>NW_026535846.1:10000000-20000000 GCF_028551555.1 Melozone crissalis
AACCATGAGACTGGCATCGTTATCATGACATTTTAAAATGTAATAAGTTCTTATGTGCTCCTGTTTGCTTTCTGGTTTCCAAAAGAGTAAGAATAACATTCTGAAGCTTTTCTTTGGGACTGTGTAAGCTAGAAAGCTCTTAAATAAATTGAAACTGTGTTCTTTGTGTGAATAAATTATGTAGTAGCTTAGGCTTTAGGTGAAACACCAAATGTCTCAGAACTCTCTATAAATCTGGTGGACTAGCGCTGTTTCATCAAAGTTGGTAGATTTATTCTAATTCTTGTTTAGGTAAAGGCAAATACCTTTAAAAAAGAATGTCATTGCTGTCTTAAAAATAAAGATCCTTATTCCTGCAGTCAAACTGATAGTAAACAGATTCTGCTTGATTCCATAAATAAGGTGGAATATAAATTGTTTTATAGAGGGTCTCAAAATGCATCTTTTGTTCTATAATTACCTTAATCTTAATGAAAGTAGCTGTTTTACTGTGTAACTCAAAAGCTGTTGTACACTGAACTGTTCTGGAGTGGACATGCACATACATCTCTCCAAGGCGTGGAAAGAATCTGCTAGTTAATGGAAACCAAGATTTTGAGTATAAAGCTTTCCAGTGCTATAAATATTAAGCTCATAAAAACAGAGCCCATCCTTAGTTCCTCAGTGTCTCACTGAGCTGTCTTTTTAGAACCATTATGCCAGTACTCCACACAATCTGACTTCTTGTCATAGCAGTTTTGCTCTTGAGCTCTGCTCATGCACTGTCAGGACGTGGCCCTGGCTTTGCATGGTTGCATCTGGAAGGGTCAGAAGAGGGAGGCAGCAGTGGCAGAATGGCAGAGGCAGTGTTGCAATGCAGGAGGAGGCACAGCACAGACACCAGTGTTGTAATGCAGGAGGAGGCACACCACAGGCACCTACTGACCTTTTGAAGGCTGTAGGATAGGCTGACAGCTCCCAACACTCCACACTGGCTGGAATTTCTTGTCTGTGTAGGCTTTATTGTCCCACTGCCTTCATCAATGCTAGATGAGTTGGTAGAAATTCTTGAGCTACCAGAAGAAGGCCATCTATATCAGAGAGAGCACAAGTCACTTTGGTTCTCCTGGCTCAGTGGCCAGCTGAGCTCTGCTGGCTTCTCTCTCTTGCACTGTGCTGAGAGCCTGGGGTGGGCTCTGCTGTTCCTCCATGGGCAGGAACACAGCTGTCCTTCAGCTGCTGGCTCTCCCCAGGTGACACCCTGCGCTGCTCTGGCTCAGGCAATGAGTTCTGCATGGAATTGCCATCAGGGGGCTTAGGGCACTGGGTCTCCTTGAGTCTGTGCCCAGCCGTGACTGTAACAACACGACAGCCATTATTTGAAAGCAAAAGTACAGTTTGTTTTAATAGTATGTGAAAGTGCTCAGAGAAGAGTGTGGAACAATCCACATGCATTTCCATCTAACCATGGGGCTTGTTATCCCCTTGCAGCAATCCAGGCTGGCCTAATTCCTTTATTCACCTTCTGTATATGTAAAAGTCAATACAGAAATCTGATTCCCCTGAGCAGTTACCACTCTGAAGGGAAATCCTCCTTCTAATCAGCAGTGGTTTCCTGTTCCTGGCTGGTCTGGGAGAAACCTGTCAAGTGTGCTTGCTAGAGACAGAACTGTGGGATCTCAGCACATCAGTGCTGTGTGGCCATGGCTGACCTTGAGCGCTTTCCTTTCTTCTCCTGTGTGTTGACATCACCTTACACAACCTGAATTGGCATCTTCATACTGTAAAATTGCAAGTGAACAATCTGATCAACTTATAAAACCTTTTGTGTTTCCCTCAGGTTTAGATCCTCAGTAGCTGTTCTTGGGTGATCAGGCCTTCTTTGAAAATCTGCCCCAGCATCACCAGTGAAATGAGCTGGTGCTGAATGTGTTTGAAAAGCTGGCCCTGTTGAGAAGGCCTTGCAGTAGAAGGATTCTCTGATAGGGTGTTGAGGTAGTGATGTCCAGATCCAGGTCCCATTGTGAGCACAGCTGTAACTGAATTCTGTAGTACTGTCCTACAGAACACCTAGTTAAACACTGAGTTTTATAGTTTCTGGTTCAAGCTAATTAGATCCATTCCAAATACAGTTAGATGTAAGAGATCTCAACAGCTTTTCTAGAATGCATATTTGAAAGCAAGGAGACTTTCTGCATAAATGCCACCATTTTAGTTCTTTTGTCAATCAACACTGTTGATAGCTGATGTTGCTCTCCAGATATTTCTTGCCAAAAGCAGCTGGACCCATTAATTAATAGCAGGGATTTACAAATCCTTCAGTCATTGCATTTTTAGCAGTTCTCTTAGCTACAGAACATAACTTCTGCCTTTTCTGCCCTGAGTCTCTGCCAGGCTTGTAGTGGGGTGACCTGGTGGGAATTGATCAAAATGGGTGGAGGCAACCAAAATCTCCCTCCCCACAGATGCAGGAAAATGGTTTGAACATGTTGGGGCTAGGGGGAGTAACTCTCTGAAAGCAGAGTAATGCTGTACTCCCTTCCCTCACTTGGGAAATCCTGTGCAATATAATCACCATCCAAAAGGGTAAATCCTCCCTAAAGCCCATTCCAAAGGAAGTCAGTCACACTCAGACACTGTAAACACTGACCTCCTTATCCCAACCCTCTCTGTGTACCCCCTCCACATCCCCATCCTCTTCTCTGCTCATGATATCCATTTTTATCTTTCCTGTTACATCACTCCTGCCACACTGTATTAATCATCTGGCCACTATCACATTACACTTAATAAATGAACAAGATCTAATACAAAAATCCCTCCAAACCAGATGACTTAATACTCTTTTATGCTTAACTCTTTTTTTTTTATTCTACAGATGTGTTGCAAACACTCATGAATGTTCTGTAGTAAATGAAATGTTTTTTTTTTTAGCAAAGATATTTGAAAATAGATATAATTTATATAAGCTATTTAAGTTCATTTCTGTTTGATGAAGTATTGTACATCCTGTCTTCATTGGAAAAAGAGAGAAAATTGCTATTTTTGTGTGCAGAAAAGGACAAACCCCACTAAGTTATGAGCCTAGCTTAACATGCATCTCTAAGGTTAGGAGATGTTCTCAGGGCAGTCTGTGTCAGAGCTGGGACAGGTGCCACTAATCATAGCCACAATATTCCCTTTTATCTGAAATACCCTGTTTTCAGGGGCACAATGAATCACCTTCAGGAGTGCAAGTTCAGCTCTGGGGGAGCCATAGGCCCCTGAGCCTCTGTTTTGTTCTCTTTCATGTTTCCTGACACAGAGCTGCCTTCTCGTGTGTCTTTTGTACCTCATGCAAAGTTGAAATTGCTTTTGGTAGTGCTTGGCCCTGCAAAGCTTCCATGCCCAGATGGGATTGCCATCCCTAAAGCCAGACCTTGGGCTTTGATAGATGGATATGCTATTCCATTCACCCTGCAGGATCTTGCGGCTGGATTCTGCAGCCATTTCTGACCTGTTTTCTTTCATTACAGAATCACAGAATATGCTGAGTTGGAGGGGACCCATCAGGGTCATCAGAGTCCAGCTCCTGGTCCTATACAGCATACCTTGACAATGCTACCTGAAAGTGTTTTCCAAACACTTTTTAAGCTCTGTCAGGCTCGGTGCTGTCACCACTTTCCTGGGGAGCCTGTTCCACTGCCCAGCCACCCTCGGGGTGAAGAACCATTTCCCAACATCCAACCTAAACCTCTCCTGACTCACCTCCATGCCATTCACTTGAGTCCTGTTACTGATCACGAGAGTGAAGAGATCTGCACCTGCCCTTCTGCTTCCCCTCATGATGATGCTGAAAACCTCAGTGAGGTCTCCCCTCAGTCTCCTCCTCTCCAGGCTGAGCAGACCGTGTGTCCTCAGCTGCTCCTCACACAGCCTCTCCTCCAGACCCTGCACCATCCTTGTGTCCTCCTGGACACTCTCTAACAGCCTGATGTCAGTAGCTTGTGCACCCTCACAAGGTGTGGGTGAACATTTCTCTCTGGGAACATTCTGCTTTTTAACTTTTCTTTGCACAGGTGCCTCCAGGTGAGCAGGACCCCCTCGAGGCCCGTCTGTGCAGCCCACTGCAGTGTCAGCCAGCTGTGCCCAATGCAGACCAGGGCCAGGGGAGGTGCTGGGTGCTGTACAGGGGTGTGAGCTGGGTGCTTGGCCTGGGCTGATGTGCCCCCTGCTCCAAGTGAGCTGATTCAGACAGGTGGCATTAGCAGGTATCTCTCCATCCTCTGTTACTGTGCTTGGTATATACACAGCATCAACAGCTCAGCTGCTCCCAGTGTTGATTCCAAGTTGTCAACCCTTACAGTTTCATCCCATAATGGGTGTAAAATGAAACATGAGATGATGGAAATTTTGGTCTGGAATAGATGCACAGAGAAGGCCCCAAACCATTAAGACTACCAACAGGATGTATATGGACATGTTGTGAGGACTATGGCATGTCACCTGTGCTATGAGAAATAAGTCATTAATGAGGAAATGCCTAGGAGAGAGCAGTAATAAGGATTTCTGAGCAGGATTTTGATAGAGCTATAATAGGAGATTTTAAAGCCCCCAATAATCCCCTTTATTTACTCACAAAAACATAATTGCTTTCATTTTTAAGCCAGAGGATTGTCATTTATGTGAAACACACAAATTTCACTGTCTTAGGTTTGCCTGGGAGGTCTCGTCTGTCATTTGCTAAAATAGACATGAATTTTCAACTTTCAAATTGCAATTTGTTCACCACAAAACATTCTACAGAATATGTTAGCTTTCTAAATTGAAATAGTAATGACCCTTGTATGACTGTGAAAGATTAAGCTCTGGGCTTTGAACACATCAGAGGCTTAAAAACACTGGTAAGTAGCTATAGCATTAGGTGATTAAGAGAGAGAGGTTGAACTTTGCATCTGGTGTAGCTGCCATAAAGCTTTCCTGGAAAATGCAAACCAAATTACCCGAGTACTGGAAAATTGCATTTGAAAATAATAACAGTTTCATTTATTTTTATCATCAAGACTGACAGCTGGAGAAGACTCGGTCTGTTGCTGAACCCCCAAATCAACAAGTTTTTTCTCATGACACACACAGGGATGGGCGAAACTGCTCATTTAAGACCAGTAAACAGCCACTGCTGTGAATTTCTAATCCTTTCATTAAGTCACGCTCCCTGATTGCTGGCTACGTCCGCTTTCTTTTAATTCACTATCTCTTAAATTATAATAATTGAAAACACATTAGGACCAAGTAAGGGAATGGAAAAAGCTAAGTAGACAATCACCTTGTAAACATCTTGTGATGGTGATGGCTATTTAACAGGAATGCTCAGTACCAACTGAGGCACAGGCGAGCTTATCCAAGCAAATCAATGCAAGTTAATCTTTCAGTGTCAGCTGGCTGAGTTTTGGACTAGTGATGAATGCCTTGACTGGAAAGATGAAATGCTGGAATGCCAGGCACTGCTCTGACAGCTACAGATGGTGCCAATTACTGCCAGTAGAGCCTGTCCTGCTGTGAGCCCAAGATGTCTGATTTGTGGTCACAGAAAAATGAAAAAGAGGTTTCCCAGCTGGGCCTGTCACCTGTCCTATATTGCTCTGTAGCAAAAATGGTATTTGTGTTCTAAAATCAAATTTCTTTGTATATTTATGCTAATGATCCCACCATGCTAATTACCAGACATATGCCTTGGAAAGATGCAGGCACCATCAGAAAGCAGAATTTTTCTTTCTCTGGTTTAAAATAAATTTCAGAAATCATAGAAAAGTTAGAATAAAATGCAGTGTCGAAATAAAGGGGAGGAAGGTGAAAGGAGGAGGGATAAGCAATTCAATAGAGCAGGCAGACATTCTGTGCTTAATTTTTCTTCATGCAGTTGAAAGGGATTTACAGGCTGTAAATCAGAGCAGGATCTAGCCCATGGTCTCCAGTCTTGCCATACTGAGCTTGAATGTTAATATAAGCCTTTATTTTTCCTTTGTACATTTGAGCCTTTTTGTGTTTGTTTTTCATGTGCCGTCTTATTCCACCCCTACCCAAACTATACAAATTGTCATTTATTGCACTTTCACATTATTTCCTGCCTCTGTGATATTTAAAAGGATTAGTCGAGACATCTGTGATCTGTAATTGGCTTTTTCCATGAAAGGAGATCAGCTGTAAGAACTTAAGCAACCCAGACTTATTTTACTTGTGATACTTGAAAGCCTTCTGGACAGAGCACCTTTGCTGCAATGATTTAACACCAGGTTTGCTCAATGTGCAAATGCAGCTTCAGTCAGTCCTTTGCCATTGAATCCACTGTGATTTTATCCACCTGAAAATAGCCCATGTGTTTTAATTAAAATATATATTGAAATAACTGGTTCCAGGTTTGGCTTTCTCCATCATTGTGCTGTGAAAGGGAACCCTATAGAATACTCTAAGTCTGAAATATATTTCCATTCTGCTTTTATTTATATATTAAATTAACAATACCAGGGTAATTATCCTTATTGGAGCATGAAATACAAATCTGCCTCTTTTCCCTCTGTCCTTGGAACTCATCTACCACAGTTTGCCTAATTCTTAAGAGCTGGTAAGTGGGGAGCAGACGGCCTATTTCCATTTTATTAGACTCAACCTTTGCTAACAAAGCTATTTTTCTCTTAACTTCAAACACAAATGTTTAAGCAAATTTTAGAATTCGTTTAACAATAGTAGTAAATCAGTAGACAAACTGATTAAAATAACTCTTACAGCAGCTGTGGGATGAATTGGACCATCCATCCAAAAGCCTACCTTTAGGTCTTGGCTTGAATCAGGGTGTGTTTGGTGCTCTCAGATAAGCACTTAATTGCCAGTTGTCATTCTACCATTTAACTTGGAAGAACTGGCTCTGTGAGTTCCCAATAGCTGTGAATAATAAATAATAAGTTTTCAAGTGATCAGTTATTTAAGTATTTGTGAACTAAATGGTGGTGATAAAATGAGAGATGGGAAGACACCACACTTCCCTTAATTTTTGTCTTTTTACATTTTGTCAAGCTACGAGGAAGGTGAAAACACCTGGCAAGTCTGGGAAGACTTTCAGTATGTCCATAAATTGCTGTAACCTTTTATGTGTCTCTTTGTTTGAGAGAAACCATTTGTTACTGGGTTTGCTTTCCCCTACCCATAATTATTTAACTCCGAAAATCAAATATATAGGGTTTTTTCTGCAAAAGGTCTCACCTTCTTGCAGAACCTCTTGTTTTAGCACATACCAGTGAAGTCAGTTTTCATGGTTGCCTTATTCTGTGTAGGTTGCCTTAATTTAAAGACACTATCATCAGTATAAATGCAAAGGGAGTTTGCTGGAAGAGCCCATAAAAAGCCATTATCTGAGTGGGTAATATCCATGGAGTCATTCTCAGATACAGCTGTTGGGATTATAGATTTGAGAACATAAAATAAGGAGTCTCCCAGGTTTATCAGCCAAGTGAAGGTGGTGAAGCAGAGATGTGCTGCCTTTGGGCTCTCTCCTGCCGCCCCTCAGTGCCAAAGCTGTGCCCTGCCCTGCCGTGGCTGTGAGTGTGGCACAGGTGAGCTCGGGGCAGGGCTCACCTGGCTGCTGCCAACCTCCCCTTGTCACTGTGTCTGCTCTGCCCTGCTCCAAATTATGTAACAGCTAAACCCAGATATGTAGGGTTTGCTGCCAAGGGCCACAGCTCCTTGTAGAGAATATTTTGGTTGTTTCCTGAGCTGCTTTTTCATTTCCTGACTGCTGGGAGAAGAAGGCTATAATGAGTGAAAGCCACAGCAATGCCCTCCCCCCTGAGTACAGCATTTTTGGGGGGGCAGATAGACTGTTTTGTGTAACATTCAACCTGGGGAGATACTTAACCACTTTGCCTCAATTCAGCATGTCTAATACTTGGCACAATTCAGTGTATTCGTGTTTCATTCAGCTTGGATAACAGCCAACATAGAGACTCTATTTTCATTTTTGAATTTCACTTGGCAGATCCTTAAAAGTCACTGGAGAACTTTGCCTGGGTAATAAAAAGCAACTTTTTTTTATTGAAAACTAATTATTTTTTCAGCTCCATGTGCCAGCTGTTTAAAAACGTTGTGGTCACGTTAGCTCATACTTTAATTACAGAGTTCTAGAAAAATGCAGATCCTATTGTGAAATGTTCCTCATAGCAGCTAATAAGCCACTTTTTTTCAGCCCCATCCAAGCTGTTAAAATACACAGATAGTTTTTGCAACGGTAATTAAGTATCATTTAACACTAAATGCAGAAATATCAGGATAAAGCAATCTATCTGTTTTGGGTAGGAACTAGTGAGTTTAAGGCCAGAAGACCAAGCTTGTGCATATATGGAATATGTGGTTAATGCTGAGTGAGGTTTTCAGGAGTGCTCAGGACTTTTCAAGTCACTGGGAACACCAGGCTCAAGGTGTCGTTGAAATTTCTTTTATTCCTATGCGTCCTTAGGTACCTAAACACTTTGAAAGCCAGGCATGGAAAGACCCCTGGGATGCTGTAATGGGCTCTGCTGGCTCAGGACACAGCACTTGGCTTGGGAGGAGTGCAGTGACACAGACCTCAGTGCCAGAGGCTGTCTGCTTGGCAGCTGTGTCCCTGACTTTGTTTGGGTCCCTGAAAGAATAGGGTGGGAACAAGAGACCAGCAGGGAGCACAGGCACTGCATGAATCCAACCAGGAGGTCTGCTCTCCTTTGAAGTGAGCACCACAGGGATGGTGGGAGCTGTGTCCCTCCATGCAGCTGCAAATCCCAGCTTTCCTGCATTCACCCTTCCTGTGTGACCTGGCTTCCTCCATGAAGGAAGTGTTTCTTCCAACATTCTGTGTCATACGAAACTTCATGTTTCATAGTGCCAGCATTTGCAGAGCATTTGGCCTGCCAGATGCTGCTTCAAATTAAGGATGGTTTTGAGCCAAAATCTTGGGTTCAAACACCTTCAGACTTTGGGAAAGTTTGTATCCCAATTTTATGGCTTTGCTCTATTCCTGCTTCATTTCAGTCTTACCTAGTTACAGTTTTTATATTCTCCTGCAATCAGAAGCTGCAAAGAAATGTAACAGGAACAGAGTGGGTGGATGTTTCATGGGAGAATAGTAAAACTGCCTGGCTGGAGGCATGCTCAGTTTCCTTGGTCAATTTATTGGACATATAAAAAGGATTATTCAATGGACAAGAACAGTCCTACATCTCTACCTTTCTTGCAGTGTATTTCTGGTCATACCTTTCATATAAAAATAAAGTACCTTTTGCTATTATATTTGATCCATTCCTGTAAAAACGAATCTGTTGCTTATATATAAGTAGAATTTTTATAAAAGTATATAAACACTAAGGGAAAATGACAGAACAGATGGCAAGTAATAAAGCCATTTAAAGGTATTTGCTGGACATGCTATACCAGACATGTATGTTTCTCCTCCATAGCTTTTTAAATTATTCTTTGAGCTTGTTTAGATTCCATTGGACATCATTTTTCCTCTCACTGTTTTGAAATAGATTAAAGATGTATTTCTACTATATTCCCACATTTTAAGTGTAAGCATGCAGTAATAGAGTATGTTACCACAGCAAACTGTAGATACAGCATTTGCTTATATTAATTTAGATCTAGTTTGTGTCATTAGAGACAAATGCAACTGATATAACTGTTCTAGGAATAAACAAAATAAAATGGAAATGTCATATCTTTCTAAACATGTGAATTTCAAAACCATTTCTTTAACCACAAAATGTGTCAGAATAATGCATCTAAGAATGTCTTAAAACCAAAAAAAAATCAAACCAGGATGGCTGTTTTGATACTGTGCAGCTTGACATTTTCTTCCCCAGTGTGGTAAAAACCAAGGAGATTAACCAGTTTAAGGTAAAGAAGGAAGAAACAAAAAGTACATTTTAATGAGACATTTACAAATTGTTCAGTACAGAGAAAGGCACATTATGCTATCACTTTGTCACTGTAAATATTGCAGATGTCGTTTGTCTGAGTTTGTCCTGGAGCATTATTAGAGCAAAATATACAAACATACAGCCAAATCTTTTTGTGTTGATATTAATGCTTCTGACTCAGTCAGGCTTGAGCAGGGAATTCAGATCTGCCCTACAATCAAATAGTCATTAGAGGCCAAGACTAATTGCTGCAGTGATTAATTCTGTGCAGACACCAGTGCTGCTGTGGTAGGTCCCGCTGGGCTGGTGCTGGGTTTTGCCTGCAACACCCAAATTGAGCAGAGCTGCAACCCACAGTAGGTGCTGACTGTGGATTCCCTGTGTGCCCTGCCTGCCCCAGGTCACTGCCAGCAGGAGGGAAGCTGGCAGGTGCCCTGGGTGTCCCTGGGGCAGCCGGGCATCCACCAGCCACACTCACACTGGCACTTCACACACCCTGACACTGGCTGCTCTTGTCCAAAGGGAAATTTTATTCTACTGCTTGTTAAATGTCCCAGGCCTTGGGTGGATAGACCTCATGTCCATAACTCTGTTCATTTATTTCACCATCCTTCCATCCTTTATTACCAGGTATTTTAGTTAAACAGCAGGGCCCTAACAGGTTTTGTTGTTGTTCCTATCTCCATCAGGCCCCTTTGCCTATTTCTTTGACGGCTGTGCTGGCTCAACTGGATTTGAGGGATGTTGGAAAATGTACAGGGAAGCAGGAGTGAGGATGGGAGATCTGGTGGTTGCTTGCCTGGCTGCATTTGGCATGACTGAGTGCTCTGTAATGTGGCACAGGGAGCTGTCCTTGCTTTGGGGTGAGCTTTCTCCTGAGGTTTCATGAGGTCCTGCTGTGGATTTCCTGCAGGCAGCATCACTAGCTCCCCCATGGTAGATGGCAGAGACCCAGCTGAGTTCCACAGGGGTGAGGAAGGTCATTAAGAGAAAAACATTATGTCTTTGTTGGGCTCCTTTTTATCAGACACCCATGGTTTCACGACAGCTATCAAAACCAGTCTACTGCTGGATGTTTCAAAAGCCCCATTTCCCTCTGCAGATTTTGCCAGGAAGATCAGGGGATTTTATTCATGCTGCATTTTAAAAATGCATTAGAGAAAAAAGTTCTTATTTTCTTAAAACTCGGAAACATTCTTTATAAATTACAAATGTTTAATTTTTTGGGCTGCTAGGTGTTTTTGGAAAGCTGACAGCTTCTTAATATATCAGTGTGTATGTATGTACTCACTACCACCAGTGAATGTAGTTAATGTTTGAAAATTGTGGCTCTCTGTCTCGCAAGCATAAAGAAATGTTTGAGTTTGACAATATGGCCAACAAAATACTGATTTGTTTTGGGAAAGACCCTCACCTACTTGCAATGGAGATAAATGCAAAGAGGAAAGAGTGGTTTCCAGAGTTTACAGCATGAGTAAATATCAGATTGTAACCTGTATTAGCAAAAAAAAATCTACATCCATTTGAATTTGCATTTGTAATATTAGCAATTTCCAGTAGTAAAATTTGCTAAAGCACGGTGCAATTAACTGTTAGGGAAGAAAAGTAAAATTAAGAACAGCCTTTGAGAGCCATTTGCTTCTTTTATCTAAGGCATTTTGGTGTGTGCATGAAAAATAAATGCATATTCCATTTGTAGTACAATGAACCAAAGCTATGTAAGTGCAAACAGAGAAAAATATAAATTTTGTGTGTAAGATATGATGGACTGTTTTCAGGAGTCAAGGTAATTGTAAAAGATCTATCTAGGCTAATGTGACTGCTTTATATTTTTGTCATGCCTTTGTAACACTGAAGATCATTAGGAACTGTCTCCAGGGAAAGGGACCTGTGTCTAAAATCAGTTTGGGCCCATTATCTTCAGTAAGAGACTGTCTATACCCCAGGCATCCTGAATCCTCTATTTACTGGGGGAGGAAGCACATTATGGAATGGGCATTAATACAGTGGGACCCCACATTTCTAGAGCTCATTAATTTGAATGGCTCAGAGAGTTGAACATCAGTGTGTTGGTACCTCTGCTGTGCTTGGCGCTCCTGCTGCTCTGTGGGGCTTTTGTGTTTCCTGCCCTCGCTTCAGTTATTGTTTCTTCTGTTTTGTCTTCTCCTGAAACACTCATTGGCCATGAAAAATCTTCAGTACTCAACTTAAAGGCTGTGTCCTGGCCACAGGAGCCACGGGATGAACTTTGGCAAGAGCGTCCCCAGGTTGTGCTGTTAATGAGGTTCCTCTGCTGCTGGATGCATTACACGAGGAGAGGCTGGAGCCCAGGCAGGCACATCCCTTCCTGATATGGGCAGCCAACCAGCTGCTTGAGGTGTTGACTTTGAGGTTACCAACAGCCTAATTTGTTATGTGCTCACAGGGCCAAGTTTCTTCCTTTGCAGTAGGCTATCCTTAAACACGTTATTTTTGAGCTATTCCTCTGAAAACAATTGTAATGTTAAAATAATGTAATCCACAGATATGCTCTAATGTATTCTGAAGTAAAATATTACTATGAAATGCTAGCAGAAATGTAAAATCCACATTTTTGCAGTATTGTTTTAAAAACTAATATAGCTTCTGAGGCTTTTTACCTCCCTCAAAAAAGAAGCTAGATGTGCAAACAAAACAAGAGCTAGAGGTGACTGTTAAAGATATGACTTTTCAACTCTCTGTTAGGAATTTTGTGGTTTACAGACAGCTGAGAATGTCTTCTGCTTTTCTTTTGAGGCTGTAAACACTATGAATTAGCAAGTAAAAAACTTAGTGGTTGCCTGTTCAGTAATCCAGATCTGTAAGAATTGGCACAGCCAATGTTAAAAAACATAAACTTTGAAAGACTTCTTTTTAACAATCTGACTATATTGCTTTATGTGCCTCTAAACAGTTTTAATAGCTGTGGAAATAGACTTTTCAATGTCACAATGGCTTTAAATACTGCAGGTTACATCATCTGGCACATTAGGTGAAGGTGTAGATAACATTAAACACACCAGCTTTATAATGACTGTACAAATATGTACAAATTATGCAACTTGAGATCACACAGAAATTATATGTATAAGCATTCACTAGATGTTATCTCTACTCCAAAAATTACTCTAAATCTGCTCAAATAGTTATTCACCAGAAGTACAATAAATAACTACTGGGTTTATCTGTTACAAAGATCTCTTCTGAGGTCATCTGTGCAGATGTCTGTGCTTTTTCTTGTAATTTGATCACTGCATCTCCATAGGCAGGCCCTGGGAAGTCTTCATTGCCCTTCTGACAGGTGCTGAGGAACTGCAGGATTAGTGGAGCTTCAGTAAATTGAAATGTTGGTGATATTGCTAAATTCACTCATCCCCTAAACAAAAAGAAATTACCAAGCTAAAAAGTATGCCTCTAGATCAGTTTAATGCTGGATTCTTTCACATAATTTTATTTCTTTCTTCAATTCCTCATCCAAATGATGCTGCTAGTAGCAAAATTAGAATAAATAGATCTAGGTGTCCACATGCTAGACAGGCATATCCTCATATGATTTTTATAATTTTAATTGAACTGCTAAAAGAGATTCGTGTGTTTGACCAGGTGAAGGGGTGAAGTCCAGCAAGTGTTTGAGTTCTGGTTTGTCAGCACCCAAGGTTCCATGCTAAGTGCCACCCAGTTTTTGGATTATTGCGCAAGTCTGCTCTTAAAAAAGTAGTGTGAAAGACACAGCAGCCCAAAAGGACATTTTGATTTCAGCAGCAGCTTTCTATCAGAAATGTGAAGTCTGATCTTTACAATTCAGTGCTCCGAGCTGATTTCTTTTTCTGCTCAAAGAAACTGAGGCTCAGTAACTTCAATTTCTCTTCTTTAGCTTTCAGTTCAAGTCTAAATAAAACCCAAAACTGATCTCTTTGGACTTATTCCATGCTACTGACCTCATGTCCATCTGTTCACATACCCTCTCTCAGCATGGTCACCTCCCTGTGACAGTTTTCCCTCTTGTGTTTGAGCTGGTGCAGTGAAGAGAGGTCATTTTTCCTCCTGAGTTACCCTACAAGTGGGGACCATGGTCTATCCACTTCCTTCAACTACAGAACAAGATCTTTTTTTCAAACACCATCTTAGTTTATTTTGTTTGCAGCTATTTCTACTTTCCCTCCTTCCTTTCTCTGGTGTGTCTGTGAGATTGTGTCTTCTAAATACAATATAAAACAGAATGTGTTGTAATGTTGTAAAGAGAGCTGCTGCTTGAATGAGGTGCTTCCCAAAGAGTAACAATATTTGTTGAGCAGATGTTATTTCATTCTAAATAATGGAAACCATTTGGTGTCCTTCAAAATCATCATGAGGGCAGTAGATGGGAATAAAGAAAAATTCAACAGAGACATAACAGCTGGAGAATTTCTTCCCCTCTCCCTCCATCCCCTGAATAGTAGCTATTGCAGATGTTTCAGAATGGCTGAGGTGCTGTTCAGGAGAAAATCTCCACAGCTTTCTGCACCATGTGAAGCCATGCAACTGGCTCCTGCACCCTGCTGAGCTATTCAGTAGAAAGCTCAGCTGGGTCATGGAGTTCCTGCCAAGGGGCCAGAGGGCAATTCCTGTAGAGAGCATCAAAATCAGGGCAGGAAACTCTACTCCCTGCGCTCCTCTGAGCCTAATGCAAAATGTCCCACAATGGACAGTTTTGTTTTTGCAAGACAGAAATGCTTCTCTGTGCCAGGAGATCATCAGTTAGGTAATTTAGCAGGTATGGTTACACTTAGTTTACCAAGCTTATTAAAAACTGAAAAAAAAGGGGGGTTTTTCTCTCTGCCATGGATCAGAGGAAAGGCAATTTTTACTTTAAGAAGCTTTCAAAATACTTAACACTGCACAGCTGATTGTCAGCTTTCTGCCAGCCAGACACTTGCATGCTTTCCTGCCCAGGTATTTGTGAAATCTGGAACTGTTGGGCTGTTTTCCTAAGACATACTCCAAGACTGTGTGGTTGTGTCTAGCTCTGTCTGATGGAGAGGGATCAGAAAGTTCTGTAAAATAAACAGCCTGGTAGCTGGAGTGATTTATGTCAGGAGTCCCATTAAGAGAGGTTGGATCTGGTTACCCTCAGTGTCCATACACCAGCTGAATTTGCAAAGATTTACTTGGTTGCCTGCACTAAGCAATATATTCACAAACCAACTTCACACCTAGTGTCTTCTGTTCAGGAGTCTGACATTTGTGAATGTAAAGAAGTCATAATACAAATTTGTGAAACCAACTTTGTATGGGGACGTTTTGGTTCTCCTGCAGCTCAGCAGTCTGAGGAATCTCTAGGCTAGAATGAAGTGCATTAATTTTATCAGTGTCTTTTATGTTACAGGGCAGTACTGAAATAACACATATTTTCATGTCCCTAACTACAGGATCACAAAATATCTCTTCAATTAAGAAGTGGTAGAGCAGCTATAATGTAAGAAATATCAATCTTTAGGAGATAGTGTCAGAAGAAATGGCTGCTTTATTAGCAAAAGTTTGATGATACTACAGCCACTCAAGTAGAATATTCATGTACTTTAGATCTATTCTTAATTAATTCTTGAATTCTTGACAGGCTTTTTCATTTAAAATTCTGTTTTCCCTCTTTGAATATCAGTCCTTGTTTGTGCATTGGTACTTAATTTTCTTACAGCTCAGCCTAACCTTTCTTTTTGAGACTTTTTCTTTTTTTGAATGAATACTTTATATCATCAGGCTCTCACACGGAAGTTCCAATGTGGTTTGAAAGTAAAATAAGAAACTGATGGTGCTTTACAGCAGAGAACAGCACTTCTGACACAGTGAGTTTCATTGCATCAGCCAAACCAGAGTCTAGATTATTTTCATATTAGGAAAAAACCTTTAAGCCTGAACAAGTGAGATTATTCTACAAAGTTAGTCTTATGATAGTGTGAGAATACTGCTTCCAAGTGATGATGGAAGAACCAATTTAGGTAAAATCCAAAAGGGACCTAACCCAACCTTTTTGATGGCCAAAGAAATGAAAGTTCTTTTTGGTTAATTTTCCTGAGGGATAGATGAGGTATGGTCAGACCCTCTGGAAATCCTCAGGGACTGGAGCAGTTGTGTGATGGCTTTGGTAGCACATGTTTGGGGTGAGCCAGGGGTGCTGCATGGGCTTTCTGCCCAGAATGAGTGGGGGGTGGGGCTGGGCTGTTGTGCTGTGCAAGGACTGTGGGCCACAAACCCAGCCCCTGGCATTTCCACAGCTTGTGGAACAACTTGTTCTGGTTGGGAAAACGAAAAAGGGAAAAAATTATTTTGAACAAAGAAAGGACCTCCACTCAAAAATAATGGAAAACCTGGGCTGGATGTTCTTCCTAAACACAGTTTATTTTTTGTCGTGTGTCTCTGTCCAGATGTGCATACATGTATTCCTTGGGCAAGGTGTCCTTCACTGTAGATTTAGGGATCCCAGTGCAAAATGGGGGCAACTGGGGTGGGACACTTGCACTGCTGAGCCCTACCCCCTAATTTAGGGGCTGAATTAGGTTGAATCTCCTTCGCTCCCATAGATCAGTAGCAACAGAGATGAGCATCTCTGCAATGGGAACTGGAGCAGCCAATTCAACTCCTCATCCAAATTCCTCCCTGGAATTTGAAGAGAGGAATTCCTCCTCTCTTCCTATAACTCTCTCCGGAACGTGAGAAGGCTCAGTCACATCCCAACTTCGTGCCTAAACCAGAAAACCTTTGGTGACCAGAGCCCCAGATTAAGCTCTTTGTGATCATTTAAAATAGAAGTGGTTGACTTGGAACCCTAAAAGGTGACTATATGATTTCCTGTTTTGTTATTCTAAAGACAGGGAAATTTCCCTAATACTTCTTACTGAGTCTCCCAGCTTGTTGTTTATAGCTTTTGCTGTCATTTTCATTAACAGCAAATTGTTCAATATAATGCTAAACTGAGCTATATCAGATCAGCTAGAAATCTTTGTAGGCTCTCAAAGCATGGGCATTATATATTCAAAACAGGACCTAATGTTTCAGAGATTCATATTCTACTATAATTATATGGTTCAATGCAAGTGATTATATCTCTTCTTCAGTATCGGACTGAAAAGTTTTGGTTTGCTGGCTTCCTCATAATTTACTGCCGAGGCATAATAGGCCAGTCTTGCGGAAAAAAAGATGATAAATGACGCTGGCAAGGATTCATAGATTTATTAAATTTCTATCAAACAGTGCAACAAAAAAAATCTGCTTAAGTTAGAAATGGGCTCAAATTTTTTAATCAAAATTCATGAGTCCTGATGCTTGGTTCAGTAGGTCCAAGGAAGGCTTGAATTGAGGACTGATTAAAGAAAATAAAAGGCTTATTTGAAGTAATTTTTCAATGACGGCTTTTAATTGGATGTTAAATCAAATTCTTATCTGCTTTTCTGCAGATAGCACATTATATAAAATACAGTTAGTGGCACTACCACTGTAACTGATACACTGAATAACAATTGACTTCTTACTTTACACCAAGAGGATAGAAGGACTGCAGTTGTCAACCTGTCAGAAATTAACTATGTAAATTAATGCTTAAGTATATGAATATGAGTATGATTTACAAGAGGTTCTGAGAGCTGTCAGTAAAAGTACTGATTTTTTTCTCCACCAAGGTTAACAATTATTCTCTGACCTTTACAAATTTGGGCTATATTTTTTCTTTTATTTCTGATACGATGTTCCACAGATCTCAATAATGCCAAAATAATCTGAAGTAACCTGTCATGTACCAAAAGAAGTATCGTACTAATACCTATTATATTTCATGTGTATAAGGCAATACATTGCTGAAGATAATAGACTTATTTTTTAGTTTGATGGTTACAGTAACTGTGAAATTTGTTGCTTGCTTTCTTTGCAGAGTGGTAGGGCAGCACTCTTTATTATGGGGATGTATTCCTAATGGGCTGTCAATTAATTCTGTAATGTTTTACTGCTGAGAGTAACATCTGATTTCTTTGGCTTAGGAAAACTATCCCTCTACCTCACTGAGACCAACCAGGACCCATAAAGAAAAGTAAAATATGCTATAGAATTTATGTAGTCCAGAGTGTGGGAGAAAGAGGAAAACCATCAAGGATTAAGCCTCAGTTTTACACTTCGTTTTTCTTCAGTAGGAGAAATGCATATGTGTGGGTTTTCTCTGTTGGAGTTTGCATCGTGCTCAGTATAATCACTGTGCTGAACATTATGATTATTTGTACCACTGGAATTCACATCTCGTTCTTATGTATTCCCCTGCCTATTCCTCTACAGAAGTGTTCCCACAGGAAATAAAACTCCATATTAGGAGATACTCCATGAGATTTTGTTTTAAATTCAGAGAAACTGTTCTGCAAACCCAGATCCAAAGTTTCTCTGAACAATTAAACTTTGCCATGTATAACAGCATTTTTCCACAAAGAGGCAGTATCGAACACAAGGCAAGTGTATCTGAATTACAGGATCCCCAGGCCCAGCATGGAAAACTCAACTCTTCTTATGGTTTCCATGTGGTTTCTCATGTTCCCCCCATCTCAGATATCCAGCACATTGGGATCCCAAACCTCTGGGCTTGGAACAAGAGCACTAAGAAAGGAAAGCACACTGTAAAATTGCTGCATGCTAAAATGAGGTTAAGCAATTGCAACTTCTCCCAGTGCCTCGTAAAACAGAGCCCCTGAGTGGAGACAAACCATCTTCAAAAGATTCTGAAGTTTGGTTCAGATAATCGTCAAAAAATGCAGCTTTTTCAAAGCTTTGAAGTCCCTTATTAGTCATGCCCCAGAGCACATGGAGCTTCAGTGGCTCGTGGGCTCCTGTAGGTGCCTCACACATGGCAGTGTGGAACTGATCTCCTGCCTGGCCTGGCAGGAATTGCAGAGCCACCGTGTCCTGGGCAGGTCCATGTGGCTCTGCCAGTGCTGGATGTGAGAGGAGAATCCAGCTTGTTTCCATCAGGGATGACCAGGATGGCTCTGCCTGCTCCCTGCCAGCACCAGCCCACAAGGTACTGCTGGAGGAGCAGGTGGAAAGGTCCTCCCTGAGCAGGAACACTGCTCTCATTTGGGAGTACCTGGAGTGCTCAGGTTTGGGAGTTCAAAGCTTTGAAAATTACTGGCCAACCACCTGGTTCATTCCTCAGGGCTGTGTTGAGCCTGGGCTTTGCTGTTGCCCAAGGAGAGAGGCTTGCCATGAAAGTAGCTTGCATTCTCCTCATATGTCTTCCTGTATCGTGGAAATGCCATTTAATGTTTGTGTTCATTAGCTAAGAGGTGTGAGCTTCATTTTTGAGACAAATTCTTACCATTTTACTCCTTGCAAGGTGTCTGCATCATAATGCATGATAGGGATGCCCTATTTTGTTGTGTGTAGATGAATTTGGGCTCCCTGTAGCACTTCTGGCACATTTCCCATGTTCTACTTTAAATTCCAGGCTTCTCAACTGGTGGAAATTAAGCTGTGCTGGCTTAACTGCACAGAACTCTGACACCTTAGTGGGAGCAGGCCTGAGCTTGCATTATTGGCGGGAGCCTTGGTCATTGTCCCTGTAAAATAACATAAACATATGGGTTTGTGAGTCAAGTTACTTGTGGGAGGTAAATGAGTATCAGACAAGAATCTTTCAAGGAACAGAGGTGGATGCACTTTTTCACTTAATCTTTATGGTAACAAAATTCATCTTCTGGCCAAATCTGTAGTATTTAGTAAATACCCCAATAAATACTGGCAACAGTTCATGGGGATTTTTTCTTCTAACAGCCTGGAAGACTAATAGTATGTTGCTCAACCAGATATGGTTCTAATTATAGAGTTTGCATTATACTGTTTTAATTGTCCTCTTAAATGCAGTTCTTGACATCCTGCCAAGAACTTCTCAATGATTTCTTCATTGAATAGAGGACTTTTAGTCATCCACTACATTTCTTAAGGCCATAATTTTCAACAGCATTAAAATCCACTTTTTCTTCCTTGCCTTGTGCTGCAGTTAATATCATTCATCTCAAGAACAATTGTCCTGTCACACATTTACCTGGGAAGCACAGTCTCCTTCTTTTTCATTAATCCACAAAATGTAGTTCAGGGAATGGGTAACTCTGCCATCTTATTTGGCTGACAGCAGGGAGGTGGTGAAGAGTTAGCTTTTTGGTCCTGGGGTAATAAGGATATAATAAATAGGAATATGATGGGATTCATTAATTTCCATAGTTTACATACTGTGCATTTTTAATTATATTTCTTTGTATGCAGAAGTTATGGAAAATATTGTTTACTTCTGTTTTATTTTAAAAAACTACTTTAGGGTGACAGTATCTTCAGTTCTCCAGGAGAAACTGAATAGAAACTATTTCACTAGTTATTTTAGCTCCGTGGTGGCTTTGTAGTCCATGTTTTTGGCACAGAAAATTAGACACTATGGGGCAAATTTTAAGTGTGGTTGTAAATTGACAGAGGAGACTGCTGCTGCAAATAATAAGAATGAATTTAAGAGGTTACTCAGTAGTTCAGAGCAGGGGGCAAGGCTGTAGCATTAGGAAGGGGCATTTATGGTCATTCAGAATCAGTCAACCTTCATCAGTCTCAGATACTTTTATTGTGTTTTTCTTTCCTCTCAAAATATATTTAGGAGGTAGGGGCAGCATAGCAATGTTCTTCCCATTACATCTGCATCAGTCCAGAGGTTCTCCCCTGAACAGATGTGGCTGTTGAGTTACAGCTGTATGGAGAGCTACACAGAACTCTGGACTTTATCTTTTCATACAAATTGATTATCACCTTTGCTAAAGTTACAATTATTATTTTTCTGCTCATATCCTTCCAAACATTTGCAAGATGAAAATGTGTGTTAGCCCCCTCTCCAATGAAATACTTGACCTAAAAGTTTAACTTGGAGTAAACATGCTGTTGAATTGAAGTCAAGTGAACTATATTTTTTTTTTAAAGTCTACAAGTACTTGTCAAATCAAGATCCTAATGTAGAATTCATATTTGTTGGAAAGAGCACTCAAGCCTGTGTTTAAATGCCTTCCTAAACCAATACCTTGTTTCTAAATAATGTATTTTCTAACAGATAAGCCCTAACAAATTCTAATGGCCATTCTGGTTAGGCAAGAGCTCAGCTAATCAGGTCTGCAGCAGAAGGTAGCAAGTATCCTGAAGCTGGTCCCACTGCTCATTTTTTAATGATGTTTATAATGTTTCAGAGATATTTCAGTGTAAAAATGTACATTATAAAGTTATGGCAGACATTTTTACTAATGTGTTCCTTTTTATCACCACTTCAATCACTTCATTGCATGCTCTCCAGGAAAGCACATGCAGCCAATATTCATTTGCAGATGGATACAGTCCAGCCCATTTCAATAAAAGTCATTCATTTATTAGGAATGGTTGGATTTTTAGGTAAAACTTTCTCCCCAGTACATAGAATATTTTTCTGTTAGCAATAAGTATCTGACTTTTAAAAATATTAACTGGACTAAAATTAATAGGTAAATTTGGCTATTACAAACAGTTGCTGCAGTGCCTCTTACTGTCTATTGTTGTTTGATAACAGAAGTACTACTGTGGTGATATTGTAAAGTGTTTGCACACACACACATCTCCAGCTGGATTGTTGCAGCAATGAACATTTAATTGGAATTTGATCACTGAAATTCATTAATTGTAGCCTAATTTGCCACTAGTGAAAGCTGACAGAGATCTGTGAGATCAGCATAGTTCTGGCAGTTTATGCCAACAGTGGATTTGACCCATTATCTTTTCTTGTTAAAGCTTTATTTCTTTTGAAGTAGTTGTATCCTTTGTCCATAGTTAATTATGATATTAAATTGCAGGGGAATGGTTCCATTTTCTCCAACTGCCTAATCTGAGCCTTTGGTCTGACACTTCAGATTAGTTGAGATTTAAACCAATGACCTCCTGGCTCTGGATAATGTCATGTAGGTTCCTATACAAAATAACAGGCAGTCCCTGTTCAGGTTACACTAAATCACAAGCTGATGAGAGGTGACAGGTTCTGCAGCAGCTCTGAATCACATGTTGTTTGATTTCTGCTTCTCTGGGCCAGATTCCTCCAGATAAAAGGTACTGAAGGTCACGCCCTGGCCGGAAACACTGTGCTGAGATCACTGCAATATTACAGTAGTATATTTTTGTTTTGGCAAGTGAAACAGCAACATTTTTATAAATGAAAACAATTGGAAAACAGCACCAAACCAAACAATACTTTGATGTGCATCCTCTCTTTCATTTATAAATGAAATAGTATGAAGTGGTGAGACGTTTCATAAAAACATTTTTAGTCTTAGTTTTTCTCTAGGCCATAGGATAGCCAGAAGATGCTGCAAATATATTCTGAAGACAGTAGCCAGTCAAAAGTACTTATGTGCCAATTTGCAGCTGTGGCATGCTCAGAAGTCAGCATCTAAGACAGCAGTTGGCACAGATCAAGTGGGAAGTCTAAATGTCAGTGAGTGCTAAGTGTCTAAATATCAATCTCTTGAGTTGTTAGATTGTTTATCTGAGTGGTTGCCCCTTGAAGTGGACAGAAATGTCAGGAGAAAACTGTTCAAAGAAATGTTTCTCCATTGAGCTGTTGGATAACAGCATTGTTGAGTCTTGACTGTGGCTGTAAAATTGCCACAAGCATTTTTAAATATGTTTTTTAGTATTTAGCTAAAAATATTTTGATTTTTAGCTTTCTAACAAATCCTAGAAATGTTGTATTTTTTTAAATTATGTGCACACAGCTCTTCCCTGAGCTGTGCCTAGAGACCTGACTGTGCAGCCAGCTAGCCCTCACTTGTGCTGGTTTTGGTGAAACCCATGTAACTGTAGGATGTGAACACAAGCAAGGTTAGACACAGTGGGCTTTGGCAATATTTGAATCACCTCTTTGCCAAAGCATACTCTATTGCTGCCTCCAGAAGAGCTTTGTCAGAAGACATGGCCGGTGATCACATCCCATTTTCATCAAACCCAGGACTAATCTGTAGTTTTGGGTGTAGACTTAGTGCAGGCCCCACAAAACTCAGTATTTAATTAGTTTTAGGTGCTTGTGTGAGACTTCAAGTCTGGCCTACGGCAGCAGAATTACCCACTCACTATTTCTGTTACCTTCTTACAGGGATGTCCACACAGCATGGATGTGCTGAATGATATAAATCTCTCTAGACTATTCCTAAAACCTTGACTTCCAGACAGGAAAATATCAAGGAGATATGTTCCATGTCAGAGATAAAATGATTTTTCTGTGCTTGTTAAATCTCCTATTCTGACTGTGAGGTACTATTCTGTATTTTCAGTGTGCTCAGGTTCAAAGCCCATAAAGGTCATATTTCCTTAGGAGTACAGAGAGCAATTAGGGCAACAAGTTTTATTTCATTTGATAAAAGTTCACATACTTTAATAGTTAAGTAATAATTACAGTAATTCGTGCATTAGTCATCTAAAATATTAATTCATTTGGCACAGTCCTGGAGTACACTGTCATAACAGTGCCTGACAGGACTAGATGAAATCCTGTAGTTACCTTTTTAAATACCAAAGAATTTCTTCATTGTTGTGATAAAATACAGATGTGCCTTCAAATGAAACTTGCATGGTGAGCAGAAATAGAATATATAATTAGAACAAAGAGGGCTTAAATCAAATTAATCTTTATCTGACAGGAACATTTACATTTACATCACTGACTGCAAAGTCATAGCCAAAATTGAAATTAGAAACAGATAATTATGATAAGAGAGGACACTTACACTGACTTTTCTCATGCATAATTGGAAAGCACACAAAATGCACTGCTTGTTATAATTAGAATTAGTGTTAAAAATACACCACTTTTGATGAATGCTGGTTTGCTGCAATAAAAAGTCGCTTAAATACTTGTCTGGTAAAAGCACAAGTTGATTCTGATTAGAAGACCATAAAGAGGGAAGATGGTTTACTATCTTTTCAAAAAAAAATGTAATAGAAACAGACTTGGCAACACGAATTCTAGTGTGTTGCAGATCTTTGAATATGCTGAGTTTTTGATGCAGGGCCTAAGTCCTGCTCCTGAAGTCCCAGGGAAGAAAATATGTTTTATGAGGTTGCTGCAAGAAAAAAAACAAAAACAAACTAGCTTGAAGCCATGGAGGATGTCAGTATCAGCCCAAAAATCAACACTGAAAATTGTAATTCACTGGTGTTCAGCTCTATCCTTGCTCTACAGATCAGTCATCCTTTTACAAGTAGTTGCAGATTGGAAGGCTGGGTTGGTTTTCAGGTGCTGTAAATCCAATAGCACTTGCTTGGCATTGTCAAATGTGACTAATTTAACAGGGAGCTGAGGATCAGAGCCTGTGTATATATAACACTGTGAATAGACACATGTTTATGGTGTTGGGAAACAGCACTGTAATTGCCCCCAGCTGTAAAAAAAAATCCAGATGTTTAATTTTTTTTTAGATTTCAAAAGAAGTATAGCTGGAGCTCTAATGATGTTTGTCTGCTTAACACCTCCCTGGCACAAGGGAAGCTGTTCCCATGGCATTAAGGATGGTGGGAAGAGCTGGGATGTGAGGATCAGCCTTTGGGTGGATTCTCACTGGCTGTGAGCAGTTCCTCCTTCGGCTTTCACTTGCAACTTTTATTAGTGAAACAGATCCAGAGGGTCTCTGGGAATTCACCACCACAATAGTTTAGCATGCTGTCAGAAAGTAGCTTGTCAGATGGCTCTATTGTACTGGGATGTGATTTTTAGTAACATGCAGGATTAGGAAGCGATTCATGTATTGTGCACTGTTGAAAAGAAGGGTAATTTGAGGTAGCAGAAAGGATTTTCAATGCCAAAACAATAATGATAATTCATCCTGTGGTAAGGAATTGTTATGACACGTTTTCTATTATTAATTTGGTTAGAGGGTCTAGGTTAAATGACTGCAGTCGATTAAAAGATATATAGATAGAAAAGCTTTATGTATTTATTACCTGCTTAAAGAAAAGGGAATTTATCTGAGTAAATTACAACATGGAAGAGTGCACAACTGTGATTTAATGAGCTGCCTTTACATGAACATCTGGAATTACTATTATTATAATGAATATTATTTTACATAAAAACAAAATAGTGACGAATATGAATGAGAAGGGAGATTTTTATGTTAGCTGTAACAAAAATAACCATTGTGGTTAAAACAAATGTAAACTGTAGCATTTCTATGGGCCCTGTGCTGCCATAACTGCTGTAAATTAGTGCTTTTTCTCCTGGGGAGTGTCCCACTTAAATCAGGGAGTACAAAGACACTTGGTGCAGAGTTGGTACAATATAGTCCCTAAATGATAAATATGAGCTGTGGTAATTTTTGAAGCACACTTTGCTGAAGGAAGTAATCTAGCAACTAGGAATTTCATTCAGCTGATGCCATAAGATGGTTTGTTGGAGATCAGCTCAAAGTATACACAGTGGTGTTAGCTCACAGAGTCTGGCTTTTGTCAGGCAGAGTGAAGCATAGTCTGGGCACTGTTCTTCTGTGTAAAACCAAAATTTACTCTTGCATACATATTATTTGTCCAAAGCCTAAAAATGGCCACATTTAAATTTATACAGCTGCATAAAGGAGGGCTGTTCTTTCAATTCTCATTTCCCTACATTTTCTCCCAAAACAGAACTTCACTGTAGCTATAAAACCTGAGTTAAAGCCTAGGTATACTTGCTTGAGAAACTAATCAGCTAATTTTCAATGTGTTTTATTGTTATACTGAATGGAGATTTAGAGTGATTCTCAAGTCTTTAGTGTAGAACACAACAGTAGAGACAACAGCATAATTCTCATGAAACTGTCATCTTGCAGTTTCCAAAAGTGTGAGCCTGGTTACAGATGAAATCCAAAACATAGACATCCTTATGCCAGCAAGAGTTCATTGATCAGAATGGTCTATTAAGTGTCTTGGTTTCTTTAAAGCCAACCTTTGTTTGTTGACTCTTGAATTAAACCTTGCCAGGAATGCATATTTTAAGATACAGTATAAAGAGCTGAGAAAAATAAGATGAATTTAAATGACACACGACTAGAGTAAACATGAATGTGAAAGCATTCGTCTATTTCTTTCTCTACTCACTAGCTTTGCTCTGTATGGTAAACTATTGTGAACACATTTCTTTTTAGTTGGAAAACAGGACAAACATCGACTAGGTTAATTTAAAACCCAACGAATATCCCTCAAGGATAAATTATATGAATCTTTGTTACAGTATTTCACAAATCAAATTAGCAACTCAACATTAATAGATTTTGATTGACACATCTGATATTAAACACTAGCGTCTCTATGGACATTAGCTCTTCCTCATTAAGTGAATTATAAAATTTCACTTCTTGATCAGAAGAAGAGACTGTTTTGTCTTTTTTGAATGGAAGCAAGGGCAGATCTTTAGCTGACATAAATCAGCCCATCTCCATTGGAGCTGACTTGAGGCAGAGGTAAACAAATTCCTTTTTTCCCATGGGATTCATTTTGCAGGAGAGGGCTTCCTGATAGCTGAAATTTTGGCAAACAAGATTCTGACCTCTTGGCTTGCACACCTCTGTCTGGTTCTGACCTTCCCATTTCACTGGACACTCCAACAGCTGATGCCACTTTGGTGTGTGGCATCAGCAAAGTGACAGCAACTCCTTTGAACAAATTCATTGAACAGTAGAAAAGTACAAGGGATTGTCACTGTAACACATGTCCCTGTTTGGGCAAGAGAGGGACTCCTTTTTGGTAGAGGATGGTGAGGAACTATGCAGCAATTGGGGCACTCTTGTGGGGTAGATGGCAAAGCTCCAAATCTCTTAAATTCAACTGACAGTCTTGAACCTCTTTGCTGAGCATCTTGGAACTGCTCTTCTCTGTGCAGGATAATTGAATGTCAGCTGGGATTGGAAATTTGAAATTAGTTGTCCAACTTGTAAGAGACCATTTTGGCATCAGTACTGGTCTGGTGTGAATGGAAGGAGAAACTCTCTTGGCTTTGTTCTGTGAAACTTGAAAATGTTTAATTCTTAACTTATCTAGAAAGGCACTTCAACAACACTTGGAGAAAAAAAAAAAGAAAAGCAGAAGAATTAATAGCAATCAGGGCTCCTTTCAGAAAAGTGAATCTTGTTTAGATGCTACCTACTGGTTTGTGGAACTAAAGCCTGAAAGCCATGAATCTATTAAAGAGAAAAGATGACATAGGTAGGGAGAGAATCAATACCTAATTTCTTCTCTGGAATTGCTTAAGAAAAAGAAGGAACACAGAGGATAGTGTTGCTATCATCATAACTATATTAAGTGTGTTTTTCTTAAAGGACATGTGTGGAGATACAGATATGCATAGAGAAACAAACAATAGATACTCAATTTGTTAAACCTTTGCTTGTTGGACTTCTGAGTTACAAAAATTATGTTTCCTTGAAGAAAACTTGTTTTGATTTAGTGTTTGCCCAACAATTTCACCTCTATGATGATTATGAAGGTGACTTAATCCCTTAGGAATAATGTCTTATATGACACCTGATGTGTTTTACAAATTAAGGTAGATGAAGTGGGCAATTTATCTTGGCAGATATCTCTGCAGAATCATTTCACTTTACTGACCAATACTTTAAACTTCTCCTGCACTGGGTGGGAGGCTTCTCAATTTCTTTTGCTGTGAGCAGCATGCCGGTTAACCCAAAACAAATTTATATGATAGATGAGACTAATTCTCCAAAAAGGAGCTCAGCCTCACACCTGCTGCAGACAGGTTTGTGGCCAACCTTCCTTGACAGAGCTGGTATGAATTCACATTCAGCAAAGAGACTGGAACATCTCTGTGCTTCCTTTAATGACTGTTATTTTTAGAACAGTTAAAAGCCTGCTATGCAGCGTGAAGGGTATAAAGGAGTATGGAGTACGTTAGATAAGAATAAAAATATAATAACTCTGAAGGAGACAGAGGTGGGCTTTTGTCTGCTACCCAATAAAACTGCCTAGTCCAGAAAGCATCTGGATGCTTTCCAGTATATAGATGTTTTTCCTCAAAATGTATGCTCTTTCTCTGATGGATACCTCAATCAAATCCCATTTTTAATAATGTAAATACATTTAAGGATTAAATACTTTGGCCCTGGCTCTTTACCTAAATGTGTGGATTTTACACCAGTCATTGTGGTGACTTAGTGTGGGTTCCTCATGATTTATTGGTGTGTTGCACAGATTGCAGTTTGTTTCTGTGACCCCTTCAAGGGTGAGACCCTTCACAGTGGTCATCTGGCTTAGCTCTGTTGCAGTGACTGCAGTCAGAGCCAGTGACACAGCACCTCCATAAATCAGAAGTGCATCTGCTTCCCACACTGGGACAGTCTGCAGCACTGAGGTGAAACTGTTTACAAGGCATCAGTGTTTCTGCCTCAGTCCTGTACACCTGAACGAAGGCAATACCTTAAAAATTTGCAAGTTTAATTACAGACTCAGTTCTACTGGGATTGCCATGAAAGAGCTCTGGTGACTTCCATTTAATTACTTCTGATTAGACCTCTGGTGCAAGTGACAGCAGAATCAAGCCCAGTATAACCCAAAAGGTTATCCATCCAGAGTGATCCCAAAGGAGCTGAAAAGAAGAGGCATTCTGAGAAATCTGATACCTGTGTGTTTTAGCATGTGACATAAAGTAGATTTTTTTCAAGCCATTAGTTGTAGTGAGTACAAATGAGGCAAAATATAATCTAAACTGGTTCAATGAGGTCCTTCAAGTATTAGAGGTGCTTACTGAAAATGAAGTGGTTTAAATCAATCAAGGGGAACATCACTCACAAGTTTGTCACAGACAACGAAAGTTGCATGCTAATTTTCTTTTTAATAACTTCAAGTTAATGTTAGAAAATTTCACAAAAAAAAAGAAATTCAGAACATTTACAAGATTTGTATTTATAGACAACTGGGTCAGATCTTGAACATCCAATGTAAATAGATACTTTGTATAAGCTGACAGACTAATGCCATTATGGAAGAACCAGTAAAACAGCAGGGTATTGATGTTCTTCTGGATTTTCTTTATTATTTTGTGTCATATTTGCTGTTTACCTGCTCATGTATGGTATGGTCATCTGCATAATTTTGAGGAGACATTTTTGTGTGTCCTTTGCATGTGTGTGTTGAGTAAAGTGTGTGTGGAAGGTAAGAAGACACTAACATGGCAGGAATGAAAAGGAGAGATGTCATGTTTATTTGAAAAGGACACCTGCAGAATTCATGCTAGATTGGCCATTGCCATGAGCCTGTTGGCCCTACAAATGTGTTTTTTGACCCATAATAGGTTACAGCTTGATTTAATAGGTCACATTTCACTGCCTTTATGGACACCTTTACATCTTCTTTTCAGGGTAATTATCTTTACACGCATCTGATGTGGCAACGTAATTGACTCCTGCTTTTGTACGGCTATAGGTTAATGAACCAAACTGATAATTTCTTTAAAGAGAATAAATCACTTGTGTATTGTTTTTGAAGTGATAGTGAAGCTGCATTTGTTTAGTGGGCTGCTTTTGATTTAGCAAGAACACTTTGCAGAGAGGCAGCCACCATCTGGGGCTCTCTGCTGCACAGTGCACAGAAGTGTCCTGGAATGGTATTCCTGTCCCCAGTGGGCTGGATCCTGCAGGGCTAACACCCCTAGAACTGATCTGAAGTAAGTAAAATTATGGCAGTTCACATCCACATGGATGCTGATCTGAAGACTGGCTGGGGAAAAAACCTTCTAAAAACCAAGAATCTCATTTTTTTTTAAATGAAATCACAGCACTCCTAAAAAGCCCAAATACATGGCTTTTATTCCAAAGCCAACATTTTTCCTCACATTGTGCACCAATGTGAGCTCATTCATTTTTCAGTTCCTCATGTAGTAAAGTGTGCAGTTTACTGTTTTGACGCTGGTTTGTTTTCATACAATTTAAAAGGAGTCTTTGATTAACAACAATCATTTGGCAGGGTTTCTTAGCTGTTTTAAAAATCTGTTTGAACAGTGGAAGAACCTGAGCAGGAAATGCCAAGTTTGCAGGTGTCTTTAGCACTTTTCAGGATTTTAATGGATACTGCACAATGTCATTACAACTCTTTTAATTTTTTTTTTTTTTTTTTTACCATGGACTGAACAGAATCCAGAAAATCCTATTTATTTTCTTAAGAGAGCGGAAGGATATATTTATGGAGGAAGGGAAGCATGCTCTGATATGAAATATTCCTTTATTTCTGAGAACATGCTGCAGCCCAAGAAAGTGGTCAATGTCCACCATATGTTAATTTTTTAACTTGCAAAACTTCCCTTTATGGTTTTATTTTACATTACTGCTTTTCCTCTTTGGCTTAAAGCTCAGTTTTGTGTCAAGCATTGGTTACAATCTGTGCACAATGTGTCCAGAAGCTGATTAATCAGATGGACTTGAATGTAGATTTTATGCATATTTGTTCATGTTCACTGAAACAGCACCTCTGTTTCTGTAAAATGTATTCTGGGTTTTTGAGGAGCTGAAGACAGGGACAAGGAGCCTAGAACATCCTTTTACAGATGTCACTCACATGAATGGGCCTGTTAACTTTAGAATACCAGTCTGAGGAAAGACAACTTGTAAGCAAGGTCCATGCTGAGGGCCATAATTAGTGAATGTGTGACTGCAGAGCATGTGTTCCAGCCGCCCATTCTCGTTACTATTCAGGACATGTTGGTCTGTGTTAATAAAGATGTCACTTCCACTTTACTATCCCTAATTTACTTTATTACTGATTAAGAAATATCTGATAGATTAATGGTACATAGAGTGCCAGAGCTTGTCTGGCCTTTTGATCAGAGAGAAGATGCAAAATGGTCATAAACCTCTGGGTCTACCCAGCAGAGAACAGGTGCATTAGTGGGGATGCAGCCAGGTTGTCTGGCTTTATTTGGTACCTTAGCAGCTCTTGGAAGTGAGAGGCATCCAAGAGTTTTGAGGATGGAAATGAATGGAGTCACAACTGGTTTATTTACACCTGTCCCAGCTGCTCACTGGGGCACAGCTGAGGATGTGGGCACTGGTGTGTTGGGTCTGCTGAACATGCACCTCTCAGACTGTGCTTATGGCTGAGTCACCAAATCCCACCCCTGGCTGGTGGGAATGGGGCTGTGTATTTGAGGGGGATGGTGTTTCTGTGATTTTACCACCTAGCACCTCTTGACCAATTTACACCAAACTTGGAATAGATGGCAGTGCTCTCAGAGTGGAAGGTTTTGTGAAGAGCAGCTGGGAAAGAGAGAGCCCAGTGAGGCTGTGGTGGGGGAATGGGACATGGTATGAGCCCAGCTCTCATCATCTGTTAGAGAACCCAGTCCCAGAGGAGGGGACAGGCAGATGTACACTCAGAGCTGTGGGAAATCCACCTTTCCCTCACTGATCAAAGCACTGGTGGCTGCAAGCTTTCAATAATTAATACATTTTGTACTGTGGGACAGCTTCACATATAGGACTTAGGAAAGGTATACTGTAAAACTTAGGTACAGAGTATTTTGGAAAGTAGAACTTCGAAAATATCTCTCATAAAAAAACATCCAAATGCAAATCCAGGCACTTTCTTCTGCCCTCCATCACACCCTGCTCCTTGCTGCAGTTCATCTCTCTGAGCAGGCACAGCAGCAAGCCAACAACTTCATGTACAGGAGCAGAACCTGCTGAGTTCAAAGGAGCTGGGTATATATATGTAAATGTTTGCAGGATCAGGATCCTATGTGTTGCATGGAATTTGGCCTGGCTTTCTGCTTCCCTCTAGGATTTGACCTATTGTTTTTAAACACCACTGTAATTGATGCATTTTAATATTGCTGTGATGTTATCCTGAAAGGCAACTGGGAATTAGCATACTGTATTTCATTATTTCATGACTTTTATATATTCATATTTAGAGTGAGCAGTGTTAAAAAGAATGTTTTATTTCATTATGCAATTTTTAGTGAGCTTATTATCAGTAATATGTTTAGCATAAAATTTATTAGTGACATGCCCTTTAATTTAGCCTGTCTAATTGGTGCTAATTTAGTTAGATTGCATTAAATTACACCCTTTAATGTAGCTATGTGTGGGTCAAGAAATCCATTCCAACAGGTTAGGTAATTTTTCATGCAGCTGAACAGTAAAAATGGTATTAAGGTAGCTGAAAAATGCAATCATGTTCCAAAATAATAGTTTTCCTGGATATTATTATCAAGGAAACAGGATTTCTGTTATAAGTGTTCTTTGTTTGAAGACTTACAGGGTTCATCTTCCATCTAAACTCATGTCCCCAATCTTCACAACAAAGACAAAGGGTGGGGATTAAGATCATTACTCTTACGTGAGGGGGAATTATTAAGAATGATCTTTATTTCAGCCTTCATTCCTTCTTTATCATGCTCAGCACAAAGATAACAGTGAAAAATATGTTGTCCCTTCTTTTATCTGAGTTTCTGCTTTCTGCTCCATTAGAATTACTTTGGTCAGATGGTTGGAGTGGAAAGTAATTGATTTGATCTCAGCAGTGTACAAAGAAGCAATCTAAGCCTGACAAAACAAAACAAAAAATCTGACCTGTAAGAGTCATCAATCTCTAGCAGCAAGAGCAGAGGGCACGGGCAGGACTCCTGGGGGCAGGTCCTCAGCTCCTGTAAATTGTCGCAGCTGTTACGAGTCAGTGGTGTTTGAAGTCGCTGACAATTTTGCCAGTGGAGGTCTCAGACCCTGGATTTGGTTCCCAGTTTCCTGCTCAACCTCCGGAAAACTCTCCCTGCTCTCTGCTCCCTGTGTGTGCTGCTGCCTCCGCTCTATGGAGCAGCGACTGTCGCATTCCTGCCTCCATTCTCTCCCTCCATCCCAACTCATCTGCTGAGAATTAAGTACAAGGCCAGGGCAAACCTCTACAGACCTTGGAGGTGTTTTACTTCCAGTGCATCAGGAAGCCCCTTCACATCTTGGTGCTGTTGGTAGCAATGGTAGCTATCTTGGTAGCTTGGTAGCTATCTTGGTGCTGTTGGTAGCAATGGTTCCAAGAAAAGGTGGATCAGGAGCAAAAGACATTAATGCTTTCTCTGAATGAATGTGTGTCAGTCCAGCATATAGAGGCTGTGCTCTCAAAGCCATGGAAATCAGTAAATTATCTCCTTCCAACTCTTTTTTCTTACCCAGAGACCTTTAGTCTTATATAAATATGTTTTGAGCCCATGTATGGCCCATGTAGCACAATGGTTCCCTGAGCTGTCTCTGCAGTTGTTTGCTGAGGTTATGGTATGGTGTTGTCGTCATTGCTGAAGGATTTCTGTTGTTAAACTGCACTTTCCAGATTTATTGTCATCATCCTGTTCTTGTTGAGCTTAGTTTTATGATATACTGCTTGAATAAGTAGAAACACTGTCTCTGTGTTCCTGTATAACTCACTCCTGACAGAGCCTTTACATTTATAAACCTACATTTGTAAAAGTTTCAGGTCATAATCTCAGGTGCCCCACATCCTTGGAGAGCATCTAGACCACCAAACATATGGGAGCTGGGTGAGAAGGAGCAGCCAGTAGGAGCTTGTATGCAGAGCACCACTAGGAAGGAGTAAGAGGGATATCAGCTGGTTCTTTACTCCTGCCAGCACTTATGATATTTTTGCAGCTGAGTCACAGGTTATTGGGATTTTGCAGGTAAGCCGCTATCTACACTCAGAAATAAAGCTGTGGCTCGTTCAACTCCTTGCCTGTCCTGTATTTAAGTGGATGTAGTTTTCCCCTGCAGCACCAAGGAGAAAAATAACTTGAAGGAACAATATTCGTAGCAATTTTCTCTTCCTACTAAGTGCTAATCCGTAGGGTATCTTCTTGGCAAAAAAGAGCCAGTTATACCAAAATATCAGCCTGAGTTTCCTAACACAGCCAATAGAGCATTAAGAACAAAGTTAAATGCCTGTTAGGTCTGATCCAGAAGGCTTTTTAATTCCTTGGAAAAGACTCCCATTCAGATGTTAGAGCAGTTGTAGGGATTTAACCCCCAGAAGGCATAGGAAAAGCCCTTTTTGGAACTGTTGTCTGGGCTAAGCTTTTACCTGTTTGATTTTGGGAAGGATGTGGAATCAACTTTGCCTAACAACCAGCTGTAAAGCTGGCAGGAAAAAAGAGCAGCAGCAATCCAATTGCCAACATCATACTGAGTATTATGTTTTGGGTAAATAAATATAGAAAAGAATAAGTGGAAATCTTCCTCTAATAGGAAAATACATCAATGATACCGTAATTAGAACCAACATTATTCAACTGCAAGAAAGTATTTATTTTACTATGATTACTACAGTTGTTTATTCTAGGGAGCTGTATCCAGAAGCAGAATATCCAAGCTGGATATCCAGCAGCTGTCTAAGACAAGTTTCTTAAAATTCTGCCTTGTGGCTCAGTAGATACTTTTCAGGGGAGCCCCAAGACAGTGGGCTGGGCAAGCCCAGCAGGGCAGCTGGGTCACAGCTCAGTTACAGCTCTGTGCCTGAGTGGGAACCTGGAGAGCCTGAGAGATGGAGCTCAGGCAGTGCAGAGAGAGCAGGCACAGGACTGACACAGCTGCACACAAAATTAGTCTTTTCCAGCATTGCTATGGTCCTGCCATGCATGCAACTATGACAGACAGATTTTATCCCAGAGATGAGACTTAATAGCTTGGGTGTGTTTTCAGAGCTTTCATAAAAAGAGTGGATTTTTCAAAAGATGTGTGTTTAGGTATTGGCTTTCAATCTAGAGCAATAAATGCTCTACTCACACAAGGGGGGAGCATCCTCCTTCCAGCTCTTTAACATTCGCAAACTAAACACACAGTTCAGTCCTGTGCTCTGTCATCAGGAGAAAATAATCAGCTCCAGCGGCAAAGCCAAGTTTACAGCCAGGCTCATGAGGCTGATCCCAGCAGACCTTGCTCTGTAGACCTTCCTAGAAGGCAGCAGCTGAGGAGAACACAGTGTCTGGACAGACAGGCTGGGGATCTCTGGCAAGGAAGGGAGAGACCAGCTATCTCTGCTTCATACACTGCTGCCTGAAATCTGGAGGTCCTGATAACCCCCAGTCATTCAAAATATTCAGAAACATTAGCAGGATGTTGGATCTAAATGAGCAGTTTAATAAAAGGCTGTGGGTTAGTTCTGAGGCTTCATGTCAGTGTAGGGGAAATTAGTCTGCCTGTGTCCTCCCCCTCTGCCCTGCTGTGAGTGTGGCGACTGGGCTGGTCACTCTGGGCATTTGTGGCACACTCCTTTGTGTCCAAAGCAAGCAGAGAAGTGATGCCAGCCCTGCCCATTGCTCTGACAGGAGCTGAGCATGCTGGAGCTGGAGCCAGGGCTGTGCCTGCCAGCACTTAATGCATAAGCAGAGACACTGGGAGGTGATACAGGGTTGAGCTGGGACACTTCTGCTGCAGCCATCTAGGTCTCCAAGAGTGTCCTCAATCTCCTATTAGCTTTTGGGCTCTTGCTGTAAAGCCAAAGCTCTCCCAAGGAAATGCTCTGTGGCTGGCTGTGTGCCTGCAACCAAGGTGCTGGTACAGGGAATCCTGGAATGGCTTCCCCCTGTCAGATGTGATGTGGTGTTTGTTTGATGTGGTGTTCCCAGAGGCCCTGGGCCATTGTTCTGGCCTCTGGGGAGAACTGAGAGTCAGACAGGGAGTGCAGTGTCCTGGACTGCATGGGAAGCATCTGGTGGAGCAGCCAGCTGGGGTCTCCTGGGAAGCCTGTGACATGTGGCACGGCCATTCAGGCATTGGGCAGCCCTTGGGGAAAGCTGCAGATTGCCCTGGATTGGTTCCTATTGCCTGCACCAGCTTCTGGCACTTGCTCATTGTTTTGAGTGCTGTTAGGTGGGACACTGCTGGGGGGATGCAAGCCAATACTTTGTATAAAAATATTTAGAAAGAGATAAGAAGAACGTGCTTTTCATCTCCTCTCATTCTTCCCTGCCAGCCCGTGCTTTCTTTCAGCTCAGGAGACTGAAATCTTCTGTTCTCTCATAAAAAGAAGTCACTCTGTGAGCAGAGGAGCTAATGAAGCCTGGCTTGTAATGTCTTTCTCTCATGTGGATCCTCTGATATCTTACAAAGAGTGAGCTTTATTAGCTTTTCCTGAAATGGGACAGCAGTAGGGTCCTTCTCCTCTCCCCCACTGCCTTCTTTTCAAACTCCGAAGAGTTTCTGTATCTTTTGACCTTGATGCTGGACAGCAGGGGTGAGCTGCACACCCTTTTTGTATGAGAGCACAAACACATGCATTATTTCAGACTCTCATGACTACAATCCGTGGGTGTCTCTTCTGTCAGGAATCAGGCTAAAAATAAAACAAACAAATCCCCTGAAATTAAAAAGAAGCATCAGTGTTCAGATGACTTCATGGTATAAACTGAGGAATTGTCTAAAAAGGTGCAAAATAGGGACTGCACACAGCTAAGCTGAAATCTGCTCACTCATAGCACAACAATAATTTATTAGAAGATTGGGATGTTGCTCCTGAAACTCATATATCTGTTAACACATACACAAGACAACCTTCTCTGTTTAGTCCACTTGTCAGCTTTCCCCTTTTTTATGGTTAGAATTAGTGAGGCAGGAAAGAATTGTTCATCCCTGCCACTAACAGGTGGAGGGAGTCAAAGGAAGCTGAATGGGTTAAAATCAATGCTGGCTTCAAACATCAGATTTTCCTTGTCAGTTTGTCACAAACACAACCATTTTTAAATTCAGCTGCTTGGGTAACACCCAAAAGCTATCACTGCACTAATGCAATTATGATAGTGCATCAATTGCTGTAAATCACAAAGCTATAGATAGGGTGTAGTTGTCATGTTCTTTGTGATTAAAAGATGTAGAATCTCTAAGCGCTGCAGCAAGAGAGTCTGTCATTGATAAAGGGAATCTGGAGCTGGAGAGCAGTATTGATCGAGCCAAGGAATTTGCAAACTCAAATTTATTCCTCAGCTTTTGCACATTTTGAACAGCCTTTCAAGATGCACCACCAGCTTTGTACACACACACCCACACCCACACCTCCTGGCTGGGTACTACATGAGCAGGTTAACATCTGCCTTGCTCTGGCTCTCTAGCAACAGGACATTCAGGAGATACGATTTTTTTTAGCAGTTTCCTGTCCAAAGGGGCATGCTTTCATATGTCACAGTCAGAACTGGTGCCCTGTATTTTTCCACTTGGAGGGAGTAATGAGCATTCCCCAGCACAGCCTCACATCATACTGGTGTTGGGGGTCTGGGTCTCCCCAGCTGTGCTGGTGCCAACCCCTTTGAGCTCTGTGTGCTGGCAGGGGTGACCTGCAGACCCCACAGCCTGGCCCTGTGCTGGGCCCAGCTGCAGCACAAGCCAGCCTTTCCTCTGTTGTGGCTTTCAATACCTCCTTGAACTTTTGTGCAAATGACATGGCCCCTCTACCTCTAACTGAGAATCAAGGCTTTACCTTGTGCCAGGATGTCAGTTCTTACCCTCCATGTTCCTCTTCTTTAAGAAAACAAAACCAAAACCACATATACAATAACCCCCAAAATAATTTATGGCCAATATTCATAAATTATTTACATTCACACTGTAGAATTGTAGGAAAAAAAATGAATATTAAGGGATCAAGTATGATAAAAATGGAACGATAGTGCTGGATTGTCGGGCTGCTTGGTTGTTTTTTATGCATTTGGCTGTTTGCTTTTCTGTCAAGAATCTCCATGAATCAACATACAAAAAATGTATGTGATTTTTTATTAACATGTAGCATGTAGTTAGAAAGCTTTTACATGCTTACAGCTTTCATCCAATTACACAGTTCCTTGTATTGGTCTCTGTGCATATGGCTGTGTGTATATGCACAATATCTCTATATAAATGTTTTTAAACTCATATTCTTTGTATAGAAATACTATACCCTCATGTTGCAATTTTTCTGGTTTTCGCCACTCTCTTCTTTATGCTTGGGTGGTCATATTTTGAAATTTCCCCAGGACCAGTTTTTCATGCAGTCACGTTTCTCATCACATCTGAAGGATGTTGTGCCTCGCATGGTAATTAGGTCCTCTTTGTTTCATCTGCTGAGCCGCTCTCTGTTACTTCCTGCAGCACGCTCACGACTGGAGGCTATTGCTGAAATGTTAGAGCAGTGGAGATTCTCTAGGAGTAAACAGCTTCATGTTAACATGGGGTTTTTTGTGGTTTTTTCTCACTGATTTACATCCTGTTTAAACCTTGTGCAATTATATTTATCCTTCTTGCTTTCTTAGAGTAATGTCATTTATTGAAATAATTTATTATTGCATTGTGTGGCTAGTGGGCATATATGGAAATCATCTGAGTATTTACACAAACTTATGACTTTTTATATGAAATCCCACAAGTATCTCTGTCCCTCCCTAAGGCTTGGAAAGGCTGATGGCTTTGCTGGGAGCACAAGCTGCTGTCAAGCATTGCAGAGTTTATGCTTTCATGGCTGAAAAGAAAGCTCTGATTGTTAGTTTTCCTGACCCTGCTGAGGGCAGGCTGAGGGTGGCTTGGGGCTGTGTTTGGGGGCCTGAGCAGGCTCTGGGCAGGGGTGGCAGTTTGCAGGGGAGCAGGGACAGGGACAGGGCTCAGCAGGGACTGGCAGCCCTGTGAGCTTGGCCAGGCCATCTCTGAGAAGGGAGCTTCTGCCAGCACAGTTTTATTACCTCCCTTCTGGCTGTCATGTTACAACAGAGAATCAACTCCTAAGTTTTTCTCTTTTGTTATTTAAAAGAAAACTTTCCAAAACTGCCTGACCCCTTTTGCTGGTGTGGCCAGCTCCTGCATTTTAGGTTGGCAGGTTGCTCCAGTGGGAGCCAAAGGGCACTCGTGTGAGGCAGCTCAGGTTGTGCTGCTGCACCAGTGAGCCCTGATGGAGCTGGGGAAGGCAACAGAAACCAGGTCAGGTTTGCCCTGAGGCTGCTGGGGAACCCCTGCCTGGGGTCCCTGCAGAGAGACATCCAGGGCAGGAGCGCTGGAAATGCCTACGGTGTCTCAAGAAATGAGAAGTGATCTAGTAACTGACCCTGAATTCCCTTTGAGTCAGAGCAAAGCTCTGGAGTGCCTTTTTGCAAAACCTGCCCCAGTGCTGTATCAGGAGCCATCTCACTGCCTGGCTGCTGGAGGCCAGGGAGGGTGGATGGGCACGAGCCCTCCAGGCAGCTCCTGGTGGCAGGGCAGAGGTGGCAGCAGGAACGTTTTTCACCCTGTTTTATTGAATAGCACACAGAGCTGGTTCATGTTGGGTACACTGCTGGCCCAAGTGGGGCACATGTGTAACCATGGGGCTGCAGATAGGCTTGGGAGAGATGTGAACAGTGATGATAGACAGTGAGTGCTTCTGCCAACATGGAATTCCTATGGGTTGATTGTCCTTTCCTTGTTTTTCATCTCATAATTAATAATGCTGCAGTTACCCTGATTATAATGATTACATATCCCTTTAAGTGGTATCTAGATTGAGGTTTACATGGCATTTTTTTCCTTGTTTGTGTGTTCTGCAAGCATATTAAGAAAGCCTCTAAAATAATATTACCAAACATCAAGTGAAATCCTCTCTCCTGAAGGGCTGATGAGATCATGTGCATATGACTGTGTGTTATCTTGAGCTGACACATGGAATTAAGTCTTGGACTATCCTCACCTAGGAAGACATCATTCTGCCAGCTCCTTCTCTCTTCTGGCCATTTCAGATACAAAAGCTTTTTCTCTTCATCCAGTTAAAGCAGGGCTGTTCTCTGGAAAAGCCAAAGAGAAAAATCTGGCAATTTGATAATATCTGAGAGTTTCTTCCATTTCATTTTGTTGAGCTTACTGGTTGCACACAAACAGAAGTATTTGTGACAAAACACCACCCACACATTTAGCCCTGCAACAATGCTGTGATTTTAATAAACTGAGTTGTATGTGGAAGGGAAACTGGATTTTCTGTTATCCCACTGGCAAAATTGTTGGTGAGGAAAGCCTGAAATTGAGCCTTGCAGCTCTGCAACTTGTGGGACACAGTTTCTACACTGAAAGATCAAATTTAGCAGTGCTGCCTCTTCTTTTAATATCGTTTTATTTTATTGGGTTTTAAAAATTCTAGGAAATTGTGACAATCAGGAGCAGACATTTCAGAAGCAGACATTTAGGCATTTTCCTAATTAGCTTTAATATTTACTAAAACAAATTCGGAATTGTTTCTTTATGGAGCTTCTGCCATTATTTTGTTTCCTTTCCTTCATGAAAGTGGTTTAACAGGTTGAAATCAGTCAAACCCCTCCATTTTGTTTTGTTTGGTTTTTTTTAATAATCAAATAACTTCGAAATTTCATCTTTCTGTAGGGTTTTTAAAATATTGTTTTAAGTCCAAATCAAAGCAATTCCCCTTCCTCCCTCCAATTCAAAATTATCATTAAGCAACAAATTGCTCATTGTCTGGCTTAACAGGAGTGGTTGACTCTCAATCTTACATTCAGATCTCCAAGTCACTGTCTGATGGGGAATTTATTCCCCATCTGTTTCCATTTCTACCCTGTGAGTTCAGCCTGGCACACGAGCCTGCTGCACAGTTGTGGGATTTGTGATCCATGTTTAATGCACCTAACTTTCAGTCCTTAGCTGAGACTCCCGAATTAAGCCCAGTGCTGACCCTGGCCTCTGTCTGTAGTCAGTGCAGAAGTGGGTTCACCCAGAAGGTGACACTGTCCATGGAATATCTCAATTAAATGCCTAAAGAATGACTTCTCTAAGATGAAGCTGCTCTGTGCTTTAAGCAGTTCCACTGAAAGAAACCTCCTTGGCTTTCAGAGCATGCTGATAATGGGCTCATTGCCTTGTTAGGTCAGCCAGCAAACAGATGCTGGAGGTCCTTGGGGCTTAAGCACCAAGACAGCATTGTCCTTCTGGGGAGATGATGCATTTCAGGGGTGTGATGTGAGACGTGAGACTGCAAAGTCATCCCCAAGCTGCCTTTATTCCCCTGAAATGCTCTGTGTGTCAGACCTGATTTCAGTCATAAAATGGAAATAATAGATAAAAAAGGTCAAACCATTTATTGAGGATTGACATTTACAGCAGTCAGGAATCTCCAGTTGTATGCAGCTTTGTGTATGTGTGTCACTCCTATATGACACCATCCTGCTCAGCAGCTCCAAGCCACTCTTTCTTGCTATACCTAGGTGATGGCAAGTTATCTGTTGCTTCTTTTTGTTTCTCCAAATGTCTAAACATAGAAATGCAGCATTAATTAACTAACTAACCCAAAGCTGCAGTATACATCTAGCAAAATGAAAATTCCCAAATTGTCTCTGTGGCTTCAAAATTATTTTATCTTTTACTGTAATAAATTCTATCAGAATATTTTTGTGAAATAAAACTGATTGAAATTAACCGTTTTCTTTGAAAGTTCAGTGTTAAAGCACTCATGTCCTGATCATGTTGCAAAGAGAGAGTTGTGCCTGGTCACTGACAGAGTTTGTGAGTTGACTGCAGTGCAGGAAAGTGGGTAAGAGCCCAGATCCAGAGAGCAATTGCTGCTTGTGCTGCATTCAGGACTGGACACAGAGTGCTGCAGGAGCATCACACTGTGTGTGAAATAACCCTAGCAGCAGCCCAGAGATCCATAGGTGATCCTTGCCACTGAGATCTAAGGAGGAGGAAAGGAAAGGAGAAATGCACACTCAGTTAGACACACAAATACCCACGTGCAGAGTGGGAGACACCTCAGGCTGGCAACAGCAAAGTAATTAAAGGTGCTGAGGCAGGAAATGCCAAGTCACCCTTCACAAGGATACAGAAGGTTTGCTAATGTCACTGCTTATGTCCCAAAGGTACCTTGCAATTCTGGTATTTGTCTCCAATGCCCTCTGTGAGATTTGCATTGCCCTGGTCTGTTTTCTCATTGCCTTAATGGTGTGACTTTTAGAGCTGAGCCTTGAGATGGCTGTGCCTCAAGGAGACCCAGCACCCTCCCTGTAAATGTGGCTTTCTTCCCACTGCTCATGCGTTGCTGCAGAATTATTTCTCAGTGCTTTGAATTAACAGGTTCATATCCTGGCACTAAGGATTTAAGGGGCCTTGTGCAGATAAAGACAGTAGAATTTATAGAGCAAGTACAACAGTAGTCTAGAAAGCATTGATAAAATGACCCATCATTGCATAACAGGTATTAGAACTCATGTTCCCTTTTCTCCCTTCCTCCTCCCAAACAGAAAGACTTTTTACCCTCTAGATAATATGCCAGAATTAGGATAAAGAATTACTACTCAATCCCAACTTCAAAAATTAGAAAAAAAGTGTTTAGGCTTTATGAAACATGTCTTCTAAGTTAACTTAAATGTTTGTTTAGATAGCTTTTTAGATTTGTCTAAGAATAAAAAAACTGCTCTTTGTATGGAGCTTCCTGGCTAAAGACGTCTGGGCAGCACCAGAATACCAGAACAAAGTATTTACAGCCTATTGACGACTTAAAATGGCTCTGTTATGTTCATATTCAAAATTTCAGATTCCTTTTGCCTTTATGACACCTTATGGTGAAGAGGAAAAGCTGTCTAGTGATCCTTCAGGTTCTGAAGGTACTCTTGATAGTGTGGTGCACATAGGTCAGGTTATTTAGCTTGAATTTGGACCTCTTACAGACCTCTGTCATGTCTTTTGTGCAGATTTGTTTTTCTGCTTATGCCATTGGTCAGAATAAATGGAGGGATGGGATCTGCCCTGACTGCTGTAGGGGTTTTTCTTGGGGTATGCCCAGTCTCCTAAGAAATCAGTGTCTTTCTTAGACCATTTCTGATGGGATTTGGCAGCAGGTCAGCATCCTTAGGTAAAGAAAGACTTCCTGAAGTGAGCAGCAGTCACAGAAAGTAAATTAATGGAAGCAGGCATCTGCTGATCTCTTTGACAATAAGGAATTTCACTGCCAGCATTTAAAAACCATTGGAAATGGTCTCCATTGGAAACCAGATTTCGACTTTCTGCCCTGGGCTGCCAGAAGTATTTCAGCATAAAATGCTAAAGTAAGTTGAACTTTCAATTATAATTTCAATGACTGTCTAGTGAAATGGATTAATGCTCTGGCACTGCACCTTTGAGGCTTTGGCTCGAATCTTGTAGGATAAAAATCTGTCTGCTTTGACAGTTGAAAAGGTCAGAAGTGAAATAATGTCAGGTGGTCTTAGTCCAATTCAATGTCTCGATTAAGAAGTAGATGTAAAAGTTGTTGATGTGGGATATCATATCAGATTGTTTTCAAAAATATAAATATTTTTATTTACATTTTGTGATCAAAATTAGATGCAGACAGCTGCATTTGGGAGAGCTGGAGCTTAGTTCAACATTCAGGAACACTGCTTGCAAAGTGAGCAAAATGCAGGTTACAATATGCAGTACCTTAAGCACAAAAGCTTGATTTCAATCAGCTTGAAATTGATTTCCTGATATTTCACTGTGTCAAGGATAGTTCACTTGAAATATTTTTAAAGTTTAATTTGGGAATTTTTATTAGCTGAGAGTGTTTAGAAAGACCATGTTTTTCTCACTGCTGAGGCAGGGCAAGAGGTCTCTTCAATTTACTTTTTTGAAGCTGCAATCCAATTCCTAAGCTTATTAAATAAGATTGTGGTTAAGGAGCAAAATACAGATATTTGCAGAATGCATTTTTCTCTTATCTGAATACTTATATAATTTTGTATATGATAATGTATAAATATAAATTGCTTCTCTAGACATCCCTGTGAAAATGTCACCATGCAAAAATTTGTAGCAATAGCAACAGGAATTTCTGTTGGGAAAAAGAAGAAAATGTGGGCTTGGGGCTTTGTCTCAGTTATGGGGACAGTGGGTGACAGAGCTCCAGAGCACCTTTGCTGCCTTTGATCCATCCCAGCCCCACTTGTCCCCAGCCCTGCTCTCGTGTCAGGAGCCTTGGCACTGCTCCACCAGCACAGTCCCAGATTTGCTTTGCTTGTTTCAATAAGAAACACACAGGACAGTGCAAATTGAAAATCAGCTGTCATGGCATGCTACATAAATTACACAGTTCTGCTTGGTAATCCATTACAGATGATTAAATAAATGAGTGGTTGTGTCCTGTTCAGCACTGGTAGATCTTTGTTTTATTTAATTCCTTGTTCTGTGTGGGGGGGGGGGGGGGGTGTCATGGGATTTTTTCCAGTTGGGTTTCCATCTTAAGGCAAAGAAACCACAGTGTCCACGTGATCGTGATGCAGTGCAAGAGCTGGTGAGACTGTCCATATGTTGTAAAGATTAACTGGCATTCAGTTAGGCCCCATAAAGCAGGGTGTTAGCCTCTGCTTTTCCTTCAGATCATGGAGTGGGCACAGACAAAAGTCTGTTTCTGACATGTGACATGTACTTTTTAGTAGGGTGATCCTCCCAGCTGCAAAACCTTCCAAGAGTTTCAGAGATTCAGGTACTGCTTAATGTGGGGCAGTTGTAACACGGTCATGCTTTGCTCTGCTGAGATCTGCTAAGTGGGGCCCAGGGGACCATTGAAACCACAGAATTATCTTTTATTTGTTCTATAGATTTTTCTGACCAAAAAAAAATGTAGTACATCACCATCTTCACCCTTCCAAGACGTGTGGTTTAATTGTAGTGTGGGCTCAGAGGGCTGTCTGTGTTGCCCGGGGTGGGTGCCAGGGGTGGCAGAGGCCAAGTGGCCCCACTGCAAACCATTATTCAGAAAGGAACAAAGTGGTAATTTTGCAACTATCACAGCTCAAATATGGGGCCGTTTCACTGGTAATAAAACTATTACTCTGTAACTGTTTACTTATCAGGAGACCATTATGTGATTGATGACCTGAAAATGGAGGTTATCTTTCAATTCATTTGAAATGCAAACTGACTAGAAAATCTATAGTTATTGCATCGTATTTTTAAGCAAAATCAGGCACCTACATTGACTTCCTATTTACATTTCTTTGAGAAGAAAAATCACATAAAAGCTATCAAGAAACACATTTCACAGCAGGCAAATTAATTGGTTTTACTGTATTTGAATGGAGGGTTTGTCAAATAAAACATGCCATGACAGTTAATAGTGTCATTTAGAGGCAGAAAATTATTGGCTTATTTGTTATTGGATAAAAGGAAGGCAAACACTTTGTATTAGGAAGTTTTAATGTGTTTAAAATCCTCATTAGGGATTTATGGACATTCTTGCTTAGCATAGCGCCTCATTAATTTGAGGCTAAACAGTTACTTCTGTGTTTCAATTGCAATTTTTTTCCCTTTTCTTTAATTAGATCTCGCATTAGAGTTTGGTCTCTACACCACTGGAGATGTAGAATTAATTAATGTGATTTATAAATCTAATGGAAGTGAGTTATTCTTAGATATCTTTTCATTTTAGTGAGCAGTTTAACTGCACACAGCATAAGTGCACACAGATCTAAGAGATTTGGGGAGCTCAGGAAAAGTATGCAACTTCTGCATTGAATACATTTAGCAGTGTCCCTTGGCATTAATAGATCAAAGCATTTTAATTAGAAATGTAACTAAAAGAGAGGCCATAAAGATCCCATTCAAAATCAGATTTTCCTTGTTCTAAGTTCTGTACTGTCCAAAAAGTGTTATTTAACTCCCCTTTTGTAGATAACCATGACATTCAGTGGCAGTTGGGATAATTGTGTGTCTCACTATTTAATGAGCATAAGATCTGCTTCTTAATGTAGTCTGAGTCTGGATGCAATCACAATAAAAACATATTCAATAATTGTACTACTTTATATTAATAAAAGGAAAATAGCTTTTATTTCCTATAAGAATTCAATTTATTTGATTGAAATTTGTGTTAAAAATGTATCTCTGTAGATCAGTTATGCTAACAGATTGGTATTTAAACCCCAAGATATTTCAAAATATATTTGTTTCCCTTAGAGCAGGAACAGCCCTGCTTTGCCCTTTGAATTCTGGCCCTTTATTTTGAAGACAGTCTGAGGTCATGGCTTGCAAGTTGTGACTGTGGTGGAAGGATGTATGAAAACAACTAATTTGCAAACAAGCTCTGAGCAATTAGTTTGGGTCCCAGCATGGGCCTTGCAGCTGTGTGAGCTGCTGTGCAAATTATGCCCAGGAGTGCATTTTTCTGTGAGGACATTCATACCTGCTTTAAAAAGCAGAAATGAAACAGGTAACCAACGCAACACCCACTGCATCCTTGTAGCCACAGTAGGGGTACTGTCAGATGTAAACACACATTTAAGAAGGCTCCTCTTTAAAACCTCCAAAGAAATGTTACAGTCTGAATTCCCAGGGTCAAATAATGCTTTAGGTTACACTAATGGAGCCTCACTGGCATCAGGAAAGCTTCAGTCCCATTGCCATGGCCACACTCTGACCTGGTGACTTCGATACTATTTTAGTCAGAATTTACACAGCTCCTGCCTAATGCTGCTCTTGTGCTGGCACATACTGGGAATGGAAACCACATTCCACTAATGTGAAATAGATTTAAAGGAGATCCAGTTCCAACTTATATTAAATTTAGACAGCTGTGTCTGTACAGTAAAGGATTTTGCATGATTTCCAAGAGGTTCTACCCAAGGGGTTACACTGAGAATAAATATGGTTTCTAATTTACCTCCCCTTAACTGAGGGCAAGTGGACTTGTAAGCCAAGCTCCCTTCATGCCTTTTATACTGCTTCATTGTCCTAGGAGAAGTTACATTTCATTCACTCTGGCAAAAGGAAGACAAGAAACAGACACTTGATCATTATTTCTGCCACACCACATATCTCACTGCAGCAGAGGGTTGCACAGTCTGTTAGTCAGGCTTTGATGTTTCAAGTGGACAAGTGCACGGTGGCATTTGAGGTCAGGGCACCTTTTGTCATCATTTTAGTGGAAACGTATAAGGTAATGTTTTCCAGAATAAGGTGAAAATGCCAAAGCACATAAGAAAATGTGTGTATTTTATGTAAGCAAATAGGTACTTGAAGTTGAAAGAGAGGAAGGAAGAAGAAGAAATTTGGCATTCCAAATTTCCTTGCTCTTTGCCAATATTAAATGGTTGTAACAGCCTTTATGCAAGCCAGTGTTTTGATCATAAATTAAGTACTGCAAAAGTCACTTTTGTTGGGGCCTGGCTTAATATTGGCGTTATCAGATACTCTGGTATTATCACTATGGTGATTTTCTAAAATACTACATTCAGAATATTCCATAAGTAAAATGTGCAGCTTTACCTACATTAAGAAACTCCCTGGAGACCTTGAAGTAAGAGATCACTTTATCAGTCTTCCCTCTCTAATAGAGTTTGGCAATTTACTGCATGAAAACAATGGTGAACCATTGAGTTTAAATTGAGCATCAGTATATTGTACTTTCATGGAAGCTGTTTCATGCTGATCAACACTGAAATGGTGTTGTTAAAAGAAAACACTAAAGAAATTAAAAAAGAAAAAAATGAACTAAATTCAACACATGCTGAGAAGAACAAGAAAAGTATAATTGTCACATCCAGGTCAGTCTGGTTTAAGAGTTGCTGTAGCAGAACTAAATGCCAGTGAAAAAACATTGGGCTTGCTCAGTGGAAAAACATATAGTTGGGCTTGCTCAGACTGGTAAAAAAGGTCATTGTAAGCTGAGTTCTTTGCAGGGAGATGAAACTGAATCCCTTTCAGTATGGGGTTAGTCACCCTCTGGTGTGACTGCACAGGTCTGTCTGGCTCTTGGAGAGGAGCATTCAAGAGTCACTGGGTTTTGAATGAAGCTAAAGGTACCCATTGTGAGCAGCTTTGGCTTCTGGGCTAGAGATCTTTTAGGAAGGTCACTGAAATCAGTGTGAGTCTGATTCAGTCATGTTTTGGACCACACTAGTAAGTTGTTTTTCCTAGATAAGGTACTATGGGGAAAAGGCATAAACTTCTCTGGGCACCTCTGGACAAGCAGCTCTGACTGCAGGCCAGGCTGACTTAGCTTAACAAATGAATTGACTCACTCCTTAAAACTCCTTTGTGTTTTCAGGTTCTCCAGTAAATGCATATTTTACACAGTTTCTGCAGTATTTGTATTAAAGGAGAACAGAGGAGCAGCGTTCTGTATTTTGTTTTAGGCAATAGTTTTTCTTTCTCTACTAATTTTTTATATATGAGAAAAGTATCTATTTCCACAGACATTTTAATAAGCCCCAGGAGATATTTCTGGGGTTAAAATAATGGGAAATGTAGTCTTCTCATGGTATTGTGGTTCCAGGATGGTGGAGGCACTAAAAGAAAACAGTGCATATGCATTATTTAGGACCCACAAATGGCTCCCTTGAAAATGAATAAGCCTGTGAAAAACACATGTATGTATTTGAATACCAAGGGAGCAATTTTGGGCTTGTTTGTTTTTTCTTTTAATACCGCCATGTTTGACTTCATTCAGTTTCCTCTAAAATGCAAACATACAACTCTAAAGTATGCTGGTGATATCTCCACAAATATCAAATACACCAGAAAAACCCTACTGTCAGCTTGCAATATTCATTCCTTGCTCTTTTGCTGCTTCCATTCTTACACACTTGCACTGAGGTTAGTAAGGAGGAGCCAAGAGCCTCCCAGCTGGTGAGATTAGCTGGCATCTATTCCAGGTGTCTTTAACATGAGTGACACTTTTTGGACATAGTATTGAGAAAGGAAGCAGGATCATGAGCTGTGAAACATTCCAAGGAGCTTTGGGCAGTGGGCTCTGAGCAGTGGTGTGAACTTTACTTGAAGTAAAAATGGAACAATCTTCTCAGGAGGAGAAATGTGTAGTCAGATGGCAGCTGAGGGGAATGTGGGAACATTAAAGTGGAGAAATGAAGCCTGAGTGTGCAAGAAAATACTGATGGCAGCCAAAGGAAAGGTGGTGCTGGAAAGACATGGGTGTGTATGACAAGTGCAGCTGAAGTATTGCATGTTCTCAGATTTGTAATGGGCATATTGCAAGAATTGAACCATAGGGTCACACAGGTTGGGAGGATGTTAAAACACCATCCAGTCCGGTGTGTTGTATCTGGAAATTCTGCTAGTCTTACTACTGCCCCGTTCATTTCCCACTTGCATTAATCAGAAAAAAATCAGAGAAACCAAGCACTCTTTGTTAATGGGAAGCCTGGCAGGAGCTGAAGGCACTCAGAGGACAAGCCCTCTGCTGACTGTCCTCCTTTTGCTGTTTCTGGTTTTCTAAGTGTTTTCCTGATATCACTGTGTGGTGCACACTGGAAATGATCAATCAAGGCTCACACACAGGATCTTTTCATGCTAGCAAGTGAAAAATCAATTTGTGTTTGAAGGAATAAACAGTAGCACGAGCTTCATTTCCCCAGAGTCAAAATGGATTCCTTGATAAAGGAGATGACAAGGAAAGCTGAGCTCTTGATGTATAAGCACATAGGTGCTCATGTGCAAGAAATGAGTGGACTCCTACATTCATTTTCCATGCTACACTTACCTTTTCAATAAAACAAAGATAGGAAGAAGAGATTACTTGTTGAATGCCAATTGTGTGTCAATAAAACCAGGGGGATTGTTCATGGACAGTTTATACAGATGAAAATGTAGTCGGTCACTTCTGGCAAAGACATTATTCATGGTGTATTTCTGCTTTATGGCACTGCATTTGAATTTTCAGAACTATTTTCACAAGTCTGTTGGAAGATTGTGTTGCTAACATTTCTGAGAAATATCTGCTGTTGGATGTAAATTACAAGGAAAAGAGTCTTTGTATGATATTTCTGTGCCATGAAAACAAAATCTGATCTCATGCAGGTTATAAATTGTCCAGGAGGTAAGAGTAGTCAAGGAACTGTAGAATGAATAAATGGAAGGTTAGACCAACATGACTCATCAGATATTGTAACCATTCACCCAATGTCATTTGATCTGTATGACATTAAAGGCTACTATTCCCTCACTCTTAGATTTCTGCCCTCCTTCCCTCCCTTTAAAGTTCAGCACTGAGCCACCCAAGCCATACATTAAACCCTTTGGTTCTACATCATTTAAGCTCTCTCCTCTCTCCTGTGAGACCAAAAAGTGAAGAAAGCTGTAGAATACTGGCTTGTATTAGGTGGAATATTTGACCATCTGACCCTTCCTTTTTCCCTTTTTTTTTTTCTCTTTTTCTTTTTTTCTTTTTTTCTTTTTCTTTTTTTAGCAAGCAATATTTAAAAGTAAACATGAAGCATTTTGATGCAAAAGAGGTGTGCCAGATTAAAAGGAAATTGGAAGATGAGTTCAGTGTAGCATGTAGCTTTTGTGAAATCTCCTTGCTTTGATTGAAGTTTTATTACCTCAGGACGTCTGTCTGCAGCTTATGTGCTGTTCTTCAGTCTGGGGTTTGTGAATGCACTGCTGGCTGAGAGAAGAGCTCATGATGTGAATTGCAACCACTCTCAGTCTTGCAGAAGCCAAATTCCTGGCATCTGTCCTTTCAGCTGAGCTAGACCACGCTGCTCATAAAGGAAGAAAAGCACCCAGAGCATGCACAAGTGCAAACTGTGCTCTCCTTTTTAGACTCTGATTAGTGATGAAAGCTGAAGAAGAGAGGGAGGGCATGGAGAATCACGTAATGGGTCCTAAAATGCTTGATTTTTATTAGATTAGGAAAGTAGTAGTATGGGATGAATGTCCAATCTTGACTAAACTACAAGAGGATCGTGGCAGTTTATTAATGGCAGTTCTAATAACAATTTGTTGTAGCAATAGCGCTTGGGGAAGTGATGAATATTGTATCTGCTCTGTTTCATTCTGTCCCAGTGAATCTGTGCTTGGATGCCATGGTGTGCCATGTGGGCCCACTCACACTTGTTAGCTGAACATGAGTGTTTATGGACAATTAAACTTGCAATTTTTAATTCACACTTTGAAAGGTTGAGAGGTTGTTTTTTCTTTTTTTTCCAAGACACTCTAAATTTCTAATAGATCTGTGCCTTTCAAGTCTCTTAGAATGTGCAACTGCAGCATGAATTTAGAAAAATGGTCTCATTTCTTCAGAAATCCATTAATAGTAATGTACTGAAAGACTCTTACATTGATCTTCTCTCTGATAGCCATGTTGTAATAATTATTCTTTTAATGTTTGCATCAATCTAAATGTTTTCCTCTTTGTGCTCTCTTCTACTTGGATCCCCCTATATGACAATCACAGCACTTTGACATCTTGCATTACTTTTATACCAATGGTTCAAAACAAAGCAATGCCAAAGGGAACAAAAGTTCTGTCAAGCTATTAAAATCTTCTTTGCCATTAACACAATTAAATTGATGCATGAGCATTTAAAGTTATTAGCAAGTGCTGCCAGCAGAAGCTGGTTACAATTGCATAATATATAGTGGGCTTTATTAAAGTAAAATTGTATGTTTACTGTTATTATCGTCATTAGTTCTGAAGTAACATAAACTTAAACAGGGTTGTGAGTTGGGAGAGGGCTGTGAGACAGCCAAGAACATGCTCTGTCCTGTATTAATAGTGAGGGACACAGTCATCACTTTCCTAAACAAAGAAATGCACGTGGTACCTTGGCTAACCATTGCAGCTGGCATGTGTAATGGTAGGGAAGGGTGTTAAATAAAGAGAGCTTCTGTACCTCTGCTGCTCTCACTCTTCCCAGTCTGACTCACTCAGCTGGATTTGGGGCTGCTCCTGTTTCTGTGGTGAGAAATTTTGTGGTTGATGTGTTCACTGTGAGCTTTTTGGAGGACTGTTTGTTTTGTTTTCTCATATTCCAACATATTAGTTTTTCAACGAAAAAAAATGAGGCGTGTATTGGAGACACGTGTTGTGTCCCACTGCACAGTGCAGCAATACCCCTGCTTGCTAACCTTTTGATTAACCATATTCCTCACTGAATGGGGAGCTGGCATGAGGAATGGAAAACACAGAGGAGCAGAGAACTTCAAAGTATTGAGAGAGAAAAAAGTAATTTAAGTGAAAAGTAGGGAGATGAAGGAATTCCCATCACATCCAAGTCCTGTCGTGTAAGGGTGGACTGCATGCCTGTTGCAGTTCATGCTGCCCACACATGGACAGTTCTCAGCCAGGCTTGTTAGGTAATTTGAGCTGAGTAGAAACTGGGGAAAAAAGGTAAGGCTCTTTTTTTGGTTGTTTGACAGTTTTAAGGTGATAATGTGGAATATTATAATCTATAATAGATAAAAATCACTAATATCCCTGTGGTGTAGTCATATTCACCTTAATATGATACTGATTAACTGTTGGGAATTCAGAGAACAGTGATGAAATCAGCCAAAGGAGAGGAAAATCTGGTTTATCAGGAAAGAAGGTAAAAGTTGAACATAGAGCGTTTGGAAAAAAGTGCATGTCTGTGTATGGTGTAAATGTGAAAGGAAGTAATGGATTACTTCTGGTAGTGGGAAGAGCTCTACAGAAAAGCTGAGTTGACACTGAAAACAAAATTTTAACCATGATAAAGAAAGCACCAAGTAGTTTGCAACACTCCATATTTTATTAAGGGAAGGAATGGGAGACTCATTTCCCTACAGTTTTGGGTCAGACTAGCCATAGTACTATAAGATATGGGGAAAATCTGCTACATTAGCAGAGCATGAGCTTGGTGATCTAAGAGGTGTCTGTGGTCTTTGACTTCTGTAGCTGTGTGGATTTATCCATGAAGCTTAGTGCTGGCTGAAATGCAGGCAGAAGGCCATGGCCAGTGCTCTGGTCAAGCACCATAGCAGATTAGGATGACAGGGATTAAGTTTAGTCATGACTGACTTTCACCAAACCAGTTACTAAGGGCAATAAGGTAGAAGAACCAGACAGAAAAGTCTCACTGAATATTTATGGCACAAAGGACTCACCTGTGCTTTGGTCCCTTCCTGAATATTGTCTCTTCCTCTCCTGCTTTACCCCGTGATAAGAGCCCACCACGGCTCTCTGCAAGTACCACAGAGTGGCTGCACACACAGGTCACACCTGCCTGTTGTTTCTGTAACTGTTCACAGTATTTAAAGGTTTTGTGCTCTTTCATATCCTTAGAGTGAGGGATTGTGGTAAATTCTGTAAGTACCATTTAAGAAGTGTTTTTTCAACTGGAATATATTAGCAGCATCACTGTATGTGTGTGGGTGTGGTTGGGTGCAGAGATAAATTGAATCTTTTTAAGGGGGGAAGGAGCAGCTGTCAGGCCTCTCAAGGTGGATACCTGTGTGCTGTGCAGGCTGCAGAGGACACTGAACCTGCAACAGGCTGATGGAGTGAGGGACAACAAAATCAGCAGCCACCCTTACAGTCCAACCAGTATTTTACTACAGTATATATTTAAGTTTTAAGAGCTGTCTGGCCTGTTAGCCTATTAAGCTGTAGGATAAGATAGTTGATGATAACAGCTTTCTCCTGTTATCACCTCTGTCCTTCTCTGCAGCATGTGGCAAGTTAAAGCAAACCTCGCCCTCTCTCTGAAGGCTGCCGATAGGAGTAACAGTGGGATCTTCTTCAATTACAGAAGTTTCAGGCAATTCCACTGCCAGTTCTCAACTGTGAGGAAATCAGAGTACTTTATTGCTTCAAAAGTGTCGTTAGGAACACAAAGCAGCGTAGAAGAAAAAAACAACTTTTGACAAAATGGGTCCTGCTGATGATTTATGTTGATCTGAACTGGAAAATTTGGTAGGCAGCAAGCATGGATACAGCAGTCTTCAAACAGAGGCAGTTGCTTGTTAGCTGTTCACCTGTGTGGTTGAACTTTGCATCCAGCACCTGACTAAACATTTCTTTTTTTTCTTTAAACCTAGGTTGCCCTTCCCAATGACTCCAGCTGTGTGGAAGAAATACTGCGGGTAAGTAATACCCTTTGCTTTTCTTATCTCCTGTATAATTGTAGTGCTGTTATTTTCATCTTCCAAGGAAAGGGTTTATAGGGCTGTCTTTAACACTGTAGTTAAATAATAACATATCAGTGGGTCTGTATTAAGAGACACAGACAGGGGGTAGACCCAGGGTACTCCTTAGTGAGATCAGTTCACCTAAGACTCTGCATCTGCCAGCCTGTTTCAGTCGGATTTACACATGTTCCTGTTCTTTTCAACCTCTCAGTCCCTGAGTCTATCCAGGACACATTTCTCTCCTACCCTGAGGTGCAGTTGCCTTAATTCTTCTACTCACAAGCTGACCTACAGCCTTCCTCCTTCCTCTAGACTACAATTGCTCATCATTCATGGTTTTCTTAAAGACTTACAGACATGTTTTTTTCTGTGATCTTTGGTCAGTGGTTGAATACAGAAAATTGCAACTCCAAACTAAGAATGGCTTAATTGCAACAAGATCATGTAATAAGAAAAAGGGAGCGTGGACAAGTTGTATGCCTTACTCTAAGTGTAAGATGGCCTTTTTCTCAGACACCCCAACTTTGGGGTGAGATTTGCCGGGGCGTGGTTTTTGCAACCCACCAGTCCCTCTATCAGATTTAGGTTTTTCTCCTCATGGGTTGAGTTTCCCATCTGTCAGAGCTACCTGCCTGGGATTGCCAGCCAACCAGCTGATTTTTGGTGTAGAAGGGATTAAAATTTCAGTGGGAATTTGTGCCAGCCGTGTCCTTGCTACTGGAGGTAGTGCTGCAGACCTACCCAGACCTGAAATCATGTATAACAGTGATGCCAGCTTGTTTGCAAAGACGTACTCTGCTTATAAAATAAAATAAGCTTCTCACTATTCATTGCAATTCAGATTTAAATAGCTTGGAAAACTTGCTCCTGGTTTCTGTACACACATTATCTTGGGCTGCTCTAGATGTACTTATGGGGTGGCGGGGTTGCTGTAGATGTGTGTTGAGGCAGCAGGCAAGCGTGTTCCTGTAGACCTGCCTTGAGGGAGAAGATCCTGCATGAGCACCCAGGAGCAATGAATGCAAGGAAATAAATAATATTTACTTTCAACCTTCAAAGTGAGCAGAAGTTTATTACCTATAGAACACTAAGGGAGCAAAAGCAAAGGAAATGTTGAAAGGCTCTGCAAAGTACTTGGTACATTTAAAATGTCTTCTTCCATTTATATATTTCAATTAGGTTCATTACTATATTTGGAATGAATGACTTGCTGGCTGGGGAAAGCAGTTGTTTTCAGTAAAAAGCATCAAAAGAAAATGTGATGGGGGAATTTCAGGGATCAGTCATCCAGGTGACACTTTCAATGGGGAAACAGCTCGTTTAATCACAGGAAGCAGAAATGTCTTTTTTCTAATCAAAATGGTGACCCTGTTTCCTACTCCATGACTGTCATTTGAGTCAACAAACAAGCACAATATGCTGGGCTTCCTTCTGAAACCTGTTGAGATTGGAGCAGGATTTTCTGTTGCCTTTAGATAATAGGGATGACCTGCAGAGTCCTTGCTTCTGCCACCAGTGAGCCATTGAACTTGGGGGCACTCTTGAGAGCAGGGATTTAGCAGGATTCCATGTCTCTGGGGATCTCTCTCACAAGGACATTAATGGGCCTGTGAAGAAGGGATACAAACCAGCAAAGACCCAGCAGACCCCAGCCCCAGCTGGATGCCCTCAGGGCAGCAGCTCAGGATTCCAGCCACATGTGGTGCTGAAGCACACCTGGCACTCGAAGTACCTGGGTTTTCTCAGTGTTTACTTTGTTCTTCTCAAATTTATGCTGCAGAACAAGCTAGCAGGAAATGTGTTTTGGCTGCATACAGGGTATCATATTCTACTTGACAGGCAATGGAGAGAAAATAAGTAAGAGAATGTGATGCCCAGCAGTGGTCAAAATCCAGTCTTTGGGCTCCCTATGGAAACTGTGTCAGAAGATTCAGGCTGGCTGCTCCAGATGAAAGAATGACCCTTGGTTTCAGCAGAAACTTGCACTTTGAGAACCTGGATTAAGTTTCAAGCCCTGACAGGTATTTCTTGGCCTTTCAGGGCCATTTACATAGGCTCTGATGAACTTTTGGGAGTGTGGATCTCAACTCCCTCATGGCAGCTTCTCCCATTGAAGACACCATGTTATTCACATTTCTGTCCTGTCAGGGAGCAATGCATAGCTTGAATTTTGCTTTTTCTTTTCTGGTTTTGATTTTTTTTTTTTGTTTGTTTGTTTAAGTTGAATAATTAGTTCAGTTCCATCCCTCAGAAAGACACAGTAACTCTCGAGGGTTTCTTGCTAAACTTTACAAGGAAGAGGTACTCCTGCAAAGATCTGTGACCTCTGATTTTACATAGCTCTTTTTTCAAGCTGAACTTGATTAATGGTTTCTGTAATTGTAGAGGTTTGTAATTCTTAATCTGTCTTCTGCTTTTTTTTTTTTTTTTTTTCCATCTTGGAGGAAAAAGGTTTAATTGAATTTATATTCTAAAATTTTCAACCAAGTGAGGGGAAAGGTCTTGACTTCATTCAGACCCCTGAGTCTTCAGAGACAAAATTTCACAGTCCTTTAGATTTCCTGAAACACTTAGCTACTTATGTCATCTTGTGTAAATGGTTTAAGAACTGTTCCCAATACTACAGCCAAAGGTTAATGGCAGACCAGTCTCCTGCTGATTTTACTTTTCTAACCAGGATGGCTGAGAAGGTTGTGAAAAATAATAATAAAAAAATAATAATAGTAATCATCATCCTCATCTCTTATGCAACTAAGGCCAAAGAGTAATGATAGCACAGAATGCATTTAATACAAGCTGCTAATACCAAACTGAAAGATAAAGGCAAATACCTGGTGGTCTACACATTTTTCTGTTCCAGAATGTGTTGGGGTCATTTTTCCAGCCAATGCTGTGGTTTTGAAAGTGTGGACAATATGGAAGACAGGCAATTAAAAGTATGTCCGTGTAATTCACATTTTGGTAATATAGATTTAAATTAAGTTGTCACTTGCTATGTGCATCCACTGAAAAATGAGTTCATTGAAATGTTGTGATCCAAAGTGCAGATGGGGGGGGAGAGCTGACATTTACAACCAATCTCCAAAGCTGTTACTTGTGCCACTTGTACCAGTGCTTTCCATCAGTGTGCCTTGCTGTCACTGCCTGTGATGTGAGCCATGTGCTGGCCCAGGGAAAGGAGGTGTGTGGGTGACACAGGGTGAAAAGCAGTGATCCTTTTCCTGTCTGTGGTCTGTGGAGAGCACAGAAGGGACCTTAGCCCTGGTTTGCCCCGGCTAAAGAGTTGATAGCTGCACAACACCACACAGGAGAGAAAGGAAATTATTTTTAACTACATGTTCTGGAGGACTCAGAGTGTAAATTGGAAATTTGGGCTGGGTGTTCAGGCAGTCAGTTGGACATAACCCAGCACTGCAGCTCTCGTGGCTGTATCGTAACCACCCGGGCAGGCTCTGCTGTCTGCAAATCCGTCCCTGCGTAGAGGAACAAAAGAATTCTTGTACGTGCATATTCACAGTAGGAAGGCATCAAGTAACTAGATGGACTTCTGATGGTATGTGGACAGCTGTGATACTAATTAGAAGCTTTCCAATCTGGAAACAAAACAGATCTCAAATATAGTTCAGATTGTAATAAGTGTAAAAATGACTGGAGTTAAATGAGCAAAGTCTGTAATTTGTATGGTCGTCTTCTGATGACTAGCTCCTGTCTAATGACATAGGAGAATATGTAAATTGATCAGCAGGTAAAAATGCCCTTGACTCTGCAAATTATGTGTAGGATTACCTTCCTCATGCCAATTGAAAGCTCTAACGGATTTAATATGTCTCACCCTCAGCTGAAGTGAGCTGTTCACATAGCAAAATTAGACTGTAACAGATACAGCCCATTATTTGCCCCTCAGTAATTGTTTTCTCTTCTAAAATACAAACAGCATTGAAGAATGATGCTAAACCTAATTATAATAATTGTAATTTGAAAAATACAGGTATGCTGTCCAGTGTGGTTACAAATGCACTTAATAGCTGACGGGTAGTTTAAATATTTTCATGTGGAGTCTAGGGGCTTGCTGGGGAGGACATGATGTGAATTTAAAATGATTATCCAGACGTCACTGGACAAGTGAATAACGAGCTGACTGGCCTAGTAAATCATGTGAACCTGTCAAATGTGGGAACACGTTGGGGAGGAGATGATGTCAAGTAACAGTAACTTAGCAACCTGGCATTTAGCTGTCCAGAGAATGAGTAAGAGTAGCCACTTTTAAATAGCTGAGTAAATAAATGAATCCCTATACGTCTTAGGTGTGCTATAAAAATAGCCCAGCACCGTATGTTTTGTGTCAAGCTGCTTCTTTCTCCTGGATAAGGTGATTTATTATTTCTATTGAAATGAAAAAATGGATTGAAAAGTTAACCCAAGTGTAAATGTGGATCTGTGGCCTTTGTCCCTGCTCTGGCGTGCTGCCTTTGAAAGCATGCATGGAACGGGTAATAGCCTGCTCTGAGAGTTGTTTTTTTCCTTCAGACTTTGCTTATGTACACAAAGATTTGGATGGATAAAAACAATTAATTTCTTAGCAATTTCTAAGCCATTGCATTTTCAGGCTTTTTATCAGCATTTTCTCAATGGAGGCAGAACCAGTTTCTGCTCTCACATCAATATAAATCAAGGGGTAATTCCACTGACCTCTGATCTCATTTGAGTTCATTGAATTCTTCTTCCTCCCACACTGGTATAAATTGGCAGCAGTTCCACTTACGTTGCTGCTGCTGTTATAAAATAAAAAAATAGTTACCTCTGAATTACTTTAGGTATACATAAAGGCAGAGACCTGTTCTTTGTTCTGATGAGCACATCTCCAGATTTGGTCTCACTCCAGAAAATGCTGAGTATTTCCTTGAGAACAGCTCCTTCCTGGTTTGGTAGGAGTTTTGGTCTCAGTATCACCACAAACATTATCACCACAGTTGTTGCATTCAGCAGCAATTCCAGGAAGGTTGAAGGAATCCTTTCCCAGCATTTTGTGCACTGTCCTGAATGCACACAGGAAGGGTGACATCAGTAGTTGGAGTCATTTGAGGACAGCCTGGTGTAAGCTTGGAGTGCAGAAGGCTCTTTGGGAGCTGGAAAAGGCAGTCTTAGGTCTTCCCAGCCCAGAGCACACCCTTGGCCCCCGTGTGCTGCCTCTGACCATGGCAGAAAAGGATTATCCAAACTTTTGACCATTCACCTTTACAGTGACAACATTATGGTGGCACCTGTGAGAAAAGCACTTGAGGAGCACAATCCCAAAGCTGCCTGCATTAACTTGAGGGTGCCTCATGTGTAAAGCTCAGAGCTGTCCTCAGGCTGCAGGGTGGGAAGCTGATGGGTCCATGCCCAGTGCTTGGCTGAGCCCGTTGTTTGTGGGTCCCCATTGCACGGCTGGATTGCACAGGTTACATCTGAGGTGATCTACACTTGTGCTGTAGATCTATAGCATAAATCTGCTTGGTGCTGCCAGCTGAAGGCAAGGCTGTGCTGCTGGGGAGGTGACAGGGAGGAAAGGTTGGCTGTCTGCTCTGACAAATGCGCGTGGGTGTGCAGAGTTTCCTGTGCTCGAAAGCTGGTGTTCTGCACCTGCCTGTTACAGGGATAAATGCCTCTTCAAGATGTAATGCAGCAAAAGATTAGACCTTTGTCAGGACAGACAAGCAAGGTCTGATTCCAGCTTGCAGGCACATTTATCAAATAAAGGTTTTATTTTCATAGCAGTATTAAATAAATTATTTAGCAAAGAACTTTGAAATGTAAAATCTGATCATTATGTGGGTCTATTGCAGCCTGTCTACACTGTAACAATAAAAAAAGATTACAAAAGGTATTCAGGAAAAGAGAGAGAGATTGCTGTGCACCTGTTTCAAACTCACTATTCAATTCTGTTTTCTTATCTCCTTTACCATAATATTTTAGCACATATTTTTGTACTGCCAAATTGAAATATTGCTGATTTCAGTAGTATGATATAATTCTGCCATCATTGCCAGATATACCATTGCTATTAAAATTACTGTAAAGTGAGCTGCCATCACAAGAGTTTGGACATGTATTGCTGCTCCTGAAGAGAAACAAAGTACTCCCATGATAAATGATAAGGGAATGACTGCCAATGAAGGAGTGAAGTTTGTTTTCCAAGCTCTTCAGCATCTCTTTTCACCATAACAACCATTTTTAGTTTCTCTCCCTCGCTGAAAGTCAGCTCAGAAACAATCCACCATGTATTGCAGTGTTACATGCTCAGCAACCTCACTCTGATTAAGTACTCTGTTATGATAAAAATAATTACTGTTTATGAGACTATACAAAGTAATTGTTTTAAAGGCAGTTCAAACAAGAAAGTAATTGAAACAAAGTTATTCTCTTAGAGGAAAAGATAGTAAGTTTTGCAACTCTTGGGGAAGATCGAATGCACTCTCTATAGAACTTAAAAACATTCATTATTTTATATATTATTTTTTTCAAATACCACTAAGTTTTGCAGTTCCAGAAATAAGTGAAAGAGATGAAAAATGTGGGAAAACAATTTGGTGGAGTCTTCCAGTTGAGTGGAGAATGTCATAAAACTAAGATTCCTACTCCCAATTTGGAGACCCGTGGGACCTGAATTCCCATCCTTTTTCATCCTTGTAACCAAAGAGTAATTCCCTTATCTTGGAGTGAAAGTGTGAAAGAAAACAGACCCAAGGAATCTGGCATGTCAGATCAACTCTGACCTTTTCTATGCTCCCATGAACAGAAAAAGGCCGCAAGTGCTGAACTGGGTGGAAAATTTGAAACATTACTGTGGTGTTACAGTGTTTGGCTCCAGCTGCACCAGGTATCCTCTCCTAAGGACCTTGTGGGCTCATGAGTTTATGTTGTATAAAAACATGATTAAGAACTCCAGAGCCTGTTGTGTGTCTGTCCTGGAGTGCTGCTGCTGATTCCAAAATGACAGTCTGCAGTGTGGCCAAGCAGAAAAGCCATCTGAAACTCCCCTACTCCACTTACACAGCTTACTGACAGAGCATTAAGCAAAAAATCTAGTCCTGTTTTGAGATACAGGTAGTAGAATATTTCTCTGGTCTCCGATTAATCATTTTTGTTATTTCATCTTGTCCTGTCAAAGTGAAACATGGTAAATATGGGCACTGAGTGTTTAAACTGCTAGCAATGTTACCTTTCATTTAAATAGATTAAGAATGTGTAGTCTACATTACAAATTGCTTTCGGCACAGAATGAAGACATTGAAAACATATTAAAATTGTGTTAGACTTTCTGAAATGAATGCATGCTTTGGAAACAATTCTGGTTTGAAATGTCTGTAACATCTTCTGTGGCTCTTTCTCTCACAAATGGGAAGAGCTCCATTTTTGCAGCCCTGAGGGCAAATGTTGCATGCTTTAAATCCTGGTAGAAAGCTTCCCTGTAAGTCAGCTCTGCTGAGGAGGCTCGTGGGGTCCATGAAGGATAACTTAGTCTAATCACAATTAGTCAAGAGAAGCAGACTAGGAAAGGGCTAGGACACTTGCAGTGTCCAAGGGAAGACTGGACTGGGAGATGTAACTAAACAAACCAGAAACAGTTTCAAGAGCTTACATTTTTGAAATTCCCCTCTGAAGTTTCTGGCTATGACAATAAAAAAATAATTGATGGTTAAAAGAAACATATGTAAGGAAAGCACTAGGGAAATTAAAGTGATGGATCAAAAAGATACCAGGTACTTGAGGCATGCTCAGTTTCCCCCTTTATGCTTTGTATAACCCTGCATGTTGCAACTTTTGATGCTTTACTGCTCTGAGCTCCTTGAGGAAAAGTAAAGAGTACAGGACAAAGTTGACACCTGGAGCAAACCTGAAGTTTGTTGAGCTCAGAGATGGATGGAAGTGTTCTGTTACAGCAGTAACCAGGAGTGCTTTGCCATTTTCATAATGCACTGAGGTCTGAGTTTAACTGAAGCTACTCTTATCTTCTTAAGGCAAGAATGCAGACACCAATTGATGTATGGACCAAACCTTATTTTATTTCCTCCTGAGGGACCCCATGGACAAGCAGGTGGACTTTTCCTTGGGAAGAGCCATGTGGTGACACATAGTCAGACTTGCCAGCCCCCATGAGGTTTGTGGAAGGAGCCTGATGTGGTCAGTCAGTCTTGTGATCCTCATTTGTCTTAAGTTCAAGTTGTTCCACATTCTGCAGTGAGAATAGCTCTAGAATCTGCCTTTTGGGGAGAAGAATTCCTGTCTTTGCTGTGTGCCATTGGTCTGTTATGCTCCATAGTCAGCAGAGCTCTTTCTGAAGGCATCTTCCTTCTTACCTGTGGAGATTGTTCCAGCTGTCAGTCTTCAGAATACATCACTTCAAATCTGCCAGTGAAAGACTGGTATGGTTCATCTCCTCATGTCTTTGAACACCCTCTCAATAAATGCTTGAATACATAGACTCAGATAAAACACCCTACATTTGATCTTCCTGAATAACCTTGAGATGCCCCTTTGCTCCACTGTGTCTCCTTCTGTGAAATGCTGAAATAGAACCTCACCCACACTGCCATTGTTGAAAGTTAAATTAGTTGTTAGCAAAATGCATTGATGTCCTCAGCTGGAATTATTGGTGTGATAATTGGGCAAAAGCAAGGCTCTATCAGATATTTAAAATTATGCTACATACTGTGGCTTATCTGAATTTCTAACATTTCTTTAAAAAAAGCGTGTCATTGAATTTAATGTTCTGAGAAACCTTATGAACTTCCAATCTATTTTAGCTGTACATTTCAAATTATGCTTATAATTGTGTTTTTATTGAATATGTAAGTTCCTTTCAATTTCTTATTACACTACACAGATTTTAATATACATTTTAGAAGAATGCACACTGTGGATAGGTGACACTTTTGAGTGTTTTCAAATTGTCACAGTAAAATTGTCACATTTGTTTAATTAGCCAGTAGATCCTGCCACATTGATTTGTCAGTGGTGTAACAATTTCTTTGGATTACTGGAAAATCTGACCAGAATGTTTTTTGTAATTTTCTTCTTTTTTTTTTTTTTCTTAATGAATTTCTCACATTTCTCTTTGATTTAAAATCAGTCATACAGGCACCCAGCCTTGCAGAAGTCAGCTGAAGAAAATGTCAGGTTCTAGTGTTAGAATGAAGATTATTTGATTTCTTCAGGGCCCTGAGGTGTTTGTTGACCATTGTTCAGAGGCAGGAGGGAAAAGCTGTCTCCAAACAGGAATCTGAAGGTCTGACCCAAGTGCCCAGATTTTTTTTAAAACATTCTTCATACCCTGTGTGTTCTACCTGCTGAAAGTGTCCCTGCATGGCCTTCCAGAGCTCCTGGGGCTAGGGCTTGGTGTGGCTGTCATTAGAAACCTGTTATCAACACTCTACAGCTCTTGTTTAAATGTTTTCTCTGTTCCGAAATTTCTGTTCAATGTGTGAGCAAATATTGTTGGGGAGGTGGAAATACCTACTGGTACTTTGCAGGGTGAAACAGGAGCAACAGGAACCCCCAAGGGCATAGCAGACTGGCATGGAAAAAAAATGGGCAGAGTTGTATTCATTGTGTTTGCTGTGGGTTGATAGAGGGGTGTAAAGTGTGGACCAAATGTCACCTCTTGAGCCAAGCTAGAAAATGGCAGGTACTGATCTTTAGTGAGGGATGCTTTGAGATCCTCTGATGGCATTTATTGCAGAAGCATTGAGTGTTAAAAGCCCCTTTGGGCTTTGTAGTCCGTTAATTTCTTTGCCATGAGTATATCTTACTAAAGAAAATGTTGTGTACACCAAGGTACAGTAACCTTTAAAAATGCTCTTCTGAGCTTTAGGATAAAAACACTTCATGTTTGGTTTGTAGGCACATTCCCAGTAGTGACTTATTTTTTTTATTTTTTTTTAAATTAAGCCAATTAATCCCTTCCCACTTATTCCAGTATTTTATCATTTCCAGCCTCTTGAGTCCCTAATCTTTTCAACAAGAGGTCTGAACTGCCAGTTATCTGAAAAAGTAATGTACCAATCAAATGAAAACTGGTGCTTAGAATTTTTTTGAAGAGCAGCCCCTTGTCATTCCTGAGTTCAGACAAAAACAAAGAACATAGTTTCAACAGTGAGGCGTTCACTGGAGGCTTCTTACCATGAAAATAGTTATCACTCCTTCTTTTCCTTGGCAATTGAGTCATTGTTTCTTTTAAAAGAGGTTGTCATGATGTCCTCATTACCATTTTTCTTAATATGATAAGTGTAAACTACAAGAAAGCGATCATGTTTGAAAGGATACAGGAGCCCTAAGGAATGTTGCACTAACTGCTTGTGTTCTTTGAAAAGGCTTAGACTGGGAATTTGACTAAATGTATCATTCTGTCTACTTTGCAGCAGCATTGTCGTTTTCTAGCATCTTTCACTTACAACACAAGTTACCCTTCAAAAAGAATGCCATGTTATTGCATCCAGCCTTTGTGTGTCTCCAGCAAAGCGAGATCAACAGCTCCTTTTGGTAGTTGCTTGAATATAATAATACATTGCACTTCGTACTTTAAAAAATAAACAAAAACCAAACAAACAACAACAACAAAAAAAAAAAAAAAAAAACCAACACCAACACCCCCCCCTCACCATCCTTTGACATGTTTACTCCAGTTCATCTTTGCTTGGTAGCTGGTAGTTGTCAATGTTTGACACCAGCTGGAGCTGTGTCACTCCAGCTCTGCTTGGAGCTAACCAGGCAGCCATGGCTCTGCTGGGTGGTCTTTTCTTGGGCTTGCTCCAAGTTTGTTCCAAATTGCTCACACAATCCCTGATAAACTATTACTAATGAACACTTTGCTATTCCTTTTGGCCCATCTAGAAGCAGAAAAGACAATACATGTCGTCGTCTGGTAATGTAGAGATCCGATGTTTAAATGCTGGAGCACTGAATTTACAGCATTTCAGTGCTGTGCCTTTTGTGTCCTATTCATTGATTTTCCTGTGGGAAAAGAAGTAGTGTAGTGCTTTGAGACAGGAAGGTTACAGACTTTGCCCTTTTTCAGCCCTGTTTTTAGGAGTTAGTTTGTTTCAATGTAGTTTGCTGTCAGAAGTTTTTAAAAATGCAGACACAGGAGGCTCTATCAATCTGGTGCACAGTCAGAACACACTGATTTCAGGAACTGGGACTGCTCTGTGTGGGACCAGGCATCCTCAGCTGTCGTATGTCTTAGTGGCAGTCCCAAGGATTTAATGTTTCCAGCCTCCAACTAGCTTTGTAAGAAAGAACATGCTGGGAAATGAGGAATCAAATGTATGCAACAGTGGGAATGTGTCTACCAGAAATACTCTGAAGCCTCCATACCTTAAAAGAGATCAAAAAAGACCTCAGCATGTTTTGGCTTCAGTTTTCTTTACTGTTTAAGCTGGTTTATTTGGATAAGGCTGACATGCCAAAAAAAGTATATGTTGTATCAAAACATCTTCTATAACATACATCCATTTTTTCTACACCTGTTAGCTTAGCAGGAGTGGATCAAAGGAGAGTGTTGGCATGATTTACAGGACACACAGATGCAGGAACAGACCTGCTTCAAGGTGCAAGTGAGGAAAAGGAAATTCAGACTGAAATGTTTGTTCTTTTCTAAAGGTTAAAATTACTATAATAAATGCCAGGTTGCATGAGAGGGTTTCAGGTGTCTGGTTAGGTCTTTCTGTAAGAGAACAGAATTAAAGGTTTGAGCATGAGAGGCAGCAAGGACTCCACCTCTGTGTTACAGATGAGGACCCACAGTGTATTGTATGGCAGGCATCCTAAGCTTTTTAGCTTTACAAAAGAAACCGAGGTGACAAAATTAGAGGAAACAATTATCAGGCTTTGTATATCCAGGGCTTGCTGAATTCTGATCAAGCTGTGCCTGTGTTATCCATACCTTTTGGACACACCCATTGGATTTTTCAGCCCATAATCTCTATTCCAAATTTTCAGACAATATTCAGAAGTTTTACCACTACCCTAGGCATTGCATAAGACAAAATATGAGACAGTTTGTGCTCCACAGAGCATTCATAGTCTCTGAAGTAGGCACTTATGGGAAGATAACCATGCTTCATAGGGGAAAGTGAATTCTTCGTGCATGAAGGGAGAAGCAAGTTCCCAACTGAGACACATGGCAGGGAGAGCATCATGTAGACAAGCAAAAGGAATGGTGAAAAAAGCTTTGTAAGGGCAGGTTTCAGCCTTTCTAGGTGTTCACTATGTCTTCAGCCTCAGACTGCTGGTTTAGCAGCATTACAGTGGAGGTGATGAGACTGTGTAAGAGCAGCATCAAAAACAAATGCTACCCTGGCAGACCCCCGCAGGAAAACCCTGCTGCAAAACTGCTTGTGTGGTAAGCAGAATAAGAGATCTGGCAGAGTCTTGGTTTGGAAGGCAAAGAAACAGCTTTTGTAAGGACTTCAGTGTGTATTGGACAGCAGTGTGTGGTAGCTTCATTTCTTTGTATTTGATGAGTAACAACTCAGAGTCCAACTTTAATGAAAGCAAATCATGGCTTAAACAAAAGACTTGGGCTTTAAATTTAAATCAGTTGCCTAACTTGGTTTCTTAATTTCCCCTATATGCTGTTTCAGGTAATTAATGCTCCTGTTTTAAGGCCAGAGCTGGTATTTTCTGGCACAAGTTAATGCTTTCAAATTCCTCATGATTTTTGGACTCAGTTTCATCATATTGTCAGGATGTAAGTTATAAGCTGGTTACATGGGTCTGAAAATTATTGCACAATATGCAACTTACACAGTTTCTGTGCTAAGCTTACAGAACAAGGGGGTTTGTGGTTTAGCAATCTAATTTTGCCTGATATTGAATTTGGAGATTTTATTTTTTCACTATGCTGCCTTAAGTTGCTTCAGAAATTTAATGCATTTTATAATAAATTCCATTGATAAGGTCTTGTCCTGTAACTATATAACACCCTGTTGTACTTGTATGAAAACCCCATGAATTGATTACATCTGGCAATGTAAAGGAGATGATGTAATGTATTGTATAAATGCACACAGTGGTGTGCCTTAGGGTAGGAGTAGTCTTGTTTTGTAACTGTAAATTATAGTTCTGCTCTCTTCTTGGTGTGAACCCTAAGTTTCAGAGAAGAAAACAGGCAATTCAAGACATGCTTTCTTGCTTGTGAAGCTGAGGATGGATGGAACAAATTACCAGATTCCCTTAAACAAGTGCCAGCAGTGAATAGTTTCAAAACACAGTTGCTTATTTGCTTGGAGAATGGGTTTTTTGCCAATGTTTTTTAAATTGCTGAGATGAAATTATATGTTGGTATTAGCAACTTTTGAAAGAATTAGCTTTTTATGATTTATTGTGCCTTTGTTTATACTATACTCTTGCAGTGCCAGGATGTTATGTTGTATTTAACAGTTCAATGCATACTTCCTACCTCGTGGGGCCCTTGTGACAATAAGATGTGCCATCCCTGGGGATGGTTACCAACAAGTATTATTTTGAATAAATAAAATCAGTGGGATATGGCAGTGCATCTCAGTGGGGTTGAGAGGCTGCCAAGAGCAGGAGGCATTGCACTGGACATACTGTCCAAAGCAGGGCTCTGGTTCTGTGTGCTGGGCAGCAAAGGCATTAGTTCATTAGTTCAGTTACCAGGAGTGACAGCTGGAGGATGCCTTTGACTTCATGAGTTCTAATGTCCATTTTCCACTGAATTCTTAATTCTCTCATCACATAAAACCCATCAAGAAAGCTGTCCCATGTGCTTGCTATAAGGTCCTGCTTCATTTTTTGTCATTTTTTACATTGTGTGATTTTTTCTGCCAGTTATACTCTGTGAACTCCCCATGTCCTACATGCACTTTACTCATACTGGGAGTCTAAGCCTGGCAGGAGTAGGGATTCAGATCTCTGGCTCTGTGCAGCTCATCATAATGGTGCTTTATAGTGGGTCCATAGGGGATTGTGCTGCATGCTCCTGAAAATGCTAAGAACACATGAGAAGGTGCTGAAGGGCACAAAACCTGCTTGGTATCGAGCTGAAGGATTGATTGTCCTAGGCAATGTCATACATTCAGGCCAGTTTTTGACCATTTAATCTTCCTGAGGTGGACCCTGATGAAAACTATTCTGATCCACCTTGGAGAAAAGCATTCACTGTGTTTGACAGAGGAGCTTTGGGGTGAGCTCCTGTATGCACAGCATGGACATTTGGGGCCAGGCCCAGCAGGGAGCTGCATCCTTGCTCAGGGCACACACACTTTTACAGGCTATGCTTTCCTTAGGACTGCAGCAGACTTGTGAAATTGAATCCAGTGTGGGTTCATGTGCTGTGGCTTCATTACTCTCCCCCTGAACAGCCTCTTGAGCTGAGATACCTGCTCACTGTAATGGAGCTTTGTTTTTCTTCACACACACGAGATTGGTTAGAGCAGTAAGTGCATCAATCATGATTTACTTTTTTTTTTATTGTCTTGTAAATGCTCTAAGCAAAGAATATGAGTGTTATTAGTTATAAAAACTACATTGTGAGGAAAATATATTGAAAAGTTTGAGGTATACAGGAGTCACAGAGTACTGAGAAACTCAAGAGAAAAAGAAAATACCCATATTTCTTTGTGGGTTTCCAAATGCTAACAAAGTAGGAAAGGAAAACATATGCTGTAAAATTTATAGTCAACCACAATTGGCTTCTAAAGCAATTTCTATATTCATTTTCACAGAATATAATTTTTGTCTGTCCCCTTCCTGTTAAAATGGAAAGAAATATTAATTTACCATCGGATGATATGGAATGCATCCTATTCCCTAGCTGGCAAAGGGAACTTATTAGTCATCATTGATAAACCCACAGGTGAACACTGTGGTTTAGGCTGTGGTCAGAAAAATGGTTGTTTTTTGTGGAATCAACTCTAGTTTCTCAATAATAAACTCAGGCATGTATGCACTGTATTTCCAATTGTCTTTCAAGCAGTTTTTGGGACAGTAACAAGATAAATTTTAGTATGACAAAGACATTATTGTAGATGCCACCACATTGTTCCTCAAAATATATGTGCTGGCACTGGCCACTCGTAATAAATTTGCTAAAACAATTGCATGAGTAAAAGGTTTTCAGCTTTAACATTCATAGCATGAAAAATAGCTTTCTTTGGAGGCCATCACCAAAGTCTTTTAGTTTTTTGTTCCTCTTACAAGGAAAAAGGTGTGGTATCCCTTTGATGAGATTTTTTTTTTTAAATGCTGAAACATAATAATCAATGTATATTAATGAATTTATCATGTCCATGTCAATACCAAAAATGTATCAAAATCCCTTCCTAAGGAAGCCTTTGACCCAGTGTAAAGCAGGCCAGATTACTGGTCAGGGTATTTCCAACTGCTTGTTCAAATTATGCATTCCTTCATAAGGAATATGAATAAAAACATCCCTTAGGTTTATTGTCCTTGTGTTCCTTTAGGCTTTAGTGTCATTTGCTTGTCATTTCCATGTATAAATATATTTCTATATATCCATTCTTTCCTTAGCCTTTTCTCCAAAGCTGAAACAGACTGAGATGGTTTTTAATTCAGCATGCATCTCACACAGAAAGTGTGGCTGCCCCTCATGCATTACTGGCTTCCCACCAGAGAGAGTTTGATCAGTTTTGTATAAATGCAGAAACCAGAAAGATGCTGTGAAACAAGACAGGCTTTTTACAAAGGTTGCATTGATAAATAGTTAATAAAACATTAATAAATCATTAATAGAGTCTTTAATAAATGGTAAATCACTTGGCTGCATTTATTCCTATCTTTATTCAATCAAGGCAGTAGGTTGCTTAGCACCAGCTGTAACATCAAGTTTGTAATAACCTTAGAACATCTATTCTTCACATATTATTTTTTTCTGAGCGCAACTTTAACATGCTGTGTCTCCAAAAATTGGAAGAAGTTTAAGGCAACAGATTTAGCTAAGACTTAAAAGTACTAAAAGTCAGCTAAGATTTAAAAGAGAGGGTCATTTGACAGAGAATATCACAGGTAAGGTCTCTTTAGCAGCAGTGGCCTCAGACTGAATTTATTGCTAGAGATGTGTGTGGGGCCGGTCTTCCTGCTCCACTGGCTGCCCTCTAATGATGTGGGAAAATGTTGGTCCTGAGACTGCCTTTGTGGTCACAGAAGAAAAAAAATGGGATTGTTGCTTTGTTTTCTGCCTCTTTGTGGAGGTATCCAAAAGAGAAGCAGTAAGGGTAGGGCTTGGCCAAACCAGTTGTGATCTATCAAAACTACAGAACAAGAAAAGAGCTGGGAAGGGTCTTAGAAATCTCATCATCTCCTACAGATCCCTGTCCCAGTGCAGGAATCAATTCTGCCTAAGCCATGCCTGACTGATGTGTGCTTATCTGTTCTTAGGGATGTTCTTGCACAGATGGAGTCCATGGAGCCCTCTGAGCAATCTGTTGCAGTGCTGCAGGGTCCTTACCATTAAAGAGCTTTCTCTTACCTCTAACTGGAATTTTTCTGGCTGCAGTTGAAGTTCATATCCTCCATAAAGCTGGAGAACAGATTATTCTCTCCTTTAGGAACAGCTCTTTCTGTAATTAAAGGCTGTTCTCATGTCTCCCTTCAGTTCTCCCAAGGGAAGTAGCATGAGCCCTGTATCTTGGGAGGCTTCAAATTAGATCAGGCTAAGCAGTTCAGAGCACACTAGGAAGGGAAGCTGCCTCAGTAGGAACGCAGAGTACACAATCCTGCTTCTTTCTTTCCATAATGGCCACTCAGAGCCTGGCTCAGTGCTTTTATCTGTACTTAAAAACACGGTACGCTTTCTTTTGAACGAGAAGGAAATGATGGAAAAATGAAATACAGAGACAGGAAATAAATCTTGAAGGCAGCTATTAATTTTAGGGACTGGTTTTGTAAAGCTATTTACCATCTGCCCCATATCCCCTGTATTCAATTCCCTCTCTGCCCTCTTCCTTAAAAACTTGCAAATTTAAATCCTTCCCCAGTCCTCTCCTTCCATTTAAATCATTATTTGGCCTTGTACCTCTGCATCCCTTGGAAGGTTTGCTTGGGGTATTTGTGTTTTGGGTGATTCATTAGATCGTGTCTGCATGTGTCCTTCTTAGTTACTTACCTGAGGGCTTTTATAGCCAAAAAAACCAGACTAAGCTGAAGAGACAAGCATGTCTAGCTCTAATAAATAAAACACATGGAGTCAATTAAAACAATGTTTAAATAATTTTCAGAAAGGAGGATGCTTGATGTTACTACATCAGAAGACCACAGTGACTTTTAAGCCAAGAAAGAGTGCAGGTTTACTTTCTCATTTAATCTTCAGGTCTATAAAAAAATACATGCTTCTATAGCAGTCATCTACCCACTCCAACAGTTAACATGATTTTGGAATTATTTTAAGTCCAAACCATGTGAAAATAAATCCTAACTCAATTTTGTGGGATTACTTTGTTTCCATTAAATTCCTCTTTAAAGTGTTTCATATGCTTGCTTTTATTATTTTTACTTCCAGGAATTTCTAAATACTTCCAAATTTGGATTGATTAAAGTGTTTTAACTTTTCCTGGAAAAAAAACATGAATTTAATTCCCTGTCTATTTTCTCAGGTATTTACAAACTGAGGTGGTTACAGACACGTCTTAATGGGTGTATACACAACACACACCATCTGTGTGGCTCTTTATAGTCTTAACATATTAGAAGGTGAATATACCAGATTTCACAAGCTAAACAAAATAGAGCTTAGCAAGTACTTAAAGATGAGGGACCTCCAGAAGAAATTGGGGCACAAGGAATAATGGTGAAGTCATGTGGATGATTAAACAAATGACATCTTTTCTCCTGATGCTCCAGAGTAACCTATCTGTGCCCAAGGAGTGGAGCAGGAGGGAGCTAAGCAGCCACATCCCCGCAGGGTGTGGGGTTTGGATTTTGACCCTTCCCTGGCAGCAGTGCAGTGCCATTTGTGCATGTCCTTCTGTAGCTGAGCTCTGTGTGACTGGAACATGCAGCTCTGTGGTGGTCAGTGTGGGGTTGCTGCCCAGATATTTGAAAGTGACATTTTTCAGATGAATGAACTCAAAACTTTCTTTACCACCACTCAAGGTTCTTTGGTCAGCAGTGCTCTGGAACCTGTCTGTAGGTAGATGTAGGTCTGTTTCTTTAGCTAAATATATACTTTCTCCCTCCTTCCATACACAGTGTTGGTTTATATGGTTTATATGAGCTTTGAATGTTTGTGTTACACATGTGTGATCCTATCTGGAATTTTCTAGCCAATAAATTTCATTGTAGTGAGAATTGAAGTGAAATGCCTCCATCTAGCTAGGTTGTACCTTTGTAAGAGGTTTTGGGGCTCATGAGGTCACTCTGTAAACACAGAGATTGGATAGTCCTAACATCAGTGGAGGCAGAATGTCTTACCTTGTAATTGAATTTCCTCAAATAATAGCAGGCTCCTTTTCCCACTGTTTTATATTCACGTGTCCCCTAATAGAGAGATGACTAGGTTTGCTTACACTTCAGCCTGCCAAGTGGGTAGGCAGTGGATACTACATGTGTTATGACAGGCAAAATTCTGAAATGTTTGCTAGCATCACCTCCCCATGAATCCCAGGCTCTCTGTGCATTTTCTGTGTGGGCAGGAAGAGACTGAGGTCAAGCCTATAATTGTAGTTCTAGAATATTCTTCATTTCTGCCTTCAGTCAGAATGCCTGGCCCTCTTTTAATTATGTGATATATTCTCTGTTTCATCATTTTGCTATGAAGAGATTTGCCACAAAGCAACCTCCATGGCACAGGCTTAGGCCAAGGCATGCAGGATTTGGATTACATTATCTTATTTGAGTGGTTGTCATGCTACCTACAGAGACTGGTCTGTTTATAAGCTTCATTGTGACTAGCCCTGGGTTTGACCAGTGTGTAATAGCAGCTGGGAAGTGTACTTTACTGCGGTCAGGCCATTGTACATAACATTTCTGAGATTGGATGCTCTTCTGCTCTTTGCCTCTCTTGTCTCAAGAAAGAATTCTCTCTGAGCTTTTTAGTCAAGGAAAAACAACCAAGAAAAAGATGCAGAAGAATGCCAGAGAAAATGATTACTGCCTCTCTGGATATTTATTAAATTAAAAACAAAGATAAGCAAGAAAGAAGTGGTGTCTCCATAAAGCACACTCATTAGAAGGGCATTTACAAGCTCTGCCTAAGACAGCACTTGTGCAGTTCCTTGGTTTTAGTGATTTTCCCCCTTCTCCAATGGGCACAAACCCCAGTGTGCTCCTGTCAGGCTTGCTGGGACAGCAGCTCCCTGCTCAGGGAAGGAGTGGGTGCGTGCTGCTCTTCTGCTGGGGCGTGGGAGCCATGAGCACCCAGGTTGTTTCTTTAAAGATAATTGGGACATGAGTGGACAAATGATGAATAAACACACTGATAGAAAATGGATGGGTTTTGCTTGGGTGGTCTGGTAGGCAGGTTTCACTGGATTCACCTGATTTCTCAGTCCCTCATTTTAAAGTGGAATCAATAGTGGTCTGGGGCTGTGACATTGCTAATCACAGCAAGAGCCTATGGCCAGTGCCACAAGAAGCTGCTGTGGTGCTGTCCCTGCTCTCTGCTACACCGGCATTCATGCTGCAGGCCCATTCCAGATGTTTCTAGACCTGCCTCTTGTTTCTTTTGCCACTCTGCAATCTTGAATAGGGCTGCATCTTGCCACCATGCACTCCCCTGCAGGGTTGGACAGGAGGGTCCCTTCCTGCCTGGGCTTTGCAGGTAGAACCACCCTCTCTATTCATACAGCCGGGCAGGCTGATCACAGAGGTGGAGCCAGGAGACATGGGTGGCCACAATTTTCAAGAGTAAAACCTGTCCTCACTCTCATTCTGAGTCCTGCCTGTGGGGTTGTTTAGGTGTTCATCTGTGACCCAAGGGTGTGGGGTGGTGAGGTGGATTCCTTGAGCAATTGCATCTCCAGGCTCAGTGGAGCAGATGGGACCATTTTTAGCTCTCTTTCTTCTCTATGTACATGAATTTGTATTCTAATCTTTTTCTTTTTTCCCTAGGAGATGACCCATTCCTGGCCTCCTCCTCTCACTGCTATTCACACTCCGGGCAAGGCTGAGCAGACAAAGTTTTCTATCCCAAGCAAGGTACAAGTGGGCTGTTACCAGTGACCTGATTAGCATTCTGTTCTGTTCTGTTCTGTTGAGTGGTCTTTGCTGGAGAGTTTATTTTTGTAATTGGTCCCACTTAAAAAAAATTTTGATACTATTTTTAGTTGGAAATTCCCAATCAGACTGTTGCTACTAGTAGAACTGCTTATTTAAAGCTGCAGAAGACCCAGTGGAAGCAAAGTGAACTTTTTATCTCTGTTTTTATGGGAGTCTTCCTATGTCAAGTAAAATATATTTTGTTTGGTTTTCTTCCATTAGTATTTGTGCAATGAAAAGGTTTGAAATGGACATTTTTTCTCACTTAACTGATTGATTGGATGGTGAGGTTTTGGCTGCATAGTCAAGTTATGGTGACTGAAAGGTCATGAGCATGATGGCATCTGTCTGTGTCACACCCCAGAGGGAGGCACAGAGTCTAGGCACAGCTGCCTAGAGAGTGCCTCTAGTTCATGTAACCCACACTGAATTGTTAAATTGTATGATCTGAAGATGCCCTTGGCCCATATTGCATTGTTGCCTTCTGGCTGTGATTCCAGTAGCACTGCTAGAAATCAGGCTCATTCATACCTGGGACAGGTTCTGCCAGAGGTATCCTGTGCTGGGACTTGAAAATCTGAGCTGATGATGTTTGGGGAAGAAGAGAACTTCCCCAGGGTGGGAAATTTATACCATTCTGTCATGGAACTACATAAAAGTTTCTTTCCAATGGCAGGATCTTGAAAAAAAGCTTATTAAACTGGTGCTGCTTAACATTTTAGTTCAAGCAATCATATCCTGATTTAGAAGCTTGAATGTGATTTTGCTCTTACTGATTTCCCCTGTCTGAAATATAGCCACCATACTTAGTTGAAAAGAAATTAAATTAGCAATATCTGTGGCTTCTTAAACAAAACCCAAGCCAGTGCCCAGAATGTCTTATTTTAATGGAATGTGATTGTTACTGCCCTAGCACTGCCACTGTCACTACAGTTTCCTGCAGGAGTCAAACCAGTTTCTGAAGGGCTCATCAGAAACAGAACACTAAATTAAGAGATGATAAATTAAAAAAAAAAAAACAAAAAAACCCAAAAAAAACCTAAAAAAAACAAAACACAAAAACCCAGCTTCCAGCAGGTAAAAACCTGTATTGACACAATTCACCTTAAAGGGTTCAACTGACACTATCTCCATTGGTAGCAGTATAAGCAGAGGTTCAGAGAAGCTAAGATTTTGGGTTTGCTTTTCTGTTTCTATCAATTTGGCTTTGAACTTTGAAGATCCACATTGAAGTTAATTTCTGGGCACATTAAATGTTGATCCTAAAATTCTTGACCATATCACTTCAATACAAAATATAAATTAGATTTTTTTTTTGAGCTAGCATTGCAGGAAATAGGCAAGCACATAAATGTTTTCATGTTTGCTAGTCTTACTTTAAAAAATACAACAGAGATGTCTCTGGAGAACATCACTTTAAATCAATTATGGCTAGCCAAATTATGCATCTAGGACATAATATGGCTAGGTTGTGCAGCCGTATAAACCAGGCACTGTTAGAAGTTTTCAATTTAACTATTAAAATAAAGGTATCCTCATGAGAAACATACATTTAAAAAGTGTGGTAAAAGAGGTGGAGCTTATCAAAACAATTTATCCCTTTGACATTCAAATTTAAAGTGCCATGTTTACTCTTAGGGCATTATTTACTTCACAAGGGACTGACTGACAGCACAATATAATATTAGGAACTAATAATGCCCTAAGAGGAAGTGCAGTGAGGGCTTTAATGACTTTAACATCCTACAGAACTAACACTTCCAGCAAAGTAGTGCCTGGCTGTAGGATGAGGTTGTAAATAACACCTTAATTTCAACTGATCAAACTCAGCTTGGAAGGAAAGCTGATGACAATCACTGTGGACTACAGAGCCTAGAGAAAAACTAAGCCAGAAAACACTGTGACATTAAAGAAACAGCTTAGTTATTGTGAACCAACAAGAATCCTGGCATTAGCATGCTCAGTGTTGCAAGCCAGACTCTTTGCTGGTTTTAAGTTGTTGTACTTCCATTGATTTCATTGGATTTGGACCAGTTTCCATCAGGTGAAGATCTACTTCCCATGTCTTTATCAAATCCCGTGTGTCACAGTCCAAATAAAAACAGTGACTACCAAAAAAAGGTTACTGTAGTTCCAGGCAGTGAGATCAAACAGCAGAAAGGCAATGGCACTGACTTTAATGCATAGCTGCAATCATGCTGTGTTCTAAATTGTACATCCTGCATGGCTCCTGCACACATCCCTGGCCAAGCCTGGGGAAGGCTGGGGCTGCTGTGGGTGTAAATCTGCGAGGTGTCTCCATAAAGGGGGGTGTAGATTTACAGCAGCTGAGGACATGCTCCTGCCTGAGCTCTGAAGGGTCCCTCAGTGGTGCTCTGTCTCCACAGTTAATGCTTTTTTTAAACTAATGTCACTGGTGCTGCCTTAACAATGTTGAGATCCCTTCCCTGTGCCGTCCCTTCCCTGTTGGTGTGGTGCCAGTGCCCTTAATCTAGCAAGCCAAGATATATCTTACCTTCTTCATCTTATTTAACTAATGCTGACATTTTGTGTGTTCTTCTTTGTAGGACTCCCAACATCTGACCTCAGGATACAATGTACAAAGTAGGTCTTTATCATCCTAGTCCTAACAGTCAGGGTTGGGTATCTTTTTTTGTCTGCTTAACATCATTAAAACAAAGGCTAAAAAATTAATTTCTGTGGTGCTAAAGCAGATCAGTTCCATTTTTTATTACATGTTATGCATTGTGGCATGTTGTGAAACCAAGTATAATTAGATGGGCTGACAGCTTTGGGTGCATTTTAATTCTACAGTAATCTTTTGACATTTGAAAATGTGTTTCCTTTGTTTGCAGAGTGGAGTGATCCAGCAGGGAAAGTTGCAACTAAGTCAGTGCCACAAAAGTCGTAAGTATTATTATTTCCAGCTTTAAATCTCATTTTAAATTTATCATAAAGCATGAGCTTATTTCTCCAAAGGTAACTAAAACCTAGCTCTGCTCATAATCTTGTCCTGGTGTTCAGGTGTTCTCTGTAGTCCTTAAAAATTAGCCATAAACCAGTTTTATGTTTCCAGTGCTTATTACTGTTTCTTCTTTTTAAGCATTAGCTAGCAGAGGTATGTGTGAAAGATGAGTTTATTAAGCAGAAATAATGCTGATTTTAGTTCTACAGCTTGCCAAAATTAAATCACTTTTATGCTTCTCTCATCAGATACTAAGCCTCTTACAATAGAAAATGCAACCCAATGAACAGATGATGCAGGAATTTTTACATTCATACAGTGAGAGTAAAACACATCATACAGAATGATTCTGCTAGCTGGTGTTGAAAAGCAGGTCTTGAGTTTCATACACTTTGAAACAGCTGAAAATCACAGATGATCTATAAATGTGACATTTGAAAATTGTGAAAGAGCTAATTCTCCATTGTGTTAAACCACTTTTCTTTGGTGCTTCTCTGGTGTAAGGCTGCAGTAGTGTAGCAGTGAGTGGAGAATGAATTGTTTTTTACTTTTATCCCAGGTTCTCTAATTTGCAAACAGGAGCTGAATAGCAACTTAGAACAGTAGGCTATTGTTTTATATTTATGAAAATGTATAGGTCTGATTTCAGTTCAAAGCTGCTGGGTTTTTTAGTGTTAAGTGTTCTAAAGTACTGAATGCAGAACTGCACTAGCTTAACTGACAGTTGTGTAAATACAGTATGTTCATTTAAAATTACTTCAGAATTATTCTAGTGGTTGCCCTTAATCTACTAAAGACACAATTTTAAAAATCCCTATAGGGGAAGAAAAATCAATGTGGAAATATCTAGGCAAGTTTTAAAAATGAATTTAAATATACTGATTTTTAGTGCAAGTTTGTGTATACAGAAGGGCTTTTTGGAGTTCAGTGATGTGTCTGTGGGTGTGTGGGGGTACAGGACTAGTGTAGATGTGGGTGCTGAATCTGTTGATGTACTTAGCAGGCTCTGAAGGTCCAGTTCTTTGCTCATAAACTCAAGTCATAGAAGTGCTCATTCAAATACAGTTGGTTGAGTAAACCTTTACAAAATTGTGGCTCACCAAATGATCAAATTTTAAAATTAATTAGGTTTTTAAGATTAAATGAGAATTGGAGAGGAATGCTAATGATATTTAGATTAATTTGCATGAATAGCATTTATTTCTTAAACTTAGTAACAAATTAATTTTTGCCCTTTGCTGTTTGGCTTCCAGTAATGACTTGGTTTTTTGTGAAGACTCTACCCAACTCTATCCACAGTTCTTGGTAACAGGATGGGTGCATTCATGTTTCAGAACATCAAAGGGATCCAAATCTAGCATCAAGCACATTCCATAATAAAAAAAATAAAGGAAAAAATATTATTGCATCTTAAAATTATTTTTCTCTAAAAGCAAATGTATTTGGATTCCACTGTGAAAAATATTTTAGTGAGTGTACCATAAAATACAATATTTCAATAGTTTGTAACCAACAGTAATAGACTTGTCAATCATGGTTTATAGTTATAAGCTGAATTTCAAAAGAACAGTGCTTCAGAGCTCAGTGGTATATAGTGCATTTAATGGGACCAAAGCTCTCTATAGGAAGCCTGATATAAAACCCGAAGACACTGAGTACATTTTATGAACCAGTTGTTCTCTGTTCTGCTGCTTGATCTAAAGTTCCAGTACTATCAATCAGATTTCTGCTGCAATGAACTGCCTTCTTACGGTAGGTGATAGATTTTACACATGAGAGATCAGAGCTGCAATAAAGCTACTTTTATTTTTAGCTTCCAAATGAAGATCAGCTAACCCATTACTATCACTTTTTCTCTTTTACTGCAGAAAAATTGTTAAGGCCGCTTCTATGAATTTCCACAGGGCTTTGGGAGGTTAGAAGGCAGTCCACTGTGAGGCTTGGAATTACGAGGCCAATGTGTTTCTTTAGATCTGTGTGTGCAGTTACCAGCACCTTCATGGGGAATTGCAGTACTTGAGCACATAATGAAATTAAAGCAGGAGTGGGACAGAAAGACATGATGGTATCAAGGAGAGCTGGATAGTGCAGTCCAAACAAACCCTGAGAGTTAGGCAGCTCCTGCAGTCATTGTGTATTTTAATGATAGAGTGTTTATCAGATTGCAGTTGTATAAAGGAGGATTTAGTCTCTCCAACACTGGTGGGTTTTGGGGATATTGCAGTGTATGAGTGAAATGACAGTCCAGCTTATCCCCGGTAACATCTGTTCCTGTGCTCTCAGCCACACACTATGGTCTCATTGACTTCAAAACTCTATCCCCCACCAATTACATATTTTGTCAATAGGATCTGTCATCCATATTTCAGTTTGATCAAATCTGGCTGAATTTGACTCTGTTCATCTGTATGCTTTGTTAGAGTCCATTTAACCTAGATATGTTTCTAGCTGTAACCCAACTTTTTAAAGTTCATGTGCAATTTAAGTGAAACTTAAATTATCTTTTCCATTGGTCCTAGTGACAGTCCTGTAGATTCCACTGGCTTTGTTAGAGATCCAAAGGAGTTGGTAATAATGTTCTTGGATTCACCATATTGCTGAGTTATACCATGACTACTTGAGGGGTGAATGCAGCACAGAGATACTTTACCTTCATGATGCTGCATCTGCTCCAGCAGCCAAGCTGTCTGTGTGTCATTGCAGGGTTCAGGTATAGGGACATTGGGGTCATAGAAGATCAGACCAAAGGGATTTATGATTTTTGCAAGATAACCTCTCAGGTGCACACTTCTGGGGGAAAAAGAACCGCAAGGTGCATTAAGTTACCGGTGTGTTGCTATTGTAGAGGGATGCAAGATGCATGGCATCTTGTCCAAGTAAAGCTTTCTGAAACACAAATTTCAGCCTTTTTATAATGTTTGTTACATCCACATGCTAAATAAACCCAATCCCCAGTGTAGTGGGTAAAATAGAAACTAGAATAGTTAGGATTTTTTTTCTAAATTCTGCACCTATGCCCATGAGAACATGGACTTATAACTAACCTCAGCTCCTAAGTTACACTCAAAAATCTTGAAAACAAAATTTTGAGCACTGATGTGCATTCATGTGTGTGTACTGTGGTGCATTTTTACAGCTGAAATCAGGCTATGTAAAACTGCAGCACTTGGTTTCCCTTTTTGTAATTTCAAATTCACTGTAAATCTCCGCTGGGCATTGTGCGGTCAGTTTTCAGCCAGTCTGCTCTGATTAGTTTATTATGAAGCAGAGTAAGCAGGAACAGATAAGGTGCAACCAATTGCACTGCAAAGGATTTTCTGTCAGCTTCCATGAATTTGAGGGGACGGACTCAGCTCATGACTTGGGTTTCTGTTATATAATTGCCATTGCAAGTATGTCATCCTCAAACATCCAGTCCTTTTGTTCTGTTTTGGTTGTTAGCATTTGGCCTTTGTCCAGTTGGAATCTACCCAAAACCTTTTTAATCAAGCACATCCTGTGTTTTGAAATCATACTGCAGAGTAGTCTTGGGTATTTTCCATAAAAGCCTAGCTAAAAAGAAGAATGTAATCATAATGGTATTCTTCCCCTGTCATAAAATTACTTCCTATACTTACTGTATTAATACAGTATTAAAAGGCCCTTCTCATGGGCTCAGTGAACTACCGGAAACCATTAAAAACTTAGAGCAGCACATTTTTATAGATCAGACAAAACCAACTTGTTTTATCTTTATGGGGTTTTTGTTATCCATCATACTTAATGGTACACAACCTGTGTGTGGAGTAGAGAGCAGCAAAATACAGGGAGCTTAAAACTAAAGGAAGCAGCTGAAAATCTTTTTGTGATATTTCAGCAAGGATTTGCCTAAGTGTGTTCAGCACAGCTTTCAGTTGGTCCAGGATTTCACTTCACAGTTCCAAAAAAATTCAAATAAATACCAGTACTTTCCTAATCCCAAATATTATCATAATACTTGATGGAAGCGTGTTTGAAAATGGAAATGTGCTTCTCGACATCTAAATACTTTTCATAAGTATCTAATAGCTTTTTGGAAGATCTCCTCTGTGTCAGGGACAGCCACCTGGGAACATAGAAAACAAAATTTGGCAGCATGTGCAAGCTATGAATTAAAGGTAATTCACGGTTTGAAATGAATCAGCATGAGGTCCTTATGGAGAGTAATCAGACATCAAGAGGATTTTACACCAAGTATTAGATATTGCAACAACAAGTAATGTTGTTATTCAGAACTATTCAGAACATTCAAATCAAGAAGCACTGATGAATTCTTAACCTGGAAAGAAATCAGTTAAAAAAAACAACAGCAAAAAAAGGGATTCATTCCATCTTCATGAATAATTTCCAAAAATGTACCAGGAACCAAAAATGTAAAATTAATCTCCAACTGGTATAGGAAGCAGATTTATATTTATGTATCAACTCTCTATCAGTGTTGCAGCCACAATGCAGCCCAGGTGTAACACACAGGAGAAGCTGAAATGTTCCTTATGCTAATTACAGTTTTTAGCTGACCATAACAAAGCGTGAGAGCACCAGTTGAGCCCTCAGTGGTGACAGCCAGCTTTTTGTCACAGCCTACCTTCACGTGGCCAGCCTGAATCATTGCACTGAGTGCTGCCTGGTTGTTAGAAGTGGGAAGTTCCAAAGATATTCCCTCTGGGTAAACTGGGAAAGTCATGACTACCAGGGCCTCTCACTGCCATGTACAAATTATGATAAGTGAAACAACAGTGGCATGTAATTGGAACTCCATTAATCTTTAGAGAGCTCCAGTGCACTATATTAAAGGGACAAATAGCAGATGAAAATAGAAGGGTCTCTTTTGAGAAATGTCACTCATCTTTCATATTTACTGTTTTGTTTTGTAAGCTAGAAGTTTTCTTTGAATCCTTTTGCCTTTTAAATTCTTGGGTTTGAAGCAACGATAATCAGTCCAGACTGTTGCTTTGTTCCTCACTGCTGCAGGCTTTGCCTTTTGAGCAACATATGAAGTAATTTGGAATGAAATATACAAGTGTTTCCTATGGACAGTTGCCTATAGAAGCAAACTTGCAAAATATTTCAGCTGATGTGAAATACGTGAAAATCCAGTGTCATAATTAAAAGCCCTTCATCTTTGAAGATAAGCCCATAATTCAAAATAATTTCTAAATTAGGCTTTTAATTTGTTTTCATTATTCAGCTGGCTCACATACAGTTTAACCTCCCTGTCAAAATTAAGTTATTTCCTAATACATTCTTTTCCATGATCTCTTTCTCCTGACATGTTTATAAATCAGTTTAAAAAATTGTGGGAACGGAACTAAATTAATTCTGTGATATTTTGCTGATCAATTTTTAATAATTTTTCTTGCCTATCAGAGGATTCTGCCTTTAAGGCTGCCTGAAATAAGCTAACCCACTGCATTCTTGCCAGCATTGCTGATTGTGACTCAAGTGAGCACTGAACCATTTGAATTTCCTCTGATACTGTATAACCCCCCATTAAAAATTCAACATTTATTTGCCCTAACTAACGAGTAGCAGTTGAAATACTTTGTTCTGAAGCAGGATGCACTCCTGTGTCAGTGCCAAGTGCATGCAGTCACTGAACTGCGACCACTGAAATGTCAGCATTAATAGAGAGAGGTAAACGACACGCAGTAACATGTTTGGATTCCTGATGTATTTCTCTGTCTGCTACATATCATTTCCCATTTTGGAAAGTGGTTAGACTGCAAATCTGCCACAGGTTTCCCTGTATTTGAAGAGCTTTTTCACAGGCAGCAGCATATGTTGTGCCTTTATGGCTTAAGGCCAGTCTCAAACTGACCTCCCAATTTACATTTCTGTGGGATGGAGTCACTTCCGAACTTCAGTGCAACTTCAAACATTCATTTTGAAAAACAAATGCACTCAGTAAATCTGAACATTTAAATCAGGGTAGAGCAGAGGAAGCCACCACACTCAGTCCCTCTCCCACCATTTGTTTTGTGACCCGCACTTGCTGATAAAAGACATACAAATGAACTTCTTGCTTGGCTTTCTGGCTCCCATAATTTGGACCTCACCATGTTCCCTTTGTCTTAACTCTGACCTGTCAGTAAATTTCTGGTCCAGAGCCAAGCCATTTTTCTGCCTGTTTTTTTTTTTCCTGATGCCCTTTGCTCCAGTCCCTTTCATTCTTCCTGTCATGGCTTAGACTTCAGTAGCCTGGGACAGAGAAAATTGTCACTGATATTCATCTGAAACAGGCTGCAGAATAGTCATAATCGGAAATGGGTGGTAAGTTTGAGAGAAGAATGGATTTTGCCAGGAAGCTTGGCATTCATAATATCAGAGTGGTCTTGAAACTCCCAATTTGTGTCCTAAATACCCTAGGTAAGACTAACAGCCACTTTTCCTAATATACCAACTTAATCCTTTGCATCTTTCCTCTGAATCCCTCTGACAACCCCAATAATCCACCACATTTTTCTCAGCTTCACAGTCTCTATCCAGAGGAACTTCTATTGCTACCATTATCCTTTGGGCAGAGGGCTCAGCAGGGCTCCAAAGCCTATCAATTTTCTGGCCAGAAGGCTTATTTTTTATGAAGTTCTCACAACACCCCACGGGGCAAGGCCACGCTCACTGCATTATGCTCTGTCTTGGATAGCCCTTGGAGCCACAGATTCAGAATGGTTGTACTTTACAAATACATCTTCCCAAACGATAAAAAAGGAAAATATTCCCCACTGCTGGGCTAATTATTGCTTTAAATTCCCAGAGGAAGAGCTGCTTCGCTCACTTGTGTCCATACATCTCAGAAAATTCATTTTGAGACTTTCCTAATGCTGCAACTGCAGCTTTCCAAGAAAATGTAGCCCAGAAGGAGGAGGGAGATGTCTATAGCCTTACTTCAGTAGGTACAAAGCAGTTGTTTAATTAATATCCATCTTGTGGAAACACAGGAGGAAGTGATTTAGCTGTAATGAAATTGTCCCTTACTGGAAAGTCTTGTTTATTCAAAATGCTTCACAAAAAGATCCTTACAGGTTTTGAAAGAAAGATGTTGATTCATCTACCTCATATTGTTAGGGAAGATGTAAGTGCAGTTGTCAGGCTCATCTGAGCCTGCAGAAGCAGTAAATGCTTGCAGTAATGAGGGGATTGCTTTCACAGCTATTTACCTGTTAGACTCTACTAAGTATTTGCTTTTTGGGTGTCCCTGCTTACTTAAATGCACACAACTGTGTTTTAAGATTTTTTTGCAGAGAGAGGAATGTGAATCAGTGCTGCCCATATTTGATTTAGCATGAATTTCAATAGTACCAGACAAATTCAGAAGCCCATACAAATCATAGAGCTCCAAGTCTGGCTGTGTGCTAGACTGGAATTTTTTGTTAGGTCAGACCTTTATCTCAGCTTCTTTTTGTGGCTCCTTATGGGGAGATTGAAGAGGAACTGAAACTGGTGACCTGTCTTGACCTTTAGTACTGGATTAAAATTCCAACTTGCTGCCATGGCAACGGGCCTTGAAAATTAGATCCTGACAGAAGCAGGGAGAAACTTAAAACTGCAACTGCTGCACTGAACTGAAGAAAGGTGGCTTACAAATGTCAGTGACAGGCTCTTAATTGAAATAATCTGCCTTTCCCTATACCAAAAAGAAAAAAAAAAACCAAGGAAGAGAGAAATGAAAGGCAAAAACCAAACAAACAAGCAAAACCCCAAAAAATTGGTGACTTGATTTTTTTTTAGGCAAAAATCTATTGCAATTCAGAGCTCATGCTGCTGAATCCAGCAGACTGTGACATTTGAGGTGGCAGCAAGAGAACCTGCATGATGACAAGGGAGCCAGACATGCACTCGCAAAGGTCTGAACCCCCCAGACCAGACTGGCAGCAGGGGCCAGACAGTGGCCAGTGTTAAATCACAGGTTAACTTTCTATTTTCTTCTCCTTTAACCTGACACAAGGGATCAAAAGAGACATCACAGTGTCTCCTCTGACTCCAAGGATCCATGCAATTATCTGTTCTGTAGATGGAAAGGGATAAACATAAGCTAGATAGTGCTATTTCAGATCAAGTGTGATAAAAGTTACTCATTTTCCAATCTAATCAATGCAATAGTCAGAGGGAGATAATAGTGCAAGTCCTTCACTGCCTAAAGAGGTTAAGTTGTTTTTTTCCCCATGGAGAGCAGAATGCAGCAGTAGCCTGAAGGCAGAAGGTGCTGAGGGTCACCTAAAGGATTTCCTGCTCTTTTTCCCTTTATCTGGGAATACCCCTCATCCCAAAACCAAACAATCTTGCAGATCAGTTTGCAGCACAATCTCCTGTAAACCTGTGGCTTCCCTCACTCTCCCCACGGTCCTGAGGATGCTCTGAGGGCCCTGCTCAGCTTCCCAAGGTCACAAAGGAGCAGAACGAGCCCCCATCACACAGGGGAATGCTGCATCTGGCAGCAGCTAGGCATATCTTTCTGGAGTCCTGGTAGGGATTGCTGGCTTCTTGGGGGGGGGAAAAAACAAACAAAAAACCAACCACCAAAAACCATAAAAAGTAGGTTTTACATATCAGGAAAAGGATGTTTCTTAATGGACAAATGGAGTTGAATTGGATTAGCTGTTGTGTAGAGTTATATAACTGCTGTGCAAGCAGAGTAGTATCATGTAGAGCTAGGTGCAAATTTAACAACTATGGCTAAAATTGTGGAGGACATTGTTTTGCCGAAGCTTTGTGTCCAATTCCCAAGGCCATGTTTGGAGTCTAAATTCAAGCAGAAGGCATTGAAAAATACTACCTTTGGTTTTTTTAAAACTGTACTGCCCAAGTACTGGATTTGTTAATGTTTGGTGTAGTTTAGAATTATAGGATCAGAGGAAATGTTGCAGATGTTTACAAATACAAAATTTTGCTTAATGGGGTTTGTATTGTTCCTTGCATGGTTTAGAGAAATGTTTATCACTAATAGTGTCCATTATCCAGGCAGATAAACATTAAGCAAGTGCAGGTTGCATTGAAATAGTGCATTATATTGTCTTAACAAATAATGTAAGATTGTCTTAACAAAACCCCCCATTTCTGGAGTAGACACTTGATACACAGTAAAAAGCAAGTGAGTAGATGAGCAGTTTTCTTACAAAGGAAAATAAAAGCCACTTAACATTTCTCAGGCTCTGAGTTATGTGCTTCAGACAGTTAAAAATAGAGGCCATTATTTGAAATTTGAAGTGTCGAATTAATTCCTAGAGTAAGTTAGTTACTTCAGAGGACTTGCTGTCAGAGATGAATTTGTCCCATCCAGCTCTACACTTGCCACAGTTATCATTTCCTGCAAAACACCACTAATTCTGCCTTAATTACTGTCAGACTGGACTATGGAGCCCTGGAGTATCTGGCAATAAACTTGTGTTTTGCTGGGAGGGTAGGCAAAGAACCATTTAAATCGGTTTTTGAAATAAGCATGAAACCTCTGAAGATGTACTGTGGTAGTGCAGACTGTATATCAAAATATATAAGCATCCAGTTGCAACAATGGCTTTGTAAACACATTACTGAGCAAACTATGAAAAGTAATCCACCAAGGGGCTGTTTCCTTAACTCATAAGCATGAAGTTAAGAGACCAGTGCCATAAAGTAGATGTGTGCTGTTAAAAAATACTTCCTTTTATGTGAGATTATTTTGTGTTAAGCCAAATAGATGATTCCTTTTTTATTTTGAGATGCCTATCTTTTAATACTTGAAAATACTTGTGTTCAAGAGAAAAATCAGCTGTCCTCAGAAAATCTATGAATAATTCATTAATATGTGAGCATGGGGCAAACCATGCTTGAGGGTAGGATGAAGGTGCCCTGGTGCACCTCAGGTGGGCAGAGTGCAGCATCCTGCCATGGCTTTTTGTGGAATTACAGAATTGTGAGGGGTGAGGAGAAAAGCCTTCAGCACTGTCATTCCTTTCAGCTGCCTGCAGGCATGGCCTGAGGGTGGTCAGAGCTCCCCTCCTGGGGCAGGCAGAGCTCCTCACTCTGGAGCCCAGTGGTGCCTTGGTGAGCTCCAGCTGCTCCAGGGCAGCAGGGCATCCCCGGGAGGAGCACTGTGTCTCACAGATGTTTTGGAGGCCACCATTCCTAACTGATCCTGGCACATCTGTCAGTCATGTGCACATCACTGCCCTCCCTGTCAGAGCCCTGAACCAGCTCAGAGCAGCCTGCTGTAAATAGCAAAGGCAGGAGGGAAGCTGTGCCACAGGAGCAGCTCTGAGCCCCCCCTGCCATCCTGTCTGGCTGGGAACCCTCCCACCATCAGCAGGCAGGGATGGTGGCAGGAGGGAGCAGGAGAGCACAGCCAGGGCATGGTCTGAGCTGTGGGTGGATGAGCTTGTCTGCATTTAGCCATCATGTCTTTCAAAGCAAATAGCAGTGCTCCTGGAGACAAGGGGAGTGTGCTCAGAGAGAGTGCAGATCCTTTGCAGAGGGATTTTGTTCAGGAAATTTCAAAACTTGAGTGAGAAAGGGTGTTAAGGGAATTATATACAGTCTGGATATGGAATTAATCTGCTGTAGCCAAAACCTAGTAAGAGCTCATGTATTGCCAAATGCTGGATTTTCTTGCAGTTTTGTAGCTTGTGCAGCTATGCAAACACTGACCCAAAAATCCAATATCACCTTCCTTCTCCAAAGGACAGAACTTTCTGTGCTCTTTTGCTTTAGCCAAAGTGTTAACCACTGTTCTCCTTATTTTTAATTGACTCTTGTTATTTAAAAAAAAAAACCTGCACAAGCACTGATGCTGCTTGGATCCCTGGTAATATATGGTACACAACTCACACTGATTAATACCAACAAGAGGGCATTCATTGATTTTGTTTGCTTAATCTAAGTCACTAGAAAAAGCACCTTTTTAGGAGATTGGAGAAAATTTATATAGTTGAAATCTCAGGTGTGATTGGTTGAGGTGCTGTCCTTAAGAGTAATGGGAGACTGAGACTTTTCAGAAGAAAGTCCAGTATATTTGGTTATGAAGATTTTCAGGACTCATTTATTAGTATGATGACACAGTGTTCCTGCACTGTTGTGTTTCTGGAGACTGGAGGTCTTAATAATCAGCTGCTGTTCTCTAGTAAGTTTTTTTAAAGTCCAGTCTGATAGGTAAAATTACTTCATGTGTAGCCTGCAGAACATGTGCCATGCATTGTATTAAAAAAAGAATAAAGCAAACACAATGAATCTGTTAAATCATAATGTCTCCCAAACGTGAAAAATTTGCAGATTAAAGCTCATTGAATACACATTTAAATGATAAATGATAATGGCTTGGAAAGAGTCATTATGATCTATTTCATCAATAATCCACATTTTTTGCCTTGTAACTACACCAAGGATGAATATAATGAATACTGCCTGATGAAAAAAATATTTTGTTTATGAAAGGGAATCAGAGAAAAGAAATTCTCAAATTAACAATTTTAAATGGTTGTTACTGTTTGCTTGCATTGTTTATACATAACAGATTTATCCCATTATTAATATTAATAATTTACAGCCTCAGAGCTTGTACTCAGGAAAAAACCCTCATGTTTAGACTTAGTATCTGGATACTCAAGCTGCAGTTGATTTCACTGGGTTTTGAACAGCATAAGTAAGCAGAATGAAGCAGGGGTGCAGAATTGAGCATTCAGGGTTTTCAAATGCAGATTATTCAGTGAGTACCAAGCCCCACAAAGTTTCTGAGCAGAGTGCAGTAGGTTTGTCACAGATCTGTAATGTTTCCCTTGCAGAAACACATTTTCTTTATTTACAGTGTGCTGGGACTTGCTGTGCCTGCCCAGGACAGCCCTCAGGGTACTGCAGCAGTTCCAGAGTGCCTTCACTTCAGTCCAGATGGTGCCAATGTGTCCTGGCACTCTCAGCCATGCACCTGTCGGAGACCCAGTGGGGTTTGGTCAAGATAATCTCCAAGTTGTGCTAAAACAAAATGTCCTGCTGGGGAAAAAGGAGGGGTGATGGTAGACACAAGGGTGCTGTGATGCCAGCCCCTAATGTAACCTCATGTGCAAGTTATCTCATGCCTGACCAAGGTAGGACTTCAGTGGCAAGAGCCTTTAGGATTGAGCTCCTGAAGGCTGTTTATAAAGCAAAACTCTGTTTGCTATGAGGGATGACAGATTGTTTCTTTGTGGTCTATTCCAACTGAAATCGGTGGTTAAATCTGAAATTTTTGAAATCGAGTTGGTATTTTCATATGTGACACCCAAAAGCTGAATCTGCAACAGTATAAACTGTGGTGGGCTGAGTGTGTGCTGGATAAACTGGATGAATTAACTGTGGAGCAGGATCTCAGTACCCTTAGTCATAAATGTCAGCTCAGTGAATTTACCAGAGTCATTCATCTGAAGGACATGGAGGTCCTTTTCAGGAGCCATGTTTATCAAGTGTTTCTGGGCATTTTCTGTTTTCTGGTAACATACCATTGCAGATTAGCACCCTGGAGCTATTTAACAACAAAAGACTGTTGGAATGTCATCTGCAAAAAAAAAGCAAGATTAAGTTCTAGGACCTGCAGAGTCCTCTTAAAAACATCCATGATTTAGGTAGTTCTCTTTTAAAAAATTGCCTATTTTGCTCTTTGATGTGACATAGCACACAACTCCCACTCTTCCTCTTAGATATTTTCACCATTCAAGTGGCAATCTCAGGTAGTGGGTACCTGTATAAATGCAGCATTAATCATGTCCTGTAGTGCCACAATATTCTGAATTATAGAGGTGGAGAGCTTTTTAACTTTGACTACTTGCTTTGTGTAAATACTCCAGTAAAACATAAGCTTGCAATGAATTTTTGTTCTTTTCTCCTCCTGAAATCATATGCCAAATTATTCCTGAAGCCTGTGGCTGAGCCTCTGGCTGGGGTGATGTCCCAAAGGGCCCATGAGGATGAGAGCCATGGGAAGAGCTGTGTGTCCCTGTGCATTAGAGCTTCCCAAGGCAGGGCTGCTGTGTCCCCATGGTGGCCCTGGGAGCAGGCCAGGTAAAAACACCCTTTTGGCACCCCAGGACATGCTGGGGACACAGCCTGACCACCTCAGAGGTGTGAAGGTGAGCTGGTACAGAGAGGAACAATCCTGTTCCTTCCTGGCCACCCGTGGGTGCTGCTCCCACAGCCCCTGCCTGGGTGACCTGTCACTCTGTGTGTGGCCAGCATCAGCTCAGCCAGGCCCTGCAGCCCAGCCAGGCTGGGCTAATGACTCAAAACCCTCTCATTAAATACTCCTCTTGGCAGAGTTTGGTTCACAGAGGGTCCCAGGGAGGAAAGAGGAGGGGGCACTTCAGTCCCGGGTGTTAAAAAAACAGCTTTATTTTTAGGCCTTTTCCATAATAAGATTTTCTCAAATGACTGCCTTCTTTTTTAAATTTGAAAAGTTCAATTCTAAGTTCAGGGGTAGCCCTTGGGCACTGGGGTGGAAGATCCTTGTACATATTACAGAGTGATTATTGACAGAGTTTAACTGTATTGACCCTGCTCTCCTCATTCCTAAGAAATTTTCCAGATATGCTCTTTAAAATCCCTACAAAACATTGCAGATTTTGGGTAATTCCAGAACAGGACCTGAGATTATTGCTCTATTACCTTCTTTCCTCCTATCCCTTTTCCCAGACTGACCAGTGCTCTGACATTTCTTTTCCAATATATTCCAAGCAGAACGTGTGTGTTTGTCCTTCCTACAGCTTTCCCTTAGTGTTGATCCAGCACATCAGATCTGTTCTGTTGATTCAGGCACTTTCCACTCCTGTTGTAATCCATTTCAACAATGGGCTTGCCTAGGCTAAAAATGCTAAAATAATTTTTTTTTCAGCAATTTGATAGCTTTGCCAATGAGTTCAGTGAAAACAGATGACATATTTATTCTTGTATTGACAACTGAGAATGCTCTGAAAGTCTGTAAACTTTCTACCTCTCTGACTTCTCTGCATCTCTTCTCCTCCCAGCACCCTCCATGATACAGATACTTGCTGGAAGATTGACTTGACTCATTTTCTCCCACTGTTAAGCTTGCACAATTGAGGGATAAAAATCCTGCTTGAATTAGTAAGGAAACACTGAATATTTAATTTCTGCATGGGATTCTGGGGTTGATAACTTATAGCTACTCATCATATAAATTAAGTGCAGTTTGTGCTTAAGTGGTTTTTTATTAGGCACTGCTGAGGTTGTTAATAGCAGGTAGGTTCTTTAGGTTTTAGATAAAGTTACTTGCTATGAAGTGATTGAAAATCAAGTGATATGTGTATCTTTAGGTAGGAAATCATTCTAAAAATTAGGAGAGATATTTTTCCTTACTTACCACCTTCCTTGGAAATAACTATGTCACATTAATACTTAATATACCTAGCAAATTACCAAGGCATTTTTTTAAATTTCAATCTTTTGCTGTAATGGCACATTAGATGCCTCTTTTAAGGGTAATCTAAATTTCATACCAAATTTTAGGGTTCCCTCATATTTGAGTTAATAGGAAAATATTGTCCATAAAACATTGCCTAAAATTTTATTTTTGGTCAGAAATTGTCACAGAACATTCATCTGAATATTGAGAGGAAATATATACTTAGAGAAAGCAATTAGGTACTTTGGGTATCTTCCTGTCCCCTTTTCCATTTGTTTCAGGGGGAAAAAAAATAAATCTTAGGTTAATTGCAGAAATTTTCCCTAATTTTGACCAAGAAGGATGTGTGGTTGGAGGCACAGAAGTGTGCAGAGGAACTCTTCTGGGTGGTGGGGCTATTTCAGGTTAAGCTTGGCAGCATAGGAGGTTTGAATGTTGCCTGTATAGGCCTCCCAAGAGTCATCCTGAGTCACAAGATGTTCAAAGATGAAAACAGGGGAAAGCAGGAAAGAAAACAGGAAAATCAGCTTAACTGTGCCCAGCCAGCATCGGCTCTGCTCCTGTTTCTGTTGCAGCTTTCTTTGTGAAATTGCCCTAGGCTAAGGTTACCAAGTTTAGGTGCCTGGTAATGGTTATTGTGCAAAACTGAGCTGTTTTTTCCTGATGCACAGACTGCCTGACAACCTTGTCCATGCCCCTCATGAGTTGGCTTGTCCAGGTGTGCAGGGGGTGTTGTGATGCTTTAAACCAAAACAGATACTAATGATGTCACAGTGCTAGACAGAGACACTCACATGGTACAGGAATGAGCATGGAAAGCAGTAGATGAAGAAATACACAGATGTTGGGGGAAGATGAATTTGTTGTTAAGGCATTGGTGCTTAGGAGAATTTAATTTTCATTCCAGCCTTAACAGGGACTTCCTGTATGACCTTTAGGAAATTATGTCTCTGTTCTCAGTCTGTAAATATGAACAATGCTTTTTTCCCATTCGTTCCCTGCCCTTTCAGTTTAGAGAGCAGAGTTGCTAAAGCAAGGACTGCTGCACTCTGTGTTTGTACAGGGCATGGGGTCTCTCTCTGCAGTCACATGTCTGTGATTCTACACAAACTTGTGTGCAGGGAGAGGAAAAATGTAAAATTGCAGAGAGGATATGCATGTCACTGGTTAAGAATTTACAGAATTTAATACAGGATGATTAGGATAAACCTAATGAAAACATTGCCTGTTATAGACTAAGATTTTTGTAATTTCTGTGGACCTCTGTAACATAAGAGGCTTCTGTAAAAAAATCTGTTAGTTTAATCTCTGTTAAACTCTAATAGGACTTTTACATAAGCTGGTGTTTAGCATGCATTTGGGATGAGTGCATTACCCACGAGTAGTGAACTCACAAGTGAGTTATGTGGGTAATCCCAAATGAGTGCCAATAAAACTTTTATAACACATAACATCATTATGGAATTCGTTTATGCCACATATTTTACAGGGGGAAAAGCTATTTTGGTCATATATTAGAGAGTTTGTAATTTTTTTTACTGGTGCTGTTTTTCACATCTCTCTGCCTCTAAAGCCGAGCCAAGTGAATACCAGCAATCCTAGAAGGAAGGGAAAATTAGAACAAACACATGTTTGAAATCTCTCTGAAAATAAAGCAAGGGCCAGATTCTAATCTCCTTGCTCATACCAAACATCACCGTACCCCCTGAATAGCTCCATAGATTTCTTTGGGACCATTTGTCAAGTGAAGTGCAATTTGACATGTGTGGCAATACCCAGAACTGGCTCAATCTAAACTAGCTTTTTCCATTTAAGCCCTCCAAAGCTTGCTGTCTTCAGTGGTTAGAAACACATATTTACGGTTTTTATCGCATCGAAAAGAATTCTCACACTGCTTAGAAGGGTTTTTTCAGCCTCTTTTTAGAAGAGTTGGACGATACAGAGCAGAATCCCAGCACTTTTCTAAAGCTGAGACAGAAAAGCCCTCCTAAAGGGGGGCTGGCAGACTAAGCACACTGCTTCCCACCCGTTTGACAGGTCATGTTTGGGCAGCAAAGACTGAGGAATCTGGGCCTCCCACTCCCCCCTGCTGGGATCACAGCTTTGCAAAGGCCACCTCGTACAACTGATAGAGCACATGCAGACCTGCTGCACTGGTGTAGCACCCTGTCCCCACCACTTCAGCCCATGTCCCATATCCAGTTCTCCTCCTCCTGGGAGCAGTTGTTTCACCTCAGCCTTGAATCCTCTGTCTTCCGTAGTGTAAACACAGAGCATTCTAAGAGGGAGATTTTCTGTCTCTCTTTGTTGTTTTCTGTTGCTGTGTTAATTTTATTGCCAAGATCAAAGATCCTGAACTAGTAAGCATAAGTCAAGAGAAGAGCTTGACTTGACTTTATTGAGAGCAGGATCAGGCCATAAACACATCCTGGGTTTGTTCTTTTGTCTCACATAAAATAACTGCACTGATAAAATGCACTGGCTGATGATGGCTGATCAAGGATTGCTGCTTAAATCTCCACATGTAACCTAGCTATCTTCACATTAACCTCCTGCTTTCATTTCCTTGCTTGTGTTGAATAGGAAACCTTTATTGAGCTGCAGTGTTATGTTCATAGAAGCCATTTGATTAATTGACTGTGTTTTGAACTCTTGTGACCCGAGGCTGAAATGTAGCTCAGACAAAAGTGACAGAAGCCCAGCGATGGGTTGGGAGTATAAAAGAGTGCCAGTACACTGTCCATGGGGCAGCCCACATTCATGTTCATGTTTATCCTTGTAGAACTTGCTAAAAGTAAAGACAGATGTCCAGCTTATCTCATGTAGTCAATATCAATAATTAGCACGGATGCTGCTCGCTGCGAGTTGAGCCTACTCCTGCTGTCACTCTGTCTTTATGTATCCACAGGGAGAAAACCTGGAAGGCAGCAAAAAAATGGCAAAAAAAAAAAAAAAGTATTTCCAGAAATCCCCGTAGGCTATCTGAGAAGGAGCGGATGTGTAAAGCATTTCTTTCTGCATAAACATTTAGAAATCAAGCTCTCATAAGTCAGGGATTCACCAAATGTGGTGTGAAGAGGCAGATGAAGCCTGCCTTCTGGCATGGCAGCGTTTGCTGATTGATTTGGAATGCAGAAGGACCCTTTTTATTTTTATTTTAAAATTTGAACCACATCTTAATACAAATCAGGTGAAAAAGAAATTGAAAAATAGCAAGCCTGAGATTACAGATGTGCCAGCTTCATATTGTTCAGTTTAGCTGAGGTCATAGTCAAGCCCATCAAGTTCACATCGTTTAGTGTGCGGCCACTGAGGCAATATTCAAACAAAAGAAAAGCAGTCAGAATGCTGATATGCTCCTACTTTGCCAGCTGGCCTCATTCAGCTGTGCAGAGCACACTGGCTTCAGCTATGTAAGGAACTTAAATCAGAAAGGAATACAGGTTTTTAAAAGGATATGCTGTTCCAAACAGCCCATTCATTCTCCAGCTCTCTGATTTTAGATCAGTCATAAAGAGGAAATACCTCTCCTAATATGCAGTTTCATATTCTGAAATTTAGAATGTAAGAGCTATGCTAATGACAGTACAATTAATTTAGATGGAGGAATTTGGTCAACAGGGGACATTTGTACTCTGCCCAGTAATTAGAGAAAGCTTAAACTTCCTAGAAAGCCTACAAGTAGAATTACTGGCATCCATTCCTCCTCCATGCTGGTGATGTTACCGTGCTGGTTCCCTGCACACAGGTATAGATTTATGTAGATTAATTTGGTATAGTACAGTGAATTGCCACTATGATATATATTTTAGAATTACTTCCTAGCACAGCCTAATGGCTGGAATCAAATAAAACATAAAAGTAGATTTATATAGATTGCTATATAAATCAGATAAAGCTTTATGTTACCTGGCATTGGTAATGGAAGTTTTTCCTGCAAATAATATAGAAGTTTTTCATGTAATATTTTCATTATTTCAGTGAGAGTAAAGCAACAAAAAAGAAGAAAAGAAATAAACAAGTCTATCGGGCTTAGCCACCATTAAACATCATTAACTACAATTTTGCCTGACAAGTTCTCTCATCTTGTGATGGGTGAAATGGTAGAAAAGTACACTGAACAATTGCATAAACCCAAATGAAATATGCCCTTGTATTCTAAGTGTGCACAGTTCAGTCAGTTAAAATAGAGCAATTTATTATGCTTTAGCAGCTTGAGCTTAATCTAGTTTTAAATAGATCTCTTTTTTTTTTTTTTTTTACTTCTTGCTGAGTTTTAACTGGTTTGAGAAGACACATGATATAGTGCTACACAGTCTCTGCTCTCTCTCTCTCTCTAGTTTACTTTGAAATAACTTTAATAGAGTGCTGCTGATGAAAATAGCTCACAGGAAATGTAGATGAGCCTTTACACAACAGTGAATATATTTGTTTTGTTTGAAATGAGTGGATAATGGAGGAGATGAGTGCAGAGAGTGGGGAGAAAGGAGCTGGGTACAGCAGGCAGAGTGGAGTGGTCTGCAGCCACCTCCTGGGGGTCTGGGGACTCTCCCTGGCAGTGGTGCCTGCCCATCCCATTTCCAGAAGCTACTCAAGGTTAATAACTCTCAGCATTTTGGGCCAGCCTATCAAATTTCTTACAGGTCAGTTTTTAATATCAAACTGCTACTGTGAACCACAGTGAACCACTTTGCCATATTGGCCACCCGTTGTCAGAATAGGTTGGAATGTTTATCAAAATATGGGCAAAGATCTCACCTGCCTGCATTCAAAGCCTGCTCTGCTGTTCCTCCAGGCAGGGAGTGTGTGACCTTTACCAAGTGGAATATTTTGACTGTAGACATTTCGTTTGATATTACACTGTAGTTTTCCACTTATTCATTAGATCCCTCAGCCTTTGTGGGTTTTCACAGGTAATTCTGTAATTACACCAGCTGTGATAAATAGTTTCTTGAAATCTTGCTTGAAGAAATTTAGCTAAGCCCCTGTGCATGTGGGAGGAAACAAGGATCTAACTTGGTGTTAGTGGTGTTGATTGATACAAGCAGCTATGCCAAACCCACAGAGTTGTGTGTTTCTCTCAGAGCCCTCAGGGATGGGAGAGGGCAGTGTTTGCAGGGAATTGGGTGTATGTAAGAAGTTCAACCACCAAATGACATCACATTCATGGTGTAAAGGGTATTCTGGCTGGCACAAACTGCCCTAACATTGGGATGATGGATCCTTTCACCTTCAGGTTACCAGTTCAAATTAAAGGCAGATTTGTAGGGAACAAAACTCATCACACTCTCAGAGCTGTTCAATGTCTGTGTGAAATGAAGTTCTCCCTTGGAGTCTAATGGACATGTGTCCAAATCCAGGAGCTGTAATGCTAATTGGCACTCTTGGTAGGGGTGGCATAGAGGCCAACAGCTCAATGGGCACAGAGGCAGAATTTCTTCTCCTTGTCCAGAGCTGGGTTAAAGCCCAGTAGGGTGTTTGTGTTACTGCTGCACAATATATGAATGTTTTTTGGGTTGAAAAGGGACTGCAAACTTCAAAAGCATTTGTGGAGTCTTAAGGCTTCCAAAAAGCCCTAAGCTAACTTTTTTTTTAATTTAGAGAAAGAAAAGAAAATTGCTAGCAGTGTTTGTTGAGCTGAAGCTTTGAGGTGTCTTGAATAAAAAAAAAAGGAAGGAGAAAAATTATTTAATTAAAAGTCAGAGAATACTAGGAAAATCAGTAGAGAGAGACTGTATGTACTATTCCTTCTCATGAGTGACTGTTTAAACAGACCAGATTCTCTGGTTTTTAAAATGTTTTTTTCCTAGAAGAAATCTGCTGTTTCCTTGAAAAATCAAAAAAAAAAACCCAAAAAACAAAAGCCAGCACCCCCCAGCTGACTGCCTGCAGCAGCTCCATGACCATGAGTATGTATTGTGATCAGAGACCATATATTGCTGAAACTCCTTGATGGAATGAGTTTTAATTTGGTTTACAGAAAGCTTTAGGGGATATGGCTCTCTACAAATTAGACCACAGGAGCTATAAAATGAAGGATGTCGTCTCTAATTAGAAACAGTGGAGCAGTCTGGTGCTCTTCCTAGCTGTAGCCTCGTGGGTGCTCTCTCACAAGTGAACTCTGGGCAATAGATTCCTCTCCAGTAACTATTATCTGTCTTTCTACTGGAGTTTATCTGTTATCTGATTTTTTGTCTCTGTTTCTGTACACACCTTTCCACATAGTTGTGGTAATTTCTTCACACAGTTTTGAATGGCTGCTGCAAAACAGAAGTTCATATGTTGTGCAGTGATTAGTCACCACTACCAAAGTGACTTATTTATTTTAAATACCAGGAAATGATTCTCAGACTCAGGTGAATGTACAAGTCAGTTTAGTGGGTTCTTTTTCCAGCATGCAGCTCTACAGCTTTGTTTTCTCATGCCTCTTCTGATGAAGTTAAATGAGAGTTAAAAAAAGGCATAAGATAGACTGAAATAAATTATGCTTTATGGTAATCAAATTCAATTTCCTAGACACATTTTTTAGCAAGAGAGCATTCATCAAACTGGGAACCAAGATTTTGGACAAGCAAATAATGTTACTTAACTGGCTGGGAAAAAAATGGTGCCTGGAAATCTAATAGTGGGATGTCTACAGCTTGTCATTTATGCCAAATGATAAAACCAGATTTAAGCTTAAATGCAAAAGGGCATTTAATGCTCAACAACTAAAAATCAGCTAAAAATGTATTTCCATGGCACATGTGAAAGGAAAGCTGAGTGTGGAGCTGAGCTGGGAAGTATTCAGAGGCTGTGCTAAGGCAGCTATAATTTGACTTTTTTAGTCATCAGTAAGGGAGGACATCCAGGCTCTTAATTCATCAACATCTTTTCATGTAGACTTACGTGCACCAACGACTAATCCAATGAAAGCTTTAATTTACTTGTGGCATATTGTTTCCACTAGGAGCTCTTGTAGATCAATCTGAGAACAATTACTAGGTGAATAAAAGAGGGGGGTGGAAGAAAGTAAAGTATTACTTTGGAATGTAAGTAAAAAATGGAAATTTAGAATTAGTCAAAATATTTATTTTGCTGCCCAGCATGGAGTATTATTGAAGGAAAGGGCTGTATTTTTAAGTGTGATTGCTGTTTAGATTTTGCCAGAATGTATAACTGAACATGTCTCATGACCGTCTTATTTTCATGTAGTATTTCATCCTCCAGCTTTCTAGGGGAACTTTATGCCAAGAGAACTCACTGGAGACTGAATGACAGATCAGGCTGTTGTCCCACATTCCCTTTCTACTAAATCACAGTTTTCTTTAGATGGAAGGTGGCTATTGTGAAGCTGTCAAACTGAGGAAAGTTAAATGGGCTGAAGTGAAGGCTCCTGCTAACAATAGCAGCTATCTCTGTCAAATGAAAGCTCAGCAGACAGTTACAAGGCAATTCGGCACTGATGGGTGGTCGATTAAAAACAACAAAAGGCAAGATGAATGAAAGGGGAAAATCCCTATTACTTTGTGGTAGGAGCTAGGGGAAAACCAAAAATAAAATAAAAAGCCCACCTCACCCAACCCCGTAGCAATTGGAACAGACTTGTAGTTAGCATGACCTTCATCATCTCAGATATGGCACAATAAAACTGACAAGATTATTTTCTCTTCAAGCAGTGCTGAGGTATTTTCATTGGCAAAAATCTGGAAAAGTAAAATAAATGCAGAGTTCAAGGCAGTTGAAAAATTCTTGAATCTGATAACAGCTGGAACATAGTGCCACCAGGAAAAATAGCTAGGTTTTGTGCTAAAAAATTATGACTTGATCATTTTTTTTACAGTGTCATTTCTGAGATTTTGAAGGTTACCCTATAGACAAGCAGAAGAGGATTAGAGAGAAATTATCTTTGAGCTCAAGGGAGCACCAATTTAAATTGGATTTGAGATATAACTTTTGCATTACCTTAGGAGATGAAAGGTGGTGTTGTGCCCTGATAGTTACCCAACTGCCTGACCATATGTATCAACTGGATTAGTCTGTAGATTAGCAGCTCATGCAAGGTGTATTGTGCAATTTCCTCTTGGTGGGACTCATCCTTTTTCAATTGAAGGAACATCAAAACTCAGAAACGTGGGGAGGGCTTTGCAGCTTGCAAGTTAGGCATAAGGTGAATGTACACACTTGTTCCTCTGAAGATAATAGTCACTAAGATTTAGACTTGTTATGGCAGCTGTGTAGAGTAAGATGAGAAAGTATAAAAGAATAATCTTGGGAAAAAAAGATGTGTTATGTCCTTATAACTGTTCTGATAGAAAAATCAAGTTTTGAAATGTAATGGGAGACAAGCACCTAGACTCACTTAGAACCTATGAAATTCCCATTTATTTTCTCACAATTTAAATGTTAGGATAAAAAGGCCAGGAAAAACAAATAGGTTCTTACAGAGCCTACAGTTAGGACTTTGGTTCCTGCCAACAGTGGAGCCAGGGTTCAAAGAAACTCTGAAAAAAGATTGTGGTGAAGAATTTGGGGAGACATAGGTGCTTCATGAGCATAATGAACCAGTTTTTCATTCCAGCTGTGTTAGGAAAAGTCATTCAGTACTAACAAGTTGTTCCATTGAACAACCTTCTCTGACAAAATGTAGAACTAGATGTTCCACAGCCCAGATCAAGTCTGACAATTTTAGCATATTATTGTTCTATTATTTGTCTTTGTAAAGTCATGATGTCATTAGACTTTATCAATTAAATTAAGTTTAGTCTGCGTCATCCTTAAGTTTTGCCCTTTGAAGAAAACACTGAGTATCCATTTATCAATTTCATGTACTAATTTTCTTGTTTATTTGTCTGATAATAACATTGAGGTACTTAAGTCAGGGACAAAGAAACCTAGTTCCAGACATTATATAAATGGTCAAAAAGGAAGGCAAAAAAATGGTACTCTGGAATTTTCTTCTTTGTAATATTTTTAGCACTGAGGACCATATTTTGAGGTTTTTTTCAATGGTAACATGTGTTTCATCTTGTAACTAATTTTTAATGAAAATAATATTAACCTGCCTCTCAGAGAATCAACCACAATGCTCCTCAAAGGCTTTGTGGTAGAGGAAGACCAGGGTGGTCTCAAGATGAATTTGGGAGAGAGATGTTAAATCAGAGAGGACAAGGGACAGAGGGCACAAACTGAAACACAGAAAGTTCCATCTGAATAGGAGGAGAAACTTCTTTAGTGTGAAGGTGACTGAGCACTGGAACAGCCTGCCCAGAGAGGTTTGGAGTCTCCCCCATGGAGATATTCCAAACCTGTCTCGATGTGATCCTGTGCAGCCTGCTCTGGGTCACCCTGCTTTGGCAGGGCACTGGGCTGGGTGATCTCCAGAGGTACCTCCCCACCCCAGCCCTCTGTGGTTCTGTAAATTGGACATAAACAGTGTCTGTGAGTATCCCTAATGCAGCCATTTAAACCAACCATTAGTGTTCCTTTCTTGCTTCTTCACAGCTTTGTTCTTCCAACTCTGTAGAGGGCTCTGCAAGCACAAATTAGTAAGAGCTCAGAAGTACCCTGGTCCTGGGGATTGTAAAGATTGGAGGGTGTGTGTACGCAGGGTGTGTGTGGCTGTGGGGAAATGCTGGCTTCTCCAGAGTTACACCATTTGCAGTGATTCTAAAAAAAAAAAAATCCTCAGTTTTCAGGATGAAGAATGGCGTAACCATGTGGCACAATTTATAGGGTAAGCAAACTTTCAGTAAGAGCTAACTGTATCAAAAAACTTGTGTAACATGCACAGAAGGCACTGTTAAATTATTTCAGTGCCATAATTCAAAATGCTGAGGAAAATTCTCCTGTATTATAGCCAGAGCAAGATTGGATCTCTAGCCAAGTACATCAACGTAAATGTTCAGCTGTCTGGGGAAATACAAGTCTTACACTGTTACTTAGGGGAAAATGTGCACAGACATGGTGGAGCCCCTTATGAAACAATCCTCATTCTGTTAAACAATAGGATCAAATTTTCAATCAGGTTATCTAGCATATTGCATTCTTCAAGCTTGCCAAGCAAGGAGAACTATCAGCATGAAGATGGATATATTTTTACAGAATTAATGATGTATGAAATCTAGAAGTGGAAACATACATTTTCATTTTATCCTCTAATTTTTCTTTTTACATTATAAGTGAAAGGAAATGCTTGGAAGTATTTGCAGTTATTCAAATCTGTTTATCTTAGAGTGATTATCAGAGCAAACAGTGTCAGGCATTGTGTTTGGATCTGAGCCTGAAAAATAGTGCTTGCAGGAGCAAGGATTATTTGCATGAGTCAGTGTTTTCAGCACAGTGCTTGGTACTTGATTTCTCTCATGCATATGCAGTGCCTTATAAATCATCCAGATTCAGAAATCATTTAAGTATTTTTTTCATTTATCCGATCTATTTATATTAGTTTTAGTCTTGCTTGGTTTTATCCCCTATATTTATGTTAGTTTTAATACTGCTTGGATTCATCTGTTTATACATTTTTAGACTGATCAACAGAATGTTCATTTAGGGATAGAAGTGAACATTCTTACTGAAGATTCATTTGTCTTTGAAAGGCTGTATCAGATCTGTGGAATAGCTATGGATTCCTGATGTAGGATTTTGCAGGTACAAAAGTGTCTTTAAGAACTGATCACAAATTAGGGCAGTGAAAATGAAGCTCACCTTCCCCAAAATCCCTTTATCTTTGCTTTCTGTGGGGATTTTTGCTGATGATCATCCCTGAACTACCCTATGCACCAGGCATGGTCCAGCAGTATTTTTTGTAGAGGTGTAGTACCTTTGCAGCCTGGAAAGTGCTGCTCAGTTCTCCCATGGACACACAAGCCCCTGGTACTTGCTCATCTTCCCTGTGGCCAACCCCTGTCTTTATTCACTGTGCACCATCAGCAGGCCAGTACAGAGGACTTGGATTCCTGCTTGGAATTCTGCTCTGCACACCCCTGAAATTCTGGAAGTCAGGCACTAAGCTCACAGCATTCTTTAAAAACCTGATGTGGCAGTTTTCTTTCCTCTATATGCACAAAGATTGTTTCTGAAGCTAAAGCTCTCATTCTCCATAACATACTATGAAAGCCATGTCACAGCTCAATGTGTTGCCTTTTCAGTATCTTCAGCTTGATGACCTCCTTCAACCAGTCTTTATTAAACATCTTGAGTCTTCCTTTTGAACAAGTAAAGAATTCCTTTACAGTTTTATTAAGTTATTGCTCATTTGCACAGAAATGAGGGAGCCAGACCCACTTACAGGGTCATATGCACTGTAGAACATTGGATAGATAAGCCAGTCCTGTGTGATTGCATTCCTTGTTGAACAAATTTCCTTAATATATTTACTGGTATGATTTTGGTAGAATTATCAATCATTGTTTAACTGTGTGCTAGGTTCCTATAGCCTTTGTGTGTAAATATGCCAACTGAAGGCTTGTTTACCAGAGAAAATACTGGTGCTCTGGCTAGGAGACAGTTTTAATCAAATATGGCTGGAGTAAGCAGGTGTTTTTCATGTGGAATATATTGGAAATGAGTATGTATCACAGAAATGGCTCTTGGACTATATATTGCTCTTGATAAATAGCAGAACCCAAAATTATATCAGCCATTGCAGTTTATCAAAGGGAAAATAGTAAAAGCTTTGTGCACAGTGTCAGAATTGAGCACACTAAAAAAGGTGGGTACTCATTTTTATTCTTCACAAATTCTAAGAATGCGCATTTTATGCTGGCATTTTTAGAAACTATTAGTCACTCCCTGTGTTTTTCCTGGACCCATACTTTCCTTTGTTCTCGTCTCTCTTTTTTCCCCTCTCTTTTTGCTTCAATGATACATCATACTCTGGACTTGCCAAACAGAGATGTGTGTGGTACTGAAGAGTCACTGGGCAGTGAGGGACACACAGGGTGAAGGAGATTTTCTAAGGCAGAAGGAAAACCCAGTGGTATGAGTGTTATTAAGGCAAAAATACCAACTCACCAGCTCAAAACAGAAGGATTCTGCTTTCTGTGATTTTTTTTTTGTAACTTCCTATTACACTGTTAAAATATTTTGACCCAGTTCTGATCCCATTCTGTTGGAAGCATTGTTTGTAAGCAGAATTGAAGCTCAATAGAGAGATGAAGTTACTGGATATACCAGAATATTATTTGTGCTAAATATGCCAATTCCCAAAAAATTTGGCTGCAGGTTTCTCCCTCCTCCCAAAGTTCTTGTCTCAGCTTTAATGAATCACAAAATGCCTGTCAACAGAGCAGTTGTTATAATGCACTTAGGCAGCAACTTAATATCTTAGTTGCCTTGAAGAGCTTTTTATACATAGACATTAATGGATGGCTGGATAAAGAAATTCTTCTACTGAAAGAATTAATTTTGCTTAATCCTTTTGAAATTAAGAGATGATATGGAGAGATGAGTAATGAAGTGTACTCTCTAATTGTGAGGTACCTAATAGAAAACCACAGGGGTTACCTCTCTCTCCCCATCTGTAATTACACTAATTACTGATATGGTGCCAGGAACACTAAGGCAGGCTGCATGTGACAGCACACCATGGAGTGTGTCCTAGCAAGCCATCGTTCTCCATCAGTGGCCAGGAGGAGGCTGACCATGTCAGCAGGACAATGAGTGCCTTTCCTGTGCCAGGGAAGAGAACAGGCACCTCTATTGCTCACAGGTTGTTTCACAGTGAAAACACAAAACTTGACTTTAGTCCTTTCTGAGGGGAGGTGATTTAAGGCCAGAGACTGAGGAGTTGATCTATACCTTAAGCAAATGAGCCCTATTGAGGCCACAGAATCTGCTTTAATGAGCACAAGTTACTTCTGTGAGTAACAGTTTGCAAGACTGACTTCATCATTGACAAAGATGTAATGAAAGAAAATGGTGGATGAGGAGAAGGGAAAATTAATAAATTATATTTAAGTATGTATAAAATTGCTGGACAAATGGTCCTGACTATTAAGGTAAATGGTGCTTGTAAATTCCATTTAATCTTCTGAGATTTTCTTTTACCATAACTCTTACAGTATCTCAGAGGAAATAATGTAAGGATGACTTGCACATTTCAGAAAAAGAATGAATATAAGGTTTCAAGATTTATTGATGGGATGTTTTAAAACAAAAGATCTTCTTTTTTCCTTTGGAATTACTCTACCGTTTATTTTCATTTCCTCAGTTTTTTGTTCACTGTATTATGAACTTCTCTGGGGAAATCTATTGTTAGATGTTTTCACACACACAGGCCCCCTTCTTCCCCCTTGATAAATGATAAAATTGTGCTCCAGTGTGTGCAACACATTCTTGAAATACATCTGAATTCCATTATACAGTTTGTCATTTGCATGATACCTTTTGAGTTACCACTCTTGGAGAAGCCTTATATACTACAGAGAAATGCACTAGGAAAATGAAAAACAAGTTGGGTATGAAGTCCATGGGGTAAACCAGCAGAGATTGTGTTGAACTGATGGCCTTATTTCCATGCAAGTTCAGGGGTAGAAAAGGTGCATCGCAATGCTAGTCACTATTTGCATGGACCGTGTTCCCTCTGCAGGAATATTGCTGCAAGCAGGACTGCCAAGGCCTTCGTAGCTCAGGCTGCAGTGTACTACCTTCTTCGCCCCAAAGACATTTATTGGATTCCTGCCTGTTCTGCATTAAGTCTTAATAATTTTCACAAGTTTGACACTTGCTCTAACAATCTAAGCTCTCTTTAATATCAAATGGAATAACAAGTTGTAGCACAGAAATCTTAGAAATGCATTCCCATTTTACCAGAGACAAACCTGGCAAGAAAAGGATGGCATGTCTGTATGTCTGGTTAACACCACTGTCCTCCTTCCTGCAGAATCAACACTTGTATTTGCTGTGATGTGATTCAGATGGGATATGCATTTTGTACAGATTTGGTTTGACATGAGTGAGTTAATTTTCTGGGCAGCTCAGGATTAGGGGATTGCCCAGTATTCCCTTGGCTGTCTGCTTCCAACACCCTCTTCCCTTTCCTCCCTCCTTTTCCTTCCCACAAGACTTTTTTCACATTGGAGTGAGCCCCAGTGCAGTGGTGAACTGATCCCAGAGCAAATTAGACATGCAGAAGCTTATCCTATCATGCTGCCTTTTGAACACCTCCTCCTTAAGGAAGCTGCATCACCAAACATGTTGCTATAAACACAGAAGATTCCCATCCCAGCCCTCCACAACCAGAGCAGGAAGAAATGCAGGATTCCCAGAAGTCTACTAGTGATCAGGACCTTATTCATTTGTTAAAAGTATTTAAATACATTATATAATAAATGAAGAAAGGAAAAAAAAAAAGAAAAAAAGGATGCAGTGAAAATCCTCCTTTGAGACATTCAGAGTCTTCTGTAAAAGTAACTGAAATGGAGTAATACTGTGGCAGTGCTTTTTGAGGGAGTGAATTATCTCATGTCTCCAAATCCTCACCTGCTTGTTGAGAGGATCACAAATCAGCAGGTCTGGTGTGCACAAAACATCCACTGAACTCAAAAGTCAGGATAGGCTACAAGTCCCATTTCATGTTCATGTTCTTACTGTTTCTAGTGTGACTTTTACAGAACCCATCCTAATAAAGCCCTTGTTCAGCCATTTGTCTAGCTAAATTTGTAATGTAGGAACAATCTGCTTTGGGAGCAAATGCATCCCTGAAGGAAGTGGGTATTGTAGTCAGTCAATGAGATTGCCCCTACTTACACCACAGATAAATGTGTTGCTTTGTCCTAACATTTCTCCTTTGCAATAATTTCACATTCCAAATTACAAACCTCTGAAAATTGTAGATTATAATAAATGTGCTGACACAACTTCAACTGTTATAGTAAATGGCATTGCTCTAATAATGAAATAAAAAATCCTACTTAATCCTATTCTTTCCCTAAAGTGGTGTTTTGCATTAGCTATGGATGAAAAGACAAACAAGTACATGTATATTCAATAATAATGTCAGCTGGGTCAGAGAAGAATAGGAAATAAAATGAATTCATAACACCCCTGGAGGTAACTTTCTGATACAGGCAGTTTTCTCTTTGATTTGCCCTCATTGGCAGCATTCATTGTAATTTTAACATAGCCTCCAAATTGGCCTTTATTAATAGCTGTCCTGATCTTAATAACAAATACACTCTAATCTCCAGTCTGGGTGCTTCTGAGGTGAACAATTACATAGAGCAGAATAGATCATATGGGTATTTAGAGGCACCTCTCACTCAGGAGTGCCTAATTTCACCTTCAGACCATCCAGACAGTGTTTTGGAGAGCTGTAGATACAGAGCTCTTCTTTCTCAAGGCTTTGAAGCTAAAATACCTTTCTAGATATGATAGTGAAATAGTCACCTTGAATTAAGGTTGCTGGCAATCTTAAAAAGTCCTTATTGAGCTTTGAGTGCAATCAGATGGTACTTGCTTATAAATGAGAGTTAATGGAAACATTAAACAGTACAAGCTACTGTGACCCATGCCTCCAGAATATTAAGCACATTTTAAAATTGTGGAACGCCATCTATTCCTTTGTGTTCTGTAAAATATTACTTTTTCTAACCAATATTCTCTGGGAGCAGGTTATTTGAATTGTTCAGCATTCTACATTTGCATGTAGTGTGTATTTCTAATTTATTTCCTCACTTATCTGGCTACCATATATTTCTGTTTGATACTATACTCAGTTTCTCTTTAATTATTCCATCTGCCAGTAGAGTGTGATGCATTTTAGAAGTTGGTTGGTTTAGTTGTTGAAGCTTTGAGTTTTGGAACTGAATGGGATGACATATTCTTCATTTAGCAGAACGGGCTAAGAAGAATTACATATCCCAAGTGATAAGCTTGGAACTGCTAAAGAAATGCCAAAATCCAATTTTTTTCGTCTCTCTAGTTGTCTAAACATCTATTAGTCTCTTGAAGGGAACTCATAAATCCTGCAAATTTAGTTTCTCTGAAACCAACTCTAACAGTTGTCCTTCCTCCTAATCATGTTTTATATCAATTTTATATTTTTCAATATTCAATAAACATGTCTTGTACTTACTGTACTTGTTAGAAAGTATCTGCAGTATAAGCTGTATGAGGACAGTTATTAATCAGCCATTTCAGATGGCTGTAGGGTTAGTTTAGTAAGTGTATCCATTTATCTTTTTTATGTTTTCTTCTTTGTTCTTTCCATTTATCCAATATGGAATTTCTTTTATCTTTTTTGGTTTATTTCTACCAGGGTATGTCAGAAAGAAATTTAACACATAAAAAATAGGAAAAAAAAAAAAACCAAAAAAACAAACAATCAAAAAAACCCACCCAATAGCTGAAAGAAAGAAAATATACCACCCTTTGGGTTTCATTCATGAAAAGATCTTTGCATTATATCCACTTAAATCTGCATTAAAAAATAACAATAGAATGCATTATCTAGAAGTGATTCTTTAAAGCAGTGGATAATTTACACATTAAAGTGAAATGTAGGTTTAAAAGCAGGAGTGTAGGATTGAATTAGAGTGAAGAGTCAGAATGATATAGTCCTGTATGAAAATGGTCTCGGTTTCCTGGGGGTATTGTCCTTCTGGTGTAATGAGACTTGCAGATAACAATCAGGGACTGTGGATAGATCAAGGCACAGCGATACATTGAGAATGGCACAGCAAGTAATGGCTCTGGGGAAACAAATGAATGTGTCTGCTAGATAAACAGCATTAAAAGTTTCTGTTCATCGCCAAGTCCAGGCCTCTAAAGATTAATAATCCCTGAAAAATGGAGTGTTGGGTTTGAATGGCAAGGTTTTGGTAGCAGGGGGGTGCAGCAGTGGAAGCTGGAAGCTTCCCCCATTTCCAGCAGAGCCAGTGCCAACCTCCAGGATGGACCATGGACCTGCCACCTGCCAGGCTGAGCCCAGCACTGACAGTGGCAGTGCCTCGGGCATAACAGATTGTAGAAAGGGAAAAAACTGCTGTGCAACAGGAGCTGCAAGGGAGGAGTAGGAGTCTGTGAGAGGAGCAGCCCTGCAGACAGGCAGGGCAGTGCAGAAGGAGGGGCAGGAGGTGCTCCAGGTGCTGGAGCAGAGGTTCCCCTGCAGCCCCTGGTGCTGCCACGGAGAGGCAGCTGCGCCCTGCAGCACAGGGGGGGCCTGGCAGCAGGGATCCAGCCCGGGGAGGAGCCCAGGCCAGAGCAGGGGGATGCCCACAGGAGGCTGTGACCCAGGGGAAGGCTGTGCTCGTGTCCTGGTGGAGAGAGAAGCCCACGCTGGAGCAGGTTTGCTGCCAGGTCTTGTGACCCCCATGGGGGACCCACATTGTGCCTGGAGGATTTACCCACAGAGGGCATGCATTCTGGAACAGTTCCTGAAGAGATGCAAGCTGTAGGAAGGTCAAGTTGAAGAAGTTCACGAGGGGCTGGCTCCTGTAGGAGGGACCCCATGCTGGAACAAGAGGGGAAGCATGGGAGGAGTCCTTCTCCTGAGGAGGAGAAACTGCAGAGACAATGTGCAGTGAAATGACCATAGCCCTCATTCCCTTGCACCACTGTGAGGGGGAGGCAAAGAAAATTGTCAGTGAAGTCCAGCCCAGGAAGAAGGGAAGGGTGGAGGAAAGGTGCTTTATCATTTGGTTTTATTTCTCATTGTCCTACTCTGATTTCATTGGCAATACTTTGAATTGATTTCCCCAAATCGAGTCTGCTTTGCCCATGACAGTAATTGCTGAGTGATCTCTCCCTGTCCTTTTCTCAACCCACAAGCCTGCTGTTACATTTTCTCTCCTGTCCAGATGAAGAGAGGAGAGATAGAGCAGCTTTGGTGGGCACCTGGAATCCAGACAAGGTCAACCCCTCACAAATACTAACTTTTAGAAGATTTTTTTCTTTTAATCCATGCTGCAGTTGTACTTTTATGGGTTCACATATTGCAGGGAGGCACTGGCCATTTATCAGGATGCTAATGACTGGTAGTTATGTGTCCAGGTACTTTGTAACCACTGGGTTGCCCGACAACAGAGGTCACTGGAAGACAGATGGCTCACAAACCAGTTTAAAGATCTCCTTCACTTTTTCTTTTTAAGGGCACCATCAGGGCTTCAAATATTCTAAAATTTCCACATTGGGATTATTGTCCCCTCTTTAAAATTCCATGTGTCAGGAGGCTTCCATGATTTACTGGTAGTCTTCAAACAAAAAAAACCTTCCTAACAGAACTTCCATTGATTGCTAGAGTTATTTAAAGGCTAACAATAAAAAATCATAGACTTCAGGCCCCATCAAGGCAAAAAGGAAACAATAATTGCAATTTGCAAGCCTCCTGCCGTGGGTAAAGGAGCTGGGGCTGGCAGAATGGAAGATCTGAGATTTTAATGGCTGCTGCAGCAGGTCGGGGGAGATGGGCCAATTCTTTCCTACATCATCCCATGATAAGACAATTTGTCAAGGTGAAAAGATGGGTGTGAGGTAGAAGTGTGCCCAGATGACTCTCAGCTCAGATAAAAGCGTGAATATATGGGAAGCTATACAGGAGCTTATTTGGTGACTGCTCATCTCTCTAGGCAGAGACATCCCCAAATGAGAGACCTTTTCTGTCTTTGTAGCACCAAATAACATGGTTTCTTACCCCATGTGTTTTCCTGTACCCAAGTCTTGGATTGAAGGAAGTAATCTGAGTGTTAATACAGTAATTTGCAATTCAGCTCTTTTGCCAAAGGAAGGGAAGGAGGCACAGGGACAGCCACATTTTCTAGAAGCTTCCCTCCCTTTTTGCAAGGGCAGGGCACAGGCCTGTGAGATTTCCCTGTATTAAAATATAAATAAATAAACAAAAATGAGGGTATGAACTGGCAGGTTCCCAGCTTGGAAAATGTTTGGTCTGCCTTTGGACACTAACAACTGTGAGCCCCTATCAAACCTCAAAGAAGCACCTCCTCTTCTTGCTGTTACCCACTTTGCATTCTCAGTTTGATAAGGTACCAGAAAGGAAATGGGTGGTACCCAAACTGAGAATGAAACATGGACAACTTTTTCTCAGAGCTGAATTTCTCTTCTGATTTAGAAACACTTGTAGGTGTATATGGACTAATCCCTGTGAGACAATGTGGAAATAAAAGAGGACATGAAAGAGCAGCTGACTGCAAACTTTATGATGGATGAGTCTGAAATTCATTTGTTCTACCCTAGAATCACAAAGAAGCACTAATACATACATACATGGGCTTTACTTACCTCAGGTCTGATTTTGCTGTTGTTGAACTGAAAGAGAGTTTTTCCTTTGAATTTGCTGAGGTGTAGATTTGGCCCATTGTACATAAAGTTAATTCATTAAATGTAATTCTGTATTTCTCCTTTTTTTTCAGAATGCTTGAGGATGATCTAAAACTCAGCAGTGATGAAGATGATAATGAACAGGTAAATACATCTAATATAAGTGTACAGACCATTTAAACCAGCAAAGTTATTTCATAGGTTGGAACTCTTTGTGTGTTGACATACTGTATTTGCATGAAAAGCATTTTGGTGTGCTGCAGAATCCATTAGCTTAAACCTTGTTTGCCTCCTCATTAGAGGAAACAATCTCAAACAGGAATGTGTTTCAGTTGTGCTGGTTCACTTTGTGCAGTGGATTAAACTAAGCCAAAATATGACTAATTAACCTTTGAATGAGAGACCACACAAAGCATCACCCAGGAAGAGCCAATGTGTTCTGAATCTCTGTCCTCCATTGTACCAAGTTAACTGTGGAACAGCCTCCCCTTGCTTTGCACCCATTTTCTGAATTTATGAGCTTTTGGAAGTGTGTGTAAGAGGACCACATAAGAGCACCAACACAACTACAGAGTTTGTTTGCACTTTGCAATCCATTTATACAAGCCCACACAAGAAAATTTGGTCTGCAAGTTTTTGTTCCAGTCAAAGAGTAAAGGTTTGGGAGTCCACAGTAATCCAGTGACTCCTATTTGTGAAAGGGAAAGCCCTCAGCATGTAGCTCTAAATCAATACTAAAAGTTTCTCCACATACTTGGGATATTAATGAAGAATCATTTTCAGAAAACTGGCTCATGTCATTCTCTATCCTTCCCACTTTATAAATATTTATGTATAATGCTGGGAAAAAAAGCTGGTGAAATTCATATTCTCAACATTCTTATCAGAAAAAAAATGAAACTTTGTGTTAAATTCATCCTTCATTTTACTTTATATATGCAATAGGTTCAAATGTTTAAATGTCTGCAATAGAGAGGAAGGTAATGCTATAATTCAGCCTAAGATCATCTGTTCAGTCTGGGAAATGTTAATTATAGGCCAATCGTTCTTTCTTATTTATTTTTAAACCACCTAAATGTTCTCCTTCAGCCTACCTCATCCATCCTTAGGGTCATGCCAGGAAAGATTTACCTTCTGGTGAAAGTTGACCCCTTAGTCATACAAGTCAGTATTTTTTAGCACTGGCAAGACTCTTAATGTCTTCTGAAGCCAAAGGGTCAAAATCCTTGTGCAATGCAGTGTTGTGCAAACACAGTGACTAATGACACCATAAGATTTGCAAATTTGCCCAAATGATCCTGTAAAATGACATTGTGATCCTGAGATGCCTAAAATACAGAAATGGAAATATATTGTCAGGTAGCAGTTAATGTTGTTTTCCCACAGTAACAGTTTTCTAGTGACTTAAGTAGAATTTGCAGAGTTTATGGAGTTCATACTGCTAGGCTAAAATCCCTTATCACTGGTGAATGGAGAAGCAGAGACCTGGACCAGTGTTTGCTGGCATCAAATGGATAGCCCTGACTGACTTGAGCAGATGTCATCTCTGATGTTAGCCCCAAGCAGGGAAGAGCTCAGTGCACAGAGGGGTCCTGACAGCTCTGGAGCCCTCCTGCTGTCAGTGTGGGATGTGCCTGTCACCCAGCAGCATCCTGAGGGTGAGCAGTGTCCCTGCTCCAGGCCAGGGCTGCAGCTTGGGCCCTTCTGTGGTGGGGCTGTGGAGCTGCAGGAAGCCTCAGACTGCTCCCTAGCTCCTCGTGTCTTCCCGGAATACATTCACAGCTTGGGCTGCAGACAAACAGAGAGCACCACAGGGACCATTCATGGAGTTTCTCAACATTTTGTACTACTTAGAAAATTTTGTGATTTTTTTCTCATACAATCATTTCATTTAGAAAATTTCTTCTAAGATCATCAAGTCCAACTCTTAACTGAGCACTACCAAGCACACCACTGACTGCCCAGTTTGGTGTCACCTATTAACTGACCTGTATCCTTAGGGATTCCAAATAAAGCAACTGGACACAACTGCACAGTGAGAACATTTCTTAAATGCCCTGCACTTCAAGGGATCCTTCAGCTCTCCTGTGTACCCCACATAAGTATGGTTGCTTCTCTTCTATTTGTTTTACAAATAGAGTATAGACAAAATTATACAGCTGACTCAGGAGTTATACATTCCTCATTCAGGAATTTAGGTTTCCTGAATTAATGACTGTAAGTTTCTGCCTGTGTATTATGGTCAGGCTAAACCTTGCAGGACTCTGCTGCATCTCTCATTCATTGCACCTCAGCAGCCTCTGCCACATTTCTTTAAGGAGAGGGGATTGGAAACTGGAAGAAAGGTTGATCTGGCCCACTGGTCAGACAGATAAACAACAAAAAAGCAACTTTAAGGGCTTTTTCAGCATAAATATTTTGCAGTCAAGTGACCGTTGTTATTCAGGTGTACACATGTGCTCATTCTGGCAGGGAGAGAAAAGATTAAAACTCTTGGCTTAAAACAATTCTAAAAGTTTATGCAGCATTTCCATAAGGAAATGGAATCAGTCTTTACAGTCTTTATGATTTTTTCTGCTATAAGCCTGCAGCCAGTATGAAGCATGAGCTGGCATTTACTCACTTTTATTCAAAAACCCCAACACAGCATGTAAATATTGAGTTTGTTTCCTTTATTTCTACTCTAATTTTAAGGAAATCAAAATTCTTTGGAGCAGTGGTCAGCAGGAAGCCCTAGGATTTCTCCTTTGAGAATTGCTATGGACCCTTCAATTTTTACAGGATAGTAGTGACACTGATCCATAACTGTACTTGGAAAGCAACTTTTAGTGAAAGTCTGTAGAATGTGGGGAGAGTTTGATCTATCAGCCCATGTTCTGACACTAGCAGTAGTCCATTTGTCAAGGTGGAAGATTGTTAGAAACATGGCTGCAAGAAATAAAGCTCTTCTGTTTGCTCCCTCACTCCTATGAATGAGCACCCTTATTAACTGTATTGCATTTACTCAGGTGTCTGAGGGCCTTTACTGTTTCAGGTGTTACAGATCTCCTTCCTTTTCTCCCCTCTGCTGAGGAGGAGCACAGCTGCACAATAGCTCCAGTCAGTCATGTAACTGAGAAGTTGAGCTTCATTTCTGGATAGGATAGGAACTGGCAGGTTGAAGTCAATGGAAGGTATTTATTTTACAGATAGCATCACCAAGGCTGTTACTGGTTGTGCTGCCCACTTTAGGCATTCCCTTTTCAAACAGAATTTTGAATAACTGGAAATTGCTCCTAAAAGTTATAAACATGATTTGGAGAACCCTCCTTAATGTGTTATGTTTATTTTGGTTAAGGCACACATGATGATGGCCTAGCAACATATCACCAAGAAAATGCTGAAGGAGACTAAACACTTTAATTTCACCCCAGGGGGTTTAAGACACTTCAGCAACTGAGAGCTGACTGCAAATTCAACCTCCTAGTGTCAAAGTGCTGCAAATTGCATGGAAACTCTGTAGGTTCTTTTCCTTTTAGCCTTCTGGCAGCTGTGGGCTTGATGCAGAAATGGTTGAGTGAATTTCTTTGGGCTGCAACCTGCAGGAAGCCCGGTGAGATGTTCATTGTGGGTGCCTTCAGATTTCAAATGTAGAGTTAAAGTACACTAGAGATATGGAGAAGTTTGAGAATGGAGTTTGTTTTGTGAGGATGAGTGTTTGGGCTATTTTTGAGATTTCTAGGGCTAAAGCGATGCCTAGGGCTGTTACAGCTAGGGCAGTTATTTTCATGGAGAGATGTATGGTTGTTGGAGGGGTTTTTGTGGGGATGATAAATGAGGTGATGAGGAATCCTGCTAGGATACTTCGTAGTGCAAGGCAAGTACATTGTCAATTTTTGGACCATGTAGGTCATTGCAGTAGAGCATGGGGCAAGTTACAAGGACTGCACCCCAAACTCCTTTCAGCACCTTCTGGTGCAGCAGTGAGGGACTGCATTTACCCACACCTGTAAACACAACCTGAACCTTCACCTGTAAACACAACCTGCCCCTACACCTGTAACACAACCAGCACCTACACCTGTAAATACAACCTGCATCTACACCTGTAAACACAACCTGCACTACACCTGTAACACAACCTGCACCTACACCTATAAACACAACCTGCACCTACACCTGTAACACAACCTGCATCTACACCTGTGACACAACCTGCACCTACACCTATAAACACAACCTGAACCTACACTTGTAAACACAACCCGAACCTACACCTGTAACACAACCTGCACCTACACCTGTAAACACAACCTGAACCTACACCTGTGACACAACCTGCACTGCACCTGTAAACACAACCTGCACTACACCTGTAACATAACCTGCGCCTATACCTGTAACACAACCTGCACTACACCTGTAAACACACCCACAGTGCAGACACTGTGGAGCTGACCATGTGACACATGCTTTGTCCCATAGACAAAATGCTGATTTTCACGTCTCATTGTGGGTGATTTGGGATTAAAGACACACAGAAAACGATGGGTTAGATCTGGAATCAATTTTCATTTACAGCTGAGAAGCAGTTATTGATGCTGCGCTCACAGTTCAATAAAAGATCTAAAGATATAGACCTTGTGTTTCTCTTTCAATATAAGCAGCATAATCAGTGTCAAATGTTTTTACAAAGTAAATTGTATTGACAGTTTTATTAAAATTGCTGTCTTTAAAGTTTTAAGTTATCCACAATTTGACCTACTTGAATGGTTTTTTAATATGTACGCTGACCAACCCAATAGATTTTTATGTCACATATTTATAATATCAGGTACACATCTGTTTAATGTATTATTTGAGAGGTACTGTAACATGCAAGCATTGCTTGGATTGTGAACTCTCTTGGTGTTGTCAATTGGCACATGCATCAGTATTGCATTCAGTATGGCACAGGATGTTCAGACTGGCTGCAAGAGGTGCAGTCCAGGCAGATGACAGACATGCTGTTAGTAAACCAGGAGATGACAAGGCATTTCAGACATGTTAATGTTAACACTCCTCTCTGAGGAAGGACACAGCTTTTTAGATGGCTTTATTACTCTGTTAAAAAGGCACATCAGAAATTACGAAGAGTAGTGAAGATTTTTAATTAGTAGCTCATTCAGCTGAAAGAGCTTAGATAAAACACAGGTTAGTATTTTTGTTCTCTAAAACACCTCTGTATAATTCAAATAAGCTTTGAGCTCAAAGGCATCCAAATGAGTTGTGCCTGGATACAGTATTTTAAGTAGCTGTGGTGTACCAAATTTTCTTTAACCAGCTCCTCTTTGTTCTTCTGCCTAAGGAATAGTCCTGTTAACCTTTTAAATGTGTACTTAATTTAAAGCACATTGCTAGTGTTCTGTGTGTTTTTGAACCAAAGAAACTTTGATGCTAGTTACAGACCTGCTCCATTTTCAGTATTTCATGTATATAGTGGTTTTGGCAGAACAAATCAATAAGATATTTTTCTTTTCTATTTGATTTTTTTTTTCTTCTCCCCTTAGTGATTGCCACTTTTCTGAAAACCCTAGAAACACAAGACCTGCATATAGTCCATGGCCCTGCTCTATTGTTTGTATTTTTGATAAACATAATTCTTTTTTGCTAGGTTAGTATTAGGTACTTAAATTCAAAATGTTTTCCTTTTTAGCTGAGCCTTAAAAGGTAATCAGCCATAAGCTGAGCTTTGTGTTCTTATAATATGTGCTGAGCTTTCAATGCCTTTATTCAAGTTCAATTTTTTAGAATTTATGAAGTTCTAAGGCATAATATGCCTTCATTGTATCATGTAAACATTTTTTAAAGTGCAACAGTGACCACTTTCCTTGTAACAATAGATATCCTTACCTGTTGTATTTTTTCCCATTTTTTAGCTGGATCCTGAACAAGCTGTTTACCTCCCCAAGGTTTCTCTACATTTCCATTTACTTTGTTATCAGCAGAAAGGCTGAAGAACAGCTCTTCAGTAATGACATCAATACTGCACACACAGTGAGAGAGGTCATCTTGTCAAAGCTATAGAAAAATCAGATGGATTAGGAAGAAACTAGGTGCAAAATAACTTTGATAGAGTCTTTTAATGTAAACATTTATCTGTCATTGGGTTCCATTGAAATCCCAGAGTGGTGCAGCATCAGTTGTAGCCACAGCAGTGTGTGTTTGATAAAGAACACACATTCCAGTGTCTAAGATTTGCAGTCATGCTTTATAATTGTAGGGAAATGTTTTCATTAAGCCATTAATGAAAACAGAAGCTATTAGGATAATACAGTCATTCTCCAACCTTGTCAGTCTCTAACCATGAAAAATCCTTTCATGGATATATGCCCCTTCTTGCTACCTCAGTCCATTTTAATTGTTACTCAAATTATTTTATTGTGCACAACACTGGGTGAAACAACAGTATATCAGCTGTGTGAGTTAATAGTCCAGCTTGTATTAGGCAGATCTTTGGTGCTGAGAGATTTGATGACTGAGGTATCTAAGGTTATAATTCACATGGTAATAATGCAGGTTCATATCATTTGTTTATTATCAGCAGAAGCTTTCAGTAGCCACCCTGAGATCTGGGCTGAGCTGTCTGCAAAAAGCATAGCACACTACTAAAACACAAAGTGTTATCAAAAGCTTTTAACTTGTTCAGATTCACAGAATCACATGTAATTTTTTTCTCACACATGTTGTTATTGTGGAGGCCATCCATCAGTGAGGAAGGGGATTAATACAGCCAGGAAGAATGGTTACTGTAGAGATCAACAAGAAGGACTTTGCCCCTGGAGCTTGCAGTGTGCTCTTGCCTGGGCTCTGGGGCAGCACCTGCCCAGACCAGCACAGGAGCTGGAAGAACCCCATCCTTCCCACTTCGCCTTTTCCAAGTGTTTCCATGGCCTGACACTGGCAGCTCAGTGTCAAAAACCCTCCACCACAGTAAAGAAAAAATAGAGGAAGAGAAATGCTGGCAGGCAGATAGCCCTAATGAAGTGGGAATGACATGCCTTAGCTGAAAAGTTTCACATACATGTACATCTTCAAGAGGCCTTCTCCTCTCTTCCCCACAAGAAAGCAGGCACTCCACAATCCCCCAGCACTCTAACAGGGGCTGCTCTTGGGTTCCCTTCTGCCACCAGCCTGAGGCTACCAAGCTCTGTCAGCCCCACTGTCTGACACAATTCCTGTGAGAGAGAATTTTAGAGCCCCTGCTGCCTCTGTCACTACTTAAAAAGAGGTCATTCCTCAGGACAGCCATAAGAGCCTGATGCTGGAGATCTGCCAGCCTTTTTGGGGCAGGACAGAAGAGGGACATGAGGCTTTCAGTCCACAGGATGGGCCATGTACTCTGTGTGTGTGCATGGTTGCACACAATTTCTTTATTATAAGCATGATGAAAATATATTTCACCAGAGCCTCTTGCTATGTATGCTACTTATGCAAAAGCCCTGTAGTGTTTTGACAACAAAGCAGAGGCAGGAGCAGGTGAGAGAATTGATCAACCCCAGCATTGTTGTTGCTAAGAGAAAAGCCAGCCTTGGCCATACTGTCCTGTAAAATAAATCTGAAGTCTGTGATACCTGCAGGCCATCTCAGTGCTCAACACTCACTAATCTGACCACATAGGACACATTTATCTCCCTTTTCTCCTCTGAAGGAGAGTGGGATTTTTATCATTAATGTCTCATGAAGCATTTTGGTGAAGAAAGTGTCTGGTTTTCTTACACTGGCCATCTGCAGCACTGCTCCTCTGTAAAAGCCTGAGCAACTGTCTATGAACTTCAAAATCTGAATTCTTGGGAGTTTTTTACTCTGATAGAGGATATTGCTAGTGCTGGGTTTGAGACAGGGAGCAAATGGCTGAAGGAGGGACTCATAGGTGACCAGAAAAACCATAAAGTAGGTGCTGGAAATGGCATGATAAATCCAGTAATTAGCTTCTGTCAGCCAGAATAAGGAGAGAAGAGAAAGTTGATCTCTCCTGGAGGTATTCCAGAAAGAGAACAGTAATGAAAGCTAAACACCCTAATTTTTCTTAGGATGAATTCATCTGCCACTGCAAGGTTTGCTGGGGTTGTAGGTGCTCTGTTCTGTCCTGGCAGGATGAATCTTCCCTGCACACAGGGACAGGTCAGGACCACAGTGTGACTGTGCAGTTGATTTGAGCAGGGTGTTCTTGTGGAGAGTGTGCTTGCTTTTCAAAAATTCCAATTTCATGGCAATACTATTAAGTCTAATTTTTGCAACTGTGCAATTCAGTGATCAGTGATGTGAGCAATGTACTAAACCAGACCAAGGTCTGCAGAGTTATTTCATATGTGTTTATTTCTGTTGTCTGCTTGTAATACATTTAATATTCAACATAGATGTAATGTTTAGTATAAATTAAAATCCTCAAAGTCTTTATTTCCTGCACAGGAAATAAATGGGCAGCAGGAACAGCAACAACATCAGTTCACTGCCACTGCTGTGACTCTGCCCTTCTGCTTCTCAAGTCTAGGGAACCATTCATTTACTTAAAGTAGGAGAAGACTAAGGACAGGCTGGATTCCCAAAGAAATGAGGTAAAGGTCTTTATCACAAATGGAAGACTAAGGGCACAAACTGCAAATGAGCAGGGTCACAAGGGGCTGTATCTGGAGGTGTCTGCTTGTCCATTGTGGCAGAGCAAGGGAACATTGAAAAACTAACAGTCAGGCACTGCACTCTAAAACTACACCTCGTACAGAGAGAGAGAAAGACTTTAATAATAAAACTACAAAACGTCAGCACTCTTCAGATAAGTTCCAGGGATTGAAAAGATGGTTCTCCTGCTAGAACTGGGAAACTGAACAATACTCAGTTTGTGGTGGCAGTCTGCAGCTGGACAGTAAGGTCACAGGATGTTTTTTGAAACAAGCCTTTTGCTGTTTATTCCTTGAAGGAAGTTGTGGGAAAACTCTTTGTTTCTCTTAAAAAGGATTCTTGACCTTTTCTATGTTTCTTCTGCCTCTTCAATTCTTTAATCATGTGATTAACACGATGAAGTGCAGCTATGAAGTAAACCCAGCATTTTTTTTTATTCTTTATTAGCCTTCTAGAGGGTTAAACCAAGCACACATTTTAGAAAAATCATCAGTAAATAAGACATGACAAATACTGAGTTTTGGTTACCAATAGATCATTTCTATTTTCACAATAGGGTTATCATCCACTAAGCCTTGGTCATTTGTGATCAGTTTGTAACAACTTAATTTCCAGGAAATGATGTTTCAAACCGCAATTTCAGTGTGGATCTTTTTTCTTAAAAATGGACCATTCAGTACAGTTTTCCAAATTTCTGTCACCAGGGATGTATAGTTGTTTTCCAAATAAAAAAAATTGTTATGAAAAATCAGGTCTAGCTCTAGAAAGAGTTCCATTCCCTGCCATGGTTGGTACTGTAAGAACACTTATATGTGCTAGGTTTGGTGAGACATTGGTGAGCATTGTTAAATTAACTTGGCAGGCACAGAATTCCAGGGTTGGAAGGGATCTCAGGAGATCATCAAATCCAACTCCTCTGACAACGCAGAGTCACCTGGGGTGGGTTACAATGATTCTTAGGACTGCAAAAACAGAATAAGTAGAATTTTTAATGTCATATTACAACTTCTCCTTTGTTGGATTGAGGACTCAAAATTAGTACAAATAGCGGCTTCTCATCAAGAGCATTTTTATGGGAAAGGAAGACATTGTTTCAAGCCTCTTTTGTCAATGTGCATTAGTACTGAAGTCCTACAATAAGCAAACATGTTCTGTGAGTTATCTTTGCAGCAGGGCTGCTCACTGACAGATAGCTGTAACAATTTCTATTGTAAAGTTCACCAAAGACACTGAGTAAACTGAAACCTGTGTGGTGACAGCAACAATGCTCACAGTATCCACAGTGGCTAATTTAAAACCAGCTCAGATATGTCTACACAAGCAGCCAAGCACTCCTCAGAGTGCAGTGTGCACTCACAGTATGTGTAGCTCTTTTCTGTTTAAGAAAAAAAAAAAAATAGAATAGTTCTTCAAGAATTGGAAGTGGCCACATTTGTTATTGCACACTTTCTTAGTTTGATTTACACAATTACAGTGATGGAAAACAGGGTTTTGGAAAAAACTGCTGATAGAAGCCCAAATATTTCCTTGTTGTTGCTCAATTAAAAACAGTTCATGTTCATCAAGGATGAAGGTGACTGCTAAACCACAGACAGACTGGTTTAGATTTGGTCACTTAAACTCTTTTTTTTTTGTGTTTTACCCAACTTCCACTGCAACAATTGAAATGAAATTTTCAGTATTTCAAGTGCTCCTCAGTCTGTAAAGCCATGAAGGTTACAGCATTGCTCAAAGCAATGATGGGAGCTCTCTGTGCCTCATGCGCAGCGAGGGCTCAGTGAACCATTCTGATTTGCTGATACCACATGCTTGGTGACTTGATATTATAAAAAATGGGCTTTGTCTAATCCATTCCACACATTTGAATCCTGAGGGGGAAATATTCATTTTTTAAGCTGTGACATGAGGAGGACAGTATCTTTTCCATTGGTTTTGGTCCTAGATCCAGTAACACTGGCCTTTTTGTCCTCGAGGTGAGGCTGACTGGGAACATCACACACAGAATCTCAAATGCAAGGTTGCCAACTTCATGTCAAAGGCAATTAGCAAGAAAGAAATAGAATCTCCTTTGTTGACATTAGGAGACAGGTAGAGGAGAATGTAACCAATGAAGTAAAGAATAAAAAAAATGAGGAACACAACACACATATTTATACATACACATACTGATCCTTCAGGACTTGGGTTTTGGCTTTCTGATTCCAAGCACAATTCTGGATGTTTTGCTTGCTGCACACCATATTCTCCTCCAGAGGAGGCCCTACTGTATTTAGCACCAACTGTATCATGAGAGAATCAGAGCACAGCACAGCCAATCAGTTGTGGTTCTCAGCTGGTTACCTAGGATCATAGAGAAGGCATTCTGTATAAATAAGAGCATGGTGTAATTTCCAAAACAAACTATAACCTAGGAGGAGATATAAACTATATATATAAAACTTAACTAATGTGGAAAGTATCTTTATTATTACTGTACTGATGAATCAAGTTTCTGAGGAGTCTCTTCTATACCTACAGTACACGAGAAAAGTGGTGGATTATAAACTTATTTGTGTAGTCACTTGGCTGTTCACCCAAGCAGGCAGAGCTGGTTAGAAACTGGGAAATAAATCTGAGTTAGAGTTGCAGCAGCTCATGGAGAAAGGGGGAAAGTTTGAGCATGAAGGCCTGCCGCCTTCTGCCAGCACATTCAATGGCGTGAAGTGTCCTCTGTCTCACCCTAAGAGATTCTCTAAGGCTCAGCAAGTGCCTTCTTAGCTGGCTCACCAGTGCTTCTGAATCAAGAGGGTGAGGGGGCATTCTTGACAAAAGATTGTCTAATATCACTTTCTCAAAATCAAATAGTTTTCAATGAAAATTCTGGATTTTCAGTTATGCAATGGAAAATACATCTTTTCTTTGGATAGCAGACCCTTTGCCTGTAACACTTCACCAAAAATATAATTTGAGTTTTGCGGATGCCAGCTATTTTACTTGGTTATTTTTGAGCCATCCTCTTGTCAGTTCATTCATCTCTCCTTTGTGATGTAGGAAAGTTGTACTGACTGGAATACTTTTTCTGGTTCATTCAATCCAAAAGCCAGTCAGGTAATAGATAGTGATGAATAAAAGCATCGTTTTCACATTTTGCAGTCCTTGTTCATAATCTAGAAGTAGTTTGTGCTTATTCATGTGTTTAATATTTTGTGTAATAATTAAATAGCTTCTAAAAAAGTAAATTTATGGGTAAATCACACTACAGAACAAGTACAGCACAGTGCAGGTGCCTCTTCAGCTAATGGTAAAACAAGTAGCACCAAAATCAGGTGTAGAGGTAGGAGTCATTCACAGCTACAAGAATTAGGGTAAAACATCCCTGGGCAAAATCTCTCTGATCGATGAGCCTCTGTGTCTTACTGCTTTTCACACATCCCTCTTCTTCTTCCTTCTTATTCAAGACTGGAGTCAGCTGTTGAAATAAGGTCTTAGGGAGCAGAAGCACAATTATTCAGAGGCCATAATTGTTAAAAAAAATCAGAAGAAAATTACAAATTAAAGTGGAATGATTGTCTGGTTCACTCTGACTTCCATTTTCTAATCATCCTAAATTATTTTAATGCATGTTTTCAAGCTCAAAATTAGCAAAGGTCCCATGATGTAATTCTCTTAACACCCATTGAATATTTCATTGTACCAGTCCAATTTCATTTCAGTCTTTGGCAGCAGCATCTGTCACTCAGGGCACATATATGGGGGTTTAGGGACCTCCCACCTGTTCTGTTTCTAGATAGTACCTTTAATACATGAAGTTCAGGAGTCATTGTGAAGTTAAAACCAATTTCTTACTTGTAAAGGCCTAGGAATATAAGATAAAAAAATAACTCTTAAAACATGTTTGTCTTTGAAATATCTTAAATTAATAATCAAAAGCTTGCATCAAGTCTAAAACAAATCAAGTTCAGTGGTGAAGATGAGAAATAGGAATTATTAACTGAGTAGCGAGGCTGATGGAGGCTCAATGAGATCATTTTGTTCAAAGATTAAAGGCGATGAACACTGAAATAGTTGAGGAAGATGGCAGTGAACACATCTGACTAGAGCTGCTAAATTCAGTAATGATCAAAAGTTAATTATCAAAGCAGAGAGAACTACTCAACACAGACAATTTGAGTCAATAGCTAAGCAGCCGAGAAAAGAAGTAATTTGGAAGAAGTATTTTCCTATAATGAAGTTATATAAAAGACGTACATTTCAAAGAAACCTGCCTAAAACAAGATTGCATTCTTCCTGATCAGAGAAAAATAATTAGCTCTAATTGACAGACCTGCTGCACACCAAATATTTTCAAACAATATGTTTCTGCATCAAAGCTTAAAGTGTAGAGTTACTCAATGTCACTTTGATTTTGCCTTCCTTTATCTTCTGCCACTGGGCATGCTCATGATATCTCAACAAATATGCTTTGAAAAATGAATGAGCAGCACCTACAAAACAAATAAAAACAGAAGGACAGATCCTGCATTTCTTTCTCTGATGGAATCCCTGATGCATTGTGTGCTGTGTTTAACATCCCCCTGATCCCACTCAAAGTGAATCCTTTGTAACAGGAAATGACCACTTGTCTGGTGATCCAGCATTAAACTGGGCTGGCATGTAGATTAACCCAAGAGCTTGTAATGGTTTTTCAGTTTTGTATAAGCAAGCATGTGTGTGAAGGACATTCCTCCAGCATGTGCCTCTTCTTAAGAGTTAGGAAAGTGTGATTTTCTTGTAACAAAGGAAAAAAAGAAGGTGGAAATTCTCCATGTAAAAATCTAGGGAAAGATATGTGCCAGAATGTTCACAGTCCAAGTAAACAAAATATATCTGTAGTTCTTTCTTCCTGAAGCTGCTACCTTTCTTTCAGGGTAAATGGTTGTGATAGACATAGCTAAGTGGTCAAAAATCAAACATGCAGTTTAGACTCTGCTCTTTAATATTCTGTGACTTTGACATTGCCAGTTCTCACTCTCTGAAATATCTTCATCTTCTTTAATCTTTCATGTAAGCAGTTTAGCTCACACCATCATGCATGGGCTGTCCAGAATATATTCTGCTGTACTCTGTATTAAATCAACTGCATTATCATTATTTACTTGTGATCCTAGACACTCTCCTCTCTGCTGTTTCCTCTTCCAATCTGTATTTTGATACCTGTTTTTGTGTAGTGATTTTTTGAATAATTCAGGGAAAAACCTTGATTTAGATGCAAGTTTCACATGCTTGAACTCAGAATTGTTAAGGTCCAGCTATTTGGTATATAGAAGAGTCAAGGAAAATACCACTCTACAGTCAAAAAATATTCTGACATTGTGGAAGAATGTTTTTGAGTTTAAAAAATAATTTTCATTTCCTGTAGGATAAGACTGAAACTTGGATTTTAGTGGGAAGTTTTAGAAACTAAAATGCCATTTTGGATGGTGTTTGAGTTCTTTTTAAATTAAGCATTTATGTGTTTTTACATGTAGTTTATTACTTAGGAAGTTTCTTAATAGCATAATTCTGACTCTGCATTTGCAGAGAATTATTGGAAAGAGACACAATCACATTATCTCGCTGTTGAGGCAGGGACCCCATTTCATCATAAGCTTGTTTGAGAAGGCATAATTAGGCTTGGGTTTCTTTCAATTACTTGTGCAATCTGAAGTTGAACATTTCCTGAGGTTTAAGTGTTTTATTTAGCACCCCTACTGTACAATTAATGTAATTGATTCCTATCATGCATTCGTTGATTTATTCTTTAGATGGAAAATATAATCCAAATGAAACAAATACATTTTTCTTTGCAAGTTGGGAGCCAGTGCAGAGGAATGCTCTTGCACCATCCAAACTCTCACAAGCTCTCATTCTTTCTCCTAAATTTTAAACTCATTATTAGGGATTTTCATGGATTTAAATGCAGATATTACCTTTGCTATGATGGGAGGCAAAAGTGCCAAACCAGCCGGTATTTTGAAAAACTAGCCCCATCATAGAGCTCAAGGGAAAATTCATTCTGGCAAAATTTGGAACCCAGTTGCGCAGATCCCAGAGGTTTCAAAAGTTCATAATTTTTCATAAAGGATTTAATTTGTCAAGGGCTTATATGAGCATTTTCTGAACCACTAATATTCACACTTCCTACGTAAGAACCATTTCATTTCTATCCCTAAGTATAGCAGAGGTTAAAGTTCCTCACCACAACCCTTCTCCTAAATGTCGGCAGGCTTTGTAAAAATACCTCTGGAGGTAATTAGGCACTAAAACTTTCCTTTCTATAATGGGTTTATGGATCAGTTGCCTTAATTCTGCCTCTCACTACTCTCTGTGCTTGTAATCTTACCAACCATCTGACCACTTTCCACATTTAAATCTATTACAGCCTTGTTCTGCAAACACCAGGAGGAATTCTCCGAAATGATACAACACCAGCTTTCTCTGCCAGTTTTATTTCCATCCCTCTTCCTTTAAAATATTATTTACCTATTCCCAACAAAACAAGAGGGGGATGCAAGGTCGGTTCAGATTACATCATTATGGCAGAGAAGCATTAAAGGGAAGAGTCTCCCCTAACATCTCGAGCAGCTTAAGCGGTGTGACAGACTGGCGCGGCGCTGCCATCGCTGCCCCCAGCTGTGTTGCTTAGCAACATTTTAATTCAAGAAGAATCGAAGGAGATGAAATCCCCGTGGAGAGGGAAACAGAAATAAGAGGGCCGTTGACAGATGATCTGAGTTGTTTCTTCTAATATACTGTGAAGATCACTGGCTCTTTTCATGAATGATAAATGGACTGTACACAGATCAATGGGTTCAGCAATAAACTGGAACCAGGCTCCATGTCTGAGGTGGTGCAGGCCGAGGGGCCCAAAGATTTACTCATTTAGATGATTTGGAGTGTGTTTTCTCAAAGGTTTCACAAGAGGAAATTGATCTGAACATTTGGTCATCTCTTGCCCTTTTCTGTTGCTGGTGAATAAAAACAGTTTTGGAAATGGAATCCTTTCTTCCCTCTATTTCTTCCTGTTGTTGTTCTTGCTCTTGATAGGCACAGATAGCTTGTGACAAAGGGGCCAGACCTCAGAGTGGGAAATGAAGTAACAGCCCTGAATGAGCAGTTGCTAAAGACTGGTGGCCATTAAAAATAAACAAACCACACTGATATCACAAACTGGGGCAGGAGCATTTCAGACCCAGCACTATCTCTCTGAATGGTCCTACATTCACCACCAGCCTGGGATGTTGCTGGTGAAGAGCTCCCATGAGCTGATGTTTGCTTGCTTTGGTGTGGCTCTTGCTTAATGATTTGTTTCCCCCACCCCTCTTGTGTTTACAGGCTGCCGAAAAGACAAAATTGAGAAACATTCCTGTAAAGTAAGTTATTTTTATATCCCTTTAAAAATGCAAGGTTAATGACACAGTTGTATACAATGACTAAAAAGACAGTAAGAGGAGTGATGAAGGAGATAATAGAATTCATGTTGCCCCTAATCATAGTAGTAAAAAGGTCAGTATCGTTGAGGAAAGATTTCGATTTCTCTTGTGTCCCTAATGATTGCACTCCTCAAGTTTCATCCAGTTTCCATAAATTAATGTGTTGTCTATGAATAGCTGCCAAATAATCACAATCATGCTCAATACATAGTGCTTCTAGCCTTGGGGAGGTTTGTACATGCAAAAAAGATTATAATTTTTAATTGCAATCCTCGAGAAGGTCTGACGGGGGAAATAACTAGAAATGTGCCAAATAATTTCTGGGCACATGGGAATCTTTTGCACCTATGTATCCAGGCTATGCTGTCCTGTTGATTAAGAGCTCTTTCTCCCTCTGTGCATGTGCCTCTCTCACACCATATACACACATGCATGTTTCTGCTCTTTGCACAGGGCTTTGTGAAGGATGAGCAAGCTACCAGGGAGCAATTTCAAGGGCATTTTATGATAAGTTCTTAAATCTTAGGGCACTAGCAGCAACACTCAACCATATATCACTGAATTAAGGAAGTTGCTGTATAGATGTCCTGGCTCTTTGAGAAAAGGCGCTTTCAGTTAAAGCTAACAGCATCAGTTATTCTGTTTAAATAATGAATACTCCAGTCCTAATGGGCTCTTATGTACCAATAAAAACACATATTTAAACTTCAGTAGGTATTCATAGCAGTTTAACTACGTCCCAGTAACTGTATATTCCTGTTAAAGACAGAGTTCTTATTTTTTTAGTAGTTTGCTGATAATGCTGACTTTTAGACTGGAGTGGGTTTGTGTTTGTAAGAACATGCACTGACAGGACTCCCCACTCATTGTGTTCTAGCCCACATAACAGAAGAGCACAGTTCTATTTGTCACTTGGATTCCATCATGTATAGTCATTTACACCTTATAAAGTGAACACAGAATGTGTATGAACACTCCTTGGAGTGATTAGGGGGTATGTCAGATGAACATAAATCACTCTCTCCTTATGTTTCATTCCGTATGATAAAAATTAGAAATAAGATCCAGCAAGGACCTGATAGCATGTGAAACTTATAATAAGACAAGGGACCTTTCTTGCCTGTAGGGCTAGTTCAAATTCAGTGCAAGCTGAATTAAAGTCATTGTTAACTGGGGGTTGCTTAATAGAGAGTGAAATGAGCTGTGTTTTCATCTCATATTATACAGGATCCAGGAGTTGCAAGGTGATGAAATTCCTGGGGAACAGCTCCAAAATAATAATTTATCATTCATACACTTTGTTATATATTTTGAGTCAAATTCTCAAGAATGACTCAACTGAATTGTATCTTCCCACTTTAACAGAGGCATTGAGCACTGCAATTATTAAACAGAATGTATGTGCCATTGATGTCAAATTAATCCACCAGAAAGATTTGGGAGTTGGGGAGAAAGGGTGATTTACATTGTTATATTTTATAGGACTTAAGTAAGGGTAATATTTTGAGATGGAAGAAGGCCAGATGGACAGTCTCACTCTTTCCACTTACATGTGTGTATTTCACCCTGTCATGTTTCCCCCAACTGGTTGTTTAACTTCTCCTTGACTATGTTCATGGTGGCAGCTTCAATTAGTACCCTAGGGGATCCATTATACACATTAATTACACTGTGCATAACAAAGCAGCTGAAAAATCTGCCTAGTTTTGTTCAGTGACATGTAACTATTTAAGGTACCTGTGTACAATTATGAGTGTATGCTAAAGCTCTCCAGGTAAAAAAAAAAAAAAGAATACTGTCTTTAAGATAGCAGTAGTAGCCATGGATTGCATTTATGTCAGAGCCACACTTAGTACAGCTCGGGCTTGGCCAGCTTTTAGTAGCTGCTTTTGTAGCTCTCAAATGTCAAGGAGAATTTCACTTGAATTTTAATGTTCTTCAGCTATGCAAAATAAAGTTAGTAGCTTCCATTGTCATAAGGGCTGAAAGCTGTACAGATTCCTTCTACCATATGTGACTTATCACATACATTTTTAAAAACACATTTTTATTATTAAGACATATGTGATAGTACACTTCTGCAAATGTGAATTGCTTTTGGCTAAAAGCCATGCACTAATAAGTAGAGTTGAATCTAACTGCATTTGACATCTGCTATAATATATATATTTTTTTTACATATATAAATATATATATAAAATATTCGCAGTTGTCATTAGCATAAAAAATTTCCTTGTTTTTACCTTGTGCTGACATAGTTCTTGTGTTCCAAAACTGAAGGAAAAATCACTTCCTTTTAGAGACTGTAGGTTATATAAAGTCCTTGGACAGAGCCAACAGTGACACCATTTAATGTATTAGTTTAGGAGCAAGATGAAGATTTCTATAGAAATGTTCTATTTACTTTTCATTGCTCAGTTCATTAACGTTGCTGGTGTAATATTTGGTAGGAGTTTTACTGTTCTTTTATGTTCTCTGGAATCCCTACAGCATTAAATAAGGCGGAAATACAAGGAATGGGGGGGAAAACAAGGAAGTTTTCTTTTTGCAGTTCAGTAAGGCAGTCAAGCAGCTGGTTTCTCAATGTCCAAGGGGATGTTGGTGCTCAGACTATTTTGTGGGAGCTTCCTGATGGCACAAGTAGGTGCAGTGGCACTTGGCTGCTTCAGAAAGAAGGCTTGGCTTCAATTCCGTGGTGCTTGTAGTACTGGAAGGCACAAGGCATTCTCAGAACTCATCTTTATGTATTGGTAGCATCATCTTACATAATATTGCTATAAATGAGCACTCAGAAAATAGCTAAGAAATCTCTGTATCTGCAGAACTGATTTTTTTTTTTCCAAAAGCATAATACCCTTTTCTGTCGATGTATGACACCAAGGTGGGTCCCATATTTGCTGAATCCATTACATTTAACTGGTTTATGCTCTCCTGGCCTTGTTATGGAAGGAGCATTTGCTTTTTCCCATTGGTTTTATCCGTGTTCACTCCAAGAGTCTGTGGTACAAAAGAGATTCTTGTAAAGTCCTACGTGCTTATTTACTTGCTGGTCCTTATCCATCTGTTCCTATCCCTGCATCCGAAAGAGGTAACATGACTTAAACGATTTCACTCTGTGGAGGGTTTCTGATTTCTAAAGATCTGTTACATGAGAGAAGGTTTTGAATTAGAGCAGATCCAGAGGAATTAATCTTTTATATGCCCTGTTATTTGATGCAAGAGGGGAAAGACAGTGATATCATTAAAACTCCCCCATAGCTTTGTTCTGAAACCCAGATTTCTTGCATAAACCTTAGAGGAATCATGTTCATGTTGACTTGGATCACATCACTTGTCCTGAGGTGGGCTGAGCTGCAGGATCCCCCCAAATCCAGGGTAGTCCCCACTCTCAAGTACAAATACACTTGGCTTGGAAGCCTCTACAGTAACATGGACTGGAGGTCAACCAGCCCACGGCTTCATGTCTGCCAGCAGCAGAGGTGGGGGGCAAAGGACAGCAATTACAGGGACCTCCTCCATGGGGAGTATCCTCCCACCTTCCTGCACACAGCATTTTGCACTTCCGCAAACACACATTCTGTGTTTAGGAGGCACCAGTGGACTTACTTTCCATGCAAAGTCTTCTATTAAGTCAGTTTATACCTCCTGTCACCACAACACTGTGTGACATTGAGCACCCCAGTGTGGGGGAAAACAATCTTTTTTGTTTGTTTTAAACCCTTTTCCTCATATTTTCACTGGAATCCACTCAAGTAGTTATTCTTTCAGAAAAGAGCAAATGATGAGTCACTGTTCTTCATTCCTGATATTACATCCCTGTGTTGTATAGACCAAGGAGTCTTCCTACTCCAGATCCACTAATATTGTGGATTAGCCCACCAGTGAGCTATAAAGACACAAGGCAAGTCTCCCTGCAATTGGAAAGGAAGACTCCGTGTCTGCTGTGTTGGACAGAAACATTGTTAGGAAGATAAACATGTTCTTTTCAGGTTTTCCATACAAAGAGATTAGTTGTTTGCATAGCAATGCCCTTCTGACTATGGACTGGATAAAATGTCACTCTAAACAAATGTCTCAGATTACAGTCGTTTGTGAAAATGGCCAGATGGATTCCTTGGGAAAATGTGGGCAGGTGAGAGAATGGTTTGGCTAAAACTTGATGTCATCCAGCACTATAAAATGCAAGGGTTTTGTAAGAAAGAAATTAGAATTTTTAAATGGAAAATGAATGCTCTTAAGAGTGTAGTCATGTAGTCCATGAAATTCTGTAGAACTGTGAAAATATTGGAAGCGACTTCTTGCTTCAGGGAAGAAAACATTGCTTTCCTTGAGTGTCCTTTATACTCCCTTCTTTTACAGTCCCTTTTAAAATCTTCAGTAGAAAGTAATGGCATTTTCCCCAAACACCTGCATATGCTTAAATTTGCTGTAGTTTTAATGACTTCCAGATACATGTTTTGAGATTATAGCTTGTGTTAAAATCCTGCTGCAAAATATATTTGTTTTCCATCAGCCACAAGTTTGTTAACCAGCAAGATTTCTGGTGTTTATTGTCTTTTCCTGCCATAAAATTCATCTTCTTCTCTGAAGGGCATCTGACTTGACTTGGTATGGTTTTCTGTCCCAACCATCATTGGAAATGCAATCCATTAACATTTGATATCTTGACATTTCAATTGACCTCTCATTTGCAAAGCGCAGTGGTATTTTTCGTGGCCTTTTCATCCTTGATTATACATGGGATAGGAGTGCCTGTTTCTCCTGACTGCACTTTAAAAATATCTTTGTTTTACCAGCTGGAGTGGCACCTTGGTTTTGCCTCCCTGGCTAGACCTTATTCTGCATGGAAGGTCTGAGGTCTAAGCAAGTCATGCAGAGCCAAAGGATTTTCTTATTGACTCACTAAGCAGGAGGGCGAGCAGGTCAGGCTCTGAGGGTCAGGTAATGTATGCAGCAATAGCAGCAGCCATAAACAGATCTCCTGCTCCCACTGGCAAAAATGCAGGCCAGTGGGCTGACTCTGAGAGTTGTTTTGTTTTTGACCAGCCAGATCAGGCATTTATACCCAATAGAAGCAGGGAAGAGGCAGCATGCTGTTGGTACACACGCAGCTCTTCCACTACAGGTTATCTCCTGGCCTGTGTTAAAAAGGGAAGAAAAAAGTGTGTCATGACAAGGTTGAAAAAGCCTCCCATTCACGGATAATTATATGGGAGGATGGCCACATATATGTATGGGAAAGAGGGTCAATTTAACCTCAATATAAGGAAAAAGTTGTAAAATGAGGGTGGTGAAATACTGGCACAGGTTGCCCAGAGAGGTGGTGGATCCCTCTTCCCTGGAAGCATTTGAAGTCAGGTTGGACAGGGTTCTGAGTGACCTGATCTAATTGATGTTCCTGCTCAGTGCAGGGGATATGGGCTGACATATATATATATGTACATATATGGATACACAGGTACCTGTGGGCCATAGGTGCCTATGGACATTTCTCTTTATGTACAGAACATTTACTAAAGAACTTAAACTACTTCTAAAGAAACAAAAACCCCAAACCTGCTATAAGCAATTTCCACATGTCACCTGTTCATCTCTGATTCTAAACCTTCCTTCTTGACATTTCTCTTCAGACTATTTCTGGCCAACTACTAAATCAGACAGCACCAATTCAATTAGTTCTGAAAATCCATTATAACATAGTGCCTAAACTGCCTGCCCATATTCATTTCTCAAAGAAATCCATTCATATTTATGTTTTAATACTTTAAGTCTAGCATGCAAAAGCACTCAAATCCCCAGCTGAAATCCAGGAAAAAGCCCACTTACAGGCAATTATAGACAATGTTCTTTAGCCCCTGATCTTCCTAGGCTGTCCACTTAAGAATTCTCACAGGTGCTGTGATTGGTCAATGGGATTGGTTTATTGCACCAGCAATAAAGCTCCTTCAAAATTTCACAAAATGCCCCAGACTCTGCCAGCTGGGCCCCGTGGTGCAGTCTGTACAGACCCACCATCCTCCCAGCAGGGTCAGCACCTGCAGTGGAACCAGGAGGCACAGGCTGCTGCTTTGTCCAGGGGCTGCATTTCCTCAGCAGAATGTGAACTCTAGAAATGTTGCAAAGGATTACTTTACTCTCACAAGTTAAAGGTTAGTGTTGGAAATGGATTATAAAACTCCTGCTTTTCAACTGTTTGCAAAGAAACGCACATATTAAATCTTTTTTGATGATATTGCATTAATCCCTAAATACTGATATTTATGTAAATTTTGACTCTTGCAAAGCTCTGACAATTCAGCTATCCCCATGTGGTTTTATCAGAGTTCAATTGCTCCTTTAGATCTTTTTTCCTTTTGCAGTACCATTTGCTTTATTCCAAAGTCATCACAGCAGCTAGAAGATGTAGTACTTTAGACATAAAATAATAAGTCTATTTAATATTTTACCTTTATTTTCTGAATTTGTTCCTCTGATACATCTTGTTAGATAAATTTTTATCAGTCCAAAGGATAACCACAGTAGGGCTATTTTTATTCCTAGTGAAATGATGCATGATAACTACTGGCAGGGCCCAAAGCAGTAAATCAGTCCTGTTCCAACCACAGAATGTATTAAAAGTCTGTAGCCTGTGGTAATAAGTTATAATTTAGTTGACTAGCAGTTTGTTTGGACTTAAAACTGTACAAATGAGTCACATTGGTAGGCTCTGAAATATAAAACAGGTAGTGCTTTATTAAGGTTTCCAGCCACCACCACAACAGGTACCTGGAGAGAGCACAGGTTTTTCAAACGGGCACGATGCATTTTACAGCGAAACGCTTCCGGTTTGATTGTGTCATTTATAGGGGATGGTTAAATTACCACATGGCCTGGTAGTGCAGTGTTTGCTTAAAGACAATGAGATGGACAGACCCTGAGAGCTCCTCCAGCTTATCTCTTACAAATCTGGGTGCACACCATCAATATCAAGCAATGCTGGCTGTACCCAGCTGTGGGACACCCCTCAGCTGCAAAGGTGCTCAGTGGAGAATCCTTACATTTGGATCTTTGTAGTTACACAGACATGTATATGCCAGAAAATCAAGGCTGATCATGCATTTCTGTAGTGTTTGTCAGGACTCTTGCAGCTGATGGGGAAAAAAAAAGTATTTTTGTTTTAGCTGGGTCACTATTGTTATTTTTCAAAACATTTTTGCACCTTCATTGTGATGCAGCTTGTCAAGATTAAATTTAGGTCCATTTTTAAATGTTGTGAAAAAATGAAAGTTAGGGCCAAACAAAACCTTGTTTTTCCTGACTCTTTTGGTGGGAAAAAAAAGTTAGTTAATGTCAATATTTTTTTTCCAGTTTTAGCATGTATCTGCTGTTGATCAAAGAAGCACCCGTTTGTTCCTCCTCACTCATCCTGTGGTTTTAATCATTTTAGATTTTATATTTGTCTTCCTGGATATTATTTTTAATTTTGAATTGCTTAGCATTTATTCAAACCATTATTCAGAGTGTTTGCTTAGGGTGTTGCATCAAATAACAGCTCTTTTCTAACTACCCGTGATCTTTTTTTATATTTATGCTTTAAAAATATGTTTCCAGTATTGCAACCAATCAACAAATGCTAGGAAAACTGAAGGAAGGTCCTGATCCTGATATAACTGGGAGAACCTGTCCTGCTGGTTTCACTACAGAGGACTGAATCCAGCACAGGAACCAGCATTTAGATCTCATACCCCTGAATTTCACTGCCAAACCATTTTTGTGTTGCTGGAGGATAAATAACCAGAGCAAAACTGTAACTGTTAGAGTGTGTATAAGACTATATGGTTTAGTGAGATTCAAGCATGTTCCAGACACTCTCCAGATGAAGATCCCTGCCTTGGAGAGCTTGGTAAGAGGCAGTGGATACAGCTACAATGCTGTGGGATTTCACTGAAGCTGTATCCTTGTAATCTGCATTTCCCCAGCTGTATCTTTGAAATCTGTGGGCCTGTGCCTGCTGTCCTTTGGACTGTAAGACTCCACACATTTCTCTGGCATTTCTCCTACGTCTTGTTGGTGTGCAAGGGGACAATGAAGTTTCCTTTTCTTTCTGGTTTGTGGCCTTGTGATTATATATATATATCTTTTAGGGTTCCTCTGTTTAGCATGATCAAGAAAACAGGACTGAGTAAATGTGGTCCTCCTTGTTATCACCTTTTAAATACCAAAAAAAACCATGCAGCTGTACAGTAAAAGGTCCTTTCTTTTGTCAGTAAATTAAATAAGAGGAAGACAGGAGCCTTTCAAGCATTTTATTTAAATACAACTACAAAAAATAATGATCTTGTTCTAAGTGAAAGAAGAAGAAAAAAATTCCAGTCATTTATGATCAATGAATACGAAAGAAAGGCAAAGCTAGATAATGTTTCAGGAAATAACACTGCTACAAGGTTAATTTTGCCTAGTACAACATTTCCTAGTATTGAATTGCCTGATATACTCCCTCAGGGATTGCTCCTGCGCTTGCAATAATCGAGGCTGATTTTATTGGAAAATCACCTCTGGATGAAAGACATACTCTAGAGAGAACTTTGCATGGGTACAAATAGGTTTTTGGTGCCAGTGCCATGTTGCCCAGGCCAGCACAGTTATAGTTCCCAATCTGTCTGTGCATTCAAGCAGCAAATTCATTAGCAACCCTTCTGGCAGGATAGAAAAATAGACATATTAGGGAAATTTACTTTGAATTGTTTTCAGGATTTGTTGGATAACAGTTCAGTAATCAAATTGCGCCTCCTAACAAGAGTATTAAACATTTTTATCAATAGTGGCAGGAAAGCTGCAGATATTCCTTTAAGTGCAGAGCTCTTTGCTGTAACACTATGTGACTAGCAGAGATCATGGATGAAAGAAGAGATTAGCATAGTTGGAGGTGCTTGCGATGTCGGGGCTGATTTCTGTGATTTCTGTGATTTCTGTGCTGCGTTCTGCGCTCAGCTCTCCCATTGCTCTGTAATTGGAGCATCAGCTCCTGCAGTAGCCCCGTCACTGCAGAAGGGCCATGTCGTGACAGCCCCACGCTCTCTGACCACAGTTCAGATCCGTGCAGAGGCTCCCAGGCCTCTCCAAGTGGAAAGTGAGCATATTGTAACCTCAGTGCTCTGTGCCTCCGGCTGGAGCGGGGACGCGCGGACCGGGGCCCGCCGCTGACCTTGGAGCGACTTTGAGCCTGGGGAGGCTGCAGGAGAGCTGGGGAAAGGCTGATTCACTGAGACAGATTAGTGAGGAAGAAAAATCAAGGAGATTGGCACAAGGACGGTGGGAAAAAAAATCTTTCTAAAGAAAGAAGGGAAATTTTTTTGCACTCGAGGCCAACAGCAAATCCTTATAGTCAGGCTCATCTGGCCACACACCAACAGTAGCAAGAGAAAAAAATACTGGGTGCAGCTTGCACACTAAGGTCTGTGCAAAAGCTAGTGTTCTGCTGGGAAAATACAGAGCATGGGCTAGAATTCATTAAAGAATAAATTACATTAAGCTCAGGGAAGCGACAGGGTTGAAAATTAGGATTGTAAAAAATAATCTGTATCCACTGTACCCTAATTCCTGTTGTTTTCATGATTGTTTCTCTGTGAAGAAGAGAGCCACTCTCAGTATCAATCACAGTAAGCTATTTAGACACAGAAATAAGTGGCATATGGCTTAGCACTTTTGGGTCTAGCAATCAAGTAGCAACCTCCTGCAATACAACTGTAGTTTGGTTCCCGATGGGCTTCACTTTGATGATTAGATATATTGAGTTCCCTGTGTCATTCAAAGACAGCAGAATTTCATACAAGTTGGTGTTAGCTTCCTCTCACTTCATTTCAATTTTCAATAACCAGTGTCATCACATGAAACAGTTTCTTCATAATGGAACTTCATGTCGAATCGGATTTGTCCTTCAAGTGAAAGAGGGCTGTAAAAAATCTTCTGAAATACTGATGTCTGGAAAAATTCCTACCACAATGGTAATGGGAAGAGAGTTTTTATTCCTCCTAAGGATGCTTCAGTGCCCAATCCCCAGATCATTCAGGAAAACTCAAAACAAGGCTTTAGTACTGCATTTGGGGATGGTCTTAGAGTGCTTCACAGGATTTTCCCAGGTGCTTGCTGAAGTCATTGTTGTGATAAGCAAAGAGAAAATATTTGGTCAGTCATATTTGAAATAAAAACTATGATTTTTAAAGACAAGTTCTATATAAGTGGAGTTAGAGAAGAGTTTGGACTTCAAATATTGATTAATCCCTCTGTATTTCAGCATGGCATCTGTTCAATATGAACATGCTTCACTAACACAGAACTGCTATTTTTCTGGTCCTTACCTTCTGTCCATCAGCTCTGGCCCATCCCTGGGCAGTGGAGGGATGTCCTTGCAGGCAGAGGGAGGGAGACAAGGGCTTTGCCTGCTGGAGGATGAAGGCATGGACCCTGCTGGAGGTCAGGATAGGGGGAAGGGTGGGAAGAAAGTCAGAGTAAAAAGCCCAGAACATGGATAGTGGTGAACATAAACTTGCTAGACAAGTGTTAGTCTTTTCTACCAGGGATATTTCTGGAGAAATCTGGTGTCTTGGAGAATGTTCTGTCCATTCCAGAGCTTGAAGCTGTATCCTCCCTAATGGGCCAATCCCATTCTCTCTTTGTTGCCCTTTCTCTGTAAATTTACAGAATGGAGGAATTCTTTCAAGGTCCGCCAGTGTCACACACAACCTGTGCATAGAGACTCACCTGGCAGCTTTCCATATAGCATGTCCCATGCATCTGGAATGTGCCAGAGAGTGTGATAGCACAAGCAGTGTCTTTAAAAAGAAAATTCTGGGTCACACATTTACTACAAAGTACTGGCTGTAATTCACAATGAGTCTTAATAAGCTGTAAGAAGAGCAACTGTAGACAAATACCTCATAGCTTTATAATCCTGACATGTACCAAGCAGCAAAGATGATATGGCTGCCTGCATCACATACCCAAGACTGCCCATCCCAGAGTTTTATTTCTTGGCAGTTTCCTACAATTTTGTGAAATATTTTTTTAATGTGACAAAGTCACTTCAATTACACAGTCATTATAAGTTTTGCCAAGGTTGACTATGGATCGTTTTGTGTTCATTAGAGCACAAAATTAGAATTTTCATTGCAGCAACTGTAAACAGTATTGGCTCAAAAGAGTGCAGCTTTCTTCCCTCCATAAAATCTTGGATAAGCTATAACTGAGGATTTCCATTTTTTTTGACAGATTTTAATTTTTTTTTAACTGCCTGCTGGGTTGTTGGATTTTTTCTTCTTCTTCCTGGTTCTTGATGTATTTGTTTAACTGAATAACCAGTTCCCTTCATAATGATGACATTGCCACTGTGTGCATGAACAAGCAGGTGCAGTCAGTGTTTCTAAAGTTGTGAATATATTATTTCTTCAACTTCTTGAATGTTACAGCTTCGTGCTTGTCACTTTAGACCCAGTCAGGGCTGTAAAAGCCATAAACAGGAAATAGCCATTTCAAAAATACTTCATCATCTCCTTAAGTCCCACTAAGCCCCATTAAGTTTTCACTTAACTAATATCAGACTTTATTACTTAAGTAATAATTAAAGTTTCTATTTCATATTCTCATTAATTTATGGATATATGTGATTGACTTTGCTCATCACACTGATGTAAGTATGAAGAAATTGCATTGAAAAAGATCATTTTAATATATGCAAAATTAAGCAAATAGCAAGTAAATCTAGCACACAGTATTGCAAGCAATGGAATAGGGACCCAAAAGGTTTCTAGAGAAGTCCAGGCTTTTGAAAGCTATTTAGAAAGTATAAGACTGCTGCTTTTTGCATCTGTCTTTAGAAAAATAAAAGAGAAAAGCATCTTGGAGAGAAGGCGATTACTTTTTTCCCCTTGATTATTTTAGTAATTTCTTTTAGGTTAATTTAACCTTCATATTGCTAATTTAGCATATTAGAAACAATGGTGCAATAAGTAGTGGAATACTGCTCAGTAGAAAATAAAACCAAATTGCTTCCTCTGCTAGTTCTTGGGCTGAAGGTGAAGCTATGCTGCTCTACCTTCCTTTTCTGTCTGTTGGGATTAGGGAGCTTGTGTGGCTTCTCACTTGTGCTTCACTTGGAGGAATTCCCAGGCTTTGTTTTTAAGCTAATATGTATTTACAAGGAAGGAGAGACGACAGAGACTATTACAAAAGTAGCAAAGAACTTCAGCAGACATCTCTGTCAGAGCCTGCACAGAGGCAATGCTCTGCCCTGCTCCTACAAATCCGTGGAGTGCATGCTTCTCTTGGCATGTGGCAAGCTCGTGTCTTGCCAATGGGATGCCCAGTCCTAAGCAATCTATTTATTTTTAGCTGTAATATGTCATGATAATGTCATTCAGGATAAGATATGTCAGCAAATGCACCAACAGGCTTTATCAACTTATACCTCTTAGCAAAACCTGGAGCTACAGTGAGTGGGGACAGCAAACATACAGCAAAGGCATATCTCCTCCTCTTAAAGAAATGTATTTAACAAGGTTATATACTATCTGCATTCCACATTTGCAATTATCACCCCATGAACACACAATGAAATCATCCAAGTGACAGATAATGTGTTAGATATATGTAGTTAGACTTTTTGTAGATTAAACAAGCTGTTAGATATAAGGAGGCACAGCTACAGTAATATATTTTGTAGGAATCAGTGTAGTCTGAATAATGTGAGAGCTCATTGAAATACCATTCTCTTGTGTGAAGGATGTATGTTTGTGAATGCATGTGTGTGCAGGCAGGAATGCAAATTGCTAAGTGGAAAGATTAGCAAATTGGGGATTGTGGAAGTCTGACTGTATATAGCAGAAAATTTTCCTTCAAAGCACATATAAAGGTTTGATTCTGCAACTTTATTCTCTACCCTATAATTTTACACTAGCTGGCATAAATTAGCAAGCCAGGAGTCTAAATATATGTGTCTAACATGCCTCTCAAAAGAAATAAGATAAATGCACATGGTGAAACAGGAGTAGTTGTGTGTGTAAAATATCTATGCTTTCTTGCACATAGGTCACATTTAAGTCAGGGAAAGGAAAGAAAAATCCTTCAACTGCACTTTATCTGTGTTGATTACAGTCTGGAGTTCTTGGAATATATTTCTTTTTAACTTCAATGTTAAGAAACTGGCAATGCCAAACACTTCTTCTCTAGCAAATGTGATAATTTCTGAATCCAGACAGAGGCTTACTTGCATTAATGTGCTCAGTGGTCTGGTGGAAATCAGTAATATGATGAGGTACAGGGGAGGGGGAAGGCGGGCCTTCCACATTTATTTATTCTGGATAAATGGTGCCCATTAATCTATCAGGAAAATATGGAATTAGCAGGGAAGAAACCACAGTTGCAAATTTGGCAGTTGCTAGCGTGCACAGATGGTCTTTCAGTGTTTTAAGATTTTCCAGTCTTTTGATATTGATACCAACATTGAAAAGTAGCCCGTGTGTTGCTAATATTTATCTGGAATAGCCATAAAAAATTAACATTGTATATTTTGGATTGTTCAGTTTCCTCTTGGTGTATTTGCATAAAGTTTTTTAATCTGAAAGGTAGAGCTTTTATGCTCTGTCTTTGGTTATTTTAAGAAGCATAACTGGAGTTTGATTTCCTAAAATAAGGACAGCTAGCATATCCAGACAAAGGCACTGGTTCAAAAGAGAATCCTACATGTGAATTTGGTTGAACAAATTTTGCATGTTGGTAGTCCAAACTGCCTTCCTACTGTTACAGACAGAGTCCTTCTTTGTAAAGTGGTGTTCTCAAAGCCAGGATGTTGAGTCCCTCCTTGATAGAGTGTTATTTATTCTTATTCTGCTGACAAGCACTGATTTTCAGTCGCTGTATCTCCACTGGAGATGGGAATCTGACCCTGGCAATGTCTCCATTCAGTGTTTAAGGGCATGAAGTCAAGAGGGAAGGATAATGTCATCTGCTTAATTTGCTTTGGGAGTGTTTGGTTGAATCTTTAAAGACCATGTTGAAATATTTCACAGAGGAAATCACAGAATAATTCTTGCCAGCTCTACTTCTAGTTTATTCTCAGCTGACCCAGGGGATGTAGTACCTTAATTCCTGTTCTGAAATGTGCCTTCAGCAGTCCTGTAGTGCACAATTGCATGGGCACAGGACAAAGATATCTTTGACTACACACAGCACAAGGTGTTTTGTATGAAAAATCAGTAAAAACTGTTGGGGGAAAAAATAAATTAAGAAAAAAATTTTCTAAGTGCAGTATGAATTTTAATCTGGTGAAAAAAGGTCTGAGATGATAAGTAAGGTGAAATACTTGGGTGTGTTACAGAAACACTGTATGCTGGTGTTTCCAGTGTATCCAAGTTGTATAGGTCTGGTTTGTACAGATCTCTGTGGAGCCAGATAGACAAGCAGATGGGCAGTCAGAGAGGTAGCTGTGGTTATTAGACAAAGGTGAGACAGATATATGGGACACTAGGGTATGCAGGTGTGCTTTTTTTCTTTTCTTTTTCTTTTTGTTTTGCAATAAAACAAGGCAAATGAGAGAAACCTGAAGAATTAAATATTAGCTGCGAAGAAGAAAAATTTCTAATTATGGTTCAGCAGAAATCTTCCTTAGCCTCTGTGGGGATACCACAGAACAGCCCTGATCTTGCTCTGGATAGTAGTTCCATCTCTGCAGAGGGGCAGATTTCATGTACCACCCAAAACCAGAACCTGCTTCTCTTTTACAAGCAGGAAGGCAAAATTTAGTTTTATTTCCCTGGTAAGCAGGTTCTTTAGCTTAAGCCATACCCGTGCTATTGGTTAGAAGAATTATACCACAGATTTTGGAAGGTACACTTTTTATTTTTTCATCCCAAGAAGGTGGTTGCAGTCAACCTGACATTGTGACTGATGTGTAGTATGTAATCCATTATAACCATCTGATCTTTCTGTACAAAGCAACCTCACTGGTCATTCCTTACCTTGTATTTTGCTGTTGAATTTTTGTAATATAAGCTCCAGTACTTTGTGCTTGTCAACAGTGAATTTTACGTGGTTTCGTTAGGAAACTTCATCAGGACCTTTTCATATTCTGACCCATCCTCCAAAATACTTGTACACCTTCTCACATGGGTATTGTTTGCTAATTTAGCCTGCTGTTCTCCCATCCAAACCAGTCATGGTAGTTTGAAATGTTCATGTTTATTGTTTAGTTACTGTGGCAGTAGCTAGTCTGTAGTTTTGGCAGATATTTCTTGCCAGATCTATAATAGAAAAGAGATAAAATGCTGATGATGGTTTGGGTGATTTATGTGGTCTGTAATGGACAGTTTACCAGAATGGATCAACTCTTTGAACTCTTGAAATGGCTGCAAATCTTACAGGACTTCTTATGGAAGTATGAAGATCCTGGAGGGTATGGGCTTTTCAGCTTTTTTGCACACATGTGAAACTTTCATTTAGCAAGCCACAAAAATGTACAAATGCCTCCCTGCAATACATTTCAAAGTCCCTCACCAGCAATTAAAGGCTCTGCAGCTCTGACTGTTTTCTAACCTACCACATAAGAATTTCATTAAATACTGCCCACTGTCAATGTTCTTGCAGCACTTGGCAATTCTTTAGTTTTATGTGTACCTTTTTGTCATGAAAATTGTATTGAGAAAAATCCCAGATTTCTAGTCTACGTGACATTTAAGAGATTAGTGCAGATCCTATACCACTGAGGGACAGAAATGCAAAAACAAAGCAAAAAAATAAATAGTGCTGACTGGAAGCAGAAAGAAAGAAGTCAGACATTAGGCCAGACTTAGAAATGAGCATACAAGATTGTTGTTGTGTAAGCAAAAGCTGACCCTGGTCAGCTCTAACTGGTGTTATCTTCACTTATTCCAGATATTGCTAGAGGAATTTCTTCATTTGTTTAATATCAACAAGCAATTCATCTAGACTTCACTCAGCAGTCATATGTAATCATATCATCACTCAGGCACGCACTACAAAATACATCCACACATTTCAGTAATGAAGCCATGCATCTAATAATATATGTAGTGAATTGTTACAAACCTATACTCCAGCAGACGTTTTCTAGCTTCTCTTTTAAACCATTTAATTCTATTTTTTGAGCATATAACTGTGCAACAGTCAAATGATCTCAGATTACTACTCTTAAGTGTCTTACCTACAGGGTAAAGGATTTCCCACTGTCTCTGTCCTGTGTACTCCACTGCTGTGAATTTCTCAGTTCTTCTCCCTAATTTGCCACTTACAGGTCTATAGAGACCTAAATACTGCCTCCACATAAGAAGCTCTCTCAGACCCTCATTCTTCTACTTTTGCACCATCCTGCAGGAAGGAGTTCACTTGCATTTGAAGAAAATTGGAACAGCCTTGGGTATATGTATATATTGATGTTCATATTTATAGCGTCGATTTTGCTATATCTTCTAAACAAAATGTCCTGGAACTCTTGTTAGGACACTCCCCTGCTCGTTGGGTGTTCCTCACTACATTTGTGAATACCTGATGATTTTATTTTCCTGTAACTGGGTTGCCTGGGTCCATGTCTTACATTCATAACATTTGCCAAAGTAAAGGTAGAGCCATGGGCTTGTGGTTTGGGCCGATAAAGAACTGTCCTTCTGTGCATAAACGTGTTTCTGACTCATTGTTAGGTTATAACTCCATCAAAGACTGTTTCTTCTTGGCCTGTAACCATTTTACAATGATCAGTCTTTTAAGGAAAAGTGTCCTGGAAAAATATCTCCAACACCAAAACCCGGAGAAGTTCATTTTATTGTCAGTTTTTTAGTGTCCCCAGGAGTAAATCTATCCTCTGCCATCCCTGTAAGTGGGAACTCTGGGAACAATCTCACATACATTTTTCCATTTAGGTTCCCATGTGCTTTTGTGTATTTGCTCTGACCTTATGTTGGGAAGATTTACAAGTTACTGGCAGTCATCTTCTCCATACTTTTTCTGTGGCCATAATTCAGTGGAATGGAAACATTCCAAGACGATTAGAAACACAGTCCATATAGCAACCTGCCTTCAGAAATTCAGGGTAAAACACTAACCTTCTTTAAAGAGGCAAACCCCATCAAGAAAATGGGGTTATTGAAAGTCCTGGATCTCCTCTTCATAAGCTTTACACTTTGCTCATATACTAGACTGCATCTTAAATATAAACCTATCATCAGGTTTAGCAAATCAATACCATAAGAGTGTGAAATGGTCCCCAGAAATCTCCAGAATGCCATTTCACAGTAAAAGCAATTGAAAAAGAAGCTGCAGTGGAATATCTTATGAGATAGCCATTTAGATCACAAAAGGATCATAAAAGTCAGAAGCAGTTTGTTTGAAGCAAGGTTCATAATATAACCATACAGAGCTTGCTGGGAAGAAAGAGGAAAATTGCAAACCAATTTGTGGTTACAGCTTTTTCTGTCAATTCTACAGGGATTTAAAACTTGTAAAAGGTGGAACTTCTGCCATCTTACATTGCTCAATGAGAAAGAGATAGCTATAATCATAGTAGCTAAACAAACACCAATTATTGAAAGGCAATATAGTCTTCATTAACTTCAAAGCAATTAGCACTTCTTTAGTTCATTTACTACTAAGCAAGGTGGTATCACACAGTGGCATTTGTCAGTAATAATCTGAGCATCTTTTGAGACTTGCTTTGCTATAGTCTCATAATATTTCTTCAGTGAAGTTTTCATACTTTATGCATAATAAGGACACTATTGAAAATATTAGAAGGAATTTTTCTGTGGGCAAATGCTACCTGAGCATGGCACCCTGTCTCCAACATGGTTGTATGATAAAACTACATCTTTTTTAAAAGGTGACTGTGTTTTAGTGCAGGAGAATAGAAGCTGAGCATTCTGCAGGAAGTCGTATGTTACAAAACAAAAAACCACAATTAATTTGTTAATTAATTTTGTCACGCCCATTCAACTTTACAAGTGTCTTGTACTCATCCTTTGAATTAGTGTGTAATCTTTGTCCTTTGGTAAGAGCTAACTGATTACCTGGACATCTAGAATGGTTCAAGTCAGACTTACACAAATCCCCCCCAGAGGAAACTTAATTACACTGCAGTTGCAAGTCCTTTAATATTTTTTCTAAAAAGTCTTCATGATTCATGGTGGATTAGAAGCTAATATGGAGCCAGTCTATATTCCTCTTTTCTTCTTTTTTTTAAAACCTAGACAATAAAAACAGTTTCTGTTTAGTCTTCTGCTAACATTTCTCTTTAAAGAATGGCACTGCTTTAATAAAGATATAGGAAATGAAATTTTAGCTATGTTGCACTCAATCAGATTACTTTGTACAAATGAAAAGTAATGGTGGCTCCTTTAATACCATTAGAAGGATGGATATTGCAGGGTTCTTTTCATGCCCTGGCCATTAGAGGCCCTATGCCTGTACCCTTGTGACACCCCGTGCTGTGTCACTGGGAGATCTCAGTGCTGAGCTGTGGGCACTGGAGGGGCAGGATAAGGTGGAGCATTGCTGTTTCCTCCCTGCTGCCAGCTCAGGGGAGCCCAGAGCCCAGGGCAGGGCTGTGAGCTGGTGTGACCCGTGCCCAGGGATGCTCCCTGCAGTGCTACCTATGGAATGGGACACAGCCTCAGCCTCCTGCACCTCTCTGACATCCAGGGGATTCTGAAGGATTATTCAGTTATGCAGGATCAGGTTCTGATTGCAGTGTTTTAAGTAATGTCAGTTCCCATCTCTACAATGGAATAAATCCACAGTGGCTGCACTTTTTCCCTTCCCTTCTGGATGGCCACCCCAGCGAGCACACGTGGCTCTCCAGCTCCGGAGCCTGTGTGGCTGCCCGGGGGCGGCAGCACTGCACATTCCTGCTGCCTGCCCCGGGTGGCATTGCCAGGGTCTCTTCTCCCTGCAGATTCCCAGTTGCTGCCATGCTGGGACTCAGCAGGCTCCGGGCACGAGGCACAGCAGCTCCACAGTGGGACAGGCACTGCCCCGGGATCAGGGTAACAGAGTTGTGCTTTTGGTTTCCTAAGCTGCTGCTGTTCAAGTCCTGGGCTGAAGAACACTAAATGAGTGCTTGAAGTGATTAGGCATTATTTATCTACATTTATGAACAATGCATTTCATTCATGTCGTCATTTGCTGCACATATTGGGAAAGTTATTGGGCTCTTTGTGTGACTTCTGTTCCAGGAAGTGTGTGGCATTTTTTTGTCTTATGTAACCCTCCATTTATCTCCCAGAGCCTGCTTTCTGCATCACCACTTTTTTATTTCAGTTTTACACATATTTTTGTGTGTGAAGCAATGAGAAAAAAAAATGACATTAAAACATCTGTTCTAATCCATTTATCACACAGGAGCAATTACAAATAGCACTTTACCAATTAATTAGTAGCCTTATTCATTGTGTATACTCAAATCATGCTAAGGCAGCTTCTTTTCCCTTACATGATTTGCACCATTTTTATCATCTTATATGACTGATGCTACTGAAATAAATTTCTCAACGTGGCTTAGAAAGACAAAGGCAAATTATCTCTTTCCCCAAGTGAATGTTAATAAGCAGAAGGCTGGTGTGCATCATTGCTACCACTTCTACCAGTGTCCCTTGTTGCAGGCTGGAAATAAAAAAAGAAACCTTAATTGTTAGATGCCACTAGAAAGTCCTTTGCCCTGGTTTGTGGGGAGCCAGAGCACTTGGTGTCTGTTTGGCACATCAGGGAGAATGTTAGTGCAGTGCTGCCGCTGGGCTACCCAGCACGTGAGAGAAGCTCACTGGTTTTGAGAGCAGCAGCAGCAAATTCTCCTGACTACCTGAATTTGCCCACAGGCTGGATGCAAAGGACCACAGCTGCTCCTGATAGTTGCTCTGTCATTACACAGCTGATGCATTTACTTCATTAGGTTAGCATCATCTTACACCAGTTAAGGGTTTGCCCCATGACAAGGGGTTTGCACTTTTTCTGGTGTATCTCTATTCATTTCTTTGGAGTTACCCCAGCAAAGAATTTTGCTCCAAAAAATTGCAAAAATAAAGAAAGCTGACAAGACTACAAGAGGAGCTAACAGCTGAAGCCATGCAGTACGAGGCATAGAGAGAAGACAAACAGTTTGTGACTTTGGGGTAAGCAAGCTAATTCTCCAATTAAAGATTTTGAGTTTTTTAATCCTACTTATTTAATGTAAATAAAAGTTTGCCTGGAATAGCTAAGCTTATAGCATTAGACTTTCTGAGTTGGGCCAGGAGTCACAGGATTCGAGCTGGTGTAATCCAAAACAATTTAAGTTTAGTGAAGGAAATATCTATTACATTTTAAAAAATGTTTCTTTCTAATTCAGTGTTAGTACTTCCTGTCAAAATAAACTTTTTAGTAGTAACATTGACTTCAAGACCCAGTATTGGCAGTGAGGAATGGGCCTAAGGGACTGTGTCAGTGACATGAATCTGTTGCTCATGTTTTGAGGTAAAGTTCAGCCACTTTACAGCCACCAGAAGGGTTTGGAGACATATTCTCATAAAGTGGTGAATACTTCCAGTATGGCTGAACTGAAAGAAGGAGCAATGGTTTGATGCTGCCCATGAAGTTGTGGAAGTTTGGTGGTTTTGCATTACTTTTTATACTTCAGAGCAACAACACTTTGGGGTATGGTTTGGGATCAGCTCCAGCTCTCAGTCAAGCTAATGTGAGCTGGATCAGTTCCTCCACAACAAGCAGTTGTAGTTCAGTTCTGGGTGGAAACAAGCAAATGTGATGGAACACATCCCAGGCAGCTACACGGGACCTTCACACTTCTCATTTTGCAAAAGGCAACTCTTTACTGAGCATGTAAAAAAAGTCTTTAAAAGTGAAGTGAGTGTAACTGATACAGAAGTGTCTGGCTGGGTTATGAAGAGCCTGAAAACATTTCTCTCTGAGCAGCAGACTATTCTGGGCAGTGCAGTGCAGGCCGCTAGAGATGGTGACAGGGATGTTTCAGGGATCAGCATCTGTTACCCAAGGGATCAGCATGGCCAGAAAGGAGGGAGCATTCCTCCAGGAGATTGTGTGGGCATTTTTAGGGTGATTTCTGCTTATATTGGGGGAACTAAATCTGTGGCAAGGTATCAGTATGGTAGATACGTGTGTGGGAGAAGCTGGACATGAACATGTGCAGGCATTTAACAAGATATACATGTTATCCTGGATGTCCCTGGTTGCATTTTACTGCAGCAGCGTTCTGTATTTACAAAGTAGGAGAGACTAGAAAAGTCTGGTCCAGTGGCCTAAAAACAAGACTTGAAATAGGAATCCTAATTTTCCATGCTTGCTTTTTTTCCCAATAATCTCTGTAGTATTGGTCAGACAATTCAGAACTTTCCAGCCTGTGTGCCAAGATGTAGAGATCCTAAAAATCTGTACAGAAACAAGAAACATCAGAAGATTCACTTGGGACTTGGGAAATTGTTGTGGGAAATGAAAAGGAATTTGTAATAAGACATTTTTTTGAAGACGTCATATATGAATAAATGTGTTCTCATATATGTGAAATATCTACATCCTGCATAACATGCCAGTGTGCACTAGAAAAATACTTGAATAGTTACATCACTGCAAAACCTAGAATAGAGAAGAGCCTAGAAACTCTGAGAAGATTCTTTTTGGTCTTTTTGGGAAAGCGTGTGAAAAAACTGTAACTGTTGATCATGCAAAAGAACGAGGAAAATTCTAGTGTAGTCTGAAAAATTGACAACTTTTTACAGAAAAGAAACAGAAACATATGAATTCAGCTATATTAAGTGTTTTTTCATAAGTATCTCCAATGAAATAAAATATTTTGACAGACTTGAAAGCAACACACTTTTATTAAATTGATGGAAAGGTTCCTCTGGCTTTGCATTGCACTGCACAAGACATCCCTCACAGGCAGGATGCAGCCAGCTTAAAGCTCTCAGCAGGGACTGCACTCTGGGCTTAACTGATTACATAAAACATTTTAAGTCGTTTTAATGAAACAAAATATTGCATTGCAGATGAAATTAACTCAAAATATTTTACTTGAATTTTCCCAATAGAAGCGTATTACTTTGGAGGGGAGTTTGAAATTTTCTTGTGCGTAGTAATGCTGATTTTAATGAGAATTTGGTTTTTTGTCAGGTTGTCCTAGGGGAGAATTTCTAAGAGCTCTGCCATGTTTTCCATAGAAGAGCTAATTAGGATTGTACTTCTCAAGTCCTGCTGGGGGACAATCTGTGGTACAACCTCCTGCATCACTGGTGGAGGTGCAGACCTGCAAATGAGTTATAATAGATGGCAATACCCCCATTGTACAGGCTCAGGCCAGGGGCTGTGCAGGGTGAGGCTTGGGGCAGAGCTTCCAGGTGATTCCACTTTGCCAGAGTGGAGGGTGAGGAGCTCTGCAGATGCTCAGCTGCTGCTCAGCTCAGGCAGCTGGAGCTGATGTGACAGGATAAAGAGGATTTCTTTCAAGCCCGTTGGGCCCGGGGTGATTACTGAACACTACAATCAGGGTCTTTTACTTTTTCTTATTTTTTTAAAGTTTGATTGCCCTCGCATGAGGCTGGAGGGAGAGAAAGGGCTGTGGCAGTACAGATTCCTATGATCTCCCCTTGCCATGCAATCAGAAGAGCTCTGCAATTGAATATTTCGCAATAATCACTGCATTTTCAATGGGGATGATATAAAAGCAAATATCAAGGCCTCTGGCTGACAAAAGCTGAATACAGAGGGAAAATATGAAAATAGCAACTTACTTCAGCAATAAAGAGAGTATATTTTATACTGCAGTTTTTCTTTTTGTTAAATCATGACTTTCTAGTAAATGACATCCCAGAAGATATTTATCAAAGCAGGAAAGCACTAGAAAGGAGCACCCTGCATTCACTTTAATATTTCTCCTTTTCTTCTGACATTTTCTTGCCTAGAGATCTAATTCCATTAAATATGTACATTTTTGACTGGAAGACTTCTTCATGTATCTTTCAGATGAATCTTAAAAGTACATAAGGTCTGTAGGGCAGGTTTTTTTAAGTGCAAATGAGGTGCACAGTAGAATATTGTCTATGAGGCTTTTCAAATTATTTATATTCCTGCAGTGCTTTACCTTTCTCTTTCTGTGATAATGATAAGGAAGAAGTGAGACTCCAATGCACATTCTGTGGAACACTGTCAAACAACATTAGTTATATTTAATATCTGACATGCAGGAACTTACTTTGGCTGCTATCCATTTTTATTTGATTTATTAGACGTTATCATGTGTATAACTTTCTCTGATCCCACGGCGTTTTCAAGTTTTAAAGCCTGCTAGGCCCCCGATTGGTCAGTGTTTGAGCCCCACTATGCTCTTGTGAGGGGATATAAATTAACATTCCCTCATTAGGCCTACTTTGCAGTACATAGGAATCTGCTTTAGGGATAATGACAGCTAAATGCTCTGCTGGCTCCCAGCCATGCCCACCTGTGCTGTTCTCCTCCAGCCTTTTTTTCTGGGGCTGTGTAGAGCTGGCTTTGACAGGGCTGGGGCTGACAAAGTGGCTGCTGCCGCCATGCCACCTTTGAAACAATGTCCTTCCATTGTGTTAGAGGCCATTGTGCTGTAAGAGTTGCTGCTTCAGATATGGTATAAAGCAAAGGTCCTCCCATTTAAGATTTCATTGCTTTCTCATAAGAATTTGAGTGAAGGGTGTTAATCCTGTGTCCCAGCCAAATTGCCACTTAAGTAATTATAATCTGCCTGTGCTGCTGTTAGTGTCACCCTCCTCCATTATCTTTCTGCATCTCCAGCCTTATTTTAGATCCCACATTTAAATGACTTATCTTCCCCATCATGCAGTGATCCTAGCTCTACTCTACCAAGAACTCTACAGAATTATGCTGACGCAAAGATGGTGATGGTAATACATTGCTTTCACTGGCTGTGTTGAGATGTTTAGTGAATAAATTTCTGTAGAGTAGGGAGAGTCTTCTGCAGAAGTGAGGAGTGATAGAGTGACATGTTAAGTCTCACTAGCAGGAGTCTGAGGGCCAAATATGTCTTCCCATAGCTACAAAATATCTTGTTGTCAAAGGCTATTTAAAATGTAAGGCCATCTTCAGTCTACAAACTGTGGGCTACTCTTTTCTATCCAAACAAAAATGGCAAATTGTTCAAGAGTCTCTACTTCTCCTGCCCTGACTGTGGCTACTCATGTTCTTGTATCTCCTCAACTCTCCTCTTAAGACGTCATAATAAGAAAAAAGAAAGGGCAGTGGCAAGTTGTCTTGCCTATCCCACTTAAATATCTGTTCTTCAGGTGATGAGCAGCTCCCCTACATGAGACCAGCAGTGACTAAGCTGAGAAAGATCTGCAGAAAGTGTCTTTCTTCTGAGTCTCTTTATTGCAGTACAGAATTGCAAGTGACTGTGGGGATAGCTGCACTAATTGCATGTTTTTACAAGTCAAACAAAACGCAGTGAAAATCAGGACTGTACCTAGTCCCAGAGATTTGGACTCTCAGAGTTGATTGCTGTCAGAGTTGATACATTTTCCAGGAATTTAGTTTACTTCTTGCTTACAATATGCAGCCCAAACCCTAAATAATTGACACCAGTGTATTAAAACATGGCACACTCCCATAGAAAAACAGAATGTAGCTTTGTGGTTGCTCTTGGAGGTTGTCTCCATGTTAGACTTGGGGCTTGAAGGCCAGCATAACTCAGGTCTCCACCTTTGCCAACAAAACTCCTTTTGTTTTTCATCCTTGCATATGTTGTTTTGCTGTTGAACTTAATTCCATCTGTAATCTGCTATTATAATATTGCCTTAGCCTCAAAGTCCTGAAGTGGATTTGGACTGATGAATGCTCTCTGCTTCCATCAACTTCTTCTTCATCATCATTTTCCTCTCCCTTTTCTTCCTTTTCCTTTTTTCTTTTTATACTTTTATTCCTCTTTCTTCTTTTCCTTCTCCTTTTCCCTTCCATTCTCCTTTTCCTTTGTCCATGTGCGGCTAATTGACCACACATCTGGAAGGAATTATCTTCTTCTGCTCAGAGTCCTTCTGGTTCCCTGGCTGGAGGAGGATTCTGCCATTCATCTAACTAACTCAGGCACTGTGAATGCCAATTTGTCCCTCACTACCAGCTCAACTCCTTTAAGAGTCTGTAGCTTTATCCTATTTGAATATGGTCCTCTCTCTCCTGTGTGGCCAGCCAGTTTCTATTGCCGTGTTCAGCCCTGCAGCCCACTGAAATCCCAAGCCTTCTTTCCTGAAGATCTGTTTTTCCTCAAGTTCAGGAAAGTAGTTGCCTTTTTTCAATTTTTTATTTCTTGTATGGTATTATTTCTTCTTCCCAGGTCTTAACTTGACCTTCAGGTGGCACTGAGATCTGCTGCTGTAATTGTACATGGCTTGTGACAGAGGTTAATTCAGAGAATAAGTCATCTAACTTTGGTTGCTGCGAGTTTTGAGAAATCATATTGCAGGTGTTGAATTATAGCTGAATCTTTGACATGCTCAAGGAATTCTTGTGCCTGCTGACTTGTGCAAAGTGTAGTCTGATAGCATCTCCTAACAGCTCAGTATATTCCCAGGAGTACTTGAACTGAGGCAGTTTTAGTTGCACTGCAATCAGTGTAAGGGGGGGGTAAAAAAAAACACTTTTAACACTGAGACTGGTAGAAGTTCCCCTCTGTGTTTCCTTCCTTTGGGCTGCCTGCAGCTGCTCTCCACATACTCCATCCCCAGATGTTTTGATAACATCACTGCTGATAAGTACCAGCAATATATCAACAAATAAAAGTGCAAAGTAAATAATCACTGTCACCAGAAATCTATAGTTGAGACAGCACATTTTGAAACGTGCAGAGGTGAGAGTTTGTCATCCTCAAAGAGCCAAGACCCACGTACATGCTGCCATATGGCTGCAGGCACCTGTGGGACCCTATAGGAAGACTGTCAGCAGTTTTTCATTTGCAAGGTGCATGCACCTCTTCGTGTATTCCCTGTAAAACATGTGAAGAGAGTGGGAGAGGCATTAGCAAGATAAATACATGCCAAACCACAAAGAGAGAATAGAGATTGGTGTTAGGAGAAAAAAATTAATTCTATTTTATGCTTAACAGCCTACCACAGGAAACTGGTTGAGAGGGGGAATGATGCTAAGTGTCAGAAGCAGTTCTTTTTTCACAAGGTTTTCCCTGCTGAAATCTCATCAAGCCCAAAAGGGCTTCTCTAAGGCTTCTTGTCCCCACTAGATAATGGTTTCATCCTTTGTTTTCTTTTGTTCCTACTTCCACCATTGATAGCAGCCTGCAGGAAGAGGGGTGGGGAAATATGTTGCTTCTGAAAAAAAATCACTGTAGGAAGAATAGCCAGAACATAAATGATACTGTTTTGGCTCCAAAAGGGTAAGCAGGTGTCTTAGGAGTCCCAGAAGAGCGATGTGCAAGCTTGTACAAACAACCTCCGAATCACGCCTGTTTGTTATTCACACAAAGAGTTGAAACCCTCTGAATTCCTCAGTTCCCAGAATTCAGATGGTGCACAATGGCCCATAATGAACAGCACCTGTGCTTACCTCAATTACTACACTGAGCTGAACAACAGCAAGAAGGGCTTTCAAGAATATTTTTTCAATAATAGATTTAGTTATGTCTTTCATAATTGGATTCAAAAGCTCAAAATTTCATTTTGCAACTTGTTCATGAAATTTGTATGAAAAAGTCTGGCATTTATTCAAAAGAAATACTCTATGAACAAGAAATTGCAAAACAGCCAACTGCTGGTAACTAAGCAGCCAAATTATAGTCCATGCACTTGGCAAATACACCATCTTTTTTATTATTTCAGTAATTGAATTTCTGTTAAAGCGTGGAGCATAATTTAACATCAGGAATTTATTTATAATACAATAGTGTTACAGTAATAAATGCATTATTATTGTCACTTTTAATGGAGTCTTATGTATTCCCTCAGAGACTATGTGGCAGACTCTGAGACAACCACTGCATCAGTGTTGTTTGTAGACAATTGAATTAATTGGAGACAGGGTCATTAACTCGACCTGAATACCTCTGATTGCTTCTGTAAATAAGGTTAGAGAGCAAATGGCTAATCTTTGTTGTCATTATAGATTCTTTTTACATTTTCACACTGCCTTGTATATTAAGATCATTTTGCTAAGCAGCTTTCCAGGCTGTCGTCGTGTTTACGGTATTGTCTTGCACGGCACACAACCGTAATTGTATCAGACTTACATTTCATTTCCCATATCTATATAAAACATGATACTGAGAAAGGCCTAGTCTGAATTGCAGCACATAAAAACCATTGGACCAACAAATTAATAAACCAAAATGAATAAGCTGTGGCATTAAAAAATAATCAAATCACAAAACAAAAGTTGATTTTGTTTGCTTTTGTTTGAAAATTCCAACCTGCAAGACTCGCCAGGGATAATATAATGAGTCCATTACTCAGTTGGGAACATGACCTGCAAGGCCAGCTCTGTGTATACCAGCCTGTGAGTTAAGTGTTATCTGGACTTTTTGGCATGGATTTTCTTGGAAAATGAGCAGCAGGCTGTCATTAAAGCGCAGATAGAACACAGATATTTCTTAAGGAGAGATCCAAAAAAAGGGTTGTGAGCATACTGTTCCATTTCTCAACAAACTTAATGAAGAATGTGGCCTCAGAGGCCTAGGAAAGCATGTGTCAGGAACAAGAGACACCCTAAACTTGAGAATGTCAGGTTCACATTGAACCCAGGGATACCAGCTTGTCATCACTCCCATGTTCCACCCTGTACTTAAACACTTTGCTTTCTCAGAAATTGCCTTGTGAGTAGAAGAAAACAGCTGGCAGTGCCTGCTATTTGCATGTATTTCTTTCATTCTAAACTTATATTCAAGATGGGCTTGAACCCAAACCACAGATATGCAGTGTGAGTTATCTACAGTCAGGAGCCAAGTGTGGGATCCTGAGTCCATCTGTAACCTAGACGTTAAGTGATGTTTCATGACTTCAGATTTAAAAACCCAGCCTCTCCACTTCAAAACTTGCAAGTAGGGCTTTCAGCTTCAAAACTTTGCCCAATGCAAACTCCCATTGACAGTCTGTTGGTGCAGGAATCCAGCCTGACTGTGGTGGGAGGAACATGCTGCCACACTACGTTTTCTCTCAGCAGCCTCTGCACAAATCACTTACAAAAGCATTTAGAGATGTTGCTTCACTTAAAAAGCAAAGGAGGAAACAAAGCAGTGAATAGATGCTGAACTGCTCCAGCATGTTCAAGACATCATCTGAATTTACTGACTGGCATTTGTAGGTTTTGCTCTGCAAAACAAGAGGGATCAGCCAAGCAGTGTTATTACTGAACAAGATCCAGCTTAGTACTGAGCTGAAATTCAGGGTGAGCTTTTCAACCCTGGGCCAGAGTGTCTGTGTCTCTCCCTGCATATTTTCAGGGATGCAAGCACTGATGGTGTTCACCTCAGACCTTGCTGTTGAAGCAATTGATCATGCTCAACCCTGGACTATTTGTGTTACCATCTGCTGCAGGGGCTGACTTTTGAGCACTGTCCTTCATTAATGCAGCTTTATTGCCTGTGCTATCCCAAATACTGCAGGTAGAACTTGAGAGGATGGGGTATTTTTTAAGTGTAATTCTGAAAATATATCACTACTTGTTCACTTCCCTGCCGGTAGGGTGCCATCTCACTACTGATCTTTGTCATTAACCAACAACAGAGTTTCTTGTAATCAGTAACCTCCATGCCACGCTAGAACATTAAAAGATCCAGGCAGATGTGTGAAGAAGATATTTGCACCTTACTAAGGGAATGATTATCAAGTGGAAAACAATAAAAAGTGCAAGAGAGATCGAACTTTGCCTATTTACCTCTGTATCCATGAGGGGGTTGGGTTTTCCTGACCTTTGTTTGTTGGCAGACCTTCAGCAAATCATTGCTGATAGAATAACCCTTCTTGAGTCTGGGGAAAATGGATGGTGGTAATGTTGAAAAGTCCATTTTTGGTCACTCAGGAACATAAATGTCCAGAAAGAAAGCATCCTAGGCGTAAGGTTTTTAAGAAAAAATAGTATAACTAATCCTAAAGATCTAAATAATTTTGTCCATACTGAGTGTTTTCCAGCACTCCCTTGACAAAACCCAGTTAATGCTCAGGATTATGGTCACTTTTCCTGCAGCCCTCTTGGGGAATACAATGTTTGCCCACTCCCAGGCAGATGTTTAAGTGCCTCTGCCAGGCATCCCAGTTTCTCAGCCTGTGTTAAGAAAGCAGGCTGTGTGACACTTCAGGGAGGCGTCCAGTGTTAATTCTGGCAGTCCCAGAATTCTTTCCTGACGGAATGAAAGCTGGCTCCAAACTTGTCCTCATCCTGACACAGGCAGTGCAGTCCCTGTGTTTGCAGTGTTCTGACTTGGCTCCCACAGTCAAGTGCTGCTGAGCTCCACCAGCTCCCTCTGGCACACATGGAGCTCTGTTTGCCCACAAGATCCCAGCAAGTAACTGCAGAAGATATTTGGATCTTCCTTTTATTTTGGGGTTGATGTAAAAGGCTGAAAGGAAAGATTTTCAGCCAGATAAGGTTACAGAATTACAGACTCTCTGTTTCCTTTTGCTGTCATTCAAAATAACAAGCATAGAAAATTCTGTTTAAAATAGATGAGCTTTTTTGACTTAAAGGGTTTTCGTGTCAAAGATTTAAGATGTCAGGTTTAAACATGACAGTGATAGTATTAGGCAGAGTATGAGAGCAGATACTTGTAGCAACTGTCATTTTTTTTCTGACTATTTATTAATGGTCTTTTGTGATTTATAGTAAATGTTGTGAAGGATCTTTAGGTCCATTTGTCACTCAGAGAAGCACCTTTTTTTCCTTAATACCTACGTATGTCATAATTAAGGGTGGATGCTGCTTAACGATTTAGCTCTGTTCTTAACATAAGAGCATTCAAGATGATATTTAATCCTAAGTAGATTTGATACCTTTTTTAAGTCTATAAAGTGAAGTATTATGTAACTGTCTAAAATCAGCAGCCTTAAAAGATCATATTAAACATAAATATACAGAAGGTAAAGATTTTCAGTCCAAATGGAGCCTTCTACCCCATTTTAAAGTGAATTGTAAGGAAGACACCTATGTTTCAGCATTCAGCTTTATTAATATTTTACTAGACAGCTTTCTCCTTGTTCAAAAAACAAGTCATGTGTGCTGAAGTACATCTTTATATCCATGAAAGGCTCTGGTGGTGTGCCATAAATTCATCATGTTCCTTTAGGAATACTTCTTTAAAAACTATTTCAGAGTAATTGCCCATTATTAATAATGATGATTCCTTTTTACTGTTATGGCAGTAGCAGTGAAACAAAGTGTCTACTTGTGGTTTTCATGAGTGCCTGTGTACTTCTGTGGTCCCTGTTATTACAAATTCAATGTGATGAACGTAAATATGCTTGGAGTCTTACAAAACTGTATGTATTAATAACAGGGGAAAGTGCCAGGAATTCAATTATTTTGCCCGTTGGATCCCAGGGAGACCCAGGAATTGAACCTGTATCCTGAAGTGTGGGACTGGTTCTGTAACTATGGGGCTGTCCCTCTTTAGAAAGGTGCACTCATCTCCACAGAGGTGGATTATTTGTGCCTCAGTCATTTGAGTACCTGCCCATGACCAGCCATGCCTGTAGCACCAATCCTGCTGTTTCATTCTTTCTACAGTGCATAATGCAAGGAGATTGCTACCAGTTTGTGAGCATCTGAAGCTCATTTAATAGAATATTACCCAATTTGCTCTGATTATACTCAGTTTTTATCTCTGCCGCCTTCTGTATTGCTTGTTTTATTCATCGTGCTCCTGATAAGAGCTACAGCTGGAGCCATCTTGGGTCTTTTCTAAATAAGGACAGCTTTAACATCCTGCAACAGGTTTTTCCCTCCTCTGGCTTCTGTTCCCAGTTCCTCCCCTTTGCTCTGGTCAGTAAAATCAGTTTTACTGCTGATCTGCTCCCCATGGATTCCCCAGGAGAGGAAATCCTCCCATGGTTTCATGAGCTCATGTTGGGACACTTGTTCAGCGCTCAGGTGTAAAGGACTGTGAGTGTGCCATAAAGCTTTGGAAAATCAGGATATGCCTTTTGGCACCTTTTCAAGCTCAGAGGTGTTGTTTTACATGGAAAGAGGAAAAAAACCCTCCAACTTTCTAGTGGTTTCTTATTGCTTGGCTGCTCAGTATAGTAAAATTAGCTTTCCTCAGATAACAGATGAGACTGGAAACGTTGAGGAGTTGGAGGTGTCGTGTGGATCCATCTGCACCAATGTGATTTGGTCCCACAGTTCTCTTCCCACTGGACTCTGCAAGCTGGATTCTGTTTACAGTTAGAACTGAAGCAGAACTGAGTTAGAATGAGAAGGGTAGCTCATTTAGAACATTATGTGCCTAACTTTCTGCCACACATGAATGAGAAAAAACACAACACTTTGCTTTCAGAGGTTCACTTTGAATGGTTTTTTTCATGACCACACTTGGACTTTCTGCTGTAATAAATAAAATCAAAGTGTAAATAACAGACTCCTTAAAATACATTGTATGTTCACTTGAAATTGTGAACTGTAGAGGGGCGAATATGTGCTTCTGCACTTCCATAGAAGATTTGCAAAGTGTACTGAAAAATGCAGTATTCTAGGATTTCCTTTGCGGAAAATAAAGATGTTTCTATGTATCAATCCTCATATCTAGCTTGATTCAGTGGGGCAATATGGATATAATAAAGTGGTTCCATTTTTATCAAATGAGACCCTTTGGAGTCTCACAGTAAGAGAGAGTATTCTTGTTCTTCCAGATGCCAGGCAAATAGTAGCACATCAGGGCACAGTACAAATAATGCTCTCTGACACTTGAATGTATTCACTAAAATATTGTACATCAAAAAGCCTACATACTTGCATTCCCTGAATAATATCATGCTCACAAAATTGTTTCTAAACTCTGAGGTGAGCAGAGTGATGCATGCAGGAATCATGGATACAATATTGCTTTTAATATGCAAAATACCCTTCTCTTCCACATCAAGTGTGTATAACAGTGCTGTGATACTGGAAGGAGAGTGATTACCATACCAATAGTTCAGAAAGTTTTTTTGTGCACCATTACAAATGTAGCATTAAAATTCCTCCTCTTCTATTTGTTTTTTTATAATGTCATAAATTGATACATTACACCTGTTGCAGGTGTGATGGAGTCAGAATTTCCTGAAGTCCAGGAATAAAAACTGGAGAAGAGTCAGAATAGGACAGTAGAAACAGTGCCATGGTTAAAGTCACATTGCAGATGTATATACACAGTTCCACCTAGGATTTGTGGCTAATGTAATTCTTTATTGGAAGGCTTTGACCTTGTTATGGATTCTTGGCAGCTTTTCCCCACTCTATTCATTACTAATGCAAGCTGTCAATCACTTTAGTTCTGCTTTGACATAGATTGTGGCTCATAGGAGTTAGCTCTGTCATTCTTTTTATTTCTTTCATCTTTACTATCCTTTTTTATGGTCTTTAAAGCTGGAAGTATAAAAGGGTTCTATGTATATGAAAAAAAATCTGTTTCAGTAACTCTATCAACCTTGTTATAAACAGTCTTTAATTAAAACAGTTACTTTTGAACACAGTAAAATGAGTCTGTGGCTTTTTACATACAACATCTTGTAAATTACCCTCCCCCTCAAAATAAATCAGAGCTCCTACTTACATTACAGTGCTCAGGATTGATACAGGCAGATCAGCTGCCACATCCTGAATAACATATTAGAGAGGTTTTCCCTCTCCATGTGTTTTGAAATGAGAGAGCTATCATAAGTGATGTCTTACTGCACGTGCTAATGTTAGCTGAAGCAACAATTTCCACACCTTATTTCATTTCATTGACCTGGATGCTGATTAATATTTTAAAAGCCTTGATACAGGTTTTCAGTTCCTGTGTCAACCCACCCTTTGAAAGTTTATATTTGAATTCTACCAGCCTGACGTTAAATAATTTAATACTAACCAATGGAAAGGCAGTGAACAAATCATCCAGAGCAATCCTTTTCTTTAAAAAGCAATCTAATGGTAGGCATATATAAGTTTGAAGATAAAAATATGAACAATTCATTATTGAAAAAAAATTGCAGCTCCCTTTCAAATTAGAAGAGAATATTACTTCCTGATAATGGTGTAAGAATAGAAGAGAAATAAAACTTTGTTATTGAACAGTTATGGTATTAAATTCTGACACTAAATATTAATCTGCTAGGTGCTGCACTATTGTTATCTGCTAGAATAATGAAACACCCTTTTTTATGCAGAATTCAGTGATTCCAGCAACTCCAAGTAATGCCCATCAGGTCTGCAGTTTTCCTGTAGAAACAGATCCAAAGGAGAGATTGGGCTGGATCTGAACAACTCCAGAGGGTTTTTTCCTGTCTCTCTCTTCAAATAAAATGTAGGGAGTGGGACAACAACAGTATCCAAATAAGAGAAGTGTTGCTTCTGCTCTGGTAGATGCTGCAGTGTAGTTGGGTGCACAAAAGTCTTGCTCAGAGCTGGGCACCCAATTTTCAGTGCCCTGTGCAATCAGACTCTTTGTTCTCAGGAATTTTCATTTTAAATAGACAATCCAGATTAAGGATAGGCCACATAGCCTCTCTTTTACACAGCAGGAACTGTTGCACAGATGTATTTTCTTCTCAAACAAAAAGCAAAGTTCATCTCAGTCCCAATGCAGTGCCTCAACAGGAAGATCAACTACTCTGTCAAGTCTGTAGTCAATTTTCCAGCATAGACCTTGCTATTTCCAGATTTCATTGGTTGAACTTTCCCTAAATATAGGCTTGTGCAGTAAAGCAACCTTTGTAGAGTGCTGCTTCTAATGGAAAGACGTTGCCAGCCTGGATGTACTGTTGACTCACTGGTCAGTTCCCATCTACAATTTCCCACTGTCCAGTAATGCTCTGCTCTCTCTGAGTTTGCATTTTGATTTCTGAGTAGAACAGTGAAACAAGTGGCTTATTCATCATTACCCTAAAAAGGAAGGGTTGAATGAATAAACCTATTGTTGGAGAGCACCATCTATTTGCCACATTCTCCTCACAGCAATTAACATGGCTACATCTAATTGGGAAAAGGTTCAGGGAGATAGCTAAGGACTTGTTAGGAGGTTTTGTTCCTTGATGAGGTTTACTGCTCTAGTGAGAATTATACTGTTTTTTAACATCTTGTATTTACAAGATTAAAAGTTTATTATTTTTCTCATTAGATGTTAATGAGTTGGAGTACTTCACATTATCTTTGTTGTAGCTACCAGGTTTAATTTTGAAGATCATTTATAACAACAGTAGAGTAAATTATATGTTGAAAACAATATAATGGTCCAAATGTCAACAAGAACAAAAAAGTATAAGCCACACATCAGGCCTTTGGTTCTCTATGCAGCATAATGATACAGCCACATAATAATGCCATGTCTGCTTTAATTGACTTTTGAAAAATAACCCATGAATTGAAAAATAAACAAGCTTCAGGGTGATTTGGGCAGATCACCTGTACCAGTGAACTGCAGTGAAAGAAAGATGGTTGGTGTGTGATGAGGTCAGTGCAGCGCCTCAGCTGGAGCCATCAGCAGCCAGACAACTGCAAGTCCCAGCTTGCAAGAGCTGAAAAATACTCCAGGTACTGATGGTGCTGGTGTTTGTCCCCTCCTTCAAGGCATTTCTCATCTCATACTTTGTGGCCATGCTGTGCACAAGCATCAGGGACTGGGGAAACGCTTGCACTGCAGAAGCACAAGAAGGGAGATGGGTGTAGGTGCTGCAGAAGAGGTTCCTTCCAGCTGGCTTGCAGAAGTGCAGGTCTCCTCTGTCAGAAGGGGTCCCAGCTCCCCAGTCTGCAGGCAGCTGGATGGAGACACCCTCATGGTGACCTTAGCAAGGGACAGAGACCTGGCTGCCCTTCCCCTGAGTGGGGATGTCACCCCAGGGCTCCCATCCCCAAGCACAGGAGGAGCTCCTCAGGACAGGGGTGAGCAGCCACTGATCCATCTGGCCTGAGTCATGGGCTCTCCCTGCCAAGTCATTCTGCATCTGTGCCCCCAGCCTGGTCGGGGCTCTGGGTCAGGGCACAGCACGTCTGGCTGCCCTGCAGGACTCTGCTCAAGTGCTCAGCAAAATGAGAACAAACTTAAAAGGAGGGCAAAACTGATGTTTCTATTAGCTGTAGAGAGGCCTTGCACTTAGAGAATGTGACAGGCCCACACTGAGTATGAAGATGACTGTAATACCTCTGCTGTTTACTTTGTGTGTTTGCGCTGCAAGCTCTTTGGCCCAAGGACTGTGCCTCATCATGTATTTACACAGATCCAGCACAGCGGGTCACTGGTCTCAGTAGGGGCCCCCAATCTCAAGTGATAATAATGAACTGGCTTTCTTCTAAGTGTTATTTACCCAAACAATGCTGTGTTCCATTGTGCAGCATTGTTTTTATTAATTTTTTTTTCAGTTCACATGATATAAAAACGTTGTCCACCCAAACAGTGAAGAACAATATGAGTGCTCATCTCCTGCTGGGAAATAAAAATTCAATAGTCTCAAATATCAGTCCTTCCTGCCCCCTTTAGTAACTTTGAGGACTTGGATCTGATGATAAAATGCTTTAAATCCATTTTAAACCTTGTCTGGACTGGCATTCCTTGTCTGGATCTTAGCAACATAACAAAGCTTGCTTTGAAAGTCTCTTCAAGAGGCAACCCCGAGTTCATGCAGTTGAAACCTATGTGAGGAAGGCCAGTTTATTTGTATAGCAGCTGCTTGAATTGCAGAATCTAGCCCAACATCTTTCAAAACATGATTGAACTTTATATCTGCAGAAATCTCTGGAAAGAGTGCAAAACCAAGTATTTCTGAACTAAGAGATGCATTTTATTTAAGGAAAAAATCACAAAAGACAATCTAAAATATCTACTAAACTTATTTTATTGGAAGCAAAGATTCATTTTTACACACTTTTATGCGTGCGTTTGTTTGTTTGTTAAATGTATGTATACCTTTTTCTTCTCTGCTGAACTGCATTGTAAAAAGTTGATTGTGCTTGTAGCTATGTATTAGATCTATCTTTAGTATGGTGAGATGCTAGGAAAGGCATTTTGGGTCTTATCTGATTGTTTTGCAAAGCATACACAGTTGCTCTCAACCCAAACTACATGATGAAAATGAATGCTTCTACTTTAGTAACGAGGATCAGCAATGATGCCTTCAGCATGAAACTGCCCGGTGTAGCCAAGGCATAATTTTATTATCCCAGATGAAAGAAAAATATGACCTCATTGTGTTTTGTATGAAAAACATTATTTTGAGCCTGTCTGGTTCCTGCATGCTTGCTGAGCTGTGTTACTCAGTAATGTTTGGCACATGGTAGCTTTTTCTGAGTGAGGCTGGTGTGCAGAAAGAAAGAAAATAAGGCCAGGTTGGAGCTGCTATCTATTTCCATGGTTTTATTCCTGCCCTTTGAGTTCTTTGTCAGACAGTTGCAGTCTGCTCCAGAATGACTCCTGTTGTTTTGTGAGCATATCCCAGCTGCAGTGTTACTCCCAGAGTGCTAAGAGAGGTAAGTTGTGTTTAGAGGTGGGAAAGGTCCGGCTGGGGCACTGCCTTTCCCTTCTTTGATACAGGATAAGAGTTGTTACTCCTTATATCAGTCGTCTTAATGAGAGCAGAGCATGTCCTTAGGCAGATGTGGACAGCTGTGTGTGCAGCCCCACACACACCCCTCTGTGTAGAGATTGCCTGGGCACAAACCACTCCAGAGAAGCTCTCAGATTTAGGGGGAAAGTTGTTTTTAAATTAAAAACAGTCTTGTGATAATTCCATAAATAACACTTTTTTTTTCAAGGCTGGTGCTTCATTCTGGCATTACAGAATAGAATTACTATGTTTGCCTCCTCAGTCTGGGAATCCTTGTGGTGTTTTCTATTTTATTCTTCCTGGAAACATTTGCAATGAAATATGAAGGCTCAGTTTTCATCTACTATTAGTGTTTTCCAAGTAAAAAATATAAGACCAAAATTACTAGATATTGATGAGAAAGGCAAACACTCCTACAAACACATTTTCTTTTTCTCCACTTTTCTGTTTCCTTGTTTACTGTAAAAAAATTGCATGAAAAATGTGTTTTCTTGTACTTTCTTGAGCTTCACTGAAAAGGAGGGATAAAGGAAGAAATAAAAATGGTTTTCAAAAATAATTTTATTAAATACAAAATGTAAGATCCATTTTAATTCAGTGGTTAGTTCTCCGTAATACTTTCAGAAATGCCTGTATGTTTTCATCCTCTGCTCTTTGAATTGCCTTCTATGTCCAGTTGAAATTTTCTAAGTAGCTCTACTTGAGTCAGTTGAGTAAGGAGCCGCTAAAAGAATTAAAAAAATAAAAAGTGCATGGACTTAATGAGCAACAAAGTTAGTGATCTGTAGCAATTACCCAAGTGAGTAATTTTGTTTCATTAATGCACCCTAAAGCACCAAGCTGTTTTGTCAATGGGCACTGCAGGGCCATTGCCAGGCTCAAAGAGACAGTTTTGTTACCAACCGCGGCGCAAGCGATAGGTTTTACCAACAAGGAGGGAGAGAAAGTAGCTCAGTGTAGGAAGAAAATTAAAGTCCATCTATTATTGTCATGGAAGCCAGTGGCAATGCTTGTGAAGATTCTAGCAGAGCAGGGTCACCCATCAGTTTGTTCTGGCTTTTCCTTTTTTGCCTTTTCCCCTGGCTTTTCCAGTTTCTTGGTTACTGTGGTTTTTTAAGAGGGCATCTTGATGCACAGAGCATCATGGTTTGAAATGGGAAGGAAAGCATATTCCTGGCTTAGTTGAATTCTTCTTGGAGGAAAATAGAAAAGCAAATAGAAACAGAGGCAAAGCTGTGTTATACCTTGTAGGCACCTCTGGATCACTCAATATGGGACACACACAGTGTATGATATATTAAGGTGAAGTATTGAATATCCATAAAGGCGTACTAGCAAATGGTGTCAATTTTCAAACACTTTGCTTTGTCAGCTTCACAAATTTAAAATCAATCATCAAAAAGTCCCTGTATAGATCAGCTGAAGAGACATATAACCTTATGGTTATCTCCCTGATGAAAAAGTTGAAATTAAAGATGAGTTTATAAAGAGTCAGATTGGCAGAATTCTGTAGTGCTAAAAGCTGGGGTCGTCTGACCTCTCAGATTAGAAACAAATGATGAGGAGAAACAATGACACACAGTGCACTGCTAATAAATACATCTTGGAGGACAGTTGAGCACACAGAAAAATAGAATTCACAGAGAAGCTTATTTTCAGCATGAATGCTATTTTCTCACTGCATTATCATAAATATGAGAGGGAAAAAAAGCTATAAATAAAAAATTCTCAGGCACTCCCTGGAGACTTGTCAAAAGTACGTAGTTTTTGTACACTGCAGTGTAAAAGTATTCATTAAAATTAATTTTTAAAATGTCCTGTCCAATATTAGTTGCCTGATGTCCTTCCTTTGATCATAAATTATAAATGAACTGGCAAAAAATGAAGAAACCATGATTCCATTAATGAATTATTTAAGTGTGATTGTTAGTTTTTGCAATCATAGGCCTAATAAGCTCAGGCTTGTGACACTGAAGTGTTTCTTACTGGAGGGTGATGATGATGATGGTAATGCTATTAACATAATCAATGTGTCCCATGAGTCACGAAGCCAGCCAGCTCCTTGGTGGCTCCAAGGTGGCACAGGCCCCTGAAGGTGGCCCAGCCCATGGAGGTGGCACAGGCCCTGGAGATGGCACAAGCCCATGGAGGTGGCCCAGGCCCTGGAGGTGGCACAAGCCCATGGAGGTGGCCCAGGCCCTGGAGGTGGCAGACGCCCCTGAAGGTGGCCCAGCCCCTGGAGGTGGCACAGCCCCTGGAGGTGGCACAGGCCCTGGAGCTCCTGTGGGCCGGCAGGAGAGGGAGGTGACACTGAGGACATTCGGTGGGGTTCACTGGGCAGCAAAAGGCCAGGAGCACACTAAGAGAGGATCTTGTCCCCCAGCAGCCTGCCAGTGCCCGTGGCACATGCTGCTGGCTTGGCCCACTCCAGCGGCGGCTCTGGCAGCTCCAGCGAGTCCGAGAGCAGCTCCGAGTCCGACTCCGACAGCGAGAGCAGCTCCAGCGACAGCGAGTGCAACGAGGAGTCCCGCAGTGCCACGCCAGAGGTGAGCCCACCCTCAGCTCTGCCTAGGGGGGAAGCATGGAGGGGAGCAAAGGCCCCCTGCTAGGGGGATGCTGGAGTTCTGTGCTGTTTGATGCTGTTGACTTCTTTTCCCTTTGCCTTTTCACATGTATGACACACATACTCATTCTAGCTTTTGGAAGAATCTTTCTGGCCTACATTTGAGTTGCTTTAAAGAAATATTTAGATTTTTGCCAGTAGCTAGAGAAGATTTTATTGACACAGTATTCAGCTGGGACTAAGGAAAGGCAACATGACAAAACTATCTCTTCAGGGACTAGCTAAACTTTTTAGTTGTATTAAATTTCTCCAGGGCTACGTTGTAAACCAGATAAGGAAGCCTAATTAACCATAACTACTCCATAAATACTTCCATAAAACTAGCAGTCACCACTAGTTGACTGAAATAAAAGGGTACATTAAAAAAGTTCTTTTTTAAAGGGAAAAGCGCTGCTTCTGTCTGAGATTTGTTCCTTATCATCCTTCAATCTGCAGCCCGAACCCCCCTCAACAAACAAATGGCAGCTGGATAAATGGCTAAATAAGGTGAACCCCCACAACAAGACCATCATCAACAATCAAAATGAGCCTCACAGTGAGAGCAGCTCCCAGGCCCAGAGCAACCAGCAGGCTGAAGGGCCAAACAAAGGGAAGCTCAACAGCAGCCTGCCCCCGACCGATCCCAAAGACCGGGCAATCCTCAGTCCCATCCGAGAGAAAGCCAAACCACGGGTTGCCCAGAAAACCCCAGAGGCAAAAAGCTCCAAGCAGAAGTCACCAGCTCATAATGAGCCAACTTCACAAAGGACTACTGGGAAAAAGCAACCCAAAAAGGTAGAAAGGACTTCCAGTGTAGAAGAGTATAACTGGCCCAAACCAAATAATACCAGCAACACTCCCAAAGAAAAAGACACACAGGAACCCCCCGAGCAGCCAAAGGTTCGAACTAAAGCAGCAGTTGGGAAGACAGCTCCAAGGAAAGAACCACGAACTAGCACAGGTCTCACTTCAGAGAAGAAAAAGTACAGAGGCCCCAGCAAAATTGTCCCAAAGTCCCGGGAGTTCATTGAAACTGATTCATCTACTTCTGATTCAAACACAGACCAGGAGGAGAGCTTGCAGGCCAAGGTGCTGCCAGCCTGCCCTGGGTCTGGCAGTGGTGTCAAAGTGAAGGACTCTGGCAGTAATATCCTCAGCGTAAGTAGCTTAACCAGCAATGGCAGCAACACATCCATTGACCAGACCAGCAATGACCTGGAGGAGCAGCTCTTTTCTCCTATCCCAATCGTACAAAATGAACTTCTGTCCCCACTGAGAGAATATGAAGAACTCAAATCTCTGTGGGTGAAAATAGACCTTAGTTTACTCTCTAGGATACCTGGACAGGAAACTTTTGAGACCACGTCTGTGAAAAGTGAACCAAGAGAGGCAAATGTGAAACACAGGCGACCATCTCGAGAGTCCCCCACCCCAGCAGCTGAAAAACCCTCCACAAAATCCAAAAGGAAACACAAGGTAAGTTATTCTCATTGTTTAAAGGAAAACAGTTGTGTTTCTGAGCACCCTGGAGGTCAGGACCAGAGGCAGTGGTTCCTCACTGCATCTGCAGCCAGGCTGTGGGGAGGCATCACAGCACTGAGGCTTTATTGGCTTTACAAAGGACTGACATTTACAAGTGCACTACAAATTAACATCAGAAACTAGCAAAAAGCAAACCCCAGCTGAAAAAATCAATAAACAATGTATTTTTTGAGATTCTTCTAAAAAGTTTTTCACTGTATTTGTTCACTCACCTATTAGTTTCCAGTGTTCTGTAATCTGCAGAAAGTGATGAGTTTGTATTAGTGCCGTTTCAGCCATACTCAGAAAATGTGACTTCTATTTGGAAGAGAGGGGCTTATTGCCTGAAGAATTAAGGTGTTTTCACCACTGGTTTAAACAGGCTTCATCAAAGTCAGTGGAATGGTGCTTGCTTATGCTCCTGGTGAATTTAGTTTTTGTATTGTTTTGTGGTATGAACAAATATGATACATAGAAATATAATTTACTTAACTAGCTGCTTTCTCTGCACAACTTCCCAAAAAACAAATATATTTTGACTGAAGGCATTATGTTTTATCATGTGTTTTATGTTATTTATGCCCAAGGGTATCCTACCTTGTGGGATATGACATTGCACTTCAAACTAAATGTGTTTTCAGAAAAGAAACTGAGGTTTTATATCCTAAATTAATTTTTGTAGTCAGTTTTTCCAGCTGAAATGTTTGTACTCTGGTCTGCCTGTGAAAAGTCATCAGAGTGTATTTTTTTATATTCTAAATTTTATAAATCATTGTGAATATGACTTCAGCTGTCTGTTTTGGAGGACTTCTTGAAATCCTGAGTTTGAGGAGTCCAGTGGTACAAGAGAATTAATGCAAGACAAAGACAGACGATGCCAGGCAGACACAGGGTCTACACCCCTGCCTAAATGAGTCACTGCACGGGCTCCTTCCCTGCTGAATTAAGTGAAAGTAATCACATGAGTAAACTCAGCAGGTTTTTATTCAATTTATATTCTAGCTGCACACTACAGAGATGCAAGAAGGAAGGAGAAAAAAGAGGAGAGGGATGTATAAATGTCCATACTTATGTATGTCTAAGTACACCAGGGTGCATATTAATTATACCAAAAATAATTCTTGCTGGGTAGCTTAGTGGAGTGTCTGTATCATGGAGAAGGAATCGTGACTAAAACACAAGGGTAGTATTGGCAACTAAAGTGAGGGCTCCCAGGGAAGAAAAATAAATAAGGGGGAGTTATATGAAAAGTGTAACCTCATCATTTCCATGACTGAAACTTTGAATCAGAAAGTAACAAAATGGAGAATCTTGCTCTGGGCCTGTGCTAACATAAGCTGGACTCTGAATCAGCCCCTGTAATGTTGTGATTGTTCACTGCTACCCAAGAAACAAGCCAATTAGGATGGCTTCAGGGTGTACCAAGAGTTAAAGCAGGGTAGAGAGGGACTAATTTCTAAATCATGCTATTAAAACATTTATTTTAGCCATCTACTAGTGGACTCGAAGACTGATATGAAGGTTGCAGTGACAGAGCAATAATCAGCTTTGTTTGTCCTGGTTCAGGCACAAAAGTCATGCATCAGGGAGTCTTCCAAAGCAAATTTCAAATGAGCTAGTGCTGTTAATGACTACCCCAGCTCAGTCCTCCACTCCTAGTCCTGTGAGGAATACTTATTCAGAGAAGTTTTCACATCAACTTCTATTAGGCCAATGAGTAAAAGCAATTTACTTGAATAAGGTTTGGTGCTATCAAATCATTGCATCTAAATTATTAATTAAATTCCAGTGCACTACAGAAGATAACTTTAGCACATGAGACATTTTGCTTCCTAATTATCTGCTATGTCGCTTGTTATATAACTCCACGTCCTGTGTTTGGAGCACGTTTAGCCCTGATTTCAGGTGACTTTCACTTCTCTTAGACCAGCAGTTCAACTGCTGCTGCTGTGGGGGAAATGCACTGAAATACACAGGTCCTCTGGATGGCCAGTGAAGCTGTGCACAAATGCTGGCTCTTTGATGCTCTGCCATGTTTTGTTACAGCAGACAGAAAGCCTGGACACCTTTGTGGAAAGCAAGAAGCAGCGCCTGGAGGAGCCTCCAGCTTCCTGTCTGCTCCCACCTTGTATCTCTCCAATTCCAAACCACAGAATAACCAGCACTAAAGAGTAAGTGGATTTTTGACGTCACATTCCTGAGGGATTTCACAGTACTTTTCTGTAAATATCTTTGCTGTAGAGTCAGATGGGCTTTACAGCCCATCAGCATAAGCAGCACAGCCTTGGTATTCCCATCCATGAGGAAGAGGAGCCATGTGGCTTTGGATGAGATTCATGCCTCCTGCTGATGGCCTGCAAGACTTCAGAATGCTGCCATAATCCTGGTGTACTCTTCAACCTCCCTTCAATGTTCTTTCTTGCCTCTATTACCTTGAACCTCTGTGGACAGAGAATCCTGCTAAAATTGGGAATTATTTGATTGCCTGGAATTAAATTTTTTAAATCATTTTCATGAGAGACAGTTCTCAGTTTTACTGAAAAAAATAGTGACATTGCCTCTTTGTTTTACCTGTGTAAACAGCAATGTCAGGGCCCACCATCCCAGGTGTCTCAGATGTGCTTTGTATCTTAGCAGATACACCATCCAATATTTTGTGCCTTTCAGAGTGTCTTTCAGAGGTGGCTCTAATGCTTGAACAAACAGGTGCCACATAAATAATGATTGTGATTTTAGAGTCACAAGGTTAACATTCTATAAATAGCCAAAGAGTCCAATTCCCTTTTGTTATTTTGTGCTTTTATGATTTTGAGATGAGGTGCTTCTTTCTGCTTTGCACTAGGATAAGCAAAGAATCAAAATCATAGTGTGCTTCTAAAAACAATTTGAGGATAATATAGGTAAATTTTGATAAAGTTCAAAAGCAAGTTATGAAACAGCACACTAATTTTAAAATCCCTAAAGAAAGGGTGAGCATCATTTTATTTATTCTGGTGTCAAAATGAAGTAACTTCAGTCTGTGAATTAGCCACTCATTCAGCCACTGAGAAAATCAGAGTTGGAGTCTGGAAGAGGAAGATGAGATGAAAGTTACAGTGGCATCTGTAACATGTTGCACATTTGATAAACATCATGATGGGTGTTGCCTGATTGTCATTGCTGGATATACAATGAGCAGAGATGTATTGCAGAGGGAATCAAGGATTATGCATCCCCAACACCTCCACAATCCATTAAAAAAAATCTTTCTATTCTTGTCACCATCAGGCCCTAAGGATCCACCCCCAACCTGATGTTTCTTAATTTGAGCTTGTTTTCCAGGTCGTTAATTTGATTCCTCAGAGCTTTCAACCCTTGGGTATTCTCTGTTAAAACATAATTGTGTCCATCAATAGTTATTTCCATATACTAGCTTTTCCTTTCATCTGCCTGAAGTTTTGAAACAAAATTTTCTGACTATTTTTCCACATCAGTGAGACCTGGATGACACTGCCTTTGTTGTTACTACTGTTTTCTGAGTTTGCTTGAAGAAAATGCAATACTTTTTTTGATTCAGGTTTTCACTTCAGGTTTTCAACTCCCATAGACATGCAACTGATCATGTATTTCCCAAAAGATCAGGGAGCTGGATGAACTGTGTGAAGACAATTTCCTAGAAATTTAAACGTTCATTTTTAAGCAGTCAGGAGTGATTCTGTTCTCCAGAAGATTGAGTAATTTTTTAAGGGGAGGCAGAATAAAGTCCAGTGTTCAAGGCAATGGGGGAAAAGTAACACTTCAGGGGTAAAAGGTTGAAAGACAGGCTTTGCCATTTGGTCTTTTATTCCCAAAAGTTCTAAGTTTCCTTTTAGAACTCTCTATATAAGGACGTTAAGAAATGAGGGTGAGTCAGCTACAGGTGTGATGATGATCTTCATCCCTTAAGGAGGTGTTAAGTCCCATGGTGGATGTTGTCACTTAGTAGGAACCTTAGGTCTCTCCTATTAGAACTTGATCCCCATGCCAATAAGCCAAGTTCCCCAAGGCAGACATGAAATTTTTATTAGGCTTTTTTAAAGGTACAAGAGTGTTTTGACAGAAAAACCATGATCTGGGCCAAAATATGGAGGCATTCAGGAGTCTGGAGCAATCAGCAAAAGACAGGTCACACCTGTGCTTTCACAGCTCCCATTGCCTGCCTTGCTGTGGTTGAGGCACTTGGATACATTTCTCTGTAATCTCCCCCTAAATATATGGGCTCAATAAAGCAAGCAAAGATGGACAATTAACCTTTAAAGGGTGACATGTCTAATAAGGGCCATTATATGCCTAATTTCCACAAGTTTCTGTGACGACATGTACAATTTGAGTTTAGAAATTTCAAATGGCCACTTGTGAACTTAGAAGGCATTTGCACAACCAGAGAGTTTTGTATTGTGTAGTCATTGCATAAGTCATAATTACCTCTCTGTTTCTTCCCTCACATATTTAGGGTCTGATGCCTTTTCCAAAATCTGACCTGACCCTTAAAATATAGTGTTCAAACTATTGCATCACTGTATTTTCCTTATTTCTGCTACTTACAGCAAATGAAAGAATAGGTGTTTCAGTGTGTTTATAGGAATACATTGAAGCACTTCTGTGAAGCAGAATTCCTGTCAGATCAGCTGCCTGCTTTGCAGCAGAGGATTGCTTATTTATATTTAGTTCCTTGACAGAGAAATTTTAATTTAAGCATTAATTGTATGTGCTGCTGAATCCCATTGATATATGAATATTTGATTGGTAGAACCAGTCCAGACAGAGACTGGACTCACCAAATCCTCACCAGTATTTGGTTTTTTGTAGCAACACGTTTGTAGCAACAGGGAATTATTTGCTGATGCAAACTGTGAGTCAAACTGGACTCATACCAGTGAGACTTGCCCACCATTTAGCCGGCATGCTAGAAATCTGTCTGAGGCAAACATTTCTGCATTTTTGTTTTTCAAAATTTCCCGTTCCCTTTTGTTTTCAACCTTTAGCTGAAGATGCACCTCTCCTTGGCAATACCTATTAGTTGCTCCCTTCGGTAGTCACAGCAGCATTCACTGGGGTTCTTTCATGGCACAGCAGCCTTCACATCCATGACAATGAGTTCAGCTCCATTCAGGTGCTGGCATATGGCCCAGGCCAATGTGGGAGTGACCTTTCCCTGTAGAGCCCTGCAGAAAGTCAGATACACCTTCAATTTCAGCATTTCATTGTGGGCCAGGGAAGGAGAGGCAAAGGAAAGCCAAGTTCCTGGCATAGACAAAGCCTGGGATGGCTTTCTGTCACTACCAGGCCTGAGATAGCACTGCATACTACAAGGAGTGGATAAAGGGCAAAGAAAAGCAGCTTGAAACATGAGAGTAGCTGGAAATTCTCCCTTCTTCATGCAATGACCTCTTGTTGCTTGCTTGCTTGCTTGCTTTCTGCACTAAAAAAAAACAGGCTGGAAAAAAAAGCAGATGGGGAACCTTCTCCTTCTTTGATAATTGGCCTGTTTTAGACACAAAAGATTAAAACCCTGCAGCCAAAAGACCATCAGTTCTGCTTGTAGTTTTTCAGTGCACTTTGTGTTTCTCCCTAGATTTTAAATAATTTTAACTAACAATCATGTCAGCAAATTAAACCATTGAGTCTCAGTAATTATTGCAATAAATTAATTCAAAATTAGCGATTCCTGCAATCAAAGACCAGTTTCTTAGGCCATTAACAGCCCAAAGCAAAGTGACAATCTGGTTAACTGCTGGTAACAACCTATTTCATGGAGGTTATTGTTAGCATAAATGCTTTAGTGTAAATCTGAGGGAGGTAACATTGCTAAATAAATTAGCCGCTTAATTCCTGCAAAAACTTATAGAATTAAGTGGGCAAGGGGAAGAAAAGAAAAAAAACCCCAACAGACAATTAAAACTGTATTTATGGGGGGGGGGGGGGGGGGGGCAGAGTTAAACGTAAATTATGTATAAAAAATATCCTCTAGAGCCTTTTGTTTTGTGGTTAATTCTTCCAAGCCACAGAGTGATTTGTGTGCCAGAGTTGAGTAGCTGCACCTGTTCTTTGGTTTGCCCCATCTTATATCTGAGCCCAAAGATGAAGTGAACTGGTGCTGTTTTAAATAGTGAAGAGCTGCAAACTCCTATGTGCACAGTGGCACAGGAAATCACTTTGCTCTGTGTTCCCCCTGTGAGTGCATGTTCAGGGTTCCCTGTGTAGGGCATGTGCTTTGGGAGGCAGAGGTTCTGCCCCTGGGTGCTTCTGTGGGTTAACTGTGTCTTCTTTGCTGCTGTACAATCCAAGAACATGTGTGTGCTTTGTCAGGGCAGTGCTCACCCTCCTTTGGAAAATTTTCCTCTGGAAAAAGTTCAGAGTGTTGTGAGCCATAACTATGGTAACTTGTCTGAGTTCCAAAATGCCCTTTGGGGGTCAGAAAGCAAACAGATGGAGCTTTGAGTGAGAACTTTCTGGAGGACATATTGCAGGACCACATGTGCATGAAATCAGTCTCCTCCAAGAACTGCTGGTCTATTCCAACATGGTCGTTTGCCTTTGATCTTCTTCAGACCCATGTGTTTTCCAACAAGGACAGCATCCATCCGTAAGGCAATATGAATTTGAGCTTGCTTTATTTCTTCAGTCTGAAGATCGTTAATATCAGAGGGTTTCAAATAAGATATTTTTAACTCTGCTTCAGTTGAATTAAAGTAGTTTTGGGTAGAGGAGCTATAAAACATGAAGAGTTTGTTTGATTTCACTCTGTGGTTTCACAGATAAGGCTAAAATATTTCTGTATCACCAAAGGTCCAAGTAGGGCAGTGACTGAGGTGTAGATATTGATACTGTCAGTGAAACTGCAGAAGAGGCCAGGCTGAAATGAGAGAGAGCTCCTAAATGAGAAGTAAGGAAACCTGGGTCGCCTTCTCCTCTTTCCCTGGTTACTTTGAGGCAAAGGAGATCAATAATTCCTGACACTGACTGAAAATGTGAACAAAACATAAATTCTTGTTGACTTAATTTGTTATTGAAATTTTAGTCAATAATCATGAACAGTAAATGATCATGTAGTGCAATATTAGATGTCTAACAAAAGATTAAAATTCAGGTTATCTTCATTGACTGAGCTGGGACAATACCTAAAATAAAAATCTATGAGTAGATTAACATGTTAAGCAGTCAGTGAAGTCTTGGGTTTGGTTTTTTCTTTTTTGATGAATTTGCATGGAGAATGGCCTACCAGGTTGGGGGATTTTTTTCTGGTTTTACTGTGCATCACAGCTGCCATTGCTAGCCAGCTAACAATCTCTGTACATAAAACAGACAATAGATTATCATGTTACTTGAGCTTTCATGTCAAGACCACATTCATTTTCTGAATCACGTTCAATTCATCAACCAATATTTGCTCAAGGGCTTTTGCCAGCTACAATGTATCATTTTAATATAGTGTTGAACATTGGCTTTATTCTAGAGGTTAAATAATTATTATATTGTTATTGTTATGGTTATCATTTTGTAGTTGTTATAAATTCTATTTTTGGTTCATATGCTGCCATGTGTTGTTTGGGTTTTTTTGCAGAGGTTGCTTATGTGAGCCCTAATCCACCTTTTAAAAAGATGCTTAATGTTAAACACATAAATAGTCATACTTGATGTCAAAGGAACTAACCCCGTGCATAAAACTTTCTAGCACTTTGCTGAGTCAGAACCTCTATGACCTCTCAAATGAAGACTGACTCAAATTAGCATTTAAATTGGGTGCAATTTGTACTAATGCACTGCAAGTTGTCCTCCAAAGCAGAAGGTTTCTGCAGTCATTGAAAAGGCAGAGGCAGCTCTTCTGTTTTCACTGCTGTCCCCTTGTGCCTCACCATGGAGGGCACGGGACTGCAGGACAGACTGGAGGGCAGAGCTGGCTTCTCAGTAAATGAGATGTACAGCTTTGTGCTGTGGGGAATTAACCAATATTCTTGAAGTGCATCTGGTTTTTCTGTGTGTCCCAGGAGCAGCAGTAGCTCGGTGAAGAAGGTGACAAAGAAAAGAGAAGAGAAGCTGTTTCCTCCTCCCTTGTCCCCGCTCTTGGACGACCCTGTGCACCGGCGGCACAGCAGTGACAACAGCTCCTTCAGCCAGGAGCCCACTGTCACCAACACCTCACAGACCAGCAGCTCTTCCTCCTCTGCTTCTAAACACAGAAAGAATGAAAATAAATCTTCTTCTAACCCCAAAGGAATCTGTGTAAGTAACCAGCCTCTGTTGGTGGCGGTGAACGAGATAAAATGAAATCAGTTCAGCTTTATTCTGTTGGATTTTTTTTCCCACACAGTATGTATTTCTAAATGCTTATGTAGCCCCACTCAGGGGGAGTGGATCTTTGCAAAGCCAGGCATAAACAGCTCTTGCAAGCTCCATTTTTAGGTCAGCATTCGGCATCTGCTTGGTGTTGTCTATCATTCCCTGAAGCACCTGAACCCTGAGCCTCAGAGAAGAGCCTTTGCAGCCATCAGCGAGCTGAAATTAGTCCCTTAAGTCTGTAGCTGCAGCATTCACATTTTCAAAATAAAACTTCCAGAATGTCACCTGAATTACTGCCCCAAATTCTCAGCCAGAATTAAGCACAGTAGTCATACTGAATATTATGGCCTAAACTAAACAGACAATAACAATATAACAAAAACTTCCTGTCCATAGTACACTCAGCATGTTAATAACCTCTCCCAGGTTTTCAGGCTAACAACAGTAAGGTTTATTTATGCTTAATCTTCATTTATTATTTGTAACCTTTCAGAAAATTTATAAACTGGGTTTTTTCCCTCCAGATGAGTACTAATATCACACTATTAGGGCCATCACCCCATCAGTGGTTCTCACAGGGACAGTTCTTTGTTGCTTGCTTTTCTCCAGATTCAGGTAGGGTTTTTGTCTGAAAATACATGAAAAAGAGCCAAAACTGCATAACAAATTCACTAAAATAACATAAAATTTCACATTGGTTTGTCACCTTCTTTTTAGCTTAAACAGAGAAACTCTAGGGTTTTGGCCCATTTTAGAAAATAGTCCTTCATCTAGGGTTTCAAACCCATCCTTTCTTTATATTATCAAACTGTATCTTAGTATCACTGTCAAAATTAAAAAACAAGAAGAAAATTCTGCCACAGAAAAGGCCATGCATAGCCCCATTTTTCACAGTTCACCACTTTGAGAGAGGTTGTTACCCTGCACTGTAATAGTAAAACTCACTAGTTGCATTGAATTGTAGGTGACAAATCACTTCACCTTATTCATTCATCCCTGTTGCTTTCTGATATCATTGTGTCACTTCAAGCTGCGCCAGTAATACACACGCCTTCAACTGAAATCAGTGCCAAAATGAACTGCATATGTCAGCAAATAAACAGAGCTGTGTAAACAGCAGGGCCTCTTCCTCTCATCCCAGCATCTCTAGTCAGATTTATCCTTTGTTAATCTATTGTCTTGATGCAAGAAATATTTTTCCCCTAAAATATGTTAGACTTCTTTCCCTAGTTCATTGGTTCATCTGTAATTTAGTTTATCTGGTTGGAGACCAAGCTTGCAAGTTGCAATTGCCTGATTTAAAATCTTCTGTTATGCTTCTGGTTTTAATCATTGCAAAGTCACAACTGACTTCTGCTTTCCATTCTTCCTTCTGTAGCAAGAGAGGAAATTGTTCCCTGCTGAAATCCAAGCAGACTCTTCAGCCTGTTAGCTCCTAGTTAGCTCCTAGTAATATAGAAAAAAGATTCCATTAGTGTGATAGGCCTTGAAGAAGTTGAGTTTAGATGTAGCCTGGCCCATTAGATCTCCCCAGCCTTGCTTTAAGTGTTTCTGGTCAGTAACACCATGATATCCACCTAGACCTTGCACCTCCAAGTGTAAATTACTGAGTTCAGGTGAGAGCCCAGAAGTGGAGCTGTACTCCCTAATTAATCTGTTAGGCTCATGTTACAAAGAAGGGAAGGGTGGTTTGGTGAGATGACATGAAGGTAGGGTGGGCTGCTTGGTGCCTTAGCCTTTGGTTTGTTGGGAAGGGTTTTTGGCAGGGAGGGTGGATGTGAGCACTTACATGGCTGGAGTGTTTGTTTGAACTGAGAATAAGAGTCCTGTGTTTCCTAGGAGGAAGAATCTCACAGTACACCCACAGCCAACACTCTTCTTGACACCAGCCATCTAGAACCAGACATCTGGTCTGCAATGCCAACGCTTTCCAATGGGAATTCTGAGCCCAGAAGACCCAAAATAACATTTGATGATGTGTAAGTTTTATTGACTTTGTGCTCTGTGATTGGGATTTTTGTGCAAGCAGAGGTCCCAGGGAAAGAGAATATCTTTGATTACAGTGCTGGCATTGGGCACCTGTGTGCATAGTGCTGCACAAAGGCACACACAGTTTTAATCTTGGCAAATGAACTGTTGTCACTGATTAATGAAGATTCTGTTGATAAATGTTTTCAGATCATGAATGTTGGTTCACGGTAATTCTTCTTCATTTTTTTACTTTAGCTCCTCTAATGGAAACTTCTTATACTTAATTAGTTTAAAATATTTTTCCTTTTCCTCTGTTCAGCACACATTAATAGGTCCTTTGGGCAACCAGTTTCTACAGCTACTTATTTTATATTCTGGTCACCCATCATATCTCTGCATACAGCAGCTTGAGATTGATATCAGGTTAAGATTTAAAGAGATAAGTGGGCATATATGTCAAAACTCTTCTTTAAAGCAATCAGCAATATTTTCAAACAACATTTGTCCAACTATATGAAAGCAAAGACTTGAATTAATTGATTTTGTCTCTCTAGGCTGCACAATGCAGATTATTACATGCAAGAGGCTAAGAAGCTGAAGCATAAAGCAGATGCACTGGTAGGTTATCACAGGTTTTTTTGTCTCTTTCCACTGTGGAACTCAGTGTTAAAAATGAACATTATTGCACAAGATCTAAAACCTCTCAAACCAAGAGGAACTCTGCTACTGACTAAACTGTGTTTCAGTTTGTGCTCCATAAACACTGTGCACAAGTAAAACCCTGAATGCCATTCCTAACTTTTAAGTATTTGTTCCCAAAAAAAAGCTACTTACAATAGCTGCTGTTTCTTCCAAGGGGGAGCAACAATCATGCTGTTTATGAAGTATGTAAGATGGTTTTATGAAAGTTGATGTGTACTTGAAATTTGTTTTTCTATTCATTTTGAGCCTAAAACAGAAGTGATGAAATATTCCATAGCAAAAAGACAGGCAAATCACCTCACACCCCATTATCATGTGGTAAAACTGTTTGATATTTCCAATCTGATTGTTTAAAATCTGAGACAATTCATTTTTATGTACTACATTCATTTTTATTGCGTGGTTTTAGCCTGATAAAGAAAGTCTCAACACACTTATTCCCAAAAAATCTGGTAGTGAGGTAGTTCAATGCTGGGAAAGCTTTTTGCTTGCTTTACCCCAGAGGAAATTCCAGTAAGATGAGCCTAATTTTGCCAAGTGTCTGGATTTTGATAAAACTACATAATCTGACAGATTGTTTTCTGCCATGGTTTGCTCTATATGAACTATTTCCAGTTCTGAAGTGTCCTTAATAAACATTTGCTTTGTAGGAAGGGACTTTCCCTCCTGTGTGCTACATAGGGTGCAGAACAGAGGCTCATTCAGGAAGACTTAGTGGAACTTGACTCCTCTACTTAATTTAACTAAGATGTCTAAAATGGAGTGTGGCCATCCACTTTGCCCCTCAAAGAGCTGGGTGATTATTCACCTCTCAACTTTATTATTTCTGGGGGTTTTGCATGTATATTCTATCATTACCCATTAGAGATTTTGCACTTAGAAAAAAAAAATTTCCAAAACAATTCCATGCTATGTTTTTAAAAAGCAAACTAGCCAAAGTCTCTCCCTCTGCTGTCAGTGAGCTGAAGGAGGAATGACATTTCAAGCTGTCTGCTTCAGCTCTCCAGGCTCCCTTTTGGCTTGGGGCACAGTGTTTCCAAGTGTGTTTTCTGTGTGAGGTGGGTTGAGGGTTTTGGCACCTGTTGTGGCTGTCAGCAAGGTGACAGTCATCCCTCCCAGCGTGCCCGTTTGCAGGAGGTGGCCTGATGGCTTCCAGCCAGCTCAGCAGGGCACATCCAGCCCCAGCCTGGCTCTGCAGGCTCACAACACCTCCCACAGCTGGGTGACCTTTAAACAAAGCACACATGGTGCTGGCACAGGGCTACCTGCTCCATGCTAGCAAATATTTACAGGCTCAGGCCCCGATGATCTCAACACGCTCCGTCAATTCATCTCCCTCTGCAGCCAGACACACTCACAAGGTGCTGCCCTTCTCTGTGCTCTCACCTGTGCCTGTGCCTGCAGGCAGGTCTTGCCTGCCACACACAGTTTGACACCCCAGGTGCCCCAATGTGAGACCATCCACTGTGATCAACTTGTTGGCATGCATAAATATCCATGAACAAAGTATCTGCTTTTTCCTTCTGCTATTTAGGTCTCAAGTCTTTTTTTTTTTTCCCCGCCCAATGCAGCTGCACACAAATAATCTCCATGTAACACATTTGGTGTACAATCCAGTAGTGTTACTTGTCCTATGGAAACAATTGCTGCTGGTTACTTGGTGCTGACATGACAGAGCACAGGCAGCATTGAAAGATGTGTTGCAGTGGCTAGAAAGGTAATGCATGTGACCTCAAAATGTGTCAGCAAATGTTAATGAGATTTGTGGGAGCAGTGTTCCTGAGCTTGTAGAGAAAATAGATTTCTGGTGAAGGGCAGGACGTTTCATGTCTTACGGGAGAGACCCATGGAAACCTCTCCTTGTCTGGGGCTGCAGGAATGGATCAGCTAATTTGGGTGGGCTGGCTGTACCATATGGAAGAGATCTTGGAGACCTCACTGTGTGCCTGTCTGAGATGTGACGAGCTGGAATAATTCCACCTTCTTCAGAGAATCAGATCCCGTTCCTGGCTCAAATTCTGTGTCTCTACTAAATCTGCTTGCAGCCAGATTCTTTTTTCCATACCACAAAAAAAGTCATCTTTGGAAGACTTTTTGTCTTCCAAAAGAAATTGAAATTCTTCTGAAGTGAAAAAAGGAATTTGAAGAATATGCTGAGAAGCAGCCACTGGAATAGAGAGAGAGCAGTCAGAAACATTTCCATTTTCTGACCATTAAGTTAATACCTATCAATTATACAAAGGCTCTGTATGTAATCAGTGCACAAGAGCAGTACTTGTAATTAAAGGTGGGCAGAGAGAACTAGTTATGGCTTAGCAGGAGCCACAAAGACAAGTATACTGTTATCTTAGACCAATAATAAATGTTATGCTTAGTATGTTGTTAGAACAGGCTTCTGTTTTGTGTGTGGAAACATATGCAGATGCATCAAAAATATTTTGATAGAGACATAGAAAGACATTTTTAAATTATTTAAAGTATATTGGATCCCCTATATCAAATGCCACATTAGTAGAATTCTTACATTCAGCTATCAAAAACTGAAAATGTTAAATACTATTATAAAGTGCGTACTATAAAAATGTCATATATAATATTCATTACACATAAAAAACGAAATCAGTATGTCTAAGTCAGTTTAATCACAACCATTATGAGGGCTAAAACCTTCTGCAATAAAATCCTAGTAAAATGAAATATTAAGCAGTGCTATATTGTCTCCCCTTTTTTTTCCTGCTCTTTTACTCATCATATAAGTGATGTGATTTTTTTTGACCAACAGTGAACACAGAATATGACATCAGCCAAGTGGCATGGAGTTGTTACTTAACCCTTGCATAGTGACACTCAAACTTAGCTCATCTGTCAAGGAGCAGTATGGATGTGCACAAACATGCTTAGTGCCCTTTCTTGCCTGTGTAAATCCCTGATGTCAGTGGGCATACACTGATTTTCCTCTGTGGAGCATTCAGCCACATACTGCCCTGAAAGGTTTGGTAAAAACGTATCCTGCCTTAATTACTGTATGAATTCATTCCTAACTACCAGTGTCACTTTGCTTTCATCCTAAAGCTAGTGTTGCTTTGTAGAATAATCTGCCCATCTAGAAATCAAAGCTGAAGGATTTTCTTGACAGTGTCCTTCCCATTTCAGCTGGAGAAGTTCGGCAAGGCAGTGAATTATGCTGATGCTGCCCTCTCCTTCATCGAGTGCGGGAACGCTATGGAGCGAGATCCATTAGAAGCTAAATCTCCATACACCATGTACTCAGAGACTGTGGAACTCATCAGGTTAATGTCCTTTCTGTGATCATTTTCATCATCTCATTTCAGTCATAATTAGAACCTGCTATGTTTTAAAAAATACCATTTCAACGTATTAATGATTTGTCCAAGGCATCTTCATCTCAGAAGTCATCATAATTAGTTCTTGCCATTTTATTAATGTCATGGAAAATTTATAATTGATGGACACTGCTTTTATAAATTATCCCCTTTAGAGGTTATAATGTGAGTGTTATAATTTGCAATATTCATAAAATTAAAATTGAAATGTAGTGGGTGGAAGTAAAGTATAGTAATTTCACTGTTTGGCAATGACACTTGTCTTTTAAAAGGTGTAGTTTTATAATTCAAAACATTAAAGGGAGTCTATCAGGATTTCTGTTACAAACCCTGGTTTTAGAGGTTTATAACTTGGCTGTTAAAAAAGACAAAAACTGAAACTTGGGATATAAGATCAGAGCCAGAGAGGAAGCTTCTGCATATATTGTCTTGAAAACAGTATATTTTTAATGTTACAGGAATGTGCACCAGCTGAATTAATTTTAATACAGTTTTGTAGACTCATAGGCTAGAATATGGATAAGAGAGTCTTTACATACTAATAAAATGTCTGAATTATTATTCTAAAATCTGCTACTGCTCCTTATAGCTGCTTCATAGTCTTGAGTCCATAGAAATAATAATCTCCTGAGTAACTAAGTTTGCTTTACTTGAGCAAATTATCAAAGTGAAATCAAGCAGGATTAAATTTACCTGTAAGTAGAACAACAGGATTTTTCCTGTTCACTGTGATGCACCTTTGCTTTCCCCAGTGTATGCTGGGAATATCCTTGTTAATGTCAGTGTAATTACTGGCAGTTTGCAGAAGTGAAAGAAAAAGAGGCAAATCAAGCCCTAAATATTTGGTTTCTAATATGTCAACGGTGTTTTTTTTAACATGCCAGATTAGCTATTAGGGACTGCCAAGATAATGCATGTTTTACATTTTGAATAAGTAGGTATTTGCATAATAAAATGTATCAAATCTTAAGCTCTTACTCTCAGGTAAATAATATGCCTGTTAAATATTTAAAAACATGGTTTTTACATTCTTCACTTCATAAAGGGAAGGAAAAAATCTAAAGAAATCACTCAAGAAAAAAATTATGTTCACTCAACACTTGATCCATGTTAAACCCTGGAGAGCAGAAGACTTAGAAAAGGAGCCACCTGCCTCTGCTCTGCTGTGCCCAAATCATCCTGCAGTCTGACAGCATGTCCTGAACTACACAGATGCAGCTGCATGGCAGAATAAATTGTATTTAAAGAAATATTCTTTAAAGAAGGGAGCCCTTCTTCAATAGGAGCCTGTGCTTATTTTTGTTTTTGTAAGAAAACCACACAGCCCAGTTGTAATCATTGCTCCTCAGTCCAGCAGTCTGTCTGTTCAGAGTGCACAGAACAAAAATCTGTGTTCACCCACAACATGTGAACCACTTAAATCAGGGAATGGCAGCTCCAGGAGTGGCTCACAAAAGGGCAGGACCTGCAGGGAGTCAGGTGAGGGTAGAGCTTATCCTGGGGTGGCTGGCACTCCTCAGCATCAACAGCCCTGCTGCTCCTGGCACAGTCCTGCTGCAGGCTGGGGGACAGGCAGACCTGGGCATGGAAGCTGCACCTGACCTGCTTCTGGAGCTGCTTTTGGCTGTGGAAGAATCTGGAGAATATGTTATAGATCTCCAATATATAAATGGCTTAAGTCAGGTGACATTAATTCCACCACTTACCACCAAAACTAGAGTTTAATTCACCACCTGTTGCATGCAGCATCTTGTGGCAGCCAGTGAGACTGATTTGTCCATTTAATTGCTGTCAGTGGTCAGACATGGACAAAAGGTGATTGCCCAGGTGAGCAGCAGGCTCAGTAAAGCTCCATGGACAAAAACACAGTTCTTGTGGGCTACAGTGGGTGCTGGATGTACAGACAAAGTATGTGGCTGTGCACACAACACTTTCTCAGTGTAGCTGCTAATATTAACATAGGTTTTTACTGACAGAGGGAGATTTTCCTCACTTTTACTCCTCTCTTCATCAGAAGCACAATATTCCCCTTTTGCATTTAGCTGTGTCTGCCCTGACTATCTGCATCAGACACCTATTTGTGAAAGCAAGTGGAGCACCAAAGAGATTGGGCTATCAGAAATCTGACTGTCAAATGTGTTTTAATTTAATGGTAATGCTGAAATCCCAAAGAGACGCAGATCTTTGTGTTTGATCACATTCATCCAGTGCAAGAGCAGGTGGGACAGGATGTGGAGGAAGCTCTCCAGCTGGGTGGGATGGGTGCTGGGAGCCAGGCAGGGCAGAGCAGCTCAGCTCCCTGCACTCCATTACCTCTCTGTAAATGGGAGCTCATCAGGACTGCCTGGATACCTTAAAATTTTCTTACGCAAGGCTGAACCCTATTACTTATTCTAACACAAGTACCTGTGAAATTGCATTAGGGCTCAGAACAATGATTTTATGCGATGAATTGATTTTCAAGAGACTAATGCATAGAATGGAGTGTGCTCAGTTAAAGGAAAAAAAAGACAGAAGAAAATAGGAATACTCAATCCTTGATCATCCAAATGCTGAATAGCAGCAATTAAATAGAGAGGGAAGACCAAGTACACAAGATTTATAAATTAATGAGCCCAAGAATGAAAAAAGCTGTGAACATGACCTTTCCTGTATGTAAAACCATTTTCTATATAAAATATATTTATGAGAACGATTTTGAAGATATTATTCAAGCCCAAAGTACTATATGTAAAACATTATATATTACTTTACACTTCGGTACCTATAGGTCTAAGATCTTATGCTTCTGTTCAACACTCATCCCAAATGTTTGCAGGACTCAGCCTAGTTGGCTGGATATGGTATCATTAATATGCCCAAGAATAGTTCACCTTCTTGGCCCAAAAAATTGGTTGGTGATTTACTTAAGGCCTCCAGATTTTAAGTGATGCTTTTTGTTGAGTTTTACATTGATCTCTTCATTACAAAACACTGTGACCAATAACTGTTGCAGTTGGAGAAGAATATCTGATTGTTTTTAGAAACATCTTAACTCGCAATTTCTTATCTCTCACCTTTCTAACAAGGTATGCAATGAGACTCAAGAATTTCACAGGCTCTTCTGCCACAGAAGGGGACAAGAAATTAGCAGTTTTATGGTAAGTCCCTTTGCGACAATGAGAGAAGCAGCTAAAATCTTAAGGAGGACTTTAAAAGTACTGAATTACTTAAGCAGCTTACAGAAGATCATTATTCTTGTTTTCCATTAAACTATTAAAGGATAACTAATGGATTTCTTCAGCAGCTGACTAAACATTTATTCTTCTAATTTATACTCTTATCAAGATGGGATTTTAATGCTTTTGACCACTTTTTTTTTTTTTCCCATTTGCTTATGTTTCAAAATGTAACCTTAGAACAGAGACTGCAAAATATAGGTCAGCTTTTTTTTTTTTTTAAGTTTATAGGTTTCATTAAGCAATGGAATTAACATAATCCTTTCCTAATTACCACAGCTACCGATGCTTATCACTTCTTTACTTGAGAATGTTTAAACTAAAGAAGGACCATGCTATGAAGTACTCCAGATCTCTGATGGAATATTTTAAGGTAATCTTTATTCTGTTTAATTTATTGATATGAAATGAAATTCATACCAACACTGAGAGCTCTCACAAGTATAACTGCATTACTTAAAAGTCCCACATTTAACCTCTCCCCTGGGAAATGCAGGCAGGATGGCTGCCAGGGAATGGGGACAGAAGTGATTTGGGGGATTTTTGGATTAGTCACTTGATTCAAAGGACCATACTCAGTTATTCTACAAAAATAACATTATTCTCAACACCATGTAATGTTTATGCAAGTTTCTGATTCTTTCAAGGTTTCAATGTGCAAGTGATTATGAACTGACCCGTAATGAACCATAATAAAGCAATTATTTGGGCTGTAGTTATTTAAGTTTAGATTTTAGATTCAGTGAGATTTCCTGAAGCTTATTGCAGTTTCACAGATTTCTTCTTTTATTCCTGTGGAACTTCAAATTACCTTCTCTACATCTTGAAGGTTTGCCTTTACCTTAAATTGAGTGGAGATCTGATGGTCATGACTTGGGGATGTTTCATTTTACCTTGTCAAATGATGTTTACCCAGTAAGAATGACAAATCCTCACTGTTCCTAGATTAGGAGAGAAATAGAATCTTTCTTCAGCTGTGAGGTTTTGATATTTATATTTCGCTGGCTAATGCTGTTTGAAGCATACATTAATTCTTTTACTTTATTACTACATATTATTCTATAATTATGTAATTATACTGGCTTGTCAGCCCATCAGTCTTTTTTTGTTGGTGTTTTCAGCCTCTGTGAATTTGTTCAAGGCTTTGACATATTGGTACTGCAGACCAGTAAAAACCTCTAACACTGCAGTTTTCATGTAAATGGTGATAAAGTGATCCTTCTGCTGTAAAACTCCAGTTCTGAGATGGCAGCAGCCACAGTCCTGACTACCCATGTGTCCCCTATGTGTGTCTCTGTGCAACTCCAGTAATGTTAGTCCTGATCTTGTGCTTAAATGGAGACTCTCTTGTACCATTAGGAGTGCCTGTGTTGTGCTCATGGAGTTTTCAGTCAGGGATTTGCACAACAAATTAAATTTGAGCTACACACATTTGTAACCTCAGCATTTTCATGAAATGTATTCCAGCCACTTCAGATTTTATCCAGGTTGAATGTAGATTGTATCTTAAAAAAAGGATTAGTAGACAAATAAACCTTTTCTGCAGAAAGTAATGGTTTCTTAAAAAAAATAAAATAGGTGGGAGCAGGAGAGATTCTCTGTCCTTAAAGCCACTTTATTTTCTCTAGCTGTGCAAGTAGGTAAGATAAAGAACATATTTACTACTCCCAGCATAAGAAAATGCCCTTTAATGTAAATTAAAATAAGAGAAAAAAATAAAAATGCAATAAGATAGAGGAATCAGGAATGCCAGGCATAGGCATGCAGTTGAAGCAAAGTGCTTCAGTTAATGTTACAGAGTGTGTGTGCTGTGGGCACTGTAACTCACCTGCTAGAAGCAGGGTTTGAGTGTATACAGATTATATGTTCAGGTTCTTTCTGTAATAGAGGCACAGGAGGAGAAAAGAAAAGAATGGGAGCTATTAACTATGTGTTAGTTTTGTATTGCTGCACTGTGTTCTCTGTGTTCACTAGCAAGAATCTGTAATACAAATGAAACAGATTAACTGTTTGAATGGAGTTGTTATTCAAACTTTTACACAATTTTAACTGTGAAAAGCAGCCCGCTGTTTACAGCAGAGCTGGGGAGGATATTTTCAGCTAAATTGTTCTTTATATTTTTCCTCACAAATGCCACTTTATCCAAATTGAAACCATTTGTGGACAGAACTGGTTCTGATAAATTTCCAATTAAAAGCTTCAAAACGATACTTTTAACATTTCAAAACAAAAAATAGCCATTTAATCATGAAAGCAATTTTGAAATTTAGAGGCAACTTGGAGTAAAATACCACTAAAGTGATAATATTTTTAAATTTAAATCAGACCTTTTATGATCACAAAAAGTGAAATCTTGTCATGCATTTCCTCTGAAAGTTTGAGGAAGATTTTCATGTTTTTTAAAATGTGTTCTCAGTAGTCACCGAAATATTTTTGCTAAATATTCTCATTATCAAACAACTGCTTCCCATTGAGATCTAGTCTTAATCTTGACAGAGCTATTATTTGTCTCCAGGTACTGCTGGGAGCAATCCCTGGACAGGAGAAATTAACAATAAAAGCTTCTTGTCAGTTTCTGAAGAGTTTCCAGGGCAGTTTATGTCACTCTTTCCTCATAAGCTCCATGTGCTCTGTGCTGTGAAACACCCCCAGTCATGCTCACATCCTCTGTGACAAGCAGTGGCTGCTGTGCAGGAATGCCAGGCCAGTGCTGTGGTTTGGACAATGTGTTCTGCTTTGGTCAAAAATGTTGGGCTGTGAGCTGTGGTTTAGAGTCAAGGGTGCTGTCTGTGCTCCACTGAATCTCTGTGCCTCCCATGCAAAATAGTGATTACAGTAACCAGATGAGGGCTGCAATAATGTGGGTAATGCTTGCAGAGAACTTGTAAAACTTGATTGAATTTTCACTGTGCGTGCTGACTTCTCAGCAAGGGAGCTGAATTATGTTTTCAGAGGGCACACACAGATAGCCTCAGCCCTGATACTGCCACTTTGTATGGGAACTAAGATACCAGTCAGTCTGAGCAGGGCTGGAAAGACCTGGGCTTTATTGTTGCTCGGCAATCTTTTTGTACAGGGTTTTACAAGGTGCTACACAGACGTGAAAGGCAGAATGAGTAAGCAGGTAAGGAAAGTCAATTTGTGCAACTAAAATATATAAAAACAAAAACATTCAAGCAGATCCTTACTAAAAATTTTATTTATACTACTGTCTGAATCCCAAGCCACCTTCCCTAAGCAACTTGGGAGGGATCAATTTCATTAAAGCATCAAGCCAAATTATTTTTCATTTTATTATTATATTGAAGGTCCCTCTAAAGATAAACAGTCATTTTCACTCTAAAGAACTTACTTTGTAGAATAAGTTTTAGTGGCAATTAAACCACTTCTTTGTGACCTGCATCTGCTTTTACTGGAATTTATTCTCTCTTTTATCAAATGATTTTCGAGCTACTGGTTGGAACCTACCAATCATCCACCAGCCACTTAATTATGGGACCAATGTGCAGAGCTTTTCTGCTCCATGCACTGTAGCTCTTGCAATGAAAAGGGGGAATGTTGAGCCTTGTGTCATCAGTATTCATGTACTTGCATCACCTGTATTTACATTTTGGTTTTGTACTTACAGAACTCTTCAAAAGCCTCACAGGCCCCCTCCCCTTGGGGCGGCAATGGAAAGTGAGTATTTTCTCCTGAGTACTTCTGTCTGGGAACAAGTGGTTCCAAGAGGAGGGGAAGGGTTTTTCTGCCTCTAAAGGCAAAGGACAGGTCATGGGATCAGTGTTTTGGGAGCTGCAGGTATATTTCAAACATGTATAATGTATAAACTGTTCTGGGCTACAGAATTGATCATACAGCTGCCTTGGGCTTGTGGGGGCAAGGGGCTCCCACTGGACTAAGTCAGACCCCCCTGTGAGCCATCCAGTGTGGGTAGGAAGGAAGAGCTGAATCACACCTTCATCCCTGCAAAGCCTCCTTAAGTCTAAAATCAGACATGGTGGGTCTGTGCTGAATTCTTTGACAGTTTACTTCTCAAGCCAAATGAAGGCCATAAAAATATCAGTTAATTAGCTGGCAAGTACCATGACACTTTAGGAAGCCAAAGTAAAGTTAACCTTCATTGCAATGATTTTTCAATGATTCGTTCAGCAATGAAAGACCAATGAATATTTCATTGATATATGGTAAGTGCTGTTTAATAAAACTGAAGGTATAATAGTGGTGAAAATGTGAAGGTACTTAGTCAGCCAATTATCAGTGGCTTCATATGAACGTTAAAACACCCTCACCTCAGACATGAAGTCAGGGTAATGCAGTTATGATCAGAGGAGGTGCATTGCTGCTGCCCCCTTGCCTTTATCTTGCAATGGCTGTTGCCAGCTGACACACATTTCTCCTGCTTTTTGTCCTGGTCACACATCCAGACACAAGTAAGACAAAGGTGAAGGACTTCAGCTTTTTTTCCATCTTTATTTGAGTAGGCTAAATTCTAGGTGAAAATGATTATTGTTAATGGTCTCTTTCTGGTGGTTCGGAAGAAGAAATGGCTATTAGACACGCCAGAGAAACAAAGAAGGAAGGGTTGAAGTTCAGCACACAAAGAACTGAAGTTTTCAAACAGACTTTGTTCTCAATTAGTGCAAAACCAAAAATTCCAACATTTTGCTTAAAGTGAAATATTGCCTCAAATAATTGAAAATATTTTGGGGCATAGATATATATATATTCACACTCCAAACACTCAGTTATTTTTAATAGGTATATATAGAACTATTAAAGTACAGATTGTAACACAAGCTAAAGTGATTAAATAAGAAATCACTTTAAATAAAAACTGAAAAGATATTTTAACACTGGAAAAGCAACTACTAAATTAAATTATTCATTATGTGCCAGTTTTTCCAGGCATTGAAGTGTCAGTGAAACCTTGTATTGTAATAAAAATACATAAATGTTAACATAAAATTTTAGTGATCAAATAGACCACTGGAGCATAACATCTCTTTTGTTCCTGAAGAAGGGGCTTTCGCATAAACATTTCATGAAACAGAAGTTATCCTTTTATTCCTGTCCTATAATAGACCCCTATGAAGTGTGTGCTTTGCAGGTGATGACATCTCCCTCACTATTTAAAGGAGCTATTAGGTGTCCAGGATTGAATAAGTGGGTTTTGCCTGGAGGAGAAAATTCTTGTCTGGCCACAAAGCAGGCAGGAGAAACCCAGCCCCCAGGTCAGCATCATTTCTAACATAACACCCAGCTGATCAGTCTGTTCCCACTAACTTTGGAGATAAGGAAGGAAAGCTCTGAAAGTCCACATCTCTGTGTTCTATTCAGAGCAGGAAGCACTTGACATGTGAGAGTAACTGAGTGACAAGGCTATGCTATAACAGCATTACTGTGACACCTGTGACCCAGCACACAGAGAGCACAGCCCACACTCAGGCCTTGTGTCCCCTCTGTGTGGAGTCTCAGAAGGCAGCTCTCCAGCTGGCTCAGAGCTGCCATCTATCTCAGGTGGCTCCTCGTTCCTCCAAGGTTTGTCACAGACCTGGTGCTGCCATTGGCAGCTTCTGCTCTGCCTTCCCCAGGGCTACTTGCTCTAGAGTTTCCTCTTAATCCCCTGCAAATTTGTGTCAGATGGGAAGAGAATTCACACACCACAGAAAAAAGACCAAACACTTTCCAGCATATGGCATCACTGGAGATGGAGCAGCAGCCTGGTGCAGGATGGGGAGACAGTGGGGTAATCTCAAGTATTTTTCTTTAACAAAGCAAAGCTTATCATTGCCATGGTGTGTAGTCTAGTCAGGATCTCAGATCCATCAAAAATCACAGCTTGGCTCACTGGAATTTCTGCCTACTTGTTTGAAAGGGTTGTGAACCTCTACAAAGTTGGCCCAGGTTCCATCCTGGCAATGAAACAAATTTTCTCTGGTTTCATTACAGAAATGTTTCCCACCTCTAGCGACAGAAAGCACAAAATACAGAGATTTAGTAGACTCACCACAGTAATAATGGCTGTGCACAACAGGGTAAATCCAATGAACAATGTGCTTTATTTGGCAGAAGTGCATCAGCTGGTTGTAAGTGGCTCTAACAAAATACTCTTGGTCTCCTCAGATACTTATCATTTTTAACTGCTCCCAGACCTAATCTAGTATAGTTCAGCTCTTCTGTGCAATAAAGACACTGTGGCAAGTCAGGTAACCAGGATGTTTTGAGACTTTAAAATAAAGCATTTGTGCATTAGGACATGGTTAAACTCTAACCCATAAGCTGGGTAAAAAGCTACAAGCTGCCAAATCAATGTGATCTCCAGCTCTCCATTCTGGAAAAAGAATGTATCACAGGAGCCTGTTGTTGAGCACAGGTTATAGCAGGGCAGTGCTGGAAAATCTGCAGCAAAAGCTGTTGCCATTGATGCCTTTCAGCCCAAGGCTGTGCTGCTGTGTCAGTCTGTCCTGCAGCACCTGGAGGTGTCAGCAGGTCTGTGCCCAGGCAGGGCCATTGACAGTGGCCTTTAAAGCCAAGAGGCCAAGCCCTTCTGTCCTGGGCTTTGGATCAGGCTCAGTGGCTGAGCTTGATGCTGTTGCACAGCACGATGCATCTACAGCTGCATGTCCAGGGAGGGGCTGCAACATCCCTGTCTGGAGAGTTTTGGTCTCTTTGCTTCATGCAGAGAGTGCCAGGAGTGTCTTGGCCCTGCATCTCAAGTGTGTTCCACAGCAAATAGAATGCTTTTGTTTAGGCAAGTGCTTCCAAATGGGTGAATGAAATTACATCCAGCTGGGGCTGGTCACCAGTGATGTTCCCCAGGGCTTGGTACTGTTTCATGTCTTTATTGATGATCTGGAGCCCCCTTGATCTTGAAGGGGATCAAGGGCACACTCAGTCAGTTTGTGGATGATACCAAGTTGGGCAGGAGGGTGGCTCTTTTCACTTCTCCCAAGTAACAACTGATGAGACAACAGCCTCAACTTGTACCAGGGGAGGTTTAGATTGAAGATTAGGAATAATTTCTTCCCCAAAAGGTTTTTCAAGTGCTAGAATAGGCTGCCCAGGGACTTGGTTGAGTTGCCTTCCCTGGAGGTATTTCAAAGTGTCTTGATGTTGATATGGTGTGTGGGGATATGGGCTACTGGTAGACTTGATAGTTCTGGATTAACTGTTGAACTTGGTGATCTTAAAGGTATTTTCCTGAACAAATCCCTGATCCTATAAATTTTCAAAGAGAATAGCTGTTCTGTGAGCATTCAGCACTACGCAGCTCTAAACAAGAGCGTGCTGTGCTGACCGCTGCACTGCCTGCAGCCAGCAGGTGATTCCTAATTGATGGTGTTAGAATTAAAGGAAAATCTATATTAGAACATTAGTGCCTCACTAAGTAGGTAACTTAAAACACTGTGCTGTGCAGAACTGTGTGGATGAACGGTAGGCAATTAGAACAAATCTCCATAGCCTTAAAGAATCGTATGGAGATATTCATAATCCTGCAGTACCGTCAGGTCCTAATACTGCTCTACAGGGTGCTTTTAAGACTTGCTCTTTACTTATTGTGGTGACTGTTTTTGGAGCAAACTGTCATTGTGGTTTCCAGAAAATACTTTGATAATAAGCCAATATTGCACATTGAGTGTTTTCTAACTGCCATTGCAGCTTCTGGCAGCAGGTAGAAAAATCATTACAGCGATGAGATGCTTCTTTCTCTGAAAAATTGCTCTATTTTTATGATAGATTCTTTTTTTTTTTTAATAACAGGTTCATTTAAAGGGAGAATGAAATCCCTTTTTATTTTCAGTCATTCCCAGTTGATAAGCTGTCCTTTCTCATAAAGTCAGGCAGTACCCCTGCATGCTTCCCCTTTGCTGGGGTGCACTTTTCAGGTGCATTTAGGATGGCAGTGAAGTAGGGGGTGTGAGGGGGCCTCACTGTCTGTCTCTGCCTCTTTCAGGAGCACAGAAACCCCTTCGCCCATGTCCCTGAGCCCATCCCCTGTCAGCTCTGCTGGGAGCAGCTCGGGCAGCGCCGGCTCGTCCTCGGCGGGGACCATCACCATCCCCCAGCGCATCCACCACATGGCTGCCAGCCACGTCAACATCACCAACAATGTCCTGCGCAGCTATGAGCACTGGGACATGGCTGACAAGCTGACCAAGGAGAACAAAGGTGCTCCCTCTCTGCTTTCTCTGAGTCCCCTTTGGCTCCCCCGCTTTAGTTTTCCCGGTGCTCTCTGGATTCGGACCCAGAACCAGCGCATCTAGGAGCACAACTGTGACAGCTTGAGCAAACAGACCAAATCTGCTTGCTGGTGGCTGTAGCCAATGCGTATCTTCTCTTGTCAGGCACAGAGGGGGATGTGTGACACACGCTGAAGATGGGGTTATCAGAGCAGCTGGCAAATAATTTAGTGAACACAAGCCCCAAGTGATGAGAGCTTTTAAGTCTGCAAATTCGTTCACAGTTTCAGCCTCTCGTAGAGCACCGAGGTTATTTTCAGATTGCTCTGTCAACGGGTTTAAGACTATTAAAATGCTAGCTAGGATAATAAGCAAACATTAGATGTTGTGTTTGTGTGGGAAGTCCGATTAGGAGATGTCCACTGAAAGCCATGACCTTGACTCTCCTATGATTAGATTGCAGATCTGTTTGTTAATTCCTAACAACAAAATGTAAGTCTTTACCACAGTCATTTTAAAGGAGTTTTGTCAAGCAGTTTGTGACTGGATTGTATCAAGTATAGTGGAGTGACTGAGATATAACTAAGGGACAAATTTGGCCTGTTGTTGGCCAGCTGTGACTTTCCCCATGACAATATAATTATTCAGATTCCAGCTTTGGGCTTACACAAATCACTGAGAAAGCTTCCTTTGACACTAGAGGTACAGAGCCTAACTAGGAAACAGTCTCTTCATGAGTTGACTCATTCTCTTAAATTATAGTGGGATTTCAGATGGCCGACTTGTCCTGACAAATGTGCTTGCTGTATGCAGTTTGATCTTACTCCCATTAATGTCAGTGGCAAATTTCCACTGATTTAGAGAAACTGAGCTTGAGATTTATAGAGTTTTATGTCTGAATGGTGGGTCATAATGATCCATCCCTGGATGAGGAACAATAATAGAAGTTCTGTCCAGTCCTCCCCACTGCTTCTTGTCTTTGTTCACATTGATTAATTTAGTAGCAGTGCAGTCATTTTGGATTTTTTCCATAGCTGCATCCATTTTCACAAAATGTGAAAGCGATTCCCTGTCAAATGTAATGCAGAATGTTACAGTGGGAATGCAGAAGGATGCCCTGATAGGAGGAAGAAATGGTGATAATCTTGTAATTAGCCCTGTGTGTTGTGGAGTTGTTAAATGTTCTACTTGGTATTAAATCAAAATAGCTCAGGCATTCAGCCAGCAGACAGAAAATGTACCCAGCCACTGCTGTTATCAGTCCTAGAGCTGGATGAGAAAAAACCTGCTGATTCTCTTTCTGCATTTTCCTCCCTGCTCTCTTCTTTGTTCTCGTTTTGATTTATGATCAAATAAACCCAATTCTGCAAAGCCATATAGGGATACTCTTTATTCAGATGAGCAGTCCCTTTGACTTTACTGGGACTGGATGCATGAATAAGGGTTTCTCACATGAGCAAGACATTTAAGGTTGTGACCTGTTCTTTCATATCTTGTTTCACAACCTGCAGACACGTTACAGGGAATGCAAAGTTCATGTTACTTCAAATTTCATTAAAGTATTGTAAACCATTGGAGAGAGATGAGAGTTTCCTACATGCTATAGCATGTCTGCCTTTATCTATTTTCTGGAAAGATACCTCATTTCTAATTAAGTACTTGATTTAAAGTTGCATGCTTAAACACAAATTGCAATTTGAAAAATTCATGGTGTAGCAAAAAGTATATGAGAACTGCTGTGGTAGTCTGCAGGTCTCCATCATACCACATGAGGGATTCTCTTTAAAAAAGGATGTATTCAAAACACTGACATGAGAAATGGTGCAGTGTTTCATGAAAACTGGCTGTAATTGTTTCACTAGATGTCATCTGCACCTCTCACATAATTCAAAGCTCCTTCATCGGGTTGGCTGGAACAGGACTCACACTTTCTCTGTAGTGATCTCCAGTCCACCTTTGCCAGCTGTCTCAGCTCTGCTGCAATGCCCAAGCTCTGCTGCACTGGCCTGTGGACTCAAAACTGCCCCCTGACAGCAAACAGGACAGTGCAAACCCCAGACTCTCCTGTGAGTCCCAGGTCATCATTTGGCCTCTCTCTCAGGAGCTTGGGCAGTCAGTTCTTTATAAAAAATGAGATTTTCCCCTTCCTGTTGAAATAAGAATGATGTTAAAAAAAAAAAAAAACCACAAACCTGAAAAAAACCATAATAAGATAAAAATTTAGTTCCTTAAAAAAAACAGAACAAAGCAAAACCAACCAGATTCAGTCACTTTTGTGAGGTTTTGTGGTCAGCTCTAATTGTTTCTGTTGTCTTCTGAATCACAGGGTGAGTCTTGCATAAGAATATGTCCTTGATGATCTGTCCTGAGATGGGTATAAAGCTGTGGCCTAATAGCAATTACCTGTGGCTCTTACTGCTGCCATGAATGTTTCTCAGGTCATGCCCATGCAGCCACAAGGAATTTCCTGCACACTGTAGGAGCTGTGCAGCCGCCCCTTGTCCACGGCTGTCAGCTTTGCTTTTGTGCTGCTCTGAGTCTGCTGCACGCTCCCAGTTTGAACTTGACTCATGTTCAGCTGGCTCAGAGCAGCAGACAGAAGCCTTTCTTTGTCAGCCTGACAAAAGATGTGCCATTAAAATAAAAATGCATAGCAAGAGGGAGAGCAGCAGAGCTGTGACCCGCCAAGCTGATCTGGTTTGAAGAGGAAAGCAGGAACATGCTGCCATGTACCTCTGGTGGAATCCCCTGGTCCATGGAGTTGAGAGTGTGGGGAGAATAGATGGAGTTTGGCATAAACCTGTGTCTGTAACAGGCCAAACTAAACTGCAGATTTCCCAAATCCCAAAGGATGGTTTGTGTTGGATCACCTAAAGTGGTGTTGTTCAGTGTTGTTCACCATCTATAACATCAATCTCTCAGCTGACTTTACAAGAACGAATCTTTTTTTTTATGCTTCTGAAGAAAGCAAGACTTCTTCTCTGAAGTAGAAAACTACCAGCTCTGTCGGGAGCAAGACCTGTTCTCTCACGCATAAATTTATTAAGTGGCTTTAGTGCTTGTAGCTTTTTCCAGAAATGTTAACCTGAAATTAGGCTTTAAGGTGAATTCTCAGTGTTTAAAGCAATTATTGTTTATTTGAGCCTAGAATGAGATCTCTAGAATTCAAGCAAGATAGTGCACTATTTCATTTCAAAATGTATTGATTTTACACTGGAGGAGATGAATGAAAGACAGAGAAAGGAAGATTAAAAGTAGCTGCTGGCTGCAGCATCTGAACAGCACTGGTGCTAGCCCTGAGCTCTCATTATGCTTGCCTCCAGCCAAATCACTTTGTGCTCTGATACTGCTGGAGCTCCCAAGCTGACCAGGGTCAGGCTGTCAATACTTGGATAGAAGACCTCAAAGCAGCACTTACTCGCTGAAGAAAGTACTGATAATGATTTTGTACCCAGCATCTGCTTTCTTGAAGTGCAGCCAATGCAGCGCTGGCTGGCTCAGTGCACTGGATTGCAGACAGGGTGAGAATGTGAAGGCTCAGCCATTCCTCACTGTGATTGTTGGTTGTTATCAGAGCTCTGAGCGGCTTTAACTGAGAGCGGGTTCCCACTTGCCTAAATATAGTGTAAGTGTTGGATATGTGGGAATGCCTGTGCCCCAGCAAGCACAAAGAACTGTGGGAGAATACAGGACACAATTCAGTTCTCCATTGACAGCAATTAGGAAAGGTCTGTTGGCCCTAACAGGATTAGTCTTTCACCCAGAGAGCATCTAACACAAGACATAGAGTAAACTGGTGTGTCGCTCCCTAACTGGGGCTCTCTGTTTAGTGACCTCCTGTTAACCCTTCCCGACCAGGAATCCCAGGGTTGGGATTCTCCCTCCTTAGAGGTTCCTGTCTCCAAGGAGTTATTTTCCTGCTGTGTTGTTTCTCTCCTCTTCCTCCCCAGCTCCCATCCCACACTCATCCTCTGGGGCCTGCAGCTGCAGCAGGATGACAGAGGGCCAAAAGTGCTGCAGTGTCAGTGACAGAAATTGGAGGGTGGGGAAAGGAGCAAGAAAGGTCCTCTAGTCTGGAAAGATCCAGTCTAGCCCTTCATGTCTGGGGAAGAGTACAGCATGGAAAAGTAATGCAAGATTTCATTGCCAGCTATTTAAATTACACAGTCAGCAAAACTAATCTTGAAAAACAGACAGTGCAGATGATCAGAGTTAAAGGAAGACTACTGACAACCACTCATGCCATCCTGTGGTAGACTTCCACCATGGATAATCTAATTTGGTTTGTTTCAATATATTGTTGTAATTTCAATTCTTTCTTACGCACCACGTGCTCATGTGCACAACTGTCCTTAGAACCCATGAATTACATTGTGCTGCTTCTGAGTGGGAAATCATGGCGATACCTCAATTTCTGTACCATTGCCTGAAAAACTGCTTCTGTTTCTTGTGTATTGCAGAGTTCTTTGTAGAGCTGGACTCGGTGATGGGACCCTTAACACAACACAGCAGTATGACCAATCTGGTTCGTTACGTTCGCCAGGGACTCCACTGGCTCCGCATTGAGGCTCATTTGTTGTAGTGACTGCTGCCCTGCTCATGACATCCCCATTCTTCTACCTCTACCAGCGCAGAGACGATCACTGGTGGAACTCCACTCATTTTTGGAAGTTTATTCATGTAACTTCATTTTTATTGCCTTTTTTAATATCCTATCTATTGGAAGTAGAAGTCACCATAAATGAAACTTATGACTCAAGAGCAGTATGTGTTGTACCATCTAATCATCTTTGACAATTTTCTATGCCTTGTGTCTCCTGGATCCTGCCATCCTTATGTGCTTTATGGAACGGTACATTCCCTGCAGTGTTGTTTTAAGTCCATGCTGCCTTCAAGTGAAAACAAAAAAAGCACTTTGAGAAGATATGGATTCCTGAGAAATAGTACAAAGCGTCTTAAATATTTGAGGGTATATATGAGAAGTCCCTTCTGAAATAAATTAGTAGAAGTTATAGCAATTCATTCAAAATCATCTTCTGAACCTGAACCAAGCTTTTCGACGCTTAATTCTGGCATCATTACCTGACTCAGTACATTCCTAAGATTTCATACTCCCTATGGGTTTAATCTCTAAAAGAGAATGTTGAATATCTTACAGGTACATAATGTAAGATCACCAAAGGTGTTAAGAGGTAAAAGGTTGAAGGAATGCCTCATTAAAGAATGATGACACACTATGCAATGAGGTTTTGATATTCCATTCTTCCTGTTTATTGTTGGCTTAATAATTTCAGTAGGCAGCAGAATTTATTGCAATTTTTAGGCAGTTTCAAAATATTAGCTTTCTTAGTCTTATCTACCATTCCTGTACTGAATCTGTGAATTTTCTTTCTGTTTTACTGTTAAGTCTCAAACAAATACTTATCCAAGATTTTTCTTCATAAAACAATCTCTCCTTGCATAGTGACTCACTGAAAGCAGATTTTAACAGGACTGCTGCACTCTAAGCATTGATATTGTATGTAGAAGTCCATTAATAAGTGTATGCAGATTCTTCATGAACTATCTAGAAGTTTAACTAACCAGCTACTGTTGAAACATTATAATTCCATGTGGCATCAATTTTCACCTGTTTTGTTTATTTCAGAGCATTAGAAACGAACAGTATTATCTTGCTATCTTGAAAACATTGTCAAATTAAATAAAATCACCAGATTTACCCAAAAGCAATATAACATTTGTTTAATAATGGCCATGAATACTTCAGTCAGATTACCTTTTTTCCAAGCTCTGCATCTGTTTACCCATGCTGTCATGTTTTGGACCATTCCTCTAATGCGTGAATAATAATGAGACAATTCAGATAGAATTTCAAAGCAATTGTGAATAAATTGCACCATTTCACATTTGCTCTTTCCTCTTATTTTTTTTCCCTGTTATAAACTGCACTGCTCTTCTGGTGCCACTGCAAGAAGCGCTGGTGCATGAAACAAAACAAAATGAATTTATATCAATAATTCACAAGACTTTAAATGGTCTCATCTCATTCTTGATATAACGCCTGCATACCTTACTGAACTGTAAATTCCATTTCTATAAACAGAAAATGCTCATAGCAATGTAAATATTATTCTGTCTCATCTCATTGAAATAATACAATATGTGTATTAAATGCCATCCAGATATTAGTTAATTGCAATTACCTTCTGCTATATAAATCTGTATATTCTTTAATCTGGTGAGTTATTGGATTCTACTCACTGGGTTGTGACCTGATAAATAGAACAAATTTGCATTTAAAAGGTTCAGACTGTTAAGATTTTTAGAGCAGGCCTTGGATATTTGCAATAAGAGCAGTTTAAGGACTCTGCCCAGTGCACATTTAAGACAAACATTTCAGTAGCTGTTGCATATTAGCTCCCTGTAGTACTACCTTTTCTTAAAAATCAATAATTCCTAACATTTTGTTGCACAAAACTGTATTGTAAACATAGCCAACGTGCATCATTAGAGAAATCATCCAGTGTAGGGTTTCTGCAAAGGATATTTGCAGAACATGCCATCCTGTATTATCTGCACATTCCTGTTCCTGAAGTGGTTGATTCACCCTTATCTGTTCTCTGAGGGTTTCAGTAACACGGCTGAAACCTGAATCTGACACATTGGTCACGCCAGCCTGGCCCCAGGAGCTAATGAATAAAACCACAGCAGTGAGAACTATTCAGAAATGTAGATGAATGGTGGTGGTCAGGATTTCAAAAAAAAAAAAAAGAAAATGAAACGTTTGAAATAATTTTTTTAACAGGTTGGGTACTTGAGATGAGCTAAGGTTGGGCTGATTTTGTCATAAGCCAGAATTTTCCATTCTTTTTGCAAATAACTATTTAGTCTAATTAAGTGCATTGTCATCACTTTCTCCTTTAATGTGGATTGAAATCCAAGACTTCCATGCATTTACAAGGGATAGCAATGTTTTGAAAGAGTCTTCAGACACAGGACTCGTCAGAGTTTGCTGCAGTCACTCAGTGATCACCATATATTATCTTTTCCCTGTTGCTTGTGGTAAACAGACTCCTATCCCTAAATTTACCCCATGTTCACAATCTTTTGCTTAAACAGCTTAAGGAATTAGCCCTCCTGGTTTTGTATCCTGTGACTTAGGTTGAAATGTATGCTGAATCAATGGCATGATGATAATAAGTCCAGCAGTCAAGTCTAGGATCACAAGCGGACTTACTATTTAGCAGTCTTGTTTCAAAAGCAGCTTAGAAACAAATTAAACATGGAGAGTAAATTACTGTCTTATCCCTGGGGATGATGCTTCTTTTGGGTTAGTTATTAAGGATTATTGCACTTTTACAGGCACTATATTCATCTCATTTCAATTGTCAACATGTCATCTTCATGGAATCATTTTACCCCTTAAAAATATTACTTCCAGCAGAGCTAATCAAATAAGATTGTTTGTTTGTTTCAATCCATGGGGAAGCAGCATGTCTGTGCTTGGGCATTTGCAATGTCTGCACTTAAAATTGCCCAAATTAAGCTTTCAGACTCATGAACCAAGCACCAAAAATTACAAGATTGGCTTAAAATTGTGGTTTGGTTTTGTTGGTTTTTTTTAAATAAACTCTTTGGTTCCTGTATTGCCTTCTGGATTATGAGCTTTGGGACTGGTTTCATGACACATTTTCAGGCATTTTACAAGCGTGCCAAGGGCTGGAACTGACACATTTCTTTTTAATAGTGATAAACTGGAACAGTGATTTAATCTCTTGACTCCTGTAGCTGGATTTAAGAAGGACACCAGGCTTTGTAGAACACTGCCAGAACTGACAAGACTGTCATTTGTGACCCATGCCTGAGGTTTGGAGCAATATCAGGAGTTCAGCAGTGAAGGGAGCAGGCCTCTAAAGGGCTGAACTCAGGCATTTGGGGTGCAAGACCCAAGGGCAGCAAAGTCCTAAATGCTCAAGAGAGGCATTTACATAGCACTTAACCTCCACTTCAAGGGCTGCAGCAGGTCTCAAGTATTTGACAATGTGCAGGCAGAATATCCAGCTCCAAGTGCAGTGAACATCTCCAACCATGTGATGTGTGTTGGGTGCTCTAGAGCAGGAGCTGAGGGAAAACCTTTTTGTGGTCCTGTTGGTGGCAACTTTCACAATTTGCATCTTAATTTCACTTTTTCTTACATGTTCTTTGGACTTTCAATTATTTAAATAGTCTCTCTGTGAATAGATTGTCTCATTTATAAATTATCTCCTCTGAAAAGTAGAGACAGATCTGTTGATAGTTATGTGGGGGATTTTAAAAAAGAGGATATTTGAGATATTCATTCCTCCTAAAGAAACAAAATAAGCCAATTGAATCTGAAATTTCATTTCCATGCTTTTTTAAATTTCACAGATTTTATTATGCTCTTCTGTTATGACAGTTTAAATTCACTGATGGTTTTAGGTATTTTGTAAAAACTGTTTTTATCAGCATTTAATGCTGTCTAAATCAAATTATTCATTTTTTGAGTGTAAATTAACAGATAACAAAAATGGGGCTGGTAGGGATTCTGACTTAAGTATTAACATACTTCATCACTTGGAGTTCAGAAGAAACTCCATGCAGCATTGAAGCAAGCCCAAGAGTGTGAGTGTGTGTGCACATCTGTGTGGATTTATGTGTGGATTTCCAGCAGAAAGTTCCTGCTCATTACTTCATAGCACAGGAGAAGAGATATGGTAGCCGTAAACAGAAAACACTCCTACCACTGCTAGTGGTAGTGGCATTATTCAAGTGTTCCTCTGCAGTTGTGCATAGTCCTGTTTGCATCTACTGCCTCTTGCAGACAATGAAGGTGTGGCAGAAAGTAGCAACAGCTCTGTCATTTCAGTGCTGTGGTCCCTAAAGTCAGTGTAAGAATGAATGTCCTGTGTCAATGTGCTGCTTTTCAGGTTAACTCATCTGCCATAGACCAATGTCTTGAAGTTTTAAGACAGACAAAATATTTAACAGGGCACCAAAGAAAATCAAGTTGCCATTCTGGAGCAAGTGTAGAAGTGTCCCAGCTGTAGGAAGGCTGCAGACCAAGGGCTCTTTGCAAAGGGCCTTTCCTTCCCAGCATCTCCCTGACCTCACCTGAGTGCACTGGGAGTGAGGCAAAGGGGATGAAGATGGAAAACTGATCTACTGTCCTTATGACATCTTCCAGCTTTACTTTACAGCTACTTTATAAATACAAATAAAACAAGTCTTCATCTTGGGAGAGCTCAATTCCTCAGTTTCCAACAATCCTCCTGAACTTCCATAATGTAACCAGGGCACACCAATGCATATAGGCATTCTCTGTTGTCTAATGAGATAAGTCTATATGGGGGCATATTTTGGTTATGTCACCTAATATTTAACCTAAATGTACAGGATAAAAGCTGTTAGGATCTCCTTCATGACTGAAACCTTTCTGCCACTGAATGCAAAATGCTTCTGCCTGACTTAGAGAGTAGTCATATTCTCCCCAGTACCCTTGTCAGACCAGCCTTTCTGATGGACTTCATAGCTTTCCTTAAGCCATTTTGTGTCAGAGATGTTTTTTCTTCCAAGATCAGTTATTCTGATCATCTCACACCACTTTAAACCTCTTGTGGTGGGTGGCTGTTGAAGCCAGGATAGATTGTGTTCAGATCTTTTGTTCAATTCAGGGGAGCCTGTGGCTCTATAGAGAGATGAGAGCAAATTCAGGTGCAGATGAGTTACTGCATAAAGCTGGTGTCACATGAGAATCAAGCCTGGCCTCATCAGAGGCACAGCAGCAGAAACACTGTGATGAAAGCTGTTCCCAGAATCACAGGGTGTGTAGTGACATGTCAGGCAGCTCACTGGCACTGTAATGATATTAGGCAATGGTAAAGATGTCAAGAGTGGTTTAAAGGAAGTGGGGCAAGCTGCTGTGCTCTGGCATTGTGAATTTAAGCTGAGTGTGCTTCTTGGGAAAGGGGACTTATTACTGTTGATGTGTCCTGCAAAATAACACCTATCCCGTGGTATCCTGTTGAAATCAGAATACAGCATCACCACTGCCAATTCTTCACTGCACCTCAGAGTGCCACCTTATGTCACAGAGAGGTAATTCTGGTCACTACCCGAAGTCACCATGCAGTTAAACCTTTTTTTTTATGTTATTTTTGCAACAGAAGAAAGGACCAAGCCCAAAGGCCCAGGAGGCACCTTGGGCAGCATTGTGTGACCTGATGTTGCCTCCCACAGGCTGTGGAGCCACACAGAGGTCCTGAGCCCTCAGCCTGCCCTGGGTGTTGGACTGCTGCAGGTCTGTGTGGTGTGGATCCCACCCAGCCCTGTCTGCTGCACTGGGGAGCAGGGCTGAGCCCAGGAGGGACCCCAGCCCCACTGCCTGGTGAGCAGAGCTGGGGCTCTGCATTGCTTCAGGCCTTGGTCCTGTGCAGCTGCAGCTGCACTGGGCTTTGAGCACTCCCTGGTACCTGCAGTGTGTCTGGAAATGCCAGTCAAGCTCTCAGTGACAGCAGAGAGCTCAGCCCATACCCACTGCTCACAGAACTGGAATTTAAATCATGGTGAACACAGGACCACTCATGTTTACAGGACTCCAACTGAGTCCCACTGATGCCAGTCTAAGAAGGCATAGAGTGGACAATGCAGCTGTTTGAGGCTTGTTTTCTTCTTTGATTTTAACTGAGTTCCTCTATCTGCAAGTCCATAAGCTCTCTGTGCTAGATATGTTTGCTCACAGCTGTGTGAGTGTCACCCTTTTGTACCACCATTGAAAGACCCTTAAGGTATCGATAGCCCTAATTTCCACTCAGTTATTTTCTTCTCAGAATTAAAAGAAGGTCAGATTCTGAGGTGAATTTAATTGTTTTATTGAACAACAGTAGCTACAGTGGACCAAAATTTGAGCTAAGCAAATGTAAAATAACTTGGCTCAACTGGTGGGATTCATGGGACCAAATTCTGCTGTCATGTGGCATTACTGCAAGTCTTACAAAGCCTGCTGAATACTGTTTATCAAAGGAGAAGCTGGATAACAAAAATGGCATAGCCTTCCTGGAGTTGTGTGTATTAGGCCAGAACTTGAGTTGCATTAACCCAATTAATTAATGGAATTCCATCCATTTTTGTTCTGGCTGGGCACTCATCTCAGTGAAAGTAGTTCAGGGTCTGTGTGCTAGAGCTGGAATAACTGCAAGGAGATTTGCTCTTCAGCCACACCATGTGCTGGCTCAGCCCTGGCTCAGGGAAACCACCACTGACTGCATGACCAGTAAGAATGCTGTGGACTCAGAGAGGCTTTGACCCATGGCAGGAGACATTTACCCTTGAATTTATGAAATAACTGAGTAGTGGATAGCAACCCAAATGTTTTGTTTATAGCAGAGGTAGAGTACAAGTTCTTCAGCTGCTGTAAACTGGTGAAGGAGTACTGATTCCAGTGGAGTTAATCCAATATGCACACACCAAGGAGCAAACCTTCTAATCCCAAATTTTTGCCAGTATATCTCTATGCAGATAAACTCCCAAAGCTTTTATCATCATGCCTTTTTACTGATCATGCCATTGAAATGATTAACACACCATAATCCTTGCCTGTGAGGAAATATTGTACATTGCAAAGCTGTGCAGTGTACAGCCCTTCACAAAACTGCTTTAGACCACACAGTCTGGAGATGCATTTTCAGAAACGAGACAAGCAGAGCATCTTTTGATCTGATGTCAATTACACCTCACTCTGCACTTCCACAGCTGAGCTTTTCATACAGACTGAGTGATGGCTGCATGCTTCTGATGACTGTGGGCCAAAGCTTCAGCTGATGTGCCTCTGTGGATGTCAGTGCTGATTTACACCAGCTGAAAAACCAGTCCTCTCCCTTTTCATCCTGTACTGCATGCCCTAATGCAGCCTTAGAAATGCACACTGAGGCTGGGCCTATAGTGAACTATTCTGATTCAGCACCAGATAATCCCTGCTAAAAAAACTGGAGGGTAATTTCTGCTTGCCATCTAGGCTTGCATATGTTTTGGTTTTTACAAAAGGCATGTTGCAATTTCATTACCTCCCAGTTTAAATATTTACTGGCATCAGCATTAGCTTGCATAGAAAAATGGCCAATAAATTCAAACATGTCCTAAATGCTCTCAGTCTAGAGATGGAATCTGTTACTTTAGTTCAAAGACATTGCAGCAGGCTAAAGTGGTTTTTCTAAGCCAATTGGGTTCTGTACATTTAGAAGTCAGGGCAAATATTTATCTAGGCCCAATTTTGCTGTTCTTCCCCTGAGCATCCTGGTGAGCAGGTTGCTCCACTGAAGTCCACAGAAGTAACTGTGAGAATTAGTGCTCAGCACACAGATTGCAGGAGCAGGCACTGAATATGTTAGGTTGCTGCAATCAAGGGTTTAATTTTAGCCATATGTATCATCTGAGGACACTTAAAAATTATGTACATTTTATCCAAGCTGACAGTCCTTGTATTTCCATAAGATATTGTATAACTTATTCCTGTCTGTATTTTTGACATCTCTGGATTGCATATCTTCTACTGAATCTTAAATGCTGTTTTATTTTAAACCCACATTCAAAAGGTCTAGGACATACCATCACAGAATATAAAAACAAGTCAAAGATCTGGTGATGTTTTGCTTTGGTTTTGAGCTCTCCTTCAGTTTGTGTTTTGGCTTGGTTGTGGTACTCCCAGAATTTTTGGAATGGCTCAACTCAATTCAAGTTTCTTCCTGTCTTTTAGAAAAAAAAAAAGCAAAATATGACTAAGGTTCAGGAAAAGCAATCCCAGCAAACTTGGTGGCTGTTTGCCCTTTCTAGCTGTCCTGGTTTTTTAACCCTGCCATGTTGGGAGTAGTCTAGTCTGTGGGTTCTCTCACCCACCATTTCTGGCTGTTGTGGCAAATACTATTTTTTTTTAATTTTTTTTCTTTTGTTTGTGTGTGTGTGCGTACGCATGTATAATTAACCAAAATATCAGGAAAATTTATATATGCTTTCTTCTGGTTCCTGGAAATAGAGCAACATTATGACCTTATGGTCTTCCAGCAAAAGTCAGATTTAATTTCTGCATTGCAGTGCAACTTAATTAGCTATTGGAATTAGATTATGGTTTACTAAATGGCCTTTTACCTTACGTTCTTATGTTCTTACTTTTTATTTACTATTGAAGTAGCCTCTTCTTTTTCTCATGTGTGCAAGTATCATATCAATAATCATTGCAATTCCACAAGGTGTCTTTGTTCTGAACAAGCATGTTATTCTTGTAAAGTTTTAAGTATAAGTTAAGATGTTTTGTACAGACCAAGGTAACTGTTAAACTGTCAAGCAATTACTGAAATGTTGTATAGTTAAAAAAGTTTGATTTCTTTTGCTTTATATGTATAAAATTGTATCTTGCCTGTTTTGCTTTGTATTTCCAACGTGTTGCACAATTATGCATTTTGTTTACATTTGTTCCTTCTTCAGAAAAAAAAAAAGAAATAACAGTAATACTTTATGTACAAACATTTTAAATGTACTTTTGTTGTTTTTAAACACAATGTCTCTGTATAAATAATATTGGTTGAACTGGTACATTCGTGTCTCTCATAGAGGGATTAATTATACTGCCAGTGCATTGAATTATTTAAAAAAAAAAAGTAAAATAAAATTTTTATGAAAATGTAACCCATTTTATCACTATAAATTATTCTGTCTTCTGCTATTTTCTCTTTCTCCTCCCAGGACAGAATAAGTATGGTACAGTAAGTACTGTTTGTGGGAGAACCGTCATTGGTTTTAATTTTTAATCAATGTGTTTGTGTCATTGTGGCAACTTGAAATGACTTGATGTTAGAAAACAATGTAGTGCTGATACCAGTGTGAGGTAACAGGATCAATAATGTGCTTTCCTCACCCCTGAGGGGCCTCAGCTGCAAGACAGCAGCCGAAATCTGTCTGTCCCAAAGGCAGCCAAAGAGCAGAGGGGCCAGAATCCCAGAGAGGGGTTTGGACAAGCCCAGGGCACCAGTGTGACTGAAAATGTGTCACCAAGTGTCACTGACCCTGCTGGGGTGCCAAACGGGTGCCACTCAGTGTCACTGACCCTGCTGGGGTGACTAAAGCTGTGCCACTCAGTGTCACTGTCCCTGCTGGGGTCCCTTGTTCCCCAGAGGCTTCCTGGCATGACAGACCTGGGAGCAAAGGCCAGGTTTTGTATCCTCACTGCAGGATCAGCTCTGAGAGGCAGAGCCTCGAGTACCAGCTGGGAGGAGATGTGAAGAAGTGAAGAGCTCCCTGGAGATGCTGGCAGAGTGATGGGGCTGCCCAGTGCCAGGCTGAGTGCTCGGTGCTGCTGCTGCTGCTCACGGGGCAGCTGAGGTCACTGTGCCTGCAGGGACAGAGGAACTGCAGCTCTCTGACACAGAGCCCATCTCAGGCTGCTGTCCCCAAGCTAAAGAAGCCATTGCTGTGGTTTCTCTGTGGCCTCTCACGCTCACGGTGCTGCTGAAAAATTTCCATCCCAGCCTGGGGAGCTGTGTGCTCCGGGGGTGCTGCAGGAAGGCACAGCTGGGAGGCAGCTGGAGGGGACATCTCACCCAGACAGTGCTGGGGAGGAGGGGCTGAGCCCAGGGTACAGATGGTGTCACAGAACAGTTCCTGGAGAGCCACAGCAGGAGGTGTTATCCTGGATTTGGGGCTGAGCATCTGTTGTAATGTCCCCCCTAAAACAAATGCCCAGTAGTTGGTGTCTTACAAATTCTCAGCACTACTCTGACCTCATGAAGCAGATTAAAACTCTCTGGTCTGAGCATACTAAGGCTTTTGCAGATCATCATCCCACATGTGTGAACAGTTACCTGTAAACGGGTGCTGGAGCCCCAGTCCTTGCTAGGCATAAGTCACTTCAGGGGGAAATCTGGAATGGGGTGTTTGAAGCACACTGTGTGTCACAGGTGCCCATTCTGTGTCCAAGGAGAGAGAAAACATCCTCTGTGGATATCTCAGAGAGACTCTTGTGGGTCAGCAGGAGGGAGGGCAGGTCTGATGCTTCTTGTGCCATTCACTCCTCCCTGAGTTCTTTTCATCTTCTGGGTGTGCCCAGAAACCTGCTTGAAGCCTGACTTCAGACTGGCAGTTCATGTCATTCCCTGCATGTGTAACCTTGTAATCAGCTGTGAAGTGTTCTGTGATCCCAGCTATGAATGATGAATGGCTCCACATAAACCTGTTCTATACAGCACTCTTAGTGTGACTGCTCAATTCAGAAAAAAACCACAAAACCTCTGGAAATAAAAAAGGGATAATTTTTCATACAACCAGTACGTGGGATTCCCACAGGAGCAAAAGATGCCACCCTGCTGAGCAGGGGGAGAAATGTCTCCTCCAAGTATGGCAGTGTCAGGGATAATGGAAGATGGGCATTTGGATGCTCATTTTCATACACCATTTCACAACAACCTCAGGCAAGGTACTGTGTGCTCTGTTCCACAGCCATGGAGACACCCTCCCTCCCTGGCTGGGGCTGAGGCACTGCAGCAGGATGTTCCTAAGAGCTGGGAAAGGCTCTTTGTGCAGCAGGATGTTCCTAAGAGCTGGGAAAGGCTCAAGTGAGAGAAGGAAGCACTACAGGTTGGCAGCCAGATGATTCAACTGCACAACACCTCAGGAATGAGTTTGGTCCATGACAAGCTGCTCTAGACCACAGGATGTTCCACTCCCAGAATGAAACATGAAGAGCTTTAGAAGCCTTATTTCCATCTAAAAAGTCAGGCTGAGATTCCCAGGGTCTGTAGGGCTAAGGAGGAGAAAGCACAGCCCAAACACTGTCACTGCTCAGCCCCTCCCACACACTGTCCAGCAGGAAAGCAACGCAACATCAACTCTACATTTCACTTACCAGCTGCCTTTCAAAGTGATTTTAGATATCTTTTTATTGAAAAAAGCTCATGTGCATGGAGGGATTTTTCCCTCCATACCGTGTCCATACATTTGGAAGAACTTTATTATAGCCAATGTAAAGTGTTCAGCAAACAAACCACACATCAATTAATGTTAAGCAAAATTTTCTGGTCATATGAGCTACAGAAGAGCTCCTCTTGATATTTTTTAGCATGTGTGCAGGCTGGCCTTGAGAAAGAGATGTGTTCTTCTCTTCTTCTCTCTTGTAGGGACCTGTACACCTATGGACACATGAGACCAGCCAAACACAAGACATGAGTTAGCATATCAGACCTCAGGAACTGGACTGCAGAAGAAAAGACACTGTCATAGAATCAGCTGAGTAAGAAGGGACCCATCAGGTTCATCAAATTCCAAGGCTACTTATTTGTAGGATTATTTGCTCAAAAAGTTACATTTTGGAAAGGCAAATCTGAGTGAAAAAGTAAAACAAATACCCAACAGCCACCACTACCACCACCACCATTTATTCCCCATTTCTCAGCCAGCTCCAAGCACATGGGGTTCACCCTTGTGGCAGGGGGTGCTGTGAGAAATGTGTGTGGCTGGAAGTGATGAAGGCACATGAAAAATGCTCCATTTTCTGCTGAGAGCTGAGCCATGCAGCCAGAGCACCAGGGTGTCAGCTTCCCCCTCAGATTCAGCAAGCCAGCTCTGATCTGTGGGGAGAGTGAAGCCCTCAAATGGCTGCTGCATTTGAAGGGCAATTCCCAACTCTGGCAGGGGCTGCTGGAAAATTCAGCACACCCTGAACACCCCTCAGTGTTGGTCCCAGGCTTTGGGGAGCATCAGGAGCTTTAACTCTCCATTCCAAATAATTTCATCCTTAGAGAGGTGTAACAGAGAGCAAATTCTGCAGCACTATTTTCTTTTTAGGATTTTTGGGGGTTTTGATTTTTTGGGGGGGTTGTGTGTGTGTGTGTGGTTTGGGGTTTTTTTCCTTGCAACTCTACATTCACTGACTATCAAGCAGGAGCTAAATAAAAAGGCTTCATGCCATCAATTTAAGAGCAATCACCTGTGTGTTCAGGATATGCTGGCAGGGAGTTATCTGCAGTGAGAAGCTGCTTGCCAATCAGCCCTGTGAAACTCCATTGCCTTTATCTGTGCCTGGAAATGGGTGCCACTCACTCAGCTCAGCACAGCACTCAGATCTCTAACGCTCTCCATGGTCTGGGAGCTGATTAGCCAAGAGAAGCCTCCTCCAGATGGGTGTCCAGGGCATTCCCAGGGCCCCAGCCCTCACCCAGCACTGCCAAAGCCCTGAGCCTGGGCTGCTGTTCTGAGTGTCCTGCCTGGTTCCACACACCCGTGGTCAGAGGCAGAAAATGTTCCACAGGGCAATGCAGGAGCATTTTCTCCCCACAGGGGAGCACAAAGGCTGCAAAATCCTGACTGGGACTGGACATGTCAGGGGAGCAGTGTGGACAGGAAACTCTGACATTGGCATTGAGAAACCCCAGAGGAGCTTGAAGGAAATATTTTCAAATGGAATCTTCCCCAGCCAAGATGACATTATGTCTCTGGCTTGGATGAGGTCTTGGTGAGGCTCTGCCAGCCTCAGGCAGAGAGATGAGTTTGTCCCCAAGGGCTCCTGTCACTGAGGGTCACCTGGGTGTCCAGAGAGTGGATACAGACATTTTCACAGCAGGCTCTCTCCCACACTACACAGATAAATCCCTTCCTGGCTCCATGGAGCTGGTGTTGGCTCAAGGACAGACCCATTTGCCCCAGACTGCCCCAGTGTGATGGTGGGGAGGGACTGGCCCTGCAAACAGTCCAATTAGCTCTATTCTAGGCAGGCAGGGCCTCCTTCAGTGCTCAGCACAACAGATTGCTCTGCCATTGGTGTCCTTGTCCTCAGTGGCACTGGGAATGTGCAGATCCCCACGGCCAGGGCTGCCCCATCATTGTCCCAGCAGTGCTACCTTGAGGGAGGAATGAGCTTGTTCAGCCAGTGAAGGAAGCTTTGAACCAGGACTCACCAGGTGAACTTGGTGGCCTGTTGGCACTCAAAGTAGATGACCACAATAATCTATCAGTTTATTAATCAGGTTACCTGATCTCAGCACAGTGAGAGAGACAGAGCCTAAGCCTAAATGCAGGTTATTCCACACTAACTTGAAATGTCAAATCCCAGGGTAAGTGAAAACAGACTTGGGCCTTCAGTTTTGTAACAGCAGCATGAAAAACAATGCAGCTGCATTGACCACTCAGGGTTTACACAGGCACAACTATGATTTCACTGTCAGAACTGGCATCTCCTGCGGTGAGGCTGGACTCTGCATCAACAGAAACGTCACCTCCGTGTCTCAGGGAGGCACTTCAATCTCAATCATCTCTGAACCAATCAATGAACAAAGCACATCTATGTTAATAATGAGGCACCATGGGCCAGCACAAAAGCTCCTGGTGCCTGGCACTGGGGCTGCCCACGTGCTGCCAGCCCGTGGCTCGGGCCCCAGCTCTCTAATTGCCTCTGCTGGTGCTATCAGCCCCCCAAAGTTGCTGTTAGTCTGGGATTCCAGGAGGGTAATTTATTACCCTGATGAGCTTGACTCTTCTCCCCCATCCATCTACATCCCTGGGTTAGGTTGTTTATGTTAGCATAATCATTTCTCATGGAGAATGTCAATAAATGCTGGAGACAAAAGGAACACCAACACCACCACCAACAAAAAGCCCAACTGCTAAATAATTCCTAGAATGAGTTGTCAGAAACCTTTTATTTACTGATTCCGTGCATTTCATTTATTCCTGGCAGTAGGCCAACCTCTCTGACAGTTAAGATTTATTGATTTAATTGCCTAGGGTAACCATGCAATAAAATCATCTCAAAGATAAATTTTCATGGCACTGTGCAGCATTGAAGTAATTTTTCAAGTGCTATGGCTATATTTCTGCAGGTTACAGGTGCAAAATTTGCTTAAAGCAGAAATGTCTCATTATTGTAACCCCAGCACATCAGTGTGGTCCCTCCTGTGAAACTCTTTTCTTCATTCCTTTCCCCTCTCTCCTTTCCCTCTCTTTCTCTGTCACTGTGTCTTCCTGCATCTCTCTCCTTCCTCTTTTTTTAAAAAGGTACAACACAGGTCTCTCAGAAAACAAATTATATTTTCGTAATTGGTTCATCTATTCAATGCCCAGGAGAAGAGAGGCTTCAGTTTAATTAGTAGTGGGCTTAGAGGTTATTTACAATGTTATATAGAAGCATTTGTTTCCAGCTGTGAGATGCTTTTTAACACTGAGGCCTCACAATGTAGCTGATTGCCATTTGTGACATTATAGTTTATTGAATCTTTAGATCTTTTTATTTACACTGTTAAAGGGCTCATTATAGTTCAGAACAAGGAGCAAATGAAAATCCCTGATTAAATCCCAGGTTAATGGCAACATGTCTGAAGTCAGAGATAGTCTAAACTTCTAAAAATGTTAAACATTTTCTCCTTCCTTATGATTTATTTGTGGAGGGAGAAGCTGTTTGGTTTCAGTGTGGGATTTGATGACACATTGTTCTGGCAGCCCTGGCAGTGTCCCTTGCCAGGCCGGAGTGTTTCACTCGCTGTCCTGCCCTGCTGAGGACATTGGGCTGCAGGGAGGGCACCAGGGAGGGAGGGCAGAGCAAAGTGGGGCTGCCAGGGGCCCCCTTGGCCAGGCTGAGCCCTGCCAGGGCTGGGGCCCGCAGCCCAAACCTCCCGAGGCAAACCAAGGAGGGTTTGGCTCTGCCGGGCTGGCACAGAGAGGGCAGGAGGGAGCAGTGCTGTGCTGTGCAGATGCTCCCAGCCCCATCCTTGGGACGTCAGAAGATGCTGAGCTCCAGCCCCATCCTTGGGGTGTCCCTGGGGATCTGTCAGACCCTGCTGCAGTGGCTCAGTGCAGCCTCCCCAGCAGCTCTGGAGGTCTCTGGAGCCTTTGGCAGGGCTGCCCCCAGGTTTGCTCATCTTGAATGGCTCCTGCTCCTGTGTGCCAGTGGGCTTTCCCCCACACCAATCTCATTCTCTCCCCTGCACAGCCCCGATCCCAGCCCTTGGCCCCTCCTGGACACTGAGCACAGCTCCACTGAGCTTCTCCAGCTCCCAGCTGCCCTGCCCACAGCCCTGCCTGTGGAGAACTTGCTTCCTGCAAGGCTGCAATGAATTTCCAGCCTTGCAGGTGTCTGAGGGCACAATGTGTGACCCAGTTCCTGTCACAGTGCCTGAGGGGGCCCCTGTCCCTTCCCTGTGGTGAGGGTGCAGTGCTGTCCCTCCAGGATGCAGGACAGTGCTGTGATCACTGCAGAGCACTCCTGCTGCTGCCACTGCACTGGAGGCCTGGGCTCTATGCAGAAACTGCCACAACAGCCACAAAAAACCCAACCCTATATATAGAAAATGCACAAATTATCTATTAAAGCCAAATTTAATTTACAAGCAAGACAACTGCATCTTTGGTCTGCTCATTTGGAGTAACGCCAAGACAAACAGCAAGCATTCCTATCTCTGAGGGATAATTTCCTCCTTCTTACCAAAGATGGGCAGATTAGGGTCTGTGTTATCATTGTTAATCCATAAATGTATCAGATAAAGCAGTTTGCAAAATAATCTCCTCTTATTTCAAATTATTAGCAATAAAATGTGAAATTGACTTGATGGCTTATATTTTCTGGTGGAAAAGAGAGCTTGGACTTGCAGATTTGCTCCACTGGCAAGCCTGTGGGCCTCCCATAGCAAACTCTGACTTTAAAGCCCAGGACCTTTAAGCTCACAGTTTAACCTCTTCAACCTCTACCCCTCTGACTTCAGCCTTTCATTAGGTGAAATACAAAGGCAGGTTGGATACATTAAAAAGAGAATTAGTGAGAAGAGAGGCAGTTGAATCAATAAAGTCAGTAAAGGTAGACCTATTTATAGAGAAACAATGTCAGCATATGATAAACCTGTAAGTAAATTGGCTGAAAGCCCAGAGCTTTGTACTGGTTTGGAGAGCTTGAAGGGATCTGAGCAGCAACAAGCACAATCACTGATCCCAGGGCTCTGATGGCAGCCATGCCAAATGGCAATCAGAAAACCCAAAAAACCTGTTCTGAGATGAGAGAGGGGAGATGGAAAGGTGAGGGGAAATTGTCACAGTTCCAAGTGTCACCAAAGGAAAATGCCAAGTTCTCAAGCAGGCAGCGATGGGCACAGCTGGGTCTGTGTGTTCTCTCTCTAGAACAGGGGATGATGAGGCTGTGAGCTGAGCAGACCCCACACCCTCAAACACACAAAAGCCTCCAGGCACCCAACATCAACAGGCACCTCCAAACTCAAGACAAAACCTGTCCAGGTATTCAGAAAAAACATCCCACATTTATTGACTGGAAACACAAGTCCTTCCACTGATCACCAAGAGAAGAAATTTGGCAACTTCGGAGAATCTTCCTCACTCTAACCAATCTGGTTTTGCTAAAGTAGCCTCAGTGTTCAGTCTGGAGCCATGTTAGGCAAGTCCTGGTCACACAGTGAGTGTGCTAGAGGTCCCAAATAGAATGTAAATAAAAATGGAAAGGACTATCAATCATGTTAAGACCCCTACTGGCACACACTCTGCTCACACACATAGTATAAACATCTCTAAAAAGCACATTTTTAAAGAACCAGAATTACAAGCTGTTTCAAAACTGCTGCACTTTATTAACATTGAGAATGTGTCCTTTGATATAAACTTCTCCAGAAATGATTCAGATGAATTAGCACAGGAAAATCTTTCTGGGTTGGAAAGCGTTGAATCGGAAGTAGGGAGGTCAGTGAATAATGAAAGCAAACCATCATTCTGAAGTATGACTAATGGTGACATGGCCTGTCTAGAAGAACAAACAGCCAAGACATACTACTTGGCCCCAAAACTGGGCTGAACATCTTTTGAAATGACTTCATTAACAAAACAGGGAAACCCTGCCAACTTGTGGACTACGACTCCAATGAGAGAGAATTTCGCTTGTCCACAGGAGAGACAGATGATTCACTCTTTAAAGGACTGGGACTTATTACTCTTAGAGGCAATATTAATAGATCCATCCAAAATCGCCCATGGAACAGATATATTGACGTTGCCAAGATCTTCAGCTGAAAAATGTGCAGAGAAACTTGAATCTGCAATGTAGAATGCTGCAGTGAAGTGATTACATTCCATGGCACCTAAAATGCTTTTATCAAAGGATGACTTGACAAGACATCAAGATAGCTAAATGCTTAGAACTGCATGTCAATCAAAAACTTACATGTATTATTCAAGGTGCAGACTGAGCTTCAGCGAGGCAAAGGGAAAATTCTAAACTAAGGCTTATGGAGAGTGTGTTTGTGTAAAGATAGGAGATATCTTTTGCAATCTAAGTACATTCATTCTGCTTCTGGGGCTGGATGCATCAGTGTGACTTTACCAACTGCATGGAGAATTAATTTGATCCATAGTGTCTCACTGAGCAGGTGGGGTAAATGCATTGTCTCAGCCCAGGGCAGTTGCAGCTCCAGAAGTGGCTTGTATTAAATTCCCAATCATTCCATTGGCATTGTTTCCTGCAGACCACTCAGAGCATCTAAAATTAAATTATTTTTTACTATGGAAGTGATCAAAATACTGGCAAAAGGATGTGAAGAATCAATGATAGCAGAGTCCAAGCTTTGGAATAATCCACCACAGAAAGGAGGAACACACACTTATACCTCCTGCCCTCTGTGTGGCACAGCTGAAATATGGGGCATCACCTGGGAAAGGGACAGGGCTGAATTACTGCACTGTTAAAGCCAGGAGTGAAACAAAGGCAAACACAGCTCATGTTTGATTTGCCATCTCCTTGCAACTGTCTAATTACCTTCTATGCTCAAATGGTTTGCAAGGCAAGAGTGGGAGCAGACTGAAAGAGAACTGCCTTAAAGATATTAAACATACCTATTATGGGAGTAAAAAGCAAATTTTTCTATAGGACACATGTATCAATTAAACCTTTCAATGGGAACACCTCCCTTGTGCTCCCAACATCAGCCCTGGCTATGTTACACAACTTTATTTACGCCCTTAGTTAATATGAACGAGCAGTTACCACAGCAATTATTACTTTTTACGGTGTACATAAAGTTCTTTTTACAGTTAAGAGATAGGGTCAGTGTTTAAGCTTAGCTCAGCATTTAGCAAGCTTTCCTTCCTGGATGTTTTGATTACTTAGGAAAGCTTTAACCTCTACAACGTAATGAAGGCTGGGAAGTTGTAAGGCAATTTGTAGGAGAAAGGGTGTGCATGAGGATATATGCACTATTATGAAGCTCAATAAATAATCATGTGAAATTGCTGGCATTTAGGAGCCTCCAGAGAGGAGCTTTCCCAGCCGGCTCCTGATCCCTCATACCCTGAGTAATTCCAGATTAAATCCACTGCCTTTGTGGAAGTGTGTGTGACATCAGAAAGCAGCCCCGTATTTCTGCAGCGCATGTTAATTGTCTCCAGACAGCAGCAAGGGGCTGTGCGTGGCTCCAGCCCTGCAGGGAGGGCTCCGAGGGAAAGTGGTGCAATGCCCAAATGTCAGAGCTGTGGGAATGATGCGAGATGTCTTCCACTTGCATTTCATTGAGAGAGCTTACAAAATTCAAAATGCAGCTGTGTGGGTTGGTTGGGTCTGCCTGTTAAAGGGGCAGCATTTCTCCTGCCTGTGATTGATATGGTTTAGGCACATCTGTGTACTCACTTAACCCTTCCCTCCACCCTCTCCATCTCAAACCGCTGCCTAGACATGAAAAGTGGGAATTTGTCTTTTGTACGTGAGGGTATAGAGAGCTTCTTGACTTGCACTGAAGAACAGTGCACTTTGATTCCCTCTCAATGCTAATTTCACCTTAGTTTTATTCAGGGAAGCCATGGAAGCCCACACCAGGATAACCAGCCCTTTTTCTCTCTCAGCCTCTGAGGCACAGGAAAGGAGCAGCTTGGTAAAATGACCTGGACACATGTTACAACAGATAATCAATGGCTCTAGTAAAATGCACAAGAAAGCATTCCAAGCCCACATTTCAGTAAACATTCTCCAGAATCTGTGGCTATTTATCAAATATGAATGCACCCTTCAGGATGAGGATCTTATTTCCCCCGGTGTTTTTGTTCCAAAAATAATTGGAAGTGACAATACAGAGAAAGACGATGTTTCAACTTCATGTTTAAAATAAATATAAGGCTGTCATCAGAGCTGAGCTGTCTTGTGAAGATCCCTCTCACAGGAGTCAACAGGCAGCTCTACTGATAGAGAATCGTGTTCCATTATTGATTAGCTTTTAAGTTCTTGTTACATATTAGATTAGGATCGCTGTATGCATAGGGAATGAATAGCCCAATTACAGCCTAAAATAGCTCATCTCAAAGTGGTTTAGGATTTTGATATTATAGAAAGAATTTTAAGGAAATTACAGGGTTTATTAAGAAAGCCTTTAAGGGCTATATTTACATTTTTATTGAATGGATTTTTAGGATGGGGAGGGCAAACTATCACTCCTTATTTACATACAAGGCTGGTTTTAGCTCCCTCCCAATTCGCTTTTCAAATCTTTGGGAATTAGGAGTTTGCTATATTGGAGTTTTTTTTCCTGCATAGGAAACACCAGACTAAGTCCTGGAGTTACATCTCCAGACTCCTCCAGTTTAAGTGAGAGCATCCCAGGTACACCAGGCTCTGCTCCAAGTGCAGCTGTTGCGACTCCAGGGCTCATTTCAGAGGCAGTGATGGTTCCTGGCAGATGTTGGCATTCAGATTCCCAGAACCTGCTCTTTCTCACTCTTTGTGCAGAAGGAAACTCTATCAGTGGTGCTAAAAGAAACACTGATCCCTGATGTTGGCACTGAGCACTGGCCACAGGTAGCTTGGAGTGGACAGGGGCAGCTCTGCCTCTGCAGGGCCGGAGAGCCCGGGCTGGCTGCAGGGTGCTGTGAGCCAAGGCGTGTGTGGCGCTCAGCATCCTGCACAGGATGGGCTGCTGGCATGATTCAGAGCCACCTGAGGCCCTCTGAGAGATGCCAGGCCTGGGCTCTGCAGCAGGGTGACAAAGAGCTGCTTCCCACTGCCCTGGCACACACAGGCACAGGGAGCCATGCCACCCTTCACCCTCCCTCACTACCCAAGCTTTAATGTTGAAAGACATTTTCTATAGTTGTCCAAAACTCAGTCATCTTTAATTTCACAACAAATTATAGATTTGAACTTGAGCAGAGAAGGTGCAGAAGCCCAAACTCAAACCTCAGGTCTCACCCATTACAGCACTGACAATATCACATTTTACAGCTTTCATTCCATATAACCACCCTGGATATTTTGGTTCACCAATCAACCACCCTTTTTCTAAAGAGAATTTCCACTGTTCAGCAAGGTGGGACAGTTTAAAAATAGATCTGACTTTCCCTCAAATCTGCCTAATTAATCATTCCCTTCATAGGTTCATTTGAGGCTAGAACTGACCACATCTCCAACAAAGTATGGAAAAGGTCACCAGAAACAGATTGCCAAGGCCTTGAAGGGACTCTGGGGACAAATGCTTGCCACTATCCAACACTGTAAAAATATGATTAAGGGTAAAAGAGAGAACCATGTGAGAGAGTTGCATGACCCCAGGATCCTTGCCAGTAAAGAAACCACAGTGAAAATATTCAGTACATACTCCAGGCCCACTGACTCCTTTTGGAAGGTAATACATTAAATCTAAGGAAAATTCTGCTCACTGAGTTGTACAGCACTGATGGATTCATAACATCCATATTAGACTGCTACATGAGAAGCCCAAGTTTCCTTATTTTTCCATAGCTGCAAGCAATGCAAGCACATGGAAGGTTTCCCTTCAGGAATGAGTGTCTGATCCTCATACATGCCTGCACACAAGGTCACACTGGCCACTCAGGTCAGATATCTGTCTTCCTCACCCCTTCTGGACTGTATGCCAAGATATCCCACATGAATTCCCAAGTTAGGACCAATTCTGTGAGGTTCTCAGTACAGTATTTTAATCCCAGATAGTATTTTTTTCTGCCCACACATGTTTAAAATTAAACAGGCTCAGACAAATCCCCCTATGCCATCCCAGAGATGGACACTTGCTGGCTGCAAAATCCAAAATGCAGCCCTAATTGATGAGTGCTCTGCTTTGTGCACATCTGCAATTTAACAGGGAAATCTATAGCTTCATGCAGGAAAAGTACAGCTGAACTCAGCAGGAAAACAGGTTGTCTTGAGCCCATGCAATGATTTTTTGAACCTGGGACACTCCCATCTGAAGTTCACAGGTACAAGCTGCAGATCTCAAGGAATGGGGGGTGAAAATGCCTGGTGGACATCCAGAAGGAGTGAAATAAACTACAGACTACAAGAGACAAGAATTGCCAGCCCAACCACTTGTTGAAGCAATTCTTGGTCCAGGACAGTCGTGAGGAAATGCTTTCACTGGGTTTGCATCCTGCTGCAAGGACCTGCACAGGGAGTGGGCAAAGCTCCCCTGCCTTGCTCTGCTCCAAAAGCTGCCCAGAAGCTCCATTAGTCCCTCCAGATCCTTGTGCCTAAATACCCCTTTACTCAGCCCACAGTGAGGATGATTGCTGTTAGACAACAAAATCTTCAGAAGCAAACAGAGCAAGCTGACAAATGCCCAGTGAATGTGCTGCACTCTCACTAGAGCACCCTGCCTTTGATGTGGTCCATCATCTGCATTAAATCACTTTGAACACGTGCACAGTACTTACCTATCCAAGTGAAGACTTTACTTTGTTTATAGTTGTACATTTTGCAGCCCTAAAGCAAGACAAGGGTGCTCTCTTAAAAAAGAAAACAAAATATCATCATCATCATCATCATTATTATTATCATTATCATGCTATTGCTATCACTATCACATATTTATAAATGTTCCTTTACTTCAATAAAGCAAGAGCAATTATGCAAGCTTCATCTATTTCTCTCAAGGGCTCAGGAAAAATGTTGCTTTCAAGAAAAAAACCTGATAATTTTTTACAAATATATAAAATAAAATACTCAAGGCGTTTTTGAGAGGCATTCTCACATATTGCTGAAATTATACGCAATGTGTGAAAATTTGCATAACAAATGTGACAAGATGGTTACTTAAGGGACTGAAACAGAAGGAATAAAATATATATTAGATACCTCAGTTCTCATTAATTATTATTCAGAATGAGAAATAATGCCAGGAGCAAGAGGGGTGCCAGAAGAAAAAATGGGGAAACATAATGTATCTAAAAACCTTTAAAAGGTATAATAATAATGCACTACTGATCATTTTTAGTAGCAGAGCAACCACCTGTTAACACTTTTATTAATTGCTTGCTTGCCTCTTCCTTAAAGATGGCCTGTGAAGATCATTAAAGGAAAAGCTACCTGAGCAGAAAGGAGGAGAAAGCAGCAGAGTTTCCTATTCACTCCTTGCTGCAGCCAAATCTTGTCTTGGGTTTCCCCAGAGCTTTTGTTTTGGCCTTCCCTGGAATCATCATTTCCCATAGCCAGCAGCTTTGTTTAAAACCAAAAGCGCCTGTTCATTTTCCCAGTTAACCTCCCTTATTTTCTATTGCTGCTATTTCCTTTTATTTCCTCTATTTCCTTTTATATTTCCTTTATTTCTATTTCCTCTATTCTTTCCTTCTATTGCCTTGCTCGAAGCTCTTCTCTCTCAGCTTCAGCATCTGGAGCACATTCCCCCATTGTCTGCTCCAGGGAAGATCTTTGGAAGGTGCTCCTTTGCCTGTGTGCTCCATTCAGGAGCTGCTGAGCACAAAACTGAGTTCAGCAGGGGCATAGAATAGGCACTCCCATCCCATCCCATCCCATCCCATCCCATCCCATCCCATCCTCCTAGCCCACCCTCATGTGGAAGATGGATAAAGTAAGCTCAGTATGGTCAGGAATAGGTAAGAGCAGCTCTGCACAGCCCTGAGCCACCCCTGGCACCTTCACTGAGAACCTCAGGGGTTCCTGGGCAGGGCAGAGCCTCAGACTCTGTCAGGGGGCTGGAAATGCAGCTTCACCTCACCAGCCTCCCATGCTGAACGTGTGTGAAACGTTACTGAAAGCTAAATCCATCTGAAATCATTTCAAGAGGGAAAATAAGGCCCTTTCTGGAGATATTATTCCTAAGTCATGCTTTACTCTGCCATTAATGTACTTTTGGAATGCATGAGAGCTCCTCACACCCAAGGCAGGTAATAATGGTCTATTAAAAGACACCATCTCTGTTTCCTAATGCTCTATCAAAGGTTCATTGATGAAAATAGCCATCTGGCGGCTCTCATCAGCTTTAAGGAATTCCATAAAAGTATGAAATATGATTTCCTCATAATTGCTTTTCTGTAAGATTTATGACAATGTGAGTAACGAATAAACTGGGCATTTGCTGAACAAGACTCAGATTTAAGATGCGCTGATGCAAATGAGGAAGTGGCCAACTAGGAGATGCATTTCTTGGGAGAAATTTGAAAATGTTTGCAAAAGCCACAAGTTACCACAGACACTTGGCTGTGTTCACTGCTGGTGCAAACATATACAGCTCCAGAGAGGCCAAAGGTACTGCATCAGCCCTAGCAGTAAATTTGGGTCATAGAGACCAGACATGGGAACAGTTCACAGCTGAAAAGAGGACCCTGACAGCAACTGGGAGATGCCCTGTGTACAGCAGCGTCGGGTTGTTTTGCCACCTGCACCTGATGATGTATGTGCAAAGAATATCACATGTTGGAGGGAAAAAACAGGCCCTTAATGCCTGGCAGCACTGTTCATACTCCTGCCAAGACTAAAAGTGGGAATGGACTGTGTGATTAGTGTTGTGGGATAATTAAATCTCATTTCCCAGCTATTCATCTGTCAGAGGAGTAATGGTCATCTCTGTGCCTGTTTGCCATTATGTCAATTATACGGTCCTGTGACCTTTTGACTTCAGGACCATCTAAAGCATAGGATTGACACTGAAAAGTGTCAATGTTTACATGTCAAAAGTGTCAAAGTTTATTCCAACTTTGCTTTTGTTTGGTGCAACTTAACTTTTTGGTCCTCATCGTTTCCATCTCCAAGACAGGAATAATCATGGAATCATTTAGGTTGGAAAAGACCTTTAATGATTCCTTGCCCAATTTCCTTGCCCTTTGGGAGGCAATCAGACAGTGCAGATTAAGAGCTGCTTGAATACCTGTAAACATGCCTGGATGAAAGGGCAGCCACCAGCCTCTCCCTCAATGCAAGAAAACTGTTTACTCTTGTGCAGTGAGGGCCTAAAATTGCCAATGGATGCCCATGTCTGAGGCTGTTTCACCCCTGTGAGTGCTTTGAATGCCCCCACACATGTCCCCAGCAAGCTCAGGGGCAGCCCAGGCCCACAGAGAAGCTGGGATGTGAGTGATGTGAGGTTAGATGCTTTTTAGATTTTGACTCTGCCAAAATTTGAGTCTGTACAAGTACACATCCTGCCTCAAGCACTTTCTCTCTTTACCACCACATACCTTATAAGACTTTCTGCATGCATATATTTGGGTATTAATTGCACACAGAAAACCTAGAAACCAGCATCAAAAATTTTACTACATTTTTTACTAAATTTTGACTAAATTCTATTAATTATTTGAAGCTTGCCAGAGCCACAAGTGAGAACAGAGCATAAGAGGGCAATAGCCAGACTTTTTGATAAGAGTCAGTACTACAGCCATGCTCTTAACATCCCAGTTACTCATTTGCCTTCTCCTTTTAATTCTTTTTTAGTTAATTATACCAAGAAGACTTTATAAAAACTGTTGCCAAATGTTTAAAATTAGAGCAGTTTAATTCTTATTTCAATCCCAGGTTACTGTGCTAAATTGCACATGCTCACCTTGTGCATTCATTTGTGAGCAGTAGGCATATCAGTGATTAATTAATATTAATGGCAGAAATCACTTCAAACTTGCTTTATGCTAGAAATCACACACAATTCTGACTCTAATCACTCGGCACATAAAGAAACTTTAATTGATAACCCAGGTTTAATATCCATCAGGATTGGATTCTGTAGGAGGAACAGAGCAATGTTCCCTGTAATCATCCTAGAAGAGATGGAAAGCTTGTTCTACCAACATCAAAGAAGATTAGGCAGCAGAAGCCTGATAGTAAAGTAGCAATTATGGAGGGTTTTTTTTAATTCTGTGCACCTGCTTCATCAAAATAATAGGCATCTTTTAGCAAAATAACCTGGAACTCAGTTCACTGACTTTCAATTATCTTATGCTGGGAAATGCATCTGGAGAGACATGAAAAAGGGTGATAGACACACAGGGAAATAAAGAGAAGGGGGAAATTAGAATGAGGGGAAATATGAGGGCCTAAGTAAGTGGGTGTTATAAATATCCTGTGCCTTGGGCTGAATATAGAAGAGGAATACTTTTACTGAGTTAGGACTGTGGCATCAGGGACATCTGACCAAACCAGTCCCTGGTGGAGTGCCTGTGAATGCAGCAAACAGCTTACACCAGGGACAAGCTTGGCTCATTGCTTTAAAGGGGAATTTTAGATACCAAACCTTAATGCCAGCAAGGGAAGCACATGGTAACTTCCCTCAAACATTTCAGGCTAACTCAAAGGAAAAATTACTATCCTCAAATTCCTATTTATCAGGTGGCCTTGCTTTGCAAAATGAAAAATGACTCTATAATTTTCTTTCAAAAGGTGAGCCTAAACCTAGACTAGAGGCTATCTTCCATGAGGATGGCAAGGGGAAGAAAACCCACGCACTCTCTTGGTTTTACTTAAGGAACAGCATCCTCATTTCTGAAAACGAGGAAGGCTTAGGAAGAGCCTGGGGCTTAGGAAGCCTGCCTGGGGCTTGGTACCCCTTCCTTGTTAGGCAGGTTTTTAATACATCCAAGTCATCTCTGAAAACAATTTTTCAGAGATCAATGAGCAATTCACTTCAGCATCTCTTGGTCTGAAGCCCCGGTGCCTCCCAAGGCAGAGCACAGCAGAGCTCTGGCCAGAGAAAAGCCTCATTACCAGCCCCATTACCATGGGGAGCTCTTGCCAGGCTCAGGTCAAAATCAAAGACGGCATTTTCCACCTTTTTGTCCAGCTTTACAGTGTTGAATTCACTGTGCCCTCTTACACACATCTCACTCTGTCCTCCATTGAACACAACCACTCCCATCTCCCTGTGACTCAGAAATGATCCCACACAGACACTGGTCAGAGCTGCTCTCCATTTCATCTCCTGACTCCACCTCCCTGCAGAGGACCCATGGGGAACTCCCCATCCCATCCTGCTCTGCACTCTCCAGCCTGACCCCAGCCCTGCCTTTAGAGCTCTGTCTGGCCATGGATGGGCAGGGGCTTTGGGCACCTGCAGCCCTGCGCAGCACCAGAGTGCAGGAGCAGATTCTGTGTGACACAGAGCAGGGGCCCTCCTGCACCCTGGCACATCAACATGCAGCAGACACAGCTCTGAGTAAGAGGCTGAAGCTCAGAGGATCATGAGCAAACACCCATGACTGGCAGAGGCTGATCCTCCAGCAAGAATCACAGCACATCCCACTCCACGTGGATGAAATGGGAGTAATTCCATTGTAATTAAATGGGAATTTTTGTGTCAATTCCAAATGAACCTTTGTAACATTTTCATTAGTCCTCAATACACCTCTTACTTTACCTCATTAGAATTATTGGTAATAAATTGTAGTAACTGAATTGTAATTAAATAGGAATTAAAATTTGACTTCCTAATGAACTACAGCAAAGCAATCGCTATTTCAATATACATTAATTGCTGTTCTGTTAGGAATACAGACAACTTATTTTTATTGAATTGCTACAAATTATAATGAATATATGGCCTGAGCTGACAAAATGGTGTCCCATCAGTAAGTGTGCCTGTAGATGTCAGCCAGCTGTGCAGTCAGAAGGTTTGCCCAAGGGACTTGGGACATACAACATACCAGTAGGGAATATACTGAATTATGGCATTTCCAGAATAAATTTCTGTTTCAGAATCTCACAATTAATTTATAAACACAACAGACAAGATGCCATTGATAGTGCCATTGGGAATGTAGGCTAAAAGGTGTGAGAAACCAAGAGCAATAATATCAGACTAGTGCTTTTTTTGTGTTATTGCCTCCTATTTGATTATAATAAAAGTGCTTTGTAATATGTTCTGGGCTGGAAAAATGCATATAGAAAACCCCATTTTATTATTTACACATTTTCTCTCTGTAACTAGAGATATACATGTAATATTCATATGAATAAAATTTCACTTCTGTGACTGTTCTAGTATTAAAAGCCACAGAGAGCTGTTTCTTTGCATTACTGCTGCAGATGTGGCAGGCATTTGGCGTAAGAAGGAGCAAGTTATGAGAGGCTTACCTGTGCAAGGGAGTGCTGAGTGCCCAACAGAGGCTGCTCTCTGCATGCAGGGCAGACACTCCAGCTCAGTGGAATAGTGGGGAATGAACACAAAGCTTTCTGTTGTCACTCTGAAAGCTGGCAGCCTGCCACCTCCAAAGGGATGGACACTGGACTGAATTCTCTAGGCTTTCACAGGGTCTAAATTCCCCCATTAAATACTGAGTTTTTTCCATGCAGGCTCCTCATCTCTGACCTATCATTGTCATCTCACATTGTTGAATTCTAGGGGACAGCAGCAGCCAGCCATCACAAACATGGGACAGAGCTTCCTTGGACACAGCGTGAGCCAAACACACTGATGTGATCACAAGGTCTGTGTCAATGTGGTTTTACATGCCCAGAAATATCTTCATGTCTCCGTTTGTTCACCATTGCTATCATTTTACCTCTCATTGCACTGCAAAGTCAGCATCTGACTGACATGTAAAATCCCCTTGGATTTCCAGACCCAGCAGGGGAAATTCAGAATCAGGCTCTGTTTAGGAACTGTGAGAGCCAGTGTGGGCTTGGGAGAGGGCAGCTCCCTGCTTAGGCATCTTTGTTATACTGAAATTTAAATCACAGAGATTGAACAGGGAAAGCAAACTCACTTTTTCAATTTTGTTACCTAATCAAAACTCTGAAGCTTTCTAGTGCTGGGGAGTGTTCACATATCATCCACTTTCCATATCCAGTGCTGACAAAACAATAAGGCAGGAATAACATAAGTCGTGAGAAAACTAGTCTGTCTCATAAATCTTCACAGGAAAGTAGCTGCTGTTTTATGTTATTGCAGTGTGTTGTTTCCAATGAAGTGATTACTGTTAGATGTATTTTTAAATTGCTTTTGGTATTTTTAAAAATACATGACTTTGAGAGTGATAGAAATGAGATTGAGGGGTGGTAGGCAGTGCCTAAAATATGATTAACTTTTTCCCAGACCAGCTACTTCTGAAATTAAGGTTACCAACATAGCTGTTGTCAACTTTCCCCTGGCTGCAAAGGGCTCATTGGAGTCTGTTTGATGTATGCAATTATCCATCAGCCCACCCAAACCATCCTCCTGCTTCAGACATTCTGCTTCAAGATGTTTGATGAATATTTGCTGGTGTCATTTCAAAGTGTGAATGTGCATGTTTGTGCACTGAAGCCCTGTAGCACAGAGTCTCGAGTTACATCCCATTGTGCCTGGATTGTGGTTTCTGTCCAGGGAGGGGCAGAACTGTTTGTGTGTTAACAGCTCCAGCCAAGGCTTCCAAAAAGCTGAGCTACATTTTAGATAAAGTTCAGTTGGAAGACTTTCAAGGCAATAAATATCAAGTGAGAGGTTTTCTCAGGGCTTTACAAGTCATTAAAACTCCAGGTAGGTTTTACTTACCAAAGGCTTCACTTGTGGCTTGCTGAGTTCACATGGCCCTTTTCCTGCATATTGTCATGTCCCTTCCAGGGGCTAATGAAGCCTGTAACCATGCCAGGGCCCACCTACAGGGTCCCTGAGATTGCTCTGTGCTCCACAAACCAGGCACTACAGGGTTAAGCTTACTCAGACAAGAAGAGACTCAATAAGAGTCAAAAGGAAAATGAATTAGGAGAAAATCAACAGGCAGCAAAGGAAAAACTAAATTACATTTCATGTACACACATGCACTCTTTTGGCTGGAAGGGCAGAAAATGTAGCCAAAACCAGGCTGTTTTTATTCTAAACAGTGCATCAATCCATTGATTAATTTTACACTTTGTTCCTTATGAACCTGGGCTAGGGCCATGAATGCTGCTATGAAAAGAAGAATATAGCCAAAAAGGAACTCTTAAAAAGTTGGCAGCTGTTTCAAGGCAATGTGTCTGGCCAGCAGGAAGGAGATGGCTCCTCCAGGGAGTGTATGGAACTGTAAAACCATTTGTGAACTGGCCCTGCACAGTTTATAAGGTGTGTGACTGACTTAAAGTCAAGTTTCTTGCAAAAATCTGTGACTTGTAAATCGAATTATAAAAGTAGTTTCAAGTATCATTTTTCCAAAAAGGCATTACAAGATTGGTTAAGAATGACTGTATTTCCTCACTAATACCATTAACTTTGGAATTGTTTCCATCTATCACAGAGCAGAACAAGGACAGTTTACTGTAAATTGCTACATCTGTATGCTTCAGCTCTATGGTATAGGAAGAGTAAACTAAACAAAATCAAATAAAGGAATACAATAAAACACCATGGACCAACTTCAGCCTTGGTGTAATCAAATGCAAATGGAAATTAATGGAGTTGCATTCACACCAAGGCTGACACATCCCTTGGCCACAGAGCAAAGGGAGGCAAACCTCAGCTCTCTGTGGTGCTTCCCAGGATCAGGCTATCAGCTTATCATATTCCGGTTACCTGCTATCTGCTGCCTAGGTGCTTTCATGAGAAAAACAATCTGTCTAGACCAGTTCTGACAACTAGTTTTGATTTTTTTTTTTTTTTTTTTTTTTTTTTTTTTTTTTTTTTGCTGCCTGGGCAAAAAAATTAATTTACTTGTGATTTCTCTTTCATATGTATTCCTTTCAGCAAGTTAGGAGGTTAAGGAATGATTTGGGAAATAACACTAAAACCTCTCCAGGATAAGCTAAGAGTGGCTTTAAGTAGGTAGAGGTCTGTGTAAGATCTCAAAAAAATCAGACAGAAGGAGTGGGGAGGGATTCTGCCAGTGATATATCTTGTCATCTAGACCACAAACAGGGTTTCCAAAATCTCTGCACAGAACCAGTTCTTTCCCTTCTCACTGCATTTCAATATTGCTAACTGCTAATTAATCACAGATTTTACACAGCCTCCCTCTTGCCCGAGTTTTATGGCTGAAGTTTCATTTGAACTGTGCTTCTCCCAGCTGAGCAGTGCTTGAGGGTCAACAGAGCTGTGCCATGTGCTGTGAAAAGTGATGCTTCTTTTAAGAGGCCTCATTATTGAAATAACTTTTGAGTTAATGTTTGGAAATAACTCTGAAATGAGGACTTGCACAGATTTGTTTTCTTAGTGCAGCAATTAGCTTCTTGAGCAGTGACTGGCTGCAGCACCTTCTGCCATGTCTGACACATTAAATAAATTATTCACTCAGTTCATTAGTTAGGAATACAGTTTGTAATACCTGCTGAGTTACAGGACACACAGAAAAGTCATGAATCACTTCAGCTAGAAAAATGAAGTCAGGTTTTGCTGCTCCTGCATAAACAAAAACAAAGATGAGAGGGAAAAGGTAAGTAAGACACTTTTTCCTACCCCTTGGCTCAATCAGCTTGTTTCAGAACACTGCCTGTCTGCCCTCTTCCCTTTTTAATTACCAGGTTGTGATGCTCTCCTTCCCAAAAAGTTGGACAGCCTCAGCAAAATCTCCCATTGCTTTTGGTGGAAATATCCTCAGAATTGGTTACTTTTTAATGAAAGTACAATGTCACAGACTCAAGAAACAGCAAAGTATTTATTTCTGATAGTCCAGCTCACTGTTGCAAGCAGGACTGTTGCAAGTGGTCTCTCTGTCAGGCTTTCCAAGGGCAGGCAGCAACCACCAGACACCTTTGTGGAAAGGTGGGGCGAGGAGAAATGTTGTCACTGCATACATCACAGTTGAGACAGCCACAATACAGAATGCCACCATAAAATTTCAGAAGACTTTAAGCATTTGTCCATATACAGTAACACCTTACCACAGCAGAAGGCTTCCGGCATCTGCCCATACAGAGGAACATCACTTCAGAAGGCTGCAAGTATCTGCCCATCTTGTTCTTTGCCCAGCCTTTTATCCCCTATGTTAATGCACTGCCCCTGTGTGCCCTCTGCTCCCTTTGGTGGTTGGTCAGTGCACTGGGCACTCATTGCTGTCAGTGCTGCTCACCAGCTCCACGGGAACAGGGCCATGGCTCGGTCTGCAGCTGTGCACAGGGGATGCCGGCAGATACAGCTGGTCTGGGTGCAGAAGAGGTTTCTCATGAGTGGGTGTGTGGTGAGCTCAGGGCAGGGACTGCACAGGACCACCCAGATCTGCAGGGCTGCCACCCTCATTGCTGTTCAGCGCCCTGTGCAGTCAGAGCCCTGGCCTGGGGCGAGACAACATCCAGGAGCTCACCATGCAGGGCATGACATTTAAAGAGAAAAAGCAACTTTTAAATACCAGTTAGCAGTTGAGCTTAACTCGAGATGGCAGGGCAGGAGGATGGGGAGACCCTTGGAGCCTTACCCAGCTCTTCCAAGCCTCATCATTCAAAGCAGCCCTAAAAACAAAGCCCAAACCAGCCAGCTTTAAGTACACCCTTGAGCTCCAGATTTCCTCACCCAAAGGACAGTCCTTTCTTCAAAGACACCAGAGCCAGTCACTAATGGTCACTTGTCAGGAAACACTGTGGGATTCAGGCCAGAATGCTGGGATGCATTTTGCAGAGATTAGTGCCTGTAATTAAGCTCCTAAATACATATTCAAGCATCAAAATTGGTGACATGACTGTGCAGAAGTGACAAGCAGTGATGTCAGTGGAGGCACTGAGGGGAACCCCAGGACATGTGGCAACCATGTGCTGACCCCCAGTAGAGCTGCCACCCTGAAACAGGCCTTGGATGACTTACTCCTTTATTTTGTCCAGTCAGATTCCCCCAAGCAGAATTAAAAGGTTTAGCCACTGCAGGCCCAGCTGTGCTCTTCCCAGTCACATACCATGCATGACACAGGTCTGCTGTGCAAAAAACAATGTGTAAAGAAGTGGATAAAGGAGAGAAGAAATCTAATAAATACTCCATTATCTCCAGTGTATATTATGGAAAATTTGGCATGAAATCTTTACCTCACATAAACATGAAGGTCACTTATTTGTTCATTAAATTCTCCTCAGTCTACATCATTATGCTCATAGTTTTTCTTATACTTAATGTAGTAGGGGCCTGCCAAACTCATTAGACATCAGCTGATAAATGGATTTGAACTCACAATCTGTTAAAAATCACACAGGCACATTAGAGCAATATTTTCATGGCTTAGAGACTGTGTACATTTAAATCTTCCCAGAGAGGATTTTGAACATTTTTGATCCAGTGCAGCAGACTCAACACATAATTCAAGTCTGCTTGCTGTAAAAATTTACAGGCTGGGATCTTAGTATCACTAGTCATAAATCAAAGCTGCACACTTAAAAATGTGGTAGTGACAAAGCTGTTGGATAGGGTGTAAACATCATCAAGCTCATTGTCATGCAGCACTTGCATTGGAATAATGGGGGAGATATTGTTAAATGTTGTATATATTTTCACTCTTCTGGCAGAATTTGTACACATAACATATAAGCCTGTATAATTTCCAGCCTGGGAAAATCCCTGGATGAGAAAGAGCTTCTGAAACTTTCCTGGATTCTCACCCTGGTGCCATGAGTTCAAATAAGCTTTTACATGAAACGTGGACAGAAGGGAACGCAAGGCATGTATATGCTATGGTTTATCTTTCACTTACTCATTGCTCTTTATTGTAATTTCCCCCAACTGATGATAAAATGCTTATAAAGCATTGGGCTGATAATTTGCAGGCTCTCCTGCTGCTCTGTTTGTTATAAAGCTACTCATGTCTCCAGGAGAGTCTTTCTTCCTTTTGGATTTATGAGCTTAATGAACCACTGTTATTCTCCATCACAGGAGCCAGTGATGCCGTGACATTATAGCAGAAAGATTTGAAAACTTACGAGAAAGCACTTGAAACAAACTGCTGCTCTTAATAAGTGCCTCTTGTCTTCAGTGTGGTCTGAGGAAGATCTAAGAGAGTTAATGAATGAAAAGAACAAACCAAGTCCTGCACTAATCCTGCAAGCTCTGCTGCAGGGTAAGCAGGGCTAGTGAGACAAATCCTCTGCTGGGAGGAGCAGTATTTATCAGTGGCAGGATGCTGATTCATGGCTCCACAGACAGGCCCATATATTTGCATAAAGGAGCCCGAGTCCAGGTCTGCTTAGATTCTCCAGATGAGGGCAGCTGGATGTGTGAGACTAAATACAATTAAATTTAACTTGAATTAATATAACATTCACCTTACTGAGTGGCCTTTCACTGCAGCTCACCTGTTGACTAAGGCAGCCTTTTACCCCTAGGAGCTCTAGATCCACTCAAAATATGGGGTTTTCCCCAGGGCCATTCTTGACATTTTCTTTCTTGATAATTTCAAACCAAGGAAGGGGAGGTGGGGGAAAAGAGACTCCTTCCTGAAGACTGGCTGCAGACTGCTGGTCACCTTATTATTTCCACTGAGGAGCACATTTCCGCCTACCATGGCAGGACACAACACAGAGAAAGGCAGTCCCCCAGCTAGGCCAGCCCCGGGCTATTTAGGAAGTTATAGGTCATAACCCACACCTTCATCTCCACCTGGAGACCATTAAGAAGCCCATGTAAAACCTGGAGCACATGATTCATTGGCTCCCAGTGAGAAGCCCAGAGTTAAAAGCCTGTCCTGTTCAGAGCCCCGTTGTATAACCTGCTGTTATTAAAGAGACAGTTCTCAGTCCCAGCTATTCCTTCAGCTAGAAAAGCGTGGAGAGCAGAGCAGGAGGGACTTGCCCAGTGCTCAGCAGTGAGCCAGCAGCAGCACCAGCACAGAACCCAGGCGTGTTGGCTGAGCCTGCGAGTGAGACACCAGCGTGCTCTGGCAGGGCTGCCGCTGCCTTTGGCTCCTCTGCTGGGCTCCCAGAGACAGGGGCCTGAGCCAGCTGGGCCGTGCTGCCTGCTGGGGCACAGCTTGAGAGGATGCCATCCCTCCCCACCCTAAATGCCCCTGCCTGCAGAGCCGGCTGGCTCCCTCCAGGCTCACAGCAGAGTGTCAGACAGCTCCTGCACAGCCTGGCTGGCCAGGGCACTCACCTGTGGGGCCACCCCACACCAGGGGTGTCTCTGACAGCCTTGACATCCCCGGTGCTGTCCAGGTGGGAGGCCAGAGGTGGCTGGAATTCATGTCTGTAGGTGAGCAACCTTGCCAGAACAATCAGACCGTCCACCACACACAATGTTCAAGCAATGCTGTCAGCTCTGTGTCTTATTCATAAAAGCTCTTCTGTCTTCTGTTATTCTGTAATCATCACATCTTTCATCATGGCACACATATCTCAGCAACTGTACTCATTACAAAACCACCATGGCAAGATGGGGAACAATGACATGCTCCTTCTTTTTTGCTGTGATTTGGTGGGGTTGGGAACTCAGTGAAACACGGATCATTCAGGCAGCAGTGGAAGATGGATGGCAACATGCCAGGGGGTGCTGTGAAAAGCTCAGCCTAGGTGACTCTGTTAAAAAGTATTCAAAAACCCCAATTACAATCAGTTAAAAGCAATAAGCATGCAAATTATTTTAAAACAAACTTTAATTAATTTCAGCATATGTTTCACTTAGGCTGATTAGTTAAATCTGATTTTCTGAAAAGAAACAATAAACATATGCTAATGATGATTTACATATTACTGCTCACATGGCCTGCAGTGTGTTCTGAGGTTCTGCACAGCACAGATAAGCAACATCCTGCTGTGGCAGTGACCCCCAGGCTACGCCACCAGGTACAGAGAGCCACAAAATGAATTCTTGGGTAAAATGCCTAGACATGCCCTAAAAGAACATGAGATGTTGGTATGAACAACTGTCCTGGAAAAGCTTCCCTTTTTTTTGAGTGCTCTTTGAGAAAAACAGGTAAAACAACCTGAAGTCTGGGCTCAGGGGACCCCAAACTGAAGCTCTGCACAGCCTGACCTTGGTACAGACCTGAACTCAAGGATGCCAAGTGAGAAGATTTTCAGGTGGCTGCATCTAGAATAATGAGAAGGGCTTAACCTATTGTTCAGACACCACTTCCCTCTAAAACCAGTGGAAAAAAATTATCATTTGCTATAAACACATAATTTAGCCAGCAAAATCCCTTATTCTCCATTCATTATATAGGGACACAGGATGTGATAATCCTGCATAGTCAGGAGGCTAAATCCCTCTTTACACCCAAGACTCCATCGTGGGAGGCCTGAATACAACCCCCTCATACCTTTGGGCCTGAACCTTGCAATAATGTAAATATTTAAAAGTCCATGGTATTTTATATTCACAAGGCTGATAATGGAATAGCTTTAATATCCTTTCAATGCCAAATCCAGATTAACACAATAATAGTGGCTCCCAAGCAGTTTATTAGCACTCATATCCAATATGTAGAAATCCTGGAGGGGAAAAAAAGGAAAAAGAGAAGTCGTGCCAACATATACTGCACACCGAGCTGCAGGATGTTGTATTCCAAGAGTTATTTCAGTTGTAGAAAGCACGTGGCACCATTACTTGGCATGAAGGGAGGATAAAGAGAAAACAGCCTATGACAGGTGTTGCTTTAAATATTTTGAAGATATGCATCAGGAATAGTTCATAAAAGTGCTTCCAAAGTAGCTCTTACACCCACAGGGCTTGGCAGTCCTCACTCTTAAAAAACATGAACTTGGCACAGCAGTTGCCTAAATCTTTTAAACTGGCTTAATCCTCCCAGTAATGAAACGTGCAGTCAGCTAGATGGGTGCATTTATCTGAGACACACTTATTTACAAGCAACTAAAACATGAAATTAGCTGCTCCCAGAAGGCAGCTTTGTACTTCCCAACTCCTCTTCTATCATAAATCAACCCATTCAAGAGGGTGCCACATTTGTTTTTCCCATTCTCACATTCTGTATGAACATTTATATGCCAAAGATGATCCTCCAGAGATGTCTCTGCACGATTCAGTGATTTCTGGCTTCTGTGGGACAGGACTAGAAGTGCATGTGTGCTGGCAGACATCAGGAGGTTTGCAAAATCAGGAGTTCTGGGAGCTTCAAAAGGAGGCTCCTTTACCAAACAGTGCTACTGTGGTGCAAGCATCCAAAGTGAGCAGTAACACCACATTTCCACCATTCCCTCTCTGCAGAGAGCAACCAGTGAGCAAGAGATTGAGCTCTACTCCAGTTTTCTCCCTTGGTACCCACTGAGGAGGCTCCAGTGCCCAGACAGAGCTACATGCACTCATCACAAACCCTCCATGCATTCTGGGAATGCTGATTCTGCACAAAATCCTGGAATTTCCTACACAGGGAGGGAGACCAGCCTTCTTAACCTGTAATGCAAAAAATTTACTCCCCCCCAACTTTTGCCCAGCGTGGTGAAATAAAGGATTTTCTAGGATTCCTCACCATTATATGCCCTGGTGTCCTGGCCCCATTTTGCTATTTCTGCATAAGTGCTCAGTGCTCAAGTAGCCCTGATATATATAAGATATTTTCAGCTTTAGGATTCAAAAGTAATATCGCATTTTCCCTTTAGGGAATTCCTTACAGAAACTGTACTACCACAGCAGGGATCACCAACTCATGATGGCAGAAAATAACACACCTTGGAAGGAGGAAACACTGGAGCAACAGGAGATCAAGGCTCACAACTGGCAGCTGAAAACAACATCACTAAAATAGCCAGGGCCTGGGCCACCACAGAGCTCCTCCATGCTCCATCTCTGACTGGAAGGTTATGCCAGTTGGCTTCTATCAGAAAAAGCAAACAGCTCTTGCAAGGGTAAAACATTTGATGCAAAGTGGTCTGGAGATCAGAATTAGCCTTTTTTCCCCCTCTTTTATAATGTGGCACATAAGAAAGTTAAAAAAAAAATAAAGAAGGGCTGCTTTTCTCACTTTCCTGAGAGAATGGCATATTCATAAATACACCTTCATTTGCCTTTTTACACCAAATTATTACCTGTCACCTGCTCATTTCAGCTGCACAACTACTATAAGGATTTCCCTTTATTCTGGAACCCTTTCAAGTACAGGATTTAAAACAGCACAAAGAGCAGCAGCAGGCTTGAAAATGCAATCAGGACCACAGAAATAGGAAAGAATCTGTTTCCACATAAACTTTTAGAAAAGAAACAGCAACTCTTCATTCATTCCTGTATCCTCTTTGAGGTCTGGAGTAAAGATTTGCTGGAAAAATGAGTTACATGTGGATATACCATATGATGAGTCAGAAAAGCTCTGGGCAAGAATTCAGCAAACCTCAGTTTTACCAGTGTTCATATGCTTCTAAAACAAGATCCCAAGGAGCTTGTTGTCAGGCATGGAAGCAGCAGAGCATGCTGGATGTGCAGCTTTTGTCAGCCAGCAAACGGGATGCATGTGTGACATCGAGGTGGCTTCTCACAAATTCTACTCTGCCCCAAACACAGGGGTCCTCAAATGTTGTTGGCCTGGGAACAACTGTTAACAAAAACCACTCTGCCAGAATCTCAGCCTGTTCTCATCTTGCTTGCATCAATTTGAATGTTTTAATTCCCTGATGAAACAAGCAACACTAGAGGGTCTCAAAGGCGACACAAGAAGCTGATGCTGTAAGAGATGAGCCCTTTTCTGACAGGTTTCAAATAGCACCTCAAATCTACTCTGAAAAAAGAGTGGAACAGAATAAAATATACAACGTGATAGCAAAGCTCCTTGTCTTTGAGAGCAAAACCCCCACCCTCTGTGAAGAATATGAAGGAAACAGATGTTCCTGTGTGGAGTTTAATGGATGGATTGTTAAAGGAATAACATCATTTCTCCTCATATGCATGTCCCTTGCTCAGACCAGCAGAGCAAAACTTTTTACTCCTGCCACAATGATTCTTGATTAAGGACCAGATTCCAACCAGTTCTTCCACAAGTACCCTGCATTAGAAGGTGCAAAATTAGCCCATGTGCCCAGGAGAGCACAGACACTTTCCCCTGTGAATTTCTGGAAGCAGGCACTTCTTGGTAGGAATAACCCTACCAAGGACAGGACAGAGGGAAAGGGGTTTCTGGGCATTTTCACTATAAGCAATTCTGTATAGGGGCCACATCAGTTGCAAACCCCAGTTATGCAATTGAGTTTCCACCAAAGTGCCTTTGAAGTGTCCTGACAACAGACAGGCTCCTGCCCTTAGGTCTGAGAGCCAACAAGGCTGCAAGCCTCTCTGAGCCCCTAACAGAGCAGATGCACAGCATTAAACCCTCTGTGCTGTTCCATGCTCCCTCAGTAGTCCTGAGGCACTAATGAACAGAGCCTGCCCTCTGGAAGGTCACAATTCAGATTTTACTGCCAGCCCATCCAGCCTCTCTCAGTTTTTCATGTTAGATTTTGAGCAGTCACATTGGATACTTCTCAGGTCAGCTCCTTTACTCTTGAGCAGACCCCAATTTATTTACAAACAGAACAGAGAACACCAAGCACATTGCTGGGAAATCAGTGGTTAAGAATCATCTACATGACCATGCCATGGCCACGAGACGTCCTAGAAAAAAGGTCACCATGTATTTATCCAGCTGCACACTCGGTAGGAGTGTGCTCTGTAAGAACTCCTTTTAGCAACAGTTAACATTTTCAAGACAATATGTCAGCTAACATAACCTTTGAGAGGAGGGTTCGAAGAAAGGTTAAGGGAAGTTAACCTTAATAGCTTAAAGAAATAAAGAGAAGTGTTGGAGGTAATTAATACTTGAGAGGAAATAATGTAAAGGAGAAGAAAGACTTATTTAAGGTTGGCCAAGTGCAATGTACTACAGGAGGTAATGGCTTTAAATAAAAGAAGGGCAAGTTTAGATTAGATAACAAGAAAAAACTTTCTAACGGGAACAGTAATTCAACAGTGTAGCAGTCTGAAGAGAGAAGCAGCACAAGCATTATCAACAGACACATCCCAGCTGATGCCACAAGCACTCTCAGAGGGAAAATACCTGGGGTAAACCACAAGAGATCCCAGGGATTTGACTCAACAGTCTATAAAGGCCGTTCCAAACCCAACAGCTATGATCCTGTAATTAACACACACATCACCTATTAATCTTACATGTTCCAATGGCTACCACTTCCCATTTAAAGCACACTGACCTGACAAAGATGGATGGGGGATTGCAGAACCATAATGTAGCCCTACCATGGATTATTGGGCCGATCCTCCCCTCAGCCATGCATCATATCTCACCTCATATATGTTATGTTACAGTAAATTTTCAAAGACCTGCACCCTCCCCCAGAAAAGCCAGATGCAAGAACTAAGCTGAAAAAGCTAAAAAGTGTTTCAGGTATTGATTTAGCAGCATGTTTAGCTGACCACAGTTTGTAAATGTGCTGAAATTTTTCAAAATGGAAATTATTGGATCTTCTAACAACATGGCACCAGCTCAAATTTTATGAGTATTCGCCACAATATTTATAATTCTGAAAGATTCATATTTTCTTCCTCAATTTCATTATTTTCCTTGAGCCTAGAATATCATGTTAACCTCTTCTTATTTGCAAGGACAGCTGAATTTCAACTGAATTTCAAAAAGATTTGATGGCTTCTGGCAGGAACAGAGAATACAAAAGTTCACATAGTGTGGAAGAGAAAACTGAACAAGATCTCCTCTATCACACACACTACACAACACAATTAGCAGAAGCTTTGCTTCACTCTGATTAAAACCATATTCTTCACAGCACAGTTGTTCTGCTGAGCATGTCTCTAAACCCAGACATTCCCTCAAGATTAAAACTTCTCAGAAAAGTACAGAGAATTTGAAGACATCTCACAGCAAACTAGTAACTGGCTCCAAAATACTGTGAGGGTATGAGTGGGGCAAAAATCTGTGGGATTAGGGCCAGATGAACTGTGATATTTCTGTGCCTAGCCACTACTGAAATCTGAGAGACACTGCCGTATGCTGGGCTAGAATGGCAGTCAGAAATCCAGCCATGAATGAGGGCTCCTAGCTTTTCTTCCCAGCTTCACCATTTGCTACCAACAAGGCTGTGTGCAGAACAGTTCAGTGTAGGCTTGCAATAGTTGGTTTATGGACTTTGAACCACTTGACTTAAGGCCGGGTCCTGCCTCCCCCACAGCTGTGAGATGAGACAGAATGAAGGGTTTGCCTGGAGGACTTGGACACAAGATGTGTCCTTGGCTCTCAGCTGAGGGTTGAAGCCCTGATTAGGTCCAGAACCACAAAGCTTTTCACAGCTGAAAGTAGAGGTTGCACCTCTGAAGCAGATAATAACAACATCATCAGCTGGTAACAAATAATGAGCTTCTGATAGGCACTCATGCTGAGCTGCTTTCTCTGTCATCACACAGGCAATGTCTGTGTCATGTTCCTTTCTTCATGGGCTGTCCCCCAGAGCTATCCTGGGTGCAGATTCCCAGATGAATTTCTAGATGAATACAATTCACCTTGCAAAAAGAAAAATCTAAGCTGAATAAAGTTGACTAAGAAGTAAGTTTAATTTCTGCAAAGAAACTCATGGATCACTTCCACTGGCCAAGACTGTCTCAACACAGCACCTCATCATGGGTCTGCTAAAGAAATTGTTCCTTTACAACCTCTGTTCCCTCAGAACAGGTGTCACATTCTGCCCCAACTCTGTCACTCTCTGTGGAGAATTTCACATGCTCCTGTTCATCCTTAGAGTAACTGGAATCCTTCACAGGAAAATAAAAGAGAAAGGCCCAAGGCTCCAGGTTCCTCTGGCAAGACTGACACACTTGCTGGTCTGCTCAGGGAGTCAGAAACCAGTGCTAAAGTATAAAATTCTTTCTCTAAGTTAAATTACCTTTCCTCTGAGGAAAAAAGCTGCACAGAGTTGTATTAAATATGGCTGTCTTCAAAAACCACATGACCAGAAATTTAATGGAGCTAAGTTGGCTATAAAGTATGAGCTGGGTATTTGAAGGGGTTTCGGCTCATCAAAGGAATAAGATATTTAGAACAGCTGACAGGGACAAGAAACCAAACCCACATGAAGGGGGAGCTTCTCCAATAAATGAATTGGAGAAATTGCAGGATTAACTTTTCTGCAACAAGATTGGATCTGGGAAAATAAAGTTTTCTTGTAAGTCATTGATTTGATTCCTGGCAGCAAATTCACAGAGGTCGAGCAATGTTACAAGGTGCTCTGTGATTTCCAAGTTTAGTTTAAAGGTTAGAGGTAACATGGTCTTTCAGAATAAGAGCTCTATTTGTGGATATATCCAGCTTAGACTTTGCCCACATTTATTTTTAGATCTTCCTGCATCATCCCAGATGCTAAATGCCTTGAACTGCACGTATGAAAGGTAGGAGTCAAACAAGCATTGGTGACATTTCAGGTTTCTAAAAGAACTACCCAAAACCCACATCCACCCCACAGTTCCCTACACCCCCAATTCCAAAAACAAGCATTCATTCACCCTGATGCTCCCAGATGACTCTGGCTGAAGTAGATGAGGCACTTTCTCCATGGCTGCATTGGGAACTTGCGTCAGCTCTTCCTTCCCTGGGAAACAGTGGCAGTGCCATGACTGCTTTGTCTCCTTTGTCTTCTCAGCAGTGCCCATGACTGCTTTGTCTGCTTTGCCTTCTCAGCAGTGCCACGACTGATTTTTCTGCTTTGCCTTCTCAGCAGTGCCATGACTGCTTTGTCTGCTTTCCGCACAGCCCAGGCTGTGTGTGGGTGTGCCCAGTGCCTGCAGCAGAGGGAGGCTCTGTGTGCTCCGCTCAGGGCACAGCTGGGGCACTGCCATGGGCTGTCCAAGGGAGGAATAGGGGCAGCAGGGCTCTGGTGGCTGCTGGCAGTGCCTGTACATCACATGGAGTGACCCCTCACCGGTGATTCCTCCCCACTGCCACTGGCCCCAGGGAGCTCCCTGCCAGTCTGGAGATCAAAACCCACCCCCTGCCTGCAGCCACATCCAACACCAAAGGCATTCACACTCCAGAGCAGGTTTCTGTGAGCCTTTTATTAATTCTGTACATTCCTTTGGTGCCCAGAATTACTCAGTTTCTACCTTAGTGTCTTACAGCTCACAGGGGCTTATTATTAATGGCCCAGTAAAACAATATACAGCCTGTTGTATCTTAATTCAGTAGTCGGTAATGACCAACTTAGAGAAATTATTTTAGACCTATGGGTTTTCTAAGGCCTTTTGAAGGTAATGGCAGTAAAATATGCATATATTAATGTTACTTTCAGAAGGCAGAATATAGTGGCAGTATGAGCAATAATGCAGCACTGCATAATAAAAATTGAAAATTCTTTTCCCTAAGTGTAAATATAAAATACCTCTGGGGGACATATCTAAAGGAAGAGTGTTTCAATAACACATAGTTAAACTCAAAATTATATTTTTCAAAGCTATCCAAGTATAGTCTAATAAATAAACCATAAAATAAAACAACATTTTACAAGGAAGACTCATACTGTATTTCAAGCTTTTTGCCACTCTTAAAATCATTATTTAATACAGACAGTTTTAGTCACAAAATTTCAAGAGTTTATTCAATATCTTTTATGTGCTTTACAAGGTTATTAGAGAATTTATTTTCTCTTTCCCTTACAGATTGGAAGGTGGGCAGTGATATATGAGCTTTCACATTTTATTTATTCACCAAACTGTTCCAGATGTGATCCCATCATTTATCCACTGACACATCAAACCTGCTGCGTGACCTTTACAGTGACCTCTTTACAACATTTGCTTTCATGCTCTAAAAGTTATAGCAGCTTAACAGTGCTTGCTTCAGTGGGAAGACAAGAGAACTGATATTTTGGAAGGGTGGGGGAGCTGTAATTTAAAAATAATAAAAATTTAATTACTCTCCTACAATATGAAAACTAAGTCCAGGTGGTGAACTAGCCAGCAGAGTTATATTTCCAGAAATGTTTCAATCATATTTCACTGCAAACAATATTTTACTCCATGGATTTGGAATGTACTGGATTTGTACAGGCTAAATTTAGCAGGCACTGTCTTGCTCCCCTTCTTGTGATTTGTCACAGCAATGGGCATTCTTGGGGTGATACACCTTTCCTTATTATATATCAGCAAATACAATGGGAGTCCATCTGAAGTTTTCCTTCTTATAGGGAAAAATTGCTTATAGTGCATCCAAAATTTCCATTACCTAAAAAATACCTATATCACTGCAACCTTAGCATTATGCAAAAAAAAGAAAAAAAAACAAACCAAAAAAACCAATTTTGGCATCATATCTTAGGGAGTCAGTGAGTAGACAATGATTCCAGGTACAGATCATTCATTCCAGGCAGCTCCCAAATCCCAGGCTTGGCCAGCTGGGACTTTCCAAGTGTGGTGAACTTTTCCTTAGTACTTTTCTTGTTTTATGTACTTCCACACTTGGGCTGATACCAGCAGTAGACAGGCCCCCGTTGTGGTTCACACAATATTTATGGCCCAAGAGGTAGCAGAGAATCTCAAGAAGCAAATGCACATACACACACACGCACACACAGAGGCAGATGTACCCACACACAGTCTGAATCCAGGAGAGCTGTAGCCAAGGGATGAAGCTTTGATAGCATGAAAAAGATGCTGCAAGCTTCCAACTAAAAACTCCCCACATTTCAATTTCACTTAAAAGAATTCCCACTAACTTCAAGAGAAATATTCAAGTAATGTGCAAGTAAGAAACAAGTAAAACCAGGGGAAGGCTGTATCTAGAATTCATGGATAGCTCTTGGTTTCCATGTCATCAGCTGCTTGCTCTACCCATACGCACTTCAGGTTCATTTCACAACAATGTCTGGATTTTTGAATTCCTGTCAAAGCAAAACCTGAAATGTGAGGTGCCAAAGAACCCCACAACCTATTTACTGGTCCTTGTCTCCCTTCCCTCTCTCCTCATCACAGCAATGATCACAGGGGCCATGTAACACTGCAGTGCACACATCTGGCCAGTCAAGGTACCAAGTGACCTGAGCCCACACTGCAGAATCTGGCTGTAAAAAACCAGAGGAGCAGAATAACCACAGAAAACCCTCCCACAGACACCTGTGGTTAATGCAAACACAGGCTTCTATTTCGGGGACTTTTAGCACAGACCTAAAAACTAAGCAGAAGCTGAGCCTGGAAGATTTATGCTTGAAGTAAAAAATAAGATTCACTCCTGCAACATTTCCCCCACCTCTGCAACACAATTCTGAAGCTGAGTTTTCTTTTTTTATGTTTGGTTGTTCAGAGGGGGGTTTGGTTTGTTTTTTGGTTTTGGTTTGGTTTGGGCTGTTTTGGTTTTTTTGGGGGTTTTTGGAGCAATAACAGGGTTTCTAAGTAAGATCTTAAACAGCCTTGGCTTTGTAACACTAGTGCAGCAATAATGGAAAAATTACATCAAAGAAAATACACCTGTTTCTTTAGGTGTAAATCAAAACACAAAGTAAAGACGGCAGAAAAACAATGCATTAACCTCATGTGCTGTGAAAATAGGTGAATGGTACAAATAGTAGATCTGAAGATGCCAGCAGGAGAATATTCCAAAGCTCTCTGGAAGTACTGCTTCCAGGTTAAGTGATCATAGAACAATTACAGTAACACACCACCACTGAGTGATTAATTCTCAGAAAAGAAAAGAAGGTGCAGTCCTGTTTTGATCACTTCTCTGCTTCACAGACTTACATTTCAGCTGGAGTCCTACTTTAAATAAACAGAGCTGAGATTTGAAACTTTTTAAATAACACTCAGAAATAAAATTCAAGTGAGCTCCCCTGCTCGCTTCCTATCACTTATCCCTGCTGGCAAAGGAAATGCAACTGTTGGCTTTTGAAAGCCACAAATTTGCAAGGGTCTGGGGCATGAGCTGGCAGGAGGCTCAGACTCCTTGATGTTTATAATTGAAAAGGACATGAAGTAATGAAGTAATTTCCCTGTCCCTATTCTCCATGTTTATCAGAGGCCTGTCTGCAGTGGAGGAAGGGTGACAGGGTAATCTGAGCCTCCACAGAAAACCTGCTTTTTCTCCAAAGTTATTTAGATTTCCATGAGCGCTGGCAGAATTTTGGAAGGAGTCCAGGCGAATGAAGGAATTTGGCTGCTCTGAAAATATCATACAGGAACTTTAAAAATTGAACTGATTTATGCCCTGTAATGTTTTCAATACTGAATAAATTAAGTTTGAGTTCCTAGCCTGGATTTTAAGAAGAAACTTTATATGTTATGAGCCATGAAAGAACTAGAGGAAAAAATATTTTGTTGTATGATAATTCCACCTCTCCCATAAGTGCTAGACTTTGCATATATAATGTGTTCAAAGAAATAATATGGAAAATGCATTACTTTGTAACATCAAAGGATGTTCCAGAATACCTTGAGGTCCTGACAGCTATTTGGAATTTGCTAATATCACACAGCACTGTGAAATATATTAGCAATAGAGAGTTTGTATGTTCTGTTCACCAGTGACTGACTGTAGAGCTGGGCTTGGGAAGAGTGTAGGCTTCTGAAGTGCAGCATCTAGAAAGTGTAACCTAATTGAGGGAGAAAATTATCTCCTGCAGAGGACTGCTGGGAGCCACCTTCAGTCTTTCATGTGCAGATGGCAGTGCCTGGGCACAGCCCCCTCTGGACATGCCTGTGTCAAACACTCCAAGCAGAGATGTCCACGGCACAGTCCCTGGAAGTTCTGCAGTGTCAGTAAACAGCCCTGTGTTTTCTGAGGCTTTATGATAAACTGTGAGGTTTTCAAAGGAACCACAATTTGCACATCTAACAAATATAAATACGTTTATCCATGGTGCCTTGTCCTCTCACAGAGCGAGATACAGCTGTAAATAGCTAAATATATTTTCCTCTTTTAATCAGCCACGGACACAACCTCAGCTGGGCATCTGAAGGTTGAGTCACAGTTGGTCCCTGATTTGATTAATAACCAGTCTCCTCTGAGGTTTGAGTCTTGTTTCTGGTTCAGAGGTCAGCACACACAAAAGGCCATCAGCAGTGAGCCATCCTGCTCTGTGCTAACAAACACCCACTGCAGCCCCTGGCACAGCTGCACACCCGAGAGCTGCGGCACAGGCAGCCTGGGGCGCAAGCTGGTCCCCAGCTTCCAGCCCTGAGGAGGAGCATCAGGAGGCTGGGATGAGGAAGCTGCCTTCAGAAGTGTGAAAACAGAAGCTTAGGAGGAGATTGCTTTCATCTGGAGCCTGAAAGAAAAATTGTGAAGTTAGCAGAAACTAAGGGAGACACCAGAAAAGTGAAATTATAAAATTAAAGCAGTGCTGGCTGTCAAACTCCCCTTCAAAAAATAGAAGAGTGAAGCAGGTGAGGAGCCATTTACCAGGCAACCTAGAAAGAAAAAAAGTTATTCATCAGCCACCTCTTTCAGAAGCAGATGTGTACCTTCAGCATGCAGACATGTGTGGAGTCGTCACTGACATTCACTACAGAGTGGAAGGGAGCAGAATCTATTGTCCATAAATGATGTTACATACCACCATTCTTCCGTCCCTGCTCTTTGAGTCATCTTTGAACAAAAGAGCTCTAAATTTTCTGGTTGCAATCTTCAGTCCATGATTGCTTGTAACCGCTGTCATCACCTGGCACATTTTTGTGTGCAAGCATCCAACTCCGTGCCTTTCCACATGCAAATGAGACAGCTATTATACCAAAGATTTGGTACAAATGATTGTGCATGGGCAGATTAATTATTTAAAAAAAAAAATTACATTAAATTTAAAAAAAAGAAACAAACAAAGCCAAGAGGACAGATGTTTTTCTCTCTTTTTCTATACTGTGTGGCACTCAGAGTGTTTAAAATATATATTGTCACACAGTTCTTTGAATCAAGGCAACAACACATCTCATCTTGCCTTTTGTGACATTAATGGTTTCAACCCCTTTTTGCCTGTTGGGACAGGCAACAACCCCAGCCTTTCAGCAAGCCACCACACTAAGCATATACCCTTCTCTTTTTCCAAAGTGCAGAATTTTTCTCCCCACCACATGTCCATAATCCAGGCATGCCTGAAGCATGAGCCACAACTAACCCTAGACAAAATCCTCACCTTTCATACCTGTGAAAATGGAACAGTGATAAAATCCAAAGCTGTTCTTAGTTCTGTGGAGAAACCTAGAAATTTAACCTATTGGGAATGAGTGTTTTCACAGACACTCCCAGCAGAGTGGAGAAAGCCACAGATTTACAGTGTAATTAAAATTGTATTTTTCCATTTTATTTTCCACTACATGGCTTCTTTTCTTCCTCTGCTGTGGTATTCTGTGGGCCTTAAAGAAGTGCCTCTGTATCTTAGTACACCGAGGTCTTGGGATATTACTTGAAAACAGTACACCAAGAGGAAATTGTGCAATCAATTCCATGAGAATGCCTCCCTCAGCAATAAACACTGCCTGTGCCAAACAAATGGGTGATGTGCGTCATAAATTTTCTTTTCCTGTCAGAGCAGCCACAAGAAATGGATGAAGTTATGTACATTTGTATAAAAATAAAAATGTGTTATTTGCTCTAGCGCGCAGTGCGGACGGGACATGGGAGCTGCCCCGTGCCTGCCCCGGCTCCCAGCGCCTCCCAGCCCAAGGCACAGCTCCTCACACACAAAGCAAAGCACAGTCAGTGTTTCTCGCAGCCTCACCGTGCCAGCTCCAGCCCAACTGCTCACAAACAATGAAGGAATGCCTGGTTTTTCTGTGTTCAACTCAAGCCCCTGTCAGAGACCACTTGTTAAATAAGAGGTGTTTACCATTTGCTGCAAATCAGACCTGGGCACGCAGTTTTGGCTCAACTGCCCGAGCTTGCCAGTCCAAAACCACTGGCTGCAGTGGTCTTTTTTTCCTTTTTCCTAGGTAGTATTTTTCCTTTTTTTCTAAGTAGTATTTTTCCCATTGACTGAGCGTACAGAGTGAGAAACTTTCCTTACATTTACATCCCAGCAACCTCACCCACCACCCTTCCAAAAATTCAGCTCCTCATCTGGCATAGATACACACAGGACACCAATTTAATGCAACCCAGAAACCTCACTCCAAGTAGGGATTCAGCAGCAACATGATTTTGCATGACTTTATTTATTTTAGTATGTTTATTGTACCCCATTCCAGTGATATTCCCCAGTGCAGAAGTGTCACACACTGCAGTGAGAGCCTCTGGCCCTGAGCCCCTCAGGGGCTGGGCAGGGACACCATCCACATCCCCTCACTCAGACTGCTCTGCCCAGGACACACTGACACTAATCTGGATCAGTTCTGCCTTTCCATCACCTCTGCTCACATTCCTCCTCAGCTCTTCCTTACCAGCCACTTCCACAAGAAGGGTCAACTGAAGGAGAGAGCTGTAAACACTGATATATTAGAAATACAATTCAAGCAGCTGCTATTTGTGTTTTATTTTCAGACTACTTTACTTTTTTTCCCTCAGATTCTATAATATTATTCTTTCTCCTGGGTCAAACAACATCTGTTGTATAAAAAGTAAACTCATTTGGATTATCAAGTTTGCATCTTTCCATTTATATTTTACTCTAGTTATATCACTAGGAATTGTCCTCTGCTGCCCTCTGATATTTCATGAACGGGTCCATAGGAAGATCCTGGCATGACTTTAGTGTCCATAACCACTCCACAGGCCTTAGCATGATAAACTACAACTCCTCCACAGCAGGATTTACATGTCCAAACTGCCCTGAAAAGCAGGGAGCAGAGCAAAAGGGGTGCAGTCACTTCTTCCCAGCTTTGCTGCCTCCTCCATAGGTGCAAGGGGCTGCACTAAGAACCTCTTGTACTGCTGCTTGCTCTGGCCACAAAAAAGTCACCAGTGACTGCCTTTAACAGTCCAGGCATGTATATAATCTGTGCAGGCATGATATAATCTGTCAAAAAACACATAGAGCCAAATGTCAGCAACTGTAACCTGGCTCAAGCATCTAAAGTTTGAGGTCACCTACACCAGCTGGACATCTAGCCCTGGGCTGGCTGCAGGTCCCGCCAAGCAAGGGTTGTCTGTCCTGTTAGGGCTCACAAACAGTGAACCAAACCAGCCCTGAATGTGAAAATTGAGTTCCTACATCCAAAGCTGATTCAGTCCTGCAAGAGTAAAGCTATTCAAACTCGTGGAGGGCTTTGCAGCTCTGGCTCTGGCTCCTGTGCCTGAGGACCACTGGCAGCACTCAGTGCCTTTGTTTCACTCTTCTACTTCCCAAAGAATAGAGCTAGAGAAAAAAAAAATTAAAGAAAAATCCCCTCTTTGGAGACACAAGATTAAATCAATGCTATTGATTTGATCCCAGCTGGCATTTCATACACTGAAATGCCAAATTCTCTCCCTCCAAGCCAAGAGTTAGGGCAAGCAGGACAGACAAAGATGACAGTGGTTGGCCAGATGTGATCCTCACAAGCAAAGTCATCACTCTCATGTTTGATTAGTGCTGCAAAGTTTGTTCAGCCATCAGAGGACAGATCCACACAGGAGCCAATGAAGAAAGAACTGTCTTGCCTGGAAGGGCAGGGAGGGACCTCAGGAAGCCAAAAAAAACTCTGGTGAGGCCACATCATTTTTCCTGTGGCTCATACCTGACCTTTAGTGCTTACTTTCCTCTTCTGTTGCTACCTCTGTTTTCTAGCAAGAGTGAGAATCAGAGCTGTAAAAGTTTCCATCACATCTTTCATAAAAAAAAGCTTGACTTTTCCATAAGGCTTTGCTCAAAGAAAATGGCAATTTACAAACATGAAAATCTTTGCTGGTACTTCCTAAGGTTAACAGAATAAAAGGCAATCTCCAAATGTTTGCATTGGTTCTTTTAGGTAAGTCAGTGTGTTCCCTCTAATTGCCCCTTTCTCTTCTGTTTGCTTCAGCCCATGGCAAGGCAAGGACCTCCAGACTGTTGTGTCCAAAGTCTCCCTCTGCCAAGGCACCCAAGAAATCAAGGAGGATATCTTGGAGGGAGAGTGTGGACTTGCATCTATAGCCTAGAATTCCAGTGCTCCTTGTCTAGAAAAAACTGCTGGGAGTTGTGAAAGAGTGGGATTTTGTACAATGGTTTGAATAGCTGATGGTTCCAGTCCAGTCAAAAAGCCTCACAAGAAGGGCCTGACTTTGCAGCCTGAAGTATTTCTGTTCCCAAGGAGCATGGGGGTATGGAGAATCGTGACACAGTTTTTATGGTTAACTGAATATTTCTGCTCAATCTCTGAAGGGCTTGGGGTTGGTTTGAATTGTGAATGATGGCTCCTATCCCAGCTCTGTGTGTGACATACTCCTCTAGTGACAGAATCCTCTAGTCAAGAATCCACACATACCCTGGAAGTTGCTGGCACCCACTGTGTATAATTAAGATCATATGAGACTCGGCATTTCTATCCCTTGCCCAGCTACAACCAAGAAAAGGGTCAAACAAATCTCTTTGCCCTTAAGAACTGGAAGGTAAATCCTATAATTTGACTTTTCTTACATGTCTTCACTCCTACCTGTAATTTCTATTTAAATGTTTCTTTACACTCTCCATAACCATCATTGTCATGGCACATTATAGCATCTTCATTTCCTGCAAGTTAGCAAGTATTTAAAAATAAAAACAGCCAAAAGAGTTAAAAACAACAAGTTCACAGTCAAAATCATCCTGGGATGAATGGTTCTATGAGCAGGGAAGTTACATGAGCAGGACAATGTGAATCCTCACCTCAGTGGTGCCAAGAGATTATTTTGGCAAGTTACTCCACAGACCTGAAGGTAAAGGGATAAAAGGTTGGTTTGGCAAGTTTAAACAGTAAGGACAGCTCCACAGATTTTACAGCAATAACCAGTCCTGCTTTAGGGCATTTAAAAAGCAAGAATAATAGATTTTCCTTTTCTTATTAGAGGCCTATTTTATCATTTTGTGCATCAGTCTGTTGATTGATGTATCAGTCAATGAAGAAGAAAAAAGCTCTATTTTTGAGAAATACTAATTGCTGTCATTTAGGGTGTTGTCAGAATTGTGACTTATAACTTCCAGTTTAATGTACATACAAGCCTAAAATGCTTAGCCTTCCTTCAGTGGTCAGGGCTGGTAAAGAGTGGGGCAGAAGAAATGAGCCTTTGGACAGTTTGACAAGTACATTTCTTACCTGGCACAGCTGTGTGGTATGGACTGGCCCTGGGCATTGATTGACATGCTTACCATAATCCAAGAGAAAGCAAAATAAGATTGCCTCTTGTATGGCTCAAATGAAATCAGCTGTCTTCTATAGCTGGGTAAATTCAGAGCAACTTACTGAACTTGCTCTGAATATATACCAGAGGGGAAAAAAGGAGGATTTTAGTACTGAATTGAATTTAGTACTGATTTGAAACAGCCATCACATTGTGAACTCCTTTGAGTGTGGAAGGAAAGCCACATCTGAGAGTTTCAATGGCCAGTTTGTGTAATATTCCATGTCCTGCCTTCAGTTTGCTGAGCTTTTCCTCTTCTACAGCAACAACTTTGATTTCTTTTCATACAAATCTATGTGGAAAAAATTATTATTCATCCTGCTGCCCAGCCTGTAAGTAACAATCCCTTCACTGGAGATGTGGCTTCTTCAGGACCCAGAAGCAAGTTGACTGAATAGCCTCTCTTCCCAGGCAGGGGTGGAGGAGAAACATTGTATTAGGGAACAATAAATCAACCTTCAGCTGGGGAGAGGAGAGAAAAAAGGAAGAAAATAGGAAAACTGAAAAGAAAAGAAGAAATGGATGGAAGAGAGAAAGAGAAAGGCAGAGAGAAATATAATATAGTATATACTACATAATATATACAACATATAATTGTATAAATATATATAATATAATTGTAGAAAAATGCAATTGACTTCAAAACTCCCAGCCCTTGTTAGAGTTGAAGGGAGACCCTTTGTGCTTCTCAGATTCCTCTTTAGATGATGAATGCATGGGGTGGGAAGAAGCCTGCAGAGGAAAACCCAGCACTCTCACCTTTGTGCACAGGTTCCGCAGGGCTGCTCTTTGTTGCCTTGTGCTACAACACACTGGTACAGTGACCAGCACTGCTGACAATATTCCAGGTGGGTTCCAATGTCTTTGCCAGCCACAGACATATTGCCACTTTTGGTTTTTTATCCTGTCCATCCATTAATGCAACCTTGTTTCTTGCTTTTGCCACAGAGGCAGTCCAGGCAGAGAGTTCCAAGGGTTTTTCCTAAGTAAACTAACCCCCAACACATCAAATCCCCCTCTTCATCCCTCTGCTGAATGTTTGCTCTGTTCAGGCATATTCCCCAGACTGATCCCCCCCTTCAAGGTTAATTATTCTACATTTCTCCACATTGAGCTCCATTTTAACTTGTTAGCAGAGTCATTGAAGAGATTGTGGCTCTGGTGAATCTGCTTAGGCTGTGCCCAGTCATGGGGAGAGCTTACACCAAATTATCTCCTCCCTCAGCCCCCTGCAAAGCCAGAGCAGCTCCTCAGACAGCAGCAGTGCACATGCACCCAGTGCTCCTGAGGAGCAGGCTGGCTCTTTGCAAGGGCCAGCAAACCCAGGCTGCTCTGACACAGTGGCAGCACAGCAAGGCTGGCAGCCCCTTGCACAGCCCAGGGCACCCAGGACTCCTGACCCGGCTGACAGCTGCTCCCACCCAGCAGAGACATGAAAGGACTCCGGGCTGGTCAGGCAGGGAAGGCAGAAGGGGGTCTTGCTGCTGGTGGTGCCAAATCTGGGCTGCCTTAGAGACATGAGCATGGTGGGGCACCTTTGTGCTGTCAGGATTATGCATCACAGAGATCCTGAAACAGTCCCAAGAACAGCCTTCTGCCAGCTTGAAAAGTTTTCATCTGTGCTTATTGTCTCATACCTGCCCTCGAGCTGGTTTTGATCCAACAGCCTCTATTACCTCCTCTTCCTTTACCTTTTGCCTTAGCTATTAATCTCTGATGTGGAACTTTGTGAAATGCTCTTTGAAACTCTAAGCACACTGCTGAATTCCCCTTATCTAGCCTGGCAGTAATATCTTCAAAGAACTCCAGGAGGTTAGTTAAGTATGACCTCCTCTAGCTTCAAGCTCAGCTTCCCAGCAAGCCCTTCACTCCTTTGCTAGAGATGAGAGGAAGAGGACAGGGAACTCTGGGACAAAGAGGCACATCACTGTCACAATGCCGCCAGCAGCAGACACAGCACCACTCCTGCTGCCCAGCACATTTTTAAATTACCTTGGCGACACCAGGCTCTCTGAATGCACCTTCTGTTCTGCCGGGACCCAATGCAAATCATGTCTCAAAGGCAAGCTGCCACTACCCACACAGGGGAGAACTTCCAGAGGGGCACCAGGGATTTCTGCAATTAAGCTGAGGACCCAGCTGCACATTCTGCATCTTTGGGCACTGCCTCAAGTCCCTTTAATTTCTGCCTATTGTTCTCATCTTTCATGCCCTCCAACCATGGTGCCATTTCAGACTTATGTGATGTTACAGCAAATGTTTTCACCATACAGTTGCCCAAACACTAGAACAGGCCTTCCAAGAGAGCTATCTCCCTCCTTGAAGACAACTGAAAATCAGACCAGGTCCTGAACAACACTGCCTGACTTGAAAGCCAGCCCTGATTTGAGCAGAAAGGTGGACCACAGGATCTATCAGAATAAGGTTTATTGGGGATTTTTATCTTCCCTTTGGACACAGGTGCTATCTTCCAGCTCTTGACTAGTAAGCTCAGGCACCCAAGCCTGATTGCAACCCAACCACTGCCCTGCCAGAACATTGGGTGGTTAGATATAGCCTGGTGAGTTCCCTCCCTTCCGCATCAGCCCAAGCAGTATTTAATGTTTATCTCTACAATGAAGTGAGTCCACGGTTTAATTTCACCTCCACTAGAAATGTGCAGAATTTCCCCTTGCACTGTGCTTCCTGCTCCCTCAGAGCACCTTGCTGTGTTTCCATTCACACATCATCTCTTGCTGGTTTCTCATTTACATCATAATACCGGAGTTGCTGTTTACACTGAGCTGCACAAAGGTATGTTTTACATCTTACTGTGGTGTGATCATTAACATCACACTGCTGGCCCCAGGGAGTTTCATGACTGGATTCAGATCCATCTGTCCTGTGTTCCCAACAGGGGTTCCCGCTGCAGGCCTGAATATTTTGGCAGGAGACAATTCAAAATGTGCAAAACACTACATGTCAGGCAGAATATGTTACCTTAAATGATGATCTATTATATGAATGCTCTTGTTGTTTTGTATCTCTCTTTAAAGAGCAGCCTCTTCAGAAATCATGGTGCAGTCTATGCTCCATCACAATAAAAGTGCTAGGTACACCTGCAGTGAGGTAAACTCCCTGAACATTCTCAACCTATAGATAAAATCCCCTCAAAAGAATAAAAAATACATGACATACCATTCCTTATTTACAACCGATACAAGGTTACAAGATTTTGGCGTATTCCCTTTATAGGTGTGCATCTCAAAGGTGTATATATAAAGTTTCTACCACGTGTATCTGCATAGCTTGCCTGGAAACTAAAATACAGACACACATGGCAATGCTGCAGATTTCACCCACAGAGCCACAGACAGCTCTGAGCATTAACCATGGGGGAGCCAGGTGTTTGAGAGTGCCAGCAACCACGCTGTCCACAGGCAGTGGGATCCAGGCTGGGGGAAGGAGACATCTGCTTTGGAAGTAAACACCCACCTGGCAGCCTAGGTGAAAGCATGAGATATAGAGAAAAATGAGATGGTGAACATCTTTTCCTTTTAGAAGGTCCTGTAGAGGTCCTGTCACTTTGAGGGTTGCCTTCATTGGGACGTTGTCTTTTTCTAATTTCTCTTCAGTTGTATTTACACCTAGGGCTCACTGCAGCTGCCCTTGAACTCCCTCCCACCACATCTATCTACTTTTTGCTCAAGTACATTAGAAAAGATACCTCAAGATTAGATTTTAAGGAACATATGTGGATGGAGAAAATCTGACAACTTATCTTCAAGTGTGAGAACAGAATTTAGTTCATTTTCTGCCCTCTTCTCCTCAATATCCTTGAAGGGAAGCAACACTTTCATCTGCATTGGTGGGAAATGTCTCCTCAGCACTGAGGACAAAAAGTCATTCCTGACACTTGGCGCACAGTAAAACTACAGCCTGAAAGTGACTGGGTTCTCTGAAGAAAATATGAAAAAAAGAAATTACTAACTGAATAATAAATATGACAGAACTTATCCTAAACAACAGCAATCTCTGTAGGCTTCTCAGAAGTTGCAAGGCACACATTTGCAAACAGAGGTGCCCTCAGGAGAGATCCACAACACAAACTGGGCCCCTAGGCTGGCTTTGGGCTGCACCCTTTCATCTGTAATACACAGCTCAAGCTGACCTTTAACTAGGAAAAATAAAAAAGGGAGGTGACTGTTACTGAGTCACAGAGAGGGGAAAGAAATAAGGTGTGAATTACGATGGGGACGAATGGAGAATATTTAGAAAATCTTAGGAGGCAGAGTATTTTGAAAAGGCTTCTGGATAGGGCAGACACACTGGCAGCACTGGGTTTGCAGAAGTAGTTGCTTTGGTACAGGTTTGCCAGTGGGTTTCCTTAGGTTTTTTCAGGATAGATCCCTGAAGCCTAAGATTTCAAAATCCACAGACACTTTTGAAAATCTTGGTTCCTTATATATTCCTAAAATGCTCCAATAACTGTGTAGCCTTAAATTTTCCATAGCACTAAGTGCTGATACAAGAGTCAAGACAGGTATTGCTGGGTCCAGATCTGGCAGATTCAGCCCCAGGATATGGCAGGGGAACTCCATCTCACCCTCTCTCCCCCACTGCAAGTACCAAGCCCAAAGAAAAAGAGAATCCTCAGCATTTGTCCCATGCTTACAGACAAAAAAGAATTTTAAAAAATCTCCAGATCGATATTTTTTTTCTTGAGTGTAGGACTACAAAGTCAATATAACCATATGGCATGGACACCCAGCCTGACTTTAAACAAGCTATGGTACAGCCAGCAGCACAGTGATGATGGAAGCACATTATCCACCAGAGGCTGGATAATAATCACCACCAATTCATCCACTTGCTTGGGAGGGCTTTGCAGCCAGTGGTGGCCACCGTCTATCCTGCACTTCTTTGCTCACCCTGCACAGGGTACGTGGCTTGAAGTGAGTTAGGCCACACTTGTATCTACTCATGGCTACAGGAGGAACAGAAGAACCCTCTCAGCTGACTTATCTCCACATGTACCACCCACTTGGCCAACTCAGACAAGGCTCCAGGATCCTTGACCTCACCAACCAGCCCAAAGCTGCCTTTGGGCAGAGCCCAGAGGCTGTGCTGGCTGCCATGTAACTTCGTGCCACTCAAAAGAGTCGTGTGGAGGAAGATGGAGAAAAAGAAATCACTGAAAATTAATCAAGCCATCACCAGTGGCTCCAGGTGCAATAGCTGTACAAGAAAAACAAATAAATCAACCCACAGTTAAAAATAGCCTTTTTGATTACTGTCTTCAGTCTTCGTCTAAAGACAGAGTAACAACATAGCGTTCTCTCAGGAACTAACCCCTGGCCAATATTTTACAGCTCCTTCCCTTAGAGCAAGTCAATATGTGCAGAGGATAGAGACGCAGATTGATGAGAGGTAAAAGATACCTGCACTGTACCGTGCACATTTCGTCCTGCTGGGCCCAGGACACTGCCCATGGGGCACAGGGCAAAGGTCCAGCACCTCCATGGCCGTGCACAAGCCTCCATGGACAAAAAGCCATGTCAACTGAGTCGAGCATCAGCCAAAGGCTGGGAGCGATCACTTTGGGGCACTGACATCTTAGGAAATGTTTGCATCGAAACCGTGCCTCAAACAGGGGCTGCAGCCCCTCTGGGCACCCCTGGATCTTCCCTCAGCCCAGGTGTGTCCCTCCCTCTGGGGCAGCCCTCGCTCCCGGCGGGCTCTCGGGTCCTAACGGCGTTCATAAAATGGGACAGACATCAAAGATACACAGCAAGAGTAAAAGTAACGCACTGTTTATTTTAACTCCTTTATGTGCATTGTTAAATGTCACCCTCAATAGAAAACCCACTGTCACCAGCGCTGGCGTTTGCAGCAGGATCTCACTGAGGGTTCTATGGCCGCAGCTGAAAATCTGAGCTCAAAGCTCAACAAGGAACCGCCCCGCTCCCGGATCGGCTCTGCGACTGTCGGGATCGGCCCCGCGGCTCCCGCCGGCTCTCGGGATCGGGCCCGCGGCTCTCGGCCGCTCCCGGGATCGGCCCCGCGGCTCCCAGGATCGGCCCCGCAGCTCTCGGCAGTTCCCGGGATCGGGCCCGGGGCTCCCGGCACCCTCAGCCCGCGGGCGGCCCCGCGGCGGCACCGGCGGGGGACAGCGCCACCTGCTGCCCGCACGCCGCGCTGCAGCCGCGGCCCGAGCCCCGGTGCGAGGGCCGGGCCTGTGTGAAACCGCCGGGCCTCAGCTCATCGGAACAGCGGCTTCTTTCGCTGCCAGTGTCTCCTGGAGAAAGGGCAAACAGGAGTAACCACCGCCTGCATCTGTCTGGATGGTCCCTATTGTGATACGGTCCCTGTTATATTTGCTTTCTTGATCATCTCAGTCAATAGTCACGAAATAATAGAACATCCTGAGCTGGAAGAGGCTGATGGGGATAATCAAGTCTGACTCCTGGCTCTGCACAGCATAGCCCCAGGAATCCCACTGTGTGCATTGTCCCAACGCTTCTTGAACTCTTTCAGGCTGATGCTGTGACCACTTTCCTGAGAAGACTATTTCAGTGCCCAGCCACAGTGTGGGTGAAGAATCTGCTCCTAATATCCAACCCCAACCTTCCCTGACACAGCTTCGTGCCATTCCCTCGGGTCCTGTCACTGGGCACCAGAGACATCAGTGGCTACCCCTCCACATCCCCTTTTGAGACCATGACGAGGTTTCCCCTCAGTCTCTTCAACTGCCCCAGACTTTTCAGTCTCTCCTCACACTAAAGTTTTCTCCTGAGCTTCTGTTTAGAGAGGGAAAATCACTCTGATTATGCTTCTTGCTTTCAGTTTGTGTTTGGTTGCTCTGGCATTCCTCTGCAGCTCAGTGTTTACATGGGATACACAACCTGTAAGTCTAAGATTTAGTTATACAGAAAGATGTTCCAAGAATGTTACACATAAATACATGGATTCAGTGTAGTCTGATTCGTCCAGATTAATTTTTTCAGACTTTGGCCCACATCATCTGCCCAAGAATGTTCTCATTTGACCAAGAAGCACCATCACTGACAGCAAGAAATCCTCATCCCATAACTATGGGCCCTCCTGCTGGCATCTGGCTCAAGGAGTTCCAACAATTATGAAGAATGAGAGCTGGAGCATTTCTGAGCCTGCAGGGAGAAGGTGCATGGACCTCAATGGAAAACCCTGAAAACTGGGTAGCTCTTTTGAAATCATACTCCAAAACAGGTCCTCTGACTCAGTGCATGTGAGTCACTGACCTGGCTCCACAGAAGGAGCCACAATCCTGTTCTGTCCAGAGCTTCACTGGCTCAACACACCACAGACACACAACATCAGCAGCCACATCCAGCCAGAAACTCACTGCCCAAAGGTCTCAGGACCTGTGCAATGCAATATCCTCCCTTAGACCAGGTGAGTCATGGTTATGGATGGTTTTGTGCTTCCTCCCATCCTCCATCCATTGAGGACAGAGTAATCTCCTGGAAAAAGTGCTGAATTCAGTGTGAGAATAATGGGAAAAAATAAGTAACATTTGGCTATTTCCACAACACAACAATTAATTGTGATTGTGTGGCTCAACCATCTTGTAAACAAACAGCAATAAACATGCAGTTTTACCTGAGCATGGTAAAAAAGTCCCATCTGTGGTTACTTCTTGCTTTTTAATCTATGCAGGTTCATATAACCCACCTCTGCTGTAAAAATCCACCAAGATGGCACATCCATCTAGGGACTGACATCTCCACACACTTCTACTGTTGAAATAAAGACAGGAAAGAAAGGCATTTGGAAACATGTCTCAAATCTTAAGCATAACTTGACAACTAGTGGGCAAAAGATAACAGAGTGACATTTCCAGAAACTTATACATGATGCAGGTGTATATGAGTCAAACCAAAAAAGGGACATTGTGGCAGCAGCTCTGTCCACAGAGAGCAACATATAAATTTCCCAGGCTTTCCTGAGAAAGACTGTGAGAAGATCAGAGAAAAGAATGAGAAAAAATTCTTCTCTTACCTTGCTGCACCTGTTATTGTGAACATGTGGAATGCATTATGGAGATTTGTGTACCAAAGGATGGTTTCTTCTTTCACCAATGCTGATGGTGTTTGGATTGGAGGTCCAGGTGTATTGTAACTGTCTATAAAAGCAATGGGTTTCTTAATAATGTTATATTATAATAAAGATATTGATTACTCTTCTGTGAATCATGGAGTCAAGCCTAGTTATTACCCAGCCAGGGGCCCATTGCAATGACAGGACATGGCTCAGCTCTCCTAATTAGAGCTGGTGTGTTGCTGGGAAGGTCTTAGACTCCAGAGTTTTCATGTAGTCAGTGGAGCAGCTATGTGACTGCAATTTGTGAAAGTATTAGGAAAGTTTTTAGAAAAAAAATATACATCTCTTCTCAGAGGCTGCGTTCTCAAATTGTAAAATTCAGAAAGACTTTCTGCCTCACTAGGCTGCTGGGAAGAGAGATTCACTGAAATCTGTGATGGCATGGTAATGATTTTTGGCTGCTTCCTTCATCAATGGGCTTATAACTGTAAAAAATTAAAGAGGAAAAGAAAATACAAATATTATTGTGTTCCATTAGAAATTCACAATATTACCGATATTTTTAACTATGTTAAAAACAGCATATATTTTAGAGAGGGATCACTTATCCATCTTTATTAATAATTCCCTATTGTGAACAGAAGAGTATCATTTTCCATACACCTTTAGGGAACAAACAATTTTCCCATTTTCTAAGACACTAATACACTTTTAATGGCTGTAAATTGTGCACACATAAGAAGTGAAAGATTCCTAGCATTTCAATCTACATGAAAATTTCAGCTGCAGCATTTACCTTATTCTGACTCACTGATTTTAAAATTACACGAATGCCCCCACAGATCCTTTGAATTAAAATAAGATACAGCTTCTGGTTTAGAGTGTGAAGTTAGCCTCCCAAGGTAGGCAAAGTAATACTGTACAAATCCCAATTCTAGCATTTTTTCCACAGCATTTCTTGAGAAAATCTGACTGGTACTCACCCACAGCCCACAGGTATCAAATGACCTGATCTGGAACAGAACATTGATTCATCACCACATCAGGAAACAAATTTCCTTGGGCCACACCAGCAGCAAGGGTAACTGAAACAGGGTCAGTTGAATGAACGTATCAACCAGTAGAAAGGAGAAAGCAGCAGCTTTGATCAGATTCAAGGCTACACCAGTTTCTCTTAAGACCACTCACGTCGCAAAATAAAATCCACACTTTCCATCAGAATTTATCTTGCAGTCAGAGGCCAGTTTAGTGTTAGCTTGTGACAGTAGATCTGCTGCTGCAGTCTGCAATCCACCATTAGCACATTTCTCTCTTCGCTGCCTTTCTGCAACCTAATTGTGAGACACCGACTGTCACTAATCAAATTATTAGTAGCTGGAATAAATGCACAGCAATGGCCCTCCTAAAATCTTTCTGTTAGACTGACCTTGCTGAAGATGAGAATAGGCAGCTGTGTGAGCAATTGCAACAGCATGGACAAAGTGTCACTACTGAGTCTCAAACTTACGGTTTCCAAAGCTTCTCCCAACACCATTTTTCAGCCTCCACATTGTGGAGTAAGAGGCACCTGAGATGTAGGAAGCAGGCATGGGATATTTGCACTCAGTGCTCGAGGAATGTGCCTCCACAGTGAACCTGTGTCCTTTTATTAAAGGTCATTCATCAGGTGCAATGTCAAAACACAACTTGTCTTCTTTGTACCGGTGGTACAGAATGTCTCAGAGGTACCTGTGAAACCTCCCAGTAACTGGGGAGGAAGAGCACGTTCCATTTTGGGGGTTGGGAGAGCAGGAAGGGAGAGAGACAGAGCCAGATGTCGCCACAGAGCAGATGAACTCAGAAGGTGCAGCTTCTGGAGGAGAACAACACATTGGTAATACAATTATGGCAGAATGGGTAAAAGACTGATAAACTAAATAGCCTTAACTCACTCCCTGAGTTCTAAGTGGTGATGTGTTCACTGGTTTAACTTTCCACCAAGATTACAGCCGTGTGACATTGGAGCCTATGAATTTAGATAGCTCATTGGTTGTAGGAGACTAAACACGTACCCATATCAAGTATGTTTTCAGATCCTTCAGACATGAGGAGAATTCAGGTAGAGTATCATGTGCTGCTGCTGCCTTGAGTCCCTGACACAAGTCTGAATTTCTATTACGGCTTTTATACATAACTTTCAGACTTCATTAATTCTGGTGGAATTATGATTCGTCTTTCACTTTTTTTAAGGTTATGTGTGACAAAAAAATTATGCTTTCAATTTGTAAAACCAAATACCTATGTGGGACCTGCCGCCACCAACAGAAGCTCCAAACAATCACACTTATGGGGTTAATTGGCATTTTAAAATAAATCACTGCCTCCAGATTGATTTATTTTCCCCCCTCTCTTTACACAACATTACAGCATTTCTCTATAATTATTCAATGCTAAGTTCATGGGTTTGAGGCAGACGACTGCAGACTTAGGAAATGGTGTTTGATTTGTTGCCATGGAAACATCTTGCTGTAGATGTACTCTAATCCCATGACAACTCTGTCTCTCAAGAACCATTTTTTCTGACATAATAAAAATCTGATCAAGGTCAGATTTAATAACAATCTCAGTTCCCAGACTTTATTTCGTAAAGCTTTAGCAGAGGTGATTTTTTTTTTTTCTGAAGGGATTTTCTGGAAACTTTGTTTATTTTCGTAGGCAGACTGGAATTTATGCCCTAAAATACATAAACCTGGTGTGGTGTCATGCTAATTTACAGTGCACCTTTTGTTATGGTTTAATTGCATCATTAAAAGAAAGTTACTTATAATTGTTTATATTGTCTTGACAGATGTTAACATTTTACCTAACATTGTTCCCACTAATACATACATTTGGGATATCAATAATGCTTATCGTTTCCTAACAACTGGTGTTTACATAGTAGCAAATGCCAATGTAGCTTAACTTTTTGTTGAGCTACACTTTTCATACTATAACATTTTTTACTAACTATTTATCATGGGCACATTCAAACCGGCAGGACTGGAGACAAGCACCAGTGCTTTATGTGTTCCACCAAAAAATAAAACCAACACACACACAGGAGAGTCATATTAACATGAAAGAAAATGTGACTTGGCAGAGGGGAACTTGTCAAGAGCTCAGGCATCAGTTTGGGAATGCCACAACTGTATTTGTCCTTTGGCAGTTGGGTACCACTGACACCTTTGAGCAGGAACAGCTCGCTGGGAAGAGAGACTCAGTTAAAGCAGCTCAGCCTCACGCTCAAGTCTGGGTTTCCAAAAGACAGGAAATGCTGAGAAACAAGGATGTCTCAGAAGCACCTTTTTATCAGCTCCAGTCCAGACTCTGGGCAATTGACTCCTGAGGATTATATGGTCCCAGCAGGTGTGGGGAGGAACCAAACTTGGATTGCCAGCGGGGACTTCTCCATTCATGCTACTTGTCCAGTATGACTTTATAGCCCCTAGAGAGAAAGACTTTTTACATGTTCATCTTGCCCTAAAGTGCACATCAAAAGGACTCTGGTAAATCACAGCCTAGCAAACACATTGTTTCCATAGATTTTAAAAGTAACTCAAACTAATTCAGAAGCAAAGATCTCACACCTTCTGTCCCAGAAGCATTGTCTGCAAACCAGGTCTGAGACAGTGAAAAGAGTTTTTAGAAAAACTACATCCTTCCTACAGCAAAAAATTATTTTCCCATATCTGTGTAGTCTTATGCCTATCAATGGTTCTATCAAAGAAAATTTATCATTGACTTCACTCTGTCAGTGTGAATAGAGATCCTGGGATTCCTTAATACAATGCATCATAATATTTTGCATCACAACTACCTATATTTTTTCTCATTTGCCCAAGCACAGCTTTGCCCTTTTTTGATCTCTATCTTTTTAACCATCCAACAGTGGACTGTTTGATCTTCCCTGGAAATCAGAATCCTATCCCTGTGACAGGCATTCACCAGTCTGTGTCATAGCCCTGCTTTGGATCCATGGTGGATTATACAAGGTACTCTAGAAGATACATCACAGAAGGTCCAGCAAAAAAAAGATGGGTGATGGTCTCTGCCAGGTGTGCTCTCTGGAATTTAAGTTCAACCAGCAATCAGTATCATGGCAAAGACAATTCCTGGGACCAATGTAAAAATGTAAGGATTTTGTTCAGAAGAGTTTTATACTGTCATGCACTACAACCACAAAGATACATGAAACCACAGAAACCAACATTTAACATAAGGATTGTAACAAATTTTGTACATTATTAACTTGCTCAAATCCAACAGCTTTTCCATATTGATTTTCAAGTGTGGCACCACAGGAAGGATATAAACCCTTCTTATAGCTTAGAAAAAACTGAGCTACATCTGTTCTTTGACATTACAGGTGATAAAGCATCACTTTGATGGCTCAGCTGAGATCAGAGCATATCCTAGGTACCACATAGACACACACTAAGATACAGCATCTGCCCTGCAGAGCTTTCATTTTAAGTACTGCAAGATGCAGTGAAAAAGGAATTATTCATATTCCTGCACTATAGGTCAGAAAGCTGAACTTTGGGCTTTAAGTACAAGACTGCCCTTATTTTTTTGCATTATCAGTATAAACAAGGATTATTGCCAGTATTATTGTGACCAAATAAGAAAATCTGAGGCAGCTTCAGTGAAGATTATATTGTGGTATACAAACCATTTAAAGCATTCATGGCTGGCCCACAGGCATGGAGACAGAAAATGCAGATGTTACTACTGTCAAACTTTAGGTGCTGATCACAAACCCTGTGCCCTTGCTGCAGATGTTGTACATCAGACATTTACACACACCAAAAGATGGTTTCTGCTCTGCAAAGCAAAGGGTCCTGTGAGGGCAGAGCTGCAAGAGCTGTGTGTCAGCAAACACAGCAGCACCAGGCTGTCACTCTCAGTGCTCAATCTGCAGGTGAAAATGCAATATAACAGAAAAGGCCACCCAGCAGACAAGTCAGGCAGGCACTGTGCAGCAAAGGGAACAGCAAATCCCACTCACCCAGGCTGCCCTGCCACCCTCTTCAATAGAGTCACCTAAGGATTTGTGCTCTTCTCCACGCTTACCTTCAAGCCTAAAGAAAGAGGGTTTTAGTGACTTATCCCAGCGAGTGGACCAAGACTGTACAAGAGCTGAGTGGTGTGCAAACACAGAACAAAAGGATACTATTGAAACTAAAGAGTTCAGAAGTTGCTTCTACATTAAAGATTATCAATGTCTATTTTTCTTCTCCACATACTCCAAGCAGGATCCCCAAGCCACCCTGTTAAACACTAGACCTTAATCACTAACTACCAAGAACAAGTTACAGACAGAAATATCAATTCCAAATATTGGCTGATTTTTCATTATTTTGTCTTGGAAAGAATGTCAATTTTCAGTTATTTTTACCCAAGGTTTTTCTGCAGAAAAATTGAAATTATCTAAAGAAATCTATGTGGGTTGTTCTTGGGTTTTGGGTTGGGTCTGGGGTCTTTTTTGGCGTGGGGAAAGAGGGGGAGGTGCAGGGAAGGAAGGGATTTCAGAGCCCATATTTGGAGCACTCATAAAAGCAAAGTTGCCTTGACAACTGTAGCCATCTTTACATAGTAATTCCCTTTGAAGAGTAGAAAGCTGTTTTAATTCCTCATTTTTCCTCTCTGTCTACAAGGAGATCCCCTCCCACTCCCAGGTAAGATTCTGTTGTCATACACAAGTTTCACTTCAGTGTATACCCAGAGTACAGCCTGTTCTCATTTACTAAATCTGGAGTTTTAATAGATGTTATTTGACTTTTAAAAGCATTTCATATTAAGATTTTCAGATTTAATTGACAGATATTCAATTTCAAAGTCCTACTCTCCTCTTCATAAATTGCTAATAGCATTTTATCCTAAACAGAGCTAACCTAATAAACAGATGAAACTTTGTTGTCATTTCAGCTGCTTGGGGCTCTGGGCTGTGTATAATTGCTCTCTTCATTTTACAGTTCTTCTGCTTCAGATTAAACTTTTTCAGGATGTTGCAATGCCAAAACACACGTTCTGACAGGAAACTAGCATCAAAGGTAAAGGGCTCACAGACATCTTTGGTGCTTTGAAACTGTAGGAAGAGTAGTAACTGCTTAATTTACAACAGTTATGGCAGGGGAGCAGAGATGGGGAAGAAACAAAGCTCTGGGACTGAGGGACTCCAGGATGCTCAGCACTGGCAGTCAGTGCCACACAAACAGGCTGCCAGGAGAGTGCTGGGTGCCCCATCCATGGGAACACGACAGGGATCTCAGCAACAAGATCTCCATGAAGGTGATGGACTAGGTGGCCTTTAAAGGTCCCTTCCAACCCAAGCTGTTGTGTGATTCTCCCTGTGTTATTCTGAATATTCTTCAGATTGAAATAAACCAGTTAGGGAGGGAAATTCTTTTCTGTAACAAAATAAAGATAAGCAAAATAAAATAATTCATTGTGATAAAAATTGCTCTGTGCTGGAGGTTGGGAGAGGTATGTGTGTGTGGCTTCCAATAAGGAATTTGAATTTTTCAAGGAGAACAGACATTTTTCACCAAACCTTTGATGCAATTTTCCACTCAGTAAAAAACACTTTTCACAGATTGTCTTTCAATAGCTCTAGTTATACCAACAGCACCCACACATCTTCATGCTCACCTTTACAGGAATGGAGGTATACATTTATAACAGAGGAATAGTGGAGATGTATGTTAAACCTCTCAGACCCAACCCTTCCTGCAGCCCTCCCCAAGGCATCAGCCATGGCAGCTCTTGTTACACACACAGGTGCCTCAAACACTGAGCCAGATGCTGCATTATAGGATGGGGGTGCACCCCTCCTTCTCCTCCACCTCCAACACACAGGGGCAGCACTGCCAGAACACATTCATGCTAAACCTGGCCCTTTGCACCTCAATACACAGAGCTGGAAATTCAGTTTCCTCAGACTGGAGGCTTAGGGCAGACCCTTGTGGGTTAGTCAAGGGAATTGGGTGGCAAATATGGTTAAGAAGGGATGTTCTCACCACTGGCACCTGCAGCCAAACTCACCCTGTAGTGCACTGCTGGATCCCCATGTATTATTGGAAAAAAACAGTGCAGTCAGTTCTGCATCAGTTCAGAATGAAGCCAAAGTAGGTTTATGAGTGTGTGTGCATATGCCTAAACACAGACAGAAAAGCCAACATAATGATCAAGCACATGAACTTGAAATACAATTTTAAAATTATCAAGAAGAATTGTAGAATGTCCTGGTTAAATACCATTTTTGTTCAATGAAATATTTTGTTGCCATCAGATTTTGAATAAGCAGAAATTTATTCATGGCTTTTTTTTCCTCCACAGTTCAGAAATTCATGGGCAAATATTCCCATTTTTCCACATTAAAAAATATGGACTCCATTTTAATTGAAATTGGTGAATAGTACAGAAATATATTTATATTTTGGTAATCATTTTTAACCACACTTTAAAATGCTTGAATGAAGAGTGATCCCTAATGAACTGGATACCAATATAATTTTTTTTTTTTTTAAATAGGCTCTTTTCTAGGACCAATTCTTTGGTCAAGTGACAAGGGAATCTTTGGATGGCCTAAGATCCACTGGGGCTTTTACTTGAATGTGTTGAGTAACTACTACAAGACCCTACATCACTCTGAGCCTCAGTTTCCTTCATTGTAAAAGGCTGCAATGAGTCTGTCTTTAAAAAGCACTCTGAGGTCTGCAGATGAAGCAAACCATACGATAATTGCCATCAATCAGAGCAGCATCCAAGCAATCAACAGCGAAATGTGGCTCATCTCCCAGATTAGTATCTGGATAAACAAAGATAGAAACAAATAATTAGACAGGAGAAACCTGTTTTCATAGGAATCACACGTAATAATAAGAACATTTATTATAATTTTGGGAGGATAAAAGGAAATAAAGATGAGAGGACGCACATCTAGAGCTTTTCTTATAGAGTTGTATCTTGTTTGTAAAATCAACTGGCCCCTATTCCTCCTATTCAGAGGAATCTTTGATAATTCACATGTGAAATTAAAGGCATCTTATTTATTCAGTTATTTATTATTCTCTGTGAAATTAGTTAGGAATTTGTCCCTGTGAATAATGTTAGCCATAATAGTTAATTTACTCCTATTCATTGGCAGTAATAAAAATGTACAAGGGGATGCAGAAACATTATTATTTCTTGCTTGAAGTGCAATTTCATGTGGTGAGAAAAACATGCTAATATGCTGCAAAGTGCTACAGGAATTTAGTTCTCAAAGGAATGGTGGTATTAAATGTATTCTGACAAGAAGGGGCTTTGGAAGGGAAACATTTATCTTCATAGAGTCATTAAATTTACTGAGCAGCACCGCATTCTTACTGCAATCTGCTCACTCCATTAAAGGCAGAGCTGTGGAACAGTCTCTTCTGTATTTGGAACATTTAGGAAATATCTACATTTTTGAAAATTGTAATAATGGAGGGAAGGAAGACTCAAGGAGGAGGAAATAATATGTCCTTATTTTAAAAAACCTTCTGCATTAAAAAAACCCCAAAACCAAAACAAGAAAAAAATCCCAAATACCAAAAACTACAAACCCATGAAAAGCCTCAGAAATTGACACTCAAAAAACCCCCAAGTTTCACTGCCTTCCTCTGGAAAGAAATATATTATAGGGGAACTTTGAAAGATAAGACTTAAAAACATTGCAATGAGGGCTAATGGCTTTCAAGGCACTGGCATGTGAGGGATGCTCAAAATCAAGGGATAGGAAGAGCAGTTTGCACATTCATATTTGGCCTGTAACTACCTGCTCATGTCCACATTTATGGCAGTGAAATGGAATTGGAGCAAAGAGACAGCTCCTGAAACTGGAGGTGCTCTTCTCAGTGACATTTCCCATGCATTTGTTTATTTTATTTCTCCTTGTCCTTGATTGTTAGATTTATTTTAAGTGAAAAGATAAAATCTCTGTGCACATTGCAGTGTTTCAGTAACATTTTGGATGAAGCACAATGTTCAGACAGCCCAATCCAAAAGCTTGGATCAAAGTCACACCACAATAATTTGCACAATTGAATAAGCAAATCCTTCCTCCAGAGGAAGCAGGGGACTTTCTCTGGTCAGGAGAAATCTAGAAGGGGTGTTTAGAGAGAGACTTTAACACACTAACTCCAAAATGAACACAATCCTGAAATTAGCTATGCCTCAAGTGTGGAAATGGTTGCATAAAAGGCACCAGAACAAGGACACACACATTATTCTTTTCTATTCCCCTCATAACCTCATTTATGACCTCCAATGCACCCACAGGAGAAGGAAACTACCTGTGCATGTTCTGACTATGGCAAACATCAGGAACAGAAAGTTAATTAAATACCAGTCAAATATGACAGTAATCCTGTAAAACCATATTTCTGAACAACAGCCAGAGCCATCATTACTGCAGGCTTCATGCATCAATATCACAGAATGCCAAAGCTCTCTGGGAATTCATTCAGAAACAAAGCAGCACAAAACCTTAACAGAAACACCACAAACCCACCTGTCCTCCTAACCACAGAATGACATGGCACAGAGAAACACCTCCACAAGAACTAATGCACAAGCTCAGCACAATTGAACCTAAAACCAAGGAAGATCAACATTCTTAGTACCTTTACTCACTACAATGTGGATTATCATATCCCCCTTAATTGAATTTGTTATTATCACACCCACAGATTCTCTCAAAAACTCAGACATGTTTTTGCCTTGCTTGTGAAAGCAAACCAAGATGTTGACAGAACCAATCAATCCCATTTTCACAGGGATTGAATGCAAAAGGTTTCAAGTGGGGCAAGTAAACCTCTCCTCAAACTTTTCTTTTGTGAGCAGACAATCATGATCAGGGCCCAGCAGTCTAAGTGGTAACTTATTTCTGGATTTAGTAGGTCTGAAGAATGACTTTCTTATGGCTTTACACCACACTTCTGCAAATTAGTATTCTTCCACACTTAACAACACCTGGGTTAAAGGTCTGAACCTCCTGTCTTTGTTCTGTCCCTAAATGTGCCAGATAAATATAGTGGACAGAAGTCAGACAGCCTGCAGAATAATTGTACAACCATACCAATTTCTAATATACTTACAGCCAGTTGCAACCTTGCTGTAACACAGGAGGGGAAAAAAAACTACATCAGGAAACCACAGACTTCCCTAATGGGTTACAGTGCATAATTGAGTATAAAGAATAGTTATTGCCTGAACTACAGTTGAACTGAGATTTCCAGCTTCCCTAGCAATTGTTCTGCTACTGCTGCTAAGCTATAGCAATAATTTCTAATTGTGTGGGTTTTAAGTGAAAAGAGGAAGAAATGCTGTTCGATTGGTTACCGTAAACTACTCCTGCCAACAGCAGCAGGTCATTGGAACAAGCCCTGGAAATCAGAGGTCTGTTACCCAAATAACAGCAGCAGAAGCTGGAAACTAATGAAGCAGTGCTGCAGCAGCATCATGCCCATAACACGATTAGAGGGACAGCATTGGACACCACGAGATTGTCACACACCTTGCTAATGAACCATGTTTTACACACATTTAATTAATTAATTATGGCTGAAGTCATTCACTGCTAGCCAGCAACTGCTTTATTATACACAAACCTGACCACCTTACCGGAGTGCTAATGAGCTATTAAGTGGGACTGCACGTTACCAGCAATTTTGTGGGAAATCAAGTAATAAGAGATCAAATATCAAATAAAAGAGCTTTTAATCCAAGTGAGATAATTAATTGCACCTCCTGTCTCACAGCTTTCCTAGTACTTTACAAGAAAAAAGAGCTTTCTCATCAAGTTAATTTGATCCTATTGCCAAAAACTTTTTTTTAAATTATGAGTGCCATTTAGCAAGTATGACAGGAATTATTATTATTTACATAGCAGTTTCTCCTTGGAATTCCAATATACTCCACAGCCATCACTCCAAACTCACATGGAAAGAAGTTCAGCAAACCCCAAGAACTGAATAGGTGTGTGAGGAAGCCAAGAGGGGAAGGTTACAGTTTCTGCATGGGAGTCAATAATTCTTCACTCCTCTCCCAGATCTCATTCATTTCTCAGCTATCCATCTGCTTCTCAAAGCCATGGAGAAAACAAAGGTGCAAAGAACTTGCAGTGCACTCTGCCACAGGCCAGGAAGAGCTGCAGTCCCCAGCAGTGGGGCTGGCTGGGCTCTGCTCAGGCTGCAGCCACCTCCGTGTCCCCTGCACTGCTCTGCATCCCCAGCACCTGAATGTGCCCCTGCTCATTCCAGCCTGGAACTAGAAGGCTTTTAAGAATACATTTCCTTATGCACCAGTTGGATTTAAACAAACAAACAAACAAACAAAGCCACTCTCAACACCTCTCAAATTTCTTTTGGGTGCTCCCAGTTTAATAAAGAATAAATTCTATTCTGACTTCATTTTTCCTTTTATCATAAATGTCATAAGACAGTATGGAAGATGATCAGGACATTTGAAGAGGTTTAAAGCAAGGTGGGTTTTTTGGAGAAAATTAATAACCAAGAAGGCCCAGCTCAGTTTTGGAGCCTAAATAGCATTCTGTTTGGGCTTATATGTGCCAATGGGATATAAATCCCTGGGGCCTCGACAGAGCTTTTTTCCTGCAGTTTCAGTCAAATATAGGTTGGCCATGACTTCCACAACATCCATAAACTCCCAACAACAATGTGATGAAAGCATACTTTACTTGCCCCTGGATCCAAAATTAAATGTTCACTATGCTTAAAGGTCTTATTATGTTTTAGTCCAGTGCTTCATACCTTCATCTCTGTTATCCATTTCCTTTCTACATCTTGGGGTTTTTCCCCTTAAGCCTTTCAGCATTCTACAGCCCATCATTAGTTAATTCCTGTTGAATTTTATCATTTGTACTGTCCTTAATTGGTTTGTCATATTCCTATTACTTCCTCAACCCCTTTCCAGTTTTCTACATTCTAGCTTCCTCATATTTATTTTCCTCCTACACAAACAATGATATTTATTGATGCTGAATTCAGCCTGCAGGCCAAAAATAATAGTCAGTCCAAAACCAAGTGGTGGCAGTTCTTCAGTTTTTCACATATTAATTTCAGAAAAGAGGTTCGATTTGGCTAAATTCCCTCTCCTATATTTCTAGCTACTGAAGAAGCTGCACATACAATAAATATTTAATAGGAAATCCCCTCCAGCTGAATTCAGGCCCCACAGCATCTCATTACCATGTCTTGGAATAGCATCCTCATTGTCACTTGCTTAATTATGCTAAGAAAGAGTTGAATTGTGTGGCTGTTAGGATCAGAAAGTGATTAAATTCACTTGGCAATACTTTGGATATCTCATTATGGTCCTCATTTAGCATTTCTAATTGAGTCCATTTTTAGGGGTTTTTTTCAGTTTTCTAGAATCACGATTTGGAAAACATATTCTCAACAACAACAACAAAAAAATCCTTAACTTTTCCTTATTTAATACAAATTTCTGCCATGAAGAAGAATCATATAAAGATTAAAAGCAATTTGATGGCCTACTGCATCACTAATCCTTTTGAAAGACTCATACCCCCGCTGGAAAGGGGACTGGAACTCCCTAGAGTAGACACCTACTTTCACATGGAGTTCTCTTTCCTACCCATTACCATTTGCTGAGCATCTTGCCCTCTATAAAAGACCACAAATGACAGCTTGCTCCCAAGCAATCCCCCTGACCTCTGCTCTTCAACAGATTTGTGAGAGCTTGTCTCCTTATTTCAGGTGGGAGCATCAGCGCTCTGAGGGTGAAGATGAGGATGCTTCTAGGAAGGAGATGATTTCTGTATGAGAGCTGCTACCTAGCTTGCAGGAAATTCAATTCTCTGAAGTAAACCAGTAGAAGTATTAGGCATCATTTCAATCACAATTAACATGTCAAAAGGCAAGTCGAGTGATGCACAAGTGCCAGATATCTGCACAGGGGGTTAATTTCATCCTGAGAAGTCAGATGACAAGAGAGTGCTCTATTAAAATCAACACACACACAGATTACCAGCAGAGATACAGTTCCCATGTTAGTATTGGGAAAGCCTCTTAATAGCATCATAAAACAAATTCTCATTGCTATTGTTACCTACAGTCAGAAATAGGTTGTTCACAGACTCTGAAACTTTCCAAAATCAGCATCGAGAAAACACCCCTTTGCAGGCAATGTCTGTGCTGAGTCTGATGAAAGTCTCTCCCACAGTGAGATATAAATACCACACCTATAACCTCTGAAATTAACCATAATCAAAGAATGAAAGACTTTAAAAGTCAAAAACAAGGACTGGGTATCTTTGGACTTCTCCCTCCAAAAGAAAACAAAGGAAATAATTCCTTGGAAAGGAAAGGAAATATCCTTACCTGTCTTTACAACTAACAGCCACTGGTGTTGAACTGTGGTTGCCACAACTTCATTCTGCAGAGAGGTGAAGGTACTTTAGGAAACCCTGGAGCAATTCTTCTGCATGAATAACAAAAATAAGTTATACAAATGAAACATATCAGCATCCAATAAGGATTATACATTTCTATTTTGTAGATGCAAAAAACAAAGAGGGGGAAAATTTAAGTTTGCTGAAACTTACACAAAAAGGCTAACATGGGCCTAGAAACAGGCCTTTAATGAAGCCCTGGTACATGCAGAAGCCCTGGTACAAGCTCTGCTTCAGCACAGCACCATCACCTTTAGTCTGCTCCAAAACCTGCTGTGCTAAAATGGCCAACTCCCCACTGCCAAGCCTCAACCAGAGAATTACACACAGCAAGAGTACTTAATTTTCCAAAATCTAGTAATTTCTTTCTTTCTTGTCCTTGTAGAAAGACTTCTTTTTTTTTTTTTTTTTTTTTTGCAGAATATCCCAAGCACTGGTCCCTTTTTCAACAAAATAAGAAACTTTACAGTTTCCTTCTTTGTGGGTGTGAACTCATCCCAAGAGGGTCAATGTCTGTCCAGCATTTCTGGGGATTTGACCCTGTACTTCTAGCACAATTGCCACAGAAATGTTTCTCTTTTACAGTACCCTAACAATGTCCTACAGACATTCTTAGCTACTGCAAGGCCTGGGTTTTGGTACTCTTACCTAGTTTTGTGAACTATGAAATATTTACCAGGCAGAATCCTCTCTTCTACCAGCTCTTTAAAGTCTGTTCAGAGAAACAAAGGAAGAAAAGAAATGGCAGAGAAAAGCTCAAAACCTCAAGGCCACCATCAGCCCAAGGATTTGTGGTTCTCCTGAGTGCATTTTTTTAGTCTCTCCTCAAGCTGGTACAGGAGATTGACTTTTAAGGTTGATGGTATTGATCTAATTCACAGCCCTATACTCATTTATCATGATTCTTTAATCAATAGCCCAGCTACTTAAGATACTAGGAGTTTGGGTCCTTATTTATCTAGATGACATTTTGATAGCACCTATCTCCTCAGGGGCTCTTGTCTTCTAGGTCAGTGCTTCATTACACCTCATCTTCCCCCAAGGTGTGTGAGCAGGGGGAAGGCATTAATGTCTCACCCTAGCCCATGTTTGGGTGTGGCAGGAGCAGGTTTTGGATCCCTCAGCAGGTTTTGTCATTGTAAGGGCAGATGGATCAGGTGCTGAGCTGGTCAAAGCTGGAATTCTTTTAGCAGAGTCATTCTGATTTTCACCAGTCTGAGCTCTCTGTCTCACAATTCACACAGGTGCCTTTGCTTCTGACACAAAAGGAGCTGTTGAAGTTTAACCAAAAGATGCTCCCAAGTACAGCAGGTCTCATTGTTTCATCTCTTCACCTTTTCCTCCCTTAGCATCAAGAGTAAGCTTCAAGAGAGAACTCACTGTCAGACTCTTCAATGAGAGCTTCAGTTTTCCAGAATGAAGCAGCCTACCTGGAGCACTCAAATGTCCTTGCTTTACACAGATCCTTTCTACCATGAAGTTCTATCAAAATACATGCTGGCAATAAGATTGTGACAAAACCACACTTGTTTGTTTAAGCACAAGTTGCTGGCTCAGTTATTCATTTTAAAGATCATTGCTATGTTCATGTTTTCTATTAGGATGGAGGATTTTTGCTTTTCTTCCAGGAAGATGCAAAGGTTATTTGGCTTTCATTGTAAAAGCAATGCACCTGAACTGCAAAAGACAGCTGAACACTTCAGTGAAAGCAAGCTAAGAATAAACAGAAACCTTCTGGTCCTTCATGCTGAGAAATAAACTCTCTCAGGCTCTGAGTCTTCAAAAATTTGTGTGCTGCAGCTCTGTCCCAGTGTACAGCACTGCATCTTCAGTGGGAAAATTCATTCATCCTGGTGGGAAAGCAGGGAAGCAAGTGCAGTTTCATAGAACATCTGGTTCCTCAGACAGGGTTTGCATGTCCCTGGCTGCACCTCCCTCAGCTCCTGCAGCATGCAAGGCAAACAGAACAAGGAACAGAAGTTTGGACCTTGAATGTGACTGTGTCATGAGCCCCCTCAAAATTTGCCCATTTCAAAACTGAATTTAAGTTTGCACATATCAGAGTAACAGAGCCAAAAATATCCTGCAGCATTTCCCCCAGCTCAGGCCAGCCTCACCAACTGCTACCTAAGCAATTCTCTGACTGATTGCATGCAGACCAGAGTCAACACTTCCTGGTCTCCAATCTCTTCCAAGATCAGTTGGGAACAGAACTGCTTCCCCCCAAAATTAAGCTTCACAAGCTTCCAAGACATGAAAAAAATTCTGTAAATGGCAAGGGAGAGTTTCTAGGGAGAAGGCAAGAGAGCAGAGACAATGAGTTTTCACAGCTCTAAGAGAATTGCCTTTATAAGCTTCTACTATTGCTCATGAGAAACCATTGCTCTACAAAATAATCCCAAACTTCCAAAAGCTTCCTTTGATTGGATAAGTGTTAAATAATTATAACTTGTAAATGCATACACAAGGATTAAAATGCTGTCAGTGGTGCTGCTGTCATTCTGAGCATTACTTTGTTTTGGAAGTAATCCCGCCTGTTGCAGTGAGGCTCCTCAGGAAGCCCAGTGTTACTGCAATCCAGAGCTGAGGGATTCCTGCCTCTCCCCATCTCCCCTGCTACAGACAAGTTTTCTCTCCAGTGTGGTGGCTGTAGAGTGAGTGTCTGTGTGGCGGCTGCTGAGTTTTCAATCTGTTACTATAATGGCTGTGTGCCATCACAAGGCTCACTCAGGACCAAGTGTCCACACTGCTCCCTTGGCACTCTGAAGCCTTCCTATCCCATAAACTTCCTTGTTTTCCCTCCCTGTTAATTGTAATCTCACAGCACTAGAAGGCAGGATTATGTCCACCAAGGTCTGTGAAGTGGCACAGTCTGGTTGTGCTGCATCCAATCCACATGTACCTATGAACTTCAGGTCTATTACACCTGGAAAACAGATCTATTGCCTTAGACAGAAGAGCAAATATAGTCAGTACCCACCAAGAGACTTTCCCTAAACTCACCATAATGCTGTGGATGAAATCTAATCCTGTACACAAGGTCTTCACAATCCCTTCCATCATTTAAATGGGTTTATCTATGAGGGAAGTGGTGCCTGAGCTTCTCTACAGAGGGGTGAATTTCACCAGACTCTTTACCCAAAGCCATTGCTTCCCAAATCAGTCTAAGTACAGCTGCTCCCTGACATGCAGGCAAGTGCTGTATTTCAGAAGGGCTGCTGCAGCTTGTATCTCAAAGGCAGAATAAGTAATGTGGGGTGACAGATGCTTTCAGAGCTGTTTTTGCATTGTAGAACTTACACAGCACATACATAAATATATCTACCACGCATGCAAGAAAGACTTTATTTACACATTTCCTTCTTGTCATATTTAATTCATACCCGCACACACTCAGTCTGCTGTGTTCCAACTTGGCCAAATCCTTGTTCACCAAACTATCTTTCCTCAGCACTGCAACATCCTAGGGGCACACAGCTGAGAGAAGAGGGAAAGCCTATTAAGTGATGAGGATGCAGTGTTTATAAAAATTAAAATGTGAGCTGGGTGTTTGGGAAAGAATGAAAAAAATTCAAGAGCAGTATTGAAGTATGCTGAATAAATTTAAAATATTAAATCAGAGCCTTAATTACTATGTCTCTAATCTCATACAGTCACACTTCACTTTGAGGCAATTTGTGATTAAATAATAATACTTTAAGGCAAATAACAACACTTGGCACTTTTATAGTGCCTTTTGCCTAATTAGTTTGGGATTAGTTCCTTCGCATTGGGTATGGGGCTTTGAAGATATAAAGTGCTAAGTATCATTATGACCTGAGGATCTCAAAGCATTTTACCCTGCGCATTAATTAAGCCTCAGAGCGCTCCTGTAAGGTAGGTAAGTCTTATTGTATCCTTCTGCATTTGCAGGCCCAAATGGAGAGAGCCTTGGCCAGTGTTTTCAAACTTGCAGGCACATTCTGGAAGCACTTCTGTGCTCCAGCTGAGTTCCTGGGCTGGGCACTCCCATGTATCTCAGCCAGAGCAGGGCCCCCATGAGCATCCTCACATCTCACTGCAAGGCTCTCACCCACATGAGTATCCTCATATCTCACTGCAAGGCTCTCAGCCCCTATGAGCATCATCCTCACATCTCACTGCAAGGCTCTCAGCCAGAGCAGGGCCCCCATGAGCATCCTCACATCTCACTGCAAGGCTCCTGTAGCACACAGCCCTGCAGGGATGGCTGGGCATGCTCAGAACTGCTGGGAAATCAGATCCCACTGCATAGGAAAAAGCCACTAGAGTTCATTCCTACCTGCACAGTGAGAAAGCTATCCTCACTTTCAGGTGTGGTCACTTTCTTGGTCCAAAGAGTGAAACTGAAATACTGCAACAACTCAAGTCCAAGGATTTCTGTGGTGGAGTCAGACACAAAGTTGCGGTCCCCACTGTAGGTCATACAGCCCTCAGACCCTCTCAAGAAACCAGTTCCTTTCCTTTTGTTTGTTTCCTCCAAACACCAAAACTCAGAGGCAGACCAGAGATCACAGGCTGTTACCAAAGCAAAAATAAAGGCAACATTTCTTTTTAGTTCACCCATGATGAAAACATAAATCAGCAATAAGAAGCTACAAAATCTTCATTCTATTTATAATTAATATTGTACCTGAAGCAGTCACCTGCAGAAGAAAGAGGTTTGAAAGGATTTCAACGTACTTTGATAATTAAGGGTATTTAGTGTCCTTTAAACATAAAGTTTAAAAAAGAGGAAATCCACAATCTGCCTGAATGTTCTTAGTTCAACAAAGTCTTTGAGTTGACAGCTAATAATTAATTAACAATGAATGGTGTCTTTCAGGCTGTCACGGTGATTGACACTATCATCTTCTGAAAAGTGAAAGATTTGTTAATGTGGCAGACTACAGTCTGGGAAACATTAAACCTTCACAATTCCCACTGCTTTCAGCTAAACGCTTGACATGACAGGTTACCAGCTTGAGAAGAGGAGGAGGTGAAGAGAACAGCAGCAACCTCTGCCGGTGGAAGCTCGGTTTCCAAGCACTCATTTCCTTCAGAGGAGAAATGAGGGATAAAATGCAATGTGCTGGATCAGCAGGCTGGATCAGCAGGCTGGATCAGCAGGGCTGGATCACAGGGCTGGGCAGCAGCAGCTCCCCCCTCGCTGTGCTGGTGCTGCCCTGGTCCTGCTCAGCAGCCAGGCAGGGTCTGGGGGGGCCCTGCAGATTCCCTGGAGGGGCTGCTCCAACCACTGCTCCCCTCTGGGGTTACTGCACCAGCAATGGGCAGTGTGGCTCCAGGTCTATCCCTGTATTCACCAAATAAACACCAAACAGCTGTCTAGGTTACTAACTGAGAGCTCATTTGCAATTATACGTATTTGTTGATTTTTTAAAATCCTACTTTTACAGATACTGCCAAAAACTATGAAATATGTGTTTGAACTTAAAACAATTGATTAATAAAGCAGCAAAGAAATATTTAATTTTAGTAAACAAGGAGTCCTGCCATCTCTCCTCCTCACTGTTGCTGTTGGCTCTCTTAAATCCAGCTTCATCATCCACCTTCCTGTCGCTGACTCTTGGCTTTCCTTCAGCTTAATTCAAGGACAACTTCTGTACCAACGAGCTCTCTGTGCTTATTGTCACCATCTCCTTGGTCTCACACCTGCAGTTCTGGCTTGACCCCGCTGCTGCAGAGCCCTTGTTTTACAATGCCTTTATTAGCACTATCTGCTTTCTCCACCTCTATCCCGCTTCATGACTGTCAGCTTTTTCACAATTCAATTGCTTCATGTGTCCAGTACACAGGAAAAACTTTTGTTTGCTTTCAGCCTCCTCCTCACTGCCTTCCTTTCCATTTATAAGAACTCTCTCACTCTTTCTCACTTAACAAGATCTCATTTTCCAAGCTTCCCTCGCAGATCACCTCCATTTACACCACATCAGCTCAGTTCAGAAAAGAAAGCGGTTCCAGTAGAATCGTGGAGACCAGAATTACCTGCTCCATCAGTTTCTCTGGCATGTCTCTAACAAAGTCTACTTCTCTGATAAAAATAAATCCACCTCCACAATTTATGCTTTATCCATACAGGATTTTGCCAACTATCTACCAAGAAAAAGAAAGGACACCAGATTTTTAGACATTTGAATGTCTTACTCTTTCTTCTCCCTTCTTCCTTTTCTTTTCCCATGAGACATGGAAATTACTTTGCTTCTGCCAGTTTTTAGTTCTTCAGGAATTGTTCTCATCCTCACCTCATTTCCTATTTTCCTCTGTGTCTCCTTAGACTCAGCATCACCACATTCAGTTTGTCCCTGCTCAGGAAATCTCCACTGTGATTCTGCGTGCTTCTCCACCTGTTGGTTCCTCCCTGCTCAATCTTCCTTTGCTGATTCTGTCTGCATCATGCTGGGGGTTTTTCCCTTGCTTTTTCACACAGGAATCAGTCAATCCTGTCACATCAACGTTCTTCTCTCTGGCCTTCCTAAAATGATTGCTCCCCAATACCCTTCCCTCCCAAATCTTGTGGCAAATACCTTTTTTTGAGTTCAAATCTTGCTGGTTTCCCCTTCCTCCTTCGGCTCTCCCTTCTCTATTATTTATGAATTGCTTGCCTTGAGTTTTAAGGCTGTTCATAATTTACTGACACATCCCATTTCCTCTCATCTGCTCTCAAGATGTCAGTTCTTGCCTCTAATCAGCCCTCGGCACCAAACCTCTCCATTTGCTGCTTTTTAAAATCAGGCCTTTTTTTGCTTTCTTTCCTTTGTCCCCCCACACAGGAAACAATCTAAAAATTAATTCATTCTGGTTTTCAAAAATTTTCCTTTCCATTAATACCTACAGAAAATATGACAACAATAGATCATTTTTTGCTCAGGTCTCTTCACCTAAAATATTATTTCCTTATACTATTTACACTGCTGCCTACCAGGAATGGCCAAAATCCCTAAGTGGATTTTCTAGTTGCTATAGAAATAGAAATACTAAATAACAAAAAGAATTTGGAACTAGAGTAGGCAAAGTACACACAATTTATACCAGTTGCTCCTTGCAGAGAAAACTCCAGAGAGCACCTGCAAATAAACTAACAACCCCACATGCCTGGCAGGCTTACATGCCAATATTGATGATGGAGATGCCCAAGCTCTATACATTAGCTTCCATCCTCCTTCAGGTGTTATTTTCTTTCTCATTTTGAAGGAAGAAGTGAAGGGGAGAGAGAGGGGAGAACATTACAAGACACCCCCCCCAAGACAGAGCCTCTCTGAGGATGAAACTTGGGGAGCCTTGCATTAAGCACTTTCAAACCACTGTGAGCTAACAGATGCACAAGAGCACAACAACTTGACTTCTGTGGGACTCCTGCAAGCACAGTCTGCTTAGTAAAGGCCTTAATTAACAACTTTGCAAAGGACAATGAGATTATAACAATTATTCACTGCAGGCAGCCTGTTTTTTCCTCCTCCAGTCTTCAGCATTTGCTTTAGCCTGCATTCCAGATAAATATTTTATTCTGTGCAGGCAGAAGGTTCATTATGTAAGTGACAAAGAGAAAGCATCAATTGCCATACACACAGATCCTAATGCACCTGGTTAATGTAGTTATAATATGTCACTGCAAAACATCTTGTCAGCATTTTGTAATTAAAAAAGAAAAGCTACTACAATAATAAAGGCAATGCATTTAACAGAGACAAATATCACATGTAAGATGATCTTTCAGAGCAAAAATAGACATTAACAAAGCAAAGCCTTGATAACCTTGCCCTACATACTCCAGTACCCTCAAATGCTCTTTGGCCCATAAAGAATCCTTTTCCTCTCCACAATAGCACTATTCAGATAAGTAACACTGACCAATCTACAGGGCTGCAACATTTTTCAAAGGACAAAAAGCATTTCTTTCCCATTGAGTCAGCAGGATATTTATTTCCTTATAACAAAGAGTTTTCTGAACTGCTGAGAGATTTGTCAAAACGGAATTACAAGTGATACATTAAACAACCAGAGGGGAGAACTTATTATTAGGCATTAAGATAGAAAGCTGCAAGTTTACAAATAAGAATAGGACTGGGTACTTGACTTTGTAAATTCTCAGTTAATGAGAAATCAAACATGAAAGGCAAACATTTAATCTAGAGTAAATTTAGTCATTTAAATCACAGCCACTCACAATCCTGCTGTCTTACACTTCATAATACACAGAAAAGGGCAACTGGCAGGGCACAAACACATGCCTGCTCAGTGCTCTGGAATATGCTGCAGTTATTTAAATATCAGTTATCAAAGCAGCAGAACAGACTGTCTAGATTTTCTATTATGAAAATGCCAGCTCCCTGCATTGCCACCCAGCCCCCCATAAAAGGCAGGTCACAGCACTGGCCTCAGCACTCCTGTGGCAAGGCCGCCCCTTTGCTTTTCCAAGGACATGTTTGCCCACAAGGTGGGAAAGCCTCATTGCCTTCCCCCAGCATGATGATCCTGGGTGGGGAGCTGCAAACACCCAGCCAGCACAGCACACTCTGTGGGATTGAAGACTTGCTCAGGAAAGAAGAAAAGGTAGATTTATCTTTTCACCATATCAAGTCTACACTTCAGATTGCAGCCATGAAGAGGGAAAGGCACAATAAGTTTGGTTTCCTCCATCAGAGTATCACCTTCTGTATTTTAGCAAGGCACAACACAATGCAGACAAGCTTCACTGTACACTGCTCTGACACTGCTGCTTTCTTGCTGCATAACTCCAGAGAAATGCAATTAAGATTTGCCCATTTTTGAGCTTTTCCCACTAGCTAAATGAAGTACCTCCCTGCTCAGCCAGCCCTGTATCCAGGGCCCACTGGGGGACATGAAGCTTTTCCTGCCCAAGCTGAGCCCCAGGGGTCTGCTCAGGATTGCACCCCTGAGCCGGGCATCTCTGTGATTATCCTGACCTTCCTTACAGACAGCACAGCTCTGGAAAGGCCTCCTGGGTCACAAGCTTTCAAAATCATAGTCCTGGAAGACACCCCAGAAGGCCATTTAGTTCATCTTTCTATTCATGGTGAGATGAACTGTAAATATGGTATTTGCTCTTAAAGGTCTCCAGTGATGCAGACATCATAATTTCCCTGTGAGTCTCTCCCTTTTTCGCTGTCTTTTCCATCAGTGAGGGTTTGTTTTTTTCCTTAATATCTAGCTGAAAGTTTTAGCTTCAGTTTAAGGGTGTCACTTCTTGCCCTCTCTTCAAGGACAAGAGATACTTTTTAAAAAATACAAGTTTAAGGGCAATAGTGCACTTCCTATTTAGAGAAAAAAACATGGACCTACCTTCTTCCAAATTTAATCTATTAGTTTAACACAAATGAAAGAATCTTTTAGAATTAAAACTCTTAAACTCTTTTTTGTTTTCAAAACAAGCACTACGTGATATGAGAACAGGATGAGGATCTGAGTGCAGAGAGAGGAAATATAAAAGTGATTCCAACTTTGCCGTCATATTTCCAAATGCCTGGAGATGGCAAAGACACGTGCATATCTTAATGATGGAGAGCAAGATCAGCAATAACACAACAGTTACCATTACTGATTTGAACAGTTTCTTTTATTCAACATTAAAAGGGACTCATCTCACCAATTCAGAATTTCTGTCTCTGTAGCTGGACCATGCCCTTGAATATCACACAGTAACACAATTATCCTGCAGGCAGTCAAATTTAAGCCTTGCTCTCCTTTCCTGTTCATTCTCATGTACATCCATGAGCACACAGGGTGTTCCTCTCTAATTTGGTACCCCCAGCATAAGCAGTTCTTCATCTGTTTCTGCAGTCAAGGCTGGAGGACAAAACAAAGAGAAAAACCAATACTGGAGCTTGGGGAGAACCAATCTGTGCCATGAACACTGAATGACAATCCAAGAAGGAGGGTATTGGTATTTATTGCAATCTGCCCATGGCCACAACAGCTGAATAGTCCTTAATATATGTATATTTTAAGTGGTTTATGATTTTAAAAAAGCATTGAATATACAGGCTATTCCCAAAAAGATTAATTTAATACAGTATTATCATGTGGCAGTTGGGAACATTTTCCTGCTAGGGACTCCCTCTATCCTAGATGCTGTAACTACTCCAAGAATATTTCCTAAATGGAACACTTGTGGCTTTGTTTTGGTTTTATTGGGGTTTCTTTTGGTTTATTGGGGTTTCTTTTCTTCTTTCTTTCTGTTTTGGGTTGGGGTTTTTTGTTGTTGGTTGGGGATTTTTGGGTGGGGGTAATGGTTTAGTTTTTTACTCTGTCATGTCCCCACAGCAGCAGAAAGTTAATCTTTATTTGACAAATGCAAAAGCTTAGACAAATCACAAACACACTATTCAGCATGTCAGGCTTACAAAGAAAGTTCTGGTTCTATCAGGTTTCCACACCACATACAGCTGCAACATTGCCTTATATTACTAATCACTTGCAGTGTTTGTGTCTTGGGTTGTAACAGATGGTGTTTGTGAAGCATGCAAAAGCTTCAGATAGCCAAATGGTACAGCAGTTGAGATAAGGAAAAAAATCCTCAAAACAAAATACCCATCCCTACTGTGGAGGCAGGAATGTGAGCAGTTTAAATGTTTAAATTATTCCTGGTCTCTGCAAGCACAGTGGATTTACAGACTCTTAACCCTAAACAGGACTAGAGTCAATCTTTCATATTTCATTACCCCAGTAAATCCACACAAGCTCGTAGATGTGATGCACAGCAACACAAAACAAACCCCAACACAGGAAAGTTCTGTTCTTGGCACTTCCTGGGCCTGGGCTCCAGGTCACACCAGTTCAGCTCAGGTGTAGCACACAGATGTTTATGTGGCATCTCAGTTCTGGTGGCAAAATGCAGTGCCCCATGTGCTAGGGCACCTCAAAATTCATCAGGGATGCACTGGTAATGTTAATGCAATCCACTCCTGGGCAGAGTGCAGTAACCTGCTCCACAGTGACCCAATAAGCCATAATTCTCAGTGCTGAGGTGTTGGCAGGTAATTTTTAGGGGACTTGTATAAGCCTCCACCTCTGGGGAACTATTTCCAGCCATGAGCTTTCTGTCTGTGTGCTGACCTGGCTTTACAGACATGGAATGGATGAAGGACACAGGGCACATCTTCACAGCAGCACTTAACTCCCTGACATCTCAGGAGACCTCTGGGCAGCTCCTCTTGTTTAACAAAGCAAGAAGGATGCTAAAGCCCAGGGCAGCTGCCAGTCAGGACCACCTAGGCTTGTTTTGAGATTCAAGAATAAAGACATCAGAACTAATTTCTGTGAATGCTTCCCTGCATTCAAGGCCTTTCTAATAGCATTCTCAGATAATATGGTTAAAAATTATGACTGCCTGTTACCTGGGGTTAATAATCATTCAACAACATAGTATGAGTATTAGATGGAGGGGGAAAGCATGCTTCTTAACTAAAATTGTGGCTGAGACAGGATCTTTTTGGACAACAAAAAAGCCCTCCCCCAGTTTTTATTGTGCTTTCTTTATCTTTCTTTTGCACAAAAAATATAGGAAAAAGACAAAGATTAGTTTCTCTTCATTAAATAAAAGGGAATGTTTCTAAAAATAATTTGGAAGAAAAGTTCTTTTTTATAAATAAAACCTTTAGAAGATACTCTGACTACTGCTCAATACCATTATGCACAATTGACTCACATTATATTGAACCCAGCTGGGATCACTTATTTCTCTATTTCTGAGGGGTTTTAGCACTGAAAAACCATCCTGCATTGCTTTTAGAACTCTTCCAACATACAGGCTTCAGATTCTCTCACCACTGGCTAGTGGGCTTAATTTTATGGTGATATTCATGCTGCCTTTCCTTTTAGAGCTGCCTAGTTTTGTTTAAATGATGATAGTATTTAAGCACAATGCCAGCCTGAACAGCCCTTACTGGAAGTTTTTATGACCTTGACATGCAGCAGCATTGACATTTATTATCAGTGACACCTGGATGATACTTTTGATGTCTCACTATCAAATTTGGAAGCATTGAAGAGAAAAAGATCTTACTATTATACTTAATTGAAGCAGGACTTGTTCCACAGAGGGATGCCCAAGAACACCACTACAGAATCTTGTTACTGCAGAACTCGAGGCACAGAAAATTAATATAGTATTAAAATACAGAAAAATGTGTTTGACTGGGACACTTCAGATGGTGCAGAGCTGGAACACAATATTCAGGAAGGATTCATTTGAGCACCCAAAAACCCCCTTAAAAGGGCATTGAATATGTGCTGCTTTGCGCCGTGGTAGCAAAACTCCAGTCACCTGCCCAGCTAATCAGCACTTGCCTTTCTTTCTCTGCATGTCAGGCCCACAAAGCAATCAGTCATTTGATGCTTCTCTGAGTGCTTTCACAGCCCCTGATCCTGAAAGCAACAACGTCTCCTCTCCCACAGGCCAGAACCTCAGCCCTGCACAGGCTGGGACATGATGCAGCTCTATTTGCTTCTGCTGTGCCACAAAATAATGGAGGAAGTCCATGGGAGTGGGAAAAAGTGGCTCAACATATACAGCCCACAGGGAGGCTCGCAATAATGTCAGTACCCACTCCTACAACAGCCAGAATCCTCAGGAAACACTTCTGTCAGTCATGTCCTCCACTGCCACCATCAGTGACTGAGTGGGCATATCAAAGTTGGGTTGAAAATCTCTCTACTTGCAGAGCTGAATGTGGAAATAACCTTTTGCCTTAGAAATGCACCAAATACTGGCCAGAGAATGTTGGCAGATCTGAACTGGAGGCTTTCCTACGTGGCAGAATCTTGCAATAGACATATCAGCATCTTGGGAGCACCAAGCTCTAGAGATGCAAAATCACATGCCATGGGAACACAAGCTACATTCTTAGTATTATTAGGCAAAATCCTGGGTAATTTGATCTCTGTTAATGGTTAAAGAAGGAAACAGCTTCTCAAAGAGGCAATCAGTCTTGCTAAAGTACATGAGCATAAATTGAATCAGAGCTTCAGAAACTCACTTTACATTTTATGTAAAAATAGAAAAAGTAATATATGCAATAGAGCCATTAAAATGCATGTGCATTTGTGTGCAAGTTCTCTTTCTTCTCTTCCTTTCCTCCCCAGCTTGATAGCTATATTGTTGATAGGAATAAAATATCAGCCTTTACTTGTACACATAGCCGAGATCTTGTAAGTCATTACAACGTGTTTTTGAGATTTGCCACTTCACTGCTCTATAAAAAGCTTCCTGAAAAAGTATTAACAGATGGCCTCTTACTCTCTGAGACTGTTCGCAATACACCAGATGGCAACCTGAAAGAGAAAATCCAACTTACATTTTCAAAACTGAAAGAAATGTGACAATATCCTCACAATAAATATACAGCATGAAGGTAGCAATAAATGATCCGTTTGAAGCAAACTGGCTTTCTTTATTTAAGCAGTGAATCCAGCCCTCACTTTAAAACATATTGCAGAATGCTTCATATCCAGTGCTGGAAGTAATTTCTGATGCAAGCAGAAAGTTTGCTTTAAATGAGCAACAGATTTATGAGAGGCAAGGTTATTTGAAAGAGTGAAAAAATGGCCCAATAGCCTTGGGCATTAAGACTTACTTTACTGGATCCCTGGTCTCTGGTTTGTGTCTGAGAACTAGTCTGTAAATGGCAGCATTTTTGCTATTAATGTTGGAAGTATTAAAGCAAACTTACTGGTCAGGGTCTTGTTAGGGGAAGGCAGCAGCTCTTCCAGATCCTCACTGCTCTCAAGCTTTCTGATTCACCTGCCAGGCAGAGCTCAGCTCAGCTCACAAGGCCTGGAGAGCTCTGCTCGATGCAATCAGCCTTTCTCACTGCCAGGGGCTGCTCTCTGGGACTGGGACTGGTGCATCAGGGCATCCTTCAGACAGAGGCAGCAATCCCTTCCCCACAGCAAAACCCACTAAAACACAGGACCACTGATGGGGTTAGACATGTCTGCAGCACACATCAGGAAACCAAAAATAGAGGTTTTGTACTTCCACAGTATCAGCATGATGTGGCTTCTTTTCTGGATAAACTTTTGAGTTGTTGCTGCAATTTCATTAACATTGATCCAAGCTGTGATCCTATTCCTGATGCCAAAGACACAAGGTATTCTGAAGAGATTAAAACTATTCTTAAGGGGAGGGCAGGTAACTTTCCAGCTCTCTCACACTGTGGATCATTGTAATTGTTCCTAGAAAGTTCACCTTTCCCATGCAGAACACACCTGGAAATCCCACTGATCCTCTAAAGCCTCTCCACAGAGGCACCCAGGGATCTGGCACTGGGAACACAAATGCCTACACCTGCCTGCATGGAAATAGAAATGGAAATGGAGTGAGCAGGTTTGAAGCAGAATTCCCCATTGAAGTCAACATGCCTTAAGCACAAAATTGCCTGTAGGACAAATTATAAAACTACAAGCTAGACAGCTGTCCTACCATTGCCCATAAAAGGGAACCAATTCTATAAAACTGCTATTTATTATTAATAATATAAAATATTTATCATTATACCAGATGTATGAAAATTGTCACAGAGAGAGTTTTGCTCTTTGCTTTCACATTGGCAATAAGCCTGCTCTCAAAAGCTGTAAACAATAATGAAATGAGTCTGTGGAGATAAGACAATTACAGGACTAAAGCTGGGCTTTCTGAGACAGTGCACTACCACAGAGCTAAAGACCCTTCTTTGTTAGTCCAAGACAGAGGATTGTAAGAGCAGATTGTAGAGTTTCAGGGAGAAGGAGAAGAAATCTGCTAAGTTCCAACCTACAGATTCCACCTGGAGCTGGAACAACTCATTCACCCTAAAGCAAACTTTGGCTTAGTTGTCTGCTAATATACAACTTTATCATTTTCTGATTAAACGATACATCCATAATGGTAAAAACCATCCTGTACAAAAACTAATCTTCAGAACAACACAGGATAAAGCAACATGTTCCAATGGGAATATTATTCTTTTTTTTTTTCCATTGTTGTCCAAGCCACTAGTAATATGCTAAAGCAGCAGTGTTTAAATGGTCTTTTATACCTGACAAAAAAAAGTCTGGTTTTGGATCTTGATACTGCCCACTTTGGAAAGTGATAGTATCACTGTATGAATAGCTTATCCAGTCTCCACCTTCTAAATTCTGGCCAGGCTACCACCTTCACCCTGGCAAGAAAATACTAATGCACCTCCCAATTGCACTGCTGCCTCCACACAGCCACCACACTCCTTGCCAAGCCCCTGGAAAAGTTCAGACACATTACTAGGAAAGGACAAGCAATTGCATTTCTCTTTTTCACATAGGTGCGAAGTCCTGCAAGGCAGGAGATGTGTCTCAGGCCACTCACTCCTTCCTGCTCCAGCTCTGCTCCTACTCTGACTTACTGGTGAGCCAAAGCAACAGGAGGAAGGGGAAGAAAGAAGTGTTTCTTGGTGGGTTATCAAGCTGAACAGGTTTCCAGGGAATCAGACATGAACCAAAAATGGTGAACAGCAGCTCGTAGGTGGGACTGTCCTGCTGCTGGCAGCTGGCTCAACCACAGCTCAGACCTCCCCCCTCCATGGTTTGTACAGTGTCTGGCACTGCAAAAGGGACATCTGAAACACTGAACATTTTCTAGGAAAAAGCCCAAACCAGAGCACCACTTAAACTAGAAATCTGCCTCTATCATTTGAGTGAAACAATGCAAATCTGCAATCCCAGTGCCTTTCATGCAGTCACACAAGCAGAGAACTTGATTTACTTTATGAAGAGGATAAAAAAAGCAGAATTTCCATTACATTTCATTTCCCCCAACTCATTCAATAACCAAACTTGTGAGAGTCCTGGATTGTACCCCACAGCTCAGGGTTCCACTTTAAACCCCATGGAATGACAGGGTGTAACAGATGATGATAATGATGATGATGATGATGATGATGATGATGATGGCCTGTCACCTTTCACTCTGGAGCTGGCAGGCTGGAGGGAGCACTCTGCCAATGTTCAAGCTCAAGAAACAGGGATGCCAGACCTGAAGAGATGGCTGCCCTGAGTTTTTAAAAGCACTTAAACCATTCAGCCCCCAGTCAGTGACTGCTGCCTGTGAAGATCTTTTTGCTGGTGCTAAACAGGGAGGTGCTGGTATTGCACCAAGTGGGTCAGGGTCACTGCCCAGGACATAAAGATCATGGAAGGGCAAGCTGGCCACTGCAGTGAAGGTGCTGTGCAGCCCCAAGACTGCCTTAGAAGAGAAATGAGGGAAAGGACACATCTTTACAGCCTGAGCCCCATTCTAAATTTAACTATTATTAATAACATCCTTAGAAAGCTAAATACCATCCCTCAAACTCATCTTCATGTCGTGCACATAACATTTCCAAGGCATAATCATTTCTTAAAATCAGCCACTGCTAGACTAATGTATTTTGCTGCTCCAGCCCAAGAGGTACCTGTGTTTTCAGTTCACAACAGGAGCCCCACTCACCTGGTTTTATTTCTTTAAACTTTTCGTTCAAGATACACTGGGAGTTTTTTAATGCAAACATGGCTTTGTATTCTCACTATTCAACAGGTTCCCTATGAGCTTATCTGTACAGATAGTACTTTTTTGGAATACTATGTTTGGTTCCACTCCTTCCAACTGTAGCATAAAGTATAATGTATCATGCAAGTGCAAAAGTGGTATGAGGGGAGGAAATAGGACTTGAGTAACAAGACTATCGAAATGCCTTTGTCTAGGTTTCTGTCTGCAGGGAAAAAAACAACTGAAACAAAAACACTGGAAACAGAGATGTCTCCTTCATAAAGACTTAGAGCACATCTCCTAGGGGTGCAGGATTCAAACAGGAATCAGCATTTTAGCTGGAGACAAATGCACTAATCACAGTCATGAACACAGCTGAACTGAATGCCTGAGCAAAACCACTCAGTAGTGGCACTAGTCATGATAAAGGAAATGAGTATTTTCAGGATAGGATGCACTCAAAAAATACAAACAGAATCCTTTGTGCCTCCTTTTATGAAGAAATAATTCAGAGTATGTATTTGACCAGCTTGCTATTAAAATGGCAGCACAGCTCAAGGCTGTGCTCTAAAGAAATGTGTCTGGATGAGAAAGAGATACTCCATAAATTGCTTTTAATTGTCCAGATGACCAATTCCTCTACCACTGAGTACAAACAGTTCAGCAAGGAAAAAAAACAGAATGGAATTATTACAGAACAATAAAGGTTATTTTTAAAGTAAATTGAAACAAACAAATCTTTTACCTTTATGCATTCCTAAACCAGTCCTTTATTAAATAGTGACAGATCTATTCTACATTTGAAGCTGTAAAGACACAACAAATTGGACTCTGAGCCTATCTATAATCTACTTTTAACCACCTCTGCTTCAGACACTGGTTTTCTCTTCCAAGCTAATTAGCTAGCCCTGCCAGGAGAAAATGCCAATGCAGCTAAAGTGACTATATATATATACAGTCATATAAAGAATTAGCAATAAGAATTTCTGAAAATCAGATTTATTTTCTAAATTAAACATCAAGTCAAAATGTCCAACAAACTACATAAGACCAAGTGATATTAAAAGGGTGATAATTTTTCTTATTGTTTAAAATTTGGAAGCACTACTTACAACATACTTCTAATAACAAAAAAATAAATTTAAAAACAGAGAATAGAAGCACTCCACTACTCTTATCCCATAGCTTTATGACTTATAGCTGCTACTGATTAACCAAATCACAAGCCTCTATTTCAAATGCAAAATGAAATGTTTAGTGGCGGCTCATATCCCAGAGTGTCTGCTTTTCAGGCTGCTGTTCTATGATGTGTTACTGACCTCTAGTCGAGAAGCTCTGGAATTACAGAGCAGAGCCGCTCCCACATTGCAGATGGCATGGAAGGAAGAGCTCGTTCAACCCCGACAAAGCTGGGCACAGCCAGGGAATCCTGCCCCTAAACCCTGACAAAGCCGGGCACAGACAGGGAATCCTGCCCCTAAACCCTAAATCCTGCCCCTAAACCCCAACAAAGCTGGGCACAGCCAGGGAATTCTGCCCCTAAGCCCTAAACAAGCTGGGCACAGCCAGGGAATCCTGCCCTTCCCAGCTGTGGGATCCAGAGGAGCGATGCACAGCAGAGCTGGGCACTCTCTGCAGGCACAGGGAAGGTTTACACCGGGTTTGTGGGGGAGAGTTTATGTAGAACATTGTGTGTTTGCATTTCCTAGTTTTTAGCTTTAATGTCTTGTGACTCATTTAAACCTCTCAGGAAAAGTGAAGTACTACTGATCTGGAATCAAGGATACCGGAAATTTTGAGAAATCGAGACCTGGGTCTTCTTTTAATCTAAAAACTATGAGCAAGTTTGAAGGGAAATAGATGTGGGAGCCTTATGAAGCCTAACTTGCACAGAAATCCCATCCTGTGCACCCAAACCCCTGCCAAATTTCCCAACACATTCCTCAAAAGTGAACAACTGACCTGAAAACACAGAGCACCAAGAGAGTTTTTCCTAGCAGAAATGCAACCCTGCTGATCAGCACTCAGTCCCCCACTCAGGCAGGCCTCCTCACCCCCTGGCTCTTTGGTGGCACTGGCATGACTGTGCCACAGACTTGTGGCCCATCAGAGCATTTTAAACACAAACTCAGCCAACACATGTCAGTGTTTTGCTGACTAGGAATGAACTGAAGTGCATGGCTTAATGCTTCACCTGGTCAGCCCTCACTGTATTTGATAAAGGTAAATGAAGGCTCATGCTTATTTCTTTCACAAAGTGAATCTTAGAATCCTTAGACAAACCATCTCTTATTAAGGCAGTGAAATATTCAAATCTCATTTGCGTGGCTTTATATCAGAAAGAACACTGTTGCTTTAACTGAGCAAAATGGAACAAATACAGAAGATGTGTTTCCACCAAGTATTTTCTTGGAAAAGAGCAATTGCAGGCAAGAGTAGCAGTTACAGAAACAAACAACCCTCAAAACAAATGAAAATTTGCAAGTCTGTAAAATATAAAGATCCTTTTAAAGAAAAACTCATCACAGCTTCCCTGACCAGAATGCTATACCTCCAAAATAAATAGCTTTAATATCTGCTAATCTTATTTCAGCAAAGATAAAGCTGGTGACAAGAAAATTATTATTCTATCAAGTCCAATAAGTCAATCTATTTTTACCTTCCCTGATCTTGATTTTGTTTAGTAAAACAAGGTATCCAAGTTTTCCAGCAGAGCAGATAAAGGAAAAAGATGAGTATCCCACAGCTGCACATAATGAGAGCTCCTGAAGTAATGGATCACATCCTTCTTACTGTGAAATATTCAAGAGGGCACAAGTAAAGAGAATCATTTCCTTCAGCACAAGATCAAACTCACTTTGAAACCAGGAAAATGTGGGAAGTATTAGGCTAGGCTGTAAGTTCAGTCAAGGACAGGTATTATACACTTCATACCTGCCAAGATTTGTCTTCTAGGAATTATGTCCTAATTCTATTACCAGGAAAATGTTTCAGAAAAGGCTCTGTTCTTTAAAGCTGGAATAGCAGACTCAGAGATCAAAACAAACTTTTTCCAGACATGTGATTAATATTTGCCCTCTTATTAGGCAATTTGTTGGGGGAAAAAAAAAAAAAGCTCTGCTGAAAAGTCACCACAGATCTCTTGCCAGGGGAAGGATTTTTTGGCTGTGCAGAGGCTGTGCAGCCTGGCTTTCCTGGAAGCAGAGAAGTGTCTGACAGCCGCAGGGGTGAGCTGTGAGGCACTGCAGGAGAGCTGGGTGGCAGTGAGATGGAATTGGAACAAAAAGCTGCTGCTTCACTCCTCAGAGAAGAATGAGAAACACACAATGCCTGAGCTGGAAGGGAGCACAGGGAACATCCAGCCCAGCTCCTGGCCCACTCTGCACAGAGCACTGCACACAGAAATGGCCTGAACCCCATTCCAGCCCTCAGCACTCTGCTAATGTGAGTAATTATTCGTGAAGCCAGATTAGAATTGGCATTTTAATACCATAAGGAGATACATGAATTGGGATTTTCCATCACTTTCTTGCTGCCAAAACTTCAAAGTTTTCCCACAAGACAAAAATCACAAAAAAAAATCTGGTTCAGAAACTTGAATTGACACTTGTGAACAGAGTGGCTTCATTTTGATGCAGATGAACACTCTCCTTCAGAGATCAAAATTTTTTGTTTTGACTTTATTATTCTTACAAAGTAATTACATTCTCATTTGTTATAATACCCTTTTAAATTATGTCAAAATTATGCAATATAATAAAAATTGAAATAAAATTGAAGCAAAGGTCCTTGATCTTATCAAAGCAAAACTTTTCAATATAGCTGTCACCAAAGCAATATCTCTACATAAGACAGTTTGATTTAATCAAATCAACACTTCCTTGACAAAAAGAAAAAGGTTGCAGTCAGATAATATTCAGGCAGTTCTTATAACGTCTGCAGAAGGTGCACAAGCAGGACTTTGTTGGTGAGATGTGCAGCCACACTTGCAGCCCAACACTGCAGCATGACTGCTGATGCCATTTGTCCCCACTTTACCCAGCAGCCTCAGCAGAGTCCAACCCCAAGCCCTGCCAGACATCCAGTGCAGGGTGGCCATGGAGCACAAACCAGGGTGGGTTTGTAACCTAAGGTAACTGCTCCTCAGTCTCACAGCACACAGGGAACCTCCAGAACAAGTGTAAATATGTATACATACTAGAAAGTACAATAAAGTAGAATAAAGTCTACTGTGGCATTGGGAGCAAAAGAAAAGGGCAAGTGTTTTAATGCATGGATAATGCCAGATTTGACATTGGGACAGAAGTCACAAGATACTAAAGCAGATTTTCAAAAGTGCTTCAGAGATAAATTCAAAGAACTTGTGCAAACACATTTGCAAAGCTCATAGATTTTAAATTTAAAACACAGGAGAAAATTAGAGCAGAAAGAGGAAGATCTGAGTTCCCCTAAGTGTCTGCAGAAACTAAAACCAGAGTTATAAATATTTCCCCTCCCAATCTTGTTCTCTTTAGATTTCTGTTCTGTTTTCTTGCTTGATCCTAATCTTTCAGGTCATCACTTACATCTGATTTCACTGTTCATTGCATGTTACTGTTCCTTTCTCTCCTACTTCTCTATTATCCTGCTCTCTGTCCAGCTGCCCCTACAGAAACATCTCAGACTTTGCCATTTCCTCCTGCTTAGTCAAAGCTCCATTATAGCTGGTGCCTTCACACACTGCTGCATAGAAATGTTCTTCTGCTACTCAGCACTGAGACAAGTTTTACAGATAGAGGGCAAAAAGCTCTTTTTGCTGCTTCATATGGTAGATCTTGACATTGGTAGTCTATCTTCTTTCATAAGCAGAGCTCCCACAGACTTTAAAAGGAGACCTGTACATTTAGGCAGAGAAGAATATTGGAGTCAAGATCCACCCATGCAGATCTGAAGATAATTTTCATTAGCTAGGAAGTCAAACACAGAGACATAAAAAGTTTTGACACAGAGTCAACTTGGTTGGGAGTTTCTGATGTGTAAAGCAAGAAGTTCTATAGCCTAGAAAACTGTAAAGTGCTGGAAAACCTAGTTACCAGGAGGGCAATTTCATTCTTTATGTAGCGTTTCACATTTGAATGCTAAGTAACCACTGGAGGGAAAAAAAAGAAAGAATTATACATTCAACAAAGGAACTCAGCTGCACCTACCAGGCACTTCCCAAGTATATGAAACATGAGCTGTGCACAGTGCCCTGCAAGTCTGGGTGCCAGCCATGACATTATGGTTCTTTTGCCACTGGTGATATTGCTGCCTATCACAGAAAATGTACATTAGCAACAGGAATTCAGAAACATCCCTGATACTGAACCATCACACCCACATCCCATCCTTCATGCTGTGGAACACTCGTTCCAGCAGGGGACTCCACTTGACCAAGGCAACACAGCAGCAAGTCACTAATACATAATTAACATGCAATGGTGATTAATTAGGTAACATCTGACCAATAGCTAGGACTCTCAGCTGCCTTTGCCTGCCTCAGCACGCAAACACACTTGCAACTCTCACATTAATCCAAAATGTTACCCCATTTTCCCCAGCAAGCACAGGCCAAAGGGAGGATTCCAATCTGTTGCACAGCACAGTGTGGAGCTACAGCATTTCCATCTACTCCAGTGTGCACAGCATGCCTGAAATTAGACCCAAATCTTTGCTTTGCAAACAGCATGCCATAAACATTCCTGTGGTGCTACAAAGAATACCCAAACACAGCCGCCTCCATCTCTTTTTTAGATTCCCATTGCTTCTGCTTTGTACATAGTGTATATTTCACTTTCCTTCAAAAAGTTTTAGGGTTCTGTGCATCTGTACACTTGAAAAAACATCATGAGTTATGACTGACTGATGTACAGCTGTTTAGGGACCAAAATCTTAATTCCATTGCTTAATCACTGCTGTACATTAGCTTATTAACAGAGCTGTGTTTATTGACTCTGCTTTGTGCCAAGTGCTTACAGAGGCTACTCTGCAGTCCCCAGGGGAGGCTCTCCATCCATGTACCACAGGTAACAATTCCTGCTGAGGCAGCATCCTGCTGTTCTTCCAGCTGTTCTGGTGCCATCCTGAGAAACAGGGTCAACACTGGCATCTCATTTATTTCCTGATGCTTGGCTTGCAACCTCTTCCCTCTAGAGACAGCGCTGCTCACAAGAGCACTTTACTTTTATTGCTCCTGTTAAGCTCTTTTGTTCTTCAGTGGAGGTTGCTCAGCCCAGCAAGACCCACAGCTCAGGTTCTCCAGCAGCTGCAGTGTTTTGGTTTGCTTGAAAAAATGGGCATTCTCTGTTTGTCACTGCTGCATTTTCCCCTTGCTCACCCAGTTCCATAACAAAACTAGCATAGCACTTACCAGGGCAGAGGATTTTTACTGCTGTGCCTCTTTCCTCCCCAGAAACACCCTGCCCCACCTCAGCAGCAGGCAGAAGGGCCCAGCTCTGCAGGTGCTCTGTAGAACCCTGCTCAGGGACTTCTGCAATTCCTCAGGAACGTCCTTGCCCTGAGCTTGCAGATACATCTTGATTCACTGGCTGTCAGAGACAATTCTGTTTCATGTCTCCCCAAAAGATTACTGGATTTTGATTAAGAAAGGTCAAGGGCAGCTTTTCCCTTTCAATATAAAGAGAATGACTTGAGGAAAAAAATACTCATCACCTAGCACCAAGACTTTTATCTCCACTTGAAAAATTAAATTGCCTGAAGTGATGGAAGGCTTAGGGCAGGGTATGCACAGAAATGTTTCCATGCAAATAAAATCCTAAATAATTTATCTAAACTCTATAATTTTACATCCCCCAAAAACTGTGGGGTTTTTTTTTTTTTGCAGATGTATTAGTAGGAGAACAAAACACAAAGCTCACATAGCCAAGTCTCAGATAATACCCATTTGCCAGAACAATTTTAAATGCACATTGTATTACTGACCCAGCATACCAGAGATTTAGATTAATCCTTAACGCTTCAATACATTCCCCAAAATAACTTCCCCAATATTTGATTTTCCTTTGAAGGAAAGTGTGTCAGAGATATAATTAGCTCTAGCTGCAGTCTCCAAATCTGTGCCTGGCACTGCTCTCAGTAAAACACACCTTCAGCAGTGTGAAATTGGTATAGCTACATTGAATCTGCTACATGCAACTGAAGTGCTTCACACCAGCTGAGGATATAAGTATATATGGATAAATGAGGGAAAAATACATTTTTACCTGGAATAATAATGCTGCAGAACACACAGGATCTCGGGCTGAGTAAAACAAATGATGAGTTCATAAGAAATACATTCTTGTAATTGAGTTTAAGGTACCAAATAACCACTGTCTTCTAACAGAGAATCAGAGGCATGGTGGGTATCCCTACATTAATTAGGAATAAGACTGTCACATGGATTTTAATGAAATAAAGTTATATCTATGGCTTTTCCAGGATATTAAAGTCAATTTATCTGAGGAAGACAAGTAATGGCTGGCTTTTTGTAGGAATTGGAGCAGTTCATTAAGGAAGGTAGCAGGAGCTAATACCATCTGAACAAGCTCTTGTTTTTTATGGTACAAATTCTAAGACTCTCAATTACCAAGGCAGAACTGCAGAAATCCAGCAGGCTGATAGAAAACAACACAAATTACTGCCCTCACACTGAAGCACCATGTACCTTGTGGCTGCGAGCACAAAGTACAGACAGCACTTACATAAAATACTCAGCAAAACCGTTTTTCTCAGATACAAGCTCCCAAACATATTTACCTTAATGCATCTGGCCATCTGGACATTATCTACAGCACAGCTCAGGACAACTAATGCTCTGCATCCTATGTTGCTAAATGCCACATTAAAAATTTAAATGGGAGGCTTTTAGTTCTCCTAGTCCAAAACAGAGAATGCCAAGCCCATTAGCACCTAGGAAGGCAAACATCCAGGTCTGTCACTGGATGTGACAACCTCAACTCCACTGAGCAGTTCTCCAATGAGCCAGCTCCAAAAGCTGAAGGTTTCCATCTCCTCTCACCTGTGGAGGCTCATTAGACCATTCCTCAGGAAAATCCACAGAAGAGCATGTTGGTGTTACCTTAACCCCCAGTATTATTTAGTGTTTTCAGTGATGAAAACATTCTTTCACACACATTAACTAATTAAAAATTCAGATTCTTCTGCTGTATCATAAGAAGTATGAATTCCATATTAAAGCTTTTATTTAAAATAATTAAATTTTGGATAGAGCACATGAAGTTTCTCTTTGGGCAATAGTAAGAGGTAAGGCTAATGAGGGCAAACACGTCAGCCTTTCCCACTATCAAGTGTCTGCTCGACCACTCCAGCCCCAAGTCTCCTGGCTAAAGGGGACAGGACTTGTGTCATGACTCACATTCTCCACACAGCCACTCAAACATGTAAGATTCTGGTTTTCCACCTCTCACACCAACAGCTTCAGCACAGATAGTGAAATTTAATTCTTCACTTGCTACAGAAGACCACTGAGATGTTTCACAGTATGTGCCTGATGCTCTGTGTGGCCTTTTCAGAAGTGTTACAAGCTTGTGTTTGAAAACAGCTACAGAAGTCCCCTCTGACTCCTTCAGTGCAGTAAGGGCTGCAACAAGACAAAGGCAATAGCTTGTTTTGATACAGACAGGATTTTTATTCAATCCAAATGTTTTCTGTACAACAGAAAGATTCTATACAAAAGAAGGAAGCATTAATTCAGTTGCAAGAACAGGCACAAACAAGTTTCTGAACCCTAGTGCTTTAGCAAGTCAGTAATTTTTTTGAAAAACCAACCATGTGAAGTATTGTTATAGACATTATAATCCTGGTTTGGGTCATTGCCCATCATGTACAACTCCCCTGCATGGACATTCCTGAAGTCAGCACTGAAGTTGCTGGGGTCAAACTGAACCCACAGGGTGTACCTGTAGTCAATGGCACGCATGGAATAACCCATGATCCTGATGTCCTTCAGCCTTGGCTTGTCAGAGTTCCACTGGGGAGTGTCTGCAGGCCGGGGGTACTGGCTGAGAGCAACAGGCTCTTCATTGGAACACCTCTCAGTGCCATCACACCCTTCCTTGCCTTGCTCCACCTCTCCTTCAGAGATGTTCAAATAGTGGGCAATGCTTCTCCCCTCAGTGCACAGCACAACACCAACTGACATCTTCGGGCATGCAGGAGGGATCTGCAGGCCAGCAAGCTCTGCAAGTGTTGGAAACAGAGACACCAGCTCCACCACTTTTTTACTTTGCCCTAGAAGAAATAATACCAAAATATAAGTTATGGAACAGGGTAGTTGGACAACAGCCTTTTCTAATAATTCAGCTGGTGTTTTATTCAAAGTTTTATGATTTTCTAATAATTCAGCTGGTATTTTATTCAAAGTGTTCTGTACAGGATTTCTGGGGGTACCAAAATCAAGGTAATTAAGGAGTGGCAGTTAGCTGTGAAGATGCCAGTCCATGCACTTATGATGTACTTTTAACAAGAAAACTTGTGCATTTATGTTTCTCCATTAGCCTTAGAGATAATCATATCCATTAGTTTGAAAAAGTGCTCTTCACAAAGACAAAGTAAATTCTCAAGGTGTCTAGAGACACACAACCACTGCAAACAAAAAATAAGCGCTGGAAATTTACCTTGAGGTGATGAGCCTCCAATATGGCTAAAAGGGTCAAGGTAGGGGAAGACTCTTGCTCCTTGACTGACAGGGGAAGTTGTCATTCCTGGGACATAAAACATCAGTGGCACTCGGGTAGCAACATCAAAATTGCTGTACTTTGCCCATTCACCATGTTCTCCCAGGGACCATCCTAGGTGACAAAGAACACAAGTCAGAGCAGACATTGGTTTGTGATCTAGTACTGATTTCTTCTTCATTGTATATTGACTCTGACTGTTGAGGCCACTAGTATGTTATAAAGGTCATATTAAAAGGTAAATAATCTGTATTTAGATGTAACAAGGCTTTTCTCTAATATGAAAACTATTTCAACAGCCACTTAAATCTTGCAACTTGATACTCTTTCATAAAGGAAACAATTACACTTTTCCTTATTTTTAGATTCTCTAGATTAGAATTAGGAAATCAGCATTAAAACAGCAGAAAAGAGGAACTGGGGTGTGTCAATGCCTGCAAGTGCCTCCAGATCAATTCCACAAAGCATTCATTTAAGTTCTGGGCAGCTGCCAGCTCTCCAATGCTCCTGTTAACACTGTAGCTGAACATCCCTCGGAGCCAAGGCTGCTCTCTATGCCAGACTGCCATATCAGGATGCTACCCCTGAGGAAGCAATAGAGACAAAACTTTTCAGCTCTCCTCTTCCTCTTGAAAGAGATGCCAACATGACTTCCTTCCAGGCAGATACACTGCCAACTTCACTTTGGGGGAAGACAAAGGAACTCTGTGACAGCTATATTAACACATGTTTTTTCTTGATCACTTTGCCAGCCATGGTACTGGAAACACCAACTGTTTACAGTTATCCAAAGCAAGGAAAAGAAAAATTCAGTTTACAAACAAGTCAAAAGGAACATCTAGAGTCACTTTAGTACCAAAAGTATTAATCCCATTGTTCTGCAACTTGTAAAAGCTTTTTATACACACATGCTCACAGAAGTCAACCCAATTTAACTATATATGTGACTTTAAATTGATGTAGTTAATTCACCTCCTAACTGGTTTAAATCAGCTAAGCCATCCCACAATCAAATGCATCATGACAGGGTTATTTTAATGAATATTAGAGTATTGAAACAAGCATTAAATGCTTGAGACATTTGTCCCACAGCTCAAATTAAGTTTTTTACCACAAGGCTCCAGAGTGTGCAGGATCTCAGTTATGAGAGGGAACCATATCCCTATCAGTTTAGATGCTCTGCAAGCAGCAATGACAAGTGAAAGAAAACACACTTGAGCAGTTAATGAGAAAGCCTGTCACCCACTGTACCAGATGGCTTTCCACAAATGCTAAGGGGGGAGGAGTGGTGGCTGTACTCCTAGAGCACAGTTCCCAGCAAGAGTCACTCCTTGGCTAGGGGGTGGCTACACAGCAAGCTCAGCCCTGTGTCCTGGCAGGCAGCCTCATCCCTCACCAGCAAATCCTCAACCTGATTAAAGGTGCCTGTGGGGACAGAACTGTGCAGCCACAGAAGCCAGAGCCAGTCCCCTCAATCTGGCTCAGACAAGCCAGAGGGACAAGGTGTGGCAGCTCTGCTTGACACTCCAGAAACACACACTGGATTAATAAGCCAGCAATGAGCAGCACAATGAAGTTCTTAACAGTAACCTCAAGAAAGATTTAAATGCTTACCATGATCAGCAGTAAAAACTACTATTGTGTTATTTGAGAGCTCTGCATCATCCAAAGCACTCAGAAGCAGGCCAACTTGCACATCCAGGTAGGAAACTGCTGCATAGTAACTCTGACGGATCTGCCGCTGCAGGTCAAGAAAACAGGAGAGGAAAAAAAGTTCTTCCCCAGACACATAAAGCAGATCAGGGGGTGGCTGTGGAAAAGAACTAAAACACTCTACTTGAATTTTAATTGACTGGAGCCCAATTTATGTCCCAGAAAAAATAAACTGGGAGGGGGCAGCTGGAAAATTCCACCTCCCAGAAGTGCTTTCAACCAAAACACTGCAAACCAACCCATTCTGCATCTCTTAGTCTAGCCAATGCATCTAATTTTGGCATAAGCACTGGAGAGTAAAGGAAAATCTTCCAAAAGAAGATACACTATGAACAGACTCAGATAATGAACACAAACACAGCATTGGTAGCTGCTACATTCATTCCCTCACATGCAGTGACAGTGAGGGTTTGCCTACAGAGCTAGAGGTGACAGTATACAAGGCAGGGAATTCATAACTGCAAATGGGCAGGTGCTGAATAACTGGGAGCATCCAATAGCAGCTGACTCCTCCCTTGCATTGAACAAGTGAAGGCAGTTTGAGCAGTATTACTCAAATACTTCAGAGCACTGTATTGACAGCTTACCTGGAAATCATCTGGAAGTGGTCCATAAGGGAAACTAACATTTAATGCTTCCACATCATCCCTCTGCCTGATATCCATCCAGGGGTTGTATGCCACAGAAGGCAGCTTCTTAGGCACCCAGGGATCTGGGGCTAATGTGATATTTTCCAAGGGGTACAACTTGAGAAATTCCTTTACAAGACAAAACACATAGAAAGACTGTCCTCACCTCCAACATATACTGTGAATTTTGTGTTTAAACAGCAACCACTTTCCCTTTCAGGACCCTTTAACATTACAGTTTACAAGGCTTCACTCCCCTTCTGCCAGAGTGTGAAACACAGCAATACCAGACATTCCCCAACCAATTCCTGAAAAATACTGAGTTAGTAAATCCCTAAACCCAGCTTCCTGTATCTCAAAACAACACTGCAATAAAAGATCCAACACCCCTTTGAAATCATAGTTTTGCCACAAAGTCAAACAGAGAATGAAATACAAGATCTTGTAAGGCCTCATTATGTCACACTCCATCAAGCTGAAGCCCCTCTCCATGCAATAGCAGTCACCACCACGGTGGCAGAAGCCTGGCTTTTGGCTGAGGAGTCACAATTCATTCCCATTAACTGTTCTGAAATACATCACAGGTGACTCCTGAAGTTACGCTAAATCAAGGCTGGTTTGCAGCTTGCTTTCAGGAAACAGCAATAAAGCATTTGTGGGAACAGCTTTTAAAAACAAAAGCAACATTTGTCTAAGCTCCTTTTCCTGCAGGTTCCAGTCTCCTCACCTGTGGGTACCTCAGTGGGATGTGTGGTTTGTGGTAACCAACAGCCAGGAAGAACTTTTGCCTGGTGGTTTTCATGACATTCAGTAAGTGTATGGCCTCCTCAGTGCTCTGAATATCAGGCAGAGTCCCTTCAGGCATTTCTGTCACATTCACTGGACACACCAAGTTTGCATGAAGTTTTCCATCTTTTCCCCTGCAAGTCTTCGTAAAAGAAAAAAAAATAGTTCAGTAACTTCTGGTAAATACAAAGACAAAATCCTCTGTTCTGTAACTTCAAAATCAATTTGTTTCTACCAACTAAAGAATGCAACTTTCGTGCCTATGAAAATGCAGAAATCCTCTCTAAAGCTGGGTAGAAGATCAAATGTAGTCACATGGAGCAAAAGCCCACAGCTTCCATGATGAACAGAATCTCTGATCTAATTGAGAAGCAGCAGCATTTGGTTCTCCTATATTTACACACATTTCAGTTCCTTCTGATCCCAAGAGTTCAGAGAAAGCTGCCTGGAAGCTACTGACTCAGTTTCTGAGCAAATGGCAGCAGTGGCTGATGTGTAATCAGTGAAGAGAGATAAATCAGACTAACCAATGGCCAGGGAAAGGTGGCCTCAGCAGGGTGTTTGGGAAGGTTGCTAAATCAACCTACTTCTCTTTATGTCATGGATGCAAATGCTGCTGTTGTTAAAACCAGCCTTCTTCCAGCAGTAAACCCAAGGCCAAAGCACTGCCAAGGCTGTACCCCCATGACTGCAGCTCCTGCTGGGCAGTGTGCAGACTCCAGCACACAATGCTAATGCAATGTTTGCACAAAGATAAACCAGATCTCTTGTGTCAGACTTAAGAGTAACAAACATTCTAGAAAACTGGATCAGATTATAAAGTTTCAGGTTGTTTAAACATTATTTTACTTATGGCCCCTTCTCACTTAGTCCTGAGCTATTTATCACATTAACTTTACCAAGACTACTGACAATGTTTTATCACTAACTAAAGCAAAGCTAGATCAGTTGCAGGTGCAAGTTGACAACCACACTTTTCAGATAAAGGAATTCATGAACTAGACACAAATAAGAACCATTCTTGCTTATATCTCAATAGCTGAAGTATTTAAATACCAATTCAGAAATACTTAAAACATCTGCACATTGCTTGACAAAACACACATCTGATAATCCAGGCCTTCTTTTGGAAAGCACAGAAACAAAGCGTTGAAGTGGTTACTCGTTTTCCTGCCCAAGGGTGCAGCCCAGAGGGCACAGCCTGTCCTTGATACAAAGAACTTGGTTCTATCTTGAACACCCTTCTCTGTTAGAGTGCCACAAATCACACTTACCTTATCATTCTCATGCTTTTCAGCTGAAGGATGAAAGGGTGGAATGGACCAACTGTAGGGATAGTCATCACTGTAATTGGATGAAACCCCTGGAATAGATAAAGAAATTAAAAATGCTCTAATAGTTCACTGAACCAGGAAGAGCTCAGACACAGTTTAACTTATCTTCAATTGTTTTTTTTTTAAATATGCTAAATGAAGAAATGTTTCAAATGAATCTTTGACAACTGAGGAAAAGATAACCAAGAAATAAAAGTCAAAAAGATATTTCTCCCCAAAATATACCTTGCACTATTGTGGGAGAGTCAAGCCTGTTGAAGAACCTTAGTTCAGGGAACACCAACAAAAAAACCCCAAAAATCAAAAACCAAACCAAACCAAAGCAAAATAAATAATAAACCACCCAGGATTAATAACAGTCTTCATGCACATCCTTGATTAGCTTTACTATAAACTGAAACACATACTTAAACTATCTACACAAGTTTATTTCTAGGATAAAGAACTGTCAAAAAGAGGATCAGTATTACAAGATTTTTCAGCTCAGTAGTGTTATTGCTTTTTAACTAGTGAACTAATTTCCTACTGAACTTGCAGCATTAGTCATACATTCTACATGTCCTAATCCAGACTCACAGCCTATTAGGAAACATGAAGCATGTACAGGCAGAACTAAGCCAACAAGTAATTTCATTTTCAGCAGATACCTAACCTCCAGATGTATTTTTAGAATGTTAGATATTTATTCCCACAATTTCTAGACAAGATGTGAAAACATCCATTAGATAAAAGTCATCTAATAAATTCATCTCTAATGCCTTAAGACTTAATGACAACCACTGTAAAATCTGGCTTAGGTTCTCAACCTAGACGAGAATCACACATCAATACTCATGTAAGTTTGTGAGACTATACACATCAAGCCTTTCTATGTTAAGCAAATGACAATTCAAACCATACCAGGATGAAAAACTTTCCCCACAGACAGGGTCACGTAGCCATTTTCCTTGAAATACTGGGGCATGGTGGAATAGTTTCCTGCATGGACTCTCCAGTAGGAGTAGAAGTCGTAGAGCCGGGTGGTGTCAGGCCTGCGGCCAGTGAGGAATGAAACTCTGCTGGGAGCACACAGGGCTTGCTGGGGAGAAAGGCAGCCAAGGAGAGACATTTGGAACAAAAACCAAAACACATGCATGAACTGACTCAGGCATAGTGATGCCTTAAGTTTTAGTTTTCATACTTTTCACATTCTGTACTGCATTAGTATGTAACTCTGAACTTCATGTAAGCGTTAGCAAGCTCTCTTCACAGTCAGACAAAACAATCTTTTTACAGCCTGAGAACCAAGGACACCCTTGCAGCTCCAGGCCCAAAAAGAATAAACAACGCTGAATTGAGGAGAGCAATCTGGGAGGATGGGACTTCATAACCTAAAGCTGTAATTGGACAATTAACCCCAGTATGTAAATGGACCAAAACTTATAAAAGTGTGAAAACTCGTGCCCCATCATTCATCTTGAGTGTAGCCTCACCTGGGCTCTTGTACTGCCCAAGGTGTATCCTTTGAATGCCTTTTAATAAACCCCTACTTTATTCCTTCAACACTGCCTAGCCTCTGTTCCATGGGAGCCTCTCAAGGCATCAATAGATGTGTAACAACCATCTGAAAACTCGGGAATCACAGGGAATGAGTTTCACATCACCTCAGGCTGGAATGAACAGCATCCTTATTAAGCATATCAATTCCAAACTGCAAGCTTTTAAAAATGCAAGTCAAGTTCCATAAAGGCAGTGCTTTTGAAATCTGGTTGCTCACATCACACAGAATTAAGCAGCAGTGGCAGGTGGACTGTGCTGATAAAAGCCAAAAGTCCAGTTGATCTGGACTGCCTTAAGAATAAGGAAAGGACAAACACAGGAGGTCTGGGTTATGCTCCAAAAGTCTGGTCAATTCTGCTTCAGACTGACAAAACCCAAGAGTTACTGCCTTGGGCTGGAATTAGACCCAAAGTTCTAATTCCTCAGCAGAGAGGAACTTAGGAACATAGACGTCCTATACAGAGTATTCAAGGAAGAGCAATTAGTGACGTTTTCAGTTCTCTATTTTAGAGTGATGCTTACCACACAAACTGCTCCTTTACAGCAGTCTATAGAAGTGATTCCCTCAAAAGATTAAAAAAATTAAAATTAAAACATAATCTTTTGTAAGCAGAAAAACAGAATTTTAATTTAGTAAAATGCCATTTATAAGCAGCACTTGGCTGCAAACAGTGAAAACTGAGTGGCAATCTACTCCTCCAAGGGCTACACAAATACCATAATTTAAATGCCCTGTTTTTATTTTTCTCGCCTTAGTAAAGATAGGTTCACACACTGCAGTTCAGCCCAATCATTTATTTTCTGCTGAAAGTATTTCAAGTTAATAAATACTTGCTTTTTCCAGTGGCCTGCCTAACACCTACTGTGATAAAACCAGTAATTATTTTGCATAGAGAAAACATGTTTAAGTCATTTATCTCACCTGGGCATACGCATTGCTGAACACCATACTTTGGGAGGCAAGTTGATCAATGTTGGGAGATTTCACAAGCTTATCTCCATAACAGCCCAACACAGGACGCAGATCATCCACAATTATAAACAAGACATTCATGCCATCTGTGAAGAAACAGAATTAGAAATAAATTAACCTGAGCGGTTCCTTTATGCTGACTTATTAGTTTTTAACCCTTAAACACATTTGAGGACAAAAGTATAATTAAATAACATGAGCAAGAATTTATTTGTAACGGAATGTAAACAACGGGATTAATTCTACAAAGACAGAAATTCTTATTTGGCCTAGACAGAAATATAGTGGTTTTTGTTCCCTCTCCATTTCCTTGCTTGCACCCATGGTGTTTTCTCCAGGTGCTGCAGACAGCAAGTCCTTGCAGCTGGCTAAAGCAGGGTGGTGCAAAATAAAGAGGTATTTTATAGGTATAACTACTACCGAATTCTACGGCCTGCAAGCTTTGAGAAGGGTGTTAAACCACAGCAAACAACACTGCAGTCCTGTATAATTCTGCTCCCAACAGATAAAAATATTTTTCTTTAATTGATGACAGACGTCTTTTTAGGACGCCCTCTCAAGACGGCGGACTGTACTGGGGACTCGACGGGCGCAGGACCCGCTCGAAGCCGGAACCTCCCCGCGGACACAGCGAGACCGTGGGGACACACCGAGACCTAGGGACACATCGAGCCTCCGGGGACGCACCGGGCCCCCGGGACACATCGAGCCTCCGGGGACACACCGAACCCCTCGAGACACACTGAGCCCCTGGGGACACACCGAACCCCTCGGGACACACTGAGCCCCAGGGGACACACCGAACCCCTCGGCCCCGAGCTCCCGCCGGCCGCTCCCGCTCCCCCCAGCCCAGGCGCCGCCGCCAGAACGAACCCCCGGGCCCGCGCCCAGCTCCGGGCCCCGCCGCCGCCGGGCCGGCCGCGAAGGCATCCCGGGGCAGCCGCAGCAGGCACAGGACCAGGCTCAGGCAGAGCCGCGCCGCCGCCATGGCCCAGCGAGGCGGCGGGGCCGGGCGGAGGCGGCCCGGGGGCGGTGTCTGGAGCCATCGCCGGAGCCCGAACCAGGGCGGGAGCGGCGCTTCCCCTTCCCCGCACGGGGGCGCCGCGGCCCCGCGTTGTGGAGCTGGGCCCGGCCCGGCCGGAGCGGTGCGGGGCCCGGCTGGGCCCGCAGCGGGATCCAGCCCGCACTGTGCGGGGCTGCTCAGGGCGCAGCGTTGCTCCTGCGGTTCCTGCCGACTCTCTTCTCCCGTGGAAAGGGAATGTCAGTGGCATTCTCAACCTTATTTCTTTCTGGTGGAAATAACATCGGGGAATGCGGAAATCACGGTTTAGTATTGAGAGAAGCTGTCTGAATACTTCAGTGCTATTTGTGAATCATTTAACACTCTGTTTGGTCTCTGTTCATTTGTGCGGGTGCGCACTCTGCAGAGCCAGGGAGTCGCCAATGTGTGAAAAGTTACATGAACTAAACAGCTCCCCGTGACACTTAATGGTTCATTAAGAACTAGTTTTATTAAAAGCTCAGCAATTTTTCATGGTTTATATCTTTAATTGCAGTGGAAACAATAGATTTATTGCCAGTATCCCTGTATATAATAGACTCGCTGTTAACTACACAAAACACTTCCCTATCAGTAACTGAAAGATTATCAAAGATGCATAATAAAACAGCTCACAGGAAGATTAAAAGAATCGAAAGACTGTAACTGTGTTGTCTTACACATTTGAAACACAGGTAAACTGATGACAAGTATACCAATATTGAAAATAGTCAACATGAACTCACTTGGATGTGGGAACCACTATGATAATGAAACACTTGGGTTTGTGTGTTTTTCTATTTTAGCAAGCGATAGGTGCACCTTTGAATACAAATGAAAGTTTAATAGTGAATTGTACTGGTAAATATCATTGTCTTTGGGACCAGACTACTAAAAAAGCCCAAAAACAACTTGAGAAAAAAGCCCCATTTACAGAAAACTAATGCATCACTAATGGGAATATATAATTTGATTCTTTCAGTGTCTCAGGACTGCATTGGTTGCTCTTTCTATTAAAAAGTAACAGTTCTGAGACAAAAATGCTCTCTTTTGTCACTTTTTTGTCACAAAGAACAGGATCAAAAATAATCTGCTTTTCTGCTCTGTAAAGATTCATACCTGAGGCCTCAAATACGCTGTGTGTGCACTCACCATAAGATCAGCAGGAATGATGGCTCCAGTGGTCTGTCTCAATGCTATTGTTCAGTGAGATGTGTGACTCAGAAGTGCAGTACATTGTGTACTACACAGTGTGTGCATACATATTCAAGCACGTGTACTTCCTCTTAACTATTACAGTGAAGTTTATTTTGGTGTGGATCTTACACTTCCTTCCTGCACACGCTGGAAAAGCTTGAATCAAATGAAGAACACTGTTACTACAAGTTCAGCTACTACTGAGCACATGACATGCAATCAGCTCATGAATATTATTCAGTATATTTGATGTTTGCATATTTTGGAATTAATGTTGTGTATAAGCAGTATATCTCACAGGTATCAGCAACTCTCCTAACATAGATCAGCTGCTGGAAATTTATTGAACATTGCATCCCCAAGTGACACTTCTCTTCATTTGGAGAATTTTTATGCAAAAAGCTAAGGAATTATTTCACTATTGCACATGCATTTAATTACCATAATGCTTGCCTCTTTCAAATGCAAATACACTAAGTGCTACTTGATATGAATTTCCTGGTTTACCTAACATGAATATATAGCAATCTTATTAAGTTCAGTCCAATAGAAGAACAAATTACAGAGGAAAAGTCTTTTTCAAACAGCACACAAGTTCTGGTGCTAAAAAGCAAGTTGGGATGCTGCCAGTGAATAATTGCAGACACTGAAATCACAGACCTTGGCCAAACTGGTCTCACAGCTCAGCTGTCCCCTCCACCCCGGATGTATGGGCCTTTGAGCAGCCTGTTGTTCAGCTCCTGGACTAAACCACTGCTGGATTCAGTGTGATGAGCTGGGAGTGTCACAGGAAGGGTTAAACCCAAACCTTGGCTGAAGTGGCGATACCCTGTACAGCACTGCTCCTTAGTCACTCTGCTGGAGTCCCAGGGTCAATGTCAGCCTTCTCCACCTACCACCACCACTGAGGTTCAAATCCATTTTTAGCTTAGCAATATGCCAAAGCACATACCAAAAATTTTGGGGGTCTACCAGAGTGCTTGCACAAGTGTTAATTATGTTGGTGAGGCCACCAACATAACAGCTAAATATCTTAAAATCAGCTATTTTCTATGAAACACATTAAGCCATGGTAAAAATTCAGCACGGCAATATTTTTAGTGGGAAAAATCCTATTCATAGGACTCAGTAAGAAATGGCTGTACTATCAGACCCACAGCAGATCTTCTAAAGTATCATTTCCATGCCTGGTAGACTCTCCAATAAAGTTTCCTCTGACCAGGAAGTGTGTTTTGAGACTCTGTGCATATGATCAGGCAATATATAATAGCCCTGGTGTTGAGCTCTGCCTGGTAAGGACATCTTGACTGTTCACATGTCAAACCTGCCCTTGCACATGTTCTCCAGTGCCACCAGCAGTGGCATTTGGCACAAAAGCAAGTCTAAGGAATTTTTATGCATCACTCAGTAATTCTAAGAAACCAGGTTTTCACAAATGGTGAAATGTGGTCAATTTACTCAAACACCAAAAGAGCAAAGCAGTTTTCAGTGAATCAATATAAGTAATCACAAAGCGATTATCATTTAATTCTCATGCATTATAGAAAGTGACTAATCACTACAGGAAGCTTCTGGTTGGCAAATTTATTTATCCCTAAATTGATTCTTATCAAAAAAGCACTGTTTTCCTTTTCATTTTATGGACCGACGAAATTAATTTCTGTACAAGCTGCCATGAAGGAAATGAGAGAGAGATCTGTTAAAAGTATTAACACCTGCATTAATATCTGTATCCTCCTCTGGCACATACTGGGATGAAGTGACATACTAATAGCAAACATGAACCCCTGAGAAATAATGTTGATATATCCCTAAACAGCATTTTTATCTTTGAAGAATTCCATAGCTGTACTTTCAGAATCAAACCAATCATACTTTTTAAGCCAACTGTGAACATTAGCACTCAAGGGTAAGGTACAAACATTGTATGAGAGGCATCTGCATAGACTTTTTGTTTGTTAACATTCATATGATGAGATGGTATCATTGTAGCCCATCCTTGCAGCCTGAATTGCAAAGCTATGCATTAGGAAATATATTGGAGACTTTAATTATTAACATTCCTGATCCAAATATACTCATTATAAGCCTTCATTTCGTATACAGTCATTTCTCTACAGCTGAAGTGAGTCATGTAGATCCCTTCACCTGCAGCATGCTCCCTCCCTCCCCAGGCCCAGGTCAGTGATCTCACACCAGGAGTTTTCCCAAGGACATCAGAGCTCTTTCTAAAATAGTATTTAGGCTTCTGAGTGCTGGACAGCAGCTAAGGCAGATGCTGCTATCACCACCAGAAGCAGTGGATTAAAAGCACACCTCAGTGCTGGTTTCTCACATTTCCTGCTTGGGCCTATAAACGTGGCAAATTAGACAGTGGCAGCTCCAGCTCTGATGTGTGGGCCAGAGAGCAGCTGGGTGGATGGAGGAACTGGAGTTCTTCCTGACCCTCCCACTCCCATTTCAGGAAATGTGCCTACAACTACTGCTCAAAGAAATCACACTGTCCCAAGTGCTTAGTGAGGGCAGGCAGCACAGTGCAGAAATAATTTCCATGCACAGTGCAGAAATAATTTCCATGCACATAAGCCCTGACACAGAGAATTTCTCAATTTACACGGTGAGTACAATAATAAGATAAGGCCCCCAAACAGTAAAGCCTGTGTAAACAAGATGTCATGTATGTCTACTGAATTCTTTAATATGGATAGCTGGCAAGGGCTGGTGTATTATTTAAACATCTAAAAATTCTGTTTTGTTTGTTATTCAGGATTAATAGTTTCTGCAGATGTAGAGGGTATTTTGAATGGCATCCTCTGCATAATAACAACATTGCAATTGTTTAAAACCCCAAAATAACCTGTCCCCCATTTATTTTTAATGGTGAAATCTATTCCCTCTTTTTCCTGTACACCATCTCTTCCCCTTTCTACAGCTGCCTTAGAGGGGAAATGAATAAGCTCATCAGTATTCAGGTATTGCTAACAGGGAGGTCACCTTCTGTTAAGCAACTCTCAATTTCAAACTTTAAAACCATGCAATTAGTAATTTGACAAGGACACCAAAGTACATTACTACTTTGCTCTGACTCAGGCAATGTTTTCTGAGTGTAATTCCACTTACAAAGCATGAGAGGAGTGATTCCTGTGAAGGGGCAAGTTCTGCCTCTCACATGTGCAAACTGTGGGATGCAGAGCAAATGTCCTGCAGGTGGAAGCACAGGGGATGATAAACAGAGATCTGTTCCTAAGCAGAGCAAGAGAGAAAAAAAAATGCTCAAGGTTATGATAAAGCCTTTTAGAAATTAGCAAGGACTTGTTAATGAGGATTGTTTTAATGACACATTGTATTATGCTTGACTAGAACCACTGTAGTAAGAACAACAGACACAGAACTAACAATTGTAGTAGTGTGTAACAGTGTCTTTTTGGTAAGATCAAATTCTTCCTTTCTCTACTATCTTCTTTCTTCACAGTTCACCTTAGTGAACAGAGCTGTGAGGCAAAAGATTCAGAAGTACAAAACCATTTTTCTCACAACCACTATAGACATTTCCTGCACTGCTCTGAGTTTACTTCGTGCACAGTAGGACACTGGTTCTGTTACTACATTAGTATGTTCCAAACACTGATTTGTAAGATACAAAGTGATCTGCACCTACTCATGAGTAACACTGCTTCCTGTGCTGAAAATGGCCAACACCTCCCAGAGCACCCCATCAACAGGCCAGGGATGACCCCAGTACACAGCCAGCCCCATGGGAAGCTGGGTTCTCTGGTTCTTGAGAAGCAGCACAGGAATAATTTCCCAAATCAATATGTAACATACCAAGATATAATCCACAGTGAATTCAGGAATTGGTGCTATTCTGTACAACTACAGGATAGAATAGCTTGTGTCTGGTTACTAAAATAATTATTCTACACTTTATTCTTTTATAAATGCAAAAGCAGCAAAAAATCAGAGATTATTTCTGTCTAACCTGCATCCTTGATCTCCTACCATAATAAGTGTAGTACTGAATCTAAAAGGCCCCATGCTGAGCTCACTCTTTTAAGCATGACACTTCAGCAAAGTAACCTGTCTGTTCTGATACCATCATTTTCCTAGTCAGTGACATTCAAAGGCGTTTTGGAGGAGCTGTTTGATGAACAGCTCAAACATCCTTTCCAAACACTCTTTTCCCTATAATTTGTTAATAGTATTCTACAGTTCAGAAGGTTCAGGTAAAACCCACAAAGGGACAAATGTGTTCTAGAATGTGTTAGTTCAAGTGAATAATATCTCTGATCACTTTTTATGCAAAGGACTTGCATAGGTACCATGAGATGGTACGTAGTGGCAATAAGCTTTGGAAAACAGATTTGCAGAGAGAAGGTAGCAGGGTATGAAAACTGCAAATATCCACAAGAAATGAAAAAAAAAAAACAAACTAGAGGAGTAAAATAAAGACAAAGCACCTGCATGTCTTAAAATGTCAAGCCAAATATAAATTATAACTTTACAAGCATTAGGAACCAAAAATAAGTATGGACCTTGCTGTCACCTTCCACGAAGGTGATAATCTTATGAACCTTCTTTTAAAAATAAATAAATAGAAACCACTTTTCACATGCTCAGCAGAAACTCCAGCCTCAGCTGAGCAAAATTTTCTGCAGCTCCCAGCAATTGCAAGAGAGGCACAGAACCAAGCTGCTAAGAAGTGAATAGTGATCTGGTTATCCTCTCTGGGGCAGTGCTCCCATCTGCCTTTGGAGGGAGTGGGAGGCAACTGGAGCTAAGCTATCGTGCTGTCTGAATGGAGCACAGAAGTGTTCATCTCTCCACTAAGAGTATTTCATCCCTTTGATAAAAGGATGGAATTACAGAACAGAGAGAAATGGGAGACAAACAGATTTTGTCCCACTTATTTTGTCCATCTAGAACTCGATTTTCCAAACTTCCTGCTGTTACACAATCCTGTAATACAGGTTTGAATGAGCGCAGGTACTCATCCCTGCTGCAGGTGTGGGTGAAGTAGCTCCCAGGATCTCCATCACAGACACCCTGTGGGTAAGAAATGCAAAGGGGAAAAAGGATCAGTGAAGCCAGGCTTGTACTCATATAGACACAAGGTAAAATTCAGTTGCCTTAGGGAAGCTCATTTTTCTTCTCCTCAAATTCCTTGACTCCTTCGCAGAACACTTTTCACCTTCAGCAGCAAAACCATACCCAAGATGATGCTTCACTAGACAACTCCACCTTACTGCAGGAATATCTGGGGGAAAGCAGCATGTGATCTTCTTGTTGAAAGCTGCTTTGCACAGCTTGGCTGTGTGAGAATACTTATACTTTAAAATACTTATTTTTTTAGGTTGTTTTTATTTTTCCTCGAAAGATATACACATGTTCACTACAGTCCAAGTTAAAAACCAAAGAGTTGGTAGACTTGTAAAGCTGAAAGCCCAGGGAAGATTAATCACCTCATGCTGTCCTCTTACTGAAGTCATCCTTTGTGAGAGGAGGTAATCCAACACTCCTCTTTGGACCACTGAGCTGAAGCTTTCTGATTTTCACTTATGTTTAAATTGGATAGATCCTAGATGATTCCAAAATGTCATCTTGCTAGACCTCAGACCTGAAGCAAAGGTAAAAAAAAAAAAGCTAATTCCCTTTGGTGCTGTTCACTTTCATTTCCTGTCTCCCATCCAATTTCATTAACAATTCATCTCTTACTCGATGGCTGAAACATCAGAGACTTAAATGAGCTGTATTATTTTTGGATATCTTTGTGTGTCTTTTCAATGTGGTAAGATGTAAGTAAGTCCTTGTCACAGAATAAAATGCAGCAAGTAGCTGGTTAAGTGTTTTATCTCTGTAAGAGCCACATAAATATGCCACAATAATATTGATATTTAACTCAATGCTGCTTTTCCCTGAATGCATTGCAAAAGGAGCTATGATATATCCAATTTCTGATAAGATGAAGCCTCATTTATCCTTGTCTAGCATCTCTGGCTGAAGTTTGTGTTGCACAGTGTTAGTACATCAGGATGCCAGTGTTGTAACTCACATGCAACCCTGCTGCAAATTATTACAGTGCTGTGAGGCACCCTGACTGGAACTCACCTCTTGTGTCCAGCATCCAAAACCTCTTATTTAATTTGAAGGTATTTAGGCATTTATCTCATTCTATCTCACTTGGCTTCTGAGAGAAGCCCAGATGAGTCAGGGACAGAAGTTGCATTTGAAGTGTGTGTTATCCAGGCACACAGATGCTTGAGATTCTTGGAACACCTGATCTGTGTCAGCACTCAAGTTCTTAATCTGATTAATGCTGTAGGTAAAATTTCCAGGTGCCTTTACTCAAAAAAAGGAGCCATGTAAATAGTTAGAAGCTTCGTGTTCATCTGGAACAAGTAGCTCGATTGGGCTGAAAGTAAACAACTGCAAATAAGTCTTGTTTTGTGCTGGATGGGTTTTAAGAATAGAACAATATGTTAATTTTGCCAGGACAATATGCATGATCTGATCCTCCATCGAAGTCTTAAAGGAAATGAAGAAGGAAGGAACTAAGAAGAAAGAAATTAAAAAATAATTAAGACAGCCTTGAATAAAAGAATCTGCTCTGATAAATCACTGCTATGAGGAAATTGATAGGATTTATTCATAGAACAATGATCCAATGCCTTCTTTTCATGCTGTACCTTAAACAGCTACTAAGCACATTGGAAGAAAAAAATGTGTGTAGAGCAACATAAAAAAATCAATAACTTGGAAGCCGTGGTGAGGCAGAAAAACCACCCAGACTGCACAGGAAAAGAGGCATGGAACACTACTTGCTTAAATGACCTTCCTTTCAACAGGAGAACAAGCAATGAGTAAAACCAGCTGAACAGTTTAAGACAGAAACATCGACTATAAACAGACACATCTTCTGCAGGTGACATGAAGTCATTGTGTCAAATCCTGCTCAGGCCAAAGAGCTGCACAAGAATACATTTTCTGAGATCCAGCTGGCAGAACAGCCTATGAAATTCATGGTGATTAAGTATTGTAACTTGCTTCACATCACAGTCATAGCTGGCATTAATATCAACAGCAACTTGCTGAACTGCTACAGCTCTACAAAGAGGTTTCAGGCTGCAGGACAGTGATTTAGAGGCACAACATCCAACAGACAGAAGCAAAACGTTCAAGGGTAAAGGCTTTAAATCATTCTAACCTCCCAAGTAGGACACAAAACAATATTATTGCAGGAATTACTGAAAATTTCATTGAAACTGAACTCATTTCAGAACCAAGAAGCTGTGTGCAATGCCAATGACAATAACACATTAGATCACTACTGTCTAATCACTTATTAGATCATTACTGTTCTTAACTGTGCAAAATTACTGGGTGGTGTAAATACATTATAATAGATTGAACAATCTCTTCTTTGTCAATTATTTGTCACACTCTGTTTATTCTGTGAATAAATGTTAACAGGAAGGCCTACAGCAAAATCAACTGAAATTCAAATGGGGATTTTCAAACCTGAAGATTTGTTTTTGCAAACAATTTGATGTTCTGTCATAGACCATGAAAGATGATTCTAGAAACAGTTCATGGCTGCTGTCAGCCACATCAGTCAGTTATTGCTGAGCTGCTGTCCTCCCTTTAATGCTGCAGCATTCTAGTCACCTAACAGTGGCACTTGGAGAAGTCTATAAAGCAAATGGGACATATGAATTATATGGTATGTTAGGAAGGAGTCAAGGCTGACTGTCAACAGCAAAACAAGCTTTTCAAATTAGAAGGCTGATTCAGGTTTTATTTCCTGCATTTAACTTTGGCCTGTCAAGGATAGGGATGCTCCTAGTTTATATTTTTTAAGCAGAATGTAGATGGCTTAGAAAAGCAGTAATGGCAGTGACTATAAATGAGACTCTATATTTCTTCTTGAACTAATTTGAGAAAATAGATAAATGGAGTGAAACCAAAATTTGTGTTTGGTTTCCAACATAAACTGTCTCAGGGGATTCACTTCAGGTCCCAGCATTCAAGTCTCAATCAGCTGTAGACACAAGGACTTCACAGAAAGCAGATCACTTGCTGCTTCTTTTATCTGCCACCTAAATTACTCCTCCTACCCTTAAATCACTATAAAATGTAAACTTAAGATAAATCTTTTAAGTCTTTAAGTTTAGACAAGAGCTTGGATTTTCTCTGCTCTCCAGCTCTCCTTAACATCACCCTCACATGTGTAGGCAGTATCTCACCGTATCCATCAGGAAATCTGAGACCACCAAAAAAATCTAAGAAAGCTCCTAAAATTCGCAATTATTTGACTTCAAACCAAAAAATTTCGCTCTGCTCTCTTGAGGTACCAGTACAAATTATGTTCCCTGAGCTTTTATTTCTGTAACCAGGGGTTTCTTTCCTAGTTCTTCATACCTCATAGGAACTGTTCTGCTGCCTGGGCAGTCAGCCAAACATTGTAACTGCAGAACAAATCTTTCTTGATTTACTTCTACAGAACTTCATGAATATTCTCAGAAATGCCAAGCTGCTTTATTAGCCTTCTGAATTATTAAAAGTTCTCAAGCTAATTCCTTGTTATTAATATTTTGACTTGTTTTATGATTGCATCTGGCTGCTTACAGGCCTTGTCTAGTAGCTTCTTTATGCATTGCAGTAGATGTATTTTACCTTGGACAAATACATTACACATAATTGTTCTCTCTTCCAAACCAATGAGGCTCAACTTTTTCAAAAGCATAATGAAAACCAAGGTTCTAGTTTCCAGTTGTTTAAGGCTGTTAATTCTTTGGTTCCTTACAAGCTTTTGTAGTGCCCTGGCACAAATCCTGTCATGGTCCTTTCCATCTTTCTGGAGAGTGTCCAGCCTTCATCCTTTCCCCACATTTTTCCATTATGTGTTCTTGCTTCTTTCTTATCCTGATTTCTCCCCAGGCTCCTCACACCCTGCCCACTGCCATTCCTTGACATGTCCTTGCTTTCTTGTAGCCTTTGGCATGCCCTGGCTTCACAGGTGAATTTATTGTGCGCAAAGCTCCTGGTGTGGATGTCTGTCTGCTGTTTGTGCTCTTGCCACTGGAGTTACAGTTGGCTACAATCTGCCAGTGAATATCTGCAGAGGAATCATCATCATACTATTGATCTGTAGTAATAACTAATGAGTACTGTCACAGGCTATGAGCAGCTGTGGTGTTTAGCAAACCACCCTGCATGCACACCTAACTTCTTTGGTAAAAATCACCAGTCCTGCTGGCAGGTGGTGGGAGATTTGGATTATTTACTCAATTTCATCTTTCTGCAAAAACTAAAGCTTAAGATATGATTGTGGTGTTTTTTGGTTTTCTGGCTTGTTTTTATTAGCTTTTCACTTGCAATGTAACCCCCAGGGAGGAGCTCTGGGGATTTTCACTTCAAAAATCTGCCACCAGATATTCTGCCCTGGCATGGAGTCATCGTGTAAACTATCCTGATCTGCTACAGAATTTCCTAAGTCTTGTTACAGTCAAACTGATCAGCATGAGTTAGATTAGCATCTATCTCCCAGAGAGCCATACAGACTTTATTTAAAAGTGAAAAATCTCATGTTTCTCAGGGTCATTTGTTCCAACAGCTAATTTCACTTAAACAAATGGACAAACAAAAAAACCCAAACAACTGAAAGCCCAGTTCTCTCCTTTCTGACCACAATTTGTTTCACTTAAAGTCTGCCTTGATTCTCTTTATGCCTTTTCTTTGTCTCCAAGAAGGCACATACATAGCTTGTTTGGGTTTTTTCAAATTTGTACTTGGAACATTTCTCAGTGAATACTGGATTATGACAAACGTTTTGTAGAGCTGTCCCTAAATGCCCAGGGATTTCATTGTCCCAGACACTGAAATGTCCCAGAGTTACACAGAGATTCTGCAACTGTCATCCAAATTCTGCTCAGTTTGGGGAAGAGAGGCTCCAGGGAGACTTTGGAGCACCTTTCAGTACCTAAGGGGCTCTGAGGGAACTGGAGAAGGGCTTGTACGAGGTCATGCAGCACCACGACCCGCACGACTGACTTCACATTGGCAAAAACCCGATTTGGGATAGAAATGAGGAAAAAATTCTTCGAGAGGGGGAAGCGCCGGGGTGGGGCCGCCCCGCCCAGTTTAGCCCCGCCCGTTCCACCGTAGCCCCGCCCACCAATCCCGCCCTCTGCCTTGGCCCCTCCCTGCCTAATGCGCATGCGCAGGGCGCCATGCGAAGCCCGGCAGTGTGGGCCGGCCCGGTTCCCGGCAGAGGCCGCGCGCATGCGCGGGGCGGCGGCGAGGCCCGGGCAGGCCAGGCCCTGGAGCGGTGGCGGGGCCGCGCCATGAGCGCCTGGTAGAGGGGCCGCGATGAACCTGCGCGGCTTCTTCCAGGACTTCAACCCCAGGTGAGTGCGGCACGGGCAGCGCCCGCCCGCCAGGGTTAGCCCGGGGTCCGGCCGGGAGCAGCGCTGGGTGCGGGACCCGGCAGCTTTGGAGCGGAGCTCGGCCTCGGGTGGCCCTTCCGCACCGCGAGCTCGGGCGGCGTTTGGAACACGCCGTTCCCAGCCGGTTTCCTGCCCGGGATCACTGAATCAGCCAGGCTGGAAAAAACCTCCGAGATGATCGAATCCAACCTTCCCATCCCCCGGGAGGCGGTGCGGGCTCCCAGCGGCTGCTTCGCCGTCCGGGCTGGGAGGGCGAGCGCTGCACATCTGCTCTCCAGCCCCGCTTCCCCTCGTCTGCTTTGTTATTGTGTAACTCTCACATTGCTCCCAGCTCTTTCTGTGCTCCAGTGTTCACCGCGGTGCTCTGGCCCCGCACGCCCCAGCTCGGGCTGTGACCGAGCGGCGGAGGCTCCGTGTCCCAGGTGTGAGCAGCCCTGGGCTGAACGGGAGGCACCGGGACAGGGGAGCGCTTCCTTCGGCTCCCTTTACATTAACACTGCAGCCCGGGGCTCTGCTGGCTCTCCAAGCAAGTACAGACTTGTAACTTTTAAAGAAACCGAGAGAATTAGTTAAATTTAACCGGGTTTTAATTTTAAGACCACAGACTAAGGACCTGCAAGGTGGCTTGAGATGCTGAGAGTCCTGGAAGAACCTTGCACGTGGAAGAGGCTTTGCATGATGCCAGTGAGAGCAAGCCGTGTTCAGTCAGTTGTTTGGACAAACAAAAGGGTAACCAAAGCTCCAGGAAGTGCATTGTAACAGATGCTGAAACACACAATTGAAATATGTGTGGTCAGAGTAATGGCAAAGTAGGAACAGAAGTTCTAGAAGCTTATAAAGTTTAGTTACTGCAGAGCGGTGCTTGCAGCTTGTTTGGGTGCTGGGTGAATGAACAAGTGAATGTTGCACTTTTGCAGGTGTCTTTACGTTTTGGTGTGCCTGGAACACCCGGGGAGCAGGGATGTTTCACTGCTGTGTTTATTGAGGAGCCAGGGAGCGTGCAAATGACACAAATATTGAATGTCAGAAAAGGATGACTAGCCGAGGAGCTGAGACATCTCTTTGTTGCTGTGAGGTGTGACCGGTTTAAATCATCCTATCCTGGGATAGTTTCATCAAGCATGCAGGGAGATGCTGACACAATAAATCTGTTCTTCATTAATAAGGTGCAGATGAGACACTTGTTCTGAGTAGAAACAAAACAGCTTGATATCAAACATAGCAATTCTGATCTGATGAATGCTTTGTTATTTGATGTGAGTGAAGGTGGGTAGTTTGAGTTGTGCTGTTGGAGAAATTAAAATATTCCTGATTGTTGCTGCATTATTCTGTTCCTTAGGTTATCCATGTTTTAAAATACAATTACTTCACTGAAACAGTGTTGAAACCTATTTATGTGTTTTATAAAGCAGTCAGTGAGCTTCTGGTGGATGGGTGGGAGACTTTTCTCTTCCTGTCCTTTGAGGAAATTGCCTACAGTGTAATTATTTTGTCTGATTTCTGTGGTACAAGCAGTTGCTGTGCCACTGTTCAAGTATTCAGATACGTTTATTCATTCTTAAATTGACTCTGTTATAAACTGTATCAATGTAGCTATTTTAAATTTGTAAGCATCATCCTCGATATTCCAGTGAGAAACTTCAGTGAACAATAGGTAACTTTGCTAAACATTTAACCTGTTGGGTTTTTCTTTTCTATAATACTGGTTTTTAATGGAATGTGAATATTAAGAAAAAAGTTATCTGAAGTTGGCCCCAATTCATAATAACTTGGTGTGGATAAAATTTCATAAATTATATAACTCAGTTTTGAATATCAAAAGCTACTTCATTTGATTTGTATGACAGAACACATTTTTTAAAAACACGTACAGCTGGTATATTTGTGTGCCTCTAATAACAGAGTTCCTGACTGGATCCTTGTGGAAGGGAACTATTTATTTCAGTCCATTCACTGAGATTGCTATGCAGAAATGCTTTTTCTGTGTTTCCTTGAAGCAGTGGTTTTGTAAGTGAAAGAGATGACATATGCTATATCTATGATGAAATATTTGATTATTTGCAAAGAAGCTTGACACCTTTTCTATTAGGAAGTATCCCAATGAAATTTCAGCTGTGACTGATTTTGTTGTCCTCTATAAAGTTAATGTGAAGTTGCCTGCCTTGATTCCTGACTGGGGTGTTTTCTTTGTTTGTTCAATAGCAAATTCCTTATTTATGCCTGCCTGCTGCTCTTCTCTGTGTTGCTCTCTCTGCGTCTGGATGACAAAATCCAGTGGAGTTACTGGGCTGTGTTTGCTCCAATATGGCTGTGGAAGCTGATGGTGATTGTGGGTGCCTCGGTGGGAACAGGAGTGTGGGCCCGGAACCCTCAGTACCGGTAGGTGACCGGTGTTTGTTTGGCACAACAGGGAACGTCCTGTCAGTCTGGGACAGAACAACTTTCACAGCCTTAAATACACCAGTGTTGAGGTGTGTGGTAATTTGAGTAGAATGTGAATTTCACGATTCCAGGGCAAAAGAAAAATGACCTTAAATGAAGTGCAATAAATGTCTTTTCTGTCTGTGGTGAATATTAAATGAAAAATCTTGGGGCACAGATTTCCTGATACACACACATTTTTGTGTGGTTCAGGTCTTGTTTGCCCCATCTAGAAATGGGTCTAGTGGTGTAGGGAGAAGCTCTGTATGTTGTCATTTTACTTTTAGTACCAGAAAATATCTGTTCCAATATTCTGGCTTGGATAAATAAAGAAATTCTGGGGAAAGATGTTGATTCAATGAATGCTGGTGCAGAAATCAAACAGATCATTTTAAATTCAGCTTATTTTCTAACAGCCTGCATGATAACTGACTGTTGATATACTAGCAAAGAAATCCTGTTTTATCTGCCCAGCTATGGAATCCTTAAAAATTTTTCAAATTGTAAAAATCCCACTGCACCCTTTGAGTAAAATACTTCAAACGTGCAGCTTTAGAGGAAAGAAATCCTATTAGGTCATCAGCAGTGGAGTTTAATGGGTATAATGTATATGCTTATTAAAAACAAGTGCTTTTATATTTTTATCAAATATATATCTGAAGCTCAAGGAAATGTTCTGGGATGTTTGCAGGGTAATGTGCTTTCTTAGGCAAGTAAATTCTTCCTTATCCTCTTTTCAGAGCAGAAGGAGAAACCTGTGTGGAGTTCAAAGCAATGCTAATTGCAGTAGGCATCCACCTGCTCCTGCTGATGTTTGAAGTCCTGGTGTGTGACAGGATTGAAAGAGGAACCCATTTCTGGCTTCTGGTGTTCATGCCCCTGTTCTTTGTGTCTCCAGTCTCAGTTGCAGCTTGTGTGTGGGGATTCCGACACGACAGGTCCCTGGAGGTGAGGCTTCACTTCACGGCACTGCAGGCCTTGGGATCAGTTCTGGGGCAGTTTGTCTCTTAGGAAAGCACAATTCAGAAGGCTACATCAGTCCAGTTAATTGCACTCACCTGTAAATGCGCTCACCTGCAAATGGGAGTGAAATCAGGCTCAGGAATAATAGAACTTTTTCTAGTATCATGTAGTTTTTTTCAACTACCAAATTGCAGCATGTTTTGAACCTGCTTTTTTATTATTTTGTGTTAAAATAAGTCACCAGGAACTCTGCAGTATAGATCAATACCAAACACTTACATGGAAACAATAGCAAAATTTCCACTGATTGCAAGCACTGTCTCTAGGCAGAATTGAATTTCCAGAGCCCCATGTAATCAGGGCTTAATGTCTTAATGTTATGAAAATGTCTTAATGTCACAGTCTATATGTTTAATCTTTAATTTGGGAATGTGAATGGTAGGCAGGGCCATTAGGGTTTTATTTTCTGCCTTTTATCTTATCTGTAACTCCCTTTGGTTTTGGAGGAACCTTGGAAGGATTCTCAAGGTGCTCCCGCAATTGTGACATTTTGGTATAAGTTTAGAATTCTTACTGCATTTTTTTAAGGAGTTTTTCATTTTGCTATGTCCTCAAACTACCCTGTGACAATTTAAAATCTGATTTTTAGATGAGACTCAGCTTTTTCAGGTGTTTTAATTTCAAGGGGCTATTTCTCTAACATTAGCATAAGATGAGTTTTTCACTAGAGAGAAACATTTTTGGTAAGTGATTGTTATGATGCTGGTAAACTGATATCCTAAGTTCATTTTGCCATTTGCCAATAGAAATTTATTTTGCAGGGTTTTATTACCAGTTAAGCATTGCTAAAAGTAAAATTTCTGTGGAAGTGCTTGCCATCTACTGGATGATGCTTGATTGCCCATTGATTTACAGATAACTGCACAGCTGCTAAGTGCTGGCAGAAGAAAGTGGAATCCATAAAAGGCAACAGCTGCCTCAACCCATTTTTATTTCTTTTTTTACTCTTAGTCATCTTCACCTAGTGCTGTTTTACTTTCTCTTCTTTTTACTCTGTGAAGATTTCATTATTTCCCTTTCATTTGCTAGAAACATGAGGGTCTGCCTTTAATACAGGACATCAATTTTTGACTTGAGTAATCAAAGCAGTTGTTAATCTGTTATTATTTTCATAAGTATTTAATCTGAAATACATTATCTGCTCATTCCTGTTCTGCATCTGATTAGGTGATCAGTAAGCACATGCTGGGATTTTTGTCTCTGTGTCATGGTGGGCTCAGAAAAAGCTTCCTTTTATGTGTTACACTATTTTATAGTCAGTAAAGCACTATTTATTTAAAGCACGTTGAATTCATTAAGTTGTGAGCCACTGCAAATATCTGTGCACTTGCCATATAGGTCTCATATGTTAACTTGATTCTATAGGCTATTTACAGCAATTGATCCTCTGATTTTTATATTTTTCTCTCTTTGCTCTTGCAGCTTTCTGGTTGTTTGGTCTTATGCTTAAGGCGAGGGGGGTGTTGGTGGTTTATTCTTTTAAGAAAGCCAGTGGTACACAATTATTTTAAGTGTACTTTTTCAATCTTTTTAAAGTAATTTATAGTTGAACAGTGGAGACTTTGTTGTGGTCCCTGAAGCTGGCAAGTGCCTGCTGCCTGTTGGATTTTTGACTCCCTGGACTGTAACTTTCAAAGGCATTTATCCAGATCACAGTCTACACAATCATGTGTGTTAGTGAAAAGTACATGTAGTGTCTGCCTTCAGAGAAATCTTACATTTGAAAGAGGCCTTACATAACTGCATGTTTTTTATTAAAATGAGTAATGTTTCTAGCTTGCATTCAAAAGCTTCAGTTAGACCTTTCAGATAATAATTCTGTGGTCTCTGAAAACCCTATCCATTGTAGGGCTGCCCATAAACTTTGGAAGCAGAATCTTGCCAAGTGTGATGGTGTTTCATTGTCTCACTTTGTTCAAGCTAGACACAGACTTTTTTTAAAAAAAAAACAAAGTATAATGAAGGGCTGTTTCTCATAGTGGCAAGCAGAACTCATGAAAACCTTTCATTAACATTTTAATGGGAAGTATTGCTTTTCTCTATTGCCACAAAACCCATGTCCTCAGTGTCATTTAAAATATCTCTCAATTATACAGTAAATGATTTGAATTTGGATGTCATATTCCAATATTCCATGTATTTCTTTTTTTCCCTAGACAGAACTTTTAATTTTAATTAGACTTTTAATTTGGACTGTTGGTAGTTTTGCCTATTATTGAAACTACGAAATATTCCAGAATTTTAAGTTGAAGGTCTTTTTACTATTTAATTCTAGCAGTATTTCTTGTATGGAAAGTACAGCTGTTTTCTGATGCTTTGCTTTTTTCTTTCTGATTAGTTTGGCTTTTCTTATTTCTCTAATCACTGTAAGAGGATGATCTTGAAAACAGCCAACTCTACGTTACTTGGTTATTCCACAGAAATTTAGGGATGTTTAGTAATAGAAAATGTAAATGCAAATGAGTTTTCATATTTCAGTGATAAGAATGAGGTCAGAGAAGTGCTTTGACAGGTTCATTGGTTATCCTGGAAGTAAGTTTATCATACTAAGAGTTAACTAATGTTTTTTTCTTTTTCTAGCTGGAAATCTTGTGTTCAGTCAATATTCTACAGTTCATATTTATTGCACTCAGACTAGATGAGATCATCAGATGGCCATGGCTTGTATGTAACCAGTGTTTTCTTTTTATCTTTGTTTAAATGCTGAATTTCAGAAAGATATTTATTCTAGGGAACAGTTAATATGTGGTCAGTCCATGATCCCGTTTTTGCTCACTTAGCAATCCTTCACTGAAGGTCTGGCACACCATTCAGTGGTCATGGCAATCAGGGGCTGTTCTTTGGGCACATCATCCTCTGAGGCAGAGGAATGTGCCATCAGCTGCAGTTCATCTCTGAGCAGCAGTTGAATGAGAAATCCTCACCCAAAGTTCCCAGTGGGAACACTAAACAAGCCATGACAATGATTGGTGAGGTAGAGAATTGGTAAATAACTACTTCTATTTGTTGTGTTACCATGAATGTAAATCCACTTACTGTGCAAGTAGTCTTTGTCAAAACTGCTGAGATGTCCTGTCCCAAGTGCCTTTAGAACAAAAGTGCTGTTTCTGTGTCTGGGTTTCTGCCATAAAACTGACAATCTTTCTATTGTAAAAAAAAAAACTTGAGAAAGGATTGAAACTCTTTAAAGTAAGGTATCCAGTGTGGAAGTACTTACTAAAAATCAAGTACAGTTTGAGCCCACACAAAATCACAGAAGTCCTACCTAAGTTGAACTACATTGCCTTAATTTTAAATGGTTTCACCTTATGGGGTTTAGAAAGCTGAGAACCCCTGCCCTGAACTGATTGTGTCTTGAAACAACACACATGAGCTTGATGTCCTTCTGTTAGATATTATATTCGTTAAAGACTTCATTTTCTTGTTTAGGCTTAATATGTAGGCTCACTTTAAAAAAAAAAATCCTACAGCTGAAACAAATCAAATGTGTCCTTCTTTCAGGTTGTCTGTGTCCCTCTGTGGATCTTGATGTCCTTCCTGTGCCTGGTGGTGCTCTACTACATCGTGTGGTCTGTGCTGTTCCTGCGCTCCATGGATGTGATCGCTGAGCAGAGGAGGACACACATAACCATGGCTGTCAGCTGGATGACAATTGTAGTTCCACTGCTCACATTTGAGGTACAAAAGGCCATAATGAGTTTGATGTGTCTTGTTCTTTTTTCAGTAAGAAATGAATGATGATTTTTGAACTTACTGAAATTAGAATGCTGCTCTTTGTTTTGGAATAAAATATTAACAGCAAAGATGAAACACAAACAAGAATTCTATGTTCCTTTAATGTTTCTTGAGTAAAATTTGCATCACACTGGAACTATAACTACATGCTTCTGTGAAGGCCACTTTTTCTCACAGATGTGTGAAGGTAAAGATTTCAGATCAGCATATGCTTTAAGCAGTTTGAAAGTGAGTATTGCAATTAAACTGACATTGTATAATTTTTTCCATTTAGATCTTGCTAGTACACAGACTGGATGGGCATAATTCTTTTTCTTTCATACCCATATTTGTTCCTCTCTGGCTTTCACTGATAACATTAATGGCAACAACATTTGGACAAAAAGGAGGCAATCACTGTAAGTATTTCAGAATCCTGGAAACAGATTAAAAATCAACGTCTTTTATTAAGATTTGTATTTTCAGAAAGGACTTTTCTGTTACTACTATTTTCAGGCAGTTGTAATAAGATTTCAGTGCTTACAGGGTCCTCCCCTGTGGCACTGTTTACTTTGGTTGAGGTGCAAAGTCTTTGTGTTTCTTCTCTGTACTGGTGTGACCCCACACTGTGTAATGTGTGAAAGGAAATGGATTCTTGCAGGGGTGGTGTAGCTGTAATTTATGCAGATGGATATACACACAGGCATGCATGTGCAGACATGGAACTGTGTCTGTGTGTGTATAACCTGAATTGTAATGTTATGATAGGCATAAGGAACGCTCAGAAGCAGCATTAACAAATCTTATTTATATGCAAAAAATCAAGAGACCTTCAATAGTCTGTCTACTTAATTGTGTGTTCATTCTTTTAATAATGTAAAATGATTTTGTTTCTTTTAGGGTGGTTTGGAATTCGCAAAGACTTTTGCCAGTTCCTGCTTGAAATTTTCCCATTCTTGCGAGAATATGGAAATATCTCTTATGATCTTCATCATGAAGATAATGAGGAGACAGAAGAAACACCACTGCCTGAACCACCAAAAATTGCACCAATGTTCCGAAAAAAGACTGGAGTGGTCATTACCCAGAGTCCTGGAAAATATGTGATTCCACCTCCCAAGTTAAACATTGATATGCCAGATTAAGATGACAGTAGCATATTAAACTTGAACTGGTCATCAGCAGACAGATGTATTTCATCTCATGCCTTGTCCCAATTCCTTTAAAATAGGTATTGCTGAATCAGTGGCTTGGATTACACAAATCAGAAATGTTGAAGATAATCTGAGTGCTTTTCCAGAAACGTGTGGTTGTCTAATTTGTGAACCTTCCTAACAGGTTGGTTGCACGCTTGCCTGTATAGTATTTATATGAACATTTTTAGCAGTGTAATATATTGTTTAAAAGTCCTGTTGTGTACAGTATAAGTATTATCTAAAAGTATTTTTTTAAAAACCCTGTATGAAATGCCTATGCTATTCCAGGTGTCTTTTAGGTCCTAAATATACACTTGTTTTCATGTCTCTTTTAAATGCTTTGGGATGCCTTAGCATAGTACCTCTTTACTTCTTTCTCTGTTCAGCTGCAATCATCACAGAGGCACAAAAGTGTTGCACTTCTGAGGCAACACTTGAAACCCTTTTTTGGGAGGGGAAGTAGAATGTATGGTGACTTACATGATGCTTTTGAGTTAGCTGTGTAAATATTCATGTAAGTATTTCAACTTTTGTGCTGGCTTGGGAGTTACATGTTGTTTTTGTTGCTTTTCCAGTTTCATGTTTTGATTCTTCTTGAGCAGCATGTACCATTCTCCCATTAGACTGGCTGTTTAATAAGCTGTTTCTCACATTGTGTGGTCTGTGCCAGAAACATTTGTGGTAGGTTTCACAGCTGTTGGTTAGCTGGTATAAATATCATAGCTTGGTCTTTGTTACCAACTTTGTGTTGATTACTGTAAATGATTAAACTTTTCAAGATAGGATCTTACTGGTGTTGGCATAGCATTTTCTTGTCTGAAGAAAGACCTGCTTTGACAGTGTGCCTTGGATTTACAGGTGCTTTGGAGAAATGGAGTGTACAAAATGTGTAGTCCTGTAGTTTATAAAACCAGATGTCTCATACTCCCAAAACCTTGTTGCTGCTGTCTGTGTTTAGGTAACCCACTTTTAGATAGGTTAAATACCATGAGTCTCATTTCTTTAATGTTAGCATGACAGGAAGAGTAGGGAGAGTGGTGGACATTTCTGCATGTGTTCAAGGTGTATGCCTGTAAGACCTGGATGCAGCACTTCCATTTCTGATGCTCCAGAGCTTCCCTTTCTTGCCTGGACCAGCTACTGCCTGAAACCCAACCCAGCACTGTCCCATGCCACAGCTGAAATTTTGTTGCAGTCTTATTTTACATATATAATTTATATACATTTTATTATATTCTGGTTCAACAAGTCAAACATCAGTGGGATTGTCACTGGACATCAATTTGCCTGCACTACCATGGAGAAGAAAACCAGAGGCTGAGCTTGCATGAGAAACCACGTCCCAGGAGGAGAGCAGTCCATGCACAGCAGGGGCAAGGGAGAAGAGGCACAGCTCTGCACTGGGAAGGTCTCAGCTGCCAAGCACAGTGCCAAGGCAGCCCCTCAGGCAGTGCTGCCCACAGAGCTCCATCTGCTGCTGCTCAAACAGGGGGAGCTGCAGCCTCTGCAGCTCCCCTTCAGCTGAGGCACAGCAGGGCCTGGATGGGGCCAGGAACTGCTCAGGGACCTTCACCCAGCCCTGCCCTGCAGTCACTTCCCACCCCTGGAAGCTCAGTCTGTCTCCAGGTCACAGCCCAGCTCCATGTGGGGTTCAGAGCTGGAGCTGCAGGCACTGGCCCAGGGCCACAGCTCTGGCACAAGTGCTATAGTCCAAGGGAACAGGTTCCCAAGTGCTCCAGCAAAGTGTCTGAATACTGAGACTCTGCCACTTGTGTCCTGTTCTAGGTGTGGCCTTGCTCCAGAAAATCAAAAGGGTTTTCACTGTAATGTAGGGTGTGAATTTTAAAAAACTGAGAGTGCCAAAGCTTAGTGGCTATTATTTACAATTCTTCACACTAGTTTTAAATTCAGTATTATATTTTCAAAGACAACTAGTATTTTTCATCTTAAATAAGAGGAAAAAAATTAATACTTGCTTGATTTCATGTTGTACAAGCACCTGCTCAAACTGGCCCTTCTGCAATGTCTGTCAGGTCACAGAGCTGTATTCATCACATGCACATCTTGTGTGCCTTAGATGTGAATGAAAAGAATCTATCCTTAAGGCAGGACAAGGAGTGGTCTGGGACAGCTGTCCTAGAAAGTGTGGCAGCCTGCTTTTAAGCACCATTTTCTTATAATCAGAGATGCATGTATCAAAAAATAATTTTAATTTACATTTAAATTGGCACAATGCATAACTACATTTAAAAATGGCATTTACTTAGTTGTTTATACAGGAAAAGTCTAGAAAAACAATTTCATGTAATAGTCATAAAGACACATCTTGTTTGTTTTACCTCAAAAAGGAGTTCTTCAAATGTATTTGCCATTTCAAATAGTTTTGGAATAGAATCCTAGACAGGATGCTGATGTAATTCACCAATCAGCATCTTAAAAGGCAGGAAAAAATAATAGTAAGGGGCAACAGTTACAATTCTGAAGGGATCAGCTCTTCTGGGATGTCCACCTGCCACACCCCTGTTCTCCCTCTGGCAGGAATTGGTTCCAGGAGCCATCTGGGATTTGAAACAACAGTCAAGTATTTCTGTTTTAGATTACTGAGGACAGCTTTGTTTTCCAGCTCCAGAATGTCTTCAGGAGGCAGGTTTTCTGGATATAGTGATGTCTCTCCAACGTCAATTAATCCTGTATATGACAATTAAAACACAAGATTAGTTGACAGTTTGATCTCCTAGAGAAAAGTTTTCCACAGGTAGCCCTCCCTGAGGCCACAGAACAGCCAGTTTGTTACCTGAAGGGCACAGTCAGAGTGTGCAAAAGTCCATGTGACTCAGCTCAGGTGGGTGAGGAAAAGGAGGACGGAACAGTTAAAATCACCACAACCCAGTGCTGCAGAACTCCTTGAAAAGCAGCCTCATCTAAGGAGACACAGCTGCTACCAAAACTCCTGAGCTACATTTGCCTTGGACCAGCTTCAGTAAAGCATAAAACTCTCTCTGCTCCTCTCAAGCCACTATTCTATTAACATTTTTAAATCATTGAACTATTTTGAAATTCCTACCTACACCACAATTAAGCATGCAATTGATGTTAAGGCTGCAAACCTACATATTATGTAGAACCTATGGTTTTTAGCACTGCAGAACCACAACGTTCAGTGTATGTGGTAGAATTAATTTGTTGTGCAGGAATAGCTAAAAGTATTCAAATGACAGTGAAAGATGGTGTAACAAAGATACCTACAACAAAATAGTACAAAATGAGCACTAAAAACTCTTTAAGTGTACAGTGCACATCTGCTCTATGTCAGCACAATTTATGCACTGAAACATCACTGCCTCTTCACTGTGTTACAGAAACAAACTTCTTCACCACCCAAATACCAAAAGCAACACAGGGGGCTTGTAAAACTGAAATAGGGTTTATTTATGTAATTATTTATGTATACTTTAAAATGGCATGCACAGTGCTGCAACATCAAGAATTCACTTGACCACGAGTACTGCACAATGGTTCAGCAAGAGTTCCTAAGCTCAAAATGCAAGAAGTGTGAAACTGACGCGTATTGTGCTGAAACATACAGAATTGAAATAGACCTCTCCCATCACAACTCATGCTCCACTCTTTCAATGTCATGAGTGCAAACACATAGAGCAGATGTATATTTCAGTGACTGTTAAGGGAATGAAAGTTTGTTTACAAAATATAACCCAAGGATACTTACCTGCAATAACTCCTCTGCCAAATTTTTCCCCTTCATCCAACAAATCTTGCAGCTGTTTTGGTGTCATGCCGAACCTATTCAGAAGAATTTCTCTCCATGTTTCATCTTCCCAGTCCTTAACAGCTATATGAATAGCAATGGTGCAGTTCTTGTAGCCTGCTAGCAAAGGACGCCAGCGGGTCTCTACTGTTTTGACTTGGTTTAGAAGCAACCCTGCGTAGGGCTGTCGGAAGGAAAGGCAACCGAATTTCATCGTGCTCCTGGCATTAGAGGCCGCTTATTTCCTGTAAACACACAGAGGCCCGGGGATCAGCCTCCAGCAGCGGCCGATGTCCCTGACAAGCTGGCGGCCCTGCAGCCGCGGAGCGGCGCGGAGGGAGCAGCGCGGCCTCCCCGGGGCGGGTCCGGCCCGCGGGTCCCGCTCTGCCCGCGCCTCGCTCCGGGCTCGGGCCGGGCCGCCCGAACAACCGCCCCCGCGGCCGGGTACGGCCCCGGTGCCGGCCATGCCACACGGCCGCAGGCGCTTTCCCCGCGGGCGGGCACAGCCCGCTCCTGGCCGCCGCATCACGGCCGCAGCCGCTTCCCCACAGCTCGGCCCGGCCCGGCCCGGTCGCCCTGCGCGGGCTCCCGCGGGGAGCGCTCCGCCGCCGCGCGACCATGGAGGCCCCAGGGCCGCCGCCTACCTGCTCCGCGGGCCCCGCCGCTCCGCCGGCCCGCCCGCACGGTGGGTGGCGGGAGCGGGGCGGGGCGGGCCGGGAGGCGGTGGCCCCGCGGGCCGGAGCCAGCTGCGCTGAAAGGAGCGCGGCCGCGCTGTCCCTGCGGCTTTTCGGCTGTCCCGAGAGGAGGGATGGGGTTCGGGCCTGCTCCCCGGCGATCCGGAGCGGCGGGGCCTGGCGGTGGGTGCTGAGGGGAGGCGGCAGCTCCGTGTGCGCTGCTCGGGGCTCTCCGGTGCCCGGTGCGGCGCTGCCGGGCTCGGGGATGCGCTCGGTGCCGCGCTCGGTGCCCTCCAGGCCCGGAGCACCGCGGGGAGCCCGTGCGGCTCTGCAGCCCGGCCGTGCGGGGCTCCCGCGCCTCTGGTCATAACTAAAATAATTCAGCACGTGAAAATTCAGTGGCTCTCACCTCCCTGCTCTCTCTGGGCACTGGTTTGTTTGGGACAGAATTTCCCAAAGTGCTCTCATCCAGCCCTGCTCTCTGAGGACAGCCTTACCTGTGCCCTGGTGTGTTCAGTGGCGTTTTGCATCGAGGCTTTGTCCTTCCAATACCGGCGTTTTGAACAATGCAGTTACCGTTTGACAACAGGTTTTGTGTGTGCTGGTCCCGCTGTGAGCCCTGGCAACAGGAAACAAAGTGTGGGGATCTAGCAAGCACAGTAAAATTCAGAGACCTTCCAGAAAAAGGGAACTTGGAAAAGGAGAGGGTTAGAATAGTATAGTCCTGCTGGATGTGTTCAGTTTTAATGGGCAGCCTATATATATAGGGTGAAAAAAGCAGTGAACACGTGGTTTTACATGGTAATTTCCAAGGTATACAAATCAAAGTGACCTTATTAAGGCAGGCAGTGATACTAAAGATGGCTACTGATGCTGCAGGTTGAAGAGTTGAATTTCTGCAGGTACAGAAGATAAAAAATTATAGATATGTCTCTGCCCAAATAAAAATCACGGGAGATTCATCTCTCCTGTAAAGCCATACTGTCAGCTGAGGGTGGTAAATACAACAAGTATTTGGGGAGTTTTGCCATGCACGCAGCATTTGAGAGAACAAAAGTGAGGAGAGAATGTTGACCAAAAGGAGTTAGGACAGACAGACAAGAGGAAAAATAAAAGTGTTAGAGAAGGAAAAGAAAAAATGGTACTATTTACAAAGGGGAAAAGTAATGATGACCTTTCTTTTGTCTTTTACTGTTAAAACACATTTTTTAAGCATGAGAAATCTCAAAGCTACTTTAACAATTCCAGGAACTCACAGGTGGAAAGAGTAAAGTGATCTGGAATTACACTGAGAGAGATGGGTGGATCCCATGCTTAGAAGGGCGGAGGAACTTCATAGAGCAGAAGGTAGGACTAATAATGTTGTTTTTTTTTTTTCTCAAGTCTTCGATTTTGTGAATAATGGATATTTATTGGGAAAACCTTACAGTAACCTCAGTATTCTGTAGCTGCAGGGTTAAATGTTTCTTTTCTGATGATAACTTTTATGAGAGCCAGTTCTGGCATATACTTTAAATATACCTTCAGTGAATTTTGTGTATTTTGAAGTATTTTATGGCAGATAGAATTTAACTGTTTAGACTTAGTTTTACTTATTACCATTTTCTGAAATCTCTGCTTCATTATCCCATTTTCCCCTGGATATTTCCCCTATGTTGTTCAAAATGTTCCATATAGAGTCATTCCTTTATATAAAATCATAATAAGAAGAGAAATTAATAGATTATGTGAATTTAAGTTCACTGTAGTTTTTACAAGGTTATTACTTTAAATGCTTTTTTTACTTTAAGCTGTTTCCATCTTACTAGACGTGCATGGTTAGTACAAGAACCTGTTGAATCTGTTTAGAGTTGTAAGTGAGTAATAAGCTTTCAGGGGGGTTTTGGTATTTGCTTTTGGTATTTTTCCACTGTATAATTGTATTTTATGTGGGGGTTATTTCTTTTGGGGAAAATATAGGTCAGAATGTTCTCAGGTTGTGTAAGCAGCTTTGTTTTCATTCATGTACATTATGGCATGATTTTGTGTCGTGTGTTTCATCACATAAATAAAATAGATTTTTTTTTTTCCTTGATCTGAGGAAAAATCTCCAGGGTACTTAAAATCTCAAGTATAACAACTCTAAATAAAATATAAATAGCAGAAGATATGTGTGCTACTACCAAAGGTGAATTAATATGTTGAAAATCTCCTCTCACAAAGTAGTGTTACTTGGTTTGTAGAAACCTTGTCCCATATATTGGAACACTCACCAGAAGACTTGACAATTTCTAGTAGCATGTAAATAAGGCTCTGTAATTAGCAGTCCTTGTGTATTGTTCAGCCTTTTGTGTGATGAGTGGTAAAGGGACTCTAGTAGGTTTTCTCAGGATTGAAGATAATGGTTCAAAGTGTACATTCAAAGATAATGTACAAAGTGAATATGAAAAAGAAAGTTCATTCTGATCTTAGCAGATGATCAGCTTATGCTTGGCATCTTAGATGCACTTTATTGTTTTCTGGTCACTGTGGCTTTCACATGCTAACACCCATCCCAAATTATAATACCTCACATACAATCTCACCAACAGGAAATTCTGCCACTTGTGTCTGTGCTTCCATAACCTCTCCTTCATTTCAGTGTGTCTATATTAGCTTTTCTTAGGGTGTCCCTAAATTTAATTTTATAGAACAAAAACTACATAATTCCCATTACAGAATGTGTTACTGCATTCTGTGGAGCTAAAACAATGCCTGGTACATCATTTATAAGGACTCAGCCCTGATCTCATCTAGATAGGCAAGCATTGCTGTGCTCCTTGTCACATTCACTTAGCAGCTGATTTTACAGGGTTCAGTACCCAGCAATAGGGGCTGGGATATCTTGTGTCAAAATCAGGTCAAGGGACTTGATCAGCTACAGTTCATTTCCAAAGTGGGGACTGATGTGGGGCAGTATGTTCCAGGAAACTGGGGGTCAAAACTGAAATTTCAGCTGTTAATAACGCATGAAATACAATTCAGTACAATTATTTGTATTGAATGGTCACTATTTTAATAGCTGACATTCATGAGACTCTGTACTGTGTTGACATTTGAACATACACTGCATTTTAGAAGATCAGACAATGTGAAATGTGATGCTGCAGCTGTATTCTTTTGGCAGTAATTCCATCATAAGGACTTAGACCAGCCTTCTACATTTTGCTCCCTTTGCCTTCATTTTACTCAGTCTCTGATTCTAACATTATAGTTAAAACAATACCAATATTTTGCCATGCTGTTTTGTATTTCTTTGCACTTATCATAAGAAATGATGGCTGTCTTAAGCTTGGTTCAGTAAACATGTCTCCAGTTCCTTTAGATGATTCCCTTTATTAACAGATTTGTTGCAGTACTGTGTTTTCTCTTATTTTTTTACACACACCTTGCCCTCACACTCTGCAAATAGAGCACATTTCTGGTTTGTAACACAACACTGACATCATTAGCCTTGTCAAAAACTTGGGCATTATAAATAGTCATAATCATAGATTGTTGGTGACTTTACAGCAAAGTTTTCTTGTCTCTGAGAAATATTTTAAACAGGTATAGACAACAGGCCAAAGCATTAAGTATTCTTCTCAGTACTCTACAATGTGCTAGACACCCCTAGGCCCCTACTGCCCCCCACATGTGCAGTGTCCTGCCCTGTCCCTTTTCCAGTAGATCTTGCTGCTGAATTTTCCACGTGTTTGCACTGGGCACCAGTTGTGTGAGCATGAAACAGTCAGGCCTGCTGGGCACTTCTATCTGCTAAGTGATTTATTTCTAAACTTGCAGATGGCTAATATTTGAGACCATCCAGGTTCTTCTGCTTTTCTGAAGGTTAAAAGAAGGTTGCAGCTATAGGCTGAGCCCCAAGCTAGCTGATTTAGAAACATCTTGTGTAGCTCTCCATAGCAATCTTTTTTGATTGAGATACGTGGCTTCACGCTGAGGTAATCTGCAGGGGAAGGAGAGCTTGCAGTAATGAGCTCTCCTTCTCCTGCTGATTATTATGTCCAATCCACAGGCAACTCTGCTGTATGTGGCTGCATAAAACATTTTAAAAGATAAGACTGATCAACACCTTTTTATGGCCATAAGCCCTCAACCAGGGTTCATGCCCTCTGAAATGCTGAAAACTTTTTAAAAATTAAATTGCACTCTTGCTCTAAAGGGAGTAGATGTCTTTAATTCTGTAATTGATGCTGTCTGTCTAGCTTTATATTTATTTGGGGTTTTAATCTGTTTTCAGATGCAAGGTGTTACTGCAAATTTTAAAAAATCCTAAGGAGCTATTTCTAATAGATAAGTAACAGAATGTTTGCACTACTAAACTAAAATATTAATGACTCCCTTTGTTTCCTTTGTAAAATGTACTTTATATGTACAGTTAAAATGCTTGGGAGTTCTTCCACAAATTCTGCTATGTTTGGCTAAGTACTTTTTAGTTTCATCTAATCAGGAGACACTTTAAGAAAGAAGAGAAACTGAATTGCCTCACCATTTTGAATTAACCACAAAAGATACTCCTGACAAGATTTGTAAGAAAAAGAATTCATATGCAAAAGCAATTGACTGGTTCTGTATGTTCTTTTATGACTAAAACATAACTTTTTGACTATTGATAAAACACTAATCAAAATGGAAAATGCAGTTTTCTTCTGAATTATCTTCCTCTCTGAGCTATCTTCCCTGAGAGAAGTGGGTCCACATCAGTGGTCAGTTTAGTTCTGTTTCTTCTCGTCTTTTTGGTGGGAAAGTTTTTTTACTTGTGCTTTGAGGACTTTTGAGGTAATTTTTGTTTGGTTGATGTGGAATATTAGTGTCTGTATAGTCTGTTTTAGAGCAGGTTCCAATAAATGATTAGTTGTCTTACTGGGAAGAAAATGATGAAAGAATTCAGGGAAGATATTGCTCCTACCTGATACAGGTTGTTTTTCTGTTCTTTTTGTCTAAAAATATTTGCAATAAAGGGGAAACTTAAAATATGTATATAGATGTCTGTATAGAGTTGCTGTGCATGTTTATGATTGTGATGATTCAAAAAAATGTATAAAAGTCAATTATAGAACTGTTTGGTTTGATATGTGATGATTAAAACTGGTTCTACCATTCTAAAGTTTAGCCTATGAAAAATTGAACATTTTTAATTTATATGTTCATTGATGAGGATCCAGATGTAAGTCTGTGAAATTAGTAAGTTGGTCATATACAGAACTCAGAATCAACAAGTCTCCTGCTATGAGTCTGGTCAGAAGGTGTTGCCTCCTCTAGAAGTGTCTTTACTTTCTTGTTAACATCAACATACATGAGGGATGGATCTATATAAGTAAATTTGCAATAATAATCCTCTGTGGCATTTAAACATCTGGCATGCAAATTTAAAGTGTTCACAGAAATTACTAGAGTTAAAACTAAATACTGTTAAATCTGTGCAAAGCCTGAAAAGAACAGTTCTGGATATAAATATTTAAACTTTCTTGAAGTCTGATGTATCAGTTTTGGCAGTGCTGAAGACAGTAGAGCCTTCAGTGTTGTTACTGCCTGTGAAAATAGCACAGGGCAAGTGCAGTGTAATAAAGTCTTGCAACTTTAGATTCCCACATATAAATTATTTCTATGCTGAGTGCTTAAAATCTAAAGTCATGACAGTTTTTAACCTTAGGAACTATGGAATCATGTTGATGAGAAAGAGCAGGACTGTGAAGCCACTACAGTATTTACTAATTTATTGTCTATGACATATTGTATCACTGTTTAAAATGGTTGTACAATACATCACAAGCCACCAGAAACATCATCACCCATACTGTGTGTTCTGCATAAAGAAACTGGACATCTGAAGGAACTTGTTGCTGTAGTTCTGTTTTATTTATGTTGTTAAATGCCTGCTTCCATTTTAGTAAGATAGCAGTTATTTTAGCTAATTTGGGTTCTTTCGGTTTTAATGGCCAGTTACCACAGACAGGTAGTAATTTCCTCTGCAGCTTCAGAAACAAGAGAATAAAGAAACAGCTGATGAATACTGAGGTTTTTTCACAGAGTGGATGCTTCCCCACTCCAAACTGTAATTCTGCAGCACATCAATTTTTAGCCAATATGTAAAAGCAACAAATGATTGATTCATCCATATATTTTTTATTCCTGTTAATTATGAATGTAGCTGTTTGTTTTTAAACATTACTCTTTGTAAGTAAAATCATTAATTAGTAATCTTCAGCTTGTTAATAATGAGCCCTGAATTTGCATTTTTTTTTTTCAGAATCACAGGGAAAATGTTTTTATCACTGTATGCAAATATTTATGTACCTCTATTGGAATGTTGTCCTTAGCTCAGCACACTATGTTATTAAAAGTGAAAGAAGTAGTGAGATGGGAGAAAACTTAACATGCTTTTCTGAATGTGCTTTGTTTTGTTTCCCCACCCATTCCTGTATTAAGCAGATTTAATTTGGAGAATTTGTGGGAGGAAGGTGCAATGAATAATTTTTTTGGAGATACGTGAAGAATGTTGACAGGTTTGAAATAAAGTATACTAGTTTCCTACTGAGATTCATACTTCTACTATGTGATCTCCTGTGTTATCTGTAGAGAATGTCTTTGTACATCAGAGAAACAAAAAGATCTTCAGCAGATTATTTGATTGAACTCATAATATATATGAAGAATCATAACACCAGCACTTCTGCTGCATTGTTGTCACTGAATAATAAATCATTGCTGTAGCTGCACAGCAGGGTATTGGCAATGCTGATGGTGGCAGTCTAAACCTGAGCTGAAATGGATTATTTTGAAACAGAGCAAAAAAGGTAGATAGGGCTCAGCAGAACAGTTTTGGGGCTAGAACCTGGTGACTAACCACAAGAAAGGAGATAACAGAAATTAGATCAAACTAAAAAAATGATGTTAATGATGTTACCTTTCGCAGTCCTTAGATCTCCTTTGTAACCTAATTATGAAACTGTCATGTGAGCACTAATGAACATATTTTCAACACTCCTGTTAGGTCTGAGATGGTCTATCCTAATAGACAGATAGAAAGGGAGGGCACTGCAGGACAAGTGCCTTTATTCCGGAAATGATGACCTGCCTTTTATCCCAAGGGAGGTGAGAATGCATGGGGCTTGGGAAAAGAAGGTTTTAGAGCGCATCTTCCCAATGCAGTGCCTCAAGCACATAAGATCTTGGGGGTTTGAAGCAGGATTTGCTTGTTGAGTGCATTTCCAAGGAACCAAAGCTGTGCTTTTGTGTTCTGTGCCTGTGCCTTGTTCTTGTCCTGTCTTTGGAAGTGAGATGTGAGGGCGGAACACCTGCACAAGGGCTTCTGATCAGACAGAGGGTCTCTGTCTCATCTGGCTCCTCAAGTGACACACCCTTGAGACACTGTCAGTGCTCTGGGCTCAGAGCAGCAGCTCAATAAGCAGTGATGTGTGTTGCCATATACCAATATTTGTGTGTAGCATTTGTAACATGTAAAATAGTGTGTCAGATTATTAAAGTTTAACAAATTCTTGGGATTACTTCTGAAATTAATCAAAATAATCTATTCAAAGACTATGGACTTATCAGAAATGAAGAAAAAGTGATTGTGATGAGTCCAGCAGTAAAAAGCCCCAACAAACAAACTTAATTGTTCTGTGACTTTTGTTGTTTGCTCTAGGTAGGACTCTTCTGTAATGTGCCAACGTTGAATTTGTGAAACTAATTAGTACATAAAGATCCAGCTGTAATAGTAATCAAAACTTGCTGGTTCAACAGACTAAGTGGAAGTTTTTTTGTATTAACACATCCTGCACATATGGCCCACAGTTGAAGATCTGGAGCTGCTCATAGCAGCCAGTTAATGTTAGGGATTTTATAAGGAAGTATTTGTTGGTGGCATTTGTGGCATCAACATGTGGTCTAAATCTGACTGATACTTCCAGTGCTGTTTGTGCCTGTAAGGGTGGAAAGGAAAAAGTGACTGATACTGCTCTCATTACCCTCATACTGTATGCAAATCAGGTACAGTGTTTTAATAATTTGTTGGCTGAGTTTCTTATTGAAGAGACCTTCAGTTGAAGAATGGTAACCTTGCTAGAAGGTTTAATTGCAGCAACAAGGAAATACTGTTGGTCTTATACACTCACTATTGAGATTTACTTGCTCATATTTGTTTAATTATAGTATATTGCTGGCATTTCCTGTATGTTCTTTGTGACAGCTTCAAAGAATGACAATCATCTTGTTTTACATCCTTTGGAAACACAGAAAACACTTTTTAGGTTACCTATCTCACAAGTCAAAGTGGGCTATCTTGTAAAATGTACTTTAAATAATTTTAAAGCCTGTTTGTCATTGTGATTTGCAGATCATGAGCTGGTAATCTTAGCATTTAAATGTTAAATTAGAAGTTTAGATGTTTCTGTGGAAAGAGGGACAGACTCTATTTGGTATTCTCTTAATAAATTATCTGAAGTAGGAGTGCATTTAGCAAGACAGATCAGTAGCAGCTGATGATAGGAAATAATTCTGAATTTACATCGCTAAAAATGGGAAATAATTATGCAATGATATTTTTAATAAGAGGAAGACTTGGGTTTAAAATTCAACAGAAAATTTAAACCATCAAAAATAGTCAGCAAAACCCCACAGTTCTGATGGGTGAGAGATTTTTTTGCCTGAGATCTTGGGTGCAACATTGGCTGTGCAAATCCTGTTAGCAGCAGAGTGGCAGAATTTCAACCACTACAAAGAAGAAAAGGCTAGAGGGGAAAGATAAATGCTTGATATTTTCTAACTCTGCATCTGTTAAAAAGGTTGCCCTAAAACTGCTAGTGAAGTTATTTAAATGCTTGACTTAGTGCCCATGTTTAGAGTACATACTTTATTGTAGGCACCTGTGGTATCACACTGGCTGTACACTTAATATAAGCTGAGCTGAAGCCTGGCCATCCAGCTGTCTAAAACTTAGTAGCTGGAGTTTCAGAATTTGCCTCAATGACCCAGCAGTGCAGTTCCAGCTGCTGTGTTTCTGTGGCAGTATTTGTCTTGGTGAAAACTATGAACCTCTAGTAGTGTTAAGATGGAAGCGGAAGAATTTATGAAATAATCAGTGTGTAATAATAGGTGTAGATGACATTCCTGATGTGCTGAGAAGCATTTGATCTCCCAGAGATACATTTTCAAAATGCCACTCCATACTTTACAGTTGTTTTCCTTATTGATAAATACTTTTTTAATTTCTACAGTCACTGCACCCTTTGTCTTTCAGTCTGTAGGTTGTAAAGCTTGAGCAGGAGAACCACTGCAGGAAAGAAATATGAGAAATGTGTAGTTTTCAACTTTAGTCTTACTATTTCTTTCTTACCTGTATTTTTATGTAGCAAGTTTCCGTTTAACACAGTTGTTTTTGAGCTTTTTACCTTGCCTCTGGCAAAATTGAAATGCCTCCCTTCCAGCATATGATTTAAGTTGTTCCTCACATTGAACTTCATGATTATGTTCTCAAAGTTCACTGTTCTTTAACCTTCAAAATGCCTACAGACTAATTTAAGAATGTGTGAAAACTGCTGCAGATAGCATTAAAACTACTAAAAAAAAATTCTCTCCAGTTCATCCTTGACCTATATCGCATGCTTCATTAATTTAAATATGTAGTCAGCATTTGCATTCTTAAAAATAAATTCTTCCATCAGGTATAGATAAATGACGTTCACTTATAGAAGAGTTTGCCTTCTATACTTTTATTTAGTATCCACTAAGAGTTTAGTGGATGCTAAATTGTGATATACAGTCCCAACCATAGGAAATCACTGTAATATATTTTTAGACTACTTTGAATATTAATCTGTATTATTTAATCTGTCTGAAACCTTTGGGTTAATTGACATCCACCATGGAAGAAAAATACTGTTAAGAACTAGACCACATCTCCTGGAGTAACTCTTGCTTTCACTGACTGCACATCTGAGTAACTGAACAGATAAAATTTATCCCCAAAATGTTAAAGGGCAGGTTGTTATTTTTGGCTTAAATTAATAATTTACTCAGGTTTTACATTGCCTAGTTAGTCTTGTATACTTGTTTAGTTACTCTTTGAATGGTAAGGAATTTTTGAGGCTTATAGCTTCTGGAAATGATTTTTAGCTGAATTACTGTTTTAGCTATTTACACAAGTAAACTGTTTTATCCCAAATAATGAGTAAAAAGGGGAAATGCAATAATTCCTCTTTTCTTTAAGTTGTTGTTGCTGCCTTTCAACAGAACTGGTGAAAAATCTCCTTCTTCCTTCTGATTCAGTGAGGCATTTACTTTTCTTTGCTGTGACTACATAATGAGTGCCTGCTGAGACAGTGTGTGTAACACATATTTGTATGCATCAAAACCATGGGAGCTCAGACTTTAATCATAGGTCTCTGTGCGCATGGAAAAAAAGTTATATGGGTGTTCTGCTTATGTTGTGGCATTCTCCTTGGGAGTTGTTGTGCATTTCATATCATATGTAAAAAATAGTGATTTTTTTTTTAAAACTTCATTTGATTGCATGTTGGTCTGTGACTCAATATGAATCTCAGAAGACACCTGACCAATTGAATATATGATTTATAAATACAGAATTATTAAATCAGGAAAAGATTCATAATCTGTGTTTTTAAAAAACACTTGTTGCTTGATTGTGCTCAAGCATTTTGTATTTGCTCTTTGGCTTTTAAACAAAAACTTGAGCCTGCTTGATGCTTAGCAGTTCTTCACAGGCTGTGTATACAGGTGTGCTGTTCAACTTCTGCCCAGATGCAGATGACTTCCACATTCTGTAGTTCTTTTGAATTACAGGTTAAAACCAGAAAATTTCAAAATCCCATTCTAGCATGAAACCCTACTCTTGCTCTCTGCATATGCTGATGCTGAGTGTTGAGGCTTTTTCCAGCCATTATTGTATCACCCAAGGCATAATAGTGTGAGGACACCATCTTGGGCCTCTAGTTCCTCAAAACTGAGAAAGTGAGGAGTTGACATGAAATTTCAGCTTTCTAAGCAAAAGGCAGCTGAAAAAAAAAAAATCTTAGTGTGTTCAATGCCTATGGCTTCCCTTAGAAACATCAGTAAAGATGTGCTGAGTATCCCTGTCAGCCACAGAAGGTACCTTTCTAGACCTTACTGATTTCTTGGGTTAACAGGACTTAAAGAAATTAGCAAACAAACAGGCAGAGTTTCAGTTCTTAGCTACATTTCATGCTTTCTAAAGGATGTATTTTGCATTGTTTCTAAAATGCTGTCCTTTTGTGGGTTGGTCCTGTTGAGAGGACAGACAGAGCACTCACTCTGGATGACAGCCCCTGTGAATGCTGTGTGAAAAGCTGATCCACTTATGGTGTCTGCAGGAAAATAACTACCAGAATCAGTGAGCCTCTCTGAAAATACTTAAATTACTTTAGCTTTTGTAAAAGCTTTTGGTTACACAGCAGCTGCCAAGATCTAAACACCCCCACCCACTTCAAGGCAGTTTTTCTAGTTACACATTTGGCAATGTTTGTAATTTTTCATCCATCCCCCTAGGCATAATAAAAGGGTTTGCAATCTTTTTTTTTTTTTTTTTTTTTTTTGATGGGAAGAGAGGGGAAATAGTGATATTTAATTGAGAGATACCTCGGGACCAGGACAGCTTCAAAGCACTGTGTGTAAAGATAAAGAAAATTCCCTTTTCTTTGCATGCTGTGACAAGCAACTATTTTCATCTTCTGGTGCCATCTATTTGGGAGCTGACTGCCATATAAATACAGCATGTTGAGTAGGTACAAGGGATGGAGTGCATCAGTAGTTTTCTCACTAATATCACTTTGTTATTTTACTGTTTTATAATCCAACTACATTTTCACCAAAACATAGGTACATATTAAGAGATGTAAGATTTCTTATTGATGTTAATTAGTTTCTAGTTAGACTGTGTGGTAGGAAATTGAAACAACTGTTGGGAAGTTTTATTCAGGCACTGAAGTATACCTATATTTTTCTGTCAGATTTATAGAAGCTTATATTTTCAATGCATAGAAGTTTCTGAAATTAATATTAATATAGTTATTACAGACAAATACTATGAGTCAGTTAACATACAGGGCATTCTAGTGTTACTTTAAATATTAGTGTTACAACAAGAAAGTTCCTGTTGGACCCCAAGTGAAAGCATTTGCAGCAGATAACAACTTTAGATGTTTATTTATCAAATGAAAGCCAAGCTCTCAGCCAGCCCTTTTTAGAGCAGTCAGGTTTCATTAGCATGATTGATATCTCACAGGTTCTTGTCTAGCTACAAATGCCTTTATGCTGAAGGCAGGCAAACAGGCGTTGGTTTATTCTCTCACCTACATTCACAGGATGAAAGCATGTGTGCTCAGAGATCCACTGCCTGGAGCAATGCAATGAGAGAAGTTTAAGCTCATAGCGCTGCAGTTTGGTTTAAAAAAAGGCAAAAGTAACAGCTTTTTAATATATTAAAGATGCATTTATCGCTGCTCTGCTTTAGGGATTAAGAGAATGTTATTCTAACTTGTGCACAGATCTGTGTTTGCTGTAAAAAGCCTGCTTTGTAATTTATGCACTGTCATTTTTCAGGGGAGTACTCACTGGTGTTGCAATGTGCAAATATGTTTTGACTATTTTTTAAGGAATAAAATGAAAATGAATGTGACAGGAGTTTTTTTCTTAAGCTAAGATGTAAATTAATCACCTTTTGAGATGATTCTTTGAAAATTTTAAGCCGTTTTAATACAAGAACTTTTTTTGACTTAGTACAATGGATGAGTGAACCCATTGTCAAAACTGCATTTACTATAATATGACATCCTTTTAATTCTTTGTCATCAAATTAGGATCAAATGCAGAAAGCTAATGAATATATTCAGTACTGAAGTGTATTTTCCAAGGGTGAAGTTTTCATTTCAATGGAAAAAAATTAGAGATCTGCACTCTAACACTAGCTCCTCCATTTCTAAACTTCCCTTTAATAAGGAAATATCTTGTGGAATTTGGCAGATTTGTCCTTAACTATGAGATAAGAACCATACATAAACGATAATATCCTGTTGTAGTTGGTACCAAATTAGCTGACTTTTATTGCCACTGAATAGAAATGTGTAGTCTGGCTGCTCATAGAGTTCATGCTTGAAATTCCAGAAATAACAATATTGAAGTAGACCACTTCAAAGGGGGCCATTCATCATCAGAAAGCTTTTTAACTGTTTGCTGACTGTTGATCTTCACACTCCTCTACATTTGCAGGGTTCTTTGAAATCACAAAAGAGGCACATACTTTGTAAAGAAGGTATTTTATGCTTAGAAGGCAGGTGCACTGACTAAATCATCATTTTGTAATTAAGAATTTCTATTATCCTTGAGAAATATGGATTACTTTGAATGTAAAGGAGAGATGGCTTCTAGTAAATAATGAGAAAGTATTACAGTAACACTTCACATCTTTGCTTATTGATCTGTGTCCCATGTGTTAAGTAAATAGTAACAGAATGATGCATCTTATGTCTGTACCAGTGTTGTCTGATATCACCTCTAAATTCTCAGGACCCTCTGCTAGATAATTTTATAAGTTGCCATGGTTTAAACCCAGCTTGCAACTCAGCCCCATAGGGCCACTCATTGGAGGAGAGAATCAAAAGGATAAAGATGAGAAAACTGAGTGTGTTGGGATAAAGGCAGTTTAACAGGGGAGGCAAACCAAGGGCCTCATTGCCCACTCCCCATGGCAGGCAGGGGCTCAGCCATGCCCAGCACAGCAGGGCTCCATCACCTGTGACAGTGACTGGGGAAGGCAAACACCATCACTGCAAACGTGCCCCCTTCCTCCTCCTGCCCAGATTTCCATGCTGAGCTGGTGCCATATTATGGGATATCCCTGGCTCAGCTGGGGTCAGCTGTCCTGGCTGTGTCCCCTCCCAGCTCCTTGGGAGCCTCTTGCTGCTGGGGTGGGTGAGGAGCAGGAAAGCCCTTGGCTCTGTGTGAGTGCTGCTTGTGATAACAAAAACAGCCCTGAATTATCAACACTGTTCTCAGCACAAATCCAAACCACATATATAGTGGCTTTCTATAAAGAAAATTAACTCTATAGAATCATCAAGGTTAGAAAATACCTCCAAGATAATCAAGTCTGGTGTTAACCCAATACCACCATGCCCACTAAACTATATTGTGGAACCATGGGGTTTTAGTGATCCCAACCAAAAGCAGCACCCAAACACTGTTAGTTTTGCAGCAGTGGAAATTGAGGCACACAAGGTTATTTGTGCCCAGATGGCAGAGCCACTTGCATGCCTTCAAACCATGTGCTTTCCTAGAGTAGGAAACCTGTGGTCTTGCACACTTAGGATTGCTCTTTCACTTGTCACATTATATATTGTGTCCCTCTAAAGCCCATTTTAAGGCCTTTATCTTCTTTATCTTAAGATAAAGAATAAACAGACACTGTCACCAGAGTTTATCCATCCTTAACATTTTTTCCCTGAGCAGCCACTCTAAATTCTGCTTGCTTTTAAAACCTCTGTTCTAAGAACTTGAGCTTTTACAGATTTCTGTTATTAACATGAGTTTTATTTCCCTGTCTATAAATTAACCTGCATGGAAATGCTTGTGCACCTCTATGATATTCAGTATGAATAATGTGAAATAGGAAAATTGTACATTGGTTTTGCTGTGCATTAGAGCATGGATTCCTTATTCAGAGAACATATCTCTTTTTTTGAAGCATATAATAAATCTGACTGTGCACTTCATTTGGTCTTTGAAAACAAAGTGGTAGCCTCTAGACGTGAGAAGGTTTCATAATATAGGATGTGAAGCAGTTTGTATAAATGCTGTTTTTAAACTCTTGTCTCTATTATTTTAATGTCTCCAAAGCTTCTGTGTCCCTTTCCTCAGCTGTCAATGCCTGGAGTTCTCCTGGGTATTGTGAGAAATCAATCTACTTTGTTTCCAACACAGCAAGATGCAAGCCAGAAATTAAAATGTTTCTAAGAGAAAATATTCATGTTGGAGGTCTCTACACTCAAATGGTATATTCTGTTAATACCTGTGTACCTAGTTATCCCAACTTTGATCCAAGATGCAGTTGGAGAGAGAAAAATTGAATTGAGAAAGAACATTTAAAATTAAAATTAATCATACCAAGGAAAAGGAGAAAATGGTTTTATTTAAATATATTCATGTATACACATGCATACATAAAACAGTTAAGCAGAAAATATCTGGCTGGTTTGACAGTGAAATCTTTTAGAAAAAAATTCTTCTGTAACAGTGTTTTCTCATAATCCATTTCTGCTAAAGACAAGGCAGAGGTATAAAAATCCATTGAAAGTTTTCTTGGTTATCCTTTTAATTTTCCTAGTTTTTTAAAATTTATTGTTTTGAATAATATATTGATAACATGCCAAGTGTCACATGTGGTTCACAATTCTGGGAAGTAGGAGTTCTGTAAGAGAAATTCAGGATTCATTTGTTCCTATATATTTAGTATAATTTATGAGCTCCTTATGAACATAAGTTTGCCCTGGAACATTGTCCACTCTCACAGGCAAGTCACCAAAAACCAGATTTGGTTTCTGATATTTCTTAGGTAAAATGTAAGAAAGAAAAAGACCTAAAAACATCTGTTATGACAAAACCCAATCTTTTAATGTCTTTTATAATAAAAGGCACGAAAGTTCACAAAATTAATGTTTAAAAGCCTTTTGCAGCTTTATTCTGCTGCTCCATGCAGCCCTGGGACACCTGTTGGACAGCATGGATGTAACCCTCGGCTTAAGATAGGACAACCTCTATTTCTTTTAGTGTATATAAAATTAGACCTGGACATACAGAAGTGTTCCATTTATGTTTGCTTCTAGGGTGTTTTGACAGCAGATTCTTTGTTCTTTTCTCTGAACTGCTGACTCATGGCAGTGTCTGTGGTGCTGTGGCTCAGGGAAGGTGAAGCTGAGCATTGGCAGCCAAAGAAGGGAACAGCTTTTGCCAGGCCTTGCTCTCTACCAGGGGACTCTGACAGGAATCAGTTCTCCTTGTGTCTTCCCCCAAGTCTGCTCCTCTCAGCTAAGCACTAATTAAGCAGGGCTCTTCCTTTTTTGTTCCTCCTTTGAAGTCTCTTGTTTGCCTCTGGGAGAGGCTGATTAGGTACCCAACAGCCCATGAGCTCCTTCCAGACTCATATAATGGGGTGTACAAACCCTGCATTATGCCACTGCAAAATCATCCCATAGGGAGCAAAAGGACAGAAAGGTTATGGAAAAGAGACTAATGGTCTCCTACCCCTTTCCAGTATTGCAAATCCTCTCATCTGTACAGTCTGTCAGGCATCACTGTGACCACCTTCTGCAGTGCCTGGTTATTAGAGCTGCTGATCACAGAGGAAATCCCACTGAAGAGTAATTCAGAGAAGACTGTGTAGGAGAGAAACTTCACATCAGCAAAGTTTCCATGAATTTTAAGAATGGTTTAAAGTGCCATAAGTGACTATTCATTATATCTGAGTTAATGGTATGGCCTTTTTTATGCTTCTCTCCCCTGCTTTATTTGCCCCTTTCAGCTTTGCTGATAATACCAGATAGAGTTCGTGAAAGATTTAGAAGTAAAGAAGTGTGGAATCATCTTAAGCAGACAGCATTATAATGGATTCAAGTGATTTTATATATGTATTTCATATAGTATTACCTATTCTTACATTCCTGAGTGATTAAAATGCAGGGTGAGGGATCTCCTGTGGGGAGGCTCTGGACTGCTCACCCTCCTATGTTCTGATTATTCCACTGTCTTGAGAATTCTGCTAAGAACTGTAGAAATTAAATTAAAATGTAGTCACTGTTTGGTTAAGCTTATCATGTATGCCATGGGATGCTGCTGAAACAAGATCTAGAAGTATGATCTCAGCATTTATAATGTTTTCCTTTCCTCTTATAAAATGCCTTTTTTCACCTTACAGTGGCAGGTTATTTATTTACAAATATATGACAATCCTTCTCCCAAGGTTTTTGTTTCATTACTGAGACTTTAAGACAAAACCTTATACATTCTTTCTAGACATACAACATAAAGCTTCTCTGGAACTATTTCATCAACTGCTCTGAATATATTTTCATTATTGTTTCATGTAATCACTTCCTTGAATGTTTTTTCAACTGCCTGAAAAATAGACACTGGGAATGAATCTTCAGTTGGTTAGCAGTGAACATATTCAGTGCCTTATTTTATATTTTATTTGTAGGCAGTTGAACTTTGTTTGACTTTGCTGTATTCATTGTAGTGTTAATTAATGATAAATCCACCTAAATTAGCCCAGTATATGTCAAAATAGATAGGCTGAAGAAATAGTTCTTGTGGTGTGAAGCTTGCTGTACAGCACGGCTGTGCTGCCACTGACAGAGTCTGCTCAGTGCCCTGCAAGGCCATCCAGCTGGAACAAAAAGGCAGGAGTTTGGCATCTCTATGGGCCTCTGGCCATCTGAAGCACTTGAACTAAAACTCAGTTCTGCTGTAAATATAGCTGAAAATTATTACTTGACTGGTTCATATGGCTTAAAGCTGGTGTGTAATACACACTTCCAGTTCAGCATCAATTTCAAACCATTCATCTACATTTCATGCCAACTGATAGAGTCATGTTTGTTGCAGCATAGTGTCAGAATCTCAGTGCTATTCTGGTTCTTTGTTTCTTAGAAAGAAAATTCAGAGAAAAGCTTTTTGGTCAGTAGTGAATACATAGTCTGAGCTGATCTTTAGTTTGGCAGTTCCAGGGTAAATCATCACAGCAAGAAAATACAGAGAATCATATATGGAAGGCCTTTGGGTTACATTTTATATTCCAAGATGTTTGGTCTGCCAGATAAACAGCATAGGCAAATGTAAGCTGGAGAATGTACTGAATGTAGAGTACAGAATTACTTATATAAAATCATTTTCATGAGACCAGGTTGAAGGTGGTGACTGGGAGAGCTTTGTGGAGAGGGAGCACATACAGAAAAAAGGGAAGCCAGTTCTGGTAATACAGATAGCAATTTAGGGAAAGTGAACAGTGTCAGCAGAGGGGTTACTGTCAGCAAGAGGAGAAACAACAGAGAGGGGCAGCTGAGAAACTGTTGTTCTTGCTGGGTAGATGTGATGTGTTTTCTGTTCTAGGAGCATTATCAGATCTGCACAGGCATTCTTCAGAAAGGCTTCTTTTTGTACAAAGGACAAAATAGTATTTTTCCTTGTTGATGTATCGAAATGATTAATTTTTAAACCACAGAATATAATGTAATAATTGTACGTATAACATACAAAGGGCTGGACATTAAAAGGGAAATAGATTCTTTATTAGAGGAACTAGTTGGGAGGAAATTTGTGGAAGTACTCTGCTATGAAAAAAGGAGTTCAAGTAACAAATTATGATGTAGTTGTTTTCTGAGAAGGAGTGTGTGGCACTGTAGTTGGAGCAGTCAGTAGCAGAGGATAGACGTGCAAGCAGTGAAATAATGTAGAGCTTCTGAATTGTGCTACACAAACCCTCTAAACTGTCATTCAATGTGAACAGCAATTTGCATTTTTCTGTCTTTCTACTTAACACTTCAATAGGATGTGACATGATTTTAGAGAACTGGGGAAAGCAGAGATTCTGACTGATAGTGGAGTGCGAATATTTACAAAACCAGTTTTTTCAGCCCCTGGATGAAGATTGTCCAGCCAGATGAGCCTAATTTATGCAGAAAGGAAAGTGTGCTGTTTGTTGAAAGGTCTGTTCTCTGCTACCAAGCTTGAATGATGTATTAAAGGAAGAGGAAGAATTTCACAGAATTTAAAGGCACATAAAGGATACAACTCTACAAATATTTCTACTGAACAGGAGGCAGTCCACTGGGTCTGGATCTGTGTTCTGTTTTCTCTTCAGTGTAGGAAGATGGTGAATCTTTTTCCCTAGTTTTAATACTAGCCATTGCCAAATGCTCTGATTTCTTCTCATACAAAAAATACACTTAGACATTTATGCACTTATTATTTATTTCCCCATGTATATCCTCTGGTGATCTTTTGTTGTGTGTTTGTACAACCATGGTAAATCTGTTCCTCTGCTTACCTTGTAAAGCAGCTTACCTTATGTGCATAGCGTTTCCAGATGGAAAGAACTTGTTGTCAGTGCCTGAGGCTGTTGTTTCTCTTTCTTGCTTCTACAACTATCTCTGTAAACAAGAACTATGACTACACTTTTATACTTAAATTTTGCCAGAGGGCTTTTGTATTCCAATTGCAAGTAGTTGGAACAGACCTGTAAATATATTACATAAATGCAAAGTTATAATATATGATTCTGTGACTGAGCATGTAATTATTTTATGTTTGGGTTGTTTCCACAGGCAGGTGCTTCTAGTACACTAAATAATTTTTTATTTTTGCTTTTTAATTTTTTTACATGTTTGAATAATGTATCAACTCTTACAGTTAATAACAGTGTATTTCAGACCATCTCCTCTTTTATCTGTGCAGGTTGTGGCATACACTGCACTCCTGTCCAAGTGACCATGACTTTAATTGTTCAAAGCATTGGAAGCAGCAGCTCCCTATTCACATCTCAGTTTGCTGTGAGCTGGACAAGGGTGTTAGTGCATCCCTGAAGCACAGACCTCAGGGCTGTGTTTGGGATCCAGTTTAACCTGAGGGATCTCATAGAAGTGCACTGTCATGGTGCTTTAGGCTTTGCCAAAGTGTGTATCCATACACATCCTGCTGCCTGCAACATGAGTCACACTCAGCTGCACTCCCAAAGCTTCTCCCTGTAACCCTAAAAGCAGACAACCAAATTACAGCTGAGCCAGCAGAGGCTTTTGCAGTAGTGGTATGAACAGGCTCCAAGGCACCAGTGTCACAAGAATAACTGATTAGCTGGACACATGTTGAACATGTGAAAGTGTGTATGGAGAAAATGGTAGCAAGGAGATCTGACTGTGTCTCTTAAAGGGTAAAAGAGAGGAGGTCTGGGGTATGTGTGTTAACTCTATTTCCCTATCACTAGATTTTGTGCTTCTATTCACTCTTTTCAAAAATTGTTATTTCAATTCTTAGAACTTCTGTAAGTATTTTTTCAGTATGTGAGAACAGTTAAATTACATTATAGATCTGCCTTTAATTTTTTTCTGATTTATTCAAAGAGTTATTTTTAAAATGAAAAAGATCTGTGTTTTATGGAATATACTGGCTGTGACTGAATTCCACTTCAGTGATTTGTAACATTTTCATTATGTTTAGTTTGTCTCTGGAGCCATTGAGTTAGTTCCAGATCCAGTATTAAATCTTTCCAGTAGTACACTCCCTAGCTAGCCTGAGATATTATCCTAAATATTTATAAGAGAGGGAACTTTTCTAAATCTTAGAAGATTTGAAGGATAATCACAAGATTTGGAGATGAACACAATTTAATTCTGCATTGGGGTTTTGGGTTTTGTTTCTAAAGCAGTAACAGAAATTTTAGAAAATCACAGCTCCACAGATGGCTGAAATGGGAAGGCACCTCTGGAGAGCAGCCACTCCATCCCTGCTCAGAGCAAGGGCAGCTAGAGCAGGATGCCCAGGGCTGAGCTGAGTTGGCTTTTCAGTACCTCTGAGGGCAGAGACCACACAGCCCCTCCAGGGAGCCTGTTCCACTGCTCAATCAGCCTTTTCTCGGGTTTAAACTACATTTTAATGGTGTTGAATGGAATTGATGGAATGGTAAAGTTATGGAGCCTTTCACTTTCAAGTACCGCTTGGTTTTTATTAACATTTAAATGTCAATCATGGTCTTATACAACACCTTATATTCAAATGAAGATTTCTGCCCATGTTGTGGCTGTTCTGAGCATAGATACTGGCCATTACATCTCCTGCAAGGAAATTGCTATAAGAATATTTTTTTGTCTCATGACAATGCATGTTTTTAGTACTTGGTATACTTTAAAGACTATTAAATAATTGGCATACTTACAAGGAATTTTAATATTAGCATTTCCAGACTTGCAACAAAAACAATTTTCCTGCAGCCAGACTGATCTGCTCAGTATAACACAGGAAATACAACACCAGCAGATGGGAATGCAACCCAAGTGTCCTGATTACCTCTTTCCTTGAACTTGCTGACAAACAAAAAAAGAAGTTGTCACAGTATGGTACAAAGTTATGTGGTCTCCTTAGCATAATTTCAAAGAAATATGAAATTCCACCATGCAAAATAACCTAAAATCTAGGCATACCTTTCCTTTGCAGAAATTATCCAAAAGTAAGTTAGAAATTTGGGGGTCCTCCACACAGAAACCTATTGAAGCAAATCCAGAGAAGGCTACCAAGGTGATAGAGGTATGGAGCATCTCTGTTGTGAGGAAAGGCTGAGAGAATTGGGACCACTCAGCTGGAAGAAAAGGCTTTAGGGTGACTGAATTGTGGCCTTGCAGAGCCCACAAGAAAGATGGAGAGGGACTTTGTACAAGGGCCTGTAGTGACCGGACAAGGGGGAATGGCCTCAAACTAACAGACAGTAGCTCTAAATTAGATGTTAGGTAGAAATTCTTCCCTGTGAGGATTGGAAGGCTGTGGCACAGGTTGCTCAGAGAAGCTGTGGATGCACCATCCCTGAAAATGTTCAAGGCTGGATGGAGCTTTGAGCAACCTGGTCTAGTGGAATGTTCCCTGCCATGGAAGTGGTGTTGGAAGTAGATGATCTTTGAGGTCCCTTCCAACCCAAACCATTTTGGGGTTCTCTAAAAATACAGTATTTTGTTATTTCTGTATATAGACAACACTGTGTTCTTTGTATAGTTAAATTTTGTTTGTGTTAAAGTACTTCTCTTGGTGTTCAGTCATGGTTTAAAAAGAGGTTGCAGTTGTTACTACCATGTAAGTTGTCAGCGCAGATTTATATTTTAAATTTACATTATTTCCTATTTTTTTTCTTCAATATGGCTTTGCTACGTAGTGAGATAAGTGAACAAAATAATGATAGAAGGAGAATTTGTATGGCCAGCACTAAACACTGGTTGAGTTCCTGCAGTTAAAGCCGAAGCCATTAGATGGTGCCATGCAGTAACCAGAATTTTCTCCTCGTCTGCTTAAAGCCAGCTGTGTGTTCTATCTGGCACGATCTTAAATGGCCAAGCCTATTCTTCCAGGGCACTGCCTTGCATTGGTCAGCCTCAGTCATTATGCGCAAAACCCAGACAATAAATTAAATCTCTAGAATTTTTTTTTATTTGTTTCAATGAAAAGACTGCACCATCCTGAAAATTCAACAAAAGAGAAGGCAATGGCAGGACAGATTTACTGCCCCTTTTTCAGTTGAAAGCAGTGTGCAATCTAAATGATTTACTTGTTTGCTAGCCCTGCATGGTGCTGTCTCCTGGGTTATCATTCACCTAAATGGCCAATGTAGTACAATGAAAATGATAGTGCGGTTACAAATTCACAGCAATTTACTGGTTAGAATCTCAAAATGGTAAATTATTTAATTTCCATTTCTTCACTTACTGTTCAAGGTTGAAAACTTAGACATGGAATATTAAAAAATGGAAAAGAATTCAGCAGCTTTGGAAGCTCAAGTAGTAAAATTTTGGTGATAATAGGATGGGCTTTATTGTGTATGTAGATGTAATAGACTTAGGCTTTTGTACAGCATCTGACTTACTACTGTGTGACATTCTAATAAAAAATTAACACTACAATATCAGCAAAGCCCATCTTAAGTGGATTAAGTGCTGGATAACTAGCAGTTATCAAAAAGCAGTTGCTAATAGAGAATCATCATGTAAATGGGAAAGTTTTTACCGTGTTTGTGTGGGGACAGTAGGAGGTCTGGCTCTCTGCATTTCTGCATGTGAATGATAGATATAAAATCATCCTGGGGTACCTAAGGGTGATGGAAAAATTGTTTGGGTGGCAGGTCATGACCTGGTCAGGGCACCCGTGAAGAGTAGTTTGTGTTTCTCTGTGACCTCAGACTGTGCAAACAAATCTACCTATTCATTTAGTACAGACAAATGCAGACTCATAAAGCTGGATGGATAGGAACAGGCAGTACAATCTATGTAAAAATGGGGGCTGTGTTCTGAGAAGTGAGAATGGAAAATCCATAGGTGAATTGGAATGATGATATTGAGACTGTGAAGTTCTTGTTCTTGGAGGAAGATTCTTTCCATTTCCATTGGCATGTGGCCATGTGGTCACCCAAATGAGGGCTTACTATTTTCTTTGGTAAGTCAGTTTTAAGCTGGATCAGTTCCCTTATCTGACTGTGTGGCCTCATAAGCTCTTGTGCTTGGCATAGTTGGGAGCTAGGGAATAATTGGATTGCCTTTTTCAGTGGAATTCGTAATTGATTATGAAAGCAAACCCTGTCACCACACAATTCAGCAGCAGCTCCCACTAGGAAGCCTTGAATAGTAATACTGCAGAGTAATGCAAAGGAGCCAGGGAGAGGATTTTATAGCTATATAAATGTATAGATATATAGATACTGCAACAGTGAGATCACTGTGATGGCAGTTCTAATTTTGTAAGATTTTAGTCTCAACTGATTCAATGACTGGAGTAAAGCTTTGGGGGAGAGAGGCTTCAACTTCAGTACCTGAAGGATGCCAAAGAAGAACTTTATTACAATGCCTATGACAGCCTGACCACTAACAAAGTTCATCTCCTTGCAGTACAACTGTCTGAATCAGGATGACATTTAGCAGTATGGTGACTGCATTTCCACCAGGCCATACATAACAAAAGCCAGGATCCATTCACAGCAGCTGGACGTGCACAGGTGCTTTTTGCAGGTCTGATCAAAATGCAGATCTTGCCAATCAGAAAAATACTGCTGATCTCGGAACATTTGAATGAAGGTCTGGTGAAACTCTTGAAAAAAGTTGAGCAAGGTCATTTCACATGCTTTCAAGTTAATCCAGAATATGTAGTGTTTTCTCTAACAAAGAGGTACCCTACATATTAGTAGGGTATACCTCTAATTTTTAGTCAGCTATCATAAAACTATTTCTTTGAGTTTTCTTTGCATCTTCTTTAGATCTGTGTTGAGGACAGTATGACAGTTCCTGCTGTCTTTTCTTTCTTCATATTTCATATTCTATGAAGAACAGAATAAATTCAAGGTGCCATTATTATGCTTTATTTCCTGTAAAACTTGAAGATAATAAATACTTTGATTTTTATTCATTATTTATTGTTTATTATTATATTTTCCTGTTTGGCTACCAAACATTTTGATAAATGAGCATAAATAACTCTTAAAAGAGAGAAGCAAAATTAAAAGAAAGGAATGAATGGGTCAAGTTTTGGAGTGTGTATATTAATTCATAACATTCTACCTCTGGTGACCTTGCTTCAGAAGCTGTCTAGGACAGGTTTAATGAGCTTGGTTTACTCAATTTGATTCCAAGAAGACATTTGTAATCCAAATTACAAAACCAAGCTGGAGTCTGGCCCAGTTTTCCCTAAGTGACAGGTTCTGACAGGAGAGGTTTGGTGGCTGAAGCTGGGGATACTGGGGGCCAGGGCTGAGGCGCCTGTGCAGAGCTGCAGGGACAAGGGACAGTTCTTGCCTCTGAAATCAGCATGCTGGGCTATTTCCTTGTCTCAGCCAAAGGTGCCAAAGAGAGCTGGGAGTTGTGACCATCTTTTCCAACATTTTGACTTTTATTCTGTTACATAACCTCAAAATAGTGGTGACAAACTGAATCTCACTAACAAAAAGACTTTGTAACAGAAGGAATTCACACTTTCCCTGCATTTCCTGGCCAGGCAGCCTGTGTACAACTGTTAGGGTGCACAGTGCGTGACCCTCAAATAATTGTCCTTTTAAGCTATCAAACTTAAATTGATTAAATAAATGTCTTTATAAATTTGGGGGCCCTGTTTCCACATGTGGTTTGATGTATTTGCATTAAATGATTAAAATTCTAACAGATTACATTCCCCATGGAAAAGTGAAGGAGGAGGATTACATCACAAAATTCTTATCTTCCTTATAGTTTGTGAGATCTAAGAAATGTAGGAGGCAGTGCATTGAATACTCATATTACATGATTATTCTAACAGTTGTTTGTGATATGGTTGTCTTCACTGCTTAGATTCTGCTTGTTTGAGACAATAGCTAAGCATCTGCTAGTGACTGCAGAATCCTGCAAAATAAAGACTAAAATTTTACCTCAGCTGACACCAATCAGTGAAGCAGATGCTGCAGTAACACTGAAGAGGATTTTAACATTGTTTTAATTGCATGATAGAAGTCAAATAGTGCTTTCTCAGTGGGGCAGTGAGTTAAAGGCATGGAAAAAAGGAATTTTTTTTTTTTTTTGTCAGCTATTATTCTTTTGTTCTTGGTTTTGTATTTTTTTAAATTGCTCAAATGTTCTGTCTTGCAAACTGTGCTAGTTTGTTTGGAATTACTCAAGATAATTTGAGAATGCACTGTAATGCTTATAGATTTGCTATGACCAATGGGAGCGCACCAGCTTTTCAGCCTGAAGTTGGAATTGCTTAGTATAAACATTTGCTTTTTTTTCAGTTTGAAACCTAATTAAAAATATTACAGTTCCTGCAGATTTTTTAAAATTTAAATAGGCCTATAAAATAGTAGTTGTATTTTAGAGTCCGATAAATTAAATTTTAGAGGTGGCTTTAGTGCTTGTTAGGAAGCTTGACTTTTAAGATGAGTTTCATATCAGAGCAAATAATTTTTGTGAATATGATGTCTATGAGAGATGTGAGCTGTGATAATGTTTATGAGCTCTGGAAGCTGAAACTGATGACAGCACCAAGTATGGACAGTGGGGCTGTATCAGATACGGATACTACTGCAATTATAGGAAACAGAAAATGTGTTGTTGTGTAAGAGCAGCGAGTTCTCTGTATTCCTCTCCAGCCACTTCCTCCTTTCAGCGCTCTGGGCAGAACCAGCCCCAGGAACCGCGGCGTTTGCAGCTGAGTAATTCTGACATCACCAGGAGTCTCTCCTGGGCTGCTGCTGCAGAGGCTGGGCTTTCCTCAGGACTCTGGCTAGGCATTTCTCCTGGTTCTAGAAAAGAACAGAAACTAGACAAGAAAGGAAAGTCATGTGCCTGAATGCCCACATAAGGGGAGTGTTGGTTATGTCACTGCAGCTGCTGAGTTTTCGGGGAAGAGCTCACAGTCCCTGCTCTCAGGGCTTGCACTCCGGGTCAGATGTGCCAGCACAAGTGAGGCTGCCTTTACTGCTGCAGTTGGGTGCTTGTAAAGTTATGAATCAAAAATGATGGGGAATTGCACTTACTTCAAAACAATACACAGTAGGAAAGCATTATATTCCAGTGCCTCTCAAAGTGCATTTAGAAAAAAGAAATTACCACAAAGTTCTGATGACAGCAAAACTTTTATTATTTGTAAAACTCTGCTTAGTTTTATTAATATACATTGCTGTGTTAATAGAATCTCTTTTCATTAATAAATGTATGCTACAATTTTGTGTATTAGTAAAGTATGATGTGGGAAAGTTAGAAAATTATCCTAGTAAATCAGATTGATTATTTAGTTATTGCAGTGTAATTATTTATTGTAATATAATTTGAGGGCAGACTTCATCTGCTGTTTCTCCTGATGTGAGGAGCCAAGCAAGTATATGTAAGCATGGTAAACAGAGTGGGGATAGTGAGAGAAAATAAAACTCCACTGTCCAGATTGGTAGCCTTTGTTTGCTAATCATCACTTTGGGATATTTTAGACTATAAACTTTCTTGGAAGAAGATCTTTGTTGACTGCATTTCTCTTTTCTTTTTACTTTTTTTCTTTTTCCGGCTGACTCAGTCTATCAGTTTCCATTTAGTTAGGCAGAAAATTCAGGTAAACAAAACATTCCAAGAACAGCTCAGAGGTACATGCCTCTTCTAAAATACTGTGAAATTAAATTAATCTGTTCTATGTTTAAAGTGAAGGCCTACTAAAAATGAGTAAATTATAGACATTCTACAGTGTCATTATAGACATTCTAGAAGAAATAGTTAAAATGTATTAAAACAGGAATACAGGTCTGTAACAAACATTTGGTTCAAAACAGCAAATAAATATGACCAGGCAATGTGAGGCAGCAAAACTACTTATGCTCCACAGTAGGGCAGATGTTTGGGTTTAGTGAGATAATATTTACTGACAGGAACTCACCTCTGTATACACATGTAAACTCTTTTACAAGAAGTTTATTCGTTTGCATTTCACCAGGGATTTTACTGGCATGTTCCCAAGATGAACTGAAGTCTGTGGATCAAAGCCCAGAAGTCAAAATTCCCAAATGCAGACTGTGGGATTCATTTCATGAGCAGTGTGTGTTGGGAAATCCTTGAAGGCACAGAAGAAATGGTGCACAATTCATAAACTCTATTCCACTTACCTGCTCCACTACAAGATGTATGCAGGAGAAAACTCATGTTCTTACCAGGTCCCATCAGAATCTCCAAAAAATGATCCAATTAATTTCAGTTTAAAATTCAAGTGTCTTTTAATGACTCACAATGTCACTTATAAAGACAGTGTCCACTTATAAAGACACATTTGGATTATTTTACCACGAGAATTAATGGTACCAGGAAAATAAACAGAAGCATTTGCCAGGAGCTGCTTAAAGTGGTACAATCTAATGGAAACTTCTCTGCAGCTTTCCCTAAGGGTAATAAAGTTGTGAAGAAGTTGTGAAACTTCTCCTCATGAATATCTCAATGCATAATAAATTTGGACAAAGATGGTTGATGTAAACATCAGTATTTCTGGATCATGGAAATACATAAGTGCTTTATACATGAAAGTGCAGGTAGTTTTGAACAATTTTATGTATTCTGAACACAAAAACATATTATCAAAATCTTGGGTATTTTTCTGGCATGGCTGATTAATCACAATGGGTTGGGATCATATAAGCTGCAGCATCTGTCCCATTGTTGTTATTGCGAGTACACAGAGAGCTATTCCCCTGTGTCTCTAATTCACTGATGTTTATTGCTTAGTAATGGAAAAAGTTAAGCCTGTTGCTTGACTAAAGGACTTTCTGCACATATTTGAGTGGAACCCATCCTCCAGGTGGAAATAAGGAACATCCCTAGGAGAGAGTCACTGCCAGCCCAAAACAGTATTCAAAGACACAGTAGTGCCATTGACAGGGATCCTTCCCATCAGGATTCCAGCCTGAACAGAAGACTCCTTTGAAAGATATTCCTCTACTGCAGAGTAGTGCAAATGCCCTATACATAAAATCCCATAAGCCCTGTTTGTATTTTGGACAGCAGTAAGAAAGAGAGGATTGGAGGGGAGGGTGTCTTTTTCTCTTCCCCCCCCCAAAAAAAAAAAATGTAGCTCTCTCATCTAGGAGGCAGATGGTCACAGTGGTCATACTCCCTGCTTTGTAACTGGCACTTGGTTTTGGCATGCTAATGATTTATTGTTCCCAAAAATAGCTATACAGACAGGGTCAATTATATTTTTGGATTGTACAGCATGTAGAGCAATTATTTAGTTGCACAAGGCAGTTGGTTTATAATGCAGTACACTCCTTCTTCATAATTGGCACCTTTCTGATATCCCATTTATAATGGAGGGGTCTATCTTTAAAAACAGTGCCTTATATTAGCATGCAAATACACTGGCTCCCCCCAGATAGCTTTACACACAGAGACAATTATATTTTTGCTTTGCAAAAATGTGTGGACTAATAAGCTATAGAAAAATGGGGCACTTGGTCTTCAGATTTGAAGATCTTACTGCATCAAGTGATTTTGAGACACTTTTAAGGATAAACTGGTAGGTAAAATGAATAGGATGAGATTGTGCCAGCTGTCCTCTCTTGCACTGTCATTTGAATGCAGAACGAGCCATTTGTAGTTCTGTTGTTTCATTGCCCCTCAGTGTGTGGATCACTCTGCAGTGGGAAGGGTCAGATGCCACACACAGCACCCTGCAGCGAACACTGCATGTGGGCTCAGCCAGGTGGGAAACAGCCTAGAACCACTGGGATTAGTGGTGGGCTTTAGCTATACATGTTATCAGTAACTACCCACTGATTTGTTAACTGTTTTGAAGTCAACAACCACACTGATTGACATCAGTTAAAAGTTTTCATGTTGAATATAAAAATATCTTAACTACTCTCTCAGGAGAGCAGATAAACGAGGGGGGAGAAGTTTTCATACATGGTATTTATGACAAGATTTGTCCTCAAAGTATTCTGAGTCAATCTGTAGCTCTGCTAAAAACGTGGTGCTAAATCTAGAGATGAATTTAGGGTGGCATTTTACATAATTTTTTTTCTTGCAACTAGCAAGACTATAAATGAAAAAACAGAGAAAATACTGACTCTTCTGTGCTGTCTGTAGTATGTTTGACAGAATGGTCATCACTAAAACCTTGGTCAGGGATACTACAAATCTTTGTTAATTTGAGTGTGGTAAAAAAACACGTTGTAGTAGAAATTAGCAGGTGATTTCTCAAATACTGGGGACTAGGATTAGTTTTGGGGTTTAGATAGTATCTTTTTAAAGTGAGGAATACTTCATTCATCTGTCCACTTATTTATTTATTTTTCTAGTACCCTCTCATATGTTACTGGGGGAGCAGAGAGGAGATAAGAAATAACAATGCCAGCAGGGAATGAATGAAAATTATAGATTTGAAGCTACCCTAACACAAAGGTGCCTGCTCTAGCCTATATTGTAGGTTTGGAGACTAAGTGATTGTATGTTCTTTTCACACCAAGGAAGAAAATCACACTTGTTCTTGATATCTAATAATGATACCACACAGTATGCACAGTCTGAAACCAAGCAGAGAGAAAAGATAGGTTTTCTGCTGCCCAAGGGGACTGATGTGATTTATAAACATTTTGGAAACATCTTTAAGAATGAATTCAGATTGTGGAATCTTTTTAAAATACTCCAGAATCTACACAGTAAATGTTTCTGTGTAGATCAGAGTGAAAAAATATAATAAAAATCCCCTTTTATTCTCAGGTGAAATGTCAAAATTATTGCCAGTGTAGTTATTTGGTAAATCTAGTTCAGTAATTTACAGATTAATTATTTACCTAATGGATTTGCAACTTCTGTTGTCTAATCAAAAGTTAAATGCTTGCACAACACTAAAAATGTAATTTGTATTCATGTGAAGTATGGAAAATATGATTTTTTAAAATAAACTTATGTAAAAAATGCAATTAGTTTGTTAGTTTTAACAAAACCCTGGGAAACTAGAAATTATGTCTTATATCATTCTGGGTTTTTCTGGAATGTGTCTAAGACTAATAATGCAAGTTTGAAAGTTATACAGGAGTTTCCAGTGAATGTCCAGTGTTCTTGTCCAATGAATTTTGTTATGTTTTTATGTGAGAGAATTAGCAAGAGTTGTTTGAAAACTGAAAGTTTTGTATTGTTTCAAATCCTGTTTGGAGACAATTTTTGTTCTGTTATCAGCAATGCCTTTGCTTTAGTCAGGAGGAAAGGTTAGCCTAAGATATAGCTTGTTTGATGTACATTGAGTTTATCACAAATACATTTCTTCCCCATGCCTATGAACATGTGTTAGAAGTTTTCCTTTTTGGATTTCACAAAAGATCAGTTTGGTTTCTTACTTCAGGATGTGCATTTTATCTTTATCTCTCCTGCAAAACACTCACAGATCTGTCCTCTATGAATACAAACCCTTTAATAGATTAGAACAACAGATACAAGACCACATATATCATGGGTTATGATGTATACACATTAGTCAAAATAGAAGTGCTTTAATCATAATTTGAAATAACTTTAATTAAACAAACTCTTGCACTTTCACTGATAATAATCTTAAACCAATCCCAAGCAGTGGCATCTACATCCTGGGAAATTATTGGGAATGATTACTATTTAATCAGCATATAAATAAGATGCTCTCAGACATCACTCACCCTATTTACATATTGGTGAGCACATGTGGATAAGAAACTGTGTTAGATTGACTAGGGACAGTAATTTTGGTGGAATTCAATTAACTCATGTTTTTGGTTGAAAATGTAGCTCTGTTTATGAATAACATTACATCCCTTAACATTTTACTGGTAGAACAGGACTAACAGCATGACAACTTGATGATCTGATTAACATAATCTATTGCACTAACTCAAAATTTACTTGCAATTTGGAAGAGACCAAATTTCTAATTTATTAAAGGAATAAGTGCAGGCTACTTTTTTGTTTCGAATTCTGGTGTCTCAGCTCTTGATGTCTCTTCCCAGAGACATGAAAACTGGTATGACTATATCATTTCCAAGATTAGTTAGAAAAACACCAATCCCTTGTAGGTGTCTTGAGGATGGCAGATGGTCATGTCTTTGTATCAATGTAACAAATGAACAGGCTGTGTATTTTAGTGATGTAAATTGAAAAAAACATATCCAGGTTCTCAGGGAAAATGTGAACTTGAAGGATAGTCAGCTTGTGGTATTGGGAAATCCATTTTTAATTAAAACTTTATTTTATGTAGAGATCTTGTCATAAGTTATTTCTGGAAAAGAATCTATGAGATATCTATATGAATATAATTCTGGAGCCAAGCATAAGATATTCCTTCATACCTCCCACAGCAGAAAGGCAGTGTCTCTGTGAATGTGCACATATCTCTGCTCCTCACATTAGCTCCATATAAATGTATTAATCTATAGATGTAGCTCTCAATGCCTGATGCAGCTGGTCCAGTAGAAGGGCAGTAAATACCTGAGGCCTGGTCTTCTACAAATTGAAACCAACTCTGGAGCTTTGTTGTTTACTGATGTTTATGATGCTGCTTTCTTCACTGGTGCCCAACACAATCATGAATTCTCTCTGTGCAGCCTTTCCCCCTGTCAGGAGAAGCACTGTGCCCTTTCTGTGGCCCAGCACGTGCCCCTTTCTCCACAAATCTCCATCCATGTTGCCCATTTTCAGCCCTCCAAAGCAGAAAGTCTCAGATTAACTCCCTTGCCTTTCTTGGGAGAGGATTTTTGCCCCACACTACTAAGAAGGCTCTTTATTCTACTCCATGTTCTTAGGCCATTGTATTGCACAGGATGAGCCTCTGGATGGGAACAATTGCCCTCAGCTTTCAAGGTCCATCATCCAGAAGCAGCACTCTCCAAATCATAACATGCTGGAAGAGTGTGAGACAAATATAAGGACATAGCAAGAAACTGACATTTATTTCAGAGCCTTTCAGCTGTGGAATAGAATGAGCTGGTTTGTGAGTCACTGGCTGGGATATCTGAGGATCTGTGGTCATACCTGTTCAGAGAAGCAGATACCATAATGTTTCAGCTGCAGACTTTTTTTTTAATTCCTGCCATGTAATGTGTCTATGCATAACATAAAAGTTATTGCTCTTACTTATTAAAATGTCATCAATTTTGAGTTTACAACAGGTAAATAAGAGTGTAGGGTCAAAGTAGTTTCTTTGTTTGCATCTCTGTAATTTGCAGCAGAATTTTACCCATCATTTTAAATTCAACTAAATGAAAAGCATATCGCAGGCTGTACTTAAAGCAAAATCAAGGCAAACAAAACCAAGAATATTAGCAATGGTTCATCTGAAGGATCAAAAAGATGGATCTGTAGTATAATTACACAGCACAACATTGCAGCTGGATTGTCTTAGTGTGTATCTACCTCTCAGGCTCTAAATAAAATTAATTATTGTGAGAAATAACTTCCATAGGAACTGCTTTTCTTTTGTTCAGGAAAAAAAATTAAAACAGTTGGGTGTAAACTTCAGAGAAAGGTCATAGGTTAATGGAGTTCGTAAATAGAACAGCAAGGGAATCTAAACTTTAATTACTGTAATGTAAATTACCTTAGAGAGCCCAAATTAGTGATCACTTAGCCTAGCCACTCCACCTTCCCAGTAGGTTCTGCTCACTTTGGGGGCTTAACCCAAATTCCCTAAATTCCATCCAGACTCCTGAGATTGTGAACAATTTGCATAGTTGCAGCTTCTTCTCCAGGAACTTTAGGATGTCTTTTTCCTTCCAAATCCCTTTCTGCCAGTTTAGTGCAACTGAAGTATCATTACCTAGTAACTTTTGTTTTAAATAACATGTATAAAGAAAATGACAAAATCAACTGCATTGACTCATCCTGGGGAGAAATGCTGACATAGAGATGAGAGAAATATCAGAACAGGGTGGGAATGGCTTTGCAGTTCACATTCCTGAACTGTAATTGCACTGAGGATTCTCTTTGCTTTTAATGGCAGGCCTCAGTACACTAGAATTTACTATGCAAATAAATGTATTTAGCAAGTTGTACACCAGAAACAACTTAAATACATTCCAAGTTCTCAATTCAATGAGAGGTGGAAGTCGAAACACCCATTTTGAATAATCACTTTGAAGATCAACATAAAAATGTTGTGTTCCCACCATCATGGCTGTGAATTGTCTGGCTGAAGAGATGCAGTGTGGCAAGAGCTGGGTTAAAGGAAGAAGGTTTTTTTATGTTTGTACTTATTAGGTTTTTCTCATAATTTTAAGAAGACCCTGCATTCAAACATAATAAGGAAGTTTTCCCCAACAAGTCCTAAATTAAGTGAGCAAATGCAAAAAAAAAAAAGAAGTTTAACAAGATCTGTGAGGCCCCCATTCCAGGATTCAGCATTTCAGGGGAGAAATGGTGCCTCTTTCTTTTTATTGCCATTTTAAGTGGAGATTAATCCTTGCTAAGAGGTAACTGTGAAGTGATTTATGGTTTATGGTTGCTTCTGTTGAGAAGCAAACAACAATATCTGTGTCTGTAATCAAGATGTCTTTAAAGTTTTGGTGGCCCAGCTCTGGAATCCTGATGCCTGGTTTGATTTGTCCTGTGAGTGGTGCAAAAGGGGCTGCAGAGAAACACTCCAACAATGCCTCTGCATATAATACAAAAAGAAAGAATGAATTTATGGAAGTGTAGCCTTTTTACTTTGAACTTCACAGAATGTACTCATTCATGAAAAATCATGGATAATTGCCAGTTAAATACAAGCATTCCCACTCCAGAGTTAGAAAGTTTTGGAGGGAGAGAAGATTTGGAAAAGGGAAATATTTCAAATTATAACAATAATAAAAAAGCCTTAATATATCTATAAAAGTAATTGCCTCACTTTTGAAATATTAGAGTAACACTTTGGAGATGTGGATTTGATTCCTGACATTTTCTTTGAGACTGCCTATGAGATCACTCTGCCAGTGTTTGTGTCCTCCATCTAAACAAAATAAAACAATCTATGCAGATTACAAGATGTCCAGGACAAGAGACTTTGTATTTTGGAGTGTATTTTACCATTCCTAGCACAGTGTGGTTTCAATGGAATTCAAGTATTTTAAGTTTTGCTGAAAATATATTTAATGATAATTAAAATAATGGTAATACAACTAGCAAAAAACAAAAAGCCAACACCCCTGAAAAAAAAATTAACCCTTAATATTGAAAATTTTAGGCAAGTATGTTATCTTCAACTTCTAGCCCCACTGGTATAGAAGACTGGTTCTTAATTAGGTTAGTTCTGTTAATAAAACACCTGCAACAGACTCTTACGTACAGCTCCCTCACACAAATTGCCCTCTCCCAGGTGGCTGGGTGAGATCTCATTACTTAGAAGAGAGAGCATCCTTCCAGGAGAGGGAGCTGCTCGGCCTGGGGACTCCAGCCTTGCCTGCTCCAGTTTGATCTTGCTGTGGGGAAGGGAACTGTGACATGTTCTGAATTTATCCTTGCACGACAAGCCTGCAGCTGCTGGGCTGCTGCTTTACCCATGGCCACTACATTGCAGCCTCTCAGCAGCAAAGATGCCTCAGGAAGTCCTAAGTGGAAGTTGTGAAACAGCCTGGGAAAGGCAGTGCAGAGGAGACAGATCCTGGGAATGTCTGGGAAGGATCCCCAATACTCCCATGTCTGTCACTTCCCTGGGACATGCCAGTGTGAGGCTGCTGGGCATAAAAAGGGATTAACAGAGTAAGTGAGAAATAAGCAGGAGATGCCAGGGCTAAGAGAGATCTCCAGAACACTACCAATAATTTCTTTAATGGAATTTTTCTCTTCTATAATAAAAGCACATTTATGAAAGCAATAAAACAGTAGTTGATTTATTTTAAGCACAGAACGAAAGAGTCTGAGTTATGCAACACATTTGCTGTATATTATTGTACTTCCAAAATGTGGTCTGTCATAGACAAGAAATAGTGTCTTTGCATGAACCAGGAAAAAAATGTACAATATTGAACTGAGCTGTGCTGATCTGGTCAGCTTCCAACCAGGAAAACAGAACATGTGCTTTTGTGGTAGCTTTACTTAATTAGTGCTGCCTTTTCCTTATTGTGACCATACTGCTGCTGCTTTCTGTTAAGATAGGATCATAATTATCAGTTTCTGAGGTAGAAAGGGAGCATTTTGCCTGATTCTTTGAAATTCCTCTAAGGAATAATATTCCCCCTCAGCAGGCATGTGCTGTTGGTCCTACTGAATCTGACATATGGGGTTGTCATTCTTGTGCTTAGCTAGCATTGATCTTTTCAGCATTGTTAATGGGGACTGTGCAGCTCTACTCACAGTCCTGTCTTCTCTCCATAACAGAATCTGTGAAATCCATATCTGGTACAAATACAAGGACAGTATTTAGTATTCTATTTTTCATCACCAGAATTAGAAGAGCTTGTTACTGCACTTTGCATGGCCAAGCACTGTTACTGTGTGCTGCTCCCACTCAGATCAAATGTAAAGATATGTTTGCTGTTGACCTCATTTAAAAGCCCTCTAGAGGGAAAGTCTGAAAAAGTTGATACAGTTTGGCATGGTTATTCATTATGCATGGGAAGTGCATTGCTTTATTTTCATTAATTTTACATAGAAATGAGATACAGCACAACATGCTTTTCTCATTTTTGGGAGCTTCACAAAGCTTATGTTGTTATGTTCTCTTCACAGAACCACTTAGAGACAAGCAAATCCAAAAGCGTTCTGCTCATCAACCCATGTTTAAAGAGGATGGGGTTGTTCTTGTGTTAAATGTTGGCATTCTGTTACTTCTCCTGCATGATGTTTTTCCTGGTTCTGCAGAATGAGTGGGACTGATGAAAAAAATTCAGGTGTGATAGAAAATATTCCCTTGGTATACCACTGGAAATTGTAACTAATCACCATGATGTAACTATTGGAATATGAGAGCTAAGGTACAGAAGCCTAGTTGTAGCTGTACTGAACTATCAGTATCATTCACTAAAAAAAGATTGCAGCTCAAATACAGCCTGATTGTTGAGTTTCTAAATAGAACTGAGGATTCCTACACTGCACCTTTTTCATTAAAATCAAGTTTTTTTCTTTCTATTTTTTCTGACTGAAGGAGATGTAAGTGAAAGGTCAGCATGTCAAATTTAGGATGATTTTTAAAAATCATATAATATAATAGAACATCATTCATTCATTCTTGAAATGTATGCTGCTTTTTTAAGGGTATGCAACTAAATTCGGAAAAGTCTTGGGAACTCTTCAGACAAATGTGGTGATTTACATACTGGTGAGAACATGAATGTAATTTTTTTCTAACCCTATCGAGCAGAATAATAAAAAAACATAACTTTGTCTTATGAAGATAATAAATATTAAAAGTATTTTAAATACTTGCATTCAAACTCAAACCTATTCACAGTGACCTTAGTTGCTAGGCTCTGTGCTTTCAATGGACAGCCCAAAGGACTGCAAAGGTCTGCAAATGATGTGCAGTCCTTTTCTGTTCTGCTTCCTATTCCTCTGTGCAGCATTCCTGCAAATGTCATTGTCAATCCAATTCTGTTGTTTTTTTAATTTTCAGAATGACTGCTTTTTCTTTATAGCATACACATTATATTAGCTACAATCCTAGCAGTCCTAGCAAAAATTACTTCTTCTGGCCCTAAAACCTTCGGTGAAATCTAGTGGTTTGGTCACAAAATTAGGAACCAGAAACTTCCTTGTAAATCCATCACCATTGCCACTTGTTTCTTCCAAAGTAACCAACTCCTTAAAGCTGCTTGTGGTGTCAGTTCTTTACATGTAGTATGGTGATAATACCTCTTTGCCTCTTAGAAGTGTCATGGAAATTATTTAAAGTCCATTATCCTGAATGACCTAGAAATACTAAATGCTGTCATCTAAGTATAACTAGTCCTGATTATTGAATATTTGGTTGTTTACAATATTTTTTTCAGAAGGTTTATGCATGCATTACATCAAATTAAATGTAGGTAATCACTTCTGTGGTTACTAAAGCTACACATCCAGCCCTTACCTGACCCTCTGTGATCCTATTGATTGTTTTGTGATTTACTTTGAAAAATAGGGTAGGGTTGGACCCAAAATGTTCACTTCTAACTCAATTTAGGTTTTGACATCAATGGAGATTTTGCTCCACACCTCTGCCTTGCAATACCTCGCATTAATTCCATGCAGGGACTGGAAAAATCGAGTAAGTGGAACGTAAGTGGAATGTGTGGTGTATGTTTTACATTGCAGTTATCCCCAATATTGCATAACCAAAGTACAGCAAAAAAGAGAAATGATTACTGGCACTTCACATTCTTGCTCAGATGAATAAGGGGGTTGGCAAGAAGAATATTCCTTATATGTATGTATATAAAAGAGGAAGTAAAGCTCTTTCTCAGTTGAAGACAGCTGCTCCTGGTTTTCATATCCTGTCCACTCAGAACATAGTTTCCCATGTGAGTGTTGTGGTAAAAGACAAAAGCAAACGCAGCAATAGGCTTTTCTCTGTTCCAGCCCCCCAGCCATCCTGAGTCCCAAGTGGTGATAGGAGCTGTTCTTTTTCCTTGCTACTTAATCCAGCCCTGAGCTGGATTAGCAATGGCGCGTTCCTTTGTCAAAGTGCAAGCTTAGGCTGGATAGCCATGGGAATCCTGCCCTAAGTACCCTCTCCTGACACACATACACGCTCTCTTGGCTGCCTCAGACCCCTGCCCATCTGTTGGTGTGGCACTGTGCCCACTTGCCCAGCTCACTGCCCATTCCTGAGAGGCATCATGGACAGCTGACAGCACTGCTGCCTGCTCTGAGCACAGCTTGCTTTGTACAGAAACCTGTCTCACAGGTGGATTTGGTCTTGCACTGCTCAGAGCTGTATAGGCAAAACCTGAGTCTGACTGAAGCTGGATCAGCCTTACCATAACCTGACTAGAAACAGATCTGAAAAATTGTCTCTGCACTGGAAGACAGACAGGGAGGAAAAGGGGCTCTGGCAGTGGATGCTGAGTCCAACACTTCACTGTCTAAGTGCTTCATAGATGGCATAGAAGGTCTGCACATAAACAGCAATTCATGACAGCTGATGAAGAAAGAAAGAGCTCTGTCTCACCATGGTGATTCCAGGGGAGTTGAGGGCATGTTTTACTTTGTGTGTTTTGTTTCTGCACAATATTTGAGTCATATGTTGATTCATCTCCTAAAAATAAAAGTATCTGACTTCTTGACCAGCTCACACTCAGTTGCTTTATGCCTTTGCAAAGATCTTACATCCCAACCCACAGATGTGTATCCATGCTGACAGAAGAGTCTTCTGTGTTTGAGGGCATGCATGGTTTGAGAGTTTTCATAGCTTTCCCATACCTGCTTCTCTCAAAACTTAGCAGTAATGAGGTTCTGATTGTAGAGGAACTGACATGAAGAATTAAGAAACTGTGAGGGGTAGCTTTCTGCTCAATTCCTTTTTAAAAGGCATTGGGAATATTTTTAATCTTTGGAAATGTTTGGTTTTGATTTTTGTTTTTAATTTGTTTTTGTTCTTGTTTTGTGAGTTGAGTAACAAGGAATTCCTTTTCATTTTATGAAAGATAAATGATGAAATCCTCTCAGAAATGAAATACCAATGCCAGTTCATTCCAGTAGAAAGAATTCCATGTTGGTTTTGCCAGGTTATACTTTTATCTGACAGAGTAAGTAACACATAGAGAAAATTGGGCCTTGTGTGTTGCAGGGTGAAAGGCACAGTGGGAAGGGAAATGGGCTGAAAGTCGACTAGGACTCTTTTATTGCCCCTGCTGTTGAACTACTTTATGACCCTTAGCAAGTCACTCAGCTTCTCGGTGCCTTGGTTTTCTTTTGGTATTAATTAACTAAATTGTAAATGATTTGTCAACAAGACTTCTACACTGATCTTGGCTTGGCCTTCAGGTGCTAATGGATCAAAAGTAATAATGTTGAAAACTTCATAACCAATCCCTCATTTAGCCAAAGGCATTTTTACCTTTTTGGTGAAGTACTCATTTACTTCCATAAAGACACAGTTCTGTAAATAAAGGGAGAGCATCATAGCACATATTCTTTATTGTCACTCATCTGTTTATCCTTTGATTCCATGTTCACATAGAAGCAAAGTATTTTGCAAAAAAAAAATAAAAAGGATTTCTTCTAGCCATTATAGGTTTTACAATTTCCTTTATGTCTCAAAAGGAAAACCAGCTCTTTTAGCTGGTATATGTAGCTGTATAAGTGTGTTCTATAATGAGTACACAATAAACAAATACTGTGTATTAACAATAAATGTATCCTTGTAATTAGATATGCACTTTTCATGGTTTCATTGTTCTGTACGTGTCTTGTCTGGATATAACCAGTGCCCTCTGGAAGCCTTAGAACAGAGCTCCCTTTTGCTGAGGGGAGCAAGCAGCAGCTCCAGCTCGTGTGATGAATGTAGGTCAGTTCCCGCAGAAGGAGATCTGTGCTCGCGCTGCAGCGCCCGCGCGGGGCCGGCTCCCACCAGCTCTGTGCTGCCAGCACAACTTCTTAGGCTCCTCTTCAGTTAATTATACATCTTTTCCCTTGGCTGCATGATGTGTCTGAGCTGCCTATGGAGTATTTTCCTCCATTCTGTGTTCAGGTGCTTGACAAAAGCATTTCTGCTTTTGGAAATTTAAGGTTTTACCAATTAGAACAGATATAATGTTGTATTGTTTCCTCCTCCCCCACCATGATTGTCTCCCTAGTATTTTTTTTTAAATAATATACATGTTTTGAAGGTTTCTGAAATTAACACAAATAGAAAATTAATTATAAGGATAGTGCAAAAGCTTTTTGTATCATAGCTCAGATATGAAAAGGTTTAAGAATGAATATTATAAAGTTCATGTAACTTTTCATACAACATTCTTGAAGGGGGTAGGTATCTTGCAAAGAATTTTAGATAAGAATTTTTTTCTTTAACATAAATAATTTAGTGGATCTATTTTATATTATTTTAGGTTTCATTTCATCTTTGGAAGTTCTAAGGATTGCTTGTTCATTGAACCTCTAGTCTCAGTTCAAACTCTATAAAATTTCCCACTTACTCCTCGTTCCTTTCAAACTTTATGGAGAAGCTTCTGCAAGTTTTCATTCAGTGAGTACAAACAGTGTTACCCTGTCCATCTTTCTCCCATGTGTGACCACAGTTTAACAATAGCCCTGACGATTTTTGTCCCTGAAAGGAGGTGCCTAGTTGAGAGTATGGTGGAACAGGTATTTCATTTTGTGCTCCCGCTATGGCCATCCCAGAAAAAGGGGATTATTGGATCAAAATACTTGTGTATGTGCATATATATATATACACACACTTTTTAAAAATACACATGTTTATTTATATAGAAAGATTACCCTTGAAGGGTTCTTGGTTTAAATATGAAAAATTGAAGACAAAGGGAAAGTGTGTTCTCTGAAGGGGAAGACAGAAACAAACGTTTTATTCTGCAACCAAATCCATACAATCTGCACAAATCACTAAATATACTGCTGGGAGGAGGGAGGAAGTAAACCCCCCCCCTTCCTCACCATGCACTTTTGGGAAGAAAGTGAGCTTACTTAGTGAAATTGGAGAAACACTGCAGCATTCTCTGACTTCCACACTTGAGGGAGAATCAAATTAACCATTTACATTAAATTACAGTGTACACGCGAATTAGAGTGCTTCAAATCCGTTGTTATGCAATTTGTGGAGCTACTGCAGTACCCCAGATGCTGCTCCTGCCTCAGAATTACAGGTGTGGGCAGTGTCCAGCACAGTCTCACAGCCTCCAGTGGGAAAGGGCAGCTGTTCAGGAGACAGGATGACTCTTTGAGTACCTCAGAGATCCACACTTTAGACAGAACCCTGTGTTAAAATCAATACACTGTGTTGAGACATTCCTAGTTATTATCTCGTGGAGAAAATCTGCTCTGATAATGTATTTGCTAAAGATGCCTTACAGATAATATTCAGTGTTTTTCTGTGTGTGTGTGTATATAAAAATGTTTGTTGCTCGGGGTCACAACTTTTACATGTTGTTAAGGCACCAGAACTTTGTGATACACTGAACACTCTGTGTAGCTCTGAGCACTTGTTATAGATCTTTCTCACTTGCATTTGGGAACTTAAAAATCCAGGCAATTCATGGAAGTGTGAGGGGGATGTCCTGGCAAGCTAAATAAGCTAGATCAATCCCCTCTGATGGGCCCCCTTTTAAAAGATTATACAAAAGAACTGTTTTGTTTGAGCGAATTGCTTTCTACTTGGTGAAAATCATATATAAATGAGTCCCAGATCAATACTCTTGAGGCTGCAAAAGGAACAAAAAAACTCCAACCCAACATAAAAGATAGATCAGAAGCTATATTTTAGCAAAAATGTCTCTTAAGTGCTGTTGTCTGACACTATGAACTCCAATCAATGTGTCAGTATTTTGGAATTTGAAAGGAAATAGGGATCAGACCTGACAATCCAGAGCTGAAATTTGATGCTCTGGTCTTTTTGATAAACTGACAGGCAGTGAAAATTGCACACGTCTGCAGGGAATCAGGAGAAAAAGAGAGACAGTTTTGTGGAAAGTCTGCTTATGATTCACAAAGACATGCATTTTATCAAAATGGATTGCTTCTGCAGTGTGTGGCAGGTTGCCTTCCTTTTTGAATGGAAGCTTTTGCAGGTTGTAAACTGGTAGGTTTTGTACCCATCTACAATATATTCTGACTTTTGTTGGTTCAGAGTTTCATTTCAATTTCTCTCCCATTCCTGCAAATGAAGCAAACTTGTTAAAAATGGGTAATCAAAAAAGAATTAGAAACTTTACCCCAAAAGCCTTTTTTCATAAATATAAGTTCAAATTTAACAAAATGGGTTTTTAAAACTCTTCTTGTCAATGGTTTAAAGTAACTGAAAATAATTTCATGTTTCATCTTCCTAAGCATTAAATCCTTTGGATTTATGTAATACTTTTCATCTGAGACTCTTAAAGCTTGCTCTAAATGCTCAGTCTTAAAATATCTTATTCACACAGAGAAATACCATTAAACCCATACTGCAGGCTGGTAGACTGAAAGACTGCAAGATTGGGTGACCAGCCTGAGATCACATGGAAATGGGGAATTTACCTGGGAACAGAAGCCAGGACTCCTGACTCTCAGGATGGCATTCAACATGGTACACACATTTTACCACTTTTAAAATACCGGAACCAAATCCTGAATCCTGCATAAAAACGTGCTTAAATGTGCTTTGTGTGAGGGAACAAAGAAGTTGCCTTGTGGGACAGGTTTACTGAGCCACTGAGTTCAGTGTACTCTCTCTGGGAGCAGCTAATACTTCCAAATGCTTCACCCACTCTGTGGTGGTTTTTTATGGTTAATTCATGCCTGGAATACAGAGATTAACCCAAATTCCCCACCCTGTTAACTCAATTTTGTTTTAGACATATAAAGTTTTGTGGATTTAGACTGTGTGTATTGGAAGTTGAACTCCTTTGTTTTCCTACAATCTTTTACCTTTAAAACACTTCTCTTTGTAGTTTATTTAAAATTCAAAAGGATGCCTGGCTCTGTTGCTTTTACAGCCTTTACAGAAGTTACTAAAATTACAATTACTCCTTTATGTCATTTTATCTTTAGTATATAGTCTTGTAAGAGAGTAAATACCACTACTTTTCTTCCTTAAAAACGTGTTACCCTGTTAGGTAAGAAAAGTTCTCACAATTTAGTCACATGTGTCCCTATGCTCCCGGGGACATTATTAATATCAAAAAGAACTGTCAGCTCTGAAAACCTGCTTTCATAATCTTGAAGAGGGTGGCTAGACAGACTAGAAAGTTTTGCTTCATGGTTTTATTGGCCATTTCTGAAGTTAGAGTGCTGTGTCATCTCAAGATGACTGTACAGCTGTGGGGACAGAAAGCAGAATGGCAGGGGTGGACCTGCAAAGAGCTGGTGTGGTGGAATATGGACAGGACAGGGTTCTTAAAGAGCTGTCGTTTGTCAGAACTCATCCACCCAAATATACTGTGATTTGTGTATCTTCAAATATCAAAACCCCTTCTGATCTCTTCATCACTGAGAAAAGATGTTACTGCACCCATGCCTTTGGTACAAAGGGAAAAATAACCGTCTTCTCTTAAAGGACTTAACTGCACCATGGGCAAAACTGTCCAATCCAGTCCAGGCTGCTGCTACTGCTTTACCTTGGTTGCACACAGCAGTAGACAAAGTGAGTCTGACCATATCAGCTCCTAGAAATTCAAGTCTGGCTTTATGTTCATGGATCCCCTACATAAATCAAGTGCAGTTGTGTCTGAAATAATTCTCTGCCAAGGCTAATACAGCTGTTTCACTCTTGTATCAGGCAGTAAGCAGGGTATGATTGTTTATGTAGCTGGGAACCTTCTGCTTACTGGGCTCACTCTCTCTCAAGCATTGTGGAACATAATCTAACCAGCATGTTATGTTCCATACAGGTCACTTATGTGGGAGAATCAATAAGAGAAAAGTGAGCTCTGTGTTATCAAACAGGGAAGAGTGTCTGCTGGTTTCTTACAACTATTACATCTCACACTGATGTTTCATTGGAGATAAAATCCACCTACGTTCATTGCAAGCAAGGGAAAACACCAGTACTGCTATTATTACTACTACTACTTAAATAAATGAAAGGTTGTTTGGCATGGTGTCTTTTCCTCTTAATGTATATTTTCACCTTGGGGAATGGCTGCCTCTAATTGATTCATCTAGGGCAAAATATAACCCAGAATATATTAAACATGGTAGTCCTATTCAAACTGGCAGCACATGTAAATTTTTAGCTGTTTATTGGAGGATAAAGAATTACTCACTTTCAGTTTTCTTTTTACAGATAGATTTGTTTAAAAAGGATCTGCTGTTTATGGCTATTGATTTTTCCAGTGTGCTTTTAGCTGTGCCCCATCCTCTGCCTTGTTGCAGTTTATTTTAAAAAATCCTTAATGGATATGCAGAAATCTTGTCCCTTGTTATGCAAGCCTGAGTACTCTTACCTCAATAATTTTCAAGTGCTTTTTTAACTCATTTTTGACAACGATTTCACTCAGAGAATCTGCATTAGTTGATTAGATACTAATATGCTTTTGCTTTAATTTTGGCCATCTGACAAGTGAAAAATAGATGTCTGCCATGTGACAAAATGCTGAATATAAATTCTGTTAGCATTTGCTCCTGAGAGGAGGATAAAAGGTGAGGGTTGGGGAGGGGGTGACAAAAGAACAGGGAATTAGAGGAGACTGGAAAAGGAAGAATGTTAGCTTCTCTGAAAAACATCAAGCCTAAAGGAGAGTTCTGACTAGGTTAGTCAGTTGTTAGAAGCCAAGAAGTCATCCAGCTGTAGATATCATAAAAACACCTGCAGAAGTATACCACAATTTCAGATTAGTAAGTAAATAAAAGCAGAAAGGAGGCACATTTGTGGTGCCATGTTCAGGTAAATTGGCAAATCAATCTGATTCTTGTATTAACTGCAAAGTGTACTGATACTTGACAAAAGAAGGTTATAGAAAAAATTTAATCTAAAATTCTCAGCTAACTTCTGAGTGATTGCAGACCTCTGAGGCCTGCAGCACATTCTGCTGTAAAGGCTCTCTCAGTTTTGTAATCACATAACAGAGAGAGGTGATCTTATTTTAATTCTGTCACCTTATTTTGGCAGAAGGCTTTTTTGCTCATATAGAGAGCTGACACAGGTAGATATCTTTTTTAAAATATTGTACATGTTAAGACCTATTTATTTGATAGCAGACAAACAGAAAAGATCTTCTTTCTGACTGAAAGGTCAGTCCCTGTCAAAATTCAACATAACAGTACCAAGGGTGAGGATAATATGTGAGGCTGCACTCCAACGCTGTCTCTGTGATTGCCAGCATCTGTTGTGGTTTCCAGACTTGTCCAGTGAGATTTGCTAATCCAGTTGTGTGTTTGATGCCATGCTAGGGGATACAGCTCTCTGGAGCATGTAACATCCAATATAGCTCAGCCTCAGGGACAGTCTTACTGCCACACCTCCCCATACAGCCCGTGCTGTATTGTGAACATGACATGGATATATAGATTACATTGAATCAAAACTCAAGTGCTGTATTTGCATCAGTAAATACAGACCTCAACTACAAAGCAGAGAACTGGACTCAGGCTTCCACAAAATTCTGGCCCATTCAGATCAAAACTGAGATTAAGACTTTATGGTAATGAAGGGAAGCTTAGCAATATTTTAGAGAGAATGTTGTCTCAGTTTGCCCAAATTCTGAATTTCTGCTTAGGAGCAATGTTCTCTGGGGTGTGCTCTCTAGTAGTCTCTGTCACTGAAGATCAAAATGATGATAGCATTTGAGAATTGAAGGGTGAAATTTTTTTTGTGCTTTGTATCTGCTAATAAGTGATGTTGGGAAGTTTGGTGTCTGGAGAATTAGATTTTAGCTTGGTGATTCATGCTTTTACTATCTGTTCATGGAGTGTGTGGATTTGAACTCAGATAGTTAATGGCCTTAGTGTCATGCTGAAAAAATCAGATTGAATGTGTGTTATTCCACTTGTAGCCAGTGATGGTTCCTAAGAATTCGTACTTTTGGTAAGAGTATGTTCCACCATTAATTTCTTGAAGGAACCAGCCAAAATCACATTTTCAGGTACTATCAAAGGAAGTGGGATATAAAAATACAGAGGAAGGAACTCTCTCTTGGTCTTAACTCTTGTACTGTTGTAGCTTTTTTCTTTCTATTTCATCACAACTTATTTCAAGGAGTTGAAAATAAATATATTTATACAAGGAGGGATTTAAATTTTAGGCAAGTCTTGTGTGTTATTTTTTTATCAAAATGCCTGAACAGCTGTTTGAAGAGATCAAAATGCACATTGTGACCACAGCATATTATAGTTTGGTTTGTATAAGATATATATTTATTGTAATGCTTTAACATCCTCTTTTTTATTTGAGGTACTTTTATCTTCTCTAACAGCCAGATGTTTGATTGTAGCGGGACAGAAATAATCTCTTACAGTGCTGACACTTCAGAGAAGCTTATACAAGTGTTATATGTTTTTTTAACCAAAAGTAAAACTTCATTGCTTCCCAACATTTCTGTGAGAGTCAGACAACGTACCTACAAACAAGCTTCTACCTACCTCTTTTCCAGAGCAGCCCTGCTCACTGTAAACCTTGCTGCTGCCCTGAAAACAACTAGAGCACCTGGGACTTGTCACCCTTTGTATCCACATCACTGGCCTCCTACGGAAACTTTCTAAATAAATCTTTCCTTGAGTACTTAACAGATGACTTTCTTTGCAAGCCTCTGTGCAGCTGACCCAGAGCTCTGATCGCTGTGGATCTGCTGACCCTCCTGTGCAGGGGCTGCACGAGGTGGGCAAGCTGGGGAAATGAAGGCTCCTTCCCCTCTGGACTATTCACCTGCAAAAAAAGCAAAGTAAAATCCAGTGTGCAGTCACTAGCTGCAGTGTTAACTCTTCCAAATCTGACTTTTTATTAAAACAGCAGGCTAAACTCGGGTGAGAAGGTCCCTAGAGAACCGTGGTGAAGCAAAGGCGAGTGAATCGATCTGTGCTGTAGGACAGCAGTGTCTGAGATGGCACAGTAATGCAGCAGCTGAAGCTCCTATCAATGCAGCACGGGATGCTTTCTGCTCCACTGATGACTGTGGTTCAGTTTCAGCAAATTAAAAATTTCATTATTAAAAATTAGCCAGAAGATGTCTGTATATCAGGTGCAAATGTTTACAAATTGTTACAACATTCATTTCTCTAACAGTACTCTCATCCTACCTTACATGCACAGGAAGGTCAGGGACGTATTTAACAATTGTGTTTTACTTACAGAGGAAATAGGGAAACAATGATCTAATCCATTTGGTCTTAATAGTGAAATTTACTCCAGAATGTAAAAAAGTGTTTTAGCCAATTTAAGTAATGGCTGTGATTATAGCACATAATGTGGTGTGTTCTATACTACATAATATGTTACAAATAGCACGCTGAGGGATTTTTTTAGTGTATGTAAATTACATAGAAGCACAAAGGATGTATCTCTGAACTGTTTTTGTCTAGCTGATTATAGGTCTAACTGCTACAGGAGGAGGCTGAAAGAGCTTTGTTGAGAGGCATTGATTGATTAATAAAGAGCGCAGCAGCAACAGACATAACATTGCAGTTATAGATTTTCCATACTTTATCTTCAGGGCTTGTAAAGATACAGTGGTGATCAGATGATGAGGCTTCCTTTCACCTTGCAGTAAGATGCAACAAATCATGGCATTCTGCAATGCCACAAAACAGCTTTTTGCAGAGCACTGAGTAAAAGAAAACTCCTCCACAATCACGACTTTACAGTTAGACATTGTCCCTTTTCCTTCTGATCTCCTTTAGGGAGAGATGCTTCAAACAATAATTTTAAGTAATGGCCCAAATTTAGAAACAAAGTGGGAACTGTACATTCAAACACTTAGGGATTCTATTTTTATTAGATTGAAAGTGAGTGGAAAGTCACATGTGAAGTCTGCACGCATTTCATTCCTGGTGATAGATATAGAAACTTTGCTAAAGAAACCTGTATTTAGATCTCAGGTTAATGAGTACAACAGCCTAGAGTTAACAGTTCTGGTTGTTCAATTAAAACAATAGCTTGTGTACCTAGTTAAAGAGAAGGTGTGAGAAGACCAGAATCACTATGTGACCAGAATATAGCAGAGTTGATATTTTTATATGAAAGCCAAACTGTGGCTGAGAAAACATATTATATTCATATATAGGACTGATCATGGGGGAACTGGTGAAAATAAAGTGGATTCTCATTCATTAGCTGGCATTTTGTTGAGCCCCTGTAATAAAGGTCTAAATAGGAACAGAGAAAAGAACTGCCAAAACAAGCAGGTGTCTTTACCACAGAACTTCTTTTAAAGATGTGTGTTGGAATAGGTTTATTAATATTTTCACATTATTCTGTATCTTTCCAGTTAATCTAAGCAGGACCTAAGTTTTTTGAAGTTTAGTGTAATAAGAGTTTAAATGTAAGTTGTTTTGCAGTTGTTGGTAAATCCACTGATCTTGCAGTGGTTTTGAACCCATTTTTAATAACATTTTGTCTTTTGCTTGGCAATATGACAGGTCTGTAAAAATGGGATATTGAGTCTACTCATATTCGAAGTGATATAGAACAAATGGGAGTATGATTATATATATATATAATATGATTAATAAGAACTGCCAGAAATTTTGCCTAAAGTTGTCTGTTCTTCAGATTGCCCTTTCATGTTTACATGATTTTTTTGTCCTGACTTAAATTCACAATATATCTATTTTTTATTTATTTGCAGTGTAAATTAAGAATTTGAGCACATGAAGTTCTTACTAAACGGTCTTTTAAATTTATAAGTATATATATTTTAGAGATTATAATATGACAATTTTCTTTAAGATAGGAACTGCTTTTAGAGGAAACATCTCCTCAAGGATAATTACCTTTTACCAAGTTGTAATTTAAATTTGTAGTATTCCTCAGCTCCTAAAACCTAGTGAAATTTTATTCTGAAATTTTTGTTGTGCTCAGTTTAAAGGATGATTTTAGTTCATTCAGGGTGAAGTGATCCCCACACATTTACCTGTTAATGTTATACAAATAACCACATGTATATGTTTAAGTCCCTAAGTGCTTTTCCAGGATAAATATTGCACTAAGATGTGGTGAACACCTCATGTGGATATGTTTCTTTGAGGTGCAGGTAGGACACTGAGTTAGTCATTGGATTTCTATATAGGACTTGTGCTTAAAAAACACCTGAATTCAATGTTAGGCCAGATCTCTTCACTTCTCTTTGTAAAAATTGTCCCTGAAAAATGCCTCACAGTCAGAACAGCATCACTAATGATAGTTTCCATTTTCAGCATATATTAAAGAAAACCCTTTTGTTCACATACAGCCCACACACTGATGCAGCATTCAGTGATCCCCATGGTGAAACCTGAAGTTTTTTCGTTAGGAATTTTAAAATATGTCCAGTTCTTCAGCACTTAGCATTGCTCCACAGAAGCAAGTGGAGGTATGTTAGTTAAAACAGGAGAGGATTTTAGTCTATGCTTTTAATTTTTGTCATAATATGGAGTATGATGCAAAGTAAGGCCTGCATATTCCATGCATGAAATCATTGAATCATCATAGAATCACAGAATAGTTTGGGTTGGAAGGGACCTTAAAGACCATCTCATTCTGAACCTTTTGCCATGGAGAGGGACACCTTCCCCTAGACCAGATTGCTCAGAGCCCCATCCAACCTGGCCTTGAACCCTTCCAGCAATGAGGCATCCACAGCTTCTCTGGACAACCTGTACCAGGTCCCCACCACCCTCACAGGGAAGAATTTCTTCCTAATATCTAACCTAAACTTACCATCTAGCAGTTTGAAGACATTCCTCCCTGTCCTGTCACTCCATGCCCCTGCAGAAAGTCCCTCCCTGCTCTCTTGCAGCCCCTTTGGGCACTGGAAGGTGCTCTGAGGTCTGCCAGGAGCCTTTTCTTCTCCAGGCTGAACACCCCCAGCTCTCTTAGCCTGTGTCCATGGCAGAGGAGCTCCAGCCCTTGGAGCATCTTCAGGGCCTCCTCTGGACTCTCTCCAAGGTCTCTCTTATGTTGGGAGTGCCAGAGCTGCATGCAGAGCTCCTGGCAGGGTCTCAGAAGGGCAGAAGAGAAGGGGAGAAGCCCCTCCCTGGAGGGGACACCACAGTCATCAGTGGAGCAAAAAGCATCCCGTGCTGCATTGATAGGAGCTTCAGCTGCTGCCATTACTGCTTTTGACTGAGCTCCTGAAATGAGCTGAGATGGTCCAGTTCTCTGCTGTTCAGGTACTTACAGCCACAAGCAGGTACCTGTGTTAAAGCTGCACTTGATTTTTGGAATCTCATAGGCATCAGAGCATCAAAGTAATACAGTTATAAATAAATAAGCGATGCTGTGTAATTAAGCTGTCTTGGTGTTATAAAAAAATGTAAGCACATGTAGGCATGATGCATTCCAGACTTTGCATAGGATTTAGCAGCAGTCTGTTTCAAATATCAGCTGAGAAAATCCTTTTCTATTGACCCAACAAAAAAATAGTGTGAATTCTGAGACTGCCAACATGTTCCAGCTCTCTTTAAAAATAAATACATGGTTATTTATACTTTAAACTTTTAGGCTACCTTAATCTTATAATCTTAAGTAGATTCATAAACTTTGATTAATATGTAGGATATGGTAATTCTGGGATCTACAGGGATCAGACTCTTCCATTCTTAAGAAGATAGGATGTTTGTGACAAAAGAGAGCAACTATTGTAAAGTGCACAGGAGCACTTTAAAACAGCTTAGAATGGGAAATGAAAAATTCTAGTGGAGACTTCAGGTGCATTTATTAACTACAGTGTTACTGCTGGGAATATGAACAGAATAAATATTGAAAGATTTCATATGCCACAGCAGTGTCTCTTAATGTCATCCTGAGGCATTGTTTCAGTACTGAATTCACTCTGTATCAACATTATGTCCTGGGAAGAAATAAAAAGCCAGTTCCTCGTGATAAACACTGAACACTGTAGGCTTGCCAAGTCCTCTGTGGCACTGGACTCTTAACACGGAAAGCAAATAAAACAGGAACTATTTTGCAAGTAGATCCACTCAGATTGCCTCAGCACTTTGGTATATTAGCAGGCAGTTCCAAATGCTTGGTTATGTTGGCTTCATTAAATGTATTTGAACAATTAAAAATATAAAAGGGGAAAACATATGTCTCTGACATATGAAAGTGCTGAAAGCACTTTTGCATCTCAACAGAGTTCAGAAAAACTCCAAAACAACTAAACTTAGCTGTTTGCCAGAATCTGCTGGAACAAGATGAAGGGGTGAGGTGGATTTATACTTTACTGCTCAACTTTATTTCTGTATCCACATCTCCTCCTTCCTCTCCTCCTTCCACTCTGCACCTGTGTGCCTCTCCTTCCCCAGCTGTCTTATAACTGTTCAGATTCACTGTGCCCTGTCAGCCTTTGATTTCAAGTTACTCCCTGGAGCTTTTGCTTTAATACAAAGAAGGGCATACAGAAAGAGCACTTTGTATTTCTGTCTCCTAATGGCACACAAACCTGCCTAGCTGATAGCTGCTGGCACTGAGACCATCTCTGCTGCTTCCTCCCTCTTGCTCTCCCATTTATCTACTGATCACATTTTACTGGGGGTGTGCAGAGCAGGTAGAATAGACAGATTCATTGGATTGAGTAGCTGCTAAAGGAGAAAGTGACAATAAAATACTTAGCCTCTGCCTGTGATGTGTGGATTCAGGAGACCTCCTTAGAATAGAAAATATTTTATTATAATGGTATCAAAGGAAAAAAAAGTGGTGAGAAATGCATTTCAGTGAGAAATGAATTTTCTGCTTGCAATTTTCCGTCTGTCGAAGACTATGCAGGTCACTTCTCACTGTTCAGCTCTTACAGAAACAATATTGTATTCCTTATGCCAATTGTTAGCTGGGGAGGAACAGAAGAGGTGCTGTCTTTGGAGGTTCTTGGCACTTTGGCATATGCTTGTCACACAGACTTGATGCTGCAGCAACAAATAAATATTAGCTCAATATTCAAGAGTATGATTCTGCCATCTGTAAGAGGAGTAGGCCTCCAGTTTGTTTGTAGGGGCAATTTGCTGTGTTGATTTTTAACAGGCAGGGCTTTCATGCATGGAGTTGAACCTCAACTACAACTGCTGAAATCACGTGGGACTCTGACATTCCTATATTAGTTCTTAATTGTGGAATTTGCTGCTCTTGCTGCTCCAGTGGAATGCAAGATTGTTGACCTTCAGGGCTCACTGTGAGGCCTATCTCTTCTTTCAGGCAAAAAAAGGATTAGGTAGGAAGGGGGAGTTATTAGGAGCAGGTGAGAGATTTTATATATATTTTAACTTGACATTGTGTAATTCTTGGCACATACTATCCAGTAAAATAATGGGTGAGAATTCATGTGTAATCATTCATGCAATTGCAGTGCCAAGAGCCTCATGTGATAATCCAAAAGCTGAAGGATTTAGAAGTATCCATTTAATTTTACTCTAGTCCCCATACTAAGTTGATGAATTAGTGAGTGTTGCTTGAGGAGGCAGTGCTTTGGACATAGAATGTGGCTGAGCATTTGACACAGAAGAGGGACCACAGAGAATGATTTTCCTGTGCAAACTTTAATGAAGATAAGGAGAGAGCAATGCATAACTCAGTCATGTACAGCAGCCAACAGGGATTTTGCTTTTCACTGCATTTGTATGGTTTTCAGTCCCTGTGTCTTTAATAATTTACATTGCTGAAAAGCTTTTTAGAACTGCACATGCAGACATTTTTCTATTGGAGCACCACCAAAAAGTCTGTGTAAGCACAATATGCAGGGGAAAACATGTCTTCAAAATATTACCCTGCACAGGAGAAAAAAACCCAAAAGCCCAAACCAAAACAAAACCCGAATTCTGACCTTTCCTGGGGTCATGAAGCTGTTAATATTAGGGCCTTCTCCTTATTATTATTTTTTATTTAGTTAAAGGACAAGTGTAAAACAATCAGCATAGAAGCAGAATGAAAGATGGTAGGAATAATATAACCTCCAGAACACATATGTAACATTTCTTATCTCTTTCCTGTTCATGCTTCCTCGGTTGTCTCCATGTAGTGCAGTTAGCACTGAAACTCCCATTTTTATAAAGGGTTACTTTTTGCTCCAAAAAAGACAACATTTTGACTCAATAAGGTTATTTTATGCTCTGCTGTGAGATTTGTACTTCTCCCCCACCTCTGCTGTTAGCTAAAGCTGCTTTGTAATACATTAAATGATACAACACAAAAGATCTAATAGAATTTGAAATAGCTTGGGTTCTTAGAAACATGTAAAACTCTGCATAAAATGAATATTGCTAAAGCTCAGTCTGATTTCCATATTCTTTCCACATTGTATTTGTGTATAATAGGCTTCCAGGAATGTTCATGACCTTACAGCTGTCCCTTTTGTTTACAGTCCAGTGCTCTGTCCTTGAGATATGTTGCACACAGAATGAAGACAAAATCATGGCTTCAGGCCTCTGTCTCCCTTCTCTGGAAAAAATAAATAAAGCCTATATAGGAGACATTCTCCAGTCAGTACTGTTCTAGCTACATGTGAGTGATTACACCCTGGGAAACAATTATAGATGGTAATAAAAAAAATTAAGCTCTAAGGGCAATCCAGTTTTTCTCAGGAACTTCCAGGGAAAAGCCTGCTTTGGGGTTTTTTTTTTTTTTTTTGGTTGTTTGATTGATTGGTTTGTTTGGGGTTTTTTAATTACCAAATCCACTTATTTTTCTCACTTAAAAAATAAAAATGGACAGATCCATTTCCTAGCAGTTTGACTTGATATTTTACAAGATCCTTTTCTTTTTGAAGAGACTGTGTCCTGCTCTCACACAAGCAGCCTGTTTCTTCTTTGCTGTCAGTGAGCAAACAATCACTGCACATTTACAATAGCACTTCAGCAGCATAATGGTGATGGCAATGTTTGGTTTCTTTTTGCTGCCATGCAAATTTTCATTCTCTTTGAGTAAATGTATTTTTCTGCTGATATTCTGCTTTCTGGCAGGTGCTCAAAACTTCCTTGTTCAAATGTATTTGCAGATGGCACAGCCATGGGTTCTGTGTGGTGTCTGAGTAGACAGTGCACAGCCTGGGACAAAATTACAATCACTAATTATCTTAGAAAGAAGGGCATATGTGAGATTTCAATATCAAACGCCTCGATACCAGCAGTGCTGTGCACATGCACTACCAAATGTAGCTCTGTTTAAGAAGCTTTGGGGCTGAATTTGGTGAAGTTTTTAACTGTAGGACGTGGCAGTGAGTATCCAGAACAGCTGTGCTTTTGGCTACGGCCTCCTGATGTGGTGACTGGCCCTGAGAAATACAAACAGTGATGTGCAGGTAGAGGACCTGTGCAGTAATACTGAGAAGTGCAGTGGATTTTTATTTTAGATTAGGGGTTTTGCTGTTTTCTTCTTTTATTAGGAAATTTACAAAATTTGTTAAACAAATGGGATGGATGCCTGATGATTATATATTGTGAAATAATTGTGTGACTCAGTGCACTCCATTAATTTAGATTACAATTCAAACTTCTAGAAAATGGCCAAGTAATTTTTCCACTTCCCAAGTATTTCTGAACATTCTGATCCATGCTTTTCTGTGGGGTTTGAATTTCATGCATGTTTTGTAATTGCAGGAATGTGGAACTGCTCAAGTTAATCAGTCCTTTCTGGAGACACCAAGCAGCTATTTCAAGGTGGTGTTCCATGTCTGACAGTAGTTTTATGTGTACATTCACAAGCAGCACTACTGGTGAGGATTGTTGTACAGCTCTGGTGCCATTCCTGAAATTCAGCATTCAGTGGATTGTGTCTGAATTGACAGACATGACTCCAAACTTCCCCAGGATCACTTCCTATGCTCCAGGTACCACCTCTGCCATCCTCTGGAAGAGATATTCCATCTGACATCACTGCTTAAAAAGAGGGTCTTTCACTCCCCCTTGCCTTAAGTTCCAGGAGCAGTTTTAACCTGCTGAGGTTCATCATCATCTTTCTCCTGTTCTTTGTCTGATGGACAAGTTTCAGTCACAAACACAGACAAGGAAGTCATCACATCCTGCAGAGGGATTTTAAGAGAAAATCTTCTTTGCTTTAGCATGAAAAATTGGTATATCCACATAGAACATTCACCTCTCCCCTGACGTTTTCTGTGGCTGTTCTAAGTGTTTACAGTTATTCTTTAGGATTTGGGTATATGTCCTGCCAGGATTTGTGAGTTCCTTCTCTTTAAGTACCTCTTTAGCTAAGGCCCTGCCCTTCAAACATAGAGTGGCACTCTGACCTTTCCAGTCAGCTTCTTTCAATGTCAGGAGTTCTACAGATCAAAAAACACTTTTCTCCTCATAGGAAAACTCTCCTTTTCAGTTTTTTTCTTGGTCCTTCCTCAACTTCCAGTAGTGTTTATAAACAGTATGTTATTGGATTTCCCAAATTATCAGAAACTCTTCCTATTATTTACTGGGTAAATAAGTACATGTATATTACATTTAAATAAGTAAAAATACAGTCCTTTTCTAAAACAACTGAAGTCACCTAAAAAATAACAGTGGGATATAAAACCACAAGCAAAAATGTCAGTAGGACAGAATAGAGAAAGTCCTGTCATTTGTAGTTCACCTGTATCATGTAATCTAATTTTTATTAATAGTTTAAATAACTACATGTGTGAATTTTATATGCTGAGATAAAAACACCAGGAATTTTGTGTTAGATGAGCTTTTTTTAAGGGACAATACTATGTTTTGTCAGGTGCTGTGGTTAACAACATTATCTCCATGTTTTTCATCTTTCTCTTAATTCATACAGTGGCACTCCGGTTTTACTGCCTTTCTCCCTTGTGTGAGGACAGGACATTCACTTCCACATACCACATTGTTTGAAAATAATAGTGATAAGGCACATGAACTGTAAAGATATCTCCCTTGAGGTCTTGAAGGGAAGCTCTGGGAAATTTTAGGGTGGATGTCAAGACAGATCCACACAGTGTAAGTGCATGGGGGGGAATTACTGTCACATGAGCCTGTGGAGCTTTAGCACAACACTTCATCATGCCACAGTGGGTCCTGGGCATCCATATTCTGGCAGCTGCTGCAGAACCTCTTAAGCTAAACAAAAACATGGAAAGGAAGAAAAATCAAATAGTGATGAAAGCATCTTGGGGAAAAGGCTATTAATGAAGAAGATCCATAGCATTCTTGCTTTCCAGTGGCTCTGCCAAGCTGTGGTGTAAAGGACTAGAAAGAGCCAAATTCATATGTTTCAGAGAGCAGGTTTTGAAAAAGTTTTCTGCTTCTGCAAACTGGGCAGTATATTAGAGTCCAGTTCTTGCTGCCACAGAACTCAGAGTCAGTGTTGGAATGAGATCTTCCTGTGTGACTTTGAAATTCCTTCAAAATACCCTAGAAATACATAGAAATACATAGAAATATACTCCAAAGCAGATCAAGATGCTGCTTTCCTTGGAATCCTGGTTATTAGCAGTCTTATAGTGAGTGTAGGTAGGAGGTTCCTCAAATGGCAGAAAGACTAATTACATCCTTTTCATTGTCTCCAATATTCTCCTACAGAAGGTGCAAAGATGTAGGCAGACAGTCTGTGGTAATTGGGAGTGGGGCTGGCCCAGCCTCATCCCTAATGGGCTACAGCTGTGAGCAGCAGGTGAGCAGCACTGACACAATGAGTGCCCAGTCACTGACCGACCACCAAAGGGAGCAGAGGGCACACAGGTGCAGTGCATCAACAGGACGGGTATAAAAGGCTGGGCAAAGAACAAGAGGGGCAGAAGTTTGAAGCTCTCTGAGGTGGTGTGGTGTTGCTCTGTGTGGTATGGCTGGCTCAACTGTGACATACGCTGAGACACAAAGAGGTATTAGATCTGACTTATAAATGATCTTTGTAAAATATGTATCTATATTTATAAGGAGCACAAGGATCTATCCTTTCCCTACTGAGCTGAACACCTTTTATTCTCATTATGAATTTATTAGTAGTGCAGGATGTTCAGCAGTACAGAAGAATGTTCTTTTTATCAAACAGTGTTCTGGTAACTTCTGTCTTTGTTCTAAGGGAAAATACTGCTCCTCAGTTTTGGAATACAGCTCAATGAGAAATGTTGAAAGGCAGATATCCGTGAGATATGCCACTGGCACAGGTGGAAGCTGGGGATGCACTGTCAGTGTTGTTCCACGAATTCATTCATGGGGTGGTTCAGCAGCATTCTCAGACTAACAAGCTCAAGGGAGTGGGTATCAGCCTGGACCCTCCTCACTTACAGTTAATTGGAAAGATGGAAGTTTATTTTTTCCTAGCAAAAACATTGGTTGAGGTAGAGATCTGTTGTCTCCTACTTTCCTTTCTCAAGGTATTTTGCCACAACTTAGCCTGAGCTGAGATAAATTACATAATTGGGGCTCAGATTGTCAATTAGCCTTTTCATTCCACAAAAGTAGTTGAAAAAAAAAAGCTAAAAATTATATTTGTCTCCATATTCACCATACAAGTAAGGAACTTCAAAAGCTTGGTGAACTTTAGAAGCCAAATTATGCATAATCCTCTGTAGCTGTTTCTGTCAAAGGAGAAAATAGAAACTAGAAAACAGCAGCATTTTTGAGGCCAGCATAAGGATGCCTAGGATGCTGGAAAGAAAGAATAATGGACACATTTGTCATAAGCTGGAAAATAGATTTAGTGTTTATAACATGACTAAGGTAAACAAACAAGATCAAACAAGAGCTGAGCAGGCTTCTGTGTAACCCAATGCCACATAAGGTGCAACTGCTGAAAGGAATCTGTGAGAGGGGAAACGAAACTGAGCAGACGAGACAGACGGTATAGTCTGAGTTCAGCGCTTTCTGATGACACTGAAGATTTGCACTTGTTTTGGCAGCTGATTTGGTGTTTTCTCCTATTGAAAATGAGCTGGGGAAGTGCATTGTATGCATCTCTTGCATCTCTGGTGTCAGTCTGCAGATTCTAGATTAAACATGTTCTTGGCAAACAAATAATGTCCAGCTTTTTGTGCACAGTGACTCACCAGGGTGGGAGTTAGGAACAGAGTTAAGAGGTGGGGTGTTTGTATTTTTATGGAAAATGTCTCAGAGTTGGTATTTGATATTTTGCTTTTGTGGTTGCTTGCTTATTTAGTAGAGTAAATTTGCTTTTTCTTCTTTTCTTTTGTTTGTCTTCTGCAGTTTTTCTGTCTGATGAACTGTATGATATATTAGGCTTTACATGTGGACAGCACTAACTGATTGGTATTATATTCTGATATTCTCAGCTAGCAGTAAGCATAAGGGGATGTTACTCTGCAGTACACTGAGTACATGCATACATTGAAAAGTTTCTAGCACACTGTAATATGGTTTTTTATTTTTGTTGTATGTAACTTTCTCACATAAAAGAGCTCTCATTCAACTTCTTGCCATACCCAGAAGTACAGTACTACTTTGACAGTCAGGGAAATGTCATAAAAAGCACTGCTGACATGCAAATGTATTGGATGGAAGCGATAGGCACAGGAACTGTCTCGATTTTCAGCATTTATTTTTCTATAATATAACTTTTAGCTGTTCCCAAGCATATTCCCTGTCTACCCTGTATGGTCACAGTTCAGTCACTCAGGTTTAGCTTTCTGGCATTTTTTGAACTCAGGAAGTCTTACCACTCTGTGGTCTAAAATTGTCCTTGCAAGGAATATATGACTCTCTTTTACATGTTTATTCCTGTAAGTGGGAAAATGGATTACAGCAAAGTCTGTAATCATAAGGTCAGATTTCAAGATAAAAGTGGGGAATTATCAAGAAATTCTGTGGTCTTCTTTCTGCTTTATCATATATATGGCCTAGGGAAGCACAAATATGATATCGATAATGTTCTTAGTACGTCGTTAATGCTCTTATAATCTGCTAATTTTCTGATATGCCAAATACATGCAAAGCATAGTAAAATCTGAGTTGCAGGGATTGTTCTTTACTACGCTTTGGTATTTAGGCAAAGATCTGTATAAGTCATCATAGTAGCTTTACATCGGTCAGTTTGTATTTGATGAAAGCTAAAAATATTTTTCTAGTCCTTATCTGTAACACTGTAGTCAGGAGACACTATTTTTACAGAAGAAAGGGCCATTGATCGTGTTTAAATATCATCATAGCAAAAAGCAGTCAAAACAGAGCCTACTGAAAACTGCCTTCCAGGAACACAGGAGGAAAAACCGGTGACACAAATCCCTCCTCTGGTACCTTTGTGCTGGATTTGCAGCATTGTAGAATATATTCACTTTACTCTGCTCAGCAGCACAGCCCTGTATCCTGACAGCTGAGTAATGTTCTGCTCACGTCTTCCCTTGTAAAATGAAAAAAGTAGATAATTTAATATAGATGTGACAAGTGCAAGATGGATTTCTACCCAGCACTGTTTCACTGCTGAAAACCTTCTTTAAGGACAGCCACATTCTTAAATTCTCCTCCCCCCACCTCCCCATTTTCCCCTGCCCTAATTAAACACAATACAGAGAAAACTAAAACCTAAATTTATTCTTTGATCATTTCAGTATGAAAAATCTCTTCTGTCTCCTGTTCCACAAAATAAACCAGTGTCTGTTATTTCTGCCAAAGAACAGCCTTTCTGTGAGACATATGAGATACAATGTATATATGGTTCCAGTGCAGATATTTTTGGTCCATCACTGATTTTCTTAGAGTTTTCACTGTTTCCTGAATCACAGATGCAGTTTACTGCCACTTCTTGTGGCCACTGTGGTTGCAGGGCCAAATTAAGGTCATTGCCTTGTGAGGCAAAGCATGGCAAATTCTTTAAATCCAAATTAGATTTCTGAGTTTGGCAGGGTCTTTGCTTGGATTTCACCTGCTTTTTAAAATAAGCACATTGGACAATCCCATACAACATGTGCATTAGACATACACAGCATTGTTGGGCTGTCCTGGTGCTGCAGCAGAAGTGTTATATCCTGTTTTCTGGTCTTCAGCCGATTTCTGTCCCCCTCCAGCATCAGTGCTGTCTGCTGCTCCAGAGCACTGGCTTGGTGCTGAGGCAAGCTCTGCTGTCCTCTGTCCCTCTCAGCCAGCGAGGCACCTTCTTGTCTCCAGGACAGCTCAGAAGTGAAGCAGAGCTGTGGCTGGTGTGGGAAGTCTGTAAAGTCTTTGAGGGATGAGGTTGTGTTGAGGTGAGCAGAGTTTAACAAGGGACCCAGCACCACTGTGGAAGCTGCGTCCTCGGTAACAGCAAAAGCAGATTGAATTGGGAAAGGTACAGGTTAGCATGGGATTCAGCTCCTCTAAATCCCACTGAGCTTTTTCCAAAGTCTTTAATACCATCATGGATTTGTTTGTGTTCTTATACTGTCTCTTAAAGTCAGTGTTGGGAAAGATCCAAATGGTTGTGACCCATCACTTATTTGATTTTATAGTACATATTTTTGATTAAGATTATCCAGTAGCAGAATTTTAAATTTTGGGATGGTGCTTCAGACGCTTCAATTCTCAGTGCTTGAGAATTGGGGTTTTTTGGAGTTTTTTTTGTGAAATTGAGAGCAGATTCACCATGAAGACTCAATGGGTGAAATGTCATCTTACTACCAAACATTAAATACCTACATGTTGGCTGTCTCTGGGCATTGACCAGAGTGTATATTTCAACCTGGAGTTTTAAATGCAAAATTATCTATGTCAAAGGAGTAACTTTTCTCCTATGCACTTGATGTGGTACATATACACTGCTTCCATGAGATGCACCATGCTCAAATGTCCCCACACCAAGGAAGGAATACAAATTAAAAGACTGAACACAAAAGACCTCTCTTAATCTTTTCACCAGTATCTGGCTTAGAAATTATTCAAACACACTAGTTAAGGAAAAAAACTAATATCTTCAAACTAAAAGGGATATTTTAATCTAAAACCAACTTTTTTAGCTTTAAAAATTCATAAAGATTGACTGTTTGCCCAAACTTGTAGTGCTGTTCTATTGACTCTTTGCTCAGCCCTGCACAGATGGTAACTCCCATTCACTTTGATGGGAGATTTGCCTGGGGTAGGACTGCAGAACTGATGCCCAGGATGTTAATTAAATGTACAGTCAGCTGGCCAAAAAGTAGCTGGTTGAGTCATAAGGACAGCTCTTCCTGGCTTACCTAAGAATACATCTTAGCATATAATTAAACCACAAAAACTGACATCAAAGTAATGATAAGGGCCTAATGTAATGGTGTAACTGAGGAAATTCAGGCCAACATTCCTTCCTTTGATCACCCAGCTGGGCCAGGCTAATACACAAGTCTGGGTCTGGATACTCCCTTTCTCCAGCGCTGGTAGAGGTGAAGGAGGTAAAACTGATGGAACTGGCTAGATTGGATGAAGTGGTTGGGAGGTAATAGCTTTTGTTGCACATACCTGCAGAATCCCTCCACAATTAGAAGGTGGGAACAGGGATCTTTAGTTATAAGATTTTTCCAGGGTGTGAAGGAATGCTCAGACACAGAGTATGCTCAGAGACAGCATACCTTTATAATTTGATCTCTGTGCTTCATACCACTCCAAACTCCATGAATTTCCATATCAGCTCAGTGGGGTTTTTTTCCCTTGCATATGATTTCTTTACAGTGGGGGAAAGTTGGAGCAAGTGAAGGGATAACACCCTCTGGGTGTAAAACTGCTCAGGAAGGGCTCTTTGCAGGTGCAAAGCTGCTAGAAGCCTATGAACTGTGTTTCCCATATCTCTTGAAGCTATAGATCTTAACTTTAGGGATGCTTTAAAGCATTCTTGCTTCACATAACACTGTCTTAAACAAGCTGGAAAAACAAGATCTAGGAAAGACCTAGGATGGACTGTTAGCAAAATGAGCTGGGAAAACAAAGTCAAAGAATAGTTAGCAATGATTTACTGGAAATAGAAAAGTATATATCAAATGTACTTTCACATGGATTTGTCCTGAACCAGATACTGTTAAGTATTCATTAGTGACTTCATTGATTGGATAAGGAATGTTCATATGAAATTTGCAGATACCACAAAGCTTTGAAGACTCCAGGTATAGAGGAGAACGTTAGAATTTCAAGGGATCTTTGCAAATTAGAAAGATGATATGAAAAAAACCCAGGAAGCAATTAAAAATAAGCCCAGTTTCAGGTACTTAGACAAGAAGGATCATTCATAGAATCAGCTCAATGAGAAACAACCAACCAATTTGCAGTAATAAAGGAAAGGAATTAAGGGGTTTAGCTGTCTACAGCTTGAACATGAATGGGGAATGTCATACTAGTGTAAAAAAAGTGGAGGGGAGAAATTTTGAGTTCTAAAAACAGGAGCACAGTTTGCAAAATGAATGAAGTATTTCTTCTCTTTTACAGCTGTGAAAAGTTCTGAGCTAAGTTAAGGTTTAATTCTTATGTGCACCAGAACAGAGAAACCTATGAGAAAAGAGGGTTGTTTAGACTAGAGGTTAAAACACTGAGTAGAAACATGATAGCAGTCTTCAAATACAGAAGAAAGCTGGTGCAAAGCCAAAGGGAATAACCTTGTGGACAGGACAGACTGAGTGATTCAAGCACAAAACAAAATGTTTTGCTAGGCTTTAGGCAAAAGCTTTTTTTGACAATAAACACAAATTACTGTAGAACCATTACCTTTTTTCATTAAGCTGAGGTCAGAAAAAGTGCCTGTCTGGAATGAGAAGGATATAGTTCAGGATGTCTTGGGGTAGCTTCAACTTTTCTTCTTCAAGTTCTTTCCTGTTTTGTAGCATTCTCTGCTTTGTAACAAGAGGCTTTAGGAATCTCTCCACGAGACTTGTTTCTCTGCTGCCCTGGGCTGGCCCTGACTGGTTTAAATCACTCTCAGAGAGCCTCCTGAGGCTGGATCTGTATTTTTGAGATGCAGGTTGGCCCACTGTTGCTTTGGCCAACTTTCTGGGTTGCTAGTAGCAGACTTTCCATAATTGGGATTACATGATGCATTTGGCAACTAGTTGTTGTTTTGGATTTTTCTTAAATGATGCCTTGAAGCATTTGTGAGAAAGAATCAGTGAGACTGTTTGTCTTTAAAAGACTTGTTTGTTTCACTAAATATCTGGCTGGTCTGATGTTGTCCTAGCCACGTGGGAGGCTACTGGGTTTTCCTATGTCAAGTAGCAGCCACATGTTTTCAGTGAGAATGACCTTCCTTCCAGATCAACAGCAACAAGAACAATTGTGTTTGTCCTCAAAACCAGCCCTCAACATATTAAGTGAAAGTGGTTAAAGGTGGTTACAGCCTTTACAGCTTAAATACTGAGTTAAGTAAAAGTTATGTAAGGTCATAGAAAAACAGTAAACACCAGAAGACTGAAATGGATGGTACTTATCACTGGATGATACCAACTCAACCAAGCATGAGACACACAAACCAGATGTAGACAGATAATTGTATTTCTCTAGGCTCTATTTGATTTTAAAATAAAACTAAAATTTGGTTTCAGACAGTAGAAGTCAGTGGAAAATGCTCTGGTGGTACTGTGTAGAGCCTGCTTCAAGGTCCTGGGTAAAGACATTCTTCTCTAGAACAAATTATTTTTCTTCTGCTAATAAGAAAAACAAGGGGAAACAGATTGCAAGATCTTAATGGGCTTTTTTTTCCAGTGGGTTTCGTGCCAAATTCTATCCTCGCATGAGTTCTTGAAACCTCTGATTTCACAGGGACTTCATGGCTGTAAAAGAATAGATTTCTTGGTCTTCATGTCTAAAAAGCTTCCTTCTGTATAAAGTGCTTTACACATGGAATGGCTGCTGAAGCAAATTGACTAGAATGGCAGTCAATTTTACACTGCTGCCCTCCCACCCGAAAAGCACTTTCGATGCCCTATAGAGAAAAGAAATGAAAGAGGAGGGGTAGACACATGCACATACACAGAGAGAGAGAAAAGATGCTTGCAAGGAAGGCTTAAAAAGTGAGCAAAAATGAACTAGTACTGTCTGCTCTCTGTCCTACATTTTTGCCATACTGATCTGGAAAGGTGTTTCTACAGGGTGGAGCAACTCCAGTGAATGCACATTGAGCCAAATTCAGTTCTTATCTGCACTAGGACGTTACCCTCAAATAGCTTTGCTTAAGGCCTAGAGTATTCCCAAGTTACATCTAGGGAAAGTGAAGATTTCACTTTTAAATCTGTTTCTAAAAGGTGCATACCTGCCTAACGCCTTCCTATATTGTAGTTTTTGGGGATATATTTTGTACTGAAGTTAATTCAGATTATATTACTATTATATCAGTTTTATATCAGTGGAGTTTCTAGTCCATATCATCAAACCAATCTACAAGCTTTAACAAATATTGACCAGATGTCTTTAAAACTAAAATTATGTCTTCTGTGAAGAAGGGTCCTGACAGCTCTGACCAGTAGTATTCATGAAGCTTTGACTGTAAAAGTCTATTCTAGAAAATAATCTTCAGCATATGTGGTCAAACAGAAGTGCTGCTAATGCAGCAGCTACGTTAGAGAGTGAGAACAGGAGTGATAGGAGACCATGCCAGGAAAATATGTTGATTATGCAAGGTCTCTATCTTTTGCAACAAGAATGGTGTAGTGATATGACATAAGATTGAACAGCTGTTTCTCTGAACATTTGAGAGTTTTTGGAATATATTTTAAGAATGTCTTCTGTGTCCAAAAGGCAGCCTATTTGGGGCTGTTCTTGAATACTCTGATTTTATTTTCAGGAATGTAACAGAAAGGGATACGCACAATATAATGATTCCAAATGTTACCCCATCTAGAAAAAGTCTATTTTCAAGGATCTTATCTGATTTCAAGAGCTCAAGAAAAATTTTAAACCCCTTCTCAGAATTTCACATCATTATGGGAAGCCTTTCTTGAATTTATTTTCAGATAAATTTTCTTCTTTTACATATACTAAAGCTGTTTGAGTACTGGTTATGGTGACAGCCTTTGCAGTGTTATCTTTGATTTTCATTTTTCATCTGAAAAAGTTTTTTTTGATAGTGTCTCTAAGGAACTGTTCCTCTTTACAAATGTTGATTCTGTGTTCCTCATTGGTTGAAGATAATGAGCAGATTCTCAGATATGGTAAATTGTCATTGTTCCATCAACTCATATGCTGATTTGGACAACCTGACTGACTAACTGTAATAACATACATTTTTTCTGATCAGTAGCAATCTTACATTAAAAAAATTGTGAGATTTATATCATCAAAGCATCAGAGTTATACATTATCTTTAGAAGAACACTAATTTGTATGTTTATTTTCATTCATAAGGAAATGTATAATCAATTCTTTCTACCCTGTTCAATTTAATTAGGTAAATGTCTGGATCTATATTAATTATGTCTAAATCTTTAATTTTATTAGTCAGATATGATCTAAACATTGCAGAATCTTGTTCATTGGAACATCTATTTAATGAAACTTCTTGTTACTGAAAACTTGGACTATGTGTCCCAATATGCATAATATGTATTGAGAATTCATTATTTATGGATAGCATATCCCCTTCTGATCAGGGTTATAGGAGTTAAAAACATTTTACACACAAAGTATTCTATTCTCTCTAAATTCTGCCCTGAATTGAGTGTTCTTTAATTTTTAGTCAATAATGAAATTATTTAGTATCTGTCATGTTTTTTGTTTTTCATTTGATTCCTCTTCTATTCCTTGTCACCTGGCCTTCAAATTGCAAAGTCAGTATTTTACTAAAATCTTTGGCAAACTAAATGGAGACCTACAAGAACACTGCTACTTGCATCAGTGGCAACTGCTAGTGTGCAAGTCACTTCTGTCCATGTGGATCATACCAAAGAAATTCAGACATAAGACAGGGTCACATTATACTTTTGAATTCATTTGCTATTTGTTTTGTATTTTTCATACCCTTGGTCAACAATTTTAAAGAAAGTGATACATGTATGATTTCAGAAGTTGCACAGCTCATTACCTGCAATATAGCTGACGATCTGATTTCAGAGACTTGTTTCTTAAGTTAGCAGATTTTTAGCATAGCCTAAGACACTTCAGGCCCCAGATGTGAGAAGGAATAAAAGAATGAGAGCACTCTTGCCTGCTCCTATTCTGGGGCTCCCCGAGGAGCAGCAGCAGTTATCCTTGAAAGCTTCTGTGCTAATGCAGCCACTGGTATGAGGAGGAGCCTGCTCAGCTGCCCCAGGCACAGCAGAGTGAAGGCAGGCTTTCAGAAATGCAGGCAGATAAGGCAAAGGAAAGGTGCTGGCAGTGATGCTTATCTTAAATTTTAGAGTTCATAAACTCAAAAAACACTCCAACCTGAATGGATGTTGTAACTGATGTACACTTTCCAGAAATCTATCTAAACTAAAACCACTGAATTCAATGCAGCTCTAACAAGGACTCACTGAAGCCAGGTCAGGCTTGAAAAAGCAAAAGAATTTAAGTAGACTTGTGCCTTATGAAAGCAGGGAAAAAACTATAAACGATCAATTTTCAATCTGCAGCTGAATTAACTAGGAAAATACAGTTTGCCAGTGATGGGCTCTCCTGAATCCAGGCCTGTCACTGTGGTGAAGAGGCTCTTTCTCAGAGGACAAGCACCCACAGAGTTAAGGGAGAATGGGTTTGTGGCTGGCCACATGAGCTTTGGCTAAAATACCAGTTCAAGCACAGAAGCCTGACCTATGACTTTTTCTGTGAGTGTTTTTGAGGCAAAGTCATGCATATTCTGCAATGAATGGAACCTGAAATGTAGAGGCTCAGCATTGCTACTAGCAATGAAGTGCCTGACTATAAATAGTGTATTTCAGTCGATTTTAATCCTGAGAAACAGCATTTATCTCATGACAGCCCCCTCTCTTCTTTTTTCTCCTTATGTAAACTGCTTCCTTAGAGATCAATTCAAACAGATACACAAACACATTAGCTTCCTAAGTAATAATTATGCCAATGTAAACAATATAGCAAGTGATGGAACATGTTAAGAAATATATACATCCTCATCAAATGCTGAGATTTGTAATAACCTGCTCTGACTACACTTTCATTGTAGTCATTCATTGTAGTCTCACCTGTTTTACCTGTTGCATTTTTACTGTCATAAAATTGCAAACTACAATTATGCTTTGGTCTTCAGCCATACCATGTTATAGCACACATACTGAAGGCATGGCAGATGAGCAGAGCCCAGTCCATCTGCGTATTTGCACATATGTCTGCTTTTAAACGTGTAAGCTTTGTGCTGACTTGCAGCCTACCTTCTCAGATGATGTCTTAACCTCTTTGCTTGACTGTGCTCTGAGTTTATGAAATTTATGTCTTCTGGTGAGAAAAGAAACCGAAGACTTGGGTGGCATTCACACATCTGTTGTGCAAATACTGCCTGTACCTGTGAGCTGCCTGTGCTATTGGAACTCCTGCCTTGATATCAATGTCTTTTTAGGTGCCCTAGCTGAGAAGCAACTTAGAAATTGAAAGGTAGTGCTATTGAAACCAAAAATACATAAATTGGGTGTGTTGTCAGCTGATACCTCTTGCTTTAATGCCAATAAAGGCTGCTGACACGTGTGGTCACAGCGAGGAGGCTCTGCAGTGTGAATGGAGCAGCTGCTGCTGATCAGGGAGGGAAATCAATGACTCAGCATTCATCAGAAGCATCCTCCTGCTGGTCACCACTGCCAAGTGCCAACTCATCGATTTTCCTCCCTGCTAGGCGAAGGCTGCTCTATTTTCTTTACAGCAAGCTCTAAAATGTTTCCAGTGCACTGTGTGCAGCTGTCAGCTCCCATTGGTGGCTCTCAGTAGGAGCACCCCAACACATGAATTGCATTGGGGCTGGGGCATAAATCTCAAATTTGCCCAATGTAGTTTTTTCAAAGTGCCTGAAGCTCAGCATGTGTGAATCTACAAATCACCCTATCTGCCCCAATCAGTACAAATGAGGTGTCCTGCTTGCCATAAACTCACTAAATATTTTTTCTTGTGAAGTGGCAAATGGAACACAATATGCATGGCTCACAGATTCACAGCCACTGAAACAAATCCAACAGCATGCAGTTGTCATCAAGAAATATGTCTAGGAAAGCCTCTCTAGCCACACAGCTTCAGCACAGCATGTGAGTACCAGCCAGTCCTTGGATATTCAGCCAAAGAGATTGCCATATATAGTGCACATGAGGAGTGCTGCCCTTTGATTTCTCCTTTTAAAAGAAATCATCCTTGCAGCTGTTCTCCATTGTCCCTCAGTCTTGAATATCTTCTTTATTTAAAGGGACTCTGGAAATCAAAAATAGAGTCAGAAAGGGGTCTTTGTCTGCCAGCATGAAAATCTTGTGAGTCATGTTTTCTGAAATCTTTCATAAAATTCAGTCAGAATTCAGCTCAACAGCTTCAACTTCAGCAATGCTGTGAAGGTGACTACAAACAATGATATTCATTTACAATTTGAAAAACTCATTTACCCCAAAATGTGTGATATATTCACATACATCTCTTTTCCATTTCGTTTACAAAGAGCAGCAGAATTGTGGCATTGAACAATAAAGCTTGAAAGCTTTCAGTTCCATTCTGTTTTGAAGATGCAAATGAGACAAGTTCTGAAATCTGCAACCCAGCTTCTACTTGCTGATTTTAATCTAAGAAATGGCATGTTTACTAGAATACCTACTGAAACAGATTTACTTAAAACCAGTTTCTCACTTTATTAGAGTTACAAAGATTTTCAGACCTGTAACATCGCTGTACTCTTCAGAAACTTGGAAATATGCAAATAAGTTATTTATGATAGCTGCTGCTTGCTATGTTTGTAAAATAATTGTATTTACCAGTTAATTGACCTTGTGTGCACAATAGGGACAAAAATAAAGAAATGATGCATGAAAATTCAGAGTAGCACTGAATTGGATTGGTTTGGAAAAATATATTAACTGTTAATTTTCAGAAATAGCAAGCAATTAATTGTTGCTGTAATGAACATTTCTGTTTCACTCTGGCAACCATACTATGCTAACATAATACATTGCAAGTCAAGGCAGACCACTTGATTGCAGTGTTTGTGCTGCAGTAAGTACAGCTTTGGTTTAATGTTAAATTTTCATCTCAAATGTTCTTACAGGAATGCAGATGTTGTCCTATTTGTTGGTCTTGTTAAGATCTCTGTCATGTGAGTGCCAGTGCGTGTAGTAACACCTAATAAATTATGTAAAGTGTTGCAGTGTACTGCACTTGTATGACCATTTCAATATACTGTAATTGTTTTCCACACTTCCCCCACAGGTTAGTCTGGCTTCCAGCAGAGGCAGAAGTGAATAACAAGCCAATCAACATGCAAAATATTGAACAGAGCAGCTCAGCACAGAGCCATCAGCCAAACGTGAGATTAGCGTGTGGCTGCAGACAGGACGGTGAGTCTACACTCGGCTTCCTGAGCCTTGCACGTCTCTCCCTGTGTTTTCTGAATCACATTTCTGTTGTTTGCTGGTCAAAATGAGCTGTTCCTCATGTCAGCACTGATGATTAATACAGTGACAGAAGTAGGGCCAGATTGTGTTTGTTGCCAAGTACCAGTGAGGGTCTTCGTTTTGCCTGTTTGGAGCTTTGGAACTTATCCCAGGGGGATAGGTGTGAGCCCCCAGTCTTGATCTGGGATGGGAAAAGCAGGTACTGTGGGAATATGGCCTGGTGATGCTGACTGGCCCTTGCAGTGTTCAGCACTCAGGACCCTACTCTGACATGCAAAGGCACTTGGTCTGGCTTTACCTGAGGACGTGTGATCCCATTACAGTGTGTGATTCCGCCATGCCCTGCTGGGACATTCCCTTTTACTTCAATAGATTTGGCTTGAGGACCCCATTGTCCAAAGACATTTAGTTTGTGGCTCAAGGAGTTTTCTGCTGAGCAAACCCAGGTCTGTTATTTACAGTGGTTCTTGGAGGACTTTGGAAGGATTTTGGAAGGTGTTCTGGCCTTTGCCTTTCGAGCCCACTGAGTGAGAGCCTGCTTTTATAAGGAAGCTCTTCTGTCTAGTGGGAAGATCTGGCACTGGCAACTGAGCTGAGGCCACTGGGCTTCCTGTGGATGGACCACACTTCAGAGATTTTAGAGGGTGGCAAATTTCAGCCTGTGGAGTGTTTGACCAGTGATTTGAAAAGGAAAACCTCTGAATTGCATCACGAATCCTCTGAGGCATCCAGCACTTTTTTTTTTGATTCAACATGTTTTTAACTCAATTTTGTAGCCCTTTTGAAATTCACATTAGCTACCATAAGATAGATGGATGACTGCCCATAATTTGGCTCAGCTCTCAGTAGTCAGGTATCTACAAGTTGGGAAGCATGGATTTTTGCCTGTGTAGGTTGGTTCCTTTCTATGAAACAAGTAGAATGTTTTTGCTGTATCTTTTCCAGAAATGAATATTTTTACAATCCTCCTCTAGTGCCAAAACACCCTTATGAAAGCCGCTAACCTGTGCTAATGATTGTTTAAGAATAAAATGGAAAAAAAAAAAACGAGCACAGGAACTTATCTTCTCTGAATTTATTGCATTGCAGTCCTTCCCATGGCAACACAGATAGTCAGATGGTTCAGTAGCAAAGTACAAGCTGGAAGAAAAGGCAAACAATGACAGAGAGGGGGGAAAAAAAGGGAAAGAAAGCAATGTGATTTTCTATCTATTAGACTAGCTTTCTATTAGACTAGCTTGTCTAAAACATATACAGAAAGCCCTTTAATATCCCATTATACTGTATACTGAAGCATTCAGGTCTAATACTATTACTGATAAAGAAACCAAAAGCATATTTACAGAGACTGAATGTCTATAAAGAGCAGATCAAGCAAGTCTCTTGAGAGAAGAAAGTCCCATATCAGATTATTGTGTGAAAAAAATAGCATGCTCATCTCAATTACAGCACCAATTTGGTTTATTTAAAAAGGAAGTAATTCTGGGGTTATATCATAAAATCACTTTTTTTAAGCCTGTAAACATCCAATAAATTAAATTTTTAGATAAGATCCATTTTGCAAAAAGCTATTTATGAAAAGCTTCAAATAATAATTAGAGAGGATTTAATAACCTAATCACTGACTAATGCTAGCACACAGTAAGTACACTGAATTAGATCCTTTTGTGGAGTTACTGTTTTACCTCATCTCATTTGGCAGCTTATTATACAATGTAAGTTGCTGAAGCCTATAATCCCTAGACCAGTGAAGGTATGTAGCACAAAAATTCTGATTGTAGTCTCTTGAGTTAGTAAGTAAAAAATCTTTGAAAATGTTTGTCAAGATAACAGTCTAACTGAACCTAATGCAAAAGCAAAATACAGTGTTATACTGCAAATTTATGAATATTAACATCTGAAACATAAAAGAAAGTTATGCTGCTTAGCATAGATTAAATATTGTCAGTATAGCATGGAATATTAAAGCTTTTCCTTTAAAACTATGTGCGTATTTTGGCTTATGTTAACTGCAGTGCCCTGCTAAATGTTGCAGGTATTCTACTAAGGTTAATATGAGTCCTTTTGTTTATTTTAATGCACTTTGAGCCAGACTCTGGAATTAATTTAATTCCTGGTCATCCAATTTACTTCTGAATAAAAATAAGTGAAATGGCACCCTGAGCCTGGCTAGAGAGAGAGGGGGAGGGATGATGGCCCAAAATCAGAAGCATAACACAGTACAAGTTATATCCCTTAGAACTAAAACTACCCCTTTACTACTTAAATCTTTTCTAGTGAGATTTAATTTAATTTTTAAGAACTTCAGGGCAGGTTAATGAAGGTCTACTCACATAATAGACACAAGATATTTAAAATGGGTCAAACCAAAACCCTGGACAGGCCATTGCAATACTTGGGGAGTTTAAAATCCTGAACCAAACTTCTTGTGTTAAAAATGCTTGGCCATGGTTGCTCTTAGCATTGATGCTCTCAGTGGTCACTGCTCAGTGTTCTGTCACATCTGTCTGCTGGTCAAAGCACCAGACACACAACACTGAAACACAGCACACCAGGGCAGCAGCACACCCTGGACACAGTCAAGGTGCATTTCACTGTGCGTACTGAAATGTAGGAGAGCACTGAAGTTAAGAGAAGGCTGGAGAGGAAAAATACAAATACAATCAAGCAGAGCTGTGCATATATATGCAGATTAGGGAACAGATCCTTCATATTGGAACTGTCCTCAAGGAAGAAAAAGATTAAATACTGTCAGATCAACAATGTGACCACTTGCATAGATACTCTTCTGGTGCAGTTGAAAAGTTTCCACTGAAGCTAACTATAACGATACAGTCACAAAGATCTGGCTCTTAACAGCTCTAAGTGGTGTGTGCCCTTCAAATTCCACCTGAAGGGCAATCAGGTACCCATAATGAGAAAGTGAAAAATGAAAGGATTTTTAGGTTTTGAACAAAAGAATTTTAAAATGTGTGTGTGTGTGTATATATGCCTGACAGAAAGTTAGCCCTTAAAACCCTGTGTAATTGCACGCATTATATTTGTGGAAGTGTCTTATTGCCACTGCATTGCTATTAAAATGCAAAGCAAGTGCAAGCATGTCATGTTTATTAAACTACTAAAAAAAAGTTCTGACAGTGTTATGACTTCAGTTTTCAGAGCATATAAATGGGCAGGGCAAAAAAGGGGAAGGAATCAGAAACCAAACTCTGTTTACTCTTTCATGCCTCATTATTGGAACATGAAGGGTGGAATATGTAGTCCTTTGAGATCTGCAATAATAATCTTAAGATTTAGAATAAATGATCTCAAAGTACATCGCAAATTTAACAGTTTGATATCAACTTAAGCACAAGATGACTGCAGCTATAGCTGAGATTTCCTAGGCAAAAGGCTTACAGCAAGAGTAGAACATGTTCTTTTTTTTCCCCTAAGAAAAGGCAAAGGAATCATAGGTGTGCAGGGTGTAATTATGCAGGCTGAAATGAGGCCAGTTCACTGCAGCTAATTCTTTAATCTTTACAAAAAGTGCTGCAGATGATTAGATTGTCAGTATCAAGTATCATCTGCAAGGTGGCAGCTCTGGTAGCTTATCCAACAGTGTCCAGTTTTCAGAGCATGGGATAAATCTAGGCAGGGCAACATGGAGCATTTGCCCTTATTTTTTTGTGACCCCACATTCCACATCAGTGGAGCTGGAGATCCAGTGCCTTCTCATTCATGCTTTCAGCTTGAAGTTTCTATTTATTGAATCAGTGCTTCCATTATCATCATTTATGTTCTATTCATACAACATTTCTATCTATTGTAGTACCTCTTCTCAGGATTTAAATAACTCTGGCACTGAATAGCTTGTGCAATCTGAACAAATAGTCTTAAACTATCAGAATAGCTTTATCTAAAACATACTTACAAACAGATTAAAGGAAGAACATTGTTTGTGTTCTTTTTGTGTTTTGTAAGAGTTATGCAGGAATAGAGATACTCAGCATTGAGAACTTTCTGGCAACTGACAGATGCAGTCCCAGCAGATGAAGAAAATTGCTATGACTTCAAAATGAACTCTCTCTGCATGTTCTGGAAATGTTCTCCACTGTCCTGTTAATTACATAGCTTTGTATTTTTTATTATATGTAAGATGTTGCTGAAGACCTGATAACCTTGGACTTATTTTAACTTCTAGCTGTTCTGGGTAACATCCTTTACTCTACTTCAACTCTTTCTTTCACAATCTTCATCCAGTCAGATGTTGCCAATCCAGCATCATATCCAGATTTTTAACTTGAAAAACTGCATTGCTACCATTTCTTTGCATCAGAACTGTTGGTTGTTGTGCAACATCTCAAATTGTTTTGAGATCATGAGATAAAAACAGACCGTTGGGAATCCAGCAGAGATTAAGCCAGTAACCACACATAATTCTTGCACTCTAAAGATTCCATTGCAGATGCAGTTTTTGAGAGAATGTACAAGAAAAATGATGTTTTTAAACTAAAGCTAGGCTCAAAATTGGAAGCTCCTCTTCAAAAAGCATAGGTCTGCTGTGTTAGGCGAGTTTTCTAGAAAAGAGTGGACATGGGGAGAATATGAGTGTCCACAAGAACCTCCTTAAAGTCCCCGCTTTTCCTCAACAGCTCTAGGAGAGCTGAGGGGGGATCTGGTCAATGCGAGCAGTGGTAGAAGGCACTTCAACTTGTTTTCTCAGATCCCAGTAGAGTAGAAGGTGCAATATCTCTCCCTCTCCTTGTGTTTGGCTAAAGATGTCATCCAGATTTTTGCTGGAAAAGTAAAATGGGAAGCACTAGCACCTATAGTCTTTGATATAATGTGTAATGACCCAAGTTGCATGGGCTATGGCAAGCCTTGCTTACAGTAGGTATGGAGAAAGGGAATGAAGAGCAGCTGCTGTTTAGGCATGTTTTACAATTGCATTAGTTTTGTTTCATTTCAATTTCAAAGTGCATATTGCATGTTGAGTTGTGATGAATATATATTCAAGACAGGAATGTTTCATTCATACCTTTCGTATTTTAGGTAGAAGTTTGAAATGGATCATCAGAAATTACTTTTCCAAACCTGTTGGTTTGTAGGCTTCTGACAATGCAATTCTCAATCCATTTGAACCCCCTCTTTCTTTCCTTGCACTATTTTGCTGTGTGCTTCTCTGCATTCTGAAATGTTTCCTTTAAGAAATTATACACTTTTACCTTGAAGATCTTCCTGAAGATGGTTCATAGTGTGTAGGAAGTCCAAGTCTGTGTGGAAAGGAGAGCCCATTTAGCAACTTATGAGTAGGACAGAAGCATTTTTATTCTTTAATCTTTCCTTGGAAACGTGGTAAGGCTGGCCAAACAGTGCAGCTGCCTTGGCTCTAAACCTGATATGGCACTAGTACTATAAGTAAGAGTATATATCAGGACAAACCTGGTTTATGGTATCTAACACTTGCATTTACCTGTTATTCAAAAGCACAAAAATTCCTTCTTGCATCTCCTATTATGAAGTTGCACCATAAGAAGTTGATGCAGGCTGTGCACACCTTCCCTCTCTGGTCAGAGAACAAAGGTTTCCAATTCCCAGGAGTGCTCAGAATGGAGCCTTGCTAACCCTGTTTGCTTCTTGCTGTAGAGCTCTCGTGTCTGTGCTTTGGCGGTGTGTGATAATGTAAGGAGGGATGTAGGAACACTCCTTCCCTGGCTCTCTGGAAGCAGGCTGGCAGTATTCAATCCTTATTACATTAAGATGATTCAAGGCTGAGAATACTGATGCCACCCTTCCCCCAGCACTCTGCAGACACACACAGACACATGCACACAGAGTATTATCTCTCTTTGCCATACTAATGTCATTGTGCAGTATTCCATTTTCCTCTCTCTTCTTGTCCCCAGGGTCTGTAACAAACCCCTGCTGGACCTTTTATCCACCCACTAAGTCCAGATTAATTTATTATACTCCATCTAGTTTTTGAACTGTTCCTTCTAAATGTGTGATGGGGCTTAGGGCTGTGCAAAGGGGATTCAAGGATAAGGGGAGAAAACATCCTCAGGCTGTAGCTTACAGTGAAAGGTTGTGTTACAGTATGAGCACCTCTACTATAATTATGCATAGCCATGGAAGATGATGCAGGAGGAATGACTGATTAGAGCTCATATTTAGCTAAATTAACATCTCAAGTCCATTTTTTTTTTTGGTGTAAATCTGAGTTCATCATAATCTAAAAGCAAATATTTGCCTTTAATATCTCTTATTTATGCACAGAATACAGTGTACTCTTCATTTCCTTCTTAATTATTATTATTTTTTTAAACAGCTTCCAGGCAGAAAGTCAAAGCCTGCTGTGTTTTATATTATACTCTGCAACTCATTTTCCTGGGTTTTTTTTAATAAAACATCTAATTAATCCATGTAATCTGAATACTGTCTGTTTAAATTCAACATGCTAGTGAAAGAACTGAATGAAAATGCAGCTAATTTGTTATACCTATGAAAGTAAAAGGTACGTAAAAAATATATAGACATAAAAAGTTGAATGCTTTATGCCCAGTGTGTGAATAGTGACTGAAAACAAATAATAATAAGGGTAACTATGAGTAGAAAATGTCACAAAAAAGGTCTTCAGTGAAGTGAAAATTATGCTCCTCATTGTTGCTATCTCATTTTGCTCATTGCATAGCATGAGCTGGGGCTGATGAGCTTGCATTGGTACCAATAAAATTGCTATTTCTTTTCTATTTGTGGGAAGTCTCAATATGAGGTTTTTACAGGATTCTGATAAAAAGAAAGCTTCTTAGACTGTTGCAACCCAACCCTCTTTATCTTGGGTTGAACACCATGGATGACTAGTTGTGTTAGAAGGTTCTTTTTCTTTATCTCTGTCTGACTCAGCATCTTTCTCTGGGGAAAATACAAACAAGAGGAGCTGGGGCCAATCATGTATTTGGAAATTGTGTAACTTCAGGTGGCAAAGTCTGTAGTAAAAGAAGGGAATTAGAAAAGAGTGCCTTTGGATGAATTATCACCAGCACAATTTTTAATGGAATGTTTGTCAGGCTTTTGCATGAAATACCAGCAGCTCTTTAGCATCTTTAAAATTATTACCTAGACAATTTCCAGTAATGATGAAGTTTAAAATTGATATAGGAAATATTACTATAGTAAAAGTAAAGAGATGCCTCCAAATGGTAATGTACAAACTCTCACAAGGGAAAGCTTACTTGCATATGAAATTTTCCCACTAGAAACATTATAAATCATACATAAGTCAGAGTATGAATGAGAAAAAGAAAAATAACTATCAAGATAAAGTTTAGAATTACATAGTGTTCATGGTTTGGCACAGACAAATGCAAAGAGAACATGTTTGTTAAGCACGGTCAGCAGAAACTTGGCATCTCATGATATCTGAGTGGAAGCCTGGGAGTTCTGGTTTTTTGAGAAATGTATTGGATCCATTTCTTTGCCCTCTTTTACACCTGCACCAAATCAGTCATGACACATCACTGCTAATGGAGAGTCAGGACCATTTTTTTTTCCTCAGGAAATCTCACCTTTGAGGCAGAGTGACTTTTGCATGGTCTTGCTTTTAACTATTTTTGCAATTTAGCTTACCAAAACAAAAAAGGATGTGTGGCTTCCCCTCTGGCATGGGGTTGGTGATTCACATTTAGATCCCAGCATGAAATCTCAGCCCTGTTGCACCAGTGGCAAAATTCCAAATGACTTGAACAGGAGCAGCAGCATTCTGATCCCCATTTCGTTAACTTCAAGGAACCGTTTGTTCTTGGTGGTGACTTTTTGCACTGCAAAAAAAAAATGGGCACATTTTAAACTACCTAGAAATCTCAATGGTACCAAATCAGTCAGATTTTTTCCATATCTAGTTTGAAACCATACTATGGCTGCATTCCTGTACCCAGGATCACTTTGTATTTGTGTTTTACAGAACAGTGAGAGGAAGATTGTCTCCATCCTTCTTACAGAGTTTCATAAATTACATGCTGACATTAGATAGAGCAGGTGGCAAAACAAGGACATGAGTGACATGGGAAAATCAAATAAAAATAAAATAAATGACATTTAGCAGGGAAGCTTGGGCTACATTTTCTCAATAAAACCACTCTCATTGAGAAGCAGCTACAGCCATGCTAAGTTCTGCTGTGTAAGTACAAGTGGGGCCTTGAACTTGGCTGGCTCATGGGCAGTAACACAAATGGAACTGGAGACTGCATCCGTTTTCCAGGAAATACATACATATTTATACTGTAACACTTTTTATTAAGACTCAACTCAAAAAACGTCCACAAGATCATAAAAGCAGCTACTAGTCAGGACTGCAGCTGCCCAGATTAGATTCTGTTACAGTTGAATCCAAAATGACTAATGTAATATTCTACTTCATAGGAAAGCTTCCTATAAGACAGCAATGTAAATAAAGGTTTAACATGTAGTTTAATTTTTAAATCACCACCAAATCATGCAGAGTTGTCATAGAAGTAGCTACAAAAATATTGTAGGTGCTTTCGTATTTCAGTCTCACCATATCTCACTATTGGCTACAAGCTGCCTTCATCTCTGATATGTTTCATGGCATGGGAGTTGGAAGATCTCAGTCACCTGACAAGGTGGCTCCACGTGGAGCCTGCAGAAGAGATTGCAGAGGACACCAGAACTGTCGTTCAAAAGGTCCCCGTTTAATTTACACAAGGACAGAGGAGTGAATACTAGGCTATTTACAAATTCAGCTGTGCCCTATTTCAGTATGAGACAAAGTCACATTGCATAAAGGTAATGCTATGTGCCTGATTCAGGCATATCTGACAGTTTCCACTTCTCTATTCTCAGCTTGCTTTTGTGTAAAGCAAATGTTTTACAGGGGTTTGGGTTGTGTGCTCTGCCAGCACACTGCTTGGCCAAGCACAGCAAAGCTGGTAATTCCCCTACAGTGAGGGTGTATCCTCTTTTTATATGGGGAGCAGGGTGGCAGTTTCCTGGTCTTTAAAGCCCTGCAAGAACAGCTGGGCAAGGCTGTAAAAAGGCAGAGGTGCTGGGAATCAGCTGTGGTCTGTTCCCAGCTGGCAGACTGAGCAGGCTGCCTGCCTGGAAGGGTGAGGGGGTTGTGGACTGGGAGCTTTAGCAGAGAGGAGGCAGAGGAAGGCTCTACAGACAGGGATTTCTGGGGTGCTGGAAAGAGCTGAGTATTTCTGCCTAACTTGCAGAAGATAAGTAGCCTTGGCAATTGTGTTCTGTTCTTGGGCTGAAAATAACAGCTTGTTCTAGAGGTTTTTTACAGGAGAATGCTGGTAGCTGTCGCTGCTTGGTCAGCTCAGGCATAGTTGTTAGGTGTCTTTGGGTAATTTTGTTATTCTTCTTTTGCAAAGGCAAAGATTCAGCTGCTTTCTTAAATGTTTGCTGGCATAAATGGAGAATGCTGCATAAATCCACTGCATAAATGGAGAAAGCCCTTAGAGTGGGTCGTCATAGCTATTGGCACTGCAGACAGTGCTGCAGGTCCATCCTGTGTGGTGATTTGTCTCTCCCTTGACTTGAAAAGAAAAGAAGGGGAATCCTAAAACACACTGAACTTACTGGATTTCAGGTGGAAATGCAGTGTGAGAGCTTTTATGTAACACGACTTGGAAAGCGTAGTTTTGGATAAAAAATGTAACTTGTCTTCCTTTGCTTAACTTATATTTACCTTGACTTAGTAGATTTGGGTCTCTGTCTATTGCTAGCAATTTTGGTGGCAGTAGGTGACCTCTGGTGCCAAGCACTAGTAACAGAAAATCACATTCCTGCAAAAGTAGTAAAGATAAACTGTGGGGCAGTGGTTTTAGTTCCTCAAAATAGGGCTGCTATATCTTTCCTGTTGTACTCCCGGGCTCAGTCTCCGTTTGGGTAGGGTATGCAGATCAGTAGAAGAAAAACTTCAGAAGAGTTCTCTAATAAAAGTCATGAGATAAGGAGGATGCTTTTGCAAGTGAGGACTGTTGTTATTTTTTCTGCCAATTGTTGTAGATTAATTCATGTAGCAACACTTTCAATTTTGGAATTCAAATTCAAATAATACTGTTTTTCCAGTTATTGTGCTCTTCTTAATGACTAAGGCTTTGTCTGAGCCTGAGAATTTATTTATGACTTTGACCTGCTTTGAGCCCCAGTTTACTTGGAGTCAGACTGATGATTGCATGCAGACTATACCTTTTTAATTCAGCTAACAATCTGAATTCTCAAAGTAGATTGTTTGAAGTCTTCAACAAATATTTACTAAATGTTTGCCATTTGTGTGGGTAGAAAGGCCCTAGGAAGAAACACTGAGATGAGCACAAAAGCTGCAGTGCACAATAATGAATGAAGACAAAGCAACATGATTTTAGTGGACAAATCTGTGCATCTGTTTGAAAGGAAAAGTCTGAAGAGGGTCACCAGTCCTGCTGGCAGTCCTCACACACTAACTGTTCTCCTTTTCTATCCTACATAAAAGCTCCTGAAACTGGTCACACAGAACAGAACTTCAGTGTTTACATCCAGGACCAACTGGACAGATGTGTTCAGGGAGGATTTCTGTTGCTGCTGTGATGTGAGGGATAAACACAGCTCCAGCAGCTATTCCTGACTAAACAGGAAACAGCCAAAGCCAGGCCAGCTCTGTGCTTTGTTCTTCTGCAATGTGTCACCTTTACTGAGCATAAAAGTGAGTCAGATATTGAATGTCATTTTTGAAATTACTTAGGTTTCTGTTAGAACAGAAATGCAAGTTTGTAGAAAATGTAGAAGTTTATCCATGTGCACACACATTATCTTTTAACATGTTTGAAGCTCTATTTTCAGAAGCCTACCTCAAGTGTACCTAATGCAGAGTCTTGCAAATAATCCTGTAAGGCACAGTTGTTTACTAATAATAGATATTCTGGGCAAAGCTGTTTGAAGTGCTGCTTTACAGTCATCTGCTGAATTGAAAAATCCTTTGCAAACAACGTTTTTACATTTCAAGGTAACAGTTAAATTACCTAGACTTGGAATCCCACACTCAAAATTCCTCTTTACACTGGCACAGGGAATACTTATTTTAAGCGCATCCAGTAAAATACATATTTTAAATTATATTTTACAGTTCAGTGGTTTCTCTAACCTGAAGATCCCAAAGTGCTTCTCAGATGGAGGTGAAGTTAGCTTAAGAAAAGGCCTGTGAGCACAATTATTCCCACTTTGCATACAGAGAAAATGAGCAATGAAAACGGATGGTTTGTTGAAGGTTGCACACAGGTGCTGGCAGTAAGAATAGAACCTGCACTTCTTGCCTCCCACTCCTGTGCTTTAACTATGAAGCTGCTATTAGGCTTTCCACATCATCCTGTGATTGAGTAACTTTCATTGTATCAGTGGAGATTCAGGAATTCTGAGCTAATTAATGCTCTGGCACTTTTCAAACCCTCAGCTGCTCTTTACCTCTGATGGTTCCATAGGGCTCGATGACTTGCAGTGATGTGTCTCTGAAGAGACAACAAAGAAAGGCAAGTAAAGGATGGGGATTCACTAACCTTGTCTCACAAAGGTAGGGGCTGTACTCAGAAACATTTGCTTAGGTTTTATTGGCTCCTTATTCTTTTTAAACAGAGGGTGTAAAAGCTTCTAAGAGGGACCCTGTCATGTTAAAATCTGATAATTTGAAAGTTCTTCTTTATCACTGCTGGCTGCACTGCTCTTCCACTGATTACAGTAAATCACCTGAATTCTCTTTTAAAACCCTGCTTTTTCTGCGAGATCAAATTAAAACCCATGATTCCTATATATGCCACAAGGAGTCAAGTATTACAAATACTCTGCCAGCTGTTCGCCTAAATAATTAGGGAGGGAGGTAAGCTGGAACTGGTCTGGATCAACACATCCCAGAAGTTTGGGTTAAAATTTTTTGGTTGAAATTTGGTGACCCACTGTGTGTAAAGTTAACTCTTTCAGCTTTTCTGGTAGTAAGAAGATAGTTGTGAAGACAACAAAGAGGCTAAGCTATTAAGAGTGATGAATTTTGGAGGAAGTAATTTTTTCAGTACAATTAACAGCACATGGCCTGTCAGTAATGGTTGAGCATCAAGAACCAGTAAGTTGCAAACAACCAGGAGGACTTAAATACATTCATCATAAACGTGTAATGTCATCTCAATTCCCACTGTTACTCTTGATCTCTCTTCACATGGCAAAGGTTTATGTTTTGTTTATGTTTTACTTTGGTATTTTAATATGTTCCAAAAACCCTAAAGTGGGTCATGAATATGTATATACACAAAACATGTAACTTACCATGTTAGAAACAAAATATACAAAACACAAGTTCTTTCTAAAACTATTTTTCTTTTGTGTCAAGCAAAATCATACAAATATGATGTTTTTCAAGACAGACCTCTAAATATGACTTTAAAACTATCAATACATATACATCACTGCAGTAACTGAATGCTCTGAGTGATTAAAAAAAAAGTCAAAAAATCTATGAACAAAACAGTGTGAGGAGCACAGGGATGAAATAACTTTGCAGTTTTAATGGGGTTTAATGTGTGAAGCATTAAGCACTGCTTTAGCACTCATAAAGGAACACGGCTAATGCTTAAACTTGTTTGACATCAGAGCCTTTTTACTACTTATATTCCAACATATTTACAAATTGAGAAGAGGCTTGTTGAATCTTGTTCCACGATAGACTTCTGAAGTATTCGGGCTGGCAGTTTTCAATTACTTCATCTTGGCTGGGATTCAAAGCAGGCCGGCACACACGGGGAGGGAAGGGAGGGAGGGATTCAGCTGGACCAGCTGAAACACAAGGGGATAGCACATGGGCTTAAAGGGGAAGAGCCCAAAGTCTGAGCTCTTCTTGACATACATCATTAACTATTAATAGAGATTCATTATTTTGTGGATTTGTCACAATTGGCTCTTAGGACAGGGTGTCTACATGCTTTACTAATTATCCCTAACCTGCTTGGAGGCACGTTTGTGAATGCCAGTCATTTACTGCCAATTTACATACTTGGGGGAGGGGACTGGGGAGAGAGATTCATGATACAAAAACAGGTTAGAGTTAGTGCATTAATGTTTCCCTCCAGCTCACCCTGTGCCATGGCTTGACACGTCCATGTCTGTCCTAAATAAACCTAACCACTTGCATCTTTCACAAGTGACAGAAAAGCTGAACAATTTCATCAAGAATAATTCCTGGGAATAATGTCAGTCATTTTAGGGGTGTTTTTAGAGGATGAAATTATATATTTATGATACAGTCCTGATTGACTATTTTATATGAAATGTCAGTGTTTTCTCTTTGCATAACGCACCTTGCAGTGTGTCAGGAAGAATATTCCTAAGGGACTCCATAAGGGAACATGGACCTCCTCCTGTTTGAATGCATATTCATTTATTGTATTCCTTGCCTTGAGGTTTGAAGTAACTTGTTTTCACCCAGCAAGAGGGTGGGCAAAGCTCAGAGTATGGGTGTCGGGGTAGTGGCATTAGCTACCCGTGGCTATGTGAGGTGTCTTTCCTGACTGTGCTGTGCCATCATCCCTGCACTGCCGTGCTTTGTCATTGTTAGGTGGGTGGCTGCTGTGGCAAGATGCTTCTGTTCAATGAATCAATTGTAAATGAATGTTAGGTTTCTGCAGGGGAAAGTTTCTAGCCTCCTTCTGTGACTTCCCACCCCCAAACTTTCTCTTCCTAGTCTCCTCCGACATCCTGCAAAAGATTTATGAAAATCAAATACTTTAATTGTAACACTGTCACTTAATTGACAACACACAGGATTTATTTAGTACTCAGCTCGCAGAGATCACTTTATTTAGCATTCCTCTTTTTTTGTTCTCTTTCTCTATCTTACCAAGCACGTATTGAAACACATGCCACAATGTTTATGAGGTAAATGTCAGCCTCATAGTGAGCTTTAAAGATGTTGTTTGAAAATTTCACACTTTTTCAATGTTTCTTTTATCCAGGGCAGGGTTCTTTGGTCAGCTTAGGTCTAGTAGCCCTAACTTGGAGGGCAGTGAGTTCTTCCCGCAGCACAGAGTTCTCCTGTGGTACCTGTCAGTACCAGCTGCCCCTTCCCAGACCCAGCAGTACAAGGAAGGGTTCTGCTGTATGCCGTCTTCAGGGGCTGGAGACTTCTGAAGGTTTCACATTTGACCCTTGCAGCTCTTATTAAGGATGCTGCTGCTCCAAAATATCATCCATTAAGCTCCTCACAAGTGCTCTTGTCAAATGTACTGCAGCCTGAAAGTGATTTTAGCATGACTGGAGAAAATGTTCTGTCTCCTCTTTGTGAGGGTACAGTGAAGAGGATGCTCTGTGGGCAGCCACTGCAGTGGGGCTGCTGCTGGTTTGGGGACGTCTGCAGCATGGCTGTAACTGATAAAGGGGATTCATTGCTTTTCCACAGCAGCTCCTACATGGATCTAGGCTGAGCACAGTACAGAAATGCATCCTGATGAAGGAGTAGTTTGTCTCATTTGCTGGATGCAGAAGAGGCAGTGTCCCATCATGTAGGTCTATATCATACATGCCATGAGAATGTTTATAGGGACATGGGTGCTGCAGAGGATCCCTGTACTGTGGGGAGACTTTGCTCTCCAGATCAGAAGTGGAATAAGTACAAAAAAAACCCAAAAACAAACAAACCCAGAAAAAAGCAAAGTGCAAAACAAACCCAAAAAATCCCCAGGCTGTACTGAAGCCTGGCAAGACAGAGTTTGTGCAGAGTATGCTGCTTGTGGAGCTTCCCAAGTTACTGCAGATCATTTCTGAGGGGTGTGATTGTTTTAGATGTTGCCTGATATTGATCAGTTTGGAAAGTCTCTCTCACCTTTGTCTCATAAACCTGTGGGAAGAGGGAGTCTCTCCCTAGCAGGAGCACTGCAGTGGGCAGCTCTGCCCACTGTTCAGCTGCCTGGCACTGTGTGAGACCAGGTTTTCCGTGCACTCACATCACTGAGGCTGCCTACAGAAAAACGAGGGCCTGTTTGAGCTGTGATTTCTGAGTATCTGCCTGGGGGCTATTTATCCCATTTATTCAGAAGTGGCTTCTTTTGAAAAAGAGGAGGAGGTGAAGAGATACAGCTTCCTAGGTAGTAGTAAAGTGCATGCTGTGTGTGCATGACAATATAAGTCTCCGAGGTTTAGTGGATCTGGAATTATGCTATTTGTCTCACACTAATTGAAGCGTGTGTCTGCAAGTGTGCAGTGTAAAACATAGGATAAATGTTGATCATAAAGTAAGGGTACTGCATAACCTATCTTATTATTAAATAGACAGTCACTTGCAGAGCACCTTAAAATGTATGTTTTGTGAAGCTGCTCTTTTCTGTGCATGTGTGTGTACATATTAAGCCAATAGGATATATTTCTGCTGATCTGATCTGAGATAACATGTAGTCTTTTACAGCTTTTCAGAATCTTTCCCTCATGTCTGTAAATGTACTTTGAAGTGCTTTCAAAATACTGAATCCAGAGTAACAAGCGTTTGACTTAAACTTATTTCTCTATGAGAAAAAGACTTTTCAAAGAGTAAGCATTGTATCTTTAGCATGATTAAACTTCATTTCTTTGTCCACGGAGTCTCTAGAAGAAGGGTTCTGTATTGTGAAGTTTCAAGAGACAGCCACTGAAATGAGGCTGGGCCTGGATCACAATTTGAAACAACCAGGATGTTACTGGAAAAAATGGGTACATTTCTGTGCCCAACAGAGACATTCAGTGCAATATATAGGTTAGTTTATTCTGGACAACAGTGCAATTTGTTACTACATTATGCTTATTGTCATAGTGTACATGAAATCTCATTGTAAATGTTTTCAAGAAAGGGAACTAATGCTTTTTAGTTACTTGAAGTTTGGTTTCAGCAGGCAAGGCAAATAGATCTGTGATACTGGCTTTGAGATCAGACATTTGCATGTCATTTCTGTCAGTTTAAAGTAAAAAAAATATTTTCAGTATATCATTTATCTTCATTTCTATGTCTACAGTATTGCTCAGCTGTATTGAGCTGTGCAAGTGGGTGGAGAAAAAATTAGAAACTTAGTCATATTCTAAAGATAGCAGACCATTAAGAGAGGAAACACTTCTGCTGTGTGTCTGATCTCTGCAAGCAACTGAAGCATCCACTCATAGACTTGGGGGAAAAAAAGAAAAAAAAAGAAGAAGAAATAAAAACCCCAACCCCCAAAGACATTTTCTATCTGTCCGCTTCAGTGCAAAGCAAGTGGTGTGTGCTTTTTAGGCATGATTCACAAGGCAGATTCATGTGCAAGTGACTCCAGGTACAGCAGTGGGGGTGGATCTGGATCGTGTAAGGCCAGTGCTCAGTGTGGGAAAACATCTTCCTCCCACTCTCCAGTAAACAATGTCAAATCAAAAGGTTTACATTGCAGCTTTATTGTTAACACAAAAGATACCTGGGTCACACTAAAGGTCCATTTAATCTTATATTCTTACTAGGATAGTAGTTAGTGTCTGATAGTTAAGGAAGGGTAAGAATGAGGACAGATAGACACAGCCCTGCAAACACCAGTTTGCATTTCTCATGAGCAGAGGTAGGATTTGAACCATCGTGCTCAGAGCAGCCACTGGAGTTACTCTGTGACTTTGTCACTCTTTACATTTTACACCTACAACAGTCTGTGAAGGTGAGCCTCTGCAATTCAGTTCTGTACAGGGTGAAAAAGTACTTCTCTTTGTTTTAAACTTTCTATTAATGGGTACACCAACAAATTATTCGGATGTGAGGAAAAAAATTGTTCATAAGTGAGTTCTTTGTTTTATAGCCCTCCACCTTATCCATTGATTGTTATCACTCTTCCATTCTGAAAAATCCTAATTCTCTCTGTGTAAAAGGTTATTCTATACCTTTATGCAGCGTTGTTGCCATTCTTGTTACCTTTTCTGTACTTAAAAAAACCTCAAACAGACAAACAAAGCAAGCACAAAAAAACAACCCACATACAAAAACAAACCATAAAAACAAAAGGAATTATTTGGAAGCAAAGTTCATCAGAAAGGGCAGCTTGAAGCAGAAGTTAGAACCAACTCCACAGGTGAAAGATGACAAAAGTATAAGCTTGAGAAAAGGTGCTGTCAGGTGCTTGTTGTCAAATCCTAATGATTGGTCAGAAACATGAGAGGTACTGTAGTGTTTTCTCTTGGCTGACAGAAAATAAGATGCAGAAGGACTAGTGAAGCTCAGGATGGAAGTTATTATCAACCTCCTCTATGAACTTTTCACTTGTTTTGCACTCATGCATTTATATTTATTTCAAATGGGTTGATGGCAGCAGCTGATAAATGAGCTGCTGCCAGTTGTAGTCCATTGTGTTTGTCATCAGTGCAAGTTCACTGTAGTCAGTGATGAAATTTCACCTGCTGTGTGAGAGAAAATAAAATGCACAGTTGTGGTTGTAATTAGGGTTGAAAATCAATAGTAAAAGATGTTTTAAAAATGAGATAGATGGTAAAAGAGAAAATGAGGAGAAAACCGTGAAAAGAGAATTAACTGGGGACAGATAAAAACAGTGAATGCAGAAATATATTGGAGGAAATGGAACATTAATCCAAGGTGGAACACCTACAACCACTTTTTGCAAGAGACTTCATTTTAGTATAAGAAAGAATGAATTTTCTAGTAAAAATCTCTTTTCCTGGGGTGGTATGTGCATGTGTATGAACAAAAAATGGAGCTGCTAATGGTGCCTTGAAGGTCCTCACATTTTTTCTGCTTCATTCCCTTGGTGGCCACCATCCTGGAAAATGAAGGACTTAGATGAAACTCACTTTAGAATTCAGGAGGGGACGTACCTGAATTAGTGAGAGAGCAGCATGTCACAGTACAGTTCACAATAAAGAATGCTGCACCTAGTTGTTTTTTTTTTTTTATTTGCTTTAAAACTATTCCCTAACAGCCTTTGAGGCAAAGTATCTGGGGGTTTGGATATGACCAGATGGCTGAGCACTGAGTAGTCTTCTTCGAAGTCGCTCATAAAAAGCACCTGTACTAAAAGGGTGGAAAATTGAAAATTCTTGTTGGCTCCACAGGGGATGACTTGTGTTTGGTTTTGATGGAGTGGAATATCTTTGACTATTGCTGATTATGAAAGGGCTTATTACTGGCTAGGGAGTAGAAAAGGCAAAGCATTTCATTCTCTGCTTTTCTTAGCTTTCACCTCAAGAGCATCAGCTTAGGAAATAGTGTGTCAGAATGTCAAAGAAATGCTCGAGCAGTTTGTTCTTTTTGTTTTATCTTTCTCTAAATATCAAAGACCCTGGTCATAGAAAAGACAGTCTTTCTCTTTAATAAGACTATTTCCAGTACAAAGCTAGTACTATATGACAGGCAAATACAATAACCTTATTAAAGCATCTTCTGTATAACACACAGATGTGTGAAATGTTTTCTCCTCAATAAATAGCCTTCAGTAAGGGATGTGTATTGTGCTTAGGTACTAGACTGCATTCTCATATCACTTTGAAGCTACATCTGCTATATTTTAAACAGTAACCAACAAAGTATGACGAGATGGCAGAACAGTTTAATATCATGGCCTTTATCTGCCCAGAGTGCACGAAAGAAAAATAAAGCAAATGCCTACCATAGGAGGGGAGAGCATGTTATTCTATCAGTGCAGACAATTCTGCTCCCATTTGGCACATCAGTGGTATAATACAGAGATAAAAATGGATCTTTGTACAGTGAATTGAATATTTCCTAGAAGCTTTTGTTGGAAATTGTTTCTGATGTTGTTAGCTAAGGAAGATTTACTTTATGCTTAAGTTACCAGATAGCAGTTTCTCAATGCACAAATCCACATGAAAGTAACATCTCTTGGGTATTGATGAACTTTTTTTTGAAGTGATGATTTATCTAACAAACAGCTGAGTTTGTAGGGCTTTGGTATATGTCATATTAAGCAAAAGTAATCACGAAAAGGATTTTATGTGTTTTTTGTAGAAATGTACAAAGACTAGATGACATCTGACACTGCGTACACTTGTAAGGGAACAAAATGAGAACAAAAAAGGAGGCAGACAGCTGGTTAGAGCCCAGTTCAGCAAACATTACACACAAAGAGCAATGTTTGCTTTTGCATCTGGGCATACAGGCTTCTTAAGTCAGGGAAGTGTATGGAAATACTCTTAGAAATAAATAACATCCAGTGGGACTCTGTGTCCTGCAGTAACACACAGGATGTGTAAGATGTGGTTAGAGAAGTATTGTAGCTTTCTCATACTGTTTATGGAAAGCTTGCGGGTTTGCATATCTCAAAAAATCCAGCAGTTATGGAACAGAAACAACTTAAAATCCAAAACCTTTGTTGAATTCAGTGATGCTGTGGGTTCTGGAGCCCCTGGAGTCCCTTGTGCTGTGCACACCCCTTGCTCCAGACAAGGTGAAATGGAATTCTCAAGCTGAGTATGTGGCATCCACAGCACTGCTTAAATGTAGATCTGAGCTGATTCTCAAGCCCCAGCTTGTTCATCATCAGTGTTGTTTATGCACAAGCTTGTGCTGAAGTGTGGATTTAGGCAGAGCTCCAGAGCACACCCAAGGGCAGCAGCCCAGCCAGGCTCAGCTCCCCACAGAGAACGAAGCTCCGGCTCTGTCAGGATGGGATGGATCCAGAGAGGGCAGTGTGCACTACCCACACCCTGTCCAGCAGCACTGAAACCCTGCTCTCAGTTATCCTGGAGGCCAGGGAAGGTGGGCCACAGCTGGGCTGTTAGCCAGGAGCGTGGCTGGACAATGTGCACAGCTCCAGTCCCACCATGCTAAACTTCATATTTTCCCTTTGGATGAACATGTGTGTCAGAGAACAACTGTGCATCTGCAGGAGTGAAGTGCCAGCCCTCTCCCTGCACTGCAGGGTCCCCAGGCCAGTTCTCCACTCATCACATGCACTTTTTTTTGAAAGTAGCAGTGGCAATCAGTGAGAAATCCATTTGCTCTACAAAACTCCCACATGGTATGAATTGGTAGTGATTTAATATTTCTGATGGTAATGGTGTGCCTTTACCCTGAATGGTAGAGTAAATGACTTTCTTATAGAAGTAGGTAACCTTTAACATTTACATTTTCTTAAATGTCAGGATGTAAAACCAATGGGAAGGTTGAAAGAGAGGGAAGAAGTATTAGCACTGCATTGTTTACATAGTGTACAGAATACAGCCCTGTAAAACCTTGATAGAAGTCTAAACTCTTTTATTTATGGGAAAATATGTAAGCAATTAGCCATATCTACAAAATCAATTGCTCGGCCACCTCAGGTTGAAATTTGGCTTAAAATTAATGAGGAGTTTAAAATAATATACTTCCATTTTCTATTCTTTTAGCTTTTGATTATTCTGAGATGGTTTTGTCTTATTTTCAGGATTTTTTTTCACTAGAAGCTCTTGAATGTGATCAGAATTTTAAAGGAAAAATAATTAAAATCACCTACTACAACACTGGGGGATTAGGGTTACAGATTTTGAGCATTACCATTACTACTTAGATAATGAAGTTTTGATTTGATTACAAAGACCTGAGTTCTGGAAATTAAAATTTACAGAGCAGGAATTAAGTAAGAAAATATTAATAAAAATACTCAGCAAATTGAAGGATGAGTGCAGTCTTCAATAAGCCTGAAAAACAGAGGCCCAGCTCCTCAGTGATGTAAACTGCCTCAGACCAGTGAAACTTCCATTAGCTGAAGAGCTCTGGCCCAGGGACCAGCAGCCTGTCTTGATCCAGTGCAGGAATCTGAACTGTATTTCTGCTTTGCAAAATTACAGTCTGTTATTAGGAGCGGCTTGAGGACTTTGTGTCTCTGGGGCAGAGTGCTCACACCTGGAGTAAATGTGCTCTGTGTGGAGTGACACTGGTGTCACTGCAGGGCTGTGCTCAGGCTCTGTACCTGTGGCCATCCCACCCTGAGCTGCTGAAAGGAGCTGTCTCTGACCAAGCTCCTGTGTCTTAAAGCAGGATATAACCCAGCCTCAGATTTCAAAGAGGAATCATTTTAAGGAAAGAGTCCCCTTAGCTAATCTGAGGGAGACAATTCTTAAGTAACTGATTTAAATTTGTAGGAGTAGATAGTGTTTATGACTTCTGTCTGCACAAGTTTTATTTTAAATCCAAATAAGCACTATCCTGAAACATATTTTCAGGGTTTTCTGTAAGCCATAAAGCACATGTCAGTAAGCTTAAATGCCTAGACTATAAAACGTTTCCCCAGATGTACAAAAATCTCTAACAAGTTACAGAACTGAGCATATAGACTGTAGGGTTTTGTTCTGAGCTGATTCAAGTGACAAATTAATGTATAAAACTGGGGAAAGGAGAGAGTTTTCATACAACCACATCCTCAGTCAGTGTAAAATAAGATAAACCTGTACATTTCTTAGGGACTTGTGTGAACTACAGATCTAATTCACACATTAAATATTTCATTGGGCAATAAAAGACTATCTTGTAAAATATTCTGATAAATTGCACTTTTAGGCTTAAACATCTCTATGAAAATAGGAGGGAATTCCAAAACCTACTGCCATCCCCAAGAGTGGTGTTTCTAGTAAACATTTCCAGGCAGTTGTGCTTCTAAATTCAATTACACTGGTGGCTTCAGCATAGATCCTGCTGGACAATCATCTACATCATAAAAAGTGCAGGTCATTTGCCACAACTGAGCAAAACTGTCTTTTTCTACCTAAAAGAAGCTGAGGCTAAGCTAAGGCAGAAAATAAATCCTCTGTGACTCATAAAGAGAGCACTTTTTTAGGTCAGGTCAAGAACAAAGACAGTGGCAGTGCAATGCTGAGAGGCTTAGAGTGCTGGATCCCTAAGGACAGCTCCCGACACCAATTGGAATTTTCTTCCTTGATGGGGTGAATGGTTTTTGAATGGTTTTGTAAATGCCCTTAAAATAATCAGTTTATTCAATTAGCCAATTGTCCTATTGTCCTTTAAATATGGAAGGATTTTTTAATTTTTTTTTTACCAAATATGCTGTTTAGTGTCTGTAGCAGGAGGAGAATAGACAGAGATGGCTCTGAGAACAGGAGCAGAGTAAATGCTCTGGGGAGGGTGAGAGTGAGAGGGAATGTCAGTGCTGCCCTCCCCTCTGCCAGGCACAGGCACACTCACATATCGCAGCCACAGTCCCTTCACTGTGGACTAGAGGAGTCAAGGTGTTTGCCAATACTACTGAAATTAAATTATGATTTTGCCTCAAAGTTCAGTTTTTCTTGTGAGTCTTGCTGTTTCTGAGATTTTTTGTTTACAGAAAAGGCCCAGAATTAAACAGCTGCTTTCCTAAATTCCCACATTACATTTTCTGTGTTTTTTCTTTGTGCTTGGGTTTTCTTTCAAATCCCATGGTGCTCTGTTACAGCAACCATCTTGTGGTGTATTCACAGTGGATCTGCATGTTGGAGGCTAATAGTAACCTAACTCAGATGGGAGGTGGGAAAATCTTTCCCAGAAAAAGAGCCGGGGGAGAGTGCAACAAAGCATGGTGTGCTTGTCTGATTTAGTCCAAGACCTCTTTTAGCCTTCGGGTTTGGATTCAGTTCACCTTGAAATGATAATTATTTATTAGAAAATAATTTCAGAGAGCAGTTTCAGATTACCTGTTATGTTAACATTTATTTTATTCTATTTTTTTCCCCTAAAGTGCTGATGTGGACAAAGAGTTGTATATATGTAAACCTTATTCATTCTTCCACTTTTGAACAAAGTTTAGAGCCGGCTGGTTTCAGAATTGACAATATACTGCCTTTCCTGCCAAAGATGTTCCTTCCACACAAACTCTTTACTTCCCCATGAACACAGGAAACTCTCTGAAGGCTTTCATGAACACACCCCACACACAAACACAACCCAGTACCTGAGTCACCAGGAATAATATTGATTTCACCTTCTAAGCTCCAGAAAAGTGTGGCAAAGTCCACAGGTTGTAAATGGCCAGTGGAAACCTGACTCCATGACAAGCTCTGTGGGACACAAATGAAGGTAATGAGACTGCTCTGACAAGCAAATAGCCTGGGAGTTTTAGGAGTGAAGGGACCTCCAAGAAGCTCTTTATCTACTGTACTCATCCATTAATCCTTCCTTTTCCACTGAAGGATCATGAAGTGCATGGACAAAATAATCCTCAGGGTACTGAAAATTCTGCCCTGTGTCCCCTGCAGTGGTGCTGCTCTACATGTCTGTGATGCCCTCTGGCTCAGTGAATGTCTTCCTTTGAGTGTCTCTTGGTCAAAAAATGGCATTGTACAAATTTTACATGAGTTATCTGGAAGAATTTGCTGTTAGATGCCATTACAGCTCTTGTAACACGAGTAATTCAGGGAAATTGCAACCACTCAGAAGTTCATGACTGAATAGGATAGGTGGAAACCTCCCTGGATCCCCACTGAACAAAACTGTTCTGGCATTTGTGACACGAGGAGGTCTCTCAAGGCAGCCTGACTTGCTGCCTCTGCAGGTTCCTGCAGGGTCAAGTGATTTGGCATGTGTATCATTTCCTCTAAACTTTGCTTTCAGGAAGTGAACTTAAGCCTTTTTGAGGGTCTAATATAAACTTCTGGAAAGTTTTCGATGTCCTCAGACAGGAGAATAAATGCAAAAATGCACTGTGAGGAAAGACAGTCCTCCAAAATTTTTCTTGGTCTGTGCTAGACCAAGATGTGCTGTAAATCTAACATTAAATCCTTTTTAAGTGGCATTTCTAGCCTTTTTTAGTTGAAGGACTTCATATATAATCAGCCAAACTTGTGAATCCTCATGAATTCTTGTGACTCTGAAGCTTTCCCCATTGTTCATTTATCAACCCATCCATTAAACAAATATTTTAGACATATACATCATATGCACATGCATGTGCTTCTGGAACTGTTAATAAACCAGCAATATTGTCATCTCTATATAGTTATAATCCCCACTTTATGGAATTACCTTCCTAGTATTTGAGGTTTAAGAAATCAAATCCCCATCTCCATTGTATAAACATTTAAAAAGCATCACCTAGTTGCAAAGTATTCCCCAGATACATGTTTTTCTTTGAAGATATTCTAACTAACGATGTGTTATTAGTGTGAAGGGCCAAATTATCTACTCATCTAATTGGTTCAGCTCCACTGTGCCACAGAATTTGACATTATCATTTCTCAGGGTCTAACATAATTCATACAAAATATCAATTTGTTATACTTACCATGTTAGTATAGAGAACCCTTAATAACAGGACATTTAATGCAGCATTAGCTTTCCAGCATTTTTTAGAGTAGAGAAAATATCTCTTTTTTCTTAGCATTAATTTAAGCAGCCCTTATTTAAATGGTTTTGCCCCTCTGCTTTTGTAAATTAACTAATTTAATTGTATTGTAAATATTAATCTTCTCTAAATTAATATGAAATCAAAATTAATTAGTTTGAAAAATATGATTTGCCATTCAATAGCACATATAAACTTACAACAAATTAACAGGATAATTTTTCTGCTCTGCTCCCCGCGTGTGAGATCTGGCCAGTGAAAACCTTAGGATATGGTTTCCTTGTTCTCAGTTGTCATTAAGCACGGGCCGCTTTTGACAAGTTTTTGACACATTGCTCTTCCATCAGGTTCCTTACTTTCGATTGTGGAATGACAAGTCTATTTTGTGGCGGTGTGAAATGAACCATGTACTGCTACCGCTGTCTCATGTCTCATAATGGAAGGTTCACAGCATGGACAATTGGGAATTTCTCCAGGCAGGGGAAAAGCACTTACTTTCAACCCCTGGCTTTAATCAATCAAGGAGAAACTGGAAATCGCTGTAAAGTAATGAATGTCAATTTATGTACATGCTATTGATTTTAGAAATTTAATGCTCTGTTTCCCTATTTTGTGTTGACCTTATGAAGCTTTAAGATGAATACAAAAGGTGAATATTCTTGAGACAGAATTGGTTTTCCCCTGGAAATACAAACAATAGATTTTGTACTTTCTGTATATGGAAGGGAACATATAAAAAAAAAGGAAGGAGAGGGGATCAGCTGGAACTTAAGCCAAAGGGCTGTACCAATTCAAGGGATTGGAGAAAACAGGGGCATGTTGTTAAATCCATTTGTTGCAAAATGGACAAAACTGTTCTTGCAAGACACATCCCAGTTGTTGTGATCTCGGCATACTGAGGATCAGGGCTATTAATTTTTTTTCTTTGGTTAAATGCATTCTTGATTTAACTTTTGTTATTTTTATAGAAAGCATGAAGGTATCGTTTTGAATAATTCACTGTTTATCTACCTTGTAGTTTGCATGCTTTGTGGTCCTTCATTGCACTCTGACAGAGTGAGAGAGAGAGATTAGTAAACATGACCCCAGAAGCCCTCTGTAAGTGCCTGTCTAGCATAACTTATTGGCTTCACTTTCTCTGCCTGGAGGATCCTTAGCTTGGCTGGATACATTACACAGGAGTTTTGCTATTGCTTATCTTCGCAAAGTTTACATCTCACTCGTTTTCATTCCCAGATAAGAAGCTCGGGCGCTGTCAGTTAGAGAATGCTCTCTCAGGAACGCGCCCTCTCCCCTGCAGAGCAAGAAAACAATGACTTCAGAGATTATATAATTTGAACCCATGTTAAAAACCATTATTCTCATAATGTTGTTTCTCTAATTGCTCCTAAGCATAAAAACCAATTCCAGTAAGAAACTGCATGTTATGCTGGTGTTCTAATCAGTCACAACATTCTGCCCCTACAGAAGCAGTAAGAAAACACATACAGAATGTTTTGTTCACTCTGAGGATTTCTTGTTGATCTCCACTGTATATTTGTACAAAAGCTCTCAGGGGATTTCTCATGTTCCTTCCCTGAATACACAGTAGCAGGATTGCACAGGAAAAGTGCTGTTAGTAGCAGTATGCTCTTAACCAGCATATTCTTCCACTGCTCTGACTAGTGCAAAAATTGAAGGCAGCTCTAAAAGACAGGTTTTTCCCCTCTTTGCAATAGTTTTACAAATGAAATCACAATACTCCCTGAAATTACTAGTGCACTTGACTCCACGATCAATTTACTCCATTTTCAATATAGACTTTGAAAAGAATGATTTGTTTATGCTGTCACATGAATCAGTCTCAGTAAATTAGACCTGTCAAAGTTACTTTTTCTGCACAATACAGTTTGCTTTTTCTTTGACACCTGAGCAGTTGGGAAAGCAATTGTAAATAGTGTAAAGACTTGAGTCAGAAGGTGAGCTTTTAGATCCTGCTCCCTGTCTCAGAAATACATCTCCACAGTCCCCAGGAGTATTTTTACTTTACTTGGAATTCATAATAATAATTGATAATAATAATTGTGATTTGAAATTGGATTTTGGATATACTGCCTGTATGCACCAAAATGCACATGAAAGGATCTGTGAGAGTACACAGGCAGAAGAAGTTTGTACTCTAGAACTGTGGAGATACATCACCCTCAAAGTGTCTATGCAGCATGTCAGTGTGGCTGCACTGGCTCTTTTTAATTACTTTGCCCCCTTTTTCTCATTGCATTTTACCTGCAGTCAAGGTCTAGATTGTGTCCTGGGGTTCAGCTGGACCTCTTGCACAGTGTTGGCATCAATGAAGCTCAGTAAAATCTGCTTTGAGGTGAGCTCTCTCCCTGGCTTGAGGTCTTGCTGCCCTCATGTATGACAGATTGCTTGTGCACTTGTCCAAGGTGGAGGTTACAGCTCCATACTCATGTACCTGAGTTTGTTCCTTCTCATGGCCTGATGCATGTGTGACCCAGATCAAAACTGAACCTTGACACTGCACCACACAGCCTGCTCCAGGGTACCAAAGGGGAATAATTGTAAGGATAATTTCTTATGATAACAAAACACCATTAAGTCTGTTTATGAAATTGGAGTTAAATGGGCTAGTACTTACATACTAAAGCATCAACAAAAAGAGCTCAGACTCATCTTTGTGACGAGGTTGCATCAGTTCAACGTGCATATTTTGGTGCAAAATTCTCTTTGCCTGCCTTTTCCTGTGCCAGGGAAAACTTTGGGTTTCATTTAGGCTGATGCACAGTCACCCCGATGAAGTGACTTTAAACCTGTGCAGCCCAGCTCAGCTGTTTTACATAACGGGCTGTTTGTGATCTGCAGCAGCCTCTGACATCCACAGGCCCTCCTTGCTCATTAAACAATGGACTGATATCTGTTCAGCTCGAGCCTGAGCTTTGCACCTAAGGAAATCTTCCAAACCAAGGAGGAATAAATGTGAAAATATTGAGGTACACTGAAATCTAGTAACTGCTAAAGAAAAACACACAGCAGTGATTATCAGGGTGATCTGCTGGTAATTAACTGAAGAGCCAAATTACTTTGGCTGTCTGGTTTCTAACTCTGCTTCTTACTTTCAATTCACCTATTTCTTTTCAATTTGAATGTTCTGCTAGAAAGTAAAACACTCAGTGCTTAACAGACCTTCATGATAGAGTTCATTTGATCCAAGCAGGCCCAATTTATAGCTGCTTTTCCCCAGAGCCTGTTCACTTTGCTAGGATTATGATTTGCTGTTGCAATATTGGGATGTCAACGAAAGAAGCCAGAGACAAATGTTATTGATTGATGGTACCCTGTATTTCTGCAAGAGGAGTACTTTATCAACATCATAAAGAACCTTATCCTTTCAAAAAACAGGGTGATTTTGTGGCCATGACAAACAGGAACGGTTTTATCATTAACATTGTAAGCAATTTTGTGATCAGACACATTTCTGTGTCCAAGCAAATCCTGGTGCTTATTTCAAGTGCCCCTTTTTATTTGAAATCATATCCTAATAACTGAAAGTAAAGAGGATATATAGGGTTTTTAGAAGGAAACTAATTTTTGAACACCACCATTGGCAGAGGGGTTATTGTTGCAGTTTTCCCTTTCTTCTCTCCAGTTTGCAATTTTGGATAGTCAGTGGTTTTTATTATTTTGAGAGTAGAAAAAAGTGGTCTTTGCATATTTTGTAAGACTTTGTTGCAGAAATCTGTCTCTGTAATTGGTAAAGTGTCTTGCAAACTGTAGCTTGTGTAAGTAGTTTTTACTTATATGAATAATCTCATTTGCTTCCTTGGGGCAGGAATACTTAAGTAGTCTTAAAGAATATTTAAAAGATGAGGCTTTTGCTGGCAGTAGGTTTTAACTCATACCATTCTGCTTCCTTTTCTGTCCTTTAATTAAAATGTGCCTGCATCTGACCTCAGAATCAAGAGAGGCTGGATCTCACTGGCTCCAGCTGGTGTAACCTGCACTCAGCAGAGCAGTTCCAGTGGTTTGGAATGAGGGTCACTTGTGCCTATTAAGCTTTGCCCTTATTTCAGTGTTAGGATATGATATTCTGTTGGCATTGCTGCTGCCCTGAGCTGTGTGTGCTGGTAGATTTGACACCCCTTGATGGTTACCAGGGTCCCACCTGCCCCAACAATCCCCAGCAGCCCTGCCCAGCCCCTGGCTGCCTGTCCATGGCCCAGGAGCCCCTTGCAGCTCCTCTCTGGGCCTTCAGTCCCTGCAGAGTAGGTGTGCATGGCCCCAGCCCTGTCTTGGAATGCCACCTGGGTTTCAATTGACCTTGCAGTCAATGTGTAACCTACACTCCACTTGTGGCTCCCTGAGCTGTCACCAGGACCTGCTACTGTCACTGCCCTGCTCTGCTTGCTGGGCTCAGATGTTGTGGGGCTGTGCCCTGGTGCTGAGCATAATCCTGTGCTATGGGCACCATTTCCTATTCCAGAGGATGTGCCACTGCCTCTTGTCCTTATCTTGCTGGTGGTGCTCAAGGTCCTTGTTTATTAAAAACAAACAAACAAAAACCCAAAAATACCCCCAAGCAACTAAAAAACCCAGATTGTTTACCACCTCAGGCAGAGTTCTCACTGAGGCTGATATTTCTTCAGCAAACCTGGTGTCAAACAGTGGCCAGGCTGCTGAAGATTCCAGCTTATCACTGCTACAATCAACTTTTCCTTTTCCACTCCACTCAAGTCTCTTCTGCTCCATGGGCTATTCCCACCCACATCAATTCCTTTACCTCTTTGAGACATTCCTTGCCCTTGTCTCTGGCTGCAGTTGCTCATCTACCTAAGCATCATTATCATCCCAGGTGCCCCACTTCACTCTTTGCTAAGGTAAGTGTTCCTCCTCCAGGGGATCCTTGCATTGGTTGGGTTTTTCTGGGACCCCCAGCAGGCAAGTAGCAGTGAGGACAGAGGGAAGGTATTTCCTTGTCAGACCAGTCAGAACATGCAAGCCTTGTTATCCAGAACATGTACACGCTCTCCCAGCACCCCTGTCAGCCACTGATAACCTAAATAAATTGGTCTCTTGTCTGCATTCAACCACTGGGCAACATGATGAGTGGATCTAGTCTAATACATGTGCACTCTTGGTCTGATTTTTCTGTTAGTTTATGACCACCTGCTTTCATGCAGTTGTATTTGATTTATAGGGTGCAATAATGTGGAAGTATTGTTTGGGCAGATGGTACAACCTCAAACACTGCTCAGTAGACCTTGTGCAAAATGGGAAACTTGTTTTGAGATCCTGTAGCTGTAAGCAATTATTGGTCATGGTGTAATCAGCACTTCTGTAGCTCTTCTTCATGGCAAAGGAAAAACTACTGGTGGCAGGAGTTGTTACACCTGGGCAGTGAGTTGGGTATGGCTGTGAAGGTGTAGGGGGATATACATAAGAAAATAAAGATAGCGTGGAAAGTAATCTTACCCCTAAAGAGTTGCAGCTGGGCCAATTATCAAAGAATAGGAGCAGGCCTGACTTTAACAGGCCACAGGTGTAAGCAATGAGAAGAAGAGTGCTATAAAAGAGTAGGGTGGCTGGGTGAGAAGGGAACTGGAGTCAGTGGCTGCTTTGTGAAGAAGAAAGAGTTAGTGCTCTGAGGAACTGCTCACAAAAAACACCAAGAAGGTAAGGAACCTTTGTGATAAGGAGATGATAGTATGGAACCCCTGTGGTAAGATGACAACATGAAGGTACAAAAGAACTTCACAGTATTCACACCATTGGTATGTGGGGAAAAAATTCAGCTACGGCTACCATAAATCGTGTCCTGATTTATGATTATTTATTTTTTGAACATGCACCAACCCCCTGCAGAGCTCCAGGGTCAGGGCAGAGGGGCTGGAAGGTGCCCAGAGGACTGAAGGACCTGGGGGTGCTGGTAGAGAGCAGCTGAACAGAGCCAGGTGTGCACAGGTGGCCAGGAAGGGCAGGAGCACCAGGCCTGTGGCAGCAGCAGGGCAGGGACCATCCCCTGTGCTGGGCACTGGGCAGGGCACACCTGGAATCCTGGGCTCAGCTCTGGGCCCATCAGGACAGGGAGAATGTCCAGAGAAGGGAATGGAGCTGGGGAAGGGTCTGGAACCATCCAGAGAAGGGAGTGGAGCTGGGGAAGGGTCTGGAGCGCAAGGCTGATGAGGAGCTGCTGAGGGGATGTGATCTTGGAGAAAAGGAGGCTGAGGAAGGACCTCATAGCTCCCTACAGCTGCCTGAAAGGACGACGTGGTGACCTGGAGGTCTCTTCTCCCAAGAAGGAATAAAACCAGGTGCCTTGAATTGTGTCAGAGGGGATTTGGGTTGGATATTAGGAAAAATTCCTTCACTGAAAGAGTTGTCAATCACTGGAACAGGCTCCCCAAGGAATTGTTTGAGTCACCATCCCTGAAGGTATTTCAAACACGTGTAGATGTGGCATTTGGGCATATGATGTTGTGGTGATTTGGTAGTGCTGGGTTAATGGTTGGACTTCCTCATCTGAGGGGTTTTTCCAGTTCTGTGAAATGTTCCTTCCTAGTAATTCCATTAGGTACTGGGCCCTTCTTGTGAGGATGTTAGCATGTTCAAGGAAGGTGATAGCTTCTGGGTATCTGGCAGGATTAAATCCGGAGTTAAACTTGGAGTTTGAATTTTGGAAGCAGCAAATTTGGGCATGGCTGGCCCACAGAGAGAAGGTACAAAGGTTTGCTAGGATTTAGGTAGTATGTAGAAGAATGAGAGTTCATGCTGGGATGGGATTTGAAGTTTCAAACCAATTAGAATTTTAATTGTTTCTTTTTTCCTGTTTGTTAGCAGTTGTGACTAACTACCCTAGGCCAATAGACAGCTAAAGCACATCCCCTTGTAGGGACATCACAGTCCTACCTGTTACAGAAATTTCTAACAATGAGTGCTGAATTATCTCCAAAATATCCTCAGTGCATACAGACTGCATAAATCTGGGAAAAGCAGTGAGTTTGTTTACGCCTAACGTATTTTTGGGCAAATTGAGAATGTTTATTTTCTAAACACATTCCACCATAATTTTGAAATGATGACTTTTTTTCTTTACAAATAACGGTTTCAATATCCTTTGCTTCACAAGTGTTTGATCTAACCACAGTTGAAGTTCATCCATGGTAACACGCAGGATTTTTTTTCTCATGCCTGTTGATTTTCTGCCCTTCCCTCCACCCCCTGAGACAGATTGATTTGGAATCTATCCAAGTTCTCTCAGGAGTGGTATCAAATTTGTTCTTTTCTCTCCACACCTGACCCATTCTGGCTTCCTTTAAATGCTAAAACTAGCAAGGGCCCAGCTGTGATGGGAAAAGACCCACAACCAAACAAGAAAATCTCTTTATGTGTTATTCCCACACAGGAAAGGTAGCTAATGGGGAATAGTGTTTCAATGGATTTACAACAGACTGTGTTAAAAGGGAAGTTACCAGTCAGATTTCTTTTTGTACCAGATTATATTTAAGAAAGAGGGAAAAGTAAATGTAGGCATTGTTAGAACAGCTGTACCTACCTCTGCAGCACTCTGTACCCATCCCTTTATACCCCTTTACTCAGGCAATAATACAACAACCCTTTTCCATAGTCACACTTTAAAACACACTGCAGTTCAACCTGATATTTCATGTAATAATCAAACCAATTCCCCTGCTAATAGCTGCACACACATTTGTGCGTCAGTTCTTTAAATACCCAACCTTTGGGAAATAGGCCCTGGGTTGGAGCAGGAGGCACTCAGCCTCAGCATACAATGAGTTTAAATGGAATAAGCTAATTTGTCACTGTTTTGTTATGATTGAATATATGTGTTTAGAATGAAATTTAATTTAAATCCAATTTGTAACATCTCTGTGGGTGGGACAAAGGGAAAAAAAAACCCCAAAGGATGTATTAACTGAATACTGCACTGTGAATGTAATGGGACTTCTGAGTTTAATGTTCAATTAAAAAGCCCTGCATGTTCTTATTACTGTTTACAAGAGTGGGTTTGGGGGAGATTTATGTTATAAAAACCCCACTGTACAGCCCTTCTTTTTGTCACCAACTCATGCAAAGTCTTTACCTGGTACAGTTAAGCCATCTGTTATTCTTGGAGGAAAATTCAGTCACAGAGGTATCAAGAGATAAAAAGCACATTTTTTATAAACATTTGCCTGAGTTGCCATGTTGGTTTTTTTACTTGAGAAAATGAAGATGAATTAGTATCACTGGCTGTTGTGGTTTGATAGGGAGCAAAGAATCCAAGTGGAATAAACAAGTGTGAGCCTTGTGGGGGCTGGTGAGTCACAGGCGGCAGTGCTGGCAGTGCCAGGACCCGCACCAGGACCCGCTGGTGCAGCCGAGCCAAGCCGGGCATCCCTGCTCCCACAGCCCTGCCCTGGGCAGGGGAGCTGGGACATGGGATGAACGGTGGGAGGAGGAGCAGAGTCTTTCCTGCAGTTTGTTATTGGGTGCCTGACTGGGGATCAGAGTCTCTAGCTGGGGCCCATCTGGTAAAAGCCAGGATTGCTTGGTGGGCTGCAGTGAAATGCTTCTCCTTTGCACTGGATTCTTCTATCAGTTATTTTTTCTCTCTTGTTTGCCTAAGAAAAATGTTGCAATTCTCATATTAAGCAGGATGCTTAAGAAGGTTCTGAACACAATCCTAAACCAGGAATGATAAAGTTGGAGGAAGGGAGGGGTGGATGGCCAGACAGGTACTCACCATTCTTTATACAAAAAACAGCTACAATCAAAGGTATCTAAGGCTGAGTGCATTGACAATCATAAGTTCATATCACCTTTCTATTGCCTATTTAACCTTGAAAGTCTGTATTGAATATATCCTTTTATACAATCACTATTCATAGATACATAAATATATTCCTATGATAGATCCTGCAAAGACAGATTTATTTATTATTAATCCCTAATATACATACAAATAATTAAATACTTTCTTGCTTATGTCGTATGTTATTTCATTTGCATGGGATTTGCTTAATATTAAGTACAGACTTATTAGAAGCTCTCAAAACAGATATATCCCTTATTGGGTAATTAATACTAATCTTGCAAACACATTAACAACACAGACGCAGTAACAGCTATCTTAGGAGCTGTTACAGTCTGTCTTGTAAATCCTGTCTTACTGTGTGGATTAGTTCATGTTCCTTTGGAGATGTGAGTGCTGATCCTGATGCCATGCATGGGGCTGGGTCTGTAGGGATCCCTTCCCCTCCAGATTTCCAGGGTTTTAAACACAGCTCTAACAGTACATTTGAGGTGTATGGGAGGGTGAGAGATGCATGAAAACTACACCTGCAATTTTTTTTAACTACTTCAGAGCTTTCCAGTGTATATGTTTGGATTAGGAATAAGTGAATTAAGTCTTTAAATTAGTATTTCAAAGTTAACAGAAAAAAAAGAGAAACTTTTAAAAAAAATTTTGTTTAATAAAGTCAGCAAATAGTATTGTTCAATATAGGTTTTGATGATATTGTTGGGGGGGTGTGCTGTTTTCAGGGATTTTTTTAAGTCTCAGAAACCTCCAAGCATGATGTTTTACATCAGATAGAAACATTCTTTCAGGCTGTGACCTCCAGAAATTACTTCCATAAAGGAAGTGCTGACTGAAATGATTGTAACCATGACTTTAACAATTTGCAAAATAGAGGTGATGCAGTAAGTGTGATGGTTTCATGTGCATTTACTCATGGCTTTTAAAATTACTTCTGTGGCTGGATAGTAGAACCATCCTGCTTTATATTCCATATGCATATTTATATTTGGCTGTCCACAAGAGCTATGTTATCCTATCTCTGGGTAGGAAGTGCGTGGTGTCTCCTGTCAGCATTGCCTACGCTGGCTGTGCTGCACCCTCACAGAGCAAGTCTTGTTACCTGCTGCCCATGCCTGCATTGAACTTCCTAGAAATATAAGAGCAATTTTATGGATGCAAAGAAGAGTGGGTTTGGTACAGTTCATGCTTACAATTCTAATTGGGATTAATAAAGAAAACACATAGCCTGAACACACCCACACAAAAGGTACCGTGGCAGAGTATTGATTGAAATTAAATGAGTTCTATTCATGTTAAAAATTAACTCAAAAGTAACCTAGATCCACTTTCAAAGGCATATAAGAAGTGAAGTCATTGTGAATCCAGAACCATTTTGAGAGCTGAAATATCAAGTTACTTTAGGCATGGCCACAAATATTTATATTTACAGTCCTGTCAGTTTGAAATTTGGTTTATCATGTATTTGCCTGGACAAGAAACACTCTTACATTGGTTGGCTGTATACAGCATCTCTGACATTGTCTGTCTAAGGAATGAGCATTCAATTTTCATCCTCTTTCCTCTTTATCTGCATTGTCAGATCAGTGTTTGTAGTGGCACAAAAGGGGATATGCTATGAATAGTCCAACTTCCATTACACTGGTGCCCAGCAATGCAGGGGTGGATTTCTCTTCATCATGGGAGAGTCACTGTAATTGTCTCTGAGCTTCATTAGCTGTCACTGTCTGTGTCTGACATGTCAAAACCCAGAGACAACCTACTAATTTCTTGTTGAAAGCAGCCACAGTCTCTAGAGCTTGAAAAGATACGCAAGCTCCTTCCTTTTATGCTAACGCACCTGACAAATGCCAAATGCTCTCACCTCTGGATGAAATCTGAAATCAAGCATTTTTGTGGGTGCTCAGAGCTCTTAAGTGTTTTTTTTAAGACAGAGACCACAGTGCTTCATCTGGGCTGGGGGTTTGGGGGTTGCTTGGCATCCGCCTATGACTGCATCCTGTTGACAGTGAGCAAATCACTTAGTCCACATCCTAATTATCTTCTTCATCTCAAAATGGAGCCCACAGCTTTTTGTATCTCGTGGTGAATTCCTGACTATTGGGAATGTGTTCAGGTTTTATGGTGATGGTTATTTTAACAAAAAATGTTGTGAATTATATTTGGATTCTTAAGGTGTTCATATGAAATTGTTCATGTTTCATCTATCCTGACTCCACATCCAGACAACATTTAGGTCCTTCCCTGCCTTTAGTCTTGTTTCCGTGAGATGGAAACTCGGAGCATGTGTTGGAACCCAGCCATGATGTGTGGTGTGTGTGGGTGCACCATGTGGGTGCACATCTACCCTACATCTGTAAGGTGAGATGCTGTGACATGCAACATAGTTTGTCCTCTCCTGATGCCTGACTTCTCAAGGAAGTTGGAGGCAGCTTAGCAGCTCTGTTATTCCCACCCTAGAGTATCCAGAGCATTCCTGGGGTACTTGTAAGAAGGTTCTGAGCCCTGCCTACATGGTTGCCTTCAGCAGCAACATGATAAGCAGCAGCTTGTAGCGCCATCACACCCTCCCACACTGGGGATGACTAGAATGTGCAGTTGTCTTCCTTGTTTCCTAATCTAGTACATGATTTTATTGCCCTTGGATGCTGCACTGATCCCAGACAGGCAAACGGATCTCACACACTGTTACAAAGGAGGAAACCCTGAGAAATGCTACATGTCTAGAACTTTAGCAGAGTTGCTGCTTAATGGATTCTCAGGATCACATCTGAGATGTATGATGTACACATATGTTGTATGCGGTCATTTTGCCCTTAACAAAGAATTTTTATTTTGTATGAATGGCCTTGGCCAAAAATATTGTCTAAACACACAGATGTTATACAGTCTTTACTGTGATTGCTTTCTGCAGTTTTGGAGCTGTTAATTTTAGCTCTTCATTTCCACAGCAAGACCTTTTGGCATCTTTGTGGAACAGGAGCAGGGTCCTGAATTAGCACAGCTCCATGGTACTGACAGGGTATAACTGAAGGAAGGAAATAGCTCCCCTGGTATGTACTTTTACTGTAAGCAGCACAGGGATATTTGTTAGGATTCATTCAGGACTAGAGGCTGTAAGAAGTTGTGGTGTACTGCAGCTTCCCAGCAGAAGACAAGGGTATGGAGGCTCCAAGGGAAACAGACAACCTGTTTAATTCTCATAATGCTTACTGTCCTTTGCTTCCAGCATGAGCAAAGCAGTAAATGTTGAGCAAAGCAGTAAATATCAAGCAAAAGATGTTGATTTGTATGCGCAGCAATTGTTGGAATAAAAATCGGTTCAGACCCCAGTGACTCTTGCCAGCCCTTGTTATGGCTGTAGAGATCTGAATTCACAGCAAGTAAATACAACTGAAAATTTAGGATACCATCAGGTTGTAACTCCAAATAGATCCTTCTCCTTTGCAGAATTGACTGGAAAGTTTCCATGGGAGGAGAGAGGCCTCAGGGGAGCAGGACATGTGGAATTGTGTTGTGTGGGGAGCTGTATCCCCCACCCTGAGATGCTGCTGGCATTTTATTTGTTGTTAAGTAACACAATAATCTATTGCAGAGAGTACAAAATGAGAACTCTGTATCAGAGTGTAGATGCCAGACATGCATTAATAAAAGAATAAATGAAATTAATAATTTATATGTGACTGCTTTTACTTTTTGGGTGGGTTGTTTTTGTCTTTTTTTTTCTTTTAACATTAGTAGAAGGATATTACCATTCAAACTGAACTGGAGTGAAATTACTTCTACTACAGATAAAACATATTCAGATGAGCAGCATGCTTTCCCCACAAAGCTAACTGCAATCCCAATTAACACTTCTCAAAACTGAATTTTTTTTCCCCCTGCTTCCTAATGAGGTTTTTTCCTCCCTGCTGTCTTGATACAAAGCTTTATGCCGTATGAGTGTGTTCATATGGTGCTTGAGTGCGTTATCTGACCTTGATTGGTGTTTTGGGAGCCAGTTAAATAGATTACATAGAGGTTACCTTGACAACTGTCTTTGCTGATTTAGCAATGCAGTTCATTCTTGGGCACAAGACTCTCAGCAACTGTGGAATTCCACTGACTTCATATTAATCATTAACACAATGTTCTGGAGAGGCTCTGCCGAGCTAGCAATAAGGACTGTATTGAAATTATTTTTTTAGTGGGTAAATGTTATAGACCAAGATATGTTTACAGTATGAAATGTTGTTCACAGTCATAAAATGAAAATATATGTTCCTGTTTATTTTTTCTCTCTCTTCTAGTTTCAACAATAATATTGGAATAATAAATCTCCTATCATGTCTGATGGGAAAAGATGGTCTTTTAAATGAAACTCTTTCCTTAACATTGATCTTACACCATACCTTCTTTTAGGTCTGTGCTGTAACCTCGCAGGCATGACAGATAGTTAAATTCAGTGTGCAAAAGCTTATAAGCCTGGAATCTGATCTCTATTAACTTCAAGGAGATTGCTTCTGATTTACATTAGTCTTACATATTGGTCAAAACCTGGTGCATTTCAAAAGATCTTGGTGGACAAGACAGGCACTTTCTTCTTGAAATCTGTTGTCCAAAATTGTTTACAATAGCTTAAGCTTTAAAACTCTTGTGTGATCAGGGCTTTGGGCTTTTTCTTTAAAATTAATATTTTTGCTCTTAAGTACCCAGCTCAACCAGAGTTTTGCAGGAGGATGTCAAGATTCCAGGGCTGTGTTTTATTTCAAGAGACTGGAAACCTTGTGAAAATTAGACAAAGTTTTTTATGAATTAAATATGAAAATGAATAATGTAGTCAGATCAGGGGCCACGCCATGGTTTTTCTTCCACTGTGATATTCAGTGTATCTTATAATGTCTTTTCCATTGTCTCCATTTTCCATCTGCAGCACTGTATGGCAAATCTAACTGCTATTTTGGGTTGAAATTGCCTAATTGTGAAAGACAAAATGTCATGTACAAAGTCAGTAGAGAACAGAGTTGAGGTCTGTGACACATGGATTTCACATGTGGAGGGAGATTATATGGGGCTTATGGGTAGATATATTGGGCTAAATATTTTTCTACTGCTATCAGGTAATGAAATATGAAGCTTTTATTTTTTAACTGCCATCATTAGGTTTCAGAGTTAGTCCATTACAAATAAAAAAGTCATTTGTATTTCCTGGAGCAGTTTCCTTTTAAAACGCAGAAAGACAGAATTAATCATGGTGTCTTCAAGTCCTGATTGTGAGTTACTGTTTGCCCAGTTTGAGAAATATTTTCTTTCAACTGTAATTATACTGAAGAATAATCTCCCCCAGATTTGTTCTCCCATTCTTTGAGCAGTTTGTTGCTGGGCCGGTACCACAGGCATGAGCCATGTTTTTGTTTGGGGTGAGGACAGTGCACACATGGCTGGACCTGTGGCCACTGCAGCTACTGAGGATTTTTCAAGGTGTTTTCTGCAGAGTATGAAATGCAATTGGATCTCTTCTCTCAAGCAGTGTCTGAGTATGGTCTCATGCTCTGTTTACAGCCAAGAAGGACCCTTCCCTCACTTCAGCACAGAGGACTCCACATAACCACACAAAGAGGCAGTTCTATCAGAAGAGCTTTCAAATTTTTTGGAGACAGGTATCTACAGTCATTCATGAATGGCTTAGTGAGAGATGATATTTGCCTTTGCACTCCTGATTTTGTGTGCCCAAAGCTTCCTTGGCATGCTGACAGCATTGAGACAAACATCAGAGGCATAAGTCAGTCAGAATAGCCCGCAGGAACTGGATTGTGTGGCTGAGTTACTGTACCCAAGTAGGTAACCCTGTACCCAAATAGGACTCTTCCCTGGCCCCCTCCAGCACAGCTCTTCTGCATGCCAAACTTAGGACTCCTTAGCATAAAAATACACAGGTCTGCAGCTGGAGCCTAATTTTAGACATGCCCCAAAGTACCTCTGATACAGTATACTGATATTTATTTTTGCTGGTGCAGGTTCAGAATCAGTCTGAAGCAGGTTGGTGGGGCTTCCTGTTCAGAAGAGCACTCAAATCCTTCACTGCAAGAGTGAGTGGAATTGCTCACAGATTGCTTAAGGAAAGAGGAACTTTGTTACTAGAGATTTTAATCTGTCACTTTAAAAGACAGTGATTATTTCCAATACATGCTCTAGGGTGTTTCACAGTTGGCAAGGTTGATTTGTTTTGGAGGCCTGTAGCCCTGCAAGAATTCAAAAGTAGCACACTTTGGGGCTTCTAGTTTTAAGATACAGGGTATAGCTGATGGAGATTTCCTTGACACAGTTTCTTTTTTATTCACATCGAATGGGTTTGACTGTTGAGCACAGAGGTGCCCAGCTGCCAGTCACTGATTATGTGGTGCAGGAGTATTGGTCCTCATGGAGAAGGAGATGGAATAGCCAAAGTATAAATAGAGACAGGGTTGGTTTAAGGGGTTTTATCACAACTGAGAAAGTTCCTTTTATCAAAGGAACCTGCAAGCATGAAACAATTTAACTTCTACATTTTGTACTGATAGAATTTCCAACTATTTTTGACTCATTTTAAAATGCAGGGGTCAACAGAAGTCTTACTTTAGGAAAAGATCCGTTGCTAACTGCTTTTAGCCCTATGTAATTTTTACACCCATTTATTCATTCCTGCAAGCTGTGACCTCATGTGGTCAGAATCCAATCCATTTGTCCCATCTGCACTTCTGTCACTGCAGGAAATAAGGGAAATATTTCTGTCTCTCATGATAAATAATTATTTCCCTTGTTCATATGTGAATGTCCTGTGGAAACCCAGTGGCCCTATGTGCTGATAATTGACACATTTCAGCATTCATAGGGAAAAAAGGGTTTCATAACTATCAAATTTCCACCGTTAGGAATTTTAAGAAAATGTGTTTCGATGCCAAGTATCTATGCATATCAAAGTTTAATGACTAGTCAAGACAAACATCCATGGTAACATCTGGGATATATTTATGCTTTAGCCATTTAACCAGTCTGGTCAGAAGTTTCAAATCTGTGTCTATCTGGGCCTTAGAAAATTTTTCCAATGTTATTAGATAGAGTTTGAGGTCTATAGACCTGAGATTAATGGTTGTTTAAAGCCTTTAAATTTCTGCAGAAGAACAAAAAAGCAGAAATGTTCACAGACTCAGATAATGGATTATCAGGAGGATATTTCAGCAAGATACTGTAGAAATGTTGTTAAATTATGAATAGCAGCCACTGTGGCAAATTCTCAGAAGGTATGGTCAAAACTGTCAATACTGAAGTTATGCAAAGAGTTAAATAGGGTTTTCTCCAGGCTGATGAAGCAAATGGCTCTGGAGCCTATTAATTCTTTTCCCAGAGAATACTCCTGTGGTATTGGTGCCTGGTGCCTGATGGGCTTTGCACTAGAACAAAAAGCATGTTTAGATGCTGATGCTGGAAGCTGCTCTAACTTATGCTTTGGGACTGTCTAGCAATTAGGTTGGGATTGGGGGATTTCTAAAGTCACCCTTGCACCTCCTGTTTTGAGCTGCAGTCTGCTTTTTTATCTTGTATCACACATCATACTGGGGGCTGGGATTAGAGCAGTAATTTACTGTATTACTTTTCCCTACACACCAATAAATAGAAAACATTTTGTATTTTTTACAGATTTACTCTTTTGAAATAACTCCAGAATTTAGGATTTATCCAATAATTGTCTGGGAGGAAAAAACCTTTGCAGACTTTTGTTGTTATATATGTTTTTCTAAAAGAGCCTTAATGGAACAATATAATTCCACCTGTGTGTCATCATTCAATGTAAGGGTAGAGTTGTCAACAAACTGCAGGGAGATGAGCACTCTGGTTTCCTTCATATTGAAGTAAGATATATGTCTGTTATTTCCTTACATGTCACCTGGAAGGTTTCCCCTGAGTATTGCCAAGTCATACAATTAACACTCCTGAATTCCCCACGAGAGTCTTCACTTCTGATTTTGTACCCACACTGAGACAGAGATTCCAGCCCCAGACCAGCTTCATTGTTGACTAACACCAGGTACAGGTAACTAGAAAACTTGTACATGTTTATGTACAACAAAGGCTTTGCTAAAGCAAGACAGAGCACTAGCTTAGAATACAGAATGATTTCTCCATCTTCACTTTATTTTTCCTTTTCTCAGAGGGTGGGGAAATGGGAAAAAACAACCTCTCAGGTCAAGGTTGAAGACTTTGTAGTGCAGAACAACAAAGCTTGACTGTGATAATCTACAGAGCACCTGCCCTGAGGATAAACAAACAGTTCACATTTTTCTGCTTTCAAGTATGGTATGAGCAAAATAGCACAAGCAAAAGATTCTTTTGAACCTTATAGGAAATAAGGAAAATGGAAATCTTAAGAACAAACAAATTATTTTATATCCTGTGCTGGATTTTGTTGTAGAAGCTGCAGCATGCAAATCAAATTGATCAAAACCAACCATGTCATAAACCATGATTGAATCTGAGACACGAAGGTATTCTCCCAGTTTTTACCAACTCATTCCTGAGCTTAATTTTGTCTTCCATGCACTGTACCTTGCTGATGGCAGAAGCACACTGCTTGCCTCGTGAACCACACCTGAGTTTAGTCCCTTAAGCAGGGTGATTTTTCCAAAACGTTTTCTTCGTTGCTGTGCTTTAATATTCTTTCCATGTACTCCAGAACATGGAACTCCAGCACCTCTTATTCTTTATAATCTTTATAGCCTGAATAATCACATTTTTCGACCCTGCTGTTCTAAAGCCTAGTTAGTAGAATTTTCATAACTAAGACGCCACATGCCTATCACGTGGTCCATGCTGATCATCCCACAGACATGTATGCAGACTTTTCATCCCTCTTTTGCATTTCTGTTGTTCAAATATGGTGTTGATGAGACTCCAGGAGAAGTCTTGCATGATCTCTTCTCTGTGCATGATACACTCTCCAACCTTTGTGAAAATGTTATTTGGGATAATCCTTCAAGGAAAAAGTTTCCCTTTCAAGTCTTGGACTTGGTCTCCTAGCGCAAACACTGAGCAAATGGGCTTCTGATAACTTTAATTTTACTTCAGCTGACATCCCAAATTATACAGAAATACAGAATAACTAAGGAGGGCATTGGCAGACTGCATAGGGAACCATTAACCAAGAGTACATGGTTAGGCAGATATATTAAGCTGTGTGTTGCTGAAACACAAACTAAGTGAGAGGGAACACAAACCTTAGGAGTTCACATCAGGCTGAGCAGCAACAACTGAGTCCAACAAACAGACACGCTTGGATTTCAGGAGGGCAGACTTTGTCCTGTGCAGGAGACTGGTTGACCGAGTTCCTTGGAAAGCAGTCCTGAAGGGGAGTCCAGGAAAGCTGGACATACTTTAAGAAGGAAAGTGTAAATACACAGGAGCAGGCTGTCCCCATGTACCAAAAGACTGTCCCAGCTGCACAGAGATATTTGGCTGTAATCCAGGAACAAAAGGAAAATTTATGACTTTTGGAAGAAGGGGCACACAACTCAGGAAGACTACAGAGATATCATGAGATTATGCAGGGAGAAAATTAGAAGGGCCAATTCTTTGACACCATTTCCCATAGCATTTCCATGGAGAACCTGGTTGCTCATGCCTTGGATGAGTGCGCTGTTCTCTGGGTAAAAACTGTCTGGATGGCCAGGCCCAGAGAGTGGTGAGGAATGGAGTGACATCCAGCTGGGGCAGTCACCAGGGGTGTGCACCATGGCTCAGTATTGGGGCCAGTTCTCTTATCACATCTTGATTGATGATCTGAACAAGGGGACTGAGGGCATCCTCAGACATGGATGGCATCAATCTGGGTGGGAGGAAGGACCAAGGCAGTGACCATTCCCTTGTGCTGGGAACTGATCAGGCCACACCTCACATCCTGTGTTCAGTTTTGGGTCCCTCATGACAAGAAGGACATTGAGGGGCTGGAGTGTGTCCAGAGAAGGGAACAGAGCTAAGGAAGAGTCTGGAGCACAGGTATGATGAGAAGCACCTGAGAGAGCTGGGGGTGTTTAGCCTGGAGAAAAGGAGGCTCGGAGGGAACCTTGTCACTGTACAACTGCCTGAAAAGAGGTTGTACTCAGGTGGGGGTTGGTCTCTTCTCCCAAGTAACAAGCAATAAGACAAGAGGAATTTGCCTCCAGTTGTGCCAGAGGAGCTTTAGATTTCAGATTGGGAAAAATTCTTTCACTGAAAGGGCTGTCAAGCACTGGAACAGGCTGCCCAGAAAAGTGGTTGAGTTATGGTCCCTGAAGGTATTTAGAAGATGTGTAGATGGCGGTTAGGGTCATGGTTTAGTAGAAGACTTGGCAGTGTTGGGTTAACTGTTAGACTTGGTGATCTTAGAGGTCTTTTCCATACAAAAAGATTCTATAGTTCTAGGCTTGCTGGTGTCCTGAAAGCTGTTACTGACTACAGCCTGGCTCCATCTTGATCCCACTGGAAATCCCTAACAAAATTCCTATTTATTTTCATTCCTGAACAATCCTGGGAATTTATGCTTTATCCTGGCCTTAGAAAATTCAGAGCCAGACACAGTTAAGGGATAAGGGTTTTTACCTCAATATTTTAATAAGGATCCTTCTGGTGCACCAGTTCACAAAGGTGGGATGCACTGTAATGCACACACACAACAGATCACCTATACAATTTATAGACCTTATAGATTAGCAGATCTAACAAGGATGCCCCAATGGGAGGCCTGGATGAATGGTGTGATATTCCCCCATCTGTGGAATTCCCCCTGGATGGGCCAAATCCCTAGTTTAAGGGATATGCTCTAGAGTCGACCTTGGTTTCCCAGGATAGTGTAGGGTTTTCCAGCCTCCTGCTATGAGTTAGGATGTTTGGTCTCCTGGCCTAGCAGAATCCTGGGGCTATGCTAAGTTGTCAAACTTTAGGAGTTACAAGTATGCATGCTAAGAGTACTGAGGATACATAAAAGTTATATAAAAAGTATATAAAAGAAAAGGCAAAAAATCATCTTGGCATCAGAATAATAGAAACATCTATATGCAAAGAAAATGTGTGTGTGTGTTTATGATTCTCCTCTGGGTTCTATTTTCTGTAGAATCAAAGTCCCAGTTCCCATTTCATGATGAATCTAAGTCTTCACTTCTGTTAGCACCACAGAGAAATCTCTGACAAGACAGATGTCTGCAGCCACCAGAAGCCTTAAATTGAACACCTAAAAATAGAAAGCTGCAGAATTTATAAATATTTTTGCAAATCAACCTTTTATAACTACCCTCCTTTTGTAGCAGTGGTAGTTAGCATTGAAATCCAAGTATATTTCAGCAAAAGAGAAAGCTGACCAAGCAGCTCAAGAAATTCTGCAGAGTTCTGCAAATTGCAGGAGGCCCAGGGAAGGATATCACTGCACGCCAATTTTTCCCACTGATTTCTATTGTCTCTACTTATCACATATAACACTAGGAATGCAGTGTGGAGCATTCTGTCTTCTCCTCAATTCTTATGTAGCTAATAGCCTGAATATGTTTTATGACTTTGTACTCTCATTCAGCCTAATTTATTTAGTTAGAAAATATGATGTGTCCTTTATTCTATTTGTTCACAAATTACTTTGGAGAAGGATCGGCTGGTAGTGTAGAAAGCTGGTATTGGATCTGCTAAGATCTCTTCCTGTTCAGATTTGTTTTCTGTGGCTGGAGGCTACTCTTGATAGTTATTTGGAATGAAATTTTGTTCATCCCCTTAACAAAGAGATAGTTGGTTCCATTCAGTACTGCCATGAACTTCAGACAGTGTTTATATAGAGTGTATTCAAAACATGCCAGCTATTTCTTACCATCATGTATTTTCTCTGACCATGAGCTAGGCTTCTCTTTTATCAGAGGGCTTCTGTTTACCTGGCATCTCTTTTTGTTCTTTTGGATCTTTCTCTGCATAATCATTCCCTACACTGCCTGAGCAAATATGATTGTGAAGAGGAAGAACTGCAGAATTTCCCTGCAATGGTTTCTTTTTTCTCTGCAATTTCTTCCAAAGACTTGCTCCTGTGTCCCTGTCTCTCACCTGAGGTTGATACTCCCTTCTCCACTTCCCTGGCTCCAGCATGAGGACATTGCTGTGGAGCCCATGAGCAAATCACTGTGGATGATTTCCATTTATATCTCATGTCTCAGCATACCTCCTCATTGGGACTTCTCTCCTCTCTTGTGCATCCCATAACCCATTTCTTCCTGGTTTCACATTGCTGCTGGAGCAGTCTGTGCCAGGTAGCAGCAAATTCAGGGGACCCTTTAAAGTAGAAAGTTACTTAACCCAAGAAATTTCACCTTTCAGGAGAGACCTTTGCTGCTGAAGAGATCTTTTAAAATTGGTCTCTGTTACCAAGACTTTGCTAGGGAAGTCAAACCAGTAAAAGCTCTTTGATAAGCATTGAGTGCTGTGTATTAAAAACTGCCTGTATTGCTAACCAGACTTCTCTAATTATATAAACCATCCTGCAGAAGATTTCTTTTGCTGCTATAAATTGTGCCAGCTCAGGTGATTTCCTTTCTAAGCTATTTTGGCAAAATGCTACCTGTGCAATGCTTTGTAGGCTGAAAGGATCCCTTATAGAGGATTTTTTTGGACCAGGTGAATTTTTCTATTGGCCTGGTATGAATATCTATGCAAATCTAACTTGGGTCATACCAAAGCCTTTGGCTTAGCTGCAGGAGGGGGAACGCAAGAGAAGGAAAGCAAGAGACACTTCTATTGCAGCCAAAAAACACTCCTGAAAATCTCAGTATGCCCAGTCCCAATACTTAGCTAAGTACATCCACTGTCACTGGGGGAAGTGAGCATTGACAGTACCTGTCCTTCCTCTGCTGGCTGTTGAAGTCATCATGGACAAGGCATATTTGGTGTTTTCTTGTGCTTATGCAGGCCATTGAAAATGCTGGGCCAGATGCACAGGTCCTTAGATTAATGCCAGTGCACCTCTTTGCACCAGCTGACAGGCTAGGCCATAATGCACTAAATGCTATTTATTATTTTATTTTGTTTGCTAGAGTGACAGTGGAAATGACAGTGATACACAGGTCAATTCAATCCTGCTGACATAGCCTTCACAGGCTTTATGTTGGGGGATTTTTCCCCTTCTCCCAAGAGAATCTCCCTTACAGTTTTATATTTGGTAAGGTTTATTAAATAAGCTCAGCATATTAGCAGTCTCATAAGCTTGTTATTTTTTGTATCTCTTTATTTCTTTAGCTTTATTAATCATCAAGTTGCTAACATGAAAAACGCACTGTAAGAATAAATAATCATTATTATCAAAGTGCTTTTATAAAATGATCTGTAGGATTAAATCCTTATTAAAACAGCATTATTGGTCATGATTATCATTATTATTACATATTAATTAGTCGTACCAAGATAGTGCAGCTTTCAGAATTATCTTTACCAAAGTCAGTTAAATAAAGGTTTCAAATTGCAATGGATTTAGTGGTTTAGAATATAGTACTGGGATTATAGATAATATTATTTGTTCAGTTCAGTACTTGCAAAGAGCTGATGATGTGCTCAATGCTGTGCACAGCAGAATTTGCTGTCTGAAACATATACTTTAAGAAAGGGAAATGATATAGTTGCATTAGAGTACAAGGGGTTTTTTTCTGAAATCTGGGAGTTCAGTGTTGTTTACGGCTCTGCTGCTTCCTGTGTCTGTTAAATTTTGTGCTTTGTCATTTATTTAATCTTTCTCTGACTCAGTGTATTGATATGCATAAAGAACATTCCACTAATTAATCTGAATGCAGCATTGTAAATTATAGGTACCATATAAGAGTGGAGCATTTTTTCCCATACCTGAGAAGAAGCTGCAGCTGGCATGGATTGCCATGTCTGTAAACTCTCCATAGATGTGGTGCCTGCTAGGTTAATGTAACTGTGAGGTGATGTGATGGGCAGATTGTGTACAGCACACTTCCCTCTTTTTCTTTTATCTGAAGTGATGCTATTACTCCTGCCCTTTGATGGAGTAACCTAGCCAACTTCAAGAGACATGGGATAAGAAAAGACTGACAAGTAAAATATTGTTATGGCAGGTGTTGCAAGATGGTACTGTTATATAAAGTCGTGCCTTTTTTTTATTTTTTTCCCCACCTTGTTATGTGAGCAAACGTTCAGTCTTGGGAAGACACAATGTGTTTGTAAATTTTCTTTTGCAACGTCTTGGATAGAGAAAGTCAAACAATTCATTTTGTTCCCTCAGCCTGTGGATGGAGTTGTTCTGGAGACAGATACTCTCCAACAGACAGGCATTAGTACTTGGCTAAATTCCTGAGCAGAGCCATTGCCCTCCTGCTGCCCTCTTTTTTCCAGGTCTAATTTTGCTTGTTGCCTTCTCCCTTTATGTCATGCCTCAAATTTAGCATCCCAGGCCCTTCAGGGGCAGGACTCTGTGTGAGATACAGAAATCCAACTTAGGCACTGATTCTGCCTGCAAAGCTGGACAGGTGGGGAAGTTAAAAATGCAGTCCCAGGAGCCCCCATATTGAAAAGGGAACTGGTGGGTGAGACAGGAGCAGATGCCCCAGGGAAGGGCAGCTCTCTGAGTGCATAGGTATCACCTGGGATTCTGAAATTTCCCTTGAAGGTTAATGCTCAAAGGAAGCTAACACTTCTCTACCAAACAGAGTGAGGAAGAAATAATTTCTTTTTTTTCTTTTTTTTTTTTTTGGCTAATTGGACATCTTCTAGGAAGTGGAAAGCTAAATGTCCCTCTGCTAAATCTGGCATATAGAATTAAATTTAGGTCTCAGAAGGGCTCTGCCCACCAGGATTTTTGAGTGCAGTGGGCTCTCTTAGCCTCTTCCAGTGTCACTGCCACAATTTGTGTTTTATGCAGTGGTTGAATTACTCGATGAGATGTCCCAACTTTGTCACTTGCCATGTGAGTGATATAATATTGTTTTATAGGATATTCCTGTCACAGTCTTTTCTGAATGTTTTGGAAGAGCTTGACACTCTTAAGAGATGGAAGAGATCCAGGCTGAGGTCCCCATCCAAGAGAGGAACAGTGGGGTTTAAAATGTGCATTGCCCAGCCACAGGCACGTACCCCAGCTCCCACAATCAGGGTTCAGTACTTGTTTAAAGGTATTGACTAAACTGGTTCCTGCTGGTTAGTAAATACTCTGTGGTGCTCAGTAACCTGGTCTAGATTCTTGCCATTAATGTGCCACGGGGGGCTTAACCTATTATGGACATAATGGCTCTTCCTTTAAAAGCACCAAACTCCTCTTGCACTCAGTGTGTTTTGGGGTATGCAAGGAATGCACGAGCAGGCTGCTGAGAGCAGCAGCCAGTCATTTGAGCAGGCTGAACTTTTTGCTTGGCTGCCCTATTTAAAATGGGTACCAGTGGAGCAATAGATTGACGTCTGATGTTAGGGAAAAAACCCTACACACTTAAGTGAAACAGTAGCAAAGTGATTTTTTTGTAAATCTCTGGAATTAATAATTACAGCTATTTGAGAAGAAAAACAGTATCATTCATACTGAAATATATTCTCTTCCTTCCCACAGGGGAAGCCTGTGTAGGTGTGGAGCTGCAGTCTGGGAAATTAAAAAATGCAAATTAAAAAATGCAAATGTAAAAGAGAGGCATTGCTTGCTGCAGTGCTCTAAGGGTTTTCTTGAATAGCAGCAAATTAAAGAAATGCCATGTAATCAAAGTTTATATCAAGCCTATGAAAGAAAAGCAGAATTATCTCTAAATATAGTGATAGTACTCTGCTCCTGATCCTTTGTATTGTGTACATATTACCAGTAAATTACAAAGCTACTGTATTATGGGTTTCAACAAGTCCTTGAAGAAAATGCACATTACCCTTTTATATGCCACTTTATTCTGTTGTATTAAAACATGATGATTAGGAAGGAAAAGGTACTTGGGCTACTTATTTTTTTTCAGCTCAGTTCATTCATCATTCACTCCATTTCCCTTTGCTGTCAGTACCAACAAGTGCTTCCCAACTGGAGCTTTTTTGCTGCCAGTGGTAATACAGGTCAATCAGATAAACTACACTGATTGTATAGAAGTTTAGATAGTAGATTGTTCTGTCTTCCCCATCCCCTCTCAGTTTATCTGTATATAACACTATGTACCTGCTTTTCTCAGTTTCACATCAACAACTTCATTTGTGATCTGTTTGCAACATTTCCCACAAAAGGCCAACCCAGCCCATCTAGGGGATAAATGCACATGCAAATATGATCTGTTCAGTGTTTCAAGATAAGCACAGTGCAGTGAAAGGGAAGGTAAGCAACATGGCCACTTAGGAACTTCCCAGCACAGGGGTGCAGAATGGCAATATCCAAATGGATTAACAGCACAGAGAGTGGGCAATGTGGCTGAGGAAAAGGAGAGAGAATCAGGCAAATGGTGCATCCTAGCAACATTCAGGTAACCTGTGGTCTCCAAGGCAATATGAAACTGATTTTGAGAGGGATGAGATCATTGCCAAGTAAAATGAAAAATAAGCTGTGATGGAAACTCATATTTATTTGATTGGTAATTACAATCTACTTTCTCCAGCAGAACTCAGGATATGTTGGGCATGACTAAGAACAGAGGGCCAGCCATAAACCACATAGCTGGGAGTTTCACCAAAGGTAAGGAAACTCTCTTTAGGTTTTGCTTCCTCTGTTTGAAAGAACTTGTATTGCGTTGTGCTGTGATGATTGCACCAGTTTTGTTATTTTTTTGTGATTCTTGGTCAGCAAACTCAGTGGAGCCAGAGGTTTGCCCATGACAATCCCTGGGCTCCTGCAGAGATTGGGTGGAAGGTAAAATAGAAATGGAATGGAAGGTTGTGGAGTCTTCTTCCCTCAAATGTTACAGGGGAAGTTTGCAACCACAGCAAGGTACAGAGCCTGGAAGTTGTGGAAAGTAGAGCAGATTTGCCTAAAAGCAACACAGGCTTTACACAAATGCTCGTGACCAGAGAATTCAGATTCTTTTGGGTGAAAATGTGCCTGCAGTCTGAGCTGTACACAGAATGCAGCTCTGGATTTGGCAGATTGAGCAAATGAAGACTTCAGCAGAATCTCTAGGTACTTGAAGAAACTAGGCCAAGAACAGCAAGGTAGATAGCCACTGAATAAAATATTTTTTAGATCCTGATTTTAATTAAAATAAAGCATAACTACCCCATTGTGGCACCTCTACAGTTTACAATTCTTTCTTCATTTATTTAATGAATCAAAGCAGATAAATCAGTACTTGCAAATAGTGCTTGCAAAGTCTCCTAGATTAAGAGAGCAAACTCAGATAACCTTCACCAAATACATTAATAAAACCAGAATTAGCAAAATACCCCAAATACCTCTATAGATGAAAAATACTGAAGGGATTTGAAAACTGCTCTTAACAATAGTTATATAAATCATATTTTTAAATTTAATACTGCAGTATAGGATATGCTGCTTACTGTTCATACTCATTAGACAGGAGGTATTTGAATAAGATATCATGCAATGAAAAAAAGGTGGCATTTTCAGAGCTGTTATGACTGTGTGATGTGGTGAGATGAGCAAAGATTCCTCCCGGGCATCTTCTTGAGATACTTCTTATATTTCAATAACTTTCCCTTTCTCTTGGTGTGTCAAAGAGGGAATTAGAACAGAGCTGCATTGGCAGTGCAAAACACTCACAGGTAGACTGTAAAAGTCACTTATGATGTGACCTTTAGTAGCTCAGGAGATGAACTCCTCCAATCCCAACCGATTACTGCAAAGGACAGAAACCAGCACTGTTTCTTTACTCACTGACTGGATCTTGACAGACATTAGTAACTAGTCTAGCTCTGCTCCCAAAGGGACACTTTATTACAGGAGTACTGAAGTGTTTCCATGATTAGCATTCCAAATACTCCATGGTACCACATATGAAACACAGGTCTACCTCTCCTTTGACATTTCAGTCCTAAATTGAGATGGCCACTCAAATTTTACATTCTCTGCAGTGTGCATTTAGCGGCCCTGAACCTTTTCCAAATAGTCTGGCTTTAGCTGCTTAGAAGAATCCATTACTCTCAAATTCAAATACCATCATAAAAGCTGCTGTAACACCAGGGGTCCTCAAAAGGTCTTTGCCCAATTCACCTAACATTATCAAAGTGCTTGTAACTGGACATTTATGTTACATTCCTTATTTTAGTCTATTTTTAATGTAACTAGCATTGACAAAAGATGGTGATTTTCTCAAGACCTTAAAAGAATCTAATATATCTTTACTATTGGGTCTTCTATTCCTTACAGTCATCCCTTACTCCTGACAGCTAGAGTCAAATTCTGCTGCCAGTAGTTACTGGTTTTATGGGTGTCAGTATTAGCTCTTCTGAAGCCTCTAAAATGGCTAAAGAACTTACTGAAGTCATTATCATTTCTATGGCAAAGCAAGTCGAGTTGTCAGGCTCATCCTTTTCAAACCAACTAAATCATACCTTCCTGCCCTGACATCACTGGAATTACCCATCTGTTTCCTGTATTTTAGTGCCTTGTTGATTTGAGAAGTGCCTCACTCATGTTTCTAACTAAAAGTGATGTGCTGAAGCACATCTGCAGGCATTGAAGCAAGCTTGCAGCACCTATTCAGTGAATGGATTGAAGGACTTTTGCCTCTAAAGCTATTAATCTTGTACCTTCCAAGCAGAGAAATCAATAACATTTTGGAAAGTCAAATTGTTCATAACGGAACTGTGGGTGGTGTCAGTGCAGAAAAAGCTCACAGTTACTGGAAAATACAGAGGAATATATGTATTTATTTGATATTGAGTGCTATCAGAAATGTAGAAAATATTTGTAGCAAGAAACAAACAAGGAAATTTTTGTAAAAGCCTTGTTGGCCAAAGAGGGGGGAAAGAGATCTAAAACCATAAGAAGCAGGGCTGTAAGAAGTAATAATCAAATGCACATAGTAACTAGAGCTGGACTACAGTGCATAACCTTTTCCTTCAAATGTGGATTGAAATCTTTCCAAATATCAATTAATCCCTAATCTACCATGCATTTCCTAGTTGCTTCCTGTGCATTATTAATGGACTGGTCACCCTGAGATGAAGGTAGGAAGTAAAAGCAATTAAATTCCTCTCCCACCCCTGCAGATACAATTGACCTAGAGGATTCAGCTACAAGTAAAAATTAAAAAGCTCCAAAAAAGAATAAGCATGGCTTTCTTGCTTGAGACCGACTGTATAGTCTAAAAAGCTGCATGCAAGAGCAACAGCAAGCTCCCTTTATATAAAATATTAAATTCTTTGATTTGGGGCTGATCAAGGGAAAAAAGCAGGTGCCTAGTCTCTGCTGGTTTTTCCTAGTAGTGTCCTGTAGCTGAATGAAAACTTTAAACCACAACTCCAGACACTGATTCTTTTCTCAGTGTAGAAAAGAAAAGCCCATCTGTCTCCTGGGAAGTATTGATTCCATTTGAATTAAGAGAAACAATTTTAACTTCATGCTTTGTGGAGGGTGATGGCCACAGAGTTCAGGAAGGCTTCTGGCTGTGTAATACAGTTAACTCTGGCCTGAGAGGGATGCAGTCATCCTAGCCTGCAATTCCCAAACAGATCAGTCCGCAGTGGTAACAAGGAGAGCTCTGTGGCTGCTGTTTGCACTCTGAAGTTAAAGGTTTGTGTTTGTTTCCACAGTGTTGGAATGCTGAGGTGAAAGCCTATCCTTTTGCTCTGTTCAGCATCACTGCAGATAACATACTAGGCTAAAATAGGTGTGTTTCCAAATCACCCCAATTATCCTTATGTGCAGGAAAAAAGTCTCCTAGCTCAGTCAAGGTTATGTTACCAAACTTGGGGTGCATGAAGAGCTGCCTGGTAAGGGAAGAAGGAGGAAAACACTGACAGTGCCTACCCAGGGAAGAAAGGGGAAGGGGTGTCATGGTTGTAATAATGCACAGGTCACTCTGGATGTCTGTGAGTGAGATCCTGGGCTGTGCCCAGCCTCTGTGTCACCACAAGTGTCCCTCACTGTTCCCTGCCATGAGGATACACAGGGAGTGAACCAGTTCCGGCTCTCCCTGCCATGCAATCCTGCTGCAGCCAGGAGAGCCCAGAGACAGAAACCAGGGTGGGTTTGTGCTAAGAGGGGGACCTGGGCTGGCAGAGGAGCCCAGCTGAGGGTGACTGGAATGGGAAACAGCAGGGATTTGTTTTGCACTCTAATGAAAAATGGCTTTGGAAAAATGGGGGTGCAGAAAGGTGGCCTATTGGCTGAGACTGAAGTGCCCATAAAACAAAAGGCAGGATGCAAATTGCTATTGTCATAAAATACTCAAACAAAATGATATCAAGTATTAAAAACTCTGCATACATGCCAACAAGAACTGAGTAAAGCCACAGAACACAAGCTTGATTCTTTGCCTTTTAATGAGACCATTGTACCCATTCTTCATAACAACATAAATTAAGGAGAGACCATCCACTTAGATTTTGAATTTCCATGTTTGTCAAACTGAGTTTCTAAAGTGGGGGGTTTTTTTGCTCTTTTTCTTTTAAAAAGACAAAAAATATAGTATATTCAAAAAATACATTATATTCTAATCACTTGTCAAAATCCTTTTTTTTTAAATCAAAGCTGTTGAATTTTCAAGAATCCTTTTTATGCATATAAATTACTGTGTTTCACTCTTCTATGATTTAAAACTGATTTTATTAATATTAGCCAAAATGCCGTCACAGACAGACCAAACTCTGTGCCTTAACTCAAATCCCAGCTAATTATGGCTCAGCTGTAAAGCTATAAACCCTTGAAAAACAAGGTTTATAAGAGAAGTATTGACACAGTCTTAACTATGGCCATGTGAATGGAGCCACTGTAATATTGTTTGGAAATAGTGTTCTAAAAGGGAATCTTTTATGAAAAGAGATGCCAGCTGTTCACTTTGGAAACATTTATTTCATTGGCTCGTGATAAAATTGGCTGCAAAAGATATTATTCTGAAACACAGAAACTTCTTAATTTCATTATGACCTGAAGTCACTGAGAAAGACAGGATGCCTAAGAGCAGTGAAAAAGGATTGCCACTGTTAGTGTTTCTTATATTGCTTTTCAACAAATATACACATTTTCGTAGAATAATTCATGCTGGATAGGCCCTCAGAAGGTCATCAAATAACTCCTCCTCAGAGCAGAAGAAAACAACAATATATTGTTTTTATTTCATTTTTTGCAACAAATATTTTCTTTTTATTAAAAAAGAAATTCACTTGCTTTGCTTTGAGGGAGCAGAAGTCTACAAGCATGGCTAGAACCCTCTGCCAACCCCATCCATGCCCCACAGCCCAGGATTGCATAGGAATAGGTGGATAGGTGGCTGTAACCACAAGAACCCAAAACCCAAAGAGATAAGTAAGAAAAAAATATTAAAGAAACAGAGAGGAATGTGTCCTGTTGATTGGCTGATGATCTGCCATGTGGATTGTGAGTCAAGAAGGTTGCTGGGTCTGGGGGCGAGATCCAACATCTGAGAGTTGGCAGGGCAGATGCCACAGCTGAAAATGCTGCTCCACTGATACCTTTCTGCAGGGAACCTAACAGGAAATAGCTGCCTACCCTAATAATGAGATCTGGCAGGAGGCTCCTGTACATCACATGGAGCTTGTTCACCTCACAGGAGAGGTGTGGAGAGGTGGATCTCTGTCTGTGCCCAGGGACATCTGGCTGTGAAGTCCTGAAACCATAGTCTATATATTCTGTATTATATTATATATATATATATCTTATATTCTAGCACATTTTAATGGTGCAAAAACTCTTGGAAAGGCAGAGGAGGAAAGAACTCCTGTTCCCTTGAGTTATTTTTCTGTAATGTCCATGCAGTGCTAAGACCCAGATCTGTATGTGTTCGTTCCTTATTGCTACATCTCTTTGTCCTTGAATAGTGCTGATGAACTTCTTGTACTGGCCAGTGTCTGCTGCTATTATTGACTGCAGCCTCCATCCTCTGCCATGTCATTGAACTGCCATCACCATTGGCTTCATTAGCAATTATTGTTTTGGTGAAAAAAATCCTATACCACGTATTATGGGATGACCTGAGGCCATTATGGAGCTGAACGTTCCCATAAGGATAATCTAGCCACAATATATCAAAGTGCTGAGAAAATATCCTTTGTCTCAGGTCATGTAACCAATGTGGCTGTTAAATGTTTTAAAAGCAGTTATATAACTGGCATTTAAAATGTTTTATTGAAAACCCTTAATGCTACTGTAACTAAAATGACCTTTAGTAGAGTAACACACATCACATCTTAAAATGGGATTTGATTAAAAATATCAAATGTTATAATGTGCTCATGGCTCTACATGTACCATCCTGTCATACCAACCACAGAGGCAGATGTGCTTTGGCTCTTCAATATCTTCAGCCTCAATTTATAACCTAGTTACTTTACAAGGAATGACTATTATAAGCTTTTAAACATTCCTTGCAATATCTGACATATGAGCACTTTATTATTGCTATTTTTTTTATGAACAGGTGGTATTTTTTAAGGCAGATGTTCCCAAACAGAGAGCATTTGATCTAGGGAGAGTTGGCTGATCAGAGGCTTCTCACTGGCTTCTCTTTCTTTCCGTGCTATGATTAGATCTTTCTGAGAAACAAAAAATGCATCCATTAATCTGTACTGTCATAGAAGAAACCACAAAACTACAAAAAGTAGAAAGGTGATTTTACATGGTAATGCAAAGCAAGGCAACCATGATTTTTTTTTCTTCTCTTAAAAGACTGCCCTTACTAAAAGCAATTTCAAAAGCCCAATAGAGAAATGTACACTTGAAAAAATATTAAATGTCATGTTACAAGTCATATACTGCTGATGTCTGGAGTTTTGAACATAAAACCATCTGAATAGTAAGAGTGGAAATGTTTTTGAACCCACGATAACAAAGCTAGAAGTAGAACAGATACACAAGTGGGGGGAAAAAAAACCCAAGCAAAACAGATTCCCTGAATGACAACTGAAATGAGATACTTTTTAAAAATGGAGAAATGCTCTTGCTGAGACTATCTAGCCCACTGAGAAACACAATTCTTTTTTCACTTTCAAGTACTCTGAAGAGGGCTAGGTGGAAAAAAAACCCCCTTACTCCAACAGATGAGAGCAAAAGATCTTTTTATCTTTCTATTTACTTTCCTGTCTAGTGGCTTTTTCCCAACAACCTCACAAGCACCAGTCATTCCAAACATTATCCTCACTATTTTACAGGGAGGAAGTTGAGTCATAAAGGAGTAAAGCAGTGTCCAAGATCACCAAGAAGGCCTGTGAGAGGTAGAAATCAGGAGCTGAACAGAAATCAGAGCCTGTAACACATCTGCTTTCATCACATAAATATTCTTTCCACCCCAAATTTCACTCCCAGTGCCTGTGCAAATATCTCACTCATATTAAACTGATATGTGCAGAATGGACAAGACTTGTTGTACATAGGAGCAGGATTCAGGAATCCAGAGGATGAATTTGTTGCCAAGGTGTTCATAAGCAAACTGAACAAATATGTGGCCAAAACAGACATAAAGCTTTGAAAAATAGATACAGAAATACTGGGGGAAAGTTTATCAGAAATGTTAAATAAGGGACAGGATTGAAATTTAAAGTTAATAAAACAGACTTGGTAACTTCCCCGTATCTGTTCATGCTTTCAGAAAGTCACCTCTAACCCCATGAATTTAAAAGCTGCAGCTACAAGCTTTTAAATACCTTAGTGCAATTCTAATAATTGATCAGTTAAAGCAGTAATTTGGCAACAGCTGTGGCAAATAAGGGAGGGTCCTGCAGGGACACGAAGCTTTTGAGGCTTCCTGGGTGTGCTGGGAAAGAGGTGAGAGGAAAGGCTGAATAAGAAGGAATACTGGGGGTCTGGAAACAATCCAGAGCACTGGGGGAGCCTGGAACTGCAATGAGGAGACATGGGAGCATGAGATGAGTAAGAAATCCCAGCTAAAGAAGTGTTGTACTGACAGAACTTGAGGAATGATATTTCAGGTATGAAATTTGTTTCTTTGTGGCTGGTATTTTTGACTGTGAAAATTGTAGAGGTTGGCTGGGTGAGTCAGAATTGGTGCTGTTGTTGTCAGAGATGCTGTACAAAGAATGGGGTTGATTTCTGGAGCCATGGGAGGGAGGTGCCTTAGGAGAATATTTTCAAGTTGAAGAAAGTCAAGAATCCTGTTAAATGTGTTTAAACAAAAGCACAGAGAAGGCTCTAATGTTGTTTGTAATTGCACAAAACCTCTGAAAGTTGAAACCAGCCAAGTGCTGGAAAGAGGGAAGTTTGAGGGGGTTGAAAATAACTCCAGTTGTGAGGATCATACAGAATAGTCAGATCAGCATTTGTGCTCAGTCAGCCCAGGACTTGTCTGCCAGACAGTTTGATTTTTGCAAAGGGAGAACAATGGAATCGTGCATGCAAAAAATGATACTTTGTGGAGGGGAATGCTTCTTGACCAAAGGGGAAAAGGGAAGATAGTCTAAACTGATGTAAAACTTAAAAATGTGAGCAAGAAAAAAATAAGATAAATAGAGAAATAGAACAAGCATAAACAATAATAAATAACTCCAAAGGCACTGGATAAAGTAGGCATAATGGTGGTGGCAGCTCATGTGTGCTATGGGCCACGGTGGAGATATCAGTGAGCTTGTAGTGTGTTACTTATTTTGGTACTTTTGCAGTAAAAATGAGTAGAAACAAAAAAAATGTTTTAAGAAATGTCACTATGGAGCTGGGAAATCAGCTGGTTTCTCATAGAATTGCTTCTAAAGGGGAAACATGAAATAACCCCGACAACAGTAAATCCCAGTAAATGTTTATACTCTAAATTTGACTCTGATGAGCAGCTCAGGCCCCCTCTGCTACAGGGCCCTGGAGCAGAGCTGGCAATTAATCTCCAATTGCTTGGGTGGGAGCAGTTCACAGCTCAGGGGGCTCTGTGGATTATAAATCTGGCAAGCAAATGGGAACTCGGAGAACTGGTAATGAGGGAAGTGCCAATAGTTAAAGCTATAATCACCAGAACTGCAGGGCAGATAGTCGACACCTATATGGCAATTTTCAATTCAATAACTAAAGCTAACGGAGTTGCCTAACAACACCACTGAGCTGCGATTACAACTGGCAGCGTTATGTAACTGTGACAACCAGACGAAGTGAAAAAAAAAAAAAGAGAGAGAAATGCATGTATATTTCCAGTCCTAGTTACTGAGGGAGTCTGGGGGATGGAGCCCCATATTTGAAAGCTGCAGAGAGAACATACTACAACCCATTTTGGATGCTCCTCATCAATACTCTGGAGATCTGCAGACACACACAAAGAAAAGGATTAGACAAAGGCACCTTTTTTTTGTCCTTACCATGAAAGTGGCACCAGAACTATTTTTTTTCCACTGATTGAATAATGCAATCCAAGTATTCCTAAAGAACCTGGAGGCATGGCTAGCTTCAGCTCTAGGCACCAGTATGGAATTTTGCACTGCAATGTTCTCATGTTCAAATTTACCATAGCAACCTCCACATCACGTTTAATACACAGAGACATCCCTGCTCTTTCCTGTTTAAAGAGCCCTTGTTAAGTGGTTTTGCTGTATTTTAGATGCCAAGATGTCGGTAAGATTGATGGAAGGGTGCACAATCAAACTTGCAAGGAGAGCCTAGCATCTAGCTCATTATGTAAGAGAATTAGCAAGGCAGTTCTTTTGACATGACAGTCCATTATGGCGGCTGTCAATCATACCTTAACATATGCTTTTTTTGTCCTCTTTGGTGATTTTTTTTTTTAAAAAAAAAAAGTTGTTTCATTCCCGTTCCTCAATAAGGCAGCATGTAGATGCTTTTTGTGTGTGCACAGTAGCTGTTGCAGATCTAGATGGGCAGTGCTTTCTCCACATAATTGCTGGGTAACAGATAATTATGCACGCATGTGTAATCCTAACTGGTATGGCTCTTTGTCCCAGTTATATGTGCACAGAGGCTTCAGTCTGCTGTGGCTTCTCATCCACCTCATAGTGGTTTTTTTGGTCCTCTCATATGAGATAGCGAGACTTAGAGATTTTGGTGTAGAAAGTCTAGGTTTTCTACCTGAGGAAAATGCACCTAGCTAGTTATATTTACTATATTTAGTTCTATTTACTCATTCCCCCTTCAGGAGAGAAGATAAAATCTTGCTCTAAGACTTGTCCTAAAATGATACCAGACATTGATACCGTAATAATATGTGCCACTTTTCATAAAAGGACTTCCATGTAATGAATTTAGCCTGGAAGATGATTCAGTATTGCAGTAGTTAGCAAGTGAAGAAGTAGTTGCACGGGGAATCTCAAGTTTGACTCCAGTTCATACCCTTCCTCATATCTTCTACAACTGAGCCATTGCCTATTAGAAAAGAACAGGGATGGAAAGGAAACAACTGCTTAAAAGGCTCTTTACTTCTCTGAAAGAACATGTAAGAGGGGGAAGGAGCACCAGAAGGACAGATTACCTCTGAAAAAGAAAGAAGTTCATCTGTGCAATCTCATCTGGACTGGTGTGCTCATTTGAGAGGGCTGGTTACTGGCAGTAATGCATGCTAGGAACCCTGGGAAGTTAACACATACCAAACAATAGTGCATTTGCAAACACAGAATATGTATTACAATAGAACCATATTTGCATTATATTTTTTAAAAGTCCTATATGTTAGAAGGCAGTTCTTGTAAATTATAGTTTCATCTGCTCTGATTCACACATGTATATCAAGCAGTACAGCTGAGACTAGGAGAGCACTTTACTGGTTTGGGCTCACTCACAGGAGGAAACAGAGATAAGTTGGAAAAAGAAGCTTCATTACTGCACATCCATCTTTCTGCCACTTGTTCTTTCTGAATATCTCTCTTTTCTAGCCCCTGTAAAGTCCATGTTCTTGCCTTTTAGGGCAGCACAAACGTAACTGCTAACACAAACCTTCACCAATGGAAAAGAGGTAACACATCTGTGCTAGCAAAGATGAACTTCCAGAAGGGGACTAGTTCACTGGGAAAAACAAGGTTCAACCCAGTAAAAATGCCTTATCTTGGTTACAGCTTTTATTGGGATGAGTAGGTGAGATTGCATTTTAAAAGCCTAGTGGGAATACAAGGGTTTGGGAAGGTTTCTTCCCAAAGTAAATATTTTCAGAAAAGTCCTTTAAAATATCCTTTAGTTTCCCTTCTCTTAATTTTTCTGGAAAGAAGCACTGTGCTTTTATCCTGTTACCTACAATCCTAGGTAGGACTAGGGTATCCATATAAATGCAGATACTCTGTGTGTTCCTTGGGGCAGAGAGGGTAATGTAAGGTTTGTGTCCTGCAAATTGCTGGCTGAGGCAAATACTCTTGCTTGCATACAGTAGCAATGATTTCAAGGGGGTCCTCCAGAGCCAGGGCTCCAGAGACCTCCCAACAGGACAGGCCTTGGACATGTGGTGTTGTAAGCATTGGCCTCAGTCTTTCTGCACAAATGGATCAAGCATCATTGACTTGATTAGTACTGCTCAGATGTGCAGTGGTGTGCAGATGTTTGCTTCTGACCTTTTAACATTCTTTTCCATTAAAAATCAATAAATGATGCCCTAAAATACCAAGCAGGATGCACATCATTCCAGCTGATTGCAGCTTAGGTGTTTTTCCTTTCTGTGCTATCATTTCATAGTCCTTAATAACTGCTCTTTTTTTTTTTTTCCTTGAAGGAGAGAATATATATATTCACAACCTGTTAAACAACTTCAAGGTTGCTTCATTCTACTATTTCAGCTATTAGGTGACTCTTCCCCTGGTCTGATCTGCAATGAAATCAATGGAAAGTGTTCTATTAAATTCATTTGGCTTCAGATCAGATGCTGCCATTGAAAACTCTAATATAGGCAGCCTGGTCTTTGTGATATCTACCATAATGGCACAGTGTGGTCCCAATCCTGCAGTCTGACTCTGGGAAAATCCCCATTGACTTCAATAAGAGCTCTCTTAAACTAAAGATTTCACAATCAGGTAATGAGAAGCAATGAGCATACACTGCCCTCTCTATTAGATCCTGTAGTCAGACTTCTTCTGATGGGCTTCTATAAAGTGATTTTCTCTGGCAATCTGTGCTTGCAGCAGCACCTGCTCTGTTAGTCTCTCAATTCTTCTTTTAACAAAACAGCTTGACTCCGCAGGTGAAAGGTTCTGAAATGTTTTAATTAACTAGCTTGAGCTAGTTTGATTTGATTTGATTTCTATCTCCCTGGATGTTACAGAAATTGCAAACTGCTTGGTTTTGTGACTGCCATCAAACAAGATTTGAACATATGAAACAGGCTGCTATAAGAGGAAAAGGTGCTGAGTTTATAATGTAAAGTTTATATCAGGCCACTGTAAACAGTGTGTGTACACAGCTTGTTATCACTGGAAGATTTGACTTACAATGTTTCTCAGGCTGCAGGAATAGTTCTAAAAACCATGGGCCAAATCTTATAGCTCTGATTTAGTCAAAATTCCTATTGGTCTCAGATCTTTTGAGTTGAAGCTTATCTTGAGTATTAGAGAATGAAATAAAAGATCAATGGGAAGAGCAAAAAAAAAAAACCACCTAGAGTTTTTTAAACTGTTCATTTTTCAGGTTACACAGGAATATGCATTTTGGTAGGCTGCTATTGTACAGAAGCAATTGGAGCTCTGGGTCTTACGATTAAATAATTACTGCAGTGTTGTGGGCACATTAGCATAGCTCAGTTCAGCAGGTCAGAGCCGTGCACCTACCACCTCTGAGAGAGGGATCAAAGGAAGGCAGCGCCGGGAATCCTTCGGAGCCATCCCACACCTCGGGCTGCCACACCCGCCCAGCGCTCCGCTCGGTGTCTGCCTGCAGTGGGGCAGGATCCTCTGAAAGCCTCACAATGGACCTGCCTTTAGCAGGGGCACGATCGAGCAGGAGTAACTATTACACCTGATTTGCATGTATCAGCCTGAGTTACTTCCTTACAGGATTTGATACCAGGCTTCAGAAAAAATTGGGGGGAAATGGTTGTGTGAAAGGAAGGAAAGCCATCAGATGTCTGTCGTGGCCAGTGGGAACTTCTTTTAGTTCTGCCAAAATGATGAAAATATACCTTTACTAAAAAGATAAAAGCTAAAATTCTCCTGTAGCAACTTGCCTCCATGATCTGAAATATCAGAAGGCTTATAAAGGGATGAAAGCTGAACAGTTTTACTAGTACAGCAGCAAAGCACCGTGTACATTTGTGGAATCCAGGATCTGAACATGATTTAGTCTATATGGAATGGGTTTAAAATGTTCTACACACAGTAAGAAACCATTCACCAACAATTCTTTAATAATCAGTGAAGTGCTGCTGGGGGAAATTTTTTTTTTATTTATTTATTTTTATTTGGGTTTGTTTGGGTTTTTTAGTCCAGGATTATGACACAGATATCTTTGCAGAATTACACATACTAGTGTTCTAAAGTCAGAAACCTTATTCTTTAGGTTTTTTCCCTCCTCACATTAAGCCCAGTAAGCTAAATGAAGTGTTCTGTGCTACATTGTGTCTTTTCATAGTTCCTGAACAGAAGCCAATTTAAATAGTTAAAATCCATTTACAGGTAACGTTCCTCACAAACACTGCACCACTGAGACTATTTGTCTTTCTGAACTTGTGCTAGCGCTCACTGCATTAGCAGTTTAATCAGATTTGTTAATGAATAATGTTTTGCTTGCAAAGTATATCTTACGTGCATTAAGCTCTTAATTGTGGAGTTGCCACAAGCCCTGGATAAAAGGCGCTGCAGCAGTCAGAAATCCAGCTCCCAGCTGGGCTCCTGCTCCCACTCGCTCCTCCCTGGGAATCCCACTGTGGGGGTAACAGACCCTGGTAAACCCTGTCTGCTTTATCTGAGCTCTCTGAGCACCATCCTGCTTCCCTCTGGTCCTTGGTGGGGCTTGGGCAGCACGGACAAACAAGATGATTTTTCTGATGTAAGGGGTTTTTTGGTGATTTTTTTTGGTTGTTTGTGTTTTATTTTTTTGGTAACTCGAAGCAGAGGAGTGCATAGGATGTTGATTCCTGAAAATAGTAATTTAACCCCATAGGATAGTTCCTATCTTGTTGATTACTGATGTGGTTTTCCCTACTGATGCCTTTGCTCTAGCCTTGGAGTCGTACTTTAATTCTTTGGCTTAGCACTTTAAGAAATTAACCAACAAATGGAAGTTTGATGTAAGCCTTGGGCTCTTTTAACCTTCTATTTCTTAACACCTAGTCCTTACCTTCATCTTGAAGTTTTATTCATGTCTTTTTCTTGAGTGGATGTAATTTATTAGTAAAATATATTAACAGTTGGGCATCACCAAATTCTACAGGCTGGGCAGTATTTATTAAAGCAGAAGCAGGCTTCCACATTCTGACTAGTGATAAATCACAGCACTGTGTATGAAACTTCACATTTAATTGCAATGTAGAACAGTGGGGCAGAAGTAGGAAGTGAGGTTTTATTTCTCTTTGAAGTTAAACATTCCACTTCTCATTTTCTTATCAAGTTTTCAGTTTCATATGCCTTTGAAATACAGCAATTATTCTGAATTATTATCAAAACACTGCTTTGAACAATGTCATAGAAAACTGTGTGCCAGATTTTTTGTAAGGCATGGAAGAACATATAAACATAAGTTGTTTCAAACAGTATCTTGTTTTGTGGGTTTATATGGAATGCAAACTAGAATACTGAATCAGTTAGGCACTTGTTTAAGGACATAATGAAATCTAAAAATTTTCAAATAGGAAGTCAGGTCCTGGATCCAGGTATTAGTGATCAATTCCTTCCACAACTTGGGTGGCAAAACACTTTTGCAGTATTTTAAATATGTTCATTTTCCTCCATAGTGATTTCATTTTTTTTCCCAGGGAAGTCTTGTATGGTCTCAGGCTGAATTATCTCAAATTGCCTTCCTTAAAGTATCTTTTTCAATACTGTTAATTGTAACTTTTATTGAGTCATTCTGAAATCTGTCCAGCTTCAAAGAGATGAGACAGACGTGCCTCAGCAGGGTGGTTTCGTGGCTGTGTGCTCTGTGCCTTGGCTGCTGGGCTGTGCCCCAGCAACGTGAGGAACCTCTGGCTGTGCCCGTAAAGGGCGAGCTGGGCTGAGCACGGGCACCCCTGAGCTGTCAAAGCACCTGTGGCCGCTAAGCTGAGCCCGGTGTTCACTGCCCTACCTCAGGTGACACTTCAGGTGGCTCAGAGGTGAAGCAGTGTACACGAAAGCCACTGTAGATCCCTATCACCAGCACCCTTCCCCTCAGCCCCATCCTTTGTCGCCACCCGGCCACCGAGCACTTGGTGGGAGGCAGCAGCTCGTGGTGCTCGGCTCCCTGAATGTCATCGGGAGCTGCCTACACACATCCTCCTCCAGCTGGCTCGGGCTCAGGTGAAAGGTGCTGCTGACAGCTGGGGCTCCTGGCAGCAGCACATGGTGCTTATTTAGATAGGTTCTCTATTAAACGTTCCCCTAAGCCTGCTTCGCTCACTTGCTCCTGCCCTTTCCCAGCTGATACTGGGAATTGCTCTGCTCCAGTGGTGCTAATTCAGGAGTATGGTGCTGGCTTGCTAGCCTGGCTCTGGGAAACTCACTCCTGGGTTTTTTCCTCTTAAAAAGTAAAAGGAAAAAAAAAAAAGGAAAGGAAAAAAAAAATCCTCTGGGCTCTCCTGCTGCGGGTTCCACATCGGGATTAGCTGGTGGCACAGCAGTGATGGGGCACCACAGTGGCACAGCTGCTTCCCAGGCAGGGGAGAGCTGGGGGCCCTCTCCCCATAAGGCTCCACCAGCGGTCACTGCGGCCGGCAGCGAGGGGCTGCCCCGTGTCCCCATGGGCAGGGATGGCCAGGGGCTGCCCCGTGTCCCCATGGGCAGGGATGGCGAGGGGCTGCCCCGTGTCCCATGGGCAGGGATGGCGAGGGGCTGCCCCGTGTCCCCCCGGGCAGGGATGGCCAGGGGCTGCCCCGTGTCCCCATGGGCAGGGATGGCGAGGGGCTGTCCCGTGTCCCATGGGCAGGGATGGCGAGGGGCTGTCCCGTGTCCCATAGGCAGGGATGGCCAGGGGCTGCCCCGTGTCCCCCCGGGCAGGGATGGCGAGGGGCTGTCCTGTGTCCCCCCGGGCAGGGATGGCCAGGGGCTGCCCCGTGTCCCCATGGGCAGGGATGGCGAGGGGCTGCCCCGTGTCCCCATGGGCAGGGATGGCGAGGGGCTGCCCCGTGTCCCCATGGGCAGGGATGGCGAGGGGCTGCCCCGTGTCCCCATGGGCAGGGATGGCGAGGGGCTGTCCCGTGTCCCATGGGCAGGGATGGCCAGGGGCTGCCCCGTGTCCCCATGGGCAGGGATGGCGAGGGGCTGTCCCGTGTCCCCATAGGCAGGGATGGCCAGGGGCTGCCCCGTGTCCCCATAGGCAGGGATGGCCAGGGGCTGCCCCGTGTCCCCCCGGGCAGGGATGGCGAGGGGCTGTCCTGTGTCCCCCCGGGCAGGGATGGCCAGGGGCTGCCCCGTGTCCCCCCGGGCAGGGATGGCCAGGGGCTGCCCCGTGTCCCCCGTCGGGCCCGTCCGGGGCTGATGCGCCCGGAACGCGCCGGGAGCGGCGGGCGCGGCTCCAGCCCCGAGCGGGGCAGAGAGCGCGGACTTCACCGCTACCGACGGCTCCCCCGCCAGCCTCCAGTTCCTTCCTGGCTTTGTTTATTCCTTGTGGTGAGCACCAGCTGAATGCGCCGTTTTATCCCCAGCAGGACAGGGCACACCCAGTGAGGAGGAGCAGAAAGTTCATCGCGGCTCCAGCCAAGCTGGGAGTCTCTGCGGGGTCACTGTCAACACCAGCGAGTGGGGCGCGTTCGGCTGGGGAAATGTGACGAGTAAAACTTAAGGAAGGAGGGAAAGCCAAACGTGTCAGCTCTACCCAAAGCAGAGCTAGGTAAACCTGCTGCCTATGGGGTTACACCAGCTGCTGTAGCCTGTTTCCTGTAGTAAAGGCACAAAGAAACCAGATTGTGACTGAAAACCTCATCTTATATGTTTGCCACTCTGGCACTCTGTTTTGGCAGTAGAAGGATTGAAATATTTGAAATTAATGTGTATGTGATTGCCTTCTTTGTGTGTACTTCTGTGATGCTTATGTATGGATGGCACCCCCCAGCATATCCCACTGATTCTGAACCTGATCCTTCTGCCTTGGGAAGTCAGTGCAAGTTAATGTGACTGATCTTCCCAATCACTGTAAGGTTTTTATTTAGCACCTAACGCTGTGTTAAATTCTTTTTCTCCCTTCCCACCTTGTACTTAGGAGGCTGCTGAGCACCCTGTGCCCCAAGCAGTGTCACCACTTGCCCTTCAGCTAATTCCCCAGCAGCCCCCATGGCAGAGAAGAGTATTTCAAAATGTTGCTAAGCTGACACCATTTTCCTGCACACTTCCCTCATAAAGACAGCAGACTTGGGGGAAGTAATTGCTCCATCTTTGGCTTAAGATAACTTGTGACGCCATGTAATGCTTTATAAATACTCGAGAGGCAGGTTTTTCAGGAGAGAAGGCACACTACCTATGAAGTGCATGAGCAGGCAGCTATGGCTGATTTTGCTCTGGTGCTTGGGAACTTCTGAAGTTTTACTTCATTAGAACCAGGATTTCACCTTTTTGATAGACACACAGGATGCTCTCAGTAGTTCTGTGTAATTATCAGCACAGTCACAAATTCACCAAAATTATTATCTCATTTCTTAGTCATGCTCCTGCTTGCAACCAGATGCCTCAGCCCTAACATTCTTTGGGAAGCTCTGCTATCACGTTATGTACAGTCCTAGTTCCTTTGTGAACACAGCACTGAAATAAGACCGAGTGCCAAGCCATAGTGCCAAGGTCTAAAGTGCAAATGAGGAGCAGACAAGCTCATCAGCAGAGCAACCAGTGCCATAGCCAGGGGTTTGTGTACAGGTTACATTTTTGTGTGAACTGAATTATGCTATAAACACGAGACAGAAAAATCCCAAGTCAATGAGAATACTGTTACATAAATAAAGTCATATTTATTTCTTTGGCCTAAGAAAATGTTGTGACTAAAACATTGAGGGAGATCAAAGAGGCAAAAAAACCCCCAAACCCCTAAGTAACATAGTAATAAGTGGTGAATCCAGCTTCCCTCTTATAAACTGGCCAGATGTGCCAGAGCAAGTTCTTGAGCCCTTCAGTGATCACAACTGGGACAATGCTGCAGAGCACACAGGAGGGGAGGCTGCTCTTGGCCAGGTCCTGACTAACACTGACAAGTTAGCTAAGGGTGTAGCTGTGGCTAAACCACTGAGCAGCAGTGAATGCAGTGAGGGGGGCTGTACTTTGTTTGAAAATGAAGCTTCCTCTCATTAAGAACACATGGAAATATCTGAGGAAAACTGATTTTTAGAATACTTCAGGAAATGGGCAAATTAGGTCTGACAGAATAGTGATATGTAAAACAATGAATTTAATACAAAAGGTGCATCAGGGAATTCTCAAGACATCTTTCATAATAACAAAGCCAAAAGCCATGCAAGATATGGAAAGATAATTTTCTTTCAAAATATGGATTTTTTTTTTCCTAATTTTCCGTCATGCTGTTCCTATTTAGTGGCTGGGAGCCTCTCCTCCATCTGCCTGCAATGCTGGGTCTTGCTTGCACAAGACATCACCAGCGAGTAAAGTACTTGGACTTCATACTCACAAACAAAGCATTGTTTTTCTGCCTATATGAGAAATAAAATGTAGAGACCTTACTAGTATTGAAGGAAGAACAATTAAATGTTCAGAAACAGGTCATGAGCTTATCTATACTGATGTTAACCAGGATAAAAATCTTAAGAGATTTAAATGTTTATGATTCACAGCATAAGTAGTGACTGATGAGACTTAAGGAAACATTTCCCTCTAGGGCAGGCTTTCCTATAATCAGCCATTCCAGGCACACTCCTCTGGTCCATGGTACCAGAGTACAGGGACAGCAGGTGTGACCCACAGTGGCAGCTCCCATCTTCCTGCCAGGTCACAGCTGTGGCTGACAGCCCCTGTTCTCTTGGAGCCATGCCTACGGCCAGTGTGCAGCCATTTGGGGGTTTCACCAAGGCAATGGGGGGGTGTTCCACTTATTTTCATCATTATAAGCTCCTTCTCAAGTAACCTTGTTAAAAACATTTCCAAAATTGCTGTGGATTGACTGTTGATCTGATGTTACACCCAGCTAGCCAGTGCCTGGTCCAGCAAGGAGTGTTCTCATTCTTGTGTGTTGCTGTTGAAGACTGGGCTGTGGGCTAAGCAGAGTTTTATTTCAAGACAAGATAGCAGTTAGCCTGGAGGGGAAAAAAAAAAAAAAATATATATATATATATATATGTGTGTGTGTGTGTGTGTGTATGAATAGGGAAATTACTTCATGCTCTACTTTGGGCAGACTCTTGCTTCTGTAGTTACCACCTGCCTTACTTCAAGACCAGCAGACACTGTGAGTAGGTCTGTCAGGAAGGCAGGTGTGACTTTGAACAAGTATGGTCCTGTTAGATCAGCAGTGAAACCTGTCATGTCCTGCCACCAAAGCCAGAGGTCCTGTCAGGCTGCTGCTTCTGTGCTGTGAAACTCATGCATGGATGTATTTGTTGAAAAAGAGAAAACTAATGTATGGTTTTGTTAGTTGGAAAAGAGAAACTAATGTATGGTTGTGTTTGTTGGAAAAGAGAAACTAATGTATGGATGTGCTTGTTGGAAAAGAGAGGTTGTGTGATGGGCACAAGTAGGGGATCAGCAGCTGGGGTGGCTGCCTGAGTCTTGCACATCTGAGGGGCAGCTTTATACACTGAGTGGAGCAGCTCAGCATCCACCACAGTGCTGTGATCTTTAACAAGCCTCCTGTACTGGGAAGGCACTAAAAATTGAAATCAACTCCCTTTTCTGTTGACAGCTCTTTATGATCCTCTCCCTGGAAATACTGAAGTCTGCAGTTAAAACGGAAATATGTTTAAGAAGTATACTTTTGTCTGTGTTTGCCTTGGCTAGAGGCTGAAGTGAGTGCAGTGTGAAAATGTGGTGCAATAAAAGAGGCTTCAAGGAAGAAAAGAGTATGAGATGTGCATGTTATAGATGTAAATATCACTAGCAGAGCTGTGCTGCAGAATAAATTGAAAGGTTTATAATGGGTTTCTGTCAAGAGGTTGCGTAATGGTTAGGAAGGCAATACATGGTTCAAGTCTAGAAATGGCAGCAGATGGAAAAGTATTGATTTATATTAGTGACAGTAGAAAAATAAAGGAAATAATTGAGCTACAACAGCTAGTTTCATGCTGAAAGAACAGTGTTCACATTCCAGTTGCTTGCTGCTACTGTCACAGTGACTCCAGGAGAGATGCCTGTATTTCAACCACTGACTAGCATGTTTGAGGGCCAAATAATTTAATAGCTATCTACACTGAATTTAATGGCATTATTCTGTATTAAGCTAGTGCTATTAAAAGCAGAATTTTGTCTTGATAGGAAAAAAAACCAATCTGTTTTTCTACCAGATTCTAACGTAAAAGATGTAAAAGCACAATTGTGCTCAGCACTAGAGAATGGGGAAGATGTCAAAGATGCATCTATAGCCTCTTATATGCTGATCAATCTATACTGACAGACCCTGGATGACTTAAAAAATGATCACAAGATCACTCCATTCTCCACCACTGGAATGGAGTTTACATGAAGGGGAAGATCACTGAAGCAAAGCATCCCAAATACCCCTTTGTTCCCAGTTAAAATCCCTAATGAGATTGGAAAGGCGCAGAAATCACTTCCACTTGGCTTTATCCCTGTCGTGAGGGAGGGTTTTTTCTGGTCACATAAAGCAAAACCTGTTCCTTTGTGCCACTTTTGCAGGACCAGGCATTCTAACCTGGGGTTTATAATTCACCTGTGTGGGGCTGCATTAAGACTGAATGGTCTGGGAGAGTTCCCTGGGGTCCAAGACCCCTGGGTGTGCAAATCAAATTCCCTGATGCCCAGGCAGCCAGGCTCCTTCCTGGGGAATGGGGAGGGATGGAGGTGGGTGGCTGGGTCATCCTTGACAGGAGCAAGCAAGAAGCTGAGCCAGGGATCTGAAATGGGAATGTGCTCCTGTGGCATAAACATGGGCAAACCTCTCACCTGAGGAGCTGCATGCAAAGGGACTCCTGCTGTCGGTGCTCCCCTTCTCTCCCTTCATCTCTCACCTCTTTTCTGAGCAGAAAAGCCGAGCTGAAGCAGGTTGGGTTCCAGCTGAGTCTCAACTCCCACAGGGTACTTGTTCTCCCTGTTTTTGGAGTTTCAGGAGTGACAGAATTCCTGGATGTGGTTTCTTTAGTGAGTGTAGCTGCATGGAGAGATGTGCCTGAATGTAGGTCTTCACATAACTTAGCCCTGGAACAATAAAAATTCTGTAAATTAGGATTGGGTGTTTAAATCTGAGCCAAAAAAGTATACAGGGGTCAGCTAAGGCTGTGAACTGTGTTGTGCAAAACCCTGTATTTTCATCAGCCTCCTTTGCACATTTAACCCATAAGGTTCAGGTACTCCTGCAGCTGGATTTTCACTGTGCTGAGGCAGCTTTCTGGCAGAGGTGGCCACAAGTCCACATTTGCAGAGCAAGGCCTGAAGGACCCTGCTCATGTTCCTTTGGAAAGATGAGGTGCCCCCCAATTCTGGGGGTGCTGCTGACACTTCCTGCCATCTTTCACTGGTCCATCTGCCCCAGTAAGTGACAGTGCAAAGCAAGAAAGAGTCTGGGGTTTCTGGAGGGACCTAGGCTTCTTCTTAAAGGACTACTAATATTGGCTGCTGCAGGAGCAGATGGAATTTGCAGGAACCCCAAGCTCCATCTGTTCACAGTAGACACGATGAGCCCAAGATCCAGGGCACAGCTGAATGTGGTGGCCAGCCCAGCACTGTCAGCTGGAGGTGAGGAACAAGTGGGTCAGAGCAGCAAGATTAGAAAACAGGCAGTAAAGGCCTCTTTCCCTAGAAAATGGCAGAAAACACTTTTCACCACTGTTGAAATATACCTGTGGTAGAACTGAAAGTCCAGCAGGGCCACCTCCTAAACGCACCTGGCTGTCCTTTGAGCAGCCTTATTTCCCCTTCTAAGCTGCCCATGGCTGTGGCTGCACTGAAGGAGCCAGAGCGGACTGCAGCATGCAACCTTTTACTTAGTGGGTGGAGCTGGCACAGCAGCATTTGTAACCTCAGAAGCTTGAATAACCCAGTTTCTAAAATCATCGTACTTGCCAGCCTATGCAAAGAACATATAATTAGAGCAGCTTTGACTATTTCTGTTGAAATAGCTCTTGCAGCTTCTTGTTAGTTCTGATAGCAGGAATGTTGCTGCTTCTGCATTAATTGCTGTAACAATCTTCTGAGGGCTCAGTCCTGCAGTCAGTACGAACCATTCCTGCTGAGCATGCTGCTCCTCAGACCCAGGGACTGGCAGCCCTGGCAGAGCAGGGAGCAGGGCTGGCTGATGTTCTGCAAGATTTTCTTGCTTAAAAGGAGAAGGCATCATTACTTGTTATTGATACAGTTCCTCAGTGTAATTTGCTCAGCTAAAATCCAGTGTAATCTGCTCTGCTTCCATCAGACTGTCCACAGCTAACTTCATTCAATGTCCATGAACTCTTTTGTGACTCTCAGGAACAGTTTCTTACTGCTGCAAAAAAATTAGCCCCTTTGGGTAAATGATGAGTTCATCTAAGGCAGTATCCCTTGCTGATTAACTCATTACTTTATATGAGGAGAAGATGCTAAAGCTGCCTTAGCTCTCTGTTACCTGTGACATGTTTACCATTCTCCACAATGGGAAAGCTTTCTCCTTGTTTTGGCTGTGATTCTTAGTTACCACCTGATATTTCCACATCTGGAGCACCAGGGCAGAGTTTGCCTCTCCACACCATAAACTCCTAGAACTGCTCACCTCAGATGAGGCCACATTTGAAGTAGACTTGGTTTGTTTTTCAGCTATGACAATCTCAAACTATAGCTGTGCATGCACAGAAGGCCAAAGAACTCTGTATCCTGGATGGCCTGGGATCATCAGAACTTCTCACCAAAAGGCAAAGCTTCCTTTTGAGAGCCTTGGCCAGGGTTGGTGGTGTCAGGCTAAAGCATTAACAGACCAGGATCTTGCCTATATAACATAGATTAGAGTGGTGTATTTGAAATACTTTAACACAAATTTATCAGTCACTGCCTCTGGGGCATTTTCCTGATATGTTGCAATCATCTGGATATTTTAGCAGAGTTTCAGTAGACTTGCGTCAAAATCATTTTGCCATCATCTTGACATAGTAATGTAGTCTCCAGTGATTGCAGTGACATTATTTTGCCATCATCCTGATATCATCTATTACAGCATTGTGGTCCCCATGCTCTGGCATTCCTGAGCACTTTGCCTCATTATACTATTTTCATAAGCTTCCTCTGAAATTTGTGCAAAATAGCTCTGGTTTTCATAGTTACAAGCATGGGGGAGTTCCCTAAAATCAGAAATGATATTTCAAGTATACTGATTTGCTATTTTAAGAACACTCCAGATTTTTAACATTTTTCCTTTAAATGACCAAAATGTTTAATTCATACAAAACTGCCAGAAAAAATGTTCACTTAGGAGGTAAATGATGTTTTACTCAGAGTTTGGCAGGAGTACTGAAAACTGGTTCCAAATTATGCTTTGTTAAGCTCTTCATCATTAAAAGCAACATAAACTTAATCTTTTTTGGGTGTACACTGGAGGAAACATTGCTTATTGCAGCCTGAAATAGCCTCAGTATTCTTATGTTTATGATCCAGTGACTCCTGTGTTTGGAGTCCAGCTTATTTTGAACAAGTTCAGTCCCTTACTGTATCACTTTAAGTCTTAAGCACAAACATATCCCAAATATCTTCAGATGCACAGATAATTTCAGAAACCAAGAGTATGGTTGAATTGGCTTGGGTAGGGAAAGGCTTATTTTTGGGCTTACCCTGGCCACATTTAGCTAAAGCCATCTTAAACTTGGCCCTATTCTGAGCTTAAGACAAACAGATTCTCCAGTGGGATTGTTCATGTAACATTAAGTACACACATAAGTGTTTGGGGAATCCGAGAGTGCAGGAGACAGATGTAAAGATTCTCACTGACTTTAGTGGCTTTAAAATGGCTTCAGTAGCTTTACACCAGGTTGGTAAAGAGCTTCTGCTTCTCATATTTGCAGCAACAGGAGAAAAATTTAAGCTTGATGCATCAGTCAGTGCACAATGGTGATCCTCTTTCAATCCTCTAAGTACTGGAGTTTGAACCTTAAGCATGGAAAATGCTGTCTGTGGTGTTTGAGCTCTCTGTAAGCACCAGGAATGCTTTCAGCAGGGGGTACAACACTGACATCACTGGAGACCCAGCTGACACAGGACTTGATGCTAAGTAGCAGTTCATATTTTGCAAGCTTTTTGTAAATTGCTGTAGGGTCCCTGCTTCGTAACACCCTGCCTTGGTATTCTCATATCTTTATTCCATGGGTCTCTTTTTCACCTTTTTAGTTAATCACATTTTCTAAAGAGAACAGCAGTAAAAAATAGGTACCCAGTGAAGGCATTAATCCTTTTTTTCATGCCCTCATAGGAGGCCACCAGATTATAAACAAAAATTTTTTAAAAAAGTAGTTTGGTTATTTCTTAATCAGGAGAAAATAGCTGTGGTTTCTTTTTTTTTTCTTTTTTTTCTTTTTTTTTTTTTGCTATTGATGTTACCCTTTTCAAAAGTACACACGTAGCAGGAGTTTTAAAGTTTCAGCTTTTAAACTATGTTGTCTCACATTCCAGTACTGATCCTTGCAGTATTGTCTCTTGGTTGGCTGCCCTTTCATTTCTCTTCAATTACAGCTCCCTCAAAAGCTGTATAGAAAAAGATGCAAAAGAATAACACAGGCCATTATTCTGGGCTTTCAGTGGTGATAGACTCCACTATAGCAGACATTCAAATAATGACTGAACTATCACTCCCCTCAGAAGCTGTTCTAACAAAACACCACCAACAAAATTCATGGGGTTAGTTAATGTTTTATCGTGACAAGTTATGGGATGATATGGAATCACTTTTTGTTCAAACCCAGCATTACCTCATGGTTCTGTTAGCTATATTAAATCTTCATTAGTCCAAAAATGAGACTGAAATCAGGCCATTCATACACTGACATCTGCTGAGCTTGCAGATGAATAAAACTTTGTGCTTCTTCCCTACATTCAGTGGGTTGGCAAACAAATAATTATTTTCTGTTTCTATTTTATTTATACAAAGCCACCAAATCATGGTGCAAATACATGCAATAGTAAATCTCCCATTGTCTCTAACCAGAGCCATGTCTGGGTCCATCTATATGCAAGTTGTAAAGTCTGTGCTGAAAAAAGCTGCCTGGTAACCCTGTGAGCATGCCAGCAATCATAAATGTGCTCTATTTTACAGGGCATGCTGGAAAACTACTTGTGCTAGGGAGAAAGTTCCTGACAGCAGCAGCCTCTGTCCCCGGGATGGGAAAGCAGGCACGTCCATTAGTGATTCCTTTGTCACCAGGAGCAGCTTATCTTCATAATGCAGCCAGGGGAAGGCTGAATTCCTATCAGGAAAGCAGACAAGTAGCTACTACTATGAGCTGAGTGGGAGGAGAAACATAATGGGGACCACGTCGGTGGGACTGTGCTGAAGGGAGTGAGAGGGGAGTTAGATAAAGTGAAAATAGGGTCAGTGTCAAAATGTTTAATTAAGAGTCAGCAGCAGTGGAGTGAGAAGGAACAGGAGATCACAGGAGATAAAGGGATGGTAGGGAAAAGTAACAACAACAAAAAGCTCAAGGATGGTCTTTGAATTCTCTAGGGGTTTTTCCCAAGGAGAAACATTGCTTCTGGAAAAGAATCTCCACCTGCTTTACCCTGGTGGGAGGTGCAGGTGTGAAGTCTGAGAGGGTTTCATTGATCCTCAGTGAGGAGGGGGGGAGACCCCAGGGAAAGGGGCACTGCTGCCAGAGGGAAGGAGATGCTGTGTGAGGAGCACTTCTTCCGTTTCAGTGTAGGTGAATGACAAATGGTCACATCAGGGACAGGCAGGGAGAAAGCCTCTGCACCCCAAAGGGAGGGAGGGGATGGCTTTTGTGAGCCACGTGCTGAGGCTGGTGGGATGAGATGTGTGAGGAAGAGCTCAATGGGAAGGAAAAAGGGCTTCTTCTCTGGGTGCCCACAGGCTAAAGCCCAGCACAGAGTGCTTAAAAAGCTTCTGCCAGGCTCTGCTTCCATCTTTCATTTTAAAACAATGAATATAGCTATTCCTAATTTATTGTAGGATGCTCAGAGCTGGCAGATCACCAGCGTTGTTTCTTCTCTCCTTGGATTAACCCAGTGTTCTCTGCATTTCCCTGAGCTGCTGCCACCGGGGTTGTTGTTTTGAATCCTGCAGCACCAGCTCAGTCAATCAATCACCACAATCAGTGCTGGCATTAAGACACAAAATAACATGGAAAAAAACCCACTGTGTAACCCAGGGAAGGGCTCGGTGGCACTGTGAAATCAAGAACAGACACATCCTGCCAGTGGCTACATCATCTCCTCATTCCCTGCTCTCTGTTTATGTGTGTGTGTGAGTATGCACATGCCTTGTGTGCCTTTATCTCCTTCCACCTACAAGCTTGAGAAACTTGGCCCAATGTGCCAGAAAAACCTACTGAAATAGCAAAATACTTAATGGATCCTCTTTATGCCTCAAATCCAGTTCAAGATAAGGAAAATGGGAGAAGAAATTGTGATTAAATTATTAGTTTGATGTATTCTTAATACATGCTTTATTAGCATGTAACTAAGTGTTGTTAACTGAATGAAATGTGTTGTGTAACAGATCACACCTCCTTTACAACTGACACCCTAAGATAGAGATCAGTGTTTGTACAGGAAGGGAATGCAAGAATTCTAGTACACTTTGCCTTTTCAGCCAGCAGACAAGCTCTGTCTTCTCCTGATTTCCCCAATTTTATTATCATTTTAGCAATGCCATCTCATGCTGTGTAAGTTCAGATAAACTAACTTACTCATTTTCTGGGAGCTGTGACTTTCGTACAGCACTGTGGCTTCAGTGGGCAGAGATAGAGTGACATGACTGGGACTGCTGGGGGTGCTAGGAACATTAATATCTTTGTGACTGTGAGCTTAGTGATAGATATTCTAGTTACCATTTTATTGGAAAGCTTCAGCAACTGTGTCATTCAGAGCATTCTGCACATGGCTAGGTCTGGGTTGAAACACGTTTGTTGTAGGATAAATTCTTGGCTAGTGGCCAGTGAATGATCTGGTGTTTTCTGTGTTACCCACGGGTTGTTGTGCAGGAGGTGCAGTGGGTAGGACCTGATCTGCTACACGAGACTCTAACTTGGATTTCAGTGTTCAGTACTTTGTTTCCCTCTGGAATGAATTCTTAGCTGGAGCACGGAGGGCAGGCTGTGGTTTTGCCCAGCAGTTCAGTTTCTCTGGAAGCACAGAGCATTGAGTGAAGTCCCTCTGTGTCCTCCAGCAGCAATTCCTGGCTGAGCGCTGCCACAGGTGTGAGCAGTGGATGGTGAAAGCTTGGGCAGTCGTGTTTGCACCTTGGCAGGGGAAAGGCTGCCAGCTGAGCTCCTGGTTCAGTACAGTGCTGGGAAGTGAGCTCAGGTACAGAGGTGCCTGCAGGAGGGATCACCTCTCTGCTGGAGCTGAGGCACCGCTGACGCACCCGCGGAGCCGCTGACGCCGAGAGCGGCCCGGGGCTGCTGTGCCATTCCAGCACCAGGCACGGATCCATTCCCCTAGAGGGAATTATCCTTTCAAACTGGGGGAATAGTAGCCTCATAAAGGGAAGTAGGTTTTTTAGAGGTCATCTCAGTCTGCCACAACTTGAGGCATAACTTCTGTTAAGTGTACATCTCACATACTCTTGCAACCTTCCAAGGAGGGTGGCTCTATGACCTCCCCAGGCGATCTTTCCCAGTGCTTAACAAGCCATGTTATTACCCAGGGTTTCCTAATGTTTAACCTAAATTTCCTGGGCTCCTGTTTAACCCAATATTTCTTATCCTATCCACACTGGAAGACTACTTACTCCTTTCCTCTTTTAAGTGCACGTTACGTATGTAATCCTCAGCTCTTTCTGCAGACTATATGAGAGCATTCCTTCCAGTTCTCCTTGTGTTTGCTGGGCCTCTGGCTATTCTCCGTGCTCTCTGCTAGATCTTTTCTGTTTAGTGTCTTCTTTAAAGCTGAAAGGACTTGCTACAAACTGCCTACACTGCTCCAGCTGTGAAAAAATCACATTGTATTCTAAGCAAGCATCCTGAGAATGGCCCGGTATCACCCTGTGCAGCCCTTCTCACTTTTAGTGCATGCAGAAAGTAAGTTGCTCTGATGTAACATAAAAGACTAGAGTAGAAGTATTTCATAGGAGCAAATCCAGGGCAGGTGCCTACAGAAATGTATTTAACATACTTCCAGTTTTAGAGAGAATTTTGTAGGTAGAGGGAGACTGTATTTTTCCTAGCTCACTTATGACCATGAGAAGGCTGATCCTGGAAAGCTTTAATAAAGTTGAGATTTATCTGTTGCTCCTCCTCCATTCCCACTGAAGGAAATTAAATTGGTTTAACAAATCTGTGTTCTTGACAAAGCCATGCTAACTGTTACTCATCTCCTTGTTATTTCCTGAGCGGTTACAAATAATATGATTGTTTCCATATTTTTCCAAAAACTGACCTTCACTCACTGCTCTTTAATTCCCCATTACAATCTTTTCCCTCTGTGTAAGGAAACACACTATCTGCTATTTTTCTGTCTTCTGGATATTCACCCCTATCCCCTAAGATCTCCAAGAAAACCACTCATGGCCCTAGGATTGCTTCAGGTAGTTCAGTAGAGTACTTTAGGATGAATTGTAACTGACCCAGCCAATTTGAAAGATCTGATTTATCTAAGCACTGTTTAATCTGTTCTTTCCCTGATTTCACTTGTGTTTCTACCCCTGTCACCATTGCTGTTTTCCACCTAACCTCATTTGACCTTTTTGGTAAAGATTGCAGGAAAAAAACCTTCAAACCCTCAGCCTCTTCAGCATCACCTATCAATAGCTTTCCCTGCCTTGTACAATAGAAGGCCAACACATTTTCCTCATCTTCCTCTCTTTATGAAGTATGATTACATCCTGTTTTCTTGTTGTCCTTTCTGCACCAATACATTTTCATTTGGCCTTTGTGATTTGGGCCTTACACTCTCTCTTTTCTTTCCTCCTGGTCTTCAATAATCTGACCTAGGTTCAACTTTGTATGCCTTCCTCGTGTTTGAGGTCAGAGAGGAGGGGTCCATGATTTAGCTAAGATGGTTTCTTACAACACTTCAAATTGTTTTGCTGCTTTGGGATAATTTGCACTCATGCTGTTAATAGAACTATTTTAAGGAACTGTCAGCTACTCTGAGTGCATTCCCCATGAGATAATACTTAAAATTCTCTGAGTTTATTTAATCTGCCTTTTTTCAAGATTATTGCTTCTATTTGCTATTCATTTTCCCTTCCAGGAGCAGTGGGTTTTCTCATTCCATGATCACTGTCACCAAATTGCGTTCTGTTTGCTTATTTTTAAACCTATTTCCCCCGACTCTTAAAATGAAGAGTAAAGAATGTTCCCTTCAGTTGCTCCTCCAGCCTTGTCTCCCAGAAGACACTGGCAGTGTGCAGTTTGTGCTGTGATCCCTGTGTCCCAGCAGGCATCTCCGTCAGCTCCTGCCTGTGCCCCCATCATCTCCAAGCCCAGTGGCCTGGATGTGTGTATGAATCATCTTCCTGCCCTCCAAAAGAAGGAGTTCTGTCCATCTGTTCTTTGTGGCTTTACTCTGTCCACCCCCTCAACCCCCCTCTACTGTGACAGCACCTGTGCTCACTCCCTCTGGTATTATTAGCTAGGGATTTTCAGCTGGTTATCTCTTCCCATGTTTTGCACTGTGGGATGAGTGTGTCTGTGGACAGCATTTTGTCCTTCTCCCTGAACGAGCTCCACCAGATAAATTAATATTCTAGTCTTGTGAATTATCCCAACAAGTTTCTTGTGCCAATTAATTCATAATTTTGAGCACGTATTGAAACTTCCAAGTCCTCCTGTTTATTCCATGTATTTCTTGCATAAGTTCTTATGATTACTGTTTTGTGATTGCACCCAGCATCTATCAGGAATAACTCTGTGAAGTCAGAGGGTCGTATTTTGCTGTCATTTACATGAATGTCAATCCAAATGATTCTACTGATTGGCAAGAAGCTATTTCAGATTTACTTGCATGAGGGAAAAGGAAGAATTTGGCCCCCTGAAATGAATTCTGTGTGAAATAGGTCTGGGCCAGGAGGATTAACATGTTTCTCTAATTGCTAGATGTGTTATATTGTATGTAATCAGTGTAGTGGCAATAAAATATGATTGCCACACCCAGACTATTTCATCACTGAGCTTTTTTGAATCCTTTAATTGTCCTTCATTTGTTACTGTGCTCACATTAATAAGGTGCAGAGTTTACCATAATTGAAAAAATAAATTAAAATAATTAAAAAAGAGAACTCTGAGATGTGCATGCAAGCAGACTGTACCATGTACTTTGTGCTGCAGCAGAGCAGCAGAATGAGGTAGAAAAAGTCAGCTTTTGAGGTTTTATTACTTTTTGCTTTGTGATGACTGGCTTCAAGCCCACACATTTCTTGAATACACAATAGGGAGTTGGGCAAGACTGCAGAAATAAATTTTATTAACACACAATCACTGCAGCACCAGACAGAATAATCTCCTTTAGTCTCCTCTAGCTGGCAGAGTCCTCTTTGTACCAGGTCAAGTCAATTAGCAGTATAATGTACGACAGGTTTTATTTAAAAAGGGTTTAATTAAAGTTTTGTTACAAAGCTCATACAAACTAACAATCTGTCTTTTAGGGATATGTATTATCTAGAAATTGATTTTAACTTAAACACTAATTTATAGACTGTCCCCTGTAATAAGTATAATTCCTTGGAAGATATTAAGGTCCTCCTGCCCCAAATAAATTCAGGTCCTGATTCAGCAAAACATGTAATTACTAAGGACTTCAATGAAGCCACTCATGCACTAAAAGCTGAAGGTGTGCTCCAGCACTTTGCTGAATCGGGGCCTTACTGTAAAACACTGCCCTGATTACATGGGCCAATTTAGCCAGGTCTTTGCTGAGAAAAATACTTAAAACCATTTGTGAATGTTTTTAAAATATCTCATACAGGCCAGTAAGGATGGGAGTATTTCCTTCTTCTAGATACAGATGGTTTTCTCAAGTCCTGGTATCTTCTCAGTTCTTATATCTAAACACAGTCATTTACCTGTGCCACCTGGGAATATATTTTTTAAAACAGAAAATATTCACCCTACTAATTATTTGGAGTTTTTTCTTTTTTCTCTTCCCAAGAAAACAAAAGCTGGTTCCCCAGAAGATGCAGCTAAGTAGAGCTGCAGTAACTTAAATAGAGCTATGTTAGTTTATGTCATTTGAGGATGGTAGCCCAAAAGTTTAGGTAGATGTTCTTAATGCAGACTAACAGTGCTACTCTAGTGGTGATAACCACAAACTTTCACCTGATTGTAATCCCTATAGAATAAAAATACCCCTAAAAGCTGAAGAATATGTCACATTTCAGGATAACTGATAATTCATCATTGTATGTGACTTTCTTTTTTTTTTTATTATTATTATTCACAAGCTATATGATTTAGAGTCACAAACAAGTGACTAGAAGGGATTTCTGTGTAGAAAAGATCCCAGGGGTTCTTTGGCTCTCTCCTGGGCAGTGTGGTTGACCTACAGCAAAACCTCTGGATCATTGATTTTCCCAGTGAGCGGGAGGCAGGTGAGCTGGGCTCTGCAGCCTGCCTTGGACTCCCCAGAAGGAGCTGGATGTTTCCAGCATGTGCTGGAGCCAGGAATGCGGGACCCTGCTGGGGCAGCTCCCCGTGCTGGCAGCGTGCAGCCACAGAGCCACAACAATGGCCAGAGACACCAAGAAGCCTTAGAAGGCATCTGTCTTCTCTTCTCAGCATATTTGGGAAAGTTGTGCCTTTTTGTTGGAGTATTTATTACCAAAGCAAAGCCTCCTCATTTTTTATTTTTACTTTTTAAATCTTTTGTCATTGAGACACACATAACAGTGGGTCAGAATTTGCTTTGAATAATCTCCAATCTGGTTCTACTGTGTTCTTCCCCATGGTGTAAATCTAGACTGCAGCTGGTAGGGGGTTGTATGCTTAAAAAGAAAAAAGCCTCAGTGCCACAACATGCAAAGTAGCAGGCTTGCATTGCCTACTTGTATGTCTGAATAGTCTGAAAACCAAAATATGATTCAAATACCACTTTTCCTGCCACCTTCTGCCTGAGCCCTCCAGAGCTGAGGCAGGGAAGGCAGGTGTGTGTTTGAAATATGTGACAAGAGAAAAAAATGGGGGGCAAGCAGAGGGAGAGAGAAAGAAGTGCATTCAGAAAACCTGTAGAAAAGAATAGAGGAAAACTTGAATAGAGCAATAAATTCTGTGGGACAAGTCCTACCCTGACAGCTTCAGTGACATATCCCTTGATTTCAGGGAGGCTGCCGACACCGAGCTGTTCAGGAGCTTTTGCAGGGATGGCCCTGCTTGCTTGAGCAGAGCTGTTGGGTGGGGATGCCTGCCCCAAATATACATCACAGGCTGCCTGCTAGCTAGAAGAACAGGCTTGCTCATTTAAAATTGAATCAGGCTTCAAGCTTAAGTTTGCAATGGAGAAACATAAGGAATGAAATAGTTTGCAAAGAAATTCTAAGCAATCTGATAAATTCTCAAAACAAACTGTTCAAGATGTGTCCAGGATTAATGCCCAGTCCTATTACGAGTTAAACATGCTGGTCAAAGCATATTTTACAAAATCTGAAGAGCCCTAGCACACAACAGAGTGTGGGGTTCCTCAGGAATAACCACCAGGCTCAGGTGTGCTGGGGGCACAGGGCACAGCTGATGCTCCAACAGGGATGGCTGGTGCTCCTCATGGAGGCTGCCAGGCTGACCCCTGCAATTAAACAGAAATATTTTCCATGCCTGGGTTCCTTGTTGTTAAGAGGAATGGGGTATCTTTACTTGCCATTTTACAAGTCTGTATGTGACCACATTGTCCATGGTATATAGAGTTTTTTATATCAGTGTTTAAGGACTCAGGTACTATTTCCCTGGCTCTGCATCAGTGTCCTAGGGCTGGTGGAATGGCTGTGCTGGAATGTGTGCAAAGCCTCACAGGTGTGAGCAGTAATGAAAGGAGCAGGGAGGCTGGGATGAGCTGGTGGCAGGGAGAGAGGCAGGGAGTCAGGGATGAGCTGCTGGGAATGGTTGGATACTGCAAGGTGCTGTGCACCAGCCAGTGCAGGTAACTGCATTTCCCAGAACAGCAGCTTCCAAGGTCCCACAGTCTTCCAAAGGCATTTGCAGGTTTAAAGTTAAGTGTGCTTTTAGAAGTGCAGTTGAGTTTTGGGCCAAGCTGATCAGCATTTTAAGAGTTCCAGCCCAGAGCTGTAAAGCAAAATAAACCCAGGCCTCCATGTGCCAAAGCCTAATGTGTTAGCCCACTCTTTCATCCACCCCTTCCTTCCCTTCCCTCCAGAAACAGTCTCACCCAATTTTACTGTACTGTAATGGAAAATAGCAACCAGAATGCACTGGGACCTCCTTTACAATTTTTTTTTTTTTAGTCTAAATAGGTCCCATAGACCTCTCACCAAGTGATTTCAGTTCTCTCAGTCAAAGTAGCCACATGGGATAAAATACAAACAGCATTAATCCTAAAAGACAAAATTCAGCAGAAGAAAGAGTTGCAATGAAAATTAAAATAGCTGCAAATGAGTTTAGCTAGCGTCCACCGTCCTTTTTACATTCGGTGTGATCTTCCTCTGGAAAAAAATAAATTAAGGTCAACATACAAACTTCCTCTGCTTCCTGGAATTCTTACATATTTTCACTATGATAACATGATTTGTGTGTGTGTAAATGCGAGGGGAGAGGCGGGCGGGAGCTGGCAGAGAGCCCCCTCCCCCTCGGTCCTGGGAGAATGCCTGAAGCATGAGCTCAGCTGTTGGGCTCTGTGCATGGTGTCATACACTTCCACAAGCAAATTCACAGTGACATTAAGAAAAGAAGATCTGGGGCCCTAGTCTCTAAAGTGTTCACAGTGTCCACCAGACAGCTCCTAAATAAGGGGCTGTTTATTTGTTGAATTAGCAAATTGGTACCCATGGAGGGGGTTGAAAATATCTGAGCAATCCTGGGGTTTTGGTACAGTTACAAAAGTGTGTTTTCTTCCATGTGAGTTTGCTCTGACAGAAACTCAGGTCTTTGCATTTCTGCTTCCTCCCCCTCCTCGCTCATAAATAAACACCTTTTTAAAAAAAGGTAGCTCACGATTAGCCATTAATTAAGTCCTTTACTGGTTTAAAATAAATAGTTGCTGAAAGCCTAGGATGAGGATCTCAGCACAAAGCGCATCTGTACACCATGGTGTGCTTCTGAGAAACAGAATTTAAATGATTTGCATATGGCCACCTAAATATTTAATGGGTTTGCAGTTTAGGAAAGCTGGCTTAGAACTGTGTTGTGCAGCCTATCATCTCCTCTGGCTCTGCTGGCTACCTTAGGTCAAACGTGTTGTTATTTTTAGGGCCTGATCCTGGAATTTCAGAAGCTGTTGGAGCCCTTGGCACCATTTGAAATGGGGGCTCCTCTCCAGCATTGTGTCTGCACACAGCTGAGCCTAAGACACGTTCAAGTTTCTAAAGCTGCTGGAGTGTTTGAGAATCCTTAAGCCAAAACCTGGCAGTGTTGTTCCCTTCACAAAGAAGTTTCACACTAGCATGGTATCAGTTCTCAAGCTGCCTTACAGCCCCTCTTTCTTCCCCTGCCCCATCCCCCCTCTGTGGCCTGCTATGTACACGCTCCCAAGCCCAGCTAAGCATTTCACGAGTGTGCAGGGCTGAATGCACATTCACAGGAAACAAAACCGTGAGATACTTTCAAAAATGCAGACACACACAGAGCTTCTAGACAGCTCCAGGCAGGTGCAGTGTTTGTGCTGCAGCGACTGTCCAGGGCTGCTCTGAGGCATTCCGATGCCACCGTGCTCCAAGGCCACAGTCAAATATTAACTGAATGCAAAAGTTAAAGAAAAAGAAGCAGCTCTTCCCAGTGGAATTGTAGCATTCTCTCCTCGTCACATTCTTTTGAGCTCATTCATTCCTTTGAGCTCCAATAACAAGTCAGCTCTTTGTATATGGTGAGACTTGTAATGGAGAAGAGAGAGAAATTGCCTCAGAAGCAGAATCCTGTCTTGCACTTTTTGCAGGGATCACTGTGCTTCTCTGCCAGCCACAGAGAGATTTCTTCCCAGTTTCACTTCCAGGCAGCCTCTCTGGCACAGACCTGGTCCCTGTGCTTTAGAGATCAAGTCTCCCATCACAAACATGCATCCAAATAAGCAGCATTTCTGGAGCCCTCATTCCAAGTACTTCATCAGGTAAACACTGTGGCTGATGAGGCCAATAGCCCTGGGGATTCTTAATCTCATGCAGAATCAGGTTTTACTGGCTAAATCCCAGTAATCCAAAATTCCTGTTGACCCCAATGGGAGTTGCAGGTGCTTGAAAACCTCAGATTTATGGATCGCTTCATTCATCATTCCACTGCAGCCTTGTCTGGACAGGAAGACAGTAACCTTTAAAGAGCAACACTTCACAACCATTAAGGAACTAATATTTTATGCATTTGTATCACAGTTGGCTCCAAAGCCAACCTTGGCAAGTGTCTGGAGGTTTCTCCTGAGAGTTATTTGGTGTGTTAATACTGCTGCTCTGTTTAAGGTGTTTAAGGGTTGTTTCTCTGATCCTTCTTCATTAGAGGTAATTGAATAGTTTAGAAACCAATCACTGTTTGGCTGAGTCTTCCAGTCAACAACCCCGCTGATTGAATAATGGCTCACAAGACACAGAGGCACAGAAAGATAAGTTTATCACAATTTTCTAGCACTCAGAACATCTTCAAAGTGCTTGACAGGCCACTAATTACTTTCTTATAAACAGCTGTGGATTCAAATCTTGCCAAAATGCAGAAAGATTCCTGTAGCTCATTATTTCAATTTCCCTACTTCACTGGTGACTTCGGCAACAACATCCTCCACACTGTTCCCTCACTTGGGGAAAAAAATTCCCTCCAGTTGCTTTGCAAGGAGGTTCTGTGCAACCCCAGGTGCCAGCCCCTTCCTCCAGGCTTCTGAGCTGCTCTGTGTTCTTTCTGTGCTAAGAGATTTCATTTCACCACCCCCAGCGAGACAGAGTCTACCTTCTGCCTGAGGCAGAGCTGCAGCTCAGCCATGCCAATTATAAAAGATGCCTCCCAAACGTGTATTCCTGGTTTCCAGAGTGACTCCAAAGTGCTACCACACCTATCTTCAGAGTGGCTAAAAGTTACCAAAAGGCAGCGTGGTCACAGGCAGTCACATACTGTGCTGATGAGCATAGCATGAATTGCTAACTAGATGGTCAGAGACACTTGGATTTTCCTCCTGAAGTTCCTGACAGAGACAAATCTACAAATCTCTTTTCTTTTTTTTTTTTTTTTTTTGTGGAGGACTTGCTCTTTGGTTCTCCTTGCTTTGCTGGAACATACCATAGCTTGCTTTCCCCCTAGGCATTACACCCAAAGTTATACTTCCCTCTCTTGCCTCACCTCTGTACCAGGTGAGCCCCATCTGAGGATCTGAGGAAACTGCTCTGAGTTCTGTGCTCCATTTCATTGCCATTGGCTCCAATCCTGCTGTCTGAGAGACCCTTTCCCATGGCCCCTGTGGAAGCTGTGATACATGTTCATACCAGCATCTCTCAAAATAATCTGAATTTTGAATGTGTGATCACTTTCATCCTTGGACTGCTGACTGCAAGCCTCAGAATCACTGCACCAGAAATTGCATTGAGATCTGTGGTTTAGTGTCCAGAGGTGCAGCTTGAGCAGAGCAGCATGGCTGCTGGTACAGTAATTCAGCAGCAGGCTAGAGTTAGGGTCACCTGTGCTCTAGATATTTCAAATCTGTCTGATTAAACAATGTTAATTAGCGGTGGTTCTTTTTTCTAGTACAGTCAGAGCTGTTTGTCCCTGTCTAGTAATGGAAGAACAGAAGAGACTTCTAGGGACTGATTAAAGAATATTTGTTCAACTTAGAGAAGAATGAAGTCCTACATATATGTTAATACATCCCCACTAACACAGAATGGCTTTTTGTTGTTCTCCTCTGTCTGGAACGTGAACAATTTATAGTCTCCTGCTGCATCTAATTAGTGAATCTGACCCTTAAATGGAAGCAGTAGAGGTTTGTGATTTCTAAGTCCAGCATTTCTAGGCTCTATCATTGAAAAGGGGCTTCATAAAAGACTCAAGAAATGCAGTAGGATGATTTTTAAAAGCCAGTCAGATACAGCCAGGAAATAAAGGCGTGCTCTGAAGCAGTTGCATGGCTGTCTTGGTTCACATTCACAACGCAGGGAAGGTAAACTGCTTTCAACATGGATATGTGGGAAGAACTTGGCCTTGTACAGCTCCCTCCCTGGTACTAGCCAAGATAAAAATACATCAGGATTACCAGCATCTAGGAAACTAGCATATGGTGCTACCACAGAATATAATATGAATATACTTTAGAAAACCGTTATTTTTCTCTTCTTGAGCAGTTTCTCATTAATCTGGGTGCCATTCATTCTCTGCCTGGATATTTTCCACATTTTTCCCATGAAAAGAGAGGATATGCTTGAATTAATTTAATTGCCAATGTTTTTTTCAAATAGCTGTGGCAGAAATAACTTTTCCTAGCCAGGTTAAACAGCCCCTTCAGCTCAGCAGTTAACACTTATTGTTGCTGTCAGCCCCTCTGCATTGATTAGGGATCATACTGCCATTAGTGCTGAAGTGGCTTGGGAAGTTGCAGTGCTTCCTTTTCTCTCTCCTTTCTTTTTCCTGCACAAGAGCAAGATGATCTCACCATTATCTGGCAATAAGTTGTTTTCAAATACTTTAGGAATACTTTAGGAAGAGCCAGAGTGCACAAAAGGAATTCAGGGGTTCATTTCCAGTTGAAAATTGTCCCCAAATGAGAGGGTTCTTTCCTTCACAATGTGGTGATCACTGTGGTGACTGTGGGAAACAGGCATCAGCCAGGCAACATCCCCCAGGGCTGGAAGCTCCTTTTCCATCCTGCCATGGCAAACCCCAACTTCTTCCCTCAATGTAGTGTGCAAACTGCAGGTGGTGCTGCTCCAAACAGCAGTGGGTATAGTTGGAAGGCAGAGCAGGAATGATCCCCATCACCTCTGTGAGGGGGAAGTGCCTTCCCTGTCCCAGCTGCACCAGCCACAGCAGCAGGGAGGGGGCAAAGCTGGTTCTTGTCCATCTCACAGCCTTTACCTGCAAAGGTCACACTGGCTGGTCCTGTGGGGTTGAGCCCTGTTCTCTTGTTCCCAAACTTAATCTATTCTGCACTGGACATAAACAAGTGAGAAGACAAAAGAAAATGCTATCCTGTTTATTCTGTCATTTCTGCCACCACTGTCAGCCTTGAACATTTTGTATTTTTGTAAACATGGAATTCATTAGGGCATGTAACTGACTTGAGAAAAGGGATGGTAAAACAAGGAGGTCTTTTGGAGAAAAATACAGAACCATACCCCTTCTCTGAACACTGAGATGGGTATGGACCACATTCTGCATGCAGCAGAATTGTCAGCATCTTTCACCAAATTCCAAAAATGCCTTTGTACCCTGTGGCACATGCTGGCAGCTCCAGCAGTAGGTGAGAGATCTGTCTCCACCCTGGAGTACTTCCCTTGGGAAGGGGAAGACAGCAGAGTGGGTAGCTGGAATTAGAGGTGTGAACACAGCACAAGGACCAAGAGAAAAGTGTTAAGGAGTTGTAGGGCTAAATGAAAGAAACACTGTGCAGGAATGCATTGGGGACCAGGAGCAGAAGATGGGCAGAGCAGGGGGTCCTGGGAGGGGGGCAATTTGACAGGACACACATGCTGGAGCTCCCAAGGGCCTTTTACAAACACTGGCAATGAACTGTGACTCTTGGCCCTAAGGTACACAGAGTAACCATACTCATCATCATTTTGCACTTGCATGCTGTGTAACTGACTTGTAAGTTATACATACCTGAAAGTAGCTCAGTTCAGGCTGTTTCTTGATTTATATGAGAAGTCTGAGGTTCCTGGTGTTATACTTTCCTTTGGGGGACAGGGAGGGTAGTAGCACAATTTCTCTGGACTGTGCCACTGTATTGATTTGAATAACAAAATGTACAATTCTGGATGGCTTCCATAGTTTTGTATTGGACATAGAAATAGAAAAGCTATCTCAATAGCTTTTATTCATTCCTTTTTTTGAAGGGAAGCAAAGCTTTATTTTTTTGGTTCAAGAAATCTGACACTAGTTGAGACTCCACACATTTCCACAGAAGGCTGCAGCCTCTAGCAAACGGATGCATATTTATATGACAGGATATGCTCAGTAGCCCTGGGAAACCAAGAATTGAAATCAATAATTTCTAGTAAATCACAAACTGACATTGGCAGCATCCTAGTCTGGCTGAATATCTGTATCATCACAGACACTCTTCTTTAATAAACAGAACATACAATGTTTCATGCATTGGTTTTGCATTTTCTTGGCAACTGCATAAAAGAATAATTTCTAAGCATGATCCAAGGGATCTCTGACAAAGGAAAGAGGGTAACATTTGTTTCTGTGAGCTTTATGGGTTTAAATCTCAGGGCCAATTCTGCCATCAGGTAGTTTATGAATATTCATGTAAATTGTTTTGAGTTGAAGAATATGTAACTTTGCCATGTATCTGGCATGGAAAGAATACTTTGACAGTCATGAAATAGAGAATGTTTTAAAAAATAGCTTCAGCAAAGAGAGAACAGCTTTAGAAATGAAAGGGAAAATTAAGGAAAAAAGGTGTGTTTCCTGAGGACAGCAAAATTATGTGAATGTAGAAGAATTTTCTTATGCTTAGATACTTAAAGCAATTTGGAATATCTTGTATCAGCTATGGGTCAGATTCTGCCTTTCTGTTGACTTCCAGAAAACTGAGGCAGATCTGTATATCCCTGATCACTGCACTTGTATGTGAACCGTGTGATCCAGCAGTGGAAAACAGCAAGGCTAGAATTATTGCTATTGTTTGTGTTATTACATATTCTGAGTGGTGTCTTACTTGCAGTTGGGTACAGGAGTCAGATTAGTGTGTCCTATTGCCTAGACCTATTCTTAACCTGGAAATTTGGCAAGTGAGGCTGTCACTGTTTGCTCCTGATCCAATACCCCCATGTGCTGGGACCTGGCTCTGTGCCCATTTGGCTGCTGGAGCAATTGATAAATGAGACAAGGCTGCTGAACATTGTGCTTGGAGAAAAGGCATCTCCTGGGGAGAGACAGGGGCTCCTTTAAACAATGCCCGAGTGTTTGTAGGTACCTCTCACTTCAGCAAACGACAGCTGTTATTCTTAGATGTGACTGAGGCTGCAGGTGGGATGTGCAGCAGCCTCAGCCCTGCCATCCCACACACCTGCAGCCCAGCACAGGGTTTGTGCTCGCTGGGCAGAGCCAGCAGCAGCCACACTGAGTGCACACATCACAGCTCAAGAGGGAAAATGTTTTATGCACAAGTCAGAATTGGAGAAATGTCATTCATTATCAACATTTCAATGTATTGTTGCTGACAATAGAGCTATTGCATATGATATTATGTTAATTTGTATCAGCTTCTGTGCTTTTAATGAAAAATCTTATTAGCTGCAAGGTGGTCAGAATTGAAAGGTCTGTAAGTCTTCTACAAAAGCAGCTCATGGAATCACAGAATGGTTTGGCTTGGAAGGGACCTTTAAAGGTCATCTGGTCCAGACCCCTGCACTGAGCAGGGACATCTTCCAACTGTATCAGGTTGCTCAGAGCCCTGTCCGACCTGACCTTGGAAGTCTCCAGAGATGGGACATCCCTCAACCCTCTGAGCAACCTGTCAGCATTTCACCACCCTGATCATCTGTGTGCTCCCTCAGCACTTGGGTAATCCCTTCCATTCTGAGACACTCAGACATAATGTTAGCATGTGCCTAAGTGGATCTCTGAGCTATGCAAATAATTGATTTCTGAGTTTAAACATTAAATTCAAAAGATATCAATTGGAAGCAAGCATTTGGTCACTAAGCAGACATTAACAACTTGATTTTAAGTGATACTTTAGTAGAAGACAGACAATGTACTTTTCTGAAAGTATGAAGAAGTTACTCACAGAGTTGTCATCTCTAAACTCCTAACAGAGAGAGTAGATTGGGGTCTGTTTTTCCATATAAAAGACAAAATTGTAATTCACTTCAATTTATATAATTTTCTAAGGTAGTTCATGTACCCACTGAAATGTTAGTATGGCCATCCATCCTTTGATGATTTTACCTATAGACTCTTCCATGGAACTCATGTAAATAATTACTTATGGAAGTTGAAGGACTTACAAAAAGTTGATCGTACATGTTCTTCTTTCATGTCCAGTGAAGACCATATTGAAAATCTTTAATTAACTGCATACAATCAAAAGCTTTTTTTCTTGAAGCTTATTTTCCTAAAAGTAATGTTTCTTTAAAAGAACTGAATTGCTACATTACCAATTATACACATATACATATATTTTTTCTGCATGACTTACAGAATTACTCAATGTAGCAAGCATTACTGAGGAAATTAAAATTTACTGATGCATTTTATCTATTTTACCATATACTTCTAGTAGGAAAAAATCAAGTATTGATAGGACTGAAAAGAGAGAAACTGAAAGATGGTAGATGTAGATCAGATATTACAAAGGATTTCTTTACTGTGAGTGTTGAGGCTCAGAGAAAGTGTGGATGCCCCATCCCTGGAAGTGTTCACAGAGGGTTGGATGGGATCCTGAGGCACCTGGTCTGGTGGAAGGTGTCCCTGCCCATGGCAGGGGACTGGAGGTAAATGGTCTTTAAGGCGTCTTTCAACCCAAACCATAGCAGCAAAGAATGGTTTGATTCTGTGAAAAAGGACATGCAATTAAACGCATTCAGAAATGACCTGAAATGCTGTTTTACTCAACAAAATGTTACTGGTGCTGATAGTATTGTGACTTTCAGAAATGAATTGAAATTTTGCATGCATTAGTAATTTCATCCCTAGTTTATTACACTGTACTGTGGGGAAGTACCCAAAGGACATGAGCCTTCCTGGTTCTGAGCATCAGCCAATTACAGACTGGCTTTGCTTAAAAAGAAACTTGCTAAGAGGCTTGCACCACTACCTGCAATTTCTCCTGCAGCTGCTCAGTAAAAGTTTCTTTTCTGTCTTCTGTAACATCAGCCTGTGGTCAGAGACAAGACACCAAATTAGCTGGATTGCTGATCTGATCTAGCATAAGAAATGCAGTACTGACTGGTCCAAGTGAAGGTTCATCTAGCCCAAGCCATTGATTTCACCTGATTTCAGGTTGCAAATGTGCAATAGAAGGCATCACATGTTTGCCATCCATCTGGTTCTGAGGCACTGACAAACCTGTGAATCCTTCAGTGAATCTGTGGTGAATCCTTGTGCTGCTCACTTGCTGCTTCCCTTCAGTGTACAATGGGGCAGTCCCTTCTGCTCAGACTTCTGTGATCCTTTCTGGTGTCAGGAACCCCAGAGGCCAGCTGGAAGTCAGGCACAGTTCTCCTGGGAGAAGAGTCCCAGTATCATGGTTACCTGGAAGCTCAGTTTTAGCATCTTTAGTTCACGCCAGCCTGGAAGATGCAAACCTTTTCTCTAGCCCTTGGCCATCTTCCATTGGCAGTGCCTGTTGCTGACAGAACCCATCCAGGCTGTGTCTGAGTGCACAATCCTTTTGTTTGGTGAACACAACTTGGGGCAGTTATTTAGCATGTTGCAGCTTTCCAGCTAACTGTTCTCCTTGGGTAGAAAGGTACTGCTTTTTCATAACAGTGAGTAAAGGAAAAACATTGGTCTTGTTTGGGATATTTTTGGTTTGTTATGTTTTGGGGGTTTTGTTTTGGTTCAAGGCACTCTTCTCATATTTTTGTTATTTTTCAGATAAAGTTATAATTTCTCAACTCTCCAACTCTGGCTTTTCAATAAGACATCTCCATGTGGAAAGAAATTATACTAGTTTTATAAAGGAACAAAGCAAACTATATTTTCTATAGATATTAAAGATGTTAAATGAAATGTGGCAAACTACTGTAAAATTATTGATAAACAATGTGATTAATCAGCCAGTCAGGCCCAGGTTTGATGCCCAGCACTGGGAGAAGCATTTGAGATGCTAGAATATGTTTTGCCAAGCCTCATGGCCATAACAGCCTTGATGTCATTAGAATCACATCTTTTCTGCAGAATCCTACAAGTCACTTTTTCAAAATAGGACAGAAGCATAGTAACAAGGTAGCCTGCAAGATGCTTAGGGTAAGTCTAACCTGAGAAGATGAAATACTGCCCTGAAGAAGTCAGTGAAAGTTTTGTTATTGATTCCAGAGCAGCCAAGGATTCCCCCAGGTCAACTAGAATAAACATGCCTAAAGAAAGGGCTCGTAATTTAATCACCAAAGACCAAAATTGCAGCCCTGAAATCCCCTGCTTAGCCATTACCTATCACTGAAAATGAGTGATCTCTGCAAGGGGTTTGTTAAATGCTTACACAGCCTGAAATTGGGGTTTTGAGCACACCCAAAGCTGTCCTTGCCATTGTTGATCCACCCAGGCTGATCAGCCCAGTGCACCAGGTCTGGCAGCACAGGCACACTTGGCACTGAGCTGCTGGAGTGACATCCAAAGCCTACACAGCTTAAGCCAGCAGGTTCAGAAGGAAAATGTTGCCACAGTTCTGTCATGGACTAACTGCTAAAAGTGTCTTGATTTGATTTCCCTCTGAGAGCACACCCCACCTTACAGAGGAGAACACAAACCACTACCTGGCAAGCAGATGCCCTTGGCAGCTAAAGGCAGCAGCATCATTCCTGCTGCAGAGCAGGCACACACAGGACTCCTCTACCCCACCCATGTCATCTGCCTTTTGGGGGAGGCCTTTGGTCTAGTTTTGAGGAGTGAACAAAGCAAATGACAGTTCTTAGGAAGTATTGTCATCTGTCAGGAACTTCAAATGTTTGGCAAGAGTCATAAATGACAAAACTTCTTGACAATAACTCGTATAGAAAAACTGACAGGGACTCATTGTTCATCATCCGATCATGGTGTTGTCAGTAGGTCCAGCTACAGCGTGTGTGAATCCCTGGGTGCCCCACGTGTTCCATACATATGTATTTTAGTTCCAAAATCTCCAGGGAGGAAGATGGGAGCCCTTACACAGACATGTATTTTCAGGGGAGGGTTTCTGACATGGCACACTGGGCAGAGTGGCACCTCCTTCCAGTGGAGCTTCATTCAGGTATGATAAATGTGTATCTTCACTGAGCCTGCTCGTTTTAGGTGACTCCTGCTCAGCATGTTGGCTCTTTTAGATCCCATGCTGATGCCCTAGTGCTGTGTTTGGGCCTCAGCACCTCAGGCAGGGCAGTAGATTTGGTCTGGGCAGCCCAGCAAACCCAAACATTGGATGTTGATACAACTCCCCTTAGTCACTGAAACCTTTTGAGATCTGGCCCTCAGATGCTGTAGAATTCAGGGTGCTTACACCCACAAAAGTTTATTATTTTTGTGTTTCTTTTTTTTTTCAATTGACAAAATAGATCAAAGTAATTTTAAATAATATAAAAGGCAAGAGCACTAGAAAAGCAAACAAATAAGTTTCCAAACAATGCAAGCTGAAATACCACAAATACTGCTCAGGGAAGCAGGCCCATTGTTGCAGCTGTCACAGGCAAGCCAGAGGCTTCAGCAAAGCTAAAAAGCAATGCTTCTCTGTTGATGAACTGTTAATTGCCAATGTTTATTAGCTCAGGTACAAAGATGGGTTTGGAGGTCTATAAGTTTGCTGCAGTTTGAAGGTGATTGCTGTCTGGAAAACTTTCAGGAAAGCGAGGTCAGATTCTGGCTCCACTTTCATGTATTTGGTTACAGTAAAGGGTTGTATTCAAATAACTTCCTAATTTTACAGTGCATAATTTACTCATATCACTATTTCAGGAATGATCTTAGAAACTAGACATTTTATTACAAATGCTAGTAAGTCTTCCACACCTCATCCATTGAGTCAATGTACTGGGACAGAGTTTCTAGCATCTCCAGTTTATCAGGATAGGAGTGACAATTGTAGTGATTTAGCAAGGTAATAAAATGAAATTATACCAGCAATTATTTGTGGACCCAGTGTGCTCTCCTAGCTGCCTGCAGCTTGCTCTTCCCAGTTCTTTCTGCACAGTCCAAGAGGAGGTCTGAATAGGTTCTCAGCTTTCAGTTGATGGTCTATCAAAATTAGTATTCAGAGGTTGCAGCTTGTAGCAGGCACATTTATAGTCATATAAGAAGTGCGTGGCTTTATGGGAGCTCTCTATTTGGAATTGTGTCTGTCTTCAAAAAGACATGTACATAGCACAAAAGATGAAAATGAAAGAACTCTGCTGTTTCCTTCTTGCTAACCTGGGTTCACCTGGCGAAATGAGTTTAACCCTTTTGTGTTAAGAGTGCTGAACAAACTATGTCACAAAGGGACAGGAAACTACACTCTGTAAGAATAACTCAAACCTTTACACTTCATGCTTTGGGCTCTCTTTTCAGTGATTTGAGCACTTTGATTTGGAAGGAAAAAACATCTATTAATTGCCAGTAGCTTTCTGACCTATCTGACTTTGTACTAAATGAATTTGAAGGTCTACAAGGAAGGTGCTAAACATTCTAAGCAGCTTTTTGTGTATTAACATTTTGACCATCGGCTGGTTAATTTTCGCCTTCATGCACGGAGAAAGAGAAAATTAAATCCTTGGATCTGTGAGGTGTCCAATTTCTGTAGAGAAGAAAGTGTTACTTCCCCTTTAAGCCTGGCGCCGTTCGTGTGTGTGAGTGTGCGGGCTGTGTGTGTGAGTGTGTGTGTGTCTCCTCCTCTTTGAGTGACACAGCACTTAGATATGCCTATCAGTAACTTAAACCCCACAAACTCCACCTTCTAAGTGAGGAAGCTGTGGGTTGATGGAAATGTAGTGAGCAGATCGAGACAGACAGTGAATCATTAGCAAACTGCAACGCCAGGATGAACTTGTCTGGAACCTAAAAGGAGAAAACAGGCTGCGAGTCCTCTGCGGCGCTGGGTTTGCTCAATACAGCCAAAGTGGATCTAAAAGCCGGCTGATTCCCAGTCCAAGATGCTGCTGGTTTCCCAGCGGGTAGAAGCACCACGGATGGAGCCACATATTCCAGTAAGTAGCATTTGAAATCGATATGGGCTGGGAAAGTAGGAGCTGGTTTAAAAGGACTCAAACACCCTCGGAACAGTTGCTCATCGGGCTCGGCACGGTCGCAGCCAGGCTGGAAAGTTTGCAGGGGCGGTTCAAGAAAGTGCCCACCTTGGGCTGGCTCTGCCCGCGGGTCCCGTGTGCCGGGGCCGCTGGAGGGAAGGGGACAGAAACTTGAGGGGGGGAATTTCGCCCTCCATTCTGGTCAGAGCTGAAGTCGGACCACGGAGAGGAGGGCAGGAGGGAGGGGGTCCGTGGGCTTTAAAATGGTGGTGAAGAAGGTGATTTGCGGTGCGGTGCGGTCCCGGGCACGGCGGCGGGGCAGGCGGTGCGCGGCAGCGGGGGACGCTCCGAGGGTTTCCGTGTCATTGCTCGGGTGGTGACGCGCTGGGCTGCGGGCAGAGGCGCTGGATGCTGCGGGAACAGGCGCTGGATGCTGTCGGGGGCGAGGGGAGCGGGGAGACGCCGGTGCGCCCAGCACCGCCAGCCCGCGGGTTCCCGTGTCAGTGCGGCCGGGCCGGCTCAGCCATGGTCCGGGGATTTCCAGCTAAACTTGGATCAGACAGGCAGGGGAGGATAAACCCGTCGTCGCCCGGGGACTCCGCCGGCAGGGTGTCACGCGTGGAGGGGCTAGCGGTGGTCCCTCTAGTATAATTTTTTAAGTAATTCCTGGTATTTGCGTTGGCAGCCGCGTGCCCGGTTATTTTGGGAACCTGAAACGCACGTTCGATAGGCAGGATTGTGAACAAAAGGCTCGTCCGAGCCCCGAAGGAGCCCTGGGTTGTTGGTGACGGGAGCGTGGAGCGCGGCGCTGAGCCCGGGCTGCGGGAGCGCGTGTGCGGGAGCAGCCCCGAGTGCGGGCGCTGCTGCCGTCCGTCCGTGTGCTCGGGACAGAACGCGTGAACAAAACGCGTGCTGACTCACGCTTTAAACTGTTTTGGTTTCTGATGCTGTGGTTAAGATCGGGGCTCAGAGCAACGGCAGGGTAAACACGGCGCTCGCTGGCTCGGTCCCACGTCCCCCCCCAAGGCAGGGGCTGCCCCTCTCCCCGTCAATAGCCGGTCCCTCCTCCCGGTCCCTCCTCCGCCGCCTCTCCCGGCCTGTTGCTCGGCCCGGAGGAGCGCCGGTGCCGGGGGCACCGCGGCTTTTGTTCGTCTTTGGCTGGAGGGGGGTTGTCACCAGGGTGACTCGGAGGGATCCCGGGGAGAACGGCCGTTTCTGGGAAGAAAACGGGCTTTGATTTCCTTTCACACCGCCCCCCCTCCGGCCTCCCCCCCGGAACAATAAATTAAAAGGCCGCTTTTGTTTTCCACGGTGCTCCCGGCGGGGGGGCGGCGGAGCCCGGGGCCGGGGAGCGGGGCGGGAGGCGCCGCGGAGCCGCGGCCTGGCGCGCCGGGCGGGCAGGTCTGTCCCCGGTGCGGCGTGCGGGGGACGGCTCCGCTCGCCTCGTCCCGTCGGAAGCCGCTGAAGGCCGCGAGCACCGGCGGCTCGCGAGGAGCTCCTGGAAGAGCCTTCCTCCTCCGCCGCCTCCTCCTCCTCGGGCAGCGGGGGCACCCCGCGGTGCCTCCCCCGCCCCGCCAGCGGGGGGATTAACTGCGTCTGGCCCCTTCCGCGGGCCGGGGGCGGAGGGAGGCGCCGGGCTCCCCCCCCGCCGCCGCCGTGCGGCCGCCCCGGCTGGGGCGGAGGGCGGGCTGTGGGAGCGCCGTGAGGGCGGAACGCTCCCCCGGTTATATAACGCGAGTCTTCCCCTACTTAGCCCCGTAATCCCCGAGTAATGCCTAATGCCAGTGCCCCGGGGGGCTGCGGGGCAGGGGGTGGCCGCTGCTCCCGGAGCTCCCCCTCTGGGCCGAGCTGATGGGGAAATAAAGCTGCTGATGTGCAAGATGGACCATATGGTGCCTCCGGGAGGCAGGGAGCCGGAACGGCCTTGAACCCGCCGGTCCCGGCAGCTGGGTGCTGCTGCCTCCCCCGGTGCACTGGTATCCCCAGAATGGGCTGCCCGGTTCTGCCCTCCCAGCTGGGTGCTGCTGCCTCCCCCGGTGCACTGGTATCCCCAGAATGGGCTGCCCGGTTCTGCCCTCCCAGCTGGATGCTGCTGCCTCCCCCGGTGCACCGGTATCCCCCAAACAGGCTGCCCGGTTCTGCCCTCCCGCTCCCAGCTGGGTGCTGCCTCCCCTGACCCACCGGTGTTCCCCCGAACGGGCTGCCCGGTCCGTGCCCTCCCGCTCCCGGGGCGGAGCTGCTGCCGGCAGAACCGACAGCGGCGGGAGGCACCGGCAGTGCCCGGGGGAACCCTCGCCCCGGGAGAGGGGGAAGCCCCCACGCACGGGGGGCTTTTCCCCGCGGCCGCGCTCGCCCCGTGCGAGGCAGCGTGAGCAGTTTGAGTAAGTTACACGCGAGCACCTAAAAAAGCAGCGAGCTAGTGCTGGCACTGCCCATTTTCAGTCCTCTCTCCTTGCCATATGTTTAGGAGGGAGAAAAAAAATGCGCTTTGGGAAGGATGCTCTCAGCTGAAGGAGGAGGTGGGCTGGGGGGCGAGGTACAAGGAAATTCCATGTTAGGAAAGCATTAGCAAGGGGTGACTTCTAATGTTTTCCTGCGACTGACGTTGACAGTGACACACATGTGTGGGTTGATATTGGAACGTCACAGAGTTTTTAAACTCAACCAGGAAATAGTCTGTTGCTCAGGGATAAAAAACAAATAGTCTGTACTGTAAGGCAGGTAACATGCAGTTAACAGCCCTCGAGTGAGTGAAAAGCTGTTCAGTGTTCTCAATTGAGCAGCTCAAATTCAATCCAGCTTTTTATTTTCTGAGGGTTTTTTTCTCTTTTTTTTTACATGTGGTTTTTCAGCTCTATTTTTATTCCTTTTAAGTAATACTTCAAAATCAGAAAAGCACATATTGACAGGGCTTTGCTTTTGGTCCCTTGTAACTGAGTATTTTGAACTGTAAAGTGTCTTGGATTTTTTAAAAGCTAAAGTAATTGTTAGAGGGTTTAGAGAGGGATTAGTATTTAAAGGAGGCAGTTATATTTTTAAATATTTTTTGTATGAGTTCCTCTTAACGCAGGTAGGAGTGCTTAATAAATACAATGTTTTTTACTGACCCCCTTGTAAACGTTACAGTGTGGCAGCATTTGGCGATTTAAAACGGGATTAAGAAGCTATTGTGCTAGATGGTTTCTGAATATGCAGGAAGATTTACTGCAAGAGTTCATGATCCCAGGTGCCAGGGTGATACTCTTGCCCTGACTTAAGAGGTCACTAACCTGAGTGTGCCTGAGTGTGACTGTAGGACAAGAATTGACCCAAAAATGGGCTTCATGAGAATGACAAAAGTTAGGGAGGCAGAAGGAAACACAAGGGCAAGAATAACAGTAAGAAAAATGCCTAAGTCGTCCTGTAGGTTAAGTACAGTGCAACTCGCTGGTTCCTGTGATTTAATCAATAAATGTTCTATGTTACTTGCTACTCTGATAAAAGTCGCCTTAAAATAACTTTTATGAGTACATAGCCATGGGAAAGTGAAGTAAATAGTGCAGAAGCTGTGACAAATGGGTTTATCCAAACTGGGGTATGCAGTAGTAGAAGGTTGAGCTCCTGAAATAGGGAGAGGGGCAGAATCCCCAGGTTTTCATTGTTCCCTGGTGCTGGCTGTGTCAGCGTTTTTCAGCGTTTAGACGAAGGTGACTATAAGTTACGATTCATTAGTAATTGGTATGGTCTCCAAATAAAGATAGCTAAATCAGTTTAAATGGTGCTGGCACCTCTCCAAGGAGCCCTCTTTATATCTGACACATTTGCTGCAAACTTCTTTGAGGAACAATTAATATTGTACATTGCTATATCATCCTCTGTGGGAAGACAGTGATGTAACTCACTAGGAAGGCTTTCTACCTGATGTTCCAGTTTGACTTGCAATGTTTAAAAAAAAAACCCCAAAACCAGCATTTTGAACTGAAGGAAGCAGAAGACACACCAAGGCTTTGTGTTGAACTGTTTTATATCAATATTGATTTTTTAAGGGGGTTTGCGTTATAAAGAGGGAGCTTTTATCCCCCTGAGCTCTTTGGCAATTATCTTCCTGCCATAAATGTTGATACGCACATAATGGATGTAACTAAAAAATCTCCTTATCCCAGCAGAAAAGGCTGACTGTTTGTTGGAGCAGAGAGAATGCTGAGAGTGTGAATAGACAAACCCATATGTCGCTGGTGAGAGAGATAAATGATGGACGAACAGGAGTTGGTTACTATGGATCAGCACAATAAACCAATTCCCATCATACACCTCTCTTAATAATATACCGGTCTCAATGCCATTGATGGGTAACCTAGGTAGCACCAGTCAACTGTAAGTTTTTCAACTGTTCTTTTCTACATATCAAAGAACAGTTGGGACATTTCTAATTTTTTCAGATGTTGAGTGCTAAAATTACACAGAACTTCCTTCCTTGCCAGTAATTTTGAAGGGGAACTTTAGAGCACAGCTGTAAAATGCCAAATGTGCATGATGCCACTGTGTGCTTGTAGCAAGTTTTGTGTTGTGCACCCGTAAAAGGGGTACCCTTGAAAAGGCAATTGCTGAAAAAATAAGTGATAAAACAGGTTGGGTGTATAATACGGCTCTCATTAGGGTTGTTTCAGGATTAGACTGGCTTTTGGAAGACACTGGAATATTGTTTTAAGTGAAAATAGAAACAGAAAAATGCTGTTTAGTTTTTAAAAACAGCCCTGTAGAACAGGCAGTGATCAGTACCACAATTTTAACTTTCTGTAACCCATTTCAGGACTCCCAGCAGCTGAAGGGAAAGTGCAAAACAGTCTGTGCTTGTATTACAGTCTCCTTCTCTTGTTCTGTATTATCACTGCCAGTGCTTTGCACAGAAAATTGAAGTCTTTGTCATTTAGAGGTTTCACTTTATGTCCTTGTCTTCTGGTAGATATTTCTCATTGCAGTTGCTATGGACTGGCCTGTTAGCTCAGTTCACAATGGAAGTATATCTCAGGGTGACAGCAAAAGCAGGGCTTGTGGCTCTCAGGATGTGACTCCATGGTTTCAGAAGTCACCAGTTACACTACCAGAGAGCAGTGCAGTCAGAGTGGGATAGCTTGCAAATGAGTTGGAAGGAGTACTTATTCCTCTTGGGAGCCCTTCTCACTGGTAATATTTTTCATTTTATTAAGTAGAGGAAAAAGTATTACTAAGTCATTACTTTCCTTTAAGAAGAAAATACTTATTTTGTGCAGCACTTACTTGCCAAGTTGGAGTAGGTCTTTCAGAGCTGTTACCCTTGGTGTGCACCCTGGGTTAACTGCAGGGTGTTCATTGGGTTGGGTGGTAGGAGAGTACACCCAGCTTTCTCCTTCCAGAGCCCAGCCTAGCAGTCCTTTTCCACTTTGTAGTGGATGAGGATCAGATTTGAACCAAGAATTTTGGGCTCAAGGATCAGGCCCTTCAGTACAGACAGGGAATTGTTGTGTGCCTCTGCCCTGCTCATTCTCACCTGGTGGGGGGAGCTAAGTGGAAGCAAAGCAGGGCTCAGTGTACCATCTCTGATGGACGAGTTTTACCTGGCTCTTTGCTGCTGTGGAGAACCTGTTGTGCCCAAAGGGAAGAGCAGAGGAAAGAGCTGTGGGTTTCCTTCCTGCCCTCCCTACCCACTAGGCAGCTGGGCTGGCTGGAGGACATTGCTGTGCCCAGGGAGTGTGTGGCTGGAGGCTGAATCCGTGGGGCCCGGGCGTGGGAGATGCAGAGGGATGCAGGATCTCATATGGCCTTGGCTGGGAGCTGCCTCGTGGCTACAATGAGCCATTGATAAGCACTGACCTGATTAAAGGGCTGCTGCTCACGGGAGGCTGGGGTGCACCCTGGGCCTCTGGCAGGGGCTGCTGGGCTGCCCAGGATTCCTCTTGGGAATGGGTGGCCAGACTGAGGAGGGGCAGACCAGAATTCACTGAAGTGTCCTGTCCAGAGGAAAGTGCCATATTGTGACTTGTTGAGAGCCACGGTGCTTTTCCCTGAAGGGACTTGGCAGTTTTATTGATAAAGGAGTGTTACATAAGTACCCCATCAGGCATGTCCTGATTTGTTAATAATTGATGATCTGGGTGAAATGCTGGTGCTGTTAAAGCATTTCCATATAGATTTGCAATCTCTGCAGGCTCCCTGCTTGACTTTGACTTTAATTGTAATACAGGCATTTTGCTTTTTTCCCATTTGGTTTTGGGGTTATTTTCATTTTCTTGGCGATCACGCTGCAGGTGCCTGTCGTGCCTTCCCATTTGGTCAGGGCCAGCTGGGGACTCAGCCTGGTGCAGGCAGGATGGAGGTTCCCCCTGCAGGGCCAGGTGTCACCCCATGTCAGGCAATCTCTGGAGTGGCAGCAGCATCAGCCCAGGGAGAATCCCGTTCCTTGCACCCTCCACCTTTGGAGGGAAGGTATCTGGTGGGAATTGCAGTAGTGCCTCTGCAATTCCTGGACAAGGATTTGCCAGAATGGGAGCCAAGATGCTTTTCTCACAGCACAGAACAGGTGCCCTTCAGTTACCTCCCTGTTGATAACAGGCTATGTTTGCATGGATTTAAAACCTGGCTACTTTCATGTGCCACAGCTAGAGAGATTGGGAAAAACATTTACCTCTGCTGACACACATAGAAAAGAAATACTGGGTATCATCATCATGATCTGGCTGCCTCTTTCTTCTTGCATGGTTTTTCTTTTCTGTGTAAGTTTCTTTTTCTCTAGAATTAAGTACCTCAAAACTCTGAGCAGATTTGAGAGTTACGCCTACCCCAGACCTACCTATTTATTGCTTTCAGAGTAACCCAGCACATTTACTCTGTTGAGGGCAATGAAACCCATTACCTGCATTAAAATCTGAAGCAGCAAGGTAACTTTCTAGTTATGTTGTGAAATATAATGCCATTGTTGGCTTGTATTAATGTCTCGAGGTAGATTACACGGTGGTTAGAAGCCTGTTCTGCTGGGCAAAAGACTGTCTGTAATTTCAAGTGGTTGATCCTGATCAGGCAGTTGGAGCGGCTGCAGCAACAATCCCTTGGAGCTCTAAATCACTTTTGTCACAAGATCTGCCTGGTAGTATTGGCTGCTCCAAGCCTTACACCGACTTCTCAGCATTCCATGCCTTCGGTTGGATCACAGCAGTGAGGGACTTGCCAATCTTCCCTGTTCTTTGTGCCTAATTCTGAAAGACTGGCAGGCTTTATGCTCTGTTTTCTGAAGAGGGCCCAGCTTTACTAAGCTGCCTGTCTGTCAGGGATTAATTTAACCTCTAATTACTACATTTTCTTCACAGTTTGCTGCACATGAGCGTGTTATAACAAAAGCACAAAGAAGTATGTCATTTTATTTAGCCACTACTCTGAAATTAATTTAGGGGGTACAGAGTCAGATCTGACACACTTGGTGTTAAAATAATTGTGCTGGCATTAGAATTAAAGTACATAATCTTGTTGTTTCTAATGATACAACAGTACTAGTGTAAATAGTGTTGTTAACTCGTTAGTTATTGCCACAGTAATAGAAGTGATATCTACTTACAGAGAAACACTCAAATAAGCATCCCAGCAAAAGTTTCCCCCAAATAATTCATGGTTTCCTCAAAATAATGGCATGGTTTCTGCTGGATTCCCATCTGACATACTGGGTTAAGATTACATATCTAAGTGCAGTTTGTTGTTTTTTCTCAAAAGGTCTGCCAAATTGCAGTAAACAAACATTTATGATGGCTTGGGCTTCTTCCAGCCTGGATAATGATTTTTGATTTTTGGGTTTTTTTAACATGCGGCATCATGGGAACAGTACAAAAGGCCGTATGTCCTCTTGTCCCTGCTCACAGTGACATCAGCAGTGCCACAGTTCACACTGAGAGCAGCCTGCTGGCTTGAAGGAAGAGAGTGAGTCTGCTCCTGTTACGAAACATGGGATGACTTTCTTCTTTTCCAATTCTGTAATATTCGCAACAAAGGTGTCAGTTGCTGGTTTTTTCCTTTTGGAAAGGTTAGGCTTGGGAAATGCAGGCTATCTCCAGTTTAGGGAAATATGGCTAAAATGTAGCTAAAGGCTGTTGGTGTTACATCAGAAATGTGCAGTAGGGGTCTTGTCATCCAGCACCATGTTCATCAACTCTGAGCTAGGCTTGTTAAAAATGTAATTTTAACTTTGAAAACATAATTTCTCATGTAAGGTTGGATTTTAAAAATCATTGGTTATGTACTAATAGTTTATTTCAAATGGAAACAGAAGATTGGTTGTATATTTTTGTGTTGTGCATTTGAGTTACAAAGCATGGGCCAAGCTCAGTAATTCTCCTTCAGTAAAAACTGTAGGTGCATTTGATGGGAAACTTCCCCTAAAGATTCCCCAAGGTCAGGTAGGACACAGTTCTAGAGTCACATCTTGTATTTCCTTTCTCAAAAGGAGAATTAATGTGGCATCGTTATCCAGGCTTGTGACAACAGTGACACAGGATTGCCAAAAAGACTAATGGAAGGAAAGTGATGATTGATTCTCTTTACAGTAGTAGATCAGATTATTCCTCTGAATTCTTTCTTCAGTTCCCTCAATTCCCAAACTGTTACCAGTTACTGTGGTTATTTACTCTAATTACTTCCAATCTACAAGTAAATCGAACATGAATTAAGATCGACTGATGAGAGGGACGGGGTGATTCCATGAGCTGACAGTCAGGTTTGGAGATGCTCTCACTGGTCAGAAGTTCAGGATGGTTGGAAAGCTCTGTGGAGCAAGTGGGATTTTTTGTGGATATCAGTTTTCATATAACAAGCCAAGGCTGAGTAATGCTTATTCTAGTTTCAAAATTGTCCACATTTTTTTTCAAAGGGCCTGAATATCTGTATGTATGTATTGCTGGAGGCAATTTTAAGAGTAAATAGTTCCTAGGTTCTATACTTGTCCATTGTAAAATGGGAATGGCAGTGTTTTACCTTTACCTTCACACTAAGTATCCTTAACTAGTTAAATAAAATATCAGTGCTTGTTACCAGCTGAGGTCTTTAGGGTCCTTTCAAATTGTTGGAAATTACATTCAAAATAAAGGCAGGGATATCCTACTGGAAATCCTCCTCACTGAAGAACATTTTTATTTCTTTGCTTTGGCTGTAATGCCAATTTAGGGTTCCACACCCCCCACCCCCCCACCCCCCCCCCCCGATATAACACATATTGTATCTTTCTTTTTGCTGAAACTTCAGAATTTCATGTAGGGTTAAAGAAAATATTTAAAGACAAAAATGGCATCTACCCTCAGGCATGTATTTTGATGTTTCATTCTCTGTCATGGATCTTTATGGGTTTAAGTTTTCAGCAACAGTAAAAAGGTCAATATTTTACAAAACATTTGTAAAAGTTCCAAACACACCAGTAGCTTTGTCCCCAAGCATTAGTATGTAAACATTCACATTAGTTTAAGGATAATTATGTATCACTCATTTCATGTGGTTATCAGAATGGATACTGAGTATAATTTCACTTTGTTTGCACTAGATAGTTAAAATCTTACTAGGATTTTCACAAGTCCAAGTTTATATAAGGAAATAATTTCTGGATGCATTTGATATTTCAGTAACCCAGTAGATCTTGCTGATGGTCAGGTACTTTTAAGGACCTCACTTTTTCTGTTACCTTGACTTACTTATTTTCTTAATTAATTATGTTGATTTAAATAAATTCAAACAGAGAAAAACTCAGGTTTATACAGTCTTCTAGTCAGAAATACAGGCAAAAGGTTTTGATCTCTGACTGTCAAGTGGTGACTCATTAAAAAGGAATTTTTCTTCCTCCCTTTTCAAAGGGTTACTCACTACCAAGCAGTAAATATCTAGTTTTGATGCTACTGCATTGAAATGCTTGACATTGTTGGTATATTAAGTCCAAAGCCTGTAAGATTGTTTGTTCACAGGCTTCATGCGTTTTTTTGTTTGTTTATCTCGATTAAAGAAACCCATTGGGGGATTTTCTTCAAACTTTACCCTGTCAATTTGAGTACAGACTTTGTTTGGATTTTAATAACAGAGGACCCTGTCCATACTTGAAGCAGTGGGTCATTCAAATTATTTTTAAAAACACATGACCAAGCAAGCAGTAATTTCTTTCTAATTTTGCATTGGGTAACATTAGACAAGGACATTGGAATTCATCTAAATCAAAAAAATTTTCTTTGTCTTCCACACAAGTATTGTGTGCTAAGCATTTTCTAATACTGCATAGCGTAAAGCTGAAAATAAATTGTACTGAAGAGAGACAGACAAAATCCAGCCCAAGGCATGCCTTTTTCCTCCATTTCCATATTAATCTTGACTCTCTGAGCCATCTCTTTTGTCTTCCTGTTCTTACCTATTCTGCACGTTTGATGGAAGGGCACAAAGGCGTGTTTGAATCTTCCATCTCATCTCCTCTTCGTAGGTATGAATTTGTTGGTTTGAATTTACATAGCATTGGAAAGATGTTTCTTGGTTGCAGCAACACTTGTGTTTGACTTGAAGCAGAATGAGAGTGCATTTGGGCTTTTCAGTACTTATGAGATGTGAATCTTGGTCCCTGATCCCAGGAGGTAGATCAGACTTAATTTCAAGTGAAAGTCCTGCATCTTCAAATAACTTCCCATGTCAGTTAAAGTTCAATATTCTTGAATTCCAGAAATGTAGATGAGTCAAATCTGAAGTTTTGGGTAAGTGTGAAGGATGTAAGAGAAAATGTAGCTGTTTCTTCTGACGGAGCTCTCCCCTCCCCTTCAGGGCTCCCACAGTCTGTCAGCTGTAACAGAGTGATTTGATTACTTTGTAGTGTTAAGCTAAAAGAATAAATCTGAGAGCCTTGGGAATGGGGAGCCAATCCAACAATCAAAACCAACCAAGTTAATAAACGTGAAGCGTTTCTCCTCGGTGCTGCTGTAGAAATGCTGGTTCCAGAAATGCTTGGGGCAGCCATGGCCATGGCCCAGTCCATTAGTGTAAGTACATCCCCTGAGCCCACCACCATTCGCTGCATGCTGGGGGCTCAGCTTCTGTTTTGAAGGAGAAGTGTGGTTTTTTGATGATGTTTATAAATTATGAAGATGTTGAATGTCTTAGGATAAACTGTTCATTGCTCACCATCTTGCTTCCCATTCTCTCTACATACCTAGAAAAAGCTTGACTTAGGCCATCTGAGTTGCCCTTTCTTTAAAAGCATTTTGGCCTTACACATTATCTACAAATTTCTATTCTCCCCTTGTCAGTTCTTCTCTCCCCCAGCCCAGCATCCCACAAACTAGCCAGAAATAGAGCATTTCAGTGACTGTCCACAGAGGTGGTTTGAAATCCAAATGCCACCCTCAGACTGGTTTCTGGTGCCCACATGCCAGGCAGAGTCATTTGGAAGACAGTATATGTAGAAATACTGTGAGCTACAACAGCAGTCTCAAGTATTGTTGAATAAGAAAACCTGTCCTACTTGTCTGCATGGAACTGCCTGTGGATGTGGGTACTTCTGCAGATCAGACCTGGATTACTTACAAAGAGCCTTATGCGAGCCTGTAGCTTTAATTTTATCATATCTAAGAATGGCAGTAATGGCAAACTAGCCAGGAAATGACCAATTCTGGCTGCCCACAAGACCTCCCTGTGGAGCATCTACGTCTATGTTATTTCAGGGTATTCAGTGGCCAGCTAGTCCAGCAAACATCCATTTGTTGGTGTTCGTGCCTGGAACAGAAACAGGTACAGCCCTTTGTACAAGAATGGCAGAAAATGTGCCACTGAGTGCTTTGCCATCTACTTCTCAAACTGTAGTGAAGCAAACTGTTAAACTTTGCATGGAACTTAGGGCTTGATTAACTTAAATTACCATCCCGTGGTTCGTGTCTGCCATGCCAAGGGGATTAGGTGGCATGTATTTTCAAGAAATACACGTTCATTATTCAGAAGGGTTATGCAATAACATCCAGTGGTCATTTCCTTTAGGAGCATAGCTGTGTTGGTAGTGTAGCCTGTTTGTTTGTGCATTCATCCTGCTGGAGCCCGGCACTGCCAGCACCGGCCGCGCGGGCTGGGGCTGCTGCAGCCACTCATGGAGAACCTCAGAGCTTGAGGTGAAGAGGTCCAAAGTGCAAGGAGGCAATGGTAGGGCAGAGAGAGCTGGGATGGGCTGGGACCAAAGGGAGGGCAAAGCCAAGGAGACAGGAGAGCTGAGGAAACTGGGCAGGTGTGTGGGAGATAATGGAGGCGCAGCAGGTCCAGAACTGCCTCAGTAAGGCTGGAATCTCTCACGTGCCTGGTCCACAAGGTCCAGCATCTCCTACGGCTTCCGTTCAAGCAGTAAGTGCTTCCTGTGTGCAAACTTGTTCTGTGCTCCTTGGACACTGACTTCCAGGCACTGCTTTTCTTTATTTCTGTTGTCTCTTTTAAGTTTGCAACCCTTGTTTTTCCCTTGTACTCTTCTCTTCATGCCTTTGTTGTGGTTGCTCTGCTCCTGGGATCTCACCTGTGTCGCCTCTCCAGAGGCAGCAGAGCTGTGGCAGGGAACAGCACTCCCTGTGATCACAGGCATGGCTTGGTTGGCTTTGTTTTGTCAGAAGGATTTTTCTTTGGGTGAGCACAGTGCTGGGGCAGCCCAGGTATTGCACAGCTGGCTGAAACACTGCTGCTGGTCCCTGTGCAGCTGCAGGATGTGCCCCTTGGATGTGAGCTGGTGCTAACACTGGGGCAAAAGTCAAGGTATGACTGCCCTGCTGTCCTTATTCTGTGAATTTGCTGGTTCAGGCAGAAAGAGTGAGGGCAGCTTTCACCTGGCCAAACTGCAGTTCACTGCCAGCAGGACACCAATGGCTGCATGAGCTGAGTTTGAGCTGCAGAAGTTGCTTAAGATGTTAAGTAAATAATCTGGCCCTTGACACACATGGAGCAGCAGAAGTGCCCCGAGCAGCATTGCCAGCCTGCCCCAGGCCAGCTTTCCCTGGGACAGCCTCAGGGGCATGTCTGCATGAGACCAGTGCACCTTGCTGTGCGCTGGGAAGCTAGGTCAGATCATCTGAGCTGCTAATTAAACATCTTTCCAAATCTCCTTCAACAGCAGTTTGGGATCTTAAGGTGGCCTTGGATTCTGTGAACCAAGGATGGTAATGTTCTCTTTTACAGCTGGTTCTGAAGCATTGTAGCTTCCCTGAAGTAAGGAGATGTAATTCAGTGTTTATAAAAGCAGACATGAAAGTAAAAGACTCTTTGGTTCTCTCTGAGAGCTTTTTCAAATGTAGAAAGAATGAGTCACTCGACATTTCATTACTGAATAGGAGCTGATTTACAAGTGTGCATGCCCTGAGATGAATGTCGGTGGATGAACTCCAATAGTTTCCTCCATGACCATGCTGTAAATGGGCTTCAGCCAGTTTGATGTAATTCATTTTGTGGCACTGTGCTGTCTTTTGAAATGGAAGCATCATCCTTCTTATGATCTTGTGAATGCTAGAAGGCCTATTAACATGGGAATTCCTGATTAGCTTTAATTCAGCTCTACTACTCCAAGAAAGCATAGTTCCTGAACTGCACAAAGAAAGCCTCTTCAAGCACGGATCCAAATCAGTGTACTGAAGATCCTGTTGGTAGGTGTGGTGACTATGATTAATATTTACTTGATGTCTTTCATCTTCCAAGTACTTTACACAGAGCAAGCATTTCATCTTCACAAAAGATGTATGAGTTAGGTGAAGTAAGTTTTACTCCCTTGGCTTTATTAATAAAGGCAGGGAAACGGAAGCAAGGAGATTAAAGTAGTTTGGTCATGGTTACAAAGAAGGCCAGCATTGAAACTGTGTAATTTCAGGTTTCTATTTCTGAGTCCAGACTAATGTCTCTTCTGTGTAAGAAGAAGCAGCAGGACAGACTTTGGAGTAAGAACATCATAAGAGCTCAGTGAGGGATCACTTAGGCTTGTGCCCTGCCAGCCTGTTCTCCTTCCTCCTCCCTTACAGAGGCATTCCCACAGGTTGCCACTTGAGTTGCAAAGCACCTGTGGATCTTTCCTTAGGCTTATATAATGGCCCAGTTTAGTCATTGGTCTGGTTGGACCACTGAGAAATAAGTGTATGTTGAGATTTCTGGAATAAAAGAGTCTCTGCTGAAGTGAATATGATGAGATGCATATACAATTTTAATCAATTCAATGGCTTACTGCATTAGAAAGTGCTTAAATTACATTGTTGAATTTTAAGTATGCAAGGGATCTCATTAATCTGAAAAAATTATTTGTTTACCTTTGGTTTGGATACAGCTTTGGAGTACAGCTACTCATAGAGCTCTGTTTGAGTTTACACTGAAGTTTATTGCCACATCAGGGCCTTGGTTTGCAGCAAAGGCCATGTCACCCTGATCTGCAGACTGGCAGGGAACCTCTTGAGGGCCCAAAGGTAGTTTTTGCCTTAAAGAGCTTTCTATTAAGATGAGTCAGTGGACAAAGCTTAACATCTGAGAAAGTCCTTGTCTGAGAAGGCATCTGATCTTTTGAAAGAGAAGCCTCCTTGGTAGATGCATATGAGTTCTGTGCATCCTCAATCTGGTTGTGCAGCTGGTTGACTGTAATGGAAACCCTCACCTGGGAGGCTCCCCTGGGAGCCTCCCTCCTCCTCTGTGGGGCAAAGCAATTGCCATTTAGTTCCTCCAATCCTGCCTTAAAGAAGAAAGAGAACATGCCCTTGGCTGAAACTGAAATCCACTCTGAGATGGTGGCCATAGAAGCCACTTCATTTTATCTAGATTTGACTGTAAATTGAGCCTCCTGTTTCACGTGGAGTAATGATTTTAATGCTGCAGTGAGGAGTCACTGGCTGAGAGAAGGGAGGCAGGAGAGCAGAGCAGTGCAGCCCCACTCCCCTTGTAAGGCCATGGTTCAAAATGCTTAATTAGTTGTTTCAAACCGGTGGCTCTTCTCTTTTGAGGCAGGAATGATGTATCAGCAAAAGCTGACCAAATTGATGTAGCAAATCAATTCTATGGTAATCCGTTTATTTAAACTTTGGTACTTAAATTTATAAGCTCTTCTCAAGTGTGCCTGTGCTGCCGTTCATTAGCCCTTATTCTTTTATGCTCTTGCTCAGAGGTTTGTGCTGCAGATAGCAAAATGGCCAGGACATGCCACTCGAAACTGCCTCCAAATGTAATTCAAGCAGGTCTGCAATAATAGTGCTAAAAGAAGAGCTATTTAGTGGCATTATTAATGGGCAAAGAGTTCAGGCAGGATTATGAAAAAGTAAATTTTTATTAAGAGTGGAGGAGCTAGAAGAATGGACTGATTGCCCTGAGTCCTCTGGGCCCTCGAGCAATCAATTTCCCTTTCTAGTATTCAGTTACTTGCTAATTGTATTGATTTTTATCAAATATGTGTACAAATCAATTTTATATTTTAGTGCTATTAAAAGCTTCCTTCCTTCCTTGCAGGCAGTGCTGCTCTGATAATTCTCTTTGTCTTCCTTTATTTTAATGCTTTTATCCTAATGCATATTTTTGTTAGGACAGGCATGTTTTTCTGTAGGACATTGAACTAGGCTGGGATTTTGCCTCCATGCTCAGGGGTGGAGCAAATAGGCGTCAATCAGTGCAAAGCTCTGTGAAATCAGTGGAACTGTCTGCTTAAGGGAAAATTGCAGGAAAGGGATGTGTGGTGTCATAAAATGGGTGGGTGCAAGTGACCACACAGCGTGACCCCCTGAAGAACAGGAAGCAGGGCTGCCACCGGATGGGGACTGTGCTGCAGAAAGCTTGTAATGAGAAACAGAGGGGGCAAATGCTGAGCACGATGCACTCTAACTGAGTAAAAGGGGGAATGAAGTATGGGTGAGAAAAATGAAACTCCTGTTGTATTAGGATGGCCCCCATTGCTGCTGCAAACCAAGTCACTTACGCACTTCAAGTGAAGTGGATGCTGGAGACATCTCTGAGCAGAGTGAGTGTATTGAGCTCTGAACAAAATAAAACAACATTCTCCATTTGTGTTTGTTTATGCCCATGGCGATTCAAATTGTTCCTGTCAAAAGTACCTATTTTCTGAGACAGCACACGCTTGTGCTCTCCTTTTAATGTGAGCCTCACAGTTGGGTTTGGGGAAAATCTCTCTGGCTGTGGGTGAGCCTGAGAAATGGACTCTCATAATTTAAATGTTTGGTGTATGGACAGCACTGCCAGAGATGGTGGGGGCACTTTGAACTTTCAATGGTGTGAGCAGGTATCACAAGAACAAGAGGAGTTAGCACTCTGCTTTTCCACTTGCCTCTGACTTAATATTGAAACTGGAGAGTTTATGGTGGTGTGTTTTCTGCTCTTATGCCCAGGCACTTAAACAAAATACTTTTACACTCTTCCTCAGGAAGGAAGAGCTGCATTAGCAAGTATTTGGGTATATACACATGTGGTATAATTACACCTTACATTAAATCATCTAAAACAGTGGTACATAGAGTATTTTATATTTTACATGGATCACTTTGGTCTTTTTGATTATGTTCTCTTCCTTGGTTCCGCTGATGTTTCTTCATCTCACAGCAAACCCATCTGGGAAACCAGCAGAAGCCACAGGTTTCTCAGCCTCTCCTCCCTGCCAGTCGCTGCTGCCGAAGGCAGAGGTGCTGTGGCAAGGGGAGACAGACCCAAGCCCTCCTGCCCCATCCGGTGGCATAAAAGGACCGGGGTGCTGGTTCCCCAGGAGCCCCCAGAGGACGGCTCAGAGGGAGTAGGCATCCTCTGTGCGCCATCACGCGGGATTGCTGCAATCCTAGCTGCCACCGGGGCTTCTCTTGCCCCTTTAGGGTGCTTGGGATTACAGATCCAGTGTAGGCACTGCAACCTGTAAAATGATTTAGAAGCTGGTTAGGAGACGCCAGTGTTGTTCTGCTTTGATCTCTGTTCGCAGTGAGTTCCCTCTCGCGTTCCCAGCCCGAGCGGGGCACGGACCTGCTCAGCCCTGCCCGGGGAGCGGGGCACGGATCCGCACAGACCCCGCACAGCCCTGCCCGGGGAGCGGGGCACAGACCCGCACAGATCCGCACAGACCCGCACAGATCCGCATAGACCTCGCACAGATCCGCACAGACCCGCACAGACCCGCACAGATCCGCACGGATCCGCACAGACCCGACCCGCACGGACCCGCACAGCCCTGCCCGGGGAGCGGAGCCGCTGCCCCGGCCCCGCCTGGCCAGCGGGAGCGCCTTTTGTCATTGGGGTCATACAGCACCTCTTGTACAGAAATCACAGCCTGGCTGAGCCGTGTGAGGGGTCATTATAACACAGAGAAGATAAATGTACCGGTTGTGCTGGAGGCTGTCCTCAGGCTGTTTGTTATGTGTCTCTAACACTGTCACTACATCACACACTTCCTCGATCTCCGTATTACCCTACAAGCCTGTCTAATGGGATCCTCTGCTGCTGATTCCAGCTTACCCTGACCTACTTCTTTCTTGTGTCCCAGCAAGCTGTCAGGAGCTATCAGAGCACTGGGAGCTGAAATAAACACTCACTGAGGGGAAAAGCAAGGCTGTCTCTAGTGAATTTAATTAGCTTTGTTTAACTGGCTTGTTTGCTTTGTAAATCACATCATTTTTAGTCAAATTTAAGGGATAAAAAAATCTGTAATTAAAATCAAATGATGCACGACCTTATTAAAAGTCAAGGGTTTTAAAAGTTCTGTACAAAAAGTCATTTAGTTTGTAACACATTTGCAGTGCTCTGCATATTTTAGGGAGAAGAAGGATGAAATTGAGATTCTTTTTGGTTTTGGGATGTTTCTTCAGACTGGAAGGAGATTGGGGCTTTTGAATCATTATCTTTACCTTTTCCTGGATATGGGTTAAAAAAAATTGCTTTGGTCTTTTTGTCAACATTGCAAGCTTGCTGCATAATATTTTAGAATCCAAATAAAGATTCTTACTGTTCCTTTTTTCCCTATGACCTAAACATGAGTATATTATGCATAGTTTGAATCCTTGCTGTTGTGTGAGGCCATGGTTTAAATCCTGGCTTCCCTTTACACGTCTGTTGCATTTTTGAGTGTTGGAACAGAAGTCATTGTAATTTTGACTCTGCCAGACAAATGAAGCACTGACTCGGCAAGTCATCACTGGGTTGAATTTGAAAGTGCTTAGAGTGTTTTTATCAGACAATACATTTTGTCTTTCAGGTGCTTTACTATATTTCAGTGTGGCACATGCTTCTTCTAACAACTGACGTTCTTGCTCTTGTCAGTGTAGGGTCTAATCCTCTTGCTGTTGAAAATGATAAAAGCCCTATGAATTCCTAATATGTCTTATCAAAATCTGGCTGAAGTATAAAATGTCTGACCCCAACTTCTGATTCTTCTTCAGCAGAAATATGTTTCTGCCTTGCACCGTGCATGCATATTGATAGAGCCTCCTGAGCACATGGCTTATAGAGATACCCTCATCCCTGTGCTGAGCTGCAGCACGAACAGAAAAGGATTAAAGGACCACTGAGAAATAAATGGGTATGCATTAACTTGCAGTGTGAGAAACAGTAAAATATGGGATAAAACTACCACCCAAGAGTATGAGAGGAATTAAAAATGTGTTTCACAGATGTGCAGAACTTTTTGAGTCTTTTGAAGAGGATGTAAGATTGGGTAACCTGTAGTACTGCACTGAGAATTACTTGTGGTAATAATTTCATTGAGGAGTATAATGAGCAGCCTGATTTCTCAATGACTTCTGAGTAACTCACTAACTTAAGGATCACTGTGAGGTTTCAGGGAAGGAGAAGAGAAATGTTCTTTTATCAGTGGGAGTTTTGGAGGTCCCTTGGCCCCACTGGAATGCGTGGTGCTGGAAGCTCTGCTGTGCCAGGAGTGGAAGTTGTATGGAAGTCTTACAAAAAGATACACAGAGGGAGACTTCAGTGGCTTGACCAAATTAAGCTGAAACAAGAATAGCCAGGTGAGAGGGGTAACCGAGCACCAAGTGCTTGAAGCCAAGTGACCAAGTTTGTGGTCTTTCAGCAGTAGGGAATGAGGCAAGGAAAGCTGAGATATCCCAGTTCAATTTCAATATCTTCAATGGCTCCAGTGAACACAGAGCAGAAAATTTGAGGTATTATAACTTCAGAAACTTTGCTCACATTCTGTGGCTTCACCGGATCCTGTATATATCCCTTGTGGATTGAGGTCTTAAGTATTTTTGGCATCTGTAGCTGAGCTGTGTCGAGTGGGAGGAATACAAGTACTGCTCCTGGGTCATTGCTCCAGAGAAAGTGGGGCTGAGGTGCAGATTGTGGAGCTTTTATCACAGGCATGGAAGCAGACATGTTTTATGATCTGATCCAGTGTGAATAGCAAGAGAAATTCATAGTTGTGATAGCCTAGTGAGAGGTGAGTGGTGGAGCAGGGAGGTACAGGGGGGCTAAAGCTAAATGCTCATTTGGACCCATGAGCTGCTGAGTGCTGCTCACTGCAGCTGAGAACTGGCTGTGAGGGCAAGGAGGCCTCAGCACTGCGGGAAAGTGGGAATTTAGTGTGTTTAGCCACAAGCATGTGATTAATAGCTGTGTGCTGTCATCTCTGCCGTGGCACCCTCCATTCATCTCCCCTCTGCAGAGGAGGGGAGCAGGAGAGGGACGCTGCTCAGGGTGGGGGATCTGTGCTCTTGGTGGCCGTCAGGAGCTGAGGAAGGGGCCTGTCCCAGCACCTCCCTCTGCACTTAGAAAACTGCTTGGCATGTTCTGGGCACCACTCTAATCTGAATAGTAAACATTTAATTCCGAGCTCCTCATGTTTGGCTGTGGTTCTGTTCAGTGATGCTTTGCTTAGAGGACACAAAAAGGGACAAATGTTCATAAGGCTTGAATCGTTTAACTTAAATCAACCTCCTCCTACCCACTATTGACAGATCAAGAGAACCAATGAGGCGTGTTTAATTACACATACACCCAGTTTACAATTAGTCTGCAGACTGATTTTTTTTTCCTTTTTTTTTTCTCCTGACCTCACAAGGAAAAATTTGGTCCTGCAAGAGGTCTTACTGAATGTAAGACGAGCAGGGCTGCAGTGAGGTTTTTTTTCTTTTTAAATGTAAGTGGGATATCTTCTAGGTCAAATGATTTAATCTGATGCTCTAATACGACATGGTTTAGCAATCCTTCTGCTCCCCTTCTGCTTGTAATAAGTGACAAAAATATGGCTTCTTGCTTGATAAATGGGTTAACAGTATTCACAAGGCAGGTAATAGAAATCCATATTAATAGGTGGAAATTGGCTCTTGATGCCAGGCAGGAGAGTCTAATGAAAGTATTATTGTTTTAGCTTCCAGCTCCTTTGGAAGCTGAAAGGTAAATGCTTGTATTATGTTCTTATTACCTATTTATCACACCATATAGCTGAGTGGATATTTATTAAATTACATTCATGTTTAATGCCTGTTTGTATTTTTCACTCAGTGTGTTCTCAAAGGAAATTTTCTGGAAGTGTTTCAGAAATGCACAACTATTTTCCCATTCTCTTTTTATAAAGCAAACCCATTGTTGGCAACTGTCAATATACAATTGGCTTGGAAATTAAATTGTTTCCTGCTAAGCTGTAAGAACCAGCTAATCCTGCTCGATTTAATTTAGGAAATAAATATTTAAAAATCTGAAAAACACATGGTATTTTTGGGTAGTGTTGATTCCTTTTTAGTCTTTGAAAATACCCAAGATCCCAAGAGTTGGGCTTACCTATTTTCAGCTTTAATTTAGCATTAAATTGCTTCATCAGGGATTTTATATATGACCTTCTGTATGTTTGTGATTCTTCTGAGAATATTTAAAATAGTACTGAATACCATCAAAGATAAGAAATTAGAAACCTGTTTATTAATACACCTACTTATCGTGCTTCTGCAGTTTTACATTCTTATTTTCTTCTTAAGCAGCACTTTCAATTAATTCCATCTAGATTAAAAGAAAAAAAAAAAGAAAAGGAAGAAAACTAAAAGAACAAAAAACTAAAGCCAAAAACCCAGCACAGCTCAAGTATTCCCACACAACTTTGACCTGGAGAGTGATGGGATCTCAAGGGCTTTTCTGTACATCCTGAGAGGCAAAAAGAAAAAAAAAAGGGGGGGGGGAAGGTGGGCTTGCATTTTCTCCCACCATATTATTTCCAGTCGGTCCCTCTTGACAGAGCTCTGTGGTAGCCAAGGGCTCCTGCTTTTCTGAGTACCTTGTGCAGCAGTCACAGCACTTCCTTCCTGACCCAGCATCCTGCACTCACAGACCGTGCAGGAGAGGTGCCCAGCTGGAAATCTGTGCCAGTTTATTTAAGCAATCCCAAACAGGACATTTGACTCCCACTCTTACACTGAGGAGTAGCTGTCATGTGTGGAAATCTGCAGAGTGTCATTCTCTCCCTTCACCAAGTTATTTGCAGACGCCTCAGAAATGCCTGGGGCTTGGTGCAGGTGGCTCCTGTGCTCACACAGAGCCTCAGCAGCTCTCACAGGCACCCTGGCCAGGCATGAGACAGCCCAGGTGAAGTGCAGGGGCTCCCACCCATGAAATCCTGCTGGGGGGATCAGGCTGTGAGATCTGGACTTAGAAATTACAAGAAGGCCAAGTGTTTTTTTTATTTAAAGGGTTTGATAGCTCTTGTCTGCCTGAAGTTTAATTTCACTGGAATATTGTATTGATCCATCAATGCAATCTGTTGAGTACCGCTATTTGAGCCACTCTGGCTTGTTTATATTAAGGATAAATAAATAACCCAGAGCTGCTGCACATATTGCAGCTCTCTGCAGTGCAGGCAATAATGCAAACACTTCTGCAACAAGCAGGTTAATCACTTTATCACTTTTGTTAAAATTTTGTTGTCACTGCCATTTGAAGAGCTAATCTTTGTCATTAGTGGATTGTAGCAATGCCCAGTGAACATACTTTCAAGCTAGAGAGACTGAAAAAAATCTATATAAAAGAATACCATGTTATGCTTCCCTTAGTACTGATTTACATTATTAATGTAAGAGAAAAATTCAGAAAACAGTTGTAATCATGCTACCTTTTTTTTTTTTTTTTTAATTGTGTGGAGAGAAACAATAAATCAGTCCTCTGGAGTATGTGGAGCATACGAGAAAGTAGCAGTTCAGCAAAGTTTAGCAGGTTTATTGGCTTTTGAAACTTTAGGCATCTTGGATCAGCAAATGTTATTAATGTCTTAAGAACCATTGCAAGATCTTCCTTAGAATTTAAGTATATAGAGAGTAAGAAGTTCATATATATGAGTGTATGTATATGTAGAGATGTAGAGAAACTCCATCTCTGTTAAGCATTTTAGTTGTCGTGGGAATAAGCTCTTCAAACTGTTATTCTTTCAGTTTTAATAACCTAAGTCCCTTTTCAGTACTTGCAGGTCTGCTTTACTTTTGTGTTCATTCAGTTTGATGAAGACTCTATGGGCTAATTAGTTTCATTTCTGCTTATGGCTGATATCTGATGGTTTTCATTCTTTTGGCTTCTCAGATCTTGGTCAATGCTCAGGTGTGTTTGCTGTAAGCACTGCAGGGAATGGTTGTTCTCCCTTCTGTACCCCAGTAACACATATTGCAGCATTTGAGTGATTCCCCATTTTGTAACACCTTTAAAGTATGTCTCTGTTTGAGTCAGGATTTCATAAATCATATTGATAGAAAATTTGCATTCGAGCCTTTTTCATGTAATGTGACAGTACAACAGAATTTATAGCTTTGGAACTCATCTGAGAGACTCGCATAGTAACACTAGTATTTTCTGAGCTGCCTTAATTCTCTTCTTATTCCAGGCATCTGTAACTGACTGTGTTCATTCTTTGTGTAATAATGTTCTTTAAGATTAAATTTTGCCAATCAGTGTTCAGGCAAGTCTTTAATAAGATTTTTCATTTTCTTGATTTGTTATCTTACTCTCCAACAGTTTGAGCATATTTGAGTTATTTTGAGTTTGGATTCTGTCCTTGGAAATCAACACAAAGTGCTTAGCGTGAGGCAAAGATCTTGTAGATCCTACAGTAACATGAAAGCAGCTTGTGGCACTGCAAACAGCAGCAAAACCACTTACAGGTTTAATATGTTTGGATAGGAAATGCCCAAGAAAATGTATTTCTGAGCCCTGTGTTGTTTGTTAAGTCACAGTGACGCACGGCCCAGGGCCTGAGGAAAAGTTCAGGAGCGGCAGAGAGCCAGGGAGGAACTCTTGGTGGAGAATTTCTGTGGAGATAGTTTGTGGGCTGTTTATTGATTGCTCAGGTCATTGGTGAAAGGTCAACAGCTCTGCTGTGTCGGCAGATAAAGACAGAGGAATGGCATGCTGAGGTCACATTGGAAAGGAATTCAGTCGCTCTAAAGAAGGAACATTTTAAACCTTTATTTACTCAAAAAGGGTTGTGAGGTATTGAGCTTGCACATTTATGACCCTTCAGTGGAAGATTAAGAAACCTTATTCTCGGCTTTCCCTGGGAGTTTTCCCCTGCTTTACAATCTGCTTTGAGAGTTGAACCATTTTTAGCTCATTACTTAACTCCTTGCTCCTGGTTTTGTGTCTGGCAGAGATTACAGGCATATTTCCTTGTGCAAAGAAACACTGGTAATTTTTTCTGAACAACTAAATTTTGAAGCAATTATTCCCTATGGTTAATTTAATATTTTTCCCCCCTTTTTTCCTCAAAGTGCCTGTAGAATGCTGAGCCCTGTTTGTGTTTATTTCTATTGTATTTTGCTTTAACCCTATATGAAGGGAACTATTGCATGGCAGGGCTGAGATTTAACACATGTGAAAGGTGAACTGTTCAGGGCAGAATTTAAATCAGGAGGACTCAGGTCTTGTCTGAGCAAGGTAATGACACTGCTCATCAGCTGGTGTGTGCTGGGATTCAGGCAGGCACGGTGAAAACAATGCTTTTTATTTTATTTACCTCCATTAGGAGCCAATTTAAATGAAAGCTAATAGACCATTATTGCACTTCAGAAAAAGGGTTCTTACATAAACACTTAAGTTCATGGTTTTAACTAACCCAGTGCAGAATTGTTTTGCAGTAAGCTGTAAATAGATGGGGGGCTGGTTTCCAGATTTGGGGACCAAAACTCCTGTCAATAAGCATGGTATTCTCTCTAATGCAAAGGCCTGGTCCAGACCTACCCCAGCACCAAATTCCCCTTAATCCCTGGAAGTGGTACAGGGAAGTACAGCCACACAAAGTGGGTGGCAAAGAGCATGTTTGTTTCCTTAGTCAGGTTGGGCATAAAGGCAATAAGTGAACAGGATTTGCCTGTATAGAAGATGTGAGCAAAGGTTTGTATGTTGGAAACAAGGTCGCTGTGACTGATGATTTTAATATTGTCACTCAGTTTGGGCTTCTAAACTCCAAAATTACAATTTTTAAAAAAATCCCTGTCTCTTTCTTCAGTGACTCAAAGCTCCTGAGTTTATGATCAGGGTAGATTTTTTAGTTTTCGAGTATTAAAACTAATAAATCCTGCCTTTTAGATCTTCCAGGACTGCTCAGGTAGTTTGCTTCCCCCCTGCCAACCTTGATGCAAAGCACTGTGTAAAGTTAAACGCTTCTGTTTTTGACGAAGGCACTCAGAACTGCTCAGGAGAAGATGCCGAGGAGCACCTCCAAGCTCTGGGCCTGTCTGTCCCTGCATCCTTGTGCACCTTCTGCATCACCCCTGCTAACCAGGGCTTCTCCTGCTCAGCTTTGTAGGTTGATATGTTCAGTGCAGCCATTTCTGTACCTCACAAAGAACACAGTAAAAAATAAACATCTCACCTGAGTTTTGCAATCACCTCACCTCTGCTGTTCCAGCAGCTTGGATGTGGGTGGAAGGTGACTGTGATCCTCCAAACTGCCCATGGAGCAGGGGCCAGCTCCTGATGTGCCCTGCTCTGGCACTGTCCTAAGAGAACAGAGCAGCAGAGGAGCTCTTCCAGCTGTTGGTGTAAAACAGCTGTAATGGGGGCTGCATTTTGGGTGAAATGTTGATAAAATGTAGAAGCAAGCTTTTCAGAGGCTAAGCCAAATGTGATGCCAAGCAGAGGATTTTTAGCCTTATTGATGTGTGGCAATACTACAATTCCTCATAGGTTTTCTGCTGAATACTAAAGAGCTATGTTAGACCAGTAATGACTGTAACAAAAAAACCCAACAAAGTAAAAATGAATAAACTGATTTTTTATTTAATTTATTAAGGAAAAAAGGAGCCTTGAAGATGAAATGAGTACACTGCTGCTTGCCTGTAGTTGCTGAATCACATCCTGCTCCATCCAGAAGTAACTGCTTGTTGGCATCTAAATGGCTGTTGAGTCACCTCTGCAATATGAACTGGTGATTTACATTCATACACCAGAAAAGTGTCTCTGTTTAATAGTGAAAAAAAAAAAAAACCTGAACACCCAAACTGTTTTTTGCAAGAGAATGTCCCAGAGGAAAAAATCTCTGGATGGGGTTAAGATTTCTATTGACAACAGACAGGCAAAAGCTTGCAAGGCCCCTGCCCTGTGTAGCTGCTGGGAGAAGGTGCAAAGGTGCAAATATTTCCCAGCTGCAGTGTTGGCCAGGAACTCATCCAGGAGGCTGCTGCTGGAGGTGCAGGAGCTACAGCTCCCTCCTTTTTCTAAATGCATGGTCCCAAAACCTGAAGCACAGCCTGGGGAGCAGAGTCCTACAACTGTTGGCAGAGCTTGGTGCCAGCTCTGTGCCCAGAACACCGTGACCGTGTTTTCTATGTGTGCCCTCCCCTTCAGAGAATCAGCCCTTTGTCTGAACAACTCCTTTCTCCTTTGCTTTTCTTTCTGAACTTTTCAGTTGGTGACTGGGAAGCGGGGAGGGGAAAGGGGGAGGCAGCCTGCAAAGATGAAGCAGCTCATGAAAAGAAAGCTGCTGAATAGGCAGATTGTTTTATCTGGATGAGTTTTGTGTTCCTGACTCTGTGTTGCAAGGGAAGGTACAGTACAAACAGTGTTCTGGCTCACACGCTCCTGCTTCAGCCAGGAGATCACTCCTGCTGCTGCTGCTCAAAGCCCTGAGCCTGTGTTATCTGTTTCCCCCTCCCCCTGCAGGTATCTGTTTGCTGCTGATGGCATTTCTGTTTAGCCAGGGCTGTGGTGACACTGTGAGAAATGTGACCGTGTCTCAAGGATTCTGCAGCTTTATGCGCCCCCACAAAGTGGAATTTCCTATGGCTGCTGACTCCAAAAGGGTCCTGTGTTCCCAGCCTCAGCAGTCTGGAAAGAAACCTGGAAAGCTGAGGATAAAATATCTCAGTGTGGTTTAGGAGGAAATGTGGAAGCCCAGGCTTGGAGTGGGGATCCCAAATTACCCTTCAGTGGCTGAATCTTCTCCTGCTTCTCTCTTCTTCCATCAGAAAACTTTAGGAACAGCTGAGGCTCTGGTCAGCTGGTGGTTGCTTTGGCTGCCCATGTAATCCCAGGCTCCAACATGAGATGTGGTGATAGTCTTTGAAATGGAGAGTCCATGGCCTTGGAATTATTAAAGGTCATCAGGCTGTGGTACAAGCTGAAGGGACTTTGTGCAAGCAGAAGATTTCATAAATTCTATAAATATAAATTTTAAAGGAAGAAAAGAAGATGAAAAAATTACGGTAAATTTAGTGCTTCAGGTTCAACACGGCAGGGAGGGACAGGAGGTGGGATGTGTGTGTCCAGGTAAAATAATCCTGATTAAATAAGTCCTGTTGATTCAGGGCCCTTGAAACGAAAATTCCTCCTCGAGTACAAGTGGTTTGGTTTTTACACATCCTGAGCTGTCAGTGAGACACTGAAACCTTCATCAGTGGGGGAGAGAGGAATGGTGCTGCTGGCCTCTTCTGTGCTGAAACTGTAATTTAAGAATGAGGGGGGTTTAGGGCTGCTGGAAGTTTTCTGGTGTTTCATCTGAGAATAAAGTGCTAATGCATCCCCCCACTGAAAGGTAGGAAGCCAGTGAGCAGGACTCTCCTCAAACACAATGGCTCTATCTTACTCTGTTATGCCACAAAGGAGTGGCTTGCCTAATCTCTGAAATTAATAGAGCAGAGAGGAAACGGCTCTTAAAGAGATGTGTGTCTGCTTCCTTCCTGTGCGGAGCGTGGGGAGCCTGCCTCGCCGAGGCAATGGCATTTCACATAACTAGAGGGCTCTTCTTATAAAGGACAATTACTGTAAGTCTAGCAAGGCTGGAATTTTTGACTTTTCAGGGTTTTTTTTTTTTCCCTGCTAGGGTGGAGGGGATTTTTGTTCAAAACCTGGTATATTATTTTGGTGGAAGATGATGCTGGGAGAGTTTGTCCCACATTTGCTTTCTCAAGAGATTGATGGGGTTTTTTTCTGGGGGGGGAGGAAGCAGGGGGGTGTCTGCCTGTTGTTAGGTGACATCAGAGAAACCAGCCTGCTGCTCCATTCCCTGCCACACTTAGTACAACAGTCTAAATGTGTTTTGAGCTCTTGTCCTAGGAGAATGTCAGTTCAACCAGAATTAACGGAGTGTATTCTAGTAGAACAGCTCCTTTTTCACACTGTGTTGGCCCTTTATAGCAGTGTGTTACTCTTGGTGTGAAGCCAAATCGACTGATAAGCAATGCACTAGATTTTCCTGCACGTGGTCAAGGCTGTTTGCATCTATAGAAACATTTTTAGCTTTAGGAAAAAGGCTTAGTGCTCACAAAACTAAACCCCACCTAGCCCCTCTCACTTTAGAGGGAGGGAGAGAGAAAAATTGGCTTCCCAAGAAGACCTCAGGATTTTTGAATTTGATGGGGAGACCAGGAAGAGATGCCGTGGGGACCAGGGCTCCTGGGTACCGAGCTGCCTCCAGCCCATTTGGTGTGAGTACAGGGGGATGCTGCTCAGCATGGCTCAGGAACTGACTCTAGTTGGGCAGATGATGCTTTGCTCTGCTTTCATTCCTTAACTTTTGTTAATAATTTATATGTGATGCTGCACATTAGAAATACACCTCCAACTCTGCATTTGAAACTGCTGTCTAAAGCGGCATAACATCATTCAGCCGTGTTGTGTATCTTGTGCATTTATTAAAAAGAAAAGGGGTGTGGATTGTGTGAGTTTAGAGTCACAGTCAGGGGGAATCTGTAATAAAATGGCTATCTATAAAGTGCAGGACAGTTTGTTCCCTCCTAGCAACATGATGTATTCTACATATGAACAATAGTAGGTTGCTTTGCACAAAATGTGTTTTTGTTATTATCAGTGCTGCCACCCCTTGTCCCTCATTTATTATGGGACTCACTGCAGCAAAACTGCCAAGTTCTTGGTGCTTTTTCAGCTTTCATTCAGCCACATGATTTGTAATGACTGTGGTGAGCTGGGGAAAGGAGGGAGTTTAAATTTGGGCAGTTGTGCATCTATCTGCAGCTAACGAGGCATCTAATTTCTATGCAAATCTGATACAGCTTTACCACAGCCCTGGCTGTAAGTTCAAGTATTCTGTAGTATTTTTCAATATTTTTTCTGCACTTTTGCCATTGCCAGTGTGTTTTAAGCACCATCTGTTTTGGATTTTATTTATCCAAAAGATGAGATGGAGAATTGGCTGGTATCAGTGCTGGTCACCAGTGGTGTGGAAGGCTCAGCAATCTTTGTCTGCCTGACCCCACATTGCCCATGGCTGCTCTAACCAGGTACTGGAAAGGGCCAATATTCAGTGGGGATTGTATTGCTGCAGTGTCCCTTTCCTTTTGTTGCCTTTTCAGGAGCCCTGAGCAGCTACATCCATCTATCCCAACCACCACTTTAGTGCCCTGCACAAAATTCCCTTTGCAAGGGGAAGCATGGAAGGATGCTAAAACTTAGTGTCAGAGTCCCTGCAGGCTCCTGGGAGCAGGGTCCAGCTTTTCTCCTGGTTTCAGGCAGGTTCCCAGCCCCAACCATTGTGACCTTGTCTGTCTTGCAAGGAATTATTGTGCTCCACGCAATGCTGCCTGAGAACACGCGGCAGCATAGCACAAGGTGGGATGGCTACAGTTTAAAATAGAAGATGGCATAATGAAGTTCTTAGGCTAAATGCCAGTGTAAAATTAGCATTTAACTTCCCCCTTAGAATTTGCCTGTTAATTAGGTATCACTGTCTATATTGGAGTCATTTTTAGAAGTTGTTACAGTAATATTAACATGACTGAAATGCATTGCATGAAATTATATTATGCATCAAAGTTTTCTCCTGGTGGGGGCTTAGATCATCCAGCCCAGCTGGGAATGGTATTATTTTACTTGTTCTATTATGGACATCTAGACACATGCACAGCCCTCAGACTTAAAGGAATGTGTCTGCAAGGTAAAATAATAAGTGTATACCAGACAGTCCACAGGATTAGAAGGCTATTTAAATGAGAAGAAAAAGTGGGGGACAGAGATGAGAAGGGAAGAAATTCTATGCCTTGAAACAATACCATATTTACCTTCCAGTTATGACTTCTCAAACTGGATTAGGGCAGTGAACTTTTTCTTCTGAACATATCAACCTGTAAAGGCAGGTGTTAGCATCCCAGATAAGGTTGGACAGCGGATTTTTGTTACATCCTTTCTTTGGACTTTTTTTTTTTTAAATAAATCTTTATGCAGAGCCTTTTGTGCATTTTGGTATCAAGTTTCACCCACTTGCAAAAAGTTTCACTTCTGGATGTTTCCTCAGAATAGATGTATAGATGTGGCACTGAACTGTTGTTGTTGGGCTTCCCTCTGCTCCAGGACTTTTCTGAAATCCTGGAAAAGTCTGGGGTCCAGTGTGTGCAGGGCTGCCTGTTCTTGCAATGCCTCCCATTCCCATGTAGTCCTTGTCCTTCTTTGGGGCACCCCCATGCTGTGGGGTCCCCTCCAGCTGGCCTGTGATAGCTCTGCCTGTTCATTTTCCCCAGCTCTGTTTCTTTTCTTCCTCCTAACCAGCGCAGAGCTAGAGGGATGCAGGTTCTGGGGTCCTGTGCATGCACCACAGGAGTACCAGAAGGCAGGCAATTTGCATTTTAATAACTCCCTCATTATGTATTTGTCTGATCCTGTCAATATTTTGCATTTTTTAAACTTTGCTGACTGCAGACATTGTGGGCTATCAAGTCAATAATTAGATTGCCTTATTTTAAGCGCCTGGGTTATAAATCAGAGCAGCCCGGTTCTGTAGCCCAGTGCTGTGTCTGGAGAGCAGCTGGCCTGTATGTGAAAGGCAGAAGATTTGAGGAGAGCATTGCACACAGATTTGCTGTTGTTAGGAATGCCTTTGGGAACATACTTAAAATGGTGGGGGGGAGGGGGTCAATCCTATTTCAGAAATAAAAATTCCAGAAATTAAATCTTCATCAGAGGACATAGCATCACCTTTCCTGTCAAGTGAGTGTGGTTTTTCCCACACCAAACAGGAGTGTTGTAAACCTCACCTCCATTTTATTCCACCTGCCTAATGAGGTGGGGTGTTTTGTTTCACCCAAAGCCTGAGCTGGTGGCAGAAGCATTAAATGCAAATTGCACCTTGAGGACCCCCCTTGAATCACCCAGCACAGCTTGTACTGCCACTGATGCTGGGTTTATCTCAATTGTTGTCTAAGGCTTTGTATTTATAAATGTTTGTGTCAAACATGTACTTTCTCTTCCTTGTAGTGCAGTTATTTGTATTGCACGTGGGGTTTGAAAGAAGTCAAATATGGAGAGTGCAGGAACAATAAAATCTCTATTCATGTTAGATGCACAGGTATGCGGAAAGTGAGGGTGAGTGCTGGTGGTGCTGTAAAAGATGTGGAGATCATTTCATCCTCAAAAGGGCAAACTGTGAGTGGATACACAGAGAAAGGCGCACTGAAATCAGCAACAAAGGTTCCAGTTGTTTCACCAGCTCAGGTCCAGTTGCAAAACTGAATACAGATTGTTCTGAGTATAGAAGATCCTAAAGACAGATTTCAGAGAGGAAAAGCCCAAGTTCTGCTTTTATTTTAAAAAAATATTACTGCTGACCAATACCCAAACAGAAATGTGTTTGATGCATGGGGCAGTGGAGAGCCTGGACGCATTGAGATCTGCAGCTGGCACTGAAATGTGGCAAAATGGGTGCTGGGAGGACATCAGCACAAAGGAACCCCCAGGAACAGGTGAGCACAGACAAGGGCAAGGTTTGCTTCTTTAAATTTGCACCAGAAATAAAGGGACACTTGTGTGCAGATGCATGGGAGAGGGAGAAAAAGCATTATTAGAAGCTGTATTATTTCTCTTACTGTAAATAGTTTTTTGTTCATCATGGAAAGACAGCTCTTGCTGGGTTTGTTTGCTTTTATTGTGTGCCTGCTTGATGGTTCAGCTTGTTAATGGACCAGGTTTCTATTAAAAGTGTTTAGTTGTTTGACAGAAGCCAGGAGCTTACTATGTGCTGGTGAAGGCTGCCACTGTTTTCTTATATGGAGATACACATGTTTTTAAGGGGTAACAGAAATTCCTCCTGGTTCTCGGATTGCTCTTAGAGTTAGTCACAAATCATTAGAAAACAGTGGAAATGTACTTGAGATTAATTCTCCTCCCTTCCCATTCAATCCATGAGCTTCTGTACATTTTAAGGGAAAAAGAAGTTTGGCCCCTCAGAAAACCCATAACTAATGTGGGCCAGTGAGAGATCCAGACCATGGCAATGTGAGAGCTATCTAGGACTCCCACAACAGCTTCATTTTGGCATCATGAAGTGGGCAGTCCTGAAGAGCCTGTGGTTTTCAGAGTTGCTGTGAAGAGCTGCCCAAGGTGCCCTCCTATCTCAGCCCTACCCTGAGAGGCCCTGGGAGCGGGGGCACTTAGTGACAAGCAGAATCTCATCTTGCACAGGTGCTTGGTGAGGAAAGCTGGTGACCCAGCTTCTGGCCAGCTTGTTTTTCCCAGGATTGCCCTTTTCTTGGCAGAGTTGGGAAGTGGGGCCTCGTGCTTTGCCGTGGGCGCAGTTTGCTCCCGGAGCCAGGCGAGCTCCTTCCCCACAGTGCAGCTCCATGTCCCACACTTGAACCACTGTATTGTAAATGAGCAAAGTTTGTTTTCCGGGAGTTGCTCTTATTGACACGTCTGACTTACTGTCTGTCTTGTTACAGAGCAGATTTGTCTCACAGAAACCAGGAAATGCTGTGTAAGGCAACACGCAGCTGGGGCAGAAACTTCCGTAAATCAACAGTCTGCCCCAACGTCACCCCACTTCTCCCATGTCTTATTTTTGGTGTCTTGTTGTATACTAAGAAAAAGTAGTTCAAATTTAAGCAGAAGGAGGGTTTTTTTGCGTTGGAGGACTGATAAATTGTGGTGCGTTTTTCCTTTAAAGATACACTTGACATTTATCTGTCCCTGTTCGTATATAATGAATGGGGAAACAAAAGAGGGAAATTGTATTTCAACTTTAGGTGCTCAAGAGGAAAAAAGAGGTAGTTTTACTAGGGGAAGACATGCTGTATCTGATTGCAATTCCTTATTCTTTAGGCTGTCATTTATGCCTGGATAAAGTAAATATAAAATGCTGCCAGGTTAGAACAGTGCTATTTTAAATACACTGTCCAAACAATTGTGCAAAGAAACGAGGTGAAGGACTAATTCTGTGTTGGTGTTCTGATAAGATTTTGAAATAGAAGCAAAGTGAAGATGACTGTAAAAGGGAGAAATATAACAGCTGAAACCTCCTAACAATGTGCTTAATGATAATACACCTTTCTTGTTCATCAGCACCTCTCATGTCTGTATGGAGCCCAAATGATATCAGTTCTTTAACAGTTTTTACATCAGTATCAGAAGGAGTATAAAATAGATATATATAATTTTTTTTTGTTGATATTACCAAATTCATGCAGTTAAAAATATACAGTACATTTTAGATTTGAGTACAAATAGGTATAAAACAGGGTGTCAGCCTTTTTCATTAAAAAAAATTCATGTGTTTGGCAATGTGTTTGGCTTTCTGTTTGGTTTTGGCTCCCGATCTGACTCAAATGTTTGTGCAAGAAAGACTGCACTAAAAAGTGCAAGGTCAGGTTTTGGAGTGCTCAAACGTGTCATGGAGAGAGGGGGAAGAATTGCTGCCATACATAAGGTTGGTGTTTCCTGCCCATTTCCTACATCATGTCTGGTAAATGTGGTGACTGGAGCACAGGAAACCAGGTACCATTTCTTGGCAGTCTCTTCAGTTCAGTAGGAAGTAAGTTACTTTTGAAGAACTGGAGATCTCTTGCCCCCAGGGCTGGGTGTGTGCCATGGTGAGGAGCCAGGGCTGCTGGTGGGCACTGGGAGGGACACTGCTGAAAATTTGCTTCAGAAGAGAAGAAGGCCCTCTTATAGGAACTTGGGAATGGGAGGCTGCTGAAATGCACATCGATGGTCATGATGTGTACAGGAAATGCTGTCAAGGGCCTGGCAGAGCTTTGAATAGGTACAGATGGAGGTGAGGGGTTGCAGCTGTGGTAAGCACTTGGAGTTGGTGCATTTGAAGAAGTTTCATTTCCTTCTACAGAGCAGTACCTGACCCTCTGTGCCAATGTGAGATGAAATGGTTACCCTCAACCACTTTGTAGTGGCTCACCTCTTCTGTCTCCATTGAGTTTGCAGTCAGTCAGTGCCTCTCAGCTGGGGTTCAGCCACTTCCACCTGAGAGGCTGTCATTTCTGATAGAGGACAGTCATCTTTCTGTGCCTAAGATGTCCTTAAGGGGACTTTCTCTCAGTGCAATTCCGCTTAAGATTGCTGAGACTACCTGAGCACAGCACCTGCATGTCCCAGCCAGGTGGTTTGCATTAACACAGTGCCCACCCATTCTAATTAGTCCCAGAGCTAGCTCAGTGGCCTTGGCTTCAGGATCTCTGAATCCCAGGGAAGGAATATGGTCTGAAGTGATGAAGTCATCTCAAGCAGCTCTGTTGAAGTTAAGTGAACCTCTCCTCTCTGGATTAAACTGATGCCCCTTCAATTCCTTGAGTGCCCTGAAACTTGAAGGTGGGCACAACACAGTGTTTAGTGATAGATTTCACCTCCAGAAATCCAAACCTTAATTCCCAGTTTGCAAGGTCCTTGCAGCTGCCCAGGAACGCTCCATGGTGCCATCTAGACAGTCATTTCCTGATGGTTGCAGCAGTTAAATCCTCACTAACCCATGTAACGATAGCTGAAAGAGGAAGTTCCTCCCATTCTTTCAGAAAAAAATGAAGAGCTGCTTGCCCTCCAGCTGTGTGGTTTTGGAGAATTCATAGCTGTTGGTTCAGGTTTGCAGAGTTTGGGGAATGGTTTTGTGTACTGAACTGGGCATCAGCCAGCCAAGCCAGCCCCTCTCCCAAAGTGGACAGGGCATCCCTGTGCCTGTGTCTGCTGGTGGCTCAAAACCTTTTTGGAGAAGAGGCAGAATTCTCAGTAAGTGACAGTATTAAGTGGCAGCTGTGATAAATTTGTGTCAAAAAAGAGTTTTGCCTTCACTTTCAGACACTTTTCTTGAGCTTGAAAGTTTTAGGGGAAGTAGTGTAATTCTTGTGGGTAAACTGAAATGTCATAGCTAAAAAGCAGCAACAGGTTTGTCATCCTAAACAAGGTACACACGGTTTAAGTGTTCTGACCTTTCAAGAATGTGTTTGTTCAACTCCAGACATCGTGTCTGTATTAGAAAATAGAAGGGTAATTAAGTGTTGATGTTCAAAAGCATACAGTGAGTTTTCCTGTAATATCATTGTTTCTTAGTAAAGGCCAAGTCTTACAACCCACATTTCTCAGTTAAGGAGTCTTTACTAGGATAAGGACTATAACCCAGGATGTCAGCCTTGCTCTCTGGGTGGAGGGAAAGCCTCTACTTATTTGAAAATTTGTCCTTTAAGAAGGGGCTCAGAAAAAAAATCAAAGTACCTGCAGGGTTTTTTGGTTTTCTGTTTAACCTGATGCTCATGTTACATAATGTGAACACTTGGGAGAAAAAACCATGATACTCTGAATTGAATTTGTGTTATGCTTAAAAAGAAAAAATAACCGAGCAGAACACAAAAAAAGAGCACATATATATTGTGGCCATGGTGTATTGCAGCCGTAGTGCATGGTACACATTGTTGCCTGGCACTGCCTCCTGTGCATTTCTGCTTGCCCTGGTGCTGCTGCAGGGCCAGGGGACACCCTGCCAGCCCTGGTACTGTTCCTCAGTTCCCACCTCCCAGACATACAGCCACACCTGTGGTGGGCCAGGGGAAGCCAATGAACACAGTTTGTTTGAAAGTCCATTCGTGTTTAAAGAGTTCTAATAAGAGATTGTTTGATCACACATATTATTGGGAAAGAAGATAAGTGAAATGGGGAAATGAGGAGTCTGTTTGTAAAGCACTCACAAGGTCTAGGGTTTTCTGAGAGTTTTCAGGTTTTCTTGTCCCCTTGAAATTAAATTGCAGCCAAGTGTCTAGGCTCATCTGCAAGGCTTAGCTAAGACACTTAATGAAAAAAATAGTTCCTTTATATAATTCCCTTCCTTTCACCATTAACAGGATATATGGAATTCCATCAGTACTTCCTCTGTAAATCAAGATATTGCAGGCTATTGTCTCCATGTGTAGCTCCAGCTCAGTGTGCAAAGCATTTCATATTCAAAGCTTCAAAGGTCAATCATCTGATTAATACTCCCATTCCCCTGATGAGTCTTTTCTCTCTTTGTGGCATCCCTGTAGTTTTGAAATGCCTTGTGCAGATGACTGAAAGCATTTCCTATGCACTCAGAGCTGACCCAGCTGCTGCAGCTGCATGTTGATGCTGCACCCATTGCAAAAGTTCCTATAGGGAATGAAGGGAGCTCTAGCCATCCAGGAGGATTCTGTGAGACAGTCCCACTACAGCCAGCAGTAGGTTTCAAGCTCATTTTCCTTGCTGCAATTCATCCCTGTGGAGTTTTACAAAGAGACCAGGACCATGTAAAGTATTCCCAAGTGGAGCAGCATGCTTCAGCCTGTGTATTCCAAACTACCTCCTCTGTTGTGACAGATAACTGCAGTCTGGCTACAAAGTCTGTATCAGGGATTGGTAACCCTCCAGGATGGTACTTGGCACTCAAGAGCTAACACATGTTTTTGTTACATGAGCATGAGTCTAATAAAATGGCTCAGTGGTTTAATATGCCCCTTTGTAAAAACAAGGCGCAGTTGGATTTAGAAATTGTGATGATTTGGCAAGTTCAATTATTAACTTCTCTTGCAGGGTTAAGCTTTGACCAGAAATTTGCCATGAACCCATGGGCACATCCTGCTAGGAAACAACATGCAGAAATCCTTTGCTGTCCTACTTGATTTATCTGCACAGTGCAAACTCGGAGTGCAGAGCTGTATTTTCCCCTGAGGAAGTCGCAGCAAGCTCCATCACCACTCCAGAGCAGAATGTGCTGAAGTTTTATTGTTCTTGTGCTTGAAAATATTTCTGCTCTGCTCAAGACAATGCATCTTAGGAAACTGTAGCAGGTCCTGAACTGGTCTGTTTTATACTCTGCTTTCACCATGTTTTCGGAGAAAAGTTGGAATGTGATGAAGAGCCTGAGCTATGTTAGCTATGCAGTGTCCTGTGGGATTGTTTGTGAACACAGCAGCTAAAGATAGGAGTGCACCACAGAGATGCTAAAAATACTGTCCAACTCCACAGTGGTTGTTTAGCATTTGGAGCGCTATAGTTGGCCTTACACAGACAAAGGGAAGATGCAGTTTTGCAGTTTGAATATGCAAATGAAGTCCTGATCTTGCAAATGTGCAATCATATGCTCAAATCTGAAAAGGCCACTTGTATTCCTGAAGTTAAGCACTGGCACGATTAAGAGTTTAATCAGTCAAATACAGTGTCATCAGAAGTTAGTGTGATTGCAGTGCAGAGACTTTGCTTCAAAAAACAGCCAAAAAAATCACGTTGTGTGATTGAGATCAGATCTTTACATTCCACATGTTGATACTTGGAATTGTGTTGTTTTATAAATCATCTCTTATTAACGCAGTAGGTTGCAAACAGTTTCTTCTTTACATTTATATGCATGATTTAGTAAACAGTATTTTAATATCAGTAGGAACACATGCTATGCTTCATGGCTTTCAACTGTGTGACCTTTCAAGGCAGAACAAAAGCTCAGAAATTGGAGTTTACATAAAACTGAGAAGTGTAGAAAGCTTAAAAGGCTGTGTAATTCACTTCTGCTGCAAGAACACCATTTTCTCTAATATTGTTTGCATAAGTCAGCATTTATGTTGTCAATTTGCAGTGATGAATGTGTGATTAACATTGCTTCTAGGACAGAGGGGAATTGGTATCTATAGCAAGTCAAGAGGTTCTCTGGTTAAAACCCAAGTAACTATGGCATTGCATATTCTGGCAGAGAGAAATTCTCCAATTCCTGTGTATTTTTAATTCACTCCTTTAGTTAGGAGGAAGGAGCAAAGAGTGAAATGTCATCCCTGATGAAGTCAGCGTCCCAAAATATTCATAGAACCATTTAGGTTGAGAAAGACCTAAGATCATCAAGTCCAACCAATTTACTTAATTGAGGCCAAGATTTCAGCAGCTTTATACAGAACGCGGGCTTCAGGACTGGAATCTGTGTTTGGTTTAGGGTTTATAGTACCACTGACATGCAGAATCCCTTTAAAGGTGCCTGGGTAAGTTCAAAAGCCATGTTCAAAGAGCAGGTACTACAGGAGCAAGAGCTGGATGCTGAGCTGCTCATCTCCCTGCTGCAGGAGGAAAGGTGTGTACAAACAGCATTTTTCCAATGAATTGTTTTCATATTCCAGCTGATGCACACTGAGAATAGCAGAGGTGCTGGGTTGGTGAAGATGAAAGTGGTGGGATAACATAAGTAGTCAGAAACATATTAAATATTCATTCCTCATGCCTTACAAAAGATGTCTGCTTCTGGCCATTATACAGACCTCTCTCTACACCCACTTTCTGTGGGACTAGATTGATTATCTTTTTCTCTAAGTCAGGCTTGGTTTTCTGGATCTGTATTAATCAATATCCTGTTTATTGTTTCATTTTCTGAAAGACAGAGGATATCAAAGGAGCAGAAGAGGAGCTGTTCAGGATGTTTCTTTCCTTGCCCACTTGTTCCATCCTTCTTAAGAGCTGTGCTTCAGTTTTTGGTACCACTTAGGAGAAACCTCAAACTACTCTTTTAAATGTTTGTGCTTCCTGGGCCTAGAGGAGAGCTCTGGGCTCTGGATTCAGTAATAGATCATTTTCCAGTGCAGGCAGTCAGCAAAAGGGCCCTGGGCTGGCAGATGTGAGGGTGCTGGTCTCAGCATTCAGGGCAGCCACACACAGGAGGCTGGAGCTGTTATTCTTTGGAGGAGTAAGTGTGATTATTTCAGCTGTTGGAATAAAAATGCCCTTTTCTCAGACTGAAATCACATTGTTTCTTACTGTTCTCTGAATTTGAAAGCATTTTGTCCCTAGGTTTGACCTAATTGGAGGCTCTGCCTCCAGGCTATTAATTCCCCAACCATACCTTTTGACAGAATGGCACCTGTAGTTTGGTAAAACCACAGGACTAAGTCTTCTGAGATATTAAAAATATAATACATTATGTAGCAGAAAAGAAGTGTCAGACTGGGTTTTATCTGCTTATCTAGTAAGTGGAAAACCTACCTCATAATTTAGGAACACGTACATCCTGTTTCTTCTACTTGTGGTCATTGCATAACTGTGCCAGTGTTAGGGGCTGAAAAGGAAGAGAGAAAAGTATCTTACAAATCCTGGGAGACCCAAGCAGCAAAAACATCACTTTTTGCTCAGTGGAGAGGATCTGCAGTTCTCCAGCCTAGACATTGCTGTGAGAAATTAATGTAGTCTACAAAATTACTGCAAAGTGTTCCATAGGACTTTGAAATTAATGGACTATAAAAAAGATATAAAACAATACTGCTGGTATTAAAACTGAGCTAAGATGAGGTAATACTGATGGAAAGGCATTGAGTCTAAGATTGATCTTGATTTACAGCCAGATATGAAAGAATTGCTCTTGTACTACAGCTTAAAACCAAGAGGCAAAGAACTTGTTCTGCCTTCAGATGTCTAGTTAATAACACTTGTCATTAAATGGAACGTGGAGCTTACAGCCAAACAATATGTGTGACGTGATTGCTGTAAGTCTTCAGATGACTAATTACAAGGCATCTGCACAGAGATCTCCTGCTAGCAGCACAACACAGGAGCAGGCACCGGTCCTGTTCTTCCAGATCCATTTGTCAATGGCAATTTTTCTCCTGGAAAAATTTCCATTTTAACAGTGACATTAATACCGAAAGCAGATGAATTGCTAAGGAAAGACAAGATGGGAAGGCTCTGAACATTTGTTTTGATAGGGCAGATCTCTGTTGGTGCCTATCAAATGAGCCTGGTAATTCTGTCTGACCTCAAAAGTATCAAAGCTGCTGGGTTTATTTCTTTTTTCATTTCTTTATAGTGAATGGTGCTTGGCCTCTTGCATGCATCTTGCTTGTGTAGGATGGCAAAATAGGTATATCCTTAGCTATGTCTTTTTTCTCCTTTCTTCTTTTTTCTTCTCTCATCCTACATTGATACCTTTATTCAGACATTAGTGATGTTTCCTGTGATTTTGCAGAGGGGTAATTAGAAAATTCTTGTTCACATACTTGCTGCTCTGTAGGGTGTAAGTTGTTCCCTTTGAAAGCCAGACATAGATCACACATATTTCTATCATTAGAAGTGTAATTGCATTCACACAAATCGGTGAATGAGAAAATCATATGTGTAGTATCTTCTTCCCCTTAATTCTTTGTTAAAATTTAGAAAAAAAGAAAGCTAATGCCTTAGGCTCATGGTAGTCCAGGTTGAATTTCCTCTTAGTTTCTGTGGCTAAGCTTATTGTAAGATCACATTATTCTGGTTGTGTGTAGTCATGATGCTTGGTGTTTGGGATTTCTGTGCTTACCAGCTAAAGGGCACAGTTCTGTGTTTTGTGGTCTCTGACAATGCACACTCGGGGGGTGTGTGAGCACAGCCCCTGGTTCCTGCAGCTTTGCGCTCACAACAGAAGTGTGAGATTTATAAAGGGAAAGCACACACCTTGTTCTTTTCTTTCTCTTTTAACACAGCATGAGGTCCCTGATTTACAGAGGGAATAACTGGGGAAGATCTTGATGAGTGGTGCAAGTAATGGGGCAGAGATCAGTGCACACTCCCATCCAGTCAACTGGGGCTGTGTACTGAGGAGAGATCAAACTCTCCACATGCAGCAGCAGTGTTTGGGAGGTGATTTACATCTGCACACCTAAGGAGCAACTTCCAGTACCTGTGTTACTATGTTTGTTTTAAAGATGGGAGTTGGAAGACTGTCAGGTAAAACAATCCACATCATGCATACAAGGTGGCTAATAACCAACATCCTTTCATGGTTAAAGTGACTGCTTACATCCCCCATTCCTCTTCCTGCATCCTCCCTTCCAGTTGCCTATTTCTATAAGCATGATGAATAGAAGGAAATCCACCCTGTGAATTTTCCCTATTCATAATCCTTTCTCTACCACCGTACCTCATTACAAACAGATCTGCCACCTTTGCAGCCTACAAGTACCCAACAGACCAAAGTGGACTTTACTCTGGTACTCCTTACCCGAAAAATTGGGGAATTGCAATTTTTAAGCACACTGGTGCATTCCTTTGGTAGTTGGGAACTGCATTGTGGCCTCTTTCCTTACACTGGAAAATGATAACTTAATGTCCATCCATGCTCAAATTGCTTGAAATCAGAAGGGTCAAACAGCCCAATGTAGTAGGAAGAATGTGATTTTAGCTTATTTTTAATCTTAGTCTGGAGAAAGTGATTGGTAGTTTTAATTGCTTGAGCCTCCTTGAGTTCTCCTTGTAGCCTGAGATATGACTTTGATAAAATGTAGTTTATGTTTCTTGTAGTCAGGTACTGCTTTGGCTGCTCACTGGTCAGCAGGAGGCAATTTTTCTTGGATTCAGGTATATAATGTGAGTGTCTTTTACCAAACTGCAGCCAGCATGCACAAACAGAAACCTACAGATGTGCTAAATGCACTCACTGCAGTGCCAGGTCCTGCTGTACTGGAGTGGGATTGTTGCCCAGGAGCATTTGGGGTTTGCTGTTCATGTACAAGCCAGCCTAATACCAAGCACAGAGGGGTGCAAGTAACTGCTGCTATTTAAAAGGTAATATTTTACATCAGATCCACTTTCCAGCCTTTAAACACACAGGCACATTCTCACTTCTTTTTCACCAACTGTCCCTAAACATTAGCAGGACAGTAAAATCTGTCTAGAGTGTGGATAAATGAGCAATGGAGAGCACAAAACTTTCCAAACTGTGAATTTAAAGCACAGGAGAAAAAAAAGTGAAGTTTTCTTGTTTTATATGGAAAATTGCCAGTTCCATTTTCTCATTGCATGACTGTTTTTGTCAGAACAGATAGAAACATTTTGGGCTGATGGGCAGATCGGTCTCGCTGAAGCTTGTTGAAGCCACAGAGGCTGAAGTCTTGATCGCTGAATGCTGCAAACAGTTTGCCTCTGGCAAATACATACTTCCAGTTTTGGCAGTGTCTAGTGTTTGAAAGAGACAGAGACTGATAGATTCTCTGGTCAGTTCAGTTAAGCAAACCTTAGACTCAGGTTTTATACTTTGCAGAGGGAACAGTTTGCAATATGCCTTGAGAAGATACTGGGGGGAAAATACTTCTGTTTATCTCAGGCCTCTGCCTTGCTCAGTCCTTCCACCAAAAATTAAACGTGCTCTATCTGTCAAAACAATTCAGATATGCCAGATCTTAGCAGCCTGTCAGTGACCTGGATTCCCGAGGTGTTTTGCTCTGAAAGGCTTTGTGCAAAGCTGCCACCACATTAGCAAATCTCAGGATCTGTGGGGAGACTGATGTCTTCCCCGCCTGCCTCATCTCCTTTTACAATAATTTCTTTTCCTCAGTGAAACAAACACGTGGAATTTCCCAAGGTTACAAGGGTCTTGAGGCTCTTAGTGAAAGAAGGTTCTCTGACTCCCATTCTGGATATCCCAGTCATGGATCCATGAACATCAGTTCATTAAATCAGGAGAGTCTCTGGCCGTGCTCTGGACACAGGGCAGCTGCTGAGGGAGGGTGTGGATGGCAGCAGCCCACTGGTCTCAGGGCTCACTCCAAGAGGCTGTGTAGGTGTGGGAATCACTGCTGTAGGTTGGATCTGTCCGTGGCAGGGCGTGGGGTGGGATGGTGCAGATCAATAATCAGCACCCTGCGGTTGTTGTAAATCAAGGCTTGACTCTCTGACAGGCTGCAGGCACAGGAAGAGGCGCTGAAATACCTTGCCTAATGTTTTTCCTCTCTCATTTCTGCAGTATGTTGGCCTAAATAGGAATCTCTGGTTAGAAGTGGCTTGTTTCTGGTGGAGGGGTCAGTTGTGAGGCTGGAGGAACAAGGCTCTCCAGTGTAGGATGCAGGTGCTCCTTCCCAGGTTCCCTCTGGCAGGTGAAGGAAGGCATGAGCTCCAGGAGGAGAATGAACAGGGGCTGCCAGGAGGGCCATGGGGCAGCCTGGCTCACAGGGAGAGCTGGAGCAGCAGCTGAGGACAGCTGACATGTTACAAGAGAAGAAAGGCTCTGAGTGGTGGCAAAGCAAGGAGCCAGTCCAGAGATGCCCGTGTGTGGTTGGTTATTAAAATCCAATGGAACCATCACAGTATTTATTTATTAACAATTTGATCAGTCTGCTTCAGTTTTTGCCACTTCCTGCCTTCCTTTGTCCCTTTATTGAGTAACAGTGAGTTCCTCAAGGCAGCACCACCCCCTAAGTTTGGTGCCTGATGCCCAAGGTCACCCTCACAGCAAGCCCAGCTCGAAGAGGGCACAGCCAGGACTGGCTTCTCCTGCTGAGGCTGCCTTTCCCTCCTTGCACAAGAGAAGCCTGTGGAGTGCTCTGCCCGCATGGGGGGAATCAGTTTGGTGCAGGGAGGGAGCGTGTGACAAATTAGCTGTTTGTAACCACAGCTGTGCAGCTTCTGTGGACAGAGCAGCGTAAACAGTTATTATTTATTCTGGTTGTGCTGCCATGTTGAGCCAGCAGCATTGCTCCTGCGTGACTTGCTCCTTCCCAGAAGGACAGCCTGCTGGTTTGGAGAGGACAGGAGTGCTGGGATCACTGCTAAAAGCAAACCTGAGATAATGGAGAACTCACAATCGGATATGCCCTGAATTGGAGAGCTGCCTTTGTTTCCCAGGTATTCCCAAACAGAAGTTAGCCTGTGCATGCCAGTGCATTTTAATGCATTTTGACAATGTCACAAGAGCCCCTTTGTTGCTTGTCTGCTTCGTCCTTGCTTGCACATGTGAATGAAGCTTTCCCATACTGAGCCATGGGCAGCCTCCAGCCAGCTCAGAAGTGTGTGTGTGTGTGTGTGTGTGTGATGCATTTCTAAAATATTTCCATTCACTTCTCAGGTATTCAATTTAAAACAGAGCTGCCCATTATACTAATCAGCAGAGAAAGGAGAAGAACATGCTTTGGTGTTCTTCTCTTTTCTGTTGATTTTGTCAAATTGTGTAAAAAAAAGAAGAGGAGAAAGAGTTGGAATAAACCGGGTCCTTCCTGGGGAATCTGGAACCAGATGAAGGAAAGTTCTGCAGCCAAGAGCTTCTTGAATTAGTGAGGTCAGGACCTCCTGATCCTAGAAGTTGTAGTGCCTTGTTGATGCTCTCCTGCCCCCACTGTGGTTGGCATGTCTGAGCCAGGCAGGTCCCAGTAACACTGAATTGTGTGCCTGTCCCCTGCACTGGTCAGGGCTGCCACAGCAGCACATGCATGGAGAGCAGGCACTGGGAGCTGGGGCTCCCCACAGCCAGCACCAGCCCAGAGCCTGCTGTGTGGGACAAACAACCACTGAGGTGTCAGTGGGGAACACTGAAAACAACCTCAGCCAGAGCAAGGAGGGATTTCTGTTTATAATGGAAACCTCATACTTAAGTGCCTGGTGGCCATGGTCTATTTTTTACACTGGTGATGTGCTTGAAGCAGAAGGATGATGGCACCCAAGTGTCCCTTTTAACCAAAATTATTCTGTGATTTGTTTAGCTGCTTTAAGGAGCGTATCTCTCTCTCTCAAGTTTGGGGATGTAGTCAAATCTATCTTAAGCAAAAGCAATGTCACTAAATTCTGTGAAGTCGTACCTGCCTGCGCTGGGAGAAATTGGTCTTCTGGATTTTATGGTACTTATGCAATACTCACCTGGGAAACAGGAATCTTGCTTTTCAAGAGAACATGTCACCCAGCTAATTTCACTGCCTCTCTTACAGCAAATCTTCTTGGGAGGGCTAAGCAACAGCATCCTATTTAAAAGTCCTGTCCCAGTTTTGGAATACCTGTGCCATCAGAAAGCTATGGCCTTATTTTATCTGTTTATATCTAGTAACAGTCATAGGGAAATGAAGTTTTGTTTTCCCATCACACTTATTCCCCAGTGCAGCAGTTAAAGAACTGTTTTTCAGAGTGTTTAGAAAGCCCACATTTTTCCCTGGTAACTCAGAGCATAGGAATGTCCTATGGCAAAGGAAGAGCTGGCAAGGACATGCATGCCAGCATGTCAGCTGGCCAAGGGTGGGAGATCCCCCACCACTTCCTGCCTGAAGGTTCCCAGGGTGCAACTTGGGAGCACACTCTGTTTGTTTTAGATGTGTGAAGCCCCTGTAAATACCCTCTGTACATGCCTGAGTTTTAAATATATGTAGTTAGTCTCTACCAACATGTTTCAGCCTACACAGGGCAACATCTGTTGAAACATGCAGCTCTGGCTTAATTTTAGCAGAGAAAATGAAGGAAAACCATTTCATCCATCATTAGACTAGCATTTGGGAGAAGATTTAGGCCTGGTTCCATCTCCTAAAGCTAAGCAAATTTTGGCCTCATCAGTAAATGTCTGCTGGTGCAGCAGTGTCTGGCTGTGACACTGGGACAGGCTCTCAGAGAGCAGCAATCCTGGCCCAGCACACACACTGCTGCCCAGAGAGGCTCTCAGGTGACCAGGCAATATGCACTGGAAGCAGCTCTCCTCACTTCTCCCACCTGTGGTTTTTGAGCACAGCCCATGTTGAAGCAATGCGACTGGAGAGCACCAGAGACAAGCACTAGCAACTCTGTAAGGGAAACTCTTGGGGAGTAAACGGAAAACACCCAAAGGTCTCTTTGCCACAGTGCCAAAGCTGCTGTGTGTGGTGATGGAGGGTAGATGAACACCTCCTAAAAGCTGTTCAGCAGCTCACTGTAGTCTGCAGGCCTGCCATGATGGTCATGGACAACCAGCTTGTATCCCCTCACTCTCTTCCAAATGTCTCTGTAAACTGGATACCAGCATGGCAACTGTGGGCACAAATCTGCCATTATCCCTCTGGCCACCAGTTTAGAAATAAGTGATGAGAAGTGTGAGACCAGCTGGGTGAGCCCTCTGCCATGTTCCAGGTCAGAGCCACACACGTTTGTGGGGCTGCCTGAAGATGGGCTGAATGTAGGGTGGACATCAGCTGTCTGCACAGGGCACAGGAGCTGCACTTGGTGTGCCCCCCCTGTGGTGACAGTGCTGTGACACTGTTCTCTGAGAGCACCAAAGTGCTGCAGTTGTGCAGTGACTGAGGCATAACTGCAATGTGTTTAAAAATTAGTGTAAAATTTAGGAGTTGGCCATATGCAGCATAGCCCTGGAGTGGATCTGGTTATGCTGGGGTTGGCAGGGGGACTTTTCTGTTGATATGAGCTTTTATTAGATTTTTTTATAGCACCGCATGATGGGAAGCACTTGGACTTGTAGCCCAGAGCTGGGAGATGCTTTACTGGGAGCTGGCTTAGAGGAACCAGTGTTCTTTCACTTTCCATTGCTGATCAGATACTTTTCCATATACTGCTTCCCTCTATTGATAAACAAGGTCATAATGCTTATTTTCCTTAACTTGAAGTAGCAATGTTAAGGTCTGATTAATCCTGTGCCATACAGGTCATGCTTGTTAAAATTGAAAGCCATAGATGATTTTATGTGGAAGAGATTGCCATATGCTGAAATAATATGAGAAGCATTGTTTCTAGTTTCGCTTTCTTTATATGTAGAAGGCAGGTTTCTTTTCCCTTAGACTTGTGAATTTACAGCTCCATCATTTCTTGTAGGTCAAGACATTTATAAAATTGTATTTTGAAAACATGTCCATTTTTATGAATGAGTGGCAATCCTTCAAAAGAATGAAGCTCACAATGCCTTAGACATAGAAGAATAAACAAAAATTAAGAAGTTTAGCTGTTACTTACTCTTTCTGGAATTTAAAACATCTGTGATAGGAAGTTTGAAAGTCTGTTTAGATAGATAGCTGAGAATTTGGTTTGTTTTGGTTTGTTTAGAAAGTATGCTAGTTATTTCAGATGTTTGGCCTATAAAGAATGTAAAACAATTTAATTGTCTCAGGTCTGAATTTAATTCGAATCACTGGCAGAAGGTCACTAAATTCAGTCCAGGGTTTCATTCAGATTTGCCATTTAGACCTAAAAAATGTTACCATAAAAATGTTGGCATGTTTGTTATGCAGGGAGTATAATGTCCTAATTGAAATGCAACCAGAAACTATTTTAAAAACTTCTATTACAGTTCACATGACAGACAGTATTCTGTAGCTTTAGCATCTGTTTTAAAGCCAACTCATGAGATTTAGCCTTTGTCTGACTAGAACTCTTTTGATTTCGGTGAAGTTGCGCACATTTAAATCCTGATTGGATTTGTCTCACATGATTGGCTTTTTAATTGCATTATTTAATTTTCTTTATCTCCAACCCAGTGTTGTAGTGTGGAACTTCAGCACATGTCAGAATATGATCAATAATGGATCCTTTCTTCTTCCTTTTATATTTTCACAGTTACAGGGATCCATTAAAAGAAAACTGGAAGATGATAGCTCTCCTGCCTCCAGTGGTATGCCTGATGTCACTTTCCCAAATGACAGTAAAAGACTTTGTCTTGATGATGTAAACCTTGCCATGGGCCAAGGCGCCAATCCCAGCATGGCGTGTCCAGAAATGCAAAGTTCTCCATTCCCCACGGGTCACAGCACTTCTTCCCTGGGAGTCACAGGGCACCCAGTGCTGCTGGAAAACAATCACATGAATGGGGGTGGCATTGGCTCCCCTTTCTCAGTGCCAGCCAACACAGAAATAAATCAGAAGGGGTCAATAGGAGGGCAAACCAACAACATCGTCCATTACGACGAGAAAGGAAACAGCTTACAGTCTGTGGACCAAGAGCTGCAAGATCTATTGGAAGAGCTGACCAAAATGCCTGATCCTTCTCCCAATGACCTGGATCTGGAGAAGATTTTGTGCAGCAAGGCTGAAGATCCACTTGGTCTGAGTCATTCCCAACCAAACATAAATACCACTCCAAAGTCCTCCCCGCAGACTTCCCACTTGGAGAACCATGTTGCTAACAAAGATTTTTCTCCAGGCTGCAATCCAACCAGTGGAGGATCCCCTCAGATGAGACCATCATCTGCTGGAGCTAACTTCCAGGTTCCTCCCTCAAACAAACCTGCTGCATCACCCATCTCTACAGCAGCTCAGAACAAAAACCAGCCACCACCGATGCTCCCAGTGCCCTTGCCCAACATGCCAGGCTCCAACTGGCATGCTCAGCAGCTAAAGCAGCTGGCAGCCAGCAAGCAGGTGTCTGGTACCAAGCAACAAGTACAGGCTCCCAGCTGGCCAACTATGTCTCCTCCTGGTCTCTCTCCGCCTTACAGGGCAGGATCATCCCCGCACCATCAACCTTTCAGTCCTCAAAATGTTATGGTGTCTGGCATGCCTGCTAATAATTTACCAGGAAACAACATTCAGAGTCCTCAAAACACACTGCTTTCAAGCATGGCTTCCAGCAGCACCCCATCCAATGGCCCCTCTCCCCCCTATGGCTCTGAGAAGCTCTCCAGTCCAGCTCTGAGCCAGCAGCCCTTCAGCCCTCAGAGCTCCATGCTGCCTGCTCTGACAGCAGCCAGCTTGCCAGCCAGCAGCATTAAAAGCCCACAGAACAACCTTGTTGCCAGCATGGCCTCCACAAATACTGGACCTTCTCCACCGTACAGGCCAGAGAAGCTGTCGAGCCCTGCTCTGCATCAGCAGCCCTTCAGTCCTCAAGGTACAATAATCTCCAACATGACTCCCACCAGCAATCCCACAAATATGCAGAACTCGCTTTTTAAATCAATGACTACAAACCAGACCAAAAATATGAACATAATTATGCAACAGCCATCCAGTAGCTTACAGCCAGGTCTGGTGAATGAGAGCCCTGTTAGCCAAGACCAGTTTTCTTTCAACAACACCAAACCACTGTCTCACTTTGCCTCAGAGTCAGCTACTCAAAAAATGTCCCCTCTGACGGCAGGACAAGGACAGCAGTCCCTCATTCACTATCTCCAGCAGCAGCAGCAGCAGCAGTCCCCAGCCACGCAGCAGCCCCAGCAGAGCAGCAGCAGCCAGTTCCTCCAGCAGCAGTTCCGACAGCTGATGCAGCCACATCGGATGCAGAGGCAGATGCAGGCTGCCACACTGCCATCTCAAAGCAGACAGGTGAGAACCTCTCTTCTGTCTTACATGGCTCATGTGAAAGTAACAAGTCATTTATTTTCTTAATTTGCTTTTCCATTTGTGTTTCAAATGCGATGTCACTAAATTCTGAGGTGTGCACAGTGCATACACGGACAAGGCAATAACAACCTCTGGTGTTATCATAGTAAATTTATTTATTTCTTCAACTAAAAATGGACCATAATTCCACCATACATTGCTTGTTTTAGCATGGTGGAGAACTTTGTGCTATTTTAAAGTAATTTTTTTACTTGTATAGGTGATAGTCACTTTTAGCTTATATTATAATCTCCAGAGATAGTCTCCTTGCATGTTTCATGTTATCCTTTCAGAGGGAATATCTTCTTTTTATCTTAATGCCCTTCAACAAATTCATCTCTGTGTTATGCATCTGAGGCTAGAAAAGATCAGGTGGGGTGAGAAGTGAAGTTAAAATGTGTCCTTCATGGACAGCAGGTCAAACAGTACAGCTCCTGAATAGCAAAGAGGCAGACTTGAAATACCTGTTACTAGCATTTGCCAGAAGCCATTCCCTGCTTTGGATGAGGGCCATTCCCCACCCATGATGATCTGTGATATCAATCGAGCTGGTAAATGCAAAAATGCAGCTGGCAAAAGTGAGGCACAGCCCTGGTTTCTGTGCAGCGACCTCCTCCTCCCTGAGACTCAGTGAGAGGTATGAATGTGCTACCACCCCAGATCAGAGAGATGTGCTGTGAACAGGTCCTGGGAGCAGGGAAGGGCTCAAGGACTGGGTCTGGGAGCAGCCTGGCTGTGAGGAATAAACTCTTTTTGTTTGGAAGAATAGTTGGAAACACCAGACCCCACCACCAAACCAAGGGCTTTGTTAGGTTGAACCAACACTTTGTGATCAGACTCCTCCAAGCTACTTAATTGTGCACACACTCACTCCATCAGCAGCTTGGGAAGGACTGAGACACTGCTCTCCCAGCAAAGCAGAGACTGGTCACTGAAGTTCTACTGGGATCTGCTTGAGAGCTGAAGTGTGAGATGCACTCCAGAGCCAGGTCTTCCTTGCCCTTCTTCCCTGCAAAGTGACTGGTTCTTAAGGAGGGGGATTTCACCAGTCTTGGTGTAACACTGGTGTAACTAAATATCAAAATGTCCTGTGACAGCGATGAGATATGGGGCATAGTTACTATCTATCAGTTTCTAAGGGGTAAGCCAGTGAGCTGCATTGCCCCTGTGCCTCTTCAGGATCCCCTCCTCTTTTCCAAGTTGTGCTCCCTCCGTTCTCCCTCCCTGCCGCAGGGCAGGACCGATGCCTCACTGGGTTTGTGTGGAACAGGTAACAGGGGCACACCTAGTGCTCTTGGGGGGTTACCAGTGAAAGGCCTCTTATTCAACAAAGACCTGGAGCAGTTTGTTGCTCCAGGCACACAAGGACCCTGCTTGTGTTTGGTGGGACCCAGGTGAAACAGAGAGTAGAGGGCATTGCTGGCTGGGGATCCTGGCTGTGGCTACGATTGAAAGGGAGCAAAGTGCAGCAGTTCCACAGATTACTGCCCACCAGATGTTTTACTCTGGAGGCAGGTGTGGGTGAAGAATACATTCATGGTGTTTTCCTACATCTTGCATGAGGACTAGTAAGTTGTAACCACATGTAACCACAGTGACATGATCACTTTTGATCATACCTCCATAACGTTTGAGGTTTTTATTTTGGCTTCACCACTTAGTCTATGAAGTAGGAATGTCGTTGTTGGATTCCTGAGGTTTCTATGCCCCAGTTTTCCCTGCTTTGCATTTTAGTGTTATACCTCTGAACCCCTTGCATCACTGATTAGACATTAAAAAAAAAATTCCTGAAGTCAGTCTGTCTAATTGGCTGAAATATTCCTTCTTCGAGCAACTTTCCTGGTGCTCTGCCTGTGCTGCATTTTCAGCTGATTCTCACTGTCAGAGAGAGAGTTATTATAATCTTGTTGCTATCAGTAAAGATCAAGGACAGTTAAGACAATGATTACAGGTGATGAGCATTTTACATTTTCAGACTAGTTAGGTAAGCTTATGGTGCCTCCCTCATTTTACAGGGCAGACTTAGACCAATAATTACACACCAGATGACAGTGCTCCAGTTTTACAGTCTGTTGAGCTGCTGAAGAAAGATGGTGGATATTCAGGAGTGGAGCATTTTGTAAGGTTTTGATAACTTTACTGCAAATCTCATAGAAGAAAATGGATCCTGAGTGCTGAATAAAAAGAAAGATTACATAGGAAAATGATTCTGTGTAGGAATCCTTGAGTCTGGATACTTAGTACATTTCATGGAATCTAGCAATTTGTCTGCAATAGATTTCTTATTTACATTGAGAGATGGTACTGAATTGTGGACCCCACCTGCTCTGTACCAATTTTACTCCATTAGAGTGAAGTATCCCCAGTGACTGTGGGTTTGATTTCCAGCAGTCTATCCAGAGCTGGATTTGAGCTTTGCAGAATTTCAGTACAGTTCCCTCCTGATGATAGGTGATGAATAGCACTTTTCAAGCAATGAGCAGTTGTTTCATTAAAAGGCACAATGTTAAAGATTCAGAAGATGGGGGAGACAACTTATGCATCTCAAAAATTAGTAAATTTCTGGTGGAAAATTGCCCTTTTTTAGCCTCATTCACAGAAATTTGCTCAGAGAAAAATAACAGCATTCCCTGAAATGTTGTTTAGTGCTTAAAAGTCATCCCCTTACTCTGTGTGTGTGTTTGCAAATGTGACTAAAATTTATAAAAAGAAGGCATAGTTCTCTCTTCTTTGGAGCAAGAGGTGCAGCTTTGTACAGAAGAAGAATGTGGATGGTGGCCAGTTGGAGGGAGAACAATAAACCATGAAATTTGATCCTTGTAGCAGGCACAGCAACACGGGGAACAGAGCAGCAGCCGCAGACCCAGAGTGAGAGTTTTGCTGTTGTTTCACTGTGTATTAAAGCAAACACTCCACATTCCAAAGCAGGGTTACTGCTGGTGCCTCACAGCTCTGCCATTTTCGTAGTTAGTGATGTATCTTTTAAGTGCAATCAGTGTGTGTCCCAGATCCTGCCTTGCCTGGACACTGCTCCATCTGATAGGGCTAATCTCCCCCATCTGAAGCGCTGTGTCTTTATTGTTGGCCAGGACGGGTATTGATTGAGGCGCTGACAGTTTGCATTGTGTGGTACTGCAAAGCCTGCTGGGCTAACGCTGCTCTCTGGCCATGGGCAGCTTTTCATTTTATTCCTGTAGGGCTGACACTGGTGAGTGACGTTATACTCAAGGGTCTGGACTCTTAAATCCAAATATAAAGGTGGTAGTAAATGCCAGAGTCAGAGGTAGTCTCCAGAACTATCACATGCTGTTTTCAGGGGTAAAGCTTCACCACTTGACTCTGTCTGCTGTTTCTGGGCGCACAAAAAGCTGCATTTGCCCAGGCAGCTTGACAAGTTGGGCATCTCCCTGATTTTCATGTCTAAATAGAGTTTGTACTTGCAGATTTCCTGTTCTGGAATGTCCAATACACTGGGCCCAGTTCTGCCTTCAGCAATGCTGATTCAACACCTCAGTTCAGAAAAGCTGCTCTGTCAGTCCCTGCAGTGCAAGAGCAGCACAGGGCTCAGGGCAGGGCAAGGAGGGATCCCCTCCTCCCGAGGGCAGGAAAAGCAGCCGGTGATACTCACACTTTGAGTCAGGCTGGAATACAACAAACCCTTTGGGTGGCCATCTCTTTTCCAAACCCAACCTGATCCGAGTTAAAACTTGGGAGTCTCAGGGAGGAGAGCAGGATTGCCCACTGACCGCTCCGTGTGTGAAATGCTGAGAACCAAACACAGCTGAGAAGGTTTTGTTTTGTTTTGTTTTGTTTTGTTTTGTTTTGTTTTGTTGGGGGATGTAGGTGATAAACAGCCATTGTCTGGGAGGGACATGCTGTGTCTCTGGGCTCCACTCGCACCGTAGGAACCAAATGTGCTATTCTTAGAGCTCTCTGCATTCCTGCTGACATCCCGCGAGTTGTACACTGGATTGTCGGGGAAGGGTATATTTGTTTCATCTCCATTGCCAAAAATACTGATAGAGAAAAAATGACAAGGGAAGAGACAGAGAGAAAACTTCTTATTATTTGCAGTAAAAGTGGCTGTACTTTTACTACATATGGACTGCATATGGGATAGTCAAGAACATGCTGAGGACTAAAATATCCTTTGAAAAGCAAAGCATTTCTTTGACTGTGGTAAAAGTAGCAATACATTATCTGAGTTGGAAGAATAAACTATAGGTTGCAGAGAAACACCAAAACTTCTGAGCTAGATTAAATATACTTTTTTTTAAAGTTAAAAAATCTTCTTTCAGAGCGTAAGTTTTCTAAATAAAGAAACAAAACTGAAGAAGAAATGTGCTGTTATGAGGAGCAAACTGACCCAGAGGTTAGATGTCAAAGGTTAAATAACTATAATGGAATAGAAAATACAGCTTTTATTAATATGAAGAAATAGTAATACCATGGCCTGATTTCTGGGTGCCATATATTATGGGAAGTTATTTCTGCCTGTGAAAAGTCAGTGCACTGTGATTGTTAGGTGAGACTGTTCTGACTCAGCAGCACTTCATGAGCTCTGATGCAGGTTGATGAAGAGTTTGGGAAAGCAGAGAACGCAACCTGCATCATCTGAGTACATACAGTCCTCCTGCAAGTACAGGGGAAAATAATGTTTTATTTGGGATTTCCAAGATGTCACAAGGCATCTTCCTAATGCATAAAACAATTACAGTATCATGCTTTATTAATAAAACCAAAAATACTGCCCAGATTTCATCTGCAGCTTCAATCCCCTATCCTTTTTCTTCTTATTTTTAAGAATATGCTTCTTATTCTTCTTACCCTTTTCTACTTATTTTTAAAGCCACTTTGAATGAAGTTCTGCTGGTCTCTTCTCTCTTCTCTCTTCTCTTCTCTTCTCTTCTCTTCTCTTCTCTTCTCTTCTCTTCTCCCTTTTTAAAATCTACCTTTTTTTTCTTTTACCAATGCTGTGAAGAGAAAACCAGATTTGATTTCAAAGGACAGTGGCAGCACAATACCAAAGCAAAGCCTTTGAGGGATGGAGGGCTTTTGAAGGCAAAGCAACAAGCCCTTCAGCTAATTAAGTGCCTTTGAATAGGGGAATAAAGGAAGCTGGTGATGAATCTGGATTACAGAGAGCAATAAGGCTGAGCCTGGAGTTTGACATCTCCACAGATGTTAAAACATCTTCCTGAATGGTCATTTCTGAATTTGTATTTATCTGTGCATTTGCCAGTGAGTTGATATGTTTTTCAAACTAGGAGATTCTCTGTTCTCTTCTCAAGAGAGTCTGAGAGGAGCTTGACTGAAGCTATCAACTGCCTTCTTCTCCCTGCCCTCCCCGGGAATAAATTATGTCAGATAAGTTCTGGAAAGTAAGAAGTAAACTTGTGGAACAAAATGGGGTGTTTGGCCTCAAAATGTCAACAGTAATGCAACATTTTCAGAAGTAATTCAAGATTAAAATACCTTAATTCACATCTGGTCTTCTGAGCCCATTGCTCTTTCTCAGTGTTTTTTTAAATTGCATGTGTTGTCTTCCTGTGTTCCATTTTGGGTATTTCAAAGCATTCCCCTGTTGTAGTGGAACCCTTACAGACACAAGGACTCTGTGTCTTAACCTTCCCACTTCTTTGGCTTGTATTTTCAGATGTTTGCAGGCACTGCTGGTTCGTGCTGATAGCACTCTTGGACACCACACAGCACATCATTAGGGCAAGCAATCTGCACAGAAGAAGCTTGTAAATAGACCAAAACCTTCTAAACACCATGTGGGGAGCATCCTCCCCCACTCTCACCATCACCCACTTTTTGGATCTGAAATTAATGTGGACACTACACCAAAGCTGCAGCACTTTGCTCCATCCAGACAGGTCTTTCCCTTGGTTATGACCTGTTTAAAAAAATGGAAAATGTTCAGCCAGCAACTCTATGGGAATCTCACACTGGACAAATTACAATCCAATTGGAAAGAAAAAAGAGGCTCAGGAGGTTCTGTAAACACCAGTGAGGAGTGCTGGAGGGTTTGAGGAAGTCTTCTCTTCCTTATGTGCAGGACAATGAAGCGATGAGGGAGGGTTGTCCAGGGTGGAGAAAGAGGAAGCAGTGCTCATGTGCTGTGAACACATACAGGGAAATGTGACTTAGCCCAGAGAAATTTGGGGCAAGGTGCTGCATTTCAGCCTGGCAGGCTGCCTGCAGTGTTCAGGTGCTCAGGATGGGGCTGTGTGTCCAGGCTGTGTGTCCAGGCTGTGTCACAGGGCTGTGTGTCCAGGCTGTGTGTCCATGCTGTGTGACAGAGCTGTGTGTCCATGCTGTGTGTCCAGGCTGTGTGACAGAGCTGTGTGTCCAGGCTGTGTGTCCATGCTGTGTGTCCATGCTGTGTGTCCAGGCTGTGTGTCCAGGCTGTGTCACAGGGCTGTGTGTCCCGGCTGTGTGTCCATGCTGTGTGACAGGGCTGTGTGTCCAGGCTGTGTGTCCATGCTGTGTGTCCATGCTGTGTGTCCAGGCTGTGTGTCCAGGCTGTGTGACAGAGCTGTGTGTCCAGGCTGTGTGACAGAGCTGTGTGTCCATGCTGTGTGTCCAGGCTGTGTGTCCAGGCTGTGTGACAGGGCTGTGTGTCCAGGCTGTGTGTCCATGCTGTGTGTCCAGGCTGTGTGTCCAGGCTGTGTGACAGGGCTGTGTGTCCAGGCTGTGTGTCCATGCTGTGTGTCCAGGCTGTGTCACAGGGCTGTGTGTCCATGCTGTGTGACAGAGCTGTGTGTCCAGGCTGTGTGACAGAGCTGTGTGACAGAGCTGTGTGTCCATGCTGTGTGTCCAGGCTGTGTGTCCAGGCTGTGTGACAGAGCTGTGTGACAGAGCTGTGTGTCCAGGCTGTGTGTCCAGGCTGTGTGTCCAGGCTGCCCATGTGGACAGTTCCTCTCAAGTTTTCCAGACAGCTTGGTAGCAGTTTACAAGTGTTTTGGGCTAAACATCAGCTGAATTTGGCCCCATCTCCAGATTTTCTCCTTTTTTTCCCCTCCCACAAACCCATTTTACTTTCTTTATTATCACAGATTGGAAAAAAATCCATATGCAGAAATCTTGAATTAAAAGCAGTTGAGCAAAAGGTTTTGAACATACATATTTTCTCAACTGTGCTCTTAGATACAATGAAGTTTTAAACATCCTGGGAATCTAGGGAAGGGCTTGACAACCTTCTCACTGCTTGGCTTCAGGATGAATGCCATAACTTCCTTCTGTGTATCATTCTTAAAAATAACTACTTGTAGAGTGGTTAGTGATGGGTAAGGTGCATCCTCACTCACAAGCCAGCACACCCATAATTCTTACATTGCAAAGGTGTGTTCATGGCCAGCGTGCTGAGAAATAGCAATGAGGAAATGCTTTCCATGACCCTGTTGTACACCCAGCTCATTTCAGCTGTGCTGTAAATCCCCATTAATATCAGAACATCTTCATTCCATTTTTTGGAAGGTAGGGTTGTACATTGTCCGTATTTTCTGTCTCTTTCTTAGTCAATGACAGATTGGGGAGCTGTGTTGAACTAAAAGCAGCCTGGCTTTTGGAAAATGTGCTCACTTCCCTAAAACCATGCCCTACTTATTTCCTCAAATTTGATGCCTAAATTAATAAATAATTTTAATACTTACCAAAGTAGTACTGTTAGAGCATGGTATCTACCCTTGATTTTTGGGGTGCTTTCTACCTAGTATTGTCTTGTCATAGTCTAAAATTATATCAGTATTTCCCAAGGCAAAAATACGTGCAGAAGCAAACAGAATGAAGGCAAACAAGTGTGTAGGAGAGTCCCTGGATGCAGTTAATGCCGTGCCTGGCTCCAGCAGGGCGGGCTGACAGAGCAGCCCCTTTGCCTTCCCATTCTGCTCCTCTGTCTTCCTGCCTGGCTGCATGAGCCCTGCACACCAGCTCAAAGTACAAACATGTTTTGATTCAGATGCAATACCTAGAAATAACTTTCCTGTTAAAATGAACTCGGTGGGGTTTTTTTAATTTTTTTTTTCCTTTGGGCATTTTGGAGAAATTTCAGTGTGTGGGTGGGGGAAAACAAAGCCGTGTCTGTAAACAGGAACTGATATTGTCTGTGGGACTGAATGGGGAGAGAAACTGAACTGGCCTCGGTGATTCTCTCATACATCTGTGAGTCTGGAAACACTGGGATGATTCACAGTTTGCTGATTAATACAGGAGCAAGCAAAATGGTGTGAATTAACGGCCATTACAGAGCTGCACTGGATGGCAAACATCCCCCCAGAACAAATGATGGTTCATGAAGATTGCTTAGAGGAAGAGGTAATGGGTCTTAAATACGAATTAGAAGCGGTCCCATCAAAGCTGTTAACATTAAGGTTTGAAAGGCAAACACTATTATGAGCTGTTTTCAAAAACTGTACATTTAGGAAGCCTATCAGTCTGCCCTGTTGGCTGTGTAATATTTCTGTCTCGAGCACTTTGGATATTTCAAGCAGCCAGCACTAATAATTGATAGAAATTCACAATCAGAATGCAGCAGCTCTTCTTAGGGCTTTGAAGGCTAATCACTCTATTACATGTTTTAAAGTTAAATTTTTTATAGCACATATAAAGGCAAATATCATCATTATCAGTACATAATTCTGAAAAGCACTAACATTAACAAGAAGTAATCCTGTATTACCATTTAACCCTTGGAATATAGGAATAGTAAAATATGAAGGTAGTAAATGCATTACTTCAGTATGAATAATATTCTCTGCATAACCAGCAAAATTATTTAACATTTGTCATTGAATTAATGAAAACGCAGTTCCTTGGATCAGTGTCAGGCAGATGCAGATGTGAATGCAGGTTATGCACAAGCTGTGCTGAGCTATTTTTCCCCACTACAGAATTGATGAGAGACCCACAAGGAGGGTGAGCCCTTTAATGTAGCCAAAATAGTGTGATATCCTGGCCTAAGACATTACATTAACAGTTTGATCTTGTAAAGATGCAAACACACACACCTAAATTTACGCAGTGGGAGGTCATTCCAGGATGACTGCAGGATTATTTCTGACAGCAGAGTGAATCATGTATGTATCTAGGCTTTGTATGCTCAAGAAAGACCAAAGGTGGAGCAGAAGGATGCAGCAAGGGGCCCAGCAGTCGTTGGCAATGCTATATTAGTGCTGCAGCAAAAAAAGAGAGGGAGCTGGAAGCTTTGATGCACTTGCTCCTGCCTCAGCTCAAGTTTACATTTGGATTATTTTTGGCTTTTCTGGTGGTGGTGGTGGTGGTGTTGTTGTTGGTACTGGGGTTTTTTCCCTCTAGGGGTTAGTACCAGCATTTTACAAACTTGCCAAGCTTCAAATAAATAAATGTTTTAATCAGTCAGGGGTTATTTGAAGTCCTCTTATGTTTGTTTTTTAAAGTCATCAATTGCAGAAGGAAAATTTGCCCCTTGTAGGAAGAGAAGCTGTCCCATCCTCTCAGGTACAGCAATAAAAAAAGCAAATGGGGAAAAAAAATCTTAACAAAACACTATTCCCCTCTCTTTTGTGATTAGCAGATTTCTAGTGTTAATGTGTTTCTTCCCTTTCCAGCTAGATGAGGACATGCTACCCTGGAATATCAGTACTATGTATCCCTGTCATAAACAAATCAATTGCTCTTAGTGCTTAATTACTCAGGGCTTTTGAAAGCTTCTCTTTGCATAATAAATATGTTTAATATTTCCTTTACTCTGTGGCATGAGGAATAAACAGTTTCAGCGCTGGGTTGAAGGGTAGTTTACAGGACACTCGTGCTCGGGCAGTCTGTTTTCTCTCCCGGTTGCTCTGCAGGCTGTGTTAAAGCAATGAATGAGCAATCATATCAGCATTCTTTTTTGTTTCGTACCACCCCCTTTTTCTCCTCCTTTGCCGCTCAGTCAGCACACTTTCTGCAGTGGCATTTTCGTTTTCTACACGGAATTGTGTTTCTCAGCATAGCTGCATGACGAGTGTGAGCCGCTTTCTTCTCCGTTCCCTCCCCTCCCCAGAGATGCCCTGTGACTTCCTCTATTAGTCCATTAATCGCCGTGGCTCAAAATTCAGTCTGATCAAAGGAGCAGAACGAGGTTGAAAAGTGCAGATTCTAGCAATTGACTTGACTGTTTAGATTCCCTGCTGAGCTCATTTAGAGCTGGAATTAGGCTGTTCCTGCTGTATCTTTCGTCCTTGGCTCGGCGCTAGCGCGCTGCGCTGCCTCGCCCAGCCCGGAGCCAGCGAGCATCCCTCCCTGGCCAGCACAGCCCCACAGCCTCGGCTTGCCTCGATGAAAATACCCCTGCTCACATTTATTTAGGTACCTGACAGCAGGAAAAGTGCAGAACCAGTTCGCTGAAGGAGTAAATCTTGGTGGTTCTGGTTTTAGTGTAAGCATCGAGTTTCCGTCTCTTGAAAATCTTTGCGAAGGTTGCGGCGCATGTTACGGGTGGGAAAGCAAGAATTAAAACAAAATGTAAACGGGAAATTTGTAAACAACGTGAAGTTTCTTGTAAAAGTTTTCTTTACACGGTAATGAGTCACTTCAGAAATATAGTTGGTGTTAATGCCTATTTATACATGCAGTTAGAAACTGGTGCTGTTTTCTCTCATTAATAGTCTTGTTTTTCTTGTTTGCTTAAGGCAAAAATGCAGACTGCCCATACCTGTGGTGTTTGCTGCAGATTAACATTTGCTTTTGCAATTCTTACACATCTCAAATTCCTGCTGATGTAACTGGGAGTACAAGCTCTCCAGGAACAGTGTTGGACTCTTGATGTCATTATTTGTGGTTCTGCAGTTACCCAAAGTGTGCTAATATCTCTCAAATAGAGGTAGAGTCATTTGACATACAAGTTCTTATCTCATTAAGGTGAATTATTGTTACTGAAATGTGAATGGTGTTCTATTATCAGAGAATATTATGTATATAATGGTTTAAGAGCACCTAAGGCCAGCAAGAACAGAGAAATGCTGATAACATCACCACAGACTGTGTGATGGTTCTGAAATGTGAGTAAATCTTTAACTGAAAAAGGTAGACATATCAGTGTTTTCTCATAGTTTGGGACTTGGACTAAAATCCCCAACATTTACTTATGTTGCATTCTACTTTTTATTTTAAGAAAATTAAAAATTACTGCTTAATAAGAACCTTTTCATAAGAAAAAATTTTGGCATTGAGGGGGGTTATATACTGATCTGTTTTGTGTCCAGTCCACAGTCTGAGCTTTTTCCTAGATAGTTGGCATATATCTATATGTCTATGAATTATATTTTTAGAAAGAACTGTGGTCTTCATGAGGGACCTGATGTGTTATAAGTTTAGTAAGGAACTCCTGTTTTCAGTGGGTTGCTCCATTCTAGGTTGACACAATATATACAGTTAATGTGCTTTAGCTTATGAAGAGCTAAATAATAATCCTCAAATTTCATCCTTTCTAAAGCATTTATCAGAATAGTGGGCTAAAATATTGCTTTCTCTATGATTTCTTTTTTTTTTCCACTTATGATAATAGTATTGACAAATTTCATAAGATGAAATGCTGTCTGGCAGCATTTAAAATACACATTTTGCATATTTCTGTCTTGATCAAGACAGGGGGAAGGTATGTACCTGCTGCCTAGATTACTGTCAAATATAACTGAAAGAAGAGTTGAATTGTACTCTGTTCTCCTAATAGACCCTGTTTGCTCCTCTGACTGGGTACTAAAAGGCTTTTATTGCCCTGCCTCACTAACATTTTCCAAATAAAACATTTTTTGCCAGTTTCTGAAGAAATAGCAGAACAAGTACCACCTTAGACAGGCTGGAAGGAGTCCTGTGCTTAGGATTATATACCAAAACAGTTGGCCAGAATAAGGAATTAAAGTAATCCCTGACATTAGGAACATGAAAATGAGATGACCTTCTGTACACGTGAGTTTCTAACCCAGCTGCACCACAGGCTCCCCTCCATCACTGTTTCTCCACACCTTTACTGGGCAGAAAACAAAAGCCCAGCCATTCAGCTGGGAAACTGGAACACATGCTTGCCAATGTTACAGCCTTTAAATGCATTGTATTTTTAACAGTAGTTCGTGATTGGAATGACAGGAAGGAAATGAGCAGAAAACATCCTATTCTATCTCTATATAAAATCTTGCTTGTGAAAGATACAGTTACCACAATAATGATGGGACGCCAATTGATTCATTGTGCTGGGAGACAAGTGCTGAGCCAGAGAGCCAGCGGGGTCATTTTCGTGCTCCAGCTCCTCTTTGGTTGTTTGCTGAGGAAGGGCAGGAGAGGGTTATAAAGCTGCTGCCACTACATTCAATTCATGTTTTTCTCAGAAGAGAAGAGACACCACCAGCCAAGATCTCTTTCCTTTGGAAATTGTGGCTGGGAAGGGCCCCTTTGGCTCGTCAGACAAAGTGGGCAGTCAGACAGCCCCTTTCCTGAATCCCAGGCAGGCACCAGACGGCTGAAGGAAGAGAGGCACCAGGCTGAATTAGATTGCCTCCTGCTTTGGACAGTACGGCAGGGAGGCAGGCTTAATTGCTTTGCAGCTGTTCATTTTTTCCCCTTCTCCCTCCCGTGCCTCCTCTCCCTCCTCCCAGCTGACTCTGGAGGCAGCCCCTGGAAACCTTCCCAACTTGGGGGTAGAGTATCAGAGGTTTGTGGACTCATTTTTATCAGTCTTTAGGCTCTTTACTCAAATCTAGCAGCAAATGGGAGCAGAAAGTAAAGTACTAAGGAAAAAAATTGATATAACCTGGTGGTTTGTTGTTGTTTTTTTCCTGGGTTAGTTGGTGCCCTGGTTTCTGGAAGCTGCTGGGACAGGGGCAGGGCAGCAGCAGGCAGGTGGCTGGGGTAGCACTGGTATCAGGAGAGGCAGCAGGGTGTCGTCACCAGCAGGGCCTGGCATCCTGTCTGGGCAGACAAACCGGGAGAGCCTTCCAAGGAGCCCCCTGTGATGTGGCACTGATGTGGCACTCCCTGCAGCAGGATTTACGAGACATTTGGGGTTTGCTGCTGCTCCCTTCACAGAGCTCTCCCTGGCAGGCAGTGTGACTGTCAGCTGGGGCTGCTTTGGTGATGGTAAAGGAGCATCAACACCAAAATGGTCCTGCCGTGACTGTTCAAGGCAAAGTTTTTGAACCTTGGAGAGCACACAGAGTTCTCCAGCCCTCAAAAACTGCTCAGGCCAGGCTTGCAGATTTGCATGTGTCTCATAATCCCAAACTGTCTGAACCTCATGTTTGTTAAGGAAACAAAGTTTGTTTCCTTAATTGCTCGCAGTCGCGGATTTAAAAATTTAAAAGGTGTTTCCATGCTGGAGCAATGAGGCTGTGGGCAGCACTGTGCTCACCTGCTCTGCAGAGAGGGGCTCTGCTCTCACTACTCAGCCAGCCTTCCCAGCTCTGTTCACCTCCAGCAGCAATGTCAAGCTAACCCAATTTTTTAGCTGGTATTGAGTGCCACGGGCAAGTTTCAGAGATGTCTCTTTAATTCCTGCACTTGTAGAATTTTGTGAATATTTTCCCTCCAGTTCTACTGACTCATGCAGTCCAGGGAGTGGAGGCAGGAGAGAACATGAACACTGTAACCCAGGCCTAATTTACTTATCTGGTAAAGGCAGTTGTCAGTAAGCCCTTCACCTCTCTGCCCACAAAGATAGTACCCCCTGTGAGACTGTCTGGCCTCCCAGGTGTAAATATGGCATCAGTAGTGCTTGACTGTCCTAGCCAAGGCAGCTCCTGTGCTGGGATGCCCTGTGTGGGTGACAGCATTCCAATGGGAAATGCTGCTGAGCCCACAGCCTGGTGCCAGGGCACACAGCTCTTTGTTGTTGGGGGCACAGGCTGTTGTGGCACACTCATCTCTTGATTCTGAACCTGTTTGCTGCTTATTTTTTATGATATCCTTAACACCCTAAACCAGAACTTGAGTTTGGCACCAGTGTAGGGTTTTGACACATTTCTTTTAAGGCACAGAGCTGTAATGGGGATCACTGCTCAGTGCCACTGGGGAGACTGAGGATGTCATTCCTGGAAAGGGAGGGTAGCTATGAGATGCTTCAGTGCTCAGAGAGATTTGTGTCTGTGAGAAATGGATTTAGAAATAAGTTACAGTAGTAAGTAGCAGTGACTTTTCTTTTTCCCCTAATCTGTTCAACATGCAGCTCTGATAGCTCTGCCAGTTAGATTTGAATTGAAACTGGCTCCACAAGGTACAAAGGCTCTCGAGCCTCATTGCTGGGACGGGAAATCCATTGTGGCTCCTGATTAGTGCTGGTGAAATCGGAAACCTTTCTTGGGGCAGATAATGATCTCACAAATGAAAATATAACCTGTTCATCCTGAATTTTAACAGGATAGTTATGCAACTCCAGGCCAAATCCAGGATGTGTCTTATCTGTGCACCCCTTGGTCAGAAAAGGAAGGGTGGGTTTGGACCCCTGCAGTACCCTGTCCTCAGAGCTCCCCTACTTAATGCCAGCAGCAGAGGGGTGATGGGGTGAGACTGAGTAAAGAGATTGGGGTTCCCGTGTTGGGACCACCCCTCTGAACTTCTTGGCTGAAGATTTGGCCTCTGTTTAATGTTCCTCCCCATGACAGTCACCACTGTCAAAAGACAGGTGGTCTGGCTGGGGCTATCCATGCTTTTGCAGTCCCATAATAATCCCTTTAATTACGGGTAACAATAGGTTCTGTTTTTTCCTATGTTAATAACAAGTTCCAGGGTATAAATAACTCTGCAATTAAAACACCTAACGATTTACCATTTGACACCTATGCAGGCTGCTGGAGGAGCCTTGGCTGTGCAAGGAAATTTTTTCTCCTGCCCTGAATATTTTATAATTGTTCTACAAAGAGCACATGGATGCTCCAGTCATTAAGAAATGCCAACCAAGGTACATTGTGGCACCAGGGAGCAGAGAACAAATAGTTAGGGCTGTGCTGCAGCTGGAGGGAGCACTCCTTTCAGACCTGAGGCCTGGTTTGTTTGACTAGTTCTGTATATTGACCTTTGTTGTTTAAGAAAAATACAAACAAACACTATGGCTTTCTTATAGGACCCATTCACTCTTTCAGAGGCTTTGTGGTGCCTGTTGATGAGAGCAGCAGACGTGTGGCCGTGTACTGCAGCCTGGAACACCTCTGGTGTTTGCTGTCCTTGGGTGTGTGCAGAGACAACCTGCACGGCCCCTCCTTTGTGCCTGTGGAAGAGGCAGTCTGTATGTAAATACATGGAAATAGGCCCGGTGACAATTGCCAAGGAGATGGGGGTGATGGGGAGAGGGAAATTCACCTCAGCTCTCCGAGGGGAGGCAGAGTCCCGAGTGTCACCTCCGAGCCCGCCCGTGATGGGTTTGATGTGGAGCCTGCGAACGGAGCTGCTTAAACATAGCAGTGTGCCTAAAAATGAAAAAATAAAAGCAGTGCTATTTTAAGCCTCGAGAACGAGGGATTATAAATAGCCCCAGTGGTGTGTTACTCCTGGCTGGGTGTGTCGGTGCTGGAACATCAGCACAGCTGTCACTTCCCTTTGAAGCGGCTTGTCGCTAATGACCGCGGCCGGGAGCCTCCTCCTCCTTCCCTGTTCCCCGATAAACACAGGGCACTGATAAGGTGCTCAGGGCACTGATAAGGTGCTCAAGGCACTCAAGGCTCTCCAGGCCGGGTCCATCACACCAGCCCTCAAGCACAGCCGAATGGGAGCTGTGGAGCTCCTGGGGGGAGGCAGTGCTGGCCCAGTGCAGCTGAGGGGGTTCTGCTGAGAACAGGCTGTGGAGCTGGGGCTGCTGAACCCCGAAAAAAGGCAAAACAGGTGTGTGGATAAATACTGGTTTGGGCCTCGTGAGCTGTGCATTTAGAGCTCTCAGTTGTCAGTCTTGCTCTGTGCCTGGTTAGGATACATCTTTCTGCTCCCATCATTTAGACTTCTCCTGTGGCCAATGGAGGAAAAGATGTTTTGAGAGTAATTTCAGCTCACCTTACCGTGCACCTCCAAGGTGAGGTGGGCAGGCTGCAGTGAATGAAGCCTGGAAAACACACCAAGGCTTGCCCTTGCCTGCCTGTATTCCAATCTGTGGAGGCAACAGCAGCTGTGGTGATCCAATACATAAAGTAAATTAAGTTGAAAGTCACACAGGTACCTTAAATAGCTGACTTTTTACTTTCTGACTTTCAAAAATGGTTTTAGTTTCTGTCTGTTATTGCAGTGCGGTGGCTGGAAAGAAGCACCTTTGATGCTGTGTTCCATTGCCTCCACACTGCAGTGAGAGGCAGGGGACAGGCTCTTCCTTGGAAGCTGTTTCCAAGAGGAATTCTGGCTGACTCTTGCACCAAGTAATGATATGTTTATCTGCAATATATGGAGCCAGGAGCCGTCTCTGGGTGATAGGGATCTGGAGACTAGTAAACAAAAAAAGGCAAGGTTGGAACTCAAACTGTAAGAAGATTGTTTGGGTCTAAAGAAAGCAACTATAAACCAAATAATGATGATGTTGAAAAAGGTCTGGAGTGGTGTGTGTCAGGACAAGGTGCAAATGTATCTGCCAAGCCCCTGCAATGGTAGGATGCTAAAATCTGGGTTATTCTCACAGGGAGCTGTGAGCAGCTTGTACCCAGAAGGCAAAGCAAAGGGAGCTTGTGGGCCATTTCTTCTTTTCATAACAAAGAGAAATGGGCCAGGAATCTCTCCTGGTGTAGCTGAGTCTTCCCCAAAGAGGGGGAGCTTATTTCATGTTCTTGCACTGGAGGAAACCTGGCAAATAGGTATCAGTAAAAGAGGCAAAACACCCTGATGTCTGAAGGTTTCCAGGAGCTCATGCTGAATTCTTACTCTGTAGCCTGCTTGTAACACATATGCCTGTGTCGTGATCTGATGCTCCACTAGCATGGGCACCAAGCCATTGGTGAGAGAAAAGATTTCCATCAAAAAATGAACAGGAACAACAGCAGTGACAAATAAAGATCTTACAGGTTCAAACCTGATAAGCTGACAGCTCCATTTCCAAAGCTGGATGTTTTCAACTAACCACCTAGAAACAGTATTTTAGTATCTGCTGACTGTGGTGGACCACGTGCATTCTCCACACTACTGACAGTCAGAGAGCTTCTGGGGGTCCTGAACAGGGATCTGAAAAGCTGCAGTTAAGTGCCAGGCCAAAGATGAAAGCCTTTTTCTGAAAGTGAAGTTGTTAGCTCAGTCTGAGAGCAGAGACTTCTCCCATGACTCTGTGTGGCCAGAGCTGCTCCTGGAGGGCAGTGGAAGGACTGATTTAATGCTCCTTGTCTCCTTGCTTTTATGCTGAACTCTAAATCATGCCTGCGTTTGGCGGCAGCTTAGCAGTGAGTGCAGCACAGAGCCTGAGACCCCTCGGGTGCCACAAGCACCCAGATCTCCTCTGCCCTGGCCTGGGGGATGTTTGCAGCTGAGGTGTGTGAGGATGCACAACACACACGGACACAGACAGACACAGACACAGACACACACACCTCCCCCCGTTACGGTATGAAGAAGCTCAGCTTGCTTTTTATTGCCTCTCCCCACTCCCCCCTTCTTCTTTTCTATAATCATTGCAAAACAGGAACAAATGAGTGTGTCACTTTAAACCATGAAACCACTTAGTCCATAAAGACAGATTTGGCGTCTTTGTGCTGCAGTGACAGGCCAGCGTCGCTCCATAGTGATCCCACTGTTCTTCTCGGCCCCGCACCCCCCTGCCCTCCCCACCCCCTCCCAGATTTGCTCCGTGTTTGCCTGCCTCTGTTTTTGTGGTTGGTAACCAGCAGAAGAATGGAATGGATTTAATGATTTGTTGGCTGCGGTGCTGGCATGATTAAGTCAATAAAGCTGCAAGCTGAAAACAGTGTAGTTACAGTATATGACTTTAACCTTGTTAATGCATGTTTATGTCCCCCTGCCCAATGTATGGCTGTATATTGCATAAAGAAGATCTGACCAATCTTTAACCCATTAAATAATTCATAAAGTGAGAGCAGACATCAGCTACTTGCCGAGCGGATCAGTAACCATGGGGTCAGCAATAACTTTGGCTCCCTGGACCATATCCAGCATGTTTAAACTCTGGTGATGTCACCAGGCAAGCTTCTAAGCTTAATCATTTGGATGGGAACAAAGGGAAGTTAACTGTTGACATGCAGTGTCTCTGCAGAAGAGACACGTGCAGTGCTCTGCAACATCCCAGCCTGGCAGGGAGCGTGGCTGGGCTCCAGCTCTGAGCCTCTTGTTCATGTCCCTCTGTCCCCCTTTCCTTACAGCAAAAGTGTGGCTGGCCACATGTTCAAGGACACGTGCTTCCTAAACTCCTTTTAGCTCAAGTGACAGAGACACCAGAATCCCACAGAATTTCAGGGAAATATCGGCTGATGTGACAAGATGGTATTTGGAGGCACTTGGAAGGTTTTCTCATCATGGGTAAATTTTGAATGAAAAACATCTGCAATGGAAATGACAGAGAAGGACATATAATGCAGATAGAACAGGGTGAAGACAGGGATGTGCGAGAGGATATGGAGTTAAACTGGACCATTCTCCCTGAAGTAAAAGTTGTCATAATAAAGTATCAAGCAGGACTTGCAGGTGGATCCCAAGATTTTCACAGGAAACTACCTCAGCCAGTCTCTTATTTTTGTAAAGACAAAACATAGGGCTGACTTGTCCTGGCACTGAGTTCTCCTCACACAGCTTCCAGCTGGGCACTGAGGGATTTTCCAGGTGCTGCCATGTCCAAAGCTGTTGCACATGGAGTTTTTTGAGGACTTCAGGGGCAGATCATGGGGCATGTGGCTGGGACATGCTGCACTCACTGGGCTGTGCAGCCAGGTTAGAGGCCTGGGGACCATCACAGCTCTGTGTAGTTTAGTGTTGTTCTGAGATGCAGCCAGCTGTGGCCAGACCTGGAGGAGAGATGCAGAGAGGAAAACATGGCAATGACTTGTGTGTGGAGTGAAGCAGGAAAAGCCCTTCCACCTCTCACTGCTGAGCAACAAGGAAAGCAGCTCTGCCAGGCCTGTGGGGTCATGACACCAGGGCAAGGGAGAGGCAGGTTTCAGATGGAAACCCTTACATTGCCTCAGGAAATTTCCCTCATTCTTTCTGGGAGGAACTTTAATTCCTTTTGGAGGGAAACTGAGACAGGGAGTAATGAAGTTGTTTGCCCATAGTCAGTGAAGAATCTCTGTATGACAGAACTGGAAACTGGACCTGGTTAAGTAAGCCCAAGTCCATAGGAATGGCTCTTGTCCTCTGACTCAGTAAAGAGGCAAAGGCTTTAGAGGCTTGGGAATTCACCTGTAATGATCCCAGCTCCCACTTCTTCTGACAGATTGCATGCTTACACTCTCATGAACTCACCCCAGCTGTGTGTCCAAAGCCACACTTGCTTGTGTGGCTCAGCTCCTCAGAGCCTTGCATGCACAGCACAGAGCCAGGGGTGTTTGCAAACACACCCCAGTTTCTCCATGTCCCCATGGCTAGGACTGCTGGGGCTGTTAGAGGCACCAGGTAAAAGCTCTCACATGGTTATTTGTGAGGCAGATGGCTGCATACAGCAGAGCATATCTCAGAATCCACCACATCCGCTCAGTAATGCATTTTCCAGTGCCAAAAGATAGGCACCCTGTGTTGGAGATTAGAGCAGGACCTTCAGTCTGCTGTTGCCAGTGTCTGCAGGCAGAGATCGGGGACGAGGCTGACCCCCAGAGCTAATGCTGATTATTCTCAGTCACTCAGTTACTCCCTGTTTCTTTTTGGTGGTTCTTTTGATGATTCTCAATTTAATTTACCCTGCCTTTTTGTTTTGTTTTGTTTTGTTTTCTTAGTTTGGTTTTTGCTGTAATCCAGAACAGCAGTCTGCTTCAGAGAAGATGCTCCAGAATTTATGGCAAGTCATATCTGATCTGTGCAGGAATTCCATGTTCAGTTTTCTTTGTTTTTAGCTTGGAACATTGTGCAACGCGCCTGAAAATCTTTCTTTACCGGTCTGTTGGTTTCGATTAATGAACCCACATACACCTAGTGATGTTTTATTATCACTCACCTATCATATGGTGTTATAGCAGCTGGTTATTTTTGTGCATTGACTGCATTTTCTTTTCTGCTTGATAGAAAACAGAGTTGCTCCAAGCATATGATAATGCTGAATGGGGGGATCCCAACTTCTGACCCATAGCTAATATCCTGCAAGTCACATGGAGCTACCGGGGATTCTTGAGCTGGAGCTCCAAATGCCTGTGTTATCAGCAAATAAACACCATTAATTGCTTCTAATATGGCATGCAGTGGTTAAATGACAAGATCCTTATTAATATGTGTGTATATCAGCCTTTCAGTGTGGATGAGGGGGAGTATGAAGTGGTAAAATTATTTAAAATTAGTAGGGAGTATTTACAGGAAGACATAAAGAACTGTCAGTTGAGGAAAGCAGAATTTTATGTTCTTGTTCTGGATGACCTTGCTCCAAGGACAAATCAGAGCTTTATGAAATGAAGCTGCAGATGGCTAGTCTCAACTCTGTAATAATGAAATGACACAAGAAAAAAATGAGACATCTAACAGTTTGTAAATACAATCTGAATGGAAAGGGAGAAAAGGGATTTTTTTAAGGGGAGACTGAGTTGACTTGGTTACAACAGTTCAGCTTCAGGTGTTTTAATAATGATTTCCATCTAAAAACATAATGGAATTGCTCCTTGTTCCCCATACTCAAGGTCACCTTAACACATTTTTCATTTTTAACATGTCAATATCTTGGTTTTAAAAATTTGATCAGGAGAACTACCTAGTCACAGCCTTCCTTTTATCCATTATTTTAGCATATTATTGACCACTGCCTTTTGTTTTGTCAGTTACGGTGATTTTTGACACCTGATTTTTGACACCTGGCAGAGGATCTGATGAAACCCTTTTTAGGTGTTGGGTTAGTTTCATGTGTTAGGAAAGAGTAAGGGTGTGAGAAGTTCAATACTGAAAAAGTGATGTGATACTTTGTGCCAGAGCATGCTTTGTTTGTGCAGTTACATGAGAAATCAGGAGTAATTATGCTGGGTTTTGCATGTGGGGAGGTTTTCATGCAAAGGGCTTCTCAGAAGTTGTTAGAGAGCCAGCTACTACTGAAAGTGAAGAAGACTTGGGCAGCTGCCTCTGCAAATTAATCCTTTGCATGGCAAGGAAAAAGAAATTAATGGAAATGTTAACTTGGAGAAAGCAGGGGATTTTCAAAATCTCAGTGATCCACACCACCTCACTGCAGTTCACAGAGCTTTTCAGAAATTGGCAGGTAGAGAACTGATTTATCCCATTAGCTCAAGATTTTCTGACTTTCACTTTGCTGGTGTGAAATCTTCTGTATTTCTTGTATCAGATCTCTCTGCTCTCCCTAATACATAAATTTACCAGCCAGTCATTGCCCTCCCCTGCAGCAGCTTCTGCTGGGTGTTGAGCTCACTTGACTCCTTTGGAATCTCATTGACACCTCTGAGAGCATGACTTGACATAACACAAGGATTGCTCGAGTCAAACCACTTTATAAGACACAAGATATTGTAGTTTGTCATCACAGCTAGCACAACCTTGTAGAGACAGGCAGGACTACCAGCTGAAATTAGGTGAGATAAATACAGTTTTAGATTATCTCATTCAATTTATAGGCAAGCTGCCCTCCGTGGGAACAAGAGCGTGGTGTCAAGGGTTGGAGAATCATGGCAGCTGTACAACCCAATATCAATATATGTTCTGTGCAGAGAATTCAGTTTTGGGATTGTGACTGTGTTATACAGAGAGGTTTGCCTTGCATTTGGGATGGTGGATCAAAGGCTACACTCACCCGTGGCCTGGGAGTTTATCTGGGCCAAAGGAACTACTTTCAAGGGAGCTGCTGTTGCTGGAATCTTGATCACACCTCTCTACAAGCACTGCAGTCCCTGGAAGGTTGTGTCTGTCTGTTACACACCAACTCCTCCATTCTCAAGCTCTTATCTGCTCCCAAAGCTGTTTCCCATGTTCCTTATTACTAGATTAGTGACACCAATGATTTCCACATGCCTGCTAAAGGATGTATTTTTGTCTAAGAGAAAAATCCCCGTTGCAATAATTCATTCTGGATTTTCTGTCTTTTGGTTGTTCTGGTTGCTGTTGCTCTTTAAGGGCATGTTTTGATGGATGAAACCAACTCTGACAATATTGGTAAAGTCTTTGCACAACAGTTTTATCTAATTCAATTAATTTTTTTTAAGAGAGGAAGTTGAGTCAGTTTCTATCATATTAGAATTTTGAGTCCATTTTAAAAGCACTTTGGATACTTTGATGGAATTTTGTTTTGTTTTGAACTGCATGAAGTATAAGAACAACTACAGGGAAATTGGTGTTTCAACTGCTTTGCTTGAAGGCAGGAGGAAGATCCTGATGAAATTGCTAGCCAGATGTGGTGATCTTGTCACTGCTCCTAGCAAGGAAGCAGCTCTATCTTTCAAGGAAACTGTACATGCTCATGCTGTATGAAAAGAACAAAAATCTTGGAAGATTGTTTTTTAACCAAACCATATACCCACGGATCACTTACAGTCTTCAAACAAAGCCTTTTCCTGACTGACAGCCCCCAAGATAAGCTTAGAAACTTGAGTCTGGCAGTATTTCACATGCTTGTGTATCAAGTAAATCGTTGAAAGATGGATAAAAAAAGCCCAGATCCACCAAACTGCACAGTTTGTTTTATCAATGTTCATACATTGTGCTAAAGCAAACACGCAAACAAACAGAAAACTTTGGAGCATTTCTGAACTGAAAGGCTGTTTTATCTTGAGGAGCATCTCTGAATTGTGAGCAGAATAGAGGGGAAAAAAAGACAGAAAACTTTCAAAGAGCAGATGGAGAGTTTTGTTAATGGCAAGGAGCAGAGGCAAGAAGCACAGGTAGCCCCAGAGTTCTGCATGGAGCAAATGACAGTGGCATCTCACAGACATCACACTCTTGGGAGGCTGACATGATCCTTTTGACAAACTGGCCCTGGACTTTGTTTGCTTTATTTATATGCATAGGTCACTATCTTAGTATCTAAGTGCATTAACAGCTGTGGAGGCCATGAGCCTTCTTTGGAAAGGTGGCATCAAGGTTTCCTGTGGCTATGCACAAAGTCTCCACACAGCAGGAGTCTACTTGTGGCTTCTCTGTCATTCTAAGTCATAAAACTTAAAACCATGAATTTGGGCAAGACAGCTTTAATACTGCTGGTGTTTAATTGCTTAGTCTGTAGTGTTTGCACTGTGGTTGTGCCTGGGGTCTCAGTCCTGGGCTTCAGAATTAAGTGTTGCCCAAGCTTGAAGTCCCCACCAAAGAGATGCAGCACAGCTCCTGGATGAAAGAGGGGCAGGTGGGAGTGCAGAGAAATGCAGGGACATTAGTTTGAAACTAGTATTTGCATTTTCTCAGCAGAGTACAGAACTCCCTGTTTGTAACAGATGTTCTAAAAATACAGAACAGAACTTGGTTTGTGAAACTTCACCCCACCCCCAGGGAATAGCTGTCCCTGCCACGAGCACGGATCGCCCACGAGTCCCCAGCCCAGGAGCCAGGGCCTTAGAGCAGGTCAGGAGTGGCTCTGCTCAAGTCCTGTAGCCATGGTTTTCTGGTTACTTCTTGTGTTTCTTATTTACTATGTGATATCATGATATATTCTTCAAACTAAGGTACCTTTGGTTGCCAAAAAAACCCCAGAACTGGTGGAAAAAGCAGTTTGTCCCATTCATGTACATGGAGCTAACATCCACCCTGGCTGCCCCATTTCCTTTAGTCTTTTGTTTTTATGCTGTGGTCCATCTCAACAGCCCTTCTGGTTTAAGCTCTGAAATCACTGGATTCAGCTGGATGCCCCATTGGAAGTAGAGGGAATATTTCTCAAATCAGCAGCATCTTTTGAAATGGAATAAACTTTTTAAATTCAGGTACTAGAGGTATTTTAAATGAGCCCTTCTTCTGTTCCTCCACTACTGCTAATGCTTTCAGTTAGGAAGTGCAGCTCTTCCCCAACTCTGCAAATATCTACTGCAATTTGCAGTGCTGCTTGCCTCTCTCTCAGTAACCTTGCTGTGACCTGGTTATCTATTAGAACCACAAAGAATTCAGTCTCTAATTAGTCCATCTGTTAACTATTCAAATTCATGACTTAGTTTTATTGTCTGAGCCTTTAACATAATGCTGAATGGTCTCACCTGGCAGCTTATTTCTTATAAAGCAAATGTGCCTTTCAGAGAGCCATTTTGGTGCAGATAACTGTCTTTTCAGCATTGGACAAATGAGACTGTCTAGCAGCCTGCAGTCCCCTTCCTGCCCTCACTGAAAAAAATTGTACATCTCCAATAGCTCTGGGCTTAAGTCAATACAGTTTAACATGTACAATTTCTTTGTTATATTCTTTGGAGTTACACCATAAGAGCAGATGGGAAAGTTTAATAATGATAAATGAGTTTACTCATTTTCACATAGTATTTTCACATAGTCCTAAAAACAATGAATGCTCTTTATTAAAGATTAGAGAGTTTTTTACATGCTTACCAAAGAGTGATTACAGCTCTGGTTCAGCTCCTCAGAAAGTCTTGCTTTTAAATTCTTTTCGGACTGTTTGTTAATGAGGATTCAGAGGAATTAGGGGCCACAAATTTACTCATTCTTGCTCAAGTGAAGCCACAAAGTGATTACTGGATATATCACTAAGTATTGAGGACTGAAGTTTATCAACCACGTTCACACAGAACTGTTCATCTCCACACTTACTTGCTGCACCTGTGCATTTTCTGCGTCGTCAGATGATGGGGCTTGAGCTTGTCAGTGGAATTTTGGAAGGATGTAGATTAATAAATGTCCATGGCAGGGCTCAGTGGCACTGTGTGCACGCTTTCCATCCAGCAGTGCCTCAGTGGCTGTTGGAGCAGCCCTGGCTGGCCCAGCTGGGTGCAGTGAGCGCGGATTTGCCATGGAGCCCAGTGGGGCGGCCAAGGGCACTGGTGCCACTGGTGTCACTGAGGGAGCCATGGCCTTCACAGGGGCACTCAGTGCCTCAACACTGACAGGAGCATTGCGCGTTCCTGCAAGCCTGGGGACCGACTCTTTTCTGCCCGCTCTTGGAGCTAGTGCGTGAGATGCTAAGTCAGAACTGTGATGTTTTCCCCAAGGCCTTTCTGAGCAGAAATTGCCCCACTGGGGAGCCTGGGGAGTGCTGCAGGAGCTCTGGACCTGCTGTGACACTTTGCCTGGCAACAGGAACACGTACTCAAACTCACTCTCCAGTTCCAGGTCTGTGTGGTGTGCCATTTAGTTAGGGATTCTGCCCATTTTAATATGACTTTTGAGAGGGGAAAACAGAGAAAAAAACATGATATCTACATACAATTTTTTTTTTTAAGTCAAAGAGTCAGAACCTCCCATAGCTCTCTCCACCCTCCAGTGTGAGGCACAGCTCAGCCACACAGACCCTTGGGTGGGAACATCCACTCCAACATTCCCAGCTTTGGCAGCAGAATCCTTCTCTCTTTGCTGTCTTCCTGGATTTATAATGGGATAAAACCAAACTACAGACGAGTTAAGATTGTGGCTGCTTTGGCTTGGTTTTACTAGGAGAAGGAAAGTGATTTTTCTTGGGAAGTGATGAAAAGGAAAAATGTTTAAAGTTCATTAACCTTTGGTACAGATTGCAGTGTCCTTTAGACTACACCATAGCTATTCTTAGTCATGACGTGCGAGTGGTTATTTTTTATTGTACAGGAATACAGTAGTTCCCACTAGTGGTGAAAAGAGAGAATTTTTTTTCCTTTTCCTTTCTGTTTTTCTTTTTTGTCTTAACCTAAACGTGAACTTGTAGAAGTCAGGATTTCTAACTCACTCTTCGGCTTCTCAGCTATGCTATTTTGTCCTAATTTCCCCAAAAGCAAACTGCATATCTCTAGATTGTTTCTTTACTCGCTAATTAAGTGTTACACAACTTTGCTCTGAAAAACTCAGCAACCCATTCAGTGTATTTGCAAATGAACTTTTCTGATTGTCATTATTGCTATAGGGTGCCTGCAGAAAATCCCATATAATTAAGCAGTTGTACCACCACAGCACAAGAGCTGCAATTAGTAATGTGATTTACACTTCTTTACCATTAATAATATGGAAACATCAACATTATTTTCTTGATGATGTTTAGGAGAAATTAGAATGAGGTGGACATGATTAGGAAAAGAGACTTTTATGTTATGACTTGTTAATGCAATAGCCCAGAGCAAGACATCAGAATGATTGTCCTTGCACTAAAACTCCTTTGCTTCAGTAAGCACAGACCCTCTGTGCACCACAAGACAAGTTTGGAGGAAATTGGATAGATGGCAGGGATTTTGGTGGTATGAACATTTCAGCGTCTTTCATGTGCAGAGTACACAAACGGAATCTCTCCACTTTCAAATATTCCCCCAGAGGCAATCTGCATTATTCAAAGCTTAACTGTGGTTGCAGAATCCTGTCTGACATGAAAGCAGACTGCCGGCTTAAAATGAACTTTCATATTTACATCTGTAGTAAATCATATTTACTTTTTCATCCCCTCCTCTTTTTCCGTGGGAGAGATGGAGTCAAATGGGTAGGAGGGAAGGGGGAGGAGGAGAGATGTCCAGCAGAATTGTAAGCAAAGCACCAGTAATAAAATCTAGTCTTACGAGACTGCCCATGAATAGGAATGATAATGAGAGCAGTGATGAGCTGCAGGTTTGTGTCTTTTAGTAAATTATCTAGCAGGCATTTACATTTAATCAATTGTGCTTTTGCATAATAGACCAAAGTGCTACAACAAAAGGAGGCACCATAAAAATGAGTAATTTCAGTGACCTTCTTGGTAATCCCTCTTAGAAAGAATGTCTTGGAAGGAGTTGGATGATTCCTCATGGTGAAGCCTCTGTGGAAAGGTGCCCCAGGCTCAAGGAGCTTTCCTGGTGACAAATGCCTTTCAAGGCTTCCTTCTGGCCCCTCTGAAACATGGCTCGTATCCTGTTTTCTCCATCTGAGCATGCTTCTAATTGTCAGATGTCAGAAGGCAACAACCATTTTCTTCTTGCTTATCTCCTGATAACATTGATTCTCAAACAAAGGATGTGGGCTTCCACTCTGAAAACAAAGGAAGCATGGCCCAGCTAAGGATGCTGGATATAATATACATACTTATCCCTTCCAATAATAACAATACATCATAAATAATGTAGAAGCTGGATGTGAAAACAGAGAACGGGGAATGCGCTGGTGTTGCTGTTCCTGGGTACAGCACTCACAGGATCTTGTCCTTAGCAAGGCCTTGACTTCTTCCCTCATTTTTCTCTTGTATTTCCCTGAATACCTGCCAGCTCCTAAGATGTTTAGAATTCAGTATTTTTTAAATTCTTTTTCCATTTTGGGTTGTGTCTTCATCATGTTCTGGTGAATTATTTTTCTCTCCTCCCCATCGTACTCTTTCTTTGGAGGCAAAAGCTCAGCTGTCAAAGTCAATTTGGATCTTTCACAGAGGACTTAGAAAGAGGCTGGTTTGTGCCAGGCGGGAGCAGGGCTCACTGCATTTATTACTGATTTGTGCCTAGGCATGACCTGACCCTGCATTTTTGTATGTTCTTCTCCCCTTTCACAGTGACATCTTCTTGTTCATCTGATCTTGAAACCCACAAGAACCACTTTAATCCCAGGCCCGCATCTTCCTTATCTCTCTTGGTCCCGGGTCTGATGGCACCCTTTCCATTCCTTTGCCTTTAGTTTGCTCTTTCCCTGTAGGTTTTTCCTCTACATTCACATGCTAAATCCCACCCTGATGCAACTTTCCTTTCCTTCTGTCTTTCAGTATAACAGTTGGAGAAGTTGTGAGAAATGTGATGCTTTACTCCCACCCCTTCTGCCAGCCAGGCAGCCCTGTGACTGCATCACTGGTAGTGAATGGGTCCTCATGGCCTTGGGCAACACAGGAGAAATTTTGGTTTAACCTTTAGCTTCTCTCACTTCTTCTTGTGCTGATCCTTAGAAATCAGAGCACTCCCCCACCTCTCACTGTCCCCGCTGGAGCACACAGGGCCATGTGAGTCCATGAGGTGCTTTGGCCTTGGGACAGCTGAAGACTGAAGAGAGGGCATCAGTAGAGAGGATAAGAGCTTCTGTTGTTACCTCCCTGATGAGATTAATTTCCTTTTTTTCTCTTTCCTGGCAGGATCAAAGCCCTGGCATCGTTGCCAGGGTGCAGGAGCCGGGCTCCATCCCGAGCAGCGGCTCCGTGCCGGCACCGGCCACGGTCAATGGGTACACGATGAGGAACCATCTCCTGAAGCAGCAGATCATGAAACGGCAGCTGATGCAGGTACAGGGGGAATGGGCCTGTGGGCTGCTGTGCTCTCACCTCACTGGGAGGGACAGGACTAACTGGAATGAGGAAATCATCAGTCAGCAAACGCTAAGGGTGACTGGAATTGCTAGGCTGAGTCAGACTAGGCTGTGGTGAGTCCAGCATGAAGCCAAGAGAGGCCAAGGCCAAGTGCTGCTCTGCCAGAGCTGAGTGCAGATCTGCTCCCTCATATGCAAGGGAAGGATTTGGTCACCTCCATATCCCTGATGTCATTTTTGGTCAGCCACAGATTTGGGAAGGAAGATGCAGAGAAGGGAGGCTTGGGAAGTGAATCAGCCCCAGAGAGATGTTCTCCATGCTTGTCTTTCTCTCTGGTTCCCTGGGGCTTTAGCAGAGCAGATGTTTGTCCAGGACTTGACTGGTCTCTCTAGCAACAGAAGCCCCTGTAAGAGGTTTGCCAGGCTGTGTGAGGAAGCTGGGATGGGGAAATCCCACAAATTAATTGGTTCTGACCATGCGCCTCTGACTTCTTGAATGTGCTACTGGATTTGGGTCAGGGAGGCTCATTTCTGTGGATGGGAAATGAGATGAGAAGCAGCTCAAAAACCCTCAATGAGTCCTGAGCTGCTCCTTGATCAGACTCCCTTTCAAACCCAACTCTACCTCCCTGCCATCACTTGGCTTTAACTTTTTCTGGGCCTCTCTAAGACAGGGGGAGCTCCACCATCCCCAGAGAGCTCCCCAGGTCACAGCTGCTGCCCACAGCAGGGATGTGAGTGCAGTGCTGGCTTCTGGGGCTGAATGGTGGGAGACTCAAATCAGTCACCTGGACTAGCCCAGCAATGCCTTGCTCAGGGAGCACCTGCTGTGGATCCCTGGCTCCTGTGTTCTGGTTACAAGTGGCAAAAAGCACTCAAGGGGATGGTGCACATGGGCAGAGCTTCCAGCAGCAGCACACTTGACTCATAAGCTGGTGAACACAGGAGTCTCCATGTTTGTCCAGCTCCCCTTTGGCTGCCTGCACGGCATCTGCTGAAGGTTGCAGTTCCCAGTGCTGGGCTGGCATCAGGACACCTCTGCAAAAAAGGGAATGTGAGAAATTAAAATTCAATCTGGAATGAACTGTCTGGGTTGAGTCTTATCAGAGGAGGGGGGTAAAGAGTGTATGGGAGAGGTTGTTAATGACAGTGGCTACACTTCAAGTATCTGCTGCTCTTTTGGTTGTCAAGAGACTTCAACTTCACTGTTACTCCTCTTGTTTTCCAGGAAAAGCAGAGACAAAACATGCTGGGAGTAACATCTGAACAGAGGAGCTTGTTTGCAGCTCAGCAGATAAACCAGTTTCAAGGTAAGGAAGGAAATTACCAGAAAATGGTCTGAAAATCCTTGAGGTGCCAAGGCCTGGTGTCTGGTTAAATAGAGACACTTAATGATTCTCTGCCCCGAATTACAAGCATTTTGCATTTTATCACATATTGTGAGAATCCTGTTTCCCTATAGCTCCATAGAACTCTGTTACAGAGAACACAGAGGAGAAGCCCCCATGACATGAAAGAAAGAGCAGCAGTTTTTAAGGCTTTAGCCATGTTTCCAGGGTGAATCCATGCTCACCAGCTAACGTGTCTCTTTGTCCACAGCCGTGCAGCAGCCCATCCCTGCTGACTGCAACCAGGTGCTTCCCGCTCCTCCGCCCAACCACCGCATGCTGCCGTCAAACCCAGCCATGCTCCAGAGCACCCTGGGCTCCGGCATGGCCTCAGCCCCCGCCAGCCAGAGCAGCGGGACCATGGTGATGATGCCACACAACCCTGGCAAGCAGCAGGGGATTTTCCCACCTAATTCTGACTTTAACATCCCGCTGCGGCCCAGCCAGAACTCGCTAGGCATGAACTCGGGGTGCCAAACTGGTCACAGCCACTCCTCTGTGAGGCCGGGAATGCCCATGGGAGGCTTCAGTTCTGGCTCCTTAGCAAATCACTCTGCAACACAGCAGCACCTGAGGCAGCCGAGCATGCCAAGAATCCCCAACGTCTACCCCAACTCATCAGCCCAGATGTGGACACCCACTACTGTGCCAAGAATGCCAAATCAAAGCCAAATGGATACCAGCATGCAGCAGTTTTCTGGGAACACGGTGTTCTCCAAACAGGGCGTGAGGCCGAGCACACCGGGGCAGGCGTTCTCCCAGCAGGCTGTGGTGCCGCCAAACCAGATCGCTCCTGGCATCCAGGTCAGGCAGATGCAGAAACTGAGCATGGGACAGTCTGGCCAGGGCTTGAGCTCAATGAGTAATCAGAACTTGAGACACAATTTAACCAGGGGACCGTTGCCAGCTATGAATGTTATGAAATCGTTGCCCCAAGGAGTGTCCAGTTTTAACCACCTCAATCCTGCCCCGGGGCTGGGCCCGCCCAGCTACCCCTCCACGGGCCAGCCCGACGCCTTCAGCAGGATGAGCGGCGCTGCTGAGCTGCCCCAGTACGACTTTGTGTCCCAGCACAGCAATTCCATCATGCCTGCCAACTGCAGCGACACCGACTTCCTCGACTCCCTCATGAAGAACAGCAGCAGCAGCAACGACGAGGAGTGGTTGAACAATCTGACAATGATAGATGACATTTTGGGACAGCATGCTCAAAGCTCTGGACACGTTTAGCTCGGAGAGAAGCAGCCTCGTTGTAAATAACACACGTATGGCTTTGAGCAGAACAGACAACCCGTGAAAGCCACTGCCTCGTTCAATACAGAGGAAATGGACTCAGCCAATTCTTTGCCTGCATCAAAGTTTAATATTGGCAGTTTTTCAGATGACTGTATATATTTGAATATTTTGTAAATTATGTTTTCCTAAACCTTAAATGTAGAAGTATTTATACTTCTTTGCTGGACTCTTTGTAAATAAATCTATAGCATAACTTTTGGTTTTATTATAGGGATTTCATTATACCTTGTTATAAATATGCAAATAATATTGTTAGTTTCAGTAATACTGTGTATTACAGCATAAAATACTTATGTTTTTGACATAACTTAACACATGATCTAGGGGTGTAATTGCAACCAGACTAAGCAGAAATCAAATGTGGCATTTATTCTCCCATATCAAAAGGAAAGATTGAAAAGTTGCATTAAAAAAATAAAGAAGTAAAAACCCTAAAAGGAGCTGCTGATTCCCTCATCACTTGGTCTTGCAGACCAAGCCTCCCATCCAGGCACCCAGTGCATTCAGGGATCTGCTTGCAGAGATGCATTTGCCAGATCCTGGGCATGTCCTCAGCTTGACTCACCCCAGTGGGTCACTGTCCTGCAGGGAGTGTGTGCTGGTGCCCTTCGGTGCTGGGGCTGCGTGCCTGGGGTCGCAGGCTCGGCGCGGTGTGGCCCATGGTGGCCGGCCTGGACAGGAGGTGCTGGGCAGGCACTGCCCAGTTCCAGCCACTGAACCCCTCAGCAAAAAGGTAGCTCTGGTTTGTGCACCTCTACCATGTATATTTGTAGTGTACAGGTGATTTGTTCCTGGTTTTAAGGCTCTTCATAATTTCTGTTTTAATGTAAGACTTTTTTCAGGGGAAAAGTCTACAAACATTAATAGTTAATTTTTGATGTTTTTCTGTCAGCTACTATTGTCCTCTGTATATTTAAGAGTCTGTTTATAAAAGATTCGCTGTACTGTAAACTTCTTAAAATGTTCATACTTTGTGTAATCATATTTTAATAGTCACGTCATACTTCGCAATACATTTGTAATATAACGTCAGCTTCAAGCACAGAATGTTTTTTTCTTCATACCATAATAAACTGCCAGGGGAAAATTGCATATCTTTATGTGCTCATTTTTCAGCTACAGTGTTTTGTACCCGCAGATATTTGAATTAATTTGATTTGTCCAGGATGCTACAACGTCAATCTAATAACATGTACAAATGCATGTGTGCTGCTGGTAGGAGCACTGGGCCAGACAGAGAGTTTAAGCAGGCTTTAATTTTATTTTAAGGTGGGAGTGCTGAGGCCCACTGTCCTTTTCAAGTATAATTATAGGTGAATGTGAAATTAATCTCTGTTGGGTTTTTTTTAACATAGCACCGTGTTTATTTAAATGATAGTTCTCGTGTGTAAATGCCAAGTGTGGGGCAGTGAGAAGGGGACCTTGCTCATTCTGTGACACCTGCAAGGGCAGTGGTCAGTACAGAGTGTTCTCCTTTGACATAGAAATTGTCTTTTGGGAGAGCTGGTGCCTGTCCTGGGGGAGGCCAGGCTCAGAGGAGGGGTAGGAAAGAACAGGAAAACTTCAGCAATGTTAAATAAATGCACAAATAGAATCTGGAGCTAAAATTGCCTCCATTGAACTGAGCCAGGCTCCCCAGCTTCCTGGTGGAGATGTGTTGTTGCTGCCCTTTGTCCAAGGCACACTGTGGGCACCGAAAGCCTGAGGAAATCTCCTGGGGGATTCCTTGCTGGAGGGAGGGGCTTGGCAAGGACATTCCTGTCCTGAGTGGGTCCTTCCAGGAGCCTGGAAGGACCAGAGCCAAAGGGCAGAAAACAGCTCCTGAAGTCAAAAATGAGAGGGGACAGTCAGGGTTTAAAGCAGCCAGGCACATGCTCTGCTGCTGGTGCACAGGAGACCTACCTGGGTACAGCCACTCCAGCCTTGTCAGAGATCCTTGTGGCTTCCTGATGGCAAAGGCAGATCCCACAGAGCCAGAGGTTCTGAGGGGAATGATCCCTAACCAGCTTCATCTCCAGTTTGACGTGTACTTGTATGAAACCAGGGTGAGGACAAAAAAATCCAGTTTTTCCAGCAAAGGAAACCAAAGCATTGCTTAAACTATGCTGTAGAACTCAGCAAGTGTCTGGGTAAGGCAGAAATGCTGACTTGCCTCTGGACAGCAGAGAGGGGGAGAAATGCCTATGGGTGAGTCTGCAGTGAGGACAAAGGTGAGTTTGTTTGGCTGTGAAAACTGGCACCATTTCAGCAGCTTTTCTGTCGTGAGCTGTATCCTGCCAGGGCACAGGGAGCTTCAGGGAGTGGCAGGTCTGACACAGGTCTGGGGTCCAGAGGCACTCGAGCCCTCCAGGCTGGCAGCACAGCAGCCACTGATGGCAGAGAAGGCTCCTGCCCGCATGGTCCTCTTGGGAATATTAATAAAAACAGCAAAAATGTCCCCTTTTCGTTCTTCATTTTGTTTGTGTCAATACACACTTCATCTTTTCAGTTCTGCATGATTTGGGTTACAAACACTGTGGGGAGGATGTCTTCAAAAGCCAACTGTTTCCAACAGAATTTTTGTCAAACAGTTTATCTTGTACCTCTGTTATGTATGCACTTGTTTTTACTCTGTTTTTTTTGTTTACCTTTTCAGCTACCGGAGCTTTTCACCCCTCCATATCCCATTCCTCATGCCTCAAGAGGGAATGATGATCCTTCCTTGCCACAAAGGTGTTGTTGGAAGAAGAACTGGGCTAAGTATAATTATTATTGTCTTGCTGGTTGTATTTGTAAGTACTCTTTAGTAAACATGTCTCTTTGGGAGTTGGCACAAAACCACAATGACCAATGCCCTGCTTGGGTTGCAGCCCAAGCACAAGGCTGCTGCCTCTCCCTGGGTCAGCTTGGGCTGCAGCACAGGCACAGGGAACTCAGGGCAAAGGCATGATGACCACAGACAAACATTCCAGCAGCTGGAGTACCAGCACTGCAGTCCTGGCTGGTGTCAGTTCATGTAAATAGTAACTGTTAATGAGTTTGTCTGTACTTTGCCTTGCCTTTTCTTCTCTCTGTTTAAAGTGTGAAAATGCTCAAAGTGTAATCCTGCCTTCCCTCTGACAGTCTGTGTCATTAAGGCAAATAGTTACAGCTGTGAGGGCTAGTGAACTGTAGGATTACACATATCTGACAGTCCTGCTGTATTTACTGGCCCAGCAGATCACCCCACAAAATGTACATGGACTTACACTGTGAGCCAAATTCTGCCACCATGCAGAGTAAGCACACAATAGATCTCCTAAAGCAGCGGTACAGTATGGGATTTATACAAACATAAATAAGAGCAGCATGTGGTGCTCTGGCAGTGCAAACTGAATTTGGGTTTCTGAAATAGTTACAAGGAACGAAGTGTCTGACAGCACTCACTGTTGAATGCCATCATTTATTTTCCATCCAAGTTATGTCACCAGACTGCCCTCATAATTATGGCCATGAAAAAACAGAGGCAAGGCAGTAAGCTTTTCCTCTTGGATTCTAAAATAACATCAAATGCCTATTAAGTCCAGAATTTCCAAAGACCTGAGCTCACTGAAAGCCTCTCTCACTGAAAGATTAGTAGCATAGGTAAGCCAGACTTACTATGGAAAAATTCTCTTTGTGGATTGTATTAATCTAAAGCAGCCCATTTATAACAAAGGAAAAACAGAAAAACATACTCTTTCCTATTAGACAGTAGGAATAGATGTCATGGGAGCCTGGATCAGACAATTTCCCTGGGAAGCATAGCCCTGACTTATGCAGAACCTGAGCCCTGCTGCTCAGAGGCTCTACAGGATTGATTACATGTCTGTCTTAAGAAGCTTTCAACAAAGGAAGCTGCACTGATGTTGAAGTGTAAGGTCAAGCTCTCCTCTTGTGTAGGATGTTGTAAATCAGGAGCTATTCCACTGCCTGCTGCAGGGTAACCCCTGATTTACACCTCTCTGGGAGCAGAGCAAGCACCTGGCAAGGAGCTGGCACCTGTCTCATGGTCCTGCCTGGATGACCCTCATGGTGGAAGGTGGGAGAGGCCACAGATGTGCAGGGTGGCCCCAGGGGAGGAGTTGCTCCCTGCTGGTGCTGCAGGGCAGCAGGGACACGGGGAGGAATGAGGCCACTGCCCTGCTCTGCCTCTCTGCTGCTGCATCTGCACTGACAGGCAGGTGGCACCTGCTCCTGGGGGACACTGGCCCTGGCACATCTGCCCAGACTGTTACTCAGGCTGAGCTAAGGGTTTGGTGCTGAACTCCAGATTAATGCCTGTTTCCTTTTATTCCCTGGTATAGATAGATATAGATATAAATATAGCTATATAAGGATATATAGATACAGATAGATAGATAGATAGATAGATAGATAGATAGATAGATAGATATAGATTAGCAAATTTTGAAAAATAATAAAAAAGCCTAGAAAAGAGTGAGATGTTTTAAACACCAATAAGGGTCTCTCCTGGGCAAGGTAAAACAGAAGTACTGGTTGGCAGATGCAGGAGTTCCTGAGAACTTAAGACTGTGCCTGGGCAAGAGGCCTCCTGTGTACAATCCTGCAAGAAACCAGGGACAGGCAGGTTATTAAAGCAGTCAGGCTGGAACCACTGGAGCTGTAGTTAATCACAGCCATGGCTGTGCTATAGATGAGTAATGACTCTCACAATTAAAGGGAAAATATTATGTACATGTTAAGAGAAGCTTTGTAGATGTATAGGTATGTTTGCCCCCCTTTCATTGTTATCAGGGATGGCCTGGCCAGTCAGGCATTTGGGAGGGTCAGTTTGTCACTGTGGCAGCACCTGGGCTCCAAGCAGGTGTAAGATGTAAGAAAGTGATCCCCCCTGCACAGAGAAGGAGTCGATTGACAAGACTTTGGGAGGGGCTAAAGGTTTAAAGGGCAGAACATCCATTGTGTGGGTGAGCGCATGGTGGTGGAATCTTTTGCTTCTGTGGCTGTACTATTTTCTCTGCTCAGCCTTCTGTTGTTTGATAAGGCTATAATAAATTAAACCTTCTAAATTTTTTGCAAGTGAGTACCATTTCTCACAACAGCTGTGTGCTGATTAAAACTACCCCCTGCCACAGCAGTGATTTGTCCCCACAGCCCAAAGGGCACATGGCTGAACCCTGCTGCCACTTTCAACGTGTGCCAAAGCCAAAGACCACTGAGAAGCTCCTGAGGTTTGTACATCTCATTGTTTTTGTCCTTATCAAGGTTTTTGATGCTGCAATTTAATGAATTTAACCAGCTTGGCTGGAGAAGAAGAAAGAAATGCCCTTTTAAGCTTAAAGTTGGATTTGTATTTAAAAAGGACATTTTAATTGTTCTGGTGTTGCCTTAATCCCTTTTCAAGGAGTGAAAAGATGTGTGCTGACCCTGCTGGGTTCCCTGTCCTGGAGCTGTGCTGTGTTTGATGGATGACTGGGACAGACAAGACCTGGGGCAGTAGCAGGGGTGGTGAGACCAGCCTATTTTCACTCTCTGAGGGGAAGCCAGCCCAAAGCTATAAAGTTGTGAAATCTCTTTTTTCTTTTGCTGATATAGAGCTGTGCTTGGCTACGGAGCTGCAGAAACATGCTTTGTTTCAAGTTTACAGACTACTCCTTGTCAACTCTGCTGGCTTTGTATGGCAGCCAGGGAATGAGAATTTCCTGTCAGCCCCTTGTTCCTTTCCTCTTCTTAGCCTATAAATTACTATTCTCTCTCACCTATTAGCTGACTGCACTATTTGCCTATGCAGTTCCCATTAACCCCCTGTTTGAGCCTTACAATCCTTAATAAATATATTTTTTTTTCCTGTGCTCTTTCAGGATAGTTGATGATGTCCATTAGCAGTGGGGGACCATGAGGCACAAAAGGCTCAAGACTCAAATCCCAAAGATATTTAGGTGCCTAATGAGGCAGGCAGACACCAGTAGGATTTTTCAAGTGTAGTTAAGCAGGACTAGCAGCCACTGTCATGGGCAGTGGGTTGAGTGTTACCACAGGTAGGTCCAGGAGGAAAAGCTGGTTGTTTCTGTATGGCTTGTTGTGAGTCAGGCCCCTTGGTGTCTTAATTTTCCAACCTTAAGAGTCAGTTGGCTAATTCTGGCAGGGATAGCATGCAGCCTGGCAGGTAGGCAGTGGAGGATGAGCCACGGATTCCAGCTCTCCTCTGTGCAAGTTCTTTGCTTTACTCAATCCCTGTTCCCACCTCTGTGATGTGGCACACCTGGCCCTGCCACAGGGCTTGGGCTCACACAGAAAACATGAGCAGGTCACTCTTCTTGGCCAATATTCCTGCCAACAAACTCTTCAAAAGTGCCACCTGTGCATCTTGAAGGCAGGTGGAGTCCTACTCCTGCTTTGAACCTCCTTCAAACTCAAACCTGACACCTCCTGAGCTTCTAATGGCTCATTAATGTACCCAAGATGTAGTGAGACACCATCTGCATCCATGCTTGTCCTGGCATGAAATCAGGCAGGGAGCCTCTTTTCATCTTCTTCCACCTAGAAGTCTGATCCCAGAATGATGCTTCCATTTTAATTGTCTGTCAATTGGTAATTTTATTCCTCTTGTCAGCATCTACAGTAAACATGAGAAGTTTTTCCTCTGGCTGTGGCAGTATTTGTAGCTGTAGTACCTCTTGTCCACCTCCTGAAATCATCCTCAAACTTAAACTCTGAGCTATCCTAGAGAGCAAATATATTCTTTTATGTATTTTTGTGTATTTTATGCAAACAGTGAGGCCCTAGTCTCTAGATGCTACCATAAGTCTACTAATAAATAATAGCTCAACACTGAGATTAACACTGCTACACAGAGACCTGATTTGGTACATTAACTTCTTATTCTTTTCATGCTGTGAATGTAAGCTGTAGCTGGAGATAAAAAGTGCTGTGAAGATTACTGTAAGTGCTCTGATCTTCTGAACCCTGAATGAGGGTCACTGTTGTATAATAAATTGCATTAAAATATAAATGAAAAGAAATCGTGTACAATTTTTCCAGCAAGAATTATTCACGAGAAGCTTCATGGGAGAAATGACTGCATTAGCTCCAATAAAAGCCATTATTTCTTTCAGGTGGCTGCTTGAAGATTTGCTAATTGTCTGAAGAACCTATATCAGCACCTGATGTGATATTCAGAGCCCCATTTGTCTCAGTGATTTTGCAGAGCTGAGAGAGGGTTTGTTCCACTCATTAGAGCAACCAAAGAAATTCTGCTTCATAATAAAATCATTTTCTCCTATTCACCAGAGTGTAAAGATTTGCCAGGCCAAATGATCCCCAGCAGTATGGCTTTTTCAGTCCCACAGGAATGATCCTTGGTCCCACAGGACTTAAGAGAAAGATTTTCATTGATTGCTGCAGTGAAGGTTCCTGCTAAGATCATGAGTGCCAGTTGGTTTTAATCCTGCCCATAAATGGTAATTTTCTCTAACAATGGGAAAGAAAACTGCATTTCAAACCCAGTTTCTCTTCTTCCCACCATGACATATTTAGGCAAACAGACTATGGTGGTGTGTTTTCTTTTTCATTATAAAGATTAATACCCCACAATAACAAGATTAGATCCATTTTGCCTATAAAACATGGTAAAGGAAAATTTGAATTAAACCAGAATCAATAAAGCATGAGCTTTGGAGAACTCAAAGCTCCTTTCAGTTCCTTGAGCTATGCACTGGCAGCCTCTGCTGACAGAGGCTTGAATGCTTCACTAATACCTGATAGTGAAGAATTTCTTCCAAATTATTGAATCAAGTGGGCTTTAGAGAAACAAATCAGTAAAGCTCTGGTGAGCAGCAGTGCCTGAAACAGCTTGCCCACCATTGGTTGCCTTTGGTGCAGAAACACTCACTGCTGTTGACAATATGACAGCAAATACTATCATGGAAATCAAACAAAAATATGATCTGATCTAAATAGATGCACTATTCTGAAGAGAAAAGGCTTTCAAAATGTTGGTCTTTCTGCAGGCTCTCTAGCTGGTCTGTGACCTTGGGACTCTTTGCATTCAGCAACTGCAATCTGCTGTCTGGAGCTTGTCTGAATTTTGAAGCTCCCTCCTCTTTGTTGTGGGATGACAGCTGAAAGGGGCTGTGCTGTGTTTTCAAAATTCACAGATATTCCACTGTGAGTAGGAAATGCTGGCTTCCTGTCCTGCCCCATCAGCTGCAGTGACTCTTGAGCTATAAAACAAAGAGTATTTCTGAATGGAGCATGTATTAACTCTGCTGTGACAGCCTGTGTCTGTCACGCTCATTCACATTCTAAAAATGATGCTTAAAATAATTCTTACATGCTGAATTGTGAGTGATTCAGACACTGCTGTAAAAGCTTCAGATGTTAAACCTTCACACGTGTGGACCTTGACAATAGGAGGGGGGTGTTTGGGGGTCCATCTTGCACAGTTTTCTTTTCCCTGATAAAACTGTTTGATGCCAAGATACTTTTGCTTTTACAAGGTGTTTTAACTTCAACCACTTCACTCCTGCACTCTCAGCTTCCTGAGTTGTGTCACTGGAGTTCTTTCAGGATTTGAATGAAACCTCAGCCCTTCACAGAACTTCAGAGCACAAAGCAAAAGGAAAGCACTTAACAGGTATTAGACTAAAGGGTCCTTCTCTTTTACAAGCTATATTTATACATTTAACAGATCATTTTCTATTGCACTTTACAATAGAAGAAAATGTACTGGAAGCTTACGCTTTTGTGTGCTATTTGCTTTAAGAAGATTTTCTTCTATTTCTCTTAATTTGTAGCATTGTTCTGCTAGGATTAATTCCACTAACAGATCAGGTAATTCAGTGGGTATTCAATTTGTTTGGTTCTTCTAATCCAAATACTCCAGTTCTCTTAAAACCTTTATGTACTATGCAAATGAGATATGATACATGTGAGAATGAGTTTGCCTTTCTGTGAAATGCAGCTATTTCTCAAATAAAACATACTAACTGCTGCTAATATTTGCATAGGGAATATAAGGGGGGGGTAGTTCCTACATAAATATAGGATCAGCACATACCTGATACTAATTTTCCTTGTCTCTGAAGACAAGGAGTCAGTGTGTGCCTGGTGGTGACAGCAGACGTGTGTATTTATGTACATACACACAGACAGGTATGTATTGGATGCATCAGTTGCCAAGTGCCAGGTTTTGGTGACAGCAGTGCTGTGTATGCAAACCCAGGTATCCAAAAGCGAGCTATCATCTGCCTGAAATCACAATAACAAGTATCCAGTCAGTGCTTCTGAAAGTGCTTCCCAAAATACAACTGCTATTTCCAGCCCCTGGGAGTCGCAGGATCCAGAAATACAAGAAACCTCTTATATAACTCACCTTATTGCTATTGTGAGTCAAGCAGAAAGTGCCAGATTTTTTTTATGGTGCTTTATGTGTTTTATTTGGTGACATGTTACTTGATAAAGAAACAATTAGGCTAATTGAGGGGAAAGCTAGGCAGAAATAGGTTAAAGAGGTCTTAAAGTACAGCTTAAAAGAATTAAATCTGGAGGTCTTTATTTAGTAGAGACAAAAATAAACATCAGGTTAGCAAACAAAGAACAATGACAGGAAACAAAGGGTGTAAGTAGCACTGTGCTAGAAAAGCAAAAGAATCACTGATATACCATATCTTTTCTAATATCTAACTTGTAAAAGGGGGAAAAATGTACACATGTGAACATACAGACACATCTACGGATTTGTGATGTTTAACGCTGCATTGTCCTTTCCATTTTATCTGTCACAACAGCAACTGAAAACAGCAACAGGAAATTATTGTGTGGTAAATGGACATAAATCATCTTTAACTTGACCTATGGGCTTGATTTAAAGATGCAGATTCCTCACCTCCACTTAGTTTTTGCTCCAGAATAGGAGGAAAATGAGTTAATATTATTATCAGGTATTGTTGTACTCTCAAACTGCAATTTTACATCATCAATCTCATAATACCTTCGTTCCCCCTGGCATCTCAATTCTACATGTGTATTTATTATTTGCATTACCATAGTGCTACAAGAGCCTGGTGTGTATCAGGGTCAATACTTTTTCTACTTTACAAAGTATGAGATTAGAGAACTGAGGGATACAGGCAGGAGAGGCAGCATAATGAACTGTGATCCTCTGTTGTAGACACTACAGGAAGGAGAGGTTTTAAGGAAAATTACCAGTAACTTTTGGGCCATTTATAGGATCTTTGGAAATAAAAGGCAGCAATGAGAATGCGCAAAAGAACATGTTTAAATGTATTACAAGTGGGCTGTGAAAGCTGGCATGGTGAGCTGATTGGAGCTGCATGTCAGCAGGGAATGGAAATGGCAAGTGGACAGGCTGCCAAGGCCTTCCAAAGCAGAGACAGGTAGGAAGGATCCACATGATAGAGTAGGCTGAGCCAGCACAGGGATGAAAAGAGTGGAATAACACCGTGAGAATGACAGACTTAGAAAAATGATCACTGGAGTAGTGTTCTCAATAAATATGAGTAAGACAAGGTTATATTTTTCAAGGCCAAGGGAAAGGATGTTGCAGTAATTGAGATTTGAGACGATGGGAGTTTTAGCTGTATGGACAGATTTAGACATAGTCTGACCATAAAGGGCTAGGGAAAGGTCTGAGTCAAAGATGATTACATACAGGCAGATAATAGCGTAATAGATAAAGTAGAGAGTACTTGTGGGAGAAGGCTTGACACTATTTTAACTGTACTGAGCTGAAAATTACATTAGCATTGTCAATTAACCAGTTTTTATCCAGATGGTGCAGGGATTGGAGGGTGGAGTATTTGTGTGCTGTCTGGGCTGATTACAGTGGAGGCACCACATCCTGCAGTGGAGCAGTGTGCCACAACAAGGACAGGCTCAGAAATACACAGAGAGCCTAAACATGCCCACACCCCACTCATTATTAACAAAATGTTAATAATGTTAATAATTTAGGCTCTTGTAGATCATCAGTCAGGGGACTCAGGACATTTCTTCCAGTTCACATCACTTGGGGTGCCTGACCATGCACATGTGGGATTCACAGGACGATTGTGACTGAGTGCAGTGGAAGATGAAGTCACACAGAAGAGCCACAGGAAAGTACTAGAGATACAAGGTAAAGTTTTTTAGGAAAGCAAGTCAATCTGTATTGAGGAGGCATAACTGGGGGAAAAAAAGAGTGGAAAAGGTCCACTCTTTGAGCTGTGGTCACACTACAGATTACCTGGGGATAAAGTGGCTGGAGCAGAGACCCAAGGAGAAAGGTCTGGTTAATGCTGACTAGAAGCTAAGGCATGTAAAAAACAGTCCCTCAAAAATGTGCCAGTAAGTGTCTTAGAAATGTAGGAGGAAAAAAAGGGACAGGTCAGTCACTGAACAAGGGTGAGTATTTCACTTGACAGATTCAGGTGGAATAATAGTTGTGATCATTAAAGGTCATCTGAGCAAGAGGCTGTTTGAGACTTTGTCGTCTGAAAGAAATGCAAAGGGCATAAGCCAGGTTGGGAGAAATCTAGGACAAAACTGATGGAGATAAATTTATGAGAACATTTGGGGAGAGCACTTTTGGTGATCTGAGTCATGATGTGTCAGAAAGGAGTTCTAGTTCTCATGATGACAGAAAAAAGCCTTTAAAACATGATTTGAATGAAACCTTGAAAGAATGATCAAGTAAAGGATCCTCTGTGTGTGCACACACATACAAATGTAGACCTGTGCATACATATATATACACACCACTGGAATACATCAAAGCAAGACTTCAAAACTGCATCAGTGGATTTTTTAACTAATCTTTGCTGAGAGGATAATGTCAGAGGCAAAGGTATGTCATACCAGAAGACAGCAGACAAGACTGCTGTGAACATTTCATCTCTTTTTGCTCACTGCTTACTCCTGCTGCTTATTAATATAAAACACACAGTTCCATGCTTATTGTGGGAAAATATTTTTCACCCCTGAAACATTTTTTTCTGTCATAAGAGGCACCAGCCCGGTTCCCTTGTGTTTTTCTGGTTTTGATTTTCTATAGTTTTTGGAATTCCAGATGTAAATTGTTGATAATAAAGGTGACACCTAAAAGTAATGCATAAAATTATTGTTAAAATTTTTGTCTTGTGGCTTCTTCTGAAAGTACTTCTCACCTTGTACAAATGCACAGTTCACCTCAAAGAGCCTTTAGGCCAGAGTCAGCTCTTCAGATGGTGTAACTATTTGTTCATAGAGAAGAAATAATGTACATACACATGCCAAAATTAAACTGCATGAAGACTTTTCCAAGAAGACATGGGAAAGCAGAAGTGACATGGCGTTTTTGACATAGTTGTTGGTATGATGCTTGTGAATTGGTAGGGGATGATCTTTCCCTAGAGGAGCCAGAGCCGATGCTGGCCCAGCACAGGGGAGCATTGCTGGGTCTGTGAGAGCCGCTTAAACCGAGTATGGAGCTCATCATTGCTCACAAAGGAACCGAAGCTGTGTTGTTTTTTTTTTTTAATTTTTTCTTTGATCAGCTCTTCTGTGGTATCCAGTTCTGCAAGCAGGGAGGAATTGTCCTTCCACTGATGTGGGCTCAAGTTAGTGTCCACACCACTGGAGAAGTTGGACACTGCTGTTTTGTAAAGCACAAAAATGTGTTTTGTGACATCAGAAAGGCTTGGCAATATCACAAACCCCCTTTCCTGCGAGCAGAGACCATCAGGCCACAGAGAGTGCCCAATCTCCGCCCTGCCCTCCAGACACACACAGCTGCTCCCTGTGCAGGGCCAACAGGCCATTTTATGGACAATTTAAATTTCATTTTAATTTTACATTAATTATACCATTTGCATCACCAATTCTTTTACTTCCTTCAGCACAGTGTTTATTCTTATCGTTTACTCCTTTTATTATAGTGTTCATTGGTGTCCAGAGGGTATCCAGAATGCTTGGGGTGTCTGATCACTCCATCAGCTTGATCCTTTTCACTCTGGCCGCACGTTCCTTTCCTCCCCTCCCCTTTCCCCGGATGTTTCCTTCGGGCCGCTCTGTGGGGCGGGGACGGCGGCAGCCGCAGCCCCGAGCGCCTCAGGGCGCCATGGAGCCCCGCCCGCCCTCACGGCCTGAGGGGCCGCTCCCGCCCCGCCCCTCGGGGAGCCCCGCCCCCAGGGGTGACCGGACCCGCCCCTCCGTGACCTCCGTGAGGCCCCGCCCCGTTCCCCACAGCCCCGCCCCGCGGCCGCAGCTCCCGGCAGCCCCCGCGGTGTGGGAGGGGCGCGGGCCCGTCACGTGAGCGCCGTGTTCGGGCCCGCGGCGGCGGCACGGGAAGTGTCGGTGAGTGCTGGTGCGGGGCTGCTGTGAGTCATTGGGGCCCGGGAATGCCGGTGCGGGGCTGCTGTGTGTTATTGGGGCCCGGGAATGCCGGTGCGGGACTACTGTGAGTCATTGGGGCCCGGCAGTGCCGGTGAGTGCCGGTGCGGGGCTGCTGTGAGCCATTGGGGCCCGGCAGTGCCGGTGAGTGCCGGTGCGGGGCTGCTGTGTGTCATTGGGGCCCGAGAGTACCGGTGCGGGGCTGCTGTGTGTTACGGGGGTACCGGTGCGGGGCTGCTGTGAGTCATTGGGGCCCGGCGGTGCCGGTCAGTGCCGGTGCGGGGCTGCTGTGTGTCATTGGGGCCCAGGGGTGCCGGTGCGGGGTCCCGGCGTTGTCGGTGTTATTGGGGCCCGGGCAGTGGCCGGCCCGTTTGTGGCCCCGGGCAGTGTCGGTGGGGCCCGCGGCTGGCGGGGCTCGGTTGCCCGCGTTGTTTGTGGCCGCTGGGCTCCGGCTTCTCCTGATTCCCACCCTGGTGTGCAGCATCCGTCTGGGAGCGAGATGTTCCTGAAGTGGGGCTCAGCAAAGTCACCTCTGAAGTGTAATTTTTGCTTTTCCTGTTCAGTCCTCTCTGCGATGTCCCGAGCGCTCTTGATTCGCTTTCAGACCTTTAAGCCGCCGTAGTGTTCATTTCTGACCGGCTTAAATGTTGTTCTGAGGCATGTGACTTCTTTCAGTGTTCACGACTGAAGAGCTGAAACCTTTCATTTCAGAGCAAACTTTTTAGTTGGTTTAAAGCACGAAATTATTCTTGAAGATAACAGATCTTCTTGCTGGTTTTTGTGTTGTGGCAGTCAAAAGGCATGTTTTCTGCTTTGTGTGGTTGGTGGATTTTTTGTTGGTGTGGGTTTTTTTCAGATGTGCATGTTTTAAGAGCGTAAGAAAGGTGTTAGCTTTTTTCACAGAAAACCCCAGTGCTACCTTAGTGCTATAAAAGCAGCATAGGCAAACTCAGTGTTAAAATTGTGAGAATGTTTTTTTTGGTGGGTCTGTAGATTTGTTTGCCACAATAGGCACTGACAAAAACTGGGTGTTTAAAAAGTAGCTTGGCTCTATGGCACAGCTTCTTTTCTGGGACAGGAATTGTGCCCATTGCTTGCTAGTGGTCATAAATCTGTTTATCATTAGCCATATTCAAAGAACCAGGTATCTGATGGTACAGGAACAGTATGATGTGAAACCAGAACCTCTTCCTAGCTACAGTTTTCTTTTTAAAGTTAATTTTTATTTAGGTAGTTAAAAAGGTTAGGCTGTACAGTTATTAACAGAGCCTTAACACACAGAATTTCTGACACTGTGACTTCATCGTGTGGCAAGTGTCCCAGGAGATGAGCTATAGAGCTGGTTTCAATAAAATGTAGAATTCTCCCTTTTTGCACTGCTTATCATTCTGTGCTTGGTCAGAAGGAAACTTGGAGAAAACACTCTCACTGAAGACATGGGCATGTAGCATCAAGTGTGATCAAACCCTGTGCTATTGTATTCCTGTATGTAGAGTTACAGAGTTAACTCAGACTGCACAGCTGATTTAATAAGTAACTGTAAAACTGTGGGTGTTGTGTGAGTTGTTTCAAAGGACACAAAATACTAGTTTCTCTAAGAACCTGAATTGGGTAGAAATAAGTTTTTTGTTTCATGGTCTATTGCTTCTGACTTTGCATAGCTTTTCATATGAAAGACATTCCTAAGTATGTTTGGGAAAAGAAACTGGTTAACAACATTTTAAAACCAGTTTTAGAAGAGAAAGTTCTCAATTCTACCTACTTGATTCCAAACATCCTGACATAAGGTAGAACATAAAAAGAGCTAGTACTGTTTGTTTCCTTTCTCCAGATTGTTTTTGATAGCACTATTCTGGGATTTTGCTTCCTTTCTGAAGTTTTCAAAAGTAATGTCAATTGAAATTTTCTGGCAATGCTAACAATGTCTTCCTACCTGTTCCATTCCTGTTAGGGGCCAGCTACAGCAAAAATCTCAAATGTTGTTGTAAAGCTGAAGGAATGAACCCAAGTTACCTGACATCTGACACTGAAGTGGGCATCTGTATTTTATACAACTGAAATGACTGGTTGAATCTGGACACTTCTGAGCAAGAGAGAACAAAAGTAAGTGCCTTTCAGTAGACTGTAGTGCACTTTTGTGTAAGATAGAATGTGCTTTTTCCCAGCCATATCTAAGTAACTCATGTTAGTGCATGCAGTGAGTGGAAAGGCTGTACAGCAGACTGGGATGTCACTGGACCCATCAGTGTGGGAAGTATCCAGGTTTTTATGCCCAGCAAAGACCCTGCTGTTGCTTGAAAGAGAGCACCTCCAGAGGTGTGGTGCTGCCCTGTGAATGACTTAGGGCCATTCATTGGGCAGGGTAGTCCCAGTGTCTCCTTTCTTAGGGATGGAATCCAGCAATGATTTGTAAATGACTTTGTCATAGTCTATAAAATCATAGTCCACTTAATGTACTTTTTAAAGTGCAGACCAGCTCAGAATGGTACTTTCTCCTTGGCATTGTGAGTATTCATGTAGTGGAAGAGGAACTAAACAGCAGATGGCAGAGGATGAGTCTGATGGGTTGAACATGTTCTTAGAGGAAAGTTGGGAGGAAAGTCTGAGTAGGGGGATGTGTTTTTAACTGTTACAGTGTCATTTTTGAATACAGTGTATCATTGCATAACAGATGCAATTTCCATTTCTCCTGTGGAATCATCACTTAGATCTTTAGCAACAGAACTACAGTGGCCTAAGGGGATGTCTTTCAAGAAGAATGAGCAGAGAGCAACTGAAGGCTTTCTTAATAGGAGACTGGGAAGCTGTGTGTGCTGTCCCATAGGCTTTCCTGTCAACTGCATCAGCTTCTGACAATGTGGGAGGTATGCATTCCCTGCAGGGGATGAGAGGCAGTGAAAATAGACTGGGTGGGTTTAGAAAGCCACGGATCAGCCTTCAGGCATAGCTTTCTTACAGATGTAATGTTGATTCTAGAGGTAATCTGACAAATGCTTTCTTAAAAAACCCACTCACTTCTGTCATGCCATCTAATCTAGGTAGATTTAGCTGTTAGAGGGAAACTGCTTCCTTTGATCCACTCAGAGAACTGAACTTCCACTTTAGAACTCAGCTACCAGAATGAATGTTAAGAAGCAGTCCAGGAAAAACAATAATCATGGCAAGGGAAAGGCAGTACACATAGAACAAATACAAGATTAGTAATAAGTGAGTACAAGTGGACAGAAATGATTGTTAGCATAGATTGCAAGGAATAGAACTATTGCTGGTATACAGGCCCTAGGAAATAATTATATGTATTTCTACTAAAGAAGGTGCTGCTTTTATTTGTAATGGTGATACAAAGCACAAAACTTATCTAACTATCAGATCCATGATGGCATGTGTTCTACTCTGTCACCTCTCCTTGTGAGAGGACTTGTAATTCTCTGAAAAGAAAGCTGCCAGGATGAAAGCTAGGATGACACCCTAAGGTGTATTTTCAATATAATATGAAAGGAGTAAGCAATTGGGTTGATAATTAGAAGAAGTAACATTATAGACATTTATGTTGGGTCTTGTTGAAAGTTGTGATTTACTTTAAAAATAGGGTGGGAGTTAAATTCCACGTTAAGACAGCAAAGCAAAAAACTTCAAATGCAGACAGGAATAATACCAATCAAGACAGAATTGAAAATATTTTGCTTCCTCCAACTATTCTGTATTCAATACCTGCCTTACATGTACAGACTACAAGTGGTTTTTCTTTTGAGGAACGTATTCCTAGAAGTGTGTAGGATCTGGTGGCACTGAGAAATTTTCTGATTAATTTTTTCTTTTGCTGCCATTTGTAGATTTCCATTGTCAGGATACCAGCTATTGTTAGTATGAGATCTTCCTTCTAATATCCTGAAAACTCCCTACTGTAGTGAGCCTGTACAATCTGAGTGGGCAGGCAGCTGCCACACTTGTAATTGGTTTGGTGAGTTAGCAGTCACTTGACTGTTGTGAATTTTGTTTGTTTGGATTTGTTTGTGTTGAATCCTTTGGGGACAATGACTGACCTGTCAAATGCAGGGCTCATTAGGGAACAAGAGAATGCTTTTTCTGGGAGAGGGAGCATTTCTGGCTCTTGACAAACAAAATCATCAGTCTGTGTTGAGTTGTGCAGCTGCTGTACAGTTTAGCAGAGAATTGGCAACAATTCTGGAGTGCATTTTCCTTAGGGATGGGAAGCCTGGTGTAGAATTGGTGCTCAGCAAACAGCTTCAGATTGAGAGAGTTTTTGTGATACTGTTTTTGAAGGATACAGATTTTTTTAATATAGTGATTATTGATGAATTAGATTTAACTGACTTGGGAACCTTGGTGCAGAAGGGCAGATAAATTTTGTGTGGACAGTATTCCATTGAGGCTTGCACTGCTGGCTTGCTTTGTGTGCTCTGGTTACACCTTGATGTGATAAGACTTTCAGAGAGACTTGAAAGCTCATATGGCTTCCCTGGAAAATGTAGATGTAGTAAGTACATGTGAATAGGCAAAGTTATTTAGACATTAAGGGAGAAGATCCACTAGTGGCATAATCTGGTCTCAGATCAGCAGAATCATGAGAATCCACTTGAGGAAAGGTGGGGGCTGTGACCTGCATTACAAAGAGGTTGTGCTTGGAAGGATTTCAGACTCTGTAGCAGTGATGGTGAAGCAGAAATAGGAGATTCTGTGATCTGCCAGTTGAGATAAGAGAGCACAAACAACATCATTGTGGTTAATGATCTTGGACTGGAATATCTCTCCTGTGAAGACAGGCTGAGAGTCAGGAATGCTCAGCCTGGCGAAGGCTCCAGGAAGACCTTGTAGCACTTTCCAGTACCTGAAGGGAGTCAAAATGAAAGATGGGCACAAGGTTTTTATCAGGGCCTATTTTGATAGGACAAGGGTGATGATTTAATGTAAAAGAGTGTCAGTTTAGACTAGTTAAAGGAAAAAGCTTTTCAGGAGGATGCTGAAACACTGTCACAGGTTGCTCAGACAGGATGCCTCATCCCTGGAAATGTTTGAGGGGAGGCTGGACAGGGCTCTGAGTGACCTGATGTACTTAAAGAGATGCCCCTGCTCATTGCAGAGGGATTGGACCAGATGACTTAGAGAGGTCCCTTCCAGCCCAAGTAGTGTTGTTTCTAAATCTCCCCTGCACTGGTATCTTTCACTATTGCAGGAAATTGTTGTTGGGTTTCTATCCTTTGGAAATATATATCAGCAAGTATTTCTCTGGTGTGGGTTTTCTGTGGGGTTTTAGTTGTTTGCATATTTTAACTTCTCGAAATTGGAATGCTCTGCTTTATGCTGTTTCTTTTTTTTGTAGCATTGTAACTTGGGAGACTTCTGCTACCTTACCTTTGTTTCTGATTGTAGTTCCTTTGTGCTAAAATACAACTGGTTAAATGAGCTTGAAAGAGATGTATTTATTTCTGTGGACTTGGTTAGTTGTGGCACTGTTGTCTTACTGTGTTTCATTTTGTTTGGTTGGTGCTGTTTGGTATGGGACACCTGATGTCTGGAAAACTGCCTTCATTGCCTTAGATCATTCTTCTGTCTTTTTTTGTACCCCTGTATGTCTTTATATCTTATCCTAAAATTTTATTAAGCTTTACTGAGATGAATTGACTTCATTGGATTAAATAAGTATTTACTAGTGTTAGGATGCTGGTGCTTACTTTGGTGACTCTGATAACTTAGATGCTGCTGTTGACTTGACATTTCAGGACTGCTGCTTTTCCATATATTTTTTGTAAAGGATTTATGTTCTTTTCTGCTTAATACTTAGAGTGAAATACTTTTCTTGCCTTTTTCCTTTGTAGTTATCCTAGCCTAACTTTGATACTTAAAAATTCCTGAAGTTCTGTGCTATTCTGTATGTTATTTCTGAAATCCTACCTATTGTGCATTACCTCATCTCTGCAGTTGTGGTTCTGACAGTTGTGCCTTAGGTTTTAGGACTTATATTTTATGATTTTAGTTTTGTATGGGAAACACAAGGCAGTATATTCACACTGGCTCTGTATATTGTTACTATAACAAGGAAAACTCTACCAGCACACCTTTCAAACATTGCTGTGTCTCCATTCCCATCAATGCTAGGAAGCACAAGTATAAATATCATGTTTAATGAAAACACTGATTGCAAGTAGTTTGTTATTATAAGATCAGTGGAGCCTCCATTTCTTGATAGTGTTACTATATTAAGTTCTGATAACTTTTAACTTTAACAAGGCTTTGTTTATCAGCTCAAGTTAAATCCAGTAAAATTGCTTTGTCTCTTTGCTATTCTAGATTCAGGAATCAATGTTCAACTGTTGCTAACTGCAGAATATCACAAACAAAGTTGCCTGATTTGTTTTAAATTTGCAGAGTAATTTTCTTCCTGTTCAGCTGCTGAGCTTTGTATGGTTATCAATTTTTGTGCAAGTCTAGAAGTACACATGAGTACTGGGGAATAAATGTGCTTGCAGTGGAAAACTACTTGAAAGGTGTCTCCCTGTGTGGAAGGACTACTGCTGCTCTGTGATAATGAGAAAGTTGTAGCTATTTTAAGAGTGTGGTAGAGTATGTTTTTTTGAATTGTTCATGGCAGTATTACTTTGGGTGACTGCCAGAAGCTGCTTCTACACTTAGATAGATTAAGAAATAATATTAAAAAAAGTAAGTATTTCATGTTAGTTTTAAATGTTTTTGAAAACTTGTTTTCTCTTGTTATAGAGAAGTCCACTTCCTTAAGGGTGTGTCCTTGTTTGATAGACCCTTTTAATGAGAACTTAATCTTGTCTATTGTCTGAAGATCACAGAGGCATAATCCAGGTTGGTAGGGACTTCAGGAGGCCTCCAGTTCAACCTCTTGCTCAAAGCAGGACCAGAACCAGCTTTTCACAGCCCTATCCAGCTGGGTCTTAGAAACCTCTGGGGCTGAAGACTGCAACTTCCTTGGGGCCCGTTTTCACAGCCTGCCTGCCTTACAGTGCAAAAGAAGGGCTTTGTTGTTCTATTTTCCCAGAAATCAAGCTGGAATCTAGTTTGTTTTGATTTCTGTTGTATCTTGTCACTCAGCACTTTGGAGACCCTGGCTCTGCCTTCTCAGCAAGTGCCTCAGAGGCTGAGTGAGCAGCTGTGAGGCCCCACTGAAGCTGTCTCCTCTTCAGGCTGGACAATTCCCAGCTCCTGCACCCTCTCACTGTAGGAGGGCAGGTGCTCCATGTTCTGCTCCTCCTGGGGAACCTCAGCTGAACTCGTTGCAATTTATCAATGCCTGTCTTGTACTGGGGTCCAAAACACTGTTCTAAATGCTGTCGAATGACTGCTCTGTAACTAATTACTAGGACTTAGTTTACTTATGGAAATGTGGGTGGTTATAAATATGCTTATTAGTATTTGGGATTTTTAGGTATGACTAGATTTCAAAGCAAAATTTTTTAGCATTAGAAGTATTCTTCCACTTGCATACTGATGAAATTAACTCGCATTAATTTTAGTGAAAATGTTTGATGGATTTAAAAAATACTGTCACAGATAACACCTTATCTTCATTACATATTTATTCAACTTGATTAGCTCTGAATAAGTCTGATTTGCATCATTGAAGTGTTGGAAATGAAACAGAGTAGTTGGTTGTAATTCTAGAGTGAAGTTTTCTATAGAAATTGAAGACAGATAATGAATTTATTTTCACTTTCAAGTATGTTTAAAGAAATGGGTCTCAGGGAGAGTTGGGGGAATCTTACACAAGGTAAACTTGCATCCACAGAAACATAAACATCTGCAGCAAGACCACACACATGTTGTTTGCTAGAAGTGGCCTGGTGGGGTGGCAGCGTGGGGGGAAGGGGAGCTCTGTCCTGCTGTGTTGTCAGCTTCCTCAAAGAGAATTTTTTTCTGAGAACCTGACAGGATCTCTGCCTATATATTTTAACTTTTCCACATCTCAGTGTGAATTATAGTCAGATTGTTTCAGAATCTTCACTCACCTCATGTAGTGCTGCAGTTCAGCCCAAACTTAGTGGCTGTGCAGTGAGGGAAGGAAATAATAAAGAAAGCAAAGGAGCAAACAGAAGGCCTTTGAAACACTGGGTGCTGTTCCCTGTGTGAGCAGCAGGAGTACACTGTGATTGGAGGCATGGGGAGTGTCCAAAGCAGTTTTTGTTTCCCTGAGCTCTGGCAGTGGGCTGGCTCTGAGGTGAGTGCCCAGGTCCTGCTGGGCTCTCCCTGAGCCTTTGCTGCTGGAGCAGCTGTGTGAGATCAGCCAGCTCGGGTGTGCCGGGACCTGCTGCAGTCACTATTTCCATTTTGCAGTGCAGAGCTATTCAGGGCTGTCACATCCTTTAAAAGTCACTTTGCTAGGGCTTGTTTGTGCTCACTTGTCTCTTGTGGTTGGTGCAGCCTTAATTTAAATTTACGTGAGCACCAGTTAAAAGCTGCAGTTATTTGGTCTCTGCTGACATAGAAAAACTGGGCCTGCTGTCTCACCTGGCATTTCTCATTTAAAATATAGAAAAAGGACACTTCATATGGAATTTTTTTTTAAAACAACTTTGAGTAAATATGCTTTTTACATTTATAAAATCTTAAACTTCTATAAATTGAAGAATCTTATCTGAGCGAGTATTGGATGCTGACAAGTTGGCATGGCAATATAGCAGAAGTTGAATCTACTTTATAGTATGTAAGATATTGCAAGGAAGGAAAAGCTGTGAAAATATCTTAATACTCTATGGGCAAAATATTAGACTCCAGTGTTGCAACAGTATTTCTGTGTAGTTTGAAAGGATGATGATTTAATTTTGATTGCTAATAGCTTTTCATTGAAATTGTTGGCATTGCCCTAAAAGTAGTTCAGGGCCTCTGTTTCAATGTTTGGAGAAAGTTAAGATAGCTGGACACCCAGAAGGGAGGCAGTAACCTCTGTGTGCAGGGTCACACAGGCTCTGTGGCATTCAAAGCTTTTTTGTCTTCATTTCTTCAGCTGAATGTCTGTTCCTTTTTTTTTTTTTGGTGGAGGGATGTGATTTTTTACTGATAAACTGTATCACTGAATATTGCAGTTTTAAACACAATGTCAAGTTTTCTGTGCTCTTAATGAGAGATGAAAGACTTGGATAACAACCCTGTAGAACCCACAGAATGTGGTGTTCCACTTTATTCCTGCACAGACACATTGGTGTGCTGGTACAGTAATGTCAAAGCATTTTTCCTCTTGCAGTTGAATGTGTCTCTGTCACAGGACTGTTGCAGTGTCACTGTCAGCCCTCCTGTGACACAGGAACATGGGCTGCTTTTCATGGTGCAGAGATATGGCCAAACTTTCCCATGTTGAGAGGGGAGAGAGTGCTTTTTAAAGACTACAGATTTGTGTAATAGAAGCAAAGACTCTGTAGTCTGTAATTGTCTTTTCTCCCCCAAACAAACAAACAGCATCTCTTCAAGACTGCTGTGTGATGTCAGATTAGTTGATGAAGGGTGTGTGAGTAGTGAAAGGGAAGTGTTTTTCCCAGTGTTAGTTCTAAAATTCCCTTGTGCAGTGTTGTGAAATTAAGATGATGAATCCTCTGTCACACAAGGTTCTGTCTTTAATTAATACCATTTAAAAAATTAAGAACATCCTTTTCCTTTAAATACTTGAAGGTTGTTCAGAGCAGAAGGCTGTACCCTCATTCTTTTGGTGTACTAGCTGCAGCTTCAGTTAGGAAATGGGGGATTGTTTTTAAACAGAAAAGTACTGTGGAAGTCCTTCTTTTTCTTGTGTTTTTTAAACTTGAACCACATGAGTGTATTGACATGCTTGTGACTTCAAGAGCTGTGCAATAATACTTCAAGTAGGTAGCATTTCACAATGTGTGTATACAGTGACTTAAAACAAGCACTCTAATGTCTGTTTACTGAACCAATACTTGTATTCCAACATTGGAATTCCATTAGAGAGCTTGAGTCAGAATATTCCTTATAATAAGAGCCAATTGCAAAGCTAGAGATGAATTTCTTGTTAGATTTGGATGTTTTTGAATAGTAACCTTCAATTATGAGGGATTGTGTAATTTTTTGAAATACTGGTAGCTTGCAAAACATTCTTTTAAGTTCTTCATGTCCACCTGTGGACCTCAAAAGTCTAAAATCTCTCCTGGAAATAGTCTTGCAGCTCAGGAGGTAGTTTAAGTCTTCAATTTGTGTTTACTTGTCAGATACCCGGCATGGCCTCATCATCAACATCTAAATATAATTCAAACTCCTTGGAGAACTCCTCAAGTAAACAGGTAAGTGTAACTTTTTCCATATTTTGGTTTTCTACATCAGAGTTCCCAGAGAGCAATGTCTTGCATATTTGGTTAGAAAAACAAGCATTTAAATGGCTTCTTGAATGTGTAAACTTACTTTTATTGCTAAAATTCTAATGCAGTTAACTGAGATGATATCTTTTGGAGTGGATGGGCAAAGTATTTGCTATCATAGCTAACAAGAAACTCCTTAAAATCAGTTCTAATGTACTTACTCTTCTCCTTACTTTCTACCTTAAAATATTCTGTGGCATTCCTGAAAATTTTGGGCACTTTGTTGCCTTTGATTCTGTATTGCAATTGCTAAATTATACCTTGCTATATTTGTCTGGCTCAGTTTTAAGATGTTCATCTAGAGTGAAAAATATATTGAAACAATATAAGTGATGTGTCCCTCTGCTTTCTAATGCTGTGCAGCTGAAGAAAATGTAACCAGGGTGCAAGAAAACAGTAGATTGTGTGTGATAGTTGTGAGTACATTGCTTAAGTAATTGCAGTTGATTTGTTCTTCCAAGCCCAATGTTCTTGGAAAAATAAATGCATACAACTTCCAGAGAACTTGTAGTATAGAGGTTTAATTCCAACTGAATACAAATAACTGACTATTCTTTTAAGGGAAAGAGTAAAACCTGCTTATGTTTCAGATCTGTTCAACCTTTAAACATTTCATAGTTGCATTGTAAGATAGTTGTGTGCTTTCCTGTTTTGGTTCAATCTGTGAATTCCTACTTTGGCAAGACCTGTTCTTTCCCATGCAGGAATTACCTTTAAGTTTGATTGGTTTTATTTTTAATGTGGAACTTGAAATTGTAAATAACTTTGATGTGCTGTTGTGCTTCTCTTCTTTAGAATCTAAAAGATGGAACTAGTTGGGAACAAAATGAAGAAATACCTCGTCTGCCAGGGGAGACCAGGGTCACAGGTATGAAGTTCAGTAGGTGCCTGATGCAGTGATGTTCAGCAGTCTGAAGATACAAACACTTGTATCTTACTGAATTGTTTTGTAATTTGGGCTGGGGGCCAAGGTAAGTCATGCTGAAATGTCAGGAGTTTTTCAAAGAAATTGTGAAAGATGCTTTTTATTACGTATCACAACTTTTAAGTGTTTAAAATCTTGGTTTCTACACAGGACAGATCTTCTTATAGAAAGAAATTGCAAGTTGTGTCCTGATTGCATCTACAGATTAATCAGGACATATTGAGTGATGAGAGCTCCTCCAAGTTTCCTGAAGTCAAGAGAATTCTATGTTCTACCCACTATGCATTGATACCTTGTAGAGTGCTGTGGAATTTAAGCCTAAATGTAAATTCCCAAAGTACCTTCTTATGCTTCCTTGACACAAGAGGGCACGAGCAGGGCTTCTCTGCTCTTGTTGGCTTTTACATACACTGTAGCATGAGGGAGATTAATGTACTGTGTAGTTTTCTTTTCTTGATGGAGGCTCTTCCTGAATGAAAGTCTCTGTTGGAGTCTTTTACTTGTGCAGCTTCTCCCCTATGCCTAGATTTCTTGGGTGCATTTGTGAACAAGATTGGCTTGTGGTGATTCAGAGGAAGTAGTTTTGTTTTTAAGGAAGAAAGTGTGAGGGAGAGGGTGTGGGACTAAGATGGATGTATGATGTGATCTTTATGGAAATTGTCTGTGCTTTGGGGCACTGCACTGGATTAGGGCCCTTTTTGTGGAAGGCAGATAAATAGATTGGGCTAAAGAAATAAGTGGACAGGAGGAAATAAATGGAAGTCTTTAATGCCATGGTTAGACTCAATGATCTTGAGATATCTTTTCCAGCCTTAACAATTCTGTGATTGTGCTTGCATTGCTGCACTTAAATCTTTTTGAGTGGTATGTGTTAGTATTTGTTCTGTTGCTGTCCTTGCTGAAGCACTGATGGCCCTACTCTGTTTAATTGCCTCAAATTGAAATGTAACATTTCTCTGCAGAGTGGTGAGTTCCCTAAACACTTTTCAACTTGAACTACTACTCCAGCAGAGAATTGTTTACAGAGTGGTGTAATACTATCAACAATGTATTTGTTCTGGGGTGGTGAATAGACTGTGGTGCAGTAATAACAGTACTCCCTGTTCTGTCCCCCTGTGTAGTGCTTAGAAAGAAAACACAAATGTAACTAGGGAAGGCTGTGCACTTAATTTGGACAAGTTTAGTACATGAGTCTTTCACATTTTCTTAATAATTCAGAAATTAAAGATAAAACTTAGATGTATTACTTTCTAAATTAATTCACCTCTGTTGTTTTATTTTACTGCTACTGAAGTAATACTGTCCTCAGCTCTCATTTCGTCTTTTCACAATCTTTTAAGAAATACTACATTTCTTACAGACAAGGATGTTATTTATATGTGTCCATTTAATGGCCCAGTTAAAGGAAGAGTGTACATCACAAACTACAGGCTGTACCTCAGAAGTGTGGAAAATGTGAGTAACATGCCACAATTACTTCATGGGATAAATTGGCTTTAAACTCCCTTCTGTTCCCCCCCACTGCCTTTGATTTATTTTGTGGCCAGTTCATTTGTTTTAGTTTTGGCACACATATGCTTGTGGGATTGCATAGGAGGCTTTTTGCTTGAAATGGTCTGTAATGTTAATAATAACCATATCTTAATTCTATAATGACTAAATAGTAATTGCCTTTGTCCCACTGAGGTATCTGTATTACAATATAAGTTCTTTAAAATTGATTGTGCTGTAAAAGTGTGATTTTTGCCTGGTAAAATTACAGTTTAATCGCTTAGACTGAACAGATACCTTTATTTTTTGTTTGTCAGAGCTTTTTTGATAGCTGTTCCCTTTACACTTTAATCTGTGATAGATCAAGGGCAGTAACTAATGATGTGCAATAGTTCTTAAAATGGCTCTCAGTAAACCAAGACTTTGATTGTCCTTACTGTTAGAAAAGAAAAATACTTTGATCAGTAGAACCTTATATGGGTGGGGATAGTGGTAATGTGTTTGATAAGCAGTGACATGGAAGAGAATAAAATGTGCTTGTGATCTCTTTCATAATGTTTTGTTTTTTTGTTTTTTTTTTTTTTTTAATAAGGATTTGGGACTATTGAACTGAGGCCTTTCTGGCTGTAGCTAACTGTAGTAGTAATGTGTTTTTTCATTGAGCTCTGCTTTATGCTGTATATCACTAAAGCAGTATTGACCAGCAGGGGCAATCAGTGTGGAGCAGAAGGCATCTCTTAGGGTGTTGCCACTGTTTTCTCTGCATACTGAACAAGGCATGAAATATTTTTGTAGCATGTTAAACTGGATGGTGCTCAAGGCTGTAGAGTGACTGTACAGACTTCATAACATGCTGGCAGAGGAGGCTCAAAGGCAGAAACATGCTTTTGTTTCCTGTATGTATTTCATGTCTGCTTTCTATTCTGGAATGCATAAGAACATTTTGCTTGAGTCTTCTTTTCACATTAATCTTTTCCTTACTCAAACTTTTCTTGCAGGATCCAGTTTTGATATTGGATGTTCCCTTGGGGGTAATTTCCAGGATTGAAAAAATGGGAGGAGCTTCAAGCAGAGGAGAAAACTCTTATGGATTAGATATAACCTGTAAAGTAAGACTTCCCAATAATTCAGTAGGAAATGAAATCTAGAGGGTTTTTTTCGTCAGTGATTACCTATTTATAGGAAGGGAAAGTACATGCTTATGGAGTAATTTAAAAAGAGCTTTTTGAAACTGGACAGAGAAATAACTTGTATGAGGGGCTGTTTAACAGTATGAGGGGCTGTTTAACTGTCCTACCTGCATGCAAGGAGAGGGATTGGTCTTGCTTTCCAGATCACTAATTGACAAGGTTTTGCAACCTTGTAAAGTTGTATTTTAGGGCATTATTACTGCACTGCTTTGTTATTTCATTTGTTCTAAAATGAATATTTTTAATAATTCTGGTGTCTTTGAAGAACATCTCAAACAAGGTCTTTGTAAACTATAAAGCCAGTGAAAAGTTTATGTAAAAAATATATTTATAGTATCACAAAAAATTGTCACCATGGAAAACTGTGGTCATAGGGGAGTTCCCAGTGGATAACTCAGAGTCCTTAACTGGATTCACTGAGTGTGTGCACATTTGATTCTTAGCAGCTAATGCACAGATTGTTATTTTTCACACCAGTGATGAGAACATAGGAACAATGTATTCTACACAGGTTATTGGCAAATCTTTCTTTCAAAAACAGAGTAATTCCCATCCTGCAAACTTTCAATAGCTCATGAGACCCTTTAGTGAATCAAATAGAGCCATTTCTGATGCTTCATGCCAAAGGATTGTTTGCAGCACACAGAGTGTGGTACTGCTGTATTTGTACAATTCTTACACTCTATTCTATTTTATGGGATAAGAAATAAACCTGAACATTCACAAGGGTTTGAGGTGTGTTACAAGCAGATTCTAAATCATGTTTAGTGTATAATATAGCACTTGTACAGAGAGAAGCATCTTACAGCTTTGGTTCACCTAACAAATTATGGCTTTGTTTCAGGATATGAGGAATTTACGGTTTGCATTAAAACAAGAAGGGCACAGTAGAAGAGATATATTTGAACTCCTCACAAAATATGCTTTTCCCCAGTCACATAACTTGGTAAGTTACATAATTTCTATTGCTGAGTTGTATTAATGCAGAGTTGTTGCCAATTAACTAGCTATTTGAACTAGTAATGGCTACATCATGGCTGATTTAAAAGTGTAACAACAGAATCTGGTGTCAGCATAAACTAAACAGCAGCTTTTATTTTGTGTATTTACAACACTTAAATCTATATATTTTGTAAAATTATGGATGTACTCCATATACACTACAGATCACCTCTGCTCCATACAGACTTCATTGCTTAGAAACTGCAAGTTATCCTCCCTAATTTGGGAATATAGGGAATGCATGCCTTACTTGATTTCTTGAAAACATTAATTAATCAAGCAGTCTCCAAGGCAATGGTAAGTATGAATCACCAAGGGTTTTACTTCAGGAGAAAAAGATATGGTAAGACAACACTTGTTTTATTGATTAAACTAATGAAAAATATAACAGGAATGCATTTATGAATTTACAGATTTGTTTCAGAGTAAAAAAGTGTCTTATGGAAGAAATTGAGCAACAATGATGAAAGCTAATCATTATCTTCAATTTTTTTGAAATCCATGCACTGTCCTGATTGTGAGTGGTTTGACATCTCTTTAGTAAATGCTTTATTTTGTCCATTGTAAAGCTCAATTTATACTTTATTGGTGTGCTTTAATTTGGGATAATTGTATAAGACCACTGTCCACAAAGTATTGGGAGCTTCTGCTCTGAATTTTAAGAACTTTGTTCAAAGAAATGTTGAGTATACAAGGCTGCAGCAAGAATCTTACTTTTTTGCAGGAATGTATGTATCAGTCAATGGGATAGACTTTATAAACATTGAATTCTTTAAAATTTCTCTGCAGATATTTTTATTCTATACACAAACTGTGGAGTGAAAGCATAAGGGAAAAGAAATGCTTTTGCTTAGAGTATTTTGTATTGTTAACAAATAGGCCTTCAGAAATGAAACAGATTTTTACATCTGAGTAGGTGTGAGGAGCTGTAATTACAAATAAAATAGTTGTTAAAGAAGGGAATATATCTAATTCTTCTGTTGCCATTTTATCCATTTTAAAATAGAGAATGATTGAAAGGATGACAGGATATGTGAACCTTGAAAGTATAATGGAAAAGAAGAAGCTGTATGTGGAAATACCAAGTTATGGAGAGGTTCAGGTCAAAGGTGTCTTCTAGACATCACAGGCTTCTGGCTTCTGTTGCAAGAGGGTTGTGGATTGGGTTATCCAGGGCACAGTCAAGTGTATTGTTGAGTATTTCCTGTACTGTAGATTCCATCATGCCCATGCAGCCTCTTCCACATTATCACGAGGAAGAGTGTTTGGTTTTTTTTTTTTGAGGCTTGTATGTAGTGAATATGGGCAAATCAAGTTGTAACTGACTTAGGAGAGTGCCTTGTGGGATAATCCAGTTATAGGGCATGAATACTTTGGTGATGAGATGTGCACTTGTATTAGGTTTGTCATCCAAAAGGACCCAGAGATCCTGTCTGGTGATGGCAGTGAGTGATGTGTGGAGTTGGCCACTTCCTGCTTGATTTGCTGGACCTGTTGAACCCAATAAAGCTCATCATTATATGGCCCATGTGAAGGCTGCTTGCCAACAGAAGTTAGGCTTAATAACAAAAGTCTTGTTTGAGGCAGTGGTAATTTGGCCCTTGGATTCAGTAAACACAGAAGTTGAGGAGATGGTGACAGTGTGGAGGAAGAGTGGCTGTACTTTTTCTGATACCTATGTCTGAAGCAGGGCATGCCTGTTAGAAACCAGGATTACTTTGGAGGGAAATAGTGAGCCTGTGTTCCATCTGAAGTTGCAGCTGTCCTCATTTTCTAATGTCACAGTGTTGATGAGCCCTTAACTTCAGCATGAGCTAAGCAAGTGTGTGATTTTTTTGGTGTGTTTTCCTTGTATTTTGGCCAGCAGTTTAAATTGATGCTGCCAAAGGTGAGTGTTTCTGCCTGGTTTTCCATTCCTGTCTTGCTTTTTGCTGCATGAGTTTGAGGCTGGATGATGAACCAGATAGGGAAGTGAAAGGAACTGAAGTTAACAAGGAGATAAAAATAAAAGCTTTACTCTGAGTTACTTCCTCTGAGTTAGTCCAAAGTGAAAGTGGTGTCAAAGCATCTCTGGGTGGATGTGAATGAGGAGGGATGATGGCACTGCTCCTTTCAGTGGCTGCTTCAGATGGAGGTTTCACTGTGTGACTGTGGCAGTGTAGGGACTGTGCATGCCTGCCTTCCCCTTGGAGTGCAGCTCACTCAGGGAGGTGTTGTGCAGAGAATGTGCTGCAGTTCCCCATGACAGCTGAGTGGAGATAGAAGCCCTCTGATGCTCAAATCTGAGCTCTTGTTCTTCTCTGGTCTCCTCTCTACCTTTCAGTTGTGTGGTTGATTATTCTTCTAATATCAAACTGATATTTGTATAATCACTGAGCCAGCATAACTCACTGATCCAGCACAAAATATTCTGGTTAGCCCTGTGCTGCTTTGGGTAATTTGGGGAGACCTGGTTTGAAATCAGTGTGCATCAGAACCAGTGCAAGAGTGGACATGTGAGTGGAGCAGGGAGAAGACAGGAGAGAAAAGAGGGGGGTGTCCTGGTTTTAGCAATGATTAAATATTAATTTAGCTCAGACCATCTTGTGGAATTGCATCCTGGATGTTTAGCTGGTTCAGCAGCACTGATGCATGTACATCTTTGCAGTGGAAAGAAGATCTCATCAGACAATCAAGTTCTAATGCTTTACTGTCCTGATTTTTATCTGTATTTTTATATTTTATATCATATTTTTATATGATTGATTTTCAGCTGTAGTGGAACTTTATCCTTAGAGCTGATCCTAAACAGGAACTGGTAGAGATGCCTTGCTTCTGTTTTCTTCATGTTGTTCCATTCTCGTACAAATGGATGGTAAATAAAACCCAAAAGATAATTTCTGAGTGCAGTGTACTTACTGTTTTCAAGATTTGTCTCCATCACCATCCCAACAGCAGTGTTTGAGAGCCTGTGATAAATCACAACTGTTCCTCTGGGCCTCAGCATTGTCCTTGGTGCATACTTCCAGAAGCTGATTTTTGTTTGTCTCTAGTTTGAGCATAGGCTGGGTTCAGATATCCTTGAATCAGTAACACAAAGTAAAATCTGATAGCTCATCTGACTGACAGCTTAGTTGGTGGGAAGCAAGCAGCTGCTGTTGCTATTTGCAAACTTGTGCTAATTGAAAGAAAATTGTTGCTGAAAGTGTTTGCTTTTTTTTAATGTTTGAAAAAATAAAATAGCCAACCTCCCCCCAGATGAGATTTTTTAGTACACCACAAAATATGAGATATATTTGGTCTCTGTGGTTTAGTTTCTACTTAGCAGCTGCTTCACTTCCTGATCTTACCATGAAAGTACACATCATCATTTTTACAAGATTGGTCAGCACCAGGGTATCTGCACAGTCTGTGTTTGTTCCTAACCCCAGTAGCTCTGTGGGAATGCCCATTTTGGTGAGGCTCTGGTGGCTGTGCTGGCTGATTGGAGCTGCTCTGATGTCACTGCTCCTCCTGGCCGTGTAAAATGTCTGAGGGTTGGCTCACACCAGTCCTGCTGGATCTGCAGAGATGGCTTCAGCTGGAGCAAGGCTGGCAAAGGGGTGGCAAGCTCTGACAGAGCACGTGAATTGGCAAAGAACCCCTTGGCTTGAGGCTTTGTTCCCCATGTCACATCAGAGCCAGGGCAGCAGTGGTGTGAGGTGACAGTGTTCACAAAGTTATACCAGCACTACAATGCCTGACCTTAGGTTTTAGATCAACAGGTAAGGTGTAACTGGCTAGGTTGTAGTAATGGCATACTAAACACCATTAATAATGGCAAAGATTATGATGTATTTATTTTTAAATACACTGAGAAACTTTCAGCCTTTACAGTGAGTAAAAAGTATTAATTTATTATATGTAAAAAGGATATATCAGTGAATTAGAAATAGAAAATACAATGGATTTTCGTCACAGGTGTGTGTCACCTTCTTACTCTAGTTTTGCTGCTTTCTTCCTTTGCAATGCATAAAGATTGGTGAAATATTTCCTAAATTGTATCTACACTATATATTCATATACAAGTATAACATGTATTTGTATGCTGTGATTCCATAAAGAGTAAATATGTAGCTATTGTATTTATATTGATATTTATATATTTACATTACATTTATATTGCCAGACTGCTTGTTAAGCTGTAATTGTCAGATTGCAGATGCTTTCTCCTTTACCTCACAGAGCTATGTTTTGTTTTGAGCAACCAGTGTATTACATATTATTTTTGTGCACTACATGGGAAGGAGAAATTGAATGTTAAAGACAAGCACTCTGTCTGTAGGAGGCTCAAAAACAGAGACTGTATTGAAATTGTGGGTTAACACCTGCAAGGAAGTAAACTATTATTTGCACAGTGAAGCATAAAAAGTAGCTTACCAAAAATGTTAAGCCTTGTCTATATCCTTCTCTTTTTTTAGTATAGTTTTAGTATAGTATTCTTTAATATATTATAATGTAATATCATAAAATAATAAATCAGCCTTCTGAGAACATGGAGTCAGATTCTCATCTCTCACCTTGTCCTGGGGACCCTCACAAACACCACAAGGCAGGACTAACAATGATAAAAAGGAATTGAATTCTGTGTGTGTAGAGGGAAGAAAAAATGAATGGAGGTCAGGGTGGAGACTCTGAGTACCTAAAGGATTATTTGGGGAGAAGGAGCATCTAGGAGGGATGTACCATGGATTAGAAGGGAAGATGTGTGGAGAAGGCATAGAACCAACCAACTTTTAATTAGTGTGGTATTTGAAAGGCTTTCCTGTGTGAGTGATGGTGCCCTGAGAGGGGCTGGCAGGGTTCCTGCCTTGGGGGCCATCCCATCCAAGTGCTGCTCGTGTTGCTCTGCTCTGACCTTGCTCTGCCCTCTGCATCTGAAGGCTATAAATAAAATACCCACCCAGCTGCTCTGTGCCCAGTGTGAGAGCTCCCTGCTTCCCTCCCCACATACAAGTGTGTGTGTGAGGGGCTCTAATGTGAAGGAGCCTGTATCCACAAAAAGCTAAGCCATGGAATTTTACCAAGATAGCACCTCTCAAATTTTACATCAGGTGATACAGAGAACCTATGCATGTTGTATTGTGAATGGCATAGTTTCTCCTTCCTGTTTATTTCTGTTCCATTTGCCTGCTGCACTGTAGAATTGCACTCAGATTTCATATACTGTGAGGTGAAAGCTTCAGCAGTGTCGAGTCAATCAAGACATAAATATACAAACATACAGCATTTAATCTGTAATCTTGGATTATTCGGGACAAAAGTAGAAATATGTGGGTCATTAGTGCAGATATGAAGTTAACCTGCACTATAGCAAACCCTTCTGGGATCTAACTAATGTATTCATCACATTTACTTGTTCACTATAATGTGGTTTATCAGTTTGGTTGCATTAGAATAATAAAATACCCAATTCAATAAAAAATGTTATTCAGTAGAAATTGCTTCATATTACTCATTATCATATTTTCTTTCAAACAAAAATAAGTCATGTCCAAACATGTGCTAAATAAGGCTTGTACTGACACAGGTCAGAAAATGTAAATGTATCCAAGCATATATCTTATGTTAAGTATATGATTCTAATGGTTATAAATGTGGGTTGCTTGTTACAGTCAAGGTAAACTGTAGTTCAAAATTAAATAGACCTTTATGAATTGAGTATGACTGTATATAGAGTATTACATCTGTGTATCTCCTACTCTGTTTTAATGACAACATAACACAGCAATAATTGTGTATTTTGTTGGGAGAAGTGGGCCTGAGGTAGGGTCATGATTTTACTGTATTTCAGACTCCAGCAGTTAGGCTGGACTAAAGCTCAGGCCATCTTCACTGAGTGATTCAAGTCTTAGAAGCTATTGGGTGGTGGGAATGGAATTCAGATCTTGAATCTTTTGGTACAGTGAGTAAGAATTTCAGTAGTCACCAGATTACCTGTGCAGTCTGTACAGAATGGTGCACATCCAAATGTGTGTGTGTCAACCTCTTGCTAAAATTTAGTTAATGCTTGCAGAAGAAAAATAATTTTTAGTCATCTAGTCATCAGATTTTAGAGATTGGTAATTTTAAAATACTATTCTTGAGTAGTATAATGCAGGAGTTTTCTCTGAAATGTTCACATAAAAATCCAAATCCAAATTTTTCTCCATATACCTTTGCACTCTTTGCAGTGTTCTGTGATTTGTGAAGACTTCAGGTTTTTGCTGGTTGATCTATTCTACTAAAGATTTTTTTTTTTTATTATTGAGCAACATAGGAGGAATTTTTAATAACTGAAATATCAACAAAACTGATGAAGAATAATTGTGCACCTAAACAGCTAAGGGCTGTGTGACTGTAAGCTTTGGTAGCAGATGTGGTCAAGCTGCTGTAGCCAAGCATTTGAAATGAATCATGCTGTACATAGTAGGACATTGTTCTTTCAGAAAGGATTCAATCCATCCCCTCATGCATAATAAATTTAACCCTGGTTTTTAAAAGATGAAAACAAAATGCACTTTTTCCTCTGGCCTGTGGATTTTTTGTGGGTGGCATGAGTAGCATACCTGTCATTTATTTTTAGTTCAGAACAACACCTTTTTTATTTTTGTCAGTAAAACCCTGTTCTGTGTACCAGCTATCACAGTGCACTGTAATAAACTCATGAGTTTTACTTACCAAGGCTTCAGATGGGTAATTTTTACTTTCTCATGAGGAAACTTGCAATAAGTAGGAAATTAAATAAAAGACTTATTCCTGCCTTCTAGAAATCTTAGGTGACCTGTTAGGATTCCAGTGTTTCTGTTTTGTCCTGTTCTAAGATTCTCCTTTGTCTCTGGGTCCCTGGTGAATTCTTAGCATAGTTGCTCTTTGGGGTATAGCAAATTCCTTTGGGAGGAGGGGATGGTTCTTGTGTGTTCTTGTATTAATAGTTCAGCAAATCACTTGCATCTACTGCTTCAGATAGAGATATTCCCATTTTGCTGTATTCCTTGTTTGCAATTAAACAACCTTTTTCATGTTTTTAAATAACTTTTGATACTTGCATCTACTCTTAATGAAATGGAGTGTTTTTCTGATAGAGTAGATGTCTACCTCTTCATCTCTTCTCTCTGTACCACTTGACCACTTGAGGGCAGTTTACTTAGTAAAAATAATTTGTAATATTTGCTTGCACTGAAGGTCTGCCTCTTTAAAAATTGTAAAGACATTCAGAAAACAAAACTAGGTAATGCAGTGTTTACTTCTGCAAACTTGCCAATGAGTGCACTTGCTCTAAAATAGTGATTTAATTTAAAATTCTAGTTTGTAAAACTAGTGACATAAAGCATCTTGAGAGAGCAGTAACATCTTTTTAAAATATTTGTTTACTTGAACTACATGAGGAAAAACCTTCTCCTTTTGAGGGGGATTCAGTTTTGTGTTTTGATGTGAGCTGTTCAGTGTTTAAAGCAGTGTAACTTATTGGGCTGAGCAGGATTGCCCAGAGCCTTCCTAAGGTTCAAAGCCTCCTCCTGGGGGTGGGGGTGGTGCAGGTTTGAAGAATTGCCTTCTCTCTGGAGCTTTGTAGGTGGAATCACAGCACCTTGGACCACAAGTTTTTTTCTTGCTTACTGGGTTATCTGCATGTGTTGGATGTTCAGTTTAGTGCTTGGTTTCCCTTTTAAGGTTTTTTAATAGCTCAGGGACTTTCAGCTGTTTTATTACAGATGGGTTATGATGGGCTCTGCACTGTTTCTGCTCTGGATGCTGTTGCTCAGTTAGCTCAGGACAACACATTCTGTGTTGTGTTTTCTTTCTTTGGTTTTTTTTGTTTGAAACAACTTGGTTTCATGCTCCTTTTGGTGTCTGGAGAGTTTTTAGGCCACCAAAATAAATTTTCTCACATTACTTTTGCTTTCATCCCAAACTATATGGTTTAGGATGAAAGCAAGGGAGGGGAAAGGGGTTAGTTAGGTAATACAGCCCACTTGGAATTTGTTGGAAGGAGAAGAAAGGTAAAAGGTATGAGGACTTGCTGGAATGATCAGTGAGGCTGCTCTGCTGTATAAATGAATTGTGAAAGCAAGCAATAAAGCAAGAAAAAATGTAATGTAAGCAGCTAACAACTTCTTTTTCAATGGCAACTTTTTCACTTTTGTGGAGTTTTACAGTAATTGGGATTTCTGTTAGTAAATATCAGTTGGGGAGAGGATGCAGAAGGGCAGCTGCTTCCTAATGGCAATGAATAGCAATTAAAACCTTTTTCCACTTTGAATTTAGCATCTAATGTTGTATGTTGTAATTGAGGCTGTGCCTATTGGAGAAATTTGGTGAGAAGAAATGGTTTATTTAGTGAAATTTGGGAACTAAACCATTCTAAAATATTTCAATCTCCTGACAGTAAGAAAGAAAAAAAATCCAACCAGTTAAACTTTATAATTTCTTTTTTTATTCTTTTGTTACTTGTTCTTTGCTCCATAGTCTTTCACATACCAGATATAAATGGAGAGAGTGGGGCTGCCATGGGGCAGTCAGCCCTATTTTGTAGTGAGCATTGGGGTAAAACTGATGATGAGGCCTCATATTTGCCATTTGCAGTCAGTGTTTGGTGTAAGAAGCTTCTTTTATGTCTTACAGCCTTTTTTTGCCTTTGTAAATGAAGAAAAGTTTCCTGAAAATGGGTGGATGGTGTACAACCCAATGTCTGAATACAGGAGGCAGGTGAGTTATTACAGGTGCCATTGCCTGGTGCTTTCACATCTCCCAACATGCATAGAGGAATTGCTGTTTGTACATTTCTCTTATCAGCTGTTGGGAGAGGATGGAATTGCAACTTGAGGAAAAGTAAAGGAAAGAAATAAAACTCTTGAGCCTTTAAAAAAACCACTAGAATGTCACAGGAAGGTAATCTTTGCTCTTTGAAGGAAGTTATTGACTCCTCTTACAGTGTGCCACTGCTAAGTGAGCACAGGTGGGGAGAATGTGGCAAATATGTAACTGTAGTGTCCTAAACATAGATAGGATTTGTTCTTCTCCCCAAAATAAAGTGGGGAAAAAAATCCAGCTTGTTTTAGAAACAGCATTGCTTTACAGAAATTAAAGATGTCTATGAGTATTCTTCCTTGCTCTTTATGTGATCTTGGAAAAATATCAATGAAAGAGGATGATATTTCATTTTAAAATATCTGTTAGATAACTGAAGTATGACATTAAAAAAATTAAATAGCAAACAATAAGAACTTCCTTAATTTTTTTACCCTCTGTAGTTTTTTTGGTTCATGGTTGGAAGCCTAAGGCCCAAAAAAGGTAAAATACAAACATCCACACAAACCCCACTGTGCATGTGTGGAGGACTTATCAGTATTTCTCCTGGAAATGCCTTACTGGTCAGAGTGCAATTAGATGATGTTCTTTCTCAGTAAGAAAGTTACCCTTAATCTTACTTTTAACTTGATGGTAGTACCAGGCTACAGGGAAGAAAGGTTATAGTGTGACTTTCTCCTCCACAGTCTCTCTTCACCAGGCAAGGTGGAAAAGCAGAGCTTTAGGCAAGGAGAGAAGGTAATTTTCTTTCCTCAATCCCACACTTAAAGAAATACATCTCCTAGTTTCAATAACTGTTTTGGAAGTTACTATAAGGCTAGAATTGTGTGCATAAGGGTATGAGATGGCTCTGCAGCTGTTTTAGGCTGAATCCATCTGCAATGAGCTGGCAATCTTGCTTCTATTGCTTTGACACAGTACTTAGTTAAATTGTTGCTGTGTGGCCATAATGTCATGTAAAATTCAGAAGCAGAATTATTACTTGTCCAGCCAAAACCACACGGTCTAACTGCACGTTGTGTTTTAGGGGCTGCCCAACGAGCGGTGGCGGGTGACTTTCATTAACGAGCACTACGGGCTGTGTGACACGTACCCCTCGCTCCTGGTCGTGCCCTACAACGCCACAGATGAGGATCTCAAGAAGGTTGCTGCCTTTAGGTCCCGGAATAGAATCCCAGTGAGTATTGGCTGATGGAACTTGTCTGAAAGTGTAGTTAGTTTTAAGTTACATCCAGACAACTTCCTGGTGAACATGACACAGAGGATGCTTTTTTTTTGGAAATGGTTGTGGCAAAATAGTTTTGATTGGCTGGTGGTTTTCACTGCTTGAAACTGGTATCTTGGTCAAACCACATTTCCGTTTTTCTCCGTCACCCATGACAGCTTCATTGGTTTTAACTTGACTTGGCTAGTAAAAGTGGCCAGCAGTGCAGTTTGCCTTGATGAGGAATGAGCCTCACTGCCATATGCACTGGTTACTGTTGCTGAGTGCCCATGAAAAGTAATCACAAATGTTGTCCTACAAGCAAACCATGGCATTTAAACATCGTTCCACCGGTCAGTCCTAAAATAAGGCCTCAGTCTCTTTTGTGTATTCTTGGGCTTTTTAATCCGTAGAATAAGAGAAACCAATTTGGCTTCTTCAGTTTCTGTAATGAAAATTCTATTTCATTACAGTAAGAGAATTTTATGTATCAGCTCTTTACAGTACTATAGAAAATACTAATTTCTAACCCAATTCTTGTTTTAACTGGTATTTCCCTTTGGCAAACTTGGAAGACGTGCTGGATTCTCAGACAGTATCAGAAAGCTGCTTCAAATCTGTTTCAAACAGATGCACAGCTCAATATGACACATATTTATTAGATATGGTATTTACTGACAGACTGGGTATATAATTATAAATTTACTATATATACACACATATCTGTATAATATGTAATGTGTACAGAACACATATGTGTAATGTATAGCCTGTGCCTATAGTTCTAATAACCTAATGGTGTCATCCCTGTCACCTCAAAATTCATGACAGGCCTTTTGGTATGCCTGTACAGTGAGTAATTACCTTGATAATAGTAATTTTATTAAAATAGTAATTTCATTCTTGTCAAGAAATAGCCACTTATCTTCACCCCTGTCCTCCCTGGCAGATCTTGTTTCTGATCTACACCTCAGGAATGAACAGTTTCTGAGGATTGAATTTTGGGGGATTTTTTGTTTGAACTCTGATCTTCTTTTAGTCTGTAACCCACAACCTGTGGAGTGGGTGAGAATACTGTTTCTTAATGTTTTTCAACAATGAAATTGCAAATTTTTGCCTGTTTCTTGTGTTTCTTGCTTATCTTTAATCATCTGTTCCCTGGGCAGCTCACTGTCTTTTGTGGCAAGTCCTCTCTGGCTCTAAACAACAGAGACAGCATGTGCTTCGCTCCAGTGCCTTCTCTTTGTAAAGAGGGCTGAGGGACAAAATGTGCTTTAAAGAGAAGAGAAAGCATTCAAGATACTGCAGGAAGGTTCAATTTCCCTTCCTTTTCCAAAAAGGGGAAAAGTTGTTCTTGTAGAATTGGAGCATCTTAGTCACCATTTCTACAATCAGTTCATTTTCCTGTGTTGATTTTAGTTTTAGCAGAGATTGCTGTGTTTGTTACTAGTTTACTTCTAAGGATATTTGTGTAACCTAAGACTTGTAGGAAAATATTAAAATACATTGGATTATATAGGTAAGTATGATTCCAGTAAGCACTTAATATATAAGACAACTCTTTGGAAAATTATTATTAAATCTTATAAGACTAAAAGAAGTTGAGATGTCAAGGGATTGTATTTTGGAGCAGTAAAAAGAAAGGTGTTAATTTTCATGCTGTGTATTTTAAAGAATAGAGCTTTAAGCTATGATTTTGTACTGAAATGAGTTTCCTGTGCTGTGTGTTTGCCCTGTGGCCAGGTTCTCTCGTGGGTTCACCCAGAGACCCAGGCTGTGATCATGCGCTGCAGTCAGCCCCTGGTGGGAATGAGCGGCAAGCGGAACAAGGATGACGAAAGGTACCTCGATATCATCAGGGAGGCCAACGGGCAGATCTCCAAACTGACCATCTATGATGCAAGGCCCAATGTCAATGCTGTTGCAAACAAGGTAAACAGATGCTTCTAATATCTTCATTTTGAAGAGAATGAGGAGGAGACTTATTTCACAGTTGTCTGTGAGGAGGTTTTGGGGAATAGTAGTAATCTTAATATAGATAAATTTACATAATCAACTACTGAGCCTCAAGGCCATGAAAGACATGAGTGTCTAAAGTAGGTCCCTAAGCAGAGTTTCAGGACCATATGTGGATTTCCAGACATGCTTTACCTTGTCTATTCTCAGCCAAGCACAGATCTTAGCTTGGGACTGAAGTTAGGCATGGCTCCACTCTGCACTGGTCTGTAGAGCATGTCCCCTGTTGGAATGACAGGCAACCTGCAGATGCTCTGGGAAAACTCCTTCCTAGAAAGGATGTGTGTATAAAGCCAAGCTCACTTACAGGCATCCTTTGTTTGGGTCTTGCTAACTGTTACATGGTCTACTTCAGACCTATCCTGGCATCCACCAAATAAAGAGAAAGTGATAAATAAGTTAATTTGAGTGTTTGCAGTGTAAACAGCAGTATGGGTATGATCTTGGATGCCTTGGTACCTGTTGTTCTTCCCCAGGTGCTTGCAGTTGGTAAGTACAGAAACAGTGTTTTCATTGGGTAAGGCGTCTGTTTCTTTGTGATCAAAACCTAAATGGGATCAGAATCATATATCAGCCCAGGCTGGAACACATCTTGAAAAATCATCTTCTCTAACCTGTCAGGAAGAAAAGGTATCCCTGTGGATTGCTTTCTTCTCTGCTTCCCCTTCAGCTCTGTTGAGGATTAGATTATTTAGGCAAGCTCAGATAATGCCAGTACACTGTGTCAGTGTTGTTTTTGGCATGGAGCACAGTAGACAGGGATGTGCTCCATCTTTATATGCAGAAACCATGTTAGGGAGTGGTGGTGAAGGAGACAAATTTAATGCTTTTGTCTTGAGACAATGTGCCACGCCTGGGGATAGTCCCTTAGCAAACACAAATGAAGGGACATGCTCTTCAGTGCTTACTAGTGAAGGTGTGTGTCTGCACAGCAAAGAGCTTGAGGGCTGAGCTCAAGAGGGTTTGAGACCTGAGTGAAATTACAAGTGTGCTTACCTGGAGAGAAAGAATTCCAGCTTCCGAATAGTTCTGTGGAACAAAGCAAACACCAGTTTAGTGAAATGAGTCCTCTTCAGTGTTTGTGCTGAAAGGAATATGAAATGGTAAAACTTGTTTGCATCTAAGAGGTTTATGTGTAACAAATGTTAAGTTGCTTTCAAGAATAACCATAATAATTCAGGGGGAATTATTTATATATTATATATTGTCAGAGGGACAATAATACTGGAAGTTTGCTCTGTGGAGGTTGGGTGCACCTATTTGTACCTGTACAGCCTTCTCTGTAATACAGAATGTAGTTTGTTAAGCTTTGATACTGTGTTTGTGTGTATAGCACACATTCTTTCAGAGACTCTATCCTAGGGGCTGTTTTAACCTGGTGGCTTGTATTTTGAGGATCTGCCTCAATTGTTTGCATTTAACTGTACAAATCCCATTATCCTCTGCACACTGAATTTGTATGGGTGAACAAAGCATGTCATCATTCTGTTTACCTTGTGGAAAAATTGTCAGTTGCGACTTTGAAACAAGTGGGGTAAAAAATTGAGTTTGTCCAAGAACTGCAGAAAAATTTAAGGTAGTGTCTTATAGACAAACTTGATATGTACATGTTTTAATTAACTCTTCATATATCTAAATATGAAATGCTCAATCAGAGCAGTAGACACAGTTGGGTACATTTCTGCGTCTGAGGGAGAATAACATAAAAAGTGCAAATCAGTGCTGATCAGCACTGAAAATATTTTGTGAACATCTGTAAAGTTTTGTCTAAGCAAAATCTTGCACTGTGCTACTCGTGCACTGCTGTGTTCCTTGTACATGAGTCAAGACAGTCAGGAGCTGCAGCAGCCCTGATGCTGAAATTGCAGTCATTCCTCACAAAGACTTCATAACAGTCAAAGGAAAGAGAAAAATACACTCATTGCTTCTTTCACTGCAGAGCCTGGCAGCTCTGATAATAACCCCACATCTGAGAAAAGAGATAGAATAGAATAGAGATACTGTGCTGCTGTACAGCAGTGTAGGTGGCACTCATGGGGAAAGGCTACACTGTGCTTTAGGCTCTGGTCTGATGTATAGCTGGTGCCTGCAATGGCATATAAAAGCAAAAAATATTTATCCAAATTTATGGCATCTTTTTGCTGTCTGCTGTAAATGTTGCAATTTTGCAGCACTCTGAGCTTGAGGGAGCTGGTGATGTTTAGTCTGGAGAAAAGGAGGCTCAGGAGGGACCTTATCACTTTATACAACTGCCTGAAAGGAGGTTGTAGCCAGGTGGGGATCAGGGTCTTCTCCTGAGTAACAAGTGATGGGGCAAGAGTAAATGGCCTCAAGTTGCACCAGGAGAGGTTTAAATTGGATATCAGGGAAATTTTATTTCTAGAAAGGCTGTCCAGGGAAGTGGTTGAATCACTGTCTCTGAAGTATTTAAAAGATGTAGCACTTGGGGGTGTGGTTTGCTGGTGAGCTTGGCACTGCTGGATTAATGGTTGGACTCAGTGATTTTGAAGGTCTTTTCCAACCCAAACAATTTCGTGTTTATCATTAAAAAGTCTCATTGGTGGCTTTGTGCCCTAAAATATGTGTGGGTTTTCTGCTTCCTTTTGTGACCAGGCACATCCTCTGTAGTGGTGATGGTGAAATGTTTTGAAAGAGCAGCAGCAGAGCAGACTTTTCACTTATGTGGCTCTTTAATATCTTAACAGTCTAAATATGTGTTTAGTCTTCAGCACTAAAATGAAGTTTTAGAAAGTTTAAAGTAAGCTTTAATGTTGTTGCTAATTTACTTCTTAAAGACAGAATCTAAGATTCTTGAACATAATTTTTAAATTAAAGGTATCTTATTCTTAACTGAACTCTTAAATTTCAATTTACTTGGGCCAAACATTTTATCACTTTTATCTATTTCCATGTCAAATGGCATTCATTCTTTCTAGCTCTGTTGAAAAGAGTGTATATATGACTAAAGTTAATTTCAGATCTCTTGTTTGTAGGCAACTGGGGGAGGATATGAAGGTGAAGATGCATATCCCAATGCAGAACTTACCTTCCTGGACATCCATAACATTCATGTCATGCGGGAATCTTTGAAGAAGCTGAAGGACATTGTTTATCCTAATGTGGAAGAATCACACTGGCTGTCAAGTCTGGAATCAACCCATTGGTTAGAACATATAAAGGTAACTTTTCCTTGATTGTTTGAAAGATATTTGTCCAAATCTGTCATGTCATACTTACTTTCTTTGCTAAGCTTTTAAATAGTCCTAGAACACATCAAACTACTTGGACTACAAAAATAATATCTCTGAGTGTTGGCTCTTTTTTGCCAGCTAATCTTAGAGTATGTTATGAGACTCATAACTCAGCAACAGGTGAAACTGAGTGTTTGTTGCATGCCTCAAGTTAAGAGTCTTTAGTAGAAGAATTCATTCTTAGTCTGATTGGCCTTACATGCATGAGAACTGATTTATTTTGGTTTCTTGCAATACAGGCCTGCAAATGACTGTCATTGTGAGATATTAGTAAATACTTTAGTTGTCAGTATCTATGTGACTTCATTTTATGAATTACGGTTTTGTAAATAAATCTTGTAAATTTATTTGTAAATTTTGTCATTTTCATCTGGTAGCACAAATAAAATACTTAATCTGGTAATTCACCAGTGTTCTTACTAGTTGACCTTTGGATCTTTTGTCTCAAGTACAACTGTGCAAAAGTAATTAGAGTATTATGTAATCAATCCTACTTAATAAAATTTTCATCTTAATTTAATATTTGGAAAATAAGTATATTAGAAGGGTGCAAGCTCCTTTTTCCGACAACTGAGATAATTCAGTCATTTAGTTCAAAGAAAGGAGTCAAATGAAATAACACTGAATTTTTAGAGAGTATATCCTATGGTAAATCCCCTCTTTCTTTGAAAAAGAAGCTTATGTTCTTTGGTTTATCAAGGTTACTGTTTTCTGCCCCATTTTTTAAGAATTTGCTGCGAGATGAATTTGATCTTACTAAGGGATTAGGAAACCAATCTGTTTCTCTATTTTTATGCAAGAAATTCACTTGATCTCCTAGAAAATTCTTTTCCAATTAACTACACTGCTCTTCTCAGGCCTTTTAATGGAAGCGACATTATTTCAGATACAAAGAAATGAACACAGAGTTACCATTAGAGCAGAAATAAGCTGTGTGTGTTTGGTGTGTTTTGTCTGGCCAGCTGGTGCTGACAGGAGCCATCCAGGTGGCAGACAAGGTGTCGTCGGGCCGGAGCTCGGTGCTGGTTCACTGCAGCGACGGCTGGGACCGCACGGCTCAGCTCACCTCCCTGGCCATGCTCATGCTGGACAGCTACTACAGAACCATAGAAGGCTTTGAGGTTCTGGTGCAGAAGGAGTGGATCAGCTTTGGACACAAGTTTGCATCGGTAAGAATTACAAGATAATTGCAAAGTTATGTGTTAACTTAACTGTTAAGTTAAGTTAACTGTGCTGTGTTAACTTTTTGAAATGCTTCCAGTGTTAAACTGCTCACTTTGTGTCAGGGTTTGATAATTCCTTTCATTATTTTTGAACTTAGATTGAAAACGTTTCTAGGTAAACTGAGCAGAACTGTTAGGTTTGGACCTGTTTGATTAATATTTTTCTTGCTATTCTTTCTCTGAGAGCTCATGTTGTCCTTTGCATCCTTTTAAAAGCATGGAATTGTGATGGTGTTTGCAGGGGTCTTAGGATGAGGGAGGAGACAAGAATGTTGACTCCATGTTTCAGAAGGCTTGATTTATTATTTGATGATTTATATTATATTAAAACTATACTAAAAGAATAGAAGAAAGGATTTCATCAGAAGGCTAGCTAAGAATAGAAAAGGAATGGAATGATAACAAAAGCTTGTGTCTCAGACAGTGTCTGAGCCAGCTGACTTTGGCCATTAATTAGAACCAATCACATGAGACCAATCACAGATGCACCTGTTGCATTCCACAGCAGCAGATAATTATTGTTTACATTTTGTTCCTGAGGCCTCTCAGCTTCTCAGGAGAAAAAACCCTAAGGAAAGGATTTTTCAGAAAATATCATAGCTACATGGAATTGCTAGGGTCACTGTGGTTATTGAGAAAATACAGAGGCAGAAAGAAAGGAAGGAGGCAGAAAAATTGTGTCCTCTCAAATTCTTCAGATGAAGAACAGATAAAGCTGGGACATGAGGTTCTCTATCACTCTTTCTTTGGACTGTTTTGACTGTCACAAGGAGCAGATGAATGAGTCTGACCAGTGTCTTCTAAGAGAGATTTTGCATGCTGATGCCCAAATATTCTAAACTGGTTGTAACAGCTCCCAAGAGGCTGTCACTGGTAATGCTGGCTCAGCTTCTGTTCAGTTGTCTTCTGAGCAGAAGGTTAGAAGCTCAGAAGGTTCAATTAGTTGCTTCTATGGGCAGTCCTTAATATTTCACAGATATGTGAATAATTTTCACGGAAAATTCATAGAATATTCTGAGTAGGAAGGGACCCTGTTCATCCTTTTTGTGTTAGAAAACTTTTCAAAGTCTTAGTGAAGCTTTTTCTAAATGTGGCAGCTAACCATTTAACCAGGAAATCTACGTGAGGAACCTGGAGGAGCAGACTAGGTTGCTGTGGAAACTGTGCTGTTACTTACTATAAACATTACAACAGTGTTGCTTGTTGGAGCTGAACCCTGTAATCCACAGTAAGACGTTTCTACAACTTTAGTAGAAGTTACTTGCATGGATATTTTGTCCCTAGTGGAATATTCTAAAGATATTAATATTGCTAAAATTCGGAAAATAGGCAATCTAGAAAAAATCAAGAAATGGAAAAATATACCTACCTGTGTGTTTCATGCCCATTTTACATTTGCAAACATGTAGGAGTGTTGTAGTCATTTGGAAATCCATGTATAGCTATTCAGCATAAATCACCTCACCATTTACATGTGCTTGTAGGCTGTGACATTTTCTCATCTGACATTCAAAAGGTGCTTTGAGGCTCAGGAGGTTTGTATTTTGGGCATTGGGAGTGATAGCTGATGTAGTCTGGTTTTTTGTGTACTTACTTGTGGTCTTTTAGCAGTGATATGTTCTATAAACCTTTAAGTATTCTGTCTTGGTACAGCCACAGGAAAATGTGAAGCCAATGGCTTGACTTTTTTTTTCTCACGTTTCATTTTGTACTTCAGAAAGTTAAGAGTCAGGATGCAGATAAAATTAGATGATATAACTAGGGCACTTGAAGTCAAAAACATGTGTTATGGTTTACCACAGAGCTTAAAAAGAGATCTGTGTGGTGTTCATCATTATTAATAAATTCAAATAATGTATGTTTCTTTTTGTTAAACCGTTCATTTTAGTTGGATAATCAAAGGATTTTGTTCTCCTTCAACAGATGGTTTTTTCCAAATAATGAGGCAGGACTTGGCATCCCTTCCAGATGATTCACTCAGTCCATTGGTTCATGTCTGACAATGTAGCAGCAATAAGAGTGATTTAAGTAGTTGCTTTTGCTTAAACTGCTATTTTCCCAACTTGCTCAGTCAAGTAGCAATCTTTGGAAACGGTTGAAGCCACTCTTCAGCCATCTGCTGTAATCTGAGAGTACTGTAAATTTTTATTTGATGAGTTATTTAGCTTATAGTGGAAGTCAGTCTTTTCTCTTTTCTGGAGTGTTCTGTAGAAGTGGTGGAGTCACCATCCCTGGAGAGGTTTAAGACATGTGATGTGTTGCTTGGGGACATAGCTTAGGGGTGGACTTGTCACTTCTGGGTTAACAGTTGGACCCCCTGATCTCCAAGGGCCTTTCCAACCTTCACTATTCTATAATAAAAAAATTATAATGCAAGTAGAAAATATTATGATAATTCATACTCCTTTTTAGCTGGGTAATTATGTGATAAAATTGTGACTTTGAATAGTAAGAAGTAGACACTTAGTGCAGTTAGAGCAGTTCCTGAACCTCATCTCTGAAACTGTTGTTTCATTTTCCTTTAGTAGGGAATTGAAGAGTAGAGCATTTCTTGCATTGTCTGGGTTGGTGCAAGCTTCATGTTTTTATGATACCAGGGTTGCAATTTGGATTATTTAATATCAAATAACCAAATAGTAGACTACTTAATAGTTCCTCTCCATATTTTATATCAAATGAGGTGAGCAATAAATTTCCTTGTTGAAAAGGAATTCCCTACCCCAACTTTTCTATGTGTGCTGAATTTAGTGCACTCTCCAGATGATAAATTTGCTTATGTGGAATTTAATTCTAATTATGCATTCAAATATGAGACATAATTATAGATGGAAAATAAACATCCTGAAACTGCTAACTAGAGTGGAAGTGGACAGACTTGCACTCCTTACTAAACACATATATGACTCTTAATGGATATTGAGTATTGCAAACCATGAAAACTGAAGAGCAAGGAAGCCAATTTTGTTTTCTTCTTTATAGCCCTCTTCTAGTCGTTTGTTACTGTTGACTGAGTTCAGCTGCAATTCTTCATTTCCCTCTATTTCCTCCCATTCAATTCTATTATTTTAAACTGTCTTGGAAGCCATTGTACAGAGTACTGTACTGCTCTTATGATTTTTCATGTCCTTGAGGCATTAAGCTTGCTATCTTACAGGCAGATAGACAACATCTCAGGTCAACATACCTGCTTTTCTTTTGTCTCCTCCAGTAAGTACATTCAAACAGAATTAGGGAAGGAAAAGAAACTCTTTTTCCCTGAATCTCTTACCTGTTCTCAGCTCTCAAATGCAAAAAGGAAGTAAAACAGCTTTTACCAAATCTACTTTTTGTCTATGGGGCAAATTCCTTTGATTGTTACTTTGGGCACTTCAGAATAAGGGGCTCACCCAAACTTAAACTATCTGTTAATTTTGTGTCAAGAACGTTAATGTTTTTTTGATCTTGTTGATGTTTGCCTACTATCTCAGGGTGACTATTAAGGTTCAAGTATGGAGGAGAAAGAGAAGATTATGTGTGGATAATTTGGTGATCTAGGTCCTGCAGTGGCTTAAAATAAAAAGGAAGACAAAGTATGCAGCTTGGCTTTTGACAGACTTTCCATGTAAATGTAGTTCAGAATATGTCTTGATTATTTAAGTAATGGATGCTTCAACAGTTCTGCTTGTCTAAAAATCAACATGTTTTTATAACAGGACCAGTTATCAGTTTGGAATTTATTTCAGATATCTTTGGAACAGCTTTGCAGGGTTTCTGTGTCTGAATCTCTCCTCCTTGGTGCAGTAACTAATTTTGAAATTTTAACAGTGGGTTGCTTTATTGCAGAAGAATTAATGCTCTAGTACCAAATAAGAAACCATGTCTGTTGCCATAAAATAGCATGTTTCAGTTAACAGGAGGCTGCTTTGCTTCATTTCAGAGAATAGGCCACGGTGATAAAAATCATGCTGATACTGACAGATCGCCCATCTTTCTGCAGTTCATTGATTGTGTGTGGCAGATGTCTAAACAGGTATGTGGTGATGTTCTTCAGAAGGTAACAATGTGAAGAGATTACTGAACTAAAACCCTATGTCTTCATTTTTTTTGAAAAAAGTATTTGAAGAGGACAGCATACCCCTCTGCTCTGACCTGTAGTAAAAAAGAGTGTATTTACTTTTTTAAAAGTGATATAACCACAGGCTGTGGTTATGTTGCTGGACATGGCACTGGCTGTGCAGGCATGGCTGGTGTTCTCAGATATGGGATTCTCAGACACATTCTGAGGGATGTTTCATACCTGGCAGAAAGCTTTTGGAATTGCACCCAGCTGTCTTAATGGGGTCTCTTGTTTTGTTTGACCATTTAGTGAAGCTGTCCCTTGAACTGCAGGGACACCTGTTGTTTTATCTATGCTTAAAAAGGAAGCTAGGGAGCTTTTAAGTGCTGTGATTTAAGCATTGTAATGTCAGTAAGTAATGAAACAAAGCAGTGAATGAAACTTAGTCCACTTAGGGCTAAGGATCAGGACCTTTATTTTCCTGTGTGGTGCTGGACTGCAAGAATGCACTGAAGAGATCTTATTCTGTCTTGATAGTAAAAGTGTATGTGTAACTATTCTGTACTTTATTCTTTTTGTAAATTAAAGGTAGGTAGAACATTTTGAGAAGAGATTTTTCAGTGACTAGTTTGAGAAAGTTGAACACCTTGTGTCATTGGAACACGTAGTCTGCTATACAGTACATGAAAGCATTATCTTAAGATTATTTGTAGATATATCCACACTTCTAAACTTCCTTCAGTGTTTTAACCAGGGCATGTGCATATCCCGCTGTGTTTTCCATGTAAACAATGAGTTTGTCTTTCCTGGTTTTAGTTTCCTACGGCCTTTGAATTCAACGAGCAGTTCCTGATCACAGTCCTGGATCACTTGTACAGCTGCCGCTTTGGCACTTTCCTGTATAACAGCGAGTTCCTCAGAGAAAAAGAGGTTGGTCAAACCACTGCTTGTGTCATTGCATTGCTGTCTTTACTCTAGGTGATTGCAAAGTTTGTTGGTTGTACTGTATGTGGTTGTAGTCCTTGCAGGCAGTGATTTTGAACTGGCTTTTTTTCTTATAGAATAGTGCCATGAGTCACTAAAATCCTTCTCAAGCACTGAGTTTGGAATCTTTATAATACAGTAATGTATCATGCTTCTAAGTAAACCAGAAGTGTACTAATTTTGGAATGTAACAATGGCTTCTATGATGGATTTCTTGATTTCATGCATATATTTACTGTTCTTATTTTGATTTCATTTTAGAAAGTGACTGAGAGAACGTTATCCTTATGGTCTTTGATAAACAGTGACAAATCTAAATACACCAATGCTTTTTATAGTAAAGAGCTAAATCGAGCACTCTATCCTGTAGCCAGCATGCGGCATTTAGAGCTCTGGGTTAATTACTACATCAGGTGGAACCCCAGGATTCGGCAGCAAGTAAGTAAATTCTCTGTAACATACTAAAAATGCTCTTAGACATTGGAATAAGGATTTTGTAGATTTTGTAGAGCAGTACCTGTAATCTGTTCAGGGTTTTAATGTTATATTTGGTTTTAAAGATTGAGGAAAAAGTGTAAGCAATTATTTAGCTGTCTCTTAGCTCATTGAACTTATTTCTCTGTTTAGTGGCAAGTCATCCTTGTGCTCTTTCTAGCCCTTTTTCTTGTACATATGTCTAAGGGCATTTGATGCTACTAAATCCTGAATGACAATGCTTAGAAATGGGGCTTGCTGATCCCTGAAGAGTTGGGGCATTAGCAACACAAACACAGTTGCATCTGCTTGATTTTTCTCCTTTTGCTTAGAGAGGGTATGAAACAATTTACAGATGAAATGACCTGCTGAGTCCTTTCTCTTTCAAAGCTATGTGAATTGATGGTAAGATTTAATTTTTTTATGTAACAGTGATGACCCAGCATTGTTTACACTTTGGATGAAAGCTGTTATTGAAAATTGTACAAGTAGATCAGATTGGAAGTCCAGAAAAGCTTTTATCAAATGACACATAGTTCAGTTCTGTGGTTTTAATCCATATGGACACTCAGTGTTTGTTACAGTCTTGCTGGAAATCTCCACCATGTGGCACATAAAGATTTTGTATAGAGACTTTTTTGTCCTTTTTAACAGCTTGTGGAGATTTGAGTAGAAGATAGAGGAGCAATTTGCTTGACAGAAGCAATCTTCACAGTCCAGCCCTTGGAATGAGTCAGTAGATTTCAAGCAATACACTTCCTTTTGCACAGCTGATCTCCTGTATTATTTACAGCACTTTAGAGGCTTCAGGAAAGCCTGGCAGTTTGCTATGGCTTTTTACAAGTACATTGCCTATTGGAATTGGAAGTCCTGGTTTTAAAGCTTTTCTTGCTTGTTGTGAAAAATGAGGGTGTTTTGCAAAAGGTGAATATAAAGATTTATTTTAGAAAATAAAGAATTATAAGACATGCACATTAGCTATAGATCTACTTAAAAATGCAGTTTGCCTATTGGGAGAGCTTTTTGGCAGGAGTTTCTCCTTGTAAATGCAAACCCAAGTGACAGTATTCCCACAACAGTCTGCTGCTACTACTGGTCCCTAATTTTCACCATTTTTGTACACAAAATGTAACTTGTTCCTGCAGATAAAATGTATGCTTCATGTTCAGTTAAGCAACTGAATAATGAACATGTGGCCTGAACCATTTTTTTGATGACCTTTTTTAGTCCATTCCTTAGAATTATGTTCTGCTAGCAAAACTATTATCCTACATCACCACTAATCTTACATCAGCACTGATCCAGCTTCCACAGCTGCCTCAGCATTCACCATGATCCTCAGATGGGTGCATAGTGAGTGGTGCATCTCAGAGTGCTGGTTGAACTGGTTTTGAGCTGGTGGGGTGTTCAGCCATTTGCTGCTGAAACTCCACTGCTGGTAGCTTGGAATGACAGGCAGTTAACTGTGAAACAGCAACAGCTTCTAGACAGGTGTATTCAGCTGAAGGTAACTTAAGGCTCTCTCTCTGCTTTGGACATTTGTAATAGTTCTTTTCCATTTGTTTCATTAGTCTGAAAAGGAGGTCAAGCTCAAAGTGGAAACAGTTAAAAGGCTCAGGGCAGTTGATTTTAAACAGGTGCAAGTTTACTTAGACAATTCATTTTAAAAAGTTTTTTCACCAAGTTTTTTCAAAAAGTTTATTTACACCAAGTTGCAAATTAACTATTAAAAATTCCAGTAAATTTCATCAGTGAGAGAAGTTATTTAAGCTGAAGACATGGATCTTAATCTGATCAGTGTAGCTAAAATAATCTGGCTAAACACTGTGTTTTCTGGAAGATGCTGAGACATTTGGCTTCTGGACTCTAAAACCTTTTAGTAAGTCAAGAAAAAAGCTTTGGTCAAGGTATACAAGTAACTATCTTACACACAATATTAGACAAGAAAATAAAATCCATATGTTCCAGGAAGTGGTGGCTGACTTTACTGAGTTAGACAAAGGATTTTGTGCCAAGATGGGCTTTGGGGGAGACAGCTGGAAGGCAGAGGGCTCTCAGGTCACAGCAGTGAGTGGTTCTGTTTAGCTCTGATGTGCTACACCTGCCAGGGAGCCCTGGATACTCGAGCAGCCTGTGTGCAAGTGAAGTGCCCAGACTGACCTGGGTCTGTGAGGTGCCCAGACCAACCTGGGTCTGTGAGGTGCCCAGACCAACCTGGGTCTGTGAAGTGCCCAGACCGACCTGGGTCTGTGAACTGCTCAGACCAACCTGGGTCTGTGAGGTGCCCAGACTAACCTGGATCTGTGAAGTGCTCAGACTAACCTGGATCTCTTCCTAGCAGCCAAACCCTGTGGAGCAGCGTTACCTGGAGCTCCTTGCCTTGCGTGATGATTATATCAGGAGACTTGAAGAGCTTCAGATCACAAATAATGCTAAGATATCCAATTCATCAGCCTCATCAACATCTCCCTCACAAATGGTGTCCCAAGTGCAAACACAATTTTGAAGAAAATGTTGGCTTCTTCCCATACTGTAATAGCAAGTGGTGCTTAACATAGATCTCTAAAGAGGAATATTCTAATGCCTTACACTAGACTGTCCTAACACAAATTATTATAAACTGTCTTCATTTGAGGAGGACTTCAGAACAAACAAACCCAGCTCTTCGATTATGTGCCTTTCAGAACCTGTGGACTGGGAACATTATTAATCAACTCATAGCTATGGAGGGCTTTAAGAGTTATTTTGGTAGGTCTGGTACAAGTTAAATTGATATATTGTTTTCATAAGAATGCTTTAATTTATTACATTTTAGGTCATGTTTTTGTAAGGAAGTTCATGCTCAGTCTTACCTGTCATGAATAAACACAATAATGGCAATAGGAATATTAACACTGTATATAATTAGGTATGTCTGTGTTCCTGTTAGGAATACATTCATGGAGTTCATGAGAGAAAAATAAATTCTATTGCAAGATGTCAGAGAGAAGTGTTGAAACTTTCTGATTACCCAAGAATTCCAAATTTTACTTTTTTTTAATAAATAGAAATATGGAAGGCATTTCAGTGATATGCTTCTAAATAAAAAATTCAAATAGCTCAGTAGATATCAAAATAAAAGAAACTTTTTTGTTGTAAATTGATTTTATTTTTTTTTTAAAAACAAATGAAAGTTGTACTGGTTTCTGAGAAGTTCTGTTTGGGCTAGCTGTTCAGCACTAAAGTACAGTACAAATTATCACTGTGGGCAGTATTGATTCTTTGGATTAATACAGAATTAAATGTTTCCAAAAGAAAGTTTATAAAATGAAAAACAGAACTACAGAGACATTGCTTAAATATCCAGCAATAGCCATAGTATTAAAGCTTCTGTTTGTCTTTTAAAAATAAATGTGCCTGTTTAAAGGAGCTTTTATACCAAAGTAGACAAAAATTCTCAGTTATAAATAATTTTGAAAGCTTGTACATTTATACTTTACTGTTTAATTTAACTCCTGTTCAGCAAATTTATTCTAACATATTTAAGGGGCTTCAGTATCCAAGATTTGCATATAGTGTCTGCACTTACATTGAACATTCAAGTGAGCTCTAGTTTCAAGCCTACCTTTCAGAGGCTTTTTGTAACTCTTTAATTTGTTTCTTTCAGGTAATTTTTAAATAGTTGCAAGCATTTCTTATGACAGTACAAATTTTGCTCTTGATATTTAATTAAAATTTTGCATATTCTCATAAGTTTTGTGATATTCAAGCAATCCAGGAAATAACTGCAAATCAGAATCTGTAAAGGACTCTAATATTGTTATTTTAAAGGAGATATTTTGATGCTTGAGGCTTCTGTCATTGTAAATTATTGTACATGTGGTGAGTTTTGATCTGCAAGATATAATAGGATTATATATAAATTAAGTTTTGTGTAAGTGTATATAATATAGTTTATTAGAAATTCTGCAAGTTTATAAAGTGTAAATATTTTGCATATGAAAACTAAATTTAAAGGTATAGTTCCATAAAATAAGTCAAAGTTTAGAGGACATTGAATATTTAAAACAGTATTTTTTCAAAGGAATAAAAATATACTGCCTCTGGATTTAATTCAGTATATGCACTGAGTTGCACTGTGTTTTCAGGGAAGTTCAGAGCATACAGCATGTGTGCTCTAAATATGCAGAATTATATGACTTTTGTCCTCTAAATTTCATTCTCCCGTCTATGCTCTCCAGTATGTGTATCCAAAATAACAATGTTGTCCCCCAATCTTGACTTGTTAAGATTCATTACATCAGATAAATGAAGAAGGATACTCAGTTGTTCATGATATATTTTACATTTTGAAAGCTATGCATACTCTGGTATATTTGCCTTCTACTTACTTGTGGTTTATTTAAAGAAAAAAGCGCTATTTTTATTAGAATATTTAAAGTTTCTGTATTTGAGTTTAACATATTGGTGACATCTCTGAGCGGTGTGATAAAGTTCTGAAAATCAAATCGATTTACTGTGTAAACACTACATGATAACCTGTTACATTTGGGAAAGTGTCATGTAATGGAAAGGATCTTTTTGCACTTACTTCATTGCATATTACTTTGTATTGATTTTCAGCTGAATTTGTCTTTGAAGCTCTCTAACATGGCTCTCTGCAGGCTTGCAATTTTTCAAGCCAGCAGATAGGATGTGTGTTTTAATTGTTTTTACATATGAGACCAACATAAAGCTGATTTTAATCCAGTCTGTTCTGGAAAATACTACTTGTGAATGTAGGCATCCAGATTTATCAGTGCTAGCAGAACATCTCTGTTCTTCCCCCAGTCTGGGCTGTTCTGCACAGACCTCCTGAGCTCTGTGCACAGCGGTCCCTGCCAGGAGCACACCTGGGGAAGCTTCTGAGCTCGTGAGGATGAGACTTGCAGGCGCTGAGTGCCTTTTCTAGGAGGGATGAAAAGCAGAGCTGGGGTGTCAGCATCACCAGCAATGAATGCCCAATATCCCATAAGAAATGTCAGTCTTGGAATGCTAGTTTAGATTTCTTGTATTCTTCCTTCCATGGACATGAGGAGAATAAGCTATGTTTTGTGCTGGGTTTCTGTTACTTATTTAGAAAGGTTGTTTGTTGAATGCCTTCTTTTATTTGCCCATGCCTTACCCTTCCCCCCAGCATCAGTTATGGCTGTACCTAAGACATGACTTGTGTGCTACCTCCTTTTGATGTATTGTTAACCTCTGCCTTGAGTTCAGATGTTGTGTCGCAGCGAGCATTCTGTCATGCATGAGAACATGATCAGTGTGATCAGTACCAGCGCAGGGTCTCCTCAGTACTGCCGCTTCCTCACTAACCGTGTCGGCCGCTCTCCTTGGAGGCCGCGGGACTGCTCTGGAGCCGGGCCCTACGTGCCAGGCCGTGGGTCGGGGGAGAGCAGTGAACATTATCCGTCTGCCGTGTCTGTGCGGGGAGGGGAAAATAAAGCTGTCAGTGCTGAACTCTGTGCCTCCACCACCCCTTTTCCTGCCGCGTCTCCGCGCTGGGGCCGGAACGGGCGGCGGGCGGGAGTTGCCGTCCCTCGGCCCGGCCCTCCCTCAGCCCGGCCCGGCCCCGCCTTCCCGCGGAGGCCTCTGGGAAGGCGCCGCCGCCAGGTGACAGCCCTCGGCGCTGCCGGGGCCCCAGCGGGCTGGGCTGTGGCGGCCGGGCCGGGCGCCGCGGAGAGGCGGGAGACCGCCCGCCATCCCGACGGCGCGGCCGGAACCATGGAGCGAGCGGCGGCGGCGGCGGGGCCGGCGGTGGAGGGCGGCGGCGTGAGCCGGAGAGCCGTGCGGGCGGGGGGCGCCGCGGCGGCGGGCGCGGGGTCGCGGCAGCCCAGCACCGAGACCCTGGACAGGTGAGCGGGACCGGCGGCCGGGGACGGCCCCGGGCGGAGCGGGCGGCGGGAGAGGGGGCGCCGCGGCCTGCGGGGCCCGGCGGGGGAGGCGGCGGGCGCCCCTCGGCCCAAGCCTCGGCCGAGCGCGGTCCCCCGGTCTCAGGGCGGCCTCCCCGACCCCTCCGGCCCCAGAAGCTGCAGTCTGAGGGCGGCTGCTGTGCAGCGGCGGATGGTCCGCGGCGGGAACCGGCCGTTGTCAAAGTTTCCTCCTGCGCTTGCCGTGTGCCGGCAGTGCCGCCGCCGGCTTGGCCGAGGCTGAGGCGGCCCGGGGCTTTGGCCCGGGGATTTCAGCGGCGTCCTGCAAACCCGAGCTGAGACCGTCCGCGGGTTTTGAGTCTCTTCCCGATTGGTTTGGGGTTTTTTCCGTGCGTGTATTTAATCTTCAGAGGTGGGACTGTTCCCAAGCACCGCTGTGCCCTCTCGGTGTGCGGTGTGTCCCGGAGTGCTGTGTCCCTGGTGTGTGTCTGTGTGTGCAGTGTCTCGGAATGCTGTCTGTGTGTGCGTTATGTGTCTGTGTGTCCCTGGTGAGTGTCTGTGTGTGCAGTGTGTGTCTGTATGTCCTTAGTGTGTGTCCGTAAGTGTGTGCGGTGTGTGTCTGTGTGTCCCGTGTGTGTCTGTGTGTGCGTTATGTGTCTGTAAGTGTGTCCCTGGTGTGTCTGTGTGTGCGGTGGGTCCGCAGGGTCTCACCAGAGCGGTGCCAGGTGGGACCGCATCTCCTCCGGCAGCCGCTGGCAGAGACGTTACTTCGCTCAGAAGTTTCCAGCTGAAGGTGGGCTTCAGAATTGAGCTTAAAAATCCTTAAGCAAGAGTAGAAGTGAATGGAAATCTCACCCTGATGAAAACTAAATAAAAAATAATATTTAAAATCAGTGCTAGGTTCCAGTCTCTGTATTCTCTTTTTTCTCTCAGTAGAAACCTGGGGATTTCCATCATTCTAGTGAGGATGGAAATCAAATGTCCATTTTCTGTCATCAAGATGTGCACCTTTGTGTTCCTTATTTAATGCACTTTCTTATCCTAATTTTCATCTTCTCTTCTTCTGATCTTGCTCTTTCCTGTCCCAGTTATGTCCGTTTGTCATACAGTTCACTTGTTTGCCAGTAGGGTTGTGCCAGGCCAGGCTGATGTGTGTGGCTGCAGATGAGAAAGAATGCAAAGGCAGTCAGTTCTGCTGTGTGCCCCACTGGTGCATGGGGACAAGGCACCTCGGTGCGATCAGTGTTCTCTGGAACGCTGTCACATCCCCTGCACTGGTCTCAGGGGATGGTCCTGCATTCATATTTGTTTTCCTGCTATTACTAGTTCTGTTGATATAGTGATTCCTTGTGAAGATAAGCCATAGAAAAATAAATCCTTTACTTAATTAACAAGTGAGTGCTTATTTGAAAACAAACTTAGGCAACCCCTGAAGAGCTATACTGGAAATTAAAGAGATGTGAGAGAAGGAGAAATAAATGAGGTAAGAAAAGGATTTCTGTAGGATTTAGGTGCTGGGCTCTTTTGCAGAACTCAAGTGAGGAGTTCTCTAAGTAAATCTGGGTTTAAGTTCAGTGCTAACCTGAGAGTTGTCCTTGTTCTTCAAGCAGGACTATCATAGATGTGTTTTAGTTGCAAAACAAGGTTGTGAGATCTAGTCTTGTGTAGAATGTGCAGGTGGGAAGAAAGCTATTTAAATTTATCAGAAAATTTTTGAAAGATCTTCCATTTGGGGTATGACATTGTTGCATAGATCTGTGCCTTATACTTAGCTATAGTGGCAGAGTTAATGTAAGGAAAGATCTCTTTTTCAGTAGTAATTGGTGACCAATCCTTACCCCACCCTCTTAATGTCTGAGGTGTGGTGCACCTGCTGGGTGCTGGGTATGTGTAGGTCTATTCACTTCAATGTCGTGGAGCATTCATAGAATCCAAAGCTAGTTTATAAATTAACTTTTAAAAAAATAACATTTTCTTTCTCTGTTTGATTTCTGAATAAGCATTCAGTCTATAGATGAGCACAGCTGAATGGTGTGAAGAAAAGTGGCAGTTATCTGAGATACCATCTGAGGCTGTGGTAATGCTTAGTTCCCTCTGGCATTCCCAGTTTTTCCTTGGATACCATGTGTGTTGAGCAGCCCTAGTGCACTTCAGACTGCCATTGCTTCTCCCTCTCAGTGGGGCATTACTTGTGGGCAGCTCTAGTTCAGGGGGCTGTTCTGAAATGGCATCACCTGTGCTTTAGTGCAGTTCAGGTGCTTTAGGGTTCTTGTAAACACCCTGTGCTGTGCAATTCAGTGCTGTGGCATGTGAAAGATTATCCAGGGTTTATCTCATTAATTGGAAAAAGCTGCAGCTAACTAGAAGTTACCCTTTAGACAACATGTATTTTTAACATTTAATATAGAATACAACATTAGCATAGTTAATTTTTTTTTTAATACTAGCACAAAGTAATTTAATTCTGAGGCTTTACAGAATAATCAGGACATATTAATAAGGACAGTATAAGGAGTTTCCTGTTACTTGGCAAAACTCATTCCATGGATGGATTTAAGAAAGAAGCACATGAATGGTCAAAATTATACTGGATAAGGAGCAGAACATTTTTCAAGTTCCTAGGACCCTAACCTCACTTTTAACATCCTGACAGCTCTGTGTCTTTGACATGATCTGGTAAAATTCTTTCATGGAATTTGATCAATAAAATAGTTGCATACTGCCCACAAAGCAAACTAAGTTTTACTATGTTATTGATTACTTACAGTGTTGCTTTCTGGATCTGTGCTGTTCAAAATACACATTTTGAATTACTGCTAAATAATTTGAAGTTTCTGGTTTTGTAGCCCGACTGGATCCCACGTGGAGTGGTGTAAACAGCTGATAGCTGCAACCATTTCAAGTCAGATTTCAGGGTCTGTCCCATCAGAGGGTGTGTCCAGAGACTACAGGGTAAGTGACTTAAGAATGCATTGATTTGTTTTAAGATACAAGAGTGGAAGGTGGGGAGGGTCCTTGCTATCTTGATTAGCCAATGGTAAGTACTTGAGTGATCACTGAGTGTTTCAGAGCTAGAAACATCTCATTATCCAGAGGAGTCTCTTGAATTTGCTTCCTGTTTTCCTCTATATTTAGAATAGTGCCATTGAAGTCTAGAGAATAAAAATTAACAGAGACGTGAAGGGAGATTTTAGAAGTCAATGTTTTGAATAAAACATCAAAAGTGAATTTTCTTTTGATTACTCTATAAAATAATTAGTAAAGTAGATTATAGTTATAGGTTGAAACGGTTTCTGGTGTGTGTTATTCAGACTGTAGAATTGAGCTCCTCAGATTCCACAAAAAATAAATTAATGTCTTTGTTACTGTGTAGGGAACATAATTGAGTATCATTTTTGAAGGGGTTTCTCCAGAGACACAGAATTTAACATCAAACAAACAAGTCACCTTTTTCATTCCTTCCCAGCAGCATTTTTGTCACAAAGGTAATGATGCACAGTATGGTTTCTCTGAGTTCCACTGTGCTTTTGTGCCCCTGTTCTTTCACCCTCACTGGCTTTTCCCTTCAGCTCAGCTGTCAGGAATGGAGCATGGGCAGTTTTTCTCCTCTCACAACGTGACTCAAGTTACCCATGTTTTTCAATTCCCTTTAAGAAGCCCAACTTGCTGCTGTTTAGATCCCTTTTTCTTCCTAGATTTGTAACAGTTTTATTGTTCATAGAGAATGGCCACTGGAAAGTTTTTATGTCTTTCTCTTGTTTTGTTTAACTTGATTTTAATTCACATATGCTCTGTGATTACAGTGTTGTCTGCAAATAACACATTTTAGATTGAGAGACCGCAGGTCAGATTCAGCCTGAGTCTGAGATGAGTCCACAAAATGTTTTTGACTGTAGTGTGTTTAAAAGTTCAACAGAGTTTCACACAGTTGGCACAGTCAGCACTTTGTACAGAGTAGCTCTCCCATACTACAGCAGCTGAATTGCAAATGCTTGCTCCAGGTCAAGGCCATCATTTTTGGTAAAACACTGTGGGAAAGCTTGCATTGTATCTGTTGATGTTGTATTTGCCAAGGATTTCATTTTAGGTAAAATCCATGTGTGTAAGCCTGGTGTTCAGTTTATCTCTGAGTAAAGTGTATTCCTCTGGAATGAAGAGCACTCTTTAATTTTGAATAGCTTCCATCTCTATACCAAACTCATCTCAGATATTATTTAACAGGAATAAATTTTTAAGGCCTAATTAAAATTCTACTTCATTCTCTCTGAGAAGTGAAAGAAAAGGATTTAAGCCTTATGGTTTAAATGAAGAATTTTTGTGGATAAATTCTATTTGGCACCATTGCATTGCTGTGATTTGAAATCCCATATTTGTATATAACATGATGGAATTTTTTATAGTTGCTTACTCAGTACCACTAACAGGTTGTGTTTGTTCATTATTACTGTGGAATCCACACATGAAAAGCTCAGTTTTCTTTGAGACATCTTTCTCTTTTGATGCCCTTTCCTGGGTCCTCATTACCTTTGGTTGCCTCGAATTGCTGCATTTAGAGACTGTGTTACAACTCAGAGCCTTCAGATCAGCTCAGATGTGTGTGTTTGCTTCTGGAACTGGTCAGGCAGTTCTGTTACTTTGTGCTGGATTTACCAGGAAATCATTGCTTTATTCTTTCTTTTTTTATTGTTTAAATTAATATGCTTGCAAAACCAAGTAAATATATTGATTCTTGGATCTAGCAGTGTTACTCTTATGTGACTTAGCAGGGAGGAGGGAAGCAAGGGGGCAGCTGATGGAATGGTCAGAACCAGAGAGCACTGGGGGAGCTCTTGCTTGCTAAACCCTCCAGCAGCAGTGATCTCAGGCTGAGCTCAGCTCTGCTCTGTGTGTCTTCTCTGACACATGCTCTGCCTGCAGAGTGTTCTTGAATGAGGGGCTCATATAAATGAAAATGGCTCAGATTGTAGCTGCTGGCTACAAGCACCTTCAGAAGTTGAGAAGAGTTGTCTTTTTCTGAAAGGTCTGTGCCTCTCCTTCATGGTTGTTAGTGCAGGCTTATTGTCTTCCACCTAGAAGGATTACCAGGCTCTTTCTTCTCTTTCAACAATAGCACAGTGTAGCAGGATAAAAGGGTGATTAGGAATGAATGTTTTCAAAGAGCTTGGAATTTGTTACATCACTAAAATCAAGTGGCTGAGATTTTTTTTAGACCAAAAAAATTCTGCAAATGAAAGTTATTAGTTCTACATAGTTTTGTTTTGTTCTTTCAAAACCCAGCTATAGTTAAAATGTTTGGGAGCAGAGTTCTTTTGAAAATCTGGTGAATTAAGATACAGTATCTTTAACAAATCAAATCCATGTGTTTCATTGGATAATATTTTATATTTTAACTAACAGGTGTACAGGAGGCCAGTAATACGGGTAAGATTGCCTTTGGCTAGCAGTGAACTGCCTCCTACCTGTGTGTCTCTTGTGCTGTGTGAGATCTTGGTGTGTCAAGTGTTCTTTACCTCATTAATGGGTTTTATGGAGCAGTCAGGCCATTTTGCTATGCAGTGCAACAGCTTCTTGCCACAAAAATGCTTTATATACATTACAATGTTTTCATGAGCAAGGAAAGTCAGTATGTAAGAGAGCAATATTTTAAAATTATGTTATGAATGTGCAATACTAACTTCAGTTTTATTACATTAATTTTGACAAAATGGATGCTTGCAATTCAGGTTTACGTGCTTCAGAGTGCAGAGTACTGTGTTAGCAGCTCTAACATGTCTGTGCTAAAGAATACCAGTGGTAAAAGCATTTTGTCTGTGTCTGTCCTATTTAAGTAAGTTCCAAATTCATGCTTGCCTTTGTACTTGTTTTAAATTAGTTGTTACCGGGCTGTAATAGGATTGAAAGTTAGGTTTGAAGTTAGGCACTAGTGCAATGACCTACATCTTTTTAATGATAATTTTGAGACCAGGGCTTGCCCATTGTCTATTGAAGATTAAAAAGAAAAGGGCATGCCTTGTTTTCTTGCCCCTCTCTCTTGGTAACATTTATGGAGTGAGAAATGATCTGGATAGTGTTCTGACATTGTTCATGAAATGTGTCCAACACTTTTATTCAAACAAAGACCTCTTGTTCAGTCTGAAACCAAGAGATGAAGTCTGAATGGATTCTTTTTCTCATCTGTTGTTTACCTGTTTAAAAATGATGTGTTTCGTCCAATCATACAAATCCACAAATTGATTTTTTTTTTCTTTTGAATCGACAGCACTTCAAATAATTGGTCTTAGTTGAGTAACAAAAAGTGGTTTTGTTCAGTTGTTCCCAGTTCTGTGTAAAGGCTTTGATATTTGAATGGTCTGCTCTGCTTCTTTGTCTTTCATATATTTAAATTTTTTGGTGTATTTTCTCATTGTCCTGCTGGTTTTCTTCCAGAGATCACACTGTCTACTTTTCTTTGATTTCAGAAACAATATAATTATGATCAGAAATTTAAGTAATTTCTGTATGACAGATTTCTACCCATACCAAAATGTTAGTAACATTATAGCTTGAAAAGGTTTTTTCATTACATACAACTTTAACTCATGTAGAGTTCAAATTATCTGAAGATATCTGAAGTCCTTTTTCTAAGCTTGTTCTTGAGGGTTTCTTGTAGAAATACTGTAAAAAGAAAAATTGACTTCTAACAACACTTGTAAATTTAGACTGAGGCTGATTTTACAGTCTGCCCAAGTGAGTTCTTTGCATCTGAACTGGGAGTAATGGACTGTCATGAGCACAACTTCTCTCCAGCTGGTAAAGGAAGAAGACGGAAGAACATTTTTGGCTGAACATGTTAAAATAATTCCTTCAGCTGACCCAGTGACATTTGTGCTTCTCTCCAGTGTGCAAAAGGACCTTATGTTTATTAAGGAAATTGAACTAATGTTCAGGATTTGCTGCCAATGATGCAAAAATAAATTACCATGAAAATGTGAATTGTTTGCATATTTTGCTATGAGTAGTAATTTTAGTTTCTGTAAAGTTACTGGCCAAGTTTCAAACAGCAACATAGAAGTTGCTAGAAAGATATGTAAAACTATAAGATTGAGAGTTCAATTACAAAATGTTTTACACAGCAAAGCTTTTTTTTAAATGTCTAGGTACTTCTATTGGATGTCAATCTATTTTTTTCTGTAAAAGATTGCATGAGTTTTCCCATAATGCTGCCATTGCAAGTTGTACTCAATTTCTTCTATTGATAAGCATGTGGCATACTGAAATTAATTTTCTTCATTGTAAGGTTGTCTTAAAAAGACAGTACATACTTTTATGTTCTTATCTACCAGCACTGACTCTTTTGTGAAAAAGGGAGTAAATTTTTCATTTTGTGTTGTGCCAAGTAACATTCAAAGGATGGTGCTAATAGCTTGGATTCCCTTCTGTGGAAAGTAGTGTGTGCCAGGAGTGGAAGATTTTGGAAAGCTAAACTGGAGTTAAAGTATATGCTGTCTTTTTAAGGAAATTTTAAAAAGGGAAACAAAAAAAAGATAAGATTCTGTCCTTTCACCTGTTGTCTGCAATTTTTTTGCTGTTACTTCTCTCTTGCCCTACTGCTGCCTCATGCAAAGCAGGAGATTCAGGATGGACACAATGGCTATCATTCTGAAGCAGAACCTGATCAGGTGGCAAGTTTTACTCATCTTTCATTCATTAACTATGTAGCAAGGTACTATAAAGTAGTATTCATACAGTGCATACAAATCTTACTTTTCTTACTCAAGAGAAGCCCTAGAAAGCATTTAGTTGTAACAGGTTATGTGCCAGACAGAGTTTTCTTGTAAGGTCATGTAGTCTAAAATATAATACTGACCATAAGCCTGGCTTACAGAGCACATCCACCCTCAGTCTATAAGCACTGGCTGTTTCTCTGCACATTATTTTTTGTGATTGACTGCTGAATGTAAAATTCCAAATTTTCCAAGGAAATCTGAAGCCAGAGATCAGCTGAAATATTTTCAGAAATGATTTATTAGGGAGAGCTTGGGGTAGTCTGTGTGGAAGCAGAGAGATCCTGCCAGTTACTTCTGTGTGGGTCAGAGCTGCAATACAAGGGGAGGATTAGTTGTTTATTGTAACAAGTTACCCCATTATAATTATTCAGAATGTAAAAAATTGAGACCCTATTGTCTCATCATTTTGACCTGAGACAGATCACTTTATTACATGGTCCTTAACAGTCCCACAAACTGTTTTATGCTTTATTACAATCTTTAGTACATTGTAAATCATAGCTGCCAGCAAAGGACCCTAAGAGTCCATCATGTGTCATTCAGCAATGAAGCCATTTACCTCAATGAAAATTTATTAAACTAACTCTTATTTTAAAATTGCTAATTGTCCTTCTATATTTTGTTGTTACTTCATTCTTAATCTGACCATCTGGATCCAAAATTCCTATAGTGTACCTGTTCCATAACCTGTGGCACTCTTAGTGTAAGGTATTGATTAAAACAGAGCATTGTGGGGTGCTTCTTACTATCGAAATCACAAAGTCAAAATGTTTAAATAAAGTTTCTGCCATATAATTCTCTCAGATGAAAATACTCAAATATTAAATAAGCAGCGTTAGAATTTTTAAAAAAAACAAAAGAGCTTTAAAATGTTCTCAAATAGATAAAATACCCCAAATAATACCTGCATTCAGCAAAACACTAACAAATTATTAATTAATAATTTGGGCTGATCTTATTGTTCTTATTTTTGTATGCTGTATATAGCTAGCATGTGAAACTAATTGTTGCATGAATGCTTTGTTACTAATATGTAACTAACATGTATGTCTGTGTTAAATTTGTAATGCTTAGTTATGTGTTTGGTTGTTTCTTTTGTTTTTTTCTTTCACTGTGGTACTGTTTAGTACAGTTGTGTGATTTTAAAAAAGACACACTTCTTGTGTTCCAGTAATCTGGTAGTAAAAGCACTTTGCATCAAAATATATCAATGTGGTACAGATGGAGAGTGAGATTTACTCATGATTTTGGATTTTTGCCAGGCACTGCGGGATGGAAACAAACTGGCACAGATGGAAGAGGCTCCACTTTTTCCTGGAGAATCAATCAAAGTTATTGGTAAGTGTACCACTGAGTGCTGCACTGAATAATGTAAATTGCTGCTTTATTTAAAAACAGAATATGACTTCTTTTGACTTTTCTTATTTCATTTAATGCCACTTAAAATTACATGTGGATTTCTTTACTTTGTCTTGTAAATCTGAGTATAGGAAGGAGAAATCAGATCCAGAGGATGACTTGCTCCATATAGATAATATTAATTTTCCTAAGGATTTTTTGTTCCATAGGGATATATATATGGTATTTCTGCTTGGGGTGCTAAGAATATATCACAGATTCAAAATTCTATTCTTCAAAAAAGATGAAGTTGTGGCGAACTTAGTTTCCAGTACTTAGTGGGATTTATTTCACTCTGGCATGTGACAACAAGCAGTGCAGTACTTGGCTAGGAAAGAATACCAGCAAATAAAAGTGAAAACAAAGCTATGGCTATAGAACTGAATTACTTGGAGATTAGGTGCCTGTGGATCAGTAATTGCCACTTTGGATGCTCTGTCTTTGGGGTGAGTGTGGCTGCTCTGCACCTGGGGTACCTGCTGGGGACCTGCCTGCCCTTGCTGCAGCCCTGCCCCAAGTGCTCAGGAGCAGCAGGGGAGGAATTGGATTCCTTTCATTGTTGAGATAAAGACAACTCTGCAAGAATAGACTTTCCTAAAGAGGTCAGGCATCAAAATCTTATGGAGCTGCCAAAATCTTGTGAGTTTCAAATGAAAATAGATTGTTGTGCAACAAATGTCTGTAATAGTAAAACAAAGCTCTGATTGATCTGTTTTCCAGCTAAGGACGTTATGTATATCTGCCCATTTATGGGAGCAGTCAGTGGCACACTCACAGTGACGGACTTCAGAATGTTCATCAAAAGTGTCGAGAGGGTAAGACTTCACTGTCTATCTGCCTGTAGTTTCAGGTAGGAATGTTGCTGAAGTAGATTTCAGAAAGTGACAAATTCCATGAAGTGTGATGTTTCACAGCCGTTTACTAAACTGGAATTGCTGTTGGCTCTAATGAAACACACACGAATAATATTAATTTGTATTTCTTCTAATGTAATAAAATCTATTTGTTTTATATACAAATTTCAGGATCCACCTTTTGTTGTTGATGTTCCCCTTGGAGTTATAAGTAGGGTTGAAAAAATTGGAGTACAGAGCCATGGAGACAATTCATGTGGTATAGAAATAGTTTGCAAGGTAAGGCATGGTAAAGATTTATTAATAGTAAATTATTTTCATTTCATTTTTCTGTAAGAAGAATCTGCCAGCCCATGTGCTGTTTTTCTGTCTGATCAGTTCCCTGTATTTGAATCGTGCTTCATTTGTTTCAATTCCTCTATGATACTTGCAGTCTAAAACACTTCTGCCTTTTGTCTGAAGAGTGAATTGAAAGGAAAAGTGGCAGTTTTTATATCAAGCATCTCTACTGACAGTTCTAGTTACCTCATGAATGCTTACACAACTCTGTTCTGTTGGGGGTTAGATGATGTCAGTGACTTAGTGTTCCATATATGCCTTCATTCAATCAGAGGTCTTAGAGCTGCTTTTTCTTTTTTTAAGGTACCATAGAGTAAAACTGTCACTTATTTTGACAGGATATGAGAAATTTGCGGCTGGCCTATAAACAGGAAGAGCAGAACAGACTGGAGATCTTCGAAAACCTTGTAATACGTGCATTTCCTGTTTCTAATGGGCTGGTAAGTCTTGAGATGGAGAGAAGCTGTCACTGGCTCTCCTCTTTTGGGAAAGTGTAGGGGAGGCAATACAAGGGCTGCATAACAAACTTTGAAGTGTTGATTCACAAAATCTGTTGCAGAGTGGGCAGGCCACTCTGACCCTGTGTGCTTTTTGCATTAATTCATCAAACACAGCTGTGTCTGCTATTGGTGAAATTAATTTATTCATAACCCTTGAGATCTAGGTTTGCGTAATGTTGCTGATTAAAAATATGTATGTGTTGACTCTTGTTTTCTGCAGTAGATAATTAAATCTAGAAGTTCTATCTAATACAACAAATAGGTACAATTAGTCTTGTTATTAGCTGCAGAATCCTATTTTGTTTGCTTGTGTGGGTAAGGAACTGGTTGGGAGGTAGGAAACCAATTTTCTAATCTTGGCATTGCCATTGTTGTGTTGTGTGATCAGAGGCAAGTAACTTCAATTTTCTGTTTCCTATGTTGGTTTTTTGAACTTTAAACTCATGCTTAATGGAACTCATACTTAATGGAAAAAACTATCTTTTTTTCTAGCTCAGTGTTTTCCAGTCTTGACTGAAGGTGTTATGTCTGCTTGATATTTGAAATACTGGAGTGTTGACTGTTTTGGAGTTACTGTGCTTACAACCTGTCAGGCAGTAATTTATCATTTTGTTTTGTTGTTTTTAGCCTCTTTTTGCATTCAGCTATAAAGAAAAGTTTGCTGTTAATGGCTGGAAGGTGTATGATCCAATGGCAGAATATAAGAGGCAGGTAAGTTATAGAATAATTGGTGTATTTTTTTTCTCCATCTCCCCCAGAGCCATTTAAACAAAGAAAAAATGTTACAGAAAATGCATCCTTTTCAGTCTATGTAGCTCTTGCTACATAGACTGACTGTCTGCATCTCATGTTTAGATAATAAAACGCAAGTGGCCTGAGTTTGAGTGTTGAGCACCTGCTAAAGTTGATGGAGATACAGGTGCTGAGTGCTTGAGTGAATTGGTCTAACTTAACATGGTTCTGAAATCCACATTTTTCAAGTGCTGTTTCTACAAAACACGGGCTTTATAAAAAATTGAATTTGAATAAACATCACTAAACAGAAGAGTAACTGTAATTTGTAATTTTAAATCTGCATTTTCCATATGGTTATTTTCCTTATCAGTTTAGTAGGAAAGACTTCCATTGCTTTATGATTCAGCATGAAGACCTAAGTTTATAGCTTATTTATAAAAAAAATTGTGCATGCCTTTTTTTTTAAAATCATGCAGCGCATAAAATTTTTCATTGCCCCAAACTGAGATATGTAAAGGTCTAACCTGAAAAATGCAAGATTGTTTTGTTTCCATACAGGGCTTGCCCAATGAGAGTTGGAAGATATCCAAAATTAACAGCACCTATGAGCTCTGTGATACATACCCTGCTGTTCTTGTTGTGCCAACCAGTGTGAAGGACGACGACCTCTCAAAAGTGGCAGCATTTAGAGCAAAAGGGAGAGTTCCTGTAAGTGAAATTTGTACAAGAGAATAAAAGTGTTTTAGAAATTTGTAGCTTTTAAAAAATTATTAGTGTTCTTTTAGGCTTCGTTTTTTAAACAACAGTGGGGTGGCTTCCTTCCTGAGTTGGGGGGTGGGGAAAAGAAAGAAGAATTAGACTCAATGGGTTTAGAACTGAAGGGAGCAACTCAAGTATGAGTTTAATTGCACAATTATTGTGCTATGTAGTGAGTTTTTTGTTGGGATTAGCACTTCTAGGCCACAGTGGTATCTCATGCTCTGGCATGTATTAGCTTGTGTTCTTATTTGTAGTAGAATGTGTCATAGCCATAGTGCTTTGCTTGAGAATAGACAAGGTGGCTTTAGAACCACTTTAAATATGTTAGATTGTGTTGGTTTTCATGCTTAGCAAGGTAGTATATAGGTCCATATTCTTCCACATGGAAGCAGATTTTATTCCTCCATTGCCCTTTTTTATTTTCCAATTAGAATAATACAGGCTTAGTTGCTGTTAGAAATAACAGCTAAGATGTTTAGAATCAGTCTGTATTTCAGGCTCAGATTTGGGTTGAGCAGTCACTGCTAGTGTGCTGTCAATACGTTTTTGCATCAGCCTGTCCTTAAACTTCCATTTGTTGATTTGCCAGGAAACAATGCCAGATAGGCAGTGTGATTGTCTGGTTGTTCTCTGGCCTGCTGCTTTTATAGTGGTGTAGTGAATTAAATACTTTTCTCTTGTTGCAGGTGTTATCCTGGATCCATCCTGAGAGCCAAGCAACAATCACACGATGCAGCCAGCCATCAGTTGGCCCAAATGATAAACGTTGCAAGGAAGATGAAAAATATTTGCAGACAATTATGGATGCCAATGCTCAGTCACATAAACTTATCATCTTTGATGCCAGGCAGAATAGTGTTGCAGATACAAACAAGGTAGGTTTGTATCATAACTGGCATTAGTTCGTCAGCTTTATCACAAGGCTGAAGCTTGAGCCAGATATCAGAATGTGGAGAATCTGATGTTGAAAAGAGATAAGAAAGGATGCCTAAAGAGGGCAGGGGAAGGAAGGTAAGTTGCTTGTACCATTTTAGAAAGGCTGGCAGGAATCAAAGGCAGCATGAAGATATTGTTACTGTCATATTTTCTGAAAAATCCCTTTGCCAGGATTTCTTCTCCTGAGAAACTGAGAAGCTCCAGAGAAAACTCAAAACAATAATTATCTGATTGCTTCTCCTGTATTTTGCTGCTTTGGAATGTGGTTGGAGATTGTTTTATCCAACAGGTGGTTGTTTGATTGGTTTCATGTGAATTGTTTTAACTTAATGACCAATCACTGTCCAGCTGTGTTGGGACTCTGGAAGCAGTCATGAGTTTTCATTATCATTCTTTTGTAACCTTCTGTCTGTATCCTTTCCCTATTCTTTAGTATAGTTTTAGTATAGCATTCTTTAATATAATATAACTACATAATATAATAAATTAGCCTTCTAAGAACATGGAGTCAGATTTTCAATTCCTCCTTGATCCTGGGGACCCAAAAGATACCACAAATGGTGACCTCAGATGTTGGCTGTAGCCTGAGCTCAGGACAGACCCACAGATAGAGCTGAGAAATTAAGCAGTAAAGCTCACAGAAGACCAAAGCTTTCATTAATAAAGCAGCGAAGGTATATGGATGTACTATCACATGTAGCCATTGCAATTAGACTTTATTTTACCTAAAAAACCTCCAGTTTTTTTTAGAAAACCAGAAGCCAAAAATATGTTTTTATCAGCACTAAAATAATCTCTTCTCTCAGAAAATTCTTAAACTTGAATAAAATAACTCTCTCTGCCTTATGCTGAAGTCCTATACATGTTCTTCTCATTGTCTGCTTTTACCTTTTGATGACAGGCTAAAGGTGGAGGATATGAAAGTGAAAGTGCCTACCCAAATGCAGAGCTGGTCTTTCTGGAGATTCACAATATCCATGTCATGAGAGAATCCCTGAGGAAACTGAAGGAAATTGTTTATCCTACTATCGATGAGACTCGGTGGCTGTCAAATGTGGACTCCACACACTGGCTGGAATATATAAGGGTAAAATGCTTTTGATGTGGAAAATCAATTACTTTTTTAAACCATGCTTTTAACTTGCACTTCCAAAAATATTGCTGAAATCATGCTGAAACTCAAGAATAATCTTGTGAATCAGAATAATCTTGTGAAAAAGTGTAATTTTTAAATAATCGCCTAGAACACAGCATTTCAAGCATTCCATAGTAACACAGTATTTCTAGTTTTATGTACTGGGAGATGGTGAGTTAATTCCCAATAATACAGTATCATATTTACTGCTGTGTTTTATTTTCTTGAGAAGGAATGTTTGTGGGCAGTGCAGGATTATCCCTCTTGTTTGGAAGAATGCACTGGGAACTTCAGAGTATATTTGAGCCACTGCCAAAAAAACTTGACCGTGAATTCCAGTCTTTCTCATCCTTCCCTCCTTTAGTGCAATGTTGCAGTTCTTGTGATGGGCACCTACATTTTCATGAGCTGTTTGTAACCACTGATCTGTCAGATTATTATCTGCCCTATTATTTAACATAATATTAAAATAAATCACTACCACACTCAGTTTTACAGTCAGTTTCACTAACCTTTGAAATTATTGCAGAGTAGATTATTTCATTACCACATTCAATCCTCTGTTTATGAATAATATGGATGGAGTGTAATTTGTTTTATTAGCAGCTGGATCAAATGTCACTCATGCAAAACATGTTTGGGATCATTCATTAGTTTGACTCTGTTAAGCAGTCTCTGACGACTGCAGCAGAGCCAGTAGAGGGAGCAAACACGAAATTAGGAGCCAAATTTAATGATATTTTGGGAACAGTTTAATTTTTTTGTTCACTTGAATTTGAACTATTTGAAACAGCATTGGGAATCTAATTCTAACTGCATTGAGTAGCTGGAACACTTTTCTTATCAGCCTAGCCTTTTACAATTGTCTGTTTTGTGTTTGTGGTCACCTTCCATTGCCACTGACTCTGGTGGGGTTCTTGCATCAGGCAGTGTCAGGAGTGAACTTTGATACCCCTGTCAGACAGGTGACAATAGCATAGCAATTGGAAATGTAATTTAAATTATTTTGAAGAGTTGATGCATGTGTGACATTCTTCATGGATCTGTCCCTTACATGCTACTTCAGTTTAATGGTCCTGACAGCAGAAACTGCAGGCTGATTCCTTGAAGGCTGCCATTATTGTGTTAACAGTGTTGGTAGTGTCTCTGAGATTTCTTCCAAGAGTTCTTTGCCTTTTGATTTAGCTTGCTATAGCACTAACACTCTACAGCTTTACTCTAAACACATCTGCTGTTTTCTGGGCTCAAACCAGTGTGGCTGTGTCCCAGTTGAATGCAGTGCATCACTGGAAATTCACCTTCCAGCCCTGGCACCCACAGTGCTCCAGAGGTGGTCTGGGAGCGAAGGCAGCAGTAACTCAGTGTGTGCAGACAGGAATAACAACATGAGTAGAGGCACTTGGTGCTTATTGCATACCTGGAGTATTTTCTGTCTGAGGGTAGAACTTGTGCTATTAATTATTTTTCAATTCTCATTTTGTAAACCAGTCCAAAGCCAGTTCTTTGTTAGGAGCCCTAACTGAAATACTGTGATGGTTACCAAGTTTTGAAAAATCTGTAAAGAATAATAAATTTGTAGAGGAAGCTGTTTTCTAAAGGCTGTTATCTGAAGTGGAATAAAGTGCTTCACATACTCCACAGGTACCTGCTGAATTAATAGTAAGTGTGGTTTCTGTCTCCCATTCCCTGCTCATTTCCTGTACCTGTTCTATTGTTTATTTCCAGCTGTTTTCCTTCAGAGGCATCTGTGTTCTCTTTAAAGCAAGCTATTGCTTACCTGTATGTTAAATAGATTTGTTTTCTGCTTTTATTGAAGACCAAACTGTGTTAATATTAATGCAATAGAACTTTCTAACTGAAATAATTGGCAGTTAACTAGCTCATACCACAATAGACAATTGGTGTTATTTCTTGATATTTCCCCGCTGGCATCCTTCAGTTCTACCATAATAGCAAATCCAGGCTGTTGAATATCATGTATACTTTGTGCAGCAGCAAATCAGAACTGGCTCCCAGCCAGGGGTTTCTGAGTTTGTTTGTGTTGTGTTTTGGTACAAACTAGCTGGATGCTTTGTCCTTTTCTCTAAACTCAGTAGTTTCAGTTGAACTTGAAAATGAAGTAAGAAAAAGTGATTGATTAATGTGAAATGAACTTTTGAAAACCTCGAAGCTTCAGCCTTTGGAATAGATTACAGTATTTGTGTCTTCTCATCATAATATCAGTTAATTTAATAATCAGTTAATTTAATAATCAGTTAATATAATAATCAGAGAAGGGATTCCCAGGTTCATTTGTTGTGTGCTCCTAGTAATGGAGAGCTGGTAAACTCTCTGTCTGAACAAGAGAGTGCACACAGTGTTTGTACCTCTAGGAACATGCACACCACTGACTGGAAATCTCTAATTTAAAGCATTGCCATCAGGATGATTATGTAATTAATCTGAAATTTTAAAACATAATGACTCAAAGAGTATAAAATCTTAATATTTTCTTTTTTAAGTAAAGTTTTGGTAGTATTTAATACACTTGTTTCTTCATTTTTTTTTAAGATGCTTCTTGCTGGAGCAGTAAGAATTGCAGATAAAATTGAGTCTGGTAAAACCTCTGTAGTGGTGCACTGCAGTGATGGCTGGGACCGGACTGCACAGCTCACTGCTCTGGCCATGCTCATGCTGGACAGCTACTACAGAACCATCAAGGGCTTTGAAGTGCTTGTAGAGAAAGAGTGGATAAGTTTTGGACATCGATTTGCAATGGTAAGCTGGAAAATGTAGTGTGCTGTTTGTCACCTTCAAGGCTTTTACTTTGAATTGCAGTTTTTTCCCTGCTGCATTTTAGTTATTGTCTCTGGTGTCTTTTTAATGGTATGAGTGTGTCAGAGAACTGTGACCCATTCATTTTTAACCAGAAACCTCCATGTGATGTATAATATAAAGTAAAAAAAAATGAAATGGTTGAGTGTAATGGTGAGAAAAAGTCATGTGACTTTTTTATGAGAATGAGGGATTATAACTTATGTTATGGAGAACCAAGGAAAACAGTTAAGGTTTCTAAAGTGTAAAATGACTGGAGTATTACTCTGATTTAAGGTTGAAGTGTTTATTTAACACATGGGTTACTGGGGAATTAGAATAAATTGTTATGACATTCTGTGGGCTCTGACTCTTGGGATTATTTAGTAGAAGTGGCATGTAGTTATGACAGGTGGATATAGAATAACCATTTTTTCAGCTCAGTCTTAACAAATTCCTACCACTTTCACCCACTGGTAGAAATCAGTGGCTGTGCAGTAGAAGATGGAGAGGCAACTGGTAGAGCTTTCCAGCTCTGCTCAATGCTGAAGGCATGTCCCTAAGTTAATATTGGGAGGCATTTTTAGTAGTTGAAAAATACAGGTTAATGTTAGGGAAGACTTGCTTGTCTTGTTCACTCCTGGAACATGTTCAAGAGTTCCTGAGCTGTGCAGAGTTGGGAAGGTACTGCAGGCCAGGCTGAAATCAGTGTGCTCTGATTGCAGCGAGTGGGACACGGAGATGACGATCACGCCGATGCTGACAGGTCTCCCATCTTCCTGCAGTTCATTGACTGTGTTTGGCAGATGACCAGGCAGGTAAGATGCTGAAGAGTGCATTTCTGTGAGGTATCAGTCTTTATCTTGGAAACATAATTTGTGTAGGAGAACACATTCCTTTACAGAGTAGTAGCACATTTACCTGAAGTTGGTTGCTCTGTGGCTGCAGAGAGAAATTTCTGTTGAAAGTGAGGTACAGGGAGCTGGAGTAGAGATCCTGTCTTGAAACCAGCATTTTTTTTTTCTGTTTAAAACAGGCTTACAAAGGGTTTGCTGTTTATATAAAATAAGAGTTGTTGATGAAATAGATTATTTGTTTGTTCACTGGTGGAGTAAAGGTTTGTATGGATTTAGATTGTCCTTAAGAAACAGCAAAAATCTGGACTGACTGTGACCTGAGGGTAGTAGAGAGTTCTTTTATAGATGTCTCAAATGTGAACATTTTCATCCTTATGTATACAGGACAACATTTATACCACACAAGCCTATTCTCTGATAAGTTTTCTTACTTCCATCACTGCTCTTACTTCTAGATCAGGGGAGATCTCTGAAATTAAGAGATCTTAAGAGTGATTCTTGAGATACCAAAATATTCAGATTCTCATTTTTGTTCTGAAATGTTAAGTTATTGAATAGATTTAGTCTTTGTTTTCCTTATTTGTGCCTCCATGAGCAAAAACCTAAGCTTTTTTCGTGGTTTTATATTGCCATTCTTTAATGGGGTTCTTGAAATGGGTTCACCTGAAGGCTTTATTTCCAAGTGATTTAGAAGTTCTTGGTGCTTGACTCCTTTGGGTTTTTACCTTCCCCTCAATCTTTTCTTTTTTTCTTCTTTCCTTTTTTTTACCTCCTTGAAGCCTAACAAGGATCTGTGCTTTTATGGTGAAAGCTCTTACACTGAGGTCTCTGTAGTTTGTGATTTGTTTTGAAGGGAGGAAGGTAACAGTCTAGTTCCATTTGATCCTAGCACTCCCAGATCTCTTACCTTAGTCTTCTTGTTCTGAGCATGGTTCTTAAAACTTACATCATACTTTCCAAAACTTGTATTCCAAACAGTCATCTTTGGTGCTTTATGAAAGTTCTCTGCTGTTATACTGGGCCCTTCTCCAGGGGGTCTTGTAGACTTTCTGTGTATCTATATTTCAGCATTAATGTGCTGTTAAGTATGGCTGGAGAAAATAAATGAAAAATTCTGTCCCTCTTTCAGAGGAAAGCTAATAACAATAGCAAAGAGGAGCAGTTCTAAACACCTGGTAGGAACAAAAGTCCTCTGGGGAGATCCTTAATTGAGAGCAGCCTCTTCTGTTTTTGTGATCTCCCTTGCTGCCTCCTATTTCTTGCTATAAACAGTTTAGTTGCCTCTAGTTTAAAAAAGAGAAAGGGATGGGGGCAGAGGGGAATCTATGAAACACTTTGCCAATACCACATCTGCTCAAAACCTGGATCCAGAAATTGTTCTGAAATTCCTGAACAGCAGTGACACTGAAAAATCACTATGTTAATGTTGCGCAGGAAAAAAAAATAGAAAAAGTTATTCTTGAACAGTCCTTGCCCACTTATTTTAATTTTTCAATTGACTTGAACACTTAGAGAATAGATGTGAGGACTGTCATTACCTTGACACAGACCTTTGAAAAACATGATTCTATTTTATCACTGTGTAGATCATTTGCTCGTAAAACAGTGATAGTTTTGTGCTTTAGAATTCATGGCAAACGTATGTGAAATGTTCCAAAGCTTAAGTAAGTGTTAATGACTGGAGGGTGTAAGGGCTCTGGTTTGGGCATGGGCTAAAAGCAAGCAAATAAGCTCTTTTGGGGTCTAAGAGTTACATTCTTAAAGCAGTCACCTTAAGTGAGAGAATCTCTAACTTCCCACTAAGATACAAACTTCCAGATAGCTTCAGACAATGAAATATAGGCTTTGACAGCCTAATATTTTCCCTTGGCTTTATGGTCTTCATGACACACAAATAAAGTAACAGAGAACTTGAGAGAAGTACATTGACATCAGATTTTAATAAAAAAAACCTCATGGTGAAGTGATTTTCCTCCTCTGTTAGTAAATTCTGGTGATACTGAGTAGCAGATGTCAAACTGGAAAGGCCACATGTGAGCTGATGAAATACTGATGCCTGGTTAAAAATGAAACAGAACTGTAAAACTTGCATGTAGCCCTGCAGTTTAACTTCCTACCTTTCAGGCACTGAACCCTCACAGGAGGAAGGTCTGCAGAAAGTCAGCACAAAGTTTCATCCTGTTTGTTACTGGGTGTCAGCTGTTGCTGTAGATGCATTTCTCCCTGGATTCAGCAGTGCACTGTTCCTCTGCCTAGGGTTCAGCTAACCATTATTGTCCATTGCACAGTTGTTCTGCCAAGTGTTTCAGTGTTACTGTAGTACAGAACAAGTTCATTGATTAAAAAGGAAGTGTATTTTGCATGTCTCTGAATCAAATGCCACTTCTCACCATCAGACTTAAGATAATTTCTGTTTTAAATGCCACTTTACAAAACCCCCCAACAACTCTCACAGCAACAAGTGGGGGATTTTAATGACCCATGTGTTTTCTCATAATTAGTGGATTTGAGAAGAAGTAGATTTCCATTTGGGGAATTTTTCCACCTGAATCTTCAGGCAGACACTAATAGGCTTGGAACTACAGAGAAAGGCATTTTTAGGTCAGTGATTTTTCAGCAGCAGTAATAGAAGCTCTACAGTCTTGATACATCAGCTCCAACAGTACACTCTTGTATCCAAAGACTGGGTTTCAATAAAGTGCTATCACTTATTAATAAACTAGTTGGAGAGCAAGCACTGATGTATGGAACTTTGAATATGCTTCACTGGATTGGAATAGTGGCCATGTCAGCCTCCTTCTAATTAGGATGGACCTGTCACAACACAGAACCCTGATGTGACAGGGCTCATTAAATGCTTTCAGTTAAAGGGAGTCCCTCTAGGAGACACTTTGTCTTCAAAGTTTTTTCCAAATATCATTTTGATGCTTTGCAAATTATTTTTGCTCTCTGTGTCTGATTGCTGCTTTGAGTTGGACACAGCAGGCTGAGATCTGAGACCCAGTGAATTTTCTCCTGACTTGGTTCAGCACACCTGCTTGTCAAGTTCTGTCCATGCTTCCTTAAAGTAATAGCTGTGTTTTTAACATCATTGTTTTGTAATTAAGTTTTGGCATGAATTCCTAGAGAGAAGGAAGTTCAGAAGTAAACTTATGAACATGACTGAAAAAGAGATTTTGATAATCTTAGTTTCCTCTATGGCCTTATGAAAACAATCGGTGAGGAGGTTGAAAACAATCCATGATTTGCAAGAGAAGCCCCAGTGTGAGCACACTGTGCTGGTGAACAGTGCACAATCTATAGCAGAGTCATAGAAGAAAAGGCTCCCCTTCATTTTCTGTGTCATGGTGCTGATAATCTCCCTACTCAAAATTTTCAGTCGAGAGATGGTATGTATTAGCTAAAGAAGTCTTGGAAAGAGAATGCTTTTACAATGTTTGTCTTAGATCAGTCTTGTTTTTTATGAAACATTGTTTAAAACTTAGCTCTTTCTGGGTTCAATACAAGCACACCCATTGTGTGTTATTCCACTCTTTACTTTCAACATGAATAAACATTTGCCCTTCATAAATCACAGCTGACAATGAAGAGGAATTTCTGGATCAGCTAGTTCACCCACAGTCCCAATTGCTGTTATTCCTCCTAACTATAGGAGTCATCTTTATTTTAAGTAGCTCTTGAGGCACTTGCCAGGGTATTCAGTGTTCTTCAGTGGCACAAACAGAAACTAGTCCTCTTAAGAAGGACTGTGCTTTCTGCACATCTGAAACACTAACTTAAGGTTTCTCCATGTAGCAGGAAATTCTGCCTTGCAGATCTAAAACTTTGCCTTTTAGACTTCTGTGAAGATGTGCTCTTTTAGAGGGAATGCACAAAGTTTATTTCATTTGTCCTGGACATTATTCTCTTATTACATGCTCTTTATTGTTTATGAGAGAAATGCTACTTCTAAGTTTTCCTTAAGTCTTCTCAATTGGTTGTATTTCTAAATGTCTATCATTCCATGTCTGTATTTGCTACCCTTGTCATACTGGACACAAATTTATTTTGGCACATCAAGCAGTTACCACGTGTAGTCTTACCATAAAATCTGGTTGAAGAAGGACTTTTTCCATCTGAATGGGCAGCAGCCCATGCATTTTGTAGTAATTTCTTCCTTTATGAATTTTAGAGCTCTACAGATTAGGAGAAACATTTTCAGATTTCTGACTGTTTATCTTAGAATGTATCAGGTAACCTGTGCTTGTGAATAAAATACCTAATGGTGCTCAGGGGAATAAGAGTTCTTTCATTTCAGATGTACAGGATTTTCTTTCCCATACAGAAGAAGAGGGATTAAAGGCTTATTGTATATAGCTGATGGTAAACTCAGGGTGAAATGGAGAAAAGTAACTTACTGGAGTAAAAACTGAAAGAAAAGTTTTAATTAAATGTTAAACACAATGTATATGTAGTAGTCTTTATTATTCAATTCATTGCCTGTTGAAATAGGAAATAAAACTCTTAAATGCCATTATCTTATTTTTTCTTTTTTTTTTTTCCCAGAATGTTTTCTTGTTCTGTAGTAAAAGATCTAAAGCATATGTTTAAGAGGGCTTGGGGTAGAACAGAACACTGTTAGAGCTTCTTAAAATGGATTGCTTTATATCACCAGTATCACATCAGCTAATGTTTGTATTCTGGTATACTTGGATAATGAATGTAAAGTGTAGCTCTGAGAAGTATTTGTAGAGAAGTATGTAGGTGAAATGAATTATTGAAGTGGGAGTTACTGGAATTGCTGAGTTTTCCTGCAAATAATCCCTAAATAGGACAAAAATATTACCTGGATTATTTGGTTACTTCTTATGTCTGGTTTTCTTCCTTTCTACACTGCTTAAAATAACGCTGAAAGTAATTTTACCTTTTTTTTTTAATATCAGTTTCCTGCAGCCTTTGAATTCAATGAGTTATTTTTGATCACCATTCTGGATCACCTTTATAGTTGTCTCTTCGGGACTTTCTTATGCAACTGTGAAAAAGAGAGATTAAAAGAGGTAAATAATTAGTATAATGCACATTCTTGGTTTTCTGATTTTTTGTATTAAAATGCATAGAAAATGACCTAAGATTATCTGAGCTGTGTTTTTAAATACATTTGTCACACAGTCTTAAAAATCAGTGCAGACATTAAATTACATAGTATGAGAAATATATACTGAATGCCCTGCTATTAAGTGAGGTGGCACTTTGGTGATAATTCTTTAGTTACCATCTGTCTGGGGGGCTGAGGGTTTTAGTAAGTCCTCTTGCAGGTGTTTTCAGCCAAAACACAAAATTTTAAATAATAGTAATTATCAAATAATATTAGCATTTCTTTCACTATTTCTGAAGGAATTCCTATGATGCCATGGCAGGCTACTATAGGACATAACTGGATGGAACTTGTGGTTGAGGACTACAGAAATTAAAATTATCTAAATGAATGAAGTTAGGATTCAATGAAATCTTATGTGTTTGTGAAGAAAAAATAGAAGTTCATTGCTATTCCAAGGGCACTTTTGCTTCCTTGTGGCTTTGTTGTTTTTACTGTCTCATTTTTTCAAGCAAGTTACAACTCCTTGTTATATTTAGTTCTGCTTTTTTTAAAAAAAAAATTTTTCTCTACTGCTTCTGTAGGGGAAAAGTTGCATGTAAATACCACAAGATGGAGCTGAATAACATGTTCTCAGCAAATGCAGGGTTTCCAGACAGCTTTCTTTCATAAATAAATAGTCAGATGCAATTCTCAATAGAGAAATGCAGTAGTAGAAACACATGCTTTACAACACTGAAGGAGTTTAAATTTGCAGTATGAATCTGATGTAAGTTCAGATTTCCAATCTTTGATCTAACCATTATTATGCTGATTAAATTTAGAATAATACAACTTTCAGAAGTGCAAATAAATGTACAAGTAGTCAGTTTAAAGCATAATATCAATTATTTGTTAGGATCAAATGGTGTGAATGGGAAGATTGAAAAATTATTTTTCGCTGTTTTGGATCTTCCAAACTCCCTGTCTCTTCACTCACATTCTTGTTAAAGCTAATCTTTTTAGTTCAGTTTACCAGTGTGTAAGCATGTATTTAAGTACTGTATATATTGCTCAACTAGCCTTTAGTGTCTCTGAAGATAGTATGTCTGAATCTCCTTTCTCTATGAGCCTTGGACCAAAATAAGTGTTCACATGTTTTGCTAAAGTTTTAAGGCTGTGCAGTGAACAGCTACTGGAAGTGTCTCAGCCTGCATGTACTTTTCTGGTTGATAAGGCAAAATTCTGACAGAAATACTGATATGCAGATATTAACATCATATTTTAAAATTTTGCAATCCGTATCATTAATTTATTTTTTTTTTACTTTTTTTCAATCAGGAGGTGAGCACAAAGACTGTATCTCTGTGGTCCTATATAAACAGCCAGTTAGAGGAATTCACAAATCCCTTCTATGTAAACTATGAAAACCATGTCCTGTATCCTGTTGCCAGCCTGAACCATTTGGAGCTGTGGGTGAATTACTACATCAGGTGGAACCCCAGGATGAGGCCTCAGGTAGGAGCTTTCACACATCTTTATATTTTATTGAAGGTCACAGAAATAAGAGAAATTATTATTTTTCCTAGTGTCAAATGCAGCATTTAATACAAAAGTGCTCATTTGTTGCACTTATTTCAGCTGATAGGGAAAAAGGTGTTTGTCATGAAGGTAATGCAGGATGTGGTCAAACTTGGACAAAGGATGTTTTCCTTTTTCTACAGTCACAAACTAGGGAGTTACAGTATCACTGTATTGGCTTGCAGTGATTAACAGTCTTTTTTTTGTCAGAAGATTACTTTTATAATACTTTGTAACACTTTTTAATACTTTTATTGCCTTGACCTTCTAGTTTTTGTGTACCTTTGTTTTAATCATGTTTTGCCCTTTCCCCAGTGCTGGCATAAATTACAGCAGCAATTTCTGAAAGAACTGGACTAACCAACCCATTTTGCAGGCTCTCTAAATAAGCATCCCCTGGATGCTTGTCTTCAATTGACTTTTATAGTTTTAAGCTGGCATACTAAAGATTAAACACTCCCCATACATGCTCCTTGATTCATCCAGTATTTTTTCTTATAAGTAATGTCTGCTATTGAGATAAATCTCTAAATCTCATCAGACAAATGCTCCATATGTTCTCATGCTTAGAAGTCTGAAGAAAGAGCATTCAGATTGTGTCACAACCATAATATATCTGTGTGCTACACCATCTCTTTTTTAAGGCAACATTCCAAGGTACCTCCAAGCATATTATGATGAATTACCTGTATTAAGTGATTGCTCAAAAGGTGCTTTCATCTTCTAGCAGTTAGAATGAGATGTGAGTTTCAGATTTATTAGACATCCACAAGTCAGAGGCTGTTGTAAAAGATGGTTTTCCAAGGTAAGTTTCAAGGCCACTATATAGATAGAGGCCATACAAGTTTCTGAGAAATACCTTTTAAGGTCCTGGAAAAGTCTGGATTGTTTGCTTTTTTTACTGACTTGTTTCCTCTGAGCTACTTTGTTTCTCTTACTTGTTAAAACTTTGAAAGATGGTGTATTTTAGATTATATAATTTGCAAGTGAAATTGTCAGCTGCTCTTTAGCAAAATGCCATCTTTCCTTCAGCCTGTTTGCTGAACTCCATTTGGGAGCACTAGCTGCAGTAGTGTTGGTTTATGGCTTGTATTCGATGAAGATCTCCAGGCCCTGAGAGCAAGCAGGCTTTGTGAACCACATGAAAGCCAGTCCTGCTCCAAAAGAGGGAGGGTGGGGAAGAGATGACACAATGAGGAATTAGCAGAGCTGGCATCTCTTAGTGAAAGCTCTGCTCACTGCTGAGTGCTCTGCCTGCTTCTGTGGGAGATGCTCCTCAGTCCCTCTGCACATGAGACTCAGTGAGTGAGAGCAGGTCCCTCCATCAGCAGCTGAAGGGAGCAAAATGTGCTGCTCCTGGTAACTGCCTTAGCCCTCCTGCACCTGCTTCTCTTCAAGTACTTAAAAAGTGTTTCAGCTTTTTAATTCTGCCATGTAAGTTTTGTCTTGATACATCATCCCTTTCCTCTTGTCTCTGGCTTGAATTTATGTTTGTGACCAACATTTGGGAGTGTTTCAAATCTACTTGGATAAATTAGCGGCAGAAATTACAAGTCGTTTTTTTTCTCAGAATTGCATTCACCAGTCTAATTATGTAAGCACAAACTCATACAAGTAAATAAATAAACAATCACAGAATATACTAAATGCAATAAGAATATACTAATCACAGCATAATAAGTTTGCTTTCCTCTGTGTTTGCATTGTCTAGTGTCACACCTTGTTAACCAATTCAGATGCATTCAGTGACAGAAAAAAAGGCAGTGACCCCTGTGACACCCAGCAGGTCTTCACTTATCTTCAATGAAAAAATTCCTAATCAGTGGATTTATTAAAACAATGAGCATCCCTGCCTACTGGTAAAAGGTGATTTTGTTGAATACCTTTTAATGTGTTATCTTGGTTTTCAACTAAATATAAGAGAAAATTAAACATTGAAGATGAATGAGTTGTCTGATAATTACTTCAAGGCAACCTTGTAGTGTTTTATCAGCTGAAAAAACATCTTTAAAAACCAAACCATGTTTATTGTTTTTGAGGTGCTCACCAAAAAGGAGAAAAAGCCCAATAGGTGAATTTAAGGGAAGATGAGTAATAGTATTTGAATATAATCAGAATGCATCTTTGATACCTGTTTTGAACCAACTTGGTGTTATGGGAGAGAAATCTCACAGGAGCAGAAGGGCAGGTTTTGGTTGGAGGCAATATTTTAGGTTTTCTCATTTCTACTTGATTAGTGAGCTTGATTTTCAAATGGACTGAGAGAAGTTTCATTGCACTTCATTGCCTTTTCTATTGGAATGAGCATATATGACCTGTAATTTTTTTAATTTGAAAATTACTGAATGCTAACTTGATATAGCATTTATTTGTTTTTGTATTGTACTCTGTCTTCAAATATCTGTGTCTCAGCCTTTACCAGTGAGGTACAGTCTGAGCATATTCTTCATTGCCCTTGGACAGACAGAGTTTAGCATTATTCTTATGTTCTATAAAGACTGCTTAGAATGATATAACTTCAGTTCTGTCTGAGCTTTGTGGAAGCCTGAGATGGTGGTTTTGATCATGATTATTTGCATCAAGAGCCCTGTTTATTTTGTATTGCAATAGATCCTTGTGCATGTAAGGACACACAGCCTCTTTCCATAGGGGTCAGAGCTCAGGAGTCTGAGAACTGAACACTGTGGAAAACTCTAGGTTAAATGTGGACATCTCTTGTTGCTAAATTGTGCTTCAGCAAGGTCATTCTAATTCTTAAGTGAAATAAAATGTTCTTTGGTTTGAGTTTGGAGGTGTTCCATCATTATTGGCTTCTTGTCCCGAGAAAATTAGATCTAAGCTCTGTCTTATTTGAGTTCATTGACTGAGAAGACCTTTTTCAGATTTGCCTTTTCTTTGAGTTGGAGCAATGTGCATTTGTATGTGACTTGGGGAAGAGAAGCTCTTCCAATCTGTCATACAGAGGTGTGGGAGCTGTGGGTATGGCCTTACAGGTGACCCTGCTAGTCTGGAATACATTAGATAATGTGATACCTTTGAATTTTTTCAGTTGATATATATTTTCCCCTTTTCTGTGTAGTCATTTCATCCTCTTGACACTGCTTTGAGGAGTTTTGGCTGCCAGATGGCTTTAGGTATCTCCTTGGGCATCTCTGGAAGGTGGGGAGGACACAGCCATGCACATGATCTCTGCAGTAGTTTTGAACTCACATACCCCATCATTCATATATGCAGAGCATGAGTGAAAGTTCCAGTCCTTTCCAGCCAAGCTGTGAGAGGCAAGGAAAATAATGCATTTTAGTCACGAAACTTTGCAAGTCCATTAGGATATGTTTAGTTCTTTTTATGCTTTCTTGGAAACTATGTTTTAACACTTGGAGGACAGGGCTTAGTTTAGTTTTAGTTTTATGTTGTTTTTTTTATTTTTCTATGCTTGTTAATTTTTCTTCAAGCTCTGTTCTGTATATTTGGCCACAGTGTTCATGTTGAAACTACAGAAATCCCTGTAATTTTTCAAATTCATTATTTTCTTCATGTGTGTTGACTGTCATCCAGAGTAAAAGGCCAGCACCATCTATCACCTAGAAATTCAATTCAGCTTCTGTGGTGGGATCATCTGCTAAAGGCAATCTCAAAACTCCTGTGCAAGAGTCAGGAAATTCTGTTGGCTGGTTAGCAGCTCACTTAAAGATGTAAAGGGAGAGGTAGGAATAAGTAAAGCTGTTGGTTCAGTATGTACAGAAATTACTCTAAAGTATATAAATAGCTTACAATTGCTGCTTTTATTTGATGCTATTGCCAAAGGATTTGATGTGTTGAACAGTTGAGCAATCAGATGTCAGCTGTGCTTCAGTGTCAATAAACACAGAATATTGTATCGTGAAAACAACAAATAAGATCCTGAGTGTCACTGGGAAAATTGCTGACAATAAACTGGAAAACATAATTACTGAAATGCTTTATCCTGCATGTAATGGGATAACGTGGAACTTACTGCATGTAACTTACTGCTGGCACATGGAGTGTTCATGGATTTATCCCTGACTTCAGTCCCACTGCTGGTGTGTTCCCCTCCCAGCAAGTTGCCACTGGGATATTTTTGAAAGTTCACACATTTGACTTACCACCATTTTGTGGCAGGACAGAGCTATCACACAGCTCTGGAACTGCTTGGCATCCTGAGTCCCTCTTTTTGGATGGAAGAGTGAGGCAGGAGATGTCAGGAGAAGGAATTGTGGCTTAGACAGCTGAGTGTGACCTTAGCAAAGCAGATTTCATCCCGGCAATAAACAGAGTTTCTTCTGAGATGAGGCAGGTTTTGGCCAGTACTTGGTTGTTTCTCTCTAGTTGAGTGTCAAGTCAAGATTTCCAGAGTCCAGTTTACTGCAGATAATTTTTATCTATAGATGAAAGTCTCAGTATTCAATCAGTATAGAATAAAATACAGACTAACTGCTTATCCTGGATGCTGAAAGAAACTGTAGTTACCTAAGAAAAATAAATTGGTATCCTATAGTGAGCATCAGAATGTACACAGAATGGGAGAAGCTGGTACTGTGCAAATAATCTTCATTTTTGGGAGTTTGTAACATATTCTGAAGGGCAAGCACTCAATTTCTCTGATGTCTCAGATGTCTGAATCTAAGTGGCTGTAGGTTTTAACAAGCAGTAGCATCAGCTGGTAGCATGGGCAGTTTCCTGAGTCTGGAAATCCATCAGTTGTTCCAGTTCTCACCTGATAGCTGTGGGGAAATTATGAGTTTTGCTATCCAAAATTCATAATTTTTGCCCTTGTTTTTCCAGGAGGCCAAGGCTTTTTTCTTGGTCTCTCAGGAGCAAAAAGTGTGGAAGTATTGACAATTACTGAAAATTGCTGTCTTCATCATTTGAGATTGCCTTTTGCTACAGGTGTCCTGTTCACTAGGCTGTCAGAGTTCCAGTTCTTCACAGAGAGGAACAAAAAGCTCCAGTGAAGGATATTGTTGTCTTTCCAAAGCACAGAGTAGGTTTTTGGAAAACTGACAGTCTTAAGCTGAGCAATGAATTTAAAGTAACCATTTTCTTCTGCAGCTTTTCTTCCCTGTTGCTAAAATAGATCAAGTGTGCTCACTGAACAAGGCAAAATGCATTCACTGCTGAACAATTTTCTTGTGAATGGCTGTCCTTGAGCTAGTGGAGTAACACACACTAGATAGCCATCCAGTTAGGACTTGGTGGTATTATAAGTGAGTAACTATTATAATTTCTCTTTTATCCATCCTTGTGTTGACAAATTTTGCTATCCAAAAGCACTTCAGGATCCTGAAGGATTCCTTGGGAATGAAAACCTGAAAATCAATACTGAAAGTGAACTGTAGTAATTCTGTGAAGAGGAAGGCTTGAATTTCTGAGGAAATGAAGCTGTCTTATGTCTAGATGGTTTTTATGTGGGATGTAGTATGTATATGGTATAGCATAACTATAGTTTCTCTAGTGGGCATAGTTAAAAAATAAACACTTTATTTTTCTTTAAATCCTTCCCCAGCAGGAATAATTCATCAGAACTGTGGAGTGGCATGTGCTCAGCATTACACTGCACCAGACTCTGCTTTTGATATACATGGATAATTCAGTTTAAAAAATGGTTTCATATCAATGGTATTTTTAGTAATAAAGAATGTTTTTAGCAGTGTTGTAAATATTTTTCTGCTCAGTTTAGGCAGTAGGTACCCTACTGTTCAGGTGGAGGAAAAGTACCTGCTTTTGAATGAATTAGGAAGGGAAAGGGGAAGGGAGAAGGAGCAAGTAACAGGGAAGAATTGCAGAAGTTGAAGGTAGCTACAGGTGAAGGTTGTTTGAGGAGGGAATCAGGTCCTGTGTTGAATTGTGGCTTGGTGGAGAGAAGTTGATCTAAACACTTAGAGAAATGTTGAAATGGAAGAAACAGGAAAAAATGTGAGCTTCCCTAAATAAAATCTTCCTGGTGAGTTGAATATTCTTTTTTACTTTCTGTTTTCAAAAAACTTAGTTCCTTAAGATACCTCAGTGAAAGAGAGGTAATGGAATAAAACTAGGAATTTGAATGTGATGGTACCAAATTTGGTTAGAGCTTGAAGCCAAACAGAAAGATGCCAGAATCATGGGCAACAGGAAGAAGTCTGTAAAACTTACATTTAATGCTGAGGGTATTGCTCAGGACAGGTAAAAGAGCTCGGGGCACAGCGTTTGGGTAAGTGGTGGGAGAGGTAGGGGAGCAGCATGTAGTCTGACTTCCTGAGTCAGTATTACAGTAACAATTAAAAAAAATAAAAAAACCCCACAAAACAAAAAAAATAGAGGGAGGGAACAAAACAAAAGAGCCCCAACACTGAAAAGTCTTTTTGAAACATTGTAGACAGATTCTTCTGCAGCTTTTCCTGGGCCAGCTTTTGGGTTAATGCCTGGAGTGAGGTCAGACTTCCCAAGCATCCAGACCCTTCTCCCTACTACTTAGTGCTGCTGGCAAACTCCATATTCTTGTCCCTCTTTGGTTCTGTTGCTAGCTGTATTAGGTGCAAATGCCAATTTTTTTTTGGGGTGATCAGCTTCTAACTGTTCATAGTAAATTTTATGTGACTGGAGAAATCTATTTCTACTTCTTGTAAATAGTAAATAGCAGATTTTTTTTATGAAGTTCACCTCCAAAAACCATGAAAAGGTATGTAGTACTTTCACCTTTATGTTTCTACTTCATTTTTACTGGACTATTGTGTTAAATCACAGAAATGAAATGTACCGGTTTTCAGCTCATTGAGATAATAGTTTAAATAGCACATGAAAAACATCCTGAAGAGCAATGGCCCAGGACATTTCCCAGCCCAGCCAAGCTGTAGATGCACTGCTGGGTAGAGTTTCATCTGTGTAGGCTCCTCTCATGCAGCAGAAATAGTTCTGTGCTTTTAGCTGGGTTATGCACAGAAATGATGGTCTAGAAGCTGAGTGTTGCCTGGCAGCATCACTGTGGGGACACTGGTGTGACAAAGGAAAGGATGCATACTCTGCTGAGAATCTGTGGACTAGAGCAGCAAAAATAAGTTGAATGCAGCTGGGTGATAGGTCCAGAGTCATCTTTTGAGCTTCCACTCCTAATTGAGAGGCAGAAGGAGAGAGTAGAAAGCAGTACAGCTGCTGTCAGCTTCCCAACAAATTCATCTCAGGCAAACCAGTTACATGATTTCTTAACAAGACAGTAATAAAAGCTTGCCTTGGAGATGCTACTTGTGCTGTGCAAGTACACAGTGCTAGGGTTAAGGTGGTAACAAGATCTTGTAATAAACAATCTTCTTCAAACTTCTTGTTCCTTACAGAATCTGTCACTCTTCCACTTCCTTTCATCCTAAACAGTGGCAGAGTGAAGGAGAGCCTCGTTCACAGCAAGCCATTACAGGTGTTATTGTGGAGGCTGTTGGACCCATTTCCTTCTGAAGAAGGTTTAATTGAGAGAGGAATCTCATGATGAAATAGAAGAGGGTGAAGTGACAAAAATGGAGATGGTTATCTGTAAGAATTTGTACACGATGGTTTGAGGATACACTGACAGCAACAGGTCTCCCTGGGAATAAGTCTTTAGGAAGTGTGGAAATTAACTGGCTTTTCAATTTTAATGTTTTTCATGACAGAATTTAATTCATGGTGTTTCATCTTTTTACTCTTCTTCCTTCATCTTTGTGCCAGGCTGATTTTCAGGTCTTTTTGTAGGAGCTTCTGTGATACTTCAGCTGCCTATAGCACCTTTTCCTTACCCCATGATAATGTAATTGGAACATGAATCTTTTGTTACTAAAAAATCAGCTATTGCCAGCTGCTTGAAAATTGAGCTCCTTGAGATTTTTCTAGACTGAATTTGGCATGTTATTTCATGAAATTGAAGTGTGTATTGGAAGTTTAATATGTAAAACCTATTTCTGGAATTGTACTGTTTATTGTGTTCATCTACATGATGCTGTTAATGGCAATAAAAAAGAATATTTTCCTGGGAAAGGCATCATATCAGAAACCCCTTCTGTTGTGTTTGCACTGCCAGATGAATGGCATGGTGATATTTTTGTGGAACTGTCCTGCAGTGTTTAAATCTAACATGCCCTTACTGAAAGATGGCCAATATTTTGAAGATGACCCCTTTTTTTCCCTACTATAAGACCCTACTCTGGCTCGCTCACAGCTTAGCTGGGCTCTGCTGGTTTGCATTGAGTCCCCAGGTTTGAGTGTCTGACTGAATTGTTTTGTAAAACTTAATCCAAGAAGGCTCAGTTGCTTATGAGAATGTGACTAAGAAAAATGTTTTCCCATCAGAAAATATTGGGAAACTCACAGGACTTCTGTTGGGGCAAGGGGCTGCTTTTCTATAAATGCTCCATCTCTAGGGAAAACATGAGGTTTTAGTGAGATTATATTTCAGAAATTGTCCTGCTCATATCCTGGAAGAAATTCCTCCAATTTGGAGTTCTGAGGCTGCAATAATTTCAATGAATTCTCAAGAACTGAGAATAAATCAAAGGACTGAGAGATGGATTTTATACAGTGTGTGAGAGAGTTGTGTCTAGCAGGGAATAGGAGTGAATAATGCTCTGGGTGCTGGAGGTGTTGGCTTTTGTTCAACCCATGGAACAGAGTCTGGGAAAGTCTGGAGGGAACATGGCTGCAGGCAGAGAAAGAGCTGTTCCCTGAGAGAAATGACATTTCTCCCTGCCTTTGCCACAGGATTCCTCTGTTGTAAGGGAGCTCACCTGGAACAGAATGATCCCTCTTTTTGTCCTTATTTACTGGGTGTCCTGCTTGGTACCCTCATGCCCCAGCTGCAGAATTCCCAAGTTCTCTGTTAAATTAGGAGGTGCTGGCTTCAGATCCTTGTATGTAAAAGTAGAGTGTTAATACTCCCATACCTCATTAGGGTGCTGCAGAAATAAATTTGTTTCTTGACATGAGATGAAAGTACAGAAAAGGAAACTTTAGCATTTTAAATTCAGAACAATAAATAAAAGATGAGGTCAGACACTGCAAAGAAAACTAAATATTGAATAACTTCTCATTAATTAAGTAGCATCAGCCTGTGCACTGAGTAAATGAGGAATACAAGGGGGAAGCTAGTATTTTAATATTTATTTGACCAATGATTTTATACAGATGTACAAGAAGGCTGAATTGAGGCTGGAGAAGTCATCTTCATTCTGACACCTCCTAATTCTTTGAGAGTGTAATTTTGCAATCTTAATGTTGAAGAGTTTTGTGTGTGAGTTGAATATACACAGGCTTTTTAAATGTCATTATTGTTATTTAGCTAATTTATTGAGAGGCAGCTCTGCTCTTCAGGATGGACCTGTGGGGAGAGCAGCACTCAGGGCTGGAGCAGGAGCTGGAGCAGGAGCTGCTGAATGAGGCTCTGGGCATGCAGAGGGATGAGAGTGCAGCCACACTTTCCTTCCCCAGAGCACTTTGCAGAGCTTGCCAGGCCCTGCAGCAGCTTTTGTGTACCCAGCTGTACCCTGGAAAGATGTGTGGTAGATTCCCCAAAAGCCAGTTCTGTGGAGCTGCTTTTTGAGGGTGTGTGAGCTCTGCAGTGACCCCAGCAGCTGATGCCCGTGTGAAATCGGCCCTGGTTTACTTGGTCATGGTTAGGCTGTGCAGAAATTGGGTGTACAGGTCTCCCATGACCAGGGAGCCGTTGTGGGACTGATGGTTCCAGTGGTAAATCATTCTCTTAGGGACTCACATGTTTCAGGAAAATGTCTTCCTAAAGAAGTCTAAAGTAGGAGTCTGTGAGAAAGTGATCTTTTATTGAGGGGGAAAAATAAATATGCTAATTCCAGAAAATCTCAATCTTTACTAAAATTTGAAGTTTCCACAGTGTGTATTACAGCATCTTGGACAGTTTTTATCAGTAGGCTCAGTTTTGCCATGTTTGTAGGTGTTCCACTTTCTGTAGTCTGCCTGAGAAAAATGAGATTGGCTTTCTGGAGGGTGTGCTTTGTGTTTGATGAGTGGAGGAGATCTGTACATTTGTGGCCTCACTTGCTGAAGTTTCTATAGAGGATGGAGGGTAAAACTGCAAGAGAGGGAATTCATTCACAGTGAGGGCAGGGCTCCAGGGTCACTGGGAGCTGGTGCTGTGCAGCAATTGTTCTGCAGAAGACTCCAAAAGTTGTGCTTTTAAAATTGCTGTAGATGACATGCTGGATGAATTGATGACTCCCAGGGTACTGGGAGCAGCACTTTCTCAATACACTGAAGTTTCTGTTCATGGGCTAAGCCACAAACAGGAAAAAACTAAATGGCCAAAAAATTATAGACCTAAAAAGACCTTTGGTACTATTTAATTGTTTTAAGTTAGAACAAGAGTTAAAAATTAATGGTATCTTCCTGTGTTAGGTTTTGAAAATATCAAATCAAATGCATGGATTTTGGATGTATGTTCTTTAAAAAGTGAGAATTCACAAAAATAGAAGTTGTGACTCGGTTGTGCATTGCTAGCAAGTAAAACCCTTTCTGGTTTTTGCTGTTTCCTTCACGTGGCACCACGTGCAGGTGGCAGGCTCAGGGGTGCATCCCAGCCTTAACAATCACTGCTGGGCAGCAGGAGCTGGTGGTGGGAGGATGCAATTGCCTGGCATTCCAGAAGCCCAGGGTATAAATTACTCATCTAGCAATCCCAGAGCTGCATTTCCCCATGATGGTTGCATCAGTGCAATGAAATTCTTTTCCCCTCTTGCTCTTTCCAAAAGCTATAAACAATTAGAGTTTGTACAGGATAAAATAAATTAAAAGCCACTTACAGTAAAACTTTTTTGCCCTTGTGGAATCTGGAAGAGGGGGAGGGTTCTCTCTGCTTGTCTGAGATAACAAATCCAGCTGCAAGATCCAGCATGGCTTGAATCTTCCTTTGGCCACAATATGAATGAATGTTTCAGGTGAAATGAAAGGGCTCTGATGCAGAGTGGTGCATCTCTGATGTTTGTAGGGTAATGTCAGAAGCACAAACCTGTACAATGCACTTCTGTGAGAGATTTATTGGAGTAGGACTCTGGGAGGTCCAGGCACCACTCACTTGGCTGCTGCACTTTCTCACTGGAAGGGGTCAGGCTCCTGGAAGGATGCCTGGTTAGAAGAGTAATGAGATGCTCCATATGGAACCAGTTTTTTTAACTCCATGTATAAAGTCCTGTCCCAACAGCCCAGAGAAATCATTCCCAGGAAAGGCATTTTGAGTTCAGCTGATAGTGGTATTGGTAAGGGATAAAGGTACATTTATTGGAGTATATTTGGTGTCCCATCAAAACCATTTGCAAACACTTTTTAATAGGTTTCCTGCCAGTGTGTTGTTAGAAAGGGACAGTTTCCTGCAATGTTTCATTTCAAATGACTAAAGAGACACTTTCCCTAAATATTGACAAACTGAAATTCCCAAGTGTTGAATTCTTTGTTATTGAAAGCAAGAGCAGATGCATTGCTGGAAAGGATAACTCACCATGAGAGCCACAGTAAGCCTTTTGTTTCTTTACCTGGCAGGTTCCAATCCACCAGAATCTCAAAGAGCTGCTGGCCATCAGGACAGAGCTCCAGAAGAAGGTTGAGGATTTGCAGCGGGAAGCTGCCACGCGTTCCATTTCCTCCTCCTCTGACAGAGGCTCCTCTCCCTCCCATTCTGCCACCCCAGTGCACACCTCTGTGTGATGTGGAACTAAAGCCATGTGAAAAATCAGTGTCAGGTAACACAGAGGAGGGTGAAATGCTTCTCCCATCACAAAAGGATTGTGAGTGACTCGTGATTGCTGTGATCTCCATGCCTTACTCTGTGTCTGATACTATCACAATGAGGCCAAAAAGAGCTTCAGTAGATGTGATGTATTTTCTTGTTGGCAGTTCCCACGTGTGTTTTGACACTCTAGCTAAGTCACCAATCGTGAAATTAAACTTTGTTTTGAGCAACTAACAATGTAACCATTCTAAAAAGGAATCCATCTGCCAAGCAGAGAGAAAAATGCCTCACACATTGTCTAGAGTACTATGCCTGGTTGAGAGAATCAGATGAAATGCCACATGATGCTTACACAGAACACAAAATGTTTTCTGAATGGGAGCTCCTTATTTCACTCAGTAATATATATATATATTTCTATTTTTTTTTTGCTAGAGCAATTTATTTTTTTTAGGTAATGCACTTGGAAATTGATTTTAAAATAAATGTTTTCCAGTGTAGTTAGTTTTACATTTTGAACTAAATATGCCATTAAAAGTGGATGAAGTTGAGCTGGGTTTATCAAGAACACCACACTGACTTGTATGATGTAATATATTTGGTAAAGCATGTATTTTAGGTTTTTTAATGCCTTTTGTACAAGTTGAAATAAAGTCTTTTGACTGTTTAGCTTATTGTTCAGGTTCAGCCTCCTGAGCGAGGGGTAAACTTGCTCATGTCAAGGTCTTGTACAAAGTAAAAGTTTGTTTTCTAGCAAATGGTAATATTTGGGGTTGGAATGACACCCAGCTGTGTAAATTGTATAGTCTGTATAGCTGCACATTGTAAGTGTGTTTTGTTTCTAAGTGTACACACAAATGCAAAGCTGTGTGTGTTTACACCCATGTGTATGTGATGTGGAACATTTGCATCCTCCCGTGGGTTTAAGCTGTACCTTCAGAACATGGATCCTGCCTGTCCAAACCCTTCTGAGGACCTTAACTTGCAATGACTTTGTTTGACAAAGTTTTTTGAATAATATGATATTAATTGTTTTTCTTGAAATAAAGCCTCTTGGCTTTTTGTTTTTTAAATTCCTACTAGCATTTTTTCTGTAATAATTTAACTGTGTTGTCATGTTAAATATACATTCCCAACTTTCTTGCATCTCCTCCCAGAAATACTCATATTGGAGAGATTTGATTTCTGTAACATTCCTCCCTTTGGAAAACTACTCACTGGCATTCTTGGAAGGCCTGGAAATGGTGCATGCTGCAGATATTCCCTGGGTTGTTTTCCTGCCGTGTTTCATGAAAACCTGGTTCTTCTCCTTAGGAAACTTAAACATTGCAGCTCTGCTTTTTGACTCTTGTATTGCTCCAGGTTCTGCTGGTGGGAATTAAGCCCCATTTTTAAGAGCCATTTGATTCTCTGTGGTGATTGTGGGTTTTCCTGACTGTGAGTATTCACTTGTTGCTGCACTTTTGTTCCCATTACACAACAGTGCTTTCTGTGTCTCTGCATTAACTCTGCCCAGCACCCAGTTAATGAGCCAGGTGAGCTGCTGAGCACCCTCCTGACCTCAGCTGCAGAGGCTGAAGTGCTGCACCCACTCTTACACATTTACTGTGCAGTGCAGGGTACTTCAACATGTCCTTTTACTGTAGTGAATGCTTTTTATGATAAATATTCACCTACACAAACACAGTCTGGGAAGGCTTGCAATGTTGCATCTCTTAATCAACCTCAGGCTTTTTATAAATAGATGAAAGATGTTTTCCTGTAAAAATGGTTCTGCTGAACAGTGTGCCAGCAGTGAATTTTACATTGCCAAAATATGTTGAGCTGGTGTTGAATTAAACTCTTCTGTACTTCAGATTTCCTTGACATTTCTACTGTATATTAAAGTAAAGCACATTATCTCCAAAATGCAGTGCTAAAGAAAATCTTTTGAAGTTTTTCTCTATATTTGTGCTAATGATCACAACATTTTCTCTATAATTATTGCAAAAGCGATGACTGGATTAGCTTGGGCATTCTGAGATTTTTAAGCTTGGCTTTTTAAAGCTGAACTCTGAGAATTTGGTTTTGCATAGAGGAATATCAGTTCTTTGAGCTGACTGGCTGTGTATCCACCAGTGTCAGCAGAGCTCAGTGAGTCCCTGATGTGCAGGGAGAGCTCTGGGGAGGGTCCTGCTGTCCCATGTGTCAGCACAATGGATGTTTGTACACACTTAGCACAGAAATATTCAGAGGTATTCTGTAGCTCACATGGGTGAGTTAGAGCAAAGCTTTACACTGAAGAGATGGTTGTGGTTGTACTCACTCTGTTTCCTGATAATCAGATTTTTTCCTATTGATTTAACAACTAATTCTGTCTTTTTTTTTTTTTTTCTTTTTCAATAAGGCGGTATTGAGCTAGCTAAGGGATGAGCAGAATCCTGTTCCCTGTCTGCACCTTGGACAGAGCTGTTAACTTCTGGTTCAAACACTGCATCTTCTGCTTTGGGTTTTGGTTTTGACTGCTCAGTATAAAGGGAATGTGCAAAGACAGCAAGCACTTACATTTGGCTTGCAGGATTTTCCTATTCTCAGTGGCATGTGAGAGAGGGTACCTCAACCTGAATCCAGTGTCCCAGAAGGGGAGGAAGCCTTGGTAACCAGCTGACACATTTTTGCTTGTAAAGTAAGTTAAGTGACTCATCAGCATCAGAGATTTTGCCATTTTAAGTCCTGTTTCAGAGCTGAATTTACACTTCTTTCCCCTGTATAGATAAGTAATTTTTTTGCTGTTTCCTTGAAGTGGAAGAAGGCTTTTAAAGGCAGTAAACACCCCTAACTGCCTGGTTCTGTTCCCTCCTTCTCAAGGAGTTAGAGCTTTAAACAAGAAGTGTTTCATTGCTTTCATTTCCAAGAGAAGCTGTACTAATTCATGGGTTGTGTAGTAACACCAAGAACATCTGGTTCTCTGAAAGCTGAAAACAAGGAATCAAGAGCTCTCATTCATGTGCACTAAGCCTCACAACAGAGGACACAGTAAAATGGGCAATTCAGACTATTCCCCAGGTGAAACATTTATGGTAAAAAGCAAAAAGGAATGTCCATTTGCTGAGACTGTATCTGCTGAACTAAGAGGGTATTGATAGCTTTCAACTGCCAGATCTTGGGCAGTTGGGGGGAAAGAGTTAAGAAACATGAGTCAGAAGCAGTTAGTTTGAAATATAAACCACCTTTTTTGACTGTGGTCAAAAATCACATAATGATATGAAGCTTAGTTTGCACTGCATGGGAGATTTATCCTACTGGTGTGAAAATGTAAAGAAAAACTGCAGGAAACCTCAGGCACTGCCTTGAGTTTAGCTGCTGCTGACCTGAGGAGAGAGTGAGAGAGAGTGTGTGTGCATGCAAATACTCCATTTTCACCTTTAAAGTTTTCATAGTGGTATTTGTTTTCTCACACTCTAGTTGGGATTGGATTTTTAAATGAAGAATTCAGTGTAGTTAGAGGTGAGGTACCATAAGGATATAGCCAAACACTTGCAGCATACTTCCAATGGAAAAAAAAAAAAAACCCACAAAAAAAAAATCAAGTCTAAAATGTCTTTCTAGTCAACTTGGTTTATTTGGTGTTTTCAAAGGTAGTTAAATTCTGGTTTTTACCCCCGTGACCCTTACACACACATTAACAAAATGTATTTTGTTACAGTAACATTCAGCCTTCCTTTGGTACAGGTCACTTCTTCAGCAGCAAGGAATCTGTCTTGCTTCTAAGTTAGAACTTCACTCAGAAGAAAGAGTTCTCTAATTTCACAACTCTCTTGTTTCTGAACTTCATTTGTTCCTCAACCTCATCTGTTAGAGAAGCAATTTTTAAAGCTCAGCCTGCCGACTCATCCTTCTTTTCCAGAGTCTGAAGCAGCATTATGGACTAATTCCACTTTTATCACAACAAATGAGTAGTTAAGGATGACAGTGGAACACTTGTAAGGGTTCGTTAGTGGGTTGCTTGAAAATGACGGAGTTTATAGTGCCAGAAAGATCTGAAATTTGTGTCAGAGTATTCTCAGCTGAGGAATCTGAAACGAAGTACTGCCAAAGGAAAATGCAAGTAATTGAAAGAAAAAACACGAAAAGAGCCAGCTGAATTCTTTCAGTTCTCTCTTTTCTCTGTCAAACCTTTGACAAACCTTTTCTGAATCATTTTATTGCCATTTAAAATAGCTTCAGAAGTGAGGTGTCATAAGAAAAAAAGCTCACAACATACATAGTACAAAAACTCTCAGGACATCTATATATAGGTTTTGGACTCATGAAAAAAAAGCAAACCAATTTTCTAGTGGTTTATTGCCTTTTTTAATAAAGGACAAGAAAGTTCATGCCATGTATATAGAGCTTAAATGCAGGATTTTTTAAAAATCCATATCCCAATTTAAAGTGAATAAATAGTAATTAAATGAAAGTAGAGGTCAGAGCTGGGTCAGCTGTTCCAGAACTTGGATCACTACCAGGAAAATAGACAGGAAACCTCTCAGTTGCTATAATGACTAAAATATAGATGATATAAACTCCCTGTTTTTCAGAGACTGGTGGCAGTTCAGATGGAAGAGGGGACAAACAGCAATAAAAAATCATTTGAGCCTTTGCTGATGTTTACCACCAAAACTCTGACTTTTGTTCAGTTTTGAAGAGAAGGCCAAGCCTAATTTCTCTGCTGCAGAATTTGCAAGTATTTTCCTATTTGAAATGCGAAAGAAATCTTGAGTTCTGTCACTATTCACTTTGGAAGTGTTCTCTTTCACTGTGCATTTGTGGGTTTCCACACACTTACACACTACAGTAACTTTAAGCAGTCTCCAGCATTATAGAAGAGCCTTGAGCAAAGCAGCAGCTTCTGACTCCCAAAACCTGGGGTGGGTGTTCCAGTGAAACACCTTGCTGCCTTTCCTTGGTAAGTCTGTGACCTGTAGGATTTTAAATTAGACTTGTGCTCCCTCTGTGCCCTAGTGGAAGAGTTCCCCAGGGGAGGGGTAGGTGCTGTACTCTTTAAACCACACTGACTATTGACAGTCACTGGCAAAGGGAGAGGAGGAATTATGGGCACTAGATCTAAGCTGGGCAAGCAGCTCCTGTGATCATCAATGCCCTGCTGTAACACTTCATCTACAATAACTTACAGAAAACACATTTCATGCTACAGATTTCAATTGTGTTTGGCTAAGAACAAAAAACAATGCTGGTGCTGGGACTGGAGATACACAAAGTAGCTGTGTGGCTTTGATGGCACCTGAGCTCCTGCTGCAAATTCTTCAGGATGCACTTCCTCCATGAGAACCTTCTCTGGGAGTAAGCAAACAGTGCATCCCATCTCTTTCCTATGCTTCCATTATCTCAGCCAATAATCAACATTTCTGTCCTATTCCAGACATTCATAAAACAAAGCAGCAGTAGTTCAGAGTAGTTTTGTTGTAGCCAAAGCATTCTGAATAGTTGTGAGGCACCTTATAAACCACTGTAGCTGTTCTCCCAGAGCTAGTATAAGGCTTTAAAAATGCAAGTGTTCAAAAGAGCATAAAGAATTGTGCAGCTATTGCAAAATACTTAACCAAGTTACTAGGCAATTTCATTCCAAATGGAGCTGTTGGACAGTGATGCTCCTGGGCTCATTCACCTCCTGGCAAGGCCTTCTGAAGTCATGTCTACCTGAAAGCTGTGAATTTGTACATTGGTTTTCTTAATACACATTCATAAACCCCAGAATTTGCAAACCTGTACAAAATGCTCCCATTTCAGGTTTGTATATAAATAGTGAGTACCTGTTACACCATGTGAAGTGAAATTTCCTTCACTTGAGAGCATGCTTTTTAAGCAACCATTCATTTGGAAAAATGTACTAGAAAGTGGCAGTTACCCATATTTTAGCAGCAGTCAGAAAGGTTGCTGGGGAGGGATTAGAAATCTAAACAGACATTCTTGCAAGGTAGTGAAGGTCAGTTCTAGGCAGCAGTTGAGCAGCGTGGCAGGGGCTGTGTGAGCACTGTCCCAGTGCAGCCCAGTGTCCTGCTGAGCACCACTCACAGCCCAGTGCTCCCAGGCAGCTGCAGGAGCCCCATGCAGGGCAGGGATGGAGGATTTGTCCTCTCAGGAGGTACTGCCTATTTTAAAGCTTAGCCAGTGACACAAAGAGTGAAGCTTAAATCCTTTTCCTGCCTCTGGGTGCCTGGGAGCACTCCTGATAGTTGCTGATAAAAGGAGGGGACTGTGCCTTGTTAAGCTTGAGTTCTGTTGTACTGAGCATTGCAGGTGTTAACAGATACCTGTGTTGTTTATTTTCTTTTGGGTTAAATGAGTCACTTGTTCTGCTGTGACTGAGATCTGAACCTGTCCTTGAAAGCATCCATATGCACACAGCTTTAATTGGGGTGACAATGTGGGTATCTCAAGCCACAGAGGCAGAATCACAGAATGAACTAGGTTGGAGAAGACCTTTGAGATCATCAAGTCCAACCTATGACCTAACCTAGCATCTCCTCATCAACTGAGTGCCACATCCTGTGGGGGGATAGAATATAAGAAAATAAAGATAGTGTGGAAAGTAATCTTACCCCTAAGGAGTTGCAGCTGGGCCAATTATCAAGGATTAGGAACAGGCCTGACTTTAACAGGGCACAGCTGTAACCAGTGAGAAGCAGAGTGCTATAAAAGAGTGGGGTGGCTGGGTGAGAAGGGAACTGGAGTCAGTGGCTGCTTTGTGAAGAAGAAAGAGTCAGTGCTCTGAGGAGCTGCCCACCAAGAAGGTATGGAACTTTTGTGATAAGGAGAGAGCAGTGTGGAACCCCTGTGGTAAGATAGCAACAACATCCAGTCTTTTTTAAACAAGTCCAGGGACAGTGACTCTACCACCTCCCTGGGCAGACAATTCCAGTGCCCAATCACTCTTTCAGTGAATTTTCTCCTGATGTCTAACCTAAACTTCCCCTGGTGCAGCTTAAGACAAACTGTATCCCTTCAGTTCCATTCTGATCTACAGCACAGTGGAGCATTCCAATGGCATTTGCTAGAGGTGAACACTGCACACACATTATCAAGTGTATTTGTGACTTGGTGTGAAAATCAGGTCCTTTGGCTGCAAGCTGAGCTCTGGGTGGTGGTGGTGAAGCATCCTCAACTCCTGGCTTGGGAGCAGGGAGTCACCTGGCTCAGCCCAAGGCCCCACACAAGGACCCACCATAGGCACTTCATTTTAGGTGTAGCTACACAAAGGACTGTGATCCACCCTCAGGGAATGTGCAGCTTTGTCCCCACCACTGAAGTGACACTGCCCGGAGCTGAAGGCAGAAGGTGGCTGAGGCGCTTTGCAGGGTTTGGCTTTGGATTGCTATTTACAGGCACTTCACTGCCCTCACACCTGTAAGCTCTTGAAAAGTGACCACAGCTGAAGCACCTCATGTGGATTTCCATCCACCTGCACACCAATCCTACACTACTGCTTCAATGTAAACATAAACCTCTTCACAAAAAATAAACACATGCTACCAGTCTAACCCTAAAGCCTAGAGCAATAAAAAGCCAGTTCAAGCTTAAATACACATTAAATAGCTTTGGAGTCAATTAAATTAAAAGCTAAATTACAAGCACGTTAAGATCTCTGTTGCTGCTGACTGATTAGTTTCTAGCCCTGGGTCACGCTTTATATCTTCGCGCTGTCTTGTTTTGGTGGCTCTGCTGACTGCGTTTCCAGGACTGAATATTTAACTGGGGAGAAAGAAAAAAACCCATGAGTACAATAGCACACCATGGAACCAGGGCACAAGCAGCCCCAGCACTGGCTGATTGTGTGTGACACTGGAAAAGCCTTTGCAGCAGCTTTGATTGTCTGTCACTGACAGAAGGATCATGCTTCCCTGGTGCCAGACTCTCAGTGGCTGTTACATGAAAGCTCCACGTTAACTGCCATCGTGTGCAGCAGAGCTCCTTGGGCTCTTTGCGGCCTTTCCTTTGTGTGCACTAAAGGGGTAAAGCTCGGGGGTGGGTGTTCCACAAAAGCTGCAGCATCACCTAAGCATGCCAGCATCAAAGGGACACAGCAGCTCCGTGCAGCAGCGGGGACTTTGGGGAAGTGCCTGGGTGAAGCTGTTTTAGGGGAGGGAGGCAGGCAGGGTAAGGCATGCAAGGCTCTCACCCTGGGGCTCCTCGCTCACGACGGCTTCCATGTTTTCTCCTTTCACGTACTCGGCGTTCAGTCCCTCTGAGGAACACAATAAACACAGTGAGAGGGGAAGGGTAGAAAGTGAAATTATTTGCTTTGATGCCTTAAAAACTCAGGTAATGGGCACAGAGCTGTAACAGCTGAGATGCCTTTTTGAAACCTCCTCTGCAGTGACGGCAGCACAGAAGCCTCCATAACTTACAGCCAGTGCTGAGACTTGCTGGGTTTCAAAGTGCCCATGGAGCTCCTGGCAGGCACAGCTCCAGCAGCAGCTCTTTTGTCTGAGGCTCCTGCTTCATCTTTATCACGAGAGACAGCCCAGCTAATTCCTGTCTGAGGAGCTGAGCTCTGAGGAGCGCGGGAGGGGAAGGGAGGAAGGCTTCCCGGACAGGACTGCTGTGTGCCTCAGCACAGAGATGTGCCACAGCCTCATTAAGAGCTAAGTTATGCACAGCTTCAAGCAGCAGTTCAGAGCAGGGCCGTGGTGATGAAGCAGGATCCCAGTGGGGTGTCAAATGCCGAGTAAGTCCCTTATTTAAATGCAAAGAAGTTCCCAACGTTATCAACTAGTGGAGCCAGGCTGGGCACTGGTGGGCAGGGCTGGCTGCAGGAGGGTGGGCAGGAGAAAGGGGGCTGCAGGAGAAAGAGGTGGTCCAGTTCAGAGCTGGAGGTGAATTAGGACAGGCTGGGGTGTGCCATGGACCTCAGGCATCCTCAGCAGCTCCTCTGAGGGGCAGCTGTGGGGAAAGGCAGAGGTGGGAGTGCTGTGCAAGCTGTTGCATCCATTGGAGAAGGACCAGGGAAGGGGATTCCGGTGCTGGCCTGCAAATGAAGCCTGAGGCAATCAGGCCATGCAGCACACACTTTACAGGCATCTATAACTTGTTTGCACACATAAATATAGCTCAGGGCGTGGCAGGTTCTGGCTGTGCCCCACCACCAGCTCTGGACAGGGCTCACTGCTATCTCCCAGGGAACGAGGGAGGCAGGGAATGGTGCCAGGACCTGGCCAAGGGAGTGTGGTGGGAGCCTTGGGCAGCAATGGGGCAGCTGCTGCCTCCAAGACACATGAGAAAAGGGTTCTGCAGCTGGCTAGAAAACCCCCATAAAGCCCCCATGGCAGCAGGGACACTGCAGGCAGCAGCTGGCCAAGCTGTGGAGGCAGCAGAGGCGCAGCTGCCACCCTGCCCAGGCACAGGAGGAGGCTGAGCCACAGCCAGGGCATGGCTGGTGAGTACCAGGTGAAGTGTAAGAAAACAAAGTGGGATGCAGAGTTCTAGGCAGTGCTGTGCATCTCCTTTAGAGCAATCATGAGCAAATGCTCCTTGAAGAGACTCAAAGCTGAAGGACAGAGAAATAAGTGAGCCTGTTCCTCTGTGCATCAAGTGAGTGGTCAGATGTGTTTTGCTGGAGTAACAGCAAATGCAATTTATGTTTTTCAATAAAAAGCAGTGGCTGACAACTCTTAGATTTCTGTCATGCACTGCAATGCATCTAAGGCCTGACATTAGCCCAGCATGCCATGTCTGATGGCTTAAATTAATCCTCCTTTATAATTAACTTTAATTTCCTGCTGCCTTTCTGGGGCTTTGTGTCTCTCAGCTCCCTCCTCATCAAAGCCTTTACTCAATTTCTTTTATTATTTATTCTTGCCAAAATATCATTTAAGTGGGGGGAATGTACAAAAGTGTTTCATTCCATCACATTCATTTGACTTTTCCTGCTGATCTAATTTACCAAAATGCTGTTTGTTTCAGGCACAACTGGGAAAATAACACGATCCCAACAGAAATTTCCAACCCCAAACACCCTTTCCCTAGAGCAAATGGGACTCACAGGAGATTTCAATTGATTAATTTAGAAAAAGAGCTTGTAACTCAGCTGCCTGTAACTTCCCTCTCATAAAGAGCTGCAGGAGGCACCATGGTTAGGTGAGTGTTGTGGGCTGAGGCTGTGAGGACTCTTCTGCAATGCTTGCACCAAGCAGCTCCAAGGGGCAGCTCATGCAAAAGCTGTTTTATGGTAAGTTTTGCTGCTTAATTTGCAGTTTACTGCAATGACTGTCACATAGCTGCTGAGGGTGCAGTGGGCTGAAGCCCCAGATGCAGACACTGCCCCTGTTCCCTTCCCTGCATCCCAGTGAGTTTTTACTGCTTGCTGGGATTTGGAGGGGTTTGGTTTGATTATTTTGGGGTGGGTTTTTTTTTTTTTCATATTTTCTGTGTTTGGTATTGATGGTTTGGCCTTGGGCAGTGTTTGTGTGGGGTGTGAGGGGCAGTGTGAGCCCTGGGGATGGCAGTGGGTCCTGGGGCTGTGTTTGTGTGGGGTGTGAGGGCAGTGTGAGCCCTGGGGATGGCAGTGGGTCCTGGGGCTGCCATGGCTGCTGGGTTCCTGTCTGTGCAAACCCTGACACGGGGGGCTCAGTGACCTGTGCTGGGGCTTTGTTCTGCCAGCTGGGGGCACTGGGTGGAGATGGCAGCAGGGCTCAGGGTGGGACAGGCATGTGCTGGCCGTGTGCCCTGGGTGCTGCGGGAAGGACTCACGCTGGATGCTGAAGCAGAACTTCTTCTGCTGGTAGGAGATGTAGCTGGAGACGGCCCCGATGAGCGCCATGGCCAGGCCGCTGGCGATGCCGGCGATTGTCCCGGTCTCTGCCACTGTGGGGCACACGGGGAGCTCAGGGACGGGCGCTCGCCCACAGCTCCGTCCCTCCCCACCTTCCCCCGGACACACCCACCTCCGCTGTAGTCGTTGTTGTCGGTGCTGCCGCTGGCACCTGCAGAGACACAATCCATCCATCAGTGCCCTGCACCTCCCTGCCCTCTGCTCCCCACACTGCCGGGCTCACAGCGAGGGGACACACACGAAAGGGGGGCCAGGGCAGCCCTGGCCTGGGGCGGGGGGGCAGACGCCTCCATGGGCTGCAGCACTTCTGCTGCCCCACACTCCACTGGGCTGCTTGGTTTTGCTTCTGGGGGCTTTGAAGCTGCTCCTGTCCCTCTGTGTGTGCACGGGGGGAGTTTTGTGGGATCCACTGCATGGGGCACCTCTGCCTGTGTCTGATAATTGCCCTCACCCCCACTGCTCAGTGTCAAGAGAACTGTCAGAGTGTCACACAGCACATGGGTGCCATCACAGGGAGCTGACTGGCTGAGCTCCATCACATCAGGGAACCCTCGATTGGACTGAAGTCTGTTTTGATATCACCCTCCCTGGAGAAACTGGGCTGGGAGGAGAAGCTGCTCCCCCTGGAAGGCGCAGTCCTCGCCGAGTCACTTCCATGTGAATTTATGGAAGCAGGTCAGCGTTGCGTTAATGCCTCTGATGCGTCTTGTCCTTGGCACGGGGATTTATTAAATGTTGATTAGGCTCATAGTGTCCAGCTCTTTATGTGACTGCTTTTAATATTTAATGCTGTGGATCCTTGTGAACGGCTTATCCGGTTGTTGTTGGATTTCCCCCTTGTTCCAGACATTGGTGGTCATGTGGTGAAAAGCAAGCAAGGGCATGTAGCCATGCATGGCTCCAGGGTGCCCTCGGGGTGATGGGGAGACACAGGTCCTGTCTGCCCTGGTGGCAGCTGGAGCTGCAGAGCCATGGAATCAAACACAAGCATCTCCAATGGCTGGCACCAGGAGTGACCACACAAGCCAAGAGCTTCTCCCTTGGCTCCATGGCTGAGACCCCTTTTGCCCCCACCATGGAGGTGAGCACAGCTCTGCACAGGGCCCTTTCCAGGAGCTGGGGTAACCCTGAGCCATGACTGCTACAGAAAACAACCATACCTAGGTCAGCACTTACCCTTCTTCTTGTCTGGGCTGTAGCCACCATCCACGATGCTGGCCAGGTCATCGTCTGAAAACCCTTTAAAAGGAACAGGAACAAACAGTGGCTGGCACCTGAGGGAGCCATAGCTGTGCCACAGTTGGGATCACAGGCTGCTCCATCCCCCCTTGGCAACTGGGACTGGTCAAAAAGTAGTACTGCTTCTCTCACGCTTACCAGATGTTAACCCTGAATTACTTTAAGGTCATAGAAGAGGTAATAACTGACTAGTTTAAATGCTACTGTATTTTTTTTTACTGAAATGAGTGATTTTTAGGAGTGGGGATGCTGATAATCACAGATGACTGATAATTTAAGAGTTCATTACATGTTTTGGTGGCCAGCCTTGGCTGAGAGTGGAGGAGGCAGGAAGAAGTGGTTTGTGTGTGTGCTGTGGATCAGTGAGCCCCTGGCTGCACCAGCTGGGTCTGGGGTCCTGCAGGCAGGAGCTGACCCTTATCCTTCCCAGAGGGACAGAACAGTCCAGGGGAAAATCTGAGCACCAGCATGTTTTGGGACACATGAAAAAGTTACCTTGTAGTGGGGAAGTCTAATTAATGCAGGATAAGTACAGAGAAATGGGGTCTGTGAACGTGCAGCTGAATGAGTGGTGCTGTTGAAGGTTTCAGCTGCAGCCCCAGAGGGAGCCCTGGGGTGCACAAGGTGAGTGATGGGAGCAGAGACCCAACAGTGAGACAGCAAAAGGCTCCTCCTCTGATGCTGTGCATTGGGAAGGATTTCCTTTGCCTTAACTGGAAGAGACTGCCTTATTCATCAGCTTACCACAAAAACCAGATTTATGGGCTCAGTAATGAGTGTGAAAAGAATGAAAGCCCTGACTATGCCAGAGCCTGGAGAGGTCCCAGGCAGTTCAGGGAGCAGTGGTGTTGGGGGAATGTGTGTGCTGGTTCGTGGCCAGTGCCACGTTCCAGCAGTTCTACACCTCCACCTTTCCTGCAGGAGCCTGGAAGCTCAGCAAGCCCAGAATACCAAAGTGCAGACAAGTCACCCAGTTAATACAATGTAATAAAATACCTGCCTGTTAATTAGGCGTGTGAGCAGGGTGTACAGCCATCCCAACATCAATAAAGCAGCCGTGCAAAGTCTGCTTCCCAGCTCCAGTGCTCAGGGGAACAATCCTCACAGACAAATGATTCATTCACTGGAGTACTTCAGAGATGGAAAAAGATCCCTCCCAGCCCACAGGGTGTGTTAGGCCAGGACCTGAGCCTGCTCCAGATTTACACCTCAGCAGTGAGTGTGAACCCCAGCAGCCCATGCCTTGGCTAAAGAGCTGTTGGGTTTGGGGATGAGGGAACTCAACACAACCACTGCAACTTAATGGATCAGAAGAGACCCTGAGGGAAAAAACCTGCACACAGACATGGAGCAAGTTGTTAGGAAGAGCCCCCCTCTGCCAGGGACCATTGAGGAACAGGCTCCTTCCCTCCCCAGGATGAAGTTGCCTCTGGAAATGTCCCCACTCTGAGCAGGCAGGACAGGACACTGGACCAGGCAGCACCTGTTTCTCTTTATCCCATCTTTTAGGGGGAATGGTGTCAGGCTGGGAAGGATCTCCTGCAAGTCTCAGGGAACAGCAGGACTGGAGCAAGAAGGACAGAGAGGAGAGGTCAGCCTACCTTCACCTGGCCTTATGTCCGGCCTCCCAGGATCTTTCCTATCGTTCTTATCATCAAGGGCATCAGCCAAGTCAAAATCCATAGGACCCTTTTCTAGAAAACAAGACCAGGGTTAGCAATGTGGAGATAGGCTGAGGAGCTCTGAAATTAATTAATTAAAACACTGTTGAAAGAGATGAAGCTCCAGACACAAGCATTTCCCAATTCTGCTATGGGGCCTCGTGGCAGATCTTCCAAACCCATCCTGTTCCATGTCCCCACATTGCTGTGCTGGGGAATACCTTGTCCTTCCTGCAGGAACAGGGTCCCCATGGCTGGGGTGCCAGGCAATCAGATAAATGAGGCCAGGAGGACAAGTCAGAGCCAAACTAGTGCCCCAAGGGCCCAGCCAGTGAAGGGAGGGAGGTGGCTGTACTGTGCTCATGTGCTGGCTGGAATGGCTGTGCTTGATTCTTTGGAGTTATTTTCTTCTGTGAGTGCTCAGCTGGTCCCCTGAGCTGCCTGGCTGACAGAGGATATTGTCTCTGACAAACAGCAGCTAAAAGCCCAGTACAGAGCCAACTGTGCCCTCCCACCAGTGCTCTCCTGAGTTTATTCTGATTCAAACCAAACCCCTGCCTCGGCAGGCAGCAAAATGCCCAGTTGACAGGGTGCACAGGGTATCTGCCAGTGCAGCCCAACAGGGCTGTGCCATGACAGGGAGCACAACCAGCCCACAGCCTTCCAGCAAGCATGGGAATGAAGCATGGTCCAGAGACCACTAGGTCCCCTGGGAAATGCAGGGTAATGCTCAGAGGTCCTGTCCTCTCTGTGGTTTTTCATAGTTGTTTTTTTCTTGAGATGTCTCAGATAAGCAAACGGACCAGAGGCTGTAAGTACCAGGACAAGGGCAATGCCACCATCCTGGCAGATCCCAAATCCTCCCCTGTGCCAGCAGCAGAGCTGGAGTGAAGCAGCAGGGACTGTGGAGATGATGCTCACCTGGGTTACGCTTAGGAGGGGCTCTTGTAGTTTTTGGCTGCTTGGTGGTGGTGGTGCGAATGACATCCCAAAAGCCAGTGTCTGAAGGGAGGAATAAAAACCAAAATGCTGTTACCCTCTGAAAGTGGGTTCAGATGAGTGCTGAGGGGAAACCCCCACCCTGCTGGGACACTGGGGCTGCCTGGGCCAGCTCAGAGCTCTGCTATTTACACAATCCCAGCTGTCACGGGGACACCCCTCCCTCGGGGTGCCCTGGGGATGGATGCAGGGAGGGGCTCTGCCTTACCTGGCTTCCCTGGCCTGGGGAAGGGCTTGGGAGTGGGCCTGGCTGGCTTGGTGGTTGTCTCCACAGGCGTGTCAAAGAAATCAGCCAGATCCAAGTCTGCAGGAGAGAAGGGATTGTTACACTCCTGTTTGTGGGGGCAGCACAAGGCTGCTGGCACACACCCTGCTCTGTGGGTGTTGTGCAATGGTGCTGCACCACTGCCAGGGCCTCCCATGCCAGGCTGGAGCTGGAAAGGGCATCCAGCCACTCTGCTGCTCAATCGTGACCTATCACAAAGGCTTCAGGAAAGCCTGGCACCATTCCAGTGTCCCCATCCAAGCTGTGGCTGCTGCCCAGCCCCAGCAATCCCTGAGTAATTCATTTTGGGGGAGTCCTGCTGGTACCTGCAGCATCTCCTGAGGGCTGGGGAGATGAGAAGTGGAACTGAGCCAGCGGCTGGGACACTGCTCCCTGTGCAGCTGCCCATGAGTGACCTTGAGCTGAGCAGGGCATGCACAGAGAGGGGCCAGGGCACAGGAACCTACTGCAGGAGCCTCCCAGTGCTATCACTCACACAAAAACACTCCCTGGGGAAGAAGCAACTGGCTGAGACACAGCCTCAGCCTCCACACGTGTCCATTTCCCAGGGGGAGTTCACTGGATGGAACAACCTCTCTTTTGGGCTGCAACCCAAGCACTGAAGCCCTGTGCGTGCCTCTGGCACTTGGCTCTTCTTGTCCCTACCAAAGACCATGGTGGCCAAGGAGCCAGACAGCTGAATTTGCTTAAATCTGTGCCAAGACCCTCATGCAGGGCTGAGTGGATTTACTTCTTCGCACTCCTCTGATGCAGTTTATTGCAGGCTCCCCCAGTGGGACTGAGCAACCCTTCAGCTCCTGTGGCTGTGCTATATTTAACAGGGACTCTGGCCAGAACTCAGCCAGAGGAGCTGCTGGCAACAAAACTCGTGTGAATTCAAGGGAGCTTCCTCAAGCATGGCACTGCTGGGAGCTGGCCAGACCACATCTGATGTGCACCAATAGTGAGAGACCCATTCTCCCCTGGATGGGTAAGTGTCACCAAGATGGTACTTTCTATGGAGGTTGGGGATATCTTGGAATAAAAAAAAGGAAGGAAAATATCCTCTGGACTTCCTCCTGGAAGGAAAGCTAGCAAGTGCCATGCAGACAGGAACAAAAGCTCTTGTGTAGCTGAGCAGTGATTTGTGTCTTCTCCATTAGGATACTGCAAAGTGTGCAAAATTCTGCCTTGGTTGTAAATTCCACTTAGCCTCAGCATGGACAGAAATATCAATATTGCATTTCTCTGGTCACACTGGAACAGTGCAGGTGCACACACAGCTCCAGCTTCCCCATGGGCAAGTGAAGGGGTCCCAAAGCAGCTGCTGAGGCAGCAGCACTCAGCCACACAGGGGCAGCCCATGGGGGCTCACAGTTCAGCCCCAGGGGAAGTGCACCCCACACTGAGCTGAGATGGGAGCGTGCCAGGAGGTCTCACCTGTCCCACCTGTCCCACCTGCTGGCTTCCTGGGGCCCTTGGGAGTGGCTGTGACAAAAGAGATGGGGAGGAAAAGTGTTAGTCACAGGCATCACCAAAAATGTCACCTCTGGATTGAGAATGAATGGCAAAGATTTCAGCACAGCTTTCTGACATCTGCATTTGTAAACTCAGGGCACAGGGCCATGAACACCCTACACACAGAGTGTGGCCACAGGGACCAGGACAGCCCATGGGTGAAATGGAGCCCAGTGCTGCCCTGAGCTGAGCCAGCACCCCAGCCCAGCTGGAGAGGAGCAGGGAGCTGCAGCAATCTGCCCCAAGGCTCTGGGGTGAGCAGCAGGCAGGGAAGGGCAGGCACTGCACACACCAGTGTGGAAACCAGCAGGGAGGTGCCAGTGCTCTGGTGTCCCTGGCTGGTCAGGCAGCCCAATGACAGATTATCTCCTGTGCTGTGCTGTGCACAGGAGTTCCCTGTCAGCTGGAGGGCTGTCAGTGACACCCTGATACTCAGATCCCAGCCCTCCAGGTGCTCCTGGGCTAAAACAAGCTACAGCCACTGAGGGGGGAGGGAAGGAGCAATATGGGAACCACTGCCTATTAATAGTGGCTGGCATTACCAAGTATATGAATAAATGATGAGCAAGAGCTGTGGCTGCTCCATTCCCATTAATTTCCATTAGACTGGAGTGATGTTGCTGGGCTTCATTTCCAGTGTGCTGCTGTGGTTTGATGTGACCCAACTCCAGACCCTTGGTTAGCTTTTTTCTGGGGCTGACATGAATGCAGAGTGGGATGCAGCACGTGGGGAGACCATGGGGACAGTGCTGCCCCTTCCCTTCCCTTCCCTTCCCTTCCCTTCCCTCCCCTCCCCTCCCCTCCCCTCCCCTCCCTGGAACCTTCCCCTCCCCTCCCCTCCGGGACTCCAGCCTGGAGAACTTTCCCTCCACTTGAGGTGGCCATTACATCAGTCATTTCTACCCAGCTCTCCTCACATGCTGCATTAAATGGCTTTAGCAAAATCCTAGATGAGCTGCATGAGCCCTGTGACCAAGTCTGATAGCCCATGGCCTATCCCATGCAGAGAGCACCCTCTATTCCACACAAACTCCAAGGTAAAGCAGCACAAGTGTCCCTCTGCTGTTAGACTACAGCACAAGAGGCTGCAGTGTTACAGCTTTCCCTTCCATACAGGCGGGTATGTTCTGCCCCATCCCAGAGCCTGGCATCGCTCAGGGAGCAATTCCCACTGCTGCCCTGCCAGGTGCTGGGTCTGGGGACAGCCACCATGAGCTGTGTGGGGAGTGCTGGGCAGTGAGGGGTTCTGGGTTCTGGCATTTGCAGCTCTGCCACAGCATCCCCGTGGCTGGGGAGCAAATGGAGCCAGAGATGTGTGTGGGTGCACAGTGGCCTTGGGCTCAGCACTGGGGTAAGGCAGGTGCCATTTCCCAGGGAGGGAGATGAGCCTCCTCCCATCCCTCAGCTGCTGTGCTGGCAGTTAGGTTTTGTCCTTGGGGTGTAAAACACCAAAATACTGACTGCTGCATGCCAGCAGTGGGGCACCCCTGAGGAAGTGAGTTTGCTTTGACACTGGAACCCCAGTGAGGCAGAGCAGTGCCCCTGGGCACCGTGAGCTTTCCTGGGCACCACACTGCAGTGGCAGCAGGGCAGGGGCCAGCAGTGCCCCTGCCTGGCCGGGCACAGCGAGCTGGGAGGGACTGCACGGTGGCTCCAGGGCTGCTGGTAGGCACTGCTGAGGCAGGAAAGGGTGCCAGAAGGGCAGCCTCAGTGCCACTGCTGCCTCAGAGCACTGTGTGCTGGGCCTCTGTGGCTCTCACAGGAGCCAGCAAGCAAAGGGCAGCAGGCAGCTTCTCCTGGACTGTCCCCAGCTCCCCCTGTGCAACCCAGACCCTGAGTCTCCCAGGCAGAGAGGATCAGGCAGCTGTATCCTCTACCACCCTCCCAGCAGCATCAGATCCCAAAGAACAAATTGCATCTATTCACATCTATCTGTTTTCCCCTCTTTAAAGCAGTGCAGAAATGTGACTTACGTCTCCTGGTGACGGGGTCCAACAGGGCATCCTCTAGGTTCAAGTCATCTGTGCCATCCCCGTGACCTGGAGACAAAGCATCAGCACTGGCTGTACTCACTCCACACACAGTAATCCACCTCTAAATAAGGCATGGCTAGACTTGTTTGCTCAAATTGCTTTGTTTTTTTGCTGTTTTTTTCCAAGCCTGACCCAACACTGATGATGAGGAAGACATCAGCCCTCTCCAAATGCCATGACTGTTAAATGTAGAGCAGCCATCTCTGGATTTTCCATTTGTCTGCCCTAATGGATGTGGTATAAAGACACATGTTAGGCTTAGATTTGTCAAGGAGAACCTACCAATTCATCTCTTGAGCTGCCACTCATCTCTGGCTGTGCTCACAATTATATGATTGCTGAACTCCATTAAAACATTGGGACAGTGCAGACAAATTCAGTGGCAAACAAAAAAGCCCATGCCCCTCTTCTTCTCAAGTGCCTTCCAACATCAAAGGCTTTGCATAAAAAAGCTGTTGCTGGCTGCCAAGCACGACTTAGCATTTCAGAGGCAGCCTGCATCATTCTGCCTTGGAAATGTGAACCAGGATGAAACCCCCATCCCAGGGATATACGTGACAGGCACAGGCAGATTTTTTTGTTAGAGATGCCTCACCACAACTCCAGTCCCATAGCCCAGGGATAACTCAGGGCTACATCATGTTCTCCTGCAACAGGGCCAGCTAATCCTTCCTTTCTCGGTCTCTTTTTTGCATGGCATTAATTACTGTTGACTTACCCTAGTTCTGAATGTATTTGTCTTGATAAATTCATGCTTTTACATCTCGGAGCATGCTGAGTAATTAATATCCTTTGGGTTTGCTAAGTACTGCAGCACTGCAAGAGAACATTAAAATGGCTTTCCTCTTATTCCTACTGCTAAATGGATTTAGCTATTGCCACCTGAGCTCCAGCGTGCTTCATGAATAAATTTAAAGCTTTACTGACAAGGACAATAACAATGGGGAGGCACCAGTCCATCACAAAGCAGGTATCAGCGTTTCAGTGAAAAACTTCACTGAGGGGTCACCAAGTACTGCAGCAGCTGCAGCTCGGGTTCCTCTCACTCACATATCACCTCCCATCTCATCTGCTGCCTGTGAAACCCTCGGCAGCCCTGAGGGGATGGATGTGAGCTGTGGGCAGGGGCAGGGGCTGGGAAGCTGCTGTGGGTTTCTCCCCTTGGCAAAGGCTGGAGTTAGGAGCTGCTGGAGGGGTGTGTACAGGGTGAGTGTCCCAGCCCACGCTGTGTTTCCCATCGAGCTGAATGATGCCAGCACCCCCCTGTGAGCCTGGAGGAACGGCCAGCAGCAGGCGAGGCAGGGAACGTCCCTGTGAAACCCACAGGGAGAGGCACATGGAAGAGCTCAGCACAGCAGGGCTCTGTCTGCCACCCTCAGCCTCCCTCCAGGCCTCTCTCCTCCCTTCCCAAAATCTCTCCCTCTTGGGCCTTACTGCTGGTGAAATAGTGGCATGGTTAGACACGCATTGCTCTCCTGCTCTGACAGCCTGGGGGAAGCTGCAGAGCTAACAAGTGGTCTGTCAGTGTGAAGGAGCACAGTCAAAAATGTGCAAGACCATCCACAGTGCTGGAAAACACCTGCCCAGCTCCAGGGCTTGCAAGGGCGGCTGCCAAACCACCAACAGCCCTGCTGAGACTCAACACACTCATCACTATGCTGGCCAACTGCCCCAGCCTTGTCAGTCTGACAATTCTGTGCAGTCTTCCTTCCCCAGAACGGCTTTTCCCCAGTCTTCACTGGATTTCCAGGAACTAACAGGACTCCACCATTTGTTTCTTTCTATATAAAAGCATGCTTAAAAATAGGCAGAAGGGGAAACCCACGTTGCCTCTCTGGTGGGATGAGAAGCGTTCCCAGCCCGAAGGAGGAAAATGTTCTGTCACCATGTGAGCTGGCAGGAGGGACGTGGTGGCAGCACCAACTCACAGCAGAATGCCAGGAGCCTCCCTTCCCTCTCCCTCTGCTCTCCATGATTAAGTCAATACCAAGGCACTGACTTGCTGCATGCTGAGCCCTGTGTCAGGGTATCCTGCCCACGCTTTGCCTGGGTGCAGGAGGGGACAGCTGTGGGGTGTGTGCAGCTCACACGCTCTAATGGAGGGCTCTGGGGGTTGTGGGGCTGCACAGAGATGTCCCCCCTGTGGGGACAGGGGCCCAGCAGGGAACACAGTGTCCCAAAAAATGGGGTCTTGGCTTTGGGGGGTTCACTGGACCTGCCAGCTGAGAAGCACTTAGAGCCCCTCTGGGTTTGGTGACAGCTCCCTTGGCTACTGTCCCCAGGATAAGAGTGTCCCTTCCAAAACCCCTCTGCAAAGAGCCAGCTGGCCCCAAGGGGGGGAGAGGTGCTCAGGGCCCTCCATCCTCATGGGGCTGAGCCAAACAACAACTGCTGGGGAGTCCTGGGCTGGAGCTGCATCCTGGGGGCTTTCCCTGCCCTGGTGGGAGAGGTGGCAATGCTGCCCAAGTGAGGGCTGGGAAAACTGTGGATGCACTGAACTGCCCAGTAAAACCCTCCCATGAGCAGCAGTGCTTGGCACAGCCCGGCGCCCAGGGCTTCCCCAACGCTGCCCTGGCCAATCCTTTTCCAGATTTCCCCAGGTGTTAGCAAGGATTAATAAGAGATTGCCAGTTAATTGAAGCTAACATCTGTATTTCATGCAAAGGGTGTTGCAGAGATGTATTAGACCTTTTACAGATCAATAACTGAGCACTGCTGTCACAGACACACAAACTCCCTTGCTTGCTCCAACAGGTAGGACTGGAATGCTCTCCTCATTCTTTTACTCTGTTATTGAGTGGTAACAAATCTGGTACTTCATGGCCAGACACTGGAAACCCCACCAGCTCTTGGTAGGTGTGTTTACAGTGCACATGCAGTTTTTTGGAGGCAGCACTGCCACTCCCTGGTCTGTCCTGTGCAATCCCTTTGCTCCTGGGGCCCTGACACTGCTCCACAGTCACTGCAGGAGTGGAGCTTCCAAGGCCCACTGATGGGAACTCAGGCACAGCACAGAGTGTATTTACAGTAAGGGTTTATACTTTTCAGGAGAGCTCAGGGCCCATTCCTACACATCAGCACTCAGAAGCCGCTGAGCTGCAGCAGAGTTTTGTCTGTGATGCCCATGAAGCAGAGTCAGGGCTGTGTATGCCCTGCCATGTCACCTTCCCCACAGGACATGCCCACCTCCCACCTGTAACAGGGCCACAACAGCAGTGGTACACAAACCCCCCTTTGCTGGCTGCTCGGTGCTGGAGCATTAAGGGAGCCTTGTCAGGGCTGATGACCAGGCTAGTTTGGGTAATTTTCCTCTACCCTTGCACTGGGTCTTTGGAAGAACTCTGCTCTTTGGCTGCTGGGAGAAAACACACATCCCCTGGGGCAACTGGGGGCAATTCCAGCCCTATGTGCCCACAGCCAAGGGCAGTGGAGCACCCAATGGACTGCAGCTCTATGGTGAGGGGGGATAGGCAAATGAGGTATGTTTTCCATATTTTTACTTAATCTGGCAACCCACAGAGACCAAGCTGGGACATCACAGGGCACCCAATATGAATCCCCCAAAGCCAGAATGGGGAGGTGGGGGGACCCCAAGGCTGCAGCTGTGTCCAGCAGAAGCTGTGTAACAGGGGTGAGAGTTATGGCCGAGCCAGCACTGCAGACTCCCCCAGCTCTTGCTGAGTCCCCTCGCCTTGCCGGGGGTATTTTTAATCAGAGCTAGCTGCTCTTTGAAGGTAGAAGGTTTTTGTGCCTTAATGTATTCTCTCCTCATTATTTTCTGTAGCAGGCAGCTCAAACACACAATTGTACTCGTCAGCTTTTTAGTTTTTACAATTATATATATATTCTAATTAAGCCCCTCTGTTTGACAAAGCTTGAATTACAGTATCATAATTCACACCCAGGATATTGCCAGGCCGTCTGCAGCTCTCAGAGCGAGGTGTTTTCCATTTTTAGCAGCAGCCCACGGATCTCTTTGTGCAGGATATGTGTGTTTGGCTTCCCTGGGAATAGAGAGCTGCAACAGCACGAGATTGACAGCCCGGGAGATTACGGGAGAATGCAAAGCAGGTACAAGGGCAGCAGAAAGTAATTCCAAGTGCCTGACTGCCATGGTGCAGCTGGGTGGGCACTGCAGCCACCTCAGGAGCAACACAGAGGGTGGGGGAGCAGGAGGAAAGCAGCAGAGCAAGTACTGTGGTAGCCAAAGGGTGTCCCCAGTGACCAACCCCATCTCTTTGCTCCAAGGTATGATGATGGCACACACAGGTGGGTGGGTGGGCCCGAGGCTGGGCACCCACAGCTGTGCTGGCACCTCTGGGCAGGACGCTGGGGAAGGAGGGTTTGGGAGCAGAGCTGTGCTGCTGGACCTGTGGGCAGCATCCTCGCAGTGGGGTTTCTGCCATCTCAGCACAGACACAGCCCAAAAGCCTGTGGGGAGTAAATGGCTGCTCCCCCACGGGCATGGGTCTGCCCTGCTGCAGCACTGAGTGTGCCCAGGGACCCCTCCTGGGGCAGGGGACAGCACAACACCACTGGCCAGAGCAGAGCACAGCTTTGGAATCACCAATGCCTCCCCCACTGCTGTCTGGGCACTGGTCCCAGCCACTGCCAAATGGGAGGGAAATTTACTCGTGAATCCCAAATTCTTGTTGGCTGCTAAGGCCAAAGCGCAGCTCCATGTGTGTAGGGAGGGCAATGCTCCTTGGAGCTGGGGTGTCACAGACAGTCTCTGGTCACAGCACTGCTGCTGGAGCAGGTGGCTAAGGGCAGCTCCTGTGCAGCTGCACTGCTCCCTGCACAGAGGCCAGGCTGCCTCCTCAGCACACACCTCCTCCTCAGGGTAGCTCTGCCTTGAAAAGCAGACTCTGAACTTCCAATCTATCTCTCAGCTGCTGCCAGGGAAGACTGGCTGCCCTGCACAAACAAGCTGTCAGCAGCCCACAAGGGCAAGGGGTGGAGGGGCTCTGCTGGGAAGCAAAGAGTGGGAGAAACAGCCCCTTCCACTCACCCCAGCAGTGGGACCACTGGGGTACAGCAATCCTGCCCAGGGCACGACCAGTCAAGAGCAGTGGGACACATTCCCCCAGCAGGGCTTACCCCTGCTCCTTGCAGGGGATGAGGGAATGCTGCTGTCCTTGCTCTCTATTCTCAGTGAAACATTTTAATTTTCAGAAGTACTAATCAAAAATCACTCTTGATTATGGCAAAAACAACCTCTGCTGAATTTTTTTTTTAATGCAATTAACAAGGGTGTATGGTAATTCCAAGCAATCTCGCTCTTGAGATTAAAGGAAAGCCTGCCAGGAAGCACATGAATAAAGCTTTAAGATGAGAATTTGCATAATGAAGACTTTCTCTTTGTGGAGGGACTGATGGTGGTTGTGTTTGAAACCTATTAAGGGAAATGCCTAAAAGCCTCCACTAGAGCCAGGGCTCTGCTGTGCTGACCCGTGCAGTGCCCACGCTGCCCGCAGGCCCCTGCTGGGAAGCTCAGCCCCACCACAACCCCAGCTCTGCCCCTTCCTCCAGCCAGTGCCCCAGGACAGGCCAGGAGAGGCAGCACAGCCCTGTGCAAGCTCTGAAGTCTGCAGCTCAGGGTAACACACATCACCTGGGCCCTGAGGCACAGCACAACACCGTGGTTCTGGGGCAGCTGCATGAGAAGCAGGTGTCTGGTGCACCTTGATTTCAAGGCTTGCTAGGAATGATATAAATTACTTGGCAGTGGTACCCAGTAAGCTCTACACCCAGCAGGAGTGATGGAGCTGGTGAGGAAACCAGCCTGCAGCAGGCTCCTTGGCAGCTGACATCACTGGCACCACGATGTGGGGCAGGGCCAGAAGGGATCTCTGGTGGGCAGGGGAGCCCTGCTGGGACCTGCCTGGCCACGCTCTGGATGCCCAAGGGATGCAGTGCCCACCCAGCCTGCACATGCTGAGGGCTGCACCAAGGTCTGAAGGCATCCTCTCCCCACCTGCTGTGGAGGGACAGACCTACAGCTTGCCTGCAAGGCACCTGAAGCAGCAGCACCACCCTGCACGCCCTACCATGTCCCACAGCCCTGGGGAGCGGCTGGGGGCTCAGGCTGGGCTGCCATGGCCACACCAGGAGCTGCCAGCAGGCCCCTCTGCAGACAGACCAGACCAAAAACACAGCAGGGAGGAGTTTTTCATCTGCTGCCCTCTTGCACAGCCTTTCCACTCCTCCACAGCAAGATTTAAAACCCCAAAGGGAAGCACCCTTGCCTTGTCTTTGCCAACAGCTGCATCTGGTCACTGGCTGGCACAGAGCCTGCCCTATTTACCAGCACAGAGGCTGCAAGGAACCCTGGAAAGCTGAGGGTCCCTGCCCCAGACAGACAAACACCTCCCAGTGCCAGCAGTAACCCTGAACGGCTCTGAGGGAAAGCAAAGCCCATCCAGGTCAGCAGGACCGAAGCCAGGAAAGGCTTTGCACAGGGGTTTCCCATGGAATGCCTTGGGCTGGCAGCTGATGGCCAGCTCTGCCCCATCCCGGGCTCCACAGCACTGTCCTGTCTCTGACCCCATGGGAAACAAATGTTTCAGCAGCTCTTCCATCACAGGACGGCCCCAGACCAGGTAGTCCTGCTCTGGCAACACAAGATAATAAACAGTTTTCTTCAGTATGAGCACTCAAAGCTTTCCAGGGCTCTCTGCCATCTCAGTGCATGGAGCAGGTGATGTTTTCTAAGCAACTTTAATATGATAGCTGTTGTTTGAGGTTTGTGTCAGAGGGCTCTGCCACAGCACTGCCAAAACCTGCTTTCAATTAGCCCCAAATCAATTGCACCCGGAGGAAAAGGCTGAAAGGTTTAGAGCAGATATATTTAAGGTTCCTCCCCTTGTGGGCACGCCTGAGCCCAGCTCTGTAGCTATGCTGAGGATGGGGTGATGCCCAACTTTCTGTGCCTGGAGTGGGTACCAGGACACTGCAGCCAAGGATTAGGGGAGGGCAGGAAGAGTTCAGCCTGTCCCAGACCTCACAGGAGCTCTGCAAATTTCTGACCCTCTCTGGGAAAATGCCCCAGGTATAACCCTTAATAACTTAAAGGTATATAAGAAAGGGAGCTGGTTTTCCTTTCCACGTTCTTGCTGCTTGTTTGGGGATTTTTAAAGGAAGAACAAGGTATATACCTAAAGGGGAAAGGATGTGGACAGCATCATTATTTTATTCCCACACCCCAACCACTTCAGAAGAGGTCAAGGGGAAATTAGCACTGAACTAACTGCACAGGATGAATGGTTAAAGATGACTTTCCAGTGATGAAAAAAACCAACAGTGTCACCCTGGGTTCAGGTTTGTCCCCACAGATGCTGCATGCAGGTCTCTGGTGTGGCCAAACTGGAGGGTGAGCAGCACCCCCATCCTGATGAGGAGCAGGAAGGAGCCAAGGGCTTTCCTGCTCCTCACCCACCCCAGCAGCAAGAGGCTCCCAAGGAGCTGGGAGGGGACACAGCCAGGACAGCTGACCCCAGCTGAGCCAGGGATATCCCATAATATGGCACCAGCTCAGCATGGAAATCTGGGCAGGAGGAGGAAGGGGGGACGTTTGCAGTGATGGTGTTTGCCTTCCCCAGTCACTGTCACAGGTGATGGAGCCCTGCTGTGCTGGGCATGGCTGAGCCCCTGCCTGCCATGGGGAGTGGGCAATGAGGCCCTAGGTTTGCCTCACCTGTTAAACTGCCTTTATCCCAACCCAGGAGTTTTCTCACTTTTACCCTTTCAGTGCTCTTCCCCATCATGGGGAGAGTGAGCAAATGGCTGTGTGGGGCTGAGCTGCCAGCTGGGGTTACACCATCACAGCTGCTTCCATGTTTTCCTGCCTGCTGTCCACCCAGAAAGATCACAATGTACATTCACATTAGCCATATGATTTCTACTTACACATTAACTAATGGCTATGAATTTGTCTATTACCAAAGATGCCTGCTCTCAACCAAACAACAAATTGTGGCATGAAAGCATTTTGGTCATAACTCAGTGCAGGAACAACTGATGACAAAGTCAGTGATGCAGGAGCCCAAAGAAACTGAAGCAGGAGATTAAATGCTTATCACCTGATTCCCGGTGGAAAAAGATTGCTCTCATCAGATGAAGATCAAGAGGAGGTGCTGCAGTTAAAAGTAGGTAAATAGGGAATTACACAGTGAAAATGCTGGTTCATCACCTGGGGTGTGGTGCTCCTGTCATACTGTGCTATTTAAAATCAGAAGCAGAGCAGCAGTGGGAGGAAGACTCGGGTAATGCTGACAGATGGAGCACGGCTCTGGGAGAGCACGGGGCGCTCAGTTTGCTCCTGTGGCTGAGAGCATCTGTCTGCGGTGTCACCGCAGGGCTCCCGCCTGGCCACCGCTGTCCCCGCCTCCCCACAGCCCCTGCCCTGCAAACGGGAATGTTCGGGTCGGGTGGGAGGGCTGAGAGAGAGCCCAGCCCGTGCTGCTGCTGCCCGCACCCTCCTGGCCCACCCACACCCGCTGGGCTCCGGGAGCATCCCTGGTCCGGGGGGGGCTGCCAGGGGAAGAACAGCACGGACAGACAGCAGGGCGGGGCTGCACCCTGCAAGGAGGAAGCACGAACAGGGACCTGCAGGAGATCATTCTGAGCAGGTGGTGCCGGAGCTGGCGGGGATTTTTAACCGCCCAGCGGCAGCTGTGAGACCCCCCGCCCCCGGCTCACCCACAGCGAGGGAAGCTGTGCCACAGCCCCCAGCCTTTCCCAACAGCTTCTCTTCAATAGGGTGAGTTTGCTCCTTGCTTTCACACAGGGGTCTGGAGAAGTCTCTGCAAAGGGGAGTTTGGGGTGTGTATCTAGCTTCTGCTGCTTCCCGTGCCCAGCACAAGCTGCATCCCCATCACCTGGGGACCAGCTGCTGTATAAACAGAGCACTCTGTGCTATTAATGTGGCATGACAGAATTTAAACATAAAACCATGCTCAGTGAGTTCAAAGAGAAGTCCAGCAACAGGTCTCTTGCTCTCTCTGACCCTACTTGGAGAGGAAATAGCACCAACACTTGCAAACCCAACTGTCTGCAAGCTGTTGTGGTTCTGAGATTTTCTCTATGAAAGCATAAATAATTCACTCAGTTAAGACCATCATTACAAAAAAGAAGGAATACACTCTCTTTTCAAATTTATGTTTAACCTCACTTTAAAATGCTCTATTTTCTGCACATGGTGAAAGACATGTTTGGGATCTGTGGGTGTTTTTAAAAGCATAATGAGGTCAAGGCTCAGTGCTGTCCTGGGGTGGGGAGGTGCTGGTTGGAAATAACACATTCCAGTTTCCTCAAAGAATTACACAGAACTGCATGCCATGGGCTCAGTGTCTGCACAGGGCAAGGGATGGCACCAGCAGCAGCAGCTGGGCCTGGTGAGTGGGGCCAGGCTGAACACCCACCCCAGGGGAAGCACCGGGGGCTGGAGCCAGACTGTGGCTGGGTCACAAAGCAGGGGCTCAGAGCAGGCTGGCAGCAGCTGGAAACAGCACACGGGATGGGATGGGATGGTTGATTTTGGAGGTGCAACCTCTTCTGCCCAGCACTGCATTGGCATAAGGCTGCATGGTGATTTTAGGTTGCACTTTAGGAGGAATTTCTTCACTGAAAGGGTGATGAAACACTGGGATGGATTGCCCAATGAGATGGTGGAAGCACTGTCCCTGGAGATTTTTAAGAGACTGGATGTGGCACTCAGTGCCACTGTGTGGTTGACATGGTGATTGCTGGTCACAGGTTGGACTCAAGGACTTCACAGGTCTTTTCTGACCTAAATGATTCTGTGATTTTCTGGCCAAAAGAACTTCCAGGGTGAGAAAATGTGCCAGAGTGAAATTGTACCAATTCTGAGTCTTTCTACTTGTTCAGGCTCTGTAGTGGAAACTCAGCAAAGCTCCAAGAGGAAGGCTGTGTTCCAGATGGCAGGAGGGGACCTGGGGAGGTTTTTACTCTAAATGAGTCTGCATTAGCTTGGCATTATTTTCACTCAGATTTTACTGTCTGGAAAGATGACCCAAGTCCTGCAGTAGCAGGAACACCTGATTGGAGGTGTCTGGTCACCACAGAGATGTCCCACCAAGCTGCTCAAGTTCAGCCTACAGTAAGTTCATACAGAGATCAGGCATTCCCCAAGCTCCGACCCCTACAAGGACACTTCTGCCTGCAGACAAAGCTTTAGGGACACAGACTAATGTGCTGCTCAAAATCTCATCAGCTATCCAACATCTGTTCTGCAGCACAAGAACCTCTTTTGCCATCCACAGCTGGGGCTGGAAATCTCTTCTGCTTGTTCAGCTTTTGCCTTCTACTCTCCCAGAGCCAGAGCTGCAGTTACCCCTGAACACCCAACCTGCAGCTTGATCTTCTGAAGCAGGATTTCAGTAAGATTATTCCAACTTTGGCAAGTTCTTTTCACCCAGATTTCTCTGTGCATGGGCAAAGAGAGCATTTCAAAGGGTAAACAAAATTCTGTGCAGCTCTCTTTCCCCAGCACCTTGTTTGCTGGAGACAACCCTGTACCAGCCTGCAGAGCCTTCCAACAGCAGAATGCTGCTGTTCAGTGTCCCTCCTCCCTGTCTGAGCCACCATCTCCAAAATCTTGCAATGCCTCTGGTTTCACTTGCTTTGGTTTTTTACACATGTATGTGGTGATCACACCAGACCCTACAGCAACCTGGCCACCTCCTTCCCTGGAGATGCTGCTCATGTGCCTGGGAAACAGAGCTCACACTCAGCATCAGCTCTCTGCCTGTGGCCCCAGCTCTCCTCCCACAATAAGTTTCTGGGTTTCCCAGACTAGGTTGAAAAGCAAAGAAAAAGGATTTTGGAGTGACTGCAAGGCAGTTTCATAAATATGCATTAGCATTAACTTCACCCCCATCACAGCAGCAGGCTGAGCTCTCAGAAGATCAAACCCAAAGCTGACCCTGAGCAGCTCCACTGAAACCCCTGTGACTGCAAGGCAGCACTCACCTCTCTCTGTGCCATGGCTTGTACCAGGACTCGGCTTCCTTCTCAAAAACATTGTTCCCTCAGCAGTCACGTTCCTGTGCTCACATCCTAAATCACAGCTAGTGATTCCAGCATCTGGATCCCCAACTTTGAAGTTTCCCTTTCAAAGTCCTTTCATGTTCTGCATTTTGATGCGCCACGTTCATCTTCTCCTGCTTTCCTCTATCTGAGCACTTCCCCTGATTGTGAATTGTATCAACCAGCTTACAAAGGAATTATTGCAAAGCTTTTCTCCTTGCCATCAGTGTTATGTAGTTTATTAAGCATATGTTTTGTTGTTAGAGTGGCTTCAGAGGCAATGTCTAATAAAACCCCAATTTTTCCTTTAGTTAATTGTAAAGTTAATGCCTTAAACCTCCAGGAGATATTCCTCCAAGAAGAAAACAAATCTGGATTTAAACCTAGTAGTTTTAAAGGTTTATTCTAGTCAGCTCAGGAGATCAATAGACACTTCTGTTGTATGTGCTTTAAGGGCTGAAACGCTTGGAACAGATGTAAGAAAAAAATCACATTTTTGTAGAGGGGGGAAAAAAACCATCAAGAGTTAAACAGCAATTTCCAAGCATGTTTATCACTAGGCTGGTAGAAGAAAAAAAAACTAAATACAAGTAGAACCATGGAAATTAATTATTTCCACAGTTATGTACATAAATATCTGAGCATGGCACATTTAATTAATGCATATGTGTTCAAAGATGAGAGATAATTTGTAAGAAAACCAATTTGGCTTCTCCTGCTTTGTCATACACACTGAAGACATTATCTAAGTAAAAATTATTCTTTAAATGTATTACTTTGACTTGCCACTGATACCTGGTAATTATAACTTTAATAACACAATAATGTATTATAAGAAAGATTTTTAGGAGCTTTATACAATGCTGCTATCTCCTTTAGTTTCTACAACAATGCCAAACCCAGCTTTCCTGTTGTACTCCAAATAATTCCTCCCTGCATCCCTTCTGGAGCATCCATGGTGAGTGATCCTAGCAAGTGATGGGGCACAGAGACATGGGGTCACCTGGCACTGGCACCCCTGTTCTGCCAGCTGCATCCACAGCTGCCCAGTGCTAAACAGAGTCCAGACAGCTGAAAAAAAAAAACATCTGGAGAAGAGATGGCTCCTTCCTGCTTTCTCCATGCCCTCTGTTGGTGTGGAGCTGGTGCAGGGGAGCCGTGCAGGGACTGCGGCCATCTGTGCAACAGTTACACGGAGCTAAGTGCACCATCTGACATCGCCCTCAGATTTCAGGAATTACTGTGATTGCTGCTGGGGGCTGTAGCCACACTCGGGAGGAGAGGTGATCTGTGAGATGCTGCCGATGAAAACACGAGTGACAGCACAGCTTGTCATGCTGAGGTGGCAACTTTAGAGGACACACCCAACTGCTCTTATGCTTGCGGAGAGGTTTTCTTCAACCTTTTCTTACAAAAGGTAAAGCACAAAACCTGCCCGTGCCCCTTCTGCCTGGCCTGCGAGAGGAAACCTCGTGCTCCCTCCAACAAGCCCTCAGATGTCGAAGTTGCCAGCTTTCAAAGAAAACACGTCAATGCATTTCTGTACTGGCTTATGAGACTGAGGACAGGAGAGGGGAAAACAACAATTCTGGTAAGTTTCTTGCTCGTCTCTTATTGTTTTCCAGAAGCATGTGGTTAACCCTGGATGACACATAAACATGAAACATAACTACATTCTGGAAAAGGCACAGATCTGTGAATTTCAAGCACCATGCAAGGTGCTGGCATGGGGAATGCCTGCTCTGGCTACAGCCAATAGGCTTTGCAGGGTGTTTGGTTTTCTCCACTACCTCAAAATACTTTAATGCTCCTGCCCCCAACACCCTGGGAGCAGGGCAGAGTTTAGCAGCACTGGCAAAGGGGCTGGGGCCCTACAAGCAGTGCCTGTTTCCAGCACTGCAGCCACAGGCAGAGGCTGTGGGCAGAGGCAGCTTGGAGGCACAGACAGATGTGGCACAGCTGTGTCTGACAGCCCAGACAGGGCACTGAAGCACACAGCCAACAATGAAGGGAAATGCACTAGAACATGATCAAAGAGAAACCCAAACCCATTCTTTTCCAATTAAAAAGTGAGGTTTGCTCCTGCTTTACTGGACAGTCACAGACAACACACACACCAGTCTTGTGTCAGTAGTGCAGGTGGACCACGGTTGCAGGAATCATGCCAGGTACTGATTTTGTTGTTTGTTATTCTTAGTTCTTGGTAATTTGTAAATCTCTGAGCTTCCAAGAGACTCAGCTGCCCACAGCCTGCCTTCAGCACTACTGGAGCAGCTATTTCAGAACAAGAAGCCAAAAAAACCCCAACAACCCGCTGGGGAACAGAGGCAATGCAGAAGTGTGATTTCTGTTGCTGCTGTTCTGAAGAAATGGCAGAGAATGCCCTGCCTGGAAAACCACTGCCTTGGCACCACCTGTTACCTTCCCGTGGGTACAGGGGGATGGCAGGGAGGCTGTGCTCAGGTGGGGAAGGGCTCCCAGGGCTCTCTCAGGGTGCTGCAAGGCTGTTCCAACACATCTGGGAGAGAGGGAGGGAGGAGCAGGCACCCATGCACGGGCTGGGATACCCGGGGGAGGGAGCAGAGGCCCGGGGAAAGGCTGTGCCACAGCTCGGTGTGCCCCGTGTGGTAAGGCTCTGCACGGGACCGGAGCCAGGAGCAGGGAACTCCCCCTGGCACAGTGATTGCCACGGAGAGGCAATTTACAACAGTTCAGAGAGGAGACAAACTTAATGTTGTTCAATTACCTGTGAAGCCTCACGCTGGCAGGAATGATTTATGAATGTTTCAGTGAAATTCATTCTGATACAAACACAGCCAAGGATATTTAAGAGCTGGATTCTGCAGCCCAAGGGCTCCAAAACAGCATTTTTGTTTACCCACATTGCGAAAAACACAAAATGCAAATAGCTGTAGTACTGACTAACCAGACTTTTTTTTAACCCAAAATCAAGATTTTATGCACTGTCTCAGCTCAGCCTGTCAAACTGAAATCCATCAATTAAAAACGCAGCCGCTAACCTGGTCAGCATAACCAACTCTGTACCACGCTGTTACCATTCCAGGTGCACAAACAGGTAGGTGCCAAATGCAAACAAACTAATTCCAGGCTGACTCATGGAAAACCTAATCTATTCCAATAGGAAGAGCTCCTTGGGTTTCAGTTTGCTATCTGCTTTGATGCTGTTATCTTCTAATCAGTCTGTGCTTGCCGGGTGCCTCCTGGTTAATAGCAGATTTTGTTTAGAAAAACTTTCCTGAGGTTTTTTACATAATTCTTGTATAATCTTTAGAAGGACGTTTCTTTTGAATTCAAACACACAGCTTTTTAAAAGTATTGTTGAATTTTTTTAAGGAGACAAAGAGTTGTGGTAAACTTCACATTGATTTTAATTTCTTCCTTCCTACTCTCCTAAAAACAGTATTTAATTTTTTCCTTCCTAGGTGCTGCTTAGCTGGGAACGATTTCTGGGTTAGACTGTTCTGATCTGCAGAAATAACAGTGAGACCAAAAAAAAGAGTGAGAATATAACCAGCAGCCCGACAAATTTGGGTCACACAGAGAATCCTCTAATCCAGCAGCTCAGCGAGCAGACAGACAAACCCAAACTCCTTTGGTGGTGACTCCACGGCTACCTCTGTTTAGGATTAACTGAGGCCCAGGCTGCTCCAGAGCTTTATACCTGCGGCATGGCGCTTCCTAAGCATCGCTGTCCCACTGTCACCCGAAGGCAGCCGCGATGCGTCCGTCAGCAGCGCTGTCACTGTCACCTCAGGCAGGCTGGAGCCGCCCCACCTGCGGGCACGGCTGCGGGCCCGGCCCCGCGGGCAGCGGGAGAGCCGGGGCCGGGGCCGGGCAGAGCCCAGGGTGGGGGCGGCAGAAGGAGGGGGACAAGGACGGGCTGCGGCCCGGCCTGATGCACCGGCTGGCACCCCGCCATCGCTGCGGGCTCGGGGTGCTCTGCGCAGGGTGGGGCCCGAAGGGGGCAGCCCCTTCCCGGGGCGATCCCGGGACTGCACCCTCCCAGCCGGGGCCTCTCCTCAGGGCGCATCCCTCCGGCCCCGTGAGCCCCCCGGGGCTCCGTGCTACCGGGAGAACATCCAGCCCGAGAAGCCGCCACGGCGAGGGGGCCGCACCGCCTGCATCCCCGGCGGACAGCATCCCTCGGGGGCAGCGTCCCGCCGGGTGACCCCGGCCGGGGTCCGCCGTTCCTAGGCCGAGCCCGGTGCCGCTATCATGCGCACAGCTCCCCGCGCCCCCGGGCCCTGTCCCCTGGGCCGCTCCCTCCCGCCGCGGCCGCCCCGGCCCGGCCGCCCTACCTGCGCCCAGCAGCGCGGCGAAGGCCAGCAGCAGCCCCAGGAGGCGGCGGCCGGCCATGGCGCGGCACGGCTGCGTCTGCCGCGGGCTCGGCTCCCGACTCCGCCGGGGCGGGACGCGGCCGTGAGGGGCGGACGCTGCGCGCCACCGCCCCCCGCCCTCCCCGCCGGGCCGCGCCCCCGCCCGGCCCCGCGCAGCCCAGGGGTGTATGCAGAGGACCCGAGGGGTTTCTGCCGGAGACCCGCGGGCCCCGGAGCACGGCCGAGTGCCGGCACCCGCCGCCCTTTGCCGAAACGCGGCCCCGGCGCGCATCCTTCCGCCACATCGGCATCAGTGCCGCATCTGCTCGCCCGAGCGGGGAGAGGCGGGCGCCAAACAGCGATGGGGGACGCGCAGGGAACGAGGGAGGGTTGGGGACTGCCGCTGTCAGCCGCGGCACCGGGGGAGCCCCGTGTGCCCGCAGCCCCGGGCACGGACAGCCGCGCGTTCCCGCTGGGATGGGGCGGTGACGCGGCCTGGGAGCTGTGCCCTGCTCCGGGGACAATACAGAAGTACAGGGGAAGGAGCTGCTGCAGTTTCACCCTTTAATGCCAGGTGTTTCACGTGGAGGTTACGGAGCTATGGAATTGTTGGCTGGAAGCGACCTCTGGAGGTCTCCAGCCCAAAAGCCCCATCGGAGCGGGACCCATGGACACCAAGTTACATCAGCCACAGCCACCTGTGAAAAGCTCCAGGGCTGAAAGCTCCCGTGCCCCCCCCAGAGATGACCAGTGGCTGTGCTGGTCACTACCTTGGCAAGAAGATTCCCCTGGGTTCAGGCTGCCCCTCCCACTGACCCTTAAGCCATCACCCCCAGCTGTGTTGGCTCTGGCGCGTTAATAACTGCGCTTGAGTAGCGGCAAACTGCTCTTAGATTCGCCTCAGCCGCCTTCTCGCCAAACCAAACAAGTTACTCCTTGTGCGCCGGCTGCTGGACCCTCTTCTCTATGGCTCTTTTGAACGGGGGTAGGAATTTGTTTATAACAGGGTAAACATCTTCTTTGTGATATTTATAGGTTGTTTTGCTGCAGAAGAGGGGATGAGGATGCAGCCTATTTTAAGGAGGTATTCCTGAAGTGTTACTGGGGATTGAGAGGCTGAAGAAGTGTCTGGGTCATCGTAGTCCCATGTCACCTCCCAGCATGGTACACGCTGCTGCTCCAGCCGAGTGTCAGGACCGCCTTGGGTCCAGAAAGCCCTTTTGTTGTCCTCGGTGGAAACATTACCTGAAACGACAGCAGGCAAACAGACCATGATGGGGCGGGGGGCAGGGAGGGGGTCCTGGCCCCTGTGGAAGCGCTTGGGCTGAAGGATGCGGTGGGGTAGCAGGGAGAGGGATGCTGTATTTCTGACTTTCATCTGTGGCCACAGAGCAAACTGCAGGCTCCACAGTGCCTTGCCTTGTGGGGGCAAGACCTTTCACACCCACACTGCGCGCGTTTCTGTGAGTTTGTGTAGTTGGGCACGCTGGTATTACCGGAGCTACAGACACTTGTGCGCTGTGCGGTTCTCTGCTCCTGCAGCAGCTGAGGGGGGTAACAGGGGTTCCAGATAAGAGAAGCCGTGCTGGAGAAGATGCACTTCAGCTCCTACACTTGGCGGTCTGTACATCCACGATATTGCCTCTCTCCCTGTTTATACAAAGAGAAATTCAGGGCTACAGTCCCGTTACGTGTCAAACTAAAGGAAACTAGCGGGACAGCATTTGTACCTTCCCAGCCTGGTTCCCAATAACCTCTCCGTGTGCTATTTGCATTTCAATGGCTTTCCAAGCCTCCGGTAATTGTTGGGGGAGGAGGCGGGTAAAAAGGCTATTATTATATTAGCGTTGGATCAGCTTTAGCAAGCCTGAAGGCATGAGAGAGCATCGTGCAGCTGATGCAACCCGTGACAGTACATTGTTTGCCGTTCTGTGTGAGCCTGGGGTGTGCACCGATGCCTGGGAGTTGATTCATAATTACAAAGAGATGTATGAATGTAGCTTTGAATGGGCAGGAAGGCAGCAGCAGCGCTGAGCTCCGGAGCTGGAGGGAAACAGGGCGGCACGAACCAGGATTTCGTACTGGAATCGAGCATCTGGCCAAACCCCCGGTATCCAGGGGTGCCAGCCCTGGCTGGCCGTGCCCAGCTGGAGCTGGGCTGCGTGCGGCAGGCACAAGTTGTGTCTTTAAGGAGGCCGAGCCCAAGGCAGCTGGAAAGCCTGGGCCCCGGCCAGCAAGTGACTCAGCATCGCCTGACCTGTGCCCGGGAGCCGAGGCTATTCTTGGGTCGGGCTGTGTTTGAGGCAGCTGAGTTTAAATGGTTCCAAATTGCAGCACAGAGGATGTGTTGTGAGGCTGGAGCCTGGAGCACAGCGTGTTGTACGGCTGCCGTCTGCCCGCGGATCGCTCCGAGCTCCACGGAGCTGTGACCTTTCCGTTTTCTCCTCTTGAGCGAGATTAAAGCTGTAATCTTTAAACAGCGGAATAAACAGTCACCAGAGAAACTCTCGGTGGAAAAATATACTCGCTTTCTATTATATTTTAACAGGTGTCATGTTCAACTCTTCTTGCTCCCTGGGCTTAGCACACTTGTTTTGTAACTGAGCCAAAATATGGGAAGGGGAAATGCTGATCGGGACAGGTAATACTGGATCACACAAAATTCTGAATCTTTTTCTTCTTAAATCTATTCAAATAATTTAGCAGGCTCAGAACATGTAATCTGTTAGATCTCCGAGCCCCTCACAGCCGCTAATCAATTACCCTCGGGAAGTGATGGACCCATAAAAGGCATCAATTTAGCTACTACTGAAGCGCTGCTGTTTTAAAAGCAGAACGAGCTGTCATGTAGCAATGCATAGTATTGCCACAGCGTTATATGAGATGGAAAATACACAATTTAAAGCGAGTAATTTCAGGGGCTGAACTATGTTTCAACCTTAGTTTGTCTCCGGCCTGAGATATTGTTTTATGGCAGTATTTTCAAAAAGAACATTTGTTTTTAAAGTTAAAAAATATTATAATCTGGGGGGAGGGGAGGGAAGCTTTTAAATTCTTTAATGAAGCTGAAATGCATTTGGCCAAATTTTCTAGATGCCTTGTTTTCTAAAGATTTGATTAAAATTATGATCCAAGAGGTTCCTTAAAAACAAAAAAAGGCAAGCAGTAGTAGGAGCTGCAAGCAGTAGTAGGAGATAGGTGAGAGCTGCCAGCAGTAGTAGGAAATGAGAGGTACAAGCAGTAGTAGGAGATAGGTGAGAGCTGCCAGCAGTAGTAGGAAATGAGAGGTACAAGCAGTAGTAGGAGATAGGTGAGAGCTGCCAGCAGTAGTAGGAAATGAGAGGTACAAGCAGTAGTAGGAGATAGGTGAGAGCTCCCAGCAGCCTGCCCCACGCAGCATCCCGCGGCTGCAGGACCGGAGGATGGATATTCCCGGGTTCCCCAGCTGCACGCCCGTGCCGAAGGAAGGAGCATTTTTCAGTGGGTTTCCCGAGCAGTGGGCTGGCCACGCTGCCGGCCCTGGTGCCGAGCCAGAGCTGACTGCAGCAGCCTTTGCTCTGCGGTGCCCCCGCAGGAGCCGCTCGGGGCTCCGGACCCGGCTCGCTCAGCCCGCGGCGCTCCGGGCTGGGCGCGGGGAGCTCCCGGTGGAAGCCGCGGCTGAGCGGAGCTCCCTGTGAACAGCCTTACCTGCTCCTCACTGCTGCCAAGTGTCGGGTGCTGCTCGGTGTTACCCTCTTCCCAGAGAGCCTCCGGTCTGTTTCCTTGCATAGCCGATGCATTGGGGAATTTTTGTACAAGGTAATTTTAAGTCTTGTCGGTTCTCTGCCAACACTGGCTGTCTAGACTACTGCTATAATCAAAGGTGAGAGGTAGGTTCCTAATTACAGTTAATCACACCCTAAAAGATGCCTTGTCTGTGTGGAGAGCGCGGGCACCTTACAGAGGTGATTGAACTGGGTTTGACTGCTCCCTGTTGTGTGCTGGGTCTGCCGGGGACTGCAAACAAACGCCTCACCTTGTGTAAATCAAATGCTGCAGCCGCACTCTTAAAGGAGAAATGTTAGTGGTGCTCGGATGGACACTAACTAGAGAGTGCAGTTATTTTTGGTCAGTCCCCTGGGAGCACCTGCCGAGCATTTTCTCTCATTTCAAACCTGGTTGTTCCTGCTGAGAAAGTCTGGGTCAAGGTGAGTGCCTGGCTCTTCCTCGGCTGTCTGTGCCATTTAAATGGGAAGGAGGAAAGGAACCCGAGCAGCAGGCTGGGTGTGAGCAGTGGTGTACTGCTGCAGGGATGAGAACAGGACTGCTTGGGATGGTTTGTGTACCAATGAAATGCACCTGGTACCCAAGCATCCACGTACAGTTTTAGAATAAAAATGTTGAAACATAAACAGAGAAAGTTAATTCTGGTCTCATTGACTGCAGGATGACAGCCAGTGGGTTAAACCAAGGGGTTTGTGCACCTGTCTGAAGCTGAGGGAGCAGCACAAGCCGTGGTCCCTGTGTGAAAAGTTTCTGAGAGTTATTAAAGCTGTTGTGTGGACAGGATCAAGCATCAGTGTGGGGACTCCAGCATCAGGGGAGCTGGCTGTCCCCTTCTATGGGAGCAGGACTGGATGTGCACAGGGATGGGCTCGCAGGGTTCCACATGGGAGCTGCCATGGCCAGGCTGCTCCTCTCCCACTCCCCAGCTCTGTGTGTGTCTGGGAGCACTGGTCCCGAGCCAGGCCCTGCTGGATTTTGTCAGAATAATAACTGTGATCTTCCATGGAAGGCTGCTGGGACTTTGGGCTCAGTTCACATCCCTTGTAAATGCCTTAGGAACCCATATTTGTTCTCTGGATTCCTAGAAAGCAGACAAACCTGGTGTGATCTGTGGGTGGTTTTTGTTTTGTTTTGGTGGTGGTTTGTGAGGTTTTTTTGCTTGTTTGTTTTTATTTGGGTTTTTGTTTTGTTTTTTTGTGGGTTTTTGGTTTGGTTTAGGGTTTTTTTTAGTTTTGTTTTATTTTTTTGTTTCAGTGTTTTGGGGGTTTTGTTTTGTTTTTTAAATTTCCACCAGAGACAGAAATTGCTGGCTGAGAATCTGAGGCCTGAACCCCCCAAAAAAAACATGTCTCAAGAAGCAGTGTAACTGCTCTGGCCAAGATTTTTGTTTTTTCTTAGCCTGCTCCAGAAGTCTGCAGAATCCAAAAGGGCTATAGAGTGTAAGGTGACGTTCAGTGCATCAATGAACAGCTGTAAAAAAGCTTTTCTGCCTTTCCCAGCAGTTAATAACTTCATTGCACAGAACTTGGTTTTTCAGAAAGACCTCATGTGATTTTTGGCTGACTGAGGTGAGGACTGTTGAGGAATGTTCATAGTTACAAGTGGGGAGAATTTTTTTTTTTACGGGAAAAACCTCAAAACCCTCAGACAAACAAGGTTGCTTTCACCAAAGTCTTTGTTCCTCTTGCTGAGAGTGTGCAGTATTACCTGAAGTAATAAAACAGTGCATAAAGCAGTCTTATTTGGACTGAGAAGCGTGGAAATTGGAGTGCAGAACAGGTAGTGTCAGGGCAGCCAAGGTGTCTGTGTGGGATTTTCCCTCAGACTGGAAGGGCTGATTTATGTGCCTGGGTTGGTGTAATGGCAAAGAGCAGGTACAGCTCAGGGCTGACACTGCCTGGGAGCAAAGTGTGGTTGTTGCCAAGTTCTGGATGCTGGCTCTTGCAAAGAGACATGAGTCTGTCTTCTTGGCTCCTAAACCTAAGGGAGACTTATCACAGCTAAATTGTATGTGTCCCTTGGGAAGGCTTTTGAGGCCAAAACCACTAAAAACTCAGATTCTTTCATCTAAATACAGTCCTAGGAAATTACCACGGTCTCAATCTAATATGCACTCTCCTTTGGACAATGTTACCCCTCTTTTGTAAATGAGGGTTTGCTTGTTTACTCATTCTTCTACCTGCAATGGAAAAGTTCCAATGAGTATAATAAAAGTTATGTACAAAAAGGGAAACTAACATTTTATTCCTAAGTTATTGCATGTGGGTTGCTTGGGTTTTCTTTAACCACAGCACAAAATTTCATAATAGGGCAGTAATTTTATAGCAAATATTGTTACAGGTTCAAAGTCCTGTTGAAAAGGACTCATGTGTCAGGTTCTTTCTCTGTGAATCTTCTGTAAATGAGGGAGTTAAGAACCCCAAGTGCTGGAGAGGGGACATTCTTCCCAGAATGCACAGATGTTCCCTAGCTGGGACCATTCCTCACCACAGGCTGGTGATCTCTACCACATTAGCTGGACAGATATAAATTTGTTGCTTTTAATTTAGTATTATAGGGATGATTTTCTTTTTATTAAACTCTGGGGACAAACAAGTCCCCAGAGTTTGATAAAGTGCTGTTACATCTGACTTAAAACTAGCAAAAATTGTTATAATTAAGGCCATTTTCCCACTGTTTCTGTTGTGCTTGGGCTGCTCTCCACCACCTGGGGTCTGTGACCTGACCCCTGCTCGTGGCCCTCATGGTGACACGAGTGGAAGCGGTTACTCAGCCTGCTCATGAATGAGGTTATCTGCTGACAAACCCAGTTGTTTCTACTGCTGATGCCACAGAGAGGTTCTCCAGGTGCAGCAGAACTCCAGGGCTAGTAAAAAGCAGAGCTGGTGGGTGTTTAACTGTTGACTTAATGAACAGAGAGAAATCTGACACTATTTTGACACATGCCTGAAGTGATGCTGTCTTACACTCGTGCGCCTTTGAATTTTGTTCCTGTCTTCATTTTAACTCTTTTCCCTCTTACTGTTGCTGTATTGCAATGCTTTCCTTCTCCCCTTCCCTCCCCCTATATTCCTTAACATCTTCATGATTTTGGGGGAGATTAGCAGGCCAGTCCTGGTCAGCATCTGAGCAGTAACAAAGCAGCTGAGATGCAAAAAGGCAGCAGAGCAGGCTGACACATCAGGCAGCCCTCCAGCTGCTGGGAGGTGATTGCAAAGCATAAATAAACCCTGCCTGCAGTGGAGAGCAGAACCAGCTCCTCAGCAGCACAAGCCTTGGCACAAAGCACGTGAGTGCACAGATGTGTTCAAGTTTTGTCCTCAGCTTGTCGGTCCAGGTGCTCTGGGCAGGCATAGAAGGGAATGGTGCTAAACATCTGACAATCAAAACAGACTCTTACTGCTGGATCATAGTACAACAACCAGCTTTCATGCCCAGACAGAATTCCCACTGGTGTCAAAGGTTTTATTTCCACTGAGAAATTGGTAAGAGCTGTGGATTTTGGAATATTATCAACATTAAAACAACAGTCTGGACTGTGTTTTCCCTGTTGTTGTCATGTGAAACACTTAGGGGTGACTATGAGTGTAAGTCTCTGGTACTGTTTAATTTTGTTCATTTGATGGCAGAATAGCTGTCTGCTCTGTTAATTAATTTCTCCTGCTGTGCTTGGGTCTTTCACGCAACACTGGGGAAAAAAGGTCTTCAGGAGTGAGACAATGTAGCACAAACCCACAAAAGTTGTTAGAGGGACCCAGGGGAGGTGAGAGGTTTGGAAAGGCAGATTTATTGTTTCAAAATGGTTTTCCCGTAGAACACAAGTGTGTGTGTCACTGCAGAGTCAGTGAGCGGAGCACTGAATGGCAGCAGTCTGCCTGACCTGCAAACTGGAAATCCACTACAAAATTCTGTGATAATTCACTATAAACAAGTACATAAGGATGGGGAAGCTGTTTCTCTCCCATTCAAAGCTGCCACACCTTTTTACCACGGGGATGAGATTTGTGCTGTCTCCTGCAGCTGCACTCTGGGCTCCTCATTCCTGCTGTGGTCAGCCTGGGAGCTGTTCCTCACAGGTGAATAGCACTGATGATAATTAAATTTTCATTCCACATCTTGAGCCAACTGCAGAAGTGTAAATATTGTTACTGCTGTTTTACAGGTGAGGGGAAGGCGTGTGGGGAGGAATGTGATTAGTCTGGAGAGCTCAGCCCCATGCTCTCCCTGTGAACTCAGAGCAGCTTGCACTGAGGGGAGACCTGAGAGAGGCTGAAAAAAAAGACTCCCTGTGTTATTGCTGCTCTGTGAGAGGCTGGGGACCTCGAAAATCATAGAATGATTTGGGTTGGAAGGTACCTTTTAAAGGTTATATAGTTCAGGCTAAACATCAGGCTGTTCACAGCCCCATCTGACCTGGCCTTGCATGTTTCCAGGGATGAGGCATTTCCCACCTCTCTGTGCTGGTGTTTCTCCACACTCATTGAAAAAAAAAAACCTTTCCTTGCATCTAGTTAAAGTCAACTCTTTTAGTTAAAACCATTACCCCTTGTCCTATCACAACAGGCCCTGGTAAGATGTTTGTCTCCATCTTTCTTGTAGCCCCTTTATGTACTGGAAGGTGTTTTAAAGTCTCCCTGGACCTTTTCCCTCTGGTCCTGTTCCAGCAGGTCCATGTCCTTGCTGTGCTGAGGACCCCAGATCTGGACAGAGTGCTTCAGGTGCTGCTTTCCTGGCTCCATGCAGAACACCACCAGCTTTGATTCGTGTGTCTGAGCTGTGGCATGTCTGGTGTGGTGGGCAGTGCTGGTGGGGCTGTCACAATGCTCTTTCTATCTGTTGGACCCAACACTCACCACAATTCTTTCCTTCTCAGCATCTCTCATGGCCTGGCTCAGTGCTTGGCCCCTTGCTGCTGCTTGCATGAAGAGTATGGGATGGTCTGTGTGTCTGGCATGTTTGTGTGTGCTGTGGCTCTTTGGAAGGGCTCAGTGCTTTGAGCCTACTGTTTTCCAGATGCAGTGTCTGCCATGCCTCTTCCTCCTGGTGCTGTCCCTGGTGGAGTGTTTGCTACATCAAAGCCCAGTTTGTGCTGCGAGCCCATGATTTCTCTGGTATATTTACACTTGTAAAGGAAGATTTTTTTTTTCCCCCCTTGTAAATATCACGGCACTTCTGTTGCTTGTGTGCTGGCCCATCTGTGCACCATTTTCACTTGTACTGACTCATGTTCACAGAGTACTAAGAACTGTCTAAAAGTGTTTTAATTTCTTAGTTAGAGTGGGGCCATTTTGCTTTCCTGCTTACCTTGGAGGCAGATGTGTGCTGGGGTTTCTTTTTCCTAATGACACCTCTGGACACTATTGAATTGGTAAAAAATTTAATTAAGTCATTTTCACTTTGCAGTTCAGATTTTTCGAGACTTCCTGTGTTTCTAGGGTTTGTTCTCTGCAGCCAGGTGTGCTTTCTGCCTGTTTTTGCATGGCCAGAAATCACTGGGTGTCCACCCCCTTTGAAAGTGGGCACAACATCTTTAGCCTGTCATAAGGTTTCAACTTCAGATATTTCTGAAGAAGGAAGCTTTAGTTGTTCATGCAGGTTACATTCAGCCCCCTTGCACTGTGCTGTGTTCTTTATCATGAGTGATCACATACTCATTTTCTCCACTTCTGTCTCACTGTAGAACAGCCCTCTGTAGAGACACCTCTGGTTGTTCTCAGAGTAGACAGAAGCTCTTTACTGAGCTGCTTTTGAACATTTTGACCATTGTCTTTGCTGCTCCATGTGCACCCAGGGTTACCTTCACTGCCTGCAGGTCAGGCCTTGCTCTGTGGCCAGGCTCATCACAGGCTCATTTCAGTGCCTGCTTCTCCTGTGTTCCCTGAGATGCAGTGTCTGTGTCCTGCTCAGCTTGACCTGTCCCCAGCTCTCTCCTGGCCTGGTACCCCAGAGAACCCTCAGCAAAGGGCACGTTTGCAGTGAAAGCTCTGCAGGCCCTGGAGCTGCAGAGGTGTCCTTGGTCTCTGCTGGATTCTGTGTGTGTCCCCTCACTGGGGTGTCTGGCACAGTGGGGCACCAGGCTTGCTCAGCACTGAGTTAAATATATGTGTGTATGTGTATGTATCTACATACCTATACATGTTTATATATATTAAAGCCTGAGGCTGAAAACGGCCTAATTGTGATCCCTCTCTCCCCCTGACAATATGAAGAGATGTGTCTCACAACAGCCAAGTCTGCCAGTATTTCAAAGTGCTGCTTTTAGAAGCATGGAGTTGTGAGAACATCTCAGTAAATTACAAAAAGACCCTTTTAACAGGGGCAAAAGGGAGTTTTTTACTTAAATATATTCTTGGGAGAGACACAAGCCATTTCAGCCAAAATGAGAGTTTAGCCTGAGGCTGAATCCAGCTGGAGAAATTTTCAGCCTAAACAATTAATTATGGATGAAGTTATGAGCAACCAAAACTGGAATTTGTACAACAGTGTAATTACAGCAGCACTTTCAGCTCTGGAACACTGGCACTGGTGTCAGTGCAGGTTCTGGGGTGACTCTCAGGAAGGACTTGCAGAGCTGTCCTTCACACCAGATAAACTCTGGCTTGCTTTGTTGAGGGAATAGGAGCAAACATTTCACATCAGAAATAATCTGCTGCTGAAAGATAAATTAACTGGTGACCTTCAGAGCACTGTCTTGTCTGTATTTGGAGTTTACCCAGGTCAGGTTTAAGCAGGCTATTATGTTCCAGTTGCACGTGGGAGGTTGTGATGGAGAGGGAGCCTCCTATGACAGGGAACAGCTCAGGCAGGAGGAAGGGGATGGCAGAGATTAATGGGGCTGCATCCTGCTAGCAATATCTCCATCTGAGCAAGGCTTTCCTGGGAAAATGGAAGGTAACCTCCTGCTGGTGGAGGTTGTTCTGTTGTGAAAGAACCTCCTTGCTTAGCAGGGAGAGCTCATCGAGGCTGCAAGTGTGTCCTGAATGAGGGATTCCTCATGGAGATGCTCATGCCACACACAAACACGTTTTAGAGGCTTGCACATGGGGAAATATTCTTGACTCTGGCTGCTAAATTGAGCTGCTTGTGAACCCTTTCAGCAGCAGAGATAGTGCTGACAAATAGTCATCTTTGGTGATGAAAGGAGTGCAGGTGAGAGGAAATTTTGTGGGAGGAGATCCTGCTCTGAATTTCTTGTGGAAACCATAATTATGTGATTCAGTGTAGAAAGGTATGAGGGTTTCCAGTGAAAGCTATGAAAAACACTTAGGGAAGCAGCCTGCAGACGAGGCTGCTCATTCAGACCTTATCTCTTCATGTGGGAGCTGGAAACCTTAGCACTCTGCCTTATCTGCTCTCCCCCGGGAGATCAGTGCGGAGAGAGCCTGACCTCTCCCTCAGCGTTTCAAATCAAACCTGCTGTAATAGTGCCTTCGGTCATGCACTGCCTCAGTCTCTTAATGAAATAATCTTTTTCCCTGCCCTTCTGGGCAGAAATATGTCTTGCCCAAATTCCAGCTAAGTGATACCTGGAGGATAGCTGTAACTGAGCAGAGCAGTGGCAGGAGCACCCTCCCTCACTCCCTGCAGCCTTTCCCTGCAGGTGCAGAGCTCGGGATCTGCAAGGCAGTGGAAGTTTTTCCTCTCTCACTGGGGCAGTTCCTATGTTTATGAAGAGGATCCCTGTTTTCCTTTGCTCCTGGGCTTCTGCAGAGTTCCCTGCAGGTTTAAATTAACTTTGATTCAATGTTTATTAAAAGCAGTCAGCGCAAGGAGAGTCTCAGATCTGGAATGGATGTTCTCCAAAAACAAGAGCACCTCGGTGCCAGCACAGGGGTATCCACACAAACAGCTCTCAGCCAGAGCTGGCCAGAATCTGTTTTGCTTTCTCACACTTGGAGCTGGGATATTTTAAAGGATATCAAGCAGTAAATGCTGCAAAGGGGAAAAATTGTTGCAGACTGCATTTGGCAGGAACCCAGCAAAGATAAAATACCATACGTTCTGTGCAATGAGCTCCTACATAAATGATTCATTCACCAGAACACAGCTGGGGTCAATGTCTTCTATTTGAATAGCCCAAAGTTATGCAAATATTTTATGTGGATTTTCTAAAAAAGAAAGAAAAAGAAAAGACAATATATAATGTTCCAATAAAAAAGCTCTTTATCTAAGTAACTTTTAAGAATCAAAATCCCACAAGAACAGTGTCACTAAGTTATACACATATATACAGCAGCAAATGACAAGATATGCCCTAGAGATGCAAACTATGAAAAGATTGCTTGTTTTCCTTTGTTTTGCCAGCCAAGACTGTGTTACAAATTGTGTGTTGTGGAGATCACACTATTTCAAAATATCAAACTGCTAATTAAAGAAAGTACTCAAGGAAACTTTCCAGTAGAACAATGTATGCTGTGGGATAATAGTAGTCACTATTTCTTTAATGAGTTTCTTGCCTAACCAGAATTTCTTACAATACATTCAGTGCAGCCATTCAGTTAGATTATTATGAATCACATGTGTATTATTTCTGATTTGGTATTAACATAAAAACTTCTGATGAACCATAGTATTACAAAAACAGGTCTAGTGTACAGAATGGCAATATCATTCCTGCTGATAAAAGTCTGGAAATGAAGGTCCTTATGCAGCAATACAATTTAATGTTTTAGTTTCTAGACTTAATTTGCAGAGGTGCTGGGAAACTCCAGGTCCAGCTGAAGCCAGGAGGGGCAGGGTGTCTCTGGATGGTCAGGTATGTCAGTCCACAGCTTGAGCATTGCTTTCTGTGGGATCTGGATCAGCAGAAGGTCATGGGAGGGAGAAATCTTTCTTGGTGATGTTCTCATAACATGGCTGGTTAGGAGAGCAACTTGAGATTTTCTTAAACACCTATATTTTGCTATAGTGAAGTAAACATCCAAGTGTGTACAAGACCTGTGAAGTGATGCAGGTAGATCGAGACAAGGAAAGAACTGTTTAGTTGTGTAGCAGAGATAAGAGTGGAGAACTGGAGAACATAAGATATCTCTTAAATCCCCTCTTCCCCATTCTGTGAGAGTATGGTGGTGAAGATACTCCTTTCAGGTTCTGAATACAAGTTGACATAATGAGGTGATTTTCCAAAAATATTCCAAGAAGGTGTGTAGCTTTTTCAGTGGTTTGTTGGTGGTATCTAGGTGCTTCATTTGGTATTCTTGAAAATCCTTCCTTCCTTCTAAAGAGCTTTTCTATTGTCTATTTTATTTTCCCTGGTGAACAAGAATGACTCCTTGATCTCGGGTTTTGCATTTGCAAATAGCCATTCTTTGTATTCTCCTCAGATGAAGACAGCAAACTATTTAAAGCAAAGAATGCAAGAGCTTGTGAAGTATAAAAGTGAGCTTTTCCTCCTCATATGTTTGGAGAGGTTACCAGGCATTGGGTAAGTAGTCCTTGGTTTGAATTGTAGCATCTGACCACACAGCCACATTCCACCTGTGGGAGGATTGTTCCAGATCTGCCTTAAAAATCTCTCTTGTGGCCTCTGAATGATTTAGGCTTTCCTTTATCATCAGATGAAATGATAATTCTCATGTTGGGATAATGGCTTTGGATGGTTCATGCACAACAGGTCCTCACCCTCACTCTGTTATTACTATGACTTTCACTCATTGGAGCCAGACTTGGCTCTGGTGTTTAACAGGCAAGCCAAAATCTCAGTCCAGTCACTCTGCCCTGAGCAATTCCAAAATGTGAGTTGGATGTAGATTGTCTCTGCTGAGCAAATCATTAGTCAGTGGTTTAAGAAGCAAATAAATGTTAATGGTGGGACTCCTCCATCACAGAAGACAAATCAGGGACGAAAAATGGAAAGGCTCAAAGACCAGTATACCTGTGTGCCCTCACTGGAGCCATCTTCAGGTGGCCTCTCTCCTCTCAGTGTGGCAGGCAAAGCATTGGATCTGAGAGTAGCTCTGGGAAGCTGTTGACATCTGGATGGTGGAAAGTGTAGAGTGAGAAGTTGGTGAAGGGCAGCAGGGGACCACAGAGTCCCTCCCCACTGCCCATGGACTCCCTTGTTGCCCTTTGTTTAGTGATGGTTATTCCTGCACCTCCTCAGATGCCCTCCCCTCTCCTGCCTTCCCAAGCATTGCTCTTTGCATCTCAGTGGATTTATTCTCCTCCTTATCTAATTTTAATTAAAGCTCCTATCTCCCCCCACCACATAATCAACTGAAGAAAAATGAGCTGGTAAGTCATTGTTTTTACCACTTTGGCAGCAAACAAATGTTATGTCTGGCATGCTCGGCACCAAGTCAGAAAATGAATCAGCAGCTGTTGTGACAGAAGCTTTTTCCTGAATGGGGAAACAGAGAAAGAAAGAAAACAGGCCAGGGAGAGGTTTGTGCAATGGGCACTGCCAGTCCCCATCACCATGAGGAATGTCTCTGCCCTTCCCTGGGGAAGGTGGCCCTGGAGAGGCCCCCTCAGCCCACATGGGGCCAGGAGGAGCTGTTTGTCACTGGGCTGGGTGGGCTCTGATGGCCCTGGCTGTGCCTGGGAGGGGAGCAGGGGATGGGGTGGTTTAGGGAAACCAAGAGTGACCCAAATCTTTGCAAGCTTTCCTGAAAGCCCACTTCAGGCAGGCAGGCAGTGAGAGTCCATCCAGATGCATGGAACAAGAAACACCTATTTGTCCTGGATGGCACTATGGCATGCTTTGTTTTGTGCCCATCCATGGGAAAAGCATGAAGTATTTCTTTGTGTCTGGATGGACTTGGATCATATTGAATTGATTTAAGCAATAACCTTGCATGCATTATACACAGCATGCTGTGAGCTGCAAGGTCCTGGAGGAGAGAGTGGTTTATGGTACCCCTGATCACCCCCATCCTTCTGTCTTACCTGTTGGTTAACTTGTCATCTTTGGCATCTGCTGTTTCTTTTACACCAAACATTTGGGGGCACATGAAAAATGCTTTTGACTAATATTAGGGCCATGTTGATATATTGAAAACCATTTATACAGGAGCAGCATTAAAGTTTTATCTGCTAAATAAATATTGCCAGGCTAAGCTAATATACAGAGGAGGTCTGGAAAAATTACAACCACAAAGCAGGCACAGGGTCCAGCTGGAGAGCTCTGCTGTTCAACTGGATGATGATCAGCACTGGAGCTGCAGCAGGTTTGTCTGAGGCAGAGAACCAGCCTCTGGCTCTCCTTGGAAAAGGCAGCTTTTGCTAGAGCCGTTTTAAAGGCAATAACAGAAAAGTGAGCCAGCTGAGCTGGTGACTGCAACCTGCATGGCATCAGTAAAGTCCAAAGGGACAGTGTGTGGCTGCTAATCAGGGCAGAGGTTGTCCTGGGTTTCTGGAGACAATTGTCACACTATTTATAGCTTCCTTCATGCCAAACAGACAAGCAATATGTTTGTGCTTTCCCTGTACCTATAAATTCCCTCCTCACCTCTGAAAAATATGCCCCCCTGTCACATGCCACATGGGTCAGAGCAGGGATCTCTTGTATGACACAGCTGCAGGGACTCTCTCTGCCTCTGGTTTCCTCTTGCTGACTGTGCAGTGCTGTTTACAGTGCAGGACAAGGCCATGCCAGAAACCCCTCCTGGTTTGGGTTGGGCTGGTTCAGGGTGGGATGGGCTGGTTTATGTTACTATGACAGAGTACAGTGATTGTGAGAAGAATAAAGCTGTGGGCCAGGTCTGTCTGACATTTTGTGTATGGACTGACAAGGCTTTTGGTGAAGCTCCAAATTTCCCTTTCAGCTCCCTTTACACCAGTAATTCTGATCCAGTGAAGCACTGGTTTGTCTGAGTCATAAAAAACCTGAATTCCTGTGAAAACACCAGGCACAAAGCACCCACAGCTCCTCCTGGTCACCTAGCCAGAGGAGCAGAACGTGGTACTGAGAGCCTGTCCCACCACAGCCACAGAAAGGTGTTTTTACAGAGATTTGTTATTCACTGATGGAAGCACTGAAGCCACAGTCACAGCCTCACACATGCCAGTACTTTGAGTCCTCAGTTTATGTAGGAAAAGAACTTGAGGAAGATTGCTCTAGTAGGCATGTGGTTATTTAACTTTGGTTTTCTCTTATGCCATGTATGGCTGCTGGATTTATAATCCACCAAGAGGAACCCATTAGACCTCGCTTTCTAGGAACACTGCTTTTTATTATCTTACTATATAATTTCTTTTCTCACCCTGATCCTGCAAAACTTTTCCATCCAGATGCTGTGGTGCTCTTGTTGCTTGTGTGGCATCAGCTCAAGGGACCCCAGCCCTGCTGGGGCAGGACAGGACCAGTGACAGCCTGACATTGCCCCAGAGGCTTCTCAACTCCTGGGTAACTTCATCCTCCGCTGCTGAAGGTAATGGGAGGTGGAGCAGTCCTTCAGAGTAATTTCACCTGAATCATTCCTGAGTGGGCTTTAAGGTAATTGATTCTGTTTGCAAAGGTGGAAAGCAGGGAAAGGTGTGTGTATATATATATATATATGTATGTATGTATATGTATGTATATACATATATGCACTTGGTGTGTATACATACACACACACATATATACATATACATATACTTGCTGAGCATGTGCTGTGCCTGCAGAGGTGGTGTGGAGACACCTTTTCCAACCTGTGTTTAAAATACATTGTGTCTGATGCTGATCGTGTACATGCAGCTTGCATTACAGGGTTTACTGAAGTCACTCCTGATTTGCTCCAGGCTGTGATTATGTGAGAGGTGAGTGAAGTTCATGGCTTGTCCTAAGAGTCAAGATGAAAGCAAAAGGCAGGGAAGGTGCAGTGAGGTTTTGGGACTGACTGGCTGTGAGCCCCAGCTCTCTCCTGACCAAAGGCAGAGTCCATCTCCTCCAGACTGGCTGTGCTGGCAGCCCTGGGCTCTCTCACAGCACCCAGGGCATGGCTCTGCCATTTTTAAGGGATTCAGGATCAGGCTGGGGCTCCTGCACAGCTGCAGTGCCTTGCCCCTATTTTATGTTCCCTGAAAGATTTTTGAATGGACTTCAGAAGCCATTAGGAACCCAAATGTCGACTTACACTTGCAAAATGTCTCTGGTTAATGTTTTCCTAGCGACGCTCTGCTCTGCTCCCCGCCTGCCAGAGTTTCCTGTGACCTATTTGAAATATCACTCTCCTAAGTGAAAATGTGCCTCTCTTTTTCAAACTTGCAAAACTCACAAAAATAAATAGCCTAATTTGGCCAGTTAATAGCCCTCTCCTGGGGCTCCTCTCAGCAACTAAGAGGCCTTTTAAATACAACATTTGTGACTGCGTCATTAAAGCTCTGCATGATCCAAGCAGACTAAACCAAAAAGAAAGAAATGCCTTATTTGATCTAAGTTTTCTTTTCTTTTAAATAGTGACACTAGAGACCCATTTATTTTTAATTACACAATTGCTTTATTAAAAGCCTAAATCCTGCAGTCCCTAGTCATTGCTCAGGCAAAACTGTTATCATTGAAGGAAGGACCTGTAGGAGTCAATCCTAAAAATAGGGCAGCTGACAAAGTGCCTTTCAAAATGAGTTTGCTTTATTTTTGAAGTATTTCCCAAGTCAAAGAGAACTTGCCTTTGCTTTGCTTTTTGGCTCTGCAGCAATTTGAAAACTGAATGTAGGAAAACAGTCGCTCCAGAAAGCAAAATCACTCCCAGTTTTCCTTTCAGACTGGCTCTGCTGCCCTTTTTACCCTGAAACACCACCCTCTACAGAGCCACAGTAGTATTTACTGGCCTGAGATATGCATGGGAATCCATAGAATCATAGAATCTCCTGCGTTGGAAGAGACCCACGAGGATCATCAAGTCCAACCCCTGACCCTGCACAGGAGAGCCCCAGAATCACACCATGTTCCTGAGAGCATTATTCAAATGCTTCTTGAACCCTGTCAGGCTGGTGCTGTGACCATGAGGAGCCTGTTCCAGTGCCCAACTCCCCTCTGGGTTTGGGAAGCCAGCTTTGAGTCCTGCAGCACCTGTGGGGAGCAAATCCAGCTGCTGGCAGTGTGGCAGAGGGCAGGGTTGTCCTGTGCCACTGATCCTGTGCTACACAAATGCATTTCTGTGCTGGGACTCTGAAGGACAGGTCTCCTTGGTGGGGTAAGACAGTGCTGCCAGCAGCAGGAGAGTGAGCAGGCTGGCCAGCCACATACACTGGGTTATATTTCTGGGCTAAACTCCAGAGCCTTCAATTTTATTATCTAATCACCCAACCAAACTCATTCATCTTTATTTTTCAGCCTTTCCCACAGATCCCAGTTAAAATGCAGCTTTGCTCTCTGAAGTGCTGCCCAGGCACTCTCTGCTTGGAAAAATTCATGGTTTCTCAGCTTTATTCACTCGGACTGTGTTTTCTTAGTGTAAAGGATGAATGGCAGCATTCCCAGCCCTGATCAGCAGCAGAGGTCTGCATCAGGCTGTGCTGAGAGGAAGGTGGCTGCATTGTCATGGCCAGCTGGACCAGGGGAAGCAAGAGGAAGAAAATAATGTAGGCTTCATCCCCAGTGTGGCATGTCATTAGATTGCACTCAGGGCTTTGTGGCACGGCTCACTGCAATGCCTTTATTGCAAAGTACAAACACCAAGAGTTAGTAAATAAAAGCAACAGGGGGAAAAACTGCTGCCCAGAAGTTAATGAGACATCAGGAACACATCCCTGGACAATGGAGTCCAAGGGGGAAAAATCCTGGTGTCCCATCCTTTTTCTCTGCAGGACATGAGCCCTCCTCTCCATATGTTGCTGCGTGTAGATGTAATCCACGGCCCATGCTGGGGCAGAGGCTCCTGCTTAGCATAACCCTGCCCCTGGGAGGGGCTTATCCTGCAAATACACTGTGTTTCCTGCGCTCCCTGCCTTTATTTCCTAGGGGAATGTACATGCTGGCAGGTTCAGTGGGCATTCAGACATGGTAAATTGCTGCAAAGCAGGAAAGCTCCCCCCAGACCTGACAGTATTGCTGTTTGCTCTCCAGGTGCCAAGGACTGGGCAGGGGAGAGGGGGGAAGGTGGCAGGTGCTGTGGAGCAGGAGGCTGCTGCTTGCCAGCTTGCTCTGGTCTGAGGGAGGGGACACGGCAGGGAAGCTCCCATGCACCCTTCTCCCTTCCTCCCTTGCAGACAGAGTCCTCCTGGTGCTGCCTCCCAGCACAAAACCCCCTGGATTTGGGGGCTGTGCCTCACACAGGGCTGGGCAGAGGCACAGATGCTCTGTGCTCACTCCTGGCCGTCAGCAGAGCCAGGATGAGCACAGCAGGATCACACAGGGAGATGCTGGTGCTGAGCTGTGCCATGCAAAGAGAGCAGGACCTGCTCAGCAGGGCAGGGAGGTATGCTGCAACCCAGGCAGGTGTGTGGAGGGAAGGACAAGCCTAAATTCATGCTGAAGGGAGGAACCCTCTGGAGCAGAGCATAGCAAGACACCAGGACACAGAGCAGATGGGTTTGGTCAGGAGAAGGGAATGGGCATTGTCAGGGAGGGCTGCTGCCTGTGGTGATGGCGTGCTGGACCCTCGGTGTGCCTGGTAAAACCCATGGAGCTCCCAGCGTGTGCTGTGCTCTTGCAGGCTCCACTCAGGGACTCTCTCACACGAGGCCACAATTCCACTCGTCCTGCACCTCTGTGGCAGTGGAACTTCTCACTTCACCTGCTAGGCTTTCTCCAACCACACACCAGCTGACTGTATCTTCCCAGATGTTTCTTGTGATCTCTCCCATTCTAGCTGGTACCCTTGACCACAAGCAGCACTTGGAACAATTAACACCTTGTGCTCCTACCATCTCATGGTTTACAAGGCAGCTGGTTACTAGGGCAACAACTGCACCTTTTTCTTTCGGTGTATTGACTGAAAATCAACATTTTATATTAAAGGAAAAGAAAAATAATATTCTCTCAAGCCACAGTGAGTTACAACACCATCTCTCCTGTAATCAAGATATTGCTGAATTATGGTGCTATAAACAAACACTTCTGATATAACCACAAACACTGTGGGACATGTAACACATTGGCAGTATATATCAAGTGACAAACTCATTTATTGTGGGGAGTGGAGGGAGAAAAACACCTTTCCAGAAGCCACAGCAAGGAATTACAGCAAAGAATGACCAGAGCTTAAGGGTACAGGCACAAAGTAATTCTAACAACCTGCCTGGAATGAAGCACTTGGAAGTATGAACAAGATTGGAGCAGTACCAGTGGTACAGGAGGTGAGGATACAGGTTATTCTCTCCTTTCAGCTGGCATAAATCATGATTAATTCCATGGCACTTAATAGAATTGCTATGCTGTGAGACTGGTGTAAGGAAGTATCTCCCAGGAGCGGCTGGGGAGGGGAGCCCCTGCTATCCCATAACCTTTGCAGGCTGGTGTGGAGCCTCCCTGCCTGCAGGTGGGACTCATGTAACAATCATGAATCATTAAGGTCCATACCTATCTGGGAGATCAGAGAGATCAGGGGCTTGGAGTGAAAGTAGCTGCTGCCAGATGCCGTGGAGGCAGAGGACAGGCGGGGAGCTGCTTGCCAGAGATTTCATCTCTTGCTGTGTTCCAGGTGGCTGCTGGGTCGCTTTGGTCAGTGGGACTGGAAGGGAGCCATCACCTGCCTCCTGGATGGCCTGCCAGCCCTGGGGTGTGGTGAGTTCCAGCTCAAACAGGGTGATTTTTGTGTTGTTTTACTGTGCCACAATGTGCTGGGACGTTTTGGTGCTGCCCAAGTTGTTAAACACACGTGAGCTGTCAGTGGTGCTCTCTCAGCTGAGTGGGACCAGGGATGGAGTGGGGAAGCAGGATGGGCTGGGCAGCTGGGCAGTGTCTGCCCAGACACAAAGGGACATCTGTGCTGTGCAGAGGGAAACACGAGTATTGCCCCTCTTAGTGAACCTGGCCCTGGAAAAGATAAAGTAAATAACCATCTCTGGTGTGCTGCATGCATGGGTCTGATCATGGCAGGGCACTGGTGAGCAGGAACCCTCAGTGCTCAAAGCTGATTGTCTGCCTTGTGACTTCTGCATTTATACCAACGTGCAGGGCATTAAGAGGTTATCCAAAGCTCACCTGGGGTTTGCAGGCCTGACTTTGAAGTAAAAAAATCAGCTAGATAGACTGTGATGTTTTAAGCGACCTAGGTGACAATATAGGTGTCAATATAGGCTTCTGTAAGGCTGGGTTTCCAAACCTGCCTTTGCAAGAACACTGGGGTTCCCTGGCTTTAGTTTTAAGTGAGTTTCAAGCTGAGGGGAATAAAGCTTCAAGCAATTCCGCTGTAGAGTTTGTAAATGAGCACAAAAATGCATTGAATGGGAGCTGTGCAGTGTACAGACTTCTGATGGGCTTGACAGCAAAGCTCAAAAGTTCCTTAAATAATAAGTCTGTGATTTCTGGCAGCCTGGAAATGCTGAACTTCTTTGGATTTCAAAGCAAATAGATACATCTTAACAAAGACCACCTCTTGTCAGCTATCCTTAAAATTATAGCACAGAGACTGAAATAAAATGTGTGTACTTGTGTCTCCTGGGACATGGTGGAAGGGGAAAGCATTATCAGAATTCTTTAAACTCATCTTAACAGTATTGAACCAATTATTTTGTTAAATCTGGGTTTGTTTTCTGCCTCTCAATGAGAACATTTGAAGTCTATCATCTCCACCATTTACGAGTTACCAGTCTGCAAGTGTAAAATTTCCAACTGGAACATATGGTATCAGAGGGAACAAGGGGGAAATATCTGATTGCTCATGCTCCCCAAACTCCAAATCTACTCCATTTAGTATTTTGCTCACAGTTCCTGTAGGGGAAAATAAAAGAAATCATCTCTGATCTGAGACCAAGCACTGAACATTTCACCCTGAATAGGAATCTGTTTGAGAAACTTATAAGCAGCTGAAAAGGGAATAGAATAGAAACTACATTTCCATTTCTTCACAATGGGCAGAACTTAACAATGCTGATAAAACCTCTCTGAACCTTCTTCTCTAAGTTCTGACACCTGGTTTGGGGCCTTGCCTGCAGCCAGCAAATGGGGACAGAGCAAGCAGCAGTTCAGAGACCACTTGTTCTCTTTCCTGATGGTGCCAGTGGGGCTGGGTGTGCACAGTGGGGCTGCTGTGGCCTCTGCACAGGGCTGGGGATGTGCTCTGCCTCTGAGCCCCATGGCACTGGCAGGCTGTGCAGGACACCCTGCTGGCCATGCTGCCTGGGTTGGCCCCACTGCGAGTTTGGAACTGCCCTGGGGCTCACTGCAGTGACACAGGACCTTTGAAATCAGCAGGCACCACCAGCTCTTGGGCACAGGGCAGCCACAATGCTCCTGTAACGTGTCAGTTCCTTGCTGGCCTCTTGGTACTCCCTGGGCTGAGCCATTCTTGCATGGGCAGAGTGACCATGCAGACCTTCCCTCTGTGCAGGGCAGCAAGCATCCCCTTCCTCTGCTTTCCTGCAGAGCAGAGGCTGAGCCCTGAGCCCCCAGGCTGTGAGGTGCAGGAATCAGGCTCCCCACTCTCCTTCCTGGCACAATAAGGAGGCCCCAAGCCTGCAGCCCTGGGGCCTGATGTGGCCAAATCCAAGAGGAGCCTTTCCCTTGGCAGCACAGTGGTCGTGTGGTGCCACATGTACAACCAAAGCTCTCCTCCCTGCCATTCAGACAGAAAGCAGCTTGTTTTGGAGCAACTTCCCTGGGAGGGGGAGGAACAGATGTTTGAACCAGAAGCGTGTGTGACAGTTGGGAGAGACAGCGTGGAAACGCACAGTTGAAAGGAGAAGTCTGATGGGAGTGTGATGACAGCAGCAGGACTTCAGTGACAAGGAGTGGGAAGGAGAACAAGCAGGGAGGAGTGTTACTTCAAAAGCTGAGCAAAGTGCACAAGAAGATATGTCAGGAAAGCGTCAGAGAAAGGAAGAGAGGAAATGTGAGAGTAGAGACAGGCTTTGGGATCTGTCTGCAAGCATGTGTGACCTGTTGCCTGACAAACAGAGAAAGGAAGGCCTTTTATTCCTCTGCCTCCTTCCACCCAGTTAACTCTTCCTTCAGGCAAGCTGGCTGCCAGCTCTGCTGGAGCTCTTCACTCTGTGCCCCTGGAAGGTAAAGCTGCCTGTGCTGCTCCAGAGCACAGGGACTGAGGGGCACTGTGTGAAGGTCAGGGGTACCCAAGCCCTTCCTCTGCCTCTAAAGGGTGGCACAGTAGCCACAAGCCCTGGGACTTCTGGGCACTGCCAGAGTCTGAGGAGCAGAGGTGACAGTCTCGTAGCAGAGGTGACAGTCTCGTAGCAGGCTTTGCCTATAGCTGTGCTGTGATCCCCGGGGCAGGATGTGTGAGCAGAGAGAGGAGTGTGGAGGAGTGTTTCTCATGCAGCAGGGAGGGCCCTCTCCAGCAGTGCCTTGCCCTGGTGACATCAATCCCAGCTCTGCAGTGTCTGGTTTTCCCCTGGCTCAGCAGATGTGCAGGGCAGCCCAGGAACACGCTGCTGGAGCTGAGGGAGGGGGCACAGTCCCTTCTCTTCCTCAGGGATTCACTGGGGCAGTTTGGCACAACCCTTCCCTCACCACTGACTTCTCAGGGTGCCCTGAGAAACACAAACTGGTCTCTTCTGCTTTGTAGGGAGGAGAGAACTTCCTTAAGTACAGGGTGAGCCCTGGGATATAATAATGAGGATTGCAAGGTGGATGCCAGCCACAGCCAGCTGGGCCGGGAGCTGCAGTCTGACAGTGGATGTTGCACAGCTGGCAGCTTTCACCCTGCACACAAACACTGGCATTCATTTCTTGGTGTGAAATCCCAGCAAGTCAGAGGCAGGCAATATGCCTTATGTGGGTGTGCAATGGGGAAGGCTGAAGCAGGGTGAGGGAGCCAGATCAGGGTGTCCAGCAGTTCTGGGGACAGGAGTCTCACAGCAGGGACTGTCAGCAGGGTGGGCTGTGTAGGGCTGAGGCTCAGCCAGCAATGCCTTCTCTCATTTATTTATTTTAAGGATGAAATGGATGGAGAGGAACATGAGGGGAAAAGTGGCAGGACACTGCAGCAGCGCACGGTGTGGAGCGCTGTTGTGGAAACAGCTTGGTGAAGGTGTGAAAGCCTGAAGGATCTGCCCTTCCTCACCAGGGGAAGCAATGTAGGCTCATGGTAAATGAAGGAAGTTTTGGGCACCACAGAATCAATGCACAGGTGATGTTGGGAGTGTGAAGATGAGGAAAGCCTCTCTGGTGCCTGCTGTACTGATTGTCTGGGCTGCAGGAGCTGGTCTGAGGGGAGCAGCCATGGGCGCTTCTCCCGTGCCGCTGTGCTGGCTGTCCTCACTCCAAAGCTGAGGTGTGGGTCTGTGTGAGGGCAGAGGGCACCTGCAGGGGTGGCCTCAGCCAGAAGGAGCACAGAGCAGCAGGTGCCTCGGTGTTTTCACCAGGAGTGATGCACTTTGTAGCAGGACAGGGTTGAGGATCCCCCACGTGCTTGGTTTTATGTAGCAGAGTTGCACCTTTCTTCTAATTAACTTGCACAGGATCTTGTGGAAGTTAATTGTTGGAGTCAGGGTCAGACCCAAGCTGCATTTTCTGAAGGTACTAGTGAAGGTTTTGAAATTAAATTCTCGTGAGTGAAGACCTGTTTTCCCTGCAGTCTGAGCTCAGAACAACAGAGCAATCTTTAGTCTCTGGAAGAAGGTTTAAAAATCTTCCAGGTCTGTGTTCCTTGTAAAAAAATGTTTAGTCAGCACTTGACATATCTGACAGTTGCCAACCCTTGTTCAGTGTGATCAGGGCACTGTGTACTGAATTAATCAGGGAACTCCATTCTGCCTTGTGGCTGGGAAATGCTTCATCACCAAACCCTGCAGAGATGCTGGAGTGGCTCTGGAAAGCAGTGGCAGGAGAGCACAGGTGATTTCTGCCTCTGCCCTCCCAGCCTAGGCTGGCAGAGAAGCTTCCTTAGGACCAGCAGCCTGGCTTGCTCAGGCTTTGCTGCAGCCACAGTGCTGGTGGAGCAGAGCCCTGCATCACCCAGCACTTTATGTGTGCCTAGGAAAAGGAGCCTGAATCCCCTTCCTGCACTGGAGCTGCCAGGCTGGATGCCAACACACAACCCTCAGCATTTTTTTATTTACTACAAACCTCTTAAATGAAGGCTGGGGGATGTTTTTCATTTACCATGTTACTGTATGGAACCAATCACTATAAATTTAAATGGAGAGCTGGTGGGAGCACACTTACCTTTTATATCATAATTGTGCGAGTGCTGCTGCCTAACTGCTATTAGGATTATTCAGAGCTTCTCAGATTTCATTGTAAAACATTAGGCTGTGAGAGGTACTGTAAGGGTGTGATTATCCAAAGAGGGTAAGTAGTAGAGGGGGTTGTTGGCCAAAATTGCTACAAGAAGGAAGAAATGCTTTGTAGCTGGAAGTAGAGGAACTTGAGGAGCATAATCTGCCATTCAGAAATACAGAATGATCTGTGCATGGGGAAATCCCACCTGATTTCTGTCTGGATCTGCTCTGGCTTGACAAGTGTGACTTAAATTGTCACAGGTGTGATTCAAATCACTGGCTGAGTGTAGGTGCCCCGCTGTGCTCCCCTGAAGAAGCCCTGACACAGCACAGAGTCCCAGTGGCCGTGCTGCAGAGTCCTGCTGCTGTGGAACGGGCAGCTGAGAGTGCCCAGCTCCTTTGGTGGGCTCCAGGGCCTGGCTGTGCTGGGAGCTCTCAGCTGGGGCTGGAACTGGGCCCTGTCCCCCTGGCTGCCCCTGCTGTGGCTCAGCTCCCCTGAGCAATGCCCGGAGCTGGCAGAGGCGCAGATGGAGATGGAGAGGAGCAGCACCCAGGCCGGGGAGCTCGGGGCACTGGGGCTGGCTGGAGACTGGGGAGGAGGGCCCTGAGCAGAGCCAAGGATGGACACAGTGCTGGGGTGCTCCACTGCCCTGCCCTGGGCACTGGGCACCTCCCAGAGTCGCCTCTGCAGGGACAGGGCACTGCCAGCTTTGCCTAAAAGGCAGGGAGAAAGGAGCAGTGCAAGAGTTCTGTGTATGCACTCCTCTCCTGCCTTGATTTGCACCTGTGACTGAGATTTTAATTTTGCATCCCATGTGATTTTCCTATTGTAACACACTTGTCATTGCAACAATGCTTTTTCTTGGTATGGAAGGCAAATGTGAAAGGAAGCCCTTGAGCACTCTGCTGTGTGAGTTTCTCAAATGATGGCTGTGTTTCTCTCTTCCACCCATTTTCAAATCATTTTCATGCTGGGAATAAATCTGAGTGCAGAACAATCATGTTCAGCATATGATAACCAGACACAATTGTAAGTACACGAGCAGCCACATGGAAAACAAGTGAGCTGATGGCAGGACAGAAAGAATACAAGACAACCCAGACACCACAGTTACCATGTTCACTGTAAGATCAGTAACTCTGCCATTTACCTGTAATTACTCTTTTTTTTCCTTAGGAAAGTAGGATTCTGTAAAACATTTTTAGTTATTAAATTTTTATCTTCCCAGTTTGTGTAGTGGTGGAAAAAAAAAACCATCTCCCAACAACAAACATAGTATGGGCCAATTAAATTTAAGCAGCTGAAAGCTGATTTCTGTCCTGAACTTCATCTGTGAAATTCTACTGAATTCAGTGGGGTTTTGTATCTGGAGGTCAGGATTTGGGCACTAATTTATAAATCAAAGAACAGCAGGGCTGTGCAGGGTCTAAGCTATTTGGATGTTCTTAAATGCCACACTAGGCTGCTGTTGATATCCTGGAAGTGTGTTGTCACTGATGATACTGGGAAGGAAGTTTGGCAGATTTTTAAATTTTTATTTTGTTTTAATATTTTCAATATGTTTGTCTTTCTTTTGTCATTGAAGCTGTTTTTCTTTGAAAAGCATCTACTTTTAGTTGGAGAAAAGCAGACAGCTGAGATATTTGGAGGAATTTTATCCAACACTTGTCTTGATATGAGAAGTTGTAGTTAATAAAGTTAATTATAGGTATACAACACACTTCCCAATCTCAATAGACAATGTCTTTTAAACCTAAAATGGGTTAACAAGCCTAAAAGAAAATTTAAATAGCACAGTTTTTGGGGGAAAGTTCATCTTCCTTTAAAGCGATTCTTAATGTATCTTGTATACATATGTATGTCTCTAAAAGGAATATGCATAAATGAAACAATTTTAAAACATTTTCAGTATATTTTTCAAAGCATTTTCAATTTATATTTCAAATACATTTTTTTATTCATTCACTGTAATGTTCCTACACTCCAAAGCAAAACAGGAATCAAATATGTTAACAAAACCTGATGTCCAATTAATGTAAAGCAAGAAGAATTCAGGAGCAGAAATCTACACACTTTATTATTTAATTTCTCCCCAAAACAATTGTTCCTTCAGCATCATCAAGGATCAGTGTAAGCACTTGTTGGTAGCAACCTGAGTTAGGTACCTTGTCACAGTTTGTGACTTTCCTGTGCTTTTCAGAGATGTAGAGATAGTCATGCAAGTCCCAACTGTGCCTTGTAAAACTTCCCTTCCTCTCCTCCATCATCCTGTTGACCTCTTTATGTTCCTGCTGACCTGCCAAAACACCTGCATGCTCCAGGATGAGGTTTGAGCCTCTTTGAGCCTCGTGTGCTTCAGTTTTTGCTGCAGTGTCCCAGCTCAGATCCCTTCTCCCCGCTGGGCACTGCTTCGGAGGCAGCTGGGTTTGGATCTCTCACAAAGCTCCCCCCAGCCCCTGGTGCCTTGCTGGCCGTGTGCCCAGTGCCAGCACAGAGCTGTGGGCAGGGGAACTGCCCAGGATGGCAACTGGGGGCTTGTGGCCCTGTCTGTGCCCAGAACTTGGGGTGGTTACTCTAAAATCAGCCTGGTGTGCTGCAGTCACAGTGTAGCTGTATACAGGTGCAGTACTGAAAATATCCCTGCCTCATTGATAGTTTAATTGGTGGCATTTAGTTAATTGTGTGTGTTCTCTTTCAGTGGAAATAAACCTGCAAGTGATTGTTTTTCCAAAAGCAGGGAGTCACTCAGGGCTGCTGCAGCAGGAGAGCCTACCTGAGCAAGCTAGCGACTTCACTTGCTGGAACTGCTGTTTGCTGTCTGTTGCTATGGTGAGGTGATGGCACAAAACTGATACCAAAAAGGAAACAATATTTTCTGAACAGATTTATAAGAAGAGAAAAAAAGTACAGGGGACAGAGAGGTCATGGGGAAGAGCGGGGAAAGCTTAAGGGGTTCTGAGCCAGTTTTTCACCTTCCTATTTTAACTGAAGGTCCACTTGACCCTTTGAAGGCAAGACTCATCCTGTGCAGTGTCACCCCCATGGGTTTTTAACAAACAATTAAATATTCCCCTAAACTGTAAACACCTTTAACTTCAATTCACATTTTTTCCTTTGCTTCTCCTGCACCTACAGGCATGGGAACTGTATTCTTTTCCTAGCTTTACAGTCAGTTTTGGAGATCTGAAGTGCCAGCAGTGTAGCAGGTGATAGATCAAGAAAAGCTGCTTTCCCCTCCACCTTTACAGTACCTATGCTGGATATGTCTTTTCTGAGAATTAGATGTTTAACCCTTCCTAAAGGCCTGTTGTGCTAGCAGTGTGTTTCCCCACCAGCTGGGATCCCCCAGTGTTCCCTGTATTTCCTGCACCCAGACCTTCAGCCTGGTTCAGCTGCCAGCTGGAGAGCCTGGACTGTGCAGGGCGGCCCTGCAGCTGATTGCTGGGCAGCCTGACTGGGTGGGGAAGGGACCAAGCCCTCAGTTCACAGCTCCTGTGGAGAGAACTCATCTTTCCTTCTTTCTAGCCAAGGATTTTGTACATCACTCCCTGTCTCACTGTGACACTGCAGACAGGAGCTTATCTTGATAAGCTGGAAACCATGGCCAGACTCAGAGCTTCATTCAGACACGTGTGAGATGGAGTAGCACCAAGAATATGCTGATTGGAGAACATTCTCCTCTTTCATTCATCTGAATGTGAGTGCTTTTGGAGCATCATGTTGTCAGTATGCTGTGTGCTGCCATGGCCCTGTTTGGGGCTGTGCACAGTGGCAGGATGGCCAAAGAGGAAGGGATGCACACTGGAGTGCAGACACTGCTGGGTGTGGGGTGGGAGCAGGTATTCCTGGCTTTGGGAGCAGTTACTTAGTGATGTGAGTCCTGAAATAAGTACCCAGTGCAGCTTTCCTGTTCCAGCCCCAGACGTTCTGATTGCTTCGCTCAGTGTCACATCCATGGTGCCTGTACATACACCTCAGCTATATCATCATGACTCCTCTCTAATGTGGGGTCGTGCCTCCCTTTATATCCAGCCCTTTGCTGGACTGCTGGTGGGTTGTAATTGCATTGGATTCTTAATAGAGTTTCTTGGTCTGCTGTCACAGCATGATTGCAAGAACTTGTGTTGCATTGAATGTGGTGTTGATTACTTGCCAATTAAAGTGCAAGGGAAACACTTACAATCTTCTCCTTTAAAATTGCATCTTGATTCCACCTTCTCTGAAGGCTGTGGGAAACTTGCAGAGGTTGTTTCCAGTTGCCCTGTCTTTCTACTTTTGGTTTTTGGCTTGGTGGGGTAGATAGGTAAATGTGCTTTTTTTTTTTTTTTTCTTTTTTGCATTCATTAAATGCCTTTTTTTGTGTGGGTTTGTTTGTTTGTTTGTTTTTGTTAGTTTGGGTTTTTTGGGGTGGTTTTTTTGTTTTGTTTTGGTTTTTTTGGTGTAGTTCTGTGCATATGAAGCAGAAGCAGAAAGACCCCTCTGAAGCTGAGTGTTGCTCATTGCTCTCATGCCAGGTCGCTTAGGCTTTACAAGGCTTGGGATAGTGCATCTTTAAAAAGAAAATACATGATGAAAGCAGATGGCCCTGTGGTAGCTGAGCATGGAAGGAGACGCCTGAAGAAGGAGTGTTGTGGCAGGAGGATGTGTTAGATGAGGGAGCAGAGACAAGCCAGGCACGCAGGGACACACCACTTGCAGCAGTCTGGGAGCGTGGGAGGTGCTGTGCTCCGTGGCACATCTCGTGGAGCAGGTGTGCAGGGGCAAACTGCCTGCCTGCCACCCCCTGGGCATCCTGGCAGCGTGTGCTGGGAAAGAGCCAGGGCCAAGGTGTGAAGAGAAGCACAAACAGGGAGAGGAGAAAGAAAAGGAAGGGAAAAGCCCCCAGAGGAATGAGGACAATATGACAAGACACAGGGGGAGCCACCTGTGAAGGTAACCGTGAGTTTCTGTTTATCTTGCCTGTGGTTAGACTGCAAGGAGGTTTTGAACTGCTGCCTAGCATGACTGTCAGTTATTCTAACTTGTATTTCTCACCTCAGTCCCCATGAAGTGCATTTGACAATAATTAATTTTGTGTGTGCAACTGAGAGTGTATCCTACTCCTGCAGAGGTGTCAGCTTAATGGGATATGGCTACAGGGGATAACAGGCTGTGCCACCCCATCAGGGATTTGGGGGGTCACCTGGTCATTTAGACTAATATTTTAATTGTTGGAACATAAGGTTTCTCATAGTTGAATTGGGAGCAGATTAACCTCTGTCTCTGTGAACTTGAATGCTGCCAAGCTCCTTAAACACCATTGCTAATTTTATTTTCTACTTTCAGCATGTATTTAAGATAATTCTTTTTGTTTCATAGGTTAAAGAGGAAATTCTCTAACTGGCTGGGATCCCAGTGAGCAATTACAAATATTTTATTATAGTTACAGGACTTGGAATTCAGCCTTAGGCTGTGGGCATCAGAAAATCCATGTGTGGAAATCCCAAGTGTTGTAAGCCTGGGAGGGTTTTACATGGAGGAATTCCTTCTCATTTTACTGAAGTTACACTCGTGGTTTAAAAATAAAATAAAAAGCTTGGACTTGTAAATGAAACCTCTTCAATCAGCTTTTGACTATACCAGTTAGAGAAGGGTTAATTGAGCCTCTTCATCTCCATTGCATGTTAGCACAGAAGGTCAGTGGTGGGAGAAGCCAGGTCCCCACTGAAGGCTTTTGAAATAGCCCCCTAACTAGCCTAATGAATATGCTGGGGAGATAAACAGGTCATTTAACACTTTTCATGTCGCTATTGTCCATCCAACCTTAAATGTCAGCTCTGTCACTCTGATAGGCTGCTTCTGCTTAAAAAGGTTTCCTGGCTTTGTTAGATTCCTAGGAGGGATTTTCCCCCCATCCTTACTCCTAATTGCTGGCAGAACCCCACGGATGTATTTATATCAGCCTTTTCATTCGGGTCAAGTCTCCACTGGAGGGTTTTGCCCGAGAGTTGAAGAGATGCGATGAAGACAGAAGTGGGAGCCCAAGTGCAGTTGTAATTATCCTGCTGGAACTGCAGCCCAGTGGCCACAATGGAAGGACTGGCCGAGGGCAGGGTGGTTTGGTAGCTCTGCTGATGTGCTGGGACGGCTGTGCCCAGGCCAGGACAGACTCACAGGGTGCTGAGAGGGAGCTCAGCTGTCTGTGAGCATCCTCGGGAAGGGCTGTGGAGGCTGCCCTGTGCTGGCCCTGCCTTGCAGCTAAACCCTGGTGGCAGAGGGGGTGTCCCTGATGTGGTGTTTCTGTTTCTGGTGAGCACATCTTTGGTGTGCTTGATGTTGGGTGTCCAGGTTGCTGGAAGCAGCATCTCATGGGAACCAAGCTGCATGCCTGAGAGAGCTGAGTGTTTTTCACAAATGTTTTCTGGAACTTCCTCACCCTGTGAAACAGCGAGTGTGTTTCTTCTTTGGAATTCAGCCTCAGGTTGAGGGCATCAGAAAATCCATGTGTGGAAATCATGTGGGACGCTTCTATTTTTTTCTGTGACCCATGGCATTCTGTGGCCTAGAAGGCCTCAGAAAATTAATTCTTATCTCAGGAGGACTGCAGACAGCTTTCGTGTGAGATTTCTTGAAGGTTCCTCTACTCCTTGCCTTGAATAAGCTCCCCAGTGCCATGGTGAGGAGCACAACAGCATAGGTGCTTCTGATTTAACATCACAATCATGGGCTCAACACACTCCAAAGGTGGGCAAAGAGCAAATGGGCTGATGCTGTATTGGTATCCAATGCATCATTGCAGCTATTTGCCCCTGCAAACTTTCTTGGCTTTCTGATACCTGCATCAGCTTTTAGATAAAAAAGGTGGAAATTCAGGTATCAGCACTGAAAAATGAAGGCTGATGGGCTCAAATAGCACATATCCAAGCATGCATGCTACAGACCAGAGGATATTTCTGGCTATTCCCAGAAATTCTGCCAAATCTGAGCCCAAGAAGCCCCTCAGTAAGGGAACTGCTTTGACAATGCACTGTGTATTTGAGCTGCCCCTCCAAAATAAGAACCAGGCATATTTTATTCCTCCTGGAAATTATGGTGTATGTTTGGGAAGGTTTTCAGCACAATATCTCATTTTGAGTATATCATTGTATTGAAGGGCCAAATAATTTTTCTGTGACTGGTGTACTTCCAATTCACTGAGATGCTTTACAATTTCAGTGTGTGAAGTCACACCAGCGTCTTCCTAGCTACTAGTAGGTGATGCTGCCCATGAGGAAGATACCCAACACAGCAAGCACAACATGCTCTGACCAATACTGGACAAGCCCAGTAAAGACATCGCTTCAACTCTTTGGCTGAAATCATCCCAGGTGTGGCATAGTGCAACCAGCAAAAGCTCGAGCACAGGTTAATGTCAGGCCAGCTTCCTACATCAAGGCAATGTGGATTCATACTGGGAAGCTTAAAGGGATTAACCTTTAACATACAGTTGTTGTCCTCTATGATCCTTCCAAGGCATTCATGGTCTCACCAATGGGAATGAGAGAGTGGAGGGACATTGTGAGAATGGCTGGATGAGCTATGGAGCTGATCAGTGATCAGTGTTCCACAAAGCTCCCTCACAGCTCTGGTCCTTTTCAGCACTTTTATTTCTGAATAGCTTAAGTACACAGTGGGCCTTCATTTGCTGCCCTCTGGCACCACAGAAGATGGACAGAGCTGTCAGAAGGCCAATCCCACCAAGCTGTCACTGATGGCCAGATGAGATGTGGCTGTTGGCTGAGTAATATGTGAACTTACTACAGACTTCAGGCAGTTACATGGAACAGAAGAAGGCAATTTCATTTGTGGATGACTTTACTGGATTTAAAGTATGTTTATGTAGTCCATTGATGTGTTGGAGGGGTCCTCAGTGGCTCCAGGTTTTTTCACAGCTGCCTCCCTGTTCCATCATCTCCAGTGGAAGAGAAGGGACTGGTTCATCTTGGCAGGTAAGAGCATGGACCCAGCTGCTTGTACCTCTGCTGTTTCTTGGGCAGCACCAACGTGGAGTACATGGGCCAGGAGCCTCCAGTGTTTGTGACTCTGCCTGGGACAGTCTGTGCCATCCATCTGCTCAGCAACAAGTACTGCAAGTATTGGGAGCTCTCTGCTTGCTGTGGGACCTGGGCCAACACTTTAGGCCCCAGACCTTATATTCAGGGGTGACTGACCTGGGACCCTGCTGTGGGATGTAGGGTAAGGCTGACAGTTGCTTGAAAATGTGTTTGTAGACAAAATCCTGCCTGGTGGGGACCAGGTCAGGACTTTCTGAAGGGAAGGAACAGAACTATGTATTGAGCTCTCCTAGCATCAGTGCAAACATTGCTGCCTGCTATGCCAAAAGCCAGGCATCCTAAAGTTTCTTTAAGTTGTGGGTTTTTTCTCATGCTTCCTATAGTTAAATACATGGTAATATGTAATATTAAAAAAAAACCATCAAAACAACCCCAAAACTCCCTAAACTTTACCAAACCCACACTTGGGAGTGTCTCTGCTGCTGTGTGTATCCTTCTGCACCCTCCTTTCTTTGCCTTGGCTCTGGTAGTCACCTCACTCGTTGGTACACTGGTTCAGTCCACTAACCCAGCATAAAAGGAGGTAGAATTTTGGGGTTTGTTTCCTTTTTGCTGGGTTAGTGAGCTGCCTTGTCTCCAGAAGGGCCAGGAGAGAAGTGAGCTGCATGGGCTGGAAGAGGTTGCCGTAAAGGGTTGGATTTGCTCAGCCAGCTTTCTGTGTGGTTTTCTTGGAGCACGGCAGGAAAGGGCCCAGACACAGGTGCAGTGTGTGGAGCTGAGGGCAGCACAGGCAAATTGCAGCAGTGGCACTCCTGGGGGTGAGTAGAAGCTTTCCCTCTGGGGGTTATGTTCACCCATTTGCTACTCAGCCCTCCTCTCCTTTCAAAAGCATGCTGCAAGTGCTAGGATAAAACCTGCAACCCAGCTGTCTCTCAGCTACCAAAATATCTCCTTTGCCCCTTGGCCAGCTGTCAAAACTTTCCTGGCCTTCCTAGAACAAGTGTCTTAGGGGATGTTTCTTCTGGCTGATGGGAACTCGGGGGGATGCTCTGGAGATGACTGTGGGACAGCATGGTCAATGCCAGGTGTCTGTCCTAAGCCAGTTCCATCCCCTGAGCTGCCTGTCCACCCCCTCAGGAATGCTCTCTGCTTGGTGTGCTCTGGAGGTGAGACTGTGGTTTGAGGAACAAAGTGCTCCAGAATAAAAAAATTGCGTGACTCAAGAGCCAAGAAAAAAGCCTTAATTATTCAACTAGTTTGGAATACTTGAAAGTATCCCTAAAAATAGGTGAAAGGGATGTTTGTCAGCTACAAAGAGATTTTCCTGCAGTAGTATTGCTTGTCTTATTTTATGATGATGCTACAGAATACAGTCCCTCAGGTAACCTCATTAATGTTTATGAACGAACCCCTTGTTTTATACTCTTGGTTTGAGAAGGCAGAAATAGGGCAAGAGGCTAGTAAGACTGATTTTGTCGTGTTTGAAAAGCCCAAAGGCATGGCTGTAAGGTCTCTGTAAGTATTTAATGTACATGGGCCAACAGTTGGATTGGGTGCTTGCTAGAGATGTACCCTGAGGGAGAATGCAGGCAGGACTCTGGTAAAACCCCGGGTGAAATTGTGCGTGCTTCCCCGTGGCTCTGCCAGCAGCAGGCTGGCACTCTGGTGTGTCTCCTCCTCAGCCGTGCTGTTTTGATCCCACCCGGCAAAGGCAACCTGTGGCCATGTGTTGTTACAGCCACAAGGCTTCCACAGGGCGGTATCTGGTGAGCCCTGCTGCCTGCCAGCGCCTCAGCCCAGGGTGGAGGCTCCTTCTCGCTATCTGTTCCCCAAAGAGGGCAACTGTTTCTTCTGGCTATCACAGCAGGGCGGCAGTTACCAACAGCCCACAACAGCACGAGGTGGTTGCTGAGTCTCACCGCTCCATCCTCAAAAATAACAGCTCTTTTTTCCGAGCCAACCAACAATTGTGGTCAGCCACGAATACCAGTTTAACCATTTGGCAGCCGCCCTATAGGAAACAGCTCTTTGCAGAGAGCCAAAGCAGCCCTAGAGTCACACTGGGCTGGTTTGAGTCAGCAGGGCACACTTAACAGATTTCCTTGTATGCAACCAGCCTCTTTAACAACACGTAAATCCTGGAAAGTTAATACCAAACAAAATGTAAAAGTGTGTAAGAACTAGTAATTCAGATGGATTCTTTATTTGATGAACGAGCGGGTAAAACCCTGTTCCTCCCCACACAAACACGCAGTTTGTTGCTCTGTAGTTCCTTCTCCACCCGTTGTGAGTTGGGACTGTCAGCAGAGTTTATTTTGGGCTCGGTTCCACTACGCGCAGTAGTAGCCGGCTTCGCAAACAGTGCAGTGCAACCGGAGCCGCACTTACGGCTCTAGGGCAGAAACCGGTAATAACGGGGCTGCTGCCGGCCGGGGGTCCCGGGAGTTCTGCCGGGGCTACCCCCCGTTCCGTGCCGCTGGCAGCGGGGCCGGCCCGGGCCTGGGGCTGTCACAGCCGGAGCCCCGCGGTGCCCGCTCAGTACCCGCTTGGTGCCGGGGGTCCCGCGGGGGTTCCATTCGGTTTCCCTGTTCCCCGAGGGTCCCCGCTCGGTGTCCGTGTTCCCCGGGGGTCCCCGCTCAGTTTCCCGTTTTCTTGAGGGCTTCCCGGGGTTCCCCGCTCCGCCGCACGAGGCGGGGGCTCCGCGGGGCGCGCACCCCTCCCGCGCCCCGGCACGCGCTGGCCGCGCGGCGCGGTCCCCCCGGCGGGCGCTCTTTTTGAATGAATGACCTCACCCGCGCCGGCCAACCGCCGCGCGGCCGCGCTTAATATTCATGAGGCGCCGCGCCAATGAGCGGGCGAGGAGGTTGTTTTAAACGGCAGAGCCCCGCAGCCAATCAGGCCGCTCTCGTAGGCAGCCAACGCGAGGCTGAGCCGCGCCGAGCCCCGCGTCGTGCCCTGCGCTCCGCTCCTGTCCACACTACCGCGAACAATACAGGTACGTGCAGCCCCGCCGCAACTTTTCGGGGGGCGGCTGCCCCCTCCCCGCCCTGCCCCCGCGCCTTCGTCCCTCTGTCCTGCCCGCCCCAGCATGCTTTTTTTTTTTTTCTCTCTTTATTTTAATTTTTCAATGTTGCGTTCCGTTTCTTCTTTCCTCCGAGTTTTTGATTTTTTATTTTTTTCTAATTAGAAAGAAATCGGGAAATTCACCCAAAACTTTGTTTCGCCGCTCTGGCGGGGATCGGCGGTGCCGGGGCAGATGCTGTGCGCAGCTGGCGGGGCGGTGGGCAGCGGGCGAGGCGCAGCGTTTGTCCCCCGCGGTCCTGCCCTGCCCCGGCGGGAGCTCCCCCCGCCGTCGAGGGGCCACCTGCCCCCGGTGCAGCCCCGTAGCTCCGCGCTGGGCTCCCGTGCCGCCGAGAGTAATATGGCTGGTGCAGCAACTACACCGGGACTAACTCCTCTTCTCCCCCGCATGGGCAGGGATTTTTCTCTGCCGCCTCCTAATGTCGCACGGCAAAACGCGCGGCGCCCTCGGCTTTTATGTGCCCCTTTCCCAGGGTGGGCTCGGTGGGGCTGGTGGCGGTGGGAAAGTTGTCGGCCGTGCGCAGTGCCGTGCCCGCTGTTTATTCTGCATTAATATGGCTGTCGCTTTAGCATCTGACAGGGATAAACCCTGCGCGCTGCGCCCGGCGGTCCCGGCCAAGCAGTTTTTTTCTCGCCGCCGCCGCCTCCAAACTCCCCCGATCCCTTCGCTTCTGCCTCCGCCGCTCTTCCCCTGCCCGAGAAGGTGTCTCTGGTGGGGCTGCGCCCGCGGCGGGGCCCCGCATCGCCTTTTCCCCGCGCCGCGCTGCCCGTGCTGTGGGCATTAACATGGCTGGCGCTGGAGAGCCCCGGCGAAGGGAAGAAAGACGTGTGAGCGGCACAGGGATGGGGAGGGGGGTCGCGGCCGGGAAAATCTCCTTCCCCGTGCCCCGCCGGGGGCTCAAACCTTTCGCTTTCGCCCCGGCTCCTCTCCCCCCACCTTCCCGTGTCCTCGGCCGGGCGCTGGGGGGCCGCCCCGGGGCTCCCCGCACTCTTTTTCTGGCAGCGCGGAGGAGCGTAGCGGCGGCGGTAATGGCTGCACGGGAGCCTTTGTTAGAGAGCGCTGCGCTAGGCAGGGGCCGGGGGGGGGGGGGCTCCCGCCCGCGCCCCGGCCCCGACGCCCCCGCCGCCCGCCGGGGGGCCAGCGGGGAGCCCCTCGGCGGCGGGGGCGGCGTTTTGGCGGGGCCGGCTGCCGGGGGCGGCGGGCGCGGGGGGCCGAGCGCGGCGGAGGGGGAACGCGGCTTTGTTCGGCGGCGCGGCGGCGGCGGCGCCGGGAGAAGCCATCTTAGCGAGCGGGGCCGGCCCTGGGCGCGGAGCGCGGCCGCCGCCGCTCCCGCTGCCGCTTGCCCCGGCCGCCCGGGGCCGGCCCGGCGCCCCGCGCCCCCGGCCGCCGCCCGGCCCCCCGCCGCCCCCCGCCCGCCGCCCCACCGCATTTCAGGGGCACTTTCTTTCATCAGGAGGCGTTTCACAAAATGGAAGATGAATTATTGGCGTCTGGCGGAGCCGCCGCTGCCCCCGCCGGCCCCGGCCCCGCCGCAGGTGCCCGCGCCGCGGAGCGCGGCCGCCGCGGTGACCTTGGGGGGGCGCAGATGCGGGAGGGGCGCGCAGTGGGGCCGGGCTGGGCCGGACCGGACCGGCCGCCGCGGGCCGCTCGCCCCCAACTTCGGAGCGGGGCCGGCTCCGCGCCCCGGCCCCGGCACCACCGCGCGTTTTCCGCCCCCGCGGGGGCAGCGCTGTCCCGGCAGCGGCCGGAGCGGGCAGGGCGGCTCACGGCCACTTGGGCTGCACCTGGCGGGTTAATGGGCGCAATTAAATATTAACGCTGTGCTAATAAAAATTAAATTTTTGAGGGACTTAGAAGATGTAAATAGAAAATACTATTGCGGGCTTACGATATTTTTTATTAAGAGGGGAGAATTTTACACGGAAGCAGGAAAAGAAATGGAGCCCAAAAGTTAGCACCGTCGTTTCGGTAACTTGCCGATTGCATCTTTGCACTGACCACTATGCCTCAAACATGTGTCACTTGGTGGAGCAAGAGCAAGCACAACTCACCTCGCAGAGCTCCACGGGTACTATTGTGGTTATAGTGAGCCTGTGTTTGTGCCCTTTTTATATATAAAAGGTTATTGCATTTTTTCGGGGCAACTAATTTGTCCTGCCTGCTTACCTGGGCAGCAGCTGCTGAGACACACACTCCGGCTCCTGAAGGGATCAGTCACTGCCTGCACTGTGCATGCCACTCCAGCCCCAGTGTGGTAGCCAACTTAAACAGATACTTTATATTAGTTCATATATATGGCTTAATAGGCAGAAGTATGTATATTTAATAGTCTGTCTCCAGTCTTTGGGCATGATGTAAATATGTATTAATCTAACTTAAATCCACTGACTGGTTTCTCTTGGCTTGTCTACAACCCAAGTATCAAGGGAGAATATTTTAAATCTCTGTATTTGGGATGGTAAGGGGTGTCAGGGGAAAGAAAGGGGTGTGTTTCTGATGGGACATCACGTCAGAAGATGATGAGGGGGTGTGTGTGTGTATAAATATATGCACACCATATGTGTATGTATATATCGGTGTGTGCATTCATCTAAATGTCATTTATTTGTTAATTTTTCCTCTGTCCCTACAGAGTCAAGATGGCTAAAGGTGATCCGAAGAAGCCCAAGGGCAAGATGTCTGCCTATGCCTTCTTTGTGCAGACGTGCCGTGAGGAGCATAAGAAAAAGAACCCAGAGGTTCCAGTCAACTTTGCAGAGTTTTCCAAGAAGTGCTCAGAGAGGTGGAAGGTACCTTAATTTGTGACTTCCTAAAGGAACCTCTTACAGTATCTGCTGAGATGATGTGTGTGTGTCTGAACATGAAGGGAGCTGGTGCTGTTTTGGTCTGTGTGCTGTTCTTGGCAAGCTGACCTGGCCATTGGTCAGGTGCTGCTGGAGCCTGTAGCAATACTGAGCATTTTAGCCTTGTGTATCTGCCCATTTAGATGCTTCTGCTAGAGTCTGGCATTTTTTACTATCCCCAAGCAGTGCTCTTCAGCAGCTACTTCCTTCCAGGTGTGCATCCCAAGGAGGACTCTGACTGTGCTTGTCTCATTTCTGTTGCTTCCTTGTTGCTGAGTGTGTCTGTGGTGGCTGTGCTTTCCCGTACAGGACAGTCCAGTTAAAAAAAACAAACAAATTCTGAAACTCCCCTATTGAGTTCATATGTGTTGGCTTGTTTACATAAAGTTTGCCAGCTATTGAACAGTTGGGTAATCACAAGTTTGCTGTCTCACGTTTTGGTTTTTTTAGACTATGTCAAGCAAGGAAAAGGCTAAATTTGATGAAATGGCAAAGGCTGATAAGGTACGATATGATAGAGAAATGAAGGACTATGGACCAGCTAAGGGTGGCAAGAAGAAGAAGGACCCCAATGCCCCTAAACGACCACCGTAAGTAACTTTGAGACGTGAACTGCATAAACGTTTTGGTTCATTTTCACACCCTGTATGTAACATGGGTTTCCAGGAAAGAAGGTAGGTGGGGGACACAGTGTTGGTAGTGATACTGTCTTGTAAACTTTCTAGGCAGCTTGTGGTTTTGAGGATGTACTGACACAAACTGTCAATACTTGGTGCTCTTAAACTCATAGTGATAGGAGTGTCTCATAGGACGCAAGTGGCTGAGTCACAGTCAGACTTATGTATCTAAGATGAAATTGGGTGAGGGGATACAAAATGCTTAATTAATAGAGCATTGAGTGAAGGAGGCTGCCGGTCTGAGCCTCAGTAAAATCAAAGCACGTTTAAGCTTGATTTTGTAAGTTAAAGGAAAGTTTCTACTCTGTGTGCTCTGCATGTGTCAGTGCTGTGGGGGAGGCATGGAGGAAGGGGTGCTGCTGCAAATGCTGACTGTCCTCTGGTGTTTCTTCCCAAGGTCTGGCTTCTTCCTCTTCTGTTCAGAGTTTCGCCCCAAGATCAAGTCCACAAACCCTGGCATATCTATTGGGGACGTAGCAAAGAAACTGGGCGAAATGTGGAACAACCTCAGTGATGGTGAAAAGCAGCCTTACAATAATAAGGCAGCTAAACTGAAGGAGAAGTACGAGAAGGTAAGGAGAGTTGTCACTTGTGCCTCTTCTGTACCAGCTCTTCTGTTTTAGTGCTTTTGTAACATAGGCCCAGCCCAGTTGGCCCCAGCATAGTTACAGCTGAGCTTTGCACAGGTTGGGGCAGAGCAGGATGGAGATCCACAGGCAGATTTCAGCAAGGAGGGAGAGCTTTCCCCGGTGATGTGCAGCAGGGGCTGCTCGTGGTGCTTCAGAAAGGGTCTGCTGTGCTGTACTGGAGCTTTGTCGCATTATCAGGAAACTTTGAGAGGCTGGCTTCTCTTCTCCTCCTCAGAGAAATGGCCATGGTGCAGGGCTCCAGACCTCATGGTTGATGGGCATGCTGAGGTGTCTGCATAGCTGTGTCCCCCTGGGGTGCACCTGGGCAGCCCAGTCCCTTTACCCTAACACCTGCTGCTGTACAAATGCTGTGTGTGTTTGCTGCTTAGAGCAAATTAAGACATCCCCTTGACTTTGCAGGATGTTGCAGACTACAAGTCTAAAGGAAAGTTTGATGGCGCAAAGGGAGCAGCGACCAAAGCTGCTCGGAAAAAGGTAGAGGAAGAAGACGAAGAGGAGGAGGAGGATGAAGAAGAGGAGGATGAAGATGATGATGATGAATAAAACTGTACAATACTTGTCTCCATGTGAATACCATAGAGTAGGGGAAACACCATAAATGAAGCACCTCTTATTTGAGATGGTGTCTCTTGCCCTTATTAGGCTTAATTAAAAAAAAAAATTGGATTCCGATCGCGTTGTAGTTTCTAAAAGTGCTCTAGAAATTGTAACTGGTTTACATGAAGTGGCCATGGGTGTAGTGAGCACCCTGAAACTGTATCAAAGTTGTACATATTTCCAAACATTTTTAAAATGAAAAGGCGCTCTAGTGTTCTCCTAACTCTGTGCACTTTGCTGTTGGTGTAACAAAGCATTTAAAAATGTTTCAAGCATTTTTTTAATTTGTAAGGTGGTGTTACTATATGGTTATTGGCTAGAAAATCCTGGGTTATAAACTGTACATATCTATAGTTTGTAAAAACTAGACAGATTCTTGTGGTACATGCTTAGAGTGATGATGCCTTAGAGGAGCAGTGATGACTTGGAGAGGCTGTTCGTTCCCCGGGGTGCCATGGCCCAAAGCATGCACTGTGAGGGTAGATCTATTTACACTACAGTGGGCGTCCATTTAGCTTAAAGTTGTCTTTCTGTATATAGTGAAATAGCATTCTGCTGCCATTCTTAGTTGTGGAAGGGGGTTCAGCTGGCATGAGAAGTGTATGGGTTTTTTTAGTTAAGTGCGGTAGTTTTTAAACTGAAACTGTAGACATCTCTTCATCGTCAACTAAGTGAAGAGCCAGTGCAGCAACTGAAGTTCAAAAACACTCTGTACTTAAACAAATTTGCAACGTTCTGTTTTTTTTGTATGTTTAGAATGCTGAAATGTTTTTGAAGCAAAATAAACAGTATTACATTTTTAAAACTGTTCTTGACAACACTCTAAATTTCTGGTTTAAGAGGATCTTAACAACAGCAAGAGGTTCATTTTGAAGTCTGTGGCATCCCTCAGGGCTGGTGACTTAGGAAACATTCTGACTCAAGGATTAAAAAAAATAATAAAAAAAAAATTAAAAAATGGTGGCCAGCCAAAACTGGCTGAATTGAAAGAGATGGCTGCTCCAGCTAATATGCAATCGTAACTGTTTATGGCTGAGTGGCATAAGATGCTATGCAAGTTTGAACTTTATTACTTGAACTTGGGAGCCTAAATGAACATTCATGACGTAATTGTTTGTTTGTGTGTGTATATAGCAGCATTCAGAGATGCAGAGAAAGGTAGGTGGCTAGGAATGAGGCTGACACCATGGAATAAGTATAAAAGCATAGTTTGGATTTTTTTTCAGTTGTGTTGGGTAAATTTATAGCCCAAATGCATTGCTGTACATATTAAAATGTGCCTTTTTTGTCCTGTGTTCAACTGTTTCAGACTTGTGGTTTTTTCTAGCCTCTTGTTTCGTGGCAGGAGCCAGGTGCCTCTGTGACTCCCTGCTGCAGTAGGAGCGTGGCACAGGTACCTGCTGTGTCCTTTCTCTGGTGACACAGGGTTCAGCAGGAGCTGGGGCTGTCACCTGGGCTGGGGAGCAACAGGTCCCTTTCCCCTCTGGTCACCAGCTGGCTGTGTCACAGTCTTGCCTTCTTTCCACATCCAAGCTGGGGGTGTTTTGTGGCGCTTGAAAGGTAATTCCTGGTCTCTAACTGGTGACTTTCACCTTGGTTTTCCTTGGCATGGGAACAGCAGGAGTTGGGAAAGCTACAGCAGCCCACAGTACCCTGAATTCCTTCCTGGCTGGCTCTAGCAGTCAGTGCTTGCTTGGGGGGGAGTAGATGGGGGTGTGAGAGCACTTGCATTAGCAGCAAGGGAAAGCTGTGGGCTGTTGTGTCCAGGTGGCTTCAGAGGACTCAGGAACTCAAAGGTGCAAACGCTGGGCATGGGCTGCTGCCACCTCTGCTGCCTTTGAGCCAACTTTGAGATTAATGGGGTCCAGGCATACAGGCAGTAACATCAGAATGTGGTAAAACTGCTTAGCTGCCCGATTGGGTAGCACTTCTGGCTTCCTCTGTCTTCTCAGCAGCATGACAACTTCTCACCAGTAACGGCTTGGCAAGAGTCTCATCTGGTGCTGAGGTGAACTAAAACCTGAAAGCAAAATTTTCAGAATGGAGCAAGCTAAAAAACTTTCATGAAGCGTAGCAACATGTAGCAACTTTTGTTTTTAAGGCTAAGTGACAGTTGAATCAGAAGTACTTTTGTAGTTGCTTAATTATGGTCATTTTTAGTATCTTTATTGCACAAAAAGGTGGTATTTGCCCCTATTTTATGGGCAGTTGCATTTTAAAAGCCTCAATAAAGCTACATCTGGAAAAGAAATAGGTACTTCTGTATTTGCTACCCTTTCTGCATGTCTTCTGATGCAAGGGAGTAGGCAGCTGGAGATCCCAGCCTGTGGAAATTTGATGGGGAAGTGGTGGATCAGAAAAAAGTGATGGCATCAGTTCAGGAGCTCTAATGCTGTTTCTATTGTCTAGTTGGCAAAATCTCCCCTTAGCCACATATGGGACTTGGTGTAGATCACTGTTGTGCAAATTGAGCTTGGCTTTGAATTAACTGCTAGTGAGCTGAGCCCCTATTGATGGTATCAGCAAATGAGGGCTGGAGCTGACACCTCTTTGTCTTCGTTGTATTGGAAATCCATTTAGGTTGCAGAGCTTGATCAAGGTCTCACACCTTACAGTGCACTACCTGCTGCTGCTGTGCACACGCCTCAAATACGGCATTCCTGGGGCATCAGTTCAGTGCAGCCCCAGTGCAGGATGCCAGAGACTCACACTTGGATACTGCAGATGTAGTGGTGATATTCCTTCCCTGAATAGTCTGCTGTTGATGAATGCCATAGTGTGAATGCATATAAATAACACATAATAATTTCCCCCCCACTGTTTTGTGTTCTGACATGCCATCTCAAATATTGGGAACTGCTTAATTTCACCCAGCTCCATTATTTTCGTAGAACACCCTCTAAATGCTCTTTTTTCCCTCTGCTTTGAAATGCTCGTGGTGTTTCAGAGAAGACATTTCTGCTTTGTGCTGCTGCACAACTCAAACTTCTAGTTCAACTTTAGTCCCAAGTAAATATGTCCCTTATTAACTCCATGATGTGTAAAGAAGGGTAAGGATAAAATAGATTGGGCAAAGGGAGGGGATGGATGAAGAGAGTTTTGAATTTGACAGAACTGACTGTGAGACTGCTTGTGTTTCCAAAACGATGTAAAATTAATGATGTGTTGGTGCCCCTCTTCCTGCTGAAGCTGGGCTGAGGGACCAGGGCTCAGCTGAGAACAAGGGATGGTGCTGGTTCTGCAGCTGTTAAAACCCACTTAGTGCTGGGGGAGGCAGAGCAGGGCTTGGCTCTGTGGGATGGTCCCTCTGGGTGCCTAAAGGGGTGTCAGAGGACTGAGAACTTTTGCTCAAGAGAAGGAATCTGGTGGTGGTGTGGGCAGGGACAGCTCTGACCATGTCCTGCAGGTCATTTCCCGTGCATCAGGGAGTCCCAGCATGGCTGTGGCAGGCACTCCCCACCAGCAGTCACAAGGAAAACTGCATTGCAGGATGGTTCCCACTGCTGGGTCAGGCCCTGACACATCTGTGGGGAAGGAGTGTGTAAATTTTCTATAGTAAAATTAATTAAAAACCCTAGTACAAATGCATATCTCCCTAGGACAGGGAGAGTGTTCTTTGGGGGTGGAACTGAGGATTCAAACACAGTCGTCAAAGCATCTCTCACACCTTCTCCCTTTGAACAGCTCTTTTTTTAGGTAATTTTACTCCGAATAAGCCCTGCAGGAGCAGCAGCAAGGTGCAAGGGCTTCTCTTGCTCCTGGCTCAGCAGGTGAATGCCTTTACTTCCAGCACAATCCTGGCAGCCACCTTGAGTTTGTTTTCCCTCTGCGGGCTCAGGCTCCTGTTCCACAAGCAGGGGAACATGTCCCCAAACTCCAAGCCCCCAAACTCTGCAGCTGACATCTGCTGCAGAGTTTGGGGGCTTGGAGAGGAGATAGGATGATTCCAGTGGGGTGAGAGCAGGACTCTGCATTTCTGGCAGTGCTTTCTGACAAGCCCCAGACTCCCCTCTATGAATGCTCACCCAAGCTCACTTTCCTCTAAAAGATAATGGGAGGAACTGTGACAAGTGGCATGTTTATTTCTTTCTAGGGCTATGGCTGCACCACATTTTAATGCAATAAACTGAATTGCAAATCACAGCAGTGCTGCAGACAAAGTGTGCTGGGGACCCTGTTACCGAGCAGTTGCTCTCTAAATGTGTCAGCTTGCAGTGGGGAAGGGACTGAACAGCCAGCATGCCTGACAAGGGGTTTTGTGCCCTATGAAGTGTCTTCATCCCCTTTTGCAGGCTGGGCTCTGGTGTGTGCCCTGCTTGGGCAGCATTTGATAACCTGTGTTCAAAGCACTCTGCAAGCACCTCACCCTCCCAGCAGATCTGATCTCTGTGTGTGGATGGGGGGCATGTCTCCTTGCATGTGCTAATGCTCTTGATTGGAGCTGTCTGCTGCTAAGAGCTCTTTCCTGATGCCCTCCTGCACCTGGATCCCTAAATGAGGCAGGAGGAAGCAGCACAGCCGTGCTGGAGCTGACGGCTCTGTGTGCTGGGTGTAACTCCTCCTTGTGCTCCTGGATGGGGCTGCAGGGTGAGCTGGAGCAGGGCTGGAGGGTGCCCTGCCCAGGAGAGGGGAGCCTGAACGTTGTGTGCAGGAGCAAACTGCTGCTGGGGTGGGGCTATGACCCTTGGAGGCTGGGATGAATGGAGCAGACATTTGTTTTGTTGAGATGAAAATGCATTAACTGTGGTGAGGGGATGCCTGTCCTGTAACCGTGTTCCCTGAATTCAGCAGCCAGGTAAACCACAGCTGGGAGCCCGTGTGGGGCTGGGTGTTTGGATGGTGTTCGTGGTTGGTTTGAGTGCTGCTGCTCTGCCTCCATTCCTGCCACCTGCTCTGTCCCCGTGGGACACCTGGGGAGCCAGAGGAGCCCCTCTGCCCTGGTGTCAGCCACCACTGCAGCCAAACCTGTGTGATGCTGTCAGTGATAGAGTTGCTTCTTCTTCCCAGCCCTTCCACTTGTAAAGCTCCCTCAGGTATTTCAAGTCAGAGGAATGCTCCTTTTAAAAGTATTAATCAAACACGGCCTGGCTTTGTTGTTGTAAGAGCTTATAGCTTGTAAGTGTTTTTAACTGCTTCTTTGTGAAGCTTAAAATTTGCTTTATTTCGTTTAGAAAATTAATACCCATGGCAGGATGAAGTGATTTGAGGGATTGCTTGAGACAAATGCCTCTTTTCTGCTGCTAATGAGTGTGTGATTGCTCTTTCACTGTGTGTCACCTGGCTGTGCCAGCAGTAATACATGGTCCTGCAAAAGAAGCTGGAGAAAGGTATAACCTGGGTCAGTTTGGTCTCCCATTTTCTTACAAGATGTAGGAGATTGGTTGAGTTTTGTTCTTTTTACCTTTAGAGCACTGGCTGGGGATTTTCCCTGGGCTTGGCTTCTGCAGCTGTTTAAGGCATTAGTACTGTAGGTCCTGGCTGGGATTTCTCCCCAGTAGCAGGGAGAGCAGAAACAAACATGCTGGGTCTTCTGTTGCTTTATTTGTTGCTTCATATAGTAACTTAATTTTTGCAAGCTGCTGGGAGTTTTTTCAAACCAAGCTCAAAGACCAAGATGTCAGTAAAACTCTTAAAGAGAACCCTTTCTTCAAAGGATGTGTCTGAAAGTGGGATAGAACCTGACCAAATAGAATCATAGAGCCTTAGAATTGTTTGGGTAGGAAGGGACCTTCAAGATCATCTTGTTCAAACCCCCTGCCATAGCAGGAGCACCTTCCCCTAGACAAGGTTGGTGTTTGTCTAATTGCTCACTGTCACTTGAGCTCCTGATTCCCACCAGAGCTGTCTAGCAAAAAAATCCACTAGACCGAGTATTCCGAGCCTTGAGCGTGAGTCACAAAAGCCTTTCAGTGGTTTTGAACCAGAAGGACTTAGCCTTGTTTGTTTTCTACTCTTCCTATGCATCTCTGCTAAGAGGGAGCAAATGGGCCTGTCCCCTTTTAGGGCTCTGTTGGGGAGTGTAAAGCTCAGCCCTTTGAGTTTCCATTACCCAAGCTTAAAGGGGCTTATGAAAAAGAGGGAGAGTGATATTTTACACTGGTAGATAGTGATAGGACAAGGAGGAAATAATTTTCAGCTACAGAGGGTAGGTTTAGATTGGAGGTTAGGAAGAGGTGGTGAGGCACTGGCAGAGTTGCCCATGGGAAGCTGTGGATGCTCTACCCTCTCCTCCTGCTCTCTGCCTCGCTCTCTCTCAGTCCAGAACAGCAGCTGTGCTCAGCACATCTGACCCAAAGGCTCCCTTCAGATGCCGTGGTTTGCATTTCGCTTTTTGGGGCAGCCTGGACTGTGTTTTCCCAGCTGTCAGGTGCTTTAGGGAAGCCCTTCCACTGTCATGGGCTGTTCTCTGTGCCAGCTCAGACCCACTGTTGCTGTTCCCTGAGATTTCTGTGCCCACAGCAGCACCAGGATGGGGATGGAGGTTATGGGGCTGCAGGAGCTGCTGCTGAGCCAGCCATGAGGGGAGAGCAGTTGTGATGGAGGTGGGAAAGAGGAGCAGAGGCAGCTGAGGGCTGGGGTCCCCAGGTCCTGAGCAGACGGCGTGCAGCCTGCAGGGTCCCTGCCTGTGCAGGCAGCAGATGGTGCTGGGTTTCACAGCCCGAGCACGAGGCTCAGCACTCACTGTGGCTCACAGGGAAGGGCTGCTCTCAGAAATGTTTGCTGCTGCTGTTTGTGCCCAGGGCTCTCATGGAGGTGGTAATTGCCACTGTTAGGCTGTGCCTCTCTCGTGGCAAGGACATGAACAGGCTGCTAGTGAATGTGCAGGTGGGAAGAACATATATTTCATATATATTCTCATCCTGCCAAACACAAGGTTCCTGCCCATCAGAGGTGCTCTGCTAGGGTCTCTTTTCCATTCATCCCTTCCAAGCCATGCTTGGTTGGTGGGGCTGTGCCAGGGCAGGTGGCAGAACCCTGTATCAGGAGCCTGTCCCAGAGCAGAGCTGCAGATCCCTGTGGTCTGGAGCAGGATTGCCTCTGGCCCTGCAGCCCCAGGGGAGTGAGAACCCCCCAGGGAGGGTTCTGTGGGGCAGCCCACCCTGACAAGGGCTCAGGGTGCCCATGGTGGGAGAGGGGATCCTGCCAGAGGAGCTGCTGGTTTGCTAGAAGCCTTCTCCTAAATATGGACATGATTATTTTTAATTTTTATTTGCTTGCTCTGGAATCCTTTGCATTTTTCCCTTAATCCTGGAGAAGAATCAGCGGTGCCCTGTGTGCATGTGACATGGCTGTGCACAAACTCCCTTTGTGACTTCTTTCTTTCACGGGAGAGAAACACATTCAGGAAAAGCAGGGCCCTGACAACAGGAATCAAGTGTTTCTAAATATGGACATCCTTTTTTGGACTAAAAAGTCTTTTTGTACCATGCATATTTCCCCTGTTAATCATTTCCTTTTGTTCCTTGCAAACTTGGGTCCTCCAATGTTATAGGAGGAATTATAGCTGCTCTGTTTGTAAACTTTTCGTTATGATCCATGAACTGCCTTGTACGTTGCTCTGATTTGCTGGGTTTTCTTTTTAATGTGGTTGGAAAGGCCAGCACTCTGGTTTACTCACCCTAGGCTTTCCCTTTTTTTAAAAAACAGTCATATTTAGCCTAAGCCCATCTCGAAATATTGGGGATTTTACAGGCCATTGAGCTTTGCCTGGTCCTATTCACTGCTTTTGTGCTGCACTAATTGGCTTGATAAAGAAGGGCCTGGGCTCTGTGGAGAGCTTCTCCTCCAAGGTGAAATGTGAGATGGAGGGGGAAATATTCAGATGTTCACTAGCAGTTATGCTCGCTGGATAATCTGAATGCATCAGAAATGAGCTAGAGCTCAGACAAAGTAGGGGATTAGGAGTCTGAGATGGGCGAGCGGGTGGACATCTGGAAGCCTGCTGTTGAGCTGTCTGCCGGGCTGGGCTGTGTCCCATAATGTGGGTTATGGCACTGCAAATGGACAGCACTGGGCTCACCGTGCCTCTCTGTGCCTGTGCTCCAAAATAACAATCACTGCTGTTCTTTGGGACCCCACCCTGCCCAGCAGAGCGTTCAGCTCCCCTGTGACCCTGCAGGGACAGGCTCTGCTCTGGTGGCACTGTGTGCCTGCTCTGCCTGCTGCTCCGGGGTTCTGGGGAAGCCTCACCCATCCCGGGGCTGGTGATGCACAGCAGATGCTCAGGGCCTTGCTTGCACAGTGCCCCTGTGATTCTGGGCAGGGGCAGCTCTGCAGAGCCCACCAGAATAGCCAGATGCATGGGGGGGGAGGGAGGAGAAAACCCAGCCCGGGGCTTCTGAGCCCTTCCCATGTGCAGAGCCCAGCTCTCCCAAAGCTGAGCCCATGGTTACAGGGCAGGGCTGCCTGTGCCACCAGCAGCATCTGCTCTGAGCACTGGCTGCCCTTCCTCCATCCCTCCTTCATTCCCAGCCCCTCACCCTCACCCCTGCAGGCCAAGGTTCGTGTCCTGGTCATCAGAGTGTGGATGGATCAGGGTCTTCTTCGTGTGATGATACAATAGGAGTTGAAAATTCCTTCTGCTTTTTTGAAAACAGTGTTGGAGAAGGAATTACAAATATGTTGTGAACAGAAATAACTGAATAGTGGTTTGGTTTGTTTTCTCCCAAAAAGTAATTTCTTTCCCAGCCTCTCTGCATGTGTTCCTTTTTTGCTCCTCCCTCTCCGGCACCTTGCTCATGTTTCCATCCTTTTCCTGCATACCCTGCCCTGGCAGCTTCAGTTTTGGCCACAGCTGTGAGTACCCAAAGGTGGCTGTGCACAGCTGGAGGCTCTCAGTGCTCCCAGCACACATCCCCTGCTGCTGGAGCAGCACTGTGCCTGCCACAGGTGGGAGTGGTGATGCTGAGCCAGCCAGCACTGAGGGGTTTCTTGTTCAGGAGCAGAGTAATTCCCACCCTGCTCTGATTCTGGCACTGCCACCACTGCTGGATCCATGTCCCAGGAATTAAAGCAGGAGTGTGGACTGAGCTGGGTGCCAGTGTCACTGAAAGTTCTGACTCAGCAGGACGTGGCCAGGTTGTGTGAAAGCCCTGCAAAATGTATAATTTGTGGGGGATGGTCTTGTTTTACCTGTCAGCTCCACACACACTAACCTGACCCATGAGGCTCTCAATGGCCAGTGGCTCCTGCTGTGCTGCCTTGTCTCCTTGTCTTTTTCTGGCAAATCTTTTTTTTTGCTTGGGGGAGCAGAGCTGGGTCCCAGTAGGCACTGGCAGCATTTTTACTTTTTGAGTACTTCTGTGTCCTACTGGGTTGAGATGTAGTTGTACATTTTTACTGGGTAGAAGCTTAGGGAGCTTCTGCTGATTTCTTGGCACTGGGTGGAGTGTGAGCACGCAGGTAAAACAGCTCCTTTGCTGGGGCCAGTGTACCAGGGATCCTGCCTCTGTGCCCACAGCACCTTTTGGCTGGGGAAATGCAGGTCTGGAGGAGTGGAGCAACACTGCTGTGGGCACCCTGGAAGCTAAGTCTCTGGAAAGCTGGATTCAAAATCCTCCTTTTTGCCCCAGGGTGGGAGGAGGCATGTATTTTGCCAGAAAAGCGGGGCCAGAAAGGTTTTTTGTGTGCTAGGGGGCTCTAGGTTAGGAGACCTGACTGATTTTACACATGCTGAATGCAGGTAAGCATCCCAGTCCCAATTCCTCCTCCACTGTAATGTAACTTCAGAAGTGCTGGCAGCACAAAACCTTGGAACTGCTCCATACCAGGGGGAGAGCCTGAGGGCTGCCCAAGGCTTTGGGATCCCCAGGGCAGGACAGGGCACCCTGCAGCTCCCTGATATTCTTCTGGGCTGTCAAAGCCTTTGCTGTGAGGTGGAGAGCGCAGGTTTGGAGGAGGCAGCCCTGAGCCCTGTGCCAGTTCCTGGGTTCAGGGGGGATGCTCCTGCAAACAGCAGTGCTGGGAGTTTGCATTCCCCTCGGCCTCAGCCCTGAAGGAAGCCTAAAGCCTGGGTCAATAATAAGCTTATAAGACAGTAAATCTTGGTAATGAGAAAAACAGAAGACGGCATCTGCTCAGCACAATGGCGCTGTGTATGGTCTGGTAAACAGCTATTGAAAGGAGATGCCTGTTGTGGCAGGGGTTACAGCTGAACAGCCCAATTTCCATGCAGGACTGGGGGGTTTCACTGCCCCCAGCCCTGCTGGGGCTGAGCACAGGCAGAGCTGACCTGTTGCCCATGAGGCTCTGTGCTCTCCACAGGTGCAGCAGCCCCTGCCCCAAACCAGAGCCCAGCTGCCACTGTCCTGCACGTGTGGAGCTGGAGATGAGATGGGACTGTCACCGTGGCTGTCTGCCCCTCCTGTGCCCCTCCAGTGCCTCCTTGCAATGCCTGCACTGGGAGATTGCATACTCCTGAGGGTACTCTGCTGCAAAAGGGGTCGGGGTAAAAATGGGAAACAGCTTCTTCTGTTGTCTTTGGAGGTGCCAGAATGAGATGGGCTGATGGGCAACAGGCACCTGGGGATGAATGAGTTGTGCAGGAAGGAGAAGAGGCTGGGTCTTCACCTGACACTCACTTCACCTGAGGAGCCTGGTGCCCGTGGGGTGGGAGCTGGCAGTGCTCCTGCTCCTGCTCCAGCTGTGTGAAGCCAGGTCTGCAAAATGGGGAGGAGGAGGAGAAGGGGAGAGTTAAGGGGAAGAAATCTGCATATGGTGTGTAATGCGTTTATGAATTGGGTCTTTAATAATTTACATTACCAGTTTAATACTTTGAATACAAATTATCTTGCCCATATGCTGTGCTGACAAACATAAAAATGGAGTAATCAAAGCTGTAATAGCACTACAGCAAAAAGACATAAAATGCCACTAGAAGGCTTAGGATAAATTATTGCATGCACACACCAGCTCTATGGCTCCCTGGTGCCAAAGGATGCATTGCAATTTCTTCCTCAGACTTTGCATTTGGGCTTGAGGACTGATGCAGTACCAGGAGCACTGCTCAAAATTCTGCAAGACGGGCAGCATTTAACAAAGGAGAGGGAAGAAAAAAAGGCTCAGACTTGTTTGATAAACACGGCAATTTAAATTCTGCTCTGGCATTCCATGGGCTGCCAAGAAAATATAGCCCTCTTATTTGTAGGGAGCCCCTTTCTCCCTCCAGCAGGGTTATTTGCATGTATTATAAACTGCAGTGCTGGCTTGCCATCTTCAGGCAGCTGCCACACACTGCACAGCATCCCTGTGCATCCCTGTCCATCCTGTGCTGCTTGGTGGGGCTGGGTGCAGCCTGGGCCCACGAGGGATGCCCAAGGGAAGAGGCACCAGGGGACCCAGGCAAAGGACAGCATCAGTGAAACACAGGTTTCACCTCTTCCCACTTGAATCTGTTCCTCTCTGATGCCTGAGCTCTGAGGGGCAGGAGGAGGTGGAGAGGATGAAACAGCCCCTGGTGCTGCCTCTTGGCCCCTCCTGGGCTGCGGTTTGGGTACATGGAACAGCTTGGGAGGCCTTGGGAGCTCACAGATGCTGCACTTGGTGTTTGTTTTTAGCAGTCTTTTGGTGCACGTGGGTGTGTGTGTGCTGGGCACAGGGTTGTGCAGCAAAAGGAGCAGGTTTGCAGAGCAGAGATGCAAGTTGTGCTCACAGGGAGCAGCTGCATCTGTAAATGTCAGCAGAGCTTGTGTTGTACCTTGTGGCAGAGCCTCTGCTTTGAAATAAATACCAGTCTATTCATTGGTGCCACATCTCCAACACATCCCAGCTACAGGCAGTCTTTCACAGAAAGAGCCATTAAAGGCTCCCATTTGCATACACTGAATTTCTCAGCTATCAGGGTTACTCCATGCTGTAATCCATTCTGGGCTTCTAATATGATCAGTGAAAAATGAGGCTTCTTCCCAAATAAATCATCACCAGTGAAGGAAATGGTGGCTTTTCCACAAGGCCCAAGGCTCCTGCAGCAGCAATGTCTTTTTCCAAAAGGCGGAGAACTCTGGGCAGGCTCATTCTGTGCTGCATGAGCTCACTGCCACTCTCCCCAAGATCTAAGCCCTTTGCATATGAATGAGTTTTTCCTGTCTTTGCCTCTCCCAGGATCTGCTGCTGTCTGTCTCCCTGGAATGTGGTACCAGCAGCTTGGGAATAGTGCACTCACAGACTGGGGCTGCCCCTCTTTGTCTCAGCCTTTATTCCATGCACTGGTGCACCTCCCTCTCACTGCTAAGGGAAGAGGAGTGAATGCCAGTGTTTGGCATCCTGGCAAGGTGGGTGCTCAGGGCTGCAAGAAGTCAGAGAGAGAAGAGGGCACCCTCCCCCTGCCTAGCCTGCCAGTCCCTGTGTTCCACCTTGCTCTGCTCCTTGTCTTCCTCCAAAGCCCGATTTGGCCTGTGAGCAGGGGGTTTTGGAGGAGCCCCACTCCATCCCCTGCCCCTGGGGAGCAACCACACGACAGAGCAGGCCTGTTACTGCACCCAAAAACCCTCAGTGCAAAGAGGCAACCAGAGCTTTGCCTGCCAGAGCAGAGGGACCTGTGTGAGTCAGGATGGGGAGAAACAGGTGGGCATCCAGCCCCCACTGAAAGAACTTTTCCCATTGCCAGGTCTCCTGCAGAATTAGGCCCTCACTGATCCTTTTGATCCACAAATAAATTGGATGGATCAAGATCACAATGAGAAATATTCCCATTCTCATCCAGAAGGGATTTTCAGCATAAAAAGGCTTTATGTGACTCATAAACTTTAACATTTATTTCTGCACGCGAGGTAAATATTTCCCCCTCTGAACGTCTAAGCAATGCAATTTTGTTTGAAGCCTCTATTTGTTTAAGTCTGAAGGTGACAATAATTCACCTGTTTTCCCTTCCTGTATTTCCCCAAGCAGTGGCACGAGCCAAAATAGAGCAAACTCAGCTCTGGCTGTTTGTCACCTGTCAGCTCTGTCCCTCAAATGTGCTCAGACAAGCTTTGTCCTGGAGTTTACATCTGGGCACCTTCTGACCTCTAGCTGCTGGTAAATGGCCCCATGTTCTCCTGCTTAGAGGAAGAAATACAGCATACCTGCATGCAGCCACTGCCAGGGCAGGCAGGAGAGAGAGTCATAACTTAATCTAACTCCAGATAAATCATGATTTCACAGCGATCTGCCTGCCACAGGCTGTTGGGAGTCCCATCTCCTTGGCACTGTAGCAACACTTGTCATCCAGTGTCCCAAAGAGACCCACTCATGGCCAGAGATCACAGATGACTGGGAAGATGCCTGGAGTTGTAAACACCATCAATCTGGAGAAAACAAACACTCCTGGGAGCCGGTGTCAGGTGGGGATGTTCGAAGTCAGCGCTTGTCTCTGCAGAGCGCAGGATGTGCACATGGGCTGCATGGATCCACACCTCACACCTCCCCAGGTCTGGAGCTCCAGCAAATCCAGGAGACAAAGTGCTGTCTGTCCTCTTCCCTGGGAGGGCTGGGGTCCCCAGAGTTTGGAGGCTGCAGCCCCCCCATGCAGCACACAGAAGGGGACCAAGGTAGCAGTGAGCTGCTGTGGGGCATTGGGGGTGGCTTCGGGGCTGTGTGCAGCTGCTGGGGGACAGAGGGGGTGGCTTTGGGGCTGGCCTTGGGGCTGTGTGCAGCTGCTGGGGGGCAGAGGGGGTGGCTTTGGGGCTGGCCTTGGGGCTGTGTGCAGCTGCTGTGGGGTGTTTGGGATGGCTTTGGGGCTGGCCTTGGGGCTGTGTGCAGCTGCTGTGGGGTGTTTGGGATGGCTTTGGGGCTGGCCTTGGGGCTGTGTGCAGCTGCTGGGGGCAGCCCCATGCCTGCCAGGTGCCCTTTGCCACCTGCTCCTACCTGAGAGGGAGGCTGGTTTGGGAGAGGTGTTAAAGTTTTGTTTTTAGTTCCCCCATTGTGGGCAGAGAGCCCCTTGTCCCACGGCAGCTTTTGGAGAAGCTCCCTATCTCATCACAGGCAGTGTGTTTGCAGCACAGGTACCTCACTTGGGTTTTATCCTTTTTGGTGTCCCTTTGGTGCCTTTCCTGGCTTTGGTGGAGCCACTTTGATGTACAGCTGGTGTCACATGAAATCTGAAGCAGGTGTTCTCCTTCTGCCCCACTCCCACCCAGGACTCCCCTGCTCCCCCTGCAGCTCCCAGTGTCTCCCTGCCCTCAAGGACATCTTCATGTCCAAGCCCAAATTCAATGCTAACATGCACAGGCTGTTTCTGTATCTGTCTGCCCTTTTTTCCCTTTTCCCTTTTTTTTTTAAGGAAACTGAATCCAAGGCTGCCATGTAATGATGACATTATTGTTAGCAGTTATTTCTATTTCCATAGTTCCAAGAGGTAGAGAACAGTCCCACTGGGTTAAATGCAGCACATGTTATAACAAAAAGACAGTCTGAGTGCCAAACAACTTGCAATCTTCTTTTTAATGCAAGGAATGTAAAATTAAGATTACTATAGCAACATCTTGCCCACGATGAACACAGATAGGATTTGTTGGTCTTTATAAATATATATGAGTGTGTGTATGTGTATATATATGTAATGTACACATACAAATCCTAAATATCTCTGGCAACCTTTTCTGTAGTTGAATTTATATATAATTTCAAGCTCTCTGTATTACAGATCTAATTTGCATCCAGCTTTCTTTTTCCATAACTTCAGCAGCCTTGGCTTTTCCTTCAGACTCTTTTGTGCACACTGCATGGCAGGCTGGAGTGCCCACTGCCTGGGGAGAGTGCTGAGTCCCTCCCTGGGAGCAGGGACAAACTGACTGGGGGAGGTAATCCATCTACTGGGGTTTCATTTTAACTGTGTACAACCCTGTTAAACCTTATAACTGACTTAACATCTCCAAATTTGCTTTCTTCAATCAGATTTTAGGAAAGTGGGGTGAACCTGAGAAATGCACATCCTTCCTTTTTCTTCCCATTTCTCTTCTCTGAAGTTATTCGTTCAACTTTCAATGAATTTCCTATGAGGTATGAACTGAAGCTCTCATTTCTTCCCCATGACTGAATAAAACCTGGGCCTGGTTTTATTAAGAAATGCCTGTGGGAAGGGCAGAGCACAACCAGGAGTGAGAGCTCAGGGAAAGGCAGACGGAGGATGGATGCTCCTACAGCTCAGTGCCACTTAAATTCTCTAGGAAAGCAGCAGAAATTCAAGCACTGTTTTCACCTTGTTGCAGAGGTAAGTGGAGTTACTGATAAAGAAGAGCTTTAACATCACCAGATCTGAAGAGAACTGTCTGCTAATGAGCCTGCAGTTGGGGAGGAGGGGAAAACCAGGCACCAAACTGTGCTAAGGAGAGCTGGAGGATACCACTCTCTGCCATAGACACATTGGAGGGATACCCTCTTCTCTGAGGAGCAGGAGGAACTTGCAGCTCACTTGTAGCAGCTTGAAGGCTGTGGAGTTGAACGTGCACAGTTGGAGGGTTGGTGGATCCACTGTTTTGACACCAGACTGTAATGGAGATCTGAGAACCAAAACTGAAAACGTCTGCTGGCAGGTCTGGATGGAGAAGCTGGAAAGCAGCCTGGAGTTGCCAGCTGCAGATTTCTGGTGCCTATGACTTAGCAGAATTAAATGCAAGGAAATAAATCACAGGCAGCTCTGCCTGCAGGGTCTAGAAGGAAAGCAGAGGGGCTGGGGTGAGGAGGGTGAGCAACCCCAGTGGGTCTGTGGGGACGGCAGGAGTGGAAAGGTGAAGAATGGATCTGCAGGGCACAGAGAGGCCCACTTTCAAAGCCCACCCAGGCAAACCCAATAGCTTTCCTTCTGACAGAACTGCTCCGTGAGCAGGAATCAATGCCCTCCTGCAGAGCCTGCAAAGGCACTGACAGGTGTAAGTGTGCAGGGCTGATGCCCAGAGGAGGTTTCTGGGTGCAGTTATTGCAGAGATGGGTGGGACAGAGCAAACACGAGGGGCTCTTCACACGTGCAGTGGGTGTTGGTGTGCACCTTACAGTGGCAGCTGAAGATCAGACCAGGCAATGGGGAGTGAGTTGGAGACCAGTGTAAGTTCATGAGCAGTGATGTATTATAGGGCAGTGCAAAGTGATTTTTGTAAGATGTTTGCTGCAGGAAAGTTGTTCCTTTGCTTCAATGTCCCTGACCCTGAGCCAGCCTCTAGGCAGAAGAGACATTGCCACCTCGTGACCCAAAGGAAGGAGTAAAGGCAGGCTCCAGGGGTCCAGCAGGGCAACAGGGCAGTGAAACAGGCCCAGGAGGAGTCAGCAAGGTCTGTAGGGCTGAACACACTATCCTCAGGACCACTGGTTAAAATCCACACACACTTTCTCACCCTGTTCTCTGGAATGGGCACCCAGCAGGACAAGAGTCTGTTTATGCTGGAAGTTAACCCTGGGCTCCCTCAGGTAAGAGCAGCTGCAGTGGGCAGTGTGAGCCAGTGCTGTGCATGGGGTAAAGGTTTGTGTGCAACCTCAGCCCAGAGACCTGGTGCTTGCCTCTTGGAAATGCTGCAGAGCTGTGCAGGTGTGCTGGATGGTCCAGGGAAATCAGAGCTTTTAGTGGGAGTACAGCAAGAGAAGAGAGTAATTTCCCACCTATGGGCTGCACATTGCTGATCTGTACCAAAGTGATAGCCTGAGGAAAGGGAATCTCTTCACTGCAGACAAAGCTTCTGTTGTGGAGTCAGCTGGCTGCAGCCCTCTGTGAACTCCCAGCACTCTGGCACTGTGGGAGGCTGCACTCGTGCAGGGGCAGGTAGGTACCACATCCCCCTTGGCTCCACAGCACTGCTGTGCCAGCCACCACCACCTCTCTGCTTTTTACTACTCGTGACCCTCCTGTTCCCAGCAGGTGTTTTTAGCAGGCCTGCCACCAAGGCTGTAATCGCTTCTCATGTGCTCCTATTTATGCTCTCACCCAGCAATTTGCACAGGGCTGTCGAGCTCTCTGCTGGTAATTGACAGGGGAAGGCAATCTGCTTCACGAGAGGAAACATCTCCACGGCTGCTGGATCTGAGCAGGCCATTTCCCATAATGAGGGTGAGGTAAAACAGGATCTCACTAACAGCCGTGGATGTAGCTGAGCCCTCGTTACTGCAGGCACGGAGGTGCTGCTTGGGACATAATTAAGAGCTCCAAAGTGTGGCACTGTCCTTCCTACACTGCTGCCCCATAGCAAGATGCTTAGTGCCAAGTGCTCCTGAAGTTTGCTCAAGTCACAATCCAGGCTGCAGGAGGGGCTGCTCCAGCAAAGGGAAAGCTCCTTGTCGTTTTTCTTAAGGCAGCTCTTGAAGAGGACAACCATGGGAATTTCAGCCTTAGCATTGGAAAGCAATGCCAGTGGCAATGGCTTGTGCCATCCCCAGCTGGAGCAGCAGCTTGGACGTGGTGTGGGCAGAATGTTTGCAGGTGGGTGTGCATCCAAACACAAATGGGGGCTGGGGAGGCAGGGAATGTGAAGGGAAGACTCCCCAGAGCATCTCAGCAGGGATGCAGAGCTGGGTTCGAGGCACTGATGATGCTGCAGGAAGAAGCCTGAGTTTCTGAGTTTCTTCACACATATTTATTTGCCAGCAGAGACTGTACAAATCCCATGCATAATTCAGCCACTGCCATACAAATCATCCCACCAGCAAAAGCCTTTTCTGAAAGCACGATTTGATTGCAACAAACTTTGACCTAAATGTGCTGCAGCCCCGTATGACAGGTTTTAAACTTTTGCCGTCACTTCCTTCCGAGAGGCAGAGTGAATCTAGGTCAGCCCCCCTTGTTTGTTTGTAATGAAGCTAATTCTGATTTCATTCATGTTGCATCCTCGAGTTTGACATGCGGGTAAAAATGGGATATTCGAAAAGGCAAATCAGCCTCAAAGTCATTCTTAAATCTCATCGTGGAGCAAAGGAAGTGGCTTGATGTTGCATCGCAAGGCAACATTGATGGTGTCATTTACTATTCAGGGTGCAAAAGGCAGACAGAGTTTTCCTTTTTTCCCTTTTCATTTCGATTGCAGCGCTAAGCTGGGCTGAACGAGCGGGCCTGTGTCGGGTTTCTGGCGGTGATTCGCAGCCAGGGCTGCTCTGGCCAGCGGGCTGTGTGTGCAGCTCGCTGCTGCTGCCGGGGACAAAGGAACAACACGAGGTTCCCTGTTTGTCTGGAGCTCCTGGGCAAGCTCCGCAGCATAAACAGAGCCGCTGGTTTGTTGGTCTGCTCCAGGACGGCAGCTCAGGGCAAGCTGCTGCATTCATCTGTGTGCTGCTGAAGCAGCCAGTGCTGCTTTTCCAGGACTGGGATTCCCTTAGCCGTGCACAGAACAGCTGTGCTGCCTCTCTGTGCCACAGAAAAGTTTGGGAGAGAGAAACAACTGCTGAATATGTTTGGCTAAAGAACTGCAGGTGGGGAATAGTGATTCCCCCTGCACAACAGTGATTCTGCCTCCCGGCCACGTGCTGAATTTAAGGGCAGAATTCAGATAAGGGGTAGGGGGTGGAAAGTGTTTGCCCTTATTTTTATGCTAATAGTCATGATGCATGGCAGGACTAAATGACTTATTTTAGCCGTGTTTGTGGGCTCAGTGAGTCTTAGACTGCACTGAGGAATGAACCTCCACTGTCTGGGAGGTCTAGATCAGAATCTTGAGAAAATAAACCAGACTGTACTGGAAAGGCATGCGCTGAAGCTCTCCACTGGCTGAGCACTGCATCCTTGTGGCATTCAACACCTGTGGGCTGCTGCTATCAATATGGGAGGCAGCAGAGACCTCTACACTCTCACCCAGTCTGTTCAGGGATGGAGGAAACCTGCTCTGCCCATCACCAGGAGCAGCCTAAAGAGTGCAGGGGCTGAAGAGTGTGGAAATAGTCCATGTGGCAAAGGATTTATCAGCCTTATTTCTGCTTCTGCTTCGTGTGTCTCCCAAAGGCCATTGCTTGAGTCAAAATGCCCATGTGTTGAGAAACTACGACTTTCATTTGTTTTTGTTAGAAATAAATACACGTATTTGGCTAGGCTGGTGTGGTGGGAGAAGAGGGGTTCAGCTTCATTCAGCATCTTTGCCCTGGATGTGTGGATCTGGGGAACAGAGCAGGTGTTTGGTGGGACATGGGCAAGGGAGACAACTGAGTGTTACTGCTTGGGGACCTCAGTGTCAGGAGTGACTATAAAACTGCCCTTGCAGCTCACTGGGAGTTATTTTCAGTGAGGAAGCCACCAACCTGCCCCATGGTCCCTGTGGTCCTGGTGGTCCCTGGGGTCCTGGTACTGCTTTTGCAAGGAGGGAGTTACAGATCAAAGATGGCTTGCCTGCACCCTGTCTGCAACTGAGACAGGCAGCGTGGAAGTTCAGACTCTGATTTTGTATCTCTCTGCTTTCTTTTCATGTCTCCTCCCTCCTTTGAAGTGGGACACCAAGATACCTTTAAATGAGCTCATGTTGGAATTCTGAAATTTCCAACCTGGTGTTCCTGATTCAATGCTAACCTACCTGTTCCAGTGGGTGCCCAGGGGGCCACTAATCATCATGAGGAGTTCCCCAGTTCTGGCTAACGGGAATGGGTATGTCACTGTCACTAAGCATGCTTAGTCAAAACAGCAAGAAAAATTTGCCTTAAATATGCCAAATTCAGTATAGTAGTATTTGTAGAGAACAGCTATTATCTTTGTATATTTGACAAAAGTTAATTGTCTCTGTGACAATCAGGGTAGTAGTCAGCCTGTCCCTGTAAAGGAGGGGAAAAAAATTCTTCATTTATAAGCGATTCATTAAGTAGCATTAAAGCTGTCTCTGAAGACAAAATAATCTTTTTAAAGAGGACTCAAGGTAGCGAGAAGGAAGATTAATGCCACAGCTATTTTTCAATTATGTAAGCTCCCATTTATTGCAGTACACCTGGATTAACTCTTACTAAGCTGTGTGCCCTGGTAGGCAGGGGTGTGAAATGGGGGTGTTTTGTGCCACTGGACGTGCTCAGGGAGGGATGAGAGATGCTCTGCACAGGGCTGCTGTGATGGGCATGGCAGGAGGGTGCCAGGCACTGCCCCTCCCAGCCTCCCTGTCAGCAAAGCTGTGACAATTTTGCACAAGGAGTGTGCATTTATGGTGCTGGAATATTTTGCACTGATTACATTCTACTTGGTCTTCCTGTCTGCATGCATGTACCTACTCTCCCTGGTGTAGTTCAGGTACTGAAGGGTTCTGATTTCTGGCCCTAATTCAGGCGCCTTCTCCTGTGATCATGTTCATGATCCTTTCAAATGAGCCTAAATTCTTCTAACACACTGGGGATACTCTTATTTCAGCGTGATTTATGTCAGCAGTTCTGCTAAAGTGTAATTAAAAAGGTCTCATTGATACCTCTACCTTAATTTTTTCCCCTTGCCACAGCTTGCCTTGTCTTAATTGAAGCAGTGAAGAGTCCATTTAGCAGCAAGGTGGGAGGAAACAGCCTGAAGATCATTCATCTAAATCACTCCAGTGATGAAAACAGTTGCTCACTACATCTATCATAATTTCTTCTAAGTTTCTTATGGAAGATTAGTTGCTGCAGCTATGCAGATGCACACATGCCTGGTAGAGCTCTGCAGACCTGCCTGTCTAGGGCAGTCACCCCAGGCTGTGGAAAAAGAGCTGCTTTTTGCAGGTATAAATTACACACCAAAAAAAGTGTCCAGATTAAAAGCCCTTTTAATGTTTTTCCAGTTGCATTCGTTTAATGGAATGTTACACTCCCTTTACCTTGCACTGCTCTGTGAACAAGGTTTTTTTAATTCTGAGGCCAAAATCTTTTTTGGGTAGCTGTGGTGCTCTTGCCAAGATACTTTTATGTAAAGTTCAGGTCCTTTGAAGTCACATCCACATTCTCCACAGCTGAAACACTCCTGAGAGCATCTTATACATGGTGCAAAACTGACAGAGAACAGAGTGAAGGTGAAAGGGACTGAAAGGATATGTCCATGAGACTTCACCTTACTCCTGCCTGTATGTCCTGAACAGAACAGCTGAAAGTCCATGAACAAAATTATTTGATTTACACGGAGAAAATATTTTCAAAACTATGCAGAATTCAGTGCAGAAGGTCGAAAGGAAGCCAAAAGAAGCTACGTATCAAGGTAAAATGCTGTCTTTAACAACTCAAGGATTTTGATAGCTCTGACCCTGGCCCACCAGGCCAGGGCAGACCCTGTATGCTGCTGGTCTCTGCTGGCAGGGAATGAGCCACCAAAGGCTTTGCTTTTTGCTCTGTTATTGTCTCACTCGACAGGGCAGCAATAAAACCCCCACGGTGGGTTGTGACACAACCTTAATGTTTGCTTGGACACTTTGACCTGCACACAGAGGGGAGGCTTTGGGCAGGAGCAGGAGGTGGTGCTGGACAGCCTGAGCATGGTCCTGCCCTCATGGCTGGTGCTGAGCACCTCTGCTGTGAGCACAGGCTGAGAGCTGGGCGGTTCAACCTGGAGAAGAGAAAGTGTCAGGGACACCTTATAGCACCTTCCAGTCCCTAAAGGGGCTACAAGAGAGCTGGAGAAGGACTTTAGACAAGGGCAGGGAATGGCTTTAAACTGACAGAGGGTGGGTTTAGATTAGACATAGGGAAGAAATTTTTGACTGTTGGGGATGATGAGGCACAGGTTGCCCAGAGCAGCTGTGAATGTCCCATCACTTGAAATGTTCCAGGCCAAGCTGGATGGAGCTCTGAGCACCCCGGATGCTCCTGAAGGTGTCCCTGCCCACAGCACGGGGAATTGGAACTGAATGATCTTGAAGGTCCTTTCCAACTCAAACCATTCCATGCTTCTATAGTATCCCTATTTTCTCTTTTCTGATTTTGTTTTCTAAACAAAGCTGAGAGCTCGTGTGGTTGCGGTATTGCAGCCACAGCCTGACCACAGTGGTTTGGTGTCCTCTTGTTCATGGTGGTGTCGAATAAAGCACAGAAAGTGCCTGGAAGCCCCAGCCATGGGGCTGGACTGTGGGAACTGGGTATTCTGGCTATGGGAGCTGGGTACCCCGATTGAGAGAGCTGGATATCCCGGCTACGGAAGCTGGGTATCCCGGCTGAGGAGCCGCTAAGTGAGGGGGCTGCTGAGTTTAAATTACTGCTGGGGATTCTGCAGTGCACACGTTACAATCGGTTAAAACTACTAAACCGAAAGTGAATGGTCTTATTCTGGGGTAATTGGTGGAAAAAGTCCCTGTGGGGATGGGTTTGCCTGAGGGGTGGCTGGCTGGGAGCGGAGCCGCGGGGCGATGGGAAGCAAAGGCACCGGGAAAGGCTTCAGCGACTCGAGGTGCGAAACTTCGGCTCGTAATCTCCCCCAGCCGGCACCTGCGCCCGAGGGCGGAGACGGGCGAGCGTCCCGGCGGCAGCGGAGACGGGCGGGGTGCGGGTCCCGGCGGGGCTGTGGGCCCGGCGTAGCCGCGGGGCGAGCGGGTCTGCGGGTCCCGGCGGCTCCGAGCGGGGACCCCCGCCCGCCCCCGCCCCGCGCCGCCCGCCGCCGCCGCGCGGTGGCGCCATCGGCCCGGAGAGCGCCTCAGTGCCCCCGGCGCGCACCGGGCACCCCCGCCCGCCCCCCCCCGCTCCGCCCCGGGCAGGGCGGCGGCACCGCCGGGGAGGGGGCGGCAGGCTCGCCCCGGGACGGGCCGGGCCGGGCCCGGGGGTGAGAGCTGCCGTCGGGGCGGGAGGAGGAGGAGGAGGAGGAGGGGCCCCGGCGGCGGTGGGCAGAGGCGCGCATGGAGCGGCCGGGGAGCAACGGCAGCTGCCCAGGCTGCCGGCTGGAGGGGGGCCCGGCGGCGGGAGCCGCCACCGGCCTGGCGGCCGTGCTTATCTTCACCATCGTGGTGGACGTGCTGGGCAACGCGCTGGTCATCCTGTCTGTGCTGCGGAACAAGAAGCTCCGCAACGCCGGTGAGCGCGAGGCGGGCGCGAGGGGCGGGCGGAGCGGAGCGGCCCCAGCGGAGCGGAGCGGCCCCGCACCTCACCGCACCTCACCGCACCGCTCCGCACCGCTCCGCACCGCACCGCGCCCCGGGCTCCGCCGGCCCGGCCCCGCACGGCCCCGCTGCTGGCGGGACAGGAGCCCGCGGGCGGCGGCGAGAGCAGAACGGCACCGGGGCGGTGAGGGCACCTCCGCTGGGGAGCCCCGGGCCGGTCTGCCCCGGCCGAGGGCTCCGAGCTGCCGCTGAGCCGCTGCAGTGCCCGCCCGTCGCTTCCCTCCGGTGGCCGTGCTGCCGCGGGGCTCCCGGCTCGCTCTCTGCCCGTCCCGTCCCGTCCCGCTGCTGCTGCTGTCCTCCGACTTTTCGAAACTTTTGTCCCCCAGAGGCAGCTGCAGACGGAGGAGCCAGCTCAGGTAAAACCCACGTCCCTTCAGCGAGCCGCGCTGGGAGGAGCGGGGCAGAGGTGCAGGTGAGGACGACTCCGAGAGCCGCGTCAGGTGCTGAGCAGGAGAGCTCGGGTTTTTAAGACAAGTCCATTACAACGTTGTACGCTTGCTTTTGTGTTCCAGCCTTTCAGTGTTTTAGTATTTTTATTACAAACCTGCTATGCTGAAAGCACAGTGAAGAATTTACGTCTTTTTTCCACGGGTAACTTGGAAGTCTGCCTTGTATTGACTTCCCTAATGAATTCGTCTAGGAAAATTGTTAAACTGATACTATTCAGTATTTTCAAGAAGGCTGTATTATTTGAGGATGTAAATTTCTTTCTTTCAAAGTCTTGTTATTTCAGCAAAGAAATACTGGATATCCGTATTAACAGAGAACTTATCCTGGATATAAGTTGCTCTGTAAGGAGTTTCAAGTAGTCTGCGTAGGGCTGCTTATATTGTACCATAGAGTATGTTTTACTGAGGACTATATCACTGTCTGCTTTTATAGAGAGAGACATAAAATGACCTTCAGTTTTATAGCTTGTAAAATGGCTTTAATGAAATATCTGTGGTGTTTACGATGTGCAAGTTGCAAGTATTTTGAGATGCTGATGTCTTACTGTCCCTCTCAGTCTCCTGTAAATAAGCAGTAACTCAGCAAGGTTCAGTAAAAGTACCGGATGTATAAGGCTGAGAGGACAATTTCACTCCAGTGCCTCTAACATTTGATTGATTTATTAATGAAAGAAAGCACAGAAATGGCCATTGGCTTGGGCAGGCAGTGGATGCAGTGACCCTGAATAGTGAGTTGCTTTTTAACTGGTACATAAAACGCTGCCCATAGCTACACAGACAGGCTGTGCTGGGTTTATGAGAAACTGCAGTGTAACTGGAAAAGCTCTTCTCTTCAGCTTTGCTTTAAAATGTGGGTGCTGAAAGCCAGTAATCAGTGGTTCTGGGGAAGAAAAGCACCCTGCCCTTCTCCCAAGATAACTAGCTGTTTATGTTATCTGGCTGCCAGCAGATTTGAAGCTATTAACAGCTTTTATTACCTTGCAATTCGTTGATCACTTGAATGCATTTCATGTTTTGAGACTGCCTCCGCTGTGAGTGGAGTTAAAGCTCCCGTGAAAGTGAAAAAGAACAGCTTTGTGTTGAAGTGATCACGGAGATATTTTCCAGATCTTAGTCCTTGTCAGTAGCCTGTTGTCTGCTCTCTGTACGAGCTGTCGGTGTGTAGGAATAAAGTCAACACAAGTGCAAACAGTGCTAACCTTCCTGATCTGAGGGGACGTGGCTCTTGTTGTAGACAGAACGTGAGTGTGACTAGTGGGGAATTCAGTGTGACAGACTGTGAAGCTGTGGTAAGTCCCAAGACCCATCCTGTTTTGTTCACCTGAGCACTGTTCCTGCTTCGGTCACAGCCTAAACTGGGAATTCCTGTGCTAAATCGCAAAGGGGTTCAGCAGCAGGGGGGTGAGGTGATCAGGCCAGTGGTGGTGGTGATTCAGTAAAGTAAAATGTCTAACCTGAATCTGAGTGTTGTCATCTTGTGTTGCTAAAAAGATCATATGTGCTTAGGATGTTCAGACAGTCCTGCATATCTCTCTGTTGGGATGTAAGCAGTCTGCCAGCCTCCCTGGATGCAGGACAAAAAGTCAGGGATCTCAGCTCAGTTCATGCTCCTCCTGACATGTGAGCAGCCACGTGAATGAGAGGGGCTCATCTGGAGCCCAGCAGTCAGATTGAAGTCTTTTGGACAAAGAGTTTATCTGCTCATGTGCAAATACAGCCTAAGCCCGTTCAATAAATGAAAAGGGCACCTGTGATGGCTGTGTCAGCTCCTGCCAAATCCTGGAAGGACCAAGTCTTCTGTTTCTGGAGCAAGCTCATGCAAGGTCATCCAGCTGGAGCTAAAACTATTGTCAGGATAAGCTGGGTCCAGGCTGGGATGTGTAACTGGCACTGCTTCAGGAGCTGTGGTGGGTGTCACTCTTGTGAGGTGGGGTTTTTGGTCTGTTACCCTGGATGCTTTTGAAGAACTTGTCCCTTGTCACTTCAGCACTGCCCACAGCTGCAATGGCACATAGCCACAGGAGTGTGACTGTTGGGCAGCACCTCACATCAGCATTTGCCTGGAACTGAACAAAGAGAAGGAGGTGAGTGGTGCCTGTGGGCAGAGGAAACTGGGATTCACTGAAAGCCCCAGGTGTGTTCTGTGGTAGACAGCTCACATCCACAGCTGGCTGTTCAGCCAGTCATGCTGGACAATGTCTGGTGTTGGGCTTTCCTACATCCAGGGTTACCTGGACACTTGGAGATATTTGTGTGGTCAGAGAGGTTCAAAAAAAGCTCCAGGCTTTGGTCTGTATGTCCACAGTGCAGGGCAGTGACATGATTGAGGGTGAAGGGTGTGAGGAACAACCCTGCTCCTCTCACAGAAATCTTTGACAAACCTGATCATCCTTCTATTGCTCTGGACACTGGGGGAGTTGGGAAGAACTTGCTCTTTCCAGAGAAATCACACTGCTTCTCTTTCCATCTGGGAAGGTGTAAGGTAAGTTGATGTGCCCAGTGTTGTTTCTGGGAGATGCTCAGAGTGCTGAGCACAGATTGGGACCCAAGTAACAAACAATGGTAGTGAGCTGTGGACAATGGGGCACGTGCGGGATCAGGACCAGCCGAGGGCTGCTGGCATGGCTGAATTTACAGCTTTCCATTCTGCCTCTGGCCAGCTTTACAAGTGTGAAAATCAGCTCTAAAACCAGCCAATATTTTTCAATGAGCTAGCCTGCTCCCTAGGCAGAGGCTCTGGCAATACCCTCCTCTAGTTCTTCTGAACTCAGTGCAAACTCAGGCACAGAGCCCAAACATGCATTCCCTGGAAACTCATGTCTCCCAGCAGTGCTGCCTGGAGCTTTGTGTGCAGAGAGCAATTTCTGCTGCCTCACAGGCCCTTTTTTGTCTTGGGAATGTCATTTCTAGGGATCCAAACCCTCTCTAGGGGCAGGCAGAGCAGGTACAACTCTAATGAGGTCACTGGCTTTTAATCCTTTGGATATACACTATACAGGGCTGTTTGCATAGCGAGGGGATTTTGTTCTTGAACTGTCACCCCAGCCAAAGTCAGGCGTCACACACAAGTCTGGATGTATTATGTCAACAGTTACCTTTGTCAGCCAAATGCAAACTCTCAGAAGAAATCCTAGATCTGTTTGACAAGCCCTCCAGCCAGAAAACTGTGTTGACTAGCAGGAGTTGTGTTTCCATCCCTGAGCACGGGCAGGGTGACCAGCCTGCACTGCCCGGGTCAGCCGTTTGCCCTCTGGAAACGCTGGCACTGGGCTAAGTTTTTGTTTGCTTGAGCAGGGCTTTTTATTTATTATCCCAAGACCTCTGGAACTTCCTGGCTGGCCTGGGACAGGCTTCTGGTTTGTTTTTTTTTTTGAAGTCAATGTTAGGAATTTGGGTGAGCTCTTTCATAGGCTGTGAGTCCAGGTTTTCTCGTTACAGATGTGAGGATGGTTAGCAGATGGTGCTGGGGATCTTCCCAACTCGCTTCTCAGAGAATTTTGCTATAGCTGAGATTTAAGTCATCCTTATTTGCAAAGATAAGAAGTAATACTTGTACTTTCTGTATCATCTATATCAGGATACTTTCACTGTACTTTTTTAGCATCAAGCCTAATGTATTGATAGATTGTTGCTTTTTTCCTGATAGAACTATTGCCTCTGTTTTTTTAATATCCTTTAGCTTTCTTTATAAAATGTGTTGAATTGTATAAAATTTGCTCTAATTTTATAGTAGATTTACATTTTTTACTTTTTTTTTAAAATTTGGCTCTTGTCTTAATTTCTATTTTAAACCAAATATTTTCTAAAAAATATACTGTTACTTTTTTTGGTGGCAAAGAGGGCTCTACTAAGGCATCTTTAAACATCGTCCAATAAGCATTGTCACACTTGCTTATATTTAGATGTTTTCTCTCAGTTATTTTTGTGTCTGGTTCTTTCTAGTTTTGTGAAATTGACCTTTAGGAGATGTTGTTTTGGACCATGTTCTGTTTCCTTACCTCAAATGTAGTTGGAAACTGTGATTGGTTTTCTTCCAGCTACTGCAGGATTTCCTTGTCCTAGAAAGCTATCTATTATATGTAGGTGTTGAGATTTATTTTTTTTAAATTTTTTTTAGCACCACAAACCCTCCAGCATCTGCCATAAGCCTGAAATTCCATCTCTTCTTGCTGTACACTGTGGGTAGATGCTTCAGGAGCTGCTCATCTGTTGCACTGATTCACTTGTCTACAGCAGACTCCTACCAGTGCTGCTGGTGCCCCCAGCCCATGGCCCTGAAGTGAGGGGGGCCCTGCTGCAGGTGGCTGGGCTTTCTGGGGGCTCTGCTGAGGGGAGCAGCCTGTGTGTTGGTTAAACTGTCAGAAGGTTTGCTGGCACTCCAGGGTCTCCCCTTCCCCACCTCTGCTATGGAAGGGTGGCACCCAGCACCCCTTGCCCTTCAGCGGGGATGGCACCTGTGGCATCGGAGGGGTGAGCTGCTGGCAGATGTCTCTGCTCCAGAGGGGGGCTGTCCGTGCCAGGGGTTGTTCTTGGCTTTGTTACTGATGCACCAAGAGCTCGGTGGTGAGTTTGCCATCTCGAGCTGACTCCCCCTGTGCCCCAGCCATGGGAGTGGTACCTGCAGCACCGGGGCTGGGGCTGGGGCTCAGCACAGCGAGGGCCTGGGCTGCAGGGCTGCTGCAGAGAAGTGTTGAGAGTGGTCTCTTGGGGGTGTGGTGGGCTCTGGGAGCAAGAGGGCAGGGGGGGATGGATCTGTCCCTCTGCTGCAGCCCTCTGCTCTGTAGTGGGGCTGCTGGCTGTGGGAGGGAGGTGGGAGAAGCAGGAGTGACAGTGGGATGAAACCTGTGGGAAAATCAATTTGGATTGTGGTGAAGTGTGAACTTTGAGTGTAATAGGTGTAATAAAGTGGAGAACAGTTTTGACCTGTCTTTTCCTAGAAGATGTCTTGCACAGTGAGACACAGAGACAGGGCATTTGTTCGGGCTGTGTTGGAGCCACAGGCACAGCCCCATGGCCAGACTGATTTGGAGAGGTCTCTGATGGCATCACCTTCACCTGCTCCTGCATTGGTGAGCGTTCAGGCTGCGTTCCCATCCAGGCCCTGGCACATCCCTCCTTCCAGCAGTGCTGCTCTGGGCTCCTCCTGGGCCGTGTCCAGAGTGCCAGGGAGGGGGCTCAGCCCCTGCCCTGTCTTGCTCCAAGTGGCATTTCTGGTCCCATGCTGTGCTGCTCCCATGCTGTGCTCCCAGGGCTCCAGAGGAAGCAGCAGCTCACTCAGCCATGAGCAGCTCCTAAGTTGCTTTGTAGCACAGTAGCTTCAGAAACATTTCTAAATTGGTCCTTCATGTAGCTCCTTTGGGGTTCCCAAGGGGATTCCATCTCATCAACTCTGTGAGGTCAAAGCTTCCAATATTTGGGTTTCGTTTTTTTTTTTTTTCTTTTCTATTTTTTTTTTCCAGGGAAAAATGTCTTTATGTAGATGTGAGTATTTTTAGGAATGCTGGATCTCAGGAGCCCCTTTGTGAAACTCTGTGTAACTCCCAGCAGAAATTTTTGCTCCTCCCACTCCCAAACCCGGGGTTGGAGCAGGACTTGAACACAGCACTGTAAATCATGGATGTGTGGCTGGGGAGTGGAGCTGAAGCACTGTTAGTCATTCAGTAAGTCAGCAGTGCTCAGCATGCACTTCAGGTGTACAAGTGATTTGGGAGCCAGATGGTATGTGGTCAAGTGATAAATACATGATTCGAGAGGAATTGTCATGGTTTGATGCTGGCCCAGTGCCAGGCACCCACGAGAGTCTTTTGCTCACCCTCCCCTGCTACAGCTGGGCAGTGGAGAGGGGGAAAAATAATTGACAAACATTTCGTGAGTGAGATAAGGACCAGGAAAAACACATAAAGGACAAAACAGGCTCAATTTATGGTTGAAAAATGAATTTATTACTGACAAGATCAGAAGAGGATAATGAGAAGTAAAATAAACCCCTAAAACACTGCATCCCCCCAGCCCCTGGCTCCTTCTGACTGACAGTGCAGGAGACAGGGCTTGGGGGTTTGGTCAGCTCATCATTGAGATTTTCTGCTGCTGCTCAGGGAGAAGAATCCTTCTCCTGTAAGACCACTGGGTGCCCCCATGGGACACAGTTCTCCCTGAACTTCACCAGAGTGGGTCCATTTTGTGAGCAGCAGCCACACCACACCTGCTGCAACATGAACTCCCCTATGGGCAGCAGCCCTCCCAAAACTGCTGTGACGTGGCTCTCTCTGTCCTCCAAGGAAAGGCTGCTCCAGCCTGGAAGAAGGGTCCCTCTTTCTCCATCGGGTCTTCCACTGGATCACAGCCTCCTCCAGGCATCCACCTGCTCTGGTGTGGGCAGCTTCCCCTATGGGCTCTGGGTGGATCTCTGCATCTCCCTGGATCCCCACAGGCTGTGGGTGGGTCTCTGCATCCCCCCTGGATCCCCACAGGCTGTGGGTGGGTCTCTGCATCCCCCCTGGATCCCCACAGGCTGTGGGTGGGTTTATGCATCCCCCTGGATCCCCAGGGGCTGTGGGTGGGTCTCTGCATCCCTCATGGATCCCCAGGGGCTGTGGGTGGGTCTCTGCATCCCCCTGGATCCCCACAGGCTGTGGGTGGGTCTCTGCATCTCCTGTGGATCCCCATGGGCTGCTTCACCCTGGTCTCACCGTGGCTGCAGAGCAATCTCAGCTCCCATGCCTGGAGCACCTCCTCCCCCTCCTTCTCCACTGACCTTGGTGTCTCCATCTTGTTTTCCCTCACATGTTCTCACCTCCTCCTCTGACTAGAAGCAAAACCTGTGACTTTGTTTTGATTTCATTCTTAAATGTGTCATCACAGAGGCATTACCAGCCTCTCTCATTGGCCCAGTTTTGGCCAGCAGCCTGTCCATCTTCAGAGCTGTCAGAGATTGGATCTGTTGGACATGGTGGAAGCTTCCAGGAGCTTTTCACAGGAGCCATCTTTGTGGCTCCCCTGCTCCCAAAAACCAGGCTGAGCAAAACCAATGCACCCTGAATCAGGTTTCCACTAGAAACAGTAATTCTGGCATTTCTGAACTGAAGATTATTTATCTTTGCAGTGTTTGACAAAAGTTCTGTTACACATGGGTAACAGGTTGAAATTAGTTGAAACAAAACTCCTGTTATTAGGCAGATCTGTGCAGATTTGTGTCTTGTATCGTGTCAAATAACACCCTGCCTCCCCAGATGGCCACCCTATGGACAAGAGAGCAAGCCATGCTCAGCACACTGCTGAGCTCCTGTTCTCCCTTTCTCAGTCCCTCCTAGCCCTGTGCCCTTCCCTGTCTCTACCAAAGGCTCTTCTTTTCTTTTCAGCCCCAAAGAGCATTGCTGCCCAAGGACTTGATGTTCCTAAAAAATCTCAAGAGCCAAGTACTGGCGTAGATAATGGTAAATAATTAATTACCTTGCAGACAGTCCTTCAATATGAGCTGGAACATCTTTCAGGAAAAGGGAAGGTGGGCATATGTGCTCAAAGTAACTGTTCCCTCTGATTAATTAAAAGGCTTAGAAGGACAACTGTCATGTCATGGCCTATAAATAAAATGGAAATTAATTCAGAGGTGGGTTTTGTATACTTTTATCTTTTTTTCATTTTGTTTGCATTTTGTTGTTTGCCTTCATGCAGGATGTTTAATTCTTCCAAGTCTGTCCCCCAGCAGAGAGCAGGGGTGGAGGAGGACAGGCCAGTCCTTAGGAGAAGGCTGTGCCCCAATCCCAGGACAGTAATGTCTGATGGGACTGCTTTTTCTGGTGCTGGGCAGGCACACAGCCTGCAGTTCCCATGGGCTCTATGAGCTGTGACTTAAATGCAGTTTAACATATTTCACCTTGCTCTTAGCCTGTTGTGTGGCCTTCAGATCTCAGCTGTGAGTTTTATTTCTGCAGGTGCTGCAGTAGAAAATAGATCAAACTGAATCTTAATGGGATGGGTGAAATCCACAGCAGTGTGGCATTTGGATGCATTAGGAAATGGAGCCCTGGCTGTGCTGCCCAGGGAATGCTGCCTGACAGCAGGGTGGGAGGGAGCAGCCTCCCAGGGTGCCCACAGCATGAGCCAGGATGGGGCACAGGGCTCGTGAGGAGATTCAGAAGGAGCAGTTTAGGAAAGGGAGAGATGTTCTCCAGGTGGTCCAGGATTTTCCAGTGACTTGTGCAGAGTAACTAACTTTCTGTCCTGTGTCTCTGAGGTGAGGAGATCCTATTCCTTTAGGTGACCGCTGCAGCTTAGGCTGTCCCTGGACTTGCTCACAAACATAGCATAGGAGGGTTTGTGGAGTGAACAGCACATAGAAGGTAAGAAGGAGTAGAAGAATGGAGTCCTGGTGCCTGGGTATGGATTTGGGCTCTGCTTTTAGGGTAGAACTATGGGAGACTGGGAGATGCTGATGTGTGCTGATGTGTGGTTCTTCTGCACCCACCCAATCCACCTGCTTGTCTCCTGCTTTCATCTGCTGGCCAGTTTCAATGGCAGCAGCCATCCAGATCTCACTGGGTCAGTTCTTTGGCCCTCAGTCCCACCTGCAGGTTGCTGAAATAGCCCTGCCCAGTCCTTTTTGGTGGCTTGCATTGTCAGCGCTCAGCTTTGGGGCTTCATGGGCCAATGGAGGGTCCCTGGCTCATAGGGGAGCAGGGTCAGGATCAGCAGGAAGGATCCAGGCTTGATGGGAGCTGTGTTTTTAAGGCACACTGATGGAGGAGGGAGCGTGTGAGGCTCCTGCTGGTGTCCCTGAGGGAGCAGTGAGACAGGGATGGCAGCATGGTGGCACTTCCCTTGTGCTGCTGTCAGTTTTTCTTGGCTGGTTTCTAGGAAAATGGATTATACCGCATTCAAAATATTCACTACTGGATTTAATAATATTTCAAAAATAACTTAAATGTATTTCTTTCAGAAGTGGTATTCCATAGAAATCCTTTCTGTTTATCTGCTGGCATTGCCAAGCACGTACTCCAAGGCCAGCATCCACACCAGTCATTGCTTCTTTAAACAGAATGGGAGAACAATAGCCTGTGTCATTAGCTGGCCCCGAGCTGTCTGAGGACAAGGGCTGTGCATTGTGTTATTCCCTACCTGCAGCTTTTCCCTGAGATTGTCTGGGTCATATCTCTGTGTTGGCTCTGCCAGAGGTGCCTCAGGGAGCAGAGCCAGGGCTGAATGGCTGGGCAGGCTCCCTCTACCACTGCACCTTTGCCAGCTGAGTTTGTTCTTCAGCCTCAGTACCTCTAGAGACAATTCTTCAGTCTCTACATGTCAACGTCCTCCCTCCTCATCTTTGAAGTGCTCTGGAACTTTCTGAAGTGTTTCACTTGTGGAGTGCTGGGAAGGTGGTGATCTCTCAACACTGGCCTGATGGCTTCTTTGCAGAGCTGACATAACAGCAAACCCCAGGCCCTGTGGCTGATTGCCCAGCCAGGTGAAGTTGCCCAGCCTTACAGCACCCCAGGACACTCCTGTGGCTTCTCTGTGTGTCAAGGGAGGAGATCAGAGCTGAAACTCAGAGTTTGGCCAGTGGTGCTATGAAGATGTGGGCGTGAAGTGCATTAGCTTTACCTCAAGTGTAGCAAACACCCTTTCCAATTCCTGGTACAGAGATTGAAAGCAAGTCATGACAACACAGAATATTCCTGGAAGTGGTTTCCAGTAGCATTTGGAATAGTCTGGAGTTGCCAAAGTTATTATTTCTGCTGTTCTCTCAAGCTCCTCTCTCACCTCCGCTCTTCTGACTCCTGAGGAAGGCAGATTGTGCTCACACTGGCAGTATCTGTTAATATCTGACTGAAAATATCTGTCTCTACTGAGTGTAGCACCATTAGCTTATTTACAAATGGTCAGTATGATCTCAGCACCTCAATAAACAGCATTAGCAAAGATCATGGAATTCACAGATTGGTTTAGATTGAAAGGGATGTTTAAAGGTCATCTGGTCCAGGCCTCCTTCATGGAGCAAGGACATCTTCAACCAGATCAGGTCACTCAGAGCCCTGTCCAACCTGGCTTTGAATGTTGCAGGAATGGGGCACCTACCACCTCTCTGGGCAGCCCCTACCAGTGGCTCACCATCCTCATTATAAAAAACTTTTTCCTAATATTTAATCCAAATCTACCTTCTTTTAATTTAAACCCATTATCACTTAGTCCTAGTGCAACAACCCTTGGTAAAACATCTGTCCCCATCTTTCTTACAGACCTCTTTAGGTACGAGGAGATGCTGTAGAGTCTCCCTGGAGCCTTCTCCAGGCTGAACACCCCCAAGAATTTGAATGAACATCCAACCTTTCCTTCATAGGAGAGGTGTTCCAAAATGAGGATGAGTTGAAGAGTTAGCTATCCTCTGCTTTCCACCACTAGTTCTGCCTGTTTTCTTTCTGGCCTTTCCAAAAATATTGGCAGCATCTCTGGAGTTTTCAGTGCTCTGCTTTGCAGGGAGAAATTAAGCTAGAATGAAGTATACTGGTGCCTTTACGCAGAAGTACATGTTATCAAGGCAGAGATTATATCTTTGCTATTTCAAGGGAAGACTAGAAATTAAAAGAAAATATTTTTCTGCTGTACTTAAGATGTGAGCATTAAGTCAGTGGTGAGCTCTGCGATTATGGCTTATGTCTTAAACAGTCTTTCTAGTAACCAAAAGTGATTAGTCAAAATTAATTGGACTGAGTGGAAAGCTTGCTGACAAAACACTTCAAGAGTAGGTGTAGCTGACAGGCACAAAAGCGGTCAGACATTACAATGTGGATTGCAAACTCTGCCTCTGCCGTGCTCATCGTGGGAGTTTCTGTAGGGAAGGGAGAAGTGTGGTGTGAGGATTGCAGAAAAACTCAGGTGTGATGGGAGAAGGAGGGGCATGTGTGATGGGAACAGGAGGGATGCTTGTGGTGGGAGGCTGTGGGTGAATCCCTGCCTTGGAAGGGGCAGTCCTGTCTGCTGAGAGTTAACGCCATGGCCAGCAGACAGAGCAAGGAGGAGCAGCAGCAGCCACAGCTCTGCTGGCTCTGGCCAGGCACAGGTTTGCAGCTCCTGCACAGGATCCAGCTGCACTCCTTGCTGAGATACATTTGGGCCCCGAGCAGACCAGCAAACCAGCCTGCTGGAAGGTGCCTGACCTCAGGTCACTCCTCACCCAGGTTAGGAGCATTGAGCATCTCAGCACATGTACTGGCCTTCAGGCCCTTCGGGGATAGAATTAGACAATGCTTTGTTTTGGAAGGGATTTTAAAGGTCATCTCATCCCAACCCCACTGGCACTGGTGTTACCCTCTTAGGAAAACAGAGAATTTGTAAGACAATGCACTCTTGTTCCTGACAGATGCTGATGAGCCAGTTCCTAATGACCCAAGACCTTGCTGGGGACTCGAGGGGGCCCTGTATCAGAACAGCTGCAGTGAACAAAACATTCCCTGCCTGCTCTAGGCTCTCATGGAAAGGTGAGGCAATGCTGTCTGCCTGCACCTTGCTCTAAGTCCTTCTAAAAAGCAAGTGAGGACAGAGAAGCCAGGAATTGACTTGAGGGAAAACCTAGGTGGGAAAACCAGGGTTTCCCATGCAAGGCAATGAGGAAGTAAAACTGACTTGCCTAATTAAGACAATAGACTAATTAGCTAATGAGAGAAGTCTTTCCAGTGTGGATGTACCATTGGAAGCCATTAATTAAAAGTCTTGCTAAATCCCAGACTAGACAAAGCCTTTGATAATAGGGAAGAGGAAGAAGTAGTTAGCACTGTGTCCCTTAGCACACACAAAGCCTTGTCCATGGAGTCTTTAAAATAATAAATTTGCTTTGGAATAAATGATACAGATATGGAAACAGAGGAGTGGGGAAGCAACAAACAGGGCTTACAGGGAGCTAGACTCTTTCAGTCTTGCTGTGGCAGCATCTGTTCTTCCTTACTGGTATTTTGACTCCAGTTCTCTCATTTGTTATTTCCTTTTTGAGACAAATTTCTCCCAGGAGAGGTTGGATTTCTCCTGATTGATCGTTGCATTACAAAACCAGTTGCTGCTGCTGGGCAGTTTCCATTGCTTTGGCAGACCAGTCTTTTAAAGTTTCCTCTTACCTTTAAAAGTGATTCTTTTAATTATTTCTAACAAATCTGTAACGATACCAGTTTTTCCTCCCATATGGAATGAAGACAAATGATCAAACTCTGACACCTTTTTCCTGGAATATGATCCTGGTTTGTAATCAACTCTTCTATTTTTCTCTTCCCTGTTTTTAAATGAGTTTCAGTTCCTGGTAGTCATCAAAACTGTCCATGGCCTGGCCTGCAAGAGACCTCGAGAGGGACTTTTAGAGGGGGGCTGTAGGGACAGGAGAAGGCAGAAGGGCTTCATGCTGACAGAAGGCTGGTTTAGATGAGATACTAAGACAAAATTCTTCAGTATGAGGACGTAGTGGGATAGAATATAAGAAAATAAAGATAGTGTAGAAAGTAATCTCACCCCTAAGGAGTTGCAGCTGGGCCAATTATCAAAGATTAGAAACAGGCCTGACTTTAACAGGCCACAGCTGTAACCAGTGAAAAGCAGAGTGCTATAAAAGAGTGGGGTGGCTGGGTGAGGGGGAACTGGAGTCAGTGACTGTTTTGTGAAGAAGAGTCAGTGCTCTGAGGAGATGCCCACGAGAAACACCAAGAAGGTGTGGAACTTTTGTGATAGGAGATAACAGCATGGGACCCCTGTGATAAGATGGCAATGAGGATGGTGAGACACTGGCACAGGTTGCCCAGAGAAGCTGTGGATGCCCCATCCCTGGAACTGTTCAAGGCCAGTTTGGACTTGGCTTGGAGCAAATGGGTCTAGTGGAAGATGTCCCTGCCTGGGGAGTTGTTGTGTCAAGCCCTTGGCCACAAGTTTTCCTTACCTGGGCTAAAATTTTCCCCAAACTGGAATGGGAGGATACAGCATGTCAATGAAGAGGAAGTGCTGAGCAGCCCTCTGTTGAGTTTAACTTTCTGCCATGGACACGTAAGACAATTCATTCTAAAATAGAAAGCTGAACAGTTACTCTGCACTGTGTTGTTCTAGAAAAGCACTTCTTTTTTTAAAGAACAGGCAGAGAAGCTAATTCCTGCTAAGCATTCATTTTGTATTTGTCCTTTCACTCACCCTTGCTTCTCTAATTCTGCTGAGACTGATCTTTCACCAGGAAATGAGGAAGGCTGGGGAAAGGTGCTGTGTGGGGGGCATCTAAATGCACTTGGTTGCTGACTGCAGGTGGATGAGGATGCCAGCACAGACGAGCATGTGGCAGTGGCTTGCACTGCTTCAGAAACCAGTGGCCCTTTTTGTTCTGAGGGATCTCTTTTAACTCCTGGACTTTCTTGAAAGCAGGGTTCTCAGTGTGTGCTGAATCCTTTTTAAAGTAACTGGGTTGGATTTGAATTAGGAGCCCTCTAAATACTGTGAGGAGCTGGTGGTACAGCTATATTTGTAGTGGCATCCTGGCTGCAATGCCATAGCTCTGAGCTGCCACACCAGCAGGGACTGCAGGGCTTGGCAGCTCCCTGTTGGGAACAAAGGCATTGGGCACAGTGTGTGTTGTGTCTCTGTAGGCTGTTGTCTGTCCTGTTCTCCCACTGTGCTGAGTGGTCCTTGGGGGCAGGAGAGAGGGGAAAACAGAGTGGAACCAGGAGAGAGAATGACTCTAGTCATCCTAGAGCTCAAAGTAGAATTGGAAAATCTCCAGGATCACTGAGTCCTACCATTGACCTAACACTGCCAGGTCCATCATTAATCCTGTCCCTAAGTGTCACATCTACACATTTTTTGAACATTTCCACCAGCCTCCTTGTCCTTCTTTGGACACAAATCACTTGAACAGCTCTGCTCTAATAGGAAGATAGATATTTTGCAATCATGCTAAAACAAGACTCTATAAAAGTCTTCTGATTCTGGACCTTTTGGCCTGGCTGGTGCTGACTTTAAAGGTGAGGTCTCTGCTGAAGTGGCCCAGGAATAGAACAGGGGAAGCTGTTGTGGAAGTTCCCTGCAGTGTTGGTAAAAGGACAGTCTGAGCTGAAGTGTCCTTCAGTGGCAAAAGAGATGAAAGTAGCTTTGGCTTGTGTACAGCCCCTTTCATATGCCTCTGCCTGTGATCTCTGTGCTTGTGTGCTTGTCAAAAACAGCGTTCAGTTTCCTTTTGTGGAGGGTGTGAGTGGTTGGAAAGCTCTTGTGCTGGCTCTCTGGGCAGCTGTGAGCAAACCCCGGTGCTGTTGATATCCCTTCCACAAAAGTGGGCCTGGTAATGTTTATCTTTCACCCTTGTGAAAGGAAGGCAGAAGATGGGATTTCTTTAGGATGGTGGTGAGCTGTGGACTGTAAAAAGAGCCTCCTTTCCAGAGGACTGCTGCCAGACCAGTACACTTCAGACAGACTATGTGCTGCTTTCTCTGTCCTAGACAAGGAGATTTTTAGCGCTGTGGTATCTGAAAGAAGCTAAGATGTGTTTGTGTCCATCTGTCCTGGTTTCAGCTGGGATGGGGTTAATTGGAGCCCAGTGCTGGGCATTGGATTTAGGATGAGAATAGTGTTGATAACACACTGAAGTTTCAGTTGCTGCTAAGTGTTAGTGTTTACACCAACTCAAGGACTTTTCAGCTTCTCATGCTGCCCTGCCAGCACGGGGGGCATAAGGAGCCAGAAGGAGCATGGCCAGGGCAGCTGACCACAGGGATATTCCAGACTGTGTGCTGTCATGCTCAGCCTATAAATTATGGGCAAAGCTGCCCAGGGGCTGCTGCTCAGGGACTGGCTGGGCATCAGTTGTCAGGTGGTGAGCAATTGCATTGTGTATAATTTGTTTTGCATATTCTAATTCTATTATTGTTATTACTTCCTTTCCATTTCTGTGCTATGAAACTGTCTTTTTCTCAACACACAAATTTTACCTTCCCTCCCATTCACTCTCCCATTCCACTGGAAGGAGATGAGTGAGCAGCTCTGTGGTGTTTAGTTACTTGCTGAGGTAAAACATGACACTGTCCCATCATCTGGTTTACTTTATTTTTGTCAGAAGTGCCCAGTTTGCACTTTAGGAGCTGCATCAGGGACAATGCTTCTTCCTTGTGAGAAGTGCTGGTGGTGGGATGTGAGACCTGTGGAGCTATAGTTTCCCCTCACATTGTATTAGTTTCTTTGTCTCATTCTTTCTCCCTTCATCTAAAATTATTTTAGCTTTTAAGTGCATTTCCAAGCTGTGGAAAGCTACTGACATTCAGAAGCTTTCAATCTTCACCACCAAGAGCACAATTCTTCTGCATTTTCTATCAAAAAGTGTATTATAACTCATCAGTCCAGTAACACCTAAGTTTGCAAAGGTTTATGGGTTGTTTAAATATATTAGGTCTATGAATCCAAAAAGTAGATATCTGCTAATGCATCAGATCTGTTCCTTATGCCTCTTGTACTTCCCTGCCTTCCTCACAATCCTGCTGTAGTAATTTTTTCAGGGACTAGCAGTGTCTGCCTGTAATTGTGTTGTGAGTATCTTGAGAAGTAAGAAGCCAGATAAAATTCAAAGCAGGACAAGGCAATCTTCCTACAGATTTTGAAAGTGCTGCAGAATTGTGGATTAAAGAGATCAAGCACCTCTGCTTTTGCCCTTTCCCTTCTGCCTGGGTGCTAAATGACCTGCATTAAAACAGTTTAGCAGAGCAACAAAACACAGCTAGTTTTAAGCAGCAAAAAGGCAGAAATAGAGCAAAAAGAGTCCAAAATTAATTTGGGAAGCAGCTTGTCGCCTTCTGACTTAAGATCTGTGTTCTGAATCATTGTTGAGAAAGAGAAGCCATTGCCCATGTGAGTGGATTTACATTGGGTTTAAAAGGAAAGGATGAGATTGAGTCTGGTGTTTAGGTTTGCCTGCCATGAGTCTTCATCTCAGTTTCCCTCTCCTGTGACACTCCCATGGAAGTAGGCCAAGAGAGTTTCACTCTGGGAAGCAATGTAAAGCCAATGAGCTGAGTTTCACAGCATGGAAAATATTTGCTCTCTTCTGCCAGTCTTCTTCCTTAATCTCTGAATATCTCCATGCACAATCTCGTCTGTAATTACAGCTGCACTGGAACCTGAGAGTGTGATACCTATAAGTTACTTACTTTACATTTATTTATTCATATAGCTTTTATTGTCTTTTATCTGTGTTGAAAACCAGGTTTTTGTTTTCAACTGTTCAAAGTCAAGTGTTTAAAAAACACACAAACCCAATCCTGTTGGCCCAGGCACTCATACACCAATACAAGTGTATCATGTGCCTTGTCATCTTACCAAAAGCTGCAACTTCTAAAAAAAGTAAATTGTTTTATCAGTGATTCTGGCAGCTCAGGCAGGGGTTTGTATGAACAGATGCTTTAAAGGCTAAAGGGACCAAACAAGGGTGCATGTATCAGTGTTGTTCTGAGACAATGGAGATATGGCCAGCCAAGTTGTTTGAGCTAAACAATGGACTTTTTGCATACTAATTGATAGCTTGATGTTTTCTTGAAATGTGCTGGTTAACAAAAATAATGACTGCATCACTGGGATACCAGTACATCAGAGAATCATAGAGTTGTCTAGTTGGAAAAGACCTCCAAGATTCAGCCATTAACCCAGCACTGCCATGTTCATCATTAAACCACATCCTAAATGCCACATCTACACGTCTTTTAAATCCCTGACAGGATAATGACTTTACTGTGTCCCTGGGCAGCGTGTTCCGAAGGTTGGCCACCCTCTTGGTAAAGAAATTTTTCATAATATTCAATACAAACCTACCCTGGAGAACTTGAGGCCATTTCCTCTTGTCCCTTGCTACTTAACTGGGAGAAGAGCCTGACTCCCACCTGGGTACAACGTCTATTCAGGCACTTGTGCAGGGTGATAAGGTCCCTCCTGAGCCTCTTTTTCTCTGGGATAAACATCTCCAGCTCCCTCAGCTGCTCCTCATCAGCCTTGTGCTCCAGACCCTTCCCCAGCTCCATTGTCCTTCTCTGGACACACTGCAGCCCCTCAATGTCCTTCTCGTGAGGGGCCCAAAACTGAGCTCAGCATTCCAGGTGTGCCCTCAGCAGTGCCCCATCATTCCAGCTTATGGCTTTATCTAATTCATGTTTGATTTAGATTCTAATTTTTCACATCATTCAGAAAAAGAAGGTTTTAAACAAGCAGTGCCTCTTAACGTACATGTAATTTCATCTTCTGCTCTGAGTAAAGGAGTATAACAGGGAGCAGGTGTTGCTTCTCCCAGCTTTATACATACTTGACTGTGATGCTTCTTTTAGAAATGTTTCCTTCTCCAAAGAGCCAAGTACAAACTGTCATCTTGATAACGATGACCAATTAAGAGAAGGAAACATGGAAATTTCAGGAGAGGGAACAGCATATGACCCTTATAAAGTGCTGTAAGCACTGTGGAGAGCAAACAACTGTACTTGGTTCCTGGCAATATCTTAAAAAATTAAAATATGAGGTAGCCCAAGAGGACCTGGTTGTAGAGCTCTGTACACCATCAGTGGTGTAGTCTGGTTTTTCTCTAACACCTTCAAGCCAGAATTTTGGAAGAATTTCAGTAAAAAAAACTATATTTTAATTTCACAGTGGTTAAAAAGGTATCATTTCTTGACAAAAGTGTGTCTAGCCAAATATTAAAGACTTTTTTCTCTTCTTCCATGGCTAATTTTGATTAAGATCTGCTTTGCAACAATGCCAGTAAAGCCAAAGTTTTTTTACTTCAGAACATGGAGAAAGGTACAGCAGATTTATTGGCAAGGCTGGATGTATTTTATTAACACCACAATGGGGAAGTCTGATTCTGATTTATTTGCAGAAATTTCACAGTTTGGCAGTGCTGTCTGGCAGACTTTCTCTTGATCGTTAATTGACTGAATATTAGGATTGGCCTGAATAGAAAGTTTTGTTTGAATGGGAACTTCAGTGTGTGCTGAATCCTTTTTAGAACCTGTGAACATTTTTGAGAACCTAAGGCACAATGGTAAATGTTAGAGAGTTTAGAAGGAACCAGTAGTTCCTGATCAATGCAGTTCTGATTCACATATCTGTTAGAAATAGAACTTTTCCAAAAGCTTCTGTCTAAATTTAAATGGACTGTTTATAGCAACCAGCCAGTAATACAATATACTGAGCAAAACGTGCTGAGCATGTGGAGCAAACAGGGTTATTAAGGCATGAATAAATCATTGGTTCAAATAAACTTGCACTAACGATGGTGCCCATTTAAAGAAAATGTACCTCGTAATTCAAAGTGTTTCAGAATTTAAAATAATAGTTACAGTCTTAATCACCAGGAGGCAATGTTTCTTTCCCTTGGTGGCAGAGGAAACCTTACTAATGTAGGGCTTCTCCTTCTCTAGGTATAAGACTCTAATTTCCCCATGAAAATCATATCAAACATGTGCCATTGTATGGGATTATTCCCCTCTGCCAAATGGGGAAAGGGAGAGAAAGATGACAAATTTGGCCTTGTGTATTGTTTTAGGGAGTGAATGTCTTTGACTCTTGATTTCTGTACTATGGGGAATTGTCATGTCCAGATTTGGGTTTTGGTGTTTAAAATTGGAACAAAAAGTCAAAATTCACTGTGGACTGGAGGTCGATTGCAGCTTGTCAAAACACTCTTATTAGTGCTGAAAAATGTAAATGTGCATATAAGGTAAAATGGAACTTTTCCATGAGGCAGCTCCTTCTGGCAGTGGTGGTGCAGGGCATGGCACCAGATGACCCTCAGGTCTGCTTTGATGTGGCTGTTCTCAGGCTCAGAGCATTCCTCAACCCTTTGGTCTCCATGAGGTATGAGAAAACACTCCCTTAACAGACCTCTGTGCATGAATTCAGTGTGGCAAATACTGACCTTACTTACCTGGCTTTCTGAAAACTTCCTGCTTCTGGTGGCACTCAAAGTCCAAGGCATTTTTTATAGAGACCTGAAAATGCAGGGTACTGAACCAAAAGGAAAACAGTCAAAATGTAAGCTTTCTACAGCTCCATGTATTGCAACCCCTTGCATTAGTAAACCTTTTATTTATTATATCAGACATAGCTGTGTGAATTCATACATTTCAGATGCATACAAATGAACAGGAAGAATTTTAAGTTCCTTTATGAGTGAGTACTTTCTGGAGTTTTTATTTTTTTTTTTATGGTGCTTGATGCTCTTTAGCCTCCTAAAGCTTGAAACCAGGACAGTTAATGCTGTGGGATGGGATGAGAGGGAGTTTGAAGAATGGAAAAGCACCAGAAACAGTTTCTTATAAGGTTACCTATAATCCCCTGCTAAATCCATCCTTCAGAAGCATCTCGAAAGGGATGCTGCTGATGTTGTTGCCACAAAAGCAGTGTGAGTGTTCCAGCACGCCAGGATCAGCCCTGTTGGGAATGTCCCTTCCCATAAAGAGAAAGGAGGGAATTTACCCTTGAGACTTGTCAGTAGTGGGAAGGGAAGTACCAAGTGGGTTAGTTTTCCTACCACATGAGGTTTTCCACTGCCCTCACTTTTCCTATGTTTTGCTGAAAAATAGAAGAAAAGCACCAAGGGAGTGGGGTAGAAATGAGAAAGAGAGGAATAGTAAGGATTCCCTTGTCTGTGGGATGTGGATTTATGAGTCTCATAAAATGCTTTTCTGCTTTTCCTAGTGAGAAATAATCATGCAATTCTGTTATCTTTGAGAGCATGATGATTTATGCTTTTAGAATGAGTGTTCTTTCCAATTTTCCACATCTTTTCAGTGCTTCAACAATGTCTTGGGGAGATTTCTTTTTCCCAAGAAAGGGTGGACCAGATGGTCCTTGGGGCCCCTTTCCAGCCTGGTTTTCTATGATTCTATGAAAAAGTGTGTTTGATTGTTTGTTATTTTTTCCATATGTAGTTGTGTGGTGTTCTCCATTAAGGGCTCTGTGATTGTGTCTCTGGGAAATGTGTTTAGATAGATAATCATTCACATGATTTTGCCAGAGTCAAAATCTGTGTAATTATCTAAACAACTGCATACCCTGCAGAGTTGGGTTGCAATTCGTGGCTTCCAACCTGGGCTTTATGAAATATCTAGTTTTGTCTTTGATAGTGTGTGGGTAATTCACATGATGTCATTCAAGTTTGCAAAGTACATCTCCAGAGTATTGGTTCTGGGATCATTAGTAATGAACATTAATCATAATTAAAGGAATGTCATTATTTGAACTTTTGCATTTTTGTCCTTTCAATGTTTATGTGACTGTTGCAGCAGCTGCAAATATTGTTGTAAACATCTGACCACATCCATGGAAAGAAATCTGTAAATGATCAGAAGACTACTAAAGTTAGGGCTTTCTTTTCCTGGACTTTAAATGGTGTCAGCAGCATAGTTACCTTCCCAACGTGTTTTCCCTTTTCTTCCTAATACAGAGAGGAGCCAGCTTTGCCTTCCTTTACAACCCCTGTCCATGGATAACAATCCAAATTAATCCTGATCCCATCTTTCTACACCATTTGCACATTGCAGGAGAATGTGTAAGTGAGGGAGGGTAAATATTTAGAGCAGGTACTGTCATAGCGTGCAGCCAGTGGGTGTGGGCTGGGGACGCGTCACCCCAGAGCGTGTTGTAGGATGCACTGTGGTGAGGTAAGGCACAAAGCATCTTTCTCATCGTGTGCCCAAAGAGGCTGCACCCAGCACATCCTGGAAATAGCAAGGTTGGGTTTGTTTCCAGAGGGCTTGTTCCCATGCAGTCTCCAGCACGCTCACCCTGGCTCAGGCTGCATGCACTGGACAGAGCATTTCAATTTCCAGCTCTGCCTGTAGGGAAATGAAGGAGCATTTTGAGACCTACTGCGTCTCCTTGCAGAGGTCACACTAGTTCAGTGAGAACTGGGTTTGTCTTCCCATGACACAGCAGTCTGAGGGGAAAAAATATGTGAATCCTGGCTTAAATGGATAATGTGAAATGCAGATGTGTCATTATGCCTTGCCCTGCTGTCTGCAGGGGCAGGGCTGAGCCTTGTGCTTCTGCTGACAGGGGTCTTGCATGGTTCCCAAAGTGTCAAAAGTTGAAGACAACTGTACTTTTTGGGTCTCTAGAGAGAGTGTGCAGTGCCCACACCTCCTGACTGCCCCAGCATTCCATCCATCCTGATCCCCTTCCTCCCTCACAACCTCTCTCCTGGGCTTTGTCTGCCTTCAGCCCAATCCTGTATGAAAACAACAGAGGGAGTTGGCAGGGGCTGTCATTTTCCTTCTGCTGTCACATCCACCCCAGAATGAATCTGAGGGTGACTTATGAGTTTAAAGTGAACTAGCAGCAGTTTTAAGCAGCGTCCTGCTCGTTCTGCTCTTATTCCTGATTTTTCTCTACTCATTGAATGCAGCCTCTCGTCAGAGAGGGAGCTGTCCTGCTGGCTGCAGCAAGCAGGCACTACAGAAGGGAGGGGACACTGCCCATGAGCTCCCACTGCTTTCAAGGGTGATGCCAGGCCTTGCAGTCACATCTCTGAGTCTTGCAGGAGGGTGGGAATTTCACTGAGTTGTATTGATGTAGGCATATAGTGCAACCTATGTGTTCTCATCAGCCTTTTTCTCACTTAAAACCCTTTTAATTGAACCCTTTTTGAAATTCTTGAGCATGTTTCCTCCTGCCCTACTTCATGTCCCAAGTTAAAAATTACCATTAAAGGTTTTACTGATAATTGTATCTTTATTGCATCCTGCAGGCAGAGCTCAAAGGTTGAGAGGAATGATGTGCCAAGCTGGGCTTTCCCTGAGGGGATTTCCTTTGTGATGGAGCATTCTGGCTCCAGCAGCTCCTTCAGCCAAATTTTCTTTGTCAGCCTTCATTTTAGAATGTGACCAGGTAATACTAGAAGAAAATATGGCCTTTAATTCTTACTCTTAGGTTTTTCCCTGCTGGCTTTCAAACCAATGATGTTTCTGAAATGCTGAGATGCAGATTTGTTTCTGTGTTTTCTTTCAGGGAGTGAGCAATGGCAGCCCTGCAGGTCCTCAAATGAGTGCAAGATGATAATGTTTTACAGAAGAAACCTTTGTTGGTGAAAAATTATGTAATCAATTTCCTAGATTCTTTTTTGCAGAAAACATTTTTTTGTGTTGTGAGGAAGAACAAAATAGTGGTTTTGACATCTTCAGAAATTAAGATTTTCATGTAAAACTTTCTTGAAAAAAGCACCAACCCAACACTTCAGTTTTATAATTATAATAAAAGAGCTTGAAGTCACAGTGAAATATTCTGCTCCCAAATTTCTTCTTGTTTGATGCACTGGAAATTAAATTTTCTGAGGTGATGAATAACAAATTGTGTTGTAGCAGGAGCCAAACACTCTTGTTCCAAACAGAAGGTTATTTGTACAACCTGTGTGCTGGCGTGTGCCAGGAAGTGTGTGAGGAAAGAGCAGTGGCACTCCAGATGCCACACTTCACCAATCCTTCCATTTTCAGGGTTTTCTGAATTGCAAAGTTTATCTTGTGTTTTGGATGGAATAATACAGATCCAGATCCAACAAGCAGTCTGTCTTCAGTGACTTGATAAATTGTTCTTAATTTTCTGGAATAGGTTAATTTCATTTAGGTAAGGAAAGGCAAAAAAGCAGGCTTTTCAGGGCACTGCCAAAAAGGAGATTAAGTCAGCATCAAATCCATTAGTCGACCAATTTATCTGTGTTGGCTAACACCATTTCAGCCTCTTTGTCTGTCTTTTTTTTTTTCTCCTTAGGTGACAGTTTAGGTAACTTTTCACTGCTGTATTGCAGCATTACCTGGTGGTTGCTCTGCATAAAACTAGGTTTACTGCCCTCTTAAAATTTTTTAAAGCAGATTTTGTTTAGTTTTATTTTTTTATGGCAACTTTTTCTTCTTCTGTGAATGTACCAGTTCTTTGAAAACTGATTTCTGGGACTGTGCAATCCTAATCATTGTTGTAGGCTGCTGCAGAACATGCCGGTAGTAGAAGTTGCCTCTATCAATTGTGCATTTTTGTGTTCATCATTATTCAGTGCCAGCTCTGGGTTTCCTTTCAGGATTCCTGTTCCAGGCTCCAGGGTGTGCTTGCTTGGGGTTGTCTTGGCAGCCTTTGTTTTCCTCATTTGAGTTTCCTATGACAGAGGATTGGAGATTCCTCATAGACAGAGGTTCTGGTGTCACTTGAAGTCTAACCACTGATGGAGACTTTTTTCACCTTTGGAATACTTCTAACATGTCCATCTTTTGAGGATTCTTTTCTAATTCCCTGGCATTAAATTTTTCAAATTCTTCCAAGAAACATGTATGCCAGCTATTATCCCTGCCTTTGCTGGTGTCACTGAAGCCATTAGGGATTTAGGGGAAAATACTGGCTTAGAGGAGACTTCTGCTAATAACTTCTTCCCAAAATGAGTTTTCATCTTCTAACCTGATACACTGAAGGTGAGTTAGTTTCACTTGAAGTCAGCATTATCCTCTCAACAGGAAATGTTCCTCAGGTACCATGGTGGGGGAATGACTCCATGGAGTTGTGGGAAGAGTGTTGCCTATGGAATTTAAAGTTGCATGTGCTACATTCAGCATTTCTCATCTAAGCTCATCCCAGTGTGGGGGATTGTGGGGAGCTCCAGGACTGGTGAACAGGGATGTGCTCCTGCCAGTTATACCCCATTTCTTTGGTTGTTGTTGCTGTCACAGCCCCTGAGCCCGCTGTGCACAGAGCTGTGCCAAGTGCTCAGTGAGGGAGGACTCCCCAGAGCCACAGGGTGAGCATGCTGGAAATGTTTCAATTTCTGTTCTGCCTCCCAGTCAATGACATCCTCGTGCTCACAGATAGCAGTGAATCCACTGGAGGCAGATCTTTGCTGGCAGAGCAGGAAGCTGGAACATGCAGAGGCAGCGGTTTGCTCATGCTGCACGGCGATTGACTGGAAAAGTCCTTGCTTGGAACAAGGATGTGTCTCTCATTTGTCCTTATATTCAGTTCTCCAGTATAAGACTAGCTCTTACTAATTAAATGCAGAATTACACAGTGCAGTCACCTTCTGTCCTCTGAAGAAATAGAGAACAAAACGTGTCAGCACTGCACTCTCCTGCTGTGGGGTAATCTGGAACTGGCTGTTGGTTATGTACTTAATTTGTTTGGTTTGTCAGTGTTTATTAGGAGCCTTTTGATAAAAGCAAAATCATCCCATCCCCTCTGGAAATCAGCATCCTTCTAGCAAAATGTACAGCTTGGCTTGCAGGGTACCTTTTAGTCCCAAGTATTTCCCTGTGGTTTCTGTGGTACCTCTACAAAATCAACTCCAGGTGTGACTTAATACAGTCCTGTTCCCCCAGCAATCCCAGCTGCTTTCATGGTGTAGTCACCAGTGCCTGGTGGCATAGCGAATTTGGGAGTGCTGAAAGGTGGTGACAGGAGTGGCCTTGACCTCTCTGGGAAGAAGGAAATGTGTGGTTTGTTCTACCATCAGCATCCTCCATGTTGAATACTGCCATGTCGTAATGGAATATTGTAATACCAAGTGAACAGCAGTAAAATTCAGTCTGGTAAGATTTATTACTTTAATATTGGAGGGCTTAAGCTGATACCAGATTAACATATTCATAGGGTTTTAGGAACTGCTTGGGTATTAACTGCTTCCTTTTAAACTGAAAACTTTGCAAGGGTGTTGCATCTCCTCTGCGATAATGACTCAGTCTGTCTTTGTAAGAGGTTGAATTTCTTTACATGATGTTTTGAGACTAAATATGAAAGAGGGGAAATGGCCCTTAATTTTAACAAGTTCCCATTTGGTTTAACAGCTGCTGTGAGATCTCTCTTGTCTTTTTGGCTGTGTTTGCCACTTAGGCAGTGTGTTTCTGGTTGTCAGAGTCATACAGAGTTCTAATGAAGTGCAACACTTTTTTTCTTTTCCCTACAGCTGTTATTTGTCATTTGATATAACTCTGCCTTGTGAGAGTTTTATTCCTGAATAGATGATAAAAGGACAGCTAGTATCAGAAGGCAGTGCTGGCATGAGAGACTTTGCTTTGTTGCTAGCATAGAAGAAGCCATTGCTCTCCTTTTAGAGGATGTGTTATATGGCTGAATTTGGGAAAGCCTTTCAACTCCTGAGGGAGCCAAAGCCAGTCTCTTCCCCTGTTCTCCCCCTTGCTGCTGTCCTGTCCTAATTAGCAGTTAAACTCCACGCCCTGTGCTCTCAGTGCCAAGACACTGACTTCTGGCAGTCATGGGAGGTTTGTTTTTCACTGCAGTGCAGTAAACACTCTGTGTTTGTGCTCTGTGCTCCCAGATGAGGGCTGTGAGATCTGCTGAATCAGCAGACACGGCCCACGCTCCTTGGGGCTCATCCTCCTCTGCCCCAGAGGAGGGAGATGTGACAGCCAGGGCTGGGTGACGTGATGGCCTGGGCACGGCGTGGCCCTGGGGAGGCTCTTGGGTGGTCCAGAATGGAGAGTTTGCTGCAAGAGCTGGGCTCTGCTATTTTGTGTAAATCTGTTATTGAAGCTGCAAATCCTGGTTCTGCTAGCTCTGACGTTACAGATAACCCCCTGATTCCTTAGAGTACGCACAGAGCTCAGCTGAGCTATTTCAGTGTTGGACATTTCATGTGGCTGTTGTACCTTCTGCTGGGCTGAAGGTGACTCCCATACTCTCAAGATGTTTCTTGGGCTCCCTAAATGCATGTACAACCAACACTGGTGTGCTCCCATGCCTGACAGGGAAATACACACCATATCCTTGCATGCTGCCAGCTCTGCTTGGGAAGCAGAGACTGTTTGCTGGACTCCACTCATTCATGTGCAAAGCTCTCATCCATTGCCAGAAACATGCCAAGCAAATTTTTGGATGGAATTTCTGTGAAGCTCTTTGTAATGCACACTAACCTTGCCTTATGTCTCCCTGTCCTCTCTGTGTTTGTGTGCTTTTGGGGTTCCCTTTGGAGGAGGAGGTGGGAAGCATGCTGTGAGTTTCCATTCCCTGCCTGGATATGTCTGTGTTACACTGCTGCTGAGGACTGGAAACTCTCATCCTTTCTAACCCTGCCAAATCAACCCCCACTTAGAAAAGTATCTTTAATGATATGTAAAGATTTCATGGTGAATGTATGGCATTGGTATTTGTTACAAATACTTCTCCCTAGAAGACTCTGTATTAAGCCCACGCTTCATTTAATCCTTAAAACTTCTCTTACTTTGGAGTTAGTTCATAAACAAAATTACTGTATTGGGGACAGATAACAACATGGGGTTTCAGCAATTAAATGAAAAGTAGCAGGGAATCCTAAGGAGAGGAAATGGAGGGTCATAAATGGCTCTGAAGAGACTTGAAGGCAGGAATTAATATCTTGTGCTTAATGAATGACAGCCCTTCAAAAAATGCTGTTAGATAAAGCAATATAGGAGTGGAGAAGAGGACTTTTCAGAAATTGCGCAGACTGATAGATGGCTTTTCTTTTAGAAATTTCACAAACTTGACCATTTCTCTTGTCTTTGGAGAGGGTGGCAAAGGAAAGCATGACCTCTAAAACTGATAGAAATTCCAACACTTCAGTGTGAAAACTTATAGCTTTTTCCTCTATTTTGCCCCTGCCAGAGGAGGAATCTCACACTGACTGAAGGTGCTGAGTTATTTCTTTGTTTCTGAGTTTACTCAACCAGCACATGCCTAAAGCATTTTTTATGGTAGCAAGTAGAGTGGAAGGTGTAGCTTGGATTTGAGTAAGGGCAATGTATTTATAGAAATCATAGAATCATAGCTTCATTAAGGTTGGGAAAGAACTCTAAGGTCATCAAGTCCAACCATTAGCCCAGCACTGCCATGTTCTCCACTGAGCTATATCCCCCAGTGCTACATCCTCCCGCTTTTGGAACACTTGAAGGGATGGTGATTCCACCATTTACCTAGGCAGCCTGTCTCAAGCGAAGAAAGCCTCCTCCTTTTAGCAGTTTTTAAGAACTGTGGGTGAGGGGGATGTTCAGTTGACCTCCCAGGGTCCCTCCAGCTCTGTTGTTGCTGATGGATTTTGTAGTCACACCCTTGGCTGCACAAACATGGAGGTGGAGAGCAGAGTCCCCTTTACCAACCTCCAACTAGCTTGAAAGGTCACTCAGGGTTAGCATTAAAGGGCTGCATCCTCCTGACTTCCTGGTGGGAATCATGAGGCTCAAGTGAACACATTACCACTTTGAAGTATGGAGGTGTGGATGTGGATGCTAAGTAGTTTCAGAGAGAAGAAATGTCTGTGATTTATTTCTTGCTGAGAAATTTCGTTAGGGAGAAAAAGTGAAAGGAGGGGGAAATTTTTAAGGGGACACTGAAAGCATCATCAATTGATGGTGGTTGTACAACTCTAAAAGTAGGCCTACCCTTATCACTACAGATTAGAGAGTAGGACTCAGGGGTATTCCAGGATTAGGCAATTTAGCTAAATACGTCAGAGTTTCTTTGCCTAATGTGGATGGTCTCTTTTACAGCATCTTTTATTCTTTCTGGAGCTTTTTTTTTTTTTTTTTTGCTGCGGGCAAAACATAGTTTTTAAGAGCAGAATCCAGCAGTGCTCTTCTACTGGAAGCTGTTGGTAGCAAAGTGTCTGCCAGCCTCTTCAAGTATCATCCACAGGTGTGAGGTCTGCCCTTGAATGTGTGTATTGCTGCCTGTGAGTCTGACTGCTTACTGCCTTCAGTAATTTAGGTGTCACTGTCCCATGGAGTCTTATTTGCCTTCAAGCCACTTGGACATTATCCACCACTAGACTCCCATTGAGATCAGTGTTGGAGCACACCCACTTGAGCCATTTGTTCACACATGCTCATGCTGGAACTCATTTACTCTGGACTTTACTGCAAAACCATCTTTTCCCCTTTTATAGACCCACACATGGCACCTCAGTGTTTTGTAAGTCATGAGGAAAAGAACAGTAGCAGATGCCATCCAGCAATACATTTGGGACTCCCTAGTCCAAGTTTCTCATATCATTGATCGTTTCTTCTTGTTCATCCTGTACCCAGGCTTGACATGAGGTCTGTAAACCCTGTGGAATATCTGGAGTGAAACTTTTGCTGATGTTCTGGGAAACAATGTTTTTGGACTCCTTTCTGGGAAAATGAGGGCATGAGAGTTTTTTTATTTTCCAGTATCATTATATTCTTACTGAACCAACTTTAACTGTTTGCATTGGACTTTTGCCTGTGTAATTGTATCAGAGTCCCTAAAGTGTTTCCAGGTGAAAGTAACTCTCCATTTCCTGTGGGATTAGTAAATAGTTATGAATGAACCAGGAGGTCCAGAACAGATTTTCTTTTACTTTCTTTTCTCCTACTTGCATTCACTGTGTCTCTCACAGTTCACACAGTCTTGATGAAGCCATGACATCTTGGGATTCTTTCTTTGCCTGTCCATTTTGTAGGGCCTCTTCTAGCAGATTGTGAAAGCTGGATGAGCAGTTCTTCAGGTATCTCAGCCCTTTCCATTGCCCCTGGTCATGCTGCTTTCGTGTCCCTCATGGCATAATTTCTCTTCCAGCCTCACCTCCACTGCTTGTATGTACTGTGGCTGTACCTGCTTCATGCCAGGTTCAGTGTGAGGCCACAGGAAAAAAAATGGGCTCTAGGGAATTCTATTATCAAAATCTAGCCCATGGGGTGTTGTTTTTTTGTTTTGTTTTGTTGTTTTTTTTTTTTTTAAATATGTTAAGGTCTTCTGAAGAAAGCCAATCATTTGGGGCACAGCATTGTATGGCATACCTCGTCTGTGCTGTAGCCTACAACTGGGCTATCACCTTGGAGATAATTTGGATCCAAATTATGTTTCTTTTTCATAAGTCTAGTGGCAAATGCTGTGCAGGAGCGCAGGTGATCATTACCCTGCTACTTGCCCTAACACCCAAGCCTTCATTCAGGAAACCTAGAATTGGTTCAGAATGAGTTAAACACTGAATGGTCTTCATCAATGGAAACATTTTTGTATGGTGACTGTTTCTTTAGTGGCTTCATTATTTCCATATGCAATTCAAAAGAATTGTAGGGGAAAAAAAACCACCTCCCATTCTCCCCAGCTAAGAAGGAAGAGCTGGGACTGGAGAGAGAATCATCCCTGGTATGTCAAGACAAGTTGTTAATTGTGGCATCTGCTCCTTTGCAATGCATGTCCATGGTTGTAGTGACTGGTGCTGGCACTAAGGTTTAGTCAACAAACTGCTGGTGAGGCACAAGGAGGAGCAGCTCCCAGGCTCAGCTGTGGTGGTTCAGCAGGGCTCTCCAGGGCAGTCAGACAAGATTTTTATCACTAAAATGAGCTCTGTGTTCATATCTGACTGTGTGCTCTGCCTGACAGCTGCCTAGGAGTTGGTTGCTTGCACACAGCTCCTTTCTGGGAGCACACTTTGACCAACACCAATAGCAAAAGAGCATTATTAAGGATATTAAGCCTGAGTTGGCAGATTTTTTTTTCTAGAATAGTAACAGATGGCAAATTCTGGTGGTACAGCTGCTAGGACTGGCAGAGGATGGATGTTGGTTTGTCATTTCAGTGGATGCTGGCAATAATTCATATTTGTGTTTATACAGGGTCTTTCCTCTTTGAGAGCACTTTACAAACCAGGTGATGAATAATGGCGTGGAGTTAACGTGGGCTGGTAGAGCTCATCCCTGAGCCCATGTGGCCAGTGTGGGAGGGCAAACATAAGGGCAGTGGCCTGTGCTTCGTACACAGCCTGGACGTGGATGGGGCAGCTGCTCTACATAACCTAGTGCCACTCAGCAGGGGTTTCAGGCAGAAAAGGAGGGCAAACAGCTGGAATTCAGGGGGTGGCACTGGTATCCAGGGTATCAGGTGCTGCTGTGGGTACCTGGACTGACCTCTGGCTGTGTGGAGTTTTGTGTAGACTCTTCCCAGAGACACCTGTGTCCCACAAGAAGCTGCCTTAGGGTTAGGTGGCCCCCAGCCACGCTGTCCTTGCAGAGTCAGACACGGCAGCCCAGGCTCTGCAGATCACCTGGCACTGGCAGAGGTGCTCGGGCTCCCTCTCACTCCGTGCCCCCAAGGAGGGAACGTGGCCCCAAGGCCCTCTTGGCTCTGACACTTGCTCTCCATCAGCCTTGCTGGGATGTGCTGTGAAGGAGGCAGGATTTCCAGGCCCGTCTTTAGTCCAGGCATTTGGAATTGATTTGAGAAGGAATCAGGATTTTGTGTGGATTGGCTCACTGTCTCACAGTGTTACTGCGGGTGATGAGTTTGGTGGATATAACAGTGAAAGGACAGAAATCTGGGGCTCATAAGCAGAAAGGGCACTTTTTAGCACTTTTTTTGTGTTTATTAGGAGCTGGATCAAGACCACCACTTACTCCTCCTCCATTACTAGCAGATTCAGTTGCCATAATTGCATTCAGGAATAACATCCCGCTAGCAAAAGCTAAGTATAGAAATCCATAAGAATTACAGCACTGTGGTTTTCCCTAATGCGAAGGGTCAGAACTTCCAGGAAAACACAGGAAGAAATCATTAAAAGACACTTAAATGAACATTAAATTATTTTAGAAATTTGAAAAATGTTGAAGGTAGGTAAAATGTCAACTTTATATAATTTTTCCTTTCTTTATATTATATTCAGATCACCTTTTCAGGAAGGAGTGCCTGAGGTGAGCAGGATGTGTGAGGATTAATGGGTAACAACATTTGGAAACTTGCCAAATACAGTTTCCCTAGGATGGTGTAAAAACTTCCTTTTATTTATAAAGTATTTGAAATTCTGAAGATGGGGAAGTTGCTCTGCATTGGTACCAAAAGAGGGCTGACCGCTTTTTAGGTGTTCAGAAGAAGATAGAATTTAATAATTTTTATTCATATGAGAGTGAATGTCCAGCTACCGTTTGTGTAGCAGCAAAAGAAAAATCCTCCCCTTTACATTGCTTCCAGTGTAATTGTAAGTGATATAAGGAAGGATATGAAATCATGTTAACAGGGTGTTCTCTAATTTCTAGCTCATTTCCACAGACTTTTGAGCTCAGCTAAGGCTGTCAATCTGGCTGATCTTAGCCAATTGAAACTTATGAATCTCTGGGGTGTGAACACTGCCAACTATTGCCCTTTTCTGCATTCAGTTAGAGTGGCTGAAGGCACAGCTCAAGTATGGTTTTGGCAGCAAGACAATTAGAAAGTCATGACTTAAAAGTTTAAAATCCAGTAAATCCAGTCCTTCACCTGGCAATGTAAACAATTCTGAGCCATCAGCCATGATAATATATGGTGCATAACAAATGTAATTGAAGCCCTACAGGGCTGGTCCTTTCTTCTCCAGTAAATCTCTGAGGCTTTTCTCCTCATTTCTCAGAGGTCCAGAGGGAAGGGCAGCTTTCAGAGCTGGAGTGATGCACTGATGAGAGGGCTCGTGGAGTCAGGGATGCCAAAGCTATGCCAAAGTGCCTGGTCACAGCAAGGCAGAGGAGGAGGAGAGTTTGCTTTGTGGACTGCCTTGGCCTTGCTCTGTGCATCTGCAGGGCTGGCACAAGGCAGGAGCAGCTCTAAGTGCCCCCAGTTTTCCCATAGGGAATGATACCAGCAAACCAGATAATAGTTGGTAGCCCATTGCATACTGCTGTTTTCTGGCTTTGTGGTTGTGCTGAGGGATCTCAAAGGACTGTTTTCAGGAGTTAAATTATTCTGGAGTTTAATGCATTTTTAGGAGTTTCATAATGTCCTTAAATTGGATATTTCCACATTGTCTAATCTTATATGCTAAGAATGCTGTGGGTTGGCAATACCTCCTGCCCTTTTTGTTATTATCCTGTGTATCATTTTGTGCAGCACAGTCAGGATTTGAGAGCAGCTGACAGCCCAACTGCACTGTCTGTTTAACTGCAGGAAACCACACTTTATCCCTGTCTGAATGCTAATGGAGTAATGATAGCAGATAATTAATTGAATGCCTTTTCCTTTCTTTTGTTTGTTCCTCTCTTTGAACATACTCCCTCAATACAAATAAAATCCTCAATTAAAATTTATGGATTAACGAATTGAACAACAAATATTTTTCTTTTTTTTTTCTTTTTTTTTTTCTTTCTTTCTGCCTGGATCTCAGTGAGAATTTTGCTGATTTTAACTTGTGCTCTCCTGTCAAACATTTTCAGTTGTCAAAGTGGGTAAGTATACGCTGGGCTGTCATGTGGGTACATCAGTGTATCAGTGCTTATCAGAATGGTGGAAAGAGATGAAAACAGTCTGGGATTTCTCCTGTGTCATTGTGTGTGGTGTGGAAGCCAGGAGCTTGTAAGGATCAGTGCAATGGTCCCACTCCCCTACGGAAGGATTGTTCTTAATGCACTTTGATGGGGTAAATATTGTGTACCCAGGAATGACCCTTCAGAGTTTGTGATGTAAGAAATGCTTCTCAGAGTGAGGGCTGCAGGCTCAGCATCCCCCCCATGACCACAGCATCCACTTAATTACAGCACTGCATGATCACTATGATTGCACATGCTCAGTGGTATCTTTATGTCATAAAAGAAGAAAATTGATCTGAAAGCGTTTCCTATGAACTGCCACTTAGCAGAACTGAGCACACACTTTACATCTGCAGGCTGGATGTTAGTGACACACAAGCAATCACACAGCAAGTGGCAGGTAAAAACAAACAGGAAAAAGAGGCCATCACAGCTAATAAAGAGTCTTCTTGCATGCTGAATAAAGCTTTTTATGACTTTATTTTTTTGCTTGAAGCAAATAGTCCATTTTGTTTCTGTTTTGCAGTGAGCATAAGCTTTGGAAGGTTAAACAGAGAGTATTAGATTATGGTAAGTGGTCATCAGAGGCTTGCTTTACAGTCATGGCCTGTTAAATTGTTTACTGAACCTCATTTTATATATGTCTCTGAGGCTGATGTGCATCTTAAATCCCATTTATCTGGAAGACCTGAGTCTGTTGATTTTTTTATAAAGCCTGAGTGAACAAACATAAAATTTAAGATTCTCTTTATTATGAGCTGTGGTTTATAGTATAATTACAGTAGTAAGAAGTCAAGGCAAACATACCAGTTGCATCAATAAACTTTCAGCATTTTGTTTAATATCTTCATTGATGATCTGGATGAGGGGATTGAGTCCACCATCAGTAAATTTGAAGATGGCACCAAGCTGGGCGCATGTGTCAATCTGCTGGAGGGTAGGAGGGCTCTGCACAGGGCCCTGGGCAGGCTGGATGGATGGGCCAAGTCCAACAACATGCAGTTTAATAAGTCCAAGTGCCAAGTCCTGCACTTTGGCCACAACAACCCCTGCAGTGCTCCAGGCTGGGGACAGGGTGGCTGGACAATGCCCAGGTAAAAAGGGACCTGGGTAAAAGGGTAAAAAGGGTGTGCTGGACAGCAGACTGAACATGAGCTAGCAGTGTGCCCAGGTGGCCAGAAAGACCAAGGGCTCCTGGCCTGTGTCAGGAATGGTGTGGCCAGCAGGAGCAGGGAGGTCATTCTGCCCCTGTACCTGGCCCTGCTGAGGGCACACCTCGAGTGCTGTGTCCAGCTCTGGGCCCTCAGCTTGGGGAGGACCTTGGGACACTGAGCACGTCCAGAGGAGGCAGCAAGGCTGGAGAGGGGCTGGGAACACAAACCCTGAGAGGAACCACTGAGGGAGCTGGGGGTGCTCAGCCTGGAGAAGAGGAGACTCAGGGGTGACCTTATCACTCTCTACAACTCCCTGAAAGATGGCTGTAGTCAGGTGGGTGGTTGGTCTCTTTCTCCAGGCAGCAACTGACAGAACAAGAGGACAGAGCCTTAAGCTGTGCCAAGGGAGGTTTAGGTTAAATGTCAGAAAGAAATTCTCCACTGAAAGAGTGATTGTGTGCTGGAACCATCTGCCCAGGGAGGTGGTGGAGTCACCGTCCCTGGAGGTGTTTAAAAAAAGACTGGACATGGCACTCAGTGCCTCCTAGCACCAGGAGGTATTAGGTAATAGGTTGGAATAGATGATCTTAAAGGTCTTTTCCAACCCAGCTCATTCTGTGATTCTGTAATTCTGTTGTTGTGTATCTTAGCACATTTTTATAATACAGGTTTTTAGACCTGCTTTTCTACAGCTGTCAGTTAGTCTGGCAGAAGCTGGACAGACACCAGGGTCTGATCTCACTGCTGGGAAGAGGCTGGAACAGCAAGGTGACCAGTCATGCAGTGAGCCCCATGGCACTCATCCATTGTGCCCGTGGGTCAGCTTCTCACTTGCTGCCTCTGAAGCTGTTGTGTGTGGTTTTGTTTGCCTCAAAATGCTGTGCTGGGCACTGTCCATTTGGGAACAACTCAAATCCCTGAACAGAGTGGGGAGGAAGCAGCAGCTGGGACAGCAGGCTCACTTGGAGCTAGACTGTTCCAGGTGAGCAGAAGTTGGTTCACAGCTGTGTTTCTGCTTTGGTGCAAATCCTGTCACTCAGGACAGTTCAGTTTCAGCACTGGGTGTACAGGTAACAGTGCTGACTTCAGGTTGCATTGAGCATCTCTGTCTTGTTCACCTGAAGGAAACAGTTTTTTAGGTCTGTAATACTTCTGTAGAAGAACTTCATACTAATAACAAAGAGGTTTGGATGTTTGGACATTTTGAGATGTACAAAAAGTGACAACTTTCAGAAAAATATTTTATCTCCTTCTCCCCCCTCAACTTTTAATTCTGGTTCTCAATTCAGGATATGCTAAACCACAGCCTGTAAAGGACAGCCTACAGCTGCTGTGTGGGAAAAACAGGGAGAGGCTGGATCTGTGCAGCAGGAGCTTGGGCACCAGGGGATTTCCAACAGCCTCTTGAGGCAGGCAGTGCCAGTGACCCTGGTGTTTGTACAGTGATGCTCAGTTAGGCTCTGTAGAACGATACCTGTTTGGATGAGTCAGGTGCTGCTGGGGCAGCCTGCCAGTAAAGACTTTTGCGTATGTGGTTTATTGATTTGCAGAATTCATTGAGGTATTTCCACATTTCCTAGAACCAGGGCTTGGTATGTCCTCAGATAACCCGTGTTGTTGGATAATCCAGGCAGAATGAGAGGTAAGGCCAGGCAACTGCTGGAGTGCAGGAGCAGACTGCTGGAGTGGGCACAAATAGGTTTATGGGAGCAGAGGGAGAACTCAAAGAAGTGCTAAGGCATGAGATGTTCTGGAATAAATTCCCTTTTGCATCACTTGCACATGCCTGTAATCTGCTCTGCAGCTGGGCTTCAGGTTGCTTGGAGTTGTTCTTTTTTTTCCCTAAACAATTTTGGATTACACTCTGAACAATGTGTTGTACCTCTATAATCTGTAGCTTTGTGTTGGGCTTCTGTAATGTAAAAGAATTTGTAATTTCTCTGAAAATGTGGAGAAGTCTGTATTACCAGTGTTACACTTGCCTTTCTCCCCCATTCCTGCCTCTTCATGTGTGACTGTAACTGGGGGATGGAGCACAGTGGCACATGGGCCAGTTTATAATAAGTAGAAATTAAAAAAGGGATGGAAAATGTGAAAGCTAATAAGGAAATATAGTCACATGCCAACAAAGAGAAAAAGATACATCTGAAAATATTGTTGCAGAAGCAGATAAATTTAAATTGGAGATAAAGCCCTACTGGTATTATTTATGGGCCAGGCTCCTTTGTTTTATAGTGGGAAAATGTAAAAAAAGCAGTACTGGGGATCATTGGCAGGAGAGTGCTCTTTACCTTTTCTAAAAGCCACATATATTAGATGGCTTCCCATTCTGCAGTGTCTCTGGGAAGGGGGTCCAACCTCATCCTACAGAGGGAAGGACACAAGCTGTTGGTGCAGGGCTCAGCACACGGTGGTCTCACAGCAAACCAGGGACTGCAAGGCCAAAGCAATGTTTAACTCAGATTGCTCCTATTTTAATAATTAGCCAACAGCCAGTTCCCATGCTTTGAAGGGCATATTCTGCTTTGGTGGCATGCAGTGTGCCCCCTCTTTTCAGTATTAAAAATGCACTGATTTCCAGGACTGACCTGCAAGTGGCTGTTTTATGGGTCTGCCTTGCCCCTTCTCCTCACCAGAAGAAAGGGATGAAGTTGAGCACATTGCCACAATAACTGGGAGATGGGCTTGTTTCTGTGGAGCAGTGCTGAGTGAATATTTCTGGCTGTGTTTACAGGCACCCAGCACCCTCCTGGGCCATAGGCCTGGTGGGTAGGAGAGGTGAGACTGCACCACTGAAGGTAAAGAGCAGGGCAGATTTGTCCCCTGAGTGGAGGAGGAGATGATGATTTTCTTGATAAAACCATGTCATTTTCTCCCTGCAATGAAGTTGTGTCAAAATAATACACACAATACTGTGCTCTTGGATTGAATCCAAACTATGAAGTTCATCCTGTGAATATTATTTCTGTAGATTTTTTTTCCTTATATTTTTACTTTCAAATATTCAAGTTGGTTAAGAAAAACCAACAGAAACTGCTTATTTCTTCCAGCAGCTGGCAGGAAAGTGAGACTAGTAATTTTCCCTATGATTTTCCTAAGCTTTGGATTAAATCCATGGATGTGGTGTTTTAAGTAGGGAATATTCAGCTTTGTTCTGCTCTGCCTGGTTCAGAACTGGACGTTGAATGTGTCTCTTTCATGCCCAGCAAAGGCAGAGACTTGCTTTCTAGCTGTTTGTGTATAAACGTGTATCCAGGTTGGACAGGTCTGGTGAAGAGGGAGAGTTGTGGTCCAGTTAGGGAGTCTGTCTCCAGTATCCTCTGGAAGTCTCTAAACTGGATTGCTGATACCTCTCTGTCTCTGTTTCACTCTCTTGAAAATTGTTTTAGAAAAGGAAATTCTGGTGCTGGGGTCCCATTTTCTTTTTGCTGAAGAAAACATGTGATACATGTTCTTCTGTTGCATGTTTTTGATTGAGTGAATAAAAGTTTTGCTACAGAAGAGCATTCCCTCTCTGGGGTGCCTGCAGCCTCACTAAGCCTGGCCACATTTGGTTCTGCCCATGAAAATGGGCATAAATGGAATTAATTATATGGAGGACCAGGTTCAGTAACTGCATTTTAAAAGGCTCTCAGTAAGTTATTAAATCAGCAAGAAAGCAGCACTGAGGCCCAGCAGATGCAGAAGCTGTGTGCTGTGGTAAACCTGTGTATGTAAAATTTCTCTCTAAAAAGATTTTAGCACTTCACATGACCTCTGCTAATAGTTATTTTGAAGTGACAGTCTGTGTCAGCTGCCTCAGCTGCACACTGCCAGGGGCTATTCTCCAGTCTGGACTGCTTTCTGGTCAGCATGAAGTGCCCTGATATGAGCTGTTGACTTGTCCTGATAGTTTTTGTTGGCACAAACACAGCCATGACCCAACTGCAATGCCAATGCAGCCATGCTTTCCAACAGCCCTTGCATGTTTTTTCCAAATGCTAAAGCCTGTGACCTGGTTGAATCGAGGTGTAAGAGAGTCCTTTCAGGGATACTTCATAAAAATACCTCTTTTTAGTAATATTAAAATAGATATCTACTCCCCTAGACAGCAGGATATGAGGGTTTGAGGAGGAGGTGTAGGTGTGATCAGTTGGATGGGATGTTGCCTGCATCACATAGGGGCACAGGTCTTCACACCTCAAATGTGTTACATACAACTATATTCTCTATATATACTCTCTCTATGTGTATATGTATCTGCTGTCTAGTAATATTTTTCTTCCCACTGCTGCAGATACACCTAAAAGTTGCAGAGTTAGGAAAACCAACTGTCTTCTCTAGTGTGCTGTCCTCTAACTGAAGTATTGAGCTCCTGCTGACATGACATTCTCTGTGGTCATCGAAATGCTGAGTATTGACAGATGTCCTTTTCCACATTGTAGCTAGTCCTGTAGTTACACCAGTTCCCACAAGACCTTGGGGTCCTTTTCTTAATGCAGTCCTCCATGCTGACTGGCAAACTGAACAGAAAGGCTTTTTGCATCCCTGAAAATACACCAGACTCATGAAATGAGCAGCAAGCGCTGTTAGAAGGTCACTGGTCACCCGGGTCATTGGAGGCTGCTCCTCACAGTGGAGCTGTCAGGTGTTGTCCCACACAATACAGAATTTTCAGTCCAATAAGGTTTAAATTATTTTATACTTTCTGAGACTCTCAACTTTCTGTTGTAGAGCCTAAATGAACAAGCTGCAGCACATACTCTGCAGAGATGACTGACTGCAGCTTATTAATCACATTCTCTGCCCAGGACCAGACAGCGAAGCAGTGACTGACCTTCCATATTGAACTGGACAATTTTAACATTAAAAAGACAGGAAAATACACCAAATAAGATAAGCACATCAAGGCTGCCTGCACTATGGCTCCTTGAAGAACACACAATCATTAACATGAACAGTGCAGAAATTCTGGTGAATGCATACCTACTTACATGCAAGAGAACAAAAGAGACTTTTCCTGTGCAATTGCTGTCAATGAAATTAATAAACCACTGAAAACATAACCTGCCTACCACACTCCTTTGGCCCATGATGGTCAGAGAGAGTCAAGCTGGCTGGTTAACAAGGAGAACAAAATCCTTCCCTCCTACACAACTTAGAGGACCACAGGTACCTGACTCCCAGCTGTAGCCAAGTTACAGGTAACACTTCTAGTGCAGAGTGTTCCTAAGAAGGAACATGCAGGTCAATCATGCCTAGTTACTCTCTCTTGCTGTCACTAGTAGAGCAAAGTCTTCTTTTCTAGGGTTTCACATTCCAAGTGGACAGTAGATTGAAGCCCATCAGAGGACTTAGGCCTAAAGAGGAGTTTTGAATTGCAAGTTGTCCATCTGGACCTACACTAACCTCTCACGGTCTCTTCTTTTTTGTAGGCAACATCTTTGTTGTCAGCTTGTCCGTTGCAGACCTCGTTGTTGCAGTTTATCCTTACCCCCTGATCTTAAGTGCCATCTTCCACAATGGATGGACCATGGGAAACGTCCACTGCCAGATAAGTGGGTTCCTGATGGGCTTGAGTGTCATCGGGTCCATTTTCAACATCACGGCGATCGCCATCAACCGCTACTGCTACATCTGCCACAGCCTTCGGTACGACAAGCTCTTCAACCTGAAGAACACCTGCTGCTATCTCTGCCTCACCTGGACGCTCACGGTGGTGGCAATTGTGCCAAACTTCTTTGTTGGCTCCCTGCAGTATGACCCCCGGATTTACTCGTGCACCTTTGCCCAGACGGTGAGCACGTCGTACACCATCACGGTGGTGGTGGTTCACTTCATCGTCCCGCTCTCCGTCGTGACCTTCTGCTACCTGCGCATCTGGATCCTGGTGATTCAAGTCAAACACCGTGTGAGACAAGACTGCAAGCAGAAACTCAGGGCAGCTGACATCCGAAACTTCTTGACTATGTTTGTGGTTTTTGTCCTTTTTGCTGTGTGCTGGGGACCATTAAACTTTATTGGCCTTGCTGTTTCAATTAATCCTTCAAAAGTGCAGCCACATATTCCGGAATGGCTTTTTGTCCTGAGCTATTTTATGGCCTATTTTAACAGCTGCCTCAATGCTGTGATCTATGGACTTCTTAACCAGAATTTTCGGAAGGAATACAAAAGGATATTGCTGACACTGTGGACTCCCAGGCTGCTGTTCATTGATGTGTCCAAGGGCGGGACAGAAGGGATGAAAAGCAAGCATTCTCCAGCCATAACAACCAACAACAACCACGCTGAAATACACCTATGAGTCAGGACTACTATTTATTCTGGATTACAGTTGTATATATAATACATAAGAGCCTTTCTAGCTGTGTGCATTGCACAGCTGGCGTTGCCCTCATGCAAGGAAGGAGTCTGCAACCTTTCATGCTTAGCTTATTGCTGTGACATCAAGGCTTTGAATAAGGATTTCCAGAAGGGAAATAACTGATCTTTTTTTTTTTTATGTGTCATCTTTCACTGTGTGCCTAATTAATCGGTTTGGTTGCTTTTGCCACGAGCATGCCAATACCCGAAAAGGGAAGCGTTCAGAGTGCATGGAGAAATGCAGTTATGCTTGAAATGCAACCTTCGAGAGGCAGCAAAATTGCCATTTATTACACACAAACCTTTCTCCCCTTCCTCTGAATTCTATTTTTCTAGCATTAACTTAACCTGAACTGTATCAAACAAAGTGTAAACTGCATGGCTTTTTACATTATAGATAAGTAACCGTATTAGCCAGCAGGTGTATGTATGGGCATGGTGTGTGTTTTCCTTTTTCTTTTCTCTTAAGGTTTAGGAGCTAGCCTGGGCTAGATGTGAGGCAGGCAGAAGCCAGACCAGTGTGTGTCTGATGCACTCATTTTAATTGAGTATCTACAGACATTAAGTACCCCTGCACTCTCCTTCCCAGGCCATGAGTAAGTTTATGACATATGACATAATCTAATTGCAGTAAGATACTTGGAGCCTGATTCTAATTTAGGCAGTATCCTATCATGGCCAGCAGTCATTCCAAACATCTTTCAATAGTCACTGCTACATGAACATCACAGTAAAAAAGATGAACATAGCACAGTCCCATCTGTGTAACACAGATTGCAACTTTTAAGTTCCAGTAACATTTACACTTGCAGACAAAGGCAGAAGGGGAAGGCAGTGTTGTTACAAAAATCCTTTTTCTTGCGCATCACAGAACATGAATTTGCTGATGGGAGAAAAAGTGGAGGTTGTTTTCCCATTTTATTCATGTACAGAACTGTAATTAACTCACAGAGTGGGGAGACAAAAGCGGCTTAAGCATAATTATGCATCAGTTCTGTTTAAGCCTGGACTGTGCTATCTGTATCACTGGAAACCGTGTCATGAAGTTCTGGGGAGGCCAGTATCACATTAGACATAAGCACATGGGCAAAGATAAGGCTGTTTTTTAATGGAGTATGAAAGGGGTGTGTGTGTGTGATGGCAGCTGTCTGTAGGTAGGACTTCTTTGTTTCCTTAGCTTCATTGTGAATTCATCTCTTTATGGCTTTAAATGTGGATCCTGCTTTGAAACAATCCCATAAAATGAACAGGTAAGGCTCCCCTGGTGCAACTGTACCTTCAGGTGAGCACCCCTGCCTTGATGCTGGTGTGCTGAGGGGCACAGCAGGGAGAGGGGCAGGTCTGAGCCCTGGGGGTCTAACGAGGACAGCAGGCAGCCCTGCCCCTGGTCCAGGACTGCACTCTTCTCTCTTTGGTTCTAGTCAGGACTAGTTCCCAGCACTGAGCCTGAAAGACTGAGACCAGACTTCGCAGGCTCCTGGAGATGGAGGTGTGTAGGATTTCCCCAAAGCCTGAGCAGGCAGTGTGCCTAATCCTTAGTGAAAATAATAAGCCATTTGTGCACTGCTTTCTGAAACCAACTTGCTGCTGAATGTCCCTTCTGCTGATTTTTTTTGGGGAAGAGGAATTGAGAGAAATTAAGGCTCTTTCTGAAGTGGGCCAAGGAACTTTGCATGCAGCGTTGCCTCCATGAGGACTGAGTGTCTCTGCTGCCATGTGGTGAAGGTCACTGCAGTATCAGGGGGGCCCTGCATTAATAGGGTGCCCTGGCACTTAGGAAGTTTCAAACTTGAACATCTCAGCCACTTCAGATGAATGTTGTTTTAAAATGCACTGCAGCCAGCCTCCCATAATAGGAATCAAACTGAGTTCTGTTTTGGCCTCTTAATCTGTCTCAGCATGGCCAAATAAAGGTATTTTGACCCTCAGAAATAACTGTTGTCTGTTCGCCTTCCAGAAAAACCACCCTGGATGAATTCACACCATTCCATGCAAGCAAAATCATTTTGAATTGAACTTGGATAAGAAAAGCACTGAGGGCACATAGCTGCAGGGAGTGTTTGTCCCATCACGCCTGGGAGATGTCCCGTGTTCCATGACTTGCCTTCAAAGTCATTTGCAATTAGCCACAACAGTGTTAGTTAGAATCACATTAGCAAATTATTTGAAGCATCTAGTGCCAAGTGAAATATTCTGCTTTAAGACAATTGTGAAGAATCTTGTGCAAGTTTGCCAAATATCTCAAATATCCCAAAGCTGGGGTTTCATTTTAGGATTCTTGTCTTTTTAACTGAATGTTCAGTGGAGGAAATGTGGGGGTTTTTTTATTATTATTTTATTCCTTAAGCTTGTATTTGCACTATTTCCTATTCAGGCTCCAAAGTTAACAGCCAGCAAGTATTTGAACCAAACCAAGTCCAAAGAGGTCCTGAACAGGCAAGCTGTGAGAGTCCCTTCTCCAGCTGGCAGCAATGGGAGCAGCAGGAGCACGATAGGGCATCTCCCCAGGACTCACAGAGTCACCACTCAACCAAACTATGCAAAACGATCTGCTCCTGTTCTGCCACAGGCTCTGAGCCCAGCTGCTGCCCACATCTCTGCAGGGGCCAGGTGAAGTACCTGCAGCGCTGGGGTGGGTCTGAGCAGCACAGGAGCACAGCCCTGCCCAGAAGGGCTCTGGGTGTCCCAGGGAGGTGCCAGGGCTGGGCTGGTTCAGCCACCGTGGCTGGAGGCTTGAGCTCGGTCTGCTGGAGCTGAGGTTTGCCATATGAACCATGGGAAGCAGGGAATGTAGCCTCAAAGAGGAATCACTGTGCAGTTTGTTAGCACTTTGAGAGAGGCAGCGCTTAGGATAGCATGGAGTTTTATATTGACTTATTAAACTACCCAAGCAGCTCCTTATTTTTATGTTAGGAAATGGTTAACAGGGTACAGAGAGTTTATTTTTGTTAGGATTTGTTTACAGAAAAAGGGAAGTGTGTTTTAGCTGAGAATTCTGAGCAGTGTCACAGTTTCCCTATGGGAATCTAGCTTTAGTCCAAATTTGAGATTTCAGTGAGATCCTACAATTTTAATTGCATTCTGCCAGTTCCACCTGTTGCATATCTGGCCTTAAGTCTCATTGAGATCTCATATAAAGTAGTTTCAAATCACTTGCTCTGGGTTTGATATGGTGTGTTGAATATCTCTTCTAGTCTCAAGCTCTAAAATTGTTGTGGTGGAAACTTATGGAGAGGAAGTATTGCTGTGAAGAAAGATTAATCTCTTGCCACAAAGAAATATTTTTGGATGTTGCTAATGAATGTTGTTTCATCAATTTAAGAAGAATGTAACCAATATATTTATATATAAATGTATATTGTATATACTGTTTCCATTTTAATGTTTGAGAATTCTTCAATATACTTTCCTCTTGCCATTTTTGTTCATAAAATAGATTAATTCCCTTTACCTGTTAAAAATGTAATAAATCTGCCATTGGACTATTTACTGATTTTTTTTTTCTCCGCTAGCAGTTACTTTTTAATAAATATTTGGAACATCAGCTTGAGTTTTGTTGACTCACAGAATGCAGATTGAATTGACAAACATGTTTGAGTTCACACATATTTCAGCAGCCCAGCTTGGACCTGGAGGTGAATGACCCAGGGCATCTGAGACATCTCCTTGGATCCACATGTTTTCCTCCTCTTGCCTGTGAGCCAGCTGACTGATGCACTCTGGCCTTCCTCATCAGGGAAGAAACTTTCGCCACACAGCCATTGCTCTTCTCCCTGTGTGCCCCTGCAGTGTCCTTATCCTGCCTACCGTCGTGTCTGTCCGGGGTGCTGTGGGAGCAGAGTTTGTCAAATCCCTTCCCTTGCTCTTTCCTGGGAAGGACAGCACAGCTGAGCTGTCAGCAGGAGGGTGTGGGAGCCAGGGGGGCTGTAAGCCAGGGCACAAGGTGGTGTTGGCTGGTAGGGAAGGGATGGGACAGAGAGGGTCACCCCGGGCTGGGGGCACGGGGAGGGCTGGCACACACGGAGCTTTGTGAGGATGCTGTATCCAGGATGTTCTGTTTGTGCTCTTTCCCCCACCTCTGTTTTGGGGCAGGTTTTGCTGTACTCATTCAGTTCTTCAGCCAACAGGTTCTATCTGCAGCTTGCACTGATTATATTCCTGTGCTGACTTCACTGGAGCTGTTCTGGGGCAGTCCCTGAGCTGGTTGTGAAGCAGGGAATGTGGGAGTATGGAGGGGCCCAGTGGTAACTGCTACTTGAGCGCCTGTTTCCTAACCAGATGTCACATAGAGCCATGGTGTTAAGGTACTAGAGGCTGAGGTTATCCAGGAAAACAAAGAACATCTGTTAAACCAAAGAACTGCTGAAAAGCCATGGAGCAGACGTGTTGAATGAACCAGGAATATTCATTCAATTACATCCCCAAGCAGTTTTGTTACTTTTTTTCCCTAATCTTTTCCAACAGGCACTGGACTTGACCTGCTGCTTCCACAATGAAGCCTGAAATGCTTGGTATTGTGACATGCTAAAAGCAGTGTTTATGACAGTGGCAAATCTCAAAATGTTTCTCTGTGCAGAGCTGCCAGAAAAGCCTTTCATGGACTTGTACCTGCTGTTTCTACCATGTGGAACAGAATAAATTGAACTGTCAGAAGTAAGGCAGTGTTATTTATTTACTTACTTGTCACAAAGTATAGTAACTGGGAGATAAGACAGAGATATAAAACACAAGAGGTGTGGAAATTTAATACCAGGATAAAATCTCACTCATAGTGACTATTTAGAAACCAATATTTGTCCTAATGTATTTACCTCCAAGCTTATAATTTATAACATGAAACCAGTCAGTAAAGAGCTACTGCATATGGATTTAGAATTTTATTTAAAAAATGTAAATCACTGGACTTAATGTAATACTTCTTACCACAAAAACCCTGAGATAAGAAATGCAGAATAGGTTCTTGTAAGAACTCTGTGATGGAATATGCAAATTTTTTTCATTGGTGATAAGAACCATAAAATTCATATCACTCAGGAACTACACTTGTGAATGGAAGCTCCATAATATTGTTAACTGAATTTTCATTTTCAAGTGCTTGTTTATAATATCCATTATTCATGGGCTATAAGTACTGTACAGCAGAGATAGAATTTACAGTACAGGGTCAATTTCCAGAGCAAACAAGGTGGGTCTGAACCATTAACTGAAATATGTTTCTATATTTTCTGCCAAGCATGGTCTCCTGATAAGGTTTTTAACTCAAATGATTGCTTCTAAGAGTTCAGGGAAACTTTAATGTCTTTTAGATTAGGTGCAATGTCTGCACAGTCACGGCTTGCTTGGATTACCTTTTAAATAGACTTGAGCCATCAAACATTTTATGTCTGTCCAGTTGAAGCACATAATTTATTTTGTATGTGGAGTATTTTATACATAGCACATTTAATAAACTGTTATGTCCTTCCTTCATCATTGTGCTTCTCCTGCAAGCAAAATTTCTGAATTTCACTGGAAATAGGATGCAAAATTGTTTTCTCAACTGTAAGCAGGTTGCTTTGCCTCGAGGTAGTTTTCCACTGGTTTTGATAAGTGTGTTGGATAGAGGTTTAATGTGGCATCAAAATACAACAATCTTCTGGCTGAAAAGTGACAGCTGGTTTGCATTTTTTAAAAAAAGGGTGTGGAAAAAACTCCAAAACAATTTGTAGGAAGTAATTGTAATAGACATTTCTGGTTGAAATAAGAGAGAAATATTTGAAGGGATTGTACTAAACTGGGACCTGGCCAGGACAATGAAGTTAAGAGACCCTGTAATATAAAAAATGACCCAAGGATTTTTATGGCACAGGGACATGCAGGTGGCAGGGAATGGGTGTCTGGCTGCAGAGGAACAGTCAATACAGTAAGGAAAATGAAAGAAACCTAGAGTAAACAAAGCACACTTTGGAAGCTATTCAATGAACACATGTATTGGTAGTTTAGTAAGATTTTGCTTTTGGTCTTTCTTCTCTTTCCCTCCCCAGCAATGATTTCATTGTAAATAAAATTAAGTAGTCACTGTCAAATGCTCCCAAAAGACAATTTGCTTTTGGTTTGTGTCTGTCTCTAGGGAGCCCCAAGCTGTAGGAATGGCAGCCTGGGCACAGCTTGGCCAGCAGGTATAGGATGGGGCTAACGAGCTGGCCCTGGGCAGAGTGGAGCCCTCAAGGGCTGAAATCCCCCTGGGGAGAGGCTCTGCTTTCCCAGGAGTGAATGGCTGGGAGAGGAGGATGCTGTTGTGCTGTGGTTGCTGTGGGAGGATGGATTGTAGAATAAGACATTAAAGATGGAAAATTGAAGAACAAGAGATAGTGCAGAAGGCAATCTCACCCCCGAGGAGTTGCAGCTGTGCTGATTACCATGGATTGGGAACAGGCCTGCCCTTGATAGGCACAGGTGTATCCAATGAGGCTGAGTGTTATGAAGGTGGGCTGGGGAGCTCAGAGAGAGTTGGAGTTGCTTGGCAGTGCTGTGGTGAGGAGGAAGGGGCCAGCTGGCTGTGAGGAACTACCCATGAGAGCTCACAGAGAAGGTATGGAGGTTTTACAGTCAGACAACAATGGCAGGTTGCTGTGCCAGCCCCAGGGTCACTGCAGGGCTCCAGCACCTTGAGGTGGTGCAAAACTGGGGCCACATCCCGTTCCAGTGGGGTCTGGTACCCACGCTGAGGCAGGATGGGCCAGTTCTGCTGGGGGTGGGAGGGAGGATTGCTTCCTTGGCACAATGCTCTCTGTGGGAAAGTCAAAAGGTGTTCCAGCAAGCAGGTACCTCCTGTGGGGAACAGAGCTGCTCTGTGCTTGTAGCCTGTGGCTGTCTCTGCCCTGCTGGTGGTGCTGGAGGAATTACAGTGGTGACAAGGGGTGTTTGTCACACCCAGCACCTGTCCTTGTTGCCCTGCCCAGGCTGTGCCCTCCCAGCCCACCTGTCCTCACAGAGGTGCTGCGCTCCTGGCTGAGCTGGTGACACCAAGTACACCTAGCCCTGCCTGGGGAAGTAAGAAATGCTGCTAAATATTTAGGCAATGACACAGGTTAAACCCTGCTTGGGTTAGTCATAACCAAGCCCTGCATGAGAGTGGTAGCAGGGCCTTTGTCTGCAAACCTTGAGTGCAAAGGCTTCCACTTGAGACTCTCCTGATGTCTCCTAGACCAGAAATTCCCCTCCTTCCCGGGCTCATCCCTTCCCTGTAGGCCACCACTGAAAGAGAATAATAGACAGATGAAGGAAAAAGAACTGTGCTTTGACTTGAAGCCCTTTGGAGTCTAGAGTAGACCTTATACTGCTTTCCTCATTGTATAGAAGTGTGTATATGTCTGATTATTTATTTATTGACACAGCCTTGGTTTTCCTAGAGGAATTAAGACCAGTCATACATTTAAAATAACTTGCTACACAAAAGTTCTGGGGTTTTTTCCTCCTGGGTACTTCAGAACAGATGGAAAATGCAGCAGGTGCTGCTAATGTTTTTCTACCCTTGGGAAAACTTGTCACAGTTACCTGTTTATCTTGTTTATTTTGACATTTTGCTGCCTGAAACTGCTCTGTAACATAAAGGCACATGCAGGGTGGTTAGAGGTGAACTCTTACAGATTCACGTATTCTTGAACAATTGAAAACCAATAACTTACAAGCAACAAAGAAAAATGTGGGGTTTGGTGCATGTGGAAGACAGCTGGTATTTTTATTTTTACTGAGGAAATGCCATGGAATTATTTGTGTTGGAAGGGGCTCTAGAGCTCATTCAATCCCAGCTCCCCTGCCATGGCCAGGGACACCTTCCACTGGACCAGGTTGCTCAAATCCCCATCCAGCCTGGCCTTGAACACTTCCAGGGATGGGGCAGCCACAGCTTCTCTGGATAACCTGTGCCAGGGCCTCACCACCCTCACAGGGAAGAATTTCCTCCTTATATCTAATCTAAGCCAGTCCTCTATCAGTTTGGAGCTGTTATTCCTTGTCCTGTCATTCCATGCCCTTGTACAAATCCCTCTCCAGTCTCTTCTGGCTCCTGTAGGTGCTGGAAAGTGCTGTAAGGTCACCCTGGAGCCCCTGTATTTCCATCAGGGAATGCAGGGGTTTGCACTTTGTGTATCACCGACTGAAAAGCGTAAAATGAGCTTTGCTTTAGTTGCCATGCACAAGTTTTCCTTTGCTTTTCAACAGGAAGCTGAAGCCTCAGTTTATTTTTGCCATGTTCTTAGGACTGTGCAGAAGAGGAATGAGGAGGTTGGTAATACAGACGCTGGAGGGTTTCCTGTGCTCAGCATGTTTAGAAAGTGGAGTTTGTAGATGAAAGCAAGGCCAGTTGTGCTGGCTGTGTCTCTGCAGTGGGACTGGTGCTGCTCAGAGCTTTGTAAGGGTTCAGGAGTGGGGATGCTCCTTCCCTGCTGATCCCTCTGAGGCCTGGAGAGATTTGGCCAGGCTTTGCTCCCAGAAGGAAATAAAGATTTTGTTTTTACTTGCAGGTCCTTGGGCTGACAGAATGTGTCATTTCAGATGCCAGGCCTTTCCCTCACTCTGTTTTCTGGTGCTGAAATTTTGGAAAACAATGAATAATAGTCTTTACTGCTCCCACCCCAAGAGGCAGCATCTTGTGAATGCCTGGAGCTGGTTGCTGCCTTGGGGTGTGTTTGTGGGTATTCTTGTTTGAGGAATTGCTGTTACCCCTTTGAAGGGGCACGGGGCTGGGCTGGAGCAGCACAGCTGGTGATAACAGCTGGCATGGCAATGTCACAATGTGTCCATCTCCATGCCTTGTGGAGTATGGTAATCAGACTTTTGGGTAATTGCACCTCTCTAACTTCACTGTCCCCTGGGCTGCAGCAGACAATACCCATTACAGCCTGAGATGGAGGTGGGATGGCCACTTTGGAGCCATCTCTGTAGGGCTTCTCAATTCTGAGTGTTGGTCTCTTAACTCAGACTTGTTAGTTGTGCAGTTTCATCTGAAATTTGCCTTTGAAGTGAAATGAATCCTGAGCTACTGTCTGAATTCAGAGCTTTCAGCTGAGTTATGTCTCAGTGTTTAACACAAATTAATACTGGCCATTAAACATCTCAGCTGCTAATTAAATGGAGTATTTCTATGTTATATATAAATCCATCCATATCTTCATTTTGCAGCCAGATAGAATTTCATTAAGGCACTTCAGTAGCTGTAAAGGGACAGAAACAGCATTTTGGGGTATTTTGTGTTTGGTGAATTATGTAACTGTCTTGAAGTGATTACTAAATACCTTAATGATATGTCTGGTGGAATTTATTCTAGTTTTGGTAGGGCCATTAGGATGATAAAGAGCTCAGCAAGGAAGAGTAAATTACAGCTGAGTTCAGAAATGGTGCTTGAATCTTTAAAGTCCATAGTTGCTGTAAGTTTTTACTCGGATGTGTAAAAAGAGCTAGCTAGCTTTGTACACAAGTCTATTTGTCAGACACACTGCACATCAAACACTGCCTTAATCTGCAGTTCCTTTATATGACCAGTGTGGAAAGGCTCCTTTTCCCAGCCTCTGTTCTCATATTTTCAGTTATCAGCTTGCACTGGCCTTGGTGTCCTGGGTTTTGTGTCAGCTTGAGGAGTGGATGCTACCTAGTGGTTGAAGCAGGGGACTGAGTGGAGGTGGCAAGTCAGGACATTTACCTCTGTTCTTGCCTCTCTCTGCTTGTTTTGTGACCTTGAACTGAAGTGTGATTTACCTTTGCTTCTGAGATGTAGTTAATTACACTGCAAAACACTGAGGATGAGACAATTAAGTTATCTAAGGGAATTGCACAATGATTAATCCTTAATTTGCTTTGTGATTTCTTTGTTTCTCATTAAACCTGCTGAAGCAGGACCTTTGAAGTGAAAAATCAAAGGTGAGTATTGGTTTTAGAAGTGTAGAGGACTGAATAAGTCAGCTGTGGCAAAGCTTTGCAGAGCCCATGGTTTTACATTGGCCTGGGGCAAACCCCAGGGCTGGGTGTGTGTAACAGGTTGGCACCTGCTGCAGTCCCTGATTTTTTTAAATTATTTTTTTTCCTGTAACAGAACAACTGTTGTGAGAACAGTTAAAAGCAGTGGAGGAAAGATCAGATCTGCTGTGCTTGATTTGCTTGGATGTGCAATTATCTGTAACACATTAGAGTCCAGTCAAGTTCATTTATCATTTCCCTTGTGGGATTTGTGGAGTTGTTTCAATGCCGATGTAGGACTGATTTTATTTTGGTTTATTTGGTGTTCATACTAAAGTATACTGTCTAATTCTAGTGTCTGCAAGGTGGTGTGATAACTGAAATGAGCCAGTTTGCTTGGTGAAAACACTTAGTGTCAATGAAACCTCAGATTTGCTGCAATATTCTTTGGCCACACTGATTAATTCTCCCTCCAGCATTGGGTCATGCATATGTGTTTTTGTGGCCTAAACTCCTCCTGCAAATGTATTAGGGAGGAAACAGTAGGACTGATTCTTTTTCTTTGTTTCCCAGCAAAGTGAACAAGACTAATTTCACTGAAAGCTGTAGTTATGCTAATGTAATATTGGTGTAGGAGGAGAACTGTGCCCAATCCAGAATGATTTGGTTTTATCAGTTAAAAATTAGGACTGTTGGTGGTAAAAGTAGCAATAAAAAATGAAAGTGAGAAGTGATTTAATGATAGAAATATAAATAGATCTTTTTAAAAAACTGGAGATTGCTCAAGCAGTCCATGTGTAGGCAAAATTAACAATATCCATGATGTCTCACTATACCATTAAAAAATGGTGTGTATATATATAAAAAAGGTATTAAAATTATTTCTATGCTCTACAAAACTACATAATGTCTGTATTGAATATTCTTAAATGCAATGAAAGACTGTATTTGGAGAGAGAAATTAGAGATATTACATTAATATATATATACACATATAAACTCATACAGGTAGTATTGTTACTGCTAGAGTCTCTTAATTTGAGGGAAAATAGCAGTGGCTGTGTGCACTAGTGAGAGATATATTCATGTAGAAAATGTGTATTTTAAGCTACAGTGAAAGCTGGTCAAAACTGAGGCATAGTAGCTTGTGTTCTCAACAAGAATATCTCATCACTTAGATTAGAACCATGGAATAATCATGGAAACCATTAGAACTTGGAAAAGACCAAGTCCAACCAAGCTCTGCCAAGTCCAGCACTAATCCATGTCCCCAGGTGCCACATCTGTGTGTCTTTTAAATCCCTCCAGGGATGGCTGTGTTGGAGATTTTCACAAACTGGGATACATTCCTTGAGTTTTATTGTGTATCAGTCTCATTACATGGTTGAGACAGCTGAAAGATGGCAACAGCTCATGCCTTGCTAAAGATTTCTTTGTTATAGAGTGTTTTAAAAACTTTCTAGCCAGCAGCACATTGTTGAAGCCTAGAGATGATTGTTCTAGCTAATCACTAAAAGCTCACGTACACTTTCTTCAAACAATGCTTGCTTGTCTGCTTTTCTATTAACAATACACAATACTCTATTATTAAGTTTAAAACCTTCTACTGTCTTGTTAGGCATATTTTTCTACAGTCTTAAGGTCTATCTTAGCTAAACCTAAAACTCAAACTATTGTTTCATGTCCTTGCTTGCTACACTGTTGTAACTTTTCTATTTCAGACTTTGCTGCTCTAAGTTTTCTGCTCTTTCTGAGTCCTACTTTTACAGCTTTCTGAAAATCTTCTTACATTTACTATGTTTCCCACAATGGTGACTCCACCATTTCCCTGTTCCAGTGCTTGACAACCCTTCCAGTAAAGGAATTTCTCCTAATATCCAATCTAAACATCCCCTGGAGCATCCTGAGGCCATTTCCTCCTCTGTTGCTTGTCACCTGGGAAAAGAGAGTGTACACCTGCCTGAAAGGAGGTTGTAGCCAGGTGGGGCTCAGAGTGATAAGGTCCCCCTTGAGCTGCTTTTTCTCCAGGCCAAATACACATAGCTGCTCCTCATCAGCTCCAGCCCCTTCCCCAGCTCCATTCCCTTTGCTGGACATTTTCCAGACCCTTCCCCAGCTCCATTCCGTTCTCTGGATGGCTCCAGCCCCCTGCCCAGCTCCATTCCTTTCTCTGGACATTCTCCCTGTCCTGATGGGCCCAGAGCTGAGCCCAGGATTCCAGGTGTGCCCTGCCCAGTGCCCAGCACAGGGGATGGTCCCTGCCCTGCTGCTGCCACAGGCCTGGTGCCCCTGCCCTTCCTGGCCACCTGTGCACACCTGGCTCTGTTCAGCTGCTCTCTACCAGCACCCCCAGGTCCTTCAGTCCTCTGGGCACCTTCCAGCCCCTCTGCCCTGACCCTGGAGCTCTGCAGGGGGGTGTTGTGTGTGTGTAGGATCCTGCCCTTTGCCTTGCTGAGCCTTCTACAGTTGCTCTGGACCCACCAACCCAGCCTGCCCAGAGCCTTCGTGCCCTCCCTGCCAGCTGGGTGTCATAGGCAAACTGAGTGTGCTCTTGATCCCCTCACCCAGATAACTGATAAAGAACATAAACAGGACTGGCCCAAACAGAATTTGTCACAATTAGCTGTAAAGTTGCATCCACTGCTTTGGTTTGTCAGCTAGACTGAGTTTCTGCTGCTTCTAAGTCACTTTGGTTGGATTTTATGTAGTTGGGATGAGACACACGAGGGGTAAATGTTTTGCAGATGATTTCACAGCTGCTGTGAAATTAGCTATTCAATTATATTATCTGCTGGGTTTCATTATTCAGAAAGATATCCAGAGCTTTTGTATTCATCCTTTTCTAAATAATTTAACTGATTTTAGGGCTGTTGTTGGCTGTGTGAAATTCCACCTAAATGCTCATCCCTGGGCCAGCTTCAGGTGAGCACCTTGTGCAGTGACATCTTGACTCTTTGCCCTTACATATCTGTTTCCTGCCCTGTCACTGGGGCATGGGTGACTTCAGTGCTCAAATACAGCCCTAAAGTGATATATGGAGTTAGGCAGGAATCCTGAGAAATATAAGCCTGAAGTAAGAGCACCTCAGCTCTGGACTAGGCTGGGCATGGGCATCTTTGAGCACCTGCCTGGATCCCACTGCACTGCCTTTGGCCCTAGGTGAGATATCAGAGTATTATTTTGTCAGTAAAGAATAATTGCTGTGGTGCTATTTCTTTTTGTAAAGGGAAATGCAATCACTTCTTCATTGGACTTATTTCTAATTAGCTGGTTAAATCAGGCAAAATGAAGATATTGTGTTTTAGGTCTGTTGTAAATTCTGTTAACAGTGTGGAAGGTATGATCAAAAGGGAAGGGTAACACCATAAAGTCTGCACAGAGGATGGTTCACAGTGATTGCTCTGAGGGCTCCATGTGCTCAGCCAGGCACAGCTCTGCAGCCACGTGTGCCAGGAGCACCAGCACCACTGGCCTGGCCTGTGGGGTGCAGTTCTGCACAGGGTCCTCTGCAGGGCCCAGCAGTTCTTGGCAAAGTCTGGAAGAGGCTTTGGTAGCCAGCCAAGCCCTGGTCAGCCCCCACCTGATGTTTATTTTTGGGTATTTTTTTGTTGGAATTAAATGTGCTCGGGAGTCTAGTGATAGGAAATGGGGCTGAGGAGTCTGACAGACAGAAACATAGCAGGATTACTGCTGCTGTCTTTCCTTGTTTCTCCATCTGTCCCAGGCCATTTGCAGATTGAGGGGATGCCTAGAGCATCTGTGACCAGGTGGGTCAGTGTTGTAGGACTCCAGCAAAGCTGCGTGCAGGAAAAGCTAAAAATTACCGAGCAGCTGTTTGCAGTGATGAATTGAAAAAAATGTATTTATTGATTACTTTTTAAGGTGAATCAATTCTAAAAAGAGGAGCCATAAAAACTCTTTTTATTATAACATTATTAAGCTTTAATGTGGTCATGCTGCCATTATAGCAATTATTGTACTTTGGTACACTTAAGGCTGCCTATGAGACTGGTTTAAGAGGTGAAACCATTTGTTATTTCTTCCTCTACCCAAATATAAATTATATGCCCTGTAACATTTGGTAAGACTAGATTTTCAGAGAAATCAGGAGCTCAATTATTCATGTCCTATATTAACATCAGTATTTCATGGTTAAGAAGAGGTATTTATGTGAGTCTGGTGAGATTTTTAAGCCTCCTTTATTTTGTGTTGTGTTTAGAGAAAGACTCTAACTCTGGAAGCAGACCAGTAGGCTGATGCATGGGCTTAATTCGTGTGAGGTTGTTCTGCTCAGCTGGAGCTTTAACAAGAGATGATGTGCCCATGCTGTGCTTGCTCCTCACCCTGCTGCAGATCCCTTTGTGGCTGTGGCATGGGACATGGAGCTCCTGGGAGATGATGGAGAGTCTTGCTGTGAACCTGTTGGGATGCTGGAGCAGGTCCCGTCCTGGGTGATGGCAGCTCAGCTCCTCAGCTTTGAGGATTTTGTGCACACAGCTGCAGATGGTGAAGGTGCACTGAGGGACAGGTCACAGAGCCCAGCAGTCTCACTCAGCCTTGCCCTGTTCATCTTTGGGCTCTAACCCTGGAGGGTCACAGGCTGCCACCTTGGTTCCCATCTGACAAATGAGATGGGGTTTGTTGCTCTGCCCATGTACAAAGATGCTCAGACCCATCTGTGTTTAAATTTATAGCCCTGAGCTTGAATTTGAGTACCTCCTGTGAGGAGAGATTTAAATACCTGGGGTAGCCTGAATTTGTCTGTGGGTGAGCACCATAATCAGGTTTAGATAAAAGCAAGGAGCATTTCAGAAAATCCAGGGGGACTAAAACCTGGTAATTTCTACAGGGGCAAGGTTCATAGAGGTGGTCAGAGCTCTCACTGCAGGACTTGTTTTGGTGTTTTATCCCTGCCATGAGCATGTCTGCCCTCTGGCAAGCCTTGGTCCTACCACAGTGACTTGTTGAGGGGACAGCTTGTGACACAAGAGGAGATGAACCAAAGCACTTGGTCTCTTCTACTGAAACACCCCAGCATTTCTATTAATGCAAATATTTCCCTTTTTTGAGTTACCTTCTTTGTCTGCACTCTTCTCTGTTATATTAAGGCAAAAACCCACCAACTGCTTTTTGGCTCATTTGATTATGGTCAGGTCACAGCCATTCAAAAACCAAAACAACAAAAACCAAAACAAATCATCTTTTTTAAATCTTCCCTTTGTGGCATGGTTCAGCTTTGATTTTGATGTTTTATTAGAGCAGCAGAATTCACACTGCTATAATCAGAGGCCAATTGCTACTGCAGTACAAAGCTTGATTCCCAAGAGTCTCATAGCTTGCCTGTGCAACAAGTAAATAGCTGCTGTCCTGCAAACTGAGGTATTGTCTTAAAAGTATTCATGCCTTCTCCTCCCTTCTCCTTTCTGTTTAGCCCACCCCTTCCTACCACCAAGGTTTCCCCAATACTCTTGCTCAAATTTAAGCGCACTTCAAGCCATCAGTTGATGCTGGCACAAGGAATGTACGAGAGGTCACCCTGGCCATGGGTCCTGCCTGTGTCCCCAGCACTCACCACTGCATCCAGCTGTGTCACACAAACTGTCACAGGCAGAACAAAACTCCATCTTAAACCCAGAAAGGTGACTCCAGCCCTTTCCAGCTCCTAGAAGGCTTTTCTAGTGACTCTGAGTTCCCAGCAAAACTCACCTGCATGTCAGTATTTGGGGTGTTCTGCACTGTTCATCTTACCTAGCTTTTCCTCCTTCAGTGAGGTTGTCTTTGTGCTGAATTCCAATAAAGTTACTGTGTCTGTCCTTATCCAAGCCTTGGTAAATGCTGGCAGGTTCTGCTTCCAGCTCAGGTGATGCCAGAAGTACAAAACAGGAGAGTGAAGCTCTTGTGCTGTCCCTGTGCTGTGGGAAGCCTTGCTGGGAGCAGGTGAGGGAGCAAAGGGGAATACACACAGCTGGAAGTGTTTCTGCTGTTTCTGTTCCGTAGAGCTGTCCTGTGCACATTTCACTTGGTTTAAAAGCATCAGTGGCATCTAAACAACTTATGGCAAGCGGAAAAACAATTCAAACTTGAATATTGCTCTAGGACTGATAATGGTTTCCATCTTTTGGGTCCTCTTCCTGCTGTAAGAGTTGAAGGCTCCTCAAAGGGTTGGAGAAGAACCTCCCAGTGGGCTTTCACTGATCTCAGTGATACTCCTCAATGCTCTACATCATTTATGCTTATAACATTCTGCAGTGTCAGAAATGGCACGAAACATTAAACAGAATCTTTGGAATGTGCATACAAGTTTGCCCTGACTGTACACTTCACTTGTAAGTTTGGTTAGGTTAGGTGCTTCAAAAAAAGAAAAAAAATTGTTCTGTCAGTCTGCTTCAGAGTCAACTAAAATGTCTAATAAGTCAAATAACTTTCTAAAAATTATCCTGATTTCTGCTGGTGTCCCTGGGGTTATATCTGTATGCAATACTGACTGACTACAGCAGGGCAGTCTAGAGAATCTGCACTTTTTTGTCAGTTTTCTATTCATTAGCTGTTGCTGCTAACAACACTTTCTTCGCATCCTTGTCTTTAGTCACTACACTCTATTATTTGGAAGAGAGATTGATTCTTGATGTGTTTTTGCAGCAATATCCAGTGTCATTAGGCTTGAACTTAGCTACAAGTCTTGGTCTGTGTTCCATTGCTGGCACTAATTGATGTCAGTTTTAATTCTGTGAATCCCTGACTATTTGGCTGTGTCTGTACATATACAAATACAAAGAATGCCTGTCTAAAACATCATGTACCGCTGTATGTGGGAAGCGCTGGGATCTCCTGTGAAGCATCTTAATTAGTTTTGCCTTTCATGTTGACATCCTAAATTCTAGGCTTGATTTATGGATCAGGTTTTTTTCTCCCTTGTTTGTCAAAACAGAACAACTTCTTTAGAGCAGAACATAATGCAAATACTAATTAAAACTGACAAGTCAAATTGATGTCACCTATTTTTAAGTGGAAGAAAAAATCGACTAAGAAAAATCTCTTCTGCCCTTGTTGAAGTTGGCTGAAACATTACTGAAATCTGTGAGCCCAGAATGGATGCTGAGGTTTTGCTGTTCCTTGAGGCAGGATCAGCCATCCAAGGGCTGAGAGAGCAGAGCTGTTGCCTGTGGGGCAGGGCAGCAGTGCCAGCTTCTCTCCAAGCTGCTGTGCTGCTCTCGCTGACAGCTGGCTGGGTGCTCTCTGCTCTGGCCAGATGTGATCCCAGATGTGATCTCTGCAGATGGCAGCTGTGGGCACTGAGGCTGGCACTCATCAGCCCTGTCTCTCCAAAGTGCTCTGGAGGTTGCTGGGATGAGCTCCTCAGTGTGAGCCTGGCAGCTTTGCTGCGCAGGAGGGTGGCCCATGCCAGGGTGGTGCAGCAGCCTCGCTCAGCTGCTGTTTGGCAGGGATAGGACAGGTGCTGCCCACAGAGAACTGGCTCTTGTCACACATGACAGCAGCGTGGGAGCCCTCTTTGTGTAGCAGGGAGTTTGGATGGCTGATAATTACTTCTTTCCCTCCCTCCCTGGGAGGCAGGAGATGTTACAGGCACCTAATTATCATGAAAACTTCAGAAGTTTTTTGGTTTAGATCTGGTTTTCTTCCAACAGAGAGCACTGCATCATTTCCAGAGCATCCTAGTGATGTGCTAATGGTGTTCTGCTGCTGAATAGCCCAATAAGAAATAAATACCCACTCTTGTTTGGGGAGGTGCATTTTCTGGATGGTGAGATGCATAGATGCTAACAACAAAAATATTTCCTGTGTGGACAGACATCCGCTAGGGTACAGTGCAACCATAGTATGCATAAACATTTATAAAATGGAAATATGTCAGATATATTCTCATCACATCTTAAAATAGCATTTGTGGTATGGTGCATTGCATTCCCTTTCAGTCTGTATGCATCTGCTAATGATAGCTGCTATTTATATGCTTTCCCCCTCAAGTCTTGTGAAGATTCTTCTACTGCTCTCCAAAAGCCTGAGTTCTTCCTGATGGCCTTACTCCTTCAACCACCCCTGGGACCCATCAGTCTGTCAGTGCAGCCTCAGTGCTCAGCAAGTTGGAACTGTCAGTGGGTGTTTTTCTTATTCTGCTCCCATCCCTGTTTGCTTGGGGAAGTAAAGGCTGCTAGAAAATAAAGCCATTTTACTTCCTCCAAATCAAACCCTGTTTTTTCACTGGAATGATGGAGTATTACCCAAGAAATATTAATTTTTCATGTTTGGCTTTTATGGTTGAAAAAAATCCACCACCCCTTTTTTCCTCCTGAGCCCTTGTAGTTTATTGAGCTGGCTGAGATGGGTTGGCTGTCTGTAGCTTGAGAGTGAATTTCAGACAAATATCTGAGTATCTTTTTAACTAAACTTGTACTTTTGCCCAAAGTTTTTTACAAGAGTTTTAGACTAAAATTCTTGTAAACAAGCTTTCCAGAGCTGCTCTTGCTGGGAGCTGGCTTGGTGCTATCTGCTGGTAGATGGGCTTTGGCCAACAAAACTCTTGAGACAGGCTCCATGACCCTCCAGGGAAGCAGACTGGTGTAATCCATTTCCAGGGATGACACTCAGAGGGCAATGAGGAGGCAATCTGCTGCTGAAGGCAAATAATGGCTCACATTTTTTTTAATGTTTGGGCTTCTGTGGGGTGAATGGAGTATCTGTGTTTTTCAGATGAGAAATGAAGGCCAGATGCAGGGCTGGGCTGGTGCCAGTTGCAGTTTCTAGAGTTTTGGTCTGGAGCATGAGATGAGCTGCAGTGAGGCTTGTGGAAAACCAGATGTCTCCAAAGAAAAGAGGTGATCAGTAACCTGATGAGAAACCATGGGAGGTACTGGGGACGCTGAGATTGCAATCCTCTCTCTGTGGAAGGCAACCACCCGTGGTTATTAATTGTTTTGGTGTTGTTGTGGGTCCCAGGACAAGGGGAGAGATGAGAATTGACTCCAAGTTCTCAGAAGGCTGATTTATTTTATTATGATATGATGTTATCTTAAAAGAAAATGATGTACTAAAACTATACTAAAGAAAGAGAGAAGAGACAGCAGAAGGCTGGAAAAGAATGATAGTAAAAAACCCATGACTGACCAGAGTCCTGACACAGCTGGACTGGGGTTGGTCATTAAGTAAAAACAATTCACATGGAACCAATCAAGGATGCACCTGTTGGTAAGCAACCTCCAGACCACATTCCAAGCAATCAGATAATTATTGTTTACACTTCATTTCTGAGCCTTCTCAGCTTCTCAGGAGAAAAATCCTGGCAGAGGGATGTTTGATAAAACATGCCAGTGACAGCCCCCCATTCTGGAGCAGCAGGAGCAGCTCTCTGCTGGGACGTGAGGCCTGTCTGGGTGTGCAGCAGGCACCACCCAGCTCAGATCTGGCACTCGGCTCTTCCCACCAGCCAGGCTACCTGAGTGAGGCACTGTCAGGGGTGTGACCAGACAGATGTGAAGCACCTGATGTCAGCCAGCATGAATCCACCTCTGGAAATGCAGCAGTGAAATTCAGGAAGAGGTAGCTAGGTGTTCAATGACACCTCCTTTAGGGCATGGCAATGTTGCTGCAGCTGATGATGCTTCCTGGGGTAAGAGATGGTGCTAAGAGGCACTGGGGAGCTGGAGGAAGAGCAAATGGCCCTGAGAACTGGAACATACACGAACAGGTTGATGGGTCTGTAAGGACCTTCCCAGTGGTTTGTGTTTATAACACACAAACTGCTCCAGCAGCAACAGGAGAATGGAATACTCAGTACAGAGCTAAGGAGGAAAAACCATGTACTGCAAATGTACTCTTTGTGATCCTTAGGGAGATGATTTGTTCCTGAGTGAAGCCCCATGGGACCTGGATCCATCTCCAGGCAATCACTGCAGTACAAGTGTACCAGACTTCATGTGCTGATCACCACAGGACTGGTGACATCAGCTGTGAGAACTGGTAAAGACCTGATCTCTCTTTACTGGAATAAAGTGACAGTGCAGCCGTGATACTTTACATTACATTTTTGAATAGGTGAGCAAAGAGATGTGGGAGTTGTCTGTGCACTTCCAGCTTCCCATCCATATTTTCCCAGCTTCAGCAATGAGAAGTAAAAGCCTTTTCATTGTTTGGTAGCAGTTACCAGTGTGATGTGAGCCTGTATGACTCTAACAATTAGTATCACATTAAAACCAACAGGTAAGAAACCTGTTTTATGTAAGAGTGAGATGTCTGGTGAAAGTTATTGTGACAAAAACGTTGTTCTTTCATCACCACCTGGGTAGGGGCTGGGTGCCCACACACGACACAGGGCTGCACTCTCTGGCCTGAGCAGGTGAGTGATGATGAGTGGAGCTGTTGGCAGGGACAGTCACAGGACTGATGGAGGAGCTGCTGCTGTGTCAGAGCAGGGCAGGCTGGGCTCTGCCTGCTTTCCCCATCAATCCCTTCCCACTGCCTCCAGCCCAGCCATGGCAAATGAGAGCTGAGTGCTTTTGCACCACAAACATGTCCTGGGGAGCCTGGATGTTATCACAGCAATGGCTGTGAGCCCACAGCTCTCCCCAGGGCTGGGGCATTTTCTAGATAATAATAACAATAACAATAACTGGGTGAATCACTTGGCAGGAAGAGGGCAGGTCTAGTGCAGGGAGAGCTCCATGGCAGAGTGTGGCTGCCGTGGCCCAGGTGCTGGACCCAGTGCCTGTTTTATCCCAGGACATTTTTCCAGGCTCTCTGGCCCACTGTGGTGGTGCCATGCAGCTGACAGGTCCCACTGGGATGCAGATAGATTTGTCTGAAGCTGCACTTAGTGAGTGCTTTGCTGTGAATGAGTGCTGGCAGGCAGCCCATTGCTGTGACTTGGCCAGCTGACAGCAGGCTCGGTGTGTGTCAGCTGCCTGGGTTAAACCTCAGCAAAAGCAACTGGAGATGTTCCTAGGACATACACAGGAGAAGCTGTCCTTTTCCCATGGAATTGCAGATAAGGGAATTATTCTTTGGCCCAATTTCCTAAAATATGAAAGTCTGAAGTGTTTTCATTGCTGATTATTTTTGAGTAGCTCAGCCCACCTATTGTCAGCCCTCCCTTTTTGCCAAAGTAGCACCAGCACCTTGGTGTAGATCTTGGTTTGTGACTGGGTGAACCAGGGAATCCATTTACCAGAAGCAGAAAAGATGTGTTCCAACATCTGTCCAGCATGCCAGTCACACAAAGCAGATGGAAATCACATAGCTTATTTAACTGCACTGGGTAAAGTACAATTATATTGCCAAAATATACACCCAGCTTTGCACTTCGTGCTGTTTTTCAAGGTTAATATTTCTGCTGTTGTTGTATTTGATTGCTAGAGGTAGTGAAGCAAAGATTATCTAAACCTGCAACATTTTCTGTTTTAATAATCTTTGACAATTTGCAAGTAATACTGGAGATATGAGACTACTGAAATGTAGTTGCTTTTTTAAATCATTGTTTCATAACCAGCTTTGCACGTGTAGCCCTACGAACAGCCAAGACACTAAAAGTTTTATGTAGTGATGTCTTCTTAGAGGTGGAGGATGTGTAGTTACACTGTGGGTTGGATGCTGTTATTTTCTAACTGCTGCTCAATTACAAATTCTCTGATTCTCTCTTAGCACTGCTTGCTGCTTTTCTTGCTCTCTGATGTTTTACCTGGCAGAAACCTCCAGCTTTCTTTGCTTAACAGCTCAAGTAATGTTCAAAGTAAAATACTGTTAATAATGACACCAGGGATATATCTTTTTGAGGGCAGATATTGAAAATTCAAAATTAGAAGACACAAGAAGAAACTAGCAGTATTTGAATCTAAACTCTGGCATCAGTTTAAATTGTGACTTTATTGCTGATATCTCTCAGCATTGTCAAATGGGGAGTCCTTGAGAGTAGTTTTCCTTTTATTCAAGATGAAGTAAGGGACAGGTTTGGAAGTTGAGCGCTTAAATCTTCAGTACTGATTCATACATTGTTTTTTGAAGTGAGAGGCATTTAATATCTTATTTCTGCTCAAGTGTCACACAGGTGAAATCCAGCTTCCATCTGCCAAACTGAGAAAGCTGCTTTAGCAGTCAGTGTTGGCAGCTGCTGAGGCCCCAGTGAGCTGCAGCAGGAGCTGGGGCAGCCCAATAAGCGTCATTGTGGAGCTGCTCAGCACCTGGAGCTGCTTCCAGGAGGCTCTGCTCAGCTGAGGCATCCCAATGACTCCACATCAGCACAGTTTTTAAAGCCTTTTGGCCCAGGATCAAGGGTGGGTGTTGTTTTGCCCTCAGAATGCCTGAGTTACGTCAATGGCTTGGATTTAGCTGAAAACTTCGGAAGGAAATGGAGCAGTAGCAAGGGGAAAGGCAGCTGAAAAATAAGGATATGGCCCAGGGTCAGTGAGATGTAGAGCTAATGAAGATAATATTTTTGAGATTACTATCAATGCTAGAAAGCTGTGTGTAAATGGAGACTGCACTGACCCTGGTAGTTAACCCTGAATCCCGCAGTAAATCAGGACACTGCGCTTGCTGACGTGCTGCACAGCCAGGTCAGGGATCCCTGCCTGACCAGGGGGGCTCAGAGCTGCCTCATGCTCAGCCTGGGCTCACAGAGGATGGTCATGCCCCAGTGACTCAAAGATGAGGTTAATGGAAATCAACAGGAACAAATTTTGTTGTTCTATGGTTTTTCTTTTTTTTCCCTTGGCTCTTCTATGAGGAATTGAAGCATCAGGAAGTGGCTTGGTTTCTCTGAAGGAAATTCACAGCACAGACATTTCTTTTGCAGGGCACATAATTGTCATTTCAGCCAGCTCTGCCTTTGAATGTCACAAGCATCCACAACCTTTCTTCACTGCCTGGAGTTTGCAGGGTCTCTCTGCAGAGTGCACGTGCCCTGTGCCTCAGAGAGGGTTTGTTTAGACTGAACTCTTCTAAAACAATGTAAGGAGCAGAGCTTATGATGTGAATGCCTTGTAGTTTACATCCACTGCATGTTTGTAGTGAAGGGTCAGGCTTGGGTGGAATCACTTGGCTGGGTTAATGAGGCTAAAATCATCTTTTAGTCACAGGTCAGAATTCTGGGCAAACTTTCTGCAAATGAATTCTCTGTAGCTTCTCCACCACAAGGAATTGGAAGCTTAGAGTGGCCTGGTCTGCCTGCTCTGCTCCTTAAGAATTATTGAAGCCATACAATCAAACCCTTGATTCAATTTCCTCCCATTTGGCTCTACTGGTTCCATCCCTGGGCTCAACCAGGGACCAGCAGTGACGGAGATGGAGATTAGTGGTGATCAATCTAATTTACTGGTTGGCACATTTCCAGTGAGCTCAAATGGACTATAGTTAATCTAGTTTTCAACTATGTATGCTTGTGTTGTGAGTGCAAGTTAAAATTTGCTTTATATCCCTCTTACCAGATGGCCTTACAGCTAAAAGTATCAGAGTGGGAGGAAGGAGATCTGGCATTAGTTTGTAGCTTTTCTTCAGCTTTTCTATATCATCCTGGAATGCCTCTGTGAGGAGTTCTCCCCAGCACAGTGACTGAAGAGCTTTTATTTCTTTTTTTTTTTAATGAGAGCAGCACACACTGTTACCACAGCTCATCTTGCATGAAGTCACAGAAGGGTTTGGGTTGGAAAGACCTCAAAGATCATCCTGTTCCAGCCCCTCAGTGCCCTGGGTAGGGACACCTTGCCCTAGACCACATTGCTCAGAGCCGCCTCCAGCTTGACCTGGAGCACTTTGAGGAATGGGGCACCCACAGCTTGTCTGGACAGTGCCAGCGCCCCAACACCCTCACAGCGAGGATTTTGTTCCAGTTATCTGATCTGAGCCTGCCCTCTATCAGTGTGAAATAATTTCTCTTGTACTGTCACTCCTTGCTCTTGTCCAATGCCCTTCTCCAGCTCTCCTGGAGCCCCTTTAGGTGCTGGAAGTTGCTCTCAGGTGTCCCTGGAGCCTTTTATTCTGAGAGGTGTGGCACCACTGCTCATGTGCAGCACAGGGTGGCCCTCTGGTAAGGGGGAGTTTGCACTTGATTCTGCATCAGATAAGTTATCTTGTAGTGCTAGTAGGTGATATTTTAAATTATTTTATTATTATTCCTATTTTTTAAAATCACATATGTTCTCAGATAAACCTAGAATTAACCGAGATCATCTTATAAACATTCAAGGCTGGGTTGGGTGAGGCTCTGAGCAGCCTGATCTAGTTTCAGATGTCCCTGCTTATGGCAGTGAGATTGAACCAGATGACCTTTAAATATCCCTTTCAATCAAAACCATTCTGTGATTTCTGTGTTGCTCTGAGTTAGCTCAGTGAGGAGAGGATTAAATCCTGGAGATGCCAGCAGGGTCACCTCTGAAGCCTTGCAAAACTTGGTCTTTGTGTCTGGCTTTCCAGAACTGCCAGATAGGAATGAGAACCATAAGAGCTCTTCATTCCCTTTGTTTAGCAGCCCTTGTCAAGGACTGGGATGAGTAAACCACTCCCATGCATCTATAAAGGTGTTAAAGCAACGTGGGGCTTGGCTCCATCTGGTAGCAGATGCCTGCATGTGTGTAAGCACTGTGGAAAGAACAATGTCCTTTGAATGCTGAAAATGAAATTCTATATTGGAAACAAAAGTTGTCATGGAATTTACTCTTCCCCAGTGCAGCTCAGTCATTCCTGTGCTCCTGGCTGAGGCAGTGAGTCACAGCTCCCATGCAGCCCCAGCAGCAGAGCCTGGTGATGACATCTGAGTATTGTTTGGCTTAAGCTCTTTTCTCCTGCTGCTTTTCAGCAAGCAAAATGAAGGGTTTGTGTCAGTGCATGTGTCAGGCATGGAGGTGGGGGCAGTGGGCTTGTTTGCCCTCTAACATTTCTCTCTATACAGAAAATACTGTCTTACCCTGGAAGATGCTTCATGTCATCCTGGGGTTTTTTTCCAAGAATCACTTGAGATCCACAGAACAATGAGCTTTGGCAGTTAGTTTGGAAGGAAGCTCCACCAGGCAGGAGAAATGTGGATTTATGAGCTTCTTTGGAGCCTGCTGTTTGGGGGCAGGGGTTTCCAGGCACTGGGGTGTCCCAAGGAGCAGCACAAGCTCTCTGTGCAGGTGTGTGGGGGACCAGCCCTGCCTGCCCACCCTTCCCAGGCTGCATTTCCAGGATGGATTTGTAGGAAAGCCTCCACTCTTCCTGCAGGCCCTGATGAGGTCCTGTGGAGAATGGCCAAGCTGCCAGGCATGGCTGTTGTGTCCATCCAAGGCATCCTCTTGGGCAGTGTGGATGAAGGCTTTGATATGGGCTACCCTCCATTTCTGACATTTTCTATTATCTTTTTCAAACTAACAGTTAAATCACTGGGTAATGGCACTGGGTGTGCACATGGATTTTCGTCAAGCTCACCTAGATGACAACTTACTTTCAGGTGTTTTGTACATTTTACCTTGTTCTTGAATATTCACTTTGTTATCCATTAGTTATAAAAAAACCCATAATACATTAATTATTCTGCTGCTTTGGGGGTTCAGAGCCAGGTAATGAAAAAGCTGACAATTGTCCAACCATAAATTCTCTTAATACTCAGTCAGTATTATTTAAAAATAAAACTCCACCATATCATTCATTTTAACTATATCTCATATGTCATGATTTGGTGCTCATGTCTTCCTTCTCAGCAGCAAGTCTTTACATTTTATTGTTTAGGTCAGAAGGGATTAATAAAATAAAATCTTTTTTCAAAAATAACTGGATTGTATCATAAGACTATCAGCCCTGATTTGCTTTATGGCTAACCTTACTGAAAGTCACTGTTTCAAATGGTGGCATGAATTATAACAGCAAAAAAAAAGTATGTCCTGAGGATAGCAAAAAAATGAGGGCATGTAAAATGTTGCTGGGAATTAATTTACTGACATTGTGTCATCTTTCAATAAAATATAAATCATGTGTGTAATATAAAAATAATTAGGCAAGGCATGCAAATGATTATGAAATCCAAATCTTGTGTATTGATTCTGATCTGTTATATGGTTGAAAGGGTCTGGAAAGCTTAACAAAGGTAGTTGATAGTGATGAACTTCAAAGTCTCAACCTTTGCTGAGATTTCCCTCGTGAATTGTATGTGATTCAGAATTTACCACCTTAAAGAGACTTTTCACCTGAAAAACCATTTGCAATTAACTTTTAGGGGGTTCTCTATGCTGAGAAGACTTCTTCCAGGCTTTTGTTTCTGCATGTAAACTCCTTGAACTTTTTGATTTATGGAAATGGTATCAGTAATTCCAGCATCCCCTTCTTCCCTCTGAATCTCTGTCACCCCCTCAGTGCCCACAGCCCTGGGCAGTGCTGTGTCCCTGCATTCGCAGTGCTGTGTCCCTGGATGGACTGCACTGTTCTCTGGGCTGTGCTGTGTCCCTGGATGGACTGCACTGTTCTCTGGGCTGTGCTGTGTCCCTGCATGGGCTGTGCTGCTCTCTGGGCAGTGCTGTGTCCCTGGATGGGCTGTGCTGTGTCCCTGGATGGGCTGTGCTGTGTCCCTGGATGGGCTGTGCTGTGTCCCTGGATGGGCTGTGCTGTGTCCCTGGATGGGCTGTGCTGCCTTCTGGGCTCTTCCCAAGCTCACAGTGACAGCCAGGCTCTGGGATTTGAACCTGACCCCCATTTCTCCCCACAGATTTATTATCTCCAGTCTTCAGTGTGGAGATGTGGCTGCCCTGGGAGGGATTTGTCCATGGCACAGCACTTGGGGCTGGCTGGGCTCTGCGCCCAGCACGGTCACCTGCTCTCCTGGGGAGCACAAACCCTCCAGGTTATGGTCAATATTTCTTGTGAACTCAGACGTTTTCCTGCCTGTGTCTCCTTGGGGTCTGCAAATTACCTTCCTTGATGGATTCCAACATGTTGTACCACATCCATTCTAATTATGTATTATCCACATTGTCTAAGAAATCAACAATTGGAGCGGTTGAAGCTTTTCAGGATATTTTTCCCCAAATAACAATTTTGTATTTTGAGCACCAGCCAGATTCTCCATATGGCTAAAATGTGCTAGAACAGAAAGACATTAGCATGGCTTAATAAACTTCATGCATGGTTTGTTATTGCAATATCAGAAAGAAAACAAATATAGCCACTAGTTCTTGGAATAACTCTGTTAAATTACTGTTGTTTGAAATGAGCTCTTTTATGGCTGATGTAATTTGCATTGTGATAAGTAAAGCAGCATTCTGTATGTTTAATACCTTTCAATTTGACATAGGCCTGCTTGGATCTTGCATAAATCTTCTCCCCAGTGGGAGGGGAAGGCAGTAGATTGAGTTTAGATATGCATCAGGAGGCAATGGGTTTGGGAGACACTCAGGCTCTATTCCAAACTCTACCATGCAGCCCAAGTTTTGTTGATAGACTTTTAGCCTGTTTTCAGTCTTTGTCCATTTACCTTTCTTGGTTAAATGTTCTGGGAGTCAGACCTAGCTGGGCACACAGACTGGCTTTGCTCCTGTGTTTTACCAAAAGCTGCAGTGCCCATGGTCACATTTGTGCTGGGGCATTTTGTCTGTCAGCAGAGGATCCTGCTGAGCACCCTGCTGCTCATTGCCCCTGGATCAGCCCCTGAGTCTGGTATGTGCAGTGTAGCACTGGGGACAAGGTGATCCCTGTGTGTCTGAACTGTGTGACTCAAATGAGCTTCACACAGAGGAGTCTGACACTCTAACGCTGGTGAAAGCTCATGTTTGGGTTTTGGGCATGCCTGATCTACAGAAAGCTTTGTGTGTGTGTGAGATTTGCAGGGCTCAGTGTGTTGTCCTGTATGTTATGGCCATGAGGGTCCTGTGAGATTCAGGGATAAATTACTGTGCCCTTGGGACATCCCTGACCCCTAGACATGACCTGCCCATGTTCAGGTCATGCTCTGCTAGGAGAACCTGCTCTGCTCATTGCAGTTCACTCCTTGATGATGCTGACTGTGGGCTATACACAGGAGCTTCTAGTGGCGAGTCCCACAGCAGAGCTGCTGCTGGATCTTGTGCTCCCAAACCACTTTACAGCAATTGGCACTGGAGGAGGATGAGCTTGGGCTTTTTCCACCTAAAAGAATGGCAGATATCTCCTTGCTGCTGATGCAGTCTGTCTTCTGTGTTCTCATGAATGAGAGTACCTATGAAAAATGTTTATTTACAGGCCACTGGTTTGGAGGCACTTGATGTTTTAATTAACTTTGAGGGGTTATGGTCAGAATGGCTCACACAGCTATTCCCAGTCTGATCTGCACCTCTCTGAATTCAGAGCACATCCACCCCAATGCCTTCAGAGCACACGAGTGAGTGTGGATTGCTGATGTGCACAGGATGAATGTTTCTATTGCCCCATCATCGTTACCATCAGCATTTTACTCCTTGCTGGAGCAGTGCCAGTGTGGCTGTAATTAGCTGTGATTGTGCAGGATGGCAGCAGTAATTGGGAAGGTGTTGCATGAGAGGGGCAGGCTGTGCATCCCTTCCCCTCTTGCTGCTGGCAGTCTGTGAGTGCAGTGCTATTTGCATTTGTATATTAAAAAATGAGGAGGAAAATGCTGCTAGAAAGCAATCTTCCCTGGGAACACGTTTTCTGGGCTTAGGAGTTCACAGTTCAGCCCTGGCAGGATGTGAGACTCTGGCTGCCACCCACACCATGGGCTTAGGAGTGTTACTCTGCTGATTTCTGTTCTGCAAAGGAAAACAATGCAGGTAGGAAAATATCTGTGTGAATACAGAAACTGTGAAAGGTTTCTTACCTCACCATGCTGAAGGCCTGTCCCAGGCTGGTTTTTGTGGGTGGGAGATCTGCACCATTTCCATGCTGTGCCTGCTCATATCCAGTTGAGATGTTGGGTTGCTTTTCCCGCAACAATTGCATCCTGATGTTTCATAATACACTTGGTAGCTTCATTCCTACCACCAGTATGAGAAGTAACAATAGCAAAGTGTTTTCTTTTCCTGCAGGGAGAGCAAGCTGGCACCCCAGCTCTGCACTGTCTGAGCTTAGCTGCTCACCCCTTTGCAACTGCTCTTGAAAATGCTGCTTTGCCACCAAAAAACTGTGTGCTTGCCACATGGGCAAACCTGTAGAGAGAGCCAAGAGCTCTCAAGCTCTGTCTCGGGGCCTCAGCTGTAGCCATGATATTTTCTGAAAAATCCTTTTGCCGGGATTTTTTCTCCTGAGAAGCCGGGAGGCCTCAGGAACAAAATGTAAACAATGATTATCTGCTGCTGTGGAATGCAACCGGTGGATCTGTGATTGGTCTCATGTGGTTGTTTCTAATTAATGGCCAATCACAGTCAGCTGTCTCAGACTGTCCGGTCACTCATAAGATTTTATTATCGTTCCATTCCTTGCTAGCCTTCTGATGAAATCCTTTCTTCTATTCTTTTAGCATAGTTTTAATATATCATTTACTTTTAATATAATATATATCATAAAATAATAAATCAGCTTCTGGAGTCAAGATTCTCATCTCTTCCCATGTTGGGGCTGCCTGCAAACTTCCACACTCGGCCTCAATGAGTCATTTAGAGATGGCAGGTGGTGGAGGAGAACCCCTCTGGCTCCATGCAAAAGCAAGGAGAAAGCAGAGCTGTGGGGAGCAGAGGCCAGCCAGTGAAGCTGGAGAGGCTCCTGTGACAGTGCTGGGCTGAAATATGCCTTCACTGCCTTGGCATGGCTCAGCAGAGCTGCAGGATGGATCAGAGCTGGCGCAAACCAGAGCAAAGTGTGTGTTGGCTGCCCCTGTGAGCCACAAACCTGCTGGATGGAGAGCAGGGAGACAAATGGCATGTCTGAACACAGAGCATAAATAATTGTATGGGAAGCTTAGTGCTCCCATGCCAGCGTGTATAAATATTCATATTATTCCATGAATCTGTCATTATGTGCAAGTGCTTCATCTTCCCAACTTTACTCCTGCCAAAAGTCCTCACTCATGGAAACACTGGAGGCAATCAGATGATTGATGTGAGTAAAGGGCTGGGGGAGCTCTAACAGCCTGATTTACAGCAGTATTTCATTCCTAATTTCTGCACACTGGGAAGCAAAACCCAAACACAAACTCAGCTGTTTTTGAGAGACTTTCTCACTGCAGGGTTCTTACTTCATGAGGGCTGAATGAAACCACAGAGCTTTTTCCCAGTCACTAATCATCTGCATCCCCTTATTATTATCAGTGATGCTGGTGAAGGAATTTTGGTGGCTGAATTGTCTCCTGAGCTGCTGCTTTCCACAGTCTCAGCCAGGCTTCTGGCATGGCTCATAGCCCACAGGAGGGGCTCCCCTGTTATAGTTGTTAGTGCAGGGCAAAACAGCTCTGAACGCTGATATCTCAGGAGCATTTATAGGCACAAGAATGCTAAAGCTTCTCTCACTCCTGTTTCTGCTTAGTTCAGAGCAGAGCAAAGGTTTGCATATGCCAGCAAGTGGCGTCTCTTTGAGGCTGGCAGGCACAGAGGCTGTGGTGGATGCTGTCCCCAAGGTCCATCCATGCCTAGAGAGGGGGTGAGGACCAGACCTTCTGTTCTCTTGCCTGCTGTTGACAGCAGAGCTTGAGCAGACCCCTGCCTGCCACCCTGGACATGGCATTTTGAACATAAGTTGGTCCAGCCACATTCTAAACGATGGCATGGGAGCAGAGCAGATGTCACTGCTGTCAGCTTACGTGCAGCATGAGTGTCTGTGTGCTCCTGACTGACTGCAAACACCATCTTTGCTGCCTTTGTGTAAGCCTTGAGTTGCAGCAGAGACACTGGAATAAATGCAGGCTGGTACTAGAGAGAGAGGGGCTCAGCACTCTCCCATATGGCTTTCATGCTCACGTGCCTCTCTGTACCATTTCTACGCCTTCTCGTGCTTCGATATCGGTGTTGAGTGTAGAAAAGTGTGGCTCAAAATGAGCACAAATGCTGGTGCCAATTAAAAGTCTCATTGGAGATAAAGGATGTTGGCAGCTCTCCCAAAAGTATCCTTTTCTCTGTTTTCATGGTTGTACAGGGCTGCTAATTTTCCTGTGATGAGTCACTGAAAGAATTTATAGAGGTAAGAGGGATTTCATGCTCTAAATATAGCCTCAAGTCAGCCCACAAGGAGCAGCCACAGGAGCTGGCTGCTGAGCTAGTAAATACAACTCAGGGCTGCTCCAGCTCCTCCTGACTGATGGAGCTGGGAGGGAGGGAATGGAGAGTGAGAGCAGGAAAAGTCGGCATGTGTAGGCTGGGGCCACAAGGCCTGAGATCACAATGTGGTGAGGTCAATCACAAGTGCAGGTGAAAGTGCAACAATGGAACACCTTTTTAGATAGCCTGTTCCCAGCTGCCCCTTCCAGCAATAGTCAGATTCCAGCTGGCCCCACCTTTCTTGGCAGTAGCTGTTACCTTCTGTAGTTTAGTTGGAAGGAAGGAATAAGGTGATCCCTTACCAGTTGACTCAGTACCTGCTTGGATCTTGGTTTTGGCAATGCAAAACTTTTCCCAAGTGTTTTATTCACTGTGATTTCATTGCAGCTGCTTGCTCACATCCCCTACATTGGGATGGGGAAGAGAACTGAAAGGGTAAAAGTGAGAAAACTCCTGGGTTGGGATAAAGGCAGTTTAACAGGGGAGGCAAACCAAGGGCCTCATTGCCCACTCCCCATGGCAGGCAGGGGCTCAGCCATGCCCAGCACAGCAGGGCTCCATCACCTGTGACAGTGACTGGGGAAGGCAAACACCATCACTGCAAACGTCCCCCCTTCCTCCTCCTGCCCAGATTTCCATGCTGAGCTGGTGCCATATTATGGGATATCCCTGGCTCAGCTGGGGTCAGCTGTCCTGGCTGTGTCCCCTCCCAGCTCCTTGGGAGCCTCTTGCTGGTGGGGTGGGTGAGGAGCAGGAAAGCCCTTGGCTCTGTTAGTCCTGCTCATGATAACAAAAACAGCCCTGAATTATCAACACTGTTCTCAGCACAAATCCAAACCCAGCTTCTACTATGAAGATAAAAAACTCTACCACAGCTAAAACCAGCACAACAAGACTACAGGTGATCCGAACACTTTTTTTGCATCAGCTTTAATGGACTTTTCAAAGTTACCTTGAACTTAGTGCAAGTAAAATATTGGCTGCTTGCTTTATACTATCTGAAATCTATATGATGATTTTGACCAATTTAGAAGTCGTTTAGGCAGAACTGGCTGTAAAATAAGCTAGAAATATTTCTGAGTTTAGGCAGAGCCTTAAAATCAATTTATAGGAGCATTTGTCAATGCAGAAATTATCTACTTGTGAACAACCCCCAAAAAATGCACAAAACTTTCTTGCCAATAGGAAAAAATGAAACTGTGCGTTAAAGTAGTGCTTCATTCTTCATTAGTGCTGCTGCATTTCCATCCCTTCCCGGTGACTGCTCCTCCCAGGGCAGAGCTGGGCACAGGCAACTCCTCCATCTCCACCTGCATAGCTGAGCTCACTTTGCCAAGCAGGAGTTGCTGTGATCATGTGAAATCTGTGAGCCAGAACAGACAATTACACAGGCATTTGCACACATCAGCTCCTCCAGGAACATCATTGTTGCTGCGCATCCACTGGAGGGAAGAGGGCGTTTTGAACTACTTAGTGAAGTACCTGATGTGGGGGACAAAGCCAAGCAAGTGCTTTTCCCATTCTCCTGTCCCTGGTGGTGTGATGTGTGAGCTGTCTGCAGCTTTGGTGGGGCTTATTTTGGTTTTCCTAATCAATTTGCTTACCCTTTGGCTGTGTAACGACGTGCGTCTCAGTGCTTTTCCAAAGAGGCTCTCTCCAGGCTGCTCTTTGTTTGCTGGTACAAGGTCACTGTGCCTGTCAGGAGTGGGGTGCTTGTCCCCAGCCCTTTGGGGTGCAGGCTGTGTTTTGTAAGATTTTATCAATGTTCTTCAGCAGAGTTGCTGGCTAAGGCTAGCACATTTCTTTTTTTTTTTTCTCTGAGACCTCAGATCAGACCCTTTTGATGCTGAAAGGTCCTGAGCTGTGAGCTCTGGTGAAACAACACTTGCTCTGCTTTTGCTGGCCCCTTCCCCAAGATGTGGCTGGCTTCACACCCAAGCTCTGAGCCACTCCCTGCCTGCAGAGCAAGTGAAACCAAGGATTCATTGATGTGTTTAATTTCAGGTGAAGCCAAGCAGCTCAAATGGGAGAACCTAGCGAGCTGTGAACACAGGGGGCTGAGGGATACTCCACCCCAAAGATGTATTGTGCTCACCCAGGTTTAGTGGTGTTGGATCTGTTTCCTGGGGAGCTTTGAGCCTCCAGACTTGTTTGAATTTTGAGCCTAGTGCTGTGTTTTAGTTACCACTTCACTTTGTCTAACCTGTGTCTTGGTTAGACAAAAGGTAAAGGAGGGAACAGCATTTTATTCTTCAGTTTATTTTTCAGGCAGTCCGGTGTTGGCACAGAGACAATGCTGGAAACAGAGGTGGGGATGTGGGGCTCCTGTTCCAGCAGGGAGGGCAGCCAAGGTCAGCTGAAAGCAATGTCAAAGCTCAGAGTGGGAAGCCTGCCAAGCCTGTTCTTCACTGCCCATGCTGCTCATCCCTGCCCTGGGCTGCCCTGGCACTGGCAGAGCTGATGGGAGGCTGGGCTGGGCAGGGCTGTGCTGAGACTCTACTGCAAACCAGCCTGCAGTGAAACAGCTGTGATCTAAAGCAACCCTTCAGTGCTGCTGTTCTCAGAGTGCAGGAGGGAAGGACAGGAGCACAGAGGAACCAGCTCTTTCCTTGGGTGCTGCTTTGTGTCACTCATGGAAGTCCAGGGCAGCAAATGCAGGTGGCTGTGATGGGAGCTGCCAGCACAGGGCAGGGACCAAGGAAATGTGCAAGAAATGTCATTTTGGAGAGGATTAGGGAGGTCTGTGGTGGCCTTTGTAGGTGTGCTGCTCGTGCCCCAGTGTGTGCAAGGGCTGGAAATGTCCCCTCTGATCCAGCACTGATAGGGTCCCTTGCTGCCTGGGCAGGATACTGTGACGGTGTTCACAGGGGTCTGAGGATGAGGGAAGAGATGAGGATCTGACTCCATGTTTCAGAAGGCTTGATTTATTATTTTATGGTATATATTATATTAAAACTATACTAAAAGAATAGAAGAAAGGATTTCATCAGAAGGCTAGCTAAGGCTAGCTAAGAATAGAATAGGAAAGAATTAATAACAAAGGCTTGTGTCTCAGATAGAGTCCAAGCCAGCTGACTGTGATTGGCCATCAATTAGAAACAACAAACATGAGATCAATCACAGATGCACCTGTTGCATTCCACAGCAGCAGATAATCATTGTTTACATTTTATTCCTGAGGCCTCTCAGCTTCTCAGAAGAAAAAATCCTAAAGAAAGCATTTTTCAGAAAATATCATGGCTACAGGCTCCAGGTGCCCCACTGGTGGCATGGGCACATGCGAAGCCCTTGAGCTGCAGGACTTGGGGGCTGGCCTGTAGCTGCAGAGCAGGACCATTCAGAGCTCTGGTCATACTTGGTGTTTATGGCTGAAAACTCAAAAAAGAATAAGAAATGCATCCCTCTAATTACATCAAAAATGAACACAGCTTTTTGTGGCACCCTCGCATGTTAAAATGCGTACACAAATTTCTGGGAGTCATGGTTTTGTTTTCAGAACAATTCAGAGCAAGAGAAAGAAAAGGTTAAATCTCTTGAATTTTATCAAACTGCCAGGGAACCTGCTTTGCTTTTAGCACATCCTGGCTTCTGTTTACTTGGGTTTTCCCTGTATGGTTTGGGGAGTGTGCTCAGAGTGCAGATCATAAAAGCAAAGGTCACCATCCTTCCGTGAGAGGGCTCTTCCCACCCTCTGCAGCCTTTGCTGCGTTGCACAAATGCTGTGTTTGCTCTTAGTGTGGAACAACTTGTTACTTTCTGGGAAATCAAAGAGCTGCTCTGCTTCCAGAGGCACAGGAGCTGACTGTGTGCAGGGGTCAGTGCTCAGGAGCGAGGCAGGTCCATGCAAGCCCTCACAAACAGATCCTTCCCTGCTGTCACCCTGGTTTTGTGTGCTGTGGCTCCAGAAGGGCTGTGCAACCTCCTTGTCCCAGCCCAGCCATGCAGCACCACTGCATTCAGCAGGGACTTTATACTCTGCTTTTCCTTTAATTGCCTCTTCATTCTGAACTGCCTTAATTTTCATTTAATTGCCTTTTAATTCTTAACTTCAGCCAGCTCGAGTCTGAGAGATTTGTCCCTGGGCTGGAAGGGTTTGCAGTGAACCTGTGGCTGTCCCTCTCCCCTCCCTGAGCAGGGTCAGGCTGTCCCTGTCACAGCAGGACCAAGTGCCAGCTCTGGGGAAGGGCATCCTGAGGGCTGTGCCGGCTCTGGACAAGGCCTGACTGACTGCCCAGGCTGCACCTGACTTCCAGGTGAGCTCTGCTTTGCCTTCCCACCCTTGCCCCCAGCAGCAGCCTGGTCATTTCCCCTGCCCAGCCGGGCCAGAGGGGCTGTGCTGCCACTCTGACCTGGGATTGCTCCCCCTGCCCTCCTGGGATGGGGGAGAGCAGGGACAAGGAGGCTCCGTTACTTCTGCCCAAATGTGATAGTCCTGTTACTTCTCCTCCTCCCTCTTACTTTCATCTTGTATCAACCTCCGGATGTGTTTCCCTTGTGTGGACCAGTGTGGAGAAGGTTCCATCCTCAGAATGATGTTGCAAATCACTTTGGGGGATTGGTGCATCCCCCATAGGTTGTGCTAACCAATCCTCAGCATGGAACTTCTAAAAACTGAAAAAGTAAAATAATTGCAAATGCTGCACCTCAATACCTTTTCTTTCAAGTTTTCTACCCAATTTTGGATCCAAGTTAAATCCACTTTACTGGGTTGTATCCAGATAGTGCTGTTATGATGTTGTCATTTTTTCTCTTTAAATCAAATTACTTTAAAATGGTGGCCTGTTGCCTGAACACAAATATTCTGAAGTTACTTTGGAAGAATTTTTGGTTTTTTGGCAAAAACACTTCCCATAGACAGTATTTTCTTTTCTCCCAAGTAAAGTCACATTTTTATGGCTCAGAGTAACTGTAGCAAGTCAGAAAATAAATATTGTCAGTAGTCCAAAGTATAATTAACAAAAAACAATCAAGTGATGGCTGGAAATATTTTTGTGCTGATGACTGGGATTTTTGTTGTTGTTATTGCTCCTGTTGTGTTTAGAAACCTGCATCCATGAGTTACACTGGGAATATTCAAGGTCAGGCTGGCTCTGGCTCTGAGGTGTTCTGGTTGGAGATGTCCCTGCTCATTGCAGGGGGTTGGACTGGGAGCTCCAAAGTTCTGTTCTGACCCAATTCTGATTCTGTGATCCACTGGTAAAACACAGGTGGTGCAAGTGGCAGTATTTACTTCAGAAATGGAACCAGACTGTTTTCCCAACACTGAAATTTATTTAGGAACAGATAATGTCAATTTTTCTTCCCTTTAGTTCTTTGGTAAATATATCATCATGTTAATTATTGGCTTTATAGTCTGCTCTTTGGGGGGAGACAAAGCATTTAGCAGCAGGTCTCAATCTTAATATATGAGAGTCAATTCAGCTTAGAAGAATTCCCTTTTGTTAAATGAGTCTGTAATGTTTATTGTCTCCTGAGAAATTTGCTCAAGTAATTTCATTAGTAAAAAATTTCAGGGAGAGCCAAGCTCAGGAAAATAAAAATTAAAAATAAGTGCTGCTGTCTTAATTTAACACAGTTTGTGTGTCTATATTTTTAAGTCATGTTTTCAATGTCTGAGGCCAGTTTTCAAATGTGGGGACTGCTTCCCAGGAGTGCCAGGCTGGTACATCCAGCTGCCAAAAACATGTTGGCATGAGGCAGGTCAGGTCTGGGACTGCAAACTGAATTGTGTGCCAGCAAGCACAGAGCTGCTCTTGAGCATCAGAGCAATGTTTCACCAATCAGACAGGTCTTTGAGCTGGGTGCGTTGGTTGAGCAGTTGGTCCCTGGTTCCTGGAAGCCTTTTGGAGAAGAAGGAAAAGCCCGAGCTGCTGCCTTGGCTCTCTGTGGGTCCCTGAACCTTCCTGGTGCATCCCTGTGTTCCAGGTGCAGAGTGCCACAGGCTAGACTGGCTCCCCCAGCACCAAAACTGCTGTGCCCAGTGCTCTGCCAGCTGCAGCACCTCTGGGGTTTGGGAAAAGGGGAGGATGGAGCCCTTGGAATTTGCAGGCAGCCCCAGCAAGGGAAGAGATGAGAAATTTGACTCCATGTTTCAGAAGGTTGATTTATTATTTTATGATATATATTATATTAAAAGAAAATGATATATTAAAACTATACTGAAAAAAGAGAGAGGAGACATCAGAAAGCTAGAAAAGAAAGCTAATAAAATCCTGTGACTGCTCACAGCCTTGACACAGCTGGCTGTGATTGGCCATTAATTAAAAACAATTCACATGCAACCAATCAAAGATGCAGCTGTTGATAAACCATCTCCAGACCACATTCCACAGCCATCAGATAGCTATTGTTTACAGTTCTTTTCTGAGGGTTCTCAGGAGAAAAATCTTAGCAAAAGGATTGTTCAGAAAATGTCTGTGCCACCCCTCCCTGGGCTGAGGGGCTTCCACTGTGCCACCTGTGGCTGGTCACACCAGCAAGGCGGGGACGGGGCAAGGAGCAGGAGATAGAGGTGATAAACCATCAATTGTCATCACCCTTAATTCAGATTGTGAAGGGGCTGCCCCTTCATCCTCCCTGCCACGAGAAAGGTTTCACAACCTCTCTCCAGCTCGCCCTATTTAGTGGTGAATTAAAAATGGAAATGGAAAGAATTTGCTGGGGCTCTCAAGAAGATGAATGATTGCTTCATGTGTTAGCTCTCCTCTTTCAGCCATGCTCTCCCTTTTTTTGGTACTTACTGCTGGAGTGATGTAGGGTGGAAAATCCCAGAGCTGGAGGGGAGACCTTAGGTGTGGTGTCACAGCATGTGGACCCTGGCACCTGGCACAACTTTGGGGTTTCGTGTGTGCAGCTACAGAGCTCTTTCCTTCCCTCTTTTAATCTGGGTAAATTTCTCAGCTCTCTGTTCTCTGTATACAAAGATATTTTTGAAATTAAGTACATGAAATGGTTTTTTCTTTGGTGATTGATAGATCCATATCACAAGCTTCCCAGCAAATAAATTCCCCCCTCCCCATTCCCTGCTCAGCAGTCACCCAGAGGACTCATGCTGCTGCATTAATCTGTATGCAAGCAATCAGGTTGGTAATCTGTGCCAATAAAGGGATTTATGGTCTCTCAGAGCACAGAGGCTACATTCAATCTTGCTGACAACCCTAGGGTATGCCCCATTTAGTTGTTGGAAGACAGCAGGGTGTTTTTTCCTGGCTGGCTTGAAAGTGATTTCTGTGACCTAAAGGACATGAGTGTGAGGAGGACTAAAGACTTTTAAAGCCCTTGGTACAGAATCTGTTTTGGAGTGCAGAAGGTATCTCTAACACCTGCATGAAACCAATAACAATAGTCCTTACATCCCTGGAACTAATCCTTAAATACGATCTGATGCCTGTACTTGCTGTGCTTGTCTATTCTCTTTTGATGTCTGCCTGTTACACCTTGTTCTGACCGGTCTCTGCCATTCCCAAACCAAACTCCACATTAGGCAGGTTCCCCAGCCTGGTTTCAGTCATGTCCTTCAGCCTTCCAGCTCTTTTTGTTTAATTACAAAAATATTTATTTATTACAAAAATTCCTTTGGGCCCTACAGTGTTTGCTGGTGAGTTGGTTCTCCAGGGAGCCCAGACCCCATTTACATTTGGGATATGGGCAAGGAACCACTCCTCTCATGCCATGTCAAAGATATGGCTTCTGGTTTTTTGGCTGCCCTGGAAATATAATTTCACCTGAAGTACAAGTGTGTGCAGGAAATATTTTATTTCTCCACACTTGTTAAACAGGTATTTAAGCTGTTAAACTTTGCCTACAGTATTTCAGGTTCATTCAGGCTGGGATGTGACTTTGAGCTACCTTAAAGTGTTGTATTAATATTGACCTGCTATGATTGTTGCACTAAGGCTGGGTTGCACTAGTTTGTTATTTGTAAGACACTGGGAAAGTCTCTCCATGTCCTCTGGAGATCCCACGAGGAGATGGTAGAATGGCCAACTCTGAGGAGATGTCCCAGCTCAGGAGGACCATCTCCCTGACATGTGTGTCACTGGGGACAGCTCCCATCAACAGTGGGCTCACTACAGTGGGGAGTGACATTGTGTCCCGCAAATCCAAATTTAATCTGGGTGACATTTAGGTGACATTTAAATGGAAACAGTTTAATGCCTTTAAGAGATTGAAGGTATCAGAATGCTCTTGGAGTGACCAAACTGTCTGGAAGGGGGGAAAGGCTGTGTCTGAGAAGGACAAGTCAAACTAAAAAGGGATGGTGACATTTTTTCATTTTCCTGTCAGCAGCAGGGATGTGGGAGTCCATCCCCACGGGAGACTCTTGTAGGGATCTGTTATTCCATGCAATTTCACCTGTAACCATTGTGTTCAAAGCATAAATCCTAACATCCCCTTATACTCCATTACCAGAGTACCTGCTTCACAGATTCCTTGGTGTGAAAACACAACCAAACTGAGCAAAAAGAATAAAATCTCTAGAATTTCCTTGGTGTCATCCCTCCATGCTTCATCCCGTGCAGGATGCAGCTCCTGCAAGCTTTACCTCCTGCTTCAGCACACAATCACTCCTTCCTCATGTTGACCTTTTCATTTAAACTACCAGGAAGCCCCAAGACTTTGGTTAGGACAGAGCCCTGCTGTGTCTATAAACAGTTTAAGAAAAATTAAAAGCAAAGGTTAGCAAGAGGCTTGCAGAGACTTGGTTAAACAGGTGGCCATGTCATGGTTTCTTATTAAATAAACAGAGCGAGTCTGGAAATCATCCAAGAGGCAAAGAGGTGTTGACATTCTCATTTTCATTGCTGCAATTCAGGTTTTAACTGTTTCTTACTGCTGAAAAAATGGGAATGTGTGCTTTTTGAGCATTAGGCACAGTATGCTGTTACTGAGCAGATTTTTCATCCAAGCACTTCCTGGGGCTGACTGTTCCTCCAGACCTGTGCCTTCGTGTGGGAAACAGATGTGGGGAGAGATTCCCCATGCAGGGTTAATTCAACAGGAATGAAAGATTGAGTTCTGGAAGATATCTCACAATGTTAAGGATCTCAGAGAAGTTGAGTTTCACACCTCTAGGAAGAGGAATGAAACCAGAACTTGCCAGTACAGGCAGCACATAAACCCAGGGCAGACAGACTACCTGGGACAACAGCTTCATCACTGCAGTGGGAGAGATGTGTATTGAAAATAAAATGAGCACTCCAGAGAGGCAGAGGCGTTGCTAATGGCCCAAAGCTAAGACAGTGGTTAACACAGCATTCATTTTATTTGCATTTTATCCTATTCTTTTCAAGCTATATGGGGAAGAGAAATGTCTGGGGTCAGAATGAGGAGCAGATTTTCAGTACCATGCTCAGTTGAATGGATGCATAAATCCCATTAGCAGTAATGGAAATCAGTTGTCTAACCCAAGTAATTGAAATTGTGTGCTGAATTTGCTTTCTTCCACAGTAGTGGGTCTGAATTCTGCCTCTTGGCTTGCTGTGGGTAAATAAAATGTGTTTTGTTGCTACCAGGACTATGCATAAGGGAAATATTATCTTCCAGATTTGAAGGTGTAGTGCAGGTTTGCAGGTGCAAATTCATCAGGACTTTTTGGAAAAAGTCATTTGCCTGGGGAAGGTGGGGACAGGGGAATGCTGCCATAAGGGAGGTGCCAGGGACAGGTGTGTGTGGAGCATTGGTTGGTGTCCAGGACATTGTATTTACATGGCTCATCTTTGTTTCTTGCTGTGTTTTCTAAAACACTACCATTGTGCTGTCCTGCTGTGATAAGGACAGGAGCCTCCAAGCTAGGCATAAAATTGCTCCAGGCCAAGAATTGCTACTTTAAAAAATGTTAACTAGATTTAATTGGCCATCTTCTTCTTTTGGTAAAACTGGTTCTTCCTTTGAATTTGCTCTCAGCTTCCAGTGGGACTTTGATGTAGGCCAGGCTTATGTGAGTAGAGTAGGACAGCAGTGAGAGATCAGCAGAGCCTTCACTGACCCCAAATACTTCCCTCCAATTAAACTGAGTAGCAGAAGAGTCTTCTAGCAGGTCACAGGCTTTGAGAACCATCGAGTCATGCATTTTTGCTCAGCCATTTGTACTGGGGGAAAGAACACCCATCACTTCAGGAGAGATGCACTTAGCTGGAACATGGGAGTCAGAGAATACAGGGTGTGGGTGCCCCAGGATTGGACAGTGCTGATTGTCACAACTTCTGCTGGATGAATACATCACTAATGTGGTTTTTTTCTGGCAGCTGAAGGGATGGTGTGCCATGCAGGTCTGGGGGTCTCAGGCATGTTCAGTTCTGTCCATCAGCACTTCTGCAAATGAGAAGGAGCAGGGTCGATTAGGACAACTTTGTTATTCCTGCTGTGTTAAGACTCACATGAATAGCAAATACAATCCTAGTGGATTACTGTGAAAGTTGCAGGTCAGACATTTGGGTATGACTGGGAAATTTTTAACCTTTTTTTCCCCGTAGTTTATAAACCTGGGAATGAGACTGTAGTAGGAATATGTATAGAAGTTAACAACCCCTGTCAGATCCTATTCTGCAGAAGTATGCAGGGCAAGATCATATTTTGCAAGCTGGAAGGAAGTCAGTGTTAGTGATCCAGACATGGAACAACCACCCAGATGACAATAATGTTGGTTAGGTGAAGGTAGAGGAGAGTCTGTGCACTGAGTTTGTGCTGAAAGAGTTTGCAGGATTACAGCACAGTTTGACTGCGAGAACACAGGAAATTCATAAAGGGCCATATTATGACCAATTAGAAGGGGGACTGGTCCCAGTGTGCCTTTGTATCTTCAGGTAGAAGGAAAGGAGATAAAAAGTGGGCTGGACAAGGAGAGAACCCGCTCAGCCCTTCATCCAGCACATCTCTAGGAAGAGAAGCCAGCCAGTAACTCTACAGAAGTTCCTCCACTGGCAACACAGCTGGGAGGGACAGATGAATGTCCTTTTTCTGCAGAAGAACAGATGAATGTCCTTTTTCTGCAGAAGGATTGGATCAAGTACCAGCTTTGTAAACATGTTATCTTAAATTCAGCTCCAATATGATTCTTTGGCCAGGGGTTCACAGACCTAATGAGGCTCCAGCTACCTGCAGCTGTTGGTGTCTGTGAATCTCCTCATTGCTGGGAAATCAAGAGTGACTTGTCTGAGCTCCCCTTGCAGTGAGAGTGGGTTTATAATGTTACAACTGCTGGTTGGGGTTCATCAGTTAATGGTCTTTCAATTAACTTTGATCTACATTGGTGTATCCATAGGGCTGACTTTAGACCATATTTTCCTGCAACACCAGCAGGCTTAGAGTCAGCCACTTGAGTAAAAAACCTTACAGAAGCATGTCGAACCAGCAGGGTCATCTCTATCAGCCAGAGCTAAGACTTTCACAGCACAGTTATCTTGATGGGACATTCTGTTATGTTATAATCTTCATTCTTTTGTGTTTATGTGGCACATTAGCCTGTGTTTTTGCTTGGGTTCATGCAAGAGTATGGTTTCATGTCCATCTGCTAATTCTGGCCATCTATTTTCTTCCAGTCCTCTGGAACACCCATGGCATTCCATTTGTCAGAAGTCAGCACTGAATGATGCTGTGGGTGTCAGGGAAATGGAACAGAAACTGTTGCCTGATGGTTTCTCTCTCCAGCTGCATTTTTCTGCTGTGGGACCCAGGAATGATCAGGTGCAGTAAAAAGTGCTGTTTGCAAAGCCCTATTTTACAGACCCTTGTGCAAAGAGAGCTCTTCAGAGGCTCATGGACTTCACAGCTCTCTCTTGATTTGGGGCATTGGTGATCAATGCCAATGTCAACTTTCTCAAGGCGGTTTTTTTAAGCTTCTATTTTTCTTGCAACTCTAGCTTATCAACTTTATAAGGATTCTTGTGTTCCAAGTTTGACACTTATTTTCCATGGATTAATGTTATTTCTTCACAGCAGCCTGAAGCTGAGTGTAGGAGATTTTTTAGATCATTACTTTTAGGGAAGACTTTGACTCATGCGTGGTAGTTGAGGAGACAATGCCTGTCCCTGGCTGCCCACAGATTTATTTAGGCTGAGATGCTGGCATCCCTTTGGCTATGGCTAGGTGTGAAGAGGTCAGGAGTGAGCTGTCCCCCTTGTGCAAGCCCTGCTAACAGAAATATCAGCCTTGCCCATCCTATTCAGCTCCTCAGGAGTTTCAGGCTAGCTCTGTGTATACAGCTGTAAACAACCAAATAACTGAGTGTGACTAAGAGGCAAATGACTGATGGCTTGGCTCACCCCAAGCACTCAAGACCTTCTGTGCCCTTAGCACAACAGTTTGTGTTGTTTTGGTATAACTGCATTGAGGGTAGAGAATGTGCAGCAATGGGGAATGCCTGAACTCAAAGGACTCTCTGTACCTTACTAAAAACAGCTCATTTATCAAAAAACTCTGTATTTTTGCAGTTCTGTTATGGGAATGATAGGACAACTTGACCAAACGTGTTTAAAACGTCGGCTTTGGGATGGGGCTGGAGGACAGAAGGCACCTTGTTTCTGGTTGCAGTGGACCCAAATGAACACTTGGCATAAATAACCACAGAACCACAGAATGGCTTGGGTTCAAAGGGACCTTAATCATACAGTCCCACACTCCTTGCCATGGACAGGGACACCTTCCAGCAGACCAGTCGCACCCAGCAAATCCATGTTTCTCCAATTTAGAAACCAGGATGCTGTGCAGCACAGTGTCAAACACTTTGCACAAGTCCAGGTAGATGCCAGCTGCTCTTCCTTTGTGCACCAGTGCTGTAACCCCATCCTGGAAGGCCGCAATCTGTCAGGCATGATTTGCCATTGGTGATGCTGTGTTGGCTGTCACCAACCACCTCCTTATTTTCCATGTGCCTTGGCACAGAAAGGAGCACCTGCTCCATGATCTTGAGGCACACCAAGGTGGCACTGACTGTTCCTGTAGTTCCCTGTGTCTTTTTTTTTTCACCTTTTTAAAAATCAGGGTTGTGTTCCTCCTTTTATAATGAGTGGGAGCTTCAGTCTAGTGCCACAGCCTCTCCAATATGAGGGACAGTGGCTTAGGCACTCCCTCTGCCAGTTCCCTCAGTGAATATGTTCTCAGCTAAATGAATGCAGAGCACAGATTGTGCAATTACCTATCTCTAGGAAGGACAGGAATGGAAAATTAGTGTGATTTATAAATAAGGAGGGGAGGGTTATTTTGATAATAAAAGTTGAGAAATCAAGCACCAAAATACAAATATTCTTTTCAGTACTTAGAACTTGGAAAGGTTTGCCTTCATTTCTATCTTCATTTAATAATTTGCATAGCACAACACAATCTAGAGGTGTTTATAGAACCCTCAGATGTAGTAAATTGTCAGGCAATGCTAATTTATCTTGATTAAATCGATACGAAGTCTAAGTACAAAAGATGAAACTTTGCTTCTGGCACTGTCCTTTAGTATTCTGATGTGAACTGAAACATTTTGGCTGTAAAAACCACCCTGAATATTTGACAGGTCTGTAACAGGGTGTTGTGCTCCACTCCCATTTCTCCATGTGGCTTTCTATTTTAAACAAGGTTGAATTTCAGTGCAGGGTAGTGAATACATGTGGTATCACTGCACACTCAGGGAAGTTGCCTCTATATTTTCTTATGCATTAACAGAAAGTTAATTGCATTGCCAGTTGCTTCATTTGATCTTTTTAAAGGATAAACACAGTCCATTGTGGCTCACGCTACAGAGTGAATCAGGATTTTTATGAATGTGAACAAGATATCTTAGTCACTTAAGAATGAAGGTCAGCATTTCTCAATGCTGAGAAATGGGTCTTCTCACACCCATTGAAGAATATGGGTGTGTTTTCAAAGCTCAAAATTTGAAAGCTGCAATTAAAATATTGTCCTCAATGTAATTTTTCTAAAAATCTTTCATCCCTCCCTTCCTCAACTCTAAAAAGAATGAGAAAATAAAATAACAGAGCAGTAGTTCTTTCAGAGTGAACCCTTGTCCCTAATGCAGGCATGATTTAATGCTTATTATTTCTTATGCCAACTTAATTCTCCTAACTTTTGGCATGTCCAGAGTGTGAAGTCAGTCCAGATTCCAAATGCTTTTTCATTTCCAAAAGGGTGTGTGATTTATATGCCCAACAATGGCTGGCAGAGCTAGGCTCAGGTATGAGGGAGGTAAAATGAGGATACACTCTCAGCAGACAGCTGTTGCTGTAAGGGCAGGTTACTTGTCCAAGTCAGCAGCTGGGAGGATCTGAACCTCCTTGGTGCTCTTAGTACAGGAGAAAATGTTGGAGTTTTAATGAAATGCCTGTGAGAAGTACTAAGTTATGTGCAGGGTTTCTGTTGTGTCTTTTAAGCAGTGTCCTAGGTAGCTGCACACACAAATGACTCTGCCTTCACTTCTCCACAGTCCTGCCCACACACTCACAGTGGTGCATTGCAAGTAGGTGCTGATGGCACCATGTGAGAGAGAAGCCTTTGCAGGAATGGCTTCTGAGCACTGCAGCTAAAATGCCCCAAATAATTATCATTATTGTTTTTCTGCAGAGGACGGGCATTGCAGCAAGCAGGTTTGTACAGATAACCCCCAGCTCCCTGCAGACACTGAATCACTTTTGTGGGCGTTCTCAGCTGAAGGTTTTAAATTCTGTTTGAGATTTGCTTTCTGCAGGGAGTAAATCCCTTGTTTTAATCAAATGCCAAAAACGTCAAAACATTTTGGGGGAAAAAAATAAATCTGAGCGTTTTTTAGTTAAGAATAAACTTTTCAGGAGTGCCTAAAGGGAGATGCCGTGGGTTTGATTTACAAAGGTGCTGAACTGGTTAAATTAGGGAGGGGGAGGGTGAGAGTTACAGAAATGCAAAGGTGCTTCCTTCTCCTGGCAGTCACACTTGCTGGGATGTTTTGACTTTTCCCTGTCATTCTTACTGAGCACTGCTGTGACCCTTGAGGGACTGAAATCCTTTCTGCAGCAGCAGCCCAAAGCTCCACAGGCACAGTAGCAAATTCAGCCAGCTAGGCAGCTCCTGCTGAGGCAGCCTCCTACAGCTTGTCTCAGCAGTAGTATTTGCTGAGGGATGTCTTGGTGGGTGATGTTCACAGGCACACTGTCCTACACTTTGTGTAGCTTGGATTCTGCTCAGATGGCTTGCTGTGGTTGTTTGCTTCTTTGGAAGTGTGTCAGGTTTTGTTTTTCACTCTGCAGACAACTCCATGTGCCGTGGGAGATCACTGCATAAAGATGTCACTGCACTAAAGTCCTTACAGCTGTTTCTCACTTGAGTAATACCTTCCCTGCCCTTAAAAGCATTGGTGTTCCACACAGACACTTTATTTAGGTGTCCTGGATCGTCAGTGGGAGGTAATTTCACCCACTAGATAGTACTGCATGTTGAAAAGTGCTGATCTCCAGAACGCTGCCTGCCAAGCACGTGAGCAGGAGCGCAGAGCTGCAGGAGATAGCAAGGTATATCCATGCCATCTACAGGTAGAAGAATGAAGCTGGCAATGTGCAGCTCTGGCATCTCCCCTGCTCCAGGTTTGCTGTCTTGGCTCCTGCTGAGGTGGCCATGAGCTCTGCCATGCAGGGACAGGAAGGACAGGGCTCTGGGGACAGACCCCTCCATCCTCCTCTGGCAGGGGCAGCAGGGAAACAGCGACTTTGTGCATGGCTGAGCCTCCTGTGCGAGTGAGAGCAGCTGTGGCACTCGTGTCCCTGTGTCACCTTGGCAGGAGGTGTGAGCAGTGCCCAGCTGTGGGTGCTGTGGTGCTGCTCCATGGCTCAGAGGAGCTTGGAGAAAACCCTTCTGTACCATTGGGAGCACCACAAAAGCTTGGGGAAAACCCTTCTGTGCCATGAGGAGCACCACAGCACCCACAAAGCTTCTCCAGAAAGCTCCTCCCAAAACAGGCTGCTGAGAGAGGGAGCTCATAAAACCCCAGTGGTCAAGGGGACAATGTGAAGGTGTTTTATCAGCAGGGAAGGGGCAGGAGGAAGTGGAGCCCAACAGTTTGTCAGGGAAGAGAGAACTTTTAAATTGACTGTCAAACCATAATCATGGAAACCTGAGGAGGAGAGGCATCAGCAGGTATGTCAGCACAGATAGGCATCAATCTTCCCTGGCTAGACAGCAACATGATTACTTCTGGAATACTGTCAACAACCTGGAAGTGCAGAAAGCTGATTTGGTCTGTTTCAAATGAAGGGAGGAGGTGGGATGCACCTCCTCCCTTAGATTGTTTACAGCTATTTTTTAATTAGGAACAATTTAAACCTGTACCTCTGTTTTGAAAGATTTACTTTCATTTTGTTATGGCCTGTTCCAAAATAAGGTCAAACTTAGGACAAATACCATCTTAGCCATTTTCTTTCTGTTTCTTAGTGTTTTTGTGATTTCCTTCACCTTAGCTTAGGAGATCCTAGCAAAAGTTATGGAGTGGTTGATAGGAAATACTACTAAATAGCTTAAATTTTATCAGAAAAAAAAAATTTCTCATGTTATCAGGAAAATTTTATTTAGGAACAGTTCAGTAAGTGCAAACCATTTGGAACCAGTCAGCAGTGCTGCTCATGCCATGGTGGGACCTCATCTCCTGACCAGCATTCAGTGCTGCTGATGGGGCACCTGGCAGGACATCTGTCCCCTCTGCATGGATGTGTCACCAGTGCCAGTGGTTTGGCTGATCCACAGCTGTTGGGTTTAGCTTTGGGGCTTTTGTCACCCTGCTTGTTATGCTCCAGATACAGCAGTTCTTCTGCAGGGGAAAATGCACTGAGCTGTTGGAAAACCTTGGACAGACGAGATTAGAGATGTGATGTACAGTGACTGTGTGACATGAGATTTCTACTGCTGTCATTCTGCCTCAGGACTGTTTTCTGCTACTGGAATGTAACTATTGGTGAGCATGGTCTCTGCTCTCTTCACTTCAGTTCTGCAATCTCTTCTTGGTTTTGGAGCACCTCTCTTTTCCTGTGTAGTGGCAAGGGCCATGCAAGTGAGAGGCATTTTTTAAGTGAGATTATGTCAAGACACTGTGATTTATAACCAAAATATCACAGTCTTGTCTCAACTTCTTTGCACAACTTATCCTAACGGCATCTGCTGTTATCTGGGAGGAGAAACAGAACCTTAGCTTACAGCTCAATTTATATTAATTGCATTTACTTCTTACGTGCCTGGACCAAACTTTTGCTATTTGTTTTGCAGGAGTTTAGGGGAGGCAATCAGCAATACCATGGCCTGCTGTACAGCACATTTCAAACAATTAATATGACATTTTCTGAATTAAAAATTACTAGTAGCATAAATGATCAAAGTGGTTTGTCAAAGAAGAAACATCTGTGCTGACTGCAACCCTTTGAAGGCACCAGCCCATTAACACCCATTAAATTGATGATTTATGGGGCTGTGCTGGAGAGGAGGCTTTCTCCAAACACCTTGGGGTATGTAAATTTTATCCCTGAGGTGCTGACAAACAGTTAAAAATCCCTTTGGTGTATCTTACCTTCTTTATCCCCCTCTGTTCTGCTTTTGGAAGGGCAGCACTTTGGCTGGAGGCTCCAGGGTGAGCAGGTACTGTGTCCAGAGACGATGGGAGGGTGTGAGCATGGCCTGACTCTGACATTATTCCCAGCTACAGGCTCTAATAGGCAACTTCTGCTTCTTCAAGCTCATCTTCAGTTGCCTTCCCAGCTGCTGGTGGAAAGAGGAGGTGAATGGCTGGAGACAGCAACCATCAGTGACAGGAGGATTTAGCAGAAGACCTCAGACAGCCAGAAAATACCTGGTGAAGAAAGCAATAGAAAAACAGAGCTTTAGCCTCAAACTCTCGGTATGTTGTGCTATTAAGACATTTTTATTCTATCTGTTCAGCTCTATCCCCACTGCATTAAAATTCCTGCCAGCCCTTTTAAATTTAGGGGAATTAAGGGCACACACTGAACTACTTGTTATTAATATCTCAGCACTATTTTCTAATTCCCAATTCATACTTGAAATGGATTAAAACCGCTAATCCTTGACAAGGCAGCAAAATGTGATGCTAATTTATTGATATGCTCTTTGAAGAAACTTTGGGTTTCTTGTCTATAAATTAAATTTCAGCAGAGCATTCAGGGCCCTTTGCAGGCTGGAGAGTGGAGCTCTGTGTGCTGACACACCACGTCCTTGGGCTGAGCACACAGCGTGGCTGGGGAGGGCTGGCTTTGTTCTGCAAGGATGTGTTTGTGCCTTGTTGGCTGTCTCCTAAGGCTGGCTGTGCCCGTGGTTCAGCTCATTCCCCATCAGCTCACCCTGGACAGGGCTGTGACGTCTCCTGTTCCCATGGCTCCTGCTCCATCCCTGCTCCATCCCTGGCCAGGCTCTGTCTGCACCGAGGGTGTTTTCAGTGAGCTGTGGGATGGCACTGCTGAGCCTGGCAGAGCTGGGTTCTTCTGCTGGGAATTATTTCGAGTCCTTGCACATTTTTCATTACCTTGCAGCTTAATTTCAATCTTCCCCCTGTATGTTTGTTAGTAACATGCTCCTTTATCAAAGGGAGGGGATTATTTTCAGAATATTGCAATTATGTGGCAGTTGTTGCTTTCCTTGGTTGTTGTTCTCTTGTCTGGGAAGGAGTGAGCACTGGAAGCTTAGAGAAAGCCTGCCACAGGAATCTGTGCTCTGTGCCCTTCTCAGAGCTGAGCAGAGCTGCCCTTGCTGGAGCCAGCCTTGTCCAGCCACAGGGGCCCTTTCACAGCTCTGGAAAGGCAGCAGGAACAGTTTGTGCATCCATGCCAGGCTCCAGAGCCCTGCTGGCTGCTGGGGGGGCTGTCACAGAGAGGGCACCCTGTTTGTGCTGGAGTGCAGTCACTGGAACTTTGGGTAAAGCAGATTTTCAACAGCAGCATCCTGGCCATGGCTGATGTTACAGCGAGCCCTGCATGGTCATTAAGGCATCAGCACAGGTTCCTGTGGGTGGTTTGATTTCTTGTCAAACCCAGTTCTCAGGGTTTGACATTTCTGCCTTGTGTAAGGTCAAGAACATGAAATTTTTGAAGTAATTTCATGCCACCACTGCCTCCTTCATTCTATCTGTTATACCAGATATTTTTTGTTTGAAAACTTAAAAAAAAAAAAAAGGAGTTGCTGGTCTTAAAAACATCTCATAATATGAAAAATTTAAATGAAAGTTCTTCTGAAGAATATTTTTAAAATGGCCATTATCACTCCAGACGTTTCTGGGAAACTGACAACAAGTTTTATCAAATTTAAATGATTTGCAATTAAAAAGGGCAAATTGCTAATGAATCCAAACAAAAGTTTCTGACAAATACCAGCCCATGTTTCTATCCCTTTATCACACTCTCTGCACCACTGCTGTGCAGAACTTCTCTCTCACCGTCCTTCAAGGACTCTCAATTAGTCAATAAAGTTTTGGAAATTCAGAGGAGAGTGAGACTTGTGATTCCCAGATACTGAGGCTGGGTTAATGGGGTTGGTAACTGGTGACAGTGATGCTTGCACAGGGCTCTTTTGGTGGTGATGGGAGTTCCTGGCAGTCATTTTTCATCCTGACTCCAAACACTTTCCCACCTGCATCAAGCCCAGAGTGAGCTCAGCTGAGTTGCCTGAATGCATTGTCCTCTCCCCACACAGAGCTTTTAAATGGAAAAAGCAAAATGGTGTCAGAGCCTGAGTGTGGCAGGGGTGGGGGTGAGGGCTGGGAAGTGATTCCTGCCAGGATCCTCAGCCTGGAGAGTTAAATGCACACTAAATTGTCTCAATGTGGTGTTTGTTTCACTGCTGCATGCCAGGCAGAGGACAAGACTGGATCTGTCTGGCGTTTGAGGCAGGTTCTCACAGCAGGCAGAGCTGGCTCCCATTTACACTGCTGAACATTCTCTGTCAAAAAGCCACTGGCTAAGACACGTAGTGTTAATTACAGATAATGTCAGCTGAAATACCTGGAGGAGACAGGCAGTAGCTGCAGTCTGCAGAATCCAAAGGGACTTGTTCTGAGTGGCATTAATTTTTAATGCTTTAATCAGGATAAAATCCCTCTACAAAGTCTTAAGGGGGAGTAGGAGTAGTCTGTTTAATTTTTTTAATATGACCTGAAGGAGAAAGCAATAATTTCAGCAATCTCTAGTGATGACAGATTTCTTAACTGGACAACAGGAAAAAGAAACCTTTCAGTTTTACCCAAGACATTTAAAATTCAGCTGAAGGCATACAGAGAACACCAATTCCACTATCTTTATAAGCCACTCTGTAAGATTTAAATCTCTTTCATGCTCTTTTTTTTTCTTTTCTAAGTGAGATTTCATGCTGCCCCGATAGATAATTCCCTGCTAAATCTGAAGGGTTTTTGCTTAGGAAGAGGCAGGTTTCTCCCCTCCCCTGGGGCTAACCTTGTGTACCAGCCCTGGGTGAGCTGTGCAGGGAGCACAGGCTCAGCATGGAGGGGAGCAGTGGCAGGGGACCCTGTGCACCCCCAGCAGCTCCCCACCCTGCTCTGATCACATCCTCCCACCCCACAACACAATGGTGCATTAACAACCTTTCAAAACCCAGAGCTGTATTCTACAGGTGTGCAAGGCATATGGCTTCTCCCCTATTAGCAATGCAAATTTAATCAACTGGAATAATATTCAAAGGGTTGGCTCAGCACGAGCCAGCAGCCAACAAGCAGTTGTCATTTTCCCCTGCTTTTGACAAACATGAGAAAGATCTTTGATTAAAACTTCAATTCTCCTTAAAACCGATATCCCTTTGGATGAAAGGAAGCAACATCCTCTAGAAGTTCTATTGTATTTCTGCTGTCACTTCCTGAGAAAACTGCTTTTTATGTCCAGATTTCAGCATGATCAGAGAGAAGAAAATCTGTTACTTTCCAGTTGAAAAGCAATCCCTGTCACCAAATGTGCTGGAATTCAGCAAAGTGACAAAGTTCAGGATGATCTGCATATTTTCCCGTGTGAGAGTTCTACTGCGTTTCAATTTAATTTCCTAGCACGACACTGTTTGTTGTCCCTGGCCCTTGCTAACAGCTCCAATGTGCTGGGTGTCTCCTCCCCTGCCTGTCAGGCAGTGTCCTGTCACTGGGTTCACTGCAGAGCAGGAGTCTGGAGTGCTCCAGTGCCCTCCTGGCTGCAGCAGCACAGCCTTGGTGGCCATGGTGGAGGCAGCGGCAGGGTCACCTCTCATTTGTGTCACATCACAGGCACCACACTCCAGCAGGAGATGCCCTTCACTGACCCTTTCCCAGCTTAGCAGAGTGGCAGGATGCTGGAAGGGGATGTCCTTGTTCCTCTGGGGTTTTGGGGGGCGTTCCAGTGTTTCTGAGCCACCCAGGGACTGGCATTGAGCACCTGTAACTCATGAACTGCTCCTTTTCTTCTGGCTGACACCAGGTTTGGCCTGATGGCACTTCACTGGGGCTCACTGATGTTGGTGATGACAAGATCTGGTCCTTGCCTATGAAGTAGCTGCATCCTCATCCTGTGGTAGGTAAAACTGCCTCTCTTTTGTTTTTGCATGTATACATTGCACATGGTGCTGCACCCCAGGGTGGCCTCACCTTACATCTGTGCAGTTGGAGGAACCACTATAGTGTCACACAGTCAAATGGACTGGGAGGCTTCACTAGGAATCTCAGATAATTGTGATCACTTTATTTTTCATTCACTTAATAAAAGAAAATGTTAAATTACCATGGCAGATAATTATGGTAGCAGTTTTCTCATATTCTGGTTCATTAAATGCTGATTGGCAAGGGCTTGCTAACAACTTTCCTGTTTCAAAAAATGTCATCATTTACAGGACTCAAAAAAGATATTTTCATTGAAACCACTTTATCTAGAAGGGCCCTGCTTGACACATATATTTGATCATAAAAAGCATCCAAGTCCATCTGACTATTGCAGAAACCGGAAATCCACATTGTCTGAAGATGGGGAGGTAGATCCTGTGGTGGGCAATGAGGTTGGGCTTGTCCTGTTGAGCAGCCTTTCTGCTCCAGCAGTGAGGGTTTGTACCCCTGTGCTGCCTTCCAGGAGCAGCTGGGCACAGTGACTCAGTCTGCAGCAGTGGCCGAGGGCTGCATGGGGGATAATGAAGTTGTTTGGGATGTGGAAGAACTGTGGGGATGTGGGACAAACCTTGGAGCTGTGTTTTCATGAGGGAAACAAGAACAAGGCCAGCCTAAGGAAAATCCCAAGCTAAAACAGGAATGCTGGACTCCAGCAGGCAGAGTTCCATGTGTGCCAGCAGCAGAAGGGACAAGCAGGCTCTGGGATGCCTCCTCCTCCTGCTCTGCCCTGCTGCTCCTGGGGCTGTGCTGCTGTCAGCACCCCAGCCCTGCCCAGCAAACAGCATTTCCCTGCCCTGGGCTCTGTGGATGGGGTTCCTCCCTGTCTGAGGCTCTTGGATTAATCAGAACTTGTCTGCAGGCTGGTTGCTGGGGTGGCTGCTGCTGCTAAGTTGGTGTGGTGGCCAGTGTGTGCCTCTGGCTCCTGGCCAGGTGCATGAGGAGCTTTCTGAGACGCCATCTGCTCCTTGCCTGGGTGTTTGAGTGCTGCCACTCAGCCCTGGAGTGCCACCACCCTGTCCCCTCACATGCATGGCCCCCCAACCCAATTCCAGTAGTTCTGGGAGGGCTGCAGGGAATTGTCCAAGTGTTCCATGGGGCCTTCCAAGGCAGGGTGGCACCTGTGGCCCTGCTGGCTGTGCCATGCCCTGGCTGGGCTGTGGGGGTGATCAGAGGGTCTGGGAGAGCACAATGATGCTGGAAGGCTGGGGCAGGACTCCATCACCACCACCTGGAGAGGAAGGCAGAGGGCTGAGCAATGTCTCTGCTGCCAGGGGTGCTGCAGGAGGCAGAGGGAGCAGGGCTGCATGGGGAGGGAGGCAAACATCAGCCCTCAGAGCAGGAGGCAAAGCCCTGGGGCTCCTGGTGCATCATCACATGGGACAAGCAATGCCCCTGCTGTGCTGCAAAGGGTGCAGGTCTTGAATGTGTCTCTCACAGAGCTTTTATTTTTGTTTCCCTGGAGGAAAGTACACTTCAGCATCTCTTCTTGCTATGTCACTTCTTCCTCTTGTAGCCAGGCAGGGAAGTGTGAGTGCCTGAACATCTGTTTTGATTCTGGGGTTGTGGCTTGGTTTGGATTTTTTGTTTTAATAAAACTTGTTCAGCACTGAGAAGCAGTGAGCAAAGACTCTTTGGGCACTTTGATTCCCTTGATTGCTGATTTTTGTTTACTTCAACCTCTTGAAAAGCAAAGCACTTCTTATCTCTTCACAAGAAATGAAGCCATTTCTTCAGCTGCAGCCTACTTAAGGGTGTTTTTCTGATGCCTGTGTTTTCCCCTGAGAAAACATGAAACACAATGCAAGGAGTTTAAGCAAAAAGCCAAAGTCCTTGGAGTCCAAAGGCATCAAAGCTGAGCTACTTTCCTTTGAAAATAATCTTGGGTGGGCTGTGATTATTCCTAGGCATTTATAATGCCACCCATCACACAGGTTTTATCCTAGCTAATTTTGTCTTGCATTTCTTGATGGTTTTCTCTATTATTTTTTACTTTTGATGCTAAATAAGCTCAAATATGCTCCCAGGAGAAAATGCAGCTCTGGGAGGTGGTGCAGCTTGGGATCATGCTGTGCAGGCAGCCCAGTCTTCCCCAGGCCAGCAGAGTGGCTTCTACATTGGTCGTGTGTACCAGCAGGTCTGCGTTTCTGTCCCCTTGCTGCCACCACCCTGGGTGTCCCCTCTCCCCTGTGCTCTAAATGGACTCCTAAACACCCTTGCAATAGACTTTCCCCCTGTGCTTGAATGGCTGCAAACACAAATGGCCCTGGCTGCTCTCAAAGGCTCTGGTGAGCCTTGGTCAGGCAGCACAATGGGGTGGTTCTGATGTTTCACCTCCTGAGCAAAACCAAAGGAGTCCTGCAGGTGAGACACTCACCTGCTGCTGCACTGGCATGTGCCCAGCTCATTTGGGTCTGGGAAGGAAACCTGGACTGCTGCAATAGCGTGGCAGAAAGAAGGAGTAAAAGTTTAGTAGGGTCCTACTGCATGGAGCTGAGCAGCTGCTGTCTGTCAGTCTGTCTGGGGAAGGTGGCCTGCAGAAAAAGCTGCAGCTTTAGCTGAGCCTGTGTTCTGTGGGGGGGCTGAACTCTGCAAACCCAGCTGCTTTTTGTGGTGAATGTGGCATGCAGCAATGATAGGGCATGAAAAGCCACGACCCTGGGGACTCAACATCTCAGAGATGACCAGACTGGCTTGAGGCAGTGATTCCCACAAAGGGATCATTGGTCCCACAAAGGGCTGTGCAGAACTGCCTGCTTTTAGTGAAATTCAGACATTAATCCAGCCACTGCCTGCTTTTAGTGAAATTCAGACATTTATCCAGCCACTGCCTGCTTTTAGTGAAATTCAAACATGAATCCAGTCCCAAGGGAAAACCATCTGTAAGTCAGTGTTGAGCTGAGCTGTGCTCAGTCCCTGCAGGTGGCTTTGGGAAGCACCAAACACTTCAAAAACACTTTGGGCAGGAGGAGGCATCAGAAACATCCCAGTGTGCTGCAGGGCTGAAGGGAGGTGTATGGCCAGGCTGACTGGAGCAGTCTCATCCCTCCCTCATCCCTCCCTTCACCTAGCTCTTGGTGACTTAGACTGAGCAAGGGACATTGAGGATTTGCTGCAGAAATTGTGTTCACAAAGTCAGATCTTGAAGTGGGGTTTTCTTATGGGCCTCACTCATGACAGTGGCAAAATCCTCATGTTCCAAAACCTCTCCTGTCCCACTGGCCTCTAAATACATATCAGGTAAAAAGTTTTCTGTTTTCCTACCTAAGTTACCAAAGCAGCTTTTCCTATTACTGCTTCTTTTCTTAATATTCTGTCTCCCTGTCAGCTACCTATGCAATCTGCTGGTTTGCATATAATTACTTCATTAGACCTTTTTTGATCAGATTGCTAGTTTTTAGTTTTGAGATGGTTTTTTTAACATTAAATTTTTAATCTTGTAAATTGGCTGTTGTCAGGATAGCTTCAGACCAAGTGAAAGTAATGAGTTCCAGAACAGAAATAACGAGATCAGAAGTAAAAAAAAAAAATCCCAGCAATACAAACAGTGGCAAAAACCCCATGAAGGGCAGATTTTATTTTTTTCTATCTCACTGCTGATCATGAATTTATCCTGCAGGAAACCTTGCTGGTATCAATGAAGGGAGTATGGTGGGTGTGAGCTGACCTAGAGAAGAACATGCTTCTGGTTTCATTGTTTGGAGTTCCTTGGCTTCCAGAAGCCTTTCTGAGTATGGTGATTCCCTCTGTCAGTATGTCAGGGGTTGGAAGTCTCCAGAGCTGCTCCCTGTGACTGTGGGTGAGTGATATCCCTGCCTGTGCATATCAGTTCTCTCTCATCCCTCTGTAAATGGCAGGGGGCTCTTGGGGGTTGCATCAACATGGATGTTTGCTCCCTTCTCCAGGGCCATGGGCAGTGCTCTGGCACCTGAGGAAGCAGAAATGCTTCCAGGCAGCTGCTGTGAGGATTCTTCCTTCTGGATGTGCCCCTTGGTGCCAACACTACTCAATGGAGGAGAGGCATGATCCCAAAAGGTCCCTTCTAGAAAAGCCAGACTGGGCTGTGAGGAACATGTGGCTTGGCTAAAGTATTCTGTGGTAAAACAAAGGAGCAGCACATCTTGGGCAGCTGCCTGTGATGTTTGATCCAGTGAGGGCATCAGTGAAACAGGGAGCTCTCAGGGAAGTTTAAGCTGTAGCTGGGGGTGCAGTGGGTTTACAGCTCCAAACACAGTGAGCCCCTGATAGCTAAAACAATGAATGGTGTAAAAACAGCCACTTTAAGAAGTACCCATGACTTCATCACCCAACCATCTGTGCCAAAAAAGAAACAAGGGAAAATGGGCAAATTGAAAAAAGTTGTTACTGCTGGTGAGTGACACCGATGCTGGGTTTGTTTAGAGCCTGGAACAAGGAGCTGTGCTGAATGATACTCAGCTGATTTGGGTGGTGCTTGAATACAACCCAAGTTCAAACATTTCACAAGACAGTTTCCAAGGCAGAAATGGTTGAGGGGTGCCCTTTACACATCACCAGCTAAATGGTGTGTGCTCACTATGTGAGAGCTCCTGTGCCAGCTGGACAGCTGCCAGCCTTGTAATGCTGCTCTAAAAGGGAGCACTTGCCGTGCAGAGATTCTGCTTTTTCTGCCATCCAAGCAGACTCACTTGAATGTTAATTTGTTCCCAGCTGCCTGAGACCCATTTCTGCAAGGAGCTGAGCCCTGTGCCTGCTGAAGGGCTTGTTCCATCCCTGCTCCACCAGCAGGAGCCAGGTGACAGTGGCTTGCTGCACTCAGGAAGCAGTGTGGCACTGGGGTGTGACACCTCTGGCCACAAACACATTTCCTTCTCTCAGAGTCCAGTGCTGTGGCCTTAGCAAGAAAAAGGACAGCAGCTTTTCTCTCTCATGGGAGGTGACACCTGGAGAGGGCACATGGGAGTGTTTGGAAAGGAAAAAGCCCCTTGGGGTTTTGGAGCTGGGCTGTGTGATGTGCTCTGGTCCTTGGCCAGGGGACAGCAGTGACATTGGGAGTGTGGCACTTGGGTGTGGGTGATCCAGCCCTGCTGGGCTCCAAGCTAAAGCCACCAGGGCTGCTGTGGCACCAGCTCACTGCTCCCACAGTGTCTGGGCACACCCTGCTCCTTCAGGGGCAGGCTGGGGATCCTCTGGCTCAGAGGGGCCCCCATAAACTGATTTACACCTTCTTTTGCCTTGTCATATTCAACGTGGCAAAATAGCAGACAATGGCCTTGGCCTGGGTTCCAACAGGACTGTTTGACATCCCCTTTCTAGCTCTTTTAAATGTTTGCTGTATCTTTTGATGGAAATCTATAGGTTTTTCAAGTCCATGGCAGAAGGGAAGACAACCAGGGGGTGTCCTGAACTGCTCAGGGGCTCCATCAATATTTGGGGGAGACCAAAGCAGGTGGGAGAGGGCAGCAGTGCAGAAGGCTTGATGAGAGGCAGAGGGTGCCTGTGGTGAATGCACAGTGTGTTTGTTCTCTTGCCAGGATCATGCCAGGGCTCTCAGTTCTCTGGGCATGTTGCTGAGAGGACTCCAGGCTGTGGTGATTGTGCCACACTGCTTGGTGTGAGGAGCCATGGGCATGCAAGGGAAGAATTCCCCTCCTTGTGCCACTTGTGGCTGTGTAAACCATTGGAAAATGCACAGGCAGATCTCTGTTGGGTGATGTGTTTGACAGGGAGCTGGGATCTGCACTGAAGCTTCGCTGCTTTGATTAGAAGGAACCTAAATAGTTTCAAATTTACCTAAATCTTCCTTCTTCAGCTTAATTTCTCTGTCAATATTTTTGGATGCTAAAAGAAAAATGTAATTTTTTGGTGTCTTTTTTTAGAGAAGGAAAAAAAATGGAAGACTGCTCAAAATTTGATTAAATATTTAAAGCACAGTTTTTATTTAGAAACTGGCACTTTATCAAATTAAACAACCCATTAAGCTTGTAATCATGCTCTGTGTTTTGGGGCACAATGCCTTTTGCATCTTTTGAAATGAGAATTTGTGTCATCACTCAGCACGTGCAGAGGAGAAAATAATCTTCCATTGCATTGTTTCATTTTAATGCTGTCTGAAATAATATTTTCAATATCTTTTTTCATTGTTTATTTGCATTCTTTTTCTGACACATGACTTACAGAGGAAATTTGAAATCAAGTCACAAAATTGAGATCGCTGATAAGCTTCTGAAATTCCTTAAATATTCAGCTTGAATATTCTTTCATCAGTGGGTTTGAGTAATTGCTTTTTCACTGCCAGCAGAGGCAGTCATTGCAGCTTTGAGCATTGCTGGGGTCTTGAGGCTGTTTTAAGGGTAGGTGATCAAATACTTCAAGGTGTGGCTCTTGCAGAGCAGCAGTGTCAGCTCTGGGGGATGGAGCCCACAGAAAGGCCAGTGAAGGCCAGAAGGAGGAATTGAGTCCTGGATTTCTGCAGGGAGCAGGGATGTCAGAGCCCCTCCCAAACCCTGGGTGGGAGAGGGGATCCCTGAGCCACAGCCCCTGCTGCAGAGTGGTGTCCCCACAACCGAGGCTGTGCCTGCCACATCCCCAGGGCTGCCTCTGCAGGGTGGGAGTTGAGTCCTCTCCCACATTCCTCATGCCAAGCAAGGACCCTCCCTGTGTGAGCCAGGTGATCACTGCAGGGCTCTGCTTGGTAAGTCAGGGTACACCTTTATTTATTATTTATTGCCATTCATCAGCATTGCTGTGTGCACAGTAACAGTGTTTGAGCAGAATTGTGCTCCTCCCCAGTCTGACATTCAAGGAAAGTTCTGTTTTTGTTACCTCTAAAACTAAGAGAGGCAGGCTGCTGGTTTTTTGAATGGTGTTTTTTGAATGATGTTTTTTGAATGGTGTTTTTTGAATGGTCTGCTTCCTATGACAAGGCAGACTTAGAAATGCATTGCATTCATAGACTGCAAGATGTGACATTGTTTTAAAGCCCTGTATCCTTCTGCAAATGTAATCTCTTTCATGGAATGACTGCAAAAAGTGGGTTATTTGCACTAAGAGATTCACAATGGACGTTTGCAGATTAATCTTACAGCATATTGTCACTGTGGGAATGGCCAAAGATGGACACAACACTCAAAAGTTCAAATGGCAAAAGCAGAATCTTTATTACAGACAGCTTATATATATATGATTGTTTAGATGATTATTTATATTTTTATTTATGTGATTATTATATTTATATGGTTATCAGAGGGCACCATGTTTAATTCCAATTGCTCAGCAGCTCCTTGTAATTCATTCCATTGGTTGGTAATGGCCAGTGCAGATGTTCATCAAAATTTTTCTCTCTGGCCATGTTTACATGTTTGTCAGGTTTCACCTCTGTGTGACAGCAGGTGAGTGTGGCTGTAAAGGAGGGTGACTGCAGCAGCAAAGCCATCACTGCACTTTTTGTGTTGGGAGAGATAAGGCTCTATCAGCAGAGCAAGCAACTGAGCAAAACCTATTGTTGTTTGTGGGTTGGAAGGCAGTTTGATATCAAAACATAAAAAGCCATGCAACCAGATCATTCTTTGCTCTGTGCCTCATTCTTGGAATTAGTGCCCAGCTTTTCAAAGTTGTTTTCTGTTACTGCTGACAGTTCATTTGCCATGAGGAGCCCAGGCATTTCCTGGCATCCTCATCCTCAGATCAGCTCCAGGGTCAGAGCCTCTGAGGATCACTGTAACTGCTGGTACTAATTCAGTTTCTTTATTCCTATTAATGACAAGAAATGGAGCTTCCTGCTTTGCCTCTCATGTTGCCATTGACTACTTCCAGGTTCTCATACTGGTTTTCCACAAACCTCATTTTCCCCTGCAATATAATAGTCATGCACAAATCTTTCCAGTGAGCAGTGTGCAAGAAAAGATGCTCCAAAACTTACCCAGAGCACAGGCCAAGTCTCTAACACATGCAGTGCAGTTTGGTTTCCTTCTGAGCTAATTCCCTGTTCACAGAGTAGGAGGAATATTCACAGGTGTCACTGTAATGTGCTGGTTCTTGGAAATTCAAAATTATGTTCTTTCTCATAAACTGGGGATAGCATATGTAACCTTATGCTAAAATTATGCAATGCATCAGTGAGCTATTCTTTTTTTCAGAAATGAATATTGTTTATTAGATGAGGTATTTCTTCATCGCAAATTTTCAGAGCACAGTTATTTCCTTGGTGAATATGAGTAATTCACACATATTCTGCTACATTTCCTGTTTGATTCTAAGGGAAATACTTGCAGCATCCAGCTTAGAGGGTCTGATCCCCAGTGGGAGGCTGACATGACTTGAAATACCAAAGAACTGAGGAAAAGAGATAAGAAATATGTAAATATTGCAGTTGTTGCTGTCAAAACTCATAGACTCATTTAGACTGGAAATGATCATTGAGTTCAAACATCAGCACTGCCAAGGCCACCACTAAACCACTTGTTGTCCCCAAGCACAACATCCAATGTGCTTTAAACCCCTCCAGGGATGGTGACCCCACCCGTGCCCTGAGCAGCCTGTTCCAGTGCTGGATAACCTTTCATGTGAAGAATTTCTTCCTAATATCCAACCCAAACCTGCCCTGCCACAGCTTGAGGCTATTTCCTCTTGCCCTACTGTTTGCTACCGACCCCACCTTGTCCCACCATCCTTTTGGGTACTTGTGGAGAGCAGGAGGGTCCCCCCCAAGCCTCCTTTTCTCCAGGATAAACAACTCCAGCTCCCTCTCCCTTACACTGCTGTAGGATGCTACTAAACACTGAAATGACAGGGGTGAGGTGAAGTGTTAGCAGCACATTTGCATGGGTGGGAAAACCAAATGAGCGCTGTTAAAATTGAAATGAAACCACCAGTGATGCAGCAGATTGTAGTAGGTTACAAAACAGGAGAAAGCTTAAACATGTATGGATATTTTATAACTCCATCATTGGGTATTTTAAAGCACAGGGCAAGCAGCAGTGAGTAAATATTTAGGGCTATAATTTTTTGCACAGTGTTTAGTCATATATTAAATGCTTACAATATTCTCTCCCAGAATTCAGCCTATAGGGAAGAATATTCTGCTTTTCTGGAAAGTGCTTGTCCTAGTCTCAGAACAGGTTGGGATTTTTGGGTGCTTATTTACCCTTTATGCAAAGATTGCAATGCTTGCTAGGAGAGGCAGGTGGGGAGGGGCTGTCTGGACCAGTCAGTTACACCCCCAGGTAATGGCTGGAGGTTATAAATGAATAAGTAAAGTCCTGGAATTTGTTCCAACAGTGACTATGTTGTGAATTGGGCACTAAAGCAGGAGCTGTGGGTGCCCATTAATAAGCCCAGCTATGAGAGCTGAGTGCAGGGATGTGCTTGCAGCTGTGCCTCAGCTGTGCACAGGGGGTGGGAGTGCTTCTGGTGCCTCACACTCACTCCTGCTTCCTGTTCTCCTCCTACTTGTGGTGGCCTTTCAAGGAGATTTACTTCCTAAATAAAGAGTGCTGGACAGTAAATGTGAATTGCAGTAATAAAGTAATTTACTCACTCTTGTTCTGTCTGCTATAGACCTTGAATAAGAATGGATGTGCATTTAGAAAGCCTGACTGCTTCCTAAATCCTGAGAATCTGGGATTCTGTTGGATGATAAATACTGCAAATTAGAGCATGCATTTCCTATAAATGTTCAACAGTTTCAGACTGGCCATGATTTGCCTTTATTTTGACTGCTACCAGCCAGGATTGGACAGCACACAGACACTTCTTCCATTTGATCTGCAAACTCAGATGCAACAACTACTTTGTTGGAGGGACAACATGACAACGTCTTTCTCACCCAACAGCTGCCTGAAGGACCCAGCAGTTGCTCCTGGATGCAGTGGAAGGTTGGATTGCTTCAGCAGCCCTGAACTGCCCCCAGCTCCCCAGCATGGTGATGCTTGGAAGGAAACCCTACAACCAGAGCACACACCCAGCTTCTCCCAGTCATGCTGTCCTGCATAAAGGTATGCTGCTCTTTTACACCCTTGTCACTGCAGTGATGTGGATATGTGATAACCACCCTCTCTGCTCTTCATCTGTTTGTCACCAGCTGGCAGTTGTTGATGATTTATAGGATTAGGTTTCAGAGCTCATTAACCAACATAAGAGCATCTATGTGCTAATTTCATCCTGTCAAATATTATTTGTAATAAACACGCTGGTAATTTCACCCAGTGGGGTTTATTGACTAAAACAGCAATGAGGCAGTGCCCACACACTGCTCTGCTGGGTCTGTCATTAGTGAGCAGGCTGGGTGGCACAGCCCCATGTGCTCCTGGAACCCTGCTCAGCATTTGTCGGATGGAGAGCCTGATTCAGCAATCCCTGCTGCTGTCAGTGGAATGGTGACAGAGCTCTTCTTTTCCCTGGTAATTGCAATGTCTTTAAAAGCATCCTCAGAACACAGGCCTGTACATGGGTATTTTCTTTTCACCTGAAAGCTCATGCCAGCATTTGTAGCTTAGGCAACAAATGTTATTTATTTTGAGAGCCTAAGGGACTATCTGTTAGCAAAGCAAGGAAAATAGAAGGATCTGAAGGCACAGTTGGTCCCATGGCTCCTGGCTTTGGGTGCTGGGACCCAAAGTTCCTTTCAGTAATGCTCCACACTTGATCTGAGCTATGGAATGCTTGGAGGTGACGTTCTCAACCTGCCTGATGTTCTTCATGCCACCCAAGCCCACCTCTGGTGTGTGGTTTCTCTTCCTTTCAGGAAGCAAGGCAAGGTTCTTAATCCCACATCCCTGCTTAGAGCAGATGACTATTGACAGGAAAAGCTGCATTAAAACAGTGCTTGTCTTACAGCCAACTCCATGGAGTCAAAATCAGTGAGTGGAAACTCCAGACAGCAATAAGGACAGACCTTGTGAGGCTGGATGCTGAGAGCTTGGGATGGGATTGTATTGTGACAATGGTGACACTTGTGACAACTGTAAAACTAGAAGACAATCCAAATTCTCTGTGATGGGAGTGCTGGGGTCAAGGAAAGAAGGTGGAGCTGGAGAAGGCTGTGCATGCAGGGCCAGGGGTACATGGGGTGCATATGAGCCCCAGGCTGTGCCTGTACAGCCACAGGGGAAGGGTTCTGGAGAGAGCTGTCTCCTCTCCAGGCTGCTGCTGGGGATGTTTGGGGCAGGAGCCACCTCCACCACATCCCACACTCCCACTTTCCCTGGGCACAGAGTGAGGAATGGGCATCAAGCACCAAGGATTTGTTACAGGACTCGCCACTGTTGTGCCAGCCTGGGGTGTTTGTTACAAAGGCAGGCTGGTGGTGCAATATAAACAGCAATAAACCCTGCTGGCATAGCAATTCTGTGGTTAGGCCAATTCCCCATGTTTAGAAAAAAATTATTTCTATGTATTTATTAAAGTCTGTAGCTGCTGTGGTGAGGATTGATAGCACTGGTACCCATGAGATGAACAGATGGTGCTTCTCCTGTGTTTTGTTACTGCTGTCACAGATGGGAGAGCTCCTGCTTGAGGAAAGCCCTGCTTGGCAAGTGCTACCTGCTGGGGGTTGGGATGAGGAGAGCAGCCTGGATGTCAGGTCCTGCAGTCTCCATCCAGGACCCCATGGTCACTGCAAGCCTCCCCAGTGGTCAGGGCAAAGCTGGCTTAAGAGGAAAGTGCCACGAACCTTGTGTGCTTCTCTTTGACACCTCTGGTCTTCCACCCCAGCCCAGGCAGATTTACAGAGTGAGGGAGAGGCTTTCTCAGTGGTGGAAGCTTCTGCAGTGCTTCCTTGCCATGGTGCACCCTCCACCTGCAGGGCAGGGTGTGTGCCACCAGAGCTGTGTGCACAGTGCTGTTCCTCCATCCCAGCAGAGCCCAGAGCTGTGTGAGCTGTGTGCACAGTGCTGTTCCTCCATCCCAGCAGAGCCCAGAGCTGTGTGAGCTGTGTGCACAGTGCTGTTCCTCCATCCCAGCAGGGCCCAGAGCTGTGTGCACAGTGCTGTTCCTCCATCCCAGCAGGGCCCAGAGCTGTGTGCACAGTGCTGTCCATCCATCCCAGCAGGGCCCAGAGCTGTGTGCACAGTGCTGTTCCTCCATCCCAGCAGGGCCCAGAGCTGTGTGCACAGTGCTGTTCCTCCATCCCAGCAGGGCCCAGAGCTGTGTGCACAGTGCTGTCCATCCATCCCAGCAGGGCCCAGAGCTGTGTGCACAGTGCTGTTCCTCCATCCCAGCAGGGCCCAGAGCTGTGTGCACAGCCCTGTCCATCCATCCCAGCAGGGCCCAGAGCTGTGTGCACAGTGCTGTCCATCCATCCCAGCAGAGCCCATGGGACCCAGCCAGGGCAGCCTTGCCTTGCCCCTGCTATTCCTCCTTGGCATCACCACCTACCAGACTTGGCTGCAGTTTCCCAGACATTAACACTGAGGGCACATCTATCCTGAAATTATCTGCCCTGAGCCCTTAATTTGCAAGCCAGGCAGGCTGAGCTTTTGTACTGCAGAGGCACATGTGGCTTTCACCTGAGCAGACTTGTTGTAGAGTAGCCAGAGCTGCTGGGGATTGCATTGGGAAGGAAGTTTTGTGAAGTTTTTTACAGGTTCCTCTCCATTCTGCTCCCTGAGCAGCTCTATAAGCTTTGTTTGGCACATCATAAAAGCTCTTGGGTGCTTTGGCAGCCAGTTGTCTTGTCCCAGTGGCCAGGCCTGCAGCAGCAGCTCCCAGCTTAGCCCCTGTGCTGGCTGGGGGCATCTCCTCACTGGAGCTGTCACTGCCAGAAAAATGCTTCAGCAGCTGCAGTCTGACTCCAACTGCTCTTAAAATCCCATTTACAGGATTTCCTCTCTGCTTTGCAGGGAGACAGTCCTGAGCAATGTGCTTAGCTGTTTGACAGGCTCTGCTGGCAGCTTCAGCAGTGAAACATGGCTGGAAAAGGGCAGGATGGCCCGTGACCCTAAAATGTTCTTGCTCCTCTGTGCTTGCCATTGATTCTGCTGCTCAATTTCCCAGCAAGACTAAGTCTAAATCATTTATAGGTAGGCATCTTTCCTGCTCTGAAAAGCTTCTTAATAGATTTGTAACTTGAAGGAACATTTTCCATTCTTTTAATCATAGAAAAATGTTCTAGAGATGATCATCAATATCAGCATTTCTCCAAAGGTCACAAGCCTAAAACTGTTCAGGATTTATTTTTATTTTTACTTAATATATAATTTGAATGCAGAAGCAAAATAATGATAATGAAATTCAGAAGAATTTAAGCAAAATGACTTTGTTTCTATAGAAGCCTGTTAATGAGCAGAGTATTGATATTCACTTTAGGAGTGGGCCTTGGAAAGTTCAGTAATAGGATTTCTATTTTAACTCTACTGCTTTGAAGCTTAATTTGCCTCTGCAGCATGTTCAGCTTTGAGGTGAACAAGCAGTAAAGAGGTTGTTCTTTGCTGGGAAATGCTTCTGATATTTCTGCATGGTGACAGGGGGACACCCAAGATCCTCAAGGGAACACTGTCCCTGCCCTAACACCCAAACTCCTGAGTGCCCTGCTCCAAGCTGGCCATGCAGGTGCTCAGGGTGCTCACCTGGCTCAGTTACAGCTTGCCAGCTCTGTACCACCTTGGACCCATAGGCTCCTATTTTCACAGATTATTTCATAGCTGAATGGAAGGGTATTTATTTCCAGGACTGTCTCTCTTTTCTGGAAAGGTTCACCAACCATTTTTAATCAAAGCCCTGGCTGCCCCTGCATCACCCCCAGCAGTTCCTGCTCTCTGCCCAGCTGTGTGTGTGCCACTCTGTGGGCACTGAGCCCAGACACAAAGTGACACCCACTGCCCAAAGCAGTGACCTACAGCCAGCTGTGCCAGGGGCTGTGCCGGGGGAACCAATCTGGGTGTGGTGCCAGGGGAACCCATCTGGCTGTGGTGCCAGGGGATCAGTCTGGGTGTGGTGCCAGGGGGATCCACATGGGTGTTGGGCCAGGTGGAACCAATCATGGTGTGGTGCCAGGGGATCCATCTGGGTGTGGTGCCCAATCTGGGTCTGATGCCAGGGGAACCAACCTGGCTGTGTTGCCAGTGCCCCCACAGTGGCCAGAGGGGGATGTGAGCCCCAAGCTGCAGTGCCCACTCCTGCCTTCTCCTGTCTCCCAAAGGTCCCCACCACTTCACCAAGGCAATTTAAAGAATGACACTCAGATGATTCTCAGTACCATCTGCCTAAACAGTGCTTTTTCTAGAAAGTCAATTAAGGTACAGTGCTTCTTTGCTGACAATGATGACTGCACTCTGATGAGAAATGCACTTGATAATTTAATAGGCATTTTGTCTTTTTCCTAACAAGATGTGTTGATTTCTGAGAGGTCTGTTATTCACTAAGAGAGGAAAATATATGAACTGAAGTAAAACATAGAATATTTATTAAGGTGAAGGATGTTTAATCTCTCTGAGCTAAAAATAAAACTTGTGAGCTATTCAGACTATTGGCATTTCCTAAATTTCTTTATCATTCAGATGTTGGGACAGTGGGTGGGGAAAATGGAAGCTCTTTAAATTAAAAAGAATTGTTCAGAAATAATGGAAATAATAATGTTTTGACTTTTGAAGTAAAAAAAAGAATAATTTCAAGGTCAAAGTCAAAATGTTGAATAATTTTTTTAGGGCTCCTGTTTGAATGAATCAGTCCCAATCTGCAGGAGGATTCTTGACATTTCAGTTCACAGAAGTTTCTGATTGTCTTTGGTGCTGGATTATGGAACATTTTCCGAGTCTCAAATGCAATATGATTGGAAAACTCTTTTCCACTCAGCCCTGGTAAAACCTCCAAGGAAGGGGGTGAAGACACAGGCTCCCTGCCAGAGCACAGGAGCTTTGCTAAACCAGCATCTCCATATTCTTTCTCTTAGAAAATGCTTTTTCCACCACTCCAAATAGTGGAGGGCTCGATGGAAGAGCAGGAGACGCAGTGACACTGTCCCATGCTGGCTGGAAACCCTGTGGTGCCTCTGGGGCACAGAAGGTCTGAATTTAAATCTCCCTCTGGTTTGGATCTGCTTCAAAAAAATACCTGAAAGCACTGCCCTCCCCAGGGCCTCTCTGCTCAGCACTTGCAGGCAAACTCATGGAAGAATTTGACTTTATCAGTGATTTATGCCTTGGAATGGAGACTGGCAGCAGGTGAGTGTGGGGCAGAGTGTGGGTGAGCTGTGGGGAGAGGGAGAGGCTGGGAATGAGCCACACCAGGAACTGACCAAGGCAGGGCCATGGCAGCAACCAAAAGAACAGGCAGGGTGAAGAAAGCCACAGGTTTTCATCTGGCAAATCCTTGTTTTGCCTCATCCTGTTTTCCTAAAAAAGTTGAATATGGAAAGTAGCATGTCATCTAGATGGGGCCACACTTTTCTATTTACTGTAAACGCACCTGTGCAGCTGGTAGTCAGTCCCAGCATGGCTGCAGGGCTGGAGCCACCTTGGTTTGGTGCCTGATACCAGAAATGAACTGAAATCCTGCAGAAAGCAAGCAGCCTGTCATTGCCCTGCCACAGCTGGGGCTGCAGGTCTGAGACTGGCACAGGGTGCCTGCAAGCAGCCCCTGCTCACCAGGTGATGCAGCATCTGCAGGGGCCAGCAGAGGAGATGAACAGCTCTGCTACCTTGTGGGGAATGCTTCAGCAAAGCCAGAACACACTACCTGAAACTGAGCTTCCACCCCAGGAACAGGTCACACAAACTGGTATAAGCTTTAGGGTTTATAAACTTTATAAGGTTTTATAGGTTTTATTATTTTTTATTAAATTGTATAATATTATATAACTATATGACATTAATTATACAGTTATATTATTATATAAAATATATATTATATATATTATATATAATATATAACACATAATATATAAAATTATATCTATCATATATAAAATTATATAAATAATATATAATGTTATATATTACATAATATGTTATCATACATTATATTATTACTATATAATTATATATATAATGATATATAATATATAATATTAATATATAATATTAATATATAATATATACTATACTATACATAATACTATACATATTATGTTATGTTGTGTTGTGTTCTATAATATTATATTATATTAATTATTTCTTATTCTTTATTATTTATAAGGTTTTAAGAGTTTTATTAGGTTTCATAAACTTTAGGGATCTCCACTGTATGTGGTCCAGGCTCCCCCAGCACAGCTGGAGCCCTGTCAGTGCCTGCACAGGCACCACCATGGGCACCATCCCAGCACCAGGAGCCCTTCCTGGTGAGCCTCTCATCCAGATGTCCCAGGACATGAGCACAGTGTCCCACACTGGTCTGCTCCTCTTTCTGCCCTTCCCTGCCTTATGAGCTGTTTTTCTTGTGTCTCCTTGAATCTTCTCTAAGCCCCATTTGCACTAGAAATCTGTTATTCATGCTTAACCAAGCAATACTGTGCTAGGATTGCCACATTTTCCCTTGGACCAAGCACATGCAGAGAGAAGAGAGATAAAAATCACACACAGCTGTTCTGCAGAAATGGGCTTAATTTGCCCTTTGTTGTTGAAGAAGGTTTGGGGCATTCTGACATTTTATAGACTTGACTAATGACTCATCTCCGGTTACTCTCAAGTCTGGAATCTTGTCTCTCTGCAGCTCCAGGGAAGCCTGAAAGATCAACCTCTTATCTCAGGGGCTGAGTTCAAGGTGTCCCAGGATGGAAACCTACTTGTCTCAGAGCTGCTCCTGGACATCTCCTGCTGGGCCCATTGCTCTGTTTTCCCTTGCCAGGAGGTGTTCCTGGCAGAAAGGGAATTCCCTGGCAGAAGGATTATTGGGCTGGGAAAGGCCCAGTAATCCAACTGGCTGTGGCACAGTCAGTAAAAGACAGAGCACACTTCATAAAGGACACCAGCCTTAAGATGCTTTCAGGTAACTCGAGACCAATGTAAGGTTTTTGTAGCAGTTAATAATGCGATATAGGCTCCTTAGAGGTTTCCTGGTCTCTATATTCTTGAAGTTATAGTGCTTCCTACTGAGTTGGAAGCTCTGAATATAATGTTCTGAGACTAAACTCTGATGTTTTTTGAAAGTGTGTTTATGTAAATGCCAGAGAGAGGAACAGAGATTAAAAGTGCTGAGATTATGCCTGCAGCAAGAGCAAACAGGCGGATTTCATTTTTAGGACACTGAAGAAATGCAAAGTGGCCATCTGCCAAAGGTTCCTGTGAGCTCTCAAACAGTACTGTGAGGTAAAACAATATTGTAATTTAACCAGAGGGTGACTAATGCTGCTTCTGGCAGCTGCACAGGGGCTGGAAATATTTGCACAGCCTACACCTATGGATCTTCTCAGGATCCTGTTGGCAGTGATGCTGTGGGAGGGTCAGCTCCTGGTTCCTGGGCAGGGACCCAACTGTTGTGTTCTGGGGCTTCAGGATCAATGTTATTCTGGTATTGACAGACATTCCTCACCTGAACAACACCCAACAGAAGCCCCTGGAACCATCCCAAGTACCCTTTAATTGGAATGTATTATTTGTTTTTTAAAAAACCCAGTGTGTTAAATTACTGCAGTGGTTCAGGCAAGGACTGAATGAAATGGAGCTTCTTCTTTTGATTAAAAGGTGTAAATTAGTTTTGGAACAGGCTTGAATCTTGTGGCTGGATGAGACAAAACTCTCAACCACTTTGCTGGTGTGTGCCACAGGACTGGTTGGCACCACAGGGCTTTGTGCTGAGCTTGCATGACATGCCTAATCTGCATTTTATATGGAAAATCCTCTCCCTGCCCCTGCCCTCCCTACCTGGGAAATTGCATCTCTGAGTTTAGATAAAGGCTGTAATTCCTGTGTTTCCAAAAGGCCCTCCTGAAACATGAGCAGCATTCAAACAGTGCTTTGAGCCATCCCGTCCCAGGGCACAGCCACAGCTCAAGGCCAACCTCACAGCATTGTAATTCCAAGTGATTGGAATTTATGGTGGCTAATCTGTCACAGAGCATATGTGGGAGCAGTGTTCAGCTGATCAAGAGCATCAGCTGATAACTGCTGGTGCCTCTGCTGTGTGATCTACAGCCTGATTCTGAGTGGAAGGTGTTTAGCCTGTGGCAGCTTATGAGACTAGAAAGAAGTAATAAAACCCAGTGTAGATTTAGGAGGAAAAGATAAAAGTTATTGAAAAGCAATTATCGAAAAGCAGCTGATGAAATGGTTGAGGTGTTACAGCACCAGCAGCAGTAATCAAGAGCCCTGCTGAATTGTTGGGCTGCTGCTCCATTCCAGATCTGGATGGAAGCAGATGTTGAATGAAGGTGCCCAGCTCAGGGTAGCAAAAATACAGGCAAATGAGGAGATAAAATAGCAGCCCTTTAAAAGTGATCCTGTTCAAGAGAACCACAAGGGATTTCCAAGGCAATTTTTTGCAGAATTTAATTAAAGTGCTTTGAAATTTCTGGGAAGTGAGAAATTGCTTGGCAGGATTGTTGGATTTTGGCCATGAAGGCTGAAGAGTGAGCCCTCACTGGTGGCCAGGCAGTGGAAATGTGTTTGGCTAGGTCTCATTTGGAAAGTCTGAGGATTGCCATCAGCAATGTGGGCATCCCAGGCATGGAGGGATGGTAGGAGGAAGGGATCAGCAGCCAGGCATAGACAGGCTTGGCTTGGTGCTGAGGAGCATTCCTCTTTCTCACCCTGCTCACGTGTAAGGTGCTTTGACTCATCTCAAAAATGTTCTGGAAATCATGTTAGCAATCTAAGCTCTGTCTGTGGGGAAGTATCAATGAGTTTATGCACTTTACTAATCAGTTTATGCACTTTTCCTCCAGCCTGCCATGATGCTGTGTAGGTCCCATTTCTGCTGCTGGGGCTGCCTGAGGGTTTGGACTCGGTGCTTCCCCAGCCACAGTCAGTGAGGACAGGGCACAGGGACCTTCCCACCCCTCTGTCACTGCGTGCTGCTGTCAGGTCCCTGAGCAGGTGTCTCCTAGGTCAGGCTGCAGTTCACCCAGAGATTCATTCACCAATGGCCCTTGCAGTGCCAGCCTCAGGATGAGAGTCATCCCCACCTTCAGGCAATGAGTCCAGCAGATTTTGCCATCACTGCTCACTGTGTCCCATTGAGGAGTACTGGGGAAGCTTTGCTTTAGAGAGAGGAAATGTGCTGATGAATTAGGAGCAGTGCCAGGCTCCCAAAAGGACTTGTCCTTTCTTTTTAATAAGGTGTTTTTCCTTGTAACCTCCCCATCATTTCTAATAAGCTCTTGTACTGTCAGAGCCACACTTTGCTTTCTTTCTCATTTTCCATCTCCTTATGAGAAGAGCTTATGGGAGATGAATGTGTCACAGGAGATTCTGCTGAGGATGGCTGACTGTGCAATCAGGTGGGGCTCCCATCTTGCTTTCTTTGGGCTTTTTTGGTTGGGTTTTCCAGAATAATGCTTCTGAAATAGGGAGTAGACCCTGGCACGCATATATGGCCACGGTTCCTTTCCAAAGGGGGCTTGAGGTGGAGGCCAGCAGAGTTGTCATGGTGAGAACAGGTAGCAAAGCAAGGTTTATCCCATAAATTTAATTTTCTATCCCTTCTTGTGCCTACTGGAACTGTACCTGTACTGTTAAGTGGGAACACGGCAGTGCTACCTAGGTGTGATCACATCAATCAATCTTTTTATAGCAAACTTCCTTCAAAAGGCTTAAGTGTGATATCAAAACAATTCATCTTTCAATTTGATCTGAATGCTTGATCATGCTAAACTGGAAACTCTTGTGCAAACCTTTCCCAAACAGTCCTGTGAAAGGCAGAAATTGCCCAGCAGATTGTCCTTACCATGCCTGCCTTGGAGTGATTTGTTACAGTAAAATGAAAATGTCCAAAAGTAATAAATTAAAAAAGAAACTCTCTTCATCAGAGCAAGGAGAATGTAGTCTGTAATTTATTATGGCAGTGACAAAGAAGTCTGTTGCATGAATCTAACTTTTGGAGCCCGTAGAGATTTTCTACAGCCTCTGCTCTCTTACTTCTTGCAGGGCATTGGACTGGTACAGAGATATTGGCTGTGTCCTCCAGATCCCAATCCCACAGGGACCAACAGGAACTGTGGTTTTGGCTCAGAGAGACAAAAAGCCAACTTATTTTTAGCCATATTTATGGCAGCTGCCTCTGAGTGTCCATGAGTGCTCACCAGTCAGGATGAATCCCAGTTGGGGATTCAAAGCTGGCCTGAGGGAGCCTTTCTGCCCCAGCCCCTTGTTAAAGTGCAAATCTCTCCCAGATTATGAGAGGAACTGTGCAGTCCTTGCAGCAGAGTTGGTGTCACAGTGTGCAGGAGTGTTTTCACTTGCCTGTGGGGTGAGTGTGTTGCAGTCCTGTAACTCATACAGGGTGTTCAAACCAGAGGGGTCTCCTGTGAATTCCTGCTTCCCTGCTCTCAGTGAATGACCAGTCTGACTTAATTAAACTCAGCTAAACCTAACAAGTGTTAGTCAATGATAGTTCCTAAAGCTTTGTCTGGGTAAGTTTATGTATTTTGCAGTTCTAGGAATAGCTCAAATAAAAAATGGAGCTTCTTCAGCCACTATTTTTGCTTCTAAGGGTCTGAAACATATTTTTTGTCCAAAAATAGCAATGGGCTTTATGAGGGACTGCAGTACATTCAAAACAGTTTCTGGTGGCCTTTCAAATGCAATATTCCATCTTGTCTTGGGGTGACTTTATCATGCTGTATCCCCTGTTGTCTCCTTTGTGCTCAGAGGTCCTGAAACTTTAAGCTCAAAGAGGGGGCAGCCAGGGGAATTCCTCAGTGCCAGATTTGTGTTCAGTTCCCACAGACTCCCCTGGTTCTCTCTGAGCTGGGTTGTCTGGCACAGACAGAGGGGGTACATCTTTGCTTTTAGTTAGCTTCTTGTTCTTTAGCTGAGGCAAGAAGCTTCTTTTCCCAGGACTGTGGCTGCTTCGTCTGGAGCTGTTCAGCTTTGCTCTTGTACAGAACACCAGACCATCACTGGGAGCCCCACGCTGCATCCTGGCTCTGGACCTCAGGAGAAGCCCAGCAGCACTCCAAAAGTCCACCAGTTTTCACCACGATGAGGTTTGTTATTATCTAACTTTATTTTTTTTCTTTTTTTTTCTTTTTCTTTTTTTTTTTTTTTTTTTTTTTTTGTTCCTGGGTGCACTCTGGTTGCTAAATAATCCAGTTTTTTTACTTTCCTCCAAGAAATTATTTTCAAAACTGTGGGGGAGAGGCTGCTGAAACCTACCTTTCTTTAGAGGAGACACCCTTTCAGGAAGTTTCCTCCTGATTTGTCTCCAAACCAAGACACTTCTTCTCTCACAGTGCCCCAGGCCTTTTGTAAGCTTGCCAGGCTTTTATCTCCCACTGCTTGGGAAAGCTGCTGTGTCTCCCTGGAAGGGGAAATGAGCTCTGTGCCCCAAACCAGCCTGCCCTGCTCTGTCCTTGCCTGGTCCTCTGTGCCCAAGTCTGCTCCAAGACTCCTCTGTGCCCAAATCTGCCCCAAGACTTCCATGTGCCCAGATCTGCCCCAAATCTCCTCTGTGCCCAAATCTGCTCCAAGACTCCTCTGTGCCCAAATCTGCTCCAAGACTCCTCTGTGCCCAAATCTGCCCCAAGACTCACCTACAGCCAGCTGGGGGCTGAGGCAGCTGCCACAGGGCCCTGGGGGAGATGCTGTTATCAGAAAAGGCACCAAGCCCCACTGTCCCCTCTCACTCCCTGCACATCACCTGCATTTTCTCTGCATCCCCTTGAGGCAAGGGGGAAAAGCCCCTCAATGTCCGGGCTGGATGGGGCCATGCAGCCACCCAGCCATGGGTAACTCACACTCTGGAGTAGAAATAATGCCACCTCCAACCATAAACTGCCCTTGAAATTTTAATTGGGTTGTTACTGAGATGAAATGTGCTTTCTAGTTTTTAATGTGTTTATTAAGTTGGCATATATGATTTATTATATCCTTAATTATTAATTTTCTTGCTCATAAGTGTCTGGATTTTTGTAAATTATGAGATAGGGAAGTGTAATGCTATCACAGGGGAACCTTAAGTGAAATGAAGGGGTTGGCTTTTTAATGCAATTTATATTTATGAGAAACTAATAGAAGATAATTTTATATTATCAAAGTAATATAACTAATCCAAGATGATTTAAGGAATGATGATCAGACAGGTCTGTGAAGTGATGAGAGCAGAAACTGAACAGCTGAAGGATTTAGGTCCTAATTTTGTGAAACACTTTAAAACTCACTTTTGTTGGTAGGGAGGTTGTCCTGCATTAAGTCCTAAGCATGAAGAATGTTACTAAGCATTGCTCAAGACTGCCCAATATTCTGTTTTCTGTGAGGTAGGGTTTGATCTAGGGCAAAATTGAATATGAGATGGATTCAAGCACAATTTTTGCTTGGATTCATTCCCATGAAGCTTCATCTGCTGAGCGTTTGCAGATTATGCATGTCAAGAATGGGGTGAGCAAGGCTGGGTTAAATTGGTTTAATTCAAGTTCATAATTTCTGGTGGATTTTTATACCACTGTGGCTGAAAAGAGAGCTCAAATTGTAACAGAGAGATCAAGTTGCAACAGCAGCAAGTGTCATTCAGCCAAGGAATGAGTATTATACCACTTCAGTAAGTCACAAGCACAGGGTACAATCAACATTCTTATTAATTCAGGTGAGAAGTTCTGAGCTTGCTTGTAGGTGAGCAGTAGTTACTCATGCTCTTCAGAGTTCTTTAGTCAGTGCTGTGTCTGACTGTGAAGTTTCATATTTAAGTAGTTCTGAATTAACAAGTCATTGCAAGTAAATAAAATTAATCCATTTGAATCCCTTGCATTAAATGTTCTTTTAATTCACAGCAATTTAATTGTTTTTTTGGTACAGCATGTGCTGTAAGAGGACAGTAATGCTTTTATTCTGTAATCCTAGTTCAAGATGGAGAAAAGCAACAGTATTTGAATCCCTGTTTCAAACTACTTCCTGACAAATAAGCTTTTCCTGATATAAATGAAGGAATTGTCAGAATCCACTTTTCTCAAATGTCAAGGTCATCTAGATGTTTTTAAATTAGTTCATGCCAAGAGAAACTAATGAACCAGTAAAAAGGCAGATACAGAGGTTTGGCTCTATGAACATGTTGGTTAAATCATCTGAGAGTCCACTAAATATGCTTCTGATTACTTTCTTGACTTTATTTCTTTATACAATTTGAATAAATCTTAGTCACACCTCAGTTTGCTAGGAGATATATCTCCACTTAGCTCTTCTTGGAACCTTTTTTAGTTTTATATTAAGCAAATATAAAGTTCTATAACCAGTATGTGGAATAATGATAGCAGTTATTCTGCAGACACTTTAGCTACATCAATAGAGGTGTAACATAAAACAGGAATACAGGTTAAAGGGGTTTTTTAAGGACTAATCTATTGAGGTGAATGGGTAGTTCTGGTGGACTTTGCAAGTGCTACAGGGTGAAAATTCCCCAAAGATTAATTCCCCAGATGCTGCCACAACTACTAACACTTCCCACCCACATTCTGGAGAAAAGAGGAATAAGGATTCAGTTCCTGGCATCCATGGAAACTCCATCATCTCAGAGCTCAGAGGATCCCAGCAGAGCCAGGCCAGGCAAGGAGCAGGCAGAGTCCCTGCCAGGAGCAGGGTGCTGGGCACACACCAGCAGCGGAAACAATGAGGTCTCTTTCCTCAGCTAGCTCAGTTTTCTGGCTTATTTTTAATTCTGTGTCATCACATTGATGTCTTTTCATGGGTTGTTTTGAATTGCCTCTCACTGGAGAGGTAACAGCAGATTTGTAGAGGCTGCACAACTTGTGCCTGAGGTTTTCCTGGTGACAACTTCAGGACTGGGCTCTTTCCTCTCCTGGTTTATTGCACTGCATTCCTCTCAATTTTCATCTGCGCACCGAAAAATCAAAGGCACTGACTCGTGGAAATGCAAATTTCTTTTCCTCTTCCAATTCCAGCTTCATTCTTTCATAAGAGGGGAACTGAGGTTTTAAGTCAATAGCTTGACTACATCTAATGTGAATTGATGGTAGGTGCAAGAAGCTTAATACAGCATTGCAGCTCCTTCACTTGTGCTGTGAACTCAAGAATATTCCTCAAAAGGAATGTCCCCCAGGCATGGGCTGCTCTGCTGACACCCCAGGAGATGAGCTGCTGCCTTTGCCTGTGAATCACAGCAGCCCCAGAGGTGCCAGGAGGGGAAGAGTCTGGCTGAGGATCAGGAGGTGTGAGAATGGCTAAGTGCAGACCATGAGAACGCTCTTCCACACCCTCAGCAAGGGACACGGCCAGCACCCTCAGCAAGGGACACGGCCAGCACCCTCAGCAAGGGACACGGCCAGCACCCTCAGCAAGGGGACATGGCCAGCACCCTCAGCAAGGGACACGGCCAGCACCCTCAGCAAGGGACACGGCCAGCACCCTCAGCAAGGGGACACGGCCAGCACCCTCAGCAAGGGGACACGGCCAGCACCCTCAGCAAGGGACACGGCCAGCACCCTCAGCAAGGGGACACGGCCAGCACCCTCAGCAAGGGACACGGCCAGCACCCTCAGCAAGGGGACACGGCCAGCACCCTCAGCAAGGGGACACGGCCAGCACCCTCAGCAAGGGACACGGCCAGCACCCTCAGCAAGGGGACACGGCCAGCACCCTCAGCAAGGGGACACGGCCAGCACTGGCCTGAGGGAGCCTCCCCTGCACAGCTCTCAGAAAAGGCAGCTCAGGGGTGCAAAGACAGGAGAAATTTCTCCCTTTCCCCATCCTGTGGTGCCTGGATGTGGCACCAGGGCTGGACCTGGCAGACCTGGCCAGGGCTCCCCAGTAGAGGATTCCAAGTCACTCCAGGAGGTTGTTGGCCACAGAGGGACACCCCCTCCCAGGCACCCCTGTTCCAGCTCCCTCCCTTTCTCAGATCAAAATTCCCACTAACCCTGGACTGCCAGCCCATTCAAAGACTTGCAGAAGGAATGAGTTAAATACACACAAGATCTGACCTCCCAGAGGAGGGCAGATAATTGAGCACTAATTGGAGCAACATTTGAAAAGCCATTATGGATTTTATTTGCAGTTCAGTAACTGCTTAAATGCCTGGCTCTAGGGCAAGGGGGTGATGCTCGTCCTTACTGGGCTGGTAAGGGGCTCTCTGTGGGCAGTTGTGTTTGGGCACTTTCTGGTTGTGTTTCTGAGAGCTGAAGGAGATGCTGGTTCAGTGATAGCCTGGTTTTGTAACACAGACATCTTAAAATCAGGGTTAAGTTGCTGACAGCTTATTTGAACACGATGATCACACATTTATTTCACTCATCACCAACACAACTGGTAAAACCAAAGCAGATAACTAGAGCACAAAATAAAGCAAAGGCATGTACAGTAGGTACTGCTAGAGGAGTAAGTGGATCTCATTCCTAATCACAGAATCATTAAAGTTGGAAAAGATCTTTAAATTCATCAAGTCCAACCATCAGTCTAGCACTAGCACCATGTTCACCACTCAACCATGTCCAAAAGTGCCAAATCCAAATGGTTTTTGAACACTTCCAAGGGTGGTGACATTAAGGTCCCTCAACCCCACGTGATACTGGAGCTGTGGTCTCTCCAGTGTCCTTATCTCTTAGATAAGGTTGGGGGGCAAATCACAGGAAAAAAATCTCAAAACTACAACCTGTTGCCTTCATCTGATCTGTCCTCTCTTGGTGCTCCCCACAGGGCATTTTTGAATTGCCTCATGGTTCAAAGACAGCCAATTATTTAACAGAGAAGCAAAAACATTTCCCTGGTTTAAGTAATTCAATTTTAAGGCAAGTGAAAGAAAGCAGAAAGTTTCACTGTATACCACCAAAAAAATATTGAGCTAAGAGATGCCAAAAAAACCCAAAGAAAAATAATGCAAGGTACAGTTTTATTTATCTATCTAAGGGCAGCAGGGAAATACTGATGTCAGTGATGTTCTGACTACAAAACATGGTGCAGTGTGTGAAGGGTCAGTGAGCTGCTGGCCTCCAGTGCCCCTCTGCCCCATGGCCTGCCCTGCCAGCACAGCTCACCAGAGGGACAGACTCACCTTCTGCCCTCTTCTGCTCCACAACCTGGGAGCAGATACTTCTTTTGGAATATAAAGCTTACAGGGCTTCAGATGTTTTCAGAGCCCAGACAAATGTTGTGCCCATTAGTCAGAGAAATATTTCTTCCTTCTCTGAAATCCTGAATTGGCTTTTGGTCTCAGATCTTATGCCAGAGATTGCCACTGGTTAATTATGTTGGTTTTCAGTAGTTCTCCCTCTAGCTGCATGTCCAACAGTGAATTGCCGAGTTTATCTCTGCAGTAACCCACATTCCAACTCTGCCATGTTACATTAAACCATAAAAAAGGAGCACAGGAATGACAGCAAAAACAACAAAAAAGTGGCTGCATCCTTAGGAGCTCTGAGACCCGTTAACTGAGGTGTGATTAACCACCTGATTTGTGCAGTACTCAGCAAGAGCACTCAGGGAAGAATTAGCATCCTGAGGAGAGCACAATAACATCTTAAATCTTGGCCCTGGCTAAGTAGTAACTTACATTAATATTATAGTAGTGGAAGTTAAACCTAGGAACATAAATAGGAAGGACTACATCACATTGGTTTCCACATGGATCCAGAAAAAATTAAATACATTTTTGGATTTGGAAAAAAACTTAATTAAGATCAGCTTTGCCTTGAAAGACATATCATACCTGCTCATATTAATAACTGTTGGCTTTTACATGTAATAAAACATACTTGGATTATTTTTTAGTTATTCTGTAATTGTAGTAGAAAAAAAATGAAGATCACTATATACCTATGCTAAAAGTGCACCATGACACTGAACATCTGTGAAATCCAGGTCAGGTGCAGCTTTTGGGGCTGATAGCTGTTCTATGGGAGGGTTATCACCTGGAATTTCAGCACTTTTCAGTGGGGCAGCAGGTGAGATGCATGGCAGTGCAGCAAACAGGGAGGTGGGAGTCTGGGCATGGCTTTGGGCATGCTGGGCTGGATCCATGGCTGGCAGGGACCTGCACTCGCCCTGTGGCAGAGTGTGTGCAGGCTGGGCTCCACATGTGACAGTGCAAGGGCAAATGAAATTTCTCACTGATAAAAGGATGATTGGATGAACAGGTCTCAGTGAAAACCCACTGTGGAAACCACTCTGAAGAGGCTTTACTCGACAGAAAGACGCTGCAGGATCAAGTACGTGTTGCCAGAGGCATGGTAAGAGCTGTGCTGTGTTCTTATAGGAAGGGTTGGGTTCTGTGGGCAGCCCAAATCCCTGTGGGAAAGACAGAACTGGTGAGACACACAGATTTTCAAGCAAATGCTCAATTACAACATCAGTGTTGACCTGATAGGTCCCAAAATGACTCCAACTGGCCAGCTCTTCCTCACTGCCTCCATGACTCACACCACTGCCCCAATTAGCCTAATTGGGACCCAGCCAATTCCCCATTGCTCCTAGTTAAATCAGCTCCCCTCCACAGATGGAGATGGCCTTAGCAGGGGATTGCATTTTGGCTTTGCTCTCCCTGCTCTGTCACAGGGCTGATTGTGGTGGGTGGGCTCTGCAGAGCTGGGGGAGGCTGAATCTGCTCTGGGGGCTTCCTCACCCACCCTCCCGTGAGAATGGGGCACTTCTTGGCCCGGTCTCTCTGCAGGGAGAGGCAGAGGCACAAGGCCTGTAAAGCCTTTCTCCTTATCTTCCTTTCTGGTTTGTGTTCATCTGGAGTGAATTCAGCTGCAAAGAGAGAGATGGAGCATGGAGCTCTTGTAGTTTAATTTGAGTTTGTCACCCAGAGGTATTGGGGTAATTGTCTTTCTAAATCTGTGTGTTTTGACAATGTAGAAAACAATTTGGAGTCAAACAGGGGTCATTGACTTGTTTTGTTCTTGTTCAAGAATGACAGATTATTACACCAACAGTGTGCCAAGGTTGATGGTAAGCACAGAAATGTGTCATTTCTCTGTCCTGCCTGGAATGAAAATTTCACCCTTCTGTGCTCTGGGTTCAGTTTATTGAAATATAGCAAGCAGCATGGAAAAGCAAATAGGAGCTCTGCACTAGCTGTGCACTGGTTTTGCAAAAAGACACAGGTGGAAACCAAACTGCAGGTGAGAGAAGAGCTGAACTAGTTCAGCATGCAGAGGGGCTCCTGGCTCTGCTGCAGGGTGTAGGTGACAGAGAAGGTGAGAGAACAAGGGTGCCTGAACAGAGCTAGGGATTGATTTGTGTAGAAAGTGTGTTTGCAAAGGCTAATCTCTGAAAGTAATTGGCATGATGAAATCTAGCTCTCAATTCGTGTACAGTCAGGCTACTGCCTGGTATATCCTGCCCATCTCACTTAACACCCAAGAGCTAGCAGCAGTTTGTGCCAGGAATATGGGATGACTCATTTGAGCTGTTTTGTTTGAAGAAATCAGGTCCCTGATTGCTCTGGTTATTCTGAAGCCTTTCTCACTGAGAGGAACAAAGTATGCCCAGAAGATGTGGAAGGTTTCTTTTTTAGTATGCAAATGATGTCCTTCACTAAGTTTATTCTTTGTCTTATTCTTTGAGGTGAGGGGTGCCCTCCATGCCCTGACAAAAGGTGGTACAGCACACACACACCAGGCTGTTCTTGTCTAATTGATCGTCAGGGGACAGCAGGGGTAGCAGGCACCTCTGGAGATCAGAGTCCAGCCCTGCTGGCAGCAGAACCTGCCAGAACAGGCTGTCCAGTGCTTTGTGCTTTGACTATCTCCAAGAACAGAGAGTCCACAACTTCTCTGGGCAACCTCATTCTTGTGTTTGACTACCCTCACAGTAAAAAAAGTAAACAAAAAGCTTTTACTTTTTGCCTGTATTTCAATTTTTTCCTGTCACTGTGCTCAGAAGAGTCCATGATGGAGTGTTCTTTGCTGTCATTCCATCAGGTATAAGATCCCCAGAGAGACATTTTAAGCCTGGATGTATTCTTATCTTTTCCAAAGTATGTGGCTCAGCTGCCAAACTTGTGAAAACACAGACTGTTATATCCATCTTTTCCTGTCTCATCCCCCAACACCACATTTTTATTGGTCTGTTCTTGCCAGCTGTTGCTCTGTTTGCCATCATCCTCTTGTGGAGGGCTGGATGTTTTCCCTGGATGCCAGTCAGCCTGTTTTGCCCTTCTCATTGCCCTCTTCTCCATGGCATGCTGGCTCCCAGGCTGAAGGGTGGTGATGGTTTGGTGGCCTGCATCAAGTTGGTACCCACAAGGTGGCCAGACTTTGGGCCTAGAATCCAGGGAGATTTTTTCTGAGGAGAATAAAAGGAGATAAACTTGATTTTCCCTAGTACATACGTTCAGTAAGGCAGCAGCTGTAGAGCTGCCAAGAGGGACTCAGGAGAAAAGTGAAATATATGGGTTTGGGGGTTGGTTTTTTCTGTTTTCTAATACAAGAAGGCATTATTCATCTAGCACAGTAAATTGCTAAGCTTCTAGTTCATAAACAAAATAAATAGTTTAAATAATGAAATTATCCTTTTAGGGCAGGCCCAGGGCTGGCATTGCAGCCCTGCTTCTGAGATCTCAGCGTGCGCCCTGGAGCCAGCACTCCCTGAGCTCCATTGCTCCAACCAACACCCAGAGCAGGAATTGGCCCCTGAAAAGAGTGGTGGGAAACAGGGCTGGAGCTGGAAGGCTCAGCCAAGCAGGACGGGCTCCTTCCAGGCTGAATCCTGTGGTGGATGGGGCAGGTGGGTTGGGAACCAGCTGGACAGGCCCAGTTTCCAAGTGTGCTCCTCCTCAGCTCTCAGATGAGCAGAGCACTGTTCACAGCTCCAGGACCTCCACAGTTCCTTCTCCCACAGGGTCAGAGAGAGAAAGCAGAGGTTCAGGATTCACAATCATGTTCCTTTAGAGCTGCAGAATTTCTATTCAGACCAGGAACTTAGATGTAGAACCTGAAAATATACAGGCTTTATCCTTTCATATCTAAATATTGTCCTTTCTCTCACAAACAAACAGTCTCTTTTACATGTAAACACCAATATTTTCTTCAATAGACTTCCAGCAGAGGTCTGAAATAGCCATATCTCTCCAGAAAGTCACATTATTTGAATAATTCTTGCTTCAGACAGGCATTGAGGAAACCAAGTTGTCTGTGAGTAAAGCACCCCTTCTTCTCACAGTGAAAGAAATAGTTCTTCAAAGATTAAGACTCCCAAAAATTCATGTGTTTTTACTGCTGAACTTATGCTGCATTCATATTTCTACTGGAAATGACAATTCTGTGTTTAAGGGGTTGGCAGACTGTAGCAAGAGAAATTTTGATGTTGCAAGTTGCATAGGAAAAGTAGGAAATGAAGCTCTAAACCAATGGATAATTGGCACAGGATAATTGATATGTGTTGTGGGGTGGGAAAAGTGTAAAAGTATTTATCTGTTTTGGGAAGCACAATATCCAGAAAGGTTCTAGTTTCAAAGGAACCCACTTTTTGATTGGCACATCCACCCACTTTTACCTGACTGAAGCCCCATGCTCAGAATTATGGAATCATTTAGGTCAAAAAAGACTTTTAAAATTGTTGAGTCCAACCACTGATCCAGCACTGCCAAGCCCACCACTAACTCATCCCCAAGTGCCACATCTACACATCTTTTAAATCCCTCCAGGGATGGTGACTCCACCACTGCCCTGGGCAGCCTGTTCCAATGCTCTACAACCCTTTTGGTGAAGAAATTTTCCCTAATGTCCAATCTAAACCTCCAATGGCACAACCAGAGGCCATTTCCTCTTGTCCTATTGCTTGTCACTTGGGAGAAGAGGCCAACCATCACCTGGCTACAAGCTCCTTTGAAATAAGGTTCCTGTGAGCCCTCCATCTCCCTTAGCTGCCCCTCCTCAGGCTTGTGTTCCAGAACTTTCTGGAACTGCAGCTTCCTGCACTCACCATAGGGTTTTGTTGTAGTGAGGAGGAACCTTTCTGATAGAGGCTTTTGGCTGTAAGGTCCTCCATCCTCTCTGATACACGGGATCTGTGCACCACTTGGGTTATGCTGAATGCAGCCCTTCCCTACCCCAGCAGCTGCTCTGAATTTATGTGTTTTGGGGATTTTGTAACTATTTGAAGAATCTCTCTGTAATCCTATATCGTCAAGCACACTGATCTGGTTTTCTGCTTATTAACTTAATATATCCTGCAGGTGGGTGTTTTGATTTCACTGCAAGTCAGGCTGGAACTGCCAAGCTTCTCCTTCCCTGTTTGTGGCTGTTATAACCACGAAGAAATAAATTTTGCTCACTCTAACAGCCATGACCTTTTCAATCTCAAGTGCTTGCACAGAATTCCATTTGAGTTAGCAATTTCTCCTCCAGCACCCAGGAAAAAAAAAACCTCTTCACCCTACAAATAACTTTCACAAATGCAAAAACTCGCTGCTAATCAGTCAGGAGAAACATCTGGCATTTGGTGAGACTCGTTAAGCTGGTGGCTCCCAACATGTGCACTGCTGTTAAAGGGCAGCAGGAAGGAGGGGAGATGGTGTTTGCAGCCAGCCTCTGCTGCTGCTGGAGCATCTGGGGCAGGGAGGTGATTGATCAGTTGAGCTTAAGCAGCACTTAATTTGCTGTTATTGATCTTCCACCACAGGCAACAGATACCTTGATCCAAACCAGCTCTTGGGCCAAGATAAAAGGTGCCTGCTTCTAATTTCCTTTGCTGACAACATGGCTGGGCTCATTGTGGTGGAGAAACCCACCCTACACGGCATGGGAAGAAGGCAAAGGAGAATCCCCTGGTTTTCAGGGTGAGTGGACAGTGAGATGGAATGAGAGCAGGCTGAATGGCAGATCCCAGAGGGGCAGTGGCACAGGATCTGGTTGGGGGCCTGTCACTGCTGGTGTCTCCAAGGTTCAATACTGTGCCTGGTGTTGTTCATCAGTGGATAAAGATTGGAGGAAGGGTAGATGCCTCCTCAACAGCCTTGCTGACCACACAGAGCTGGGAGGCGAGGCCAATAGCCCAGAGGGCTGGGCAGCCCTTCAAAGGGACCCAAACAGGCTGGAGAGATGGCAGAGAGCTGTCCAAAGCTCAGCAAAGAGAAATGCAGGTCCTGCATCTGGGGAGGAATAACCCTAGCCCCCAGTACAGGTTGGGGGTGACTGCAGAGCTTGACTTGTACCAGGATGACTTGAGAATAAGAGGAAGTTGAAGCAGTGTTTGGCTGGAGGGAAATTGGCCTGACAGGGGGACATGAAGCCATCAGAGGCACCCCCTCTGTCCTAAGCTGGCTGAGACACTTCATGTTTGTTTTCATAGCCTTACACAGGAAAAAAGACTAGTTATTGAGAGAAACCTGCCATATGCTGCTGCATATGGCTGAAACATCTGCATATGTACCCAGGGATCTGATATATGTGATGAGCTTCTGTTACAAATCTAACAGTGAAGAAATTATCTTTTGGAATTTTTTAAAATTCATTTTTTAAAACTGTCTCTAAGGCTCTTGGAAGGAAGTCAGCCTCCTGGCTTTGTCTTGGTGGGATTTCATGGAACTTGCAGGGTCCAAAGAACATAGAAGGTGCTTACAGTTGTTTGTTGAAGAGTTACCAATACTCCTTCCATCCCCAGGGATGTCTGAAGGCTGAGTGAGTTGTCCCAAACTTTTCCATTAGCCACTGCTGCCAAGCAAGCAGCAGAGAAGTGAAGTAAATTAAGGAATCTCCCATCCTGGAAAAAGTTGTTAGACGAAAAGGATTTTGGAAAATACCATATATGGGGTAACAAAGTGGTATTTGTCTAGTTCCCCCCTGAGCTAGAAGGATGCCATAGGGGTCTGAGACACAAAGTGCTTCTGGACACAGAGAGCTCTTCATGAGGAAGCAAAACAATGCAGCTCATTCAGTTGAACTTGTGGTGCAAAATTCTCAATCACATGTAAATTCCCCAGAACTTTTAAGGCAGAAGTCACAGAATCACAGAATCAATTAGGCTGGAAAAGAGCTCTAAGATGATCAAGTTCAGCTGATAATCCAGCACTGCCTTGCTCACCAACACACCCTGTCCCTCAGTTTCCCATGCAAAGTGTGTGGATCTTTGTTTTTTCCACTCTCAGCTGGAATCACTGAGCGCCTTTGTGTCTTTGAGCCCCTTAAACTTGCAGGTTTTGAATTGCTGCAGAGAAACTGCCTGTGGGCTCAGATGGGGTGAGGGGATGACAGGGAGATTGGAGGCATTTCCAGGCTCCTGAAATGCTCCACTTGTAGCAGTGCCCAGAGGGAAGCAATGAATGAAATCTCTTCATAATGAGGTTAGTCACTTCTTAATTCAGTATTAAAATGATCTGTTTCAATATTGAATCAACATTTAAGAAAAATCAATGAAAAATAGATTGTAAAACCATCTGATTTGTGGATGGTCTTAGGTGACAACTACTGAAAAATGAAAGAGCCCAGACTGAAGCCCTGTGCTTCAAAATAACACAAAGTAAGAAATAATATATCAGTATTGCCTGCAACCTGCTCTTTTGTACCAGAGATATAAGAACATAAGACTCCTACAGAAGGTTTCTTGGATGGCAAAAATTCCTAGATACTGCTTGAATTATGTGCCAATAGCTCAGCATTTGTGGAAGGTGTCATCTAATTAAACCAGAATTTTTAAGTACCAGACAGCATGAAGACCAGTAATAAGAGAGCAAAATCCATCTGTATTACAGATGGGATATGCAACTCTAATAGTATGGCTTTAGGCAATGTTTAATTGAGTAGTTAAATTATCTTTTCCAGACGGGAAAATAAATTACTGCTCATCTCTCCAATTTATTTTAGCTTCTCCACATTCTGTTTCCTGAGGGAGTGGTGAGGGAGTGTGGGACATCCCCAAATATGCCTGGGATGATTTATTCACCCCATGTACCATAATTTCCCCTTCAAGGAGAATGTCTTATATGCATGTGGAAGTTGGTGTGTATGTAACTGGCTCTATTCTGCTCTTTTCTTGCAAAGAATCTCTGCTAATCACTGTGCTGCTAATTACAGCTGTATGTTACATGCATGTGTTTGCGTGGTTTTAAGCATATTCTTTCTAAAAAGGCAAGAGAGAGGATTGCTGGTTCACCATCCTTCAGTCAAATCAGGAGTGTGTATCTCAGCAGAGCCATACAATTTGAAGTTTTTCCAAGCTTTGGGATAGCCTGAAAATCTTCACGTTGACTCACAGCATTTTGTAGAATGGGATTATTTGTGTCAAATATCCTGAGGACTGTTACTCCTCAGGTTGCCTAAACTCAACCAGATGAGCGGACAGCAATGCAGGATACCCTCTGTGGCACATAGGAGCAGAACTGAGAATGTTGGACCATTTCAGTTAATTAAGCATTGGATCCATGTGATTCCATCTGCCTGAATGGGTCAAACGTCTGCACACAGGCACAGCCATGCTAGAGTGTGCTGGCTTGTGTGCTTTATGCTGGCTGCAGGAGCACATCAGGTGTTCCATCTGGGGTGGAAGTTTCTGCCCCAAAGTCACTCCTTGGGAAGCCTGGAGCAGATCTGAGTTGATTGCTTGGGTTGGTACCTGACTCTGGCTGGGTTTTGTGACTGTGATGTTTTTGATCGAGTGCTCTGAGTCTAAAAACAAATTTCTCACATCTTGCAGAACTACAACCCAAATCCCCTATGATGTCTGAATATTTGTGAATGTAGTAACAGGTCTCTGTGCAAGGCAAACAGCTGGGCTCAGTCTGCCCCTTTCCAAACAAATCATGACTTTTTGGTCACATCCTAGCCATGGTCTTGGCTGTGAGCTGGATGAGATAACCATGTTCCCCTTGTGTGGCCCAAAACTACTGAAATTCTGGGGGACAGAGAAGGGTGAAACAGGTTTAAAAGCACTTGGGGAGGAAAGGCTCTGTAGTAGTGCAGGAGAATCTTGTTGCTATTGGAGTATTCGTACCTCTGAGAATAACTGATGGGACTAGAGAAAATTAATTTTAAAATTATAGGTAGTATATTTTTCCCGTTGGTAAAAGTTTTTTCTAGCAAAGTTAATAAAAGATTGTTTTAATGAATATGGATGCTTATTACCCAGAAGCTCCATGGGTTTTAGAAGATGCCCTCAGGGGAAAATGCTGACTGGAAGAGCTGAGGGTGTAAAGTTGATACCTCAAATGTTTCTCTGCAGACATGTTGAGTTCAGAGTGCTTCCAGGCTGTAGAGGTGCAGTGTCGTCAGTGTGAGCCCTGAAAACTCCTTTGCTTGGTATGAGCTGTCACAATTTTAAAAATGAAGGTGCACAGATGCTTTTTAGGCTGCCTGGAACACGAATCTAACACACACAGTTGTGAAAGGAATTTACTAGACACTGCTTTTCAATAAGCCTGTCTCTCTTAGACCAGTCCAAGTTTAGGGCTTTCAAGCAAACAGCCCTGAGGCACTGCTCTGTAAGGATGAAAGGCTTGTTCTCCACTCAGGACTGTGTGGAGCAGTAAATTCATGTTTTACTGCATGTCTCTGCACATCCATAAATGATTCCATATTGCAGTGCTTGGAGGGATCAGAGCATTATGTACCAACTCAGGCACTGATCCAGGCATGGGGCACGTGCAGCTCTCCCAGGGGACAAAGCCAGTTAGGAAAATACATGGAGCAAGTGGCTGAGGCTCCTGCAACCCCACCTCCATCTCCCCACAGTCAGGTGCTCACAGCTGCACCTTCCCCACTGCTGCAGTAATTTTTTTCCACATGGAGCATCACCAGTTCTCTCTGAGAACCTGAATCTGCCTTCTGCAAGTTGTGCCTGGTACCAAAACAAACTGCACAGTGCTGGCTTGCTGTTTGCTGCCCAGCCATCCACCTGGCATTGCCTGGGGGTTTGACCCACGTCTGAGCCAATTGTTACCTCCTAATTTGGGGTGATGAGTTTCTTAGGGTCAAAACATCACCTGAACAGAAAAGACAGTGTGATTTTAGAGTAGATGTACACCCAGGGCCTTGTTTCTCTATACTTACTCCTCAGTGTCCCCAGTTTAGCTCTTGCACCCTAACCTGAGTTCTCCTTTTCATTGTGCCGTCACATACCAGGTGAGAAGAAGAATGATGCTTCAGTTCATAACCCTGCCCTTCTTAGTGACACTTCAAAGAAATCAGTGTAGTGATACAAGTGATTTTATTGAGTTGTAGGACTGTATTTTATGCTCTGAAGGAATACTTACTTCACATAAAGGCTTTGACATTTTTATAGAAATGGCTATAACTGTGTTATTCTATATGAGGAAGAATTTATTAAGCCTCGATCTGGATCTCCTTTTATGTTATGCAAATGACTAATAACAACCCTTCTTCATTACCAGCTCAGTGCCCAGGCCAGAGTTATTAAATCCCCCCTTCCCTTTCTTCAGTCTGCATCTATCACGCTGCCACATTAGGCTGCAACACATCAGAATTCATAAAACCAGCCCAGACTTGTACAGGGATACAAGGCTGCAGAATTAAAGCCCAAGTTGCAGAGCACTGTGGGGTTTTGCCTGCTGTGAGAGGAGCAATCCAAGGTATTTTGGGACATGGTGTATGGAGTGAGGCATAACACCACCTTGTTTACTTGTGATTGTGAAAATTCACAACCACCGTACAGTGGGGGGGGGAAAGTTCATTTCCCTCACTAGCAGATAACACATCCTGCTTTTTGAATTTTCAGGAGTGGTTTCCACTGTGTTCCATCCAGATGTGCTACCATCCCCTACAACTCCCTGCTGTGATCTCATCTTGAAGCTGGCTACAGAGGGCTGGGGCGCCTGTGACACCAAGCAGGGCTGAGAAGAGGTTTCTGCATTCTGGGTGATGTTTAGACATTCACACTTGTAAGAATAATGTTATTTCTCAAAAAAATCTTTGAGTGTGTTGGAGATTAGTTTGGGTTTTGTGATATGCTAAAAGTTGGAAAGCAATAAAGACTTCATTGTGTAAAGTCAACAGACTAAGAAAGTAACCATGCCAGACTCATTTGATGCTAGATAGTTGGGGGCAGTCCCCTGGGAGGCAGACCTGGATTAAACTTTAAATGCACCTTTAGTAAAGCCCATTTACCCAGAAGTAAAGCCCATTTCTCCTCAGTCTGGGATGACTACACAACCACTGAAACTGGGTAAGTGGGCTGAGGACAATAGTTGCTTCTCTGGCTCTGCATGCTCTGAAAATACCAGCTGAATCAAGTGCTGTAGGTGAGAAAAGTGAAGGAAAACCTTGTTTTGTGGATATGGATGGGATTTTGTGTGGGCTAAACACCAACTGTTCAGCATCTTTTGTGGATGGATCTAGCCCAACTGATCAGAAGTGGCATGTGCTGAGTGAAAAAATACATATCTGAGGGAGTTCCTGGCCATCATTTTATGGATGAAAGGGAGAAGAAAAAGACATTCCTGTGAGATTAATTTTCTTAGCAGGGAAAAGTTACCAGTGTTCTTCACAGAGCAGTTTCAGGAGCTGTAATTATGTTTTTGTGTATCAAAGGAGAAGGGTGTTTACACCTGACCCAGCCTCTGGGTAGATGAGATGTTCTGTCTTGGGAAATTGTCACCTTCAGGGTGGCTGCCCTCACACAGCTAATGCAGAGCACAATTTTTCCCTGCAGTGTAGTTGTAGCAACCTGCCAGTGTTCCCCCAAGGCTACAGCAGTTTTCTCTGCTTCCATAGCCTTTAGGTCAGACTCTGGCCTGACAAAAAGTGCTAATGTGGATTCTCCAGAGCTCAGTCTGTGATTTCTGCTATATACCCTTGACTTCTTAAAGAAAGAAAAGTATTTGTATCCCAGCAAAACACATAATAAAAGTTATAATTTAGATATAATTTTAGGGTAATTACCTATAGTGAGGGTTGGATTGGTGTGAGCATCACCAGCTCCTGCTCTTTCTGAACTCATGTCCAGCCTTTTGTTGCACCCCTGGGCCCGCAGAAAGGGCTGTGATGTGCACCGGGGGTCCCAGTGCAAGGACAGCCATGTGCTGGGAGTTCTGCTGCTGCTGGCTCCTCACAGGTGCTGGTATGGTTTGAGCCTCTGTTCAGGTATCTCACAGCTCACTGATGAGCAGAGCAAGTAAAGACTACAAAGCTGCAGTCTGGAAATGAGAAATAGATGTTGAGTTATAAAATATTATGCAAGTAAACCAACAGCCCCCTTTAACAGCCAGAAATAAACTTCTTTGATGAGGGCTTAGCTATGATTCCTTCTATACTGAAATAATTTCAGAAAAGTGCAGCCAGCTTCTAGAAAAGGCTTAGAACATGGGATTTAATGAAACAGAGTTTAAAAACCCCCAGAGCCAGCCATCCTTCCAGGGCTGTGGGGTTGGCTGAGCTTTCCCAGCACCCCCAGGCAGATGTGGGGCTCAGCACAGAGATGCTGAACGCGGAGCCCGCAGCCGGGGGTCGCGGGCAGGGTGGGTGGGATGGTGCTGGATGGTGCCGGTGCCCATTCCCTGCTGTGCAGCTCCATCTAGGGGCTGCTCCTGCCCGGGAGCAGCCGGAGCCGCGCATCGCCGGGCAGGATCCCGGGAAATGGGCTGATCCCAGCAGGGACGTGCCGGGGATGCAGGAGCCCCAGCCTGTGCCATCTGTCCCACCGCTGCCCAGCAGGGCTGAGGGCAGCTCCGGAGAAGTCCTGGACCAGCAGGGACTGAGCCTGGTCAGTGCAAAAAGGATTTGGTGCTTTGGGCAGGCAGAGGTGAGTCCTCTTTGCGATGGCACTGGACACGAGGCTCTTGGAAACATCTACTTTTCATCGGGTGCCTTCTCGAGCTTAATCTGATTACATTTCTTCAGTGAAAGGGTGGTCAAACATTGGAAGAGGCTGGCCAGGAAAGTAATGGAATCACCATGCCTGGAAGTTAAAAAACCTGCAGATGTGGTGTGTGGGGACATGGTTTACTCAAGGACCTGGCAGTGTTGGGTTAATGGTTGGACTTGCTGGACTCAGAGGGTTCTTTCAACCTTAATGATTCTGCAATTCTGAATTAACTCAGGCTTACCTCGATTTAAGGCCAATTTGGTGCAATTCACTCTGGTTCACTGATCCTCATCCCTGTGGTGAAAGGTGCTGTGAACTCCAGGGCTGGGAGCAGGCTCAGGACCCTTGCAGTTCCCCCTCAGTGGAGGCATTGCTGACAGGGAGGAAGGGAAGAGCAGCAGCTGGGCTGGGAGAGCACAGCAGCCAGGCACCACCACGCCTCTGGGAGCTCAGGATGAGAGGGAGCTCTGCTGTCTTCTGGGCCACCTCTCTGCAAACAGTAGTGACCTACAGTTAATCAGATGGGATGGGATCTACAGTTAATAAGGCTTGGGATGCTGACAGGGCAAGTTTCTGGGATGGTTTTCTGTGTTGAGCTACACAGAAAGGACTTTGGTGAGGTTCTCTGAGGAGGACCTTGTTTTCCAGCTCCTCAGGAGGATCTGCATGGCTCATGTCCTATGAAGCCCCTCAGGTAGGAGGAAAGCACATGAACAATGTTGTGCTCTGGGAAGAAGTCAGGCATTGCAGCCTTCACATGTGACATGAAGGAGGGTAAAAAAAGAAGGCTGACCCTGTGGCATTATGCATTATCCTGTACAGAAGAGGTAAACCTAAAAGCATGCAGATTCTGAATGCCTAACATAGGGAAAGGACAGGGGAGCTCAAACCGTGAGTGAAGGTGCTCTGCTCCAGGCTTGCTGGGGATCTGATGAGTGGTAATATATGATCAAACACTAATTGCCTTCAAATAAGAGGAAAACCAGCTCCAGGCCAGCTGACAGAGAACCTGCTGGCTCCGTCTGATGCATATTCAGAAGCAGATCAGCAGTAGAGAGAGTCAGCACGTAAAGTCAAGACTCATAAGTATTTGCTAGTTAATGATCCCAGGGGAAAGATCACAGTTTTGCCACAGCAGTGAAAAGAACACCCTAATCATTAACTGAGTTTACAGGTAATCACAGTTACATCATACTTAGCCATTTTCTAATATATCAGAATCATTTTGAGGGGGGTCCTTCTAAGCTGAAGAAGAATTGGCCACAAAACCAGACTTTTCCTGCTCTGTATTCAACAGTCAACGTGTCTTAACATGACATTTCATTAAAGGCCAAATTTCTACTAACCTCAGCAGAAACAGTAACAAGCAAAGGGAAGACCAGCAAATGAAACATCTTCTGGCAATAAAGACGCAGCAAGATTCAATGAAATGTGAATATTATTTATTTAAAGAGTGATTGCCATATCATTGGTGGATGCCAGTAAAACAGGAACATCTGTCACCTGGCCTGGAGCTAATGCTCCCATGCTTATGTGCTGTCCTCCATGTCATCAGTGTATGACATTTGCTGCAGTCTTGAAGCAGAGCTTTTAGTGTTTTATATTTTCTAACATGCTTAATTAGCAGCTTTAGTAATTGCCTATAAATTTCACCATGAGGGGATGATAGAGCAGAGACCTTTCACACAGCACCAAATGGATAACTGCTGTGGGCCTGCCACTGCTGCTGAAGCAGCCAGTTCAGCTCTGGGTGAGGGAGAAGAAGGGGATGCAATCCTTTGGTGCAATGGTGAAAAGCCTGACAGAGGGAAAGTGGTGTTTTCTCATTTTCACACAGCGAACAGGAATGTGTGCATGTGTGGGGAGAGCAGTCATGGGGCAGAGACATGAGGTAATGGAAAGTTATGACAATGGAAAGAAGTAGAACCTTGCCCAGACTTCTGCACCTTCAGATCCTCCAAGGCTCTCTGTTCTCCAGCAGCTTCTCACAACACACAAGTACCTACATGCAGACTAATTAGAGCAGCACTGATGTGTTTTCCTGGAAAGACTGGAGGTAATAAGAAGTCTGAAAGGAGGGGCCACCCTGTCAAAAGGAAAGGCCGAGAAACACTGGTTTCTGCAGCTCACAGGGGGCTTTGCACCCTTCATGTCTCCCTGTGGCTGCATCCCATCCAGCCAGGGTCTGTGAAGCTGGGTTCTTCACTGCCTGCCAGAGAGCCCTACAAGAATCCATATCTGTACTTATGTTCACCAAGGGGTCTTTGGTAGCAGGCTTGAGTTTTTTGTCTCTTTGTTGCTAGCTTATGCAAAAAATCAGAAAAAAAATAAGCCTAAGTCCTGAAAACCTTCAAAAGCCTCAGCTGTTTACCCATGTGGGTTTTAAAGGCTGTAACTTGTGGCCCTGGTGGGGTCTCGGAGCAGCTTCAGGCAGGGTTTCCATATGCCTAAGAAGAGGATCACCAGTTTTGCTCTGCAGAGGAGCTGGTGACTTTCTCCAATCTTTTTGATATCTTCAGATGTGAAAATCTCCAAAGCTCCAGATTTTCATATTCCATATCCTTCCTGTAGGTAAAGACAAAACAGATCTCTATTTGCATTTTTAAGGCGTAGAAATGAACCATCCTCATAGATATTTGATTACACAGTTGAACAGCAACTGCTGCTCAGTGACACGTGCTGCACTGCCCATTTTCCCAGAGCAAAGCTGCCATGGTGCTTTGGATAAAGCAAAGCTCTTCACTGAGAGCCTTCCCTGAGTGAGGATGTTCTGTTGATTCGCTCTGCAGCATCTCCTGGTGACTTTCTCCTCCTTGTGCCTATGGGAAAGCTGGGCAAAGAGAAAAGCCTGACTTGCAGCTCTCCATCCTTCTTGGTGGAGAAAATATGAAGCATGCTACTCAGTAAATTAAATCTGTATATTCATAGTGTCCTTTGAGCAGTGTTCATTCACCCCAAAGCCAAACTAAGGCTCTGGCTGGATTCAGATGTCTTTTGGATGAGTACTGGATCCAAACAACTCTTGTCACTTTAGCTGACCTTGGAGAATTTTATTAGTTAGTGAAGATGCCAAATGCAAAGAACAAAACTGAAGCCACAATGTCAGTTAAAAATTAGGTACTCTATTAATTAAGTCTGGCTTACATACTAAGCTGCTGGTATCGTGTATGGCTATAAGCATATTACCATTCATTTTACTGGGGAATGCAAATGACATCACTGTAATACTGATGGATGGCTTCTTTGTAACAGGATGGTGGAAAAGCTGATAATTTTATAAAAGTATAAATTTTGTTGTGTGGATGGCCCAATGTGCTGGATCTCTGCAATGCTTTCCAGGACACAGGATGAACAGGGACTATTTTTTGTGTCAGCTGCAATGAAAATAAAATAGAGATTTTCAGTAGCAGTGGGAAGGGGAAGCAATTTTCATGTAACTGATGTTATGAAGCTCATCAGAAATTCTTTACTTTTAGGGCTGTTTCAACAATGAAATGACAGGTTTTTAAATCCTCCCACACAATGCAGTCATATAGTAGTATCACTAATTGTTATACTATAGTATTATTTACTCCCAAGCACTGTCTTTCTTATTGCTGGTTTAAAGTACATGTGTATGTATGTGTTCATATCTATCAATCTTCCTTCTAAACCAAAACTTCCTGCTTTCTGTCTGCAAACAGCATCACCCTGTTTTCATCTGACCCCAAGTGCTGAGGAAGTTGGTAATGTAACCATTTGGTCAACCTGACTGCCAGGAATTTTCCTCTACAACAAAAGGAAAGCCACATGGGCATGGCTATGACCCTGCCTCTGCAAAGGACTCTTTCCCTCCTATTCTCCACAAATATTGATCTGAAAGTCAAAGGGGAATGCTTCACTCCAGGCCCTACTGAAGAACTTATTGGAGACCCAAGTTTCTTTGTGCTTCTTCTCACCTGCAAGCAATGAACAGCTAAAGGCAATCCTGCTGCTGAGGACAATTCTGCTGCTGAGGGCATCTTTTGAAGGAAAAGGGCTGTCAGCCCAGAGCCAGCAGGCATAAAGTATTACAGTTCCCATTGCATTGAACAGCATCCTTTTATGAGCTGAGAGTATGCAAGCCATAAAATCCATGGATGTTTCTGTACTCTGTAAAATGTGTCTTTAGATCTGTCCAGGGAACAACAGCTTTTCCAGTTTATTTGTATGGGTGGAGCTGAGGAATGCATTCAATGTTTGTTGCACAATCCCCTGCTACTCTGGCTGAGGGATTGCTCTTCCCCTGCTACTCCCAGTGCACTGAACCCTCCCTGGTCTAGAGGTTAATGTGCCAACCCCAAAACCTGGTCTGGTGACCCAAGTTATTGCCTTGTTGCATTTGCTCTAGCCACTCTCTTGTTTCCAGTGGTGCCTGTGAGCTCAGAAAGAGAACAGGGATTTTTCTCTGTCTCCTGCTGGGGCCTGGTGCTGCCCAGCTGTCCCCACTCAGAGCCTGCAGAGCCCTGGCTGCCACAGGACAAATCCACTCCAGGAGCAAGCCAGAAAAGGGGGAATGGGCAGGGTGGCAGGTAGAGCTCATGCCTGTGCCTCAACCCTAATTGGTTTTCTAATTTAGGTTCAGGTACTAATCCTTAGAGAGTCAGATAAGGAAAATAAATACCAAACATAGAATAAATGCAGAAGACACCACATAACCCTAGATGAACAGTTTAGTGCTTCTGTGTTGGTATAGAAAAGTAGAAGCATCCCCAGGTTTTTATGGTTTTCCTCTAAGGGCAGTCCAATGTTCTGTCTTCATTGAATTTTTTTTTTCTTACAAAGTTTCTGTTGTAAACTAGAAAACAATCTCCCTTTTGTGACCCTTTTGGCTAAGGTGGAAAGTGTTTGTGGTCTGCCTCAACTAAAACAATAATGTGAAATTTTATCTAATCATCTAGTGTGAAATTAGTCAGATGTGACATTTTTGCCCATGTGATCAACTTGCAATCAAGGAACACACTTTCAGTAAATGAACAGGTAGAATTTCTCTAGATTTATTTGTCATTGCACTCTTCTATCCTGCTATGGTGTCAAATAAGTTAGAGAATTATCCACAGTCCACCCACCCCCTTTTTCTGCCCCACAAAGACAGTTGCATTTATGGCAAAAGGATAAATATAGCCAGAAGCTGAGAGTAATGAGCTGAGCCTTAGTCCATCCATTGGAAGATCCTTGAAGAGAATACTTTGATCCATAACAACATTCTTGGTGAGAAAAGAGGCACCACCTGAGTCTCTGCACAGCCAGAGCCAGGTGCTGGTTTGATGTTTTTGCGCTTAGATGGAAACAATCCCTCAGGGAAAGGATGCAATGAAAACAGCCCATGAACTAGTGGAATGAGGTCATGTCTAGAGAGCTCAAAAACAGAAATTGTAGCCATGCAATGTAAAGAATCCATTAGTTAAAGACCCCACTGAAACTCCTGTCATGCCTTACCAATACTAAGATTTCTTCTGTTTCAGGAGCTTTGTTGTGGTCTCCTTTAGGCTGTGAGTTTTCCTTTCATGTATTGGATATTCCTGCTAATGTCAAAGCTGATTGTCATGACTGTTTTTAAATTGTTTAATGGCCACTGTATTGGAGTTTAAATAATTCTGTACTGTATTGGGGTTTGTGGCAAGGCTTTGGTGAAGACACCAGAAGCCTCCCCTTTGTCAGACAAAGTCAATGTCACCTGGCAACAAAATGAACCCATCACTGGTTGAGGATGAGGCCATCAGAAACACCACCCCCATAAACACCACCCCCATCCTCACAAAAACCTTCTGCATTTTCTGCAGCTGACTACAGCCCAAATAGCACTGAGAAGGGGATATGTTTTCCATGCATTTGTGCTAACACACACTAGTTTTTGGAAAAGTACTCCTCCAAACCTGCAAAAAAATTTGACGCTACCCACTTTGTAGTCTGGGCAGGGGTATAGAATGTCTCGTACTGGTCAAACTGCATATAACTTGTAAGACTTTGTTTACTTTTGCCTCTACAGAAAAAGCATCTGTTTCCCTCAGTATGTGGAGTTTCACCTGAAATTGGTAAGTATTGGTGGACTTGTATCAGCTGTGGGAATGAAGCCTTTCCCACTCTGTTTATGAAGGTGCCACAGGTGTTACACAATGCACATGGAAGGCAGCCATGAAAGCTCTATGTTTTCATTGCAAAATGACAGCAATATTAGAGAGAGGTGAAAATTACTCTGTGATACTTCCAAGTTTCATTAGCTAATAGGGGTGTCTGAGCTCTTTGCTCTAACTTATCTTGGGCTGTGCAGTAACAGGGAGTACAGCCCTATAATGCCCAGATAAATGCTCTCTTTGCCAACCCAAGCATTGATGTCTCTGTGGTTCTATTCCCACAGAAGATGGGTGGCCAGCTGTGTAACATGCTCTGTGGTTGTTGGGCTTTCAACCTGGACTATCATGGAGAATTCCAGAGTTAGCCAATCCATCATCTCATCTTTCTTGAAACATCTTTTCTGGGGTGTAGAGGTTCACAGAACAGATAAATATTTATTTGTGTATCATCCTTTTTGATACATTACCATGGAAACAAGTAATCAAAAAAAATACTCTCAAGCAAGTGGGTTTGTTTTCAAATATTATCTTTTCAACTTTCACCTTTCCAGCTCTGCTCCTGTTGGGGGATTGGATTCTCTTTCTGCATCTGCCACTAGATGGTATTGCTTTAACAGGCACCTTCCTGCCTCTTGTGCACCCTTGAGACACAGACCCCAGAAAAGCAGGGGCTGCCTGTGTTTTTAATGTTCTTCAGGCATCTCCTAGCAAATGCTGAGGACACAGAATAGCAGATATTTAGTCCCACAGCTGGCAGCTTCTTGTGCTTGCAGCTCAGTTTCTGCTTAAGGACAAGTTTTATATTTGCTCTATAATCCAGAAGGTAAGAAAGGTCTTTGTTCATCCTGAAATTTCAGAATACCTGATGTATAAAATCTGAAGCAAACAGACAAAACTTTGTATCCTCCAAGTCTTTTAGCTAATACAAAAATGCAAATAAAAGGCTTCTTTTTCTTTCACAATTGTAAAATTTTTCCAAGTTTTGTATTTCCTTTATGTGCTCACAAAAGAAAAGCAGCTAATATGCAGGAAGTCATTCAGCAAAATTGTTATTATTCAAGGAGATAAAAACATCACTGTAGTGAGATATGAAGTAACTTTATATTAAAAGTTAATGACTTGGACTGTTCAGTCTAAATTATTTGTTATTTCCTAATCCTTGATATGCATCTTTATGGTAAGTTTATATGACGTGAGACTTATTCCACTTTTATATTTCCTTGTTTTGTTGTTCTGTTATTAAACTTTCTTATGTCATTGCTTTCTCTACTGAGGAAACTATCAAGAAAGTCAAACCAAAAGTGGAAAGAACATCCTCTAGTCATTAGATGTTCTCTGTACCCACATTCATAATTTTTCAGCAATCCAATTTCTACCTTAAATAAACTTTCTGTCTTAAATCAACACTCTAAATTAACGTCATTGGTTTCCTAAAATGATTTGTAATTGCTTAAATTGTTTATAAGTAAACAAAACCTGTTCCCACATTTAGGTTGAATGTTGGGATTGGCTAGCTGAAATTTTATTGGGTGTTTTGAAGAACTCTTTGGCAGTTTTAAGCTTGAATCACACAGCAAACCTTCCTTGCTGTGTAGGGGCTGCAAAGGCCCTCCCTGGTCCATGCCAGCCCCTGCTGCCCCCCTCATGCAAGCTGTCACTTTGCTGCTCAGGTAGCAGTGGATTCTAAGATGAGGAGGGCTCTTCTGTTTTAAAAGAACATAAAATCGGTTGGTTTACAGTGAAAGCATGACCCCAAGAGCCAGACCCAACCCCATAAGTGCTGAACAGCTTGAACTGTGCTGCATCTTAACAAACACAAGGGAGCTGCCAGCTGAACTGTGTTCATTGCTGAGGAGGGGAAAAGTGCTTTTAACAAAATTCACCTTCTTTCTCACGCATGTTGGAGAAAACAAAATAAAAGGCCTCAGGATTTGTAACCAGAGTGTAGAAAATCAGTGCTGCAGACAGTGCTGCTCCTTGCCTTGCACTACAGCTGCTGGTGCCCATGTAGTGTCCTCCAGCCCAGGTGAAGGAAACTCAAACTCTGAGTAAACTCTGAGAGGCAATATCACAGCAGGAGCTACCAAAACCAAAGTGCTTATTTCCTGATCTTACTGACAGCAAGGAAAGGAACCATCTCACATTTCTTCTCTTCCAGGGTAGCAGGGTGCCAAGGTGGCTCAGGAGGGAAGGAAGAGGCCACTGTGCCATGCCATGTGCTGTTTGGCACTGCAGCCAGGAGCAGGGCAGAGGCTGCAGGAATGCTGGAAGGCTGCACCCTGCAGGAAAAGGTGAGGAAGGAGTCGTGTGGAGTTAGTGACTCACACAGTTAAGGTTTGGTGTGGCTGTGGCAAGATATCAACATGATTTTACCATAAAAGGGGCAAATATGTAATTACTGTGGTATATGAGATTCAATTAAATGGCAACATCAATTAAACAGCTTCCAGAGCGTTTGTTTGGAAGCTTGCAAGGCTTTATTTCCTGCAAAAGCAGTTCATTGAGTGTCAACAATTATTTCCCCTGCAAATGAGACTGATTGCACAGCAGAGACTGTAACATTCTGGGCTTCTGTTGGAAAGCTGGGTTCAAGTCCATCCTTTGGTGAGTATTTAAGCAGAGTAGCTTCAGCAGGAATGTGAATGAATAGCTTGGACAGAGCATAACCTTGGAAATGCTTAGTGCTCATCAGGCTGGAGGAGAGTGAACTCTGCAGGAGTCCTTGGACTCTCATTTGCAGAGCCTGTTAGTTATGATGGGGATGGTTTCTTTCAGATTTTGATCAGATTTTTTTTCTCTGGCTGGAGAAGGAATTTCAATTTAGTGGCAGGAGAGCAGAAAACCTTTAAGTGAACAAGCCCCCCTCCTAAAAGGATGACATAGAGACAATTTGCAGTGTCCCTTTCAGAGAACGCCTTGGCCCTGTGTTATTTCATTTGAAGTGTTTCGTACTGATGAGTTCATCAAAACATCAATACCACAGGTTTTGTTGGCTCTGAGACCACAGCCATTTCCTGGAAAGCCTCAGCCTTCACCCCAAACATCTGACAGCAGTTTTGCCATACACAAACACTCTCCATATCCCTCAAGGAAAGCACCTGTAAGCAGCACAGATGGCACCACTATTCCAAGCTGGCAGTGGACCTGCTCAGGGCAGTTTCCCTGTAGTGATGATGACTTTGCTCAAGCCCAGCTGAAGCCACTGCTCCGGTCCAGGTCCCAGGCTGCCCTCCATTGTCACATCTCTCTGGCCTTCCATAACTCCATCCCTCTGTCCCTCTACCCCTCAGTCCCTCTGTCTCTCCTTCCCTTGGTCCCTCCATCTTTCCATCCTTCTTGTCCCTTCATTCCTCATTCCCTCCATCCTTCTGTTTCTCCATCTCTCCTTCCCTTCTTCCCTCTGTCCCTCCATCCCTCAGTCTCTCCATCCCTCTGTTCCTCCATCCTTCCATCCTTCTTGTCCCTTCATCCTTCCTTCCCTCCATCCCTCAGTTTCTCCATTTCTCCTTCCCTCCATCCCTCAGTCTCTCCATCCCTCTATCTGTCTTGTCCCTCCTTCCTTCCATCCTCCTTGTCCCTTCTTCCCTTCACCCCTCTGTCCCTCCATCCCTCACTCTCTCTGTCCCTCTGTCCCTCCATCCCTCAGTCTCTCCGTCCCTCTCTCCCTCCATCCCTCAGTCTCTCCGTCCCTCCATCCCTCACTCTCTGTCCCTCTGTCCCTCTATCCCTCACTCTCACTCTCTGTCCCTCCATCCCTCACTCTCTATCCCTCGGTCCCGCTGCAGTACTCACCTCCCACCGCTAGGCCGCGCCAGCCCCATGGTTGCTATGGCGACGGCGGCGGCGCTCCGCGCGCATGCGCGCCCATAGCCGGTGTTTCCGGCGGGCCGAGGCGGCGGCGGCGGCGGGCGGCGATGGAGCGGTACGGGCCGGGCTCCGTCAGCGCCGTGCCCGTGGCCGAGTTCAGGCCGTGAGTCCCGGGGCGGCCGGGAGAAGGGCTCGGGAGCGGGAGGGCGCGGCGGTGGGCGCGGGGAGGGCAGCGCGCCCGGCTCCATCAGCCCTCGCTGGGGCTGCAGCCCCGGGGAGGAGCGGGAGGGAGCGGGGCTCGGGCCCGGAGGAGCCGGAGCGGGAGGAGGAAGATGAGGATGAGGAGGGCCCCGGTTGGCCTGGGTCACGCTGTGTAACCCCGGGCCACCCCCAATGCCGAGCGTGGCGGCTGCCGGCCGTGGGGACACGTGCCGAGCTCGGCTGAGCTTATACACGAATGTTTGTTTTTGCCGCGTAGGGAAGCGATGAGAGTATGTCAGTGTAAGGACAGTATTTGTCAGCAGTGGAGTTTTTAACTTTGCTAATAAGCTGGAGGTCATCTTACTCTTCTGTGGGTAAGTGTTGATAGAATGGTTTCTAATTTCCCCAGGGAGATTTTGAATGCGGTTTTGTCCTCCACCCTGACAGTCCTTCAGGCAAACACTGATAAAGGAAAAGAATTCAGATGTTTTTCTCTTTTAAAGCTGTCTAAATGTATGGCAGTACATGAGGAGCCAGCAGGGCTGTTGGCTGCAGTGTAGAAGCTGTGCATGGCTGCACATAGCTGTTAGAGGATAAAACCATTTTTTCCCCATTTCCAATTCTTTTTTCAAAGAAAAACACATATATTTGTGTTTCAACGCCCTAAGTACTCATGTCTTTGAACGAGGCAATCTTTGAAAGTCAGAAGGGTATTGCCTGGGTTACATGTTTACTTAATCATAAAATACTGCAGTCAGCCAGGCAGAGTGAGTGAGAACTGGTGGAAACACACAGAACCAGGCTGTGTGTGGTGTTTTGTAAACACAACACCTGTTCTAGCAGGTCAAGTTCAAGAAGACCCTACCAAGTACATAAAATTTTATAAGCCCTCTCTTGTCAAAGGTCTTCCAGGTTTAGGTCTGTGAAGGCAAAGTTTTGGTGTAGTGGGTCTGTGTTGTGACTGTAACTACACTTATTCCAGTTTCTTAGTTAAAAGCTGAGAAATTATTTTTAAATAGAGGAAGAAGACCTAATAAAAAGGAACTTGGAGTAGTAAGCTGTTAAATTCATTCAGTGTACTTCCCTATCTATCCCAGCCTATAGGATTTGTCATTTTCCTGGACTTGTAGTTACTTTACAGAAAAAAAGGAACTTGGCAAGTTTTGATGCAGGATACTGTCATATGACATGTGCATGTGTAGCTAATATTAGATATTTAATAATTACATAGTAATGCACTGATAAACATATTAACATAACCCCCATATGTTATAATGCTTGCAAAACAGTACCAGGGAAAAGTCTAAAGATTTAATTTTTCATTTTAGTTTTTATTTTTTTGTGAGCTTAGACTGGCAGAATCATTACATTGTTTTGAATACTCTCATTTTTATTGCAGCCAACAAATGCTTACTTCAGTCTTTATTGCTTCCAAACAATACACTTGCTCAGTTCTTGAAAAGTAATCAGCTTCTGTTTGGAACAAGTTCTTGTCCTGTTTCAGGCGTATATATTGTGATTTTCTTTTGTCTATAACTTCTCTTATTTATTTCAGAAATGAGGGTTCATTAACATCAACTTTAAGAACACTTCTATTCTTCACAGCTCTAATGATTACATTACCTGTTGGGCTATATTTTTCATCAAAGGCTTATGTATTTGAAGGTAATTTTGTTTCTGCCAATTAACATTATTATTACAAAAATACTGGAGAAGCACAGTCCTCTAATAGCATCTTTGTTCTTCCTGTTTTGAATATTTGTTTCCATATATATACAAAAAGTCCTGTAATGTCTTAATTAGAACAGAAAATTATATAAATGGTCAATGTATCTTCCCCTGCATTGTGGTCTGCAATCCAAAATTTGCTGTTTATTATACAATGATTTATATTGCATAGAAGTGCATTATTCCCCTTACCTAAAGGGTGTTTAACACTACTGTGCAGAAGAATCTGCAGATCAGAATCATCAGAGTTATGTTTCCTGCAGGTATTGCAAACTAAGCATGTGTTTGAGACAGTATAATGTTTCTGAGGTTTATATTTTGCTTTTTGAAACGTGTGCATGTAAACAAGTTATATGCAATTTCAAATATTGAATGTGGTTGCTTCTGGAGCTTTCTCTCAATTAAAAAAAAAAGGAAGAGAGATTATGGCTGTTTGTTTGAACAATCAGCCATGTTGTAGTCCTGATTCTGCAAGGCTTTAATACTCACCTCCTGCAGTTCTAGAAAGTTCTCCTTCAGAGGTGGGGAGGAGGAAGGGAGAAAGCAGCTGCTTTATGAGCAGTTTATGAGTGTGTAACCCAGTTGTTCTGAGATGATTCTCCTTTGGTGTGTACTGCTGTATGTAGTACATGAAGGCTCAAAGGTAGTTAAGTAACTTTCAAGATCCTTTTTAGCTTTTTTTTCTTAATTTGAGGTGCAGCAAGCTGAGCTTTAACTTTGCTGTGTCAGTTAATGGCAAGATCTGTTGGCACTGAAAGGGTTGCCTTTGCAGGGTGATGGTTTTGGAGTGCTGTAATGTGTAGGTTTTGTTTGCTTTTGGGGAGACTTTGTTGGGTTTTTTAAATTAATTAAGGGAAACAATATTTCAGTGTTTGGTCTTTAGATATTTGAAAGCTTATTTTATATGAGATGCATTCATGTATCTTAACTGGTGGGCCATTACTGTTTTACAGTCTAAATACAGAAGGTAATACTCTTCTAAATTTAATTGTTCTACTGTTTTCTCCTGTTTTAGTGGCAAATTATTACAGATTTCTCCCCCTTCTTCCTCCCACCTCCCTCCCACAAAGAGAGTTACATTTAGGAAAACAGGATGTTGAGGTTTGTTTGGTGCTGGAAGGTACTATCAGTAAAAGTGAATGTTATAGACCTCTAAGCTGGTGATGTCAAATCTAGGTTATTTTATCTTAAATATTGAATACTGCAGTGATGCTTTGCTCCCTCCAGAAATGTTTTCAAGGCCTTTAACTGTCCCAATGATTTGTTTCCTGTGAATCATTTTGAGCTCAGGCTTTTGATATAGGAGCAAATGTAAATTTGGTCTTTAGGGAGAGTTGTGACTTGCCATGTCAGAGTTTCTAGCTCATAACTAATGTTCTTTCTTTGTTTTCTCAGGTTCCTTGGGGATGTCTGACAGGGACAGCTATTTCTATGCTGCCATAGTAGCTGTGGTCACTGTCCATGTGGTGCTTGCTCTCTTTGTTTATGTGGCCTGGAACGAGGGCTCGCGGCAGTGGCGCGAGGGCAAACAGGACTGAAGTGAAGATCCTCCGTGTCTGGTGTCCACAGACTGTAAAGCAGATTTTTTGTGAGCTGAAGGAAAAGCATTCTTCCAAATGTGTAATACACATGCACTAAGAGGAGGCTGGTGCCTCAGTTGTGGTTAAAATAAGATTTGTGCCCATCTTGACTGTGTACTGGTGTCTTCTGTAATGGTGATGGAAGTTGTTCTTTAGCCAGCTTCTACTGTGTTGAGCAGAGGAGGCCTTAACTTGCAATTAAAGTGGAATAATTATATTCTTTTGAAAACTCCTGTAGCTACTTTTGCCATGCCTAGTATTTTTCTGGCTTGCTCTGAAAATAATATTGGCATGAAGCAAGCATTACATTTTCAAGGAATTAAACTGCTGTTTAAAAAAGCTACACTACTTACTATGCAGCTACAGTGTAAAAGATGGAATTTCACTTTGCTGTGAATAGTTTCCTGATTTATATGTGTTGTGGTTTAACTCCAGCCAGCATGCTGCTCACTCACTGTGACCCCTCAATGGGATGAGTGGGGGAATCAGGAAAGCAAAGTGAGAAAACTCATGGGTCAAGATAAAGATAGTTTAATAAGTAAAACAAAAGCTGCACATGTAAGTTTGCTAGTTTTCAGTACAAATTCAAACCATAGCCCCATAGTAGCTATTATGAAGAAAACTACCTCTATCCCAGCACAAACCAACACAGTGGGATAGGCATAATTAATGTATTTCTGTATTTAGAAGTAATTTCAAAACCAGAATTGTTTAGAAACTCAGGTGATGTCTTTCTAATGTGAAGTACAATTTTTTTTTTTTCAAATACATTTTTATTGCAGTGTAAAATTCAATCTTTAATTTCCTTTTGGGAGGACTGGTATTACACATTGCTCATCTTTCTCCTTTTCTAGTTTATCCTGGTAATGCAAAGGAAAGGGCATAGCATATTTTTTGTAGGTCTTTGGACAGGTATGTATCTCCTTGATATTTGCTGAAGTGTGCACTTGGATTTCCTGTGGTAAAGCAGTGTCAGTAGCAGTTATAAGCTGCTGTAATGGCTGGTAGGGGAAGGAGCAAGAGAAAACAAGCTGTAGTTGTCTGCAAATGGTGTTCTTTTTGAAGCAGAGGACAGAAAATGACCACATGGAAAATTGACTTCTCTTCATAACTACTTACTTGTACACTGTGAAATGGTACAATATGTTGATTGTTTTCTTTTTTCCTTGGTTTTGTGTAGAACTTCTGTAGCCAAACCTTAGTGAGATTTTTGTGCTGTAAGATAACATGAATTTCATTCCACTGTTGTGCTGTTGTTAGCAAGCTTTTTAATCTCTGGCTAAAACATTTTTCCTAAAGTTCCAGCAAAGCAAATTTTCTTAACCCTAATGATGGCTGCTAAGCTGCTGTGCTTGAGGTCATTCTATTAATTTGAATTCTCCAGTTTATTGTATTAGTTTAGCCTTTCTTGGAAGTTTTTTGCTTAATACAGGGCTTGGCGTGGTTTTGGTGCTGCATGTGTCTGTGGTAAAACCTAGGTATAAATGAGGCAAAAATTGATTATCTGTGCCCAGTGGCTTGAGAATTATGTCCCCAAGCCTCATTCCTGTCCTGTCCACCCCAGTCCCAGGTGTGCACAAGCATATGCACCATGGCACACTAATGCAAATCAGTTTTTACTCTTTGTTTCTGCTCTGTTACCTTTCCTCATCCAGAGCCCCCTTGTCAGGTTGCTGCTGGCAAACTGGAGAATCTTCTCAGAGTACTTGAAGTGCAAAGTTAGTTTGTACATGGGCAATTGGCTTCATGTTCTCCAGTGTCTGATGTGTACCTTGTGGAACAAATATTGCCTTTTAATAAAGACCTACCCTGCAATACGAGATCCAGTGAACAACATGTGCTGAACTCTTTTTGAATAATGTCTTTAATATTCCACGTGTAGAGTACAGCTTAAAGCAAATATATAACTTATTCACAGTGGAGAATAAATTAAGAGTTACACTTACGAAATAAAGATGTTTATTTGGTGCTAGAAAAGACTTGCAGAAAAAATGAATGTTACAGAAGCCTAAGATGTTGACTTCAAGGGGAGCACACCTGCTATGCTCTATTAGCTGGGTCCAGCGCTGTGTCTATTTTATGTTTCATGTAGCAGAATCCCTAGACACCAAGTTAATTTCCTAGAGATAACAGGAAAATAATTCCTTATTATTATAACTGTTGAGTTTCAAAAATCTGACAAGTTTGGCCTCTGCTGTACATGCAGGCACTGTAATGTCTCAGCAGCTGGGGGTAATGAGCTGAGCATTAATCCATCTATTGGAAGATCTTTGAAGGTAATGCTTTGATCCACCACAACGTTCCTGGTGAGAAAAGAGGCACTGTCTTAGTCTGCACAGCCAGAGCCAGGTGCTGGTTTGATGCTGCCTGTGCTTCTGAGTGGGAACAATCCCTCAGGGAAGGGCTGCAATGAAAACAGCCCGTGAAGGGATGTCCCTGTGGAGCCCAGGGAGCTCCATGGGGAGCATTGTGTCCCCTCCTCCTTGCCAGCAGTGGAGAGCCACTCTGGAGCGCTCTGCTCCTGAAGGATGCACCCTGTGGGAGGAACCCACACTCAGCAGTTTGTGAGGGACTGTCCTGGGGAGCAAGGAGGGCAGGAACTGTGTGAAGAGCTGACCACAACACCCATTCCCTGTCCCCCTCTGCCACTGTGGGGGAGGTAGAGAACTTGGGAGTAAAGTTGAACCTGGGAAGAAGGAAGTGCTGGGGGAAGGGGGTTTTATTTAACATCACCCTGTTCTGATTTGATGGGTAATAAATTAATTTCCTCAAACTGGGTCTGTTTTTCCCATGACTGTAATTAGTAAATTACTTCCCTGTGCTTTTCTCAACACGGGAGCCTTTTGTTACATTTTCTGTCCCCATCCAGCTAGAAAGGGGAGTGTTACCAGGATTTTGATGGGCATTTGGTGCCCAGCCAAGGTCAACCTACCACATTTAAACTGATAAAAGTTGTGGAGAGATCAGAATTCTTCTTGGTTCGATTTTTTTATTTTCTATAGACTGGTGATGTAAACTTTTTAACAGTGTGGTATTCTAAAGTGGTGCTATAAGCTTGTTAATTTTACTACTAGGAATGGATTTGAGACAATTCTTAAAAAGACAACTGGGGAAACTGTCTACATAAGTCCTTCTGTACTTCACAGTTCTCTCTCACTCAATGGTCTATCCTGTGTTTGCATAGGTTGACAATTAATTTAGCTAAAGCAAGCAGTTGTGTCTCACTGTGAGCAAATACCTCGAGACAGATTTTAACAGAAATTTTCCAGAACATTTTCTAAGAGTGAATAGCAGTGAATTGGGAAGTGGAAAATGAGTGATTTTTCATTAGTTTTTGTCTTCTATACTTAATATCTCTGTTTTTTCAAATGCCTGCAGGACACTGTGGTGGTAGGTACCCAGGCTGTGACTGTGCAGGTGAGTGAGCAGCTTTGGTTTGTGCTTAGGGATGCCTGACTAAACTCCTTATTAACTGCCAGCACTGAGTAAGAAGTGTCCAGAGCAAATGGTGGTGCTGGTGATCATGCTGCTAACAGGAATTATCACTGATTAAGGTATATGAACTTGAAACAGTCTTTATAGTATATTTGAAACAAAACACTGCCTACCTGTTTCTTGCATTGTAAGAAAGGTCCTAGTAATAACATTCAACATTAAAAAAACAAAACAAAACCCCAAGAAACAGCCAAACACAAAACCAGCCCTGCCCTCCAAAGGCCCAAGCTCCTGTGCTATTTTCATCCTCAGGCAGAGGGCAGGCTGTGCTGCCTGATCACTGATGGGCCAGGGGAGGGTGTGGTGCTCACTGAGAAATTCTCTTCTCACCTCGTGCGTTGGTGAACAATAAAATGTTTTATGTTACTGCAAGTTTGGTGGGGTTTGCCTGCTGTGACTACTGTACTTCAACAAAATGTGCTGAGGCTTCTGACAGCCCTGGCAGCTGGACAGGGTGCACTGAGAGCATCAGGCAGGGCTGTGGTTGTACCAGTCAAGGTGAGAGATGAGACAGCAAAGGGCCCTTAAATAACCAACTGAGCCATACTTTGTGGTATTCCAAAATACCATCTTTTGGGTATGGCACATGTAGGGCGGGTGCAGCCCAAAGGAGTGATTTGGGGAGGAGGGGTGAGGGCTGGAATGTGCTAGCATGGCTTGATATATGACAGCAGAGGCACCAAGTGTTTTGTTTTGAAATGTTTATTCCACTGTTTTTCAAGGGATTGTGCATAACCATTGGTCTGTAATATTGAATGTAAATAATACAAAATAGTAAGCTAATTCCATTTTAAACTTCCAACTAAAGTTGTTCATCGGTTGACAGCTTTGCTATGTGAGATCTGGGACACATTTATTTACTTTGTCTTGTACAAACCTGCATTGTTACTGGCTCTGAGTCATCTCATAGGGCATGGTCAAACCCTTGGAGTGTAAATATTTCTTTAAAAATACCAAAGAGCAACTGCCACTCTAATGTTCCATTAGCTCCAATCAACTGTCAGTTTAAGAGTAATACAGAAGCTGCTTGTTTGAAGGTGACAGAAAGCAGAGCTTCTTGTGTCCCTGTAAGAGGAGGCCCTCAGGTGCTTGAATGGGTCTTGCAAGAAGAAATTGCTGTGTGATTCAGGGCCCCCACAGTCATTCTCTTATCTGAAGGTACACCAGTGTCTGAATTTCTGAGCTGTTGGCATAGAGCTTGATTCTCTTTGTTAGGAGAAGCAGTGTTGTGTAACAATGCTGAGCTGTAGTTGTAAAAGAGGAAATGGAGGTAAGCTCTTGGGACTTGAGCTCTGTTTGAACCTAAGGCAGTAAGAAAAAGGATGGAGAAGATGCATGTGGATTCCTGTAGAAAGCAGCTTTTTTAGGTGCTGGTGTCTTAGTTCTGAAACCATGAGACAGAGCCAATTGAGGTCCTGTTTCAAAAGGCAAGGATACAGACTGGGAAGTTTTGTGGGGAAGGATGCCCAGGGTGAAGAGCAAGGAAAGTTGAGTAGTTAATTTGGGGACTGGCTGGCTGAATGCCTGGGATGGAGATTTTTTTAGTGCAGGTTTGCTGTCATGCTTCACAACCCTTTTGTCCTACCAGCTGTGGATGGTTCTTGCTGAGATGATTCCCACTGTTTGGAGGGGTGATCAGGTGCTTACCTGCAGCTGTGGTCTGAACACAGTACAGACTGCTCACAGGCCTGCAAAAAAATCTGTTGCTGCTTTTAGTTGCCACATGAGACACTCTGGTTTAATAGTTTAAGTGGAAATAGCTCAGGGCATAGGCACAGGGGGTATGTTATTAATTAAAACTGTTTGTAATTGAAGAAGGATTTATGAGTGAGAGTAACAGCAGTCGGAGATTAAGAACAAACACTTCTGTGGGTGTGGGCCCATGCTGCAGGCACCATGGAGGAGATGTTTAATACCTTTGCATTCTTCATCCTCAAGATGCAGTTTTTCTTACCATGCTTAAGTCATTAATGTGGCTCTGCTAATGTTAGAGATCAACTGGAATGCTGCTCATTTCAGGGAATGAGTCTTTGATGTGTAGCTGGTTTTGTGTCTGACTGAGAACACAGAAAAACCCACTTTGCCCTCAAACCATGTCACACTTTGAGCCCATTCCTAGAATAATTTTTACAGAATTAGCAAGTGTTGGGTGATTCTTAATGTGAAGCACTATGATAGAGCATAGAGTTTCCTTTACAAGCTTGTGTTATATCTGCAATGCAATGCTTTTTTCTCCAGAGTCAAGTATGCCCTCACCAAAAAATTCAAACCACAGGTGATTATGATGTTCTGGGTGTTGAAACTATTTTGATGGCTGTATGAGGTGCAGCTGCCTGTTCAAATGTAGAGTGGCTGTAGCTCATCATCTGCAGGTTTTGCCCAGTATCCCTGAGACTTGGGTAGGCACCAAATCCTGTATTTCATAGAAATTCCTCTGCTGGCCTTAATGCTTAGGGGCTCCAACCCAGCTCTCAGGTTTACTTAGTGAAAATGGAGCCTTGGGTTTTATATTTGAATTGTGATGGCCTCTTTCTATATGGTAATGACTGACTCATCATTAAGCCAGTTCCTTTATTCCTATCTGGGATTTATTTTTAACCTTTTACAGTTCTGCAAACAGCCGCAAGTCACTCACTCCTTTTAGTACTTCTCCCTCTTCACCTTTCCTTACTAAGTGCTTTCCATGGAAGCAGATATGGCCTGTAGTGAGATATCTCTTGTGATCCCCAGTTAAGATAAGGTTGAGCTTTGTAGGGCAAGATGAGGCTTTTATAACACTTGGTAGGTATTTTGCTTACCTACCCATGTATTTTTAGAATTGTTTTTTCTATCACCTCTGATACTTAACACATGAAAACAGTGATTTCAGAGGAAAAAATTTCCAGTTTTATAGACAATTCCTGTATCAGTTATCTATTTGTCATGGGCCTTTGGGAGGAGTTATTAACAACACCAAACTAGCAGCATTTTTCTGTGTTGTCAGATACTTACTAGGTTCAGAACAGTGCTCAAACAGTGGTTCAAACTCTGTGGTCAAATGTAGTTTTATTTTAGAATATTACAAGACTCAAGAATATTTAAGTACACTGAATAGCACTGGCAGTGGGATCCAGGCTGCTTTCATTTCTCCAGCCCTAAAAGAAAACTACATTGAGCCTTTAGGTCAGGAATTCTTATAGATCCCCTCAGGAATATGTGATGGATGCAGCTCTTCAGGATACCTTCCCATGCCAAAATGCTGTGTTTGCTTTACATCAAGCTTGTGCAAGGGATTCATTTGGAGGAAGAGCTGAGTGACTTGTGAACTTTCTACCTCAGCTCAGCTGTGCTCTAACTGCATGGTCCAGATTGCTATTTGATGGGATAAATGATTTTTGTGTGCTTTATGGACTTTGTTCAAAAAGTGAACAAGTAATTAATCTCAGCAGGTAATTCTGCAGAGCACCAGAACTAATTTGCTGCAGTTCTATTCAGTTACAGATGAAGCAATGGAGTAATGTGTCTGATTACATAAGCATGAACTCAGTTGATCATATCTGTGTGTGGATATAATTCATGAACTCGTTGATGAGTAAAGCAGACCAGAGTAATTTATTTTGTGTTGTCTCCTTGATTTGTGACAAGTTTTCCTTCAGTTCAAACTCAGCAGTTTGCTCATCTCAGAGATTCATGTACAGGCTGATTGACCAGTGAGAGGAATTGGTGTGTTTGTAGAAGCCAGTGTGCTCCAGATTCCTGTGAAAAGCAGGTGAGGCTTTGCATTGTAAGGGAAGTCCCCTTGCCTGCAATCCTGGGTTTTGGAGAATTGACAAGGACTGGTCCTGAATCAGATTATAATAGAAATGCAGAAAATGAGGTACTGGAGGTAACTGTGCCAGGACTGCTGTGGTTTGGGTGGATAAGACTTATCCATCAGTAACAGAATGTCAACTGACTCTTCTTTTTCTCATTTGCATTCCTAGCACTGGGAAATCAGTATAAAGCCATCATTTGCTCTTAACAGTCTTTGAAAAACACAATCTGTCTGTAACATTTCCTCAGGAAAAAAATTGTGCTTTAAACTAGGCTTTTGAGACTTGCTACAAATTTAAGCTGCTTTAGCCAAAAAAAAGAGCTTTTGGATAAAACTGCTGTTGTTGATGGGTTTTCCTCTCCAGAATAGACTGCATATTTCTTTTGTGCTAAAAACAAAGGTGAATATTATAGAATACTGTATATGGCATGTTGTACAGTATCCAGGTACCACTTGCCTTGCATGTGCATGCTCTTCTTGCAGCTATTTCCAAAGAACAAGGCAGGATCCAGCTGCACTCCTCTGTATGAGCATACAGGAGAGCTCTGTCCCAAAGAAGTCACCACACAGCAAGATCAGTCTGGCTGAAGGGATTCCCAACAAACACAGCAAATGTGTGCAGGTGGAAGTGTCAGTGCAGTTAGCACAGGATAGCTCCTGGAGTTGTTGGACCTGGCCTTGGAGCTATGGCACAGGTACCCTTGGAGAGGTAAAGAGATTCACTTTGCTGGCTGTGGCAGATCACAGGGTCAGAACTGGAGGGCAGCTGGGGGAAGAGACTGGAACTTGAATTTTTTACCCACTGCCAGCAATATCCTATCTATCCTATTCTATTTACTACCACTCATCCACAGGGATTACAGATTTTTTCCGGTGAGAACTTGAATCAGTGGATGCCTGGACTTTTACCTAATTTTGTGTAGCCTGATGCTGTCATCGAGGTCTACAGACATTGCAGGCCATGCTTTCCTCTCTTGTCAGTTGTTCTGAATATTCCATTAAATCCCTGTTTCAGTATTGTTTTGCCTTTGTTCAGCTGGCTTTAGACTTTTCTGGGTTTCCTTCAGGTACACCTTTTCCCCGTCTCATCATTTCCTTCCACATCTAAAAAATTAAAGTAATTAAAAAGGCTCATTGAAATTTGCACACCGCTGGAGGATGGTGCTGCACTTGAACAATGCCATTCCATTATCTTTTCCATGGTGTTAGTGCTGGACTTTTGCCCTGCTCCACACTTCAAGAGCATGTCCCTTCATTGTGGTACAAGGTTCAGCTGGGAATGAGTTCAGTGGTCAGGATGCAGAATATGCATATGGTGCTATCCAGGGCAAGGCTTAGCATGAGACAGGAAAATGCAGCAGTGAGCAAATGATAAAGGAATTACACTAATATACATTCCCTGTTTTATCATGTGTGCCTTGGGGTATGTGCATGTCTTAGTGTTAGCTCTAAGCAGTGCATTGTTTGGGAAAGTACATCCAAGCATGACTAATCTGCATTTGTCTCCCTCTCCCAAAACATTGTTTCATTTGAAATGTTTTATTTCTCCGTATTTAAAGAATATTCTTTCATAATGCAAAAGCTATTTTTTATTTTTCTAGAACAATTGGTTGAAGTGTTTCTATTAATCTTTCTATTATTTAAGCACTTCTATCTGCAATACACAATAGAAACGAATTTATTTTGTTTGAGACAAGCTTGCTTTTATCCTACAGAAACAATGACTCATGAGATTCATCCAACCCTCATCTGTATTCCTCCCCCAACTAATAAGTTAAATGTAAGTTTTGTGTTTGAATTAAAAGCCAGCCTGTGCATACCTCGCCAGGGAGCTTGTTTGAACATGGAGTTCACAAGAGGAAAATTCCTTGCCACAGTAAAACTGCTTCATTGGGCATTAAGGAGGTTTGCAAAGTTCACTCCTGAAGTGAAGAAACAGCATCAGATTTAATTCATTGCTCACACTTACAGTGACCCTGGTCTGGTGTGCACTTCACCAGGATGCCAGAAGGTTTGTGGTGCTGATACATGAGGAGATTACAGAAGGCAGAGATCTGTAATGCTTTGTCTTTGGGCCTGTTAGTCCTGCAGATGGAGAGCATCAGGATGTAAGATTCTGCACTGATCTAGGATAAAAACACCCTCTGTTTTCATTCTGACACAGCCCTGCAATGGTTGTGCTGGTCTAACAAGAAGGGAGTGTGAATGATGGCAGGCACTTGTAGCCAGTGTGCCTGCTGGAGCCCCTGAGCTGGAGCTGGCTGCACATTAATGCAGAGAAGCTAAAATGAGGTATGGGCTTGCAACTCCACAGTGTGGATGGACCATGGGGGTTTAGCTGGGAGGAAATAGACCCTGATCTGTACAGTTCATGCATGAAAAATAACTAATTTCTCTGCAAAGCTGTGGATTTTGCATTGGGCTTTTTAACTGAGCAAAGTCTTCTGGATATCCAAGTACTTCATTTTGGTGAAATCTGGAGAGGATTGCAAGAAAAGCTTTCAAAAAATGAATTTATATCCTGTACATCAGCTTGTTCCTGTTTGGACACAGCTCACAAAACACTGCCTTGCAGATATTGGGATAACTGATACTTAAGTAAGAAAAGACTCATGAGATTGATTTTCTAGGAACAATAAAAACTTCACACATAATTATCTCCTCCCTTCACCTTTCCCTAGGGATGGCCTGTATTTGCAGAGGCTGCACAATAGACTTGTCTATTCTCTTTGCTAGCCAGAGCTAAAAGCCTCTTTCTGTATAACCCTAAGGCCAGGCTAGCTATGGATTCCCATTAAAAGGATTTTTGAGATTTTGCAGCACTTCTGTTTTCCTGGAACTCTCCAAAGCAAGCGTGCTTCTGTGAATGGAGTTCTTGATAGGTGAACCTGCAGAACTGCAAGTGACCCTGACCTGTACAACAAAGGGTTAAGAAAACATACATCTGCAAAACTGGAAGATGAAAGCAGCCTAGACCATTAATTTCACATTTTCTTATGGAGAAAAACACTTTCAGCTTCCAGCATGTGAAAAAAAGAAGAAAAACACCACCACTGGCAGAAGTGGGAAGTTGGACTATGTGTTGGAGCACAGAGATTGAAGGCTCCAGAGGGTAATTCATACTCCTGCCTTACAGCTCAGTCAGAATTATGGCTGCAAGTGCAGTGAGAACCAGAAGCTTACAAGAGAATTCTGCCAGAAAGATGTTGGGCAGTTCTGTGAATAGGCAAGGAATGTCTTTAGTTAGACAGATAATATTTACTTTCTCCCATCCCATCTCCAGACAACTGCAAGAGAAACCTACTGTGACTCACTGCAGGCCAGTAGGCCAAGAGAGATTGTTACATTTCTCTGACAGAGTGGATTTCTGTTGGCTTTGATGGATGTGGTTTCATGGGCACTTCAACACTAGGACTGACGTATGTTCAAGTCAGGCAGGGTTTTCTTTTGGGTGGATTTCTCTTGGCTGTTATTGACAGATTTCCTTAATTTGATTTTCATGAGTGATGTGTTGATTTGACATAGTCCTATGCATGAGCTGAATGTAATATTCCAAATTTGGCTGCAAGGTAAACAAATTCCCAATGCAAAAGGCAGTCTCAAAGACTTCCAGATTCTTCTCATGATGAAAGTAATTTCAAAGTAAAAATCTGTGTGCTGAAAAATATTTAATTTCACAGAAAAGTAATTTAAGCAGCATGTATTTTGCAGTTTGATAGTTTCCATACAACACGGTATTAGTTTCCTTGTTCATTTGTAGGTGTCTGCTCATTAAGTAAGATCTTCTTCAGAAAGTGTAGGGGCTGTTTAAATGCTTTAGGGGATGAGGATATTTATTATGAGCTGATAATCCTTGTAACTTGTTATATTAAAATATAAATGGATTATATTTCGATGAGAGGCATGAAAGTGATTACTAAACTATGGAAATAAATGTGTTAGAACCCTAAATAGTGTAATAATCCTCTAAGGGGAAATTGCACCTCATTCATTTATAATGGTATTGTGATTGGCTTTGTTTTAGCCCAACTTTTGAGTCAATGCTTCCATGAAATTCTCATGACTTGCCTTCCAAAATGACATCAAAGACAAAAGGAGAAAAACAGTCTTGACAAAACCAGGTCACTACATCAGCAAGAGCAGAGTGGGCTGAGCAGCTCTGCTTCCTAAATCAAAGCCTTGCTGCAGGAGCACTGCTGTGCTCCCATTAGTGTGTCACAAACGCTGTTCTCAGCAGTGAGGGACCAAAAAGTGTCACAACTACAGAAAAAAGGCTGAAGGCTTTGGCCAAAGCCTGGTGCCCATGTCCTCAGAGCGCTGCTGTGCTGAAATGAGGATGTGGAGGTCCTCAAGGTGTGGCTTTTGGGGGATGTCCTGGCCCCAGCTATACCTTGTAGCCAGGAATGCATGAGGAATGAGGGGGAGTAGCGAGTCCTTGGTGCTTAAATCAAGCAAAAATCCCAGCAAGGGATCTGAGGTGTTCTGCCAGCCCTGTCCTTCCAGAGGTCCTTTCATAGTCTTGGCCAAACTGCCAGGTGCGGGAGAGACTAAGGCTCTTCCAGAGGAGACTGTACTGTGAGTCCAGACATCTGGACTGTGAGGGAAATGTATGGACCTCAATCTGCCTGCAGAGCAAGGAGCTGTCCAGGAACCATCATCTCCCTCTCCTGCCTCGGCTCCTGTGTGTCCCCAGAAGAACTGTCCATTAAGGGACACTTAAGGGACACAGAGGGGGATTTGGATACATATACAGGACCATAGAGGCTGCTTTGAAATTTTCATTTCATCTAAATAACTCCAGGACCATGCAGGCTGCTTTGAAATTGCCATTTCATCAGAATAACTCCATGTACAGTTTGGATGTCTGCAGTGGTGGGGTGGGACCCAGAGTACACTCCAGAAAAGGACTCTCCTTTTGGATCCTGTGTGGCTGTATCCTCCAGGCTTCTTTGTAAAGGGCCAATATAGTGTCTATAGCCAAAACTCATTGAGATAATTATAGCTGGAGGCCTTGGTAATTAATGTCTAGTACAGCCTACTGTAACATGCTGTGTGTTTTGTGCAAACTGGGAGTGCTGAGGTGCGCTCGTTTGCTGCTGTCTGACAGGGAGAGGGTGACAAATCCTACAGGAAGAAGGAAATGTGCCTCCCAGCTTTTGGGGTTTTAATTAAATTAACTGCAGTGGCAGAAATGGCAAGGTGCCAGGGCTTCTCCTGTGACTGAGCAAGCACTTTGCAGAGAGGGAACCTGGGCACGGGAGGCTCACACAGGTGTCTGTGCTCAAGAACAGCATCTGTTCTGGCTAACAAGCCTCACTCTGTGTTGCTGATTTAGTTAATGAAGAAAAGACCTTCACCTGTGTCTGTGCCCACGTGGGTGCAGGGATTTGGTGTTTCCAGTGAGTAGCAATATCAGCACAGGGTCTCTGGCAGGTTTCACTAAAGCTATCCAACAGAATTTGTAGCAAATGCCAATGGAAGCCATATGGCACAAGCTTTGCTCTTTCTATGGAATACCTCAGAGAAGATTTAGCAGAAGTGAAGATGTGTTGTGGGGTTGGAATGTCACACTGTGCAATGTCTCCTAATGGAGCTACTACTGCCTGCTGAAACCTGGAGTCTGCTCCTGCGCTTGAGATCCAGAGTGTCCCTGGCTGCACCTTGGCACAGGCATCCCAGTTTCCAGGTGATGTAGCTCACAGAGAGGTTCAGATCAGCTGCCTCTCCCCACACCCTTCTGATGCCCTGCAGGGGCACAGAGAGGAGGCACCTGGGCATGTGGGTCTGTGTCCCAGGGGAGGCTGTGATTGTACACAGCAAATGCCAAGCATGAGCTGGCATCTGCTCTGACCCAACAGGTCATCCAGAGGAGGAGAGTAGGGAAGGAAAAGAGAAACTTACTTTTTTAACATTAGGAAGACCTGCCTATCTTTATATCCATGCAAAATAGATTACTTCTATCACCTGGGACTTCTCTGTGTAGGATTTTGAGCAGAGCAAGCTAATAATGACTGAGTCTTGTTGGGGTTTAAAATGGAATTCTTGCTTCTTGGTGTAAATAGGAAGTGATAGTGTAGCATGTAGGTGGTCTTTAGTCTTCTAGATTTGTTATATTTTGTAGGATTATAATTTTTTAAAGCTTTTTGTTTTATCTTGAGAACTGACAGAGGCAAGCAGGTAACTGAAGGGACACACAGAGCATTTTAATGGGCTTTTTCCTGAATTCATCTGAAGCCAAGCCCCCTCTGACCACAGCCCCACCCTCTCATCTGCATTTCATAAGGGTATTACCACTGTAATTAATAGGACTTGTATAACAGTACCTAATTAAACTCTGATCATATAGTGTAAATTTAACTTGATTATCATTAGCCTCAGTGAACTCTGCAGGAGATTAATCCCAGTGATTCACTCAGCACAGAGAGCAGCAGCAGCAGCTCTGCGCCGGACCCAAACATTGGTGAACAGCAATGCTCTGTGCCCCCACACCCTGCAAGGTAGGTCTGGGTACCAGCAGCAGCACTGGGGTCAGGGAGGGGGTGGGACAGGAGTCTCCCCATTTTCAAATTGCTTAAAAGCCCCTGGAATGCCAGCAGGCTTCTACGGCGCCGTTCTTAAAATCACTGAATAAGGAGTCTGTGAGAGGATTATGGCTTACATAAGAGTTTTATGTCTGTCCTAAAGCTACAGCCCCTATGCATTTGTCCACTGCACAGGGTGTCTGCCAGTGATTCATGGACACCAGAATGTCCTGAATGACTACGAGCCACATTTTGTTTACAATTATTGCAGATGCAGGACCTGCTCCCAGTCTTATGAAAGCTGATGGGGTTTAGTCTGTGGGAAGAGAGCATAGGCAATAATGTTCTATTTCTTTATATTAATTCCTGCATGTTGAAATGCTGCATACTTTGCATCTGCACATTGTGCTGGAGAATCCTCTGCTAAAAAAACAGAAGTAAGCCTTTTATATAGTGGGGGTTTTTCTGTTTGTAGTCCTGAAGTACAGGGCATGGGGTTTGTTCTGTCTTTGGCTGAACACATCTGTTTGTTTGCTGCTAATAATAGTTTAATCAATGGGGCTGATTCCTGCATATTCTCTGTCTGACAGTAGCCCAGAAGACCCAGATGACAGCAAAAAAAGGTGTTTTGTATATGTCACTTGTTCATTATTTTTTGTTATTGTGATGCTGTTGCTTAATTAAAAGCAAGGAGAAAGTTTTACTCCTGTTTGCATGAATGGTCACATCAAACGGTACAGGAAATCTAGGCCAAGCTGCTTTCAGTGGGCTAAGGAACATTATACCATTGCACCACTTCCTTTCATAGTAGCAATGCCTCTTCATAAACATCAGGCACCTTTTGAACTTTGTTTGAAACCGCTGGTTTTGCTTCCCCCAAGTGCCCGTGGCCCACCTTGCCCCGCTGTGGCTGTGGCCCAGCTGTGTTTGGGAGCTGTGTCCGTGTGGGATGGGGAGGAGAGGGATGTGCGCGGGGCGCATCCCCGCTGCCAGCAGAAACCGTGCTGGTTATGTAACAGCCTCGCTGCCTAACGAGGTGAAACTCTGTCAACTCTTCTTCAGGAGCTTTCAGAGGGTCTGGGGCTGCTGCTGGCTGAAGGGTAAGTCAGGGATGTGCTCCTCAGGGAGGGCTGTGTGTCGGGGTGCACAGGCAGGTGTGGTGTGTGCAGGGCTGCAGCGTTAGTGACTGAGATGTAGGCAATGGTACCTCGAGTAAGCACAGCACTCAGCACCTCACCTGAAATAGATCATTTTAGGGTATTGGCACTTTGTGAAACAGCTCTGTAATTTGTCTGTGCTGTTTGTCTGTTTTTGTCTAACATGTCTCAAACACAATTAAATATAAGCTGTGCTAAAGCCAGAATGGCTTTCCTTTAATTGTGGTAATAATATTTTGTGAGAGAAGTCTGTGCTCAGGCAGTGAAATGCTTTATATCAAATGATCCAGGCTGCTATTACTATTCAGAATGTGATTTGCTGGGGCTTTGCTGTTGCTCTTTGCATTTGCTATTGTTTCTTGCACTTGCAGATTTGTACCTGTTTGCAGCACAGTTGCTGTGTTTGCTTGTCCAAGTGCAAATGTTCATGTTGACTGGTGAGTGCATGCTGGATAATTGTGTCCATGAGTGCTGGATGTCTGTGTCTGTTTTGAGACTGGGGCTGTAGGTCTGGATGTGCTTGCCACTGTCATGGAAGAGTTACTCTTAGGCATGGCACTCTCATGGAGCTACTGTCAAATGTGTGTCTCAGAGCAGAAAGTAATCTTGGTTTGCAGCAAGATGAACAAAAGGAATGCCTGAGCTTTTCAGGGTTATATTGTGGAAGCTGTGCTTGCACTGTAAGTACTGTGTGTACTTCAAGTACCTGGGAGCTACTGGGGGAGCTGGTTCCCTTACAGACACAGAAGGGCTGTGAGGAGGGGCTGGGCACACACAGCACAGGCTGCTGTGAGCTCAGAAGGTTCCAACAGCAAGAAACGGAGCCCAAATGAACCTAAATAAGCAAGGGATCTGAATTATTCACAAACAGAAATGCTTGTTCCTGAGCAGTCAGGTGTCTGAATCCAGAGCAGCCTCAGGCCATGGGACTGGCATTGTGAGGGTGAGCGTTGTCCTAAAATGAACTGTGCAACAGAAAAAGCATTTGGTATGAGATACAGGCTCGTATTCCCCTGGGACTGAGAATCTCTTGTACTCAATTTTTAGATTCTTTTTGTTACTGTCTAAAAGGCACTTGATGTCACAATTCCTGTCACTTTGGCTTTTGCATTTGTTCCTTGCAATATTCAGCTGGAATAGCAGCCTGCCAGGGCCCACAGCCTGTATCCCATTGCATCTTTGTTCTCTTTCTCTTGCTGTGCTTTGAGTCCAGTGGGCCCACAGATCTGGCTGGCCCCTGACTGGTTGTGTGGCCTTTGTGTGAGGAGATGAGTGTAAACACAGGGGCTTAACCTGAGGGCAGTCTCTCAGTCCAGACTCGGGGGAGCTGCACAAGGACTGGTTGCCATGCTGGACTTCTGGAGTCATGGGTAATCAGATGTGTGGTGGCCACTTCTTTTGCATCTCCCCATTTCTAGGGCTTCTGGTGTGCTGCTAAAGCTTTGCATGGAGCAGCTCCCCAATGTTTTGTACCCCCACCCAGGCACCTGGGAGGGCTCTGGTGAGGGCAGCAAGGGTGTCCAGGCCTCAGACCCCAGGAGGGGAAATGAACTGATGAAATCTCATCTTGGGGACAGGTGTGGCATATAACCCTCTTTGCACCAGGGGAGGTGGCTTCTCTGTGCTGCAGAAACACTCTGTGAGCTGGGGAGGATCAGGAGAAGATCCCAACATGGCAAAGACAGCAATGGGGTTGCGCCATCCAGTGCTGTGAGCTCCCAAGTGTTGTGTGCATCAGTGAAGACAGGCAGATTGCCAGAAGTTATCACAGGTAGAGAAATATCACTGCTGCATAGTTTTAGTTTTTCTTTTCTTAGTCTTTCACTGTTTTTCTCACGTGATCCCTGAGGTGCTGGTGGCTTTGTAACCTTTGCAGCCCCATAGCTGAGCCTGCAGGGTTGCTGTCCACAGATGGCAAGCCTTGCCCTAGATATCAAGCAGACTTCTCTGTGCACACGCCTGTGTTTAATTGCCATCATGAAATGGTAATAAAGAAATCTAAAGTGTCATTAAAATGTGGAATGGGGCTGGGATTTGCAATCTAACTGCAAGCCTCCTGCTGACAAAACTGCTCCAAGTTTGTCTGAACACTGGACAGTTGTTTCCCTCTGTGAGCTGCTCTCTAAGCTCTCTCTGATGTGGCTTGTTGTGTTTGTCACTGACTTGCCAGGATATGTTGGTGTCAGCACCTCTCCTGAGCCTTTCCTATGGTGGAAATTCTGCCTGGTTAAAGCTCCTACCAGCCAGATGGCTCAGCAGGAGCAGTGCTAGGCATGCTTTGCCCAAGGAATAGCTTCCTTCTTGAAGGAGAGTTATTTTGATGTAGACAAGGGTCATTAGGACTGCACTGACTCCCTGATGCTGGTACCTGTTCTGAGAATGGGTGCTGATCCCACCTTACCAATGTAAAGCCTTTCAATGCTCTTTGCAATAAAATGACTCTCTGGTGCTTATATACCTTTTAGGGTATTAAAATGGCCTTAAACCTTATTGTTTTTCTTGCTTTAGCTTTGAGCAGAGCTGGGTTTGACTGGCAGCTCAGTCACTGCTTGCAGTTAAGTTCCTTGGGATGGGGTGATGGATCCCTGCCCTGTCCCAGTCCTGTCCCCCTGCTGCCCTTGGTGCAGGCTGAGCCCTGAGAGTTCAGCTCCAAGCTGCAGCCAGTGGCAGTGGCCACATGCAAACCTCAGCAGCCGGACCAGAGCCACGTTTCTCAAACTGACAAGGAAAATAAAGGCTTTTATTCTGTGGGGAGGAGAGGACAAGAATTATTTCAAACATTCTAATAAGCCCCTAAAGCAAATATCTAAATGTTCTTCCATTTCACTGTAGCTCTTGGAAAATTTCCCAGGATGTCTTTAAAGAGCTCATTGAAAAATAGTGGGGTGTTCTTTTCCCACAGGTGTATGTTAAAACAAAAACATTTCACTTGGAATTATTACAGAATTACCTGGTCTTGGGATTCCTGTGAGGAGCTTTGGGAAATCATTCACCTGGGCTACGTTATGTGAGAGGTGCTGCTGCTGTGCAGGTCCATGGTTTGTGTAGAGGAGAGGCAGAGGTTCGGAACATGATCTTGCCTGCCTGGCTTTAAATGGGAAATTGTAGGGGTTCTTTTTCAGCACTGAAATTGATTCTGTTCTTTAACTTTTTAGCATAAAAAGGGAGGCCTTACTACAAATAGTGTGGTTGGCAACAACCTCATGGACTATGCCAGTTGTTTTGGTTTTTTCTAGCTGAAGTATTTTGTTGCAGGAATCAACAGAAAATTACTTCCAAACTTGTTTTAACATTGTAACACAAACACCTGTACATAGGAAGCAGAGGTTTTCCTCTTCCTTTGCATCCTTTTCTATGTGCCTGGAAGAGCAGTGTGGTCCTTACCTGCTGCCACAGAGCACCTTGGGGCAGGTGCTGAGCCCTGTCAGGGAAAAGGAGATCCTGACTCCTTGGGGAGCTGAGCCCAAGGCACACCAATGAATTGCATTGTTTTCATTGACTCAGGTAACCTTTTTATTAGATTACCATTCCCTTCACAGACTCAGGGACCAGAGTAATAAAGGTAATGAAGGATGAGTAATAAAGGCAAGCACAGATGCTTATCTATCCTCATCCCTCTGACATGCCAGTCCATTGAACCTGTTGGCTGTTGGAACCTCATCTTAGTTAGAATTCAATTTTGAATCTTTGTCAATTGGGAATTGGGAACTCCCCTGCTCAAAGCCCTGCTTCAGCTGTATGGAAAATTCTGTGCCAGGCTGTATGGTTATTAATAAGCTGATTTTGTTAGAGAATGGAGCACCATGTCTGAGCTCTTGTGGCAGGCAGGCTAATGATATTGGACAGCGAGCAACTGTCACTTTTGCTAAATCTGTCATATTGCAAGTAATCTTCTTACAGCATGCAGTGAGGGTGGGCAGAAAGATAGGCTAATCCACCTTGGGGCTCTACCCAAAGTGAAATTTGGAGTCTGCTTTTCTCAAGAGCACAGTTATCCCTTGGAAACTGTTGTTTCAGAAGCACAGAAAAAGCTAAAAACCTAAACAGGCATCAATTTAGCTGAATAAACTCCATCTGTGTGCCTACTCCAGGTCTTCTAGACTCTCATTCCTGAGCAATGATAAAATAGGACTTCTGAGAAACAGAAGTGACATAGAATTTGTCAGAAAATGTGTCCTTGCACATTGCTTAAAAATGCAGCACAGGTTTGGAAGCAAATCTGAGTATTCTCTACTATAGAAAAGAAGAATTAGACTTGGTCAACAGTACTGGACCCTCAACAAAGCTTTCATGGGTGGCAGCTGTGGAAGTAGCACACAAGGAGGCCCTTGGTTATCTCCTTGTGTTTCCAGTGCAGCCAGATGCCAATTCCCAGCCTAGGGACCCTGCTGGGACCTCACCTGCAGCAGTGTGAGCACAGCCCATGGGCTCTGTGGTGGGTTTGGAGAGGCAGGAAGGAGGTGCAGGCACCCACTTCTGCTAACAAACCCCTTCCTGCACCTCCTCCTGCTCATGCCCAGCCCTAGCTTGTTCTTCCCTGTTGCTGCATTAGACATGACTGTCTCTGCAGGCCTCTGTGAAGGAAAGCAGTATATTTCTCCCAGGTCTCTCTCTCTCTTTTTACAAGTGAGACTTCACCCGTGCACAACATGTTTTTCAGAAACAATCCCCCATTTTGGCCTCGTTTGGCCAAAGTGCGTAGCAGTTCCTTGAATTGGAGTAGATAAATAATCATGTTGATGGAGGTGCTGCTTAATATTAAACTAAGTCTGTTGCTGAATCAGGTCCTTGATCTTTGGCAACCTTTGTGCTACAAAAGTATTTATGCATGTAAACATTAAATTGTAGATGCAGTTTCTTCAGATAACGCTACAGCATATGGGGCACAGGGCTGGATTTTATGGGGCAATAAAGCTCAATGCTAAACACGGGGAATTGTTTCCTCTTCACAGGCCTTTATATCCTCTTTTAACAACTGCTCCTCCATGGCATTTAGTACTTCTTAAGAGTATCTTTGCTCCCCTAAAATTGTCCTGTCACCTATGCAGTGCTGCACAGGAAGATGTTTGCTGGTATTATTGTCTTTCCTGTGGTTGCATGAGAAGTTCCACATGAGATTGGAATACTGTATTAATCTGGGACTGTAGATCATGTATAGGGTTTGGAGGCTCTCAATTAGAATATGCATTTTGCAATTATGAGGCTGTACAAAATATGCTTGCAGTGAGCTTCAGCAGATCCCCAACTTTGTGACTCACCACAAGGGGATCCACAACAGTCAGAGGTAGAGAGATGCCTACATGATTTACAGCTTAAGAAATTACAGTTTAGGAAAACCAGGCAGGAAAGTAGGTTTAAATGCTATCAGAAGAAGGAGGTGGGACATAAGCTAAATGGCTTATTAAAATAATTAAATGACAGGTCTCTAGGTTTAGTGTAGAATTCCTGGCTTTCACCCCACCAATGCTAACAATAATCCCAAGCCTCCAAGGTACAGAGCTGAGGTCCCAGCAATGGTAACAACAACCCCAAGCCTCCAAGGTACAGAGATGAGGTCCCAGGAATGCTAACAATAATCCCAAGCCTCCAAGGCACAGAGCTGAGGTCCCAGGAATGCTAACAATAATCCCAAGCCTCCAAGGCACAGAGCTGAGGTCCCTCTGTTCCCTGCAGGTACCAGGCGAGACTCATTGATGGCTGTCACCGGCAATAGGTTGTGCCACCAAGGATAACAATTGTCCTGGGGTGACTGTATGGGGCTGTATCCTCTATCATCTGTTTTATGCCCAGACATGGCTGCTGTAACTTTGGGCTAGGCCTGGGGCAGGGGGAGCCCCTTCTTTCAGTGTGATTTCACACAGCTCCTGTACTCAGCTCTGCAGGGAGGGAGGGCATGCTTGGCTTTTAGCTGGCTCTCGTTTGTGAGCTGAGGAGGGGTTTCCTGGGACTGCATACAGCTCCTCCTGTAATTTCTGAGCTCCTTCTAGAGCTGTTCAGCTTAGCTTCAGTCCAAAACACCAGACCTTCACTGGGGGGCTGCAGGCACTCCACATCCCAAACTTTGGGAGAAGCCAAGCACGACCCTAATGTCCACAGAGAGAAAGTTTTAATATCTAAGATTATTCATTCATTTTCCTGTGCCTGCGTGCACTCTGTGTGTTAAATAAATAAGTTTTTTCATTTTCCTCCAAGAAATTCCTTTGTTTGGTGGGGGGAGGGACTGTGAAACCTGCCTTTTTTCAGAGGAGACGTTCATTCCAGGACATTTCCTCCTAACTTGTCTCAACCGAGACAAATCCATGAGGAGCTGGTTTGAGACTAAAGAAGGCAGTTCTGTCTTCTGCTCCCTGCAATCTCTGCTGCGTTGGCATAGTAGTGGCAAAGTAGTTGAAAGCTGATCTTTATGAAATGCCTCTCCAAGCAGTAGCTTTCAACCATGCAGGCCTGATTTTTCACACAGAGGAGGCTGGGAGTAGCAGAAGTGCCTTTTCAAGGATGAGTTTTGCTTGAGCTGGTCATGAAACTGCACCCTGAGGGCTGCTGAATCAGGTTGCTTGTAAAAGTCAAGAGCATTTTGATATACAAGATATTTATGTTCCTCTTGAAGTGTTATAATGAGGATAGAGTGATAGCATCAGGGAAATGGGGTCACGGAGCAGAGCCCTGGGGAAGTGCATGCCTGGCTCCTCTGGTGCTCACCTGGGGATGTGTTTTGGTTACCAGCTGCTAAACATAGCAAAGCTGGAGCTGCAGGATCATTCTACTGAATGTCAAAAAGTTTGTTGTGCCTTGCTGGAGAGCACATCTCTGTAGCCTTAATCAGATGTAATACTGAAGCTGTTGAAAAGCACATTTCTGTTACCATCACAGTACTTTTATTTGATTTTACATTCAGGAGGACGTATTTGTTGAAATTAAGCTGTAGTTCCCAAAGATGAAGATGTTTCTAGCTGGAATGGTATCTATGAGTATGTGTAACTTTTTTTGAGGATAGAAAAATGTTTTCTGGTAGGGTTATACATTTCATGTGTGTTCTCTGCAGTCTTCACCACCACAGAATTGGGGCAGGGGTTTCAGATGGTTTTAACAATTACTTAGGAGGTGATGGAAAGTCAAAGGTTTTGGACACTCTTTAGATGATACTTTTGGTATGAGGCCTATGAGGATGAGAATGCTGCACTGACACTGGAAAGATCCAATGAGGCATTTATGCCTGAAAAAAACACTCCCCAAATTGGCCCACCTACCAGACAGGGGCTCCACCTTGAAGGCATTGTTGGGGAGCCCATGAAAAGTGCTGGAGAGCTCCCCAAACAAGTGATATCTTGGAAACTGGATCCTTTTCAGGCATTTCAGTTTGGATGTCCTGAGCCACTTGTCAGAAGTTTAATAGTATTTATCTGAAGTTCATCTGGTCATGGGTGTTGGGGGTTTTTTTTTGAGGATTTTGTGGAGGGATAGAATATAAGAAAATAAAGAAAGTGCAGAAGGTAGTTTCACCCCTGAGGAGTTGCAGCTGTACTAATCACCAAAGATTGGAAACAGCCCTGCCCTTAACAAGCCACAGCTGTGGCCAATAATGAAGAGTGCTACAAAAGAGGGGGCAGCTGGGTGAGGAGGGAGTTGGAGTTTATTGGCTGTGCTGTGAAGAAGGCGTCAGTGCTGCAAGGAGATGCCAATGAGAAATCACCAAGAAGGTATGGAACTTTTGCAATAAGATGACAACAGAATTTAGTTTCAAATAACATTTTCCCTATCTAGATCTTTATCATTGTTAGAAGGTATCTCACTCTGCTTGTGTGTTGTTGCTGGCTCTTACAGGCATGGCTGTTTTACAAAGTCAGGATTTTTTCCTGGAAGGTGGAAAGGTAGGCATTGCTGCCCCTGGCACTTTGTGGGGACACTTCTGCAGCCTGGCTTTGTCCTGCTCACTTACCTGTGAGCTCTCATTGGGCTCTACCAGAGGGCATTTCTGTAGTTCTGACAATCTGACATCCTCCATGTCAGGATAAAGCTGTTAAATTTATTTGTGGGGGTTTTGTTTGGTTGGTTTTGGGGAGGAGATCTGGGGTGGGTTTGATCTTTTTGAGCTGAACACTGGGGTTTAAGGCTTCTTCCTAAAGGTGCTAACCAAGTGAACTGAGCCATGTTAGAAATAACACAGGTACCATTTGCAGCCTTGCTTCTGGTGAGGGAGAAGTACTGGAACACAAAACCTGTGATTGAATTTTTCAGCTGTGCAGCAGCACTTTGTTGAACAGGGATGAACCTAAGCATGAATTTAGTTTCAGCACTTGCTGAATAAGGAACTAAGTTAATAAAATCAAGTAATAGCTGGTGCCAGAACTGCCTTCAGCTGTGTAGGAAATCCAAGGCTGTATTTCTCAAAGACACAAGCCCAGTGCATTGCAATGCCAAGAGGAAAAACCAAAGCTGAAATTTGGTGGTTGTGATGGATCTGCTTTGCAGTTACAATGCACTGGGTGGCAGTGCTGTTGGAACAGAAGCTACCATTGGTGTTTGGAAACAGCTCTTGTATGGAAGGAAAAAATGTGCTCTTAAGATATTCTTCTGTGAAATAGCTTTAGACAAAGCACTGAGCACACAGCAATGTGTAGGAGAAGAAAAATGCGCATTAAGTCTTCTTTATCTGTTGCATGAGTAATCAAAACTTATGTAAATAGGCCTTCTTATGAATTTATTCTTATAGAGGAAGCAATGGTAATGCCTCTGTCTTTCAGATGTAGGTATGGAGTGTAGATAAGTAGCATTACATGTCCCTTATCCCTGTGGATATGGAAGAAAAGAAACCAACTAAAAGCAATTCCCCATGACCGTTCCTTGGAAACTTGAACAGAGTCCCAGACCCTCTAATCCAGGATGGTAATGCTATCAAATCTGTATTTGAAAGACAGCTATGAGAGTGTGAATAACCTGTCAGTTTAAGATGATCTTCCTTTTTATTTTTTTTACTGGTACATTCTGCCTGTGCTTCAGTGGGAAGACAATGTAAATGTTAAGAGGCTTTGCTAGTATAGTTGCAATTTTCTTGAAATGTATCTGAACTGGCCAGTGAGAAAAGGATTTCAGATTATGTTGATTCAAACTCAGAAAAGTGCTGTGACAGCCTGCCAGCATGAGTCATGTCTTTTGGGAGTGTTTGTACTTCATAGGCTGCTCCCCAGCAGAAGACACTTCTCTTTTGGACAACTTTCAGCTTTGTGCAATCAGTCCATCTGCTCTAAAGATAAATATATATTAATAATGAGAAGGGTCCTAACAGATTGACATTTCATGGGATTTTAGGGATGAACCTCTGTCTGCTGAAGTCAGAGGCAGCTTTGCCATTAACAAGTGTTTGGTCACTGTCTAGTCTAAGAGTGCAGTTGCCTTTATAGACCAGAGTTATCCAAAGGCATTCCGTAAATGTCATACAGCATTTGACTGGGGGTTCCTTGTGCTTTATTTTGTGAGTTATTAGGGTTTGGAAACCAGATTTTAGAGATCTATCCGTGTGTGGAATACTTTAGAAATTCAACCAAAGATAAATGAGTAACAGACCTGATATTCCTTGGTTTCCTGTGCCTGGATTTGGAGAGCTGCAGTCTGTTAAAGGGCTGGCATCTCCAAAGAAAAGAAGACTTTTTGCTCCGATGTACACTGAGCTTTGGAGATGGTTTTGTATTTGGACCATCCTTTCAACCACTGACATAGCCCTGTGCTATAACCCATAAATTATCCAGGGAAAAGCATGAGGTCTTTGATGTTGTACCAAAGTTCTCTGGTACCACAGAGCTGGCCTCAGACCTGTGGGTTTTATCCCAGCTCTTTCCTTCCTGGTGCATTTGCCTGGTGTTTGAACTCTGTGTAAGCTGACTCAGAGGGTCCTGGAGTTTCAGCTCTGGAGTCCAGGAGAGCAGAAAGGATGCTCTTGGATCCAGTGCCCTAACTGGCTTGTCCTTTGTCTAGGATAGTGCAAATTATTCTTTCCAAGCAAATATTTACTGAGTAAACAGCGGGGGAGAGTTCCTATACAATTTGTTGCCATTACGTCAATAAAAATTTGTTCTGTTGTGTGTTTTAGAGGTTTAATTAACATGAGCTTTGCAATATGTGCTGGAAAGTAAATAACAGACACATTTACTTGGCAGAAGAGTACTGCTTCTTGAGAGAAATTTATGAAAGCTTTTCCTAGTGCATGCAACTCTGTTCACTGGTGCCATGCAGGCCATTCCTCAGGGCACACACTTGTTAAATCCCCTGTGTACCAGGTTTACGGGGGACTAAAGTGCTGCACACATCTCACAGTGAGCATTTGCACAGGGAATGAGTTTTATCCCACTATCTGGACACCATGCAAACAAGCAGTGAGACCTGAGACTGAAGATGATCAACTCCATCAGTTTGGCTGTTTTGCAGAGCTGTTCATAAAAAACATATCAGATGGACAGGCTGATGCTACTTTGTGGATTTTATCATGTTAGCGATCAAAAATATCCAACATGAGCAGAGTCCCCACAACTGAGCTGTTTTCATTTGGAAGGATTCTTGGCTGTCCGCTGAATTATAAATCCCAGCCAGCAACATTTTACAATTGAGTCCTGATATAACCTTTAGCAGAGAACCACAGGTGGCAACCATGTGAGGAGGTTACTGTGTCCTACCCCATAAGTGATACATCATTCTCTGATGTCTCATCCATTGCCTGTTCTGGGGTCTTGCAGATTATTTAAATGTGAGGTTTCCATTGGGGATTCCAAGGCTGATCAGTGGTGAAAAGTCACTGCCAGCAATGGGAGCTCTAGTTAGAGGTAAGGAATCACACCTCATTGTAGGTGTCAGCCCTGTGAACTTTTGGCTATCTGACCCAGGAACCCTCATTGTATTCCCTGGAATTGCCTGCATGCTCAGGGCCAGTTATGGGTGTACATGGCTTCAGCACTTGTACAGGGCTCAGCTGGAAAGGAGAAAAGTCCTGTCCTGGAGACCTCTCTCCAGCATGATCATATCCTGGGCTCACAGGCAAGCTCTCTTCTTACCAGACTGCATCCCCCAGTCCACTGGAAATGTTCTCATGCTTCTTCTGGTCCTTTTGATGTGACATCTCACATCTGGGATAGTGATGTCTTTGAACTCCCGTTTTTCCAAGACAAGTTTCATCATTTCATAAGCAGCTAAAATGTGCATGGGCACTAACTTCACCATTAACACAACATTTACAACAGGCCTGACAAGGAACAGATTTCTTGTTCGTGGTCAGCCCTGTTTGGCTGAACTGAACACAGCAGTCAAACTTCTCTTACTTTTCTCAATACTTCTATTAGTGTGCAACTGACCTTTCCCCCTGCTTCATTCCTATTCCTCTTCCTGTTTTGTTCTTCAAATATCATTTAAATGTTTGATGCAAGTTAAATTCTACAGAAATGCTATTGACTGCTCTTCTGTTCAGATTTGTCCACCCTGTTATTCTAAGGCATCAGATTGATAAACAGGTTTACAACACCCTGAGGCAATGGCTATTTTTCCAGGTTGACACTGCAGAAGAGTAGAGTAGAAGTGTATTTTTTCCAAGGTTGTGCAAGAATAGGCACAGTGTTTGTTAATTGTCTCTCATCTCCCCATACATCTTCATTGCTCTGCTGCTGTGACTGGGCTGTTACTGCTTGGTTTGTTTGTAGCCATCCCCTGCACTTTAACAGAGAAATTGCACTGGGAGATAGTTTTTTCTCTGGACCTCTTTAAAACTCTTCTTTCATCTGCCTCTTGATTTTGCTCTGCCTATTGAAATTTCATGTATTCTGGGAGGCTGGCAGTCCAGATGTTTTCATGACAATGGTGTCTTTATCATCAGGATTTCATAATTAAGCAATTATTTTTTTTACAATACAGTCATTCTGAGATTTTTGTGTAATAAGCAGTTAGATACTATAATTTGCTAGAAATGCCTTTTTTGTGTAAGTATGGGTTAGAATAGATTTTAATTTTACAATTTCAGAGATCTAAATTAGACATTGTAGTAAAGAAAAATTACTTCTTATGTCTATTAGAACATTTACGTTTGTGTTGTGCTTATGCCAGCCAGAGTAAAATAGTTCCATGTTTTTAATCTTAGTTTAAGATAAAACTGCTGGTAGAAGAGATGGTGGGAAAATGGATTGTGATGATGCAAGGAAATGTAGCTAGAATCTAGAATTTTTAAGATACTGCAGTGTCCTGTCCCCTCTGGCTCTGCAATAGAAATAAAATCATGGTCATTTTGAGCCAGCTGGAAGGTGGAATAACTTCAAGACACTTTGTTCTGATTACTTCATCCACTTCTTTTTGCATGCAGCTGAATATCCAACCAGAAGTAATTTCATTTCTACCTCTTCCTATTTTTTTTGTGTGTGTTTCATCTGAGAGATGCAGTGGAAGCAATTGCCTGCAAAAATGGGCATATTTTGGTATGGAATAATTTCCCATCATTTCCCTAAAGAGCTCCCTTTGTAATGTCTCTCATTCTGTCTTAGCACACTTATTTCTTTTCCCTGATGTGCAGTAAAGTATTAATCCTTCCAAGTGTTAAGCCTAGGTTTAGTCTTAGTTTATATTTTACTTCCTAATGGCAAGTGTTAAATCCTGATTTCTAAGGATGTTCACAGTGGCAGATGGAGTTGCAAAGAACACTGGATGAGTATGATTTCAGTTTTTCTTTGTAGTAGAAAACTGCCTGAAAACTTTATTCCTAGTCTGTCTCCATTTGTGTTTTGATGGGAAGACTCCTGATGGCTTTAGGCAAACAAAATGCTTTGAAGATGTAGATCTTTTGCTGAACTTAAGCAACAGTTAAGCTTAACTCTTAAGCTTAACCATTTCTTAAGTAGGGACTGTCTGAGGAAGACAAGTACCACAGGTTTCTTCTCTGCAGGCTGGCAATGCTGTCCAGGTGCATTTCAACCAGTGATGCCACTAAAAAAAAAAGACAAACTATGTATAATTTGCAGGAGAAAATTCTTAGTAACCCATGAATTGTCTTGGAGAAAAGGGATGCTGCACATCCTTAAGAACATATTTTTTCCTGCCATATTTAGCATTCCCCAAAATCCTTTACTAACCTCATCAGAGGTAAAAAAGTATGTGAGCATGGGATCAGCTTTGCTGACGGAAGGAAGGACTGTGGTGGGGGAGAGTTCTGGGAAGGAGAAGACAGAGGCCATCCCAGAGGTGGTGGGTTTTGATTGCTGTTGTTGTTGCTCTGTTGAAGGGGGAACAGGTATGGAGAGCAGTTTTGGCTGTTATATCTTTGGCTATATCTTAAGTCTTTTCTGCCTTTAGAAACTAAGCTGTGTGCTCTCATCAGCCAGACTGAGGGAGCTGGAATGAAAACAGCTAGAGCAGCAGTGCAGAGGTAAAACAGGGGTCCTTCGTGAAGGGTTCCCTGGGGCAGTTTCTTTGCCTGAGAAGCTGATGGTGGCACTAGTGCTGTAGACAGAATTTCAGGTTGCTCCGTGTGTCAGCACGATGGGCTCCAGTGTCCAAACTGTGCATGGAACTTGTGTGCTCAGGTGGTGGCTGTGAATCGCTTGAGGTTGGAAACCACTCACTCTGTGCCTTCCTGTCTAAACTAAGCAGATCTCTGTGGTCAGCATGAAGTAAATGGTGACCACGTCCTGTCTCACTCTTTCCAACCAGCCCCACTGTTTGCCTCGGAGAAGTTAAGTAAGAGGTGACGTCGCAGTCTGAGCCAGGGATGGCTTTCGTGTTACGTGGTGCTCTAAAGTAGGTTACTGGGTCAGGAACAGCAAGTTCTGACTGTTTGCCAGCTCGGCCCTTTTTTTTTTTCCTGTGATGTTTATACTGCTGTGACCTGCCACGCTGAAATGAGTCTAAAATGAGCAGGAGCAGAGCTCCAGAACAGCGAGATGGGCTTGATTCAACTCGTGCCTCTGTACCTGCATCCCATTATCAGCCTGCAGGATGCTTGCTGTATGGGGCTCCCTTTTTGAAGAGAAAAGTAAAGCTAATTGGAATCCAGTGGCTAGGAAAAAAGACAGTAATTTTTAAATTATTAGCTTGAAGCCAAAAATCTTTCAAAACTCATTGAAGAGTGAAGAGATGCAGGCTCATAAATTCAGTACTTGAGAATTTACTCCCAAATCCAGGATTATGTTAGAGAAGATCCCTTGGGACATCTGGAAAATTTGAATCTAGCTCACAAAAGTGAATCTTGGGATAACTGAGTTTTGATTCCAGCTGTGATCAGTTTGAAATACCTCTGGCTGCTTGTGCTGCTTTGTCCAAATCTGGTTGCTCCCTCCCTCACCCTGCCCCTCCCCACCTCCACCCCCTCTCTGTGTTCTGTCCCTTTAAGCCTCCACAAAGCCAGAGCTCAACATTTGCTGCAGGGCATGGGGACAGAGGGCAGCTGCTGCCAGGAGTCCCTGAAGGGAGGGGAGTGCCAGGCTGAGGGTGGGACACCTGACAGAGAATTCAGCCTCCTGACCAGACAGAGCACAGGGGCAGGATCATGGTGGGACTCAGGTTGTAGAGGTCTGGAGCAGCATCCTAGCACTGCTGTGATTTTGTATTTCTGTGATTGCCAAGGGGAAGCTGCCTCAGGCTGCGTGGAGGTGTGTACCTGTCCCAAGCATGGGACCCCACAGCCCCTCTTGTGCTGGGAACCTGGAGCAGATCTCTCATCCACTGCTGCCATGAGCTCCATCACCCCATGAGTGCAGCATGAAGGCAGCAGCAGTTCCTTCCTTTGCAGGGCTGGCACGAGCCCTTTCTGCTCCTGGTGACACCCAGCTGCCCTTCACACCAGCTGTGCACAGCTGCACTGCCCCAGCCTTGCAGCTGGACATACAATGTTTTATCCAAAGGGAAATTCCTTTGGGTTGGAGGCAAGCTTTCCTCTTGCTCAATGCCTTTGTGCCCAGATTTCTAGAGCATGATACTCCAGCTCTCCTCCCCCTGGTTAAGTGCAAAGAGTGGGGTACACAAGCAATGGGTGGCCTGGCTTCAAATATTTGAATAATCTCACCAATTAAAATATTACTCAAAGCAAAGCCTCAAGATGTGTTTAGTGGCTCATTACCAAAGCTGACTTAAGAGCAAACTATGTGGGCCATTCAGTCAAGTGATTTGTCAAGCTTTCAGTCCTTCTGAAAACTCTTCTAGAAGGAATTAAAGTTAAGGGGAAAAAAGAAAAGCAGGATTCAAAGAGAGATTGCACCTCACAAAATCTCTGTCTTAAATCACAGAGAGCTTTCTGCAGCTAGAGCAGATGTAGCAGAACAGAGAAAGAACAGCATCGATTAATGCTCATTGCTGAGTTAAAATGGCACCTAATCACTCTGCATCAGCAGCACTCCCAGAAAATGTTCCATGCAGCCTGCAAAGGCCACCCTCAGCACTCTGGTTTGCATGTACCTCTTCATGTTCCTTGTCCATGACTTGAAAATATCTACAACTGGAGGAAAACTTGCTCTAAGACAGGCAAGGTGGGCAATGCAGCCAATAAACACACAAATCTCCATATTTTAAAGGAAGGATCAGCTCATCTCCTTCCTTTTTAATGAAATGCACTGAGACTGCAGTATCTCATAGAAGACCTGTTATTTATGAGACTATCAACCTCTCAGAGCTGCAAAGGTTCCCCACTGGTGATGGCTCAGCAGGGCCCTGGTTATCACTGCTGGCTTACAGTTCCCTCTCTGCTGGCAACCAGTGCAGCTGCTGCCAGGGAATAGATGTTCAGCTCACCCCAAAGACCCCGGTCCTGCACGGTGCCAAGTGTTTGGTGTGGGGAACAGCATTAAAGAGGCAGGAAAGCTCTCCCCCTGTGTGCCCCCTCTTCTGAAAAGGCTGGATCAGATTCTTAGCTGATAAAAGTAAACATGGCTTTGTTGCCTAGAAGCTACAGGTTTAAGGAGAGGTATGCATTTAAAACACAGATTAAGCCCTTGCTGGCCTTGTTTCTTAGGGGATTGTGTTGATATTAAATTGTCCTGGAAGTTGACCTGTATAAAAATCCACATCTTTCTCTGGTGTGCCATCCTTGGTGGGTTTGCAGGCCCTGCACAACTCCATCCTGCCTTTCCCTCCCTGGTTAGCAGAGGAAGTGATGGTGTTTTGGTTAGAGAGAGCTGCACATCACATATGCTCACTTCTGCTTCTGCCCTTGCACTGCTTTGGGGTGTGATCTGGTGCAAAGCCTGTAGCTATGCCTGGCCTTGATTCCTCTCTCTGAAAAACAATGACAACAGCACTATCTGAATGCTTTTACCTATCCTTTTTTATTTTTTGGGGTGTAAAGTGACACAAAAGACCAGAAATCTGTGTCTGCTCTTCATTCCCTGCTGCACAAATGGCTTTCCAGCCCAGCTTTGTCACTTCAACAGCTGAAGCATTACAGCAAAACTAAAGCCTGATATTGGGCTTCTGCTTTGGAACTCACAAACCATTATTACAGTAGTGGAATGCCCTGGTAATACTCTGCTTCCAGTCAAAGATCTGATGGAACTGTATGGTCTTTAAGGTTCCTTCCAACCTAAATTATTCTATGGTACCATGATACTCTCCATGTACGGGATTCTGATCTGTGAATATATAGTTACACTTAATGAGATGTAGCAGTTGCTCAGGAGACTGATAATAGGATACAGAGTCCTTTATCTCTGATTCATGTGTTGAAATCCAGACCAGGCCATTAGCAATTAAAAGGTCTTACCATCTGATATCTGTCCAGTGACCTGTGCAAGAGGAGCCTCAGCTCAGCAGTCAGTGCATAAACTCTTCAGGTTTTAGATTGCTGGAGTTTCTTCTCTCTTTTCTTTTTTCTTTTGAAGGAGGAAAGTGTCTTTTTCAGTCCCATCCCTGCCTTCTTTAGCACCATGACCAGCTGTTTGTAGGCAGGCAAGGAGCCAGGCAGACATGGGGCTGTGGTGTTTCCCCTCCCTAAAGATGGTTTCCCAAACCAAAGCTGAAGTGTGTTAGACCAAGACCCTTGGGAAAGCAGCCAGCACTGGCTCTGCTCATACTGAGTTTGTTTTGGGACTAAATACACTGCTGCTTTTTCTTGACATCTTAGTGCAGCAGCTATTTAGACATATAAAAATAATAGCTCATAAAGTAAGATTAATGGGTTTCCTCTCTTTCTGTCTATATGAAAAATACACCAAATATTTATTTTCAAGAGTATTTGAAAAATGGAAAAGAAAGATGAAAACATTTACTTATTGCTGCATTTTTATTCAGACACAGACATGCTTGTATTCCATTAATTTATGGTGAGACTTTATATTACATATTTATATCTTTCCCATTTATTTATACCTGCTAAGATTTATTTTTCCATCTGAAAACCGACAACAAGCATGAAAGATTCCATAGTTACCATTCATTGTAACAAGCGTTGGGGGAAAGGAGGTATTTTCTTTTTCTGTCCTCCAAACAAGGCCGTGCTAATGTTCACACACAGGTGTTTGTGTTTGAGAGAGTTTTATAGCAGGAAAGACCATTGTTACAATGGCTGGCCAAGCACAGAATTCAAATTCTCAGTGAGCTGAACCCAGGTCTGTGATTTCCAGCTGGGGTTTGAGCAGTCCCCTCTAGGGGATGGGAGCTGGGGCTCAGGGGCTGGGGGGCAGCCCCACCGTGGTGCCCCTGTGGGACCAGTGAGAGTGTCTGGTTCCTCTGCCACCCTCCTTCACCCTGCTGGGAGCACCAGGGAGGATCCTTGGCTGCCCTTCCCTGCAGGACTCAGACCTGGCACTGACCTCCCCAACCACTGCCAGCCTCTGCCATGGTCCCCACCACCCCCACCTTCAGGCTCTTGTGAAACATCACCACTTTTGGAGGAGAATGGAAAGCAGAGGAGAGGACACAACTGAACCCTGATTGCCTGGAATATTTTAGCAAAGACTGCCACTCCAAGCTGCTCTTGAGCCACTTTGTCTTTCTTGGTGGAGATCTGAGTCCTGGAAGATTCCCTCAATGGGAAATATTGCAGTGATAGGACATTGCTTCTCTTTGATCTGAAAAGTGCCTCTACTCCCAAACCGGTCCTAAGGAACACTTGCCAAATGGCCTGGCAGAACAGCAGGGGTAGGAATCTCCCACTTCCCTTTTCTCAGTATCTCTGAGAGCTTTGAATTCTTTCCTCAGAGTTTGCCCTTCTCGGACAGCCACTGCCATATCCATCAGCACATCCTTTATCTCGTGGGAGGGAAATGCACACTCAGTGAGCTGGTGTGCATTGCTGTTGGTCTGCTGCTGGTGCTTCACACTAATCATGGCACAGCAGTCCCTGCAGTGGTCCAGAAAGCTCCACAATTATTTAGGTGTTACCTTTTAGTCATCCCAGGATTTAAAATTTTGGCCCAGAACCTTTAGTTTCATGAAAACCAAGCAGGAGAACTGGGGATTTCTCCCATTTCCATGCATTTATAACACACTGTGGTGTTCCAAAAACAGGCATGTGTTTTCTGTTATACCAGGAGAAGGCTGGCAGTACAATCTCGCTAAACTTGTAGAAGGCAGTTTGTAACAAATTCCTTCAGGTCATCTCTTTATGTAAGTTCTGACCTGGTGCACCTGCCTGATCCAGGTGGAAAGATTAGCTCATATGCAGAGCACAGTGGCACTGGAGCTATGTGAGCTGTTCTCACGTGAAGAAGCCCTGCCCTACATTAGACCCCCAGAAGGAATCCTGGGCTCACTTGGAAACTTCTGCAGAATCAAGGTTGGATCCAGCCTTGCTTATCAATCTCAATGGTGACCACACAAAATCTGTGCTGTTTCTATGCCTCCCTTACCTCTGCACTGCCCCCACTCACTGGTCCTGCTCCACCTCTCCAGGACTCTGCATTTGGTGGAGATAAACTCTTTAAAGAAGCTAAGTTGAACCTGATCCAGATACCCCAGGCAGACCCCAGATCTGTTGCCTCCATCACCATGGCACGGCTAATGCCAGACCTGGGGTGATGCTGATGGAGCTCCTGGAGACAGGGATGGTGCTGAGTGATGGAGCTCCTGGAGACAGGGATGGTGCTGATAGAGCTCCTGGAGACAGGGATGGTGCTGAGTGATGGAGCTCCTGGAGACAGGGATGGTGCTGAGTGATGGAGCTCCTGGAGACAGGGATGGTGCTGAGTGATGGAGCTCCTGGAGACAGGGATGGTGCTGAGTGATGGAGCTCCTGGAGACAGGGATGGTGCTGAGTGATGGAGCTCCTGGAGACAGGGATGGTGCTGATAGAGCTCCTGGAGACAGGGATGGTGCTGAGTGATGCTCCTGGAGACAGGGATGGTGCTGAGTGATGCTCCTGGAGACAGGGATGGTGCTGAGTGATGGAGCTCCTGGGGACAGGGATGGTGCTGAGTGATGCTCCTGGAGACAGGGATGGTGCTGAGTGATGCTCCTGGAGACAGGGATGGTGCTGAGTGGAGCTCCTGGAGACAGGGATGGTGCTGATGGAGCTCCTGGAGACAGGGATGGTGCTGAGTGATGGAGCTCCTGGAGACAGGGATGGTGCTGAGTGATGGAGCTCCTGGGGACAGGGATGGTGCTGATGGAGCTCCTGGGGACAGGGATGGTGCTGAGTGATGGAGCTCCTGGGGACAGGGATGGTGCTGATGGAGCTCCTGGGGACAGGGATGGTGCTGAGTGATGGAGCTCCTGGGGACAGGGATGGTGCTGAGTGATGGAGCTCCTGGGGACAGGAATGGTGCTGATGATGCTCCTGGAGACAGGGATGATGCTGAGTGATGGAGCTCCTGGAGACAGGGATGGTGCTGAGTGATGGAGCTCCTGGGGACAGGGATGGTGCTGAGTGATGGAGCTCCTGGAGACAGGGATGATGCTGAGTGATGGAGCTCCTGGAGACAGGGATGGTGCTGATGGAGCTCCTTACTCAGAGCCCAGGGCTGTCAGTAGTCCCACTATGTCCATTCCCTCTCTGGTGTCTGAAATGAAGTCAGCTAACACCTGGAATACCTGTCTGTGATATGGGAGGTGGTTTGCAGAGTTTACATCAGGATATGATCAGTGTATCTTCAGGGAGAATTCCTCACTGAATATTTTTGTTTCAGATTTTGGAACTTGCCAAAGTTGAGGAAAAGGAGAATCTCCACTTCAACAAACTAGAGATTTGAATTTTCCTCCTTTGTGGGTTTGCTATCCACCCATCCATACAGATGAATCCATACTCTTCTTAGCCTGTTGTGTTTTTCCTTTTTTGTGTTGAGCAGCCTGAGCTGCTGATGGACAGAGATGCCATTAAGATAAGCACATGTACTGCACACAGCAGGATCACAAGCATCCTCTTCAACGCCCCTGATGAAATGTTCAGCTCTTCTGAAGGTCAGAGAAGGCTGTGATACATATCAAATCCTCAGATCAGCTCTTGACATGCTCACTTCTCAGCAGCTTCCCACATGCTCAGCGCTGCTACTCCAGGTGAATTAAGTGGGCAAAATCAAGCTTGAGCATTAGCCATGTTTTCTTAATTGCAGCAAAATATGGTGGAGTTGTGGTTTTGGTTTTTGTTATGAATAGGAGCTGATCAAGGCAAATTAATGCTAGAGTAGGCCTTTTTTTTTTTCCCCCATTTTTTTGGCCACCACAGGGAGTAATTAACCTTGTAAATACTAGACTCATAGAAAATCTTAAGAGCTCACAGCAGGCTATCTTCATGCCTGTTGCTTCTGGCTATTTAATTGTCCCCCATGAAGCACCATGATAGGCAGGTCATCTGGAAATTGGGAAAACCAACCATTTTCAGGGAGAATTTGAGCATGGTTGCAGCATTTAGTCACCTAGCTCCAAGATTTGCCAAAGATCACAGTGAAGGAGTAGTGGACAAGTGAACACAGTGAGCCCTGAGCAGCCTCTTCCCTGGGCTGTGTGGCAAAAAAATTGGTTTCATCTATATTTCACCTGAAATTACAGAAATTATTTTTATTTCTACTCCTTGTTCTCATGCCTTTCAACTCTGTGATACCCGATAGCAAGGTCTGAGATGGGGCTGGCATTGCAGGGGGTATGTCCAAGGGGGCTGCCCAGCTCAGGGCTCTCTGCCTGCCTGTGGGGTTTGATGGCGGAGGGAGGGGCACTCATTCCAGCTCCACAGCTGAATCCCAATAGGAATAACTGCACAATACCCACCTGTAGAACCCCCTGTGATTTTTGGTGGGCTCTCCTGCACCTCCTGCCCTGGGTCAGTCTGTCCTGCTACTTCCCTGCTGTCTTTTGCCCCAGGATTGGCTGGGCTTGCCCTAGAGATGTGTGGTTCTCCATCCATCCGGATTTGTCATTGCCCTCTGGGTCTCCCTGAGATGAAAGGCTCTGCTTCAGTCCTTTAGGACTTTATTTCATTCCTCTGTGGCTTGGGGCTTTTTGCAGGCAGGGCACTTGCCACTTGTGCTCTGACACAAGCAGACAGGGGTTACTTAACTACCCATATCCTCTCAAAATAGAAATTCTCAGCCCTGCAGTACTTAGGCACACTTTCATTAGTGTATACAGAGAGCTTTCTTCCAGCTATCCCAGTCTATTAATAACAGCTCCAAAGCTTTGGTTTGCCCAGGCATTTAGGAAAATTCACTTTTTCCAGACAGGATATTTCTGTACCCTGAGATCAGAGGTGCCACCCTGTTCAAATGCTTGGTGATGGAGAGAGGGTACATGGCTCACTCATCCAGCTCTTTCTTTCCTCTGATCTGCTCTTTCCCAAGGAGTATAAAAATACATGTCTTGTACTTATCCTGTAACTAAAAGCTGACCACAGAGAAGGGGACAGAGAGGAAACTTTGGATATACATTAAAGTGTAGGAAATGGCAGGGAGATAGAAAAAATAGCAGAGAGACAAAAAAGTGTAAAGGAGGTGCCTTTTTGTTGTGAAGGGATTAGCTGAGAGTCAGCTTTTCAGATGCTTTTTGAATAAGGAATTCTCCTGGAAAATACAGATCCTGATCGATTCCAAAAGCCTGAGGGGTTTTTGAGGTCAGAGCTCCCCTGGGAAAGGGGACAAATTAAACTGAGCAGCAGTGCCTTTTGCAAATGAACTTGTTACTTTTCAGTGAGAAATGCAACCTAAAGGTTTCATAGAGTTCAACCTGAAGTTTCAAGTAAAATGTTCTTTTGTTACTTGCCCCATGAATAAGGAGAGGTTCTTCAAGGGTGGATAAAGAGGCTTGCCTTGGATGGTTCATACAGGCAGAAATGCATGGATGGTGCAGGGAGAACCAGCTCTATAGGGGGTGAGATTGACATGGACCCTTCTGCTCCACAGGCTGTTCTGAGCATCCTGCAGCCCCACAGTGCCACTGTGCCCCTGCTCCCAAATACAGGTGCTAAGGTGTGTACTTGGTTGTGCTGAGGAAGGGATGGTGCTCCTTCTCTGTTGTGGAAATCACCTCAGGCTGCTGGGCTGATCTCAGCTGGTTCCCATGAGGATTATTTCAGGAGATCCTCTGAAAGTCCTTTCTCCTTGGCACTTATTTAAACAGCCTTCATGCCACCAGAGATGAACTTCAGCACCTGCCACAGATTTTGTGTTGCAGTCTTTTAGTGTCTAGTCAGTGGAGACACTTTGGGTACCCGTGATCTGTAGGTGAACACTTAAATTAGCATATAGACCACGTGCTTTGGGGGGATTTCATGTCTTTGTTACTGAGCAGGGCGGTAAGAGGGTGCAGCCCTGGGCTGATGATCCTCCCAGGCTTGGCACAGCAGATGCCCCAAGCCTCTCCACACTCTGGGTCTGGCCCAGTGCCCAGGGAGGGTCCCTTTGCAGACTCCCCTGGGTCACCCCAGCCTGGTGACCACAGGAGACAGCCCAGGCACTCAAACCTTCCCACTGAGGGATGGATTGTCTCCCCCATTTTAAAACCAAGGCATGGCCTGGCCACATGCTGCTCACCAGCTGGGGCATCCTGAGACAGACCCAGGTTTGGGAATGCTGCTGGAACTCCTTGTGAGAACTTAGAGTTTCAATTTCCTCAGGTTTGTCACTGCAGGTTTCTCCCTGAGGTGGGTGCTGTGGCAGTGATGTTCTTGCAGGGGGCAGCTCCTCAGGGCTGTTCTTGGCAGTGCTGTGGTGTGGTTCCCCCCCAGCCCTGCTCACTGAGCTGCCACTGGCAATTGGGACTGCTGCATTACATTTTAAAAAGCTGGTTAGAGGCCTGATTTATAAAACACAAATCTGTCACACTGGCAATGTCGATTTTTAGTATGCTCAAGCTTTGAAATTCTGTTTTGACTTTTTCCAAAGTTTTCTTTTTGGCAGCTCAATTGCAGTGCTCCCTACTGGGGCTGACTTATGGGGAAGTTAGGACACAATGTACTCACAAGTGTAAATGGTGTATGTTTATTCCCCTGAATAGAATAAGTGGCAAACCCAGAGGTTGAATAAGATAAGTTCATCAGCTATGTACTTGTAACTTTCTTTACACCAATTATGATAAAGTTTTGTACTTTTGTGTCAGTTTTGACATATAATAATAGTGGGTAGTCATGTAGCTTTTGTACTAACTGCAGAGAGTGAGGGCACTTATCCCAGCTCTGAACTACAGAGCTCATTTAAATTGAATTGAAAGCATTTAATATCAGTTGTTGTATTTTCTATTTGTATTCAAAATGGCCAGCTTCTTTATATGGGGAAAATTCAAAATAGCTCTGCTGAAGTCACAAAGCCCAAATTTACACCCTCAGAAACACAAAATCAGTCTCTCCTAAGTGTTCTCGGAAAACTTGAGTTTCTTGTTTCTAGATGAGGTTATTTACATTATTTCAGAAGATTTTTTTTACAAATACAGAAAAAGAGAGAGAGGGAAGGAGAGTTCCTCTTTCCTACCTCATAACCCCAAGAGACTGAGCAAGTGGGGGCCCAGGGTCGGACACAGCCCACAGTGCATGGGATGGGTCAGGATGCACAGAGATTTGGGGACTGGACTCCAGCATGGCCCAAGGTCCCAGTAGAGGTGCCAGTGCTGCTTTGATCAGTGCCTCAGTGCTGCTCATCCATCCATCTAAGCCAGCACAGTGTTCTGCCCGCTGCTGCCATCTCCAGCTCTGCAGAGAGCTCTCATGACAAACCAGCGGTGGTTTGGCCACCGCAGGGCTGCTCTGCCTCCATCCCATCTTCCATTCATCCTGCTGCTCATCTCTGCTGTTGTGGCATCATTTCTGTCAGCTTGAACTCTGCTTGTACCCTTTCCCTTCAGAGCTTAGAGATCCATGTTTTGGCATATCCTCTTGAACAGCTTTGCCCAAGCATGAAGGGAGGCATGGTGCTGCTCTGCAGTGCTGCAGTGCCAAGGGACAGGTGACAGCAGCTCTGACCCTGCAGCTTCCCACACAGCTGGGTTTGCATCAGCTGCTCAAAACCCCTTTTGCTCAGCACTGGAGTCCATCTGCTGCTGGCAGATGCTGACTGTGTGTAGTACAGGCTGGCCTGGGACATGATGAACTTCTGTCCTTCTCAGTTGGTTTGTAACTGGTCACTGAGATCTGCACTCCCTGCTGGCAGTTTGCAGGAGGTTGTTTTTTCACTTAGTGACCAGCTTGTTTTTGGTTTTGGTTTCAGTGCTGAAGGTTTCACATTGATCCCTATAAGGATTACAGTCATCAGGCTCAGGGCTGTATTTTCACCACACAGAAAATGTGGTGCCAGGGCACAGAGAACACTGAATCCACAAAGTGCATCCTCCTCCCATTCCCTGACCTGTCTCAGCTACTCTGTGCAAGAGCAGAGCAGGATTTGCTGGGTGCAAGTGGCTGGCAGATCTGTAAGGCACGGGGGACATTCCTCTGAATTTCCCAGCATGAGATTTAACCCTGAGCCCAGCAGTGCTGTAACTCCAGTCCTTACAGCTCTCCCATTGCCAGAAGAAGTCAGAGTTATGGTTATAATTGAAAGGTTCCTGACCCTGGAGTCAATGCTGGCAGAGTTTGGGTGTCCCTCCAAAGGCTGCTCTCGGGGCTGGCTGCCTGCTGTCAGCACGGTGCCACTCCTCCAGCCCTCACATAGATTAATCACCAAAAATAATAACAGAAAAGCCTTCTAGAGCCTTCACAGGTGCAGTCCCAAGGGTGCTGCAGGTGGCACAGGGATGCTCAGGAATGGCTTCTGCTCCCATTTCCAACTCCATGGGACATTTGGGTTGGTTGTTACTATCAGCAGCTGAGAAAAATCTGCTGAATCTCACTTGAGACTTCTTTCATCTTCATAGTTGCAGCTCATATGCACTTTTGTCCCTGTATAACTCACTGAGAATTTGATTAAGGGAAGACATATTTTGCTGCCAGACCATTAGAGGGAAATAAGAATTAAAATGCTACCAGTGTACTCATTTCTTGTCTCTATGACAGTGAGTACCTGGGCTATGCTGAAGCCCACACACTGCTTAATTGTTTTACCTACCTGCCTGAAGACCTGTCTCCACTGTGAAAAGACAGCTCAGAAGAAGGACACAAATTGTCCTTCTGCAACTGAAGCCCAGCAACAGTCTTGTCCTCTTTGTACCTTTGAGAAGTACATAGGTCTGGATGCAAACTCCTTTGAAATTGCTGGGCTTAAAAGTTCACGGACAGGAATTCAGTTCTTTCCTCGCTTGTTATTTATGCTATATTTTTCTCACTTCATAATTTATGTTATGTGAACATAGAGAATTGTGGTTAAGAACATATCTTAAACACCAAAAATCAAATAAATGTAACCCAAGAAGGAAAGATCACAGCATTCAGCTGGGGCTGAATCATGTCCCCTTTCTCTTTCCCAGTTGCATTTTTAAGTCACCAACAAAATACTAGGCTATTCATTAGTCAGATGTCTTCTCTTTTTCTAGGAAGGCAATGCAGGAAAATAAGATGTTTCTTCCTTTACCAAATTAGAAAAGAAAAACATGCTGCCTTTATGCAAGCTGACTAGTAAAGTTTTGCAAGGCTGCTACTGCTCAAAAAGGGTACTCCCATCTTTGGGAGTACCCTTTTTATATACATATGATATATATGTAGATGTATAATATATATATATGTGTGTATCTATATATACACACATATATATTATATATATGTTTTAAGTTCATTACCATTTAAACTCACAAGTGCAATGCGCATTTCAAAATAAAATCCACTGTCAAAGAACAATTTCCTGCCCATTGTGGAGGGTCTGTGAAGATAATGAAATAAACCCAGTTGCAATTGTTGTTTTGCAGCAAGTGCTGGTACATTTTTTAAGCTACTGACAAGCCTGTTAAATAACTGGCCATCTTTTAAGCTCAGGCACCCTGGAGTGTAGGAGGCGAATAATTCTCAGGGGGGATTTAACAGTTATGTAAAATAATCTGAAGCCATCCTGGTTGCTCCAGAAAGATTATAATTAAGCATGGGGTTGTTTTTTAAATGTCTGCTATCATCAGTTGATTTTCCTTTGCAACAAAGCAAAACAAAAGTCCTTTCCTCATTTGTTTGAGAAGCAGTTTCTGTTCCTCTCCTGAAGAGGAAAATGATTCGGACATGTTGCTGAGTGCTCTGCTGTCAGTCTGGGTATTTATGTCACAGAATATCTTTTGAATAGTAATTTTTAACATCTGATTAATCTTCCATTCTGTTTGAGCAGAGAAGCACCGTCATGCTGGGCTAGATGCAGAAGGGTTTCAGCTCTCACCAACCAGTGCTGTCCTCTGTAAGGGCTTGCAAGCAAAATCCCAGGGCTTGTGTTCAGCCTTGCCAGTCAGGAGCCTGGCAGCTGCTTAGCTCAAAGTTGGGAAAACAGATGTTTTTTTTCCATAGGAGCCTATGGCAAGTAGATTTTACAGCAATCCTCTGGTATCCTAACACATACCTGGGATACACACACAGAGAGCAACTTGTGTGCCCTCACGTGCTGTGTCCCTGTGTGGGGTGAGGAGGGGACCCCTGGACCAAGCTGTGCCTTGTGCATTTTGTTACCTTCTGGTTTAACCCATTTCTCTCCTGTGTGAGATCCATCACTATGTGTCTTCTGCTTCCTTCCCCTCCACATTACAAGTTTTTTTACATCCTGGATAAAATAGCTTTTGAATTAACCTGGGCATATCATGATTTAAAGAGAAAATCCATCTCCGTGCCAGCTGGTTAGGCTGGGAGTTTGGCTATCTATGCCATTGCATCAGCTGCCACCTGTGCCACACATCTGAGAAGGAAACCCTCAGCCTGTGTTTGATAAGCTCCTAGCCAAGGCAGATAAGCCACTGTGCTGCTGACAGTCTCCCACAGCTGCATGGTTTAACCACAGTGGCCAGAGTGCAGGGAAAATTGTGGAAATTATTAGCTGGTCCCCAGTTTTTTTTTAATGATGCTGTCATTTTTTTATTTCACTATAACTAAAGCAGAACTTCCCATAGATGACTGTATTTAGGGTCATTTGGGTGCCCTGCAATATGTTCACATATTTTCCACTGCTGAATGAAAAGGAGAAAACGAATGTGATACTTGTTGTGGGTGTCTGTCTTGCTTGCAGATTTCTGCACAGCTCCTTTTCTGTTACATGGGGCTTTCAGATTGCACTATTGATTAGAGTGGTTGCTTTCCTAATTAAAAGAATTCCCAAGTCTAACTATTGACTCGGACAGTAAATGTGGCGAGTTATTAAAGATAAGAGGCTTTAGTCAGAAAATATCGTACCCTCCCTCACAAAAGAGGTCAGTGTAACTTGAGCAAAAGAGTGTCCTAAAAATCAGAGAACAAGCAAAGGAAACGGGAAAGTAGGAGCCAGGCAAATGCTGCTTATGTAATGACAGCAAAGCAAGTAGGACAGAGGAGAGAGCGGGGAGCCAAGCTCAGCCTCCTCCTGCCTGCTGCTCAGGGCAAGGCAGCCCTGCCTTTGTGGCTGCTGCTCCTGCTGCAGGGTTCCTTCTCTCTCCCCCAGACACAGAGTGCATGGACCTGCCCCAGGTGAAGGGACAGTGATGGCAAAGTGTCCCTTTTTGGGATGAACTTTCACAGGGCCTCAGTGTACAGCTGCTCCTGGTAGTAGGTTCAAGGGAGTTTGAAGGTACATTTCAACCCCGTCTGTAAAATATTCCTTCTCAGCTCTTGACACACCTCCCCAAAATATTAAAACAGCACAACCATTTCCAGAAAACAGAATTTCCTGCAATGGGGTTGAAGTCACTGGGCAGCCTCCCATGCCTTGCCCAACAAGCTGCTATGGCAAGAGAAGTTGCAAGCAATGCTCGTGCCTCTGAGTCAAAGCCTTTGAAGGAACCTTTCTCCCTCCACTGTTTCTAGAAACAAGTCAGCACAATTAACTGGGAGGAAGCATTGAGTTCTTAAATAATTCAGTTTGGTTGAGATGAATCCTGCCCTGGGGAGCCTGAATTCCTTGAGGTAATGCATAGTTGCCCTTGCTGGAAGTTATTCACACCTCTGGGCACAGGTCCTGTATGAGGCTCTCAGTGTGTTGTGACAGTTACAGGACTTGCAACATTTTATTTGTATACTCACATCCATCACCTGGGGACCTGAAATTCCTGCTTATAAGGGCAAATAGACAGGTAGTTGCTGCTGGGCAAACAGAAATGTGTGCAGTCAGCAGTGATGGTTCTAAGACCCATCCTTGGGCACTGGGGGTGTGATTTGTAGCTCTGCTTGCTCTTAGGCTCATGGAGGCACTGGGCCCTGTTGGTGCTGAGCAGAGGTCTCAGGCTCATGGAGGCACTGGGCCCTGTTGATGCTGAGCACACAGAGATCTCAGGCTCATGGAGGCACTGGATCCTGTTGGTGCTGAGCACACAGAGGTCTCAGGCCCATGGAGGCACTGGATCCTGTTGGTGCTGAGCACACAGATCTCAGGCTCATGGAGGCAGTGGATCCTGTTGGTGCTGAGCACACAGAGATCTCAGGCCCATGGAGGCACTGGGCCCTGTTGATGCTGAGCACACAGAGATCTCAGGCCTGTGGAGGCACTGGGCCCTGTTGATGCTGAGCACACAGAGATCTCAGGCCCATGGAGGCACTGGATCCTGTTGATGCTGAGCACACAGAGATCTCAGGCCCGTGGAGGCACTGGGCCCTGTTGATGCTGAGCACACAGAGATCTCAGGCCCATGGAGGCACTGGATCCTGTTGGTGCTGAGCACACAGATCTCAGGCCCATGGAGGCACTGGGCCCTGTTGGTGCTGAGCACACAGATCTCAGGCCCGTGGAGGCACTGGGCCCTGTTGATGCTGAGCACACAGAGATCTCAGGCCCATGGAGGCACTGGATCCTGTTGGTGCTGAGCACACAGGGATCTCAGGCCCATGGAGGCACTGGATCCTGTTGGTGCTGAGCACACAGGGATCTCAGGCCCGTGGAGGCACTGGATCCTGTTGGTGCTGAGCACACAGAGGTCTCAGGCCCATGGAGGCAGTGGATCCTGTTGGTGCTGAGCACACAGAGATCTCAGGCCCATGGAGGCAGTGGATCCTGTTGGTGCTGAGCACACAGAGATCTCAGGCCCATGGAGGCACTGGATCCTGTTGGTGCTGAGCACACAGAGAGCAGCAGTCAGGCCCTCAGCAGGGGAGTGCAGGATGGTGCTGGGGCAGGGGTGCATCCATCAAGCAATGGGAGGTGGGCAGGATGACCAGGAGGTGTTGCCAGGGTGGCTCTGAAGGGTGTCTGGGGTTTTGTGATGCAGCTGCTTCCGAAATGCTCTTTCACAGGGACAGCAGGTTTGTGAACAGTAAGGTTTTAGTAAACACACACCCATATATGTAAGAACCAAACATGGTTTTGGTCCTGCTCTCTTCACATCGTGAACTGGTCTTTCTTTCCATTTGCCACCTCAAATTTTTCAATTTCCCTATGCTTTTCAAGAGCTTTACCTTACATCAGATGATTTTTTTCCACTTTCTTGTATAAATTTTACCCTTGTCTCCAGTCCTGGAGTATTTATAGCTCAATGGCACACATAACCATTTGGTATACAGTAATTTCTCTTTGAATACTTTCCGTATTTCTCCTGTGTGCTTTTCCACCCACACGTGTTCCATTGCCTTATCCCAAAGGATGTCTTTATTCCTCCTTTATGCTTCTGGTATCTATTGTTTTTTTCATGTCTTTCTTCTTGATGGGTTGAGTGTTTTTGCACATCACACAGCTTGAAAAAAATTTTCCCTTCAGACTCTTTCATTGAACCAAATCTTACTCATCTGATATGCACACAGACTGAAATTCAATCCTGAGTAAAAGAGCAGCCTAGCTGCTGCTGAGAACCTGTTTTTGAAGAATTTTTGTGACAAAGGCCTCAGATTGGCCTCTGCACAGGGAGTAACTTCACCCACAAGAGTCCCACTGGCCATAGTACTGTTGTGACCTTGAGGGTTGTAATTGCACCTCAATTTTCTTGTTGGCATTTTCTTTCCTATGGTATTTTTGCACCAAAGCAGAATTTTTAATTTCTTTTTAAATGTTGACAATTTTTTTCTGGTGAGAAAGCAAGTGTAATAGTGATTCAAATTGTGCAGTTATTTTTTTCCTGATTTTATTTAGACCTGTAAGGTAATACATAAGGAATAGCTGCCTGTAGCAAGCATGTGGGTGAGGGCTGATAGAGAATCAGGCATCAAAAGACACAGATGGGAAGGCAAGCTCACAGGATTGAAAGTAATGGCTCTGGATGAGACTTTAGAAGTCACAGTTAAATAGTCACAGTGCATTAGTTAGAAGGACTGCAGTCAGGGATATTAAGTGATATTACTTCTGCTCATACAAGCCTGTAGTTCAAGAAGGATGATGAAAGTCTGAAGAGGAGGAGCAAGAGTGACAGAGGGATTGGAAAATGCATGGGTTGGTAAAGTGTCCACAACTTCCACCAGGTATGCTTGCCAAAGAAGAGGCTTAGGGCTGATTTGACTGCAGAAAGGGCTGATAGTCCCTACAAGGAACATTTCTGAGTAGGGACTCCTCCTGTTTAGCACATAAAGGCATTATGAGAGTCAGTGTCCAGAAGCTGGAGATCTCAATTCAATTTGCACAGATCCTTGTGGCTCATCAGAGATCAGACCCTCCTGTGCAGGGCAGTTCCAAGTTTCAGACTTTAATGTGTTGGTGGCCAGCCCAAATGGGCCCCAGGCAGAGGCAGTGGCAGCCCCTCCTTGGGTACCCACACAGGGACAATGGGGTGGCCAGCAGTGACAGGACACACAGGCACATCTCATGCTCTGGGTGTGCTCCAGCACCAGCTCAGGGGGAGTCACTGCAGACACTGTATGGGCTGCATCACTGCCCAGAGGCCTGATGAGATGGCCAAGGTAGATTTAGCTTGTAAGGGCAATAGTCTCTTTTTATAAAGAACTGCTGCAAGAAACATAACACTCTTTGGCCTTACTTTTCAAAGATAAAGAGTGCCAAGAATGAGTTGAAATTTCCTTAGCATTTCTGAAAATCAAGCCATGACTAATTAACCCCTGCATTATTTTTTTCCACTTGACTTAAAAAAGAGAAACTTTGGACATCCCAAGACTTTGCAGAAAGTTTGTGGTCAGAACTTGATAGATCCTGAATTATCACCCCATCACTACTTTTTTCCCCCTTTCTAATTGAATGAGCTTTTACCATCACCAGTGCAACCTATTGTATAGCATAGACCATGCAAGCTACAGGACAAACTGCAGGAATACCCCTGACTGCATTCCCATTCAGGGCTGGGATATGCCAGCCAGGAGCACATCCTGCCTTTAATTACACTGAAGAGGTCTTGGTGATTTGGTGTCCTACATCAGTATTAGGAAGCTTGGGCATTGAATTGCTATAAATCAGGAGCTTTGCTGCTCTCACAACAAGCCCAGTGGGAGCCTGACTTTCTCAAAGAGCTTAATTAAAGAGTGCTTATTGTCAGCTCACCCCTGCAGCCCATTAGAGCTCCACAGAGATTTCTGGTCTCCAACATCACTGTGAAAAGTGGGACAGTCCTTGCTTCTGAGGAAGCTCTGTGTTCATAATCACTTCCTAGCATGTCAATACAGTCCTGGTGATCTGACAGTCATGTTGCAATTAGTTGGTGATAGTTGTGAACAGGGCATATCTGAATAACTCTTTATGGAGATCTTATTGGCCAGACAGTTATCCAACAGAGCCATAATTTTCCTTGTAGCTAGTACTTTCTCTGGCTGTATCTCAGTATGCTTGAAAAGGTGAAAGTAATGTGTGACATTCCCAAAAAACAACAATTTTCTTTCTTCAGAAGCACGTACAACCCTGCACTCTGAAGGATGCAGCCCCTTGTGATTTACAGACAGATCCCAAGCTCCCCTGTCATTAAGGCCCTTCAAAACATTACTTGCTTTTGGCTTGAAATCCATGTCAAGCTAGAGTTGCACTGCAGTTACATGAATTATTCAGACTGTGACCTCTGCTGCTTGGTAGAACCAGCTTCAGTTTTTTCTGTGCATAGGGCTAGTGTACCTGGGTCCCTGTTAGTCCCATCCACCTTCAGCAGGCTACTGTGTGCACTTTATTACTGAAGCAAGAGCTGCTCTCAGGCACCAGGAACACAGCTGCACAGTCAGGGGGTGGGTGAGAACAGAGGGGTGCTGTCACCCCAGCCATGCTGCAGGGCCTCCTGTGGGCCAGCTCCTTCCTGGGCTCGTCCCACCCAAGCTGAAGCCACCAGGCACAGTCATCACCATGTGTGCCCCAGGAGTGCTGAGAAAGAGCTTTTAGATTTGATTCAGAATGGGCACTGCCCCCATTGCACAGGCACAAACAGGCACCTCCCTGCATGCTGGATGGGGCAGGGCTGCAGCCAGGCAAGCAGGGATTGTGCAACTTCTGCCTCGGCTGGCTCGCCCATCCCAAAGGAGCTGAGAGGACACATTGATTCAGGCTTGTCCACTACTCAGTATGATTTTCCAATGCGTTTAGGGAGCTATTGTACCTCCAAACTTCAGCCTGGAGAGGTCAGAGATGTTTGAAGGCTCCAAAAGAAATTTTGGACAGCAAAAAATGAGAGGAAATCTTATGGATCTAGACTTTGCAAGTCATTCTTAGAACTTTCACATCCTTCGTGATTGCAGCTATAAATAGATCTAGTATTCATCAAAACCATGCCAACTAAATGTGCCAGTAAAATTAAGGAGCAAAGTGTAGGCTGTTGTCCTGCCAGTGGCTATTCCCAGTGCAAAACTGACTTCAACAGAGCCATCTGAGAGATGGGAACCTTTTATGCAGTGAAAGGAAAAAGCTCCTCTGACTTGTGTTCTTTGCTTTTGCAGGAGTGTTTAAAACTTGCTGAGCTCTTGTGTTCTTCTCTCTGTGCTAAGCAATCCCTGAATTGTTTTCATTATATTGTGTCATCATTGTCCTCCTGATGGCTGCTTCCCCACCCAGGAAGTGTTTACAGAATCCTCGTGGAGGGCAGGAGTTTATCCTAGAGAATAAACAAGTGGCCCTGAGAGGGAAGTTTTGCCTGTCAGTAAGTGATATATTGTGATGTGTAAAGCTGGCAGCCACTTGCTGATGGCTCATGGCTCGTGTGGTGGTTTGTCCACAGTCCCTCACCCTGCTGTTTCATCATGATGGCTTCTGTGCAGATGTAGATCTGTCCAAACACAAACTCTGTAAATGCCTTGTGGCACAGGTGAAGCACTGCAAACCCCACCTGCACACCATGCCTGAAATGCCTGCAAAAACAAGTGGTTTTCTGGCAGGAATCAAACCCTTTCCTCCTTGGCTCTCTGCACACAGCAGATGCTGTGCTACAGGCTCAGGGGGCAGCTCAGAGAGCCAGGTTTGGGAAACAGCCCAGGGTATGGAGCAAGGGAAGTGCCACCCCTATGGCAGGGACAGAGCCTGAGCAGGGATACCAGGGAGGAAGGATTTCCCCATGCTGCACCATCACTTTGCTCAGTGGAACTGGGGAGCAAGTTTGACTCATCAGGCACGGGGAGAGCCCAGAGCCCTGGGAAGGGGAAAGGAAATGCAGCTCCACTCCCCCTGGCATAAAAGTGGTCTGGGTTTGCAGGTGGGCTCCTGGCTTTGGAGAAGGGATGTTTAGCAGCAGAAGTTCCTCAGCCCTCTGAAGCCCTCTGAAGTTTTGTGTGTCACCTTCCACTGAACATTAGCACCTGATAATTTTCACTGAAAATTCTATCTGATTAACTAACTGAAGAAGTTTCAAACTCCTGGAGTTTAGCTGTTCCTTTCCCTCAAAAAGGATTAACACTGAAAGCTCTGCTCAATTGGTTAACCACAGAACCAAGAATTAAGATCTAAAAGTTAGAGGACACTACGTGTCACACTACTTCCTATGAATGCACACTCACAGCTACACCTTCATCCCCACTTCAACCAGATTATCTATGACAGTAAGTAGGATAATATTTTCTTCCTTATTTACTAAAATAATACTGGCAAGGAAAATGTATTTTGCATGATCACTTCTCAGTCTGAAACACTTCTGGGCTAAATATATTCATCTAAGATATGTGCTTTGGGCATCTGTTTTCAGGCTGCATTCTCCCTGCAAGCAGCACAGAAGATGCTGTTCTTTGCCATCCCTGTGTGCAGCATGGGTAGTTGAAAGAAGAGAATTCTGCCTGAAGGTTTCTGTTCTCTTTTTGTTCAGTCAGAGGATATAGCTCTACTTACTCCCATTTTAAATTGCACATAAGATGCAGTCATACACTTACCTGGCTGAAAACCTTGGTTGTACCTTCCAAGTTAATCTTAAAATACAGCTCAGGCCCTGCAGTCCCAAAAAATAAAATCCAGTGCTCCAACATGCAGGGGAGCCTAAGAGAGAGACTGTCCTTCACAGCACACAGTTATCTCTCCCAGAAGAGAACTGATATTCACAAATGCTTATTTCCCTTTAAAATTTGGCCCATTATATGTTTTATGAGCACACAGAAGCAAAGGTCCCTTCTATTACCATTCTGAGAGGATTTTTAGAAAATGTGATTAAGTTCTCTCCCCACCAGATTTCAGGAATGAAGGGACACCTCACCCTCTGGGAAGTGTAAGCAATACAATTTTTGCAGTAAAAAATACTGCCTGCTTGTTCAGCTTTATCTTTACCAGTGTCAGACTTATGCAAAGTTCATCTTTACTGGGCCACAGTGCATATCACTCCAAAACACTCTCCAAGGCAGCTCTTTTCAGCTTTAGAGGTTGTGTTGAAATGAGCCACCATGGCAAGGCTGAGTCCCACCCAGGCAGTTTTGTTCTGTGAAAAATTCCACATTTGTTTCTAGCATTTGTGTCTGGGCTCTTGTTTGTTAGGTCGAGCAAAATGCTCGTTTGCTTACACTCATCTGAGCGAGGAAAGGTCATGATAAAGTCATTAAGTCACAGGATCATTGAATCATGGAATAGTTTGGGTTGGAGAAGACTTTTAAATGTCATCTGGCCCAACTCCCCTGTACTGAGCAGGGACATCTCCAACTGGATCAGTTTGGTCAGAGCCCCACTTAACCCTGAATGCTGCTGGGGGCCGGGCATCCACCACCTCTCTGGGAAACCTGGCAGTGCTTCACCATCCTTTTGGTAAAAAATTGTAGTCTAAATCAACATTTTTTTCATTTAAAGCCTTGTTTCATCACAAGAGGCCCTGCTAAAAGGGCATCCCTTTGTAGCTGTGAACAGCAGAAAAGCTACACAAAGGAGGAAATTATTCTTCCAAGGATGACAAATAAGCACTATTGGGGATGCCTTGGCTCTGCCAGCCAGTCTTAGGGTAAGGAATCTGTCCTGTGGGCACCCACATTTCCAGCACTCCAATACCCACTTTACATCTTCTTTCTGTGACTGTGCAGGGTGTCAGTGCCCAGCCACTGTGGGCAGGGGAGAAATCTTGCATTGCTCCTGGTAAAGCTTCTGAAATCCACTCTCTGGATGACTTGGAAAGACCCATGTTCAAAAGAATGGGCTCCACCTTCTGGTCCAGAAAAGCAGCCAAACAAAAAGCAAACAGACCATCTTTCATTTCTTCTTATAATTAATTGATGGGCAGAAGTCGTGGGTGTGGAAATCTGAACAGGAAAAAGCAAGCTATTGTCACAGAGAGCAGAAGTTCTCCCAGCTCCCTCTCTTCCCCAGGCTGTCAGCACAACCTCAGGCTTATCCGGGCTGGGTCACAGCCAGCTTGCCCTCATTCAGGCCCTGATCCTGGCAAGACAGCAGGTAAGCTGATCAACTGCTCCAGCCAGCTCCAGCAGCTGAGACCTGAAATAGAAACACTCAGCTGCATGTTGGTCATGCACAGGGACATCTCCAGGCCTTCATGGAGGGAGGAGGAGGTGTTCCTCAGAGATCATTGCACTACTCCCTGGCCCCTGTGTGTTCTGATCAGGGATAGCAAAGCACCTGATTTTCATGTGGGCAATGGGTTTTGCCTGTGCCTAGCAGAAAATTGGTTCAGCACCTCAATGTAAGTCCTTTTTTTAGAGGAAACCTGTTGAAAAGTTGAGGTTTGCCCATCTTCACCAGCAGCTGTAGCCCTAACCAGTACTGACTATGAAGATTTAAAAACCCCATCCAGAGCTGTAGTCTCACAGTGACTAATCTGTGATGAAAGCTGCTTTTCAGAAAGGACTGATCTGACTTCTGTGAAATGAAGAAACGCTCTCCCAGCTCTTGGGGGCTGTGATGAAACCCTGAGCCATGTGCTGAGAAGTTCAGGAGCTGCATGAGACCATGTGCTGCATCCTCCCACCAGGAGGGCAGGAGCTGCAGGCCTGGGTGAATCGGGAGAGATTTTGCTCCCAACCAGGCAGCAGCACTGAGTCCCAGGCATATACAGGCAGGAACCAAAAATCTTAGGCTGTGATAAACTCCTTGTTCCCTCCTAGCATAAAGGTCATGTTTTTAATCTCTCTTCTCCTTTGGTCCCATCACTGAGGCCCCTGAGCTCTCAGCACTATCAATGCATTGAGCAGGGCCCCTGCAGCACCCACCTGGAGCAGCCAGGATCTGCAGGGTGGTGAGACACAGAGTGTGCTTGTTGAGGGTTTATGAAAGGAACATGCAACAGGAACAGCCTGTTCCTTTCTCACCTTTATAGATGAAAGTGTAATCTGCCCCCCCTAGAATGAAATACTGATTTTTAGTGAAAAAAATCTTTGGGGCTTCTTAGCACTTTTAAGTATTTCAATTTGTCTGCAGCTTTTTTTGTACTAGTTCTCATACCTCAACCATTCTTAAGAGGCTTCTTCAATCTGGTAAGGCTTTGTTCACAAGAAGCTACATATTTATTTACTGAGGAGAAGACAGCCAGAAAGGTTTCTGAGCAGATACAAATGCATGAACAGTGAGGCAGAGACTCTGAGAACAGTTTGTGTGACAGCATGACTGATGGACAGGTAACATTGGCAGCCACTGCACAGGGAGCTGGGATGGAGAACACTTCACCCAGCACTTCTGAGGCATGGAAATCACACAGGCTGCTCCTGCCAGGGTTTGTGGGTGCCCAAAATTATTTCTCCTGTCATCTTTCCTCTTTAGTGCAAAGCTGCTCTGTCCAGGGAATACAAGTTGAAGAAAATACACAGAGCTGGTGGCAGCCATTATGTAAAATGGAAAAAACCCAATCCTTCAATCTGAGCAAGGGCCTGAATTCACTGTTAATTCTTTGCAAAATCTACCTCCCATGTGAGCAGGGAGGGTTAAAGACACCAATCAGGCAAAACTTTCCTGGCCATCAAGGCCACCATAACCAGCTGAAATACCCAGGTGATTTATATGGTGCTGCCACTCATTCAGGGCTGCACATGAGCAGTAGTGCCTGAGATGCCATTAAAGGATATGTTGGCTCCTTGCAGTACGTATTGGAGTCCATATCTTAAGAAACAATTTCAAGTAGAATACCAAAAAAAAATTGGAAAGGAAACTATTGCCTCCATATGCGAATGGAAATTAATTTAATTATGAAACATAACTTCTATGCAGCACTGCCAAAAGGGCAAACAACTGAGAACTTAACTAAAAGGAGAAAATTGACAGTCTTTCAACACATAACCATTTTGATCTGAACAGCAATAATTATGAAAATGGGCAGAAGACTGTTTGACTGATGATAAATCTGCAACATGCCAAGCAATATTTGAAGATTCATATTTAATTACTGTGACTACACAAATTAAACGGTGGAAAAAAGTTGTCAGGGCTGTTTTTGAAAGCAGGCAAATGGATCCAAAGCCAAAAGCAACATCGTTAACGTCAGGAACTCAGAGAGAGAGAGCTTCCCTCTAGGCTAAATCTTGTGGTAAAGGAGAGATGTCACTTATTATGCACTTTTGAACGTGTCTGGCAAGGTTAAGAGGTAAATAGCCAGAATAATTATTGTCTGGGTTGATAATAGTTTTCTCAGTCACATATTTACTCCAAGCACATTCTTGGTGTTCCAGGTTACTCATAACTCTTGATCACAATTTGTTTTCTCTTTCTTCTCTTTCCCATCCAGAAATTACTTTAAGGTAAATACTTTTAGAAAACTCCATGCTCCACTAGAGGACCAGGCATGGCAGGGCCTCAGTGAGCTCTCAGGATGCAGTGAGTGCAGCCTGGCCACCCAAGCTGGTGGCGTTTGCTCGCCCTGTGTCACCGGCTGTGCCTGTTGGGGAGCAGCACCAGCTCTGGCATGGGGAAACCCATCTGCCAAAGGGCACTGCAGGTTTGCAGGGTGCTTGGAGCTGCAGGGTGACCAGGGTGGACTCAGCAAAGACATTGTGTGCTTTATTTTAGTGTGTGCTTTGTTTTAGTGTATGCTTTATTTTAGTGTGCGACACCTTTCCCCATTCACAGCTCTGATCAGCAGCAGCAGCATGCACAGCTCCACTGTGTGGATGGGGAAAGATGTTTTCAGGAGCATCTTCTGGAACAAAATGCTACAGGGAGCACAGTCCTTTCTCTGCAGTGCTCTGGCTGGCACAGGGAGTGCCCTCCATGCCCAAACTGCCCACAGTGTCCAGCAGTCATGCAGCCCAAACCAGGGCTCAAGGAGATCACTGTGGCATGTAGTTCCTGTCTGATCAGAGGCACAGATGCCCTGGGCTCACTGAATTTTCCCCCAGCAGCTGTTCTGTCCTGACAGTGCAGATTTTGGCTGCAGAGTTCATCCCATCTCTTTGCAATGCTCCTGTCCCTGGCCCAAGTGATGTGGGTACAAACACCAGTCCTGATCCTGCTCTTCTGTGAGGACTCATGTGATTTTTTTTTTCCCCTGAATTTCTCATCTGTAAGATAAGCAGAAGTTTTTGTAGAGATTACCTTTGCAAAGTGCTTTCAGATGTATTACTGAAAGGGATAGGTAAGAACCAAGTATTAAATAGTATTAGACACAAAGAAATATGCCACAGTAAAGTGCAGATTAACTAACCACTGTGCCTGAAAAACACACACTGAATTGCTCTCAAGGACACAGAATTTTGTAGGATGTATGAATGGGAGTGGTTGCTTTGGAAGATGCTCTGTGTGAAGTGGATTATGTGCCACATTCTGCTGCAGTTGTCATGGCAAGTATTCCTATTTCCCATGGCAACAGAACCTTCAACTTTTTATGCAGTAAATAACTGCATAAACAGCTACATTTAGTGACCAGGGCACAAGTTCATTCTCTCACCAGCTTCCTTAACGTCAGCCCTTGTGTGGAGATGAAACACTCCACTGAAATCAAGTGTTTCCTTGGCTTGTGACAGGTTTCCTCTTCATGGTTTCATTATGATTCAGCCACCAGTTGCTGTGCTAGTGACACTATCTGTGCTGGGTATGTGGTGCTGCATGGTGTCTGAATTCACTGAAGGAGATGATGACAAGGCAGCAAACCCACAGGGAGTGCTGCTTTTGTAGTGCTCTGTGCCAGTGCTGGCTAATGCAGGTCGCCCAAAGTGCTGCCACTGAAAGGACTGAAGCTCCTGAGAAACAATGCACTTTTAAACATTTATTTTTGGGATCTCTTGATTGTGTTTTTCCTTAGCTGAAATTATTTATTCTGCAAGCTAGCACCACCACCAGGGTTAAGGGCAGGCATATGTGTTAAATGGACATGGGAAGGATGAAAATTCACAGAAACTAGATGTCACAATGACACAATGATGGTCCAAAGGACAACCTTTTGCTTTATTGAAATGAAGTTTGTTGTAAGCTAGCATGTTCCTAAAAGTGGTTTTCAGTGCTCTAAGAACCCTCAGGCTGTGTTCTGCAGAACTATATTGTTTGCATTCTGTGCTGAAATTTAAATAAGCCAAACCCCCCCAAAAAAACCCCAAAAAACTAAAGCCAACCAACAAACAAAAAACAACCAAAACCAAATAAACACACACACACACAAAAAAAAAAAAATTCTGAAAAAAACAGATCCACACCACAAACCTCATCAGACTCATCTGGCTGCCTGCAATGTGCTGGGCAGGTGCTGCTTGGCTTGCTAGACAAGGAGCACCAGGAGATGCTCTCCTGGAATAAGAAGTGAGAGGGGGTTTCTTAATGAGGAGAGAACCTGAAGCTGTTTCTAAGACAGTCAGGGGAGCAGTGGAGGTTTGGGGTCAGGGTGAGAAGTGTGGCAGTACATAACTGCCCTCATGATCACCTCCAGATCTGGGCCAAGTAAAGAGCCAAGTCCAAAGACCAGAAATGCAACCTGTTTTTCATGGGTCTTGCTTCTGCAAAACACTTCCCAACTTCCATGAAAACATGCTCACTAGATAGCGCCTCTCTTCAATCACAAGTCCTGACCAAAACTGATCTTGATATTCCCATTTAGATGAGGAAATTCTAACTGTCTCCTATACTCATTTTCTATAGACACACAAAAATGTCATTGCTTAGAGCTGCATAATAAACCTGATTTCCCCAGGGAAAATCAGAGCCAGAGGTTCATTTCCTGTTATTAGGGATGACTTTTTGCAACACTGCTTGTAGACAAAATCTGTCACATAATACTAGTTTCCAGTACCATAATAATTCACTGATGGTGCTCAGCACCTCCCCTGTGCCCAGAAAAACCATGTGCTTTTCTGTGAGTAGAGAGTGCAGTAACATCCCACGCAGTTCTGAATATCTTTTGGCACATTTCAGTATCATTTTGTGGTAAAACAGTGATAAAATCTCATAGACTTGCAATTTAACTTGCTTTTGTTTAGGTATGAGCAGAGTGGCACAGCCTCAGCAACACATGAGGCTTTCAGCTCGCCCTGCTCCCTGGGCAAAATCTCTGTTGGATATCAGTCCACCTGTTTTATGCATTCAGGAAATTATTTAGAACATTTCAGTGTTTTTAAAGAAAGGCAGAAGGAAAACAGTGGAAATTACCCAAGAACCCTGTTGACTTTGGTGCAGGGATGAAGGACACTTTTTTTTTTCTGCGTATCCTAACAGACCATTAAGGAAGGTGTTTGGGGAGCTCTGTCCTGAGGCTTGTTCTTCAGGCTTCTGTCCTTTCCAGTGTCTGGGTTGTGTTGTCAGTGGTCCCTTGAGACCCTCAGGCTGCTTAGTTCCTCTAAAGAACCACTGGCACAACTTATGCCGAAAAATCCACTGCTTGACATTTATAATCTGACTGTCAAACTATGCCTGGCCTTTCCACAGTGGTTGTTTAAGGTGGGTATCAGGTACATACACGGATATATTTGTATTGTTTTTTCAGTGTTTTCCAATCAGGGTGTAGTAGAAGTGTCAACCCTACTGTCTTCTCCACACAAATGCTCTGTCTGCTTTCTGCTGCATCCTTATCCATCTTAAATAATCTTGATTTAAGTGTCTTCTTGTACAGAGCTGGGAAAGGGCCAGTCAGGTCTCTTGGTCATGAAAAGGAAGATTTTGCTTTCCTTACCAAGTGAAATCAGCAGTAGCTTCTCTCAGCACCCCATTGCAGGTGGGTCTGCAGGGGGAAGGCTGCAGAGGGGCCTCTGGAGCTGCCTGCAGGGCACAGCCACCCTAATGCCACTTTCTGACCCAGTTACCCAGTTTGGGGAGGAGATTAGGATATATCTGAGATCCCTCTGGGAATAACCCAGTCCAGACACAACAGAGGAGGAGAATGACAGTGAGAAAGATGGGGAGGTACGGACGGAGCAGCTCCTGTGCAGCAGAGCCTTCCCAACAAGGGTGTCCTCTGTCACCCACAGGCACAACCTGGGTGTCTGCTCAGACCCTGGGCTGGAGTAAGAAGTCCAGGTGACCAGGGGGAACTTTCCATCTGGCATGTTTGGCCAGAAGCCCATTGGGTTTTATCTTGGAGTCAGCAGCTGCTGCTCTAATCCAATATGTTGAAAACTGTAAGATTATAATGTTGCTTTTGCATGTGCCCTGAGTAAAGGCCCAAGAGGGAAAGGGGAAACCTTCAGTGCAAGGAATATTTGACCTACACAATTCCCAACTGCTGTGAATGGGATCAAGTAACTAAGAATGGACAAGTACCAGAGAGAAGCTTTAAAGTGTTACCACCTCACATGAATAAATGTCAGCTAAGTATTAATAGGAAATATCAATGTTTATCAATGTGGATTATTTAATGTGCTAGCTAGTAACCACTGATTTATTAGGAAGGATGCACTTGCAGATGATGGACAGTAATTCTGCACTGACTTGTCCGTTCTTCCTCTGTGCTCCATCCAAGGGCAGTACTGCAGCTGCTGCTGCTGCCTGCTGCTCCCTCTGCTCATTTGTCCTCTGCCTGCTGAATTCAGTGGGATTTGTGCCTTTCACATAATTATTATTAAGTTTCTATTTTATGTCCCTGTTCAATAGGGTCTTTGGTAGCTGATTATACTAATCAGAGGTGACTTAACCCATATTTGAATGCAGCAGTCTGAATTTGTCTTCAGCGCAGTCTCCAGAAGATATGAACCAAGCATCAAAGAAAATGAATTCATAGGTACATTATCCTGTAGGATCAAGCTAAAATGTGGTCAAAGAGCTTTAGCTTGTATGCTCTCATGTAAGGATATGGGCAGGAGAAGGCAGACAGGCTCTTGTTTGTGCAAGTTCCCTCCCTCCCTTCTTTGAGTTAGGCAGAATAACAGATCACAAGAATACTTATCAGAGAATATTTTACTGCAGTTAAGTCAGAACACTTTATTCCTTTACAAAAATAATAATTATTTTTGGAAGTACGATCAGCCACATGAAAAGTATTCTTTACTCTTTTTCTGGGCCAAAATTATGACTTGGGTACTTCTCAGCTTTTCAAATAAATACATTAATTTATCTGGCCAAGGTATTACTCCAGCACAAGGCAATACAAGACCTTAAATACACACAAAATTTGGGTACTTCTGTTGCCTCTAGAAGAACCATCTTAAACCATTTTCTACAAAATAAAATCCTGCATGATGGAAATGAAAAAATTCCAGTTGGTTCTCAAAAGCTTAGGCAGAAGTTTGTCCTAAATGGTGATTAACTCATTCATGTATGTTCATAATCCTTTAAAGCAGTTGCATAATATTCCAAGTGGCCCTCAAAGATGCTGTGTAGGACAGTGAGTAGCTCATTTCAGCCCACAGGAATGCAAGATCTTATGCTAGGGGGGAAATACTGTTCACACTGGAGTAAATGTGTTTTTTGTTCTGCCTTTAATCGTGTTTCTGTTTCTTACTCTAAACTTAATTGAGAATGGGATTTTACCCATCTCCTCACATGATTCTGGCTCAAACCTGAATTCTAGCTTTGAGCATTTTTAAATGGGGAAAATTAAAGTGAAACTAAATAAACACAGTGAATAGATCCATCTCCAGGTGGAGAAGGACTCTGATAACCTTCCTGCAGCAGAGGTGTGCTCTGAGCAAACAGTCCCTCAGTGCTGCAGGTCCTGGGGAGCAGCTGTGCCACCTGCCCTGCTCCTGCAGGTGGCCAAAGGGCCCTTCCTCCTCCCACAGCAAACACAAAAGGGGATCTCTGAGGTGAGGAGAAGGTCAGAATGCCACAGAAGGGAAAATGCTCTATTTCCAGGTACTTTCAGTGAAACTTCAGACTTGACAAAGATAAGGCTAGATAAGGAATTTCAGGGACAGAGTTCACACGGGTAAACTCTCAGGCAGTATATTTTTATGTTGCAAGTGAGACTAAAATATTCCATAAACTTTCACTGTATTTGAATCAAAATCCAATAATTAGTTTTGCATCAAATCCAATAATTAGTTATTCATCTCCCGGCTTTGATTTTGTTAAGTAACCAATACCCTAATTCAGAGGGAAGAATTTAATCCATAGAAAATTCTGTGCTGGGAGAAGATCAAAGTGAGTCCCGTGGTGTTAAGCACACACCTACAGGACTTGATCCTGAAAAAAAAAATTAGGTGCATGTTTCAATCAGCCTATCCCTTCTTACTGGCTCCCATGCATTAACCTAAGCCTCTGCTGGAGCATTTTTGGGGTCAGGATCAAGAACCTGTGGAGAAGCCCACAATGAGAGAGCAGGGCTCTGAAAAGGTAGCAAGCAAACAGGTGAGAACCCAGCAGGCTGAGATGGCAGCGCCTGCTCATTCCTCTGCACCTACCAACGCTACAGGAAGAGATTGAAAGTCTCTTGGGCGACATAAATACCCGCGATAAGCTCGAACAGAAAACACAAAGGTGAAATGGCCCTGCTTATCAGGCACAATTAAAATGAATAGAGGATGACTAATAAAGAGGCAGTTTAAAATCTTTACATGACACAGTGTCAAGGCAACAGCGTTGTGCAATAGCACTGACACAATTAGCGCTGTGTCCCTGCCTTGGCTGCCGCCCGCAGCCTCCGATGGCGAGCGCGGGGTGCGCGCTGCCGCTCTGCGCTCCGGGGCCGCCGCGGGACCGCGCACCAGCCGCGCTCCGGACCCAGGCAAGGCCGCTCTTCCCTCTCTGCCGTCTCTATCCCCTCTTTCCTTCTCGCTTGCGCGATCCCAGCCCCCGCGGTTACTGCCGCGTGAAAAGGGGAAAACATCTCGTTGGATTTCGGGGCGCGCTCCGGAGGGAGACAAGGCTGAGGTGCCCGATCCTGACCCAGGGCTGGCTGTTGACTTAGCGCCGAGGAATGCAAGCGTTTCCTGCGTAGGAATTTTTGCAGTGTGTAATTTACTAGTCTGGACAGCCCTTTGCTCGGGATGATGGATGGTGAATGGGAGTGTGATCTTCCAAAATACAGCTCAAGGTATCCTTCTAGTTCTTCATTTAATTATGTCGCTCCTTAGTGGTGCCTGTCAGGCTGCAGGATCTCCCAGTCCACCGAGTGAGTGCAGCAGGCTGGGTTTATATACATATATATAACATGAATGTACATGTATGTACGTATTTATATATATACATAGATTATATGTATATATTAAACACTGTTCTAATATATATATTATACACTGTTCTATTCACACAAAAGAACATCTATAAAACCGTACGCAATAATATTTATAAGAACAACAAAGATAATTTTTTTTCTTTGATGTTCTTATTTTCGGCCAAAACCAGCTCTCTCTTGGTTTTATTGCTGCTGGCATGTCTTTGCAATGCAGCACTGTCAAAAATTAACAATATAAATAAATTTGAGGTCATGCCAACCATCGCTGAGCACAGTCAAAGCTGCCCAATGCCACAACTTGCTGAACAATGTGTGAATTTTGCAGTGGCAGAAATGCCTGTTCCCTGTTCTTTCTTAACTTTTGGAAAGATCTTGGTGAAAAGTGTGTTATTCTAAATGAGATAATTAAAGTAATTGATATGAAAACTCCTTCACCATTGCTGTAGGAGGAGGGGCCCCTGTATTTGCCCAGCCTGCTAGCTCTACCTGCCAGGGGCTGCAGGGGAGTTGATTGGAACACTTCAAATAAGACATGATTTCTGGTCAGCAAAGAATGGTTTTTTTATGAGGTCAAGTGGCACTTCTGAACAGTTTGCTGTATTAGAAGGCAGTGTTGATGCTGTTTCCTGTGCCTGTCAGACCTGTGGGATGGGGGCTGGCCAAGGAAGTGTCCCAGCAGTGCCAGCAACCCTGGCCAGCTGCTAGCACAGCTCAGGGCAATGGCTGTGGCACTTGTACCTTGAGGGGAAACCTACCACAGCCTCTTCGGGGCCACATCCTGCCTGCCTGTGCTTCCCACCCATCCGTCTGGGGGTGCTGAATCTCAAAGTGCCTCAGACACAGAGTTTGATGTTCTCATCATTCCCCATATACTTCCCCAAATGTGTATCTGCACGTCCATGTAGGGAGGCAGTGACATCCATCCATCCCATTGGTGATGGTCCCTGCTGGACAGGCTGCAGAGGCACACCTGAACCCAGGTAAAAGTGGAGAGAAATGCTGCATGTGACATCTGTTGTGTCTTGCCTGAAAGTGAGCAGGAAGGATTTGTACCACATGAATGAGGGAAGGGTTGCTGTGTTTCACACAACGAGGCTGCGTGCCTCAAAAACCCACTGTAAGGGAGAAAAAGAGATTTGCCACTTGTGGCAGGCAGCACAACCAAGCTATTTTCTTTGTCTCCGATAGCAAAGTAAATAAGAAATATTAACTGTGTGCAAAGGTGCCCTTTTACTTGTGCTCATCAATAACAGCTGATGTTCCTCAGGGTTATTGCTGTAATGTCACTTTCCTTTCCTCACTGGCATCAGGTTCATATTAAAAACCTCATGGCCTCATAGGAAAGTCTTTTGTCCCCTGCCCTGTTTGTGGGTTCTGCTTTTGTCCCCTGCGCTGTGCTTTGGGGCACTGGCACGTGGGGATGGGGCTGTGCAGGCTGCCTGGGCGCCTGCCCCTTTCCTCCTGCAGAACGAGGGCTGGGAGAGGAACGGGAATTTTGGCTGAGCAAAGAAAGCCAGCGGTGAGAATGCCAGCTGTGGGAAAGGGCTGCTAGGCAGTAACATATTCCCAGAGGGAGCAGATCCCCCAGCATTGCATAGGTGAAGGAACAGTTTCCAAGAGGAAGCTGCTTGGAGTGGAGAGGGGGCGAAAAGGACCCCAAAAAATTAACTTGCTGGTAAGGGAGTGCACTCAGTTTTGGAAGCTGCTTGGAGTAGCCCGGGGCCGGAGTCAGGGACCCAGCGATGTTCTCCCAAGCCGTCCCAGCTGTGGCGTCAACCAGTGGTGTCCCAGCGCAGCGCTGGTCCCCAGCCGGCGGTGCCTTGAGCAGAGAGAGGAAGAGACTCCAGAACAGCCTTAATGCCCCAGCTTTGGTGCCTGCGGCTTCCAGATACAAGAGGAGCTTAAAGCAAACTCTGGCGATGGGCAGGACCACACGGCACCACTGAGCAGCGGCCCCGGCCCGACTGTCCGGCCGCACCGTGGCAGCGCAGGCGGGACCCCGGGGCTCCTGCACCGGCTGCGGCTCCGCAGGCACGGGCAGGGAAAGGAGCTGCCCGCTGTCCTGGGAGAGGAGGGTAAACAGTTACACTGGAGAAAGGGAATTCAAAAAACCCCAAAAAACCTATGAGGAAGGAAGCGGCAAATGTTAAATGGGTGACTCACGATGCGGGATGACTAATCCCGTCAGGGCACAGCTCGTGCTGCGCAGGGAGCCGGTGCCGCGCTCCGGGCGGGGAGCGCAGAGCGGCTGCGGCTCCGTCGGGGCAGCCGGGCCGGGCCTCGCTCCGCACGGAGGGAGAACGGGCCGGTCCCGGCGGGACTCCGCGGCCGGTACCCGCGCATCGGCGGCGTGACCCACTTTCCACTTTCCGCCGCTTCCTCCCGGCGCCCGACACCGCCGCTGCCGCGCCACCTGCCCGGCCCCGTCCGGGCCCCGCGCCCGCCGCGGTGCGGGGCTGCTCCCGTGCGGGGCTGCTCCCGTGCGGAGCGCTCCGCTCCGCTCCGCCCCGCGCTCTGCCCGCGGCTGCCGGTGGCGGTGCCGGTGGCGGCGGGGCGGGGAAGCAGCGCGCCTGTGCAGTGCCGGGGGCCGGGCCCAGCCCGCCGCGTTACACAACCGGCCGCCGCCAGAGCCGAGTTTCACAAGTCCCGCAGCCCGCGCCCCCTGTGCGCCCACCGCCTCACCGCGCACCGCCGGCACTGCCCCCGGCCCGCCGCGCTCATGCCATGTCCCCGCCGGGCAGCGGGACCCCGCGGGCAGCGGTAACCCCTGCGGCCGGGGGGGCACCGCGCCGGGGCTGGGCATGGCACTGAGAGCGGCTCCGGGACGCGCATCTTCCTAGGCGGTACGTACGGCCGGGACCGCCAACCCTGCCCGGCACGGGAGGGAGGGATGGAGGGAGGGAAGGAAGGAGGGGACCCGCACCTGCAGCCCCTGGGAAGAGCCCCCGCTGCAGGGCCGGGACGCGGCACTCGCCGCTCCGCCCGACCTTCGTCGGACACTGCCAGGACCGTCCCAGGTAAGTTCTGAAAAGGAAAAACTGACAGCTGCAAGTCCTCTGGTTTTTTTCCTTTAAAAATCTGTGTACCGTCAAGACGGGCAGAGGACGCAGCGCAGAGTGTCCGGGGGGCTCTGGCTGTAGAGGGCAGGCGGGAAGGGGACCCCGGGGCCGGGATGCAGGAGCGCATCCCGAAGCCGGCACCGGCATCCCCGTCCCGCAGCGCCCGTGCACCGCGGCGCTCGGAGCCGCTCGGAGCCGCCACGGGCTGAGCGCGGCTGAGAGCTGCGGTGATTTGGGATTGAGGGAAGCTGATTTTCAGGAGACTGAAATGGGTCTGATCGCAGGCTTCTCCTTCTGTCTTAAAGTTCGTCGTTCGTGGAATGTATTTGACTGAAATAGGTTGGAGAAAAACCTCTGAAATGAGTCTTGCACCTAAAAAGATAGCATCTGAAATCCAGGTTGAAAAGTCATTCTTCCCACCAGGGTTGTTGTGTCATTTGATTTTACAGAATGTTTATACTATGAGTAGGAATTAAAAAGGCTTTGAAAGTCCCCCACGTTTCAGCCAGGATTTGTGAATGGTAACTCCACGCCTTGGTCCTTAGTGGCAGAAATTGTGAAGTGATTGCTCTGGGTAGCTCGCACTGGAAGCGCAGGTCGGAGCTGAGCCATGTGTGATTCATCAGTGAGGTGTCGCACGCGGTTTGCTGTAGTCCTTTGTGAAGTGCCACAGTCCCCGAGGGCAGGAGGCAGGTCCCGGCTCAGTGGATTTTGGAGAAGTCCAGCACAGCAGTCCCTTTGCGGAGACAGAACTGGCACCCGAGTGCCAAGCCGGGGCACTTGATCCTGATCCGTGGATGAAGTTGTCCCCGTCAGCAGGGGGGTGGCTCTGGAAATAATGCCCCGAAATCAAAGCTGTTGAGCTGCCCCATGCCTTACCTGCCTGGGGAGGGTAGGGTTATTTATTAGCTGGAGTTTATTTTGCTGTGTGCAGTGAAAGCTGTGGTGCTGATTTCACTAGAGGGATTAGAATTTCTGGTGTATCCATGAGAAAATCTTAGGAGTCACTTCCTTCATTTTTGAGCAGAATGCCAGTGCTCCCTGTTCCTTATTTTGCTGGATCACTGCTGGCTAATCCCTGGCTCTGGAAATGTGAATTTGGCTTAAAGAGACAGCTAGCTCTTCATGGGTTTGATGTGTAGGCTTCACAGTCCTCAGAGATGTAAGGGATGTTGTTTGAAGTTGCAGACACTTTCAAGAGTACGCAGTGTGCAGCCCTGGTAGTGAGTGTCTGACAATGTGGTGTTTTGGTTGGGAATTTCTGTGATTTTTATAAACTTCCTAGGCTGCAGTTCCTCACCATAGTTATTCAGTCAGAATAATACATTCTGACTGAATTTCATGTATTTCAGAAAACTACATTGGATTTTGGGTTTTTAGAACCTGTATTTAAAAAAAAAAGTAGATCATTCTCCTGTAATGTGCTAATCAGAGTAAGCCTGACTGTCAGTGTTGCACCAGGGAGGACCAGAACAAGTGCACTTGGGACTCTGCAGCTGATGGAGCCCCGACAAACACAGCAGGCACTAATGAGGACAGGAAGCTCCAGGAACTGCCAAAAGTTGAAATTTGTGTGGAAAGGAGGCATTCGTATCTCTTGGGTTGAACATGTGTAGTACCAAACCGTTGGAATTTTTCTGGAAGAGGTAATAGGAAAAATAAACATGGCTTTAGGAGTGGTTGCTTGCTGCTCACTTATCCTGATTGTTCCATGTTGTGGATTACAATTAATTGATTTAAAGGAAAAAGTTAAATTGGCTTGAAATGTGTTTATAAACTGCAAACTTCAGTAAGATATGTGATGGTCCTTGGGTTTTAGCCACTGAGACTATATCTGTATTAAATTATTTTTCTGGTTTAAGACATACATCAAGTACACAAAAATAGCTCAGAGTTAAAGATTAAAATTAGCAAATGAGTAGTTCATAATTAAAGTCTCATGATAGAGGAAGTGGCATTACATTGCAGAGATACTGATGTCAAATCCAACTTCTGCTCATTAGTAGTATCAAAATATTGGTAGGATGTCTTTCGAGTTTGGAGCCAGGGCTTGTCTGTGAACAGAAGTTGCTTTGTTTTGTCCTAAATTACTCAACCTCCCAAGATTCACATGTAATGGTACAAAGGTTTTAGTGCCAACATAGATCATTCTTTCAAGACTGAAACAAGCTGTGTGCCTACATCAGAGTGACTGAATTCACGCTTGTACTGGAACACTTAGAGATCCTAGTGAAATAATATGGCTTCAAACAGAACAGTAAAAACTTACAAACACCAAAATATATGAACCAATGCTTTCTGGTATTATTGAAATTATAGACCTCTCTACCACTCCAGTTACAAATCTCTGTCAGGAAAGTCAAACAGCTGTATTTATTTGTTAGTACCTGGATGACCCCCTTCTTTGGGTGAGTCCTGGCTCAGCTGGGGCCGTGCTCTGCTGCAGCAGCAGCTCTGTGCCCACCACAATGGCCCTGGGGTTTTGCTTTCCTGCCTGTAGCTCCACCAGCTCTGTCCCATCCTCAGCCCAGGCTGAGGCCATTCTGGGGTTTTTGCCTTGTTTCACTGCTACTTTGGTGTGACCAAAAGTATATGGCCAATATGCCCTGTGACCATAAGCTGAAGGAGCAATGTCCCTGTAGAAAAGTCCTGCAAGACCCGAATTGTTGTTACTCCAGTCTCAGTTAAACCCAGATTTAAGGGAGGCTGAGGTGGTGAGAGGCCTCAACAAGAGCTCTGTGCACAGCTGGGCACACGGGCTGCACATCTGGCCAGCCTCAGAATCACCAGATTCAGTCAAACCACAAAGGTGTGTGCGATTAATGAGAAACTTTGACCTATTTCATATTCCTTTATTGTCTTTGGCCTTGTCTACATAGGGAAATTACACCAATTTAGTTTAAGTCTGTTTTAGAAGTGATTTGATTAACCTGATGTGACCTTGTGTATGGACATTCTTATTTAGGTTCAAATGAGCTTATTTGGGTTCAACCAAAACCTGCACTTAGTCAATTTGCACAGAACTGAAATTAGACATGCCTAAACTGGAAGGGGAACTGATGTCTCTAAATAATGACACAACTTTCTCATGAAAGCAGAACCTTCTGTAGAATCTGGAACAGAGTGTAATTACTGACAAATCTGCAGGCAAGTGAAAGCTATTCATAGCAAAGGTTTCAAAAAAAACCCAGGGAAAACAGGCAAAACTTAAATATCTTGGTGAGACAAATGAAGAAGTGCCAGTAATCCCAGTCCTGGAATACTGAAAGCAGAGCCACAAGGCTTGCATAGCTGGCAGCAAGGCTCTCCCATGGCTCTTCAGATGCAGAAGAGGGCAAGCATTTGTGTCCTTTACAGGGAGTCCCTAGAGACTCAGAAAATAAAAAAGCAATGCAGGAAATGTTAGGCCAGCTGGTTTGAACACAACAGTACCCAGCGTCTCATGACGTATTTTGTAGGAAAGAATAATTAGGAGTGGGAATAATGAGGAAGCAGGGTAAATTACAACGAGATTTTATCAAAGATGGATTGTGCTAGACTAATCTAACATCTTTTTCATATAACAGATTATTTAGATGGGGTAGGGTAGGAATGCCATTTATCTAAAGCCAAGTATTTGATACCATGCCCCACAGGATGTTATGGCTTAAAATGAGGATGGTTGTTCAAGACAAGAATTGAAAGGTAGAAAATAATCTGGCCAAAGAGAAGATACAACCATTGCATGCAAATAAAGTTCTCTGAATGGAAAGAGGCACTGAGAGAAAGTCACCAGGATGGAGGGAGATTGTTGGTGCTGCTCCCTTGGGACCAGGCTTGGGGCTGCTGGATGGATCCACTCTGACCTGTGTGCGGGGTGTGGGTGTGTGCCCAGGAGCTGTGTGGGATGACAAAAACTTGGGAGGAATTGTCAGTACAGAGGAGGGTCACATTATCACATTAAAGGTATTTAGATTACTTTGTTGATTGGGAGTGATAGACATAAAATGGCATTTAATAGTGCTGAGTGCAAAGTCGAGTGAAGTCATAAGCATAGAGAGCAGTAACAAGAATTTCCAGTGTGAAATAGGAGCTCGTCAGTTGTCCATGACAGAAGGGAGAAATGTGGATGCACTGGCTGTTCAGAAGATACCTGGGAGCAAGCACTGAGATGCAGCTGGGAAGGAGACCAATGATGTCTTGGATACCAAAGGAAAATAATGTGAGAAATTCAAGGAAATGTGATAGCAATCATTGTACAGATCATCATACAGGGTGTCAATACAAGAGCTCCAGGATGTTTTTGGAGTGGTTTACTGATATTTTGCATAGTTCAAGACACCCCTGCCAAGAAAACATTGAATTCCAGCAGTTGGAGGGTGAGAGATGTGGTTACACAAACACATCTGTTGTGCAAAGTGAGGTTAAACAGCATCATCTCTTTAGCTCTGGCAAGGTGAACCAGTGAAGGGACAGGCTACACTGGGGTATTTTACACACAATTGGCACTATATAGAAAGAGAACAGGAAAAAAATAAGCTAAAAGATAGCATCTGCACTAGGTCAAATTTTCTAAATTGGTCATGAATAAATTTGGGTGGAGAATTAGAAGAAAGCTTGTATCTACCCAAGGATTGAAGTTGCATAAGAGTCTTTCAATTAGGGTAGTTTTGAGATAGATCTTGATAATCTTATGAAAGAGGTTATACAATTAAGTTAGAGAGTTCCTGGAGATAGGAAATTACATTTGCAGAATTAGTTCTTTGCTCTGCAGTGTAGCCATATTTTTAATGTATGCTTGAAGGAGAATGGATCTTGTTTGTTTACACTTTTAACCCCATGTCTCAAGTCTTCTGCTGTTTTCTTGGGAGATGAGGCAAGAAATATTATTCTCTGTTGCTGCAGGTTTGAATCTTTTTTCTCCCACATCTGAGTTCCTCTCAACACTAGACATTGAAAACGTACAGTGCAGATTCCTTGTAGCATTAAACAGGCACAATTGCCTCCAGATTTTTCTGGCGTGCTCCCTGGTTCAACCTGTTCATCAGATTTTGGGCCAGAGATGTTTTTCCTTCAGCCTGTGTTGCCAGTGACCATATTACACTCCATGGTGTATTTTCTGGGATCTGTTGCTGGCATAAATGAACTCTGTGTGGCTCCATGGGCTGCAATACTGGCAGTGATCTTCACCTGCCCTTTGCTATGTCTCAGAACTGTTTAATCTTACCTGCTTCTCATGTGAATCATAAGTTTACTGTATGACATGAAGATGTGTTCTTGGGCTTCTGGTGCCCCTTGGCAGGTTGAAGAGTTGTTGTTTTCCAGCATTGTCTTCCAAGACAATGAGTGCTGGATTAGGGTTCCCTTTTAACCTGATATTGCTAAAGTAAGTTGGGAACCTGGACTTAGTATCAGCTCTGCTCTGGTGCTGATCAGAGCAAAATTCTCTAAATCATGCAGGATAATATCTAGAAGAAGTGACTGCTGACCACTAGTGATGAATTAGTCACTTTAAAAACACAGTGTGGTTAGTATAAAGTTGAACATATGATATCTATCTTATTGCAAGAAGGAGAGAAGGAAGTAGATAAAACAAGACAGAAATGAAGCAGGCAAGGAAGAAGGAAAACAGCTCAACTTAGCCTGCAGCAGAGATTGCCTACCTGCTAATGTGTCTGTAAAGGGAAATTGAAATATTGAAAAATGTCAGCGCCAATGAGGGTAACACCGAGGTGGTAGAAGAGGAAGTACGTTAACCAAACTCCATGGAGCTGTTGAAATGCATTGAATCATCTGACTGACTTGTATTCTTAGGCAAACACAATCATACAATTGATTAATTTGTCGACATTCCTTTAGTGCATAACGCTATGGTAACCGGGAGGCTCGCTAAACAGTGCTGTGGAGAGAGCTGCAAAACATCTTTGTTTGGGGGAGAGGGAGGGGGCAGAGCCAGGCCTTGGAGCCCAGGCTGTGGAGGACACACACAGACACACACAAACACACACACAGGCACACACAGCTGTGCACTGGAGCTGGGCTCCTGTTGCAGGTGGTGGAAGGTGAACATCGGGTGGTTTGCAGGTCACACACGTGTTCTGGGATGATCAGAGAGGTGGCCCTGCCTAACAACTGCCTTCAACACATTTGCTACCTGATCTTTGCAGAGCTGACAGGCTGTACCACCCTCCTGCTGGGTCCCTGTCACCTGCTGTGACAGCAGGCAGGGACAGCAAAGGGTTTGGTGTTTCCTTCACTGCTCTCCCATGGCACGCAGGGCTCTGCCACCCTGCACATCACCTTCCAGCAGCTCCTGGCACCTCAGTTCTTCAGGGCTGCTCTGCAGGAGCCTGTTGTGTGAAATAGAAATGTGTTTTCAGTTTTACACCGAGTTCCCGGGTTTTGGCTGGCTGCTGTGTGGTACCTGCTTGTACCTGTCTGTTCTCTGTGTCCTGGCTCTGGGCAGAGGCTTCACCTCTCTTTATCCATCATGGCTCAGCAGAGACCTGCACTGGGCCTCTGCCTCCCCATGACCGTGGAATATTCTGAGTTGGAAGGATCATCCAGGTGTTCCCCCTCACCTATAAGTAAATGTGAGGTGCTTTGCTGAGTGTCAGTTATAAGGAGATTGGCTGATGGACTAATAGATAAATGCAAACATATTTGTAGGTGTGTTTATTCTTGTTTACAAAGTGCCAAAGCCTAGGCAAGATTTTCGAGTATGTAGCAATGGCAGGAATCATATCTATAAAAATGCTAATCTCCTCTCTTGCTTCATCTGTTCAGCCCACAAACACATGCATACACACATGCTTAAAGGAAACTAATAAAAGGTTTGTTGGTTCTTTACTGGGCTCAGCCTACTTTAATTTTGGTTTAATGCAGAGCACAATGCAGTGCATTGCTTCCGCACAATAACGTTTTGATCATAAACAACGAACTAAGTAAACCATTTTTTGGGGTAATTAATGAGCAATAGATGAGCAGATAAGAGTTCCCATTGCTGATAGGTATTTTGCATAGATATGGCAGCATTATAGGAAGATTTTCAAGCCAGTGCAGAGGCTTTATCTGAAGGGGATGAGATAAACCCCTGGCTCTGATGAAGGCAAAGGTTGAACTTCCACCAGCTTCTTTGTGGGGACCTCTTCCAGAGTATCAGCTAAAGAGAAAAATAGGAGTCAGTCCTTGTTTTTAGGCTGTTCAAAGCTCTACTGCACAAACTGCAAATAGGTGTTTATGTATAGAGGAGGATGCTGTGTGTTTGGTCCACTGTTGGCTTGTCACAGCCAAGGCAGCAATTAGGGAGGCTCTAATGGCTGGGGAGGGTTACACCCCTTGCTGAGGAAGTTTGACCATAAACCTGTTTGTCCTGTCTCTGAGTGCAATGTACACTGGCTCAATATACAGTAACTTAAAAACATTCACTCTGATCAAACTGCTTCCAATCAAATTTTATTAAGTGATGTGTTAAGTGTGTGTGTTAAATGACTCACACGAGACAAAAAGGTGGGACTTGGGTTGACTCTGCTACTGATATATATATTAAAGATGAGTATTAATAGTTTGCTTTTACTCTTGAATAATTCTAATGGCTTCCTTTTGGGACAGGCTTTTTGTCCAAAGGGCACAGCAGGAAGTATTAATAAAACAAACTCTTTGTGCTAATCTTGACACCTACATTTTCTGTTTAATTTTGCTTATGCAGAGGGCTGAGCCTTCTCATTAGTGGAGACAATGTGTCAACAGAGGAAAAGTGAGTTACTGTATTTTCTTTCCATCATAAACGCTGGGGTTAACCTCCCACACTCAGCAGTGTAATTGCACAGGGAGCTTGCACTGGCCTTGGTGCCAGTCCTGGAGCAGACAATTCTCATTGCTCATCCTGCTGCAGCGTGGGCTTCTGAGAAAGCACTTTCTTATCTGAGCCATCTCCACATCTCATGGGACTTGGCCTTTCGACTTGGCCTTCCAATGGACTTCAGCTCTGTTGTGGTGTTCACAGGGGTCTGAGGATGAGGGAAGAGACAAGGATCTGACTGTGTTTCAGAAGGCTGATTTATTATTTTATCATTTATATTACATTAAAAATATACTAAAAGAATAGAAGAAAGGTTTCATCAGAAGGCTGGCTAAGAATAGAATAAGAAAAAATTATAACAAAGGTTTGTGGCTTGGCTCTCTGTCTGACCCAGCTGGGCTGTGATTGGCCATTAATTACAAACATCCAACATGGGCTGATCAAAGATCCATTTGTTGCATTCCACAGCAGCAGATAATCATTGTTTACATTTTGTTCCTGAGGGCTCTCAGCTTCTCAGGAGGAAAAATCCTAAGGAAAGGATTTTCCATAAAAGATCTCTGCAACACAGCTCCAGTCCATGAGACCTCCAGGTGTCTGTGTCTCACTGGGCTGGAGCTGAAGTCCGTTATTTGGGGAAGGTTGCACCACTCAGGAAGCCTTGCTGAAAATTATTTTGCATGGGAAAATTGTCTGCAATTCTGTTTTTCCACTTTCTGGAGATAATTCAGAGTGTGGAAGGAGAGGCTTCCAGAAGAAGGTGGTTAGAAGGAAAGTATATTTGATTCTGCAATAATCCTGGTGTGTTGTCTGGAAAGGGCGAAAATCCATTGCCTAAATGGGAGAAGAATAATTGCCAAAAAATGGACTAAAATTGCCACTAAGCCATTTGTAAACCTGAAATGGGCTGAGTCAGAGTTTTGTTTTATCCAGGGTACATGTTTTGAATCTGGAGCTGAATTCCTTATATTGGGTATATTCATAGTTAAAAGGGCAAGGAGTGTTCAAATGGAGTCTGAAGTGTTAGAATGATGAGTTTGTTGGTAGTACACTGTTGTGACTAGAGCAGAATTTCTGTTTTCACTTGGGGGATGAAAAAAGACTAATGCCAACAAGAACAGCTTCTGTGTTGTGATTTTTTTTTGAAGGAAAGCATGTGAATATTAATAAATGATCCAGCTGGGATAGCATCTTTCTTTAAAATTGTCCTTAGAGATAGTGTATTATATTAACAAACATGAATTTAGTTGTACAGTAAGTAAAATTTTATAAATATAAATCATCAACTTCTTGCAAAAGTTGCAGTGCTGAGGAAATTTTTCTGGGATTTTCTAATATAGGCTGGTTTGAATTGTTTGAATAAGAAGAGATATTGGTGAATAAATCAGATAATGGGCTGCTTTACACAGAAGGCATAATGCCTATTTATGATGTATAGAAGTCCTAAGAGAGATGAATTGCCAGTTTAATCTTCTTTGGATTGTGTTTGAAATCTACTTTTATGCAGCATTTCTGACTGCTTTAGAGATTACTCTTCAGACACTTACATAGACTTCATTTCTATTTGAATTACAGCTCTACAAGGTCACTGGCAGGCCAATGCTCATTTATTTCACTTGGTTTTTAGTCCCTTGACCTTCAGGTAATACTTGTTAAGTGTTGCCAAAATTTTTATTCTGTTCTAGTTGCTCTGGCCAGAACTTAGGAAGCTGAGTTATCACCGTTACCAGGAGTAATAGAGACCAACTCTTCTGCCTTTGGAGTCTTTGCTTTTATTTGAGAAAAAAATTGGAATTAATATTTGTCTTTCCTGACATGAACATCATGCTTTGTTAGGGTAAAATGTCAACCAGCTTTATTAGCAGCTGATTTTTCTCACAACCTTGCAACTCTTGCAGCAGCTTCCATCAAAGGGCCCTGATGGGGAAACATTGGTGAAAGGATGACATGCAATGCTGGAGAGGGGAGGAGCAGGATTGCTACTCTGCATAAAGGCAGCAAGCATCTGGGAGATATTAAAAACTTCTGACAGGGATAGGAAGATAATTCTCAAGATAATTCTGCATTGAGCTCTGCTCTAGCTTCTGTCTCCTGCCAGGCTTCCCAAGCCTTGGGTCACGTTCATGGCACCAGGGCAAATTCTGAGAAAACTGGGCTGGTTGTGTCACCCTTCAGCTGCAGATGCAGCAGAGCTCCCCCATTGCAGTGCAGCACCAGCAGACCCAGTCTGTTATCACCCTCCTATTGAGGATGATGGTTTCTAAAGCATTAACATTCATGTCAGGTCTAGATAGGGATCAGCAGAGGCTTAAATCATTGTCAGGAACAGATGTGAGACACCTAATCAGTTATTTCCTAAGGAAAATGAGTTTGATTGCATGAATAGTTGTAAATATTTCATTCAGCAGCTCAGCTACTACAGCAATGGTAAACAAGCCTCTGAGGCTGAAGAGAAGCATTTTGTGGCACTGTACTTGATTTCTTATTCATTTTAACTTCAGTGCAGAAGAAATAAGTTTAGGTACTTAGGATTACATTTTGTGGCAGCACTGATCGTAACCAGGGGCTCACTTTGAAGACAGCCAAAGAGAAGCATTGAAAGGTTTGGGTTGGAAGGGACCTTAAAGATCATCTGATTCCAGATGGCAGGGACACCTTCCACCAGACCTGGTTGCTCAGAGTCACATCCAACCTGGCCTTGAACACTTCCAGGGGTGGGTATCCACAGCCTCTCTGGGCAGCCTGTGCCAGGGCTTCACCACCCTCACCGTGAAGGATTCCCTCCTAACATCTAATATAAATCTAATCTCATTTAGTTTAAAACCATTCCCCCTTTTCCTATAAATGTCAACATATGTAAAAAGTGTCTCTCCCTCTTTTTTATAAGTTCCCTTTAGTCTTTGAATGTCACAGTGAGGTCTCCCCAGAGGCATCTCAAGAACCCCAGCTCTCTCAGCCTGTCTCCACAACAGAGGTGCCCCAACCCTCTTATCGTTTTTGTGGTCCCTTCTCTGGACTTCCTCCAGCAGGTCCACATCTTTCTTGTGCTGAAGACCCCAGACATGGATGCAGAACTCCAGGTGGGCTCTCATGAGGGCAGAACAGAGGGAGAGAAGCACAATCCTTAACATCCCTAACCCGATAACCATGCAGCGCTCATCCTTGGGATGAGCGTAGAGCTGGAGATCCTGCCCCTGGGAGGTGTTCATGGCACCAGGGTAAATTCTGGCTTTGAGAGGAAGATGACAGCCTGAGCACCCATCCGCTGCCTCAGCTTTTGCAGTTGGTGCCAGGCTGAGGAGATGAGCACAGCCATTGTGGTGGCTGGGCCAGGATCAGGCGCTTTGTGCCCCTTCGGGCAGTGCAGCCTCAAATCTCTGCTGGCTCTTTGGAGAATTGCTCTACATAAGCAATAATTAGGGACACAGATTTAATTCCTTGTTTGTTTTGCACTTCTTACTTGTTAAAACCAAATTAAATTGGAAGAAAGTTTGATATTAAATCGGGGCGGGTGTAAAGCCAGTTTCAAAGTAGATAGAGTGTCAGTAGTGATCTCTTGCAGAAAGGCTGCTGAGAGGAAGGAAAGGAAGGAGGAAGTTAGCTTTTCTCTCTGCCTAATTGAATGTTTTCCCTGTTTGAGTTTCAGTTAAACTACTGTGTATTTTGCTTGTGATTTTCAGCAGATGTGCACGTAAGCAGTGCACTAAAGGAGCCTGGCAGTGCAGATGATGTTTACCTCTCAAATGTGGTGTGGCATTCTGAGGAAACTGGGACTGCCAGCTAAAGGTCATGGGCATTTTTAACTTCTGCTGCTGGCTTCATGCTCCTGTGTAGATGTTGGTCAGGAATCTTGCTGGTCTTGGTAGTCTTCTGTAGTCAGATTATCACAGAAATAAGCTCCATGTGCTTTTTATGCATGTACATTAAAATATGATTCCTTTCATCAGCTGATTTTAATGTGGATTTTCTCAGCCAGCCTAATTTTGTTCTGTTAAATACAGTAACAGACATTATTAGTATATGGTGACTCAATTTAAGGTGCTTTAGTCAGGAAAGCCCTAGGTAAAAAACTTGTGTTTACCCTAATTCTGGAAAACACAAATATATCCTGCTTCTTTCACCCAAGAATTACACAGGTGGTTAAAAATAGAGACATGTGCCAATAGATCTGGCTGAATGGAGGGCCAGGCTCTGAATGCTATTTTCACTCTGTCCCAGGTGAAATATGTTCTCACACTGCAGCCTTTTCTGCTGGGCTAGTCTCTTACCTGAAAACCAGGGACCAGAGGTGTCAAACATTCAGATTCACCATCTTTGTCAGTCACATTCATGCAGCCAGCATTGCTCAGCAGGGTGGCAGTGCCCACTACTACTGCCATTAACTTACTTGAGTAGAGGAGAGTTATCCTTTGGGAGAGAGGGACCCACGTATTTCATTTAGTGGTCATGCTGGAGTGTTGATTTAGACTGATACTAGGAGGATTCTTGGTACTGGACTGTTGCAGATCTGAAATAAATCGTATTTTAAAATATTCTGTGTGCTTGCACAATTGTAATAACCCACAGACAGAATTTAGATGTTCAGAAAAGCACATATGTTCTTAATATCAAGGATGTCCATCCTTGAGGAACATGACCAGTTCTCTGTCCAGCATCTTCCACCCTGAGGAGGGGATTTTGGGACAAATCCCCCTGTCCATGCTGCAGTGGGGGACAAGGGACCCTGCAGCATGGTCAGAGTCTCTTTGAGGACAGGGCAGTAGGAATGGTGCTGTTTGATCCACTCCCCTTCCCCTGACCTCTGTGTTTAATCAAATCTTTTTTACATTTACATTATCTGGGAGGGACACACCTTTTCTGGTCTTCAATAGTTAAAAAAAAAACTCCAAGAAAATCCCCAAAGTGAATTGGACATTCAGCCATGCTGAGTCATATTTTGTTATTATGAGTGATTATCCAGCCAGCCATGCAAATAAACTGTTAGGGGAAAAAAGGATGTGTGTGAATAGCTTATCTATGACAGAATGAGGCCTTGGGTCTTTGTGCATAATATGTGTAACAATAATGACCTAGTATGAAAGTGTTCCAGTGACTGACATATTTGCAGTCTAAAAAGATAAGAAAGTAATGAGAGAGAGATCTGTGGATGTTTATCTTCTCTTTTCTTCTTCTTGAAGGAAAGTTTTACTTACTCATTATATTTCTAGTGCATATCCATGGTATCATGCTGGATGATGAATGTGATTGCAGTTAATTGTTTAAATATTCCTTTATTCCTGAAGCTTTCAAAACAAGTATCCATCTTTTGAGGAGCTGGTTGAGAAGTGATGTGGGCAAGACAGTGCAAAGAGAGAATATTGGATGTGAAGTTAAAAGTGCCTCAGAGAAGAAAAGCATGTGGGGGTGTTCTAAAAAAGGAGAAAATACCCCAGATATATTATTACTAAGATCAGTTATATTATTAGCAATACCAGCATAAGTGGCAACGATTCTTCTTGAAAATAGCTCGTAAACTTCAATAGTTCATCATTGGTGTACCAGAGAAGGAATTACAGTTGGGCCAACATCTTTTCTGCTGCATAAGTCTTCTCGTGTTACTTAATGCAAATACTACAGATGAGTAGTACTTTGTCCAAAATACATTTGCTGACTATATTTATCATCTGCCTTCTTCATAGTAAACAAGAAGAGACATCTGTGGAGAAGGTCTGGTAGCCACAGAAAATATTTTGCATCACAGTCTCTAAGTGGTGCCATTGTGAACTATTCTCAGCTCAAAGAGCTGTTCTCCAGGGCAGCTGAAACACAGATGGATGTTTGGTGTTTGTGCCCCTTGGTGACTGCATTATATATTTGCAATGCAAGGAGTAAAACACTGGGTGGAAAGTGCCACTTCAAGAGACCTGAGAGTGTGATTTTGGGAATTGCAATAATGTCGTAGGTTTTCTCACAAAAATGCTCAAGTCTAGCCCTTAATCATGCACTTGAAAGAAGTGGGCTCAGGCCTTATGAAAGGTGTTTACTTACTCAGCTTTAAGGCACAGGCCAAGAAATAACTTGATCGGATTAGCCGAGTTTGAATAGGAGCAGCAGCAAATGGAATCAGATGAGTGTGAACCATGTTGCTGTGCTCTCTGTTAGAAAAATATCTGCCAGCTGCCATTGCAGAGAGTAATCCTGCAAGGTGCTGACACCTCCAGTCCACATTGCCCAGGGGAGCTGGACCACGGCACTTCAGGCGTGCAGCTCCCATTACTCACCTTAGCTGAACAGTGTTTTTCCTGTGAAATCCTACTTTTCTCTGTTATATAAAGGCTGGCTCTTCTCTGCCTCCTCCTCCTTGAAAGGCTCTTGACGCTCACAGGGACTGAGTGCATTGCTGATTATTCTCAGCTGCAAGATTACAGAGATGGCAGTGCTCAGGTCAGTGGGGCATGAACGTGGCTCAGCTGGAGCACAGATGTGAGCAGATCATGTAAGGAAAGCAGCTGAAATTCTGGGAGCCAAATGAGGATAAAACAAATTTTGAAATCTAAGGGCTTTGTTTAAAAGCCTTTTGACTTAGGTGCAGATTATACCTGAAATGCTCTAGAATTAAAAACACCAAGAGGGTAAGGATGTTTCTTGTGCTTGAACTTGAATGCAGGAAGGCAAAGATGGAAAATGAGGTCACTTAGCTCAGCTGCAGTGAATCCTTTGATATTCATTTAATGGATAAGTAGATATAACTGAGCTTGCAGTGAAGACTTTGAATTTTAACTACTAAAGCTCCTTATAATTTTCTCACAAGTCTTTTACATAAACTGGACATTGGGAAGCATTTCTCTAAGGAGAGGGTGGTCAAAAACTGAAACAGGCTTCCTCGAGAGGAATTGTCAATTTCCCAAGCCTGACAGCATTTAGGAGGCATTTGGACAGTGTCCATAATACCATTCTTTAACTTCTGGTCAGCTCTGGTCAGGCAGATGGACTGGTCATTGCAGGTCCCTTCCAACTGAAATATTCTGTTTTATTCTCTTCTGCCAAGCAGTTAAACTGTACAGACAGGTTGTGCTGTTCCACTTCTGCTGCAATACCACACAGGTCTCCTCAACTTGTTCCCCCTTTTCTTCTGCGCCTGAACCAGAGGTGAGAGGTGGTCTGCTTCTGGGAGATCCATTGTTTTAGCAGTGTTTGGTTTGAGATGCTGGTCAAAATGGAAAAGTTGAACTCTGGACGAGGAACTGGATTCTTCTCTGATAGAGGGAGTCTTTCAGTCTGAGTCAGATCTATCTCTAATCCTTTTGTCCTAGTATTTCCTTTTATTGAATAGCTTCCTTATGTATTGAGTTCCAGAAATTCCAGGTTGCTGATACACATGGGAAACAGATTGCAACAGAGAGCAGATTTAATTATTCAGGTCTAGAATCAATGAGGCAGAACATTTTTTCTTCATGCTGTTTGAAAAGGGAGAAGAATCTTCCCTTTTTTATTTATAGGAAGAAGTTTGAGATCAAATGACTCTGAGCTGCCCTTTGATTGGTTATTCAGTGATCACTTGAGGAAAGAATAATGAACTGGGTTTTTCCCCCCCTTCTTCATTTGAAAATCAGGTCTTACCAGTGCTGGGTGTTCGGGGGAGTTCTAAGACCATAGTCTTAGATGCTTCAGGAAGCTTATTTTAGGAGGGAAGACTTGACTGAATGCCAGTAGACAGAGCTAATCATGGGGACATCTGGATTCACTTCTTAACTCTGCTGCATGACCTTGGGTCAATGATTTAGGTCGAGTCTTTCCAAAATGTTCAGTGTTTGTAGGTGCTTATGCTGGATTTCAGCATTACTGAAAATTAGGCTGGAACTGCATTCAGTGTTTCAAATTCAGCTTCCCAAAACTGGGACACTTGTAAAAAGGAGACAGAAGTAAAATGTGTGCCCCTGTGTCCTCATTTGTACAACAAGGATGGATAACTTTGTTTGTAGAGTGTGCTGAGACTTCCTGAGGTAAAAGCACTAGACAGGAGAAAGGATGGCAGCAAGCTGCTTGCAAAGAGTCAGAAAAGCAGACATCGTTCAGCAGAAATCAAAGGATGCTGAACAAGAACCAAACTTCCCAGAGTTCACCAGCTGAAGGGCTCCCCAGAGTGTCAGAGGACCAAGCAGATCTAAGGAAGGGCAGAAATGCTGGGGCCAGAGGTTGCTGGCTGTCTGCAGACTGAGTGTGCAGCCTCCAGCCCATCCAGCTGCCTCCCACCTGCTCCCACAGCAGAGCAGCAGCTGAATTGTCCTTCCTTGGAAGGGGCATCCAGAGCCACAGGGCTGATCACAGGCAGGGTGATGCAGGTGGAGCAAGCTATGTGCTGCTAACAGACTCTGGTCTGTGTCACACACAGATGGGGCACACCTGATGTGCAGGTGTGGAGCAGCTGTGCTGAACATCTGCTCAGACAGTGAAGAGCCCTGGCAGTGCCCAGCTCCTCTCCTGGGCAGGGCTGGGGCTGCTGGGCTCTGCCTGCTGTCAGGGCTGTGAGTGCATCACTTCCATGGTGCATCCTGGCTCCTGCCAGCCTTTGAAATGAGCTGAGGCACACTTGTAGAGCAATGGCCAGGGAGCAATGCTTGCAGACAGAGGACGCTTTTGAAGGGAAATCCTCCAGTCCACAAACAGCTCCTACCCTCACTGGTCCTGCAGGCTTGGCACCACGGAGCCAAGTCACACACAGTGGTTTTGCCCCACTTCTGCAGGGTAGTCCTGAAACCACCTGGGACCCATCTCTGACCCAGTTGAAGGCCCCTGCTTCCACTGTGCAGAGCAAGCAGCCCCTCAGGCCTTACATTTTATTTTTGCAATATGAGTTCAACCTCCAGCACAAGCAAACACAAAGCACAAGTGCTCATCTCCTTATCTGTACCATCCTTGAGCATCAGAAATACATTTTATATACAAGATAGAGAAAGGCAAAGAAAAACAACGCAAAAAATGTATTTTTTGAGGAGAAAAAGAGAACAGCTGAGGACATGAATGCTATTATTGCCTCTTTCAATGAGCTGGTAGTTGCTAGGAGTGTTCTCTTACTCAGAAAAGCAGAGAAGGTATTTAGTTTAATTAGATCACTGATTTTCTTTGCTGTCTAATGATTGCATTTATTCTGTGGACAGGGAGAGCTCAAGAAATAAAGGTAGGCAGTTTAATGGCACATAGACTCCATGTAGCTCTCTGCTTAGGATGAGTTTCATCCATAGTAAATAGCAGAGGAATTACAAGAGGATTTCAGGGTGATGCATCCAAACAGGCAGCTTTGACATGTTTGTCCTTGTTCCTATCTTGTTGCCAAAACAAAATCCAAGACCAAAAAAGGACCCAACGAGCTCAGTTATGCCCCCAGTGCAGGTGATGTGAGCTGTGCCCTCTGGGTGGGAGCAATGCACAGCAGCACCTCCAGGGAGCCTGGTGATCCCTGCTCCAGCTGGCACCCCCTGAAAGTGGAGCAGGAGGGGTCAGGGTGCCCAGCAGCAGCGTGGCAGGCAGATAACCCTGCAGAAGATAACCCTGCCAGCAGAGCAGAGTGCTGGCCTCTTTAAAACTGACCTTTGCTGGCTGGCTCTGATAGTGTTAGAACTCTTCTGAATGAAGCCCTGAAATGAGCCAGAATTTCAACACCAGGTTTGTGATCAGATGGTGTAATTTTTTTTTAAGCTGGAGAATCAATAGCTTTGGGAGGAATGATTTTAGCTTGTTAAGTCACTGTTTTCATTGCTGAAATTTATTGGGTTAACCTCCCCACACCCCCCACGTCTTTGTGATTTGCCAGAAAAGTGAATGTGATAGGGAGTGACCTGGGACAGAGAAAGGGCTCTGTGCTCACCTCCCCTCCCATGCACCCAGCAGCAATCGTTACTAAACTCCCAAAATCAGGAGGTGAACACTGCAGGAGTCATCTGAATGTCACCCCTGCTTTCCTGGGCAGAAATGGCTCTCAGTATTTTTTGCAAATTGCTCTGAAGTAAAATGTGTGTTTATGCACTCACCCCCACACACATGAATTTGCATCATTTGGATCAGCCAGAAACAGAGACGGAGCTTTAAGAGCTATAGGTTTTGGAGAACATTCTGTTCAAAAAACTTCTGACCATTCACTTTCAATATTCTTTCCCTGAAAACACACAATCTCAACTCTGCTGAAGGATTGACTGTGAACAGCTACCTTTGCTCTTATCCTACATGAGGGAGAGTCATGTTATTATTTGAGGATTATTTGGCTCTTTGTCTGAGTCAGGTATGGTAAAGTGTTGTTTATAGTTTGGATATCATCATTTCATATCACAACACACATTTATTTACCTTTCTTGTAGTAATTGAATGGCAACAAATGAACACAGGTATCCACCCAAGACTGCAGAAGAAATATTGTTTTGCTTGTGCTAAAAGTAGTTTTGTATTTCCTAGGGTTGTGAATCAGCATTCTGCTTTTTGCCATGTTTTGGGAATTTTAAGGAGCCATTAGACAAATTGGTAGAATTAATTAGATGCATGTTGTTCTTGTTACAGAAACCCCAGAGACATTTTGAATAATATTCTACAATGTTGTATCTTTACCCTGCAAGGTTCAGCAATTTGCTAGAACAGAGCGAACTTGGACAGCTATTTTCTCCAGGATTTGACAAAAATCCTAGAGAACAAAATGTTCCAGTAATCATCTTTTCTTTTTAAGTATCTGCTAGTTTTTAATTCTTTTCTGCCTTTCATTTTGCAGAAGCAGCGTGTATTGGTTGAAAACAAAACCAAACCAAAAAAACAGAAAAAAACCCAAACAAAACAAAACAAAACAAAAACAAACAAAAAAAAGAAAAAGAAAACCAACATACCACCATTGTTCCTGCCTGTATCTTTCAAGTCACTTCTGTGCTGAATCACAGTGTTCCATTACAACCATTTTTATGGTGTAATTGTTTTGTATAATCCATTTTCTTTGGACACCTTTTAGCTTCTGTCTGAAGCTGTTCCTGCTGTAATGGATGTTGTCACAAATCTGTCACAGGTAACCAGCTAAATTTAGAGCTCAGTAAACCAGGGGAGAGTGTGCTGTAGATAAGAGCATTGGGATGCAAAAGTCACAGTAGTAGCACAAAAAGTCCACTTGTGGCAGGTGACAAGGGGGAAGCACAGAACATTTGGTTCCCACTGAGCACCATCACCCACGTTGTGGCAAACAAAGATGCTGTGAGGGTTCAGGTGCAGGCACAGCAGCCCCAGAGAACTTCAGGGTGTGCTGCTGCTGCTGAGGAGGGCTGGGCTGTGCTGGGGCACTTCCCTGGGCATGCAGGGTGGTGTTTGTGCCAAGCTTGGAGCTGCACAGCTCTGGGACAGGGAGCTGTGAGGCAGGACAGGACCCAGAGCTCCTGGAGCTGGACAGTGGAGCCAAACCCCATCAGATCCCAGCCTGATTCCTCAGGCAGTGTGTCCCTAAAGAGGAGAACCTGTCAGGCATGGGGGGCTCAGACCTGGGAAGCCAAGTTCCCACAGTGGAATGGCTGGGTGATTGTCAAAACTGAGATCATTGTACATTTTCTGTCTTTTGAGAAGAAGAAAGTGAGGAACGTGGAGGAGAAAAAGCAATGAAAAGATGAAGGCAGGTGGTATAAGAAACAGCAAGATGGAGAGAATCCATATTCAAAGGAGATCCAATTCTCTGCATTGTGATCCTATGGATGTCAAGTACAGGGGATAAGTGAGGGAAGGGCAGAAAAGAGTGAAGAACAGCAGGAGGCAAGGCATGGCAAGGAAAGGAGAGGGTGAAGTGGAGGCAGAAAAACTTAAGCAAGCAGATCAAATAGCACAGGTATGCAACTGCTTTGGCACACCTGGTTTAGTGTCTGTGTTTCTGTGTGATGCTCCATGCTGGGCTGGGGCACAGCAGAGGTGAGGCCGTGCCCATGGGGTGCTCTGGCAGATGGGGATGGCACAGCTGAGCTGAGCTGCTGTCACCCAGTCACTGTGACACTGGGGCAAACATCTGTCCCTGTGTGACAGAGCATGGAGCACGGGGTGGGTGGCACAGCAGGGCCAGGGCTTCAGCAGAGCTGCTGATCCTTCCTGTGCTAAACAACCACAGGGACCCAGCCACACTGCTTGGTTTTCCAATTGCCATCTACATAAACATCAACTATGAACAGCACTTTACTGAAGAGGTTAAATTCTGCCTTTTAAAAGTGAAATCAGCTGTTTTGCTGCCAGGGAGTTGTGCCCTCCTGTTGCCTCAAGAATAATGGAACATTGGCATACTGACATGTAAATCATATTGCTGGAGAATGTGTTATCTCTCTTATTTGTGACTGCATCGTGCCACAAAGTGCTGCATCTTGTAATTGGGGGCTCTCTGATGAATTCATTGCATGCAAAGTCTGTGAAAATTATTAGCACAGCATATTTCCATAATTAAAGTGTTTCTTATGGTACAGATTTGTAGACTCCCTAACTGCTGTATGTTACTTTAATGCAAAATTCTATGAAAACTCAAATACAAGCAGAACAAAGCTTCTATGCATAGAGAATGTTTCTCATTAGACCAGTTGTTGTAGCTGGGAAAAGCAATCAAATCATCCTGGTTCAGGGACACTTTTAGGTGATGGATGAAAGCTTTATTCATTGCTGATCACAAAGAAATGGCCAGCATCTCTCACAGAAATATCTTTGCCCTGCCATGAGTGGCATAACCAAATAACTAAAATTTAACCTATAATGAAACATTCATAGGAATTGCTGCTTTCAGGACACAAGTCTGACTGTTCCATTAAGAATTATCCCAAGGTAATATTAATATTTTGATGGTTTCCAGCAAGTCAATAAATAAACATTTTCTTTACTCACAGGTTTGCAGTTTTAGGTAGCTCCTGGAGTCTGATAGTTCTGTGAAACAGAAAATTCCTTCTCCTGTTCTCCCTTCAGTAAAAAATGTGCCAGAATATAGCAGATAGCTTGGAATAATACTTTAACTATTAGTTGTTGACTGCAAAATCCATTTGTCTTGTTGAGGCTGTCATTTGGCTACATTACCCTTTCTGTAACCCTGGAAACAACTTCAAATACTGTGATACTTGAAAAGTCTGAAATATAATGTACCCTTAAAATGCTATGAGTGGTTTTTGAGACTCCCTGTACAAAGGAAGAAAAAATAATTTCCCTTTATAGAGGGCATTAAGCAGTGATGGATGTGCATTGCTTTGTGAGAAAGCTGATCCTCACCTGTTGTAGGTGGGGTGAGAAACCATGCCAGCAGCACTGACAAGTTTCCTCTTTACCTGCCCACAGAGTTCAGGAATCCCTCTCTCAAAGTGTTACAGAAGGGGATTTTCAGGAGGCAATAAATAAATTTTGATCCCTCTGGTTAATGCAGTTAAGGTCAAAGAGATTCTATCTGGATCTATTTAAAATACTCTTAACCTGCAGACATACTGCTGTCAGTAGTGCTAAGTGTCTTAGCTGGCTGAGCAATGTATACAACCCTTATGAAACTATTCTTAAGTATTCTGGTTACTATATTTAGCTCTGTCTTATAACAAGACAAAAAGCACTTAGCTAAATGCAGTCCTGAAGTGCTTAATCCAGTTAAGATTATTTTGTCCTTAGGTGTCTTCTGCTAAGACATTTTCTTGCTCACCGTCCTGCTGCATCATGCAGAAAGCTGCTCTGGGTGGCTGGGCCTGTGAATTCTTTTATGGGTGTTTATTCTGTGAGCTCCTCCAGGTCTGCTGCTGGCTGAGGGCATTGCTCACTTTCATTAGGAAGCCTCATTCCTCTGGCAGCCCAGATCTGCTGCACTGCAGCAGTGACAGCTCCTCCTGGGCACTGGGGAACGCAGTTTGGGCTTCATTTCCCAGTTTGGGCTCAGTGAGCATCAGCTGGGCTGTTGGCACTCTTGGTGACCAGGACTTCTCTCAACTTCTCAGCAGTTGTTCTGTCCCAGAAGTCAGAGAAGTCTGACTCCTCAACAGACTTCTTCTGTTCTGGCTGGGTGGGAGGGAGGCCAACCATTCTAATGAGGCAGGAAACCCATCAGGCTTCCTGGGAGCTTTCAGTTGTTAGACAACCTGTGGGCAAAGTTTCCATAAAATACAGTTTCTATAAAATAATGCTTTGCACTCCAAGCTTGGGAAAAATCCTTTTCTTTAGCTGAATTTTTGCATGGTCAAGTCTGCACACAAAGAACAATTTTTCCCTGATGAATTTTGATAGAACTTTCTGTGTATCCACAAGAATTTTTTTGTAATTTAACCCATTGCTTTAAAAAGACTTTTCTTTATACCTGTGCATCTCTGAACTTATCCCCAGTCACCAAATCTTCTGTAGGGGGCATTTTTCTATAGAAGAAACAAGTGGGTGATTTTGACAGAACAGCACTGAGGGATGAGCATTGGGGATAAGAGCCTCAGCTCAATAGGGTAACAAATAAGATCACACACTCCTTTTGAACTGGAATACAGCATGGGTGGGGTAGCACTGCTGTGAGAGCAGAGACACAGCAGATCCACTGAGTTTAAGTTTGCTGTGCAGGTGTTGTTTCCAGTTACAGCATCACTGGGGTGTCAGGAGTTAGGTGATATTTTCCCTAGATTTTGTGTGTCCCATCAGTAGCAAGTATTAAAGGGAGGCCTTGAGTCCATTCACAGCTGGGTGCTTGTGACTTGTGCTGACTTTGCTGATGATGTTTGTCTTGAAGGAGGTTTTGGCTGCAAGATCTGATAGATGAGGTTCAGGTCATGCTTGTGGTTTTCACAGCACACCAGATAAACTGTCGTATTTGGAAGAGCTCCAGTTGCTCCTCAGTGGCTCCTGGCCAGTGGGGCCATTCTCCCACCCTGCTGGGTCACACAGCTTTCTGGGCATGAGAGCTCACATTGGCCTCCCCAGGCTGCTTCTGTGGCAGTAGGTGATGCCCACAGAACCAGGAGCCCAAGAACTTGGTTTAACTTGGAAAGCTTTGCTGAGCTTTCATTAGTCATACTTGAGTATGGTTCTAATTTGTGGCGGTAGACTTCTCTCAGCTTGAAGTGATTACAGCTGTCCAGGCTGTCTTACCTGCAACTGTGTTTTAACTGGACTTGCTTTTCCTTGCAGGATTAATTTTTCTCCATCTCTATTTACATGGTGGTAAGAAGTGCTAATCCCACTCTGTCAGTCTGGACTGATGAATCTGAGGAATAGAACAGGTAATTTCTAATTTGGTTTGTAGCTTTTGGTGACTCAAGTAATGAGAACCACTCCCTCTCTTTGGAGTGCATTCATAACAAAAGAATTCATACAGTATCTCCTGCCCAGGTCATCTGCAGGGAGGGAGATCCTTGCCCTGGAGCGGGGAAGGAAGGATAAAATTTTGTGGCTGTTGCTGTGAGCAGCATCCTTGACTTCCTGACAGTTGTGGGTGGTTCTGGTTTGTGTTATTTTTATAGCTACCAACATGTTTGAGCTTGGAGTAGTCTCTAACGAGAGGAAATCTTTTGGATTTACCTATTGAAAAGTGCCCCTAGAGTTCTGGGCAGCATGGGGTGTTTTGCAGGGCAAGTGCTCTGTGGAGATGGGGGCAGATTGGTTCTGAGGGTGGGGATGGGTGTGATTTCCTCTTTAGAGGTGTCTGAAGGGCATTCCAGCAGAGCTGAACTGGGCAACGTGGTGTGGGGTGACAGCAGCTGCCTCACCTGCACCTCCCTGGCTCCTGTCCCTCAGACTCAGCCCATCTGAGTCACAGAAAGTCACCAGTGAAGAAGTTACCTTTGTGTTGAATTTTCCATCATTTAATGGAGCTTTAGAGTACTGTGTACTCCCAATACTCCTTACTGGGAGTTGTTGCCACTTTTCTCCTTCCCTGGCTAGTGCCAGGTGAGGATATTTAAATTGAAGCCTTGGGTATGAGTCCCAGGACACAGCTCAGATGATGTGGGAGCAGTCCAGCATGGCAAGCAACAGTCACTGGCTGCAGGATGCTCTGGATGGACCTGTCTATCACATCATCTCTTAGATAGCCTGATAGCATGCTGCTGTTGCCTAATGCCAGTCCTTTAGGGGATTAGCACAGTTTCTTTCTCCTCTGTCTTTCCACTGGAAATCTCAGATATGTTTCAAGCAGGGTGGGCAGTGACTGAAATCAAGCAGTAGCCTCTGTGATTTCCCAGAACAGGACCAGCTGTGGTGCTGCCTGCTGCAGACACCAGGGCAGATTTCTCTCTTTTTTGCTCTTGCATTTGACAGGAAGATGCTGATTCCTGTACAGAGATGGGTGCTTCAGCAGGATTCCCTATCCTCAGAGGGCAGGACAAAGGCAGGCTGAGGGGCTGTTAGCTTTTAATCTTTCCTTTTAAAGTCCCTGTAGGTGGATGTTTGGGCATGTAGCAGCAGTCCCACTTCTCATGCCTCAGTAGCTGACTGAACATGCAAAGAAAGATATACCAGGAGTGGAATTTGGGAAAGGGAAGATTGAAACATCCAGGAGGTCTTTAAGTACAAAGACTTATCACTACACTCCATGTTTTGACATTCTGAGCAAGATAGGGAATGTGTCTCAGTAAGTGCTTCTGTCTTTCCCTTGCAGAGCCCTGTGTTGTGTAAACGAACTGATGGATGAAGATGAGAAGGACAGGGCAAAGAGGTATGACAGCATGCACTCCTGGGGGAGAACTGTAAATGCTGTTTTGTCCAGTGCTTGACAATGAACTTGACCCCACTGATGTCAGAGGCAAAGCTCCCACACAGTTTACAGGCTGTGTATAGCTGACCACAAGCAACACAATTTAAGTTCAGGCTTCTCACAGAGTTTGGCCACCCCTACAATGGGTAATCTGGCTGAGTGGGCCTTAAATTCCACTGCTGTGCCCTCAGGAGCTCATGCTATCCCATGGCTATTTATTATCTTGAAGCAGGATTCCTGACCTGTGATTTTATTGGCACCAAGCAGTGCTGCCCACCTGGGGTAGAGCTCCCTTTGCAGTCCTGCTTTAGCCCAGGCCTGAGTTAATCTCTGTCAGAGAAGCTCTTGACTCAGTTCTGTTCAGTCATTGCACACTAGTGCCAAAACAGAGATGGCTGTGAATGCTGGATCTGAGAACATCCAAATGCCAACCTGAGTATGAATGGAAATGCTTTCTGCATACCACCCTCAGTCTGGATCACAGCAAGTATGCATCATCGTGAATACACTTGTAAAGCAAATTAATTACTACTGGAAGAGATTGCATGAAAAGTGTTATCTCAGATATGAGCACTGGAAAGAAAACTTTGGAAGGAACTAAATGGGTTTGTTTTCTCCTCTACTGTTTTTAATGGAGGGGGAAAGCCTAATAAATATTCTTGATTTGTCAACTGAAAGCTAATTGTAATTCTGCAGCCAGACCTGTAACATTCCCAGTTTCATACATCACAGCAGTAGTTTTTCAAGACCACATACAAGATTTTATTCTGCAGTTCAGTTGCCTCTGCAGTGTTGTCTCTTGATAAGCTCCTTTTGTAAGTGCAAATCAGAGAAATCCTTCACATTTTGACATTTATATGTTTGTGTACTAACTGCAAAACAAAAGTTCATAAAAATTAAGTGAGCAAAACATGAATATGCATGAACACACTTTTCTCTTACTGGAGGAATTTGTCCCATAACACCTTCACTATCACTGCTTTTGAAACAGTGGGAAATGAAAGGTATGAAATGTATGTCAGGATATGATCTTTCCCAAATGAGCCCAAATATGTGTTACCTCCAGATGTTCCTTGCTGCTGGTGAGTTCAGTCTTGCTACCAGCAAAATCTTTGTGTGCAAGCCCAATTTTAAACAAATAAACATTCCCAGCAGAGTTTAGATTCCTGTATCTAGTGTGTTTTTGTGGGGCAGGATAGATACCTCACCCTGGTTTGGGCTGTAGCTCCTTCATTCTGCTGAGTGGCATTTGTGCTTTTGTCCCCAGGGCATCACGCAACAAATCTGAGAAGAAGAGGAGAGACCAGTTCAATGTCCTCATTAAGGAGCTGTGCACCATGCTGCAGGGCCATGGCCACCCTCTCAAGATGGACAAGTCCACAATCCTGCAGAGGACCATTGACTTCCTACAGAAACAGAAAGGTACTGGGGGCGCTGCCCTGCAGCTGCCAGAAAATGCAAATCCCAAGCATCTCAGGGGCCACCCAGAGAGGACAGGAGCCTGACTGAGGGGCAGAATAAGGGACAGTTGGCCTCAGGAGGTGGCTAGGGCTGAATACATTGCTGACCAGTTAAACACAGGTTTGAAAAGGTGCAGTGCTGTGTGCCTTTTACTGTAGATACATCATTACCCTCACTGGCCTCCACATCCCCTGGCCTGCATTGTGCTCTCTCAAACAGAAGAGCTGAGGAACAGCACCCATTACAAAAGTCAGAGGAGAGGGTGTTGTATGCCATCTTCCCAGGTCTCTTGGATTAGGAGATGATAAGCCTGTCCTGCTGCCTGGGCACTCACAACAGCAGCTTGTGAAACAGCTCCAGAGTTGAAGGGCACAGCTCCTGAATTGCAGATACCCTTTGCTCACAGGAATTCTCTACTACTCTAAAATTAGCCCATTGATCTTAATTTTTAAGGTTATCTTCAGGCCACCTAGAATATCTCCATTTCCCTTTCTTGATTTCTAATGCATTTGTATCATGATGGCATGGAAAATGACTGTTGCATGCAAGAAGGCTTTGTGTGAAGATTGATATAAGGATTATTCCTCTAACAGCTTCGTTAAAGAAATCTTACTTGAAAACGAAAAAAAAATCCAAGTAGCATGAGTCATGTTGCTTTTTTGATATTTTCTCTTTAAGAAATCACAGCACAGACAGAAGCCTGTCAGATTAGACAAGACTGGAAGCCTTCATTTCTTAGCAACGAGGAGTTCACCCAGTTGATGTTAGAGGTAAGAAGAAATTAAATAGATTAGTGAGAAATAATCAGTTCAGTGGAGTAGATCAGGGATATACAGTTCTTTTTCACCTGTAGGTCCCAATGTTAATGATTTCTACTCTGCTGGCACACACAATGCAGACCTGACAGAGGCCAATGTTGTACTAAATGCTTTGCAGACACAGAATTAAAAATAAGATTGCTTCCCCTTGAAGATAAATGGCTTTTGGTTTGGGAATCAAGGTTGATTTGGCCTGGTGAGAGAGGGAAAAGAGAATTTCCTTTTCTCAGAAGAGCCGCTAGAGCTGGCGGCTTTAGGAAAAACTTGAAAGGGCCTGAAAGAAGCAGAGCAGCTCTGTTCCTCCCACATGCCATTAGGCAGCAGCACTGCCTGTGCTGCCTCTGCAGCTGCTGTCCTCTCTCTGGGAGTGCTGCCTCTTCTGCTCGAATTGCCTTCAAGTGCATTCAGGAAAACAGCTCTTACACTCCCACCTCTGAAATGCTGTGCTGATCTAGAAACATCCCCCAAACCCACATTTCTGCCCTGGCTCCTGTGGCAGGGACACCTCCTGCCCTGCGTGGGCAGCGCTGCTCTTTGCCCCACCAAAAGCAGGGTGGATGCTGGGCTGAGCTGGGAGGTGCTGCTGTGTCTCAGCTACTCTTTTTCATCAGGATGTCATGACTCACCTCTCTGGAAAAGTCTGTTCATTCTTTCTGGGAATCTCTCTTGCCAAACAAGCCGGCTTGTTCCAGCTGAATCCAAACAAATTCCCCCCTTAGGCTGGAAGTGGTGGGGGAGAGCAAGCCCTGTAATAACTGCTGGCTGGACTCTGGCAGACCAGTGAACAGTTTGCTTAAAATCAGTGGGATTTTCCCAGAGAGGACCCAATTTGAGCAAAGGCAGAGTGTGGCAGTGAGTTGGGGAGATGGGGAATGCTGCATCTTTGGTCCCTGTAGCTGAGCTGCAGAGCAGCCTAACAGTGTCTTTAGAAGAGCTTTGTGCACAGTGCTGACCAGCTATTAAACCTCCCAGATCTTGATGTTAGGGAAGAATAAGGACAGACACTGCATAAATGGTACAAGGAGATACTGTGAAGAATAGGGAGAACACAACATCCAAGGGGAAGAGCACAGGCAGTGACTTAAAAGGGACAGAGAGGTTTGACTCTGGGACAGTGGATGAGAAAGGGGAAAACAGAACAAGCCTTAAAATTCTTTTGTCACTCACCTTACAAATCAGTGCTTTAAGCAAACTAAATAAGGCTTTAGATCCTTTTCATATTGTCCATAAACTGCTAAAAATACATAATTGTATAGTTTTTCTGTCTCTGCTTATCCATCCACAAAGCTGGATTTGCCATGATGATATCTGACATCTCCTTACGCACTGAGTTTGTTAACTATTGTGTAATTCAGAACACATAATGAAGTGACTGAAGTCAGCAGGATTGTGTGGGTGTTGAAATTCTAAGCATCACTGTCTCACTTCATGTTAAATAAATACTCACTGGGTGAAAAATACAAGTCAATTTAATAATAATGAGAATGAAAAAATAAGAATATAAAAAGAATGTTGAATTAGACAGCATGTGTAATTTTTATTTTTCCACATTGAGCTGTCTTTTCTTTGATTAATTTCTGCTAGGTTTAAGCTGTTAGAAGCATCACTAAAGAATCAACGAATCTAAAATATTTTAAGTTTTTCCATTGCATAATTCTGTTTTGGGTTTTTTTTTCCTTTTTTTTTTCCTGTCTATTATCATTAGGCACTGGATGGCTTTCTCATTGCTCTTACCACTGATGGGATTATTATCTATGTGTCTGATAGTGTTTCATCTCTGCTGGGACACTTACCGGTAAGTTCTGACCATGCAATACCCTGAGGCTCATCCCCCTCCTCAGTGCAAATCAGTCACTGCAGGGCTGGGGATTGGTTTTGTCCAACCAAAGAGGGAACTGACTGTGGGTGGGAGGTCAACCAACAAACTCTTGTGGAGTTTCTCAAGTTCCTGTGAATAACAGATTCTCTCCCAGGGTCTGTGAATTAGCTTAAAAAAACCCAACTATGCAAAATCTCTGTGCTCATAGCTCATCATTTGGCTGTCCATCTAAAGGTCTGGGAGGTGTTTGACCCTCCAGGTTAATGGAAAATCTTATGATTGTGAAATGAGTGCTGGAGCTCTTCTTAGATAAGGTAAATATTATTTCAGAACTGAATCTATGCTCTTTGAATGACATTGGGTTTTTCTACTTTGAGCCCATAGTCTTCAGTAACAAATGTGTGGTCTCAGAGTTTTCTGAGAGAACCACTAGAAATTAGTTAGTTTTCAGGTGCAGAAATTTCAGCTTTGCCCCTCAAAAACATTTTTCTCTTTATCTAGTGCCAAGCATGAAGCACCAAGGATGTCCTAAATGAGGGAAAATTGGAGCACACAGTTACCTGAATGTCATGTGTGCAAAGAACAAATCTGTGCTGACATTTTGGTAGAACCCCTTTAATCAGGATGTGTGGGTTGATGAGCACTGAATCACTTGCAGGTCAAGCTGATTTTGCCAGATGTTCAGCCTAGATGACAAATGGAGGCTGTAGGGAGCAGCTCTCCTTCTTCTGTGTCCTGCTTTCAAAGAAAAATGTTTCACTTCTCATCATGTTATATTCCTGTGGTACCAGGGTTTCTTCTCCAGCCTGTATCTGCCTGAACTGAAGGGAAACCTCTGGAACTTATTCAACCTTTTGCAAATAGATAGTAATCCTGGGGTAAAATAGTCTAAGGGTTAGATTCTGCCCTAGATCCATCTGCAGATTGACTGGGCTTCCTTGTCTTGGGCATCTGCACCAGACCAGCAGTGTCTGTGCTCTGCTGAGGGTAAAAAGGCATGTGGTTGTGTCAGGCTGTACTGCTGAACATGACAAAGCATTCTTTTGTATCAGTCAGATTTGGTGGACCAAAATATATTGAATTTTCTGCCTGAAGGGGAGCAGAGCGAGGTATACAAGCTGCTTTCTCCACATGTGCTCATGACAGATCCTGTTGCAGCTGATTTTCTCAATGGTAAGCTCTGCTCTTGTCTGTGGGTCAGAGAAGTTTGCCAGAGGTGAACAGCTCCCAGGGAAGTCTGCACAGAGCTCTCCAGCTGTCTAATGCTCTTGCCTGCCACTTCTGTCTTGCTGCATTTGTGGGTTTTAGTGCATCACATCTCTAATGTTCCTATGCGCTCCCAGTACTTGCTCGTTGATTAGGACAGTCTTTGTTTTACCATGTGCTTTGCCCCTTGGATGGTAGATGCTTTTCCCCAGATGGGATGCTGGACTAACCCTGAGAAAGGAGTGAAGGCTCAAGGGAAAAAAAATTGGAGAAATCCCAAACGGTATTGGCAAAGCCATCATTTCTTAGGAAGCTTGCTTGTCTCAGGACACGAGAGAAGCCCTAATGTAACTTAAGCAACTTCCTATCTGAACAGTCCATCAGGATCTGTACTGCAGGCTGCTGTCCCATGTCCCCTTCCCTCAGAAAACGTCCCCAGGACCAGAGCAGGCAGGAGCATCTTCCCAACACCTGTGTTTCATTAATGAATGTTTCAGCCTGTGCTGAGCCCCCACCCTTTTCCCAGTGAGTTTGGAAAAGCCACTGAGCAGCACGGGGCTCCCCTCCTGCTGCCCTATGAGCACCAGTGGGAGCTGAGCAGCCTGAGGATGCTCTGAGCACCCTGATGGTCCTCTAAGCAGCCTCTTGGTGCTCTGAGCAGCCTCTTGGTGCTCTGAGCAGCCTGGTGATGCTCTGAGCACCCTGATGGTGCTCTGAGCAGCCTCTTGGTGCTCTGAGCAGCCTGGTGATGCTCTGAGCACCCTGGTGATGCTCTGCCTGGGGGTGGTTTCCCTCAGGCTGAAGGCCATATGGTCTAATCCATAGAGTTCAGACTTGGGGCAATAAACTGGATTAGAGCTTGGCCCAGTGCCCTCCAGTGTTAATGGAAGGGCTCAGGGTGAGTTCAGTGCCCTTTGATCCCACTGAGCAGTGCCAGAGCACAGTGCTGCAATACCCTGTACCTGCCCTGCATGAAATCCTGCATCCATCCATGGAGTCAGGGGAAAATCGTGCTGGCCAGTGCAGCCAGGGCTTCCTGCTCAACTCACTGGGGTGACTGCAAAGACAGGAAAAAAGGGTGAGAATACATTTCCTTAAGCAGAAACAGATGATAATTGCTCCTAGTAGTTATATATTTACATCTGGGTATCAGAATCTTCCCAGCAGGGTGTGCTCAGATAGCACTTGGTAGATAAATTAAATATGTGAGTGAGCTAAAGTGCAGACTTCTAATAACATTGTCTGTGTCTCCCTCTCTTTCTCTCGTTTCAGCAGAAAAACAAATAGAGTTTTGTTGCCATTTAGCAAGAGGCAGCTTAGATCCAAATGAACCCCTGATGTATGAATATGTGAAATTTGTAGTGGATTTTAAATATTTTACTCATGGTAAGTTACTGTTCCAGCCTACCTTTGTCTCTCCACCTCTCTCCTTTAATTGTATTGATCTGTAGCATCTTAAAGGCTCTGTTTCTGCTGAAATTGCCCCATAATTGTCAGGGATGGAATGGGCTGTGCATACATTGGATATATTTTTCATACAAAAGTGGTGGGGAGTCTGTTGATCAGAAGAGTGCACTCTCCTGTATGTTGTGCCTAAAGCTGATACCAGACTGAAAATGCCTCTGTTGGACCCACTGCCAATTGTAAAGCAGCCTCCTTATTCATATAGCCAGTAAAATATGGTATTCTGTTTCACTTGTGGCAGTGGAATGACACTTTACAGAGATTAAATACTTTGAGGTGCCTGTAAAATCCTGAATCTTGCAAATGTTGGCCTGGAGAAAGACTAAGGAGACTGCAGCTGCACACTGTGAGCTGCTCTGAGCTTACAAAGCTGCCCTGGGTGGGGGTTACAGCTGTGTACCTTGGAGCCTACAGGGTCGTGTTTTAAATGACACCAGCATGGATCAGGGTGGCATCACCCTGTGGTTGCTGGGTTTCTCCACTCACTGTACCTGTCTTAACACGGGGAGAAACCTCTCCTTCCTCTTCTTAAATAAACTGTCTGGTTGTTCCTAGTGCCTACACCCTCCTGTAATGGCTTTGAGTCAGCTATTGCACGGGCTTTCAGGTCAGCCCCAGAGGAGCAGATCTGCCTGGTGGCCACCGTGCGCCTGGTCACACCACAGTTCCTCAAGGTGAGCCCTGAGCACCCACAGCAGCTGGGGCAGCAGCACGGGGCTGGTGGAGGAGAGGAGGGGACGTGGCTGTGGCTGGGTATTGGAATATTAACCAATATTGCTGGACAGAACATGCCTGAGCTTGTCTGGCCCTTGGTGCTGAACCAAACAGCGGCAACTGTGGTGTTTCACCCCACAGACACTTTTGGCTGGCTGGGTGCTGCAGCTGGGCCCGTGGAGACAAGTCCAGGCCTGCAGGCCTCTGGTGGTGCTGGGATGGAGCTTCCCCCCATAACAGGGGCTGCTCCTTGGGTTTCCCTCTGGTGGACAAGCTTTAAGGTGATGGTGAAGGAAAGGAGTCAGTTCTGGTGGAGGGTTTGGATCCAGAGCTTTATTCTGGCCCACAGGCCTCTGAATGCAGCAGCAGCTCCAACAGAACTCCCTGAGCCCGTAGGTGCTGTTCCTTTAACCCCAGGGAGAGGGGCAGGGAAGGGGTAGGGAGCCACCAAGCAGGTACAGGAGAGGAGGGACAAAGGGACAAAGGACACCTGGATGGCCCAATGCCCCCCAGGGGTAGGGGGCATCCTTTGGATCTGCCAATTCCTCAATGCCCTTCTGGAATGCCAGGACTGACAGACAGTGCTGGGAGAGGGCAGGGAAGGGGAGGGAAGGGTGACTGACACACCTGGCAGGGAATTATCAGGGAGGGATCCGGGGTTCTGGAGTAAACCCTGAAATCACAATGGAACAGCTGGGAGTGGGAAATGACAGAAGTCTGTATTTTGGAAAGATAAGGGATGAAGCAGGAGCTGCTCTTGAGAAGAGGTGGGTTTGTGGTGGGGTGTCTCGGAGGGAAGCTCCAGGACAAGGTGACCAGCTGCACCACTTGGGAATTTGCAGCCTTCAAAGATGAGCATCCACCACTCCTTTGTGTGAGGATCTGCATTTTGGAACATGGAAAATGTGTGTTATGGTTGCTGCTGTTCTGTGAGTGTCCCGTGGCACTGATTGCAGGGATAACAACCCTAGTGCTGCTTGCTCAAGAGGGCATTACCAGCTCAGTTAGAGCCTGGGCCTGGAGCTGCCATCCATATTCAAATACCAGGATTTGCAAAAAGCTGGGGAATTTTGCCTAGAGTGCAAGATGAGACTCTTTGACTATTTATCCTAGCTCTGAAATTCAGCTCAAGGTTAACTATTCACCCATTTTTCATCAGTTCATGCATCTATAAAACAAGTCTTACACATTCCTTAGAGGAAAATAAGTCAAGTGATTTAAAAGCACTGTATTTTGCTATGGTTTATTATATCAACAAGATGCATGCTAGGTTTTGATAGCAGGCTCCTTTTGTCATTTCACAGAATTAAATGTCTGAATGTACCCTCTCTTTTGCAGGAGCTCTGTAACGTTGAAGAGCCATGTGAAGAATTTACATCGAGGCATAGTTTAGAATGGAAGTTTTTATTCTTGGACCACAGGTAAGAGATTTGGGTTTAGTCACTGAAGAATAAATAAACTTTAGCTTAAAACCAGATATTTTTTTATACCTGTTGCCTGAGATCCCAAATGGAATAGTTCTAATTACATGCAACTTAGTATTACATGCAACTCTGAACTTAGCTATTAGGCATCCTTAAATGCTTCACTATTTTCCATATTTTAGGCAAGTAGGAAACCATGGAAAATGTCAAGAATGTATAGAACAATCCTAACCAAGATAATAAGTCATTAAAAGTGAGCAGTGTGGGTCCCAATATATTCCCCATATTGGTTTAGCTCCTCTGTTCTGCAATTACAGCTTCCAGGAATCCTTCTAAATCTTTTGCTGTGTCAATAAGCTTTTGACTTCTCAGCTTGAGAAAGGATAGAATTTCTAAAACCAAAATAAAAAACAGTGGATTTTATTATTTAATTGTTGATTAGTTTTTGACAATGCAATATGGTAGGCTAGAATTCAGCTTCGTGAATGAAGCAGACTGGAACCAGTTTATTAAGCTGCTTAATTTAGGATTAATTTTCTTCAAAAGAAGCTGGTGGGTTTTATTCACTCTCTCACTTCTCTGTATTTGACATATGTGCATAAGCACATTGTAAAATCCTACCCTCTTCATTATCTCTCCCCTTGTGAGCTGTGCAAAGGTAGTCATTACTAAAAGCAGAAGACTAGTAAATAAGGATGTAAGGAAAAAAATATTGGTGAGGAATAAAATGTAAATACCATCTCCACATTTAGAGCAAGAAAGAGAGAGCAAATAAAAATGAGTAATAACTTTCATTTCTATAGAACAGAAGGTGTGTGCCTCACATCATACCTTGATGCATGGAGGAACTGACCCTGTGACACCCCTACATTGATTATGTGTGGTTTGGGACAGTCAGATAATTATTAATTCAGAGGAGATGTTGCTGGAGTGGTTTTGTTAGACTTTCATTGGCCTGTCTGATAATGCACATTTTTAGAATCAGCTGATTGATGTTAAGATTTGTAAAAGAGCCTCGAGCCCCTCACGTCACTGATGAAGTGAGCTGCTTCTCCTCAGGGCTGTGTCCCAGCAGCTCCTGTGAAAGAGCTGAGTAGGAGCTGCTTTGAAACTTGTCAAAGAGCCTTTTGATGAATGTGGGTTATGACTCAGAGAGGAATCTCTGTGCTGGGTGCTTGCAGACACTCCAGTCCCTCTGATATCCCCAGAGAGGAGGCCATTGCTACTGAGAGGAAATTAGGATGATGCAGATGCTGAGGCAGAGTTTGTGACAGATTCAGATACAAGCAGTGAGCTCAGACCCAAGAATGAGAGGAGATTGTGGGAGTTGTCTCATTTAATCACTGATTCCAAGCTCCCTCCAGTACAATCTGCAGGACACTGAAATGTTGCTGTTTCTTGCTGATTTGCATCAGCACAGGCTGCCTGGCACTGAGGTGTGCCATCAGCAGAGTAGAGGGTACCCAGCAGCAGCTGGAATCAAGACCTTTACTGTCATGATCACAATTCAAATCAAAGATAGATACAATAAAAACATTCCATAGATGTGAATAAACATGAGAACGATAGGAAAAACCTGTATTCTGGGTCTCTATGTAAATATGTGTAGAGGAAGAGAAACCCATCAACTTTGATAATGATTTGTTTCTCTTCGGCACTGTGGTACTGTTGTTATTTTCCCTTCATTTATTAAAAGACTGCACCCAAAAGACTCTCTAAAGACTGTGCATTCCCATTGCACAGCAAGCTGCAGATCTCAGGACTGGAACTTGAGCTAACAAGACACTTTTAAATTGCTCCACAAGGCATCTCCTTGTTAAATGACAGATGAGGAACGTTTTGTGGTTTCTTTCTTTTATGAAGAGCTCTGGTGATATTCAGGAAAGCATAATAATTTCCTGATCAGCTTAAATGTTTGTCTGATGTGCATCTGAAAGACACTATTGTCTTGAATATAAGCAGTAGGAGAAACAGTGATGCATTCTGCCAAAGAGACAGCAAGGACACTTTAATAAATACACATATTATCATCATTAACAGCAATCTGGGTCACATGAGGAAAAGGAACAGAGTGCTGTGAAAAGTTACTTAAATAAATAAAGCTGTATTGTGACAGAGACCACATATGTGCTCAGCACATTGTGTTCCAGGGGATGTGCTGTCAAGGGGAGGCCTGGCTCTCCCAGCCAAGCCCTTGTGCTGGGATCAGGAGCTCCTGCTCACACCTTGCTCCTCCTGGCACTGCTGTCAGGCACATTGTCCTTCTCCCCCATTCTTTGTGCCAGGCTGCCACAGCTGTGGGGAGGAGAGAGGTTATGGACCTGCCTGGGCTCTCTGTGGCTGAATAACCAATGCCCACTGTCCCTCTCAAGGGGAGAAATGTGGCACAGCCAAGAGAGAATTTCATACAGTAATAACCAAGAAACTCAGGACTGATCCATCGAAACCCACCTGTAATACACTGAAATAGCTTTTTCCTTGTAGTCTTGGCCACTTTATGGCCTTCTTCCTTAAGAGCACAGCTGAGCAGGACAGAGGCAGCAGGAGAGGCAGGTTTGATAGGCACCATCACCTCCAGCCTGCCCCATTTTGAGTTATTTACTATTTTGCCCAAACTGAACTTGGCAGGTGAGCACTGCCAGCACATCCTGCAGCCACATCAGCACAGATCCTGCCCCACTGAGTGCTTGAGTTGGTGCAGGCAGGGTTGGACCTGAGCTCTGGGAGATGGAGAGTGACAGGCTGGTACAGGGAGCAGAGACAAAACCAGTGGTTTTCTCCCCACATTTCAGTGTTGTTTCATAGTCATAAGCTGTCAGGCAGTGTTAGGATGCCTGCTTTAAAAAAAAAAATCTCATGTTTTGCCTAGAAAAAGGAAAATCTAGAATTGATAGCAGAATAGTGAGGTAAATGATTGCAATGTGCCTATCTAAATACTTCATCAATTCAACCAAAGCACAAACAGCCTTAAATCAGCCCCATGCCTATGGCTATCTGCACTACCAGCACAGAGAGTTTTTTTGGCTGTAGTTTCCCAAACTTTTCCAGGGGAGCAATTACTTTTTCCCAAGCTGCAGCTTCCCACTTATTCTCTCTTCTCCAGTTACTACCCAGATGACACTTACATCCAACCTACTGGATAATTTTACTCTGGCTCCAGGTTGTTGTGTGCAGGATCAGCCATAGCATTTCTCAAGCTGTGTCTCACAAGCATCCTTAATGAATTGAGTCACTCACATATGTACATGCCTTTCTCTACACCCACATAATGAATAGGCTGTGGAACAGTAAACACACACCTTTTCATTTTCTCAATTTGTACCTCTCCCTCGCTGTCAGTTTTTGGTTTGTATATGAAAATGCATCACTGCCTAGATGAAAACCCACTCCAGATTTCCCTGCCAAGTGAATGATGGTGTTTGTTGCTGCATCACAGCTTATCTGCCAGGATGTCAGAGTCAAGTTTTGTGCTCACTCCCTGCCCTTTGCTTCCTTTCTAGGGCTCCACCTATTATAGGATATTTGCCCTTTGAGGTTCTGGGAACGTCAGGGTATGATTACTACCACGCAGATGACCTGGAGCTTCTTGCTAGGTGCCATGAACACTGTAAGTTGCCCTGCCTCTGCAATGTGTCTGTCTCTGATCTCCTTTGTCACTTGTGCAAAACCTTTTATTGTCATTGCAAAAGGCTTCTTCTTCAGGAACATGTGGGAACTCTCCCTGTCCATGTCAGACTGTCACAGCTGACACTTACCTGGGAGGTTGGAATCTGCAGAATTCCCTCAGATCAGGAGCTGTTAGTGCAGGTTTCCTAAATTGGCAGATACCTTGTTTGAGCACAGGCTGTCTCAGAGTGAAATGAGATTAGAAATTGGGAGTCAGAGCTATCCCCCCTCTGCCCTGTGAGTTTTGTTGATTTGTCACAGTTCATGGTCTTGCCATCCCCCTGGGCTCTGGAGTTAACCAGGAGGCTCAGCTCACCAAAACACCTTTTGAGAGCATCATTTGGATCACCTCCCTGTGCAATTAGGTGCTGTGAACCTCGCTTACTCATTAGCAAAATGCTTCTGGAGGTTCAGAATTATTTTACATAAAAAGCACTGAACACAGTTTCCCTGTGGGTGAAGATGGCTCATGTTTGGTCAACCTGAAAGGAAAACAATAAAGCACAAGAGTCAAGTTCAGGCTAATGTATGAACACCAAAGAAGGTCCATGAAGAAATATTACTTACAGGTTTCTTGTGGGGGACACTGTCTGTCTCTCTGCTATCTCCACTGGAGAGGAGAATGTTTTGTTCAAAGGAAACAAGGGCACCCCAGAGAGGGGAGTAAGCAGGAAGCTGTAATTGCTCTGAGATGCAGAGCAGCACGAGGCTGGGACCAAGAAACTCCACCAAGAAGCCCCACAGCCCACTGGAGAAAAGCTGCAAACCACCCTCATCTCTACCACAGACCCTCTGAGGGATCCAGAAGAGAATGGGGAAGAATACTTGTCTGCATGTCAGGTTTCCCTGCTCCATTTCCCTGCTCCCTGCCCTGCCCTGCCCAGGTGCCAGGGAACTGGGTTGCCTGGCTGAGCACAGAGGGGAAGCTGTGACAGGGGAACACAAAGTTGTGTCAAATGCAGCAAAGTGAATATTAACTGAGTATTTTAACTGCTCTCAAGTACAATACTTCTTAATGTCGTTTGCTAAAAAGACAATTCAGATACAAGTGTGATCCATTTGGTGCATGTGGAGTTTGATATAGACACAAACTGTACTGAGAGTGGGTCAGATCATTCAGCAGAGAATCAATTTGATGATTTAAATTTTACATGTCTATCATCCAGGCATTCTTCTTACCTATTAGAAGAATATTTTCACAACACACCTGTAGGAAAGGATTTTTTTGTTTTAGTGCACAGGGAAACAAAGTAAAGTGCTAGCAAAGTGACTTAGAGAAGTGCTTCAGGACATGTCTGCCAGGACTAGGAACTGAGGGATCCCCAGCATGTCATGTTAGCCAGAAAATCTCTGCTAAATGCTTGATCTAAAGCCCATCACTGTTAATGGGATCACTGAATAAATCAGTCCTGATATTTTAACAAAATAGAGGTGTGCAGGTGAGTAAAAAACCACTTGGCTTAGTTTGGTTTGCTAGGTTCCTGTTTGTCACATTGACACTTTGGGCAGACACCTTGCCTACTGTCGAGTGAAATGGTTTTGTTTAAACCATGTTTGTATTTTACTTTGCATTAATTGTGGGTACTTTAAGTGAGCATGTTTCATTTTGTACTCCCAGCAGTCTGGAACAATTTGTGTGGTTATTTAATGTAGCTCCCCTCACTATTCTCCAGTTGTATTACAGCACCTGAGATTTTTCTGGACATAGCCTGATAATACATACCAGGTTGGAGTAGGCCATATCTTAGAAGAAAACTCTCAACTAAAATCCACTATCTTGTTTTGTGCCATTATTAGGATTCTTACTTCACATCTCCTTTGAAATGCATTCTCATGTACTTATAAAAGGCAAATAATTTGTTTAATTAATGTTATTCATGCTTATTTCAGGGAACCCATAAGTATAAGAATGTAGCTAGTTATATAGTTATCCCAGTTATAAGAGAAATCTCAAAGTAGCAAAGGGCACTCCTGAAAGTCAGCAGGAATGACCCCAGACGAGAGCTGAGTACATGGTTATGTATCATCTGTCTTGCTTATAAAGCTCGAGAACTATTTTAGCACTGCCCCAGTCTGGAAGAGGGGTGTGAGGCTGAATGGTGATTAGATCACCTTTGCACCATAAAATCCCCTTTTGCTATAAATTGTTTTCTCTTTCTGTTCAACAGTGATGCAGTTTGGAAAAGGCAAATCATGTTACTATAGGTTCCTGACCAAAGGGCAGCAGTGGATATGGCTGCAGACTCACTACTACATCACCTACCACCAGTGGAACTCCAAGCCTGAGTTCATTGTTTGCACTCATCTGGTAGTTAGGTAAGCACCATGATGTGTAATTCCATGAAACTATTCTGACAAGGAAATTGTATTCTATTTACTTTTTTTTTTTTTTTTTTTTTTTTGGCAACTGAGCCAAAAGCCTGGAAACCAGCTTTGGCCAAATGTATTGGTGTGTTACATTCCCCTTTTGTCCCTAGTGATGACATGGCCATAGAAAGAATTAAAGCTGTTGGGAATCAGACATATCTTTCTGGGCATGAATGAGATCATATAACTCCTGCAAAACCTTTTGATCAGAGCTTTAAATATTTATGACTTGAAGTAAGCTGCTGGCTTGCTGGCCTTATTCCTCACCCAAATCCAGCAAATCCAGGCCTGGATCCCCCCCTAGTGGGAAGCTGCTGGTGCTGAGCTCCAGCCCGTGCTGGAAGGCAGTGCATGCATAGGATGCTCTGTGAATGCACCTTCTGGAGGGGAATCTGCTGGATTACCACCACCATCTCAAAAAAGACTATGTGAAGAGTAAAATATATCTTCTGAAGGGCTTGAAAAAGTAGTGACACACTGGTTTGCTCTATTAACTTGAGTAAACTTATCGCTCACTGTGTTTTTGTAGTGTCAAGAATAAATTTTTTTTCTGGTCCTCCTCTTTTCCTGTCAAACATCTGGGAGAGCAAACACCAGTAAATGTGAAAAATATGGGTGTGTTGCAGTGAGCCAGAGGAGGCCATGAAGATGCTCAGAGGGCTGGAGCACCTCTCCTGTTAGGACAGGAAGAGAGAGCTGGGGTTGTTCAGCCTGGAGAGGAAAAGGCTCCAGAGAGACCTTAGAGCCTCTTCCAGTGCCTAAGGGAGCTCCAAGAGAGCTGGAGAAGGAGTGATGGAGTTGTAGACAAGGGGGAATGGCTTTGAACTGTCAGGGATAGATCTTAGGCAGAAATCCTTCCCTGTGGGAATGGTGAGGCACTGGAAGCCCAGAGAAGCTGTGGCTGCCCCATCCCTGGAAGTGTTCAAGGCCAGGTTAGCTGGGGCCCTGAACAGCCTGGGCTAGTGGAAGGTGCTCTGCCCACAGTTGAGGGCTTGGAACCAGATAATCTTTAAGGTCCCTTTCAACCCAAATTCTTTTGATTCTGATTCTGTGATCTGTGGTATAAACTACATATGAAGTGCTAACATAAGCAAATATTACACAGAGAGATTACTTCTCAGTTGTCTTACTTCTGCCATCCTTCAGGGAATTCAGCTTCACTTTAAGGGCTGAATTTATTGTGCATGAACTTGTTTCTTCTTTCTGCTTCCAGTGCCTCTTAAACCTAATGATGTAGTCCTAAATAGGTTTTGAAGTTCAATTCTGTCTCAGATAGTTAAGGCTTAAAATATGTTACTGAAGCACACAAGTTAAAATGTTCTTTCAGGAAAATTCATTACCGCAATGATATAAGTGAGGTCGGTTCAGCAGCTTCTCTTGCCTCCCACAAAGGTTGCAGCTCATTAATATTTCATCACCCTAAAGTCTGGCACCTCTCAGTGCCCACGATGCATGAACACTCAGAGAGTCTTTGAAACATCCTCTCCAATTTATCCCAGTGGTGAATCATGGGGCATTTATTACTGTAAATATTTCATTATTTCAGAGGAAAAAAAAGTAAGGAAAGAAAATATACAGTTCTAGAGGCACCTTGTAGGGGTTCCTGAACTTCACATTGCACTTGTGTAGCTGCCTGTTTGTATTTGGAGCTTCCCCTGGAGTGCAGGATGTTAACTCTGATGCATGCACAGTTCTGTGCACCCTCAGAAGGAGGGATCTGCCCAAGGCACTGTCATAGGGATCACTGAACTACCATACAAAAAAAAGGATGCTTGTTCATCATCATCAGGTTAGAAAATGAATGTACACTTGTTGTGGTAGGATACATGCAAAGAAGCTGTAAAATAATTTTTGTTGTTTTTTGGGGGGTTTGTTTGGGGTTTGTTTTTTTGGTTTTTTTTTGTTTTTTATTTTTGGTTTTGTTTTAGTTACGCAGAGGTTCGGGCTGAGAGAAGACGAGATCTTGGCCTTGAAGAGTCATCAATTGAACTGGCATCCTCTTCTCTAAAGGTACCACATTCCTTCACAGCTGAGTGAGGAGATGTTTAAACCAAACTGAGTCATAGCTTACCAGTCTGAGGGAAATATCTATTCTTCTCCATTTTCTTTGCTCCTATCTCATCCAAGCCTTGAACTGGGTCATGATTCAGGCAGGCCCTAAGAAGCTTTCTGGTGTGTGGCTCCAAATTGTCCATGTTGGTTTAGGACAAGCCAGATGAGCTTTGAACTGCCTGATCTAGTGGAAGATGTCCCTGCCCACGGCAGGGGGATTGGAACTAGATGGTCTGTAACACCAAGCATTCTTTGATTCCACAATAACTGTGAATTCAGCAGTTGCATTCTCTGTTCTGGTCCCTGTAATCTTTCTGAGACCAGGACACAAGGCTCAGCTCAGAAGCAGAGAAGCAGAGCTGAAACTGGAGGCCAGATTGCTGTACCTGTCACCCTTAGCAAGGCACAGAGGATCCCAGGGTAGGGCAGTACCACAGGGTACCTGTATTCCTTGTGCCAGCTCATCACTGATACTCAGGTGAAGATGGAAAGGCAAGGGAAAACACCTACCTAGATTTCAGCTCAGTTGCTGGATCACATCAAGTGATTGTGACCTATAACTTCTATGAGCAATAATTTCCATGGCTTGAGTCAGGGTCATTTTAACTACTTTTAAGTTTCTCCTCTTGGTAGTTTACAAATAAGACCAGCAAAGTAATTTCAAGTGGGCTGTTGTGCAGCTGTTCATTCTATCAGCCTCAGACATTATTTTATGGGAGCTCAGGCTGTTCCCTTCTGCTGCCCAGGGAGCAGTGAGTGGGATTGCAGCTCTCAGCACTGCCCAGTGCCTGTCCCCCTCAGGAGACATTTGCTGTAGGTCCCCCTGGGGCTCTAGCTGTTCCCTGTCCCTTTCCAGTTATCTCTCTCCATCTTTTCCATGGACAAAACCATTCCCCAGGTAGCACCTCCTGCCAGCATCATTCATTCCCCCTGCCAGCACCCCCAGTGCACCGCAGCCAAGCAGCTGTGACATCCCTGAAGAGATCGGGGAGAAAGAGGCTGACAAAAGCAATTTCCCGTTGCCCAGGGCTCTGTGGGCAGGGTTGAAAGAGCTGGCACAGCAGAGTTCGGGCCATGGGCAGCAATGACAGTGTGCAGCAATCCTCCAGTGCTGCTGGCTGCCATCGGGTGGGTGCCCAGGGCTGGAGAGAGGTTCCTTTGCGCCCGCAGGCTTTGGGGTGAGCGCAGCGGGGCAGGGGAGCAGGGTTTGCTGATGTGCACGCCCAGGTGCTGGGTTTGTCTGCAGACAAGGGCTCCAGGAGGCAGAGGTCCCTTCCAGGGCCATTCGCTGCTGCTGAGGGTCTCACCGTTGTGCTTCGCTCCCGCAGAGCCACAGCAGCTACCTGGAGGTGGGGCAGTGCGGCAGCAGCCAGGACGCCAGCCGGGAGGGAGTGTCGCTGTCCTCGCACAGCTCTCGGCGCTCCTCGCACACCACCCTGTCCGACTCCACCTGTACGTGCCGGGGCAGCCCCGCTGGGGGGGATGGAGGGAGGAGCAGCCTCCCAAATGCTGGGGTTGGGCTGGGAGTGACCAGGTGGTGGTGGGAGGGGGATGCTCAGCGCTGGGAGTGACACAGCGAGTCATGGCAGGTCACAGAGCAGCAACAGAGCCACGGCCACCTGCCCTGCCACCTCCTCCCCCTTACCCACCCCCTGTGTGAGAGCCATTTCCCCGGGCTTGTCACCAGCCGACGGTCACAGCTGTTTGCTGTGCTTCTGGGGACAAGAGGGGACTCGCTGGCTTGATTGAACCAAGCTCACTGACCAAAGTTTCATGCTGGGAATAATATAATTTTACTGTGGGGTCTCTCATGTGAAATCCCTGCAGAAGGAGCACAGAAGGATGCTTGCCTTGCTGGCAGCTTCATCCCAGCTCCCATCAGTGCCCTCCTTGCCCTGGGCGAGGCTGCAAGATGACTGCAGTGCTCTGTGTGGGGCCATGGGGAGGAAACTCAGGGGACTTTTCTTGCTGTGGGGAGTGTGATCTCATCTGGATACACCCATGGAGAGAAGGCTGAATAGGGGGTTAGCATCAAGAGAGGAGCCAGAGGGACCGCAGAGGGGCAGAGAATAGGGGGAATCAGGAGGGAACCCAGCAAGTGAGGTGGGGAGCCAGAGGGACCACAGAGGGGCCGGTTGAGGACCCACTCTGGCGCTGTTTGGGCCAGTGCCCATCTGCACAGGGGGATCTCGGGCTCAGCTGGTGCCCAGGCAGGCCGTGCTGTGTCTCAGTGAGTGTCTCTCCCGCAGCCACATCGTCCATGCGGCGCACGGACACCAGCACCCCCACGCGGCCCGGGGCTCCGGGGGACAAGGCGGCGCTGCGGCTGGCAGCGCCCGGCGGCGCCCAGGTCAGTGCTGAGCCCGCTGGGGCTGCGGGAATGGGCACAGCCGGCACTGATCCCACCCTCAGAGATGCTGCGTCCCACACTCTGGGTGTTCCTGGGGAGTGCCACTGGCTGGCAGAGCCGTGGAGACACACCAGAGGCTCCTCCGCTGCCTTCTTTCAGCATTTGGTTTGCTCCTCCAGGCTAAATCCCTTTTCACACCACTGACCCTCTTCTCTTGGGGTTTGTTCATGTGAAGTGGCCTTTATCCAAAATGGGTGCTGACACCAAGGACTTGAAATTATCAGCGGCATGCAGGAACCTAAATTCTCCTTTCAGACTTATCCTTGGCCAATTCCCTGCGCTTGTTCATGCCTGGTATGAGCTGTTAAAGCACTAGCTCTGCACTAGAGGTGCTATGGGCCTACAGTAAGGCACAGTTTTCATTTCCAGGCCATAGCCACTCCTCAGCCCCCCGTGGCTCAGCTGGCAGTGCCCTCTCAGCACTCTGTGATGTGCTTTGATTTTGTTCAGAGCACTGCTGTGTCCTGTCAGCAGGGCAGCCCAGGTGCCTTTGGTTCACTGCCCTCACGTCCTCGCTGGCTCATCCCAGAGTGGGGACAAGGTTTCTGTGCCCTTTCTGTTGCTGAGATTTGCCTGCAACAACCTTATGGCAACCACTTATTTCAGAGAGCAGAGAGAGCAGATGGGACACCCAAGGAAATAGCATAGGAGAAGGTTTACACTTGTAAAAACTGTTGTGGGCTGCTGAAGGCTTCTCCCTAAATCTCTAACAGCTAACTACAGGCTGATACAATGCTGAAGAGGGGATGTCATGGAAGGTTTGAGTTAGGCCAGGAAAAGAAAAGAAAACAAAAACTCCAAGAAAAATGAGTCATAAACCATAATGACAAGGTCTGTCCTTACAGGGCTTTGATATCAGTGCAGTAAATGTCCAAACTATAAAACAGACTGAAAATGGTCACTGCAGGTGTGAAGGATGGATCCCCAGGTGGGATTGCAGCCCATCTGGGGCCTGGCATCTGCCAAATATCATTATCAGCACAACTGAAAGCCCAGCCAGGAGGTGTGGCAAGGGTCTGGGTGCAGTGTCTGCCCCAAAACACAGCTGGGCCCAAACCAGCAGGATGTTATCCTGAGGGGACAGGAGAGTCCCATGTATAGACACTTCATCTATGCAGAAATTATAGAGATCAACACCTGGAAGGAAGCACTGTAAGCCATATGTGCTGCTGCTCTGGAACTACAGTGGCACTTTGGTTAAATGTGCAATTGCCAGTTTTTGTCAGCATCATATTTTTTATGGCTAAAGCTGAAAAGCAGTCATTTTTCTGAATCCAGCATTGCTATGGATGTGAGTAGCAGGACTGGTCCTACTGTGTGGTCCCTTTTCTCTGTTCACAGCCAGTGTACCATTTCCCCACCCAGCTGGGGATGATGCACCAGCTGAAGGAGCAGCTGGAGGAGAGGACTCGCATCCTGCAGGCTGACATCAAAACACAGCAAGAGGAGCTCCATGTCATCAAGGAGCAGCTCCAGCTTGTGCAGGACTCCAACCTGCAGGTACCTGCTGCCCCTGGCGCCCCCAGACTCACCAAACATTTGCTTTTCCTTCGAGCACACAGAGCGGTAACAAAATTGTCTGTGGCAAAAGCATTTGGGAGTGAACTCTTGGCAAATTGGTAACTTGGTTTTGGATGTGGGAGTGGTGTTTCCCAAGAGATGAGTGATGTCAATATCTGGCTGAGTATTGAATCAGTAATTTCTATGATTTAGAAAAAAGCTATCCCAAATTAATCCAAAGTCTCCCATGCACAAAAAAGCTTGGTGGTTCCATGTCTGGCTAGTGCTGCTGTATCTCACTGCCACTCCTGCAAAACACAACAAGCACAATGGAGCTGGAACATTCCTGGCTCTGAATAAATATTTAACACAAGCTAACATTTGATTTTCTGTTACTCATTTTGCCCCTGGATTTGGAGACAGTGCTGCTGCTGCAGTGCTGTTCCTGCCAGGCAGCACAGCCAGCAGCTCCTGTGCCTCTCTCCCCGCAGATGCTGATGCAGCAGCCGATCCCCGTCATCCTCAACGCGGCCGTGCAGCAGCCCAGCCCCCGGCGGCCCCAGGGCACGCCCCGGCACAGCACGGCCAAGAAGGCACAGCAGCCAGCCCTGCCCGGGACAAAGCAGCACTGCAGCCCCCAGCTGCTGTCACCGCAGCCATTCCTCAGGGACCCCTGTGGCACTGCCCCCCAGGTCACCGCCTGCTCCATCCTCCTCATCGTCCCTTCTCCGGCTCCTGAGTGCTTGTCTGCCATGGTCCCATGGTCCCTGCCATGCTGCATCCCCTCTGTGCTGGCTGTACTGAGGAGTTTGTGTCAGGAGTCACTTGTGAACACTTGTGAACAGGTGTCTCCTGACACAAATGTCATTCAACTGTAAAAATAAAAACCAGGTGTCTCCTGACACAAATGGCATTCAACTGTAAAAATAAAAACCAGGTAGCCAAAAAGCATTTAAACCCCAGAGAGTGCTGGAGCTCTCCTGATGCCCGGGCACGATGTGAATGGGAGGTCTGGGCTCCCATCAACATCATGCTCGTTATTCATGGCCAGTGAGAGTTGTGGTTTCATAGCACAGGAGTAGGTGTCATTTTAAAAGATTACTTTTGCTCTGCCTGAGGAGTCTTGGAAGGCAGCTTTGAAAGAACAATTTTGTCACAACTAGACCTAAATCCACTATTAAGATGGGAAAGACTTGAGTTGTTCAAAAACAAAAAAGCCAACACTGCTGCTTTAAAGAACCCACAAGATACTTTCCTTGGAGGGTTCAGATTTGCACTTCCCCTCTTAAGCTGTTCTCTTCCTCCTCGAGCCTTTTGTGCCCTTACCCTTGTACTCTAATTTCTCAAAAGACTGTCTGGGGATGCCAGGGACAATAAATGCTAAGGGGTTGGTGATCTTGAATAGATATACTGTTCCTACTACAGTTCAGGGACAATATCCTATTGTTCCTGCTCCTTTTCCCACCTGCCCACTGTGAGTGGTTATTTTATCCTTCCATTAGGGAGCTTTAAAACTTACATGGGTACCTCTGTCCTCATTCCAGGTACAGCAGCAGAAGCAGCAGCACCCAATGAGAGGAAGCCAAGGCCAGCAAACGTGTGTGCCAGGGCAGGGCAGCATCCCAGTGCCCTTCTACAACAGCCCCATGGTGTTCTCCCAGGCTCACCCCATCGCCGTGGCAGCCCAGGTGCCCACTGACAGCACTGAGAGGCAAACACCAGCTGAGTACAGCCAGGACAGGAGCCTCAGGTACCAGAGCCCTGCTGGACCATCCTGGGGCAGTGACAGGAGCAGCAGCAAGGGGGGCAGGCATGGCTGGGCTCAGGGCTTGGGATGCCACAGCCAGAGTGAGGATGTTCCCTCTGTGGGGTGAGCCCAGTGTGCAGGCAGGCAGGGTGCTGTGCACATCCTGCTGTGTCATCAGGGGCCTTAAATCCTCTTCTCACCACATTTCCATAAATTATTGTAACCCTGTCCTCTGTCAGTTTAAAGTCAGTCCCCAATGCCCTTGCCAAAAGTCCCTCTCCTGCCTTTTTTAGCCCCTTTACTGGAAGGTGCTGTAAGATGTCCCTGGAGCCTTCTCCAGTGTCAACAATCCAAATCTTCTCAGCAAGTACTCGCAGGAGAAGTGTGAGGTGATAAGAAGCATCCTATTTCATTAGTTTGTTTTCTAGGTAGTGGTTTCATGGAGGTAGTGGTTTCTAGCCTGCTTTCATGGAGGATTTTCAAGGAGTTGTTTCTAGAGACTGACAGGACCTTGGACCCTGGACCTCTCCCTTCCCTGACCATCCTCTGTTTTCCTTCCACCACAGGATGCTGCTGGATCAGTCCATCCAAGCCATGATGCCCACAGCCAACAGCAGCTGCCAGCCCGTGCAGAGCAGTGCCAGCAGGCAGCAAGGAAAGTGAGTCTCTGCTGTCCCCTGTTTTCCTGCAGTGTCTTAGCAGGACACTTTACGGCACTGAAAAAGACATGAAAAAACTTGTACCTGGTCATTCAAACACAAACAGCCTCAGTCTGAAGTGAAACAAAAGTTTAGCCAGTTAGGGGAAAAAATGAGAATATTTTTTAATTACAGAGACCTTTATGATAAATGAAGTGCCTTTAAAAATTAACTATTTTCTGGCCTTTGCAAAGCATAAAATGCTTGACCAAGACATGGAGAAAATGTACAACCTTAAAAACCTTAATTTTCAGTCTGTGCTTTGTGGGCAGAGGGGAATCAGGGGCCAGGGGCTGCAAGGTTTGGCCAGCCCTGCTCCAGGCAGGTTCTGCAGCAGCTGGGCCCCCCAGTGCCCGTTCTGAGGGAGGGTCTGGGTGTGTGTTCTCATGCCTGGTTTCCCCCTGTGGCAGGTTTGTTGCAGAGCAGCAGGGCCTGGCTCCCCCAGCAGCACAGGTGCCGCCAGCCACCTGCAGCCCCGCCCGGCCTGCAGCCCCGCCGCCCGTCTTCTCCCCGTCCCTCCTTGTCCCACACTCCAGCTTCACCTCCCACCAGCCCAGCACACCCCTGCACCTGCACCAGTGGCCACAGCAGCAGGTTCAGCAGCACCGCCTCTACCTTCAGGTACTGGAGCAGGAGCAGCTTTCTGAGGGATGGGTTGGGATGGGTTGGGGTTTTTGGGAGGAATGGGGCTTATCTGGCTCATCCAACCTGGTCAGGGCCTTTGCACATCCTCTATTCCCATTGTATCTCCACAGAGCCAGGTGCTCAGCCTTTCCAGGCTGACTCTGCACCTGCTCAAGGCCATATTTTCCAACAAACTCTGTTATCACATAGTGGACAGAAGAAATACCCAGGTTTTCAAACACAGCTTTTCATGCAGAGGAACTCTGGTGAGAAGCTTGCTGTAGTCATGAAAAATTATAGGAGAGAAGGTCTTTGGGAAACATACCTCCTGCTGTTGCATCTCATCAGAGCAAGGTTTTTATCAGCTGCCATCACAGCTTTCTTTTAAAAAAAAGAGTATTTCACAACACACATCTCTGGACTAGGTGATTTTGGTTTTTCAGCACACAGTTTACATCAGTACATGCTGAACTAGTGACACCACCAAGGAGAGGGATTGTTGAAACTAATAATTCATCAGTAACACACTCTCCAAGCCTTGCCTGGATGGCAGAGGTTAAGTTACAGTCCTCCAGGCAAAGACAGAAAAGAAAGCAAGAGGAGGAGGTTCAGCTGAAAGCAGCCACACAGCAGGACTGGGTTTAAAGTGAGAAATGAATCGCTGTTGTCTGGAAATGTGGGCAGGAGCTGTCCCTGCTTTGGGTGAGTCCTCATGGGCTGCATTGCTGTCCTGAGGACCAGCAGTGCGCACAGCAGAATGATGATGCTGGAACAGATAAACAGCTCCAGGGCCACAGTAAACCAGAGTTTGATGACACAGTGCCTTTAACAGGGGTGAAACAGCAAGTCCAGGTCTTTGAGGTACCAGCCATGGGTGGGTACATGGTTACTCTAGGACCTCTTCCTTGGTTGTCTGAAGATATTTCCAGTGAAAGATTAAAGTTGCACATCCTGCAGATTGTACCTCCAAGTAGCTTCTGGAGGTCTCCATTCCTGCTGGGCTCCCCAGGCGCCTGTTAGGACAGTTGGGTCTGAGCTCTCCAGGCATTGTTGGTTTTGCTGACAGCAGCAGCATCCTGAGGAGCACAGCTCACACCCTCAAGTTCAGGACTTGTTGCACACTCTGGGGTGAGTCTCAGCATCAGCCCTGCAGCAGAGAGGGACATCTGGGTGCTGGGGCAGGTCTGACTGCTCAGGTTTGTGTCTCCCAACAGATGCAGGGTCCCGAGCTGGTGCCTGGGGCTCCGACGCAGCGCATTTTCCAGCCGCCCCACGCCCCGCAGCAGAACCCCCTGAGCTACTTCCTGCACCCACAGCAGCAGAGCCACCACACACAGGGCCAGCCCTGCAACCTGCCTGACCTGCCCGAGATGCAGCTGCCCTGAGGTCACTTGTGGGGCAAGGAGCACACGGCGCAGCCGCCGCACCCGGCACGCACGGGAGAGCACGGAGCTGTCAGAGCACGGCACCGGAGAGGTCGGGCTCATGGGGAGGTGTGCCTGCAGGGATGGATGGTCTCTGACAGGGGTGCATGGCTGCAGGGGCCTGCTTTGGGGGGATTGCCATGCAGCCAGATGCATGGAATGTATTCGGTGATGCTGTTCCAGCAGCAGGGTGTGCCCTGGCCCAGCACCATGGTGCCACTGGGAGTGGTGCCTATTGCTGCAGGGAGGGCAGGTATCGGCATCAGGCCATCATGGAGCTCGGTTTGCAATGGAAAAAAACCTTTTTCCATTCAGGACTTCAATGCTGAAAGTCACTGTGAATTTAAGCCCAGCATTTGGAGCACATAGACTGTACCAGTCCACAGGACACCATTGGATTTCTGTGTACATAACTCGTTTTGCTGTAGTAGGTCCATTGTGAAGTCTTTTTCCTTTTTCTATACCTCAGTCCCACGGGTTTTTTTCCAGGAGTTTGGATAATGCTGCTAATTTACGTAACACCACTTTTGCCTGAATTTCTTACTGTTGTTATACCAGCTCACATCGCAGCTAGTTCAATATTTGTCGTGTTTTATTTTTGGTTAACAAGTGAAGATAAAATTGTATGGTTTTTACTCCCTGTAGCCAAATATTTTTCAGGTTACAGACAAAGAATCTTTACTCCTTTTTTTTTGTTGTTGTTTCAAGTGATGTAGTTGTAATTGTTTCTATTCGTAAAAACAAACAAACAAACATGCATAGAACAGCATATGACAGCAAACTTTGTGGTTTTGCTAGGTCATATTTCAATTTGGCAAACCCAAAATGTATAATCACAACACACGATGTTACAAGCCCATAGGGTCAGCAATAAATTGTATTTTTGTAAATTGTCACTTTTTAACTGTAAGTTTATATTTATGAATTGAAAAGCCAGTTTATTCCTCAGTGGGTGTATAGTTAAGTGTCCCTACTGTTTGTGTCTTTCCAAAGGAAAACTTTAAAAGTACATTTTTGGAGTGTTAGTAGCTGAGTACTAACTTTGGGCATTGTTAGAGCCCAAATGTAGATGGGTTTGGCCATTACTATAAACTTTGCCAGGCAGTGAAGGCAGTGGTTAGTTAGGACCAGGGAGCAGAGGACCATTAGGACCAGAGCAGTAAAGCTCTAGCTGGCAGACAGAGCAAGGTTTAGAGAGGAGTTAGTTCCTGACGTTTAGTTCCTAATGTCTGTTGAAACCAAGTGAAGAATGCTTGGTTTTGCCTTTTTTTTTTTTTTAATATGGTGTTTTGGGGTTTTATTTTGTTTCCTTCTTTTCCTTCTGCACGCCTGTTTCTGGGCCCTTGCAGCACTGCAGCAGTTCCTGGTGTTACTGGTGGGGCAGCTTTTGGCACAAGCAGCTGCCAGTAGCCCTGTGTTTCAGAAAAGGGCACAGCAGGGCTTCCCAGCCCCCCAGGGGCTGTTCCCAGCAGCTCCTCGTGGGCAGGGGATGGGGTTTTGCTGTGCCACATTGCCTGGGCCAGTGGCAGTGGGAGGACAGGCTGCTGGAGCTGGGGTCAGCCAGGAGCTTTCAGGGACTGGTGCAGGGCCCTGGGGTGCTTTGGTGTTTGTCCAGGGCAGAGGTGGATTTGTGAACAAAAGCTGTGCCAACCCCTGGCTATTCATGGGTCCCCTCCCTTGGGCAAAAGCAGCTGCATGGTTGGCTTTGACTGGAACACTGAATGCACAGCTCCCAGACACGATGGATCCTGGGTTCAGAGCAGCATAAAGACATTTTTCCCCACGTGCAGCGTGCTGGGGAATGTGGCTGCCCACAGGATGGAGGCAATGAGGTGCCCAACAGCCTGTGTCCAATACCAGGGCTCGTGCCTTGTCAGCACAGACCCTGCCTGGGCCCCTGCCCACACAGCACATGCAGCCTCTGGGTGCTTGGACACTGAGCCAGCCCCTCCATTTCAAACCAGGACAAGAAATCGTGGCTACAGCAGAGCCGTGGGCCAGGGCCACCTCACTGCTAGTACTGGGATTTGGAACACCTGCCTTTGGGGGGCAATCTGGGGCTGAAATATTATCACCTGGGGCTTCCCTGCTCTGCAGGTTTGTTCTGCAGGAAGGGCCAGCACAGAGCCTTCAGGGTAGGAAACACTTGTTTTTAAAGCACTCTTAGATTTAGGGTCTCCCTTTCCCCATTGTAAGGCAGCTGGGTTCCTCATGAGGATGCAGTAGGAGGGAGTTGTATTTTTGGGAGTTGTTAGTGGGATTTTTTTTCCACCATAGCCTTGGCACATAACATTAGAGGGGAGGCAAACCTCTATCTGTGTTAGGGCTCCAGCACTGCACAGTTGGTGGCTGGCTGGACGGAAAGGCTGTGGTTTCCCTGGCTTCCCCATTAAACCTGCATCACCCCAGCATCCCCATGGCTGCTCTGCAGTGTCCCAGCACCACACGGCCCAGCCATGGCAGGTGGCACTCACAGACATCTCAGAGGTGGTGGTGGATGGGGTCAGGGCCTTGAGGGGTGTATTTTTTAACAGGGCTTGGTAGGGAGGTAGCTGAGGCAGAGCAGTTTACTGGCATTGCTGTGGCATTGACAGTGAGTCCTAAAAATAAATAGGGTTGGGAAGGGGTTCTGGGGGAGTGGGGGTGGTGGGTGTGCCAGATGGGGCCCAGCCCTGCTGATGGCAGCCCTGGGCTGCAGGGACACAGGGCTGGGCCACAGCCCCTGCTCACAGCTCCCAGCCAGGAGCACAGGAGCTTGGTGAGGATGTTTACATGTTAGACCAGCCTTGCTAAAAGCAGAGACCTAAAAATGCACTTTATCACGTGCCCCCTTATTCTCAGAGCCCCCCCAGCCACTGGCCTCGCTGCTGGTGGGTGGGGGCTGCACAGTCCCAGGCTCTCCCTCAGGGCAGGGCCTTGTTTTCTCAACATGTTCCAAAGGACAAAATCCCACCAACCCTTTCTGGGGCTTGCTTGGTCTTTGCTCAGTCTGCCTCCAGCCAAGGGCAAGGCTGAGTCAGGGCCAGGGGGGTTTTGCCTTATATTGTCACTCTCAAAAAAAACAGATGGATAAAATTGTCTTTATTCAGGTTGATTTGTATTTGTTTACCTCGGTGTTAGCTATGACCTGTGCTTTTATGACTCATTTGGAATTGAGGGTTGCTGGTGGGTTTGGTTCATGCCCCCCCAGCCTCCTACAAGAAAACAAAAGTGTGACTTGGTGATGAGCAGAGGGCAGGGACGTGACTGATGGCAGCAGGGTTGGCCTCCAGTGTCGGTGTTGACCTATCAGTCATAAATGTTCTGAGGTTTTCTAGTACACAAGTACCTATATACCATGACTATATATAGATATACATATTTTAATGTACATTTATATGTATGCAGATGTATATCTATATGTAAATATATATAGGCCACACAATTCCAGACCTCTGAAAACACAGGCAGCTTTAAATAATAAAGTCTTGCACTTTTAGCATATTTGTACATATAAGCTAAAGCCTGGTGGGTATAATCAGGCTGATTTGACAAACACAATGAGGAGTTACTGTATATATTGTATATAGTCCATGCAAGGAAAAAAAAAAGAAAATAAGAAAAACTCTAGAATTGAGTATAAATCTTGGTCTATTTTATATGATGTTGAATATAAATACATTTATAAATGTTATTATTCTTAAAAGTATTTTGTAATGGGAAAAAGTAAGTGTCTTATGAAGATGAACAGTAAAGATTTTATTCTTGTTTTGAATCTATGTCCCTGCACAGCTCCATTGAATTGGAGCCCATGCATTTTGACAAGCTTTAAACAGATTGTACATAGTATTTAAAAAAAAAATTAAGAAGAAATAAAATAATACTTGTAGGACCTCTTACACACTATGTATGTTGTTATTCCCTGGGTGGTGTGGGTCTGTTAGGGATCTGATCCCTGCTCTCCAGGAGAGACAAGAGCAGCAGCCATTGTGTCCATGTGCAAGAACAAGGCTTCAGGATCTGCACACTGTGTTTGAATTTGGATGGACAAAGCAAGTGCCAGTACTCAGCAGCCCAGCACTGAAGCCAACTCAGGCTTCAAAATCTGGGTCTCTATTTTTCCTCCTCCTCTGGGAGGCTGCTGTCCCAGCAGGGGCTTTGGCTTGCTCCTTGTTTTGCAAAGCACTGACTAAATGTGGCTTTAACATGACCCACACTCTTGAAGGAACTTCCACAGCAGGCCATCACAGGAAATAATAATGCCTCAAACACAGAGGTTTTTTACTGAAGGGAAACAATATTTTATTTAACATCCCATTTGTCTTACAGTACCTCTGCATACAACACATTGTATAAAAGCCAATCTGTCAACACAAACATGTGCTGCTGTCTTGGAAAAGTGACAAAGCTATAGCAAAAATGACAAAATAGCCTATTTTTCTGGAAACAAATCAGAGTTATTTCCTTCTGTTTTAGTCCAGAGAACAACAGCAATCACAATCAAGAACCTTGTATGGTACAACTGGATGAGAAAATTCTGATAAAATCAACACACAGCAATTTCTTAGTCACTACGATAGCAAACTCTTCTAAAATTACATTATTATTTAGCCATTAGAGTGATGAACAAGTGGCTTGTTTTAGGAATGGATGGAAACAGAAAATGATTTTTCTGTATCACATGGCAGCAGCCACTTCCATGTCCTGGAAAATGCTACCGGTTTAGTTACCATCAGTTGTCCCCCATGGTGGAAAGAGCTGGTATTTTTATTATTTGAGCTATTCCCTCCCCTGAGCTGGGCACACAGAGGCCAAGCAGGCAGTTCCTTGTGGGGGTCAGGGCTGTCACTGGTCACCCAGAGCACAGGGAGCAGCCAGGCTCCAGAGCAGCACATTCCACATGGCAACACCAGGAACATCCCAGCTCTGCTGGCTGTGCCCCCAGGCTACTGGTTAGCTCTGACAAAAGGCATCTCAGCACACAGCAACAACTGCCCAGCCACATGCAGGGACTGTGCAGTGTCCCCCACAGCAGGGGTGACCATGACACAGCTGCCAAGTCCCACTGCAGCAGGCACTGCAATTGTCAAGCTGGACAAACAGCATCAGTGGCTGTAGCAATCTACAGCTGTTTTGTACTGAATGATGCACCTTCATTTATTTCCTATGACTGAACCTGAAAATAAAGGTGTAAAACTTCATGGAAACTTACAGAAAAAAAGTAACACAAGTGAGTGAAATGACAGAACAGAATTCACTTAACCAAGCTGCTTCCTGTTCCTATGCACACCCAGCACTCTCAGGGGATGTGATGGGAGTCTGGGGCCATCTCTGTATCACCAACTTCACCTGGCCAAGAAGCAGCATAGCCCAGGGATCTCTGTCCCTGAGGGTGCAGGGCTGTGAAGTCAAGGCATCACTCTCCAGGACTGAAGGAAGGGAATGAGCTGCTGTTGCTCTAGCTCCACCAGTCCCAGCTAAACCTGCATCTATTTGTTTGTCAGCCTGTCTGGAGTAGGGATGGAAGGAGCTGGAATAGGAAAGGGAAGGAAAGAGGCTAGCCACTAACTCCAGAGTTCCTCTGTCACAAGCAGAGCTCAGCTTATGGTGCACTGAGGAAGCAACTCGGCAAATAAAACCTCTTGGTTATACTCCTTGGAAATCACTGGCACTTGCTGCAGCCACCTCTCCCCAAACAACCAGCCATGATCCAGAGGTTCCAAAAAGAGGAAAAGGAAGAAGCTGCCAGTTGAGTGCTGCTAGCCTATTGGAAGTGACCTCACTCCACCCTCCATCCTGCTGACACTGGATGCCTGGTCACTGTGACTACTCTACCTGTGTCAGCCTGCAGCTGTATTACAGGAACAATTTAAAGACACCAATCCTTTTGGAAAAAATATAAATAAATTTAACCAAAAAAATCCATGCAGTTAATTAAAGTTAGTGTTCCCCCCTACATCATCACCTTAAATCTATTTTGATATATATGCTCTTCATACATGGATATGACACCTGACAAGAGCTACTGCCCAGCTGGCAAAGGCTCTGCAGTCTCTTGAGTGGGCACTAATAGAAAAGGGCATTGTACAGACTGAGCACCTTTTTACAGCCAGGTAACAACAGAAGGTTGCTGTACTTTGCAAGTTCCTTCACCTTCTTCTGCACTTAGATCTTCACATTTTGGCTCTCAATCAAAAAATTCCTTGAGTTTTAAGACTTTTATATCTCTGTTACTTTCATTAGCAAATAGTTTACAGATTTGACTACTTGTTGACATAAACAATATCTCTCATAAACCTACAAAAGCTTTTGGTAGGGGCAGCTGTATCTCATAAGGCTCCATTAATTTCATCATGGCTATTTGCAGAATTACTCACTGATCAAACCTTATCTGGATGCATCCTGGACTAGAAAAACATCATCTGCTTTGTATTTCTGAACAACTTTGTGAAAATATTTTTAAAAAGTAATACAGAGTGGCCCTATCCATATCCACATAAATGGATAAATCCAGGTTTTTTATTTTATACATAAAAATACAAATCAGCAGTATATTGTATCAGCTGCAATTACTTTGTGAAGGCTTCTGAAAAAAGCTTCCTCATTCTCCACATATATGATACAGCTTTTGGACTTTTTCAGTCAAATTTTATTTTACATTAATACCTGAGAGTGTTGAGGAGAGTAAGACATAATTCATAAATTTAACACCAACTGCAATGATGGCATTTCACAAAGTGCCTGTAACACAAGTCAGAAATTTGTTTTATTCTTCATTCACACTAGTATTGCACAAAAAGCCTCTGAAATATACCATCATCCCCATTCTGCTTCTTTAAAAAACATGCACAGTATAAAAATAATGCTGCTCTGCAGAGAAAGATTGTCATACAGGCTTTGGAAAGAGATGTTTTAAACTAGTTTAGCAGGACTCCCCACTTACTTTGCTGTTGTTAAAATACAAGCTCTTACCCTCCTTCTCTAAATTCCTTCTAGCATCAGCTACCAAAGATTCAAGGTCAACATTTCTCAGCTTTTACACTGGCAGAGCTTTCCTCCACAGGATCTCTACCATATCATATTTTATATATTAAAAATTTCAAGTCAGATTCAAGGGGATTTTCTTGTTGCCTTGAATCCTGACAGAGGGAAAATATTACAGCAGCAACAATCCACAGTGCTATAGGAAAACAATAGCAATTACTGGGTTGAGATATGAACTCAGAGTAGGCAAAGAAGCAACTGCAATCTGTCCCTAAGCAGCTCAATAGTCAACACTCAGCTACAGATGGCCTGTGCTTGGGCTTTCCAAACACCAGCAAAACTCCACATTTCATCAACATGCTCCTAAGAAGCCAACAATGGCTCTCCTCTTGCCAGACAAACTACAACCAACATGTGGTCAGACAGATTTAGTCACTGCTTTCCCTTGATTTTAAACAATCAGTATTAGTTTCTGCATCCTTGTGTAGTCTGGATGACCAAATAAACTTCCATCCTTTTCACCTTTTCTTTGTAGGAGGATTGGTATGAAAATGGGAAAGAGGGGCTGGAATCTACTAGAGTCCAGACCCATGGGTAACATCAAAGCAGAGGAATTGTGAGCAGAGCAACTTCCTTTTCTAATCTCATGGTCCTGTCATGCTACCACAGCCTCTGTTCTTAGTCTTCACCCTGCTTTGGCCCCAGTCCACAAGCAATGTGGAAATAACTAATTAATGTGGAAGACAACCTCCAAGCTGTTGACACTCCTTTAAAGTGAAAATGGGAAAAAGTAATTCCTTTTATCACAGTAATAGAAAAAAACCTGGAGAACACCGAGTGTAACAGTGATTCAGACAGGTTTGCAACAGGTACACATCCAGTATCTCCAAGCAATGCTGCATGTTTTAATAACATGGTAAAGGCAGTTCATTATTCAGTCCCTATTTTGGAGTGAAACTTATGAACAATGCAAGAAAGTGACTGTGCTTCAAACCATTTTTATTTACATTACATACCAGTAATCTGATACTTGAAGCTAATTCTTCAAACTTAATTTTCTATGCCAACACCAGACTTGATTTCCATAGTTACAGCCTTCATTTGTAAGCACTTTATGTGATTAATTCAGAATCAAATGTACAGAAAATTACACTCTGGTTCTTGCTTTAAGTTGTAAATTTTTAGCACTCTCTATTTTAGCTTTTATGTCGTGAGGTTTTTCAAAAAATCTCACAAAGGCTGGCTCATTTAATAAGGATGCCAGAATCTGTTCAAAGGCAAAAGACCATTCATGGTTCCCTTCCAAACTCTGTGCTCTACTGCCTTCAGTCTGCTCAGAGCTGCTTTCCTCCTGCCTCTCTCTGGGCACTTCAGCAGCCACTTCTGTAACAGCAACTGGACTTGTGACAGGTGACATGGGACTCTGCAGCCTTCTGCCAACTTCTTCCATTTTCAGCAGGAGGCTGGTCACCACCGCGATGGCGCGGTACAGGAGCTCCTCCTCAGGATCCCCATGGAACAGATTGTAGAGAGTTTTTGAGAACTGGATGAACTGAGACTACAGAGAGATACAGAGGAGACTGCTCAGAGAAGAGCAACACAACCTTTCTGTTTCACTGCTGCTGCCTGGCCCCTGGTGCAGCAGCTCTAACAACAGCATGGACTAGCCCTGAGAAACCTACGTGTGTCTCACAGTCCCTCCCTTGATACATCACAGCAGTTCTACAAAGCCACAGCCTAATGATTGATGTGAAGATTTGAAATTAAAAGGATCCTAAAAATCCTTCAGAAATATTGTAATAGGACTTAAAGGGTCCTAAAAGAGATTTAAATAAGACTGAAACAGTTTACCTGATTCATTCTTGGCAAATCCTTGACATTTTCTTCTTTTTTAAGAAGTTCATCTTGCCATTGCTTCAGATATGCCTGAATGTCAACCTTCCCCTTACCTTTTTGAAGTGGAAGAAGGGCAAAAAAAAAAAAAAGAGAACAAACAAGAACTGAGACCTTCCCATGAGAGATGATAAGCAAAAGAACAGGCATCTTCAATGTCACTCCTTCTCAACAGAGTGGTGGGGCCAAGGACTTACAGAGGACCCGAGTTTACTTTTGCCCTTTTGCTCCCATGACTACCCTTACACAAGAGGACAGAACGTTAGCAGTGCTCTAAGGTTGATGTTACTTAATATACTCTGCCACCACACACTTTCCCAGCTCTACTCCCCCAAAAGACACAGTTACCAAATGTGCCACCAGAATTCTTTTACCTTTTTCTGGGCTGCTCTTCAAAGAACCACTTTCGAGATTATCCCCAACAGATGAAACTACAATTTAGGGGAAAAACAAAAGTTACTTATTTCAGAAAAAAGGACCAATGTTTCATTTCCCTTATCAAAAATTCCTTCCCTAAGGCACAAGACCCTCAATGTTCTCAGCACAGATTAGGTCAAGATGAAACCACATGGCAAAATCTGCATACTCTCTACAGAAATAGAAGCCACTGTGAGGCAGATCACCAATGAAACTGCTATCAATTAAATAATCTTTATAATGTCCACAGTGCACAACTTGAAGAGCAGCAGGAACAGCACCTATATATTGTCTACTTTAGGCAGATTTTAAAACCAAAAAGGGATCTGTCTTCCCTATAAAAATTCCACAGATTTCAAGAGTATTTGAAACAGATTATTTTATCAATTCCATAAATTTACTGAAGCTTTTTCAGCTCACTTGGTCTAAAATAAAAGCAAAGAATTTTGAAACGCTTAGCACCTCAAAGTAAGTATGGATTTGGTATTTTAATTCCTTTGTGCTCAGGATGCAGAAATGAAACAGCCATCACTTCAACACTGCAACAGGCTGCCCACAATGCTGACAAAGCCAACCAAATCCACTCCCCTATTTCCATGTAAACACCCAAGGGCCTTTGAATTCAACAATCAGAAGAGCTATCCACAACTTGTGCACAAGTTTATTAAATTGTAACTAGCTACAGAAGATCTTCACAAGGGATTCTGTTAACGGGGATATGATTTACTGGATTTACTCATTTTCAGAAGAAAGCTCCCCATTTTTAACAGGATAATTAATAGATTCCTTCTAGTATTCTGCAGGCAAAACCTCACACTCTGGAGCTTACCACTGAGCTGGCTGAAGTGCATCAGTTCTTCTTTTGAAAGATCATCTCCTTTGGAAGGGCTTAGAGATTCTACTTCAGTAAAAGCTGCAATAAATGATTAAATAAAGTGGGTTCATGGTGCCCAGGCATTACCAAAGCAGTGATAACAATGGCAAAAACCAAATGCCACTGTTTTCTCACTTACCTGGAGGGATGTGCAACTTAAAAAGAAACTTGAGTTTGTCAGTGAAGCTTCCATTATACATCGTATCTGTTAGGGGAAAGGACAGTCTGTTCAACTGGACCAAACTTTAAAACAGCCTCTTAACTTAAATAAATACAATCCAGAGAGGTTGGAACTGGACATGTGCCCTACCTTACAGGGAGTATAATTAGATATGAAGTTTAAAGAAAGCTCAATCACCTGTGGCTGAGCCTGGGGTTAGCCTACACTGATGAAAGAACACTAATAATGTCTATGACTTACTAAAACAAAACCACAGCACCAAAAGAAATAAAGCACTAATGTCTCAGCATTTCCCTTAAATTTTTTTTCCTGACCATACCACTTTGAAAACAAGATGAAAGAGAGCAGTGAGCCAAGAAAACTTTCAGTTTCCCAGAGGAATAAAGCATTGGTCATCCTGCACAATCAGTGTAAAAGATGACTTAGTATGAAGAATTATCATAAACCAAACAGGCTGGGCAATGAGATCAGACCATTCTTCATTTGTGGATATATTGATGGCCAAGCCATATTTAAATTTAATCTCCAAGAGGAAATTATTCTGCCTGTAATAAAAAACACATTACTTGACCCTGTGTTAAGAGACTCAATCTCCTCAGCTTTTTGTACAGAGTGTGGAAGGTGATACACTCCAGGACTACTCCCAGGAGCCTTGTGAATGTGCTCATGTGTGTTTTGTTGCCATACCAAGAACACAGGCAAATTGTTTGAAGTTTATAAGGCAGTTGGAACTCTCATCCATCAGTCGGAATGTCCAGAGAGCCAGGGAGTCTCTGTTGGCACAGTGGGACCAGGGGCTCAGGAGGTGGCACAGAACCCTGAACTGCTGGCAATCGACCCGGTACTGCTCAAGGTAGGGCAGGCTGGCATCGTGGTGCTGCAGCACAGGACTATTTACACTCCAGTAACAGGAGAGGAAATGCTCCTTCTGCAAAGAAAAGATAAAACATGAGGTTCCAGGAACAACAAGTCCCTCTGGGGGAAAGATGTGAGGAGTTAACTATATACAGCTGGCATATAAAACATATATTGAGTCCAGCCTTTATTTACTAAAACCATTTCAAAGTCTACTGTTAAGATGGCTGTTTGGTAAGTGAGGAAAATGGCACATTACCTTGAATAATTCATAAAGCTCTTCAAGATCACTAGGACTGAATTTTACTTCTTGAGATACAACACGTAGCTGAAACAAAATCAAGAAAAAATTAATTAATATGTCTTCCCTCTTTGGAATAACGTTATGGGAGACTTAGCATTACATTAAGAGACAGTGTTTGCATGTTCCAGGTTTTGGCATGTTACAATTAGAAGAACAGCACTTATTTTAAAAAGTAATCACAAGATTCTAGATTAAAATAAATGATTTTTAAAAAAAAAAAAAACTTACGGCTAGTCACATTACTAACATACATGGAGCCAACACTATGAAACCCAGGAGATAAAATTCAATTATTTATAATGACATAACATATAGCTTCCTTTAAATGGGCAAATGCATGTTCAGCTCTCAACAGTGAAGCTGAATCCTCATTCTTAAATAAAAAAATAAAAAAATTTAAAAAAAAAATGTTCACAGCTTTTAAAAAATAACGTTTGCTGTAAGACCAGCTTCTAACTCCACAATATATATGTTTCGTAAACTTAAATACAGCAATACCATCTTAACATAACTACCAGCATTTAGTTTCAGTTGCTACAAGCCACATTTACTACAGAAAGAAGCATTGGTGGTGGACAGACTAGCATTATCATCAGGTATTGGAAATGAGCCACTGCAGAAAACAGGCAAACAAAGGAAGCTCCTCACAACCTCCACCTTCACTGAGCAGTCTCAATTGAAAGGATGAGATAGGCAGATAGAGAGCTGCCACATTACCAGACATTCACACACAACACAGACAAAAAGCAACCTCTATTGAATGCACCACAATAACCTCTTCAGTGCTGCTTCCTGGAGTAAAAATGCAGGTGCTTAATTGTTTTACTGTATGGTGCTCTATGCCTCTAAGAGAACAGTATTAACATCAGCAGATAGAAATATAGGTCAGCCTGTTCCAATCCACACAAAATGTGAGAGATGCACCAGCCTTTTGAAGTGGTTGGCAATGGTGCTGCTTGTAAGGAGACCAGAAGGTCATGCTGTGATTTACAGCCTGAAAACATCACAGGCCAAGCCTCAGTTAACAGACACCCTGCAGATGTGAGGGGGTTCAGTATAAAATCATATATTTGGCCTGGAAACTGCAGCTCTTCTCAGAACCTTCCAAAAGGGAATGGATTTTATCAGGGAGAAGGCTGAAACTCTTGCAAGTTACTCACCACATTCTGCTTGGTCGTAGCTTCCAAGGTCTGGATCACGTAAAGGCGGTTCCGGCAGCGCAAGCTCTCCACATCCTCATAGCGAATGTCACCGTACCTCTGAGGAGAAAGGCACCAGTCCATGCAATCAACTGCTGGGAGACACATCTAAACAAGCACCTTTGTCTCTCTTGCATCTAATAGGCACATTACAGGCATGGACACAAAGGAAGATCAAAGAAACTCTGAGGAAAAAATAATTTATTAGAGCTCTAACATTCTCCTTAACCAGCGTAACTCTTAAAACGGTGTTTGAAAGGGTGTTTCAGAGAGATGGAGAAAGAAGAAACTGGAGTAGTTCTCTGTGCGGGAAGAAAAAGGAAGGGATTTTACTGTGTGTTGGCTCTATACCCAACTCTGTTATCACATGGTGACTACTTCTGCAAGGCAGCAAAGTCTAAGATGTGCATGTTTTCAGGGACTGAAGTTCACTCTAGTGAAATTAAGAAATCAGCTAAGTAATTTCTGAATCATCTCTGGCTACCTCTGTAATTTCTGAAGGACGTGAAAGGCATCTGAGCACTGGAGTGAATAAAAGCATTTATCTTTAAGTAAAAGTGGGATAGGAGGCAAGAACTGGAAACAAATTACCAGGGAAATCAGGGAACAAATTATTAAACAATTAAAAGCTAAACAGAAACCAGTTGATCAAAACAGGACAACATTCTTTATCAAGACCATGTCAAATCAATTTAATTTCCTTTTATGAGGAAATTCAATAGATTTAACTTCTCTTCTGTAAGTTTTTTGACACTTATCAGCAGCACAGGCAATTAGGAAGACATGGCCTAACCATGACCACCTTGCACCATGGACAAAACTGCTTCTAATAACAAACTTTGAGAACAAATGAGTGATAAACAACCAAATTAGGCAGGACTTCCAGAAACTCTTCTGCAGTGTGTTTGTCCCCTTATCAGCAATGCCCTTTAAACAAGATATGAAAAACTGCAACACAGACAAAAGACTCTGAGCACATTAACTTTGATGAAAGGTTAAAGGAACTGGTTGTATTAAACCTAGCAAAAGAACAGATCTGGCAACTCCCTTTTAGGAGAGCAATCTGTTAAAATTCATTCTTCTCACTTAGAGTTATGATGAGGCTGGACTCCAACTGAGCAGCCTGATCTAGTTGTCCCTGCTCACTGCAGGGGATTGGATTAGATGGTCTTTAAAGGCCCCTGTCAACCCAAACTATTCTATAACTGATTCTATGACCAGACTTGAAAGGGTAAATGACGAATAAACACCTAACAGCAACAAGGAGCTATGGAGAAAACCACAGCCAACTCTCCTCACTAGTGCTTTATAAACGTCTGAGAGAAATTAACTCAGTATTATCCCACATGGGAAGACAAACCCTATGATGGCCTAGAGTTTCTGCAGGTTTTCTGTTGTGGAACTGTTTTAACAACACTAGACTTTTTAGAGCATGATCTGGGAGGATGCTGGACAGGAAGTTGAACTGAATAAGCTGTTGAGTTTTCTTCCAGAACTGTCTTTCTGTGTTCCTGTGGAGACTGCTACCAGCATCCCTCTGGTTTGAAACAAAGTGGAAGCAGAGAGAACTGCATCTCTGAATTGTAACTCATTCACTGGTCTGGCTTCTGAGCACTGGTAATGGGCAATGGCCTTAGTAAGAATATACATACAATATATAATGAAAATCTGAATTAATTTAATGTGATAAAATGATGTACAGTCTTCCATTCTCTAGGTAAACATGACTTCTTCATGCCTGATTAGACTGCCAAAGAATCTGCATTTGTGCATGAGTTAAAGGAATGAAACTGAACTACATTTTAAAATTCAATAAAGAGCCAAATTTCTACCAATCCAGACAGATTTTCTACCCTAGTTTGTACACTGTAACTGTTTCAAAGTAGCCCATGAAACTTTAACCCTGCACAGGATGCAAAAACATGCCCACAGAACACATACTTCATTTGACTCTCGGATCAGATCAGTGATGTCCACTTTTGGATGGTCACTCTTTGTATCACTGAGGTTGGAGCCCTGCTGCACAGCTGGAGGTAAAGGACTGTCTTTGTTAGTGACACTGTCAAAAAATCTGCACAAAGCAAACACATGAGAAATCAGCAGGAACCAGTTTATCACAATAAAACAATAACATTGGCATCTACTGAAGAAAAAGTGAGCAGAGAATAGAAAAAAACCAAAGAACATCAGAGTCGGTAGCACAAATGTGCTATAATAGTAACAAAGATATACAAACATTGGAACTGCCCACCCACAGAAGGTTGTAGAACACCTAACCTTGGGAGATTTTAGGACTGAGCTTATGTGATCTAGTGCTAGCAGCAATCCCCTTTTGAGTGGGAAGTCAAACTAGACTCTTTCCAAAGTCTGTTCCACTTGGCAATCCCCTGGTTTTCTAATTCATATAGCAAAGTTGTGCTAACTGGGACAGAGAAAAAGGCTTGTCCTGAACTGTGAACAAGACAATCTTAATTCCTCCAGATGTATAAGGCACAGACATGCCTGATCTGTACCTGCTTATCTCACCCACATAACCAGCCTAAATATATCCATTGGGGAAGCCAGATTATACAATAAACACCAGACTGCATGGTCTCATAACAAAAACTACATTTTCTTCAATAATTCTGTAGCTCCTACCCCATTCAAACATGCAACATGTAAAAACCTCATTAAACAGAAATTCTTATTATCAGTTCATTACAGTCATAACTCATTAACTGCTATAGCACAGTAATTTTGCTGTTCCAATGCTCCATGATACACAACCACAGCATCAACAAGTGAATTTAGTTAGTGAAGAAAAAACAGTACAAGTTTTGTTTGCAGTACAGTTTAAAGTCAGTTAAAAGCACACTTCACATGGCTAACATAGAAAAAACATCTCATCATGACTGATGAGCTCATCATATTTTTTTGGTCTAATTTCTGTTTTAAACCAATAACAGCAGAGGATTCAGCAACCTAAACTACAAGAACTAAGCTGAAGAACTTGCTGCTGTAAGTTGAAGCCTGAACTGATGTCTGGAATAGTCATAATGGCCTTTAGATATTCTCATCAAGGCAATCTGCCTTCTATACATGATACAAATTCAAGGTTAAAAGCACATAGCTTTTTTTTTTAAATTCACAAAACAGTTATGGTTTTAGTAGAACTTTAGGATGGGATGTTCAGAGGATCCAGGCCCACTTTCCAGCCACCTCTTCCAGAATTTGAGCCTGAGATGAGCACTAATTCCTTTGAAGCCTTTGGAAGTCTTGGCTAGCTAGATGTCTTCTCAGCTACCTCAGAATGACTTATCTACATGCAATTATAGCAGCTGCTATGTAGCCTGAGAGAGTAACAGTTACACTGATACCTGTTGAGAACAGTGACTGCTTCTGCATCATCCTTACAAGTGAGCAACTTCTCCATGTTGTATTCCAGCACTGCAAGGCCCAGCTGCAAGATTGCCTTTATTCCATCATAGAAGAAACAGTCCACCACATTGACTGCACATTCAATTGGCAGCACACTGATAAAAAGGGTAAGGAACCAGGAGAGAGAGACCGAGGAGAAAAAAGTCATGTCCGTCATGTGGTCTGTCAGCTGAGGCAGGTGAACCCTGATGAGCTCCTCAAACACTGCCTGATCTACCAAGGCACCTGCAGGGAAAGGATAACAAAGCCACCACCCAAATCTTAATACACAGAAGCACACTTCTCAGAGCACCAGCCAGAAACAGAGTTCCTGTCCTAGTGCAGCTTTGTTGCATGAGCACACCCAGGCCCAGCTGCAGGGAGCCACTGGCTCCTTCCCCCATGCTGGGAGCTGTGCTCTCCATGCCTGGGGACAGAGCTTTGGGCATGCTCCAAGTGTGCTGGCACTTTGGTGAGCACGTGGCTGCTTCCAGTGACTCTCCTGACAGACAGTACAATCCCTCTGCAACAAGAGAGAAACTTCACACCATTTTCTTCTAACATATACACCTGTAAGAACTGCATATGAGATCAAAGTCCAAGTCTGGACCTGAAGTAACTCCTTTTTCTTTATCTAAACTGGCTAAGTTTCAAATAAATAGTATGAACTGCACTTATAATTCCAAAAGAATAGTATAATAGTTTAACTATTTTCTGAATAGCTATGCCCAGAATACTGACAATATCTGAAAATCACATCCATGCCTATTTAAGGAGAAGTCATGGGATGTTCTCCATTTTCTACTCCACAATACTGAAACAAATGCAATGGTTTCTCTCCACTGCTCAGTCTTCAGCTCATTCCTTACATTTGTTCTTAATGAACAACCATTGACACTTAATATTGGCAGACATTCAGTTCAAGATGGATAAAAAAGCAGATGTATGTTACCAATGATTCGACGATTGAAATAATCAGGGAGCATCCTTTCACACACAGCAACCAAAAGCCAGAATGCTTCCTCCTCTTTAGCATACAGCAGAAGCACTGATGTCAGAATGTTCATTGCCTACAACATTTAAACAAGAAAGGAAACATTTAAGAGAAAAGACAGAGAAAACACAACTGGTACTATTTCTTAGAGTTTATATTTCTCTAAGCACTTTACAGCATATTTTTAAAGTGCTGGGATAACCTACAGCCATATCCAGGACAAGAGTTTTACTTCTATGTTATTAAATACAGAAAAGAGTATCAAAAGTACATAAAAATATTTTTAAGTGCTGTATGTCTAGTTAGAATGCAAATGCATATATGAAGCGACATGACAGCATTTATAAACTAATCCAAGTACAATGTAAAAACTCATTTTATACAATGGCATGAAATAAGCAAAGTAAGTGAGCCACTAAGCAAAAAACTATTCCACATTTCTGTGACAGATTTCATGAGATGCTACCATACTGCCATCATGAGCTAATATTTCAACAACCAACACTAAGACTCTCAAATCTTCTACACCTGGCAATATCCAATTTGTGGATTCCTGAATGCATAAGCTGTAAGAACTCTCCTGAGGGCAGAAATTCCTGTGTCACTTTGAAAAGCAGGATGCTCAGGCAAGGAGCGACGTAAATCTCGTTCAATTTCATCAGTAGCCAAAGTGCACGTTCCTAAGGACTTCTCCACCAGCTCAGTGTAATAACCAGGGTTGGATGCCATGTCATTTACAGCACCTGCCAATACATTGCATTGCACAGTATTAGAGGACAACAGTAAAGCAGCAATTTGATTGTTTGCAATTTGTGTAAAAATTCTGGTGACTACTGAGGTACCTCATGAATCTGCAGATATTACTGAAGTAATGTGTCGGAGTAATTCTACTGGAATTAATGGAAACACTCAGCAATGAAAATTGCAATGATGACTCCCAAAATGAACCAATTATACTTGTTATGCAATACCTGAGAAGAGCAGCCAGAGTTCTCCTCTTAATGCCTCTGGGATGCCTCTCACAACCAGGTCTCGAGTCTTCTTTGTCCGAAACATACTGACTCCATGGCCCCGTTCTGCAAACAGGATGTTCCACGACTGCTCCTTCATTTTTTCTTTCAACTACCAAAAGCAGAAGATAACAAGCATTTAATATACTGGTAGATTCTCCTCAAGTGTCAGAGAGCAGAAGTAAATTTTGCTCCCAGTTATATTCATATAAACTGGAAACTGCAGCGTTGGCATCTGTATTGATGTGTGAAATGAGCACTGAAGCAAATCAGAGCAAAATCCAGCCCATGCAGAGCACAAATTTAGCATGAAATGCCATCTCATACATGACCTACTATTCTTTAAAGTATGTTTATACAAGATGAGACAGAAGGTAGCTCTAATTCAGTATCCCATCTGACAGAAACCAACAAGTGCCACACAGGCATTTCTCTGAAGCAAAGCAATTGTTGATCAGGTGCTCCAGCTCATGTGAGGCTCCAGGGCTGAGACAGGGTGAATGTCATCACTACAATTTCTGTGCATGCAGAACTAAGATTTAACATTGTTAAAGCAATCAAAGGTACTGAAAGGAAAAGTAGATTTTGTTCACTTTTGTTCACCACACTATAAAAAGCAGCATTTAAAAATCTGGACTCCCTTTTGTCCTGCCCAAAGGGTATTTGTTTTCTGGTATTTCTAATATTAAAAATTTCATTTCCTAATTTACTCCGTTCTGCTGAAATATTTTTTTGAAATAAAACCTGTCTTCTTTCACACACTATGGAGAAGCAAAAATTGGATGATCAGCTGCAAAAACAACTACATAAATATTCTCCAGAGCCTAACTCTGTTAGACAGTGGTGCAGAAGAAAGAAACAAAGAAGTTAAATCAATTTCTTAGAACATTCTCCTTGCTCCCACAGTTTGTAGTGACTTTGTATCTTGAAAATTCAGACAGAAATGCAACATGTTCACTATCATAAAACAAACAGCCAACTCTTCCCTGAGGGGTAGAAGAGCAGGAGAAACTAAGTCCATGAAGATAAGGCATATCATTATTAAACAAGAGCAGAAAATTGAATGGAGCTATGAAGAAGCACCCTGTGGACTCCAAACACAGAAAATGGAGATGAAAGAATACTGGCAAAGCCCCCGAGGAAATCAGCAGCCTGGCTGGAATTCATTTTGATATACTCCACTCCTTTTCAATTCAATTTCAAATCCTGTTGGCCATTTTATCCCTTACCATTTTAGAGTCCAGGTTCTCAGCATCCTGAGGATGGTAGACAGTCATAAGGGCTTCTGTACTGACAGTTTTGCTGTTATCTCTCTGGCCCATCTTTGACTGTCCTGCACCAAAGTCCTTTGGACTGTCAGTGGCAGAACCAGCTGGAACCTTAAAAAAAATTTAACAGTGGTACTTGTAAATAACAAACAATCCTCCAAGAAGCAGCACTGATATCAGACCATTATTGCTCATTATATTAAGTTACAGGTGCCAGATACAGACTTCTAAAATGAATGATAAACAACAGTCCATGCTCTGCACAGCTGGGCTTTCAGGAGGCTGCACTTGGGAAAAAAAAGCATCTCTCAAGCAAAAAAAACCTAAATTATGAAAGGACAAATATTCACAATGAAAACTGAGAATAGGAGGATAAGGAGGCCTGACCATTCATCACCACCAAAAAAACCCCCATTCAACAGTGAACTATACAGAAAACCTGAGAGCACTTAAAAACCAGCATTACAGCTGGAGTTGTTTTTCAAAACCTGATGAAAAACAAGGTAAAAGAACCCAAACAGGAATGCATTCACAGTAGCACCATTGCCCAACTCACTCTCTTTCACATGGGCAGAGTAATATATTTTTCTAAACCTTAAAACCAGAGGTTCATGACTTATTCCTATGAGCAAATTTCAAGAAATTAGAATTGCCAGAGCAGTTACCTCAGTACTTATGATGTGTTGTGGACTTGCAGTTGCATTGCACTTCATCCTGAGCTTTGCCACAAGCAGTTCAAAATCTCTCACCTCTGTGAAACGAAAAGCTGTTTTCCCTTTGGTACTAATGCTGACTCCTCTGTTGGCTGGATCGCCTTTATCCACCCCTGTGACCTATGGAACCAAGGACACATAAATTAAGCAAGGAATTTCACCTGCTTACTTATAAAAGAGAAAACCTGGTAGGAATACATGTGTAAATGGAACAGTGGATGAAGCACACAAGCAGACAAGGTAACACAAGGCACAAGTTGAAAGCTCAACTGCCTGTAGCTATTTTAGCAAAAGGCACTAAGTATTATGCAACAGATTTTTGACAGAGTACCAGAAATCTTCAAAAAGGTTTTCCCAGCTGTGAGTGCTCAGCTTCTTTGAAAAACCTTGTCACCTTCTACCCACTGAAGCAGTTGCTTTTTTTCTTACCATCCAAAAGCAGAGAAAACATGACTTTTGTAAGTAATCAAATAAAACAAGTTTTAAAAGACTGAATTTCCACTGAGAATACCCTGTCAAAACAGCTGTCATAACACATGACAGCTAGAGCTGACTTTAATTGCCATGATGGAACAGTTACAGACTAGAGCAGTTAAAACAGTTTAATCATGCAAGTTCAAATGTGACAATCATGAGAATCTAGACTGGCTGGCATTGCTGATGTATTCATGTTGTTAAAGGTAAAGAATGGAAAACCACCGAGCACATTGTTGTAGGTAAAGAAGGAAAGACCATTTAAATGAGGTAACTGCAGTCCTGCAGAACAAAGATTGAGGGTCTGACAGCCCACAAGAATAAATGTAGAGGTAGCTCCTTTAACACAGCCTCTTATGTTATGGAAGTCTGTATTGTTTGCAGCACTATTTGTAAGTAATCAAATAAATTGTTTTATGTAGGTGGGGAACACCAAGTGTACTGCTGAGATTAGTGCAGCTCACCCCTTTTACAGAGCAATTATAGAACCTGGCTTATTTGTGTCTGGTGTTGATGAAAAGCTTTTAAAACTGGACAACTGAAATCTGGCAATATCCCAGATCACACGAAGTCAAGACAGAAATGAAGAGGGTTGGTTCTGCAGTATACTGCAGAAATTGAAATTCCAAAGCTGTGCCCTTTGCTATATGGTCTTCATTCTGCCCTTATAGTCTGTTGAGATTACCAGCTGTAATGGCATTGCTACTTGCTCAACACCTGGATTTTCCCAGACTTTTGAACAGACAGCACTGCTCAAATGCTGCAAAAAGCTGCACTACTGAGCTAAGAAACACAGCAGCATTACTGTTCTTCAAAGTCCTCTACCCACTACAATTCTTTACTTCTTACCTTGAGAATGTCTCATTAACTCACCTACAAGCACTAAGAAAAAGCTTCTTCATTTAATAAAAAAAAGTATTCTGTAAAAAGGATTCTGCACTGAGTTACAGAAATAAGCGTAAATAGAAAAGGGAAAGAAGGCAGAGAAACAAGTCTGAAACACGAAAGCAGTTCCAGAAACCTACAAACAGAATTCCTATATGGAGTATCCAGGCTAGGGGGAAATACATGACATCACATAAAATAAGGAGATTCTAATGAAAATCTGCCAAAGTGGCATTAAACTACACAAGTGCAAAACTGCTGGGAGAAGTGACTCTGATTTGTAGTTTGCATTACCTCTCTCAATGGAATGATCACACTGCACAGGCTGCCATCCTGGCTAGCAAAGCAGATGTAGTTTTCTGAAATGCACATTTTCCCATGGGTATTATAATGACTGAAAGGAACCCATAAGAAGCACTCATGAACTTCCTTCAAGGATTCTTCTTTAGGTAGCCTGAAGAATGCACTAAAATGCTTACTGTGGGCATAGCTCTCCAAGCCTCTGCATTAAAAACATAACACATGGGTAGGAAAGAAAAAAGAAAAATTAAGTTTTAAATGTCTTAACAATTACAAAAATATCTTGGGAAAAGACAGTAAAATATCATGCTCTCCTCTCCCATAATCTATGGCACCATTTTGAAGGGTTCGATGTTTTTCTTGAAGAGGCAACAAAGGGCAAGACCACACCTACCTTAACAAAATATTTAAATATGTCACTAAACAAGGCCAGATTCAATAATGTTCTTACACAGAAGAGCACTGCAGGGCTACAGGTAGTGCAGAAAAGATACTAATAGCATTATGTGCTCTATTTCCCCACACATGAGAATAATCCCTTTAAAACTAGAACAAGTTTTGGCTTGATGGAGGGTTAATTAGCTAGAAATGTAGCACATGTTGTAAACATCTGCCAGGGGCTAATTTTTCACAGGTAACTGCAGCCAGAAACAGTATTGTGGTTGTAGAGCAGCATCCCTCTCCAGCATTGCTACCAAACTGAGGAATCAAAGAAAAAGGAAGGACCTTAACCATTAAATTAATGGTATTCATCTCTTTCCCACCATCCAAAGTAATGCTGTACCTCAGGAAAGCCATGCACCCATCAGTTATCATTTATCATATAACTCATGCAGTTATCATTTACACATATCTATTAAATTACTTCTTCCCCATCTTATCCTTCCTCATCAGGTATCTCTGGAGACACCACAGCTCTAATCTGAATTTTCTAATCCTAAATGCTGCAAGAACCCCTTTTCAAAATTCAAACTAATATAAACCTTTTAGTTAAAAGACCAGAACTAAAGATTTGATCACCTCTTGCCTTCATACAGACTTTACATCCTGACAAGTAACAATAAATTACAATGCCTCACATGGCTTTGGTCCAACATTTTAATGATTCACTTGGTTAAGAAAATATCAGCTTTGCTAATATTTACAATCTCCTTGAGACAAGGATTCTCTTCCTCTTTTGCCTAAACAAATACTGGGCCCAGAACAGATGAACTATAAGCAATGCATTACCTCTTGGTGATCTGCAGAGGGTCATGAAGGACTGGATCATTCTCAAATGTCTCCTTGTCAAAAAGTCTCCTAACTGCATAGTTTGCCAGCTGCTCCATGAGCAGGAATGTTTCACTAATGTGCAAAAACATGGAAAAATAATGATCTTCCCCATGGGAGCACACATGAATGCTCTCTGTCAGAATCACATTGGAAGTTTTCTCAAGTTTTGATATTTCATCCCAGGAGATAATAAGTTTTACTGAAAATAAAAATGTAAGAACATATGAGTCAGTTCTCAATATCTGCCTGTATTAAAAAAGAAATGCAGAAGTAGCAGCTCTAATAGAGTATAATTAAACAACATAGTCAAATGATAACACACTTGGAAAGGACTACAAACTAATAAGCACAAAATGCATTCTCTTCATATTTCCTAAAAATTAATTCCATTAGAAAGAATTTCAGAGAAAAGCATTAAAACGCAGACCATGTATGACAACACAAGTTTACATCTCCTTTTCCTTGCTCTTATGTGAAACTGCAAATAGCAAATAAATACCATCATACAAGCCAACCCCCTTCAACAGCTCACCAATAAGGCTTCTTAAATTAAATCCATCATGTGTTGGCATGTAGAGGAACTGGGCCTTTTAGCTATGGCATTTCTCAGATCAAAATCAGCCTTGAAAGGATCCTATTTTCTGTATGTTTTCCATTTTTCACATCAATACAGTTACAGCACACACTATTAGAAGCATTTATTTGGGCATTTCAAACTAATGTTACACAGGGAAAAGAAGAGTTATATGCAATTATCACCAGTGTGTAGTGCAGCCATGTGAAATATTAAGCCTGTGTGTGAAGAAATAACTGTAATCCTCATAGAGTTAATATTGTAGCATGAACTAAAGGTGATGGACAACTTTTAGCTACAGTCATCTTCTGGAAGTCTGAATTAAGGAAGAATAATAATGGATATTGAGTAGTATGTTACACAAATGTATGCATTTACATAAATTATGTTGGCAGTTTCTGCTCATCTCTGTAGACATCTGCTCACATGCCAAAACAGCTCCCTTAGCACACAGGAAGAATTCCTCCTAATCTGAAAGATGAGCAGTGCAGCATGAAGGGACACAGCTCAGCATCAAGGCTTACTTACCTTCTGCTCCAAGCAGAAAGGAGTAGAAGCTCAGGAAGTTGGTACTAAGGTAGAGCCATCCTTGGCAGGGCACTCTGCCCTTCCAGTAACTGCATGAGTAGTAGGTAATCAACTTCTCCTGCTCTGGTAACCCAAAGCACTTCTCAAACTTCATAAGACCTTCACGAAACTTCTCAGGATCATCTTCTCTTACAAAAGAATATTTTCCCTCTTCAGCAATCAAACCCTACAACAAAAAATCACATTACTTAATGCATGTGTCCATGTGGGTGGTTGTCATATATGCACCTGCATGAAAATAGCACAGTTCCTGTTCTCCCAACAGGAGAGCAAGTTTTAGAAGGGGAAGAAGAGTCTGAGGATCAAATCATAGGTCACAAATAAAATGTGCTATTTCAGACTCATCCACCAAGTCTCCGACACAGTTTAAGCAAGACACACATTCCTGTGTCTCCTCCTCTGAAACAGATATATTTTCCTCACTTAATCCCAAGAGTTCCTGGGCTAAATATTTAGCATATATGGAGCAAAAAACAAAGAGACCATATGCTTCCCAGGCACTGTTAAAACTACTGTGAAATAATTTATCAACAGTCTTAGATCACTATCTAAAGGCATTTGATGTTTCATTTACTAAGTGGAGTTTATGTCCAACAATCTTACTTAGTTGTGGGGCAGAGACACAGGAACAATGGCACATGTTAAAGTGAACAGTCACACACTACTCAAACAGAATAGGCAGCACTACAATGCTGTCCTTGAATATTCTATAGGGCACATATTATTTGTGTACAGTTAAAGGAAAAAGAATACTTAGCCTTTCCCAATTATGCCAGTTACTTACTCTTATCTTTCCCTGGACAAAGCTCGTAATGTCTTCATTTGAATCAAACACTGATAAAGTCTTCATAACATTGTGTTCTAACCACTCCCAATGTTCTGTTATTTCTTCTCTGCTGGATCCTATTGAAAAAGAAAGTATTGCTTTAAATTAGGACAGACTTAATCATTTCACCAAAACTATTCATCAAGAGAATATTTAGCAAATTCCTGAGTCACAGAGCGATTTAGACACACAAGTCAAAATCACAAGTCCTAAATTTCTTGTTACCCCTTGTGAACACTGAAAATGTATTCAGTGTACATGAAACATATGCACTGCTATGTTTTTATCTTTCCAGTCCTTTATGCAGTTCTATTTCTGGCCATTAAATCCAAAAGCATCTCAGCTTTGTCAACATTATGTGGCTCAGTGCTGAAGCCTGAGTTGGACTGACAGTTCCTTCCTGTCAGCAGCACCTCCCCAACACAGACAGCACAGCAGCACTGCAACACTCCCAGTTTAACAGGCCAGAATGTGGGAAAAGTGAGACCAAACCCATGAGGCTCAGCAGGAAATTAAATCTGTGCTTTGATATCCTCAGCTTTGATCACTGGCCCACAACAGTTTCCAGAGCAGAATTTCAAGACCAGGCCCTGCTGTGCAAAATCCCTTACACGTGTGAGGATGTAAAGCAAACACCACTGGAACCAGGGAGGCAGCAAGGACTGAGATGCTATGTGTGAAACTGCAGGGTTTCAGCAATTTCAAAACAGAGTCAGTGCTTTAAAGACAGTGACTCCCCATCAGATGCTGGGGGACAGAGAGAGTGCAAGAACTTACACAGGTTTGACTAAATTTATATTCTAGAATATAAATTGGCAGCTTCATCCTCCACAAGAATGCTCACCAATCAAAGCAGGCAGTGTGATCACATACTGTTGATACCCTCAAGCAAGAACACACCTTGAACAATTGCTTTTTCTCAGCTTACTTTGTAAAGGGTAATTAACCAACTTTCAATGAACTCCATAGAATTAAAGTGGCCCTGTGAATGAATAAAAATTGCTCTAAATATAGTTAAATAGACTGTATTACACTGGGTGGATTTGCAGCTACACTTAACAAATTATATGAAGAGTAATTAACATTGCAATTACATCTCAAAAGTAATTCTTTTTCTCAGACTACACGTGTAGGCCAATTATTTGAGTCACAATGTGAATCAGAGGCACAGAGGTGACCTAGAAATAATGAAACTTTGTTGTAATTGTTTAAATGGTTTAAGAGCACTGTTTCAGACACTTAATATGTAATAGCAGAAACAAAGTGTCAACCCTTGAATTTCTTAACTGAAGAAACAATCTAACACAATTAGGACAATTATATTATGTAGCTTTCTGTTGTAAAGTGTATCTATGCCTCACAAAATCTATATAAACTCAGTCCTAAAATGAAGATTACTCTTTGTAGGCTGACCTGATGGCAGTAGAATTCCCCAGAGTACACTTCCAACATACATATTAAAGTACTTTTTTGATAGCCTCTCACCAGATCTGACTTCTTCTGAAATGGCCCTGAAATGTTATTTATTGTCAATTCTCAAACTGTTCAAATTCTTTAGGGCTGCCCTTTTAAAGTGACATGCAATTACATTAAATTAAAGCTACAAGAACAAATCTGTATTTACTTTTCCATTCCCTGTTGATTAGTAACACGAGAAAGAGATAGAACTTGTGCTACAAGAGCAACAGACACAAGGAAGAATTCATCTCTGACCATGACTGTGAACCTGCATGTTTTAACATGAAGAGACAAAGCAAACAAAAATATTAGCATAAGCATCTATTGTTATTCCTGCCTACAGCACAGTTTAGAATAGCAGAGATGAGCTGGGAGCTCATCCTGAACTGTGTCAAGTTATCCTTGCACCTTACAAAGAAAAAGATTGTGCCTCTGTCACTGACACAGTGCCCAAAGGCTTTGGCACCTGAAGGGCTCCTGCAGAAAGCGGGCAATCAGAAGGTGTAACAGGAAGAGTCCAGAGATCTACTCTGAAAAACCAGAACCACACTCTGCTGTCCAGCTCAGGCTTGCAAATGCTTGTAAACCATTTAGAGGTGATGAGAATGAGTGACTGTGTGAGAGGATTAAGCCACAGATGGCCCCACACTTTGCAGCCTCCCTGTGCCCTGTCAGGCCGGCCCGGCGCTGTACGTACCGCAGGCGATGGACCAGTACACCTGCGAGTCGGGCGTCTGGTGCAGGATGCGGAACGGGGCCACCTTCGACGTGGAGTCCAGCACTGCATCCAGTGTTCCCACAAGGAGACCTGGGGTGGCCAAGAAAAGTACACAGCACAGTGAAACTCGAGTTCTGAAATGCACACTCCCCTCTGATTCCTTCCTTGGGGAGCAGGAACGCTGCCCAAGTAAGGACTAATGAACTCTGAGAAAATAAAAAGCACAATTGAGAAGAGCACAGAGTATTCCCAGAGGAACTTCTCTGAGATGTGATATTTTGATCCAGTAAAAGCCACAAGGCACAAATGAGGGTGAAGAAGTTTCTAGAGATGGCCCCTGTGGAAGTGACAGCCGTGCAGTCTGCGTGAAACCAGAGCACAACCAGGGCAGTCCCAGCCTTCAGTGAGCACAAGCAGTAATTGAACTACCTCTTAATTAGTCATTTACCGTTGTTCTGTTTTCCAGGCACAGGAAAGAGCCCTTCAAGACCATAATTGGCTGTCACCTCCCTGCCACTAAGTATTGAATTAGCTCCCATTAAATAGGGTTCAGATGAAAATATATTAATTTGACTAAAAAGACAAACTTCATCTCTCCAGAACGAGGACAAAAACATTGCCTGGGAAAATGAGGGTGCATTTCATAATGACTCAAAACCATTCTCTCTCACTGTGCAGTAATAAAGATATTAGCCCAGATATCTTAACTGATCCTTTAAAATCTAAAATAAGGAAATTCTAAAAGAAGAAAAATCAATACTGAAGAAACAATTGAAACTTTTGGTTCCTGATGCACCACAAAATCTTTTCTTGTTACAAAAGAAACAAAAATACAATCAACAGGATCTTATGCTTCTTTCCTGCATTTCCTATGTTTGCACTCTCCTAGCATGGCCATAGAAACAGAAAATTCAATTGAAGTAAAGTTACCAAAGCAATCACACTGGGCTCTTAGTCTCCTACAGTAGAACAGAAAAATAAGAAATGAGATTACCCAAAAACTCATAACACAATTACTCAAGGAGCTGCTGTAAAGTCTGTTTCAGAAACCTCTTGAAATTATGGAGGGAAAGCATTCCCAATAAATGCCAGTAGAGAGCTGGAATACAAAACTAACATAGCTCTTGTAGAACCTTTATATCTTTAAATACCCTTCCCTGTTTAACAGAAAATGATTTTTTTATTATTAATATTTTGTAGAAGCACTAGAATTAGATAGCTTCAAATGCATCCCTCAAAAGTTATTTTGGAATTTTTTGGTTGGCTGCTTTGGTACTTTGGGTTTCACTTTCTTTCCATTAACCCCCTCCCAAATTATGAAAAATATAAATTGTGAAAGAAGACAAGGAAACAAAATAAAGCAGAATTTATAAGTCTAGACACTCATCCACAGAGCATGGTTTTTTCTGAGGATACACTTTCAGCATAGAGCCTGTGGGACTACCTCACTGTGGCTATTCAAGTTTCAAATGGTTATGCTTCTCCTCAAAAACATGGAAGTAAATAATTACAACAAACCACACAAAAAAACCCCAAAACCAACAAGAAAAACAAAACAAAACCACACCAAAAACCAAACAAAAACCCCACAACCAGAGCAGTACCATCTCTGGTTTTGTCTGCAATTAACAGATTGTAAATTGCTATTGGAAAGTAGAATTATTTTGTAGTTCCTGACTGAAGACAGACATTGAATGAGTAACAACATTTATGTCTGTTAAAGCAGCTTTTGCTTACTGAATGAGTCATGACACTGAGCTGATCTCAAAGATGGCTTTGCTTCAGCAAACATTGCATTATTTCATTCACAAATCTCATAATAACATTTTCTGTTATACAGTACAAGGATATCATTCACCATTTCTAAGGCTAACTCAGCCTGAGGCAATGGTAAGCCCAGTGCACTAGAAAGGAGCACTCCTCAAAATGCCATCACAGCTCCTGTCTCCTTGGAAGGTCATCAGATTTCAGACACAATGAACTGTCCCAGGTGAGGATCCATCACCTGAGCATTGCCACAGGTCATGAATGGGATCAGGACTACAGGTTTGAGCCTAAGGCAATAAACAGCCCCTCAGTGCAATACACACTAATTCCATGGCTATGGACCCTGCCATAACTGTGGGGAACAAGCAGAGGCTCACTCATCTCATCCTAGTCCTGAAGTCCTCCACGAGCTGCCAGTGTTTGGAGTTCTGCATTATTGGGCAGGATTGCTGTAGCCTCAGGTTCTTGTGTGTTTCTGCCCAGGCACTCCCTTGGATTGCTATTTCTCAATGGGAACCAAGGGATAACTTACAGGGGGTCCCTACTTCCATCTCTGGTTAAAACTAGAGTTTTTCCTGGGGATTCCACCTAATCATCCTCCTGCTTTGCTCAGAGAATGACTTCAACTGTATCTATGAAAAGTGATGGACATTTATATGGGAAAAAGGCTCTGCTTTTAGAAAACATCAGTTTCATAGCTGCCTGAGTAAAACTACTGGGAAATACCCTAGATGCTTCACTAAATAGGGTAAAACACTCTAGAAACCAAAATAAAGGGCAAGGATCCAGAACAGCTTTGAAATACAGATGTGCCATTCCCAAGATGTCTCCAAAAGACTTGGTGAGAAAAATACCAACATTAGCTCAGAGACATGCCCCAAAAAACCAGCACTGAAATTTCAGTGAAAGGTTGGAACTTTATGACACCAAATACTCGTTTGCATCACTAGTCCCAGCACACCCATCTCCTAATCAAGGTCCTTCCTAAACCAGAACCAAAGCTAGAGCTCTATGACCAGCATGCTTCATCTCACCAGACCTTAGTTACAGCACACATATTCACAACTACGTTCTTATCCATCCACTCTGAAAACCTGATCAGCTCTCCCAGAGAGGCTCTGCAGGAGACAGAACTACCAGAGGACATGGTGTCACACAGTTGCATTGTCAGACAGCACACTTTGGGACAGCCCACTGCATGATGAATGAATTGCCCAAGGGAGCACCACTCAGACAGGTTACAGCATCTGAATCCTTCAGGAGCTCTAAAGCAGAGAATGAAGTGTGGAGCTCAGCAGGGAGGGAGGCAAGGCTGAGCACAGCCAGCACAAGTTGCTGAACCTGTTCACAAGTGATCCACACAAGCAAACTCAGAAGGGTGCTGTGTGTGCACACAAGCCACAACAGCTCCCTGTGTCACCTACAGACCACAAACTGGCCCTGCCCCTGGGTCATACAAACAAGTCCAACTGCAGGCTGCATTCTATTCCTAGGACAGCACCAGAATTCCCACTCAGGTAAGCTCCTCTGTTGACATCTATCTTTTGCTCCTTTGTCTGTACCTTTCTCCAGGTACTGGCTGCTTCCTCAAAACTTCCCCCCTTAGAGCCTGTCTTACCAACTGTACTCCTGTATTTTTGGGAATCCTTTGTCCTGTCCCCATTAGTGCTATTCAAACCCTGCAGCACTGCCCTTCTTTGTCTCCACTCTGTCCTGAGGCATTGTGACTCTTCCCTTGTGACTCTTGCACTGCTGCCTCCCTCTTTTCACTCCTCAGTGCTGGCAGTCACCTCAGGCCTTGTCTCACCAGCTGTAAACGCTCTCCAGGAGAACAGGATTGTACATTTGGGATGATTTCATAACACAGCAGCTGTGCTTTGCTTTTTTCCTAAAGAAGTGCTAATTTTCTCAAGCGATGTGCAGCAATATCAAATTAATGCTGGCTTATACCTAGGAGGTTTGAATATTTCCAAACCTGCTAACACAAATGTAATTGCAGTTTTATGCAATTGTCTTGTTAATCTTTCTTAATTACAATTTTAATTCAAGAACATCTCACTCCTTTTGTTTCTGTCTAGGGAAAAAGGTAACTTGCACACAAGAATCTGTAAGAATTTACAAGAAAAGTTACAGAAATAAAATGTGCAATGCCACACCAAAAAAAGCATACTACAGCAACTATCCCATCCAAGTGTTCTTCCCACACTGTCAACAAACACCAAGAGCAGGAGAGCAGTTACAGAAGCCTCACCTTCACCAAAACCCAAAGGGCACTTGCAGGGCCAGCTGTCTACCCAGCTGTAAGCCTATGAGGAGGTTTTCAGAAGAACAATTTATTCCAGTTCTCATTGTTCCACTTTAATCACAATCCTTCAATGAATTTTATCATGCAGAAAATCAACCTTCATAGCAACTTGGTTTCCTTGGCTTCCAAATAAATCAAGGTAGAGAACAGGCCATCAAATCTGATCCCCACAAGACTTTCAAGCTCATAGTGTATCACCTTTAGTTCTAAGCCAAGGCCTGACATCACCTATCTGCTTATAATACTATGAAATGCATAGCAACCTGGGATTTTGGGATGCTGTCTTTCACACTTTTCATGTGCCCTGCCAGTGGTTCAGGTGCCAATGAAGAATGCCCCACATCCAGCTGCAAGGGCCATTTCTATATCTGAAATTCACCAGCCAGAAGTTTGAACCTTGTGGTTTTATTCAATAAAATTAATAAATGTCCCCACATGACAATTATGCCTTATGTTTAACACAGCTTGCTTTAGGATGACACGAATTAGAGAAAGCCTAGAAAAGCTACAGAAATACAAAACACTCGAGAACCGCATCCCACTGAGGAATGACTTTATGCTGATTCCCTGTAGATTTCTCCTTGACAGGGTCAATGGCAGACGCCACCAGTCTCTGAAGGAGTCAGTCAGAATAGCTGCCACCATCACAGAGGTCTCAGCAGACGTTGGGGCCCCTGCAGTGCCTGATGATACAATCAGGCAAGAATTATAAATAGAAACTCAGCTCCATACCTTGAAGTTCTCATGGAATAAACTTTATTATACGATGGTCAATTTCCAGTCCCACTCCTCTGTCACTCCCCTGACCCACCACTCTGACAAGCCCCACCAAATCATATGCTTGCTTTTAAAACCAGCAATCCGAAATGCCTAAGCAGGAGTTCATCTCAAGAAGCCCCAGAAAAAAGGATTTGGAAACGAGCATCTTGCCAACAAGAAGGAGATCAGTCCTTCTTCAGACGCGTCCACTTCCACCGAGCTGCCCATGAGCCGTGCGGGCTCCGCCGGTGCCGGGCCGGGGCTGCGCTGCCCACGGTGCCCCGGGCATGCGGAGCGCCCGCCGCCCCCCTGCCCGCTGCCCGTGCCCGCCGGCCCCTGCTGCCCTGGCAAAGGAAGGCGGGAAGAGCCCCATGAGGAACCCAGGAAGGGCCGGGGCTCCAGAACCTGAGCGGGTCCCCGGGTCCCCTTCCCACCCCTCTGGCTGGGAGTCCCGGGGCTGACAGACCCCCGTCCTCCCGCTCCAGCCCTGCCCCGGCCCCACGGGGGCAGTACCTGCCAGCCCGCCTCCGCCCTCCTCGCCATAGCCCCGCCGCCTCTGCAGCACGAAGTACTGATTGGAGCGCTCTTGCACCCACAGCTTGAGGGCATTTTTCAGCAGCACCTCCTCGGGCTTCAGCCACATCGCGCGGCCCCTCACGGCGCAGCGCTTCCAGCGCCGTGCCCGCTCCGCGCTCGCAGCCGCCGTGCCAGGCAGGGGAGGGCGGCTCTCCTAAAGCATGCTGGGAGCTGTAGTCCTTGCCGCCAGGGGGCCACGCTGCGCTGCCGCGCTAGGACTGCAACTCCCGTCGGCTGTGCGCTCCCCTGCCTCGGGACTACAGCTCCCGTCGGGCCCTGCGCGCTCCGTGCCGCGTGGCGGGGCGGGGCTGCTCCGCCCCGTTAGCGCCGGCGGCCTGTTCCGGATCGGGGATCCCGGCTGTGTGTGCCCCGGAGCGGGGATCGGGGGTCCCTAGTCCCGGCTGTGGGTACCCCGGAGCGGGGATCGGGGGTCCCTAGTTCCGGCTGTGTGTGCCCCGGAGCGGAGCCGGGGGTCAGGGCTGTGCGGTGCCCCGGAGCAGGGAGCGGGGCCAGGGTCCCTAGTCCCGGCTGTGTGCCCGGGGAGGGGATCGAGGGTCCGTAGCCCCGGCTGTGTGCCCCAGAGCGAGGTGCCCAGTCCCGGCTGTGTGCCCGGGGCGGCTCCCGTGCTCTCCCACACCCAGCCGTGCCCCGCTCCGCGCCCAGCCGTGCCCCGCTGCCTCTGCACTGCCCCGGCGCGGCAGAAGCCGCCGTGCCCGCTCTGCCCATGGCGCGAGTCCCGTTCTCAGTTCTGGCCAAGCCTGACCCCATTCTCAGCCCACGGACAGACAGACAGACGTCACTGGGGGCGGGATTGTCGCCCAGCTGTGTTTCCCACTGCAGGTGGGGTTTGGTGTGCACAGAGAAGCTGACAAAAAGCAAACAAAGTTTCAGAGGGCTGGATGCCCCACTGCCTGCCCTGCTCAGTCTCTGGTGCCAGGACTTCCCAGAGCTGCAATCTTTTACCACTTCCATGTAAGAGCCACTCCTGCTCCTTACACAATCTGCCATTCAGTACAAATGGAGTGAGCAGGTCTTCCTGATTCCCAGGAACTTCTGTGCACTTTCCTTAGCACTCTATTTCCAGCATAATTGACCTTCCTAAGATTTTCAAGGATAATGCTTTATTGATTGTATGGCATACAAAAAATTCAGCAGACAGTTGTTTAAATTCAGCCTCTGCTTTGAGATCTTTCTAAAAAAAAATTATGCCCATTATGCACTAATTGTACATTTCAACCTTGGCACTTTTGCTTTATACTGCCTTCCTTCATGCTTTTCAATAGTACTTCACTACCAAAAATGCTGCTGCCAGCACTGGGCTATTTGTGAGCACAGGCACACTGAGGTTTTGCCAAACAGCCACAGAAATTATTTGGCAATGCCCATCTGCTTCCAGCTGCACAAGCAATCACCTACGAAAGGAGCGGTGTGAAAGCAGACCCGAGTGTGCAATCACATTTAACTCGCAGGAAGCTTCAAAACTGGATGATTTTTTTCCTTTTCAGTCACTCATTGCACCACAGCAATGGAAGCTGTAGAATTGAAGAGCTGTACTTTGGGGACTGGATATAGATTTAACTATTGCAATTCTTTTACTTGTTTTTATAACAGAAGAGGAAACAACAGATTTCTGGTGGTCTATCTTTACTAGAATGGAAAAATAAAATAAAAGTCATTAGCCAGCACATGGTAACTAACACAAATCAAACATTAATGAGAGTCCCTGATACCCTGGCACCCAGCTCTTCATGAGGCAGAGTCTCCAATCTCCCCTCTGGAGCCACAGTAACGACATTGCTGGGGATTTACCAGCTGAACTGATTGAGTGATTCCTGCATGGATCCTGCTCCTCAAAGAGCATTCCCTGAGAGAGTGTTTACCATTTAATTTTTCCCCAATTAGACAAGCCCCTGGATACAGGAAATTAAGGACCTAACACACATCTTCTAATTCTAAGGAGATGCTAATTTTAAGGAGAGATGCCCTTGGCATTTCTCACCTTGCCTTTTGGTGAGTCACACACACACTGGACACATTAGGACATGTGTTACTTCCTTATATAACATTCAAACTTTGTTAATTGGTTAATATTTAACAGTAAAACACTACTGCTTGGAAAATGTCTGTTTTGTATTTCTCACCATGTTTCAAAGTCTTGAATGTCTTTCTCTTTTCCAGTTCCCTCAGGCACTGGATTCTTAATCAAATACTGTTCAGATGCAAAGAGTGCTCCTCTATGGGCATGGAGGAATTTATTTATAGCCACTTGAAAACCTTCTTAATCAGTGCACAATCGTGCTACAGTGTAATCAATGCCTTCTGCAGCAACACAGATCTATTTAGTGCTGCAGAATTTTTCATTCACTTATTCAAGACTTATCCTAGAAATATTAAATTACTTCCCTCAAATAACCATGTCAAGATTACATGAATAAATAGCTAAATAAATAAATGTTGGCTTTGCTCTGTATTACCTGCAGTTGAACAACCAGTGCAGAGTTGCTCTAGGAGTATTACATAATTTTTAGTTCACTGTATATGAACACTACAATTTGATTTCAATTTTCTCTTGAAACCAAAATTAATTGCTGAAGCCAGTAGATCCATTTCCTTTAATCTTTTCCAAACTGCAGACATTACATGCCTGCAGGAGAGGAGCCCCAATCACATGTGCACAGGAAAGGCATCAGTCTAAACTTGAGGGAAAAGGCAGGGCTACCTTCTGTGCTGGTGTGTTAAACATGGAAAGAAATTACATTAAATCACACAGGCAGGGTAGATGTCTTTATTTATTATGTCCAACTGTTAGGTCACTTGAGAAGTGCAGAATTTTCCCTCTGAAGACTGAGATGGACTAAATCTCTCCATTTTATGAGGAGCCCAACTGCCCTGATGACTCAAACTGCTTTTATATGTTTGCAGCCTTCATCACAAGTCCTGCTTTTTCCTCTAAACAAAATTCTCACCTGAAACTATATTTCTATAGGGACACCTGAAAATTTTCCTCAAGATGAGAAAACTGTATGATTTTGATTTGAAATTTAGAATGAAGCCCTGCTATTGTAAAGCCTGAATTACAAGAGAGCACAGTAATCCAGCACCAAGGCTTCCTCTCCTGCAGGGATAAAAAACTCTCCCAGTCCCTCTTTGAGAGCACACAAGTGTTTGACTGAAGTGTTTAGATCAGAGCATTCCTGAGGGACAGGGGTAACTCCCTCCCTTTCCCTGAAGGAGTGAGCAAACACTTGGAGTGATGCCAGAGCCTGTTCAGTTTGCTCTTTGAGGACAGAAGAATTGACATGCCTGTGTGACTCAGAGAGAATACTAACACAGTCAACAGGCAGACATTTTAGCAACTGCACCACCTGTGGGCTCATTATGTCCATTTTCTTACACATGAGCAATAGCATATCTATAGAAAACCCCAAAACTATTGCACAATAACAGCAGGTTTTTATTGCTTTTCAGGAACAACCCTAGCCCCAGGCACACTCCTGTTGGCTTCTTGCTCAGAGGAAAGAGTCTGTCATGCCACAGCACACACACACACACAAACATAAATACACATGACCCAGAGACATTCTAACCTGTGGCATCACCAAAACCAAGTGAACATTTTGCTGCACAGTCCCCTAAGTAGGGTTGGTAAGACAGCTGCTATCCATGGAACTTGGAAATACAAAAAAGTGACAGTGGATCTTTCAAATTTCTTTAAGGCAGTCTGGCAGCAACAGACCCAGGTTTAGTATCAAAATAGTGCTCGTGAAGGTGTTCACCCAAGTTTAGTATCAAGATGGTGTTCACTTTCATTTTTAAACCAAATCCCTTGCATAGCTACTAATTACAAACCAATCTGCACAGATAAGAACGTGGCAGACTTGCAGTAGCTCACACACTGCTCAGGCACTGACCCTGCACGTGTTCCTTTAGCAGTGGTCACATTTGATATGAGAATCCCTCTGAAAATTTCCTTCTGAAATAAATCTCTCTCTGAAAATTAGTGTAAGTGCCCCAAGCAAGCCTGGCTAGAGACATCACATAGACTTCATCTGATCCTGGAAGGTTCATCCATGGGAGCTTCTGCACCCCCCAGTTCTCCCCTGGTGCATCCCTTGAGAAAGGGCTCTGCATTCACCTTTCCCTTAGAAATGCAAGTCCTGGGGAAAGGCAGTTTGTTGCTCTAAAAAGGCAGCAAATGTAAAGCTTGAATTCTATAAACAAAGCAACCCAAAAAGTGCCTTTCAATGTATTGAATTGATCTGAATCCCTTCCCTTGTTTTCCTTGAACATCAGATTTTGCTCCTATTGAACACAAAACTGGCAGATGATTTCTTGAGTCTGTACCCTCATAAGATTCTACTACATTGCAGCTTACACACCACAATAAATTTATACCAACTTTGTGAAATAGAAATGGAATGAAGTGATCAGGGGCTGCATATTTGCTGCTTGGCTGTTCCTTTCACTGCTCTGCACTTCAGAGGTAGAATAAAAAGGCAATCATAGCAAATGATAGCTTCAGAGTGGAGTCTGATTATAGTCAGCTTTGCAACTGGAGCTCAGAGCCAACTGGTATTTTCTAGACTAGACTTGAAACTGAGCTATAAGGAAATACAAGACTTAACTGCTCCCAAGCCAGCCAGAACAGAAGACAAGAAATAACTTTAAAATGTTTTTTCCTCAAAGCAAACATAGGCTTTGGAGTAAGGAAGGGATGCTGAGCAACCTGACAAAGGAAAAGTGAGATGCTGCCAGTCTGGTCTGAAGTTCCCATGGCAGACTGCCTTGTGCTGAACATGCCTACCAGCACAATTCAGCAGCTCACTGAACACATCCTAAGGTGGCTGGATTTTCCTTACAGCTACTAGGTTTCAGCATCTCAACACAATTTCAATCCATATAACAGCAGCATCCTGCAGGTAACTAGCACTCCTTATTCCAATTACTTTGAGCAAACACTGCTTCTATTTGGCCTCCCAAAAGAAGGATGTGTTTCAAGGTTGTGGGACAGGGCAAATTCAGCATCTGCTTCCATGAGAGCTGATAATATTTTATGTCAGTCGGGATCATCAAAAATAGTGTTTTATTTACACTTACATTTTCATATTCAAATTCAATACAAATTATGAAATATTTACAACCATTTCATTTGTACTATAGCTAAGAAAATGCATTGCTTTTCCCCCCAGATTCTTAAGGTATTTATTGGAGGCTCTAAGACAAAATCCTACTAAATAGAAACTAGTCAAAGATGCAGAGGTAAAAAAATAAAGTGCATTTAGAAGATGTCCTTATTTACCTTCCCTGGACAAGCCAAGTCAGTTCTATTGAGGCACCCAGTGTTCCTACTTGACCCCATCTCAACTCCACAGAGGACAGACAGCTTCTCCAGCCCTCTGTTACACTCACAGGACATCAGCTCTCCCTGCAGCTTGTGCACTTGAGCAAGACAATGTAGAGCAACAGTCAGCATTTTTCAGAGACTGGATCATTTCTGAGCAAAACACAGCAGATGCTTTCATAAGAACTACCTTTTCATCTTCAGCTGAGTCTTTCCTGAAGTCATCCCAGACTCCCACAAAGCCAGGACTCTGCCACATTGCTGGTGCTAGAGATGGTCACAGCTCCTCAAATCACTTGAGGATCTTTCAGACTGACAAACTAACGAGGTTTGAAAAGTTCCTGCAGTTGTTCCCTTTACAGTAAGTGAGATTTGGCCTGTCAGCTTGCAGCTCTCTTTTCTTCCCCTTTAGGAATGTGTGTTGGCAGGCTGGAGTTGAGAGGTAGAGAATCAGTCGGTTACTAGAGAACCAAAGATACTGTGGACAAAATCCAGTTTGACAAGCATTAGTTTGCACTTTCTCCTATCAAAATAGTGCACTGAAACATTAAATACCATGTTGCTTTAAACAAAACTGTCTCATAAATAAGTATCAGAACAATCAAAATAAATTTGTTGACAATGAAAATCCACTTGAATGAAAATAACAAACAACAAAAAGCCCCAACTCAAAACAATTCCCAGTGGAGACAACTAGGAAACGTAAAAAATCTTCTCACTTAAACATGGTAGAGAAGCTTTGCTGAAGATGGAATTTTTGTTTTAGTTAAAATCTGCTGGTTTTCTTTATGTTTAAGACAGCTTTATCTGGAGAGCGTTAAGACTCCTGTGGGAAATACAGTTTTAAGAAAGGCAAACCATACAATTACAATTTGGACAGGTCTATTTATCTAAACATTGCCAATGCAGTATTTTCTGCAGCAGTCTTGCAACTTTTGGTTAATATGGAATGGCAGTAGGCAGCTCCTTGCAGAAGGCTTGCACCACGTGGCTGGGCATGTTCTTAGGACGTGGCTTCATGAACAACTCTGCTTTCAGAAACTTGTGTTTCATCTCCCTCAAAACCAGGGTTGTCACCATGTGAAAGGACAGTCACAGTGGAGGGCTGGGGTTCTTCACTCACAGGATGTGTGTTGTCACCTGTCCAGAAGAAAACCAAGCCGAGACAGGTTAAAAAGTGCCCCAGCCAAGTGTTACCATCCTAAAGCAAACCACACAAACTTGATTTGCAAAAGCTTAAAAAACTGCATTTTCCTGCAGAGATGGAAATCCAAGGCCATACTCCAACCACCTCTCTCCTGGTGCCCCTTGTTAGTTTGGGAGCCACTGCCTGTCCTTTCTGGAGATGCCTGCTCAGCTCAGTAGTGCTGAGCAAGTTGAACTTGTGTGCATAAGCCACAGAATCCAACTAGGAGGATATTAGCTGCTCTTGTACCCTAAGGCTGCTGAAGGCAGGCATCAAGAGCAACTCCTAGAGACCAGGCTCAGGATAAACTGAGGGGAACCTGTGCTGACTTGGAGAAGGCCTCCTCCCTGCAGACTAACCTTGTCTGACTGATGTCCCTGTGTGTCCTTCCCACTTCAAGTGAGAATGACCCATGTCATGTAATGGCCCAGCATGCCCTGAGTTGTTTAGAGGGATGCAATTTCAACTTTTGATGTTTAGCTCACAGGAAATATCCTCTTCCCCACTGGGTGCTTCAACAGGGCACTCCCAAACACACACCATTGCTGTAGCAACATGTCCTGTAGGAGACAGGCAGCAAATCCCAAATTTTCCCACCAGCTAGGCTTCCCATGGGAAATGGAGCATCCTCTTCCTAAGGCCATGCCACAGCTCAGGGGATGGTTACTTTCCTTTGTTTACCTGCAACCTTTCAATTTTTAAAGCCAAGAGCAACACTGAGTACGTGTGTGTGTGTGTGTGTGCACGCGTGTGTGTAAAGCTGAGCACTAAAAAGACATTTCCAATTTGTTTGCTCTTGTTCAAAAAGATAAAGTATTTGGAAAATCTGATATTCTTCACAAATTAACACTCTCTGTAGCCAAGGATGACTCAGCCTTGGCAAATCTGAAATTCAATTGAAGTATCTGTCTTCTCTATCTTGCACCATCTCAGCTAGAGCAAGAGTGACTCCCCACAAGTTTTTTGTAAGTAACTACTTAAAACAGACAGATCTAGTAGCAAAGCAACACTCACTCATCCAAATGAAATCTCCAAAGAGACAAAGGGACAAGGGACATCTTTGGAAAAATCTCTTTGCTCTTGAAGTAGTAAGCCTCTGACTTTGAACTATTCTTCCATAGACTTTGGCTTTTAATTCACATTAAAGTTGTGTTTCATTTGAAAACAAAGACCAAGTGTCAGAGCTAAGGGCTAAAACAAAAGGGAAGACTAAGATAACCCTGAAAAACAAAGTATTCAAGCCCTGTGAGATGCTATGAAGGCAACTCGCCCTAACTCACAGCCTAAGCAGCCAAGTGCAAATGACGTAGCAAGGCAGATGAAAGAGCAGACATACTTTCTGATGGTGCCTGTGCCTCCTGAGCAGATTCATCTGGTCCCTGCACAGAATCATATCCAGATGATGCTGTTTCACTAAGGTTGTCCTCTTCATTAACTATAGTGACAGTGGATAGAGGTCTTTGGCCACTGGATCCTGAGGCTTGCACAGGCTCAGAGCGTGGTTCTACATCCATCTATGTGAAAAAAAGAGAAAATGGTTAAATTACAACTTGACAGGAGGGTGCATCTTTCTGGGAGAACAATGCCTGCAAGGATGGAGTTCGGAGCACTTTTACACAGAGAGAAAAACGTGAAATGGAATAAAAGCTCTGCTTATCAGAGGGGAAATCCAGTTACTGCCTAATTGAGTGGGAAGCTCAGACACAGCTTGTGCATTTTTACCCAGTATCAGGAAAAGGCTTCCTTCCACTCTCAGTGCAGATATCTGCCCCTCCAGACAAATGCTGGCTCACAGTTTAACTGGTCCAGGCAGCATCAGGCACTGGCAACAGCATCTTCCTCTGGCACTTGCAACAATGAGCAATTACAGAGCAAATCAAACTCCTGATGTATCCTAGGAAGTCATGCAGTTCCAGAAATGTCATAGCTGCTAATACATTCACTTTTCAAGGGTTCTGGGTACTCAGCAACTAAGAGAAGCTGGTTTCAGGGACAGTATGAGTTGTCAAAGCCTGCCTGGAGATTTGTGAAACACCCTTAGCTGTGAGCACAAGAGTTAAGAGCAATTTTTCCATCGGGCATGAGTCAGCTCTGGCTGACATTCTGCCCAAGCCTTTAGGTGACACCAACTCACCAGGTCAGCTGCAGGCTTCCCTAAAAGGGGCACCACAATTACTCCTATACCATCTGGCCACAGACATGGCACACCTGTGTTATCACCTGCACTCCAGAGACAGCATGAAAAAGCTGAAGGAGTGGCACAACCAGTGTAACACTGTGACTGGCAGCTGCCACCATGGCAGGCTGCTGGCTTACCTCAACACCCAGCACTTTGAGGATGTCACATTTGCACAGAGGACACGTCCCGTGCTCCAGAAGCCAGGGGTCAATGCAGGTCTTGTGGAAGACATGGCTGGGGGAAGAAGGCAGCCAACAGGTTAAGTTTCATTCTAGGAAGATTGCTCATGTGCCAGCTATGAAGGACCCTTTTGTAACACCAAGGATTTATTCCTTCTAGAATGGATGACCTTATTTTGCCACAAGTTTCAGCTGAAAGTTATGGATAGCTGATCTTTCAACCTGTAGCTGGTTTGTGATTATTAGTACCCCAATACAACTTGCTATAATTCAGCATTAACATTTTTGTTACACCTCAACAGTCTAAAGCTGTTTCTCCAAAACTGTGTACAATACATTTCCAGATAATTTAAATGATACAGCTATGGACATCTCAGCCTTAGCTCCAAAGTTAACTTCTGTCATACAGATGTAGACAAAATAGCATTTGTTTCTGTTGTAATTACATAGGCAAATCATCTCACAGAGTTATGTCCTGAAGATAAACTGTACTCCCACCCATTTACTGTGTCTGTGCAACCACTGTGTATTCTAAGTGGATATTTGGCAGGCTCTACACTCAAGAAAGTAAATATAGCTCAGCCATCACAGATGCAAATGTGTGCTTCTATTAAGACACTCAATTCCACAATGGGTTTAAATTAGGCCACAGATTTAGGAGGATGACTTGAAATCCTATGATCTGCCTGTTCCCTCAGCCTGAATAGAAACAGCAAGGCAAACAAGCACTGCTCAGTATTAATCAACCCTATTATGAGGTAAGTGCAAAGATCCAGTGCTCAGCAGCCCACACTCAGCAGGATCCAAGGATTCTCCAATTCAGCTCACACCACTGGCACTTCCTTCCAGCTGCACCCACATAATTTTTGGTATAAAACCTGAAACTTTCCTAATGCCTGACTATTTTAAGTCCTTGAACTTAATACTGGACTTGTGTACCTCTGCATCTATAAATGCCTTCAGTTTGACTCTCTGGGCAAGAATGCCCTTGGCAAATACCCACACCCCAGGGACTCAGATACCATCAATGTGATTCATAGGAACATTCCTTTGATTGGTTCTTTCATAGATATAGTTAAATGCTTCCAGCAAGTAGTGTCTCAGTGTTGAGGCCAACCACCAAAATCAAGCATGTTCTTGCAGTAAATATTAGTTTATAACTCACATGAGGGAAAATTAATATAGTTGACACTTGAAGATATCACCACATGTGAGGATTATCAAGTCCATGAGTAATTTTAAGCTAGCATGCCTCTGAGAGCTGCATTTGGGCCACAGAGGAAGGAAACATCACAAATGTATGTAAAAGCAGTCTCAAGAGGAAATGCAGCAAATTTGTGTACAAAGAACACAATCAAAAGATGTTACTCCACTCTTACCCAAATAAGTCATGCATTGTTTGCAGGTTCATGCCAAGATTAGAAGGGTTTATAGGGAAATAATGAGAAGTCAGGTCTCCTATCAGGCAAAGTGTCTGGAGCCTGTCTACAAGTTTGTGTACTCATGGCACTTAGTCCATTTCTAAACAAAATTACCTATGAGCATAAACATGACAAGACAACTGGATAATCATTAACATACATGCCTGAAAGGTTGTTCAGTTTTGGGTTTTTTTTAAAGTATTAAGCATTAGATCAAGGGAGTTGGTTGATAACACCTTAGCAGACCAACTTTGTATTACCAAAACAGCTTAGAGGTCCTACTGCTTGTGAGCAGAGAAAGCCTTTGCAAAGCTGTAACCTGGTGCACAGGTAACTGCAGCTGAGATTTGCCAGTGTTTGACAGCACTGCTCAGCACACAACAGCAGCTACCCATTTTTCTATTCTTCATAACTTCATTTCTTACAAAATTTCCATCAAAATGTTTTCAAGTACTTTCTGTAACCCTCCCTGAGGGTCATGACACCTCTTCCTTTGCACAATTCAGGCAGTTCATGTGGCAGCCCTCTGATTTTAGAAGCTTGGCCAGAGCAGTCCCAGCCAGCAGGCACAGAGGGAAATCCCACAGAACAAGTTTCCTTAAGCCCTGGGGCAGCTTCATTGCTCACCTTAGGAGCAATCACATTAAAGCCTTAGTGCTTCACTACTGGGCTTCCACAGCAGCACAGCAGTGAGGTACAACAGGAGAGAACTCTAGAAAAATAAACTGCTATAGCTCTATCTTGGTCTCTGTTTCAGATGAGGCATACAAGAATAAAAATGCTTTCTTCTAAACTACAAAAGCCAGCATGTTTTAACAAATTTAGCAGAAACACAACCCTCTAGTAAACAGTAATGTAAGGGACAAGAAACAGGCAACATTTTGCCAATTACCTGCAAGTAATTCTGATACACCAGCAAAGGAAGAAATCATTAAAAAGTCCTATCATCCCACTGAGGGACACTGTGGCCTGCCAAGCTATGTGTGTCACTCCACTCACAGGGGAAGTGATGAACACAGGCCATGGGGGCACACCGCAATTGTGTATTCACACTGTTTCTGTTGTTCAAAACATTGTTTTGATAGATATTCAAGAATTCTCACTGTACAACAACTTGAGGAAAGCTTGTTAACAAACATGGCAGAATTTTGGATAAAGGGCCAGCCTGGAAAACAACTTACTTGCAAGTCAGAACACGCATCACATCATTTGGCTTGTACTGCTCAAAGCACACGACACAGGAATCTCCATCTGGACCAGTTTCCTAAAACAGTGAAATGAAGTTACAGCTTTAACACACTTTGAAAGCTTCCTCTGAACTCCAGTCAGATTTACTTTATGAAGGGGTCTAGCTAGAGTCATCCACGATGCTCCCAAATACAATCTTACATAAACACACTTCGTGGATTACTCACAGTCAAGCTGACACTTCAAAAGAAGCACTGAAAGCTTAAACCCATGGTTTAGAATTCCAGCTGAAACTGTTATTGGATTACTGGAGGCAGCAGTGTAGAGGTTTAGAAACTGCTGCCTCCAGTTTTAGTTACAAGAAGAGCTAGGGAAGCTGATTAGATTCTAGTTTATGTTTAAGCCTTCATGCCAGCAAATTAGGTCCTCTCACATCAGCAAGACCACAAGCAAGCAGCTAACAAAATAAACTGGTTTATATTGAATAGAAGTTTTGAGGCCTGGAAAAGGACCTGGTCTGAAGGAGGAACTGTGTCTGCCACCAAGAGTTACAGGCTCAGAGAGGCCTCTGCCTCCTGCTCCAGTGCTAGGGAGCTGCCCAGGTTTCATGCCAGGCTGTGCTGAATGCAGGGGGGTCACAGGGTCAGTCCTACCTTGTCCCCTTCCTTCAGGGTGCGCAGCTGCATCTGCTCAATGGCCTTCTTGGCCCTGGCCCTCAGCCGCCGCTGTGACACAAAGCAGTCCTGGTCAGACACTGCCATCCCACTGTTCATTTACTAATACTTACCCAGGTGCCCACTGCAAGCAGTTTAAAAGCAACAGTTTAAAAACCCAGATGTTATCAGAATAAGCCAAGTAAGCATGACCATACTGTTTGAAGTCAACATGAAATGGAGTTTTGGGACATACTGATGCAGCTCCTGACTGGATGACACACCAGACACACATTTATGTCTACTTGGTTGTAGCTAACCTTCTCACAAAGCACAGGAATTATAAGTGTTTTTTAGTTTGAGAAGATGCAAGATAATACCTTGATCACTTAGACCCAGCCAAAACAAACTGAAGCTTTCAAACTGACTTGGAACCGAAGACTGAACGTGGAGTTCAACAATCAATTGTTTATGTTATGCTCACCTTAGGACACCTTCCTGCCACAATCATTCTGAGGAAAGGTGAAAGATTCTTTGCCAATCAGCCCACTCAGCACCATACACCCTGAACTGCTCCACTGCTCCCACTGCTTTACAGCTTGCCTGGCAACTGTTGCTGTCCAGCTGTCACTGCAGCGCCTGGGGTTAGCCCAGAGCCGAGCTCTGTGTAAGGGTCACAGGTTGGTGTTCCTGACTCCAAGAATGGGACTGTCCTCTCCCTGCCTGGTGCACTTCAGCAGCTCTGGCAGTGCCATCCCCAGCACAGCACTAACCTCAGGGACAGACCAGACTCGAGTTTTGCAGCTAACCAAAAAGCCTCTTTCCAGTTCCACTGCTCTGTGCAGGAGCCCCACTCTGCTGCCGTTCCAGCATTCCATTCCTTAGGCATTTTAGCTGTTACAGGAAACTTTTCCATGCACTTTTCCAAGTGCAGTACTGGTGGCACAAGTACAGAAGGACAAGTGGGACGAGGGCTGTTGCTGACACCAAACAATCTTGCAAGGACTGGCCATTCGAGTCTGCACAAGATTCCTTGTGCTAAAGCAGTTAATAGCAAACAAGTTGATTTATACATCCCCCTGGGAACCTGTCAAATATCCTAGCACAAAATGAGCTACTTTTGTATTAGTATTGGTTTTAGGAGTTTAATAGCTAGCAGCTATTAACAGCTATCAAGGAAGAGACACATACAATCCAAAGGTAAGGGATGCAGACATGCACAATTCTTTGTTTAGAAACAAGAACTACTGGGGTTTTCTTGCAAGTTTGTAAAGTTCCGCTGAAGGCATCAATATATGTTTCTGTATGTCACTTATGGTTAACTTTGAAGTGATGTTGCCCTTGTCAAGGTTTGAGGCTGAAGCCAAGGGCAGCAGCCACAATACTCCTGCTTGCTGAGGGCCCCAAAAATCTGAGCAGCAAACGTGGAAACATCAACTGAGCAGGAATGCAGCAAAGCAAGCACTTCTCATACATGGCCAGCACTGTCACCACCACTTGTTATTAACTGAAAATGAAACTTTCTAGGAATGTACTCCCTCAGACAATATCTCATCTACACATCTATGTCAGGCCAAGCATATTAGACAGGACCCAACTGGCTGCACTGTTAATAATTTACTTGAAACAATATTTTAAGTTTTGCATGGGCACCAGTTTAATTGCTCCTCGTTAAATGCATCAATGACAAAGTCACCTTTAACATTGATTTTGGCAAGAACACAGCAGAACACCCCTCCAGGGGATGGAGAAAGGTTGCAGAAGAAGCTTTATGTGGAATAGTCTACCAGGATACTCGAGCTTGGAATGTCAAAGCATTTTGTAAAGCCAGGTTTTTCAAGAGAATATGAAACATGAATTATATTAGAACTATAAAATCCTCAACACAGAAAAAGCTAAAAAAAAAGGTAAGTTGAAGAAATAGAATCAAGATATTACAAAACAGGTCAGGTCCCAACTCCTATCCAGGCTCTGGCAGGTAGAAGTAGTGAGATATCCAAATGGGAAAATTAGGTTTGGAGTCACTCAGTCCCAAGTCTTCCTTGTTCAAGCTGCCAATTTCACCTCCAGCCCTTTCTGCACAAGGGTGCCTTCCTGGCAGCCTGGGAGCATGGCCATGGCAGTGCAGACCAGGCAGCTCTGAGGAGGCTGGGAACTCCTGCTTTTCTCCTGTCAGCTAAGGAAGTTCTTCCCCACAGGTGGCGATTGCCATTGAAGCAGTTTAGAATTGTTGGAAAGTTGAGCAATTTGCCTCCTCCAAAGCCATTAATTAGGTAATTTCTCAGCTGCAACATCTAATCTTTATGAAATCAAAGGAAGCAAAGACTTGAGCTGAAATTAGAAACCAGGCCACAGATAACATCATGGGTCATTTTGCTCTATTAAGAAAGGTTACTATATTGAGAACTGAATTTGTCAGTACTCCACTGACTAGAAAGGTAGAAAGCCACCTACCACATTTGCCTCAATTCTCCACCTTCCTGCTACTGATCTCCCAATGCAGGAAGAAACTGCAGAGGGGGAGACTGGAATTTCAGGCCCAGAAGGAAAGAGGCATTCAAGAAGGAACCAGCAGGTTGCACAGTGTAGCTTGCTCAAGAGGAAAGAACTGCTCTGGTTTAACTGTTGGGTTAGGACAGATGTGCTACCAAACTTCTCTTTTCACTTGGATCAGAAGCTCACATGACTGGCTTTTCTCAATATTCACTCAAGTCCAAGCACAGGGCTGCATGGTGACAGGAAAGCCACCAAGATGTACCACACAAGCCAGGAGGTTGTTTGACTAATATTCAGTATTCCTGGAGCCAAAGCACTTAGAACTCTCAAACTCTGATCTACACTAAAATCCAGTCAGCAGCTAATAGGGCACATGGCAACATCACCTTTTACTAGTTCACCTGAACTAACAGGCATTTTCTTGTTGTTCTTTCCTTACCTAATCACTATGAGGGCAGTCTGAGATGTCAGGGTATAAACACAATTGAAAACAATTCTGGATTGTCTTTGAGTTTCACTTTGACAGAACAGTATATTTTTACACCTTGACAGTAGAGAAGGTTTCTTGTATTCGTATACTCCACAAAGCACTTCTTGGGGCTCCTTGATTTCAGTTCTGCTGAAATCATCTGGAACTGGCATGTCATTTATCAATGCTATTTTGTCAATCTGCAGCAAGCTGCTTGTGCACATGGAACCCAAGACTGCTAGCCAAGCAGACTGGATTTTCCCAGACCCAGCTATCACTGAGGCATTAATAACATCTGCAGTTTCTTGAAAGCCTTATAGCTCACAACTGCACTCTTAAGTACCTTCAAAGGAGGAAACATTTACATTTGATTTAATGAACAGTGCATAGGGCACCCAGATTTTCCTGCTCAGATTTGTTTAACAGAGCTGTGACACTCAGAGCTGTGAGGATAGATGGCAGGGTATTGAAGGAAGGGATTCATCAGCAGGAGGCTGCATCTCTGTCCATAAAAGTCAGCAAGAGAACAGCATCAGCTTAGAGACAACTCCACACTTCATCCAGGAATGGCAATGCTACATCTCACAGGCAGATGACAACTTCCAGTATTTCCAACCCTGAGTCTGCCACTGTAATTCTCAGAAAGCTTTCAGTCAGTAAGCAGCTTTCAGCAAGCAGCAGCCTCCCAACATGTAGTAAAGTCATGCCCCATTTTGCAGACACACTTGCAGTCGTGTCTCCTGTTGTGGCAAGCCCATAGGCAGTGCTGTGTGGGAAGGATGAGGGTCAGCTGAAAGCAGTTTAGCTCTCTCACAGCCCCCACCACATCAGCATTAGGGCTACACTGCAGTTCAGGGAGTATTTGTAGGAAACACAGTTAGCTGAGCACAATCAACTTTTCTCTATGCAGTTTACTCTTGGCTGCTCCTTAGGAAAGTTTTAAGCTGAGCAAAGATGTATCTCTTAGCATTTTAAAGATCAAACAAATTCAGTAATTTTGGTACTTAACCAAAACTTGCAAACCTCAAGATCCACACCATGGAGGGGTGGGGGTACAAAGAAACAGCAGCACAAACTCACCTGCTCCCTGGACTGGGCCCTGGCCATGATGAGCCTCCGGGCAGAGTAAGAGACATAGCAGCCCACAGTTGCTGCTGCCACCACAAAGAAGGACACAGAGATGAAGAGGATGGTGAAGATGTTCATGGACAGGCTGCGCTTTTTGCCCACTTCGATGACCATGGAGACCCTCAGGCCGCTCTGGATCCGCCGCAGGATCTCCATGCCCTTCAGGTTGCCAATCATGATTGCCACAATCTTCTCAGCACCTGCAGAGAAGGGGAAGCCATGCTCAGTTCCCAGCTGTTGTAAAAGGGGCATTGTCTTAGATGTCCTGCTACAAGTGCTAAAGAAATGGCTGTGGGAAGCTTCTAAATAGTATTTATAGATTCAATATGAACTGATGGAACAAGTGTCACCTCTGTGTGTTTGTCCAGCTCAAAGTGTGTGCCATTACCTGTGAGCATAAGTGAACCACGTTTAGGATTCATTCCTCTCCACAGCATTCCTCACTCCTATATAGGACACAGACTGTCCTATTTTAGACACAACACTTTGGTGATTTACATTTTAACATGCCTTTGAACTACAGGAAGTTAAAAATAAATCCTCTGCAGAGTAAGGTCACTGGGGATTGTGATATCTGTGTAGGGATTGCTTCCTGTAATGGATCCAACTCCCTCCTGCTGCTTCTTAGCACCTCTTTTCTAAATTTGACAGTACTTTTGAGTACTTCCCCAGACACCAAGCAATCAAAGATATAGATCACCCTTCACTTCTGTATTTTCAGCAGCAATAGAGAAATTATTGAGGGAAATTACACTGTGAAGTCTAAGTGTTTTTATGAGTTTCTACTGAGATTCAGAGGAAAGCAAATATGAAGGGAGATGTGCTCCACTTTCAAACAGTTGGGGGCAAGATACCAAATGCCATCCTGATTTTAACAACAGGTTTCATTGGCTTAATTGAACACCACAGCAAGTCAAAGGAACCAAGGTGTTTATGGTAGGAAGAAATTTCAAGCAACTCCAGTCAAGCACAGACCAGAGCAAACTGGTTTCATTTCAGTGACATGCAAGGGCTTGAGGATACCATTTGCAGAAACATTAGAAAGTCCCAATATAACAGAGAGGCTCTTAAGAGGGGGGAAAAAAGGGAGATGAGTAAATTATCACTGCTCTCCCAAAACTAAATACAAGAAAAGTAGATCTGAGACCAGCTAATCAGGAGTCTCACTGCATTAAACCATCACCTGCAAAACATTCAGAATAGACATTGCATGAGGAAGAATAAAGACTGTTACAAAGTGCTATTTTTAGCTAACCCCCCGGCCAAACACTCTTTAACGGGAAGACCAATTGTTTTTTCCTCTGCTGAGTTACTCAAGTGATTTCCCTCTGCTGAAAGTTATTCAATTTTCAGCTACTAAAAAACCCTAGGATTGGTGTTAAACCACAAAGGCTGTCCTTGGAGAAGTGTTTATTAGTTTTCCAGCTTGTTCACACAATGCTTGTGATCCAACACAGCAAGCAACTTTCCTCAGTGGAACAAAACTCATATTTTATTCAGAAAGCTCCTCATAAAGACAACGGCATCACACAGAGAAGAGAAAAAAATAAGTCTCCCAGACTGCAATTGCTCTTAAGGATGAACTAGGGCTTATAGATCACATATAAAATGAGCTGGAGTCAGGTGTTAGCAGCAAGCAAAGTCAAAAGCTGAAACTTGCTTTTTCATAAGCGTGGAAGAAAGTGTGGAAGAACAGGCTGCAACAATGAGAAAATAAAAAGTCTGTCAAAAAAAAAGCAAACAAACCCTAATTCCCTATATTTCTGCATGTCTCACAGTAAATCTATCTTGTAACCACACATGCACAACACAAGACACAGAGTAGCAATTCCTATTAATGAAATGTCACCATCAGCCTGCAAAACCATTCCAGCTACTAAGCCATCCTTTGTGAAAAAGTTTCACCCTTAAAGAAACAAACATATTCCATTTAAGTTTCAGAGTGCATAGTTCGCAAGGATGTAATCAGATGACAGCTTCAGTCCTCACTGACTCTTCTCAACCCCAGAGATTCCAGCTGCCATTTCAGCTCTGCTTTGCATGAACACACATGGTGGCCAGCTGGTGGCCCTGACACTGGCACAAGGGCAGCAGTGAGCGGCCACTTCCCTCAGCACCTGTTTGTGACAACTTCTGTGCTTCTGTAACAAAAGCAAGAGGATCACCCCCACCCAATACAGCCTGAGCTGCTGCTTAGGTGCCATTATGACAGGAACTGAAACACGTTATGGTGGCCTTGGGACCACCAGCCCAGACAGGGGTCCTGACAGGCCTGGCCTCAGGCAGGAACAAGGTATTAGAGGGGTGGCAATGCAAGATGTAACCAAAAGTATGTATTCTATTGCCAACTGTTAAAACCAGAACAATGAAGAAGCCAGCATGCCAAACACAGCCTCCAGCATTTTGGATCCCATAATTTTTTTCCCCCCAGCTTTCTCAGAGTCTGAAGTTTTGCCCCATCTTTAATCAGACTGAAATTAGGTGCCCACAGTTTTACCAGTATTCCTGCACTCTTTCCAGAGAGCACCTTGTGCAAACAGTGCCTTTGCTATGGCCACACTGCTTCTCCCCAGGACCAGCACAGCTCACCCCAGTGCTCCCAGCACTCCATTTGGGAATACCCCCACCCCATCCTTGCTGCTGGTGGGATCACCAATCCATTTCAACAGCCCAGCTGGCAACCACTTAAGCCACCCACTCAGAAAAAGGAGAATGGAAGAAATTACTTTTGATTTTCAATGTTTCATATATATTTTTTAAAAAAAGAAAAAAAAATAAGGGAAGTGCAGACTTTGGAGTTTGAATTATCAAAGAATGAACAGGTTCTCCTTAACCACAGCACCAGAGCAGAAATGCTATCTGAAGGTTCTTTCAGGAGATCAAATACAACTCCAGCCTTGGTGCCTGGATCATTGTTTTTATCTACAAGATATGGTGCTTGCAGCACAGAGCAGTAACAGTTGTGCCTTATGCCAAAGGAGCTAGAGGTATTCCCCTGGCACCCCTCCAACCCCTCCATCAGCAAAAAAGGCATTAGGAGATCAAGCTATCTCCTGTTCTTTAACATGAAAGGCACTGTCAGTTTACATTGCAACCATTTTGTACCAGTTTGGCACACCTGGCTCCTCAGGCATGTAAGAGGAGTATCTGATAGCCTATCTTGCATGTTCAGAAAAAACAAAAATACTGTGTCTTGAACACTGCTTATCTCACTGCACTTGAATAGTAAGGAACGGGATTTCTGGTGGTTATCAAGCAGGCTGGTACAAGCTCACTGCTATCTGTTACTGTAGGAGGAAAAATAAACTAGCAGTGTACACAGGCTGAGCTGGCATTGCCAGCCTTACGTAACTCACCTCAGATGACAGGCCAGCACTGCACAGAAAGCCACCAAGTGTCAGCAGCACTCCCCACTCTGGGACATGAGGGCTCTCCCTGGCCTCAGACACTGAAACCAGACCCTGCAGGCCAGCTCTGCTCCCATCCATGCCACAGTGTGGATAAAACTAAAGTGCTGATTGCTGTCATCCACAGGAACAAGGCAAAATCCCATCAGGAATGTGCCCATGCCCACACTCATCCTCCATCCCAGACACTGTCAGAGGAAACACCTTTATTGCCCTGTGATAAGCTCTCCCCTTTGCAGGAGGGGAAGGGGATTGAACTCATAGTTCAAGAGAGAGCAATATAAACCTGGATAAGCTGACATTGTAGGCTTGTTCCTTCTTCCCCTGCTTTGCATGTTCTGCACAAACATTACCTGGCACCAAGATAAAAGAATCATTTACATTCAGGTTATTTTGCAGTCATTTAAAGCTACAGCCCCCTATGATCTGAACTGCTTGACTGGACTGCCTTTTCCCTCACAACTATTACCTAAGCTTAATTAAATCTACTTTCAGCTTGCTTTACTTGGAATATGGCACTGTGTCTGATCTCTTCCTCCTAAACACAGAAGCCTTTGCACATACAGGGGCAACCATTCACACAAAATCATGGAATGGCTGGGGTGGGGAGGTTCCTCTGGAGATCACCCAGCCCAGTGCCCTGCCAAAGCAGGGTGACCCAGAGCAGGCTGCACAGGATCACATCCAGACAGGTTTGGAATATCTCCATGGGGGAGACTCCAAACCTCTCTGGGCAGGCTGTTCCAGTGCTCAGTCACCTTCACACTAAAGAAGTTTCTCCTCCTATTCAGATGGAACTTTCTGTGTTTCAGTTTGTGCCCTCTGTCCCTTGTCCTGCTCTGGACACCACTGAAGAGCCTGGTCCCATCCTTCTGACACCCACCCTTAACATATTTGTGTGCCCTCATGAGGTCCCCTCTCAGTCTTCTCACCTCCAGCCTAAACAGGCCCAGCTCACTCAACCTCTGGTTGTATGACAGATGCTCCAGTCCCTCATCATCTTCACAGGCCTTCTCTGGGCTCACTGCAGGTGCTCCATGTCTGAACCCAGGAGCCCAGAACTGCACACAGAACCTCACCAGGGCCAAGCAGAGGGGCAGGGCACCTCCCTCACCTCTTCCCAATGCACCCAGGATCCCATTGGCCTTGTTGGCCACAAGGACACACTGCTGGTCATGGACAGGAGTCCACCAGGGTAGGTGCGGCTTTTTCACAGAGCTGCCTTCCAGCAGATCAGCCCCAGCCTGTATGGGGGTATTCCTCCCCAGGGGCAGACAGCTGCTAAAGTTCATTAGTTCCTCTCTGCCCAGCTCTCCAGCCTGTCCAGGCCTCCCTGAATGGCACCACAGTGGAATACTGGAGGTGGAAACCAACCTGCACTCTATTCACTTTAAATAGTGTTATTATTTGTCAAATGAATCCAACAGTTACCAACCCTTTTTTTCTCCCCCCACCCCTTTGGAGCCTTAAAGTCTTACACAAATGCTCCCATCCCCTAAATCTTAGAATATTTACAACAGTAAATCATGCTCTAAAACAGCAGCCAGGACAGTAACACTTTTCAAGGGTACAAAAATGAATGAGATCTTGTAGGACAGCTCTCTTCACATGCTGTTTGGTCAGTTCCACCTTTCAATCTAGCAAACAGCATCTAAAACCTCCTGGAGAAACAGCAAGCAAAATTCCTAATGAAAATTCTTTGGTGAGTTTACTCAACAGTTTTCAGGAATTTTGGTTTAGTAAATACATTGCTCACCCTCTCTGAATGAGAATGAGCTCACCACTAATATCCCTGGCTCCCCACATGCTGGTGGCAGCTCAGTGTTCACTGGGAAGAAGTGAGCTTGAGAAAGCTAATGGCAAAATGATGTAAAGGGCACAGTCTCAGCCAGAAAGCATCTGTCTGTGGAGAGATGACAGGTCACAGTGGACACAGAGGGGAGCTGTGCTGAGCTGATGCTGTGTGCTCCCCAGCCTCAAGGCTGGAGGCAAACAAGCACTGTCATTGTTTTAGCAGCATCATGTCCCTCACAATGAAGCCTCTGCCACCACAGCTGTCACTGAGGATTTTAATTCATCCCTTCACATTTCAGCAGCCCAGTAAACTCAAAGTGCAAGGGCACTTCACAGACCTATTCCAGGCCACCTAAGGGATGATGCCTACCCTACAGTTCTCCATGGCACAGAGGTACCTAAATTATATCATAAAAAGCAAGAGCAGGGATCAGAAGCTGTCAATAGCACCAGTTTGTCTCATCCAGTTTCTCAATGCCCCTGCTGTTTGCTCCCAGACTGCTGTGCTGGGGGCAGCCCCAGCCACTGTCACACCCCACCATCCCCTGGGGTGGGGGATCAGGGTCAGACCCACGTGCTACAATTGCTTATCTGAATGCCACTGCAGCTGTGACATCAATTTATTCTAAACCAGGCAGCCAGGAGAACCAAAGTGAGTTTGAGTGCATAAAGACAAAGCTCAGCACATTCACATCAAAAAGTTATTCTCAGATGCAAAGAACTACAAACTCCAGACACCACAGACTGCAAATACCATCCAGGCACAGCAGATGCATGCAAGGTCCTTCTCAAAAAGGAACTGCAGGAAAGGCTTAATGATGTGCAGAGGCTCATCTGGCCACAGCCAAGGAACATGAGAGAGGAAGTGCCATTAATCAGATCCTCCATCCTCATTCCTCTCCTCAGATGTTCTCAGTACAAGTCTTCTCTCACTGCAAGAGGTGCACTATTTGTTTACTCAAGGCTTACAAAGTCTCAGCACAGCCTGCCTTGGGATTTCAATTCTGACTCAATCTTTAACAGTTCTACAGCTCCCATCAGCCTTTCAACACCTTGGCAAAGTTTTAGCTTGTTTCTGAAGATCATAGCTCACAAAAAGCAGTGGAGCACAGCTACACTCTCCTGCCATATCCTGTTTTCTCCAAGCATATGGAGGTAAGGCTTCACCTCAGTGAAACTCCTGCAGAATAAGTTAAGTAGCAGTGCTGCATATTTAACCTTTCCTTCTCCTTTCACCCACTGATGCATGTTTACACTTGAACCAGACCTTGTTAGCCTGATTCACACTGTTACTGCTTGAGGCAGAACCATTCAGTTGTGTTCCCCCAGAACAAGCCCTCTGCAGATCAGGTGATGTGCTTCTCCAGTCTAGAGTTACACCATAGGACAGAAACCAAAGAAAATTACCACAGTTGCTTTCTGACCTGCAAAGAATCCTCCTTCACCAGCTGCAAGGAAATACTGAACAGCAAAGAATGCTTCCCACCATGCCCTCAAGCCAAACCACCCAACAGCCTGGTTCTACCTTAAGGCAAGGTCCACCTTTAACACAAACCAACTCTTGCACTTTTTTCCCCACATGCTGCTGGTTTTCTCCAATCAAATGTCTTTTCCAGAAGGTCAATAGAGATTACAGAGAGGTGCAATTATGAGCACACAGAACTGTACTTTGAAACCCTGCTCAGCCTGACACAGAGCGGTACCATCTTAAAATGTGCACAGTTAAAAACTCAAGTTTGCTAATTGATATGGGTTTGTGCTTATAAACCACAAAGTAAATTTTACTTTGGACTCCATTAAATTCTTCACATTCTGCCTGTTAGAGATGATTAGGCAGGATTTGATCATATCTGATTTGGCTATTCACTGCATTCTGTTGTTTTAATTGCCAGAGTGGTTTGCTTTTTTTTGGGTAGCTTTTGTTGTTTGTTTTTTTTTTTTTAAGTTGGCACACCAAACGGTTATATGGATGCAATGAAGAATTCATCAGACTAAACATGATGATTATAAGAAACAAAGTCTCTGGAAGCAGGATGACTAGGACAAACACTGCCGCAAATACAGGCCCATTTAAGTCTTTAAACAAGAAAGTTGCTTCAAAAGCCAAGTCTGAAGGTCCCAGAAAAAGGCATACTACACTTTTATATAAGCTTCTGTTAATAACTGTGGGGTTTGTTGCTACCAAAGTTCTTTAAAGGAAAGTGTATTGTGCCATACAGAGTCCACCCATAGAGATCTTCCTTCTCTGCCAGGCAGGTGACAGGGGAGAGGAGAGCACCAGGAGAGCACCAGGTGCTGCTGGTTTAATTCCCCCCACCCCAGCAAAGCCATCTCCTGCTACTTCCCACTGCCTCAGCTTGGAGGAAGCATCTGGCCTTGCTTGGTTTCTCTTGATGGCATGTGGCCCCAGCCAGAGCAGAAATGCAGCCAAGTAGGAAACGCAGACTGCAAAGTCACCAGCAGCACAGCCATAGCCACAGCAGACGTGGTGGGAGGTGTGATTGCACAAAGCCCATTCTTTAATGGGCACAGCCACCTTCCCCCTGGCCCAGGAGAGTCAGAGCAGCCAGTGCCACAAGCAGGGCAGGAGAGGGGAGCCATCCCAAAGCACAGTCAGCAAAGGGCACTGTGACCAGCTCCCACCTCCCGAGTCTGAGGGGCAGTGCTGGAGCTCATCAGCACTGCACGGGGGATACCCTGCACCCCTGGCAAACCCAATGAGGCTGATGACTTGCAGCCAGCTCCAGCCTGGCCGTGCTGTGTTCACAGCCTGCAGTGTTTGTCCAGTTTGACCAGAGAGCCCCCAGCAGGGGCAGAGGCAGGGCTGGCACAGGCACAGCTGTCACAAAGCCCTGTGAGCAGGAGGAAGAGCATCGCTGTGGGAAGAGCCAAGAGCAGGGACGTGCAGACAGACACAAGGATGGAAAAAGAACTCACGTCCAGAGAATAACAAAAGGGAGGGTGGAACAGGAAAGAAAGTGAGGGACTAAAACAAAGACAAGCAGTAAAAGCAACAGCAGCAACAAGCTTAGCCCAAGCTTAGTTTAACAATTCTGCTACGACATGGCAAGGAGGAGTCAGGCAGATTAAATAAGTGGTTTGACAGAAGCTGTCTTCTTCAAGGAGTCTGTCCTATTTGTCTGCAGCTGAGCTGGGAAGTTTCAACATGCCCTCGAGTCTCCATGTCATCATGCAGGATAATCAGGACAGTTAGAGCCACTCTGACATAAATGCCTCAGCAAAAGCTTAAGGACAGCATAGGAAAGGAGGGAGCTCCTCTTGGAGCAAACCCTGCCAGGAGCCCCTGGCTGATGTCAAGAGGCAGCTCCTAGCAAGGTTAGGATGCTGTGGGTGTCCCAGCAGCCAGGATGGAGGAGGAGCAGGAGCACACGGTCCTTCCCCTCAAGAACAGGTTCAGCAGTGACCCAGCCAGGCCAGCAGTGCCAAGGGAGCTCCTCCAGGAGCTGCAGGATTAGGCAGGCACAGAGAACAGGGCTCAGGGCAGGGACGCTCTGTCAGTTCAGCAGGAGGAACTCGCCCAGCAATAGTCAGATCTCAATAGCATTTGTCAGCTGATGATTTGATTACATAAGAAAGCCTTGCCTCAGAAAGGCCAGAGCCAATCCAGACTGTATGTTTTGTATTCTTAAAGCAGAGTAACAACAGTCCTACAGCTCTTTAAGATTGCAAGCTCATTAAGACAGCAAACCTCCAGAAGCAGCTACTGTTTCCTTGTCTCACCAGAACACTTGCCTCCACTGCTAACAGAAATCCTCTCCAAACCTTCGAAGAGGTTTGCTGCAGGGATATAATTATTTTTCAAACCACTCAGAGCTTTAAGACACAATACTCATTTTCATTGTTCAGTTTCTCTCCAGAAGATGGGGCTTCCCAAAGCAGTGTCACTTGACAGAACTCCAACACACCCACAAGGGTGCGCGTCTGTCCAACAGCTGCACAGAGCCACCAAAGCCACTCATCCTGTCACACACAGGGCACCAGAAGGCGTTTACACAGCTTTCAGCCTAGGTCTGTTCCTCAGGTAACATTAGCCTAAAACACAGCCAAATCTCACTCTTCATTTAAAACATGGTCAGGTCACGAAAAACCTTCCACTAAGTAGGAGACTTTCTACAGCAAGAGAAGAGGAGCTCTGTTATCAGCCTGTTCATACTGGAAAACAACCTTTAAAGACCTTCAGCTGCTTGCATTAGAAGAGGCATTTTGCTGCTGAAAAGTTACCTACAGAAGAGACTCGTACTTCACTTATGCCTGAGCTGGTTAGTGCGCAGGGCATAGGGAGAAACAGCACCTGAGCACGGAAACCCAGCCCACTTTACAGCCCCAATCAACTCCAGTCTCAACAGGCATTAAAAGCCTCCGCATCCATCACCTCTACAGGCTCGGGCCAGAATCCCAGGGCTCGGCCCGGCCAGAGCCCACTCGTCCTCGGCCCCAGATTTCGGACACGGTTACTCATTAATCAGAGAAAAAACAACATCAGCGCCTGAAACAGCACTGGCCAGTCCGGGCAGAAACTCCAGTGGTGCGGGGAGGCAGCGACATTCCCGGCTGCCACCGAGGAGCCGCGGATGTGCGGCCGGGCCGGGCCCCGCTCCCGCGGCCCCCGAGGGAGGGAGGGAGGGAGGGACGGGGCCGCTCCCAGCGCGGGGACCCCTCTATCTGCGAGCCCCCCGCCGCTCCCCGGCGCTCACCGTGGTGGGACATGGGCAGCACCTCGTTGCCGGTGCCGCGGTAGTTGTAGATGACGGCGGCGGCGGCGCCGCGCTCGGCGGCCCGGCGGATCTTGTCGGCGAAGGAGCAGCCGCCGCCGCGCTCGATGAGGGCGAGCCAGCGCGGGGAGCCGCCGGCCGGGGGGGCCCCGCTGAAGTTGGTGAGCGCGCTGCACGCATTGAAGGCGTCGGGGCGGTCGGGCAGCACCAGCAGCCCCTCGGCCGGCTGCAGCGGCGAGTCCAGCCCGTACAGGCCGCTCTCGCCCGCCTCCCAGCCGCTCCGGTTGCGGTCCACGCCGTTCTCCCACGACACGTTCAGCCAGGCGGTCCACGCCGCTGCCGCCGCCGCCCCGCGGGGACCGGGCGGCGGGACGGCGCAAAGCAACGCGGCCAGCGCCAGCAGCGCGGCCCCCGACGGCATCCCAGCACGGCCCGGCCCGGCCGCCCGCCGCCTAAAGCCGCGCCGCGGCTGCCGGGGGAGGAGCGGGGCCGCCCCCGCCGCGGCACGCCCCCGGCACCGCGCGGCACCGAGCACCGCCGTACCACCGCACCGAGCACCGCACCAGCGCATCACCGCACCGCACCACACCACACCACCGCACCGCCCCGCCCGCCGCCGCGGGAGCCCCGCCGGGAACGGGCCCCACCGCTGCCCGGGGAGTGCGGGCCCGGGGCGCTGCGGTGCTGAGGGGGCGCCTCCGGGCATCCCCTCGCTGCGCTCTCCCGGGCGCAGTGCGCCACCAACCCGCGTTTCTCCCGAGGGCATGCGGAGGGTCACCTGCCCGGGCCACCTCTCAGAAGTGACGGCTCCTCCTGACACCACCCTCGGGGGATGGGTGATCCCCGGGTGCCCCAGGGAGGGTGTCTCACCTCCTCCATCACAACCCGGCACAGCGGCCCCGTTCCCCGGCCCGCCCCAGTGCCCGCAGTGGACAGAGCACGGGGCGGGCAGGGGACTCCGGGAGATGCCATCTCCTGATCCTGACACTCCTGAGCGGCCCGAGACACAGCAGCGCCAGCACAAGGTGCGCAGCCGTGAGCCAGCCGGCCTCCAATAGCGGAATTCATGTTTGCTGAACACTCTGTCCTGACTGATGTTATCTTACAAAATACTGGGTAGCACTGCTCCCTCACTGGACTGGCCATCGCTGTCCCGATCATTTGACAGATGCTACAAACCTGCCACTTCAACCAGCAACCCCTTTTTCTACTTATATATTAGTTGTGTTTGCATCATTAATTATTATTTGATCTATGGAACTCACAACAGAAAGTCCTGTTTCTCCAGGGCCCTGCTGTTATTTTTGGGGCAGCCACTTTGCATGCACCAGTCCCTTGCTCCAGCACTTACACACTTTTGCATGGGTGTCCTGCACCAGGCAGTGCAATCAGTGCTGGCAGAGTCATTGCAACCACGAGTGTGAAATGCTGTAGAGCCCTGCCAGGGAATTAACAAAGGAAAATAACATGAGAAAGAACATTTCAAGTTCTTCTTCTCCAGAGAGCCACTCTTTTGACTGAGAGGCCTTGCCTCCTGTCAGCTGCTCTGCGGGAATCACTCCCAGCCCCAGGAGCTTTTCAAACACATCCCAAACAGCCTCAGCACTATGCACAGGCTGGAGCTCTGGGTGAGAGCCCATCACTGAGAAAGGAATATTCCTGGGCAGTGATTACATGGCCCAGGATCAGCTGCTGCCTATGCAAGCCTATGCCGCTGCCTATGCAAGTTCACCCCTTTCTCATCCGAGTCAGCACCAGTCAGTTTTTACCCCAGGCTTTGGGCTGATTCTGAGCCTGTGTGACTGATAACCAGCACTGTGTCATCTGTCTGTGGTGCCCATTGCCTTTCCCTCCCCTGTGCTCAGAGCAGCACACTGAGCCTTACACAGCCTAACCCAGCTCAGGTTTGAATCCCCCCTGGGACAGGGGCTTCAGAACCAGCCCACTCCCCCTGCCAGCCACAGGTGCTTCAAAACCAACCCCTCCACCAGCACCTGCCCTGCCAGCACAGCAGCTGCAGCTTTTGGCAGGCCAGTAGCCCAAGGACATTGGTTTGGTTTTGCTACTGCAATAGCAGCGTGCAGAGCAAGCAATGAAGAGCAGATGAAGCAATTTGCTCAAGATCAATATTGCTTACTAAGTGACCACTTTTGTCCTAACCTAAACAAACCTTAATTTTTCCCTTCCACATCTAAGTAGACAACTTATTTCAACAGCAATAGCTCCAGCTATAATGAGAAGTAAATCCATAAGCAATCAGAGAAACGTGCTTTTGTTTTGAAACCTGTTCCATGTAGGGGCAGAGAGAAACTTAACACACCTGTGAAAACACAACCAAGCTTTATGCACTCAACAGCAGCCAATCTGCTCAGACTCAAATGCCTACAAAACTTTAAGGATGTTTAGCTCTAGCATTTTCACTCAGAAAAAACTGAACCAAAGCCAAAGGTTGGAACCTTCTCAGAATACAAAATTTCCTATAGATCTGGGGATTTTGAGCATAAGGCTGAGTCACAGTCTCTTACACATGCATGCATTACAGTACATCATATGATTAAAAAGCACAAATGAAGAAATGTGAAGAATGCATTGAGAGCAGCCCTGACAAGGACTGGTGATGGAAGGAAGGGTGGTGACTGAGGAGAAGCTCAGCCAGCCTTGCTTGGCTTGGCAGGGAAGCCAGCTGCAAGGGGCTGTGCATCCCAGCCTGGCCAGCGAGGAGTGCGGCAGGTGCCTGGGAGTCCCAGCAGAGCTGATATGTTTTAAAATCCACATGCCAATTGTACCTATTTGAAGCCACATAACTCACACTGAGAACTTCCTGGCTCTCAGAATTAGGAAAAAGAAAAAAAAAAAAAAAAAAAAAAAAAGACAAGATCTATCTTGCAATCTGCAAAGCACATACCTATGCTGCAGACACCTGCAGGTTCATTTGTGTCCTCTCACCTCAAAAACCACACTGGTGCCTTCAAAACAAACACGAAGTAAAAACCAGGACTAACTTCAGACACTCAGCCCTTTGCCTGCCCTGTACCAATCAGATATAACAGCAGGGTCTTGCTGACTAAGCACTGAAGTCAAGATCAAATTGCATAACATGTTACTTTTCTAACTGAACCTCTTGATCAGAACAGCAATCACCCCCAAACACCCCCGGTTCCTCAGAGCCTGGCTGTGCTGCCCTGACCCCAACTTCAGGGAAAGAAATGTCCGGGTGCCTGCAGCCCTTCACTCACCCTGGTGTGCCATCAGGAGGGTGTTGTTGCCTCTGCCCCGTGAGTTGTAGATCACGGCCGCTGCTGCTCCCCTTCTGGTCGCCACCTGAATTTTTTCAGCAAAACTGCAATTGCCTCTTTCAATCAGAGCTATCCACGGTGCTTCCATGACAGTGAAGGCAGTGTTTCTGTCGCAGGCATAAGGATCAGCATCAGGCACTGGAATGCCCACCACCCCCTGAGCGCCGATGTAAGGAGAATTAAAGCCATACAGGCCACATTCACAGCGCTCAAACACAGTCCTGTTGCTGGTGCTGTTGAAATAGAATAAACTGAGAGAGGCCAGCACAGAAATTGCCTCCGTAGCGTGGAATGAAATTAAAAAATCCACCAGGAGAAAGAGAAACCAGAACTTCTTGACTTGCTCCATTTCTTCTTCCCAGCAGCAGCAGACGGAGATGTCCAGAGGTATTTTCCGCTGCTGGTGATCACGGAACGCAGCCGAGTCCCAGCGGAACCTGACACCGGCCAGGTGAGCTGGGCAGTGCCAGGTGAGCCCCGGGACACGCCCGCCCATCGCGGGGCAGGAGCAATGTCCTGCGGCCGCTTCCTCCTCCTCCTGCTGCCGCACAGCGCCCATCCTCCTCCTCCTCCTCCTCCTCCTCCTCCTCCTCCTCCTCCTGCTCCTCCTGCTCCTGCTGCTCCTCTCCCAGCACGGCACAAAGCCCCCCTCGGGTGATGATGCTTCCCCAGGAGCGCCCGCTCCTGTTTCCACCGAGCGTCCCTGCAGAGGAACAGGTCATCTTTCACGCAGTTACATAAGCCCTCAGTTCTCGCTTCATGGGGAATCTGTGATGCAAATGGCCTTGTTAAGAAGGTCAAAAGCAAAGGGAATGTATTAGCAATTATTAGAAAAATTACCCTTCTTCCAGGTGAGGTTAACCAAGTAATTTCCTACATTTCTCCTTTTCAAATTCTTTCAGTTGCCTACTTGGAGAGGTCCAGCTTGTTCTGGTGCTTTTCATGAGATGTGGAATCATCTACACTGACCTCAGAAACAAACTCCCTCTGTCAGAGCATTTTCACATTCCACATGACTTGAAAGATGTCCACTGAGAGGTTGGAATGATTATCACTCAACTCTCCACTTCTGGCTGCAGGCTCTGGAGATTCCAGGCTTGTATTCCCTAACAATTCCTGGATTCCCTTCATGTCTTCTTAGCATAAAACAGTAACAATGAAAACCTTACTCATGGCACAACCCCCCAGTCCACCAGGAAAATAAAGGACAAGTCGTCAAGTTCTCCAAACCTTGGTCCTGGTTTGCTGCATGCACAGTGTGGAAAGCCAAGAGAAGCTGCAACTTGGGGGTACACTTTGTGACAGGAGCTCAAGCTAGTTCTCCAGAAAAGGGTCTTGAAAAGAGCAAACATCACTGTGGAAAAGATTATTGGAAAAGCCAAACAGCTTTTCAGACATTAAATGAAAATGGAAAGAAAGAATCCAAGATGTTCACATCTACTATTAATTCCCTTCCTTATATGTTCCCCTTTTCTGTGTAGCACTTGTTCTACATCACAGTAATTCCAAATTATTACCTCAAAGACCTAGGACTCAGCAGTTTTCTACACTCTACAGTACCTTTAGCTACACACAGTTTGCCTTCCCCCTGTTTTGCTTTGAAAGCAGTGCTGGAGACACCAGACAGCTGCAAATGCAAGATTTCAGAGCACAGTGCTTTGGTCAGCCATGGGCTCTAGACAGGGCATGTGCTCCCCCAGGGTTTCACCCTCAGCAGTGACAATCCACAGCAGCACCAAAGGTGATTGCTGGAACACTGTGCAGGGGTCAAGACTCCATGTCTGGGCTTAACATGGCAAAGTTCACCTGTCTGACGGACCTGGGATCCAAGCTAGTTGGCTTTTCTAGCTGTGCCAATGAGCAGCAGGAGAAATAAAGCAGCCAGCAGAGAGGGCCTTTGCTCCAGGCTGAAAGTGCTGCCTTGGCAGGGAGCAGGCAGACAGAGTGGTGAGATCACAAACACTGCAGCACTTCACGAACTGAAGTCATATCATATCAAGTCCAGCATAAATTAGGGTGGTGGTGCTCCCCAGATTGATTAGAGTAGTAAAATGTCAAGTTAACTACAAGGATTGGATATTGTCCATTTCCATACTGCAGGAGTAATTATCTCTCCTTCCCAGCTTTCACCATGAATATTTCAAATAACACTTGAGCAAAACAAAATTAAATCCTTTAATGTCTTAATCAGATTGTCTATATTCCACATCATTCTGATATTTCTTTCAGAGTTAGGATGTCCTAACATGAAGGATGAAATGTTCAGTGCTACATATTAAGTGTTCTAAGCAGTGCAATGTGGTAACAGCCTTTGCTGCATTTGTGTGACATCTGCCCAGGGAGAGATCTACTCACAAATCAACTTCTTTTCTCTAGGTACCTGCTGTGCTGCTTCTACCTGTGCCCCAGTCTGGGAAGGTCCAGACCTGGCTCTGCTTTGCTGCCATGCCACGAGCACAAAAGGCATCTTGCACACCAGCATGGACTGAAGCTCAGGGATTTTCAAAGAAGTGAAAAAAAGTTATATTTTATATAATTCCTTGTCTGTGCCCTCTGTTGATTTCACTGGGCACCACTGAAAGAAGCTTGCTTCCATCATATTTACCCTCCCTGGCCCTTGAGGGATTTGTATCATGGATGAGAACCCCTCAAGCCCTGTCCAGCTGGTCCCTGTCCCCCCGTGCTCCCAAGCAGTGACACTCCTGCTGCTGCAGGGCTGTGGGCTCTGCCCTTCCTGCTCTGCCCTGCCTGCAGCCACACCTTTCCCTGCACCAAAGACGTGGAGATAAGTGGGTAATTCTCCTGGGCAATAAATGGAAGAATTTAAATTACTCTATGAGAACACTGAGTTCATGGAGGCATCTGGATGACTGTTAGCCAGGCCACTGACTTCACAAGAAATCAAGGAAAAGGGAAGTTCATGGCACCTGCTTTTATATGGATGTTCTTGGAAGTCTTTTTGTTTACACATGCAGGTCCCACAGACTGTGTTCAGAGCTCGAACTCAGTCCAGCTCTTTCTGTAGGAAATAGAGAAGTTGATGCAAAATGTCCTCTAAAACATGAATTACTCTGAAGATCACCTTAACAGTATTTTAGAGAGGTAAGATGGGGAACCTGACCAAAATTTTATACCAGCTTTCAAAACAAAATATAAACTCATAAATTGTCAGGCATTCAGCCCACAGTTTTAAAATAAATATTGCATAGACAGTTAATAAGATCCTACCTCAAAATGCTTCTGAGATAACAAAAGTTAGACTTGGAGGACACAGAATATCCTGGAAACAAGTTGGAAGGAAATGCAGATCCACAACCAATTCTTTCAGGTATTGTTAGGCTTGCCAATGATTCCTGTGGCACAGGCAGACAGGAATCAGCCTGTCCCTGCTGGAGCAGAGTCCTGCTGGGCACTGCTCCTCCCGAGCCACGCTGGCTGTAACCAGGAGAGCAAGAGCAGAGCGTTCCACAGCAGATCCCTGGGAGAAAATCCCACAGGACACCCCGGGCATTTCAGCGGGGCTGCTGTTCGGACTGCAGCTGCAGGGCAGCCGGGACAATGGCTTAATGCGATGGGAATAGCCGGTTTATCCCGCAGGGATAGCGGGTTAATGCCATGGGGATAGCGGGTTAATGCCATGGGGATAGAGGTTTAATGCCACGGGGATAGCGGGTCCATCCCGCGGGGATAGCGGGTTAATGCCACGGGGATAGCGGGCTAATGTCATGGGGATAGCGGGTTAATGTCATGGGGATAGCGGGTTAATGCCGCGGGGATAGCGGGTTAATGCCGTGGGGATAGTGGGTTTATCCCGCAGGGACAGCGGGTTAATGCCGCGGGGATAGCGGGTCCATCCCGCAGGGATAGCGGGTTAATGCCGTGGGGATAGCGGGTCCATCCCGCAGGGATAGCGGGTTAATGCCGTGGGGATAGCGGGTTTATCCCTCAGGGATAGCGGGTTAATGCCGCGGGGATAGCGGGTCCATCCCGCAGGGACAGCGGGATAATTCCATGGTTAATCCAGGCCCGCTCCCCGCGGCCCGGCGGCACAGCGCCCCCTGGCGGCCCCGCTCCGGCTCGGCCCCGCTGCCAGGAGCGCGCTGGGAAAAGGGGACCCGGGAAAGGTGATCCGGGAAAAGGGGACACGGGAAAAGGGGACACGGGAAAAGGGGACCTGGAAAAGGGGACCCGGGAAAGGTGACCCGGGAAAAGGGGACACGGGAAAAGGGGACCTGGAAAAGGTGACCCGGGAAAGGTAACCCGGGAAAAGGTGACCCGGGAAAAGGCGCCTTTTCCATCCTTCCCAGGAAAAATCCAGTGCTGCCATCGCTGAAAAGAGACGTTTTTCTCCTTCTCGCACGAGCTCAGTCTCTGCAGCATTGGGTCAATCTAACTCCATGCAAATAAGACACAAAACACCTGCAGAAAAATCCTCCCGGCGACAGCGGTGATAGGACAAAGGGGGTGGCTTCACACTGGCAGAGGACGGGATAGATTAGAAAGTAGGAAGCAATTCTTCCCTGTGAGGGTGGTGAGCCACTGGCACAGGCCACCCAGAGAAGCTGTGGCCACCCTATCCCTGGCAGCGTTCCAGGCCAGGCTGGATGGGGCTCTGAGTAATCTGGACAAGTGGAAGTTGTCCCTGCCCATGGCAGGAGGGTTGGGTCAAGATGATTTCTAAGATCCCTTCCAAGCCAAACCATTCTATGACAATTCACTGATGATATGTTTCCACCAGTGATTTCTCTCATCAGAGAGGAATGGGAAAGTTGTTACTAATATCTTTACCTGTAAAATTTTCCATCGTAAAAGCTATTAATAGATCAGTTTTATCTTAGGGGTGTGTGTGTAACAACAAACCAGTAACAGGTAAAACTGATAGCAGATAGCAGGTAAAATGGACTTGTGATAAAGGATGAGGAAGGAGTCATCATTAGGGGAGTTTTTTCTCTCTGTTCCGTCTCAGTAACTTTAAATTACCTGATTTCCTGCACATCTGGACTTTGCCCAGAACAAACTACTTCACTGTTTTAAGGCTAAGGGGGTGTGATATGATGTGAAAACATACATAGTGTTGTCCTGCTGTATCAGAAAATAAGGTGGGCTGGAAAGTTCTGTTGATTTTATGGTAAAGTTGGAAGAGCAGATTCCAGTCAAGCAGGAGGCCTCTTTCCTCAGCCCTGTGAACAGCTCTGCTGTCTCTGCATCCCCAAGTGCTCTTGGCTCTCAACACTGGGCTGGAATGACCACCTCTCTTGCAGGCTTTCCCAGGTCTGCCTAAAGGACATACAGCTCCATACTTTGCCCTGAGGAAATAGAGACAGGATGCTTCTGCTATGCTGGTTAGAATCCTTTGCAAATTAAAAACTCATCTCACTGAAGTATTTTGTCCTCACTGTGTACAACACAGGTGACTGATTTATAAACCTTCTTTGCCACCAAATAAATCATACTACCCACTAAGGTCCTACAACACAACTATGGGAAATAGTCTTCCAAAAAACACAATTTGTCTTTGAGAAAAGTAAATGAATTAAGAAAAATGGGATTTCATTAATGTCTCATGAAGTACACTCACTCTCAGGTGATATATCTGTTGCTTTCAAGATTTAAAATATCCTTTTAGTTTTGGAAAAAAACCCCGAAACAAACGTGAAAATTTGGGGTCTGTTTTCAGAGCTCATACACTTATCTTCTCTCTGGAGTCTGCTCTAATGGCTGAGGTGGTGACATCACAGTCACCAAGCATTCCATCCCCAGGTCCCAGTTCCCTTCTCCTCAGCTGACCTCCAGCAGACCTGGCTGCCTTGCTGCCTTCACCTTGGGCCAGCTGGGGCCACCACTGATTGCAATTAATGCAGCTGGCATCACTTTTGCAGCCACATAAACCCAGTGCAATTCTTTCTTTATCCATCCAGTGTTAGTAAACTCCAAAACCAAATTTAAAAAGCAAGTTAATCTGAATTGTGATGTGCCAGCTGTTGTAGTCAAAATCACTTTCTCTAGAGGTAGAGAAAAAGCTTTGGTTCCTTTGCTACACATTTCCAGTAACACATTTAAGCACTATTGCAAGCACTGGCTCTGCCATGGCATCAGGAGGGTCCAGGCCATTGTTGTACAGCAAACCACTGCACTGCCAGTGCTCCACAGCTCGTTTTTTATTGTGCTGTGTAATACCTGTCAGGAAAACAAGCCCCAAGCCAAAGGGTTCCAAATGCAGCTCCACCAAAGCACAGTTCAAGGAACTAGCAAAGCAGACATGAACTTTGTACTAAAGCACTCACGAGACAGGCTGACATAGAGGAACTCACAGAAAGAAAAGCTAAGTAATGCAGTATCAAAGAAAGGTTCTCAGACCTGTGCTGGAGCTGTGTGAAAGTGACTGTGCTGGGAATCAGGCTTTACAGGGAAGATGGAAGGTCAGTGAATGCCTCCTGTCCTGGCACATCTCAGTCTGAACTGAACTGGAAACACCTCGCTGTAACAATGGTCTCTGCTACCTTGAGAGAATGTGGGGATGCTCTAGATGCAGCTGAGAGGGAAAGTGCACCTCTCCAGGGAGCTGGGTGCAGTGCAGTGGGTGCACATTACATGTTAAGACAAGGCTAGAATTGCCTTTTCCTTTGCAGCCCACAAACCGCACAGCCAACAGTGAAACGATTCCTCTTCCTTCTCCGCCGGAAGCAGGATCCCACTCTGTCAATAACCAGGGGCCAGGATCCCCAGCAGAGCTCTAGCCCCACTGCTCCCACGGGAAAGGGGCTGGGCCAGGAGAGCGCTGGGCTTTGTCCTGGCACTGTCAGCGCTCATCAAACAACCACACGAGGGTGGTGTCGGCTCGAGAAACAAGGACACGCACCGAGCCCAGCTCGAAACCAGCCCCAGGTTTCAGGACACAGCCAAGTCGGAAATGTCCCTGACACCTGCTCCTTAATCAATGGTGTCAGGACAAAAAGATTTCCCCAGTCTGCCCCTTCCAAGTGCAAAGCCCTCTTTGCACCCCACTCAAAGAGCAACCCCAGAGCTGAGGTTCCTGGGGAGCACCATTAACTGTGCCCTGCAGTCAGTGCTGTGTTCTCATCTCCGGCAGCCTGTGCTGCCAGGCCAGCACTGTCCCTCTGGGCAGGGACAAGGCTGAGGGGCTTTCCCATTGCAGAGGAGCCAGCATTAAACCTGAGCACGGCCTGGCAGGGCTGGAGCTGGGCCTCACCTGCTGTCCGGGACTCACTGCCCACTAACCGCCCCCACCCACCATGATCCTCCATAGACAGAAGGCTCTGTGTGTGCCAGGGGCCTTGGATGTCTCTATCCATGGATAGAAGGATCTATCTGTGCAAGGGGCCCTTGGATTTCTCTGTATCCATGGACAGAAGGGTCTGTCTGTACAAAGGTTTCCATAATGCTGCTGTACCCATGGGTATGGAACGAACACAGAGAGTGGAAGTGTCAGTCACATTGCCTTCACACTCCTTCCTTTCTATACAAGACACACCTGTGCACACCCCCACATATATATTAAATAGGGATGGATAGAGATTTCCCCCAGAGCTCTAACTTTGGCATAACTCACCTTGTAAGCAGGCAGCCATGGGATTTTCTTCCCAGCTCTGTATGAGCAGGTATCCAAGAGCTGGAGGAGCAGCATTCAGGAGCAGTTTCAGGATTTCCAGGCAGGAAGTGGAGCTCACAACCATCCACATAACTCGCTGTATCCATCAGGATGGGCTGCTGGTTCTTTAGCAATGTGGCACGATGGAGACATGAGACTTGGGAAAATCCCAGCTCTCTGTGGATTTCCAGAGGGAAGCAGCAGAAACACTTTGTGTCTGCTTTGGGAACACACTGTCCAAAGAGCTGGGGTGGCAGAGGGTGACCTGGGCTGGCAGCAGGTCAGGTTCTGTGTCTGTCACAACATAGAGTGGCACAGGACAGAACTAAAAGCGTGCACAACCACAGGGATGAAGAATTTCTGATGCTGCATATCCTATAGGAAAAGCTGCTGTCACACAATCCACTGGAATTTATAACTTTTATTTGCAATACTTTAGGTCCAAGTTTCAAACTGCAATATTTTTACACTCAAGACACAGTCATGCACAATCCATATTTCAATTTCCTATTGCTTCAACCACAATTTAAAATAACTTAATATTGGAAACAAAACCCAAAATCTTTAAAAAAAAGGATGCTGAGGTCAATAAGATGGATCCATGCCATCAGCACATTTACAAAGTAAATAACTTAGTTCTCCTTTTAAAAAGATCAGTTACCTCTTAATCCAAAGTTACAGAAGATTTTTCACTACACATTTGTTTTTTGTTTTTCTCTTTCGTATTTTTTTCTGTTTTTTCTTTTCTTTTTTTTAAACAGATAACACGTCCTAAAAAAGGAATGTACAGCAAAATGAGATACATTTCTGATAAACAATGAAAATGTAGGCTCCTCCTCTGTTTACTTTTGTCTGGATACCCTGAAGAAAAAAATCTAGCACACACCAGCATAGGTGTAAACTGGTTGCTTTGGATTAAACTGGAGTTTAGCACTGGTGAGATCCTGATCCAGTCAAGAGTTGCAGAATTCCTTTGCAGATCTCAAGCCATGTGTTTGCAGGCACAGCACCTGCAGTGCTGACGCACCAGTGCACGAGAATAACTCTGCTAACGTTCCCCCACGGAATCTGGGCCCTGCCCAAGGAGGAGGTGCTGCAGTCCCTGGTTCCTGGCTCCTGTGTGGAGCAGCTCCCTTCCTGCTGGCTGAGCTGCTCAGGGAGCCCCTAGCCCTGCAGGGCTGAGGCCTTTCCTTCCTCCTGGCTGCGCTACAGACGGATTTAGCAGCATTGATTAACCTGGGCATACACACAGGGACCAAAAGCAGTTGCCTTTGTACAGCTTAAGCTCAAAGATCAGAAATCTCGAGACAAGGTAGAAGAGACTCACAGGCTGCCTGTTTGCTGTGCTGACCCACTTGTGACCAGCAGAGTTTTGTGTGAGGCAGAGTGAGAAAAAGGGGCAGCTCTCACTCCCCCAGGCAGCCAAGGGACCCATCCAGCCCAGGGCCTGGGGCACTGTCAGCACCTGCTGCTTCAGCCACCAGTTCAGCTGTCATTGAGAGCAACAACCAAATTCTCACTGGCTCCAGAGGGAGCAGCAGCAGTGCTTGAATTTGATCCCTAAGCCTGGGGCAGGGCTGGACACACACAGCATGCAGCAGCAAATGGACCTTTCAAAACAACCTCCTGCCACTATTCCCTCCCATTTGCAGTGGTGTCACACCAGCCTGAGGCATCTGGGAGCCCTCCATGCACTGACTTCAGATGGCAGCCCTGGGCTCCTGGAGGTTTTACAATGAACAGAGGTGGGGGATCCCTCCCCATACCGAGTCTCTAGATGGAAAAGGCTGCTGTGACCAGGCAGCTCAAAGGACAGAGAAATGAGGGTCTCAACCACTTCATCTGTGCCAGTTACACAGCCTTGGCTAGCAGCCACTGAGCACAGGGGCAGCAAAGGGCACAGAAAGAGGGACAAAACTAGTCAAGTGCAGAGACTGGAAAGAGTGAGACCTGGGAGAAGTAACATAGTGCTTCATTCCACCCTTTTGGAAAGCTCTTCCTTGCTTCAAACCCCTGAGAGGCATGAAGGGCAGAGAGGAGGTTACACATAAAGGATACTCATGTTTTCACACACTCACCCTCTCAGTGTTCTAGAAGAAATTGGATGAAATGTATTCTTCTCCCCGAGTCATCTCGTTCAGCATGAGCAGCTCAGCACTAGGAGCTAAAGGAGCTGAAGCCTTAGGCCACAAGAGCTGAGCAAGAAGAAACTTTTTGATCAAAATGGAGTTGCCAACATTGACCTAGCTGAATCCAGCACACAGAATCACAGAATTGTAGAATACTTTATGTTGGAAAAGACCTCTGGATACCAGGGTCAGAACCTGTTCTAGTGGCTGGCATCCATAAACCTATAACACTAGGGAGCTGTGATTCCAAGGTGTGTGCACATGGGTCTGACAGCTCCTCTGACCTGCATTCCAACCCAGGCCATGGTGCCCAACCCTGCTCCTGCTGGCTCTGGACCTAGGTTGGGTGAGGCAGGTGCTGCTCACAAGCCTCCAGCAGCTGCAAAGATGGTGCCACCAAACAGAGCAGAAGGTACCTTACACACAGGTGCTGCAGCTGATGTGTGTCTGCTTGGAAACTGTGCAGGGCAAAGCCACTGTGATCACAGGCTATTAAATCAATTAGCAGTTTCCAATATTATCAACTTTAACCAATGATATTGCCCCAGTTTCCTCAGTCAGGGTCAGATTCTCACAGAACTCAAGTGCTTGCCTGGGGGAAGCAGCAAGAACAAGGTTTGCAGGCTTGTGCCCACGTGGCAGCCCAAAGGGCACTCATACAGAGCATATGGGTATCCCTGTTCCTCTTTGCTATAAGACCATTTTTTCTTTTGAGATAACTCTTGTAACCAAAGGTACATGCAACTGTTGGTAGGCTCAGGCCAGTGATGGTTTGCAGGCATGATGCACACCTAGGATTATGGCAATCAGCTCTAAACTGCATCCAAAGAGAGACGGATAAGTAAGATTCTTCAAGTTTCATTGAGAAAAATAAAACTACCCTGTCAGCTCAAGGACAGACACAAGCAAAGAGAGGTTTTGAAGATCCCTGAAGTGCAAATCACACTCAAAAAAAGCTTGGATGGTTTCTCTTGAAAGACAAAGGTTATCCTTTGTCTGCATCCTGAAAACATGGGATAAAATTGGAGATATTTACCTGGTATGGGGAGTGGAGAGGGAAAAAAAAGGGGGGATGAACACTTATATTTATAGGTCTTCATCAATCCATCATTAAGTTGCTGCACATCTGGGCATGAATGAATGGTCCAAGAGGAAGCAGGGACATCAGGAAGGTGCATGGACCACTGACTTGGCAGCACTTAGCAAGGCAAAGCTGGCACTTGAGTGCATTCCTGGGTGTCAAGCAAAGAAACACTGGCTCCTTCCTTTAATGGTAGATGTCACAGAGCTCTCTCTGGCTCTTTGCTCACTGGATTTGCTCAGGACTGGACTAAGAAATACAAATATTTACATGCTCAGTGTGAGGAATAGTCAGTAGCCACACCAAGGATTACATACTGGAAATAGCTGCTGTATGGACAACAGAGTACAGTGACATTTCCTACAACTGGAGGACAGGAGACAGGTGCTTCCCTTCTCGTGGTGACTGGAGTGTGCTTCGTTTTTGGTGGCAGGACACAGGGAAGGACTGACTCAAAGACCTGCCAAAGTGCAGCCACAGGCTTCAAAGAAACTCAGCACAAACCCTTGAGTTCTTTTGTGTGTAGTGGAGTGGGCAATCATTAGCCAAAGATGAAGAATAAATATATTTACAAAAGCACTGGACACAAGAAGTGAGAATGTAACCCCGGCCCAAGTTTGGGATCCAACCCTGAGAGCACTGTAAGATCCACCCCTGTGCAGGTTCCCAGGAGTGCATGCAGGAGCTGTATGGAATTTTACATAGGTATGGTTATATTTTTTTTCTTTCTTCTTAAATAAATAAACTTTTCTGTGCTTCTCAAACTTCCCTGACTTTACTGCTACCATGCTTTTGTCCCAAAACACATTTAAACCACAGTGAGCTATTGGCTCAATTTCATGTCTTCACTGCAGGGATGGGAATCATAGTCAAGTTCTTGGTTAGGGCATTTCACTGTTTAATTTAAAAATGAAGACAATTAACCAATCTTTTAAAACCTTGGAATAAAAGTGTCTGAAACCCATTTTGAAACAGAAACAGACTATTTATAATACTTCAAAAATATATATAACTAATTGCTTGATCTGAGGATAGCAGTCAGAAAACTCAAGGTGGCTCCAGAGATTTTACAGTATTTGTCTCTTTCCTTTCTGCAAGGCCAATGCTCTTGTCAATCCTAATATACACTGTGAGCCTGTAAATAATGTACAAGACTTGACCCCCTCAGGACTGGATTTTTGTGTTGTTGGGTTTTTTAAAAGTACTTGTGTCTTTTCTACATGTAATATCCAGGCTGGGAAGATACAAACAGAGCTGCCATCTTTCAGTACCAGTGAGTGTGAATCAGCACCAGAGACTGTCCCAAGCACAGAGCCACAGGGATACTGCAGGAACATTCCCTGCCTGTCACTCAGTCTCAGCTGGGCAGGTACAGTCCATGCTGAAAACAGCCACAGCAGAGATTATTTCTGCTGAATCTTGTCTGCCTCCCAGGAATTGGTTTTAAAAGAAAAATCTCTAGATTTGCTGATGCAAAGTAAAAGGAATATAGTATTTAATAAAATTAAAAGTAAGGCCTCTTAGGACAGCAGCTGTCTTTAAAAAGTCAGTGCCAACAATATTCTGTATGCTGAGGCATACACGGATTAGAAAAAAAAAGCTACCATTTCATTTCCTTATTTTTCATACCTGCTGTCTTCTGGAAAGTTGTGGTGGTGGGTTTTTTTTTGAAATAGAGATGCTGAAATACTTATAGGTAAAGGAAAAAAATAGGAAATTCCCCCCTTCCCCAATCAAATAGAGTAGTTAGTCAACAAAAGTATTTAGACTGTATGTCCAGCAAACATGTGCATTACAAAGTGCTTTCCTTTTAAAGGATGGTTGTCTGTTCTTTTGTGGATAGGAAAAAATAAAATACATACTGGAAACAGAAACTGTCACTCATTTCTTCACTTCTCACAGGAATACAAACATATTTCATCCTGCTGAACGCTTTACACATTGAGAGCAGCCCATCTCCAGCCCAAATTACTCTTTCACAAGGAAGCTTCTCCTACAGACACAGATCTTGAGCTGACAGACAAAAATGGGACCTCACAAGAGAAACAAAGTCTTCTAAACAGAGCAGAATCATTCATGTTGGAAAAGATTCTGAGTTCATGGAGTCCAACCATCAACCCAGCACTGCCATACCCACCACTAAACCTGTCCCCAGGTGCCCTATCTACAAATCTTTTTAAATCCCTCCAGAGATGGTGACTCACCCTCTGCCCTGCACAGCCTGTTCCAATGCTTGACCATCCTTTGGGCGAAGAGATTTTTCCTATATCCAATCTAAACCTTCCCTGGCGCAACTTGCAGCCATTTCCTCTTGTCCCATTGCTTGTTATTTGGGAAAAGAGCGATTCCCCCACTGCTCCAACCTCTTTTCAGGTAGCTGGATACTGCTGGCTCATGTTCAGCTGCTCTCAATGAGCACTCCCAGGTCTTCTCCCACCTGGCATTTCCCCGCCACTCTTTCCCAAGCCTGGAGCTGCAGGGGGTTGCTGTGACAGGATCTGACACTGCCTTGTTGAACCTCATCCAACTGGCCTTGGACCAACAATCCAGCCCGTCCAGATCCCTCTGCAGAGCCTTCCTGTCCCCCAGCAGATCAACACTCCAATCCAGCTTGGTGTTACCTGAGGGTGCCCTTGATCCCCTCACTCAGATCACTGACACAGATACTGAACACAACTGGCTCCAGCACCCAGCCCTGGTGCACCCCTACCGACAGCCCCAGCTGGATGTCACTCCATTCCCCATGGCTCTCTGGGCTCAGCCATCCATCCAGGCTTTTTTCCCTGGGAGAGAGTGAACAGTGTACCCATCCAAGCCATGAGCAGCCAGTTTCTCCGGAAGAAAGCTGTGGGAAACACTGACATAGGGTTTACTAAATTCCACATCCATAGCTGTTCCCCTAGGCAGGTCATGCTGTTGTAAAAGGAGGTCAGGCAGCACCTGCCTATCACAAACCCACACTAGATGGGCCTGATCCCACAGCTGTTCTGTATGTGCCATGTGATGGCACTCCAGATGATCTGCTCCATGACTCTTGCCAGCACTGAGGTCAGGGTGACAGACCTGTAATTCCAAGATCCTCTTTCCAGGTCTTCATGTAGAAAAATGTCACATTTGCCACAGTCCAATCATGTGGGATCTCATCTTTAGCCAGGACTGCTGGTAAATGATGGAAAGGGGCTCAGTGGGCTTGGATACTCCTGCCCTCATTTACTGTCTGCTGTAGCTCTGGCCCAAAGTGGAGGAGTTCCTCTCCTGGGCACGTCTCACAGCTGTACCCATGCTGCTGCCACCAGGACTGGCCTAAGAGCAGGGCACAGCCTGCAGCGGATACCTGGCTGGCAGCCCAATCCCACCAGAACTCTGTCTGGGTCACTGCATGGATTGTGGTGGCTGCAGGACTTTGAGAAGCCATGGCTTTCTGTTGGGTAGACACCATTGCTCCCTGGTCAAGCTGGCCGGGCTTCAGGACCTTCCTGCACACCCTTCTGCACCATTTGCTGTGCTATGGCCTGTTAGCCTGTCCTGGCCACTCTCACTCCCCAGGGGCTTCTTTTACGGGGGGAAAGCTTGGCTGCCATTGATCCAGCTCCTGTCAACCACTGTCGCTCCAGCTGTGGGCTCCTGGCAGCTCCCTCAGCTCCTCCCGATGTTCCCCCAGTCCAGGAAAGCAGAGCTGTGTGTTATCTGGCCATCTGAAAAACTGGACCTGTTGTGCTCCCCGGGAAATGAAGAGAAGTTAATTTCTGCTTAGCTGTGGTAACTCAGGGAGGGCTGTCTCTGCCGAGGACACTGCGGTGCGAAGGGCAGCAGCAGTAAGGACACTTGCGACACTCGCGAGCGACACAAGGACTGCAACTAAACAGGATGCCAAAGCCAGACATGCTCCTGGCCTGACTCTACAGCAGCCCAAGCATCCTTCATTCCTGCTGGCCAGACATGAAGGTGGTGAGCAGCTTAAAGGCTACTTAACCCTTGGCAGGACCAGGCCAACGTGAAGATCTAGAGCAGAAAGCTGTTTTACTGTGGGGGTTTTTTTGCTCACTGGGTGCATGTTGCTTCAGTTGCTGTTTTGAAGGTCTTGCATGAGTTGTACTCCTAAAATACAGCAACAAATATGCCATGCAAATGCTTTTACTGAGTGAAGCCACACTATATCTTTCAGAAACAAATAAATAAAACACAAATTGCATACTGAAAGCATTTTGCTCCCTTCCAAATCTGCTGACTAGTCAAGCACAATCCTCAGGCACATCCCCAATTCCATCTCTTGCAGGAACTCAAGAGCTTCATTGTGGAATGCTTGCCCTACGTAGGACAGCAGAAAGCAGGCTGGCCTGGTGCCTCCAAGTAATTCTGCAATTAATTCCACTTTGCATTTCACACCTTTGTTCTTGCTCAGTGCACAGCTCCAGGTTTTAAGGCGCTTTCTTCCCGAGCTGGCTGCTGCACTGGTTCCTGCAGATCTGAACTGTGCAGGTTGTTCCCTGTGTCAGCCTCAGTTTCCAGGGCAGAACTCCTGTGCCTAAAGGATGCTCACCTGTGCAGGAGCCTGCAGAGCAGCCTGGTCCCCCCCCCTCTGCTGAGAATTCCACAGACACTAGGAACCCTTCCCAGGAGCTACAAGACAGCTGGGAGAAGAACAGGCACCCTCAGAAGAGACACCACCGCTCTGCTCTGTTTGCTCTTCTCTACTCCTGCAGAGACTCAGGATGGCCAATCCCACCAGGCTGTGCCTTTCTCAGCACGGCCACAATTTCCCTGGAGAACAGCCCCCACCCAGTTTGGCTCTGAGACAGGAGGATTAGTCCTGTCCCAGGAAGAGGCACCCACGGCCAGGCTGCTGCCTCTTGTCGTTCCCAGTGCCTCCTTCCAGCCTGGCTCTGCTGATGCTCAGGCTGCTCTGGGCTCTGCCAGGGCTCTGCTGGGGCTCAGCCCCAGGCACGGCTGGGCCCACTCTCCCCTCACATTGCTCTGACAGCTTTGCATCAGACAAACCTGTTCTGAGCACACCGACTGATCTTGGTGCTGTTTCAGCTGAGTCAGACTCTCACCCAGGCAGAGGTTGCAGTCAGGGGTACAAATGCAATTGGCAAGAACCGAACCACTACACAGTCCCAGCTGAACGCCTTATCTCCACAGGATGCTTTGTCTGTCCCATCTTCATTCCTTTTTGGTTGGAAATGCAATTGCACTTTCTTCCTCATGTAGAAGTACCACAACTGGGCAAAAACTGGCAAGTGGGCCATTTTCAAAAGGCAGTCTGGAGTTGATGAATGAAGAATTGCCCTTTTCCAATTCCAAACCATACCAAAACCCCATAAACACGACTTTACATCGTTAAGAAAGAACTGACAATTTAAAAGTGAATGTACAGCTTATTCACAGGGTGAGAAGGAAGGGAATCTTCCAACTGAATTTGCTTTACCTTGGAAATGATTGAGGCAGCAAAGCATTTTCTGTCATTACCTCTCTGTCCTTAGCCCCGATTCATCTTAAAAATAAATTAAGGAGCCAGAAAGCAGGAAGAAGACAAATGATAATTTTTTTTACTCCTTGAGGAACTGGGGTGGTCCTACCACCATGACTGTGACCGTTGGTTTGTTCATCCATCCATCTGTCCCGCAGCATGAGAGTTGAGGTTTTGCAGAGTTTGTGTTCTCAGTCCTGCTCTGAGCTGGCAGGGCACAAAGCCGACCTGCAGTGCTAGCGGCTGCTGTTCTTAATCGCTTCCTTTGCCGCAATGATCAGAGGAGTCAGGCTCGAGAGTGGCTTGGCTAGTTTTAAAAATGGATGCTGCCCAAGGGAAAGAAACAAGAAAGGTACCATTACTTTCCAAACTCAGTTCCTCACAGGCTCAATCAGGATTCCACTTGTTACGAGAAATACTCAGAAACCGGACTGAGGGGACCATCTGCACTTCCACCTTCATGTCCAGGACACTGCTATCACAGGCAAACAGGGCCCACACACCTGTCAATCCATTTTTCCAGGTGTCTTCAGCTTGCTGGGATTTTTGCCCTGCCAGTGCTCTGGGAATGCTGCTTGTTGCCCCAGAGCTTTGTTCCTTTCAGGAAACTCAAAAGACTCACTCAGGTTCCCCCTCTCTAAAGACACAACCTCTAAAAATGGAGCTTGGTGGCAGAAACCTCTAAGACAGGAACAGGAGGGACAAGCTGGGGCCTCCTCTGAGGCTCACGGTGATCCCTCCATACCTCCCCCAAGCCTCCTCCTTCCCATAGCCAAATCTCTGACAGCTTGGCTGGGACTGCTTTTACCAGGTTCCTCCCCCACCACCACTATTTCAGGCTTCCATACCTGGTATCATTCTACTTCAGTTCTTTTGTCAAGAATTAAAACTGAATTTGCTCCCAAAAGTACAAAACAGGGCCACAGAAATGACCAGGAGACAGAAAATATCTCCTCTGAGGAAAGGCTGAGAGAGCTGGGCTTGTTCAGCTTAGAGAAGGGGCAGGTCCTGGGGAGACTTCACTTTGCAACTCTCCAATACTTCAAGGGGGCTTGTAAGAAAGTACAGGACACATTTTTTAGCAGGGCCTGTTGCAAAAAGATCAAGAGGGACTGGTTTTTGACCCAGAGACGATCCATTTAGATTTGATCTAATTAAGAAATTGTTTACAAGGAGAGTGGTAAAACACTGGTACAGGTGGCCCAGGGATGTTGTAGGTGTAAGTCCATCTCTGGAAACATCCAAGGTCAGATCAGATGGGGCTCTGAGCGACATGACCTAGTTTAAGAGATCAGTCAGACTAGATGACCTTTAAAGGTCTCTTCCAACCCAAACCATTATAGGATTCTACTTAGTTTTCATTTGAAAGCACCAAGACTGGAGCTTAATATGTGGGGGAGCCACCTGATGCCTTTATTTGATTAGAAAACCGATCCCTTGGACATCAGCTGCAGTTGTTTCCCATCCTACCTGCAGAAGTTCCTTGGCAGAGCCTCGCCTGTCCACGTCCATCTCCAGGCAGCAGTTGAGGAAGTCTCGGAACACGGCCGAGAGTCGCTCTGGGTTCTGCAGCTCTGGTGTCCCGTTTGTAGCTATCAGATACAGTGCCTGGAGACAAAGCACACACAACACTGTTTCATTCATACCCAGAAATACTCACACAACCCCTATTTTTAAGCTCCAATCTCCACTGGCAGTTTCTTCCCTGGCAGAGGGCTGGAGATGACTTTCATACATCAAGAACAACAAAACCCCCCTCAAAAACCCTGATGCAGTCACAGCTATTCCAGCATCAAAATGATCTTGCCTTGACAGCTGATTTCATTGGCTGACTTGGTTAGTAGGAACTACACCAGCACATTTTACTTCTCCAAGTATTGACACAGCTTTACAGGCCATTTTAAAGAGTCAGTGTGTCTAAATATATTATTTCAAAGGATTATTACACAAAATGCATCTGTGCAGTGCTCACTGGTCCCTAAAGTATGGCTTCCATAAAACAAAATTAATAAAGTTTTTTACTCTATTCTTGATAAAAAATGGTTACTGGATAAAAAAGAGAAAGAAATCCATCATCTTATACCTTGGGTAAAAAACCAGAAATATCTGCAGTCTCATGTTCAACAGACATGTCAAGCTGCATGCACAAATATATTATGATGAAAAGGCAGAATTGGCAGACAGGGCCCACCTTCAACTATCTTTCAGCAGTCTCTAAAATTCCAAATCAGCTTCACTTATGTGGGAAAACTTTTAATAGTCTCATCAGAAAAAGGAGTAATTCCATCCCTATGGTAACCTCCACTGATTTTAATACTCAAGTAAACGTATTAATGACATCCCCATCCCAGACACTGCCAGGCAGGAAACAGGAGGTTTTGACAGCTGGACTACTGAAGGCTCAGTGACATGGAGAAAGTGGCTTGGGCTAGGAAAGAAAAATGTTCACTATATATTACAAGAAATCCAACAACTAGTGTGTGCTATCAGCTAAAAAATTTTGCTGTAAAAAGCAGTCTTGCTTTATAAGCTCTTCTGTTCAGAGGCAGCTGAGACCTCTTACACAGATCTCAAGTATATCTGACTGTGAATTTGGTCAGAAATAGGAAATCCAGTTATCTTTCTAACAGCTGACCTGAGGCTTCTTGAGGAGTCCTAATCAACATTTCAGATAAAGGAAACAGGGAATTTTCAGCATCCAGATCAACAACACTAATTCTTTTCACCTGCTTTTACTGCCTTATACAAGGCAACTGTGTTTTTTGCAAGTGAAATATGGGTTCACAGGAAACAGAAGCAAAACTGTGATGTGCAAAGGTCTCTGCTGGTACAACAGGGCTGCAGTGACAGAGGCCTAATGCCACCCTGCCACTGCAGTGCACTCTGCTTATTCAGCACCACTCTGAATCCAAACCTGTTTATTTCTTATCCACCATAACAAGGTGACACAGTGTGCAACACTACACATATGTGCCTGGAAACAAAAACCCCAGGCCACCTATCAAACCAAAGGAAGTCTTCCAAGAAAACTCAGGAACCTTTTTCAAAAAGTGTGAAAGACTTGTATAATTGAAAGCGTGAAATTTGTACAACTGGTGTATTCTTTTCTTAAGCAGCTGGGAGATATGTCCTGACCCTTCTGTAGTTTCTTCTGTCAGTCTGCAACACACAGTCTGGATGCCAAAAATCAGAGAAAGCACAGAGAAACCTTACAGCATGGAAAAGCTAAAGATCATGCTCTATTTTAATTCCAACCTTAACAAAACATATGTATGTATGTATACATATAGGTAATAATTAATTTTCTCATAAATTACCACAGGAATTAACTGTGCAGCATTTTGTTTCAGCTGTCAGTCATGAGGTTTTACCCTGGTATACATTCCCCCACTACTACATACCCATTTGGTGTAAGAACTGGCCATTTCATTTTAAGATATTAGGATAAAACTGAAAACTTCAAAATACACCATTTTACTACAAGTATCTGTGCCAAAAGATACTTTCAGAAATGTGTTTGATAATAAATAATTGCATTATTAGAACAGTGATCTTTCCTGGAAGGCTTAGGTAATCAATCAGCACTGGTCTGACACTGAAGAGAGTTTTGTGCCTGCAGGTACAGCTCCAATGCTTATCATAAAAATTCCCCAACCAGAGAAGCATGGCACTTAAAAATTTTTGTCATTTGGAGATACAGCTCAAAGAGAGTTCACAAAGGGCATGAGAAATTTCAAGCATCACTGAAGGCTGAAGTGGCAAGTTTCTGCACAGGTACATGTCACTTTGCCTCTGAGCTTCTCACAGAGATGCAACCAAACCTACAGCAGATGCTGATGTGCTGTAGGAACATTTTTAGAAGTGGGCCTTTGTAGAACCAGTTCAAGGTGATGTGAATGGCATTTTATCTCATGGAAGACAAAATATGGCACAAATTAGAAAGACAACAGTATCTGTTATTTCATCCTACCCTGAGAGGATTTTCATTAAGGTAAGGAGGTTCTCCTTCCACCATTTCTATTGCCATGATCCCAAGTGACCAGATGTCCACCTTGGGGCCATATGCTTTTCTTGTTACAACTTCTGGTGCCATCCAGTAAGGAGTCCCCACCATTGTGCTCCGTTTACTCTGCTCAGGGGTGATCTGAGCACAGAAGCCAAAATCAGCTGAGGAGAAAAACAAATACTGTTAAAGCCAGCTTGAATTACAAAACCAAGCAAAAGAACCCCCACTCTAAGTCTGAGAATGCACTGTGGAATCTAGCTGGAAAAGCAGCCATGCTGTGCTTCCTCAGGGCTGTAGCCAAGGTAATATGGAATTGGCCACTTAAAGAAACCCTCATGTTTCATCCACTGGCTTTTACTTAATCACTTGAAGCCTTAGACTGTAACTCCCTCCACTCTGGAAGGGCCATACACAAAGCAAAGCCACTCTTACACCCTGTTTCTCTCTGGACCTCTCTGCACATTGCAGCTGTGCCCTCACAGCAGGGTCCAGGTGCCCCCACCAGCACCACTTCTGGAGAACTGGCTATCACTCAAAAGGAATCCCCCACCCCACATTCAGGAATGCTGCATGTGACCAGGAATACCCACTCAATTTGACAGATCCGTCCATCCCAAGAAGAATATTGTCACTTTTGATGTCTCTGTGGATCACTTGGTTGGAATGAAGGAAATCCAGGGCTTGCAGGCACTGGTAAGAGAAAAAAGAAAAGTAAGGATAAAAATTCATGACATGATTTCATCACATGAGACAGGAAATAGTTTTATGAGATTTCCTTTCCAGGGGAGTGGTGAGGAATGGCAGAACACAGTGCAGCCAAGGGAAGAGCTTGCTGCTCCAACCCTGTTACAGTCATGTCATTCTAGGGGAAGCTTTTGAAAGGGAAACATCAATTGTTGCTACAGGCTGTCCCCTGCAAACACAGACAGAATGCTGCTGCTGCAGTGGAGCTGCTCTTTCTTCTCCATACAATGACAACACCACAAGCAGAAGCATCACCTTGTCCATGCAAACAGAAGCACAAGTGGATCCCTCACCTCTCGACAGACAGCAGCAATCTGTCCTTCATCCATACATGTCTCGGTGACAACATCAGTTAAAGAGCCTCCAGCCAAGTACTCCATCACCACCCACAGCTCATCACCTACAAGGTAGCTGAAAGGAGAAAACAATGCTGTGGGGATGCATGTGCACAGCCAAACTAATGAATAATCATAAGTTACAACTGATTCTTGTCTCCAGGTAACTTGCAAATGAAGACAGAATAAAATGAAAAGGACATTCATTCTAGGCTACACAGCTCTGGGAATCTGCACAGTGGAAAAAGAAGATATCCTAGGTGACAAGCAAGGGAAGAATGCACTTAGTAAGATAAGCAAGCAAAGATAAATCTGGAACCAGGACACATGCCACCAGCTAGCTCATCATCTTAACTCATGAATTCCACCCCTAACCCCAGGAATGAGGCAACATAACTTTCAAAGTTATCCATGGGAGGAGAGTGTGCACCACTGAGGACAGAAGTTGGTCCAATGTTTGGAAAACCTTGCAAAACATACATTTAGAAACAGCAAAGGCCATTAAAACACTGTCAAGTTAGGTGTTTCTGGAAACAAGAACTCAGTCTTCCTGGCATCCCCAGCAATGGAAAACAGCAGAAACCACCCAAAGGAAAGAATTTCTAGGAAAGAATTTCTTGTCAGCACTTTGCACAAGACACAGAAAATCTGACCAACTTTGAAAAAATAAAAACCCAGAACAACAAAACCTGGAATATGGAGCTGACAGACTGTTGTTTTAGTAAGATATGGCTGGTACAGGTTTTTGAAAAGTGACTTCAAACTATGCATGCCAGAACAGACTAATGCAGAGCCAATGCAATCTCCTCCCATCCACTGGAGATGTGTAGAGAAAAAATAAAGAGCTCCATGTTCTGCAGTGATCAAAGGGGTTTTTTAACCTTTGGCCTGCAGTGTGTAAACGAACATTCACATGATAATACAGAACAACTTACCTGTCTAAATAGTTAACAATATTGGGATTCTTATTTTCCCTCATGACCAGGATTTCATTGATAATTAGTTCCTTTTTGGGCTGCTGTTGGAGATTCATTTGCTTTATGGCCACCTAAAATGACATTAAAAACCATTAACCTGAGTAGTCTATTGCACAAGATCAGACTGAACATGCAGTGGACAGTTCCATGATTTTTGATTGCATCACCTGCTATTCTTGATTACATAACAAAGCAAACACAGACATACATTATGGATGTTGTTCCACAAGAAAAATAACAAGAATAATAATGGGGAACGGAGACAGAACAATTTCTGAACCAATACATTTATACTGGCAATAAAAACTATCTACTTTTTATTGCCACAAAAGCTTGTTGGGATTTCTCAGCAGATTTCTCTCCATAAAAAACATTCAGGGATAATGTAACATGGTACCAGGGTGGGATCAACAATACTGAGGAGAGCACCAACTTTTTCTGAAGACAGAGCAAGTAAAAAAATTCATCTCTTCAAACTGGACTTAAAAGCTAGGGGTGAAGCATCCAGCCAAGCACAGAGAGTACCAAGGCCCTTATGGATTCTAGGAATCCACAGGCACCTTTTCAGGCATTTATTAAAACCTCAGATCCAGTGTTGCTGGAAAGCATAGGGCCACAGTAAGTGCTCAATTTCTCAGGCACAAAACCACACTGTCCTTAAAGAGCTTTCACTGAAAAGCTGCAGACAGCAGTGATGGATTTGGCCAGTTGACATTTGTCCATGCTTCAGAGGAACAGCCTTTGCAGGAAAGCTCTACTGGCCACCCAAAGCTCCAGCCACAGCAGAGGGGAAAGCATTCAACAGCTGCAGAAACTGCTGGGATTTTTGACACTCACCTCTTGCCCTGTGGCAATGTCAATCGCTGTATAAACAGTTCCTGAAGCCCTAGAAACAAAACAGCAGGAGAAACTGAGAAACACTGAGAAACACTTCAGTCCCTGGAAGTGAAAGCCAGCCCAGACAGGAGAGTTCTGCTGCCTGGAGTGTTTATAAGGGCTCACCCACTCCTCAGCCAACAGCATGGCAGCCCACCAGCCCTCTGCCATGCACAGAAAACTGAGGTTCAACATGAAGAAGAAGGGCTGGTGCAAATGTCCAGTGTACATGCCACATTATTCTAATTCAAAACCTAAGGGTGGGGGGAGTGGCTACGAAAACTGTTAAATAATATGTTCAATTCCTATCCATTTTGCTGTGGTTAATTTAGTTTTTTCCCCCTTTTTTTTTGTGTGTCTGTGAGTGTGCTTTTTCCATGAAATGTAACACACAATCCAGTTGGGCCTTCTCACACCTTTAAATTGAATCCATCTGCCAAACTCAGGCAATGTCACACAGTCACTCTGAGAACCCTGAACATATGACAGCCATTTGAGGAAAAGATCTAAATACAGCTTTCTCCAGCATGCAAGTAAACAATTTTCCATCCATCCTGCAAGGTCACAGCTAGAGCAGGTTAAGGCATCTATTATTTCACACACAAATTGAGGACTTAGAACAGAGGATACTTAGAGAGATTCTTTGTGCGTCAAGAACTGCAGGCAGCTGCTTCTGTTGAGTGCGCCCAACACATGAAGGACTCTTCATGGTGTCCCTGTCTTGCTTCTGTGGCACACATAGGTTGTGTTGTAGAGCCACCAGAAATAAATAGTGTGCTCATCTGCAGACTAGACAGGGTAGGGTTTGGTTTACCATCTGCCTTTCCTTCAAAGATGTTCTTCCCCATAATGACATGAAGAGCTGAAAAAGCCCCAGTCAGAGGCAAATCCTTCGGGTTTCAAAGCATCTAGGGGCTTGAAAAGTTTAGCTTCCTTCTGAGCTAAACCACAGTTTTACACTGCCATCACTTAAGAAGCCCTTGTCTGCAGGGGCAGTGAGGCAATGGAGAGCCAGGGAGGGAAATCTCACAAGCAGGAATGTGCATCCTGCAAGTGTCCCAGTGATTGAAAGTGCCAAAATGAGTTTGCTCCTTCTCACATGATCCCCTGGCTTGTTTGTTTACCTGCAGGCTGAAATATTTCAGAAGCAGTTTAATTCAACAGAGACCTCATGTCTGCATTGAGAGCAATATTCTCATTGGGCATGCTATGCACACTTTTAATATAAAGGCAAATGCATTTTCCTATGACTAATTGACAAGATTAATCCAATTTGTTTTCATAAGAAGTCAACAACATTTATTCAGAATTGCTAACACTGTGATGATTCTCCTGAGCAAAGTCGTATCAGGCTTTATTTCAAAACAGCTCCTGAAATTAGAATGCTTTTGGAATGCTCCAATCCACCTACTTGTGAGGAGTTTAGATAAAGGTAATTTAAGTGAAGCTGCCAATTAAATGCAAAGGCTTTGCGATTCTGCATTACAAACTTTCACTTCTAAGCCACTCATTTCTCACCAGTAACTTTTAATCTGTCCTGCAGCACCTGGTCTTTACTGCAGTCAGGCAAGTGCCAGCATTCACCATTAGATCTGTGTCACTGTGTGCAGTGCAGTACTAACCAGGCTGCTCATGGCTCCAGACTAATTTGTCTTGCTACAAGAGCTAACACTGCTTGAGCAAACACAACCTCTTTATCAAGTGCTAGTTAAAACTAAGTTTCCTCTGGTGTCAGCAACATTTTCAGTCCTCAGCTGGAGACAGAGGACAAAACAGGGACTCAGCACTGACCTGTTCTGCAGCACAGGCCTGCTGACTACTGTTCACTGCCAAGTGGCTGTAAAACCATCACAGTCTTTAGTAACTTCCCAGCTGTGTGAAGCCATGCAGTGCAATGTGCTGGCCAGTTGCTCTTCCTCACATAAGCAGCTGCTCTCTACCTGCAGTTCCCTGAGCATACATCTCCCTGCCTTGCTCTCATTAGCAGCTGCTACAAACCTGCTCCCTTCCAACACCCCAACACTTGTCTTTGGCACAGCTGCACCCAACTCACTGCAGAGGTGGCAGCTCAGGAACTGGCACCTGCATTAACTGAGCAAATCACCTGCTGAGGCAGTGCCACAGCCCAGCACTGCTGCAGACACCCAAACCCCAGCCCTGCAGCACTCTGGGTGCTCCTGATCATCCTGTTTGATTACCTTTCTGATCATCTTTCTCTTTAGGATCTTTTCCTATCACAGTAAGTTGTCCTGCAGTGTCAGAGGCATGAGTTAGTTATGGCAGCACACTACTCCCCAAGGAGGAGTTTTAACTAGCACTATGCAATCTTCAGGCTGCACTAAAAGCTGGAGGAAATCCATTTAGATACCCTTTTAGGCCACATACCAGCCACTTGTCTTTCCACCAGTTGTCAAGGCACCTTTGTGCAAGCTCACTCCCACGTGAGGGTGATGGTCACGTTCTCACAGTGACAGCAATAATCTGCTTCACACACGTTTATTCTGCTCTCACTTGTTCAGCTGACACCCCTTTCCTAAGAGACAGGCACAGCTTGAAGTTTCCACTGACATTTTACAAATGACAGCAAGAACTAAAGCTTTGAATAGGAAGCAAGTTGGAATTTGAGAAAGGGTTTTTATACAATAATGGAGCATAAAAGCCTTCCCACAAAGGCCCTACCAAATCACAGAGATCTAAGATAAACCTGCCAGAGAAAGGGCATGGGTGTGTCAGCCTCATTGCAGTACATTAACTATTCCAGGTTAGCAACAGGCCACTCTGAGCTCAGAGCTCACAAACAGTTAAGGCAGAAAAATATCTCCTGATGCCAGAAAACAGCTTCTGTCCTCCACTGCCAGCAGTGGCCTGGCATTACACAGATGGTGCCAGTCCTCCTGGAACAACACTGCCAAGGAAACACCAATGGTGCAGGCAGCCCATAGTTAAAATGCAAGTCAGATACCTACAGTATTTACAGTTAGCAAAGCTGGGTTTCAAAAGCGAATGGCTTGGGTGATTATTTTCAATAAATGCCTAGAACCTGCAGGATCCACAAAGGATCTGCCACAAGGTAGATGATTTATCTTCCTCTGAAGTGCATTAGCACTGTGTCTATTACTGAATTTTTGGGTTTTACAGCCCCTGATAGAAAAAAAAAGCTTATTATTTAATCTCTGGTTTCAGTTTCTAAACTATGTGGTTATAAGCCTGACCACTGAATATTGTTTAAAGCAAATATTTGAAATAAACATTACTGAGAGCTGACAGCTATCAGATGGTATGTTTCTCTTTTAGGTAATCATGTTTTTTCTCCTTTCTTCAGCATGGTCATATTATTTAGAGACATACAAAAATGATTTCTCCTAAGAAAATAAGCAAACAAGAGCCACACACTTGAGGGACAACAGATCCTTCAGGCCTTTCTCCTTGCTGCAGATGAGATTCTGTCAGTATCAAGTTGTCTTTCAATTACTTTTGACCACAGTTATAAATTCTGATCAGTACTGAGAGACAGGAGGATCTAAAGCTGATCACATCAGAACATGTTTGCCTATCTTCATGCTTGATGCTCCATCAGCAAAATACCAGGCCCATGGTTTTGCACAAGTAACTGGGATATGACTTACCCTTGGCCAATTTTTTCAAATCGAGTGTATTTCTTCTTAGGATCTCCCACACTCACAATGCTCCCTGAAAGAAACAAAATGCAAGATTCTCACTTCAAACCAGAGATTCCACCTTCCAGCAGATCCGAAATGCAGCCCCACTGTCTGGGGCTTTGAGTCATTTGGGGTCAGTTGGGTAACAACAGCAACAGAGGCAGCTCCACAGCACAGATGGCCTCCATAAACACCGATTTGCTACAGTCCTTTAGGGTTACCCTGACAAGAAACTGAACACAAGGAGAAACATCCAGAACAGACACAGATCAGAAAACAAGAGGCACCAATGCAAGTGTTTGTTCGCTACAAACATTAAAGAGAGCTATAACAACTCTGCCTGTATTTTCTTGGAAATAAACACACTGTGATTCAACACAAGGTTTACTACTTCTGAAGATTAAATGCACCTTCTATTCACTTTTTTATGAGCAGGTACCATTTCTGGAACAGGAAGAGTATTGCAAGTGCTTCCAGGAGAGGAGGAGACCATCTCAACCTTTCAACAGTTTGCCAAAAGAATGCCTTCATGTTTGCAGTGAACAGCATCTCATTTTGCCATCAAGAATGATGGGGTTTCAGAACCAGGGCCCCCATCGCTGGTTTCCAGGCTGACTACTGTTCTGAAGACATCCCTGCTCTGCACAATTTCAAGAACCACACTGCTGGTTTTCAGTGTGACACAGCCCCATCACTCACACTGGACTCGCCCTCTCACCACCACACACACACTGTTCATGTTCTCCTGAAACCAGCAGGGTGGGTAACAAGGACAGCAGTGTTCCTGGGTGCTGGTGTGACACAGACAGCTGCCCAAAGGGATGCTGATCCTGAGCCCAGCTGGTATGATGCAGAAGACAGATCAAACAAGGGCCTGCTGCCTCCCAGAAGCTCCATGCTGCAGCAGTGGGATGGTCAAGCTCCACAGCATGAGCAGGAGGTTTATACCTTCTCATCTCCTATCCCTCCTTCTAGCCAGCTAGAAGGGAGCCCCAGAGTCCTCTAGTCATGTTCTTCTCTACTGAAGAGTTATTCTGTAGTGAAGACCTGCTCTAGAGAAGCAGAATGAGCTTTTCTTTATGCCATGTGTTTCAGTGAGATGAAACTATGAAAAGTTAACCAGATTCTGAAGGTTTCCCAGATTGGGTTCCTGACACACCAATCCACCTGACTCTTGCAGGTTGGCACAGCAGGGCAGGACCACTACAGGGCACTTGAGACCGTGTGGGCATCCCAGGCAGCAGGCAGGCTCACCCTGCCATCAGCCCTGGCTGGCATTCCCAGAGCACTGGGCAAGGGGAGTGAGCATGTGGGGCAAAGGAAACCTCTTCTCCTGCAGCTCCCATTAACACTCTTGCCAAGGGCTGCAAAATTGCTGTAGCAGGGAGTGTACCAGATGGTGCTGATGCCCTGTCTTCTCACTGTGCTGGCAGGCAGATTCCTGGCCAGGCATCCAGTCAGATGCCCATTTGGATGCTGAAGACCTCTCTGCTCCATACAAATGGCCTGGACAGGGGGAAGAGGAGTTTGTGACTACTAAGAGGGAATGGTGCATCATCGAGTTTTGTTTTGGATGCACAGGTAAACAAACATGTGTTTGGATTTGTAATACAGGGATACAGCCAGATCAGTCAAAGGAAATAAGCTGCAGATCACTGAAGTCTTTCCTTCTGAACTCATCTTCTTAAACTATTTCTGTGATGTACATTCCAAGGTAAGTGCTTAGAAGACATTTGCATTGAGCCACCACCTCAGGCTTCACTGTTTGCATTCTATCAAGGAAACTACCAGACCAGAAAAACCAGTACTGTTTATTGAATTAGGACTTTCCATTTTTTTGAGTCTATCAGATTTTGGCTCTTTCATTTGACACAGACAAAACATCCTAATTACTGCTTTTTTTCCTTCCCATCAGATTCCTGGCATCTCCAAATGTTTAACTTCAGCTGTCAGTGGCATGAAGTCCACAATGGGTGACGGGGCCAGACTGTCCCACATGGGACTGACTCACACCCTGTGGCTCACAACCCCATGAGCTCTGCAGCAGTAAATCAAACAGTGCTCCAATTCTGCGCTGGGCTGGACAACAGGAAAAACTCTGAGCTGCCAGTGCCTGGCTGGGTGCTATTTTCAGCACGTTAATGGAACGGTGTATCTACTAGAACAGATACCACAAGTTCATGGAAGTTCATTTACTTCAGGAAAGAATACAGAGAAGGACTGAAGAAGAAAGATTTTAAAAAATTATTTTCCAAATTCGCCACTAATTTTGAAGTTCAGATTTCCAGAGTTTTTCCTCAAGACTTGAGTAGCTGCTTTTCCAGGGCAGTTGTTTGTGGCTGGTTCCCTGTACTTAAGCCAATGTACATCAAGCATTACAGCATTAAAATTAACAAAGCGACAGGTACACAACTTCTGCTCAGACAAGCACTCCCTGCTCTGGACAAAAGATAAACCTATCAGCTATTTTGATGTCTTTAAGCACTTTACTTTATCAAGTCCTAAATTAAGTGGATAACAAAGCTGAATTGGGCCAGTTCTGTTTTATAGTTATCAGTGGAACATAGTCATGATTTCATTACAGACAGAATTTTACTTGATCTTATCTCAATATTACAGTCTTTACTCACTAATAAAACTCTAAAAGCTCTAAAAGAACTCAAGCTATTTCAAGCAGAAAAGAATTATGAAAGCAATTTTAGATAAAAGAGAGCAGGGGACATCTTCCTAAAAGTAGCATAGAAAGAGTTGTGAGGGAAGTAGGCAAGGTGGAGCAGTCATGCGAGTTAAAATAGAACAAGCACCACATTGCTTAAATATAATTAGTTCAGACTCAATAAAAAAGCATCATGCCTGTTTTCAGATAGCTTCATGAAAGCACAGAAATATTTTCACTGCCCACATCACAATTTGCCCAAGGCAGACATTCAGACCTTGCTCACTTGGTAGCAAATTGTTAAGAAAGAAAAAGCATGTAACATTTCAAAGATGCAACTCCCCAAAACTCCAGGGCTCAGTCCCAACCTGGCATATATAGCAGCTTGAATAAATGATAGACACACCTGAGCTCATGGATGCGGGGTACCTGTAGATCTCAGGGGAGAAGCCTGCCTCAAACATTTAACATCAGCTGAAGAAGCAGAATTCCTCTCTCTAGAAGCTGACATACCTGCAGGTAACCACCTGCTCTGGAATTTATTTCACTGTGGCCTCAGCTAAAGCTATTGAATTTATCCCTTGGATACTCCCTAATGTCACTGAGATTCATGTCAGCCTGGTAAGGATGCAGGAAACTCTGCAAGCAGCTGAAATCTCACAGCTAAGGAAGGCTCCAGCCTGTGCATGCACAGCAGCCATCAGTGCCAGGGCAAGGATGACAAGAAGGTTGAGCAATGGCAACCACTGAGAAAAGGCCACAGCCACACAGCACTCTATTACAAGCATTTGCCTCCATTAAAGACACATTATTGGCATTGTGATCTGACAGAAGGAGGTGTAGATCAATCTGCTTCTTTTACTAACAATTAATGGTAGACACAGAATAACCTGGCTCTGCTCTGAACCCAACCATTTAATCTGAGAACACTGCACTGGCAGCTATCACATGCAAGAAGCAAATTCAATTGGTTGCACTGCAGAATCAGGAAGGGCTTGATGTGCTTCAGTAGAGAATGATGTGCACAGGGGTTGGGGCCAACAGTCAGGAATCTAAGAGTATTAACTGGCTGGGAATTAGCCATGAGAAAGTGCCTTGTTATCTGAGGAACATATAGCAGATGCTTCTTCCAAAGGAGAGCTCACTGACAAAACTGTAAAATTCTTAAAAACAAACTGCAGAAGGACCAATAACAATTATGAAAAGGACAGCAAGAGAATACCTGGAAAATGTGTAACTGTCTCAAGGAAAGCTCACTGAGGCTGAAGGGACCAGCTTGATGCTACAGTTGTCTACTGGTAAAAAATCCACACCAAGAAAAAACCTCCCACAAACAAAAACCCAACAGATTTTTGCAAAGTATTTTGACTCCAATGAACCATGAGAAATTAGGAGTCCAGAGAGAATTCAGGAACCCAAACATTCTGTTTCATTTGGCCATTAGTACACAGGAGTTCCCTATGTCATTCACTAGGTCACAGCTTTTTGCTCAACCAGAAACAATCTCAGGTTTTGCCTTATGCACAGAAGGAAGCTCAGGCAAACCCAACCCAGTCCCAGCTGCCCTCAGAGGCAGCAGGAACACCCCAAGTGTTCTCTTGCTGCCTCAAAGCACAACAGTTTCTGTAGGGAGTTGTAAATGACTCTGTGACACTAAACTGCAAGAAACATTTGGTACAGCTAATGCTGACACATGCAGCAAATACACTGCTCTGGCAGACTCAAAATATCCAATACATACTCAGTTTCTCTAGGATCTCCTCATCTGTCATCTTGGACTTTTTTCTCTGCCGGTCTGTGTTTCTGTACAGGGTGTTTGTGTTGGAGTTTTCAGGCTGGGGAGTGGTGGCTTCTTTAGCTGGTGCTGGTGCAGCGGCAGGTTCAATAACAGAGCGGGTGTAGATCTGTGACAAGAAATTATTTTGTGTCAGAAAGGTGGCTGGCAGAAATCCCCCTGACATCACATTCCAAGTACAAACCCTTAGGAAGATCATGTCTGCCACATCCAGGACTCTAAAACTGGTTTTGCTGTCCACTTCTCAAACTGAACAAGCAAAAATGAAAGGTTACAAGTTCATGGCCAGTTTCATGTTCAATTTTCATGGATTTGCTGATATAGTCCATGGAGAGGGGCAGGTACCTCCAGAGGACAGTGTGTCCTATGTACTTGCCAGGATATGAACTGCATCTTTGGACTGCTATCACTGCTGACAGGGAGCCTGCACAGCTGGACAAAGTGGCTCATTTTCACACCTGTAGCATTAAAGGACATTAAAGTACCTCTTACCTGATATAAAAAGAAAGCCATGGCCCTCACCAGAATCCCAGAAACTGACACAAGAATGTGAAAGTTCAAGCCCGATTTTCTCACTGTCAGTGGTTGGAGTGAAGCTCTGTGTCATGGCAGGACTTCCACCCAAGCACCTTCAGCCCCTTCAGTGCTGTCTGATCACAAACTTGCAGCTCTGCACTGCACCAAACACAGAGCTAACAAAGCTGGCACTTACTGATTTTGTGTGTTCAGGCCGTGGGGCGATAACGGGCGGAGGTTCATTGTCATCTTCCTCCTCTTCATCATCTTCATCCTCTTCTTCAGACACAGAGGGAGCCAGAGGAGGTTCTGATGCCGTTTTTGTGCTCTGTGGACAGACAGTACAGTGAGTGACAGTCTCTATCCTGGCACTTTGAAGCTCTGACAGCTACCTCCACCCTGTCTTCCCAGACATCAGAGGCCAATCTAGACATGCACTTGCTCCTATGGGCCTAAAGTTTAACTTAAACCCAGCACAACACTTAAAGGAATAGGTGCACTGAACTCCACCAGTCCCACCTGCTGCTCAGAGGCAGGGGGTTATACTATGTCATCCCAAATTTGCTGGTGAAACAAAAACATGAAAATGCATCTTCTGAAGTTTTTACCAACTGCTTTAAAGCTGGCTACAAGAGACCACTAGGAGAAGTGATGCAAATCAAAGGCACCATTCAACATATTCACATCTGACTGCAACTCTCTTTAAAATGCCATCCCTTTGGTCCAGTAGAAATAGCAGTAAGGGAAGCCCACAGCAAACAGGGAGAGCTGAGTTGGTAATTTTGGAAAGCTGTCATGCTGACTGTCTCACTACTGCCTCTGTCTGCTAGACAATTATACTACAACATCTGCCAAGGTGTCCATATCCACTGGAAAAGCTACTGGGAAGGGTTCCTCTGCTCTGGTGAACATCACACTTCCTCTGAGAAGTGTGTTTTATTAAAGATAAGGGAAATGGCATTGATTGGAAACCTGAAGTGTGAATATTCAAAGATGATTTTCATTTCATTATACACAGTTGGCAGTGTAATCACAAACCTCACATGAAGCTGCTTAACACTTTAAAATAAAAGCCAAATCCCCATTCAGTCACTTGCTATTTAATTCACTAACAATAACCCTAATAAATTTGGTCAGTATTAATGTGTATGCCACTCCTACATCTCTGGGATTGCTATTGCAATCCAGCATTAATTGGAGTGGATGGTTATTTAAAACTTTCCTTCAATGGTTCCAGTGAGTTACATATCAATTATAACCTTATTTATATTCAGTTATACATCCAGCTGTACTAGGGAGAAATCATGAAACTCGATGGAAATCGCATTCTAGATTTTTAAAACTAAATTAAAATTGGCTCATTAGGTGGTGCTGCATATTGTTGTGAATTATATACACCATGGCTAAAACCAGCAATCTTCTGTCTGCTAAACCAGACTTTCACCTTTTTAAAAAGAACTCAAATAGAAAATCATAAATCAGCCAGGGAAAGCTGATGGCTTGCTCCACAATTCTTAAAAATTAAGAACATCAAAGGTTACTTTCCCACTCACCGAGGGATGGGCTTCTATGTATCCATGGGCGCTTTTATCTGCAATGAGCAAAGGAGAATGAACCAGATGCTGCTAAGAAAAAACCCTGCCTGTTTTGGGGAATCCCACAGAACAAGTCAACCCAAATAGAGATTGCTCTTCTTCCACACTATCCCTTCAGGAGCAACACCAAGGAAGAGAACAGGACAAAATTCCAGACTGTCTATTTCTGGCCTGTTTGCTAGTAAATAAAGTAAATAAAATTTGGTCAAGAAAATGCAAATTTAACTGTCAATGCTTCTGTTCCACCCAAGTGCTAAAGCAGCTTTCTCTTTTTTTTCTCCTTTTCTTCCTGTGGTCTTTTTTTTTTTAATTAACTGCATGCATTCATTCTCATTAGCTTGCTGACAACATTTCCACAGAAAATGGAAATGTTCTTCCTCAAAACTCTTCTTAGCCATAGCAGCTCTATTCTGACAAAGCATGAGAACAGCTCCTGGGTTCAGGAGCACACATGAACTGTTATGAAGTCTGCATTTCATCACAAAGGGAATTGCTATTTTAGCACACAGTAAGCATCAAATTAGCCAAACCCTTTAATTATGAAATTTGGGTAAAAAAGATGGTTCTCTCAATCCTGGAGGTAAGTGCACAGTTTTCAGAAAGACTTCTGAGAAGTTTCTGCATTTTGGAAGTTGTCTTGGTTGAACCTTCAAATTGAGGAAATGACAGACTCCAGATCCAGAGGCCATCCTGTGGAGGAAAGGGAACCCCAGCAGGTGACACTCCAAATGCTGTCTGCACCCTGCTGCTACTGACACCCTCATTTCTAGCTGAGGCTGTCAACAGGCACTCTACCAAACTAATGCCATCTTAATGGCATTTTTTTTACAAAATCTTGGTTAGTTCTAAAACCCTGCAACAAAGCAAGGTTACCATTTCAATGACATTTGGGGGGAAGAAAAGGAGAAATGGAATTAATTTCCGGAGTATTCCACAATGAAGAATTGGTTTAGGTTGCCTCCTGACAACTTGGATGTTGGATTTTGCTCTGACTCATTCTGGAGCCTGACCTCCCCTGTTGGGAGACATCAACTTACCTCCTGATGTAAAGCTCATGTATTTCTGGTTGTTAACTGTTTCTTTTGAATCATAAAATTTGAGAACATCTAGAACAGCCTGTGGGTTCTTCTTCTGCTCCAGTTTTGTTATGTTGGAGGTCTGTAGTAGCCTGGCCCACTGCTCTGGAATGCCCTGTAGACATTGAGTGGAAGCAAAGTGGGTTTAGAGTATTTAAAATCTGCAGCCTCACAGATCTTTACCAAGATCCCATGCTTGCTGTAAGATTACTTGCAGAAATTTTGATTGACACCTTACAATTAAAATTAGATGCAATCATTTCTTCTCTATCAAAAATATAGCTAAAACCAGGACCCAACTTTATAAAAATAAAGTAATGACTGTGAAAGGAAAAAAAGGGGATGAAACTTCTCTGGAAATCAACTCTGCTCTTGCATGGAATAATGATTTAAGGCTTAAGCTTGTTTGCCTGGTGATTCAGGGCAGACATAACAAGACTATTCTCTATTGGTGCACAACACAGTGTTTTTTAGGAGCTTTACACTGGACTTTTCATGCTTAGGAATGCAAACACATTTTGCTGAAATGATCACTGCTGTCTAATTCAAAGGTAAACCCCACCCTGATCCAACTAATTTTCAGTACACCAGGGAACACTGCAGGGTAAAGAATCTGCCTTTCAGCTCACAAAATCATGACACTGAGGTATACCACAGCTGCAAAGGATGTTTCTAGATTCTCTACTGCAAACATACAGAAACCAGGGATTCATAAAACAGGCTGAGAGTTCATCCAAAGCTTTGGATGAATTCTTGGACATTTTATGGGTGAGGTGGAATTTGAAAATCTATCCAGTTACTAAAAGCCCCAGCTCCACACTGAAATTCTATCGATGAGAACTTGCTTCAGTTATCCAGGACAATTCCAGCATGTCATTTCCCCCTTTCTGCACAGCTGACATTGACCAGCGAATTGCAGGGCTCACTGAAGGAAAAACGTGCCACCCCGATCTACTTCCATACAGCTTCTTCTCAGAAATTGCCCACAAAACAATGTGTGACATGGGCCTCCAAAGTTTAGGACTGATGAAAAAAAAGTGGGAAAAGCCAAGCAACAAATCTACTGCACACACATCAACCTGCTGCTGCAGTGCTATGACATCTCAAAGAAGCATTTGGGGCCTGTGACGCACCTCTGGGAGCTTCCCTGGGCACATCTGTGAGCCATAGAGATCTGGCTGTAATGGACGTAAATAAAGAAAGAAAAGAAAGTTAAAACAGAATGTGGGAAAACTCAGAAGGTGGTGGGAGGAGGAAATCAATGGGCCAGAATGGGCAAATCCCATCTCAAATGGGAATTACAAAGTGGATACCAAATAGATCAGGTGGTAGACAGGCTACAGGAAGGCAGATTTAGGGAAATAGAAAAATCACAACTGTTCCAAAGTTTGGAAGCATCATTCCCCCTCCTTTTGCTTTTAAACAGTTTTTCTCTCCTCATAAAAATACATTCCTGAGAATTAATGGCAGTTGACTAGGAAAATTACATGTGCTTTCCCCAGTCAATTTAAAACTAAACCAAAAAAAAAAAAAAAAAGAGAAGGAACTGGGCTTTTGCTGTTTGACTAGTTTTAAAGCCAGATTACCATTTTTGAATGGCTCTATAAAAGTTTTTTCCAGGCCTGGGCGTTCTCCAGCCCTGAGATCACCATTTGACCAGTGAAGAGAGCAGATGGTCAAAGTCAGATTGTGAAATCTGGGAGGCTGTGAATTGCCACAACACAAACATTCTGTGTGTGTCAGACTGAAAATCAGGACAATTGCAAAGAAATGCTTGATTAGATTAGGAACGTGCAACTTCTTTGGATCTACAGCCACAACTTTTCCCACTTACAAATGTCATAATCTAGAAGCCTTAAAAGTTTGGTGGGTAACCACATTTTCTTCTAGGCTGAGAATGAGAAAATAGTTTCAAACATGCATGCCTTACAAAAAAACACACCTCAAAGGCCTGCTAACCACACTGCCCTTCATTCAGAAAATGAAAATCCTTTTTCAAATAAAGGAACATAGAGCTCTAGCAACATGCTCCCACCCAACAGTTCCAATCAATTTTATTCTCTGCTTTAAAAGCCCTATTTCTTAGCAAATGTGGTTGCTCCAAGCACAGTGAAATGGAGATGTAATATATTTTCATGATGGACAACACAGGTTGGTGCAGAAGCCTGAAAGCCAGAACTCAGGAGTCCATGCAACTGTGCATTAGGATGCATCTAACAGCAATCAGGGGATGCAGCTGGGGGCAATGGTTTGGTGTCAGAAAATGGCCCAATGCATTGCATATAACCAGGAGAGCAGGCACTACTGGCATGACAGCTGCAGTAATTCAAAACAAAAAAAACCCTGCACTTTTGCACATTGACTGGATGCTCCCATGGCACTTCCAAACTTTTGAAAGAGGCAGACAGTGGGAATATCAGAACATGGAATGGGCTAGTGGCAGTCCCTTTGCAGGATGTACTAACCACAAGACTACCCAGCTGATACACAGGTTCCATCCAGGTTGGGACAAACCAAACATGCCTAATGTACTGTGTAATGCAATGCCTGCATCTGGGGTTAGTTGGGACCAACGTCTAGTTCCTAATGGTGCAAAAATTCCCTTCCTTTGACTGATGTAGGACTCCACTGAGGACTACAGTATTAAGCTTTGTGCTGGCAAGCTGTGCATGGGAAGTCTCCTGTCCCTTTGGTTAGTTTTGAATTGGTTGCAGCTTTCTCAGACTGCAGCACTGCACTTCCACACTTCAGGAACATGTGTAACTGCAAACCAGCAGATATCTCACATCCACTGTTTGGGAAGGGAAGAAGGTATTTATAAAGAAACTGTGCGACAGCAACAAAGCTGGACCTATTTAGCCATGTAGATTTGATTTGCTTTGTGTTGGTGGCATCTGACAGTGAGAAAACCCAAAAGGTCTCTGATGCTAGAGACTGTTTTGAAACACTGGTAGATAATAAAAACATTCAAAATTATCCAAACCTTGATCCTGAAACACAGATAGTGAGTGCTTGTGCTTAAAACTGAAGTGTGTTAAGCCTGATGTCTCTCCTTTCTGTTCCAGCTGGCAGGGACATGAACTAACCAGGACCCTGACCACCTGTCAGATTGTGAGAGAAAATGAGTGTGACCCATTGTGTTTGCCTGGAGTCAGAAGGAAAAAGTCTCAAACACAGGATAGAAATAAAGGTAGAAGGCTGAAAGGAAGAACAGATATAGAATAAGAACAGCTGAATGTCCAGTGGGAAGAAAAAAGAAAGTGGGAAGGTGAAGACAGACAAGAAGTGATGTAAACACAAAAAGGAGAGAAACAAAAGCATAAAGTAACATAATATGACATGAGGATAAGGAGAATGGCATTGAAGATTAATCTGAACAATAAAGTGGCTAAAGGGAAAGAAAGAAAGGAAAAAAAAAGGAAAAATCAGGATAGACAGCAGGGAAAACACAATTTTAAAAGCTTTATGCAAAGCTTCTGATCAAAAATGACCACATCTAGGCTTCTTAAACATGCATTTAGTCAAGCCCTAGGGTTCGGCATTGAATAAAATTTGAAGATTTTATGACATCTATTTTAAAAATCCTAATTAACTAGTCCACTTATTTTAAATGTAGCTGTATTTCCTAATTACTAAGGATAATTCAATTTCACTACTCCTTTGAAGACATGCTGTAATTAAATGTGTCTTTTTTCTTCTACTGTTATTCCTATTGTTGCAATTGCAACTGTAGGACACAGAAAGTTTCCAGCTTTCTGAAATGTCTTTGTGAAACAAAAGTAGCAATCAAAGTAAAAAATTATGAATAAATCACATTTAGGGCTCAAATTCTGAAAATTAGCCATCCTTTGCCCAGGCAAATGATTTGTCCCATCCTCCTTGGTGTATGCAGCCAGTCAGCACTAGCAGAGTCCACAATGGTGATTACTCAGTCTGACCACTCAGCTCATGGGGCACTGCTGGTGGCAGCAGAGTTGCTAATGCTCCCTCTCACCTCCACAGCTTAACAAAAGGTAAGCTCACTGCCATCTCAGCTTCAAGGAACAATGGTTTCAGTATCCTACTAGTAACCAGAGAAAAAATGCTCTGAAGCCCCCTGCACACTTCAAAGAGCTTCCATCAGATTCGTTTTTCCCAACATTTTGTTGATATTCAACAAGCAAAAGCTGACAGCTATTTTATTAATACATAAAGGGTAGAAACACTGATCACCTAGTGTATAAACATATTTTGAAGGATACTAAATTAAAATGAATGGACTTCCACAGTGCTGCAGCTTTCTGAGTGTTTCCAAGGGTTACCTGCAGAGAGCTGGACTTTGCACTTGAGGCTGGTTGTCTACTATGCATGTAGGGGGGGGCTTTTGATATTTTCCCAAAGACACTGAATAACCAACCCTTGTAGCAGCTTGGGGGAGTGGTAAAAGCATACACCTACATTCTTCCTAGTTTTCATTTCCCACAGACACTCTGCTGACAATTCTTGGAGAAAAAAAAAAAAAAAGGCAGCCTGAATCACAAGTTAAACACTCCAAATCCTAAGCCCAACAAATTAAAGTCTCTTTCTTCACAGCCTGGCTGCTGTGATCTGATGTTTCTGGCAATAGGAGGTTATTTTACCATCAAGGAACTAGAAGTTCTGGTAAGCATGAAATAGAGCAGTTACTCACTGTGAATTCTCCAGTGACAGCATCAAATCCCACATGAATGGTGTGTTCAAAGTCTGAGGGAAGAGAGATCTCAGGACGTTCCTTCTCTTTCTTCTTGTTGGCTGGAGGCAAAAATGTTAACAAGCACTTATTTTCTGAACAGCTTTTCATTTAAAACTTTTAACAATCAGGTGTGCTCAAAATAGTGCTTTAAAAGTGGAAAACAAATCAATTAACATCCATCCAACTTGAGAAACAGACCTAGGTTAACACAATGCCTGTCAACCCCTGCTAGGGAAGGTCTAGAAGGTGCTACTTTATTTTGTTTTTCTTTCAGCCAATGTGACTGCTGCCAAAGCAAGCTATTCATGAAGTAGTCTTAGGCTATCTCTAAACCAGTATGATTTCTATTTTCAGTTCTTTTTTTCACTGAGTTTTCATCTCTAGAAACGAACTCCTATTTGACTTTGCAGGTTCCTGTAGAAGTAAATCACAGAGTACACACCATGTGTGTCTGCTTTCCAACGTGTATATGTGTGTCTGCTCTCCAACATGGTTTGAGTCCATTTCAAAATCAGCCAAATCAGAGGAGAGGCTTTTTTAGATAATCATTTTTTTTCCTACAGGTTCTATGAAAACCAGCAGCTCATGTGGTGACTCCTCTTCCAACTAAAAGGCTGAAACAGCAGCTCTGTTTCAGCAAAGACAGAATCTGCCCAGCAACAGAATCCCATAATGTCTTTGGAAAAGCTTTGAGCTCTCTATTAACTAAGACATATGATCATAAAATGCAGGCTTTATTAGTAATCCAGATATTTTTTCTTTTTAAATCACTCCACCAGTATTCCCAGAGTGTGAAGTATCTTACTTAAGCAGGCAGACTCAAAAGTCAGTCAACCTGCATTTGCTTCTCATCTCCCTCCCTCTCTTTACAACCTTTTGAAAGTAACATTCCCTGTGGTCATCCATCTCCTGCACTTCTGACTACTGACAAATGTCACTTCAGCCCAGTTTTACTGACCCTGATAAAGAATGATGGAATAAATGCTGAGGGAAGCTGTCTTCACTTTCCTGCAGTGTTTTAATATCATGTTTGCCAGCTCCATAGTTCATCTAGGGGTCTCATCCAAGGCTGGACTCATTATGTACCATCAATCCCCCCAGTTCCAGTTTGTCTTTGCTCAGGCTGTAGCTCCACAAGGCCTCTATTTGCATATTTCTTATTCCACCTTACAGCCTCCTTTGAGATAAAGATGCTCTGCTCTTTGTCCTTAGATCTATTTGGAATGCTTCTAATCCTTTCTCTGTGTTGCTGCATTTATCCTCATTAAATAACTGTCACCTTTTGTTTGTGCTGCACACCATTACACATTGTTCACCAATGAAATATTTTCATTTAGCATTCAGTAAAGATGGCAGCAATATATAAAATACAAAGGCTTTCCCCTTCTTTTATCATTAGGATAATATTGTTTAATTTTCAGGACAGATGTTGCCAGTTAGAAGATGTCATCTGTGTGTAGACAACAAAACTGGCTTCTTCTCCCTCATCATTTGCAAGCTATTGCAGCAAAAATTACACTTAAGGACTATCAAACTCAGTTCAAAGCAGCAGTCAAATCTAGGACTGAAATAAGGGATAATACAAAAATGCTCCAACAAAAGCAGCATTTGCTCATTCCAGGATTCTCCTGCTGGAGGACAAGTGATCCAGCTCATTCCCCAAGATCTGGCTCATTTGCTTCATGGACCTGTGATGTAACACCTATGGTCCAAATGCTGATACACTACAAATGAATCACAGAATTAAAGCATCTCTTTACTACACCCTCACCTCTTCCCAGTGTAAAAACATCAATGTTTCTGTCTGGGCTCTGCAAATCATATCATGCCTATTTCACACAAGCTGGCAAATGATATGAAAAGACATGACTTTTTTGAAGCACCTGACTCACTGGATGCAAGAGGTTTGTACTGAACATTCCTATTTGATGTTCTTCTAAATGCCCTCCACAATACATTCCTGCTGCACAAAGTTAGCCATGAGGTATGGCCTCCACACCACCTCAGCACCTATGACAGGTTAAAATAGAACACAGAAAAATTGTTCTGTTTTCCACAGTCTGCATCACCATCATCACCAATACGTTACAAGAGCAGTTGTCTGGGAGAAATATGTGACTCAGCTAAGTAGCAGCTTTTCTCAGAGAGAGAGGAAGGGTTTGACCTCATGCTTATGCCTTCCTGTTTGCTCGCCTCCTCTTCAACTCACTTTGCTCTTTCCTCCATTCCCTCTTCCTTCCACTGCCTCTCACACTTGTCCTCCATCCTCCTTCCTAACCTGCTCCTCCTGTAGCCTTGTCCTCTTTTCTTGCTCCATTGATCTTTACTCTGCTGAGTTTTCCTCCTTCCCTCTTTTCTGGTTTTTCTGTACAGGAGGTGCCGGACTCTGCTGCCCTCTGCAGCCAAGTCTAAAGCAGCTTCAATGGAAGTGGCATCATCCACCCAGGAACTCAGCATGGATGGACATCTCAAAGGGGCATCTGAGCTGTGCAGCTCAGCCTCCTCCTGACTTCTTTAGGCTGAATGCTCTACAGTGCCCTCATGGAGCCCCCAGTGTGCACACAGAGTGAATTTATTTCACAGCATCACAGGGGGTTTAATGAAAGAACAAGCCTGTATCAAACAACTGGAAGAACCAAGTTGTCCTTTCTGCTGAGGTAACACCTCTGCTGATTGAAGCACTACTGCTGTACTCTACTGTGGCTCCCACCACCATGATGCTCTCTGAGGCAGGAAAGCAAATTTCACAGCTCCAGCAGAACAAGTTCAGCTCCTTACTCCACACAAATTGCCTGCATGACACTGGAAAGTTATTTCAGTTGTCTGCCTTGGCTTCCTGTCCTCAGGAATTGGAGTACCTCAGGTCAGAGATGAGAGTGAGAGGAGCTACACAAGGAACATGAGGAGGTCATGTGTTAGGGGAAGGGGCACGGCACCACTGCCTAAATGGTTTATTGCAACTGCAGATCCACAGAAGGCTCCACAGTGCCATCAGTGGCTTGCCAAAACAAGGTTTTAAACACAAGTGCTCAAACTCTAACTGAAAATGCTGCACTCCAGCAGGGGAGGGACTGCAGAAGATTCCTGGTGCCAGGCACAGCAGTCCTGACACACACCACAGCCTTGGAGAGAACACACTGTACCATATCCATCCTCACATCCCTCTTGTCTGGGAGCAAATGAAAGACAACAAAGCTCCTGCAGGTTCAGGAAGAAATACCCTGCCATGGTGTTTTCTTCACATTCTAGTGATTTGCACCAGTGATGAACTATGGATTTAACATAGTGATGCTGCATAGCACTGCACTAGATGAGAGCACACATATCAATCACCAGTTTTATAAGCAGAAGTCTCAAAAATGTGTCACAGAGTCTATGAAGCACACACAGACCAGCTGATACCCTGACCCACAAACCAACTCTGCAGTGAAACTACCTCAAGGGACTTGGCCAGTCAAGCTAAACTTCCTCCATTTATTATTTCACCTCACAAAATTAAGCTATAAATCTTACCTGACTTTTCCTCACAGTCACATTCAAAATCATGACACTTGTATGTTCCCTAAGACTGCTCTGACTGGTAGTTAATTACATTTTTAATGTCACTGATCATTTTCAGGAGGGGTTGTTTCTGGGTCTCCCCTTCTCTGCATGCATTTTACACAGCATCCCCTCATTAAGAAATTCTGCCTTGGAAAGGGATAATACCATCCTGCTAGCACTTAGGGGAAGAAGTGATCCAAGTCTTTCCAGGAATTAAACAAGCTGGGAGAAACCTTCATTTTGGCCTTTAAAAAGAATCAACTGAAAATTAATTTTGTTCCCAGAAGGGAACATTTGGGGGAACAATCTGCAGAGTGAACCGGCCGGGTCTGCCTAAGAAATCCAGTTACAGTTCTCACATCAGAAAAGTCATCAGGATTGCCCATGGCTGAGGGGAGGAGTGGGACAGCCACTGTGCCTTCTACTGCCTGTGAGGAGTTTTAAATGCCAAACTCCAGCTGCTCCACACAACCTCATGAAGCCTCATGAATGAGGCAGCACAGGTAAGCTGCAGCTCCAAGGGAATGGCCACAGTTCCATAGCTCTGAGCTCTCCTTGGAGGGACACTGAAGACAGCATCACTCCTGAAATCCAGCTGGACTCATGCTGCTGATCACAACCTCTGAGCCCAGCATTTCAGCCAGTTCTCAATCTCCCTCACTGTACACTTACCTATACTGCACCTCACCAGTCTGTCTGTGAGGACACGGTGAGAAGCTCTGCTGAACACTTTACTAAAGCAGAGGTAACAACCACTGCTCTCCCTTCACCACCAAGCCTGTCACTTCAAGGTAAAAGGCTGTCAGTATAGTTCAGCATGAATTCCTCTCCACAAATCCATGTTGACTATTCCTGACCATGTCCTTACCCTTCATTTGCATGGAAATAGTTTCCAGGAGGATTTTCTCTACCACTTTCCCAAGGACCAAGGTGAGGCTGGCTGGCTTCACTTCCCCAGATCAACACTTTGATATCCCATCATTAGGAATATCCCCCAGTGACCCCAACCCACCAAAGACAATCAAGAGTGGCCTTGCAGTGACATCAGCCTTGCAGGTGCAGCCCATCAGTTCCCATGGAACTAGAAATAAAGAAGATCCCTTCCCTTAAACCTGCAAATAAGCTAATTCAAAACACATACCTTTCCACAAATGCATTTCAAAGAATGCAACTGAAATGCTGTTTGCTGCATCTTTAAAAGACTCTCTTGCTACATCTACACCTAGCAGGTTATAAACCAAGCTGTTCTGTATCCACTTTCACTGCAAAAGGAACAAGCAAGAAGAGCTTTGTTCCTGTTCTTGGAATGTAAGCTCATTAAAAAATCCTCAAGTGTCAGGCATATTGCCCTCTCACTTCTGTGAATGTATTTTCACAAGGACACATCCTCATCTCTGTATTTACTGCTAATGCAAAGCAAAATCCAAAGGAAAGGATTCCCCAGTATAACTATAAAGTTATTTTTAAAAGGCAAGTTGCACAATGTGTGCACATTTTAGTGTCCTTTCATAGACAAGAAAGTAACTGACTGAACACCTCCTCCTCTTTTGAAATGTGTTTCTAGAGTAATTGGAACAGAAGGCTTTGGTACCACGGCCTGCAAACGAAACAGAAAGACAACAGTGGCAGAAAATAAACACAAAACCCAATGACCAGCAGAAAGCCCAGAGAGGGAGCCCCCATCTGCAGTGCTGATACTTTACTTTTGTCCCCTCCTCCTGGGAAGATGGAGCGCAGCCTGGCTTTCTTGTTCTTCTCCTCGGGGGCCATGGGGAGCGGTTTGGAGCTGTGGTTTAACGCTGAAGAATCGCGATTGTTGCTGTTCATTCTCAACGGTGGAGCTGGAGGTTTCTCTTCAATATCCAGACTATCTGACATCTTCAGCAGCCCTCACAGCCTCCTGCAAAGCACAACACAAAACATGCTGTCAAGGGAGGATGCCAAGGCTGGTGGCTTGGGCAGGAAAAGCTTTCTAGTGGCATGAGAAAAATCTCTGTTAGAAGGCTGCTCTGAATAAGGTTGCTACTGGTTGCTGTAAATAAACTGAGTGGCTAATTTCTAAAAAATCAAAGCATTACCATTAAAATACAGATTTTTCTTTATCTCTGTTATACATTTTTGCAGTTTTTACTTACAACTATTTCCCTGTAGTTGTTTGCAATCCAAATTTTCCTCTTAAAAAGACTTCCACAGTAAAAGTTAAATGTCTTACTGAAACTACCTGGCATCATAGTTGATAATTTTTTATTATGTAAGAAACAAGGTCCTCATTGAGGGGATAGAGGTAGCCAGCAACACTTCATAAAATTAACTGTTTTAAACCCCAAAATTAGAGTATAATTTCAGACAGTTCAGAACTGATGTGGGCTATACTTTTTAAACATTATGATTCTATAGGCACCTTGTCTTCCATCCCCTAAAATCAATGTAGCTCCTTTTACAGAAGGCACATGCAGATCACTGTGAATGTGTTCTGGATCTCTCGTCATGCTGAGGAGGTAACACAAGCTATTGCCCTCATCAGCTACTCTCTTAAATTTAAAGGGAAGCAACTTGTTTTTCAGCTATGGAAGATGGAGGGTTTTTTCCACAACTATCAACCAAACATGGTGACTGTCACATGGAGAGGTCCTGAAGCTCCAGCTGCTCTTCCTTTGGTCAGGAGGTAAAGCTGTCATAGTTGAGCGTTTTTGGGGTTCCACTGTTGGTCTTGGGTTGGTTTTTGGGTTTTTTTAATAGAACGGAGATTAACATTTTCAACAACCAAATTTATTTTGATATAACTGTAATTTTTCCAGATTTATGGGTAGTACATTAATAGGAAATAATGAAATTCACATCGCCTTAACTGATGTTAGCTGACAAGTAAAAGCTAAATGATCAACTGGAACATTTAGAGATGTTCACTTCAGACTGTTTTTCATGATGTGGGCATTTTAGCCTTTGTTACCATTTTTAAATTACCACACATAAAATAATGACTTTTTAAAATTACTTGACTTACATTTTTAATTTCATCCACATTAAATCCCAAAACGTCAGGTTTGAGATTCAAAGCACCAGTCCATTGAAAAGAATAAATGAAATACAACATCACACCTCTAGTTTGCATCTGTTCCCAAATATCTACATCTCCCTGGGATCCCATGGACCCATCCCAAGGTCACACAGCTGAAAACTCTAGCAACAGCTGGGTCCCAGTCCTCTCCCTAGAACAGACAGCATGGAGCAGGGATCCTGGAGACCCTGATTCACAAACACACACCTGAAGCTGCTACTAACCCCAGCTGCTCACCTCCATCAGGGGAGCAGTTTGAATGAGCACCTTCCCAGCTGCCTTCAACAGGTTTGCGTTAAATTAGTGACCTGACCTTCGGCAGCAAATTAGGGAGATTTCAAACCATTGCTCTGCTGGTAGATCAATGGGTGTTCACCATCCAAAGAGGATGTCTATCATAGGCTCACCCTGTGTCAGACCTCCCCTCACCATGGGCTGCTCACCTCCACCTGTAACTGCAGCTAACACTGAACCACAGGCAGCCACTGACCAGGTGCTGCTCTCTAGAGCTTTGCCTTCAGGCCTAAAAGTTTGGAAAACATCACACACTTGTAACTAATGGAGTAATGTACTGGAGGCAGCTGTCAGAGAGAAATGTGTCTGCCATTTGAATCACACCATCTGGGAAAGAAAAGTGATCCTTCAGAAAAACCATGGTCCCCAGCATGTATCTGGTTCCCAAGAGAAGGCCCTGCTCACACAGTCCCACTGTCCAGATAAAGACGTGCTCTGGTGATGGAGGAACACAGCTCACCCTCCTTCAGAAGCACCTACACAGGCAGTAAAGTGCTTTGTATCACCCAGAAACAGCTGTAACTGTGCCCAGACCAGAGCCTGTGCCAGTGTAGTTTTCAAGTACAGACTAGCCTACTTACCTAGAGAACTAAATGCTTTTGTAGATTGAGGTAAAACAGTTAATATTACTAATCGTTGTGATTTCCATCCTGAAATGCAGAAGGTTTTCCAGTAAGGAATGTGTTGGGGGGGGGGGGGGGGGGGGGGGGGGGAGGAAGCCAGTAATGAAAACCACTGTATGGTACAGGGAAATCCACACGTGCAGTGTTTGTTATCCTGCTGAAGGGAAGGTCCACGATGCCCAGCTTTCTGTGCAGAGTTCCTAGCTCATGAAGCCCAGCAGAGACATCTGGACACAGCTCCCTGTATCTCCAACAATTCTCAAAGGCCAGGAGCTTATGCAAGCAAGGCTTTTATTTTCTCTTTAAACCACCAACAAGTAGTTTTCGAGTGCCAAATATATCTTCCCTCCCAGGATGATCAGTGTGAGGGTGACCACAGGAGCATCAAGGCTTCAGATTGTTATCAAAAGCAAGGTAGTGCTGAGAAGTCCATTATAGGCCACAGTTTCGGTTGTCCCTCAGAATGGGACAACTGTACCTGTCACTGCATCTATTTGTAAACAATGCCAGTCTGCTGAAATAAGTCCTCCCATGGGATTTCATCCCACAAAGAATACTATTAACAGTTTCTGGCCCAATTTGCCTATGATGTAATTATTTCCAAGATTTTGAAAGGAACACTATATTTTGTTCAGAGCTGTTTCAGGCTCAGTTTCAAGAACTGTACAAAGCTCTTTTATTCACTTCCAAACCAGGGAAAAAAAAAAACAAAACAGGGGAAGATAGCCTGGAAGGTTTAATGGCTGATACTGACTTTCTAAAGCTGGTCTAAATCAAGACTAAAGCAAACCACAAAGCAATACACACCAAAAGCCAAAAGACTTAAGATTTATGGTTTTCCTGATCAGAGGAATCTATCTGCTCTTCCATTAATTCTAGTTTTGAGATTTCTCATGTACCACTGCATCATTACAAAAGAACACTCACTATCATGTAAGACTTCATATTTTAAGTGTTTTGTACTGATTGACTCCAACCCAAACTTAGAGAAAACCTGTGATGGATGGAGGAACAATAAGATCTATTCCGCTGGGAAAACTCTCAGATTTACATTGCAGAGAAATGCCAACTACAGATAGCTCAAGTTATACTCTATTCTGGGGCCAGGTTTTCCTGTCATTTTAACAAGTCCTTGGTCCTGCTAGTCTACTTCTGACTAACTCCACCAAAACACACTTTCTGTCTGTTGGAAATTACTATGGCATATCCATTTATTCAGTCCATCAAATTCTGGCGTTACTTCTCTTTTTTTCCTCAGGCATTTTTTAATTGCTTGGGAGTTTTGGGGTGTGGAGTTTTTTTGGTAGGGTTGTGCTGGTTTGTAAGCTGAAACAACCCAGCCACCAGAGCACTTGACCATACCCACCAGGGCCATGAGAGTCACCCAGGCTGTCAGCAGGGACAGCTTCTGGAGAGCCCAGCTGGTGCTCACCAAGAGAATGGAGTGCACAATCAACAGGATTTTCCTCATCTCAGGCCTCAAGGACCCCATTAGTGCAACCAAGGCAGCGCTGGCAACCCTTTTCAAAGGAATTTGTAAGATAATCACACTTGTGCAACAAAGACGACAGGTAACCAACAACTACCTACTTGCAGAGAAAAATCTTGTCACTGACCATCAGCTTTAAGGAAGCATTTAAAGAGACAGTGTTGTACCAAAATGCAACAGTGTATTTGAGTGTGTTAGCTAGAATTTCCCAGCCAAATGGCAAAAGCTAAAATTAAGTTCTCAGCCAGGTCAGTTGTTTCTGCATAACTATTACAAGGTTATAGAAGACGACCCAACATCCATTTCCTTCCTCCTTAGCTCTTCTAATCACCAGTTTTGTTAAGTGAGAAGACAAACAGTGACTTTAAATATATGGCATTCAGCTTCTCTATGACTCAATTCCCCCTTTGCAAAAGCCTGTCTCATAATACTTCTGCATCTAGTCCTTGACAAGCTAGGGAGGAAGGAAGATATCTGAAGCACTCAAATGTCTTCAAAACATAATATACACACAAAAGATTTGTTCAATTGAGTTCAAGTTCAGAGCAGATCTCATGCTGGGCCTTGATCTCAGTAAGCTCCTCACCCCTGTGTATCTGGGGAACACTGTGGATAGATCTTGAACAGCTTTCTTAGGTTAGCCCTGCTATTTCAAAGTCTGCATCCTTCAAACAGGACTGGTTCCAATTAAAACTCACAAATAGTATCCTGTTTGCAGAGACACTGGTGTTCCTTTCCAAAGCCTCAGAGATACTACTGCAGCTTGTGATGCAGCAAAACTGTCTCCAAGATCACTTGACTGGAAGGAACCATGCCAATTTTCAGGCAGCAGCTTTGCAAATGTAACCTGAAGATCCAAGGCTCACTCTTTGTTTATAAATATACTTCCTGCAAAAAGATATTTATTACTTAGTTGTATGGGCCAAATTTTGCTCCCAGTGACACTTATCCATTTCCAAAAATCAATGGTGATGTAACTGAGAAGGATTCTCTCTAGATATTGAGTACTGAGACACTGTGTTCAGGTATTAACAGAGTATTTCCCAGCCCAGTTCAGCCTGTATCTCCTCTCCTACATCTGCATGTTTACTTGCAGTTTTCTTACAGCTCCTTTAAAGAGCAGACAGTGAGCTGGACAGAACAGAGTCAGTCATGATTTCAATACTTTTGTGGAAGATGTTTACTGTCTTCTCTGTAAAACCTGGATATGTTAAAATAAAATACTGAAGCCTTTTTGATAAAAAATGGCCATATTCAGCATCAGCTGAAGCAGAGGCCATTCTGTCTGGGTACTCAGGGCAGTCTGTGCTCAGCTGCTCCCACCCCTGGGTGCCTGCAGACCGTGCAGGTGTGTGGGGCTGGCTCTGCAGGCAGGGCACACACAGCCAGGGTGCCCTCTGAAGTGAACACATCTTTTGTAGGACCTCCCCCACATGCACGTGGTGCAAAACAACCACTGCATCCCTTCTTTACACAACCCTGAAGAAAAGGCTGCATTCACACAAGCTACAGAAGGAATTATAACTCTAGAAACAACAAGAACGCTTCCCTTTCATACAACTGTCTCAAAGCACAATACAAACATTTGCCAATTAAACTTCCCCATTCCCCTCACAGCCAGGTAAACATGCTCTGAGCTGAACAAATTATTCAAACTGAGTAATTTCTTTGATGAATGTACTCTCTGTTCCTGTTTGCAAACACCCTGTAAGCAGCTTATGATTCCCTCCAATATATTCATTTATTCAGAAGTTATCCTCTGTACTTGCTACAAGCAACTTTTGGCCTCTGAACTAGCTGTTCATAAGAAGCTCTCTGTGTGGAGGGCACATTTTGAATTCAGGTTGTATCCCAGTAAAACTACCTTGGTCCCAAGTACTTGAAATGGAAACATCCATTCTGAGATGGGATAAACAAACTTCTGTTAGGAATTGCAGCATTAGGAGTTTTACATAGTGACTTACTAATATTGGTTTTAAAAATTCCCTCTTGACAGTGTACTTGTAGCAATAATGAATACAGAATGTCAATGAATACAGAAAGTATATTCATGCAATAGCTGTGAGTTTAATGCTTTAAACTAAACATTTCTTCGAATTTAAATTATTATGTCCTTTGTCTGGACCTTGGATCACTCAGTTTAATTGCTAAGAGCTGGAAATTGAACAGTGAAGTTATGAACAGTGAACAGTTATTTCCATCACCACTGATGGAAATAACCTGAAAATATACTTTCCCCCTTGCTCAATTAGCATTCAACAGCATTCTCAGTTCATGGCCTTCAAGGATCCATCTCCCCTCTTCAATCACAGAACCTACCTGACTACATTTCTTTCCACAACTCTTCAACTCTTTCTCTGCATACTGCCAATGCAATCACAGGCAACACTTTACAAAATACATCTGGCTTTCATCTCTGATCCCCCTCAGCACACCCACTTTAAGTGTCTCTTCCCCTGCTGAAGCTGCTGCTCTGCAGACTCCCAGCACCCCGGACCTGCTCCCACTCCTCACACAGCTTCACTCCTCCAAGTGCAACCAGTATTGGGCTTGCCCAGCTTTTCTCACTTTCCCCTTCTGTGGCTGTTCAGGCCATGGCCCCAGAAAAGCAAAACAGAATTACTTTTGCAGAGTAAAGGCAGCAATGTTTAAAGTTAGGTGTATTATTTAAGGGCTGTGCTTAACCAGTTCCTAATGTGAGATAACATGAACAAGGGTGCTGAGGCTTCACCATAGCTGCAGGATACTATGAAAGGAAAACTGGAGAGAATTCCTCTCCACCCTGCTGGAGAACACTCCTAGCCCAAAATATTTTCTTTGTGGGTGTTTTTTGATCACATCAAAACAAAAGCAATCCATTCAAATTCTGCTCCTGCTGGAATCCTGGCCACTTACTGAACTGATTGCGCTTTGGGATGGTTACATGACCTGGGAGGGGAAGAAGTGTGTTACAGAGGGTGAGCAGCAGGGAAACAGCTTTCCCCATTAAAGCTTGTCCAGGCATTCAGTAATGGCACATCAGCACAGCACAGCAAGGAAAGGAAGCACATTCCTACAGGTTACAGAAGTGAACACCTCACAGCATTGTAAACTGGTGATTATTTTGATAGAAAAAGTGACTTTACTTCATATGACAAAAGCTATGGACATACCCTGATGATGCAGAAAAGCCAGCTGGATCACAAGGATGATCTGCCACCCAGAGGGAGCAAGGGGAGAGCTTCCAATCTCCTGAATGCCTTGGAAAGAGCCACCAACACCTCCATCCATCATACCCAAACCCAGACAGCTACATGGGTATTTTTGTCATGTTTTTGAATCATGGTTTGAAACAAAAAGGTTGTGGTCTAAATTACTGAATCTGGAGACATGCCAAGACTGACAGAGCAATGGGCACTCCACGAGGAACTAAAGGAGAAAGCATGAAGGATACCACAGACCAGTTTTTCTCTAATGAAGTAGAAAACATTTCTCTGGGATAGATAAGAAACTATGAAAAAGTACCTAGACAAGGCATTTATATGCAAGAAAAAAAAAAAAAACCAACCAAAAAACCCAAAAAAACCCACTCCCTGTTTTGCTTTTTATTTACACAGCTGAAGGGCTCCACAAAGCTGAAAAAGAGGTCTCAAAATCAACTGTGCCTCTCAAATACCCCACATTCCACAGGATTGCATCCTTTGCCCTTGTCTACACACGAAAGACACTGTGTGAAATGAAATGTGGATTTAAACCATTGCAGACAGACTGAAATAATTCTCCATATGGACATCATTATTCCTAGTTCAGAGCTTAGGCCTCAGGTTCACTTTTGCTCTCCAAGACTCAAATGTAAACAAAGAAAAGCTACTTAACAGAGACACCAACATCACAACTGCCTCAATAAAAATTTCATTAACTTAATTCAGATTAAAAACAACCAAGACAAACAGTCTGAGTTCTGATTTGAATCAGCAACTCGGAGCTAATCTTGAAGCACTGTCCAAGATCAGATATGAGATGCCAGCCCTTACTGTAAGCTACAGACAATTCAAATGGACCAGTCTGATTCCAACCCACCTGACAGACAGCAATCCCTCACCACAGGAAGGCTCTGTAATAAATTGCTGGATCTTTGGCAGGTCCAAGCTTGTGGCTCACTTAGCTGATCAGTCAAAGCCCCAAAGTGGTCCAGTAACCCCAAATTTGGGCCTGCTTCTGGAAACAGTTGAGAGTGCATCAGCACCTTGAATTATTCATCTGCCAGGGTTAGAACAATATTCACATTAATACGGTGGGAAGCAGACTCTCATCACATTCAAAGATCCCAACAGTTGCAACTCAGCACAAAAGTTTTACCCCTTCTCTCATCTTCTCTGATAAAGGCATGCTGAAGGTGAATCCACATTAGCCTAGCAAGGAGCAGGCTACCCCACCTATTTGTGAGAAACGCCCAGAAAAAATCATGCTGTGATATTGCAATAATTTGTTTTTACACATCCTTTGTGTCCCTTTCTGCAGAAGATACAAAGCTCCCTTACACTGATGCATCTGGAACCACATAAGGGCCATATCATCACTTCATGCCGTCAGGAATATTCTGCTTTCTTCTGTCAACACAGCTTCAGGATGTGCGGGTTGAACTGTTAGTTCTCCTGCTGGCCTTTGACAGCTTGTGAGTCTCTCTACCACGTTATCCTAGCTCCTGTCTGCTCTTCCCCACCTCCTGTGCCTCCCTGGTGGGGATCCATTTGGGTGCAGGGTTTGTCTCCAAGTTCCATGCACAGGACCATACAGTGGGCTCTGTCTACACTCTCAGCAGAGCAACACTCACCCACCAACCTCACAGAACCATCTTAAAATGGACCCAGAGCGTCCCAAGACAGACACCTCATGTTTTATTCACACAGCCTGTCCTGTTGCAGTGCAGGAAAGGCTCACAGCACTACAAACCACCAGCACAGGAGCTTGAATTTGGCCACTGTGAAGCAGATTTCTGATCCACAGCTACATCCATGCTAAAACACAGCAGTCAGGGCAAAGCAATCAGAGCTTGGCAGATGTAAGCTTGCTCCCATCACTATTCTCTCCCTTATCTTATAAAGGGTATCAAAGGAAACTTCTTTTTGCTTGGACTTCCAAAATCACAATTAGATATATAAAAAAGTCTTTCAGTTCATATTTTTGGGCAGCCTAAACTCCTACAGTACTCCAGCTGGTGCACTAAGGCTGCTTTTAATAAACCACGAGTCACCTTGCCTATTATGTTCTTCATTTTGTTTACATTAACAAAAAAAAAAATAAATCAAAAGTTTGGAAGAAGAAGGAAGGGTAAAAAAAATAAAGGACCAGTTTCCCTGGTTTCTCTGCAGGTGTTGTTGCTTTCTCTGCTTTTCCACAGTTTATTCTCTGCTTGACACACTTGCAGAAGGTGTGCCATGATAAACACAACCCTCTGAACCCCAGCCTAGCACCACTCCAGCCACACTCACAGTGCTCAGCAGGGACAGAGCCACAGCCCTTTTCCCTGCAATGGCCCCCACAGGCAGGGCAGGAGCTGCTTTTGCCTCAGGAGGTGTGCAGCTCTCTGGGAAGGAACAAGAGAGAAGGAGCCTGTCCTACTACACCTACCTGCTGATGAACCACTGGCCCATGGCTCAGCAAACACATGCAGGCCAAGCCAACAATTACACAGAACTCTGGAAGAGACAAGGAAGCAGCAATTGAATGCAATAATTGAAACTTAGAGACAGTTGCCATTTCTAGCACCTTCTAGTCACCTTTTAGCTCATTTTGCCTTTGCAAACATTAACTGAGAAACTTGCTGTAGTAAAGAACACTAAACCCATGCAGCAGAGGATCAATCTGACATGTAAAAGACTGAACTCAAGGCCATCCCAGGATTGCTATGCAGAGTTGGGAGACAAATCACACTGCAAGAAGCAAAAATAAAGAACAGGGAATCCTCTGGATATAGCTACTGGGGCTGGATGACAACCACTAATAAGGAGAGCTACAGGATGGACTTGAAACCTGCAAATCCCACAAGCAGAGACAGAGAGCAACACCACACAAGAAGATTTGCTGTACCAAACATCTCAAGGCATTATGGTATGTTTGGAAGGACACAGCTCCTGCCTCCAAGGAAGGAAAAGGCAAAGCCCAGGCTGCCACATGCCTTTCATGTGGGAGGTGAATATGGTCCAGATCTTGCATCAACTCTTTAGGGCACTAGGGCAGGAAGGCATCATATCCCAATTTACTTCCTCAGGGACAATGTTTTGCCTTTTATTCTTTGTCAGGCCTTTTATTTACAGCTGACTAACTTCATATATCTAATATTCACCTGCTACGTTAGTGATCTTATTGTGCATAATGGCCTATCTGCCTTGGGGGTATCATGGATCTGGAGCAGGCAGAGGGGAAATGGAGCAGTCACTGCAGGCACTCACTCATTTCTAGTTGCCAGCAAGACCTTGCTTCAGAGCAGCAGGGTAGGAAGATTAGGAGAACAAATATAAAAATGCTACTCTTAAATAGGTCAGGGAAGAACAGACACCTATATGCAGAAAGCAAAACGAGATTCACACACAAAATCTGTTGTTTTCTCAGCTACCACAATGGTATGGCATTTTTAAACTGCTTAAACAGGGATTCAGCATTTAATGCTTCATTGCTCAAAAAAATCATCTTCTGCTTCAGAGTAGTGGAGCAGTGGAGATTCCTTCCTGCCTCACTTCACATTACAACAGGGAAACAGTTCATTGTCCTCTCATGACCTAAATGAAAAAATAAAGGTGTTTGGGGATCTAGCCACAATTCCCCTGCACTTGTCCATAGCCTCCTGCAGAGAGTCTGCAACCACCAAGGCAAGGACTTGGAGTGGGACAAAAAGCCCCCAGAGGTGGTGGCATCCAGGACACCTCAGCCTCAGTCCCTGTATGGGAGAATCCAGCAGGGACTACTCTGGTTTTGGAAACCACACATGCTACAAATCCCAGTTGGAGCAACCAGCAGGGATTCACACTTCTGGGATTCACTCCTGCATCCTGCAAATTTCTGCCAGGACAAACCACTGACCTTCTCTGTACACCCACAGATGCCTTGTCTGCAGAACGTGGGAGCACTTTTCCAAGTCACTGGTGCAAAAGAACCCAAAGTTTTTTAAATAAGCAGACAAGAGCCAAGACATTTCCATTCCCAACACATCAGGGTACTCTCATTTCAAGATCTCTGTCCAAGATGTGTAGAGCCATCTGCAACAGCTCCTGTAAAAGGGAACTGCCTCCATTGCTCAGGAAGTGCTTCTAAAGCAGCCTTAGATCCTACTGCAAATCTGTACAGAAGTACCAACTCCCAGAGCAGCAGCTGACACTAATGCAATCTTGTATCAGGTCAAAGGTGGCCAAAATAAGAAACCATCAAAATGCACAGAAACAAGTAAACAATAAAAGAGCAAGGGAAGAGGAAAGAGAACAACAATAGGACCCAAAACAGATTCCTTGCGCCACACACATCAGATCTATGGCATAAAAGCTTTGCAAAGAAACTTGTCCTTAAAACAGTGCATCAACATTTACTCTGCTGCTGGCTGAAGTCTACTACTGTCTGACACCTCTACTTACTATTTACAACTTCAGGCTTTAAAGAAAACTGAAGTACATTAATTGAGGCTTTTATGAGGCACAGAATGACAGCTGCATTGTTACATGTTATAGAAGAAGAAAAGAGGCTGAGAAATGGGGAGGACATCAGAGAAGCAGCACCCAAGGAGAGAAGTTGCCCAAGAAAACCTTAACAGCTCCTCTGCCTGTCTTTATTCCTCAGTCAATACAAACAAGGGAAGGGGTCTGGAGGTGCAGTGCTGTCCCAGGCACAGATCCCAGAGGGACACACAGCCTGCTGAGCCTGTGTAAGGGCACTGACACAGCCAGAGAGCACCAATCCAGCTGCAGTGACACAGCACTGATAGCTCATGACCTCCAGCCTGGCCAGCACACACAGGATGAGGTCTCCACGTTTGCTTCATACGGAACCACAGCTGGAACCTTCAGCAGGCCTGTGCCCCAACATGTCCCACCCCATGACAAACTCCAGCTGATTTTTGGAACTGTAAAGAGCATTTCCATGAGCACACAGACAGCAGCAAATCTGCTGCTCCCCAGCAAAAACTGCCACCTCAAATGGGTACCTGGCTACAAGATGCCCACACCCACAGTGAGCAGCACAGGCACATTTCTTTCCAGACCCCACTCCTGAAGTAACAGTAGAAGCAGTGGGAAGATGGGACACACTGCCAACGTCCAGGCTCACAGCAGCCTCAGCTCTGCCTCAGGACAGACCAGTGCCTGGAGCTGCTCTTCACCAGGGCAGAGGAGCAGGGATCTATCTCTTGTTTTGTTTCCTTGCAGAACATATTGCTAGGCAGAACCATGTGCTGAGAGTAGAAGTGTGTTATACCTGCCACAGACTTCACAAATTAACTCAGACAAGTTACTCACTGTCTTTGTGTGTTCTTTATGGTTCTGTGAGGAACTTGGCTCTTTTCCTTGCTGTTAATATAGATAAGAGGTTGCTTCTCTTTTGCCACATCATCAGACTTTAAAGAACCTAATAAAGAGCCAGGTTAGTTTCAGAAATCATCAGCAATCATGCTGTCAGTCAGCACACAGTACATGTAATACAGTGTCAACAAACTGGACAGCAAGTGAAGAAGAGAGAAAGAATAACAAAATACCTCCAATGAGCTGAGAAAACAGGAAGTACTGGGGGGGATACCAAACCTCTGGAAATGCTAGATTGCAAAGAATAAAAGGTTAACAGACATGAGAACAGAGCCTTTACACTGATCTGTCCTTGAGGAGGGAAAGACAAGAAAACTGGAGGTAAAAGAATTTTACTAAGTAGCAGAAAATGATGAAAAATGAGCAAGACGCTGTTGCCAGGGTCAGTATCTAAAAAAAACCCAACCCAGAACAGCTGATGTATTGTCTGATCTCAGCCAACATGAACCTGTCTAAAGGCACTATTGTTCAGGCAAAATCATGAAGCAAAGATTAAATGCTCTGGTTACAAAGCTGTGCATCACCATGTCTGTGTGTGACTGAAGGGATACCAGGGGGTCCCCCAGTGAAATGGGTGACAGCCCCAGACATGCACTGTGAGAATGTGACTAAAGGAACCCCCGGCACGAGGAGAGGCTGCCTGAAAATCCAGGCTCTGTGGTCTGCAGAAAGCACAGTACAGAGATATGCAAAAAGAGCAAGGCTCAGCTCAGAGCAACGGGGTTAACACACACAGGAACCAGAATGCCTCCACAATCCAGTTTCTCCAGAATGTGAATAACAAGAGTGAGGCAGTGAGGATGATGCTGTAAAAAGAAGGATCTCTGCAATAAAACCTCAGGAGACTCTCAATAGTCAGGCTCTGCACAAGAAGCTGTTAGCCCTTCTACAGCTACAGTTGCTGCTCTGCCATTAAATCAAAGATGATTCTGATTCCAGCTGGATTGTAGAGCCAGCTGCAGTGATAAGAGGCAATCTTAGGAGAAATGCCGCTGAATGCTGAAGATGTAGAATAAAAAAATGTTCTGAGATCAGTGGGCAAATACAAGCTGCTGATAAAAAAGCCCCTCACATAATCAGAGGTATTATCACTTTAGCTTGACAGAAACTGACAGACAGAACCATCCACTGCTTGGTAGCAGGACTGTGCAAACATGAAATGATAAACACATTTGATAAAGAAATATTATCATTGTTGTAGAAACTTATGTCCCTGAAAGGTCTTAAAAAAAAGAGGTTTTGATTAAAAAACTGTAACAGAAAAGGAAGACCACAGAATACACTAAACCAATTAAAAGCCACACTAAATTACAGGCCATAAAGACCAACCACAATCTAAGAATCATCAGTGAGTGAACTTATTCTCAGTGAGGTTAATTCCTGGCCTGCATTTACCTCTGAGGCCTTTAAAGAAATTCTTGGAGCCAAAGATGTGATGAGCACCTTGAGCTGCAGCAGCTCTGCAGACTCTGAAGCCTGGGAACATCTGAGGCCATCAGCACACACTGCAGAGCTCAGAGCCAAACCCTTCATCCCAAGGGTTTCTCTGCAGCAGTGGGTGGGGTCAGGGCCAGACACGGGTCCCACCCCAGCCCAAGGGCTGCTCATCATCCCTCTGCCCTCCTAAGCAGGACAAGGCTGGAGGCAGCCACAGCCAGGAGTGGGGACACAGCACAGCCCCACGGCCTCTCCCTGAGCTGGACTGACACCAGCCCCTCCAGCCACTCAGAGAGGCTGCTATGCAGGAAGCTGTTCTGCTACTGCCTTGATTTTGTCAGCTCCTCCCTAATTTACAGCCTTGGGCAGGTGCTTGCTTTTCCCTGCCCAGCCCTGGGGTACCAAAGTCCTGCACAGCAGCTCACAGCAACACCAAGATGCCTCAGCAGCAAACCTCAGAAGAGCGAGTATGGAAAGGCAGTGTCCCATTCCATTTACAGCTGATGCCTTACAGCTCACAAAGTGCATCTGCTCAGACAGAAAAGGAGCCAGGAGCTACACTCCCTGGAATGTGACATGTCCATGCACACCTTACTAGTCACCAGCACTGTCTGGGTCACAAGCCAGGAGAAAGGACCATGAAAACAACCCCATGAAGTGCTTCCAAGGAATAACTGACCCCGTTCTTCAAAGAGCATCAGCCCTCAGCACTTCCTGGTGGTCATTAATGGCAGCAAAGACATGCAGAAAGGGCAACTTTACAGAATGAAGTGCCCATGTCCCAGTGGAAGAGAGTGCATTAACAAACCAAATTATCACCTCATTCCAATGGGAGACTGCAAGTGATTTCAGAGTGTTACAGACAGTAATGCAATACCATTGCCTTGATAGGCCAGGTCGCTGACTTTGCAAGACTACATGCCACGATACACCAGCCAGCACCAACCTCAGAACTCCTATCAACAACGTGCACCATTAGAGTGCCCCTGTCCCCAGCAAAACAAGCTACAGCAAGGAAAAGTTACTCTTGCTCCCCAGTCTTTTCTAGGACTGCTTGGCAGATTAGAGATCCACCCCAGCACAGAGATACACAGACCTGGGATAGGAGAAAGCTACAGTGGAAAACCAGCCAAGAATCTACTACTGTAAATGTTCAGAGTTTTGTTTCTCCCCTTGTGATAAATTTCAGACGGAAACTTAAGAGCAGACTCTAGAAAAAGGCAATGACCACCCACCCTATTTGCTTAGTCTTTATACCTGAATGGAAGTATCCACTCAATTTTAAGAGATGAACAGTTTTTTGCAAAATTAGTGATTTCTGGCACCTCAAACAGCTTTTATTTGTCATCAGAAACAAAATAAACCAACAAAACCTTAATGTACTAGAAGAGAGAAAATATTTACTTTGCATTAAGTAAACTTTTCCCATGGTACAGGCACAACTGTAAACAGGAGGAAATGTTAAGAAGAGACATGGTAGAGGCTGTTTGCAACTACACACTTGAAAGCCAAAAGGGATAAGAAACTGGATCTCCTTCCTTCAGGAGTAAAGAAAAATTGTCACAAAGAACCACAAATTATTTACTAAAGTATGATACCACAGGGAAACAAAACAAAACCTGAAATAATCTACGTGCAGACACTTCTAGAGATTCAAGAGAAACCAGGTACCAGTCCAGGGAAGACAGCTCTCTCCTTTATTATCTTTAACTCAATTCTGCTTATCAGCATTGTCATTACAGCTAAAAGTGCAAAGACTTTAGCACATTTCAAGTCTTATTCAATTTCCACCAAAGTATCTGAATAGACTCCAGTAATAATGTATCAGATTTCTAGGGACCCTTCCAATCTGCGAGCTGAACACTGCTTTAAGGACTAAATGAATTCAGCTTCCTTGCCTTTGTGAGGAAAGCCCTGGCTGCCTGCCCTCCCTGTGACTCAGCCACACTTGGCCCAGCCATGAGCAGGGCTGCATTCCCCCTGCTCCCACCCAAGGCAAGGGCATCTCTCAGGCTCTGCACGCTGCAAACCAGGCTGCCTGCCACAGGAGCCCAAGCCAAGCTGCCAGCTAATAAATGCACAAACCCTGGGAGGACACAAGGTGTGAAGGCAAAGCCCACGGCTCACAAGGGGCAGCCCTGTATCATTTTCTGGGCATGCCAGGCACATGGGAGTCCTGCTGTAGCAGTGGGCACACTTCTGCATCTCACCCTGGGACCTGCAAGTCTAATCTGGGTTGACACAGGATGGTGCACACAGAACGAGCCTCTGCTGGAAAATTTGGGCCATCACACCATGGTTTATTACTATTTCACTATCTTCAGAGTCTGTTCAGCCTGTAACAGCTCCTACATAAATTCAACATTTTACAGATCTTGTTCTGGTACTACTTCCTGTGTTTTAAAATACTTTTATTCCATTGTCTAGAAAATATTTTTATAGAATGCTAACATTTTGGGCATCTGAAGAGTGATTTATTTCAGGTTTATGAATCCCTTCACCAGCTACAATTAAGTAATTCCAGTAATCTCAAAGGACTTCTGGAGTAATCAGTGAATTCTTATTAGACAAATCACACACTTGTATGTAGAGCAAGGGCCAGAATCCTGGGCTTTCCACCTCTGAAAGTCTCAGCCTTTTAGCCTAAATAAGAAAAGGTACTAAGGGCAGACTGTACACACAGCCCATGCCACACAGAGCTCACCCGCAGCAGCAGAAGCTGAATGAAGCTGACCTGAGCCAGCCAGAGCACAGGCACCAGTCTGCAAAGAGCTTACAAATTGGGAAATCAATGCACAGAGATCAAATTACCATTACAAATTGCCCTAATAAATCTATGGATGCAAAAATGATATAAATTAACAAACAAGCCATCACCTCTCCCGGATATACACCTCGAGAACCCAAACTCCTCTTCCTGCAAGCCAGCATTCACCACCAGCAGTTGTAAGGTCCCCAGATAAGAAATACAGCTGAATGCCCTGGTTCTGCCCCCTGTACACACAGCAGCTAAGACATCAAATTTATATTCTGAATTAAATTGTACAAAGCATCTCCGGTACTCCAGGGAACAGCAATCGCTGTCACTTGAAAACAATGACAGCAAAATAATCTTTTGCCCTAGTGTACTGCTGCACATGTTCACCTTCATATTTTGACATTTAAATACTTGCTTACAGGTCTAGGAGCAAGTGCAGCTGGTCACATTCCTTACTGAATACTCTCCTGCTATGTACATTGATCACACCCCCTCTGCATGTCTGCAGATCCTGACACCCAGTCCCCCAATCTTCAGCTACATCTCTTTGTGGTTGATTTCTTTCAAAAAATTAATTCTACTACTGACATCCTCATAATTTCTAAATGAAAGCTAAGGCCTTTCAAATAGCCTTCAGTACCCAAATCAAATCCAAAATTCAGAAGGATTTTTCCCATCCTGCCTCCCTGTGCAGGAGCACAGGAGGAAATGCCAAGAATCAGATGTTCTCCTCTGCTCTGTAACTGACTTATCATGGCGACTCTGGCCAATTACATAATTCCAATGTGCCTCATTCCCTCATTTCTCAGTGGCTACAATTATGCTGTAACAAATCCTTGGTAACCTGGGACTGATCCTGTGCTTCAGATTCTGCCTCCCTGAAGGCATCTGATAGGAACAGGCCATGCTCACGGGAAAGGCAAAGTCTCTGACAGGAACTGGTCATTAATTTTTCAGCAAGTTACATGTCAGTGGCTTGAAAGAGAATTTTTTCATGGGAATATGCCACTGTTTGGGAAGGCTTCATCAGAAGGATGTGTCTCTGGAGAAAACAGAAGGAAGAGCATTTCTGTTCTCTTAAAGAGCAGCTGAAAAAAGCCCAGAATTAGGGCTGGGAAGCCTGGGTTCAGTGCAGGCACCAGCACTGTAAGTGCAAGGCAGGAGATTCAGATTCCTCAGAACAATTTTTCCAGTCCTCTGTGAAATCTTAATAGCATTTCTTCTTTTCTCAAAAGGATCCTAGTTCCAGGGAGACATCAAGAACAAAACTATTTCCTACCTGGCCCCACAACGGGGAGAGCTCAGATTCCACTTAACTGTGAGAGATGCTGTGTACACACAGACATGTATCACAAGATGAGCTGTCAAGAGTCCAAGGATGTCAGATCTCCACTCAACCTCCCTCCCACAAAAAAACAACGTGCTGGCCACCTCCCAGGGATTCTGTGCAGATTATTAATTCATTAATGACTGGTGAGTGCTTACAAAAGGTAGAAGGTGAGGGACTGCTGTTATTTCCCATTGTTATCATGGCTATCTGACATACATGCCACAGGCAACTTGGATCTATCCTTTGTAGGAACCTGTGATGCTGGACTCAACACAAATCAGCTTATCCAAGCACAACATGTGGGTTATAACAAATGAATGATGATCTTGGCCTAGAACCTTTTAGAAGAGCTCTGGAGATGGGCACAGGGCCACACACTCTAAACATGCAAAGGCCACCGTGTGACATCGCTGTGTCCCGTGAGACTCTCTGAAGCAGCCCTTCTGCCAAAAGCTCGTGTTCACCCAGAAACACTGGCAGGGAGGAAGATGTCTCTGTACTAAACCATTTCTGTGTAACATCTGCTGACTTAACCTAAAGTGCCACCAAAGGGATTTGGGATAACTCTCCCACTCCACAGCAACAAATGCTGAGGCAGACATTCCTGCAACTTGGCTCTAAGGATGAGAACTCCCAGCAGAGGGGAGGAGAGGACCACCAGGACTTTGATCTACTGGAACTCAGCAGCCTTTCCTTCAGCTCTTTCACCCAGCTGACAACATGGAACACACTGGCCAGACTCTCCCTAGAAAATTGCTTATTATAATCTAAACTGCAATGCAAACACATCTAAAATCTATCCTAACTCTTTCAGCAGCCAGCACTACTTAGTTTGACAACTCAATTGCACAAAATGGATCAAGGCAAAGGCTGGAATTTGCACAAGCATGTTTACACTGGCTGTCTACACCACTCAAAGCAGGGGACTTATAAGTGAAACAGTCAGACTGCTCCCATTTTTCTGACAAGCCCAGAACTTCCTTTCAGTACCTAAATGGGCTACAAGAAAGCTGGAGAGAGATGCTTTACAAGGACTGTATTCATAGGAGGAGAAAGAATGGCTTCACACTGATAGAAAGCAGGTTTAGATTAGATGTTAGGAAGACATTTTTTACTGTGAGGGCAGTGAGGCCTGGCACAGGCTGCACAGAGGAGCAGGGGCTGCCTCATCCCTGGGACTGTTCAAGATCAGGCTGGATGGGGCCCTGAGCAACCTGGTCCAGTGGAAGGTGTCCCATAGCAGGGGGGCTGGAACTGGATGGTCTGTAAGGTCCCCTCTAACCCAAACCATTCTATGATTCTGTAATGAATGATTCCTCCTCCCACACTGACAGCACAGATCACCTTCAATTTTTTTGTAAGACAGAAGACCAAAGCAACATCTACTCTGTTGCCAAAGCTGTGCTTGCAGTTCTGAAAGGTGCTCCTGAGTTTGCCCTTCCAGCTGGCACATCAGCACAAGGCACAGACACCTCCAGCAGCAAGTGCCCTACTGAGCAGCTGGCCAGGCTGACTTCCATGGAGAAGCTGGAGGAGAGATGCACTCCTGTCCAGCTGCAACATCACCACCTGCCCCAGCAGGGAACACTGCAGCTGCTCTGGTGCCCCAGGAATTACACACCTCTACTCTCTACCTGTTGACCCTCAGTAAAAAATTTGCTTTGATGGTTTGCTGGCAACAGCTAGCAAAAATTCAATTTATGTGTATGTATGTGCACAAATCAAAAATCAGTGTTTATCATTCAGTTTTCTCCCTAATTTCCTTCTTACCAAACTCTGTGAATGTAGGACAATGTGACATTAAAAGGATTTGCCAAGATAATCAGTAGGCAACACCTTTAGTTCTAGGTGTGCAGTTGTCTACAATTTCTGATAATGCACCTTCCCAAAGGCTTTGGCAAAGTATGTGTTTGCACTGCAGAGCATCAAGAGACAGTGAGGTACTACATCTATCCTGCATTCCAAGACATTAACTTGGCAAGTTGAGTGATAAAGAACCAATACAATTATGTATCATTAAGCTTCAACTAATAGTGGTAGGGATGGATAAGAGCCTGCTGATTACAAATGCTATCAAGGAAACTCTAAGCTATGGCATTAAGGCATGCATTGAAAATACAACACATTTCATGCTTCTCCTGGAAATACTTAATTCTATTTCAAGCCACCACCTCTTGTTTTACTTGGCATGAGCACTTTCCACCATAAAAAGTTCTTTCTTCCATCAAGGATTTTATGAAGGAGTCAACAAATAGCATCTACCCCAAAACAGAGAGCCTCCATGTCCTCTTTGTCAAAACAAAGCTTTTCTCACTCTTCCTTCAGAGAGACATACCAGCCTGACCAGAAAACACTTCCAGACCTCACTGCACAGCTCATCTGCTCTTTGTGCAAAGCTTCCACCTGAATCCATTCCTGGACCTCCCTGGGAAAAAATTCCTGTGCTAAACATCTTATTCCTTAAATTTCTAAAGAATATGATGGGATTGAGTAATACAGCAGAGAAATTACTGCCCATTTCAGGTGCACATGGAAGGCAGTGCTCAGCTCCCATGGGAATCTGTCTCCAGTTGCATGTGCCTCATCCAAGTGGGAGGCAAATACTTCTACTCATCTTCCAAGCAGAAGTTACTTAGACATCCTGAGGACATATACCTGGGGCATCAGCTTCTGGCCTGGCCAAGATTAACATCTTCACTACCAAGAACCCACCTAAATTCATGAACCATTCTGTATTTTTAACAGGTTGCCCAGAAAAGTGGATGTCCCTATTGTGGAAGCATTCAAGGCCAAGGTGGTTGGGACTCTGAGCAAGCTGCTCTCCTCAAAGGTGTCCTTGCCCATGGCAAGGGGTTGGAAGCAGGTGCAAGGATTTGAAACCAGCCATTCTCTGATTCTGTGACACAACATGACTGAGAGAGCTCCTGGTGCTTCCACAGATCATTCAGGTTCTCCAAGATCACCACAGCAGCAGTTAAACAATGGTTCTGCTATCTGCAGTGAAAAAATTGGGAGCTGCTGAAGGATTTGGGACTGCATTCCTTTAAGTCTGAAATGGGATTCACATCAGATAATACAAATCTCTGATGACTTGTGAGCTGAAGAGGAAAGCTGCTCTTCCCCTTTGGCTCTGAGTAGTTCCACTGACTTCTATGGCATTGAAGTCTGAGGGAAGAAATGCATAGACCCTGTCCTAATCTATCTTCTCATGCCACCAAACATTTCCATGTGGCCAGTATCTGAAAAGCCACCAAGACAGAATCTGTGCCAGCTTTCTGGGCTTTTACATCCCCAGCTCAGCAAAGTCTCACAACAGTTGAAAAGTAGGCCCTTTATCAGAAGGTGAGCATTCAGCTTTTCTGATGGAAGTCAGCCATCATTATCTGGGTAATCATTCTACTCTTTCAGCAATTATCATCAGCACTAATATAACTCTGGCTGCTGCAAACTGTAAGAGTGTCTTGATCTAATTTACATTCAGGGGCGTTATACCATAAAGTGCAACATGTGATCCCAGTCTGACAAAAGTGATACTGAAGATGTGTAAATGGAGATTAATATGGATCACTTCCCAACTCTTTGCAGAAGGTTTGTTTGCCCTCAAAATCAAGTTTCCATTCTTCCAAAGGCTGCATAGAGAGCAGAACCATGTATTCTTTCCACTGTCTATAAGGAAGCACCTCCAGGGTTGAAGCCCTTTCCTGAGTAACTCGTGTATGCCTGCAGTGATCTGAAAATGCCTGTCCCAAGAACTCTTGAGAAATGAAATCCTGTGAGAGGGAAAGGACTTTGAAGGTAACTACAGAAAGGAAGAATGTGTGCTGGAAAACAGTAGAAATCCTGAGACCATGTTCTTATTGCAAATGCCATCTAGGATGTCACACCAACATAAGAATTGATGCATTATTAAACACAGCTATTTTATAAACCCCAATTCTGTAACTTAAATGAAAAGCTGAGGTCAGACCACATAATTGAAGGCAGAATTTGCCCAATGATCATAATTTTTCATAAGGACTACCCTCTAGGCTAGAAGGTGTGTCATGACAGCCCAAGGTAGTTAACTCAGACTAAGAAAATGGTACTGACAGACTGTTTTTTTGCTGATGGTAATCTCTGTCAGGTTCTCTCTGTGAGATCTCTGCCACAGGCTTGGAAATCCATTCAGATCCCAGAAGTTTAACTGCAAAACAAATTAACATAAGGCAAGATACACATCCTCTGTATTTAAGACTTAGCTGGGATGCTGCTTAAAGTTTGTTCATTTTCCCTGCTCTCTCAATTCTAACCTGGTTGTATGCCTTGAAATTAAAGCTAAAGGGCAGAGAAATAATGTTTTTTCCAACATGACAGGGAAAAAAACCACAGAAAACCTGGCTTCTGAAGTATCAGGCCAGAGTTGCAATTGCATTTTCACTTGTTTTATTAGACCCATAAAACACCACTTGTGCAGAAGGGGTGCAGGGGGAGACAGCTCAAGTACTGCTCAAAGTTAACAAGAGCATGGGCAAGCCCTTGAGTTGAGGGGAACCTTCTGGAATGCCACCAGCACAAGCACAGTGTGGCAGTGATTCAGGCCCTACCTTCTCTCCTCAGAGTGAGGCTCAGACATGAACACAGAAATGCAGCTCCACAGGCTGTGGGATTCTGGGTACCAGAAATTCTGCTCAGGCAAAGCACAGGGAAGGGAGAGCCCAGAGGAAGAGTCCCTAAGATGTGGTTCCAGCATCCACAGCTGGCCTGAATTTTACTCCATGCCAGGAAGCAGCTCCTTTCTCACAGATGACTGCTGTTACACAGCACTGACATCCACCACGGAGCAACTGGGCATGCAATATTAATGGCATCAATGAGAAAACTAGGAACCCACATCAAAGCACTGAGAGTTGTTTTTATAATATTTAGCTTTAAAATTAAGTGCAAAAGGGAAGGTGTTACACTCAGCATGTTTAGAGGACTTTGCTTTTAAAATGTGATTCTGCAGCTTTTAAACACACACATATGCAGAATGACCCCTTAAGGATCGGGGAAAGCTGCTGTCACCTGCAACTCAGCAAATCACAAGTCACATGAAGAAACAAAATCAATGCTGCTCTGAAATTTAGCCTGGCTGGGAAAAAAAAGTCAAAACTACCATAACAAATGGCTGCTGAAAAGTCAGTTAATGGGAAGTGCTGCTTTGGCCATGGTTTCTCTCAAACATGGACATCACCTTGGAATTTGAGTACAAAGATTCTCATCTGCACTACACTGAGACCCTACACTGACTACAATGGATGCGAAACAATAATCCGAACAAATTAGTACATACTTATTTGCTAGAATTTTTCTAGTAACAGACAATTACAAAAGAAGATAATCAATTAATCCAATTTAGAAATCTTCTCTTCTCCATTAAAACACTGACATTGGACCAAACTACACAGAGTCTACCTGCATCAATAGTCAGCACAGATAACACATGGATGCAAACACTGTCAGCTATGTAATCTCCATAAGGAGACTGTTGCATTTGGGGATTTAATAAATGAAGGACAAGTACAAAGTACAGAAATATTATCTTGAGGATCTAGTGGTTATTACTGGTGTCCCTTTTGACTGGAGCAGGGACTGCTCAGCCATAGCTAAATCTCCACAGATGGGCACAGCCTGATCTGAGCTCTGCCTGCACTCCAAGCAAGCTGATGCATGTTGCTGCTCTGAGAGCTGCAGAAGCATGTGAGTGCAGCACTGTGCCCATGCCAGCATGACCTGCAAGGGGTCCATCATAGCCCTGTCCTGCTGACAGCCACGGGTGTCTGTCACCTCCAGCCTGGAAGACACATGCTCTAGCACTGCCATAAAGCTGGCATGATGCTAACAGTGAAATCCTCATGTGATTTTAGATGTTTCTCTAATAGTTCTGCCACTTTAGCACCCACCCACAGAGAGGACCTGACATCTTTTTAAGTAGTTTGTTGAGACACTACAACTTGATGACTCAACTTAGTTATTTGTCTTAATCTGCAACAGATTCAGAGCTGTTCAGTAAAATAAGCATGGGCTATTTCCTCTCAGAGCAGGTGGAAGAGGGAGTCAACAACCAATACACCTGCTCCACTGTGCTCAGTTACCTGGTTTCATTTTGAATCAAACCCTGTCTGTCTTATGCTTCAGCCTGTCCTACACATGTGCAGCCTCCCTGCCTTCACTGTGCTTGGGCCAGACAGTCTGAAATTACATCACTGGCATCTTGCTGCAGCTTAGATGGCATCACCTCAGGTTACACAGGACTGGGAGAGACCCACTGGGTCACCAAGTACAGCCCCTGCTGTCCAGGCAACCACGTCACCTAATCCCTTTGTAAGTGAATCAAAAATAGTTATGAACCATAGAACCATACCTCACTGGGCACCCCCCAGGCTAGCCACAAATGACATATTGTGGTGTAAACTGACTTGGGAAAAAGTACACAGACACATCCAAGACAAATTAGAAACTGCAACAAGCAGAGAGGCAGCTTAGTCTAATGGCCAGGGAATGAGACAGGCAGCAAGATGGTTGGGTCCTGCTGCTGGCTCCTGCTCTTCCCTGTTCCACCCATAGTGCCATTACTCCATCCCTCAGCCTCCTCTGGGCTCAGACCAGGATAACAACATTGTCCCTCCTTCCTTCACAGATTGCTTTGAGTATTATGACAAAAAGAGGGGCAGAAGAACTAAATATTTTTATCCACCTTATCTCCCCAGCAGGTTTTTAAACCCCATTTTAAAGCCCTCCTTTGCAATTCAGTCTGTGGATAATTTGCTACCTGCATCTCCATAAAGTTTAACCTGTCATAGCCTGACAAAGGTGTAATTTCATCCCCGGGCTCTTCTGACTTGAGACTGTGGAGCTTCTCTTTATGGATAAAGTATCAAAGCAATAGCTCTGAGACAACAGCCCTTTGCATCTCACAACCCACATATTATTCTCCCTAAACACAGTTGAACTGGCCAGAATCAAAACTTTTTCTCTCCCCTCATGCCTCCTCCCCACCGTGCACACAAACATAGATAAAAGCAGCAGACAGAGACACAGAGAGAGGATGGTTTATCCCACAGACAGGATTACTGCATCATGATGTAATGACCTTGTTCAGGAAAGAAAAAGGTTAGTTATATATCAGCCTGAGCTGTAAAAATACCAGTTCCTTTTCAAAATGGGGTAAAATAATGTCCATTTAAAGGTATTCTTAAGAAAACATGAAACACTTGTCTGGTGAACTGGAGAGAGAAGGAGCACAGCCCAAGTGGCCTCGGGATAACCCCTCTGCAGTCACATGTAACACATTGGATCAAACAAGTAGCAGTGCTCCTCTGCCAAGGATGCATGGAAAGGAGTGTGCTGCTTTCTACCGGTTTGTATCTTCAGACATCCAGAGTTCTTTCTGTACCCTACAAAGGTACATGGCAAAAAGAGCCATTTCTGTTTCACTTCAGGTGCAAAATGCTACACAGCCAACTATTTCAGCTGCTCCTTATTAAGACTTTACATTTGTACTTGTTTTCTTCCACCTCAGAACAACTGGAGGGAGGAAGGCCATACGCTGCCTGCATATGAAGCAATCCCATGAAAGAATAATTCGAGTCCATTATTCTTTCTTTTTAGATAACATTTAGTGAAGCTTTGGCCATGACTAAAACTCCAAGGCTGAGATAATCACATTTGTGACTACAGGTTCCTCAAAGGGACTTATTTCTAATGAATTTTCAAATGCTTTGAAAATAATAGGTACAGTATTTACCACTGAAAACAGTAAAAGAACACTGATGCTACTGCCCCAGTACAGCACACTTATTTCACTGCACTGCTGATATTCTGCTGAAGTGCATGAAGTGAAATATTGCACAAAGCCAATATTTACCAACAGATACTACAGGTGTGAAAGTAATATAGTCCTTTTATGGAAAAATAGACTTCCAACAGGAAATACAAGGCATTTGGCAAGTCTTAGCCTGCCAAGGGCAACTGCTCCATGTCCTGTTTCCAGGACAAGAAAGCCCTCCAGTTACTCCAGATTCTTGCAGTGGTGAATGCTGAGCTTGTCTGGTAAGTTTTCCGAGCCCAGTGGAAATCCTAGAGCAGACACAGAAAGCTCTGAGTCTGAATTGGCACCAGATGCTTTAGAAAACAAGTGATTTTCATTTTGTTACAGGAATATGAGAAGGCCAAAATGCTTCATTTGTCAGCACAGGAACAGCCACTCATCTAAGAGCATGAATATTCTGTTGAAGTTGTTATAAAATCAGACTCTTCCAAGGAAACCCTGCACTGAGTAACAGTGCCATGTGCCAACTTACAGTGCTCTCTACACGTGTATGAGACAGGAAATGTATTTTTTATAGCAGATGAACAGCAATGACAGCCTTCAGACTAGAGCATGGAATATAATTTGCATCAAATTCCAACCTCTCAAGGAGCAGCCTGCAGTATCTCCCTACTAGCTCAAAGACTCCATACAAAGGCCAACTCAACATCATACATCTACTGCAGTGTATCTTCTCAATTAACTAAGGAAAAGTGTATTAGGCATACATCAAACCTGCATTGCAGCTAGAGCTGCCAATTACTTATGGCAAAAGGGAGGCTGATTCATCCCACTGTATGTGGGCCTTGGCTGGAGTTTTCCCAGAACGCAACAAGAAAAGAAGAAAACCTCAGTGAACCTCCCCCTCATTCCCACTCCTTCCTCCCCCACAAATCACAGTCAAGAGGCCTGTGCTTGCAAAAGCAGCATTTCCTGGAGGATTCTTTCTTCAAATCACTCCTTTTCTAAATTCAGACAAAACACACAACTCAAAATCCATTTGCATATGGTATGTATTCTCTCAAACCTCTCCCAAACACTGACAAGCACAAGGCAAAGCAAAGGGTCTAAGGCACCTTTAAACCCCCAGTGCCCAGGGATCCCCACATCTTCCACTCCAGACCTCACAGCATTCCCAGGCCACCTGGGCAGAGTGCAATGGCTACCTGACAACACTTGGCTTGGCACCAGCCTGCAAGAGCTGAGCAGGGGCTGGGGGCCTTGTCTTTCTGCTCTCAGAAAGAACAGAACAGAACATTTCTGCTAAGCACAAGCACATCCTGAATCCAGACCTTTTCACAAGCTTCCTGTGTCAGATGCATTTAACACCTAACTTATCACAAGTAGCAATCCTCCATCCAGCATGTCCCTCCTCCACTTTGTGTGTCTGAAATGAGCCTTGTGGCCCCAGGGGTGCCAGGGCTCTTCTCTCCCTGGCACGGCTAGATAGAAATTGTTCTTATTAGTTGCCATGGTCCTATTTAGGCACCTACTAGCCTAGGTTTTCAAGGTGCCCAGCCACACCAACACCACTATTCTCCACAGTGAGCTCAGGACACAAAACTTCAATCATGTTTACTTCTAACTGCTATCTTTCATTGCTCTGACAGCACCCTACTGATGACCTTGGGCATCTGACTTCATCCTTTTGTTTCCAGTGTGTTTGACATGAGTCAACCTGGCACCCAGCCCCCCTGGAGCATCTAGATAGACCCTGCCTTAAACATCTCTGCTTGTTTTCCAGGCCTGACTTTTAGGCATTTATTGTAGATCTTTAAAACAGTTTTCACAGAAAATATGCTTTGAGATCCTCAGAGTGCAGAATAATACTTGATGCATGCACCTACTGCTCACTGCCTTCTGGCACCAACATTCAAAATTCCAGTGAGCACAGAAGGGAGCCTGAGCTGCCCCTTCCATGGCAAGGGGGATCAGGAGTCAGACACAGCCAGCTCCATGGACGACAACACAATGCCCCACCAGCACAGCAGGGCAGACCAGGGCAAGGTGTCTTCTGCCTAATGACCCCACCAACCAAAGCCATCAGTCTGATGAGAACTTGTGCTTGGAGGCTGCTGGATCATGCAAGAGCACAACTTTTTCCTCTCCTTGCCCAAAAGCCAGTCCTATTATGGGCTGATTTTGGGATTATGTTTACCAGACTCTTGTGGGTACATTGGCAGCTCTGTGTGATTCCTGTTTCAGTACACAAGCAATTACAGTCAGGATAGATGCAATCCTGAAACAGAGTCACGTCCAGGTATACCCATGAGGGCAGGCTCTGCCATTCTGCTGAGATCAGCAATGCAAACATGAAATGCAGCTCAAAAAGAACTCAAGAATCAGGTACCAGGACCTCCTGTGCCATGTGTGGGCCTGGGAACTTCATCCTGCTGTGTTCCCTAATGGAGAGGAAAGAGAGCTTACCAAACCAAGGACTTAGAACTGGAAAACTACCTTGTAACCAGGTTCTTATTGCTTTTCCTTACTACATGAAGAACACTGGCATTCACCTTGAGTGTCCAGAGCACTCCACAGACCATGGGAGAAGACAGAGCATGTCCTGAAGATGAGGCTGTTCAAAAGCTCTGTTCATATTACAAGTTATGGCATAGAAGTGTCCCCTAATTAGAGATGCTTTGTGGACAATTTACTTCAGAAACACAAAAGGAGAGCAGAGGTTCCAGCATTTCAGTACCACAATAGATTTCAAGAACAGTCCAGGACACAACCTCTGTGTGTGAACTGTCAATACACTGCAGAAAAGAACAAGACTCCACTCTCATCTTATTCCTTCTGAAATGCTAACCATTATTCATTAGTGCCCCCTAAAAAAGGGGGATTCTGCATTCCCCTAGTGCAAGAAGAAGTGGAGAGAGAAGAAGAGTATGGAGAGACGTTGTAGCACTGGCCATGGGGCAGAAATTATAGGAGAAGACTATCCCCACAGACTGCCACTCCAGATACTTCCAAATATTACCCCACCTCTCTGGTCCATGCATCCTACAAAATGCAAGGCACCCTCCTCAAAAATAAACAAATCAAGGAGTAAATTCTGTCTGTTTTAGTTTTTTGCTAGAAATCTCCCTTCTTCCCAGCTTGAATTCTCTGAAATGAAGAAAGAGTCAGAGCACAGCACAGCTGATGTATCCCACATCTGTAGGAAATGCCACCCTGAGCTGCCTAGGCTTGCTAAAGAGATCAAACGTGGATGTAAGCAGCTCTTTTCTGGAGCAGGCACTGTTTCAGCTGTTAAAATATTCATGCACCAATAGGAGCTGTGGTATCAATGTCTGTCCCTGATACAAACAAACCTGAGCTTAAAGCCTGACAATCTGTGTTATGCAGAGTGGAATCACAATTAAAAGCCTTTCCCAAGCCTCCATTTCTGCAAACACACATATGACAGCTTTTCTGGTGACACATCAAGAGCAACCCAAATCCAAGTCCACAATCTTCTGCCTGTGGGGGGAGGAGACATTAAAAACAGCTTTAGCAAATGCCCAGGATTTTAATTGCGTGCTATCAGTTTTTCTCTCTCAGGTTTACCATGCACCAGCAGCCCTGTGGTTCATCTGGGGAGTGGCTGGATGCACCTGATAAATATGAGCTGGCATCTGGGCACTGCAGGTTGAATCAAGACTCTCTGCAGGGAAGCGCCTAGAAAATTTCTGATCTGGAGGATTTTCTCCTTCACAATAGGGAATAGAGAAGGAGCAGACAGAAAATGGAAAACATAAGGCCTTTCACTCCCCTCTAGAGACACAGAGAAGTACTTTCCAGTGCCCTTTCTAAATAGGGAAACTGATTTTTTGATGCCAGCAAATGGACAGAGGGTGGGGGGAGGTACAGCTGCTGCCCCTTCAACAACACTGTCTGGAGAAATGAGTGCACCCAGGTGACATGGCAAGAAATGTTTACATGCAGCGAACTGTGCATACACCCTGCAGAGCAACACTGAGCCTGCTAAGGTGCCAGAGAATTTTCAACACTTGAGGATTAGAGAGGAAATGAGAATGGTTTGGCTCTGGAGTCTATGCTGTAGTGCAATGTTGAAATGGCAGTTTGTTTCAGGCTTATGGGCATCTATGGCTGGACAAAAATGACATTGCAGAACCTTGAATTGTGGCAAAGCACATGCATGAGCAGCAAGCTGGACCACAGCACAGAGCTCAGTGGTCCATGTGCCAGGTGTCACTTTCAGAAGTCAAAGGGTCACACCCAAATGTTTGTTTCCACTCCCTGAGAAAGCACACTTTTGCCACCGGGACAATAAACAAACATGAAATTACCCAAAGATTCCTTGAGTATGTTTTGGATCCAAACTGCCTTAATCTGCTTCTGATGGCAATAAGACAGCTCATATGACCAGAGCAGAGCAAAGGATGCGTATCCAACCTTACCTCTGCCATTCCCCAACTCTGACCCTTACAGTGCTGTATCAGAGCACCACACCAAGCCCCAAACCCAGCATGTGGAGGCACTGAATACTCTTCCAGCTGTGGAACTGGCAGCACAGACTCCAGGGCAGAGACAAGCTTCGCTCTCCATCACTCAAGACTCAATCCCATCTGTTGGTACACTACCAGATAAGAAACTGACAATAAAACTAATGTTGGGAAATGAGCATGCTGAATATATAACAACACAATTCTACCCTTGAACACTTATGCACACAGCCATAATGGTAAGCCTTTAGAGCAAAACAAAGCAACATTCATAGCAGAGGTTTCCTAACTGAGCAGGATATGCCCCTCTTAAAGAGGGACACGATTTCCAAGTCTGCCTCTGGAAGGAATGATACAAGACAGGACATCAGAGTAGCTGGAGGTGCACCTAGCCCAGTGCTCAAGAGCCAGACTTGCAGGAAGGGCTGGTGCCATATGCTGACACAAAGACCCTCCCAACCCAGAAGCCAACAACCTGGAGTGCTTGTAGGCCTGTCTGTCCCCTGCCCAGGGCTTCCTGGGATCAAGAGCTCCAGAAAAGAGGGACATGAGACTGCAGCAACAACATCACAGGCTCCCTGGATGCCTATCAGCAGCACTGCCAAGGCGGATGCCATGGAGCTTGCCCAGAGCAAGGTGCACCCAGCCTGCCACATCCCACACCACCTGAGGCAGTGAGCGCCACCTCGCAGCCCGATTCCCTGTCTCAGAAAGCCCAGGAAGCCAACTCAAACACTGTACTGTCAGAGCTGAGCTGGAGCAGTGCAACTGAACAGGCAAAATGAGAATCCCTTGGCAATCTCCAACAAAGCACAGTGACACACTTGCTGTTCACTGCATACAAGCCACAGCTGCTAATGCTCACCTGGAGATAATCTGCAGAACTCCAAGCACTGAGACTACCCACTAGCAAACCACACAATTTTATCATATTTTTCTACTATAAAATTACTGCTAGGAGCAGGAGACAACCAGCGACAGCAGGTCCGAGAGAAGAAATTCACACCAGTGTCTCCACCTGCGCTGACCCTGGCCCAGTGAAACCTACTAATTACCACTCGGCCTATGCCATTCTTCTGAGTAACAGGAAAATCAAGGCCAACATAAGGGAAGATCCACAAGCTCAACTATTTGTGTCTGAAAGGTAAAAGGCAAAATAGAGCTACAGGGAGAAAATGCTAGCTAAATACAAAATAGCACTAGTGAATGAAAAAGTTTATTTCTGCAGGTGAAATTCACGTTCTCTCTCCTTTCTACCACTGCCCTTCCTCCCCATTAAGTTATTGGAGAAAAGCTTCAAGCACCTTTGGCATGAGCTAAGGATGGTAATGAAAGAGGAAGGTCACAGCGAGCTTCTGCCTGCCCACTGTGCAGCACAGCAAGAACAGAAATCAGTACTCAAACCAGAGAAGCACAAAGTGACAGCATTGTTAATGTCCCAAAGTCACAGGGAGTCCAACCAGAGCAGCAGCGGAAGCCAAATCTGGCAACATCTCCCCTGCGACCGGTTCTGTGCAGGCATGGCTAAAATGAAGGAGGAGCTGCAGGCAGATCTGAAAGACCTTCAGATTCCCAGCTGGTTTTGATCCCAGAACACAGGCAGCTCCAGGGACGCTTGGATCCACAGTCACAATTAAAGTATTAAAAGAAAAAGAGAAGAAAGCTTCAGGCAAAGGGAACAGGAACTGAAAATGGGACTATCCCCACAATCTAGCTCTCCTCTAGGAGCAAATGCTAAGAGATGGCTAACACAAGAGCTGGATTTGCTACGGCCAATAACATGTTGCAGAGCTGAATGTGTCTGATCTATCTCTGGAATTGTATGTACAAAACTTGCAAAGAAATACAGGGGGCTGGAGGAAGACAACCTCTTGTGCCCAATTTTGTTTTTCTAGTCTTTGTGAGTCAGCTCAAGACACACAAGACAATCTAGACTCCAGCTTCCACACATTTTCTGAGTTTTGGTCAGATCCTTACAGAGGAATTGCCCTGTCAACAGTCGGCCTGGAAAGGTAAAGTTCTCTTCCCTGTACTGAGCAGTAAAATGCTCTCCAACTTCTGGGAAACCCTCCTACAGTCTCACTGGGCCTGTTAGCTTAGAAAGCACAAGGCCCCCATCAGTCCCTACAAAAAGTCAGCACACTTGTGTTAGAGCCCTGAGGTGAATGACACCCAAGCCCATGGTCTGTGACAACCAAAGCGGCTCACCCTGGCTATTGCCTCCTGCAGCACTGCTACCACAGCTGTTCTCAAACTGTTGCTGCTGCAAGTAGTGGCCCGTGAGGCCTGAAACTTAATCCTGTAACAGGAGCTCCTGAGACTTACTTTTAGTTATACAGAGTCACTCAGTGAAGAAATGCCATCCATGCACATCTTGCTTCAGAGTACAACCTCCTGTGCAGCCCAGAGGCAGCTGCTTGCAGCCCCCCACCTACAAAGCCAGCCAGCCCCCAGCCCCAATACCGTGCCTGCCACCAGCTCCTGTGCCCAGTTCCAACTCAGGGAATGCAGCACCCACCCATGCAGCTCCACACAGCCACAAGCGTCACCCTCCCTCACCAGCCCATGCACACCGCAGAACACCGGCTCAGGGCAACCCTTCCCCTCCATGCATGACCTGCCATGGCAACCTTCACTGCCGGGCCTCGAACAACACACCTGTCCATGTCCCCGACCTACAACCCATTACCCCTGACCCCTGATTTACCCCACATTCTGCTCACATCGTTGGGTACCCTGTGACTGGAAGGCCGAGGCTCCTCTGCAGCCATGTGCCACACTTCCACTTCCCCCGGCACAGCGTCCACCTCCCCTCCTCCCCGCCTGCCAGCCACAGAGAAGGTGGATCCACCCGAGAGGAGCCAGGAGAGCCGGACTCATCACCGCTGTGTCCCGCTCGGGCAGGCAGGCAGCAGCCTGGCTCCGGCCCTCCCGACAGCCCGTCCTCTTCCCCCTCCTCCTCGCTCCGAGGCGCTCCATGTCAGCCCCAGAGTCGCTCAGCAAAGCCCCTGCTGATCTCCAGCCTCAGGCTCCCCGTGCAGGCATCCCCGACCGTGCCCAGCAAAACAAGAGAAAGCAGCGTCCCCTCTCGGGCAGCCCCGGCGCCGGCTCGGATCCGGGCAGGTGGGGCATCAGCGGCACGGAGCCTTGACGGGGGTTTGCCAAACCCTGCACACAGATACCCAGGCTGTTCGCTGCTGGCACACGCCGTGCCCACCCCGCAAACGAAGGAAGGGCGAGGGGAGAGGCAAAATCCAGCCCCTCGACACCCCTCGGGCTGCAGGGCCTCAAACAACTCCGCTCCTCCCAGCCCGGGCCCACCATCTCTTTCAGATGTTGCTCGCTTTGAAGCCATGGCTTCTCCTGCCTGAATTCCCTCAGCCTGCCATGTTAAACCCTTCGCTGTGCTTAAAACAAGGCCCGTTTTCTGGCATCGGTGAAAGCTGGATCTGCAAACTGCCTCAGTGACCAGCAAAAGGGGCCACTCGTGCCGAGTGCACCCCCCCGGCGGAGCAGGGAAGCCTGGAGCGGCCAGACATCGCGCTGGAGCACTTCCTCGGCTGGCTGGTGTACAAGTCTGGGACAAAGGGACAACCCAGCACAGGGACCAGCTCCAGTGTGGCATCAGGCACCACCATGCACGCACAGAGAGAGACCACCCTTCCCTGAAGGGATTTCGGGAGAAACTTGGCAGGTGCCAAGGTCAATCGGATGCGCGTTGCCAATAACGAGTATTAAAAAAAGGAAAAAAAAAAAAAGAAAAGAAAAAAAAAAGGCGGGGTTATTTATAGCCCAGAATTTCTCACTCCTCTGCAGAAGCGCAGCCCAGAGGCGGCATTGTTGGGAGATGGGGAACACACGCACCGCGGCCGCGTTAATGGCCGGTGCCGGCGCTGACACAACTTCAGCTGCGGCTCTGCGGCTCCGGGAATCCTTCCCGCAGGACACCGGGCTCCGGCCACCACCGACTGCCCGGCAACACACGTGTCACTGACGGCAGCGGCACCCCGGAGACGCAGAGACAGCCCCGCCACCGGCGCACCCCGGCCCTGCCCGCGGCGTCATCCTCCCATCGTCGGGAGGAGACGGAGCGCCGCAGACGCGGCCACGGGCACCGCGCTTCGCCGGCGGCCGCAGGGCCCGGCCGGGGTTATCTGGACCCGCCCCGGCCGAGGTTACCTGGAACTGCGGTCGCTCATTGCTGCGCGGCCCGGGTTACCTGGAGCCGCGGCGCTCATTGCCGCCCGGCCGGGGTTACCTGGAGCCGCCGTCGCTCATCGCCGCCCCGCCCGTCCCCCGCCGCCGCCGAGCGCCCCCCGGGCGCGGCCCGTCCCCCCGCGCCGCCAATCGCCGCGCGCGCGCCCGCCCGCCCCGCGCGTCGCGGGGCCGCCGCAGCGGCGCTGGCGCAGCCAATGGGCGCGGCGGGCGGCCGGTGACGACACACGGGCCGGGGCTGGGGCTGGGGGCAAATCTCGTGTTTCAGGGCAGCGCGCAGGGAAAGCGCGGCGCGGGGGGGTGCCCGCCCTCCCAGCCCCGAGCCCGGGAGCGCCCCAGAGGGGTGCGGGAACCTGGGAGGCGCCACATGCGCCGGCCGGCGGTGTAAGGGGTCCTGAAAGGCATCACCACCCTCCCTGGTCTTCGTCCGCTGGGAATAGGAAATGCACCGTGAAATTCGGGGCTCCCCCGGATGACGTCCGCGTGTGACAGCCTGTGGGCTTCTCCTGTCCGCATCCAAACGTGGGAGAAGCCCGGCGGGAGTGAGGCTGGAGCATCAGCTCCGGCCACTCCTGCCACAAAGAGGGCACTCCTTGCAAACATCTCCCTACGCACCAGAAGAAAAAAATCTTATTCACGGTCTGTGTTTTCCATTCTTCTTCATTCTTTTAGAATTATGCTTCCCTAGGCAACGTGTGGTCCTTCTCCTTCTGAATCCACGAGTTCAGCTCCTCCTCCTCAGGCATCAAATTAGAAATAGACCCAGCTTTGATGAGGATGGTCTGACATTTACAATATTTCCAGGGAAAAAAAAAGTGCCAATAAACATGACCAAATTTACAATCTCTGCAGCAGAGCTCACAGGGCCCTGGGCATGGAGCAGTGCTGGGGCTGGGAGCATCAGCCATGCTCTGAGCTCGGGGCTGTGCCCGGTCCCAGGAAGCTCTACCAGCTCCAAGTGCCACTGATGGAAAGGGCCGTGCTGTTACATACCAAACTGGGCATACCTTTGACCATTTTTTTTGTTTGATTTGTTGGGGATTTTTTCCTGATGGAGATGCACAGAGTATGTGTAGTAAAACATTATGGAGCAGCCAAGGGCAAGCAATGAAGACTTACCTTCTGCTGGTTGCTATTGCCAAAGGTAAGGCAGGCCTCATGTATCCAAGAGGAGATAACAAACTGTCCCAGCCCCAGCACACCACATGTGATCTTCTCTGACCACGAGTGATCAGGCCACTGCCTTACAGCTCGTTCAAAGGACCATTCTCCAGAAGCAAGAACTCACTGAGTCACCAAGTGCACACTGACGTGACAAGCAGCCCTGACTGAATCACTGCCATCCCCTCCTGCTGTAAGCCGAAGTCTCACCAAGGTTTTCTTCCCCAGTGTGAGTCAAATCTGTCACTTAGCTGGCTGGTTCTGCAGTGATTACAGTCAAGCCATAGAGCAAATTGCCAGCGTTCTTTCCACTCCCACAGAGAATTACTCCTGTGGATAGATGACTTTCAGGATCTTCTGAGGTAAGCAGGAATTATGAAAATCTGCTGTTCCTCAACAATGGAAGAAGAGGCCTTCTATTTTCTGCTGCATGTAGTGTCCATGCGACAGTGTCATGTCCAGTGACAGCACTGCGTGCAGCCAGGAGGGCTGGGACAAGCAGTGGGGTAACTCCTGCAGAGGACACACTCTTGTTGAGCCCAAGGGGGTTAATGAGCAGAAGATACAGGTTTTGGCCTTCGGCTCTTCTCCTGTCGAAGTCCATGTAAAGCTTTTGGAGGAATGTCCCGTGCCTGCAGCGAGAAGGGAACGCAGCTGAAGGAGCTGGCAGGGTCCCTGCAGGCTCACCCAGCCCTGCAAACCACACTGGCTGCTGCAAACTGCTGCTTACAACAGCCCAGAGCAGGAAAGGACTGAGCAGATGGGGGACCAGCCACCTTCAGAGCAAAAATCCTTCCCAATGGCTTTGGAAAGACTGGTGGGCCATTTACCAGCCCCACACCCTGGAGTACCACAAGCCGTGGGAAGTGTAAGTCCTGCTCACAGGCTTCCAAAAGAGGGAGGCAGCTCAAGGAAAAGCTGCACATAGAGCACGAAATCAGGCAATTACAGTTGTTAGGACTGAATCTGCAAGTGAATCACTTCTATTCCTTTTAAAAAGTCCAACTAAAATCTAGTTTTAGAATAAACTTTTAGCAGAACTGTTCATAGGAGCACCATAAGAAAACTGCCGGCTCTCTGAAGCACCAAGCCCAGGTCAGGCTGCCCTTTGCCAAAGGCTGGGCAACAACAGATGAAGGAAGAGTTTCAGTTTCCTTTCCCCTGTGAAAGAACAGAAACTTGACTCTGTGACTGCATGCAGTAATAAAGCAGATCAGATCTCTTACACTCAGTCCTGTCCAAAGCTACAACTCTCCTGGGAGCCAAAGAAACTTTGCAAGCATTGACTGTGCACAGTGGAGGTTTGCCTGAACTTACAGAGGGTTTTTAAATGTCTGTGCCTTTCAGGTTGGCCTTTGGAGACCGCAAAGCCCTTGAAGCTGTGCATTTCAGCCTTCCGGGGTTCTCCAGCTTTCTTCAAGCTGTTAAATGGAAGTCAGCTGTCCCATACCTGATAGAAAACTGACTTTGCATGCCTGTCCCATGCCTTCCTGGCAAAGGAGACAAAGAGTGGCAGCTAAAGGCCACAAAGGGGAAAGTGCCCAAACCGCAGAGCTCCCCTGCTACTCATGCCAGCTGTAATGAGGCTGACCCTGTTGGAGCTGGAGGGCTCTGCTGCACTCTATAAGCAGCCGCATGTGCTGAAAATGGGCACATTGCTCAAGCACATTGCTGGGAGAGGGGAAAAAAGAAAAAAAATAATGACTGCATGGTCAAGGTACCTACACAGTCCCAGGGTGCCGGGCTCGGCAGTGCAAGCTGGACTTGCTCCATGGGTCCACCTGGGATGGTCTGGGCTGTGCCTGACCTGCAGAGGGTGGCTGAGTGACCTGGCCTAGACATGGACATGGTGACGGCTTTGTCTTCACAGGGCACAGGAAAGCAGGCCAGTCCCTGCTAGACATCAGCTCCCTGTGACTGTCACATGCATGTCCCAGTGAGCTGGAAATGCTTTGAGAGTGCACACACCCACCCATGAGGTCCAGCCTCCAAGATCCCAGGGCCTGCCCAAATCCTGAACACAGCCTTCATCTACACCAGAATTGGTCCTGCCACATTTATCACACCTTGCTGGCAAACATGACAGTCTGAGCAGTAAGTGTGACTGCTGATGGGGTGTCAGTAGGTTTTGATGAGAAGAGGTTATCCCATTAAGGATCCCAACAGCCCCTCACACTCAATGGTAGGTGCCAGAGAGCTCATTTTACAGATAAAATTAACTCCAACCGTCAATCCATCCCCATCAACAAAACCCCAATAAGAAGCAATCTATTCTGTCCCCTAAGAGCTGTGGGTATTCCAGTCCCCTGCAGTCTTCCCCCATGCCAGGCTGCTGAGGCACCAGCACCTGGCCCCATGGTCCCACTCCTCCCCAAGGCTGCATTACATACACGGGGGACTGAGAGAGCCCCTCTGCCTGCCCTGCAGAGACCAGGCAGCTCCAGGGGGGTCTGGAGTGGCACAACAGCAGCACCTGATTCACTGTGCCAGGGGCTGGAGTGGAGAGCACTGGGGGGAGGGGACACGGAGGGACACTGAAAGCTGACAATTAAATTTGGAGGCCAGCTTGGCCCATGATGTCATGGCTGCCCAGCCATTGGCTGTGGGTGAGCATCTGCTGGGAGCTGGGCATAGTTATTTGCCTGAGGTTCAGACCTTTCCCAGCGGCTCTGAATCAAGCTGGTTGTCCTGACAACCTGGATAGCAGCAGCTTCTGATAACCACGTAATGAGGTTGTCACAAAAAGGAGCCCCTCCATCAGAGAGGTTTAGGGATCATTAATGTTTCCAAGGGAGTGGAGGGAAGAAGAGGTAAGGGGACCATCTGGCGATGCTGGAGCACGTCAACAGCCGCCCTTGGCAAGGAGCTTCATTAGACAGGAACCACCTACCAACAGTAGCGATGGGAACAGGCAGGCAGCCTGCCAGCAGCCCAGGGTCCCCACTGCTCAGCTGGGCAGCGCTGACATCCAGGCAAAGACAGAGCAGGGAGGACACACAGGTGCTGCCTGGGAGCGATTCAAGCTGCTGAGCAGTGGAAGTGCCCAGGGCTCACGTGGGATCAGGACAGTAACAGCCTGGGACAAGTGACACAGTGAGGCTGGCACAGAGGCCTTCCCACAGCGCTGCAGCTCTCACGTGCTGCCTCCTGCAGGGTAAGGACTGACAGACTCTGTGCCCTAGCTTACCCCATTTGCAGGTAGCTGCTGTGAGGGGTTAGAATAGTTCCCACTCCTGTCCTGCAATCCCGCTCAGGGCAGGGCACGGACTTACAGCAATGCAGCTCATTCAAAGAGAATTCTGCTGTCCTGAGGATCCCTCTCGGCTCAGGTGCAAGATATCCCCTGAAAACTGAACCTGTGGGATCAGGCAAGGCACCAAACACCGTGTCGTGCCCTGGAATCTTCTCAACCCAGGAAATACTTTGTCCTTCACCATGTCCTTCAGAAACAGGGATTCATTCATCCTGTACTCAGACCTGCAAGGTACCTCCTGTGGCTGCAATAACAGTGGGCTGAGGTGCTGCAGTGAAACCTTTGTGGATGGCAGTAACTTGGAGAAGCTCAGTTGCCAAACTGCTGATCCCCAGGACCAACTTCCTGGACAAGAATGCCCACCTTCATGTTAAATAACACACTTTTTAAAAAAAAACTTGCCTGTAAAATGATGAAGTCTGAATCTTTCCTAAGAGGAGACAAATTACATCCACAGGTAAGTCCTTATGAATCTTCCAGCAACAATTGACAGAATGTCTATTTTATGTCATTTTAATCTGTTTTTAAAATATCTACTAAGTGTAAACACTTGCTAAAGTCAGTATACGACTTTATTAATACACTTCACACTTTATTTAGTAATAAAGTTTTTATATTAAAAACTGCTGTATTTTTAGCACATATTTTAACCTCAAATCACGATTTCCCTATTCAAAATTAGTGCTTCAACTGTGGATTTAACTGAGCTCTAACAGGACTATTAACACATGTCAATTAAATACCAATCAACTATTAAAGACTGCATTTAATAGATACATTTCTTAATATACTACTGCTATACCTCATTTAAATTGTGTTGAATCTTCACAACTGTTGTAAACAATCAAGTGGGATATAATCCACCTCCAGGAGCTAGTACAACTGAATGTAGTGCTCTCCTACTCTGGAGAGGTGTGTGATATAAAATTCAAAGCAAAGACAAAGACCCAGTTGTTTACACATAAGCAGTTGACAACAGAAGCACTCTCAGATTAATAGTAGGCATCAGGTTCCCAAATCCTGCCTCTCTCAGAAAGGACAGGAATGACTGCAAGGAGATCCCACCCTGGAAGAGGGTTTTGCCAAAGGGAAACAACAGGAGCTGATTTTGCTCATACCTGTGCTCTGCAATCCTACCTGAGCTGTGATTCTTCCCACAGCATTGCTCCTCCAGCTTTGGCAGAGGGGAAGCTGAGGCAAAGAGCAGCTCAGGCTGGGCAGCAGCTCAGCAGTAGCTGTGCCTCCCATGGACCCCCAGTGTCACTCCCAGCCCCCTTTTTGTTTTGTGAACTGCAATTTAAATCACTTCCAACAGGAGTAGCAGGACTAGCTCGAATGTATCAAGCCCTACCTGAACACAGCTTGTAAACAGAACACGCCACAGCTTCCTGCAGAAACACCAGTGGGATCCAGAACTTTTCAGGACAATCCCGGTCAAATCCAATCCTGTCTGGCTTGCTCTTAAACACCAACCATGTTCCTCCATAGGGAACATCCCATTTGACTGAACACAAGCAAAGATGACCCACCTGTCTGCAGAATTTTATCTGCTCAAGATGCTGAATTCAGTCTGCTCTCAGGACTGAGAAAGCCAAGATCCACCCTATCTATCCAAACAGCACAGAATGGTTTCCAGTCCTTCCTGGCACCAGAGAATAAAGTTCTTCACCCAGAGGAGTGGGCAAGCTGTCACACACAAACACCAGATTTCACAATACATGACCATGCCCAATCCCCTGCACCAGAGAATCTCAGCAGAGGTGAGAGATCCCTTCCCCTGCAGGAACATCCATACATGACTATGGTACAGTACACTTTAAAGGCACAGTCTGACAATAAAACCACCACAGCAAGATGGGCATGTGCAACAAATTTATCTTCTCCAAAAATAGTCATTCAACAGTGACTCTTCATTGGAACAGCCACACATTACCGTGCCTCTGTTTTCAGCTTGCAAAATGTCTAGAAGTGGGTGAGGCATAGAAAAAACATTCTCCAGGCTGTTTATCTTTGTTTTAATATGAAAAGCACTTGCCAACATACTAGATTTTTACATTCTCCATTTTCTCCCCAGCTACTTGGGAGCAGGAATTATACCAATTTTTGTTCCTGCCAAGAGACATCAAAACAGAGAGCTTAAGAGGTGAAATGCCACCATTTTACAGGCTGCCACACTGTGGCAGTTCAGGCTTAGCCATACTATGGCAGTGTCTGTATCTGGGGTTTTAATTTACATTCACCTTGATGTAATCATTAAGACTAATTAATGAAGCACTGAGTGGAGCAAGTGTGAAGCTGCCCTGCCTGCACAGCCCTCAGCTCTTGATAGCTGAGCTCAACTCTGTCAGTGGGAGACCTGCTGAGCTCCCACCTTGATGTACAGAATTGAAAAGGGTAAACCATTGGTGGTACCTGGCATTCTGGAGTTTTAGAAATGCTGAATATGAAGGCCAGTATTTAATCTGTGACTGTCCAGAGCATCTCAACATCCCAGACCAAAACCACATGAGGGTAACATCCAAAGCAAAGGTATGAAAGTGAACTGATTCAAGCAAATCAGGCTGTTAGAAAATGAAATGGAATTAACAGTTTTTACACTGGGACCACTACTGAATCTTTTTTAAACGCCTGTTTCTTGGCCAGACATGTTTGCAATAAAAAAAATCTTGCTCTCTGGCTCTTTTCCACTGAATGCAGTTGTGCTTCAGGAGCAGAAAGGGCTTAGGCAGGGATTCAGAGCTCTTTTTTGCACTCCATCACCAAAAGATTTCACGTGGGGATGATTCTGGCCTGAAGATACTAGTGGGCTGTTTGCTGTGGAAGGGAAGCAGTGTTGAGCAGCTGCTAGGAAAACTTTGCCATACCTCATCTCCTGCTGCCCTCAGGGTATTCTGGTGAGAGCAGAAAATCTGATGCCACTGAAGTCCATGATTTCCCTATGAGACAGGCTCCATGGGAGCAGGAAGGGACCCAACCTGTGAAGGAAGCAGCAAGGCACTACAAAACAGGGTGGAGATACAGACTCATATCCAGAAACCAACAAGCTGAAGAGGAAAGACTCTGCTTTATTTTCAATTCATCATCCCATAATAACCCAGTCAGAAAGACTCCAGGCCTAGGCTGAGTTACCTTTGGCTGGCCTGTAGCACAGACAAACTGATAAATGTTTGCACCCTTCACAGACCCTAGACCTTCAGCTATGGTGTCACAGGGGAGGGTCTGAGTTAATCCTTCAAAGAAGATGAGACACCTGAGGCTGCTTTCATCTCTAGTGGTTCCTTCTCCTTCCACACATGAAAGTGGATCCTTATGTCCATGTGCCTCCTCCTGCTCATTCAGCTCTCCCTTGAAAATCCACTGTTCCCACAACAAATGTTGTGAATCTGAGCATTACCCTCACCCTAGATCAGCATGAACTCTGATTTCACAGCTCCACGGGTGTCAGGGGTGAATACGAGCAAAGTTCAAACACACAGCTCTGCAGGATGGTTTGTGAGGGCTGGAGAATGCAGGTTCCCAGCTTGCTGCAATGCAAAGGTACCACAGGCATCAGGATAGCATCAGCCCACAGGGCCTGAAGAAGAAAAAGGTCTTTATGTGGTTCCCTTTCCACAAAGGAAGGCTTCATTGCCTGGAGAATATCCCATGACAGAGTTTACTACCAGGCTGGCTCAGGGCAGTGCTCTCCCAGCACTAGAAGACCAGAGACAAGGGTTGTCTGTGCACTTCCACAGCAGCCTGAGAGATTGAAGCCTTACAATTAGAAAAAGCATGATAGAGAATGCCTGTCTTGACTTAGAGAATACCCTGCCCAAGCTTACTGGGGCTGTGACCTGGAAAATTAAAATGCAAGAAACTCTCCAGGTGCTGACCAGGCAGAGTGGTTGACATTGGATTAAAGATTCTGGGCTCTCTGCTGTAGCACACAGGCACCAACTGCTCTGGCTCAAGTGCCCCTCTCTTCTTTTGTGTGCCCAATCCCAGCTACAGCAGCAGGACTGAGACTGTATTGTGATACAAACAATTTGCAACAGCTGAAGAGAAAGATTCCTCTGAAACCTGATTGAGACACTTCAAGCAGCATTGCAGAAAGCTGGCCCAGAGGAAGGACTATTGGCTTAGTGAGACTGACCACATCATCATGGAGGCAAATGGAGAATGTGCCAAAAAGCAAACTTGCATCACCTTAGATGTACAGATCACCTCAGTGCACTTCTTTAGTGGAAAGTATCTCCTTCTCTTCACTGTGAACCCTCCAGCACCTTCCTTCCCTTTCTCCCCTGCACACACTTGCAGCTCACTTTACATCAGGACACGGCCAGTAAAATGTGCAAGATTTGTTCATGCCAAGCAGTATTTCTACTGTTTGTCTCCAAACCCTTGGTTTTGTTTGGCCACAAAGGGAACTCCATAAGCAACAGTGGAGTTGGCTAAGCAGTGTGGAGGCTAAGCAGTGTGCATGAACAAACACCAAGGAGGAGTTCATTCCATAGATTTATCTTCCATGACATTGGGACAGCTACAGTCTGCTTTGACACAGCATAGGTGGAACCAAATATTAGTTTGAATTCAGAAAGCCACTATCCCAGAAATAATCCTTTTATCATAATTTCGGAGTCCAGAAAGCAGTGCAGCATGAGTTTTCTGACAAGAGTGGTTTTTTTATTTCTCATGATTATTGAATTATGCATTCAGTGTACAAAACAACACAGGTTTGACAAGTCTTACCTGAACAGTAAAAGAGTTTTGAACCCCAAGATTAAGGAAAGATATATTCCTGAGACCCTGGCCACATGACAGTCTATAGGAAAAGGGTAAGACCTGTTGGACATCTTTTCAAAACACTTTCAGTGACCAGCTTCTTTAAGAAGCTCAAGGAAGCACCAATTTCAGCATGCATCCACAGGGTAGAAGAACACAATTCATGGAAAATCTGTGAAAGTTTTATTCTCCATCCAGTATGGATCAAAATCAAATGTAGTAAGAAAAAATTATTTCAAGAATTGTAAGTATGACCTTTTGGCCAGCCTCAGTCAAATGTATAAAACATGACAGTACATTTCAACCCTCACCTCTGACTGGGAAACTCGGGTGCATAGAGAATACAGTCAGTCTTATTAACCTAGTGCTCAAAGATGTCACCCAATCAAGAGCTGGGTTCAGGAAGAAATCCAGTTGACATTAAAATGTTAAATGCAATGGACTGAATCCAGTAATTATTTCTATTGCAATTGCTAATATATGAGATAGGGCTGGAAGGCCTGATTAGCAAGATAAACAGGTGCCATCAATGGCACTGAAACAGACTGATTGCAGCTTGGACATGTCCTGCTCTGCAGTGCCAGGTCAGAGTCCCCTTCCACTCCAGACCTGCTGGTATCTGGGAATCCAGTAAACTCCCATGGGCTCAGAGAATCCCTGTCCCAGCAGTAGTGTCTGGGTGCTCTCATGCATCACAAAGGCTACAAACCTGCATGGTTGCCCAAGTATTCTGCTAACCTCCATGTTCCATGAGATATTTCCTTCTTTTGGTACCCAGAATATTCAAAGTTCAGAGATTATGATCCCTGGTAAATCCAGCATATAAACAGAGAAACCATCTCCTTCCATGAGCAAGTTAATTTCTCTTATAAGAGGTCTCACATCAAGCCTTCATCCCTTCAGCCAAGCTACCAAGACAGCCTTCCTTGTCATGGAAGTGCCTTTGCTGGTAAGTCTCCTTGCCAGTCCAAGGTCTTCAATGCAAAGGTATGTCATAAACCTTCATCTCAAAATACCCTTCACTGAATGAGAGGAAAGTGACTGGGGTGAATTGACAGCTTTCAGCCATCTGAAATGACTTTGTCAAGTTTTATAGGGACCCTACCCAGCCAAGAACAATCACCCTTAAAAACAGAAATAAAATATCTTTATTTTTTCATGAAGGAAAATGCAGCATGTTGCACTGGAGCACCAACTCCACCTCTGTGTCACTGTGACACCTCCACTGACTGTCACACTCAGCTCCTGCCAGTGCCCCATGGAGCCCACCAGGATGGGGCATCACACCTGGTACTCACCTCCCAGTACTGTATGGAGCAGGTAATGATTCCATACAAACAATCTGCTCAATGACAGGTCCCATCCCATATGGAGGCACTGTCAGGGAGGAACAGAGCCAGAGGCAGTGCTGGATTTGTGGTAACCCACCTGCTCTCCTGATCCCATGGATCCACACTGCACTCCAGGATGCAGCCAAATGTAACAGGTGATTCCATGGCATTCCTCCAGCTCACAACAGTGTAAGTAAGGCTGGGCTCCTGCCCTCCTTTTCCTGTGCTAAAGTGTGGCTTTATCGTGCAGCTGCAGTCTGAATGCCAATCCACTCTGCCTCTGGCTGTCTGCAGGACCCAGGCTCTCACGCTTCAGTGCATCCTTGCAGTTGAAACAAGATGTTTGCTCATACATATTTTTAATCCTGTTGCTACCCTGGCTCCTTGTTAGTGGCCTTGCACAGCCATTGGCTCCACACCAGGGGAACAGCCCAATTATCTTGCACAACTCAGGGGAGAGCCACTGCTCCAGGAGGAGAGGGGTGCTTGCCCCAGAGGGAACAGCTGCTGTCCCATGGTGAGGGGAGGAAATCCCAGAAGTTCATAAAGTCTCAACAAGGCAAGGGAGGAAATGCCAGATAAATTCCTCATCACCAGAGGAAGAGTAACACCATCCTTCTGGCACATGCTGTCTTTGTTACATCTCAGAGGGCTGTGCAGGTAAGGAGTGATTTCTGAGCAGAGCAGCTCCCTGGGGCAGAGCTCTGGGAGTAACGTGGGCTGGGCACACTCACTCTTTACAGGGCAAAATGACACCTGGTCACAGACTCAGAGCTGGCCAGTAGAGACAAACTGCTGAACAGGATGGGCTTACCCATCACCAATATTTCAGCTTCTGTTGACTTGGACTGAAGCTCACTGTCACACTGGCCAGTGTCCCCTTGGAGCTGACACCTACAGGACATGCTACAGTCAGGGCTACCAGCAGACAGCCTCGTCCCACTCCCCCTGCACACAGGGCAGACATTTCAAGCCTGGCTGCAGCATGAGGCACAGAAGGAGGTAAGACAAGCATTATGCATTTCAGCTAAGCCAAAATCTCTCTGTTCACTTCTCCACACAGACATCAGCACAGAGACCCAGCGCTGCTCCTTCAAGCTTGTCATCACATGAGACATGGGCTTCACCTCCCATAAGAGATCTGATCTGTCAGCTCAGGCTGAGGCACGTGAGACGCAGCTCCTTCTCCAAGGAGAGCAGTGACTGTACAGCCCTAGCTACACTTACTGGTGTCTGTAGTGAGGGAAGAGGAGGCTGACTCACCCTTTGGAGGTCCAGTCCCTTTGCCACCTGCCTCCCCCAAGCTCTGCACCAGCAAAGTGGATTTTCACTCTCAGTCCTGCACACAGTCTTGGGCAATCCCACGTGATTTTGTGTGGCAGCCGTGCTCTTGCTGAAATACTGCATGGTCCAGAACAGATTGACTGCACAAGGTGAATCACAGCTGTGAACAAAATGTCTGGACAATTGCTATGGCAAAAAGACTGGCAATGCTTCATTCTACTGCTGCCAATTATGTCCTGGTTGTACAATGAATCCCTTATCACCTTCCCTCACCAGTGCTGGGCAGGAGGAGCTTTACAGCCTTTGCTTTTGCCTCACTAATCTTTGCTGGACTGACAAGTCCCATGGACCAGGAACAGGCTGCTCTTCTGGCTCAGAAACAGAGCCCATACATTGCCTTCACTGACTGTTGAAAATGTGCATTCAGATGTCCTGGTGTGCCCTTTTTGTCTTCTAATGAAAGCTGAATGTCATTGCTCACCCCACCAGGAGCAAATGCCAGCAGCATGAAGCCCCAATTCTGGCCACCTCTTGCACCAGACAGCAGTTGGACTGACTGTCCCAGGAGAGGGCACTGGGCAGGAATGTGCCACCCCATCTGATGCCAGCATGCCTGGTGCCATGTAGGCCATCCTGTAGTCAAAAAACCCCAAATTCCAGTGGTGACACCAGCCTCACTGAACTAGCAGGGCTGCATCACCACATCCCTTCAGTGCCCTGGTAGCCACCAGGCCCAGAAAGAGGAGCTGCTCTGAATGGAAACAGGGTGTAACCAGCCCCAGACTCTGCTCACTGCAGCCCTGGCCCCTGCCCTACAGCAGGTGGATGCTGCCCTATTCTGCACTTCTGCTACACATGCCAGAAGTGATTGGGGCCCCTGAGAAAATGTTGTGTATTCATGAGTGCCATCTGCTGGCACCTTCTCCATTAACCTTTCCAAAGCCACTTAGTGGCGTGTGGAGCTCTCCAGACCCAGAGCACACAGGTACCTTTGGCTCCTGTCCCCGTCCTAGCAGGTGAAAAATTCTGTGCCTTTTCCAATATCCCAAACTTTCTGGTCTCATCAGCTGCTGGAAATAAATCAGGTAGATCCATTCCATAATATGCTACACTAATTGTTTAAGTAAAATGAACATTTTTCCCTGGTAGGGTTAAGCACAAGAGTTAAAGAAACACTTGAGACCTCAAGTGATTCTTAGTGAAGCTTCCACTATTTGGATAACAAGACATCAACACGAAAAATGTCCACCCAACATGTATGTGTACTGGCTTCTTCCTCAAAGGCTCCCTGGCCCTCTGGAACCTCAGTGTCTAAGGACTGCAGCTGCAAAGAGAACCTTGAGACTCAGAAAGGCAGGAATCTTGCACAGTGTGCTGAGGGCCAGAAAGAATGGCTCTGCCATGAGTGACTTACAGCTTCTGCATCCCCACTGCATGTCTGTCTAAATGACCTGCTCTAATCTAAGCAGAAATGATGAGCTTGAAGTAGAAATCTTTGGATAAAAGTTTGTGATCCATGGCAGGTCAGACTACCTGGTCAGAACTGCCCCATTCTCTTGTGACCAGAGCCATGGTGGGAGGGCTGGAATCTGAGAACTGACACCAAACAACAGCAGGACACTAAGAGTTTTCCTTGACCTGGGATCACAGAACCATTAAATCAGTACTTTAGGAGGGAAAATATTAGTATTTCCTACCCAGGTTTTTCTCAAGCAGTAATGAAAAGTTAAGGAGATATATATATATATATATATATATATATATATATATATATATATATGACTGATATGGACTGTGTGCAGTAAACAAATAATGAAAATAAACTAACCGAATATGCAGTGTGGGAACTCCTGTACCATATGTGCTATTATTTATTTATTATATTCCCACAGCAATATACATCTGCAGCACCCTGTAGTCTAAAGCCCCTTCCTTTCCAAGTGTTAATTAGGGCTCACAATCAATGCTGAGAAGTGGAGGAAGTGTGTTAGTTTCTCTCCTATGTTTGTAAAGCCCAGAAGCAAAATCCAAACAGATTTGCACAAAGTCACAAGTGAAGCAATACACTGCCACAAACAGAGCTCAAAACTCCTGGATTCCAGGTCCTTCCCACAGGGAGAGGAAGATTGGTAACAAATCCCCAAAGAGGTGGGAATGAGCAAAAGAAAAAAAATCACAGTGTGCAGTCTGCCTGTTTTCACACATGAGTTAATTAGATTGCAGCCTAATTAAAATACAGCCTTTGCATCTTGCCTTTCTTCCTTGATGATGTTGGCAGCAGGTATAAGTTGTCCATAGTTTCAAGCTGCAAGCTAGGAAACACCTCCTAACCATGGAGAGAGTGGAACAGCCCAGTGATGGGGCTGGAAACTCAGTGACTGCAGTATGGCACCAGCTGTGCTCATAGCTGGAAAGCACCACGGGACACAGATCCCTGCAAGGCAGAGGGAGAGAAATGAAAATACAAAAGGTTCCTCCTCCTAGTGCTTCCTTCCACACTAAACTTGCTTTCAGAAGCACCAAACACTTGCCATTTCAAATGAAGTTCCCAGGTGTTTGGCACCTCTAGAAAGCAGCTCCTGCACCTCAGCAATTAAAAACAACACGAGTTTAATGTTTTTTGGGGCTGCAATTAAAGACTACTTCTGCCAAAAACTGCAAAAACAAGTGGCAATCATGTATCTGTGTATCACAGGGAAGCTGGAAAAATGAGGACATTACTTGTGTTATGGTATCTCTCCTCCCTTTCTGCCAGGAACACTGTAGGAATGGAATGGACACAATTTCAAAAGGCCACAGAATTGAAACATTAACCAAAGATTTGACCTCCACACACAACACCTCACAAATGGGACAGCTCTACCACAATGAAAAAAGGGGATTTTGTCTACAAATTGTTTATAGAGGGCAATGATCTGGTCAATGAAAAAAATGGATTTAACTTGCTTAATCTCCAGCAAGGTCTGATGAGGAACTCGCAGGAAAAACCCAACTGTTGCCACCACTGTGCAGAGGCAGATGTGTCACAAGCACAGGCTGTCACTGCTGGGAGAAGGAGGTGTTCAGGTACCGAGGGAAGAGGACAGCCCAGATTCTCCAGTTCATGTCAGGATGAACTGTTACAAAATAAAATAGCAAAATCTCCCACTACAGAATCAGTTCATGAGTGACCAGAGATGGAATGCTAAAACCAATACAAATGCATGGCAGGGCTGAGCCACAGAGCCAGAGCACTCAGGAGATGCCCAAGGCAGCTTCACCCAGGCGACATGTCCAACATAATTCCCTGCCCAGACACAACCTCCAGATGCAGACAGTGCTGGAAAGTGTAAGTATTTGGCAGATGAAAAGGCAGAAAACATCTGTTAGCTCCAAAGGTAAAAGACATTACTCTCACCCCTAATAACTTACAGATGTATTTTTCCCTTGTCTGCAAACATTCCAAACCAGCATCACATTTCCTACTATGATGCCCACAGAAGGGAACTCAAGTGAGATGACTGCAGTACATTGAAAATGAAGTTTCCAAAAGCATTTGAGATAATGGCAGAGAAAAGAAGGGATCAGAAGCAGTAATGAACGAACACAGAGACAGGATTTCTCTGTACATCAGAACTCTGAGCTTCAAAATCACATGGAAATCCCAGCTTTCCCAGCTGTAACAGGAAATAGCTCAGGAGACTGACTGAAGGCTCTGAGGCAATTCATTTTTCAACAAGACAATGCAGTCTGCAGCCAGAGCATCACACTGCAGTCATGCTGCCTGTTACTCAGTGTGAAAAAAGATCAAAGAGCAAACAGGAAATAATCCAGCAAGGCGCAGTAAGAAGCTGCAGCCACATCACTGTTCCCTCTCAGCTCACCTCCCTGAACACAGGGAGTGTCTGCACTTACAGAGAAGATGCTGGTAATGCGAAGCAAGCCCTTTTCCTGCTTGCTGCAGTGCTCTGCATACACTTGCTCAGAGCCCCCCCACAATCCAGCCCAGCAGGGTCAAAAGAGCCAGAACTCCAGAAAGGTCTGGCTGGAAAAAAAAAAAAAAAAAAAAGCCAAGGAAGTACATGTCTCTATGAACTTTGATTAGCTTCTATTCCCCTTTCTCTTCTCTTTTGCTGTCACCTATCATTAAAATTAAATAACATTTGGTCTTGTTGCCATGTTAACCAAGAGACACTGCAGACTCAAAGTCAAACTAAGTCCACCCTGCTGGATACTTGCTCCTGGTACACTTGAAGGAAAAGCACAGTATAAGATGGAGAAAACAGGGGATTTATTCCTGAAAATACAAATGCCTGATGCCTACCCAACTCATAAAAGAAATATTGCAAAGGGGATGGAGACACATTAGATTTATAATTGGGATGATTCTATGCAGGTGTGTCAGTAGCTACTGTTAAGCAGGGTGAAAAAACCTGATTCACAGATCCACAAAGGATGGGGGACACAGAACAGCAGCAGTACAATGTGATGCCCATCCCTCACCCACTGCCTTTACAATGGGAAGTCAATATTCCTGCAAAGGTGACTGCTTATGTTTCACATCTGGGTTATCTTCCATGTCCATTTCAGTCCTGATCTCAAAAAAGTGCTGTTCATCTCTTCTTCCCAAACACCACCTACCAAGTTCTGCACAGCCATGAGTTGATCATATATTTTCTTGCCTTGAAAAGTCAGGATAAGGACACTCCAAAACCCAAATTAAAATAAAACAGTGCTGGATCCTCCTCAGATCATCAAAAAAAAAGGGGCAGCACTATAGCATGGACACAAAGCTTTCTGCTAGCGGGACAGCATTTTAGGATTTCTGGTTTTCTTCTCTCTTCCTGATGCTTCCTTACAAATCAGGCTCTCTCCCTGCCTAGGTCTCCTGTGCTAGAAGTCTCACTGCAGCTGCAGGGAAAGACAAGCCATTTTGCTTGCATGGCTGCCTCTGCATTTCAGGCTGATTTGTATGAGACACTGCCACCCAGCACGATTTGCATACATACCAAAATGTGAGACCTGCACAAAATGAAGCAGGAAAACCATTTGTTTCTCCTCTTGGAAAAAGTGATGGATTCTTTGCAAATGTTTACTATTAAGTCTTTCCTAAGCTTCTGAGCTATAGAATTTGTACATAAAGGGGGGTTCACCCTCTTCTCCTACAATCCTATTTGCTTCAGATTAACATGAATGACCTCTACTTCACTTGAGCTTATTCACTGCCCACAGAGCAGGGCCTGGTTGTACTGAATTATTTCCCTGCCATCATGAAATGCTATTCAGCAGCACAGGAGGGACAAGGCTGCAGATGCAGGTGTTAGCTTTCTAGAGCATTAACTGTTCAACACCCAGACAAGACTCCTGTTTAAACCTTATTCAAATCAGAAGGGCTGCAGAAAACCATGACATGAGGTACCTGAACTTAACACAGCAGAACACTAGGTCCAAACATGTGATAAAGAAAACAGGGGTGAACTACAGCCTGGCAATTACATGTGATCATACATGCAGGGTCACTGCTCCATGAAATGCTCCATCTCAGCTCCTCCTGCTCCCTCCCTCTCTGTCCTCAACTGTGTCAGTCACCCAATGTGCACCACACTTGCTGTCTTAGGAGTGCATCACAGGCTCTGGGGTGGGTGCTCTTTGAAATGGCTTAATTTAAATTGACATATGAAGTGTCACCTCCAAATTAAGCTAGGCTGAAGAAAGCCCTTCAGGACCTTTATGTCCCTTTTCTCTCTCTCTCTTCCTTCCCCTCTCATGCTACTTTAAAGAGAGCTTGCACATCATTCACCATTCTGGTCACCAATAGAAAACAGCTCCTACCTGAAAGGAGTCTTCAGGTGCATACTCTAAGGGCAGGGAGAATATGTCCTCATTTCCCCAGTCCTCCAAGAATAACAGCCCAGACTGAAGTCCCTCCACAAGTCAGATCTCCTGTCAGACACAAACCCAAATTATTCTGGCACATAAGCACAGATCTGTGCTGAAAGAATGGCCATGGGGCAATTAAAATCTGTTTTGCTCCTTTGTTCTCCAGGCAGGCTGCCTGACTGACTGGACCCTTTTACTTGGGAAAACAAATATTAGGCCCAATGTACAGCTGGCAGAAAGCCACACAGTGCCATCAATTCCTCTGTTACCCTGACTGAAATTCTGACCTATGCCTTACAACTACATTGAAGCTCTTAGTTCCTACCTGCACCTCCCACGCTTTCACATGGCACAATAACTCCCCTCACTAATTTTTGCAGACCTGGGACTGATTTTCTCAGACCTCAGTGCATCAGGCTCACAGTGGCCACCCTGTGCATCATCTGGGCTGTCTGGCAAAACTTACTCTGATATGGACTTTATTGCATTGGGTTTGGGAGCTTTTGTGGTGATTTGCAAATAATCACAGAGTTCAGGCACAACCAGTAACTACTGTATTTAAATCTTCCATTTATTACTACAAAACAGGATCCTGCCTAGAGAAGCAGAGACTGCAACTTAAAGTAGAGCAGACAAGTGTAAGGGACTGATGGCAATAACTATCCTGCTCTCACAGAGCAAGGCAATCAAACTATTTAAATACTCTCAGCACCTGGACTGTCCCAGCAAAAATTCCATCCTCAAACTCCCTAAAGAATTACACATCATTCCTTAGTCTGCACAGGCAAGAATTGGCTCTTGCATTCAGTGAATGGCAGTTGGGGCTTCAGTTTAAAAACATGTATTTACTGAAGATCACATGTGACACTTGTGATGAGCAAAGCCATTTAAAACAGTCAGAACCTGGGGGAGCCAGCCAGGACACAGAGGGTGTTGTGGGGGCCCCTCCTCAGCACACACATACTGATCTGCAGTACGTGTGTGCTGTAAAAAAAGCCAGAGACTGATGAAGACTGGTAGGATAATCAGAATAAGGCACATTCCTCTCAGAGAGATCAGAGTAGCCAGCTTTTTATAGCTTAACCAAACAGAGGCTAAGAAGGGTCATCACTGCAATCCAGAAATAACTAAAAAGCAAACACTGAGGAAGAAAAATAGCTAGTCAAGATCAGTGACTACAAATAACCAAAGAAGAATAAAAACACTATGAGTAAATTTGAACTGGAAATTATAATGTTTCTATGACCAGAAGGATGACGCAGAAGCTACTTTTCAATAGAAATAATGGGGGACAGAAGCATTTACCCATCTTTGGGCATTTATAAAGCAGACTCTAGGACATGTTACCCGCCATCAGTAGAACTGAATCTGACACCCTCGAGCTTCCTCACTCCACTGTGTGAGGAACCAAAAAAGAAACTCAAACCAAAGAAGAAAACAAAATAAAAATAGAGGAAAATGTCAATATTCACAACTATTGTCAAAAATCTCTCATTAAAACTAGGCCACAAAACCAGCAAGCTGTGCAAGGAGGAATGCCCAGAGGAGAAAAATGCATCTTGCTGAATTCAGGCCCTCTGATGATTTGTGCCTCTCCATCACAGACACTTGCCCCACACTTGCTCTCCAGCATGAATTGCCAGTTGGAATTTTCCTGTAGCATATCTACAGGGAGGCATCGGGAAACTCTGTAAATGCTGGGAATAACTACCCAAAAGCACTGTCCTGCAGTGGAACAACTGTTGGAGAGGAAAAGGAGAAGGATTATATGCTAGATTGTCTGATGGTTTATCCAGACATTCTCATTAAGGAAATGGTAATCTCTGCCTGTAGATCTCTCCTCTCTGAAAGCCTGACAGTGCCACTGAATGACTATTTATCATGATCAAAACACTAGTGAACTCATCCTTGTCTCTTTGCAGGCATGGAGCTTGTGATGATCTCCTTACTTGCCTCATAAGGTAGACATATAGAAGGAAAATGAAAGGAGAGAAAGAAATCAAGAAAATGGAAAAACATATGTGGGGAGAGACACAGCTGAAAGGAACCCCCTGTTCAAAGCACACTGGTCAGCAATGGAACAGATCCTCTAAAGGCAACTGTAGCTCATTCCCACTACTATCACCCCAAGGAGGAGTTAATCAGTATATTTGTTTCCAGGCACTCGCTGAGGGATCATAGCACAGGACAAGCACATGGACAAGCAGGAAAGATGCCTGACCCTGTCCTCCCCCACTTGCAACCCCAGGGACTGGCAGCACACCCATAAAGGAGGTGAAAGGACACAGAGCTGAAGCAATGCAGAGCAGAAACTCAGCCTCAGTTGCTGTCTGCCTGATGCCAGGCAAGTGCAATGCATCTGCTTCCCAGCTGAGAGGGGTTTCAAGGAAATGTCAAAGGAAAACAAGCATGGTGGTTACCTCACCAATTCATATTTGGTGAGGTTTTCAGAGGCACAGTGATGTGACCAGAGAATCAGTAAGTGGGTTTCCTGGGACTGACAGAGCAAAAATAATGGTAAACAGCTTGATCCAGTCATAGGTGAGACTGCTTATTAGATGCTGCCTGGTGAAGAGCCCTAAAGACTGAACTCTCACTTGAAGGAGACAGCTTTTAAAGGGCAGAAGCCAAAAGCCTGTCCAAAAATATGATCAACATCCATTTTAGTTTAATCACAGGAGCAAACTCAATTAACATGGCTGGTATAGAAGAAAGTTGTGCAAAGTAACACACTGGATTTCTCTTTCTTCTTTCCCACAGAAAAAAAAAAAAGTTGTTTGTCAGTCCCATCGGAATGCCTTTGATCTCAACACTGATCTAAGCAAAAAAAAAACCAAGAAGAAATCAAAGAAAAAAATGAAAAAAGCTCTCTGTAAGAGAGCATCCATCTTCTCTCCACACACTGCTTTGCCTCTGCCTCCCCAGGCACAAGCAGGTGACTCCTGAGAGCTGGCAAGGTGCAATGCAGAGAACAGCCTCACGCCTCCCAGTGTGCCCTGGACACTTCTGAAAGGCTTTGCCAGATCCTCCATTCTGCTCTGCTTTTGCTAGATATGTTAATCAGTGATAAAGGTTTATTGGGCTGTAGTTACATTTTACAGTCACACATAGTGCTCCTCTTAACAGCATTCTCCCTCTTTAAACTCCCAGAAGCAGGGAAGCACAGTCCATACAGTTTAAGGATCTTCTGTACATTGAATTTTGAAGCCATCATCATTGCTAGATTAACTGAACTGCCTGGGACTATCTACAAAAACAAATTATCAGCCCTTCACAGCTTGCAGAAGGTCAGGGCTGCCAGCAGAGAAACCTAAAATTCAAGAAAGGCTGTCTGTGTATTAGATCTTCATTTAGGCATGATTTGGGAATTTCAGCACTTTCTGAAGGTTAGGCATGCAAATCCTCTCCCTGAAGTCACAGGAGCTGTTAGTGAGCTCAGAAGTTAAACACACATTAAGCATCTCCTGACTTGTGGCCAGGACCATAATGTCTGTGGGGCAGTCTGATACTGCCTTGTGCAGCCCTTTCTTTACAAGATGATCTTATCTGCTCAGGGATCTCAGAACCACTGGATAATAATTATTCAGTTTAAATTACATCAGTTGACATCAGATTAGCCTTATTTTGGCTTTTCCAGGAAAAACCTGAAAGCATCCACAGACGCACATTGCCTCTTCTGATGTCAGCAAAAATGTTGCTATTGATTTCAGGAGAACTGGGATTTCATTGCAACATTTAGTGCTGAGTGTCACTAAGCAAAAATGGGACTGCCCCAGATTTCCTTACAGTTGTTAAACAAGAGAGCTATCAGTTCTAAGGACAAAAGCTGAACTATAAACAGTGCTACTTACAGTGCTGATGATAATTGGAGGGAAAAAAAGGAGAGTTAATATTTTTCTGTGGTACTGGATGTTCCCAGTAAATGCTAGAAATTGCAACAATGTTCAGTGACAGACATAGACTTCTGTGAACAGTAAACTTTATCACAATCACAATTTTTTACCTCTACAGCATTTAATTACCAAAATCTCTGTCTGGTTTGCACTGGCCCTCTGCAATCTGCAAGCTGTTCAGGGGGTCATAGTGCATCAGAGAGCCTGAACATAACCCCGAGACCTGGGAAAGATCTGAGTCTGCCAAAACCTGTTGGTACACAGAGCCCAGCAAACCTCCATGGCAGGGCTGCTGTGCCTGGCTGGTGCAGGAGCAAGCAGCAAGCCCAGGCAGACAGTTTGTGATCCTTTTGGGAAGAGCTCTCCTGTAATTCCTATAGACTCAATAGGAATTACAACATCCCTACTGAGGGGAATTGAAAGTTCACCCAGAGTCACTCTCAATGAGGGGCTGTACAGCCACCCCTCCTGCTGAGCACCACACACCCAGCATCAAACCTCTCACACTGGATTGGTAAATCACAGAAACTCAGTCAGCCTGGTCAGTTTTGGGTCACAGGGGAACATTCAATTCAGAGAGTTTCCTCAGCCCCCCTGAAGCCCTGTTTATGATTGATTAATCTAGACATACAGCAATGATAATAACTTGATAAATCTCCCTGTGCAGGAGATTTATTTTTATTTTTATTTTATTCATTTTTAAAGCATCATTATGTGCATTAGAAAGCTTTAACACTCATGACACTAATTATAATCAAGGCTCATCGAGCATTACCTAGCATTGGGGAAGAGTGTGGTGGGGGACAGTTTGCTTTAATTCCCAATCAAATTAAAATTCTCTTTTGTTCTAGCAGCCAAAGCCATCTTTCTTTTTAAAAGCATAGCAATGCCTACCTGCAATTATGAAATAAGTAATTTCATTTAAAAGGAACTGCTACATACAAGAAACTCCTGCACCTTGGATGTCCTGGTGGAAAAACATGAATTACACCTCTTTATCACAGAGCTGGCCATTTATGGCTCCCTTTAGCCCAGTATTACTGCAAAATAAAAATTTATGAAGATGGAAAGCTCATAGCTTTGCAGGGCAAAACCACAGCTGTGTTTCATACCTCACAAAACCTACTCTGTGCAGCACAGACCTGAAAAAAAATTTTTGCCTTAAGGCTAGGGGAGGATGCTTGGCTCTCTGCACAGCTGGCAGGTTCAGTTACGAAGCTATCACCCTCAGTGAGAGAGTTACAAGGCAAAACACCACATCTTGAATAATTCAGGAAGCCAGCTTGAAGGACAGCAGCAATTCCTTCTTACTTTAAATCCTGTCCCCCTCTTCCCCACACTGATCTCCTGAGACTCCACTAACCTAAGGCAGCAGGCAATAAATGAACCAGCAATTACCACAGACAGATGCATAAAGCCCTGCCCCCCTTCTCCCCACATGTGCCCATCAGAAAGGACTCTCCCATGTCTCTTCCTTCTGCTGACTTGGGAGCGAGGAAGGGAAAGCAAAAGATTATTTACCTGATCTCCAAATTCAAAGTGCAGAGCATCCCCAGGCTCCAAGAGCAGAAATCCCTGGAAAGGTCGTGTCAGTAGTGAACTCTGCCTGGCAATACCTCTCACAGCTGACAGGACTTTCAAGGTGCCCAACATCAAAGCTACAGGGTGAAGTCAGAAACTCTGACTGGGTTTGTAAATCCCAGTTTAACACATGCCCACTGCAATTTATGAACATGGTACATTAATGGCTGGGCTCAGCATCACTAAATCAGTCCCTCCTGCTACAAGTAAGCTGGATAGATCAGACCATTTAATTTTGGGTGATTTATATTGCAGATAAATCAACATTCATCTGTGAGTGATTTGTTAACACATTGCAAGATCTTCTAATCACTTTCTGGCTTTCCATCAATCAAAACTTTTGGGAATTACATCACTAAATCCCAGACTAGAGGGGCCAGGGCCATGAATTAAGTCTTGGAGGCAGAACCAAGCAGGCTTACAGTGTGGAGTGATAGTTTGGTTAGGCTGGGCTGGTTTGGTTAGGACTCCCTGCACAAACTGGAACCCAAGTTTTGCCTGAAATCTGCTCTCCTGTTTTGTTCCACAATTCCTCAGTCCCATGCTGCCATGCACAAAAATTACGTGAGAGCACGTACCCCTGAGGGTTGGATCATGAGGAAAAACACTTTCAGAAGAGCACAGGGTATTCAGCACTACTCATGTCCACAGTGCAAGGCTAGCAAGAGATATCAGAGGGAATGCTCCAGAGAAGGGAATGCTCCAACCAGCACAGAACAGGCAGCCTCAGCCCTATTCCCAGGCTGGGCACAGCTGCCTCCTGCAGTCAAGCAGGGTGAATCCCTCTGTGCCACACAGACCCAGAGCTCATGGCACACCCTGGGCAGTGACAAGGGCACAGCCACCCTCTCTGCTGCCCTCACAAAAGCATCCCTGTTCCCTCCCTCACCCTGCCCAGACTGAAATACAACTGCCACTCAACAGTGCTCTGGCTGTTGTAAAATTTATATAAGCACACACACAAATACACATTCATATAAACATATATGTGTACATTGTGCTCATACACCTATGCATATATACACACACACAGAGATAGAGAGATTCTGGATATAGAAGTAGGAACTGCAAGAGCTCATGGTAAAGTGCTTTAGTCAGAGACTTTTCCAAACCCAGAGTGTGGTTGTTCCTCCCCTTCTTCCCAAAGCCTCAGCCTCTGTAGTCTGGAACAGCCCCCTTCAATTCTGTAATTAATTTAATAATTTGGCAATCTAGCTGGATTTTGCCACTTTCAGAATGATTTTAAGATCCAGAGATGCTGCTGAGGACAAAGCAGAACCATTTTAAATACAGTTGATTAGGTAACTTGTGCCTTTTAAGCGGGCTGTATGATTGCCTGCACATGAAACCCCCCAGTACTGATGAACTCTGGTGAGATTGATGCCTTGCATTAACTGCATGAGCTCCAAGCCCAGAACCAGTGAGCTTTGGCTCCTGGCTACAGGGCAGATTCAAAACCTTAGCAAGTGCTAGCACAGTTATAGCACCTTATTTGTGTAGTCTGGCTCCCACACAGGGGACTTGAGATCTACCCTTCAAATATTTACACACACACACTTCACACACCAGCCTAGACACTGTGGAAGCAGAGCTGCAGATATGCATAATACACCTTTTTTTCCCTATGATATTGTTATGAAGTAGGAGGTGAGATTATTCACATATTAGGCCTTCAGTCTCCAGGGAACTGCCTGTGATTTCTATATTTATACCTTCAGTGTTGTCACAGAAAACATTGCAAGAGATTTTGATCTTGAATACTGATGCAAATTATAAAGAAAAAATCTGGCATTTAAACCTCATCCCCAAAGCTGAGGAAGACACAGGCTCTCAGATTTTTGCTCTTCTCTTTCTTAAAACAAAAGGACAGAATAAAGCAGCAGGAGGCCATCACACAAATGGCAATCATAAATCGATCAAGCTATCAAACAGCTGTCATCAAGAAGCAGAAAACAGATTAATGAGCATTCATTATTGACTGGCCAAGTAACCTGGCAACAACTTCACTTCAAAAGCTGACAACAGCAGGACTCTCTAATCACTTCCAAGCAGGACAGGACCTTCCCTGTGTCACTGGGCAGCACAGCTCTGGCCTTTTGCTCTTCAACATGTGGGGGATATTAAACAGGACCTAGATACAATACTGGCTGCTAAGCAGAAATATCCCAAAATTTGAATTCCCAGTCATGTAAGCACAAAGACAAATATGCAAATCTAGATCAAGGGATGCATAAGTAAATATTTTCAACAACCTATCAGGTTGTTGCCTAATACTGATAATAAAGTTTCGAAGATGAGCAACAAAGAAGTGGTAAGAAAACATAAAGGTTCACATGGTGGACATTTATGACCCTGCACTGTCAGTGCCACTGTGGCCAGTGTAACTGATCATGTTGGCTCAATGTCATTATAAGGAAAAGGTCTGTAGGCTGGGCAGACTCTGAGAATATTCCTGCTTTCCAGTGCAGTGTCCAGGTCTCTTGTATGAGTCTGGGCTCTGAACTACCCTAAATTTACACATAGCCCAGTGTCTGTAACATACAGGCAGATTACCTGTTCTGTAATTCAGATAGGATGCAAACACATCCCAGGTCATCGAACCACATGCTCGTGGCTCACTCCTGGTCAAAACAGCCCAGCTCCAAGGACCTACCAGCCACAAGCAGAGGATATTTATTTTATCAAGTCTCTGAACAAGTTCAAAAACATTTTCCAAAGGGCAATGAAAGGGGTGGAAAGTACCTTATGTCAGCAGTTGGCTCAAGACACACAGAGTTGATGGATTGAATGCTGCCAGTATTGGGATTGTGTTGCTCTTGTGCAGCAGATGAAGTAAAGCCTTGCACACAATGGGTACTGGTGGCTGTGTAAAGAATGTTCTACAGTAACAAATGAAAAGTGGGTGGCTTTTCTGTTTGCTTGAGGGACTGCTTCAATCAGGTAAGAATAAACAAAGACTCCTCTTCTTTGCACAGTGACAGCACAGACTCACGTGACTCCACCACATGTGTTACCTGTCCGACTCCTTAGGTACAAAACAGGAAAAATGAGTGTCAAAAGGTTACTGTGGTCCTCCATAAACCTCTGTCCTCTCCCCAGTGCTGCTGCCCCTCTCCTGGAGGAACTGAAATTCACAGCAGAAGCAGTTGGCACAATAAATAAAAAAATTCATTAAAACCCTGCTTTGCCTTCATGGGGATCCATCTCTTCTCCCCTGCCCCACGTTTCCTTGTTTCACGAGTCAGCAAACCTGTGAGGGACAACAGCACTAGTGGTGCATGTTCCACACAGTAAGAAGTTCCCTCTGCCTCCATTCCTCAGGTCACTTTTGCCTTAAGGAGATGTCCCATGAGCTGTCCTCCAGTGCCAATGTTCAAACAATAATAAAGTGTTGCAGGGCACTTCTGTCCATTTGTACCATTTGAAGATCAACCTTGTGGGTCACAGTTACTCAGTAATTTTACTGAGGTGATCTGAAATATGTATCTATATTTAATGTCTCTTAATATTAAAGAGATTGATTGCAGCAGGGGAAATTAAACAGTGCAGAACATGCAAGTGTGATCCAACAGCAGCAAGTGCCTTTTCCAAAAGAGCTGAGATGCTGCTGCACAGAAGGAACCAGCATTTAGCCAAGTGTCCATAATAACTGAAGAGTTCTCTACCTTTGTCAGCCAACTCTAAAACAAACTTTATCACCAGTATTGCAGCAGGGTCTGCAAGACCCACCCCACCTTCAAGGCCAGGACTGAGGGCCAAATGAGGACAAGCAGCCTTCCCCAGAGAGCATGAAGGAACATGTGGGTACAGCTAAGGATGCATAAGAAATAACAGGAGGATTTGAGTCAGACATGGAAACAGTGCTGCTCACTGTCAAAAGAAACTAAAGAATACTCTTTAATAAATGCGGCTGTGGAAGACAGAGTTTTGAGGCAGGATAGGAAGGAAGAAAACAAAGTTCTGCTGGGGATCTTGGAAGAAAAGCTTCCCCCATGAGAGTCAAAGTCCACTGGTCAAAGACCCCCCCCGCCCCCCAACACTCTAAACAGCCTTAATGGTTAGTTCAAGTGAGATAATAATGGGAGTGAAGGAGTGAAGTGGCTCCTCACTGCCTTCCAGAGAGGATGAGCTACTGCCTAGTGCTGGGCAGGGTGGCTGGAAGCAGCTTCAGGAGAGTGCACAGGTAGGAATCAGGGAAAGGAAGATGAGCAGGTGGTGTCTGACAGAAGGGAGAAGGTGGAGTAATCTTCAAAGAGGAGGAAATGCAGCAAGCAGTCTGGAGAGGTGATGTCTGCACTACCAAGGGAAGTGAGGTAAAATGAGATTTGACAACTTTCACTGCTTTCTGGGAAGGATGATACAGGGAGATGAGAGAGAAGATAGTGGGGACCTGGCTGAGAGAGCTTTACTTGAAAAAACATCCAAACAAACCAAACCTTGAAAAAACATCCAAACAAACCAAACCAAATCAAACCAAACAAGCAGCAGCCTCTCCATATACTCTAGATGCATTTGACACAAACATCAAACTAAAAAAGCATCTGAAGAAAATTCAAGCACAGATCATAATTTAATCTAAGCCAGTATCAATTATTCAGGTAACTCCAAAGCTCCATCTTCACAGAGATAAAACACTATTATTAGCACAGAAAATAAAAGCCATTTACTTTGAGATCAGAGCGTGTGAGGAGATTGAGCTCGGCTATCTCCTTTTAATACCGTGTATTTCCTAAACTAATCAATCTCCATGCTGCAAATCACTGTTTTCTGCAAAGGGGGCAAACACCTTCTCTTCATCAGTTCAGTACTTCCTCCCTGCATCTTTCTTGCCAGCAGCATATTTTTTCCTAAACTTTTAAAAGTAGAGGTAAAAATACCACTACCAAAAAGAAACCCAACCAAACTTAAACAGAAAATCCCAGTTGCCACAATGAATCACTCCCAAAGGGAAGACATTCTGTAAATCTGGTATTTCACTGTTATGAAGTTCTGTCTGGGACCAATCTGAGAATAACTTTTCACCAGAGATCCAAAAAATGCCCCAGGATAACCTTTAGCCCATATTATCATTTGAGGTCCCAATGGCTTCCACACACAGAGTAACCTCTTTCCCTGCCAAGACCCTTCTGCTTCTGGCTTCAGATTTCCACAGAGAAGAAAATAAAAACCCAATCCCCACAAGCCATTTTATTTATTAATGGACAAAATTCTCTCAGTTCCTTCACTGCTTTTCCCATAGCTACTAGACAATGTTCAGACACCCTTCTGCTTGGGTTATCTATGTACAGCTAAATTACATTTAATTCAATTATAAGTGAAAGCCACAGGAAGCCAATATGACAACTCCACTAGATAATCTTCCACTTCTCTGCCATAATTTCATCTATAAGAACCTTTTCTCATTTTATTTCAGGATTCCTGGCTGCCTCAAAGTCTGATTTGTTTATTTTAGGACAAAAGCAATAATGTGTCTTTTTAGTCATGTCAGAGATTTTAAATGTATGTAGAGATAAATTAAATCTTGAGAAACGACCTTTCTTAAATAGTAAAACAATTCCTTTTTATACTGTTAAATTAGAAAAAGTAAATGGTTAATTTTCAGCACCAGGAGGGACATTCATCTTGCTGAGTGCTTCTAACAGAGATGCATGCACAAAAATCACTGTGCATTGCCAAAAATATAAATAACTAAAATAAAATAAAGCTATTTAATTATATGGCATTTTAACAAGATTTTATAATTATATTGCATTTTAATGGCATTTGGACAATTAACTCCCTTCAGCTCTTTGCAAATCTCTGCCTTAGGCAATGACCCCATGCCAATGCCCCCCCCAAATTCATGTGTAAAGCAAAGTCCAGGGTAACTGATGTCCCTGCTGAGGTACAGTGGCCTCCAGAATGAAAGCAGCCACTGTGTCCAGTGCACAGCAGTGTGCTCCCTTTAGCCATGAGCCACTGGGGATTTTGCCACACAAGATGGAGCACTGGGAACCTGGGACAAGTAACTGCATCCCATCCATTTTCCTCTGCTCCACAGGCCAGCAAGGCTGACTGACAAGAGCATCATTTCAGCAGACACTAATACACCAGTACTAACATTCACTTCAGTGAATATGGAGGGGGATGTTGTCTCTGGAATCTCCCTGGTGAATATTAACCTGTGCCAACCTGTCTCCCTTTAACAGCTGGGAAGGAAGGAAAAGTTCACAGATGCAAACTAAGGAACTTATGGGTCAGGAAATCTAAGTTCTCCCTGGGAACTGCATTTCTAAATAAAAGCCATCCTTTCAGTGCAGTGCTATTTATAAGAGCTGCAAGTTTATACTGCTCATTCCCCATTTAGTTTAGCCTTTCTCTAATATTCATTATCTCACTCTCGACTTCTCGCTGTCTGCATATCCATTGTCACCTCTCATTTAGGAGTGACTCATTCTTAAAAGGATTTAGTCAGCTGTGAACAGCCAAGCTGAGCACTGTGCATGGCATAGCCAGGGAAAGAGAAACTCTAGAAACGTCTGGACAGATCTATTCAGATAACCTCCTCTGCAAACAGAGCAAGTAGGCAGCCCAAAATAACCCACCTTGAGTCTTCGGGAATTTTACTCCAGAATTTAGGGTCAAATTATTGCTTCTGTCATGCTGACTTTAGATGGGTAAAGGAGTCTTCTCCTCCACTTCATCACTGCCCATCACACCCTTCCAAAGCAGCAGCTATTTATCTCACTGTCCCCTGCATGCAGGAAGCAAACCAGAACATTTCACCATCTGTCCAGCAGCAGTGTTCAAGAGCACAGATTTGACCCACTACCCTGCTCTTCTACAGGCCTAAAAAGCCTTCTCTGAGGAGGTGACCACCTCTGCCCCTTGTTGGGAGCTGCTGGGACAGAGCTGCCTTCTAGTGGGACTCACCTGAACACATGGCTCTGGTAGATCTCACCCCCAGTCTACAGCACCTCCTCTCCTGATGAACTGGCTGGGTTGGTGCCTCACAGGTCTGCAGGGGAACTGGGTGGGTGGCTTGCAGGTCCACTCAGGAGGCTTCTTATGACACAGGAGATGAAGAGAACTGAGCAGCTGCTGCAGGGGCTTGAGGGAAGGGCACCCTGTGCAACCTTACATCTGTGGGAAATGACAAGGCAGCCTCAGAGGCCAAGATAGCTGGGTACTGTACTGGACTTACTTGGGAAAGGCAAAGTAAGCCCTATATTACATCAGAATTTACTTTCAGGTTTATGAGTGTGGCTGAAGATCACAGAGGTGTCCAAAATGCTGTGCTAGCAAAATGCATCCAGCTTCCTCTTCAAATGAGCCTAATAAACTGGGAAAACCCTGTCAGTGTGAATATACTGTGAGTTACTGAGGCGCACACGTAGTCCCTGACAGGGCTGATTTCCATGGGGCAGTCATGTGCAGCTCAACCAGAGAAGATGACAAGTTATCTCAACACCTCATCTCTCTGTGGCAAAAGTGCCCCTGCTTTGTCTCATCCTGCTTTTGGGGTTCTGTTCAATAGGACAAAGTAAGTCCACCTCTTTTCTTCATCACCCACACCCCCTGTGCCTGCATGGGCTGGCCATGCACACAGCTCAGCTCTGTCACAACAGAGCAGCTTTCTGCAGCCATGGCCAGTACAATGTCAGCTTGCCCTCGGATTCTTCTGCCAATTCCTGGGACAGAAAAGTCAACCCTGTCTTTAAAATTCCGATCTGCAAAACAAAGCCATCCCAGAACAAAAACAAAACAAAACCAGAAGTGAGATAAAGGACTGAAAACAACAGATATTCACCCTGTTCTTCCATCCTTCTTACCAGAAAAGGACAAAAATCAGAACTGGTTTTGATCAAGGCCCTGTGGCTGAAAGTAGTACATTTGAGGGAAGGAAAAGACAGGCAGATAAATGGTTCTAATTTTGGCATATCCTGCTTACAAATGCACCACACAGTATATCACCCCAACCAAACAGACACAGAACTGGTATCATAAGAGCAATGCTGAATGCAGAGCCTGGTTTCAGCACCCACACCAGAACAAACACTGCTCAGATATGTCCACACCAGTACCTTGCTTGGGCTATGCTCATGTCCCTTTCACCTTCCCCTTGCTCTTGTTTCCTGGCAAATTATATTCCCCACCAAAAAACCCAGCCTGCTGAAACCAGAAAACTGGAATGTTTGCTGAAACCAGATTGTAAGACAATCAGAGAGTAAGTGTTGCATCTGCAAATATGAGCATTTCCCTGCAGAACTAATTCCAGAAGCCATTTTCATCCAATTAACAGGGTGAAACAAACTGCTGCTAGGCCAAGGGAATCTGGCTAGCCAATCTATTTGGACCTTGTTTCCACAGCTTTCAGTGTAAGAAGCTGGCAACATGGGTTCTTTTTCCTGAAATCAGTAGGATCAAACAAGAAATAGCCTCTCGTAGAACATAACCACACATGATGGCAACTATCCAAATAACAGAGAACTGGACAAATACAGTCAAGTAGATTATGAAACTAAACCTGCTTTTAAAAAATGGCTTTTGTTGGATGCAATCCTGTTCAGATTACAAATCCTTAAGAATTTGTCACAAGGTTTAGCTCCATCACACTTTAAAAAAAAACTGAAACAGGAAAAACAAACAAAAAAGAGAATGGAGAACTCATTTCTTAAATAATAAGAGTTCCCCAAGACATGTTTAGCTTATTCACTTGCTCTAGTAACAGCTTAGTATGTGACAGTATGTGGCTTGTTGATAAGCAATGGACAAAACCTAGATCAACCATTCTTGTTCCCCCAATTTAAGTAAATTTACTTCCTACATCATAAGTATGCTAAATTTAAAAACACTGGCTAGGATGCTCAGCAGGGAGCCCCCATTCCTGATAGTGCTTTTCCTGCTACAATTTGTAAAGGCCTAGGAGAGTCCCAAAAGGGATGACAAATCTCTTCTCACTAACCTATGCATTATAAGGAAATGCTTACCAGTCTGGGGTGTATGTGCTGTAGATCATATCACAAAATACAGCAAGAGCTTGCAAGAGGAGTTCTGTGACTCCCCATGGTGGTTGCCTCAGCCCAGCATTAAGAAACTGAAATTCATTTGCACTGATCTCTTGCAAAGTTCGAACACTTAGATGAGTATCTCTTTTGCACCAAGCGATCCAGTTGCATCTTGAACCCTTCCCACATCTTGCAACAGTGAACAAACAGCCCTAAGCAGCAGGGACTTTTGTTCCTAGAGAAACTCTTCACCCCTCCACCCTGTAACCATACAGAGAGTCTGAAAAATAAGCCTTGTAATTAGCAACCCAGTCAAATTAGATTCACATTGTTTCTCCTTCAGCTCAACTACGCCTGCAATGCTCTCTCCAGCTCCAGTTAACCACTGCTTGTCAGCCAGGCCCAGCACAGATGAAACCCCAGCAGCATCTCCAGCCTGGATCTCTGCTTCCCCTCGGTGCTGCTGCAGGAGCCAAGGCAGGAGCACACAGCAAACTTCTCTCCCAGGAGACAAAAACACCCAAGGTGCTTCTCATTAGAGCTTTCTGAAACTCACACCCTTCTCGTCTTGCAGCCTTCCTCCCTGACAGCACCCAGAATACAAAACATATGAAAAGCACATGGGGAGACAGGAGGAGGGAGGGGAGTGGAAGTTAACACTGCTATAATGAAAATGTCTCAAAGCTCCTTCTCTTTTCTGTTCCTAGATGCAGAAAATAGGAGTAAGGAGATTGATTTTCTGGGTTTTTATTGTCCTCCCCTTTTTATTTTCTACCTTTCCAAGCCTCTCCAATTTTGGCAAAGTTACAGAGTAACAAAATTACACAGCTGCCTCCTTCTTCTCAGTTTCACTTAGGAAATTTTACACAGAATGGGTTTCTTTGGTTTTGGAATTTTTTTTCCCCAAAGAGTGGGGACAGCAAAATGCTAAAAAAAATATGCCTGAAATTATTCTAAGCTTTATTATTTAAGCTTTATGCAATTGTACTAGGAGTTCAAAAATCCTGAGGGTAGGGGAAAGGAGCATTCAAGAAAACCCTAAGTAAGGAGAAAAAAAAAAGTCAAACACAAAAGAAATGCTTTCTTTATAAATAAAACTGGAGTTTTGATTGCTTTCCACTTGTCTATCAAAGAATAGGCAAGTATTTTATTTCAATTATGCATAATTTTCTGCCAAAGCCTTTTGGGGGGTAATAAAAAGTAATTTTCATTCTGCTTTTTCAAAGCACAGCTGCTTGACATGCCTCATGAAAGGTGCCTGGTGTGCCATTGCCAAGGCTGCCTACTGTGTCACATGGTGAATGTCTGTCCAGTGCACTCCTGGCTAGAAGGTACCTCCAGTTTTCCTGTATCTTGTGAAAATCATGGGACTAACAAACTGCAAACATCCCTGTGCTTCTCAGGCATACAGAATGATCAGTGAAATCACCACACACAGTAAAAATACTGCAAGTGCATTAGCAGCCTTCCCCTGAGTCCCTGATTTCCACCTAAATAACCAGTAAGTTCTGCACTGTACTGCTGTGCACACAAGTTCTATCAGACTTTGCAACCAAGTCAAGATTTTCAAACAATCCAGGGAGCCATTATTGAAGCCAAAAAGCAGATTGAACTTTTAGATCAAAAAGTCCTGTTCTACACAGGAAAAATTTTATTACAAACATACTCACCTTCCTAAAGGAGCCCACACATGCCCTAACAGTTCACCCTGAGTTAGGAAATTCCCTTTCACCAGCACTCTGAGCACACATGCTGTTGCTTTCATCAAAAGCAAATTCAGTAGCCAGGAAAGGAGGGGGAAAGGTATCAGTGGTAGGGGAGTCTGTCAGCTGCAGAATCAGAGAATAATTTCTAAACCCCTCAACACTTCATCAATGAATGTGTATTCCCCAGGAGGTGGAGGTCCTGTCACGGCCTCTACATCAGCAAGGAGGCAAAACCAGGCCTGCTGAAGGACAACCAGGGATGGGAATTCACCTGGCAGAGTGCACAAAACACAGCAGCTGAACAAAACTCAGTATGGAGACATCCTGGGATTCATGTCATAACCTGGGCACACACTCAGCCCCCAGCAGTGAGGGGCAGGGCAGGGCTGGCCCCACACTTGGGTCACATCCCAGACCTTCCAAACAAAACAATCTGGTACAGGAAACCACCCTCCAGCACTCACAGAGAGCAAGGTACAAAATCCAAAGCCTTGCCAAGTGAAGTGTCCAACGGGAGAGCTGGAAATGGAAACCCAAAGCCAGGTTTCCAATGAGCATTTGTTTGCAGTGTGGCAAGAGCAAGGCAACCCTCACCCCCTCACTGCTCCCCCTGTCACATCCCTCACCTCTCAGCAGGTGCCTCTTTCCTGGAAGAGGATGGATTGAAGAGTGAAGACACCCCTGCTTTTCCTGCCTCTGCTACAGCACAACAACCAGAGAGGCAGCAGAGGACCAAGCAGAAAGAAATGACCTTTAGTTTGCCCAGTAGTCACTGCCAGCTTCTCCTGCAGCTTCCCACTCCACCCTGGGCTGATCCCAAGTACCCAACTGCCTCAGCCAAACCCCCTGGCCCTGGGAGGAACCTGCAGCTCCATCCTCAGGGAGCTGTGAACTGAAGGTCTGATCCAAGTGCCTTCTACACAGGCAAATTCAGACCCAAATGAGCACCCAAAGTCAATCCCACACCCTGGGCTGGTGTGACAGGAGCTGTTTGGGCCCAGGCTGCCTTGGCAGCTCTTCTGATGCCATGAGTGAAGAGTCCATAGCCTGAGGAGTTGGTCTGAGAACTTCCCTTCACCCACTGACCAGAGGGGGTTTGCAGGAGGTTAAAACAAGGACCTGGACAAAGGAAAATGAAAATCAAATGACAATGAATCATAGGAAGATGGGAAGAAAGGAGACGTGGGATGCATGACTAACATTTTATTGTCTCTACCTCAGTTTGCTGTCCCCAAAACCCTTCAATGTGGCAACAAAGCATTTATGGCCCACTCCAAAGGGACCAAGAGCAGAGGGAGTTCTCTCACTGGGTTGGCAGGGCTCAGGTTCACAAGGCAGCTCACAGATGGGTTTCCCTGAGGGTGTGGGCAGGATTGCTGCCAGATCTCAGAACTTCACCCCTTTCCCTGCTGGAGGGCTGGGGGCAGCACTCCTACCAGAAGCCTCATTAGAAGGCTCTCCTGGCAATGGCAGATCTTTGCCTGTGGATGCCCAGGAGCATGGAGCATCCTCTTGATAACAAAGCCATCTCTTTCTCCTTCAGACATCCTAGGCATTTCCCTGAAGTCCCTGTGTGGCTCAGAGCAGTTACCTTTCAAAGTGCTATCTTTTTAATTTGCTCAAGGACACTTCATGGTGCCATTAGAGTTTCTCTCCAGCAAACATGCTATTATACAGCTTGGAAACTTAATTAATTAAACAACATGTATAATTTCTTTCAACAGCTAATGCAGCACAGAGGAAGAGATCTGCCATGCTCTTGGTTACTTCAGTGCCGCTTCCAAGAAGCTCTGAAGTCCCTGGGCAGAGAATCAGCCCTGTCCTGCCCCCCTACTACATCTCTTATCACCATGCAGAACAATTCTGTGCAAAAGGAGATCCTCTCAAATAGCAGATTCTGGAGCCAACAAGCCTCACAACTTACTGCCCTCCACATTGTCTTTGCCTTAGAGCTGCCAAAGCTGTTAGCACTGGTAAAATTTTACTGTGTCCTCAAATCTCATTATGTGGTTTTCCTTGAAAATGCCTCTTGGCAGACAATTCTTGTAGTCCAGCCCCTTGTATGCAATAAGGTCTTCCCATTGTTACTCATGGCACACTTTTCAGTTTAAATTCCCCCTTTCTTTCTCAAGATAAAATAGAGAAGGAAAGAACTGATCACGTTTTCTAATGAGATTCTTCAGACCTCCTCTATTTCTCTGCAAGCTTTGAATGTAGGCAATATGAAAATATGAAAAAATAGCAAACTGTAGTGAATTTGCTACAATTTTCTGAGACTCTAAATACCAAATTCCATTTTATCTTCATTTGGATTTCTCATATCATTACTAAAAACAAAGGTTAAATCCATTCCCAACTATATTGCTTAAATGAGGAAAAAAAAAAAAAAAGGCCAGTCTTGGGGGGATCAATGCTTTGCTTCCACACCACAAACAACTCCACTCAGCAGTTGGCTAATTTATCATCATTCATTTAAAAAGAAGCTTTATTGGAAGTGCAATACCTTTTGTTTCCCTGGAAATGCAGGGTTTGCCTTTCCTCTCCTACACAGAGTGAGAGGAGAGCAAATCCACCCAAAGTGATCTGACAGCTCTCAGTGTTACTGATAATACTTCAATACAAGCAGCTCCCTGATTGTATCACCAGAAGAAGTCACTGATAAAGAACACCAAGAGGCAATATCCCCTGTGGAGATTGGGAGCATCAGGTAAATTCCTTCCTCCTTCTGCTCATGGGCTTATCAGCAAGGCTGTGAGGACTGTGCTACCTTGTCAGGAGAGAATCTGGAGCAGCTAGGGCAAAAGACAAGTGAATCATCAGAACTGAGCTGAGTAAGTAATTTAACAGAAGCCCAGTTAGTTGCACTGCAATAGTCACACAGGAGGTTTTCTTCTCACTCCTGGAGCTGGTGGAGAGCACAGCTGTGGAGGATCTCTGCTGGATCACACAGCTGGACCCCCACACTACACACAACCAGCAAGGCAGATGTATTTAGTAGTCACCTCCACACACCTGATGAGATGAATCCAAAGAAAAGCTAAAGTCCTTAAGGTTCCACCTCTCCCAGAATCCTCCCTTGAGTTTAAACAATGCTGTAGTTCAGCAAAACATTCAGCACTGATTGGACACCAACCCTGTCTGCAGTGAGGAGGAGCAGCTTCCCACCACCCCTGTGCCATGGCCAAACCTCACCTGAGCCCCATGGAAACCCTCTCGTGCAGGGAGCAGTCCCAGCTGTCCTCCCCACTCCTTGGAGGGGCTGGGAAAGCAGGAAATCTTCCTTGCTCTTCTTTCAACAAGCTCTCTGTCACAAACCCATATTCCAAGGACCAGGGGGAGCACTAATTAAAGGAGCAAATATGCCCTGGTTTTGAACGTGCAGGCAGCTCAGGGACACAGCCTCCATTTCCAACCAGCTGGCTCCTTGTGGGGCAAACAGCTGCTGGATTTTTCAGGCTTCATTGCCTGTCCAGCCCAGCACACTGAAAGAGACTTCCACCCACCAACACATGCAAGATGTGAACTTCTCCCTCAAGCAGGCACATAAGCCACCCCTTTAAATGGGGTCAGTGTTAATTAACCCACTTTAAGGCCCTTTATGCAGAAAAAAGAACACTTTTCACTTTCTGTGGACACAGTTTCATCTGCCAGCTACCTTGTACAGAACAGCTCTCTGCTTTCACTTGCAGGGAGAGGGGGTTTGTGTCCCCTCCACACTCAGGAAGGTCCCCAGCAAACAAGAGAACACATGGGTGGAATTATCAGCTTATTTCACTGGAAAGCATGAGTACAATTGTGGAAGGGAAGGCACTTATTCAGAGTACTCTGATAGTAAGGTTTTGGCTTGGCACTGTTCACAGAGGGCCTTTTGGGTTTGGTGTATATATATTTATTAGAAAAATGAGCAGGTAGAACACAGAGCATGTACCCACAGTAAGGACTCTCTTCACTGTTATTTACATACACACATTTCTATTGTCTTCACTCAAAAAACAAGTCATCTTTTTTACCCATCAAAAGACCTGAAAAGCCCAGTGATCATACTGGAAAAAATGTTTCTATTACAGAATCTTTTAAACATAAAAAGTAACTCAAAGCAAAGAGTGAGCAAATTAGTGACTTACTAATTTGTTGCAAAAAACTCAAACATAGAGCCACATTTCACAACAGGCTTACCTGCAATAAAAGAAACAAAAGACACAGATTCCCAAAAAATTATGTTGGGAAATTTCTCCCCTTTTACTTCTGTTTTATGATTTTAGGTTATTTTAAAATTACAGAACATTCAAAGCCTTGAGTACTTCTTTATCTCCAGTTATTTGCTGGCCTTGAACCTGAACTTTCAAAAAATCCTGCCTTCACTGTAAAAAGACCAAGAAGTGTAATTAGAGGGAAGTGTTATCCTTAGATTAAAGTGCAGCAGAGATGCAGCACTGCCATCCCAGCCCTGAGTGTGCTCAATGAGGCAAACTCCACTGGGAAGAGTACAAGGTTCAATCAGTGACCTTGGGATAAAAACTGGAATACCACTAACCACAGCCACTTGAACATCAAGAGTCAGGATTAAAAATAAATACACACAAACAGCAGTCTTGGGGCTGGGGAGAGAGAAAGGTGTCTCCTCTTTGGTTCAAATTTCCACTTACTCTTCCATGGATGGGGAGCACGGGAAATTACTTCCTCATGGATGCTGAGAGATACTCCTGAATCTGAGAGTTGAGACCTTAAGGAAAAACCCAAACCAGCAACAATTGTAATAAAATAACACTTCAAGATGCAAAATTAAGACTTTGCACAAGTATCCATACACCCCCTTTTCCAAACAAAGACAAAATTCCCAATTTCCTCAGCTTTACTTCAGAATATTCCCCAGAGAAAGATCCTTTCTGACTTCCCTTTGCTATCAATGTTGTTTTCCTCTGCTTCCCCCTCCCTTTCACCTAATTTGTTCCTTAGATGTAAAGCTCAGCTCTGCTGATTTCATAAGCAGTTCATAATATTTTTACATTAATGTTTTACATTATAAAAGACTGTGAAGAAGCCTCTACTGTTATTTCTTGTTTCTGCCTAAGAGACAACAACGTTGCTTAGCACAGTGCACATTTACCACACTATGGGGCAGGTATGGCCCAGCTCTGCCTGTGCCCCATATCTGCATTTCTGCTCTCCACCCCCAGCTGTGGATGTCTGACTGCTGGATCCCAGGCATGATTTTAATGGGTGATTTTTATAGGTGTGACAGCTGGAGTAAAGTACTTAGCACTTGAGAAAAGCAGGTCTCTTGGCTCCAAAGCCAACCTGGGCATTCAAAAATCATTACTCAGATCCTAAAAAATAATGAGATTGGCTTAGCAATAAAGATGGGTTTAGATATTAAAGGTTTTATTTGCCTTATGGTGTTTCTGCCTTTTGCTTCTTCTAGCCTTTTTTTGTTTGTTTGTTTTCAGCAAGGAGAATTAGAAATTGTCTTTTAAATGAAAACAGAGATTCTTCCCATAAATCACCTGACTTCTGGAGCTAGGATCTCAGGAAAAATATTCAACCTCATCAGATTGATGGCTCACAGAAGTGATTAGCAGTGCATATCCTCATTAGAAGCACATTTTCTTTGTACAGGTTCCTTCAGGTAAAAAAGGTATCAGAATTGTCTTCTCCCCTTGTGGATACTGTTACCCAGTCTCTCAGAGTTATCACAAAGGGGACACCTACATTCAATAAACAGGCCCATTTGCATTTGGACTTACAAACCTATACAAAATCTATTTCAGAGGAAACCTCTTATATCATCAGAATTGTCACACTCACTTCATGCAGCCTGAGATATTAGAGGGTATCTGTGCCCTTTGGCTATGTGAGAGACATCAAGGCTCTCCTAAATGCACATTGCCCAGTTCTGGATGCAATGATCATCAAGGATTCTGAAGCCTGGCTCGGTTCATGAGACCTTGATCCAAAAATTTCCAAAGCTCTGGGGAAAGTCTAAGGCAAGATTTGGCTTTGTGTCTTACACATTTTGAGGGTGGGAGAAGAGGGAGTAGAACATTACCTGTACATATCCCAACCCATCAGCAAGTCTAAACCATCTTCATCCTTCCCTAGAAAGCAGAACAAACCAGCCCTAAGCTGATAAAAACCTACCAGACATCAGAGAGGCTGATGAGTGGCACACTATGGATGGACTTGCAAGCTCCCTCTGGAATTAAAAAATGCAAATGATTCTAGAAAGAGGGGAAGATTTTAACATACATTAATGTATTTCAGACTTGCCACATTCTTTGAGTTCTGTTGTTGAATTCTTTTCTGGGAGAGGGGGGATGGCAAGGCGACCTATTGGTGTAAATAATCAAATGTAGGCTTGGCATGAGGCAAGACTCCATCCCCACTCTCAGGATCTCAAACGGGAAGGAAGGTCACACTTCCAGCTCCTCCCTCATCCTTCAGAAGTTACACCTCTGCCCTGCTTAGCAGCAGCCTGGCCAAATGGCAATATTTGGTGCTGCCACATCACCCTGGAATGAGCAGTCAGCTGGTAACTAACCTGAAAGCTTCCAAGAGCCACCATGGCTGCTTCCAAGCCATTCTTCCAAATCCACTTCCTCTTCCAAGAAGCTTTCCAAGAAGAAGAACAGCCAACATACCATTACCATGATGATGCAGAGGCCCACAGGCCAGGCATGAGGACTTGGCAGCTCTTTTTTGATGCTTCACTTCCAAAACTATAACCAGAGTCAGTTTTGGCTGGAGGGCAATGAGGTTTTGGCTGGAGGTGATATAGCTAAGGACTAATCATGTTCCTACTGAAGTTAATGGAAGTTAATTTCCCCATCATTTTCACCTGTGTTGAATAACTTAAGGACATTCCTCTATCAGTGCAATCAGCGATGGAGTCATACAAAGGTGGAGAAAATGGGACACACAGCCATCCTGAAAGAAAAATTCAGGAGCAAAGATCATCCCAATCCATCCTGCTTAGGATAATTTGAGAGGCCTATCTTTATGTAACCTGGTTTGGGAAGAGACATGCACACTTACTGCCTCCCTTTCCTCCCTGCAAAATCCCCATGCTGCTCTAAGAAGAGTCCCCTAACAAACTAAGCACTCACAGCTTTTCAAAGAAGGCATCGATGCCCTAAAATAAATAATCCTTTAAACCCTTGTGCATTGCAGCACTTGCTGGGCCTTAGGCAGGGAGAAAACAAGACAAACTGCAGCTGTGAAATATGAAGTAGGACAGGAATGAGAAAACATTCCTTTCTCCTGGGGAAGCAAGTGTTTTGATCTACCAGTTTAAATGAGGCCTTGCAAATCAAGAGCCTCACACACACCCAGAGGAGGAAGAGCTCTTGCTGAGCTCCTGCAGAAAGGAGCTGCCAGCAGAAGGTGTCCCAGCAGCACCGGGAGATGAACAAACCAGCAGGAAGGAGGGGAACTGCAGTCCTGCTCTAACCAGCTCCTCTGCTGTTTCTGTTTCATTCAGCTCTCCTCCTTGCCTGTATTCTGCTATGATCTTTTCTGCTTAGAAAGGAACCATGACTCGGCATAAGTGCAAGAATATAAATTGTGTTACAAGATGTTTCTTAAGGTTTAAATACGTTTTAATCTGCAGGTATAGGGTGAGTCCTCACAAGAATTCTGGGAAAAGAGAAGCTGGTGATTTATTTGAGAGTATTCTCTCATTTTCCAGCCAACTCATCCCAACATGGCCAGGCACACTCAGCTCAGGTGCTCTATTGGAAGCACTGGTTTTGCAAGGTAGGAGGAAGGCACTGCCATTGCTGTTACAATTAGTAGCTGCCAAAGTCTACTCACTGCATCTCGCTCTATGTGATGTCTGAAAAGGGGTGCAAGAACAAGATCCAACTTCCTAGTGCCAGTTCCTGGTTAACCATGAGGCTTTGAGTCCCAGCTAGGACACTCCACCAAGCAGCAGCAAATGTCACTGTGATAGGAGAGAGAAGGACCATTTTTCAAAATATTTGTGATATCTCATTGATATCTCAACATATCAAAATACCTATGTAGGAACCAAGTATCTTGTTCAGCTAAGATCAAGTCAGAGATACAAAAACAACTGTAAGCAAAACCGAGCCACTGTCAGCATTCAGTGTCTGAGAGCCACCCCTGTCCTCTGGCCTCCCCAGCTGTCCTTCCTATAACAAGGGGAACAGAAGACAACCTGTATCTGCTGACCAGGGAACAAATGGAATATACTTGGCAATAAGTTAACTCAGCTTGAAGGAACCAATATTAAGCATTCCAAAAGCAAATAATCACACTCTCTAACTAAAGTTGTCACTCTAGAGTCTTGCATAGAAGAATGAAGACTTGCTCATTGTAGTCCTGTCATCTCTGAATGTATCTCTCTTCACAATTTATTTTTAAGTTCTTTAGACACAAACTTTCATTTGCTGTTGTTTGTGTCCAAGTATAAACAGGGCCTTTTTGAAGATGGAGACTTCCAGGCTGTGATAAAGGCTTGGAAGGTTGTCTAGCACTGCTGCAGTCTCTCCAAGAGCTTATGCAGAGTCCTTTGCAGAGATGTTATTCCACAACTTCTCAAAGCACCTCAATAGATTTTGACAGATATTCCTACACCTCATGTAAGCACCAGCATGCTAGCAGGACTGTTTTTCCTATCCAGTCAACAATGAAAACATAAGGAACACTGCACTGACATGTGCAGACACCAGCTCTTCATTTCTAACAATGGTTGCTTCTGGTCATTTCTGATTTCTCTCACTCATCAGAACTGAGTTGTTGCTGTCACTTATCTTCCAATGGAGTGGCACATTTTATTTCTAGGGAAGAAACTAAAAACATATTTCAAAAGTGTTCAATCAACCCTGTCAGGATCATTTCTGTCAAGAGAAGAACCAAGTAAGAACACTAGAACTTGAAAGGTTTACTGTTACACCATGTACTGCTGTAATTATCAGAGTGTACAGGCAAGGTACAAGCAGAGCAGAATTTTTCTGCCAACCACTGAAAGAAACTGGCATCCCAGATGATGAGCATTTGAGCATTTCTTTAGGTCCTCTCTCCTCTGCATTTCCACATGCCCTGCAGATACTGTTCAGTCCCAGCTTGTGTGACTTGAAGGTATTACATACAAGACTTGATAAGAAGACAACTATTTTGCTCCATGGTAATTTATGAAACTTCAGTAATTCAGTGTCTTTTATAGTGAAAACAAACCTATTCTGGTATTTTAATGCAGCAAAATCATTCTGAAGCATCATCCACATTTAAATGGGAATCTTTCCAATGAAGACAGGTAAACCCAGAGATTATTGCTGGAATGTGACAGATTCTAACACTTGTCCCTGATGTGAGACGAAATTGTCCTGACAGATGAGGGACTCTGAACCTGTCATACCTGGTTCAATGCTTGCACTAGCTCTGCATGACTCCATAGGACCACATTCATGAGCAGATGCACCTTTGTGCTGAACAATTCCATGTGTGCAGCTGGCAGAGCAGCAGCCCCTGTAAGAGCCTGGCAACACTCCTCTGGCCAGGAGGGGCTCTACTTCACAAGGATTTGATTATCCTCAGTCACCGAGAAACTGAAGAGTAGTCAGATATCTGTAAGCACATCTTATGTACTCAGATCTCTGCCCAAGTTCAGCACTTCAAATGAGAAGAGCCAAAGGGGACATTGCTGTCAGCTTTCCCCCCATTATTCTGTAGAATGCCACATCTCCCCTTTCTTCACTTCTGTTTTACACCAGCATTCCACTAAGACAGTGTCCTAAACAAGAACTCAGAAAGCAAGGAAGATGGATTCTGTGATTCTATTACCCAGAGTGATTTCTAGGACAACCTTCCATATCCTAATGTTCTACTTCATCCTTGAGATACAAATATTTTTTCCTCTATGCATGTCTCAAGGACTTCCTTCTAGATTTTACAGCAAAAACTATTGAAATACAGATTCACCCAGAAACTTCATGGAGTGCAAACACTGTTACTCTCCTTTCTAAACTATACACATAATATGACATCCACCTCTGCTGAGGTGAATTTCACTTGATCTTGGCATGACTTACACAAATGCTGACACCAAAAAGAAGCCTGCTCCTCATTGCATTCATTTAAGGGAAAGAGGTTTAGCTTTGTATCTCCAGTGCTTCCAAAATAAGCAAAGGATAGTACTGAAGAACTCTGCTGGCTCTGCTCTACTCCAAAGCACCTGAGACAAGGATGGGAAAGAACCAGCACTGTGCAACAATCCCATTCCACAGTGTAATTAACTCTCATTTTCCCTGGCCCTGGAGTGCTTGTCTCCTTCAGCCATAACTGAAAGAAACAACAGAAAGCTCTGCAGGCAAGGGAGGGGACAAAAGTAGCTGCTGAAAGTTGTTCTCCCTGTTGGCTGTATTGCTTGTTAGGCAACTGGCTAAATTTTTTTCATCACAGAGGTCATCATAAATAAATTGTGCATACAGATCAAGTTGAAACAGAGCAATTAGGAGTCAGGAGAGTCAGCCCCCAAAATTACACTCTCTCTGGATGACCCAACAGCCTTGGGGGACCTGTTCCATGCCCATTCTGACATAAAATGCTCTTTTACTGGGATACCACAAAAAGTCTGACATCAGCTGAGACCACACCCTGTCCCATTGTTCACACAGCCTCACTGCCTCCCCACACCCTGAACACCTCCAGTTCTCCCTGCACCCCAGTGTGGGCAGTTTGGAGCTGAACCTGGCACAGCCCCAGTGCTCCCAGGGCTGCTGCAGGCTGGGGGACACAGGGCACAGCATTAGCCATGTCCCACTTCCCTCCCCTGGAAAATGGAAGGAAGCCATGATTCTTTTTCCTAGGGAAGGCTGTGGACTGGTGTCACCTCAGGAACTGCCCTGCACCCCTGGCAGGGATAAAGCAGGAGATGTGCAGGTTCTGAGCTTTGTGTGCCCCTTTCCAGACTGCAGGCCCAGCAAGGCAGGAGCTTGGCTTGCTGCCTACCCGTTCAACTGTCCTGACTTGTACCTGGGAGCTCCACAACGAGCAACGTAAAGAATTGTTTTCTAATTAGCCATGCACACCAAAGGAAGAACCATGTAGCTAATAAGCACAAACAGAATTACCATTCCATGAGACTTTATTAGGTACTTACAACTGAGATTGTAGCCATTTGTCCTGACAACAAGCTTAGGCAAAACTGAAGCATGGTGTCCTTTAAATCTCAACTGGTTTAATTAGACTAGTTGAGGATATTTGATAACCCAGCCCTTTAGCCCCTCTAAAAATAATCACATTGTATGTCTTATTTATTAATTTTTATTTATATCAAGATACTATTCTGTTTCTCTAGGGGGCATTTGCAAAAGTTAAAATGTAGAGCCAGAAAATAAATCCATCAGTACCTAATAAATCCATCCAGTACCTAATGAAATGACCTTCCAAGGAAGTAAAACCACATCACCCTGAAAAGCCAGAGAGGCCTTTGTTGAATTTGCTGAAGGTAACTCCAGCTTGAAAGATGGCATCTCTGCCTGAGAGGTTGGAAAAAGTGGTGGCTATCATGTTTGAGTGAATTATTAAAAGTGACAGTTATCTCTGTATGCTTACAATTGGAACTTCTGATTTCACAGACTATAACAAATGCACTGCTGCAGTTCTGAATGGCCTAGCATTAATAAAGCAAACCAATTCTGAGTGCCCAAGGCCGGAACCTCAGGGACAGCAGATGGTGACCAGGACAGCCATTCTCACATTAGCATAAGAACAGGATGGAGTGGGTCACAGATTGCCTTTAAGCAAGCTTTCAGTTGTCCACACAGTCTCTGCTTCCTACCAAATGAGACAACACCATTGTTTGGGATTTCTAATTTAGGTAATCAGTGCCTCGTGACATAAAATGTGTTTCACAAACAAGGCAAGCAATAAGGAAATCTATCTCCTTTGTAACTACTTGCACTCCATAACCACCTTATTTAAGCTTTGCACATGCAACAAAAGGAAATTAACAGTCCTGGTTCATGTGTGCTAAAACACTTTGATCAAATTACTTAAGAGCTCCTAAAATTAGACCTTTTTTTCCTAAAATTCCTTCTAATTTTGTGAGCAATTACAACTGTAATTTCTTGTAAGCACAAATGGCATATACATTGATTTCCAAACTGATGCTCTCATTGAGAATCAGAGCAAATCACAAATAGAAAATTGGAAACTCTGCCTCAAATTCTTTGCAGAGTATGAAACCCATATGCTTACCTGGATTCAAAATTAAGACTCTCCTGATTTCAAAAGAGGCAAAACTTCACCCCATTCCTAATTTAAGCCTCAGAGTTAAGTAAAATGCAGCTGAGGACTGGACTCTCCAGAGAGAAGGTCAGAGTGAGACTCAGGATATCATATGCAAACTTTTATAAGATATTTTGTCCTTTCTAAACACAGGTAAGCTCCACTTTAAATAAAGTCTCACAGAATGTGTGTTTGATACCTTAACACCAATAATGAACAAAGCCTTTTGTGTTTACATGTCTGTCTTCTTGGCTGTGTTAACTCAGATTTCTGAAATAATAAATTAATAATTACTTCATATTTCTGAAAATGTGACTCTGCATTCCTCCTATTTTGTGCTCCTTGGACAGGGATCCTCAGCTGAATTTGTTTCCTGTTTATTGACCATCAAGCCAATGCTTCAAGTCTACTCATCATATCATCAGTCAAATCAGATCTGGAAAACCTTGAGGAACAACTCCATTTTTGAAAAAACAGAAAGCACATTAATTGAGAGATTCCCTACTACCTCACAAGCTCTCTGCAAGAAAGATACAGAATGGCAGAGATAATTTCTTTTTTTTTTTTCCCTCCATCCAAGAAACAGGAAGGAAAAAAAGGGGATGTTACTTCCACTCCCAAACTTAAAGGATTAAACATGAGTTAAAACAATCCACACACATATTGTGTGCCCACATACCTCCTCCTTAGCACTGCACTTACTCTAGAAAATTGCAATCTTGGCTTCACCTGCCTGGATCCCCTTTGAAATCCCCATGATGGGAACTTTTGAAGCAAAGACTGGTACTAAAAATCTGCAGGGTGCCCAATAGATGGTCAACCTCATTCCAAGACAAAAGTGCAAAGCTCCAGTGGTGACAGTGCCATGGATTCCCTAGAATGGATCTTGGCAGGCTCAGCCAGACTCCAGCTTCCCAAGCTGCTCTCCCCAACGAGGAGCCAGCAAGGGCAAGGCACTGCACACCACAGGCACACCCCAGATTCCACACATGGTTGATGGTAAGGCAGCTGAGAATTACAGATTTACACACAACACAGACTGGCACAAGGAACAGACGAAAATCTTTTGTTGATGTTGCTGTTCTTGTTTCTCATGTAACACAGTTTTCATTCCCTAAAGCCAATGCATTAATTGCCAACTGAAAATAAGTCATCTCATCATCTTACTTGAATAAATACCAGTAATTCTGGAGCTTGACTGGAAAATTCAAGAAGCCATATCTGAACAGTTAAAGCAAATAATTATTCCTGTATCTTGATCAGCACATTTCCTTCTCTATGAACTACTTGAAAATGATGAATTCTCTAGAAACTTCCTGGAATTAAGGAAAACTTTTGAATAAACTGGATGATATTTTGGGTCACATGATCACTGGACTCCACTGAATTTTCTTTATGAGGGTCCCTTCCTGGATGAGGTGTTCAGAAGATGCCTGAGGATTTTGCAGTTGATAGATGAACTATGAAAAAACACCAAGGGGAGGGACTAAAAGCTGGTTCCTTATGTAATCTTGAGCAGAGCTGCTTAGGGCTTATTTTCTGAACTGTTTGGCTTCAAGGATTTCAATTTCTGGGGATGGAATTTCTAAAAACTAGACCAAATGAGAATTTACAATCTTGCCACTGGAACTTGGCCCCCTGAAAAGACCCTCTGCTTAACACTCAGTGTTGTTTAACAGAGAGAAAATGTAAATCTAATAGCATTTCCTGACTCTACCTTTGGGGGAAGAACTTTCCACTGCTGCAGGTATCTCCTTGGTGGCTCTAGAAGGAGAGAGGTAGAAGAGGAATTATAGTAACTTGTGCTGGAGAGGAAGTTGTCATCTTGTCCTGCCAGTGCTAAGACTTCTGACACTCATCACAGAGTGAGAATGAGTGAAAGAAGGAAGACAAACATAAACATTACAGTAAAACACTACAGAAATATTTTACACTGCTTTCATGATGTATATTTATAGCCAGAGTAGGGATGTGACTGTAAAAGTATTATTTTAAAACGTTCTCTAGTATCTAATTTATTCTTCTCAAATTCCATTGGGGTGGTCTACAGAAAAAATCCACACTGTAGCCAAAGCACTGCAGGCAAGTACTGGATGTTCTGTAAAAACATTAACAGTTTTTTGCCTGCAAATCTGCTCTCCATCATATTTCTCATCTTCCACTCCTCAGTTCCCAAGATAATAGAATTTCCTCAGTTCTGTGGTTACCTAGAGTTTTCTCATGGAAACAAGCCTCGAACACATAATGAAGAAAACAAACAACTATCAAAAACCCCCCAAAAACAACCCTTTAGCTTATTATCCCCTTATTCTTCCTGTGCAGGCTCAGAGCCAAAGACACTCCAGCCATCACTGGGGAGATCAGTGGTAAACATCATTAGCAGAGGAAAAATCTTAAAATAAACAGATCTTCAAGGTATAATTTTCCCCCTGATAAACATTAAAGAGGGGCAAAGCCAACAGACCTCTTTATCTCTCCTCTTCATTAATTAATAATATAAGCACTAATCTGAAAACAAAAAGGACAGTTTCTTTGATCCTATGGGAAAGCCCCACAAAATAACCAAAAGGCTCCTGCCCCATTTGTCACATGGCTGCCACGATTCGCAGGTGGTGTGGCAGAAATGAAATCCCACACTGATGAAACCTCATGTGGGTATGTGCTCCCCCAGTGCACTCTGTGCTGGACAATGGCCTGGGCAGACACCTGTCTGAAGTGCCTTTGTGAATATGCAAGAGGAGGATATTCCATTTCAGTTCTTGAAGCTATTAAGGAGTCCCAGTGAAATGGTCATTACAGACCTGTCAGGCCAAAATGTGCTGCACTTACAGAGCTTTTGTATGATTTGCCTCTAGCTGACTGTAAAGAGTGAGGATGATACATAGCATCCTTTTTATAGAGATCTCAAAGAGATAAATAAAAATAGTTTTCTATCTAGAAGATGCAAAGTGCAGGTAGGTTAAGTGAAAAATCAGTCTCTCACAGCAGGGCAAGAGGAGAACTGGGGACAGAATCCAAATCAGCTGATAACAGTCCTGTGACCTCAGCACTAAATGGGGATCTTCCTGTACTTACAGCCTCTTTCTCAGAAAAGTTTGTCCTGCCAAGGTGTTCTCCAAAGAGTACCACTGGTCTGGGAGTCCTGCTGCAGGAGGATGAGCAGAGAAGGCTCCTTCAGTAACAGCCTTTCCAGGGCTCCTCCCAGAGCTCAGAGATCTTACTGCCTTCTTTGGTTTTGGGCTCTTCCTGACTTTTAATTTAATCTGAAGGCTGTGATTCATTGTTACTCAGCAATAAACTGCTTTCCTTAAAATGGCTAATCAAACTTAGATGAGGCCCTTGAGCAATGGGAAGATTGATTAGATATATTAAAGGTTAGATGTAGAGCAAAACTGTAGACCAGGGCATAAACTCCTATTGAGTTCCATAGAATTACAAACTGGTATTTCCACACATATCTTTTCCCCCTGCTCTATCCCATATTTTTATGTATTTGTGTAACTACTCCAGCATCCTGAAATAGGGAACTGGTAACCTCTCCCATGCTTTGATAGCTCCACACCCTACACATTGTAAACTAGTTAACATGGCAGAAAATCTGCAGTGTCACAGACTCTGCCCTGTGCTGTACATTCACCCATGGGAGGGATGAAAGGGATGTTTCTGATGGCAAGGGCGGGGAGGTGGGCAAGGAAGAGAGCTTGTCCTGCAGACATTCAGGAGTGACCACCTGTGTGTGAAAGAGAAGCTCTCAGCAATGTTTAACTGATGGTGCAGACCTGAATCCCCCACTTGAACACTTATGTCCTTAGCAATGTTTGCTTTCTAACTCCCCAAAATCTTCAGCAGTGAAGATGCTGCATCCCCCTAGATAGCCTGTTGTGGAATTTACTATAACTGCTGCTGGAAAGCATCCTTAAATTGATAGGGATAATTGATAATTGATAAGGTGGTACAATGTGGGGAAATGAACTGACCAGCAAGTTCCTGTTGTATGGTCTTTATACTGTCACCTGAGCCACAGAGGACAAGTCATATCAGGCTAGAACAGCAGAGCAGGTGACCTTCAGACCTACTCTAATATTGAAGTCCTTATGCCACCACGAAAATAAAACATTCACACCAACTGCCAGACAGCAGGTCAGTTTTTCCAGCTGATCCTCTGTCTTATTATGTAAGAGACATTGTTTGATTATTGCTCTCTGCTAACCTCTGCATAAATCAGCCATTACTGACTAGAACAGAAATTGTTACTGAAAATTCAATCAGTGTTTCACTGACTTTTTAATACACCACCATTGTGTACATCAAAGTGCATTAACCTGCTTGAGCCTATTGGAAAAGGTTTGATTAATGAACTCCATACTAGCTAACAACAACATAAGAGAAAGGAGCAGTGGTCCAGGACTTGGGAGGGATGGCAAAAATTAAATACAAATTTCTCAACTTCAGAACTCATAAATGGTTTATTTAGGAGAGGGCACTATCCTTTATTTCACCTACAAAGGTGTTTTTATCTCCTACACAATTTAATTTCTGGTTTGCTTTGGCTGACACATGTTCATAGAATCACAGAACCACAGAACTTCCTGAGTTGAAAGGAACAAGGATCATCAAGTCCAACTGGCCCTGTCCAGAACAACCCCAGTAACCCCACCATGTGTGTGAGAACATTGTCCAAACTGAGCATTGGCTTCTTGGGCTCTGTCAGGCTGGTGCTGTGACCACTTCCCTGAGGAACCTGTTCCACTGCCCAACTCCCTGGTGAAGAACTTCTTCCTAATATCCAGCCTAAACCTCTCCTCACACAGCCTCATGCTGTTTCAAAGCCCTTGTCTATGAGACCTAGTGACATGTGAGGCCAGCACAGATGATCCATACCTTCCCTTTCCCTTTCCCACAGAAATTTATAACTGCACAGTGTGTGATGCTCATGGGCACAAACTGCCTTGCAGATAATGCTGCCACTTGATGGTATCCAAGGTTTAAAATTTGGGAAACTGCTGACACTGGTCAGTGACTTTGCTTGGGGCACACTTGGTGTCAGGGAAGGAAATGTCTTACACCATACAAATATGACAGGATGGATCCATCCCAAAATCAAATTAATCCCTTAGGGGAAAAAACATGCCAACAAATGGGTTTCATTACTGAAACTGCAAGAAGCTCCTGGAAAACCCCACAGGTAGAAAAGGGGCCACATGAATTCAGCACTCATCCAGTCCAGGGACACAGTCCCCACTCTGTCATATTACTGCTGCATTCAAAGGCAGGATTTAGGAGACAGGTTCATTGCAAGGCTGCAGCTGTGACCATCTTAACTTCACATCAGAGTAAACCACATGGAAGATCTTAGCCTTAGGAAAGCTGCCTGTAATGCAAAGCAGCTATGAAAAGGCCCTTTTACATCTCTTCTATCCTCACTCTCTCTATATATCAACCTATTTATGTATATACTTCTACCTACCATGAAGGTAGAGAAGATGGAACCAGACTTTTCCAGGAGGTGTACAGTGAAAGGTAACAGACACAAACTGAAACATGGGGAATTCTGATTATAAATCTTTTTTTCATTATGATGGTCAAACACTGAAATTGCGTCAGAGAGCTTGTAGGATATTTGTTTTTGGAGCTACTGCTAATTTAACTGAACCAAGCCCTGAGCAACCTGCTAAAAATTGGTCCTGCTTTCAGCAGCAGGTTGGACTATATCAACCCCATGAGTCACATTCATCCTAAATTATTGTGTGATTTTTCCTGGGTAAATTTGGAACCAGACCATAGGTCCTTAGTAAATATTAATGTATTTCTATAATACTTAAACTGACCCTCTGCACTGATCAAGAATGGAGACAGGCTGCCAGTACTCAGCTAAAAGAAATAATGGCACTACCCACAAAATACCCACAAGGGCCAGCACCCACACTGGAGAGCTCTACACTCAGAAACCTCCTCCAGTGCACTCAATGAACACTTCATCCACCATGGACTCAATGTGTCCAGGGAGATTCTACATATACCCTGCTCAGGGAGATTCTACATATACCCTGCTGTGCTCAACAGACCTGTGACTACAGACCCTGGTTCCATAGTGAAACCTTCTAGAATATGATGCACTGAAAGAAAGATTACTGAGGAGTTAAAAAAAAAAAAAGAAATCTTACAGGATCTCAATATGTATCTTATTCTATCTGAAGGGTTCAACTATGAGGATAATTTCAAGGCACTCAATCTTAAGAGAGCACTGTGAGAGACTGAGAGAATTTACATATACTGTATTAGTTATGATCTGATGCTTTCAAGTGATATCTATCGATGCCCAAAGGTATTTTTGGGCCCATACTTTCTTCACTGACTGTTTTTATGTAGTTGCTTGCCAACTACTGACAATCTGTTTAGAAATATCAAGGAACATGAAATCTGGAGGTGTATCAGTGTGTGAGCGTCCACTCCAAAACCTCTGGGAAAATAACCTTCAGGGATGGCAATCGGCCAGAGAAGCAGTTTGAAGCCAGCTAAGATAAGAATAAATATTCATGGCAGCTAAGGATTTTGCATTTAATACCATTCTGCTAATGCAGATAAATATTCAGATTTCCCTGGCTTCTGGAGAGTAAACCCGGTTTTAAAGAGAAATCCACACAACAGCATTCAAATACCATTATAACTGCTGGAGAGGGCTTTGGGTGACGTGGTACCCTAGATTTCACAGACCAAATGAAATCTCAGCAATGTAAACATCTACATCAGACAACAGATGCAGAAGCATTCATGCTCTGTATCACTGCTGCCTATGGCAGAGGGATGGCTCTACCTGTATCATAGTGTCATCCAAAGTTACGATTTTACTACTTTTACTCCTACCCACGTGTCTCTGTGCTAAGGCAAACGTTTCTGTGGTATAAATCCCAAGCTCACAGTTAAGTGTAACTGACTCTGAAGTGATGACTACTTTCACAAGACTCAGTTTACAGGGAAAATACACAGCTGAATTAGAGTTAACCATGCTGTTGCAGCTATCAATCATGTTACAGCAGCAGATCTGCAGAACCTCCCAACCAGGTAACGCTTTCCTCTCCAGCTGACCAAGAAGTCAGACTTGCATCCTGTCCCCACCACAAAGTTACATCACATGCAGAAAAGAACTTAGAATAAATTATTCAAAGGGAAGCAGAATCAAAGAAGATTATTTCCCTTCCTCTGTAGATTCACAAGAAGAATAACTTTGTTCTACAGCCCATTATTAAAACTCTTCACAAGTAACCACACCACATGACACTTGCACCCCAGCTGGATGCTACATGGGGTTATGACTGCAGAACCACTGAGAAGTCACTCCACTTTCTCACACATAAGTTAGGAGCTTAATTCAGAACCTGATCTTTAAACTGTTTTCAACACACTTTCAGACTTCATGAAAGGAAATGAGCAAGATGACAGATGGACCAGTTGTTTACTTTTTTCAGCTCTCAGACTGCTTTAGCTTACTGCATCTTATTCCTTCTGTGCCATACCTTAATTTCTGGATTAGAGCCTCTTTAGAGTGAACACTCACACTTTCTCTTCCCTCTTGTGACCATAGTTCTGTAAAAGGTTCAGAAAAGAGGGCAAGTAGCTCCTAAACAGCTCTAGGTGTCACACTTCTGGCTGGAAAAAAAAGGCAAGAGGAATGGAATTGGAAGGGGAAGTGCAGGCACAGGGCAATGAGAGGGCAGGGTTTTTCTTCCCCAGGCTTTCACTAGTCTTAAGCAAATCACTTCCCTTATACATTGCTATACATTAAAGTAATATTAAATTGTGCAGACTTCTAGGGTTTCCAAAGTACAATGCTCAGCTACCAGTGTACAGGTTTGAGGCATCAAAGCACTCTGGAATTCAAGGTGTTAAGATTAAAAATAACAAGCTAAAAGTTGGGAAATGTTTAATATGTGAAAAGCAATGATCTCAAGATATTTGAATGGCAAGTCACTGAAGGTGCATCTGGCATGGGAAGGTGCAATCTATGGCGCTCAACTCGGCCCAGCGGGCAAGCAGCCCAGCTCGCCGGTGGCTCACACGAGGAGCCTGCAGAGCCCTCGGCCTCTCCTTGCCTCCTGCCCCCGCCAGGCTTCCTGCGCCCGCCTGCAGCGCCAGCCGGCAGCGCGGCATCCCTGTCCCACGGCATCCCTGTCCCGCGGCATCCCGGTCCCACGGCATCCCGGTCCCGCGGCATCCCGGTCCCGCGGCATCCCGGTCCCACGGCATCCCTGACCCACGGCATCCCGGTCCCGCCGCATCTCTGTCCCACGGCATCCCTGTCCCACAGCATCCCGGTCCCGCAGCATCCTGGTCCCAAAGCATCCCTGTCCCGCGGCATCCCGGTCCCGCCGCATCCCGGTCCCGCAGCATCCAGGCCCAACCGGCACCGCCAGGCACACGCCAGAGCCTTTTCCATGGAGCCAGTTCTCCCTGAAACCTCAAATAACCAGACCCCCAGCCCGAGGACAGGGGTCGGGGCGGTTAGAAGGCATAGATTTGGGAATTACCGGAGACAGCCGGGTGCTGACAAAGAGCTCGGGGCTCTCCCCAGCCCCCCGCAAGCTGCAGCCCCGCACGGATCCCCGGCTGGGCTTTGATGCCCGGCTGGCTGCAGGGGGCCGCGGGCTGCCAGCAGCCCGCCCAGGGCACAGCCTGTTGCCGGGCACGCTAGGTACAAAGGCAAAGCACAGACCTTCTCCCGGGCCTCTCCGCGGGGAGGCTGCGCTTGTCCTGCCGGCCGCGGCCGCGGTGCCGGCGGGGAGCTGGGGCCGGCCGCGGTGCCTCACCGGCTCCACATCGATCCGCCCGCCGCCAGCCTCGCTGCTCTGCTCTCCACCCCCTCCTTCCAGGGGGACAAAAACGGGGCTGGGGGGGACCTTTCTATTATTATTATTCTAATATATTCTGGGGGCTTGTGGTTCCTGCAGCCGGGCGGAAGTGAACCCGCTTTCGCCCCCCTCCTCCTTCCGCGATGCTCCGGGGCTGGATGCGGGCGGCCCCAACAGCTCGGAGTCCGGTCCCGGGGCCCGGCTGCCCGCAGCCCCCGGGCGGCAGCGGCGTCCCGGTCCCTTGCTCCCCGGGCGGGGTGGGGAGGCGGTGCCGTGCCCGAGAGGCAGAGGTTACTTGGGAGGCAAAAAGGAGCGAATAATTTTCTCCATCCCAGTGATGGGCGGGCTGCCCGGTGCCCGCCGGGGCGCGCTCGGCGGCCCCGGAGCCCGCTGAGGGCAGCGGTGCCCTCAGTGACGCGCGGTCACAGCACCAGAGGGAAGGCTACAAAAAGCACCGAAATATAAAGGTGTCCGCTGGCTCCGTAGTGACATCCCGTGGTGCGGGGACACTACTGCCGGTGGCCGGCTGAGCCCGGGGCTCACCCAGGCCCCCGGAGCTTTGCGGGGTTCGGCGCTGCCCGCCGGCCCTGTCCGGAGCAGCCGCGCACCCCGCCCGAAGCGGCGCCGGGGGGTTCCCGCAGCAGCCCCAGTCACCATCCTTGGCTTGCTGTGAAACCGGCCTTTAAACCGGCATGCTGTTATACCAGCCTTGTGCTGCTGCTGCAGGGCTGCGCTGCTCTCGGGCACTGTGAGGCTTTTTGTGCCTTACAAACGTGTCACATCTTCACAGAACTCCGGAGAACAGCAAGGGTTCCGAGCTGCACTGTGCCGCCGGCCTCGCACCTAGGCTGAGGGGCAGACTGAGAGACACCAAATGAACATCCATCTAATGAAGGCAAATGGTAATTTCTTATTTCAGCATGTGCCATCATGTTGAATCAGACTTGCAGAACATCTCCCCCAGCCAAGAGGCACAATACAGATGAGGTGGTGAAACTGTCGCTCCCTAAGCCTTAGCTACTCTAGAGAACTCTCTGGTCACACAGCACAATGGGATGCTCTGATGGCCTGTGGCAGAAAAGGCAGGAAGAGAAAAGACAGTGACAAAGACCTGAACTCAGGGACCAAACCTGTCCACAATCAGGAGGAAAGTGTGAAGTCCACACTTAGGCACAGCTGAACTGAATGGATTCCAGCTTACAGGATGCTACTTGTAATGAGGACATGGTGGCATCAACCTACAAAAGCATTGGCAAGCTTGGTAAGATCCACGCCACCATGTGTACAAAGCTCAGATTGCCCAGACCAGAAAGATTAAGGCTAGCCTAGGCAGGCCTGAACACATAGCAAGTGAAACTCCTGATAATTGTTCTGTGGCATATGGGTGCAGGGTTGTGTGGGTGTAGATGGGTTGTAAAAGGCTCTTCTGAACTCTGCTACAGGAGTAACTCACATCAGATGACGCACATGCTCACAAGAAATGACTGTGACACTTTACTCAGATCTCTGTTGTCCCCAGAAGTCAACTGGTCTAAACACCAGGGTGGAACTGAAACTCTATGAAATTTTGTCTTGTGGGAACAGTGAAATGGTCAATGAAGCTGATATCTCTTTGTCTTGTTGTCTTGTCTTGTTCAGGACCTGCCATTCTGTGCAGACTCACCTCTGTGCTCAGTTTTGTGTTAAACATTTCCTTCACATCCCAATAGTGGTATTTTCTTGGTCAGCTGCTGCATTTGTCTCACAGCCTTGGGGTGTCTGTGTCCTCTACATTGCCAGTGGATGGCTGAACAGCCATGTCAGCAGAAATGCCCTCCTCCAGCTGGGACTGGTCAGAAAATTGCACCTCATCCTAAGGAGCGCATGCCTGGACACACTGCTGCATAAATTGTGTCTTGCAGCTTAATTACTGCAATTCCCTGTGCTTTGAAATAAACCACAGCAGGTGTAAAATACAGCAGATGTCTGCATAGCAAAGAAGAGCAGTGTGGTGCTTTGCTCACCCTAGATTCTTACCAAGAGCAGACTTTGGTCTTCTTTCCTGATATTCAAAGCCTTTCATAATCTTCTATAGCCAGCTCCTGCTGGAGCACTGCCACCATTGACCAAGGGGTGAGAAAAGACTGTGGGAGTTCCACATTTCCCAGGCAGTATTTATGCACTGTGGGACTTAGTTTGCCTCACAGAGATAGAAATAACCCAGATCTGAATGCAGTCAGAGGCAAGTGCAAAATTTCTCTCCTGAGCTTCATTTCTTCACACACAATCATGCAAAGGAGGCTGGTAGCCAGCCCAACAAATCCTATCCCTATAGTCTAATCAAGCTATTCCTATTAGTGGCTAGATAGAAATGTGAAGGAAAGGATTTTTTCTGTTTTAAAATACTTGAGAGGTATACAAGTCCGACAGAGATGGGAACCATCTAAATATATATAAAGACACAGTGAGATAAATTAACCCATCTGTTGTAATCTAGTAGTTAAATAAAACCAATTCTAAAAAAACAACAGTTTCATAAAGCTACTAAAGCACTATTGATGTTTTCAAGTCTTTAAAATTCTTCAAAGTGTATGAATGTAGGAAATCAAGCATCTCCTGTCAGATTCCTGAGCTGCATGAAAAGGAAGAAGGCTGTGCATGAAGCTGATGCAAACAAATCCATGGTGTTATTAAAGCAAATTGCCACTAACACTCTAACACAAACCATTGTGAATTGCTCCTCACACTCCAAGACACATTGCTGATTTCCATGGTATGTCAGCACACACATCCATCACTATCCTTCTTCCATCCCAGGGATCTCAAAGCACCTCACAGATGGTGCTTAAATGAAGGCCTAAAACATCTTCACTCTTTTTCCACTGTGAGCACAGAGATGTGCTCACCATCCAACAGGAAGTATTAAAATGACAGGAAAGATGAAAGGGTCCTATCTGCACATATGCCTTGCTCTTCCAACCACATAGCACTTCCAGCACATCTGCTCATAATTAGAGAAAGTTGTTTCCTCAAAGACTGCCCTGAGCCATCCACTGACAGCTTTACAGGCAAATCAGGGCACAGAAGGAGTGTTTTGCTACATCCCAATGGATGATGCCATTCAGTTCTGTGTCTGAAGAGCCACACAGCTACAGAGCAGCACTCAATATACTGTGAATTCACACAAGTTTTTGTTGGTTTCAAATGCTCATCTTCTGGTACAGCCAGGTGACAGACACAGGATACAGTCAAAGGTCATACACCAGGGAATCCTACAAAACATACAGGAAGAGAACATAAACACCCAGTGCATCAGCCACCATCTCACAGGCATGCTGTGTGTGCTCTGAGACCTCCCAGCAAAGCAGGCTCATCTGGGAAGTGGGAAAACAAATGTGCACTGGCCAGAGAGCTGTAGAAGGCCAGTGAAGTACCCTTAGAAGTGTTTTCCAATAAATGTGCAGGCAGATTGAGCTTCCTCTGTTCCCTTTCCTCTTCAATACATGCACACACCCAATCTCAGTGTGATTTATGTTGTCATATTTCTCTGGGTAAACCTCTATGCCCAGACTACAAGTGAGAGCAGGAGTCTGAGGAACAGGCAGCACTGGAGATTTGATTTGACAGTTCAGCCCTGAAAAATGTCCCCAATTAAATTACAGAGATACCCCACAGACCTCAAGAGGCTACCAGAACACACATCCAACAACATTGTCCATTAAAAAGGCACCAGCTGTGCTACTCACTGTGTTTGGTTACTGTGTTCCTGGGAGAGAAGTGAACCTACCCAACAATCAGTCCCACAACCCATGAGCCAGCCCTGCCTGGTGTGAGGATACGTGCAGAGCATTATGGAATCCCTGTGGCTATGGGCACCATAGAACAAAAGAGAGAGTTGGCCATACCTGCTCACTTCTTGAGATTGTGTCTGGGTTACCTCTGAAACATCCTCTTCCATGTTCCTGGTTTGTTTGATTTTTAATTCTAGAACTTGGTAACTGATGTCTCACGGTTGTTATCAGTAATACTGTCAGTGTCTATAAAAAGTACATATTTCAACTGATAAATGCTACAGTCTGAAGAAACAATGCGCTGTTAATAAAATGCAGATGAATTCTCAGAGGAAATGAATGGTCTTAAACCCCACAAATTTGAGATAAAAATCCATTCTGCTGCATTTCAAGTAATTACAAGAGAAAAACGCTGAAGACTGTTTCTCCTCAAAACTTGGCAATTTTTATATTATGCTACTATATTCTTATTGAAAAATGATGCTTTTATTCACTACCCCTTTTTTTTACTTTGGCCAGTGCTACAGCCAAACATCTGCTTGTTAATTTAGCAGAGTAAGTTAATGGTTAGTAACCCAGGAGTTTCCAGAGAAGATCCCCACAGATATTTCCTAAGGAAAATTCTCTCTCAAGCTTTGTAAGGATGCACTTAGGAGGGGAGATGACTGAAGAAACAGAAAGATCCAGACAAAGCATCCACGTGATTGTTTGGATAAGTTGGGCTCTTCTCCTGAAAAGCCTCAGTGGAGGATTTGGAACAGGTTTTCAGCTGAAGGCAATCAAAAGTGCAAGTTTCACTCTGAATATGCCACTGTGACTGAAGAAAGCTGGGAGTGCAGGAAATGAGGTTAAAAGCAATAGTGAGGCAGCAGATAGTTCACTGCTCACAGGATTCATTTCTTCCTGTCTTTAGAGAGCTACAGAGAAAAATTAATCATGATTATTACAGTTACACATTCTGAGCCTCTTCCTGCTCACATGTTGACCTATCTCTATACCAGAAAAATTCTTAGGAGCCATCCCAGCTTCACCAAATATATCCCAACAGACAGAATCCTGTATATCTAGGATTTAAGAGACAAATCCCCCAAAAGCCCACTGTCTAAGCAGATACAGCCTAGGCAATCGTCAGAAGCCTCTCAGATCCCTGGCTTACACTGTCTCTGCATGCTGTGCTGGAGTAATGGAGCAGTGTCAGGCCTTGGGTCTCTCAGGAGCAGGTACAAAAATGCACATTAGATTGTTAGACTTTATCAGCAGCACTCCCACCAAATGCCCTTTTTTTCATAGAGCTGACAATCAGTTATCATGGACCAGGACTGACCAAAAAGTACTGCTGGCAAAAATAGTGTATTGATAGAATGATTTTTAAAAATCTGAAAGAAGTCATGCAGACAAGTGTGTAAGTAGTCTTACTATCCTTACAAAGCAATTACATCTGTTAAGCTGAACAGATAATGCAGAAAATGACAAGTCCTCATTTTTAAGTGATAATGAGTTTCTTGCGGGCAAACTGTACAGCTCTGGAGACTGAATCCTCAGACTATCCATAGACCATGGCTACACAGAGAAAAAGGAGCAAGTTTCTCCAGAGCAGTGCCTGAAGCCCAGGAATGCTTTATCCCAAAGGCAGTAAGGAAGCCTGAGTGCCAAGAAGAAAAATTTTGTCTGCCTGTGACAAAATACCTGTCCAAATGCACACCAGCTTTTTTTCATCCACACTAGGAAGTGCAGGTGTTCTTTTCTTACAGCATAAGGGTGTCACACAGTGAGCAGGACCACTGATGTAAAAGTGAGGCACTCACTGGGGTACAAATTATGTTGGGATCAAGTTTTGTACTTTTCAGCCTGTTCTGGAAATAAACAACCTCTGAGTAGTACTGGCTTTCTTTTCCCAGACTCCATTAGTTTATGTGTAATCTCAGCAGATAACCCAAGGCTTTGCATGCCCTGTGCTGCTGTTAATTGCCAGCAACAGGCATTCACTACAATGTACACAGTAAGATGAACAAGTAGTTGTGCAGCTATTTCCTAAGCAATACTTCCTCACCACCACTAAGGGACAGTGTTCCCTACATTTCTAGTAAAAAGAATGCCATATCTGCAAGTTCAATTTTAATTAGCAATGGTTAATGCTCCTGCTTAGTGCTTGAAGTGTTTTACATTCTCTGTTAGGTTTGTTTAATAAGTTAGTTCCTCACAATGCAGTGAATTACAGGCCCATTTAATGTACTTTCACTACAACTGATACACTGAAAAATAAAACAAAAAGTATTTAGTGAAGGTAATTCTTCCTATGAGCTCCTAAGCCTAAGAGGATGACTAGTCTAAAATAAATAGTTAACAGTTAGGTATCAATTAAAAGGCATAAACAGCTTTGCAAAACACATCCACTTTTGCACATTTTTTTTTTCAAAGACATAATTTGTATCTGTGAAAATCTCCTAAGCTGTCCTTATCTGTGTTGCCAATGCAAACATTGGAAAATCTGCAACATTATGCTCTTTGATAGGTACTGCTTCCTAATCCTTTTACACCAGAGACACTTCTGCCGCTGGCTTCACTCAGAGTGAAGATAATGTCTACTATATTCAGGGGCAAAACTTCACTAGCAGTCCCATTTCTCCAGGTATATTTTGTGTTCTGGAAAACAGTTTAATCAGCTTGAAAGACTCTGCTAAATTACCTTCTCTCAATCTGTGTTCCTGAAGAATACTCAGAGAGTCCCACTCTCACCAGAAAGTAATTTAAATACAGTAAGGCTGTGGCTTATTTACAAAAGGTCAAGTTTTTACAGGACAATATAGCAGAGGTACCTGGTTATCCTTATTTTCAAACTCAAATAAGAAATGTCCATGAAGTAGTTGTTACAGTGATAACAAATGACTGTACCAAGCCCAGTGCTGTAAGATTTCAAGACCACATTCCAATACCTTTTTTGGTTTGAAGACATTCAAATTTGTTGGCTACAAGATCAAGAGCTGTGCACTGAAGCTGATAATGTAGCTGTACAACCAAACTTCAATCTTCATTCTCTCTTTAGTGAGAGAAAGCACAAGGCACATCATATCCCATTAATAAAGAACAATTTAAAAAAAAGAAATCACAAGTCCCATTAACAGAAGGCTTCCCAGATTATGCATTCTTCTGAATAGTATATCTAACCTTATCTGTGCAGATAATCCACTGCAATTAGCCTCCACTGGTTCTAGCAGGCAACAGTGACATAGCCAAGAAATAGATATTTTTAGTACCCACCCTCTAACCCTGCCCTGTAATTAACCACAGATTTCTGCCTGATTAGCTGTTCAGCTAATGAGAGGGTCCAGACTCAGATACCATGAGCCTTGAATTACCTGCCATTCATGGACGACTCTTTGTGACCCCCCAGAGCAAAGCACAGGTGCAGAGCTGTGCTGCAAAAGGGACACAAAGAGGAACAGGGGCCCCCATGCAAAGTGTGCACGACTCCTCTGACTCCAGTCACACATATTGAATGCTTTCGATGGTTACACACATGGGAGCTAAACCTGGCAGTTCCTGTATGCTCATTATCCAAGATATAAAATGTTTGGCTTTTAGTTAAGATCTACAATATCAATGTCACAAAATGAGTCTGAAATTACAAGAGCAGAAGCTGATCTGATTGTAAAAAAGCTCAGCTATTCAATTGAAGGCCAATGCTTGGTCATAACCAGAGAAAAGTTGAGGTCAGGAGTCCAAGTTCAGGAGTGGAGAAAATAAGAAGCTGAAGGAAACATTATATCCTCCAATAATCCTTGCAGGAGATATGATTTCAGCATGAAAGGATGCAGTCCAGCTTTCAAGTCTCTAAGCAAAAATCATTCTACTATAACTCTGCTGTGAGATAAAAGCAGACATGTGATCTAGTAATACTGGCCTTTCCCTGGTGTTTTTATTGGTGCTGCCCTCCATATTAAAGAAAACAAACACTCTGCTTTTAATTTTAAAGAGAACTCCAACAGTCTGCTTTAGAGAACTTTTCTGTTTTAATCCAAGCCTTGTAATATTGTTAGCCTTGTGTAAGTTTGGAAGATGGCCTGTTAAAAAGTAAGCAGAAGACTGGCTTTTAAAAGACTTTTACCCTGCTTTGGGGGGCTTTGGTATGAGTGTTACTTTTTTCAGTATCAACTGCTTCTCTTTTCTCTTTTAAAGGGTCATAGTAGAAGAACAAGTGGTTCTCAGATTTCTTAAGTGAGGAAGAGGGAGATTTGAGTCTTCCTGAGATCTGAAATACCCAAAGCAATGCATAAATACATGAAAGAACATGTTTTTAAATAAAAATATCACTCAGCTGGTAGCATACTAGGCCAAAACTTCAGACGTAGTCTGTTGTAATTCTGCTCAGAGCTGATGGTTAGCTCCACACAAAGCATTTCCTCTCACTGTGTCTCAATTTCACTGTTTCTAAAAAGGATAACCTGAAAAGTCCACAGCTTTTAAAGTTTCTTTAGATAAGACAGTGCATTACAAGAGCAGTGCCAGCCATGAAATCCCTGGATGAGCTGAGGTCTGGTACCCCTCTTGTCAGCAGAGCCTCCAATGAAGCACCTACATTTGGGCAGAGCAATACAGAACCATGAGCTGCTGGAAGTCCTGTTCCTTTCTCCCTCTCCCTGCCTCGGCATTCAGGTGCAAAAATTGTTCAGGATGCTACAACAGTAACAGTTCTGCTCTGTACTGCATCACTATACTGTCAGATGGTAATTTTTGTAGAATCATAGAATGGGTTGGGTTGGAAAGGACCCTAAAGATCATCTTGTTCCACCCCTCTGCCGTGAGCAGGGACACCTTTTAGTAAACCAGGTTTCTCAGAGCCTCATCCAACCTGGCCTTGAACACTCCCAGGGATGGGACATCCACAATTGCTCTGGGCAAACTGGGTCAGGACTTCATCCCCCCTACAGGGAAGAATTTCTTCCTAAAATCTAATCTAAACCTGTTCTGTGTCAGTGTAAAAACATATCCCCTTGTATTATTAATTTTCTTGTACTTAAATCAGATATTGTCAAACATTTCTTAAACCAGTTCTGTCAGGTAGTCAAAAACTGTGGCACAGAAGAACCCAAAAGTGAGTAATTGCTGATGTTAATGAGCTCAAGTAAATTGAACTGGTGCTTTCCTGCCTGCTTCCTCTAGCCATGAATTTGGCCTGCAAAATGTCTCATACCACCAATCAGTGGTACAATATATCTCTGAATGCATGGAATAGGGTGGAACTCTTTGAGGATAGAATCAGGACAGAGTTTTCTCCTCACAAAGCCTGAACACACTGACTGATAAGTCACTTTTGTTATTGGTATAATTCTGCCAAGAGTTTAAGTTAGTAAATGTCATTGAACAGAAAACCAGGAAGTCTTGTTAACAATTATGGATGACAGTGTCAGTAAAAGAAAAGAAGGGTGTATTTGCTGAAACACAAGTTCGAAATATCTTCATTTCTCTTTTTGATGCATGCTTGTCAGCTGCTTGTAACAATGGACATCACAATTTACATCAATGATGAATCCTTGGATGAGCTGGATCAAGGACAGGATGTTGTTGTCCTGATCATTTCTGTGACTAAAGTAGGTCACATGTAACTTTGCAATGTTAAGGACATCCAGATTCCAGTTTTCCACAATGGAGTCCTCATTCCTGCCTGAGGGCAGAATTTAACACTATGTATTTGCTATCATACAACAATCTGGGGAGAAGACAATTAATTAAAAGTGAAAACATTGAGGAAACCATCTCTTCTTCAGAGTTGCTGCTGCCCAAACCATACCATCCTACAGGAGGGGGACAGTGGCCTTGGCAGTTACCCAGACATCAAAACCTTCCTGGGGCACTCCTCCTCCTGAGAGGCACATGCAGATCAGGACAGGCTGTCTAAACACAGCGACCTCCTCTCCCTTGCTGGGTTATTTTCTTTCTCCCTAGGGGAGCTCCAGCCAGGGGAAACTCTATAACAGAGGTGGCTTGGTTTCCTCCCTGTTTTTATAGCAAGAACAAGCTACAAAGGCACCCTTTTGATAATGTCCAGTTCTTCAAAGTCAAGTTCCCTGCAGTACTGAACATATGAAGCTTCAGTTCTGCTTTCACTGCAGTTTTATCTAGCTACTGTATTTCTAACACAGCTGGAACACCAGTACCCCAATTTGAAGTGTTCAGATGTCAGATAGCAAGAGACGCCTTATGACTCCAGACTCTCTGCTCATTCCAAGGAAATGCCTAGATCCTCACTCTCACAGCAAATAATGTATGTTGAACAAGTCAGAGATGCAACATCAGTGGTGACTAGAGACCCAGTCTGGGTTTTCCACCTCTAGGACAGCCAGGGACCCAAAGGAATAAAGGTGTCACCTCCTGGGACTTGGGCTCCAAGCAGCTGAACCCCTGCTCACTGCAGTTCAGATGCCAGGCCTGAAGGTACTTACAGGGAAATTGTATTGGCATTAAAACCATCAAAATTGGATTATACTTGGACACATGCTGGCAAAGTATTTGCAATGGATTCAGAATAGCTGGAAATTGGCCACATCCGCATAATATTCCTAAAGTTGGATAAAATTTAACAGCAGTAAATTAGGAAACTTTGCCAACTCCAAAGCACTACCTCAAACTTGGGCCAAAACGATGAACAGGCACCCAAATGCTCTAGAGGGGTTTTTCCTTTCTGCCAAAAACTCTTGATCAGATAAGAGTTGGGCTATGGACCATAGGGATAGGGATACTGTTTCTCAAGAAGGCTGGGCTTTGGAAAAGAGCCTTTTTGGCAAAAACTAAGGAAGTTACAATCAAAACCCTAAAATATTTGCAGAGCTCTGTATAGAGGGCAAAGGATTGTGGCTGCTGAGGCATTTGTGTCAGGGAAGAGCCCTCCAGACTATGAAGGCTCCCCTTAGTCACCACTCTTATGTCTCTCCTCGATGAGTCTACAAAGGAAAACGGAAAAGTGAATTGTTACAGTACATAGAAACATTCCTTTCATAGAGATATTTGGAGCACAATGAGAGGTGGGAGGGAGAGGAGAAGACAGAAAGAACAAAAAAGTGTTAAAGGGGTGAGACAAGCTGCTAGTTCCTCTGTCTTTTGAAACGTCTCAGTTTTAGTGCCTGTTGAGCTGAACTGTGAAATCTCTATTTACATCACAGAGCTGGGAAGCTGCTCACAAACAGCAGTGCTCCCCAAAGCACTCACACAGTGCCCTGCCTGGTCCCTGGCACCCCTCAAACCTGGGACACCCTATGCACCCACCCTGGAGAAGCAGCACAGCCTGTGAGAACCCTTCCCTCCACCTCAGGATTATTTAAAAGATTCTCCCCATCTCTTAGAAGTGAAGGGGGGAGGATCTGCCTGATTGTATCTCTGACCCTGGCAACTCTTCACAAGCAGAGACAGCTGAGTCACTAATATTTAGAAAAATAACATAATTGACTGTATTCAGGCCTGTGGAGGACCCCTGCTGGGTATTCACAGTTAAGCACTAGCAACTCGGTCACTCCTGGCAGCCTTTGTGAAGGGTTGCCAGGGCTGTAGATTCAATTAGACGACCTCTGACAAACTGATTTCCACTGCAAATATCTTTTAAAAAATACATTAAATCCCCAGTAAATACAGTAAAATTGGAGGAGACAGCCCTTCCTACCTCATTGAATGTCCCAAATCACCCCAGAGCCCCAGCTAGAGGCTTGCTGGGATGTTCTGCATGCCCAGGCTCCATTATCACTGCTGCCTAATGTGATTTAGCCCTGTCTATGGATTGCACTTTTTAAATCTGAGAATGTGACAGTGTCGCAGTTGGATGCAGATTAGGATACAAAATGATGTTGAAAAGGTAAAATATTTTCATGTATCTATTTTTTCCTTGTCACTGGGCAGGGGTGACAATTCTATTACCACTAGTTTTTATCTTTAAACAGCTTTTTTTCCAGTACTAACCATTGAATTATTTTGATGTAAGGAGAACTAAGATGAATCAGATCCAGTGTTTTGTACTACCCATTACAATGTGCTGTAGTGATACATTACACTAAGCTGGAATATTTATTTTTTTCTCAGTTGTCTATACTAAAGGTGATTCATGTGCCACTAAGGCATCTTGGAATGAGATTTTTTAATTTTGCCTTATGCATAGACTTTTATGATAAGTCTTACAATAAAACAAACAATGTGGACACTATTTGCTAATACTATCATAATAAAATCAGCTAACATCTAAATTACACTTTGTAGTTGCTTCTCATAATGTCTGCCTCCTCAGAATCCAGGATTTCATTTCAGTCAACATACTCTGCCCTGCTAAATTGCTTCTGAGCCCAACTATTTGTTTGCTTCTTTTCTATCCTAAATAATTCTGAACAACTATCAAACCCTCATCTTTCTTGCACACATGCATATTTGAAGAAATAGAAGGGAACAGAGCAGTACTGGATTCTCAATATGTCCCTCCAAAGAGAAGCTTAACAAAACAATGTTTTAAAATAATATATCCTATTGTTAGGGTTACAATGAGATAATAATTCTGTAAAAAAAAAATGTAACAGGATAACACCTACTATGAAATGATTACCCAGAGAGCCAAGCATTTTCTCACATGGAATTATAATTATTCTTTCTACATGATGCAAAATAATAAAGTAAGGGTATTTACAGAGAAGAAACTTTTCTTTACACATAATGTAAATTGGTATATGGAACAGAGAACTCATGGAGTGTCATGATTTTTTTTCTCAATGTTCCCTGCTGAGCAGTGCCACAACTAATCAAGCTTTCTAGGTTTTAGTTAATTGCTGGACTCCAATAAATTGGTTTGTACTGGCACTGGTCCAGGTCTGATAATTTCACAGCCTTGCAAACTGCAGCATGTTCACACAAGAACCTTGAAAGCAGGGAGCTGGGATAGAAAAGAATAAAAGAAACTCTTGTTCTGTGACGTTCCATTAATACTTTAAAAGCCAGCCTACTAGCAACAGTGTCTTCACTGTTTGTTTTTCTCCATGCATTTTATACTGATGTTTTTAAGGATGAAATGAAGTCCCCCCTTTCCTCACTTTAAACTTTATTTTGTAGCTGGTTATTCTCAAAAAGCCATTTCTAATTTCCTCTTGGAAATTATCCTCTTGGATATTTCCACTGTTCCCATCCTCTGTTGAGCAGTCCTTGTGACTTTTTGACATAGCTCAGCTATTTTTTCAGTCTCTCTGCAATTTTGTTCATGTGAAAGGATCACCATCTTCTGATGAAGGAAAGTTAAGGCTGGCTTTATGAACTAGACAGGAGAAAGGGGTGGTGTTCCCCCCTGGCCTCACTCAGTGCTGGTGAGCGCCCTCACGGTCAGTGGGACACTGAGGCAGAGCCCAGCTTGGATTTCCCTAAGCCTGCAGACAGAATCAGGCAGGCTGGCATCACAGCTTAGTGCAAGCCAGCATGTTAGGGCCTGTTATAAGTACACAATATTGTTATTAGAGGGAAAGACACCTCCACAGCCATTAGTTCATTTTACAACTGAGCTCAGTTACACCAAGGACTTTGTGTCCTCAGCACTCACCAGTAGCAATGGGATTTTCAAGTCCTCAGCCCCTGGCAGGCTCTGGCTCCATGCTGGCACATATTTGACTTTGCTCTCCCTACAGAAGAGATCAATCATTTGGCAAATTCAGTTTTACTAATGGGTTTCAAAAGCACACTCACTCCAGAAATTTCTAAGCAAAAGAATTACATAATAGCCAAGGTGTTCAGTAACTTTGTTATTGTCTTTGGTTTACCAAAGTGAGATTAGCAGCACTAATCACAGTTTATAAAAGCATATTTGAATTGCAATTGGAGCCTCATTCAGCCTGCCTTGACTCCTTCCTGTCATGCATTGGGAGACAGGACTGACTGGGTTTATCTGGTGGATGCCAGCTGCAAAGAAATGCCTCAGCAAGTGGATCTTTATCATGGTATGATTAATCCATAAGATTTGTTCTAGCATTTCTTGTGCATAGCAGGACTAAGAGCAAATCACTGGGATTCTTTTAAACTCCTGAAAAATGTTACCAAGTGTGATTCTAGTCAACAATTGCAACAGCAAGAAAGAACTTATGTTGTTTTTATGTGAACTGTGCCACCTTCTGCTGTTTTCAAGAATGTGTGGAAGTGAAAAGACAATGAAGGTGAAGCTGATCCCAGAACTCAGAATCCAGAACTAATCACTATAATCACTTATACAGATTCTTGATGTTGCTTTTCAATTGCTGAAAATAGTCTGATTTATGGATTTACACTTTTCTGGAAGCATTAATTGTGCTTCCTGCCCACAAAACACTGCCCATACAGGAATTATAGATGAAAGTTTGAACTGAAGATTTGAATTTGCTATTCATGTATCTCATGAATGTACCAAAGAACTCTATATTCCTACAAATTGTCTTGATGTTTTTTGACATGACAGATATGAGAGAGAATTACAGCATCATAATTACAGCTGCACACACACTGTGATGGTAATAGGTACCTTATAAATATCTGGGATAGATTAGATTAGATTAGATTAGATTAGAAACATTTGCAGATGAACACTTTGAGGAAATGATGAGCACATGCAAAATTCAGGAGGGCCTCATCTCTGAGTACATATATTTATTCTACACATTGGGATTCTCAACACCCCACCTAGCAAAGTGTCATTTACTCTAGGATGGAATGAAATACCCTGTGGTTGCCTTCTCCTGCATTTTCATTGCTGCTGGCAGGTTTTGTGAGTCTCTTCTCACTTGTGTATTTGGAAGTTAAATTTAAAGAGATATGTTTTATTTGCATTTTTTGACAGAACAATGAAAAACTTTCAGCTACTCTTCAGTCCCATCTGAATATATCCACAGCAAGGTAATGAGGAATTGGGCTGCAGTTTGACATTTTATGTAATGCCTGAATTGAAATCTCAGGCTCACTACATCTCTGTCTCACTGGCAAATAAATAAATTAATTTCTAGTGCTAGAGGACTGACAGCACACTGTGGATGAAGTCCATGCTACAGAAAAAACAGGAGGGTGGAGAATGCTCATGACCATCCTATGCCATAATCACAAAATCATGCACATCTGAAGCCCTTTTTGTTGGACAGTACATGTGAAGCCTGCTTGGTGAACATCCAGATTGTATTCCCAGTATGATAACTGGGGGGGCTGATCCAAACCACAAAAAGTAATTTAGAGATTTTTATAAAACCCTGGGAATAATTTTTAGCATATTAAGATACATTTTCCAAAGGACTTCACTGAATTTATGGGAATGCAGATATCAATGGATGCTCATCATTACACTAAGAATTTCCTTTCATACATTTTTAGAGTGAAAATTTGACCACAGATAAACAGAAGAAAAAAAATAGGGATATTGTGTCATGTGTCTAATATCTCTCAGAGCTCCATGTCTGTTGCAATTAAGAAAACTCCACATGGTGTGTAAACATGTTAGCATTGGCATGAATCTTTTAGCCTGTTTTTTTTTCCCCTCACAAGAACTGAGAAATAATAGCAGGATACCTTTATGCTGCTCAGTCACTGTGAGGCACAGCACAGGGACATGGACTTCTACTGGCAGTGTCACACTATTTATCTGCTTAATTTCCATTATCTTTAATGAGAATTGCATGGATAAATCTCTGTGCTTATAAAAACTTAGGGCATCCTTCAATCTTGATTGCTCGCTAGCAGGAGCAATTCTTTCCTGCCTGGACACCAGAATGCAGAGCATATTCAAGCAGTGAGTTCTGCTTGGCAGCATGAGGGGCAACCACAGTGGATGTAAAGCTTCTCCAGAGCTCTCTGTGTCACACATGTACAGCAGCCCTGAACTCCACAAGCTGCAGTAGGAGCCCACTGTGAGCACGAGCACAGAGCAAGGGCCTTGCTAAGTTGTGAGTGCTGTGTCAGCCCTGCCATGGGGCTGTGTTAGATGTGAGACAAGGCAAAGCATAACAGGCTGTGGTGACACACAAGGAGTAGTGGCTTGTGCTTGTCCTTCTTGGTGAGACTTGGCCAGAGCTGGGAGAAAAGGAACAGCCTGGGCATACGTGAAGCACTGCCAGGATCCAGGGGCACTGGCAACCTTGCCAGCTCAGAAGGGTCACTCACCAAGAGGCCACCTGTGAACATTCTGTTCATGCACAGTGTCCAGCATGTGCCACATTCTCCTGTGGCCTTACAACCACAACCCTTGCTGCAGCACAGTGCCATGGGAAGATGAAGGACAAGAAACAGATGCAGCCACTGTATGTGACCAAGAGAGATGTTCAGGCTGCACCTTCAGTCAAAAGTCCTCAGGGGTGTCCCAGCAACTGATGAACAGCTTGAGCAGCAGGACCAGGACTGGGAGTCAGACCAGAGCAGCCTGCCCTTGGAAGTCTGGGTTTCCACCAAGTTGCCAGTTCAGTGAGTCCCAAAACCTCAGTTGAGACAAAGGTTCTTTCAGCCAGTTCTCTACAACCTAAATCTGCCAGAATGGATAAAGAACTCCAGTTGAAATATCTTTATGTTCAACAAAGGTCTTGCACCTGAATTAGTATCTCCAGAGACCATCAGACAGCACCATTTTCTGAAACAGTCTTACAAAATGCAGTAGAAAGTGCTGGCATCTATAGCAACTTTCCCAAAGCACTCTTCAGGCCAAATAAGGAATTTATTTTCAAAGAATCCCTCTGCAAAAGAATTCAGGTCACACAGTCTATAGAAAATATTTTGCTTCTAATTACTACTACACTGACTAGGCATAAAGAGTACTGCAACAATTACTGTTGTCTTTGCACACACTGGACTTTGTATTAGCACAGAGAAGAAAATACATGGAGAAAAAATACATAGAGAACACTGACAGAGTTGGGTGGATTGTTCTGGAGGATGTCTCTGCAGTAAAACTGAGCTCTGCCCAGGCCCAAAGCTGCATTTACTAAAGTCATGTAGCTGCTATCAACCCAAACTATTAAACCTGTCTACAAAGACGTGTGGATTCCCACTCACCCAGATTTGCAATAGGGTCAGTTCAGTCACACATTTGAGTGTCTGTGTTATTCAGAGGCAATTTATCTCACAGGCTGAGCCTGTATGGTCTAACCCACCACAACACCTAAAGGAAAAACATTCCTACAGCCCCACAATTTGGAAGCACACACATGTGCTTAACTCTGCTCCATGAGCATGGATATCCCTGTGTGGGACTGGAGCTTGCACACAGCAGGTTCTCTGTTTTCATGTGCAAGTTACAATCAATACTTCTGATTCAGAGTTACCATTTCTTTCTCCGTTTCCCCATCCCTGTTTCCTACAGTGGCTGTCCCTAAACTATCAGTCTGCAGCCATAGGCATCACATTGGGAACTAAGAGCTTTAAGCAGTGGTTTTTCCTCAGGAACATGGGTTACTGCCTTTGCACAGCAAGACAGAGTGGCAGTGACACAGAAGTAGGCATGGAGCAGTGTTTTCAAAATGCTTAGCTCCAGAACTTTCTCTTTTCATTATTTAATATTAGAAGTAATAGAGTTGCATTTGACTGACACACAGCCTTGGCTGCTCTTAAAGTCACACTACAAAAGCCTTAGCAAGTCATCTATTCTTTCCTCATGCTAGTATAAGGTTTTACCATACACTGCACCTTCAGTGTTTTGTCCAGCTAAGGTACAATGGAAGAAACAAAAGTTCTGCTCAATTTTCAGCCTTCTGAAAATATCTACTAAGCCTGAGAGGTGTACGACCTCCCAGCAGTGCTTCCCAAACACCCTGGTCCCAAACTAGGGGAAATAGGTTGTAATTTGTTTCTCCACATGATGTCTTTTCATACCTCACCCTTTTTCTCAGATCATTTGTCAAGAGTTCACTGATCTCTTCTTATTAGTTACAGGGACTACAAGAAGACAGAAAAAGAATGTTTGACCAAGCATATAATGAGTCATGGGTTTAATTTAGTTCCACCAGAATCTCAATGTGACCTTGAAACCTTCTAACACAATAAATCAGACCAGAGGGTATCAGCAGAAGGTGTCTGGCAGATCCCAGTGGATACTAACTCCGTGGGGTCTGCTTCGGGGGGCATCCCGACTAGGAGAAGCCCATTAAAGAGCCGTCTCGGTGTGGAGCCTGCTCTCCACGAAAGCCACCCGTGGGGCTCTGCTCCCGCGGAGGAAAAGCGGACACGGTCACCCAACCCGAGCTCGTCGGAAGGCACCGGAGCATGGCCCCACCGCCGGGCGCGGGTCCCGCGGGCCGCGGCTGCTCCGCGGGCGGGAGGGCAGCCCAAAGGGCGGGCGGGCTTCGAGCCCCGCGTCCGGGGTCGCCCCTGTCCGCGGCCCCCCGTGGCGGAGCGGCTCCACCCCGGCCGTGTCAGTCACGCCGCTGTGCCGGGCCGGGCCGGGCGGCGGGCGCGGGGCGCGGGCGAGGAGGGGGCCGGGGCGGGGGCGGACCTGCTCACCCCGCCTCCCGCCGCCGCTCGCTGCCGCCGGGGCTGCGGGGCAGGACCCGCCGCCGAGCATCCTCCGGCCGCGGGGCCTCGCTGTGCTCCTCGCCGGGGCGGCAGGCGGTGGCAGGTGCCCCAGCCCGGGACCTTCCGGAGCGCCCACCCCGCAGCTCGGGCGTAGCGGATCCCTCCCTCTCCGCTCCCGTCCATCACTCGGGGGGTCGAGGGCTGGCGGCGGCAGGACCCCCTCCGCCCCCTGCTTGCCCCCCCCACTACCCAATCGAAGGGGCCACCTAAAAGCCGCGGGAGAAGATTATGGCAACGTGAGCGAGCAGCGGAGCCGCCTGGCCGGACCCCCCGTACCCGCGGAGCGGAGCGCGGAGCCGCGCGGTCGCCCCAGCCCGAGCGCTGTTCGCGGCGGTGTCCGAGCGGAGCGGAGCGGCCTCCAGCCCTGCCCCAGGTTTGTGAGCTTTGCTGTCCGAACGAGGCCCCGGGAAGGCGCGGTCCCGCTGCCGGAGCTACTGCCGAGGCCGCGGCACGGACAGCCCAGCGCGGGGACTCGACGTCTCCCGGGCGCTCCGTCTGTCCCGTTCCGCCGGTCCATGTCCCGCCGCCCCCTCGGGGCAGCGCCGGCACCTGGCCCGGCCCCGGGCAGGGGCAGCCCCGAGCCGAGCTCCCCTCCCGGCCCCGGGCGGGGCGGCGGGCGCTCCCCGGGCCGGCGACCACGGGGCGGCTGCTCTGTCAGAGCCGCGAGAGCGGAGCCCGCGGGGAGCCCCCGCCTGCGGCCACCTCCCGACGGCAGCGGGCGGACGCGCCGCGGGGATAAAGGCTCGGGAGGAGCGGAGGGACAGGGTTCAGAGTTCGCCTTGCGGGTGATGGAGGGAGCGCGGCCGTCGGGGCTGAGCTGTCTCCGCCGCTGCATCACCGCAGCCCCGGCCAGCTGCCCTCGGCACTGCCATTTTTGGATTTTGCGGGGTTTTTTCTCTAATCGTAAAACGTGGCGAGGCCGGATACCGCCTCTTGTAGTTAACAAGCCGGGCTCTTTGGAGGGAGAGGCGTTAAACAGAGCCCCTTCTGCTTTATTTCACTAAGTAATTAAAGTCATCCACGCTAAGTAAGGTGTGGATGACTTTAATTGTTTCTACAATGCAGAAAATACACCAATAATTAACAGGTTAATACTAACTGAGATTATTTAAATCCAGGAATATTTTTAGGACATTGCCTTTGGGGAAATAAAGGGAGTGTCCCAATAGTGAAAAGTATGTGTTTATATTTGGAGTAACAACAATGCAGAAATTAAAGAGAATTAAGAAAGACATCAAAAGTCTCCATCCCATTTCTGTTATTAACTCCTCCATCTCACATTACTGTGCAGCATTTCTAAAAACAAGCAGTCCAAGTTTTGTAATGTTCTTCCCTTTTCAAGACCTGACATTTAAAATGGGTCGATTTCTGAGCCTTTCTATTCCAGCTAACCAACCTAGCTAACAGATAAGGTGCTGTACGAAGGATAATTGTGCACCATTTATAATTATTGTCTGCTTAAGCAATCCCTAAGAAAGCTGAAATATTTAAACATTCACATTTCTGCTAGTCACAGTGATGTGCTACTGTTGTTCTGAATGCATGCATGATGTCCTGGGACTAAATTATGAGGTTTTAATGTTAAACAGGTTTTTAAAAGCATGTTTGGCTTCAAAAATGTCCTGTGTGATTTGAATATTGGAAAGAGAAAAATTACTTAAACCCTTCTTCTGAAATTGAAACATTATTCTCAACTTGCAAAATAAATGGAAAGTTATGTTTTGTTACTGAATAGGGACTTGCTTTAAAGAAGGGGTTTCTTTAAACATTTTCAGAGGCAATTTGCATTGTTTTGATTGAGCTTAACTGAGCACAGAGTAGTGGCACAGGTTTAGTTAGTTAAGGAAGATGTCCATTGTGGTTGTGGTTTGGGAATACAGAGAATTTTTGAACAATGAAGGTAATGAAGCCGCTGATAAAATCAGATCACACACCCTTTGTTACAGTATCCTAGGTCTCAACAGTCTTAACAGGAAGATCTTCATTTTGATGGCTTTTTAACTTACTGTTTAATTTCTTTTAAGTTATCCACCACTTTACTTATGCCTATGTAAATTATTATTTTTGCCTTGATTATCTGTAAGTTTGAACATATTTATATACAGTTCTGTTATTTACATGAAATCTGAAGAGGCCATATTAGTTTACAAAACAGACTGCTCATTTTTCCAATAGTGACTTTTTTTGGGGTTTTTAAGCTTCTGTAAAACTAATAGTGAATCCATATCAAGGCTTTTAAAATCATACCCAAATCTTTCCAACATTCTAAGTTATGGACAAGTGCACTCTGGGAAGATAACACTTTTGCAATGAATGTTTATAAGCATTGGAGCAGCAAAATAGTAGAATCTTAAGTTGGCTGGATTAAAAAAAAAATCTGCTTTAGTTAATTAGTTAATTATTTCCTTAAAATAATTCACTTGTTAAACCCTAGAAAAAGATAAACAGAATGGCACATGCAGCAAGTACAATACCAGCTCTGCACCACACAGAGAAGAATAAATTAAGCTTTGCTCCACATGCAGGATTTTGACATTAAAGATCCACAGGAATGAAGATGCCAAGTCATTCCCCCACTCTGCTCTCAGCTATCAAGGCAGCAGAAGGGTTAACTCTAGAAAAATTAATTCTACACAGTACCAGAACAATAGTGGTGGGGAGAGGGGCGAAGGGGAGAGCTGAATAGTGCTGGAAGCCTATTAGATGTGGTCAGGAGAACTCCCACTGCTGCAGCAGGGCCAGTGGCTCACCCTGAACAGGGATTTCCACAGGACCTGTACTCCAGGGACAACAAGGTTAACTTTAGGATGAAGCAAACATGTTGCAATTGACACCAAAGGTATCTCTAAAAGTGATGCTCTACAAGAACATAGCCCAAACCTGTTTCCTGGGAAAGAGAACTTTTGGGAATTTAGATTGCTTCCTTGCCAGATTGCTTTGAAATAAAATAAGGACATTTTTAGAAGGAATATCCAGTTTTCAGCTTTCATGAATAGGAATGTGGCCCTTTTTCCAAAAATTAAATTACCTGAAGGCAAAGCTGTTTCCATGAAAGGAAGATGCATGATAGAGATTTTTTTTTTTTTTTTTTTTTGTTCTGGCAGTTTAAGAATTCTGTGTGCTGGATGAAATAATTGAGTATCTTATAAGATTTTACTTTAATTAATATTTTTTCCCAACAGCTCAACATTCTCTTCTTGGAGGCTCTTTCTTTTCCTGTTGACGATAAAGATGGAAAGAAAGTGGATATTGGAGAATTTTCATTTTATCTTTTTTGGTGTGCTCTGTCTCCTTTTCATAGATGGAGGTAAACTAGAACAAGTAAAACGTAAGTAGACTTCAAACAAAGCTGTCACATTCACCTAAATTGGACATTTTCCTCCTATTTTCAGACTTGGTTCAGAAAAGAATGTCCCAAACCTTCTAACATTCTTCCTCCTTCTAATCCTGTATTTAGTGGAATCAGGCCACAGCTACACTTGGGGTACATTTTCCTGAAGCTGTACAGGTTATAGTGCATCATAAAGAACATAACACATCAGTTGGAAAATCTGTTTTATTTCAAATATCCTGAGTCAAGAGTGTGCTTAATTCTATTTAGTAACCTCTATAAACATATGACAGATTATCTGGATCTGTCCCATGTGTAAGACTATGGTGCTGAAGTTTTCAGCTAGTGTAAAGCTAGTCCAAGATTGTTCTGTTGTGTTGTAAAAACAACCTCAAATGAACTGGATTAGATTCTCAACATCCATTGAGAAAATTAAGAGTCTCTCTCTTAAAAAGCTGTCAAAAACTTGATGAGAAGAATTGAAAAGAATACAAACAAAATAAAGGGAGCATTTCTGTAAAGCCTGTCATCTGTGGGAGATGTTAACATATTTAAGAAATCATGGCAAGCAGGAATAGCTACCCAAATAAACCTAGGAGTTATTGACTGCTTCAGCCTTGTTAGTAGGTCTCTGGCATGCTCTCCCTACCTGCACAGGTTGGGTTTTGGCCTCCTTCTTACAAAAGACATTATTTGCCCTTAAAAATTTTTAGCCTCAGTATTAGCAGGTTCTGCTTCCAAGGAAGATGGGAGAAAAAAAAAGAGAATGAGTTTCAGAAAGGCCCTCTGCCCCACTGAACTCACAGAAAAACCATGTGCAGGAACCTTGTTCAAAGAAAGAACAGTGAGAAATTGCCAAACTCCAGCTGTCTGCTTTTTCACATCCTGTGTTCCATTTGTTATGCTCCTGTGTGAAGGGAAAACAGATCAGAGCTTCTACTAACAGTCCCTAGCTCTGGCTACTTTCTTCTAGCCCAGTGAATGTGAAGACTGTCCCTGGCTTGGATTAGCACATGGAAGATGGGTATGTTTTTAAGATATCCCGAAGTATCATCTATACTGTGGGTAATGAATTAAACTGTACTTGGATATCATTAAGATAACAGAAAGGAATTTCCACATGGAAGCACATGAGAAACACCCTTTTATTGTAGAGATCTGAGGTTTCAGTGTGAAACCATAGTGTGACAGGAAGGGATAGGACAATAATGTCTGACCTGTATGTGGATTTCTGCAAGTCTGTAACTGCAAGATCAGAAGTGCTTAGTGAACAAAAGATTTAAAATATTTTGAAAGCTGATGCATGAATTATTTCAGCATCTCTCTGTGGTACAACCTGGGATTTTCCTCAGTTGGACCAATTGCTTTGGTTTTGCAATGAAGAGATTTAGTTTCCTATAAGCCTGTTTGAGTGATCAGGCACTTAAATTTTCTTACCTAAACATGTGAAAGGATAAACTCACCTGTACAAAAGCCATTTAATCATCATTTCAGGAGTTGCAATTTTGGAAAAAAAAATGGGAGGCCATGCCATTTATTTTTGTTTGGAAGTTAAGTAAAAACAGCATGTGGAATTAAGGGTCTTTCTGTTCTGTAATTCTTCAGGAAAAGAAAAAGTAGTTTACAGAAAACTGCACATCTAAATATACTTCATAAAAATGGAATGGAAATTTTCATTCATAGCTCTTTCAATTTTTTACTGTTTTACAGATTCAGATACATACTGTGTGTTTCAAGATAAGAAATACCATGTAGGAGAAAGATGGCATCCTTATCTAGAACCGTATGGCCTTGTTTACTGCGTTAATTGTCTTTGCTCAGAGGTAGGACTGCTGAATTATTGATCCTACAACTCCTGCTTGCTTCATTGACTAGAATCCTTTCTCATGCAGCTAACATTTGACAAAGCCCAAACCTATTTTCACTAGTGGGTCGTGGTCAGGCTGCAGGAAATAGAGGCAGGTGGTCCTAGTGAAAGGAAAATATTAACAGAGAAGGCCAATACTGGCAAAAAATCCTTGCATAGCATAGACAAAACAACTCCTTAATTAGCAAGAAGCTTTGTGGATGCTGGGCATTACATCTCAACTGATCAGGCCCCACTACCTAAATATAATCCTTGCAGTTCCACCAATGTGGATGATTATGCTGAACCTGAATTTAGTACTTTGATCTATGTACACTGCCAACATCTTCCAGTCAAAGAATCTGCTGCCCTAAAGTGCTGAAGGAACAGGCTTAGATATCACTGTTAGTAAAAGTCAGTCAAAGAATGAGATAATGAAACATGAGAAAAGGTTGTGGGGAGCAGAGAGAATTGGATAGAACATGAAAGGGCTCCCATCAGTTGATGGCTGATGCAAAAACACAGCAGTCAGAGATCCCCACAGTATGTCAGATTCAGCTGGGAGGAGGCACAGAAATGAGGGCAGTTTATGTCCCTTAGAGTACTTTAAAATAAACAGTAAGGGATCTTAATCACTAACACATGAGACACTCCAGATGCTGAGTTCTGTCTGCTATATTTAATGAAGAATAAAGTATTCCTCGCTCTTTTCCCTCCCTGCAAGTGTAAAATATTGGGCCCCTGTGCAGCATTTGCTCTGAGGGAATCTGCTACTACAATTCAGTAGAGATGCACAAACAGTAGTCCCACAAGTTTAGCTGCAGAATGCAGCTGTGAGAGAAAAAACACTGTAGTAGGAAGGAAAGGAAAGTGTTTGTTTAGAGCAAAAAGGAGTTTCCACTCAACTTTTGCTGATGTATATGCCAAGTTGAAAACTCCCTCAGAGTTTGTGTGGAGTGAAACACTCATTAAATCACTGGAAGAATGTGTCATGGGTGGGGAAAAAATTAACTGTAAATCCTTGAGATCTGGATACAAATAAATGCTCAATGGTTTTTAGAGAGATGTTGGACAGTTTGGAGGGATGGGAAAGTGCCTGGTCAGCTCCTCTAGACAACAACATTGCTGGGACCCAGACACACCCACATACTATGAGACACCGAAAAACAGAGTCTGTTTTATTTTTTAACTTGGGTGTGGAAGACAAAGTGATAGTTCAGGGCAGCAGATTTAGTAAAGAAGGAAACTGCTTATGGTACTTTCCAGTACATGCAACTCAGAAGTGGACTGGACTTTATTCCCTTGTTTGCTATGTTTTACCTTTGGTGTGCCATGAGCATGCAAAATGTAACCTGGGATAATTTCAGCACTGAGGATGCTGAGGGATCTCTCAGATGTGACTCTTGTTGTCTAGAAGGAAGATGATTGCAAATAACAACTGTAGCATCCAACCACTCATTTGAGTTTTGTCCTGGCCAAAATCATGCCCTCAGAGCACTGATCTACCATGAAAGCTCCTGAAGCTTCATCAGTTTCATGAAGTTTCCTTCAGGAAACCCTCAACAATTTATAATTTTAGCAAAATAAAGGCATTAGAAAACATATTATGACATAGCACAAGCACAGGGCATAAACCTGACATATGACAGTGTAAAAGATGAAAGTGAAGTGTGCCACAGACAGCAAGTCAGAGAGATCTAAGTCAGAGATATGATTCCCTGGCAGGATCTGTAGAGAGTCTGATGCAGCAACTGATCCCCTTACACTGCAGAGAAAAGCAAAAAAATCCCCAGGGGTCTTTATGTCCAGTGTATCAAAATGTCTTTGCTGGCCACAGACACCGTGATCCACGTGATGTCTGCACAAAACAAGTCACATCAGCCAGGCAGCAGACAGAGATCTCTGCTCTGTCTCTAAACAGTCTGTCTGTCCATCCCCCCAGCACACACACTTCTGATGTTTAAGAAAAAGGCAAGGCAAATTAACTAAACAGAGGCCAAGTTATACAGCCTGGCACTAAAAAAAAAAGCTTTCCTGTTTTTGTGTGTGTATAGTATTGTATTTTTACAAGTTATAATTTACATACTTAAGCCAGAATAAAACTAAACATAATTCAGTGTTCTCACCCTGTTCCCCCTTCCTTTTACAACCCCTCCTCCCCTCCAGTTCATAGTGGAGCCTGTTGACTGTTACTGTCAAGTAAAATAGAGCACTCACAATTTGTCAGATCATTATTTTACTCCCTAAAATACAGTTTTTTAAAGCAGTTTTTTGCTGTGTTCACAGTCATATCTGCAGATCTCAGGCTGAATGACTGCTCTCCACCCTCAGCACTGCTAGCCCAGCTTTGGGAGAGAGATCATCCAACACTGTCTGGTACCTGATGCAGAAATGTGACCTTGGCCCTGGCTTAGAGAGACTGACCAGCACTTGGGTCGTGCTGTGGTGCTGGGGCTGTTCTCCCAGCTACCACTGTGAGTGCAGGTGTAAGATCAGTCTCACTAAGCACAGGATCAGGTAAAATGGCTCTGTCCTGAGGCACACAGTGGAGTCTGGCTGGCAGTGTGGAGCAGCAAAGTTGGCCTGCAGAATTTTATCACAGCTGACCATGCACAGCAAGTAAACATTCACCTCAGGAGATTCCACAGGACTTAAAATGAAAAAGAGTGAGGTCACAGAACAGGACAAGCCAGCAACATGGAGACAGGTCAGCAGGCAGTGCCAGCCCCTCTTCCACAGCAGTGCTTCACAGGCTCCCACGTCTGCTGGGCAAGCAGCTGTGCAGAGCAGGGATAGTCCCTGTTCTGTCAAGATCCTACAGTCTAAAATTTGCTCCTCTTCTACAAAATCAGTATATTTCATTTCAGTTCTTATTGGAAACAGATGGTGATAATCATGTTTAGTGTCTCTTTCCAAAGCAGATGCACAACTGTAGTTTGTGGCTAGCAATGATCTAACAGTAGGATTCCAGCCTGTGGTCTGCAGATATTTGTCAATGAATTATTTTGAAAGGGATGAATAGAAAAGCCTATACATCTGCTGTCTAGGGAACTCTGCACATCCACTGAAAACATTTCAGTGCTCCAGAAGGCATATGAAAATAAAGTAGGTTTAGTCCTGACACCACCTAAAACTACAGTCATAACTTAGTATCAATGTCCATGCTGAAAGATCTTTCTTGTTATAAATATGAGCAACTCAGAGGTAAATTAAGAGGATGAATTATAGATGGGAAATGGGAATTTGAAATGGATAGTCTTTTCTGGTTACAGACACTGGAGAATGAAAATTCCCTCTGTTTTAATTATAAATCAAACTTAGATGTGGTCAAATAGAATATTATGTTAATGACATGAATAATGAACCCTATTCCCAAGACTTAACTCATGTTTCTTAGAAAATGGCTACTTACCATCTGGGTTTTTTTGTCTACTGGGAAAGCAATAAAAGGAAAACAAAAGACTCTCCACAGTTTTCAGGAACAATTACAGATGCTATTGTCTCTTGTGGTCTTGAACTAACCCTCAGTAGGGGATATCTCAGAGATCTACCATTTATCCATGTCTTAGTTTTGGAAATGTAACTCCTAAGCATAATCTGCTCAAAAGAAAAAGACAAATGGAAAGAAAAAGAGAAATGGAGATCATTGCTGTCTATTTTTAGATACTTCCTCCAATTTTCAGGTTTTTAAGGATTTTTGACCTCCAGCATAAATTCAAAGGCAGTGGAAGTATCTGGGCATATCTCAGTGTGAGTGAAACCAGAATGTTGTAAAAAGGCTTTTAAAAAAAAAGTTTGGATGTAGAATAGAGAACACAGAAATTTGTAAGACAGTGCATTTCATTAAAATACTATGTACTATGTTCCATCTGCAGAATGGAAATGTTTTGTGCAGCAGAATAAGATGCCCAAGTCTACACTGTGCTTCCCCTGTGCATGTACCACAGCTGTGCTGCCCACGATGCCCAGGTAATTCATATTAGTGATAAATAGTCCTTTCTGAAATAGTTATTTAAAATGCTGAGTAACAGCAAAATTAAATATTTGTGCTGGAAAACCTTTGTGAAGTAAACATCCTCCGGTATCCATTCAGGTCATGAGAGGCTTGTCCTACAGTAAGTTACAGTATTTCCCATGGTGATTTTTATTTAGGAAATTAGAAGTATAGATTTTTGAAGGGATCAGGTAAGCTACCAAGTCCAATCCCTTACAATCCAGGCAGAAAGCAGCAGTCCTTTCAATGACTGTCCATTCCAGACTCCTTATCTCTAAACTCCATCACAATAAAACACCATCTCACAATTCCTAGGTTTCTGGTTTTGGTGCTTTTCATAAGAGCAGACCAAAATATATGGTTATTTGCAATGGCTGTCTGTTAACAAGCAAGTCAAAATTGCTTTGGCAAGTGTGCATTTGTATAGTGTCACTGTACAACCAGTCTGGCAACGTTTACCTTTTACATCTCAGGTCCAGGCATAGCTTCATAATTAGTAGAGACTGTTGTAAATCATAGAAGCAGTGCTGTGGAAGTTTATGACTATATAAATCCAATTGGATACTGTATAGTAAATTCTCCAGACTGTACATTTATTATATGCTCATTATTAAGAGCCACTGTATGAAAGAGACTAAGCAGGATCTTTCACAAGCCTGTTGCAGCATTCCCGACATGGCCTAATGGCTGGGAGATTGACCGGGGCTTTTCCCTAAATGCCTGTCTTAGTGGCACCCCACATTTCCAATTATAAAAGAGTATTCATGCAGCATCATAGAAAGGGGTTTTATTTGGCTTTCTCCAGAGTTAATTTGTCTGAGGAAAGCAGCTGTTCCCTGAGCACAGCCTGTCAGCAGGAGGCAGTAAGTGCACAAAGCCAGAGGGATGTGAGTGCACAAGAAGGTTCCTGTTCAGGTGGGATTGATGTGTTCACTGCACTTACTGGATAATAAATGGTATCCACACATCAGTTTTGGGTTGGATTCATCTGCCCTGACAATTGTTTACTCTCTCTATCAGATATGTGTATCAATATTTTGATCTAGGTATCCAGAATCCTTTTTTTTTAACCAGTGACAAGGAAGAACCATTTTGAGCTTATAACTCATCTGATGCTGTGATGCTGCTTTTGTGTCTAAGGATGAGATTGAGCCCATTCAACTTTAAATACAAGTCTTTGGAGTTGGAATGTCCAGTGGAATTTTCTTAAAACATCCATTGGAGTTTTCTCTATAATGGTCTACTATGTAGGAAAGAAAATTTCTAAGGCAAAATGCTTTCTTTGGCAAACTAGAACTTAGTAAAATAGTAAGGTGCTGGGAACACAAATCCCTCTTTTGTTTCCAGATCAAAAGAAGGACTGGTGTGCTGGTGTGCCCAAAATCTGGTCAGTTTTTCCAGCTAATCTAGGCTTCAGTTGGGAAGACAATAATCTAGATACCCTTTACAGCTGTTGGAAACATGAGGGTGATTCATCCTGTCACCCAGAATGAGAAGACTTTTTCCCAGGGAGACGCCTGTCACTCTCCACTGATTATTGAGGGAACACAGGAAAACTGGATGCTTACTTTTTGACAGCTTAAGTTAAATCACAAAAGTCCTATTCAATAATTGGCATTTTCAATCAGGAACTTTTTCTATTATTTTTTAGTATCTCTGTATTGTGTTTACTATAGAAACATAAATGCTTCTAGATTGATTGGTTTTGCTTGGCAATGAAATGTTTTGGCTTTTTTCTGTTCATCAGCTTGTAAATGTCATGATACCTATGAAGATTTTAAAACATGCCACAATGATCTAGTAAGGAAAAGTAAGGCCCCGTGTAAACTCTCATTTCCATTTTATCAAGTTTAGTTCTTCCTATTCATAGTCTTCAGCTGGAATTTTGTCCTCCATGTTTAAACTGATAAGTATGGAAAATTATTAGAATGAGTCTTTCTTGAATTGTGATCTATTATCTTCTCTTAGCTGTTCATAAAATCTGTTTTTAATCAATCTGCTATAAATGATGGGCCATTACATGCTAGCTGTGCACTATCTCATTAAAAATGTGAGTCCCACTAAGGTCTGTTTTTCCCCTGATTTAATCTGTAACAATGTTAGGTAAAAGAGAACCAGGAGTCTCCTGTGATTTCAGGGGTTATTTACATTCTGCTTTCTGCAGTGATTATGTGTATAATATTTGGTACTCTATCTTCAGTGGTAATTGTTCATGCCTGATCGAATAGGTATCTCAAGCATTCTTGCAGATCTTGTGCCAACTTTCCATTCCTATGTGTCCAGCATACAATGTCTTTTGTGCAACATCCCATGATATGCAGGAAATTCACTTCTCTGGTTTTCCTGGTTATTTTTTAATGAAATGTGTGAGAACTCTGGCCATTGGCCATCCATGTGAGTTTCTCTCATAAATGCTCATTATATTCTGTCACATATGGTTCCCCTCCATTTCTCAAGCTGCATTAGAGAAATGAGTAATGCTAGTCAGAGGGACCTGGGGCTCTTCTCTTGCCTCTCTGCAGGCCTTGTAGAGTGTAACTGCACAAATCACTGTCTCCTTATTTAATGAAGCAGAGGTAATGCCATGAGGCAGCATCTTGCATTGGACATTGAACTACTTAGCTACCTAAGTGAAGGAGCTGTTGAAAGGATTCCTTTGAGAAAAGTTGGCACTGCTCTCCCCCTGGAATTAATGTCTTCTGCATCCATAGTGACACTGGTCTCACTGACACAAAGAGATGCAGTGTTTGTATCCTGTCTCCCTGGCACCAGACATCATGAGTCTTAAGTAGTTTTCAGACATATGTTATGAAGGATCTTCTGCTTCCATCAGTGGTTCACCAGCTTCTACCACAGATTCCCTGCTAACCTTTCTTTTTAAAAATGTATTCTTTCTAGCATTGGCAAAATCCACACCTTGTTTCCTATACAGATCTAGGTGTTCCTTCCTTTTGCAGCTCTGAAAAGTATTTTACCATCTGAACTATATTCTTCTTATAATCACACATATGTAACCAAAAATCTAGGGTCACAGGAATTGAGGCTCTTTTTACACAACAGTGAGACTCAAAGGACATCACATGCTTCTGAGCTTGATCTCCTTCCTTCCACCTCAGGATGCTCCAGACATCAGAGGAGAGGGGATCTGTAGTCAGGGAGAGAATTCACCATCATTCTCAGATCTAGATCAGCTCATGACCTAAAGTGGACTTCGGAGCTTCTGCCTCCTGCCACGAAAATAAACTTCATGTCCAAGTTCTTTGGGCATTTAGCTGTGGCTGTCTTTTATGGCACTTCTATGGACAGTGCCTTCAAAGCTGGAGCATTTATTGTGGATTGTATCATTTCTACATTCAACAATTATAAATCAAAGTATTTGGAGTCTAGCTGAAGATCAAATATGTAAACCTAAGAAAAGCTTACATCAGAAGCAAAAATTCACAATTGCAGGATTCAGAAAAGGTTTCTACATTCCACTTGCTGGTTTGATTTCTCAGCAGATAAGGCTGCATGCTGATGTATGAATCAGCCCATCTGGCTCCAGTGTTTTCTAAGCTTGCTGCCCTGACTAAACACACTGCCTTCCAAGAACATTCATATTGCTAACATGTTTAAGTTTAAGCTCCTTTGGTACTATGGTTTTTCTTTATGAAATTCAAACCACTTTTCTGATGTACTTTTGTTCTTCTTTAGATACAGAAATGCAGGGTGTCACCTATATCCATAGCAGGTCTAAAGATGTACCAGATATGGTATCTCACAACAGTGGGCTGAGAACATCACCTGAAAATGAGTGAGGCTCTGTCTGCATGGTAGACAGCAGCATGACCCAGTAATACCTGAATCTTTGAAATGGCTATTTTAGATCCTGGGACAGTGCAGAACTCACTGCAAAACTTGCTGAAGAAGCAGGAAAAATGTGCCTGCCATGAGCTCAGTGCTACCTTCAGCAGTGCCTGAGCTGGTCCAGGCAACAGCCTACACTCTGCAGTATAGACAGACTCAGCATTGCAAGGTGCAGGGCATGTTGACCTGACAGACATTTTGTAAGTAAATACAGAACATGTGTGTAGTGCAGCACATCTTGCACTGAATTACAACCAAAATCTTCAACCCTTTCTGTTGGAATGCCCTGGTGGAGTGATTTTTCCATTGCAGAATACACACACATTAAACCATTTGGTGAAGAAGCTTTGGGTTCTCCCCACCTCATACACCAGAGCTCTCAGGCTTTTAGTTCTAACCTTCTTACCCTTCCATTCATGAACATTTTTGGCATGGAGGAAGGGATACTGTGCCCAGCTCTTCCATCCTCTATGCAACTCTGCTTGCTACCACCTACCCTTCTCATATCAGCAAGTGAGAGTCCTAACACTGGGTAGTTGTCAGATAGTTAAAGTTAACTTTTATTTGGAAGTAAATTTGTTTTAGAAATATAATGCTATAGGCATTCCAGGGAGACGTCTTTTTCTTATTGATATGTGCTTAGATAATTTTATTTGGTTTGTGATTTGCCTTTGTCACTACCTTCCTCAAGGAATGTTTGCTATCACAGCCAGATTGAGGTTATTGCTCATTTCCATTCTGCTTTTTTGACCATAATTTTTTAAAAAAAATCTATCTTTATATCAGCATCCAAAATGTATGTGAAAAAATACATATCTTCCCACATGGATGACAGAACTTCAATTCTTTGGACTGACATGATAGGATAGTATAAGCTGCTCAGAATTTTTCCAAGATAACTTCCAAGACCTTCAAAGAGACTTCAGAGAGGATTCAGAATGCACCAAAGCTTCATTTAATTTGTTTCCTCAGTGGTAGAGAGATTGGTGGATTCATATAATATTTTAACTTGAGAGCAGGAATTAAACTAGAGCAACCTAGAAAGTGTTTTATGAGCCCTTCAGAGTTTCTGGGCAATTGATAGGCAATTTTTTATGCAACTATAAAAGAAAACACAGGAAATTAATCTGCAGAAAATATATTAAAATGATGTGAAGAGCTTGACTATAGCCCTAGAAAGCTAAAACACAAGCAACAGCCTTTTGAATGTTTAAAGTGAAACTACATCTTTGCCTTGAATCTGGATGGAAGTTCATAGTGTCTAGATAGGGTGCTACTAGCTCCTTCAAGCAATGAATTTCATACACTTTCTACAGTCTGACCATATTAAAGACTAGCTGTGGTGATTAACTCCAAATTACCCTGGAGTTTTTAGAGCTTAACCTGGTCCTTAAAGTTATTTTAATGTAAAGCACTTTGTGGCTTAATATCCTTGACACCTGCACCTCCAAGAGGCACATATGGATTTTATTTAGAGCTGGTGTTTGCAGGTTTTGGATAGTGAACAACTTTTCAATCCACATTTATTGTCTGCCTCCACCACTACTTAACAGACAACATCATTGCACGGCTTTGGCTGTTTTTTAAAGGAACCTGAACACATCACTTTAATTTGTAATATTACAAATTTACAAAACAGATTTGTAATAATTTGGATTGTGATGCATGACTGAGGGAAAAGGCTAAATGCACATGGACTGAGGCTTGATCCACTTTCCACTGTAGTCAATCGACAGATTTCTATTAACTTTGTTTTTGGGCTCAGTCTTCTCTGAGAACAGATGCAGTTACTGATGATGATATGGTCCTTCTCTCTAGAAATCCTAAGGAATATGGTAGAAATATGAGGCAGAAGATGAAAGGGGAAACTGCCTTTTTGCTGTGCCACACAGAGTAGGTGTTTGGGCCAGGTTCCAAATCTATTTAGTTCAATGGACTTCAGATCAGACCTTGAGGTGACACGTTCGTGTAGAGTGGAAACAAAAGCAGAGGGAAGAAATTAGGCAAAAGAATTTTTAGTAGGAAAGAAATCCATTTGGTCTCATAGGCTGTGCTACAATTCCCCAAGCACCTCCAGCCACAAAGATTGTTTAAAATAATCCTAGCTGACCCCTAGAAGCTAACCCTGCACTGAAACAGTGTAACAGGTTTTCTCTGCCTGAGGTTCCTATATTTTCATGAGATGATCAATCAGGACTTAGTTCTGGTGATGAAGTAGCTCTAGAATATTTGTGTTTTACCCTACTTTTTTACCCTACTCGTGTGTAAAAAAGTCTCCTTTCAGCAGTTGGTGGTTTTGACCTTGAAACAGTCAATTTGCAGTAGCAGTTTATTCCCCCATGTGCTGCTGCTCTCTGGGCTCAGTTTAGATATCCAGCCCTGATCTGCTCTAGGGGCAAGTCTGGGGTACAGAACTGAGTTAAAGGTGCTGACAGGTTTCCTGCCTTTCCAAGGCAAAGGGATGCAAGAAGCTTTTACAGATACTGAGGAAAGTTTGGTAGATTGGAAAATTTCTGGGAAAAATGGAGCACATTTTATCCCAGGTCACCATGAAACTTGTGTTCCACAATGTCCCTCACTGCCTGTAAGACAGAGATTCCCTATGTACTCTGTTCTTTAGCACCTCTGCATTTGGCCCCTCTCACCAAGTAGCCCCAGCACAGCACCTCATACCCAAGTGGCCAAAATATGGTCATGGAACATTTCCTGCACTGAAGGTCATTTTGGGATGTGAACCACAGTGGCAGAATGAGGAAATCCATGTTCCCAGTTATCTGCTTCTTTGCACTGGCCTTTCTGGTACAAATGGGTACAGCAGACAAACCTTAATTGGATCTCTGAGTACAAAGCAAACCTACTGTTCTTACTGTACCTTACTTTCACTGGAACTGCAGGAAAATAGGCAAGTGCTCTGTGTTATATAAAGTACTACTATTTCTGCATGAAATGCACTGCATAAACACAGAAGAATATAATTTATGTGATCTTTTTTCCATATACACATAAGGATCTTTTTTTTAAAGAATATTTTAAAAATACAGTTTGGTTTGCACACATAGCATCAAGGTTAGTTCAATCAACAGAGTTTTTCCAGATTTATTCAACATAACTATGATGAAAATCTCACTGTCATTCTCCTAGCAAGCTGCATAATCTCTGCAGGATGCTTCCCTCACCTCTTTTAAGTCTTAGGCTGCTCTGTTTTGAATTTGTAAGGGTCAGATTATAAACACATATTTATTCCTCCTTTCCAAATATGTCTCATACTGAATAGCTGTTCCTTATATACAATAACCATATTCTGTTGTCTTGTGTGGAGGAGAGGGAACAGCCTAACATAGAGGATTTTTGCCTGGAGGCAGGCTTCTTTATCTTTTACTTCGAATGTTACTAGCACTTAGATTTCTCCAGGACTGGAAGAGCTTTGGCTGAGGAAGGACTCATTACCACTTTTTCAGAGCTCTGATTCCTTAGGTGGAAGTAGGCTAATTCAGACATTGTTAATCTGAGCAGCTCAACAACTGTTCACATCTTTGCATGCTTATCTAGCTGTCAAAGTGGCTGTTCCAGCAACCAGAAGAGGCACACAGCATTTTAAAAGCTGGGGAGAGGAGTTTAGCTCTGATCCTCTCACAAAGTGAATTTTGAAGTCCTTCCATTTACTCTGTGTTTTCCTCTTGTACGTCAGGGTGGCAGAGGATCCAAGCATGTTTCAACTGTCTGTGTAGTCAAAAGTAACTAGAAAAGTAAATTCATAGAGTCATAGAATGGCTTGGGTTAGAAGGAACCTTAAAGGTCTTCCAACCCCTGCCATGGGCAGGAACACCTTCCACTAGACCAGGCTGCACAAAGATCTGTCCAGCCTGACCTTGAACAGTCCCAGGGATGGGGCAGCCACAGCTTCTCTGGGCAGCCTGTGCCAGGGCTTTATCACCTCCACAGGAATTAATTTCTTCCTAATACCTAATCTAAACCAACTCTCCTTCAGTTTGAATCCACTTGCCATTCAGATTCTGCACATGAATAAGTTATCTCATTACTGTTATTCCAGACTGCTTCAGTATTTTGGGGCCTCCTAGAATTAATGTTTTGCAGTGGAGCATGAAGCCTATTTTGTGAGCCTTTAATGCTGCTATGAAAACCACTAAGAGACTTAGTACACAAAAATCATCCCTATATCTTTCTATGTGTACATTACCCTATAGAATAGGTTTTTTTTCTAGGGAAAAGACCTGGACTCCATGAAAGAGGAAAATTAACTATATTTTTTTAACAAAGAGACCTAGGGGTATGTGCAACTCTTACCTGAGCCAAGAGTTTTCCAAAAGCACATGTCAGGTAATGAAAGTACTGCCCACTTGTCTTGGGCAGTGTGTGTGCCTGAGCTGATTCAGGTTTCACAGAATTTTCAATATGCAAAATAGGAAGAAGTACTTTGATACTCAAGTCTGTTCCTCTCTGGCTTTAGAAATGCTTGTGGTCTGCACATTTCCAAGGATTGTGTTTTATTTCATAATTGCTCTTTATGTGTGGCTTCTGGTAATGGGTAACCTATAATTCTTAGGCAAATTTTAAGTTACAAGGAAAGTAATGCAGCCTTGCATGATGCTGTTACAACTTGAGGGGTACAGAAAGCAGCATGTGAGATCACTGGTCAGCTGGTGTCCAAGGACAGTTTCCTGCACCAGGATACAGCCCAGAGAGCTCTAGAGTCCCTGGTGAAACTAAACTGACACTTCCAATTGTGTACATTAAGTAGCAGAACTCACTGGGAATACTAGGAAATGTGCAGAAGAGATGTCAGTGTAAACAGTTGTCCCAGAGTTACAGCAGAATCCAATTGCTTCTCTACTGAATATGGTTCCAAAACAATCCTCAGTCTCTTGGTCTGTACACGCTTATGCTCTGTGTTGATTCAGAAAACATGTTTCATAAAATCCTCTCTGTATTCAAATTCGTAATCTATCATCTGTCTGCTTTAAAGAAAACCCAACAGACTATCTGCAAAACAGTTCCCAGTATGGTAAGTTTCTTAAGGCATTAGACCTTGTGATTAATTTCATATTGTTTAGCACTAGATTGTTTTTATAAGGGTGGTTAATAAAATAGACAAACTGTAAAACCCAAGCCAGGCTGGGCACTCAGCCTTTCTGCTGGACACTAAAAGCATATCTTTTTCATTAAATGACACTAGGTGATTCTGAATGTTGCAGTTTAAAAATAGTTTCTAAGTCAGCAAGCCAAGAGTCTGTAGGATTTTTAAAAAATGTTCTTTGCCAGATGTTCTGATACTAAAATAAGCAATAGTGAGAGTGTTAAGTACTAACACAAACGGACAGAATATAGGAGAAAGCACCTAATAGAATGCAATAAAACCCCACAGACCCTTGCTGAGGTGCTGAGCAGGGTCCCAGCAGACCCTGCTGAGGGTTAGGAGTGGCATGAGCTTTGCTTGTGCCTTCATTGGCCAATGAGTGCAGTCTCCATTTCAGGAGGACACTCACTTCAACCTGCAGGTCAGTACAGCCAAGCACAGTGACCGTCACAAAGCCAAGATGTCTCCTTGTCCCCAATGGCAAGGAGTGCCCAAAAGCAGCTGATTTTTTTGTCTTTCAGATGTCACCCATAAACACTTTACTGATTACCATGCCATGACTGTACTGATTCTAAGGTGGTTTTCCCAGTTTGTTAGGGAGTGTCCTAAATCGTTCATTAGTAATTTTACCTGTAACTCTTGTCTTTATCCAGAAGGATCCAAGTTCAGCACTTAATTGATTGTAGTAAGGCCTGGATCCTAAAGCCATTCCTCAAATAAGTCATCTCCCATTTCCCAAAAGGTTAGATTGCTCATAGCTGGTTACTGCTTTTTACTCTGCACATAAATACTTTTGCAGAAATTACCAATGTTTTAAACATCAGGAACTGCCCATGGAATTTGCCTAAGCCATTCAAGGGATTAGTAGCAAATAACTGTTGCTCTTCTGCTTTATATCCAAGTAAGGGTAAAGCATCTCAGGACCAAGTTTTTATAACAATCCAGGAAGGAATAGAATTGTAAACATAAAAAGCTGAAAGATGGTGTTTCCAAAACTGACTGTGAGCCATGTGATACACAATCTGTTTTTCCCAGAAGACTGGAAGGTCGGGTATGTGTACATTTTTGACTCTTCCCTCAAACCTTAGCCCTTGGACACCTCAAGTATGGGCAGAGCATCAGGAACCCAGACAGGCTTCCATGAAAAAATATGTGATTAGAACAGATTCCATTGAACCAGAAAATTTCCATAAAATTTCGGTGGTTTATGAAATTCATATCTAACACTGTTTTGTCAGACTATCAGGAAAGCACTGGTGCTGCAGTTCACTCTGAGGTAGCATCCTTTCATGGCAAAATTTTTGCCATAGTGTTTCTTTGCATGTTCTGTCAAATGAACCACAGTTCATGAAATCTGTGAACTATACCTGTATGCACTTCTAGTTCATAGTTGACTTTCACATCAAGTTTTACATCAGGTCTGAGTTGATACAAATCCTGTTTGTATTGATCAACAGTCAGCATTCAAGCACATATGTTGGCTGAATCCTGAAGGAAACCTTTCTATTGCCTTCATCAAGCCTGGAATTTACCCTGTGTGTATGGGGCATCAGTGAAAAACAGGCCAGGCAGACAAGCTGGACAGAACCCCATGTTTGGAAAAGAGGAATGTTTGGATATAAGGATTCAGGCATAGCTACTGTATTCTCCAGTTGCTTTTTAAAAAAGAATTGTTTTGAATATAATCCATTTTTGATACAGTTGTATTCTGTTGTCTGTTTGTAACATCTGAAGGATTTCTTCAGCCAGATTTAACCTCTAAAGTTACTTACAGGATAAATTGAAATCTATATCAGGTCATGTGAAGCCCAGGTTGTACATCTTGGCTCCTGCCATTACCTCATGCTAATGATGGTGATAAATCACTGCTGTCCATATTGCAGACTCATGGTCTTATCTTGATCACACTAAAATTGTAGGGAAATATAAGCATGGCCTCTCAACTTCTATACAGAAGTCTGAGCCCTTACAGAATAAATGCCAACCACAGAAACAGAGATATTTCCTTTACAATGATGCTATAACATCTTTACCCTATACATTGTACGTTGCTTCCACTGACATGCTAAGAATGCCAGGAAAAACCTTTAGATGGAACCAGTTAATTAAAAGGATTCACACAGATGGTTTGCCTGGTACTTTACAGAGGCAGCTAATTAAAGCAATGTTAGTCAGCACCATTAAAATGCCAGATAAAGCTTTGGGAACAGTCCTGATTAGCAAGCAAGGTTTACAAATAGAGCTTTGAGCAATGCAGCATATTTGCAGTTAATTAATCTGATTCTAACCTGTCTTTTCTAAGGCACAGAATAAGGTATGCTGATATCAGTATTAATGACCAAATTTTTCAAAGCTCAAACCTGGCACTTATTAAAACAATCCACAATGACTCTAATTTCACATTCTACAGGAGAATATGAAATCATGGGGGAATCTGAACTCCTCTAATTAGCCATGATTTAAAAAGCATTAGAAAAGAAACCAAGTCTGAGTTAAGAAAATCAGTCACACACCAGCAAAGTTAGACACAAAAAAATAAACAAATCTTCCTTGCAGCTCCAGGCAAATGCTGTGTTTGGAGAGGATCAGTTGTGCTCTTCAATATGCCATCTCCAATATATGACTGTATATATATTTTTTGCAATAACAAGTAATATGGTCTTGATCTGAAGACTTTTTAAGACCTCACTCTGTGCAATAATGAAATATGTCCAGTCACTTATTGTGCTAAAAGATGACCACATGGACAGGCCTGTGCATAGGACTTAAATCATGGTCTTATGTCCTGAATGGAGACTGACTTCTCTTACAATTATTTAATCAAATAAGACTTCAATTCCCTGAAAGGAGGTTGTAGTGAGGTGGGTGTCAATCTCAACTCCCAGGTAACAAGTGACAGGATGAGAGGAAATAGCCTCAAGTTGCATCAGGGCAAGTTTACATTAGGTATGTTTAGAATGTTTTGACAGACAGGGTTGTCAAGCACTGGAACAGACTGCCCAGGGAAGTGGTGGCATCCTCATCCTTGGAAGTGTTCAAAAAACATGTGGTTATGGCATTTGAGGACATGGTTTAGTGGTGATCATGGCGGTGGTACTAAGTTGAAAGTTGGACTTGATAATCTTAATGGTCCTTTCCAACCTTCATGATCCTGTGATTCTCTGGTTTAAAATAGCCATAGAAATTCATCCCAAATTCCAGACAGGCAGATGTAGATGTGTTTTGGGCTGCATGTAATGATTTAGCTGTCACAGGCCCACCTCTGTGATCAATTAAAAGAAATACAGATGAAAACAACTACCTAGTGCAGCTCTCTCTGCCACCATTTTCCAAGCAATAGGTTTCACCATCCTCCTTCCTTATTTTGAAGCCACAGTTTAAGGGCATTTGGTGATTTCCTACAGAACTGAGTGATGTGGCATATAACAAGATAAATCTGCAGTAAAATTTACTCCCTTCATCCAACACTCTGAAAAGTCATGGTGAGTCATTCAGGTGTTGGTCTTAGCAAATGTCAGACCACAAGCAGAACACACACTGCTTTTGGACAGGCATCCCACATGGGCACAGCAATGTCCTGCAGAGGCTCTGTGAACAGGGCCTTGTCTCCAGTCAAGGACCATCTGTGTTATCCTTTCATTTCTCCTCCCATTTTAATTTCTTTCCAGTCTTCTGCTCTTCCAGTTGCTCAAGGGGCAAGGGGATAACTAAAGGTTTGTCAGCCTTTCCTCCTGCTTTCCATGAGATGACTCTCAGAAAACCCAGGAAAGAGATTTAAGTTTTGGGAGGCATCCCAGTCCTGAAAAGTGCCTTTTAATCCATGTTTTCCAATATTTGGGCATAAATAGTAGCTGAATTTGTCAATTGAATTTTTTCCTGATGACTTTTGAAGGATTTCTTAATTAGAGCATACATCTTGCCATTCCAGACTGTGCATTACTAGCAAACCATACAGTAAGTCCAAAAGCAATGCATTTCTGTGCCAAACGCAGATGTTGTCAGGACTTTGTACTCTTTATAAGATTTTGGAAAGGTGTCATTTGACACTCTTGATTGCTTTGATATAATGATGAATCCAGTGTTTCACCTGTGGAAGTACAAATACCAAATGTGTCAGGCAGTGAAAGGTCAGGCAAGGAACCCTGACTAGCTGACTTCTGCCAGTCTCCTACAGAATGGACTTTGCTGACCCCATACACTCTCAAATACAGTAGTACATGTATGTTCCACAGACAGATTTCACATTACACATTTAAAGTGCTAATATTTGATGGATCAATGTTATTAATACATGCTTTTATGGAAAACTAAATGTGTTTAATGGCAGTGCATACCAGCAGAAAACTGCCTTTTCACTTGAGCTCACAGCAGAAAATTGTACATTCTGTGGTGTCATGGTTTCACAGAAAAATATCTCCAGGTTTATCTGATAGGTAATGAAAGGGACTGCAGGAAAACCTGAATATTCAGGTTTCTTTTACATGAAAGCCCAAACCCACTGATTGAAATTTCAGCTGCATTCCTAGAAATCTGCTGTGATTTGGGCTCCAGAGAACAAACACTCCACTGTTACTTCCACAGAGCCCCTGTTTGAAACGTCTTTTCCCATGCTGAGATGCTAAATTCATGTGAATATAAATATGTAGTGCCAAGTTCACTGCCCAAGCAGTATCAAGTAACTTACATTTCATGGTTAAAGTGTACTCCCTTTGCACAGTTTATCAACTGCTAAGAGCTAAACAATCTAGGGGATGTTTTAGCATAAGGTATGGATAGCTTTATGTCTTAGAAAAACATTTAACCCATGTGGTGCAGAACTCAATATGATCCTGAGCTGAAGCAGGAGGTTTCAGAGTTGAATTGATGCTGCCATATTGTGCACTTTGTCATATGCATCAAATTCTGCAAAGTTCTCTCATCTGTACATCTGACATTAAAATGAGAGTGCATTAGTGCGTGTCAGAGAAAAATCAACTTTTGGTTAGCTTTTGGCATCTGCTTTGACAAGTTTTGCCCGTTTTGAAAACAGCAGCAACAATGAATTGTGAAAGCCACTAGAAACAAATAGTACATGGCTCTCTCTTGGCAGTCCCATCATCATTACTGCTGCTCCTCTACCAAAAGGTTTGTGCCTGTGGATGGCCGGGAATGATCCATGCCCTGTGGCACACCTGAGACAGGGCCATTAGTGCTGGCCTTGCAGTTGGTTGTCAGCATCCTAGGATTAACTGGGACAGTCACCTCAAAGTGTCATTTACCAAGGTTCAGCAAGATAGTAGCATATCACTTGTACTTGGCAGTATCACAAAACTTGTTCTTCCACAATAAAGAGAAATGAGGGAGAAGGGAAGTTTTTCCTCTCCTGTATTTATGACATTGTGAATTTTCAAGAACATTTGCATGAAATGTTCCTTTCCCCTTGCTTCCAGAAGACTCCCTTTTCTCAGTAAGCAGCAAAATCACCGGGAAATCCTGTGAATACAATGGCACCACCTACCACCATGGAGAAATGTTTGTGGCTGAGGGCCTTTTCCAAAACAGGCAAGCAAACCAGTGTGCCCAGTGCAGCTGCTCAGTAAGTAACATGATTTGACAGATCCTGCTCTGTCTATGCTCCAGTTCTCCTTTGTAGAAGACATGACACTGAAATATAAGCAATGCATAGCAAAGGCTGGGAATTGAGAATTAATGATGAAACTCATGAGAGTGCTCAGAGCTGGTGAGAGTGTGCAGTACCTGGTAAATAAATGCCAGATGAAATCTTAAACACAGTGCACAATGCATACCCTGCATCTGCTATGACTGAGCTCACAGTGCACAGGCAGCAGGTAAAATACTGCTGCTTAGCATATATAGAATATTTCCCTTCAACCTAACTGGAAAATATAGCACTAAACCAATGACTGATTTAATTTAGACTGAGCTGATATGTAAAGAGCCCCAAGGCTGGGAGGGGACAGCATTGAGCTGGCACTGGGCCACAGAGCCATTCCTGAGATCTCACAATTCAAATCTAGTATATTTGAGCAGTCACCCAGTGACTCTTCAGAGCATGTCTGAACCAAAACATCCCTCTCAATTCAACCAGCTCTTCAGTATCAACTACTGGCAGCTCTCTGTTTCCTCTCATAACATCATAATCATATTCTTCATGAACTAATAATTGCATAGGCCAAGTACTGAACAGACTGTTCTAATCTAATATTCTGCTTTTTGCATAGAGTGTTATTTATGTAAACACAGATTTAAGCATGTCCGTAAAAAAAAGAATATACAGTACCAGACAATCAACAATTCCTTCTAAATTCCCTTTTGTATTTTACTGCCAGGAAGGAAATGTGTACTGTGGATTGAAGACTTGCCCCAAGTTAACTTGCTCTTTCCCAGTTTCTGTTCCAGAGTCCTGCTGTCCAGTTTGCAGAGGTACGTTCAAGCCCCGTCACAGGAGGACAGGCTCTGAACTTAGTCTTCCCCTTTCAGAGCCTTGTCTGTGCCCCAGCACTGTCAGTCAGGACACTTTCTCCAAGTTTCTCATTTAATTACAATCCAAGGCATGTTGGGAAATTACTCTGTGAGTGCCAGCAAGGTAACATTGCTATCTTTGTTTTCCTAAATTGAAACAAGGTGAGAATGCTCTGATGATAAAGTTGCATCCCCCCAATGAGGTAAATTAAGGCTTTAAATGATGTATTGAAGTAGCTGCCATTACTCTGTCTAGAGAAGCTTTGTAATAAAAAGATGAGTTTCTATTTGACAAGTTAGCAGACCTACTCAAGTTGTGGAAGACACGAGAATTTAAATTCAGAGGCAAAGGCAATTATTTGAATTTAAATTAGGTATCAGACAATACTCAAGTGACTTCAGTATTTTACTAGCAATTGCAATTTAGATCTTGTGGACACTTGATTCTAGGGGCCTTCCCAGCCTCTCTGAATGTCTAAACCTAACTGTCTGTCTAAAAGCCCAAAATGTCTGAGAATTTCTAAATGTATTTTATCTCACTATTAGTATTATGGCACTTGAACCACCACTTTCAGGGTATCCAAGCATCTATGGCCTGTTCTCAAAGCTGCAGATAAGCACTTACAGGTACCTATGCTTTTCAGAAGTGCCACTCAAAATATCAATGATGCCAGGATGCTTTGAATATCTCCCCTGCTTGCACCTTTGTGCTGCTTCATTCTTTTGATATTCTGCTTGTTTGAACTCAGTGCTATTGCATGGTAAAAATAAGGAGTATTATCTAGTTAGTTGTATACCTTTCCCTATGGTGCAAGAGCTGTGAAACACAAACCAGCATAGTCCCACAGCACCTGACGTGAGGAGTTGGCTGAGTGCACAAACTGAACCAAAAGCTCTGAGCAGTGGAGGGCTGAGCCAGCAGGAAGGTACTTGAGAGTGCATCAGTGCTAATAAAGCAGCAGGATGCAGAGAGAACTGTGTGCAGTTTGAAGGAATGAGTCTTGCACAGAAGCTGTGTAGTCCTGTCAGTGCAGCAGGGTGACAAAGCTGCTTCCTCTGGGGACCATGCAGTGGTGATTAACTTAGGTGTGGCACCATGGAGGAGCTGAGCTGATCTCTCAGGAGGGCAGTGATCTGTGCTGCATGAGCACATCACCTCAAACAGAACAAGGATGAGGGTCTCTCTGCAGTTCTCCTTGCACAGAGATTGTTCCTCATTCTTTGCTGCTTTGCCATGTTACTCCGCAGTATCTTTTCAAATCTTGAAACTTTTTGCCAGGCAAAATGCTTGTGAAGCCACCTGATCTCAAACAAGCAAAGTGATAGTTCTGTTCCCAGGAAGAAATACAGTGATATACTGGTTTAATTGTAATACACTGACAGTTAATTAAAGAAAATCCTTGTTAATTGTCTGATGTCAGTTACCAGGTAGTTATTTGAGCTGTATCTGAAACCAGCCTCTTCCAGTTACAAAAATCAATCTGACTTTCAAAGTATCAAACATAGCTATGCAGTAAACTGGCCTTACACTGGAGAAATCAGTCACATCATTCACAGTCACTAATGAGAAACCAGTTCATTAGCATTTCCATAGCAGGGCTGAGATTACATCAGATTATGCACTAGAGGCGACCCACTGTCTGCAGTGATCCAGGGCTTTTAAAATGTATTCTCCTGTCTACTGCTCTTATTTAAAAATGGTAAATGATCTCATAATCTACCTTGTCCTTTTCAATATGGCAGAAGCTCTTTTATCTCACTGCTGTGTTTTCTATGACATGCAAACCTAAACAAAATATTTGCAAAGATCCAGCACAGCTCACGGGGATGAAACTGTGAGTCAGTTTCTGCTCCCTGCATGGCCAAGTATATTACTATCAAAATATGCTGATTTTTGTATTCATTCCTTGCTACCCACTAGAACCTAATACAGCTGTAAAGCCAGGTGAGACTTTTCCCCTCTGTATCTCCCAAGGTGTTGCACAGTTACTCTTCTAATGGATACTGTTCTGCTTCATGTACAGGAGATGGAGAATTATCATGGGAACATTCTGATGGAGACATATTCCGGCAGCCAGCCAACAGGGAAGCTGTAAGTGGGACATACAGTTTAAAGACAGACTTTCTTGCTGTGCTGGGCATGGCAGTACATTGGGGAAAAATCAGAAAAGGATGATAAAGGGTCTGAATATCTACTGCTTCATTCTGGGCTCTGTGAATCTAGCCCAAAACAAGTTTCTTTCACTCAACCTGAATTCTTGAATAATGCTGAATTAGAGCAAGAGCTCCTGAAGTCTCTGGATTTATTTTTTTTCTGTATATGCTCTATAAGAATAAAATTTGACAGCATTGGTTTGCTATGCAAGAATTGCTTTTAAATAATAATTGCAAATACTTGCTTCCAGTTCACATACACACATATATTTACTATAGGGCTTCACTGTCTTTGGTGATAAAAGTATCCATTAACAACTTACTGCTCAAGAGATGATTTTTATAACATTTGGAGAGAATCTGTAGGGCTTTTAAGCATTAGGTGCACTACTTAAATACACGAACCAGCAGATCTTTGGGTGAGTGAGAAGAATCATGTCTATAAAATAAGTGTAGCCATGATATTTTCTGAAAAATCCTTTCCTTAGGATTTTTTCTCCTGAGAAGCTGAGATGCCTCAGGAACAAAATGTAAACAATGATTATCTGCTGCTGTGGAATGCAACCGATGGATCTGTGATTGGTCTCATGCGGTTGTTTCTAATTAATGGCCAATCACAGTCCAGCTGTCCAGACTCTCTGGTCAGTCACAAGCCTTTGTTATCATTCTTTTTCTATTCTTAGCTAGCCTTCTGAAGAAATCATTTCTTCTAATCTTTTAGCATAGTTTTAATATAATATATATCATAAAATAATAAATCAAGCCTTCTGAAACATGGAGTCAGATCCTCGTCTCTTCCCTCATCCTAAGACCCCTGCGAACACAGTCACAAATAAGGGCTGTAATATGAAACCTTCAGGCTCATGGGCATTTAGGAAAATGCTTCTCTGAAAAGAAGCAGTGTTTTTAGAAAACATGCTATGCACTACTACACCTACTTTTATCCAGCAGTACTCGTTCCCTACTCGTGCCCCTTGTTCATTGCAATGAGACATTGACTCTCCTCTCTCTCTCTGTCCCCAGAGACACTCCTACCCCCGCTCCCATTACGAGCAGGCAGGCAGCTCAGGCAGGCAGGCAGTGAACATGCCCCGGTTCCCCAGTGCCAGGAGCAACCGCGGGGTCCTGCCCGACCCCCAGCAGGCCTCGGGAACCATCGTCCAGATCGTCATCAACAACAAGCACCGGCACGGCCGAGGTAAGGACAGGCACTTCTGCCAGGATTGCTCTGGCTCAGGATCAGCCACCTAGAGCTCAAAAAGACCTCTCAAAATATACAGCAGGATCTTGAAAATTCGCACTGGTATTGAGAGATCCCATGCAAATGAGGGAGGCAAAAGCAATAAGCTATGGAGGATATGAAATTCCTTCTTGACTGAGATCAGGTCTGCCTATATGTACAACATTGCATTTCGCTCTGCAAAAGTAGTGTTGCTCTCTGAGTTGCTTTGTGGGATTGTGCCCCATAATTCTGAGAGCTCATGTGGTGGCTGCCAGGGAAGTGAGTGCTTTGTGTCACAAAGGACACCACAATGCCTTTAGATTCACTAACTTGTTCACACAGTGACTTGTCCTGGAAGAAATTGTGACTATTTTCTTTACACTCTCTCCTATTTTGTAACTTTTACAGCTGCAAACAGCTTATATTTCAACTGCCCTGCAAATCTCAGACCATAAAGCTTTGCCACAGTATCAGGCCTCCAAGACTTAGCAAATTATTCTCACGAAAGACAGTCTCATGTCTTCCCCCACCTTAACAAGTTTCCTGAGACAGTGGGATACAAGGGATATCTCCCTACTCTGTGACTAACACAAGAGGCAGAGTAGGCAGTTAGCCTGTACTGGATGCCCAAGCTGTAGAGAGGCAAATTTAACCAATGTAATGATTCTCAGTGTAAAGAATCTTTTAGTGCCTCCTTCTAATAGAATATAGGACATGCTACATTTTGGGGACAGCAGAATTCTAAGCCCATGTGACAAACCATATTCAATTCATGCTCCTCATGCACTAGAGGAAGGACAAAAATAAAGGGAAAATACCAGTTCACCAGTAAGTGGGACAGCAGGTTTTGTACACTAAAAAGGTTGGAATGCTCAGTTCCCACAGGGGGTGTACCTCTGTGAACAGAGGTCTGCAGGAACAGGCCTAGGAAGCTATAAAAGAAATAGCTGTAAAAACACATGCTCAGAAGAGCATCTATCCATAAATACCAGTCAGCATAGTTAGAAACTACCACAAAGAGTTAAAATCCCTTGTATTAGGGCCAACTAATCTTTTAAGGTATTAACTAACAGAAGGAATGTTGGCTATAGGATCTTTATTATCCACCTGAACAAGCATGAAAAAGCATTCAGATCATGCCAGTGTTTTATGGTGAATCTAGGAGCAGGAATCTCCACACAGTGCAATGTCTTTGACATGTAATTTGCACATGAAGACATCATCAAAGCAGTTTCTAACTGACTTGTTTCAGCAAATAAAGGACATACAGACGAGCAGCATATTTCTGGATGCAGTCTAACTTCAGACACTCACTGCCTGGAGAATGTCTGAGAGATCCCCATGATGGAAACAGGAATGCTGACCATGTGTTTTCTTTTGTTCCTGTGCAATTAACAAGTGTTTTAGTAATTAATGCACATGTCCCTTGAGACACATTTCAACAAGTTAAAGAACAAACTCACAGCTCTTCTGACATGCAAATACTGTGTGCTTGTGAGGATACAGATTTCTCATTCTGAGCATGAAGAGCACTAAAAACAGGAGAACTAGAAGTTATTTGCCAGTATTTGGCTTCTACTAGAGTCTTCATCTCCTGCCTCAGAGTATTTATTTAATTGTTCTGTGTCAAAAACCCCTTAAAAGACAGAGAGTATGTATCCATACAATGTCATATATTATCCCTTCATCTGTCAGGGACAGCTCAGAAGTATTTACGTCCATAAAGGATCTGGAGAACTCTGGCTGGGGGGAAAAGAAGTCCATGGAAGCATACAAATTAGCAATAGTATGGTATTTAAGCATGTAAGAAACCTGCTGAGCAGCTGAGTACTTACCAGTTTTTTCATTTCTAGTTCTTTCTCCCATGTTCTTAGTTTACAGATAAAACTTCACTTTTATTTGAGAAACAAAACTGTTTCCTATCTCTAAAAAAAATCCCATGTCTTAAAAAAATAGTTAAAAAGTAGCAAATTGCCAGCAAAATGATAGCATAAGCTCATGAAAGACATTGCAAAAAACACTCCCCATAAATCTCAGTAACTCACTAAAATATATAAACCAGTTGGTTACATCTGTTACCAGTTAGATATAAATTTCAGATTACAGATAAAATTTAAATTGCTTTTGAAAGTTACGGGCAAAATAGGAACATATTTTACAAATAAAAAACATTAATAAAAATGATGGCATATTAGAAGAATTGGAAATATTTACAACATATCCCAGCTCACTTTTGTTGCTTTTAGAAATCAGGCAGTGCCCTTTCTTTCACCTTGTTAGGATTAGTTTGCATTTTTCTTTGTGTTTATAAAATATTTAAAAAGAAAGAAGTAGGATTTATAGGACAAATGGAAACATGGTGTAAAGTGATTTAATTCCCATCAACTGCTGGGTGACCCAAAGTGGCTTCTACCAGCATGGATTTTTCCACTCTCTTTGTGTCAGCTGTATTTCTCTGAATCCCAGGGGCTCTGATGAATAAATATTCTGAAGTTCTTAGAAGCTTTTGGAATGAAATTTCAGTCCCTAATGAATCTTTTCAAGTTTTCTTGTGATTCCAAAAGCCAAATGAATTTATATTCCTATCGACATACATATTTCCACAAAGGAATTAAACTCCATTTTGCAAGTATTCTGTGTTTTTTTTCTGTGTGCTACATAGCAGAATTCTCATGTACTAGCAATAAAAGGCCCAGGTATCACTAATCCAGCCAGCTGATAGCATTGCTCTCACTGCAAAGGCTGTGTTCAGCAAATGGCTGGAGCTGTGCAGAGGACTCAAATGACATGAACCTGTTATCTCCAAATTCAATTCAAATGCAGCCAAAGCCACTGTAGCAAGCTGTGTCCTGTGTGTGGACTGAGAATACAAGGGGAAGAAGTGAGTTTTCTAAGCTGGTTAATGCATAACTGAAATGCATGAACTGGGGTGGAGGGAGCTAGTCAGACACTTGACCTTCACTGTTTTCCTCAAAACTTAATGGACTTCAGCAGAGTTGGCATCAAGGAAAAACTGCTCAGAAGAGGGTGACCACAGGCTCAGACTCATTTTAAATAAAGGAACTACAAGTTAAAATTAAAAAGCAGAGAAATGGACCTGAGATGCTAACAGATGATGTATAGAAAGACTACTTTAAACAATGAGCATGAATTAAATGAATATTTATAGACAGGTAGGAAGTGAACGTACCTTTTCCACTTGAACTTTTTCTTTCTCTTTTGTTCTGTAGTTTGTGTTTCAAATGGCAAAACATACTCACATGGTGAATCTTGGCATCCCAATCTCCGGGCCTTTGGAGTCGTAGAGTGTGTGTTGTGCACCTGCAACATCACCAAACAAGAATGTAAGAAAATTCACTGTCCAGAACAATATCCCTGCAAATACCCTCAGAAAGTAGAAGGAAAATGCTGTAAAGTCTGTCCAGGTAAAACAAAGTTGATCACAGACCACCTTTTTGCTGTGCATGTTAAAGGGCTTGGCTCAAGCCTCCTGACCACAAGCTCTGATGTGAACAGCAGCAGCAGCTGTGCCATGTTCCAGTGTGTGTGCAGGGGCCTCAGTGTGAGACAGGCAGAGCTGCCTGGCCACCTCTCCTCTTGCTGCTGCTCCTCACACAGGGGACATGCTGCTGGCACATGTCCTTAGCAGTCACTGCCTTTCTCTCTGCTGTTAACACAACTTCCTGATGCTCATTTCCAAAGAGAGTATTACAGAAATGTATACAGAAAGTTCATTACTGCCAAAAGACTCCCATCCTTCCCCCACTACAGTGCCAACAGAACCTTCAAATATTTTCCAGCTTCTAAAATCCACATGGAGATAACATCCTTTCTGCTTTTTAAAATGTACCAGAAGGATTCATAACTCTGATTGGTGTCAGTTACATAACTTAATCCTTAAAATAAATACTAACTTATCACAGCTTTAGTATTGTGTCTATGCTGCACTAATGATAAAACTTATGTAGACATTACTAAAATAAATGCTTACAGCTAGTGAAAAATCTCCTAAAAGGATTCTGCTGATGGTTTTGCCAAATGAAAAGCCACGTTTCATGCAATACAAATGGTAAAGGACTGTCCAGCTCCCTTATGTGCCTTTAAACAGTTCCCTTATGTACCCATTTCTGTGTTCTGGTGATGCACTGGGCAAGAATGCTCTGAGGGAATGAGCTGCTCAGCCACTGTAGAAACATTTGTAGAATGCACACTTCCCATCTTCTCCTGCTAGTCTTGCTTAGTGGGAAAAAACCACGATGCAGTGGCAGTAGGCAGCCAGGAGGTGTGTATCTGGGTCTTTTGGATACTTGTGAAGCAGAGATCCACAGATTTCATTGGAAGAACAGCCAACAAAGCCTGGATAGCAGGCTTCAATAGAAAAATTCATGGCAAAAAGGAGGTTACTGCCTTGGTTTTTGAGATCCTATGTACCCATTTTTAAGAAACCTGAACCTTTTCCTACAGTCTGTCTTGTACCTGTGGAGATGTATTAATTGTTAGGTGTTTCCACAAAAAGTGGTCTGAGCCTCTAAGTTGCATCATCTCTCTTATATTCCTGCCCAACTTTCAATTGCAAACAGAATAATTACAATTTCTACTCAGTCTCTACAACTTTACCAGGTGGGCAAGGGATAATGTGTGCTGTGGCTGGCTAAGGCTTGCACTGACCACGTGGCTGCTGCCAAGCAAAATGCAAACCTCATAGATTCTTTTCCTCAGCAAAACATTAATTTGAGTCTCTTCACTCTAACCAACCACCAATTTTCATTTAGTTCTTTTACTACCCTGAGATTTCTTACATAATTTCAAAATATGCTTGAAAAGTAGACAACAGGTTCAAGACTTGTGAGGAGTCTCCCAGACCACATTGTTGTACACAGCTCATTCCCTTAGGAAACTGGATTACAAGTATAAATACTGTCTTACCACCATGAACAGGCTACCAGAACGTGGCAGAACACTGTTAAGTGTCTGTGTTAACAGCTGGAGATGGATTTGTGTGGCCATACAAATGAACATTCTACTTTCAAACTAACCATTCTTGGCTATTGATGCCAAGTAAATTCTGGAGGACTTGATTATAGCTGTAGTATGTGCTCTGTCCTTTTTGTTTTTTAAACAGAAGATGTGCCAAGCCAAACCTTTGACAACAAAGATTACTTCTGTGGGAAAGAGACATTTCCTGTCTATGAATCCATTTTCACAGAGGAAGGAGAAACCATCAGGAAAATTGCAATAGAGATTGAAAAGCCACCTCAAATAGAAATACATGTGTGGACAATTAAAAAAGGTGAGTTGAGAAAGTTCTTTTTTTAAACAGTGTATCATCTTCCATTAAAATCCCAGGACAGTTTACAGATTTTAAGCATTTTGCTGTTCTTTTGGCTCTTTAGGATATCACTATTACACAACTTCCAACATACTCAAATATTTCTGTATAAAACTGATTAGAAACACACAAAGCTGTACTTCTGCTAACTCCTACCCTTCATTGGGAGCAAAAGCACAATGACAAATAGGTTTTCAGTATTACTCTGTGTAATTTATTGCAGGTAAAGGGATAGTAGGGTTTGAAACAAGTGCCTAGAGGCTCTTACGTAGGATGGACCAAAAAGCTTTCCATTGAAATTCGTCTGCCCTGTCTGCCATGTGATGATACACCCATGATGGTGCATATAGAATATGGGCAAAAGATGTGTTAAGGATGGAAACAATATCTTTTACTAGACTAACTGGTAAAATTAGAACAAAATAGAGAAGATTCAGAAGCCCAAGCACTACTGCAAATCATAAACTTTCAGTGTAATAAAAATTATCTCCACCTTCATAAAAATCATCCCTATCTACTTTAAGCAAAAAGCATATGATCCTCATGGGGAGCCCTCACACAGTGCACCCTTTTGCATGGAAATGATGCATCTCTAGATGCTTTAAGGAGAAAACCAAGGCCAAAGTGGGAGCAGAAAAGAAATCACAAAACACTGGGTGCTTCACAACTACCTTGTGTGTTAAAAAGCCACAAAGCCTAATAATGATTTGACAGTCATGTTGCCTGCTGGCTCAAAATGGTATCTGACTGCAGAATTTTTTATGCTGTTTTTTTCCAAGACACTGGGACTTTTGGCATCTGTTGTAATCTTGCATTTACTCATAATTAGGAAGGATTCGATGTTTTGGAAAAGAATTGGCTAATTCTCACACCCTTCACAAACTCGCTGCAATCCCAGCTTCACAGGAGAATAGTTTTACAGGGGAATAGCAAAAAAACAGAGGGATGGAGAAACAGAATTTAAAAAAGAATAGACTGAAAATTTTATAAAAAGGCAGGACAGCACTCCAGGTTTAGAACAATGGGCACATTCCAGTAACATGCACTTCTCATTTCTTTGCTGAAGGAATTCTGCATCACTTCTATGTTGAAAAATTGTCCAAGAGAGAATTTGAAGGACTTCCTTACTTCAAGTTGATAACAAGGACAACCCTTAGTAAGTAAAATTCTGACCTACTGAGGTTTCTACTCTCCATATAATTATAGCCATGAAAAACATTCTCTGTTACTCATCCCAGTCAAAGGGATGTACTGAGTTTTCCTCTAGTATATGATCACAGCATTTGATAAGTTGAGATTTAAGTAATCGAAGTATAGCAATTTAAAATATAGATACATATAACAGTAGTTCATGTACTTGCTGTCTTAGTCTCTTGTGTTTTGATAAAGTACAATATAGGATCTTTTCTGCCCATGCTAGAGTAAGTCTGAAATATTACTAATGTCAGCACAGCTGCAGAATTTGGATTTATTTATGTAACATGTCAAGTTACCCCAGTGTTTTAGAAAGTAATTTAGAAGGGAAAAAAATCAGATATTTTTAAAGGGGTTCTACATGCACTTATGTTGTGTTTGAAAGATTACTTTCCTATGTTCTTAACAACACCTTCATTATTAAAATATGTTTTGTGAAAGGACATGTACTACTTTACCACTCTTGATTCAATTTGTTTTTTTTATTTCATCCAGTTTGGGATTGTGACAGTAGTTAACAATTAGTAATTCAACTAATTTGCTAACTGAAATAGGATGCAGATATTTTTAATTCCTAGTTCTTTCATATTACAACTTGAAATTTTTTTGTATAACTTTTTCCCTAGTTAAAAAGTCTTTTCCCCAGAAATAATATATTCTTAATTGTTACAAACCTATTGAGATACAGATATGTTTTCATATAAAAAATTCCCTAGTTTTTTGTTGTCAGCCTTCCATAAGCTTGTAATTGTTATCTGCAAGGTATTCTAGTAGCCAGTATTATTCTAGTTACCAGGACAGCATGCATTTCTGTTACCACTATCATTAATGTGTAGAAATATTATTTTCCATCACACTTTGTATTAGGCACAGGTAGGAGGAGTTCACAGCACATGAAACATTTAGCTGTGTTGCTTCCCAGCTTTTAAATACTTTGGTTTACCAGGGTATCTAGTGTCATGAAATGGTTGAATAAATAGAGCCAACTTACAGGACTAGTTAATTAAAGAAAATAGTAATATTCTGATCCATATTTACTTTTTTAACAAAGTTATTTTGCATGGAATATGTTACATGGTTGTAAGATGCTTCGAATATTTTCCATGGGAGGATTGGACATTCCCTCTTTGACCATTGTGAATCAGTTGGTTTGCAGAGTGCTTGTAAATGTCTTCTGAGTCCCTGTGCCCTTTTCTAAGTCAATATCTGTCTCCTTTGTGTTTTTGTTTTCAGGCCAGTGGAAAATATTTAGCGAGGGAGAAGCTCAGATCAGCCAAATGTGTGAAAGCAGAGTGTGCAGGACTGAGCTCGAGGATTTGGTAAAGGTTTTGTACCTTGAAAAGTCTGAAAAGGGTCACTGTTAAGGGAGACAGCACTGAAGGGAAAAACACAAGAAAACTTCTGAAAACTTGGATCTGCAGCTGGACTGCAGGCTTATTTTGCTTAAGTCAGCAGTTGCCCTAAACCCCAAAACTATAATGCAGTAATTATTCACATCATGCACAGCAAATTTGCTGCTTTATGTGTAGTGGTCTGTGTCAACTGTTCAAATATCTCCTCCAAAAGACTAGAAGGCTCTGTGTTACTGGTGGGGGAAGGAGAAAGAAAGACTGTGCTTTCCTAGAGTTGCATTTCTTTACAAGTTAAAAAGAGAAAACAGAACATTTTTACTATTATTATTTGGCAAGTTATTCAAACTAATGAAAAGAAGGACACCTAATAAATGTGCAGGAGTTATGGAGAGCATTATATCCTGTCCTGATATACCATATCCTGTCCTGATATGGTATAATTCTCCTGAATTTATACCATTTCTGGTGTTGAAATGACTCATGCATTTCTTGTAGTAGTGGAGGAAAAATAGGAGTGATACAATGTTCATGTTGGAGACATAAAAACCAGATTTAAACTAACAGACTCCTTAGCAGCCTGCCTTTGGGATGATGTCTTGTAGTTGAGCAAACAAAGTCCATAAACTGAACAGCAGGTGTTAGTGGCAATCAATATATTTTTGTAGCAATTGGAGCAAATGTTGACTTTCAAGTGGTTTTCACTGTTTCTTCCACCCACTTCTCTAAAAGTGTTAGCTCCCTATAATAACCCTAATAACTTCATTCTTCTGGGCCCTATTTACACATGCTCTTGGCTGGTAAACCACTTTCTAAAGAGATGTGGCAGAAGGTGGTGAAGTACTTGCAGTATTTTCAAAACACCTAAACCATTAAAACGCATGATTAATAATGCCTTAAAAGTTGTGACAGAACTTAATTTATTTGTTCTGAGTTGTTGCAAACATAATCTTCATTTTTCTGAGGGTGACGTCTCAATTCTCATGTGTCAAGAATAGTTCTCTCCCATGACAAACAACAAACAGCTATAGGTTTGTAGAGCACAACAAGCAGCTGCTTGTTGTGACAACTGTTATCTTCTCAAATCTGAGAGATTCTGTTAAATTTAGTATAGCACATCTACAGTGTGTTTAAGAGAAGTGACTTTCATCTGCAGAGTAATTATAACAATTTGAAAACTATTTTCACCAAAATCCTGCACTGCCCTGTGGCTGCAATATTGGATTAAATCCCAAGATGCAAGTGACTCTGCCTGCTTTTGCTCCCATTTTCTACTCCACAAGCACAGGAATAGTGCTGTTCAAACACAAGCTAGGAAACAAAGCTTTATGGAAATGGCCTGAGCCAGGGGCTGGAGCTTCACAGGGAGTGAAATCAACAGTGACAGGAAGGATTTTGAGGTTTGTCATTCTGCCAGTGACAGCACTCAAGGGTGTCCACATTCCTAAAGGGATGAAATTGTGGGAAAGATTGGTGCTGAATGCCAAAAGCCCATTCAGGCAGAGCTTCACCATGGTGAGGGGATCCTTGGCTGGGGCAGCAGACCCTGGCAGCCTCCATCAGCAGTGCAGGCCTCAGGACCAGGCTTCTCCATGGCACCCAGGGCCTGGCCATGCTGTGTGTGTGAGTGGGATGCAGAGCTTCTCAACAAAGAGGAGCAAGTGAGAAGAATAGACATGAAGGTGAAGGAAAGGCTGAAGAGAATTAGGAGAAAACATCCAGGGTGATGTCAGGACCACCCTGCTGCCCCTAGGGCTGGACAGAGAGCAGATGAGATTTGGGCATACAGGCCATTTGAAAGTGCAGCAAGTTGAAATGCAGGAACACCTGGCTAAGAGAAATCCTCTATCACTGTTCATGAAAAGAAGAACTAAGTGAACTGTCCTGCCACCTTTCCAGGGGACTGATACTTCCACAAGTCCTGTCCTGGTGTTGGAAAGGGGTGTAGCATATCTAAATAAAGGCCCTAAGACCTCACTGCACCAGAGCTGCAGTGTAACTGTAGAAGAAGCAGTTTGGCATGAGAAGCACTGATTGCACATGGCAACTACTGGGTTGAAATGTGCTGCAGGACTGTAAAATGTTGTTATAAATCTTTAGGAAGAGGTTCTGAGGAATTGTAGTGTTCTGGTGAGAAGACCAGCAGTTGATTTCTCACCTAACAGGCATTGTCTGTTTGTAGCAGTAGCTGGTGGCAAAAGACTAAGTGGAAAGTGTACAGTGTTTGTAATTTTTTTATAAGGATGGCAACCTGCTTTTTTGGATTTGTGACAGGACTGGTGGAATCGAGATTGTGTATTTATTTTATAATAAACACTTCTTAAGAAAAGCAAAAAACAATCATAAGCATCATTTAGTAAAATGCAGTGTTGTGTTTTTCCGGTTTCTGGTCACTAAAGAGAACAAAATACACAGTGTCATGTTTTGCATTCTCTTCATGAGATGTATGTCTGTTACAGTACTTATTTATGTACTTGTTGTATCACTTTGACCTGGTTTGATAAATTAATAAACTCTGAAGTTGATAATAAAATAAAATGGTTTGCCTAGGGTGCTGTTTGTTCAAGGTGTTTGGTTTCAGCTCCCTGTTTGCAGGTGGCTGCTGGCACCTCAAGGTCTGAAGCCATGTGCCCAGCTGGGTGCTGTGCATGACTGCCTGCTGTGAAATCAATACTGAGATATGGAAGATGCAGACTGGAAAATACCCAATTTAATTCAGCTTCCACCTACCCAGCTGGATTAAAGCATTGACACCCATATATGGAAAACAACCTAAGAAGAAATCAAGCATAGCCAACTGAGAGAACAGTACAGGACTTACTGCTTTCTGGGCAAAACATATTCTGAAGCTCATAATAATTGAGGGAATGTTGATGGAATCAATATGTGCTAATGCCTAAAAATGAGATGTTTTTCAGAAAAATAAAGGAAAAAAATGTACATGGCTAGCAGTGTTAACTAAACTGGAGAATGTCAGCCTTGGCAAAGATGAGTGTTCAAAGTTAATCACTTTAAATCAGTGGGTACATCAAATCTGAAATCCAGAATATCTCTGAAAATTTCTAATGAAACTCATTGTTGTTATTTCATCACACCCTACAGGTGTATATTCATTTTGGCCATCTTTTCACTTTAGAAGAAGTCTGTTAGGAGAATGCTTTCCATGAGAACACACTCCAGGCACATGGGCCTGCTCTGTGTCCTAACTCCATCAGGGGCATTCACCTTCCTACTAGCTGAAGACTGAAAGTCATCAACTGTCAGGGTTGCACAGCTGCATCCCCATTGAATGTATTCTCTTGATTTCATAACATCCAAATGCTTTTTAGCAGCACACTAAATTTTATTGCTCACTTCACTTCTATCCCCTTCTCACGTACCAGGGTCATCTCTGGCTCCACATGACTCCACAGGTCAGGAGGGGCTGGATATGGAGGCAGGGACCCTATTCACTGCTGTGTTCTTCTGAATACTGTGAAATATACCCACACAAGTACAAGAGAAACAATGTGTCAGCCTAACTAACACTCTCCTCTTCCTACAGTATTCATTTAAAAAAAGGTCAAAGCATTTCACAATTCAGATGATGACTCCTTCCAAAATAATTGATAGCACATGAAGTATTTGCGTAATGTTGGTGTGCTCTAGTGCCTATTGTGTTATCCATCTAAGATAAAAGCCAAGATTTTAGTGATTTATTGAGGGAGGGGTGAAAATTGACAAAGTTAATTCTTATTTCCATTTATTACTTCTGTCAGAGGTTTAAAAAATGTCTCCATCTTTTGATCTGAGGTTTTGGACTGTTTTACTTTTTGGGTAAAGTATGTCTGCAGCTACATGAGTATATGAGTATGAACCCACAACCCTCCCTTCTCACATAACACCAACCCAACCATGAGCAAGAATGCAAAGCATCCAAAGCAAAAACAAGTAATTGATCTTAACCCTGCAAAACAGTTTTTAATGTAGACCCACTGGATGATAGTTCATTCAGTAAATGCAGTGAGCCTGATTGCACTACCACTTAAAGTGAAAAAAATCCCAGTCTGTCCTCAAGTGACCTCAGCTCAAGAGACAGAGACAGTACATCACACAAAGCATAACATGTGGCTAACTACTACAAACAACACCCATAGCTAGTTATCTCTCCACCAAGATCAAACCTATCTCCTATAGATTTACATTCCTCTTTCTCTCTGCTTTGTTCCAGGATCACACCACCACAAAATTAGGTGTGTTAAGGCCACAAAAAATTAAAACTGTATTCTATTCCCACTGATGGAAACAGCAAAAATCCCAGTCTCTTTTAAAAGGGGTCATACAGACACATACTGTAGTGGCATTAAACCCACTGCAGTGTACTCTAGAAATTCATGTGTACCAAAGTTACATTTTATACTTTTCACAGATTCCCAGTCACTTCATGTTCCCTGGACAGAACTGCTGTTCTAGCCTGATTCTCCCCAGCTCAGTTCTCTCCTCTGCCAACAGCTAGGATGGGACAATGAATTTGAGTTCTAATTATAGAGGTATAAATAGAAGTCTAGTGATGCTTAAGGTTTATATACTGGGGTATTTTTGTTCCACATCTCTAAAAGGGAAGAGCCAGACTTCCCAGCTAACACATCCAGCTTGACATTAACATGGCATTTATTTTCATTTCCTGTACTGAAGTGTTGGGCAGTGTGGCCAGCTTTTATGCTGCTAAATGCAGTTTGTGGTAGCTGCAGCTCAACAGAGACTGAAATAGTTTCTACACAAACTTTTCTTAGTGTACTTAGGGTGGAATGGGAAGTGTTCTAGAAACATCAAACAAGAATAGTGAGCTCTTGGGCCAGCTTTTTCCTTAGTGAAATAAAAAGACATTATGTAGAAGTATTTATAGTTATGGCTGCATAGCTATCCATAACCTAATAGACAACAGTCACCAACTAATCAATCTTCACAAAGGTCTTTCTAGAAAAAGGAAGATTAGACTTTAAATGTGGTTATTTAGTTAACCAAAAAAATATTCATGGAGACACATATACTACTCCAAGTGATGATATGTTCCACAAAGCTGAGTTTTCATATCTGAGATCATGTTTTCAATTCTGTGCTATTAGAAAATATTTCCTTGCTTTGAGTGCCATGTTATAAATCCACATAAGCCAAGTCTCACAAAATCTTTGGGTTTAGATTTAGCCAGGCAGTGGCATCCTTTCAAAAATGGTTCAATGACAACATTAAAAAGCATTGGGGGATGTTTACAATCAGAACTGATTATCCACTAAGTTTAACTTCATTTATATTAATGCAAACCAGGTGTAAAATTATGTAGCCAAATCCTACCAGTAGCCCTTCTCACTCACTTCACACTATGTAAATTATGATAAGAAAGTAAAAAAAGAATAAAAAGAACAAAAAAAGAGTGATTTTGAGCTTCAGCAAATGTGCCAGAATTCTGGAAAGAAAACTCCTGCTGCTTTTTTGTTTGAAAGACTAAGTTTATAAATTATGGATTATTTTCACAAACAAAACAAAAAGAAAAGTAGGTTTTCTTATTAATTTGGCCTACAGTCTCTTTTATTTTGCAATCATAAGCAACTGAAAGATTCTATTGATAATAATGGTCAAAGCCCACAGAGACTTAAGAACTTACACCAGCTTTTTCCACCCTGATTTTTCTTCTTACTTCAAAGTCAGACATCTTTTAGAGACCTTTATAAACTGATGAGTCCCTGCTGAAGAGACTGGGCTCTTCCCATGACATCAGCCTATAACAAGCTCCCAATGTCTTTATAGTCTGCATGTGTTGGGAATTATTTACCCCATGTAAATGATGTCCATGATGAGATCACTCTTATTAAGACAAAACTATCATAACCACTGTGCTCATGATGATTGCAGCTCACATTAATGCATTGAGTGTCTAGGAAAATATACTTTTCAAGCAAGAAGTTAAGCAAACCCCAGAGAAATAAGGAGCAGAGAAACTCCTGACAGCTGCAAAAATGCATTTGAATACTGAACATTGCAATCTGCAGGTCTTTTTCCTGGCCTCTCCACCAAGCAGTGCATTTCTTAAGAGACTTTTTTTTTTTTTTTTGCTGTGATTAAAATATTGAAAGGAGCTTCTGCTACAGCAGTACCTCCAGAATAAAGCTCCAGCAAAATCTATCTGCTGGAAGACTTTCAAAGCCAAGAATTCACTAAAAGGCAAATGGGGTTTCCAATTCTTAGATTACACAGCTCAAATATAGCAGAAACTCACTGCCTGTCACTGTTCCCTTAAAATACATTTCTCCATAAATCTACATAATAGTCTTGAAGGATTTTGTGAAGTTCAAGTAGAAAAAGATACATCAAGTAGTATTTCAAAGGAAATTATTAGATAAAATTCTGTGCAAATCTGTCTATTCACACATTAGAGGGACATCTGACCCAACAAAGGAAGGAGCACTTCAATCTGGACAGATGGCACAAAAAATTAGGGAAAATATTACATTGTCTGTTGTAACTGTAAAGGAGAAAGACTTTTCTCATCTTCTCGTTCTCATTTTAAAAATTGCAGTTTTCAGAGACATTGCAAATCATTAATTGCTCTCCCGAAGCTGTTGAACAACTTGTGAAATCTTAATAGATTTCCAAACAGAGGTTCCCAGGAGACTGCTTAGCCCAGAGGATCAGTAAAGAGAGTAGAGCAGTTGTCACTTTGAGTTTTACTTCAGGGCAGTGGGCTGAACCCAGCAGACTAACTTTTATTTCCATCTCAGAAATCACATCCAAAGACCTTGCTTGTACAAAAAGATTGCTCTGGTCTAGTACCTGAAAGGGAGTCAAGATGAACCCCAGGATCTCTTCTGGGGCTGCCTCCAGCAGCCTTAAAGCCACTGCTACTGTTCTACCATATGTTGCCAAACATATTTTAACAAAAAAAAAAAAAAGTCAAAACCATAGACTGCTCCCTGGCATCAAAATAACCTGATTTCTATCAGATGTCACCTCTCTACCAGCTTCCCTCCAGTCCCAGAGCTAGGGACATCTATTCCACTGTGAAAAAAATCTGGTAAATCAAGATTTTGTGACCCAAAAAAGCACAAGAGCCAAAATCTGCTTCCTAAGAACTTTTGGTGACCCTGCTTGGAGAAACTCTGTAAAATTCCATCTCTGCTGCCTGGGAACTCACAAAAGATCCTGGCCCATTTCTAAAAAAAGCTTGTGAAAAGTCAGTCTGCCCCTGCCAACAGCACAACTATTATGGTCAGTAATTGCCATCTGAGAGAGAATCCCAAAAGAAAGCTGGCAATTAATTTTAGGAGAGCTCAGAATGATGTAATGTTTGACAATAAGCTTTTGAGTTAAAACAGGTAGTCCAGTAAGTTGAAAGTGAATTCAAATAAAATATTTTATAGATCAAAGGGTTTTTCTTTCTGACAAACTTTCAGGTGCCTCATAAACTCTTCAATTTGAAGATCTGACTGCTGCATAAGAGATAGCAAACTTGGGGAGGAAATGAGAAAATTTAACATAACGCCTTCAAAATGAACTTTTAAGTAAGTTAAAACAGATTTTGTGCTCTTTTTTTCACCTTTAATGCTGCCCTATAAGCTAACTACTTTGGATCTGCTTAGGTCTTTTTTCTCCATTATAAAAACTCAGTAACTCCTCACTGGAAACACGTCATCTTCCATTATCCTAATACAATTTATTTTTCCGAAATAATAAATAAAATAGGGTAAAATCAAGCTTAAGGTAATGATGGAACTCTTTTATGAAGTGAATTGGTGCTGTCTGTGCCAATACTGTCTGTTTAGTCACAGCCTAACATTTTAATTATGTATATAGCTAAGGATTTGCTTGCATTGGCTTAATTATTCTGCATGATAATATGAACAAAGGGCCTCTGTTAAAGTAATCAACAAGAATTTTAGCTGGCTGAGTTTCCTCAAATGTTCCAAGAGCAATGAAAGATCTGATCATTAAGCATTTACTGCCCCTGAGAGCTATTTTAAACCTGTTCCCTTCATATCACAGCTGGCCTCAAATTCTTTTTATCTGAAAGCCCTAGTGAGACAGAACAAAAGAATGTTTCTCATTTGCAGTGAGCTGTCTGTGTCATCTGTGTGATGTTCACTAGCAGGAGATGTCTATCTTAATGAGCTTTTGGCCAGGAACAGCGCTGCCACTTTCTAACTTTTGTCCAGTTCACAGGGCTCCTGATGCAGGGTGCTCTGGATGTGTTAGAATTGTAAATGAGCCCCAGAAGTGCACATTGCCCAAGGATCCCACAGTGACAATTAAGCAATAGTCTCTGCTCTTGGGGGCCTCTGCTGCTAGATAATTGACCCCCCAGATAATTGACCCTGACGGGAGCTATGCAGAGAACCCACGCTGAAGGTGAGGGCGCACAACAGAAGTGAAGGTTCGTTATCTTTCAATGAAAAGCAAGTTAGCACCAACAGCAACTGGGTTTTAAAGGACCAAAGGGTTAAAGCTTTTGCTTTTTGAAGGATTTACCATTAATTTCTCCTTTGCCCAACAGAACCTGACTGTTTTGAAATACACCCTATTTTGGTGGGTCCCAGGAATCAGATAAATGGTAGCCAAGTAAACACTCTGAGCCTACCCACACGTATGGAAAAAGAGAGTCCAAGAATCCTAAAAGTTGTATAGAGTAAGACACAATAATAGTAATGACACATGTCTTGGTTTAAAAGCTAAACTACTATAGTAGTAGTACTCTAGCTAGCTGAGGCAGAGAAGTTCCCAAACTGTGGCTTTTCTTGTTCTTGGAACTGTTTAACCCTGTTCTGGACTGAAAACCCAGGAAAACACCAGGAGTTCACACCTGTGGGCCACAAGAGCCTGGGATGAGGCATTTGCCAGCACAGGAGGCATTGATAAGGGACTGAGCAAGCTGAGCTACACCCCATGACAAGGACTTTCTGAATTTGCCATCTCTTCAGAACAGTGAGAGGTTTTATTGTTTAATATTATTTACATTTTTTATGCTTTTCTGCCAGGAAATCTTTTCCTGAACCAGCTGGGCAAGGGGCTGCTTAAATCTGCCTTCTAGAGAGACTCCTTTGGAAGTTTCCTCCCATATTTGCCTTAAACCAGGACACCATGTCACCACTACAGCTAATTCAATCTCAAGTTCACTGTGGATCAATTTTATATTTCTCCTATTGAGTACAGATTACTCCTGCATCTGTGTTCTTGTTTGGCACTCAGCCTGTTGTGCAGCCCAGCAGCCTCAGCCCTATTCCATCCACCCTCATTCCCTGCCCTATCACTCCTGCTAACAGGCCTTATCATTTTCCCCGGGTTTATCATTTCTCCCTGCTTTTCAGTTCCTCTGCCCCTCAGACTGCAATGCACATTCCTTCTCAAACATCTTATTTATGCAGTTGACCATTTCAGTGAAAAGGCAGTGGTGATGGATGGTCTTTTTGAATAAACTTGTGCCAATAAGAATGAGCATAGCTGAAGGGAGAAAGTGTGGTGTCACACTGTACAGTGGGGAGGCACCAGTCCCACAGGCCTGTCCTGCTGCTCAGGAGAGTGGCTCGAGGTGACAGTTACACTGTTAACAAGCTACGTCATTAAATGAGGTGATAATAAATATGTATTTTTCAATTCCCACTCATTAAAAAAGTCAAAGCCTTTCCAGAGCTGACTATTCCCAGGATCCTACTTGCTTCATCTATATTCTAGTCCAGTCCCTGAAGGTTTTCCCTTACCTAATCTGCATTTTTCCTCATTATTTTCTCCTTCCACAAATTCAATTAGTTTTGGCCACCAACTCAGAAATGCCAAAGGCTATAGGAGAACAGTGTGGGGTTTTTTGTCTCATCTGATTGGCAAGGGCTGCTGTTAAAAAGCCTGAAAAATAAAAGAAGAAATAAAATGAGGCAAAACAATGAAACTCCTACAATGCACCTGTGGTTTTAGAGAGCTGGCTGTTTGTAAGGCTGTAGTCTGCCTTCCTCAAATCTGCCTTTTTGAGACATTAATATTCACTCCTGATAGGAGATGGTGGCACAGTTCCTCTGTAGCATGAACCTGATTTCCAAACATACTTCCCCCACCACAGCCATTAGAGTGGACTATGAAGTATTCACAGTCGCACAAGTGGTCACAACAGAAAAAACTATTCCCTGCACTGTTCACAAATGCCAATACATCTGGCACAGTAATGGAATGATGGCCTGGGGAGAAGGGCAGATATCTGCCAGTCCTACCATAAGAGCTATACTGGGTCAAGCCCCAGATTTCACAATTCATGTTTCACTATTGTCAAGCAGATGATACCCAGCACATGCTGAAAAAAAAAAAAAAAAAACAAGACATCTCAGACTTCATTGTGGTCTCCAAAAATGCAAGTCCCAGCATCTATCTGGATCATTGGATTTCATTTGGGGATCCAAAATTATCTATGGAGCTCTGTAAACATCAGAACATCACCAGAAAATGCACAGAGAAGTATCTTCTCATACCACCCATTTCTTTGGCTTGCAAATTTCAAAAAATGTTGACCAATGGAAGAGTTTTCCCACTGAAGTTATTTTTATGCAATTCAAAATCATTTATTAATCCTGGCATCTGAAAATACAGCTCTGTATTAGATATGTTTTTAGATATTAGATACATACAGCTCTGCATTATATTTGTTATTAGATTTTTATTCAGAACCAATTATAGAATTAATCACCTTTGATTTGGGAGGAAGAACAATTCCAGTTCTCTATAGTATGGATTTGCCTCAGTACATAGGAAAAGCCAGCCAGAGAATCCCCAGGACAACAGGTATGGATGTGATATAAGCATCTCCCTAAATTCAAGTCAAACAATTTCTACCAGGAGCTATGTACACCCCGAGATCCTAACAAAACTGTTCCTTTCTCCTTCCTTGATCTAGAGAATAGCAGCAAATTCAAAACTGGTAAAAAAGAAAATATCTTCTGCCAGCAGTCTTCAAAACCACTGTGGCAGGAGACCACACACAGGAATCCAGAGTGTTAAAAATAGATTAGAAACTTATGTGAATAAGAAAACCAATATTTAAACCCCTAATCATTTTTACAATGTGACAGCAAGAAAGAAGAAAATCTGAACTGATTTCTGGCACTAGCCAGTGTTAGCATTCTGGCATCAGTTTCCATACACAGATCTACCAGAATAGAAACAACTACCATTAAAACAGTTTTAAAAAAATAAACTTGCTTTCACTACAGATAATAACACTTCTCCCCACCCTGAAAAAACATCCATTTATTTGTCAAGTCAGGAAAAAGGGTCATGATAGTTTTCATAAAATTTGGACGATTTTCAGCCCAGCTCCAATGACAAATGACAGCTGAGAGCCTTAAAGTTCTTAAAGTGTAGGAGGAAGGGAGAGCTCTACACTGAGGGATTCATGCTTTCCTGTATGTGCATCTCTGTATTATTTCTATTTTACATGTTTATAAAAGAATTTATACACGTAGATCTCCATTCCTTAATTTATGCCAGTTTTAAGGAAAGTTTTATCTCTGTCTCTCCTGCCTGCCCTTCCAGTTCTCTCTTAATGCCTTGACCATCTGTGTTAATTTCTGAAAAAGCCCCAACTGCAGTTTTCTGACAAGAAAAAGAAAAAGATGTGGTTTTGAGAAATATTCTTCATTCTGCCTTTCTCCCCTTAGCCCTGTTTTCTTACTGCCCTGTTTTTGGCTGGGGTAGAGTTAATTTTCTCCATAGTAGCTGGTATGAAGCTGTGGTTTGGATTTCTGCTGGAAACAATGTTGATAATTCAGGGATGTTTTCCTTATTGCTGAGCAGTGCTGACACACAGTCAAGGCCTTTTCTGTTCCACACCAGCAAGGGGCTGGGGGTGCACAAGGAGCTGGGAGGAGACAGGGCCGGGGCAGCTGCCCCCAACTGACCCAAGGGATATCCCAGACCAAACGGCACCATATAAACTGGGGGGAAGAAGTAAGAGGGGCAAAACACACCCACACCTGAGCTGCCTGCTTGTGTGTAATGCTTACAGACTAATGGACTCTGGGCTGCAATGACCTGCAAGAACTAATTATTGGAAGCCAACCGTATACCAAAGTTGTGAACATATCTACCAGTGCAAAATGCAGCCTCTTCTGAGGGAGCATGTTGAGTAGCACAAGGCAGAAGCATTGCCTGCCATGCATGTAAGCAGGATCCTTTCTGGCCAAATGGTTTGTTTCAGAGTTGGAAGATGGTGGCTACACAGTTCATTTATGGACTGTTCGAATAGCTGCTCAATCTAGCTGTGAGATTCTACCCACAATTTCCTCCTAAGTGAAAAGAAGACCTCCATCAAGCATGGTTAGATCCACTCCATCCAGCCTTAACAAAGTTTCAGGGCACAGTAAGCACAACAACGTTTGCAGGGGTTTTGTCCTACACTTTCAAACTGGGATCTGGTTGTGCAGATTCAGTCACCAGGCGGAAAACTCAGAGTACTTGTTCTTTAAAAAGTAATATTTCCCTGGTATCTAAAACTAGACACCCAAAGAATAAATAAATCTGCAGCGCTAATAATCAACTTCCTAATTTCACTAGTAGCAGCTTTTGCAAGGATAATTTAATTCTTCTGTTTCATCTAGGACTGCAGCTTGTAAACTCCTTTGAGGATCCCTACCAGGAATTCATCAGCATGAAGGATATATACTTGGAAGATCATAATCAAGTCAATCAAGGGGAGAAATTCAAAAGCTTTGCCACTAAAGGAGTCAAACATAAAAGCCTCCCTGAGGGGGGTAGAGGTTTATGTACCATGCCTGGCCTATGTTAAGAAAATTAAAACTTGTTTCACAACATAAAAGAACCAAAGTGTCAAGTCACTAAAACCAGTTTCCAGTACAGATGCCCTGTTTGAGACTGGTTTATGAGGGAAATACAAATTTATAATGCATTTAAAGAAACACAACTGACAAAATCATAACTAAGGGATATATACAAGGCAGACAGCACGTAACATAAATTAAACAAGGACAATTTAAATGCCATTTAGCAGCCATCCATGTTGTTATAACGAAGAACACTTCTATTTATGTCCATGGCAAACTTCTTACTATTTTCAAAGGAAATGTTTGCAGAGTGGATTCTTCTAAGTATCTGTCTAACATAAGAGGTGAAGTTTGCTCTTATTATTTCCCAGAATCTTTTCAGATACAGTAGCAGTGCTTGAGAAAGGGAATCCAGACTGCTGCTGGGGAATGTGTGTCAATTGATGGAAAATGGGTTTGGGTTTGTTGCTTTTTGGTTCTGTTGCATAAGGTGATTCTCCTCTTCCACCCACTCAGCAATTATGTTTTGAAAGCCTGCATATATAAGGTGACACATGTTCTAAATACATCATTCAGAGAAGGATGGGAAGAAGTCAGTTTTCTGAAGAAGGGTGTCAGTGTTCTCCAGGAGAGAACAGGTTATAAACTGATTGTTATGAGGCACAATTCAAAAAAACAAGGTATCATTTTTCCTTGCATGTAAAAATGATAATCCACTAATCCCTCTGAAACTGTGTCATTTAGAGGATCCAGTAGAAATTAAATAGAAATGTGACTGTATAACTAGGTAAACATTTTGTTGCCTCCAAGAAGAGCCATAAAGAATCTGGTGGGTATTTTTCAAAGCTGCCTTAGGGAAAGGATGTCTAATCCCCATTAAAATTAACAGAAACCGGCTCCTCAAACCCAGTCAGTGGCTTTGAAGAATGAGCTCTGTAGGGTAATGCACAGTATCAAAGAGCAGGGATGAGTTTTGTGGCTCCCTCCATCACATGGGAGTCACCTGTAGTTTTGTCTGAATGAAAAGGAAGTGGGGGGAAGGAAGAAAAAAACAACAGCAATAGTAACAGTAACAACAACAACAGCAATAATAATGATAGAGATTGAACTAAAAGGCCAGATAGAAATTCCCAATGGACTTGAATAAATTCAAACATTGTGGAAGATTTTATAATGGTAACTGGAATTGTCTGACTGAACTCAAGACTCAGATCTGTTTTGGTATGATGATACAATTTAGCAAATCATTATTGGAAGAACAGTGACCTGTTTGAAAGTTTGCTCATTTTCTTATTTGAATCTCTTAAGGTTAAAGACAAGCTATTAAACAGTCATTAGAAAGAAAAACATTCAAATCTGAATGTAAATGGTGAGAACTTCCAGCTATCCAAATGACAGACACATTAAGGTCCCTTCCAATCCAACCCATTCTATGACTCAATAACAAAATTTAGAGATAGCAACTTATAAAATTATAAAAGGAAAATGATTAATGCAGAACAGCAATTTCCAGAACTTACAGGCACAGGACATAGTTGAAAAAAGGTTAATTTGATTTACTGAATATTTACTGAAATATTAAGTAAGTGAATAAAAATATCAACAGTTTCAACAAAAATATCATTTATTTAGGTGGGATTCCCAAAAAATACACTGATAATCAGCATCAGCAGCACATTTGCCTCTCTCCCTGAATCCACCTGCAGCAGCCTTTGTCAGCACTGAGAAACCCAGGCCTGATTTGAAAAAACTTCAACACTGCTGCAGCCAGCTCTCCCAGCCCCACAGAGAGATTTAAAATGAACTTGAACTTAAAAATCACATGCTATTACTTTTTTTTTAATGGTAAAAACTGTCCTCTGGAAAGACTCCCACAACAAAAGAAAAAATGACTTGCTTTGAGATTATGTACAAAATCTTTTTCTTTTAGCCTCTTTCAGTATTTGGAGGTGGTGTTTGCTGCAATGCAGAAAAACACACAGGAGTTGAAATGAGAACTTTGACATTAAGTTTTCCTTTCAACTAAACAGATCCTGCCTTCCAAACAACTCACACTTGGTTAGGAGCTTTTCACTCTGCTTCTCTCCTGACCTCTGGCTTAAGGGGTTTTATTTCTACTGAGTAAAACGAGAGTGGGTCCATTCTTAGGTGCCAAATTAGGGTGAAAATCACCACAAAAACATCAATAATGCTTAACATTACCAGAAGTAAATTAAGTCTAACTAAACAAGCCATGGCAAACAGAGTAAACTCACACTCTAGGGTGGACTTTCACACAGAAGGCAGCTATAAACTGAGTGTGGCCTGCAAATCCATCAGCCCCCTGCCTCTACCTAATGAGACTCTTTTCTTTATTGCATTTTTACAGACTTATAAAAGCAGCATAGGATGGATTATATGGGCTGTCTGTCTACTCTGTCCATCTGTGGCTCTATTGGTGTTCACTCCCATAGACAGGATAGTACCTGGCAGGGGTTGGAACTTAAAGAAATACAGAGGTGATTGAGAGACTTCTAAAAAATAACAAAACAACAACAGACATACAGCCACTTCCCCAGTAAAACACTGATTCCAACAATACCAGTTTGTAACAAGCACTGTAAAATCAATATGAGTCAACAGGAAAACTTCTCTACAAATGCAGCACAACACTTCAATAGCCTTTGTGTGAGATCCATGTGAATGTCAGTCCTAATTCACGTTAAAAACACAGACAATTTCTCAGAACTCTAAATGGAACATAATTATTTTAAAAAAACAGGTCATGTCTATTTGGATAGACTTATTTCAAAGTTCTAGGATAATGACTTCATTTAATATGCATTACACAAGACATTTTTGGAGCTATTCCCATAGAATCAAAGCCTTCCTGTCCACGTAACTCAATTTTGTGATTCTTTATTTTGTCAGTGTTGCTGTAAACAATGTGCTGCCCATGGCAGGGAGGGGAAAGGAGAGATTTCTTTAAGGAAAAGTAGTCATCCCTGCTCAGAATTCTGTAGTTACATTTACCAGCTGCATAAGTGTTCTGATAAACTGCCAAAAAGGGTCACTATAAAGCAACACTCCTTTAAAGTTTTAATCCTTATTAAAGGAAATTATCTGGAGTCTCTCCAGAAACATTTTGAGGGGGAGAAAGGGGCAAAAGCTTCCTCAGAAGATCAAATGTTGTTGATTATAAATTCATTACCAGCATAACTGCTAACTTCAGTAAATTAACAAGGAACTTTTATTATATCCAATCAAGCTCTTGTTAAAGATAACAAGTTCTTTTCATTCCTCATACATTTGTGTAACAGTCACTTTTCTGGAACTCATCAAAGTTTGTTGCAAATCCATGTGAAAGTACCACTCTCTCTTTTAACTCCTTAAAAATAATAATAAAACCTTATGATCACAGTGAAAATGCACTGGTTACATTAAAATATTTCAAAATAAAAGATTGGTAATTACAGAGAAATCTGCCCCAGTACCAGCAAAGAGACTGATATTGCACAGCAGAAGCGTCCTAAAATGATAAGTATTTCACACTTGTTTTTTATTGTTTTGTTCACACAGAAGAAGCTTAGTTAAACAGTCTTTTTAGGAAATCTGAGAGTGCAACAAAGATCCATTATGGTTTCATTTTAGAGAAGGCATTCACTCAAATACTAATTGCTAAAAAGCTATTTTACATAATCAGTTCAACCATATTATTATGTTAAGAATCTTGTCTTTATCAAATAACCAAAACTGGGAGGGAAGAATGTTTGGCTTTGAAGCTTTTCACTAATAATACATTTTACAGCAAGTTAAGTATTTTCTAAAAAGATAACTACTTCAAAAGCAAATATCTTGGTGACAGGCTGTTGCACTGAGATCCCTTTCTTACATGCCATGCTCTAAATACATATTTTTCATCCATTTCATTTGTCTGCTGTCCAAGTTTACCAGTGATGAAAGAAACCTTTCTGGAAACTATTTAAGAAAGTTCCAATGCCCACTGAAATCAATGTCTAGACTGGATTAGTCTAATATGAGAATTTTTCTAAAAACTTAAAATTATCCCTACAATTAAGCACGATAAAAGCACACAAAATTGATGAGAATCATTTTTAAAAGGGCAATGCAAACCATTTTTCTCAGTCCCTCTTCTCTAGCAGTACTAAAAGAAAATAAAATCTAATGCATAAACCATGCATTTTTACATAGGTCAGCTAAAAATCTGACTAATTCACAGTAATGTATTTCCACAATTGTAAATGTTTTTTCTGACAATCAATCAGTCACTTATTGCTTCTTACTAATATGCTCAAAGCCCTTTGTTCCAACAAGCCAAGTAGGAGCTTTTACTGAAAGTGTACTTCTTTTGTTTATTTCTTTTCCATTTCTGTTGGCCAGAATGAAATAGTGATGCACAGAGAAGCTGAACATGAAGATGGACATTTCTTCTCCTCCCAGTAGGACACAAGTTGTATCTAGGCAGCTTTCCATTGTCTGATATCCCAGCATAGGAGTGTCTGAAAATCATCTGCAGCAGCACAGTCCAAAAGTCAAGAGGTGAAGGAGAGAGAGCAGCCACCTGCAGTCTTTATTTCTGCATAATAACAAATACATTCAACTTAAAATGTTCTTGGTCAACTCTGTCATCCTGTAACTATCATGTAATGTATCCCTCCTTCAAAGTAGTCTAAGGTTCATTGGCTCTGATTAGATGAAAACAGTCATCGCTACTAACTAACACTATGTAATGAGATGATGGAAGGCTGATGAAGCAGCACAGTGGTTTGCAGCATAAGCCCTCATTTGACTCAGCAGAGTCAGTGCTCAATGCTGTCACTGATTTTCTGCAGAGTCTCAAGCAAGTCACTTCATTTTTGTGACACCCTTATGCTGTGCAGAACAAGAAAGGAAGGGTTCTGGCATACTGCTGCTGCTTTGGGGCTGGTTTGGCCCTTGCTCTCAGCCAAGGTCTCTCAGCTACCTCAGGACATGAACAGCGCAGCTTTTTCCTTGGAGCCAAAGTGCCACAGCACAGTACATCTTGTGTTTGCCCTCCTATCCTGGCTTGTTTCTCTGTAGAGTCTGTTGATGCCACTTTGGTGACAGGACAAGAGGACATGGCCTCAAGCTGTTCCAGGGATGTTCAGGAGGGACATCAGGAGGAATTTCTTCATACAAAGAGTTGTAAAGCATTGAAGTGGGCTGCCCATGGAGATGGTGGAGTCACCATCCCTGGCAGTGCTCAAGAAATGACTGGACATGGCACTTAGTGCCATGGTCTAGATGACAAGGTAATGATCAGTCCAAGACTAGACTCTGTGATCTCAGAGGTCTTTTCCAACCTCAGTGACTCAGTGATTCTGTGATACATGAGTAACCCAAGCTGTCTACTTGGACAATGGCAGGTACAAGGACAATTCACCTAGGTACAGGAGGAGAGAAAAGTCCTGGATACAATGTGGGATTTAAGAGGTGAAAACTGGTGTCCCATATACACCCCAGTGTCCTACATTTTTTACTGAACTGGAAAGTTGTAGCTCAAACTGAACTGAACTGTGTTGTCCCAGTGTTTCTGGAAGATGTGGCTTCCTTGCAGAACCAGGACACAACGTGCTGCTCTGTCACCACAGCACTGGCTCTCTCCCACTCAGGGGTTCTCTGCAAAATACATCAAGGCAATACCTGTATTCACTAAGATGGTCCTTGCCCCGGTCCTAGGGTGACTTTATGATGCTGGTATCCCCAATTATCTATTCTGTTTCTGCTGGATATTAAGTTCTGCACCTTTCAGACCAGTTCCAAGAGTGAAGGGGGGCAGAAGAAGCACACAGTTTGTCTGCAGAAACTGCACCTGCTCCCACACGTTCCTGCTCCTGGACTGCGCTGTCTGCAGCCCAGACAGACAGTGGGACTGTCCTTTGCTTTTTAGTTAGGTTTCTTAGCTATCTGAGGCAAAGAAGTTCCCCAAACTGTGGCTTTTCTTGTTCTTAGAACTGTTTAACCCTGTTCTGGACTGAAAACTCAGGAAAACACCAGGAGCTCACACCTGGGGGCCACCAGGGCCTGGGATGAGGCATTTGCCAGCACAGGAGGGACTGATAAGGGACTGAGCCAGCTGACCTACACCCCACGACACTCCACGACAAGGACTTCCTGAATTTCCCATCTCTTCAGAACAGTGAGAAGTTTTATTGTTTAATATTTCTTTTTTTAATGCTTGTGAATACTTTTTTGTTAAATAAAGAGGTTTTTTTCCACCTTTCTCCAAGGAAATATTTTCCTGAACCAGTTGGGGGAAGGGTCGCTTGAATCTGCTTTCTAGAGAGACCCCTTTGAAAGTTTCCTTCCAAATTTGCCCTAATCAAGGACACCACCCAAGGATGCATAGTCACAGTGTGATCTAGGAAGGATAAAAACAGCAGATACCTAAGAAAAGACAAAGAAGTTGTCTTTTCAAAAGAAAAGAACCTGTTCAGAAAAGACGAAGAATTTATGATGCAAGAGAAATTGCAGAGAAAGAAAACAAAGTGGACTTGGTTCACAAAAATCTCTCATAAACAATCACAACAATAAATTGGCTCTGTGTGCCAGAAACTGCCACAAATTAGCTATCATTCTTCTTTATATGTGTTTAAGCAAATCTGCTGTAATCTAAGTTTGATGGTACATAATCCGCAACACCAAGAAAATTCAGTCAGCCTTCCCTTCAGAAGCAGACTCTTGCTCTAGCAGCAGCCCAGGTTCACAGGTGTTCTCCTTGGCTCAGGGATTTTTCCATTCTTTGAAGCAGGCAAAATGTCAGGAAAGCTACTCTGCCACAGTTAGCACATAAAGAAATACCTTGAAGACTTTTCTCTCAGCAGCAGAGAGAAAGAAACACTAAGAATATCTGGGGAATTCTCCAAACAAAAGACAACATAAAGATTTGCTTGTGTATTAAAAGCTTTAAAATGCAACAGCCTATGAACAGAAAATATTAAAAAATTAATTATATATAAGACAGGTAACAACACCCATACATGCATTTTCTTCTTTGGACCATAGATTTATTGGCTGATGCAGGTTACATATGTATTCTACACCTTGTACAATTCAGAAGCAACAATCTCTGCCAATGATATTTATCATGTGTTGAAATGATGATTGAAATTTGAACATTTAAAACTGCAAAATGACCTTAATAGGTAGGGGGAAATGTTTCATTCTAGTACAAACAGCAATTACACATCATTAGATATAAGCTAAAGCTTCTACATTTCTTTTTTCTCTTGTCTTTGCTTGCTTTGTTTCTGCACTTTCATCCCATAAATTCATTGGTCAAATTAGTCACTGTTATCTGTTTTAATAATAATTTCATAATTAACCAAATGGAAAAAAAAAAACCACCAAACCAGAATGTTTCTAATTCCCTAAAACCCAGGTCTTACCCACCCACTCCAACATCTGCAGATGGTAAGCACAGTCTGTCTCTTCTTTAATATCAATAATGTTAGCTGCTAATATCTACATACAATAATCTTTTGATCTATACTGGGACTACTTGTCTGGCCCAGTTCTGCACTCATTGCTCAGGCAAAGCTAACTTGAATCAAAGAGAACTTAGTTCAATTAAAGGCTAAAGGAAAGAGTTTTTACTTTGCTCTTGGCAGTAAGTGCACTGGAAGAGTCCCATAAAACACAGTAGTGTTATGGGGATATTTGCCTTTGCATTCAGCAGCTGCAAGAAGGTGTCTCAACTCTGTGAGTCAGACCTGTTTCAGTAAAGCAACTCATGGAAATATATGAACAGATTTTTTTGTGGAGCCAACAGGTTTTAGTAGGAACTGGTTATGTTCTGCTAGAGTATCTCTTACAATTTTAGAATTTTAGAAAGGACATAATTAAGCAGCAATAAAGTGTGAGAGATACTGAGGACTTTCAGTCTCAAGCATTTAAAAAACAAGTCAAATGCAAATACACTTTTTCATTGACTTTGGACTTTTTAAAACAGATTTGAAGTCTTTGAGGTTTGTGTTTCTGAGTTTTTCTCACAAGGGGCTAGAGAACATTTTTTGAAAACCAAGATGCTTGCAGAATCAAATTATTCTAGGAGCTGAGGCTCTAGGAAAAAAAAATTACTGAAAATCATCAAAAAGCCATTAGCTATTTCTGTTAGGTAGGTAGTTTAGGGACCTAGTTCCCTCCACAGATGTTCTTTTGAGGAATGTTGCTGCAACCATTCCAGACAAAAGAGATGCAAGAAAATTTGGGGTTTTGTGACCAGAGTGGTGATTGCATACATGCACTGAAGGCTGAGCAGACTGTATTTCACCAGTTGATGGTTATTCCCAGGACGTGCAATTAAAATGCAGCTGTTCATTAGGAAAATGATACACTATTCTTGCATAAGTAAGGTGTGTAGTGAGCAAATAAAGGGGTCATTTTTGGTCCAAAACCAGTATCTGAATAAATGCTGGATGGGAGATTTGATATACAATTTGACAATAAGCAATAAAGAGGCAAGGCTTGTACCAAAAGCAACAACAAACTTTTGAAAGCTGAAAACATGACTTGGAAAACATCTTCAAAAATACTTTCAATAGACAAGAAAGATCAACATTAGCAACACTTGTAGTGAATTTATCTAGTTAAAGCATCACATAATTCTAGGAACTTTTCTTTCTTGAAATAAATACCAGCCCAAATGGCAGCCGATCTGGTTGTTAGCTAAAATAGGAAAAGAAAACCACTTGCTGCTATGCTCTTTATTCATCTTATTCATCACTGACTCACATTCCTCTAAGCATTTGTACCTGGGGGAAGACATCCCCATGTTTGCAGCCTGGTATTAGCAAATTCTGAAAGGGTGCTATATAATCAAAACTTCACAAAACCTGGTCACACAGGATACTCTGTTCACAGGACACAAGTGGCCCTTCTCCTAAGATCTGTGGATTTATCCACAAGTAAGCCCTTTCCAGTCTGGGTTCCCTCACCAAGGTAGCAGGTGTGTTTATGCGTTCTTCATTAAAACTTTTTTTGACTCTGTAATTCAAATATCCATCAGTATGTTTAGAGAGGAAAGATTGTTCAATACATACACTCTCTTACAATCTGTGATAATCACAGCTCACATGCTACAATGAAATCCATTTGAAGGCAGCAAAACAAGAACTTTAGAAACCATCAGTCACCTGCATCTTACATTGACTTCAGTATATTTTGCAGGCACTCATTTCAAATTATGACTTTCTTCACGTCACAACTCCAGTCAGCCAGAGTGTCTTCTCTTTTGAGTGCTTTTGAAAAACACATTGAAAAAGCATGTTCCTTCCTCCTTTATAGTGAATGGATTCTTTGAGGAAATGGGAGTATTAACTGTGATACAGCTACCCTTTTTGTCAAATTCTTTCACAAAGAGATCACTGCTTCTGGGACCCACAGGCCCACATATTATTCACAGACCACACACTGGGAGGAGATGCATTGACCTCAGGTCTGTTACATCACCATTAGTGTTACTCCACCCAGGATCTGAATAGTTCATTTGGATGAAGTGTCAGAAGTTATCAAGAGCAGCCATGAACTTGGGCTGATTCAGTTTTGAAGGCCTAAACAGTGCTCAAGGAGCCAGAGAGGCCAAATTTTCCATAGTTCTTCTAGTGTTTTGGTGGTATTGTTTTGATTTTTTTAAATTCGTATTACAGATTCCCCACTTTATTGCTCAGTCCCAAGGAAACAAGAGAAAACTTTCATCTGTACCCATTTATCTTCTCTGTCATTTAGGAGAATCATACAAACATCCCTTCTGGATGACAAGGCCTCCTGAATTCTACAAGCTGGCTGTGAGCAAAGGCCACAGTCTCCAGGGCCAGACCACAGGGCTCTCCTTTTGTACAGCTGAAGAAACACAGAGCAAGTGAGAAATGCCCAAGGATTCCTTCCCCTGACACAGGGGATCCTTTGGGTGGGTGGATGACAGGGTAACCTGCTTTACTTAATAAATGCACATCCTTCCCAGAAGGGGCTTGTCAGGAGTTTTAAGCAACTAAATGGATTGGGAGAAGACATAATAATGTAAAAACTTTTTGGGCAGCAGAATAAAGGACTACAGCCCAGCCTTGAATGTGTGCTAAATTAGACTAAAAGACAGAATCTTATTAAGCCTGAGGGAATAGAGAGAGACCAAGCTTCCATGTCCTTCCTTCTTCTGATGTACTGAGCATAACCCCAGCAAGAGAGAGAACTGGGCTTTTGGGTTTTCATTTCTCAGTCTACTTAGCCTTCCATGTGCCCATAGGACAAAGGGTAACAGAGAGGGTTAATGGCTTCACTACAGTTGACTGGTGTTAAAGCCGGGGCAGATGTGGGTTTTAATTAGAAAGCAGCTGCACATACATAAACCACAGCAATCTTAATCCAGAGAGTGACAGCGTGAATACAGACCTCTTGCAAAAGCACATACCTTTAATCTGCATTTGTCTTTGCTTTTGTGGGAAGGGTTTCAGCAGAATTCTATCCTCATAGGAGAGAAAAGGAAAAAGTACCCATATGTGTAAAAATCAGAAAAGGGCACTTAAAATGTAAACAGAAAAGAATAGAAATAGATCAAGTACCTCAGCAGCAAAAGAGAATATTAAGTTTTCCATTACCTTTCACAGAATTTATCTCTCTTGCTCTGAGCACAGCTCCAGCTGTTCCCAGGGCTTTCCCTTGAGTATTGATTATGGACATCCTGTAAGCCCCCCACAAACTGGTAATTATATCTAGAATTGAGCCTTTTAGGAATTCAGGTACCAAATTTGCTAGGAATACTGCCAAGGAGGAGGAGGAAATAATGAACATCAAATTTACTCTGCTAATTTTTACCATGGTCCACTGGGTTGAATGTGGATGTTTCCTTGTTGGGAAGCAGGTCAGTGCAGAAGAAGCAGTGCTGCTGGACAAGCCAGGTGCTGCACACTCCTTTCCCTGCAGGCAGCAGCAAAACTGTGCACAGCAAAACCCAGCATAAAAACTGTGTCACCTACTGAGGCCCAGAAGTCCATGAAGTCTGAAGCCCACAGGCTTGCTCAGGCTGTGTTTAAGGATATGCCCAAGTACTCCAGACAGGACGTCTGGCACTTCTCCATATCCACTCCATATCCACACAGGAGTGTTCATGGCTTGCCCCATCATATGCTCTGCACATCCAGTGTCAAGGGGTGCAATGCACTTCATGCTGTCAGCTCCACTCAGCTCTTAATGGATCTGAAGGTAGAGAGTGGTTAAGCTGGGAAGTTTTATATCTCAGCATATACTACAGGAAAACATTTCCCTTTCTGTCTTGAGTGATGGTCCACATGCAGTCTTACTCTATGGATGCTTACTATCCTTTGACATTCCCACTCCACCAGTGTAAAATACTTGGATGAGAAGTCCCTGGCCCTCAAAAAGAAATAGACAGAGCAGGGGGCAAGCCTCAATTCTGTCAAGAACTGCAACAGCCTCAAAAGCTTCTGTATTAGGACCTTGGGTACTGGCACAACCTGTGGATGTGTGGAGAGAGGAATGCACACTGGAGCAGGTTTGCTGGCAAGGCTTGTGACCCCATGGAAAACCCATGGGGGAGTAGCCTGTTCCTGAAGGAATTTATCCCTTGGGAAGGATCACACTGGTGCAGTTTGTGAAAAACTGCAGTTCATGGGAAGGATCCATGCTGGGAGAAGTCCTCACCATCATTAAAAAAAAAACCAAACAAACAAAAAAAAAACAAAACCCAAAAAACCGCCAGAGGGAAATCTTGTGTGGGTTCTATACAATGTCTAGGCAACACTGCCTTATTCCTAAATCCACATTGGAGTCCATCACTTGAGTAACCCTGGAACACATACACTGACAGCACGACCTCGAGTAGCCCTGGTACACATACACTGCCAGCATGACCTTCAGCTGACAGATGAGAGCAGTCCTGTCCTGAGTCTTGGACTCTGTTTAAAATTCACCAGTGATTCACTGCCAAAAGACAGCTCACTTCTGGCCTGGTTCAGTGGGGAGGCCACTCAGGCCCTGAAGCTGCCTGGGTAACACAGGTGCCAAAGCAACCCATGATATGACACAGAGGGGCAAGAGGGGAAATACCTAGTAGTAACTCCAATATTAACTCTTTTCATTTTCCAGCTGTAATAAGGTGCCTATGTATCCATATGTAACCACACTAATGAAGGGTCTGATTTCTAGGACCACTGAGTCTCCTGCTGTTTCTGTGGAAAATTCTATATAGAAATCTAGTCTTACAAGGGACTAAAAATGCATTTGCCCAGGTGAAGTCAGGCCACTGTTCTTAACAAGGACATCTTGATATTTTGGTTTCCATATCAAAACAGCTGGGGATGGTGTAAGGCTGATCAGCAAACTGAAGTGGGATTACAACATAAACCCAATATTAATTGTATATGCAAAATCCAAGGCTGGTAACCTTTTATGTGGAGACTGTGCAAATAATAATAAAGGGGAAAAGCTCCAGAGCAACCTGACAGATATTCTTTGCTGCAGCCACTTGGGGGATGAGAAACAGGAGAGAACAGCTATTCCTTTGATAGACTGATAGGCTGAAATAATTCACGATTACAAATTTTAAAATTCCACACAAACATTTCCATATACAGCTCTAACACAGGAAATCTTGGAATCATACAATGGTTTGGATTGGGAGGGACCTTAAAGACCATCTTGTTTCAACCCCCCTGCCATGGGTAGGGACATCTTTCACTAGACCAGCTTATTCAGGCCCTATCCAGCCTGGCCTTGAACATTTCCGGGGTTGGGGCATCCACAGCTTCTCTGGGCAACCTGTTCCAGTGCCTCACCACCCTCACAGGGAAGATTTTTCACCTAATATCTAATCTGAACTTACTTCCTTTCAGTTTGAATTCATTCCCCTTTGTCCTGTTACTCCAGGCCCTTGTATTTACAGTCCCTCTCCATCTCTCCTGGGGACTCCCTTCAGGCACAGGAAGGCCACAATTCGGTCACTCCAAGGCCTCTTCTTGAGGCTGAACAGTCCCAATTCTCTCAGCCTTTCCTCACAGGTCAGGTGTTCCATTCCTCTGATCATCTTTGGTGGCCTCTGCTGGATTCAGTTCAACAGGTCCATGTCCTTGCTGTGCTGGGGTCCCCAGAGCTGGGTGCAGCACTACAGGTGGGGTCTCACCAGAGCTGGGCAGAGGGGCAGAATCCCTTCCATCCCCTGCTGCCCACAGGGCTCTGAATGCACCCAGGACACGTTTGGCTTTCTGCACTGTGAGTGCCTGTGGCTGGCTCATGTCCAGCAGCCCCCCCAGCCTAAATTGATACCAGGGGTTATCCTGACCCAGGTACAGCACCAGAACTTGGTCTTATTAAACCTCATGAGATTTCCACGGGCCACTTCTCAAGCTTGTCCACATCCCTCTGGATGACATCCCATCCTATAAGTGTGTCAACCACATCACTCAGCTTGGTGTCATCTGCAATCTGGAGTATGATTGTGGATTTCATGGATTTGGAATTCCTGATGACATTGTTACTGAGATTAACAAATCTTCAGAAAGACAGATGAATCTGAAAATACTGATCACCCACACAGTCCTTAACTGGACCACTGCTTAAGGAAGGTTATGATTTGTTCCCATTTAATCTGTGGATATGTACCACATTTCCTTAATTCCCCAACATCCCAGTGGTGGCTGCTGGCATTTCTGTGCACAGAAAAGTAACTAGTAAAGTATTTAATATATTGCAGCTTCTTCAATTCAACCTAGCTGCAGAAAATAGCCATTTTCTCTGTCGGTGCTTCTGGGACCAATTGCTGGGAGACCTCAGAAGCAGCACAGGAGCTACCAGCACAGAGTGAATAATCTCTGAGTGAATTGCAGTGCCTCCTAATGAAATCTTTCTACCCCAATATTCAGCTATAAAATAAAGTGCTGCAGTAATTTCCTAACCTCCATATTATGCTGCAGCTACTTTTTCATGTATCTTCTTTTGTACAAAGCATGTTGAAGTGGGGAGTGATGTGAAGGTCAGATTTGTTTTGGAAAAGCCCAAAAGCTCTTTCTGCTGTTATTAGGAGAGCTGTGAGAAGGCCCAGTGGCAATGATATGTAGATAAACATCTGCATTCCTTACATACCACAATCATTTTTGCTTCAAGCAGAACTTCACACTTCCAGTGCTAAGCAGACTGTGTATCTGCCCACTAGACATCCAAATGCTCTCTTCCCCATTTGGTGTCAGGTATCCGTTTGATAATTTGCTTTTGCATTATGAAGAGCTATGACTGATTCAGTGATCCTCTAGATTTGTAAAAGCTCTCTTGCATGCTGAGCAAACACTTAGTCCTTTTACAATACTGTAGGAGCTGATTCTTTAGTAAAAAACATTCCACTACTGTACAGTCGCATTGCAAAGATCCTCAACTATTTTATGCACTGCCTACTCAAAAAATAAATAAAGATTGAATTTCATTCCTGAGCCCAGGATCCTCTTGCACTATACAAATGTAAGTATTTAATTTGGCTTCCCTGTTTATGTTAGTTTGTTTTAGTTGCTCTGTGTCTTACTCAAACACAAGAATGCAGTGTAATTTGACTTACTCAGAACTGTGTGTCTTTGGCTGCTTTTTGCTTCACAGTAAAAAAACCCCAGGTTTTAAAGAAGGTCTAAAAGTGTTTTTTGTTCTTTAGTTGTGAAACTAAAAACTAGACAAACAACCAAAAGAAATTTAATACCGAGAGCCTGCAAATAAAGGCATAGACTTAAAAAATGAACTGTTTGTAGTACTGGGGAAAGGAAGCAGATTGCCAGCCTGCAGAGACTGTTGCTCCCCCCTGCAGAAAGATGTTGGAGGTTAGAACAGTGCAGTACCCACTCCAAAACTCCCTTGCCAGCATAAATCAGTTTATGGCAGGTACAGGGGACAACAGGACAAAGCTACATAACAGTGATGGGGGAACTTTCCCTGGGAAAGTTTATTCTAACCCAAGAGATCTGCGAAGTACCAAAAAGCTGTTCCAGCTCTCACTGTAGGAAATGGGAGGAAATGGAGCTGCTAGCTGTAGAAGGAACTGCCACAGGTCATAGGAGGTTGTCTCAGCACAGCAGCACTCACACCCAGCAGCAGGACTGACAATCCCAGTCACTGAGTCAATTAGGTTGGAAAAGACTTCCAAGATAATCAAGTTCAACTTTGGATTGATCACTATTTTGCCAACTAGACCATGGCACTAAGTGCCATGTCCAGCTGTTTCTTAAACATGGTGATTTCACCACCTCCATGGGCAGCCCACTCCAATGCTTTACAACTCTTTGTATGAAGAAATTCCTCCTGATGTCCAACCTGAACCATCCTGGTGCTGCTAGAAGCCATGTCCTCTTGTTCTGTCACTTTCTGCCTGGGAGAAGAGGCCAACCCCTACCTGTTTACAACCTCTTTTCTCAGATCATCACAGATCTCAAAGGCATCAGTAGAGCTTAAAGATGCAGGGAAAGCATCTGGGACAATATGGAAGAAACTTTGTGACTGGTGCTACTTCTGGAATCTTCACTTAGATCCATATTAGTTTACAAGTACGTAAAATTTCCCTAAAAAGACATTGAGGATTCTCCTATGAAATGTGGTTTTTCTGGCACGGTAAACTTAAGCAATTGCTCACATCCAGGTCCACATCATGCTGGAGAGCTGACAGCTTTTCAGTGCAAAGTGCACGGTCAGGGTCAGGGCTGGAATGTGAAGCTCAGCCCTTCCCAGACTCAGGGAGTGTCCCTGAGAGCCAGCCTAGCTGAGGGAAGCTTAGGGCAGCCCTGTAGATGCTTCTGCCTATTTCTGTGGATTATGTTAAATGAATAACAACCAAATCAAAATAAATCTCCACAGGAGACTGAAAGCAGCAGGATCTAGTGCAATTAGTCAAATAATCAGAAGTAGCTCCCAATTTGGAGATGTTCTTAGTTTTTAGATGCCTGAGAAATATGTACCACATAGAAGCCCCATTTGCCATATTTTAAAACACTGATTTTCTTATGCCGACTTCTACACCTCAAAGAGCTCTATCTAGCCATAAAAAGCTGAAGAATTTTACTGAAATTGCTGTAGTTTCAGATATTTACATTTCATAATAGTTTAGAAATGAAAATTGGGTCGTAAAAGTATTTGAAATTAAAATTTATTCTGAGTATTGTTCTAATGATTGGTTGTTTATGAGCACTGTGCAAAAAACTGATTCTATATTCAGTTTTAAAGTGCATGTACAGCAAGCATTACATTAGCAAAATAAGGAATAGTCAAAGAGGAGGAACATAAAGCAGAGGCACACCCTTCTGAGACAGAATGCAAAGCAACACCCATGAGTAATAAATAATTGTTCACAAATTTTATACCATACAGTTTTCTGTTTCAGGGGATAATACATGAATATTTTGCAGATGCCATATACAGGGGGAGTGGAAACTCTTGTAGTAAATAAAATAAATTATGAAACAGTTCTTAAAAATCTCATAATTTCTTTACTTATGTTAGCTGTTGCAACTGGAAGAGTGACCAAGTCAACCGTCTCTTAAGCATTTATGAAGAGCCAAAAAGAAACTCAAGAAATGTGGACACATGAATGTTAACATCACTGAGACAGAAATCAAAGTAGAAATAGGGGTTTCTTAATTAAATATTGATAATAAAACTAAGAAGCCACCAATATTCTTGAAAAGTACCCCGTTTAAACTCAGAGAGGTTACACTCACAGACCTTAAGGTCTCATACTCTTATTATTTATCCCAGGCTGCCCTCTAGCAACGAAAACCAGTGCACAGCATTCATGAAGGGTTTTCTCATAACACAAGTTGGTTTTCCCTTTCAAAAAATGTTTGCTATTTGCCTCTGCTTTAATCTGCATTTTAAAGCTCTTACTTGGTAATTTTTCCCTTTAGTTTAATAGAAACAGCAAAATTGGCTACTTAATTGCAATAAACATATTTGGAGACAGCAAGTGTTTTATAAAGAGATATATATGTACATATATATGTATGACAGATGTTTGCTCCATTAGACCACCTTAATCCCTGCTGCATTATCAGGGAATCTGGTTCCAGCCTTTTCTTACTCAGTGCAAACTGCACTGTATGGAAAGCAGTCTAGTGCTGGTGGACTCCACAGTGGTTCTCCACATCTCCAAAACCTGGCAGGATCTTATAATTTTTTCTAGCACATTTTGTACAACTTTTAGGGTATATTCCAGTCCAAGATTGGAACTATAAACCCCCAGCACACTAGACCACACTCATGGGGTCTGACACATCCCAACCCATTTTGCCCCTCCCACACCTTTCCCTGCAAAAATTATGATCACCGTCTGCTGCTAACTCAATCTACCTGGAAATTAATATGCCAATAAAATACATAGTCATTGAATTAAAATAAACTCTTATTTTTTAAGGGAAGTCATAGAACAAATAGTTGTTGCTACGTTTCTTCTTTGGCTTGATAAAATATATGAAAATTCCCAAGCCCTGTGTTGATATTCAGGCCCTAGGCTAGGAAGGCATTGCAGAACATATTAATCTCTAAGCCACCTTGAATAGAAGTCAGTAAGAGTTAAAGACAGGCTTACAGACCTTTCCAAGTGCCTGATCTAAACTGGAGTTAAGATTCTGGTCTCTAATTGAGTTGAAAACCACTGCAAAAGGGCTTCATTTAGAAAATCTTGTTCAAATTAAAAGTAATCCAAACTGGCTCCAGTCCTAAACTGGCAACATAGTTAAATATTCTGATTAAATAGCTTCTATGATTACAAACAATAAATCATCACAAGTTTTCTGTTAAAAGAAAAAAAAAAAAAAAGAGTATCTGAGGGAAAGTACCAAAAATGCTGACAAAACAACAAAGGTGAGCTGGCAGCTGGGCTACAGGAGGCTCTTCAGTTACCTGCTAGACCAAACTGTTCTTTGAAATGATGCACAGTTGGAAAGTTATAGCAAAGTAAAGGTCAGACGTCAACAGATACATAATTCAAAAGGCAAAGAAATTTGTATTTTACAGAGTATACTCCCTAAGGACTCAGCAAAAGATCACTGCTGTCATATTAAGCTGAGGAAACACTGAGGAAGACATCAGTAAGATGCATTTGGCTCGCTGCTTCTCTCCCTGCCACTACCCCAAGCGGCATTAGCTGCCACAGCTATAGCACCCAGAGGCTGGGGGACTCGAGATAGCCAAAGTCACCTGCATGTCCTTCTTCCCCTCCTTCCTTTCAGCATCTTTTGTGGACAGCTGAAGTGGAGGGGTTACGACTACCAGGATAGCACTTTGCACTAGAATATCTCAGCTGTGTGTTGGAGGAGGCTTTTGTGCTGCCCAAATGGGACAGCAAGGTTGATCATTACATATCCAACATTAAATAAACATATGAGGGGTGAAGGCATGGTAATGTATCTGTCTCATGGACAGTAGTGTACTTACACTTCCTTTTAGAGTAAACTGCTGCTTTGCATCTACTGTGAACTTCATATTAAACTCAAAGCATTTCCACTGACCTTTCCCCCATAAATTTAAACCTTGGGAGCGGTTTATACGCTATTGAAAAGCATGTTGCAGTAGTGGAAAAATATGTTACATGGAACAAATCAGTAGGTTAAAGCCTCCACTCTATTTTTCCAAAGAAATACTCTTTTCCATTAACCATGGGACTGGAATCCTGTACCACAGTCTTTCAGGCTGATTATGTGGAACTGCTTTTAAATATTACTTTTGAATTTCTCTTTTTAACTAACCAGTGGGACATTCTTAAAATGGTATTCTTAAAATACCATCAAATTATTTCTCTTGAATAATATAAATAATGACACTTCTTCAAATGTTCTTACCCACACCCAATTTTCTGAGAATTACATCCACTAGGGATTCACACTGGATAATTTTTCAGTGTGTTATAACCAATAATTGTCAAATAGCACAGTTAAATCTTAAATAGGATTCTACCGGCCTCAAGCAAAATTCTTCCTGAAGTCATGAGAAATATTTCTTGAGAAAAGACCAAGGGCTAAAACTATTGAAGTAAAGAATAATTTTATGAAGCCCTGCTGGCCAGTTTACACATTAGATAAACTGGTGTTCAAACAGAGGTTATTTGGACAGGAATAGAAAAACTTTAACAATTAGACCTTATTCAGCTACTGCAAAATCTCATCTCTGGAAATCAAAATTTGCATATATACAGGGACATAAGAAAGTCCTAGTATGAAAAAACTTATGAAAATTAAATTGATTCAAAATAATGGTTAAATATAGTCCTAATAGTCCTGAATGAAGTCCTACTGCAATGCATACTTATCTTCAGGTACATGCTTCAGTTCTTTCCTGATTCAAGATATTAAAGAACACAAAGTTTTCTATTAACATTACTTTCTAAACTGAGAAATACAAAACTTCAAGAAGACCTGTAGCCACAGATGTTTGACAGTCATAGGAAAAGCAGCATGAGCTGATAAAAATACTGCTTCTACAGAGAAATCAGATGCAGAATAAAGTGCTCCAAATGACAGAAAAGGTAGCAAGGAGTCTCTGAGGTAAACAATGGTACACACCGTGAAACCTCAATTTCTAACACTGCATTTTATTCCTCTTAGTTTGTCTTTTTTTCTTATTCATAAAAACACTACCCTATCTCAAAAGCCTAATATCAAACTGCTTTGCTATGCATACTTTCCCAGGATATGTAGATAGTCTGACTGCAGGCAGCAGAGATATAAAAAGCATGTTTAAAGAAGAAGGACCTCTAAGCCATCTTAGAAGAGAATCACTGCATGGAAACAGATAATGATGGTGAGAGAAGGGAAAGGCAATGCAGCAGCTGCAATAGCCAATTTTTCCCACAGATAAAATATCAGACAGAATGACACTGATGGGCTTCAGGCTGTAGCTGACTTTTAATGGAACCTTTCCTGATTGGTACACTTCAGAGTAAAATCAAGTTCAACAACAAAGCCTTAACTCTTGTCACAGAAGTCTGTGCATTAGAAACTGGGTTAATCACAACTCTGAAATAAAGATTCTTTCATTGTGTAGCTCATCTCAAGAAAGGATGTATCAATTACAAAACTTTCCTTCCTCACACATCTGAAATGTGTAAGTTGAGAAATAATTACTTGGATTTATACTACCCAATGGAGTAGAACAGGACTACTTTGCTCAGTATTTTCACTACCATTTGGAATAAAATTTTTGGTAATGGGTGTTGTTAGTATTCAGGAGTAGGTTGCTATGGAGTATTCTAGTTTGTCCTATTGTACATATAAAACTGAACAAATACAGTAAGGCCAAATTGAACATTTCATAGAATGCAGATAAGTGTGGATTTGATGGTTGCTAATAGCAATTTCTTAATATAGTCTCTCACTTTGCTATGGCAAACCTGCAATTCTTGGGCCAGGCAGATGCAGAATGTATCAAATTAGTACCTTAGGGCAAGGAATACAATGGGATGTTTCATTATAAACTCAGGGAAGCAAATTGCATCCTTGACATACTCTGCTTCCAGACATTGCTGAGGCAATTGATAATTCTTTACGTCTCATGTGAGGATCACCAGAAGAAATCTCTGGAACTAGTCATTAATCAAACAAAAGCATAACACAGAGCTAAAATTTTCGAAATGGTGCCAAAAGCGTTTGTGGAAATTTGTAATGACAACTGATGAGAAACTCAATGCCTAGAGGGAGGGAGGGTTGTGGCTTTCCTCTGGTTTCATTTAGGTTTTTTAAATTTTGTTTTTTACTGATTGCTACAGAATTGTTACAGGGAAAATCTTCCAGTCAAGCCTTTGTAGAAAATAAAATCCATTTTACAAACAGTTTCTATTATACTGGCAATTTTCCTGTAGTTACAGAGAATGAGATTTATCCATTCCAACAATAGGTTTCCAACTAAAGAAGAAAACCAAAATATAAGGCAACAGAATGGGTCTGGAATAGAGTAGGGTGGGATGAGCCACAATCAGAATGCACTTGGCAAGAGAAAAAGGTATTAAATTGGCTTTAAAACACAAAGGAGAATGTCCCAGATAGTAGGGCAAAAGGCAAAAAATAGGAGAGAAAAAATGAATGAAGAAACTCTGGTAGATAGCAACGACTGCCTGGGTCTAATTAGCCTTAGCTAAAATGGGAGAAATATATTCTAACAAGCCCTTGTGAATCAGCTGGCAGGTGAAAGACCTCACTTCACTCGTTCCTGCCATAAAGTGATATATTTTGCACATTTTGTACACTGCCTAGAGAAACAGGGCTAGCTATGGGACACTACAACATGAAAAAAGACAGTTGCAGTAATCAAGGCCATTAGCCTCAGATTTCCCTATGCTACCAAACCTGGATCCTTACTGTTCCAACAACCCAGACAGATACAGTCTTCAAGGCACTAATACTTACTCTGATGATACTCCCTAGTCTTTTCTTTTTAATTCCAAGTTAATTCAGGTAAATTCATCCTTAAAGTTTTCATGCTGCAGTGTCAGCTACAGTGCTTTTTCTCTTCCCACTGATTTTACCAGGGCTGGCATTCAAAGCCTAATTTCAAATTACGGTGACAGCTTCGGATAATGCAAAGTGTCATTTTTGCACCAGCTCTATCATTGAGATAAAAAGATAATTATCTGCCAATCCACTGGAAATCCTCCCACTTCAGTGATTTATATGTGCCAGACAATTTTGAAATTCATGTTACAAAGAGCTCCTTAAAAAAAAGAGACTACCTCATAAGAAAAACAATTGGTGACATCCTGCCTAGTGAAGCTCAACAAGTTCCTGTAATGGAATTCCCATTTACACCCACACCAGTCTGGTGACTCAACTGCACTGGTGGAAACAAGAATTTCTTTCTACACATCAACCAGCACTTACAGGCAAAGACTCTCACACATTCCTGGATGCTCCAATCCAAACCCTGATGTGCAGACAGACACAACCAGAGATGATTTATGGATCACACTAGAGTCAGGGTAGGCACACAGATAAATCAGTCCTGGTAGGACAGCACCAGTTCCAGGTACTTTGCCACTTCTTTCCAGGGAAATGAAAGACAAAAGCCACAAAAGTTTACACTAGGTGTTCAGGCAAAACTGAACTCATATGGTATTAAAGCGACTGAGATGAAGAAAAGAACAAGAACATTCAAACATTTAACTCTCAGGAGCACATTTAGATAATTTAGAGGAATCATGACCTAAAGCATCATGCTTAGGTGTATTTTCTCCATGCATCTATTGGATAAGAAACGTTAGCATTACGGTCATAAGGACAATGAATGTATGCTAATACCTTTGTTTCCATGCCAAACCATCCATCTGGTCTCTGCTCAGAATTCTGTCACACTCCTTTCTTTTCACTTTGTCCTATGCTATATTTAAGTCAAAAATACAAAACTATGCATTAGCACATACATGTAATTTATGATCTAGACTCTCAGAGTTAATAAAATTCACAATAACAGAGAGAGAATGACTTTGAATACTAAGTTTCCAATTGTTCGAGATGTAGCACTGCTTTCTTGTGTTTGTTGTGTTATTGTGTTGCATTAGCAACCTCTTCATAACAAGAAAAGACAAAGCATTTGAATTAATTACCTCATCATCAGGGGGGAAAAGAATTTCATTTTTTAATGCATAGTTCATTCATCTGCTAACACACGAGACACTAATATTGCCTCATGCTGATATATCACTAGCACCACCATGCCTGATAAGTTACCTACTAGTCATCATTACTACTGGATTTAGGTTTCATTATTTTATTATAAAGATGCCTACAAAGTCTTTTTTATTATCACTTGCTGCTTCAAATATGGGAACAGAAGTTTGCATTAGAAGTTTTTGGGAGATTAGTAATCAGACTTCCTGCACTCACCATGAAATTTATGTGATATATTTATAAATTTACACTAGATGTGTGTAAGTGCTTCCTGCCTGTTGTCTGAGAGTGAATGCTGCAACATGAGTCATAATTATTAAGGCCATAGTTTATGATATTCTACTTTTCCTTTTGGTCAGCAGAAGTACTTTAGAAAGGCCCTGCTGGGGTAATTCATCTGTATTTATACAGATGAAATGACCAGCCTGCTTCAGGGATTGTCTCCTCTTCTAGTTTCTAGGAGAACATTTATGATTGGATCAGTTAGAACTGAGGACAGATGAAAAGACCTGATAATGGGCCTTTTTCCCCAAAACACCTACAAAAGGAACCTTCATAGTGGGGCATTCTCAGCTGCCCTTGTACATGTGCAACTTAAATGGCCATTTATTGTCACAAGACAAATGCTTATCTCCTCAGCCCCAGAGAATGTCATTATGTGTGTGAAACTACAGCTATCAGTATATATGAAATACATTCACATATTCATGGCATCTTCAAGATAAAGTGCTCAGACACTCTTAAGTACAGCTTCATTGCATCCAGCAGACAGTCCTACCATGATGATGAAGTGATTACACACCATTATGTTTGAAGCATAGTAAATATTTTGTTCTCCCTATGAGTCCGTTATTCTTTTGCACATATCAAAAAACTGATGTTAAACCAAAAGCACATCCTGAATTAATGGCGATATTCAGCTCTTAACTCAGATGCACAATTGCTTTCCAAAGAAGTAGCTTCTCATAATCCAGTCCCATGAGGCTCGAATCTAACCCAGTTACAGTACTGAAACCTTTTCCCTTTTCAGTGTCAGCACAAAGAAAGCTGGGGACTAGCTCCTACTCCATGCTCTGGCAGCTTTAATACTGGCCTAAGTAGGTTACTGAGGGTTACTTTTGGCACTGCTTGGGAAACTTAACTGATGTCAAGCCAATGTACCCCACATTCTGCCAACTGCTTCTTGTTCTCTTCTAAATCAAGGAAGTACCATTAAAAGTGCCAGGGAGAAAGCTGAGGACTGGGATAAAGCACATTATGCTCTAGCGACCTGTGTAAGCACAAGGGATCCACAGGGAGCACTTACAGACCAGAACAACCTGGAGTAGCTACTGCAATTTGTTCTGGGCACCATATAGAGATGCCATTGTCTCCTCCAAGACTGTGCCAAATACTCTGGCAAATCTTGACATTTTGTCCTTAAGTCACTGTTTGCAGAAAAATTCCTAAATGTTGTGTTTGCCTTCCTGCCTCCATCCATCCATCCATCCATCCATCCATCCATCCATCCATCCATCCATTCATCCCTCAAAACTTTATCTGAAATCCCTTTCACCCTGTGGAACCACAAACAACTTTAAGTGAGTATTTAGCTTATACCCTACACCAGCCTGAGCTTTCCAGAAGTCAGAGATCTGCAAAACCTCAGCTTCCCTTACTGCTATGAAATTTTGGAAATAGGGCACTGTTACAAAATATTGTCAATACATTACAGGTGAAAGAAGGTTTTTTTGGATCATATTTCCTTTCCCATCTGATATTGAAGAACTTTTTTCCACTCTGAACTCTTAAGGGTTAACTGGCATTGGGTGGAGGAGGGGGAAATCAGAGGTCAGCTCATGTTCTGATATCAGTGAACTCACAAGTTACTCCTTAAGCATGTGGTTTCATCCCAGGTTCTTCCTGCCAGCAATTTCTCACTTTAATCATACACCCACAGCAACCCAGATCTTTAAATTCAGCAATTCTTTCTCAGGTTTCAGCAAGTCATTGGCAGCCTGAGCTATTTTTGGGATATTTTCTCTACTGCAGATGCAGCTTAGGAAAACGCAGGGAGCATGCTAAAGACCTGCAGCTATTTGCCTTGTACAATTTGCTCATTTCTCTTTATTTCTCTGTTTTCCTGCACTCATCACTTAAAGGACAACCTTTCTTGCAAACAAAATCCCTGGAGCCTGATTAGAGGGACTGAAGGCTCCCAGACACGGATTGCCTGCCAGCCACAGCACGGTAAGGACATGGACACTTTTGGCTAGCCTTGCATTGCAGCTTTTTAAGCTTTGCTGAATGTTTATTTGTGTCCATCGCTTCCAAATCAACACTGCTGGCATGGCAGGCAGTCTCCAGCTCCCGGGCTCCATTTTCATTCCCTAAAATCCTCAGCACTTGTAAGTAACACATTTATACTCACCGTCTCTTTGTGTGTTTTAGAAATCAATGACTGACACTAATTTTGATCAGTTCTAGGGGTTTGGGATTTTTCTTTACATTTTACTATCTTTTGGACATCTGTGATTTGCAATCCTGATTGAAACTGTGGATATTTTATTGCCTGATCTTCCCTGTTGAAGGTATATTGTTAATTTTGGTACTTAGCTCAGCAAATTATTCAAATCAGGGAATGGTTTTATGTATGGTAGATGGAAATGTTATAAAAAAGCCCTGCTCCTGATGATTTACAGCTTTATACACTGCCTTCCTGTCTTGTGCTCTGGCTCTGCTTTAACACCTTGAGGCTGCTGGAGCAGTACACTAACACTACAAAGGAATTGACAGCATAAAACCAATGCAGCAGCCAGAGCTTTACTAAAAATGACTCAATTTTATCATGCAGTTATTTTATTTGCTCACAGAAATGCACCAAGTAACCCTTGCAAGAATGGTGGAATTTCAATCTATTAATGTACTTTGGATTTAGTAGATTCAGGATCAGGCTCTGAAGGTGGTATTTTTATTTCTAAAAGTCTCTTAACAATTTTGAGGCAATTTCTATTATATTATCAATGTTGCTTTGAACATAAGGCTGACACCTGAGCCTGGGTCTCTCATGCAGCTTGTGAGTCTGCCTCAGTTTCACTGAAATCCCTGATACTAAACTAGCTGAATGATAAATAGGTATCAATTCTTTAATCTTCAGTTCAATTTTATACCAAATCCCAAATGTTAGTACTCAGGTTGCTTGAAATCTTGAGATTCAGCACATTTCTCAGAGACCACAGGAGGAAAGATGGATGTGTCTTAGTAAAAGTTAGCAAAGTACTCAATTATTTACTGTTAACAGAGAAATTGTTATGTCATTAGGCAAGTTACAGAGCACACATGTAAAGCTAGATCACGCATTTCTCTCTCAAAAACCCAATGTTGCTCTCAGCACAAACAGAAGTCAGGTGAAGGAAGTTTCACCAACAGGACAGGTCTGTGCAGAATTGAATCTTTTGGGAATTCAGTGAGATAAACCCAATACAGGAATTATACCTGTACAGACAACCATTCAAGTGGTGCTCGTTGGGACTCATTTTAGAAAATGCTGTCCTAAATTGTGCCACTGATAAAAATTATTATTAAAAAGACAATGCTTGTTATCACAAGATGTGCAGAAAGGAAATAATCTGAATAATGAAAAAACAGATGACACATAACTGTTTCTTTTGAAAACAAACAGTTGCGTACAGGAATTCTCTGGAAATTTAAAACCTTGTCTTTGTTAGAGGAGAAATATGGACCATAAAGATTAGCAACTCTCCAGACCTTCCCCACTGAGCATACACTCTTACTATGTTAATACACTCGTTTTTTGGCATGCATATATACCAAATCAGGCACACACAAGATACTAAAAATTACTTTACTCTATAAATGAACTAATTTATAATTCAGCAGCAGCACTGCATAACTCGCACTTGATGATCCTTGCCTAGAAACCAGAACATAAAAAAGACTAATGGATATCAATAACAGCAAAGGCTGAAGTGGAACCCATGATGTAAAGAAACACTTGTTTTAGAGTCAGAATATGAGTCAAAACTTGGTTATTCCTCAGAATATCACAGAAGTGGGTCCCTCTAATTTTAGTGACATTTTCAGACACACTAAAGCTGCAACACGATACTGTACATCAACACAGCCATGGTAATTGGCCAGTTATATTCCATTCAGCTTGCTTGGTTTTTTCAAGTTTACACTATAATTTGAGCTTAAAAATCAGTATAGAAAAGGTTACTTGGTCCTGTACTACTCTGCAATTGGCTAGACTAAAAGCACCCATCATTTCAATGGCCCCACTGACATGCAGTAACTTACTACACTGCAACAATCTGATCAGATGGCTGAGCCCTTCATTAAAATTGAAGGGACAGTTTAATTTTTCCTGTCTGTCACTTTGCACCAAATTAATTCTATTAAATCCAGTTGAGGGACTGCATTGAAAGAGGAATCATCAACAAAGAGTGAATAGTAAAAGTTCCTCAAGGACTGGGTCTGAATTTTAATAGTCATACAGAGCAGGGCTCTGCAACAAAAAACTGACAAATTTAGTGGTGTGCTGGTGTATGTTGGGAGGCAGCATCGGTTTAGAGGAGGAATAACACAGAATTGCAGTAATAAGACAAAATGTAGTAGGAAATGAAGGTCTCATTGGAGGCAGGAATAAGCAGCCAAGGGGCAGCTGAGGTGAGAGGCTGCAGACCTGCATGTGAGGAGGCAGGAAGCCCTTGCTTGGGCAGCCCTTGCAGCTGGGCATTGTCTTCTTGGAGCTCTTGAGTCCTGGCAGCACCAGCACTCCCCAGCCCTCTCCCAGATGGCAACAGCAGGATGAGAATGCCCTGCAGCCTGTTTCTCTTGAATCCTCCCATCTTCATTTCTTCCCACATCATCCCACAGCTGGAGTAGGCCTTGGCCCACTTCTGGATCTCACTTCAACCTAAACCTGAGCCTAATAAGAGTTAGAGAAGCACCAGGGTAATAAGGGCTGCTTGGGAAGGCTCAGAGAGAGGCTACAGGGCCTGGACAGCAGGGTGGAAGTAGCAGAGGAATGAATGGAGACATCCTGGAGGACTGTGCAAAGAGACAGGGAGACAAACAGAAGTGCAGCTGCTTCCACCTAACACTCTGAGTGTAAAGCAGCCAAGAAAAAGACAAAACCATATTAAAGTACACCATTAAAGATAGAGATACTAGAGACAGTACAGCACTGATGGCATCCTATAAGTATGGGTCAGTCCCTAATTAAAACATCAGATAGTTTCTGTCACTCACAACACAGAAAGATCAATGTGTATCATAACAATGAGGCAGGAGTATGAAAGCTATTGGTAAAGACATCATCATGGAGATTAATTATTTAAGATGTATGAAAATGTTGGCCCAAGAACAAACAGATATAAATCAAACATAGCAATTAGAATTTGGAGAATACAATGAAGCAGTGAGATGGGAGCAAGAAACCTAATTATCATGTTTTTATGATGAAAAATGATCAACTACCAAAAGCAATGTCTGTTTCTGCAAGTTGCTGCAACATTATAATTGCTCCTGGACTGTTTCTAGGTCACTGCCATACATGTTAATTTAAGTAAGATACAAATCAGTCTCAGGGTGTGATGAATGGATAGGTGCCATAACTTACTTTAGCAATGTTGCTCCTTTTGACATCGCTTCTCTCTCTGTACAAAGATTAAGATAACAAATGCAGTAACATCAGCCTCTTTCAGATACTCAAATAAAACTAGCACTTAAAGAAGAATGAATGGAGCAATCTTGGCAGCTGTTGAAATTCTGAAGAATCTTGGAAATCTGTTATGAGACTGCATAGATTAGGGTACTTTGAATGTATTTTCAGTGTAAATAAGAACCAAAAATTAACTTCCAGGTTAAGTTTTTCCTCTATTTTTTGAAAACCAAGTTGATTTGACCATTGTAATTAATGTTACACGAATTTCCATGATAATGCTTTCTAGGCTGCAAGTTAAATATAATCCCTGATACCACCTTTTGGCATTTCTAGACATTGGCTTCAATTAAACATAGCTGCAATGGATTCCTTAGCTGTCCCCATCAAATATGTCAACCCTTTAGTCAGTTCTCATGGATATTTCTATAATCTTGCTGACGCTTGATTGACTTTTGTTTTACTACATATAATGATCAAGCTAGCAATCATAAGAAAGAGAATCACTAGCAAAGGCACACAGAAGTTATATTTATAATTGAAAGTCCAAGTCACTAAGGCAAGTCACTGGCAGATACTAATGATATACAGCAGCTCCTAAATCCAACTTACACAACTTATTATGCAACATATTTTCCTCTGCCATGTCCTGTTGGTAACTGAAGCCACTAACTTTATCTAAAGCTAGATAAAATATAAAAAACTCAAAGAATATGATATATCCATGCAGGAATGGTCTACTAAATATAAATACTACTTCTATCAAGGATAGAAAATGCAAGTAAAATTTGGCTCTCATTACCCTGCCTCACATTGATCCCTAAATCTTTTATGTTATGACTGTCTTTTTTGAGGCCAGACACAGTATTAACCTGTCAGTACTCAAAATTTGAAAGTTTTATGTTTGGCAAATAAAAACAAAAGGTCTCAGTCAGGAGGGAGGAAAGAGACTACTATCCTTAAGTATAAGAAAGCCTTCAGATAAGATATTGATCCAATCATATTTATGTCTAATAATTTCATCATTTTAGAGATAGATGGAAACAAACAATATCTCAGTCTTGCAGAGCATGCTGACATCACATAGCCCCCAGTTTTAGTTCTTTAATGTAGTTTGTCTGTGCTGGTGTTATTAATAGACACACTAAAATGGGAACTTCGCCCTGGCTCAGCTTTGACTCACTGCATGGCCTTGGGCATCACATAACCTCTGTCTCCAGTTCTCTATCTGCATAATGCATTTGTCTGTCTAGTGACTTTGCAGAGTCATGGGTCAAATAAATGAGTCACTTGACAGAATTTCTAAATTGAAATACACTGGCTTCTCTTCTGCACTTTTATAATATATTTCCCTGAATTTTACCATAAACTCACCTTTTTCATAAAGATAACAAAGTGTTTAAATAAACAGAAAGAAGAACTATTTAACACTTCCAAATGAAAACCTCCTTGAACTAAAAGAATGGAACCACAGCCACATAAGACAGCTTGTCATCTCACAGCCCAAAACACCTTTATGTGAGGCTTTATATAAAGTTCTTTACTGTCCAGGGGAGAGGGAAGAAAGAAGGAAGCCTAATTTCACACCATGCAAAGAAATAGCAGAATACACAGCTAGTAAAATGTACACTGCAAGTATGGTCTGGGCATAACAGATGGAAGAATATATCAACCAAACTCCTTTATTACACTGGCAGTCAAAAGATCTGGTGTTTTTTTTTTTAATCTAAACTGTTTCTGAGTGCAAGAGAGTCATATTCATTTGACTGCACCAGAAGACAGAAATCCTCCATGTGGCTGAGATGACTTGCCCACAGCTAATCAAGTTAGTTATATGCTTAGTTAATTTTTTTGCTTGTTGTCCATTGAAACTAATCAAATTTTCTGTAGAAAATATCTTCTCTGCTGCAGTTCTAATCCTTTGTGTCTCAAGGAAAGAAAAAAATCCTTCTACCAAGGCAGCCCCTGAGGGGACTTTTAAGGCACTGACATGCAATACTCAGATGTTCATTTGTTTGTAAGGGAGTCTAACCTAGATGCAAAACTGAATTACAGAGTCATCTGGCATTACTTTAAAATGCAAAAACGGACAAAGCAAATGCATTAATTATCAAAAGTTGAAAAGTTCACCACTGATTATTGCTTCAGTGGATGCTGCATCTTTACAAAGCCCAGACATCCAGTGAACAACTGATGTCTCATTAGATACAAGCAATTGTATCTTTCAAGGTGGTGTTCTTGGATGCTCACTCATCCGTTGCTGTCTTGTTTTTTCTTATGACTTGGTTAATTCTGGTTGGATTAGGGTTGAGATCAAAAAGGGGTCTTACATAAAGGAATACTCATAATCTAGGATGCACAAGGCATACACTGACCAGTGTTGCTGTACTGAGCAAGCAGTGAAGTGTTCCCAAAGTCAGTCCCTTTCAGCTCTGCTAACCAGGAGCATGGATCTCATGATAGCACAGCTACCAGAGAATGGTAAATGCCATTCCATGGCCAATTATATCCCTACAGAGCAGTGTGAAAAAAATAATGTATTGCCCAAATATATGTAGATAAATCTGTATGCACGATAGGTTCCTGGTCTTGGAAGTACCTTGTCCATTCCACAAGAAAAAAGAATTCAGAACTCCAACCTAATTCATAGCTCGTGTCCTCATGGAACTTGGCAACAGCACAAAGAATAAAAAAACCTCTAAAGCTGATCTAATCACTAATAATGACATAATTAATATGACATAACTAGAAATTTATGATAGATCTAGTCTGACAATGCTATTTGAGGACAACAGGTCAAATGAGGATGCAAAAAAACCAAGGTCTAATTCATTCCCAGTGTAAATTGGCAGTATTCCCTTTGACTTCAATGACAGATTTACTTGTTCACTCCAGCTCTAATTTTTAGTCAGCATCTTCCCAATATTTATGATTGAGTTGTACCAGCCTAAAAAGTACTCACTTTTAAATCCAAAGCAAGAACCTCCAGAGAGTGGGAAAGGCATATTTTTATATAATGGCCTTCATTTAGATAGTACATTTATGTTTATTTTTACTAGAATAACTTTCCCATATAAAGAAAAAAATTATTAAGAAAAAATTAACAAACTTCAGAGGCACAGCAGCAAGAGCCAGTCTAAAATATCTATGTGGCTCTTTTATGTCCAGATAACAAAAAAGTAACACCCAAGGAAGAAAGAAGGAATCATTGAAATAGACAATAATGAGAATTAATGAACAAGCAGATACATGTAGATACACATCTTGTATTGTTTAAGCAGCAATGAGAAATTCAAACATTAAACCAGAAAGAGATGTTTCTATGTTCTTGTTTTGTGGAAAATGGGATTTTTGTTTTCATTGTGACACAGCTATTTGAGAGTTTCAAAACAGCAAATCTTGGTGAGGAAGGGAAATTTTGAGTTGTGCTAAATGAACTACTTGAGTCATGTTAGTGTGTAAATTGCAGTAAAACACAGACAGATATTCCATCCTCCTTCAGCTCAAATGGTATCAGCAATGAGGCCAGAGGATCAGTACTAGCTCACAGTCAACCCAAAATTATTGCCACAGAAAATTCTTGATTCTGGAGAAAACACTTCACCATAGGTTGGACTGTGATTTTAAAGTATATATTTAAATTCTTCACTGTATTACCAGAGGGATTTTGCCACAGCATAGCCTGAAGTAAAAATGAAGAGAGAACTGAGGCAGCCAAGTGGTCCATTATGTCTTCTCATAAGACAAAACAGTGAATCATTTATGATAAGTTCAATCAGCAAAACCACTTTAAAACCACTGGTTTTAAAGCTTATCTAGAAATACATTTTTAATGTGGTTATTGATTTAGCATTTAATGATGGTTGATTAAAAGATGAGGTTGCCCAACATCTGTATCCATTACTATTAAAAGATAAGTGTTGAGGACTTGGGATAGGTGCTGTTTACTGACTTCCACATATTGCATAAATATCATGGCCATGCCTCAATGACTCAGGTCAGAGTGTGTTGCTCAAAACTCTGTACAAATGTCAAGCAAGCAAAATTCCTGATTCAGTATTTTATATATAAAATATAAAGAAGAAACGTAAGTTTTATAAAAGCACAGGACTTGAATGGCAGTTTCTGAGCTGCCAGGTTACTTTCAATATTGATCAACTAAATTTTCATCCAGGGTAACTTGCTTCACATCAAAAAGGAAAGAAATGAACTGGGCTCCATTGTCTAAATGGCACTGCGAGCTTTTGCCACTAGAGTGTGTCAAGGCATTTGTGAGGAATAAACCTCTTCACGTGCTCTATCATTCAATTCAAACTATTACCAGGGCCCTGGACAAAGACAAGTAGCTTGAATGTACCATTTATTTTTCTGATTTCCTGCTTGACTGCTAGAACTTGTCTTAAAGATTATACTACTAAGAAAAGGTCTCACCTCATTAGTCTGCTTATGTTGTGCACAGGGATTTTATATGGATACTGAACACAGGCATCCAGAAACAGTCCAGCCAATTTTAGGATCCATTACACTGTGCCTATATTTTCAGTTCAATGTCAATGCAACATCCCTTCCAGGCTAAGACTCTTACTTTGATGCAGTACAATAACCCTGCTATTTTGTATTGAAAAGTCAGCACTGCCAGTCAATGTATGTAAATCTGTCCTTTCCTGCTTCTCTCTCTGCTGGATGCAGTTGCACTAAAATTGGGGTGGGGGGGGCGAGGGGGAGAGGAAAGGGGAAGGGGAGCCCACACATCTATACAAAAACTGCTGAAAATATACTGAAAATCTGTGCTGAGAATAGAGATGCTCCAGCATATTTAAAAAATCAGTTTGAAGAGAAACTATAAAAGCCCCTCTCTTTGATAGTAAAAAAAATCAGAACAGTTAAAATTAGAAATGCGTAGGCATAAAGCATTTCCAGGATCAAACAGAGTATGTTGAAATGTACACATTTGGTAATGCTAAAAATCAGGATCTGCCTCCATACTTTTCTGAATCAAGGTTTGTCCCCTTCTCCATCTGTAAAACTGCACTGACAGCACTCTCTCTCTTTTTGCTCACTTTTGTCTCTTCAGATTGCAAACTCTTATTAGCTGTTTTGACTACAGAAGTTCTTAGTAGAAGCTTTTCACTAACCATAATGTCATCTCCATGCTGAAGATTTTAGCTACTAGACCAACCCTAATAGCTTTTCTCTGAAAGACATTAAAAGCAAAACAAAAACCAAACATCCAAACAACTACCTATAAGAGATAGGAATCCCATACCCAATCTGTGGTCATTTACATGCTCAAGTGATGTTGTGAATGGAGACACTTGATTTCATCATCTGCTTTACTTCTCCTAGGAAAGGTCTGATAAGCTTTTTTGGAAGACTGCAGCAGCTTTCTGAGCTTCCAGAGGTTGACACTGTTAGAGTGACAATGATTGAGCAAAACAGCTTCTGAAATCCTTAAGCATTCACCCAAGTCAGCCATAGAGAGTCAATGGGAGAAGAACCACAGATCAGAAGATTCTGCCTTTGAATTGCCCAGACCTGCCTGAGAAAACGAGAGTCTGATAGGGCATCTGGAGTTCTCATCACCTGCTCTGTAAATTTAGATGAAAATTTTGAACATCATATCTATTTGAATTGAACTGGTGGCTGACAAGAGAACAAGGAACAGGAAAGAAAAGAATAGGAACACAAAGTAGAAGGGAAAGATCTATGACCAGGTCTCTTTTACTCAGTATATGCTGAGCTAATGATGCCTCATGCAGGTATCCCGCAATCACACTAGAATTAAGAGATCCTGCTTTTCATGAATAGCCTGCTGAAATCATAGATCCCTACCCACTGTATTTTTGTCCCAAGGATTCAGAGTACAGCACAGGCAGAGCAGGCAGCAAGGCACAAGGTCCAGCACTGGCACAGTACAGGGAGGAGCTACACCCTCATACACTGACAGTCACCTGAAAACACACAGGTCACCTGAAAACTCCCAGGACAGTGTCTCGTGAAGATTTCATAAACAGAATTGAGCAAGTGAAGTTTCTTCCAGTTCAATAACAAAATGAAAAGGCAGCGAAAAGGAAGCACAAAACTCAGTTTATACAGAACGCACAAAATACTTTCCTTTTTTTTTTAAACAAAAACCCAGTAATTTCCATTTGAGGTAAATCTGAAATATTACATCTAATTAAAAATAAAATGTTTTGTGACTTTTTTTAAAAATACACATATTTTACTATTCAATTTATATTAACTTGGAAGTGGAAAATGGTATTTTCATTTCAAAAGATGAAAAACTTTATTTTCAGCATGTTATTTCCTTTAAAAACTAAGAAAATGTTTCATATTTTTTCTATATTTCAGTTTAAATAATTTTATCTCAACCTAATCTCAAAAATGATCCCAGTCTTTTCAAACATCTGTTATTCTAATTTAAAATTTAAAAATAATTCAAAGTTTTTGTCCACCTCTATTCATAAATTTAAGCAGCATTTACCTCTATTTATAAAGGCATGAATAATCAAGCATCATTTTGGCCCTAGAATCTTGGGAAAGGAAATACTCAAGAGCCTTTCTAAAACACCTTTCCATTTCCCACCACTGTGTCCCTAGCTGATATTCCTTGTATCCTCATGCAGCAGTAGCTCTACCTTCACTGTGGTGAGCCCTTGTGAAATGTTTTCTAGAATTAGAGTGTGAAGGCTGGAGAGTGAACTTGCTGCTTTTATAAAAAGAGAAGAACACCCAGGAGAAGGTATTTAAATTATGTCCTGAGGCAGAATGAAGTTGATTTATGTCAGGGATTATTTTTATCTCTCCAGTCAGCTAGAAGTTATGCAGCAAAGCCTGCAGAGGCACAGCCATGCAGCATGGCCTGTACCACACTCTGGCAGCGCTAGGAAGCCAAGCCAGCTCAGCAGCAGGCGGAGCTGTGCCCTTGCGAGCCCTTGGCACGGCCCTGCGGGAAGGGCTTCCCCTGCCGAGCTGCCAGGGCTGCTCCCTGCTCAGAGGAGCCCTCTGCAGCACCCGGGCACTGCAAACCAGTCTGCACCCTCCGAGTGTCACAGCACCTGGGCACTGCAAACCAGTCTGAACCTGCACATTGTCACAGCACCTGGGCACTGCAAACCAGTCTGCACCCTCAGATTGTCATAGCAGCTGGGCACTGCAAGCCACACTGCACCCACACATTGTCACAGCACCTGGGCACTGCAAGCCACACTGCACCCACACATTGTCACAGCACCTGGGCACTGCAAACCAGTCTGCACCCTCAGATTGTCACAGCACCTGGGCACTGCAAACCAGTCTGCACCCTCAGATTGTCACAGCACCTGGGCCCTGCAAACCAGTCTGCACTCACACAATGTCACAGCACCTGGGCACTGCAAACCACACTGAACCCTCAGATTGTCACAGCAGCTCTGGACACTCTTGGGTTTGGCTCCTGCACCTACCACTGCACTCATGTCCTGGCATACTGATGAGGGAAAAATGGGATGGTTATGATGGATCCCAAACCCTGTTCTTCAGTCACATCTCTAATCTGTGCTGAGAGCAGGTGATTTGAACCATGGACACCAGAGACCCTTCTCCTTCCTTCCTTTTTCTGGTCTGGCTCTGACACACAAGTGAATAGATTCTTCCATGCCTGAGACCTCAGTTCAAAGTGCATGACCTTTCCATTGATTGCAGAAATCCTTGCATAGAACTCCAACCAAGTATCCCTGCAGAATATCATTAGGAAAACAAAGCAAACCCCCACAGCTGTGAAATTACCTCTGGAGGAGAAATGTCTACTTCCTTAAGATTTTTTTTCTCTGAAAAAGGCAGCATATTTACTGAGTTTTTAACATGTAGATAGATGCATGTATGCAGTTGTCTGAAAGCACATGATCTAAAACACTAAATCTCTGCATTTAATTTTCATGTGTAGGGAAGGAAAATCAGTAAAAATTTTGAATAAATAAATTCTAGTTTTTGGACTAAAAAATGAAAGTAAAAATTTCCAGGAGGCTTGCTATAATAAATAAATTACTTGGATTTAAAATTCTCTTGCAGTGTTTGAAATTAAAACATTGCATCACATTTCCAGTGCTTACCAGCAAGAACAAATTCATTATAAACTAACATATAACTACATTTTCTTCTACCACTGGTGATCAAGCAGCAATGTGCAAGGTCATAAATAAGAAATGTAAATGAATTTGTATGTTAATAAATGTAATTATGGATCTATCTGAATTTTAATCACCTAATGAATGTAACTCCTAAATTACACAGGGAAAGAAACTAATTGGATTCTTTGTATCTTTTCTGTTGTGGCTACAAATAGTGTATTGTACATTTCCAAGCACTGAAAAAGGGCAATGCTGTGCACAAGGAAGGAGTTCCATCCAGAGGCCAGCAAGTAGCTTGAACTTTATGATGTGCAATTATTTATCTTTTTTTTTATTTTCCTTTTTTTAAGTAGAAATAGCGCATTTTAAGAGACATCCCCCCATCCTTTGAAACAAATAAAACTGAGGATCAGCGAGCTATGTCATAAAGAAAAAGACAATTATCAAAACAGTATCTAAAAGGAATAGCTTAGAGCTACTCACATACTTCAATCTCTTTAAAATGTCAAACAGCACATCTTCACAAGAGCTAAGAAGTGATCTTACACTACTTAATACAGAGTAGAGATGCAGTGGATATATGTGTTTTCCTAATAAACTTGTCTCTGAGTTCTCAACATTATGAATCAGAGCAGCCAAAAGCACTGCATGGGGTATTGCAAAATTAAAAATAAATTTTAAAATTCCTTACATGTTTTCTGCTAAATATACAGAATGTATATATATTACACTCACAAGCTTTATTCCTTTCTGGGCATGAAGGTTTATGTCAACATTACTTGAAAGTGGAACAGAAAGCTTATAGTATATTACAGATATAATAGATATAAATAAGGTTCTGTCAATTAAAATCCAAAAATTCATATAAGTCCCATATTATATTTGGTAATTTTTTCTGCGATGAGAAGAATCTCATGCAATTATTACGACATAATGACATCTAATAAAGCAGATGAAATTTGCACAGCAGTTTGCAAGTAACAGAACTATTTTTTAATCTCCATCTGACATAAACAAAGCTGATAATAGCAAATATTCTGGTGAATAAATTATTAGGAATTACACCTAATTTTGGTACCAAAATGAAATGTCAGAACATTCCAGCAGTAGAAAAATGCAATTTGAGTGAGGTTTGTCTCTAGAACATTCCAGCAGTAGAAAAATGCAATTTGAGTGAGGTTTGTCTCTAGCAGTAGAATAACAGGCTGAGGTCAGTTTAAAGAAATGTTTGAAATGCAGTGTGTTACTAGTATTTCAACCACTGCCAATTACATTTACTTACTATAATTATTGTTTCATAAAATTTAGAACAAGCATGTTTTGCTATCTGCTGCAAGATACCATACCACAAATTGAGGGGATTCAGATTAAGACTTGTCTTATTGTAAGTACATTCGGAAGCCTAGACTTTAATCTTTATAAATTATTCATATCTCCTCACAACTGTACCTGTTTCCTTTAAAAAATAACCTTGTATGGATTTTCCCTTTCTTCTCAGAGATGGCTGTTCCTCTGACTATCTTAGTCAGGACTCACCCGTTCCAAGAACCAACTCTTTCTACCTTTCCTTTCTTAATTTTCCAAAAGGAATCCTAGTGACCCCAGTTCTCTGATGTTGAAAGAAGTGTCTAATTTTACAGCTTTCTACAAATTTAACGAATTCCCTTTTTCCACAGAAGGGTGGTGCAACAGGCCACTCTGTTTCACCTAACAAATTACAAGCAAACATTGGAATAGCTTATATGCAACCAAATGTGGTGGTAATGAACAGAAACCTACCTGATAAGGTATGTCATGCCAATTTTTTGCACACTGATGTTGGATGAGGACCAGCAGTGGCCTTGTGAGGGAGCATATGGTCGGAGAAGTCATGACGTGATAGTGACTTGTGTGATTTATCCAACATTTTGAAAGCAAACTGTCTTACCTTTAAAGTGGCTACAGTAAGATAATATAATCTGACTTTTATAAATAAAAAGTACATACACTTTCCCTTTTCATCATTTGGAGAACTATCACAGCATTTCTCTTATTGTGCCCTTGTTTATAATAATGATTACCTCAAATATTGACAACCATATATACATTATAATATTAAAGGCTGTATAAACAAATAACTATCTTTCTGACAGAAGGCAAATGTTTTAAAATAGAAACTTTAAAAGTTTTATAAGCAATAGATTCATAATGTATCATCTTGGAAAAAAGCCAGAACAAACCCACCAAACAAAAAACCTTCAAACAAATGTCCAAACTTGGATTTATCTATCAAGGAAAAAGAGCTGTACGTAGCATAATTAGCAGTCATGGCTTATCTCCTTAATTATCTCCCAATTCCTTGAAATGTAGGCTCATGTATGATGTGACTGTATGAATACAAGAGTTCATACCCCTCACTTCATCCATCACAGAACAGCTTTCCTGCATTGCCCTCATGAGGCCCATAAGAATTGAAGGTCTGCATTAAGGCAATAATCCTAATCAAAGCACATTCTTCACCCAGCAGTTCACTGGGCTCAGGAAGGAGTCAGTCTCCCTGATGCACAATTAGTTTCTCTGATACACATTTTGTTTTTATCTATTTGATTTAGGTTGGGTATTTCTCACGTCCCTCTGAAGCATCAGCTCAGCCCTATTGTCTGGACATACATCCAAACTCTATCCACACAGATCAAATCAGAAGTTAAATCAGACAGAACCAAGACTTTTAAAATGAAAAGAAATGTAATTCAGCAGTGCATAAATAATATTCTTCCATTGGCAGTGATGCAATTTCTAAAGCTCATCTGGTAATTCTTGTTCCAAAGCAGAAGGACATAATTTTATCTTCATTTAACAGTTTCTCAAATAATTGCCCACATTCTTCCATGAGCTTAGTATAGTACAAATGGTTTTTCTGATATTTTGATTAATTTTTCCCAGTAGTAACAACTAAATAATTGGACTAGGAAAGTACATTATTATCTTACAGAATTCTGTTACGGTTAATAAATTTCTAATCTTCATGACCATTTTCATGACTCTGCAGCATGTCCCTCACCCTCCACAATCCTGAGACCCTTCCTTCCCTACTTCCTCCCTGCTCTGCACTTTTTGGTTTTACAGCACTTTTTCTCAATCCCACAGCCTAGGTGTCTCATGGAATCCACCCAATGGCAGACTGCAGCTTCAGACCTCTGAGCAAAATAAAATATGAGCACATCTGATGTGGCTTTTTTCCCCTCCTGATCAGCATGACAACATAGTCAATGGCAACACAATTGTGTTAGAGACTTGGCTGTTGCTAAGGAGAAGGGAGCTTGGGAAAATGTGGGAGCAATGTTACTTTAAAATCTGCATGTACACAAGGTCTTTCATACATCTCCTTACCTCTATAGTGGGAAAAGGAATATGGCATTATAGCCATGATGTTAATATGTCTCATATGGCATTGTTTCTCTACTCCTTGGATAACCAAGGAGGGCTACCCATGGGGTCAATATTTATACAGATGATAACTATCTTCTTCACTCCATCAATGTTATTTAGATCTATGTAAAATTTGGGGGCACAAGAATTTTGCATCTCCTTGGTGCTGACAGCACTTAGAACAGCCTTAACTTGGTCTACTTCTTATCCTTTTCTGTTTATGTCCTTGGTGCAGGGAGTACAAAGAAAAGGATTTTACTTATCCCCTTCTCTTCCCCTGCAAGTTCTCTATGCTGTTCTCTTGACTTTGTCCTCAGAATCTCTTATTTCCCTCTCTGCCTGGCAGACAAGGCAACCTTTTGGACCCTGTGCTATTAGTGTCATCACAGGGCAGAGCAGAGGTTCCATTCATGTTTCCTGACTGGCTGTGAGCTGTATGCTAATGTGACAGCCTGGCAAGTATTTGAGAATGTCACTTCTAGCAAAATAACTGTCCTGAATGGTATTTATCATATATAAAACCACATATATATCAACAAAAAACCCCAACAAAATTCAACTCTAATACATATTTCAAATGAGATGCCCACAGGCACTTACAACATGAGTACATGTCAGTAGCCATATGTGCTGTAATCCTCCTCTTTATACATAGACCCAGCATAATCCTTTCATGCACCATGTATCTAATCTGTATTCTCTGCTTTGGAAGCAAGATTAATCTCAAACTTTCAGAATTAATTCAAAGGCATTAACTAGCTTTCAAATCTTCATTATTTTGGCAACCAAGCAGTTAAACAATGTGGCAAATGACCAAATAATTTCTGGTACCACTTCATTTCAGGTTCTTTAAAGCCCTGCAGCTGAACCACAGCTGGGTTAATACAAGGTTTTATCTTTTGGGGGAATGTTACTTTTAAATGCTTAATAATTATGAATTCATTTCCCATTTTTTTATAAGCAGGGGATCATAATGAACTCATTTGTTATTCATGTGAATGTCAAATGTGTTCCCATGGGAGTTTTATTCTAATTCACTATTAGTTAGTGGACTCATAAAATAAAATGTTATCCATTTTTTACTTTGAGCATGTAATGCTTGGTAATTGTTCATCAAAGGGCAAATGTAATATTTTCCTTTGATAACTTTCATTCTGATTTAACTAGAAAGAGAACTAGTTTTAGAGTAAGGGTACCTCTAGAAAAAGAAGTAGATTTGATAAGCTGTGAGCCTTCCATTTAAAATGCAATGAATGAGATTATCATAAGCTGGTATTTTAAAAAGCAGATGTATTATACCATAAGTGTGCATGTCTGAACTACATGGATTTAGCATAACAAGACAAGCCACATCCAACATATATTGTTTAATGATAGTTCACTGAAAGACATATTTCAGTATTCCACAGCAGTTTACAGGCAGCTTTTCTATTGCAATAGAAAATTTAGAGGTGAGAGACTTACAGGTCATGGCAGAATCTGAATGTGATGACACTGGACAGCTGGACTTTGACCTGTGAAAACAACCACAAAGTAAGCAATAGAAAAACAGAGAACTCAAATTCTTATGTGATTTTTTTAAGAGTTAAACACATAGGATTTTTTATTAAATTATTTTCAAATTTCTTCTATATCCCTAATGTAAATGGAGCATTAGTTGGAAAGACCTACCCCATGTACAGATAGCCCTGAAATATTTCAGTGCCTTAGATCTGACATGCTGTGCTAGTCAGATCAGTCTCCACAACTGTGTCACAGGGATACTTCCAATCTTGAAATGCTCTTCAGAAATGCTAATCAAAACAAGTGAATTATTATTGAGATGCAGTTTCAAGGGAGATGGTAATAAACCCAGAATCTCATTTATAATTGGAGCCTGTAGATCAAAAAACTTATACATTTACTTGAAAATACACAATGAGAGATGTTCTCTTTTTTTCCACTTGAAGTAACAAGGATATGTTTTTTGGTATTAGGAATGGAAATATTAGTTTCCTCAAATCATATGTACGGTATTTAAATCAAAATATGTTATTATTGTGCAATCTATGGCAGTCAATAGATTATTAGAATATTAACTATGAAGAAACCACTGAGAAAAACAAACATGCAAATCAAAGCTCAGACATGTCTTGATTATCACAGATATTTCTAGATGTTGAAAACTGTAACTTCACCTTTTATAATATTTAGCAGGAAACATAATAAGCAACAGTGTTTCCTGAATGCTATGACCTCCTTCATAGTTTAAGAAATAGTATTTGTATTAATTTTCTAAAATATGTTTTACTTCATTTAAATAATGATCATGTTAAAAAAGAAAAGGTCTACTTCTACTTGCTGTAATGGCAGACTGAGTTATATGGATAGTGTGAAAAAGGAATATCAGAATTAGTGAATGGAAAGAGAGGTAACACTTTTGAAGCTTGCATGTTTACCAGCTGCTTTTTACTCAAAATTAATGCAATATGTTTATTTTATACATTAAACAACTATGACAGAAATTATCACCACCAGCAGGCAGCCTGAAGGCCCTTCCCTAGAGTGAGAATACAAATGTGGGAGATAAGAAAAATGGGAAGACATAAAGTTTAGTGGGGATGGCTATTGATCCAGGAAAATATCACTTTCCTTGAAAACAGAGGATAGCTCAGGAGACCTAGAAACTGAGAAATCATTCATCAATTTACAAGGGGACCTGCCAGTTTAAAAGGCCTGGGTTTGAACTCACCATTCTGTAACAGTGAAATTCTATTTACCTCGCTGGAGTAATTTGATTTATACATGTCTGAAAGGAAAACTGACTATTGTAACAGAAAGAATGAGAAAATATATTGGAGAACATGAATTCTACAGAAAGAAAGCAATAAAACTAATGAAAATGTAACTATGAATAAGTCAGGCACTGAATTCCACCAGTTCCAACAGATCCAATTTTATTCAGAAACTTGCAGAAGTTGGGGTTCAGGATTGCAAGTCCCCTCCATAAAGATACCAGAGCTAGGATTTGGTGCTCATGAGTTGTTTGGCTTTTCCTACCCACTTGAAAGAAAAGAAGAATTTGCAGGGCTGAATAAGTAAAAGCAGATAGGGGTGAGGGTGAGCCTCAGCCACACTGGTGGTGCCAGTGAGGAAAGGAACAACTGCAATGACAAGGGCTTTTCCAGAGCCCTGCTGGCTTTTTGCCACAGAGGGTAACAGCTGCTCTTAACTAACACTCCATTTACAGCAAGTCTCTTTTAAGACAATATATTCAGTGGTTTTAGCAGTTCATAGTGCTGAAGGACCAGCACCTTTATGGCAAAACACTGGCATTTGTCAGTTTTTACTTTGCACAGAAAAAGAGAGAAGTGCAACAAAGTGACATAAGTGGTGATTTTATCAAACCAGTCACAGAAAGGAGGATCAACATATCATTCAGGGTGACATGTACAGATCAGAACTTGAAGGTATAAGGGTAAGTAATTTAGGCATTCAGTATAAAAAAATGCTGATATTCTAGGGAGAAAAGAAAAAAAATACAGTTGAGAAATAGTAATGTATTACAATAACAAAGATGGAAAAATACTTGAGTGTCCTGCTTGCATATTTTTAGAAGCTGCAATAGTCTGCTAATGAACACACTTTCAAAACAACAGCTAAAATATTATACTAGAAGAAACTAAACCCATCCAATATCAAGTGACTAGATGTTTCCACCTGGAACAGTGGAAGCAGTCCTTGACCATCTTAAGAATCAGAGATTCTTTTATAGAACTGAGAATGATAAAGGGCAGCAGAAGGATTTGCTGAGTTTTCACTGCTCACAAAGATTAAAGAAAAAAGTTCTTCAGTCTCTGGAGGAAAGAACAGTATATCTCATTTCTTTGAAAGGAACAGAGAGATGACAGCTTCAATGCTATCTGAACTGTGTAAAATACCAGAGCAAGGGAGCATGAACCTGAGCTAAGAACTGGACATTAGAGGAATGGAGGGGGAATTCCTTAACACCAAAAGCTAGATAACATGTGCAAAAAGATAGCAAAAGCAGCAGCCAGAAGAAATCAAATCATTTCATGAGAAAATTAAAATAGCACCTGAAAAAGGAAGTCCAACATAGTCTCATATCAAAAGGAAGATCAGAATTTATGCCTGTTGGCTTCCTTACACTGGAGCATTTCTGTCATCCTCATCAATTAACATAATTAATAATAAATTGCTATTGTTAACATTCACCCCTTTTCTGAAATTGCTGCTCCTTGCATTAACTTAATTTATAGGAAAGTTTCATATTGGTATTTTTACATGAGATACAAAATCAAGTGCTGGCCCCTTGGGATGGCTAAAGGAATAAGCAGGCTTGTAATTGTGGAATCCTGATCAGATTTTAATTCTTAGCATACCATCACCATGCATTTTATATTCCTAATCCACTCATACACTTGGAAATTAATGATTATATTTTTTCCTAATACACCTCAATTGTTGTGCCCTAGTTGACTGTTGCTGAGGTTCATCGGTGGTGTCTGTATAACTGCACTGGATAAACAGACACTGATATTGTTCTAATTGACTTACAACTCTTAAAGCTCTCACTCTTCAGAACTGAGAAATGCTATTAATACAAAAGGTTCTCCACAGCAGTGGCAAACATTTTGTGAAGGAGACTAACTACAAACAGCCATGTCAAAAAATATATCCTAAGGCTTATTATTAATGTATCAGCTAGCATAAATCACTGTAGCTTCACTGACCTCAATGCAGCCATGGTGAATTCATATTGAGAATACAGCTACATAAGCTACATCTCCTTTTATCACTGTACAATGGAAAAATACATTGAGAAGGATAGGATATGGTATTAACATAATATTTGAGGAACATTGCAGCTCATAGAATTAGTTGAAAAGAATTCCATTAAAAAGCTTCTACTAGTCTCACCTTCCATTTATTACAACTGCTTTGAACTTTAGGTTTTTAATTAAATAATTTTTCTGACTCCATTGACACACTTAATGCTTTTATCTCTAGTTCAGAAACTGTTCAGTCCTAGATTATTTACTTTGACAAATAACATTTTAGAATGCATGGTTATTGTTTGCTTTACTTGTTTGTTTTGGAGGGTTTATTTGGTGGGGTGTTTGTTTGTTTTGCTGTGGATTTTTTTAATGCCCAAACTAATGCCCAGTTTTACAGTGCAAGCTCAGATGGTTTTAACAGGACCAAACTCTAAATTCACATTGGAGTGAAAAATGCCTGTAAAACAATGTGAATTTTAAAATAATACAGATTGGATTCACAGTACAGTAAAATTATAACATAGTCCAAAATATGACACAGGACCAGAATTCCAGTAAAAATACATGTGAGGACCTTTTGTCTGCTGGCTGTTATCACGTCCGGAGATGATTTTTTGTACAAGATTTTTTAGAATAAACTTCAATAGGGGTTTGATATATGGAACAATAGCAGGATATGGCCTCTAAATGGTAGGAACAATTGCTGTTCTCAGACATGTGCAAGTTAACTTTCATTAGCTTTGTTAGATTTTGTGCACACTTTCTGGCCTAGATTCAGGGCTGCATCTAATTTCTCCTGGGGACAGCTGAGGCACTGAGTGTAAGTGAAGAACAGAAACTATTCTGTCTAAGCAGAATATACTGAGGAAAACTCACATGAGCCTCAAGAGTGTGACAGACCAGTTTGGGAATAATGTGAGAAAGTAATACAAGCAAACCCACTTTCTTTCCAGCTACACCCTTGATGCCTTGTAGGCTGCAGAGCAAAGGAAGAGTTGCCTAGACTGGCTCTACAATGGGTGGAAACTCTTCAGACCAAAGGAATTTTTAGCATGTAAATCTTCCAGTTTTATGGCAGGCCCACCCAAAAAAAAGCTCATTAGGATGGGAAAATAGATAAGATTTAATTTTGGAAGATGTATGTACAGACTTTTCTCTAGAATAGTAACTAACAACTCCATAGACATACTAGCTGTTTATATAGCTCAATTTTCGAAGGGATTTTTTTTTACAGAATTATTTGTAGTATAATATTTCCTTCAGTTCTCAGAAAGTGGAATATTCTATATTTTGAAAAGAGGACTTTCTATTTCCCTTTCCTTCATTGTTTGGCTCTGACTTTTCTACAGTCCCAAGCATAAATGAATTTCCTTCCCATTCAAGGGCCTTTATCTTTCCTCGACTGGTTTTCTTTACCTATTATTTAAAATTCAAGTATTTCTGTGATTTCTGACAGTTTCCCCATAAATATGTGAAATGCTGCTTTAGGCTGCATCTTCTAATTTTTAACAGGCACTGCTTCAGCTGCCCAAAGCCATTAATTCTCAATTTTGTGTAGCCACTCCAAGAGATCAACACAGATTTTTGCGTTGCCCTCTGATAAACCAGACTCGAGAATTGATTTGGCTGAAAAATAATTGATGGAAAAGAGTGTTTTTATACTTGATCTTCTGGCTCACATCTGCACAAACAGCTGCATGAACACATCAGAATGGGTGGGGCAGGAAAGAGAACAATTAGCTGAGGTAGAACTGCTTAAACCAACAATTACTACTCCTGCAGAAGTGCACATGGAGCCAAACAGCCTAAATGTGCTATTTTAAGTACCCTTTTAAATCCCTCACCTGTTCCAGAGCCTATTAAAAGAATTGATACTAATAAGGCAAGGATTATATCACTCCTGCTTACTGATGGAGCCAAATTTTGGCTCATTGTTTCCTTGTTCTGGTTGATTTGTCTTCTAATTAGATTGTAGGAAACATAATGGGGAAACATAAATGATCTTTTGGCCCACTTAACAACAATCTGACTTCTACTACAGTCAGTGCAAATTTTACCTCAGATTCAAAAGCAATTAGATTGTGTCTGTCAGGATATAATTTCCCCCAGATACTTATAATTCTGATTATTTTGTTTAAGAAGGGCAATCCTTCAGAGTAGCGTCACATCACTGAGAAATATATTTCTGCAAATAATTCTGTGTTTACTATAATAACTTACAGCTCTTTTCAAGTATAATAACCTGCACTTTTTAATTAAAACATTAATTTTAATCTGCTACTTGTAACAAGTGACTTTACTGAAATCACTGCGGCTTTAGAACAAGGTGAGCAATAGTGCTAAACAGCTGCAGTCATAAAGGAGAGCTACATCACTCCTAAATTGCATTGACCTAATTGCACAAGCATTCTGATTCTGTTGGTACTGCTGAAGAGTTTGTTTTTCATGCAGAGTTCATTTGGGACACTTGACTCCATGAGGCACAGCACTGTCATCAACCAACAGGAAAGAATCTGCTAAAGTTAGCAGAGCATAGAAGTACATTCAGGGTTTCTTGTAGTAAGAAATGTTAAAGTCTGATACTTTACTGCAGCAAAGGACGAATGAAACACATGCTGCTATTAACCGAAGCCATATTATCCAAAGAATAAATGCTCCTTCAAATAGAAATGGAAAATTTCCATTGAGCTATGAAGAACATTTTGTGAGGCTGCAGTTCTCTCTACTTCAAGATATCTGATAACAGAATTCTGTCTTCCTGATTCCACTAGTTTCCACAGCTGTGTTTGTATATTTGTTGTTGTCTTTACCTAGACAGTTGGTATGCATTATATGCACTAAGGTAAAGTAAGAGCACAACTATAGGCAAATACAGCAGAGAACATCACCTTTTCCCAGAAGTGGAAAAAGGAAGGTTTTTCTAATGATTAAGTAATACACTTAGTTTACCCTTTCATTCAGGGACCATTTGCAATATAATATGTTATCAAAAAGTTATCACTATTTATTATCAGTAGTCTTGATTTTGCATAAGGATATCAGTCCTAGCTCTGAGCCTTACAATGAATCTTCCAAATATCTGTTGCAGTGGAGTGAACAATTAATCTTTCTGTCTGAATTGTAAGCTTTTGCAATTACAATATTTGAATATTTTTATAAATATTGGTGTTAAATAATATAGGATGTTAAAAAAAAAGAGAAAAAGACAGAATTCAATACCTGGAGAAACTATTTTCCCAAAAGCAACAGAAGGTGTCACTGCTAACTGATTTTAAACAAATGAATCCCTCAGTAGAAAACACTGTCTTTGTTTTGAAAGAAACTTCAACATTGTTTGGGAAGGTAATTGGGTTCCCTTCTCAAGTATTCGCCAGCTCCAAACATAAACATTACATTTAAAAATGGAAAAGACTGCTTCACACCATCTAATTCTCCTTTCTGTTTGCTATTATTCCCTGCAGCTGTTTTACTTCAGGCTATGAATCACAGTCAAAGCAAGAGGAGTTTACCCAGTATTTGGACAGAAACCTCCAAAGGGCCTTTTAACCCATTAGTATAGGAGATCTAGTAATTTCAGAAACATAATTTAAGATGCTGCGAAAATTAATATGAGGATGCTGGAGAAACCATTTCCATCAAGAAATGTAAAACTGAGTCTCCAAGTAGTTTGAAACTGAAATCTTTCTGTATATTTCATTTCAGCTTCTGTAACGGCTGTCTGTGTAAACTTGTGATATTATTTTAACTCTGTGTGGCAGTCCTCACCCCCTTGTCTTCCTTGATACTGTAGTGTTGCTAGTCTATGTTAAACAGCTGTTACAGCCCATGCCAGAGATGGCTGCATAACACTGACGGGTGAGGTGTTATTTTCTAAATATACTTAGAGATTTTGAAGTACTTTGTGGCTGCTTGCAAGTCTCTCCATTCACAGACATCTACATGTGAGGCTAATGTAAAACAGTAATATAAAACACATTTCCTCTCCTTAATAAGCTTAATTTTTGGTTTCTGGAGAACAGCAGAACTCACATCCTTTTTCCTCTGGACTTCCCTTCCCTAGAGGTCCCTGCCGGGCTGCCCGCGCCCAGCGCCGTGGTCTCACCGGGTCATGGCTGCTGGCTCTGCAGCTGCGGGCCTATGCTCCGAGCTGCTATTTACTGGCTGGGAATTGCCAAAGCTGTAATTAAAAAAAGATATATTTTTTATTTATATACATATAAAGCCCGTGGCTTTTAGCCATCACGATTGCATGCTTAATAGCGGCATCCAAGCACTCTCTCCAGGCTCCCAGCCTGGCGGCTCCAACACAGCCCTCTCCTTCTCTTCCCCAGAGAAAGGCATTTCAGGTCACTTGAATTATTTAGCGGGGTGTTTTTAACCATCTCAAGGGCTTTGCTCCTGCCGTGCGGCGCCTGCAGAGCTCGGGTTTGTGGGTTTATTTTATTTTTTTATTTCTTTTTTTTTAGCACGCGAGGTGGAGTTGCTCCACTTCCCTGGCAGAAGGAGGAGATAAAGCGCGGGGGGAAGGCGAGAGGGGCGGCTTGGCGTGTGGAGGGGAGGGGAAAGGCCGCCACACCTGCGGGCCGCGCTGCCCCCTCAGGCCCGGCCCTGGCCGCCGGGGCCGCTCACCGGCTCGCTCTAACGCAGCTCTCTCTGTCTCTTCTTCCTCCCCCGCTCCCCCGCCGATCCTCCTCTCCCTCCCGCTCCTCATTCATCCTCCCCTCTCCCGCCCCCTCCCCGTGCAGGCGAAGCGGGCGCGGCAGGAGGCGGAGCGGGCCGCCGCACGTCCCCCGGCCGGCCGGCCGGCCCCCCCGCCATGGGTCGGAAGCGCTGCGTGGGGGGAGACGGCTCCAAGATGGCGGCGGGTTGCTGCGGGGTGAAGAAGCAGAAACTCTCCAGCTCCCCTCCCTCGGGCTCGGGCGGCCCGGGTGGCGGCGGCGGCGGCTCCCACTGCGGCGGGGCGGCGGCGGCGGGGGGCGAGCCGGGGGCGCTGCCCCCGCCGGGGGGCCCCCGCCTGAACGGCATCGGGGGGCTGGCGGGGGGCGCCGCCGGCTGCGCCCTGTCCCCGCCGCTGCCGCCCAGCTGCGGCGGGGGCCCCGCCGGCCTCTCCCCGCCGGCCTCCTCGCTGCTCGCCTCCCCCGGCTCCGGCGGGCCCGGCTGCAGGAAGATGGTGGTGTCGGCCGAGATGTGCTGCTTCTGCTTCGATGTGCTTTACTGTCACCTGTACGGATACCAGCCCCCGCGGAGCCCCCGCTTCACCAACGACCCATAGTGAGTATCGGCGCGACCGCCCGCGTGGGCGCCTCGTGCGCGCCCGTCCCGCCCGGCTCCCCCCCGGCCGGGCTCCCTCCCTCACTCCCTCCCCGCCGGCTCCCGCCTCCCGCCCGGCACCTTCCCCGCTGCCGCCGCCCGGCCGCTGTCCTCGCCTGGCCCCACGCCTGTCCCCGGGCCCGGCCCGCGGGCGCCCCCGCTCCCCGGGAGCCGCGCTGCCCTCCCGCGCCGGGCTCGCCCCGGGGAGCGCCGCGCTGCCCGCCGGCTCCATGACTCCTCCCCGGCCCCTCTCGGCCCGTCGCTCCCGGGGCTCGCTGGTGACATCTCCCCCGTGATCCCTCACACCTCTAGCAGCGCCCTGCTCCGAGCGGCCGCCTTTGTGGCAGGCTCCGCGGGCAGTGCCCTCTCCCCGCTCGTGGTCTGTGTTCAGCAGCCCTCGAGTAGCTCCCTCCTCGCTCAGTTTCACCAGTTGTCCTTACTGGGACCCCTCCACTAGGCAGCCTCTCGCTGTCCGTGTGTTCGGCGTGAGGGCGGGCCTCTCCTTCACCAGTGCTGGATGGTGAGTACCCAGTGTAAGAGCCCTGTGTGCGAGTCCTGGATTTGTGAACACTGGTGTACCTGTACATTCCCCGTGCCAGGCACTTGTAACGCTACTTTGGTCTCATACCGTTCAGAGTCCTTGCTTTGTAATGACTCGTGAAGATCACCCAGTGTTAGACATCCCGAGTCCCTGAGTAATCCACCACATCAAATTCCCAGAGTTTTGAACAGATCACATAAACACCTGTTACTCCCATCCTCCCTCTGCCTCCCAAGCTTCCTTGCAAGAGTGTCCAACAAGGGCCTGTTTTATTCCCATCCCTGGCCACTCTTGTTCAGTGTTTGTCTTGAACCCTGTGCCACACTGCCTTCAGAAGTGACCTGCCAGGACCGTCTTGCCCAGCATGTCAGCACCTGCAGCCTGCCTGTGCTGGGGAGCCGGGCATGCTGCTGCAGATAAGCTCAGACACTTCAGGGAGTAACTTCTCTCTGACAGGAAGTTCCTTCCTCTCAGCCGGGATGAGTTACCGAGTTGCTGCATGATCCAAGTCCGTTTGATTGCAGAGTTAACGCAAGGGGTTGTTGAAATTGAGTTTCCGCTGTTTTACTTTGCTTTTAAATGGAACTGAGCTCATGTGGTGAATTTCCAAGCTCCAGCTGAGACTCGACTGTGTTGGTCCACCAGAGTGCATGTCACTTTTTTCCTATTATGTATAGCATGACTATCAAGTTTGTGAGAACCTGTGCTTTCTCAGTCTTTAATGAGTACAGATTTTCTGTGTATGTCCTGGACCCTCGTGCACCTTCACCAGTGCAAACAGTTATTGTGCAGTCTGTGTTTCATTAATGAGATGTAGTGTATGCTTCTTGGTGTTTAAAAATGTATTGATAATCTTATTTGTAGTCCTTGCTGTTCTAACACCCAGGATCTATACATCTCTTGCATACTTTCAGCTGCTGTCATGACAACCCAGCTCTGTGGATTCCTACTTAACCTGCCACCCCAGCAAGTCTTCCCTATATGCTCTTCATAACTCCTATGTGATTTCATCAGAGTACCAATAATGAAAGGAGGGCAGGGAGACTCCACTGTGAGTTTCTTTACCCAGGTCTTTTGCAAATCCATGTCTGTCCTTTTGTAGATACCAACTGTTCAGCAACTGCTGCTCTCAGTAGCCATTTTACTGTGCATTGTCCTGTGTCTGTTCTCCATCCCAGACCACTATAGGTTGCAACATCAGCTTTGTGCTGTTTCACTTTTTCATTGCTGTAAGAGAGTTGAATTTTGTCTGTCTCTGTAACAATATTACATTGGTGTTACGCTTTTCTATCTGTGTTGTAGAATGATTTCTTGAACAGATTAGTTCTGCTGTCTGTTTTATTACTGGAGGAAACTGATGCAGGGGTGAAGACTTCAGCACTAAAATGTTTTCCAGTAAGCACTTTGATTCCTCTTAGTAAGCGGTAAATCAATTTAATTTTTTCCCCCTGCTTCTTACTTTAACAACAACACAATTGCAAACTAAGTAAAATTATTTGAATTTTTCTGAAATTCATGTGTTCTTCAGATTTAGTTGCTAGACCTGGTGAAAAGTTGTTGCATCAACTTCTGAAATTTTTGACTTCAGAAAGTGGCACTGTCATTAAAATTAGTACTGTAATTTCTGATTATTCCCATGCTTGTGCCAGCATGCATGGCTGTATAGATCAGGAAATGATCTAACAATAATTTTATATTTTTCCCCAATTGGTTGCAGAGTTTGGTTCTCTCTGGATCATTGCATGGCTTCACAAACATTTGTGCCTGCACAATTGTGAGGTAGGAATAAGCAGACAGATGGCAGAACTGCTGCTTTCAGCAGCCTTGTGAGCTGATTATGTTTGTGCAGTTGGGGATGCAAGTTTGAAAAAGTTGTTCAGTATTACATGTAAAATTATAGGTCGGTGAATAAATTGCTCTTGCTAAGTGTTCAGAGGCAGCATGATTTCTAGCATTCACAAGATTTGCAGGCAGTCTTAGTGATAACTGGGTAACTCACAAAGATTAGATGTTGGCTTTGAAGCTGGGTTCCATCCTGTACAGCAAAAAAATCCTGAATGAGAGCTGGTGTTTTTCAGTGAATGGGTATTGCAGCTTTCTGCCTCAAGTTCATTTGGAGGTTTTGTCTATGGACTGATATATGTGGTCAAAGAGCAGTGGCCTAAAATAAGGGTTTGTAGGTAAATGATAGAGTTATTTTTTAAAGTGATGTTAATTACAGGGAGGATGAAAGACCTGTGAGCAGGTGTCCTCACACAAACATGATTCATATTCCTTGCAGGTCTTTGAACAATGAAACTGGGCATGATCAAAGAAAAGCAGGTGGCTGAATCACTTGGACAAGGGGTTCTGGCATGATGTCTTTGGAACAAAACCTGCTTGTGACACCTCTGGATTTTTTCTCATGCCAAGATGAGGACAGCATCAGGGCAGCAAATTCAAGGCAGTAGGAATGAGCTGAAAAGCTTGTTTTGAAAGGGTGTGGGTTTTGAACTCCAGGGCAGCCCATACATGGATGAAACAGTTGGCATTTTCCTATCTCTGGAGTTCCTGAAGCACAGAGAATAGGGTGTGGAGGGTATTGCTGGGGAGGTGTTGGGTTGGAGGGGGTGGTGACTCATGGAGTTAAAAGAAGATAGCTGGAAGACATTGAATATCTCCAGCAGTGTTTTGTTGAGAATAGGCTGAGCAAGTTCTTTCAGCCATAACTTCCTCTCCTCTTGTTGCCTCCATGGATCTGTTAGCATTTTATTCTGTCTCTCTTAATTGAAGAACTTTCTCATACCTTTATTTCACTTCACTTTTGGTTGCACTCTAAGCCACCCTTGCCCTCTTCACAGGATGTGTCCTGCAGGGCCTGTACCTGGCTTCCACCAGTGTGATGGCTCTCACACTACAGGTTCAGAAGGCATGTAGAGATTACCCTGGCAGTGTGAACACTGATACAAAATTTGAAAATTGCTGACCCAGACAAAATTGTCTCTAGGACAAAGTGTTGTTTAGATGTTGATTTTGAGACTCAGTTTCATGAGTAAAACTACAGGACACGGAACTTGTCCATAGAAATGAATTGTAAGGGAATGCAGGAAGAATTGTAAAAGCATTTTAACCTACTCATTTATGGAGAATGAAAACTGAGTAGCCTTTTTTACCTTTCTGACAAGTAACTTCTATCCCTTTTGCTTTTCTGGTTTGGTCTTGTGCAATACACAAGATGGGCCATTATGATTAGTGGAAACAATATTGTGTCCTGCCTTCTGTTGTGAAAGTGGAAAGGAGGTGTCTACCAGTGTGAAGGGGCTCAAGGTTTACACTACTGCTCACTGCTGTTTTCCTTCTAGTAGGAAAATGTTTGAGTGGAAGTGCAAGAAGGTTGTGACAAGAGAGGGAGGGTAAGTGTGTGAAGAGGAGTTCAGTTGAAGCTGTGCTGTGGGGAGTGAGGAGGACTTTTTTCTTAGAATCTCACATCTCTGCTGCCTGTAATGATTTCCCTTGGCACACAGAAATAATCTTTCTGAGTTTTTGTCCTGCACAGTGTCTGCTTCAAGCTCTTCATCTTGCCTACTTAATTTTAATATCAACATCTTTGTGGAGAAGACATTGTCTGGCAGTCCATCAGGTTAACTTTTTTGTCAGTTGTTTGCTTTTTGTAGTCTCTTCTTGAAGGTTTTGGCTAGTGAGCAGGATTATTTTAGTGGTGCCCACCTGTATTGACACAATGTGTAAGGGGAATCATCTGTTCTGCCCCTGACATCTGGTACTTGGTAACCAAGAACACGGGTTTGCACCTGGAATGAGAGTTGGGGCCTGTGCCCTGCTTCCCACCTGTCTGAAGAGCTCCTTGGAAGTTGTGTTCAAATGCCTAGATGAAGACTGGCTCACATCTTCCTCATCTCAGAGGTCTGTGCTGGAGGCAGTGGGTGGTTCCTGTAGCTGAGCTCTGTACCTGTGGTGGTTCTGAGGCTTTGGGGAAGCTGACAGCCCTGTGTGCATGAGGAGGTATTGCTGGCTACCACACTCTTTGCTAGGAATAATCTCTATGGTTTGACCATCTTCTGTGATTGATGACCTCTGGATTAAAATATTGTCCAGGTGATAGCCAATTTGGAGCTGAAGACTTAGCTCAGAAATTTATCTGTTCCTTTCTTCGTTGATGACTTGTGGTGTTTTGCAGCAGCTGTCTGGCTACAGGACAGAGGTGCAGCCATGTTGATGTCCCTTATTTTAGTATTTCATTGTGTTTTCAAGTCTAAGATTTGTTAAATTACATAATCTGAAAGGGTATGGGGTAGCACTACTACACTGCCTTAATATTTTGTTAGTGAAGTTTGGAAACATTTCAATTCAATACTGTTTAGAAATACAGAGTTAGCTAGTCTTGTGCCCATTAGTTTCCTCACTCAAAGACTTTTAAGTTGTGATTCTGCTCAAAATGAATACAACTTAAACTTGTGGTAAAGAGCCAGTTCCAGGGTTACTGGAATTCAGGACTTCTCCTTAGTTGCTGTGTCTTGGTAAAGTGTTGGTAATGGTGGAGAATTGCTGGTAATTTAGATTGAAATAGCTCAGCATCTTCAAGTACAGCCCCAAAGCTGATTTTCTTGCAGTGTTTGCTGTCCAGTGCTTTCTAGTAAGGCATTGAAGAGAGATGAGACTTGTCTGTAGGTGTGTACATATGCACACATACATGTGAATAAAAATGTTATGGCTTGCAGTTGATAGGATTTCATGCTTTTCTCAGTTTCTTGTTTCTTGGCTGCAGCCTGACCTCCAGCTTTAGTCTCTACAACTTACTGTAATGTTGGAACCTTGCACTTAACTCCTTGCTTGCTTTGGTATATGCTTCTTTACAAGCTTTTCTTTGAAACTTTATCTGGAAACTTAGAATTTCGTGTTGTCTTAAAAAACCCAGCAGTGTTCTTTCTCTGCAATCCCTACACAGAGCTGAGCTGTACCTATTGTCATTACTGCTCTTGATGCCAGGAGTATGAAATTTTGTTGTTTCTCTGCAGGACTTGGTTGTATGACAGTGGAAACTTACACTGTTTTGTGGCAGACTCAGTAATAATTTATATTTATTGTTACATTCCAATATTACACAACAGCTATAATGATTGTTTGGTCATGGCCAAAGATCAACAAGGAAACACACAGGGAAGTGTTCTTTCAAGTCTGTGTGTCTGTCTGACTTCATTCTGGTTTTCATATGCATGTCATGTGGATTTGTCTAAGGTTCAGTATTTTCTTCTGAATTAATAGGGTGTATTGGTCTTTACTGTTGAAGGTTAAATGTTGGAAAATGAAGTAGAAGTTCTTTCAGAGTGGCATTATGTGGTAGATGCTTTGAAAATATAGTACAGTAGAGAATGTGTATTTTGGCTGGCATTGGCAGTGCTCAGCAGGGAATTCCCAGCATATTTGAAAGCAGATCTGGTGAATGCAACTTGGTGCAGCAAAGGGGCAGAAGGGATAGGGTTGCATGGCTTCAAAAAGAAGTTGCCTTTGCCAGTAGGTTCATCCTCTGATATGACTGGAGAACTGGGAAAATAATGCTATGATAAACTCCAAATTAGGTTATCTGTAATTTGAGGACGTTTTCCTTCATAAGGTCACTTTAGTGAGCTGTTCTTACATGCAGATGAGGTAGTTTCTATTAATACAGGAAATCAAATCATTGGCAGTCTTAAGGACAGACCCTGGTTTTGTTTCTTTAGCTAAAAGCAGTCACCACAAAGTCATTCTAAGTGCTCTGATTCTCTGCAGTACTAGTTCTGTGGAAGTTAATTGTTCTCATACTCCTTGTAGGGTGAAGAGGAGTCAGGAACAGCCTCTCCTTGTGCCATCAGTCTGGTCATTCATTTTTATTGCCTCCTTTGCTTTAGTTACGTTTCTGTTGTTTGTCATATTTTCTTTATTCAATTCGGTGCTTTATGTTCCTGCTAAAGATTTTCATGGAAATTCAAATTTTAACGTTGTTTTTGACATTTAAACTCTCTGACTGTCGGAAAAATGTATTTTTGTGTCTAGATTGTTTACTTCGCACATCTAACTTAAGTATTTTTTTGCGAGAAATTGTTGAAACATTAATGATTTAGGAATGTGGGTATTTTATTTGGAAGTGCTGAAAGAATATGCAGTTCTGCTTTCTCTTCAGTTGTGAGTTAAATATAATAGTAATGTTATCTAGCACTGAATAGTAAACCAAGAGAAATTGAATGTTGGCCCTTTTTGGTTGCAGACAGTTAAGAGATACCAGGAAATAAAAGTTAGGAACCCTCAGCTAGCTCATTTTGCTTAGTTTACAGGTCTAGACTGTGACCAGCTAATGAATGAAATGTAGTCTTTAGTTTTTTGTTCTCTCAAAACTCATGCCATAATTAATGGAGCAAGCTCAGTATGTTAAGCTATCTGTTTTTGCATTAAGTAACTGTTTACAGTTAAGTGCAGGTTTTCCATAGCATCAAATTATTGTCTTCAGAAATAGAAGTACTAGTTGTCTGATATATTTCATATACTGGTAGTTTGTGGCAAGAGTCTCCATGGAAGGCAGGAAGTATGCAGATTATTTGAAAATAATGGTAGACTCACCAGAGTTTGGCCAATACAGAAACTGTTGCTAGGCTGGAGGCCAAAACAAGTCCAGTCAGGCCCTGACCCTCGTTAGCAAAGCATTATGAAAATGCTTGACTTTTTTTATGATGTTTATGCTCCTAAGGAGTGGGTTATTAAGATTGATACTCAGCTTAGCATTGCAAAGTTTGCATTTAAGTAACAAGATGGGGCGGTTCTGCTGTGGTTAATTGACAAATTCTCAGAAACATGTCCTGGATAACAAAGCATGCTGGGAGTGCAGTGGCTCTCAAATGGAATATGGCTGTTGAGCCGGTCCTAGTGCTGCATTTCTCACTGTGTGATAGTACTGTGGTATATGCTGACTGACCAAAAGCTGGGCAGTTTATCAGTCCAGCCCTATAAACAAGTCAGCATCTTTCCTGGACTACTTGTATGACCTTCTAAAAAGCCCTTCATTTTCATGACTGGGGTGTTGGCTGAAGCAGTCAATGTAAAGAGCTTCATTTCTGAAGGCACACCTTCCTGTTCCATTGGTCAGAAACATATTTGCTGAGATCTTTTTTTTTTTCCTTTGTGTGGTCCCCTAACAGACTGCACCTCTCTGTCCATGCCTTACCAGGATATACCTGAAGTTTTTGTAGTGTGACTGGGCTTTGATAACTTCCTGGAAGGCAGTGCTTGTTGTGAGTACGTGGATATTGCTTTGCCACACTAAGTACTTGCAGCCAGGGTTATTAAAGTGCTAATTTCATGAGAATGACATCTTATGGAATGCAGAACAGCTCCATGGAGTTGTAGCAAGGTCACCGGGACAGCAGCCATATCAAGATCTGTATGTCTTCCCAGAGCACTCTTGTGTTACAAAGATGGAGTTCTCACAATCCTTAATGGTATATAAAATCTCACTTTATGCTTTTCTTTCCATTAGCTTGAAATCTGTGGCACCTTTGGCAAAGTTGAACCTTGGGCTGCAGTGGTTGTAATATATGTGCCATAGACATATTCCTGTAATTTATCTTTTGTCCCTCTGCCACCAGAGATGTCTCCCCTCCAGGCTTTGTTGGCAACCATGGGTTCTGGCATCTGGGAGGCTGCTTTATTTACTGAGTGGTACTGGGGGCCATGTTTGAGACAGAAGAGAGAGGAAGAGAAGGATCCTTGTCATAAGTTTTTATCTTTAGCATCAGTAATGCTTCTGCTTTATCTTTTCTGAAAGTTAAAACACTTTCCCTGTTTTCCATATGGCACTCTGTACAGAGATAAGACTTCTATGGGTGAAGCTCAAGAATTCATGAGTTCTAGCTGTATTATTAAGGTATAAAAAAGTGTTTGATTCTCACTGGTGGACACCAGTGTGGGCCTGTGTAAATCTGTTTGCTTCCAGCCTCTTTTTCTAGGTGACTGTAAGAATATAAGAATTGGGTGCCACACTATTTTCCTTACTCAGTAAGTGAGCACAAGGGTAACTTCAGCTTACAAGGAATGGCAAGATTACAAGGCTGTTCTTTTCTGTATAACTAAACTTGCTGAAAGATTGACTTTTGGGAAAGATGATGTGCTAGGCAGAGGTCCCTTGTAAGGACCTTTAGGAGGAAGAAAAAACCTATTTTTCCAGTCTTCAGTACTTTATTTGACTGCCACATTAAGTAGGCAAAGAAAGTGCTGCACCAATCTTCTCTTAAGTAGTGTTTCTGCAGAGAGAATGCTGGGGGCTGAGCACATGGTTGAAAAACCCACAGACAAGGTGCAGTGAGGAAAGAAGCCTCTTCAAAGAGTGCTGCAGTGCCTGAAGGGAGGTGACTAACTGCACTTGAAACATCTACTAAGCATTGGGGGAGCAAAAATTTGTGCAGTGCAAGCCACTGCACAAATTAAAAACTGCCAGCCAAGCAGTAGAAGGCAAGTGCTTTTGGTACAGTGTTACAAGCAGTGATCCAAACTCTGAAGAACCAAATGGTAATGTAGTATTAAAACTGATCCCTAATTAAGATGCTGATAGAATGCAAAGTTGTAGTAATAAGGCTCACTCTTCATTAAGAAATAGGAGTAGGGTTCTGGCTCTGATTCAGCTCAACTAAAATTGAAAAATAAACAGGTAGAGAAGAGGCAGGCGGCAGAAATCTCGCATGGAATATTTCCCACCATAGTACCTGAATTCCTCTAAAATACAGAAATTAAATTTGAGACAGTATATGATTGGGGCTATTCATTGGGAAGGAACACTGGATAAACCCAAGCATTAAAAATGAAGTGTTATAAAGAAGGCTAAGTGGAACACAAATTACCTTTTTCTTAATTCACAGGAAAAAGGTTGAAGTGAAACAAGTATTCCTGTGTACGTTTAACCACTGTGGTCTCTTTTCACCTCAAGGTTGAATTATTGCAGATTGCTGTGCTTGGACAGCTTGAGCTTTTAAGGTAGAAGATTTGAGCCACTGCAAAAAGTAGCTTCCAGCAGTACCTCTCTTTGGGAGAATATGAAATCCGTGCTTCAGGTTGTTTGGTGCCAGCTGCTTCTTTTTTTTCCCTTTTTTTCCTTTTGCATGATTCCAAGGTGTTAAGTTCCTTCACATATGTAATGTAAATGTCTTGGAATAACCTACTCAAAGACTGCCTACTACCCTTTGCCATCCTGCTAATTTAAGTATGCTTTCTTTTTTAAATGTGTTGAGATGCTCAGCAGCAAGAGGTTGTTCTGAGCTGAAATAGTTAAGCTAGACAGGGTAGATGAAGATAGAGGAACATGACAAGCACACTACTGCTACAATGTGAGATATTAATTACTCTTTCTCTGACCAGTGGTCATATAAATGTATGGATGACAGATATACATCCAATAGTTAGACAACAGAAACATTATACACTTTCTTGGTTGTCATTTTATGTATAATGTTTAATAGAAATTGCTCTGGAGGGGAAAACTAGGCCAGTTCAGAGTGGTCTCTGACATCTTGGCACTATATTTTAGAGGGTTGGAGATGCCAGAAATTTCTTGGAACAGGCCATTGCAGAGAGATCAGTAATGTTCAGATGGTTCCACTGGAAAGACCTCTTCTTGTTTTCAAGTGATTTGATAAGTCAAAAAAAGAGAGAAACGTACATAAAAACACTGACTGGCTGTTGGACCTCTGAGTGTTTCTGGGGCTTTGCAGGTTCTGTCCAACTTCTCTGTATCCAATTTATTAGAGCAGGCAAGTGGGACTTAAGGATGAATCACTGCAGTGGTGTTTGGAAGGGTTGTGTTTTGTTCCTGGCCTTGTGATTATGGTGGACAAACCTGAATGAGGTCTTCAATCATTCTACCTTGTGTTCTTAATGTAAAAAATAAGGCACCTCAACCTACTTTTCTTTGTCAAGTTAGTATAGAGAGAAATTGGCTGTTATTGCAGTTGTTCTTACCCTTGACTGGATTATCCTGCCAAGAAGCACTCCAGACTCAGCTCAGGATATTTTTGCCTAAATTGGCAACTTGGAGGCATGCACTTTTTTTTTTTCCTTTTTTTCCTTCTTTTCCTTTTTTTAAACTGTAATCTACTATATCTAAAATGAATCACAGTTGTATTCATGTTAGCTTGACTCCTTTAAAGGCTATTCTTGCTTCTCAAATAAGCCACAGAATTTGCAATGATTTTTTTTTTTTTCAGAATAGTTTTTTTCATTTGGGATTCTCATAGTCACAGTATCCTCCTTCATAGTTTAGGGTACTGTTCCTTAGTGATCCTTTAGTGATCCTTTCCCTGAGAATAGTTCAGACAGTTTTAAGTCTGCTAATGCAAGCTGAAGACAAGACCTTCTGAAAATCATACTGCATCTTGTGTTCTGTTCAAGTTGTGTGAACACCATTGTTTATGGACATTTTGGAGCTATGAAGAAGGAAGGTATGGTTACACATTCCCTGCCCTGCTAGAGCCACTGAGTTATGGTTGTGTAGAGAGACAAGATCTCTTGATTTTACTGAGTGTTGAAAGTGGAGATGAGCAGAAAGGAAAGGTAGGGTGGCAAGGAAGTACAAGCAGTGACTGTATAATGATACTTCCCTAAATATTTTTCTAGTCTTCAGGAACTAGTAGTTTGGGACATTGGGAGCCAGAAGTGATGTCTTTCACCAGTAGCTCTCCCTAACACCCCACCCACCCAACTAGCAATGAGTAGATTATAAATGAAGTTTTATGGAGATGAAGTTGGAAGGAAGATGAGAATGTTTTGCAGGAATGGTTGAATTACTTCAGGGGCTATACTTTTAGAAATTGAATGAAAATCAGTATTTTTTAAAACAATGCCATGTACTTCAGGAGTACATAAAAACTGCTTCTGTAAGTTAGGAGTTTTTTCTGTCCTTAATAGTTTTCTGGTATTACCAGTTGACTGTCAGATTGCTTAGCTTTCATTATTCTATAGATACATATATAAAAGGCAAGTGGCTATTTCAAAGAGTAATTATAAGTAAGAATAGAAAAGTATTAAATACAGTTTTTAAAGGGAGTGGCTGAGAGCTTTCTTGTAAAAGTTTATGGTTCTGCTGCTCTCAGGAGAAAGACATCTTGTGTTTGCAAAGCAGGGCAGCCAGAGTGCTTGAAAGTGTGAAATGAGCTTTCAAAGGAAGATGAGAAGGGCTGGGCTGCTTTAGAGGATCAGAACAATCACTAAAAGGTACAAAATTTGATTGAGAGGAGGTCTGTATGTATATGTGTGTATACATACTGCTCTGTACATACATATGTCTTTGTGAGTGCATATGTATGTGTGTATAGGAAAATAAAGACAAAGGGACACAAATTAACTCTTTAAACCAAATGCCACTACTGCTAGAAGAACAAAAGGTTATTAAAAGACTGTGAATTCATTTTGGATTTAGTGTGGAAGATTTCCACTTTCTAGAGTAATGTGGCATTATTGTAACCAGTAATAGGATTACAGGAGGGAAGCAATCCAAATACTTTAGATAGATCTTGATTACTTTATGATAAGATATATGTGACACATTGCCTTCAGTAGTAAGCTTCCTAGATTTGATAGTTTAGAAGGTCCTTCTGAGTTCATTGGAGTGGACTTGGGCTTTAGGCATCAGTGTGGCATTTTACCTTCTCATGGGTCCCCATGGAGGGGGACGGATAGATGGCATTAATCCTGGTCCTTGGCTGTTTCTGCTTTGGTAATATGTTCTAGATTGAGAAATCTTCTGGTGATGAAATTTTCAAGAAGGAAGACAGTAATTTTGCCATTGAAAGTCTCATGTTATTAAGATAACATGACAAAGCTGGTCTTCTCAGTATTATCTTATTGTCTTTATTACTTGCCTGAAAATTCCTCTTTTGTTTATTTTAATTTACTCTGGCAATCATTGCCAAGTTGTTTATGTCCTTGTGTGCAGCCATGGTAGTTAGTAATGATCCACTGATACTCCTGACGTGAAGTTAAGTGCTGTCACCATTGAGTTCTGTATCTGAATATGGGGATAAGTCGCAGTTTTAAACTGTGCCTTTTCTTGTATAAGAAAGATTGATTTTGGAGAATAGTGATGATAGACGAAGTTTATTTAATCTCTGAGGACTGTTAGGTGATCTGTCTTTAGGCAGCTTCTGACAGAACTTGGTTTTGAGCAGACTGCTTGTTTCACTGAGTTCAGAGATGCCCAAGTTGGTGCTCTCTAACCTGGTTGGGTCTAGCACCATTACTAACTTACTTAGTGGGGGTTGTTCTCTAATAAATTGTTTTGCTTTGACGGAGAAACTTTTACCTTTCTTTCCAGCCTGCATTTGTTTTGGGTAAGATTTATGACTTTCTTGAGGTGGAGATGAATAGAAGCAAACATTGGTCAATAACAGGGCTCTGTGGAGGTAATGAATTTGGAGAATGTTATGTGTATAAATAATTTTTCACTAAATTGGAACTGAACTATAACTCTGCTATTGTTCATGTTGAACAGGGAATGGGGTATTGGTTTTCTGAACACAGTATCTTTTGCTCTTAATAAAAATGGTTGCCAAAATAAAACTCAAGGAAAGGATTCAAATGGCAAACAAAGTATATATTAAGCAGTAATGTTTTTTGGAGTAGTTATTCTGGAGACTTTACTGCTTGACTTCAGCCACCTAATAAAATGGATTTTTATTTGCACACCATTTCATGGCAAGAAAGAAATGGAGCAGTGTAGGAGCAGTTTCTGTGCAAGGGAATAACAGGGAGCTGAAGAGACAGGCTCACCCTGAGGTGTCAGGGAAAGTTGTGGCCTCCATATTTACATTGAAATGTCAGAAGATTTCGAGTTGAAGGACTTGAAACTGTGATATGTGAAGGACTTTTAAAGCAAAGCTGCAATTTGGTGGGTTGTTTGTGGTTTTTTTTTTTTTTTTAAACCAAGATAACAATAAAGTGGTATAGTAGGTGATCATTGCTTCTGGAGCTGGTAACATGGCTGTTTATCAGTGGTTTTATATGATCATCCTGCTGTTCCTCCTCATCTCAGTTTAGGTTTCCCCCATCAGCTGAAGTATGCCCACTGCCACTTGTGTTTTAGGCTTGGATGCAGTTGAGGGAGAGGCAGCCTCTGTGGAGCTAAAGCTGGAAATGATGATCAGAGGGAGTCTGGCTTCACACCATGAGGGGGAACGTGGCACCCCCTCATTGTGACCTGGCACAGAGCTGAGTGCTCCTCGTGAGGTGGATGCTGTGCAGTGGCTGTGTCTGAGCAAAGTCCAGTGTGTAAATCCATGCTTTAGTTTTCAGTAAACCTTGCTGATCACAGTGTAGACCCACCTTTCCCAGGTCACTGAAAGAAAAATTGGTGCCAGATTTGAGGTTGCAGCCTGAGGTCAGGGAGCAAGGTGCCACAATAGTGGAATTATTCTGCCTTGGAAGAGGTGAAAATTGGAGATCTGACACCTTGAAGCATTGCAGTGAGAAGTCCAAAAAGGAACAATTTGGACCTCTGTGTTTTCAAGGGATTTATAGTGTTTTTCATAGACGTTTAAAAGCAATCTACTCTTACCTGTTGGTTCAAAAAAAAAGAAATAGGCAGTAGGGTGGTTGAATGTTTAGGTTTTTTGGAGTAAAGATAAATCTTCAGTGGTTTGACCTTTAGAAACTCCATTGATTAGCCAATATACAGATTTAATAACAACAAAGTAATGCTCATCTTTAGAGCAGTGATTTGGTCTGCAACTGTTTTATTTTAGCTAATTCCTAGAATGATTGAATCATTGTTTTATGGGATCTGCTCATAGGTGGTGAGTTGGTTTGGGGCTTTTTGGTAGTATACGAAATACCTGTTTTTAACAAAACTAGAAAATTTATATTCAATTAAACACTACACGTATTTTTGTGCCATAGTTGTAGGATAAAGTATTTTCAGAGAACTCCAAGTACTAATTTGAAAGTCTCTATATATACTTTGGTGGTGTGCAGTGTAGTTGTATTTTGTGTTAGCTTTAGAAATGTCATTTTCAAGGTTAGTTTGAAGATGTCATTAGCTTTCTGCTTTCAAAAATGCCTAGTGAACAAAACCAAAACATGAGCACACAGATTTTGATGTGTCAAAATTAAAATGCACTCTGGTTGTTTTCCAGAGTTTTCAGTCTGATAGGATGATTTTTAAAATTCAGCTTTGACATTTGAAGGGATATCAGAGAAGGTTTCTCTACATAGTTATGAGAGACTATTTCCATCTCATGCAATGTTTGAGACAGTATTTAATTTTAGAAAGAAGTGTTTAAGCTTTGTTGTGAAAACATTGTAGTGTCTTTGAGATTAATTCTGAGTCTTTCAGAATTTTATTTTTCTTTAGTCATGTTAGTGTTGAATAGCTGACTATCTCATACAGTGTATTTGTGTCCTGCAGGCCACTGCAATGACATTATAGAACTGGAGTGCAGTTTCCCAATCTGACTTCACTCGCATACCAGGACTACTGCAGGCATAATTAATGCTCTGACTAAAGTTTGCTGGTTTGGGGAGGTAATGTGGGTTAAATGCAGCCTTTGAATGAGACTCCATGTCCAGGGCAAACAAAACATCCTCATACATGTGCCCCACACCCTCCCTTGAACTACTTGCATTGATCATGCTGGCTGTGCTGTTTCTGCTTGATAAGTCAGCAGTAGATACTCTGCTGCTTTTTGTTAGGTCATTTTTTTGCTGAGTTTTAAGACTTTTTTGCTGAGTCTTTCAGCATGCTAAATGCCAGAGCTGGCTTAAGGGATAGGATCTTCCCATGTGGTCTGGGAAGATGGGACCCTTGCAACCAGCCAGTATTAATTTTAGGCTGACAAGAACTGTAGCTCAAGTTGTTTTAAGCTGGATTTGTCTTCTGCTCTGAGAATGTAAATGCTCTCCTGGTTGACACTGTGAGCCCACTGCTGTACCTAGCAGTGCTAAAGATTACAGTGAAGGGAATTTTTCTTTTGGTGGATTCATTTCAATGACTTTTCCTAGCTTTTGGCATGTTGAGCAGGTAGGTTGGTGCCTGCAAGTACATCCAGAAGCTGTGGAAGAAAAAGCAATCACAAAACAGATTTCTTTTTGTGATTCTGCTGTTAACAGCATTGCCAGTTGTTTGCCCTACATCTAATTCCCCAGTCATCAGAACAAAGCTTACAGCTAGAATATAAGACTAAACAGGGATTTTTTTCCCCTTGTTGAGTTCATCTGGGTACATCACAGTGCTTTCATGTACATAGTTGCAAACACTGCAATGTACAGGCAAACCTTTGGATCCTGATTTTAAGATAGTGAAGGAGTCTGCAATATGTAGCAGAACCATGTGCAGGCTCTCACAGAACCTCTTGAGACCATTTTGGGTGGCTGAGGATTACATTTACAAGTAGATTTTTTTCCAAATAGTCCTGATGGATTGCTTCCACAAGGCTGTCTGGTGTTTAGCCCAGTAACTCAATGGATCCAACAGATGGGTGCTCTAATTTAGAGAGATATATGAATATCCCAGCACCAGCATGGGGGAGAAGTATTGTGGCCTTGGTAGGATTTTCTCTCAGAGAAGCTGTGTGTACTCTTTCCAGCAGACTGGTTGTCTGTGCTCAGTGATCTGATCTGCTGCTACTTTGCAGGGACGGAAATTGTGTTTGATTTTCTGTAGTGTCAGTCCCTTTAGAGTCTTTAGTCTGCTCTGGAATTACATTGACAACCTGTTGCCCAGCAGTTCCTCAGTGTCAGGTTTGGAACTGTCCTGACACTGAACTATGTCTGACTTGTCTGTTCAGCCAAATGCTTCCCCTGTGCTTAATTCCAGTTTACCTCATCCCTCTGACCTATATACTATGAAGATAGGTGTGAATGTCTCCCCAGTTGCTTCACTGGTAAATGGTGGGAATAGTGTTCCACTGAGCTTCTCTACACTGGTGTTGTCAATCCTCTGTCCTTTTCTCATTTTGGTCTGCAGGAGACCCCCCCTGGTTTTTCTAGTTGGTTTCCTGCTTTTGATGTAGTTAAGTAACTTTGCAAGGTGCTACCCAAACATGTTAAGTTCTATTTCCTGTTTATTTTGACCTACATTATATATTCTAATGTCTTCTGTTCTCATTGAAGCTGACTTCTCAGATTTGCTTCCTAACCTCCCCATTTAATCATGCAGTATGTAGGCTTTTATTGCAGGGACTGATGTATTCCTTTGACTGCTCTTGTTTTGCTTCCAACTGTGAGGAGTTTTTACTTGATCTCCTCACACAGAATTTTGTCTGCTTTTTTTTTTTTTTTTTTGTAATTTTTTCCCCTCTCATCAGGGTTGTGTGGTTTTGGGTTGGTTTTTTTGTTTGGGTTATTTCTGAGGGGAAACAGGTTTGAGAGGTTTGCTAATTACTTTTTTTTACACTCTTCCCTTAACATTAATTATCCATGTGCCAATAGTTTTTTGTGTCACTGTATTCAGCTGTGATGTCGAAATACAATTGCATTGCAGGCACAGTCACATAGCAGCATTCTTATCCTTTAACTAGGTCTTGTGTACTGCTAAAAACTATGCCAAAAATGGGATCTTTTCATGTAGGTCCTAGCACTAATTTTCAATGTAGAAATCATTAATTGGGGGAAAAAAAAAATCTGTTTGCCATTGTAATGAGTCACAGGCTTCACTTTACATCAGGAGATTTCAGTTGCCCATTGTTATTACCTTTCTTAAAGTTGAAACTCTGGAACCTTCCTGAACTGGTAGTGTAGTTGATCATGCATCTTTATTACTTGATAGTGTGACTTCTAGCATAAGAAGTTAATTGGACTTCTCCTCTCCTGTAACACTTTATGCCATTAAATGTTTATTTAACCTTCACAGACTGTGCCATTCCCCACCTGCCTGTTGTTTGTTGCTCCTGTTGGAATTGCTGAGTAAGCTGGCAGGCTCTCAGCATTATCCTGTTTTGGTTTGTCCTCCTTCCACCAGATCATGGAAATCCTTGTTACTTTGAGGGTGTCAGGTAAGGCCAACTATTTGGGCTTCCCATGTGTTACTTATGAAATTTCTAGCAGTAGTGGAGAAGTGTTTGTAAGTTCCAAAACTCTTATTAGCATGCCAGTCTGGCTGACTCTGGCATGACTAATGTGCGTGCTTAACAAGTTCTTCCTGTTCCCATCATGCCTGAATCCTGGCTGCCTGTATCACTGACTTCCTTTCTCAGCCTCACATGTGCATCTGGCAGCACTTAAGAAAGTAAAACCATGGAAATCCTGAGTGTAATGCTTCTGTCCATCAGCCTGAGTTTACTTTCCAGAGAATCCATCCTGTGATTCCATACACTGCTGTTACTAGTGTGGATTCAGTGGACTACTGGTTGTTTAGTTGGGCGTTTTTTTGTTTTGTTTTGTTGATTTTTTGCTGAATCACCAAGTAGTCACTGCTCAGTGTAGAAGCCCTGTGAGTTTGCTGCCTTTCCATCTGCTGGCTGCTGTGCCAGCAGTTGTCAGATGTCACAAATACAGCAAGCTGTGTGTTGAGTAAAGTTATCTGATAACCACACCTGCTTCTTCCCAGTCCTGAGTCTGTCTACTCCAAGGAGGATTCCCGTGTCAACAGGAAGCAGAGGGTGGATTGTTCCAGAGATTACCTCTGATCCATCCTAGGTGCACATGAATGCTAGAGGTGGCAGAAGGCATGATGAGGCATGGAAGAGAAAACAAGGAGGCAACACAAGAGCGTTTTTCAATGGTATTGCTTGTTATCTATTATAAAACTTCAGTGAGGTTCAAATGAGGTAATGGGCTTTTTAAAACATTTTAGATTTGTTCCCTCATTATGAAGGCATATCCCTAAAATTGTTAGTCTTCAAACAGGAAAAAAAAAAAATGCGTTTTTGGGAAACAAAATTGCAGACAGCGTCTCTTTACTTTTTTGAGCTTGTATTTGGTAAAAGACTGTGAAAGAACTGATGTTCCCAATGAGGATCTGCTTTATTAGTGTGCCAGGGACTGCCAGTGGAAGATTCTGCTGGAAGAATGTAACAGGGAAAGCCTGTAAAGATGCTTCTGTATCCTCCAGGAATTTTCTTTACTAGAACTGGTGTGTTTGTGTTTATGGGTTGTCTAATTGTATGGCTGGTGATAGAATGTGGTAACCAGTATACTTGCTCAGAAAATGGTGCTCTGTTATCTTGGATGTCTGAAAGTAACCAAGTCATATATATTGCCTGCTTAAAATTGTAGCCTCAGTACTGGCTCTGTGTATTACTGCATCTTTGTGTCACTAACTGCAGTGTATTCTCTTCCAAAGGGATCAGGGACCAGTCACCTGGCTTATTGCTAACACACCTCTCTGTTGCCTGAGTTCTTAGTGTGTTCTTTTTCAAGGTTAGCATGGTCATGTTTACCTCATGACCAGTTTTGTTCTGCCTTGTGTGTTGCATAATCTGCTAAAGCAATGTCTGAAAGCTCCTCTGCTTTTTCCAGCAGTATAGTCTGTCCTCATGAAAGTAATTACCTCTCTTTAATAATCTTACTGCTGTTTGCTGTTGTTTAAGCTGTACTGCATGTGTTTCTTCTTGTGAGATGCAAATGTGATCTCATTGCCCTTTTTTACTGCCCCTTTTCCCTCTCCTCTTTTTGAGCTGACATCCCTGTGCATGCCCCCACACAGTGAAACAGAGGAGAGAAACACACTTGGTCTAGGCTAAACTGGAAAAAGGAGAGAGATATTTTTAACCAAATCAGTTCTCCTATCACACGTGTTCATTGCAGAGCAAGAGAGTTCATGGCTGCCTGGGGATGGGAGGTTACAGTGAGTCTGTATTTATTTAAGCAACAGCTCTGGACTTTACTGTTACTCAACCCTTGATGCAGTCATTAGTGATTTAAGGGGTGGGAAGACAATGAGACATCATCCAGTACATCTGAAAGCATGATATCATGTGTTCTGTACCTATGCTGTCTTCCTTAAAAGCACCCAGTTTCCATAGATTTTCAAACCAGGGAGAGCTCTGTGATTTTGAATCATCTTTGTCCGTCTTAAAAGTGCTGCCTTTTGTTACATCTTTATCAAAAATATAAATTCCATTTGGCTCTAATTCCAGCCCTGTATTTAGACTATCTTAAAAGTGTCACCTCATTGCTTAAATTACATGGCAAAGTTCTGTACAAACAGTGCAGTCTAGAATGCATTGATTCAATAGTAATTAATTTATTCCAGCTGTTGGGTTAGTGAAGTCTGAATTAGAGGGCAAATTCAGATTCTTCTGAGGCTTGTTTTTTTGCTCCTCTTGCATTATTGTGAGCTTCTTGAAACCACTTCCAAAATTATTGAATGTTTACTAAATTTTCAAAGTTAAAGATTTGGAAAATAAATTCTAAAAACCTGAAAGTAAATGCTAAGGTATCATCTTGTTTGTTTCCTTGTGTTTCAAGTTTCCTGCAAGCTACTGTTATGCAGTGGACTTTAAAATAAGTAATTTAAAATAAGAAGGAGCAATTGTTTTAAAGGAATAATTTTGAAAGTTTGGCTGAACTGCAGTCTCTCCTGTCAGCTGACACCTTGGCATATAAGTTTTGTAATATATTACTGCTATAAAAAATCCTGTAGCTTTAATTTTTTCCTTAGGTTTCTTTAAATATTTCTCAATCTTTTGAACCAAATTCCACTTAAGCAGAAAACTCCTGTGTGTTAATTTCTCACAGGCTTGGCAAATTCTAAGTTATTGGCATAAATTGTTTGTTCATCTGTTTATGTTGTGCCCTTAGGTGCTTCTGTCTCAGCATGCATCATGCATTTGGCAACTAACAGAAAGCATTTTAAAGGTCCAAATGGATGCCTTTATGACTATACCTAGTGTCTTGTTTGTATGAAGTGTCTGAACTTAATTAAGAAGATTATTTTCCAAAAGAAATTGCATACATTGCATTGCCTTCTTCCACTCACTGATCTAATATTTTGAATGAAGAGTGTGTCTCATAGTTAGCTGAAATTCATTAAAACATAACTCATGATTAGTCTGTAGCAGGAGAAGCCCAGATATACCTCTAATAAAATTTTGTGTGACCTTTTATTAACTCTAACTCCTGATTTTCCATTAATGGCTTGAGTAACTCCTTCAAGTAATATTTCAGCAGAACAAACAAAACAGTTTGTGAAAATCCAGTGGACCCTGGCAATTTGGGTAAAACTGGCAAGTCTAATCAGAGTGAAAAATTCATTATCTTCACTGGCAGTGAGAACAGACTCTGTTTTAAGGTAGTCTGTGTAGACTCTGAAGGTAGGAGTAATTTGTTAAGGTGCTGTCTGAACTCTATGCAAAACAATGTTTGCTGGCTCCTGGCTTGTAGCAAATATGCAGCAGCTCCTTGTGAGCATGGAATTGTTTTCTCTCTTCAAAGAATGGAAATAATGCTGTGTCACAAAGCTTCCAGACTTTTAGTGCTTGGAGAATGCTTTTTCGCTGTCAAATTTCAAAACTAATTTTATGCCTGCATCATTCTGCTAGTGATAGAAGGGGAAACATACCAGGTCCTCAAAACTAATGTTTGCTGCATCCTTGCTAGTGACTTCTAAGGAAATAAAAATACAGGAGCTGGAGCTATTCTTACCAGATTTCTTTAGCAGTCTTTTATGGGGTAGAAGTTCTGGGGATCTTGCACAGCTTTCTAAAACTTGTTTCATGTGGTGTTCTTCAAACATGTGGGCTTGGATACATTCATGGAATTTTAGGAAAGTTTTCTGCTGCATCCTTTCAAAGCATTAATTGTGAAAAAGTTACTATGGAAAGGAAAATACTTCCAGTGGAAATATTTTGTCTCAGTTCCAGTCAGTACCTAGAGTGATCCCACACCATACCTGAGATCTTTGATGGTCCTGAAATTGCTTCAACTTTGACTTGCAAAGCATCCAGCTATGTTACTAGGCTGACTGTTCTGCCCTTTAACATGCTTTTCTTTGACATGACAATCTCAAATTCAGGACTGTTTGGTCCTTCTGGAGAGGAGACTCCATAGTGTTGCTTTGGATAAGTAGTGCCAGTCCTTGATAAGTTGGAGACGTGTCAGTTTGTTAATGGGTACATGTGTTTGAGCTCATCTTCAGATATAAGAGCTGCTTGTGGTTTGAAGTTGCCACTTTCTTTGAAACTTGGGTGGGGAGGTGACTTTGGCTGGAACCTATCTACCTTGAAAAACTTCAACTGTAGCCAGAGTTTCTTGATAAGTGTCTTCCTGGTGTTTCTATTAAGAACTACTTACTGGGAACATAAAATAATGTCATGTTGTCTGAGGAATGAGAGAGGTGGAAATACCAGCTTTGTTTTATGAATAGTTTTTCTTAACAAACCAGGAGTTTGTGCATAGTCTGAAGTTAGTTTGATTTGATTAAAAGGAGTATAATGGATGACTGCTCATAAAGGTATCAAGGAAACAAAAGTATATTTCTTCAGAACATTTTAAAATGTCCCAAAGAAAGTCATAATTAGGTGACTGCAGATTTTGAAGTAATAATTTTAATAACTTGTAAAGACACTGAATTGATTTATTAACTTCATAAAGTCTGATTTTTCTGCTCTGGTTAATAATTGTGCAATTGAGGAAAAAGAATTGCTTAAGTAGGTCAGAGCATAAATGTGAAGAATTCTATAATGTGTACATATATTGTTGCATAATTTTATTAAATATTGCAAATTATGGTGCCTTAATAACCTGGAATGTGGTGGCACTTGTTCTTGGGTACTTTTGACAGTAGAGCAGAATTTTATCTGGAGTTACAGTCCTTACCCAGGATGTGTTTAATAAGCATGTGTACTGTCTGGAGAGATTAGGCATTACTTTGGTAAGAGAAGTTCCAAAGAACCTGAAAGTCTGCATTTCAGAATTCAAACCCCACTTTCTCATAACCTTTTGCTGATTTTTTTGGGGGATCATGCTGAATGCTCCAGAAGTTTTAATCAAAATGAAGGTTCCAGAATTTATGGAGCAAATAGAGACTTATTAGTGAGGGTTGAGGACTTTCTCCCTGACTAGTAATGGGCATGTGGAGTGCAAGAACTTGAGTATTACATGATTTCTTCCTCCCCACCCTTTTTAAAAAGTGGTTGCAAAGGGAGATTTAAGTATGAAAAAGATAGAGGGAGGTCAGAAATGGAAGAGGAAATTAAGGGTGTGGGGGTAGGGAAAGAAAGCCTAAAAACACATGGAATACAGAAATGAAGCACAATGAGCAGAAGAATGAGTTCTGAAGTGTGATGAGTTTAGAGTATGATGGAGGCAGGAGTGCACGTTTATTCTGTAGCACCTGGTCACATCTCAAATTGTGTGAGGATGATAATGTTCATCAGAGGAGTGTTACATGTTAATGGCTTTGTTACAAAACAGTGTACAGTTCAGCAGTTCCTGATCTAGTGCTTAATAAGAGCCAGAATCATCTAGGCCATTCTATCTGCTCTCCCACATATGGCACTGTGCTGCTCAGATAAACATGCTCCCCTGGAAATAGTCAAGGGATGTCTGTCTTCAAGCTGCATTGCTCCAGACCTGTGCTGAGAGACTTGTAGGCACCTTTAATGAAAGGAATATTTATGGAACAATAAGCCTTTTTAAAAAGCAAAGCTGATTAATCACTGTCTTTTAATTTTTTGGTGTTGACGTAGGGATGGTTGGTTGGTTCTGAAGAGCAGGTTTGTGTGTTTATCCTGCTGGTCAGGACTTGGATAGGATTAGCAGAAGTTTACAAGATCGAAGGCTAAACCTGGCTAGTCAGAGGTAAATATGGCAGAGCAAGGGATCATGGTGTGCATGATCACAGGCAGTGCTGTGAAAATGCCCTGGTGAGGAGCCTCGGCATCACAAGTGCTGTGATGTAAAGGGGCTGTAACCCTTTGTCCCATTCTGGTAGCTCTAGTCTACATTGTTAGCTTCTGTTATTTAAAATTAAGAGACATGTTCTTCATCACATTTAGAGGAAAGTGAAAAACTCTTCTCTTTCACCACAGCTCCTTCACTTCTGTAGTCTTTTGAGGAGCACTGAATTTTCCATTTTATTCTTCCTTGCTCTTTGATTCCTCCTATCTGCTCTCTAATCATGTCCTCCCCTCCCTGTTTTGTGTGGGTGCCGGCTTCATGCCACTGTTCTTCATCATTGCAAAGAATAATTTCAATTTGAAATGACTAATAGTTTCCCTGTTGCATGGATGATTCTGACAAGAAATAGTAAACATACAGGCTGTGCTAACATGAATGTTGCTAAGATCAGCAGCCAAGGAGCTGGAATAACCTTGTGATACTGCATTGGCTAATACTTGGGTCATACTTGGAAAGCTTTCTTCACAGCTGTATGGGTTAGAAATATTCCTAAGGCTTGATTTATTTATTTTTTAATTTAAAAATCTCTTGTAAGTTGAATAACATAGCCATATCTATATGTATCCCTTCTGGCCTAGCTGCAGAGGATCTCTGTTGGATACTTATTTTAACTTGATCTTAATTTCTTGGGGATACAAATGGCTTTAGTGACTAAAATACAGCCCTAGGCTTTGATGCTGTAAAGCTACTCAATTCTAGATTACTTCAGTTAATGGGTTAGCATCTTTCCAGATGTATAAACCTGATACCTGCTGATGGAGGTATAAAACAGCTTGATGATCTTGGAATTTGTGGTAGAAAAGAGCTGTGGTTGGAAGATTGTTAAGTGTTGTAATTTGAAGCAGTCTGAGCTGATGAACTGGTGTTTCTTCTTGGTTAGTGTGTGCATACTCAGCTGTGTGACACATCAGTCCCTTGTACAAACACAGGGTATACCCATTTGAAGTTGTAATGTTGGGAATTAGGGGAAGATAAACATTCCTTTTTAGAGGACAATTCAAGTGTCCTACCTTAAAACAATTTATATGGGCCCAAAGATTCAGTAACTCTGAGCAATGAAATGAGTAATTAATTCACCTGTAAGGCAGATGCCATCCTGAGGAATTTCCAGGTGTGCCTGTAGGACTGCAGACCTTAAGTGACTGTACTGCCCTGAGAAATATCACTGTGGAGAATGTCATGATTCTGAAGGTTGTTTCTTGAAAGTGCAGTCTGAGTAACTGTGGATATTCAAACTTCTTTTAGCAATGCTTGATAAGCTATGCATAACCAATGTGTGTGATTTCTGAGGCACTTTGGGTTTTGTTACATGTAAATATGCATTTTAGCAAAGTGAACAGCAAACTTAGGAACATATGTCATAGAAACTTAATTTGTATCATGAACTTGAGGGGTTGTCTTCTGAGAGTTAAAGGGAGAAGGTACAAAATAATGACTTTTTCATTTGTTTTGTTGGTCATGTCTGACTGAGCATTTAGTCTGAGCATACCTACAATTTCTTGTGATCACCCTATAAATTGTTGCTTGTACCCTCTCTTACCTGGCATGCTGCCCCTGTTGCCTGAGCTCGTGTAATAGAGTGTAAAAGAAGAGCAGCTCTGATGCTGCAGCTGAAGGAGCAGACACAGACTCTAGCTGTATTTGTGAATTTATGTCCTTTTTGTCCGTTTTTAATGTGACCTTAATTAAGGTGTTGTAGGTTCACTTTAGAAAATGTCCTATGAGGCAGCAGTCCTTTTATTTTTAACCCTGATTATACTCTTGTTTAAACTAGATATTCTTAAAATAGTAGCTGCTTTCTGACCTTCCTTAAGATTAGCTGCTTAGATAAGCAGAACTTACAAATTCACACCTAGCAGCTCAGGTTTGAGGCTGATCTCTCAGGGCACACGATCATTTCAGGAAAATCACCAAATATACTAAGTGGTTTACATGCCTAAGGAAATCAGCCTCTAAGTGTTGATTTCTGAAATACAGTAGTTGGAAGAGTTGCTCATTTAGTCCTGAGAATGACTGAAAGAATATGCTGTACCCTCAGAAGTAATAAATAACCTTTTCAGTAATTGTATAGTATTTTAAATTTGAAAATTGCAATTGTGACTTCTGAAGCCAGCAGGTTGTGAGTGTCTTTGGGTCACCATGCATTGATCATCACATCATTGGCAGAAATGACCCTTCTTCATTGACTAAGTGTGTTAAGGAGTAGTGCAATGCAGACTGTTTTTAAGAAGCTCAGCATGTTTCCCACATGGAAACAAAATGTTATCATGGAATAAATTTCCTTCTGTTTAGGGAAATCCATTATTGTTGTGCTCCAGTCTTTGTGGATTTTGCTGGAAAAAAATTTGCTGTCCTAGAAAGTTGAGGTTTCTTACATATATGTGATTTGACACAGGCAGGGGAATGGGTTTGAGACTTTACTCAGTAGCTAATTCTTTTTTTGATTGTGTAAAACTAATCAAGCAAATTGTGCTGTTAACAGCTTGTGTCAAAATATGTGTTAAGTGTCACTGTAGTGAAAAAACCCCAACTTTTTGTTTGCAGCTAGCCCAAAAGGCTCTTTAGAGCCTTTCAGAACAGGAAAATTTGTCTTTCAGAACAGGAAAAATATAATATATGAGCTTCTCTAAATTTTCACTTTAGAATGTTTTTTGAACTTGAGATGAAGAAACTGGTTTCTGTTCTGGATTCAGAAAAAGTTGAAGAGCACCTTGAACCTCAAGAAAGCTATTCAGTCTTCTGTTCCTTGAAGCAATAAGTTATTTTTTCTGATCCTTGAAATATGGTTAATACTACATATCTCTCTTTCTCTACTCAATTCTGCAATAGTGCTACATAAAAGGAAACATACAGAACTATAATATGAATGTGGGTTTTTCAGATTATTTTTTACTATGGGATTTTTAATGACAGTTCTCTCCCACAGTTTTACACACAGTTTCATGTGTGAATTGTCCCTTTGTTCTCTTACCTTGCATCATACAAAATTAGAAAAGGAGTCTGCAGTGAACATCAGGAGGCCATTTAATCTTTTCTCTTGTTAAAGGATGGAATCAAATATATTTACAGCTTTCCTAACAGTAGCAAGTTTTTGGAGGCCTTTGAGGATACACTGGTAATGGCAGCTGTACATCCTCCAAGGTAGTCAATCCCAACATTCATGTTTCTTACCATTAGGACTTCCTTTAATTGAATATCTTACTGTGTGGGTTTCTCAGCATCTTCTGTTGCCAGATGTTCCCTTAAGTTTCTGAGTAGCTGGCAAACAATTTCCTTGTCTTACTCTTTCTTCTCACAAATGATTTTGTGAGAAGAGTGGCAGTTTTCCCTTTATACTCATTTATATTCATGCATTGCAAATTGATTGTCTTAGTTGTGCCTCTTCTTGTGCTTTGCTGTTTTTCTGTCTGTCTTATCCAATTTTTCCTAGTAGATGTGTTGCTGTGATTGTCAGTCTTTATGCACTTGAACCTTTTTCCTTTGAGGAAGGAGCTTTGGGCTCCTGTGAGAAGCTACTGCCTTCCTTTTCTTGCTTCTCTCAGCTTCTAGAAAACTATATGTATTAATTGTCTACATTTTCCAAATTCTGCCTTTATAAATGTGGATGGAAGGCTATTGCTGTTCTTATTCTCCTTTGGAGATTCATGAACTCCTGTCTTGACTTTCTTGTGTCTTAGCAGACTTTTTCTGGAATATATCTGGTGAGCTAAAATGTTCTTGCTTTGTGTGCTTGTATATAAAATGTCCTTGCCCCACTTTGTGTGCTTGTATGATGATGACTGTTTGAGAAAGACAGCAGATGTTTTTGTGGTTGTTGACCAGCTCTGTGGTTTTATCCACCAAGTTTCCCCTTTCATCACAAACCAGGCACTCCCAGCATGCCTCAGAGGTGTGCAGGTGCCCTTGATAAACTGTTGTGGGAGGTGCTGCCTCCTTCACTCCTGAGCTGTATTCTCTGATATGGAGTAATGAGAGTTAATTCATGGAATTGTGACATCTGGAAATGTCCCAGCCTGGAGAGTGCTGGAGTTGGGTGCATCAGTTACAGGAGGGAGGCTGCTCTCTGTGCCTCCAGACAGGGCTGGCACTGCACCTCTACAGGAGGGGTCACAGCAGACTGTCCCAGTGACAGACTGGAATTCCTTTCCCTCCAGATGCTTCTAGTTGGAAACAGTATTACGTGAAGGTTTAGTGTTATTAGGAGGTGTAGCATGATCACAAATAAGACAGAGTAAGCTTCATGTGAAACAATATAAATTCTAAAATTTCTGGAGCTGGGGAGCAGTAGCTCATTCACTTGTGTGAAACAAAAAGGAAAATGCTGGCAGTGCACTTTGCTTGTTCCAAGTGCCTCCTGGGAGTGTGAGAGCTTGGAGATCCTCAGAGCTGAAGTGGAAGCACTCTGCTCTTACAAAGGGATGAGTGTGCAGCTTTTCCAAGTGTCAGATCCTCCAGCTCTGGGTGTCAAGTGACATGAGGGCTGTGGAGGCTGTCTTACCTTCTGTGGTTATAAGAGGTAGTGGTTAAAGAACTGTAATTAAAGTCTCTGTCTAAATATCATTTTACCTCCCAGTTCATCAAGTTAAATCCTTTTCATTTCAAAGTCCTCCAAGTTTTTTATTACTTGGAAGTCTTCAAATGAAACAAACATTTCTCACTCATCTTTTATGAAAGTAAAGAAATTTCTTTATCTGTTACCCTTTCTTTCCCCTGTTCTTCTCACCTTCCCCTCCTTTCTTTTTCTCCATCTCCACAACAAGGAAGAGAAACTTTTTATACTGGTGGTGCCAGGACAAGACCAGTTTATTCATGGTTCTTGCTTTCTCTCCCACACCCGAACTTTAAGGATCCCTTCACTTTTTTGGTAAATAAGAGGCAGCTTGTATCTAGTGCTGCTTTGTATTGAAAGAAGATATTTTTAACAGTGCATTCTGCATGATGTCAGTGTAAGTTATTGGCATGATGACTCTTAACTGTGGTAGCTGACTGCTAAAATAGCTTGCAGACTTCTGCTTTCAGTCTAAATATTTTCAGTAACATATAGCAACAGGTGAGTAATTGGTTTAGGCGATTTTGGCTGTAAAGCATTCATTACCAGTGCCCTAAGCACACTTTTTAAGCATGATGTATCAGAGACTGCTCTGATACTTGCTTTCAGTGTTTAGATAGGGTTATACATTGTGGCCTCCATGGGGATTGTACTAGTTCTCCAGGAGTTGTAACAGATTAATGCTCTGGTGAAGTATAGGGCTGTGCTAGTTTTTTCATTAATGAGAGGGGTATAATAGCTGGAGTCTGACATGGGCAGCACTCATTGGGTGACCCAGGCACATGGGCTTCAGCCACACATTTTCTGGCTTGCCTATAAGGTCACTGTTCAGGGTGTTGGATGTGTTTTAGAATCTGGCAAGGAGACAGACTGTGTATGTATGCCCCTTTTCATAACATGCCCTTTTTATAACAAGTTGTATATAAGGAAGTAATATCAGTTTAAACTCAACTGTGTTGCAGTGGTCTCTTTAATTCAATATTGCCACTGGAAGGAAAAAACAATATACATGATCAGCTGATTTTCATGGGGTAGTGCCTGACAACCTCTATAGCAAATATCTGAAACAGTTCCTGCTAGTTAGATTAGAGCTAGGCAAGTCTTTTTGATCAATAGCAAGTCATGCAATGTCTGGATTATGAGCCTTTAGATTGCTTGTGAATTTGCTGTGGCACCTGTAAATAGTTTTGGATACAAATACTTTTTCAGTGTCTGGCTCTCAAACAAAAAAATCAAAATGTAGATCCTTATGAAAGCAGATTCATTGTCATGTTTACAGGGGCTTCAGAGAGTCTGGATTTGTTCTCTTCTTCTGTTCCCTTATGGTTTGAAACACCTTCCACCATCTTTCAGCCACTGATACTTGGTGGCGTTCAGCAGAACTCCTTTTAACACTGTCAGCAGCATGTTAGAGGTTCCTGGCACCACAACGAGAAGCTGAACAAATAAATTTCCGAGTCTGGTGGTTCAAGATAGCTCACTCCCAAGCTTGGAGCTGTTTTGTTTTTATGTTTAATCCTTAACTGAGTAAGAGAACTGCTTAAGGCTGGTTATTAGAACACTTCCCAGGGAAGTGCAAAGTCTGGTTTTGTGAATATTTTTTTCTTTAAACTAACAAACAACAACATCTGGAGCTTTCTGACTACATCAAGAGGGAACCAGACAGAAAGGTGAGAGCACTCCACCCAGTATGCTCTTTGATTCCTGTGGGATATGTGGCTTCAAAGTTCCTTAGGCAAAAAGAAAACTGATCTCCAGGATGCCATGCATATCCTTGCTGTACGTCCTTGGAGAACAAGAAATCTAAGCATCTGCAACCTTTGCTGCTTCTTACTAAAGATTTTTAGATCTAACAATGTGTTGCTCAAAAAACTCTTGGTTTTATTTTAAGAAAAACAGGTAACAGATGAAATTTTTTTTCAAGTTGAAAATGAGCAGATTTACTTAGCTGCTTTTGACATCAATGTCTCTAGAGTTTGGGGCTTCAGCATTAAATTTGCAGTTATGTCAGATAGCAAGTTTATTTGTGGGTTATTGGCTTTAGAACACAACAAAAGAATTGCAGCCTTGAGGAAGATTTGCTGGCAGCTGAAGCCAAGGATGCCAATAAAAAGCTAAATAACATCACTAGTAAGAAAAATACTATTTTTTCCCATAGCTTGTCTAGCTTCTGTGAGCAGGTTTTCTGTGGTCTTTGTTTAGTGTAAGACTAGAAATGCTCTCTGAAGATTTTGCATTAGGCTGTAAGAGTTAGTAGCAGTCAGTGTTCCTCGTTCAGAGATGGAAGCATCGATTCAAGTGCAAGACCTTCCTCTGTAATTCTGTCTGCAGTTCCAAACATGGATGTTCAAGAGGGCAAATTTAAACTGGAAAAAAGTGTAGAGAAGAGATGTGATGGTCAGAATGGAAAGGTTCTCTTTGAGAGGAAACTGAATGAGCACATCCCACTCAGCTCAGCAAAGTGAAGTCTGAAGAGGCATGTGAATTATTTCTATAAATACTTTGGGGAATAATAACCAGGAAGGGAAAGAACTATTTAAACTAAAGGACAATGTTGGCACAAGAATAGATAGGTACAAGCTGGCTGGGAAAACATTTTGGCAGGAAATTGGAATGTTTTCAGAGGTTCTGAACTTCAGCAAAGTTTTGAGGCAAGCTTCAGATTTTTCATTTTGGGGATTTTGTCTCCATTATTTCTACTGCTGACAGTAGAACGTGGATCATTTATGAACAGAATTATATAATTATTCCTTACAATAGCAGGAGCCCTGAAGGTCTCTTTCAGCCTTATTTCTTGAATTTTAAGAGTTAGAATCGTCTTGGGTCACTGACTGTTCTGAACCTGTGGTCCATATTACACTTTGAAGACAACTGTGATGGTAATTGGGTAATTCTGTTCAGTAGGCTTAGATTTCCTGTGTAGACATCTTCATACCTTTAGTGGCTCCTGGGGAGCAGTACAGAAGTTGAAAGGTTGGCAAAACATCTTTAGTCAGACTTTGTGTTGTATGGTAATAATGGCTACCAGTGTTGCTTGATTTACCAACTCAGTTGGAACAGTATGTTTATACTCCTACTACCAGTAGTACAAAAATATATGTATATAACTTACAATTTGTCTTGTACTCATTGACAAGGACCTTCAAAGTGTATGCAACTGTTTCAGTGCTATTTGACCAACAGTGAAGTTCTCTGGTCTTCTCTTGTCCTTTTAAAGTAGCAGTAATGAGGCACCTTAGAAGAAATTCAGTTTTGACAGGAAAGTAAATATGTATATGTTTCCTTGACATACAGCCCTCCACTAAGTGTATTACAGCTAATAAATCTCATAATCCAAAGATAAAGGTCAAGAGAATAATCCTAAAGTCCATTTTGAGTCTTACTCGTGCTTATTTCTGTTCAAGGGGAGAGGTTGTTTTCAGTGCCATTACAATTTAATAATTTTTTTGGTACCATTAAGGGTGGCTGGGATACCTTTCTTTAAAATGTAGTGAAATGCCAGTTGTTGATCTGAATGGAAAATAGTGCAATAACCCACATTTTATTAAATGTTTGGTAATGGGCTCTTTTGGCTTTATGCTTTTCAGTACTTACTAAACAACTTTTTAAAAAGGGAGGGGGTGGCAGTAGAAAAGAAATAAAAGGAAATCCAAAAGAAAACTATGACTTCAGCTTCCTCTTTTATTCATTGTCATTGAAAGAAGGGAACTTGTCCAGCTCAGTCAAGTGAGGAGGAAGTTGCTGTACCAGCAGGTGATAACAGATTTTAACAAGTTAGGAGAGGACTGGGTGCTGCTGTGTTAGTGCTGCAGACTGAGCATATCCTTTTCTGCCATCACAGAACACGTATCTTGTGCCACACCAGATAAAGGAGATGATGTGGAAGGAGAAAAGGGATATGGGCTGTTCCTTGAGAGTCCCAAAGTGCACCCATCCCTGTGTATGGACCCCAGGAGAGTTACACCCATCCCTGCTACACTGTGCAGTGCTGCAGGGACTGATCTCATATAATACAGTGCACTCTTCTCTATGTAATGCACTTTGATTTGTCACCTTTCTAGAAAAAGAGTAAATTTTACATGCTTTTCTTCTTGAAACATCCCTGTTCATCTCAGTATTAGAAATCTTTGTGAGGGTTGGTATCCAGATGCCATATGCTCTCTCTTGAGAAATCTTTAGTGCAGTTTTCTCTTGCTTGTGTTTTGATTAATGCAGTTCTCTAGAACTGCAAGGAAGGGTTTGGTCCCCAATACTGTATGGTTCTCCTCTTTCTGATTAATTTAGTGGATGAATTGGTTTGTTATTAGTATTTCTTTGTAACTATCATGGTCATGTGTTAAACTTAGATTTTGCTCTACTTCTGGTAATTTTTGATATTTTTAAATGCTAACTTGGGATTCATGGAGAAAATATCCTTTCCTCTGGTCGTTCTTTAAGTTTAGAGGGTGTTCCTAAATTTTGTTGTCTTCTAAAAATTTCTATTTCTAGCCAGCAGTATTAGGACCAAAGTATTTGTGTTCAGGAGCATGGATGGCTAGTGTGGCAGGGGTATTTTTCTCTTCCATAAAGGGTTTCTTATATACAGATCTCTAAGGTGAGGCTTTTCCCATTGATAGGAGAAGGTTAATGGGTAAGGTACACTGAGCATATTGGATCTGTTGCCAGGCAGTTTCATTCTGTCCCTAAACTATTCCAGTAATCTTATTTTCTATCATATCACACGAACAATGTTTCTAGAACAGTCAAAAGAATTACAAAGGACATTTCTCACTGTTGTGTCCTGTTCAGATACAGTAATTTTCAAGATTTGCCCCCTGTTGTCTGAAATGGAAGGGCACTGTTCTGAAGTTTCACACCAGCTGTCAAACTGCTCCTGTGATCACGTGTCTCTTTTCCTCCCTACCACAGCCCACTGTTTGTAACGTGGAAGATCGGTCGAGATAAGCGATTGCGAGGATGCATAGGTACTTTTTCTGCCATGAACCTGCATTCAGGACTCAGGGAGTACACACTTACTAGGTAAGAATTTGTTTTCTGTAGCCTTGACTTAAATATTTAACTAGTCTGTTGAGGAGATGATAGGTGTGCTTTGGTTTGTTTTGGGTTTTTTGGCTGTGTCACTGTACGGGTCAGTGAAAACCTGTGTCTCCTTTTGATGCTGAGAGTAATGTGTGGATATTTGACTGCTAGTGTCACGAGGCCATGCTTGCAGTTAAAAACCATAAGTTGAGCCTATTCTCATTTTATTGGTCTGTAAACTACTCTCCAGTAACTTGTTATAACTGATTATTATGGTATTTTTCCAGTGTTGAGACAAATTTTAACCTTAGTAGTTAATGTCAGGCCAGAAGACCAGAAAGTCAGATTTGGGGATTATCCTATTCACACTTCTAAAACAGCAGGTATTCTCACCTCTTCTCCATCAGGTGCTTCCAATCAGCTGCAGTTAATTTAATGCTACAAATTTCCATTACATGTTACTCTTCAGATACATCCCAGCCCCTGAGTGGGAAGCTTCTGGATGAGGGAGGTAAGTGATGATAATCCTTCACTCCCTGGCAGCATAATCTTCATGTTTTGATCTACACCTAAATTCATTCACCTTAATATTGTTCCATTTCCTTTGCATAGAGTGAAAACTAATAAGTTTATCACTAGAGCTAGTAGCAAGCTTTCTACTTGTTTTTCTAAGAGTTTTCTTAAGTTTATTCTCTAAAGAATCAATGGAATTGTGTTCCTTTCAGCTACAATAGACTTTATTGTGCTTTAAAGTAGAAGCTGCATTCTGGCATGTGTAGACCTCTAAAATTGTCATCACTTAAAATAATTAGTGCTTCCAGATCACTTTAGATTTGAGGTTTTTGTCCATTACAGGATCTTCCTCTTTGCTGTTAAAATACCTTGTCCATTCTGGCATTAAATAATATTAGAATGGGAGATGTTCTTTCTTACCTGTCTCCCTAGTTAGTTGCAACCTGAAGTTCATTTCATGCTTCTCTGCTGAGCTTGAAGAAGATAACTGCTCATCTCCTGGAGCCCTGACAAACTTCTGAAAGACCTGGTTACCTTTATTGTGTTCAGTTTATTTATTATGCACTCTGGAATGTTTCTGCTTGTGTCCTTTAAAACCTCAGCATTCAAAATGGTCGGTGAGAAGAACCTTTTAATAAATTCAAAGCAATTTCTTTGTTGAGGGTTAAAAAGCCTAAAATCTTAATGATCATTAGTGAGCCAAACTGAATGAAAACCAACCATTCCCCTTTACTGGGGAGTGTTTCATTTAGGTGTATGCTTTACAGTGCCTGATCAAGAGCAATGAGCTTGTAGAGAAAATTTCCCCCTGAGGCTAGGAATAAGGTGATAGCTCAAGAAAACAGTTTTTGTTCCTCATAGATTTTTCCATTCTCACAAATCAGACAGGGCTGTACACTTAAATACCTTTAAAATTGGTTATGTGATTCCTGACTGCATTCTGTGAAAGCTGAAGTCAAAATACATGAAAAGTGGTGAAAATTAAAGGGAACTGAAATAATTTCAGTGCAGTATTTACAGGATGGCCACATGCTGTGGAAGTTTATACTAGGCTATTTAGAGGACAGATCAGTAATTTTCAAGATGAGGAAAATGGAACTACATACAAACCTATTTAAAAAAAAAACCTTCAGAAGAACATAAGTTGCTTTAAAATAAAATATAACATTTAGTGCATATTGGATTTTGTTACCTTTCATGGTAAATCTTTTTTATGCTTATGGTACCTAAAATGTTTCCAGGTTGCTTTATTTTTTTAAATAACAACCAAACTTCAAATATGATCACTGAAATGTAGAGTTTATATGTGAATGTACAAAAAAGGTGTTCCCTTCTATCAGTCATGTAAAAAAGAAATAGAGGGTTACCTGTGATTAGTTTCCTTCTTGTGGTCAGTCTTTTCAACTGTGGGGCTTCCAGAAGAGAGCATTTGAGAATAAAAGAAGCACCATTGAAATGTCCATGGGCGTTGAGAGTTTGGAGCTCAATGGGCCTCCCTAGGAAGGATTAGAAACTAGGACATTGTACCTTGCTCCAGCAGTATCTGGGCAATAGGCTGCTGCAGAAGACATGGCAATTCCTGAAAGGGAAAAACTTATTCAGGAAAGGCAGAAATTAATCAACAAAGTAGGTAGAATGAGAATGGGCTTTACTACAGAAAGTGGAATTTGACCAAAACTTTCAATTGACAATGCAGTCAGATGACTGCTGACTTTATTTTCCTTTGACACTTTTCAAAAGGGAGGCACTTTCCATCAGTTATTTTGAAGATACATTGTGGATAAACAGAACCAGGTTGTTTGTCTAATTAATTAATTTTTACTCTTTTCAGTGCCTTCTGTGTAATTGTGGCCCAGCTTTCAGTCAGTAAAATGGCAAAAAGAACAGCTGTTTTTGAATGCTCTGGTGCTTAGCAATCAAAATATCCACAATTGCCTTCACACATAATTTTATTGCAAATATGCTGAATAGTCCTTAGGATCACAGTAAATAAATTTTGTTATTTCTAGTGATCTCTGGCTGTATATCATATCCAATGTGTAGCATACACGTCTCTATCTGCATACAGGAGTGTAGTTCCTTTGAAGCAGCATAATGATAGTTCATCTAGAATCTGGAGTGAACAATTTGTTTCTTGGGACACCCCCACCCTTCACTTTTTTGGGTCTGGAACCAGAATTGCTGGTGATCTGTGACCATTTTGAGCTCTGTAGGTTGTTGTGCTGATATTGCCAGTATGTTCTAAACAGGAAATTTATGTGGAATGATTCATCGTTAATTGGATGCATCTGCCTAAGTTCTGAGCAGGGATGAGAATACCCATAGTTAAAAAAACTATTACTGCATTCCTTATAAAGTCTACATGTTAAATTCAATTTTCTCTGCAGTTATATCAGTGAAACACAGGGGAAAGGATGTGTATTATTAAAATCTTCTAGAGAACTTTATGGAGAGAGAGGTTCAGATTTGGTGATTTGTATTTTATTTTACTAGGAGGTAAACCATGTCCAAATGTTCTACAGTTGAATATTACATTTTTAGAATGAAGAAATTTTACCATGGCTAAAATAGTCCTTTAGACTGAATGTGTTAAATTGACTATCCCACCTGAATTCATTAAAAAAACCAATCCAGATTATGAAAAATACCTTATGTTTTACAGCTCCTTCAAGAAAATACTCTGAACTTGGAAGCAGGTTACCACAGAATTTCATAACAGGTTGATAAATTACTTTTTCATGTATTCTGTACAGCACTAAGACTTAGGTTTTAGCACTAAAGATTTATCTCCTGATTTTACAAACTTGAGATATTGAACAAAATGGTTTCAGTTCTTTATTTTAGTTTTAGTTTCTAATCTATTTCATAGAATTTGACGTAATATTTTATGCCTATTGGATGTAAAAGTATAGGTACATAAATTTCTAGCTCTGTGTTGTTTTAGCCCATCAAGGCTAGAATGTGCATCTGGGGAGGGAGGTAGTAGAGAACAGGCGGGTGAAGGGAGATGTTACATGACAGAGTCTGCTGTCCCAGAAGAAAGTAAAGAGACATTGGAGGACTCCAAGGCTTAAGTGTAATAACCTGATGGCTGAAAACTGGGTTTAACCCTCCTTCCTTTAACTAGCATAGACCTGTCTCTACTGACTGTCTCATGTAATCAGTTTTTTTGTTGTGTGTTCTACTTACCACTCCACCTGAGGGAAATAGGACTGCTGACACTCAGCTTAGATGTGGCTGATCAGCAAAAGAAAACAAAGAGAAGCTGGGGATGAGAAGTGCAAGAGGGAAGGAAATGAAACCTACAACCCAACTTTGTCATAACTGAATTTGGGTGTACATTCCATATGAGGATTTGGCTACTGCTGTCCTTGTCAGCAATGTCAAGAGTCAGTCCTTGTTGCTGCAATACTGCTTGCTCTCTGTCAAAAACACTAACCCTTTCTTCCTATTCCAGATATTACGATCTAACTATAAAATAGCAGTACAGCAAGCTAATTTAAGGGGTGAAATTGAAAAATATTTAAAAACTGATCACATTAAGATTGATGCTGGCTGTACTTGCTAAAGACTAGTGACAAGTTTTTGTACAGACAGGACAACTTCCTTCATGTATTTAGTTGAGTTTACTACTCTAACCCTGTAATCAGTCCCACAGAGCAATGCTAACTTCTCAAAACCTTTACTGCCAAGCAGTGTTGCTGTGGGTGTAGGTAGTCATTACCATTGATCCAGGGCAAAGCATATTCATTCATCTGACTGCAATTTTTTGAACTGCAGAGTTGGGGGAATTAGGTGGTTTTGACACTTGTCGTGGCCTTCATTGTTGACAGAAGTCATAGGTTGAAATAATTTGTGCAAATAACATCTCATGTAATATTTGATAGTATATTGTTGCTTCTGTGTTGCCCACTGATAGTACTTTGCAGGCTGTCTTACTTTTGGCTTTGATTTACAGTATACCACTGCTGAAAGTTGGCTTTTTAAAATTCTGTTAATACACTGTCTGGTGGCCATCAGTGGAAAAATGTCTGGTAATTGTGAGATGAAGCTTACATTATCACACTTGTAATTAAACTCTGTAGAGAGCAGTGTAGGTTCATGACAGCCTGCACTCACCAGGGTTATGCTGTTCTTCTGTATTAAATATTGTGTTTAAAGTCAGGGAGCTTCCTTTCCATTTGTATGTGCCTGCGAAAAGCAGGTGCCTGCTGGTCTCTGAGTTCTCAGGGTTGCCTTACTGAGGAAGAGGGCACAGATCTCCAAGTGAGAAGGGATGCTTAGGGCCATATGTGCTGACCTGGTTCTGTGTCCAGTTGAGTGAACAGGCAACCACTGTGTACCACAGAGCATGTGAGAAGCCAGTGGCAGTAGCCCTCTGGAATGAGTAACTCCCACCTCCCACTTAACAGCAAGTTGTAGTCATGAAGGGTAAAATTTTTAGTGGGGGTTCCACCTATAAAATCCACTAAGTTTTAAGAACAAACATGCCCCACATGCTGACAACCCTTTTGGTGAAAAAATGCTTCCTAATAGCCAGTCTATTTCAGGTAGAGAGCAGTAAGGTCTCCCCTGAGCCTCTTCTTCTCCAGGCTAAACATCTCCAGTATAAGCATCTCTCAGTCACACCATCTCATTCCCTTACTGCAGTACAAGCTTCTGTAGGAGTGATTTCAGAGCATCCTGCATTCCTGGGGTGGTAGGAAGTGGGGTGCCAAACTGACACTTAAGAGGGTGTACTGAGTGCTTTTCCCTCAGACCAAGGATGGGGGCTTCCTGGCTTAAGAGGAGTTCAAGAATGCTGAACAGGTTGCAGGACTGCTGTTCTGCTAATTTGGGTCCAGCCAGGTTGCTGGTTGACACTGTTGCTGTGACATGGGCATCACCCAGTGCCCAGTGTAAGGCAGGTTCTGCCAGGCAACAGCAGAGAGAAGGGTTTATTCTCATCCCTTTGTAGCAATTTCATGTCACTGGAACTCCTTAGGAAAAGAAAGGGATGTCTGAGCCAAAGCTGTGTTGGAAAGCCATTTGGAAATATATAAATACTGAACACATTTATTACATACACATGTCGATTCATATATAGCATATAGTATATAGCATATTTGTGTTCTGAGTCAGAACTGGGCTGAAGAATATTAAGGCAGTTCAGCATTCAACTTCACATTACAAATTAGAAGATGTATATAGATATGTGTAATTTATGATGGTGTCGCCCTCCAGAGATATTAATAATGTTGTATCTTAGAACTCCTTTTTGTTTTCAAAAATGGTTTTGTTAAAATATAAAATTGAGGTATTAGCACTGTGATCTTGAAGTTTTACTGATTACCTCTGTTGAAATTGTGGTAAAATTATTTTAACATATAGATATTTTGTAATTTTCGTACTGGCTCATGGATTTGCCTGCCGTATCATCTGTATATAGATGAGATTTTGCTGAAACTTGGAGCCTTTCATGTTTCTAAATTTTATCCAAGCCAATAAAAGCTAGTTGCTTTGAGTCTGCCTGTAGACACTGACTTTACAAAAACAAGCACTTTAATTTGGATAAATCCTTAGATTTGTTCTAGTGGAATATATGTTTATTAGTAAAATGGTTTGTGATGTAAACCCACAATAACAGAAAGTCCAGATGAAGTATATAAATCTGAATTTATTGAGCCAGACTTAGTTACTGTGTGTGAGTCAGTTCAGTAAATAGGTCTGTAATGATTTTGTGCACACAGTGCCAGGTTGTTACTGCAGGGATCTGTTGTTTAACAGAGCTGTTTGCTGCCTTCTCTCAAAGGGCAAAACTGAATACCATACTGCCTCTTTAAGTGGAAAAAAACCCCAAATTTTTGTTTTAATGATGGGTTAAATGCTTCTTCTTATTTTGTTAGGAAGGAAAATCTTGTTTAGAAGAGAGGAGCATGCCCTAGGGAATACATGGTTTTTGCATATTGCATGTGTTGAGAATGTAATCATTCTGCCTTAATTTTTTTATTTATTTAAAAACAAACAAGCAAAACAAAACTAAAAACACTGGTTTTGTAATTGTTACTTTATTATTCCTGAGAAAAACCTTGCTAGACCCTTGGACCTAATGGTAGATGAGTCTGTTTCCTTAGCAACACTGCTTGAAAGAAAGCAAAGGAAAATGCCACAAATGGAAGGACAGTCCTTAGATTATTATCTTTATGAAAGGAGGAGAGCATAATGATGCTCTCCCAAAGCTTTTTCAATAGAACCAGGGTTATCAAATATTGATAACCATTTTACTGTTTTGCTGGGAAAACTGAATTATAGAATATGAATGCTTTGGCACAGGAGAATGCATTGCTATGTTTTGTAGAGTGAACTTACTCTTGGAATTGACTGTTTATGAAAGGAATGTGAAAATCAAGGAAAAATAAAGTTTATAATTAAAAATTACTACAGAATTGCCATATCTATATAAAATGGCTCAATGAAGTTTAGAGGGGGTTTTGCTGAGACAAACTTACTGTCATAAGTTTGAGGTCTCAGCAGTAGAATTTGGTGTAACTAAGGAAATGGCCACATTTGAAATACTTATTTCATCTTCTTATTTAAAAGACATGCATTAAAAATTGGGAGTTTCAAAAATGTACTTTTATAAAATGCATGCTTAGAAAAAGATATGCTCAAGCAAGATAACTTTCATTAGTTAATGTAACTTGTGGTATTTGGAATAAATCAGATGTTGCTGGAATTTGATTGAACTGGTGCTACCCAGCAGTTACTCAGACTTTTCAGATGGGTTTCAGGGAGGAGCCATCTCATTTGTGACTCCAGTCTTTCCCATGATGATCTTGCATTTCATGTTCTTCCTACAGTCTCCAATTATGTGAACAAAATTATGTATGACCTGTAAGTTCAAAGACAGAGTTCTTGTTGAGTTGAAACACTAGTTTGGTTCTAAGTCAGATATTTATTTGTCCTTGGATATTACTTGACAGAAGTGTTTGGGAGGGAGGGTGGGGGTCGGGGAACTGGCCACCCTGGCTTTCCTAAGAAAGCTCTGTCGTGCCATGACTTGCTTTTCCTTTACTAGTACGGGTAGTTGTTGGTACTTTCATGGGTTTTAGTCAACTTTTTAATCTCTTTATATGATAGTCTTAAGGGGAGGATAGTCAAAACATTGCCTAAAAGTCTTTTATAACAACATTTGCTTTGAGACTTGGTGACTTACTGATTTGTGAAGTGCTGCAGAGGTGCGCTGAGCTATGGGCCAGTGCTGCACAACACAAGACAGGACTGTGCTCACAGTAGGCAGAGGCATAGGTGGAGGAGTCTCAGAGCACTAACATTGTAAAGAAAGGATTTGTCTATTTGGAAACAGGACAGAATGGAAAAAGTTGGCAGAGAAGTTACCTGCTTGTGGGTGAGTTTTTCTCTGTCTGTTCTCAGCTCAGCAGTTGTTAATTTTTAATATAGAGCAAGGGATGTTTTCCACAACTTTTTTGTGAGGGTCGTGAAACATCCCACTGCACAGACTGGCCAGTGCTTATATGTAATAAATATGAGACATCTCAAGTAGGACTCTGGGAATTGAGGTGCAGCTGTGGTATATTACATAGCTTGCCCAGTAGAAGTACACTTGGGCTCAAGGAACTGTTTTTTACTGAAATCTGATGTTTCAATACCAGTTAGCAGAGATTAGGCAAGGTCACAGGAAAAAGAATTGTCTCATGCTTACAAGCTGTTAAAATCTTTAAACTCTGCAGCTTTGTGTGGGAGGCACTGTGGGAAAGGAGTCTCTATTAAAGTCTTCAGTCTGTCAGCACCTCCTCCATTTAGGTGTTTTCTGATGCTTCCTTTTAAGACTATAAAGAAGAAATAACACAAACTGGGTGTGGGGAACTGGGCTCCAAAAGCCCTTGTTATCCCTGTTCATTTTGACACAAAGGTCTTGAAGCTTTTGAAATTGTTTTTTACCATTTTCCATAGACCAGAGTAATGAGAGTTAAAATGGTCTTGTAAACTGTAGCAGTGTTTTCTGGAATTTTTAAATAGTACTGACAGATACCTGTTTCTAAAATTTGTTCCTGTTGACACCAGGAAGAAAGAAGTTATGTCCTTTACAAGAGCTGTGCAGTTAAGATGGAGGAAAAGCTCTTGGAAGAAGAAGAAATAGCCTATCCACTGCTTGGAAGTCTACAGGCAGCCATATAAATGCTGAAGAATGTCTGAAGACATCTGAAGTTAAGCACATTTCTGAGGTAGTCCTAAAGTCTTAGAGGCCCAATGACTGCACTGTTTCAGCTTATATCTTGTGTATTTGTGAGCAGGTGATCACAGAGTGGGGAGGGAGAAACAACACACAGGGAAGTCTTGAAAGACTTCTTGAACTTCAGAGTTTACAAGTGACTGGAGCTTTACTCCATTTCATCTCCAATTCATTGTAGGGGTATATATACTTACCTGAAAATAACCAGGTTTTTCTTTTCTAACATTAATTTAAAAATATATTAGGAACAGAAGCACTCCAGGTTTGTCTATTTTCTTTGAATTGCAGATGCACTTTTCAGATTCTGCCATTTTCAACCATACTCCTTAGAAAAATGTATGGAGTGCTATACATACTCTAAATGAGTGTATATTTGTGATAGCCTTTACTTTAGAAACAAACTGAATGTACTTTGTTTATTTTTTTTAGCTCTGTAAATAACTGTGTGTTGATGCAGTTCACAAAGCATCAAATGCTGTGAAGGTATGTAAATAAACCATTACCTAGGAATATTTGTTGTATAACCAAAAAATATTTCCAATCTCAAAGATTCCTACCTTTGAGTTTTCAAGACTTTTAATTAAAACTTTTCTAAATATAGTTATAATTTACATGTGGAGAATAGCTTTTGATCATGGTGAAGAAGAGCTTTTTTTTGGCCATCAGTACAAATTTCTGTAGGACTGGTAACACTCAGTTCTTCAGGCAAGGATATTTTCTGTGGGGGAATGGTGACATGTGCCTGTGTCGTAAATATAATACGTAGGCTACAGAGTGTCAGCTCACATGCTTAAATTTAGGTTCCCTGTTCTAGTGCAATGCTATAATCTTTATTTCTTAGTGCAGATTACTTGCATTAAAGGGTCAGTTGTCAGGCAAGCAGTCTCTCAGGTTGGAGAAGTACAGTATATAAATAACTCCCACAAGAACTTGGGGAAGTGGTGCAGATGTTAAGAAATGCTCTGCTGAGCCTGGGTACAGCTCCTGGGAACTTCTCATCTGTCAGAAGCTGCAACCCCAGCTTCGGTGAAAGAGCCCTTTGTGATCCTGGCAATTACTAACAGTTGTGGTTTAAGTCTGTATATTAAATCAGATATTGCAAACTTTTACCAGCAAGGAATGGTGACTTTTTATTTTTACTGTATTTTCCAGTTCATTGGGATTCCTTTAGTTCTCATTTTACAGGGGAAAAGAAGAAAAGCTCCTGGTTTGTTTTTTTTTTTTTAACAGTACAGCTTTCTGGTACTTCTAGTTCACGTAATTGTATGAATGCTGTAATACCACAAACTGAAATAGGTGTCAAACTTCTTGTAACAGGCAATTAATTTGCTACTTTAGATAACCAGCCTAATTGTGAGTAACATTCTCAGTGCTTTACTGATAAATAAAAGGCAGATTAGAAATACATTCACACTGGTACATTCAAATGGTATTTCTTACTTCAGGAGACTCTTAATTTCTTTCATTTAATTGCTAAAGTGAATAATGTAGAATAAAAATTATTTAGCATGTAATAAAAGGTTAAGCAAGTATTTTCTTTAAATATTGGCTTATATCCCATTAAACTGAAGCATCAATGTAAAGCCAAAATATAATGTGACTCAATTGTAGAAATGTTGAAAGAGATATGTCTGTATGGAAAAAAAATATGTTCTGTGTGCATATGTGTATGTATTTAATAGCTTCAGTTCTTGTTGAATTAGAGTTAAAAGAGCTGCTTGTGTTATCTCTAAGCCAGTTACTTCCAGGTATTGTTAAAGCCCCATATGTAATGTGTTCGTTTGGCCATGAAGAAAAAATGCTTGTTATATAAGTGAACACAAAGAAGGAAAAGGAGAAATGTAATTTTAAAGTAATTGGGAGGTCATTGTAACCTTGGTTCTACACCAGGGCATCACTGCTTTTCACCAGAAATATTTTACATGCTCTGTCAAGAAATTGATGCTGGTTTTGTTTCTGTTCCAGAAACTTCTGCACGATTTGCAAGCTGGTTAGCTGGCCCTTTCTCATCTGTGCTGAGGATGCATTCTGCAGTTTGCTCACTTAGCTACAGAGAGGCTTTTTTCCTTTGACCTAGACTGCTAATCCCTCATTGCAAAGAGCAGCAGCTGTGCTTTGTCTGTGGAGGTCTCTGCACCGCATGCAGCCTCGTTTGCCAGAGCCACCCCTCTTTGTGTGCTCAGCTTTTTCAATCACTGAAAGGGTGGCTTTCTGGTTTGTTGCTCAGAAAACCCTCTTCAGGTTTGTGGAAGTCTACAATGCATATTCTTTTTTTTCCCAAAAATGAATTTCCAAGTGCTGTTACGTATGATTTCACAAGTCTGTGTTTGACTAAAGCATTCCTGACATTGAGGAGATGAAACATTTCATGAGTCGCTTTTTAAAAAGGTGATAATCTATTTCCATTTAAATATTAGCTACTTTAGATAGATGTGTTGAATTGTACCTCTAATGGTATGATTATGACTAAACCAATATTTTGTGTGTCCCCACTGTATCCTCATTTAACATTGAATAGTTGGGCTTCAGCTGATCTTGGTACAAGTCCCATAGTTAAACATATGTGGCAATGCAAGATGGTTGTGGTAGTTAAAAGCTGAATGGACACATGGACAGAACAATCCTTTCCTGGTTTAGGCTTTACTGCGGTGGATGGCAAAACTCTACTCCCTTCAAGGCAGAAGAATTTGGTCTGTAGTTTCTCTAAGAAAATGTGATTTAAATGCATTCCTTGAATACTTGAGTTAAGTTTCTGAGGCTACAGGCAGATGTAGCCTAACCTGGACCTTTGCCTTTATTTCAGAACTTCTTTTTCATTCCACTTCAGCTGTTTTTATTTGCTACTCAAAACCTGGTTTAGAGTGAAAAACATATACAGAGTGGCAGCTGGCAGACTTGGAACTGAATGTACTGTTTAGCTGAGCTTGCAAGCATTCTATTGCTTGGGCATCTTGACCTTAGATAAGAGGGGTTTGTGAGTGCCCCATCCAGGCAGTTCTGTAAGCTGAGTAGGTTGCAGGTGGTACAGAACGTGCCACCCCAAGTAGACAGAATTGTGACAGGAATCTGGAAGGAATAAAAGGATGAAATCGTGACCCACTCTCATGAGTGAGAGAGAAGTGGCAGAGCTGCTAAAAGGAGAATAAGAAGATGGCTTACAGACAACTTCTTTGTGTGTGGAAGGTAGAGGGAGGGAAATGCAGGATGCAAAGCTTCCAGAAATATAGAATGTGTTTATGTATCTAAAACATACTCTATTCATAGCTTGATCTGATAATGAGATTTATATATGAAATAAAAACCTGCACACCTACAAAATGAACAGAAAAAATCCTTTTTTGTTGCCTTAAACAGGAATTAAGTTCTGTTGATGCAGCAGTTCTGATGGCTGCATTCTAGAATAGCATCATGATAGCAGGAGCAAGTGCCTAGAAACCAAAAGTCTCATGAAGTAAGGAGAGACCATTTCTTTCCCTGAGGTCTTGTTACATGTGATGTGCCACAAGGGACTCATCTTGTGCTTATCTTTTACTGTATTTATAAAAACACAGAATTAGTAAGATGCTATGAGCTCATTTATCATCCTCTACACTGACAACACTCAGATCTGCATCCCTCTGCAGATGTACTTGCAGGATGTGTAAGAGATTGTTTAGCTAAAAACCAGTTGGTTTGAACATAATCCAAGTTGAGTTGTGATACTGATGGAACACATCTTGGGAAACAAGCCAGGATATTATCCTGTGTTCTGTATTTTGAGTGGTTGTATTCCAGTCTGTAAGGCAGTGTGGACCTTGGGTTACTCTCAGTCTGTGTTGAAGAATTTCAAGGTTGGATCCTTTTTATTTCTTAGACTATATTTACTGATGCCTTCATATTTCAACATGTTTTCTTGTCTTAAGCTTTTTCTATGAACCATTTACTGCAACACCTCATGTAAGAAAATACGATTGAGCAACCTGCTCTGGTGGAAAGTGTCTCTGCCCACAACAGGGGGTTGGAATTAAATGATCTTTAAGGTCACTTCCAGAGCTAATCTGTGATTCTGCAATATTTGTCCTTCTGAATTGATTTACTTCATAATCTAGCATACCTTTTGCTTTCCTTATATTTAATTTGTCCACTGTGATTTTAGAGTCCTGATAGAAAAACAGTTTCAGTGTTTGTGGCAAACAGTACTGAAACTGAGCAATAAAGGTTCAACCATCATATTTTTACATAAAAATACAGAGTTTCTGGTGATAGAAGAAATATTGAGAGAATGAAGTACTCTTTTGTTCTAGAATCTCAGCAGCATAATTTAAAAAGACCCTTTTTTTTTACAAGCTGCAGGAATTTGAAGATGTAAATGTTTACATTATCTTCCTGTATTTATATATAACTACATTGCTGACACATTTAGAAATGTTTTTCTGTATGTACATAAGATGAGGTCTTTTCAAAGTTCATAATAAATTAAAAATACCTCATTAATTTGTTCTTTTATAAAATTGTGGCTTGAATGCAGCTTTAGAGGGAGAGCAATATTTTGTGAATTGCTTAAATGAGAGTTGAACTCAGCTATTATGTGGCCTCAAAGATTTTGTCTTGACTTCAGTATCTGTTTTTTGGTAAAATAATGATCTTAGTTCAATATTGAGAGATGTGCTGGAGATGTAAAGAATTCTAGAGATTTCTTTTTATGTTCCTAGAGATTTGAGTGCTTAATGTTGCTCAAGCTGCGTGGTTCTAAGTGTAATTGAGCAGTTCATTTTTGTTCATTATCTAAACTTTGCCATCTGCTGGAAAGCCTTTTAGTGACATTATAATTTAGTCCAGTTGGAGCTCAATTAAGGTTTTCTGACTAGTCTGTTATCATGTATTCACCAAACAAAAGCCTACACACCAAACCCTGGTCAGTTTTGTTGCTCAGTTTTTAAACAAGCGTCTGGAATCACTGTGACAAGCCTGCTGTGTTATGCTGGGAGAACATTTCAAGTGCTGTGGATTTAGTTTTTATGTAGCAAACGAAGACATTTCTGGAAATTGACACCTTTCAGCTTCCTGAATGTTTATGACACAAACTGTCAAACATTTTTGAATTCCATTGTCATTTATCCCAGCAGGATGTATGGTGCAGGGACAGGTGAGGGACAATACAGAAGTACAGGAAAAGGCAGAAAAGAAAATACATTATCAATACAGCAAAAGGCAGAAAAGAAGCTGCTCCCAATGAAGAAACTCCTGTGTAGAGCTGCTGAGCTGATGTTCCCTTGTGGTCAGGAGATGTTTGGGGTCTGTGTTGAGCAATTCGCAGCGCAGGCAGCTGTGGGGTGGTGGATGTCCCAAACTGCCTCGTGGTGTTCCTGCAGGATGGATTGGATGGAACAAGCAATTGCAGCTCTCCACCTGCACCTGGGAGTGCACAGTAACTGCTCACTCTGGGCTCTTGTGTGCTCCAAGCTGCCCCTCTCTCACTGCCCTGTGTGATGGGAAGATTTTGAATTTAGTACACCTCTGTCAGGGTGTAGCTCTGAGCTGTTACTGAAGCTTTGCTGTGTCTTGAAGTTAACATAATTGAAGATTTATTTTTTTCCTGTTGTAATAGGGTATATTGTATAGTAATGCAAAATGATACCTTGTGCCCTGCAGGATTAAAACTGTGAGAAAAAAATGGAGTCTTTACCTTATTTGGCCTTTTGAAAGGCCAGTAAGTCCTTTAGAACCACAGAAGCACTGTAGTGTAAGATTTCTGGTTTCAGGAAACAGGAAGTTAAAGCCACAGAAACTTGACTCTTATGAATGTAATCAGGAACCTACAATATCACTTTGTGGATCTTAATTTTAACTGAACCTTTTGATGGGAGCAGGTTGCAAGTGCTCTGACTGTAGTGATCATGCTTTTCCACTTGAAGTCCATAGCAGCACCTACACAGAATTCTCCTAAACTTTAAGAACCTATCCATACAAGCCTTTGTTGTTTCCCTGATACTTTATGTCAGAAAGAAGGAGAAATTAATTTCAGGCATCATGTCCACACAGTGTAACATCTTCATGGCATAATGATGGACTGGGTTTGTTTGGAAAAATCCAGCATGATAGAATATTTCTGTGGATAGTTATCAGAGCAGTAGAAAAACACGTATTTGTTTCATTCTACTAAAAAGCCCTGAATTTATGGGAGTGTTGGTTTTTAGAGCTTCATGCTTGTAAGCTTGCTTTTCTTAAAAGAAATTTTGTAATGGTGAGTCAGTGAGGAGTTGGAGTTTTCATCTGCTATGTACCAAGGCTGACAGACCCAGCTGAAGAGCCAGCAGCAGTGAAACCCCCAGGAGTTTCAGCCCATGGTCACTGGGCAGGGGCACATGAGCTCTGTGTCCTATCAGGTACTCACAGTGACTGCAGAGTCCTTGAGCAGCATCTCACACCTTGTCAGTCCCTCTGTTTGCTCAGGACTGGATCTATACTGTGTAGCCAGAATAAGAAATCAAATAAGGATTTGTCTGGAAATTTTAAGTACGCCTAGAAATATTCTTTAAAAGCTTTTTTTGATTTATACAGCTGGTGGACTTTTTTATGGAAAAACAAGGGCCCAGAAGCTTACCAGCAATACCAGTATGGTTTGATTTTTAATTGTGGGTATGGTTTCCACAATACATCTGTGTACATAAAAATACTCTTGAAGCCATTAAATAAGGAGAATGTATAGACAGCTAATTTTTGGAGCTGCTGGCTGTCTGAAATAGAGACCTAATTGTCTTATGTAGCTAACATAGGTTGCCTTTTCTGATGAGCTTTTCTAAATGCTTAATTTATATACATGCTCTGATTTCTCTTAAAAGGAATGGTATTTTTTCAAAGCTAAAATAACTCTCTAAAATAGAGAGCAGGTTTTTCCTTCTTCCTCTTAAGTTACATGTCTGATTCCAGACAGATTGGGAAAAGAGAGTCCTTCTGGCATACTTCACTTCTGTGGAGTAAAAAAATAAATCAATTGATTCAAGAGCCAGAATGCCAGATCAGTATTTTATTTGTCCCATCTGGAATGCTGTTGCTGTTACCTGCTGCACTGTTCTGATAAAATCAGCTGAGAACTTCAGAGATGTACCTCTGTGCCACACAACAAGTGTGTATTTCTTTTTTTATCCTCTGACTACCACTTAGCAGCATAATGTGCAGGAAATATAAATGTTGTTCTTTCCCATTCTGTCTCCCAAATGTAAGGGAGGCTTCAGGAAAAACACGTCATTCACAGTTGTTTTGTTTCCTGGAAATTTTTCCAGCCTGACCCAAAAAAAGAGCAACAATATAAATAAATGCTTTTTGCTTGCATTCAAGTGATTTGATGTTGTGTTTAAATTACTCCTTGAAATCTCCATTTAAATTGGCAAAATTCTGCTGGTCATAAATAAAAGTGAGTAGTAGGGTGACCTGTGGGTTTTGTTGGGCTGTCTGGTGGCTTATGCTGACAGCTAGGAGGATTGTATCCATAATAATTTCTACTTTCTGCAGTAGAGCGCACACTGCCCTGCTTTTCTGGCTTAAAAATTAATTGCATGTCGTGACTTGGAAGCTGTTAGTTTTCTCTGGTCTCTGCCAAACCAAGCTGAGAGCTGATTTTCATTAGGAAAATACTGGTGGTCTGCTTAAGTGTTCCTTAATTTCTTCCTCTTGAAGTTACTCAATGAAGAAGTAGAAATCTGAACTAAGTTCACTGCTCAGTAACCCAGCAGTGGAACAATAAATACTGTCTTTTTTTTTGTTCTGAAACCCTGGCACCAAGTGTCTCTTGCTGTTGTCTTTTCTTTACTGTTCCCTAAAACCCAGTGAGTTTGCCACTCATTAATTTAAGGAGGTTTTGAACTAATTGAAGTACAATATCTCAGCCCTTTGGGCTGAATTCATTGACAAAGGGCCATTTCTTTGTTAAATACATCTTCAAATGTAATTCTACTAAGCTTAGTTGGCTCAGTGAAAAAAATTGCAAAGTCTCTCAGGGTTACCTTTATTGAGCTAAATAAAGAGCTGGTAGGATTTAAGTCTCTTCCCTACCATCTGAAAGTAGTGCCAAGGTACTGTTTATCAGAAGAGAGTAATAATTTGTAAAATAAGATCTTTAGCCTACTTTTCATATGTGTGCTGATGATATTTGAAGAATTGTTTAGATGCCATAAAGTTGTGGTTTAGTTTAACTGTGTTCAATATCAGAAACTGGTTAAGAAAAAAATTATTACTATAGAGTGAACTAAAAAAGTAATAGAAAATTAATTTTTCTATTAAATTTCTATTTAAATTGGATTAAATTTATCAGTTCTGTTTGATTAGGCTTTTGGGAGCTACATTTATACAGGATAGGCTGAGCAGACTGAAAGAGAGGCTGTCATAAAAAGTAGATTTTTAGGAATCAGAGATCTTGGTTTCTGTTCTCAATTCTGTCGCTGACTCAGTGTAAGCCTCCTAAATTGCATGAGTTACTTAATGTCTCTGCCTCATTCACACTTCCTATAAAAGTGAGTATTGCTTACATCATGCCCAGTGTTTGACAGCTTCCTTTGCATCTCCTCCTCCCGTGTCATGTTTAAACCTTTGAAGTCATTTCCAGCAATGTACAGAACTGTTTCCAGCTTTATCTAAACTCTGTCCAGTATAAGTCTGTAGATGTGACTATCCCCAAAAAAGAGCTTTAATGGGAAATTTCACTGTTAATGTTTGTTGTTGAATAACAATGAGTAAAACACTAGGAATTTAATTCATTTAATGCCACCATTCATCTGCATCAAAATCCTTTTTTACTATTCTTGATGCTTATATGCTATCAGACTTCTTTAAAGGATCTTTTTAATTCAATCACAAGGATTTTGAGGCATTTCTTAACAGAGTAATTAAACTCCACTGCTACTTATTTCTCTAATTTGTGTTCTACTGTTTGTTACCCATCTGCCATATCACATGTAAGAGCCCTAGGTTCTCAAAGACTGAAGCTGACTTTTCTTTTTAAGGCATTTTTATAGCCTACAGAAGTTATGGATGGAGAACACAATGTATTTCGTTTTGGTTCACCTGCACATACTATCATTTCAGGTTGTTCTAAGAGCTTCTGTAGTGATATTTTATAGAAAACAAGATGTAGTCTTAAGGAACATAAATATGTAAGGAATATATTTTTTTCCAAATCATCATGCTGTTTGTCACAGCAACTCATACTTCAAACAATTCCCTTTTCTTTTTATACTTTCAGTGTCTTTGAAGTGTTTGCAAGCTTTCCTGTATCCCATATACAAAGACGAGTGGTCCTTGGAAAATGAAATTACTGATAAACATTCCCTATAGCCAAATAAACTTCATTTGAAGAAAAGCTGAGATTTGTATAGTACGCCTCAGCTGAAGAAAAACTGATAGTTGAGTAACACTTTGTTTTGGCTTTTTTCCTAACTGGCAATTACTTGATCTTAGGACATCCAGGGCTGCATAAATATTTAACTAGAAAGGCCATGCATATGCGTGCATGCATCTGGTATCTAAAAATAGTTTTCCTTGAACAGGATTCAATTCTGACTTTTTACATGGAGCAGACTCTGTGTGGAAAAATGAATGCCCTTTTATTGGCCAGCTAGAATTCCCCTTGCTTGGCACTACCTCTTTTCAGTACTATGTACTTCCATTTAGTCAGCAGCAATATATGTAATCTATTTCTGGGCATGAAGGAATAAAGAACAGATGGTCTAGGAAATGCTTTTACAATTATTGGGCTTTTTCTTTAAAAGTAGTTTTGAATGCCACCTAATTTTTCCAACTTCTTTTGCTGACTATTTCCAATTACCCTTCCTTAATTCTAAGTTTAACATAAAAATTGTGGAGTAAATATTTTTTAAATGTGGTATTTAACATGCCAGATTTCGTTCATTTTTCTAACAGAAGAATTCTAAGGCTATAAATGTACAGACACATACAAATTCTCCTGTGCCAGATAAGAATGTTGATGACCCACAGTTACATGGTGACTTTTTTTATTCTGAGTTCAGACCAGTGACAAGCTTTTGAGGAAAGCAGGCATTGCCTTGTCTTGTTTTGTGCTTGCTGGGAGTTGGTTACCAACAGGCACATGGCAAGTGCAGTGACATGGCAGGTGAGGCCCAGGTCTGAATTTCCATCCATTGATGTTTGTGTAGTGGCTGAGTTGGATGGTAAGGGCTAAACTGCTGCCTGTAGAAACTGTTTCTCTTTAGTGCCCAAACAGGAATGGCAAAAGTAAAAGCTCATGCAAGGATTTTTTTCCTTGCTGACTGCATTGACGTCTGCTGACACTTCTGAGAGTGATGCCAGTCTGTCAACTATTGACAGCTGAGACTTGTATAAAGTGAAAGCTGCCCTTGAGGAACCACTGGGCACCATCCACTTCTTCCACTGGCCCCATCAGAACAGTCATAGGTGGTGATTTCTTCACTACCCACAGAGATGAAGTTTAAACTCAAGGACTGTGGCTGAGTTCTGAAGAGAATCATGTCTAATGCCATATGTCTCCTGCTAGCCAGGCATTGGGAAATGCAAAAATGAAAGCAGTTCATCTGTGAAGAGGTTTTACTAAGCTAGTGTGCTTTTAGGCTTTGCAAAGGTATCTGGAACTTACTGTAGAGTTTGGACCATGGTAGCAATAATAGAATGCTTGAGAAGATGACTGGTATTCTAACTGTGATATAGAGCATGATAAAACAGGTCCTGGTTTTTTAGTAGTATGTGATGTCCAAACTCATTAGGAAAAGGTTGCAAAGTTTTAAGATAGTTCTTCTAAAGCTGGCACCTGGTAAAATTTTTGTTTCATAAATTTTGTTAGGAGACAGTATTTCATGTGTAGCTAATCAGTATATGCTTTCTTGTTGGCATTTCCCTTCAGTAGCTTTTATTCCAGTTCCTGATTGTCAACACAAGTTTCTCCAGGTAAATTTATGTTTTACTTATGAAACAACAGAGGCAAAGCTGTTTTGAAAGCTGGAAAGGGTCTGAAGAGAAGCCAAGGAGGATTAAAATCACAGCAATATCTTTGTAGAGTAGTCACAGTGGTGTCAGAGGCTGTTACTCAAATCTCTGGTCTTACTCTGCCTCACTTACCTCCAGCAGCAGGAGTTTTGAGGCAGGATCTGTGCACCAGTGTCTGTAGCTGTGGAGGTGTTGAGGAGAAATTTTCCAGCATGCTGTACAGATGGAATAGCACCTGGCAGTTCAGCAGGAGTTAGTTATAATTGAAATGGCTCCATCATTTGATAGCAATATTTTAGTTCTTGTGAGGTGGTTACATGAAGACAGGGTATTTGTGCCAGTGTCATTGCTGAAGAAGGGAGCAAGGCAGCTGAGCTGGGCACTGCATGGCACTGCTTTCTCTGGAACTGAACCACTTGGCTGCCTCTGTGTGCCTGAGGCTTTTTCACCTTTGTGAGCCTTCCTGCTCCCACTGTTCACTTGAAAGTTTCATATCTCAGCTTTTTATCAGTGTTTATATATGTCATTGTTTCAAATTATTAGCTCACCATTTAGGTGGGGTAGCTGAGCTGGAGTGTCCTGCACAGGGCCAGGAGCTGATGATCCTGATGTGCCCCTTCCAGTTTAGGATATTCTGTGGTTCTGTGAGACATGGCTTACACGAGCATGGGATGGGGTTTGTTTCTGCACAACTTGAAGAATGTTAAATTACAGATGGTTTATCATCTAGCAATGCCAGTGCAGCAGATCTTCAGTGAGTGGGAATTTGCTGGAGACTTCTGCTGCTACCTTTGTGGGGATCAGGCTTACATCCACAGCACACAGACAACCTTTGCCTCAAAAAGTTGAAATTTACAGTAGATTTTGGCAGCTATAGGAGTTGGAATTCAAAGACAAACTCCTAGTACCAAGTTGTGCAAAAAAGAAAAAAAATCTTTTGAAGGTTTTAAATTCTTGCATTAGGGAAAATGTTTTGCTTGGTAAGGTGGTTGCATAAATTTCAAGAAACAGATGTAAAGTAATATTAACAGTATCTGTGCCTACAATTGTTTGTGAGGATAACTGAATTTGTTGTTTGTTGATGAAATAATGCTTGTCTGTCTCAGTGCTTCTCACTAGAGTGTTCACATAGATTGGTTATATGACAGGAGACCTCAGGGAAATGAGCCATCTGCAAATAAGCAAACCTGTAGTAGCAATGTATTTGAAGAGGATATGGGGTTCCAATAATAAATTTTTATTAAAATGGGGAGTAAAATGTTATAAGTGTGTATACATGAACTTACAAAATGAAATTCAGTAGAGCTTTAAAGTACAGTGATCCCATCTCTGACTCAAAATACCTAAGCTATAAATAACTGGATTCCTAGAGAGTGTTCTAGGAAGGTACCCCTGGACATTTGCTGTGACCATGTTCTTGTACTCACTCATTTTGCCAGCTGCTCTTGGTAAGGACTTAATACTAGATAGACTTAAAGCTAGATGGACTTTTGGTTTGAGCTGTCCCTGTGTTCTGAGTGCTCCCCCTTTCATGTATGTATGTTTATTTATTTTCACCACCATGTGGGGGGATTGGAAAGCTGAATTAGGTTATTGATATTTTGGGATGTTGTTGGTATGCTGTGGCTATAGGAGTTATTTCTGATGTTGCTCTGAACACCAGAGAGCAGAGGATGGTAACTCTGCCTGGTTCCAGCAGTTTCAAAGCTGGCCTGGAAAATCCCATCAGCATTACCTGCTTTTGATACATCTTCAGTGGAAGTCATTAGTTATATATCATAGGCTTTTTGCTTTAAATCTCTTTAATGTTCCCAGTTCCTCACAGGTCTGTGTAGAAAAGGACTTTGGAGTCCTGAATTTCAATACTATGTTGTATTTCATAATATCTGCAATAAAAAAATTACTTTCACCCCCCACCACAGAATAATGTAGGTTCTCTCTTTAACTCTGTTTATGGTATTAGTTCTTGATGGGAAACCATTTCTGATTATGCATATGATGATTTCCTTTAGTTAAACTTTACACGTTGTGGTTTTTTTCTCGCGTGTCCCTACGTGGTCTGATGCAATGAAGTTCTGTTGCTCTTTATAAAAAACGGTGAATTCTGGTGCAAAGCCTGTGGCCATTATTCTAGCACCTTGGCCATGGCTGTGATTACATCAGGTAAGGGGCAGCCACTGGCGCCAGGCCAAGGAAAACGATTAAGAGCAATCTAATTGTTAGATGAAACAATGAGACAGGTGAAGAGCTCGGTAGTATTTCAGTAAGTCTCTTAAATTCTCTTTACTCCTCCAAAAGCTCAGTTAGCAGATCGCTGTTTTTGCAGGAGATGGGCATGTTTGTATTCACATCATATTTCAAAGCTTAAGAGAATAAAAGATTGAGATGCCATCCTCACAGTAACCTCCCTTTGCCAATTTAACTGGTTCTTAACCAAACTTATGCAGGTAGGTTTTACAAGTGTTCTTACTCATGTGTTGCTTGCTGTGTGTTTGCAGGCTTGCTGGCCTGTGCACAGGTAGCTCCCTCAGTGTGGGTTTTACCCCAGTAGGTCTGTCTGTCTGTAGAATGGTATGTCATCCATGGATTAGCTGTTTGCAAGCTTCCCTGTGACTAATCATGACATCTGCTTTGCAGAACTTCAAGTCCTGTAGGTTTACAGGTCTGTAGAGCCCTTGGATGTTTTCACCTTTTTATATTCACCTTTGCTAGTAAGCATGAATGTTAGTCGTCTTTTTTAGAAAATATTCTGCTTGTTTGGAATTTTTTTTTCACTGAATAACTAAGTTCTACAGTTTCATTACGGTATTAAGTGTTTGATCACTGCAGGCTATAGAACTTGCCCCCGTCACTTTGTGTTGAGAAGTTTAATCCTTTTTGAAAGGGATTTACAAGTTGCAAGTGGAGGAGGTACTGCTTTTGTAACTTTTTTTAAAAGCTTTCTACTGCTGTAATAATAAGATTGTCACAGTAGCAAAGCCAGTTCAGGAAGGAATGACCCTCAGAACATCATCTGATTGGCCAGCCAAGAACCAAAACAAATGTCTAAGGAAAAAGCTGGAAATGTTGATCAGAGAGTATGTTACACTGGTGACTGGGTAATCAAACTGGTCACCATTTCATCAGGATTTTTTTTTCTCCTTTATACTCTTCAGATTAGATCCTTGAAATGTAAAAAAAAAAAATCCTTTGAAATTCTGTTTTGTCTTCAACAGTGCCCTTAAAGATAGTCGTTTCCCCCCAATGACGAGGGATGAGCTGCCACGGCTTTTCTGCTCAGTGTCTCTACTCACTAACTTTGAAGATGTGTGTGACTACATGGATTGGGAGGTAAGAACATCAGATATCTTTCATGAAAATGAACATCTGTAGCTGAAGTAACACTGTTCAAATGATCTGCATATATTAGTGAAGCTGTCACTGTTTGTACTCTGTACACATGGGTATGTGCATAGATTCAAAAGACACTTTTTGATAAAACTGTTGTCACCTCAAGAGTCTGAGCCATGCAAATGGAATAAAGTTGTGTTTTTGCCCACAAAGACGCTCAGAGTGGTCTGCATGGGAGTCTTGATGTCTAAGACTCCATCAAGGAAGGTGTTGTCTGAGCAAGGCTGTCCTGAGGTCTCATTTGCAGCATCTACCTGGTAGATCAGTCCCTTGGCTCTGGAAAGGGCTATTCCAGTATGGAAGTTAACAGTCTGATGTGTACTTCCAGAAACAAAATTCACAAAATTGCAGTCCCAGAACAAGCTGCTTCATTTAGCTTGTAGAGACCTTCATCTTCCCCCAAACTTGATTTACTTGCAGAGTGAGTGTCCTGCACAGCCCTCCCAAGGCCTTTGTGCAGTGAGGCCACAGAAATCACTGCTCTCATGCTGCTTACGCATGGAGCTGAATCTGCTCTAATTGCCAGGTTCTAGGAAACCTGCATGCATCCTCTTGGAACAGCAGCCTTAAAGAGATTGAAAAGCACATGCTGACGTGTGTATGACAGTGTATGCTGATGGAAGTGTTAGTCTGTAATGTTCTTTACCCAAATTATTTAGCATTAGATGCTTGCAGAAAACAAGGTACTTGACTTAAGATGAACTGCTCATCTCGGTCATCATGTTGCATTCCTCATTTCTCTTTGAATCTGTTTTTGAGTGGACATATAAAAAATTTTGAAATTGTCATAGAATTGCAGACATTATAATGCCAGAGACACCACAAAAGCTACAGTATTTGCCTTTAATAATAACTTATCCTGACTAAATATTTAGAACTTCTTAGGAGAAAAGAGACTTTCTGTTGTATTTAGAGATAAAAAATGTACATTCAAGAGCTTTTCCTTAGAGAAAAGCTGAAAGCAAAGCCCGAATTCAAAAATCCACTTTCCCTTGGAAAGACTGGTTTTACCTTTGTTCCTTGGGCAACTGCTGATTCATAACTAATAGGAAAAAAAGAGGCTTTTACTTTCTATGCACTTTCTATATTTTTCTGCAGAACTTGTGGGACTTTAACAACAGTGTAAGTAAGCATAGTGCTGAACTCTAGTGTTTCTGAATTCTGATTGATCTTATGGATTCTTACAGTTGTTCTTATTGGAAACCCCTGACTTACAAGGGAAGAATGCAGGGGTCAAAAATATAAAAGGCTTTGTGTTGCTTAGTTGCTCTCTCCTATTTCATTTAAGGTTTTCTAGTGATGAGTTGTTAAAACCCTTCATAAATTCCTACAATTGTAAGAAATGGTCCCAAACTTGGTTTCCATACAAAAGGATCCAGAGGAGGAGGGTGACATATAAATATGAGATTATAAAATTTGTGGTTGTTAGTCCTTAAAAGAGTGATTCATCACTGTGTGTGCCTGGCAGTGGGATAGCTTATGTCACCCATGTGTCTTTTAAGAGAGCTGCAGTTACGCAATATTAATGGCAAAAGGACATTTCAGGATGTCTAGAGTATGATGTAAAGGGTCTGCATCTGTCATCTGTCATGCTGGGATCATCCTGAAAAACATCAGCCTAGGTAGGAGTCCCTGCTTTTGTAGGTGTGCTACTGATGATCTTGTGGGAGACAGGTCAGCAATTTGCTGACACAGGTCACAATATTTCAAAATTACCAATTCAGACAAGTCAGTGCTTGGAGAGACTTGGAGACAATGTCATCTGAAGTCAGGAGTGAAGCTGTCTGAGACAGCTCAGGAGTGTCTTCTCTGTGCTGAAGCAGAGTGATGGATGTTTTCTCACATTAAAAAATTACCTTCCCAAACAAAATAAATGAATATTTCAGCTGTAAAAAGCAATGTGAAACCCTTTAGTGGCAGAAACTTCCATCAAGTAAACAGAGATTCACACAGAGATCTGTGTGAGTTCACTGCTGTTAGTTCCCACATGACTTCTCATATGACTGCATTTTCATCTTTTATAAAAGTAATTAGAGGAAAGTACACATCTTTAAAGGACCACTTCAATGCCATGTTCACAAGGATGCTTCCTGAAATACAACTTAGCATTCTTGCATACCTGTGACTTTGTCTGAGTTGCAGTGCTGAGCAGATGTAGGGCTTGGAAAGGAACACTGGGAGTGTAAGAGCTGCATCTCCAGTTCTGCTTCTCAGAGCCCATGACAGACCAGTGTGGCCCAGGTGCTGCTGGGATGGAGCTGCACAGTTGCACAGCCTTTCCACCTCAGAGAAATGGACAGCAGGAAAAACTCAAAGATGTGGGGGTTTTTGGTGATACTACTGCTCTTTTATTAAAGATGAGACAGCAAAGGACTAGTTACAAGACAAGTCATAAACACCATTTATTTTTAAACATGTGCTATTGACAGCAGTCATTCCTTCCCTACATGAACTAATTCAGAACTGCTGATTCTGATCCTCTCCTCATTTTTTATTAGGAGATCCTAAAGCATTGCAATTGTATGTAATTATAACAAAGAACTTTTTTGCTAGACTAGAGCAGTAGCTCTTCCTTAAAATACCTTGAGAGAGCTCTTGGCCCCAACGTTGCTGTTCTTCAGTCAAGTAAAATCTGCAGAATTGTACATGCTGTCTTGATACAAAAGGCCTTTAACCTGTGTGCACTGGTTTAAATATTAACTTAAATAGCTGTAGCCAATAATGTTGCCTGAAAGGCAGCTTTTCATTGTTGACAAAGTGGGTATATTCAAGAGTTGTGGAAGTTCTTTCCTGCCTGCAAGTGCAGCAACACCAGTGGCTCTCAGCTTCTGTTCTGTAGAACTGAGAAGAAAGTCTGGATATCAGTATGTTATTCTCTTTGGACAATATTCAGTGATTCCATGTATGTGAATGAATGATTATGCTTGACATGAAGTAGAGAACAAAGCTCCTGAGGAGTCTTTTTCCCCTGTTGTTAAATCAGAACATAGTATTTAGATGCTACTAAAGATGGTCAGAAAGAAGCCAGCATATTTACTGCAAATGTGGGGCTAAAAAGCTGTGGAGTTGAGCTAATGCCAAGTGGGATCAGCTTCAAGAAAGTAGCAATAGTCACTTAATCTGAAGGTTTGCATTTCCAAAACATTTGTGTACTGCTATTTCCATAGTATTAGTCAGGTAAATAAAGGGGAAAGTTACTGTTCTGTGGTATCACAAGGAATACTGTGCAAGTTCTAGGTCAGCTTTTTTTGTTGGAAAAAAAGGAAAAAAGCTTTTTTCTAGTTTGGTGCAGAGACTGAGCTGGCAAAAGAAAGGCTATCCCTAACCCAGAGCAGGGTGTCACAGTGCCACTGGCACGTGGGCACGGGCTGTGCAGGAGGCCTGGGGTGCAGAACACAGAAAGGGAGTGGGCAAAAGGAACAGGCAGATGCTTGTTCCTGTCACCAAGGGGGTGTTGCACTGCTCCAGCTCTGGAGCATTCCATGTGGATTCTCTGTAACAGGCTCTTTGTTACCTGCTTTAATGTATTTCTGAACAACTGGTTTACAATTAATTAATCTTAAACTAATTAGTGGTGATTGCATGCAAATAGCTTACAGATTTCAGTGCAGTAGATATAAGCGAGCAGAACCATTATTTGGATGATAATTTACTCCACAGAGGAGTCCACAGAAACTGAAATGTCAACAAGGCCTGATGTTGAGGTGCTTATCCAAATTCCCCATGGACAGTCTAATGAGAATAATGTTATTTCTTCCTCTCAGTGTGGTTGGAGAGTCAGTCCAAAAGGAACAAATTAATCAACTGTTTTTGGAGCCTTGGGGCAGAACAGTCCATCAGGAGAGGTGCTTCAGCTTTGCTGTCAGAGGAGGCTTTGGAACCATTTTTTCTTAGATATATAAAGAGAGAGGTATTGTGGGCAGTAATCTGGCTAGTGCCTTTGGCACCTGGCAAAACAATAAATATGACATGTACATGTTTTCTCTTATCCCAAGGTGTATGGGAGTAAAGAATAATGTGTATAAATGAATATGAATGTGTTTAAATACACAACAAAGTCTTAAGTTTTGTAAAGGTAATTTCAGAAGTAAAATAATGTAGTTTAATGCAATCCTTAGATGTAATGAAAGATCTATTAATTTAATTGATATTGTCACAGAACCTAATTTTAGATGGCCTCTGGCCACTTACACAACTGATCAGATAGAACACAGTATTTCATGCTCTAAAACTCCATAGAAATATTTCTGTTGTCAGGGATTGTTTTTTGCCTGTCTCTCTCCTTATCTTGCTTTCCTCTCCCAATAGCAACAATTTAAATAGGTTCCTATCCACGTGGGAGGCTGAAGCAGCAATTGTGTGGTCCCTTTTCAGCTGCAGAGGTACCTGTAGGCATTTGTTTCCCTAATGAATGGTAATAGGTGAGGCAGAACTCCAGCTCTGTCTGCACAAGATTGGTTTGTTTTTCTAAACTTCACAGACAGCTGCTGCTGTTCTGCAGAATGCTGCCTGTAGTGCATCAGTATTTTTAGTCTGAGCAGCAGACCTGAGGCTGTGTAGGAAGGTGTTTGCTGGTCCTGGTAGCAGGGCAGCTAATGCCGTCCACAGACCCAGCCCCTACCTCCCATCTTGGAGAGGGCTATTTTGGGAAATCTCACAAAAGTTTGCATCAGTTGAACACCAGTCTCTTGAGGAAAATAAATTCCACACTGTGCCCATGCCAGTCTTAGTGTGGATCATTTTTACTTTGTGTGTGGCTTCCATTTATTTAACTCAAGCCTGCTAGCTGGAATTGAACAATGAAAAGCTGTTTGTCCTGCCCAGCTACACAGTTGGAATTCATGCTCCACAGGATGCTATGAAATTCTCCCCTGCTGTACATCCCTTTTTCTACAGACATGGGCCTAAAAGTCCATTAAATTGGTTAATGGGAACCATCCAGAGCATTGATGCAACTTGAATGTTGCATCATACTTCAATGCATCACTAAGTGCTCCTGGTTATTATGCAAAGCATTGTGTAGCATTTAGAATCTTATATTCTGCAGGATTTAAAGGTGTGCAAACCCTGGAAATATTTAATCTTACACAGTTACAAAATCACCAGCTGCAGAAACTTACTGGTTTGGGCATTAACTCTGTAGGCTGTTTTCAGCTTCTAACAATTTCATTTTACTTTCAGGCCTTTGGGCTTATAATTGTATCTTCTGAGTAAACAGATTTAATCTCTCTGGTGATTATACAAATCAATGTAATGAAAGTTGGGGTTTAGGAATGTTTGGTAATGAAATAATATGTTAAAAGTTGCAGTGAATTAAATTTGTTAGTCACAAAGTTACATTTTTCCTATTTATGAACAGTGTTAGATTCATAGGGAAGAATGGTTATGGCCATGGCCAACTACAAGGGACTCTTCCTCCCATTTCCCCTGCTCATATCATATATAAAGAGTGAAAAGTTTAAAAATCAAAGTCTTAATATAAGCAAATATGTTAATTGAAGAAGTGGTAGAGCTTTGTAAATATTCCTTGTTTGGTTTTTGACTTCCCTGCAGTTATGATAAAGTAAGTAAATTGTTACTGGATAAAATTTTACAGCATTTTTCAATTAAACTTGTGTCCTCAAGGATGTGCCACACCAAACAACGTGATATCCTTTTAAAACATTGACTCATTTTCACATGCAGCGTTGAGATTCAAATGGAAATAACATCTTGGTTATGTGGGCATAAAAATGTCCATCTAATAATGCTTTGTGTTTGTGCACAGAATTCAAAAGCAGCTGAAAACCTTCTGGCAATGGAATATCTTTTATGGCCTGATCCCAGTGCAGGTACTCTCCACAGAATTACTGTAACCTGAAAACAGGGGCCTTAAACAATGCCCTGGAAATGTGCCCAGCCTCTTGGTTCTTTTTCTCCCAATATTTTTGGCATTTTGATTTTTATCTGCATCCAACTCTTTGGTATTAGTAATACTGGTTTCTGTGCTGTCATTTTGTCACCTTGCAGTTCTTAGTAGGTCAGAAACAGGAGTTTGAGGCTGGGTACTTTGTAATATTTCCATTTCCTCCTCATACATGAGGTAAAATTTTGATGGCTCCAGGCTCGAGTCCATAGTGTGACAAATCTTTGATTGTTCAGTTGCTGCTTTGAACAAAATTAATGCTCTTAATTGAAGCCCCATTAGATTTGGCAGCTATTTTGCCTGCAGATTATAGCTGGTGACCAGGTGATTTTATCAGCAACAACAATGGTGACAGTGTCAGAGGAGACAGAACAACTTTAGCTCCTCAGCTGGATTTCCTCCAGCCCAGGAATGAAGCTCTGTGGTGAGGAGCAGAGGAACATCCTGTGTACCTGTGCTGCTGCTGAGCTTTCATGGCAGTAAGTGAACACCTCTCCAAAGCAAGCCACCCGCTGCAGGGCCTCCTCCTTGAAACTCTGTGAAATGCTGTTAACCACTGTTCTGGGTTTCACCATGCCAGTTCCCAGGCTGTCTCTGTGTGATGTACTAATGGGTGCCAATCTCTTGCAGGTGGGTGTGCATGGCATTAGAATAGAGTTCATCAACGAGAAAGGATCAAAGCGCACGGCCACCTACCTGCCCGAGGTTGCCAAGGAGCAAGGTCATTGTTGCACTTTATTTCCTATGATCTGGTGAAGAGTTTAACATTCCTGTAAATCTAAAATGCAGTGTTTGACCTTGCACTGATGTGACATGATGGAGCAGTGTTTAATTGTAAGAAGACTCGTATATGAAATGCCAATTACATGCCTGTGTCAGTCTCCTAGTGGGCTTCAGTAAACTGTAGCTGATTTTTGAGCCAGTCATAAATGCATGGAGCTGTAGAGAAATAAAATGTGGAGGAATGGTACAGTGCAGTCAGTCAGGCCAACAGCTGTTAAAAGCTGCCAATTTTTGTGTGGCTGCTAGGCTGGGATATGAGGGAGATGCAGAAGCTCTGTTTAGCATTGGGATGGCTGGGCAGTTATCTTAATCATTATTTATTCCTGAATTCCTGATGATCAAGTTGTTTTTCAGTTAGGTACTTTCTGCTAATTCATGTTACAAACACTGACTTCCCAGGGTTTTTAATGGATGGAAGGAAAGTATTTTCAATATGGAAGTACAAAAGAATGTTGTTAAAAGTCCTTTTAAGAGAGGCACAGACTTAAGTTTGTGAATTTAAAAAACTAGAGTAGATTTTGTTGAACGGTCTTTTTCTGACTCTGAACACTCCCTTTTTTTTTATTTCCAAGGTTGATAGTGTGTCTCAATTGTTTATAGTTTGTATTTCTGCTGCTTTTTTTTTACCTTTTTATATATAAGTTTATCTACAAAGAGTTCAGCTGATACCTTTACCAAGAATTCTTTTTAATTGATAATTCTGTTTCCAGATAGTCTCATAAAAGTCTAGGAGTATTCTAAGCTTTTTTTAAAATTCAGGAATTGTGGAGGAAATGTGTCTAAATTTATGAGTAGTTTTAGTAGACCATGAATTGCAATCTGATTCTTTAAAATCTCCAGAACTACTTATTTGAATTTTGTATGTGCTCAATTCTACTGTGTTTTTTGCAGGTTTTTTAATGTAACAGTGTGACTAATTATTGTGTCTTTAGGAAATAATATGTCTAACAGCTATTTATAATATGAGAGTCTTTTAAATAAATAGGAGGTTTGGGATAGCATGAAGATTTTATTGAGCACAGTAATGAATCTGTATTTTAAATCCATTGCTTCTTGCATTATCTAGACACCTATAATATATAGTTGTTCTAAAGTCAGCCATATCTCTGTAAAGTAAGGTGATGTTTATGAAGAAGTCTGATTTCAAGTTCTCTTCACATGTTCAACTAATTATTATTTTAAATATTATACATAAGTTTAGTTTTCCATATTGTTATAACCATTTATAACGTCAGAAGTGGCTGTGATACATGATCATACCAGAATGCTTTGGAAAAGTTTTTTTGTTTTGTATCACACACCCATTTTAGGACATTTGGGTAGAGTAGGTTCACTTTTAATGTATTTCAGCTATGAGATGAGAAATATATGTTGTTTGTAGAGTGAGCTGTGTGTGTAAAGAAATCCTGAATGTGGTATTTCCTTCAGCTGTCCTGAAGTAGGGAAGAATGTTTTGGTTTATCCCAGATGCCAGCAGAGCCCTTGCACCCCCAACAGCACCACACACTGTACTGTGCTTTTGCAATATCTCTTCCTATTGCTTCATTTCTCACTAATTTGTGCTACTGTGAAATTCAACAGGATGGGACCACATTCAAACCATAGATTCCTTGTTGAGGAAAGGAGGCTACAAAGCTCCAATTACTAATGAATTCAGGAAAACAATAAAGCTAACCAGGTATGCACTGGGATACCACACACAGCCCTGTTCTTGTAATGCTCCTTCCTGGTAAGTGCTCCTGCAGATGTAATGGTGAACTCCCCTGGATGTGACATTCATGGTTCCTTTGTTCCCCAAGAGCAGTGCAGGCTTAGAAGAGGCTCTGCACAGGGATGAGTGAATCCCCTAAGCAGGAGTGAGGGCTGCCTGTTCAGTACCATGGCCTGTCAGTTCCTGCAGATCTGGGCTGATAACTCTGCATGTTCACAGCTGGTTTAGCTCTGCCTTCTCACAGAGGGATTTCTGGCTGTGGTGGGTGTTCAGAGCTGTGGTTAACAGGGATTACTTGCTCTTGTTGGATTTGTTTGGGCAGATGGTGCATGGTGGGGCTGCTGCTGCATTGCCATGGAGGCCCCTCAGAGCTCTGCATCCTCAGAGAAACCTCTGGGTTATGTCCTGTGCAGTGCAGGTTTCCCTAATCCTGAGGTGTGAGACATGCAAGCCATGCACTGCTTCCACAGCCAGTGTTCTAGTGAAACTGTGTCAGGGTATTCCCAGGAGTGGGGACAAGACTTTAATATTTTATTTCATACCAGTTTAGTTTGGTTTTTCTTGAGGTTCTTGAGGGCCCCTTAGTGTGTGGCAGCCAAGGTATTTCAGAATTAGCAGCAAAAACTCTGCCCATAATATTGTCCTTAGGTTGTGGAGGGTAGAGGAGTCTGTATGAATGTCTGTAGGAATGGTTTAAAGCTATTTATTTCTATAAGCCTGCAGTGTAAAATGACTGCTGAACTCGTTATTTAGTCATGCATGGAGAAATAGGATTTTTTAAAATCTTAGGTTATAAGGAAATTTTGACCATTTGTCTTCTTCAAGGAGATAAAAATTTTGGGTCTCAATGAATGTTTGGAATTCTGGATTCTTATAGGAACCTAACTACTGTGGAGTAGCTCTAAGTAATGGAAACATTTTATTCTGAAGGTTAAAGTAGGGAGGAAGGATTTACAGAAGCCAGCTGAATTTCCAAGTGCAGAGCCCCAGTCTCCTTTTAATTCATTCCAGCTGTACACCTTGTTATCTTATTTTCAAAAAGTGTATCTGGAGATAGCTGAGGGCAAGAGTAATAATGCAATGGATCATTTCTGTGCACCTCAGCAAATAAGGAGCATATTTTTTCATTAAACAAAAATTCTGTATAGCACACGTTTTCTTCCTGCTGCATGATTTTGCTTGGAGCGATGGCATGGAACACAAAACCAAACAAAAAACACCTAAAGTTCACCCCACTCCTCCCAAAAAACCCCACAAAAAGCCTTATGTTTAGTGTAATTAAGTTCACAACAATGAAACTGCTACTACAGTCAATTGCCTGATAAGTGAAATGAGCAAACCATAATTTCTTTCAACATATCAGAAAAAGGGGTTTTTTGACTGCTTTACTTGCTTAAAATCTCAGATAACTGCTGACAGATTAGACAGCATTATTAAAATACTAATTGTTTTCCAGCATTAGACAACCTGTTGTAGAACCTCATTTTAATAATTTATTGTCATACATGAAAATGTCTACTGGAGGAGTGAATAAGGGTCTTTAACTTCTTTTTCAAGTCTTCTGAATTAAAGTAAACATCTTGTGTGTGAAGAAAGCTTTAGGCTGATCCTGAGTCTGTCACTCCCTTCAGGTTCACACCCAGCAGTTCTGGGCCATGGTTTGAAAGAGAGTTGAACAGTGGCACAGAGGCACTCAGAGCAGTCAGAGGGGTCTGGAATGCAGAGCTCAGCAGCTGGGGATGCAGAGCTGTGCAGGGGCTGTGCAGTGCCCCTGATGTCTGTCACTGTCACCTGCAGAGCCCCTCCTTGTGTCCCATGGGGGGAGTTCCATTCACTGGTGCCATGTACCATCCACAGATTCCAGAGGAGCTGCTGCTTTCTCTGCAAGGCCCAGCAGCCACTGGTGCCTTGTGTTCCTCACTGTCAGACAATACTGATGCAGAATATATATACACAGACAACACTGCATTCAGAATATTTGTTGTTGTCAGGACCTGGATTCTGCTTTTAGTTACCAGGAGTTGGGCAGTGTTCTTGTGGGCCCATTCTCCATTATTTCTCAACTGACTTGGGAGGCAGGAGAGGTCCCAGTGGAGTGGGAGCTGGCAGATGATGTTCCATTTGGGAGAAGGGAGGTCCTTGTTATTACATGCCTGCTGGTCTCACGTCAGTGCCCGGTAAAATTATTTTGGTGCCTCTCTGTGAGGACATCAGCTTTAGGGTGTGATGAAAGTGACCAGCAATGGTGAAAGGCCTCAAGGGCAAGACTCAGGAGGAGTAGCTGAATATGTTTTGGTCAGTTTGGAGAGGGCTGAGAAAGATCTCACTGGGGTCTACAGGTTCCTTGAGGGGGCAGTGGAACAGAGCTGCTTATCTCCTCTTTCAGGTGACTAGCAATAGAATGTGAGGGAAGGAATGAAGCTGCCTCAGGGGAAGTTCAGGCTGGACATTAGGGAAATATTCTTTACTGAGAAGGTGGTCAGGCACTGGAACAAGCTGTCCAGGGTCATGGCATCCAGCCTGTTGAGGCCAGGGGTGTCTGAACAATGCTTTTCACCATATGGTTTAGTTTTAGGTAGTTGCGTGAGGAGCAGGGAGTTGGACTCGCTGTTCATGATGGGTCCCTTCCAACTGGAGATATTCTGTGGTTCTAGTCTAAAAAGAATGTAACTATATTTAATGTAGCTGGGATAATTTTAAAAGCAGAATTTGGCAGACAGTCGATACTGATTGTTTAAAAACAGCCCAAAAATCTATAGTGCTTGTTTATGTTTTTTCCTACTATATTTTTGTAGAGGGTTGGCTGAAGCTACAGTACATCCTCTATTCCCTCTAGCTCAACCAGCATAGTAGCCAACCATTTTTAACAATTCTGTTTGCTTAAAGTATTTTTTCATAAGCAATTACATTGTGATTTGTCACATGATTCAGGAAATGACCCTGGCATTTGTGGCAGTTCCCTTGTGCAGCTGAAGTCAGTCTTAATCCCAGCATCAGAAGTACAGAGCTCTTACCACTAAACAAAGCAGCAGTGCAGCATTTCTGGTGCTACTTGCAGCTTCCTGGTAACAGTTCCTGAACTGGCTCTCTGCTCTTTGCCAGGTACCGCAGTGAGAAGATGACGATGAGCTACACAGAGTACCTTGCCCATCGTCAGCATCATCACTTCCAGAATGGTATTGGGCACCCCCTTCCACCATACAACCATTATTCCTGACACTGAGCCGCATGACCAGTCACTGGACCTCTCTGCAGACCTCTTCCCAGGAGACCCTGCCCCTTCTTGGTCTAGCTATCTCTATTACTGTACCATTTTATGATGATAGTTTCCGTTGCCATGTTGAGGCTCCTTGGTTGGTTCAGCTCATCGTGGCAACGGGAGGGAAAACTGCATTACTACAAAGATCCCATACCTTTTTCTTATTGATTCACTGCAGATTTTTTTGCAGCATATACCCTTGGATTTTTTATGAAAATTTAAATTTCTACTTCATTAACATTGAATTATATCAATCAAGGCTTTCTGTAACTGTGGATGGAAGGAAGAGTTTAAGGATTGAAGTTAGGGATGCTTTGCTTAGCAAGAAGGCATTCATGGCTTTTGCATTAATGGGTGTGATAGGGAATGAAACATATCAGATTCAGGTATTGAAGTAGACAATGAATTGCATTTTCATAACATTCTTAATGACGTTGTGTGTACAATATCTCACCTTCACAGTAAAGATTCCATGTAGCTCTATACAGGATCTCCAGATCCAGCACAAACAGCCGGAGCACCAAGGCTGACATGCAAAATGCTTTTTTGGGATGAAGAGAAGCGACTCATGTACAGCGAGAGGTGATGTTAACATGGCAGCATTTTCAGAATCAAGTGGCCTAAATGATTTGGGCACAATCCAACCCAGGACCCTTTTGTGTCCCATCCTGTGCTGGGAATCACAGGCAGCCCAGGCCTGTCAGGAGTAGTCACGAGAATGCATTCGTAATGAGACGATGCCTTTGTGATGACTCAAATTAGGAGTGACATTTGTGTCCTAAAAACAGATTGGTGAGTAGCAGATGTCGTATTAGGAAGGAAATGAATTTAGATTTTAGTGCCTTTGACTATAACATAATTATATACTTATATATAAAATTCATAGAAAACATATACTTCAGACATTTTAGCAAACCCTGTTGAGGGTGCTCTGGCATCAGGGTTTTGGACACTTTTTTTCTCTTTAAAGTGAGATTTACTTTTTTTTATTTTTATTAGCAAACTTATTTTGGAAAAGAGAAATCCCTGTTCTGTTCTTCATCTGCTTTTGAACTTACTGAATTTTATCAAGTCTTGAATAGTTGGATCAAGTTAACTTTTGCTTAATAAAAGAAAAAAACTTGTGAGAGAGCCAGGACAAGTATGCCATAATGTTACATGTTTTCATCTATTGCAGGAATAGTGCTTGAGAGCTGTAAGTACTGTGTAATAATTCTGATCCCCCTCCACACGGTAGAAGAAAGAAAATCGATTGGAACTTTTTCCTGCTGTAAAAATAGGATTTAGTTAAAAGGTATGTGTGGTCTGTTTGCAAGGCCAGTTGATGGCAGGAGCTCACTGCTTCCTCCTGTGCCTGCAGAACTCCCACTGCTGCCTGTTGCAGCACAGGCTGCCTGTTACAGAAAAGACCTTCCTAATCTGAGTGAGTAAACCACAGTAAGCAGAAATTCCAGTTACTTTGAATAATGAATGTTTGTAAATACATAGATATATAAAAATCAAATAGATAAAATTCAGTTTAAAAAAAAATTGGATTAACTGTAAAAGTGTTTCAATAGGGTTTCAAAGTCGGATAAGGATAAATTATGCTCATCCCTTATGTGAGGTTAGGTCTGCCACTTAATTTCTATGGAGGTTCTTGTAGAAGGTCTTTGGTATTCCTTCATCCACAGCATTTATGTCCAAATATTACCACTTTCAGTTGCGATGCCTTAATTTTTAAGCAGAGGGCCTGAAATTTCAGGAGCCAAGAGATGCCAGCCAGAAGCTGCAAAAATGAGTAAATGTTTATACAGAGGCTATTTTGGATGATACTGTTGTCTTGTTTCTACTTGGGGAACACTTTTAGATGAATTAGTCTTCAAGTGGAAATGTGAACAAGTGGCTACCTGATAGAGTTGTGTTGGTTTTTTTTCTTGCCCTTATAGGGAACCTGAGCACAAACTGAATCATTCTGCTGCGAAAAAAAGTCATCCAACCCCATCTTTATCTGTCATCTCGTTACAGCTCGCTCGTGCTTCTGCATGAGCTCATTGTTAGAAGTTTTTTAAAAAGATCTATTATATATAAAAATATATATGTATTGAAAGGTGCTAATCAACCTCAAGAAGGTCACGTGACTGGTCATGCGGATCTAAAATCATATCAGATTTTTTAAGAAATCTTCGATATATGCAGATGTTATACAGAATTTCTTACCAGTGTAATAATGATATACTGATGAATAAACAATCCTGCAGGATTTTAAGGACAAGGTCAGCAATACTTCCCACCATGGCTTGGGGGAGAAAAGGATAGTTTTGTCTCCTTTTTGTATACAGCATAATGCACAATGCATTTTTGTCTATCTCTTAGTAGCTGTTGCTTAAAAATATAGTTAAGGGTGTTATACAAACTGTAAAGGTGTGCTTTTGAACCGAGCTCATGCCAGACCCTACTGGACCAGAGTTTTGTATCACTAATTTAAAAACTGTTACAGAGTCTGTGGTCAATCAGATTGTATGATTTTTTTTTTTTTTAAGATTGGAATAATCAGTCTACCTACAGTGTTTCTAGGGCACCTACCTCCTCAGCACATTGTGCTGAACTGCTGCAGATTGTTTCTCTGTAATTGTGGGATTCTTTGTACCAAACGTGCAGCTCACTGTGACATGCACTGGCACAGCACAGGTCTGTTTGCTTAAAGCTAATCAGCAACTGCTCTCACAAATGTCATTCCCTCCTAGTTACATTTAGTAGCTTTTAGCTGCATTGTTGGGGTTAGCTACAGATTTGTTTTTCATTTGGGGTACTTTATAGAAATTAAGGTACAACCAAGTAGCTTATTTCACTGTTTGTTAAGTTGAAATGCTGATTTTTTTTTTTTTTTTTTAATGAGCACTACTCAGTTTGCCTTATTCCATTGAAGAGATTGTTGGGTTTTTTTGGGGTTTTTTTCATTCTCTTGCCTAATGTTCCTAAAAACTCTGTTCTGTAAACTGAGTTAGACAACCAAACCATAGACTTGACACGAAGCTGTTACTCGGTGATGCTTCAAGTGTCCTCCCCGCTGCCACCGCGGCGGCTGCTGCTCCGGCAGGGGGGGACGCTCCGGTCCTGACCTCAGCCCCGCTCTGGAACCAAGGTGGGCACAGCCCTGGCACACCTGGAGTTTGTATATGGACCTCTACTTGTCTCAACTGTGCGGGTTTTTAAAACTGTTGTCTGGAGTAGGTTACATCTCTTACGTGTGTTAGATCGAACCAAAGAAGCCTCCAGCCATGCCCAAATGCTGCTCCTAAAGCCTGCCTTCCAGTCCTTACAAAATCCCTGCAGGATTAAATGTGTTAACTTTTTTATTTTTGTACAGTTTCTAACTGATTTTTGCTAGTGATGTTAATTGAATTAAGTTTATTTGGGGAGTCTGAGTATCTCCTCCATTTAAATAAACTGGTGACTTTCATTTTATGTTAAAAAAAAAAAAGTTAAAAAAAAAAAAAGAGAAACCCAAAGTGTGCCTCTCAGATTTAAGGGTTTCTGGTTACATTTATTCTTAAGACCAGCAATGATTCTTTATATACAAAGATATGTTTTCCTCATTTTTTATTACTGTTAAAGAAAAAAAATAAAAAAGAAAAACCTCTTTCTTTGCTCTGGACTCAGTAATTGCGCTGGTACATAAACGCACTGAGAAAACAAACTTTTGTTTGAAACTTTTGTAACAACTTATGACTGTTTTTATATATCAAAGTTGATTCTTTTCAAGATATTTGGATCTAGTTTCTAAGTTATTTTAGTGTTTTATATGTTACAAAAAAAAAAACAAACTTACTTTAAATTGTTCACCAGCATCTTGAGTTATCTTCAATGCCATGGTGATACACAGTGGGCTTAGAGCTACCTGGAGTAGCTTGTAAGGCCTCAGTCTTTTCCTTCCCTCCTTAGCAACTCAATTGATTACAGTAATATCACAGATTACCTGAACCCCCTTCCTTTATAACTAGATCCTTCTTCCTTCCACATTTAATTGCTATTAGTGTGAAGAAACTGTTGAAATGGGCATTTTAATATAAGTACGGCTTAAAAAGAGAAAAATGAGGAAAAAGAAAAAAAAATGCTAGAAGGTTATCTGTGGGTCTGTGAGATATGGCTGTGGAAAGATATTGTAGTAGTTTTAACACTATTGTTATTACCTTTTAAATCATTTACCCAATAAAATAAGGAAAAAGAATCACCATTTCTTTTTATGTTTCTCTGCTTAAGTGTGTTGCTTGGTCAGTGTTTTTATTGAAGCATTTGTACCTGGTGTTAATGTCAAAGGCTAATGGTGTGTTAGAAGTATTTTCCTGTCTTGTCTGCTGTAGGAACAAACTGGAGAAAGGTACGTGCACTAAACACTCCCAGTGAAATCACCATTTATATCAGCTACATCAGTTATTTATCAGTATATTCAGCAGTATTTATATCAATTGCCAGTTCAGTTTTTTACTTCTTGTCTAACTTTACACATGGAATTCTGCCCAGGCCTGAGCTCCCTCCTGTGAAGCAGAAATGCTTTTGAAGCAAAACTTCTTTGCAGAACCAACTATACTGGTGTCAGCAACACAGCACTGGTACCCCTCAACAGCCAGACTGTTCAACAGAACCTTGTGCCAGTGTGTGTTGAAGAACCTCTGTCAAAGCAACAGCACAGCTGGTGCCAAAACTGAGTTGGAGAACTTTGGTCCCTCAGCCAAATTCTTGGTGCACTGAGACACTTTCTACTGAGTCTGAGGTAGAGGGAGCATATTTCCCCGGTAGGATAATTCCTGAGACAAAGCATTCCATCTCCCTGGAACTCAGCTCTGAGTTTGGAAGGGCTTTTGTTTGCCTCATGCTCTATTAAAAGCCTTGCTGGCTGTAGCTGTAGTGCCTTTGAAAGCAGAGCAATAGAATCCATGTAACCTTTGGATGTTGAAGTCTTGATGCAGCCATTCCTTCACGTGCTCTGAAACTGTGATTTAGGAGAGTAACAAACATCTGAAAGGAAACCTGCCTGGGTAAATACTAAACCAGTGATGGAAGCTTGGCTCACAGATTTGGTAAAATTCAGTGTAAAACCTACACTAAACCTAGTCTAAAACCCCAAGGCCATTGAAAGGCAGAGCTAATTACCACTTCCTACAATAAGTTTCCACTTTTCTCACTGCTTTAGCTCTCCAGTTCCCATGCTGTAAAAATCAAACCAAGCCAGTAGCAGATGTAGAAACTCACTTATTCTTACATATTTGTTGGTATTAAACAATAAAAGGCTGATTTCCAATTAGTTACAGAGGGCTGCTGACAGTAATCAGCAGTGCCTGCAATGGGAAATTGCTTGCTTGGTTCAACTCAGGCTGCCATACAGCACTCCACACTGGATTTCTACTTAAGCTGTTTCCTCAGTCTTTGTACTCTTCCAGAGAAATTAAGCTGGAAAATTGATTCTTTTCCCCAGCCACATGAAAAATTGAATCCTCTGCAATGGATATATAATAACACAGGGTGGGCACATCCAGTATGTTTTTTTTCCAAGAACAGTATTTGCCAAGAACTGAACACAAGGCAATAACCTGCTTGTCTGAGATGTACTGGGTCACAAGAATACATTTAACTATGCTGTAATCATGTTTATTGCAGCCAGAAGCATTTGCAAAATACATTATAACTGCTTTGCCATCCTGTGATGTGAGGCTGAGTGCAGTCCCACAGCAGCTTTCTGAACAAAGGTGTGAGCTGAAAACTTCTGTATATGTTTTCACATCTTCTGCTAAAGTGCTGTGAAATGGGAATTACAGGACGTTGCCCAGGCTGGGGTAGGAACAGTGAGGAAGCCTGGAAAAAGGATCCTTGGGCTGCAACAGCTCCCTGAGCTCTGCACCTGAAAGACAAGGACAGGTCCTATTTAAACAGTGATTAAAGGATTTATAGCCTGCAATGAGCTCTGCCAGTAAACTGCTCTTGACTGACAGGTAACAGGCAAAAGTCAGACTGAACTGCTTAGGATTCCAGAAATCCCAGTACCCACTGTGTTCCCAGGAACTGCTGTGTGCAAGGCAGACAACATCAGATTGTTTCAGACAGGAGCCTCCATCTTCTTACCTGATTTATAAGGAGCTAATATTAATGTGCCTCTGTGATTCTTACCTAGTTATACAAAATCCTAAGCAAGACAGACTCAGCCATGGCACAACTAGAATGATAACAAAACTATCCAGTATCCCGTAAAATGCATTTATTTGTTTTAATTTCAAGGTTTAACAACTATTTGCCCAATGATCTGGACTTAGGGCACAACAACAAAAAAAGCCCACCAGAGCAAAATACAAAAACAAGTACACAAATTACCCCTCATTTGTAAATGTTACCTCATAACCAAAGTTAAGCACATTAAAAAGTTTACAAAATTTATAACACTTACAAATTATTCAGACCTAACAGCATATGTGGCAGTTGAGCCCATCCACATCCATCCTTGCCCTTTCCAACCCCTTCTGTGCCTGGATGATGCCATGCTGGGACTGGAGTGTGGGGAAAGCCCTGCAGGCCCCTGGTGCTCCAGCCCAGCCCCTGGCACAGGATGGTCAGGGACAGTGGGGTGTGCTCACTGCTCTGCCTGCTGTGTCCTCTGCAGCATTGGGATAATGACTCAGGAAATGCAGAAAGAGTTTTTAAAAGTACAAAATTGACCCTGAATAAAAATAAAATTATTTATAAAACAGCTTGGCTTTGACTAAGTTACACCAGCAGCTGCAAGAGAAATTTACAGCAATATCACTTGAAGTACAAGGTCACAAAAATCAACAGATTTGTTATGAGTCCTGTCACTGTAGAACTGAAAACACCAAGCTGACCTGCCTGCCTGCAGAAACCTCCCACCAGGGCTGACATGTACCCTTTTCCTGGGTTTTGGCTTTTTCAGAGCTTTGTTAACTGTAAGGATGAATTTAATTGCTAACGATCCACCTAGAGTGAAACAATTGTCACACTGAAGAAAACACCACAACTCTATTTTCCATAAGCTATGGATAGAAAACAAATTCAAAACAAATGCTTCTGGTTTAGATGCAAGACTTAGGACATAGAAGTACAGTCAGTTAACAGTTGCAAATAGCCATTTCTGAAAAATACAATTGAACTTTATAAAATTATCTCAAATATACAAGAATATCAAAACTCTGTGGCCAGAAACAGAAACCTACTCTTAGGTACTCTCTGACCTCAAGGTTTGACTGGACTGCAAATGGACTGACTTTTCTTCAAGCACACATAAGTTTAGCTTAGGGCAGCATCAGAACTAAGAAGCTGAACCAAAACCAGCTCCAGGTGTGTGTTCATAGACTGTGGCTTTTCATCAATGTACAAACACATGGGCAAGAGCTATTTGTTAGCACCTCTCAAAAGAAACAAAGCAAATTCTTCTTTGGTGCTTAAAAGAGGAAGTTGAACAAACAGATCCAGCTCAGGCACTGTACAGTGTCTGGGATCCTGGACAGCTGCAGCCATGGCAGGAGGTGGTGGGGGCAGAAATGTTACTGGTTTGGAGAGCTACTTACTGCAATGCTGCATTAACAAACCCATCAGTAAACAGGTTTATTATACAAAATAATGCTGCATTCATGGGTACACTTGGAGGGAAATGCAGCCAGTGGCAGCTGGAGCAATGAGTTTGTTTCTTTTGAAATGCCTACAATACCAACAGTTGGAGGGCTCTGTTCAGACCCTTCACCCATAGCAGCATCTCTGAAGGCCAGGCAGTGGCACTGCACAAGAATTTTTTGGAGTATTCTGGCCAGCAAATGAAGTTGCTCTGGGGTGAGATTTTACACTGAACTTCAGCTGCTGAAGTTCCCAGTGCCATGACACATCTGGGCACGTGTGACAGGAGCCCCAGGACAGCCCTTTCAATTGCACTGCACTGCAGCACTGTAAAACCTCATCACCAGGCACTGGGCAACAGCTTCAAGTTATCTTGACATGGACTGAGTGTGTAACTCCCCAGGAGAGAATGCAATTGCCTCCCAAGAACAGCATTACACTTTTGCTTTCATTTCCAGCATAAATAGGCATAAAGCAACCAAAGAAATCTGTATAATGTAACTGCCTATAAAATAAACCATTCAGGGAAAAGAAGAATCAGCCTGTGCCAGGGAAAACAACAAATAAGTGCTATAGAGATGAAGCACTCTGCTTTCCCATTTCCTGCACATATGGCAAGCTCTGGCTAATGCATATTCCCAGCAGATACCAGAGATAGGTGAGGAATGAAGGATGTGAAGTTCCACAATTGCTTCAGAAGTTTTTCCCTTTTCTGCTCCCATTCTGACCTGTCCTTCCCCTTCTGTGGAGCCTGTCTCAGCTACACTGATGCAGTTTTGAGTGCTGGGTCATCATAAATCTACATAAAGTTCTAAAAGCCTTCAAAGAAGGGCATGGGGAAGCAGGGAATAATTGTAAGTTTTGGGCCTGCCACTACAGGAAAGACACTGAGGCTCTGGAGCACACCCAAAGCAAAGCATTGGAGCTGGGGAAGGGTCTGGAGCACACATCTAAGGAATGGCTGAGGCTTTAGCCTGGGGAAAAGGAGGCTCAGGGTGGACCTGTCACTCTGCAACTGCCTGAAGGGAGGGTGGGGGTCAGCCTCTTGTGCCAGGAAATAAGCAACATGACAAGAGGAAACAGCCTCGAGTGGCACCAGGGAAGGTTTAAATTGGACTTTGTGAAAAATTTCTTCCCCAGAAGGGTTATCAAGCCTTGAACAGGCTGCAGTGGAGTCCCCAACCCTGGAGGGGTTTAAAAGATGTGTAGGTGTGGCACCTGGGGATAAGGGTAAATGGTGGGCTCAGCAGTGCTGGGTTAATGCTTGGTTTGATGAACTCACAGGTTTTCTCCAACCTAAATGATTCTGTTCTAACTCAGCCAGCCTCACTGATAGTGCACAACAACAAATAAGCAACAGCTTATATTCAAAAGGTGAAGGTTGGACTGCCTGCCTTCCCACCTGACTCCAGCTGCACCATTTGATTCCTTCACTGCAGCTCCAGTACTTCTAAAATCCTTACTGAGAGCAGGAGTTGGTTACCTCTCTACTTTTTTGCTTTGTTCAGCGAGACATTTTCTCAGCTTAAATTGGTACAAAAGATTCAACAAGCTCCAGAACGTGCCCACACGAGGTTTAGAAGGACAGTCCAAGCCCCACTGGCTCTGATGAGCAGCTCCAGCAGCAAACCCCATGTGGTGAAATTACAGCTGGAATTTCTGTGTGACTCAAAACAACCGGAGCAGCATAAGAGGGAAAAGCACAGGTGGGCCCAGGGAGGGAGGGCAGGGGCAAGCACTCCCAGCAGCTCTGCACCAGGAATCCCTTTGCACTGCCCAGGGATGGCCCTGGCAGCTCTGCTCACATTCCTGCTACTGAATTTTAAGTCAACCAGAAGAGCTTGCAAATTCTGCTTTCCAAGCACAGAGCCTGCACTGGGTGAGACACCTGAGCTCATTTAAATGCTCCTGCAGTTTTAATTGACCAGAGGCAGTCAATGGTGGCAAACAGCAGCTGCTTTGTACTTGTTTGGAATGCCCTGAAGCAGATGATTACAGATAGGAAATGCTATAGTTTAAAAAAGGAAAACAGAAAAGGCTCCTACTTAGAGAAGTGTTTCCAGTAACTACAATATCCTGGCAGGAAAAAGAAAGGGAAGATTGTAAAAAAAAAAAAAGGCAATTAAAACAAAAACCCATAAACCATGAGTTAAGCAAATAAAGCAAATAATAATGCTAAGTAGTATTTGCAAAATTTGTTTAAAGTCCTTCTATTGTAATACTAACACCAGCTGTATATGCCTGAGGGACAGTTTAGGTACATGCTGCATGTTCTCAAGTTGTGAGCATACAGTATATTCTTATATATACACACAGCAAGGCATGGAAAATGCCAGAAATCAATTTGTAAATCAGAATATGGGACAATGTATTTCTGATTGAGGTGAACTTTTTTCAATCACATGGAGTAAAAATATTTGAAGTAGCCATTTGTTCCCTCACAAAATAATTTTTTGCTTTCTTAAGAAAAAAAAAGTCAACTTACTTTTGCTTCCTGAGGTATAAATATCTGTACCTTAACTTCAGCACATACCTTCAGGTGATCCAGCTGGAGGAGGTATGATGGTTTTGGTTTATCTTAAAAATCACAGCTTTGACAACACAATTAATCTATAAATTCCCCCAAACTTCTGTACAAGAAAAATCTGCAGTCCTGAAACACAACAGTCTGCACAATGGACTCAGAATTCTGGAAGAACACAGTCAGGATTTTCTCTCTTTCTGCCCAATGGTTGCTCCTCCTGCAAAATTTGAGCAGAGTTGATCATTCTGCCCATCCGGTTCTCCAAAAGACATTGATGGGCCATGCTACTAAAGTGGAACATGCCCTTTGCAGTAGAGGCCTGCACTGATCTGACATTCCTTTTTATACCTGTATTTTAAAATCAATACACATGATCTGGTCAGTGAAGATCAGCACAGACAAAGCAGGAATGTTTCAAAAGCTACTAAATATAAAAAAAAACCCTGATGTTTACATTGGACTTGGTATCTCCACTCCTTCTCCAGTATAAGGTAAGTGAAAAAAACCCATTTTGTTCTAAGTCAGGACAGAACAGTGGATGCAATATCTTATCATGGCCTATACATAACATGGTCTTTTGAAATTATTTCAACATTTTTTTTTCCCCTTGCCAAAATAAAAGCATCTCCAAAGCATCATGATGAGACTTCACTAGATAGGTACTTACCCACTGCAGCTTAGAAATTAAGTAGTTGATTAGTATTTTTAATGAGTTATTGTTCCCCAACATTTTCAACCAGCTTTAAGAAAATACAGTAGAAGCTCACTGTTTTGCACTTCTGATTGGAAGATTGTGTGCATGATTTCCTGTGACCATTTTGGAACATTCAAGCTTTAAGAGTTAAGCCAGGAGATGCAGTCCAGCTTGTTGGTTCACACCAGTGGAGTGCTACAATTCAGCATTATTTCCTGCCCTAGAAGTGTACAATTCTTTAATGGAAAATGAGTCAAAATGAGGTAGCACTGCCACTCTCTCTGCTGGAATGTGGACAGGTCCTGGCCTAATTTTAAATGGTGGCTTAGCAAGATTCTACTGTAATCTATACAAAATGTATAAAACATGAACCTTCCCCAAAATAAGGCCACTAATTTTGCCATTGGCAATAGGCAGTGAGAAATAGCAGGTAAAAAAACCTCACTTCATTACAGAGGTGTTTTTGAGGCAAAAAACTGGGGGAAGAAGTAGAAAGACATTGTCCTCTCATCCCCCCCTCCTTGTTTTCCAGTATATCTCTGCTTCCTGTATGAACTGCTCTGTGGGGAGACATTTCAGTCTATTTTCTTAGCTGGGAGTCCAAGCAAGTCCATGCTCCATTTGAGGGTGGGGACAGCACTGTGAAACAGCAGGATTATGAGCTTCCCATGAGTCATGGTCATGACAGTCTGATGTCCAGATGCCCAGATTCGGTACCAGGGCCCATAAAAAGGATCTGAGATGGCTGGGCACAGCATGTTGTTCAAATTCACCTCTGTTACCTGAGGAAGCAACAATAAATTTATCAATTAAGAATATTTTTATCTTGCACTGATTGACCTAAAAACAGTGAAAATTTAGAAAATTACCAAAATAATCAAAAATGTTCAAGTGACACATTTGCTCAACACAAGTAGGGCAGCTTTCAGAAAAAAAGCAGATCCCAATTCCATTGTGTATTTAATAAATGGATTTATGCAGGTACATAACCAATCTATGAACTATTTTATTAGTACTTGCAAGATATAAGATACAAATGCTCATATCATGCAATTTGCATACAAGCAGCCATATCAAAAAATTTGCATGCAAGTAGTCTTATCCATGTAGATCTGCACACTCAAACTACTCAGTGTTTTTACTCTGAATGTACTTGCAGACTATCCATTTATTAACCTGGCTTTACTTACCAGTCCCAGGATCTGCAGGATGCTAAAATGATACACAAACATGAACCCCGTGGATAAAAGAGCCCACCAGAAATTGCAGAGCGGTTCAGGGGTGTAGATACCTTGGAGAGAAAGGAAAACATTCATGGTCACTGCACTGCTGTGCCCACCACACTCCCAATGCATAATCCTCTCTCTCCTGCATGGCAGGACATCTGCCTTGAGCTGATAACCTCCTCAATACCATTAGAGTAATTAATATCTGAGAGCTTTATTTCTTACCTGAAGCATCCTGATCAGCTTCTTCCCTCCTCCTTGCCAGCAGTGAGATGCACAATATGTTACCTCACTAAATCTATTTTTCACCATCAATGATTTTTATTTCATTCTTCCTTCTACCACAGAAGTAATAAATGCAATAATGGTGTACAATAAATCTTTTTAAAAATCAGGTTATTTATACTTAAACACCTGCTTCTTGCAGGGATTATGATTTCAGCATGCACAGACTTAGGCAGCAGCAGGTCCTGCACAGCCTTCATTAGAGCACAGCTTAATTGTCATTTCCTAATTTTATGGTTAACAACTATTGAAAAGGAACTTGCACCAATAGTGCCAAGGAACAGAAAAGCTGTATCAGGTGGTCAATCCCTTAATGACAGGCTGTGCTTTTAAATGAAAGCTGCTGTGGGGATATTTTCAGATATACACTACAAACAGTTTTATAATCAGTAGATATCACAGATACTGTAAAATACTTTTTCCCTTGAAATGAAGTAGCAGATATATTATTCCAACCTTTCTCTATTATTCCAACCCTCTCAAAACCAGGCTTTACTGACAAAACACTATGTTCCCTGATCTAGAATGTACCAAGGGAATCAGATTTAATAAAAGTACTCATAGATACAAGACTATCTTGGGAATCAAATATTCAAATTTCATATGGTAAGAACAAAACCAGTTTACAGAGTTCTCTAGACTCTTACTAGCAGACATGAAAATTGCACTGTAAGCTATGTGGGAAAATATTATTTTCCTTATGACTTTAATAACAGCCTCAGAACACGAAGGAAAGGTGCACAATGTCACGCTGTTTGGCTGCTGTAAGAGTTTCAGAGGATTATAAAAATACACTGGCAATTTTTATCTGCCTTTATCTGCTCTCTGATCCATTAGATATTATTAAATACTGGAACATGTATCCAGTACTCAAAGGACAGCTTAGAGCACAGACTGCAATATTGGTACTGGCCTTGGCTGGCCAGCACACTCAGTAATCACCAGGAAGCAATGAAACCCTTCAGCATGCACTGCACCAGGCTACTGGGAACTTAAATAACTCCACATGCAGAGCAGCTACCACAGCACCCACCAGACCACAGCTGCTAGGAAATCTTCATTTATCTCTATCATATTTATATTGATGGAGGTATAGTATAATTATTATAATAATATATTTTTATATCACATATAATATACATTATAGTTACATTATACAAAATACATTATACACTATTTTATATAATATAAAATATTATATATTTTTTATATATCCATTATATATATAATATATATTATATATATCTCCATAATATTTATCTCCATCACCCTGTGGAGATAAATACAAGTAACTGCTGTGACCACATCACTGTTTAATGCTGGATCCCAGCTCAGGTTTAAGGTCTCTAGAGCAATGCTTCCTCAAGCTCTGTGGCCCTTTCAAAATTATTTTCTGTATAGTTTCCTTCCATAATTTGTACCCATCATGCCAGTTCAAATTGATTTTGCATTAGCTACCTGAAATAAGTTCAATTAAATCGCATTTTGTGAGTGCTACAGATTCAAAACCACCTACAAGCTGTTGTCTAAAACTGCACATCCACTCCCAAGAACACTCGGGGAGTCCATGACACATTTGGGCACAGGAGCTACTTGGAAAGCACAGGGCAGCTTGGAAGGCTTAGACAGTGGGAAGGTGAAGGCCAGAAGTGCATGAACAGCAAGTAAAACCAAAGGGAAAAGAGAATTCTACAGGAATCACTTTGAGTTCTGCAGGTAAAGGGAAAAAATTCCCAACAGTAATTCTTGGGATGCACTTGCAAGTGTGAGCGGAGCTGGCATCCTCTTTAGGAAACAGTACAGAAGTCTTGACTTAGACAGCAATGATATTCATTGAACTCCATGGCCTGAAAACATCAGACAGGTGACACCACCTTGAATATGGTTTTTCATTACAGAGAGAAGAGGAGCAGGAGGAATGAGCCTTGGTGTCAGAGTGCAGGAGATCATGGCTCTATTTTTGGCTGCACCAACTTTAGGTGACCTGGTCAAGCTTTAGAGAAACTCTTTGTACTCCCTCCTCTGCTGTAAGGAAAACACTGCTTGACTTGCAAAATTTATTTATATTGTCCTTGCAGTTTTAGGTGCATGTTTAACCTAGATACAAAACACAACATGAAATTTAAATAAGGTATCAAAGCAGCTCCTGGGAACTGGCTGAGCACTGCTAAACCAAATTAGGTTTCTGTTGGCAGTTGCCTGTGTTATTTCAAAAGTATTTGACAAAGCCTGGTGAGTCGAAAGGGGTGAGCACCCAGGAAAGCTAAAATACAGACACCTCCACATCCAGGTGACTTACAGGGCAGGTAGGGGATAAATGCCAATACAGACAAGTGACCCCAGCTATAAAATGAGACTGGAGGGAGACAGCAGTCATTAGAAGACTAAGGAAATTTCACAAGATGACAACACAGATCCATGGCACAATTTGGCTTTGAACCCAGGCTTCCAGTCTAATCAGGGAATGGGATTTCAGAGGTCCCTTAGCAGAGCTGTTCAGGTTCCCCCAGCAAGGAATTTCCCTCTGCTACATCCTTGCTCTGTTGCAAAATTAAAAAAAAAATACATCAGCAACTTTTGCTCTCGACAGATTTTTGGTCTTGCTTCCTACTAAAAATATCCCTCCTTATTAAACTTTGGAATCCTGAAAATAATGGTGTGATTTTCAGCAGTGGCACTATTTGGACATCAAAGGACAAAAAGAAAACACTGACCTCCACACAAAAACATTTTGGAGCACTCTAGATTCCACAGTGTGCTTTGGAAAACTAATTTTAAATTCATACCTGGGATATTTTCTGTACATTTCTCATTATATAAATACCCACTATAGATTTTATTACTCTACAGCCCTGCTATTCAGTGGATTGCTGTTTAATGGAGCAGTGTGGTCTGTTTTCCATAGTACAGTCTGTTAAAAGAAAAACACAAACAGGAAAATTGAGAGCCAGCTGAGTGGCTGTTTGAAGGGCCTCTGTTGGCTTTGGCAAAAGCTACTTGCTGCTTGCATAGGAAATCAATTTCAATGGGTGGGAGCAGAGAGTTTCTCTCTGTTTATGAAGGATCATGGGCAGTTCTTATACATGAAGCACTTACAGAAATGCAGTCCAAGTGCCAGTCTGGCCCTGATCTCATTCTCAAAAACACTCATTCCCCAGACAGCTGAGACCATTCCCAGCTGGGGCCATCCAGGTAGGCTGCATGTTTGCTGCTGTGTTGAAATTTAAATCAGTTTAAATCACACTCCATTACTTCAGTAGCACTGATATGAAGGATCCCATATAGACTGAACAGAGTTTTGGGTTCTTCATCTGCTTCTAAACAAGACTTTGTTGACATTGAATATGCCAAATTGATCATTTTGCCATCTAGGAAATGGAAGCATGGCTTTAAAAAACTGAAGATCAGCAAAGAGATGGCATTTTTACACTGTTCCCTCCCCACAATGTGCTTGTTCAAATGTTCTTATGAACTATTATTTTCATTTAAAATTCTCAATACCCAGGCTTCTGAAAATTTGAACCCAACTTAATAGAAAGCAATACTCCTTTTGTGTTTCTGTGAAAACATAATGCAGGAGAAAATTACTCCTCTGTTTGAATTAGAGAATTAGAATCTAAATATAGTACCAATTTTTAATTTAGTAGGGTTTAAAATAATCTCTTTAATGTCTTGCTTTCATTCCCACTACATTTGATGGAGCTTTATGAGTTTTCCAGTGCTGCACACTCTCTTTCAGTTGTCTTACAATTATAAGTAGACCTGCTTAATCCAAAACTCAGAGCAACTATTACAATTCTTTCATTTTCAAGCTTACAAAAATGTGTGGGCAAATTTAGTTTCCTTTTATTTCCCTTGATCAGAGGGTTAATTCCAGTTGAGTGGCCTATTGAGCTAGCCTGGAGATAAAACTTCCTTTCCAGGGGAAAACAGGAAAAAAAATGTTTTCAAGAGGTTGATCCTGAAATCCATGTTTCCCCTACAGCTGTTCTGACTCCATGTGTAGGTTTCAAACTAGTGCCTTATGCCAGGAGGTTTCTGTTTCCCCTCAGTGCCAGCTACTTTCATCAGAACCAGCTCAGACAGAGCTCTTCCAGTACCTGCTTCTCTCAGGAATCATTTTTTATATTCCCTAGAGCAGCAGCAGTAACTCTTCCTCTACCTTCATATAGTAACAGTTCTTCCAGATACTGGCACCTGCCCTTCTGAATTTCTCCATCTCCTGGAGAGATATTTCATTTTTCAAACTAACTGTAACTGCCCAGTGCATAAAGCTCAGAGGGTCTCAGGACAGGGACACATCTCCTCCTCTTCCTCTTCATCTCTCTTAAATCATCAAACAAGATTATTCTCGAATATTCAAGCTACAGGAGAGGCTGCAGCCAGAGTAACAGCACACAAGGTGCCACGGCACAAGCACAGCTCAACAGCAAACCACACATTTATGCCTAATACAGGGCATTCAGCAGGTAGAGAAATCTGCAATAGAACATGGAATTGCAGAAGCAGAGTAGGGAAATAACATGCAAGAGTCTATAGGCCTCTAAGTAATTCAGTTTTAGCAAAACAGCTGTATCACACATTATCAAGTATTTCAATAAAGATCAAGATGGACTAGATTTACGACGGCCCTTAGTATATCAAAATATGAAGTGATATTTCTCCTGGATTACTACTAAAGGTATATAATAAAGCCTGCTGGATAACTCCTTTAGAAAGCTAAGGAAAGAATTAGCTAAAGGCAGGGAAGTGCCACAAAGTGGGAAAGTGGCTGACAGAGGGTGCAACAGCTAAAAAAAAGGTCTTTAAATATGGTCCTAACAGCCAATGGAAAACACAACTTGAGTGTTTTAATTGCACTTTCTTAATTTACAACCAAAGGGAAAATGATCCTTTCATGTGTACTTGGTATCTGTGTGCTGCATCTGCCAAGCCCAGGCCGTGCTGAGGTCAGGAGCGCTCCGGGCTCTGAGGGAGCCGCCGGCGCTGACTGCTCTGCCCGGCTGCCGAGCACAGCAGGGGCATCCTCCGTGAGAAGGGAGAAAAGGAAAATAAAATCAACAGCTTCAACTGACTGTGTGACAATGCCACAGAGCTTCTCTTCTGGTGCCACCTCTGAGAACAGACCAACAAAGGAAAGGGCTTTGGGACTTCAGTCAGACACCGGCTCTTCTCTGCTTATATACACCACTTGCCTGAGAAGAAAATTCTGCTCCTATTGCCAGCACACAACTCATTTATTTAGCGCCAAATCGGCCCTTCAGACACACGGGGGCTGCGCACAGGGCTGCCAGGCCCTCACAAGGCCATCACGGCCCAGCCGGGCCCGGCTCGCCTCAGCGAGGGCATTTCCTGAGCCCGCACCGGGAGCTCCCTCACGGCGCCGGGCACAGCGCCGCCTGCCGGCCGTGCTGCGCAGCGCAGCCCCCCGACACCAGCGCCGGGCCCGCCCGCAGCTGCCGGACAGGCCCGACAGACCGGCCCGCAGCTGCAGGACAGGCCTGCAGGACAGACAGACCGGCCCTGCAGGACAGACAGGCCCCCAGCTGCCGGACAGACAGGCCCGACAGACCTGCAGGACAGACAGACCGGCCCTGCAGGACAGACAGGCCCCCAGCTGCCGGACAGACAGACAGGCCCGACAGACCCCCTGCCCGACAGACTCTCAGTATCACTCCCTGCAGCCACAGAATCCCAAACACCTCATCAGCAACAGCATCTTCTACCTACTGCAGTTTATTAACTCAAATAAATAACACTGGAGATATCAAAACACAGGGCAGATTATCTCCTGAGCTCTAGGGAGCTGCTACAAATTCACTCTTATTTCAGTCTGATGTGGAATAATGTAATTTAGGATATCGTTTGATCACTGCACTAAGGAAATAACAATTCCGCCTTGATTAACTTTCAATATGATTTGATGTTCTGAAATAAGGTGCACACCTGACCTTGTCAAATCCATTGCAGAACCTAACCAAACAAGCTTAAGAGAGTCAGAAACAAGACCCATCATCATCAGTCTCTAAACCTGAAGTAGTGCAAGCTAGATTTCTTTTCTGTTATCTTAAGAATACACAGTTTAAGAACTTAGCAGTCCTGACCCCACTGAAGGTCTCTCAGAGTCTCACTTCTTAAGGACAAGAGAAAACAGTGACCTGCCAGGTCTGGTTCAAATGCTCCAGCAGTTTCTGGAATGCTGTGTCTCGCTCAGATGCATGCTGCAATTTTGGGAGGCAGGTGACACAAAGTGAGATTCATCCAGTAAAATACAAGTGCCAACTGCAGATACACTTCATGTAAGAACTGACTTGGGGTAGGAATCTTGTGTGCTGGCTTGTTACATCCACACTACATCTATTTTGCATGAGAGCCTCTTAGTGCTGCCAAGAAAGATGAGCCATGGTGTAAAAGCATTTCATTTGTCTAGCCTGGCATGCATGCTATGTATACATGCATATATGCACTTAGGAAGAAAATACATTAAGAAGGGGAAGTATGGAAATTTATATTCACTCAGTACAGAGAGGAATGAGAGGGAAGAGGAGTTTTTAATCCCCAAAAAGGATCCATGTCCTTGAGCTCCAGTGAGTTCCCTGTGCAACACTGAATGCTGAGCTCCAAACTCCTCTCTCATCCACGTGCTGCTGAGTGTGGCAAAGCCCCCCTCTTACAAGGTCAGGAAGGACATGAAGGTTGCCAGTGCAGCATGACCAGTCTGCACCACTGTAATAAGTAGCAGGAAAAGACAGAAAATAAATTACTACAGCCCTTGCTTACTGTCACCAGTTTCCTTTCAAAGAGGAAACACTTCAGCAGGCAGCTGGATGTGTGTGCATGGCTGGTGCAATACCTGATTAGAGTATTACAAGCAAACTTGAGGGTGCAGTTCTCTACAGCCTGAGCCTGAAATCCACTCTGCTTCAGGTGTTCTGCTCACCCTATCTTTGAGAAACATTTGGGTCCTATTAAGGTCACCAATAATTTAGTCAGATTCCCAATAAAACTGAAGTAGTATATTTTTCCAAATACAATCCGTTCCTTTTCATTTTTTTCAATTTTCCACCCTTCGATTACTTCTCTCAATCATAATCTACAGATTCACTGATGGAAATTTCTATTTACAATACTGAAATCAAGCTTCATGCTGATCAATGTCAGTGATGAAAAAGCAATTTTCACAAGATACAGAACTCATGACAAAGGCCTGTGTGACCTACTCAGAAGGTACTTAAACAGAGGTGCTAGTGAAATTACAGAAATAACATTAACAAATATTTTAGGCTACATAATTTTTCCACCAAAAATGATCCATTATGTCACCTGTGGCAGGAGTTCATGGGTGTTTTGTTAATTACAGCCAGTCAGGTGATGAGGAGCCAAGCGGATAAGAAATGGAGCAGTTTTTAGTTAAACACCCAGAGCAATCTCAATTGACAGCTTCAGCCAACAAAGTTCTTTCAGCAATTCCACTGCCATCACGTGAACGTTAGATGGCAGCAAATACCTGTACATAAACACAGTGCAGGGCTTCAGAATACTGAGCCAGGGTGACGAGTGTCCAACATCAAACCCTTCACACTGCAAATCCAGTTCTTGTCAGTCCCAGGTCCTGAAGAACCCTGAGAACCTCTACTGCAAAACAAACAAAAAGCCAAACCACCAAAAGTGTTCTTAAAAGAACACATCGAGCATCATCCAAGGCCAAGCCTTTTCAAAGCAAAGGACTGTCTTAAAGTGACCTTAGATGGGAACTCCAAGGCCACCAAGTGATTTATTGACATCATAAGAGCTTTGTCACTACCTACAGTTCACTGCATGACTGCTGACGTTTTCTGCCCCTTTGCTCCTCCTGCAAAGATTATGAGTTTGTGTAACTCCTACAACTACCCTGTACTTTGGCATTATTTGCCAGAATTTTAGCCTGTCAAGGGTGGATTAAAATTAAAACATGGCTGGTATATTTCCCTGATAAAAAAAAGAAACAGAATCATCTTTTTAAGTACAAGACTTCACTTTTCCTTTGAATAATTTTTCTTAATTTCACTCAGTAGGTGACAGTGCAATCAGGTCACTGCAACACAAAGGTTACAGTGAAATAGGGTGAAGGATTGTAAGTGACCACTGGTATAAAACACAATGGATTCAGCAGGAAGGAAGAGCCTGACTGCATCCCATTGCTTGACATCACATCCCCAGGGCTTTCATTAAAGGCTACTGAACATGTGGATCACAAATGATCGTATTTTATGTCCTGGATGGAACAATCCAGCTCTGCTAGAAAATGCAGCTAGAGGCATGTCAGCACTAGAGGGGGGCAGAGCACCACACCAGCTGAATGTACAGTGCATGCCCTTGGAGGATCCACAAAAAAAAAAAATCTGGAAAAATCACTGGCCAGGGAAACAATTTAGGATTCCCAGACTTACTGAGCTGTTATGGCATAAGTGAATGCAAGACAGCAATATTGTTAGAAGAGATAAGCAATCTAGTTCATTTCAGTGATACATGTCACTACATTCCACTGGAGCTTCAGAATTTCTGAGATTTATCTAACTAGACAACTAATTTTTTTAGCTTATTTGGAGTTCAGTAATTTTCAAGAGACATCCAAGAAGGCAAAAATCTTACAAATACATCCCACCAACAACTGAGAATATTGCAAGATGGCAGAGATGCTGCTCAAGAAGACAATGCACATTGTACAAATACATTCTAAATACTCCTTCAGGCAAAAGAAAAGACCATTTTTAAAATTTTTTGTTTCGTGCCTGACACAACCCATTACCTGGGTTAAAACTCCAACATTAGAACACTAGAACATCAGGAACTATAAATTAAAAACAGAGAAAATTGGTTTAAAAAGTGTAAGAATAAAACTGTTGTTATGCAGTAAGCACAGTGTTCTCATTCCCTAGGACCAGTTCAATCCATGGGGAGTAAATGCCTACCTACCTCCTTTGTGCAGCAGATAGATGGGCACAACATAGAGCATCACATGCTGGATGTAATAAATCTCTGTTTCAAATGGAAGCTGTGGAATAAGGAAAATACTTGTAAGTATTTTTCATCATTAACAACCAAGTTCCAAGGAACAATTCTCTTTCCAACCCATGACAATGCTTTCAGTTCAGTTATCACCTATGTATAATAACAAACATTAATGGTCAGTGCCATGAAAGTGCAGCTGACTGTACCCATTCCATCCCCCTTAACACAAATACAGCACTTCCAGTAGGTAATTCCCAAAATTAGCCAGAAGCACAACAAAGGAGGAGTAACATAAGGTTGCTCTTCCCCTTTCTTTGCTAGCATGAATTACCAATAACAATGCAAACCACTTAAACAATTAAATCAGAAATTATGCACACCCCCACAGCATAGAAGTATTTTTAGAAAGAGAAGATACTTGCCACCTTGTGAGAGAATTCCATAAATGAGGTCTTTTATATATAAAAGTATGTATATATATATAAAAGTAATGTAAGAGGCCTGTGCAAAAAAATCAAAAGACTTGATTTAAAGCAACCTGCATGCATGTACGGAACTGCTAAGCTTGACCAAATATAAATTAAAATATAAAATGACCAGTCATTTATTGGTTTTAAAGACAAGCTGCAAATTATGTTTAAGCAAGTTACCAGTTAATAGTGAATCAGGTATTTCTCACCTGCTGCCAACTTTTGGGAAATTACAATTAGTAATTTGTGTGTTTATTTGAATGAGTGCAACTTCTCTTCTAAGAAGTCAGACGCCTAAAATAATACTAAAAATAACTTCAACCATATCTCAGTGTTTGAGCCTCCTAATCCAGACCCAACTATTTCTAGCTCTTTATCACTTAGAAAAGGGGATGCACTGTATTTGAAAGTTACTCCCATCTATAAGTACCTTAGCCTATATCTATTTATTACACTAAAGCAGCACATTTAAAACTGAACAGAACTGAAGAGTAGTAGAAAACACTCAAAAATTCAGAATTCAGCTTTTTACTGCATCTGACTTACAGTGCTGAAAAGCCACACTGTTGTGTTATTTTTCTAAATTGAAAATTGGACAATACCACAAGTATGAAATCTCATGGGAATAATGAAAAACCTTGGTTCAAATGCAGACTCATTCTGTCATTGTCCAGCCAGAAGAATTCAGACACGGGACCTACCACTGTGGCTTGTGTGTTGGGAAGCAGGGAGTGGGGAGAAAAGCCTTCCTTTTCTGTGACTCTTCTGAGACACTGAAGTCACAGCCTTGAAACTGAAACATTACAGAAATTTCTACATCAACAGAAGAGAGGTTGAAAGAGAGTTTGATTTTCTTGCTAACCAGTAGTCAAACAGTTGGTAAATAACACAGTTATTTACCAACAGTTGGTAAATCTTTTAAATTCACCTACAGTTCTTGTATCTTATTTTGAACATAGAAGATTCTAAAACCAACAACTGGATTTTGCTAGTCCTGGCATTCACCCACTGGACACTGTTTGTGTCCTGATGGCACCCTCCAAGGTGCTCAGCCAGCTCCTGCAGGGACTAAGCTGAACCAGCCCTCCCATACAATCTGTTGGGTTATTTCATTCCAAGTATTCTGTACCAAAACAAACACAATCAAGGTAACTATGCAAAAGCAAGAACTTAATGAAAATTGTGAGGTTTCCTAAATCTGAACCTTTCCTACTGTCCTTCATTGAACAAGACAGAGAGCAAAGTGAGGGAATTCAAATTGTTTGAGATGGGGCTAAAGCAGAAATCCTAACTGGAGAAAAAACTGTACCTCTCCCACTTCAGAAACAATTGCTGCTGATATAAACACCACAACATGAGGCACTCACTCCTGCCAAGGAGCATTCTCCATTTATCTGTGGTGTCAAAAGGGCTTCCACAGCCGTGGAGTTGTGAGGATCTGTTACACAAACACTGTGCTGGGACACTCCTGAGAACAGAGTAACAGTTGTTATGCTGCAGTAGTGCTGACAGTATTTTTTTGTGTGTAAAACAAAACATCTTTTTCCCACTGTAAAAGACGGCTTGTTCTGAAGCCTGGCTGATTCTGCAAGTGCATTTCCTGCTGTAGAGCTGCAGAGCTGCTGTACAACCAAGCACTCAAGTTGTACAGCCAGGCTACAACAAACACAAAAAGCAAGCACTGAGCAACTAACTCACCTGCATCTTGTGCCTTGTCTACAAACAGTTTTATCAATAAAAGCATAAGCACCTCTCACATGTGAGGAGAAACTGGAAATGAAGACAAGGCACAAGGGATCGCCCATCAATCAAGGATTTCAAGAATCTCTTTGTGAAAACAAGTAAGACTTCATGTTCTAACTTAAACCAGCTACTGCCCAAAGAGCACAATGAGATCTTTCCATGCACTGAATTCAGCTTTAGAAAAATCTCTTCAAGGCAGCAGTTGAGTGGAGCTCAGAAGTCAGATATTTTGAGTTCACCCCAAGAGAGTATGGACATAATACAGATTTAGATTAAACATTCAGACACAGCAGCTGGTTTTCAGTAGGCTCACAGGCTGACACTTTGCTCTGGTTTCTGACAATAGCACTCCACTCTCTGTTAATTATTTATACCCTGCCTCAAGCACTGCACTGTGCAAGAGCACCTCCTCCATCATTCTCTACAAAGACTGCAGAGTGTGGCAGAAAAAGAATAGAAGGGACTCAACTCTCAGATTCTGGTCTTTCCTGTAGGACACCCAGAACAGCCTAAAAAACACCAAACTGTACTGTACCAGCCACCTTCTTAGACATTATCAGTAAATGACACACTCATACCATTTTAATGCACACAGCATGTACATGTGCCCAAATGTGCACAAACTTTGGCTTTATCACCTACCAGCCACCATCTCTCAGAGCCCCCACTGCTCCTGTTGTTTTCCCTGTGTCAATCAGATTAAGCCAGTTTAGAGATGACAATGTGCTACCAAACCTATTCCATTCTGCTGTGCAGGCACAGCCATTACAGGCCAACTATTGAGTGCAGTGAATTATTTCTCTAACAATCAGCAGCAATACAGCAGCCAATGATTGGAGCATACACAGAAAATACTCAAAGTCCTGCTCAGAGTATGATTCTACTCCTAACACAGGTTTAGAATGTGGATCTCTCAGGCCAAATAGTTCTAATAATAGAATACAGCAGCTTCTGGAAACATTACAAGTGCACCATCTCAGCCATGTGAGCTGATACCCAAGTATCCAACATTTTTGGGACATGTCCTGTTTTTTACTTTATCTATATGAACATTTTCAGGACATCAGCTTGCAAAAAAATCCCCATTTTTAAGCCAGTGGAAAGACCTTTCTTTAAAATTTGATTAATACAACATGAAAGCTCCAGCAGACCCAGTTACTGTCCAAACAGTCTGAATCTTTGTGGCAGTCAGATGAATTTACATGCACAGCCAGGTTATCAGGACCTACACTGTGTGCCATAGAACATAAATACAGAGTAAAAAGAAATCTTTCTACTCTGGTGTATCCTCTTAAACCTTGCTGGATCCCTTTTGGGAGCTTAACAAACCAATTCCCTCAGCATCTTCTTCTCCTTTATTTCTGAAGGGATAAGAAGAACTCACAAAAGCACTGACTGGACAAGAAACAGTTTTATCTTTTTATCCAATGTCTATCCCAAAGCACAGAGTTTAATTTCATCAGTACATGGCAAATAATGTAGCAAATAACTGCAATGTTTGGGTGCCAAACAAATACAAGTGGGTGCATCTGTTGCCTAAGTCTGTTAACTGTTGGCACCTCAACCTCATGCCAAGGCAGGAAAATATTTTCTTGGAAAGAACAGAATAGACTGACCTCATCTTTCAGGCTACATTTTTTGAACAGCATCCCAGGTGCCTGTTATAGTCTAACAAGATTTTTAACTGCATTATTTAGCATAGTCTGACTGAAAGATTAAAATAAAAGAAGGTAGAAACTTCCTAATGTAGTTTCAGTGAATATGTCAAATCTCCATTTTCATTGGCAATACACTACTATTTTAAAAGAATTTTGAAATTACTGAGGTTCTAAAAAAACAACAAAAAAAATTAAGAGATACATTAGAAGAAAATGGAAACCATTAAATTCTGCCAGAAGTTCCACTTCAGGATAACTGAACAGTGAAGCATATTTCCAAAAATATATTTGCATTTCATTAAGTAATGTAATTGCTAGCAAAAACACATGACCCTAACAGACTCTGCCACAAAATGTAAGAGGTGTTCTGGAAATTACTTTGAACAAATCAACACAACCCAAATCCTGATACCCACTGAAACATCCATCATCTGCTGAAGCAATGATTGTCTCTCATTCTGAATGACTGAATCAAAAGTTTTTCACTTAGGTGTTAAAAAACCAGAGCAGCCAGCTTAGAAAAAGAGATTTTTTAATTCCCAGTAGGTTTTAGGAGACATTTCCTGTTTCAGGACAATGTTGGTGTTAAAACCACAGTGAGAGTTGTGGAGCAGAATGTGTGTCTGCCATGAGAGAGTCTGGATCAAGGCAGTGCTGTACAACATCACCCACATATCCTGTGCCAGAAGAAACATGGAAAAGTGAAAAGCCTGGCAAGCAGCAGTTAGGCCAAAAATATCTTAAGTTGTAATTATTCCAAAAATATTTACTTTTGGACAGTATCTTTTGGCTACTCTGTTCCAAATTACAGGAACAATTTTATAAGTAGTCTGTATCTTTCTTGTTTAATCACCACTGCCCTAATATAAATGAGATCTGTGATAATGGCAGAGAAAATACAAGCTGATAATTTATTAAATACTTCAGCATCTTTTCTTTCAAAGGTTACCCAGACCAATTTTGTCATGCCTAAGATTATATATACTTAAAAACTAGATGGCTTTAAATATAAAATAAGAGTTTTCCTTATCAGGAAAAGAACATTTGTTTTATTAATTTGTTGCCTCTTCAATGGTATCAAGTTTTAATAAAATGTAATTGCAAACTGCACATAAGCATAAGTTTATACTCCATCTTATTTAGACAGTCAAGACTTGCAAGTGGAGATCAACCAACAATATCTGAAATGGAGTCTGAAGCCCACAACCATTTTGGTAATAATATTAGTTCACCCTTTATTATGGATGTAGTTTGCTTAAATTTAAAGTACTCATATCTGTCTTAAAACAGACATTAAAATAGCTGCAACAACAGATTTTTGCAGATAAATCATATGAAAAAAATTAGAAGTATGTAGTCATACATACATATACACCCCCTCTACATATGCATGGAGAACAGCTCTTAAAATAATCCTCAAAACTACTTCATTCAACTCACACTCAAAATAGCTTTTTTTTACCTTTAAATCTCAATAGGTTTAAGAATCTCACTAGGAACACCAACAGGCTAATTTTTTTGTCCAGGAGACTGAAGTTTTACAACAGATTTGAAAACTTGTATGTGAAAAAAAAATCTGCTGTGCCTAATCTTGGGGGAGAGGGAATGACAGCCAACAACAACATTTGGCATTTTCCAGCCTGAGGAATCTTACATTTACAGAGCTTGAAATGTCTGAAATGGAATTTTGACCACAGGCCACAAGGCTAACCTGTGAAAGCCTCTTTCAAAGCCATCAAGTTTTCCCTCCATTAGTGGCTAGAATGGAGCTAGCACTCAATACAGCAGTGCTCTCTTCTCATACCATGTTATAAACATCCCAAAATCCAAGATTGCTATTTTGGCTCCACTGTAGTGACCAGGAGTCTACAGCCTGGTAAAATGAACTTTAAAAGGCCAAGCAAAGCAAACATCTGACATCTCTCCAAAGATAACCTTTTAGAAAGGAATCAAAAGGAGAAGGAAACCCACAGTACACTCACCAGGCGTGTATTAACCACAGGAAACAGCAATGCTAAGAGGGCCCCATTCAGCATATGCATCTGCAACCTTAGAAAAGAGATGAGATATTATTTTCACACATGGAAATAAAATGAAATAATAATATTTTCATGTCTTTTATGTAGTATCTCTTCAATAAAAGAGCAAGACACTTAAAAAATTATTTAGGCTTGAATTTTAATTAAGTCATTGTTAAATGCAATAAAACTGGACAAAACTCTATCTTTAAATACACACTTAAAGAATTTCCTAAAGTAGGACTGCTTTCTATAATGAGCTTTGGATTCCTAGAAAGCCTGGGCTGCCCATAATCCTGTTCATGATGCAAGCTGCTAAATAGTTGGAATTCTGCTGTTCATTTGTCTTGCAGAGCTTAATATAGCATCTCTGATAAAGGGTTTTACTCCTCTTTAATGCTGTGCATGCACAGCTTCAAAGAAGCGTTAAGAATTTGAAAGAAGTCCCTTAAATAAAATAATTACATTTATCAAAATGCAACAGCAAGTCCTAAGCAAAGCATAATGCAGGAAAGTATTATACTCCATAATTTCTATGGTTTTCAGCCATCTTTTTTCTGAACTACTGTTGGATCACAGGAACAGAAAATTGGTATCAGAACTGTTTCAGTCTATTTACATCAGACACAAACTAAAGAATAAACTGTCTCCCACCACTGTCTTTCAAACTCCTAGGAATTTAAAAGTAACTTGAGGGAGGAAAAGGTACTACAGTTTTAAAACAGATTTTCAAATATAATTTATATGCTGTCAGGGTGTTAGAAAATAGATATACCCACTCTGAAAAACAACAAATATTGTGGCCTTTGCTTTACAACTGGTCTTTAGCAAATACTTCCTGGACAGGGAACATACTTTTCATACTCTCCAGGACAGAGATGCTAATGCAGAGTCTTTGTTCAGCATAATCCCTGCAGAAATAAGGAACAGCAGGGAAAAGGTGCAGGAGGACTGTCTAAGGCATTCCCCCAGCACCATTTTTGCCTGGACTAAGACAAGGAAGAGCAGAGTTTAATGCCACGGTGGCAGCTCCAGCCAGTGCCAAGAACCAGTGCCCAGGAAATCCCTGACCCTCCCCTCAACACCCTGGCTGCACCCTCAGCTGCACCCTGGGCTCTGCTGCTGCAGAAGTTAGTAACAACAGGCAGGCTTTTAGAAAAGACTGCACAGATCTGAGAAATACCCAACCAAGCCAGAGAGAATTTGCTTTGCCTATTTAACTTTACCTATCCACAATTCTGAAATCAGACCCAGACTGCCTGCACAGCTTCCAGCAAGGCCCAGTTACAATTTCTACTGAGGATGGTAAAAATGACACAAATTATAGTAGCTCATACATTAATCTGCATTAATCCACTGTTACTGAGCTAATTCCTGTTTATCAGCAAGGTCAATCCCACCAACACACAAGAAGCAAGGAGAAGGGGCCCAACACCCTGATTTAAGCCCTGACCTTTTCAAAATGTCATTTTTCAATCCAGCCAATATGCCTTCATATTTTATAAATTAACTTCTGAAATGCATTGTACAAGTGGACAGAAATACAGTAAGGAAGAGATAATACCTGAAGAGAATCATTGCAGTCCGACATGGGGGACAGGCAAGAAGAAAAATCTGAAATGTTAGAAACAAATTTAAATTAATGGCAGTGACCTCTTTTAGAATCCATTTTATAAATCTTTCCTGCTCAGTTCTGTATGTCACAAATAATTTCTTGCCAGAAGATGTGTTTTACAGCAGAGCAGGAAAAGATTTAAAGTCTCTAACTAATCAAAAGGTCTCCCATACCTAAATAAAAAAAGATTTAAACAGTAGGAGCAGCACTGAGGGTTCAGCTTCTGACAGTGCCCATGAAACCAGTCAAAGTCTAGCCAGTTATTATTGGCATTATAAAAGGTCTCTCATGAACCAGATTACTGTATCACCAATCAGTTGAGGTCCTTGCTGTGCTAAATATCAGCATTTACAACATCACCATTGTCCTTCCCTTCACCAGTGCCAAAACCTCACACAGTAACTTCATATAAACAAGTCTTGCTCTAGATATGAGGAGATTACTACATAAATATTCAGTAATAAAAATTCTTTTTTTTTATGTTGCCCACTACTGCAAAGAAGAAACTCTAATTTACTCTTCAGTATTTCAGCAAAATCTGGATCTCAGTTTTTACTGCTGTTCCTAAAATAAACTCACAATACCTTATTTCACTGACAACCAACAAAACAGATTATCACTGAACTGAGTGAGAACACTTGGAGAGTATGTCTGCTTTGTGATGTCAGATTGGACAATTCACCAAATGTGTTTCTTTCAAGCATTGCAGGGTTAGGAAGAGGCCTCCAATGGATACTGACATTAATCACTACCAGACCATGCACTTGCAGCAATAGAAGAAATGTTCAAATCTGGATCATCCTACTGAGCCCCTTCATACACAAGGGGCTTCCTGTCATTACTACACAAATCAATGTACACATTCCAAATATTTTATTTGCAGGTCAAGTTCCCAATAGACAGACATCTGATATTTTCCATTCAAGTCTCAACAACAGCTTAGAACACAGCACACACTCAAATTGTTTTTCCCAAGTCACACAACGCTCTAACAAAGTGAGAGTAAGAGAGGCAGCAATTAAATTTAATGGAATCTATCCTCAAGACATTTTCTCAGTGAATGCTGTTAAAATCCAATCAGTTTCTCTGAAGTCTTGCATTTAAAAAGCAAGCAATTTCAACTCATTAGGGCAGGTTAAGGAGGAAGAGAACACAACAGGTTCATGATTAGAATCACTAATGGATGTTTTCCTGTGCTAAGGGAAACAAAGAAGAAAAAAGTACATGCCAGAAAAATCTTATGAGAGCTCTGTATATCACCTTGCATGCAAGACCAGTACAGCTTCTGGGAAAAGTATCTAACACTTATTATGCTTCATTATTCCATTGTTGCATATTTTGTAATAAACTTTGTTTACTAACTAAAGTTCCTTGAATTGTGGACTATATTTTCCCTTCTTTGGAGACCATAAATATCTTGTACAGCTCTTCTGTGAAAAGTATTTTCTCACATGCAACCTGTGTGCAGAGTCAAACTTCTTAAACTCTTCATGTTGCGTGTTAGCAAACAGAGATATGATATCCAGAGACTCATCAGTTCATCTGGAGTTTTAAATTTGATTACTTTATCATTTGCTTAAATTGAGAAATTCAACAGGAGATTTATGTTGAAGCATGGTTAATATTTCCATGAAACAAATTCTGCTCTTCCAAGGGAGAATTCAATTTCTTTTTATCTCCTACATCTTAAAAAAGAACAAAACCAAAAAAAAAAAAACAAATTAAAAAATCTCAACCCTATAAACTGATCTTCTTCTCTGCATGCACAAAATAAACAAACTATAAATATGTCTCAATGACATTAGACCCTTCTTTTTCTAACACCCTGCAGAGTACTCCAACTACTGCATGGTAGAGCAGAAGCTACAATCTGAGTTTGAGCACTGCCTGAATCCCAGCACTGAGGACTAAAACAGCTCCCATTTCAAAGGATGGCAGTGTTACAAGGACTGAGATGGACATCCCAATTTAACTCACTTCACTGCCATGGAGACAGGCAAAGAGAACACGATTCACAGCTGATTATTTTTACTTCAACTCCACTGAAAGAAAGAGTTTCAGACCCTGTTAAGGGGGAAACCAAATATTTAACTTTTTTAAGCATGAAAATCCCTCTTTTAAAGGGATCTTTCAGAAAACAAGCCTGGCTTCCATTTTTCATGGCAGCAGAGAAATCATTACCAGAATTTTTATGCTAAAAGTTTAGGATCATGGAAGAGATTTTCAAATGCTTCATCTTTAGCAGCTTATTATCAACACTTTCTCTCTACATAAGTAGATACTTGCCATGATAAACAAATCTCAACTTCTTAAAGGGAAATTTTAAAGGGCACACTTGCATCTGATTTTTCAAAGATCTGTATAAAAAGTGTCATTACTCAGCTCAGAGTATCAGCAGTCTTAAATACACAGTTCACAGCACACAAGCCCATAAGCCCCAACACAAGTGTTCCCACACTGATCCCATAATCCCACTACTTTTCAGTGTCATATTAGAAATCCAGTCCTTTGCCTTGCAGGGGGAACAGTTCTGTTGCACACAGCAAAGAACCCTGAGTCAAACCAGCAGCAGGGCTGTGCAGAGCTCCAGCCTCTGCTCTCCTGCAGACCTGCTGAGTTTTGAGGCACTGCAGGGCTCCAGCAGGCACAGGCAGTGGGTATGGTAAAGCACAGGGAAGTTCTCCTTGCCCAAGGCAGGATAACTCAACTCTCAATTTAGATAACACTAGGAAACAAGTTCATGTCCCCCCTTCTTCAGTCACCTGTTATATTTTCACCTTACAAATGAAAGAAGAACAATAGAATTAGCCCAAAATAGACAAAATTAGCTATTTTGGATGGGAAAAATTAACTACAAAATATACATTGTCTGATAGGTTGAATTATGAACATAGTTCTGACCACTGCCTTTCCTTCCCACGCTCAAAAAAAAAAGTTACAAAACATTTTCCACACAGAGATTAATATCTGTAAAAAACTGAGGCTAATGGGTGCAAGAGAAAGAGGAAGTACAAAATTGCATTTCCTGAATGCCACACACAAAGATAAGAAGTCCTAGATGGGGGCAATACTGAGAGACAGGATGGCTGAAGAAGCAGAGGACCAGAACATTCTACAACTCTTCTCAGGCAGCAAATTGCAGAGAATCTCCTAACTCTGGTTAATCCACAGAAGTTCACTTCAACCTTGAGGATGATGAAAATGAAAAATCAGAAATTCTGTCACTATACTTTGCAAGACTATAAGTACAATTATCCATCCCCTTGGGAAATGTTTCTGGCATGAGGAAGTACATGGCCAGCCCTGCCTTGCACAAGCCCAGAGACAAAGGTCACACCACCACAGACAATGGATCAGCAGGGTTGGAGATCTGGGGACTGCAGTGTCCAGCACAGCACCAATTAATTATTCCTTCCTTGAGACAGGAGCTTAGGGCACTGACCTCAGGGCTGGTCTGAACTAATGCAGGACTGGGCTGCAAATCATTTCTGGCATGTCAAGCATTATATGTGCTGCAATTATCCCATTAATTTGGAGATATTAGTGGGTTTGATTCTTTTTTTCTAGATTAATATAGAAATAGTTTTATTCAAGAAACCTATTTTAGAGTTTGCATATCTGGACTTCAGCAGTGGGTAAGTGCACCAGTTTAAAGAGGTGGAAAAAAGTGCACAAACCATCAAACATAGCTGATTTCCTATTCTACATTTAACTGTACCGCTAGATTGAAAAATAATTAATACAAAAATAAAAATCATATCTGTGGTTTGACAAGTTCAGACTGCTAAATCGGGGGGGGGGGGGAAGATACCAAAAGATGTTACATTCTAATTGCTAAATAGGAGCAAGTTTAATGTATTTCATATTTTAGCATAAAAACCACTGCTGCCTCAGTGCAGCTGTCAGGCAGGTTCAGGGATTCATGTGCCCTATGTTAATCTAGTGCCAAGGACACTCATGATTCAAAGCAAGACTGCTGACAGAGCATTAAGAAATACTACAATAAAAGCAGTTTATGTGTCACATAAAGCAGATTCTGGAATAAGCTGCCTGTCCCAGGTTCCATCCCCAGCTCCCCAGTTCTGCCCAGGGATGGAAGAAGTGCAGCCAGCTGAACAGCTTCCATCCTCTACAATCTGATGTACTGTACATGATCCATGTCCACTGGGACATTCTAGGTTAGCCTCCCCTTCCACATTAGTTTGTTTAATCAGCAAACCCATATTCACCTTCTTCCCTTTTAGAGTCTTAGGTGAAAGATTTCTAGACTGGTCATAGTTCAGGATTAATTATTAACACATGTCTCAGGTCCCTCTATGAGTGCATTAGCATTAGCTATCACACCCTAGGAATTGAGGTCACTGAAGTTACACCTCACTAGAGGTCACTAAAGTTACTTTTCCTTTTTCTCTAACTACTATCTGCACCAGCCCTTCACCAGTAGTGGGTTACTTCATTCCCCATTCTTAAATCAGTGCTTAAACAAAACCTGACAATTAAAAACATATCGGAGATAAAAGAACAAAGAGGCTGAATTTAAAAAAAAAAACAATTCTAATGCCAATTTCTTAAGAAAATTTTATTTAAACTGAATTTAGATTAAGTTGCATCTCTCTCTGTCAGCGACACATGAGTTCACAAGAAGATTGTCACATGCATATTCACTTTTGTTAGTTTTACCCCTGAGAAGGATGTTTTCTATTGGTTTTCTACAAAAGCAAAATCATTGTAGAAAAGCCCTGCTCTACTCTGCCCTGAGTCACCAACACCTTTTCTTGTCACAGTTGGAAATTGCTCATTTTGTAGGATTTTACAGCAGAAATCTTTACTCTTTAAAAACACAAGCCAGTAAGTAACTAATAGCCAACTTTTACTACAGCCAACTCTTACCAATGAAATAGTACCACAATCTACAAAAAGCTACAGCATACAACACTGCATTCCTGATCACTTAAGTTGGCATTTCACTAACCAACAAAGTATTACAATGCAAACCATTAAATTTGCTTGACACTAATTACTTGGCCATCTGAATAAACAAACCCTCAGCACCTCAATGAAAGCCCTGAGGAAGTGCCACCAGAAATGTGAGTCCCATTACACTCTGCAGGTTTCGCATTCCTGGCACAGGATTTGTTCCTGGTGAGCACTGACAGGGTTCAAACTGCTGCAGGGGATGTGGCTGCTGTAAAACCCCTTCAGAAAAACTCCACAGCTGGGATTGCCAACACTGACAGCAAACAAGGGTTCTGAGACTGGAAACCATGAGATGAAGGACATCCCAGTCCCTGGAATTTAAGGTGTCCAGTGTGGTTACTGCTGCTGTTTTCATTCACCACTCCACTGAAATCCTATGAGATGTAGGATTTATTTTTTGCCTGTTTCAGGCAGCTACTCATGAAATATCAGTTTAAGTTACCAGCAAACAACCTACATGATGTGTGAAACTGCCAAATAGGATAAAAAAAATCCATCCTAAAAATATATTGCAGCCAACAGCAATACATCATAACACTGGATAGTACACTGAAAGGTCTGTTCTGGAAAAAAAATCTAAACAGAAGAAGAAAAAAGAAACAAAAAAGAGGCCTTTATCTCCCTAATATCTTGTTCAAACTACACATGTCACACTTTGAATGATATTTGCTTTAAACCTGTGATGATCTCATCAAAACAAACCAATATCTGGTTACCTAATCATTCATCTAGTGGCCTTTAGATGATAACACTCTGTAAATATTTGGGGTCAGAGAAAGCTAAGCTTTTTCATCCACAGTTTCAGATAATGCAGTTCCTACTCCTGCTTAGAGAGCAAGATATCCATTGTCAACTCCCCACTTTTTATGTTCTTTTCTCCTAAGAATATTCAGAATAAATGAGAGCATTATCTAAGAATGAATTACAGAATGAAGCACATCAGTATTTCCAAATTCTAGCAACTTCAAAACAAAGGCTTAACTCCAGTTCTTGAACTAGAACATCCACTACACCATGACGTATTCCTGTGGTCCCTGGCACCTGCACTAAAGCTTAGGATAAAGCATCACTGGCCAAATCTTGTTTAAATTAAAAAGGCTGGTCCATAATCACTTCAAACAAAGAAAACTGAATCACAGCCTTAGATCACATTTGCTATCCTCTTTGTACTAAACAAAAAATTACTTTTATTTCTGGCTAAGAAACCCTGCCTTGCCTCATACTAATGTTTTCCCATTTCTCTGCTATAAGCTGGAATTCACTAAAAGTAAACACAATGGGGAAACAAAGTATAAACAGTGTTAAAGCTATCACAGAAAATCTTTTCCTCAGTCCTATATGTAATTATTACAATAATTGCAGTATCAGTAAAAGCCTCTAAACTGCAGTTGATTGTGTTTTTTAAATACAACAAAATCATTGTTTATAATTAAACTAATTAAGACAAAAGTACCAATTAAGAAAAACCTGCCAGTTCTGGGAACCAGGGGCAGCTTAAGCTATCCAAGCATGTCCTGGTGCTCTGAAGGCCAGACCAATGGTTCTCTGCAGACTGGGGGTACAGGAGCTGATGGATTCTCCCTGTGCTGTCACTCCCTGGCTGTGTCCCTGAGGCTGCTCTCATCCTCCTGGAAGGAAAATGCACTCCTTTGCAAGAAATGAGCCTTGCCACCAAGAAACACTGGTGCTGTCAGTGCTTTAATTCTTCTTCATCTGCCCTTTCTCACCACACAGCAGCATGAATTTCCTCTCTAGCCATCAGCTGTAAGAAAAAGCATCACAAGTTAACTTGCAGCTGTAAAAAGAAAAAAGAAAGACTTATGTTCAAAAGAAAGTCTCTGTTCATAGACTTACACTTTGAAAAATGCATATATTTTCATAAGAAATTGTGTCCCTTTAATTTTAATTCAAGGTTTTGAACAGCTAGAATATAAAAAAAAAAAATACACACTTTAACTGATTCTTCCAAATATTACAAAGCATATAGGAACCATGTATGCAAATTAAAAGGGGGAAAAAGGGAGTAAGTAAGTAATTACCTAGATATATTTTGCTACATATTCCCAAATGATGCAGAATTCAGTCAAGCTATGTTTATTATGTAATTTCTGAAAACAACCCATTGTTTCAGAAAACAGCAACATCTTTTGCAGAGGACAGAAAGGATCCAGGTCTCTAAAGAAGCCAGAACTGGAAATAATGAACACAGAATTTAGTATTTACTGAGCTGCAGATGCACTTAGCACTCACTTTATTTATGCAAACATCAGACCAAAATCACCAGGTGAAATCTATCCTTCTTTCCACCTATTGCTTCCCTTTTACATTTACTTTTCTTTGCCTAAAAAAAAATCACCAAAGCAATAACCCAGCAAAACAGATGTTTCCTAAAAACACACTTTTCTTTATTCCAAACAAATGTCAGTCCTTAACTGGCTGAAGTGGAATAATTCAGTGAAAAACTGGACAAGAATTACAATAACTAACTAGCTGAAATTTACCATTGAGAAATTATTTTTGCAAAACTGTTTCTAGAATAAAATAGAATTACAAAATTTATTTTAAGATTGGTATTAAAGCACCAATTTTGGTTTTAAGATTGGTATTAAAGCTTCCAATTCTGGAAGAAGGCCTAGATATACTAAAATCAAGTTCAAAATCCAAAACAGTTTACAAGAACAAGTGGCTGTACCTATAATTTTAGGATTAGGCTGCAGTCATGTTTCTGCTACTTCCTTAAGGTTTCAATAAAATTATGCACATACCATTTTAATTTCTACAGACTGGTCAGTCATAACCTGCAGTGTTTAATACTGAAGATCTTTTAAAAAAGGAAAGCATTATAATAATCACATAATTATTATTATTAGTAGTAGTAGTAGTATTCATGCTGGAAAGGACCTTTTAAGCTTACTTCACTCTACCAGTATTACCTACAACCTCTGCTTTAGATCGCTTTTTCCTTACTTTTTTCTTTTTTTGGTTACAAGTTTCTCCTTTGCAATACAGACTAATTTTAGCCCAGGCTCCTGTCTACACCTAATTTTAATTGCCTGTTGACTCCAGCTGGGTGTCTTCAGCACATCAAGAGACACCTGTGTTTACTCATTTGCATTAAGTTACCTTGATTGTCAAATTACAAACTGGGGGTGCAGGAGCAAATTATGTAAAACAAGGTTTTGATATAAATTCTAACTGCTCCTTCACTAAACGTGAAACAAAGAATTGCTACATGAACACAAGGGTTTTGGCTGAAAAGTAACATCTGAGGTTACAATGTCAGATGTAACCAAAAGTATGTATTCTATTGCCAGCTGTTAAAACCAGGTGGGGCAGAGTTGTTCATCTCCTCCAAGCCCCATCCTCCCTCCAGGGGGACATTTAGGGCCATTGGGTCTCAGTGCATGATTGATACAGTTACATCATCCCAGTGGGAGATGCTCCACCTGGGGGAGGAGCCAAGCATTCCTACCTGGATATAATCTGAAATTTGGAACACCAGAGCAGCCTTTTCTCACTGGATTCCCAGAGGAATCCCATCTACACCACCACTGGACCCTCAGAGGAAAACCACACACTTCTACAGCCTCGCTGCTCCAACAGAACCACACCTGTCACTGCAGGAGCACTGCAGCCACCTTAACTGCACTGCTACCAACACCCTGACCCACAAGGTGTCAGGCTGTATCCTGACTCTGTCACTGGTTTTGTACTACTGCATTTATTTCAATTTTCCTATTAAGTTGTAGTTCTGACTTGGGATCTGTCACTGGTTTTCTTTCAAACTAGTACAAGTATAGTTTAAAGAATACAGAACAGATAAAGAAAATTGGTTAGAAATCATCTGGTTTGACATTGCAAAGATTGAAATTTTCGTTTCACCTCACTAAAGCAATGCTCATAGACAGGGACACAACGCTTAATTCTCAACAAGCACAAGACCTGGCTGCTGCTCAAGGTCTCCTTCACAAAGCTTTTAAAGAAATCAATAGTGCTGTACTTGGCTCTCGAGGAAATCTTCCCTCTCACACTGCTCAATCACAAACTTTAAACATTTCCTTCACATAGCCAATTTCAATATCACAATTATGTCCTCTAAAATACTAGAAAGGATTAATGTCTTGAAAATATAACACCTGGTTCCTTGAACATATGCTGATTTTTGTTTCCTGCAATGGAAAGGCAAAGGTTTTGAACAGCCTGGGGATTTAATATTTCCCTTTTATGTCAGGTCTGCAGCAGCACTGGTCCAATTTGAATCTGATACCAGTCCTAAAAGGAGAGTGGTTTGTGGCTTTTGTTTTCTAACAGAGGTATTCAAATAATTTTCACAAAGACCATTTTTTATGTAAAGATAGAGTTCACTACGAATTCCTTCACAGACTTCTCCCCTTGCTGCACAAACAGTCCCCATCCCCACCCCACAGCTGGCAGAGAAACCACACCAGTTTCCATTCACCTTTGTTACAAAATATATATCATTTTTTAAGACTAAAAGGATTTCTCTCTCAATGCTGCTGCATGCATGACACTAGTGAAGAAACACCCTTCTTCCTCCAAAAGCTAAGCAAGAAGCCAAAACCCAGAACAGGAAATGAGTGCCACAGCTTCTAGTAATTCAAGCAGATGACAGGGTGGCAACAAATTCTAGGAAGCTGATTAGCCATGAGACCTGTTGAGGCAGTTAAAAACATTCATTTGATCAACACTTCATCCCTGCAATGACACATCCAAACTAGTTCTTTCCACTTATGAAAAGATTTGAACACAGGTTGGCATGATAGGCAAAAAGCAGACACCTGGTCAGAACAGACTCATTTCTAAAACTCAGCAGCCATTGTATTACACACCCAAATGCACACACACCTAGCTTCCATTTTACTTTGATCTCAGTTCAGTCTTAGGTCTTTTAAGAGCAGGAATTTTGCTTTTATTCAGGGAGAATCTGAAGCATAATTTTGAGTTTCAAATATTTTTGGCTCAGAGCCCAGAGTATTTGTTGCTGAGGTGAAACAGTCTCAGCTGAAGAAAATGAAAACAGAAACAGAGTGAAAGAAGAGACCTTTATCAACAGCTACTGTTGGCTTCCCTTTGAAGTGATCTTGATTGTTGTAGCACATTTCATCTCTTCACCTTCTACTTTGTTCATGCTATTATTTAGACACAGCAGCATTATGTACACACTACTGCAAGAAGAGAAGTGAAGGGCAAATATATTTTCATATATTTCATCTTACAAATCTGTTGCCCTCAGCAAATTCAGGCCAGGAAAACAATGTTTTCCAACTATGCATTACTTGTCTGCTGGTGAAGGTCATTGACAATCTTTGGCTCTAACTCTCTTTGTCTGCTGAAAGCCATTGGTTTTGCCATTATTTTCTTTCTCTACATTAAGCCTAATTTCTAATTTCTAATGCATCTTTTTGAGGATGAAAGGGCATGACTTCCACATTTTGCCAATATGCTCACCCTCTCAATTTCACAAATGCTGGAACACCATTTCTAGTGAGTAATTAGCTAGGATTACTTTTAAAACTTCACAATTAGTCAAAAAGAGATTCAGAAATGGCAATGCCTGACTACAGAGCTTAACTGTCAATAGACTCCATCTCCCTTTCAGGAGGCACCATTGAAAGGGGTGAACAGAACTGGCTGTCCCAGGTCTGTGAAACATTCAGCTGAATACTTATTGTTAACATCATAACATACAGACAACTAAACTCCCACTAAATCCTACTGAGGCTATATTTAGCCTCACCTCTTTTCCAGAGAATTAATAGGAAAACTTTCCAGTTATCATTGTGCACTGCCTAGAAAGGAAATGTGGCCATATTAATTTATTTTAATTATTTCTACATAGTCCTTGCATACCTTCACCTCAGTACTGACTGGCTGATTTCACAACAATCCTTTATCACTTCACGGGAAGGAAGTGTCCTATGCTGTAAATTACTGAGCAAACACTGCATCACAGCCTAGGAATTTATATAACCTACTACTTCGTTCTGGAACTGTAAATTGATTGCTGTAAAAGTCTTGAATATTGCTGTATCAGCTTGTCCCCCTGCCCTTGAAATAAAACTCATCTCTCAAACCACTGGAACAATCAGAAAAGATATTTCCCTGCCTTTTAGGAAATGCTCTCCAGATGTGAATACAACAACAGGCTAGATCTGATTCAGCCCAGATCACCTCACATACTGCAATAGGAGACCCAGAATGTCATTGATCTGATTTTCATCTGTTATTGATCTTAGACAGACATTGCTGTCATGGCAACTTTCATAAAAGCCTTTTTGACATTCTTCGCTTAATTCTTGACCTTGAATTTTTTAAGCCATTCAGTGCTGAGGGTATAAAATTAGTGAAATAATAATATTTTTGATATCTCCAACACTCCATAACAAGCTCAGCAAAACTGATAGTTAAGTACATGCACAGAAATATTAACAAACACAGCTTATAAGCTTTAGATAGCCCAGTTCAGTAACAGTTTGTCTATGTATCCATTATTTTGAAATCTACACAAACTGCAAAGTATTACACATCAACAACCATGCCCCAAGTGATAAAAGGAAATGGATTACCCACACATGTTAGGCCACATCAGTTTGTTCACCCCAAATATGAGAAACAGGTAACACCTGTTTCTTTACTATTCAGCCTCTAAAATTAGAAAGGTAAACCAACAGTATCTGCACAATGAGTAATTTGTTTCTCCAACACCTTCACAAAATAGAATCACACCCCTAGAAGGCACTTGCTTGAAAAAGCTGCATGTAAATTACATAGCTGGTGTTGCATTTAATCTTGTTTTCATTAGATTTGGTGCAAATTTTAGCACTGCTGCCAGTCCGAACAGCACCTTCTATTCTTGAACAAGGATCAGGTGAAGGCAAGTGATGAGAAAGCCTTAATCATCTACACTTTCAACCAGAGATCTGGACATTAGTTATAGCTACAATTTCACCTTTTCATCTGACTTGGGTTTTTTGATACCTTTTGATTCAATTGACCCAAAACTTATGTTTTAAAATATTTATATCATTCTTGGCATTTGTATTTTTGCTAGGCACTTTTGTTCCACAAACCAACTATGGGGGCAAAAATACTGTTTTGCAAGTACATCACAAAAGCAAACTTCCAGGTGACCCTGCACGAGCCTTACCTGCATCATGGTGACCACGTGGCAGGGATTCAGGAGGTAAATGACAGTCCTGGTGGCGAACTTGAACCCCACCTCCAGCCCAAAGATGAGGCAGAGCAGCACCAGCAGCACGTTCTTGCCCAGGCTCTCCCGCTTAGTCTGGGGCTGCTGCAGCAGATTCTCCAGCTCCTGGACGTGCTGCTGCCTCAGCTTCCACAGGGACACGAGGATCTCCACGGTGCCCACACTGAGGAACACCAAACTCTCCAGCAGGCGCTGCTGGCCGGAGAGAAAGGCGGCGCATTCCGGCCCTCCATTGCCGGCAAAGCTGGGGTCCACCCCGCCGTACATCCAGTCCAGGAGGTTGTGGAGGCTGTAGCGAGACATGGCGGGGACCTCTTCTCCAGGAGCAGGTAGGAGCAAGACGGAATCAAAGCCAAAACACTGCCGGGCTGACGAAACGCTGCCGCTGCAGCCCCTCCTTACGAGGCTCCGTGAGAAGCGGGCAGCTCCGCTCGGGGCACGGGCACCTCTTCCCTTGCCTTCCGCTGCCCGGAGAGTCCCGCACGCAGCAGCCTGAGGGGAGCAGAGGCCGCAGCTGCACGGAGCCCGCCAGCTCCAGACCCCCTCCCCGGGACCCTCCTCTCCCCGCCGGCTCTGCCGCCCGCCGCTCGCCTTTCGCTCCCCGATCTGAGCTGCCCTTACCCGCGGCCAGCGCCGTCTGCGGCCCCCTCAGCCCGCCCCGCCGTCCCTGCGCATCCGCGGGCGCGGTACCTCCGCGGGCGGGCGGGTGTCAGGGAGCGGCAGGCCCGGCGCCCCCGGCCATGGCGCCGGCGAGGGACGGGAAGGAGGAAGCACCGCTGCGCTCGGCGGCACGGCCGAGACTCCGGGCCCGAGCGGGCGGGCCGCTCCCCGCGGCTGGCCCGGCCCTTGCCCGGCGCCGCAGCATCACCCCACCGACGTGCCTGACTCACGCCGAAAAATGGACGAGTCCCCCGAATTGGCTGCGTCCGGCCGCCTGCTCCTCCCTCCCGCACGGCTGCGCCCGCCTCCCTCCGCCGCCGCTCCCTCGGCGGGTGCGCGCTCCCCGCGCCCGGTCCCTCCCGCCTGTGGCCGCTGATTTCGCCCAGCCGCCCCCCTTCCTCCTTCTCCTCCTCCTCCTCGCCCCCTCAGTGCCACAGGCCGGGAGGGCGGCAAGGAACAGGCACAGCTCTGCACGCCCGTCAGCGCCGTCCTGTTCACCGAGCCGATCGCAGCGACCTTACCTCGATAAACGAGTTTTTCAAGTGCCATTGCAGCAGATACAGGTAGGTCGGCCGAAGGACAAACCCGAGCGGGGCTCCAGCTCAGCTCCGGTGTGACATGGGCAGGTGCCCACAGCCAGGTGTGCCCAGTGTCACACACAGGTGTCCCCAGCCAGTTGTGCCCAATGTCACACACAGGTCTCCCCAGCCAGGTGTGCCCAGTGTCACACACAGCCAGGTGTGCCCAGTGTCACACACAGGTGCTCCCAGCCAGGTGTGCCCCCTGTCACACACAGGTGCTCCCAGCCAGGTGTGCCCAGTGTCACACACAGCCAGGTGTGCCCAGTGTCACACACAGGTGTCCCCAGCCAGGTGTGCCCAGTGTCACACACAGCCAGGTGTGCCCAGTGTCACACACAGGGGTCCCCAGCCAGGTGTGCCCAGTGTCTCACATAGAGCACAGACCCCACCTGTCTCAGTGCTCAGACTGTTTACTGCCATGTGTGCCCTGTGCAGCAGAGCATGGATTTGGTGCCTGGTTTGTAGCATTGTGAAGAGGTTGTATTGCAAATATGTAACTCTGTCTGAAAGGCAAAGGTCTGTGGGGATCCGGAGAGAGTAGCAGGTTGAGGGGATATTTTCAAGGCAGTCAGAGCCAGGTCATCCCCTGAGAGCTGCCTCCTAAAAATTTTATTTCACATTACCTGCATGCAGCACGTTGCTCTCCCCATCCTGATTATTTCAGGGCTTTCCTTCTGCACAGGACAGCATTAGGACAGCACCATCACTGGCCAAACTGCTGAGCCTGATTAATTGAAAATAAAAGCTTAGTTCCACAAATAAGTTTGAAAAGACCAGTTAGATATCAATATTGGCTGAGTCAAAGGGATTTCTATATAGACACAGCAGCAGCAGCACCTGGTCTGTAAAGCTGGAGGCTGTATGTCACTGCCACTGCTGTGGAAGAAATTACTCCCTTTTGGGGAGAGAAGGGATCCCACCAGGCTTTTCCAAAATCTTCAAGGACTCCTTTCCACAATTTGAGCTTAATAAGAATTCTACAAAGTGCTGGTTTTTCAGTCACTGGTGATTGATTAAAACCCCTATTGTTGATCTAAACCTGCAGCACAATGTTCCTGTAAATTCCTGCCCCATTAACCAGACACACACATACCTGCAACACACGCATACTGCGCTACCCTGCTTCACAGCCTGAATTCTCAAAACAAGCAGTTCAGCACTAACACCAATATTTGCCAGTTTTCTTCTTCCTCTATTTCTAAGCTGTAGGGTTACTGTTCAAAAAGATACTCTATTTCTAAAACACACGATTACTGCTCACAAAGCACAGAGTGTTTTCTCTTAGGGGTCTGCCAATGAACAACCTGGGACAGATCTCTCCTTTCCACTCCCTCAGTCACATACAACAGGACAGCTACTGCAGCTGGAAGCAATCCCAGGCAGTTTTACACCTTGTCTCTGCATTTCAGTCTCTCACCTTTGGCAGTGTCTGGGGTATGCGTCTCTGACTTCTTTCCTGAGCTTATCTTTGGTGAAGTGAAAAACCCTGGTATTTCAGATGAAGTGATTTCTTTAGAATATGGCCTAGCCTCAAGTATATGAAGGCTTGGTTGGGTGATTTGGGTTTGCTGTGTTTTTTTCAGAGATTGCCAGTGAAGAATAACTGGCTGAAAACGTGAAAGTGGGCAGCATTTTGCTCACAAAAACCAGAGTGTTTGCAAAATGACAGCTTGTTGTCCATTAAAGAGGAAGGAAAGAGCACAGCTAAATAAAGACAAAAGTCATGAAAGCTAAAGATTTAAGCAATCAATAGTTAAGAGCTCACAGGAAGGAAGTTTAAAGAGAGGAGTTAAGAAAAGCAATAATGCTTTAGAAAATAATTCAAAGGGCCATTTATCCCAATTGTGAGTAGAACAGAAATAGCAGTAAGCTGAGCTTGGCCACATCATGAGGTCTCTATTGACCTTAAGCACATGAAGAAAATACAAAGGAAGATGGGTCAAATCACTAAGAATAAGAAAGAAGCACTAAAAAAGGTACTGCTGCAAAACCATTTAACTGTCAAAAGCTACCAGATAAAAACTGCTCTTTACATATATTTGTACTAAGAAAGACATAGAGAAATTATTAACCCCCTACTCAACAGAGAAAAAATCTATCAACAAATTATGAAGACAACTAAAGGGATTGGTGTCTGTTGTATTGGACTTACAAAAAAGACCAAGCACAAGCTGATAGTTGGGACTGGTGATGCTGAGAACAAAATTATCTCAGCCCAGAGTAGGTAAAGAACAGATAAGGAGCACACAAATGAACCAAATGTTTTCAGTTTGAGACAAATGAACCAAATGTTTTCAGTTTGAGTCTAGAGAATGTGATTGAAAGACAGTTGAAGAATTAAGAAGGTGAATGAGATGGTGGAAAAACAGAAGAGGCAACTGTACATTGCTGTTATCAGAGGGGATGGAGCCAGAGAAATACAGCTCAATTTGAGTGAGACTAACTAAAATTCATTAAAAAATCCTTGGACAAATAAACCTCACAAACTATTATTAGCACCTAGATGATAACCAGAGAAACATTGCAGTCAACATGGATCTGTCAAAAATAAATCACACCAGATAACTTGATTTTTATCCTCCAATAGGGAACAGGCCTTATGGATAGGACAGAGCCTGTTGTCAGCTTGATTTTGCTTATGACACTTACATGACATTTTCTTTAAAAAGTTAAAGAAATACAGTCTGGGTAAATGTTTTATGAGGTCTGTACAAAACTTCCTACATAGCAAGAAATAGTTCACTCACAAAAGGAAAGGATATATTGCTGGTTTTTTAGAGCCTGTCTTCAGTCTGAGTCTCTGTGTTATTGATATTAAAATTTAAATAACGGAACAGAGAAAATTCTTATTAATTTTGCAGGTGATGCGAAGGGGGGAGGACACAGAATTACATTTCAAAATATTTTTTGACCATTCAGGGAACATTTAAAGTAAATAATAACTTTAAAATAAATAATAAAGATGTTCAATAAGATCAAGTAGAATCATAGTTCAGCACATTATACTGGTATAAATAATTTCTGCCTTTCCTCCTCCCCTTGCTACTCATTTTCTGCCTCACTGTCTTATGCCAGCATTAATTTTTCTGGGGCTCTGGTTGACTGAGGAAGCTGATTAACTTTACAATTATAATTCCAGAGTTGGGTGTGACCTGGAGCATTTTGCTGATCTATATGATTCTACTTTAGGTTGTGGCAGTGGATGAGGTGACCTGCTGATTTCTTATCTTGCTGTGACATTCCACTCATTAGAAAGAAGGAACATGGTTGGTATAAAATTTAACATCTTGGTACAACTGATACTTTGCAACAACACAATATGGATCATTCATGTTCAGACTGTGATCCAAAATAAACCCAAAATATCTGCTTCTCTGATCTCAATCTGCTGCATGGCTTATGCACAGTTCATTCATTCTCTCTGAGTTTCTTCAGCTTTTTGAAAAGTACCCTGAAATCTGTGAATAACAATTCAGTATTATTGACTGAACACTAAGCTGTTGCTCTTTTCTGTTTATTAACCATTTCTTCTCATCCTTTGCCTAAGTAAGTTAGGATCTCACTAAGGTCCACTGTAAACATATGTATCTCCTGTGTCAATGGAAATGGTTCTCTAAAAGCAATAAATTCCTGCAACTAAAGTGTTTGCTTGAGAGCCTGAGTCTTGTTCTTAGATGCAAGAGATTTATTTTTCTGTCAGTGGCTTCTTTAAATATAAAAATGGTGAAATCTCATGTTAATCCATGAAGAAATGCCAGGTCCTGGGCACATCAGGAGCCCTTGACCAGCCAGAGCCCCATTCCTGTCCCAGGCTGGGCCTTGGGCAGTCTGTTCTCAGCTCTGGCCTTTGCTGCTCCTGACTCGTTGAGTGCTGTTCCTGGCCTGACCCTGGACCTGGTTTGTCCCCCCTCATTTTTTTAATGATCACTTGCAGCCCCTGGCACCATTCCAGCCCTGTCCTCCTGCCTGGCTGGATGCTCTGGGATGAGCCCTTGCTCAGGTCAGGGCTTCTCTGTGCCTGCCCTCAGCTCTTGGATGGCTGCCTCTGTGGGTACCACTCTGACAAGGTGTGAAATTTAAAGGCAGCTTATGCTCTCTCTGGAAAACAAAGCCCTGCATCTTGTCTCTCCCTAATTATCATTCCCAAATTCCAGCTTAAGTGAGTCTGAAAGTAAAGGCAAGGCCTGAAATCTTGCATGTGGTAGGAATCATCAACAAGCATCACAAGCTGGACTTCAAAACACAAAGAGTAAACAACCTCAATTCTTATTCAAAAAAGCATTTAAGCACATGCTTAGCTTTAGCCTGTCCTCAAATCCTTTGAATTTGATGATATAAATTTCCTCAGCATCAAGCTCTGCTGCTGCACATAGGAAATGTGATTGTATACATCAGTATGTGGTTACACCTGTAGATGTACTAGAGACTTTGTGTCCTTGTTGTACAGGAGGTATTACAAAAAACCAAAACAAGAAAAACCCACAAGCTAAATGAGCAACAAAGTTATATTTTAAGTCCTGAAATGTTTCTGGTGAATAATGATATTCACAGATCTTCCTTGTTTGTAGTTTTTTTGGCTAAAGAACAGCACTGGGCACATAATTGCAGTCTGAAAATGCTTTGAGCAGTCAAAAAGAGACTTAGAACAGCTCTGGGCAGCACTGCAGACTATGGGCATGAATACATTCAAGTTGTGTATGCAGAAAGCAACAGCAGTTGTAAACCAGAACTCCTGTTTCTGTACAGAACAGAACCCCAGTCTCTCTGGTTTCCTACTTACATCCTGCCTCTTTTCACTTTTCACTTGGCCCTCTTGTTTCACTCCTTGTAGCCCATGAGTTAAATCAAATTTACTTTCCCTTCACAAATTAGGACAATTGCTCCCCTACTGAGGTTGAATCTTCAGAAGTCTATACATCTACATCCTTCCTCTGACTTTATTTTCAATGTCCTTTTTGTTGTTAGGATTGCTTTGACACCCTGGGCTGAGTTCTGCTAACTCCTGAAGGGCTTATATGGTCTTAAGAAAATTCTTCTCACTTTATCCACTTTTCAGAAAGTAATGAAACCCTGGATCACTTGTGAAAGCAGTGGGGCCACAAGCAATGCTTTACTGGCTGTGGCAAGGGCTGATGATTGCTTTGACCACAGGATTGTGACAATCTGCTGGCAGTCAGACACTGCTGCTGCCTGCCCTGCTCTAGAGCAGCTGCAGCTGGGGATGGATCCAGCCCAGGAGCATGCAATGCACCTCCAGATGTGCCATCAAACACTCCTGCCCTGCTGCAGATGTGAGATGCTGGGTAAGGGCTCTCCCAGCCTCCAGGGGCACCCTGAGAGTGTCCCTGCCCCAGGGAGCACCACAGCTGCCATGCAGGGCCTCAGTGGGCACAGGGGATGCACACACTGACAGCAAGCCACTCACTAAGGATGGATTTGTTTGTTCTTATTTTTTCTGCTTTGTTGTGTTTTTTCCTTCTTGCTTCAAATCTAGGTTCATAGAGATTCTTCCATCAGTTATTCTGACTTCCTTCTATTGAGTCAGTTGCTGTCATGCATTTTTTATGAATTTAAAGAAAGGCTTATGGCAGTGTAATTTCTTACTTCCTCTCAAGGATTTTTCTTGAGAGAAAGATGAAAGTCTGTTGCATTTGTCATATCTCTCCCTGTCAGATAATTTAGCTAGAACATATGCTAGACAATACCAAAAAGTAAGTAAATGTCAACTAGAAACATTCAAAATAAAAGCTTAAAAAGCATATAATGTTGTCATGTTTTTAACCTGATGGACTGAAAATAATATAAAGCACCAGCAGAAACTTGCTAGATGACAACTGCATGAACCAGCTTCTCACTGATTGACATTTCTGTCATGTTCACACTATTGGATTTAGGTTTTCCCTAACATAAAATGCTGCAGTTTTGATAGACACAAAATCAGGTGGATGTAAAAGCAAGGGAAAGTACAGAACTATCATGAATCAACAAAGTTTGCTCTGAGATAAAGAAAATCATAGTTGACAGTTTATCTGCACTTGGATAATTTGTGTTGAAATTAAGAGGTCAGACAGTACAGTCATTCTGCAATACAGGTGGAGGAGCCACCTGAAAAATGGGAATATTTCCTTATAGTTTCATATTCTAAATGAGTAAACACAGTCTCTGAAGTTGTTTGGAGCTTGGGAAAATATATTTTTGTTGAGTCTGAAAAAGTGGATCTATAAAACACATGTTCTTAAGAAAACTAAAGCTTTCATCCAGATGCTCTCCTTAAATTTGAAGTATCTTGAGAACTAACAAAATTATGAGTGCTCTTTTCACACATCAGCACTAAACATTTATGCCTCAGAATACTCCCTTTTGTGTCTGTGTCCTGTGTTGTTCAGCCATTTTTCAATTTTCAAGTCATGTGCTTTGTTTTATGTCCAGTACCAGCCTCATATTATTGCTAAGTATAATAAAGGACATTTTACAAAGAACCATCCAAACTCTTTCTCTTGGAAGCAGAGCCTTAACAGCACTTTTCTCAGTCTCTAATTGTTGTTAGAGTTGAGTTAAGCTGTGACTGGTGTATGTAGGAGGCACACTCTAAATCTACATAGATATTAAGGCAGAAGAATATGTGCTTTCTATTTTTGTTCTGTTTTGCTATAGTTTATTGAGCACACTGGCTCCATGATGAATTACTGAAATCCTTTTTGGCTACAACTGAGTTCTTAGTTTTAAAACTAAGAATTAATTTCACATTGTGAGACACTGTCACTGCTTATGAACCTCAACCTGAGGGTTTCAGAACACTGTGTCTTCCCTAACCTTCTGTGTGGAATTTGCCTTTGTTATTAAAACCACAGTGATATTTGGTGTTCAAAGTCAGGGAACTGCTATATTTAACATAATGTAAAACAAATGTAACAGCAGTCTCACAAACAATGTGAAAGATGGGAAGGAGAAGATGGTGTCATCTCTGGTTAATTAAATGGTATGAAATTTGTACCATTTCATTCTATTATGGAATATCATGTGGTCAGGTCTATTATGTTACATAATTGTGTTATCACAGTGTATTTTTATGTCTTGTGATATTTGGGAAGGAGGTGTTGGATGCCTCAGCTTTACAGTGAGTGATCAAGAAGTGTCCATTTTTCACAAAGATTTCTGAGCCAAACCTGGGTTCTGTTAGACCCTCCCGTCATTTATTAGCATGCCCAGGTGTCAGTCACACACTTGAACATTTCTGTGAATTTAACCCCTGAAATTTGATACTTTAAAATACCAAAAGGCTGCTCTTATTCCTTTGTATTGGGTTTGCATGACAAGGTTTTGGAAGTCAAGGGGGCTACAGGGGTGACTTGTGTGAAGCTGCCAGAAGCTTCCTGATGTCCAACAGAGCCAAGGCTGGCTGGCTCCAGGATGGACTGGATGAGGCTGTGCCCAGCACCAACAGAGACAACAGCTCTGGGATAACAGATTTCAGAACAGACAGTAACCCCTGTGCAGCTGCTGTGGAAGGAAGGAGCAAGAACAAGTGAAAGAATCAACTGCAGACACCAAGGTCACCGAGGTGAAGAAGGAGGCCCTGGAGCAGAGATTCCCCTGCAGCCCGTGGTAAGGACATGGTGAGGTAAGTCTTTAGTGTGTCTTAATAAGTGATTGAGGAAAAGTTGTATACTGGCAGGGTTTCTGGGCAAGGTAATGCATTTCCCAAAGAGCAGGAGCCTCACAGGGGACACAGGTCCCGTTTAACCATTTCATTGAACAGCCTGGAAGGAGCTGCGAGCCCTCTGGTGGTTGGTCACCCCCTGAAATTCTCATCCCAATGCTCTGTAACCAATACAATAACCCACACACACACTTTGCTTTCAGTAGCAGTACACATTCTGTTGATTTATCCCTTGAGAATGTTGCTATGACCACTTTTCTACACATAGGAAATGAAATAGTAGTAATTTACTATTAATCAGTCTGAGGGAATTGGGACTGCTCAGTCTGGAGAAGAGAAGGCTCCAGGGAGGCCTTAGAGCACCTTCCAGTGCCTAAAGGGGCTCCAAGAGAGCTGGAGAGGGAGGTTTGACAAGGGCATGGAGTGACAGGACAAGGAAGGATGGCTTTAAACTGAAAAAGAGCTGCTTTAGATTAGGTCCCAAGTAGAAATTCATCCCTGTGAGGATGCAGCAGCCTGGTCTAGCAGAAGGAAGGAGATTCCAACCCTGGCCATTCTATGATTCTATGTTTCTATAAATTGAACTAGTTCTATTCCAACAATATATCCCACACCTGTATGAGACACAATGCTCTTCTATAAGGGAGTTTTATTTTAAATTCCGAGAGAATGTGCCTGTTTCTGCAGAAGGGATGAGGGCCATGTGGTCACTGAGGGCTTGGCTGGGGCCTGGGCACACCAAGCATTCTGATAGAACAGGAGTTGGCAAAAGGAGTCAGTGTTTGCAGGAAGGAAGGCAGGAATTGTGTTCTCAGGTTAGACCTGTAAGAGGTTTTGTAGTTCTCAGATGAGATGGGGTAGAAAGGAACTCACTCTAAACTGCAGCAGTCACTGGACTGAAATTTAGTGATAAATAACTTGAACTAAGTTTTCTTGAAATATGTAAGGATTGTATTTATTGTAAAGAAGGTGATGTTTAAATATAAGAGGGTTTTTTTGGTGTTATTTGCTGGGGCCAATGTACTGCACTGTGTTTGAAGGAAACAAGAAAATATATATCTTGTGCAGATTTAATATCTCAGCTTATGTTCTCATCTTGGTATCCAGATGAATCATGTAGCCATTGCCTCCTTTATCCATCCCACATCAGTGGATGGTTGCTAACAGTTTCCAGTAATAGAACAGGGGATACAAAAGAGTTTTTCAGGTCTGTGATTTCCAGATGGCTCAGCCACTCTTAGGCTTTTTCATAAATCTTAAAAATATTTACCACAGAGTTTTCTATATCAGGATTCACGGCTGGTGTAGATGTGAGCATTTTCACAGCTTGGCTGATGGTATTCACATGCTTCAGAGCTGGGGGCTGAGTTTTCTCCTGTGGCTGATTACTTGGAAGGTTTCTTCCACGGTCCCAACCCTGACACGATCCCTTCCTGCCTGGATGGGAGGTCAGTGCTGTGGAACCCAGTACAGGTTGTTACCCAGCAGATCATATGGACTTAGCAACAGATTCTTCCGTCTAAAACTCCAACTAATGCTGAAGAAATATGCCCTAATTATTTATGTAAAGCCTTTACTAGAAACAGAGACATAAGTTGAAAGTGTTGTGTGGGCACATAAGCTCAAAGGAGCTCCAGGAGCATGTCATTGAAGAAATTATCCAGAGAAGGGGGAAAGAAGAACAAAATTATATTCCAGCTTGAAACATTTCAGGTTATTCCTGCTTTTCAGATCTGTTTGCTGCTGTCCTGTTAAGTCCAAAGAGCACAAATGGCTGCTAGATTAGCAAAGAAAATTCTAGAGGTTCAGCCATACAAACAGAATAAAGTACAGTTTTCTCATTAAAAGATTCTTTAAAATCTTCACCACAATAACAGTGCATGCCTTCTCCTATTTCTGTAGCGCAGCGAAATTCTATGATCTGTAAATTATGTAAGTGAAAGAAGGATATTTAAAAAAAAAAAACTTGGTATCTATATAAAATCTGTTTTTCTTGAAACAAAACAAACCCAAACCAACAGGAAAGAAATCATCAGTCAAACAGACAAGTGCAATTTGGTGAACATTTAGCAGAAAGTTTGTATTATCTGTAGGGCTGCAGACAGTTCTTATGCATTCATTCATGTGCTGTATAAAATAGTTCAAATGCCCTCAGGAGTTGGTATTTTGAGATATTTCTTTTCTAGAGGTTGAAGTACATTGGGTTGAACACATGTAGAGAGTGTCCCCATGAACTAATGTCACAGAGCAGGTGTGTGTGACCCTCCCAGGTGAGGCTCCCACTGCTGTGACCTTGCCTGGACACCCTGTGAGCGTGCACCAGTGAGCACACCTGTGCTTCAAACGTGATTCTCCCCATTTCCACGTGGGTCAAATTCCTCTCCTCTAGATGATTCCTTATGAATGGAATCAGGTAAGACATCTGCATTCCACAATTAACCTTTTGTTACAAAATTACTCCCTGTCTAACGGAGAACTAAACTTGCACAGCAGGTGGCAGCCCGGTCCTGCTTGGCTTCAGCCTGGTTTGCACCTCGGAGGAAATCTTCCAGAGCTGGAGTGGTCACTGCTATTGAACAGCTGTGCTTTCCTGTCTGGAAAACAGGGGATTTTTAGCAAAGAAGTCATTGGTCACTGCCATATTACAAAGGCAGAGCGGTTTAAGAGGAGATAATTTGAAAATAAAATGAGTAGACTATGTGAGCAGCACGATTCACTGACAGTTTGGGATGTAGTGTAGATTCAAGTTGAGTCAATAGAATGTCAAAATAAGCAGTAAATCAAACTCTTGATAATCCTGCCTGAGTAATGTTCCACAGCCACCCCAATACATCTGCCTGTTAGCATAAGCAAGAGGTTCCCACAGGGTATTTTTGGATGTTGAATGGTCAGAATAATCTGAAATATTTTGGTTAAATGGTAAGGAGTAGAGTGTAGCAGTCTAAAGCTTGTAGAACCAATGTTGTAAAATTCTCCAGCACATTCTGAAAATTAAGTCCTGAAATGCAATTCTTACCCTCCTCTCTTCTCCGAGCCTTAAAAAGGTTGTTAGGGAAAGGAGGAAGGGGGGCTTTATATCTTCTCTGCAAATGGGGCAGTTTGCTTTGAAATATCATGAATAATAATTCTTAGAAAGCCTCTTCATGAGCTTCAGATGGATTTGAACCAGTTCTGTCTTCAGTCAGGCCCAAAAACCATGATATTATCATTGAATCTTACACATCCTTGTTCCATTTCCTCACCTGGCCTGTGGGGAAAAAAAGAAGGAATCCTTCTGGGAATATGTTTATCATGAAGTAAAAACTTGACAGCATTTATTTATCATTATTTTGGGTTGGCAAAATAATGATAAAAATATGGCCTGGGTAGTAGGCATTTTAAACTTGATTTGCTAAAACTATTTGTTTATTTGCCTGAGTGGGACATTTCAGTATTTGGCTGAACTATCACCTAACACCCAGGGGGATGTCCTAGACCTATAGACTTAGGTGGTTATTAGGCTTAATTGGTATAATTACTGTAGACCTCCTGAGATATTGAATATGGCTTATTATGGCTTATTTTAAACTTTTAAATCCAGTATTAGGAGGAATTGTCATTAAGTTATACCATAGAAAAATAATAAGTCTAAAGTTAAATCTTGTGTTGTTGGTTTAAAACTGTTTAAGCCTCCCGTTCCTCACAAATCCTCTAACAATTTACTGAACTCCTTTGTGCTTATGCCAACACTTTTTATGGCATGTGAGCCAAGCTCGTGCCCAGTGTAGCACCAGAGAAGTCAGTGGGGTCATAATGGAGATTATTTCACAATATTTCAGTCATCTAAGTTGATTCCCTCCAAGTAAGCCCAGAGCCCTGTGCTGCCAAAGCCAGTGGAAACTCATTAAATGCCTTTTGCAGTTCCCATGGAGCCTTTTTTGTGGAAATACCTGTTCTTGTTCCTTTGCTTTGTGTGATAACTCCCCCAGGTTAATTATGTCCATTTGCAAGATCAACTCTGAAAGGTCCTAAATTTTGTACATGGGGTGTAAGGTAATGGAATTTGCATTGAGGTAGCATTTGGTGGGTTTGCTATGTAAAAAAAAAGTGAAAACTGTTAATTAGAAATTAATTGATAGTTTTAGCATTAAATGAGTAGCAAAAGTAAAAGGAAATGCTTAGAAATGAGGGTGCAATTTCTGTCTGTAGTGTTCCCCTCCACTGCAAGGACTCCATGTACTTCGAGTGCTCTTGTAGCACTTTGCAGAAGAGTATAAAAATGCGTAATGTTTGAAATTATTATACAAAATAGGGAAAAAGATGAAACAGTAGCATTGATTATAGATCTAATTTTGTGAATAAAGTTGAACAAGAAGCTGTGGGTTTTGTTATCCAAAATTCCTACCTGAAGCATGGAACAAAGCAGCTTTCACAGGATAACTAGGAGAGACTCAAGACTTGACAATAAAAGCTCTGTGAGGAAAGGGTGTCCCACCTCACAAATTTGCTTTTTTGATAAGGATTTGACATTGGGTCAAAGTTAAGACACACAGGATTTGCGTGTGCAGTCACATGGCAACCTAGTTGAGCATGGAAATGGTGAATAATGTTGAATGATCTTTTATAGCAATAATATTAGTTGAGCATCCTTATTAAACAGGGAATCCATGGAAGAAAAAGAGCTAGGGTTTCGAATCTATTAAAAGCCCGTAAGGCTTCATCAGCTCTCCTGCTTGTAGGAGTTCTTGTTTACTCTGCACTGCAATATTTCATCTCAAGGCCTTGTCTCCTGTGGGCAGCCACTTCTGGGAAGGGAGGTGAATGGCACTGTAACATTGAATGACATTGAACAGGGACATAGCTTTTAATTCTCCAGCCACAGCAGTGTTTTGTCAAATGCTCAGTATAAAACAAAATTTGATAGCAGAGATAAAAAGGGGAAAGAGTGAACTTATGTTCTATTATGTGGTTTGTCTCCAAATTATAGAATTCCTTTCTAATATGAGAAGTTTGCTTATAAGAAGGAATGAACTTATTATACCAGCCCAACATGTAGCTGGTATTTGGGGAGTTCAGATCTGACTGTAACATACATCAGTCCAGTATGAAAACATGTCTTAGAAAAACAGATATAGCTGCTTTCCTTTAGGCAGTCCTTTACATTCTGAGAACTAGGACTGGTCCTGTGCTACACTCTTTGCACATGTTCTGTTTGCTGAGCAGCCTCTGCAGGCAGAACTGACCCTCCCTTGTGTGTGAGGGGAGAGAAGGTGCTGCCACTGCTGTGCTCTGGTGTCCTGGGCTGACACCTGGGCTGCTCCTGACTTTTCTCCTGAAGAGTGTTATTGTCAATGCTGATCAATGATATTTATTTTGGGTTGGCAAAATTGGCAAAATATTTAAATGATATTTAAAGGAAAACCAGCCCTACTGCTGTTCATATCCTTGATAATGAGGAGATAAGAAAGGCATCTCTTGATAATACAGGTGGATGAAGTAATGAATGTATGTATGTAATGAAAGTAAAGAAAAATGAAATGAAAAATAATAATCTAAATCTATTTTATAATATAAAATAATATAAAATATTAAAAAAAAAATCTAAAACTTGGAGTGGTTTTTTAAAAGATGGAGTTGCTCAGGCTGCTTGTTTAGTGGATATAATGTACCTTTGTTACACTGCCTATTTTTGCACTGCCTTCTCATTTTCTCAAGCTGTTACAAGTCTTTTATGTGAGGATGCTTCCATTGTATACCAATGAAGGAATTGAATTATGTAGGTAGCAGAGGCTAAAGCTGAAACTCCCTAGCATCATCTTTCTTAAGTATCACTGTCAGGTAAGAAAATAGGTCTGTAAGTGACACTATTCATCTGAACAAGAAACTGTTATCGGGGTACTTGTCAGCTGTGTAATGCTGATACCTGGGCTGGCCTGTGGAACCAGATACCATGGCAGATAACGGGGGTTGGGGGGATGGTGTCTGCTTTTGGGCAGAGTTGGACCCTGAGTGCCAGAGCAGCAGGGGCAGAGAGCTCCTCATAGTGCAGCCATTCCCCTCCCCAGCCCCAGGGCCTGTGAATTTCAGAACTCAGCTTCATTCACAAACATTTGCTTCTTCTGTAGCTACTACAACAATAACAATTATTTTTGCAAACAATTTGCATATATGGTCATGTGAATAAATTTAATAACTGACTCCAAGAATTAACTTGCAATAGAATACTGACAGAAACAAAAGCATAGTCATTGGAAGTATGGAGTAAATGAAGTATATTCCATTAATATTTCTTGCATACGTGACGTTAACTGTAAACCTGGGGAGCAACGTGTACAAGGAGGTAGCAGCCACTGATCTGACAAACTGATTGTGCAAGTAGAATTCTCTTCTGTTTTGCTGCCAAAAGGGAAGTCCATGTTAAAAGTGTGAGCATTTAAGAGTCAGAATTCTGTTAACTTTACCACAGTATTATAGACTGACTTTCATCTGGACTCTTCATTACAAATGCTTGTACTCTACAGATCTGAGTGCTGAGTCAAATCCTCCATCTCACAGAAAGAACTTTTTAAGGTAAGAATTTCAATACCTTTTTTGTACTTTGAGCTGCACTTCCCATCTTTATTTGACATTTCAGTTTTTTTCATGGACAAATGTCCTGTGTATCACAGATATTATGAATGGAAACAGACCAATTTAGACCCAAAAGATTTTGGCAATGAAGTTACTATGCAAAGGAAATTACTTGTTGACTGAAGAACGCTATTACAAAAGTAGAAACTTGTTACTCTGGCATCTTTGTTCATGTAAGCAAGAGCTTATACAGACCTAAATGCATGAGAGAGGTAAAAGTGTGTGTGGGAAATGTTTTATGGGTGACTCCTAAAGGGTCTGTAAAAGGTGACCAAATAATCATATACCTTTCTTAAACTGTTCAGTGTAATAGCCAAAATTGCGGAAGAGGTCTGCATCACTACAGCAAACTGTCCATAAATTACATTTTAAAAGACATTTCTCCTGAAATTTGTGTTCCTTTTTCAATGTTCCATAGTGCATTGTGTTGGGCTGATGGGAAACAGTGTGGTGATTAATCAGCCTCTGAAGAAAGAGGTTATGCTAGGAAAAACAAGCTGACTCAAAGCTTTGCTGCAAAGACAGAATTAAAAGAATACAATTTGAATTTCAGCAAAATCCTGACTTTTTGACAAGCTGTGTAAATGGGATTCTTATAGGTGCAGTGTCTTGTAAATCATTAAAGAATGGAAGCTGCAGACTGTCTTGTAAGTGCTTCCTTACCATTTCAGGAACAGGCTGAAAGAGAATTCCTGGAACATGTCAGGGCAGACTGGCAGCTTGCTGGAATTCAGACAGGATGCACAGAGGATTTTAGTACTTGTAGGCTACCTATTTGCTTTAAAGCATATGCAATACTTCTGTCCTTGGGCTAGAGTTCTGTGTTGCCACTCCATAATTTTACCCTCTGGGCACAGCAATCTCTGAAACAAAAAGAAAGTATACCTGATGAAAGCAGGATTAGTTTGAAGTGTTTTTATAGGGATTTACAACCATAGAAACACATGTTCTAAGAGGAACATTTACAGGTTGTTTAAAAAAATCACACAACACAGTTCACAATAACAAGGAGGCTTTATAAGGCTTGCATATGAGTAGATTGCTGGTCTATCACCAAAAAATTTTTAGCAATTTCTCTTAGATTTTTATATTATTATGTATAGAAATGAGCTCAGTGTCTCAATGTTAAGGACTATGTGTTGATTTGGTTTTTCACTTTAAGAAATGAAATATCAAAACCCAAAGAAACACATCATTTAATCTTTGTATTATAGGTAAATTGTTACACAGGAAGCCAGTTATTCTAAAATTAGTTAACCACTCCTTTCTGCACCAAAATACAGCTTGCACACAAGATGATATCTGTCCTTCATGCAATCTGCTGATGTATTTGCCCCCAAGGTCTATAGGAATAGCTACAAACAGATAAGCAGTAAGTTGAGTCATTCTAACCTTACCAACATTACTTCCCAATTGTGCAAATTCAGAGGAATTAATGCATGTGCAACTGCTCCAAGTGAGAACAACACGTACAGGAGCACCTCAGAGGATATTGTTTGTTCTTCCCTGTTCTCTGTTCCTCAGAAATGCAGCTGAAAGAGCAGCCAACCCACAAACATACATGCTTAGGACTACTGCTACTTTTTAAAATGGAGTATTGTATTTTTTTTAAATTTGAGGTTTCAATTTTTCATTTGAAATTTTTTTTTTAAATTTTCAAATGAAAATTTGGAACAAAGTTAAGGTGAACAAGTAACTTTTTTTCTATCTAGGTTCTAAATAAAAAAACAGCTGTGGAAAAAAATATCAGTTTGGAGCTGGCCTTGCTGTTCCTGTGAAAAACTTCTGCCATCACATATATAAACAGAAAAACTATTGAGGTCAAGGTCTTCACTGAAGTCTAGTGTTTGCTCTAATGAATTCCCCAAATGGTTTCATTCTAAATTAGGGCACCATATTTAAAATGTTATGATTCTTTTAAAGGAGACTGAGAGATCCTGGTGAGAAGAGTACAGAGATGCTGAAAGAAGACCATTTTTAGCCATATTTTCAGCCATAATGCATCCTAATCTAATGGGCTCTTGATAGTATGGCTGGCCTGTGGCTACTGTTAGCTGGGGTTATGCACTTTAGACTGAATCTTATGAAAAATTAAATAAAACATTTCATTTCCATAACAATTAATTTTCTTTCTTGTGAATGTCTCTAGCCAGCACAGAACATATTTCACTATGTGCTAACTATTCAATCTTTTTTTGCAATGGCTGCTCAAAGTTTCCTCTGAAGTCTACTTTGAGGTATTTTGTTTTCTGTGGTGATCTACTGATTGTTCTGCCAATAAGACACGTAACTGTTGGCACCAACAACATTAAATTTAGAGTTCCACATCTTTCCCTAGAGTTATTGTGGTATATATCAGAAATCTCTCTGTCAATACTGCTTTCCTTTCTTAAAATGTATATCCTTCAGTCAGGAATTCTTGGTCCAACACTTTATCCTATTTTTGATCTAATACTTTAAGGCTGTGCTTCAGGTAGGGCTTTTCATTTCTGTGACAAACTGGACAGTAAGAGAACACTGAAACTACATTCTCCTTTGGCTTTGTGTAGTGTGTGACCCAACCAATGGAACTGTGAGTGCTGATTTGACCCAAGACAGTAAATAACCAGGCACCCATTGGAGGAAAGAATCAGGGAAAAGAGAAAACCAGAACATGTGTGCTGTCATTGCTCTGGTGTCTTGAAGCCTAAGCAGAGTGTTAGTGTCAGGAATTACCTCTGGAAATCAAAGTAGCTCTAATCTCTGCACACACCTGAGCAGGTAATGAAACTGATGGTTTTGCAAAATAAAAATGTTATGTCTGCAAGCAGGTACGTGTTTCTGTTTCACACATGAAATAGGGCTTAAACCAATGATTTAATTATGGAATGCAAGTATTTGTTCAGTGCTTGCAAGCTGCAGTTCATTCTTCTGCACAGTAACTCAAAGTGAGAAGTCATATTTGGGTACATGAGGGGAAAGAAACTGATTGCAGGTTTTTTGTTCAGAGAACCCATCAGACTTGGTCTCTAGGTTCCTCCTGCTCCTTCCTCCGAGGGCCCAGTACTATGCTTGGAGATGCAATAAAGGGTTTTTTGTTTTTCCTATAAAAATATAGAAATTTATTATTCTTTGACAACCTTTATAAACAGATTTGCAGATAATTTTTAAATCTGCTTTCCTATATAAGACTAAGGGAGGAATGGAACAAGCTTGAACAAAAACCATCAAAAACCAAAACAATTCATGTGTTTGGTAGCAGCCCCTTCTCTTAAAATGCTGCCTTTTATTCACAGCCATCCTTCAGTTCCTCCTACTGGAAATTCCCCCCTGGGGTGCACTTACTTGGAGATATCAGTAAGCCTTTGTGTCATTAAGTGTATATGACTGACTGCTATGTTGGGTTTTCTTTCTTTTAAAACACAAGAGTCAGTTTAAAAAAGTCTGGAGTGAACAAAAGCCCATTACTCTCCTATGGGCAGAATTCATGTGGAGGTTCAGTGTGCAAAAAGGGACACACTAAAACTTCACCAGCCTGAGATGAAATCCAGACAACTTTTCTGGGAGAATGCTTGCTCCAAAATGGCCATGTTTGTGTACAAATTTTGTTTTCTGTTATTTTGATTCCTACTGTACAGTCTGTGAAGACAAACAGGACTGTATTTAGGAAATAGTTGATTTCATCAGTCACTTCTCTTAATATAAATAAACAACCCACAAGGCTCCAGATATTGATTTATTACTTAGATTAGAAGTGCTAAGATTATGCAATCCTTTTGCTGATATCAGGAATGAGGTGAGAAGCTCTTTACTCTTTGCAAGCTTGCACTGAATCCTGGGTGAAAACCAGAGGCCTTGGCTTCAGCCTCTCCTCAAGATCCCTTTCTCTTCTTTTGACCTCTGTGTTAAGGCTGAAAACCAGCGTCAGTGCAGAGTGACTTCACTGTCTGGGAAGTGCTGTTACACTCATCACATCCCACAGAGATCTTCAGGGAGTGCTTCTTACTGGAAAGATACAAAGGAGTTGCAACACGAGAGACAAGGAAAATCCTTTCAGTCAGATTTGATTTTCAGGATACTGTGACATTTTGTTACACAAAGATAATTTTAATTTTTGTTGAAATACTCCTCTAAAAGTTTGCAAAGACATTTTACACAACTTGTAGTGAATGTCAGCTTCCTGACCATAGGTTTCCTTGTCTTATCTTCCTGTTTTAAAGCCTTTGGAAGTATCACACATCCTCAGGGAATTACTAGTTTACCACAGCTTTATTTATAAAGAGCAAGTAAATTCATTTCTGCTTTGTTTTCAAAACAGAATGTTTGGTGTCTTTCAAAGAACTGGTTTAAATGAAAATGTATCTTATGGCAAACAAAAGAGCATATTCTATATCAGTAAATCCTATGAAAATCAGACAGGTATTTGCATACCTGTAGCTGCAGGAAAGGTTTCCCATGGTGCTCTTTCTAAAGCCTCCACAAAAAAAAGGTGTATTTGACTCTTCACCCTGTCTGTAGTAAGCATAATTTTAGGACTCATTATTCTAATGATAACCTGACAGGTTATATTTTTTCCTTAATTGTAATTAACCAAAATTTGTTTTCAGTTTGCTGAAGTTATTAGTTTGACCAAGATGTTCATCCTTGTTGAGCATCCCCCAGAACACCACTGATATCTAAATGTCAGTCAGTGGTGCCTGGCCTGGGGACATGAGTGGACAAACCCTGCAGAGTGGGGCTCCACCTTGTCCAGGGCCAAGGAGAGGTTGATGAGGTGGTTCCATTGCTTGGTGACATCTCCAGCAGGGAGGGCATAAAAGGAGAGGACAGGAGAGGGAAGAGTTACACTCAGCAGAAGTGCACAGCCTGAAGCACCTGGAATCCAGCTGGCAGCAAGGACATGCAGTCTGCAGGAGAGATGGAACCTCTGACCTGTTGGAGGTACTATGAAACTGCACCTGGAAAATGTGAGACCTGCCAGCCTAGAACAGAGATGAGCATGGTAGTAGTGCAAGGAATCTGTGTTAGAAATCTGTAAAACAAGGAGTGGCATGGAGAGAGGTAAGAGAGAATGGTTAACTAATGCAAAAGTCAGGGGACATCATATGGAAATAGCAACAGAAGGCACAGAACATACAGGAGTGATTTCCACCCAGCATGAAGCTGGACTGTGGAATGACATCGAGCTGTAGATGCTGGAAGCTCAGAGGACTAAGAAAGCAACTGGATTTCTTTTCCATTGTCTATCAAGATCAGATACAGGCTACTCCTAGCTGAAGGTCTCAAAGTTGCAGAAGTCCTCATCTTTCCAGGAGATGTCCAGCCACTGTTGAGAACAGCATTGTGTTCTACCTCAGGCATTGCTCTCATCCACTGTGCTCATTCCAGTGCTTCAGCTGGCTTAGACACAAGACATGCCACAAGACATACCTTCAATTACCCACCAGCAGGATACATCAAGGTAAATCTGTACTCACTTGATTCAAAATCTAATACTGTAAGAAGTACAAAATAGCTGGAATAAATTACAAGTAGATTTTCTTGCCTATTTACTGTTCATGACAAAAATTTAGAAAAGAAGCTGTGTCAGTGTTCTAGTTGAAAAAAAAATTTGTGGCAAGTTGGTTTGCCCAACCTTTTCTAAGTATTTAGGGAAACTAGATCAAAAAAGTAATCTGCATGAAACAGATATGCCTTTGGGCATCTTGTGCAATCCAGGTTCTCTTATTAGTGATGATGTGACATTAAGAAAAACAATGGAGTTTGAAACAAACTAGAAAAAAGTGAGAGTATAACAGACTGCCCCAAATGTCATATAGTCCAAAATCCACACAGTGATTCAGCTCAGCCTCTATCCAAGGAAGTGATGTGCTTTTTTTTTTGCTTCTCTAGGAATTATTAAATATAACATCCACATTGCATGTGCAGTTGTTGCCAGAACCTTTTAGCCTCCTGCAAGGTGCTGTCTTTTATGGAAGCAAACCTGTTACCAAATATAGCAATGGCTATGTAATATATGCCAATTTTGTTTTTTCACACTGTCCCACTCTGTATGGGGCGGGGGAGGATCCTGCTGGACTTCTGTTCCACAGAGATGGAGCACCAAATGTTTCCTCTTCCCCTACGCACTATTAAGAAGTGGCATTGTCAAAAACAAGTTATTTTGTGCCAGTTCTCTTCCGAAGAAGCCTCAGACTCCAAAACAGCTAAAACCATCTGGCAAACTCTTGCATGAATCATGGGGATATTTGTAGCCTCTGGCTTTTTGAACCACGCTGTGAGTAATCCCAGTCGCTCTCGTCACCACTGCTGCTGAAACCCGTTCCTTGTGTTCTGAATAAAGACGAAAGGGGCCTCCGACCGGGCCTAGTGGTCTCCAGATTGTCAGGAGCCAAAACTGGTCTACAAACATCTGAGCCGTCTGTTCCAGCCTGTAAGATCCGGACCGGCGGCCTTGCTGCTTGCAGCGGGAGCCTGCCCGGGGGTCGGGGCTGGGGTTCCGCAGTGCCTTTTGCCGTGTGCCCGAGGCTCGGCCTGCCCCGCGGCCTGCGACAAGCCCCGCACAAGGGCCGCGCTAACCGAGCTCTGCCCGAAGCCCGGGGTCCCGTGTCAGCCCCTCACGAGCCTGCGAATCCCGGGGTCACCTCGGGACGCGGCGGCAGCACCGACCGTATCCCCGGGCTCGGGTCCGCGGCCGCCTCCGCCCCTTCCCCAGCGCGTCACGGTGGCGAGGGGAGGGAGGGAGGACTGGGCGGCCTTGGCGGCGGCGGCGCGGGGCTCGCTCCTCCCCCGCGCCCTCAGCCATTTTAGCAGCCGGTATCGCCACCGGTAGCGCTGTGATCTCCGCCGGCAACGCCGGGGCTGGGCACGGTGAGTGAGGACTCTGCGCAGCGGGGATGGGATGGGATGGAGTGGGGTGAGATGGGATGGAAGACAGTGGGGTGAGATGGGACGAGGCAGAGCTGGTTCCCCCCCTTGCTGCCATTCGGCAGCATCTGGGGAGCGGCGAGGGGCGGGAGGGTCGCCCCGCTCACGAAGAGGGGCTGCGGGGCTGGCGCTGTCCCCGGCCCCGGGGCCCGCGGGGCTCCCTCGGGGCGGAGGCGGCCGGGTCAGCCGGGGAAGGAGCGGGGTTACCCGGGGTCAGATCCGTCCCTGCGGCCGTGGCTCGGGGGGCCGGGCCCAGAGGATGCACCGGGGCTCGGGGGGCCGGGCCCAGAGGATGCACCGGGGCTCGGCGCTCCGGTGCGGGCGGGCAGGAGCAGCCTCGGCCGCTGCCCGGAGCAGGTGGCGGCGCGGAAAGGCTGCCTGGAAGTGCCGAGGGGTGTCGGGGGGCCGGCCCTCCATGAAGCCGGGCGGGAAGCGCCCCTGCCTGCCCCAGCACTGCCCCGGCCCGCGGCTTCTCTCCAGGTCTTTTCCGCAGCTCCGGGGCAGCTCTGGCGCATCTCGCCGCTCCCCGTCACGCCCGAAGCCCGCGGGGCCGAGCGCGGTCGCTCCCGTCGGTAGCCGGACCCCCCGCCCGCCCCTTCCCGGCTCCGCGCCGGGCCCGAGCTCATCCCCGATTCTCCCTGGGCCCTGCCCGGTGCTTCGGCCGAGCTCTGGCCTCCCCCGGAGCCCCCCGGCCCCTCGAGCCCCCCGCCCCCCGCCTGGATGCAGGGGAGGAGGCTGGGCTCGGAGATGGGCTGATGCTGATGAGGAGAGGTGATTCACCGCCCAGCGCAGGCTTCTCTGCTCCACGTCACTAAACACCTGTTCGAGGAAAGCAAGAAACTGGCTGAATATTTTAGATTTTGCTTTTTGGTGTTCTAGAGCATCCCCGTTGTGGACTTCTGAAACTTATTCGAAAAGGAAGTGCATGTGCAGTACCTGGGTCCCTGCCCTGGCTGCACAGACCTCTCCTGATCCAGTTTGCCTAGTCCCTTAATGAAATAATTGTAGCATAAACCTTTATAACATATAATATTTGGGGGAAAATGAAATATGAAACATTTCTGTTAGGAAAAAAAGGAGTGCTAGAACAAAACGTTTCAGTGAGGATGTTCAGTAAATATAGATGGAGGTTACAGAGGGCTTTGGTGTTGAGGAATGTTTTATACAAAGTAAATGGACAGTTGGAGTCCCTGATGATGGTGAAAGATGATTGTCAGGTTAAGGATAATGTTGGTCCTTGCTTGCATCGGCTGTTGGTCCTCTTTGCATCTTGGCTTGTTGCAGAAAATAAGAATATGATGTGTGTTGTCATTTACTATTATAGACAAACTTGCAGTTGTAGCCTTGCCAATTTCAAGGCCAAAAATGAGCAAATAAAGCGGCAGATAGACCTTAGAAACATACGATGTTTTTTTCTGTAAGTCCTGCTTTTTAAATCTTTGGAATTTGTCAACTCAGACTAACTGCAATGACTGAAGACATAGATTTTCTTTTTCCCTAAGATATGTTTAAGATTTTAATGTCTTCAGTCTTTCCACCCAATCAAAAGACAGGTAGCAAAGTTCTGCAGTCTCTGACATTTCATAAAAATGAAACTTGTCATTTTTAGGTTTCATTTTTTATTTCTTCTGCTCTTTGTGCATGGATACAAAGTTTGACTTTTAATACAATTCTACAGAAGCCTTAAATATTTCCTCATAAAAGTTATTTTGGAAACTATTTCATGCATATTTAACATAGCTCTCAGTTCTTTGTATTTATCAGTTCCCCCTTAATTGTTGTCTTACATTATAGAATTGTATAAACTTGAAACAGTCAATTTCCCCCCAGACCCTGCTGTGTTGGGGGGTTTCAAGAGGTGTTCATTATTTAGGTGTTTGCATCTCATGCACAGTTAGCTCATGTGTTACTTTAATGCCCTCTGGAACATGCACTGCCAGTGGTGGTGCTGCCCACTGGCTGCTATTGAATAATCCAACAGCAGCAGCTATAAACTTTCAGCATAATAAATTAGCAGAGTTCAGCACATGACACCTTCTCCTAATGCAAGGGTAATGCTTCAGCCGTTTTATAAAAATAGAGAAACCACTACCTAACAAACTACTAAGGCAAGGCTTAGCAAACAGTTATGTGCCAGGTGGTGTTATGATATCTATCTAGTAAAATAGCTGCAGCCTATTACACTGTTGTAAATGAAGTTAGTACTCAAATTAAATACCAAACAGTAGCCTGAGCCAAGTAAACATGCAAAATATATTGAAGTTAATGATAAATAGAGTTAGGTAGGTAGCATGAGAAATGAATGAGTGCTCTTTTATAAGAACCCTTCTGGGTAAGGCATTGCTTAAACTAAAAAAGAGTTGGAGTTAATGATTAAGGGAAATTTCATACTATACTCAAATAAGCCTGTGGTTACTGTGCTTCAGGACATTTGTTTTTGCAGGAGAGAAGGAAGTTGAATGGAAGGAGGAAAACAATTTCCTGAGGAACAGAATTTATGGTTTCTTTCTGTTTGTTCATGGATTGGATTGTTATTTAGATGGTGCAATGTCTTCAGCCTTTTTTGTGGAAGGCTTATCTCAAAAGTTGTCCGCACTGTTTAATTTTACTGCCTTCTGGGGCAGCTGCAGAGTGACTGCTTTGGTGTTCATCGTTGTTCCAGTCTCCTGCTCTCCTCCCTGTAACTGGGATTACTGCCCTTCACATTTCCATTTGGAATGGACTAGCTGTATGGAAGGGAGGGATTAAGAAAGTTTCTCCTCTGCTGGCAGAGCTATGTTTACAGTGGATAGGGATTATTATTGGTTTTTTGGTTGAGTGTGGTGGAGGGAAGTTAGGATTGCCAATAATCTGCTGACACTCCTAGAAGCTGTCTGTTTCTTCTAAATGTTGAACTCTGTAGGCAGGCACATGCAAGCAAACTGAGTGCAGCACTGGTTGTTCCTTCTGTGGCCACTCTCTCGGGGTGAGCTGTGTGGCACTGAAGGTCAGGCACATGCTCAGGTGGTGGGACAGGTTTCTCCTACACCTGTGAAGAAAGCACCAAGGCCCTTGGTCAGACTGCTCTGTGCATGGGAGGACCTTGCCTTAGTACTGGAGCTGTGAGTTGGTTTTGCTGGTTTTATGTGGATATGACCTAAAAGACACTGTTTGGAAAAAGATTTGGCCAGTGGCCAGCTTTGCCAAGGAGCTGTGGTTTCAGTTTCCTTCTCTGCAGAAAGCACCTAGTGAGATCTGCACTGGTATCAACAGAAATGGTTGGGCAGAAGGTAAATAAACTACAGCAGTGCTGTGCCTGCCCAAATCTTATCAGGGCTGTCAGTTCCTGCCTAGCACTGCCTATGAAGTGCACTCCTAATCAAGATACAGCTTCCATTGTGTGCCAGGTGTTCATAACATTATTTACCTGACCAAGTGTGTGAGACAGAGGTTAGGAATGAGTGGTGGGGGTGGAAATTCTTGGTGCTGTTGTTGTTGCCCTAGATAGGGAGCCTGTCTCCTGTGCAGGTTCCTGTGCTGCTGCTGAGCTGTGCTGCCACAGCCCAGAGTAACTTCTGGGTCAGGACTGACCTGGGGCTGGCATCAACTTCTTTTTTACTTGAGGATGGTGAGAGGCTGGCACAGCCCTGTGGATGCCCCAGCCCTGGCAATGTCCAAAGCCAGGTTGGATGAGGCCTTGAGCCTGCAGAGCTTTGTTACAAGGAGTGTGTGGGTGTGAGGCCTGATGGTACAATTGTCTGGGGAGTTATTTATGATGATCCCAAATATAGCAGAAAACTCAAAGGCACATTGAACAAATTCTTAGTAAGGAAATAAATAGCACAGGCAGTGTTGGGAAATGGAGGAGCAGAACAAGCAAGAAAAGATGACCGTGGGCATGGGACTGGGAGGAGTGGGAAGTGTTTTCCTTCAGCCAATATGTGGCCAGATTGTCAGTTTGTATAATGGATGAATTTTAGAGTTTGAGTGCATGAGTTGCTTGGGATGGATGTGAGGTCAGAGCAAATGCTGCTGCTTCAGAAAGTCAGTGTGCAGTTTATTTGCTTTACATTTGGAGTAACAGCTGTGTAATGTGAAGGATGTGAGGAATTGTTTTCCTTTTTTTTTTTCTTCAGATAGAGCTAAGCACTTGGACTTGCCCCTGAAATCAAAGGGTACTTTTCACCTCAGTAAAGTGGTTTTAAGGAATCCTAGCTACTGAGAAATTATTTTTAAAAAAATACATTTTTGCATGACTTTTATAGTACAGTTAATACTAAATCAAGGGCTGTTGTACATCTGGGAGTTCACCAGGTTTCAAGGTGAGATATCTTTATCTCCAAGGTAGAGATAAAGTGATCTACCAATTATCACAGAATTAAGAGTCTCGGATTTAAAGTGATCCAAGGTGGAACCCTGGTTATCACTTTAAATCCGAGACTCTTAAATCTGTTATACTTGAATACCACTGTTGTTCCTTGAGGACAAAAACGAATGTACTGGGATTTGCAGGATTTCCTTCTATGTATATTGATGTGACTATTGATTCCCTATAGTGCATTACTGCTTCATCAGTAGGGCATCTTTTTTTAAAAACATACTTGTAACTTTCCTTTTAGGTTAACAAGTTTTTTATTTCTTTTAAAGGTCTTATTGTAAACTCATTGGTCTGGCAAGGACAGCTTTAAAAGTCAAAACTCAGAGCAGAAGACCTGTATACACATCTGTTTGACTTGAAGCTGTAATGATACTGCAGCTCATTGTATGAGTTTTGCTCATCATTTTTGTTAGTGTACAGAGAAAGTGCCCTTATTTCCAAACCCTGATGTTTTATAGCATAGATGTTTACTGGCAGTTAGAATATGAATATGTGTATCAATTTTAAAAATAATCTAGGTGTGCTTGAAAAACTGTGACATTAGAAACAAGTTAACATTGCAAGGACAGATTTAAAATAGCACATTACATCCCAGTACTTGTTCTCTTACAGCTTGTACTAATTAAGAGATGTTTAAATTACCATTTTAATAACACTGAGGTGGTGTTCTGTTCTAACTCTCCTTACTGCAAAAAATAAGATTGTAAGTGAGCAATACCCAGGCAGCTACAGAAATGCTTGTTTTGAGGTAATAAAAAAAAAATAAACATATAATAAATAAATGCTTTATTTTTAAAATATATGTTAATGACATATTTACTCTATCCCCTTCCTTTGTTGTAGTATGAGCTGGGCCAACATGTAAAAGTTTTGACATTAAGCTAATGGTTATGTTTGGCAAAAGTGCTCTTAGATTTGTACAGCAGACCTGGTTTTTGTTTGTTTGGTTTTTTTTTAGCTATATTACAAGACACTGCAACCTATTTTAAAGGGAAGGTAGTATTAGTACAATCTCTGATCTTTGTTCCACTTGGCAATGTGCTTCACCCAACTGCACAACATTTTCATTGAAATTGTGCTTAGTAAGTATGACATATTCTAGGAGACAGAGGAGTAGACTGAAGTAGCATGAAAGGATGGTGCTTTTTAAAATAGTTTTTGGCACATTATAAGCTACAAGAAGTGCATCCTGCACCCCACCTTCACTGAGATTTTCCTCTGTACATGCAGTGGCTCAGTTTCAATGGTTCAGTATCCAGTTTATACAGCTGCTACTTTGGGTGTTTGCTGTGTAACTTCAGAGAAGTGACTGGAGTGCCAGTAGTGCCTTTACTAAGGTTCTTCCTGACTGCTGCATGGCAGTCTGAGTGTGCTGTGGGTGCAAGACTGGGCTCTGGTGCTGTCAGCAGTGCCCACTGCACACCCACATGTGGTTTGACTTCCCTGGGGTTGGGCTTATTGGGGACTGAGAGCTTGAACACTTTCATTTCTGTGCTGAAATTTTTGACCTTCAAACATCCCCAAAAAAAGTCAGAGCATCCACATGCTGCTGCTTATTTCCTGAAGTATTTCCTCCCATCCCCAAATAGTTTTGTTTTCAGCTGTGTCTCTGCTCACCTTGGCACTGCTGTAATTTATACATCCCTTGTATCCACCTACTCAGCTCATTGGCAGAGTAGCCCCTAAAATAGCTGTGTAACTGCCCTTCTTGGTAAGTCACCCCTGAGCTTTTTTAAGGGCCTTATTTGCAGAAGTCCTGCTCACAGAAAAAAAACAAACATTGGCATAGAGAGGAACTGAAAAAGTTATAATACTGAACGTGTAATACCACAAAGAGAAAATCCTCTTCTCTGTTGGTAGTTTATAAGCATATTTATTTGGTATTTCCCACTTCAGGTACTGGGAAAAGAAATACAAAGCAAATAACTGATTTCTTCAGAGCACCTGTGTGCCCTAAGGCACTTCTTTTAAAGCTGCCAGAAAATCTTTGTCATGTGCCATGGTAATAACAGCCCTAACACTTGTGTTAAATTTGCTTTGTCTCCTCATGCAAGTGAATTCTCACTGTCCCTCAGTTGCACTGATGCTTTTGCAGACATCAGTACAGCAGTGTTTCTGTCTTTTAGCTTTTCCTGTGATTGTTTTTCAGCCTGTCCATGTCCTGCTGTGGCACCTGAAGGCCCCCAGCTGCAAACTGTGTGAGCCTCTGCCCAGTGCAGCAGCTCTCACCACGAGCCTGCTGTGGGCTCTGGGGGAGCCTGGTGTCCTTCCTTCCCCCATCTGTGTTCTCCACAGCACCACTGGGCACACCAGTTGATTTCCTGTGATTGAATTTTCTATAGGAGGTGCTCTGCCATAACATAAGAGCTGTCCTTTGTGGTTCAGGGGAAAATGTACTGATGAGCTTGAAAAAATCAGATCTCCTGCTGGTCTTTAAAGCTGAAGGCGTGCTGTACTTTTGGAGATTGATCAGGTGAGTTGCCCCTTCTACATCAAACTTTCTCAGCTCCATTACAAGCCTCCTATACCACAGTGTTTGCTAAAATAAGAACTTTCTCAAATACATTTTGTGTTCATATAGTGATTGCTTATCTGGCAACAAGTCTTGATTGGAGATGTTACAATTTACAAAACAGTAATTTATTTATTAGATCTGTTTCTGTGCACTTGAACCAAAAAGTACACTAAGAAGGATGTAGTTAGAGAAACAGAAGATTGTATTTCACTGCATTTGAGGAACTGACAGTAATCATTATTTACAAAGAGCACTCACTACTATCAAGATGGGCAGGTACTACAAAGTGTTTGCTCTAATTTCACCCTGTGTTGTAGTTCCCCATTTTATTGCACATGTTTATGGCAGGTAGCACATGCAGCAGAATGAGTCTTTGCACATTTAAATGTGCACTGACAACACTGTCCTGTTGAGTAGGTAGGGCTGAAGGAATCTGGTAAGAGCACAAGGAGTCTGTGTTGTCCTGGCTGGTAAGAGGGTGCAAGTGTCTGTCTGAAAAAAAAAGGCAAATTGATATAACTGGTTGGACTTACTGAAACACTTCACCTTGTCTAAGTGATCCATTGGGTACTTTGTTGTTTCCTCCCCAGCAGCATACATGCAATAGTTCTGGAAAAGATCAAATTAAATTCAGTTTATCTAAAGCACATGATAAGTAGAATACACATTGAGTCATTCTCCCATTTGTTTTGGTAGCCAGAGGAGCTGAGCAGCCTATGAAATGTCACTATTTCAAATATGCCAGTTCAGCCTGAGGAGCTGGACACGGTGGATCACAGCATGCTGAATGGCTCACAGCAAAATCCCAAAAATTTATGAATGAGAGCATTGCTCTCATAGCTTAAGCTGCCAGCTTGGCAGCCAGCTACCACACAGTCACTTTGGATTAGGAAAATTACTAACTCCTGACCTTCCACAAATAAAAAATTACGCCTGTTTAGGTATTTTGGAGTGTATAAAATGAATCTGCAATAAAATTTTTAAACTGGCTAGGTATGAGGGGGTTGGGCTTGGGTTGTGGCTTTTATGGCTTTCAGTAAAGATAAAAGTGGATTATGTATCATGGTAGAGCTTCTGGTTGCCTTTTTCCCCTCTAGTACACTTCCATGGATGCACTAAGCTTGCCAAGGCTGCAGCCAGCAGTCTCTCACTCTGGCTGCTGGTGAAAGGAGTGGGGCAGCAACAAATAGGTGGAGGTTACTTCATTCAACTGTAGCTCTGTTTTCAGGCTTATTTCAAGTTCTTGCAAAGCACAGGACTGTGTTTCAGCAGAACTAAGCCAAGGTGATCACTTCCTCTCTCTCAGTGGCCCTTTCTGGGACTGAGTCACGAGTGGGGTCAGACAGCCCATGCAGCTGCAGGCTGTGTGAGCAGGGCCCTGCAGACTCTGCACCCAGGTGGGACCACCTCAGTCCAGAGCTGCATCCAGTTACTGCCACGAGCCTGAAGTGGAAGACTCAGGGAACCAGCCCCCTTGTTGCACTGTTCACTTCTCATTTGGAGTCTCCCTTACACATGGAGGTCATGTTTTTGTCATTCAGCAAAATAATTTGCTGATGTTGTGTTGTATCCTAAAAATTGCTTTAAGTACTAACCTCTCTTTTCTGTTCCTAGTTGTTTGGTTTTCTTACAAAATGAAAATGCACATACTAAAAGAATTGCAATACTGTAAAGTTTAGTTTTACAACAGTATTTTCTGTAGTTTTGAATGTTAAGTAGAAGAGTAAGCAGTTAGTGGTAATGTCAACTAAGAGCAAAGTGATACAAAAATATTTTTAAAAAAATGAAAAAGAAGGAAGAGATCTTGGTTTGTGGTGCCTGTGGTTCTTTGTGCACCAGATGTAGCAGTAGGAAGGACGGAGTAGTTTCTGTCTGCTCATGGTAGCTCATTAGTTTGTCATTCTGCACGTTACCTTCCATGAAGGCAGCTGTATGTACTGCTGATTCATACTGTGTATTTATACAGGGTAAATGAATACTGAACTTGATGGCCTTGGTTTTGTGCCTTTGTTTGATAGATGCATTTGATTTTCATTATGAAAATGGATTATCTGTTTATTTTATAAGCATGCAAATACTTCTGCATTTTTATGAGCTCCTCTGTTTGAGCAACTTAGTCAAAAGTGCTTTCCTTATGAAATGCATTGCCACAGGCAAGAGGAACAGCTAGAAAGTGAAACTAAGCTTGCTGTGCTTGAGTGAAAAGCAGGGTGAGACAGTGGGGACTGGAAAAGGACTCAGAGCAAGGTTATGCCTTAGAAAACCATGCAGAGCATTCTCCTTGTAGGAGTGTGCTGCATTTTGCCATTCTGGGATTGCCAGTTCTCCATCTGGCTGCTCTTTCAGGCCTGCTTTTCTTGCATGTCTTTCAATAACAGTACCTGTGCAGAAAGTTTTACAGCTCCATGAACTCAGCTAGGAGGAGAGATGATAAACACCTGGCAGTTTCTGTCTGACATAACTGCAGGAAAAAACCCTCATTGTAGCCCTGAATGAGTTCAGGTTATTTGCATGCTCAAAGGTGGTTTGATGAATGATTACCACATACATTTATTTCTCACTGTGCTGTGTAAGACTGTCCTGATCATATTACCACACCAGATGTTTTCCCACCTTTCTGGGTTGTGGTCTGTATCCAGATGTGGGTTGAAAAGGTAAAGGGAGGATGTGTTATTCCCTGAAAGGCAATGGTGGCAAAGGTTTCTGTTGTCTGTTTCTCTCAGTTGATCCATTGGTGTTCCTCAGACAGAACAAATAGTTTGAGAAATTTTTTACATATTACCTCTTAGCTTTTAGTTTTCTTAGTTAGCTGAAATGAGATTTGCATTTGTAACTTGCATAGCATTGAGTAGGTTTATCTTTCAGAAAGGTAAGCTTTGACTGTTGCCTAAGCTTTACTGTTGAGGCTGTTCAAAGCAGTCTGATGCCAGATTTAACCATCCTGAGTACACAAGAGAACTCTTTGTCTGGCATGCTTTTGGCAGCATGTTACATCATTCAAACTCCTGAAGGTGCTCAGACCATAAACCTGAGGTGAAAATTAAACATGAGAATGTAATGAGTTTCTAATGGTTTCTAATGCCCTGACATACCCCCCGTTCCATGTTTCAAGGAGCAGGTAGTGTTTGTACAAATGGCACTGACAACCAACACCTGGCAAAGGTCTGTTACCAAGCCAGGAAAGGTTTGGGTTGAGTGGTCTATTCAGATGTGTTTGTAACTTAAGAGGGCCTAGAAATTTCACTATTTTATGTTTTTATTTTCTAGATTTTTTGTGAGTTTATCAACCTGCTTACCCAGATACATTCAATTTGCAGTTCTGTTCAAGGTAAAGTGAATTGTGTCTGCTAGTGAGCAGCAAAATAACAATAACTAAACAATAGTTGACAATAACTAGAACGGTCCTTAAATAACCCTTACTCAAAACTTCAACAGGGAACTTTGTCCTCCCATCACTCTAAGGATCAATCTGATAGACTTGAAATGGGGACTGTGTATTTTTAAGTTGAATTAGAAACATTTTCTGACAGTGTTAGTTTTTTGAATATCACTGCATTTGTTAATAAACTAAATTATTAATTGTTTTTTGTTACTAAACTATGAATTGTTGTTGTGATACACTGTGTCATGGTAAGGATTTTTCAGTCCCTTTTTCAGAACAAAAAGTTCTAAAAATAAGTTGAAAGAATGGTCAGTTTCCTCTTGAAACTTCCTTCAGAATTTGTCTGAGACCACTTTACTGTCTGTTTAGTCTGGTGCTGCACAGTTTTTTCTTCTGCAGTTGCTACTGTGACTGCTGCTTTATTCGAACTCAAAATTACCCAGTTAGCTAAATAAATAACAAAAGTCATGGCATCAAAGCTATGTGCTTTGCTGCAAATAGTCACACACACTTTTTTGTCTTTTGGACTGTCAGGATCTGAACAAATTTTCTTTCAGGAAGCTCAGTGGCTGTGCTAGCACCCAGCTGTCCTGTGCTAGTGTGGTTTTTACTGAGGGATAGGACATGGGGGTATGACCATGGAGATGTGGTTACACAGCTCCTTGGCCAGAGGCAGCTCCAGCTCAGGCCTGCAGTGTGTGATCCTCTGCCCTCTGCTGCTTTGCAAATGGCACTTGAAAATTTTGGGCTAAGAACATCAAATGCTTCTGCCTTTGCAACTGTACACCTTAAACACTTTCTTGCCTGTAAATAAGAAGTGCAATGCACATTTATTGGGGGGTGGTAAAGTTCAAAACTTTGGTGTTTAAAACTGTTTCAGAGGTATTTTTTCCCTGCATATTTTTTTTAAGGCATCTTGAAGAATTGTGCTAGTTTCTGCTGTGTTCTCATTAGTACGAATGATTACGTTCAGAGTACTTTTGAACAAAATATTGTTTAGAGCTAAATCTAAAAACTTGAATGTGCACTTTGCCTTGTAGGGGAAAATGTAATTTGCAATGAGATTTGTTTGGTCACCTCACTTCCTCTTTGAAGTGCAGATAAAAATCAAAGAACTGTTATGAAACAGTACAGCAGTAAAATTGCCTTCCTTGGCAGAAAATGCCAAATAACATTATTAACAGAAATGTACCCTAAAGGTATCTTGGTCTACCATAAAGCACATGAAAGTAGCAGAAGGCAAGTTCACTCCCAAAAAGTTTAAAGTCAGTTCAGCAAAAAGTTGCAGTATGTAGTCCTGTCTTAGATAAGTTACAACTTGGGAATTCCACATATGGACCCAGAGATGATGAATACTTAGAAATGAATCTAGGTGTGTTTGCCTAGAAAGTAATGGGGTAGGTTCAACATGAACCAAGCAATAGACTGGGCTGAAGTTTTGCATTAAGACCACAATAAAATGCAGTCCCTAAACATACAAAAAACATCATCACTTTTTCACTGGAAGATACTGTGAATCTGTTCAAAAGATTAAACTGTGCTTGCTCCCAAGGCTCCTACTGTTTATGGACCCTCAAAGCATTTGTATTACACAATGAAAGTGAGAAATAGAGATGACTCATGCTTGAAATCTCAGGGGCTACCATCTCAAATGACCATGGGTGGGGGCAACTTTCTTAAACTTGTATTTTTTAAGTGCACACCCAGTCATCTGTATATCAGAATGTCAGCAAGGAGAGAATTTCTTCAAAATACAAATAAGAAAATTAAGTAAAAATTAGCCTTTCAGCTTAGTCAAACAAGGGAGGAATTTGCATTTGAATGGGAGCTCCTGAGAGAAAAAGGAAGGTGTGTTTTCCACCTCTAGTGCTCTTCTTGTTGACTGTCCCTATAGAATTTTGGAAAACTCATACAAACCTTAGAAAAATCTCTCCCAGCCTACAGTACACTTTTTGGTAGACAAGAGACTACTGGTGCAGTACACAAGGAGCATTTACTCTCCCTTCTTCCTTTTTTGAGTATGCAATTAATTTCACTACCTAAATTATGACCCCTGTCTGAGAAGAAAACACCCTAATGTGAATGATGAGAGGTGATGGAGTTTCTGAAAAGCAAGGAAGGTAAATGTAAGATCAATGGCAGCATTTCTTGCCAAAATGAAAGCTGAAGACCCAGTCAGGCTCCCAGAAGGAATGGAGAGTTATATTTAGAACTAGGACAAGCATAAGTACATTTTCTGTGGATCAAATTCTGAAAAACACTTACCCAGGGAGATTATTTTCTCCATCTTTATTTGCAAAACAAAAAGCACATGGCATCCTAATTTCCTTACATTGTCAAAGGCTGTCATTGATATGATCATTGGAAGCATAAGAGGGGGAGATGAGCACCCTAATTCTTGAACAGTGAATTTAAGAATTCTTAAATAAAACATTTGTCAATGCCTATGTTTCTGGTGCTGACAATATCTGAAAATAGATAAAAGAATGTCACCAGGCCCAGGGAAGCACCTAGCAATTGGAAGCAAAAGATTAGTTAGAAAGTATGAATGTAACGTTTATCTGCAGTATCCAGTAATCTACCAGAAACAGGAATATTACATCTGGCTTTGAGAACTGTAAAACACTGTGATGCCCAAAAGATGGGCTGGAAGTAAACCCCTACAGAGCAGTGTCTATAGAGCAGGTTTGTGTTTATTGCAGTGCTGGAGTGAGGGGGATTTCTCCTCCTAACTCACCCACCTTTGTCAAGTGCTGTGGTGCATTTATACAGTCAGTGTGGCTCAGTGTCACTGCAACACCATCACATACACACCAGAACTAATTTACATGCTGTGAGCTCATGGTTATTAGACAGTTCTTTTGCACTTGTGCCTCCCCACTTTGGGGGTTGTGGGGGGTCTTTGATGAAGGCTTCTAAAGTCTTCTTCACATCTGAGCTTTTCAACTTTGTCTTTGGAGCATGCACAGTTATGGTGTTCCTTGGTCTGTCTGGTCTAAATTCTTTATTTTCTGGCTAATTGGCTTTACATTTGCTGATTTTTCATTAGGACTCTACTTATCTATCTCTAAAGCTATCCATCTGGTGAGGTTTTTCTTCTTTTTCATCCATTCAGCATTAAGCAACTAGTTAACCATATACTAGTCATAGTGCAGTATATACTAGTTATAGTATAGTATATACTAGTCAGCCATTACATTGTATAATTTTTTCAGGTTATATAGGTATACATCATATCAGGTTACATAGCTATAAAAGTTAGGACTCAGGTTATACAGACATATAAAAAGTCATGATTTAGCTTGTATTGATAACAGGTTATATTGATATCTTATAACTCAAGCTATATAAGCACCTTGTAACTCTGACCTAAGTTATATAGGCACCAACTGTACATCAGTTATTTAGTTTCATTGTGCCCTGAAAATGCAGGGCAAATAGGGCTTTAAATCTGTAAGTCTCAAATTGATTTGATCTACACTCTCTTTTTGTGAAATAGTTTGCTACTGAGAAAGAATTGGAAAGTAAAAGATGATGATAACTTAAATCTCACTAGTTGAATCATCAGAGCCATGCAAGTCACAACCTTTCCACTGCAAAATGCTTGTGTAGCTAAACACAGACCTAGCCAGTCTGTCCATTGTATATTTACTGTGTGTGGGAGGGAGGATTATCAGTTCTTCTTTGGCTATTTACAGAGCTTTTGCTGAAGTCTTCTGTGGCCACATGTCCTCTGAAATTTGTCCTTGCTTGTACTGTTTGTCTTTTCGTGTCCTTGTTTAAAAAAGTTGGGTGGAAACAGTACATTTATCTTTGCTGTTGGAACAGCAGAGTAACATTTGTCATAATGCCTGATGAGACAGGGGTATATATTGAAGGATTAGACTGAAATACTTTATTACTATTGAATATATATTTTCTTTGCATTTTTTTCCCTTTAGTCCAAGTATGTTTTGTAGGTGCTGGTAATAACAGTATTTTTCAGTTGCTCATTTTCTCCTTTTCCATCCTCTTCTGGAATACCCTCTGTCCAAACTACCAGTTTTTAGCCTAGTCATTAACTAAAATGCCAGTGAAACAGAAAGATGTCTCTCAGTTCCCTTAGCACAAAAAAAGACACTGAAACAGCTGTGTTTGTCATCAGTGACAGTGAGTGCATTCACAGTGCTGTGTGTAACTCAGATTGACCTGGTGATTTTCTGCCCTGCCCTGGTGAGACCCAGCCTGGACTGTGGCACACAGGTCTGGGCTGTGCAGCATGGGGAGGATTTGGAGCTGTGGGAGCAAGTCCAGAGGAGGCCATGGAGCTGCTGAGAGGGCTGGAGCACCTCCCTTGTGGGGACAGCCCCAGAGAGTTGGGGCTGTTCACTGGGAGAGGCGAAGATTGTGGGAGTGGGAGACCTCACAGCCCCTCCTGGTACCTGAAGGGGCTTTCAGGGGAGCCAGAGGGGGCGTTCTTGCGGGAACTGTGGTGACAGGAAAAGGGGGAATGGGTGCAAACTGAAAGAGGGAAAACTTAGGTTAGGTAATAGGAGGAAATTCTTTATAGGGAGGGGGTGAGGCACTGGACAGGCTGCCTAGAGAGGCTGTGGATGCCCCATCCTTGGAGTTATTCAAGGCCAGGCTGGATGGGGCCCTGAGCAACCTGTTCTGGTGGAAGGTGTCCCTGCCCAGGGCAGGGGAATAGAACAAAATGAGCTTTGAGGTCCATTCCTACCCCTTAACATTCTGTGGTTCTGTGGTTCTGTGACTCAGCCTGTGCAGCCCGGGCTGTGAGCAGAGCTGATGCTGAGTACTGCCTGCAGGAGAGGCAGTGCTGCAGGGGGAGCCTCAGGTACTCAGGGCAGCTTCTGCTGGAGCTGGAGACAAAAGAACAGGTGGGTCAGGAATGGCTTTCCCAGTTCTGGGTAGTCTCAGTGGACACTTTTCAGTTGTGAAATCTTGCCGTGGCCTTTAGTTTTCTGCCTTTGGGGCATGCAAACAGCTCTTACCCTTTCACCAAATATTTGCTTGCACTCATGTTACAAATTACAAGAGAGGTTTCACACCCAGCTCTTAGGTAATTGAGAACTACTGGGTCAGTGTGGTTGGGCTTGCTTGCACTACAGTACTTGTTGCAGAAAGAGATGTTTGACACTTAGAAATGGATTTCTTTTTTTCTGATTGGCTTTAAGTGCATATATGTTCTGAGGTAGTAAGCAGAAGCAGTGAACATAAAGGACAACAATAATATTTTCCCTTTCCTCTCCAAAATATTACCTTTGCTATTAGCTGAGTAAAATATTGTATTAAGCAGCAGTATTTTTTAAGCAGCTGTAAGAGAAACACAGTTTCCTAAGGCTATTTGTGATTTTGCTAGTTCAAGTAGAATGTATATATTTCAACTTGTATGAGGATCCACTACAACTGATTTCCCCTCTCCCTGTTTGTTGGGACATAGGTAGCAGTATTTACACTGTACAGGCATAGTGAGAGCTCTCAAAATCTCAGGCTTTGAGCTTCTATTGCATTGCCAGAGCACAGAAGTACTGCTGAAAATTGGTTAGGTTTGGTTAGGCTTTCTCTGGATTTTCACTGCCATTTGTGATGTACCAAATGTGCAAGAGGAAGATACGTAGAAATCTGCCTGTGAGAGAGAAAGAAAAATCAACTTTTTTTCCTATGAGTAACTTTCATTAATATTGCTGGAGTTTGTTTTTATAAAAGCACCGACATGATGTAAAAACTGAATCATTTCCTTTGATTTCTTTTCCTTCAATCTTTGTAACCCCAACTAAGCTGTAATTAGCCACCAAATTCTTCTAACTCTTACTGCTATTTCATCACAGTCTTCTCAGCTGTGGAAATGTTCTCTCATTTTAGTGTGTGTTAGGTATAAATCTGGAAAATAAAAACTTGTAGGAAACCTGACACTGTGCACTCATTTGTTTATTGTGATGCATCTTCCTTGCTATGTGGAATTTCTTACCCTTGGAGTAATCTCATTTTGTGTCATCTCTTTTTGAAATCCCAGCCTTGTTCTGTCCTGTACCAGAACAAATTCAGGACGACTAAATACAAACTAAGTTCCTTTCCGAAAGCTGACTAACTGAACACCCACATACTTAGGTCAACACAAATTTATTTTTTTACTGTGTAAAACCACTTTTCCAGTTACAAATCCTGAATGCTCACTGTGGTTTCCAAAATGTTTAGATCTGCCTGGATGCTAGAGAAGTTGCAGAAATGGTTGTTCCTTACTCATACTGGATTGTTTTGGACGATTTCAGAACTTCCTGACAGGAGTCAGCCCTGAGCACTTACACTAAAGTCAGAATTGTGTCTCCATTTGAAGTTGGCAAGAGCTCAAGGAGCTCTGGTGCAGAGGAACCAGACTTCCTCTGGTGTTGCTTTTAAACTAAAAACAATCTGCTTTGCAGATTGCAGATTTCTTCACAAACTAGAACACAATCCTTTTCCTCTCTAATGTCATCTTCCTTACCAGATTACTTTCCTAACACTATATTTAAAGCAGACAGAAAATGAAGTTGTATTTTCTTCCAAACATGCTATTTCATAGTAAATTGGATCCCTGGCAGGCTTTTTAACACCAGAGGAAGGATTGTAAGCAGTGTTGTTGAAATAGTTACACTATTAAGCCTTTAGAGGGTTTTGGGCTTGGGCTAATTAAAGCCTTTCCTAGTGATGATAATAATTTGCTGCCTTACTAAAGTTAAACTGCATAGGATAAAATTTCTAGCTACAGGTACTTAATTTGATTTTGAATTACTCTTAAAAATTCTAGTAGTGTGTGTAAATGCTGAGTAAGCTGATTCTGTTCAGTTTGGAGAGTCAAATGCAGAGAAGATTAAGGCATTTCCTCCTCTGAGAATAGTCACTTCCAGAGGCATAAACTCTCTGTTCCCCATACACACTTTTGCTCTTACTTAGTCCCATAATCTTTTGTGACTATTTAAAAGGGGTTTTTTCTATATTAAAAAATATAATTGCTAGTTGTTTCTTAGATTTGAGGTAAATTAGGAAGAGAGGAATGTTCCGGAGCATGTGCTGTGATTTCAGACTCTGTTCTATGACCCTGGCTACAGGACAGGAATAGAAACTTTTATTTAAGGATATAAAAGTGAGATTGTACTTAGATAACATCTCTTCCATCTCTGGCAGCCCATAAAGTACAGTGTCAGTCAGGAGTAAACTTGGACTGTAGAATTTTTGTAAACACCCAGCCTATAAAAGCCGTAAGTGAAACATTCCCTCATGAGTGAGGTTTCCAGCATGAACACTGTAACATGTCACTGCAAAGGTTAAATGAACTCCAGACCACTTCAGAATTGATAGAAGCTGATTCACCAGAGGAAAATCCTTTGGAAATGCTGAAAAGCAGCTATCTAGGCTCTCCTAGATAGATACAACATCTATTTTGGTTTGGTTTCATTTTTCTCGTAGTCATGCCTGACGTACACTGCTCTTTCTGGGAACATGCATTTCCTGCACCAAGAACTGGAAGCTGCTGTTTCCAAAACAGCTAGATAAGCATCTAAAGAGGCTGCTTCTGTTCAACAGTCAAGAGAAATAATAAGCTTTGTAAACCAATAGAAAATATTACATATTCTAAATATTTCAGTGTTAAATACCAGTTTTATTGTGAAAGTTTTCATGAATGCTAAATTTTATTTGTAAGGAATGAGGAAAGTTATGAAGAACATGACTGTTATACTTTAGTAATATGTAGTTGTCTTACCTTGAAGCAAGACAATCTTACCTTGTCCTTGGATGGTGCATTGACGTGAGCATTGCATCTCATCCTTTATCTTAAAGTCTCATTAAGTAGGAGATTGAAGTCATAAGGTATAATTTGAGTAGCTAATTTTGGCTTCTGACTGAATACTCCTGGTATGGAGGTACCTTTGCACGTTGAGTATGTCAGTCTGTTATATGCAGTATATTTAAGAGATTATAAATATTTATTTAGCACGAGTTTGGAATGATCCTGCAATGGATCAAAATCACATGGAAATGCCAGTAATTAAAAACATTCTAGAACCTCTTCTTTATGCTTGAAGAAAAAATCTTTGTAGGAGAATATTGCAAGGGACATTTAACTCGGTTTCAGTCTGTAAAAACTGATTAAAATCTTACAGTTATGGGGAAGACCTTTAAAATATAACTAGGTTAAACATCAGTTAAAGCTTTCTGCAGTAGATCTCTTAGAGCCTTGTCTCTGCAGTTACACACAGCCATCTTTTATTACACTGGTCATGGGACCAAGGAGGCCTCCCTGCCTCTATAAACATGCTTTTGTTCTGGAAAGTCTTCTTTTACCTCAATACCCCAAATCCACTTCATGTTCTCTTGGGCAATGTGTGCCATGGGTAGTCCTGAGTTCCTGTTTCTACTGATATTCATCTATCAAGAGTGCCAAAGGGCTTCCTGTTCTGCCTTGAGAAGAATGAACCATATGCAATATGAAAGTCTCTTCCTTGTCTTTCTGGGTTTCATTGGTAATTAAATTTCATTAAGCTTCTCTTCATAATTTTATTCAGAACGTGATAAATACAAAAGGGAGGAAGTAGTGTCACATAAAAGTTAATCTCCTTTTGGCAGCTTCATCTCTGTCTGTCCGGTGTAGTTTGGAAGCTGAATCTTTTCCTGTACTGTAATTGCTCTCCCTTGTATGGGCTGTGTTGCACCTCTGTCTGAATTCACAGCCTGTGCTTCTTAGGGGCAGTAGGGTGGAAGTTCTAAAGATTCCTCCTTCTGCAAGGCAAAAAACATCCCAATTTCTAATATGTTCTTTTTTCTGTTTTACTGTAGGTCTAATCAACACTGAAAAAACCTCAGTGATCACTGAGACCCCTTGTAAGTACACCTCTGTGTGTGTGTGTCTGTGTGTGTGTGTGTGAGGTTTGCATGAGCATGTTCAAAGGAAAAAGCCACAGTTGTCTTTTTGGGACTCGCTAAGTTTTTCCAATTGATGTCTCTTAAAAATTACAACTGATTTTTGCCAGGATAGAAACGCGATTCTCTTTTAAATTACTACAAATATATGCAAATTAGCTGAGTTTTCTGTTTTTAGGAACACTTTTTAAAGTATTACAAATTAAGTTGAAATTTGAAAATGAAAGAAATGCAACCTTCCTCTCCTCCCTTTCTAGATTAGCCACTTCTTGATTATTAGCCAGTAGTGTTTCACAGAAGTTTCACTTCTGAACAAGCTCCTGTGCAGCCCAAAGAAAAGCTGTGGTACTGTTTCACTGTGTTAAATAGTTTGCAGTACTCCAACAACTCTGCTTTTTATCCAAGTCAGTGTGCCTGGTGATATGTTCATTGTTGGAAGGTGAGGAGCAGCCAGAGTTCCCCTGGGGTCTGTTTTAACTTGTAGCATTATGTGTGACCATGGGTGTGTCCTGACATTTCCTTAGCATGTCTTAGAGCCATGGTGGCTTGTCTTTGAAATGCAGACTCAACTGCTGGTTTTGGAGCACTGAATTAACTGGGATGAAAGTATCATACAAGATTTGTGTTGTAAACCAATAATGCCTCATTTTGGAGAACTGGAGCTTTGGAAAGTAAACTGATCTCCTTTCTGCTGAGGTTGATGGTGAGGCTCACCAGAGCAGAATAAACATGGACATTTTGAAAAGAATGTAGCATTCATTTTTTTTATAAAAAGAAAAGAATACTTCCATCCATACAAGTCCGAGCTTAGCTTAGTTTATTATACTATCATTCTATAGTCATTTTATTCTGTAGCTGTAATTACAAAATTAATGTGGTGGTCATGTTGTTTTAAATATCTGCAGATCTCTCAGTCTTACATTACCTTAAAGCTGTTGATATTGGCTACAACACAACTGCTTCTATTGAAATTCTCGTTAAATAACCCACCAACCTGTTAACTTCTGTCTGCTGTAAGTAGCAGTTGTCTTGTTTAACCTGAAATGTTAATTGTAGCCTCCCTCATCACCTGAGGGTGGCAAATATATTAATAAAGGTGTATTTTGAGGTGTGCCTACGTTCTTTTAATTCTTGATGGAGCCCTGAGAGTTCCCTATTCTCATCCATTGTTTATCAGATGGTGTCCATGGCAGCCTGGGCTCTGCAGGTGGCAGTCAGTGTCATTGGCTCCCCTGTGAGGTTCTGCCCTTGGCTGCTGCTCCTGTGCCTTCTCTTTTCCCCCCAGTGGGGCGTGGGTGATGTGTCAGCATCATTAGAGATAACCACCCAGGGCACTCTGGACCCAGGCCAGTGGGCTGGCCCTGACTGGGGTTTGCTGGGATGGTTTTGTTTTTCTCCCACTCACCACCAGTCCTTATGTAGGCCCAGTTCTCCTTAATGAGGAAAGATTTCTGACATGCAGACAAAATCTTGCCAAATTGCACTTTATTTTAAATTGAGTTAAATTGGTCAGATTTTATTCTGTTTTCCATACTTGGAGTTTGAAATGCATGTATTGAAGTACTTTTTGAAATTGGAAAAGCAAATCTGCATAAGCCCTTTCCAAGAGTCTGACATTCAGAGTTGAAAAGTAGAAGATTAAAAATGCAATTGCTGGAGCAAAGTTAATAAAGCAGTTTTGGAATATTATATAGTTTTTAGATTACAGCATGTAGACTTTTGAGTCTATATACTATTTTTGAGTATATCAAGATACATTTTAAGCTGAATAGAAGGTTGATAGAATATTCTGAAAAGCAGTAAAGCAATCTGCTGTACCTTTTCTCTGTAGTACAAATATTTAGTGGGAAAACAAGTGTTGACCTTTCCCATAATTACACAATTGTGTTGTTACTCAAGTAGCTTAAACACAATATTATGTTGTGAAGGACAGACTTCATCTCAACAGTCCTGAACTATTCAAACAGAAATGGTGGGGAAAAGTCTGTGAGAAGTAAATATTTGTGAATGCAAGAAACAAGTATGGAAAAGATTTGTCTTCTTTCATTCCCAGAGCAGTTCACTGCTCTGTTGTGCAGTGGTGCTTTTGAAGTGAGCTCTTAGAAGGACTAAAACTAATTAACTGACTATAATATTACTAATTTAATTATTTTTTCTTTCTTTTTCCTGCTCTCTGCTTGGCACTGGTTTTCGCCCGTAGGTGTCCACTGTTGGCTCTCAAAGGTTACTAAAATTTTGCAGCTGCTCTGAATCAGCTCTACCTTCACCTCCTGTTGCTTCTCCCTGCACCACTCTGCACTGCTGCCTTGCTCTTGTCTGCTTCAGAACTCCATAAGAGAGTTTCTCTTTTAAATACCCACCATGAAATTTAGGCTAGAAATGTGTGCCATTCTCTTGCTGCCTGTGTACTTGTTAATCTGGTTGTACAGTGTGCTGGTATTTATTCCCTGGTATTTTCTTACCAATGCCAAGAAGAAAAAGGCTATGGCAAAGCGGGTAAAAGCTAAACCCATCTCGGACAAGCCGGGGAGCCCCTACCGCTCTGTCACTCACCTGGACTCTCTAGCAAACATAAACATCCCTGGAGCAGACACTCTGGACAAGCTCTTTGACCATGCTTTAGCAAAGTTTGGGAAGAAGGACTGTCTTGGAACCAGGGAAATTCTGAGTGAAGAAAATGAAATGCAACCAAATGGAAAAGTATTCAAAAAGGTAAAACTTGTAATTTTTTACTTAATTCTGGCTTGGGTTTGAGCTGCTTTGTGTTTTGCCTCAACAATGCATGTCCCTTTAGAGATCTTCCTCAGTCATCATCTAATAAACCATTCATTTTATGGTAGTTGAGGAATAACAGAATATAGAGGATGCACTTTTATTCTACTTGAAGTAAAATGAAAGCAATTTCTTAATGAATGGCAGACTGTGTACTCATTACGTTATGCACCAACTCACATCAGCCAATGGAGCTATACCAGAAGCTTCTTGTCATGAAATTCCTTGTTTTTTCCTCTCAAGTTAATTCTAGGAACTTACAGATGGTTATCCTATGAAGAAATAAATGAGAAAATCACTCGCCTGGGGAATGGGCTGAGTGCCCTGGGACTGACCCCCAGAAGCACCGTGGTGATATTCTGTGAGACCCGAGCTGAGTGGATGATTGTGGCTCTCACCTGCTTCAAGTACAACTTCCCTCGTGAGTGCTCAGCTTGGTTACTCCTAATGTGTGTTAGAGCCAGTTCTCAGCACAGATCTGGCTGTTGAGTGTTTGACTCTGCCAGTCTTGTCATTGGAGGTGTAAGAATTTCATAAATTCTCTGCTGATGGTCTGATTCTTAGAAGCTTTCAGTCTATCCTATGCTTTGTGGATGTCCCTAAAATTAACTTGCTCGTACTTATGAAACTGTATTTTATGATTTTATTGTGCTATGTTGTAGATGTTAAAATGACAAAATGGTACACTTACCATTCAGGTTGTTTTAAATATTCTGAAGATATCAGTAGTTGCATTTAAGATGTCAGTTGTACTTCCCCACAAAATGTGGGATGTTTTTACAGTATTTTCTGTCTATATCCTAGATTATATATCCAAAAGATGAAATGGTTATCAGAAGAGAGGAATGGTGAACAAAATCATATGATAGTCTGTGGGTGGTCTGCTTTGGTGACATTTGTAAGCCGCTCAAGTTCATTACAATTATGTATGGTTTTTCTTTTTTTTGTTCAAGCGGTCAGAAATCTCTAATGGGAGTTAAGCTTGGTGAGCTGCAGTGGTTACTGAGCACTCCAGTGCCTATTTTGCACACAGCACACTGTGAACCACAGCCTGTTTTGTTTTGCTTGCACTGGGCTGTCTCTCTCTCTCCCAGCAGCAGTAGTAGCTGCCTGTGTGAGGAGCAGCTCAGAGTGTGCAGAGAGGCTGCTCAGGGGCAGCAGTGGAAGAGGTGAACTTCTACTGAAGTAGGAGACTATGGTTAATTTGGCCTGGATCCCTAGACTTTGAAAGGCAGTGAGAAATAGCTGTATTATATTATTCTTTCTCCTGTTCTGCCTGAACCCTGTCTCACAGCACTGTTAAATTCCTTTAATGGTCTTTAGAGGTTTCAGTTTGAGATTGCAAATGATACTAAAGAATGGGGGTTTTTTTTTCAGTGGAGAGATAATGGGGAGAGGTGAACTCCATTGTGCCTGGGAGGCACTTAATGGCATTCCTGTAGCCAGTCTGGGTTAAAATAATCTGGCAGCATAAAAAACAGTGTGATTCCTTAGTCTGATTCTCTGCCTTGCTGCCATCACTAATTCCATGGAAGCAGGGAAAGTAGCTGACAGTGTGCAGAGAGCTGCCTGTAGCCATGCCCAGCTTTAAGCTTTAAGTTGTGGTTGCAGAGAGCTCAAGGGTAGAACACCTGCTCTTAGCTGCTTACTCTGGGATTGCTTTGTACAAATTGTTGGGGTTTGGTGCATCTGTTTGTTCTGATAATTTCTGCTATAGAAAAAGGAGAATTATTTTGTGAGGATGTAGATGACCATTATAGTTTCCTTCCAACTGCCTGACAACTTCAGGGCTGACTGAAAGTTACAGCCTGTTACCTAGAGCATTGTTCAAAGGCCTCCTAAAGAGTGACAGTCTTGGGGCATCACCCATCTGTCCAGGAACCCTGTTCAGTATTTGACCATGCTCTGAGTAAGGACCTGCTTCTTGCCCAGCTGTCCTCCTTGTTCCAGAAGTGTCTTGTGCCAAAAACTTCTGATCTGTTTTATTTCCAAATTAGAAAATTCCCAACTGAGTGCTTTCCAGTAAGCTAAGGCAGGAGCTTTTGCTTTTAGTTTTACTTTTACCCTTCTTTCATGTCCTGTCCCATCCCTGTGACAGTTGTCACTCTCTATGCCACCCTGGGGGAAGAGGCAGTGACCTATGGTCTCAACGAGTGTGGAGCATCATACCTGGTCACCAGTGTGGAACTCCTGGAGAGCAAACTGAAGGTAATGTGGTACCATCTTCACCTGCTATAAGCAACCCTACAGTTCAGTCAGTACACTGCTAAAAATTTCATTTCTCTTCTGTAGACTGCACTGCCACAAGTCTCCTGTCTGAAACACATCATTTATGTGGACAAGAAGACAGTCAATAAATCAGAATACCCTGCAAATGTGGAGATTCATAGTATGCAGACAGTAGAAGAGCTGGGAGCCAAACCAGAAAACTGTAAGTGCATCACTTCACAGAGGACTGACTAATCAAGCAGTGTTTGCACCTGTGTAGCAGAAAACCCCCCACCCAGCAAAGGGTGGCCTTTGTCACCAACAAAGGCAGTGGCAGGTTGCCAGTTCATCCTCCAGCTCCCCTTAAATGAACAAAACACTTGTTTTATATCTTTTGTTCATGTGTCAGGATAAAACTTTGTTTTTAACTTGTAAACCATAACCAGAATAATTTAATACTTCATCTTGGTTTTAGGATGTGAAATAGAAACTGGTTTAATGTTTCATTTTCTGCTACTCTTACCTTTTATTTATCTTACTGTCACTATTTTTAATAAGAGGAGAAAACGCTTAAAACTTTTTTGATTTTTTTTGCTTGAAAATATCCATTATCTTAACCAAGCCCTAGCTAAAAAGCACTTAAGGCTAGGGGAATAACAGTAACATTCCTTCCTCCATTGGGCAGCCAGGAGTGACTGTAAACATCTGCTTTAAGGAAGGAAAACCCAGCCCTAATGATCTGTTCCCCTTACATCAGCAGTCTGTAATTAACCACGGCTCTCTCTGGAATAAAGGAGGAGATAAAGTGGCAAAGGAGCTTTGGGAAGCACACATTGATCCCAGCTGCTTATCTCTGATCAGCCTGAGGTGCTGATACAGACCTGCAGCGACCCTAAGGGGTGTTTTTCTTGGGCTTAGTCTCTGAAGAGCCTGCTTCCTTGCAGACACTGAAAGCCATGAAGGCTGATGATTGTCATCCTGAGAATAAAGAGGACTAAAACAAAAGTCAGAAGTCAAGTGTTCTAAGCTTACTGCTTTTCTACTAAACTTGCAGTTTACCTGAGGAAGGTTTATTTAAAATTTAAAAAAAACTGTCAGGAGGGGGAGTTAAAAGGAATCTTACCTCTACAACCTTGGCTTTGAAAGACTGATGGACAGAAAAGCTGACTTGCACCTTTTGGGGTGTTGGTTTTTTGTTTTGTTTTCCACTCACCTTGCTGTTTGTCATCCATACTCTTTCTCCCCTTTGCTGCCTTTGACAGTTTTATTTGGTCTTCAAAAGGCTCATTCTATGAAACTTTCAGCCAGCTATAAACCACAATGACAGAAGTGTCACCCAGATTGTGTAGATGCTCAAATACTCATCATTCCTTTCAAAATTGGCCTTCCCTCTCTTCCTCTTGAAACCAGATGACTGCTCTTTCCAGCACTGACCATGCCACAGCTTGCTGTGCTGGCCTTCCATGAAGCACCTGTTTCACACTGATTACAGACATTTGCATACTGATTAATTACAGAAATAATTTAGAAAGTAGATAAGAAAAGAATAAATAACAGTTTTTCTCCTGAATTTTGTAGCAAGCATTGTGCCAAGCAGACCTGTTCCTACAGACTTGGCTTTAGTGATGTACACCAGTGGCTCTACTGGGAGACCCAAAGGAGTGATGATGATGCATAAAAACCTAATAGCTGGGATGACAGGACAGTGTGAGAGAATACCTGGACTGGGGTAAGAAACACTTTGTCTTGTGCACAGAGAGCTAAAACAACCTCCAGAAGTGTCACATTTATAGTGTCTGCTGCTGACATTGTGTTACCAAGATTCTTCGTGTTATTGTGAGATCACTACTTTGTAATTTATAAGGAATATGTCCTGTGTGTGTGAACTATCCTTGTTTGAAAAATATGCCCTTCTAGCTGTTTTTTCACATGCTGCTTCTTTTTTTATTTTTATTACCCTTAGCTGTAAGTCTGTGATGGATTTTTGCACTTTTGAGTATCAGAGGATACCACTAGATGAGAGATTCCTCCTCTGGTGCAACTTGGGAAATGCTTTTAGACATTTTCAGGCACCTCCAATCAGTTTATGAGCATGTGAGGGCCTAGCACTTCAGTGACCTGGAGACACCACTCTGGGTGCACATGCTGCAGGATCTGCTAAAGTACAGTTCAGTGGAGGAGCAGAAAAGTAATAAAGTATGCACTGACAACAGTAAAACCAAGTGCAGATTCCTTCACTTGAGGAAGTTTTTCATGGAGCTGTGTGTATTTGTCTCTGCATTCACAAAAGGTTCAATAGCTGAAATAAGCTTTGATGCCAGACTGCTGTTGGGAGAGGATATAAACCCAGAGCTGGGTGCTGAAAGCTGCTCAGTGACAGCTCTGAGGTTCTTGCTGAGAAATCTCTGAGCTATTAATTTCTGAAACCAGCCTCAGTACTTCAGTAATCAGCTCTCTTTCTAGTAATGTATCCTAGAAGAAAATGACAGACAGGGCTTTGTAAATCATTGGTCATTATTGTAAAGTGTAATTATTTCATCCTTAATTTCATAACTGAAATGAAACCTCCCACAAGGAGAGGAAGTAGCAGTAAAGGACTAAGGAATCAGAGTTTCCTAGAAAACAAGGCAAATCCTGTAATTTGGACTGATTTCATTAGGGCAGATTTCCCCAGTTTGTTTCTATACTGTGGCTGAAATCACACCCATTTGTGTGCAGGAGAATAAGCTCACCTGGGATCCAGGTCAATCAATAAGTAATAACTAAGCACACAATAAAATGGTTAAATGGCATTTTCAGTCCACTTGTGACTCATGGTTAATTATTTTTTCTTTCCCAGACCCAAGGACACTTACATTGGTTATTTGCCTCTGGCCCATGTGTTAGAACTGACAGCAGAAGTTTCCTGCATCACTTATGGCTGCAGGATTGGTTACTCCTCTCCTCTCACTCTCTCAGATCAGGTGAGGGCTAGCAGAGCAAGGTGGGGAGCAAACTTCACCTTGTGCAGCCTGTTCTCTCCTTGCTCAGCTTCCTCCTTCAGTCCAGAAATGCTGATGTATATGGTACACTTCAGAAATGTACATTTTTTTCAGAAAATGATGCGAATTAACATCCCTGGTGACCAACAGTGGTGGGTTGTACCATATAAATTTTATTAAAACCTTTGCTTTTATGATACTTAGGAAGTTTAAAAGCAATCCTAAGAAATGCCTATAGCATTATCCACTGGATGACAGGGGAAGAACAGCTCTTAACAGATCAGCTGAACTGTTTAAAGTGATCTTAAGTTTTGGTCTCACTTTATCAGTTCTTTATCCAGTTATTGCAAATCTTCTATTTGGTCCTTTGCCTTTTTCCCTTTAGCAGTTCAGATAAATGAGAGTGAAATTAGCCAGAGTAGATACTTCTGTATGTTTGCTTGTAGAAAGATTTGCATAAAGCAAAACAAGCTCCCAAAGGAAGATGGAGGAGAAAGCAAGTAGTAGAGGGAGGAAGTAAGAGAAAGATAAACAAAGTGAACCTGTAAAAGACTGAGTGTTTTGGTTGAAATAGATCATTACCCTTTCCTTAACAATGGGGGCAAAATGACACAGGAACAGGGGAAGATACTTGAACAAATTACATGCTAATATATCTCCTCCTTTTGTTAGTTCTTCAGTTTTCAAGCACTGTTTCCTTTTCAGCTTCATAAATTTATATTTTTTTCCTTATTACAGTCAAGTAAAATTAAGAAGGGAAGCAAAGGAGACTGTACTGTACTTAAACCTACACTGATGGCAGCTGTGCCTGTAAGTATGCAGAAGCAGATATGTCCAGCAAAAAATTTCTGTCTTTTTTATGCTAGAAAAGTGTATTTACTAACATGTTTTGCTCTTCACATGTAAGTAACTGTCACTAACAGGGAAAGAGCAAACAGACATTGCAGCTGTTGGTGGATTGGACTGATGAGCACAAGAGTCTGCCTGTACTAAAGCCAAGATCCTTTTTGATCCAAACCTGTCAATGTTTCAGTAGTCACAAGTGGTGCTTTACTGGGCTACTGACACAACAATAGGACACAGTCAGTCTGGAACTCCTTTTTGCAGAGGGACAAGCAGGGTGGTGCTGGCCAAGAGGGAATCCACTGTAAAACCAGGGATATTTGGCTCATGTCAAAATAACACTGAGCTGAGTCTCTCTGCTGTTCTCAGGGCTGGCAGGCCAGGCTGAACCTTCTCTCAGAGGAAAGATCAGGAGGCTGGAACTCCTCCTGCTTCTGCAGGTTCCACTGCTCTGGGAGTGACCAGGCTCCTGCACTCCACAAGGCTGTGGTGCTACCCAGAAACTCCACAAATGTTTGTGTCTTTCTGGTGCCAAGGCCCTCCCCACATGTGCTGCCATCACAGGTGCTGCTTTTAGCATCCTGTCACATCTGTGGCTCATAAAACTGGCAGCACTAGGTGTGCCACATGGTGTGGGGAGTGAGTAGGAGGATGTAATCTAATTTAGGAATACTGAGTTTTGGTTGGATCTGGTTGTTCTGCAACATCTTAGAATAGCCAAGAGTTTTAAAATCAATAAGTCACTTGCATTCTTTTGTTTTATAAAATCATAAGCACATAAAGAGGCTTGGTCATCTTCTTAATAATTAACAGAGTGACAATAAGTATGTCTGAGAACTCCAACCTTTTGGAAAATATCCATTTAAATTTATTACATGGAGAGAAGTCACATAAATACTTCAAAACATTGTGCTCCAAAACCAACTTGAAGGAGCCAATCTTTAAACTTCTATTAAATACTTTACCAGCCTGAGCAATGTTTTAGGTTCTGTGTATTTGGGTGACCATAAGCTTATTATTTTAATGGAAGTTAATCTTTGGTCTGGTGACAGAATTGTGGTGGATTTTTGTCAGATAATCAGAATTACTGCAACCATGTTTCTCTGAAATTTGAAGAGTTTTCTTGGAAAAGGAAATGGTGCAATGAATTCTTAGTTCACTCCCTTGCACTTAACAATTGCTGTGGGTAAAGTACAGCATCAGCACTCCCAAGCAGGAGGGGAATATACCAACCTTTAGCAAAGAGATTGAGTTAAACTTGAATTTAAAATTTTCTAAATCAGTTTGTCACAGTTTGAGTACAGGTTCAGGTGTAAATAGCTCCAAGCTGCACTGGTCTATAAATCATTGGCTCATTGATCACATGTTAAAGGTATTGCACTTAAGCACTGCCTAATGTCATAATGTGAAGATTTCACTCTTGTTATCAATTTTAAAGGAAGGATAGTTGGGGGGAGGGGGGTTACTTATGACATGAGATTTAATTTACACATGCCAATCTGTTCCATGTGATCTTTTTTTTTTTTTTTTTACACTTTGTAGGAGATAATGGACAGAATTTACAAAAACGTCATGAGTAAAGTTCAAGAGATGAACTACATTCAGAGAACTCTGTTCAAGATAGGCTATGACTACAAACTGGAGCAGATCAAGAGGGGATATGATGCACCTCTGTGTAACATGTAAGTAGCATTCTTGGGCCAAGGGTGTGTTTTGCCTTGGGGTCTGTTAGGACAGTGTAAAAGAATGATCCTCTGAGCTACCAGACACTCCTCATCTGCCATGCAAATAACATCTAATGAGTAACTGACCTAGTCCCAGTTCTTACTGGAAACAGCTGAGATATTTCATGGTAATGACTAATCTTCCAAGCAGCTGCCTGGTTCATTTTCATTGCATTGCTTTTTTTTTTAATGATAAAACTGGAATTTTTGTTAAGCTACAGGAACTCTGCCTCCTCAAGTGTTACACAAGAGGCAATGGGTTTGATTAGCCCTGCTGTCTACTAAAATCTGGGGAAGAGTTAATTTTTGAGGCGTTCCAGATAGGAAGGGAGGAAGAAGGTTTGTCTCTTCTTACAAGAGTGGGCTAAGTGAATAATTTTTAATGCTTTTTGCCTTCTTTCCAGACTGTTGTTTAAAAAAGTCAAGGCCCTGCTGGGAGGGAATGTCCGAATGATGCTTTCTGGAGGAGCACCACTCTCGCCTCAGACACAGAGATTCATGAACATCTGTTTCTGCTGTCCTGTTGGGCAAGGCTATGGACTGACAGAAACCTGTGGAGCTGGAACCATTACAGAAGGTAGCTGAAACACCTGTGGAAATACAGAAGTGCAGAAATAGATATATATGGGTGTTTGGTGATTCTTAATTTTTTTTTAAAAAGTCAAAATACAGCTATAATAGTACAGTTGTAGTTCTGCAGTAAAGTAACTTGAGATAAGATACACCCTATTCATATTTCAAATAACAAAAAAATCTTGTTTTTCTTTCTTGTTTTCTCCCTAAGTTGCTGATTACAGCACTGGCAGAGTTGGAGCTCCTCTTATTTGTTGTGAAATAAAACTGAGAGACTGGCAAGAAGGTGAGAGCAGTAATTGTTCTGATTTCAGAGTAATTAATTCAGCCTCTGCCTAGGTGGTATCTTTGCCAATCTGTTTAGCTAGGTGTAACATATGAAGAAATTGTTCTTTATCTTTGATAATAGTCATCAGCTAGTGTGCTTTAACTTTAAACTGAAGTTTCAAAGTATTTTCTTGGCAGAAGGATATAGAAGTTAAAAATAATTGCTTGGGACTGTGTTGTTTTCAGGAGGCTATACAAATAAAGACAAGCCTAATCCTAGAGGTGAAATTATAATTGGTGGACCCAACGTCTCCATGGGATATTTTAAAAATGAAGAGAAGACAACAGAAGAGTTTACTGTTGATGAGAATGGCCAGAGATGGTTCTGTACAGGAGATATTGGGGAATTTCATCCTGATGGGTGTCTGCAGATCATAGGTGGGTCTCAGTTTTTGATACCCTCATGTATTATAAATATTTGTTATATATGTATTATATGACTAACCATAATTATAAACATGTTATTAATACTGTTGGCTTTGCCTGGGCTAATCTATTTAAGGTTACCTATTTACAGAATCAGTGTAAAACACATTTCTGGAAGTCCTCATAGCTGGAGTAAAATTTTGGAAGTGATGCCATTTCCTGTGACGTTTTCATCATCTAAATTTACCACATGGACTTTAAAGAATAAATACAAGATTAACTTTTGGATTCATTACAAAGTTTTAAAATCAGAGTCCTTTCCTACAATCTGTGTGATGAGAAGTGTAGTGCTATAACACTTTATACAGAAGTCTTTATAAATTTGGCAGCTTTTAGCTGCTTTAAAACATGTCCATTAACATCTGGCATAGCACAAAATACATAGGTGGTATGTATGGAAATGAGTGTGTGGAAATGCTCAAGTTTAAATGAAATAAGGTTTTCTAACAAGGTTTTCTTTTTTTCCCTTCCCCTGCCTCCTAGATCGTAAGAAGGACTTGGTAAAGCTCCAAGCAGGAGAATATGTATCTCTGGGCAAAGTAGAGGCAGCACTGAAGAACTGCCCATTGATTGACAATATCTGTGCTTATGCCAAAAGGTAAGAGAGGTATTAATTCAGAAATTCTGCTTAGAGTAAACATGAAGTACAGGCCCTGATCCAACCCTCTCCATCAGAGTACCAGTTACAAACATATCTGAAGAAGCACAGCTTTCCAGATTCCCCAAAATCTGAAGAAATTACCTGTTTTTCTGTTGGCATTTCTCCTATCCAGATATGCCTCTGTTCCATCCCATCCCTTCCTTAAACAAGTATATATCATTATATGTGGTTATATTTAGCATGTGTTCTGGCTGTCAGAATCCCAGTGAAAAGTTAATCTGGCCACTTTGCACCTGATGCAAAGCTTTCCAGTGAGTTTTGGAAATAGTCCCAGTATATTCCCCTCTCCCCTATGTGAGGGGGAGCTGCAGAGAAGTGGTTAAACCCCAGGTCTAGGTGGGGAGCTAAACTGAGATGTGCATGAGTGAAATGACAGCAAAGCCTCATTCTTATCAAACCTGATGTTGTAAACCAGCTTAGAATATCTTCTTGATAAGCCTTCAGATGTGAAGACTTAATGCACAAGAAGGGTTCTGTATGGTGGAATAACCTGGGCATTTGTGGGTCCAGCAGCAGCATTTACACCCTGAAATGAAGGTCTTGACTGAACCTTTTTTCCTTCCTTCTCTTGTCATTCTGTGTAGTGACCAGTCCTATGTGATCAGTTTTGTGGTCCCTAACCAGAAGAAGCTGACAGCCTTGGCTGAGCAGAAGGGCATCAGTGGGAGCTGGGTGGACATTTGTAACAACCCTACAATGGAAGCAGAAATACTGCGAGAGATTAAAGAAGTGGCAAACAAGAGTGAGTACCAAGCACACCCTGCTGCCCATGGGGCTCACCCAGCAAAAACTGCATTATCCTCACTAACTGCTCCTCCTCCTTCCAGCTTCTCTGTATCTGCCAAAACTTAATGGTTTATTGAGGCATTACCACACAAAATTGTTCCATATTATCCCAGGAATTTACATAATACTGGTTGTATTGATTACTATATTACTTATATTTTTTACAAATCTGAAGGTTTTTTCCATCTAAATTCTGGAGACAAGTTTCTTGTCTGATACGGTTAAAATAAGGCCCAAAAGAGCCATTAATTGGAAGAAAAGTTGCAAGGCATTTGCTGGCAAGGAAACTGGTTAAGCAAGAGATTTCAAAGCATTTTTTCCCCATACAATTTTGTTCCCTACAGCTTTGAACAGCCATGAATCCTTGTGGTTGTAGAGGCTTAAAAGCCTGCTGCTCCTTGCTGTGGTACTGAAGGATCAAAAGTGTCATCAGTCCTTTACAGGACAAAAAAATGAACAAACTCAGTGGGAAGAAAGTCTCTAAAGCATTGGCACCTCATACAAGGAGGCAGTAAAAGCTGCACTTAAGCACATGCTAAGCACTTTCTCTTAGGAGAATCTGCCTTTTGAAAATGGGAAAACAAGAAGGAATGGCACTATTAAGTCTTACCTGGAAAAAAAATGAATCAATCCATATGTTTAAGGCTTGGGTTTAAACACTTTAATCCCTGGGTTTTTTATCATGAATTGGGCAAATTACTACCCATGTAGCTTTGTGTACTTAAACCCTTTGCTTATGCATTCTTTCTGCCTTCTAGATAGTAATCTTCTATTGAGATACAACTTAATGATGTGAAACTTTTTTCAAAACTATTTTAAAGAGGTAGTTCTACGTTCTTAGCAGAGCATGATGCACCTTCATCATGAGCAGGCACACATGTGAGTGTTGTGCAGCAGCACATGCTGAGAGCAGCTGAAGTTAGAAAGGCAGAGGAGCTGCCAGGTGCCGCTGCTGCTGCCCCCCAGAGGCTCTGCTGGAATTCAGCTACAAGTCCATGGCTGTGGATCCCATTCCCAGCCTGCCTGCAGGAGCTGGTAGCAAACTCCATGTGGTTCTGGGCACATGCAGCAGCTCCCTGGGCTGTTCCTGCTGCTCCTGCCCTTCCCTTTCTCCTCCCTTGCTCCCCCCTCTTGGGCTATTACCTGTGCAAGAGAGAGAAGCAGCCTTGGTTGCAGTGAGGATGTGCATGTGCCAAGCCACTGCTTCCAGCTGAAGGGAAAGTAAGTGGCTAATGTAACAAAAATACAAAGAAGTCCCTTTGTTTTGAACTCTAAACAGACTTCTAGGAATGAAAAAATACAGGAAAGAAACATTCAACCAGGCAAAGTGTAGAAGTACTCCATTATAATTGAAATATGAAGCATGTCCTGCTGCTCTGAGTTAACTGGTTATTCCATTCCTATAACAAAGACACAACTGTAGATTTCAGTGTGTGCTTTTCTGGCTGTAGTCTCAGAGCTTCAGGCTACTCAGTCATTTGTTTCAAGCTTTAGATTTTGCATTGTCACATCCAATACAAGCTCTAAACACAGAGTGTGTAAGAGTATTTGCACACTAACCAGCACTCAGTGTTGGGACAGGATGAAATTTGCCTGTGGCCCTTGGGTAAGGTTATTTCATTAAGTAGGACAGCATGTTATACAAGCTACAGGGTGCTGACCAGATTTTTAGGGAACAGGAATTAGTATTTCATTTGGCTTTGTAATCACAGTTGTGCTTTTCTTTGTTCTTGTCCCCTCAGTGAAATTAGAAAGATTTGAAATACCCATCAAGGTCCGGCTGAGCCCTGAGCCCTGGACCCCCGAGACTGGGCTGGTGACAGATGCTTTCAAGCTGAAAAGGAAAGAACTGAAAAACCATTACCTCAATGACATTGAAAGAATGTATGGAGGCAAATAAACAGCTCAGCTGACCTGGCAGCTGTGCTGGTGGCTCCTTCTCATGCCTCAGTTTTGGATGTCTGCACTGTAGATATCGCACATTCAAAAAATACACCAAATGGACAACTGTTTCTGTAGCTGCTATCAAGTAAACCAGAATATCTTAGACTCCAAATTGTTAATTGTTAGCAGATTAGACACTGATGGTCTTCAAGTTTTGTGTGATCATCTCCAGTTTTGAGACAGACATCATTATGTGAAGCAGTGTGACCAGGTAATTGTAGTGTTTCTCTAGCATATTCAGACTGCTGACTACTTCTCTTTAATTTGTGCTGAAGACTGGCCTGTATTTCAAAGAGGAAAAAATAATGTAATTGTGATGACTCTTCTGTCATAGTAAGACACTTGTAATAAGATTATTTCCCTCTAGCAAGGAGGGAAAAGGAATATCCAGTGTCTACCCTTCTCCATTTAAAAACAAAACCAAGACAACAGCAGTAGTCAAGAACTTGCTAGAGATCACTAATAACACTGCTTGAAAATGGATGGATTCTTCTGCACATCAATATCTTGAATATTTACAGTGCCTACAAAAGAATAGACAGTACACTTACTGAAATAAAGGTGAACTGAAGAGCTTTCCAAAAACAAGTTATAAGAAATTTCACTCAAGAGCATTGAATTAACTATTTCAACTTCCAACTCACCAAACAGGTTTTTAATTGCCACTGCATTTTAATTCAAGCAGAGCTTTCCACTGGACACAGAGTGTAAAAGTAAACAAAGACTTGCACAGCTCTGGGGGTGCTGATGAGAAATCAGTGCCTGAATGCAGAACTTGCATCTGGACTGGCAAACAGCTGTGAAACTGATGGGCCGTGGTCTCTAAACAGACTTGAAACTGAGTTTTTAAAAGTTTTGGTGGGTTTTTTTGAGAGGTGGTTGATGTTTTTAAGGCAATGATTCTCTAGACCTTCACATACATGTGAGTACTGGTTACCTGGGTGTAACTTAGAGGATCAGGTTTTAAATGCCTGCATTCCTTTATGGAAGGTATTTCCGTTCACCTTTTAACTGTGGTAAGCATGATAAGGCAACCAGAAAGCAACAGGGCTTTCCCTGTCTAGTCTTGTTTTACTTACAGAAAAGTAGTCTCTGGCCAGGGAATCTTTGTTTCCTGGGAACTTGTAAAAAGGGACAAATCACTCTACAGAAATTCATGGAGTTCATAAAAATGTTCTCTTATTAACTGGAAGTCACAGATGTGAAGAAGGAGGAAGATGTAATTTATTAATAGTTCATCATTTTGTGTGCCGAATCCTGTACTGTGTCTTCTTTTGAATTGTAACTGAGCTCCTGCATCCCTGTCAGCTCTTCACACTTGAACCATAAGTGCTGTAAACAGTGCAGGCTCTTGATACTGTTCTACTTTGCACTTTCTTATCGTTTTATATATGTTGCTTACATTTTGTACAGCTGTGGCCCTCAACTGCTCTATATTGCAAATTCATTTGAAAGTATTTATAGATTTCTATTCATAACATTTGTGTTGTGTATATGATGGTTAAAAAAACTATTTGGTATTGTCACTGTACAGAAAGTAAAAGATTTTGTACATTGCTTCTCTTGAACACACGAGCTTGCAATTTCAAGAGAAATTTTTCTTTTTCTGCATGTATATGTATTTTTATTTTCCAGTTAAAATAGACTTTGTCAAAAATAAACAATGCCTCTACACTCCTCAAGTAAAGCATCCCTTCTCCTGGGGACCAACTTCAAACTTCACCATGCACAATTTTCTCTGGCTAGTGCAGAACACTGCCTGCTGACCTTCTAAGAACCCCAAGGGGAAAGAGAGAAAGAAAATCTGGTATATAAAGGTGATGGTATCCAGTTGTGCATGGAACTACAAGAGTCACTAAAGGAAACAGCTTTTCTAAAAATTTTTTTTTTAAAAGATAGACACAGTTGTTTTTTCACAACAGGGAATATATCCTATAGCAGTAGCAACTTTTAAAATTACTTGGTCCTGGAGCCATGGTACCAATTTTTCCATGTTTTAAAACTGGTCTCTATTTAGTAGCCTTTAGTCAGCCTATTAGCATCACAAAAGTGAAATACATGTAAGAAAGATACTTACACTTGAGTCTGTCAGCAGGGTCTAAGACTATATTTTTTAAGCCATGAATGTATTTATATGAAATGTATTTTCTCTTCTGTGTCTTGGTTGACTGAGGATTGCTATTTTCAAAATATATGTACACACATAACACAATGTTAACATTTCAAAAGTGGAATACAACTTAAATGGTTCAACAAGTTTGTGTTTTTGAAGATCTTTGTGTTGTTCCTGTTCTGTGCCTCACATTCTGTCTAAAACTGAATCTACCTTACAAAGCAGCAGCAATGGGTCCATACTTCAGGTAATGAAAACCCAGCCTCCAGCAGGCCTGGTGTGTTTTGTAAGGAATGAACTAGAGCTGGATGTACTGCAAAAGACAATTTGCTACATCATCAGCTTTTCAAGCACCTTTGGGGAAGGATTACATCAGGCTGCTTTCAAATATGGGGATTGTTTGCAAATACCTTGCAGTTGGGCAAGAACTTTATCCTTCATTTTAATGAATCCTAAATCCTTTTTGTGACAGAGCTTGTGGAGAAGAAACAATGAGCAAGAATGTTTAATTTTTGCTATTAAAAATAAGGAACTAGGATGCAGATGAAGAGATAGTAAATAACTTCAAAATCGCTCTGTGATAGTTACAGATGCTGTTTATCTTGTGGTGGGCTGAAAGGACACACACCATGGGACTGAAACGTGAGGGAGAGGTTCATGTACTGGTGAGGGTTCCAGAATGCTGGAAGCTCTTCAGAAAGCAGGTTAAGAATTTTAAATTATCCTTGTAAGACTGAAGAAATAAGTTCAAAGAGAAACAAAATGCATTTTGGGCATATCTGGTGTAAGATTGGATTTAGGCTCTCTACCTCCAAAGCCATGGTCTGTCTAGAGAAAGCCAGAGTGTAACTGGCACAGCAGGGCACTGGGGAGCTTCAGCTGTGAAGGGAGATTAGAGTTGTTCAGCTGAGGAGGAATGGCATGTGCCACAGATGATTAACCTGCAACTCCATGCACAAGGCACAAAGAGCTGGCCCAGGGAAAGAGAAAGAACAGGGTCTAAGCTTGCACAGTGCAATGGATAATTTGGCATTTTAAAAGAAACACGGGATTTTAACCAATTCCTTACTAAATACTGAACTAGTGAAGTCTTCAGAGTCTCAGAGTCAATGAAAGTTCACCAAGAGAACAGCCCTGGCACAGAGCCATTGGTGGGGCTGGCAGGGACCTGCACGTGACTCAGCAGGAACACTGCCTGTAACAGGCAGATGTCATCAAGTGGCTTGAAAGGGAAAAAAAAAAAAAGCTAAACAAGGAGAGGATGGAGCTACTCCCTCAGGAGCAGGTGAGGTGGTGTTTAACCCCCCATGCAGTCACAGTGCCCTTGCCAACACTCAGAGCATAACCTGCAGGGCACTGCCTGCCAGCTCCCCAGCACAAACTGCAATTCCAGCACACTGGCAGGCTATAAAAGGTACAGAACACAGTTCACAATGTGGGTCACTCAATTTCACTAGGAAAAAAAAACAAACACCATATTTACCACATCTCAAAACAATAGTTTCAAATAACTGTTGTATTCTAACAATAAGAGTGTTGTTCTGCAATTACATGCAAAAGAAATAAATTCTCATTATGTATTTGGTTTTGTTGGGGTTTTTGTTTGTTTGTACCTTGGCTTTGTTTGGTTTTGGTTACTTTTGTGTGTGATAATCAGTCATGGGGTTTCTTTTCAGTCATACTGAGCCTACCCCATGGCTAAGCTCTATTTACATGACAGTGAAGCAATTTCCTTTTTGAAGGGTGAAATTAACACTCTCAAATATTAAAAATAATAAATCTGGTGGGGTTTTTTTTTGCATAAGATGGTACAAAGTTAATCTACAAAATGCAAAAAATGCAATCAGCAAAACTTGCAGTCACTGGCTACATGGAATTGCAAACACTACAGAGAGTAAAACTCTGTGTGAACGTACCTGGATTAATAAAACAGATTTCCAGTTAACTCAGTGCTAGTAGTGATTGCTTTATGACAGGAGTACATCAGCCATGGAGGACCAGGGCTGACTGTATTAAATACATATTTATACTCAGCCTGTCATTTTCACATAATTTATTTGAATGAGTTCTGACAGAAATGGGGTAATGTTTGCATTATTGCTTTGCTGCTGGATGCTGTAATAAGTTGAATCTTGCTACACTTATTGGGGAGAGACACATTTTGAAGAAAATGAAACCATTCTAGATTGATAAAGTGTTCTGTTGAAGCTGATTATCACAGATAATTTCTCCAAAATTGTCTTTGGTTAGAAGCATGTAGCCTTGACATTAGACCAGTGCTAATTAATTTGGACAAACAGAGCTCTGGCCACACTGATCCTCACAGACTTCACCTGCACTTTTAAAGCAAAAAATAACTAAAGCACCAAAACAAACAAAACGCCACAAACTGTTGAGTTTTCCCCTTGTTCTCCCACTTTGAAACACCAATAACCTGGCTGATGATGAACACTCCCAGAGATGCCAGAGGTCACTACATGTTTGTCACACCTGCTTATTTCTGCTTTTACCCTCACAAGTGTCCAAGTACAGAAGTTTGCCCATCACCTCTGTGTCATCCCTGTTATTTCTGAGCATCCAGACCCTGAGCAGGAATGCCCATCTCTCCAAGACATGGCCTCCTATCAATTTAAATGCTAAAACAAGAATGTGTCATTTAGGTTTTACTTTTTTAAACCACAAAAAAGACACTTCAATTTGAAACAGTTTTGGACTACTTCTAACAGGTAAATTGAAATCATTACTTCAGTTCACATGTTGTTCCAGCCCTGGGAGTTCTTTCTGGGTTTTTTTATTGTTTTACACAAGGAACTCAAACTTTCCTACCAGATATAAATCAGCCTATTACTTATTGTGCTCCCCAGGGAGTGAGCATGAAGAATGGATCACTGTTCTCTATAGGTGCCTGCCCTAGTTTACTTTCTGCCTTTTGAGTTGCAGCAAACACAATCTCTCCCAGTGAGCCCATTTCTATGGCATTTAATCAAGGTCATTAAACCAGGGCCCCTCTGCCCCCACGTTCAAAACAAAACAAAACACCAGCCTCGCCCCCCTACACAGCTTATGGAAATTCCTTCCCAAAGCCTTTACTTCATCCCAGAACCTGCTTGCTTTTTATGTAATGGGACAGCTCTCACCTTGGGACTTCTTTTTGTGTTGCTACAGAAACATCCCATTTATTAGCATTCCTCCTGAAACAATTTTAAAAGAGAAGCATTATGGAAAATCAACCAATGTTCTTTCAATCCTTAACTCAGTATTGCACCCTTACCTAATGCTGTTTACATAGAAAACCCCAAGTTAATACTATGGCATTTTGCCTTTTCAGATGGGTACTCATTCTGGTCTGTTGTTAAAATACAGCTTTTCCTCCAAAAACAATGAGAGGAAGATGGACAAGACCACAGTTATCAGCCCCAGCCATCTTCTGGAAAGGAGCAAAGAAACTGCACAAGATAAAAACTACTCTAAATGCTGGCAAAGTTGTGAATCTCTAACATATGCAACTGCCACACTCACCTCTATGAATAATGACAAGTGAAATTAGAGTTACCAGATAAACAACCCGAGAGCAGGGAAAACTTCAAGACCCTCAGAGCATTCATAGGATTTCAAAAAACCCCTAACTATGGACAGAGACCTTTGAAAGGGGAAAAAAGTATGAAGAAAACTCACCTGTCTGTGGCCTCACAACCCTCTCCAGCCCAGTCACAGTGGGAACCACCCAGAACTCACCTGGTAAAATTCAGTTCTTCCCAGGCCTTTCTGATTAAGGAAATGAGCCTCTGTAGCTGATTACCAACTTAATGACCCCAATTAATTCTGCCCCTGGGCATCAGACCAGCACAGCTGTTGCTGCTCAAGCTCCAATTCCCCAGCACTGTTCCCTCCAAACTTCCTCCCTTTTCTCTGCTGTGTGCCCTCAACAGCAAAGCTGCTCTGGGAGCCTGCCCAGGGCTTTTGCTGTTGACCTGCTCTCGTTTTTCAGCTGGGTGCTGAATGATGTTCTGCTGCAGGAGAGTTTGGATTAGATATCAGGAAGAAATTCATCACTGTGAGGGTGGTGAGGCCCTGGCACAGGCTGGCCAGGGGAGCTGTGGATGTCCCATCCCTGAAGTGTTCAAGGCCAGGTTGGATGGACTTGGAGCAATCTTGTCTAGTGGAAGGTGTCCCTGCTCATGACAAGGGGCTGGAAGGAGATGAGCTTCAAGGTCCCTTCCAACCCAAACCATTCTGTGATTTTGTGACTACAACCAGCTCTTTCCTGCCTTTATTTGGGCAGACCTGCATTTTCCTTGGTTGGAAAATCCACAAGGATGCAAACCCACTGGGGTTTGGGACCTAAAACAGGCTGCAAGAAGACAAAAATCAGCCACTGCAATCCAACACAATTTTGTCATCACCAGGATATTCTAAGGCACTTGTGTTACTGATGCAGGGCAAAATGGTCACTTAGTGCCTGTAGTCCATTCAGACACAAACATAGATTTATTTATATTATTAAACCCAGTCTTCTGAAGGAGCAAGCCCAGCTATCAATGTCCTACCTTTCTGCAGTTTGGAACAAACAAGAAAAGCTCACTTTTCTAGGAAGACTTTAATTCTTTTCTTCGGCCCAGTGGCAATTTTGAAAGAGCAGTTTCTGGACCCACTTTCAACCTACCTGCAAAAACATCTTCTGGTCTCAGCTGATTTATTTTTCCCAGCACTCATAAATCTTTACACTGCATCAGAGCCTTACTCAGGATCATTACCAAGGGTAACTGCCTGCAAAGCCTCACTGAAATCTATACCCTCAAACACAGCAAGGAGTTTCCAATATATTTGGTAGTTTCCAGAATACATTTCTAGAACAATTTCAGTTTCCATGCAACTGTTGACCTTGCATGAGCATCTTCATCTTTGCAGTGTCAGCATTTAAAAGCTGCTGTCTACACTGAGCAAGTGTGCATCAGTAATTTAATTTCTAAACAGCAAAATAGTGAATAAATTACTGGAATTATCACAAAAAGCATTTCTCCTTTCAGTGTTTCATTTCTTCTTAAAGAAACAGCAGAAGCACAACATGTTCTCAGTGAAAATATTTACAACCCAAGGATCTGGCTCAAATTTTGTTTGACTTCATCCAGGTATGTGTTGGAGAACAGTCTAAACTTCAGTAAATCTTAGAGAGAAATGTTAATTTGACATAGTTGCTTTGGGCAGCTCAACATTTACTGCCTGAGTGCTTTTGGCCAGGCATTTGCCATGGGGTTATTCCAGACACATTTTACCCTGGCAGAGCTGCCAGCCTGTTCTGCAGTGCCCCAGCACCACTCAGCAACAATCAGAACTCAGACCTACCACACAAGTAGTAAAGATAAGGAAGCCACAAATTATTTCTTGTACTTTTAATATCATAAGAACAAGCTATGAAAATTTCTAGTAATAATAATAATAAAAGAAAAAAAAGGTAGAGTAACTGGTAGGGTTGGGGTTTTTTGGTGCTTTTTTTTTCTTGTTTGTTTTTTTGTTTGGTTGTTTCTCTCAGTTGTGAAAATTAATCTTACAAGAGGTCTCAAACAATTTCATAAACTTACAAAATATATTCAAGTGTGGAAAGTTCTTTTACTGATAAAACAGCATTTCTTTATAATGTGCTTTTCTCCAGACAGGTTAAGGAAGCACAGGCATATCAGAACAAACCATCCATAGCATCAGTACAAATCCCTTTTCTCCAACATAGGCATTTGAAATCCATTGAACTGTAGTATGCCAAACAAACAAAGCAACAGAAAAGCAGTGACTGCTATAGACAATACAGGGAACATACAAAAAGATCTCTCAAGTCTTCAGTTGCTACAATTTCATAGTGGAAGTGCTTAGCTCTTCAGCTGGCTTTGTTTCACTGACTGGCTGTACAGGAGTAATTTGGTCTCGAACGAAAAAATGGAAGCATTAACTCCAGTGCAGTGTTTGGAGTACAAACATTCATTTCATAGATGCCCATTGAAAATTTTGGGTATTGCAGTAGAGTCAGCAATGGTCACACCAAACCAGCTGGATGGGTTTGTACAGAATTAAATGAAAGCATTTTTGTGTTTTCTCCTAATTTCAGCACAGAATATTAACAAGCAGCACAGAGCTAGCAACAAAGAGATTTTTTTGTTTGTGCCATTAGTTACTCCATTGTAAAACCACCACTTGACTCTAAGAGCTACAATCTCACTTGGTATAATAAATAAAAATATTTTGCAAACCAGCATGTTCAGTTCTAAAGAGTAAGAGCTAATTATAGTAGTACTGAATCACCCAAGTGATCCTCACTGAAGATGATGGAAATAGGCAGGAGTAACTGGCACCTCTCCCTGGCCTGAAGCAATTGTGTTCCAGTGCATTTCCCTACAAAACTCCTGGGTCTGCATACCAAGTCTTACTCTCCTACTCCATCTACAGATCTTACTTAGTAGGACTTTTAACTGGGTTTGTCCAGCTAGGCCAGTTAGTTATCTTCCTCAGTCATATTCCAGGTAGTGGTGGGGGTTTTTGTTTGGTCAGTTTTTTTCAATATTAATTGCAAAAGTCAGATTTAAAAGCAGTTTGCATTTAAATAGCATGAAAATAATTGAGAATAACCTTTGATTGATTGAAACATTGCCTCATATATTTTGAATCTCCCAGTCTGCCTAGAAAAAGCTTAAAAATTATTATACAAATTCAAACCTGGATAAAAATATCCAATAAGTATTTATTCACAGCACAAGCTTATCAGGTACTGATAAGTGTGTGTTCTGGTGACTGCCTTCAAAGTCCAACAAGCCAATGCCACAGCTGCACCCATTGCTGCATTTGAAAAGGCAAAACCTGTTTTGTGTATGCAAAGCAGATCTGTAACACCACTTACACAATCAACAGCAAGTTAAAGAGCCAGGAGAATACACCACGCCAGTGTCACAGCTCAACAATGCTGTACCAGTTACAGGCATGCTCAGGTTATGTTTTCTTTTCAATCTTCTAGAGGAAATACAAATATATGAACATCACATATTCTCTTAAGAACAAACAGTAATTAAATAGAATGATCCTTTCTTCACTACATACAGAAATAACAATGTATTTACAATATTTACAGTTTTCAAAAATTCTGTTCTTGCACTATTCTGCAGGAATTCAAATTCTTCAGCCTGAAAAATAGGTACACAATAGTTCTGATCATAAACAGCCTCTAAACAGAGACAGGTTACTAATTCTAATTTACTGGTGTACAGACTAGAGGGCCTGAAAAGGAAATAAAGCCACTCATTTCAGCTAAACATCCCATTGTTTGTGGGATTACATGGCAAACTACAGATACTTTATGTTTTACCCAAGTGAGATATTGCTCATTTTCACAGTTTTCTCCATTTAAGTCACCGAACAAGTGAGCTGCAGCTGTAACTGCTTTCAGACTGCTCTTGTCATTGAAACATAGGCTATGATGAGTTACAAGCTCCCCTCCTGTACTTTCAGTTACAAGCAAGGGTATACTCAGGGATACAGCTACAGCTATACAGCTACATTTTGGGTTTGTTTTTTTGTTTACTTAGCTTAAAACAGAAACACACCAGTTTAAAACAAAGCTGCTGATACTCAGATTTGCTCTTAAATTCCAAAGGTGGACTCTCTTAACTTACAGTCTTGAAAAGTATTTCAAAGCAGCTGGAAGCTTTAAACTACAAATTTAAAGCAAAACACACAAACCCCCCACATAATCAATAATTAAAGGCAATTTTTAAAAAGAACGTGAAAAAATACAGTAAAAATCTGCATGAGAGGAAGATAGTGTTAGTGGTGCAGAGCTGCTGTTCTCAATTGAAAATAATGCAAGCACCTGTTCTGAGTAACAGTACTGATGAGAAAAATTGAAGGCTTCACAGTAATGCACACTTTCAGTGCCACTTTTTAACTACAATGTTTCTTGAAAAGACAGAAAGGATTCAAAACTTGCAGACTTAATACGAGAAAAATAATCCAAACCTCATAGCAACAGAATGCAGAACTAAAGCCAGAAAGCATGTATGTGACCTATTTCTAGGCCATGATAAGACTGCAAAAGACAAACAATCAGTTTGAAGCCCTCCACGTGCATGTGAAGAGTTATTGGCACAGGAGCTCCGAATCATTCAGCATGCCCTACATTTGAATCCATGGAATTAACAACCAAAGTCTGGGAAGCTCAGACTGAAAGGAAACCCAAAGATATATGGTCCTTTGGCATCAGAGAAGGTAAACATTACCTTTCCAATGGATTGAGAGATTACAAACTTAGGAGCTGTATTTGCTCCTTTCACTAACAGTAGAAACCATAGCAATCCTTCCCAGCCTCTCACAACTGGGAGCAGGGAGCTTTCAAAATTACATCTTCATGCCACAAGCATCTTCTTCAAAAGAGAGAAGATGATACTGTAAAAACAGATCTTTTCAAGTTGAAAAAAATTACGTTTGGTCAGAATTGTACACGAATAGGATTCTGTGTTCAAACAGAACGGTTTGAGCACTCAGCAGTGGCAGCACAGCTGCATGTAAGGCATTTTAGGAATGATTCGAATACAGCTCACTGCCTTCAGCACTTGACTAAATTCAACTAACACGAGCAACCTCTCACATTTTATTACTACAGCTGTGGTCACTGGAATCAACCCCGAAACATCCGCAGCCCGTCCGTAACATCAGATGCAACACAAAGAGCGCGCAGCCCCCGTGGAACAGCTGCCTGCACAGTGCAGTGGTGGTGCCAGAGGGGAGAGGTCACTGCCAGGCCAGCCCTGCTAACTGGCCCAGTCCTGGAAGCGGAAGCAGTCCCCGGCGATCTTCCACACGGTGTTGGTGGGGGTGGCCTGTGCTGTCAGCAGGAAGTTCTGATTGAAGTAGCGCTGCTTATCCCCATCAAATTTGACAGTCCCACTTGTCACCACGAGGACTGTTGTCTGGCCTTGAGTAGCTTGCTCTTCACAAGGAGGTATGAAATGATGAAGAAAACAACTCAAACAAAGACTAGCAGGTAAAGAGGCAGGAAATGCACACAGAAGCTTGGTTCAAGTGTGGTTACACTGCGCCAGGCTAACAGCTGGGTACAGGCAGGGGAGTGCAGCTCTGGTGCAGCGTTCCTACACAGACAGCGGTGCGTTCACCAACACGGCTCGGCAATGGCTTTGCCACTTTCATCTCCTGCTCTTCATTTTAGAGCACTGACAAACACCTCCATTTGTGCTTAGAGTGAGCTCTCATTACTCCAGATATACACACATAGAGATATTCAGCAACTTGCATAAACTTTTCCCCTCCCACTATTAGAAATGATCTTTTTCACAGCAGAGCAAAGCAAGTGTGTTTGACCACAGGCTTTTCCCTTTCTTATATTCCCAAAATGTCCATTAGAAGCCATTTATTAATTTCTCAATTATGAGATTGAGTTTAGGAGTTGTTAATCAAAAATCTAAAGAACTTAACACCTATTCTAGATGTAAAGAAACCAAAATACACACAGGTTAATAACCATTTGTTCACATGATACTGCAGGTCAGTACAAGAGGCCACCATAGGGGTCTCCCAAGCACAACATAACCTGGTAAGCCAGACTTTTTCCATACATGAAAATAGATCACATCTGAATATGATCTAAACAAAAAAAGTCCTTAAAGTATTTTCCCAGACATGAAAAAAAGTGTTTAATTGCTGCATCTCTTGATTTGTGCTTTATTTAAGCACAACTTGATATTTCAACCCTTGGTATTTTCTCTAAGCTTATTCCAAAGGAATTATTAAGCCCTATAATAACTGCTCCCTTTCAATAGTTAAAAAGAATGAAAAAGAACTAAATAAATTATAATACAACCTTACCGTGAACAGGCTGGCAGTCCAACACATTAACCTGGAATTCACTTGATGGCAACATTTCAAAAAACTTATTTAGTTCTTCTTGCCCAGACACTGCATTTCCATTCCAAACTAATGTTGCTTTGTCCAAATACAGTCTGGTTAAAGCCTGAGTGATTATGAAAATACACATTTAGGAAAAATATACAAACATATAATGGACAACATACAGAAGTTACACTGTGAATTACTGATTTCTTCTGTTAGTTTGACAGATAAAATGCTTTCCTGAAACAGTAGCTCCTTTTAACAACCAGTGCTCCTGACCAAGAATTAAAACTAACACATTTTCCTTTCTGAGTAGCACAGTGACTCATAGCTCAAATATTGATAACATCCCTTTAACAAAGGTAATGACAGAACTGAAGTGGTTGCTAACAAAAGGACAGTGCTACTTTCCACTGTAAATTTATCACTGATTTTCTTTTTTTTTCTTCTGAGAGGGAAAGTGTCCACACAACACAGTTTAGGTCAGGAAATTATAATTTCAGGTTAAAAAAAAAAAAAATTGAGCAAGACCAGGAACAGGCGAAACTTGAAGAGCACAGCAGCAAACCAGAACTTCCCAAATGTTTCATAAGCTGTCAGAGCTGAGTAACTGCCCAACTCTCCTCCAAGGTGCTGACACAACCCAGTCATGTGTGCAGTAACATGGGACTGCTGGTACTTTCACACACTGAATTGCAACTACAGTACATTTAAAATTCCAAGGATTGGTCTCCAAGGCTCTTTTGGTGAACATTTGTCACATGGTTCCCCATCAGTGTGCTCCAGGAAGACTTGCAGAGCAAACACAGCTGTACTGCTTCAGCTTCAGGCACTCAGAAAAACCCCAGAACCCAAAGTGGTAACTGCTAATGAAAGAGGTTTGGGGGGAAAAAAACCTAAATCCTGACCTCAAGGGGAAACAAAGCAAGTTCTGCTGCCCTGGACTGAGCAAATCCTGCAGCTGCAGACACAGCTGCACACCAGGTGAACCAGGGCCATGAGAAGTCTAAGGCACTGCTGAGCAGCCCCTTTTCCAGCAAGGCTGCACAGGAGACAAAATGCTCTGCAGGAGCTGAGGAGCAGCTGCCCTGCTCTGCCATGGCCAGGGCAGCCCATGGTCACCATGCTCAGGTGCTCTCTGTGTAATGACAGCCAGAAATGCAAACAAACAGTGCCAGGACAGTTTTAACTATTGTCAAAACAGCTACATACCCTTCTCCTCTTGTCCATTGTCTCATAGTAAATATTGACAAACTCATCTGCAGCTCTACAAGCTTGATCCACATAGGTTTTGAAATCCTGCAGGGAAGAAATCAGATCAAATTTTAGTTATGCAATCCAATGATTGACTCAATTTCTCCTGCAAGTCACTTTGACTTCAAATCATGTTGAATCTATTCTAAGCTCCTTTTCTACTTGCAGAAGTACCAGCTGTTAGGCAGGTGACAGTTTCAGCATTAGTTTTGAATGCTGATATAGTTATTGTATTTAAATTACAAATATTTAGACTGGAAAATGGGCTACAACTGGCTGCAGATAGTGTGGCCACACAATTATTCAAGGAAAAGAGTTGTTGCTGTGATGGCTGCTCTGAAATAAAGTTAAAGAATAAGATTTATTCAGATACTTCTGAGAATTAGCAAGAACCCCATGACACTGCCATCCTATCTCATTTTTAACATACCTTTATCTATAGAAATATAAAGTATAGTGAGAGAGAACACCAACATCTGGCTGTATTCCTTCTAGAATGGATCAGGTTTAACCCATAGGTTAAATCCAAACACTTCTCCTCACCCCTCATCATGTTCCTCACACCTCTCTGTTTGGATTCACCCCCAGGTAACAGCCTTTGTAGTCCCACCACTGCACTGGGATCTCACTGGGTTATTGGCTCAGTTTGTGCATCTCTTACAGACCCTGAACTGGGACATCCTAGAAAGCAGATCCTGAATTTCCTGTCCATACATCCATAAACCTGCATTTGATTCTCTTATCAATTGTTTAAAATGCTATTATTTATCACTGTCCTATTTCAGTACTATACTCTCAGTATCTGCAACTCAACCAGTGCTGAGCAATTTCACTGCTTGTATTTTCTTGCTGCTTTCACTGAATGTTCTCCAGAACCACCAGGAATCCCTCCAGTGTTAACACAAGAAAACTCCACTCTGAACAGAAGCCAAGGCCTATCAAATAATCCCTGTTTACCCAACAAAGCCAATCAAGTTTCTGTGCACTCTCCTGTCCCCCTGCATGGACACAAACTGCTCTTCCCCTCCCTGCCCTGCCCAGCAGCTCCCAAGCTCCCAGAATGGCCACTGCCAGTCCCAGAAATGCCCGGAGAGCCTCTGGGGTGTCACAGCTGTCCCCGGGAGCAGTGACTGCAGCTCTGGGCAGTGACAGCAGGGCCCGGAAGCCCCCAGCAGCTCCCCCAAACCCTCCCCTGCAGCGGCTGTGAGAGGGCACTGCAGGGGTGCCAGAGTCTGGAACCAGCCCTTGGGGTACCTGCAAGAGAAGTCTAACAAGAAATCAGCTCTGTCGGTTTTGCAAATTTTACAGCCATAACCAACAAAGTTTTAAACTCTGTGAACAGTTCAGGCTGGAATAAACTTCTGGAGATCACCTGGTCCTAGTCCCTTTTCAAAGCAGAGCTGGCTCCAGAGGCTGATCCACTTTCCGGGCTAACTCTGACAGCCGAGTCCTCTTCCTGCCTCCTGCCACGTGTGGACATCTCCGAGCATGGAGACGGTCCCACTTCCTTCGGGTTCCAACGCCCAACCATCTCACCCAGAAACCCTCCTTCCAAGCTTTCAATAGGAAAGCCATAATTGAAAAATCCAACCAACAACCAGCCCCAAATCAACCTCTCCAAGCCTCTGGCGCCAACTCCAAGCAGTTTTCCACGCACCCGGCCCTGCCGAGGGCCTCACCGAGCACCCCTGCGCCCCAAGGCCCCTGTCGGAACACGCTGAGGCCGCCCCGCACGGGCCCCGCGCAGCGCCGGGACCCCGGGGAGGCGGGAGCGGCCCCTGCCCGCAGTCCGTGCTGAGGCGCTGCCGCCCTGCCCTGCCCGCTCCGTGTCCCACGGCGCCGGGACGCTCCCGGCGGCCTCCCCGCGCTCCCACGGCCGCCCTGTGGGCCGCAGCAGCCTCCCGAGGCGGACACCCCGCGCTCCCCGGCCCCGGGCCGCGGTTCCCGGCAGTTCCCGGCCCGGCCCGGACTCACCACGGACGCGGCCATGGGGCGGCGAGGCGGGAGGGCGCCGGAAGTGCTCTGCTCCGCCGCTTCCGGCCGCGCGTCCCTCGCCCAAAGCGTTCCGCCGCGGGGCCCTGCCGAGCGTTCCGCCCGGCGAGCATTCCCTCCGGCATGGACACTCCCGAGCTTTCACTGCAGGGCTGGGAACGGCCCGGAGAGCTGGAACCGGGAAAGGAACCGAAATTGTAACCACCAGTAAACAGCGAATAGTGCCATATATTCCTCTATTTGTGTGGAGTAATTCTTAGAAATCACTGCTTTAGAACTTCAGTCAAAATTACTCAAAAAACATAAAAATATCTTACTGAAGTCCTTCTTAACATCCTTAACATCCTCATTTTAACATCCTCTTCTTAACATCCTTAACATCCTCATCTTAACATCCTTGCTGAAGTAAGGATGTATCAAGATTTCAAAAATGCGTTCAGCCATCTAGGTTAGGCCATATTTTCTTCTGTTTGCAGCCATTGATTAAAATAAATTAACATTCATAACAAAGCACTGAATAATTTCAGAATCATGGACAAAATGCATAGATTTTATTGTTAATTATTTGATCCACGAATCCTATTCGTGTACAATTCTGACCAAACGTAATTTTTTTCAACTTGAAAAGATCTGTTTTTACAGTATCATCTTCTCTCTTTTGAAGAAGATGCTTGTGGCATGAAGATGTAAGGAATGCCCACTGAATGAAAATGGAATTCAGCCTGCAGTAAGGTGAAGATTCCCATTCTCCCACAGAACCCTCATGTGACAGTGATGCACTTTTGCATTAAGACCCATGCAGAAATGAACACTGCCTGCATCTCAGCCAGGCCCCTTGTCAAATGAACTTTGCTCTGTGTCACAGCAAACTGTGACATTTGGGGCATGAGCTCGTAATGAACTGTCTCCTAAAACAAGGGAAGCAACTGACACTGGGCAATTCCAGACTCTGATTAATGGGATTCATGTGAAACTGGATCATGACCCAGTATTTGAGGGTTTTGCCTGAGCAAGAACTCAATGAAAATTCAGAGGTTTGATCTGTTGATTTTAATGAGAACTGGGAGTAGGTCTCAGATGTTTGACTTACAGGGTGGATAAAAATTAATGCTAAAGCTGGATTTGGGATTTACTAAACTGCAATGGACTTAGGAAAGCCTATTTTGGCCAGTTCCCAGCACAGAAGGAGGACCTGGGCAGAAGCTGTGCTTGTTACAGTCCCATGGGGACTCTCAACTGTGGCCACTCCACCTCAAATTTCTGCCATACCAGAACTGGAGGAATGCGGTGACTCTTGTGCTGATAAATGCCTCCCTTGTTTTTTAATAAAAATCAGGACTTGGTGTATATTGTACTGGGAATTGTATCCAGTGGGATATGCTGAGATAAGTACAAATAACTGTTCCATTTTACTCCATTCAAAGCAGTCCCAAGTGGAGATAAATGTTCAGAACAGGTCAGTTCAAAGTGTCACCACATTTGCTTGTTAAAGAAATGTTAAAATCCTCTTCATTTCATTAGGTAATGATGCATTATTTGACCTCTTGAGAAAATCTGACCATGTGTATGTAAAACATATGGCCAGGTAAACATATTTATGGGTTTTCCCCCCTCCAATATCTTCCCAATTTCAAAAAAGAGACATCCTTTGAGAATAGGCAAATTTAAAGTAAATTTTCATTAATTTTCTTTTCTTAAATGAATAATTATGGATCAGCTACAGATGGAGCACTAAGTGCTGCACATGCTAGATTTATCAGAACTTCTATGCAGAGCTCACTCAGATGAGAGAGGCCTGCAGGGCTGCAACTGGAGTTTCTGTGCTCTGAAATTGTCAGCTCAGCTCAGCTTGTAGCATATTCTGAGCTCAGTCTGGGTTTAGCTCACTCTTGAATGCTGGCCCTGGCAGGTAGCCCACAACAATTAAAACTGCTTTGTGGGAGCTCTTAACATCAATCAAATGCTAAGTAATATTTCTCCAGGCCAAATGTACCTGTGACCTTTTAAGGAATCATTTTCCAGTTAAGAACAATTTGCTTCCAGCTGGAAGTAAAGAGTTTTGTCATTTGCTTTCCTTTACAAATGGGAGAGTTAGGAGAATCCTGTATGATTATTGAGTACATGCTGGCAGATGTTTTACTTTTGTTCCTGAGTACACCAAACTTGTCTGAGCCTCTGACCTGTGGTTCTGTGCTCAGCTGATCTGGCACAGCAGCTCTGCAGCAGAAAGAGCAGCACACCTTTCTTTTGGACTATTACCACTGTGCTTTTACTGTGGTACCAATGTTCCCTAAAACATCAGGAATCCAACAGCCAACTGTGAAAAAAATGGCAAAATCCCACTAACTCTAGTGGAGCCAGACCTGGCCTTTGGTTTGTTTACTTTGGATAATTAGGGAATAAACAAAATTTCTTCAAAATGTACCTTTAGCCTCTCCATCAGTTCCACAGTCCCAGTGCTCAAGCTCCAGTTTTAGGAAATATCTTGGCTAAATGTCAAACAATTCCATCAGCTCTTTGGAGGCAAATATTAGACAGAGATTGCATCTGAAATAATTACCCAAGCACCATCCAATTAACCTACTTGGCTAAAAGGTGATGCACAAATCAATAGTTTGCAACAGAGGCACTGTGTTTCAGATCAAATTTATCAATAAGCATCAGAGCAATTTCAAATTACAGACAAACACAGACAAAGTTAAAATTCAAGCAGTTTAAATACCAAATGTATTGCAACTTAAAAGAGCTCTTTTAGGCAGGATATTCCCCAGGTGCCATTTCAACATGTCATTGATTTTATTGAACTATTTTGTCTCTTTTCTAAAATAAAAACAATTATTGTCATTTTGGGAGAACTCACAAAACAGGTACAAGTTCCCCAGTTGGTCCTTGGCCAGCTGATAACTGAAACTGTGCACTGGATTTCCCCTTGGCACAGTGATTGGAACAGACCTGACTGTTGGGAATTTTTCTGTTTGCTTTTCACAACCACTTTTCTCCTCCTTCACCTTCTAACCTTGTACATGTGGAATGAGATGGAACAACAGGAGACCCAGCTCAGAGCCCAGAGGATAAATTTTAGCATCAGAGGGCTTGCTGCTATTTTCCACCTACCATAAGCAAAGTTTGTTGTTCACAAGCCTTTTAGCAGGAAGGGCTGTCAGGGAATGAAGAGGAGCTGTACAAAATGAGCTGATTCTCATCTCTCTTCTGCTTTATACTATAAACATACCTCCAATCAAATTTGCCGAAGTCACAGCACTTCCAGACCTGGTTCCACGGAATCATTGGCACATTTCTGGTCTGTGGCTGCAATAACCACATTTGCTGTCTGGCAGCATTAATAACTCAATTTCTACAATTTGTGGGCAGAAGATAAACCTCTTCCAGACAGATAATCCCAGTATGTTACATACATGTTTCTTTGCAGGGGCATTCTTTACATTTGAAGGCACCCCCCACTCTGTGCTTCCTCTGAGGTGTCAGAGTAGATGTGGGACAGCCGTGGGGATCCCAGAGCTCCCACATGTCCCCAAGGGTTCCCTGCAGTGACAAAACTGTGAATCTGCCATCTTTACTAGCAAAGACTTGCATGGAGGGAACCACCTCCTCTTCTTTTTCCTGAATATTCTCAGCCCTCAGCTAGATCAAAAGTAAAATATAAGATCTGATTGTGAACACTCTCATTTCTCCAATCATTTTAAGGAATACCCATTAAAATAGTGATGTTTGGTCCCAAAGATGAAAAGAAAGGCTGAAGAGCAAGCCAAGACACGTTTCCTTTTTACCTTTACTCTTTTACAGATTCTGTTTATTTACAGAGACCCAAAGCTAGGTCAGTGTCTAATCTCATGTGCAACAGCCTCATCTGTTTTTCTTTGACAAGTTACAGCCTTTGAAATGATTGTTTATAATGGTCCTGCAGCATTTGTACTGCATTTACCAAATACTCAGTGGGATGAACTCCCATTCCCACTGCAGTTATTAATAACAAACTCTGCATTGCTGCAGTGTAAGTACTGACACACCAGAGAACACTAAATGTGATTATTAACTCCCATGATCGCACTACTCTGCCAAGGAGGACTATATTTAAAAACCACAGTAGTAAGTGGTGGGGGAACACAAGCTTTGAGTCATTTATAAGGATCTTTTGGATTTTATCAGCAAACAGACAAGTAATGTAAATACTCAGAAAAAACCAAGCCCTATGACAGTTTAAAAATTGTTTTTCTGCACTCCTTCAGAATTTACATCAAAGGAAGAAAGGGGAGTATCATCTTTAATAATATTATTTCTTCAGGTTGCTTTGCTCCAGTGAAGATGTTTAAGCATATGAAGATTCTTTTCAGAAAAAAGACCAAACATGAGAGATTTCCTAGATGACCTTTGGATTTATATTTCTAGATTATTTTGTAGGGATAATGAGAGATATTATTTCCTTTTAGGCACTAAAACAGATCAGGTAAGAGGAGGACTCAGGGTACTGGTAAAAGGCTGCAGAATCTCACACATTTAAACCTTCAGCCAAATCCATCTGACTTATTTAGGGGCATAGGTGGCATTTATATGGATCCCTGTTCAGTTCCCAGAAAGTAGACAATGTCCCCTGAAAGGTTCAGACAGTGTTTCAGACATTGGGCACAGTGTTGTAATCAGGAAAATCAGGATACAGACAAGCTATCTTTAGGTAAAATGCTCTATTTGCTTCTGTACCACTTCAGTATTTCTAACGAACAAAGTACAGGAAATGTAAGAATCTCCTGTAAAGATGTTTAAAAAATCAAGGTGAATGTGCTCACATAATTATAGCAGGCTGTGGTCCTAAATCCCTGTCAAGATTCACTGTAAGTCCTCTCCTTATAATTTACATTTCAACACATTAATACACCCCTGTGCAAAAAATGGTTTCTTAAATAGTGAGAGAAGAACATCCAAGAAATTTTCTTCAATGTCATCAGGACAGGCAGCATAAACCAACATGCCAATGCTCTGTTGATTTATTCCAGAGCAATGCACCTGGACCCAGCAGCTCTCACACACATTCCATCTGGAGACACAGCTGTTTGCTCAATCGCTGTCATATTGTCTGACACAAACAATTGCTGGTTCAATTTGTCATCAGGGATTCTCTCTGGGATTAGAAATACTTGAAAATGTCACATTTTGTTTCTGTCCTTAGGTTTGGAGCATTTTTTCCTACATAATGTGCAGGGTTCCCCTGCAGCTCTGGGAAACTCCAGTCAGAATTACAGGACCAAAAAGGTCAAGTTCAAGGTGAGCTAAGGATGCCTAAGAAAGGGGAGGTGGAAAGTAATATTTAGTAGGTCAAATGTGGCAGAGATAGTGGAAGGATCCTGTCAAATTGCCAGGCTAAGAACATGAGACAATAAATACATTTTATATAAACTATGGGGGAGAAAGGAGAGGGAAATTCCAGCTCATGGAAACTGTGGGTGATTACAACAGTCAGGGCTGGGGAGTGACCTTAGGGAGTCATAGCTGTGGGGAAAGAACAAACATGTTTATTACAAGAGTTATTAGGGAATGTTTTGCATGAAGCAATGAAATATGAATACTCAGTGAATGAAGCAGCATGTTATTATTGCTGAGCAACTGGGAGGACTGTGGTAAAGAAGATAATCAACAGGAAATGAACCAACATTATGGGGTAGGAAAGTGCTTAGAAATGGAGAGGTAGACCTGAAAAACATTTGAGCCCAGGCAAGCTTTGAAGCTGAGGGTTGATGAAATCACCACACAAAAATGTGTAAGAAGAAAATGTGGGAATTGAAGACAGCCATACAATAGCTCTGAAGAGCTGAGGGAACAGAACTGTACCCATCCAAACAGATGTTTTATGAACTGCAGGAGATAAGCACCAGGAGTGAAGGTAATGGAAACAGTAGATCAGGTTGCAGCCTGAAAAAATTGGTTTGAAAGTATATTACAGTGGGTAATAATAAAGTCAGTAAAGTGCATAATGGATGGGAAATCTAGTTAGCAGAGCTAGAACTTGCCAGACAATTATCCATCTAATTCCGTCTTCACAAGTACTGTTTGTGGCACAGGAGAAACTGGCATGAATGACAATACTCAGCATGTTAAACTGCTCACAACATACAACTAATCAAGAGACAGGAAAACTCTCTTCAAAAAACCTTTTCCCTGGCAGCATGCACTATTAGAAATGTGTGTTTTATGAAACTCTGCACAAGCAGGTCCTGGAGAATGACCTGCTTTCCTCTCAGCTGTGTGCATACTGGGCTTGCTGATGCCTCATAACAGATTTGCTTCCTTTTTTGACCTAAACTGAAGAATAATGAATACCATGAATACCATATAGTCAACTTTTTAAATGATATTTTTTGAATGAACAATGTGGACTTATCATAATAAATCACCCAAAATGTTACTCCTCCCAAACTGGGATTTAATTAAACATCACTAAGCTCAAGGGAAACTGTGGTGAGAATGAACAAAGACCAACAGCAGATAACCTATGTCTCCATCATTCTAGTCAAGAAGGATAAGTTTTCTGCTGAACTTACTGAACTTAAATTCACTGAAAATAGAAAAGAGAGTGATTGAAAGACAAACACATTTTCTGTGAGGAGAGGCTGAGAGAGTTGGGATTGTTCAGCCCGGAGAAAAAAAGGCTGGGCTGCTTTTCAGTACAGAAAGCTTGTAAGAACGATGGGGCCAGGCTTTTATGGGGACCTGCTGTGACATGAGGGGATGAAGGAGTTTCAGCTGTGCTTTAAACGAACAGAGGCGGGTTTAGGTCACGGGTTTGGGGCTGCCCACAGCAGCGGCTCCGGGGCCCTTCCCCTCCTCACCCACAGGCGGCGCCCGCGCAGCGCCCGCGCCACCTGAGCCGCGTGACGTCACGGCACGGGCACGCTTCGGCGCGGCTGTGACGTCACGGGCGGAGCGGCCATCAATGGCCGGGAGCCGGGCGGGCACCGTGTGTGACAGCATTGCCCGGGGACAGCGAGTGTGACAGTGTCACAGCACAGCCCGGGGACACCGCGTGTGACAGTGTCACAGCACTGCCCGAGACAGCGAGTGTGACAGTGTCACAGCACTGCTCGGGACAGCGAGTGTGACAGTGTCACAGCACAGCCCGGGGACACCGCGTGTGACAGTGTCACAGCACTGCCCGGGACAGCGAGTGTGACAGTGACACAGCACAGCCCGGGGACAGCGAGTGTGACAGTGTCACAGCACTGCCCGGGACAGCGAGTGTGACAGTGTCACAGCACAGCCCGGGGACAGCGAGTGTGACAGTGTCACAGCACTGCTCGGGACAGCGAGTGTGACAGTGTCACAGCACAGCCCGGGACACTGCGTGTGACAGTGTCACAGCACAGCCCGGGGACAGCGAGTGTGACAGTGTCACAGCACAGCCCGGGGACACCGCGTGTGACAGTGTCACAGCACTGCTCGGGACAGCGAGTGTGACAGTGTCACAGCACTGCCCGGGACACTGCGTGTGACAGTGTCACAGCACAGCCCGGGACAGCGGGGACACAGCCCGGGGACACCGCGTGTGACAGTGTCACAGCACAGCCCGGGACAGCGAGTGTGACAGTGTCACAGCACAGCCCGGGGATAGCGAGTGTGACAGTGTCACAGCACTGCTCGGGACAGCGAGTGTGACAGTGTCACAGCACAGCCCGGGGATAGCGAGTGTGACAGTGTCACAGCACTGCTCGGGACAGCGAGTGTGACAGTGTCACAGCACAGCCCGGGGATAGCGAGTGTGACAGTGTCACAGCACAGCCCGGGACAGCGAGTGTGACAGTGTCACAGCACAGCCCGGGGATAGCGAGTGTGACAGTGTCACAGCACAGCCCGGGGACTTTGCACCGCTGCCGGGACTTTGCTCTCCGGAGCGAGCAGTGACAAACAGCACGATGTGTCTGTCCCCTGTAGGCACGGGCACGGACACAAGTGTTGCTCTCAGCTCCCTAGGCACTCATGGTCCCACCGATGGGACAGTGAATTTCTTGTCCCACAACTCCCAAAACTTAGAGCACTGTTGTTCACCTTAGATGGGGACCCTTCATATTTTCAAAGCTTGTGAAGCCTTTCAGCTGCTCTTGCAGCACCGGTAGGAGTTTAAAAGCTTCACCATAACAAACTTCATCTAAAGTTATTTTTGCAAACTCCTTTTACCCCTGGCAACCACCAGCTGAGCCATCCTCAGGCTTCCCAACACCAACTGCATCCCTCTGCAAAATTAGTAAGAGTAATTAACAGTAACATAAATAATTGCATTCAAAGCACAGCTCTCTGTAAATGGGAGAGCAAAAGAACCAGCAGCCTCATGGAGTCCAGGTGGGGTGCCTGTTGCAGTCTGGTAAATCTTTGATGAAATGATGCTGTGAACAATCAAACATTCCTCTGGAAGGAGAAAGAAGTGGTGTTTGTGTCTTTAGTGAAGATTCCTGCTTGTTATTCAAACCATTATTGAGATAGAAAGAGCAAAAGGAGAAGGAAAAAGAATATTTATGTATTTAAGATTTGACAACACCATAGAATATTTTTCTTTTTTGTACTTCAGCAGATTGCAGAAAATGTTCGATATTTTCAAGGGCATTATGAGGGAATATTCTGGAAAATAATTTTTTTTCTTCAGATACCTAAAAGGCCACACAGACCTATGGCTTTTTAGTATATTAGTCAGAGTTTAACATCCTACCCCTGAAAACAGAAGAATATTAGTATTACTGAAGTTTGAAAATCTCTTCAAACACAGACAGTACCTTTGAGTGTCTCACAAATATCACTGAAGCAAAAGTATAGGAAAACATTGGAAAAGTGAATTATTTTTCTATTCCCAGGTATTTGGAATAAGGTTATGTGGCACTTAAGTACAGAATAAACACTTCCAAGTTCTTTTTCAGATTGAAGCAGGAAGACAAGAAGGTACAACGACAGTGATGGAACACTCCTTAGTACATTCAACTGCCAAAAAAGAACAAATTATCATAATTTAAGTGGACTCTGGAGTATGCAACAGCCTGGTAATAGAGACAGGGAATTTTCTTATTATCTGTGCTAGATGCCCCAAACAATGAGGGCTGCTGAGAGCCAAGGAAATTCTGTCATTGATCTGTGAAGCCGTCTGTGCACACTGAGTACAAAGTTGGATTTCTGCTCTCACAGAGAGTTCTGCACAGAGCACATCTCCTCCCAGCAGCTTTGCTCCGGTTCCAGAGCCAGTCCCGTGCCAGGAGGAGCCCCAGAGTTAGTGTGTACCAGAGCTGCACTCACTGGTGCCCTGCCCTGGTGTGCCCAGCTCTGCTCTGGATCCAGCCAGGACTCCCAGGATTGGTGTCAGTTGATCTCTGCCTGATTTCATTTGAGAAAGGAGACAGAAATGGGCACGAGGGACTCGCTCTAATTTTTATTTTTAGGCAGATCTTCACAACCTTGAACAGCTATCAAGAAAAAGAAGCCAGTGCTGTAAACAAACTGAACTAGAAATTCTAACACAATTAAAATTCAGACAGTAAGGTCAGGAGACTGCAAAGGGTCTGTGAAGTGAAATGCACAGGGGTTTCTCAATTCCATTTCTGTGGTGTCAGAGTGTGTCCCCTCTATCCATCCACCTGCCTGTAGGTACCATCTGCCTCCTATGAAAAACTTGAGTGTCACTTGCTGTCCAAGTCTGTCTGACTTTCAAGACTGTACATATTCAGGTCAGAAATATTAAAACTTGCATGAGAAATTGTATCTTCATTTACATCCCAGTGAAAATTTGAACTATAATGAAAACATGGCCTTGAAAAATTGGTTTACATTAAGGAAGGTTTAGAGGTGAAGATTCTAGAAAGAGAAATGTTCTGTTGATTTTCTCAAGTTACTTTAAACATTTTCTTAAGCAGCTTGTTAGGATTCTTTACAGCAATGAGAAGCTTGTATGAAATGGTAATAAACTTTCAGAAGTGTGACATGGACTAGATTAGCTTCTAGATAAATTTCTGTGAATTTTAAAGCAACACTCAGTTGTACACTTGGTGTACCAGTGTGGATGATTTAGTAGTACAATTTAAAACAAATTAAGTGATTAAGGATTTTAGGCTTAGAGTAGGTGCATGTAATGTCTACTCATTTGAGAATGGAAGTTTATAGACAAATGGTAATTTACTAACTTGAACAATATTTTTGTCTTCCTGCAAAATGTCTTAGGGTACAGACATAACAGTCAAGGTCCGAACAGGCACTACATGGGCAACAAGTTCTGTTCATTAACTCCAAACAACCTTTCACACTAATCCTCAGCAGACATGTGAAGAAATCAGCAACAATGGTTTCAGCACAGTAGTTCAATTACTCTGAAAAGTAAAATTGAATTTTACTGAGGGAAAATCACAGACAGGAGTACAGAATATTGTCATACTGTGGGGCAGAATGCTCAGAGGGAGGATATCCCATTGCAAAGGGAAATGGTGAGGTAATGGTAACATAATTTTATAAACTGCATACACATCCATGACAACTTAAAGTTTAGTGTGCTGGAATGTCTTGAAATAACAGAAAAATAATTCATCTGACCAGATAACAGGCACAGAACACTGTTAATGACAATGCCAGCAGTAAAACCAAGAGGAATTTTGTAGGCTTACATTGACCTGTTACAGACCAACATTCCTGGTATGTGTGTCAAAGTTATTTATTTTTTCTTTCCACAAAATGTTAGTGTAAAAAAATATAACAAAATCTCAGATGAATCTACCACATGCTGTTGTCTACTAAAAATGAAGGCCCCTGAAAAATAGGCCCAAATTATGCTGCACATTCTCTAAGAAAATACATTGGAAGTTCCTGAATGTACATAAAAAGTAGTGCAATACAAATCAAAATAGTAACAGTGTCCTGAGCACTCTGTTATTGTGCTGGCAAAGCATCAGTCTGTACTTCCTGAGAGCAACACCCAGCAAATTGGTGTGAGCAGGGAAAACAGAGGTTTGGTCAAACCACGTCTAGTAGGAAATGCTGATGTTGACAATCACCCAGTTTGTTATTTTGTTATTTTCAGTGTGGGAAGTGAAGGCTCATGTGTCAGCAGAATGTCCAGAAGTTCTGCTAAAAACACCAAGTATCATTTAGCAGTTCCTGACAACTGGTGCTGCTTGGGGCTGTAAGAGACCCCAGCAGGGTCACTCCTGGCAGACCCCAGAGCTTCAGCGAGTGCTGAGCGCCTCAGCCAGGCTGGAATGGAGTCCCTGAGGTGATGTCACACAGTTAAGGATGTCACCACTGATTCCCACAGGAGCCTGGCAGGGCTAAAGATATCCTACAATTTCTGTCTGTTTTATGGCCCCAGCACCAGCCCAACTGTTCCAAAAGTTAGCATTCCTTATGTCCTTTATCCACTTATTCTGATGCATTGCCCCAGGTACAGGGCTCAGCTTTTCTCATTGCAGATATCCTGTCTTACAGGACTTTCCTGTATTTGCTCCTCTCTCTCTCCACTCAGTCTTGACCAAGCCCTCCCCAACTTTCCAGCTGTGTCCAGCTGTGCTCAGGAGGCAAAAGCACACCACTTTTATCATACTGCTGGGTCAGGTCTTGCTATTTTTTGCTATCAAGACTGTTTCTTTTTATTTCTTTTGGGTTTTGTTTGTTGGTTTGTTTTAATGTTTTGTTTTGGTTTTTTTTTGGGTTGGTTTTTCTTTGTGTTTTTGTTATTGTTGTTTTACTTTTTGGTTTGGTTTGGTTTTGGTTTTTTGTTTTTTGCCAGTATGCATTGTCTCTCTTGGACTTTCCAAGGGTTTGATTTTGTAAAATGTTGAGAACTTTCCATTTCCATTGGCTTTTGTGGAACATAAAGAAGTCTGCATTACATAGGACAGACCCATTATGTTTACATATTTAAACTCAAACTTAAATTGTCTTAAACTCATCCTGCACTGTTAGGATGTGTCTTTCCTTAGACATTACATGTGTACACTTAACAGCAAATACTTTAATGTAACTATTTAAAAAGTCTCCTCTCCTCTCCTCTCCTCTCCTCTCCTCTCCTCTCCTCTCCTCTCCTCTCCTCTCCTCTCGTGTCTACAGTTCCCCAAGATATATCTACTATATTTTATCTTTGTAAATGCTTCCCATAATGCCATCTTCAGTCCACTTTCTTTAAATAATGTCTTTTCACATTTCTCCTCAGCCACAAACACAAATGCTTTTGCATTCTCTAGTGTTGTTCAAGTAGTGCTTCCATTCAAGTGGAGGCAGAGCTATAACTTGACACTCCTCTTACAAAGCATTTCAAAGTTTAAAAAGCCACAATCACATCAGGCTGATATTTCTTGTGTCCTCAGCCTAAGGGTGAAATAAAATGTGAGGACATTTTAAAACAGTTTCATATTGCTGCTTTTTAAATTTTGGAGCTTGAAAGATAAATAATGTTTTCATCATAAAGAACATTTTTGATGTTTTGTTTCACAATAACTGACTCAAAAATAGCTTTACTGTTGGAATTTCTCTCCCTTTTAATATAAGTGTCAATTAAGGAAGTTGTAATTCTAATAAATAAGCACATAGGCACAAGAAGAACCAGTGCTACTCATTGTTTAGGGAAATAATTTGGCATTTAATGAGTTCTTTATGGCAGCTGAAGAGGATGGTAATTAGGGAGGGCTCTGGGCACTTCCTACTAAGCACTGTAGTTGTGGGTTTATTTATAGTACAGTCTTTCATATTTGCTAAATCATATGTGTTCTTGTTACACCAGCTGTTGTTAAATGAACAAATTAAATCCATATGTAAAATGAAACAACTGGAAAACAACTAAAATGTTATGGTTGTGGGTGCAATCCCTGCATGGCCATTCACTCAGGCATTGGACTTGATGATTCTCATGGGTCCCTTCCAACTCAGAAAGATTCTGTGATTCTGTTATCTATGAAAGGTTGGTTTGGTACTATCCATCTTGCAGAATGCTCTTGTGAGCAATAGTTGAAAAATAAAGGGAACTCTGAAAGAGGAAATTATATAAAAAGTGAAATGAGTTAGGGATTCTTCCTTTCTTCACCATGAATTCAATCAGGAATTACTGACATAGGAGAAATAATTATGTGCTTAGTGGAAGGTAGTGGTAGCTGGTGCAGCTATAAAAAGTAATTTTTATTTTCTGCACTGCTCTATATGAAAGTACTTTATTTACAGTGGAGAGTTGCTAGTAGCTGCTACAGGGCTGTGCTTTAATTTTAGTGTGAGATTAATGAACTCATGCTGAGTTCTGTGTTTTGTCTGGTTCCTATTCTCCCTAGTTTGGAGGAGTAATCATTGAAACAAAGTCTAGACCTGGAAATACAGACTTCCATTGATTTATAGTCTAGAAAAGAGAGAGGAAATAAAAAGCAGAAAGCAGACAAATAAAGGGTGAAATGTTGAAACTGTTAAGTCCAACATATACTAATATATTTTCTTAACCTTCTTAATTTGGTTACACTGATTCTATTTTTTTTTTTTTTTTTTTTTTTTGCTGTGTAAATCTTTTTTTAGTAGCAAAATAATTCCAAAGAATGGTGCTCAGCATTCTTCAGACTGGTTGCTATATTAAGTCTCAGAAGATGCTCTAAAGAATAACAACACTGTACAGTCTTAATTACAGACATTTTTAGATAAATGTGCTCAAAAATTTTCTGTCTTATGTTTTTATAGATCTAAGGTATCTGAGTAAATCCAACTAAACATTCCACTGACTAAATGTCTAGGTATCATCTAGATAAAAAGAGTGTAAACCAAATCAGTGGCACTCCACAAGAAGACCAAACATGAAAAAAAAGGCTGTACATTTTTTTCTTATTGCTAATCTATTGGTTTATAGTGAAGAAGCAGCCAGTGAGTGGGCACAGAGGAAGGGAGCAGCATTCCCTGTCTGAGAGGGCTGAGCTCAGTGCCATGGATGAGCCCACAGATGAAGGCAAACTCTAACACAGACTAACACAGGCTCTAACACAGACTGTAACACAGGCTGTAACACAGACTAACACAGACTAACACAGACTGTAACACAGGCTGTAACACAGACTAACACAGACTGTAACACAGACTGTAACACAGGCTGTAACACAGACTAACACAGACTGTAACACAGACTAACACAGGCTGTAACACAGACTGTAACACAGACTAACACAGACTGTAACACAGACTGTAACACAGGCTGTAACACAGACTGTAACACAGACTAACACAGACTGTAACACAGACTGTAACACAGACTAACACAGACTGTAACACAGGCTGTAACACAGACTGTAACACAGACTAACACAGACTGTAACACAGGCTGTAACACAGACTAACACAGACTAACACAGACTGTAACACAGGCTGTAACACAGACTAACAGACTGTAACACAGACTGTAACACAGGCTGTAACACAGGCTGTAACACAGACTGTAACACAGACTAACACAGACTGTAACACAGACTGTAACACCGACTGTAACACAGGCTGTAACACAGACTGTAACACAGACTGTAACACAGGCTAACACAGACTGTAACACAGACTGTAACACAGACTGTAACACAGACTAACACAGACTGTAACACAGGCTGTAACACAGGCTGTAACACAGACTAACACAGACTGTAACACAGACTGTAACACAGACTGTAACACAGACTAACACAGACTAACACAGACTGTAACACAGGCTGTAACACAGGCTGTAACACAGACTAACACAGACTGTAACACAGACTAACACAGACTGTAACACAGACTGTAACACAGACTCTAACACAGGCTTTAACACAGACTGTAACACAGACTAACACAGACTGTAACACAGACAGTAACACAGACTAACACAGACTGTAACACAGACTAACACAGACTGTAACACAGATTAACACAGATTGTAACACAGGCTCTAACACAGACTCTTCCTCTCCTGCCAGAGGGGACTGGAAGTGATCTGAAGTGCAAAAAGAGACAGAAACCACTGACTTCAGTGGAATGTGAAGCATGCTTTCTCCTTTGTTTTCCAGCATGTTTGACTATTCAAAGAAAACATTGTTTCTAGCTTTGAATCTTTCCAGCTATAACATTGCTCAAAGCTAAAAGGTGCTGAGCCCTTTCTGAGAAGGTCAGAGCCCCACGAATTCCCAGTAAGGCAGGAAATGCTGCAGGAACAGCCTTCCAAGACTGAAACATGCTTGCAGCTCTCAAACCCTGGTGTTTCTGTGTAATAAAACTGCCCTGCTGGTTCTAAATCTAATCAGTACCACGTGGCCCAGCTCCCATGTAAGCATGTTTTGGAGAATACTTTCTACAATAGCTCATCTGTGGATTCAACCACAAATGAAATGTCTTGCTTACGTTGCACTCCCCTTCCTGCCTGCCTGCACAGAGCAAAAGGAAATGTTTCTTCAGTTATCAGGCAGTTTGTCTTTCTCTCTTCTTCAGTCCCAATATATTCAGCATCCCTCCAGGGTTATTGTATTTCTAAATTTGCTGTATGCACATAGATGCATACACATGCAAATATAAAGATAGCCTGACAGTTTCCTATAGCAATGCAAATGGGAAAAAATATGAAATTCTTTTGACTGAAAAGACTTTATGAAGCATTCTGTCACTGAAAAGCTTTTAGTTCTAGTTATACATATTTGAAATCAACAGAGTCCTATGAATTGCTAAGTCTTTTAGGTAACAAGAATAATACATTTCCAGTGAGACCTTAAATCCTGTAAAAAAATATGGACATCAAAATTACTAAAATTTTTAAAGTCTTATACATTCCCACTGTCCACTAAGCCACTTGGCCACTCACCAGCATCTCTTTCTATCCACAGTTCGAACTTATTACCATTCCATAGGAAAAATGTTTTGGAAAAAAATATTTCAATCTTCATCCATGTTAAAAGCTTGCAGGTCTTAATTTATTGGATTCCTGGGAAAAATGGGCTTTTCTAACCCTTCCACACTGGCCTCTCCATACACTTTCCTGCACTAAAATTCTGTGTTCCTTATACAGTATACAGCAAGGTTCCCTAATTCTTGGCTTCCTGAGAGATGAAAGACTGGGTCATTCCTTGTGGATTTATGATAATATTATCACAGGACTGCCAGCCCAGCTCTGCATGTCTTGTATTGCTAAAATGAGTCAGCTTTTGATACAAAACAGTTTCATTTTCTTGACTGAAATTTCAACAGGCTTCTGGTGTGCTTGCCCAGTATTCTTTGAGAAAAGTCACATACCAGTTTGGGGTTTGGGGTTTCTTTCTTAGAGGGCTCACTTGTCTTCTGAGGTAACTCTACTGTTGTTTACCCACTGTCACTCCTGAATGGTAGAGGAGGATCCCATGATTTGACACAGGAAATTATGAACTATTCTCTGATTGACCAAAAGTGCATTTTTAAAGTTAATCATACAGCTTATGTGAATGAATGAAAGAAAACCAACTGGAGTACATTTGTAGTTTCCTCAATATTTTGCTCTCCTTAAAAGCTCTCTGAGAAACTAAATATATTTCATTAGCAATAATCAGTTAGCCATAACCCACTTGTGAATTACTGTTCCATTTTAAAGTTGAGGAAATAACAGCAAAAGATCAAATGACTTCTTTTAAGACATAAGAGAAAAATCAATGTTGATATTCCAGCAACAGGCAGAGGCTGCATCTGAAATTTTGTGCTTTAAGGGCTGCACAAGTAAACAGCCTCCAGTCCCACAGAACTGAAGTCCTAAATGAAGATAAATAAGAGGTTATGGTGGGAATGGAAGGACAAGAAGGGTAAGTGACTTTGCTGTAGTCACACAGACAGAAATTCAATTCTCTGATGCCACACTGAGATAAACAGTATAAATGTCAAACCTGCTTCCTAGACAAAATCCAGACATGTTGTTCTACGCCAGAGGAGCGAACCTACCCTTTTCTCTCCCCCATCAACCTTTTCTCACTCTTCTTCCATTTTTATATGCTCTTAATCACAAATGTTATTCCAAAGGTTTTCTGGTTTTTAGATATCTTCTTGGATGGGAAACAAAGCCTAAGCTTTCTCAGGAGAGAGAGGCACATTCTCCTGTAAAACAGATCCACAATCAGCCAGAACGTGACCCTCCCTTTAGCTCTCAAAGCTGCAAATACTTTATAATACATGTTCCATCAATGCTTTGGCAGAACTCTTCCAGTAATGATTGCAGGGAAGCAATAAATTGGGAAACACCTATTATAAAACTTCTTATGTACAAGTCCAGAAGATACAGTAGATGTTTGAACTTTCCCTATTTCTTTTATTTCAGTTAGCAATCTACATAGGTTCCTCTCTAATAAAACCAACAAGTCAACCATGCTTTATAAAAAACAAAAGTTAATGGTCATTAGAAGTCCAATAGGAATTATCAGGATTATTAATATGCTTTTGGGATTCTTTTACAGTTTGATTACCTTCAGGATTTATGTGAAAGATGAAATTACCTATATAACCAGTTTTGGAGCTATTATTTATTATGCTTGATTATCAAGAGTCAATGTCCTGGTAAAAATCATATTGCAGAAAGCATGAATTATTGTGGGGTAACCTCTGGTTCAATGAGACCTGGAGTGGGCAAATCACACTCCCAGGGGAGCCAGAACTCTGCTGTACTCCTCCTTCTCATCTCCCAGTTGTGCAAAGAAGCAGACAGGGGCCAATCCTTGGTTCTATTCACAACCAGAGCATTAGTGAGACTGCATGAGCCCAAGAGAAATGTTAAATAAATGTATTTTTTTCAAAATTGCAATCTTTGAAAGACAACAAATGATTATTGTCTCTTCCACAGGTTATCTGGACTGCTTCTAAGAATGGCTCAGAAAGAAGTCTTCTGTTAGCTGTAAAGATTATACTACAGTAGGTTTTACCTAAAGTTTATATTGACTATTTAATACCTTATTATTTGAGTGTCTCTTTATAAAGATTAGAAATAAAAGGGGTTTTTATTGTGATAACTAAGTACCCCTCCTCCTTCACCTAGAAAAGAATGTTATTTTTTTCTGTAAGAAAAGTGTTTTTATACAAAAGCTAAATCTTGTTAAATTGAGTCTAAAGCAATTAACCTATTTCTTACTGTCAGATTCAATTGAAATTTGACCTAAATGAAGACTAAAACCTGTGCTACTCTACACTACACTAAATGACATTTTTGTGTTGAGCCTGAAGAAACAGCACAACTGAAACAGGTTGTGCACATCTGCATGAAACTAACTCAAATGAGGGGCTGCTTTAGGATCAGTGTTTTGGAGGCTGGGTAATTTTTTTCAGTAAAGGGTAAAGGATATAATCAGAAATTCAGTCACTAATTTGTATTGTGTTTTGTTGTTTGGGGTTTTTTAAAGTTTTTTGAGAAGTGCTTTAATGACACAGCTTGTTCAGTGTTTAAGCTGAATAATCAGGGGACACATACACACACATATAAATGTATATAAGTATATGACATGTTACACCTATAAACAATGCAAAGATCTCCTCTATACCATATCTAGGATTATTTGAGCTTGTTTGGACAATGCCCAGATGTGTTCTCTCTCCATTTTAGTGTCCTGCCCTGAATTACAGACAACCACAAGTGGGAGGCAGTCTGAATATGTACCAAAAAAAGTTAAAATACTTTGTAGCAGCTTGTTAGAGCAGAGGAAATCACTTGACTGGACCAAGGTCTGTGGGATTTGTCATTCCAGTAGAGCTCATTTTGACTCCAGTGGAGATTGCATGAGATGATTGAATGCTTGGGTTTCTACCTCTTTTGCCTGAAAAATGACCAGCAGCTAGAATTATCACATTTTGACAGATGGAAAACAACTGTTCTATATTGTATAAGAACTAAGGTTTTCTTTTTGTCTTGATGCATGTTCAGTGATGCAGTTCCACCTCTGCCTCTTTGTGTTATAACAGGAGAAGGATAGAGGAGCAATATTTTGAAATTTGACTTAACTCTTGTATTGCTGTCCTGCAACATAATTGCAAAAAGACCTGCACAAAGAGAACCCATGACCCCATAAATCCTGCAAGCTGCAAAAGGCCATGGCTAAGTCAATTGATTCATTTCTCTGTTATTGGGATACCAACTTTGCTACAGTAACATGTTGTACTTTAAAGGTCACAGGGAGCAGGGCTCTGATAAATCAGGCTTAACACCCACATAGAGGGGGCATGGTAACAAAACAAGCTTTAAAATAAGTCAACAAAAACCAGATAGAACAGCCAGAATTCCATCTTAGCCTGATTAGAACACAAAAATCATAAGTAGGAAAGCAGCACATTTTCTGCCATCTGAGGCATTTTTCAGGTGTCTATCACAGCATTAATTCCAGGAGGGCACGAATCTCATACAGTCCTTTATCCTATGTGCTTACTACTAGACATATGTAGACAATCTGCTCATTTCTTCAGAGAAAAACATTTAAATTCCTAAAAAGAAATTATGCTTCAAACTTCCTGCCCCAATTGTCACCTGTAAGACTGAGAATAGAAGGATGAGATCAAATACATTCAAATGAAATTTTAAATACCAGATTTTCTGCAAAAACAAAGCAATGTTAGATAGATGACCAAGTTTGAGAGAGTCTGGCAAGAATATGCTTCTGGATTTCACAGAGAGACAGCAAACAAACATTTTACTCTCAGGATGTACAAAACTGAGTGCAGTGGTTTTGATTGTTGCTTTCTGTGTGTTTTAAGCATGCACAAACTCCCCATTTATATAATCCAGCCATCTGCATACTCAGTGTGCCCATTTGTCTCTGCAGTCACAAAGGCACTTGCATGCACAAGGCCTCACTCAGACTTTAAATTTCTTAGTAAAGTTCAAATGTAAGAATTTAATTTATTAAAACACAAGGTGTTTTTCACTTGTGGAGCATTAACATCATTAATTAAAATTAATATAGCATTAACCAGGATCTCTGCATCTAAAGAACAATATCTGTTTATCAAAATCCTAACCACACATATGATTGAAATGCTACAATGTTTTGATTTTGTCTGAACGTATATTTAATTCTGTATCTCCAGATTTAGTCTGAAATTGATTTACTATATCTCAAATCATCACAGAGTGTAGGCCTAAGGAAACATTGTCAGACTCTCTTTTCCCCCAGACTTCCTTGAGCTACTCCAGCAATCCCAACAGTGCTAAATTGTGCTAATTTATTTGGGATTATGTTTGTTTTCCATTATCACAGCAATCAGTGTGATAGATTAGTTTGCTAACATGAAAACATGAGGCTCTGTTAAGTCTGTTATGTAGAATAAGGTACACTGCAGTGATTCATGAGATACTGCTACCTCAAACTATTATTTTTATATGGCATGACACCCTGTCAGTAGAGGTACCATCTCAGGTACAAAGCCCCAAAGTAATTGTATTTACTATTTTCTCTGAATATTAATAATTGGATTTTTAAAATTAAAAATAAGATCCAAATGTCAAAATACTCTGAGTGCAATGGTGACTAAAAATCTGATTTTATTACATGAATAGAACAAAAAAGCTAGGATGGCTGCAGCAGGTTTTTTCATAAAGAAGAGCTTAGAGAAAAGGTATCTGACCAAGTAGACAGGCCAGAAAAATGTCAACTAATCCACTGTGGAGAAGCTTGTCACAAACTGTAAATAGTTCTGCTTTGATGTCACAAATAAAGCCCTCCATAGAGACTGGAATGCTTGGTTAATTGAATGTGACTTTTTCATTGATGTGATATGAAAACTCCCAAGGCAACTTCTGAATTTTATCTAAGACTTCCTTTTCCTCATTTAAAGCTGAATGATTTCCTTCCATGGTTTTATCACTGGGCCAGAAAGGCTGATAATATTGCTTCCTTCCCCTGTTAGATGTGTTTGGACTACTGCCATCCTGTCTTGAAAAGTAATACATTTGATTTCCTGTCCTGGGTAGAGCAACTGCCTTCATTCAGAAAATGGAAGATTAACGTAAGCAATGGAAAATCAAGTTAGGGACAGTTTGTGTCTGAGCTATCTGAATCCCCAGCCACTGCCCCCTGTGATTCACTGCTGGAAGGACATGCATGAGCAGCAAAGGTCTCCTCAGAAGCCTGACTGCTGTGAACTGCTGTGACCTCTCTCCATGAAGGAGGTGCTAGGGGTCTGAAACTCTCCTCCCACCTCTCCCTTATGGTTCCACTCTTCCCCCATTACACACTTTTGATACAGAGCTCTGTTCTTATCAGCCCTTTGCACACCAGAATGAAGTAGGTACCAGGGAGATGAAAGCATGACCTCATTTAATCCTTCACTGCACCTCTCCTGTGAAGTAGAATTTCTAGGGCTACAGCCAAAAGTGATTCTGCACTTTTGAGGCATAACAGAAAAACTCTTTCCCTTCCTACTTCATCTGCTCAGCAGGAAGAATAATTTTAGACTTAACAGAATCTTCAGTATTTATCACAAATGTTCTTGCATCCCCTATTGGAGCTCAGCCCAACACATGAGGAAGTGCAGCAGCTCCAGGGCAGTGACACAGCTCCTGTACAGAAATGCTACAAATCATTCAACTTATCTGGTTCCTGAGCACAAGCACAAAGGCAACAGCTGGATTCACAAGATACACAATACCACATCCTACTGCACCTAAAGAATCAGTCCTGAACTGCTGCATTAAATAAAAAATACACCCACTGATTAATATAAAGTTTCCATAGCTTGTTTTTTGTGTTAGTTTGAGATATATTTAATTTGTCAGACAGTTTTCTAATAGAATTAGCCTCAGTCTGCGGTGGCATTCTCAGTTCTTTTCCAGGAAGAACTTTTGCAGCACTCAATGCAATCTGAATTTCATATTCTCACTTGAGAAAGGGAAGTATTTCATTGAGGAGTGATCTCTCCTCACATGGACAGGCACAGCTCATGACTGCCTCATGGCTCCTCAGCCTGGAATGCAAGGTTCTCTTGCAGCAGCATCAGTGAAGCCATCAGTGCAGACACAGGCCCAGCCTGGCATCTCCTTCATGCAGCTTTCCTGTGTGCCTCCCCAGGCTGAAAGGACCCCAAGGTTCCTTCCCAGCCCCCCTACATTCCTGTTAGTGCATCCCCACTTCTCCTCTAAGTTCTCTTATATTTTTCTAGTCACAGTTCTAATCCCCGGCTCTGTTTTCCTCTCCCCAGATACTTCCCTTTCCTTCATGCCCACCACCCATCTCTGAATTCTTTCTTGGCCCCCCTTGGATCAAAGCAGGGTGTGCAGAGCACTGAGCTGCTGTCCTTTTGAGGCTGCCCTGAACTGCCACATTGTCCTTTGTGTTCCTTAACTGTGAACAGCAGGTTCTTTCCTTTCTTTGAATAACTTACACAAGTTTTCATTCCCAAGGGTTAGTGAGACAGTATTATTTTAATGTCATTTGAATTGTGATAGTATCTAGAAACTTCATCTCTACGTACCGTGATGTCTCCTGTACAAAGCAATAAATTGTAGTCCCTGATAATCCTGAAAAAAGCAGCCATTAGCTCTGCCAAGGTGGGCCCCTTGTATTTCCAGTGGATTTTGTTCATCAGCTCCTGAATGTTCCAAGTGATCTTGTTTTTTTGTCCAGCACTTACTCTGGGAGACTATTTCACAATCAAATATGTCACTCTGTCACAAAGTTCCTCCTGCTGTTCAGCTGACAATTTATGTTTCCTTTTAAAGTGTAATGTTTCTGTTTGTGTTGCCCAATGCACCTCAGAACAGAACCTCTGGTAAGAGCCACAACAGGATTTTGACTCATTGGGTTCTTTCACATCTGGGATAACTGTACAGGAAATAAAATGCTTCTCCAAATTTTCTCATTTTATATTTTGAAATATAAACTAAAGTTGTCTATGAACACCTAGTATAAGCCATGCTCAGAAGCAGAAGAGTATGAGTTTCTAATTACACAGATATTAAAAGTTCTTTATCCAAGGCTTAATCTGCAATATTTTCTTTATTTCCTAGCCTGCTTGCTGCTGGACTGTTTTTGCTGTCATCATTCTTGCACCATATTTTGTTGACAGCCCTACTGTCCAAATTCTATGACACTGTGACAGTCAAAAATGCTTAATCTGTATTATTTTCCCTTTTTCCTGTTCAATTAATATTAAAGGAATTTACTTTTTGTTGATAATTTGGGAGAAGATTGAGGCAACCTGCACAACCTTTGCTTGTGTTCAGACCAGATCTAAGCCTTCAAACACCTAGTTGTTAAGTTCAATCCTTCTGTAACAAAGAGGAAAAAAAGAGCTGTGTTTTTTAAACTTGAGTTACAACATTTTTGTAATTTGACATGGTAATTGGCAACTGTGAAGCTCTGAGTATCCTAAGAGAAATTAAGAATGTTGTGTTTAATGCCTCAGTTTTCAGATTGTGATTTTTAAAACTAAGTGGCAGAGAAAAAACCCCATTCCTTTATCTGTAAACTGGGCATTTGTAGAGTTTTTATCTCTATGTTTTTCCTAATCCTTCAAGAGCCTTTACAGATACAGTCTGTATTACATTTCAAGACATAATTAATCCCTGGAACAAATCTACTAATTTCTACAAATTTCATTCTACGTGAAAGAAACATCTGAATGCCCAAACTTTAAAAGAAGATGTGGCAGGTCTGAATAAGTTAATACATTTAGTAAGACCATAGTCCTAGTGATCTCACTTCTAAAAACTTATTGTTTGATAAACCTAAGCCACAGCAGATGGAATCATTATTCTGTGTGTCTGTGTATGTCTCCTGGTCACTGCATTCTTCAGGCAGAAGAAATCCTGCTTGTGATTAGAGTGAAAGCAGAGTGGCTGCCAAACATCTGTGAGAAATTGAACATTTTTCATTTATAATCTGAAACCTGAGTGGACAACTAGTTGTTGGCCTCTTCTGTCTAGACTGGTGTTTTTCGCCACCCCCAACTCCATGTATAAGGGTCAGCCAGGAACCTGCAGGATGGAAAGAAAATGGTCCAAAATGACTAACACTTTTTATTCAAGTAATCAGAGTTCAATTCTCCACTCATTTCTTCCACCTCCATCAAAGTATAAGTACGAGGAAAGCATGATTTTAGAATTGACACCTATGAAAATAAAATGCCTGGCACTGGTTCTAAGAAAAGGCATGCCCTGGTTTTAATTTGTGTTAGTAGAGGGCCCCTAAAAGTGAAAAAGTATGTGCTCAAGGCCCCTTGCAGCTATGAGACTGCAATGGGAGTAAGTTCTTTATGCCCTCACTTTATTTACAATCCTTTCTTCATGAAGGTGATTTTTTAATTACTCAGTTTCATCCTTAACTCTTTCTTCGAGCTTTTACTCTAATAAAATTCTCTCTTACAAAGGACCCTGTGGTATGTTAGTTAAGCTTCCCAAATAATGCTTAGGTCAAAAAAGTTAATTATATGTCTTTCTTTGACAGACTGGAAAAGTGAGTTATGGCAATGTATTTTTGGAAAAAAAGTGGTGAGGAAGATGTTTAAACTTACCTGCCAACATTTCAGATTAAGAGCCATTATAAGTAGTTAGAGGCTGAATTTTGGAAGGTTGATCATTCAGAAACTCAACTAAATTTAATAACTAATTAATAACACAAGCCTAGGTCTGAAATTGTACTATGAAATTGTATAAATGAAATGCATAAGACTGCTACATCCACTGCATCAGTGTGCCCATAATGAATTAAATAAACAGTGTAATGTGGGAAAGGTGGAAAGATTTGGATGCAGTTAATATCAGCATGAAGGCAGCAGAGCACAGCTCATAGGTCAAGATCTCACCAGAGAGATTTCCAATGAAGCTGGAGCCATGCCACAACAGATCACAGCACCAGAGCAGGAAGTTGGAGAAAGATGGTGCTGATGGGATCTCATATAATTAATAGATTTTGAAAATTTTTCTTTTTTTCCAAATAAGAGCTGTAATTTTACCTTTCAGTTTCCTTTTCATCCATGAGATAGGGGAGTATCATCTTGCAAGATGACCCTATTGTTATTTAAATGAAGCTTTTAGCATTTAATCATTATAATACAGTTTTGTACCAGCAGATTATATACAAGAATTTGTATAGTAACATCTGTGATTAACATGACAAATTGCTTCTTTTTTAGTTCCCATGGCATTATCTCTACAGAGAACTGGATTTTATTTCTTTCAAAAATATTAAGTAAATCTGTGAATTCTATTGTACTTTTATCCACTTAACAGTGCAAATGTTCTGATTCATGGGAAGTGTTTTTTGCTAATAATGACACAGTATCTAAGAGTTTGTGCTAAACCTTTAATCAAATTCTTCCTGGTTTGCTTTTGCTCTTGGGTATAAAACCAGAAATGGTCACAGAATTGCGAGTTTGGAGAAAGATCAAAGAGACAGTAAAAATAAAGCAAGTACACATAACTGCAATGAATATTGCTGATAAGCACATCCCAGTAGGTGCAGAAAACACACAGTGCTGTTATGACCACTCTCAAAGTTTGAGTTGAAAGTTGGTATTTGGCTGAACAGAGACACAAAGCTCGTAAATACATTACAGCTTATTTCTAGTAAAATCAGTTTTTATTACCATAGAGTCTAGACTGAATTGAGATTGGAATTCAAATCTTCATAGGTACCATGCAGCTAAAACAGGATAGAAGGAAATGCTGAAGAAAGGTGGTAATTCTTTCCATTTTACAGGTTGGAAACTAAAACACAAAATGGTTTCAAGCTTAACTCAAACCCCAGTGATTTCTATGGGCTGTGGTTAGACTCTTGCATTGCACCCCTGGTGGAGCCCCTGCCCAGCTCAGGCAGGACAATGGCAAGGTAAGGCAATAATGCAGGTGGCTCTGCTGAATGTGGGATGAGGCAGCAGAGACACTGCTGACCAGGACCATGGAGCTCTGCAGGGACTCACACAGGAGTGGGTGTTTCTGGAGATATCCCCAAGTCTACTCACAATGTGCCTTTATGACTGCCCAGGAGCAATCAAAATTTAAGACTGAGATCATGAGGGAATTTGGCTTTAAGGACACTGTAACAGGCATTCTTTTATCCACACACAATATAATTCAATGTTATAGGAGCATTTGAATTTAGACCCAAGCTTCCCATAATTCAGGAATAACCCATTTCTCTACTTTGAGTCCTTCAGCAATCAAACAGTTCAGTTCATCCAAACACATGCAAGTTTGGATGCTTCCCTAAGCCTCCAGTCTGCAAAAGTAGGGCAATAAATCTCAAAAAATATGTGTGACTTCAAGGAGAGCTCCCTGCCAGGTGTGGCTGCAGAATCAGACCTGATGAAGCATTCCTTTTGCTCCAACTTCATTTTCCAGACCTCCCCTGGTAGATTTGGTTCCATGCACATGATGTACCTGGGTATGAGCTATACAGACATTCCCTCATCACCCAAAAGTGGGGTGTGTTCATGGAAGACTGAGAGAAATTCTCATTCCAATGATTTAAAAAGATTGAGGTTAATGACCTGAATCCATGCCACTGCCAAATAAAACTATATTAAACTAAAGAATTTGAGTGTTTCTGTACATTCCATTCTTGACTGAAAGTTTGTCAGTCAGCTCACCCTTTCTGAAAACACAACAGATTGGACAATAATTGGATTTAGTTTTGTAGTTTATAGCTTAATTTTAATCACTATTTGCAAAAAATAGAAATTACTATACATATTTTATGTTCTCATTTAGTCCACACTGCATTTCTCAATATATTCTTTAAATTTTAAGATGGAAATTATTCTGCATTAATATTGCATTTCCCATTGTCTTCCATGTACAAATCCCAGCATCACTGCTCTATGATTTCTGATTTGTGTGGAACAAAGCACTTGCAGAAGGTGTGTTCAGTGCTCAGTTTCAGCAGGGCACACTGCTCCAGCATTTTTTTGCTAGAGAATGAACAGACCCTTACAATCTCAGACAAATACAGAGCCTTTTCTTGAGATTTTAACCAGAAATATCTAGACATGGGTTCCCTGAAAAGTCAAAGTCCAGCCTGTTTACCATGTACCTTACAAAAGAGTCTTTATTGCTGCAGGTTCTGCAGACTATGTGGTCTGTTAAAAACTTCACAATAGGTCCAAAATAACAAAGTGCAACATTTTTACTGTTTTGTTGCTTTACTGCACTTGATGTTCTTGATTTTAAACAACAATTTTTGTAATCCTGCAGCCTTTGACAGCTGCAGTTGCTCTGCTGCTTTGCTCTTTAAAAGTGTCTATCATCATCTTCTTCCTTTAGTATTTTGTGAAATTTCCAACTCTGCAAATACTCTGCCTTTATAAAGTGATGCAGAAATATGACTAAATATTAGGACTCAGATCAGCATGCAAGAATTATGATAATATTTTAAATTATTATTTTGATTTTCTTTTTAACTTTGACAATGTTCCTCATATTTACAAGACATGCTGATCCCCAAAAATCGTCTCCAGTAGATAATGTGCTATATCCATATAATAATGCAATGACACACAGAGTGTGTTTGGAATGGCAGCATGAAATATGCACTAACATTGCTTAAAGCTTTCCAGCTTTTCAGCATTTTTACTGCCTCATTTAGGAAAGCATGAAAGAATTGAATAATGCAAAGGTATTTTTAAACTGAAATGTATAGCTTATAGTATTTGCCAGTAATGGGAACAAGCAGCACTATAGTCAGTGAAAAACTCATGAATTACCATAAGCTTTTAGTCAGACATTCAAGTGAAATCTGTAAAAATTGTTTCCAACAATTCTGAGGCCATCAATCCTTCCTTAAAATGACACACCAACTTCCATCATTCTTTTCAGATTAGGATTTTCTTCTCTTCTGCCTGGGCCTTGAAGGTTACATTATGCATAAATATGCATAAAACACATTTACGTCCATATTATACAAATACTCATTCTCTTTCCTCTGAAAGTCTACTCCACATGTACAGTACTTTTATTTTACATTGACTTTTAATATAAATTTGTTCAACTCCAGATTTTTAAGACATCTGTTTGCCTTACACAATTTATTCTAGCGCAGTTTTAGCCACAGACACCATATGAGCACACACACAACTCTCCACCACTGCCCTCTGGCACAGCTGCCACCTTGCCCTCCTGTCTGCAGCTCACTCAGGCCCTGCTCTTGCAGTACCAAAGGATGCAGGGGATGATGTGAGGCCCTCAGTGGGATTTGTCAGTCACAGACTTTTCCCAGCAGGACAGGGAAAGCAGGGAAGCTTCACCCTCCTGGCAGTGCAGGCTGCAGAGCTCTGTAAGCCCTGCTGCAGCTGTATGGAGAGGTCCCATTGTCTGTGGTACCCTGCAGCGGGGCAGCACTGGGGCTGTCTCACTGCTCACCCTGGGAAAAGTCTACATTCTCCAAACGCAGTCCTGGTCTATTCTGTTATGAACAAAATTCGGGTAATATTTTTTTTGTGAGAAAAAGTTACAAAAAGGCAGCCAGACCACGGGTAGCTGCTGAAGTTCTTCGTGTTTTGTTATTGTAATCACGAGTCGTTGTGGCTAATCGCTCCTTTTGTATCAGCAGAGCCTCGCCCGAGGCTAAGTTGTACCTTTCCCAGAAGGGTGGGAACTTTCCCGAACAGTAGAAGAGACCTGAGAAGGTGGGGGGGGCTATGCAAAGTGACTCCAAGACCACAATGCAGCATGGGTCCCCCGGTGTACGGAGAAAACCCCAAAACAACGAGCCACCTAAGAGTTGAGAGACTGGAGTGATGTCTAGACGTGAAGAGCCGAATGCTGAACCTGCAGAGATGCAAAACACCTTCAGAGCCTCTCGCCCTGACCAAGAGAGACGACCCCGGCGGTGAGACGAGGCTGACTGAGCCGGCAAAGGTACCATCTGACGGGATCAGCAGGCCCTAAAGGCTCCCACGAGGACGTGATCCCCAGCTCTGCCCCTTGTGGACAGAGCTGTGCATATCCTCCTCCTCTGAGTCGCCCGGGAAGACAACGGAGACTGCAGACCCGTTGAGCCACCCAATCCTGAGCTGATCACTTTTAATAAAGGCATTAAAAAGGAGAAGAAGTCTCCTGGCCCTGTTTATTTCATATTCCACAAAGAACAGCCACAGATTTGAGAACTGCAGCTAAAAGCAAGCCCATGAAGAGTTTTAGAGGTTGGGAGCTTGGACAAAGATCAGATGACTCTGCTCTGCATGACAATTTGTTTTATGTTGTCTGTCTGTAGTAAGCACTCTTTAAACACGGGTTCAAGTACCTCCTTTCCTACTACTCAAGTTCAAACCTCCTCATGTAAATCCTAGTCTACCCTCAGTTTGTTCTTGCTAATCAGGAATTCCTGGAACAATACAAACACATTTGTATTTTTAGCATACATTATGTCTTTTCCATCTGCAAGACACTTATTTAAGCTACTTCCCTTTTCTACTGGCTAAACTATTTTACTACTCTGCATTGATTATATGGATTTATTATCATAGTAGAGTCTGAGATAATATTAGGATTGCTGACTTCATAAAACAGGCCAAAGAAGTAGGATAGCAGAAATAAAATTAAAATTTAAATTAGTGTCTTTTACACTTTTAGCATTTGTGGAACAAAATATATGACTTCTGAACAACGTAGGGATTCAAGGAACTATTCCTTACAGAGCACGGCCAGCGCACAGGACAGACGCTGAGCACGGCGCAGGGACAGAAGAGCCGGGCAGGGGCCACCTCCGAGGGCGGGCGGAGAGAAGGCAGGAGCAGGAAGGAGAGGAAAGGAAAGGAAGAGGCGGCAGCAGAGGGGCAGGGTCACACCCCCGGGGGGCTCGCTGGTCACAACAAGCCGCTAATCCCCAGCCTAACCCACCTCCTGCTGAACTGACACCGCGCTTCAGTTGATAATGCAGCTCCGAGCGCTGCGCTACAGAACAAGTTGTACTTGGCACACCGCCATGGTGCTGAGTGATCCTTCTCCTGCGGGATTCCAGAGCTTCCACAAACACAACAGGTCACTTTCCACTAACGTGACATAAAAGCAAGAGATTGAAAATGTCAGTGTTGACATTGGCTGCCCGATGAAATCAGTATGCAGACCAAGCTCTGTTTACAAGGGCAGAGTTGAAGCGAACTCATGGACTCCCTTTGTCCCCCGACCTTCCCCTGTCCCACCCACAGAGTCCCCACCAGTGGAACAGCTGGCTGCAGCCTGACCTGAGTGGCCACCAAGTGATGAATCTGAACCATCTTTAATGAGAGCACAGCTAGTTTAGGATGAGAATGGCTGAATATCAAATCTGCACTGCTCTGCTGCACAAACAAAACCAATTCTTGATGCCTGAGTACTGCTTATGAAATAGGAGAATGGCAAACAAATAAACTGATGACCTGCAAAAGTGACCCAGGTTTGATTGTTAGAAAATGTGATCACAAAACTATGAAATGGAGAGGAAAATTGCTAATATACTATGGAACACTATTCATCAGGGTTACTTTTTACAACTCATATCACACTTCAGAAGAGGAAATATCAAAATACACGGGGGACTATTGATTCAGCTCTAGCTGCCTTACAGCTGTCTGGATTAATTTCCCAAAGCTGTGCTGTGTTCATCCCAAGGAGAGTCAATTCTTTAAAGAAATCATGAGAACTAGATCAATTCATACAATGGCAGGTAAACCCCACAGTATTCGGGAAAGAATAACAATTAAAATCAGGATGGTTTTGTTTCCTAAACAGACTTTGGAAACAGCAAAAGTCTTGGTAGACCATTCTGTAAAACCCACCACTATATGAATGCTAATATTTCAATCATGAGCCATCCTCTATATCCCATTACTTTTACATTAATGAGTAAATGAACTGTGAAAAGACATTAGAAAACACAGGAGACATACACAACACATGGATCTATTCAACAGCCAGGTTTTTAGATGTTTTAAAATTTCATTTGTGTCATGCTTCTCTCATCCAGCTGCATGGCACAGCATACCTGGCTCACCTCTCCTGCTTGTCTGGCTTTATTTCTACCATTTGTGTTAGTGCTGGAGCTGGCTGCTTACCAATCTCCATAGCTCCATGGATTTGCTCTTCTATTTTAATATATTTTCTGAAGCTCTAGAGCAACTGAATATTAAAATCAATCTAGAGTCTGTTTTTGAATCCTTGCAGTAAATTTAGCAATTTCATTAGTAAAAACTTTGCCTATTGTGGGATTCCAATTAAAATCAGAGATCATAAATTAAAGAATCATGGCTGATGAAGAACAAATACTTGTGACTAATTAGTCAAAAAATGTTATGTCTCATATATCAAAAGATTCACTTTATTTACTCCTATTGTTCCTGCTAAATTGCTACAGGAGTAAAAAAGAAATCAAGAATGATGAATTTCTGTCTAGAAATGTAATAATTTCACAGATATTTTTTTCCCTTTCTAGAAAAGACAGGCAAGAAAATACCACAGTAAGTTCTTTCTTCCTTCCTATATTAATTTGCAGTGAATAAATGTATAAACTGTTTCAATTTTCAAAACTGAAAATATACAGTGTTAACAGTTTAGTTTCAAGCAAAGAAAAAAGGAAAAAGTATTTCAAGAAACATGTACCACTTTTTACAGTAAGCCACTATTTACAGTTAATCACAAAAAGTAGTCTATTGAAATACAACTAAAATTACCTGCACTGATTTTAGCCTAAAGGTTTTACCTGTAAAGGGTGTGCTCTGTAATCGGAGAAATGATAATTTAAAAGTTAATAAATTGTATGAAAATAGAAATGATCATTACTTGCAATAGGATGGAAGAAAGATGAAATATGTTATTATAATTAGGGACCTGTATCCTCTTTCTGCAAAAACAAAAATTCAGTTTTCCTCGAGATGAGACACAAATATTTTCTACTTTATCAATTATAAACATACTAGTGTAACATTAAATATATTTAATATATATTTATATAACATTTTTCATTCCAGTGATTGAATGCAAGATAAATGCAGCATTTGAAATGTCACTCCTTTCTATCAACTGACAATAAATTAGTTATTCAGTTCACCATTTGCAAATAGTGCTTTGATACAGCTGACCTATTGGAAAAGTAATTAGTAATAAAATACACTAAAATATTTTGAAGGGACTGATCCTACCAGCATGTCTGAGCCGAGCACAGCAGCTTTGTGAATTAAATTCACTTTATCAGGTGTAAATGCTGAGTTCTCTAGACATCCACAGAATATGAGATAGGATCTCCCAAATAGGACCCTCTCAAAATTAGATTTGTCCATCTTTACATGGAACATAAAAGGAAATTAAAAATCAAGGATCTCTGTTGATTTAAATTTTTTATATTGACGTTACTTTAGTTTACAGTTTAGTTTATATTAATTTTAGTAGATCTATTAGCAATTTATATTTATTGTCTATAGAAGATTAGAAAACCATTCAGCTGCAGTTTTGTCTGGATAAAAACTGTCCAGAAAGTTTACAACATTCTTACTTATTGCTAACATATTTTCATAATTAAGACTTTTTCCAAACTTTTATATAATTATTTATGTTTGGGAGTATTTGCATCACTAACACCAGCCTGGGTTCTGTGTACCTTTAACTATCATGTGTCTCCTCACTTCATTGTTGTTAGAGAGCCAGTGGAAACAGGCCATGATAGATACAAATATTGTTGCCTTGGTGTAAATGTCCAGTTTTAGTTAATAAAAAAGAGATTTTTTTATTTTTTAGTTATAAAGAAATGTTGCTTCTGGATTCAGTTACTCTTGCAAATTCTGCACTACTTTACAAAACAGCAAGCAGGTTGGAGCGTTGCTGCTGTCCCGTGCCTGCAGCAGGCTGCACTCCTGCCCACATTATTGACTCATGAACTCTGCCCACTGCTATTGCTACAAAGCCTTGTTCTTGCATGTGACACACAAGTTCACAAACAATACATTTCTACAGCCTCTGTCTTGCTTGTCAGCTTATCACCTGTGAACTCCCTACAAATATTTAAAAAACAAGCCAGGACAGTTGTGTTGACTCAACAGTGTCAGCACCTCTCGGTCAGGTAATGCTCAGAAGGAGTGTCTCTCTCATTTAAGATCCTGCCAAAGGGTCAAAATCTTGCCTTTTCTGGCAAAACAGAAGAATAGCTCTGTTAGATGCTTTAGAATTTAGAGAAATTTATAAATCCTTGGCACCGTCACTTGCTTCTGCTTGCAGGAAGGTTTTAAAACCCTTTATTTCCTTCAAATTAAACCCTAAATGCATGGGATCACAGACAAAATAAAGCCACTTACCAAAACCTCTATCTTTTCTTTTTACAATTCTAAATATCTAAGTCTAACATCTAAAGGCAATTTCATCTTGGTATTTTCATGCATCAATTATTACATATGCACAAACATTTCAATTTGTACAGACACACCATAACCAATTATTTTAGCATTCTATAGATTCAACATCAAGCCCAAAAACATACTTAGAGCTAAGGAAATACTGAGTGCACCAATTTTTGCATGACTTCAGACAAACAAGTTCAGACTTCATATAAACAAACATCCATAGGTGTTAAAAGCTTCAGAAGATACTTGTGAAAAATGCAGTTCTTATCTGAGATTTTACAGTGAAGGTTTTCCTACTGTATTGGAATCAAAAAGTTAGTCTTTGTCACTTATTCTTCAGTTTTGAATAAATTCATATCTGACTTTCAGCAAAGCCGGTTTAGACATCACCAGCTTTCAGTGCTTTGAGATCCTAACCAGTTGGAGCTTGTCAAACTTTTAGAAATATTTCCTGTAACATCAATCAAGAAATAATTTCACAAATATAATCCTCCAGAAAGCACACACTATCATATTTGTGTGAAGGCACCAAAGCTCAGAGATAAGGCAGGTGATAAACTGACAGAAACATCCAGTTTCAAGATAGAAAACTTTTAATGCAACACAAATGTAAATTTCAAAGTAATTCCTGTCTCTGTCAAGTGATCTTACTTTCCACAAAGCTGCTCTAGATTTACTGTGCAGCTAAGGTTGAGTCTCACAAGGAAGTTAGTCATCCTGTAAGTAACTTCTTTGCAATGAAAGCACAACTTTCCCTCCCTTTTTGCTCTAAAAGTCCAAGACAGAATTCTGTTTGCAATGCTTGAAGATAGAAAACAAGCATACAGAAGCACAGGACTCCACCCTGGCTCCCCAGTTCAGGCTGCACCCACTCCCAGCAGCTCTAGTGGAGGACTGTAGACACAAGCAGAGAATTTAAATAACTCTGTGAGTAGCAAAAATATTTATATTTATAATTAGATTAAAAATATCAAGCATGTTTACCTAAGAAATGTAATAGTTGTTTACAAGAACTTTCAGAATTATTGCAATTAAACACATATTTTAGCTCACCCATGCAAATACGAGCCGCCTTATGCAGTTGTCTTTGTTTTCTGTACTTACTCGTTACTCCAGCCAGCAATTACTTTTAAAATACCACAACATGATGTTGTTGCAGAATATTATCTGATATTCATTTGAAAAGTAATCTCTGTCAGCTCTTCCATGAAACAGAGTAAGACTTTCTATGAAAAATCCCACCCAAAGTAACATTTCTTTTCCTCTATAGCAAGTTCCTTCACCCCCAAAATTTGGAAACACATCAAAACCCCTCTAAAAATACCTTGTTTCTTTTTCCACACAAGAGGCAAAGACAGTTTAAGTGATTTAAGTGTGACTATAATCCAACAACTCATTATCAACATTACACAATCTTTCCAGAAAACACCAAAGCCGTCAGGAAATGATCCCTAATTGCAGATCTATTTGTCAGACTATTCCCCAAAGATATTATGAAACGCTGTTCTGTTTTTTCAATCTTCAGATTCATGATAGATAATAACACTAACTTCATTAATGAGATTTAAATCTTATTCCCAAAGCAGGCAAACTACTTTGCAGACCTTGTAGCCATTACAGTATTTTTGGCTTCTAATCTAAAGTGCAACACAGGTTCCTAGATGGGGTAATTTCCAGGGCCAGCAGCTTTCTGGATCCCACAGTTCAGTCTCGTGTAACTAAAAGCTGAATTCCTGCCCAGCCCCAGACCCTCAGCAGGGCCAGGTGCTCATGGAGCCAACAACAGGGAATTCACTCTGACAAGGACTGAAAAGGTGATTTCAAGACAGAAACTGTAATGAAACAGCAGAGGATGTGTTTCTCAGCTGAGTAGAAACAAGAGATTTCTGGATAAAGATAAAAGGGTTTTGAGTTAATTGATAGCAGCAAAATAAACAGGAGTGGAGGAAAGGTTTTTATAGTGAGAATTTCCGTGTATATTTTATTTTCCCAAGTTTCAAAAATTAACTTTCCCTTTTATCTTCAGCAATGTCAATGTTAAATTAATCTCTCTATTTTTTGTGTGTGAAATGGTGATAGTTACATCAATGACAGAGTGAACCATCAACAGAAATTAAATCTTATGGATTCCAAAGCAGCTTTGGAAAAACAAGAAAAAACTCAAATTCAATCTCATAAAAACAATTATAATTTTGGGACCACAATTTGGTTCCAAAAGTGTGTATCCACAAAGGTAAATTTTACATCACACCCTAATTGTCAGATTTGGAGGAAATTTTGATTCAGAAAGAATGCAATTTCAAAGTGCAATGATTATACTCTCCTTGCAAAGGTCTGTATTTCTTGTATTTTATGATCTTATGGACTAACAGGCTTTAAATAATTTTTGATTTATTTTGTACAAATGCCAGCAGATTTTTGTCAGTGCTGCTGTTACTGTCCTTTTATCTTTATCTTCTCATCTCAGTTTTCCACAATTCCTTATTTTCAGCTCATTTGAAGTGCCCTTTATGAGGTTTATATTTGTATTGTAGATGTGATACAATGAACATTTACTTATTTTTTAAAATTTTAATCAATTTTCCTCTACTTTTTTTTACAAGTAAAAAGTCTGTCAACAACAAAGAGATCAGTAGACAGAGAAACTGTAATGAGGACCATGTTGTGCTACTGACTTATGCTGAAGACAAAACGGAAGAAATCAATAATTAATAACACTTTATGTATATTTACATTATTTTAATACGGTATCTCATTATTTTATTTTATTTTATTTTATTTTATTTTATTGTTTTGTTTTGTTTTGTTTTGTTTTGTTTTATACTGTATTACATTATTTTAATACTGTCAAACTTTGCACATTTCCTATTGTTGTTATGGGAATACAGCTGAAAATTCAAGAAAAAAGCTTTCCTAAATGTAATGCCACCCAGTGTGGATCCTAATTTAACCTAACCACTGAATGTCTCTGGGATGCAATTCCAGCTCAGAAATGTTTCCTTCCCACCAGAGCAGGGACTGACTCAGCAATAACCACCAACCCAAGCACGGACATCCTTTCTCGTAATATGATGAATTTTTATTACACATCTTCCATTCAAGTACAGACTGGGCCCAAATCTGCTTCATTTCTGAGATAATACATGATCCTTCCTCAATCAAAAAAGCATTTGAACAAACATCCTTTCTTAACATTAATGAACATGTTACCTCTTGCTAATTTTGTGACTCAAAGAACAAGACATTGCTCATATCTGAAGTTTTGTTAGATTTATGTACCTTTCCCACTATTGCAACAACTGCAGCCTGTATGAAATGAGACACTAAAGGAGACTATTACTATAAAAATCTTTTTCAATACCTATCTATAAATTAATTACAGAGATGTAGTAGTATATGTGTAAGAAACCAAATTATTACCTCAAGCCCTATATAATATACTCAGTGCTACCACTGATTATCTAACTATTATTAATTTAGATATCTATAATTTATAAGTTGTATATGAATGCTGTTTTCTGTTCTGAAATACTTGCTCCCCGGTGGCAGTGCCTTGTGCATGGATATTGGACTTTACTACACAGACCCACTGGCAAACCTGAACCCCTGTTACACTGAGACAAAACAGCTCAGGAAAACAAAGTCACAAACCACTTATCCATTTTAGAAGAGATTCTGGCTCCACTTGTACTAATATTTACCCTTAAGATAGCAGTATAAAGATAAGAGGGCCATTAATTTGTAACACAAAGAGAATTGCCAAATAACATAGGATTAATGTTACTGTTTAGTTTAGTTATTTATTTATTTGATCTTAGAATGTGGAGGAATAATTAAGAGCAGCTAAAATATGTTTGGAACAGGGAAACTTTTTAATATCTCCCTTACCTCTTCCTACATACTCTAATGCCACCAATTCCCATGTTATTCTTTCAGTTCCATTCTTTCTATTAGGCAAATGACTGCTCCCACTCTCTTTGTGTGGTGCTCTTAATTGCTAAGAAAATATTTTTGCCTTCCTTCTTTCATCCATATTTTCCCTTAACTTCTTGGGCTCCACTTTGATATTCTTCTGGAGATTTGGAATTACCCTGTGTATCAGTGACCCTTTGCTGTAAAATGGGGTTAACAAGGTCACTTTGACAGGACCAGAAGTAATGTTTCTTTTGAAACCAAATGCTCTGCTTAAATCTATTTATTTCTGAACTAAGTCAAGGCACTTTGAGCTGTCATGATGACTCAGAGCAACGTTGCAAAGCCTCAGTTCTACAAAGAGATTAGTCACTTTGTTTTTTTGCACTGAGCTGCTCTGAGTCAGCTGTAAATTGTTGCACATCGAGTACCTGGGTACAGCTTCAAATGGTGCAGGTAACTTCAGTGCAAATTCCTGAAAGCAAAACAGTCTGTATCTGAGCAAATGATTGACTAGGTCACCCTTCTCCAGTATATGACTGGGTTTGACAATGAAAGGAATTAGAACTGTGTGAACATTGATTTACATTTTTTCATTACAAGGAGAAATTTCAGGGTTAGCAGGCTGAGTTTATTAAGCTCTGAGTATACTGAATGATCAGTCGAGCTGTGCTCTTAATTCATGTCAGATATGTCAGATAAAAAATCTAGACATCAAAAGGTTTACTTTGTTTTTTGTCTTAATCTATAAATGTAAACTTTAAACTTAATAAATACACTAACCCAAACTGTCCCTCTAGGCAGCAATACCATCCTAATGCTTTTTGGGGAAAAAACCCACAAGGGACAGCACAGAAGAAACTGTGACATTTCTTTGAGCTACTCACCTCTATTAATGCTTTCACATGGGTCCAAAGAGAAGAATGTAAAAACAAGCTAAACTGAGCAATTGGTATTTCCTTACGCCTTGACAAGGGCATAATTTGTCCCTTAAGTAAATGGTTCAGGTAAAGTCCTCGGAAAATTTTACTAGAAAAGTATAGATTTTTAACACTGAAATAACCTATTTCAATACACACTATTTTATTTATTATAGATTCTCCTTCTTCATAGACCAAGAAATTTAAAAAAATGCTATTTATTGCATAGGCTTCAGAAAGAATTACTGTTGCAATTTATTCCAGGCTTCACAAAGATTTACTGTTGTTCCCAAAGTAGGAATTCTCAGTGTTTGATTCCCAGTTGGCTACAAGAATCATTAACCTCTTTAGACATCAAGAACAACAGACCTTTGCATTGCTTGCTGATCTAATATTAACAAATGAGCACTTTAATCTCAATTTTATTTACAGATAAATCACTTCTCATCTGCTAAATCTGCTGCCTGAATCTGTTAGAAGTCATTGCAGAGCTTAATTAGCTGATTGGCTGATTATTTGATTATGCTAACCTTAATTCTCAAATTTAACTGACAAAAAGTGTATTTTTGTTGGTTTCCATGTGAGTGCAACTTGTTTGCTTAAAAAAATGCATAAGAACTCAGATTTGTCTAATCATATTGGTGATTATTGCCAAGTGTGCTGGGAATCAAACGTGAATGGTCCTTTGCAAGTCACGTATGCATTGCTGAAATCTTCTCTCACTGTGACAGATTTGGCCCCTATAGGATGAAAAGTGAGTGCCCAAGGAACAAGCACTAGTTTCAGAGCTGACAAGTGAGCAAAATATCTCACCTACCTACACATGAGCAGATAAAATGTACTCTGGGCATCTGATGGTCACAGAGTTCTGCATGGAAGTAGAAAGGCATTCCTGCATTCTGTGCCACCCTTCCTCAAAGCTGTGCTAAGAGCACTAAATTAATGAGCCAACCTTGAAGAGAAATTATTTCCTTCCATGAGCAAGTGGAGAAGTGGGGGGAATTTGGGTCAGAAGCAAACACAATCGTCATTCTGCTCCCTTCTGTGTCAGCACAGGGAACTGGCTGGACATGAAGGAAGGAACGTGCTCCATCTGGCAGGGTCTGATGGCACACTCCCCACTTGTGCAATGCTACAGCTCAGGGGAAATATGATTCAGAGGATACCTCTGAGTCACAACTTCTCACTGAGCTGCTCCGAACGGGCATGGCCACGTTTTGTCCCATCCTGGAACAGATCCGCCTCACCCTGTGTTCCCAAGTGTGTCAGGCAAGCACTGACTTTGTGAGGGGCACCAAAGCACTCAGCACTAATTCCCTTTGCAATAATTAAACCAGACTCATATATATTAACGAAAAGACAATCGCTCTGTGCTAATGACGTCAAACAGTAAAGCAGCGCATTAGGTATGTGTTGTCCGAGATGTCTGTGGTGTCACGCTACCAAGTAAAATAATTCCTTACAGAAGATGAAGGTATTTTCACCGCACCTTTGGGAAGCGGAAATTACGGGTTCTGTGGAGATCACGGCATTCCCACAGCCAGGGGCACTCCCTGAAGCTCGCTCCGGGAGCGCCAGGAGGGGCGCGCTGACCGTCCGTCTGTCCGTCCGTCCGTCTGTCCGTCCGTCCCCCCGCGGGGCCAGAGGCGCTCCCGGCCGCCGCCCGGGTACACAGCCACGTCCTCGGCACTCCCCAGAAGGGCGAACATGGGGGCATCTCCTGGCAGCTGCTCACAGGAGCCACCCCTGTAGCCCCTAGGCCCAGCTACCCAACCCTACCAAAATAAACAACCCACTGCATGTCACCAGCACCACACTGCCTCTGCCAGAAACCAGACACATTCCACCCCTCACCTCTGGGTACCATATGTTTAATAATCATCATTAAAATACAAATTCATCACAAACTTCGCTTACATTAACCAAAAGAATTCCCTGCACCAAAATCAAAATAACATCAACACCAACAAAAGTTACAGACAGTACTTCCCTCATTCCTTCACCACAATTACAGCTACCAAAATGCTCCTCAATCATTCTGCTTTTCCCTTTCTAGCATTGTTCATCCATGTTTTGTCTGTTACCTTTTCCTCTGTCCTTATCTCAAATTCCTCATGTTCCTGTTTGGGCACCAAAAAGGCCCTTTTTTTTTTGGTAGGGGAAGATGAAATTAATCCTGCCGTTGCTACAGATGGCTACTAGAACTATAAACCCTGGTGACACAGTCTATCAGGGCAGTCTTTAGGGGCAGTGACCAGCATAGTGCCCTCCCTGGCAGTCACATCTCCAGAACTGGCTCAGTTCTGTCAGAGCAGTGATCTCATTGCCTGTGGCACCTGCAGGGGCATTGCCTGGAATTCTGACTCCATCACCAACCAGCAAACAGCGGGCAATCAGCACCCAGCAGCACACTCGCTTCTCCAAGCCATGTCAGTCTTTCTCCAAACAGTCCCAGATTTTTCTTACTCAAGCAATGAGGATGGATTCCAGGATTCATCAAACTTGTGCAAAAAGCTGAAAGTTTTCATTTATAAACTATCTAGAGGGTATTTACTTCTGCTAATAATTTTTCAAAATCAAAGAATGAAAGGCATACTGACTAATTGGTAGATAGGATGTACTTTTGGTAGATAGGATGTACTGCAAAGAAGGCAATAGGAAAGGTTCATTTGCACTCAGTCTGGGAAATAAGTGCTTTTGATTTACAAAAACAGAATGCCATGAATAGTCGAAAACTGATATTAATGATACCATTTTCATTCCCAGTTATATAAATGGGTATTTTTAGTTTCTGTTCCACTCTACTATTCTTCAAAGACAATCTGGGAAATTAGTGATAAGAGTCTGGTTGCTTTAGTATTTTCCCTGTTTTAATGACCAGGACATATGGCCAAATTGTGTGTAGCAAAAGGTATATTTATATTTCTTTCACTAGCAGAGTTGGATAATATTACACATAATCCTAAATCTGTATATCCCAAACAGCAACTATCCATCAACAGGAAAACAAACAAGCAGAATAATCTTACTATTCATTCATGACCCAGTGAGAAAACGTTGTGCAAATGTGAGTGTGTGCCTTTGAAAAACAGCATTCTGTGGCTCTTTTCACTGCGTGGTGACACCATCCTCAATTATACAAAACAGTAAAGAAACCAAGGGTCTGAGTATTTCTGTAGACAATGATGTGATAGGATTAGATAGATGGTGAAAGGAGTACAATGGAACAAATAAACAACCAAATCCTCATTATCAGAGAGGTGCTGAGCACCCACAGCTCCCTCTAACTTAAACTGGGAACTCTTTAATATGTCTGCCTTTAATCTTTGTGCCTGAGAATCTTAAATTCAAATCTGTACATTTTCATAAGTAAGCATCATCACAATTGCTGTGAAGGTTCCAGAATCTTATTTCAGTCCAGCAAGGAAGGCCTGGATGAGAGAAATAAGACCACATGTAGCTCATGCTGGGCAATGCACGTGTAGAGGACTCTCAGAGCACAGTGGACTCTACACAAATGTAAGGATGAGGGAAGCCCTCAGGTTGGCTTTACAATTTTATATAACCCTTGACACCAAAATGTGTGAGGTTCTTTGTCATGAACAGATTTTATCTTTAAAACCACTCTTTTGAGAAAGGAAGGAATTCTTATTTCCATTAAATAACCAAGGGATTGAAACAAGGTAGAAGGAGAGATTTGCTCATGGAAGTAGGGCAAGCCTGCTGCAAACTGAAGTGACAAGTTAGAACTCCCTATCTGTACCTTAAACACAGGGTGTTACTCTCCTCTGGATCTTGGTTAAGAAATGGCACAATAGTTTCATTTTCTTATTCCACTGACATACAGTGGACAGGGACACTTCCCCATCTGCAGAATGACCCATGCCAACTGGTAATTTAAAACTGTTCTCTTAGATTTTGTGAGCTAACTTTGCCTCTTGTAAAAATCACCGTATGCCCTGCTGTGAGAGCAGAACTGCTAAGAAGTTAATGAGAGCAGGCTACTCTGGAGATGGGAAGGTAAAATGAGGCAAGAATTTGGGCCATAAATACATATTATGAACAATTACTTTAATTTCTTTTGCACAAATGTATAGAAACATATGATTAGTGAAAATGTAACACATACAATTGAAAACTGTGACTCTTACCTTGCACTTAACATTCTTTGGTTGCTAAATACTTCTGGGATATTTTTATTCTAAATTTCTACAGAGGTAATTTCTCCAGTTCCTTTTCTTTCATGAACATGTCACAAGCAGGACTGAGCCAGGAATGTGTTTTACTACTCAACAAAACTGATTTCCTTTCTGTTTTTTATTGGGTAATTACTCCTGTAGATGTAACTGAGGATGGGCATAAGACAGGCTGTTGTAACCAGAATAAATGAGCAATAAATCATGCAATATCACATCCAAAACCATTTACTTCTTATATCTTAACTAAATTAATAATATCACTCCTTGTGGAATTTCAGAGATCCCTGCAGGAACCCATTCCTTGTTCCTCAGTACTTCAGCCACAGATGACATATTTGGCCCTCCAAACAATATGACTGCCAATAGCTTAATTGCTTTATATTGCACACATTATAGCCACTTGTGGAAACTGTAGTGAAAGAAATGGTTTCAAATTTTTCGCCTTTGACAGTGCCTGCTTCATGCAGCCAGTTGGTAGGGTAGAAAGAGCAAATACATGAAACACAAAGCAAACATACCTCCAGCTCTAAGAGCTACAGGTTCTTCAAGTCTGGTGAAGATCAAGAGATGTGTGGAGGGGATCTTGATTTCTCTTTAGTTTCTGAAAGACAATGCACCCACAGGTAAGGAAATATTTCATACACAGGCTGTTGGTTTCTGTAAGCAAAAGTGAAGAATATAAGGCTGATTCTATATAAAAAGTGGGGCACTGACTTTACAAAGTGAACTATGGCTATGTGCCAGACAAGTAGCCAGAGAAATGGTAAGAAAGAAACCTACAGAAGTTTGTGAAAGTTATAATCATTTGTGACAAAAAAGATAGTAAAATTATATCCAATCCCATAGCCAGACAATTATATCAGTAATGGAAGGGTACAATACACTAACAGGCATACTTAAATGTTTTATATAAGCTATAAAAATAAAAAAAACCATTACTACAGGAAACCAGTAATTTTGATTCCACAACTGCACAAAAGACTCTAAACAATATATATTCAAAGAGAGAGAAAACAAATAGTTGTTCTTTCTACTAATGAAAGTTGAGAAGGAGTATGCAAATTATAGATTAGCTTGTACTTTCAGTAAGTATTTTTTAGTAGTCACATAGGAAAACATGAACAAATTAAGTTTTCAGGAATGCTAAGCACTCCTTTTAAGCCAGAGAGAACCTAGTGGAAAAATCCATTTCTAATAATTCTGTTTCTGCAGGTCCCTGCGTGTCTGATAACAGGTGTCCACCACCCCAAAATTCTGCTTGACTTAATTATGCATAGGTGGCTTTCTCAACTCCATAGCAAAAACACTGAAGTGCAATGTATGAGCAAAGGACTTTAAAAGAGACCAGAAACAGTGATATGTTTCTTCTTATTTCTTTTTACAGGGACAGATTATTCATAGTTACTGTCAAGCAAGCCCAGAGGTTGATGACTAAAAAAAAAAAAAAAAGAACCCAAGCCCTTTATTTCAATAGTTTTCCTTTCTTCTTCTTCCCATGTATATCCTTCAGCAGCCAGCCCAATTAAGCATATTAAGCATGCAATGAACAAAGTTCACCTTGCTGTATACATTTAAAACCACTTTAAATTTTCTGTAAAAGTACAGAATGAAACCCAAACAATTATGGGAATCTCAGCCTCACCCAACTGATGGACCAGGTAGAAAAGAATGAAAAATAAAAGGAATTCATCTTCAGAAACCAGTTTAATTCTACCAAGGGCTATTGTATATATAATGCAATATAATTGTATAGTTAATTCAGGACACCATTATCTAATGAGGAGTTTAGTTGTGTGTTTTTGTGCCAACATGTCTGAATTGCTTTAAAAACTATATTTAATCTCAGTTTTCTAGTGTTAATAATTCACGTTTTGGGAATAAATAAATTTCTGTAGTTACAACCTATTTACTGTACTGCCATAACACTTACGACCACTAATCATGTACAGGAATATGCTATGTTAGATGATGTAAAAACATAAACCAAAAGAGTGCAGCTTCAACACTGTGAGCAGGCAGTGAATAGAGAATTATGAAAAGAAAAAGAGACATGAACAATTAATATGGCAAGTACAAGGCTTGGCATGTCAGCTTTCAAATTGAGTTACTGGACTTCAAAAAATATCTTTTCCCACACCTGAAAGGGAGAATGAAAGAAAACATAGAGCTATTTATCCCAAAACAAAACAAGTGGGTGATGGAAGCTGGTGTCAGGAATTGTTGAGAGTTGTCATCTCATAATGAATCATAGGGGAGGGAGTCCAACAATGACCTTGAAAGCAGATCAAGAAAGAAAGTAAAGAGACATGTGGTCAAAATTACTGGTTAGGGAAATTATCTTTGCTGTTGTATTACAGGAAAAGGATTATTTTTACACTTGACATGACTGGTACACAAATACCAGTCTCCTAACTCAAATAAAACGTACCTTTGGCAGGGACGCTTTTATTAGGAGTGAGAAGGCACCAGGAGCAGCATCCGTGGCCAACACCCTGCCCTGCCCTGCAGTTTACGCACCCCACACCACGGCACAGGAACATGGCTCGGGTTCAGGGCTGTCACCGACCCGCCGTGTGCTCTGCCCACAACCTGGACAGTGCCCTATGTCAGGACATTGGTGAGCGGGCAACAGGAGGAGTCAATTACCAGAGGAAAAAAGTGTTGGGGAAGTGGGGAGAGGACTGGAAGTGGCTCCTCGCCCTCCAACATTGCCTCTGAAACGGTGGGGCAGCCGTACATGTAATAACATCCAGTGCTGTATTTTATCAATGCAATTAATCTAAAGGGAGAAGAGATTTTTACGTCACAGAAATGCCCATTAACGTGAAACAGAATGATTTTGCTCTTCACTCTTTGTATTTTGATTTAAACCCTAGAATTATGTCAGTGGCCTACTCGGATCCCACAGGCAATGATCGCACAGCGGTCACAGGAGTAACGCGGATTGTCACCCACTGCGACTGGCGGCGGGCGATCCCGCACCGAGACAAGGGTGACACAGCAGCGATTCGAAAATAAACAACCCACTGCACGTCACCAACACCGCGCTGCCTCTGCCAGCGCAGGAAGCGGGGCATGAGGGGGCTGTGAGGGTTCTGAGGGTGCTGTGGGGGCTTGTGAGGATCCTGAGGAGGCTATGAGAGAATCTGTGAGGGCTTTGACGGGGGCTATAAGAGTCTTTGACGTTTTTGAGGGGCTGTGTGGGGGCTATGACAGAGTCTGTGGGTATTGTGAGTGGGTTCTAGAGGCTGAGAAGATCTGTGGGGTCCGTCAGGGCGAGTGAGGCAGAGCCCCGGGGTCGGACATGGCGCCCTGAGGGGAGTCACGCGCAGCCCCTCACGCCACCCGCCTTCGCCCCGGCCGCTCGCGCTGGCGAGTTGTTTACTTCCTCTGCGGCGCGAGCTCCGCCCCCAACCCCCCCCCCGCTCGCCCTCCTCCCCGGCCAATGGTAGGCGCCGCCAGCTCCGCGCGCTAGGGGCGGGCCCCGCCCCGAACGAACCGGGCGAAGGCAACGTCAGCCGGTAGTGTTCGTCAGCCGGGGCTTTGCGCTGATTAGGCAAACGGCCTGCCCATCTTCTCAGTGCCCCTCCTTCCCCCTTACTCTCGCCGCCGAATACACAGCTCCCCCGCCTTGCCTCCCCCGTCTGTGTGTGTGAGGCGCGGATTGGCTGTCGGACCGACCGCTCAACACTCTTGCCAATCACGGTCGGCCCCGCCTCTTTCCCCAGCACAGGAAACACCCCTGCAGATCGCGGCCAGCCCCGGGCGGCCGCCGCCTCCCATTGGCCTGCCGTGTTGTCCGTCCTTCATAGCCCCGCCTCTCCGGACAGGGCGCAGCGAAGCCCGCCTCTCCTCCTTGTGCCGCCCGCTGATTGGCTCGCGGCCGAAGGACTGCCGTTTCCTATTGGCTCTGCCACTGCCACTCTGGCGCGCGGCCCGGTCGGCTCGCCGCTGCCCCCTCGCCCCGCGCGCCGGGCGCTCCGCCCACCGCCGCCCCGCCCTCCGCGAAGTCACGTGATGTTTTCGCCGCGGTGCCGCCGCCGCCGCCCGTGAGTGCGAGTGGCCGGAGCGACCGGGGGGAGCGCGGACCGGGCTGGGGGCGCAGGAGGCACCGCCCGCTTCCCATGCACGGGGCGCTTCTCCGGTGAGCGCGGATTCCCGCTGCCCGCCCTGTGCCGCGTCCCCGGCGGCACCGGACCCTGCGTGGCCCCTAAGATGGCGAGCGGGATGAATGGCCCTGCCGGCGGCGGTGGCGGCGGCGGCGGCAGCGAGGAGGAGCCGGGCGCCCGGCACACGGGAGGCGGAGCCGCGCCCCAGCAGGAGCCCGGCGTGCTCGGCGCGGCGGCGGGCGAGGGGGAGCCGGCGGCGGGCGAGGGCGGGCGCTGCCCGTCCCCTCAGCCGCACCACCTGCTGCTGCTGCTGCGGCGCTCGCCCAGCGCCTCGCTGTGCCCGGCGCCCGAGGCCGCCCCCGCGCCCGGCCGGGCCGTTCCCTCGGCGGGCCGCGGCGGGCAGCCCCCCCCGGCGGGCCGCGGCGCCGGCGAGGACGTGAGGAAATGCGGGTACCTGCGGAAGCAGAAGCACGGGCACAAGCGTTACTTCGTCCTGCGGGCCGAGAGCCACCTGGCCCCCGCCCGCCTGGAGTACTATGACAGCGAGAAGAAGTTCAAGAGCAGCCTGCGGGCGGCGGGGGCCGGCGGGGCGGCCGCGCTGTGCTGCCCCCCGCCCAAGCGGGTCATCCCCCTGTACCAGTGCTTCACCGTGAGCCGCCGCGCCGACGCTAAGCACAAGCACATCATCGCCCTGTACACCAAGGACGAGTACTTCGCCATGCTGGCCGAGAACGAAGCCGAGCAGGAGGCCTGGTACCAGGCCATCAGCGAGCTCATGAATCAGAGCAAGAGGGGCTTCCTGGAGCAGGAGGACCATGCCGATCAGCAGGTGGATGAGGATGATGAGCACTACGGGGCCACCCTGAGGCCTGGCACCGTGTTCAAGGAGGTGTGGCAGGTCAACGTGAAGCCCAAAGGCTTGGGACAAACGAAAAACCTCACTGGAGTGTACAGGTTGTGCCTCTCCAGCAAGGCCATCCACCTTGTCAAGCTGAACTCGGAGGTGCCCTCTGTTCACTTGCAGCTTATGAACATTCGCCGCTGCGGACACTCAGAGAACTTCTTCTTCATTGAAGTGGGCAGATCTGCCTCTATTGGGCCTGGTGAGCTCTGGATGCAAGTGGATGATTCGGTTGTTGCCCAAAATATGCACGAGACTTTTCTGGATACGATGAAAGCTCTAAAGGCCTTTGCAGAGTTCAGGCCCAGAAGCAAGAGCCAGTCTTCTGGTGGTGGCAGCGGTACCAATCCCATATCCTTCATCACCACCAGAAGGCACTTGGGCAACCTACCCCCCAGCCAGACAGGCTTGCAGAGAAGATCTAGAACTGAGAGCGTTGCTGGAGGCACTCCTCCTACCACCAAAAGCAACAACTCCTATCGCTTCAGAACTTCCAGTGAAGGAGAGGGAACCATGACTAGACCTTTTAGGTCAGTGACTGGGAGCCTGATACACCTGAATACTGCAAGGATGAATTTGGGCCGGCAGGAAGGGAGTGGAAGGTACGTGAGAGCCGCTTTCAGCTCATCTTACCACACCAGGTCTGCTTCGCTGCCTGTTTCTCATTTTCCCTCTACCACAAGTCCCATCAGTGTTTCTTCCAGCAGTGGCCATGGTTCTGCTTCGGACATGCTGACCAGGCCTTCTAGCTCGTCTGTTTGTGGTTCCCCAAGTGATGGGGGATTCATCTCTTCTGATGAGTATGGCTCCAGCCCTGGAGATTTCAGGTACTTTAGGGTGAGGAGTAATACACCAGATTCCCTGGGAAACACACCACCTATCAGAGAGGAGAACTGTCTGAGTGAGTACATGTCCATGAATAAGCAACAGGGAGATGATGGCTCAAGAGATGATTATATGGAGGCTGAGAAATGCTTCAGGAAAAGAGCTTACTCTCTAACAAAGCCAAATTCTGTGGCAGTGCAGCAGAAGACAACGCAAACCACAGCTTTGTTGGATGAAGATTCTGCAGGAAATCATGGACGATTACTTTACTCTGAAACACCAAAATTGAAAGATAACCATGAATTGGAGTACAGTGACACTAACCTTGATTCCATGTGTAACCAAAGCAGGAGTAAAGCCAGGGATGATGGGTACATGCCAATGATGCCAGGAGTCGCATCTTCTCTATCCAGCACCAGCGATTATTTGCCAATGACTCCTAAAAGCATGTCTGTTCCAAAACAGATTAACAATTCCTGGTCACCATCTCAGGTCGACTCCCGAGGCTATATGATGATGTTTCCAAAGGGCAGCTCCTCACCTGTACGGAGTCCTTTAACTGGATTTGCTTCTAAAGGAAGTAATGAGAAGATTGTAAACAACGAGTACATGGATATGTCACCTGGCAATTCAGTTCCAAAGCACCCCGGTGATTCAAATTATATTCATACTGCTTCTGTTTCCAAAGGTTTTAGTTCATATTTTTCTTTGCCCCGAAGCTTTAAGGCATTATCAGGACAAAATGGTGACCACAGTGAATATGTTCCAATGTCTTCACCTGGAAAACTCTTGTATGGTGCACCAGAAAACGTAAAGGGGGTCAGCAGTGAGACTCTGGCTAATGGCATCTCTAAATTGCCGACGTTGAAGGGTTCTGATGAAGGACTTGGGCAGAGCAGGGCTGCCAGGCCCACACGTCTGCCCCTCGGCACGAGAGGGAGTAACACCATCCCCAGGATGTACGATCGCACGGTCCCACCCGAGCCAGCCAGCCCCGGGGAATACATCAATATTGATTTTAATGAGAAGGCGAGTAACACGCCCTATTCCTTATCTGCAGAAGGATCTCCATCGTCTCTGGGCTCAAGCAGTGACCACAGGCAGTCACCTCTCTCTGATTACATGAGTGTTGACTTGGATGTGCAGTCACCGAAAGCAGCGAAGGAACTGTCGAACTCTCTGACAGATATTTCAATTTATGCAGGTTCCAGTATTCCTAGAAACCAACCAAACCCTGACTATGCCAGGCTTTCATTTGGTGCTGCATGTGTTAGCACGGCAAGTAACAGGACTGATGACTACACTGAGATGACGTTCAACATGGCAGCCACACCACCAAGGCCATTTGCCACTGAATCTGACAGTGCTGGAAAGATGGATAGTCCTTCTTCCATCGTTAATAGACTCTGCATTGTGGATCGATATGCTGGTAGCAGTAGCTTCTCTGTCCCTAGCTCTGACCCTCCTATAGGACCGAAAGTGATTCGAGCTGACCCTCAAGGCAGGAGGAGACACAGTTCTGAGACGTTCTCTTCTGCTGGGACTGTGACCACCTCAGCCTCTTTCTTTACTGACAGTAGCAAAAGACACAGCTCTGCCTCATTCGACAACGTTTGGTTGAAACCGGATGAAAACATTTCTGATGGTCAGGAAAACAAAATGTCCAGGGATACCTCAACTGGATTTCAGAATGGCTTAAACTACATTGCTCTGAATTTACGTGATGACCCTCTAAGCTGTGAGGCAAGTACTACAGCGCCAGCTTGCCATCTCCAAAATGGTACTTCAGGTTTGGACAGTGGAGCTTATGTAAGCATAGATTTCAGCAGATCAGATGGGCTGAAGTGTAACGCGAGAAAAGGTTTGTAACTTTAAAAGCACTTGCCTTTCATGCTTGCTTAACCATAGGAATTAGATTGTCTGCTTAGTGCTGTCTTCAGAGTGGGGTAAATGCTTTTTATAATCTCCTGTGTTATTCTAGTACAACCAGTTTTGTTGTAGTGCAGCATCTGAACCGCTGAACAGCAGTGAGAGGGGATGTGGTCCTTGGCCTAAAGCATTTATGTGTCTCTTCTAGGCAGTCAGGGGTGTTACCAAACTGTCGTCTGCCTTTTTTTTCCCTTTAATTAATTTTGCCAGCTTAAGCATTAATGGTATTTCATGTTGTGAATTCTTGTCCTGAGGTTATAGTAGCTCTTTTCTTTGCTTCTGTTTTGCTGTTTTTCCCTTCTTGGAACTAGATGACTCTTCATTTTTTTTCCTGAACTGAAATTTTTGTTATTTAAGACCTCAAAATGGCTAAATTGGTTTAGACCCCTAAATTGGAGGCTTAAATATATTTAATGTTTCTTTTTAATGTAGTTGAAATACATATTACAGCTTTTTTTATGTGCAAATCTGCTCAGATTTATTTAGCTGAATCTTATGTAAACAGAACTCAGTTTTTTCCCTTGAAGGTTTGGTGGCTGCTTTTGAGCTTTGGTCCCCACAGTATCTTTGTGTTCTCTGGAGAAGGCTGAGAGCTTGGCTGACCAGTGTGGAGGGGGGCTCAGGCAGCTCATGGCCTTCACATTCACCACCTAGGGCTCAGCTGAGCTGTCACCTTTCCCTGGGATGTGCCTTTTGTGTAGCAGGTGAGGGATGCCTGTGGCTGAGGAAGAGCAGGCTCTGAGCAGTGGCTTCAAGGTCTGAGACCTGCTGGGGAGGCTGCTGCCTTTCAGGCTCTCAGTGTCTGTCCCAGCGGTAAGGTAATGCAGTTTGAAGTGTGCATAAACATAAAGGTGTTGCAGGTGGGGAGGAAGAGTATGGGGAGGAGGAGGGGCAGTCCTGTTGATGTGACAAGCTGTCACGGTGGGAGCAAAGCCACTGATGAGTGGTGTCACTGCATTTTCCCCGGCTGAGCAGCCGTGTCTGTGAGCGCTGTGCTGGAACTCTGCAGGAACAGTCATGGCTTTGGTGCCAGTGACCCACTGAACTCCTTACAGTCATGCACTCTCTGGTAGAAAACCATTTTTGTTGGAAATGATGGTTTCCCCTCTTTGCAAATGTACATATAGTCAGTAATTGTTGGATACCAGGAGGAAATATTTAATCATGGTTGGACATTGATACTTGTCTACTCTGTCCACAGATAAAGCAGTAAGGGGGCAGGCTGCTGCTGACTTTTACATTTTTAATATTTTTAGTTACAATCTTGAACGCTGAAAGGATTTTTTTTCTAGTTTTGATTTAAAACTAAGTTTCTAAAGGTAGAAGATATTGCAGGAGCTTAAAATTATGTAGCTTTTACTAGTGGAAAGTAGAAGCCTGACTCAGCTTGCATGCCATTCAGAGTCTGGCAGCACTGCTTGGGGCTGCTCAGAAATGTGTGGTTTGCCTTAGTGGTTTTTTTTCCTCTGCTTTGTTTTGTTGGTTGGAATCAAATTTAGAAGACGTTGAAAGTTGCCAGTCCAAGAAGTGCTTTCTTCCAAAGTCAGTCTTTCAGCACTTCAAAGATTTGTCTGCTAAATTGCAGTCAGAGGCACACTGATTGCTGCAGCTAATTTGTGTTTGTTTTTTCATGGTTTTTTTTAAAGCACCTCCAAAACCAGCAGAATTTTAAACTTGTTCTTATTCCCCTTATATTACTAAAATCTGTATTATAAAGCATTTTTTTTACATAATTAGAGTGAAAAAGAATGAATATATTTTCCTTTTAGCTATATTGTAAATATTACATTGAAAAATATTTTACAAGAGATACTGTGTTTGGAAATTTTGTTTATGATAAGCATTTTGCTTGCTGTTGCTGCAGCAAAGTATCTACAGCCCTGTACTTGGGGTTTTTTCCTTCCCTATTACAAGTTGCAGAGGAGTGAGAGGCATAACAGCTGCTGGCTTTTGTTGGGAATTGAAGTTTTCTGGAAATGAAATGCATTAAAAGGAGGCAGAAACAGTTCTGTGCAAAACGCATGGGCTTTGCCAGGAAATCAAGCATCTTTATGGTCCTAATGAGAAACACAAAATTATACAAGGCCTAACAGTCTTCTGTGAAGGCAGTGTAAAATATTTCTGGTGTATAGCAGGAGGGTAGATGGGGTGTGGACACTTATCACTTGTAGGGGCTCATGAAGGGGTGAACAGATTTTGGAATAGTCGAGGCTAAAAGCAGCTTACCAGACTTGAATTTAGTTCTGCAAATTGGTGGTGTATGTCTATTTCTCAGGAGTGACTTAAAACTCTTGATTATAAGGAAAGCTATTTATTTTCACATATGAAATCATGTCTCTGAGCAAGCACAGTTTTAGGAGTCTGTATTCTTTAAACAGCTTATTGGTTTCTATGGTAATAAAGCTTTTATTTTAATATTTAAGAAGTTTTCTGTAATCCAGAAAAACATTTTCAGATTCCAATAAGTAGTGAAAATAAAGCTTCAGTCTTAAACCTCTTGTCTCCTGAAGAGGTGTAGTATGCCTTCAGGTAATTTATATTTTTAATGCTTTTGGAGACTTAGCAGAACTGTGTGCTGTCTTACTGCATCTCACTTTTTCAGTCTCTCTGCCTGAAAAAGTGCTCTGTAGGTAAATCCATTCTTAAGGAAAATATTTAGCAGATGTATTTACCCTTAACTTCCTAGAAAGGAGCTATCCCATCTGTATTAAATTCTGACAGGTAGAGAACTTCATCTCTTCTCCCTGAACCACAGTTTTATTGGAAGGAAAACACTTCCCAGCTTTGGACTGTTTGCTTTTTGTTTTTGTTTGCTTAAGTGGCATATTGTGTTCTGTGACTCAGCTGTGTTCTCCAAGCTGCCGAGGGTGGGGGAGTGATTTCCAATGCATCACTGCTCCCTCATTGTAATTCCCAAACTACTTTTGGTTCAGGTTCACTGATGTGAGTTCACTGATGTTTTGTTTTCCCCTTCTCCATTCATGACATGTATGGAGGAGGGGGAGAGCACAAATGTGGAATGGTAACTAGGCCTGACTTGTTATTAAACTCTTTTTAGGGGCTTAGGCAAAGCTTAGCTCAGGTTTTAGTTGATAATGATAATAAGAATATAAGATACTGATTTTCAATGCTTGCAGTTTAAGGAGGTCATTAGCAAAACAATTTCATCATGAAATTGTTACACAATATTGAAGTAAGTGGTTTGCAGTTTTGATTACATGAATCTGAGTCATGACATTTTGTGCTAGGAGTACAGAACACTAAAGCTACTTCAAACAGGGCTTAGCTAATGTATACCTTGTTATTGAACCTTGTAGAAACTAAGCGGGATAATGAGAATGGGCAGTAATAAAATGCATAATGAGTCCTGTATTATACAAGTTTCTTCAGTCTTAATTAGAAATATTACACCTTCAAAGATACCCTGGACTCTAAAACCAGCTGTTTAGAGTAAATGTAATGTTCAGCTTAATAGCAGCTCAGCTATTTTACACCCACTCTTCAATCTTATCTGCTACTCTGTGGTGCTTACCTGATATTCTAGCACTATGCTATTATTTAAGATGTTCTGTGAAGTGCAGGATTATAACATAATTGTTCCTCACCTTTTTAATCTCTCCTGTTCCAGACTGGGTGAGAGTGCTGTGTATACTTTGGGAAGCTGAGAGGAAGGAAAACAACAACAGCTGTAAAGCAAAACTTATGTTTCAAATTGTCCAAATCCTTTCTGGTAACTTGCATATTTCAAATGCAAAATCTGGAAGAATATAAGGAACAGTATATACTTTAAGAAATTCAGAAGCTGAAAGTTTTAGCTATTACTAATATAGTAAATTACAGTTTATGGGATATGAAGCAAATAACCACTCCTTTTGGGTTTCTAAGTAGTGGTTTAAAGTTTGTTTCAAACTGAGGCTCTTCTGTATTGGCAGAATACTTAAGGCAGGGGCCCATTTAAAAATAATTTGAAGAACTCTACTGCAGCACATCCAAATGCTGCTGTGTATCCTACATCTTTGAAGTAGTGCTGGGATAATAATTTTTTAAAAAACCCAAACAACTCAAACCATTTTAATCTTGCTGTAACAGATGCCACTTTAATAATATTGGGTAACTTGCAGCTATGCTTAAAAATACCCTGAGTAATTTCTTCTTGAGTAGTATGTGAGCTGCTGAAGGCAGAACAGATTTTTGCCATGTGGCGTGGGAGTGAGTTAATTATGACATATTTGACCAAGAATCAGTTCAGTTTTACTGGTACTTTGGTGAGAAAGTCTGAGACAAGAATGTTCCCCTGCCACTGAAGGAGAATGCTTACTTGGAATCAGTGTTGAAATACTTCTGGAAATCAGCTTTCCAGACTTCAGATCCACAGTTGCAGCTGATGGTGACGTTTGTCTTTTTGGAAGTCCAAAACCTTTCCCTTGTAGCTGTCTAGTAGGTGAAAGCATTGGCTGCAGGATGCAGGGAGGTCTGGGAGTAATCCACCATGGGTTCAGAGTGCTTTTTGTGGTTGTTTTTGAGTTTATTTTGTTTTTTATTTTAAAGTCTTTTGTTGAAATCTTTAATGCTTTATTACCCTTTCACTCTTCCCTCTACAGCTTCACATTTTCCCCCCCTTTGGTGTCTGAGGGCCCCTTGTTCCCCTGTTGCTGGGGCAGCAGGTTGGAGCTGCAGAGGGTGGGCAGCGCTGTTTGGTCTTTCCAGAGGCTGTGTTCCAGCTTGTGATTACTGGGCTGGTTTGTCACTAGGTATTTCTTTGGGGTTTTTGTATGTCCAGTGGTATGTTAGCAGTAGGTAGAGTTTGGGTTTGCTTTTCTCTGCATATGGTCTTTTTTTTATGAAAGGATCTTTAATACATTTTCGTCATTTTGATTGCTCGGGGGAGGATTTATACCTTGAGGTTTTGGGTGGTACTAAAAAGAGCTTATAGTGCTGTGTTGTACCTTGGTGTGTGTGTGCTCTGTTTGTGGGTCTGTGGTGCTCCCAAAACCATGCTGAATTCTGTTGATTGCACTAACAAGTTTGTTTTTCTGAGCTGAAGAAGGAAACAAACTCCAGAGTTCTATTTTAGCTACTGTTGTGATCAAATGTGGCATTCTTCAGCTCAAAGGAAAATGGAGTGATAAAACTGGAAGGCAGGTGTGAGAGAGTCAAACTCTGGAGCCTGAGGATGTACTGTTACTGCTGTTTTCTCTTAAAAATGGCTTGTTGTCTTACAACACAACCTTAAATGGTGTGCAGTGACTTGGCTGGAGAGCTGCTTGATGGTCCACCCTGAAAATTTGCTCTTTAACTTTTTTTCAGTTCATGTTCTAAATATTCTCAACAATCCTATGAGAATACAAGTTGCACAAGTTGCACTGTTGTCTTGCAGGTTTAGGCAGTGACAAGGGAAAAATGGAGAAGTGTGTTCCAGTTTTAATCAAGCCCTGCAACTCTGTGAAGGTCACTCAAGCTTAGGGATGGGTTATGATTTACTTGAGAGGCAGAGCTGTGATCAGGAAGGGATTTCTGACATACTTGAGGGCAGTGGGAAGACAAAGGTAAATGAGCCTGACTCATCAAAGGCATTTCAGAGGTGTTCCTGAGTATCTTATCTAAATGATCTTGAACATGTTTAAGTGTTTGGATTTGTGGAGATTTTGCTTCAGGTGTAGCATTACCCCAGGAGCAACAGGGTTAGTAGACTTAGCAAGAATTTTCTGCCCTCTTCAAGTCATGAGCTGTATCTTAAGGGCCAGAGGTTGCTTTTGCTTGTTTCCAGACATTATTTTTCTGTTGATTTAGATCTATGGTTGGATGCAAACCATTGAGACTGCACCTGTGTGTATACATGTGTTTTGTGTGCCAGTGACTCGTGAGTTAAGTGTGAGGTCTAATCTTTTTTATTCTTCCAAGAAGAGAGGGTGTTTGAAAGAAGTGGCTTGTACTGAAATTACTATAGTTAAGATTTGGCTGTAATTCCAAGGTAAAGCTACAATTTAATGTGACTCAAGGAAACTGAAAACTTTAATAAATTACTACTAAAGGTAAATAGGGGTTGTATTCACTGCATAGCATATGTATGTTATGAACTTCTATAAATACCAAACTGAATTATTATTTAGGGCATAAATAGATAAGAATAGTACTTCCTTTTTGCTAGGGTATGAAAGGCTGATAAATATGCTGCCTACTTGGAGGAAGGTTCCTTTTTTATTAGAACAGAATTTTGCAGAAAGATGGAGAATATCAAAATGCCTTTTTTTTTTCTTCTGAAAATTGTAGGAAGTAATATTAAAAGGGCTGCAAAAAACCTATTAAAATTGGTTTCTGAATTTATTGAGGCACTGTTGAGGGATACTCCTTCTACAGGGAATAGTGTGATTCTGTTCCTGTACTCATGCTGACCCAGTTTGCTTTTTTGTTTAGGTTCTTGCTGACCAGGTGAATTAACCATGTAACTTTTTTTCCTGCTGGATAGCCTGAACCTGAATTATTTTTTGGAAACTAGTGCTTCTTGTTACCCAGATCTCTTAGGCTAGCAGGAGTTTGGGAAGTTCTTAGTGACAGTGAAGCAGATGTTGTATCATGGATAAATATGTCCTGATTGCATACCAGCCCAAGCAGAGCTTTTCTTGTGGGCTGTGGGATAGGTCATTTATATCCCTGTTCAGGCTATTGACAGGTGCTGGCATTTCTGTTTCCTGTATGGAATTATTTTGAATCTTTTGTTATCTGTTAGAACAATTTGTAAGCTCTTTGCTTTTCCAGTAGTACATTGCTCCATAACAACATTTGTTTTTTGTTTGAAATTTTGTGTGAAATGCTTTGGGAGACCTTTTTTGTCTATATTTCACTGTGTGATGTTTTTTTGGGTGGGTGGGATTTGTATTTAGCTGTTTGTAGAACAAGATGTTTTTAAATTGCAGATTGTGGTGAACAGGAAATCAGTTAGAAATGAGCTGAAAAAACAAACAGATTTGATCTTGAGGTCATTCAGACATTATTACAACAGTGTGTTAATGAAAGCATGTAGCTCCAGACAGGATCTCTACTTGTTGTGGAACCTGAACAGGTAGACAGGATGGAGGTCCCCATATGGTGCCACAAATGTAAATGTGTTGGTCCCTCTCCTAAGGAGCTTACAATTTAAAGATGAAACTAAAGAGATGGATGAAACCTAATGTGCTGGGGTGGAGAGGAAGATAGAGATCAAGGCTGCTGCCATTGGCAGAGTCCAGATAAGAGCCTGGAAGAGATAAAAGGCTGCTGAGAGTGGTTGTAGGAGAGGAAGCTGGTGTAGGCACTTGGAAGGGTATGCACATGGCAGGGAGCAAGGGAAGGCAGTGTTGTAATGGTTTAAATGACTTGAAAAGGATGAGGTGAATGTCAGAACACTGGCCAGGATATTAATCTTGGTAAGAGGAATGTGGACCAACATGTATCTCTGAGTTAGGAACACGTCCCAGTGTTTACTTCTCCCTTTTAGATGTAGAATGTGATTTTTTTCCCTGTTTTTATTTATTTTTCCTTTCTGTAAGTTAATTTTCCTGCACACCTGTGGCTGGTAGATTTGGTGTGAGCAGGTATGCATACCAGAACACAGGACCACCCAGTGCAGCATCCCTGGGCAGATAATGTGGTGTCTGGGGACTGGGGCCTCTGTTCTTGGGAGACTTTGCTCCAGAAGCAGCCAAGCTGGTGGAACTGCCTTGCCATTACTACTGGCTTGTTCTTGGGGTGTTTTTAGGTGGCATCTCTGAGTTTCAGGCAGTCTTCTATTCTAGCATTGGAGAGAAGGCACAGTGGGGCTTGGAAGATAGTCACCTTTAGGATTTGTTACCAATGTCCCAGAGCATTTGGAGCCCATCTCTGGGTCTGCATGGGACCTGCTCGTTGCTGCTGGGTGCTGTCAGCTGCAGGAATGACATCTGTGGAGGCTCGAGTGCAGCACAGTCACTTTCACTGCAGAAAGTGACTTTATTTCTGTGTCTGTAGATCAGGTTGAACCAACGCTGCAGTGGTTTTGGGTAAATCTGGAAGTGGTGGCAGCATCAAGGCTTGATTCACTGTTGAGGGGATGAGTGATTGAAGTATTAATGTTGATGTGTTCCACAAGGCAGACCCTAAACAAGAGTTGGACACTGTTGATTAAATGTTGTCTGTGTTAGAGTCAGTTTAACTCTGTCCTTGTCAGCTCCCAAACTGCTCCTGGAAGCTGAAAGTGCAATCCTTGGCTCTTGGGCATGTCCTGAGGTTTGAGAAGATGTTGCTTCACACAGGCAGTCCAATCTGAACCTTTCTTTTCCACTCCTGTGTGAGTCAGGCTTTGGGGTGTCCTAATGTTAATGGAGAGTCAATAACATAGAAATTGGGAAATGTAAAAAATTGATGTGTGATAGCAGAGAGTGACTGATAGCAAAGATCTATTTATTTTTCTATGCTGGCACACACGAGCCTGCACTAGTGTGTGACTGTGTAGGTATTTGGCTGTGTAGTAACTTTTGCCTTTGACAATCATTTATGGCACTAGAGGTGAAAGAAAAAGGTGGTGCTGAATGCTTGCGGGTGTTGAGGTCTAAAGTGGTTGAGAAGAGGGAAGGGATGAATTACAACAGGTGAAACTCATGTAGAAAGGAAGTTTTGGGAAAGGTGGTTTGGAAGGTGGGGAGCTGTGTCATTAGTCATGAGTGACCCTGCCCTTTCTCTTGCTTGTGTTCCTAAGAGCAGTTTGGCTCACTCCAGCCCCAGACCTGTGCCTGCAAGCAGACACTACCCAGCAGAGGAAGAGCAGGGCAGGTGTGTATAATGTGTGTATAATACCTCCCACAAACACACACCCAAGCCTCTGATTTTCTTTTTTTTTTTTTTTTTCCCAGCTTGGGGGATTTCTTGGGCCCAATGAAGTTTGTCTGTTTTATAATTCAAGTCTGTTTTATAATTCTTTAATCCAAGTACTTTTCCAATCTCTCTCTGATCCTGTGTAAACTCCTTGTATCCACAGCAGCCCCCAATCCATCAGGACATGCTGCCTGCAGTCCTCTGTGCATTTTGGACCCTGCTCTGCACCAGCTTAGTTTGGCAGCCCCTGGTTGAAGGCAGAGATAACAAATCTTATCTTTTTTCTCCAGGCCACTTAGGATTGCGGAGATGCTGTGCCCTCTGTGCCTTAGGCTCGTCCAGAGTGTTGTACCACATGCAGTGTGGACCTGTGCTGTAATCTGGGCTTTTAAAATTTCCTGTTATGTTCTCTGCAGGCTGAAGGGTTCTTGTTAGCAGTCTGTTCCTCACTGGGAAGTTGTGAGGAACTCACACTTTGCAGGAGTTTTCTGTGCACTACTGAAAGTTCCCAATATTCCAAGTCCTTTCTGGATGCAGGAGGCAGGGCTGTGTGCACAGAGGTGTTTGCTGTGGCTGGTTTCTCTCCTGTTTGTTTCCAGACAGTTCATAATGCCCACTTTGCAGCAAGAGCACAGAGAGGAAATATTCCTCTCTATTGGCACTCAGGGCTCCTGACCTTTGTCACTGGAGCAGGGGGAATTGCAGCAGGTGGTATTCTCAGAAGCCACACAAACAACTTTGTTTTTTTTGGCTAAAATTTACCCATATTTTCTGTGGCTCAGGTCAGGTGCAGTAACTCACACACTTGCTGAGAGAATGCTTTTTCAAAAGCAAAACCTTTTCTTTTGATTCTTTTGCAACATGAAAATCTGAAATTTTGAACTGTGTATTTTGAGGTGGAAAAGAGTAAATTTTTAGTGTTGTTGTGTTATATTGTAATAGAAATTTAGTTTAAAACCTCCAAACAAACAAACTCAAAAAAATCTCCAACAACTTCTTGTCAAGCTGTCCAGTGCAATTTGAGTTGGTATTAGACCTCTGCCAAAACTGCAGGCAAGTTTACTAATTCTAGGAATAGTATCAGCAGCAGAGATGACATTAGGGAGTGTGCATACAGCCTTCCTAGAAACAACCCTGCTGTTTATTCCAACAGGAAAAGAAGCCACTGTTGCAAGAGATAAGGCATTTCTGCTAAGTGAGGAGAAATTATCTGAAAGCATGGGAGAGGTTTTTAGCTTGTAAAATTGCTGAGCACTAATAGTAGCAAACCCATGTTTTGAATGAACAATTCTGGGATATTGTTACCAATTGCTGTGTTTAAGTAGTTTACCCAGTGAAAAGTGGGTCATGCAGCAGGATTTTCTTTAACCAAATTTTATGCTTTTTTTTGCTTGTGGAAACTCAGTAAAATTATAGGTTCAGCATATATTATTTAGCTGATTTTGAGCATCATTAGTCTGTTGTTGGCTGGAGAAAGTACATGGAGTATGTGCTTGGTGGGCGGCAGCTGGTTGAAGAGCTTGCCAGATCAGGATGTCTGTGTGTCAGGGCCTTGTTTGGGTCACCCAGGCACTGTAACTCACATGTGAGGGATGCAGCAAGTGGGTCAGGTTTTGATTTGTATTTGGAGACTCGGTGTCTGCCAGGTGCAAATTAAGAAATTTGGCTTTTCTCAAATAACTCTGCTTGCCTCTAGCAAGGTCTAAAGCTATGCCATTAAAATAAGAATTCCAAGAAATAGGATAATGGCATGTGATAGAATCTGGATTTGGTAAAATTTGGAGCAAAAGAAAAATTTTCACTAATTTGTGAAGAAAGTGATTGGGCAAATGAGCCCTCCCTGGCCTGCCTGCCATGGGAGGGCTCCATGTGGAACTCACTGCTGTGCTCCTGCCCCAGCCTGGCTGCTGCACAAAATGCTTTTGGATGCCACATTGTGTCCTGAGGTTGTGCTGAGTTTAGTGCTTTCCTGAACAACAGGAATATTGTGTGGCTGTGTGCAAAAATCTAGGGCTGCTCTGCTGCTTTTGATCTGCATAAATCAGATTAATTCTGATTTCCCCCTAACCTGAAGTTCAGGAAATGGAGAACTTCAGCAATGTTCTCCAGAAAGCATTAGGCTGTCTTAGTCTTTGACATGGAGATTTTAATAATTTAATTATCTTAAATTAATATCTTCTGTAAGCAAAGCTTTTATCCTTTTAGGAATCAATTGCAGAATTATGTCAGCAAAAGCCTTTCCTGTAAGAACAGGTATTATTTAGGATGGATTTCTTTGAGAGAATTAGGGTATGTCTGCTGTGTTCTCAGAACCTCTCAGTATGTTTCAAAGTGTCCTGACTTGTATGGCCTTGATAATTCAGAGGAAATGAAGTGTAAATTCTGTATATTCTCATCTCATACATTTTCAAGTGGAACACACTGGGTTTGCATCTAATGAATTACAGCTGATTTATATCTCTGCCCCTAATTTTTATAAAACTATGTGATTTTTGCGTAGAAAACTTGCAGAGTGCTTTCTCAGTGTGTTCCTTAATTTTAAATAGAACATCTTTCAGCAATGCTGCCACCCTGCTTTAAATATTTGCCCCTTAGTTTCTCTTCTGCCTTGTGATCTTTTTCCTCTGATTGTTCATCAGCAAAATTCAGATAGCTGCCTGTAGTTTTATAATCTGATTCCATCTTAAACTGATGAATTGAAATGGAATTGTGTAATGAAGAGAATGTTGCTTCAGTTTTCCAAACTCTGCTTCTGTATTTCGTGTGATGAACTTTGAAAATGTTTGGATGCTGTCTAGACTTGTTTTCCATATTAAACATTGATAAGAAGTTGAGTTTGTATTATTGTCAATAGTCTGAAGCAGTAGAGCTCAATTTTGAATAAAGGCTGAAGCTTTTGTGCAAAATCTATTAATAGAGCTGAAATTTGGATACAAAAGCCCAGTGTAGGGTGCAAAGCAATGAAAACTACTTAGAGTAGTATATTTCTGGGCTGCCTTGAAAGGTTTTTTGCAGAGGTTTTTTAGCTGCTTGTTTGTTGCCATGATCAGTTATCAGATTTATATATATTTTTTTTGACTGTAGATTTTCTTAGAAGAGCTTGTGACTGTCCAGGAACAACTGTGTGTTTACACTGCAAGAGAAAGTCCTGTCTGATCTGGCTACCAAGCTTTACTTGGTGGCATTTGTGTTTGAGAACTTCAGGGGAATGCTGGGTTACTCTGTGAGAATGTCCCTCTTGTCTCTGCTAGTTCACATCTCATAATTTGTTTATCTTATAGAAGAGATCCTTCATCCCTTTTCCTGTCAGCTTCCTTTACTGTTCAGTCAGTGCTGAGTTAAATCCATTCATATGGGATCTGGTATGAAGTGTTAATCTGGTTTTTATTGTTGATCAGCAATTCTCATATCTGTACTATTAACATAGGAAATTGGTGTCTAAGGAGTCTTACATTGAGACTGAAATAAGATTATTCAGCTTCACAGAAGCACTGCTATTTTCTTCAAGCACTGCATGGCCTCATTAGGTGTCCTTCACCAACTGGTTAATGAAAAAATGGAAGCAGTTCAGGTGTGGGAGAGAAGAACCATCAAGAAGCTTCATGTGCAAGTTCTTTTGCAAACTCTGAAAATAAGGCCCCGTGACCCAGCCCAGCTCCAGGGATGGGGGTTTGGGAATCCTGCCAGGGCTCTGCTCTGTGACTGTGACTGCCCAGCTGCCTTGGGCTGGGCTGCAGACCCCCCTCAGCCCTGGCTGCAGCCTCCACTGCTGTGACAGGGCATTTCTGGGATGCTGGAGGTTCCTGCTGGGTGACCTGGGGGCCTTTGGCTGGACCCCTGAGGTGGCCCTTGGGAATGGTAGTGGCTGCAGCACTTTGTGGGAGGGATCTTGCAAGACTTCAGTCTCCTCTTAGATTTCAGATGAAATATTTTTCTTTTATGTGGTCAAGTTTCACAAGTTGCTCTTAGCCTTTTCTGTCTGAGAAAAGATATATGATAAATATGATAAATATAAATGATATATATATGTATATAATATATAAATTTGCTTGATACTTTCGTACCAAAAAAGTGCTGATGACTCAGGACACCAGCCAGCTGTACTGCTCCAACTGCAATATTGCAATTTCCAGCTTTAATAAAGGGATTAGAGAAGTGGTGACAACCAATAGCTCCATGTATGGAAGACTCAAGGCTTTATGGAATGACATCAGCTTGTAGGTGATTATGTGAAACTCGCTCATGTTTATTTACAGTTCACACGAGTCTGTTTTACCTTAAAAACAGAGAAGAAACATGTTGAAGTGTAGTTTCTAATCATGGAGGCAGGAGATTAATGAGCTCTTGTTTAGGATGTGCAGAGTTTTGGGAAGAGGAGATGCTGCAGGGAGGTGCCAGTCTTTCTTCTGGTTTCTGATCAATTAATCTGTGCTGTTTGAGCATTACCTGATACTCTTGCTTTAGAATTGGTTGCCATGCTGCTTCAGAGAATTAAATTTAGGATTTAAGCAGGCTTGGGGTTTTTTTGCTCATAAGCCCTTCCCCTTCCCCTCCAAATATCTTAAATGTAATTTGGCATTAGTTTATGAAAATTTTCAAAACACTTTAGGTGTAAATACTGAGTTCTGCCATATGGGATTGTCTGATTCAAGCAACTGGGCCTTTGCTCTTCAAAATGTTTTGGGGATGTGCTTGGAGAGATTAGAATAACTTGTCAAACAGCTTTCAGGTGTGTCTTGTGTGGAAGGCGTGGAGGAAAAATGTCCTGACAAAAGCAGAGACAGTTTTTGAAGTTCCTTTTATGTGAGCTTACAGGTCCACAGCAAGGAGAGGGTGGGGGGTTGCTGGTAAAGTTAATTTTTATTGAGTATAAGTTTAATATAGAAAGTTTAACTGTTTTAATGTTTGACTTGCATGCATCACTGAGGTGTGATTCATTGCAAGCTGTGGTGCATATTTTCATTCTTTGGTCTTACAACAAAACAATATTTTTCTGAAGAGGAAAATTATTTCACAAATAATAGCTTCAGTTGGCTTTTGTGAAAACAAAACCATTGCTGACCACATCACGCTCTGTCTGTTCCAAGCAATAGCTTTTTGTAGTGATCTTATGATGTCTGTGAAATAACACAAATGGAGATTCTCAAGTTGTGGGTGTATTTTGGCTGTTTCTTCCTTTAATTGAGGAGAACTAAGTTGCTGTATTTTTGAAATGACTGAAATATTTAAAAAATGAAACACAGCAGCCTGGACCTTGGTGAGGGCTGTGTAGGATTAAAAGGGAGTTTCTCCTGAAGTGGAAGCACCCCTCTATACTTCCACACTGCTGCCAGCCCTGCCATTGCCTTTACCCCTCTGTCTCTGGAGCCACAGGCAGCCCTTGCTGAGTGCTGGGATGGGGCAGGGCTGCTCAGCTGAGCTTTGGTCTTTTTTCTATTTTTTTAGCCTTCTTATTTCTTTCAGAGGGAGAGTACTTTTAGCTGGACAGAAGTCAGAATTTCTTTAGCACAGGGTGGAGTTTGTGTGTGCATACCTCATGATTGGTGTGTAAGTAACTATACAGGCTTGCATTAGTACACATAATGCTTGTTCTTTACATGGTCATCTTTTCTTTAGCATATCCTTGGAGTAGAGGCAAGGAAGAGCTATGAGATCTTCAGCAGTGAGATGTAGCTGATGTCCTTGTGACCCACCAGAAGAGCATGGGCAGGATTAAGCCCTGAGACCCCTTCCTCAGTTCCACAGGGGTCTGTGCTGCCATTGCTGTGCTGTGTAATGAAGTGTTCCCATATTGCAGCTCAGGCAGCTCCCAGAACAGGGAGAGAGCTGGCACTGTGTGGCTTTGAGGGAAAAAGTAGTTGACATTTCTGTATCTGTTTTCTTGAGCCTAAATCTCTTGCACTCGTTGTTTCTCAATGAGAGCAACTGGCTGTTTTCTTCTTCACTGCACTGCAGGGAAACATCCTGCAGGTATGTACCTGCAACCCTGAGAGAAGGTGGGACAGACACCTGCCTGGCAGAGGACAGTGCCCTCAGTCTTGCCTGAGAGGACAGAAATGATGGAAGAGTCTCCAGTCTGTCTCAGCTGGGAGAGTGTGATTCACAGTAGCCCTTCAGACTGAGAATTGGTGTTCACGTTGGCTCAGCTGGGAGCGGAAGGGGTTTTGTAGAGAGCTGGAAAGTGACTTTTTATATGTTCCTCATTTGTGTTCATGTAACTGCAGAAAGCATTTGCATGCCCTTCATCACTTTGTCTTCCATGTCAGGAAACTCCTGAGTTGCTCTCACCTTGGCATGTGCATGGTTAATTGCAAGTCTGATGTTGTGCTTTGAGGGCAGGCTCCCTCCTGTTTTCGTTTGTGCCTCGTGGCCCATCTGTACCTTCCTGCAATACAAGAGTATTTTTTTGCCCCTCATTTTAGCAAGCTCTTGGACTTCTGCCTTTTCCAGTCAGTTTGGAGCCCCTGAAGAAGGGAGCTGGCTGTAGCTGTGTGCTTTTGTACTTGGGTGTTGCCTTTCAGTGAGACTTCCTTCAAAAAGGGACGAGTGTGCTGTGAGGTGTTTCTAATGAGAACTAAATAAAGCTTTTTCCTGAAAAGCCGAGGACAGGGCATGCAGCTGTCAGGACTTGCTGCTCCCTGCCTGGAGCAGGCACTGCAGGAGTGTTGGTGTTGCAGCTGTGCCCTGCTGGCAATGGAGTGTTGGCTGCAGGGTCTGTCACACCTGGTGAGGCACTGCTGGGGCTCTCTGTGCTGCACAGTCCTGGCAGGGCAGTGGGGACAGTGCAGGGGAGCTCTGAGCTTTGGGCTGTCCCAGCATGGGCTGGCTGCTGCCCCAGTTCCTGTCCCATGTACACGTGTCACTGTGGCTGCAGTGGCTCTCCAGTGCTTGTTTCAGGCTCCATTGTTCTTCCTTCCCTCAGGATCTCTGGAGGGTTGGCAGCTGGGAGTGTCCCCTCCCTCTGTGAAGTACCTGTGTTCTGCAATCAGCAGCTCTCACTCCTGCAGTGGATAAGCTCCATGTGTTCTCCTCCCTAGAAAACATTCTTTTCTGATATAACTTACATCTGAAATGTCACTGACTTTTTTTTTCCCCCCTTCTTTCTAGACTGATTGCATTGCCATGGAAACCATTGTTGGAAGAGAAGACTTTTCTGCTGGTGACTCCAGAAACTGTGTGGTGCTTTTGGAAGCAAAGCTCAGCTCCAGCCAGCTACTTTCATTTCCACCAGCACGGACATAGACACACATCCTTCTCATTAGTTTTTTCATAGACATCGGGCTCTCTACAATTGAATTAATTTGAATTGACGTTTTTTCATAGCTGTGCTTTGGTGATGGAATTTGGTCTTTCATGTCATATCTATTTGGGAGGCAGTGTGAATGCTAATAGCAGATCCCTGTATGTCCCTTTCTTCTTCCTGCCTCTCTTGTTAATTTTTAAAAAAAATTTATATTCTGAGAAGTCAAAGCTGGTTTCTGATTGTCTGTTTAACATGGGTTTTACTTCTCTGGTACATTAACAAGTGGTTAGCTTAAAACATGTATTGCTTAGAAATACTTTGGCAGTTCAGGATTTTTCCAGGTGACTGGGCAGAAGGAGGGAGGGAGAGATGCACATTAGCTTGAGGGGTGAACCTGTGGGACTGGATGGGTCTGAGGAAAAGAGACCTCTTCTGCCTTTTTTTCTTTTTTTTTTTAAGGTTTTGCTTTTATGGTACAAGAGGTATTTCTTGAGCATAGGCTAGAGGCTTTTCAGTCAAGTGTCTGTCAGAGCTTAAACGGAAATTTTTTTTTTGCTCAGAATTTTGGTATGTACAAAGTAGGATTAATGGGCTGGTTGTCTTGTAGATTGTTTTTGTTCTTGTTTATAAATATGAATTGTGTAAAATGAGGTTTTTGTTCATGGATTCGAATGGAGAACTGCGGAGTCGTATCCAATGTTTGTGACTTCTGCATTAGACTTGTCAGCTGTAGCTTTTTAAAGGGAAACCACCCTAATTGATCTTACTTTCAACCAAAGTCCCACTTTTAATTTGGGACTATTTTTGTTCTTTCTTTCTTTCTGGCATAATGGGGAAATAAAGTAAAATGTTAGCTCATGGATTGTCTTTATCCCACTGACAGAAATGTGAACAATGACTATTTGACATTTTTTAAAATAAGCCCTGATTTTTCTACAATTTAAGTGCTTCACTCTTGTACTGAATTTTTTTTTGGTTGAAATGAGTTTAGCTTTTTAACACTGCTATGAACTTAAAAGAGCATGACACTAGTCATTGGTACATGCAATGGATTATAAAAGGCACTGACGATTGCTAAAGGGTTTCAAAGTGGTACACAAATCCTCATGCTGTACTGCACCACACAGCTGGGAATCCTCCACATGTATATTGTACAAGGGATGGGCCAGGCTGCCTCACTCCAACAGCCAACCTTCACATTGCTGGTACAGTTTGTGTAACAAATCAGACACTGTCAGCTTGGATTGTTCAGTGACGTGTACCCAGATCTGTTTCTGAGTAGTAATGAAATGTACATGTCACTAAAATACAAGGTGATTGTTGTGGGGTTTTTTTAGGAAACATGGTACCAATCAGTTTACACAGTGTCTAGTGACAGGAAAAACTGTTGCTACAGGGTTTAAAAGCACAGACCTGTTTTTGATTCTGAAAGAGAAGTTTCAGTTGGTACAATTACTTGCTGCTAAACATACAGGAATTAAAAACATGACCACTTTTACAGACCATGATACTGTCTTGCCATATAGCTGTTGGTTGGTCTCATAAATGAATAATGCAATACGTAGACAGCTTTTTATAAAGCTTTACATCTTTTCTAAGAAATCAAAATTTGGTGAAGATAGTTCTAAACATTTAATGTGAAAGGAAAAGGTTGTTTTGAAGAAATTTGTTACATACTTATTTCATATTAGAGCCCCTGAGGCTGCCATTGTACAATATACAGCACTGATTTAATACATGCTGAATAAATAAGTAAATGGGTAACCTCAAGTATAGTGGTACAGATACTAATAGGTACGGCATAATAAATATGCAATCTTTTTGAATCTCTTAGTTTACAGCAACTAATTTATTCAGTATTGTGCTGGAAGAACATTTTCAGATGATGTAAAACATATCACTATATATACTACCTTCCAGCTACCCGTTTATGCTGCTGTATAGTACGAAAATACCAATGATAGAACAATGTTTGTCCTGTAAATTTAATTTGATATTGGACAGTTATTGTCTGTACAAACTAAAACATATATGGTTGAAACTGTTCATTATATTTGCTATTTCTGCTCCACAGATCTGTTTTAAAGTTGGGCTGATTGATCTGGCTTTGTCTTCCATTGTAAATATTGTTCTGTTGTTTTCTTTGTAAAACACATCGCGTTTGCGGTTTTGGGAGACTGGCTTGAAGCTCTGTATAGTGTTTATATTTATCTGACTTGGCTTTCCATAGAGCTACTTGCAGTAAATACGTGTTCATGTAGCTCCGTGTCTGCGTTTTATTTTTAAACAAACTTTTGGTTTTTCTGTCAGACCTCCTGCTGCAGCTGCTTCTCCTGAAAGTAGTTTTGTCACCCTGGATCCCTGAGGATTTGGAGAGGTTTTAGCACTGGTTCAAGGTAGTAATTCCCCATCTCTCCAGTTTTCTTTGCCTTTTCACTTAGTTTAGAAGTTAAGACACAGAAAAACACCCAGAAATTTTCTTTGCCATGGATTCATACTGCCTGTAAACAATTTTGCTTTGGCGTGAAAACAACAACAGCAAAATATATATATAAAATCAGTGACCAATACATCTTCTGCTTTAAAGTAGAAGGCATGAACAAAAAATTGCCACAAACTTCGTCCATGACTGGATAGGGAAATCTCATGATCAAAAAGTATTGGTCCTCAAAGAAATTTTCAGCAATACACTATCAAATAGAGGCCTGACTTTGGGGCAGGAGGCAACAGGTATGTTTTGGTGTTGTATCTTTTGCAGTGACATTTTGCTTTTAAAGATACACTAAATAGGTCTCAATATGTGAAACCCAAACACAAATAGATAATCTCATCACTTCACGTAATGCACCCACTTATAAAAGCAACTGAAGTCAGAAAATACCAATAAAAGGTAGTGCCTTCAGATTCCTTACTGACATGAAGGAAATGGCAAATTATGTTCTACAGCAAGAGACTTTTATCCATAGATGGGAATGTATATGATCTCCATAGATGTGGGTGATTACTGTGAAATATGTTGGATGAGACCTTTCTTTAAAATTCCCCAAATTAATTCTTACCCTGTTACTCAGAATAGTACATTGAAACAACTCCCTGGAAAGGTCAGCTTTGCTTTAAGAATTGGGTTTTCCTCAAATAAACCAGTCTTTTCCTTAGGGCCCCTTTGCATAGTGTGGAGCCTGTATTGGGAGGGAAAAGAGAATAGCACTGCTCAATTACAGCAAAAGAGCCCTACCAGCAGTGCAAACAAACAGTGACAATTATCCAAACTCTGTCCAGACTGTTGTGACAGTGTCACAGTAAGTGCTGCAAACTGCCTTTGACTGATTGGATTTGAAATGGGCCAACTGCTGGAGGGTTGTGGCATTTTTTTAATGTGGGGAGACAATTTTATACTGATTTTTCAAGCCCCTTTGGGTGCCTGAGCTCTCTTGTATCTGAAGGATACTGAAAGCTGTCAGCTAAAGCCAAAAGGAAAGATAGAATTCCTGATTTAATCCAAAGACAGTCACTAGAATATATCTTAAAAGTCTTTGGAAATGCATTGCCCAATTCTCATGGCCTGTGCATCTCCCTGAGCTCTGTGGTACTGGAGATAACCAAATACTGGAGAGTCAGTGATTCACAGCACTGGAAGAAGGACCTTGTTAGAGGTACCAGGTATCAATACAATCTGTATTGCATTGTTTTTTATCCCTGCATCCTCTTTTGGCTATAACAACAGTGATTCCTTAAATATATGTAGAAGTTTCTCCCCTCCTTTGTCCATGCAGAGCTGTAGGAGAGCAGGAGCTCTGAGCTTGCTTTGCGTGTCTGAAGATAGAAACTTCTCCCCCTCATCCCCTTTTGCTAAAGAAACACACCAAGTTTTGGTTACTTTGGTTTCTTCAGAGTTAATTTCCAACTTTTTCAAGCAGCATTATGGTTACAACCTGAGTGTGAGGCAAGAGCTCAGCAGGCACCAAACTGCTGTTGGCAGAGCAGCCTCAGCCCGCAGAGCCCTTTGTAGGGACAGCAGGTGTCTGCTGCTGCCCAGTTATTGTCACCTTGGCTGAGGCTGTCCTCAGGCACTGCTCACCTGGCTGCTGCAAAGGAGTAGAGTTAATAATCTTTCTTTCCAAAGCTTGGGAGCTCTAGATACTTACCCTACATTTTAAATGTAGAACACTTACTGCTCCCCTGAGCTAATCACTGCCTCTGTGTCCCATTAGCAAGTGTCCTGCTTTTTTCCACTGGACTAACCTGGAAAGACAAAATTATTCCAGTCTCTTGTGCGGCTTTCAGCTTGTGCTTCTACTGAAGTAGCCATGGCAGCAGAAGTATTTTGTGTCCAGCAGAGCTGGGTTATCTGAAGCACAACTTTTCTGGGAAGGACCTGTTGAAAACACATAATGCTGCTACAGTCCTGAATCTGGCTCAAGAGCCCTCCCTCAGGTGTGTCCCAAGGATGGTGCAGCAGCACAGTTCAGGCAGCAGGCTGACTACAAAAGTACTGCAGCTGGGTATCAAAGGATATAGAAAATAGTTGCAGACCATCAGATTTTAGAACTTGAGCATTGTTGCTTGCAAAATCAGTATGTTGTTTTTTTTCAAGTTGTATAATTACTTTTTAAAATAGATCCTTCCTGCACCCTCTGTTGGAAATGGTCACTGGAGAGGAATTGACTTACACAGCAGAGGACAAAATGCTGCAGACTTGAGAGCTTCTGCAGCACAACACTTGTGTGTGACATCTAGTTCAGGGTACAGAAGAGCTGCTGCACTGCCCTGTGTGCCCAATGAGGTTGTCCTCAGACTGCAAAAGTGTTTAAGAAATTTAAATCCCACCCTAGGAATGAATATGATGTCTATGTAAGCTTTTTCCTCATTGTAACACGATTTCTAGAGGGACTGAAAGTCTCTGCCTGAAGCAGAACATTTATTTTTTTAACATTAGAACAGTGTAAATCCAGCCTAGGCACAAGATTGCTGAATGCTGGTTTTAGGATTAAAACTAGTATTCCTTTAGAAAAATTGCACTTTTTCACTCATCATTCTGGTTGCAATTCACAGTTCCCCACTGCAGGACAAGAGCCTGTGTAGTGGGCAAGAAAGGGTGAGGACCCCCCTCCTGCCAAGCTTTTCTGCAGTGCTCCCTCCTCCAGGCAGGGCCAGCCCTGGCAGTGCTGCTGTCACAGCCACACGGTGCCCTCGAGTGGCTGCAGCATGTCCCCAACAGCTCAGACCTGCCAGCTGCCTGCTGAGATTAACTAAAATAGCCCAAATCTACAGGATTAGTTATGAAAATAAAAACTTGCAAAAACATACCAGACAGCAGGAAAAGAGCCTTAACTGGAGCTGAAGTGGTGTCCAGAGCTGCACTGTGTTTAGGTGGTGTTGAAAACTGTTGTAACGATCCAATGGCCAAAGCACCGTTTTCCTTTTTTAATAATAAAGCTGCAAACACAAACTTTTACCTGTAGTTTAATGTTTATATAGTGATGGATAGCACCTAGAGGCCCCAACCAACATTTGAGCCCCCTCAATGTCTCTGCCCCAAGGAGCTTACAGTCTAAGCATCAAGAAGCAGAAGAGAATAATAACCTTGTTCTCTTTTATAGATCAGTAACTCCGATCCAACACAGGTCAAGTGATTTACCTGCTCTAAGGCACAGAAGGTGTGGTGAGAATTAACCCAACATCTCTTGAATCTCTGCTGCAGATCTCAAAATAAAAGATGTTCCTTCATGTCTAGACCACTTACTTAGGTCACCCTTTTGGAATTCTGTGCCTGAAGCTCATTAAGGTTCAGGACTCCTGTCCAGGTCAAGGTCAGAGCTGCAGGAACAGAAGAGAAAACAGAGCTGTCACAAGCACAGCTGCTTTACATACTTCACTTTTCTCTGGTCATCTCACAGCTTTGGGCCCTGAAGCTGCCACAAGACCAGCAGGTCTGGGTGCTCTGTACCCTTAGGATGTCCTGTCTTGGTTTTACCTGCTGCAAGAGAAGCCCAGATCTTACAAAGAAGCTACCAGTTATACACTGGTTTACTAAACATGGTCCACTCTATTCCATGTCCCCACATTTAAACACTTTGTGTTGGTAAACACAAGATGGGGTGTTGGTAGGGAGAGCTGGGAGAGCCCTTTCCTTTGAGAGCTCCTTGGCCTTAGCATCCACTTTTCTGCTGTTTTAGGAATAAGGATTGGCTGCTATGTTCATTTTAGACTTCTGCAGAGCCAGCAGCAAGATAAGGGCTTGTGTTTACATGAAGAGACTATTTTATTTCAGCTTTGGTAACAAGTTCCTGACTTGGAGGTAGCAGCAGTTCAGTTTATTACTACGTGCATCAGCAAACCAAACTAAACTGAGCTGAAAGATACACATTGCTGAATTCCCACTCTCTACCAACAGATATAACTGCAGCTAATGGAAAAAAGACAAAGCTATTATTATTTTGCACTTTAAACTAAAGAACTTCAGTTTCATACTCAGTTGAAAGCTTTAGAAATCAGCACCAATCTCATTGTATATCACTGCCACCTGCTCAGTCACCAGTCCTATGTCTTTTGTCAAATGTGTAAAACAAGGAGATGTCAGATGCTCCGTGTTTACAGGGACAACTGGAAGGTAAGAACAGCCATTAGCAGATAAATTACTTAACAGTATTCAATAAACAAATACACATCACCTGTAGAGAGCAGAATGTTAATTCACAAGTTAGGTTGTATTGATAGTCGAGGTGGCAATATACAATGAAAATATGAAGGTATTGTCACTTGACAGAGTCCTGCATTGTCAGGGAGCTGTTTATACACGAGGGTAAATGAAACGCTCTGACCATAGAAGCTGAACAGTCATGCATACAAAAGTGATCACTTTTCAGCTATTGCACAAGTAGTGACACTCTTTAGACATACATAGGAGGATTCTTACAAACTGACATCAGAAAGACTGCATGCACCATCTTTCAAGGCCTTATGTGAACTATACATACACAGGAGTTGCTGTATACTGTGAATACATTGTGGATGTGTATAAATTCACATAAGATTAAAAGATAAATATGTAAATAGGAAGGTTTCCACCAGCTTATGCTTTATTTTATTCAGAAGGTTTCTTAGTGTGTATACTATTCTGGATAAAACATATGACACCACTTCAGAGGTGAAGTTTCATGTAAGCATCACCCTAAATGCTTTGGTAACTGGATATTCCCAAAGGACAGGTTTGGTTAAACCAAACTGATTACTAAAATGTGAATGTGACTTGTATTCTTAAAAGAAGGATATAGAATATGGCTAATAATTTCACATATTTTCACCAGATAAAAAACCCCTTTTTAAGTGGATTGGGTTTTCTAAGCACAAATAAAACCACTGCTAGTATGGTGTACAACATTTAAAACCCTGATCAAAATTACTTCAGAATAATTGTGCATTCCCCAAATATATCAGGTTGGCAAGTGAGAAGGAAATGAAAAATTAAATGAATAAATTGGCATAAGAGGGGTAAATTCTCTCTGTACCACAAGTTTCATAATAAAATACTGTCTTATCTTTTAATTTTAGACATAAGGATTTTTTATCAGTCTGGTTTGTTTCTAGATGACTGAAAGTTTAGATTAAAAAGGTGTTTACACAATATACACATTTCATTACTTACAAAGAGAAATAAGCTTAAAATTTCATATTAAAAATACAGTAGGGTTAGTAGCACCATGAAAAATGTTTTTCAAAACTGCAGTCTTGTTATTTTAAACATACTCAGTGCGTCGTGTTCTTCTCAATTCTCTTGGTTGATCAAAAAGGTGCCATTTTGGTACAGGGAGAGAAATGAAAAAATTCATCTTCTGATCCTTGGTGAACCTCAAGTGTTCTTTTCTGTTTCCAAGAGGTCAATTCTTTCATCTTAGTCCTGTTGTCAAATAGATACTGAACAACCCTTAGTTTGGCACATGAGTGAGGTACACTTGAATTTGCATGGTAAAAACAGTTTGGATTTGTTTTTTCTTTTCTTTCTGCACAGTAGCACCATTGTTGCAGCTGGAAGACAGTGCATCTTAGGAATTTTCAATTGTTTTATAAAACATTCTCCAAGATGTTACGTCTTCTTCATGCAAACTTGACAACGACTAATCCGCGTCCTCAAGTCTCCAGCTTTCAGTGTCTCAGACTGAGGTTTGCTGGTTGACAGACACAAAGGAAAGGTTGCATTAGGTTTTTCTTTGTTTACAGTTCAACTTCCACTGAATTCACTGTTTCATTTAAAACTGACGTATGTGAGCAGGGAATGAATCCTGAATTGGCGAGTTTTTCTAAGAGGGCTCATTCAGTCTGTTGCCAGCAGCAGGTGACAGATGCTCAATTGTGTCAGTGTCCCCAAGGTATGCTAAGCACTGTTTCAGTCTGGCAGATGATGGAGCACAAACACAACCCAAGGGGAAGGTGAACTGTGTACATTTAAGACTGTATGTGGGTCTGTTTCTGGCCTTTAGTTGAAGGGTACTTTAACAACACACCAAAAGTACTGCTACAATCAGAACTGCATTTAAGTGGTAGCTTTACCAAATAATTTATTTTTATTTTGAAAGGCTAACAAGGTGGGAGATTAATGCAATTAGTGTAATATGTGTGCACACAAGCCAAATGCTTAAAAGTTTCTTTAAAAAACAGAATGAAGAAGGAAGTTGTTTTAATGGGAGGGACAAAACATTAAAGGCAAATATCAAGGGTGCATGGCAGTTACCAATAGGAAATTTTCACTGGTGAATTACCAATAATCAGCTACCCAGAAAACTGAAGAGTGATGAATTATCATGTCAAGTACCCTCCCTGATTGTAGGTGTTACACAAAACCAACTTAGGGGCCCCCACTGCTCAGAGCATAGTGCCAGCCCTGTGCCACAAAGCTACACTTTTCAATTAGGTGGCAGTGGGAATATTAAAGAGTTTTGTATCAGCACACAAACAGGGCAGTAGCTATTTATTCTATGAAAAGAGATGATTCTTCATTGAAGAAACGATTTGCTACTCAACTTGAAAGGGAAAAAGTTGGAGGAACTGAGAAACTCCAGCTGAAATGCTGACTGCAAAGAAGCTGAGGACACAATGGCCACTGGCTTCCTTGTAGCCAAAATATCATCCTGTTTCCTTCTGCAATGTGTGGAAGAAATGCTGGCCATGGAGGGTAGGAAACCTTCTTCATGTAAGATTTTTAAAAACAAGTCATATGAACCTCTGCCTCAAAAGATTTAAGTAGAGTTGATCTTGCCCTTCACTCCTATCCCTTGTATATCTGTGAATCACCTTTCAAAATATTTGGATTTATTGAAAGGTTTGGCAAGAAAAAAATCAAAATTTTTTTTGGGCTCCAAATATAGTAAACACAGTAGGACTACTTTCAGAGGAGGTACTACAACAAAATGAGAGCTCACACAAAAAGAATCTGGCTCCTTGCAAAACAGAATGTGCCCTAGCAAGTTTTCACAGAATATTAAAGGCTTACCAAAGAAACACTTGAAAAACTGGTTGTGAGGGGGAAAACAAGCTAAGTTATTTCCCTATATCCCTATAAACAAATATCTTTTGATCTTTGGAATAAATTCAGTTTCAAAAGCATTCATTCTGGAATAAAGCAATAGACAAGAAACAGGTTTTCTTACCTGAACATTTCTGACACCTCTACAGTTGCCAGCCAGAAGCTGTAGGAATTAGCATAGTAATTGCAGGTGCCCCGGCCATGGCATTCGATGAACGGCGCTGAGCGGAACTCTTCCAAACAGGAGCCAGGAGAGGCCAAGGCCTGCCCAGAGCCCTCTGCTCCAGCACTTGTGTGCTAGTGGAGGGAAGAAGGACACAAACAAGGATCTTAGGTGTTAAAAACTGAATAGCACAGCAGTCAGCTACTGTTCATTTTTGGCAGAGATAGTGTGGCGTCAGACACCTCCATAAACGTCAGTGACACCAGGATCTGTGTGCTGTCAGTCCTGGCTACCTTGGTTAGGGGCTGACGGTAAAATGCCAACCCTTGCAGTACTTATCAGTGTCCTAAAGCAGCTGAGGACACAGGTGGGCAGGCAGTAGCTGCTTCTGGAGTAGGAGGCAGTTCTTACCATCATGAAAGAATAACCAATCCAGAGGGAGTCCCAGCCTGGAGGACATGAAGGGATCTGAATGGTCTGGCTGTGGACAGCTATCACCATAGCAGGAGCTTCACACACAACACATCTGGACACAGGGGAATACCAGAGAAACACGTGATGTTAAAATATAATAGGAGTATGTTTTATTAAGAATTCTTACATTGAAAAAGGGAACAAAACTCACCTATTAACCCAGACTTCTATTTCTCACATATTTTTTAACTGCAATAAGAGTAGTTTGGAGCTCAAATCTGTCTGTGTTTTCACTACATTGGGTAAAATACTGAAGCAGTCCCTGAAACAAAAACTGGAAGCTCAAAGTCCCCAGGTGAGTGCCTTAATCCTAAAGTCAGCGGCTTCCAAGTTCTCTTTCCTCTCCACAGTGATCTCACACTGTTGACTACAGAGATTGCTTGATTGAGAAAAGCTGTACAGCCTCTTATCACTGCTGCAGGGAAATGAACCTCTGCAGACAATGAATACTTAAAAAACCCCTATTTTTCTAGTCTCTCCCAGAACAAAACATGACAGATTTATCTGTTAATTCCCAAGGTGCATGTTGGAAACACGTGGGGTAAGATATACTATTTCTCAGGTACTAAACCAGCTGCTGGCCTGCTGTGCCTCACCGGCTGATGAAGGGCTGGATGCTTGGCCCAGTGAGTGGCTCCATGCTCATCGGCATCGACTCGGGGGTTGACAGCCAGTAGGAGTAGTCATTCCTTGATGCAAAGTTACAAACATTGTTGATGTTGCAGAACATGAAGGGCATGGTGCTGAAACGTCTAAGACAGCTCCCAGCAGTACCTACAGAGTAAGACACATAAGACAGCAAAGTTTTCACTTCATTGCTTTTTATAGCAATTCTTTGAGAGCAGTACTTGTGGATCCTTCCTCTCCCTCCTGTGAGTGCACAGCAAGGGCCATCAAATTGTCATAGGGAAAAAAACTTCATTTTGGTTTACATTCCTTCATCCTGAATTACAATGTGCATCCTCTGGAGACAGCAGATCTCAGCATGCAATCCCCATCCTCCTCTAGAAATCTCCAAGGCTGCTCTGTCTTCAAAGAACCCAAGCACTCGAAGAAGCAGCTACAGCACGTTTCCTCTTAAAGAGAGAGCATACAGAATATCTCACCCAAATCCTGGCCATGTGCTCTCTCATTTCCTTGCACATACAGAAGAGAGAATCCATCATATATTCTTGCTGTTCCCTGTGGACATAGTGGTGTATCCCTGGTCTGACTGTGCCGAGTTATAAGGAATCCATGAGCAACAGAAGCTGTTCCAGGAGGACCAGGTGGGCCTTGTAAACCATCAGGACCAGGAGGTCCTTGTACTCCTCGTGACCCTGTTCACAGGAGATAAACACAACACACAGTGTTGATTAACACCACTGCTTGCTCTTTTAGGACCAACACATCTCTGGAAGGTTGTTGGTCTCATGATTTTCTGTTTTAGGGCACCTGGTATTTCCTAACACACTGTCTTCCTGGATTTTTTTTTTTTTTTTAATTTAAGCTTGGTTGAATCAGGGAGGTTGTCATAGGTGGTTGTAACAGTGCAACTTCTCTGTTTTGTAGGGGCATTGTGAAGCTAAATACTCTCAGGGTTGTCAGGCATTATAATAACTGCAGAAAACACGGCAGCTGCTGGAATGACTTCAGTCAGCTCCCCACTTCCAAAACATAACTGTGCATGCAGCTTAAGATAATGTTGAAATAGAGATCAAGATCACAAAATAAATCACAGAGCCAGAAACAGGGGCAAGTCTTACTCCAGGCCATGCTGTGGTAACACCTGAGCCAAAGCTCATCAAAATGAAAAACTGCTGCCAATTTTGGAATAGGTTACTAAAAGTGGAAATAAGCTAGAACAGCCTTGAATGTGAGCAAAAATGAGTAATATAACTGATAAATGTATAAGAAAAGGCTGTTCTTGAACAGCAATATCAGGAAATATAACAACAGATATTTAGACTGTGTTATTCTGCAGTCATTATTTACATATTTTTACTAAAATAATGCTAACATTTCATAGAGCTGCTCAGACAAAAAGGAAAAAGAGGTGTTATGGATTTTTGTATTCTTTTCAACTGCTTTAATTCTAATATTTTTTCTCACAAGTTGCAATAGAGAGCTACTTAATATCTATTACCTTTAGAAAATTTTCCCAGTGCCTTGTCTGATTTCTCAAATCCTAGTTCAGTAGTTCTATGCAATACCTAAATGGCAGTCCAATGTCTGACTTTAGTGAAACACTTTTATGAAGCCAATTTTCCCCATTCATAATTTCCATGCAAAATAAGCATTATTTTACTCATCTCTCTTCGCTTTCTTACAATCTTCATTATCTCCTCTGCATCAGCTGTGCTACAAAGGGGATGCCATTAAGCTTGAGGTAAAGCACTTGACAATGTTCAGCAATGACCAGCAATATGCTGGTGCTGAAAATATTCCAAATCAAAGTATGTTCAGGTGTTTGTAATATTTTTGCATTAGGAAAATCCTGAAATTATGATTTTATCATTATTCCCATGAAGCAAAGATATTACTTCCCAGTATTAGCCTCCATTCAGAAATGGGACTCTTTTTCCAGCGAGTCCTCATAGCATCAGCACCCTACCTGGTTGGCCTGGATGACCTCTCTCTCCTTTTCGTCCTGCTGGACCATCAAAACCAGGAAGTCCATCTCTCCCTGGGTCACCAGGAAGACCAATTGGACCTGGAACACACAAAAGCATAACTGAAATAAAAGCGCTTGAAATCTCACTACAGAAATCTTCAAGTTGTCAATGACTCATCTGCTGCTTCTTTCTGACTCAAGAGAAGAACAGCCCATTAAACCAGATGTATATGGTGGAATCCTGTGTTTATCTGTTAACCTGCATTTCTCTCTTGTCCCTTGCTGAGCTCAGTAACTCATCTCTGCAGCCTGTGCCATGTCACTGGCACTGCCACCTGCACTCAGACACATTTCTGACCATGTCCTCTGCAGCCACCTTGGACCATACCTGGCAATCCCTGTGGCCCTGGCAATCCAGGTGGCCCTTTGGAGCCAGGCTGTCCTGGAGGACCTGGGGAACCAGGATCACCTTTGACAACAATGCTTCGTCCAATGGTACCTGGTAAACCTGGCGGACCTGAGAGAACGAATATTGGTATTAGAGAAACTGAGGTGGAAGACAGCATTAGAAACAGTTTCTTTATTTCAAAATAAAGCCAAGAGCTCCATCATTGCAAGAAAGAATAAGTGTATATATATGACAAAAAGGTAATCTTGGTGACTCCCCCCCCAAGGAGTTAATCCATATAGACTGGATACAGAGTATGAAACACATTAGAATTACTTGTAGGGGCTAAAAAGTACAGGTTGGAATTATGCTGAAGATCTTGCTCACTCACTTTGCTGGCTGAGACCGAGTCATCTGTGTAACAAATTCTACTGACAGGGAGCAAAAGTGACAGTGCCACTACCCTGGACTCCTACCTGGTGGGCCTGGCAGTCCCTGGCTGCCCGTGAGGCCAGCGGGTCCTGCAGGTCCAGTGGGACCCTTCATACCTGAAACATCAAATTCACACAGTTACCCAGTGAAAGAACATGCTGTTCTACAAAGTCTGCTGCAGGAATGGCCTAAACAGGCTGTTACTGTGTCTAGAGGTTTTGCTCAGAATGCTGGTTAAATACCTGGGAATAGCCAGTGAAATACCTGGGAATCCTGGAACGCCTGGAACCCCGGGGTCACCCTTCATTCCATTCAGACCTGGACGCCCAGGATCCCCCTGAAGAGAAGAGCCTCACATTATTCCCTCATCTCAGCAGCTCCAGAGAACCAGGATGGAACAGGTGGCTGGGGACAACAAAGCCCACTGGGGGCTGTGGAGGGCTGAGGCCATGAGGCAGTGAGAGAGGGAACACGAGGCTGCATGGACAGCTCCAGCTCCCATGGGAATACAGCACGGACATCCTGCCTCAATACTGGGGGACAGCTGAGGAAAAGATCCTCTGCCTTGCTACAAGACAGGGTGTTAGCTACCACATTTTGGCTTTTATTATGTTAAACTGCATGTTCCACCAAAATATATTCCATTTTTATTGGATTTAAAAATTAGCTAGGGGAAAACTCCATTTCTTGTCCTACCTGGCGTCCAGGTGGTCCTTGATCTCCCTTTGGACCAGTCAGGCCAGGTGGACCAGGTGGACCTGGGTTCCCTTTTTCCCCTTTAAGTCCTCCACTGCCTGGTGGTCCTCGTGGACCTTCTGGGCCTGGTGGACCTTAACATTGCAGAACAAATATGCACACATCAGTATATATCATAAATTTTCCCCAAGTTTGTGCCTTCAGTGTTTAAAACAAAAAAGATATTTTGGCTTAATTTCCCAGCTTTATTTCAGTGCTAAATTCAGGGTAAACTAGAAGGAAAACAAGTAAGAGGAATTATTTGCACTACCCAACTCAGGAACCAAGGCCCCTTATCTAGCTGATGAAGCAGGTCTTTCCAGAAGGCAGTGCAGCTCACCTGCATTAGCAGCTTACTGGTGACCAGCCCAGTGCCTTTACCAGGAGCCAAGAAACCCAAAATTAGATGGTACAAATATCCTCTCTGCTGACCTGCATTACATTCACCATGTCTTAAGTGCTTCTTAACAGCCTGAATTGCTTTTGTAAGCTAGTCTCAACACTAGCACAGCACAGTGCTGCTTTCTTGTTAGAATTTGACATACCTATTAAGGAGCACACGTGTGCTGTCTCCTGACTGCTGGGCAGCAAGAAGCTTGTCATTCTGCCTTGCCTACATAACATGAGCTGCAGAAACTTCCTTATGTTGAATGACTCTCTCTGCAACTGATTGTTTTAATCTTTAGTAGACTTACACTGTGTAAATCTAATAGAGAAACTGGGCTGGTCTATAAATATTTTGCCTTTGTTACAGCTAGATTAATCAAAAACAAAGCAGTGGGTATAAAAGAAACTTTGATATCTGGAGAACTCAAAGATGAGACCTCCACCTTTGTCCCACCATCTAAATGGAAGGTAACCAGTATAATTTTTGTGGCAAAATAAACCATAAGCAAGTGCAGAACAGCTAATAACATTTTACAAGTTAGAGCTCATAACTGCATTAACAAAAGGATTTTTTTGCAGGACAGTGCTATGACATTCTCTCATGTAGTACAAATCTAACATTTATCAGTGTGCTGGATTTTCAGTACTTCTCAACTTTGAATCTCCTTTGACATCCTCATAGTCTATAACCAATGGATAAATTTGATGATTTGTGTTTCTGCATGCAAATTTGAGTATAGAATTCCTTCCCTTTTAAAATCAACAGCAGTTTTGTACCATATTTCACACATATCCTGTAGCAGTTTCAGCTACAGAAAACATCCCACCATGAGAGGATTTTTTTGTGTTTATTTTGCTCTTTCATAGTGGTCTGGTACTGTACACATGCAAAAAATACCAGGTTACCATCTGGGGCATGCTAATCAAACACACACGGTCTGCAGAGTAACCACAGCCCTTAAAAAGACAATCACAGAGTTACAGAAAACATCTGTTTCTCTTACATCAAGTGCAATGCAGTAAAAGAAATTGCCCGAGTTAAGAATCTAACCTGGAGGCCCTGGAAGGATCAGAGTTCACCAAAGCCCAATGATCGATGTTAGAAGGGTCAGACATCACAGTACAAAACAAGATTACTAGTTAGAAATAGTACAGATGACAGCATATACACTACACAACAACCCACTTCACCAACGTATTTTGTATTTACAGTATAATCCACATGCATGCATAAAACCACACATGAATACACAAACAGGTATTTCAGATACTAGTTATTCTGGTGACTAGGCTCTACTGAAACTAATTTGACACTTCATTTAACAGCAAACTTAAAGCTTCACTGAAGAACATATAATTGCTTTAACATTACAGCTAAGGCCTATAAATGGTTAGTCCTGCTCACAACAGGGTTTGGACTATGCAACCATTTCACTGACAATAGTCTCAGAGCCTGGAGCTTGGCAAATAGGAAAATTGTGAATTATAGCTCACTCTTGTGCAAAATTCTGCTTTGGGCAGAGGGGAAGTGTGACTAACAGAAGGACTTATCACTACTAATCAGGTATGAGCCTCAACTATCTGTGAATACAATTCCAGGACTGAAAAGTAGGCTTATGCCCTCTGTGAAACTTTAAGCAGGATTGACATGAATCAACAGGGCTGCAAATGCTGTAAGCAAAAACACAGCAGAACTTGCAAATTTAGAGTTTGTTGTCTTTACTGTTGGCATTATTTTATCTTGATAAAAATATATCAAGATGCTAATTTACCTGCTCAAGGTTATATGGAGAATGGCATGTGATAACATCCTTAGAAAAATGATTTAAATGTCCTCTCTCAAAAGATAAGCTGGTTGTCCCTACAATGCTCCTAAGTTAATATATATTTTAGCTCCTGTGCCACTTGCATATTTCATGTCAGTGAAATGATTTCAATATATCAACATATCACCATGCAATTTGCAGCTAAAAACTACAATAAATATACAGGTTTATCTCACAGCACTATTTCTTACATATCTGGTAAATTATTTTAAATATTAACTGTAATACAGTTGTTAAAAATAATGACATGGACATTTCATTGTTACTGCTAAGTACTTATAAACTATATTTCACTGATAGGTAAGTTTTGCTATGATTTATAAATCAGTCCCACACATGTTCATCACTGAATTCTGGCTGATCACAGTCACAGGGTGGAACAAAACTTGATGCAATTGCTCAGTTCCTCTCAGCACCCCATGATGGCGGCTCTCTTTGAAAGCGTGGTTACTGCTTGAGTGACCACAGTAAAATTAAAAGGTAAAGCCACATTTCCTTTTTTTGACATGGCTGCATAAAGATAGGATTCAAACATCAGGGGCTACCAAATTTGCTACCTTGTGGTGCTCAGGACAGCAGGCTGAAAACTAAAATGTATTCCTTTATTGAATTTTCATGACAGTTCTTTGCTGCCTGAAAGTCATCATAGCAAAACCTAAAGACATCATTATTATTAAATAGATATACCAAGTCATTTTCAGTCTAGACACAGATGTGAAAATCTTCCCAAGTGCCAGTTTGTGCTCCATGTTGATACACTAAGGTTACAATAAATGTCTCAGTAATGTTCTCACCAATTGTATCCCACTGCCCTAGGGCCAGGGAGGACATGGCTGTGAGCTTTATTTTCATTAAATACTTGTGGAAGGAAGAACTTTCCTCATTTCCTCTAAATGGGCTACTGAAGTGAAACAATGGAAATAAGGATTTCTCTGCACTGCAAACTTAAAAGGCTTTAAGTTGGGAATCTAAAGCATCACTGTTAGTCTATATAAATTTTCCTACCAATACTGCTGGTATAAAAGAAGCATCTAATTTATTTAAGTCACTTGAGAGTGTCCAAAATCAACAGTAGCAGGTGCTACAAAAATTACTACTGTCACTTGCCCAAGCTGCAACACACAATTATGCAGCAAGTCATGGGAGGACAGTGCAACGTGCTTTTTAAAAAAAAGCTGAAAATCAGAATATATTGTTTCCAACTGCACTGAGGGAAAAAAAATGCTAAAAACAAGTTTTGCAGCTGGGGACACTTTATAAAAGCCTTGCAAATCTAGACTCACATGGTCTTCCACCATGGGCAGAGCAACTGTGTCCTTCCAATGTCAGTCCCACAACAACATGGAAGAGAGGGCTGAAAGCCAACTTTGAGCATTTTTTTCCCACCACAAATTAAAAGGTATGTCTGAAACATGACTCTGCATATCTACATTTAGACACTACAAAAGTAGTACATTCATTTTCATGCAAAGTTATTATTTTGGCGTTATGGGGCTAACCTGAGGGACCTGGGAGTAGGGGGTCAGAATTCACCAAGGTCATCATTAGAACAAGGGGAAAAACATCAAAATTGTTAGAAATATCAACAAACTAACATATTCAACTAAACCTTTCTTTTTAGATTTAGCTCAATATTCCTTTACATACAGTGTGCAAAACACCAAACTATTATTATTCATAGCAAGGAAAACAGACATGTGGAGTAACAGCAGTGTGCTGTTGCCCTGGAAATTGGCTTAATTTCATAGTGAATTATTAAATCTATGCCAACACCATCTATCAATGTTTATTTTAGGGGTAACTCAACTGGAGTCAGAGAGCTACATCATGTTTGACTTCATCTCTTTTACTAATCTTAGAATATACCCAGAAGTCAACAACAAACAGTGCACGCAAACAGATTCTGGTTTTATTTCTGTCCCTGGAAGGGGTAATTTGACAGCCACACAGCTGCTTTTATGAGTAACTGCCTTATGTTGAATGTTACAAAATCAGCATTCCAACAATAGACTCTGTTACCATCAGAAACAAAAGGCTGGAGTGCTGATTGTACCAGAACTGCAATAATAGTTTGGTTTATCCACATTAGTTCACACATAACTGAGCAAAACAAATGCTTCACTTTATACATTGCATGCAACAAAAATGGAAATAAGAGAAAGAAAGAGAAAAAGAGAGAGAACATGGCTGAGCAGAACCTCACTGGTTGTTTCCCCTGCTGATAAACCTGCACAAAATGAGTCCCACCATTGCTCCACCTTCCCAGCTGATCAGAATCAGTAAACACTTGGTTTAGGGAGGGAAGTGTGAACAGATGAGCAGCTCCATAAAATCCCAATGCCACAGCAGAGCAGAGATCTCACTTGGTACTTCTATTATACCTCAGAGGTTGCTTAGCCTGGTGTACTCTTAAAGACTTCTTTAAAGTTTGGAGATATCCTCTGTATAAGAAACTTTTAAAAATGAAAGCCTTTACTGTTACAGACCAATCACTGTCCTGAGCCAAAATTTTAATTGCTGCACTACCCTATACACAGAAGAATTAACAGAAACTCCAAAGCAAACTGGGGCTACGAACATGCTGCAGGGATGCTCCAGTGCCTGGTTAGAGCCCCTGGGACACAGCAGGGAACAGTTAGTTCCTCCAGGAAAAGGGGGGAAGGCATGCACTCCTCATTCTACCAACCAAATAGGAAACCAGGGAGACATTGGGACTGGCTGAGGATCATTAACCCACAGGGTAGTTGTCCCTCATCAGTCCCACACAAAGCAGGTTTAGGATGAAACACAACGGAAGTATTTTTACTGGCACTAAAAGAAAACCTCATTGTACTGGCAAACATCACCCAGTTCTAAGGTGCTATAAATTGAACCAATGTTTATAATGACTCATTTTTTAAATACACAGTTAGGGTATATGAGTTCATAGCCTACTCTGCAAAAGAAAAACTCATATTGCCATTGATAATAACACATGATTCAATCCCAGCTCTAGGGAAAATATTTTGATAAAATTCCATTCAAAGAAACATTATTCAGTGTGACTGCCTCCTCTTGTATCAGAAGCAAGCATGAGGAAAATGGGAACCTTTAAATCTTTTCAAGTGTATACTGCAATACTAAACTCTCCCTTGATACCCAAAAATCAACAACATCTGTGTTCCAGCTATTTTACAAATGTATTATCTCAAAACTAACTTTCCTCTGAGAAGTCTTTTATTTAAAGAATAACTTGAGGGCAATAAACAAAAATATTACTTCACCATTAATCTGCAAAGGAAAAAAATACCTGTCATCTACCAATGGCTTGGTTTGAAAGCAGTCTCCTTTAGGGAGAATATCAAGCCTGTTATGCGAGATGAATCTTAGATGTAGCACAGTACTTCTGGATTAAAGATTCAGAAGTAAGCTTGAGCTGGAGCTGTGGCAAGTTCATTTAAATCAGATTTTTTCAAGAGCAGTATCTAAATGCAAATAAACATTCTGTAACACAAAATCGAAATCAGTTTCTAACACAGGCCAGGTAGTTGCTCAGCAATGTTAACTCAGTGAAGTGTTTTCTCATTCCCAGAATTAGTTGGTGCAGGAATAAGATGCAAACATGGAATGGAAAGATGAACACGGCACGATGGAGCGCGGAGTCCACGGGAGCCACGATGGAGCAATGACTTGTGTTACATGGGCCGGAGATGAGGAGCAGTGTCCAATCTGACCATGCTGGGATGCTAGTGGGAATTTGATTTTCATGACTCAGAATGATGGGGCTTGTTACGTTTGGTGTTTGTGCGCGGTGATGTTTGCTGATGGTGTGACACTGCCAAGGCCTCAGACGTTCAGAGGCTGATCGTGCTTGTGAGGATTATTGGGGCAGCATGCGGAGAACCTCTCGCGGGGAACGCCTTTGATTTTTGCTGCCAGGCATCCGAAATTTGGAGAAACTCAGGCTAGTTCATTTATAGATACTGAGGTTTTTTGGCAACAAAATTCTCTAGTTGCCCACACGTCTATGCCATGAGGCTTGACCTTATCCATCCAAATAAACGGAGCCAATTTAAAGGCTGATGACCCACCAGCAAAATATCAAAGTATAGGCAGATGTTCACAGGTATGGATCATGCTCTTACCTGGCCTTCCTGGAACACCTGGTGGGCCAGGGCTACCTTTAGGACCTTCCAGAGGTGGCCCTGGTATTCCTGGTGGACCTGGTGGACCCTGCAGACCAGGGAATCCCTGGAAACCTGGTTCTCCCTTCGGGCCTTGAAGTCCAGGGGGTCCCGGTGGACCAGGTAATCCCAATTCCCCTTTTTGCCCTGTAAAAAGTCATCTTCGTAAATACTGTTACAAATTTACATAAAGCCCAAAAGCCAACTTGCAAAGCCATTTCTCTCTTGCAGAAGGCACAAGTTGGGCCACAACTCCCCTTATTTGCAGGGTGAGATGGTAAAATTCTCTAACATTCAGAAAAGAGTGAGGGCTAATAATCCTTGCAGGAGAAAGTGCTATAGCTTATAACATGTTAAAAAGTCTTCCTAAGTCAGTGATGCTGTAATTCATAAACATCCTTGCAGACTGTAAACCTACAAATAAGGCTTCTGTGAAGAGACCTGTCAGTATTAAGACTTCATCTTTTTTTGAAATGCTGCTAAAAATTAAGACATGCAAAATTTTCAAATAAGCCTGGAGAATTTAGGAGCTTTAATGCTACCAGAAAAGAGCAATGTATTGAGTACCTATACTTGCAAAGCAGCTTCATTTGTCATCTGTTGCATGAATGCTTTATTTACTGACACCAATCAGCAAAGTTCCACACAATGCAATAGGCTATTGCTCTGTATGCATTTATTCTGGCTGCATAATTGCTAATTTACAAAATTATAGTGGTCAGTAATAAAATGTCTTTATTCCTGTGGTTAATTTAAAACAGTCTGCTGAGGAAAAAAAATTACTTGTAGCTATAGCATTTGTTACAGAAAAAACAACATACCCTTCTTGGTTTTGGTGTGTAAATGTATTTTACATTGAAGCTTCTTAACAAAGGCAAAAGAAAAGCTTTACCTGACAATCCTGGGAGTCCTGGGGGTCCTGGACGCCCAAAACCTGGTAGACCTGAAAAAAAGACAGATTTAGACAAAAATGAATATTTAGCTTTCAGGTCTCCAGAAATAGGAATATGAGGCTTAGAACAATGAAAGTGCAGTTCATCTAAATAAGTGATTCCTTGAGATGACTTGGATTCTCATTCACTCACCAGTCTTCTCCAAAGTTGGAGGGTTTGCTATTGAATGCATCCCTAACTTTCATAACTGTTTCCATCCCCTTGCAATCCACATTCTTTCAGATTTTGGGAGTTACTATGTTTGCATTTTTGTCTGTAGATCTATCTTTAGAGCAGGGATTACACTGTTTATCCACTGTGTAACTGAGCTGAAGCAATACAGCTACCATGGAATACAGGAGCAGAGGCTGGTGTTAAAGGCAGGTAATGAAATCCAGGAGAGCTGGCTGAATTCTTGCCCTGTGCTTCCCTGGCAGCTTGCCAGCATCCTTTGTGAGCCACCCAGCAGCCAGGAACCACAGGAGCAGCTTTGAAGGTGTAAGGGCAGTTACAGGAAAGAAAGAATAGAGCAAACAGGACATGTCAATGCAGAGTGAAGAGCAGGAAAGAAACAGGAAGGACACCTAACCTGGTTCACCCTTCTGACCCGCTGGTCCAGGGATACCATCTCGACCAGGCTGTCCCTTTTCCCCTGAAGGACCAGGTGGGCCAGGACGACCAATATCACCTAAAATAGGGATGGAACACATCAGCACAGTCTTGCCTAAACTGCAGTAAAGAAAACCAGCATCCCCTTCACCACTATCTGAATCTAAAGGTGTGGTAATGCAATAAAAGATTTACAAGGGTGCAATCTTAAAATTGAACCTTTCTCTCTCTCCCCTGCCCTGACAATTCAAAAAAGCCTTTTAGGCCTGTGATTTTTCAAGCAGTCACTGTTTGCTAAAAATATAATGCTTCCCTTTAAAATAAATTAGAATTTTGCTCCTATAAAACAGGTTAGACCACTGTAATACATAGCATAAATAAAGCTGGTAAGTACAGAAACAGTTTTCTTGTTTCAATAGCTAATGAATTGACAGCAAATACAAGTCCTCAAAATAAAGTTAAAATTTTTCTCTGCTGTTTAATTTCCGTGAATTAAGTTCAATGTGCGATGGTGTTCGAGCACCCATATACATATAGATACATTTCCATGATGCTAAAAAGAAAGGAAGTGCCTTCATGTGTTATGTTTTTCACAGAAGCAGGTGATCTCTGCTGCTCTGTCCATACTCACCTACTGGCCCAGGTGGTCCAGGCAGGCCAGGATTACCTGGAGGGCCCTCAATACCTTTTGGTCCTGGAATTCCTGGTGTTCCTGTAAAGTACAGGCATTTCAATCAAATAATGAACAAAACTGACTTTTCAGCAGATCTTGAAATGCTACAATCTGAGATGCCCTGATTGACGAAGAACTAATTCTACCAAGATATTGTATTTATGATTCTTTTGCAGATTTACAGCTGGTAAGGATATGAATTAGAAAGCAAAGGATGCACAGAAACAAAACATACTGGTATAACTGCCCTTACTGCTACTCTCAAGCCTCCTCTTAACCGGTGAGTGCTCATGGCCAAGGACACAGCAACTCAACAGTAACCATTTTAAGGACAGATGTTTCTGCTTGACAACAAATTGAAAGCGTTATGAACTGGGATTGAATAGTCCTTCCCCAATCCTCTTTTCCCTTCCTGAAAAAGTAAAAATGGTCTTAGGGTTTACAGTGGATTCTCACCCCTACAGCATGAACTGAGAGGGAGGCAGGAAACACTGATCTGTTGCAGTGTCTGCTCTGAACAACACCTGAGCCTGACCAAGACAGTGTCTCAATACACCTTGTGGCTGTTCAGCCTTTTGGGCATGACATGAAACAGAGGGTAAAAACAGTCAGGTTCATGGTCAAGTTTTGTTTTCTGCTAAGCTTCCGGTTGTCATGACCACAAGTTGTAAATTCCCTAATTTTGTACATCAAAGCATCCCAAGCATATTTGTAAAACAGCCTTTAGTGCTGTAAATGCAGCCAACATAAAGACTTTATTTCTTTAAATTTTGAATGAAAAAACTGACCAACACCTGTCAACGGAACAACCATTATTAATATTTTTAAAGAACAAAGTGCAAAACATAATTTAATTATATTTCAGAAATTTCTCTTTAGAACACATTTTTTGGACAATAAATGATATGAAAAAACTGCTAAGTTTTCCAGGATGGCACTTTTTTACTGATTCATGATGGAAAAAATAGAAATACTTTTTTTTTCACCCCAATATTTTGTGTTAGAGGAGGTAAGAGTGAGTGCTATGGAGAGTATTAACTAACACAGCTGCTCCATCCCATCAGAGCAGAGGAACAATTTCAGAAGGCATTCATAAGAGAGGCATTCCCACACTTTTGCAGTGACAATTCCAACAGCACAAAGCTTAGAAGCAGCAGATTACCAGAAATTCTGAGAGGCTGGAATCTCCTCCAGTTACCCACTGTGTTTGGCTGTTCATATCAATATTAGCAAGAGGGCAAATGAAAAAAAAAATCTGTTGAGGATTACCTGGGAATCCAGGAAGGCCTGGTTCTCCTTTTGCACCTGGACTGCCTGGAAATCCAGGCAAACCAGGATTTCCAGCTATACCTTTTGCACCTGGACTGCCTGGGTATCCAGGCAAGCCAAGATCTCCCTAGAAAACATTAAGCAGAAATACAAACCCAGATTTCTTAAGATAAGAAAGCCCTCATTGTATGTTCCCCATCCTACCATCACATCAAGATCACAAGTATATTGTGCACACCTCTCCCCATGTCCAGTTAATGTGAATCATCTCAACACAAAATGAAGCAAAACCAGCAATAGTAAAGACTTCCACAGCTTCCCCCTATAATTTTGTGTACTGTATCATAGTTTTTCCTCAGAACAGGCCTATGTTGAAGAAAAAATACCTTCCTTTCTTCCAGCAGGATCAGAGATTTTTATCCTATGACAGTGCAGAATAAAAATGAAACCAGTGCAGCTTTAATCATGCAATGTTTTTGCTAAGTTAATTGGGCACAACATCAATTGCAAGGCATCAGTGAAGACTGTAAGACATTCTGAAGATCTTTTTTTCACTTTTTTGTGGGTGGCAGAAAGGATGATATAAGTAAATATTAATTAAAATACTTTATACAGACTTTAAAATTTTAAAAAGCAGTAACCATGCTTTATTATGAATAATTTGTTCTTAAATGTATGTCTAAAATTTTTAGGAATTAACTACATAATTAGACGAGGACAATGATATTAATTGTATAAATCCTTAGCAACTACACGAGTGTCACAGTGAAGATTAGGCCACTAAGTAAATCCAACTGGAAAAGTCTGGTAAACAACCTTCTGCTTTAAACTGATTAAGTTATATATAAATATTTTCACCTTTAAAATTAGAAATTTTTATCTCACCTGAAAAGTCAACCCTGCTTGTTTCTAATGTATTTATATACATATTTACAGTTGTACGTAGTATATATAAAGTAATAGTTGAGGGGGAAAAAAATCAACACAAAATTTAATTTCCTCATGTAATTTTCAATGGAAGGATTTTGTAAAGGTACCTTTGGTCCAGGGGGACCAGGAATACCAATGCCTGAAAGACCAGGGTCACCTTTCTCCCCTTTCAGTCCAGGAAATCCTGCAGGCCCAGGCTGCCCTGGACGTCCTGCCAGTCCTTGGTTGCCTTTAAGCCCAGGGGGACCTGTCCAAAAGATAAAATGAAATTAAAAAAAAATAAAACTTCTGCAGTAATTTACAGAAATAATTCAAAGTACAGCAACTCAACTAGAAAGGCCTAACAATCTGACTGGCTGGCCTTGAATACCTAATGTTTTTTTCCTTCTAAAACCAAACTAAAACAATTACCTAAAAGTCTCCATACATTATGTATGTAGTGCTTTATGCAATCCTCATCCTTATTGCTATTATTACATACTAGACACAAACAGAGTCATCTTTGGGGTATAGAACAGGAGAACACTGGCCCAGATGAAGTACAATTCAAGCACAGAAACTAACCTGGAAGGCCCATCTCTCCCATAGCTCCTTTTAATCCTGGAGGTCCTGTTGGTCCTGGCTGCCCAGGAAGCCCCAAGTCTCCCTTGATGCCTAGGAAAGGTGTGATTGAGTTAATTAATGGCAATAATTACAGGTTTCTGATATCCATGCATTCTCATATGAACATGCTTATCTGATTACAAGCAATGGATTTGGAGTTGCTTTAGGTCTCATACTGCTCCTACTTGCTTTTCCACACTTATTTGTAGTAAAATATTCAACACCTTCATTTTGTTGCAAGCCAAGATTTGATCAGGGCCACTGCAGATTTGTTTTGACACAAGTCTAATGAAATAGGTCAAATCTCAGTCCAGGATTCAGTCACCATCTGAAAGGATTCAGCACTGACAGGTGTGATATGGTCTGTCATGAGTTCCTCTGCAGAATGAACACATCATCTCTTATGTGGAACAAGTATTCAGCAGCTTCTTTTACAGAATTAAATGCAACCTACAATGCCCAAACTGGTGTGAGTCCTGGATGTTAACAATAATCCCTAAGCCCAACAAAATATTTAGAGCAAGGCCTACATTAGACACAGCAAGAAAGGACTCAAGATCTCCCTACAGCTATAACAATTTATCTGAGAAGTGGTTCAAAACAGAATTAGTTTTCTTGGTCCTTGCAATTCTTTCATTAATACTCACCAAAGCAAATATTAGACACCCTGACAGCCTTTGCAATACATCTATTTGGCCATTTTCAAAATACAATGCTTAGCAATACATGAAATAAACACATGAAATGAAAGTCCTTTTGGCAGGTTCTGCAGTCACGTTGCTTGCTCAGGCAGCAGGTACTTTTGCAGTCTGAAAGTACTTGCAAACTGAAAGACACCTTAATCTTCAATGGGATCAGTTTAAACCTGCTCTTGAGTCTGTTGGAAGGAAAGGGCTTCAAGCATGTGTTTGGATAATGACTTTAAATGTCCCAAAACTGTGCTGCAGTTTCAAGTGCAAATCCCTAAGGTTAGTTTAGATATAAGTGGATTAGCAGCCCAACTCCATGATAAAAACAAATGCAAATCTTTATTCATCAAAACTGTCCAGCTGAGGCCTTGTTTACTGACCTGGCAATCCTGGCACACCTGGTGGGCCACTAAGTCCTGGTGGGCCTGGGTCACCTGGGAGACCTTGATAACCTTTCTGGCCTGATAAACCAGGAACACCTCAAGGGAAAAAGACACATTTTATTATTACTACTATCACTACTACTGTATGTTTTCTTTTACCTTAAGAGATCAGATGTAGCTATGGACGAATAAAAAACCAAATAGGGATTTTTCTTCAGTAAATATAATTCCCCTAGCTTAGCAAAGAAAAGTATCACAGAACACAAAGTATTTGTTCTGGAAACTTTAAAATTACTACAGAACAGGAACAATATAGTAAGTAGAGAAAAAAGTAACTTCATGACTAATGCTAATATACTTCACTCAAGGGCCGTTTTCTGGATGAGCAGACTCCATTCTAATCTCTGCATTCACTCAGATTATTTATATACAATTTAAATTACATTGCTACATCAAAATCACTTTGGGACTAATATATTATAAAATTTAATGCAATTTTTTTTAGCATATTTTTACAAGTTCTATATGGCTGTTATCCCATAAGAAATTTGTGTTGCCCTGCTGACATAGTTAAACCTGCCTTCCATAGGAAAAGAAAAATAGTGTCTTTGGAGCCTATGTTGGCTTGTGAGAAATTAACACAATAGGTAAATTAGCAAAAAAATGGCTGGGACAACATTAGGGAAAAGCATTCTGGCTCTCTCTAGGGTAGAATATTTTTTACTCCTTTCAAGACTAAATTAAGAGTTCAAAGGAGACATCAGAACCCTTGGTGGGGGAGGAGGGAGAAGCCAGTAAGAATGACAGAACACTGACTTGAAAAAGACTTCCAGGCTGCCAACTTCCCAAGCAGGAACACACACAGAGATGACATTCAGCTCATAGGTGGTACAGAGAGACACTCAAAGGGAGAATACAGAGGTGGTGCATGAGAAGATGACCTGAGCAACTTCATTCTATGTGGCAAAGACTGAAGGGCCTTTGAGACAGCAGGAATGCAGCCAGGACAGCAGCTATGAAAACTCTCTCATCATGCTTAGGAATAACTCCTAGAAGAGTGAATTGTAATCCTGCTCAAAGCATCTTAGTGCTATTACAAAACTGCCATGTGCCAAATAATAGTAACAGCTAATGAGCAAGGACACAGCAGACTAATCATACAAAGGAACTTGGTCACAAAATCCCTTTTAAAAAGCATAAACACAAGACTTTAAACCACATCTATATTCCAAATTATTTTTTTTTCTGTAAGACTGAATGAATAGTAATGGATTCAGTCACAGCTCACTAGTATGTGTAGAGGACAAAGCACCTCCCCACACCCACATGCAAAGTTCCTTACCTGGAACACCCGGCTCGCCTTTTTCTCCTTTTGCTCCCAGCTGTTTGGGATCAAGTGTTCCTGGTGGACCTGGCAGACCTGCTTCACCTTTGATGCCTTTCTGCCCCACTGGTCCAGGAGGTCCTGGTGGACCAGGTAATCCACTATTACCTACAGAAGGTACAGCCAACAAAACGAAAAAAATAATTCTTAAAGGTAGGCTAATGTATTTGTCATGCTTTGTCTTACATAGGCATTCCATGATTTATTCATGAGGTTGGAATTCACCCAATGATCAGGCAGTTCATGGAAGGTGCTCCACAGCACCTTTAGCCCTGGAACAAAGCTGAGTGAATGGAGTGCACAGGGGTGTCTGCCAGCTCTGGGCAGCAGAGGAAGCAGCTGTGCCTGTCTGAGCCACGCTGTGCTACCAGCACAACAGCTATGGCACCTTTGGATTCAGAGCCTCCTTGTTCTGGAGAGGTGAACTGGGTTTTCTTTTACCAAACTCTTTCAAAATTCTTCTCCAACAAGGGGGTTGGGAAAATGCTGAGAAGAGACTCTCTGATACCTATATAGCTAATTCTTGATGACTCCATAACTCTAAGCTACTGATTTTCTTCTTTCTGCTGCTTTAAGCAGGCTTCAAAACACACTGCAGAAATATTGCCCTACTTCAATGCCATCAATCCAAAGGAAATGTTTCTAAAATAGCTAACAATTCATGACATCAACTAAATAGTGATTGAATGCTATGGCTTAAAAATGCAAAGCAATTCTGAACATCAGCACTGTAACAAGACAATAACTTAGGCAGTTCTGAGAAATTAAAATCTAGATGTTAGTATTACAACACAGGAGAGGGAAAACAGCATTCTGTGTCCCTTTCAAGGGTGAATAAAACAAACATTACCTTTCAAGCCAGGCAGACCATTTCTTCCAGGAGTTCCTGGAGGCCCTGGAGGACCAGGAGCTCCCATGACACCCATCTCACCTTTGGCACCTAAAAGCATTGAACCAACCACATTGTCATTCTGAACAGAAACTCAAAACCTAACAGGCACCTTAAATTTGCTCCCTGGATCTCTATGGTATTTATTAACCAGCACATGTGTGTTTTAAGGGAATTACAAGCACTCATTTATTGTATAAATTAATATCAGACAGAATGACACTTGAAAATTGTGGCAATTTTTCCAGTTAGGTCCTGAGAAGAAAATTTGCACTGCTCTGCTATGGTAGAAAGCATGTTTATATCTCCAAGAGGTTTAGTTCTTTGGTTTGAAACACAAATACTAGTTGGAACAAACTTGACTTGAGTGAAAGGCAAGAAGACAATTAAGTTTACACTACTTCTAGAATCTTTTGTATTGCTCCCTCTATCCAAGAGATTATCAAAATTCATTTTTAGTATTTCTGTTTCAAAGGCCAAAACAGACTAGCTTAACTGAATAGTCTAACACTTAGAATAAGGAAATTAATACTTAAAACTAAGTAGCATTTATCATGATTTTCTTTAAACAAATTCCGTTCATAATTAGAGCAATGACTAGAAAACAATCACAAAATAAATTAGAGAAGTATCATAACAATGATGATCAAAGCCATATCTGAAAGTTATGAAAAAGAATAACGTATGAAATATTTAAATCAAGTTACAGGGAAGAGGGAAAAAGTAACAAGGATTTTAATGCAACAAATCTTGTTACATTTTTTTTTTTAAAGTATGAGGTGTAATGGTCACATATATCCAACTTTAAATAGATAGGATAAACACCTAAGCACATTAAGCTGGCATGGCCAAGCATAAAGAGCTTACCACCTGTAACTGCAGTTTGGTCTTTCTCCACAGGTAAAATACATGAACTTACCTGGAAATCCAGGTATTCCATCCCTGCCAGGGGGCCCAGGTGAACCCTGAGGCCCTGGTAGTCCAGGGGGTCCTGGATATCCTGGAGCTCCTTGGTCACCTGGAGGACCTGGAATATCGAAGCCTGGAGGACCTGGATCCCCTTTCTCCCCTGGAATGCCTTGCAGCCCTAGACAATGTGGTTAAGACAAAACGTTTTAGCAAAAAGTCAGGAAAGGCTGAGATCTGTGTGATGGGGTATACTGTAGGAAGAGTTTTAGTTGCAATCCATTCCTAGTACTGCTGAAAACCCTGCAATTCCTCTAAATACAATTATTTTTTAATGGCTTCCAAGTGTTAGAAGGCCAAATTCTCCTGAAAAGAAACATGCCTAAAATTTTACTAAGATGCAGCAAATGCAATTCAAATCTCAAAAGGAAAACAACTCTCTTCAACAATATTTTAAGTCTGATATTAAAAGAAAAAGTCAAATTTAGTAGACTCATTTGTATTTTAAAATTAGGTATTCACATTCACATATGTCCATGAATTACTCAGTTTTCCTACATTCTAAGGTAACAGCAGCTGAATATTTTTGAAGGTTAGCAAAATTCTGCACTGCACTGTATTTTCCCTAAATGAAAAATAATAATTGTCAAGATATGCTTAAGATTGTTCAGTGCTAATGACCCTGAGCTCAAGGCAATGAAGGAAGCAGGTGGCTCATTTCCCTCCAGTGCACAGAGTCAGTGAAGATGCTCACTCTGAAAATGTAGCTGACCAAAAAGGAGAATTCATAAATCTCAAGTTAAGAAAAGGCTTTGGTAAAGAAACCACAGTACCTGGGGGACCTGAGGTTGAAAAGCCAACGAGTTAGAGCTCATCAGGAAGTTGAGACAGGTAGCAGTAAGCAGTTGTAATAGTCATTAAGTTAGGAAACAAAATAAAGCACATATGGATTAGAATAAAGACAAAAAAAATCTATCTAAAGTTACTGAAAACAGATCTAAATACAAAGAATTCAAAGCTAATGCAGCTAAGAGAAACCAGACTGCAGGGAAACTTGGAGATCATCTTCAAAGTGCATCCATCTCTGTATGCAGAAGTCACAAACATATTTTCAAATATTGATAGTACATTTTAATTTTCTTTTCCTGTCTCTGCTTGTCTAGTATTCTCTACAAAAGTGGGGAACAAGCTTTTTCTGCTATGTTTCTTACAAAAACTCTCATTTCTAGACACTGGCTTGGACTCCTTCTGAACACCAGAGTACCCCCTATCAATCAGCTTCTCATTGATTGGCCTCACACTCTGTTAAATCCCTCCAAACAGGGATTTTCAAAAGATGTTTCTTCATTATCACACAAAAAAAACTTCCAATATTTTCCCCCATTCTTTTAGTTCTATTATGTAAGCACCAATTGTTACATCACAGATGGTATACTGCATATTGCATGCCCTGGCACAGAGATAATTGACACCACCATGCCAAAACCTCATAAATAACTCCAAGGCAGCAGAATTCCAACTCTGTAATGGTGACCCCACTCTCAGCTGCAGGAACAAGTTTAGGAGTGATGTCATCATGTGTTCTTCACACTCTGAAAAGGTAGATTGAATTTTCTTGATGGCATAAGCTGTGGAATTGCATTTATTTAATTCTAAGTGTGTTCCACTCTGGCAGCAGCTTTAAACCCTCGTGTCATGTGCCTGGAGTGGCTATTTTGCACAGAAAAACAAACAGTACCAGATGATGGACAGGGGATACACATGCTCTGTATTCAAGGACTTTCTATCACCAAGTAGAAAAAAGAGAACATAATATATAGGACAAACTCCATACCTAGAATGGCAAAGATATTTTTTCAAATAGAAATTAATTCCAATCTAATTTCTGGTCTCAAAAAAGTAAGCACATCATAATTAGAAAAATGTAGACAACACAGTAAATTCTAAAGTAATTTGTTACATAGTCAAAAAAGGAAAAATCTTGACCTATTACAAACTACTTGAATAAATGGCGGTGCAGAGGAAGCAAATCCTGAACAGGGACTTCCAAGAATTTTCTAAATTACCTGAAAAACAGAGTCCCAGAACTTTACCCTAATGCTGCATAAAGGATCAGAATCAAAACAGCCTAGTAATACACATGAGGGATGGGAGAAGGGAATGTAAGACATTCTGCACAGAACAGAGACAGAGCAGTGCCAAGGGAAATAAAGATTTCTCAAGCAGGACCTTCCAGCATGCACCAGATTTCAGAGTCCCATGCTGTTAATAGCCACACTGATTAGTCAGTACAGACATGAAGAATGAAAATAGAGGCATTTCAAATCCATCAGCTCTAGTAATCATTGTGCATTTGTCAACATTGGTATTTTGCAGAATAAATTGGTGGTCACACAAAATCAAACTCTGGCTAGCAGCAGAGGAGATGTTACAGGAAGACAAAAGAACATGCATTGGATGAAACATTCAAACCCACACTGATCCACCCCCCCTAACCCTAAAATCAGGTCCTTGTGTTTCAGTTTAGCCTCCAGTGCAGCTCAGGATCCTACAGTCAGCACAGCCAGCCAGGCCCAGCACCCACTGCTGCACCAGGGAGCCCCTGTGTGCCTTGTCCCAACCCCTCCTGTGCCCTGCTCCCAGCACTGGGCACACCCCAGGCTGGCTGGTGCCCTGACCACATGTTCCTTGCCCCACTCAGGAAGAACAGATTGAAACCTGACCCACACTGTACATGCAAGCAGAATTCAAACTCCATGGGTCTGTTTACTCAAGTGCTTGTCCACCTTCAAGTTCAGCACTTTGCTGAATCTCAGCTCACAGTTCATAAAGACCTGAATATGACCAATCAATCCACGATCCATGGTCTTAGAGCTGGCCATGATTTTGTCAGCATGCATTGCAAACAATGACAAACCCAGTGCTGACACACAAGCACGTTCAAACAGTGTAGCTCACAGACATGCAACACAAACATTTTACAGGCATGGCAGAATGAAATATTTAATTTAATACTGGAACTGGATGTGTTTGGAAGGGCTTTGGTGCAAGGCATGCTGAGGACCACAGGAAGTGTTCTCACTGTGGTGACTGCCACATATTTGCAACATCAAGAGTTGGTGCACAGCAAGCCCATTGACTGAATGAAAGGAAAAGGAATTTCCCTGAACAAACTGAATAGAATGATGTACATGCATACACATGAACCCTTCTGTGTAGAGATTTAACAAGTTCATATCTTCATCAATCACCAGTCATTTTAGACAAAAGGCAACCAAACTCCCTTCAGAGACATAAACTTAATTCTCTCCATCTATCTGTGAGTTGGACCTTCAGCCCTTTGTGTCCCTGCTTATATATGCCAGAAATAACCTATGGGAACCATTTGTATAAGTTTTACCTGGGGGGCCAACAGGACCTGGAGGTCCTGGAGATCCAGGAGGACCTTGACCACCAATGCCAGGGATGCCTGGTGGGCCTGGAAGTCCTGGTGGTCCACTTGGTCCAGGGTCACCTAAAAGAACACTCTTGTTTAGTCAAACAGTGAACTAATTTCAGGGAAATTTGCTTTCATAGCAGAGTCCCTGCACATTCTACTTGAAATCTCATTCTTGCAAGCAAACCAACATTGATCTAACAGAGAAAAAAAACCACACTCCAGAGGCTATTTCCCAAGGCCAGAGGTTTGTCCTCACTCAACATGGACCTCATGAAGTTTTTGTTTCTAGGCTACACACACATATATTGCACTACCATCCACATCAAACTCAAAAAATGCTCCCCAGCAAACCAGGCATGCTGGGAAGGTCAGTACAGACCATGGTCAAGAGCAGAGGGAAATGAATTGCTAACTGTGCATGTGGAAGCACAGTGCATCTAAATGAAATTACTCTGTTGACAAAGTTTCACCCCATATAAACATTATTTGTCTTTAGAATACAGAGCTTCAGGTACTGACCCAAAGATTGAGATTTATTCCCTTAACTGCCTTTTGAGAACACATTCTTCCATTTACAAAGGTGTGTCTGCTTTGGAAAAACTGATTTAGAAGTAATGGCTCTAAAGTCAGCACTGCTTCTATTTAACTGCCACATGCCTCCCAGCACAGCTACATTTAAAAAAGTTCAATAGGGGAACAAAGCAGGGAGAGTTCTCAATACCTTTGGGCCCTGGGGTTCCATCAAATCCTGCCCGGCCTGGTAGACCAGGGTTTCCTGGGAAACCAGGATCACCTTTAGGTCCTTGAACTCCTTTTATGCCTGGGGGTCCTGGGGGCCCAGGTGGTCCTGGAACTCCAAATCCACGCTCTCCCTATAACAAATACATTTTAAAAAAGTAAAAGGTGATTTTCTAGGTTTAGCCTCTCCTAAGAATGTTAAAAGTAACAAAATTAAAAATGGCCACCATCTCAGAGTTCAATTTCTATTTTACTATCCTCACTCAAAATGTCAAGTAAAATATTTTACTTTGCCACCATCAAAAGCTGAGAACAAGAGGTGAAATCCTCCTCATCATGTTCCCAGTGACACAGAAAAACCTCTAAGGGAACTTTTATAGTAAACACAAACCTTCTCTCCTGGGAAACCAGGTGGTCCAGGAGGTCCATCCAGCCCAGGGCGACCTGGAGTTCCTGGAGCTCCGGGCGGGCCTGGAGTCCCTGGGAAACCTGCACATGACAGGAAGATTAGGGAGTAGAAAGGACACCAGAGAGCATTAGAACAACTCCTCCAGACATGCCTAAAACCCATGAAAAGAGGTTCTGTGCTAGCCCAAGCACTGAAGGGGTACCCATTCAGCTGAGAGAACTTCTGAGCGTTCAGTCTTTGCCACAAAGGGTCTCTGGGACTCTCTGAGTGGGCACTCCCTATGCTGTGAGCTTTTACAAAAATCACAAGCAGTTCACATTAGAAACAATACCATCTTGAGGCAGCACTAGGAGATCATTTATTGATTCAAGCTCATTTCCCAAAGTTTTACAAGTGTTATTGGTTTACTGAAAAATGTAAGCTACTGAGAAGGAGCAGGAGAGTGAACAGAGTAATAACAGCTCAGCAGTTTTTTCTCCTGGTATTTCTGAAACTGTTATAAAGATGTATAGCTTTAGGACAAATGTTTTTTAAAGGACTCTGGAGACAGAAGTCAACTCACTATTGAAAAGTGAAGAGAGCCCGTATGCCCCCTCTTCCAGCCAGTACAATACAGTAACAGGGCAGCAGACATACCCTTTGGGCCTGGTGGACCTGGAAGTCCAATGCCAGGAATACCTGGCTCTCCCTTTGCACCTGGGATGCCAGGTAAACCACGCTGACCTGGCTGACCAGGATCTCCTGGAAAAAGAACATCAACATAATTATATTCAGAATCAGAATAAAACGCTCTTGGAATCCCCTGGGTATCTAGCTGCTGCTTTACCTGGAAGACCTGGATCACCAATTCTTCCTGGAGGACCAGGGGGACCAGGAACTCCTGGTTCTGTAATAGTTTGGCCAGGGTCACCTTTTGGACCTAAAACCAAAAAGCAGAGATATGCATCACTCAGTAGGAGTTGTTTTTCTGTTTTTCTTTAAGCAGAAATAATGCCAATCCCATCCCAAGCTTACAGAGAACTCAGATATCAGCAATACTTTATTCAATAGGTTCTCTATCCCAGGCCTCACAAAGCACTTAGAGGCTCAGAAGCCCTGTTCAATGTTCAGACAGTTTTTCTGAACTGTTATTTTTTAATAGCTTCATCCTAGGTACCATCATGTGAATAGTATTTCCATAGCTGACACCAGCACAACTTGATTAGGATCTGTGTAGTTGACAAGAAAGTAACAAAAGCAAAGTTGTTCAAAGCAACCCCTTTTTTTCCCCCAACCTGTTTTAGCTGCAGTATAGCCAAGCATACAAAGGCAGTTACAGTGCATTTCCACTGCAATCAGTGGGGAAGGAGAGGCTTCCATGGAGGTCAGAGCAGAAGGTGAGGCATGTGCCTAAAGTGACATGGCAGAGATGCTGCCCTCCCTCTGGTTCTGTGAGGACCCTCAGTAAGGGAGCACACAAATAACAGGTCACACAAAGCCTCTAGGAAAAGCTAAAAAGCAGCATTATGTTCTGAGAAGGGACAAAGTTTGGCTTTGCAGCCCTTGCTCAACAGCACACAGAGACCAACTCACCTGGGACACCAGGAGGCCCTGGACGGCCAGATACACCTTGGATGCCCTTTTCACCAGGTGAGCCTTGTGGACCAAAACCAGGAGGTCCAGGAAGCCCTTTTTCACCAGGAAGACCTGGTATCCCTGGGTCACCTGGAATACCCATTTCTCCTTTGAATGCAACACTGCCCTGGAAATAGAAAGAGCATGATGGGAAAGATAATGTATTTACTATCTAAAGAGTAAAGTGTTTCAATGTTTCTGCTTTGAAACTCTCTGGCAGTTTCCATCCTTCCAGCTCTCATTAGCTGCCTAGACCTTGCTAACACAGTAGAGAGCAGGCCTAAACCTGGCTACTTAGTTCCTCCCAGTACATAGGTGAAACGTAGACAATGGCAGAAGGGACCCTCTGACACTGCCCAAGAGGAGCCTCAGCTTATTTCTAGAGCACTGGCAGATTCAGGAGGTACCTCAGTGTACCATCACTAGATTGGCATTTACTGAAGAGAATTCCTGCCTTATCACATACAGACAAAGTGCATTTGTGCCAGTTCTTTTATCTGCACTATGTCAAATGCATGCAGGACTTCCCAAAACACCCATCCAGTCAAAGACAGCCTGAAATGGCACTCACAGGTTCCCCCTTAGGGCCAGGCAAACCTGGCAGTCCATCTCGTCCAGGGGTGCCATCTATGCCAGGGAGACCTGGAGGTCCTGGGAAGCCAGGGTCTCCTTTGTCACCTTTCAATCTTGGAGAAGTCAGGACATCCCCTGGGTCACCTTTAGGACCAGGTCTACCAGGAGCACCTGGGGTGCCTGGGAAGCCCTGAGGGAGAAAAAAACAAAAAGAAAAAAAAAAAAAGAAGGTATTTTAGTTTTTCTTTCACTCCCTCTCTGAGTATGGAACACAGGATGAATCATGCATTCAGGATAGTTATGGACCAACAAATATGTATTAGACAATAAATTAAATCTATTGTTTACAGATCTACCTGTCATGCAAGACAAATGAGAGACTTTTCCCCACCAGAACATAATACCACCACTTACTGGTGGCCCTACAAGGCCAGTTAATCCAGGAAGCCCCTTTTCACCTTTTGGTCCAGGAAAACCAGGAGAGCCTGAGTAGTGCAGAAAAACGTAAAAGAAAAACATAAATCTGGAGAGGCTGCAATATCAAACATTATGTTTCATTGATAATAGCTTTAAAACTAGACAAAGTTTACAATTTTGGGGTTTTTTTGAAATCTTACTTTTATTTGAGTAGAAACATATTTGCAACTCTAGTTGAGCCAGTAGTGTCAAAAAAAAAAAAAAAAAAAAAAAAAAATCACACTTTTAAAAAGCTCCAGCTCCTCCATTATTCCAGGAATAGCAATAGAAGAAGTTGATTTTTCTCTCACAGTTAAATCTACAGCAGACCCTAAACCTTCAAAATGCAGAATGCTTGCAAGACTGCCTTGAACAGAGAAATATTTCTCAAAGACTAGATTTTCAAAGAATGAGTGTTTGTTTCACACATGCCCATCTTGTTTCTTTCCAGTTGTGCAAAACACAACATGCACCAACTCTGCACTGGAGCTGACAAATGCACATTTGAACTTGTACACGATACACAGATATATTGTGACCATTGTACCCAGACAACTCTGATAAAAAGTGCATTTATGGAACATATTAAGCAATCCAGTGAAGACTCCAGCCCTACCTGGACTACCAGGAGGTCCTGGTGGTCCCCTCTCCCCAGGAGGACCAGTTACTCCAGTTCCTATGCAGTTGAAGCATGTGTCTCCTCGGTCACCTAAAAAGATTTGCATTGAAAAAGTGTACTTGAGCATGAGGTTTTAGAAAATATTAAAAGAATTCAGCAAAACAACAACTGTTTTCTTGCTACTGATCTATAATGCAGGTCCAAAGTGACTACTTTAAAAAATTATTGCTTAAAATTAGAAGCCTCCCCCTCCCTGCAAGTTAAACTAAAGCTTTTTGGTGGCTAGGAATCAGACAACCAATATCAGATAAGATTAGAATGTAGTTATGACAGTGCAAAACAATTAAAACAAAAGCAGGGCTTTCAGAAATAGAAAATAAAACCATGGACTTTTTTTCTTTTCAGCAAAAGTGTCCCCTTTTAAAGTAGGTACTTGACACTTCTAACTACAACTATAAACCACATGTATCAAAATCCCAAACTTAAACTCCAAGAGTGCAAAATAAATATTGGGAATGTTTCATTGATTTGAAAATAGACTAAAAGTATTTAATGAGGGAAAAAAGATTTGTTTCAAGAAGCTTAGGAATTTCCTTCACATACAGACATATGTGACATTCATCAGTGAAATACGTGAGCATTTCATTTAGGTTAATTAGTTAATCTTTACAATCTCCATGACAAAAAATATTTTGCTTTCAAGTGAGTACAAAATTAAAGTGAGATGTCTAAAGTAATTTATGATGTCCATGGTTGGGCTAGGAAAAGATTCTCACTTACCTATATCAGCATCCTCATTGCAAGGTTGTCTTTTTGGAAACAAGGATATATATTAAATATGACTTTCTTTTGCTTAGCAAACAAACAAACTCACTGCAGACTGACCAGCTCAAATTAGGAGTCTTGTATTTATAACTTTAATGTTGTTTTCCATAAAAAATGTCAAATTTATTAATGAATAATATTAATGAATTTTGAAACAGACTTGGCCAGGGCTGTTACAAAGCACACAGTTTCCTTCTGCCTGGGAGATAATCATAAACCTCAGGTTCCATTTCACTTTATTCAAGATCATTATTGGTTACACCCTCAGCCACTCAGACTCCTGTGCTTTAATGTTAGGTGTTAAGGAGTATCCTACACTCAAAGCAAACAGCTTCCTTACACAGAGACATAAAACATCTGCACTCAACCCTACTGGAAAGGGGCACCATTAATCATTATTTAATGCAGCCTTTACATTTTTTACCAAGCTTCAAAAAAAGGAGAAAAATAGAAAATATAGCCATGACACTGCACCTTTTTGGCCTCGCTCCCCTGTAAAACCTTGTTGTCCTGGAATTCCTGGAGGACCTGGTGGCCCTTGCTCACATAACCCTTCACCTAAGGAGAATCAGGAGAGGTTTTATTATCTATTTGAATTAGACTGACAGCAGCACCAAATAGATGCATTCAGTACAAAAATGTATTTGTGTGGAGATTCTAATACACCCACCATAATCACAGACCAAACATTTCGGCAATTCAGACAGGACTGCTGGTGAAAACCCACACATGTAATTCAATCTCAAAAAGAAATAGTGATATTACACAACAATCTTCAATTCTTTACAACCTCAACCATCTCCCACTGCTTCCCACAGCCTACACACTTACATCTCTACACTTCATTCTGATGTTCAGCCTCCTATCATAAAAACATGCCTATGAATCATCATCAGAGCAAGGACACTTCAGATGCCAATGCCATCTAGACATGAAATTCTTTCCTGAACCATGTTAGCCACTCTCCACTACAGCTTTCCAGTTCTTATATTCCATCTGCCATTCCCTACTCTCCTTATACAAAAAAAAAGCTAAGTGCTTTCATCCAAAGTGTCCACTCCAAAGCTAATTTCACGTGGTCTACACACTAGAATATTTATGAAATGGAAGTGGAACTCTGTGAAAAGTTACACCTTTGACTCTCCTGCTATCACAGCTCTTAGTAGGGAAAAAATTCTGCACCTCTCCTTAAGCCTAAGGTTCTCCTACAGATGTCTTGATTTGCAAGGGGAGCAACTTGGAGAACCTATAGCAATAGAATCTCATGGGCTTCAGCTGCTGATAAACAACATCTTTGGAAGTGGAATTCAAAGAACCCAAACAAACAAACCACAGAAGCCCAAACCTAAGCAAATGTCAAAGCTGTTTAGTCTCTTCCACTTGCTGTTTATGTGATCATCACTTACCAGGAGCAACAGATGGTGCAGGTGGCCCTGGGGGACCTGGTGGTCCTGGCGGTCCTCGTGGTCCCTCAACTCCTGGTTGCCCAGGAATAGAAACCCCAGGTAAACCTGGATCCCCCTTCTGTCCTCTCTCACCAGGTAAGCCAGGTGGGCCAGGAGGTCCAACAGTAGTGATCCCTAAGACAGGAAGGACTTAGTTCCTTGCTAGCTTAATGGTTTACATCACATTTTTGTAAGGATGACAATGATACATATTTCACATTTTTGGAAATGTTTGTTTGAAAAATTGACCTGAGACTCAACAACTAAGTTTATGATTAGAAAAAAATCCCACAAAACAAACAAAAAACAGGACTAATGAAAGAATTCTTGATGACAAAAACCCCCATATAGAAGTTGTATCATTAGAATCACTATGTTCCTCTCTGTGCATGTATAATGCACATACAGGTGTCACTGCTCACTCCCACTGTAGACTCAGATCATCTCCTACCAGACATGTAGTACACAACACTCTCTCTGTGTAATGCAATGGACAACATATATTAATTATAGATGAGTGATATGAGATAGATTATCCCTAGAAGCATTAAGCTGGTATCTGATTAGCATCCTCAGTTCACCACAGCAAGGGCAATGAATGCTCAGAATTCCTCACATTATCCCCAGAAGTTCAAGACTACCCCTCAAGCTCAAAGGTTGTTCTAAATCTTCTGCCTTCTGTTAAAAGGATTGTGTAAAGGCTGTGAAGCCAAATACCCAATCACATGTTTGTGATTTCATTTCATTTAAAGCTTGCCCTCCTACCTGGAGATCCTGGCAAGCCAGGTGGGCCTGGCCTGCCAGAGAATCCACGGTCCCCTTTGGCTCCTGGAAGTCCTGGCAATCCTTTGCTACCTTTTGGTCCCACTGTTGCATCAATGCCTGGTCTTGGAACAACCTGAAAATGTTATATGCTCTTGTAAAGCTAATTGCCAAGAAAAGAGTCATTGGAATCATAAAGAGATGTGAGGGAGGGAAAGTTCAACATACTTTGAACCTTATGCCAATGACAGGATGCTTTCCCCACTCCACTGAATTACCAGGGAAAATTCCAGTAAAGAGCACTCCCCAATAGGAAGCTGTTTGCCTGCCAAGCCAACATAGTTACAACAGGCTTCAGTGAGGCTGACTCAGTCCTGCTGGTCTGAGGTTATAGTCTAGCCTGTGTTTGTGACCCAGCAAATCCCAGAGCACAGAACTGATCTTGAAAGAAGGAAACCATTGTTCCTGTTAGTGTATGTATGAAAAATTTTCTGGTGCTCTTGGTGTTGTACCCAGAGATAGGACTCTCAGTCAGCCAAGAACTACAGCAAAACAACACTGTCAAGCAAATGCAATAAAATAAGGGATCAGCAACTTACAATTCCAGGAGGACCAGGGGGACCCATGTCACCTTTTTCACCCTACCAATGAAATTAAGAGCATTTCTGATACAGTGCAGCACTACATAAACAAGCTATGGCAAATATTTCTCAACACTGTAATAGCAAAGGCAATGCAATTACTACTCAGGCAGAAATTAACTAAGTGATGGCAAATTTTCCACCTATTACAGGAATATTGACAAAAATCCTGGCATACCTTTTCACCATCTCTTCCTGGAGCACCATTTATTCCAGGCCCACCAGGTAAACCCTTCAAGAAAAGGGAAATATAATCACACTCAGATCTTCTCCATATCAAAAGAAAAGCTTATAAAGAGTTTGTTTGGATTAAAAACACATGAATTACTCACATCCCTACCAGGCTGACCAGGTTCTCCATCTTTGCCAGGCTTTCCCTTCAAAGACAAATATGCATTGAAATAAAATGCTTCAGTAGTAAAGAATTCTTATGGAAATTATGTTACTTGTTTCCTGTTTTTCAATAAACCAAACTCCATCCAGAATGCAGTCCTTGGAACAACACAAAGACATCAACCATAACCAATGGCATTACCTAAACTGAGGTTTCCTTTTTGAAAACCAGAGCACAAAGGCATGACAGTCTCAGAGTGATGCTGGGTGAATACAGCAAAAAATGATCTCCAGTTAACTACTGCTGATTCATTGTGCTTACTACTCCTTTTATTTTAGCAATAGAGAAGCTCTTTATTTGGAAAACAGATCCTAAATCCCTAAATAGTGGAACACCATATTTAATTAGTAAATTAGTATAATGTGACCAGAGAAACTAAATAAAACTTGGTGTTTGACTTTTAACTCTCCTTTAAATCAACATGACTTTCTCATTAGTATCAATGAAAATACAAGATGAAGTTCTGCTCAAAGAAGTGACTTCTAGAAGGCATGTTCTTGCTGAACAGATTTGTCATTGCTGCAATAAAAGCAGGGCAAGCTCCACTTTATTCCAGATGATTCACTGGGCAGAGAAACGGCACTTTATTATCAGAGTCACAGAAGCCATGTCTGGGGGCACCTGCTGGAACAGAACTAGAGCAGGTGATTGAGCTTCTCCTAGTGAACCTTCCTCAGTGCCAAGATCAGCTCTCAGTCATTGAGAAACTGATAATAATACCTCACAGATTTAGTGAATCAGAGTATAATGTGATTTGTGAAGTTTGTTTTCACTAGTGACGAGTTCTAACTCTCAAAACTGAGGTTTTAAGATTTCCTGTGAATGTGCAGAACTATCTATTTGAAGATGAAGACTGACATTTTTATGAGTATATCTGAAATGGCTTTGACCTCACAGAATCATATAGAGCCCTAAAATGCAACTTTAAAGTAACTTACCAGCAAAATTGCACTTCAAGTATGCAACATACCCAGATTCAGAGTAATAAAACCAAACAAAAATATTGGTAAACAAGGTTTTGGCAAAAGGCATCTGACATATCCCCTCAGGACTTTTATCCCTTCAGATCTTTGCAAATTTATGTGGTTCCCATTTACTTTTGCAGAGAGAAGCAACAATTCAAAGCCCACTCAATATATAATGAGACTTGTGGTTTGGTAAATCTGCTTTTTGTGTTCTTTAAAAGAGACAAATCAAAGCCCTTCTGTAAATCTCAGCAACTATGAAGGATTTTATCTGCAGTACCAAACATTCTTTTCCACTGTATTTATTTCCTATGGAAATTGGAAAACCTACTACCAGCACGTTTCTAAAGTGTTTATATATTGTCCAATTAACCAGAGCAGAACTTGTGCCTCGAATTTCAAAGGCACTTTGTTGATAAAACAATGCATTCAGAAGCTGTGGAAGTGAAGATACTGAATGTTTTGAGCTGGTTACAGCCTATCTTTTCTTTGCTGGTCTAGCCCATATTATTTTTATCCTATTTCCTAGCACTTCTATGATCTTCAGCTTTTCTGAGCTGTGATATCCAAGTACATTTAAATTCTAGGATTGATTTGAGTCTGATCAGGAACAAAGTAACTCTTGCTATCCCTAGGAAAAGCTACACTGACTTGTGCCCTCCCCAGATAGCACATAAATTGAGGCAGTCTCTTGGGAAGTGACAAACTGACTACTTTTGGTCTTAACAGTACTCAGAGACTTGGTTTTGTGATTCACCTCACAAGCAAACCCACCAAGAATGAGTTTACCTGGACCAGCTTATATATATATATCTATACACACACACACCAATCTCATGCTGCTTGGCAACCCAGTACAGGGCAAACTGAATGAAGACCCTTCCTAAAAGGAAACAGAAAACTGCTGCTTCAGACAAGCAGTCCAGCAACTTTGAAGGTTTTCACATACTATCCAGATAACATAATGTAAACTATTTTCTCCTGCCCCCTACACTAAGATCTACATGCAGATAGCTATCAGAAAGCACAGAGTGTCACAGCTAGAAGCACTGTCATGACCCCTGTGTGTCATCTGCGAGTTGCCAGGTTACAAGGAGAAAAAAAAGTCTCTTACCCATAAGCTGATGGCCCCACCTGAATTCAACATTTGCTTAATTGTCAAAGATAACACTGAATGGAAAGATAAATGTTTGGTTAAACAGACTACTTACTCTTTTGCCTGGTTCTCCTTGCTCACCTTTTTCACCTTTCACACCACCGGGAAGACCCTGGACACACAAACGTCATCTTAAACTCAGCCCACAAGCCAGAGTGGAATGAAGTTACAGTTCTGATACAGATGCAACAAAATAGAACTAAGAGTTCTACTCACAGGAGGGCCTGGAGGCCCAGGAAGTCCTGGTGGGCCTGGATCACCTGGAATACCCTGTCAAGCACGGTCAGAGAAAAAGAGAATTAAAGCTTCCATCACTCCCTAGCAGCTTAGTTGACTTTTTTCTTAAATAGAATATTTTTGCTGTCATTTAGATTCCAAGTTACAAAGGATCATATTTATTCTTTGTGTGGAATTTCAAGTGAATCTATAAATTTTATTAACTGCTCATCCTGTTTATTTAGATGATTCACTCCACTAAAAACACAGCTGCCTCTTGCAGCTGGCTTGGTGGCCTGCAGGTGCTATCCAATAGTAAAGAGAAGAAAGGAAAAAAGGAAGAAAGAAAAAACAAATGCCAAATCCTGCTGAAATTATAGGAGCAACAGTCATTAGATGACTGATAATTGCTGAAATTGAGAGGCCATCAGGATCAAAGTGTGTTTGTCAGAAAAGTATCACAGGATCATTGTGTTAACAAGTTCTCATTTCTATTTTGTCTTATTACACCTTTTCACCATTAACCTGAAGAACAGTTACAGGTTACTGAATCCACAAAAAGTTTCTGAGCATTTTCCATTATTTTCTTGGAGCCATCCCAGACTCAAGCCCATCTACACACTTGATTTTAGTCAGAGACCATAGTGAAGGCACATATAAAAATTCCACATGCATTTCACGAAAAAATCACTGCAATGTTGACATTTTTTACTGATTGTGCACTACCAAGCATAAATTTTGCTGAAATAAAAACCAATTTGCAAACTTGGAAATCATTATAAATGTTGGTCAAAGGCAACGCACTTAGAATGTTTATAATTCTTAGTGCTTTAAAAGGAATGTAGGTAGAATGCTTTTACTTTGTGCATTTACATAAATTAGTGCCAGTATAATTAGTCCTTCAGAGGTCCCTAATGACAGAAGCAAATTACTCTGACCCCAATAAAATCAGATTAATTTTTGCTTCAACAGTGTGGTCAAAATGTTACTTTGTGTTTTCTTAGAATTATAAAGACACACAATGCTGCTCTTTACTCTCTGTCCTATGACCAGTTACAGACAAAACCAGAGACCTTCCTAGGATGACTGTGCACTGCAAGTGTACAGCAGCACATAGTTCTATTTCATGCCTTAGTGGTGCTTAATGCTCTTCTGAAAGGAAAAGTAACAAATGGTTTTGATCAAGATGAAAGGCAGAACTGCCCTACACCCTGCTCAAATAAAATACTGCTGCGTCCCAAACCTTTCTTCTCTGACATCTCCCAAGATAAGAAGATGAAAAGGAAGGAATTGACCCAAACACCAATGGAAGAAACTAATAAAGTTCAGTTACTACAGTGACATTTGCAAAACAGTCAGAGCACAAAAATCATCACTCAACACTTTCCTCAAAGTATCTACCTCAACTCTTCTATTGCCCTTCCATTGGGTGGTATTTGAGAACATCACGAAAACTTCAAGGAAAATGTGACATCCAGGCACCCATGACCCTGCTGGTTTTGCTCAGACTGTCTATGGCACCCAGAATTAAACAGTACTGCAGAATGCTCCCCAGTGAAGAAGAAAGACCAAAAAAGTGTAATAACTTTAAAAATGCTAACTCTCCCAATGACCTTCTGACATTTTGGGTAGAGAGGGATCCATACAAATCACACCAGTATTTTGAGCTTACTTGCAACAATATGATTGATATTTACTTTTGAGATGCCAGAAACAGGGAAAGCACTTTATTCAGACCACAGGGAATAAAGATCTTGGGGCATCACTAACAAAAAAAGAAGAAATTGAATTAAAATTTTTGAAAGACTTCTTCACAATGGATGACACAGCTGGTTAATTAGTGGGAATCTGAATCCCCAGACTGCTTTGAAAATTGCAATTCTGGGTGTTCCAAAGAATGGGAGTATTTTAACTGCTTTTAATGTTACTGTGAACTGCTTTTATAGAGTTTTAGAATAGTTATTTTACTAAGAGAAGTAAAAACTAATGTGACTGGCATGATTTCTATTAAAGAAAAAGTACTCAGGCCTGGAATATTCAGTACTCTGAGGAAAAAATAGAACCTCTGCAATAAGCAGGATGTGAGCATATATGAACCAAACCAACAGAGGCTGCAGATTGATCACATGCTCACCACAGATGGTTGTAGTGTCCCACTCACCTGATCTCCTTTCTGAAACTCAATGTCATTGGGTCTTTTCTGTTCTCCAATTTGTCCTGGTGGCCCTGGAGGTCCCTGAAGACCTTGTTCACCCTAATGTGTAGGAAGATGCAGCTTATTACAGGCAATACAAGCAAAAATGGCAAGAACAAGTATTTCGAAGTAATAAGTAAAAATATCATTATGATCACCTACTCACTTTTTCACCTTTGGGTCCTTGGAAATTCAAACCCATATTACCCTGCAAAAAGTATAACTCATCAGCCCTTAGAAGTCACAAACAAAAAGAGAAAGAAAACAGCCCATCAATATGACAAAGACAGTACCTTGGGTCCTGGCAGCCCTGGTGGACCAGGAGGTCCCTATTGAAAAAGGAAACAAAAAACCAAGTTACTTAAAACCAGTTTACAAAACCCTGTAGAAAAAAAAAACCCAACAATGTTGTAGCTTTGATTCCTGTGAATTATCTCCATGCTGACAAGGCACCTTGCCTGCCTTTGAAAACTCATGCTATTCAACATCACAAATATGTAAGAAACTTCCCTTAGGTGAGACCATAAAATGAAATTAAACAGTCAGGTATTAAAACATCATAGTCTAAATAAGCTAAATCTTGTCTCATGTTTTACATTAAGAAGCTTGCACAATGATTCAGCACAACTTAAAGCAAAGAGATTTCTGGGAACAGGCTGTTTCAGAAGCGTGTTATTTAAGATGCACAGTAACAGCTCCAGGCTGAACTGAATGCAAGCTTGCTGCTGTCCTCACCAAGTCCTGACTACCATGATCTCTGCACTTCATTGACTGCCGCTGAGAACCTGAAATGAAGCAGTAACTGTCCTATTTAAGGCTTAATGAACAACAGGTTAAAGAAGCTTACCGTCAAACCTGGGGGCCCTGGAGGGCCAACTGGACCTGGTATTCCCACGGAGCCAGGGGGGCCCTGTTGAGGAAGGGGAAGAGGCCATGAGAGGCACCTTTTTTATGAAAAAGAACCCAGTGAGAGCTTTAAGTTCAAATAACCCCAACAGCTGGCATCCCATACATATCAAATCAATGTAGCTACCACTACCCTACCAATCTGTCCTTGGGGAAAGGCCTAAATGAGTGTACATCATGTTAGGAGAGTTCTGCGCTTAACATCAATGCATCTCTTTGGCTCAGATAAGAGAATGCTTTTTGGTTTGTTTTCAACTACTTTTGCACTTTCTTTCTCTTCATGCACTGAGAGAGAACAACAAAACACTTTGTATTTGTGATTCCTCCCAGCCAGAAAGAGACAATAGGGAAGCACAGATCAGAGGAGCAGAAATGCTAACAGGCTAACAGGCTCAGTCTGGTCACCGAATGGCATGGGGCTTGCCTCTCTGTCCCAGGAAATGGGGGCCTGGCTCCTGCCCAGCTCAGACCGATAGACTCATTTTCGGCTCCCCTTGTTCTTGCACTAAAGCAATGAATGGCTCAGTGGGGAAGCACAGGGCCTGGAGTCACTAGCTGTTTTCACAGAGCACTGCTGGGAGAGCAGAAACACTGCTCAGGAGGTGCAACATGAGGAGAACAGCTGAGGCATTACCCTCTCCTTCCCACCATCCAAAACAGCAGCTACAGCCAGAAAGCCAGATGGGACCGACTCAGGGTAAAGAAGGGAAGGAACTCCAGAAATGATACAAATGATGTCTAGGAAGGGGGAAGAGGCAGGAAAAGCAGAGAAGCAAAGCAGTAACTGAGTATTGCTGTCTGCTAGATACCACCTTCCTGACCAGGGGACCTTTCTGGCTTCTGTGGGTCACCCTATTAAGAGCAATATGCAATCACACACTTTCCCTCAAGCCATAAATCAGAGGTACATTAAATGTGAGCCCTGCACCTCCAAAAATACATATGAATCCCCAAGCATCAAGTTGCCAATTTTCCTGTAATAAGAGTACTTTTCATGTTATCTTTTTGGCAGAACACAGCCTAATAACACTTCATGCAACTTACAGGTATCCCTGGAAGACCTGGAAATCCTGGGTCACCTTTCTGTCCTGGCAGCAAGGATGTAATTATTTCACCTGCTTCACCCTAGAAAAATACAGTTGACTTTATTAACAATACATTTTACAATTCCTTACAACCATTTTGGCTCCAAAGGGCACAGAGTGGCCCCTAAGACTCTAAGCTATGCTACACCCTAGCAGTAAACTTTCATATAAGCACTAGATTCTCCAAGAATAGTTCTGTTTAGGAGAGATGAAGACTCTAAACAGCTAAACTAACAACTATTAAAAGATTTAATTTGTACAAAGATAGCAGCATTGATTTAAATTCCAAAAGATTAGGGGATTGAAACACCAATTCTTCACAAAAGAAACATTCCAGCTTCACGTGAAAGCAGTGGACAGGACACAACAGAAAAAAGGCTCATTCAGCTTTTTCCAATGTCCCAGCCCATGACATTAGTGCTGAGTGTGCTGTTACAACAATTATGCTTTGTGGTCCATATTGAAGTAGTTTCTTATTGATTTCAGGGAATATCTTTGTTTTGAAAGTATATGTTCTAATGAGATTATCCTTTAATATCTTGAAAACAACTGGGAAAAGGAGCTAAGAAAGATAATTCAGCTTTGAAGTCCAAATTTTCCAGTACCAGTGTTATGCTGTCCTCTCAGGACATGTCTAACAGTGTAATTCTGTGGGTCAAGTTTCCTCCTAAATAGACCTCAAGCATGGGCCAAAACTGATGCTTTGGCCCATGCTTGATTGGTCAAAGGTACAACAAAACTCAAAAAATAAAAGGTTCAACATCAGATCAAGAGACTCTAAATTAGGAGAAAATGCCATCTCTGTAACATGTAGAATGCAAAAAGACATTTTCAAAAGAAAAAAAGATGTTGTACTATTCTTGTTACTGGGTATTTTAGGTCACTATTGTTTAGTCTTTAGGAGTGTTTTGAGTATGCACAGGCAGACTTATGGCGCATTTGGGTATTTGTAGGCATTCTGTTAACTTGATGCCTCAACACTGACCCTTCACAGGCCCAAGGGAACAGCTTCAGGAAACACTCTGCTACTTCTTGAGCTACTGACCCAAACAAAGCCACTGCAGAATTTCCAGTTAGCTGCACTGGAGTGGCCTGGACACAGTCTTGCATGAAACAAGCAGGTTACTCATGGCAGATCCCACTGCACATCCATGTCTGGTAAGTACCTGGATGTGAGAGTACAGCACACTCACCTTCATACCTGGCAGCCCAGGGGGTCCCTTTGTTTAAAAGAAACACAAAAAAAAATTGAGATCAATAGAAATAAATCAATGGTATGTTGTTTGCAAACCACTAATCAGATCTACACCATGAGGCAAACATTAAAGACAGAAACTTATAACAACATATGGAAAAGGGGAAAATAAAATTTTAATGAACTTCAGAATCAAATGGAGAAATTAGAGAACTTTCATAGAGAATGTTGAGCATTAGAAGGATTATATTTACCTTTCTTAGCAATTTGTTTCTATGTTGCCTCCTGTTATCCATCCTGTCTACTACATCTGTTTGTACTTTGGTTCTGACAGTCACTTGGCTGTATCCTTGTGCTTTATACATAAAACACCCTACCCTTTATCTTTTTGCTGACCTATTAATCACCAGTAATACTCTTCAGATATACAAGATCTTCTTCTCTGACACATATGCATGTATTTGTATTTTTCTGCAGGTGGTAAAGCATCTCAGCATGTGAGAATTCAAAGTGGTTTTTAAGCTTTACCACAGCATGCCGCAGAAAAACTCACTTTCATTGGACATTTAAAATGCTCTGATTAAATATTAAAAATAAAATTCTATCTATTAAAAGAAAAACTGCAAAAAGAGACTGATATTTATCTTATTTTTCACAGTAGAAGTCTTTCAGTGGATTATAAGATTGGGTAATCTTTTACTTACAGGAGGCCCTTGTAAACCAGGAAAACCTGGACTGCCTGGGAATCCACGCTCTCCCTTAGGGATGAAGAAAATGATTAGCCAACACCAAACCAAAACATAACAAAACCAGATAAACAAATTCTGATTCAAAAGTCTAGTTTGTTAGTTTATGACTCCAGAATAGAAAATTCTATTGGAACAAGATAGAATAATCACTTAGTTAATTCACACAATGGATGGAAACAAATTTCCACAGTCAGGTGTTTCTGCATACTTCCAGGCAAAGCACTACACTACAGAGATGGAAAACTCACAGAATGCTACAGAAAATCAACTCCTCCTCTGGGAAAATCCCAACATGGAGCTAAGCAGCACATCAGAATGAAATTTCTCCCTCCAATATAAACACTGAATCAGTATTTTCAATATAATATTAAAAATTAATAATTAAAAAGTCTCACTGTTAAGTAATGAGTTTTTCTTGGTAGCATGAGTCTACTACAATGATGAGACACAGCATCTGAGGTAATTATCAGACACCTCTCAGCTGCAACTTATACAAGTGAGGATTAGAACCTGGAGTTTAACTACAATGGCTGCAGAGCACACAGTGTGGTGTCTTGGTGCTGGCAATTTCTGGCAAAGCTTATGCTTTAAGTACCAGATCATGACCCCTACTCTCAATGAATTATCTTGGAATTACCTTCACAACTCAGTAACAGCAAGTACTGTTGCACACAACAGTCTAAATTCATTTGGTACAGCCAGGAGAACAAGAGCTTTTTACTATATTATTGTTGCATTAAGATTTTTTAATGAATTCCACCTTTGTTCCATTGCATCCTGGGATACCCTGAGGTCCTGGTGGCCCATCTTGTCCTGGCAATCCCTTCAAAGTAGAAAAGGGAAAGAAGAGTTAAGAGTACAAGATGCTTTTCTGGGCTTGAAAGACAAAAGGGAACAGATTTGTGTCTACAGAGCCCATTGCTACTCACAGGAAGTCCTGGTGTTCCTGGAAAGCCGGGAAGCCCTGGCGGTCCCTAGAAGGAAATTAACCATGTGTTTGAAATAGTACCGTATGAATGGGTGTGCAAAAGGATTTACCAAGATGTCATTAAATATAATTTATTTGTGCAGATATAAGTAAAGACAGACAAACATCCAAATCACCTCTACAAAAAAAAGAATGCCATGCTTACATGGCATTCAAAGTCCTTACCAATCTTTCAGGGAAATAGCCATAAAAACATAGAAAAGACAATGCAAAATTACTGAAGTAAGAGATTATGGATATGAAGAGAAAATAAATAAACACTTGTGGTGTAAAAAATGGATGCAGCCCAATGAAGTCAGATGTATCAATTATTACCAGCTGAGGCATCTGACAGAAAAAGCAAAGGCACAAAATCTAAAGGACTTCCAGACAAGTCCACCTTTCCTGTATGGACTGTATACCTACTGCCTCTACTTCAGAATACACTGAAACGAAAGTACTGGCACTTGCTTGGGTCCTGTATTGTAAAGCAAATCAAATGAGTATTGGGGCTGCTCTCCCTAAACAGTTCATGAAATGCAAACAATATGTAAGATAGTACTGCTCATGCAATCTTGCATATTATAAAAAGCAGTACAATCTCTTCTGGTGAGTAGATGACTTCAGATTTAAGTGAATTTTTTTTTCTTGTCAATCACCACTTCTGTTAGGACCCACCCAATGCCTGTTGGTTTTTATCATTATTCCAACATATCACGCTAACACTGCGTCCATACTCACTCTGATTCCTTTCGGTCCAATAGGCCCTGGAAGACCATCATCACCCTAAAAGACAACAACAGAAACAAACAAGATCCCACATTCAAGCTGCAGTTTGTGTTTCTATCAAATTAATCAGTAAGCCTTAACTTTCTCCTACATGTTCACAGTAAGTGGGCTAAAAGTTATAGTAGTTGTCATTTCCTGAGTCAAAGGGCTCAAAATGATTTTAACTTAAAGTATTTGTTCCAGCTGACTAACCATGCCTTAGAGGAAAGTTTTCCTAGAGGCCACGGTGCTGTCAGGTCCCTGACACTGAGGGTCAGCCCTGCCATGGAGCATCCTCCAGCGGCCCCTTGTGGGCAGAGCAGGGCGGCCACGATTCAACACGGGTCGGAGTGTACCAGTATTACCTTGCATCGAGATCATCACCGAATCACAATGCAGAACTCTGCATCGAAATCTTAAGACAATGCGTTAAAGGAATAAAAGTGTAGCAAAGTTTCTAGTCCAAGACCTCTGGGCTGTTTCACTCTTGTTATATCTAATCAACCTTCTCTTTCAGTGTATACCTCCTCTATTTTTTTCTTATCACCTGCCTATTTTTTCCTTTGCTTCTTTTTTATGTACTTCTGTTAGGTTTATACTATGAGCATTCATAAAAGAAATGGCAGATCCTGGCTATCGTTATGTATGTTAAAGGTAAATATATTCAGAATTATATATGCTGAATTACACCATCTGAGTTAAGGATGCAATCCAGTAGTAAATAGAAGTAACTGGAAGCCCTCCAGGGAAAGCCAGGAGCATTCCTCAGCTCTCTGCACATGGGTTCAATGAGGCCCTCACTTGCATCACCCCACCCAAACCCAGCCCAGGAATCCCATCCCAGGAATGCCACCAGGTGCAAACAACAGTTTACCTACATGGTGGGAGCCCCAGGGCAGCTGAGAGCAAAACTCTGCTCTTATCAGTAAACTCAGCCAAGCCGGGATCTCCTTAGTGCAAGGACTAACAAAGCTGCATCACAGCACCTGCCAAACCTGTTCTCTGTCCCTCCTGGGCAGCACCTAGTGAAAGGCAGTGCTGCCAAGCACCTGTGCAGGTGAAGAACTGCATAGGAAACTCAGAGCAATCTTTTTCCACTGGCCGACTATTCAAACTAATCAACCAAAAAACCTGTTATATCCTAACAGCTGAAGATTTTACCTATTAAACCAATGATAATCAGGAGTTCTGGAATTGCTTAGGATCAGCACTACAATTAAGCTAACACTGCCCAGTACCTTCATACCATTCAAGTGAATTGGGACTTACCTTTGAGCCTCTTGGACCAGGTGGTCCTTCTGGTCCTGGAAATCCAGGCAAACCTGGCTGTCCTTCCAAGCCTGGGAATCCTCTTTCACCCTACAAAAAGAATAGGTGGTGGTGGAGGTGAAATAGGACATAAACAAAATATATTATAGAAAAATTTAGAACACACATTATCTTTCTGCTTTTCTGTAGGAAGTTATCACACTGACAAATTAACAGTGAATGAACATCTCAACTGCTTAACTAAAGAAATTCCTGAACACAGACAGATTTACCTTTAATTACAGCACTCAAACTGATTTCATAGGTTTACAAGTTTCCATAGGGTGTTCTGCCCTGCAAACCCAATACAAGTACTTCTGAATGCTGTAGAGCTGGTCTGAAAAGTGGAGGAGTGTTACCAGGATCTGAAAGGGTTAGTGTATCCCTGAAGGAGAGAAAATGAGGAATTCGGGAGTGCCAGATAAAGAGAACATTAGGCAAAACCAGATTTTGAAGCAAGCTCTGGCATGAACTGTGCTTGCACACTGAAAAAAACACACCAGTGTACAAGAGGCATGTCAGATGTGTGAGGGGCAAGCCAGGCTAGAGTGCTTCCTAATCTGAACCTGGTCACTCTTCTTCACGCTTTTGTTACAGCAAGCAGCACCTACAAATGGTTGCTAGAACAGACTTCTAGCAGAGGGTTGGCCTTGTGTGTCATTTGAGGCTGAAGAACTCTTGTCTCAAATGCAACTATGCCAAGGTCTCCACTCCAAACAGTCATGGAATAGGGAAGCCAAGGCCTTCAAAGAAAGAGAAAAAACATGTCAAACAGCTAAGAGGAACAGAGGAGGCAACAAGAGATGCTAGTGAACTGTAGTATTGAAACTGAAATGAGTATTTTCCAAGCCCCCTTTGAAAGTGAGCAGCAAAAAGGAGAGCATTGCATGAGGAAACTGTTGCCAGGGCAACTCCTGTGGAGTTTGCCAGCAAATTACTCCCAAAAGCAAACAGAGTATTTGAAGGACTATGACTGGGGGCAGCTGAGGGAGTACATCAGACACATCCTAAGGGAACTTACATCAAAGTTAAAATAATTACAGTGGAAATAGCTGCACTATAATCCCTATTTTTGATTTAAAAATTGGTTAAAGAAATGTGAGCAAATTTTGTGGGAAGAGAAACTATGCTGATCCAGTTCTCTCTGAGGTTTTTTTTTTAACTGTCTTCTACTTAAATAGCCTATAGATGATTCCACAAGTGACAATCATTTTCACATGTTGCTTCTGCCTCCAGATTTTTCCTACTGCCCACATGATACTGATTTTTATGAAGATTTGGATGCTACAAATTTGGCAGGAAAAAACTGCCTGCTCACTGCAGGAACATACTGAAATGGAAAAGACACTTAACAAGTCAATGCCAAAAAAGACATGACATTGTTGGGGGTAGAATGTGATTCAAGTCCCTGGTTAGTGTGCAATGAATTTTCTTATAAATTCAAAAGCTCAGTAGCCAGTTGTGCTTACACAGACAGAACAGAGGAAGGTTTGATACCTCTTGTTTCAGACTGGAAGCTACTAAATTAAAACATATATAGCAAAGGTTTAGGTCAGCTCAGATCTCCTCTTCCAATCCTGAAAATACAAAATACAGGATTGTTTCCATAGCAAAATAAAATTGCCCCAGCTATAAACCATCATTTTCTTGAGGAATGGGCAATGAATCAGATTCTGATCTCAATTGCCCTCAATCAGCTACACCAATATGGCAAAAGCATCAGCTCACAAGCTTGAACATGACTGTGGCTTGGGGCACAGAAAGAAAAAAATATAGTTGGGAAACACCCTAAAATTATGCTTTGCTGCAGCAAGATATAGCCAATTAAACAGGGATACAGAAAAGTTTGGCAGAATTCCATGTAGTACTCTAATAATAGGACACAAGCAGGGATAGGTGCAGTTTTAAAGCATGGACAAGTAATTCACATTTCTAGAATTTGTTCTCCAAAATCCCATATTTATAAATAAATATCAAGTATATACAGACAGTATGGGGAGAGAAACCAGAATAATTACTTACATTGATGAGAAATACTCATGGCAAAAAAAACCCAAAAAAACAACAAACCAACCAACAAAAACAACCAAAACCCAGAAACTGGAGCAAAAAAACCCCCCAAAAACCAGAAAAGCGGTAGTTGAGGAGCCCATTTTAATGTCTAAACACATTCAAGAGCACGGCTGTAACATTTGATAAGAGTGGCACATACTTGCTCTTCCTGCCTTTGCTACAAAAATAGCAAACTTTAAAGAGTTCAAAACCATTTAACTATGGGTGGCTGCTTAAAACTAAATTCATGTTCAAATGTCCATAGTAAGATTAAGATACACAGTATAGAAGAGGTAATGCCACAGCCACCCATACTGTTCTCCACCTTTATAAGTAACAGGGAAGTAATGGCTGCCTCACATTACAATGCTAGCCAACAAATTCCTCCTCAACTCCAAGAGTACTAATTTAACACAGTTAAAAATGTAGTATTTAATCAAGACAAACAGAGAAATCCCCTCTGACAGGACTTGCATTCTTCAAAACATATCAATCCTAGTTCAGCGGTCACTGCAGAAAGAAGCAGTATTGGATTTGGAAACTTAGATCAAATGTATAACTAAGTGATACATGGTGAGGGACCCAGCTAATCATCTTAGGACAGCCCTCGGCATCTTGTAGTAGTACAAGAATTTAGGAAGATTCAAACAATAATTCAAGACCCAAGCAAACCAAAGCAAAGAATTTAGAAGATAAAGCACTAAAGAATTTCAGTGACAGATCTGGGGGCTCCCCAAAGCTGAACTGCTGAATTCAGCAATGCATCAAATACTGAGGGCTTTGTAATTATAGGGCAACTAACAATGAGGTGTGTACATGTATGCTCCAACAAGTTCCACTAGCAAGGTATCATACCTAGGAAATGTGGGCTTTGTTTTTCATCCTTCCTTTACATAGGTACATGATGGTCTGCAAGCTTCAGAGGGACTGTTTAAAAACCCTCTGACATGCTTCAGGATTATGCTGTGTTTACCTTGGCTGCAGTGGAAATGAACCACAATTCCCCAATTTCATATCCATTCTAAGGACAGATTGCATTAGATCCACATTAACCAGACAACAGCTACTTACTCAGTGAATTCACAAAAAAGCTGTGACAAGTGCTAAAAAAAAAGCCAACTTAGAATTACAGAAAGGTTCTCCAAAGTTGTACCTGCAATAACTGCACTGGGCACAGAAATCTGATCTTTAAGTGACTTTAAACTGAACCTGAAATAATTTGTGACTAGTTAGGATGCATTTGGTTTGGGCACCTGCGTCTGAGATTCTCTAGGAACATTAACCAGGTTCATGTTTGGCTAACCAAATCTAACTTGGAAATCTTGCCATCAAGGGAATACCATTCTTCACTAGGTATGTAAATAGGGAATGTACTCAATGAACTAAAAGCAAGTAAATGCCAAGGAATGACCTCATCTATCTGGAGCTATCTGGATGGCAGGTGTGGCACTGAGCATTACCTTGAATTTTGGACAGTTGCCTTGTTTAACCTGAGCCAATTGTAAAACACTGTACCAGCGCATTATAGTGCCAGGGCCAGTGTTTTGAATTACTTTTGTTCATTAAAGGTTACATTTGTTTATGCAAGTCAAAAACCATCCTTGAAATGTGTCAGAAATTAATCTAGAGCACTGAAACCCTCCTAGAAACTTGCTAAGATAGGGTAAGTATTTTGATAAGACATGCTTCTCAAACTCTGTTATCAGTTCACATCTTTAAGACAGCTCCACTGTATCTCATGCAAACTGTTTACAAGACTGAGTAGAAGCATTCTGAGCAGCCTCTGCCCCTTGCAGTGATCACATCCCATTCATTCCCTGTGACAACAGCAGCTACAAGGGAACTATTTAAACACAATTTACTCCCAACCAGGCTCCCCCACTCTGGAGAAAGAACCAAGTACTTGCTGGGTTCACAGTACTGAGCTGGTTATCTACAGTGTATTGTACCTAAAAGAAATGCTGGGCATCTGCTGTTTCCTCAAAGAAAAAACTTGTAAAACAATAAGAAATAATGTTGACAAACTTGAAGTACTGTACAGATGTACTGAGAACAGGCAGTGAGACTGGAAGTCAAAGCTGCAAGGAAGAAGGAAAGCTCCAATATGTCAACATGCATCTCTTGGCCTGAGGATGCCATCTGGGCAGACCAAAACAGCTTGCTGCACCTGAATGAGGCACACAGAGGTGCTTTTTGCAGTGGGGATGGTTTTTACTCTGCTTGATCCAAGAATACATGTTTGGCCTTGAACTAGCTGCTTACTTGGGTGGCAGCTAACTGTGTTGGGAAAGCTCTATCTGGATTTTGTCACTGCCATGGTGCAGCTCATATCTAGACAGTGACAGCAATCATCATCTTTGCATACAGCTGCAGAAATGAAGAGGTGAAAAGCAGTACAAGTTCAGAACACACTAGTGAGCATCAACTACTTATGAACTGACAGTGCAAGAAAAGAGAGAAAACAACCCACACTCATTTTACAATCTCACTGAAGCATTACTAGAATAGCCATTATGCTACATTCCACACCTTAGCCTGTCAACACCAGCTAGTTAGTATAGGCAAGCCTTGGCTGTAAATAGGAATTCTTTCTATTTTACTAGAATTTGTCTCTTCTGGTTTTTGGTTTTTTTCCAAATAGTCAGATAGATGGAAAAAATCTGTGCATTAAATCCCCATTCTTGAGAAAATAATGATATGAAAATCTTACACTGTGAGATGGACCAAATCAGTCTGACTCAATACCTGACTGTTAACACAGCTCTGCTCTTTGGTGCATGCCCACACTACCATCAAAGAAAAAATATATGAGCAAGAAGCAAAGAACTATCATCCATAAGCTTCAGTTATCTGAAGCTGGCATATGGCTCAGTGGTTTGTGCGCTGATTCGACAGTTAAAAAAAATAAAAAGAATAATATTTACCTTTTCACCTTTTACTCCACTGCAATCACATTTGGATAAAGATGTACATCCATGGCAAGCCTTGAAAACATAAGGGGAAAAATTGTTTTTAGTTGGCATAAGACTGAATGAAATATTTAATATTATTACAGAAAATTAAAAAGTAAACCTATGCAGTTTGTCCTCTAGCCATTCCACAAGTGTTCAAAGCATACACAGTTAACTGAAAGTTCAATCACCTTTAATAATACCTATGTTTGTTTGTAAGTATTTTACAGTTCATTTGAGACTTCCAAATGTATGCTTAAGCAGTGCAATGCAACACTTATAGCCAAAAGCACCAGCACTTTATAAAACAGGCTCTTCAGCACATCTCCAGCTGAGGAGTTATGCTTCCCACCAGTAGATGTCAGGTTCTGCACAAGAGTTTATACCAAGCCTGAAGGTTATGAGCACATCTGTGATAGTTATTAGACAAATACTTACTATGTGATTAATTATTCCCCCTATAGCTCAGTTGTTGAGAAAAAAACATTTAAAAACCTCTAGATTTCATGTAGCTGCATTCCCACACCAGTGCAAAGCTTGCCAAACCAGCTACAACAGTCTAGCATAAGGTGACAGTCAGGTGGATTTCAAGGGACTCAAAGGAGAGGGATATACAAGTTTGGTACACAGAGTAGATCCAAGTTAAATAACCCTCCCATACCACATTTGCTTAGATTGTATTCTTCCACCCCCATTTTAACATGGGATATTAGAGCCCTGTGTTGATTTCAGATTAACAAATGTGTTTACACAAGTGACATTTCTAGAACAAATCCTTTTTTTGGTAGAATATTTCTACATAATACCTGTTTCAGATCTCTTCATAGTTAAAAAATATAAGCCATATTAGAAGATACACTAGCTGAAACACTTCAGGGGTCAACTTATTCTGAGAACAGGTGCAGGATTGTATTAAAAACAGAGCTTATGCTTTTAAAGTCTGAAAAACTGAGCATTTGGGGTCCTCCCCTTCAGTAATTGACAGAGAACATTATGTACAAAGTTTCAATCAAGAAAGAAACCAGTTGGTGCGTCAGATCTGAAATACACCCACACCTGAATTCTAGCCCTCATTACCACAGAAGCATTTAGAGACATGACCCATCCCCTACCTGGCATTAGGAATGTCCTGGCTCTTAGCCTAAACATACTACCAAGCATCAGATTGTAAATACAGAAGTAACTTAATTCACTTGGAACTACAAAATCCCAGAATCAATTAAAGCATCTTGTACCAAAAGGCAGAGCTTAAAGGCCAGCAGTGGTGTTACACTCCAGACATGACCAGGGTGTCTCTCCTGATCTTCCACGTGGCTTTTGTCACCAGTTTCTTGATGTTATGTACAAGAAAACTCAAAATTCTTCATTAACAGGGATTATTGAGCCATTTCCTAGAATTTCCTAGCCCAGCTTTCAAAGATCAGGCTGGACAAGCAATGTGGTCTGACCTCATGGCTGTCCCTGTCCTTCTGATGCCCCCTCCAATCCCAGTTATCCTATGAATTTGGTATCTGATCTCTTTCACTTTTAAAAATGAGTTTTAAAAAAGCAAGTTCCTTGTGAACCAGTTTTAGGATTAATCTCTCTAACAAAGCTTTGTTTAAAAGAGATTAACCTTAGTTACATTCAGTATTCCCTTCCCTCACAGTACAAACCTTGCTCACTGTGCTGCAGCACTGATTCTGTGTTACAAGGATGGAACAGTGAGAGCAACATGGAAAACCTCTGCTGCCTCCAAGAGGTGGGGGAAAATAATAAACTTACCAAAACCCACCAAAAAGTGTCACAGAACACACAGGTTAAAATAGCACATACAGAAAAAGCATGATCAAGATCCTGCACAAGGAGAAGGATTTATTCAGCCTATGGAACAGAAGAGACTCAGTCTTCCTTACAGCTTCCACAAAATGTTTCTAATAGAAATTTTTTCAGTTTTCAGATACAAGGAAACTATTGGGGTGAAAAGGGAGAAAGGGAAGTTGGGAGAGAAAAAGATGGTGTGAGATTACCTGGCCCCTTCACAATACAAGTAAGAGGTGCACAATGTTGTGAAGGTGAATTTTCATACAATTAAGCTCAGGAATCTCTGCCCTTGTTACTGTATGCAGAAAGCTGCTTTGTCAGTGCTTACACATCTTTAACAGTGATTCAACATCAAGACCACATGAAATAGATCTGATTAATAAAACAAATGAAATAATTTGGTATGGAAGGAATCACTCAAGGCAGAGCAGCTTAGGCAGTGTGCACAGGTCCTTGTTCAGTTGCACATTGAACAACTACAGTAGTGGAGATCCCACAGCCTCTTCCTTATGTTGAAACTTGTATCCATTCAAAGTTTCATATATAAAGTTTCTAAAAAATGTCCTTCTTCCCCTTATCTTGCTTGCACCAAAGTGCTTTGATTTAATCAATATAGGGGTTCTTTTTAAACCTGTGACTATCTTCCAAAGCAATTTATATATTCAGACTGGATTTCTTATGTTCTGAGTAACTTAACCTACAATATTAGCCTGTCTGGGAGAGTCAGGAGTACTCACTGAATGCTTTTTGACAAGTGGTTTTGGATATCCAGTTCAGATGCATTACTTGCAGGAAGGAAACATGGTCTTCCTCAGACAGCAGTGAAGGGAAACTAAAGGTCTGTAACCAGATAACTCTTCATATACCCACTGTAATCAAATGGTAGTAAGTTTTTGGCATAAATTCTTGGAAGATCTATTCACCCACAAGCTTATCAAGAAGCACTCCCCCAGCAGAGTCACTTATCTTCCTGTACAAAAGCTGTATTTGGCAGACTGTGCTTCTCATTTGCATTAACTTATATCTGCACCAAATTAAGGTATTCTTAATTAAACGGTCTGAATTAAAAAAAAGCCCTCAGAATCTGTATTATCTCAAGATCAATTCATGCCACTTAGAGGTCTTCCTGTTGTATAGCTTAAAAAAAATCCAAAGTAAAACATGATGGCACAGAGAAAAAAAAAGCTTAATGACCTACTCTGAGTGAAAGCTTTCTTCTTGTTTAGACTTTTCAGTAATCTCAAGGCCATTTTTTTTAACTTGGCAAAGCAGGCACAAAAACTGCACTACAGGAGATTGCATACTGCATAACAAGTTAGTACAAGTTTGAAAACCACTCAGCAGCCACAGGCTAGAGATTTTTGATGTCATAGAATCAGTTGTGTATCTCACATGAATGCCAAGGAAATCCAGGCTTCACACTATGCATAGGAATACTTGGAATTTCTCCTGCACATGAACAGTAAGTTATCTACACTTCAATCACAGAAAGAAAATGGATGCAATGACATTCCAAATGCAGAAAAATTTACATTAAGAGCAAGATTTAGATGGTTACCATCAGTACTTTACCCTAAGAAACTAGTTAACCATCACTAGTTCTGAAAATTGACCTTCTGGGTTTCCAGATATGGAAAACTGAATTACTCCAATCCTCAGGGGAACTCCAAGTTACACTTGGCACATGATGCAGTTGGAAAACCAAGTAAGACTTTTGCCTTGTATTATTACCTGGCAGCCAGAAGCCTTCAGTAGTTCAGTTCTTGGCTCTGGCCAGTAGGACACGTTGTCTTAGGTGACAGAAGATAATAAAAAATACTTGATATAATAGCAAGTTGTATCTTGAGCACAAGGTCACAATCTCCATATCAATCAAAATCTTTTTGTTTTCAACTACACCAAGATGAATAAGCAATCAAAGCAGCTTTTAAGAACTCATGACAAACTGCTTGAGATTTGCTCCTTACTGTGCTCCTGTTGCCTCCCTGCTCACATACCTGCAGAGATGAAGGCACTGCTTATTTCCTATGCTGTGACACAACCAAAGACTCTAATTAATCTATTCAAGTTTAGCTAATCCTTTCACTGGATTTTCCTGACAGCTTCCACTCATTGAATCTGTGTGTGGAGAACAAGTTCTTTTCATCAGTATATAAAAGGAGGGATGGTATTGGTTTACTGGTCAAAGGATAATTCTTCCACAACAAGCTTGGTCTTTTGTGTCTTACATGGACTGAGGAAAACTGCTGTATGCCACCAACAGAATGCAGCTTTGTTTGTTTGTTGTTTTTCAGTTTGAAGAAAAAAAGTACACATTCCCACTCCTGGTTTGTTACAGTCAGCTCAGTGAAATGAATAGTCTAAGTCATCCTCAAAATGTGTTGTGGTTAAAAGCCTGCCTTATGCATTGGGCACATTCCACTCCTTTCTCATCAGGCCCAAAGACCTTGGTTACAAGGCAATTTCAGCATATTCCATTCCCACCCCACCTCCCAGCTGCCACTCGCAACAGTGTTGGACAAAATGTTTGTAAAAACTCCCAGGAAGATGAATGCTGCTGCTGAGAGAACAGTAACTTGGGACTTTGCAAAACTGAAGTGAAAAAGAAGTGATTTACCACTACATATCCACAGCTGCAGGGAAACCTAACAGCTAACAGTGTGCACATAGGGAGGGCTTAAGGGAGCACCCAAACCCCTACACTAGAGCACTTAATAATTAGCATTGTATGTATGTATAATACAATGTATTAGCATTAAAGCATACTGGAGTTTAGGAGTAATTTAATACTCTTTCCACAAGCAAGATTAAAGAGGGAAGCCAATCATTTCCAAACCTTGACACTTACAAATTACTAATCAGGAGAAGGTGAGGCTTCTTACAGAAGCACAGTAGGTAACTCAATCAGAGTTCTGACATGACCCAAGTTGTTTCCAAATAATTTCTCAAATCAGGTATCAGACAACTGGATAAGAAAAGAGAAATAGCTCAAACAATTTATTTATTCTGACATCCTCCTTATGTATAATTTTATCACAAATGGAGAATTTCCTGTTTGACAAGTCCTCCCTTTTCTAGAGGAGCAAAGTGACATTACTGAATGCAGCCATGCAGTTTGTACTGACAGACTGCATGCTTTTCTTGAAAGCTCCATTCTGATAGCAGCAGGAGGTCAGAAAATAATCAAAAACCTGATTGTGGACAGCTGCTGATTTTAAATGCTGGTGTCACCTGTAATGCATTAAGACCTCCTCAGAGACTTAAATGATGAAGTTTCAGTGAGGTTTACCTTGCCCACACTAACTTCATAAACAGATGTTGTCCTGAAGGGAACCAGACACTTATCTGACACAACATTGTCAGCTGCCTAATCAGGTAAGGATTGTTCCCTCTAGTTGGAAAAAGATGCACAGAAATCATTGAAATAAATTCTGTCCAAATAAAGATGGCCAGAATTTTAAAACCAATTGAAAACTGCAACAGACACTGATGACAGGAACTTGACTGAACTGTAGAACAATGTGAGTGTTCTACAGCATCTAAATTAACTCAAATACACACAACTCTACTGCTGAGAAGCAGTTTAACAGTCTTTTGTAGCTCATGAAAGCTCACTGTGGAAATTGCAGATTTTCAAGCTGCTATTCTTCAAGATTTAGGGGTGGCAGAAGAGAATTTTCACAGTAGGGGCTGCAATTACTTCTTAGACATCTGTGAAAGATACTTATAGAATAAAGCTGATACACAGTGAACAAATGCTTAATGCTACTAACATCACCCTCTGCATTTAAATACAACAGCTTACCAGTTGTCAGCATAAGTTCAGCTTCAGGAAAAAAAGGAGCATAAATACTGAATAATTCTATCAATTACAAAGACTCTCTGCTGTTAAAAATTCCCTCTGACCAAAATCAGCAAATTCAACATATAGCAAAGCATCAGTTACAAATGCTTTTGCCCTAGGAGGATGGCTTAAATAATCTTCCTGATGTAACCACACAAAAAATTATTCATACCTTTATTTATAATGCAAATAAGTTCAGCCTTTCAGTTCCAAACAAAGATTTATTTTGGTGGTGGTCCTGAAGAGTATCTTCATATTCATTAGCTTGTGTAACAAAACACCTGTGCAGTTTTCTAGCTAAGGATTTACTACTCATCCAAGTCAAAGATTTCACCATTTATCTTCAGCAAGTTGATTTTCCCTTCACTTGCCTGGACAGAAATATAACCAACAAAAAAAAGGTTTTGTGGGGATTTGACAAGCAGAGATAAAGCAGCTCTTGTGAGTTCTAATTATGATTTCACTTCCATGCTCTTTAGGCTTAAGCAGGAGTACAAATTTACAGATAATTTATTATTCATATATCTGTGTGAAGTCAGCTATGGCAGCAAAGCCATCACAGGTCTCGAATCCAATGGCAATCCTTTTCTCACTGAAGTGGTGTATTTATGAGCAGTAATATTGCTAAAGCAGAATCTGAATTAGAAGCCTTTTACATGCCCTTCTAAGGAATTGTTTCCCTCAATCTACCCAAAGATGTGAAAAGAATAAATATTGTCTAAAATCTGAAAGTCAAAATAGGTTTGCAAAAGTTCTTGGCCATTTTTTTTAACTAAGGGAACTCCTGGCATGCAATTTCATCTGTTGCACCTCGAGGCACTATCTTTCTTTGAAACCTGTACAATATAAGATCTGCTCAGACTGGCAGACGAAACTTTTAGTTGCAGCAGCTACAGTGGATGAGCTACAGTGAATGAGAACGCAAAGTCAGGTTAAAAATCATTCTCAAGCATCTGATGGATAAACAACCCTTCTTTTTCCTCTGAAGGGGTAGCACTATGTGCTTATTTAGATACATGAATAGCTACTAACAATAACAACATGGAACAACTGTAAGAGATCTGCTAAGTCTAGCTATCACATCCCAAATGAATGGTCTGATTAAATGGAAAGTTTAAGAATTAATAAATTCTCTTAGAATATAGTTACTACAAATTGGGTGGAATTAAAGGTGTACTTAGAAAAACCCTAAAATTATCAGCAAGAAAAGCTTGGCATAACTATCTTCAGAATATGCAAAAATCAAAACAAATTGATCTGTGTTAAAAATATTATAAGAAATGGACAGGAGCTCTTACCTAAAGAGGATTGAACTTTTCTGCCTGTATCTTGTACTAAAACAATATGGAATGTATTGCTTTAAACAGAACTAATTATGGTTCTTTAACATATAGTTTTTCATAAAGAGTATCTTTCACAGAAGCTTCTAGTTAAAATAATGGCAACAGTTGCAGCAACAGATCTTCCCATAGACCAGTCTAACTACAGGCAACTTTTGGAGTCAAGGATTCTTTACTGAATGAACACCCCAAAACTTGAACAACTTTGATTAATCCCCAAACTGCAACTATTCACCCATTCAGAATGGGAGGTATCACAACCTGACAAGTTCTCAGTATCTGACTCCTGAACCAGAACAGAGGACAGAAAGTAGAAGCGCCCAGCTGGGCATCTAACTCTCCCAAAATCCCAAACTTTACTCCCCTTCTCAATACTTGGTTTTAAGAGGGCTAAGGCTGACAACTCTTCAGGACATGAAGAAACATTAGGCAAAAACTTTAAGTACAGAGTTGAAGGAACAGTTAGCCCTTACAACTCACAGGAGTTCACTCCTACTTTCTACACAGCCTTCCATCTTCAAAAATGGCTGTTGCCCTCTGCTTTAAGGGGCACTGCCAGCCTTGCACTCAAGTGCAGGTGAGGAAAAGGACATGGACAGTTCTCACCACTTCTGGAAACCATAAGGTTTCTGCAGTCTATTAGTCTTACAATACTGACAACACTATACACTACATGGCACCCCTGAGAATGGGCTTCAGTGCAGTGTATTTTAGTGGGTGAGACACACAGAAAGTAAAATAATCAGATCAAGTTCTGCTGCCCTTCTTGCAGGCATTTCAAAGGTACAGTTCAAGAGACCTGAGAAGACAAGTACTTCTAGCCTAATGAACACAGATTTCCAATCAGCTCTACATCAGGCTGTATGAATTGGTAAAAATTTCCTTTAACAGCAACTTAGAAGTACTATCTTTATGCTGCCATCCAGAGGCAGCATCTTACAAAGCATCTAAGTTTAGATTTGGCAAGTACACCTCCTGGTAAACAGTGCAAGCTAAGAGCACTAAACCAGAATGTAAACTACCAGGAGGCCTTCTCAACCCACTCCATCTCCACATTAATGAACCGACAGATGCCAAACACCACATTCATTTCCTTCAGCAAGCACTGCAGCTGCATGAACCTCTAAATACACGGCATATCTAGAGAAACATCCTGAACAAAGTAACTCTGGTTGGTTTTGCAGTTTGGGAATGCATAAATTTCATACCACCTCTGTAGGCAGTCTAAACCTCCCTACTGCTCATTTCAGTTCTAAATGCTGAACTCTGAATGCAAGCCATCTTCTAACTTTTATACAGACCATAAGTGAACCCTAAACAAGTACCTAGCAAATTAGAGGAATGGTTAGTTTTAAGCATGCCTTCATCTTTACCTGCACAGCTACACATCTCTGCAATTCACACCATCCCTGAGACACCCACCTGGCAGTCAGTCAGTGGCAGCATACAGTAAACCACTTGACTTTTCAGGAAGTCTCAGTTTTACTTTTATTTTACACACAAGTCTCTAATCACCAGCCTCTGGGGGCTTCCTGATTTTTTCCAGCTGCAAATAAGAAGTGCCATATGGTACTCATTACAGGTTAAGATTTAGTAGTCATTTAGGGCCTTTCTCTTGTGACAGGTGTTAGATGTTGCCACTTTCTATAACCATGTCCAAATGTAACACAAACCTAGACCCAATCATCAGTCAGGCTTCGAAGCCTCAGATATGCTTGCAAGCCAAGTATTACACACTCATAGCACCAGTCCTTCTGGCATTGTTTTTACTCTTTTCCCAGTTAAAGAAATGGAATAAAAAGACACAGATATTCCCTGGAAAATGTCCTGTTTCTCACCCTCATCCATATGACATGCAATAGAAGAAGCTTCAATTCCAGAGTCCTGTTAATAGAGGTCAGACATCTGTCACTGACAACTGCACTTTCAAGTGTCAAGAGCATGAAGCAGACCACACAAGAACAGAAACCCACTTCTTCCTCGGAGAAAGGAGAGGCAAAATTGAATAGCATTTCAAATTAATCCAACTCCATTCTGGTCTATTTTGAAACTACTGAGAGCACTAAATTAATACCAAAGATTAAGCAAATATACATGCTAAAAAGAATAGAGGCTGTGCAGAGTGATATTGCACTGTGATGTTATCTGAAGAAGTCCACACCCTCTTAACTGCCAGAACAAGACCTAACTCACTTTAAGGCTTGGTGGGTGTCTGGGGGATTTTTTTTTTTATTTGTGGTGGAGGCGATTATCAGCTCTATTCTCCTTCAGTTCTTGGACCAAGTATCATAGCTTCAAGGTTCTTCTAGTTTGAGCTGTATTATCGTTTGTTTATGCCCGTGGCAGAAGCACACTCTGTGTGTGCACTTTAACACCTAAAGAGAGCACTACAGGCAGCGCTTTCTCTGTGGTGCTCAATGCTAACAAGGAGCTACTCTCCAGCCTCAGGTAATCAAAGCTGAAAAAGTAAGTGGCATTGAAGAGGGCCTAGTTAAACAAGGAAGCAATGGAGACCAAACAATTCTCCTAACCCTGTAAGTCAGAGACACTTGTAAAAGAATGGAACATCAGGATCTGATGAGATGGGAGACCCCTTTATCCACATGGGTTCAGAAATCCCTAAAGCTGATGAAAGGTGAATATTTAGTGAGAGGTCTGAGATGCCTGTTCAGGAAGTCACATGCTGAACTTCAGCAGATACAGAGTACCCTCAGTGTCAGCCTCTCAGGTTCATTCACTTAAGCACTGGTTTTGTGCTACAGCAGTAACTCAGGGCTCGTTAGAGCACCTGCTACTTCAAGTGAGGAACTTCTGTGCAAAATGCACCTTCCTATGAAAGAGTGACCTTCTAGTGAATGGAGAATCACAACAGAAATTTCTCAGACTATCTTCCAGGAAAAAAAAAAAAAAAACCAAAAGGGAGCCTGAATGTATTTTATTGCCTTTAAAATGCTGTACGACACTAGACTGCTGCACCAGGCTAGTGCTAGTAGAACATTCTATCTAGCACATGCAGATCTTGGAATTTGATACTCAAGTTTGATTAGAATAAAAAGATTCCACTCCCTTACACCAGAGAAAGTAAATCTAGAGGCTATAAATTATATTATCCTAAAGAATCATTACATTTAGATTGCACTGATCATTGCTAAACAGAAAGCAAGTCTCAGGAATTAAGTCACACTTCTCAGAGACTTGCTACATTTAAAAATTTGAACCCATGCAAGGAATTAGCTGAAAGGGCCACAGATTAGATCTTTAAATAGAACATTAAAAACCCAACTAAATTTTAAAAGTATTACCATTGTGTCAATTACAGGACAGGCAAAAGAAATCTGATCAGTGCTAGAGAAAGGGGGTACAGAGCAACAGGAAAGACACTACATTTTTGTTTCAATGGGAAACAAAAGGAGAGGGAGGAAATCTTCAGTAGCAGCACTGAGCTTCTCCTTACTTCAACACTTGTAAATTTATGTTATTGCTTTTGTCAGCAATTGATTTTATTCCCAGTCACATTCTGGAGGTTCCCCAGTAGTAAGCTGACAATATGAACCCAAAGTATCTCCTTGCAGTGATTCTCTGACAGGGTTCAAGGGTGTCAAGTGAGCTGTCATCCTTGTAACATCACACTAAAATACTGTCAGTTTAAAAAAGGGTGGGGCTGGGGGCAGGTAGGCAACACACGGTTCCAACACCCCAGCCGAGTAATTAAACTGAGGAGACCCATTCATAAGAAATAGCCCTCAAGGATTATTAAAACTTGAGATGCAGTACAGTTCAGTCTGAAGCTTGGCAGGAGTAAGGAACAGCCCCTGGCATTTGTACTCATTCAAAGCAAAGCCACTTTCTCTAAGGGAAAGTATTCCCTCAGGCACCCCACTTTTAGGGAGTATACCAACTTCCACCAGTTCTATTTGGAGCCAAACATATGCAAAGAAAATAACCTGCTTCAAGTTTGTGACAGATGCTCTGCATCCTGCAGTAATCAGTAAGTTAACTGCAAATATTGAATTAGGAGCTTTCCCACCAAGTTTTAACATTATTCCTACAGCAAGAAAGGTTTGGAATAGAAAATAGTGTTTCAATGTCTAAGTTCCACTATTACTCCTTAACAGGACAGGGAAGAAAAAAATATAGCAAAAGGTTCCTGGGCCAAGACAAGCACATGGAGAGATCATTCAGCAATTAGCATCACAAGCAAAACAGACTCATCAGTTCACTACACATTGTCTCTTCATTATCAGTTTCTAATGATTTCCTTCAGAAAATTCATCTTTACACTTTAAATATGGAGTCATTTTCTACCAAAATGATCAGCATACTCAGAGTCACAGAGTAAGTTGGAAGGGACTCTCAAGAATTGAAGTCCAGCTCATGGCCAGGCTTAGCACCATCCCCAAGAGTCACACCATGTGCCCTTTTCTTGCTTACTCTTTCTGCCATCAAGACAAAAATAGTTACTGAAAACCTTCCACTACAATTTAGAACAATACATCTCAGATTCATCTGCTTACTCTGTTAAACACATCTGCTTAGTCCAACTGTTTAAAAAGACAGGGGGAAAAAAGTGATACTATTACCATTACTATTTCTATAACAGACTGTGCTCTTCCTCCACAATTACTTTTGCAGGATATCAGCAATCTAAGGTTCTATAAAAAGGCTTGTTTCATTACTCTGATTTTTGGGTACAGCATACCCATGTCCTGAAAACACACATTTCCTGAGCATGACTAGACCTGTCAACAAACATTTTCTCATCCAAGCACAAAGATGTTGTCTAGGTTCATTTAGGATACAAACATTCATATATTAGACAGAGATATTTTAACACTTTATTACTACCACAGCTTTAAGAACATGAAAGATTTTAGAACAGAAAAGTGCTGATACAGGAGTGTCATCCATTCTACTGCCAAGAGGTTTCCATTAGCATTCTGGCTCAGAAACTAAATGGAATTATGTATATACTCTTCCTTCAATCTAAATTACAGAATTCATTTCCACCCAGACAAATACCAACTTCTGCATGGATGTTTTCACAGTGTGTCTGGGGAGACTCTGGGCACAGCCTTCTACAGCAACTTCCATGGCACCACCTTCCCTATTAACAAAGGCACAAATGAATATTGGAAGTTAAACTACCAAAACAAAACACATTCAGAATCACAGAATGAACTCGGTTGGAAAAGACCTTTAAGATCATCTAGTTTAACCTATGACCTAACCTAGCACCTCAACATCAAGTAAACCACAGCACTGAGTGCCATGTCCAGTCTTTTTTTAAACACATCCAGGGACAGTGACTCTACTACCTCCCTGGGCACACAATTCCATTGCCCAATCACTCTTTTAGTACAGAATTTTTAACCTAAACTTCCCTTGGTGCAGCTTAAGGCTGTGTCCTCTCGTTCTGTCAGTTGCTGCCTGGAGAAAGAGAGTGAATCCCATCTGACTATAGCCACTCTTCAGGCAGTTGCCGCGAGTGATAAGGTCACCCCGAGTCTCCTTTTTTTCCAGGCTAATTTCTCATTCTCTCTAGATTTTCTCATTATTTTAAATATTTTAAAATTCTTAAGTTATTAAATAAGTTCTGCAGAAATCTCAAGTTTTTTTCTCATGTCTGATGACAGAGTGAATTGATGAATAGAGATGGCAAAGTCAAACATAAATTCTCATTTCTCACTGCAGAAGCTTCCTTTTCCTTATGAACAGCTTTGCCCTTTAAGGCTGAATATACAAGAGAAGTGTTCTAACTAATTCAGAACAAATATTTTCTATTATTAAGCCAATTCCTATTGTGTGAATGACAGCTAGAAATCACCCTTCAGAAACAATGGCTTCTGCTATCTTTCTGTGTGACAGGTTGGTTCTAAGCAAATTGACTCAAAAAAACCCACTGGCTCATAAAAGGGATTATTTTAAAAAGATTTTAAAACTGAGCTCATAAGCTCCTTCACCCAAACATTGCTTTCAGTGGCATTTCTTGTCAGGACATCACAATTTCTGGGAGCTGGAGGCTTGTCTAGCCTTGCCTCAAGTCACAGTAGTTTCATTGCTTTAAGTAAAGCGATTTAATTGTGGGTTTTAATAATTGCTACTTTAATTCAAGGTGTAGAAAGAATGCAGCTCATGGTTCAGGGTGGTCATTTTCTTCTTTCTATCAGATTCCTGGGGCATTTGAGTGCATAAAGAGAAAGGTTTGCTTTTGAAGAACTGATGCTGTATTTAACAGACACAGATTGATGCTAGATAGAAATATATATACAACTCACAAATGAAATAAAAACTTTCCTAAGGAAGGAAGACAAGCCTTCACTGCTAACATGGTGAATTAGAAAAAATCAACTATAACTGTGGAATTAATGGTTGCCTAAGCTTGACAGCTTAATGTAGCTAATAACTAATGCTTGCTATACTTCCACACAGAATGTAGGAGTTGGAGTGGACAGGAACCAGATAGAAATGAAACTAACTGTTCTAAATATACAGTAGATTTTTGATATGTACAGAATACTGGAGAAATACAGGTAAATCCAGTATAAATAATCACTCCTTATTTCCTCTAACTACTTTTAAGTAGTCCAAGGATTCCAAGTCACAAGTTTTGCATCGCGTTGCTTATACCATAATACAAATTAAGCTACTACTTCCTACAAATTAAGACTCATCAGTCATATCTTTCTAGATTAAAACAGAAATGTAGAAAACTCCTACTAAAAGAAAAGCATAAAGGAGTTGGTAACAGGAAAACAAGGCTGCCAGTGTACAGCACTGCAGGCAAGCAAAAAGTCACAGCAGCCATTGATAACTGATTATTCCAGACATACAGCTAATGACTTGAAACAGCATTCTTAACTCATCACTATTACAAGGGCTCAGTACAATTTCTCCCAGTACAATTGTTGTAGTTCACTTCAGTTTAGCATTACCATTGCCCGATAAAGCCAAAATTTTATACTTAGCATAATAAAGTTCTATGGTTTTGTCCAGCCCAGTAACCATACAAAAAGACAGGCAAACTGAAAAATAAGCTAGAAAAGAACATGTGCACAGTTCTGTCTCATTTTCTATACAAAAGCACAAAGATATTGTGACTTCTGTCACTTGCAGCAGTAGTTCCTAAAACAAGTAGTGTTGAAGAATCTCTATGAAGCTTTATCTTTCCAATTAATGGCTCTGAATCTCTGAAATGAAGCCATTCCACTGCAGCTCTGGATACTTGCCATGGCTCTCAGGTGAGACTGTGCAGCAAATAGCATCAAATGGACCTGCCAAACCTCTATTTCTTCCACCAGAGCCAATGAGGTGATCTCATCTATCAGAACTACATCTCCAAATACAACAGCAGGACAGACAACTACTGCAGTAGAGAAAGAGATGTCAGGAGATGAAAGTCTTGATTTCATACCATGAACCACATCAACAGCAAGCAAGGATTTCCTCTGTGCTCAGTGTTCCTCCTGGAGAAGGGGTGTCTGCCACATCCACAGACCTCAGCAACAACCAAAGGTTGTCTAAGTCTGGTTCCTAAAAACATCTAAACTCTCTAGGAAGCAGTAGAGCATAAACATCTTTCTCTAAATTAATGTTGTGATTTAAAATTAAGATTCACCTTGCTTACAACTAAAGCCAGTCCTAGAATAAACACACTTTCCAACATGTTTAATGCATTTCAGCAGAAAATCCTGACAGATACAGACACTGGCAAAAAGACTTACTAACCTGTGTTAGTATTCACTGTATTCACTTCAGGGAAGTGAATAAACCTTGGCTTATGTTGAGGAAAGAGAGGGAAAAGCAGGATTTCAGCAGAGCTGCAGCAGCAAAGCTTATCTAGTATGCACTGGCATCATGTTAGACTAGAGCAGGACAGCTCTGCAGGTCTAGCTATACCTCAATAAAATGAATCCTACTGTAGATAATAAACTAAACCACCAGTGTGTTGCACACATATGCCTTTTACACTGCCAGGAGAGAGAAGAGGTTGAAATTCAACTCTGACATTTTAATTCTCTGTAGAGATTAGGTAAAAGAAACAAAATACAGATGAGAGACTAAACTATTTCCCTTGCCCTCGAAAGGGAGGGGACAAAGAAATCCAACAGAGCTGCAATAACCAAGAGCCTTCAAGTGAGCTGAAATCCATAGCTTTAAAGCCCCTTCCTTTCCAACTCCTAACACACTCCTCAAGTAAAAAAAAAATCCCAAACCAAAACCCCTAAACATTATCTATATTGCCACTACAATTTGACTTCTGTTCCATTATAATAGAATAATACACATACAAACACACACATCAAAAGACACCTCCACAAAAGTGGAAGGCAAAATTCTGAATGCTATATGCTGACACCTTAAGAGATGAGTTTTTAACTAGTAGAAACTAAATTTAAAAAACCCCATTTAATCTGATACCTTGCGATCTGCAATTTAACTTAATGAATTATAATTAACTTTTAATTACTGGTTATGAAAATTGTCTTAACAAAAAGTACACCTAGGAGCACAACTGCACTTCCACGTAATTTTAGACTTTTAGGATAATTCAGGCTGGAAGGAGCCTTGAGGATACTTAGTCCAGTGTCCTACTCAAACATGTAAAAAGAGAGGCAGGGTTTCATAACCAGGAATCACACAGTATCAGTCTTTTTGAAACAGACTAAAGAGATGTCTACTAATGCATTAGTTTCAGCATCATGCCTTCTGGAAGAAAGGAGAGTAAAGGATTAACAGGCTTAAGCTACAATGTAAAACTTGTAATACAGCTTTGCAATTATCTAATTGCCCTTCATTCATCTCTCTTAAAATTAAGATCACATCCTGCAGTCTTTGCTTCTTGCAGTGCCTCACAACAAGTTGTCCAAGAAAGACTTAAGCACTGCAAGACTCAGTCAATTGCAAAGCAATATTTTAAAAATAAGCAATAGATTTATTTGTATAACTGGGACCCTTTTCTCTTCATCTCAGCTATGTTTATTCTGATGACAATTCCACATTACATTGAAGCTTTTCCTCCCCACACTTAGCCATGACATACCCAGGATGCTCAGCACATTGCCTTTTTTTCAGACACTGCACTGTACCAATGATATTTAATGAGGTTTAATTGCATTGCAAACCTTTCAGAGGAGGGTAGACAACATCACTTAGTGATCCTTAAAACTGCATCAGCACTCTATACTTTGAACAAGTTTTATTTCAGGTACTCTTGAGAATAGATGGCTTACAGCACTAAAAAGTCTGCAGTCAACACCAGACACTGCCAAACACTGCATTGAGCAGGAACTTTAAAGCACCCCAGTGGTTTTTAATGTTACTGAGTCCACAGGGCCTTATGCAACAGACAAGCAAGAAGTGTCTTAACTCCAAACAATTGTGTCTGGTACTATCAGCACTGCCAGAGGCTACTGTCCCCTCAGTGCATTTGTGCAATGCCATTCCTAGAACATACACCCGAGCACTGCCTGGCCACCTTGCTCCGGGGTGATCAGGAGTGTTGGCACAACTGATACAAAGGGAAAATGAAGCTGTTTAATCTCAGTGAATGAAAGGTAAAAATGCACAATGCATCTTCACTGCATGTCCAAAACACATTCCTCCCTGTACTTTGCTCCAGACTGAAAATATGCACATTAGATTTGCTGGGATGCCCTTCATCATTTCAGTAGTTTTGTAATACAGAAAAGTTTGCACATGTTCTAGTAAACCCAACAACAGCTAATTGCATTACAGTAAGCATCACTGCTTATTCACAGTAGAAAAAAATCACTACATAAATTTACATTTGCTATTAAATAAATTAACTAATTTATCCTAGGAAAATTTCCCTTTCTGCTTTAAGAAAGGTAACTAATAATTGGTTCCAGTGCATAGACTATTCATTCATGACCAAGAAAATGAAAGCCTAGGAAGTTCCACTGAAATATCACTCTATTTCCATCATGTGGAAAAACTGCAAAAAATACATAATGATTTTGTAAAAGATTCTGTTATGGTCTAAATTGTTCTTACATTCTGCTTCATTCAGGATTCCTTGGATTTGTTAGCATTTTAGTACATGCTGGAAGAGAAGTTGAGATATAACTTTTACTATATATCTTCAACTAAAAGCCATGAAAATTCAAAATCAGAACACGTGACAAATGATAAGTTGCAAGCAGGAGGCCTTGAGCCTTGATGTTATGAAACCCATCTTGTGCATGACTAATCAAGACACATCTACAGAATTTCAGGATTAAATACCTTCTGAATCCTAAGAGTCAGCTTCCACTACTTTCTGCTTTTACAGACCTAGCTTTTGTAACTAGAAAGAGCCACTGCCAGTTATGAAATGGAAAATAATAACAACCACCACCACTACCATGATGAAACAGTTAGAACAAACAGGAAACACAGATGACTGTCAAATTAACCATATTGATCATGTACATTGTAATTACTGACATGGTACCATGTATTTGTACCTATGGTAATTTGTGAAAGGAAAAAAAGAACTCTCAACTAAACTTAGAGAACTTTCACAAATAATACATGACTTCCTTAAACACCAATTTTATCCATCTTGCCAGCCTGCCTTATCATACTTGAACAACTCTTTTCAACCCTACACTTTCAGTCAAACTGGAATTATAATGGAAAGCAAAAGAAAAAGACATTGGAGACACTACTCAATTTTTACTAACTTTTGGGTTGACAAAGTCTATTTACACTTTAAAAATCTAGGCCTTAGCTATGAGGGAAATTGTTCCAATATAAGCCAAGAGTCAATCACTAACTTCTAGTGAGTTTCATAGACAGCATAACTGACAAATCTAGTCTATGTCCTTTAATTAAACACATTTCCCAGTCGCAGCTTGCAATCACTTTTCTATAACATAGTGCAAGTGTAAACCTGCCAGGAGAAGAAAAAAATTCTGCTTATAAAAGATTGGCTTATATACATGCATGTAGATTTATATTAAAACTAGCAAGGCAGTTAAGCAATAATTGAAATTGTCCATTGGAATAAGCCAACATGCCCCCTGCTAAAAGCGCACATAAGCACTTTAAAAAAATATTCTAACTTCATTAATTGATGAAACTATCTTCCACTTCATTCATTCTCCATTCAAAAGTAAAATAATTTTCAGACTCCCAGTTACTTTTACCCTGTTCATCAGTAGTTACACACCTCACTCTACATCAACAATGAGTCTGCACAAGAGTGTATAGCATGATCCATATGCTGCTCCCCAAGTGTAGACTATGAGCTGTGAAAACTCAGCAATGAAATCTGAACAATGAAATCCATCCCCCAACTTCAGTATGAAAAAAACATTACTTTGGATTTTTTTTAATAAGTCACAGGGATTTCTCTGTGATGGGCAGAGAACTCTTAACTATCTTCTGTCATTTGGTAACTGATCACATAGCAATACACACTACCACAATGATCTGGAGCAAAGAGGATTTTTTAATTGGAAATGTGAATTATGATAATGTTGAATAACAATTTCAAGTACTATTTCAATAAGGGTATCAGAATTACTTGAAGTCATTTGACCAAATTCACCCTTCTGGGGAGATGATTCTGACACAGGGTCCCAAAAGAAAATTCACAGAAGAGACTGTGTGTATCAAACATACTGCTGCAGCATTCAGTCAACTCCTTCTGACAATGGGTAGAATAAATTGCTGATACCCATTAACAAGGATCAGCAATATTTAGTGTTATCATAGGAAATTAAAAAACATCAGAAAACCAAAGTACTGAGAAACCATTAGAAAAAACCGTATTACAAAAGACCAGTGGGATTTATGTAGTTTGGAACAGAGGCATCTCTCTCTTTCCCCCACCCCCACTTAGCCCTTGGGTCTTCAGTTAATCTTATCTCACTGCAAATCCTAAAAGAGACGCTGCAGCACAAGGGAGTGTTAAGAACCAGAAATTCTACCACTGGTTTTGCTCCCTTCTTCATTTCCCCCATGGTAGGGGACTTCTTACAGGGTCACCACAGACCCCTGTTTCCACACCCCACAGATTCACAGTAATTGCACACACAGAACTCTGCTTGGATGCAGAAAGAAAATGGCCAAATTTATGCACACAAATCTCCCTATCTTCAACCCCTAAAACAGTGAAGCCCTGTAGGTGGGAGTGCCTGGGTCTGTCTTTGGGGTGGGGGTTATGGCAGGCTGGGCCTCGCTGAGCAGAGCAGCAGGAGCAGTGCCACAGACAATGTGGAGCCGAGCAGCTCCGTATCAGTGAGCACTGCTGGCACACCAGGATCACTTACACTTGGGTTCCCACCTGGGCACAGCAAGGAGGGGTGGAAGAGGAAGGAAGTATACTATGGCTGGTCTTTGTAGACCTTTCATCTGCCCTCTGAAAAAGCAAAGTTTCACTGTAAAGGAATGTACTTCAAAGGAGAGTTCAAGACAAGTAAGATTTTGTCAGCACTAACTACAGAATTGAAGGGGGGAGTAGCAGAATTGTACTCTGCACCTATTACCATAATGTATTATGACTTTTCAACTAGAAAGAAGTCCCGAACAACAGAAATCTGGAATTTTTTTTCCACTTTCCAAGTAAACTTAAAAAAAAGTTAAGAAATATACATGGATCGTAAAATCTGAAATTGACGCAGGTTAAAGTGAGAGCCTCTTTAGATCATTTCACCACTTGTTAGCAGCTAAAGGTCTTAATCAAATAGCCTGAAACCTGAAGCTAGCGACCACCTCTCCCACCCCTCAGTCCCGAGGCTCTGCCACTACAGGGAAGCCGGCACAGCATCCCTTTTCCAAGCACAGAGACCCAAAGGCTCCTCCAGGCCGCCTCCCGTGCACTCTGTACCACACCGCACGCATTACCACCTCCGCTAGCACTTCCACTTAAGTTTTAAGAAAGCAGAAATACAACCCTCGAGAAAAGCAAGTCACGGTGTGAGGCACAGTGCTCCGACAGACCATGCCCACATGGCTCCATCTCCGTGCCACATCCAAGTGTTACTCACGGCTGCAGGTGATGGCTCAGCGGCAAGAGCTCAGACACCGCTCCACAGAGTTCTTGGGGGGGGGGGGGGGAAAGGCAAGGGGGGAAAATCTTTCCTCCTTTGTCCTGGAGGAACAGCGGGTTCAGAGCCCACACTAAGTTCACCCAGGCTTCCCCCGCCTCGCACTCCCTCACTCCTCGGAGCCACCGGCGAACCCAGAGGTGCGGGTGGCCCGCGGAGAGCGGTCCGGTCCGACGGGGCAGCACCGCGGGGCTCTGCCCGGCAAGAGCGGCCCGGGAGCCCCAACACACGCGAGCAGCCGGAGAGACCCTCCCGCGGCCCAGCCTCGCCGTCCCCCGCCCGGAGCCACCGAGCTCCTGTCAGGGCGATGCCACCTTCAGCCACCCCAGTCACTAAGGGGCTCCAGCGCTCCCCCCAGGGCTCCGCACGGCGGCCGCGCCCGGCAGGGACCATGGCTCCTGAGGAGAACAAGGAGGGCGCCCCGCACTCACCGCCGCCGCCGCCTCCTGCGGCCCCCAGCACCCCAGCAGCAGCACCATCAAGCAGCCAGCGGCCAGGCTGCAGCTCCGCCGCCGCGGCTCCATCCCGCCCGCTCAGGAGCTCCGGGGCCGGCCCTGAGGCGCGGGCATAGCCCGGCGGGGCAGCGCGGCTCCTGCAGGCGGCTCGCACCGGCCGCCCCGACGCCAGCACCCGCCCCTCTGCCGCACTCGCCCGCTTCTCCTGGCTCAAGTCCTCCCGGGACTACAGTATTCCTCCGCTCCGGGGGCGGGCGGTGTGGGGCACGCTGCTACCGCCCCTCTCCAAGGAGGCCACAATCCCCTTCCCTCCCCCCCCACCCTTCCCTCGGGCGCCGCGGTTTTGTCGGCTCGAAGAGCGGGCGCCGCCTCTCCCCGCCCTGCACCTCCACCGGGCGGGCAGCTGGACCCCGGACTATTTTCTGCAGCGGAAGTTGCAGGAGTGGGTGCGTGAAGGGAGAGTTGTTGCCAGTCCCGGGTCGCCCCTCTGGAGGGGCGGGCGGCGGGCGCGGGGCTCGCCCGGCTCAGTCTCGGCCCATCCAGCCCCGCTCAGGTGCGACGCCTCGGCAGGGACCGCGCAAACTTCCTGTCTGGGCACGCTGTGAACGCCTGCAGGGACTGCGCTGCTTCGGAAAGCGAGCAGTGACCGAGCCGAGCGGGCACTGCCGGCGCTCGGCGCCCCCGGTGCTCCGCCGTGCGGGGAAGGAGCCCGCGAAGCGGCCGCACCGTGCCCTGCCCGCCCCGAGTGACGGCGGGGCCTCCTCTTCCTCCGGCGGGTACCCGGCCGCGCCGTGCCGGTCCCCGCGGGCTGCCCGGGCCATGGGGCGCACAGGGTGAGTGCCAGCCGCGGCCGCCCCTCCCCGGCTCGCCCCCGGCCCGCCGTGACCGTGTCCCTTTGCCTCCCGCAGGGCGCTGCTGCTGCTGCTCCTCTGGCTGGGCGCGGAGCTGGCGAGTGCGGTAAGTGTGTGCAGGTCCCGGCCGCAGCGGTGCTCGCTGGAGGTGAACGTGCGTGGTCGAACCTGTCGGGGTTTGGGCATCCTTCGGCCGGAAAAAAGACGCATCCCCACTGCCCTCTGAAACATGCGCGGTTTTTTTTTTTAATTGCCATACACCTTTACTCCAGAGTTGCATTGTGCCTTTCGCCTGCTTTACTTTGACTAGCCTCTGAAAAGCGCACTGGGTGGAAGAGCGTCCGTATGCGGTGTAACAGCTTTTAGTGTCTGATAGCGTGATCAGTGTCTCTCTTTGAAACTGACTGCCTTAAGTTCTTTTTTAGCATCTTCTCAAGCCTTGCTGTGAAAGCTGACCCTCTGGGTCCTTATTCACAAGGGATCCAATCCAGAACACGTCATAACTAAGTGAAGGAGATGTGAGAAATTAAAGGATTAAGCTTTTAAGTGTTGTATCAACGTTCATGACTATGGATTAGTAAATGTCTTTTAAATTCTAAGTCGGTATACAGAAACAATGACTTTATGATCTATCTGACAACTTTATGACGTAAACATGGATTTTCTCTTGCTGTTGCTAATTAATGTTTAAACAGAGTAGTAGGGGACTACAGATTTTTTAAATGTTCATCATTTTCTTTTTTGGTGTTGCAGTAGATTTTCAGCAACTGGAATCCGCAATTGTTAGCCCCCTTAACTAGTGAATAAATTTGTAGCCTGAATTAAGTGTCCAACTGATATACAGTCAGCAGTTCAAAAACACCTCTTTGTTACATTGTAATGTAAATTAAGATTGGACAATAATGTTTGTGGTGTGGATTTTACAGTGCAAATACAATATTGAATGAATGTTAGTATAATATGTTTTAAGCATGTTTATTTTGATTCAACTTCAGACAGATTTCTAACAAAACCACTTGAAACATGGGTTCTTGACTTGGTAGCCAATGTTTTTCTACTGCTTTTGCTACTCTTGTTTAAAATTTTAGGGATCTATAACTTTCCTGTGCAACTGAGAAGAAATCTTTTGAAAAGGCTTTAATAGCAGAGGGGTTTGTACTTTTTATAAATTGGAAAGGCTTGATTATGTTTTGTATTTTTCATAATCAATTGCAGTAGTAGAATTTCATCATCCTGATCAGGTGGTAGTTACAAGCTCTAATCTTCTCAAAGATTAAAAGATTAGAGAGTTTTATTCAACAAAACCAAGAACTGTTCTACCAGAAGTTCTTACTGCAGTGGAACCTAGGTAAAAATGACTTTTATAAAGCAAGTACTTTAAAGGCAAATGTTGAAATTATTTTGAGACAAATGTGCCACATTTTGCAATAATTTAGATAAGTTTATGTGAAATGGCAGTGAAATTATTGCTGATTGATGCAGATGTAGCTAACAACTCAGTTGTTTGCTCCAATTTTGCTCCATACCTGTTGGAAAACATCTCTTAAGCAGTCAGATTCCTGTTAGTTTTTTAACATCTTTCACTGCCCATAAAGGGACTCTTGTCAATTAAGTCAATCACAATAATTAAAATTAATATCTACATGATAGTTCTAAGTCTCCTTGAGAGTTTTCTTCAGGGTTAGAAAATGATGAAAATCTTAACTGCTGTGTAATCAGTCTAAATATATGAAGAAGAATCAGAATTAGCTCCATAAAATACCTAGTACTTTATATGTCTAAGCAGATAATGGATTTAATGATTTCTATTAAAATGCTGTCAAACATGGCCAGCAGGAAAGAGTAAAACTATGTTTTTGTCAAATTCAGATACAGCAGGTTAGTAACTGACTTTCTGGTCTTACTGACTTAAAAACACATCCAAACACCTTCCAGCATGAAGTAAGCCGTCAAGAAAAAGTACTGGTGATTGAACTTGCACTAAACAGAGCTTTTTTATGAAAACTAGGATCTCTGAAACACTTCTTAATGGATCTCTGGTGTATAATTTGAAGTGCTGGAGCACGGTGAAGTATAATGTCAATAAAATGAAGTTAAAGCTTTAGGTTAAGGAGTAACAACTTCTAGAAGACCATTCACAGAGACTGCCAACTTGCTGCTGGACATCATGTAATTTATAACTTTGTCCATATTTTTTTTTCTTTTAAACAATCTCATTTCAATAACTTACCTGTTGTAAAAGAAACATCACCGAAATGTGGTTCCAAGTTCTTGAGGACTCTTTAGGAATGGTACTGTGGACATGACCAGTGGCTGGCATCAGGCCAGCATCTTGTATCAAAGCTGGCTTTGATTCAGAGGTCTGAGTTATGAGATGTGGTCATCTCCCTTTCTGTAAGAATAAGATTTTTCATGTGCATCTGAATTAATATCTCAGTTAATAATTATTTTTCTTGGGTATAAATTATGATATATTTTGAATGGCAGTTCAAAATTACTCTTGTAACATAATCTCTGTTTTCTTGAAGCAAATGTTGGAAACATGGATGACTGGAGGTTACACATGGGGTTACTTGGCAGAGAGATTGTTACCCTGGAGACCAGTTGCTGGGAGTGACCTGAGAGTTCCCCCTAATAGTTTTCACCCTGGAGTCCCTCCAGAAGCTCTGCTTCATTCATGGTTTCGGTCTTTTATTATCAATAATTTTCATTAATAATGAACCAGGAGCATCAGTGCAAGATGCTGTGCAAACACACAACAACAACGTAGTGCTGGCTTCAAGATGTTCATTGCACTAAGACAACTGACAAAAGCTTGTCCAAAGGTAGGGGAGATAACACAAAATATTGGAACAGTGCAAGAGAGGCAGGGATTTGTCTTGGCTAATTACAGTCCTCCCCTGAGGCTGTTGCAGGCTACAGTGCAAAGTAGAGTTTTTAGGAGAGGGACTTTTAAAAGCATAATTGGAGTTTTGCTGATGTTTCTGGGATGTCATAAATGTGAGGTGGAGCATGTGGTGAAAATGGTCACTAAACTGACAGACAGCCTCTTGTAATGAAATTTGAGATTCATGTCTCTTCACAAAGCTCTGAGCTGAGCTGCAGTCCTGTGCAGCCAGTCTGTGCCCCCTTGAGACCATCCCTGGCATACAGGTGGGATGGTAACTCCTCGTTTATTCACTTTCTGATGTTAAGGTAGTTGAGCACACCTAGTTTTGATGTAAAGAAGTACTTCCAGTACTTACTGTAAGGACTTATTGTCAGACATGTTCTGTTGGAACAACTTTCAGGTGGAGTTCAGTAGGGTTTCCTCTGTGAGTGGACTTCGTGTACTGTTGCAACTCTTTCAAATCTGGGTGGAGTTTTTTGCTGTTTTGTGCTCTTTTTGTTTGGTTTTGTTTCTTTCTTTCTGGTTTTTTAGCTAATAAATGTGCAGATTAACTAGAGCCACTTCCTTTTCCTAGCACTTGGTATCTTGTTCAGCAGAACATCTTCAAGATCCAAGTAAGGCAAACAAAAACTGTATGTAAAACCAGTTCTGGGAAGGCTACTCTATTTTGAGTAACTGAAGCTCTGCTAGTTTATGACAAGCTAGCCCAAGTGATCTTATTTATCTATGTCTTAATATATCCCAGGTTTTCTGTATGTTTTCTATTGTTTTTATCTCTATGATACAAATGGTTCATAGTGTCTTTTCCTTTAGTATGTACTGGACCAGCTTAATTGAGCTCAACTCCTTGTTTTCAATGGCCAAAAATAAATTTTGTTCCAGAGCCTCTGACAGAGCAGAAAAATTATCTGTTTAATTATGGATATTTAAAACCAGAGTTGCAGCTCTAACTGTAACACTTTCCAATTCAGTTTCTGCAAATATGATGTTATCCATTAAAAGGTTTTTATAAAGTTTTGACCTTTCCTTTGCCATTTTAATCAGTATTTATAAGTATGCAACCCTTCTGTAACTTGACTTTTACAGCTGTATTTTTATGTAGCCATAAACTTTATTGGGAAAAAAACTAGTATTTACAGTAAAGTTACTTTTATAAGGAAGGAATCTTCAGAAATCAAGAAATAATATAAATCTCAGGATTTGTTTACCGGACAAGGCGGCCTCTAATCTGTAAGAATGCATGGCTGTGCAGGCACTTGTTTGTGAAGATTCAGTACTGCATTGAGAATGGTCCTTCTGCAAAGGTCAAGTTTGAATAGGTCTGTGGTAAAATAATAAGAATTCTACTCTGGTTCTGTAGCAAAATAAGGAGAGTTAATAAGAAAAGAAACTGATTGTTGATGAAAGGGCTGATTTTCTAGCTCTCGCTAAGACATTGCGTTTTAGGGGAAATTTTCATTTAAAGTTGAATATACTTTTCCATTTGAACAAATAATTGCTTATTTGCTGAATATTTCCTATATGCTGAAGACAGTTGAGCAAGTGGGATTTTATTTGGCACTCAGATGTCGTGTCAGGTTACAGCAGCTATGAAATGAAGTAATGCTTGTGATTGCATTCTGAAGAGCTTTTGTGATATCATTATCCTTTTAAGGCTGTGGCTTCTTTTTGTATAGGTGTGAGAGGCACTGTATGACCTGAAGAAGCATTTTTTTTCCATTTTATTTCCTCTTGTGGACAATCATTGGCATCAGCCACTGTGTTCCCTTGACTGAAGAACTGCTGTTGTTATGCTGGTGTCCCTAAAGGAGGTAGAGCTCTCATGCTGGGGCTTCTCCCCTCTTTGTCCATCTTTGCTGTAGAGAATCTCTTTATGAGTAGGGTTTGATAATGCCTGCATCTCAGCTTAAATGTTATAATGATGACTAAGAAATAAAAATAAGAATTTTTTAAAGCTTTCATTGATAGATTATTTTCAAGCTCTCTAAAATTCAAGTCTCAAAATAAGGACTATTATTGTGGAAAAAAATAGAATAAAATCTTCTCAGTTGTTAGTTGTGAGAGGGATTGCTCTAGCAAGGTCAGTCTGTGTTTCAGAAGGGATTAGAAGAAGGCTGAATTGCCTGTTAGAGGGTACCTGCAAAATGCAGTCTTGATAGTGACTGCAGTGTTGGCTATTAATGGAGGAGGATCAGTGGGGAAAGAGATCAGGCACTGACATTAGAAACTTAATTTCTTTAGGTGGTTGGGGCTTTGTTTTGGTTTTTTTGTTCTTTTTTTCCTAGATACCCATATAACCCACAGAGGCTCTCACTCTCCTGGAAAAGCTATAAACCCTGACTGAGCTGTAAATGCTTATTTCCATTTACATGTCTGAACAGAAAGAGCATTTAAAGTGGAATCATGCAGTTCTTGTTACCTGTACCCTGCAAAAAAGGAAATTTAGAGGTGTAGGCAATAAATCTGAAAATACATGGGAAAAGCAAATAATTTGTTCCTGTGCATTTTGTACAGGCTTCCTGCAGTTCAGCCTGCCTTGACTCTTTCCATATGATTTCCCCTTCCCTGATGGTGTGATTTATATGGAAGTTGTGTTGCTGCAGTTGTGTTCCAAGAGTTTAGTTTAACTACTTTACAAAGTTGTTGACAATAATCTACTAATTATATCAAATTCATATTTTCAGAATGGTTTCCTCTTCTCTCAGGTCTGAAGAAACACAAAGAGCAAACATAAATCCTGAGTCAAAGGAATGGTTCCATTGATCTGCTTCTTCTTTGACTTGGCCACATTTTTTAACAGTTCTTGTTGACCAGAGGTGACTTTGCTGGCCTTCTGATGCTGCTCACACCCAAATGGATACAAAGCTGTAGACATCCCTCTGGTCTGTGCTTCCCTTGTTGTTTCTGCAGAATTTTGATTAGCTTTGGTTGTGTCAACCTCTTGGGGCCACTGAGCCAGCACCATCCAGTTTGCATAGTCTCTGCTCACTTGGTTACCTTAACACTGAATCAACTCTGTGAACCAAATTGGTCTGATTTGCTTCAGCCCACTGAGATGTCAATAGCTACTGTATTCTGAATTTGCCTCATTCACTCACTGCTCTCTTTTCTCCTCTTTGGCTGGAATCTGCTGTACTTCATACAGCCTCCAGCCCTTGCCTCAACGTGCTTATGAGCTGCTCTGCCTATCTGTGTCTCCTTTGTGCTTTAATAGCCAGGGAGGCTGCCAGGATCACTGCTGTTAATCCTGCAGTGCTTTCTCTGATGCCTCACTCCCAGCAGCAGTGAGGACGTGTCAGTGCCTGTTACCCAGGAATCTCTGTTGCACAAATCTCTTTGAGAGGTTTGCACCTAATGTTCCTTGCTTTCCCTGTTAGGGAGGAGCAAACAATTCCATGCTTGGCACAAGCATCTGGCAAGACCCCTGTGTGATGGCACAGGTCAGCTGGGTGTTGTAGCTAGACTCCTTGGCAGCTAGCTAGAAAAGGCAATACATAGAAGTAAGAAATGAAACTAATATTTAATTTTCTTCATTTTTGCATATTTGTCATTTTTCTATGAAGAAGAAAGGTTGGAAACAAGGTAGCAACAGCAAAATAAACTGTTTTCTTAGCATATTTTTTGGCTGCTAGATAAAACCTGCAGCTTTCTAGAGATGAGGATGAAGTGTTTGTACAAAGCTGAAAGCCAACTGCATCAGTTAATTTCTAGCACTGTTTGGTGGGGTTGGTTTTGACCTGAAAATCAGAGGAGAGGAAAATGAAAGTGAAGCAAGAAATAGACTTATGAATGCTCCTGTGCTTCTTCAAATCTCCACAAATTAAATGTCACCAACTCTTTTTTGCCAGCAGCATCACTTTAAAGCTCTGATTAGTGACAAGTCAGTGCTTTTCTTTTCCCAACTTTTAAAAATTGCTGCATGTCCTTTACCTGCTCACATATTAGAGTGTTTTCAAATCAATTTCTTACATTCCTTAGCCATTTGTTTGAATCTTTGGAGTTATTAATTTTTTAATAAGGTCATGCCCTCACAAGTAGTAAGGTATCTTTCTGTGGACATGAAAAAATGCTTAAAAGAATTTTTAAACGCAAAAAGTTTCCTCAGAAAATGATAAAATTGTAAAAGGAGTAATGAAACTATTGCTCTTAGTACTTTAAGTCTGTTTATAATTTGTACGCTGGCAAGTAATTTTTTAGAAATGCACATATAAATGTACTGTAACACATGATTACTGAAACAAAGTTAAATAGATGAAATGACACACTGAGTAATAGCTTGACTTTCCCAAAGAGGAGCAGGACCATTTTAAAGTTGTAATAGTTCTCCTTATATAACTTTTACTGTGAAGTATTGTGCAGATGCCACTTGCTCTGTAAAATATATATTTTAAAAACTTTCTTTAAAAACAACTTGGAATTATTACTACTACTGTAGTAGAAACACATCAAAACAATAGGAAGGTGAATCATTGTATTGTACTTGGATGATTAAAGCTATCCACAAAGTAGGGTGTAACTCAACTGGAAGAACATAGCCTGCAGGAACAAAAAGCAAGCTTGGAAAATTAAGAATTTATAGTACTCTTCAGACTTTTCCATAAAAGGAGCCTGTAGGCTTTCAGCTTCAGCCTTGTGAAGTTTTAGACTATTATCCAAGTGTGTGTGAAGGGTTGAAAAGTTGGAACATTATCTGTGTAATCAGTGTATCTCTGTAAATGCCCTCTCCATGAAGTGCAGCACATATGAAGTGGGGATTTGGCTGGAAGGTGAGCTTGGCAGGTCCTGTATTGCACTGCACAGTGTTTAGAGCATTTTGCATAGAAAATGCTGGGCCTTTATTACCAGAAATGACAGAAGTGTGCTGAGTCTTAGTCTCGTGGGATGACTAAGGTGATTTCTAGTCAGCCCTGGGTGCCAGAAGTAAGGTGCTTTGTTCTGGGGTGATTTGGAAATGTGTGTTTTTTGCTCTGCTAGGGAAATAGGTGTGACACAAATACATTGCTTGCTATTTAGCAAAAGTTTTCTGTCTGTTTTCATCAGAAACACGGTTTTTAAACTTTTTAAACTTCTTGTAAACTTTGTGATAATTTTTACAAAGGAAGGGTAGTGCATTTTTAACGTAATAAAATAGTTTTGGCTTAAGCTAAAACAGGCTATGAAATCTCTTTCTACATACGGTGCTTGGCTTTTTGCTGTGACTTGAAAAGGTGTATGATGTAAGAAAAATGTGTAGAAAATATGCTAATATGGTGATGAAAAGAAGCTTTCAAACCACTCCTTTAACAAATGTGTTCTTGTCACCAAAGTAAATGTCAGATCTTCAGCCCACTTTTACCACAAATAGTACAGAGAATTTCCTTGAATACCACAGAGGTTTTAAAGTTAAATGAGTTGGTGACCATAAACAGAATAGTTAATGGTCTCTTCAGTGTAGTGATTATATGGTTTGCTCTGTGGTACTTTTAACAACCTTAATCTCTGTAAATGTATAATCTTGTTAGGATTAAACCAGAATCTGCCTAGATAATTAGAGTGAGCTCCAGCCTGTGGTTTGACCTGTATCTCTTAGTGGAGCAATTTCCATGTGAATGTGTTGGCCCTGGGGCGTGTGGAGTGCTGGGAGGCTTCAGCAGTCTCAGGAGCTCCCATCCCTCCAGTGTTCCGTGGAAAATCACACGGGAGGTTTTGCAGTCTGCCCTTCTGGGACTGTACCAACCCGGGGCTGGGGCAGAACATCTTCTCATGTGGCACAGCAGGTTTTGGCAAACGTGTTTGCAGACCCTCCACTGTGCAGAGTTGCAGGATAGGTTGAATCCTGAAATGAGCATTCCTGTTGAAGTTACAGCAACATTTGATATGTTTCGACCTTTCTCTAGGGTTCTTTTATTAAATTAATTTCACACTGTTTCCTTATGCAATGCAAAGAACCAAGTTGCAGGTTTTGCTTTGATGAGGTTGCTGTGTTGTCTTTCACCCCTGGGCGATTTTCAGGTGTCCTTGCACGGGGCCAGGCTGAGTACTGGTGTTACTGTCCTGGATGTGTGAAGAAGGCTTTGCCTCGAGTCATGCATCGAGTTTTGCTTCTTTGAACTGTTGCACCGAGTGCTTTGTATGCCCTAAGGCTCCTCTCTAAGTGAGGGACTTGTGCCATCTGCCTTTGGAGATCTTGAAAGCTTGAACCTCTAACCAATGAGGCACAAAACAGTAAAAAGTTAATTATGGCTACTTAAAGACTCACCATTCGATTGCACTTTCTTCTGTGGGTAAGCGTGAGACTGTGAAGTTTCCAAGGAATCTGCCTGATTTTTATCTTTCACGTTAGTGCTATCCAGCCAAGTTCTGCAAGTCTTTCAGAGAGGAGGGGCAAGGTTTAAAATCCAGCTAGTGAGTCTTAATTACAGTCTGTCAGTGGTATAGTAGGATTAATTAATATCTATATGGGATCTCCAGTGCTGCTATAACTTTTCAGCTCTATTAAAGGATGCTTTATGAATCACAAACCAAAGTATTTACCAAGTATTTTGGATAGAAGTAAATAAAGGCTATGAAAAGGCAACTTAAAGGGATTTTTTGGTTGTTCAGTTGAAGTTTTTATTTTTTACTAAGTTACTGTCCACATTTGGAATGATTGTTTTACAGTTTTCTCTGCACAAAAGACTGTCAGCCCAGACATCTTTGTGCAGTGATATTGGCTACAGATTTTATGTGGATTATATTGTAACATTGAGTTTACCAGAGATAAATTTTCCTCAAGTGGTTCTGTGTTTTCTGTATGTAATAATAAGTATTCTTTGTGAATAACCAGACAAAATACTTCAAGCATCTGTTTCATCAAGATGTGTTCTTTTAATTTCCATTAAAGAAATTCCATTGAGAAAGTTCCTTCCCTCCCCTTCATTCTGGTGTTATGAACTCACTCAGAGGAGGGCAGAGAAGTACCAGGTTTCAGGCCTAAATTCCTTTGCCAGAGGAATGTGCAGTGAGGCACAGGTACAGACTAGCTCCACAACATACTTGTTTAGAGGGGCCTTTCTGCAGCCCAGCAGCTCACAGATCTCAGATTTACAGCACTTCCTTATCTGCTTTTGTTTTAAAAAGTGAAAAGCAGGATTAGTCTTTGCGAAGAATGTTGTTCTTTAATTTTTTCAGAGGGTGGATACTTTTCTAAATAGGCAGTAGAAGTGCTTTGTAAGACCCTTAAAGGCTGTGGATGTGGTTGTGAGAAAGGTGAAGTCGCTTGCAAAGCACTTACCCTGCTCTCAGTTGTACTCTGGCTGCTGTGTTCAATTGAGGTCACTGAGAATTTAGTCTGCAGCTTACTTAGTGTGTCACTGGGGGCCTCACCTTCTTTTAGAATTTTATTTAGTATCTGGCATGAGTAATGCTGATTTTCCTTCTATATCGAATGTCAGTGGCATCTTCGACCTGCCTATTTAGATGTTACCTCACACTGTATCAAAGCAGCACCAGTGTCAACTTGTATCTCCAAAAAGTTGCACAGAAGTGCTGAACTGCTTCCATTAAATGCATCATAAAACTACTATGGGAAAGGAATTCAAATTCTGTTTGGAACCAGATTATCTCTGTAAGATGAAACCACCACAATTCATTCAATTGCTTGACAGAGTTGTGAAATTTACTGTGCTTGCTCAGTTTATAACCACTGCAGCCTCTGCTCTTGATAAGCCTGAAATCTCTTAATTCCTGTGTGATGGTATCAAGAAACTGCAGCAGGATATTGACTTCTATCAGATATTTTATGATTAGGGCAGGAAGCTAGCATTTTGTAGATAAAACATGAGGACTTAAAGAAGATTGTGGATAAAGAATCCTAGATTATATTATCAATATAGCTTGATGAATGGCTTTGTGTAACTTTCTTAAATGCTCCATACCATGTTTTTAGCTATCTGTAAAATAATCATACTGCTCCAGTGGTTTGTATGCCTGTTTATCAAAAATTGCATGTATTTCTTCTTCTTTTGAAGTCATTGTGCTGGGGGGAGCTGCTCCCAGAGGGGAGGGTATGCCTCAAGGCAGGTAACTGTTGGTAACACTCAAACAAATTTAGTGGGGAGTTGAATGAGCACTTATTTGTGGTTTCCTCAAGTTCCTAAGGTGATTCAAGTATTTTCCTTTCTTGAGTTTCATAACTAATCTACTAGCTTTTCTAATATGTATTAATAGAGAATTAAGATAATAATATAGAAAATATATATTTTGTAAAAACTGATCTGAATGCAGGTTTGAATTTCAGTTTTAATTTGACAAAACTGAAAACTTTACCTAAATCTTGTTCTTTTCTTTGCATGTATTCCACTCAGGTGCCATGAGACTGGCTATAAATTAGTATTACTTAAAAAATTAGACTGTTCCAAGCAAATAGCATCTGTGTAAAGAAGCAGAACAAAGTTAGTGTTACTTCATTTTGTTCAAATTATAAAGGCATAATGTAAATAAAACCATGAAGTAATATAGTATTTTGCACAGGGATACAGGTGATGCCACATTTTTTCCTTGAAGTATTACAACAGGGTTGGGTTTAAGAGCACCAAGGATTTAGTGTCTTAACTCTACTAGCTTTAGAAAGCTCTTGCTTTAACAGTAACATATTCTGTTTTTTAAATATATAAAATAAAACATCCGTTTCTATCCCTAAAGCTTATTTGAGGAAACCAGGAGAAAACAAAATTCTCTTTAAAGTATCAGGGTTTCTTCCACAGCTTTTAGGTCAGGTGCTTGCTTGTAGGGACCTGTCATGTAACATCTGGATGTTTGACTTAAGCACTGGTGAGGAAATCAGAAGAGGAAATCGGGAGATGGTTTTCCTGAGACTGGATTATCTCAGACCTGTCAGCTCTGTGGTTTGCTGCATCTTTGCAGGAAGTAATTGGCAAGTGGACCTGTTTGATTAGGATATCTGACAAGCTGGATGGAGATCTGTTTAGAAAGGTCAGAGTTGGACAGCAGGAAAGAAAAATATAAATCATATTTTCTGGCCTGCAGAATCTGCTGTTTTGGTTATATCATATTTGCTGCACACTGGACACCAGTTAAGTGTTCAGAACAAAGTTCAGTTTTTAACAGACAGTAATTGCTTGAGCCTTTTCTAAATAATGTTTTTAATTGCTGTGTGTTTGGATGAGCTGGAGTGGGAGGAGAAAAGCTGTTAAATGGAGTGAGAAACTCCAGCAGAGAAGCCTGCCAGGTGTCAGGAATCTTGTTTGCTGTTGGCATTTCCTAGCAGAGGCTGTGCCTGGCCTGGAGTGGGTGCACGTGTGTGGAGGGAGGATGGAGGGCAGGGGGATGCCTCTGCTCTGTCCTTCTGGCAGTTCTGTGTGGGATTTGGTGCAAACAGGGAATATTTCTGTAGCTGGGTTAAATACCAGTAAGTTGGACAACTTATATCTTAATACAAGATAACATATCTAACTAAATAAATTGGGTAATCTTAATTCATTCTTTATTTCCCATTTGTGCCACTCTGCAAGCCTTGTGTGATTTAAAAGTAATCAAATAAAGTATGTTCTTTCTTTCAGTTACTCTTTCCATGCTGTTTTTATCAAAGGTCTTAGCTGAAATTAATTCAGTGAAAAAACTAATTTGAAACCTTTCCCAGGTCATACATTTGGCAGAAACTTGATATTAATTAATTTAGTCTTCTTTGTAAAGTACCTGTGGTATATAAGCTGCCATTGTTAGGACACCTTGGCAAAATCTGAAATGAAATATTTTCTTTTGAGCTCACTGCTTGTAGATAAATGAACACTCATGTAACCTTTTGTTTGGTTTTCTATAGAATTTAATTTACAAACTTTGCTGGAAAATAACCTTTTGCCCTTATTAATGTATTCCGGCCCACAAAGGAGCCTGCGGGGTGTCAGGGTGTACAATGTGCAGCCCCTGCTCTGCAGTGGGAAGTTGCTGTTTGTCTCTCATGGGGGGAGGTTAGGAACTTCATGTTTGGATCAGTTCACAGCTGAATTTTTAGCTCAGATATTATTTCTCCCACGGCAAGTGTAGGCCTTGTGCCTGTCACAGCAGGTTTGTCTGTGAGATGAATGTTGTGGGAGTATAGATAGCTGTGAATTGTTTTTCTTGTGGTTAGAGGAAGGAAATCTAGCACTTATCCGAAGTCCAGAGCATGCAATCTTATTCAGATTTTACTTTCAAAAATACCCTTTAGATAGTACTTGTATCAGCTTTGTTAAAAATCTGAGATTTAAGTATCTCCATGGAATACTTTTTTCTCTGAAACTTCCAACTTTGTGAAACTGTGAACTTTCTTGCACATTTATGTAATGCTCCCACCTGTGAACTCAGGTCACCACATCTGACCCTAGTGTGCTCTCATACATGAAAAATCAGAGTTGAAATACAATCCTACTTCAAAAGATTTGCAAACTGCCAGATATGTGTGAAACCTAAAGAAATCCTGGGAAAATATTGCTCAGCAAGGGGCAGTCTCATCACACCAACTGTAGAATTGTGCTGCTGCTGTTTAAGAAACTGTGTACACACAGCTTCCTCTGCTATTCTAGTTAAGGATGGCAGCTTCTCTGTCTCTAAAAATCTGGAGAATACCTGAGCTCCATGTTGTTCAGCGTATAGAAGTGGAGTTTCAAGACTGATTTTAATTTAAAATCACTTACTGCAGTAGGAAGGTGTTGGTAATCATCTGGCTGTGAAAAGTCTTGGAAACAATTGTTGTTGCTCCCAAAACTGTTCTTTCTCAGTCTTGTGGCAGGATGGTGAGCTCAGAGCACAGCTGTGCTTTATGCTGCTGCTGTGTAAATAGGGACCATAAAAAAGGAACCTTTCTGCAACAGGATTTTATTGTTAAGCTGATTGTTGATGTGATAGCTCAGATCATAAATCTTTTGAGTCAATGATCCAAAAGAATCATTCTCTTCTTTTCCTTGCAACAACAGAAACATCAGTCTTCTTGAAAACATCAAATTATTTCATTTACTGAGGGAAAATCTGCCCCAGCCAGAAAAGACATCTCGTTTTTCACTCTGAGAACATTGCACACTCCTCTTATAAATAGAGAAATTAATCAGGGTTGTAATCTTTGGGTCAGACTAACATTAGAGTATCCAAAGTTATTAGACTTGATTCAAGTCAAAATCCGTGTGGGTGTATGTTTATATGCAGCTATTGCTTAGTTTTGACCTCCTGGGAATCTCAAAGAACAGTAACAGCAGGTGGAAAGAGTTTTTGGGGTGAATTTGACATCATATCCAGATTAGTTCTTCAGTACCTCTCACTGACACTTTTGATCTCTAGAGGAAGCTTAAAGGAGAAGAGGATATTTAGCCAATCTGGTTTTGGAGCTAGTTTATCCATTTAACTGAGGCATGACTTGGAGCATAACCATTAATAACCTGAGTCCTTTTATGACCAAAGGAGGATGGGAAGAGAGGGAATTCTGTGAGCACCAAGGTCAGATGACTGACTGACCTGAGGAATGTCAGTGCTCACCTCTGACACAAAGATTGTTTTTCATAGTGTGCACACTTGTAAACTGGCATGTGGGTGTACATGAGAGATCTGCAGGAGGATGGGACACAGCACAGCTGGGCACCTGTTCTTTCCTTGCACTGATACTCCAGCAACTCTAAAGGATTTCATCCATCTAAACAATTTCTGTAGGTCCCAGTGCAGGGTGGGCAGCCTGTCCATATTCCATCACTCTGGAAAATGGGGCTTCAGGGTAGTTATATTGGTAACAAAACCTAATATAGCCATTATCAGACAACAGATAAAATAGATGAAACAAGTGTTTTGCCATTGTGGAGTGCAATGTATTCCTGCAGTATTAGCAAGCCAAAAGGTTTGTTTTACAGCATACCAATAAACATTGCACAGCACCTTTGGGGTGCTAGAAGAATATATGATTTTCTCTGAAACAGTGAGGAATTTTTTTAGGAAGGCTGAATAAACTTATTTGTCTTGGAATATGACCAGGATTCAATGTCTAATAACTCCAATATCTCTAGCTTCCTAATGGTCACCAGATGCTAGGACCTCTGGCTTTTATCTCATCTGAAAGAAAGTCTAAGTCATTAGAGCCCCTGATAGCTCAGGATGGTCTGAGATAGAAATGCTTCCTGCTAATTCCCAGCCCTGTCTGTTCTATCACTTCTGCTTCTGGTGAAGTTTCTTATGACAACACAGTTGTGCTGAGGTTGGGATTTGTGAGCTGGGGTTAGGTGCAAAAGGTTACAACTTTCCTGTGAGATACACACATTCCTTCATGTCAAGGCAAAGGTTGTGGTCACTATTGTCATAACAAATCAAAATACATCTAAACACATTTCTCTAAGATATTTTAACAGTATTGGATCTCTCCCTCAAGAGTAACTTAATAGTCAGTCTTTAAAATAAGGATTTGTGATCAGTCATGGATTCAGGAGTAGTTTTTGGACCAGAATTAATTAGAAAACAGCTTGCTGCTTATAATTTCATGGAGGGATTTCATAACTAGTGAGCCCTTTTTTTGCCCTTTTTCCCCTCTCTTTTTCTTTTCTAACCATTAAGAAAGCAATCAAATATTATATCATGTGCAAGAAATTAAGTATTTAATGAAGTTTTCTTCAGAAGGCTTCCTTCTGCGATGTTTTGCAAATCTCAGTATTTGTGGTCCTTGTAAGGAAAATATAGAAACAAAAATGTTCCTTCTTCAGTACAAGTGAAGGTGTCATGCTCCTGTGTCACAATACTCAACAACTGTTTGTGAAATTCTTCTCTTGGCTTGTAGTCAGTGAAGGATATGAAGGCTTTAATTATTACTAAATGCAGGAATTTCCCTCACCGCTTAGGTTCAGTAGTGATTGTATTACATTACATGCTAACAAGAGGATAAACCAATGCTGTTTGTGAATGGGAAAATATATAGTATTTCTTTAATACAGTAATTTGACAGAAGGAGAATCATACAGTATTGGTTTTTCTTTCTGTATTTCTTTAGCTATCTAGCTAAAGAAAATGTAAAATATATAACCAGGCATGTTTCAGACACATGAAATAATTTTATTGTATTATATTTGTTAATGTTGTGCTGGCTATGAGCAACTACCATTGTTTATAAAGAAAACAGGTCTTTTCTTCTGAACTTTGTTTCTGGTATGTTGTGTGGCCAGAAATTTAAGCCTTGCTGCCCCTGAAATTTTGGACACAAGCTAGTGTCCAAAATGAGAGTGAAGAGCAACTGTAGTTCCCTCACTGAGCCTCCAAACAGCTGGTTCTTGTTTCAAGCCACCACAATTACTTATAAATACAGAAACTTAGCACGTATCTTCCAGGTGAATAAGAAGGAACTTTCTTTTTGGCTACTATTTTGAAAGGCCAGCTTAAATTCCATATGATGTGCTGTGCATCTTTGTTAATGGAGCTTGGAGGGTTGCCAAGGGCAGTTTGTTGTCTCTCTCCTTTTTAGTGGTGAGTGGGACTAGAAAAAAGCTACTTATACTGTGGGACAGTAATGAGCCTGTGAAGAGTCATCCTACCACCTGCTGCAAGGCAGGATATTGAACTCCCGCTCCTGCACAAAGTGAGTGCAGTGAATGCTTCATGGAAACTCACACCAGAAGTGGAAAGAGGGAGCTTTCAGTCCTGTCCTCCTCTTTTGACAAACCTTAGGAAGTTTTCTTATCCTACATCTCTTAACTTCTGGCCAGCTTCTGTTCCTTTTTTTAAGAAATATCAAAGTTCAGCAATAGTTGCAAACTAAAGCAGCAAGGTTTGTAGCAGTCCTACTTAGAGGGGAAAATGGGGAGCAGCAGAGAGTCATCTCTTAGGGAGATGCATCTACTTATCCTAGAGGGAGAATGATAGAAGATGAACTTGACTGCAGATCTGAAGGTCAAAAGAGAGTCTGTGTCCTGGGGAATGCAGTGAAAACTGCAGCCCTTTTGGCAGCTGAGAGTGAGGTGGGTGAATTTGGGAGTTAGGCTACCTAGAGGGATGCAATAGCTGTTTATGGGAATGGAAAAGCTATTTTATTTATTTTTACTACAAATGCCAGTACAGTATTTCAGCAAGAACTTTAATCCTTAAAGCCTTGCAAATGAGTTTCATATAACAGCATTTGTAGAAGAGCTGTGAGCAGATTGAATGATCTTTTTTTTTTTTTTCTTTCCCATCTCTTTTCCCTCCCTCCAGCTAAATTCCAACCTACATCTGCCCTTCCACTGAAAGCTTAAAACCTTTTTCCTTCTGTGTGACCTTTGCCCTCCCTTTTAAGCAAGTGCAGGAGCAGGGGTCAGAAGTCTTGTCCATCTCCTCCCAGCAGCAAGAGCTCTTCCTGAACATGGGAAAAATCCAATGAGAAAATCAGGATTCACATTCAGGCCAGTCCAGCATATGTTAAAACCTTGACACTTAGATGTTATCAAAATATTATTGCCAATATTGAGCTCTTTTTAGTCCTGTACAATTTTTCTTTTCTTCTTAAAATTTAGGTAGGTGCTTCTGCTCTTATTTTTGGAATCAAAGTATGAAAAGCAAAGGGTGATTTGAACATTTCCATTTTTAATAGGTCCATTAAGAAGACAGTACTGTTACTGTCAAAATACAATTATTCACACAGCTCTTATATATCTAATCTGACATGAAAATGTCTTAGACAATGTAGGCTACCTTTGCACTCCAAGGAATCTGACATGATCAAGACCTACGTGTTTCTTTTCACAAACTATGGGCAATTTATTTTCCCTTTTAGTATAAATTATTTATTTCCTTTTCATTCTGACCTTTACAGAGGGATGTGAAACCTGGGAGCTGCATCTTTTGAAAAATACCTCTGAATACAAAATAATTGAAGCTGATGGTTTACATTCAATTAGATCTTATGAATGCAGATCAACATATATAAGCCATAGGTTGATGGTGAAGGTTGTATAGAATAACTAAAGAAATGTCAGTCAAAATTCTGGTTTAAGCCACATGAGGAATGAGTACATGTTTTTAACATTTTAGATATTAGGTATGTGAAAAATTGAACATTCTTTGTGGTCTGGCTCTTGCTTTTTCTGTATGTACCATCCTAACAGTTTTTCCTGAGCACAGAACAGGGAGGGGTGGTTTGCAGTGCCCAAGCTGTGAGGTGGCTCCCTCCTGGTCTATTTTGGCATTTTGCTGACCTGTACTGATGCCAGACTCATATGTTCGTTGTTATTTAGATCTCTTAAGAGATAAATTTGTCTCTGCTCATAGTTACTAAATTTAAAGGGGCTTGTGTATAGCAACTCTGGGGAGTTGCTCAGATAAATAATACTGAGAGATTGTTTGGCCTTGGGTAGATTTAAATGACCCATTACATCATGGTGACATGTTTTGTAATGAGTAGAACTGTGGTCTTGTACAAAAAAAAGAGACCATTCTTATTTGCTCTGTGCTGTCAGTACTGTAATATAACAAGATATGCAAGGATACACTAAATAGTTTTCTATATTTTGCTCTGAATATGTGAGTGTCAAACAACTCAAAACAAACATGAGGCTGAATTAGGAAAATGAGCCTCATGTGTTCTTGGTTGTGTTGACTTGAGTCCCTGCTTGGCATCAGTTGTGAACTTGGATCCAAGACTTCATGCAAATATATATATCTGTGTCAGAGACAGGAATAAGGAGGCCAGCTGAGCTGTGTCACCCTTGCCTTCCCTGGCTCTCTTGACATTTTGGAAAAGTACTTTCTAAGAACAACCTGAGTATTGGGAGGAACATACAATGTTCAGACAAGATTGTGTGCAAGTGTTTGGCAGTAAGAATCTAGAGCTCTCCTAGTGAAATCAAGGTTAATGTGTCTGTGGTGAGTACCTCTAAATACATTGATTTATGAGAGGCATTGATACTTGGTGTTGTTATTGACAGATTTTGCTCCCTATATTTTATTTCATGTGTAAAGAATAATGATCAGAAAGAATGTTCAAAGGACCATGAATTCTTCAAGAGTATCAGGGAAGTGGAATCCTTGTCTATATTACCTTGGGGTTTTTTTGGCCAGTTTTTTGGTGTTAAAAAGATCTAAAATCAACACATTTCAACTGCTGGTATGCAAACTTTCAATCATGGTGAAAGATACCTGAGAATTTCCCTATATTCTTGTGCTTCTGCCTTCAATTACTTGATTTCTTCTGCTGCATTCAAGGTGGGTAGAAGTCACAGAACATCCAGTTGTTCCCATAGTCCATTGAGCTGAGTGGGGAGATGTTATGATTTAAGAGGCCCTGGAGTCTTCAGGTAAACAGTGTTCACTGTTTAAAATGTCAGAGTTTGTAAAACTCTCCTGGAGTGTCTTCTTTAAACATGCTGTTTAAATTCCAAACTGAAAAAACAAAGAGCAATTCTAACAGATATCCCTGACAGAATTCTGTTTACTTTGCTCTAACAATGACACCATATATTTGTTTAGAGACATAAAATATATATGTGCAGATAAAGGCAGAATTGGCCTAATCAAAATGTGGGTGGGAGGAAAGTGAATAACCTTGTTCTGTGAATGAATGTAAATTTCTGTAGTGTGGTCTCTTTAGATATGTTCTCAGATGTGTTCTCGTCATTGTTTACATCTCATCTGTTCCTGTTTTCTAAAAGCACTAGTTTGCTTCACATTGCTGACATAAAACAAGTCTTTGAAGATGGTCTACTGTAAGAGAAACAACCTTGTGTCATAGTGCATGTGCCAAGCTGAAATTAAAAAAATCAGAATTTTGGTTGTGGGAGCAGTGTTAGTAATTTTGCTAATGTCCCTCTGTATTTCACTCTGCAGCTGTCAATGGGAATAGTGATAAAGGTGATGAAAAGCTGTTGGCTAACACTGATGAATTTTATAGTATTTCCAGCATACTTTAAGCTCTGAGTATTAGCAGATGCTGTGTATGAAAAAACATTTTGCCAGGAAACGAAATTTTAAACATTTAACTGTGCTTGACACTGATGTTGTTCTTAATGATGTTGTCCTTATGCTGCATTTGCATGTTGATTTCACACTGACAGCTCTGATTTCTGCATGATCATTTCTGTAGCTATTCTGAAATTAACCATTAGAAACAGCATTTGCAGAGGAGAGGAAAAGAATCCAGCTAAGATATTTGTGCAGTAGGTAGAGCTTTTAATGCAGTTTAAGGATCTGGACAGTGCTAAAACTTATCTTCTACAAGATAAAACAGTAGACCATAATTGCAAAACCGTGGAGAAATGTAGTTCTGGTGATGCTTCAGCAAATCATATGCTAGCCTTCAGATGAAAGTGCACTGAAGTGTCAGGCTAAGTCCTAAAGAAAGACACTGAGTTGGCTGTCACATGTTCTGTGTACAGACAGGAGTGAGATTTGCATCTTCCAGACCTTAGGAACATCTGGTCACTGTGACTTCTCAGATATAACCAAGAGTAGCCATGCAACATCAGCTGGCTCCCTCAGTACTTGTGAGGACACTTTTAGGTTATATGAACCTGTGTATGCTCAGTTTGTGTAAATGTCCTATATCCAGCAAGCTTAAGTCTTACAGACTGCAACCAGAATCTAAAAGACCCCAGATCCACAAGCAGGTTAAGATTCAGTAGAGTGCTAAAACTTTGGCTTTGCAAATGTAGTTGCGAAATGAAGGAACATTACTATTGTGATTTAGTTTATAAAAGGATATAATGTGACCTTCAAACATCTGCTTATAAAGAGAGGGTGTTAAGCAGGACTATAGGCCAGATCACTTTGTTCTTAAAATGACATTTTTGGAACTTTCATTACAAGGACTGGCTGTTCCTTGCTTTGTGAGAGGCCCCTACAAAAGTGTACTGACATGTGAAATTCCTCTCTCATAGTGCTGCCTCTCTGGGCTGCTGTCCTTCTGCCATATGGTCAGTCAGAAGGATTATTTGCTTATAGGTTTGACAATAACAGGAAAGCTATTCAAATGGTGAAAGTTTACTAGTGCTGTACAAATGTGTTTAGTCTTGGCTTAGCTTCCAACAGCTGAAGCAAGGAAGTTTATCAATCTCAATATAATTATTTACTGCCTTATAATGACGACTCTGATGGCCTAGTAGCTAATGCATTGCTGGGAAATATGCTCCTCTATCATATGTAGTCTTTATATTAAAATTCTGTGCAGGAAAGAGCAGCATAAGCAGTCCTGTTGTTCCAGTCTTTTAACAGCACCAATAGTCCCTCCAGAGCACAGTTAATTTTGTGGGACCATAGACTGGAGTGCATGGATGCAGTGATTGCTGCCCTGCAGCTCCTTCCTTGGCATGTTTGTCCAGGCATCTCATGTGTCAGGTACACCCCCTGCTCCTTCCCTGCATGGCTTTTGCTATGGATTGAAATGAAATGGGAAGTCTCTCACAGTACAGGAAGAAAGTAACCCTGAACAGGGTCTAAACCTCCCCATACTGAGAACTGAGTAGCTGTGGCTCTTTGCTGTGCTTTGGCAGGAGATGGCTGTGAGGAAATTCCAAGTGTTGGAGCAGCAGTGTAACAAGTGCAAGAGATGGCAAATTATTTTAATTTCTTGATCATAAATAAGAGCTAAAAAGGAAGCATGGAGCTGAGTATGTAAACTACTTCTTTCCAATAATAGACTGTGTTTGTGGAGTTCTGTGTTTAAAATCCACAGATCCTCTCTTGGTCCTGGTAAACATGAAAGTACCCTCAAAATAACATTTCAGTCTTGTTCGTGGCTGGTTCTTATACATAACTTGAAAATGTGGGCTGTATGGAAAATGTTTTGGTAGTTTTATAGCTATAGTTTTGTGTATATATATATATATATATATATATAGACTACAATTTCTGGTGCATGTACGAGGTGCTTTGTCGAAATATCAACTTAGGGTTGGGCACACAGTACAAAATACTGCCTTGAGACACAGCCAGTACTCAGTCACCAGATAAAATGGCATTTGAATTTGCTTGAGAAGGACATTTTGGTAACAAGCTCAATCTCGCCTCTGTTGGAGTCTGTCAGAAGTTTCCATTGACCCCTCTGAATGCAGGATTCACAAGTGCTTGCAAATCTTTAGTGAGGTCAGATTCTTTGCCCTTCATGCCAGTGCACCCAGCAAAGAAAAAGACTAATCCCACGAGGATCTGAGCCCATCAAAGTGAGAGAAGTAAATACAATTGAATACTTAAATTCAAACCTTGTATCCCCTATCTTCTATGAAGTGCAGTCTTACATTGCACTTAATCCTATCTAAGTGTGGGCTACCCTGTGTCCTGATTGTGGTTTCCTGCCTCCCTTTTGCTGGATCAGTTGGTTAGATGGTGGGGCAGATCAGTTTATTGTTCTGACAGAAAAGTACCCTCTGCTGTTCTTCTGAGCCTTCACAGACTCACAAAATTTGCTGCCTCTGAAGGGGCGGGAATGGGGAGAAACAAGACAGAGAGAGGAATCTGTGAGAGTGGAAATGAGACTTGGGGCAGCAGCCTACAGTCCAGAGGAATTAATGTGAAACAAGGATGATTGTATGAATAAACCTTGCCAAATCAAACTCCTAGTGGCCTGTTCAGGTACCAGAAACACACTCAAACTTTTACTGATGGACAGAGTGAAGGAACTAAGTCAGCTAGAACAGTGTCAGTGAAAACTGTGAATGTTGTCATAGCAGATGTGTTTTGTCCCTGTGTGTTTAAGGGGTAATGCAGCACCCATTCCTACTTGCATCAGGCTGAGACTTGCCTAAGTAAGTGTATGTACCATTTTCTTGGAGAAGTTTCATAGCTGTTTATCTTCTAAAAACTGTTACATCCTTCCAAAATCTTTTCACTGATCTTTGTTACTTAAATTTCAGCTAGAGGAAGGAAGAATTAGAGCAGTTCATATTGATGTTGTTTGGTTGGAAAAGGTGGAAAAATAGTTCGAGGTACATTTAGGATTTTTTTTTTCAGATAATGACTTTCCAGTCACTTCATGCCATGACAAATACATGATGATTTCAGCAGTCATCAAGAGACTGTATTAATATTTATCTTAAGGCAAATGAGTACGTTGCAGAAACTTTTAACGTAAAAGTGCTGTACAAATGAAGGGGGCCTCTCAAACAAACATGCTTTTTCTGTTTAGTGCTATTGCAACCAGATTGTGCTCTGTGTGTGTGTCATAGGTGATAATGTGGCAAAAATACCCAGGAGTTGTCTGGTGGAGATTGTTGCTAGCAGGAGGCTTTCAGGACTGCAGGACTATACAGCTCTTTCTCACTGTTGCTTTATATCCACCTCTGGAGAATAATGCAGTGACTACATTGTGCTGTAGGTGTTGTCAGAGCTCAGGCCTGGAAAATTGAATTTTTTCTTGTGTGAGACTTTTAACCAGAAGGGAATTGTGGAAGTCTATTTTAATAATTTTCTTACTCAGTTATTTGTTACAAAAATTTCTCCGTTTCATTGGGTTGTGAGCTCAGATGTCAGTCTTACTGAGCAAGACTATCTACTTTTTTTTTTTGCCTGTTCAGGTCTCTAACATTGGATAGAGGCCAATAGTCCTGATACTTACCTGGAATTATCCTGTGCATGTATTAGTATTCTGTCCTGCTGATACAGTCTCACTGCTGTACTGAATGGCTCTGCTCTGTACTCTGTTTCTGCATGTGTTAATAATGCTATCTACAAAGTGCTGTAATGATGCCAGCAGTACAAAGAATTGTCTCAGAAAACACTGATTTTCTTCACCAAAATGGTGTTTGTTTGGTTTGTAGGCCTATAGCTATAACACTATTTAAATTTTCTTCACTAGATTTTAGATGTTCCTTTTTTTTTTCCTGCTGTTCTATGCAAAGAACAATTACAGTAAGAGTGGAAACAAGGCTTTCAAGACATAGCTTTTTGAAAATTGATTTGAAATGGTTTTGACATCTTCAAAAATTTGAACCAGAATTTGTGGCTACTTGTTTTGGTTGTTATTACCACTATAGTAAATAATATTTTCTAGAGCTTTTGTAGATTTCTTGGATGTTTGTGTCCTGCAAGCCCAGGAAGGTGATGTCTCTGCCTCTACATTTACTGTCTCCCAAGCCTTCTATAGCTGAAGTACAAAAGCAGCTAGGGAAGAAAGGAGGCTGGGGAGTCCAACTAAAGTGTGTTTATTGGCAGAACACACCTGGTCTGCTCAGTGTTAGGTCTGTGATTATAACCCGCAAGGCAATGGCCAGGTCCATCTGTGGGTACATGGCTGTTGTAACCTTGCAGCTCTGGGAGTCACATCCATTGAGACTTGATGAGTAAAATCATCTTGTAAAAAGAAAATTATTTAATCTGAAGTTACCTAAATAACTCAGTCTTACTGGACAGTTCAAAGTATAAACTCTTTCCACTCCTGCATTTTCAAAAATTCTGGGGAACACGAAACACTAAAATTCAAGTTATCCCTTGTCCAGATCTAAACTGTGTTGCTGCCTAGTTTAACCCTTCAGGGGGTCATGCAATGGAAGTCTTGAAATATTCTCCTAAATTGCAATGCATGTAAATATTACTAATCCTGTTCTGATGCTAGGGCAGAGGTGGCTTTGGGAAATTCAGTGCAGGTCTGTAAGTGTTCTGTCTGTTTAGATGGATAAGTTTTCTTTTTTCATGCTAAATTTGCTGGTTTTTCCAAAATTCTCTCCAAAGTTTCTTCTTTAGGATATACTATTATCCTCTAGGCCATTTTTTTTTTCTGATATTGTAGGATCAGAATTCTTCAGTGTGTTATGTTGCAACTCTGTATCCCTGAACAAAGCAGCAGGGCTGCAAGGATGTTGGTTTTCATTGTGATCTGCTCTGCTGCTTTTTGGGGCAGGGTTGGTCAAGGGGAATTCGACAGAGTTTTGGTAATAGGCTCCAAAATCAAATGAACTTGTGCAAGGCAAATTTACAGCATGCTTTTTCTCCTTAAGAAAAATCTCAATGGCAAACAATGTGAAAGGACCCAACATCTCAATAAGACACGGTCCCTCCCCTCTGCTCCCTGTCCTGAAAGGGCCCTTTGTTCCCAGGTTTCAAGGTGGGCTCATTGACTTTCATGTTACCATGGAGCCAGCGTGTCTTTCTGCCTGAATTATATTTGCTGATAATCTCCACAGCTTTTTCAGCAAATTAACACAGGTGATTTGTGAGTGGTCTTGGTTGGACTAAAGGCCAGCGAAGAACCCGTTTGAGTAACCAGATGAAGAAATTAAAGGTGTAAAAATAAAGTTCTGGGGTAAGCCTTGGTTGAAAGAGGGAGGGCAGCTAACCAGAAATGCTGTTAACTTCTAGTTTCTATTATGTGTAACACAGGAAGGCTGGTGTTGGATTTGAATGCTGTAAAACTTAAATACAAGTGAATCAAGTAAAGGTCTGTTAAAATTTAGAATTTAAAATTGACAGCAGTGCCTATGGAGTTACTTAGATGAAGAAAGAAGAGATACTTTCATGGCAATTAATGGTCCACACAGTTAAAAGCCAGATGATTCTGATTTGTTCAATAAAACCTATACATACATTTACTGTTTTTTCTCAATACATATAAGCCAGTTGTCAAATAATACAACTGCATTTAACCACTTAGATGGAATAGTTTTTCTCCAAAAAATTCTGATTCAGTGAATTTGAGGAATTTGATGAAATGGATCCATTTCGTTGACCTTCTGTGCAGGAATGATGAACATTTTCATAAAATTAAGCCACTTTGATTCTAGTCCTGTTGTGGAAGTTTCATGCTTAGGTATTCCAAGGAAGAATGGATAATTTCCTAGAAGATACATATGTGATTTTTCATCAGTACTGTGTTAGACATATTTTCTGTTGGTTCTCAGAGAGTCCTTAATTTGCTGAGTGTGCTGTCCTCTCATTGAATCTCAGAGTGCTCAGCACATGGTAGGGCAGGTCCCTGCCAATAAGAGCAGTTCCTTTTGCCTGGCATTTCCTTGTGAGTGATAGCACTTGGAAATCTCTCAGTCTGTTATTTTAAGAACATCTGTTGTTTCGTGTCACAAACCATGGTATTTTTCAACAGGAGCCAGTGTAAAAGTTAGAATCCAGTTTACCAATTAAGGAAAAAATGGAGTAGTCTTTTCTTGATACAGTACAATTTGAACTAAATAGCATGCAAGTGAAAGTACAATAAGCCAGGCTTAACAGGAGAAATTAATATCCAGTATAAAGAAGAATTGTTTGTTCTTCCATTCGACTTTTTACTTATATTTGTGATGTTATTATTATGCATGTGGCCAAAAAATAAAAAAACTGCTTAATTTGGCAAAGTCCTTGAAAAGAGTTGTTTGAAATAGCGTGGGTGTTTTTTTCTCAGGAGGGACAGCTGTGCTTAGCTAGCATGTTGCTCAGTGAGACCGTAAATTTTAGCCCTAATCTTCGTTTCATGAATTGTTGGGTTTGCTGTTCTGAGTGATAATGTTCAAGGTTGGATATTAAGTTACTAAGAATTTTCTAGTAGTGTGTTTTCTACATTGCACGTACAGCAACTTTTAATCTCCTGGGTAGGTGCTGTATGTGTAGTGTAAGTCATCCCTTATCACACAATGCCTGACAGCTAAGAAATAAATGAACTCAAAGCCCAGTTTAGGGCACTTTGAAAGTTTCAGATGAGTTATTGGTGGTATGGTTTCAACTATTACAGTGTTCATTCTGAGCAGTAATTCCTTTTTTGTTTCTTTTCTCTTCTTTTTCAGTTTTTTTTTCTTTTTTTTTTTCTTTAGTAAAGCTCACTTTGAATTTGGTGGCAGCTGGTTCTTAAGTGAAAAGCCTTTACCCTCTGAGTTCTCCATGTCTGAGCAATTCTAACTGCACAACAGTGGAGTCAGTCCTGAGGCTCTGCTTGAGAGGATTTATACAAACAGGTCATAAGATGTTGATTTCAATGAAATTTTGTGATTTTTAATTCCACTGTAGTGGTTTCTCTGTTTAGGTGACATCTGTCCTTTATTATCTCTGGTGGGTTTCAGGGAAGACAGAGCAAGGTAATGCCCTAAGCAGAATGGATGTACTCTTACAGGAGAACTTTATTATTTTACAAAATAACTTCTGTAAACATACTTGCTTGGACTTCCAGAATTAAATAACTGTTTATTTAACATTTTGTCCATTTTTTAATGTTAATTGGCTAAGACTTCATTTTAGCTGCTTTTATTTCCTGAGCTGCTTTTTGCCATCTCCCAGATGAGAAGTCCTAAGGTATGGCTTTAGGTTGGACAGGGGTAAAAGGGGATTAGAGGGTTAAAAATTTTAACAAGTCACCATTTCAAACAGTTGCTTGCAAGGGCACACACACCTATTGATAAAGATCTATGCCTCTGGCATGAAAGAGTTCTGAAGATTATATAAAGTAGGCATTTCGGTTCTAAATTGCATCAGACTCCACAATCTAATTTTGTAGATAGTTTTAGTCTTTCTGATGACAGATTTTCCTTTGCAGGGTTTAATAAAGACTGAAAAAAATATTTCTTTAAATTTCATGTCAGATTCTGTGACAAACTGGACATCTGAAGGTTCATGTTGAATATGCTCAGTATATGCCTTTTCTTATCTGTAAAAGAGTCTGAAACAAAAGTCTTCGTTTCTGTCCCCCAACATACAAAATAATATGTGAAACAAAAAAAATCTAAAAAAAGTTTTACTTACATGGAGGAAAAAATGAAACTAAAGTCTTAAATTAATGTTTGCATTATTTTCCAGTTGAGGAGTTGTGATAATGATGTCTCCAAAGACATATTTTCAGGTTTTTTAGCTGTTGCTAAGAATAGTTTCCTTTTGCCTCAGTTTTTCCTTCCCTTATCCAGTACTAGCAAACCAAGACATTTGGTTCTGTGCTTTCTAAAGCACATCATTCTAAAGTTCATACTCTGCTTAATAGCCTAGAAATACGCCTAAAAAAACCCCAGGATATTTGTAAATAAAATCACACATTTATTCTGCCAGTTCTACGTTTTGTCTTTTTTTGGTTTCCTGGGAGAAAGTGTGGCAGCACACTTTGTCTCAGATTTAATCAGTACCTATTCCTCAGCAAACATACTCTTGTCCTGTCAAAATACTGCATCAAGCTATACCTCCTCTGATCTGTTTAATCTAGATAAATGTTATAAAGGCTTTTTGTCTTTTCCCACTCCAGACAGGTAAGATTATCCATAATGGGGACTGTACATTTTGTCTTGGCAAAACTTTACAAGATCCACAGTTGATGAATAGACATCCGCTCTGCTCTGAAGTGTTACTTGAAATTAAATAGGCCTAACAGTAAATTAAATACATGGCTACACAATGGAACTACTTAAATTTCCTTTGATATTTTATAGTTGTTTACCTTAGTTTATATTTTCTCACTTCTCCTTTATCAATGCCACTAAGAAGAGAAGTTATCAGGATATGCCAGGGTCTTCTCCTGCGTTTAGAACACCTTAGCCTTTTTTGGTTTCTCAAGTTGCAGCCTAATTTACAAATAGCTCAGTCGTGTGCAGTGTGCTCTGTAGCGAGTCTGCACTGTGCTTGCTGGGCTGGCTGCAGGGGAATCCTTAAGCAAAGCAGTTGTGCCCTGCAGGGAAGGGCTTGGCTGGCTGAATTACTATAAGGGGTTGTTTTACCATGAAAGGACAGGTTGCTCAGTGAAATGAGAAGGGCAGCCCAGAAAACAAATCTGAGCCAACAGCTCTAATAGTAAGTACAACATCCTGTTGTATATGTTATGTGCTATATCTACAGATAAAAGTGTGATTATTCTGTGGCAAGAAAGTCAGAGTTTGATTTTACGTCTTGGATTCATCAGATAAACCAGAAACCTCAGAGTCCTGAGTGATCGTCGAAAACTGTGGACTGTGGTGCTATGTTTGCCCTGCACATGTGTCCTACCAGGTTCAGAGACAGATCCAGGAACCTCTTCCAGGGGCTCTGCCATTGCTGCTCTACAGAGCAAAAGTGCAGAAAAGCACACTTTCAATATTCCTTTTTCTTGGTCCCCCCTTCGAATTTCCAGGGCCTGGGATGAGCTCCCCTCAGAGCTGTTGTGTGAATGTGAAGTAAGAGAGGGATTCCTGAGAATGTGCAGGACCTGCATCTTTTAAAGTACCCCAGACATACTCAGCTGGAGGATAGGGAACTAGCAGTCTTGGCTGTAGCTGTTTATACAGGTTGGGCAGAATTTGGAAAGGATTTGTAAAAGAAATTTATATTTCTGTTACCTAAAAGTCTTGAGTTCCCAGCCTTGTGTCCTCCAAGCCCTTGTTACTCTGCTCTGCCTAATCTGAAGCTGTTCTGTCTCTTCCTTGCACCCCTTCACCCCTACTGTTGGTATCTGCATTTTGGGATTGCTTGCTTTTGTTGGCTTCCAACTGATGGACAGGTGTTTTATTTGCTCCTGTGGGTTTGAGAAAGCAACTTTCGTTGGGAATACTGCTGGGGGTAAAACTTGAGAGGCCCCACAGAATCTGTTGGTGTAGATGAATGCTGGGAAATAAGTTGTTTTTTTTTTTTTTTTTTCCTGTAGAAAACCTGCCTGGTCTCTGCCTGCCTTTTTCTTTTCTTTTTCACGTCAGCAGCCAGAGCCTGCAGGCTTTTGGGTTCACGTACTGCTGAAACCCAAGCTCCTGGGCCTTGCTACAGAACTTGAAAGGTGTGCCCAGATCTTTCTCCAATGTCAGAAACATCCATTTTATTTTATCCTGGAAAGACTAATTTTCCAGGTTTTCTTTTTTCCTAACCTTTGTTCCCTGTGGAATGAAAAAAATGTAAGAAATGTAGTATTTCCAGTAGATAAAATTTTTGCCCTCCCTGTCTCTTCCCAGAGATAGTTTGTTTGAAAAATACTTTGCAGGACCACCACTGTGTTTGTAGAGAACATTAAGATAAATGTGTTTATAGATAAGCTGTGTTTAGAAACATATGGTTATTTTCATCAATATGATAGGAGGGCTCATCAAAGTCACTTCAGTCTCTAGAACTATAGCTAGAAAAGGGAATTACTTTAGTAAATCCATGGTTAGCTATGTAAGCCTGCTTGCGTGATGATATAGTATCTCAAATGCATTCTGTTGGTTTTTTAACATAGTTTACTTTTACGATTTTCTACCTATTGCTTATTCTTTGTAATTCTGATATTTTTATAGCATTGGGAAATTCTTAATTGCCAACTGATTTATCCTCTGTTAGGGACTAAATGGGCAGCCTTTGGACTTCAAAGGGCATTTAGACTGCATTTGCTGCTTGGATGGGCCTTTTATGCAACTTCTCTTTTGCAGAGTTGTAGGGCTACAGACAAACAACATGTCTGAATTTTACTCTTATTACTTTTAATTTGTTTGCTTTGTTGAAGGTGCACACAGATGTACATGCAGTTTTAAGGATGTACTATATTCATTATTTTTCATTTTAACATAGACGAACTGATTTATCACTGACATTTGTGCTAGCACAAGATGTTTGTAAAAGGTACTGATGTCCTGGTGGTATTCTACATTTCTCATAAAGGATAAATGACCAATCAAGAGTGCAAAGTTGTTAACAGCCAAGAGTAGACAGTTGTATGCTGCTGGGACATGTTGAGACTTGCTAAGTTCCACTCCCTGAAGATAGAAATAGTACACTAGAAATAGCATAGAGGATAGAGGAGCAGCTCCAAAGATACTTACTTTTTAAAAAAATATTTTTTTCTTAATTATGTTTACTAGTATGGTGCCCAAACATTAGTTAACAACAAGGACCCATTGTACAAGGACACAAACATAGTAGCAGACATCTTTTTCCCCTAAAGGAGAGCAATTCCTCTGTGATTCTGCTCTTTGAAGTATTTTGTGGGTGGAGCATGCAGTACCTCCCTGGTTTCTTTTGTGATTTAATTAACCAAGAAGACGCTATGTGCATGGTACTTTCCAAAGCTGATGTAGTAAATCTTTCCTAGAGGACTTAAAACACAGTGGGATGTCTCACTCTGCTATTTGCAGTGGCTTTACTCTGTTCTTGCTTCAGTCAATGACAAAACCTCCAGGGAAATTAGTGAGGATGCATCCACATCCAAGCCAGCTCTTATTTTCAGGATCACAAAGTGCAAGGGAATGTCTACAGAGATGGAAGCTAAAGAGTTAATCATGTTGGTACTGTAACAGGTCATCTTCTGACCGTTCCAGGAGATGACCGCATATGTTTTTATTTAGATACTCTATAATTATATAGACTTTCAGCTGTTTGGGCCTTTTGGCCCTTCTGTAATGTGTGATGAAGATTGTCTATTTAAAAAATAGGGTGAAAGCTTAGGTGAGAGCAGATGAGTTGCTGAGTTGTTTATCTGTGCCACCCCGAAAGGAAGGAGTGACCTTGGTGTAGATATTGTAGGTGACCTGGAAAAGATGGGTAAACTTTATACCCATGGGCCATAATACTTTGCTAACTTTTGCTGCTCATGAGAGTGGTTCTTGGCAGATTCCACCATCTGCAGCTGGTGTGTGCTATTGATTTTAGAAATTTAATCTGGGGTAAGTATATTAATAATCTGAACAGACAAATACTGAGTCTGTAGCCATTTTTTTGGGATACAGGCATAGGTAATTGTTTTTGTGTAAAATAGACATGCCCAGCCCATCTGTGTATAAATTCCATTATTAATTAATTCCACAATTATTAATGACAAGCTCCCAGAGCAATCTTCTCTTTCTATAAGAACATTTCTTAAAGTAAACTCGGTTGTTAGTCACTCACTTTCATTTTCTGTAGTCCTCTGGTAATTAAGCATGGGACATCAGGGTTTCTTAATGAGTGGCTTGATAATGTGACCAGGGATTTGAATGGAAGGCACTGTGTGAGATTATTTAGTGCAGATTTGGAGTCCCTGCTGCTGTTAGGAGTGCTTGCATTCCCTCCCCAAAATATGGACTTTGTAGAGTAAGAATTGTCAGACGAATGTGGTGGTTGAAGTTGTCCCAGACTTTTTTTATGTTCCATGTTGTGGGATGGGGATGCAGGAGTTTTCCTATGTATGCATTCTGCAAATACTAGAGGTATAAAATGGCTATGACTAATAAGGATTCTTTATTATTTCTGTCACTTTGCTGTGGAGAAAAGTTGCTGTCTAGGTTTTTTCAATGTCTGTGCAAATGTGCATACCTGGGAATTCAGTGCTGAGGGCAACCTTTTCCTAATCTGACAAGGAAGGAATCTGTAATATTCCAAACATTTTATTTTGTCCTATGGGCTAATCAAGGGAAACAAGTGCCACATTCCAGCTAGAAGCTACATGACATATTTATTTAAAATAAAATAAAAGTGTCAGATAAAAAAGGGATTTTCACACACTTCTCTCATGTGTTTAGGAATAACACTGCTTCTCTTATAGTTATAGAGGCATTTTCATCTTTCTCAAGGTGATTATTTCTAAAGAAAGAATTGTGCTATTTGGTTTTTCTTTCCTTGTCATGTTCAGAGTCATCTGTGGCAGGGAAGGCCAGTCTGCTGTACTGCTTTGGCTTTTGTGGAAGCTGAGGCAAATCCAGGAGGAGCTAATGCATATCCTTGTTTCTTTGCAGGATTGTTCTATGCTCAGGGAGGTATCCTGTGGGTGTTTCTGAGGCTTTCTCTGAGCAAAGCCAGCATGTGCCCAAGTTCATCTCTGTTAAGCAGGGCATTCAGCTGTGTTCTTTGGTCCCAGTGATATCAGGATTAAGCATGGAATTGTAGAATGGATTCTTTTGGGGGTTTTTTTTTCCACTAAATATATGTTTAACAGGGTACAGCAGTGTGCGGCCATATTTTTGGGAAGGTCATGTTTTCATTAGGGAAATAAAGTAGTACTTAATAAAAAAATTAATAGTAATATGGATATGTGTGCCATATGTGCCCAAACAGAGCAGACCTGGGGGGATTTTGGTTATTTTTTTTGACACAAGTTGTTTTACTTTGGAGAGAATTTAATGGAAGAAGCTGGCATAAAAATAATTGAAACCAATGGTATTCCTTTGAGCAGGATTGGTGATGGCTTCAGTGACCTTGGTGGTTCCACAAGTTCTTTTACAATACCTTGAAGGATGCAATCAGAATAGCAAAGGATTAGACTCAAGTGCAGTGAGGGTTGACTGGCTGGAACTCCCAGTTTGCAGCTCCCATCTGTGTTTTGGGCAGTGTTTAATGCTGAGTCAGCTGAGCCTGCAGACCACGTTTTCCATGTGAAGAAATGGCTCAAAAGCCCCTTGGCTCAGAGGCTCTGCTCATGAGCAGTTCCTTGTGCTCATCCTGCTGTCACTGTTACTCCCCAGCAGAAAGATCAAGTCCTTTATTAGATGGTTTACCTGCTCCTACCTACAATTTTTGTATTTGCAGGCAGGTGCTTCCAGGTCACGTACTTTTATTCTGTTGCCTTGTATGTTGCTCTAGAGAAGTTGGAATGAACATTCTGGGACACCTCTTTTGGCATCACAGCTGTGAGGTCTCTTTACTCTTTGGCTCCAGTCCAGAACAAGCTGAAGTCAATGGAAAGATTTGAATGCCACTGCTTCTTCATGAATCAACTGTACATAAATGCTTGATAGAGGTACACCAGGAGCATGAGAGGAAAATTGTCCTTATAATGACTCTTAGCTTTGAATGTCTTTTAATAATAGTTTGTCACTTGTATCAATACTTCTCAAATAGAGTGTTTTGGTTTTTTTCTACATTGAAATCATGGTAGCGATTCTTATGTAAGCCTGAAATAACTCAGTTAAAATCAGGATGTATGTTACTCAGTTGATATTATGGCTGGTTAAATCTCAGAGTATGTGTTTTTGTAACAGTGCTGCTATTTTGTTTTTTCTTTCCAAGATCTTGGTCTGCTTCCATGCAATGAAATGAAAATGGTTTCATTAATTTCTCTTATAGTGCTGGAGCTTACCAGTAAAACTAATAACCTTTTTTTAAGTCTTTATTTTTTTCAAGAGCATATTCATCAATCTGAAAGGTAGAGTAGTAGGAAAAAAATCCCTTACCTGAACATGCACAGAACAAGTGTGACAGGCTCATGTTTATGTGGGTCAGGTTACAATCTGTAAATGTTTGAGTGACCTTACATTCATATATTTGAATGGGAAAATGTATTAACCTTTTCAGAAGAGAACACTGTTGTCTAGAATCTTACATGCAACCTTTAGAGTTGTGTTCACAAATATTATGCACATGGCTGTTTAGGATTTAAATAGCCATGGAGTGTCTGATGTCAGCTACTTCCCCTAAATGAAATACTCAGGACATGTACACCTGGTTTGGAGCCAACTGGCTTTGATTTGCTTCCTTTCCAAATGCCTTCATTCATAAGTGAGCAAAGCGATCCTCATGCTGTGACAAAGAAACCGAGAAGTACATGGTGAACACAATTTTGCACAAAATAGGGACATATCTTCAGTTTTTCACAAAGCTCAGTGAGAGTTTTATCCAGCTTCCTATAAATTAAAGAGAAGCTTCCTATAACTTAAAGAGAAATATTTCTTCTGACTTCAGTGGGATTTTGACTAAAGCCTTATTTACTACACTGCATCAATGATGGGAGCAGCAGGAGCCTGAGGGGTAGAAAAAATCATGGATATTTATCCAGTCCTCGCCTCTGGGAAAGACCTGACTGCCACCAGAGCAGGGGATTAGTGCTTGGAGACAGTGACTGCTGCAAGGCAGTGAGCTCAGAGGGATGCAGAGCTATGGTGAATGGGAACTTCTTTGCCACTGCTCACTCCTGGGAGCCATCAAATGGACAGAAACATGGGCCCCCAGGGCTTGTGAAAGTGACTGCTGGAACAAGGAATAAGCTGGAGAAAAAGTTGATTGGAAGTTTAAATCTCTGAAGAATTCAAGGTTGAATAAGTGTCTGGGGAAGCATAATCTGACTACCTGGAGGCATAAAGCTGTGTGTGAAGAGTTTAAATGTAAGGTTAAGTGTCAGTAATAGAGATATGCATTGCTTAGCAATGGTCCAAATCTCCATTGTGAAATGTGCATATAAGCATGGGAAAATATGTATCTCAGTGCTCTTCACTCTAAAAACAGGTTGACAAAGAAATGACCTCTCAGCAGGGTGTCCATTAAGATAAGGACCAGTTTTTCTGTACTGAGCCCTTGCTGTTGCACATTGCAGACTCAAGTTCATGGTGACCATTCCTTGTCTAAGGAGAAAGCTTGGAGATGCTCTTACAGTCTATTCTATAACCTCTAGATACAGTTTGTCTGCTTCTTTGCTTTTGGGTAGTTTATAGGATGGCTGGTAATTTTTGTTTTCTTAACTGTTTGGTTTTCTTTTTTACCTCTACTTCATTCTTGATTTTCTGCTGCTGGCAGAATTGTCTGTGGTACGTTTCCCATTATGGTGCCTCTCTTTTGGTGCCTTTCTTCAGTTCCAATTTGGTATTAGATCCTACCATAGGATTTTAAGGAGTAGTCCAAAAGCCCCATATCTAATGGGGCTTCATCTGAACAAAACTGCCAAAATGTCTGCACAGTGTTTCATAGGATTTTTTAAAACTTGATACCTCTTAGATTTGCTTGAAGGTTGTTATGACTATTTTACAGCAAGAGATAACACTTCTTTCTGGATAGGGAAGTATGGGAGATTGGATTTAAGGCTTTTTGTTAATATCTGTTAATTGTAAGTCCAAAGGTGTTTAATTTAGCAAAACAGTATAAATATCAGCATGTGTAGAGGTTTTTATTTATCTTCAGCAGAACACTGATCAAGTGGTACCAGACTAGTTACTTTCTTTGAGAAAGCTGATTCAAAGAAGCTCAAAAGTTGAGAAGCTTGCATGAATTGTCTTTCATTTTTCACGTTCCTCACTGTCAGAAAATTTTAGAGGCTTTAAAAATATTTCCTGTGAATGCTTTTAGTAAAGAAATTTTTGGCTCCAGTCTGAACTTGTTTTGGCATTTAGTTTGATCACCTTCCTATAAGTAGCTTAAATGTTTATTCCTTTCAGAATTTCAAACCCAGGCACTGTACCTGAACATGCTGGACAGTGAAAGTTTCCTTTAAGAGGGGTGTTCATAGTGTGTGACAAAACTACATTACTAAAAGGGACCTTTTTTCCAGGACTTACAGTATTGTCAGTAGCATTGCAGGGCTTTGGGAAGCCCAGTCCTTCAAACCTGTTTAGTGTGGAAGCAGGTCAAACTCTATAAACTAAATTCATGTTGTTAACTTTCATGCACTCTATTGGCTGGGAATTAAGCTTGTGATATAGGGACTTCTGATTGACATAAATATTGTAATTATTCTTCAAACAACTAATGCCAGTGCAGAAATTTGGGAATATATTTTCAGTTTAAATCCACATCCACGGTGGTTTCCTACACACTTCCTTGTACATGTGTTCTTAGTTAAAAATGCCATTTTCTCTCATCCAGTAGCTTTTGTTCTTGTGCTTTAGGGATGCAGCTTCTTGTTCTTAGAAACATGGAAGGGTCCCAAAATTAAATTTGTCTTGATAGTTCCTATTGATGTAAAGATACTTGTTTATGCAGGATGGTTGAGGCACAAGTTGCTGTTACCAATTATGATCCTATAATAGTGTATTGAGAATCTCAAAACACCATCTAGTTTCATGGGTTGAGAGCCCTGGGAAGCACTCTGCACCTTGCAGAAGAGCACCAACTTGTGTAAATTCACTTGTCCTCAAAGAATTTCTAGCCCAACTTTTTCTGTTTACTTGGTGATTCTGAAAAGGGCTCAACTGTGGAAAAGTTAAAATGTAACTTTGCCCAATTACTTCCCAGCAAATTCACACAACAAAGGTAATGTAGGTGAAAAGTGTTGACAGAGCAAGTGTTTTAATTAAAGAAGATCTTCTTCAGCTAACAAACAGTTATGAAATTCGATTTTTTCAAAATTTGTCTTTCTTTTTAGGGTGGAAAGAAGTCCTACATTGGGCCATGTGGGGGCCGCAATTGCAGTGCTGGATGCAAATGTTTTCCAGAGAAGGGTGCACGGGTAAGTTTGTTTACACTAATATAACTTGTCCTTGCCTCTTACCAATCTTTTTAGAAATAAATGAATAAATAAACACCATGTTAATATGTGTAATTCTCAATCTAATGACCTCATGAAATGACAAATGATGAAGACCAGCTGCATTTCAAATGTCCCTGGCCAAGATTTCAAAAGCTGTTCTAAAGATTTACAAATGGCTCACTTTGTAATGAGTCTTCAATAGAATCCTATTTCTTTATGGGATCTGAGCCCTAGTTCAAAAGAAGTCAGATGGTTTTTAAGTAGATTACAACAATTAAAATTAGGAAAATCAAAGTAGTGTGGGCTTCTAGTACAGATTTTGCCCAGGCCTTACTGGAATAGCTTCTGTTTATTTGTGGAAGTGTTTTTGATTTGTGTATTTGGTTGTGGAGGAGTAATAACTCAGAATGGATCTAAGCAATTCCCTTTGAGGAAGTTGGTTGTGTAGCTAAAGTCTTTCTCTCCAAAGTCTTCATTTGAAGAAGCCAAATGTTTAAGCAAGATTTCTGTAAAAATCTTTATTTCTTTTGCTTTTATGAGCAGACTACAACTTATCTTAATGCAGCTGCTTATCTCCTCTCTTAGGGGAATGCAGTAATTGATTTCATTCTGCCTTCAATTGCAATGTTAATTTTTGTCCAGACACCATCTACTTAATGTTTTATCTTAAGCTCTAGAGCATTTTAACATGTATGAAAATGAATCTTACAGATTTTGCTTTTGGAGATGAAAGGAGGAAAGAGCACACAGTAGGTACTTGAGGAATTTGAAAGGCTTAAAGAGAAGGGAAATAATACAAGTTGTCTTGTTTAATTAATCAGCTGTACTTCCTGAAATCATATTGAAAACTCATCCTCTGAGCAAAACCAAAAGAAATTAAGTATTATTTAAACACCAGCAATCCTGATTTTTTTCCAGTCTATTTTAGTGACACAGTATGTGTATATGCAAGGCATTACTTTTTGGGTTGAATTTAGGAAAATGTTGCCATTTAAAAATGATTGTTTTAAAAATTATGTTTTTTCTAATTAGAGACAGAGTGTGAATGCTTAATTGATAACTGGTGATGTGTTTGCTCTGGAAATATAAAAATTCTTTTAGTACATCTTGTGGCGGAGGGGAAAGCATGTCTAAACAGATAAGCAGAAAAACTTTGCAAGGAAGTTCTCAATATACCCTAGAATATGAACTAAAGTGAATTGCTCGATACCTTTGTGATTAGATACAGTAAGGGACAGACCTAGTTTGGTTCTGGAACACAATATCCTGTAAATGCTTTGACCTTTAGACAGCAATGAGCATCATTCTTCTGTCTCTCTACATTCCTGGGTCCAACTTGATTGTTTGAAGTGGCCAAAATGCTGTTGACCTTGCAGTTTGAGCTCTTGGCATCTCTTTTGTTAAGATGTCACAAAGATTTTAGGCTGTTTTCATTGCTGACCTGAGAACTCATTTGGCTTTTAGCTTATTTCTTATGTGACCTGTATGGGTTGAGCATTTTCAGTCCTCCAAACACATATTCCATCCTGCTGAGACCTGTCCATGGAGTGGAGCGTCTGCTACAAGTGGTATTCTTTCCCTTTTACAACACTACTTCCATCAAGTGTGCTGAGCCCTCCTGACACCTTCTTGGACATCTGCAGGCAGCTACTGGAGGCCTGCCATGCCTGAGGATATGGAGGTGACTGGCTGAACTGGGAAGGGATGGTGTGATTATGTATCCTGCAGCACAGCTTGTTTCTTGCACTGTACAGCCTGAGGCTAATTCCTTGGCTTCCTGCCTAGCTGCTTCCCCACTGCTGCAAAGCCTTTAAGTTCAGAAGCAGAGACAGGGCTTTGTCAATGCCCTGAATCCTTATTTTGTTCAAAAAATGTTTCAGCTGTCAATTTTCCACAATTAACCAGATCAGAATAAAGCTAAGCTTTCTTTTTGAAAGAAGAAAATAGCTAAAAAGCACAAAAATGACAATAAGCTGACAGCTTAATGAAAATAATATAGACAATGTCCTTAAATGTCCTCCTTGAATGCACTTTTGATCGGATCAAGCTTTAAATTTTTTATTTAGGCAATAAAAATGTCAAAACTGCCCCAGACTACTTGATTAGTAAGAGATGTTTCTAGAAACGGGATGCAGATGTGTGTAATCCACAGGTGCCCACATTCTTGTTTTTGCTATAGACTGCTGCTGTATGTGCAGGATATATTAAAAAACACCACAAACCACAAGGAAACACCAACCAACCAAGAAATCCCACCTCAAAACTCAACAAACCAGTATAATCTCACTATCTGTAAGACTGACCTTGTTAGAAGACTAACCTCTATGCAGTGAGTCAGCAATTTGTGGAATAATTGAGATTCTTTTCTGAAGGAAGGGTGGTAGAGTGCTTCTCCAGCACCCCTTAGGGAGCTCTCCTTGCAGTGTGGTAAGGCACATCTCCTAAAAGCACAAAATTTCCCTTCTGTTGTCTGAATGCTTGCCTTACATTTGAAAAGCAGTAATGTTACCTTGCACCAATTTTAGGCTGTGCATTGAATCTTGATATGATCCAATTTACTGTGAGGCCTCCACAAGGAGAAATCTGTTGTGGAAACATTCTTCATCTTAGCCAGTGATTCAGAATTGGTTCTTTTATCTAATGATGAGTTAATGAAAAGCCTGTCTCTGTGTAATTCAGTGGTCAAACTCCTGGCCATTGCAGCCATTCTCCCCTCCTTATCAGTTTTTATCTTGTAAAGATGTGTGAGTAGCAATCCAGTGATTTGTGCAGAAGTCCAGTTCTTCATGGAGAAGTGTTGTCTTCACTGAAGGGTCCCAGCTAGGACCTTGTCTGGAGGTTTTTACTACTGAAGTGCACAAGAGGATATCTACTCATGGTATGATAGGATAATAGTAAATGTGATAGCAAGTGAAGCTCAGGAAACTGATTTTAAACCTAGAAGTTTTGGATCTGCTTGTTCTGTTCCACTGAACTGCTTTGTTAGAACTTGTACTGATTTTGATATGAAAGCTCATGTAATGCTCTGCAAAGAGCTTCCCAGAGGCTACGTAAGCCCTGCCTAGCTGGAGTCTCTAGGTGAATGTGTGGATCTTCTAAATCTCTGTGTCACTCTTCTCATTTTTTCAGCCAGCTGAGATACCAGTTATCCAGCTAAGGCAATTTGAAAGGGAATTCTGATGTGATGGTACCCAAATGAACCCTGGTACATACAATTTTTTGGGACAGGAGACAGTCTGAACACAAACTTACACTGAACCCACTTTTGCATACAAGACTTACATACAGTCATCTTTAGGAACAACAACTGATGGGCAGAACAAGTGCTTTATATTAAATTATGAAGCACAAGAGGAAAGGTGAAAGAAAATCAACCATATTAAATAAAAAGTTAAATGAGGAGGTGAATGTAAATTCTTATCCTAGTTCCTATCCTAGTGCAAAGATATGTTCAGTTTCAGTGCAGGTGAGTGATCTCCAGCTAGAAGATTTTTGGGACTGTCAGAAGAATTTACTGTGTTTTAAAAAGTGTTTTTCATTCCACTTGCTCACTGTTTGTCCACAGTTTATGGGCAGGGATAATGCTGCTGAGAGTTTCATGCTGTATTGGTGGCTGTCTTGCTAAGAAATGCTCTGCAGATAAGTCAGCAGGGAACAGGAGGCATTTTTCATACTTTCAGAGTATCAAGAAGCACTAAATAGTTGCCTGCCTGCACCATTTCATTTTGCAGCTCATTTTGCATTTGTTTATAATAATGTTGGCTTTTTTGTTTTTATAATGTCATCAACTTTCAAACACTCACGAAGATAAAGTAGCAGTCCCAGTCTTTGTTGCAAGTATACCTTCTACTGATGCCTGTTCACTTATCTTGGAATTTATAACAATACTAGGGTTTGTTTTAAACTTTGCTCAACATGTGCTGGAGCTAATCTTTTGGGTTTTTTCATTCTCCCCCACCAAAAAAGAAATTAAGGAACAAAAATTTTAAAATTGTTTCCAAGGCTTCACAAACTACTCAGGAGAGGCTGTGTCCCAGGCTGCTTTTACAGCTTACAGGTGCTGTAAATTGGGAAAAATTGGTAATGTTAATTATATATTTTTTCCCTGTAATATGTAATCATGTCTATATATATATAATATGTTCTTTAAAACCCATTCAAATTTTATTATATTATCAATTAGAAAATTATTAATGGCACTATAGAACCGCTTTTCTGTCTCAAAAAATATCTCCTCAGAGACTGTTTCTAGCAGCTGGTGTGGCTGGAAGGGGTGTATCTGTAGAATGAGGCAATTGGTTCTGGGGACATGGTGGGCACTTTACACTGGTCCATTAAAGTAAAAGACTTCTGGAGTGCATCAGATGTGCCAGGGAACCCATCCCCTGACCTGGTCCCACTCCAACAAAATCCTCTCTGTCTACTCCTTGACTACACCACAGGCTGCAGCAAAGCACTGTGAATAGGAGGAATTGACTAAGATTGAGAGATTTGCTGAAAAATGTGGTTGCTATCTGAATGAAAGGTTGATGTGCCCAGAGACACATGCAGTTCCCCATGGTTTTTCTGAAGTTAAAATGATGACAGTAAATGTAGTGTAAATTATCTCTGGGCAATCAGTTTTTGATAGAATAACTGTGGCATTCAAAGAAGCAAGAAAAGCTAGACAGATCCTCAACATCCATGCAATGAACAGTGTAACCTGAGGTCAGAACTTTGGATGATTAATCTAATTGTTATCTAACATAAACTAATGTCGCACTGGCAAGAGATCTTAGATTAACTTTTGTCTGGAACTAATCCCCTCAACTTAATGCTGGGTGTACGAAGTGTCTCTCTTGTGATAATTACTTGAAGATTGTTTGACCTTTCTTTGTTATGAGATTGTAATAATTATAAATTGTAGTGTTAATAATGTTTGCTGATTTCTGCTTTGGCTGGTTAATCACTCTCTTTGGAGCAGTCAGAGGTTTCCTGATGAAACACAATTTCTTTGAAAGTGTCGACTCAACAAAATGATTCTTTTTTGCAGAAGAGCTTTACACAAACATATTCGCTGGTGACAAAATTCTTTAATGCTGTTGGTTCAAACTTCTCTGTGTTTCAATTTGGCTTCCTACTCCCTGGCTTGACAAGCACTGTGGGACATAGTGCTGCCATTTGGATACCCATGGCCTGCAGGTTGACCAGTTAAATTCAAAACAGACTGTGGGATGCTGCCATTTCTTTCAAACTGACAATGCCAAGGTGTGAGCAGTGCTAAATGCACTCACCATGGATTCAGGTACACGTAATACCGGGATTGTTATCTGGTTATTTTTGTGAAGATAGACTATATGTAAATAATGTCTAACTCTTGTTCCAGTTCCCTTCTGTTTAAACATATAAAATGCCATCATTTGGTTTGAGAAGAGGATTATCTATAACATTGAAAAATGTTGACCATCTGTTTGCTGTCATTAAGAAGTTCTGGAAATATTTTGGAAGAAAATGAGGTAATAGTTAAGTCAAACAAATTACGTGCCAGCTGCTTTTTTTAACAACTGCCAAGGTTTGTTTTTTTTTAAAGTAATAAAACAAACTTTGCCAAACGTAGCATTAAACAATTATTGTACATGTTGTCCTGACTGAACCTAAATACCCTGAGCTTAGCTTTCTAATGAGAACCATGCCAAATACTAAAGCAGCAGAAATAAAACCAAACTCATTGCATTTGAAAGGGTTCCTTATGCAATGGGTATCAAGACCAAACCTGTTCCTATGTGCTGTCTTGCATCATCTTTTTGGGAAGACTTTTCTAGGAGACAGGCCCCCATCTTTTTGTAGAATTCAGTATTAGTAACAACTGTGTTGAAGCAGGGTGACCATGGAGGCTCTGGCAGCAAACTCTTCTCTGTGATTTGGTTTGCAGTTTTGTCTGAGAGGACATGTGTATTAAGGGAGGCTAAGTATATTCTAGGAAATATATCTTGTTAAGAAGATTTCCACGGCTTTCAAAACTAACCAGGATCCATGGCATTTCTGTGTCACCAGGGTGGGTGAGGTAACTCTGTGACCTGAAACTGTTTTTCACTCTCCCTGAAAGGGCAGCAGATTTTGTAATTGCAGTGGGGACCTTTGAAATCAACCAGAACACAGGTCTTCAAGCTGTGCTCCACAGAGCACTTCCAGATGGCTTAGAAAAACCCAGTGAAGATGTGTCACTGTTCAAGTAATTGTGCTCCATGTGAGCTTTAACCCAGGATTTTTAAGTCTTTACACTGTTTGGGAAGCAAATCGGGCGTTTAAAAAGCTCCTTTTTTCATCCTCCAATACTGTGAGTTGTCTTAGTTTAAGAAGTTGTGTAGTTTCACTCTATCAAGTGAATGTCCTTTTTGTTTGTGTTTTTTAGTCTGAAAGTTTCTCGTTTTCCCAAACTGAGCTTCTCAGAGGTGAGGTGTTACTGATATGGATGGAAGCTGAGATGACTCCTAGAAGTTGTGCTCAGCTGGCACAGAATTGGGCTCCTCTGCTTATCTGATAAATCCTCCCCATCCAAAGATACTCGGTGATTCTCTGCTCTGCTGCTGGCACAGCTGAGGGTGCAGGCGCGTTGCCCTGGGAATGGGAACTGTATCATCCCTTGTTTGTCCCAGCTGCCATGGCTACCCCGGTAACCTGCAGGAGGAACGTGCTGTTCCCCTTGAAGGCAGCGCCATCACTCCCACTGATTTCAATTTAGGTGTGCAGACAGATGGGAAGGCAGAGCCAGACTAGCCTTGTCTCTCCCTCTTTGGAGCCTTGCCACGGCTGGCCTTCTGTTCTAACTTTGTATCTGTGGCACTTTCTCCAAGACCAAAAGTGATAAGCTGTGCTGAGGATTTGCTCCTTATGGACAAAACAGAGAGTTCAGCAAGTGTTTCCTAGTACTGACCTCCTCAGCTTCCTAAGTACTGGAGAATAAAAGGATGTATCCAAATTCTTTCTTTGTAAAAATTGTTGTTGCCTTTCTTGGCTATAGAATGGAGACTTTGAGTCTGTGATGTTTCACTTGCCATGTAACTCCCCAGAACAGGACTAGCATCAACCTTTCAATTTCTCTTGTGTGTTTATTTATTCAATCTATGAGAAGAATTGTAAATTTTCTTAAAATTGTTTTCTGTCAGCCACTTCACCTTGAAACCAGAAAGAAAACTAAGAATTTCTGCAGGAAGATAAACTCTCTAGTGTCCTGCCCAGGACAAGAAAAACAAATGTTATCGTGAGTCTTAGAAACATATAATTGCCTGGTTGGGCTTTTGCCTAACAAAAGCTGTAGAATTTTGTGCAATTAGTCCTGCAATGCTGTTTCAGTTGAAGAGAGATTTTTGGTACCCTCTTACATCTGAGAAATGGCACAAGACTTTCCTCTCTAAGCATTTTATAGACAAGAAGGGGTAACCTATGTCCTGCCTTGAAATTACCAAATTGGCATTTTCTTCCAGCGCATTCTATATTACTTGTGTGCAGTACTCACCACCTAGAGTATATCTTTTTGTCCAGGTTAAATTTTTTGAAATACCTCATGCCTCTTTCCTCTCACCTCACTCCAAAACTTGCTCATCTTCTACGTGTGATTGGCTCAGAGTATTCCTGGTACTAATTATTTTTTAAGCTTCTTAAAATGAGAAGAGGTGCCCTTTGCAGAAACAAGAGTCTTTTTTAAAGAGTTTCCGCTGGCAGCAAGTGAAAGGTGTGACAGCAATTTCCAGTGTGATTCCTTGAGCAAGTCAGCCTTGGAAACAGAAGGATCACAGAACCAATCTGTGAGCAAGGCCCAGTTTGAGGAGATTTGGCTGACAGTCGGGTTAGCCAGTTCATGAGCCAGGAAAACAGCCAACAGCAGGGATTACTACAAAGCAAACTTAATTAGGCAACAGATAGGCAGGAAGTACGCCAGTCATGGAGCCTGCAGCCAGGGAGAGCACACAATGGAGGGGCTAAGCAGGCAAAACTCTGTTTGCAGTGGTAGGAGAGGCTGCAGTGCCAATTAGTTGGAAGTAAAGCTGAATGCATAGGTGTCTCAGGCTACCTGTTTTCTGGGAAATATGTGCAGTATTTTTGGTGTGTGTCGTAGCTTTTCCTGGTAGGAGATGGGAGATTTTAGGAGAGAGGAGAACAGATTATACATTGTCCATCAGTGACAGGCAAGGACAATGGGGAGATGCTGTCTCCTTGTGAATGAAGAGCATGTGAACATGTGTGTTTGCTGGTGTCCAGCAAAGTGCTAGGGCTGACTTTCTGAGCACTTGATGGTGAAGAAAATGAAGAACAGGAATAAAAGGGAATGATGACACTTTAAAAAAAATTTTTTAAACAAATAAAGCAACATCCAAATAACAGAACATAGTGGGAATAAGAGAAGAATTTATAAAATGTAGGATACAGAGTGATCTGGCTGAGAATCTGGGTATAAGTGTAAATTGTATAACTTTTCCCTTGACTTTACTTAGTCAACAAAAATAGGAGGAATGTCCAGGTATTTGCCAGTCTCCTCCTTTAAAGCTATTGATTAGAGAAATTTTAGCTCTTTCTCTCTAATCTGTCATAAATCCATTGATAGAATAAACATTTTTTTGTGGCTGTCCTGATTTGATGATTTGATGGGTGACATGTTAGGGTTACTCTTTGACCTTCTGTGGAATTGCCAAAATAGAAGACAAATTTGGAGGAAAGATGCAACATTAGTAAGAATAGGATACTGTGAATTGTATCAGGTATTGCATCCAGCTACTTGTTTTGGAAATAAAAACAATTTAGTAGTCTGAAAAGTAGCGTAGATGCAAATGTCCTTGTTTGTAATGAGTGATTTTTGGAAAGGTTGTTTTGTGGGTCTTTTTTTAAAAAGCAGTAGAGTGTTGCCAAAACTAATAAGCAGAAAGTTAAAATAATTGCAGAATTTCTGGGTTTGATCCATAATAAAAACAGTACAAATAGTGCACAAGTTTTGAAGGACTATTAAGAAACATCTGGTTGTCAATACTTCTTTTAAATGATCAAAGAAAGCTGTCTGTATAAAATGACTCAGCATGTGCTGAATTCTCAGTATATGGTAAAGGAAGAATTTTTTAGTACCTGGTGTTTAGCTCTAAGGGTGGTGCAATTCTGCACTAAATTCTGTTTTTCAAAGTTCTATAAAGCTGCTATCTCTTTAGACAGATCTCTCAGATTTATGTTCTCATCCATGATATTCTGCTGGAACAGTACAGGAGAGCTTGTTCTGCTTTATACCTGAGCTGTGCTCTGTTCACCTGCTCCTGAAGCTGGGATATATGTTAACAGTGGCAAATCCCTCTGAACACCAAATTTCTTTTGCTTCTATCTCTATTGCCAGACTGGCACCATCTGTCTACTTGTGTGTCTCTATTTCCTATCTGATTCTACAGAGTAAAAATTTCTAAATGAAGAGGGATTAAAAAACAGAACTGCATCAGCCAGAGTATTCTTGCCATAGCTGTTTGCTGCAACTGCTACACTTAGGAATAGATTTTGGTGTAGAGAACTCTAAGCTCCTGGAGTGTGCACATGCAGAGCCTGTGCTCTGGAAGGCAAAATCACTACATACAGCAATTTCAGACTTTACCTCTGTGCTAGTCAGTGTAGGTCATGGAACTAAAGGATTGTTTTGAGTGTGGACATCCTGTCCCCCAGTAGTTGCAAGATACATGAATGATCCCAGCAAAGTGGGATGGTTTTTTTTTGTTTATAGTGATTTTATTGTTTATGACTGGAACTCCTAACTGCACTGCTGGTGGTTTGGATTGGTCAACACTGATGCCACTCTCAAAAGTGCAGAAACTGTAGCCTGAGCTCCTGGACAGAGGCTCTGGGACCTGCCCAGCACAGTGGCTCCCTCTGGTTTGGAGTGGTGCAGGAGAGCTTCACCTCAGCCCTTCCTGGGCTCTCCATGCAGGTTTACCAGCAACCTCACTGGGAACACTGGGTGGTGGTGCTCCCCAAATGTGTGGAGAACTGCTGACCCTGGCATCTCTGATTATCTAGGAACAGCTGGAATCTAAGTCAGGATGTTTTGATATGAGAAATATAGGTGATATGTATTTTCTAGAAAAATTTTAAACAAGTTTTGTTTCTTCTTTGTGTAGCTTCATTTCCCTTGATGCTCAGTGTTGTGTGTTCTGAATACCTACATGATGTTGTTGTCTCATTTCCTTTATTGTGATGACTAATGGCTGAGGATCCAGCTGAGATGGGGAAGTCCTGCAGTGCAGGGCAGTTACAGACATACAGTAGGAGAAAACTCATGCTCCAAAGTGCTTTCAATTATCTGAGAATTACATTTGTTTTATGTTTCTTCAAGTTTTAGTTAAGAAATCTGTTGCTTACTCAACTATATTTTCAGGAAAGTGACTTCACAGAAAATATTTTGATATAAAACTCTAAAAAGTTAGCTTTCTGTACTCCTTAATAAGAGACCTCTGAAAACAGTTAATCACTTCTTCTGGAATACATCTTCTCTCCAATCTTAGAGACATTTCAAAGAGAACAGAGCAGAAGAGGTTTTCTTGTCTCATTTTAATTAGGGCATATCTTCCTAAGAGGACAAAATGTTTTTGGAAGATATCAACCTTTGGAATATCCTTAGCTATGGAAATATAACCCAGCTTGTCTCACAGCAAATTTAAACTGAAGAAGTAAAGTCTGCATGCAAAATCAGGGCAGCAGGTGGTCATTCCCTGTATAACTCCAGCTGTACTTGAGTTGTAAATCCAGAAGCATTACAAAACTAGCAGTGGGACACCCAGTGATTCCTTGCAGGCTTGGACCTGTGTTTCTGGGACCTTAAAGGAAATTTTCCTGAGATGTAATGTTTTCTCTTGAAACACTAAGTGACATAAGTGTTATCTCCAGCGTTTTTTTCCAGAGCTGTGAAATAATTAAACTTCACTTGTTTTTCTAACATCAGGACTAAAACCTGAACTAATCTAGTTTAATCATTCCCTTTTCTTTTATCAGCTGGAATGTGCATTAACTCCTGAGAACATTTGGGTGAATAGAAGTTCTGCTTGCAGTGGCTGGACTGTATACACTGGATAACAAAAAGCAGTCAGGGTTTTCTTCACAGAGTTGATGTAGATGCTGTATTCTGCATTATTTTTTCTTGCAGAATCACATGGCAGATGTTCCACATTTAGATGTCTTAAGGTTTATTTCATCAGTGTCTGCTGTAAGCAGGACTTGGGCTCTGACACACTTTTATTGTGTATCAGTATTATCAGCTCTCCAGTCTGGACTGAAGAGGAAAGCTGGGTTCCATTGGTGTTATTGAGGGGTTTCCCAACATCTGTGAGAAAGACATGATGTTAATTTTTAAACCTTTAAAGCAAATTGCTTTCAGGCTTCTAAGAATGACTGTTCAAATAAGCATTTATGTGAATTTTATGTGAAATTTGTGTTAAGGGAAGCAATTTCAAGGGAAGTACCTCCTGATCTATTTTTCTTTACATTTGTTTAGAAGAGTTGTGTGAGTGCTCCATATAGGGTTGGCAGGATGTTATAGCTGGAGGAAGTGCATTACTTTAAACTGTATCTCCTCTGCAAAATTGAGACTTTATTCTGCAAATGATACTCAGCTGGGACCATGCTGAATCAATGTCACATCTCAGAACTTCATCTTGCTTCACTCAGTTCCATTGCAGAGTTTTACCCTGGGAGGAGGTGTCAGCTCTTTGATCTGGCTGCTAGAAACACACACAAGTTCCTAAGGCTGAGTTTTTGATGAGATCAATTACTCTTAAGAGGTGAAGATTTTCTCTTCAGTACATGGACAAACAGGAATGGGCAGGAAGAAGGGAGGAACACTGGCATTTTTCATGTTTTACAGTATCACAGTTCACTTTGCCATGGAGAAAAAAAACAAGCTGTGTGTCCCTCAAGGATGTGGAAATTGAATGATCCTTCCATCTTTTGCAGCAGTTTTCTTTGGAACCTCCAGATATGCGATCTTTTTCCAGACCTCCTCTTCAAGCAGCACAATTCTGCCATTTTCCAGACTGTCACTTGCAGTGCCTCATGAGAACTGTTTAACTGTTTAACAGGGGTTTGAGATTTTTATTGTTATTTCATAAAATGTCTTATCAACTTGTGAGCAACTTTGATGCTGGTTGTACCCATTTTAATGATGTTTGAATTTTTAGAAACATCATTCTGTTCTTCCATCTTCCACTTTTTCAGTGAATACGTCTCTTGGCATAAGGGAAATTGAAGTGGGAGTGTGTTTCATTAAAAAAATAACATCCCTGTCAAATAAATCTGTACTTAATTAAATTTCCTCTGTTTTAACTGCAAATAGGAACAGATAACTGTGACAAACAAAAATAAAGAATCTTTAGGAATACTGACTTACCTCTGATAAGAACCATCTGGCCTATGCTTATTCTTTTTTTTAGCTTATGCTTTACTAACAAGTCAGCATTTGGTTCACATTTCTTCCTTCTACTTTGGGCTTGCCTAATAGATTAAAGATATGTGACTTGAAGACTAAAGCCCTATTTTAGGATTTTTTCAATTACTTTTTTCTTATATAGTGAAAAGCAGAAGGTACAACTAGCTTTTGCCTAGTAATTACACGAGCACAAACAAATATTTGATTTTTGTAATTTTTAATTTTGTAATTAAAACTAATTTGATAATTTCCCTATTTGATGATTGTTAAGAAACTAAAAAGAAAGGGATAACTCGTTTTCACATTGTTAATAGTACAGCTGTGGTTATTATCTTGATAGCCAGCTATGTTAATTGGGATTGCTTTGAGTGCTTCAGACTGTGGCCATAAAAATCTTAGATGACCTGGCAAAAGGACCTTGGAAAAACAGTTTCATGTTCCTGTGGCTGTTTCCACTTGCATGTACTGCTGGTCTCAGCTGTTTGTCCCAGGGCTGTGTGGATGTCTGCAGAGCACAGGTCAGAGGCTGCCCAAGGCAGGAGTGTGTGACCTGCACATCCCTGCCCAGGTCACCCAGCTCCCTTCACTTTGCATTTCCTGTCTTTAGGAGAGGGCCAGCTGCCTCTTTTCCCACACTGCTCGTGCTGAGGGACTGCAGGGGATGTTGGGTGCTGTGGTTCAGATTGGGAATGTGGAGCTGTCCTTTCCAAGCTGCATGGGAGTGAGTGTGGAGTTCTTCTTTAATGTCTACCCAAACTTTTCCAACTCCTCCAGCTGCACAGACACTGTACCTGCCTGCCAGGTGCCAGCAAAGCACAAGCTTCAACTTGGAGTCTGGTCAATATACAATGTTAATCTGTGTTATAAGTTTGCTGCTCAAAATGGCAGAGCACATGGATGGAGTTTAGCTCAGAGAAGAGCCTGGCACCCTGTTTGAGGATAGAAATTCTCTTAGTAAAAAAGGCAACTTCAGGTCCTGATTACTCTGTAATTTCTGTTTCTGGCCACATTAGAATATTAGTTGAGTCATAGGCACAGGCAATGAAAAATTGGCTTTTTGAATGGCAAGTGATCATATTAAATGTAAGTTGATTCACTTCAACAAAGAGTTTAAATAATTTCTCTTATACTTCTCATTATTTTATGTGTGGAAATTTTGGTCTGAAAATAGATGTGAAGTAAACTGTGAACAGAAGAGTTATGAGGCTTTTGTTTTCATGGGATTTGTAGCTACTTTTCCATTCCCTCAACACATCAGCCATAGAAATATCCCCTGTGAAGAAGCTGCCTCTCTTCAGTCTTTGATTAATTAGGGAGCACTAGGGCCAGTATGGTTTTAATATATTACTGGTTTGGGCATTTGAAAACTTGTATGCAAAAAAGCTCTGACAGAACAACTGTCTTTTGGTCCCATCTCATCACAAGGCCACACAAAAATGGTCTGATTTTACTGCAGAGGAATAGAATTGATACAAGAGATGGGAGAGGAAATGTATTGCCACTCACCTTTTGAGGTCCTTTTCTGAAGGAGAGTAACACAGAAATTAAAGATTAAATAGTACATTTTTAATATCTCAAAAATTTTGGCTGCTCTTGGTCCCATCTGAATTGTCTTTAGCAAATATTTGTGATTCCAGATTTTTCTGTGGGGATATATGAAGCAGAACAGCATCTTCTGTTGGTGGCTGCCATTGATTTTTAACTGGGTGATGTTCCTCTTTGCCAGTAGAAAGGAGAATGATGCACAGGGAGCTTCTCAAGGTACTTCAGGAAAAGGCATCACCAGGTGAGAGGAGCTTGTGAGGTTGGACCTTTTCCACAGCTCTTTGCAGAATAAACCCTTCCTCTGTTCCTATACATTACATTATTGGTGAAATGCATCAGGAAATGTTTATAGTCAAGGGAAGTTTGTACTAACACTGTGTCATGCAGCTAATCTGTTTGCATTCTAAAGAGAGAACATTAAGTTAGCTGCATTTTGCTCCAGACTCAAGTGTCTTATTAAATATTTATACATGGATTAGACTGTTTACTTTCCATCTCATACTATAGTTGTATTGGGAAGATCCAGAACACCTGGGATTTAGTGAAGTCTTAAGGAAAGTTTGCTTCAACTTTCCAAATAAAAGATTAGGAACTCAGTGAATTACTGAGTATATGCAGGAGAGTTTTAAATCAAGAAATATCTGTTCTAGAAACATATTTCTAAAATTGTGTATAACAAAATCTTTGTGAATACCAGATCTTGATTTCACTCTATTCTGCTGCATTTCTACACTTCTCAGAGCAGTGTCAGAAATACCAAAGAAATACCAGTTTCTCCTGGTTTAGCTTTGCTGGAGGTCTGTTCTTTGCATTGGTGAAAACCAGTTGCTAGGATTAAGAAGTCACTTGGCCAACTTTGGTGATGCTACTTTAGCTTTGTGCAAAAAAAAGGTAAATGAATGGGATCCTGGATCACAGTATTTCCAGTATGCTGGCTATGTAAAATATCCTTTTTTTAAGAGTATATCTACTCTTAGTTTTCATATTAAGATGTAACTACATGAGTGTAATTGATATCCAGAGGTAGAGATGAGGTGAGAAGAGTTTGTCTAAACAGAAAGCAGAAAGAATAGCCCAAATTTATTTTGCAGAGGATAATCCAGGCTCTTGGTGTGGAAACACTGATTCCCTGAGTATTTAACAGTTGTATCTCCTGGAAGAAACATTAAAAACTTTAATGTTCTTTAAACTACAGAAGTGCGAGTGAAAAGCTTCACTTGTAGAATGAAAGCTACAGCTAAACAAAATTGAAAGCTGGTTATTGCTGTGTAAGTCATCCTAGGCTGTGCATTTTATTAGAGAAACTGGGGAGCACTACTTTTAAGCCATGGTTTTTGGTGTTCTTTCTCATCTTGCCCAACACTGGGAATGTTGGTGCTGTCCAACCATTTCAAAAATCAGCAAGAACTTTTCTGATCAGCACTCACCTCCAGCAAGTATCTGCTCACTTCACTATGAGATGTGAACATAGAAGACCTTTAGTGTATTGGTGTATTGGGTGTATTGGCCTGGGGTCTTGGGCAGCTTGGAATGCAAATGGCTTCTGAACAAATTTACACATTTGTAGGATCTAGTGCCCTTTGCCTGCTCCTAAATGTCACTGCATATCAGAAACTCCCTCCTAAACACAACTAGCTAGTCAAGTTACACACTTTGGAGAGCTTCCAAAAACCATAGCAAGGACTGCTTGTCAGAACTGGTAGATTTTGCTAATTTTTGCTAAATATATAGGATTTGGTCTCATTTCAGCTTTACAGGAACTAATATTTTAACCACTGTCTTACAAGAGTGAAGGAGCCTTATTCTGGCAAGATGAAGTAGTAATGAAATGTGGCTATGACTAATAATGCACTTTACTTTCTTTCTGCTGATTCTGAGCTAATGCTTCCTATGTTTAAATTATTTTCCAAATATTTTGCGCAAGTTTTGGAAATAAATAAAACCTAAATTTCTAGGTATGTACTCTTATAATCTACTTTGCCCCTGAGTTTGTTTGGATAGGATTTAAGAGTTGTATGTGCTGTGTAAAATTTGTGTTCCAGACTAAACTAAAAATATATTTACAAATTGTCTGCTTAGTTTGATTTTTAATGTTCTTTCCACAGAAGGTACTGTTTGAGATATTATTTTGTTGATATATCAATGAAAAAATATTGAAATATTTTCACATAACTTTTGTTGAAACCTAACAAGTAAAATTAATTGTGGAAGAGATTTTGTTTCAATCAATTAATTTTTCTTTATTTATTACTTGATTACTTTTTCCTTGCATTGGACTTACATGCTACTAGAAGTACTACACAGATTTATTTCACCCTCTTTGTAGAAGAATCAATTTATTCCTGTAAATTAGAAATATTTCTGTCCTGTAACAGCTCTGGTAATGTGGGAGGTAAAAAGCTATTTCCAGTAGAATTGGAAGGCACCATTTGTGCAAAGACTCTAGTTGCTTTGGTCTGGTGATTGTTTTCAATATTTACAGTACAGCAGGGCCTGGGGCCTCAGTTACACATCAGGATCAGTTGTACTTTGTATAAACAATAAAAAAGCCCTGCACCAAATAACTTTTCTTCTAAGCATTAAATGTCCTGATTTTTTAAGGAAAACACACAGCTGGGACCAAACCATGGAATGATCCCAAACCAGCTGGACATAAGGGCAGATCTGGATTTCCTTCCATCTGTGTTCAACTGTGGAGCATTTGGATTTAGTACTCACTGGAGACATAATAGATTAATAGACATTTAAAGATTCATTTAATGCATCCTCAATTTAATTAAAATAAAATATTCCCAATATACACCCAGGCAAAGCTGAAGGATAAGACACTCAATGAAGAAGAGCCTGAGAATATTTTGGTAGAATCTGATTGAAGCAAGCAGGGGAGTTGAGGAGGGCTCTGCCGTGGAGCTGGGGGTGGAGTGGGGCAGCAGCCAGCTGGCCATACCTGACTGGGTGAGGGTGTGCTCAGGTCATGCAGCCTCTCAACAGAGTTAAGGAGCCATAAAAGCATCACATGACTATGTGGAATGTCCTGTTTCTAATCATCACAGTGTGGATCAAGTTTTAGCATTCTTTTATATAATTTACAGAAAGATAGGTCACTAATTTAACCCTTATTGGATGGCTGAGTGTATGTACACCACATAATTTAGATTGACTTACAGTCAGGGGTACAAAGTATCTTCAAGATAGTGTTGTCTTTCTGAGTGCTGGCCTGCTAAATACCAGGGGGGATCTGATTTGTCCTGCTTTCATGGAAGGTTGCTAGATTTGGAGATACTTACAAAAAAAAAGCCTTTGAAGCTGCTGGAAAAGGATGTGCACTTCACTATTTGGAAAAGAGTGTGTACTTCACATATTGCCATAGTGGAGAGTAAAATGAAATAGCTGGTACTGATAGTCAATTATTTGTTTGATAAATACAGTATGAACTCTTAGCACTAGAAAGATGTAGTGATAGAAAAAAATCTATTTGCTGTTTCAGCCAAGCAAAGATGGGCTGTGCTGGCAGGAGCAGTGGCAGTGGAGGAGTGATGCCTGTCCCTGACACAGGGTTGTGCTTCACTGCAGCCATCCTCATGTGTCTGTAGGGATGTCACTGAGAAGATACCACAGTCTTTATGTGATCCAAAGTTCTGTAGAAGTCAATGTGTGTTCATTGAACCAGCTCACTGTTCTGCTGTTCTTGCTGGCTAAAAGGCTGTTATAAATGCCTGTGGGGATTATCAAGAGCTTAGCCTGGTGTGAGAAGGGTGGTATGTATGTGTGGGCTCAGGGCAGTCTGTTGTATGCTAGGCAGCATGGTTTGAAGCTTTAAAAAATATCCTATGGAAAAGCATTGCTGCAGCTAGCTGTGGTTTAACTGAAGTTGGAGTGAGTGCAGGAACAAGGGAAGTACAAAGCCAGTTTACAGCAGTGATCAAGAGAGGATTCTTTTTTTCTCTATTCTTTTAAGTATGCTTTGCTTTTTTTTCTCAAATGGCAGCTGGATAGTTGGTCCTGGCTGATGGCTCCAGGGAAAGGGCTTAGAGTAGTTTGTGTAGCTCTACAGTGGCTGTTCTGGCTGCAAAAGGAGCACTGGCAGCAACTTCCAAAGAGTCCTGCTGAGTCTGTGCAGACCAGATCCACTTCCAGTGCTTGTCATCCCAGGGTTTCTGGGGGGGTGCATTTTTTTATGAGCTGTGGGAAGGCTATTTGCAGATCTGAGACAGTTTTGGTTTCTCTGAAATGACATGTCATCGTGTTGGCATCTAGTGACACTACTCTTTGATGTAATAGGACGATGTTGAACTAAAACATCACTTTATTGTGGTGTACTGGTCCCCATTTGTTATTTTTTAGCAGAGTGCTGTCTGAAACAAATCTGTAGAAGTGGCTGTGCTGTGAACTTTGTATCTTTCAAACCTTAGATAATGCCTGTCATTCACTGTGCTCCAAGTGAGTTCAAAATACATGAGAAATATGATATCAACTTTCAGAGCAATATGGTTACATCAACATAACAAAACCTGTGAGATCTCAGTATTTGCTGTTAGAATAATATGTATGCAAAGAGGAGAAAAGCAAAAAAAAATTTAATATCTACTATTTCTTAAAAAGATAAAAAGGGAAATACCTTGTTTTTGTAAAATGTGGTGTCTCTCTACAGACTTTTCCTGATTTCCATCATTATACTGTCCTGGTAACTTCTGAACTACTAGACAGTCTTAACCAAAGCTTGGAGTTGCCAGTCTGTAAGCTACATTGGGGTAAAGACTGCTTTAATCTCCTCAGTCTCTTCTAGATATCAAGATTAAGGCCTACTAAAAGCTTCTGTTTTTTCAAGTGAAAAGCAGTGGATAAAAGGCATTCAATATCCTTAAGGTTTTTAAATTTATACTGGTACTTCAGGTCTTTTTTCCTTGGTTTTATTTTTAATTCTTTCAGATATGTAACCTTAAAGCATTCTGAAAACAATCAGAAACAGTTGCAGCTTTGATTAGGAGCTAAATTAAAACAACTGATGAGCTACCCTACCTCTCCCTTTGTCTTGTTGGCGTGTTTGCTTAACTGCAGGATGCATTTCTAGCCCTTAGGCTTTTCTGTTCTGCTGGGTGCAGTGAAGGCCATTTTCTGGCTTGCCATCCATCAGAACTGGGAACACTTTCACCTTTTATTTTGAGGAGGAAGAAGCTTCTGAGCTGATATGGAAATAGCAGGCTGGTTATTGTCTGTGAAAAGCTGCTGAGACCTGTGTGCAGGACAGCCCCAGTCAGGCTATCCTGTCATCAAACACAGATCGCTGATTATCACACACCAGTGTTTGTGATCTTCTGCAGTGCTGCTTCCTTCTGTCTCCCATCAAGGCCCAGTGAGCACAGACCGTGACATGTAAAATCTTCTTCCAGACCTCAGATGCTCCCATACAAAGAGCCATGCTTAATCCCTGGCCTAGTGTGTAATTTAGTAATCTGCATGGTCATGAATTCCAGGGATATATGGGCAGGAAGCGCAGAGCAGTGTGGGTAGCAGAGCAGGCCTACAGAGTCATTTAAGTCTTTGTTGTATTGTGTAGTGAGGGATTTTGGGGACAATGAGACCTGTCTGTCAAAGATTAAGCAGACTGGAAGTGTGGTTTATACCAACAAATGAATGAAGCTTTTTGGAGTGTTAATACAGCCACACAGTAAATGTCCAAGGACTTAAACATACAATTTATGTGATGACAAGCAACATTGGAATAGATCATTTATTCTATATACCTTAGCCAGTGGGAATTCAAGTAGGTGAAAAGTTCATTTCCGTCCTTACCTCGATCAGTTTGCAACACTCGTATAGGACAAGTGAAAAATCCTCTATTTTTCTCTCCCAGACTTTGGTTTGAAGTTATTTTGACTAATTGCAGTTTATTCTCTGGCACTGCCCAGTAAACCAGCTGCTGACTGACTGGCACTTATGTTATCAGGTCCTGCAGTGAAATTTTGCTTGGACCTGCTTTGCTTAAGCCCCTAGAGATAACTGGAATCTTGCCAGATGTTATGTTAGTAGATATGCAGACCTCTGCTAGTCTCCACTCCTGCTTTGGCCTGTGTATTTCCAAGCAATGTATGGATGAGAATTCACAGACTCCATTTTTTCCTTTAAAGTGAATTGTTTATGTGTTTGCAAAGCTCCCCTCGGCTCTGCTGTGTAACAGATCTCTGGGAAGAGGTTTTGTTCTAAATCTGCTATCTTGAATAAGCATGAGATGGTTCCCATCTGAGTTTTAAATCTTGACTAATATTATCTATTCCAACAGATACTGTTGGTTTTAGCAGAACCCCGTGCAAGGAAAGCTGCTCAGACCTTTCTGAAGTGCCAGGAACATGCTGGGAAGGCTATGGGAGGCAAAATGTAGGGGAAACTGCTTGCAGAGAATCTATTGTTTGCTGCTGACCCTGTGCTGGCCAGATCTGTGCATGGCCTACTTTCCCTGCCTGCCTTTCTAACTAGAAGCATCCTTTGGGGCTGAATGACCTTAGTGGATAATGAGAAGTTTTGCTGTGTTTCTCCCTTGTAAACAGAATGTTTAGCATGTGGAGCATGGTCTAGTGACTAAGATGGATACTTTTTCTGAAAAATGTGTGGAGGGTCTTTTTTGTTGTTGTTGTTTGTTTTGTATTTTTTTTTCTTTTCTAAAAAAGAGGCTACTTTGTTCACTAGACTGTTAATGTTGTACATGATATGGTAGTTAAGTCTTAGAGGCAGTCATGCTGCATATATCACATGCCAGGCTCAGACTTGCTTTCAGAATTACATTGTACTCAGCACTAATTTGGATGTAATAGCACAAACACTGAGTATCAGACAGGGGAAGGGACATGGTAGTGCATCAGTAAGAACAAAGGGAAAAAGATAAGATTGTTTTTCTGGAACATTGCTTAACTTACAGCAATTTACAGATACACATTTTCTGTGCAACAGTGAAATGCCATAGAATAATTAGATTAGAAAAATAATAGGACAATCCAGTATGATAAAATTGAGCCAAAAAAGCAGTTGTAAGATTGTTGTCCAGAATAGGCTGACTGGGATTTCTAGCTAAAATAGAGGGAAGGTTCAGGTTTTAGATTTAGTTATCTCAGCATTTTACACACTTTCAGGAATTTGAGACAAATAGAGAGAAACTCCTAGAAGCATAAATGGATGCAGACATTTAAATCTGCTTTTAGAATAGCAATGTTGCACTTGGGATCCAAATCTCTATTGTTCATCTTCTAATGATACACTTTGCATTCTGCAGAAACAAAGAACACAATGACAATAATTGAAAAGTTTTATTTAATGATGATATTATTACCAACTGAAAAACCACAGCTGTTTTATTCCAAATATGAAAAGAAATCTGTATGATTTTAGCTAATTCTAAGTAATCTCTGCAAAAAATTCATCTTGATATTTAATTTATTGCAAAAGGCAGTAAGACAAATGTCATTGATATGAGCAGCCACATTACTGACTAGAATATCTGCAGATAGACAAAGAGTAGAAAGCAAAGATTGAGCACCTTTTATGAAGATTCAAAGACAAGCTGTTAAATATAAAGATTGTTATATTAGTTGTTAATTTTGCAGCATTTAAACCAAGATAAGTTGTTCTGGTTTAGCTAGAATACCATGAGATGGTTGACAGCACCACAGGAAACTTCTGTAAGAAGTGTGAAAAATAGGGAATTCCTTCCTCCCTCCCTCCCATACAGAGTGCAGCTCTCATTCTCTCCAGGTGCAGCCAGGGTTCCCCTGGACAGTGCCTGTGTGGGGTGTGTGACACTCAGCAGCTCTGCCCCTCAGTGCTCCAGGGAATCTCAAACCACCATTTTGCTAAGGAATAGCTGTACTTGGAAAACCTGGTACAGGCACTCTCTTCCTGCTACATCTACTCTTAGCCCACATCCCTGTTTGGCCTCTGAGGAAACACTAACTTTTCATAGCCTTTGCTTGCAAAGGGGAATTAGACATTTTTTTAAAAAGTGATTGTTGTAAAGGAAAGAACTGGAGAGGAGCCCAAAGCAAATTAACAGATCTGGACACAGCAGACCCTGAGGAGGTTTGGAGTCTGCTCGGCTTCAGCATGTGGCTGAACCCTCCCTGCCTTTCTAGATACAATGTCCTTTTAATAGTCTTAACAGGCCTGACACTAGCAGGATTTCACTTGCTCAGTACACTACTTAATACAGCTAATTTTCTACTGACAACATTTTTTTGCAACAATGAATCTTCTGTCACTCCAGTCCATGGGGAAGGCAGCTTGGAAATGCCAGCCAGAGTCAGGGGGAGCAAGTTCATTGTAACTGCTCACTTAAACAGTTCTTTAGAAACACACTGAGACTTCTTTTGGTTTGTTCTTTGGGGTGCTCGGGATAAATGGAAGGGAAAATAACACAACACTGTGTGTTCTTCTTTCCTCATGAGCCCACAGCAGATCCCTGAACATTGTAGGGGGTATCTTAAGGAGAGGCAGAAGCTGTGGGTTTGTGGGCAGCAGTCCTGATGTGGCTGCCCACGAACTTACCATGATTCAACATCTGTTTTCCCCAGGAGACTTGTCTAATATCTGTGATTAATGTTGTGTCTTCCTCTGTAATGAGTTAAGTAAAATCCCTTTAAATTGTTTGTGGAAAATAACTTGCTTGATCTTACCAAATGTATGGGAGAGATGATAAATATACACATTCATGTACTGATGGCCATGAGAGCCAGGGGACAGAGGTCTGTGACCCTCATTTGTCATTTTACCATCCCCCTGTGGGGACTGTCTGCAAGGAGCTGCCCCTTGGTCATTGCCATGCTCTCACCAGAGATGAGCTGTGTGCATCCTGGGGAGGAAAACACTTTGCATATGCTACCTTGTCTGCTTTCCTGTACAGCCACCAGGAGAATGGAAAGAAGTTCTACTAGGGAAACCCTGTGTTTTCTTCTGAAATAACTAATTCTTTTGTATTAAAATTCAGCTCAGGACTTACTCTGCTGTCAAGAGATGTACACAATACTCAAATTCTCTTCCTTCAATTAAGGGCAGGAAAATGTTATGACAGCTGCTGTCCTATGTGAACAGGTCGGGGAACTGTAAAGGCTTCTAAAACATTTTTCAGAGATTAGGCACTGAAGGCTTGAGGGAGAGAATATGAACTGAGGTTGCAAAAGACCATAAAATCTCATAAACCATTCAAACCTTTGGCTGTACTGTGTTCTTTTGTTCCTTGAAGTCAGGAATGAAAAATTGAAGTCAGTTAGACCTCACTTGCTTCAGCATTTTTGTTAAGTTTTCATAATTGAATATTTCAATATAAGCCCTATTTTTTTGAATGTTGATGAGTGTAATGTAGTGCCAGAGGTCCATGAGGTGCAGCAGCAGTTCCTGCTTATGCTGCCTCCTCCTTCATGTCTCATTTCCTCAGCTGCCTCCAATTCAGGCTTAAACATCTGCATGATTTTAGAGGAGTGCCTGTTGTCAGTCTCATGTGCTGTCTGCACAAATTGTCTTCATTGACAGTGAATATGTATGAAGCTTGTACTGCTCTGCCAACTGAAAGCACGAAAAGGCCCTAAAGATATCAGTCAAGGTAGCAAAAAGAGCTTTTGCTGCGGCAAATAGCAAAAATTGAATCTCAGATGACCAAATATCACCTGGGGCTCACGGCCAATTGGCTTAAACAAACAGTGGGTAAGCTGAGGATTTGGGGGTGATCACCTCTGCTCTGGTGACACTCTGGGATGCAATTCATTGGGATCTAGTCTCTGCAAATCTTTTCTTTTGCTCAAAAAATGGTATAATTTTGACTGATCATGAAAAAGGCAAGTAAATGTAATTTAAACACATAATACAGCTCCTTAAAAATAAGCTTTAACTCATCATTTTCATACATTGGTTATTTGTTTAATTGAATACAATGTAAGTTATCACTCTGCTTTGTACATCCTGCTGCTTGTTCTTTATTTAAAAAGTCCCCATAACTCAAATCTCTCTGTTGCTGCAGTGCCCATCATTGTGGGTGTTTCCTGTGGCTCCCCTCCTGTCTGGAGCTCAGCAGAGGGGGGCTGTGGCCTCAGTGGTGCTGCTCTCACACAGATGTTACAGCCCACAAGGGCTCTCACAGCCTTTCATGTTATCTGTGCTCTCTGTGGCCTGGAACCCTTCCACAGGAACTTATTTCTTATCTAACTTGGACATTTCACAACATCAAAGCAAAAAAAGCAACCAAAGCTGAAGTAATGCTTTTTCACTTTCGTACATTTTTCATAGTTGCTTCAGAAAGTTGTGAAGTATAAAATGGAATAATTACTCTCAGTTCATATTGAGTCACTCCTGGCATTGTCCATGGTGGGGAAAAAGATGACAGTATGTGGTCTCTTTGTGTGTTTTAAATAGAAATAGCAAATATGTGGAATTGATTGGATCAGGATGTTTCATGAAAGTTTTTAACTGGAAATCAAGCATTCTAAGGAACAAGCTTTTCATGGATTTAAATACCTAATTAAAAATACAGATATTCTTAAAAATTGTCTGGAGTTCATCTATAGTTCTGTATTTGTAATGTGGTAAGCCATCCTTTGCAACTTTGTTACTGAAGTATGGGACTCATCAAATGATTTGTGGAATCAAATTCCAATAATTTTTTAAGCAGTTAAAAAATAGGGTGTAAACCCATATATATAAATATACACACATACATACATATACACACACATTTTTTGTCACCTAGATTTTCTACTTGCAGTCATGTCTAGTCAGGCTTAGTGGAAATAAGAGAAATATTTTTGAAAATGGATTTTATCATATGAATTAAAATTTAAAATTGTTATAAGAACCCAGCCTGCAGTTGCCCATTACTACATTACCAATTTTACTACATTAAAAATTGGTCCTGACATGACCAGAGCAGCCTTGACAGTCAGCAGTATGAGCATGCCAAAGGCTGCTTTGCATAAACAGAAGACTTCTGAAAGGCATTGTGATACTAAAGAATTTCATATGGTACATGAAAAAATTGTCTCTTGTGTTAAAATTAAATGAAAAAAAAAATTCCTTAAACAGAGAAAAAACAGAAAAAAACCCCCAAACAATGGCATTTTTGGGAGGATGCTGAATGAAGCAGGATTGTTGCACAGGATTGATTTCCTGGTCCATTATTTCTGTGTGCACATACAGTTTTTTGTATTCTTCTTGTGCTGTGTAGATAAAAAGCTGTGTAGAGGATTAATGAATCATATGACAGAAATAAAGGAGCCATTTTTGACTTAGGACTTGCCCTAAGTTTTTAGAGGAAAAACTGAAGAGTAATTTTCTTCAAAAGTACAAAGCGTTTTTCAGTAGAGAGAATAATTACTTACTCTGGAATGTCAGCAGGGCACTGGATACCTGACCTGTAATTTAGGAAAATGGTGAAGGGGTTTTCATCAGTAATTATTATTATTACAGTAGAACTGTGGGGCCCCAGCTGAGAGCAGGACTCTGTTGTGCTACTCCCCGTCTGTCTAGCAGGAGAGAACCACTGCTGTAGGAAGCTTGCTGTGGAGGCAGAGCAGACCAGAGAGGAGAAGGGAGGAAGTGGAGGTGGGAAGCTGAAGGGTGGCCCAGGGCTGTGCTGCTCCCAGTGGACACGGCTGCCTTGCACTGGTAAGTCACTGGCAGAGCCCTCATCTGAGTTCAGGGCGATCCCTGGGTCAGCTTTTGTAACATGGTGGCTCTCATCAGGGAAAATGTCCCTGGTTTAAATGGGAAATGCAATCTGTGTGTGTCAAAGAGCATCTTGAGGGACCAGTCCCTTGGACAGGCTGTCCTGTCCGACAGGAATTGGGAACACAGATCTTCCTTAAAAGTTTCAGCCTTAGAGTATGCAGTGTCTGAGAACATGCATTTTTAGGGCCAGAATGTAATGAGTTAATGGTTGGCTGTTTGGTTCACCTTTATGTCATCAAACAAGCATAAGATGCTTCAAACAACAAAGCATTTGCTCATGAAGTAAATGTTTCACTAACAATATTTTGTGTCAATAAAACATGTTTTATGGGGCAAATAATGGTGAAGGAATAGAGAATGTGAATAAGAACCTTTTAAAATTTTTAGTCACTGAATTCTCTTAGAGAAGGAACCACATGTTAGTTTCAGAAGACATGATCATATTTAAATTCAGTTGCTCTTTTCATACACAAAACCTTAATTTTGCTTAGAAAATGAATAGTGCTTTGCTGCTTGAAATATGGCAGTCTACAAATTTACTAACGAAAGTAGGAATCAGTTCTGCCCTTCCTAATCAGTAGTGTTTTCTGCTCAGTTACCAGAGCTGCTAGATTTATCTTAGTGGGTTCCAGTGTTTTTTATGGTGATGAATCACTGAGTTGGCATTTGACAGTGACTTAGGCCAGTTGAATTGTTCCCCAAGTAAGTATGTACTTGTTTTTTTTGTCCCAGAAATAAGGGGCCTATCCAGTGGTTCCATACCACTTCCATGTGTGTTCCTTTACACAGTGACAAATCAAATAGATTCATGCTTCATTCTCCAAGCTCACAGAGGCAATGGGAAATAAAAGAATGTTTGGAATTTGCAGTGCTATGTGTAGCAGCTCTGCTTCAGTGGGCGAAAATTTACGTGGGGTTTTAGAGTTGGAAAAGGGGTAGGGACAATAGAGAAACTGTGATGGGTTGGGTTGGGCAGCAGCAGAGGCCCCATCATTACCCATTGTTCAAGCCTTTCCTCATGACACCCTGGGACACAGGTGAATTTAAAAGGGTGTAAGGAAAAAGGTAAATGTTGCAGAACCTTTTCTGTCTTGAAAGACACTGCCATCTGCCAAAATTACACTTTCAGGCTGTTTGGTTTTACTGCCTTCTGCAATGTGGTGACTCAGAAGCAATGGGAGGTTCCCTTTCCAGGCATTTTTTGCCTTTGCTTACCACACATTGAGAATGAAAAGCTGAATGTCTGAGCCAGCTGTGTATTTGTAACGGTTTGCAATGGATATGTGCAGAACAGAGATGCACATGATTCATGCTGATCTTATGACAACAAACTTGGTCAGAATCCAAAATTATCTATGAAAATGCCCAGGTATATAAAAAAATGATGCTATTTTTACCAGCATCATATTCATTACAGACAGGCATCTTCTCATTTAGAGTGCTGCTACATTGTAAAAGCCTGGTGCACAAATATGTTTGAGAATGCAGGTCATAAATTTCAAATATGAAATTCTAGTGGACATTTGAGAGAACATTCACAAGTATTTTCATTGGCTTTGTTATTGCTTGGTGTTATTAGCATTCTATAATTTTCCACTCTTGAAAAATAATTATCATACATCTGGGAAACCAAAACACTTGCATTAATTGCTAATGGCTTTTCTGTAGGCTACTATGTAATATATGTTGAACATTGAAGATTAAAAATAGGGACCTCTGTTGATTCGTTGTAGTTTTTGTTTGATGTAGTCCACATTTTATATTTCAGCTTGTCCTCACTGCTAGGAGTTGTTTTATCCTTTTTATCCTTTGGATAAAAAGTAAGAGCAATCCTGGTGCTAAAGCACAGTAAAGACTAGGTAAGCACATTGAGGTCAGACAGAAGTTCCACCTGGCGTTGAGCTCTCTAAGTTTACCTTGTGGTAAAACCTGAGCCTTCATTGTGCTGTTATTCCCGAATTGCTCCTGCATGCCACTGTGCCTGCTCTTTATAATGCTCTAATCTTGGAACAGTTCATGGGAGTGCTGCTGAGTGACGAAAAATACTGCTTTTTTAGCAGTGAAGGCAAGTCCTTTGTTTCAGCATAGAAAACATGATTTCCATCCACACGGACTTCAAAAGAAACAGTGGGAATTCTTGAGAGCCTGATTATCATGGCATAATCACATTATCAGAGAGATTAGAAGCACTTTACTGTGTCCTTATGCTTTAGTGACACTCCAAGGCACTGGACAAAATCTTCAAGTGCTGTTAAAATCTTTCTTGTAGGGCACTAAATGGAGAGAGCCCTGAATGGGGCTGTGGGCCCTGAAATCACAGAGAACATACTTAATTCTTCTGTCAGAGACCTGCTCATCCAAACACAAGCAGAAGGTGTAGTTGCTTGTCTTTACTCTCCAGTCTAGGTATATTTCTCAGAGCCACCTGCAGCAGAGCAAAACAAAAGCCTCCTAAAATGTTAATTCCCATCAGTTCCAGTCATTGTGAAACACTGTCATTAACCAGGCAATCAAGCTAATGGAATACAGAAGTATTAGCAATTCAAACAAATGAGGAATTCACAGTGTGTTTTCTCTGCAAACTTGGTGGGCTCTTGGATGCCATTTCTTTTGTGAGAGGTAAGTAAGACTGTGAGTGAAACTGTGCCCATTTTCAGGTTATGCCTCAGCACTGCTGTGATGTCTTGAGGTAAACAGTCCACAATCCAAGCTTTGTAATTGAATTGTTGCCTAAAAGCCTCTGAATTGCTTGTGGTTATGGGAAATTCAGTCTCAGCTTTAACTTTTTTCAGTGAGAGCAAAGCATGTGATTTTTAACGTTTCTTATTGTGTATGGTTGCCAAGGACAGCTGAAGATTTGGGGATTCGTGTTTTGATTATATAGTTTCCAATAGAAAGGATTCCATTGATAATTAGCCCAGAGTGAAGAAAGCTAAAAATAATCAACATAAAAGCCTTTTCAGATGTGAGTCTGTGCCTCTGGAAGCGCACACTATGGACAGTGTCTAGACAGAAAAGGTATGAAATATCAAACATGCACTTGACCTCCGTTAAAAGGCCAGGATGAAACAATCACAACAGAAAGCGCGATATGGGAGAATTGTTGCAGTTAAAAGAAAACCGCAACAACAGTGAAGAAGGACACATGGAATATGGGAAAAAATATTTTAGCCTAAACAGGTACTAAAAGTGATCCTGGAAAAAGAATTTTTAAAATCTTGTACACTTTGTTTCACTTTGCTTGATTTTAAACATGTAACAATGCGTTTTTAAATTAACAGTAAAAGTCTTGTACCTGCCAAGCCATGAGTCAGGGCTTTGTATGTCTCCAGCTGAGACTACTAAAACACTTACAGCAGGGAGCTGCATTCCTTCTGCTGTTTTACGGAGTTAGGGAACAGGGAAACACACTTCCATGGACATGAGAATTAAAGGGAGGGGGGATTATGTGGTGGAATTATTAAGGTGTGGGGATTTTTTAACTTCCTCCTTTATTTTATTTTAGGCAAGTCATGATCTTTTACGCGGGTAACTTTGTGTGATCCACTGATTATCTTGCCGGTGGAAAGCATTGTGATAAACTGCATTTTCTGCTGATAGTGTGGGAGCTTGGCGTGGTGTCTGTGCTGCTCTGGGCACGGCCCCGCAGGGCGCTGTGGGCGCGGTAACGCCGGGCCGGGCCGGGCGCTGAGGGCGCGGTAACGCCGAGCTGAGCCGGGCCGGGCCGGGCGCTGAGGGCGCGGTAACGCCGGCTCCGACCGGGTGCTCCGAGCGCGGTAACGCCGGGCCGGGCGCTGAGGGCGCGGTAACGCCGGCTCCGACCGGGTGCTCCGAGCGCGGTAACGCCGGGCCGGGCCGGGCCGGGCTCTCCCCGGCACCTCCGAGCCGGGCAGCGCCAACCCGCGGGGGCCGCGCCCTCTGCCGGCAGCGCCCGGCACTGCACCCGCGGAGCGCTCCGCTCCCTCCTGCCCTCGGGCTCCTCCGGGCAAGGGGATTCCTGTCAGCAACCCCGCACTCTGAGCGCTGCGGCGAGTCCGGGGAAGGGGCAGCAAAGCCCTTCCTTCCCGTCACACCTGTGCTCCAGATCCAGCTGAAGCGTCTGCAGCACAGGTGTGAGGGGAAGCGCCTGGTGGAGCTGGGCTTATTTAGCTTGGAGCAAAGGAGGCTCAGTAGGGACCCTGTGGCTTTCTGAAAGGAGGCTGTGGTGAGGTGGGCATCGGCCTCTTCTGAGCAACCATAGATCGAGCAAGGGGAAATAGCCTCAAGTGCCAGGCGAGACTCAGGCTGGATAATAGGAGAAGATTATTCACTGCAAAGAGTGGTTAAGAAGTGGAATGTAGTGGAGTCACCATGCCTGGAATTGTTAAGGAAATGAACAAATGTGGCACTTGGCAATATGGTTTAGTGTGTATGGTGGTATTCAGTCAAAGGCTGAACTTGCTCTTGGAGGTTCTTCCCACCTGAATGATTCAGCACATCATTACCGTACAGTTTAGGGAGGTGGTTGTCATTCTCTACTCTGTGTTGGTGAGGCCCCATCTTGAGTCCTGTGTGCAGTTTTGGGCAGTCTTTGTCTGAAAATGGACAGGGAAGACTTTAGGATGTCGTAACTACTCAGAGAGGTATCAAATTGCATTAAAAGTCGAGCTGGAAAGAGTAATTACAAAGGAATTTGTGGACATGATGCATTGACTTGTTTTTGATGATATTAGGGTCGACCAGGACCAATTGGGCTTCAAGGACCAATAGGAGCACCTGGATTTACTGGCCCAGAAGGTTTGCCTGGAGCCAAAGGTGAGAGAGGAGCAGTGGGCCCTCCTGGACCAGCTGGACAGAAAGGTGACAAGGTAGGCTCAGCAGTGACTCTTCTGTCCCTCCAATAGTTCTATAGCCTTGTGTATATTTTTGAATGAATAACAATAGTCTTGGGGTATATATCCAGGGATAAAAACTACAGTGGCATTTCAACAGTATCTTTAGAGAATTGTCTGCATTTATTTTTGAATGAGAATACACATGCTAACGCTACTCAACAGTGTAGCCATCCTGGTAGGTGAGCTACAGCCAAATGAGTATTGCTGTTGCAAGTAGTCTGTCACTTCACATGCCCAGGGGTAGATGGTTGTTATTCACACTCTGTTCCGGGAGACATGGAGACGGTTCCTGTGTAGAAGATCCTGAGCTGGCGTCTAGAAAAGCAAAAAGAATGGGTACTAAACAAAATTTGCAATTCGGTTTTGCAGGTGCAAAGTTATTTCTAACTTTGTGTTCTAAAAAGAATACAATAAGCTACATCATAATAAATATAGTAGCCCATGAGGTATAGGTGTCAATGAATGCAGTGTGCAAGATTGGAAACAATTTCTTTGCACTGAAAAAAATCCATTTACTCCAGAACTGTTTCTATCCCTTGAAATGATACATATGCAATACCAGCATGCCATAAGATTCTCTCTCTTCATCCCGTGAGGGAGAAATACATTTTACCTTTCCAAAGCAGGAACATTTTAGGGAATTCTGCTTGCACAGTCTGTTTTGCTACTATTCAGAGCAGAGCAACAAGTTGTGGCAATTACTTGCAGCTTGGGCAGTCTGTAGTTAATGCAGTGGTCTGCTTATCTCTGAGGGTCCTATCCAACTGTAGACAGAAAATTATGTAAATTTTGTTGAAACTCTTGGAAAGCCAAGGGTTAAATTTATAGCAGATTGTTTATTTTCCTGGCATCTTGTTTTCTCCAGATGTGCAGTAGGAGATTATATTTTTACTTTTAATTGCCTGATTAAAACATTCCTGAAGCACTCATGAGGTATCCAGTCAAGCTCAGATGCTCATTTCCTGTCTTCACTGACCCCTGTGTTCAGAGGGAATCTTCCTGAGATAGTTTGCTACTTTTGGTTTTGAAAGCAGAAATCCAAGACGGAGAGTGTTGGAGTGAAAAATATCTCAGAGGTGACTGAAATCTACAGACCAATGAAGTGAAATATAATGTGTACTCTTTTTCTTCAGGGTCCAATGGGAGTTCCAGGATTCCAGGGCATCAACGGGATCCCAGTAAGTTTGCATATGTAAATAGAAATCACCAGAATGGTAATCACAAAGAAAAGCACCTGAATGTGATTAGATTGTCCCAGCACATGCATGGTGTACCTTGCAATTGCTTGCCTCTATCTGGGTGTTAATCCACCTGGTGATTCTGTGCTGGTTTGTAAGACAATAGGAAGCTGATACATATCAGAAAGTGACCCTGAGTTACATGGGGATCATTTGCATGATTAATTAGCTTTTCTTTCAGCACCACTGCCTAAAAACCCCTGTATCATAAAATCATAGACTTTCAGAGTTGAAAGGGACCTCAGGGAGTCAAACAGGCATGGTCAGCTGTGCTTCAGGCCATTTTTAGCATGTGTTTCCTAACCAGTTCTTAAAACCTTGTGATGATGGAGACTAAGTTCTCTATTAGAAAAGCTTTGCTAACTTCAGTCTTTCTTTTTGCAGTTTAAAGCTCTTAGTTCTCATGTTACTGGTCAGGGACACAAAGAGAAGTTTGTTCACTTTTGCTTTGTAGTAGCCTTCTTGTATGTGATAGCTGTTACCAGGTCTCCCTCAATTTTTGCTATGACATGAATGAAAATGGTGATGAGAGCTGAGGCCCTCCAGATTACCCTTAATTCTCTTCTAGGTTCTAGTCCTGGTTCAGATCAGGTGACAGGTAGGTAACCACTTTCCCTGACCATCAGGAGCATTTTGTTTCCTTCATTCTTTAGAACTTTACATTATAGAGACAGTTTATAAAAAATTATGTGGTTAGAGTGTTTTTGCCAGCTTTCTTTTGCTTGGTCTCTCCAGTGATTTTTGCAGAGGTATCTTGCTGTATCTCAGGGGAACTTTAATTGGATCAGCTTTAGAAGTTGCCCCAATTTTCCTTACTCTTTCTACTCTTTTTGGTTCATCCTGCTTTCTCCTTCTGATATTAGAATGATTTTTATTTTCTTGATGGCATTTTTCCATCCTGTGTGTCATTGTGCCTTCAGACTCTGCTCATACTCTTTCTCATCTTTCCTGCTTTCTCAGATGGCCAGGAGTTCCAACAATTGAGCTGTGTTTTCTTACTTCATATCAAAAACAGAATAGTTGTGATAGATTGGCTGAAAAGGCACAGTTGGCCTTGTAAATGAACTTGTTTGATTTCAGTTCCTTCCTGGCCCTTGTCCTTTAGTCCCCCTCTGCTCATCCTTGCCTGTTTTTTCTCCTGCTCTACTCCCTTGCTGCTATTTTTTTTCTTTTACCACCAGCCAACTGTCTAGGTCTGAAGAGAACAAGCTGTTCCCATAATACTTAATTTAATTGAACACACTGTGGGAACATGCTGTTCTCAGGGTGTTTTTTCAGATGAGGCTCTGGAGAAAGGGGATTCCCAACAGTGAGGGGAGGCAGAGATAGAGCAGCAGCCATTGCCAGGTAGTTGGCAGGGACAGGCATTCCAAGGAGAGAGCAGGGAGGCAGATGAGAGGATTCAAAGCCTCCAGCATATGCAGATCTACTCTGCTTTGCAACATTCTGCAGGTGACTGAATGGGAAAGAGGCAGATTTTGCTGGTCAGGAGTAGCAAAGTGCTCAGCACTGTGGCTCTTCTGTGCCACAACTGCAGGGCAGAAAAAGGGGAAAGGGAAACTTGTTCATACTGCTTACATTATAACCACTAAGATAAATGCTTCCATTGTAGGGTGAAAATAGCAACCACCACTGCTTGAGTAAATATTTTTACTTATGTCATTACATTTCAGGATACGGAGCAGCTTAGATTTTTTGTGAAGTGTATACCAGTATAGGCACTTTATATGGATGTGTGGAATGTAGAGCAAAGGAGAGAATGTGTGTGTGTGAGAAAGATGGGAGAAGTAAAAAGATTTTGCTGTCTCTGTGCATCCAAATATCAAGAGAGATTCTTTGTAGTTTGCAGGTGGGTTAGTGTGGGCAGGTGTAGTTTAGTCATGGCCATGGACAAGGCTCTTTTTCAGAGGGGATTCCCACTGCTGACCTTAAGGGAAGGTATTCCACAGAGTTCCCTTGGGGAGTGCTGGTGGCAAGTAAATCATGTTGTTGCAGCTGGCCTGACTAATCCCTTTAACCTAGTAAATACAGAAGCTACATGTGTTTATTGCTGGACTTTCATGTCATGCTGTAGGAGAAGCCCTCAAATCCTTAGCCCTACTTGGGAAGTTTATTTTTTCTTATAAGACAGGATTCAAGGACGCTTCTGGCAAAGGCTGGAACTGAAGCTGGGAGATGTATATAGCTTTTCATGAACTGTCCAAGGAGTTCTAGAAGGAGAAACTTTTATGATAAGTGAGCCCTTGTCTGTGCCATGAAAGCCAAAGCTGTATGAAGAGGCGGTTTTGTGACCTTCCTAGAGTAAAAGCAAGCACTTGGCAGTAGTTGTAGAAAGGCCACTTGCCTTAGCAACCCATGAAACTGTTTATTCAATTAGTTTTGTATTCATCCCTAATTGCATTTGTTTCTCTGTTTTAATTATTCATCAAGCTCTCCTGTTGGGATTGCCTTTTCCCTGTTTGATTTACAAAAGAGGCCCCTTGGGATCACAGTGTCACTGTACAGCAAGAGTCAGATAAAGGAGGGCCCAGATAACCAGTTCAAATTTCCTTATCTGCCTCACACCAAATGCCTCCTTTTGTGAGTACAGGGAGCACAAGCATCTCTCCAGCCTGTGTTTTAACTCAGATCTGTAAACGAATCACCCTGACATGTATGAGTAAAGTCTGTGAAAGTCTTGTGCCTTAGTCAGTTGAGGTGCTTGTGTTCAATTGGCACATCTGCCAAAACAGGAATTAGAGAAGGTGAGAGCAGTGAAACTATTAACCACCACTTTTTCAGGTCAAACCAGCTCTTTAAATCAGTATTTTAAACCCCTGGGAAAAAGCTTCTTTTAAGGCAGGACTTAGCAACTCTGAAGGAAGTCAGTTGTGGGTGTTCAATATCTCCTCAGATAAGGGTCTTAAAACAAAATATTATGAACTCTGATTGCAGATTAGCTTTAAAGTAGGAAATCCTGTGGATTGTTTTCCTAAAGCAAAAGACACAGAATGTGTGTGTGTGCTTGTGTGTCAGCCTGTGTCATGCTTTGGCACAGAACCACAGACACGGATGCCATGGGATTAAGTGACAGGGGCACAGATTTATTTAGCACACATAAGAAATCACTGAGATCAGCATATTTTATGTCCTCTCTCTTAAGCCCTACTCACATTTTAGGAGGATACCAAAGTCCTTTGGGCCTCTTACAGGTTGTCTTGGTCTGAGGGTTAGGAGATCTCACCCCAAGCATTCCCAGGACGTGCTCACCCGGCAGCTGTGTGCCACAGGCTGGCTCTGGGCCAGCAGGAAAGCTGGAGCAGCTTGGCTCCCTTCTGTCTCCCTCTGAGGGGCAGATGTTGGCCCTTTCAGCTTCACTAAACCTTGCAGCTGGTCACCTTGTGCTGTAACCAGATATGTGTGCACCCACATAACTCCTGATCTTGTTTATGCTGTAAACAAAGTGAAAGACCTGATAGACACTGACAGCTCTGGCCTCTGACTCTGTAGCACTGCCTGTCCTGTCAGAGACTTGATGCTCTTGGCTGTGACATCCTGCACGGATCAAATTAGTTAAGTAGTTTCTAAGAGAAAAATCTAGATGGCAATACATTGATGCTTCAGCCTACTCCAGTTGCTTTACCAGGGCCTGGCAAGTTCCTGCTTGCACACCACATGTGGTTATTTTGACAAGCAGACTAATCATCAGAGCAACTGGTACTGTTAATGCAGTGATCTCTGATGGTAATGCTTTAGGATGACTTCATTCCATTCCTTGTTAAATCTCAAATTTATTCTTGTCTGGGTGAACTGCCTTAATTGTGCAGTTGAGACACACCTGACATTGATCAGTTTGTACCTTGTTGACTGGCAGAAAGCAGATAAGGTCCCTTTCGATCTTGTTGGCACAAATCTCAATGCAGTTGCCAAATGGACTTCATCTGGACCAAGGACTTCATCTGACTGGAAATTAACCCCATTAAGAAATAGAACAGTTATTTCTCTGCTGTGTTTGTTTCCAGCACAGGGAGTAGGTATGTGTGAATAAGCAGCCATATGGAATAGCTGTCCTGGCAGCAGCGGAGGCCAGTGATCAGCTGGAGTAATTACATAAATATGGCCCAAGTAGTTCTGCATCCTTGAGAAAATCACCCTGCTACTGAGCTTTCCATCTTGAGCTTTCCATCTATAAAATTAGATTATAGCGTTCCCACATTTTTTCAAGGTATTTAAAGATCCTTAGATAAAAAGCTTTACATTACTGCAAAGTTCTCATTGAGTTTCATCACAGTATATGCTATTGGCTTGGTCTGGGAAGACTTTTAGTGTTGCAAATGTGCTTTATTTTAAATGTCAGGCATGAAGAATTGTTAATGTTCTGCTTTATCTCCATTTTATCCATGTTTGGTTTTTTTTACTTTCCTAATGTGAGTCATAACTTGCTTAGTGCCATATCTTAAGGACAAATCTTTGGGATCAAACAAAAGTACTTTTGGGATGAGTCAAGATCACTGTGTACAGAGAGGGGAGAGAACTGTCAAGTTACTGATACTATCTCCATAAGTTTAATTTTTCTTCTTGCCTTAAAACAATGCTGTTGAGTGCCACAGGACTCACTTATAGGAAAAGTAGTGCAGAATCAGGAGCTGCCTGACACTTGGGCATTGTGACTGACAGTTCTGCCTTTCTGCCTTCTGCCCTCACATATTCATGTGGCACTGAAGAAAAACTGCCTGAAGTCCCAAACTTTGATCTCCTTTGCATTAGTACCATCCTGAGTAAACTCCAGTCAAATTAGTCAAGCTACACCAGGGCAAAAGACTTGTGAAATCAGAATAAGGCACAATTATATTTTGCTTTGCCTGATTAATAATTGGCCATTGCAAATACTTTTAAAAAAATGTTGTTAGTTTAATTGGATCTTTCTCCCAATTGCTTTGCCTAAGGTCTTATGTTTAATTTAACAAATAAAGCTGTTGTGCTTGAATGGCCTGATACTGGAGCTTTAACATCTGTTCATCTATTAAAAGAAGGAATTCACACTGGAGAGGAAGAGAAGTCACTGAAACTCCAAGCAGATTTGGATGATAAATGCTCAGTATTGTTGAGTCTGCCTCTGCCCCTTCTTTCACATGAGCAGCTTCCATTGCTGGTGTCAGGTGCACCCTTGCGTGCTGTTTGACACTGTTACATTCCATATGGTCCACACTGCTGTGGGATGGTCCCTTTTGGGACCTACTCATGCACAAGTTATGTTCTTCAGAAAACTGTCCCTTGGAGAAAAAGGTAATCAGATGAATGCAGCCAGTGTTCTAGGATTTAACCTTTAGGGAGGGTGAACAAATCTGGCTGAAGAAGCTTGTTCTGTTGCACTCTGCCGTACACTGAACTTGGTTGGGAGTTGTGCAATTCTTTTGGTTTGTGTTGCCATTTGGAAGGAAGATATTAGTTTTCTGGGGACAGCAGTATTACTGGCAATAACAGATCCTGTTGGTCATTCTCTGTCTTTCCTTTCACACAGGGTCACCCTGGGCAGTCGGGACCCAGAGGCCCTCCTGGCCTCGATGGCTGCAATGGCACCACTGGGAGTCCTGGCATTTCTGGACCTGATGGGTTTCCTGGCCTACCTGGACTGCCTGTATGTCCCAACTCAAATGTGTTCTGTTGTCACTAAAACAGGATTTGCTTTTTGTGATATTGTTGGAGAACTAACTGCCAAGTACTTATGAAGAACACAAAACCCCCTAAGTTTATTAGAGTTGTTAGAGCTCAGTTTTCTTATCCACTTTGAGGATAAAATTAGGATCCTGTGGATAAAATCCCCTCCCTCACCTGCTGCCATCACTGCTTTGGATGCAGCCCAGGATATGGGTGGCTGGCTGGGCAAGCTCACACTGACAGTTTTTCATCCACAAGTGCCCCCAAGTCCTTCTCCAGGGCTGCTTTCAATCCAGTCATTGCCCAGCCTGAATCTGTGCTTGGGATTGCCCCAACTCAGTTGCAGGATCTTGCACTTGCTGAGGTTTACGTGGCCCCATCCCTCAAGCCTGCCAAGGTCCCTCTAAATAGCATTGATGTGTGTATGAACAGGGGAGTTCTACCATGTCAAACAGGTTCAAATAGGATCTAAGGTTGTCAAAGGCCTAAAATGAAAAGGAAATCCTATATAAACAGGAAAATACCAGAGAAAATGCTTGCAGAACCTTGTTTTTCTAAAGCTGCAGGAAGTCTTTAGTTCTCATAATAGCACAGCTTCTCTGGCAAAGCAGCAGTGGTACTTTTACACTTAACTGAGCCAGGAGTTTGCCTTGTTCATTATGCTAATCAGAGAGTCTTTCAAAACTAAAGCAGTATTTTTTCAAGAAATTTATTTTTTACTATTTTTTCTTAAATCAGGGTCGTCCTGGCCCAAAAGGCCTCAAAGGAGAACCTGTTTTTGCTCAAGGCAGTCTTAAAGGAATGAAGGTAAGACTTGTCATCACACAGGAGAAAATGCAGTGCAAGAAACTCTTTGATGTCCCACAGGTTACAGGGCTGATACTGCAGCTTTGATTGCTCGTGGTGTCAGTCCTGGGTGTCTGAGTGCAGAGCTGTGCAAAAGGCCTTGTAATAACTTCATTAATGACACAGAATACTCTCAGAACCTGGAATTGCTTGGTTTTTAAAGAGATCTTATTCATCCCATACTGGGATGCTGAGACACTGCTCATCCTGTTACTGTTCAGTGCATGTTACAGCTTCTACTGTGAGATTCCAGCTGCCTCTCAGTGTTGCTGGTACTGGAAGGTACTAGAAGTTTATCACTCACATTCTCAGTTTACATACGTGCTTCATTAAATAGTGAAAATATTAAAAAATTCATTCTGCGATATAGGACCTCTCACACTGACTTTGTTGGTCAAAATTAGGAACTTTTCTAAAATTCTATCCACATTATGTACACTCATAAGTTTGTAAAATAAGTCTTTATTAATTGACTTCTGTATTTATGGGAAATGAAGATAATTTCTTATTATGATAATGTGCTTTTGCATATTTTATAGCAGTAATGTAATAAGTTTTTATAGTGTATTTTCAGTGGTTTTGTAATTAATATTTTTAATGCCACTTTATTTTCTCTTGTTATGCATAAATAAAATGGTTCCAATTTCTCTAGAGGTCTCCATTACCCAATTCAAATATGGAAGCACAGATTTCAAGATATTTTCCCATTTACACTTGATCTAATATTAACTAACAGCAAATATTTCTATTTATACAAAGCTTGATGTTCCTTATAGTTTGCTGCAATAATGCTGTGTAATTTTTACATATGCATTTATGATTTTTAGGGTGAAAATGGTCTTCCTGGACTGGATGGAGTTCCTGTAAGTTGTTTAATATGGGGCATAATGATTTTAAACAGTACTAAGTAGGTACATTATCAGGTATGGAATCTCAAAGACCGTTTTCAAATTAGTGTGAGGTGTGTTTACATGTGTTATACCAGTAGTGTAAGCAATTCTGGATTTGTAAGGTTATGAGTAGAGGAAGGGTATGGTAGGGGAAGTCCAATTTTTCTTATTACCTCATTATTCCTTTTTCAAATCAAACTCCCTTCTACCATCGAAGTCTGTAACTTTGATTTTCATAGTACATCTAATCATATGAAATAAATTGCTTTAATATTTAAATTGGCTTACTTAACTAGGGGATATTACTTAATGTTTCCTGAGACTCACTTGGGTGGGTTAGATGGAGTAAATTCTACACATCCTCTATTTGTTCTCTGTTCTTTTTATAGGGCCCAAAGGGTTTTCCAGGTCCAATAGGTCCTGCAGGCCCTATAGGATTACCAGGTTTGCAGGTAAGGGACCTCAGCTGTTGCACTTGTTGATGGAACAGTTCCAACTGTTGGCAGTTTCCCTTTCCCCTGTCTCTGTTTGTGTCATGGCAATGAACAAGAGTGCCTGTGCAGCTGAAAATCCTGAGCACAGCTGACTTCCAGCACAGGATGCTCAGTCTTGGGAAGTTTAATCTGATCACAAGAGCAGAGGCTCCTCTCTGGGCATCCAGAGCAGCAAACGAGGACTCCAGCAGAGCTCTGCCATGCTCCCTGCAAACACCAACACCTTGTTACACTGCTCTGAGCACTGCCTCATCCCAGGGCTGGGGAATGGGCTGATCTCTGATGCTTGGAGCCTTTGTTGCCATGAGATGTGTTAGAGTTGCTTTTTCAAGATCCTACAAGAGAATCTCTATTGGGCAAAGGTAAAACCAAACTACATTTTTGTTGGGTTTAAGTTGAAGTTTTCTCTTAATTAATGATGTTGCCAAAGAGCTGTGCTGTTAGAGATGTGAAGACTTGAGAGCATGTTTGTTGCTTTTGGTTTGGAGGCAAGAAAGTTCAGGTACCACTGCAGATCCCTGCATTGCTCCAGTTGTTTGCATCCTAATTAAGTCAAAAGGAATAAAATCTTGATCTTGTTTACTTTTAGGGTCCAGTGGGTCTCCCTGGGCCACCAGGTCCAAAAGTAAGTAGTTACCTTTCCTGTTCTCTTTTTACACCTAATTTTTGGGGTTTAACAGTGCAGTGGGCTTAAATAATAAAACAACAGCAACAACACCACTCCTTATTATTCATTCATCCATGTTTTTTTTCCCTCCTAGGGTAACATGGGATTAGGCTTTCAAGGAGAGAAAGGAGAAAAGGTAAGTGAAACTTGTTTTATTATGGAAAGAGCATGAAATAATATTCTAGAGTTCCATCACATCTTGGTCCTCTAGAAAGTGTCTAGATTCTAGCATTTTCTTCTTTTCCGTTTTCTTTTCTTCTCTTGGAATGACTGGCAGTTCAAATGCTAAAGAATCTTTCTGCTTCCTTATTTGTTGGTACACTAAAAAGGATGGGAGCCTTTTCTGGGTGAAGAAGAAGGGGAAATCTCAAGTCAGTGCAGTATTTTTGTGGTTATCAAGACTGGAGGTCATTAGACATCTTTTGAATCTCCACTTCTCAGTTTCTTTGCATCATCACCTGTTGTGTTGAGTTATTGGAACTCATTCTTTCTTCCTGACTTTCATTACATTCTTTGAGTAAACTGGTGTGTAATTGATAATCTCACTACCCTAAAGGAGTGTCTTGCAGTCAAAATTCACACAGGCAAAATGAGGCTTCTTCAGGTTCTCAGTCTGGAACTTGATTCTGCTGATGTTAAAATTGGTTCTCCACCTTCCACAATTCTAATTGTTCCTTCTCTTCTTTTTTTTCATATTTCTCCCCAAAATTTTTCTGCAATGTTTTCCTGTTGGTTCAATAGCTGAGCTTTTTCTTTTTTTTTCTCTTGGCATGTTTTATATCCACAAGGCTTTGGAAACAGATGCATTTTGTTCATCCTGATTTTCCATCTGATCTTTTGATTCCCATGAACAAAGTCCCATGCCAGCATTCAGGCACACAGATTTATATACATGAGATATAATTGAAGTGGTTTTTCTTCTGATTTGAAGGCCATTTCCATAGAAAATCAAACATGGTCTGTTATGTTAATATCTTCCTCTTGTTTACAGGGTGATGTGGGGCTGCCTGGGCTTCCAGGTCCCCCACCATCCACTGGAATTCTGGAATTCATGGGATTTCCAAAGGGGAAGCAAGGAGAAAAGGTCTGTAAATTCAGTTTACAAACCCTCTCCTTCTCCATGTTCTTTCATTCAAGAATGAACAAAATTACTGAACAGTGAGAGCTGTAATATTTCCAAATCAAAATAATTTTTTGTACCAGTTTATTCTGCCAAATGTTATTGAATAAAAGTATTCATAGCTCAGAGCATTGTGGACCACTAGAGAATACATACCTCTCAGAAGAAGAAATCTGGAAGCTATTTAAAGGTTTTTGTCATTAATCCTAAAAATAAGTGAACTGTAGCTTGTTTTTGTTGAACCTGTGAAATTGTGTCAGCTGAAGCAAAAAAATCAATTTAGAAAAAATAAATGGAAACTCCAGCTCTTTTGCCTTAGTGCACACTACTCTGGTATAATCGGATTTTTTCACCTTTGCATTGTTATTACTGAGATGTGAATTTAGGTCATCAGTGTTTTTATGAAAGCTGTGTGGTTTGAGTTAAAGATTGAGTTAAAGATTCTCTAGACATTTGAAATTTAGGCATACTGAGTTTATCTGGGATTTATACAGGCTGGTTTGGGAGCCCATTCTGAGCTTTCCTGAGCCCCTGTGTAAAGTTATGAGAGATTGTTGTACTTGGTCAATTGACATTAGTGTGAGCTGAGGCTCAGACAAACCCCATTCCTTTGGGCTCACTCTGGAGTTTGTAAGCAGAGTAGTGAAAACGTTGCTGTCCCACCAGGAGCTGTTTTGCTGCTCTCACCAGGCACTGTGCATGCTGCAGTTTCCCAGCTGATGGTGTGACGTGGCCCTGCTTTGGCTTGTGGCAGTTGTGGCAGCAGAGCAGCAGCTGCCAGGCAGCGGCCAGAGGAAGCACCAGCTCTGTGCTGGGAGCCTCTGATGCAGGGTTTGGTGACACAAACCCTGGTGACACAAACCTGGGGCACTCCTTGGCAAACAAAGGACAGAGCTTTGCTTTAGGTGCCAGGAGCACAGTGGGTGGACAGGAAGGTCTTGCTTTCACAGGCACAGTGATTTATTGTGTTTGTCTCTTCCCCCCTGCCAGGGAGAGCCAGGTCCTCGAGGATTCCCTGGAGACCAAGGATTGCCTGGCATCCCGGTAAGGACAGAGGAGTGTTTTTAACATGTGCCCAGTTGGGGTTAGATGGTTCAGCAACCTCTGAATAGCTCACAAGGCTTCTACAGGAGTTTCTAGGCACCAGAGAACTTTGAAAATCTGATAAAAGTGTTCACAAGACTTTTTGAAGAGTGTAACTGTAATCTGATCATGTTTTGTCCTGTAGATACAAAGAATAAAATGCTGTCCTACTATAGACTTGCAAAGCTGCCCAGATTTCAGTACCTGCAGACCTGCTCAGAGCTCTACCTGTGGCATGGCCACTTGATGGCAGTGTTCCTTGTCCCACAGACATAGGAAAAAAATCCTATTTTTTTTCCCTTTTATTATACCTAAACATATATTTTGTTATTTTACCTTAAAGCTGTAAAGCACATGCAGATCTTTCTTTCTATCCAAATACACCCAGTTAAAATGGGCTGTTGAGTATTAGTGCTAATCAACTCAGCATGGTGTTGCATCTCCTCTATATGAATTAAGAAAAACAATTTAGCCCTGAATTCCAGAGAGCTATTTCCCAGCTTAAAACATTTTGTAAACAGAGGTTGTTTCAATAAGTTTAGGGAATAAATATTTCTGGGAATTTGTGACTAATAAGATAAATTGTTTGCCAGTTTCTTCAGTTACAGATGTTCTTAGGAGAAATACGTGCAAGGAAAACCTGTACATGAGGCACAGTTTGTTATTAGCCTTCCTGGATATGTTCCATGCTTAGCTTTATGCAGCACAAGAGGCCCATTGAAGCTGGTGAAATTGAACATATGTACAAACTTAACCACAACTGTAAGATATTTTAAGATTGAAGCCTGGAAATTGCTTAACTACTGTAACTCTTGCTGAAATTAAATCCTGGTGTTCTGTCTCTGGATTTGATATTTCTTGCTGACTGGGAAAGCCACCAAACATTTCCACATGTTGAGCGTGAAAATGCTAGTTTTGTGTCATTCATGGGCTTTGGAAGGGAAAAGCATGCCCTGAGCATTCCCTGAGGCTTCTGTTAAGAAATGAGACTTGAAAGAGTTTCTCAATATGGAATAGAATACAGAGTAGCATTGGCAGGTCTTTGCTGTCTGTAACATGGGGTCACTTGCAGTTGCTACTGAAATATATGCCATGGTTTAAATGGATAGAAGTCCTGGGGAATAAAGCAGGTCCTGTGCTACACACAGTGCCAAGTCTGATTGATTGGAGCTTTTCTTTCTGGGACAAAGTAGTCCCAGCAGAAACAGCCAGCTCCCTTTGTCTCACTATTGTACTGTTTGTATACATAAATGGGTTTGTGTTCCCTTTACTTAGGGATGTGCTATTCAGTTCCAAACAGATCACAGAGATTTAATGTTGATTTTTCCTCAGGGCTTTGGAGGTGTTGGAGAAAAAGGAGAAAAAGGTGTGCCTGGCTTACCAGGTGGCAGGGTAGGTAACTTCACCAAGTCTTTAAATGTCTGTTCTCAAACACATGTAGTGGGCCTTTCATCAACAGACTCATTCCCTGCCATGATGTGCTCCTGTGCAACAGGAAGACCAAGACATTCTGTTCTGTGTGTGCAGAATAAACTGTCTGATAGAAAGTCTTCACCACACTACAATTTATTGGTTTTGTGATTACAAAGTAACACCTAAGTTCCTTATAAATTGAAACACCATGACTTCCTTAACTTGAACTGCCAATTAGAAAACCAGTGGTTAAATGAGATAAGCCTGCTTTTATCAGTTATTTTGTTAAATTCTTTACGTTGTTATTGTTAATAGTTGAGAGATAAGAAAAGCAGTGGTAGCTTCTCTTTTTGAAAATTTTAACTTTTAATTCTTTGATGCTGAGATATTTGAAGCCTGATCAAGCTGGGATGGAGCCTCTAAAAGTTAATGTCTTTGCTGTTCTAGGGTCTTCTGGGATTGGATGGATCTGAAGGAATTCCAGGGAGAAAGGTGAAATTTCTTCTATTTTTTACTGTTCTTAAGAGTCACAGAAACCCTCTCATTGCTTAAGGTCTACCAACTTCCTTATATTGTGCCTTCAAGTTCTCTGGTGGATAAATATACCTGCCTTAGTGAAATAGTTAAGCTAAGCAGAAAGTTCAAAATCAGTAGATCCTGTGTCTCCCAGTGTTACTTTAAATGTTTTGGTGCCAATAGTTTTTTAGATAGGGAAAACAGTGGAGGAAAAATGTGTGGGACAAGGAAAAGAATGTTTTAGATTCTTCATTTTGCAAGCATTTCTACAGTTCTGTGAGAACTCCTTAGTGTTCTCCTGATTTGCACACCTTCAGCCTGCTCATGAGTTCTCACCATCTTCACAGCGCAAGGAGGCCTGAAGGAGCTCTGGTATTTTGTGAGTGCTGAGAAATTGATGCCATCAGTTTTCTCTTTCTTTAACTCTTCCTCAGGTGTTTGGTGGGACAAAGAATTTGGTTTGTGATTTGAGTCCAGGCTCTGCAGATGTCTCAGCTAAAAAGTAATACCACTTACTGTCTCACTGTGTATCATTGTTCCCCTGTGGGGTTTTGCAGGGCCACCCAGGTGTTCCAGGCTATCCAGGACTGGATGGAGTTGAAGGCATGAAGGTAACTTCTCACTAAAGCATTGGTTTTTAAAAGTATTTGCATGAATAAATAACTATCATTCCTCCAATCAAACCTCCTGTTTGCCCATACATCACTGTAATTTTCACTAAGTTTCAGTTCCTCGTTCACTTTATTGTTAAGCACAAAAATTAGTGATTGCTGAGCCATGAATACTCAGGTATTTTAATAATTTTTCAATGTTAATCATTGAATTCATGACTTAGAATTGTAGGTGTAGCCTTTCTGGTCTCCTTTATCCTTACAGCCATATTTATTGGACCATTGAGGCAAGATTAGGTGGAAGTGAGTTGATGTTAAGATAGTTGCCAAGTCTGTCTGAAGTCTTGGATCACAGTTCTACAAGTATGGACAAGCCTGAGAACATGTTCAGTTTCTTGTACTAAATATAGGTGATGCATAGCAGACATTTTCTGGGTATCTTACAATTTGGGCAGTCAGACAGCTGGAAACAGAGTGGAAAATGATTAGCTAGGAATTTGCTGTGAAAACACTGATCTGCCACCAAGATTGCAGACTTGTAAAATGCAAGTACAGAAGGGATGTTTTGTGCAGAGTACATGGAAGAAGTAGTATTAGATGTTTCTGTACAGAAAAGTATTACTGGAAGAAGCAACAAAGTGTGCACTGCCTTGGCTCACTGCATGGTGTTTATATGATAAATATGATGGCAATTTGGATGACAGTCAAATTTTGTGCTTGTGATTTCAAAGAGGATCTGATACTCTTTGAGAGTGTCAGTGAGAGGAAGGAATGACACTGCAGTTTGTCACAACTTGCCTGTTCTACCTGGATGACTTTATGAAGGAATCCACCTTTCTGTAAGCTTCTATTATTGAAATTCAGTGTTGCAAGGCAACAGATAGCTGAAGTGATGAAAGCTTTTAAAAATGAGATAGCTCATAGCAGCTTTCACCACAAAGTGAACAGATATTATCTACCTGATGCTGGTCAATGTGCTGACATAACTGGTCTCCAGTACACATTGTATATACATGTCTGTGCTTCCTACTGAGGTAATTGGAGACCTTCAGAGGATGGCTGGACAGCAGCAGCCATCTTATCTGAAGTAGCCATCAGCTTCATCAGACAGGAACGATGTAAGTCAGGACAGCAGATGATTATGAATAGCAGAACAAAGTGAATTCTTCAGCAAGAGAAAGAATGATGGTTACTCAGTGTATGCCTGCAGACACTGGTACGATAATACAGTCTGCTTCCTGACCAGCAGTGTCCTCTCCATCCCCCATCTGAGTGTGGTATGAATCTGTTTTCTTTACAGGGTGAATTAGGTGACATCGGTCCCCCAGGTCCTCCTGTCATTATTGACAGGGAAGGTGTAGTCATTTCAGGTACACATTTCCATTTTCTTTTGGAACTCATCTAAAGCACTTTTTCTGATCCAGCTTTCTTCCTTACTGTATTTTAACACTTTCCCACATTGTATACTGGCTCTAATTTATCCCTTGTTATTTTTTCTTTATTTCTGTATTTTTTGGCTACACATATTTAGTTCTTTGTTAATAACTTCAGAATTTATAGAAAACCATTTGAATGATGTGTCCCAAGGCAGAATGAAATGTCTTGCCTGGGATAGACAGACTGTGTGTGAGCATGGGCAAGTGCTGTGTCTGCTCTGTAGACACACTTCAATCTCTCTTCATTGTCCCAAGGAAGAAGGGCTTCCTGGTGCTGCATGGTAAAGGGTGATCTAAATGTCATTCTGCTGTTATTTGTTGTCCAATGAGGTAAGAATATTGTTGAGAAAAATGAGCTTAATTAATGCCACAGCTGATTGAGGCCTACATGGGAACAGTCTCTGAAGCCATAAAGGTAAGGAGACATGGCATGGTCTCTCCTTTTCTTTCTCCTTCGGTCAAGTTTGAAACAACTTCTGTAACAGCTCAGGAGGAATTTTTCCCAATATTATTAACTTTGACTAACAGACTTCCTGCTCACAGCTTGGCAGCCTTTGCTATCTGAGAGATCAATGGCCACTACAGTAATTGACTGAACAGTATTTCAGCAGAAATTCTGATGAGATTTTCTTTCTTGCTTTCCTCTTTCTCTAATAGGTGCCCCAGGTGACCCTGGAAACCCAGGAATACCTGGTCCTCCAGGAGATGAAGGGATTGTTGGCTTACCAGGCCTTCCAGGGGCTCCAGGGTTTCCAGGCCTGGAGAGAGGTAAAGCAGCTGGGACAGTGCTCTTGGCAGGCTGTTTGCTCTGGGTTTGTGGAGAAGTTTCTGGGTAGTGGCCTGGAGATGGTTAAAGGTATTGGAGCAAGCCTCTCCCTGCTCCTGCAGCTGATTTGCAGGCTGCTGTATGAGAAATAGGAGGCAGGGATGGCGCATAGGGAAGCCAATTGTTGGCTTAGATGTGAGCAGAATTAGTGCCACAATTATTACAGCCCAGTCTTCACATGTGAATATTTGGTGTGGCAGTGTACACAGGAGGCTGTGGTTTGATTTCCATTTTGAATGTGCTGATTGGAAGAACTTTTCCTGCCTTTTAAATTGTAATGAATGTTTTTGACATTTTTAAATGACTTTTTGTATTTCCTATAAAGAGCTAACAGATTGGCTTGATAAACCCACTGGGCGTGCAACCCGTTTGTCCCATCCAAGATCTCACTCAAAAGTTTTTGTTTCACTTGAATGTCATCTGGGAAATTCTGGCCTGCAGTAATCCAGATATTTGGAACTGCCAAGAAAATCAGAAAATAACCCCCCTGCTCACTGTTACATAGTTAATTGTCTGATTGTTCATAGGGACTTAAACAGTGCTGTGAAGTATTTTGGGTTGCCAAAGGAGTGTGTAAATGGGAGCCAGTTGGTCCCTCCAATTAGTACTTTTTCCTTGGTGTAAAATTATGAATTGTTCTGTCCTAACATGATTGCAGTTCAGGGTACAATGGCAATTATCTTAACATTAAAAATACTTAATGTGTTTGCTGCTGGAGAGCTGCTCATTGTGTTGTTGTTTTCTAGATGGAATGGGCCCTGGAGGGTCTCCAGGTATTCCAGGAGTGAAGGGTGAAGCTGGAGAACCAGGAAGAGCAACAATTGGAATACCAGGCCCTCCTGGCAGAGGTGGTTTGCCAGGTCTGCCAGGGGCACCAGGATTGCCTGGTTCACCACGTATGTAGAATTTTTATATTTATTTTTGTATTAGATTCAGAGTGAAATAGGATAAATAATCATTTATATATTTAGTTCTTTGCCAGCAAGGATTATTCATCTGTAAACTGTAAATGTTTGACTGACACCTCATTGTGATTGTAGCTCACAGACTTAAATATATGAGTTGACACTCTTTTAAAGTAAGACAAACTTAATTATTGTTGAGCTGGTAGCCTGAGAGACTGAAGCACAAAGTTGTGTACACACAGTTTATGACACCAAGGGCTTTGAAGGTCTAGGCTAGTCTCCTGTTGGCTTTGGTAAAGAACAGACTTTATGAACACCTGAGGTAAATGTCTGTCTTGTGAGCAGGTAGTTTGGGTACCAGGAGTCAGATAGGATTCCAGACCTAAGGAAATAGGATTTTGTTTTTGCATGTTCATTTGCATGAATGTCTGTATTAAATTAGTTGTGCATTGTTTTGTTTTCCTCAGAAATTGAGTATTACAGGATCAGGGTTGAGTTTACAAAACTGTGTTTTACCATCCTGCCATAAGCTGGGTTTTTTTTGAGAGCCAACCCTTCAGAACAGGGGACATTCCAGTGATGGAGCCAGTGAGCATGGTCTGATAAACTGATTTTCTGAGGAGAAGAAATAAGTGTTCTCTTAACTTTTTGCTAGTCCAGTCTGGCTCAGTTTTCTGCAGAGTCTGTAAAGCTCCTGTGGCTGTGTTTAGCTGATGGCTGCAGTTTGTCTCCATGGAGCATCAGACTGTGCTGGTCAGCAATCCATGTTACTGTTGTCACAGAGGGAAAGGCTTTGCAGACAGTGTAATTTTAGATTATGTTTGATTGCTTTCTGCTGCTGTTTCCATCAACTTATGTTTCATTCAATTCAGCATATAAAGAGATGTAGACAACAGTCCTGCAGTCATGAAATGAGGGACATGGAAAGTCCCCTTAACCCCTTTTGCCCTTTAGTGTCTTTCCTGAGCTGCAACCACTGAATGAAAGTAATTTGCCCTTCTTTACACTACCTGTCCACAGTTTGGTGAGTTCTTTGATCAGCTGGTAAATCTGTGAAAAAGTGCAGTGGCAGAGTAGAGGAATTAAACTCTGTTGGATGCACACTGTGAGAACTTTTGCTTTGCTTTCCAGCTCTGAGGAGCTGGAAGCAAATGTGGCAGAGAACTGTAGAACTACTGTGCGTGATACCAACCAAGACCCATCTCCTTGTGCTACATCCACAGTTGCAGTTTTGTCTGGTGCCAGTTGCATCACTGATTTTGTAAGTCAGTAATGAGCTGGAGATCAGCCTTCTCATGGCTTTTCCTTGCCTTCTTTCTGCATATAGGCCCTTCATTCTCCCCAGGGATAATCCTGAGTGGAAGAACTGGCGTTCCAGGGGAGCCTGGGCCAAGAGGGCTGCCAGGAGCTTTGGGTCCAAAGGGCTACAAAGGTAACTGACTCTTGTTTTGATAGACCTTTTCAGCTGTCATCAGGCTGAAAGGTGTTTACATGTGGTTAATATCCTAAGGGATGAGTTGTAAGTGTCTCTATGACAAATCACAGGAGGGGTTGAAGGAGCCAACAGCCTTTGCAATTTAGAGAGAGTTGTGCCCAGCACTGTCAGTAAAATCCTATTTCTTCTTCTTATTCTGCTTGGGCAAATAAGCTGATAAACATATCATGCACAGAAAATTGCCTAAGTAAGTTATACTTTAAAGCCATGAAATTAGAAATAAAATCTTATTCACTGCTTTTTGCAATGGAGGCTGTAAATGACAGAAAAACTTAATTTTATTCTCGCCTGTGCTAAAAATCATGATAATTTGGGTCTTAGTGTGTGACAGAAGCAGCATCAAAAGCCATGATGACACAGATATCACTGTGCTTGCTGATTGTTTGGGTCCATGACCAGTAACAATTCAGGGGGTCATTGTAACCTTCTGGGAGGGGGAGTATGGATTTTTTTTCTCTGATAACTATGTCTTAAAAAATGCACAAGACCTCCCTAAAACTCCCCTAAACCCATCTGTTTAGGAACATTTAAACCTTTGGGAAGAAGTCTAGAAGTGCTGAGGTTTGTGCCATACATGGTTATTTGGTGATGGGCATTGCATGGAAATTAATCTGGAGAAAACCTGAGCTCCACTTGCTTGGCACTCACATCCCCTGAGTAGAGGAGAATGAGAATATGAGAATGGCTTTGTCTTAATTGAATCAAATACTGTTTTTGGAGCTTTTGCAGGTGAAAAGGGTCTTTATCCAAATGAAACTCAGTTCGGAGTGTTGACTATTTTCCAGGAGAGGCAGGTGATTGTGCTTGTGATGGAGGAGTTACAAGAGCTGGCCTAAAAGGCATCTCAGGCCCACCAGGTCCATCAGGAAGCCCTGGTGTGCCTGGTGCCAAGGGCATTGGTGGGGACCCAGGCTCTGTGGGAGCACCAGGACTGCGAGGCCCTCCGGTAAGGCAGCAACAGTTTGTGTTGGTTACTCTGAATTGTGACCATGAATTGCTGGTCTTGAATGTAATGAAAGAACTTTTTTTTTTTTTTCATAGTTGCTTCTATTTGTTTGGATTTTAAAAAAAATCAACCTAGAAACTGATCTGTGTAAAGAAACTGAAAGTAGAGATACTATCAGCTGTAAAAATGGGAGAACAAATGGTTCTTAAATTCTGAGAACTGCACATTCATCAGTCAAGAGAAAAGTAGTAAGAGTTATTCATCCCAGGACTTCTTGGAAGTAGACATACATTGGCTTAGACCCAGGGCTCTTCCTAAGTGAGGGCTGGCTGGGGAAGCAGTTGTACATGTGCATGGAGAGAAGATCTGAAAAATCAAACAGGGAGATCTTTCCACATCATTGCTCATAGCTGTAAAAACTGTGCTCCACAGATGGAGTCTGCTTCCTAACTGCTGTATGCTAAATACATCAATGGGAGTGGAGCTCTGGTTTTTATCAAACAGCTACCATAACAAATAAGATTTTCCAAAGTGCTGAGCATTGCTCTTTGCAAGTATTTACTTTTGAAAATCGTAGTCCATAAGGATACAGATAATTTATCTTCAGAGGATCTTTATCAGTGTCAGTAAGTGCAACACACCAAGCAAGAGGGAAGAAGTTTCATTACTTGGGTCTCATTATATCGTGAGTGATGTCATGTTCCCAGATGCCATGCAAAATTGCTGTCACTGGTACCAAGGTTTGGCTTGCCACTGCAGAGCTGTAGTGACAGTAGAAACAGCTGAAAACAAACCAACCCCTCCCAAGTTAATGTACACAATAGGAAACCTTCTGGAGATTCTTTCTGATCTGGTCATTGTGTCCTGCCCTTGTATGACATTTTTAAGAAGCAGAACCTTCTCTTTTCTTTATGTTTTGGTCTGCAGGCTTCAGCTGGTCAGCAAGGACTTCCAGGCATTAAGGGAGAAAAAGGGGATCCATCCTATGCAACAGTCAAAGGTGCTCGTGGGGATCGCGGTGCGACAGCACCCCCAGGACCTTCAGGCATCCCAGGAGCTCCGGGCAGGGATGGACTTCCAGGCCTGCCAGGCCCACCAGGCCCTCCAGTAAGTCCAGATTAACCCAGCAGCAGTGCTTAAGAACTGGAATAAGGAGCAGAGAAAACAGCCAGGCCTGGCAAACTAGTCCTGATTAGCCCTGTGGTAAAGCTTCGAATACATCAAAAGCTCACAGTCCCTGAGCACAAATTTGTCTTGGTCAGGAATAATAATTGGCATTCCAAATGCCTCTATCAAAAGACAAACTTCACTAGACCCTAATGCTGTTCTATGTTGAGTCCTAAAAGACATAAGCATTGTAGGCATAATTATAAGTAAAATCTTGAAATAGAAAAAAAGAAATCACAGCAGAATCTTATCAATTAAAAAGAAAGTAAATATCTTTCAGAATCTGGAGTATTTGCATTTTGGCAAATACAACATAAAATATTCTTTGTTATAGTCACCTAATTTTGCTGCATTTTAAAGTAAGGATGGATAATTTACAGTGGTTTCTATATATATTTTCAGGCTCACATGAACTTTGCACAGACCCAACCGAACTCTTACACACTTTTTAAAATGATAGTGGTGGATATTCTTTCTGCATCCCTTTGACTTTGAGCTGTAATTGTCTTTGCTGTGCACAGGGTGATGGTGGGCTGGGTTTCCCAGGTGAAAAGGGTCTGCCAGGATTACCTGGCTCCAAGGGCCATCGAGGAGAGCCTGGTTCTCCTGGTGTTGGATACCCAGGCCCTAGTGGAGTTCGTGGACCACCAGGTGACAGTGGAATGGATGGGTTTCCAGGACAAGCAGGTCTTCCAGGTCCTCCAGGTAGGTATTACTGGGTCTGCTCCTACTTTGAAAAGGTTAAACTTGCAAGTGAAATGGTACTCAATTTACTGCTGTGCCTGTGGCCAGGCCAGAAGATTGCATTAGGCTGAAGACTGCTCTTCAAGTTAATTAAAACTTATTTGTGGGCTCACATGGCCTCACATGGCAGTCACAGATTTCTCGAGTTGTCATGTTCAGGAGGACACAGATAATGAGTAATAAATACTCAAGCAGTGCTGAAATAATGAGTATTAGATGGACCTACTCCCTGGCTATTGTTGGAGAGCCATTTTATGCCAAAAGTGGTTATGAAGAGTGATAAAATGAGGTTTTTGAAAACACCTAAATCATTGTCCAAATTAAAGTAGTAATTCACTGATATCTGAAGTGTCTGATTCAGTTTTCAGAACTATTACTATTGTTGAAATAAGAGCTCCAGATTTTTTTAACAGAAGAAATGGTAATGCATTGTATGAATGAACAGGTATTGATGAATAAGAGGTTGTCAAGACAGTCAGGTAGGGAGTTCAGTTAAGACTTGTGCAACCAGCTCTGGGCTCTGTTTGCTTCCTGAGGTACTGTGGTTTGACTCAGTTGGTGTGTCATTATATGCACCTAAAGCATACCATAATGACAGTGATTAAAGTAGGTAAATGTGGGTTTGGTAATACTTCATATATGATGTTGTATGCTCATTCTCAAATTTAGTTATGTGGAAATTCATGTCTAAACATTTATGGGAAATGTTTTCATTACAAAATTACTGCAGAAAGCTGGTCCCAGTGTTTTGATTCCATGTCAGCCATTTAAATATTACTTAAAGTAAACAGTATTTTTTATTTTCAATGCTGATTTTCAGTGTATTTTAGAAGGTGTGTATACTTGGGCTTCTAGGTTTGTAATTCTGTCTGTGTCAATAATGCAGAGCCAGTAAAGTATTTGCAGGCATAATATAGTAGCATAGATTTCTGGCCTGATAAAGTGATGCTCTGAGCTCAAAACCCTTGGTGGTAAGACCTCCACAGTGAGAAGAGTTGGCAGAGGAGTCTCAGAGCCAGAGGGAGGTGAGAGCAAGGCCAGGGCAGCCCCAGGAGGTTGCCAGATGTGCTGGATGGGGATAGTACCTCACACCAGTGTCATGCTGCCTTCTTGTCATGGGAGATGTCCATTGTATTGATGTAGCATTAATCTCCCCCAGGGATAGTCTGCATAAGCTTTTTTTCAAGTCACTTGCTAAATGCTAAAAGCTTACTAATTCCTGGTTGTGAAAGCTTACATATTTGTTCAGTAAATTTTCTCCTACAGAATCTGCTAAATTAAAGTTGCATTTTGAGATAAGTAAAAGTAAAATGCTCTGTGCATGATGTGAACTCCATTTATTCTGCAGAGTACTTCAGAAGCCAGCTTTTTATGAGTGCTACATGAAAGCTTTGGGAACGATGAACAGTCCTTTGTGTAGGAGAGTATTTATAGTCAGAACATGTGGGAAAGGGAGTAAGTCATTAGCCAGTTCAGTTTGCACCTCCACAGAGATGTGTAAGAAAACTTGTGAGTACCATTCCTCCCATACTAGGAAATAAAATGCATACATAAAAATACATAACATCCTTTGATAACATCCACACTTTGTAGGATGTTATGTATTTTAATGCATACATTATAATACATAACATCCTACAAAGTGTGTTGGTAGAAGAAATAATAATTCTAATATTAAAGAAATTTCTAATATTCATTCATTTCTAATATTAAAGAAAAGTGTGTAAGTAGAAGAAACAGTCATTCCTTATTTGTCCAGATTGAAAGACCTTATTGTGAAAATGATATCATTTAAAGAGTCTGTGACTTTGTACCAGTTTGAAAGCAAACCAGTGAGAGATCCCAAGTCAGAACTACAATTTAATAAGAAAATTAAGATAAAGGCAATAATACAGTATCACTGGTTTAAACTGTCAGAGTCAGGCTACAACCTTGGTGTTTCTTTGTTGTAGGTATCACCTTGCCCTGCATAGTTCCTGGAGCTTATGGGCCCCCAGGGACTCCCGGCTTTCCAGGACTGCCAGGTGGGGACACAGGATGATGTAATGCACTGACTGACTGCCAACCAGCTCTCAGTTGTCAAAGAAGATAATACCTCCCAATTAGTCCTCCTCCAAGGGATAGTTATTCCAGAGGGTTAACCGGCAGAACAATGTCCTTTTTTTCCCAAAGTGACGAGGCCTAAATCCCATGGAGGATCATATTAACTGCACCATTTTTTAGCCTTCATGTAGCCTTGAACACAAACCTTCTGCTTATATGTGGCCATAGCTTTTAGACTTTATTTAGCTTAAATTTTGTATCCAGCACCAGCTTTGCAGAAAAGATTTGATCCTGTTTTCCTGTGCTGTGTTTTTGTCTTCTGCTATTTGTTTGTTGATATTATTAATTAATTTCTTTTTATCCTTAGGTCCCAAAGGCAGCAAAGGCTTTTCTGGCATTCCAGGCCAACCTGGATTACATGGGTCTAAAGGGCAGCCAGGGTCTCCAGGAATAATAGGCTTGCAAGGGGAACCTGGTAAGAGGGAAGTTGCTGGAGGTCTTTTTGTTGTCTGATCAATGTGTACAGTACTTTATCAGAAGAGTTATCTGACCTTCTTGGCCACTTCTGCCTCGCACATTCATAAAGCTCCATTGAATGTTCCATTGCTCTCCTTGCAAATGCAGACAAGTGATTGCAGCTTGGGAGAAAACAAAAGAAATATTCAGGATGTTTATCACCTGCCTGTAACACTGTAGCACTGCTGGGAGAAAGAACAGTCAGCAGTTTGTTTCTCTAGAGTCCATTGTCACCGACTTGGTTCCAGTTTAGGTTAAACACTAATTTAGTGTAACATTTATTTTAAGCCCCGTGGTACTCTGGTCAAGGCACACTGTACACAGTGCTTGGACTCATTTTAGCCATAGGAAGTTCTGATGGTTGTGTAAAGACCAAGAAGCAAAGATGATGAGGGTTAGGGGTTTTGTCCTTTTGCTTAACCTACCATCTAGCAAAAGCAAGCTTGGAATGCTTTATATAGCTGCAGCTGCACACTTCTACAGTATTCTTTTCTTGAAAAAAAAGTCCAAAAAACCTAAATCTTTCAACAGCTTCATCTTTCCATCACCAATTATTGTTTTTAATTCAGTACTGAAATATTTTGCAGCTTTTCAAGCAACTTTTTCTTTAATAGAATTTTTTTAAATGTGTATTTTATTTGAGATGCTATTGGAAGCAGTATTCTGCACTTCTGTTGAGTGACTTTTATGGATCTTCTCTTTGAGGCTTCCCTGGACCTCGAGGAGAGCAAGGCTCACATGGACTTCCAGGATTGGATGGAACTGATGGTTTGCCTGGGAAAATGGGTGCTCCAGGCTTAGCTGGAATAAAAGGAGCTCTTGGAGATGTATTTGGTGCTGAGAGTGGAGCTGTGGGAGAGCGTGGCCGACCTGGACTTCCAGGTGATAAAGGGCTTACAGGTGATATTGGATTTCCAGGACCAAAAGGTAAGCACTGATATTGCTTGTATCTGAGAATACCAAACTGTTTCTTTTTTCAAAGACCCTTCCTATTTCCAATCACTTTAAGATAATGCAGCTCCTCTGAGCTGCTCATAGATGGTGATTTGCTGGTTTTCCATTAGAATCTAATGCAACTCAAAGGCTTTCATTAAAACTCATTTTAAATTTAAAGTGTGAATTTTGCTTTATTTGTTCTGTAACCTCCCATCTCTCTGTTTCCAGGGCTGGATGGAAGACCAGGCCTCCTGGGTGTTAAAGGTGCACAGGGTCAGCCAGGATATTCTGGTGTCCCTGGACTGCGGGGTCCTCCTGGCCCTGGAGGCCCTTTTGGCATTAAGGGAAAACCAGGACCTTTGGGGTCAGCTGGCCTGGCAGGAGCACCAGGTATGTGGTGTTTTCAAATGAAAACAAGGAGCTGAGCTCTGGGGTGTTGAAGTGTGGGAGAAGTTTGGCATTGCTCAGAGTGAGCTCCTGCCTCTGGTTAGGGATAACAGTGCAAAATTTGAGCCTGTTGACTCTGACTGCTGGGCAGTTCCTGCTGGGAAATGTTATCCCAATACTGTAGGAAGTACAGTAGAAAGATAGAAGAAAGCATCTTAAATGTCATGAAGTTTTTAACATCTTTGCTCTTACGTGTTGGCTGTATCATTGACTAATCTTCATTTCCCATTTTCGTGACAATTAATTTCTGTTGTGTAGGGTTACTTGAAATGTGATTTAGATTGAAAAATTGATGACTTTCTCAGAACAAGCACTTGTCTTCTCTGTCTTTCTCTTTGCTGGAGCAGAAGAGAGCTTTATTTTCCTTCACTTCAGAGGAAAAAATCCCCTATACATATGTACCACTGGAGTATAGTGGTATCTGTAAAGCTGCACTGACTGAAGTGTTTCATAGCAGTATATGAAAGATTTGAGAACCAAGCAAAGAGAGACCTGGGAATTGGTAGATGATGGTCTGGGACATAAAAGTGCTCTTCTGACATGTAGAATGTCAGTGCTGAAGCACAGTGGCAATGAATGAATGAAAGCAGTAACATCACTTGACATAAAAATTATAGAGATTTAATTTTTAAAAATTTTAATATTAGCATTCCTTCTGCCTCTCTGTTGTTTCATGTTTATGGTCTGTATGCCATATTTGACTTTCCCTTGACTGTTTTTAAAAATCTCCTATTGCTAAGATGATAAGCTCCAAATAACTAAGTTTTTTTGCAGCTGTTGTCTCCCTGAATCATGAATTTCTTTTGTAGCCTTATTCTTCCTGTTTACATATTTTGTCTGTTTTTTCCTTCACCATGTTTCTATTCCATTTATCATCAACTCTCCATTTCTGATGTCACACTGTTTGGTTATGGTTCTTCACATAGGCTGTCAAGGTGAGAAAATGCAGTGTAGCATAAAAGCTCATGGACTAACAACCCAGCTTTTAATGCTACAAGAATTGCATTGACCATAGGTGATACCCCTTATCATTGCTAATCAAAGCAGAAGGCAAGGAACCATTATAATGAGAATGCTCAGACAGTAACAAAGTCTCAAGCCTATAAGGAAATTATTAATATGCAGAGATTTTAAGTGTTTGTGTTTTCCTTGTCTTCTAAAATAAGGCAGCTCTTTCATCTGCTTAAAAATTTCTGGGTTGTAGCACAAAGCCCTGAGTGTAACAGTGCTTGAATATTGACTGCAGCTGCAACAAATGTAACTTTTCAGAAGCCACCTGAGTTTTCCTTCTCTTCATTCCTTTGCTCTGAGCATTCTGTTTTCAATGGTTTGAGCCTTTGTTTAAAATTGTAAACCATTACAAAGCTTCAGCTAGAAACATATAGAGGCAAAATAGTGTGTATGGTATTGGTTTTGTGAGAGCACAATCAGCATATTCCTGTAGTGAGCAATTGGCTCTTGAGAAGTACAGCTCAACTCCCAAGGTGAAAAAAGAACTTGTGAAAATAAGCCTGTCTAGCTGATTGATCTCTGGTTCACCCAGATGATGGGGTAGGGAGCAGAAGCTGGCATTAATGATGCTCCCCATTCTGTCTTGGCTGCCCTGATGATGAAGGTAAGACTGTGCATTGCAGGTCAGTGTCTGGTGGTCACAATAAGGGGTTTCACTCTTGCCAGTTGTGTAGTGGTGTAGGCAGTAACCCTCCTTGTAGATATTTCATGATTAGATGACTAATGCTTCTGCAGTTCTAAGCTTTATGCCTTCTAGTAGGCTGCATGTGCCATGAGGTCCATTTGTCATTAAAAACAGTGCTGTGTTTAAAGAGCTTGGGAAGCTGCCACAGGCTGTCCTAGTTCTGTGCAATATCCTGGATTGAGTTCTTTCTTGTATTGATTCAGGACCTCCTGGAGTCAAAGGTGTGGCTGGGGATGTAGGACCACAAGGCCCTGCTGGCATGAAAGGTTTCCCAGGTCTTGATGGTGCTCCAGGATCTCCTGGGGAAAGAGGATTTGTAGGGCCACCTGGGCCCTTTGGTCAGGATGGACATCCAGGTTTCTCTGGGCCAAAAGGTAGGTGTTTCAGTCCTGAGATTGCTGTGTCCACAAAAAAAAATAATTTTGTAATAATTGTAAAATAATTTTGTGCTGTGTCCACAAAAAATTGCTGGTGCTGATTTTAGGCCCAACTTGGCTAGTGTTGGGGTGCATTTGTTTTGCTGCTGAGTTACAAATTATGGACTTAATTATCAATAATATTCCTAAGAAAATCTATCTTAAAGGTCTTAGGTCCTTGTGGACAAAGGATTGTGTAAATCAAGACAAGAAAATTGAAGAAATGAACAGTGAATGAAATTTATAGAAAGAAGGGAGAGAATCAAGAACAAATCAAATGGGAAGGAAAAATTTACAAACTGTATGATCTTTACGCACCAGTACAGTAGTTGGTTACCTGGAGAATAACACAAAGCAATAGAGCTGTGGAACTACATGTTGTTTTCTTGCAAATTGATTGTGTTTGATCTGCACTGGAAGCAGGCCCAGGCTCTCAAAGGTGAACTGAGAAGTGCTGGTTGAAAGTACTGTGTGTAGAGACAGTGACAGTGCTGTGCCTGTGCCATGTGCTTGTTTAAGTACCCAGATTTGGGAGATTGGCCAGCCCCAGGCAGCCTCTCCCTGCTGCAGGGTGGGTGTACAGGGTGTACCAGGAGAGACTGATATTCCCTTTTTAATTCTCAACATTTCTGTGCAGGTGAGAAGGGCTCTTCTGGCCTGCTTGGTTTCCCTGGCATGCCAGGACTACCTGGTGTCCCTGGAGTGAATGGGTTTAAAGGAGCTCCTGGCATAGCTGGAGGAAAAGGAGGTCCAGGAGCTGTGGGACTTCAAGGTCAAAAAGGTGAGAAACATCTGAATGGCTTTTGCAGCAGAGGGACTTAGGAGGCAATTCTGAGATGTCCGTGTCTGTTTATTCTTCTAAATATTGTAATCTTCTATTTTTCAATATTTTGGCCTGTTTACCAAAGAATACTAATGAATTTGTATCAGGAGACATGGAAGTTCTGTTTTTCTCTGCTAGATTATTTTGCAAGAAGATTTCCTGACTTTTTATTTCTTCAGGTGACAGAGGTGATATAGGTCCACCAGGTGTTCCTGTTCTTGGGACTTCAGAACAGGCACTGCAAATCAAAGGAGACAAAGGAGATCCTGGATTAGCTGGACTGGGAGGATTCCCAGGACCTAGAGGTATTCCACAACATTGCAGTTAGTTGCCAGTATCAGTTGTTCAGTATCTGGGCTTGTTATCAGTGGAGCATGGTCTGTCCTTTTGGCAGTGCCCACAGTGTTACTTTTTTCAGTTCTGCCATTCCCATTCTAGCAAGGCTTCCATATGGCAGTTCTGGATTTTGAGAAAACAGTTTTCCTTTGGAGTTCTGTTCTGTAGACCTAATGCCACTCTTTCTTCCTCTTTAGGGGAGTTTATGGTAACAGGTCAACTGACCCAAATGAGCTGGATGTCTGTACTATTGAATGAAATTCCACTCTTCTGTATTACCCAGGTGATAAAGGAATGCCAGGAAGCCGTGGGCAGCCTGGTCTCCCTGGTCCAGTTGGGTCACCAAGCAAAGAGAGAGGTCCTCATGGTGACCCAGGCTTCCCTGGCCCTCCTGGACAACCTGGCCTGCCAGGACAGAAGGGTGCACATGGTATCATGGGATTTCCAGGAATGCCAGGAGAGAGGGTAAATACCTTCTTAAGTGTCATCATCTTCTCCGGGTGCTCTTTGCAAAACTCTGTGTTCTAATTGGTACTTCTGTAGCACAGCAGCAGAACCTGGCAGGATTTTTCATTACAAAACTTCCAGGTTGTTTTTGGTTGGCTCATACCATTAAATGGCATTTTACACAGTATTTCTTCCTACACCTTTGTGTTCTGTTATTCCACATGACCCAAGCTTGGAACAGCAAGAATAAAAAGCACAGTTTAATTGTGGTTGGGTTGGTTTCTTTCAGGGTTCAGATGGCATCACAGGAACACTTGGATTCCCAGGACCTATTGGCCTTCCTGGTCCAAAGGGTAAAAAAGCCTTTCACAGTGTATTTGGTCTTTCATTGTGCACTGTCCTAATATTAATGACACAAAGGAATCAGCAGTGTTCTGGAAGTGCCCATTGCTCTCCAGTGACTGGCTCCAAGTACAAATCCCCTTGTAAGAGGCTTCATGCAGACAAGACCCATACCAAGCATAAATACTTTATGGTCCTCTAAAAGTTTGGCCACAGCACTGTGTGAAGCCTGCTGGACAGTGCAAGAAGCCCCCTTTTCTCTCATCTCCTCATGTCAAAAGTGCAGGGTGTTGTGGAATTATCTGTAAATGTCTCTTGTGCATTTGCATGAGTGGATTTGCATCCACTGGTGGTTATAAGACCTGGGTGCATCATTTCCTATTGTCTTTGTTGGCACCATAAATTTGAAATATAGCAAGATTTATTTTCTTAAACAAGCCCTGGAAACTGATGTCCACAGTCAATGACAGAATGGCCTTTCCTTCCTTTTCCAGGTGAACAGGGAGAGTCTGTTGGTGTTCCTGGCATTGCTGGTCCAAAAGGAGAGAGAGGAGACCCAGGGTTGCCAGGTAAAGTAGGCCTTGGCTGCTCACTTCAAGAATACAAAATTCTAGAGACCAAACAGGCTGGCATTGCCAAATTTGGATATTTTTGTAATCCCAAAAGTGAGATTTGAGGAGTCTGCAATCCAGGTGGGCACAAATCTGGGTGATAATGAACATGTGAGACCAGCCCAGTTCTAATGCTGGGTTCCCTTCACTTCTTGAGGAGTGAACTTGCACTGGCATTGGCACCCTGGGAGTCCAGCCCAGGGCCCAGGTGCTGGCTGAGCAAACACCAGTGCTGCAACCTCAGCATGCCATGCGTCTCACCCTCTTCATGCCTTCCTCCAGTTTGACTTGTTTGTTTATATCTTTGTAGGAGAGAGAGGGAGAGAAGGACTCAAGGGTGAACCAGGCTCTCCAGGAAACACTGGGGTGAATGGACCCAAAGGCAGCCCAGGGGATCTTGGCCAGGAAGGACCAGCAGGTACTGGACTGAGCACCCAAGTTCTGCAGCTCCTGTTGTGACTATGACAACCTCACCTTGATGCTTCCTGAGCCCTGTTTGGCCTGTCTCAGCTGAGGCTTAAACAAGAAGTTTGGCAAGAAAATGGGAATTTTCTTGGACAGTAATGTAAGGTGTCACCTTGTCCTGCTGGTCAAATATGGTGAATCCTGCAATACTGAAACCCAAAGGAATCCCATCAACAAATAGAGAAGATCTCAGTTAGATACAAGCAGTAGCGGCTTCTTCCCAGCTCTTTCATTGCAGTGTTTTTGTCTGTTCCCTCTCTAGAGCCAAACCTACCCAGATGAATGGCTACAAGTGTCTTTGGGTTGTGGGGTAATTAGCAGGTAGATTCCCAAATGATTATCAAGATCAAAGGTTGGAGAACAGTGAAGGTTGTTATTGAAATGTTTTATTTGAAAAAACAATTTAATGAGTTATTTGTGTGTGACCTGTTCATGTGTTACTTAGTGGATGATGAAGAATGTCACTGCTATGATTAACAAAATCAAAAATAGTTTGATAAATGCAATGCTGATGGTGGCATAAGAAGAGATTTGGATCTGATTTTGCTTTGTTTAGATAGTTATTTATTCACCTATCTTATGAGTTAAGTGCAGGAACAGAAGCTGTAAAATGGAGCTGTGAGCTGTTTCAGCCTGGACATGATATGTAGTACAGGAATATTTTTCTGCTTGCTTTTAGGAATCTCTGGAAATGCTGGGCTGAGAGGAGCCCCAGGCCCACCAGGACCCCCAGGACAGCCAGGATCTGTCGGATTCCCTGGAGCTCGTGGAACAATGGGACCTAAAGGTAGATGTGCAGTCTGCAGATGGAAGGAGGATTTGGGTCAGAAAAGCAGAGTTTTGGCCAAGTGTCTCGGGCAGGCAGCATGTGATGGGCCAGCTGTGGGAAAGGGCTCCCTCTTGGCAGCCTTGTGCAGGCACCAGCTGCTAGGAATGAGCAGAGGAAGGGCTGGAAAGGCGGGGGGGGCTTTCCCTTGGTTTGAATCTCTAATGGGTGTTCATGAGGGTAAAACTGGGGGGAGCAGTGGGAAGAGTTTCTGTAAAGGGAATTTGTGTGAAGGAAGCTTTACAGCTTTATGTACTGTGCTCACTTTTGTGTTCCCAATGTCTCCTCAGGCTTTCATGGATTTCCAGGTTTAAATGGTCTGAATGGCTTGCCAGGCACAAAAGGCTCTCCTGGAACACCAGGTAAAGGAAATGTGTGGTGGAAGTGTGATAGCTAGGGAGATTTGTAATTGTTCCTCCATAAGAGTAATGTTTCCCACAAAATTCCCCTATTTCACCCAGTTCTGGCTTTAATTATGACCTAAAGAAAAACCTCAGGTTACTGAATGTGCATTAACTAACTCTCCTTCAATGCCAGTAAGAACAGGATGCAGCCTGTGGAGTTAAAAAGACTTTCTGGTGATGGTTCTCCTTGAATTCCTGAAGGGTTGTGTCACTTCTGGAAAACTAATAGAATGAAATCATAAAACTCTTTCTAATGGATGTTTGATTTGAGCAAGGCAGCACCAAATGCTTGCTTTGAATTGGACTTAGCAATGAAATGTTTCTGTACTGCTTTTCAGAGCCCTCCATTATATGGAGCTCAGGGAAGGCATCAATAAAATCAGAAGCTGATTTCTTTGATTTGTTTCCAGATTCTGCTTTTAGGGAGCTTTTGCTGGACTTTCTCATATTTGAATCATATGAAATGGAATGCAGTTCTGTGTTGCAAACAGGGTTTTACTAAAGGAAAGAAGTGAAGAAAGATCTTACCAAAAAGACTTGTTTAGTTACAATCATGTTGTAAAGTAGCAGCTAAAATTTGTGGCAGCTGTTTTATGGATGAAAATGGATAGACTTCATGTGTACAACTCAAACAATACCTGTGTTTTCTTTGTTTAAAACATTATCAGAAGGCAATGATTTGCAGCATATAGATCCTCCACAATTTTCCTGAGAGAGCTGCTTTTAGTGTATCCTATTTCTAGAGTGGCATTCTGAGCATCTCCCTGCAGCTTTTCAGGGAGTTTCTGTCCTGCACCACTTGTGCCTGTGTGCATTTTGCTGCAGTCTGTGCACACTGAGCTCCCTCCCTGTGCTGCAGCCTGAAGCCCACAAGGTTATTTAAAGACCAGAACCCTGAGTCTGGTGTGTCCCAGTGAGAGACAAGCATACAGGCTGGCAGCAGATCCTGTCACAGGACTGCTGTGTTCCCATTCTTGTGCAAGAGCTTATGGGGAGACCAGAACAGTCATGTGCTCTTCTCCCAGCATCTCAAAGATTGTTTAAATTCACTCTGCACAACCAGAGTAACACGTGAGGCACCAAATCACCAATTCCAGCTGCTCTACTGAAAGCAGCAGAGACAGTAGGAAAGGGCTGGATTTTAAATCACCACTCATTTTGTGTCATAATTTGGCTGCTATTAGGCAATTTGAATGGGCTCTTTTACCTTTGTTAACCATGTTTAATTAGGTCTGAGTGAAGCTGGACTGAAAGGACCTGCAGGTCTCCCAGGTCCAAAGGGTGAAGAAGGCTCTCCAGGCTTGGGAAGAGGAGCTGCAGGATTCCCTGGACCAAAAGGCTCAGCAGGAGACGTGGGTAAATACTGATGTTGGGAAAGCAGGATGTATTGCAGCTGAGGTTAATGGGTGGCATGGTCAGCAGAGCTACCAAAGACAGTTCCTGAAGCCACAAAGGTGGTTAGAAGCTTGACAGGCAAATGTTAAATCTGTGATGTTGCTCTATACTTTGAGAAACAGTTGGTTGCACAGTTCTGAAGGTATCTGTATCTCTCCTGAAGAGCACAATATGTGTTGTTTCTCCTCCTGTAGTGAGATGTCTCTTTGTTCTCCTCAATAGAAATGCTCCCCAGCCACTGTTTCTGTCAATGTCTGTGAAGATCCATGAAGACCTTTGGTTGTCCCTCATTTTGTGTTTCTTATTCCAGGTCTCCCTGGTCCTATGGGACTGCCTGGCCTGCCAGGAACACCTGGAGTTTCTTTTCCATCTGATATAAGGGGCAGACCTGGAGATGCCGGTGTTCCAGGCATTGATGGCAGTTCAGGTGTGTGTGGTTTGGAAGCTCTGTCATGGTGGCACTGGTACCATTCAGTACCTCACAGCCTTGTTGGAGAGGCTGAGACTCCAGCCTTTCCCCACACAGAAGGAAATGCTGGGGATAGCCCCAGAATTCACTTTGCCACAGAAACAGATTTTGCCAGTGAACTCTGTTGTCTCTAGGTTTTCCAGGTGCTCCAGGACCACGAGGGCCCCCTGGCCCAGCTTCTGACCAAGGGGACACAGGCACTCCAGGTTTCCCTGGTGTTCTTGGCTTGAGAGGCATTAAAGGTGATGTGGGACCCACTGGTCCAATTGGACTCCCTGGAGCATCTGGATTGAAAGGTAAGCTTGCCTTGAAAGGACCTGGGAGTGCTTTGGCAGCTGTCATGTGGCAGTAGGAATGGCTGTTGGGTGGTTGGTGTGGCCTCCTCCTTCAGGTGTAACAGCTCAATGTGATGGCTCAGTCTTTCCTTTTGGCTCCTGCAGCTTTTACCTACTGACTCCAAAAGCAGCAGTAGGGGCCAGCTCCAGATGTTCTCAATGCGTCCCTAATTATCTTTTTCCTCTTATCTTTGTTTTTTTCTGAGTAGAAGGTGTCCACCTGCAATGTTGCTGTGCTTGTGCTCTCTGTGCAAGGGCTGGAGTTGCTGTTTCATCCCACCTGTCCTGTATGCTCAGAGGCATTAGTGTGGTGGATTTAGGTCTCAACAAGAGGCTAAGAGGATTGTAGGAGTTCAGAGATGTTGTTCTGGGCTAAGGCAGGGAGCTTGTTGATCTCTCTTTGGTCTGTAGAAAGGAGGTCAAAGAGAGCTGCACACAGGGACCCCAGGAGCAAGGTTTGAGAGACACCACACAACTCAAAAGACAGGGCAGGATGGAGAACCTGGAGAACCACTGCCAGATGAACAGCTGTGCTGTCTTTGTAGGCTGGCAGATCCCATCCCTTTGTGCTGTGCACAGACATGGATTTAATAGTAAAGATGTGTACTCTCCAAAGCCTGTCCCTGAGCTACCCAAGGAAGGGGTACTTTCAATAAAGTACAGTTAGGTAGCAGTGGAAATTCTTGTCTTGAGGCTCTCCAGCCATTGTGGATGTGAAATTGGGCACAGACTGCCTTGAGGGTTGTGGTCCCCTCCACCTTGGAGCCACAGCTGTGTGTCAGAATCAGTGCTTAGGCCCAGTCTCAGCTGTGTGTCTTTGCAGGTGCAAGAGGTGAGCCTGGCCTGATGGGGATGCCAGGTAAAGATGGGCCTCCAGGGGATCCTGGTTATGCTGGCCTGAAAGGTGAAATGGGCCCTCAAGGTGAGTGCTGGAGGATTAAAAAGCTGTTATTTATTGCTCCTGGTTTGGGCTGGGGATGAATTCAGAGCTCCCTTATGGGCTTATTTGGGAGAGTCTTGATTTCTTTTAGACTGAAACAAGTAAGAAAGAGCTTGACATACTTTTTACAAGACACTCAGTGCTGATGTACAAAGGTGGTTCTAATTTCACATTTTTCTCCTTTGCGTCAGGATTAGCATCAAATCTGTAGGTTTTTGTGAGGTACTTACACATCCTTTGCCCATGTGCAGGTCTCCCTGGCAGACCAGGGGCTCCAGGAATAACCCCACAGCCAGAAGAAGTCACAGCCCCTCCTGGATTACCTGGTCTGCCAGGAATTGATGGTGTTCCTGGCTTTGAGGGAGACCCTGGATTCCATGGCCCAGCTGGAAAACCAGGTAAAAAGTACACTCAGATCACCAAAGTGCTGTTCTTCTGGAAGAAAAACACTACTTTATGAAATGCATCAGGAATGTTTACAGGGTTTTTTAATTAAGGAAAGAATTCCATCAAAAAATATATGTAAATATAATGCTGCATTTTTAACCATATGTGATACCCAGCTGCACCTCTCAATCCTTTTACAGACAACCAGGTCAGGTGGAGCCTCTTTTGGAGGTGGCTGTTTATAACCACAGCTGGTGAAGAGTGAGCTCTTGGCATGGCTGCTGACATCTTATTTCCCTTCTGGAATAAGATTACAGGAGTCAAAGCCAATAGTGTGAGGAAATAATGATAGTAATAATTGTATTTTATTTCAGGCCCAAAAGGTTTGCCAGGAAGATCTGGTTTGAAAGGACGTGATGGCTTACCTGGAACCCCTGGCATAGCTGGGGACCCAGGACCTTCAGGTGCCCCAGGACTACAGGGATTTCAAGGTAATTTTATGATTTGGGGAGCACAGATAAAAAGAAGCAAACAGTAGAATTGTGTTTGCTTACATCCAATTAGTTTAGGAAAACCAAGGGATATCTATGGTATTGTGTTTTGTATCTGCAATGCAGGAAATTTATTCTTCAGTGAGGAAAGTTCTGTCACATGTCCTTGTTGATGCTACAGCTGGTGTTTCTGTAGGTGCATTTCTAAACATCTTTTGGTTTTAATGTTTTGTGGATGTGGGAGTGATCTTGAAGATCTAGAGGGGTGATATGGTATTCACAGTAACCATAGCTGTGAGACTTGGACAGGAGAGGAAAGGCACAGTGACAAAGAAGAGAAAAATTATCAAGTGCTATAGCAGAAATGAATGAATTAGGTTTTGGTTGGTGCTTTGAGATCCTCAGAACTACTGTACTGTGATAGACTGGCACCAGAGTTGTTGGACAAAGAAGGAGAACTAAAAGAGGAAGGGAATGTGTGAGTGGTGCTGTGAAATGGCTGCATTTGGAGCTGTTCAGTCTAGTATTTCATATAACAGCCATATAGCTTGGGCTCCTCGTTGTACAGAGTGCCATAAGCAATGCCAGGCGGGGTACAGAGGCAGGGATGCCCCCCTGTGCCCTGGCAGTGGTGATGTTCCTGTGTCCCCAGGTGCTGTTGGGAAGCCGGGGCCCCCTGGGCTGCCGGGCATGCCGGGCCGCAGCGTGGGCGTTGGCTACACCCTGGTGAAGCACAGCCAGTCCGAGCAGATCCCGCCCTGCCCCATCGGCATGAACAAGCTCTGGGATGGATACAGCCTCTTGTATGTGGAGGGGCAGGAGAAGGCCCACAACCAGGACCTCGGTGAGTTGACAGAATTCTCTCAAGAGTGAACAACACAAAATAACATTTTAAAAGCCATCCTCCCTGGCAGTGCAGAGGGCTGTGGTGGGGCTGGTGGCAGGTGGCTTGGCCAGATCCACACTGGGAGCGGTGTCACTGGTGCCATCCTCACCACTAAATGTTGGTGTGAATGGCTTGGAGTCTTTGGCAGATGCTTGATATGACTGCTGCTCTGCTTCTTCCAGGCTTTGCTGGCTCATGTTTGCCTCGCTTCAGCACCATGCCTTTCATTTACTGCAACATCAATGAGGTGTGCTACTACGCCAGCCGAAACGACAAGTCCTACTGGCTCTCCACCACTGCTCCCATCCCCATGATGCCCGTGGACAGCGTCCAGATCCCACAGTACATCAGCAGGTGCTCTGTGTGTGAGGCACCTTCCCAGGCTGTGGCTGTGCACAGCCAGGACATCACCATCCCACAGTGTCCCCTGGGCTGGCGCAGCCTGTGGATAGGATACTCTTTCCTTATGGTAAGGACACTGCTGCTGGTGCAAAGGCAGCTTCAAACATTTCCATCCCTCCTCTCTAATGAGGTCACTGAGACTGTGTTCTGTGAGTTGCTAACAGGAACCTGGAACCCTGTCTCTTCTTACCTCAGTGCATTTCTTCATCAGCTGAGTTGCAGTAGCTCTGAGTTTGCTCTGTGTAGCACCTGCCCTGCTCAGTTTTGGTGGTAACACTGCTGCCTAAGTTCTGTATCACTACAGATGTTAGTTCTTAAAACCTTTAAATGTGGAAACAGTAATTCAGCTACAGTATTGACTTAATCCTCTTTCTCAGTGGAAAAAATTTTCCATTGCACTTCCCTAGAAGCTTATTAGTGTAAGATTGTTAGAAAAACATGATGCCAGCATCATTGTTTCCAAATTTTCCCATCTTTCAAGTGAAAAGCTGGTTTTCCATTATTCCAGGCCTGCATATTCAGCCTAAGTATGCTCCTTTGCTCTTTACCTTCTAGCCCTGACTCAAGAGACAGATACACATAGCCAGGGTATAATTTGATTGCCCGTGTACCTCTTTCTGTTCCTTGGAGCTCACTGAATTCCATCTTTATTTCAGCACACTGCAGCAGGGGCAGAGGGCGGAGGCCAGTCCCTGGTCTCACCTGGTTCCTGCCTGGAGGATTTCCGAGCCACTCCTTTCATCGAGTGCAACGGTGCTCGGGGCACGTGCCACTACTTTGCCAACAAGTACAGCTTCTGGCTGACCACGGTGGAGCAGGAGCAGCAGTTTGTCAGCGCTCCCCCCTCAGAGACTCTCAAGGCGGGGCAGCTTCGGACTCGCGTCAGCCGCTGCCAGGTGTGCATGAAGAACTTGTAACAGAATTGCAGTTATGGGAACAGTCTTTGTTACCCCTCGTTAGACATTGCTGCCTGGAGAAGGGTAAATTCACAAACCTGTTTTGTGTGTGTTTGATGGGTGAATCAAGACAGCCAGAACTCTACAGAAATCAAGTTTCAAGTCCAGGAATTTGTGCGCAGAGGAGGGAAAGACCAGTGTTCTGAAGCCATTTTTTAATGGAACATGGTGCTATGTTTTTACTTTGATGTTTTTTTCCCCTCTTTTATGGCTACCTCAGAAAGTCTCAGTGAGTTCCTTACTCAGACTGAAGAGCAGCTGACACCTTGTACCACTCCTCTGTCCAAGGCACATCCAGTCATCACCCAGAGACACTTTGCCAAAGCTAGGCTGAATTAGTGCCTTTGCACACAGTATTTGGTCTAGTGTAAAGGAGTGGAGACTCATTCTCCTGTGAAACACAGAACCAGCTAAAATTTATCAGGATATGCTGGGCGACTTGGAAACACTATGCACTATTGGTTGATAATGGATTTTCTTAGAAAAATTGAAAAATGAATTATTTGCTTTGCTTATTACACAGATGGAACATTCTTTCCTCCAGTGAGAGGTAACCAGTTCTAATCCAGCCTGCTATCCACAGCCTACCTTAATGCAATTTTTCATGTGAAGATAAATCCAAAACACTCTACCATTTTTCATTGCTTTCTGTTGAAATATATTCCAGGTCTGTTGGCTTCAAGGTCTGTGCTTATCTCCTTGCAGCCTCTGATATACAGCCATACTTTATTAGCCAACATTTATTACTATGAACATAAATTTCCTTTCTGAGGCAGCTTTGGCACACTTATTTTCAAGCTTATTATTTAAGCTGTGTGTGTTTGAAAAGTAGAACCTTCACTAGATGGCATGCAAGCTTATGCAGATACAGGAGTAAGCAGCTATGGGATGTACGTTTTTTACTCCTGCAGTCACCATGTGTTGTATCCTGCTTCCTCTGGGCTTTATTGCTGTAAGTTTAAAAAATTGTATCTCTACTGTCTGCACTGTTAACTTTCCTTCAGGGCGTAATTAAAGAGAAGTGCCACTAATTGGATTTTCCTTGTATATTTTAGGGGAAAGCCATGACAAAGGTATGGTTGTACCTATAATGAATTCATTCAGTAGGACTAAAGTTATTACCTTTAACCTCTCTGGAGTGAAGGGTGTGAAATCCTTGTCTATTGACATCCCAGGACATTTCAAAGGAGTGCCTTGCAAATACATTGTCACCTTGGCTTAAAAATCTTTAGGATAAAGTTATTCAGAAAATTCTTATTAATGCATGACTAAGACATTATTTTAAGCAGATAATAATCAGTAAAGATGAAAGTATTACTTGCATAACACATTATCATCTTCACAGATGGAGGTCAGAGCTCTCCAAGTCCTGGAGTTAAACCACACTAGAGATGAACAGGGAAGTTGAGGAACAATGTTGTCTTTCACTTATTCCTAATTGTGAAAGATCAGCAACTGCTCTGGATGTATTTTGCAAGTATCTTTAAGGCATTTTAACACTCCTGAGCAGCAGTCCTTTCCTCCACTCTAGTTCCCAGCTGTCCTGGCACAGAGCATGTGGGATTTACATCCTGGGTTATGCACATGCACTTGTGTGCACAGAGCAAAGCTCAAGACTTCTGAAAAATAACACAGATAACTGACAAAGTACAAGGAAATTTTCATCCACTGGCTTCCCATGGTGCTACAAAGAGTCTGGTTGGTCAGGTCTTTTATCTGCGGGGACTTGGCTTTATTTTTGGACATGACACATGCAAACACAATTAATTTATTCCCCAGGATCAGAGCTTTATGCATTTTTAGCAGCACTGCCTTTAGAGAGCTGCTTCTCTCAAAGTAACCAGCAGCTCCACTCCTGTCTCTGTCCAAGCTTCCATCCAGTTCCACCTGGCAGGTGCAGGGAGCAGGAATTCCAGTCACCTGCTCTGCCATCAGCCCCATTTCCATCCATCTGTTCACCCCCACCCAGAATCCTTCAAGAGCTCTGCAAGGCTCAGGCTTCTCTCTGAAGAGGCTGAGGGTGGCTTGGGGAATGAGCACCTGGTACTCCACTGAGGGTCTTTTAATTATTTTTAGCAGGTACTGCTCGAGACTGAGCATTTCAGAGCAAGGGCTCATTTTAATTTTTTGTCTGTGGGGAGGAGAGGGCTGCAACTGATGTCATAAGCACAGTAACTTCATGTATTAATGAAAAAGAAGTACTTTGTTTAAAAAAACCCCACAAAACCTGTGCAGCTACTCCATGGAGAGGGGAAGAAAATGGTATTTTTTCTATATGTATAGTTTCCAAACCATGGCTAATAAACATTGAAGGCAAACAAGATGAACTGTGCCCAGGTCATGACTATTTTCTTGGAAATCACACTGGCCCTGACCCAGAAGTGCAAGTGAGAGGAGACAGCATTCAGGATTTCTCTACATGGTCGTTTATTACTGAAGATGAAAATGTGTGACTCACGTGCATTACACTATGGTGACAAAGTGATCAGAATGGGGACTGTGATAGTAAAAAGGAACTGTAGAATGAATTAAAAGATCTTTGCCTTTATTCTGAGCTGGTTTTCTCAGAGCTGCTACAGAGATACTCTTTCTAAAAAGAAACAAAACTGCACCGGCTCTGCTGATGAAACTGGAGAATTAAGGCACTTTTACCAAAACAGATTTCAAAAGGCAACAAGTCAAAACCCAACAATTAAGTAATTTGCATATGCCTATATATTAAGTTTTAAGATAACCTGGGTTATATTTAGTTCACACAAACAAATTAACAAAATATAGCAGCATACAACCTATGAAAAGCTTAAGAAATTTATTAGATGCACAGATAAAGTGCAGTAACAGAGATACTTGTGTAAATCTTTTTTAAAATAAATAAAGTACAGTTAAACCACCTTTGACTCTCTTTAGCTCTGGAAGAAAAGTCAGCCTAAGTTTTAATGATTGAACTTTAAGGTCAAGGTGAAATATATCAACTATAACAGTGGTTGTGATCTGTATCAACTCTTTGAGGCTCCTGTTCCTCTTGAGGTCTCCCAGAAACAGGAAGGCTATTGCAAAATGGATACGTTAGACATAGTTCCTTTCACAGAAACATTCTTGTCATAAAGTGTGGTTGCTCAAATACATGTTAAAATATTTAACAAGGAAACAATTTTCTCCTGATCCAGTTGATCTTTTAAACAAGACAATGCATTTTTTCTATGATGCAGCCCACAGGAAGGAACAGAAGTAGACATCCTCCTCAACTGAAGACTCTTGCTTTAAGAACTAAACTATTGCATTATATGAGAGCAAGAAATACCCATTTTGTGTTATCCTTTTCTCCAAACATACAGCCCACTGACAGACTTATTTTTGCCTTAATCTCAGAGGTCCATTTGTCTTCCAGAAAGACATACATTAAAAAGAGGTTCCCTTTCAGGGTCTTATAATAAAATCTTTCAGTGCCTTTCCATCTGGGGAAGCTCTTTGACAGAAGGAACTGTCCCTGTAGGAGTTTTGGATGATACCAGATGTTTGTGCTCTGTTATCCATGATTTCAGGCACTTTTGGGCTAACATGGCTGTGTAATTTATGTCAATGCAATAATATTAGCAATATGTCAGAAGAGTCACCACAGTTTCCTTCATACACTCAAGATTTCAAATTCTTCTTCCAATTCAAATAGCTTGTCAGTAGATTCAATAAGTTCTGAAAAATAAATTAAACAATTTAGAATGTGAAGACGTGCCTGATTTTGTTTACTAAAAAAACCCTCAAACCTCCCCCCCCCATCCTTCTGAAATGCTGCCTTTGAAATATTTTCAAAGATTTAAAAATATCTTGTGCTAACACATGTAAACTGGACACGGCCTGTTTGGATAACTGATACTCTGTAAGAGCAAGGCATTCAATCATGCAGTGATTGCCTGATCCTCAGGAAAGCCCAGTTATTCCACCTGTGGTGGTTCTGTGCTGGCTGAGGAGCCTCACTCTGCTTTCAGGGTACCACACCTGCTCCTGTGGTTGTCACTTCTGGCTTGCTTGGAGGTATGAAAGGAGGCCAGTGGGGTGGGTGCTTCTGCACCAGCTCAAACATCCGCAGGCTCTGCTGCTTTAGAATCTCCTGAGGACAGAATACGAACCAAAAACCATTTTTAGTATTGTGTATCTATCAAAGAACAAAGGCTGTAAATTCCTGTTAGGTCAGGTACCTGCCATCATGAATCACAGCTTCACACATTTCTAGTATTGTCCTACTTGAAAACACACCTGGAAGAGGGATCTCTTAAACTCCTACAAGTTACCAGTGCATTATAACGAGCTTTTATACATCTATAGTTTTGATTACACGGAGCAAACACATACCAAGAACATACTTCTGCCTTTTAAGTTACTTGCTTGGACCTCTCTGTTTTCTGTTAATCAATGGGAACAAAAAACAGATCTATCTACTCAAAAAAATCCAAGAGATTTTGGAAGATAGGTTTTGATCAGGAGAAACAAGTTATTGAAGCAAAATTTCACTGCTATCAGATGAGCTCCAGCATATCCTCTACTTCAGTTATTTGCAAACTGTTTCCTGTAGCCTTTTTCTAAATAAATGCTTTTGGTTGGTGGTACTTTATATTCACATTCCTGTTGCTTAATATTCCAGCTGCTTGCTGTTTGTCAGTAAATGACTTAGGTATGAGCCACTAACACAGTACTGCTAACAGAAGACAAACTCAGAAGGGGTGGATGCACTTCTTCTCCCAGTGCCAGGGCTCAGGGTTACAAAATGCTGAACAAGCTCCATCAGCAGTGTCATCTCCCCCTGATCATTAGTGCCACCTTCACTGGGGATCATTTGATTTGCAGGCCAGGAATTTCCATCAACCAAAAAAAGAACAGTATCCATGATTTCATACAGATGAAAAGATAGTAGTATTACCTTTTGTACAAGACTACACCAGTTATCAAAATCACATTCTTCTTTGCAAAAGAAGCCCTAAGGAGAGAATACACAGAGTAATATTAAATACAGTATGTCAGTGAGCAAAGATACTGTGGTATCTATGTATGGGTTATATCTCAAGTGACAATCACCCATAACCCAACCAAAGGAAACTAGCACGAGATCAGACTGAATTTCTTCAACTACCACAGTATTTTTGTGGTCTATACTGGATTACTTCTACAAGTAATTCCACTTGAAGATTTGTAGATTAAATAAAACAAGTTCAGGTGAGTATCTTCTTGATGGCAACCAATGCACAGATGATAGTGATGGAATAAAATAAGGAAACATGATTCAGTTCCTTGCTTTGACTTTCAAACTACTTCTTGGAAAAGGTCTGTGTTGCCCAGGAAGGAAATTTAATTGGCTCCCCAGGATACAAACAGTTGGTTCCCTGCTTGAGCTAAAACTAATGTATCCTATGCAGTTCAAGTACTGTGTGTTGAATTTTAGATTGCACAGGAGTGCCCCGAGATCTTGACTGTGACCAAGGAAACATGTTGCTGCCCTTATCAATACACAGAGGTATTGCTCTGAACAAAGTACACACATTTATCATTTTCTAACACCTACTAAAGCTACTGAAGGGTCCAAATTCATGATCTTCATTCTGTGAGGGGCTTGCTGGCAGTGGAAGCTCTTGTCATCAACTGTGCCATTTTCTTCTGAATCTACAAAACTCTGAGTGGTGTGAGGGTCCAAGTAGATCAGCTCATTGCCTGGAGGGGTAAAATCCACACGGTGATAACAAGCAAGAAGCAGTAATAAACATTTATTCCATCCAGACTTGTAAAACATAAAGAGAACTGGAAAGCCAGGCACAACAGTATCCCACAGGGCATTTAGCATAATTTTCCACTGTTACCTTTTAGGGTAGATTTTTCAGATTTTTTTTCTACCTTTGTCACATACTTTCCTTTATCTACATGAAGTCCAGTACATTTTTTAAAAATCTCAACTGCAGTAATCCCTAACATTCCTCAGATCAAAGATACAGGATGACCACAAATCCAATCTGTAATCCCATTAGGCATTCACCCAGAAATTGAACAAGTAAGTCTGACTAAAACAGCTCAGGTTTTACAAAAGAAAGAACAAAATATCCAAGGAGCTACGGATCAAACCAGGGTAAAATATCAAAGGCTGAATCTAGGATCAACTGTTGCATTAATTAATAAAGACATGGAAGAAGGTGAAAGACATACTGCTTTGAGAAAAAATTGAAAAATGAGACAATAATTTAGGAAAGCCAGGAAGCAAAAGAATAAAACAAGACACTCTTCACTGGAAAGTATTAATGATTAGAAAAAATACAGTATTTAAGTAGCAGTGACATTTCACATTTTTTGAATGCTATCAACTTTCCTTAGTGTCTTGTTTTGCTTGTATCATTCCATATTTTTATATCAAGCTTTGCTGCTTCTTTTCTGTTCCTATAAGGATGGTCTCATACTATTCCTGAAGTGTCTGACGTATGTTTCTTCTTCTCCATTCTCATGCTTAAAATGCTTACTACAGCCCCTTCCCAAAGAAAATCCTTTCTCTTTCAGTCATACGGATATTTGGAGTAAGTTTCTTTCTTCCTTACCTAAAAATCCTATAAAATAATAGGCATTATTGGGTTTCCCTCCTAATGCTCCCAAAGACTGTGGCATCTTAAAGCATTCCTAGGAGTCCAAAGAGAGAGAAATTAAATTGATTTGTTTATTGATGTACAAGATACCTGCACTTTTTCACATAGACAAAGAAGTGACTGAAGAATGCCTTACTTTAAAGGCATCAATATACACTGGGTTGATGTGATTGATCCCCAGGCGCAGAGGGATAATGAGCAGGAGGGGCTTCCAGCCTGGGCACAATCCTGCTGTGTTCTTGTTTGGGCCAAGAGCACTCCTGTGCAAATGTGCACTGCTGTGGGCAACACTGCTGCTCTGGGCAGGGCACCAGCACATCTTCTCTGGGGGAATGAAAAGAGACATCAGTGAATGCACACAGCAACACAGAGCACGTCTTTCAATCATGAATTAAATTGCTTTTCCAGACAGAGCTCCTGTTTTAAGAAAAAAGGAGCAGGGCATGGAAATCCTGACTATTTAGTAGAAGTAATTCTGGCAGTCAGAGTATGTGCTGGCACATTAGTGAGACATGGGAAAAATGAGGGGATGAATGTTTAAGACTGAAGTTGCATTTACTACTCGCAGTATTAAAGCTGTCAAGCTTTGCCTGGGAGATGATACAGCAGGGAGGAAGCATTAGAAACTCTTCAGGGAACTCTTCCCTTCCAGTGATGTAGACATAAAATAAGCAGAAGTAGGGACTAAGGTAGAACCAGGCTGTGGCTAAATAGCACTTGTAAACCTTACAGTTTATAAGTTGAAAATGGGCCACACATTTCTGAAGGATCTGCCCTTCATTTCCCTTTTGCCTGACAAAAGCAAATTTCTGCCAAATTTCTATTACAAGCAATTCTCTGTATTTTTACATATTGCAACTTCATTCCATTGGTGGAGTAGGAGTTAAGGAAGAACAGACCAAACTCCACTTTCTCATCCACATGGTATGTGAGCTGGTCACCAAAAATCCTCACTGTTCTGTGCTAACTTTACTTTTGGAAACCCCAAACCTGAGTATCCATTTCCTTTATTCCTTTTCTTACCCTGGGAACACGTAGGGATAGTGCCAAGATTTTGCTCATACTTGGATACATTCAAATCAAAAACTGTCACCAAGAAATAATCACAGAATCATCAAATTATTAAGGCCAGGAAAGACCTTTAACGTTATCAAATCCAACCACTACCCTAATGCTCCCAGAGCATAATTGTCCAAACAATTAAATTTGCCATGAGCTTGAGCTTCCCTTTGGTATCTGCTGAGACACTAGAGCAGTCCTGCAGAAACTCCTGCTTCACTTACTGATGTCCTCGATGACCACAGTATTGTCCATAGATACATAAACTGCTAATGAATTCCATTCATCAAATAAAGCAAGCTTCCTAGAAAACACAGAGGCAATAATTAATAAAAGCTTATTAGGACCATGAGGATAGCTTTTGACTCAGGACAGTTAAATAGTTCTTGAGTAAAAAAGTTACTTATTTGGAAGAAAAAATTGTTGGTTTTTTTAAGTGTCCATGCAATAAAAAGAAAACTTTCAGTGTTTAACATATTTACAAAAAAATAATAATGAGTGGTTCCAGGAAAAGCACACACACTGTATCATGTGAAAGCTGTTTTGTCCTTTTGCCAAATGCAGGGATAGCAACAGCTCAACCACATCATCAGGTTTATTACTTTTTATTGCAATTAACAGATTCCACTGTGGGATTCTGCCCATGGTGCCTAACATCATGTAGAGAAGAAAAAAATTCCTATGCCAGTTTTTCCACATTATTCTGTGCTTAAGAAGTTCAGTGGAACTATTTCAGGTTGTTAAAAGCCAGAGCAGTTCAAGATTTTGGCACCCAAAATTTAGGAGGGTGGCATAATAGCACACAGGTTTCTGTCCACTTGGTGTGACATCCAGAACTCTGGGGAAGGGAGCTCTCAGGCTGCACAGGCAGTGCTGGGTGTCTAAAATAAGCCTGAAAAACTGGTATGTGAGTCAAGAAGAATTTGTAAGGGAAAGGAGCTGGAGGCCAGGACATCCTTGAGCTCCTTTTTCTCTCCAGAACATGTCTGTGCCAGGGCTGCAGCAAATGGCACCCAGGAGCCGCAGGATGGGATATTCCCTATCCCTCAAAGTCAGCTCTAGTGAGGCCTCCAGGCCAGGAGGAGTTCCCATGTTCTCCCCAGCAGCCTCAGGCAGCCCCAGGAGCACATCCCAGGAGCCCCTGCCATGACTTACTTCAGCACTTGAGCAACTGTGTTTGGTCCAAACCACTCCCCAATGGACTTCCCCTCTCCAACACCCATCTGTGCTGTTGTGGAAAGGGAAAACAAACCACAGAGAGGCTGGTCACAGTCTGTGTCACGCATGGCCTACCAATACCTTCACAAACACTCCAGAGCAAGCTGTATTTGGCAACAATTATTTTCTCAACCTATACTCTTTTCAACACTTAATGACTGCTAGTTCCCTTGGAAGTTGACAACTACAAATATGTCCTTACTTACAAATTACAGCAATAACTTCTATGACTGTCCATTTGAACACTATCAACTCTCCTACCCAAAACCTGCACACTCTATTCTAGAATACAGATTTATTTAGGTCTAAGTATAATATTTCTGAATTATTATACTTTGTACCCACTTGCATACATTTTTATTTATATGTAAAAATACACATTGTCTTCATAATCACCGTTTAAAAATGTTTCATTAACTTACTTCAAAAAAGAAAGTTTCAACAGCATAGGAATTTCAGCAGACAAAAGGAAGTTGATGTGTGCTCTTACCCATTTGGTGGATGGAATAACAGCAATCTTTTCTATCCAGAAAGCACCGTAAGATTCTATGATATTCTTCTGGTTGCTTTTTGTGTTTTTCCCATTGCCAATCTTTCAGGAAAAAAGTTATACAGATTAAAAAATAATATTTTCATTGTACTGATCAAATTTCTAAATGGCAGAAAGCCATACAATGAGATTTTAAGAGACAATCCATCTCTAATATTTACATTTTATTTAGAAGTCACACCTTGTCATTTATTACCAAGCTGCCCTTTATCTATTGTGTGAAAATTGGGAAACTAAAATAATAATGCCAACTGCAAGTATATCCCAAATGATCACTGCTGAGAATTGATAGCTATTGCTCTATGTGAGCTTCCAAGACTATATAAAACTACCTGTTCTGTTCAGACTTTATCAGATTTGCAAACATTTGTAGGATTTGTGTACTCATAAAGCAAAATCCAAACACAATGCTGGCCCTCTCCCACAGCAAAATCCAAACCACGGCTTTGCCACACCAGCTTCTGACATAAGGTAATTACCTCACATTTACTAACAGAGAAACACATACACAGGGCTGGTGCTCTTTAGATCCATACTGCAAGTTAAAGATTAGTTTTTCTCAGGTAATTATGTTTGTTTGCCAACTCTTTCAGTTAAATCTTTGCACTACCATTTTGTGTATTCAGTTATTAAAGTGGTAAATCCACACATTGTGCTGCCATAGAAACCATGACAAAAGAGCACAAGGATCACAGACCCAGCCACAGCAAGGTAAGTGACAGGAGAGTGTCACACAGAGCACACCTATGACACTCACCTGCGGCTCTGGGATATGGGGTGTCAGTACAGAATTACAGGCCCTGGTGGGGTCTGCTGTGGGGTCTGATGATGGCTGAGTGGTTTGTGAAGTACTTTTGTGTGGTGTCTATCACTGTCACTACAGACACCCTCACCCTGGGCTAGTATTTTGGTGGCTATGTAATGAAATGTAGCAAGTTTTCCCTTAGCTTCAACTTGGGTATTCCTCAAAAAGATTTATTTTATTTATTTATTTATTTTAAAAAATAACAACAGTGGGATTCCCTATCTGTCCTTCCTCTGTTTTTGTTTCTCTGCCTAAGACTGACATGATTTTGCCTCATCAGACAAAAATAGTTCACTAATAACTTTATCAGGGCATCAAAGAGAGTTTCATTAATAAATTTAGGTTTCACGCTTTTATGGAAAATGACAACAAAAATGAAACAGCCTCCAAATAACTCAAAAGTTGCCTCAGCAACAGTACTCACCTCTTCCTAAATGTCTGCAGATCAGTGCCTGGGCCAACATCATCTGCCCACACCTCAGCATGCATCCCCAGCCCGCGTCAGACGAGGGACCGGTGCCTCCTGCCAACAGAGGGGCTCAAATCAGCACGGGCTGTGCATGGAGCCAGCTCTGAGGGAACCCACAGAAAAACCTCTGAGAGCTGAGACCCACAGGCAAACCCCTAATAACTGAAACCCACAGAAAAACCTCTGAGAGCTGAGACCCACAGTCAAACCTCTGACAACTGAAATCCACAGTCAAACTCTAACAACTGAAACCCACAGTCAAACTCTGACAACTGAAACCCACAGTCAAGCCTGTGACAGCTGCCCCACAGCTGAGGGGGAGCCAGCCTGCCCCACTGAGCCAGCTCCTTTCTCCCACAGTGCTGCTGTCACTTCACTGCTTGCCCCACAAACATGAAGACCTGATTATGTACAGGTACAAGCAAACACTGATTTTAATGGCTTTAATCTTTTGTTTGCACACACAGTTAAATTATGATCAAAATGTTCTAGTAGTGTAAAAATGACTTTTCAGTCCCCAACATCATCACTAATCCTGCTAATCCATAACCAGGCTGCTGGAGTGCTGCATACTCACCAATAGGTGAAAACTTTCTTCTGTAAGTGAACCAGAGACGAGCACTTATATCCAACAATAATTTAGATTTGTCTGGAATAATTTTAAGATGAAATAAATTATTAAAACAGACTTAAAACTGAAAAATTCAAAGTATCCCTGTACAATTACTATATAGAGTGCATGGAAGGCTCCTATAGCTTTTACATACAAGACTCTTAGTACTTAAAACATTTTTTTAGCAATTCAAACACAGAGAGCTTTTGCAGACTGCTAATTAAAGTTAACTTATTATGGATGAAATAATTACTAGCCAATGAAATTTTACAAGGTGCTTGGAATGACTATGCCCAGCCTGAATAAAACAACTCTGGAGAACTGTCCTCAGGAAAGAACTGGTAAAGCAGGTTAAGAAGTTCTACGTGCAAATCAACATGGAACTATACATTACCTCCAAACCCAACAGAAAGTAATCTTAAGAAAAGGTTAATAATGTTAAATTGAATGAAACCTCTCTTTTTTCTGTTCGTTTAACCACATGCACTTACAGAATCCTCCAAAGGCTCTGAAGAATGCTTAAGAATCCTGTTTGCTGCATTTTCCCTTGGCTGTGGCTCAGACTGCCTGGCTTTTCCAAAGGATTCTCCAGCTGATCAAGGCTGCCTGCAGCACCCTGGGCTGTCCTGCACTGGTGGCCACTGCCTTTGCCATGTAACACAGGAGGATGGCCCTGTCTTCTCCCCAGGGAGCAAAACTCATTTCTGAAACCTTATTTTTATGTAAACACATTACTCTGCTCTAACTTTTAGGCCATGTACTTATTTTCACTAAAATGCAGTACGTGCCATAGACTAACTTATTGTTGTTATTTGAAATATCATTTCAGTTGCAAGTAACAGGCTGTGGACAGCATCCCTCATAGGAAAATGACATCAGTAATGCTGAACATTTCCCAAAAGTAATTTATATATTCATTTCTGAGGCCCTGTGTTGTGGAGACTCACATCTGACAGCCTCTGCTGTGAATGTGATCATATTGCATGGATTATAGTGGGAGCACACTGGCCTTGGTTCTGGTTTCTGGACAGGAGGAATTCCACTGCTTACACCTGGTGTCTCACTGATGGAGAGCCAACTTCCCTCATGAGACATTCAGGGAACACAAGGAAATCAGGAGCTGTTGCTGCATGTGAATCTATGAATATTCTACAGATGTTACAGATAATTTAATTCTACATATACCTGTGTTTAGGTGGTGTTGCCTTCCTAAAATCCACACTGGCTCATCAGTTTCTGGAAATTCTTCTAAGTAGTCTGACAAAAGAGTGATCTGGTTTTCATACCTAGACAAAACTGAACAGGAATAGACAAAATTCAAACTCCATTTTATCCCCTTGCTCCTTTATACCCAACCTGGAGCTCTCAAACTGAACTAGTTTGTAGTAAGTCTTTACAGCCTTTGGGGCTTCTGAGCAGTGCTGCCAGCTGCTTTTAATTTTCTCATTTAAAAGCTGTTCTGACTGAAAGAACCAATGCCTTGGTTTTTATTTAGATCCTTAGTGAGTGCAGGAATAACACCTTTATAAGCTATCTCACTGAAGCCAGTGACAGAAGTTCAGGGTGACTGCAGTGAGGATGAGATTTGATTCAAGATAATGAGGAAAGGGAAAAAAAAAAAGGCACCACAGCTTGATCTGGAACATAGAAAAAATACAAATCAGAGTGATTATGGCCTCATGCTTAATGGAAAGCATGTGAAAAGTGTTAGCAAGACTGGGCTTTACTTTCCCAACTGGAGATTTGAAACACTTCAGAAAAAAAACAGATGTATTAATGTTATTATTCAACACCATATCTATTTAGTGAAAAATAACAAATGATAATTATTACTACCAAAAGAAGACAGTCCAACTATTTTCTAGATCATTAAAATGGTGCTTTTTGGAAGAGTGCAAAAACCCTTCAAGTATAAAAATTAATGTAAAATCATACATACAAAGAAATAGTTCATTTAAAAATAATACACATTCCAGCGATCAGAAGGGAGCTGCACCACCGTCTGGCTGGAGCCCGGGGCCAGCAGCGCCGAGCCCCGACACGGAGCGTGCCCGCAGGCAGGGGTGAAACACCGCGCCAGGCTCCTCCAGGGCCGGCGGCTCAGCTAAACAGCTCCTCGCCCCGCGCTCTGCATTCCCCGGCAGAAAAGCCGCCGCTCACTGCACTTCCAGAGCAGATTACCTGGTTTTTACTCCAAAGACTTAAGACACTCTGGACCCCCGAAATCCAACCGGAGGCACCTGCCCCCCTTTCGCGGCCGCCTCTCCCGCCCCCGCTGCCGTCCGACACCCCGAGCACTGGCGAAGGCACCGCCGGGGTTTCTTTTCCCTTGCCGGGATCCCCTTCCCGGCGCTCCCCCACAGCGCTCCCCCCGAGCTGCGGCGCCTCACGGAGCGGGGCTGCCAGACCGAGCTCCGGCCCCCCGGCTGAGGCCGCTCCGCGCCCCGGCCGAGCCCCCTCACGCCCGAGCCCCCTCCCGAGCCCCCAGCCCCGGCCCCGGCAGAGGCCGCGGGAGCCCAAGCGCCAGGCGACCCCTCAGGGTGGATCGCACCGCGCCGGCCCCCGTCCCTCAGCCCGCGGGCATCTCCCGCCGCCGGGAGCCCCACTGGATCCCCGGAGCCCCGGCCTGGCCCCTCAGCGCCGCCCCGCCAGCCGTGCCCGCGCCCCGCGCCCCTCACCGGCCTCCATCCTCCCGCTGTCACCATCCTCCTCCCCTTCGCCCCGACACGGAGGCACAACACGGCCGCGCCGCGGGGCGCCCTGGGAGCTGCAGTCCCGCCGCCAGCCAGGAGCGCACGGCCCCCGCGTGCAAGGGACTACAAACCCCAGCAGCCCCCGCGGCCCGGGCGGTGAGAGGAGCAGGCGGGCAGGGGCGATTGGCTGGACTGGGCGCCGGCCCCCTCCTGATTGGCGGTTCGCGGGCTTGGCCCCGCCCCGCGGGTGGGCAGGCGCGGGGGCAGCATGGAGGGCGCGGTGTCGGACGTGGCCGTGTGTAACCTGGCGTTCGCGGGGCGCCTCGAGGAGCTGCGGGCGCTGCTGCTCCGCGACCGGGCCCAGGCCACGCGGGCCGACCAGGTCAGCCGGCTGCGGCCCCGAGCGGGCTGGGGGCGGCTCCTGCCGGCCGCTGCCCTTCCTTGCCCCGCTGACCGCTTCCCTCCCGCAGGATCACCGCACCGCGCTGCACTGGGCCTGCTCGGCGGGACACACGGACGTGGCGGAGCTCCTGCTCGGGCTCGGCGTGCCTGTCAACGACAAGGACGATGTGAGTCTGAGGGACCGCGGGGCGCTCCGGGTGTGCGGGTGCTGCCGGGCCCGCTGCTGTCACGGTTTCAGCCGCGGAGGGGCTCTGACAGCGGCCGGAGCCCTCCCGGAGCCGCTTGCGCCGCTCCCTCCTCGCCCTCGCCCCCTCCTGCCGCCGGCCGCGGCCCCCAGGCGGTGTCTGGCACTTGGGCAGGTCCCGGCTGCTCTGTGGGAAGTATTCCACGTTTGGAAATAGGCGTGAGGAGGAGATTTCAGACCTGCTTATTGTCCCGGAATTTTAAAAGAGCTGTATTTATGAGGGAAGTTGCAAAATCAGGGGTACTTGGGTGGTTCTTGGGGTTTTCACATTGCCTTTATCTCCGTGTGAGCTCTCAAATATGTTGTGCCAAATCATGAGGCAGCCTGAAGATCTCTCACACTGGGGAAGGCATAAATAAAGCAGGTGCAGGTTCAGTGGTTTCACAGTTGGAAAGGAGATGGCCTGCTCCTGTTCTAGAGGAAGAGTTTAAATATTTGTATCCGTTACAAAGCATCCTAAATGTCATCCATAAAGAAGTAAATGTCTCATCCGTTTAGAGAGTAGGACATAGGAAAAGTTGTTAACACTCTTTTCTACTACTGCTGTTCTTAAAAAGGCATTAGTGTAAATTCTGCAGGGACAAAGTGTTCTGCAAAGATACCATGCATTACTGCATAGCAGAAGTTATTTCTGTCATTTAACTGACAGCTTTTTCCAGGTACTGAATGCAGGGGTGTAAGAAGGCATGAGCCTTGCATCTAGTGAAAATCAGTAATATTTTAGCTTTACATTGGTAAGAATATGAGCAGTGTGAGTAGTTCAGGTTTGTCTGGGTTATACATTATCATATTTTTCTGCCTGAAACTCATGGTTTGAATAATGTGGATTTCTTCTTGCCTCTGTAGGCTGGTTGGACTCCCCTGCACATTGCTGCTTCAGCAGGCCGTGATGAAATTGTGAAAGCCCTCATTGCTAAGGGTGCTCATGTAAATGCTGTCAATCAGAATGGCTGCACACCCCTGCATTATGCAGCCTCCAAAAATAAGCAGGAGGTATGTTTACCTAAGCTACTGGAGCTGGTGGTGTTCTTGGAAGAAGGATTTAGGTGTGTTAAACCCACATCCTCCTCCCCTGCTCCTTTCTCTTTCAACATGCTCAGATTGCAATCATGCTTTTGGAGAATGGAGCAGATCCAGATGCAACAGATCATTTTGAATCCACCCCGTTACACAGAGCAGCAGCCAAAGGAAACCTAAAAATGGTACAGATCCTTGTGCAGCACAATGCAACTTTGGATATCCGGGACTCTGAAGGGAATACTCCTCTGTAAGTAATTTTTTATTTTTATTTTGCTTAATATAGAGTAATTTCTGTGAAATTCAACTCCATTACTTCAATGTCTTTTTCTTTCTTTAATTTTTTGTTGCTTCAAAATACACTCTTGCTTCACATCCCTGTGCAATTAAAAAGTATTTCAGAAAGTCATACGTAGTATTTTACCATAGTGGTCTGTGCATGCATACTTTACCTTGTGTTACTGCATCCACTTAAAGAGTGTAGAACACATTTTGTATTAATCTGAAATATATTGGTTGTTGCTGTGGGGTAGAAAGTGAGCTAATGGCATCAGAGTCAGAGGAAACTGGTCTTGCAGGCTGGTCTACTCTGTCTTGCAAAGCAAGAACTCATTTCAGAAGCTTTTCTTCACCTCTCTAAAGAAAATCAGCAATTGAAATACGATCAGCCCAATGCTTATTGTTACCTGAGAGATCAATTTGAATCTGTAAGGGTTACAGCTACTTTGAAGTTGGTGTCAAAACCACAGTGGAATCCAGATTTTGCTGTGAATAAAATCAAGCAGTAAGTTTTAGCTGTACATAAATCCCAGTATGGACTTGGAATGCGCACAGTTCTTCCTAGGACACTGTGCCAAATGGAGAAAAGTATTTGCTGCATTTGCAGTAACTCATTATTTTTTAGCACCAGACAATTTATTTCTCACCTTCAATTTAATAGAGATTGCCATTTTCCATTCTCATCATGGATTATGTTCTCTTTAGCTTTGCTGACTGCAGAGCCAAATCCTAACCCAAAGAACTGTCTTAACATTGCAAGGAGAGCAGCAGGAGGAATGTTCTTGAGTTGCTTAATGACAGCAGAGGGACTGGACAGCAAGCTTTGGAATCTGTCTAGGTAGTTGGCTGCTTGTGGATTTGTTGTTCTCAGATGTATCTCCCCCCCAACATTGACACTGTCATTTTGACAAGGTGTAATTGTTGCTCTGTACAAGCTTGGACAGTTTAACAGTGGCTGTGGGTTTCTTGTTCTCACTGCAGCCATTTAGCCTGCGATGAAGAGAGAGTGGAGGAGGCAAAGCTGCTGGTGTCCCATGGTGCAAGTATTCACATTGAGAATAAAGAAGAGCTGACCCCTCTGAAAGTGGCCAAGGGTGGCCTGGGAGCCATCCTTAAAAGAATGGTGGAAGGCTAGAGGGGGCTTCACTTGAGTCTGTCTCCTGTTGCACTTCTGCTTAGGATTGCAAACTTCATATTTTGATAGTTCACCTGGGATGTCATGTATGGTATCAGCATGTTTTTATTGAGGCTGTCTTTCAAGTGCAGTGCCAAAACAACTCTTTGTACTTCCTGTTAATTAAATTGTTCACTGACTTTAAAGTATTTTTCAATATCTTGCAGTTTTCTTTCAGTTTACAGTGTGATGTGTATAAATGTGGTATTCCTTCTACTTCAGATCCCAGTTTAGAATTATTTCTTTCAAGAAACAGGACCAAAAATGTTTTCGCCGTTTAAATCCAAATTTGTTTTCTTCTAGAATCTTTGTTTTTTCTCTTAGCTTTTGTGATTTGTGTGTGGGGTTTTGTCTGTGTTTTGTGGGTACTGATTGTCTTTCTCCAGATGATTCTAAGCTACACTGTATTTCTCTTTGTGGAATGCAGTTTGCTTAGTTACTTAGATAATTGTATCCATTTTTGCTACTCTTGGTGTATTAAGTTTAAAGCTTTTCTGTTGTTACTGGTTGTTATCCTGTTTTTCTCTGAGGCTTTAATACATGTATTTGATGAAGTGCACTGGACTGCTTGCAGAATGCAGGCACAGTTTCAGGGTTACCTCTGCAAATACACTGTTTTATAATGGATGGCTCTGGATAGTCCTCTGGGACGTACTTCAACTTTAATTTTTTTCTTCTTGTTCCTTTTGAAGGTTTCTTTTTCTGTTCTCTTTGACTCCCATATGCAGCACTGACACTTGCAGTTTACCATCTTATTTTATAACAGAAGCCTGGTTTAAGCTTTATTTACTCATAGCAAATCCTGATATTAAGTTATTACAAGGCAGAGCTAACAAAGTAGAGCCTGAAAAGTGACCTCCTGTCCTGATGTTGTTAAGATAATTTTTGACACTGGTGGATAGAGTTCCACTTGAACAAAGAGTGAAATTCTGTGAAATAAAGAACTTTCCTAAACAACAGTCTTTTGTATTATAAAACTTTATTAAACTGACATGTAAGAAAACCAGTATTTTCTAAATAGCTTGTGTGTTTGGGATGTGAGCAACAAGATGAAACCCTGCCATCCGTTACACAGAATGGAAATGCAACATGTTTGCTCTTCAGCCTCAAGGAAAGGGTGAAATGCAAGCTGGCGGTTTCTACAGTTTGACTTGTAGGGATTAAGGTAATGCACTTTATTTTGATAAGCAAGACAGAAACTTACAACCATACAAATACCTTCACCAAGGACTTTAAATGCATCTTAGAACACAAAATGCAGGTTAAATTTCATTGAGGGGACTCATTAAGAGCAGGAGGGATAACTTGTGTAGTAAACTCTGCCCATGCAGACCTTAATTGAAGGAGGAACCTGGCTGAGTAAATGTTTCTTATATATTGCACAGGCATGGCTGAAAATTTAATTGGAGGGCAGCTGAAGCTAAGAGTTCTGTGTTCATTCTTGGTGTTTGCATAGCAAAACCCCTGCTCTGTAGCTTTTTGTAAATCTGCTTCCTTAGGAGATGGTAGCTTGAATGTTGGCTTAGTTTCTGATGCCCATATAAATGATCCCTACTCCCTATGGCAAGATAAATGGGCCATGCAGCACAGACTGTTGGAGTATCTAAAGCTTATTCTGAAAAATGTTTGTGCATCCTGCATAGCTCTGCAGGGTGTTAGAGCTGCACACCGTGGATCAGTACCTAATTGGACCTGTGCTTTGCCAAGAGTATCAGTGAGGAGCTGGGAATGGTGCCCCATCCTTCTTAATAAATTTCAGATAAACACCAAAATGAGAACAAACGTCTGACAGAAGGCTTACAGAAAACACCACACTATGGTAAGAAACTCCAAATACATGTTATTTTCCAATACATGTTATTTTCCTTATCTCTTTACTCCCAGCAGCCTGTTTTGAGTCTTATTTTGCCTTTTTGTTACCATCTATTACTCACTGGTGGTTGGAAGTATGAGAGGAGTCATTAGTCAAGAATGTGGTGAATTGTTCCTTTCTTTTATATAAAAACTTAAACACAACTTGAGCAATTTCTACTTTTTGAACAAATATAAAAGCTGTGGTGTTCTAGGAAGGCTGTACTATCTACAGAAGTTAGTGACAACTTCACCAGCATAAGCTCCTATCTTACTGTAGCAAGTTAGGTAAGGAATACCAGCAGATAAATGTGGGAAGTGAGATGGAGGAAAGATTAAAAGAAATATGACCACATGATAGAGTCCCCTCTTGAATCCCAATAGTGCTGTGCAGAGGTGTGGAAGCTGGAAAGGTGTAGCAGTAAGAACAATGTGACAAGAACATACATGCAGGAAATGGCTTTAGAAGAGCTAAAGCAGCTATAGCAGTGACAAGAAGCCATTAATCTTTTCCTATGAAGGGCAAGAATAAAAGAATGCTTAGGAATGTCACATAAAGTATTTTAAATTATTGCTGTCAGCCAAGCCTTTGGACCAATAATTGACTTGAATTATATCATCAGGAAACACCTTCAGTAAGAAATAGCACCCAAAGAGCAGCAGGTGGTACTGACTGTTCCTTTGCTGCTTCTGAGTGTGTTTAATGTCATCATCCTGCAGGTTTGCACAAATTGGCTGTCAATATCAGATATTTTCAGTAAGCTGCTTAACCTGGGTGGCAGGATGTGAGGGAGGAATTTGGCCTGGCACAGAGTCAATAAGAGCTGCCTGGTTAAGGAGATTTCTGTATAGATCCCAATTTGAGATTTACCCTGGATATTCTGGGGAGAGAGGAGTCTGAGGATCCACTGCTACAACGTGGCAATATTGGTATTAGCAAGGGTGTGACCCTCACAGACTGGCACAAACAGTTTTTGGCTGAAATAGTGTTAGAAGAATACCATTAATTCTATTTTAGTCTGGAATGAAGCTAACACTTTGATGGGATGCACCTATCAAACAAAAATATTTGGAAGTCAGAAAACTGAGGAAAGAGCAATGAATACAATTATGCTTGAAGATCCAAAATAAATATTAACTAGGATCTCATGCCTTACATCCTTAAATATTGCCACTATTTTTTTTCCTTTTATATATATTTTTTAAAGTCACTATTTTGAAAAACATACTTAGAGCTGTAGGAACTGAAGCTGAAAATTTTAGCCCAGAAATCTTAAAGATAAATGTTGCATATAACTAATGCTTATAGTCTAGGAACAGTCACCAAAGGATTTATGAATATTAGATCCTATGAAAGACTTAAGTGCCAAAAAACTTGAGATCCCTGAGCCAGATATGTTTTGCTGCAGTGCATGAGACTGAAAGCAGTGTCTGCCTGTATCAGCAAGGCTGTGGGTCTGCATTTGCCTGAGCAAATGGTCCTTGAGCTTTTCTGGAAGGGTTATCTTTGCCTTTATGAAAAACTGAGTTTGTGTAACCTTAGAAATGAGGCCCAGGGAGAAGGATTGTCTGGTGACCCAGATGTGTATGGTTTAATTCCCTTTTCTTCTTCCAAGGGGGCACTCATGGCTCAACTGCTGCTCTCAGTGTCATTGCTGGTGTGCTGTGCACCACTTACCTCCCTCTTGATGCTTTCACGTGCAGAAGATAGATTGGTACACTGGGATAAGAGAACAGAAGAAAAGTAGCCTGAGTATATTGCTTAGTGGGTAGGACTAGCCTGGAAAGAGATTTGCATCATCTCAGACAGAGGAAGCAATCAAGATTCGTGTGCTGTATAGAAGGCAGTGTCACTTCTAAGTTTTGAAAGCAGCTCTATCTGTGTGTCATGAGGAATGTGCTGCTGAGTACCCAAATGCCAGTTCCATTAAACTGAAAATCAGAATTGCTGAAACAGACAGCTCTGGAACACTGGCACCCTTGGGAGCTTTAGACCAAGGAGGTCACTGTTGACAGAATGTTTTCCATGTCAGGCAGCAACGGGGTAAAATTTTCCAGGGTTTTTTTTTTTTAGCTTAGGTGGAATTCAGACACGCAAGATTACCTTGACTCAGGTCTTAACATCTGTTAAGATGTTGACAGATGTTTCAGCATTCTGATGACAATAATGTAACCTGCTTTTAATTCTGATGTGCAAAATCAGTTCCTTGAAACACTGCAATGTACTGGCCATGATTACTTGGTGCATATGAAGCAGGCTGGCTAACACTGTTTCTGGACAAGGCTGCTGTGCTTCTGAACTCTGTGCACACACAGCATTACTGGGAGTTCACTGGAAAGCTCTTTACAAATGTTTCAGCCCATTTCCTAATTAGTTTTGCAAAATAGGTTGATGTTGATGATACTCTTTTTATACGTAAATTTTTGTACAGTATAACTAGATAATAAAAGAAATTTAATTCACTTTAAAGGCCCAAATCTTCTGGTATTTACAAAGTGCCTGTGTAACAGACTCTTTTTGATCCACCCCAGTGGGTCACAATACAAATGCCTTGAATACAAGTTTTAGTCATGCTTCTATGTTAATTCAATGACAACAATTTTTGTACAAAGGGGTCCAAAGGTGACAAAGAAAACTCTATTATAAACTCTAGGCTGTTTCTTCTTTTCCTGCTTCTTGCTTCTCTTCATTTTCAGGTGTTGCAGGAGCTGCTGTTTCATCAACACTTGGGTATTCATTTGTTGCATTGCTTGATGGAACTGTGGTCATAGGAATGTTTTCTTCATTGGGTACCTGAACATAGTCTGCATTGGATTGTTTCTGAACCATTTCTCTGCAGAAAGACAGGATTAGGATTGTGATCTCACATGCTGAAATCTCATGTATACTGGAGTCTTTCAAAATAATGAATCTTTGTATTTGCTATCTGAACAGTGACTCAGATGTTAGGATGACTGTTTCAAGATTGTGTGAAAAGGTTACAACACCACTGGTCTGAGACAGAGAGACTGACAGCATATTAGCTAGAAAGACATCTGCATTGCTTGTTTAAGTGATCCCTTTTGAATAAAATAGATTTTAGTATGTTTAAATGTTGTGCCAGGGAAGTGGAAAGGGAAACTGAGTGCTGGCAGCATCTGAGGTGTGATAGCAAAACCTGCTGCTTCATGTGAGCTTTCTGGGAAATTCCATGTACATCTGGGGTCCCATTGAAGTGCATGAAAAATAGAGTTCAGTCAGAAAAGAATTATGAAAAGACTGAAATCTGGAAAAGTCATATAAAACATATTTAGTATTTTAGAAAATATGGAAATCTAGAAAAATATTTTTAATAACATTTAGTAAAAATATTTTTATCTTATCAAAACGATAATCAACCCACTCCCAATACTGAAGCACTTTCACATGGTAAAAAATATCAGATGCTAGTGGATTCATTCAATGCAGTAAGATTTATTAGGATCCAAGTACAAAACTAGGTGTTAATGCTGCATCAATTGAAAGCTGAAATCAGGGGCATGAGTGACTGATCACTGGTCTGGGTTAGCAGAATTCCGTATTAGGAAGTCTTAAACCTGTGCTACAGGGAAGTCAGTTTTTTTCTGGCCTCAACTGTATGTAGTTATTTAGTATTTTACATCAATGGGCTGAGTACAGTCTACATAGTGCATGAGATTATCCCTATTCTGAAGATTTGGCAATTACAGGGAAAAATGAGCAACCAAAGCACAGAGAAGAAAACATCTCCAGGACAGTATCAAAATGGACATTCTGAGCTCCATTCTGTTGTCTAAACCTTGTGTTTCCTGCAATCTGAGATGCCTGGGAGTATCCTAAGTGTGTGTCCTGTAATTTCAGATAGCACTGACCTGAGCCCTATGTGTTTAAATATTAGTAAATTTCCTGAGGTGACCCTTAGCTGCTCTTTCTTTTTTTACTTTCTCCACCTGCTTTTAACAGACCCCATTAACTTTAACTCTAAAGAGCTGTTTTTATAACTTGCCACTTTAGTTTGTGTTGTTTAAAAACATTTACTTCGCTGTTTCAGATGCTGCTAAGTGGAAGCTGCCTGTTAAAATAGGGAAGAGGGCAATGGCACCTTCTGTTAAAAGAGCAACAGGTAAAAATCCCCCAAAAGCAGATGTTCACGCTGGAAGTTTTCTCAAAACTTGTATTATGCATTTCACTTTAGTTCTTTACAGCAGCGCTTTACAAAAATAATTGTCTTAAAATGAAGTAAACAGAAATTCTTACTGCATCTCATTATTTGATGATTTCCTATTTTTTGCCTTCTTGGTTAAGACCCAGACAATAATGCAGATTATAGCAGCTGCCAGAATTGCTCCAATCAGTGCTCCAGCAACAATACCACCATCTGAATCTGCAAAGAAAAAAAAATTACTTTTTATAAAGTAGTAGTATAGCAAAATCCCATGGAAATTTAGTGCAGGAGCCTTTAGCAGAAAGAAGGGATTGGATTCAAAGAACTCTTTGCAGGAGGGTGGCCAAGGATGCTCCAGGAAAGTGAGAGCCCTGTGCTTGGGTGGTTTTTTACTGCCTCCTCTCTCACTGGGTTGCTCCCAATCCCAACAAACTCCCTGTTTGTGCCTGGCTAAGGGAATCATTGGGCTGTAATACTGACAACTGGTAAAAGCCTTTGCTTTTCAATCATTGCAAACACATCCTGAAATCCAGGCTGCCTTTAGTTCTGTCTTTCAGCTAGTGGTCACATCTCCAGTGCCCCGGTGCTTGTACTGCCACATTTCACTGATGGTTGTAATTTCTGGGGTGGGGAGACCTCAGTGGGGCTGTTGGCTGGAAGAAACTGCTCAAAACTCCTTGTCTGTCTGTTCTCAGCAAAGACTCTGCAGTCAGAACCAGGTCCAGCTCCTGCTCCTTGCAGGAAATTAAGGTGAGGATGTTGAATCAGTTTTCTAGGTCATCATAAAGCCTGGGCAGGCCTGGATGAAAAGTCCAGAGCTCTCCAAATCCTGTTCTGTTCTTACTTGAAAAAAAAAAAAATCCAAGCTTCAAAGTTGTTGAAGAATTTTCCTGCAAGCTGTGCATGTTCTCCCTCAAAGGTGTGATTGCTTTGGTGTGTTTTACTCACGTTTTGCTGTTAGGTCCAGCTCACAGGTGCTGTTCCCCAGCTGGTTGCTGGCTATGCACCGATAGTAGCCAGTTTCAAAGGTGGTGAGGTTGCCAATGTAAAGGATGCCAGAGTTTGGATCTGTGACAGATGGGGAGCAGGTACACATTACTGTTTGTATTCTGTAGAGGCAAACAGTTCTCTGTAGTGGGTAACACAGAGCTATTCAGATATTAGAAAAAGGATTCACCAATTATTGATTTATTCATGCGGTTTTTTTAATTCTTTAAAATAAAACATTTACCTTCCTTAAAAATTGCTCCAGTGGATTCTTTAGGGGTGTATTAGAAGCCCCTAGTCTGCCAACCAGTCTGGCTGATGTTTTACCCACACTGATTCTGTGGTTGTCTCTATTACTCCACAAATGAAAATGTAACAGGTCCAGAAAATTTCTGGGAGGGAAGGATGTGCTAGTACTTGAATAACAAATTGATTCAACTTCACTCAAAATTTCAAGGGAAGAGATATGTAAAGACATACATATTTCTCTCATTTTAGCAACTTAAAGGCATGGACAGGACTTCAACTTTTTAAAATATATATATGTTAAATAGAAAAAGCATCCTGTGGTTTTGACAGCTGTCAGTTGATTTGAATAAGTAAAAATATGATCCTGTGACATTGACTATTGGAAGAGGAGGATTAATTTTAATTAGCCTGGGTGATACACAGCATTTGGAATGCTGGAATTTCAGATTCTGAATATGGTGTGTTAGTCCTGTGGTTACATACCAATTTGTTCTCCCACAGGCTTGAGGGTGTTCTCATCAACCTTGTACCAGCGGTAGGTGGGGCGAGGCAACCCCTCTTCACAATTGCATAGGAGGTAGATCAGATGGCCTTTCTCAGGGGTTCCTTCTACTTTGCAGAAAGGTTTTGATGGTTTGACTGCAAAATAAGAACAGACACATCAGGAGTGAACATCTGGGCTGCAAACTTCCACCTCAAGTTCTGGTACCAAGCTGCTGTGAGCAAAGAGCTGAACCCCATCTACAGGTTTCCATCCAAGAGCAGAGTCTCAGTTATGGAACTGACCAAAGCCTCTCCCATTAAAAAAATTGAGTAATATTAAATATATGTACATGGCCTAGGATACAGTTTTATTTTCTTTCATTTGCATATTAACTGTTAGGAAGGTGTTGAGAATACAACTATCAATTATTTTCACTCACTACTACTCACTATTCACCGTACACTATTCTGCTACATAGCAACATCATTTTATTTAGAGACATGGCAGGAGCTTTTCCACAGAGAGGGAAAGAATCAAGGCCTGACAGTTTCAGTATTTTAACAGTTGTGAAGGAAATAAATCAGCTATAGTTCTGTTAAAAAATGTATCCATTTTTATATAATGTCCTCATTTTGCACAAAAGGGAAGATTCTGTCTTCACTTACACCAATTGTTTTTCATTTACTACTCCAGAAATGCTTTTGTGGCTCTTTAGAGTGCTGTCAAGGGAAACCACCAGCAATGAAAGTAAAAAGTGTAATCTTTTATTCAACTGGTCCAAGATTTACCATTTGTTTTGGGAATTTTAGATGAGAATTATCAGTAGTACTTTGGTTTTTCAGGAAATCAGTTTACATATATCTTTTGCTTATCCCTGGAAGATAGGCAAATGATGCCAAGTTCATCTGCTTTTTCATCCTTTCTATTCTGCCTGTTCATTGTTGAATTATTGCTTTCTTTCACACAAAAAAACCCTTTGTACTACTTTAATCCAACAAATACTAAATTTCTAGAGGTTTTGGGAATTGATGTGAGTCAGAACTCTTGGGCTGTGCTGCTGCCTCTCCCTACATTTATGCAAGTCACCATGATCAACATTAGATACAATTAGCAAAGTTTTGGACCCTGCTGGGGCTGCATGAAGTGGTTTCAGTGAGAAGTTGTCACTCCCAGCTAAAATGGTGTTTTATTTTCACCAAAACTAGTATCACTTTGATTTCCAGTATGAAAAATGGAGCAAAGCTGGGTAGTTCTAGCCACCCTCTTACCTGCTTACAGAAGGGAACTTTTTGAGAGCACAAAGTGACTCTGAAGGGCAGTGTTGGGAGAGTGAGGTTTGCTGCAGCTGAGGCAGAGCAGCTGTGGAGTGGGAGCAGGTGAGCTGTGGCTGGAAGCTAGAGGGCAGCCAGGCTCTGCTGCCTCCAGAGCCCTTGGAAACTGCGGCAGTGACTCAGGGAGCTCCCCCTCTGCATCATGGGCCTTGTTTACCACAGCCTGTTATTCCCTCTGGCCCTACGTACTTGGAGCTGTGAATTCAGTGTTTCATAATATGGGATGGAAAAGACAATACAGCAATAGAGAGGGGAGGCACTTACCCAGCACATTGACAACCACAGATTTTTGACTCTGCCCAGCATCACCCTGAGGGCTGAAAACTTCACAGGTGTAGGAGCCAGTGTCTGAGGGCTGCATGTTGGAAATTGTTATTGATGCATTCCCTGGACTTGTTGAAGCTGTTATCCTGTTCTTAAATGCTCCATAGGAGTAAGACTGGCCTCCTGAATAATAATAGATCTGTGATAAAGAAACAATTGTTAGTTTAATAACAAAAGATCTTCTTGCTGCTTTGTTTGGTACTCAGAATATATTTGATTTCTGATTAAAGCCAAGCAATATCCCCCCTTCTCTTGCCTCCTCCCCCAAGAAAGCAGAAATGAAAACATATTACATTTGAATACATACTTCTAAAGGTCTTTAAAAAACAAGCTTTTCAGAAATGGTATTTTTAATTGTGTAATTGACAGTGGCTAAATCTTTATGCATACTCCAAGCACAGACTGATGCAATTGCAAAAACAAAAGTGAGACCGTTGACCATCAAATTACAATTTTGTGAAAAAATGCTAAGTCATGCACAGTGAATAATGGTATTAGTGAAGCACTGATAATTTGTAATAGCATTAATAAGAGGCTGAGTAGAAGATTATGACAAGATTATATGGATCTGTCATTGGAAAAAGTGGGGGACTCCAGAACTTTCCAGATACAGAATCTGGAAAGGATTCTGTAAAATTCCACAAACAGAGAACTGAAATGAATTCACAAGACAAAGGTCTAAGCAAACAAGGCACCTGATCTTTTGGCAGTAAATTTGAAAGCCATGAGGATGCAGTACAAGAACAGAGCAGAGTCATCACACATGCAATTATAGCAGCCATGCTATTCTTGTTTGTGTCATCAGCTTTGGAGGCAGTGTCATGGACTATCTTTGCTTTTAGAATTTATATCAGGAAGGAAGTAAAGAACACCTGCTGGCCTCAGTGCTTGGGGAGTTCCTATTTGGGATCAGTAAGTTCCCCTTTTACTAAATAGTAAAAAAATGGTTTGCCAAATGATAGGCATAGTAAGGATAAATGTTTCTAAGGAATGCAGCATTTCCTCCCAAATAAAAATTGCTGATTTAACATTGACTGATTTCACTGACTTCAGTAGCATCAACTGCTCTTAGCGGCATTGTGGAGTAGAAGTGGCCTCATAAGTCCAAACTTGTTGTCTGCTGAGGGAGAGGAGAGGTAGAATTGTGCTCACTGCAGAGCCTGGATGGCAGTCTGGGCCTCGGCCTGAGTCTGTTTAGGAACTGCAATATCTCATCTGCCCTGGGGTAAGTGTAGTAGTTCTCAAGGAGTACCTGCCCTCTGTCCAAGCTAACTCTGCTCTGAAACCAAGATCTGAAAGAACAAAGATGTGGAAAACTACAATTCATTAATTGTTTTCTGAGGTGTTAATGATAGTGTTGTATGAAAGTGACAGTATTTGGGTAGGCAATATGTTCCCCTGTGTCTACATACACACCCTAGGCAGAGTGAACGCTTCCAGCACACTCAGTCACTTCTCTAAACTTGTGAGAGGTGTCCATATAGAATTATAGGTTGTGACCCAAATAGATCTAACATTGTTCCTACTGGCAGTATTTCAGAATCATCACTGAAGTTGAAGTAACAGCATGTTTTTAATGGAAATAGTGGGAAAATGCTTGTAGGAAAAAGTTTCACAGACTCCTCTTCACAGGCCATTCTCACTTGACTGGTATCAAAATTTCCTTTTGGTCAAAGTTCCCTGCCTTTTAGGGATACTGCAGATTCCTGGTGAGAAGTACAATTTGCTTTACTTCACAGATCAACTGATTGCATTTTGAATTAAGAATATTAATTCTTAATTCTGTTTATCCTCCCTGATACGGTGTTGACTGAAGTCTTTAAGAAATGTTATCTAAAAGCCTTTATTAGCTTAAAGCAAGGTACACTCCAAAACTGTCAGAGCACAGCTGGTTTATGCAAAGATTTGGCTTTGGAATGAAGGTCAGAATCAGCTTGCACAGCACCAGCAGCTCCAGGGCTGCAGCTTGGCCCTCTCTCAAGAGCAGCTTTGCATACTCCTCAGCCAGACTTTATCTTTCCCTGCCCCAGGATTACAAACACCAGGTACAATTGAGGCAGGGCTCTGAACACCAAAGCATTCCCGAGGTGTGGAACACTGCTGGCACACTGGGGAAGTGTAAGAGGTCCAGGGTCAGCTCGATTACAGACTTGGTTAGAAAGTGCTGAAGCTGGATACTGCTCCCAGTTTCCATTGTGTGCATGCAATACCATCAGTTTTAAAACAGATTTTGTGCTTTGCAAATGTCTAGAGATGGAACTCTACTGCCAAACCAGAGTCTGGATGGACAAACTGTATTCCCTGGGTTAGGAGAGTGTTCAAAATGGGGAGTTTGGTTTAAACAAATCACTCATCAAAAAAGTTGTCTACCTGGAATCAAAAAACACACTGTGCCACATTAGTCTCATTCTACATTTATCTGAGTGTGAGCAATAGCTGAGTATTATTTATCACTGTTCTTGCAAGAGTCTGAAGTTACAAGAACTGTGACTTCTGACTTCAGCCTCTTCTGAGGCTGATGTTCCTGGATAGCTCTCAAAGTGATGGGCTGGATTTCCATCTCCTCTCCAGCTGCACTCTTGGAGTAGGGCAGTGAAAGGGGTTCCATCAGCTCCTTACACTAATGTGACATTAAGCTCTACAACAATCTAAATGAGGTAATGTGTGTCTTGCTGCAGCATGAGAGGAGTGTCAGGCCCATCACACCCTATTAAAGGCTTGGTTGTTGGACAAAGGGGCTAAATTCTACTCAATCTATCTCAGAGTGATCTGGAATTATGTGAGAGTAAAGAGTAGCAGAAGAGGTCCATGGAATGCTCATCTAGACACAACTCATCTTCCTGGGAATAAGACTGGCACTGCAAGTTGTAAATGCAGTCAGGGCATGCCATCCTGCAGAGGAGCAAGCGCTCCTTGGTGTATTTGACCTGCAGTCAGGGTGAGTTACATGCTCAAGTCCTCATACAATGCACTGAAAAACTAATCCTGTGTTCTCTTCTTCTGAGTCAATGAATGCAGAGAAAATATTTTGTGTATGCTGTTCAATCTGAGGCAGGTGTCAACACAGCAGAGATATTTCTTCTCTTCATAGATTCAAACAGAATTTCTTACTGGGTCACTTTCTGTCAGCCATGAACACAAAGCAGTGAAACATTCTCAGGCAATGTGTTCAGCTCCTCTGCAGGCTCCTGCCTGTTCTCTGTTCTCTCCTGTTCCCTGCTTATCTCCCTGGCTCTGGAGTTCATTGCCTGAAGGAAGGTGGTAAACACCAAAAAGGCTGAATAATGTTCTGATTAATTGCTGAGTGTATCTCTTGTCCCAGAGGTATGATTGGACTGTGTACACAGGAAATTTCATTTAAGAGGAATATGTTTCAGTTAATTGGCAGTGAATTCATAGTCCATTTTAAACAATACACTCAAAATGGATATTTTAAACCCTGGTTCAAAGTGGTTTTATGCTGTCCTTGAAAAGCTGGTTTGTGGCTTTCAGAAAACTGAAATGAAAATCTTTGCAAAAGTGTTTCTGTTTTGATTCAAAAGTAAAAAAATTGTTTCCTCTTGAAGTTATGGAAAACATTCTGGTTTTGGGCAACTGCCAGCTAATGTTTTCTCCTACAGACACACATCATTGACTTTTCTTTCCATATTACCTAAAAGAGAGAAAACTGTGCATTTAGTCAATGGAAATCTTTTTAATCTTGTGTGATAAATATATATCAAGTACACCATCTTGAATGCAAAAAAAAAATACAAAAGAAATCTGCTATGCTTCCCTTCAAACAAGCTTTTCATGTCCTCAAGCAAATCATGAGCAGCTGTGGTGAAGTTGATGATTTACCAGAGCAGAAACAATATTGAGGGTGCATTAATGGCTGTTGCTTCTCCTTACCAGCTAGTTTGTTCAGGCAAGTTATCATAAAATGGTGCCTTTTCACATTTCCTGGAAGCAGCTGCCTGGATGACTTATCAAACAACTGACAGAAGAAGGAGTGGAGATTATCACTTCTAAAACTGTTGTCCCTAATAACTTCACAATCTGAGACTCTAGTTCCTGCTGAACAGCAGAGTTGCCCAGGAGACATTTGTGACCTTAGAAAGGGCTGCAGTTTAGTTGGTTGTTCAACCTGTGGCCAGGCAGTGCCCAGAGCTGCTGCCCAGCCATCCTAACCAGGGCTCTGGTTACCCTTCATGTCCACAGGCAGTTTCTCCCAGTGATGGTGTGGAATATATTTGCCTGCAGAGGAAGCAGTCACCAGAGCTGAGGCTGAGCTGAGGACTTTGAAAAGCTGCCAGATGTTCAGCAGAGTGTGAGGAACCCACCTACAGGTTTTTGTTGTACAACTTCCGTAGAAAAATCTTCCTTAGGGTGTGAAGGGGGTGTGTGAAGAAGCAGGCAGGAAATTAGAAGAAACATGCCTCTCTCTGCTTCTCTTTTTCTTTTGGCAGGACAAATATATACTAGAATTTGTGTAAATGTGTGTCTTTCAGATGACTTTTGATGGACTCCTTCATAATTTCCAGGTCAATACTCCTCCCATCCCCATCTCCTGGAGTCTCTGCATCACAATGCTCTACATGCCCATTATCCAGTACTTATGGATATCAGAGTGATGAGATGCACTTGGAGAGGCATTGAAAGTGTCCTGCTAATCTCCACAGAATCCTGATTTCCTGACTGGAAGACACTTTCAGGACATGACCTCTTTTCCAGTACCTGTCTTTCCTCCCCCAGCCTCTTCTCCCTTTCCAGCACATGTGAAGCTCTAGGATCCTGTTGGATGATGTTTTTCTGATGGATTCAGTGTGTGACTCAGTCTTTGTCTGGAGAGCTGGAAAGCTCCAGCATCCAGAGGGCCCTGTCATTGGGCTGCTTGTCATTTTCTGTTTGACATTTTCTCAAGCTACTAGAAAATGGAGGATATTAAGAACTTCACTTGTTTGAGATTGTGATCTCTTTTTGAATTTTGAGGACAGACAGAATTTATAAAATAACAAGGGGGAAAATGTTCATCACTTCCTTAAGCATCTTACCATCTAATGAGAGAACAAATGCCACACAGTCAGAGTGTTAATGAAGGCCCAAAGCTCAGATTCTGAGCTCAGCTAGCTAAGAAAGCAAATGTTCACACATGTGTTGGTTTCTTTGACACATCACATGACTGAGTCTGGGCCCAAATCTCTTCTTTCATCCACAGCTTCTTTTCACACATTTTTGTCAAAACTCTGATCTGCCAGAAGGTAGTAGGGATATCACAGGGATATCCCTTACTGGGCTTTTTGCACAGGGAATTGGAGGTATTAATAATGACAAGTGTCTTGTCACAATAGTGCACTGGTAGAAGAAGAAAGGGAGTCAGAAGCCTTTAGAGGATTAATCATTCAGCAGCTTTAACTGATGCAAATATATTGAAGGAGCAGCTCTTTCATGTTCTCACAGTATCATTCTTGAGCCTGAACTTTTAGTGAATAATTCCCACCAAGAACAAATGTGTTTTCTCAGTGCATTTGGTGTAACTGCCCTTCAGCAGTTATTATTAGATGCCAGTTCACATTAGGCTGTACCCTGTACCCCATGGTGAGATGGGAACCCTGCTGCAGTCAGAGAGTTTGGAATGGATTAGGGCTGGAACACTGAGCTGACAGCTGAGAGGAAGCTGGTTCAGCTCAGCGTCCTTGGTATCCACCACATCTCAAAATGGTTTTATATTCTAGAAAGAAGATCCAGGATGATTTTTTTTTCTATGCAAATATGTAGCCCCAAGTTTGGGCTGCCCAGTCTGGCTCACATTCAGCCCAGAGGATCCTTGTGGGTGCACACACCCTACAGATACCCTTTGGGTAGAATATTCCTGAAGGTGCCAGTTCAGTCACCTAGAATAGGTGGGGAGGAAAAACCCCAACACAAAAGCTACATCCAAAATAATTTTGACAGAAAAAATGCAATAAAAAATAGGGTGAGTTAAAAATTCTGGATCATGCATCCAATTCAACTTATTTCAGTCATGTGCGGCTTTTCAGATTTCAATACAGAATATGAATACAGGTTTCACAGTAGCACACATCTAGTAGAAGCTATTTAGCTCTCTTTCCCCCTTAAGATTATGGGGATTGTTTTCTTACCTTGTATCTCCAGCTACATCTTCCCCGTGCATCTGTCACATACACCGTCTTTTGACAAAGACTGACTGACTTTTCATCCATACTCAGAATACCATGGCATGGGGAATGCTGCATTTGAGTAAAAATGTGCTGATCTGAGAGTTAAATGAGACTTTAAATGTTCCCCCAAAATCAAAGAGCCATTTCTCACACAGCTCCCCACCTACCATCCATGCTGATCATGAGGGCAGGTGCCTCATGTTCAGTGCTTGTGCAGAAATTACCTCAGGCCTTGTCAGCCACAAGGTGAAATCAGCTTATTCCTAAATTCTACCTAAAATTAGGAACACGAAGATTAAAGTCTAATGTTTGCTACAAACACCCCAGTTACAGCCTGATTATTTTCTTCTTGTCTGCACTTTGTGATAGCCACAGGCAGTGCCCATGGTCCCAGTGACACCCAGAGTCACTCCAATGGCAGTGACACATGTCCCATGGTCCCAGTGACACCCAGAGTCACTCCAATGGCAGTGACACGTGTTCCATGGTCCCATTGACACCCAGAGTCACTCCAATGGCAGTGACAAACACCAGCAGCTCCATCCCTCTGCTCTGCAGGTGCTGCCTCTGCTCCCCATGGAGCTGTTCCTTACAGTGCCTGCTCAGCCATCCAAGTGCTAGATACAACTCAGTTCTAAACAATCAGCTCTAGGCAAAAGGAGATGCTTATGGATGAGAGAGGCCCTTTCTTTCCAGGAAGTTTTCCTGCACTGTCTCAGGAGGTGCTTCCCACAGGCTCATCTTTCTCATGGGCTGGGATGGACTGCTCTGCTCCCAAGCTGGTGTCCCCTGCAGCACTGACAGCTCTGCGGGAGCATCTCAGGTGTCTTGTGGCTCAAAGTGTGTGAAGGTGTCCCCTGAACTGCTCAGACTACATGGAGGGGAATTTGTTCTTTCAGAGGCTTTGATGGAAACCCCCACATACAGGGCTGGCCCTTCTCTGCCTCTCACCTGGGGTGGCCCAGTGCCCATGGCTGTGCCTTGCCTTGTGCTGGGCAGCAGAGCTGTGCTGCTATTGGGACTACTGATAATCTGAATTTGGGGTGTCAGGGTGGAAGGAGCTGACACATCTGTGCTCAGGTCACTTTTCTTGCCTCTTTCCTCCTTTGGGCTTTCCCTCCTTGTCCCCTGTTGCTGACCAATGTGCCACAAGTTCACGTTGTTTGGAGAAGATTTTCATAAGAAGTCTCTCAATAATTCTGTTTTGCCTAAAAGTAACAGGCATCCATGACCTTTACTCATATAGTGAATTTAAAATTTCAATCAAGAATCCTGCCCTGGGCACATCTTGGTTGGCCAGGCAGTGTCCCTGAGCATTTCAGTGACTTCAGCTGTGGGTGGCCTGGACTGAGGCTCAAGGTGTGGCCCAGGCTGGGTTCAGGAGTTGGATTTGGCTTTGCAAGGCTGCAGCCTCACCTGTGAAGAGTCAACAGAGGCTTCAGATTGCAAACATTTACTTAGGTGCTTTACACTGGGGCCAGCCAGGTGACTCAGAGCATGAAATGAAGCACAGATGTAGGTCTGAGCAGGAGCTGGGCTTTGCCTTATGAACCAGGCCAGGCTGTGCTGGACCCTGGGTGAGCAGAGCTGCGTTAGCCTCAGTTTGTGGAGATGTGAAATAGAGATCACTCAGTGCTGGAAAGTTCTCAAGATCCTTGGCTGGAAATTTTATTTCAAACTTAAATGCAGCATTAAAGGGCATATTGCTAAGGGCTAAATGGGAAAAATAAAAAGTTAAAAATATGTATGGCATCCTATTTTCCATAATTTTATACTTACATTATTAAGTTCAAGTGAGGGAAATTACTTCTGCTAGAGAAACTTCTCAGGAAAAGAGCAGTGTTAGGCTCAATTAGAAAAAAATTTTGTATTCACTCACTAAAGCTGTGCTGTCTTCAAAAGAGCACTGTGAACACCTGGCTCTGTTTGCTTGCCCCCTTTTCACTGTGCTGCTGTGAGCAGCCTGGCTGTGGTGGCTCCTCCCTGCCCCTGGTGTAACTGCCAGGGCTGGAGCTGTGACACCTGTGGCAGCCCTGGGGAGAGGGGACAGGGCAGGACAGGGCAGGAAAACACCCCAAGATGGGAAATACCACAGCAAGAACGGCAGGGAAACAACACAGCAAACAGGGGATGGAAAAAAACGCGACAACATGCAGGGCATGGAAACACCACAGCCAACAGGGCAGGGAAATACCACCACAAGCAGCAAAAGACAAAACCAACCTCACCAAGGCTGTGCTGGGAGGCAGATCTGCATCAGTAGCAGGAGTGTAAAGTAAAGAAAAGCACAGCCTGCCCTTGTGGCAAGGTAAAACCTGCTGCTGAGTACTTAGGGACATTAAATTAACACTGGCACTAGTCCTGCTCCTGGCATTGCTGATTTCGCTCCAGGACTGTATCTGAGTTTATAGATCTCAAAACGTAAATCTGGACTGTAAGTGGCAGTGTAAAGTAAAGGGGTACCTATGGCCTCTGCTTTTTATATGATATGTCCTAAAATCTAGTAATTTAACACTCCCATTCATTAATGCTTAAAGCCAAAAGCTCCTTAATGGTATAAATTTGCCTTAATTATATATAATGTTTATAAATGTATATAATATTTACAGCTTGCTCTGTTACTTGTTGCCACTGTAGAGAGAAAGGGCCATGTTCTCAGTTGTTTAAATAAACACTATTTATTAAAAGCAATTATTTTTTCCACACATATTTGTTATAGAGAATATCTCCTCTGCTTAATCTTACTATTTTGAGTACAGTGCCCGTGTGAATAACATGGTCATCAAGACATCTAGCATTTAGTAAGAGGTCAGAAATATTTTAAAATTTAGTAGGTGGGAAAAGATGTATTTTCTGTAATTTTTTACAAAACTTCCTAGTCTCCTCTCTTCAAAATATTTGGCAGAATTTTCCAATTTTCAAAAATGGAATTTGAAAATGTTATCCAATTAATTGCTGAAAAAAAAGGGCAAATTTTTTAGTAGAGCCAGAATTTTCAACAAATTTTTCAGGGCAAATATATGCTATTTACAAGGAAGTTGTTATGGATCTGTTAGAAGAATCTAAATATCTCATAAAATTAAATAATTTTATTCCAGTTAAAATTCAACCATAATTTTATTCCAGTTAAAATTCAAACCATACTATTGTTCTGGTATTCAGTAAGATATGGTGCCTGTCTTTCCAATATAGTTTTGTTTGTCATTTTACCATATTAAATATATTTTTGCATTGCATATTAGTATTGTTTTACCTAAACAATGAAAGCCGAAGCTGGCAACCTCCTCCATTTTCATGCATAGGTTTCCTACTTGGAACAAAATGTGAAACTCAATTCAGCAATGTGCCAAGCCACCAGGGCAGAGCCAGGTTTGTAGACAGATTATCTTTTTGTTTAAACTTGTGAGAGGAAAACATGCAGGCTTTCAGGCTCCCAGTCCTTTCTGAAACTCAGCCTGAAATAAAAATACCAGCCTCATTCAGAGGGAGGGTGAAAATCCAACTTTATGTTCAGCTGTGTGGTGTGATTTCTTAAACCATATTTTCCACAAGCAGTCACAAGCCTTTCTCCCCAGTGTTTGCCTTAACACCATTACTTTTATTGTGAATAGGTTCAAAATGGGAAGGAATTTCCAGGTGGTGGTGAAAGGATACAGGGTCAATTAATCCAAGACTGAATGGGTTGCTGAAAGTGTTTTAAAAAGAGCAGTGCCCAGTCCTGCACAGTCCAGGGACAGCAGCAGGACCCAGGGAGCAAAGGAGCCCTCTGAGCCTCCCTGCCAGCCCAGGAGAGCTGCAGGGACAGGGGATTGTGCCTTGCTGTTCAAGGAGAGGGGGATTAGCACTAACCCAGGCCTTTCCACACTGAACTGACTTCATGGAATGAAAATGCAAATCACCCATCACAAGCACAGCCATCCAAATGTGTGAAAAAATGAGTTTCAGATGGGGGAATCCTGCTGCAATTTTCCCAGCAGTGTTTCCCATGGACCTCATGGGCACAGCTTTCCCTGTGCCTGCAGTGAGAGCTGCAGGAGCCAGGAGGGAGCACTGGGGGGATTGATCCATGGGGTTTCCCTGACATCTGATAGTCTTGTATTGGGTAGTTCTTGTTGAGTGTATTCTCAACCACCCACAGTATTTTATGATTGTAGTTTTCAGGGGGTACTTTTCTCATCATTAGCCACAGTTTACAAATGATTTTCCCCTCCTGGATCTCTTGAAGGTGTGTGATTCTCCCTCTAAAATACTTATAACTGCAATCTGCTTATTTCTCTTGATTGTGACCAGAAAAAAATATGGCATTTAGTGTGCTGCAATATGGAAAATTTGCTGCCAGTAAATGGATGAGATGAGCTTGATTCTATGTCAGTGCTATACTTCCCACCTGAACAAGCAATTATAATTTAAGACGTAACATACTGGATCAAAATTGTAATACATTGTATTATATGCAACTTAGGAAACCTGTAGCTACCACCCTTTCAGGAATAATTCTTCATTTAATAAAATAGTTTTAACTTGAGGAAAGCAAACAATGAGTAACAACTACTCAGCTACGCAATCAGCCAAGGTGTGCCTACGTGAGTCTGGCATTCAGCTGGAGTCAGAATTTGGGATGGGCCCAGATTTTGTGCTTAGCACTGATACAAGTTTTATCTGTGGCTGTGATATACTGCAGGTGAGTGAGCAGCTCTGTCTTGGGTTAAATCTCTATTTCTTCCATTTTGACTATTGCTGTTCAATGCCAAATACATTACAACCTGCACATTCTGCAAATTGCAGGCTAATTCTGCTGTAATTGACAAACCAAATGGAAGGTACAGCCGTATCAGCAATGGCAAGCCTCCTACTGAAATATTGCTAGGAAATAATAATGAACAGGACAAAAATATCCTGAGTGTGGACTGTGACACTCCTCTGAGTCAAATCTCTTTACATCAACTCTCAGCTGTAACACCAGGCAGGAGGATTGAACTACCAGAAAAAAAAATGTGTTGGCAACAGGATAAAAACAATGGGAAATGATTGTTCCACAAGCACAAGCCAGGGCATGGAAAAGGAATCCAAATAATCTTCAAGGATTCAGCAACACTTCTAATCAGGATTTCTTCTTCTAAAAGAATGTGTTGCTGACTGCTCACCACCTGTCAGGCCTGAGCTGATGGGAGCTCATACCCTGTGTTATGCTGGGAATGAAATTCATGGGTTCATTTCCCCACCAAAACATAAGATTAACAAATAGTTCTTGAGGTTTGGGCAGCAGTGTGAGTACATATAAGCAGATCCCATCCCTGACCCCTTTGGGGCAGACCAGGCTGCTCTGCAAGCTCCTTACAGCCACACGAGAGGCTCAGGCTCAGACCAAGTCACTGCTGGTATTGGTGTCCTTCCCAATCCTCTCCATGCTGATCCTCCAGCCTACACTACAGTCTCATTATCCCCTAGAGTGTGATATTGTTTGGCTGTGCAGCCTTTTGGGGTCTCAGGAAGGGCAGGGCCCATTTGCCCTTGACCTGTAATTGTTCTGTTCCCACAGTGACAGCAATGGGATGCTGGGAAATACCAATGCAAGTCTGAGTGGCAAATTTCCTGCTATGACAACTTTCTGCAGAGTGCTGCCAGCACTTGCTGCTCAATTTATTCACAGCCCACCATCATGCACAGCTCCTCTCACTGAGCTGCCAAAAGGCAGGGCCTGATCAAGGAGCTCTCATTTGACCCTTAAATGGGGAACAACACATTGTCATAGGCAAGGGCGTCTCACCAGGAAAGCAGTTTTCACAATGGCAGGAAATATCTGCCAGACAAGAGAAAAGGGAGCTGGTGCAGAAGCTGCAGCCCTTGTGTGATTTTTGGACACCTGGTCTTTGCTTCACACTTCCTGTGTGACTTGGAGCAAGTTGTTTGAGCATCTGAATCGCTTTTGTACTTTCTCATCACTTTGTGAAGGCAGTCAGGCATGTCAGTGGGAGTAGGAGCCTAGATAGTTCATCTGCCCCTAAATTTCACTCCACCCCAGTCCTTAATCTCTAGGGTAGGAACCCCAACATTACCTGGTCTATAGTAAGGATAACCCCATCAAACATAACAAGACCTTTTAAGGACTTAAGTATATCTCAAATAAAATTTATAGTAATAACAAACAAATGTCTTACGGTGTGCAGCTGGCTCTCTTTGGCACTGTAAAAACTCCACTGAATAAAGAAATTTCCCAGGGTTCCAGGACTGGTGTATGTGCAGAGGAGGGTTGCATTTCCACCTGTCGTGACATTCACTGTCTTCTCAGGGACTGTCACCACGACCCCGCTGGTGTGGCCTGTGGGCAGGAGAATGGACAGATCAGCTGGGGCTGCCTGGGACCCATGCAGCAATTATTGCTCCTGTGTTATTGAACAAAATCTAGCATGGATCTGGCTGTTCTCCTTTTCAGTACAGCTTCCCTTGTGCTTTGTGTGGAAATTTCAGAGATAACAAGCTGCGACTGAGTAAAAGCTAGCAAGCAACTTAATCCCCCAGAATGCTCTTGCCCTTACAACAAATAATATTCTTAAAAAGCACAGTTCCTAAACCCCTACTTGTTCTCACTGGCTGATACTCAACTTCTCAGTAAGAGTCTGTGGTTAAACTGAAGATTTTGTCTGTACTCACAGTGCTCTCCTGTGCTTGCACTCGCATTTACAGCTGTGTCTACCCCTTTCACACACCTTTCTTGCCCTTTGCACTCTCATTCACAGCTGTGTCTACCCCTCTATTACACCTTTCTTGCCCTTTTTGATTTTTTTTTTGCAGTTATTTCATTAGATATCTGGTCTCCTCCACTGTGGAGCATCATCACCTCCAGTATTCTCACTCCATACACTCTCTATTCTGACTGGGACTCGGTGGCACTGTTGGATCCCTCAGGCTGGAGCCCAGCAGCTTTTCTCTGCTTTTCTTTGCCAATTACTTTGGTTTTGTCTGGGTTTCTAAGAGTCTACCTCCAGAAGCTGGTTTTTTTTCCCAATGCTATTACATTGGAAAATCAAACTAAACTTTTTGGGAGTGTTTTTACTGTGTGGGTTGTAGGGAGTTCTTTAGTAACTCAATCAACCCTTTCTGTTGAGCTCAGTGCAGAAGGGGAGCAAACACAACTTGTGAGCCCTTCCCCACAGTGCTCTGATCAGCCTTGACTACACAATCACAGTAATGAAAGGAATCCAGCACCACCTCACAGTATTTATCTGTTTCTATCCTCTGTGAATTACGAGCCATGATGACACATGACAGCAAAGCGAGAGCTGTCAAAAAAATAAGCCTGAATTTCAGGTTATTGAGTCCAGTTTGAAAGCTAATGTCTATAGATTCAGACTGAGAATGTTTTTATTTTCAATGGGATGGAAAACATTAAACATTTTTGAGCTTCCTATGCAAAAGAGGCAAGGTGAGAATTTCATGTTATAATAATTTTCTTGTGGGTTTATTGCTTATATTAATGATTGAGACAAAGATGTAAAATATTTTTCTCAATGCAGGATCTGTGCATCTTCTGTTGGGGTGCTGCTTTTGAGGGTTTAAGCAGAATCTGCAGTAATACTAAAGAGTATTTTGCTGAAATTAACAGCCCTGTGTGAGAAAACATTGCTTATAAAAAGAAACAATCTATTTTGTCATTGCAATATTTAATACTTAAAAATTACAAAATAGATTGTTTCTTTTTATAAACAATCTATTTTGTCATTTTATCTATTTAAATATTGCAAATACATGAGTTAATACAGTATGCAAACCTATCTAAACTGGTTTTTTTTGATGGCTTCAGTAGTAAAAGCTCACTGCAAGGAAGAAGGGAATAATATACTTTCTATGTTGATGGTAGCTAGGATGAAAATTAATGGGTTTAAACTACAACAAGATTTATATTATATGTGAAGACATACAATACAGTGTCACAGGAATAGCTGGAGCCTGACCTAAATGTGTCAAAGCTGCCTTGGGGAAAGGGGATCCCAGGACTGGCTGCCAGTTCTGCTTGTCTTGTGAGTTCAGCAGCTTAATCCTTACTGAGATCTAATAGAAAAGCTGTGCCGTCTTATTTTAGGTATCTCAGTTCACTGCTCCCAGCTTTAAGAATTACTGTTGGCCAGAGGATGATTGTTTTCTGCCACAGTTTACATGTATTTATTTTCTGCTCTTTGCAGGATTAAAGGTACTGTCTTTCAACACAGTGTTATTCTGCTGAAAACATCAATTTTCCAGTCATCTGCTCCACATATTTACTTTATCATTCTCTGGTTTTAGAGTCAGGAGTGCCACAGAGTCTGACTGTTAAAAGATTTTCCAGAAGAAATTAATTTTTGCAAAAATTACTCCACAAAGCATTCTAGTTTCCATAAAACTATATCTTGAAGAAATACATTTAATTGAAATAATCTTCCCTCAAGTAAAAAGGCTGCTTAAACCAATGCTAATTGCAACATGGGTCTTTTGACTGACAGCAGAGTGAAACAGAGCCTGTTCTGTTTCCTCACCATGAATGTTAGTGGCAGCTTCACTTTGCATTTATGCCTTCCAACCCCAAATCCCATTTCCTACATACAGACCTTTTGGTTTAAATTTTAAAAAGTGCACAAATAAGAAATAACACACTGAAAACAGCTTGTGTGAACAGGACCATAACTTGTTAAAAAGGGCTGATCCATGTCTTTACTTATCAATATTATAGTGAAACTCTTTCCTTCCCACAGTCACAGTTAATTAGGAATCTCCCACTTTCACTGAGGTCCTTTGCAGTTTTTAACACTCATGAAATAAATCCAAGTTTGCTGATCTCTTCTGAGCCACAACAGGAACCCTCAGTCAGTAGTGTCCACCAATATGGGCACATTGCTAATCTTAAATCCACAACTTTCAAATTAGAGGACATTGCTTTGAAAAGTGCATATGGTACCAATTCAGAACTGCTTTTCATATCTAAGGTAAAAATCTGTTGGGTTTATATGTGTGTGAAAGTTAGAACACTGAAACTCCAGGAGTAGCTACTTAAAATATTTCTATGGCACCCAAATCAGAGAATTCCATCTGGGAAAGAAGATGTGGAAACTAATTTTAATTTTCTGTAGTGGATACGGGGGCTGTTTATCTCCATGGAGTATTAAAATGACTGCTGCTGTATATATTAAACATAAAGCTTAGCACAATGAAATGCCCTTGAAATATGAGTAATACATAGTTTTTACTATACCATAAAATTCCTGGATTTCACAAAGTATTATGCCCTCATTTAATTAAAAGATTCTTTGCATGCTTAAAGTTAAGCATCCTCCAAAATCTTTTGGTGGTTGAGGGATCATTTTCCAGCCCTATTATCAAGGGGAGACAAAAGCCAAATGTGGAAAAACCTGACCTTGAAACACATGAAAGACCTGAACTCTCCACACAGAGCTCTTTGCCACTTCCTGACATCAGAGCAAGGCATTAATATACCAAAGCTAAAATTCTGTTCTTGAGCAAAAAGCTCTTGGCAGGCAGGGGTCAGTTTGTGGATTACCAGAGGATGGTCTGGCAGAATAGCCATGAATTTTATTCCACCCTGAAATCATTAATCTCCAAAGTTCTCCCAGTTTGCTAATCAGGCTCACCTGCTCTCTTACCCCCACAGGCTCCTTTGTTCCAGCACCATCTCAATGTTTGTTATTCTTACCTGCAAGGATGGCTAGAATTGGAAATATCTTCAGCACTGTTGCACACATCTTCTTGATGCTGGGAGAGAAAAGAGACCAGATGCTGCTTCTGGCTTCCACTGAGACTGAACTGGTTTAGTTTTTGAGGTTGGTTTTTTGTTTCCCTTATCAGCTGTGTCTCAACACGTCAGTGAGCTGTTTCATTCTCCTTTATCACATGTGTGCCTTTCTCCAACTGCTGGTGTGACTGTTCACTTGAAACCATTTTGTGGGGTTTGAGCAACCAAGGGTTTTGTTAATAATAAACCTTTGAATCAGAGAAGACCAAATGCTCCCACTTTTGCCAGGCCCTGCAGTATTTGCCTACTTAAGTACTTTCACTGAGTACAAGAAAGGTATTTGTGGACCTATTTGGCAATCAACCTGATTACTAGTGTTGGGGTAAGGCCTAATATGAATAATCTTTATTTCCTGTTAATTCTGTCATTTCCTTTTTAAAATGGGCATGTGTAGATAATACATTGTCAGTACATTTTCAATTCAAAGCATGTGTCTTATACATTTTGTTCAGCTTCCTGCAGGAGCCAGATTTGCTTTTTGTGCTCCATGGTGTTTGACTGAGGGTGACTCAGAGCCCTGAGGTGGTTCTGTACACAGCCATGGACAGTGAGTGCCTGAGGACAGAGCAGAGGGCAGCATTGCCTTGTGCATGTGTGCCTGCACTGGGACCAGGGCAGGGACTTTTCCTGTGCTTGTTGAAAACATGGGACTAATTCATGCCTGAGGATCCCATGGGAAGCCCTTTTGGAAGGTGGGGTTCAGCATCTGGCCATGTGAGGTTGGAGGGGAAGGGTAAAACCAGGCTCTCCCTCACCTCTCATGTGATATGGTGGCAGATTCTTCAGCAAAGAGTCAGGTTGCTGGCAGCATCAGTCACAGTTGGGATCAGGTTTATGGATTATTTTATTCTGCCAGATATTTCTGTGCATGGCAGATGCCTGAATAATCTCTGGGCAGATGGCAGGGTTTGGTGATATTTTCATATCAGCCATCTCCAAAAGTTTTGGAGATGTCTTCTCCTTGGTTCTGACTGTGAGCACCTCACACAGAGTCTCATAGAGTGGGCAGTGCCTGTCTTTAAACTATAGGGTGGGCAAGTCTTGCAACTGCTAAATGTCTTTTCCAAGAATCACAGGGGACCCAGAGTCCAAAAATGAATATGAACATTGAAAAACTGAAATTCAAACTCAGATTTCTTCCAAAAGTTGGAAAGCATTTAGATTCACCTTCACTGAGGAAGTGTGGAGGGATCACAGGCACTCATGGGAAGTTTCACTGGCTTTCCCCAAAGCCCAAAATGGGAGCTGCTGCTGATTTCCAGTTATTTAACCAAGGATGAGTGCAAATGATCTGAACATGAGATCCAGACACATTCAGTGACTGCCTGTGGCAGCTCCATGGTACCCAGGAGCCTGACTGGGAGCTCACAGAGCCCTGATCCTTTGCATAAGGCAGCAATTTCCAAGAAGATGCAAAAAACCACTGCCCCCCTGCTGAGTAAGCCAGCACCTGCAAGAGCCTGTGTCTTTACCACAGTATCAGTGTGTCCTCTAATTCCCTCTCATCTGTCAACACCAAAGTCCTTTCCCTGCCATTTAAAGCTCCCTCAGCTAATACGTATTTTTGCTTTGTTACATTCACTTTTTGCCAATTTAAAAAATGACAGAACTACATTCCTGGAGGGTGAAATGCTCAGTTTGAGCAGAGAACAGGAGCCAAGAACACAAATTCTGTATCAGCATGTGGCCCTTTAATCTTGGGATGAAGGGCTGAGATTACAAGTTACAAAACGCGTAGAGCTCATAGCAAAGATTACAACCATTACCCTGTTTTAGAGAATTCTGAACAGCAGGAGGAGTGTTTATGTTTGATTGTTACCCACCAGGGGCTCATTCCTCTCAAACCAGAGGTTCCCAGCACTAATCCTGCAGGCCCTCCAGGGTTACTCTCCTGTGAAGGTGATGGATGGCACCTGTCAGCTGCTGACTGTGCTCCTAACTCACTGCTCCTGGAGAACAGCTCTGCCTGTTCTGGGGAACTGAACACAGAAAACAACACCTGCTTTGGTCTGATGTTTTAAATTACAGTGGGAAAAAGAACCCCTCACTTACTGAGCTAAGAGGAGAGAGCAGCCCAGAGTGCAGCAGCACAGCAGTCCCTGTGCTCTGGGTGGAGAAAATGCTCCTATCTCGAGATAAAATGGAAGGGGCCACTACCAGGAGCTGTGTGTTACAGACTTTGTGAGTCAAGCCTGTGTACATTGAAATGTATTCAGAAATGTTCCCTTTTCAAGGAGTTCCCATGTATTCACTCTCTAAATAGAAGTGTCAGTCATTAAAAAATGAAGCCCAGAGGCAAACCCCAAGCAAGGCAGCATCACCCAGACAAAGCAGTGCCAGGATATTCAGGAGTTGCTTCTGTTGGCCTGAAACCTAATTAAAAAACTTCCTGTAGAATTCCATGTTTTACTTGACAAAACTCAGCAGTGTTCCAGCTGCTCCGTCTTCCTGAAATAAGCTAAATCTGTAATTGTGTGGTGACACCAAACCCGGTCTAACCCAGGGATTTACAAAGCTCTCTAGTTCAGCATCACAGCTGATGGCTGAGGATGAAGAGAAGTGTGTAATTAAAGATTCCAACAAGTGCAGTGAAAGAGTTGCTTTAAGCCTCTAAATCCATCCTTGGTTGATTTTCAAATGCACAGTACAGTTTGCTTGCTTATTGCACAGCCTTGTTTGTGGTTTAAAAAACATTTATAAGATTTTGTGGAGTGTTTGCAGCCTAAAAGCTAATTAATGAACTCACTGCTATTTTTAATCTTGTAGAGAGTGAAAGTCTGTAAGGAAACAAAAATATAAACTCTTCTGAGGAGAGCCCCATGGCTTGTCACTTCAAAGTAACTTGGTCAGAAATACACCTAACCCTCTGTATTCAATCTCCAGATGAATATTATCAAATATTATCAAATATTAAATTATCAGTTTCTTATCAAAAAGCACAATTATATTTCCTTGTAAAGGGTCTAGAATTGTCCTTTTTTTTTAAATATTGTCCCTTTTCTCAGTAGGAAGAAGGTTTATTTTCCTTTTAGCCATTCAAAAGCCAGAGTTTCCTAGAGCAAAATCCTTGTCCAAGAAGCTTTCCTCTTTCTGAGAGGGAAAAAAAAGAAAAACAAGCACTGGAGTGAGATGAAGCAGCTGCCCAGTGCTCTGGTCCTGGCACAGAGGATGCTCCCAGTGCCTCTGCCTGCCTGTGCTCTGCTCCACACAGGTGGGCAGGGTGGGGAGCAGATCCAGCCTCTCTGACACACACAGGCCGTGCAGGGAGTTTTCTTATCCTGTATCACTTTGGGAAACTGATGCCTGCTGCAGTCAAAAGGATTTGTTTGTGTGCAACACCTTGCAATAGAGCTGTGACTCCTGTACCCACAGCAGTGTGTATTTAGTCACAAATTCCATGGTAAATGGATGGGAATGTCAGCATCTGGGCACATTTGTGGATCTGGCTCAGGCTGTTTGGGTTGACAGGAACACTTCTCTGATCTTCCCTTCCTTCTGACCTGAGGAGAAAATGAAAAGCAGAGGAACAGCTGCTCATGATGCTGCCCAGACCTCCTGGGGGTGCTGGGGGAGCATCCACATGCCCTGGGTTAGGCTGCCTTGGGTTGTGCTGGGCCAGGATGATGGAAGTGCTGGAGAGTTTTGTTGCAGAAGCAGGGGAGGTTACACATGGTAAATTTAAACGCCTTGTGTGCAGGGGAGCTGAGCACCACGAGTGCCCTGATGGATGCAGGACAAAGAATGACTTTCTAACATAAAGTGCCACCATCAGAGAATCCATTTCTGCTCTGTGGCTCAAGTGTCAAAGCCAAAGCAAGCTCTCCCCTGTGTGGTAAATCACAGTAAAATGGTTCTGCCTTTGTACCATTACTGTTCCCTTGGATTTTCATTGACTGCATAACCTTTTCCCTGCATATGATTACCTCTCCTTATGTCTTTTTTCTTTTGACTTTTCTCTTTTTCATGTAGTTTCACAATTGAAGCTAATCAAATAAAAAAACAAAACAAAACAAACCCCAAAAGGAAAACAACAAGCAAACGAACACAACAACAAAAACGGAAAATAAGAAAAATTCACACTGAGGATATGAGGATTAAACTGCCTATCAAACCTACCAACTTTATCAGAGGGAAAGGTCTTTTTTTCTAATCATTGTTTGCATTTTCATAGATTAACATTTTTTGAAACTATTAAGTGCTTTTGTTCTTTTGATTTGGAAGCATTTGTTGTCCTTGTCTAAAATGAAAAATGCTTTCAGCTCAAGAGTGCATGGAACTGCATCATTTATATGGGGGCTGCTTGCCTTAACAGGTAATGATAATGTGATTTTAGGGTTACTCTGCCATATTAAAACCTGGCATAAAATTAATGCAATTGGGCTGAACTCTAGGCCTTCCACCTGCTCCTGCTGTCTCTGAGTTGGAGGATTCAGGTGCATTGATGTTAAAGGGATGTGTTTGTGCTTTCAAACACAACAGTTCATGCTGTCTAATGACTACAAGGTGACCTCATTCTTTATTTTTAAAAATAGTCTGTTTCTAAATTCTCACTGTTTCAAGGAAATTCTTGGACTCAGTGCTGACCTCAGCTGCTCCCTACTCCATGTATTGCTACAAATCTCTTTGCTTTTGGCATGCTCCACTTTAGGAGAGAGACTAAAGCAACCTCTGTGTCTGAGCATTGCTTTGCCTGCCTGAGTCTGACCTGGCTGTGAATCCCTTTCATTTTAATTCACACAACTGGCCCCTGGAGGGAACTGAGAAGCTGTTTCTGTATCCAGGCTCTGAAACTCAGCTGCCCTCTGAGGGAGCCTGAATTTAGTGGGACTGTGTGGTCTTTTTCTCAGGGAGGCAGAATAATATTTGTGTATGCCATTAGTTATTAATTAATGCTGTACAGCTGGTTTTGCCCCAGCTGCCCTTCTCCCAGCAGAAATGCCATGGGGTCCCTGGTGGCAGCAGAGCCTGGCTGTGCCTGCTGGCAGCCAGCTTCCTTCCCAGGCTGCTCTGGCACTGCCCCTGGTGTCTGATGGGGCATTTTCCTTGGGAAGCTCTGGGCTCCCAGAAACTGGGCCGTGCTTTGGAAATAGCATGTAAGGTGAACAAGGTAACATGTAGTGAACCAAGAGCAGCTCCTTCCTTGGTGCCTGGCTCCATGAGACTTGTCCTTTTGATTCCCAGGAGTTTTCCAGGAGAAGGCTATTTGTTTACTTGGTTTTAATTCCCAGGAAGGATGATAAGATGCTTCCTTCTTTGCTTTGCTAATAATCTCATTAGACTTGTCTTATTATGTTCATTATACTGAGTATGGCAATACGACGATGTTACAAAGTTGTGGAGCAGAGGATCAGCAATCCTGAATACAAAACAGGGCAGGAGACCAGGAGATAAACTTAAACACTTTTGTCCTGCCTCTGACTTGCTTGTGACAAGTAGCCCAAGTTATTCAGCAGCTGATGGGGGCTCAGATCCTGTAGCCTGCTTTGTTCCAGCTGCTGTTCAAACTCTGGAAGCACTTGTTATCCTTCAGTGATCAAGTGGGCACTGAGTTTGCAAAGTGTAGGGAAGGGATGGAAAATGAAACTCTCAGCAGCCTGTACATCGTGGGAGCAGCTGGGGAAGCAATAGCTCAGATGATTTCAGATGAAGTCATCTGAAAAACAGATGAATCTTAATGGTGTGTAGGGTGTAACCTTTGAAAAACACCCGTCTAATCCAGTTGTACACGGCAATTTGATTCAAACGAGCTACCGAAAGCCGCGGGGCAGCCCAGCCCGGCACAGTTACATCCCTGTCCCGCCTTGCCCCGGGGCTGGCAGCTCCAAACCCGGCCCGGTGCCGGTGCCGGTGGTGGCACCCTGCACACCGGCGTGTCCCGCAGCCCGGCCCGTGTCCTGCACTGCCGCGGGTGCCCGTGTCCCTGTTCCCTGTCACGGCCCAGGTGTGTCCGTGTCACAGCCGGCTGTGCCCGTGTCCCTGCTCCGTGTCACTGCCGGGTGTGCCCGTGTCCCTGTGCCCGTGTCCCCTCTCCGTGTCACAGCCGGCTGTGCCCGTGTCCCTGCTCCGTGTCACTGCCGGGTGTGCCCGTGTCCCTGCTCCGTCTCAGGCCCGGCTGTGCCCATGTCCCTGCTCCATGTCCCTGTGCCCGTGTCCCTGTGCCCGTGTCCCTGCTCTGTGTCACGGCCGGCTGTGCTCGTGTCCCTGCTCCGTGTCACAGCCGCGGGTGGCCGTGTCTCTGCTCCGTGTCACGGCCAGGTGTGTCCGTGTCAGTGCCGGCTGTGCCCGTGTCCCTGTGCCCGTGCCCCCGCTCCGTGCCCCCGCTCCGTGCCCGTGCCAGGCGGGCGGTGCTGCGGAGCCCCGGGCTGTGTCTCTCGATCCCCCCGTGCCCGGGGCACCCCGAGCTGCTGCAGCCTCCCCTCGGCTCCTCCTGCCCGTGCACCTGCAGAGCATCCCCCTGGCTGCACCATCTCGGGCTGTAAACTCCCACTCTCACAAGGGAAAGGCAAAAAGCTTGTACAGCCTTTCCCAAAGGGTGAAATGGTTTTGTAAAATTATCAGAAATGCAGTTGGGATCTTTCTTTGCTCTTTTGCTTCCCAAGCACTGAGTAATGATTCTGTGCCAGAGATGATGTAAAACTCTTACTGGGTGGCCTTTTCTATAATGTTCAATAAGTGGTGTGTTCTCAGAGCCTGTATGAAATACTGAAAAGCTTCCAGTTCTATAAGCAGACAGCCTACAGAAAGAAAGAACAGCTTAAAACCCAGTGCAGGGACTTATCTATCAGCACCACTGATGTGACTGATGTTTAATTAGCATCAGCTTTTCTTTTTGCCCCTTTTCATTCTGCAGGTTAACATCACATATCCAGCTGGGACTGTTCTGGCTGGCATTGTCACGGTCACTGCCTGTGCACAGCTTGACAAAGCTGGCTCTGTTCACTGGGATTTGGGGAGCCAGGCCACACCCCAGATGACAACTGACCTGCAGCAGATAGATTAGAGTGGTTGTACCTTCTAGCAGTAATTACATGCAATTAGAGTGTCTTCCTGGGACAGGAAGCCCCTGACCTTCCAAAGGAGGGTTTGCAGCCTTGATTTGATCCCGTGGTGTCAGTGAGATTCCTGTGCACTGGAGCCATCCATGAGCACAGCTGTGGGAGCAGGGCTGAGCCTGGCCACGAGGATGGCACCACTGGGCACATTGCTGCAGAAAGTTGCTGGTTAGCCTCTGTGTTTAATCCTTAAAATAGGTCATAGATGGGAAATACTGACCTAAGGTGCACCAGGACAGTCAAATTTATCATGACCCATGCAATAATTAATGGTTTCCCCTACCTTTCTACCTCTGGGCATGGTGGTGGTGAATAATGACATGAAAGGTCAGTTTAATTTGCTCTTTCATTAAGGAAATGCTGCTTGTATCCTGTGGATTGCAAGGAAAAAAATTCTTAAAATAGTTCCAAGTATACACTTAAAGAGCAAAAATCAGAAAGCAAATCAATGGCTTACATAATTTTTATTTAAAAAAAAAAAAGTACAACCCTACTGAAGCACACAGTGACCTTGAATATATCACCATTGTAAAGGATTAAAAACTATTAGCAGCTTCTTGCAGTTTGGACTTTTAAGCCAAATAGGGCAATGCCTCTTCCTGATAATTCTACTTCAACATTGTATTAATAATAACATAGTTGACAGTTGCTAAGTTCTAGAAATAAGTTTCTTTGAACAACATAATCTCTTTAGCAGTTCAAATGCCATTCATAGGATGCTTGCATTTTTTGCAAATGTTTCCTGCTTTAGGACATGAACTGAACAAATAGATAATCAAATGGTGTGGGAGTTCAATACAAGGGCTGACTCTTGACAATTAAAAAGGACTTTTTTTTGTTGTGATTGAGCACAAATCCATGTGACAGTTTTTAAATACCTTTTATGTGTTATCCCTCAAGTAGCAGCTTAATTTGTACTTCCAAAGAACATCAGCAAATCTTTCCTGTTTCCTTAGAAAATGCTATTTTTATGATCTTATTCCTGTAAGCCACACTCATCTTGTTCAGTAATCCCTCAGGTCAAATACAGCAAAAGCAATACTTCCTCTAAGTAAATACCAGCATAATGCAGTTAGGCATCTTTTTTCATGTTTTAATAACATAAAAGTCTGGCAGAGTCCTGGTTTAGTCCAGGCATGTTAAGTTAACAGCCTATTTTGATAGCCTTTTTGCAATACAAAAGCTTTATTTACATTAATAGCTTAAAACCTCCTTGGACCCTTTTGAGATGGGAATGAGCTCAGGTGAGTATTTCAGCCTTGCTTGGGTGGATGGGACCAGGGAGGAAAGGAAGGGGACCTGTTCTAAGGGGTCAGGGAAAACATTCTGGTATTGCATAATGAGAAATCATCTTCAAACTAAGGTTCTCTTTTCCTTTTTAAGGAATTATTCTCAAGATTTGTCCTTTCTGCTTTGGCTGCTTATTAAGGCACTGCTTGTTAATGCATAGATACCAAATGCATTTAGTCCTTCAAAATGATGCCTATGTAAGCAGTTTTGAAACCCATTTGAAAAGAGTTCTCACACTGATGTCTGGCAGCTCAGTTCTCTCAAGATGGGTGTTTACTTATAGTACTTCAAAAATAACTGGGAAATGTAGACTTTTAGTTCAGAAAAGAAATTCCAAAGCTGACTATGTGCAGTGTTGATTGTGACAAGTAGACCTGAAATGCTTGTGTGCTGATTCTTGTGCTGGAGCAGAGCATGCGTTCATACTGCTAAATACCATTTCTGTTTAGATTTGCTATTTTACATGACAGATGCATGAACAAATCCAGCCTCTGCTTACCCTGAGGGTTGGAGGGTGGGTTGGATGCTGGTACCCTGCTGGTAGAAGCTTTCTCATCGTGCAGTGCCACAGGCTGTGCAGTGCTGCTGGTGAAACAGCAGCTGAGGGGAAGGTTGTGCCACTGTAGGTAATTTTATCCTTCACTTCTATTCACTGGACTTTGCTCAGTAATCTAACTGCAGATATTCTCATTAAGCAGAGGAAAATCTACTCCTGTTTTTGTGTCTTGCAAGCAGCTTTGCCTCTGTGTTACCTTTCCTTGTGTGGTACTGTGCAGCAGTGTGGTCTTTACTTAGGGCATCCTGTCAGAACCAAAGAGAAATCCATTTCTTAAATGTGATTTGGACTGCAAGAGGGGCAGCAAACTCACTAATATTTCAAAGAAACCTCTCTATGAGAGAAGATTTATTGTTTGCTTGTTTTAAAGGAATGCCAAGATGTCTTCCCAACAGCAGACATTATTATTTCCTCTTACAACACAGGGCAATTTTAAAGCCAGTTAGCAGCAGACTTGTCTCTCTCAGGGCTTCCTGCTGTCAAGGAGGGAGCATGCAGGGCATCCAGAGGGATGGAACAGTGTGGGAAGGGATATCAGGCAGTGTCACTTAATCATCAACAGCATTTGGTATGAAAATAGTAAAGCTTTGCTAATTGTCTGGCTTTGATAAGTCACTTTCTGCTCCATGTTGTTTTCTGCTGTAAGCTGGATTACTGCATTTATTGGAAGCCAGAGAACAGATTTCTCAGGATGCTTTTTGCCATGTGTCTAGCCTAACTCGGCTCAGCACAGCAAACCTGGAGTGACAGTGGTGGTGTGAGTCATTGTGGGATATTTCCTTTTCTGTGCTGGTTTCACCCTGGCAAGAAATAAATATACTGCAACAGAGCAGTATAAAAACAACCCACTGGTTTATCTCATGCATGTGGAAACTGTCCCATTTCCTTTATGAACACTGATCAATATCAGTCTTGAGATATGGCTGGAGTTCTTAGGCCTGCAGGTCTTTTCCTGAAGAATTTTGCTTTCCTGCAGGGAAATCTCACCTTTAGTGACCATCTCTTCTCACTGCAGAGGCGAGCTTGGACCTTGCTCCATACCTGGTGCAGGCTCAAGCCCCTGGTGTTGCTTGAGCCATGGGTGGCTGTGTGCACTCTGCATCCCACTCTGTCACTGCTAGCTGGGATGAACATGGCCCTACAAAAACTGTTGGCTTTGCTGTAAGCAATTAGTAACATCTTTCCCATGACTTGGGCCATGTGATTTGTAAGTCTCTCAGAAAGCTCCCTGAAACATGAGCCAATTTGTCTTTTAAAATTCTTACATTAAAAGAAAAAAAAAATCATCTTGCACTGCTAAGCAAGATGGTATCAAAAATATAGTTCTTGCTGCCAACCAATAAAGATTTATACCTCACAGCAGAAAGGACAAAAGGACACAGACCCTCAGTTTTTGATAAGAACTGCCCAGCTTTTCATCAGTAAAAATTGAGGTGCACAGTGCCAAATAAAATAAGTCCAGCTTCTTAGCTGGTTTAAACTGGATGACCTCCATGCAGTGTCACTTGATCTGCACTGAATCTTACTTGCTGAATTTTGGCTGTAACATGACTCACCATCTCTAACCAAGTGAGGCATACAGCAGGATTGCAAAGGATGTCTCTAAAGAGATATGTTGTTCTTCTGCTCCTATCCAGTCCTAGATGCCCAGTTCCTGCAGATAGAAGTAGGACTCTGCTCATACACACATTCATCAGTTTTTTTCCTCCTTTGGAGTCTGTATTTATGTTTAGGGCTTGCTGGTGGAGCATTTGTGCTACTGGAGTGGGGATTTTATCTGTTTCTTTATTCTGGCAAGCTGTAAACCAAAATTTTAACACCCAGTAAACAAAACTGAGAAGCAGTTTGTTCTCAGAAAAATATTTTTGTGATACAACAGTGGGAAGTAAAAATGGCATCTCCAAAGCACCATGTTCTTCCTTTGGTGCTTTTAGTAGTTTTAGCACTGCAGTCAGGTAGCTGGGGAGGAAATTTTGGGGTTGCAAAAATTTCAATGAAAACCCCACTGAAATAGTTGTTGGTGATTTTGTCATGCTTCCACATTTAGTTCCTCTAGAGGAGGCCGAATTGTGAAGAAACACTGAGAGCATTAATCACACTGATATGTACTTTTCAGCGATCTTCTGGCAGCCTTTTGAAAGTCACAGCTAAAAATACTTAAAACACTCCAGGCTTACTGGGATTTGAGTTAAGAAAAAGGACAGCATAGAAAGAAAATCCTTAGAACAACGGGTTGTGCTATGGCTGTACTTGCAGAGGTCCCAGCTTAGGTGAGATAACAAAAGGATTGTTCATCTGAACTTGAGGTGCACCTCATCTAAAGGGGAGTCCCATATTGTACTCTGAAAAAACTGTGGGTTTTGAGGGGCTTATTACTGTGGTGGGAATAGGAATGGACAAACCTTTTGGTGGTGGGTTTGCCTTGGCTGGGTGCCAGGTGCTCACCAAGCTGCTCTATCACTGCTTTCCTCAGCAGGACAAGATGGGGTGCAGGAAAATAAGATGGAAAAAACCCATGGGTCAAGATGCAGGCAATTTAATAAAGCAAAAGCAAAGGATGCACATGGAAGTAAAGGAAAACAAAACATTTATTCTCTGCTTCCCATCAGCAGGCAATGTCCTGCCACTTTCCAGGAAGCAGTTATTCTGGAAGAGAAAGGTCATAATAATGAATGACTTAGGGGCAGGCAGCAATCAGCATCTCAGACTCAGAACACCTCCTGATGCTTTAAACTTAACAGCCTAAGTCTTAGACTTGAATCAGCAGTTCATTTTAGGATAGGAACTATGAAAGCCTAAATAGAAATCAGCAAGTAAATCCATTTTTTTCCCATCTCTGCCTACTATTTAAGTGTCTTACATGATTTCTGACAGTTGTTCTCCTGAAGATATTAAAAGACTGAAACGTGAGAAAAGCAAGGGAGGCACAGGCTGTGGTAAGAAAATGCATTTCTTCACTGATTTTACAGGCTGCTGTAAAGTCCCCATGTGACTGTATTTACTCACTCTCAAGTCACGTTTTTGTCTAGCATTGAGCAGGAATGGCCAGAAATAAACTCTAAACTAAGCTCTTGTTCCTGCCTCCAGTGGATGCAGAAGCACTGACTGAATTTCAGCAGCCAGAAATTCAAACTCAGTGATGTCAAAGTGTGACTGGTTTTGCCTCAGCTTTCTCTGCTGTAGAAGATGAAACCTGGGGGTGCTGCCGTGTCTGGGGCGGGTGGGACAGCAGGGACAGCCATCAGCTGTGCTGCATCCTTTCAGGGATGCGCTGCTTTCCTCCCAGCGGGGCTCTGGCACTTTGTAAACTGCCCCTGGGGAATGAGCGAGGCAGGCACATTCCCCCGGTCTGCTGTCACCCTTAGCTTGGACTAAGAAGAAAAAGTTTTTATTTTGTGTGTTCTCTAGCTTATATACTCTTAACAAAACGTGATCTTAAGATCACAATAACTTATTATATCTATTGGTGTAAGGCAATTAGCGTTAATATAATTAGTAAAAGTTTAACAGGAAGTTAATAAGGCACGTGTGCACACATTTATTTATGCATGTAGTCTAGCTTACAAAAATTTTCATGTATCTTTTCCATCATCATGCTGATGGCTTTATCTTCTTCCTTGCCATGGATACACTCGAAAATCATCAATTATTATTTCTTCTATTAACTCAGCTTTGCTTGCAAGCCAGCTGTCAAGCCCCTCCACAGCCTCCTGGAGCCTCCTGATTTTTTTCCCCATCTAAGATTTATGAATGTATCCATTACTGTTTCTTCTTGGGAGCAGGCCCTGGTGGAAGGAGCCACGGAGGCACCGAGGGGGCAGCGTCACAGGTCTAGATTGAGTTACCGAGGTAAACAGCAGGGAGTAGAAATCCCAATAAACTGGAATTGCTGGAAATATACCTTCAGATCCTTGTTTGGAGCTTAAATTTTTGCTGGTTTGGGTTAGAATAGGGGCTGGGCGGGTTCACTCTTGGTTACCTGCTGGAGTTGAACACTGGCACAGCGCTCGGTCCCTCTTCGCTCCCTCCTGTCCGCAGGCACAGACCGAGGGACAGGAACAGGTTTTGTTTCACAAGGAGGCAGCTTTGCCATGCTGAAGGGACATGGGGCGGCTGCTCTGCCAGCTCCGAGCCCTGGGGGTGCCTTACTGCCTACACCTCCCCTACACACAGTAACTTAAATCTGCTTTTCTAACACCTTACACCTCTCCTAACACCGTGCCTTTCCAAGGCGGGCCCTGCCCTGGCTGAGACAAGGGTGGCACTAATTACCTTTGTACTAATATACAACAACAGAATTTGACAAGACTGAAATGATCCCCAACCCAGGCTGCCTCCAGCCCCTCGCAGGTCCCGCTGACCTGCCTGACCCCCGCCCCTGCTCCGGCCCGGGTTTTCCATCTGCTGCCACCCCGGGATGGGCACGGCCCCGCCCGGGATAGCCCCGATCCCGCCCCCGGGATGGGGAGCCCGGCCCCGGGATAGATCGCCCCGATCCCGCCCCCAGGATGGATAGCTCCGCCCCGGGATGGATAGCCCGGCCCCGGGAGGGATAGTCCCGATTCGGGACGGACAGCCCCGGTTTGGGATGGACAGCCCCGCCCGGCATAGCCCCGCTCCCGCCCCGCGCCGCCGAGGGCAGGTAAGGGCTGCGGGGCTTCGCCGTGCCGGGCACAGCCCCGGTGTGCCGGGAGGGGGGCGGGAGCGCAGCCCGGGCCGGTGTCCGTGTCCGTGTCCGTGTGCCGGGTCCGTGCCCGTGTCCGTGTCCGTGTGCGGGGCGCAGCCGCCGCCGGGACACAGCGGTGCCTGCCGAGCCTCGCTGGCCGTTCGGCGGCGCTGGGAGCGGGCGGAGGTGCCGCTGTCCCCTGCCCAGGTGGGTCCGGGACATCCCCTCCAGGCAGGGTCTGGCCTCGGGGGCACCGTGCGCTGGGCACGCGTGGCCTGGCAGCGGTGGGAGTGTGGGATGGATCTGCCGGGCAGGACAGCGGGCAGGACACGGGGACAGCCTCGGTGCCCGTGGCGGGGCGGCAGTGCCGGCGGGGACACGGGTTCCAGTGCGCTCCGTGTGCCCCGCGGCAGCGCTCGGGGTCCGGACGGCGCCCGGCAGCACAGCACGGAGCTGGCCGGGCCTTCCCCAGCCCGGCACGGCACGGCTCGGGGCTGGTTCCGCCCACCGGGCTGCCGGGGCCCTGCCTTGGCACGGGGCATCGTTCCCCTGCGTCTGGCCGGGACTTTGGGCTGTCAAATCAAAGTGTGTCTGATCTTGCATTGATGAATTGCGTTATCAAAGCAATTAGTCACAGAGTGGTTTTTGTCCCATCTATTAAAATGAAGTTTGTGAGGCAGCTGCTGGTTTTCAGAGAGATCACAGAATCAGAATAGTTTGGGTTGGAAGATCATCTCATTCCAATCCGCCTGCCACGGGCAGATACACCTTACTCTAGACCAGGTTGCACAAGCCCTATCCAACCTGGCCTTTGACAATTCCAGGGATGGGGCATCCACAACTTTCCCTGTAGAGAAAATCTGACATAAAAAACTTTCAAAAAAGTAAAGTCCTAGAAAATAAGGGGTACTTTTGATGATTTATAGTGTACTTTTTGTTATTACTCCCCCACTTTATATTCTAAGTAACTTGCAAAAACGTGGAATGTGAAGTGTCACTTCCCTGTGGCTTCTGCTGTTTTGTCTGTATTTTCCTAGTCTCCCTTCTCCATCCTGGTTTTATTTACTTCCCTGTTCATGCTTCATTGTTGTAAATGCTTGACATGGCAATAAAACCAGCATTTATTAACTTCTGCTCCCTTTGCAGCCATCTCTCCAGTGTGATCAATGCTGTTGTATAAGCCATGGTAACCTATGACCTGTTTGGTCCTTGGGCATTTTTTGGATTGCTTTGGCACTGAGTCATTTTCACATGAAATAGTTTGCAGTGGAGCTTATTCTCTCCAGTGATGCTGTAAACCATTCTAGACCCCTGCATCTCTGTCCCTGGGGCAGACCACAGGACATGGTCAGACAGTGCAGATCTGCTGACCTGTCCCTGTGGAACTTGAGTGAGGGTGTCAGCAGGCAGGAGTTAGCTGCTTCTGAGGGTTGAACCCAATTCCTTACCTCCCTCCCTGTTCACCTTTGGCAGAATATCTGAGAAACTCCACGTGGTGACCCAAGTTTCTGCTCTCCTGCACAATTCTGTAATTGAAGTGTAAGCTTTTTTTTTTTTTCCTCCTGAACTCATAAATTGTATCCCTTTAATGGGCCTCTATCCCTGGGAATGGGGCAGCCCTTGCCACAGTATGGCACAACGTGGGACAAAGTGTTCATTGTACACGAGGCTCGCTTTGATTGCATTTAAATCAATATTGTTATCTGCACTCAGAGATGTAGCAGGGAGTGTGTGTGTTGGGGGGGAGAAGAACAAAGCAATGATAAATGTTTGCAACAAAGCTGAAAGGAGTACAAGGCTGTCCTGGGGTGTAAACAGGCGTCCGAGCAGGAGAAAAAGAAGGGCTTGTTAGTGACACTTGATTCAAAACCAAGTTACATTTTTTTTGCAAGTTAAACCTAATGCTGCAGTTCATCTTGGAGAGCCAAACCAGATGGCATTAGAAACTCAGTCAGGGAGGATGCTGCTGGGACCTGCTCTGGGTGGCTGCTTGGCTGAGCCCCCATGGCTTCAGGAGCTTCAGCCCAAGCTGCTCCCTTCCTGCAGACCTGCACTCCCAGGGCTGACACCACAAAGCAGAGTCACCAGTGTGGAGTGTCCCTGGGCAGGCACCTTACCCTCTGCAGCATAATGTGCATTTTACACAACAGCAGCATCATCATGAAGTTGTGTCTGGGCAGAATTAGTCATTACTGCTCATATAAAAGTCCCCAGTCTTATTCAGCTTAAGCATCTAGAAATAAAACTACACTGTTCAGCAGTTCAGATGACCTTGTTATTTTTATCCAAAAAGTCTGTTTTCTCCACCTTCCTTCAAGATTTGCTAAGTATTCGTGGAGCTGCACAGATGGAAGAAACACCTTGTCTGTGCAAGAAGTGGGACCAGATGATCATCTGATCCTGATTTTATTTTTAGTGATTTAATTAAATCAGTGCAATCTGTGTTTGGACTTCTCACTCAAGTTTGTCTAAACTTTTATGTTAAGCTGAACTAAATGACAGGCCATGTCCACATGCAGATTTGTGCTGGTTTAAGCACATCTGTTTATAGCTGTGCTTGTAGCTAATTAAGCTACTGCAATTTTGTCCAGCAGAGAGAACCTGCTATGAGAACTGTGGTTTTGTGTTGAAATTAGTGAATCTGATTCACTTTTAATCTCCTTGTGAATTGAGACTACCCATCTCTGGTAGTGTTAGCCTCCTCATGGCTGTGGGTGTTGGATGTCACCCTTCACTGGGCAGAGTTAAACCTTTCACCTCCCTGCAAGCACTGCAGGGGACAGACAGTGGAATCAGGTGCCTTGTCCTTCTTGTAAGCAATGGGTGCTGCCAGGGCCTCCTGTGCCACTCAGGTCATCCTGCTCCTAGGGCACAGACATGGCTGCAGTGGGTGAATTAATGGCTGAGTCTGGTTTGCATTGGAAAGTTGCTTTATTTCTGGAAGGAAAGTGGCCAGTTTAAAAAAAAAATATTCCTATGTATGAATTTGTTTTCTCATGGGACAAGGTGTGTGAAAGCCGGGGATGTGGCAGATTCAGCAATGGGCTCACTCCCCCTGAGTTTCCTTTCACTGTATGTCAGGGTAACAAAGTAAAACAGCTTTAGTTAAAATTTCAGTGTAGTGCATTTCTGCACTAGAACTGGGCCCAGCACAAACCAGTCTAGGCCTCAGCACATGTTTGGGAATTAGAAGAGAAAAAGTCATGGATCCCAGATCAAACATGGACCTTGGGCATCATTTTTCTCCCCTTCCATCTTGGGGGGGATAACTCCAGCCTCTGGATGCAGACCTCTTTGTTTTGGCATCAATAACTAGAAGCTAAATGTTGGGTGATTGCTTCCTAAGAGTGTTTCTAAAACTCCTTTTCCTGGGTGTTGGGGGGAATTATACCAGCCAGATATCTCAAACAATGCAATGCACCCTGCTGTTTTACAGTTAAATCAAAACTGGAATGAAGATATTTCAGAATCATCCAGGCGTGGCTGAGGCTTAAAAATAATCAGTGACCAGAAGGAAGGATCCCTCAGTATGCAAAGTTTCCTAAACAAACAGCACTGTTTTCCCTTGGGATTTATCACCACGCCTCATGCCTTGAGCTCAGCAGGCACAGGAGTACAAAGGAATTGGGCCCTGCATATTTTCAACTTCACCCTGTTACAAAATGAGGTGGTTTTAGCATTGTGTTTTTTTAAATGAAATGTCTTCTGATCTGGAGGACTCCTGACCAGGGTAGGTGTTGCAAGCTCACAGTTATTGGGGCATAACAAGCAGGGTCAGGAAAGCAATTTAAGACATGTCACCACTGCAGGCAAACATGGAGAAATTATGTTTGGAAGAAAGCACAGTTGAGGTTAGCAAATATTTTTCTGGGTCAAAAATAATAGACAGAAGTTCTCATGGGTGGTTGCCTTTTTCTTCATCTTCCATTTCTGAGTTTCTTTGTTTGAACTCAGCCAAAACTTAACTTCCACCTCCCATTTTTCATACTGAAAATATCTGAGTTCTGAGGATGAGTGGGTGACAAAGGAGGACAGGGAGGTGATTAGTCTAATTACTGCAGTGTCCTAGCTTTAAGCTGTTAACTGCTCAGCTTTAGATACCATACATTTAATTGTCCTTACCTTTTCAAGTGTAACAGCTGAGGAGATGCTTTTGGGAGTGCTCATCATACCAGGTGGCATCTGGAAACTGCTAGCAGGACAACTGAGTTTTTAAAGGTGATATAACAAGTCTGTTCTCCCTTGGCTGAGAGGGAAGCCTGGACACCAGGATGTTCTCTGATGGAAGTGTCAGTGTGGCAGAAGCACAGCAAGATGTCCATGAGATGCCCTAAGCTAAGCTGTGGGGGTGAAGGGCTGTTACAAACTAATAAATAGGGAATGCAAATCCTTGTAGAACTCGTTTTCTTGAGGGCCTAAGTGCAGATTTAGAGCAAAGCTCAGGACAAGCCCCTGCCCCCACCCCAAAGCCATTTAGTGGAGGTGTGGGAGGCTTCCCCTGGCCTCCAGCAAAGCTCTTGGGAGAGGAATGCCTGTGCTGGGAGTGAATGGAGGCACAGTGAGTCCAGCAGGGGACACAGCAAAGTCTCTGAGGTACTGGAGACTCTCTGGAGATCCAGCCACCCTTGTTCACTGGGATATCAGGGGATTTCTTGGTGTCCCAGGTGGCTGTGCTTGTTTATTTGTGTTCTGGCAATCTGCAGAATTACAATGGACTACATCCTGCAGGCTCTGCAAATAGTTCCCACCTATGAAATAAACAGAACTCTCAAATATTTAGACTATAGCATTGCATTATCAGTTTATTACCAATTAAAGGACTTGTTGACCTTAAGCAGTCTGAGTCAGACTTCTCCTCTGATGGGTGTTTTTATTTTGGCAATGCTGGTTCTAGGAAATAATGATTAAGACTGAGAAGCTCAGTCTTTTGTTTACCCTAGGTGGTAACCAAAGGATGGTTCATTTAATTAAAAATGGCTAAAAGGAAGTAAATTGTGTGTAATGCAAATTCCACCCATGCAGTTCCTTGTTAGAAGGAGATGAGCAGATTTCAGTGGAGATAATTATTCATGTGGTGGTTATATTGCATTGGGTAGACATAAAGAGGGGAGGAAAAATCCTGAACTGACCCTTCTGTAATGCCCTGGGTCTGGGGTGTTCTTTGGAAGCCAAGGTATTTCTGAGGCTGAGTGCAAACAGGCAGAATTCACTCATTTCCTCAGTTAAGCATTCCTCACATGCACTGAACAGGGGAGTTTGCTCATTTTTTTGGCTTAGCATTGTATTGTTGTTCTAAAATATCTTCTACTGGCTGCTCTTGAGGGGCTGGGCTAGAGACCTGCTTGTTCTGATAAATTCCTGCAATTCCTCTGTGGCATCTCAGGGCCATTCCTGATTAGTGGACATCCTTCACTAAAGCTGCCTAAGGGGAGGGGAGGGAAGAGATTTTAATAAAGCAGCAGAGATTCCCCATCATGCTGGACATTATTGGAAAGTGTGATGTGGAGCAATGACTTGATCTGAGAGAAACCACCCAGGGCTGTGCTCAGGATAAACTGAGCAGTGATTTTTGTTCTGGGTTGCACACTGGAGGGGAGAGCCATCTCTAGGGTCAGAGTTGCTCTTTTCTAGTCAGGTCCTGCCAAAGCTGCCCTCAGTGGGGGTTACCAGTAGCATGAGCTGCTCATTGTTCCGTCTGAGGTGGGACTGGCACTCTGTCATGTACAGCCCTCACTGAATAGAGAAAAGTATCTGTAAAGTCTGTGAGTAGTTGAGCTTGAGCAATTCTGGCATTTGTGCCTGGCATTGCCAGAATTTGGCCTTGACATTTCCTGTGTGATGGTAACAGATGTGTTTGGATGTGGACTGCTCTGGGAGACCACAGTTGCCTGCTTTGTTTGAAGTTATCCTTTATCTTATCAGCTGTCTCTCCACCTGAAGGCCATTTGTATATGACTTAGCTGCTTAGGAGGGTATTGGGTAGGAGGGTTTTGGGTAGGAGCTGAAGGCCTCTCTCTCACATTTCTCTGCAACAAGTCAGACAAAATATCATTGCAGTCAGTGCAGTGAGACATTTTTAGTGGGATTGCTTTTCAGAAAGCAATTAAATATATTCTCTGTTCTGGTAGTTCACAGCTGTTCTTAGTCAGCAGAGGAGTAGACAGTTCAGAGCTGCAAGTGGTTTATTGCAAATTAGGAGAAAATAATGCTCCTTGGAAGAGCTCTCCTGATGCTGTGGAGTTTCACAAGAACTAAACAACAGGCAGATATTTTCTATATTCATTTCATTACAGTGAGAGGGGAGATGTGAGCACAGAGAAAGAGGAGGGCTGGTGGTGTGATGTGGCCACAGGCAGAACAGACAGGGCTAGGGGTGTCTGCTCTTCAGCCATGTGCCTCTCCCTGGGACAGCCCTTGGTGCCTCAGGAACACTGTCCTACTGCCCAGTGATTCCATTCTTTAAGAGCAGTGGCTGTGAGCTTGTGCAATACCTCTCCCATCTGTATTTTTGCACCTTGAGGGCTTGTCTGTGTGAAAAGGGAGCACTTGGATCAGTTGAGCTGCCACAGGCTAAAGTGGGGCTCACGCCTGGCCCCTGCAGCTGCCCCATCCCTGGGCTGGGGCTGCCCCTTGCCTTGGTGACAGTGGCCAGTGCCAGCCCTGGGCACAAATACAGGGCACCAACTGGGGTCACAGCTCCTCTGCACTGCAGCACCAGGCAGGGACAGACAGCCCAGCCCCACAGACAGATTTATGCTGGTTTCCAGCCCATCCCTCACAGAGAGAAAGACCATCCTACACTTTTATTTTTTTCTCTGCTGGCAAAGGACATCCATTAAAAATTACAGTATTATGACAGAGAGCATTATAACGGCTGTCACTGTTTTGCCTGATAATAAAAATAAAATAATAGTAAAATAAAAGTAAAAGAGTGATGGCAATGCCTCTGCATATTTCACTAGTTGCAGAAGCAATCAGATGGGAGGAAGAGTGGGGCTGGGCTTGCCAGCATGAGACAGAGAGAGGCACATGGCTGATCATGGGCTCTCTGGGTATGGTGGTTTTGGCACTAAATCTTTCTGGTGCTGTTAGCTACAGCACATCCTGGGAACTGCAGGGTGACTGGGTGCCAGGAGCACATCCATCATCCTTAATACAATGCTGCTCTTGGCTTTGACCTGCCCTCCAGGGGCTGTCTTGACTAATGAGGGTACTGGGAAGTGTCCACACACTGTAAAGCAAAAGAAGGTTATTTCCTTACATTGTGACATGATGTATGATAAAGAGGTATGGACAGCAGCCTTTTCAGCTAGCTGCTATTTTCACTGGGCTATGAATAGTCTTGTGAGATCAGTATTATCTGTTCCAGGTTTTGTTATGCTTTGTGTTAGGAGGTTTTCATATCTTTATTACATGGACCTATGTGCACCTCCAGGTCTAAAGGGTGAGGTGGGTCTAGATGGCCCTGTGCTCACCTAGGTGATGGAATGGGGTCTTGGCTACCAATCTGTCAGGTTACAGTTCCTAAATTCCTCCTCTCCCTTTACATGCCACTCAGTGTCTAGCCAATAAAATCTGCTTGGCCTGGGGTGTATGTTATTAATCTGTGCTCATCCCAGTGCTGAGGAAGATGTGCAGCAATTTGAAGGAATGATGCATGCTGAGAAATCAGAACCAAGATTGGAGTGCCCTGCAGATGGCCTACAAATAATTTGTGTCTGTAGGAGATGTCAGCAAGGGCACTGAGCTGTGCTGGGTATCTGAGCAGTTCAAGCTTTAGTTGTGCAGAGTATTACCTTAGTTCTGAGCTCAGTTAAACCTCCCAGAAATAAAATGAAAATGCAGCACAAAGAAGGTGTCAGCCCCTCCAGCATCTGCCTTTCTAAAAGGGGATGTTTCACACCTGCCAGGCCAAGCAAGCTTTTAATTTTTATCTGATTAAACTATTTGAAAGAGAGTTACTTTAAAAAACCCAAACAGCTTCTGGAACAACAGCCTTCTCCAGTACTTTTATGAGTAACCTTCTTAGCTTTTCTGCAGGTCATCAGAGCTCTCCTCCCTCTGAGGGCTTGGCAGAGGCATTTGCTGTGCCCTGTGTGAAGGCTGGCACAGCCTGTCCCTCCCAGCTGGGCATGGCTTACAGCTGGCACTGCAAAAACAGTCCCACAGGGGACATCCCCAGGGCTGCAGCTGTTGGGAAGAGCCTTTTTGCACCTGAACACTGCCAGCAGTTCTGTAGTAAACCAGATCTGGGGCTGAGAAGGGTGTGAGGAATGAGCAAAGCTCCCTGAGTAGCACCTGGAATGAGTAAACAAGAAACTTCCTTTGTCTGTAAAGAGGAGCCATGGCTGTGACACAGGTCTGCAAGATGGAGCAGGTGATTGCAGAGTGATCCTTACTCTGGGTTTTCTAATAAAATACTTGAGGATGTAAAACGAAACAAGCAAGTGGCAGGTCAAAACAAATCAAGGACAAGTCCTTTTGTGTTTAAAATGTAGTGAAGCTGTGGGACTCTGGGGCTTTGAGGATATTGCAAATGCTTAAAATTTATGTGAGTTCAGAAAGTAAATGGAAAAGGTGTGAAATTCAGGGACAGAGCTCCTGGTTCAAGGTACCTTACAGAAGCTGGAGCACAGGATGGCTCTGCTGTAAGCTCTTAGCCTGTGTTCAAGATCAGCTGGTGCATTATAGGACCTTCAGTCCAGCTGTGTGTGCCTGTACTGCCCTGCACTGGCACTGAGAGCCTGTTCAGAGATGAGATGCCAGGGCAGGCTCACGTCTCCAGCCAGCCTGGGCTCTGTGCATGGTGGCAGTGCCATGCACCAGCACAGATCTTTTCTGGAGACTGAAGCACTGGCTGCTTCCTGGGCAGGTGGCCACAAGAAATCAGAAGCTACCACAGCAGGAGATGGAGCCAGTTATGGCACATGATGGGTCCTGCTGCTGCTTGTCTCCACACCCAGCATTTGTCAACAGGGCTGGGCATGGGAGTTGGTCTTTGTGATGTTCTCTTCCCCAGAAAAGCAGGCAGAGGAGTGAAGGTCCTTTGCACACCCAGTGTGCTTCTCTGTTCACATCTATGGCCTTTCCTGTAGCCAGGACAGTTTTCCCCATCTGCTTTGCTGTGAGATGCCAGCACTCCCTGTGTTGGGGTGTCCTGGTGATGCAGGACCTGAGGGCAGCCCAGGTTAGTTCTGCATGCTGGGCCATAGGCCTTGAGCAGAAGTTGCCTATCTGGACACAAAAAATTCACTTTTTTATGATTTTCCATTTTTCTCCTGTCACCAGAGAGAAATCCTGACCTAGGAGGGGTCTCCTACTGGTCAGAGTGAAGGAGAGTGCAACTTTCTTTGTGCTTGTCACAGTTTGTCCCCAACCAGCTTGCACCAGAGAGCTAAATAAAGTGCTTGCACTGAAGAAGTCTCAGTGTGGGGTAAATCTGCCCCAGCACTGTGCAATCACCCCTGTCATTGCCCCACAGAGCTGCAAGGCTTTTGTGTTTTCCTTCCCAGCTGTTTGCAGAGATGGCAAGGCTGGGGCTGGGCAGGACACACAGAAATTGTTTTTGTCTGTGTGGGACCCACAGGCTCCTGGCTTTCCAGCTGACTTAGGTATTTGTTCTACATCACCCCTGTGGTGTCCAAACTGTCCAGTGACAAGGCTTTGTTAGGGGAGAGGATTGTGTGCACTCCAACAGAGCAAACCCAGCTGTGTGGTGCTGCTGCAGGAGTGTGAGCTGCCCCAGGGATGAGGCAATGGCTGATGGCTGGCACTGAGCACTGTGCCTGCCTGATAACGTTCTGTACCTGCCTGATAACGTTCTGTACCTGCCAGCTCATTCTTATCCTCCCTCTATGGCACTTGTAGACCCAGGTGAGCATCAGCACCCTGTCCCTTGCTGCTCTGCACCTCATGGTTCACGGAGGGCTCTCCTGTGGAGCTCTGCACTGCCCAGGACACACATGGGGCACCCATCAGAGGCTGCCAGGCTCAGTGGGGCAGGGACAGCCCTGTGGCCACGCTGCAGATGGACATAATTCCCCAGGCTTGTGAATTCCTGCAGGGCTGGGGCAGCAGCTTTGCAGCTCCTGACACTTCCAGCAAAGTCTCCAGCTCTGGTGGAGCAGTCTCCTAGAGCAGCTCACCTTCCCACAGCAGGTGCATCAAGTGGTTTGATTTTTAACTATATAAACAAAAGGAGTTGGCTCTTGGTTTCTGTTAACCTTTTCCTTCTAATGTAGCTATTTCAGTGAGAGAAAACATTTTCATGGGAAAGGGAAAAAAAGTCTCTTTACAAAGAAGTAGCCCTTTTTCCCAAGATGTAGCCTTTATTTTTAATTGACTGCCATACTGATGAATAAAGATGAGTCTTCTCTGAAAATATTTTCTGAAGTAGTTTCAGCCCACATGTCATGTGGCTTGTTAAAAATAAATAAAAGTTCTCGAGAAGCAAATACTGTGATATGTCCCTAGATACCTTTTCAAAAATAAAATCTGTCCCAGAAAATTCTGTGAATGTCTTTGTAGAAGCAGGATTGTGCCTGAGAGCCAGAGAGGAGTAGATGGAACTAAGCATGGAAGAGCCATGACAAGCTGGATGAAATGTAGGTTTAAACAGTAGAGATTCACCAGAGCTTTTTTATTATTGTTTCTGTTGAAACTATTTAGAGTGCTATAGATAGTTTCTCACATGATAAAGGCTATGTTGTAGTGTGACAAGCACAGCTATTCTTGCCTTAAGAAGTAGGAAATGTTGTTTCCTTTCCTCCAGCAATTTTTTACAAAAACAATAACAGTTTTTATGACAATGCCATTCCTTTTATTAGCTTTTTCCTGCAGTGTTCTGAGGTTTTTATTTGTAAACATTATGGTCACATGCCTGTTCTTTCTTTTAACACATTGTTACACCATTACAAAAAGCACAAACATTTGTGAGTTTATCATCTGTAAAATAAGGTAAGTCTGAAATGATGTCAAATGTTCAGCTGAAGTTCAGCTGAAGCACTGGTTCTCAGCTTTGGATGGGTCCCTTGATGAAAGAGGTGCACCATGTGCAGTCCAAAGTGATTAAGTCCAAAAATGATTAAGATGCCAGCTTTGAGGGATCTGAAGGAGCTGTGGTGGTTAATGTGGAGGCTGAGGTGTTGAGCCCAGTGAGGATGGCTGCAAAGGGATAATTCCTGTGTCAGCTAGGGTGGGCTGACACCCATCAGGTGTCAATCAGGTAGCAATAGGGAGAAGTTCTTGCTGACAGCAAAGCACTGAAATAGGTGGCCTGAAAGGGCTGAGGTTGGTATCCTCAAAGGCACAGGTTAGAAACTAAGGGTGATACAAGCTTTGAGGTTAGGGAATGGGCCTGATGACCTTCAGATCATGTTTGCCATGAAAGATGGGATTTATTGATTTTTAATGATCTGACTCCCAAGGCTGTGGCTTTGGAAGAAATAGCAAAGTATCATGAAAGCCACAAACACTTGAAAGGTTTGCAGACAGTAGAAAAATTGAGTGAGGTGGAAACTGCCTACATGGACAGGAGCAGAACTTTTCCTTCCTCAAAGGTGGGCCTTACTGCCCTCAAGCTGGGCAGGAGAGAGGAAAAGGAGTAAAGTGTCAAGGCAGTGCTTGTTTTACCTCTCCTCCACGCCCTGCAGCCTCTGGCAATTTTCACTGTCTTTTGAAACACAAAGTGATCTGCATCAGTAATGTTTGAATAGCAAATATATGTGCAGCATAAAGCAAAGGGCACACATATTAGGAAATGAGCAGTATTTGATAGCATAACATGCAGCAGAAATACTTGCAGGCTGCTGTTCTGTCATCTTCTGATTGCTTTACAAAGGTTGGCTGCTTTTCCTTGGTTTCATTTAAGGCATAAAGAAGTGAAGATAAGAAGAAAGGAGGTAAAAAGCAAGCAAGCAATTTGGTAATTCATATCCATATTTTGTTTGTAGCATGCTGAGTTGACTGTTTATCTATTAGTAGGAAAGGGCTGAAATAAAACATTGTCTTGGTTGGGTTAATACCACGTGAGGAGCTCTAGGACAGGGAGGAAAGTAGGGCAGCTTGTTTTGGAACTTGCTGGAGAACAAATACAAACCCCCAATGTACACATTCACTTGCCATATGTCACGCTTATCTGAAAGGCATCTCGGTGCTGTTTCTCTGCAGGGATGCTTGAACTCCACAGAGCAGACTTGCCTGCTGAGGAGAGCACATGCCAGAGGTGCTGCTGTGGGTGAGAGGAGCTCTGGTGCCTGTTGAGGCAGGAGCTGCTCCTTCCCCCGCTCCCCTCTGTGACTGACGCTGGCACCAGGATCGCTGCAACTGAGCCTGAGGAAAAGCAGAGGAGCCTGACTTTGCTGAGGGAATTCTCCTGGCAGGGGAAGGCATGCAGCAGAGCCTGGAAGTGCAAGTCCAGGTGCTAGGGTGAGTTCCACCCGAGCCATGCTGTGGTGACTCCTCTCTCTGCACCGCGTCTTGCTCGGCACCAGGGCACTGTGAGCGGCTGCCCATGGCCCTGGGCTGGACTAGTGCCTGCTCTGAGTCCCCTTGAGATACCTGAGGAACTGAAGAAGACAGCAGGGAAGATGTTGGACTTGAGCTTCCTGACCGAGGAGGAGTATGAGAAGCTGATGAAGGTTCTGCAGAGAGATGCAGAGCTGAAGAAGAAGGATGGAGATCGCATCAGGTGAGTGTGATGGCAGGGTGTGAGCTTCCCTTGGGGGAGACTTATTCACTTCTGTGAGAGAGGAGCATGTGTGTGTGTGTGTGCAGGTTGCAACAGTACTGTCCCTTTTGCTCAGATCCTGATAGATCTTTTCATTGTACCTTGTCTTTCTCAGCCATCCTCCTGTTGCTGCTGTGCTCTCCTTGCAGGAGGGGATTCTCCTTTTGAGTTCATCATCAGCCCTCAGAGATGCCAAGGGCAGTCACCCCTTTCCTTTTCAGTGGGGAAAGATGCTGATTTCTTGGTGGCAGAGGTCTGAGCAGGGGAGCAGCTGCTACCTTGTTTTACTCACCTGGTAGCACAGAAAGGGCATAGTTTGTTTTAAAATGAGATTTTACAAAATGAGATTTTACATCCCCTTCTCTGTTGCCCCTTTGTTTTTTGAGGTGGGTGTGTGTGCACCATGTGTCAGACGGAGAGGGGTGATTAGAGGCTACATGATCTGCCAGAGGTTTGCAGGGAGCTGTTCCAGAGCCAGGGGTTCTGGCTCAGTTCAGCTCCTCTGCCACTGGCCATCCTGGAGCTCAGCTCTGGTTGATCAGGATTGCTTCTTGCTGCTGTTGCTTTTTAAATGCCAGCCATTAGACCATCTGGGCTGACAGTGTGCACCAGGCTCAGGGAGCTGCCACTGAATTCTCCATGGCAAGAAATTAGTAATGCAGTGGGTGTGGGTGGCACTGTGCCAGTTTACCCCAGCTAAGGATGCAGTTCTTCTATTTGCTGTTGAGCCAGAAAAAGCGTAATCCCCATCTAGAAAGGATGCTCAAGGCTTGAAGGGGGAGCAGGAAGCTTTGCTGCTCCTGGGAGCATGTGTGCCCTGGCCTCTGCTTGGAGGTGGGAGGTGGGGAAACAGCTGGAAGCCAAAGCCTGGACTTGGGGCGTATGTGTCTGCATGGTCTTCTTACCTCTCCTCTGAGTGGAAACAAGTTCAAAAAGGCTTGTTTTTATTTATTTTGGGCTTTGTTTGTTTGTTTCTGAAATGAAGTACATTTTCCCTCTGAAATGGAGGTTTGGTCAAAAGAATGTTTGGATTATTTTGGTTTTGTTTCACTTCTCTTTGAAAGCTGTTGCACAGGAGGCTTTGATTTGGGAGTGAAGTGAATTAGAGCCCCAGAGCCCCTTGCTGTCAGTTTGGCTACTTGCAGTAAGATATGTTTGGTTTCAATACAACCTGCCTGCTGGGCAAAATGAAGTCAATGGCATTTCCTTGATCTGCTGTCAGCAAGATTAAAATAACTATTTCATCTGGCCCAGCACCTTGAGACCCTCATGGAGGCAGTGCAGCCCTGGACTAGATGGGAATTTCTGTTGAGTCCCCAGCATGGCCTGCAGAGGCTTGAGCCCAGTTATCCCTGCTCCCTCCTGGCCTTCAGGCAGCCCAATGTGACCCTTCCAGGCTCCAGGGTTTCCTGGGGGTTTGCCCCCTTTTCCTGCTGAGGGCTGGGCTGAGGAGTAGCTTCCTCTGGCCCCCCAGGTTTCACAGGAACCCTGACCTGTGCTGAGCTGTGCCAGCTGAAAGGCAGCTAATTCAGCAAGCCATGCTGAGGAGGATTAGAGTACAGAGCACTGACAGGTTTAGGTGCCAAAAACCAGCCCTGGGTGTGCCCAAGAGAGGAACAGTAGGAGAAGCCATGCTTAGGAGGGAGAGCTAACTGTGCAAGTGCCAAAATAGGCATGGCAGGGGGAGCAGGAGGATGCTGCAGGGACTGGTGACTTCCCTAAATATCATTATTTGTTTCTGTGGTTTGCAGCAAACTTGATCCAAAAGGTTTTGCTATAAATAGATTAATAAACAAATAAAATTGAGAAGTGCAAGACAGACAAACAGCCCCACCCTTCCTTAACCCTCAGGGCAGCCAAGCAAGTGGACAAATCTCCTTGCCAGGTGAATGATTTGGATTTGTGAAATTTGGAAGAGGTGAAAGCCTGTGTTTACAAGGTGCTGTTACCATTTCAGATAAAGAGTAAATCAGGTGTTTACTTCCTGCTGTTCTAATGCTGGTTTGGCTCTAGTGATTGCACAGAATAATCTCTGGATCCTTTGTAATGTCAGGCAGCTGAATCTATGGATATATTGCAAAGGTGGCTCAGGGGAAGTGGAAACCTGGAAGATCTCTTTGGTGTGTAATGCTTGCCCTGCCTTTCAGGAGGATTCAAGGCTCCATCACAGATGAAAAGAAGAAGAAGTTTGTGACAGGTGAATGGTTTTCAGAAGTGAAGGCAAAACGGTTCCAGGAAGACTTGGCAGGGCCGGATCTCCTTCGGGCATCCATTAGAAGGAAGAAGGGCAAGCTAGAAAGTGAGTATGTTAGTGCACATCTTCACAAAACAAACTGATGGACCAGAAAAAAATTGGTCCAGGGTGGGAGTCTCCCTGTACTGGCAGTGTGTTCAGAAACAGTCCCTGTGTTGTGATACGGGGATTCTCATCTATGTTTTCAGTACCAGAAAAACATCCCTTGTTATCAAAATCAGGGCCCAAAGAAAAAATTACAGCGTGGCCGAGAACCACATTATTCCTTTTTCAACTTATTTTTCTTCCCTTTTTCCTCTATTTGTATTCTCAGACTTCTTTTGGTAAAGCTCAGGTATAACATGTGACTTTATTCCTTCCTCTTACTTTTTCCTCTTACTGCCATTTTACATCACTGGTTGTGCATCCGGGTTCTGCAGCTAATATATTCACCTCAGCTGAGATAAGGACCTTTGCTTGCCATATTGACACCTTTTTTCCTTCCCCTGGAAAGATCAGTCATTCACCTCTGTTGGCTTTCAAGGTGATGAGGGAGTGCATGTTCATTTAGTCAAATCTATGTTCATAACTCCTGATTTGAGTCTTTAGACTTAACTCTGTGTTAGGGAGTGAAATGAAAAAATTCCTTCAGGGAAAAGCCCTACTGAGATAATTTCTGGCATTCCCATTGCAAGGTAAGTGGGCTGAGGAGGGGTGGAAATTTGTGCTTGCAAAGGAAAATTCCCAGTGATCTTTTCTGGAGGAGGGTTTTAGCCTTCAGAAGGGAGGGTTGTTGTGATCCCTGGAGGTTTTCACAGTTGGTATTGATTGTAGTAGAAAACACTAGTCATGGGCAGTAATACAGATCTATAAAACAGATAGATACCCTGTATTTACACTACAGCCTGCAGAGCAGCACAGATGGATGAATTTGATGATAACTTCTCCTTGTGCTTATGTGCAATTCTTGAGGGCTAAAAATCACCTACAAGAGAGACCATTTTATCCACCTGCTGTGGCAAGTGATGCACAGTTAGTTATCCATGTCCCAGGCACTGAGAGTCTTTGTTTTAGAGTGGTAGGACATGAGTAAAAGTGTTACAGCAGGAGTGCCTGCCAATTTTATACACATGTATAAAAATGCTTGTATGGGCAAGTTAAACTGGTCAGGCCACTCCTGATTTCTGTTGGAATTTGCTTGTTATATTGTCTCATCCCAAAGTTAGCAAAGGCATATCGCTTGTCTTGATGAATTGTAATGCACTAAACTGTTTGTGGTGACAGGAGCCAGGTGTAGCTGTGGCAGGGGCTGAGCCATTTTTAGGGCAGGGATTTGGGTGGGTGGGAGTGAAGGCTTCCTGTTGCCCCTGCCAGCCAGGAATGAGGAGCTCTGCCTGAGGGGGAAGTGTCAGAGAAGAGCGAGTACAACACAGAGCCTTTGCAAGTGGGATGAGAAATGAATGCAGTCTTTGATTGTCAAGGTCTTTTCAGCCATGACAGGCACAGGGAAAGTGTGGGAGCTCTGTGTTTGGGTCCTTTCCTTCCAGCACAGTTCCCTGCTGGCACCTCCCTCCCCAGGCCTGAGGCAGAAGAGGAGGATGTGGCTCACTGTATCAATAAATGTCCTCAGTGTGCCCTGCTGTGCCCACATGTGCCATGGCCAGCACGTGCCACCAGCCATGCCTGGAGTTCTCTCTCCTAAAACAACATTCAGTGATGCTTTGTGCACATCAGTGTTGGCATGGGCAGGACAGTCCCTCTCTCAGAAACGTGCTCTCTGAAACTGGCTCGTTCCTACACACCCAGACTCCTGTTTTTCAGCAGGAGCAGCTCCCTGATTTCCCACTGCTGTGGAAACCACAGAGCCCCCAGCTGCCCCTCTGTGTGCCAGACATGCAGGCCTAATGCCACAGCTCTGAGCAGGGCCTGCCCTGTTCCTGACTGAGGGCCAGGTGCTGGGAGGGCAGGAGGATTGGGGATGCAGCATTTTCTCCATAGGAGTGCACAGACAAGGGGCAGTGAATCTTTGGATATTGCTGTGACCTGCAGGCTGACCCTGCTGGATGGCACCACCAGGCAGTGTTGAGTCTTGAGCTTCTCACCATAGGACTGGCCTGCTCTTGAGCCTCAGGAGGTTTTCCAACCAGATAACAAGCAAGGCTATACTGTTTAATATTACTTCTGAATCATCTGAACTTCTTTTTCTATTGAATTGTTTAGTGAAATGTATCCTAAAATGGTTTGGCAGTTCTTGTAATAGGTAAATTTTCTCTTTAAAATAGACCTAGCTGCATGAATAAATATGTGCAGATCTTGTTGAGCAGACTAAGTTTACTTTTTATATTCTCTGTTTGAGAGTTTAATCCTTTTGGTTTTGCAGTAGCAAGAAAACCCATTTGCTAACAAAATATCTAATGTAGCATTATACCCTGCAGTCTGCTGTAAAAGTTACCATCCTCTATTGTTTTTAATTTGGGGTCTCTGAGAGCTCCCAAGATATAGCTGGGCCTTGTGCCAGTAAAAATAACAGGGATCTCCTCATTAACTGCATTGGCCTCCTCCTTTGTTTGCCAAGATCGGATGACTTGAATCAAAACAGGAAATGGCTGAATTTAAATCCTGGAACAGATTAACTTTATTGACAGTCAGTGGCAGCATCCTGTGGAGATTTCTAGTGATGTGACAGCTCCTGGCATGAGTTGGGCATTGGGCAGCTTTGTCCTCTTGGACCTGTGGGATCTGGAAGTGCCTTTGCTGCCCTGCGACCTCCCCATCCTTGGGGAGAACAGGCAGAACCCCTGAAAACCCCTGAAAACCCTCTCCTCTTAAACCCCCAGGGATTGTGCTGCTGGGACTCTTTTTCATTGGGCAAAGCATTTTCTTACCCCAAACAAAACACACCATATATGGCAAGTTTAATGGAATGTCATTTCTCAGGTGTCTCTGTTGTATTACAGGTGAGGACAAGAAGCACATCCAGACGAGTCTGGAAAGCAAAGCTGCCCCAGTTCCTGCCTTTCCTGAGGACATTGCTGGTGCAGGAGAGGAAAGGTAACTCTGCTGCATGTGCAGTGCTCAGGCTGCTGCTCTTACTTCTAATGAGAATTGAATGCTACCCATTAAACCCAGGTCTCTAAGTGAGTTTCCAAGACTCTATAAGTAATAAGTTCTATAGGGTATTTTTTAAGTCCTCCTTCTAGGAATTGTCAGAATATCAATCCACCCCTAATAATCAAGTGGTAATGTGCTTATCCCACAAAGGTCTTTTCCTGCATGATTTGATCAGGGGTCAGTAAAATGGAAGCTGTCTCTAATGCCAGGATGTGCTGGTTAGTTTTTCAAAGTAATTATGGTTTTATTTGTTTAATTTTTGCTATGGAGCAACACTAACAAAATGAACGGTTTGAGGAAACTGCTCATTTCCTGCTGGTGCCAACCTTTGTGTCCAGAGCTCAGCACTCTCCATCAAGGCTTGGTAGGATTTCACGTTGTGCTGACTGAGCAGAAACATTTATTAAAAGCACTCCAGTGAGCAAGTCAGTGACCTCACTCAATATCCCTGGACTATGGAGAAGCATTTAAAATACTCACATATTCATGTATTGTTGTTCCCATCTTATTTGCCTTTTTTTTGTCAGCAAAATGAGGAATCATTCTCCACAGGTGGCAGTTGCTCCAGTTAAATATTAAATATGGGCCTTGACAACACTTGGAAGCATCTTGCAGCTGATTAGTGGGTGTTGTTTAATGAAGGATCCAGAGGCAACAGGCCCTAGGTACTCCTGCTTTGCTGGCACAGCACCCAGTGGGTTTTTTGCAGGGGGTTGGTTAAACCCTGAAAAGCTAGCTTTGTTTTTCTCATTCAGTCTTATACAAGGTGTGGCCTGTTCTTTCCTGGGCCATAGTATAGAAATATGTCTCCCTTTTGCATGGCCCTTGGGCTCTTCTGTCACTTCCCAGAAGGGGAAAGTCTGAATAAACCTAGCAGTTGACACACATTGTTTTTAGTGAGCAAGTTCTGCAGTTCTGAGCAGAACTGAGGTGGTGTTGAAGACTGCCTGAGCACCCAAACAGGCAAATCATTACCACAGCCCTCCTTGTTCAGGCATTTCTCCTCTCCCACAGATCCAGTACACCTACTCTTGAGACCACAGAGCAGAAAATTTTGCCAAAACCGAAGCCAAAACTTCCTGTCCATTTATCTGCATCATACAAGGTAGTACAGGCACAGCCTCTGCACTTTGTTTTGTTACTCCTTGGAGCTTCACACAATCTATACCTGCTGACAGGGGCTCCACAAGCTGCCTGCCCTGGTGTCTCTGCTCAAATAAAACACATTTTTTCCAGTCTTGCCAGTATTTATACACTGATAAGATTTGTTTTCTGTTCAGAGTTCCAGCATACATGATGTCTCTTCCTCAGAGAGTGACACAGGAACAAGTCCAGTTGTGACTGCAACAAACAGCTTTCATTTGTCTGGAAAAGGTAAGTTTTCTGTTCAGTGAGCTATTGGTGCTTTTGTTACTCACATCAAACACCAAGAGACAAGATGCTTTTCAGTGTCCATACAAATAAATAACAAAGAGCACCTTGCCATATGAGAATGGGCTGCCAACATTTTGTGAATTGCAGGCAGGGCAGCAGGGACAAAGGCAGAAAGCAATCTGATGAAATTTCTCCAGGCTCTCAGTACACATTGAACTGAGTGCTTGGGTCTCAGCTCTTTAATCCAGAAGGGGACTTACCCCTCTCTTTCCAGCATTGACTGTATAGTGTAGTTCTGGAACATAGCAAATAGCCAGCAGGGGAGCTGTCAAATTGAAAGGGAACCTGCAAACAAATCCACAGCTCGCAGGAACAGTTTAGAGTTCAGTGGATTTTCTCTGTGCCCTGTTGCAGGGAGAAGGACTAGGGTTTTCAGGGCTTTCTTCAGATAGAAGGGAACTTTCTAGACTCTGAATATGGAAAAGAACTAGAAATATAATGATGATTTCTGAAAATTCCCCCTGTCTTCTCATTGAGAGATTGCAGCCCAGGCCTTCTGGGGAGATTGGATGTGATGGAGTGGGACAGGCTCTGAGCATTTGTTGTTGTTGTAGGTCATGGAGATTCTCCAGTGCCCACCAGGCTTTCAGAGGATGCTGAACCTCAGCCCAGCACTGCAGCTGGAGGAGAAGCTGCTGATGGACCCACAGAGGGGCCAAAAACTCCTCCTGAGGAAACTTATCCTCCCAGCAAAATCCCAGTCAAGAAGAAACCAAGCAGAACCTTCCTGAAGTGTGAGCAGGCTGTGAATCACACGGGGCCAGCAGAGAACAGCCCTGCCAAGGAGGAGTCAGTGCCAGGCCCCAGAGCACTGCCCACAGATGGGGAGAGCGGCCGGGCCGGCAGGCAGGGGGTGAACTACACCATCTCAGCCATGAGCAACAGGGACGAGGAGATCGGCCTGGACCGGGAGCACTTCAGGAGCCTGAAGAACTTCTGGGAGAAGGGAGCAGAGTCTTTAGGGGCAGGGGGCAGCCCAGGGCCAGGGCTGGGTGAGGCAGCCCCTCGGCAGCTCGGGCTGGGCCGCTCGCTCTCCCTGCAGGCCGCGCCAGGCCACGGTGCTGAAGGGAAGCCTGGTGCCTTCAGCAAAACAAGGACCCCCCACAAAAGGACAATAACCCTGTCTTCCAGCGAGGAAGAGCCAAGCTGTACCACTCCTGCAAGGAAGGGCTCTGTTTCTGTCACTCCCAGCTCCACCTGTGCCAAGAGCAAAGGGGGCCTGGTTACAAGAAATGACTCGCTGGGTGAAAGCAATGGGAAGCTGCTGATGCCAGAGGAAGAGAAGGTGGTGCAGCACTGCTCCAAGAAATCCAAGCTGCCTGTGAGAGCACCTTCCATCCAGCTCGAGTCACTCACCAAGGACGTGTCTGGCAGCTCGCTGGGGCCAGCAGGGACACCTGTGCAGGAGGAGCTGGTGGTGGCAGGAGAGTGCAAGCCCACATGGAGGGCCCCGGCCAGCAGGGTGCAGATACTGATAGAGCCTGTGCCCACAGATGGGGAAAGTGAGGATGAGAAAGAGGAAAGATCTGATTTGGGCACTCAAGACAACATGGAAATAAATGGAGAGCTACCTGAGGAAAAGATGTGTGAGTCTTCAGACCAGCCAACACCTGGTGAACCATCTGGAGAGAGAGAAGCTGTTCAGGGAACAGACTCAGCTGTTTACTCAGGTACTGAGGGCTGTGACTGCACCCTGTGAAATCCGAATACAGACCCATCCCTAAGCTGGTTTTCTTCCCTAACCCTTCTGCATTTTGCACATTTTCTTCATCTGCCCATTTGTCCTATATTGTCCTGCAATTTGTGCAGAGTTAGCTTGTGTGGAATGTGTTCCACAAACAGCTCTGGAAATAAATCTTGTGTAGCCTAGTGTGAGTGCAGAAGGGGACAGTGCCATGTTCCCTTGCTTTCCTCCCCACTCCCAGCCCCTGGGCCTTACCTGCCAGCAGCTCACCTTGGGACAGCCCTCCCTCCACTGCCTTCAGCACACCAAGGAACTCACTTTATGTCACTCACTGGCAAGATTGTATTTTCTTCAAATGTGGGACTGGAAGAATTCTTTGTGGTAGTAGAGATAAGTCTAAGACAAATAGAAGAAATAAAATGTGAAGCAAAGTGTTTAATAAATGCACTGGCTCTTAGAGTACCTTGATACAGCCACTGGCTGTCAGTGCCTAAATTACATTTTGTGGTTTTTTGGAATGCACAAGTGAACTCTGATATTAAACTTAAAGCAAAGTGGACTGAACAAGGAGTCTGTTCTTTCTGGGTTCTGATACCATGTTCTCAACCATGATGGTATCAATAGCATCACCATTTTAGCAGCCTCTTCTCTGGGTTTGATGGGCTCTTGTAGTGACTATTACTATGAGAAAACATTATTGTTATTTGCAACTCACTTTACATTTGGGCTCTGATGACCCACAGCTCTGCTCTCTTCCAAGCAAAGACCTACAAAGAGAGACAGCATCTTCCCTTCTTTTTCCCAATTTCAGTCCTCATGTGCCTGGGTAAGACCTGCTTGAGAGGATTTTCCACAGACTCATCTGATTTTTATTTTTTAATTGTGTAATTTCTTGGCTTACTTCCTACCTCATATAACATTCCTATGAAAATCCTGAGTTGCACTTCAGGTCGTTGCAAATATTTTCTTTATGGAATATTTTTGGTTGTGAAAGACTTCTAAGAGCATTAAGTCCAACCATTTATAGACTTGATCATTCTAGTATTTCTCAGGGCTTTTTCCTTTATTAACTCATTCATTTCAGGATGATATTAGCAGATGGTTCTGTTTCTCTGGAAGCTCTTCACAAGAGTTGGTCTGTCTTGGGGACTGGGTTAATCCAGTATTTGCATTTCCTGACACAGTGTGAAGAGGTTTTCCCAGGGCAGACATCAGAGCCCCTGGATGATTGGGAAGCAGCCCTGGGCAGTGTGACTGCAGTGTGCTCTAGGCAGAGGACCAGGGGAGGTGCACACACATACAGGCCTATTGATGCACTGCCCATTTGTGGTTTTTTATTTATTTACCATGTTGATTTGGCTTTTTGTGTATTCCAGAGGAAGATGGGGATCATTCTCCTGCTGCTCAGGCACTGGCCCGAGCAAATAGCATTAATCTTGCAAAGAGCATGGTGAACATTTACACAACCACAGAGAGTGAGTAACATCTTTCTTTCTTCTTTTTGGTTTACATTTGCTGAAGGTGATATATTATGCCAGTTTTTCATCACCATGCTTCTGTGCATGTATCAGGCTAGGAAAATAACATATTGTTTCATCATCAAATTAGAGAGTTTATACTGCCTAAAATTAAATTCAGAGCCAGGAAATTACAGCTAGATTGATGGTTTGTTACTTCAGCAAAACCACAAGGGCTTCAAAGGGTTGGCAAGAAGCTTGTGCTCATCTCTCCTGTTCCTGCACAAGGCAGTGGGATCTGTTGGCAGCCTGGGGACTGATCTGAGGTGCCAAAGCTGGTGTCACCTGTCACTCCTGCTCATGAGGCCTCTCCATCACCCAGAGCAGAGCCTGTGGCTCGACTGCTGTCCCCAGCTAGGACATGTTTTATGGTGACAGTCTCTCCCTCAGAAACCCAGAGAAGCTGAGGAGAAGGACACCAAGGAAGCAGCAGCCTGCCTGAAGAAGCCCAGGAAAGCTGCAGCCATGGAAAGCACCTGAGGGGAGGCAGCAGCAGCCTCTGTGCCCAAGAAAGCCAATGACAATCCCCAAAAAGGCAGCCAAGAGCTGGCCTCAAAGGGAAGGGGTGAGGCCAAGGCTTCCAGGACTGAAATGAGAACATGGGAAGGCAATGCCCAAGGAAAGGTAAAAGTGAAGCCACTGAGAGGCTTTGGTTGAGCCAGTTTAAGTCACAGGCTGTCATGGGAGGGAGGCAGCTTGCTGGCAGGTCTCACTGCACAGCCCTGTGGCTGTGCCCACCCTGGCTGGCACCTCGTGCCAAGCACTGCCCATCATGGGGTGCCTGATGTGTCACAGGGCACGTTGGCTCAAAGCTCCAGGCCCCCATTGCTGTCCAGGGACATGGTCTCCACCAAGACAACCAAGATTGCAGCTTCCCCTTATCTATAGTGTCCTGGTTTAGGGCAAATTTGGGAGAAAACATAATATCCAGTATAAACAGAACACATTAATGGGGATACAAACATCATAGCATCACCCTAGGACATTGAGCCCCAAAGTTGATCCTTGGAAACCCTCCTGTAACAGTGTTACAGCTTCATGTTTGCAGTACAGCAAATAGTCTGTGGATACTATTATTTATTTAATGTTAGAAATAAAAATAGTACATATCAAATGAATGTTAAATCAAGAATCTCTTGGGCGTTTTGAGCAATGTATCATCATGCCTAAAATGCCAAACAAGTGTGTATATGAACATGAATGTTCATGTACATGTATCTTTGCAAAACAAATTCTTCTGGGATGGAGAAAGTCATCTTCAAGAGAGTTATTGGAAGAAGATAAAGATACAAAAGATAAGTTTTAGTTAGACATTTAAGCAGTACAGTAACCATCTTTCTATTGATAGGAAACTTTTTAACTTACTTCTTTTAGATAATCTGCCAATGTCTACCTTTGTGTCTAGCAGAGTATTTGAGAAGTGTATGCAATGGTGAAGTTGTGGGTATAAATATTTTAGTGCTCTTTTCTGCAAGGCAGGGTGCTATGAGATAAAAATGTAAACGTGATTGGTTTCTTTGACAAGGAGGCAGATTTGGGTGGCTTTAGTGTGAATTCAGTCTGCACAAAGGAGGCAACATCTGTGTCCTGGTGCCGATGAGGAATTAGGTGAGCCACTAGAGGGAGTTCCACACTCCCACACAGTGAATGAAAATCACTGAAAATATTTCAGGATGTTAATTAGCAGTTTTTGTCTTGGGGAGGATCAGCTTCAGTGACAGGTGACACAGACAGAGCAATAGGTAGGTAGTGCTCCCATGCCTTCCACAAGCTTTTCCTCCTTCCTGTGCCCTTTAATAAAAGTGTGACTTATAATTAATTTCCTGATTCTAATGAGCTGTCTTGATGCCTTTTTTTTGTACCTCCAGCATACAATAAACCTTATTTGATACCACATCAATTTCTTGAACCTGAAAGAGTGAAAGAACTGAGCAGATCCTCTCCCCTTCTGTTGTCTGAGGTGGGTTGATGCCAGAAAAGGCTGAAATAATGTTCACAGCATCCCCTGGGTGGCAGTTGGTGTCATGAGGATGTTTCTCCTGGAGACCAACAGTACTTGCTTTGGAGCATACCTTGGTTATGTCACGAATAAATGAGAATGTGGAAACCCAGGACACTGGGAATATTTCTCTGTCTGCTCTGGGCTGCCCTGACCCCCAGGGGAGCACTGACTTGTCTCCCTCACTCATGGAGAAAGTTTCCCAGACTTCAAGATAGACTGGAATCCACAAAAGTGTGAAATAGATTAGAGAGAGCAGTGTAGGTGTATCACTTGGTGAGAAATTGAGGTTTTGGGATTTTTAGTATGTTGTGGATCGCAGCAAGATGGAGGGCACAGGGTGTTGTCTTGGGTTTCTTCTTCACACTTCTTCTTCATGGGTTTGGGTGGCATTTTGTAGTTGGGCAGAAAAGTCCCCATTGCAGCTCTTCGGGATCAGTTCTTGGGTTAAAAGGGAAAATAATCCAGGTGTCAGTTCTTAATTGGATAGTTTAGTCTTAAAAGACCTTGTAACATGAGATTGTTGGCCATTTTGTGCCTTCTAATGAAAAGCTGACAAACTCACAGTAGTGAGACTGTTTTACTGATAAGAAACAATAAACACTTGAGTCCCAAACATGAACTACCATCTCAAATGCCTTCAATCCAGACCCAGAGAAACCCACAATTGAAACCCCCACATGAGAAATGCCTTAAGAGAAAAGCCCCCAGCAGGCAGAGCAGCTGTTCCACGCTGGAGGATGCTGCCCTGTGTGTCCAGCCACGCTCTGTGCCCTTTCCGGAGCCCAGGCGGGGCCTGCAGCTCTGCTTGGAGGCAGTGAGTGATGACGTTCAGTGCTGCTTGGAGGGGATGCCCTGGGGAGGCTCCCTGCACTCTCCTCAGCTCTGCTAACCTGATCTCTGCTCATGGCACTCTGCTGAGCAATTCCTTTTTCTCCCCAGTGTTGCAAAGCTCTCCTCCTTCGGCACAGCTTAAAGATGCTTCTTGTTTTCTGAGCAGACGGAGTCAGACACGGCCTCGGAGCTCAGCTTCCAGCTGGGCAGGCACAAGAAGTCCCCCAGCACTGGCAGCCACTCCTCTGACATGGCTTCTGTCTCCTCGGTAGGTCGTGAGCGTGGGGGCTCTGCCCAGGCTCCTCAGCTGGGTGCAGGGATGCTGCAGTTGGGCTGCTGCTGCTGGTGGGCCCTCCAGAGCAGCCTGCTGGTTTCTGCAGGGTGCATTGGTAAAGGAAAGGGGGTGATTAATTATTGTTTCAGGTTAAATCCAGGTGCCACCTCAAAATAGAGCCCCACTGAGTCATTGCTGGTGAAATTCCCTGTAAGCCACAGCCCCTCTGCCAGGGGTGGGTGCTCTGGGTCCTGCTGGTGCAGAAGGTGGGGAAGGGGTTTCTAGGTGGGGAAATGAGGCACACAGCTGGTAAGGGGCATGTTTGTGGTTCAGGACTGCAGATGGGTACCCTCTGCAAGCTCATCCTTTATCAGCACATAAGAGGGAAGTCAGATTTGGACAGAAAAGGCATGTTTTGGAGCTTTAGCTTCTAAGGAAAGCTTAAAAAAGCTGAATGTGTTTAGTTGAGTGTTTTTAAAAGACTCTTCAGAGACAGTATTTGGGGAGGGAGCCATGTAAAACTGCTTGAATTTGCCGTGTTACTGTTATAGATTTCTTCAAGGAGCATATTTGAGACTCTCAGAATATATGTGAAGCAAAGCTGGTAGAGAGAGGTTGTGAATGTAGATAAATATGTTGAAAACTTTGGGACACATGAGTTCTCCTAATTTGGAGCATCTGGGAGCTGAAAATCAGTCCAGGTCATGCAAGTGTTCTTGAAAATCTCATTCAGGATTCTCTGCTGAGGTGAATATCCTGATGGGATAGTAAATGCAGCTCCAAGGACTGACTGGAGATGTTCAGCAGGTTTTTGGAGGTTATAATAAAATTCAGAACCAAAGTAAGTTGGGGAAGACAGAGAAGAATTGGGTTAATTACTGGGAAGGTTTTTTGATAAATGTTCATGACAGTACCACAGAGAGGTGCCAAGAGGGTTAATGATTTGCTTTGTAAACAGCATTAGCTTTTATGAAATCCTGTCAGGAATCATGAGTGATTGGTGCAAGAGAAAATTATCTCAGCTTTCTGTGGCTGAGCTTTGCTTGTGCTTCGTGACTTTCTCTCAGTGAAAGACAAAGACCTGAACAAAGAAGCCCAAATTGTCTGGGCAAATTGCAGTTTTTTCTGAGAAAGCAAATAACTCCTGGGTGCCTAGCTCCAGAATTGTGTCTGGAGAAGCCTCATGTTCTTGTGCCTTTGGGGCAAGCACAGGCTGTCTCTGGTGGGGCAGTGGCTCTTCAGAACAGGGTTGTATCTGTTTTGTGCTGTTCCATGCACATTGTGGGTAAGCAACAAGATAGGAATAGTTCTTCCTACATTTCTAGTCTGATAGGGTTCTTATTAACCTGTTTTATAACTGGATTGACAATTGTGTGACTATATCTACCTGAAATAACGAATTCTTATAATATAGTTCAAGTTCTCTCAATATCTTTCTTTCTTAGAGATGAGATAGGGTCAGGATATCAGTTATTTGCTCTGTAAGCATAGGGAAGAAACATGTGTGGTCCTCCCAGGAACATCTGAGTCCATTTCCCAAAGTTTTGGGATTTAGGAGTGAAAAAACTTCTGTATTTCTTGAGCATTCAGTGCTTCCAAGTCCTGGTCTAGGATAGCGCATCCTTATAGGGATTTCCCAGCCCTGGCTTGCTTGAGAGCAGCCACAGCTGTGAACCCTTTCTGTGTCGAGAGCACCACACTGCACAAGAACAGGAACACCAGAGTTTTTCTCTGGGAATGCATTTCTCAGACTCATGTTTGCCCAGAACCGAGTCAGACTGTGCCTGTTTCAGTGGCACTGACCTTGCTCTTCCCCCTGGCAGGTGAGTGGCAGTGTGCTCAGTGTCTACAGTGGTGACTTTGGGAGTGTGGATGCCCAAGGAACTGTGGAGTTTGCTCTGGACTATGACGAGAAGAACCGGGAGTTCCAGGTGCACGTGTCCCAGTGCAGGGGCTTGGCTGTGGTGGATGAGAGGAAAGGCAGATCTGACCCGTGAGTGATCTTTTAGTGCCTGAGTTCTGTCTCCTGGAGGACTTTTATTTTCTTTAAATATAATGGTTCTTTCCTTCCTGCCTTCCTGCCAGCTTAGTGGAGAGCTTGGCAATGTGGGGCACTGTCCAACTGGAGTTTGTTTTCTAGGTATGTTAAGACTTACCTGCTCCCAGACAAAGCCAGGATGGGCAAGAGGAAAACGTCAGTGAAGAAGAGGACAGTGAACCCCGTGTACAATGAGGTGTTACGGGTAAGGACAAACACACACTCTGAAAAGCTCTGTCAGGCAGGTCTGGGAAGATCCTGCCTTCTTGGCCAGATTCTTTGCTGCCTCCTGCCAGCTCTGCACTGCTCTCCCCTGGGCTTTGAGAACCCGGGGGTGTTAAAGGCTCTTCTGCACCCATCCATGTGGCACCCAAGATTTCTGTGCAAAACCACACAGATCTTTGGATGCAATAGGGTCCTGCAGTCAGAGCAAGGGCTGTTTGTCCTCCCCCTTCCCTGGCATGCAGTCACAAGGCACAGGACTGGTAAGAAAGGTCTGCATTATGTGATCATACTCATCAAAGCATAGAGGATTATTTAACAATGGCCAGGCCTGTGTTAATAATTCTTGAAAGAATATTGGTTTTGCCCTGTGATGAATGGAATGCCAGGTTTCCCTGTGCTCAGCAGAAAAGCTTTGTCAGGGTAGTAGTGTTGCTACAGGGCAAAAAAAGAGATGTTCAGACTGAAGCCAGTCCATTGGTAGTGCATATGTGTGGGGTGGGTTTGAGTGTCTCAGAGCTTATTCAAGCTTTTGTGTGGTTTATTTCTGTTTGTGAAAGAAACAGAAGAAAAATTTAGCAACCTGACTTCTCTTTCTTCCTCTAGTATAAAATAGAGAAAATGGTGTTGCTGATCCAAAAATTAAATCTCTCTGTTTGGCACAATGATCCACTGGGACGTAACAGTTTCTTGGGAGAGATTGAGATAGACTTGGCCAGCTGGGACTGGAGCAACAGGAAACTCAACTGGTACCCACTGAAGCCCCGGGTGAGTGTCTCACTGCAGCCCTGCTTTCCAGCCCAGCCCTGAAGCCCTGAGGGTGGCAGTCAGTAGACTTTCCTGACTCCTTGAGGTGTTTGGGTGGAGCAGGACAATGTGAACTGCGCTAGGGAACAACCCCTGGGCACCTTAGTGTAGCTCAGTGCTCAGAACAATGCCCTTCTCAGGTCTGTTTTGGTGACTGATCTGTAGGGACACTGTCATGAATGCAACCTGACACTAATCACAGCAACTTTGACATGACTTTGCCATTCTCTCCACTCACATAAAGACTTTTAAAAAAGCAGAGTCTTAAAGTCTTAAAAGCAGCAGAGTTTTAGGTGAAGCAGCTGATGTGCCTTGAGAGGTGAATATTCAGGTGCCACTGTTTTTAAAGCCTGTACAGCTTCCTGCATGCTTCTGGATTCACAGGTCTGATATGAGGTCCCTTTTAAACAAATAGAGGGCATTTATCTTCCAGAACCAAGATAATTATATCCAGCTGGACATGTCTGGAAGGACAACCTTGTACTCTGAATCCTCAGGCTTTTGCTTCTGAGAAACTGAGTTTGAGAGCAAACCCACAGAGAAATGACCTGCCCTAAGAGGGGCCTGTTCCAGCCATGGAAAATCAGAGTTTGTCCATTTGTGCTCCTCCACTGAAGTCAAAAGGTGTTTGCCTTGCTGTGTTTCCACAATCTTCCATTAAGTCAGTCATAACCCTTTCCATTTCAGAGCCTTTCTGCTGTTAATGGTGTGGATCATCGAGGAGTGATGAGTTTGTCCATTAAGTATGTCCCCCCTGGAAGCCTGGGTGAGTGTGGTTCGTGCATTAAGGGCAAACACACAGCTTGCAGTGCCTCATCTGCTTGGAGGCTGCTTAAAGAGCAATCTCATCAGAGCAAGATCTTGGAGTTCAGCACAAAGGCAGTGTTTGACAGCACTGCCTGCAGCCTACATCTGATTTCCACATCTGGATTTACTGGGGAGGGAGGAAGGGCTCAACCACCTCCAATTTATGAGCATATGGGCACTGTAGGGTGCTGTGATGAGGTAGGAGCAGCACAGAACCCGTGTTACTGTGGGGCAGGCACAAGGTTGCTTTGGCTCAGCAGTTCCATCTCTTTTGCTGTCTGATACAGCACTGGCAGGTTGTGTCAGGAGCTGGCTGCAGTGCTGAGATGCCCAGGGAGGGGCAGTGAGCACACAGGAGCTGTGTGGGTCCCACAGGAGAGGAGCCCTGTCATTCTGAGCTGTGGCTCTGGCTGCCATGACAGCTTTTCTCTTCTCATAAACTGCAGGGCCCAGGAACCCTCCCTCTGGTGAAGTTCACATTTGGGTCAAAGACGTCAAGGACCTGCTGCAGTTGCGTCCATCTGGAGTGGATTCCTTTGTGAAGTGGTGAGTGCCTGAGCACGGGGCTGCTCCTGGGGCTGCTCCTGCTCTGGGCTGTGCTTCCCACAAAGGCTGTGCTTCCTACTTTACTCTTAGGCTCACCAAGCTGTGCCTCCATAGTGGAGAGCCTTTGTGTTTCACTGGGAAAAGTGTAGGGGAGAATTGCCCTTGTTTTCCACCTGTAGGAAAAGCAGGACAATCCTTGCTGTGATAAAGCTCTTGGTCAGTGTTCAGTGCTTCATGCTGTGTGCTTTCTCCTCCCAAAGCTATGTGCTTCCCGACACCAGTAAGAAGAGCTACCAAAAGACCAGAGTCATAAAGAGAGACACAAACCCTGTTTTCAATCACACCATTGTGTATGATGGCTTTCACACAGAGGATCTGAAGGATGCCTGTGTTGAACTCACTGTGTGGGATCATGAGAAACTTACCAACCATTTCCTTGGAGGAATCAGGCTGGGCCTTGGGACAGGTCAGTATTTTCCTTTACTGAGCTACCAGGTGAAGTGGGAAGTTACAGAGTATTTTGCTGTTGGAGAGAAACCAGGGATGGAGTGTCTCAGTAACTGGTACCTGCCCTGTGTCGTGGATGGAGGGGCCCTGGTGCCATGGTAACAACCCTCTGTTTCCACATTTTCTGCCAACATCAGATCTGAGGTCTGGCAAAACTCAAGAGAGTTTTCCTGCTGTTACAGGAAAACAGGCTGACAAACCAGCATTATATTGGTGCTCCTGCCAGGGAAGAGTGCTTAGGGAGGAGGGACTGGAATGTCACACAGGACAGCACCTGGTGCCTGTCCATCCTTGAGGTGCTCTCTGAGACACCTCACAATGCTGCAATCCAGGATAAGTGTTCCCTGGGGGACAAGGCTCATGGTAGTTGGCAGGTCTGCCTGGCAGGTGCACACACTGTGGCTGTTGGATTTGCCTGTATGTTCTCTGTTTTCCACCTCACATGTCACCAGGTGGGTTGTGGACTCTCCAGAAGGAAAGGTCAACAAGAATAAGACAATAAAATAACATAAAATAAAATAAAATAAAATAAAATAAAATAAACCAAAACAAAATAAAGACAAGTTTAGCTGTGATCAAAATTTAGTCTTCTCTCTCACTGACAAATAATTGGCACCTAAAGTTTTGGTTGAATTGGAATGGATGTACACATTTTTCTGCTATGGTATGTTTGATTCCTAGAGAAATGAAACAAGAGAATTTTGATGAATACTCCACCTTGTCCACAAGAAAATCTTTTAAGAGGAAAGCCAAACCTCTAAGAGCTTTCTTACCATTGAAAAAGGTGCAAGAAGGGCTTGAGCCCAATATTGCTTTCCTTGGCAGGTTATGTTTAGGGTTCTTGCATTTTGTGGCTGTTGCAGTGACCTCATTCTGAACTCTGGTGTAGAATGGGCATTTGCAAGCAAACAGGAGGTGCTCAGGGTGCAGCTTGCTGAGGGGGAGCCAGCAGCTTTTATGTTGACATTGCCTGCAGCAGTTACATCCCATTGAGTGTTTTTGCATGGAGTGGGATCTCTTTGTGTAGCTCTCAAAGTTTCTCACTCTTTTCAGGTTTGAGCTATGGCATCTCTGTGGACTGGATGGACTCCACCCAGGAGGAGGTGGCCTTTTGGCAGGAGATGATGTTGGCTGCCAATGAATGGATCGAGGGATTGCTGCCGCTGCGCTCACTGGCAGGGAGGAAAAAGCTGAAATAACCCCTTGGTGGTGCCATGGAAATGCCCAATGTGCTCATTAGAATGAGGAAACTTCCTGCACCAGGGAGAGAGACCATCCACAGGCTGCAAGTGTCAGGGGAATGAGGCAGTTAATGGGCATCACCTTGGAGCTGTTAATGTTCAGTACTAATCCACTCACAGAGGACATGGAAGATGCCAAACAGGACTTTAACCAAGAAGAAACTTAATTTGCTTTTTTGTTTAATCATTTATGTATAATTTGAATTCCATTAAGCTCTGGGAACATTGGCAGAAGGAAAAAGCAATATGGATACTTTTTTCTTTTTACCATTTCTTGTACCATTTTTCTTCCATGCAGAGATGCAGTTGTACTGAAGCAGCAGCATGGTATTATTCATACTCCCTGCAAGGGGTACACTTTGTACTTGGTGTACAATTGCTCCAAATCACCAGCACAGTTTGAGAATGGGAGCTCTGCATTTGTCACCTGTGATAACACCTCTTTAACGTGAGAAAAATTGAGTTCCAAGGTGCATCTAAAGAAAGAGAGGACTATTTGCAGCAGAAAATGAAGAAACCTGAGGAGGAGACAATGAGGAATTTGACATATTAATTTCTTTGTGCTTTAATCTGAAAGAGTGCAGGGATGCTCTTAGAGATAGTGGGATTTTACAAGCAGGGACTGTTTCCCTGGCTTTCCCACAGGCTCCCTCAGAGACCTCAGGAAAGTCTCTTTGTGAAAAGAGAGTTTGAGTGCAATATAAACTAAAATGTTTGCCCAGAAGTAAAACATGGTTACATTGCTAAGGGGCCTTTGCAATGCCTTGTGTACAAAACATTTCAATATGAACTGATGAGGTGAGGGACAGTGTCACACTGGCCTGGCATCAGGGTCAGGGGGAAAGGGCATAGCCACGCTGACACAGGGGACACTGGGAGCTGGGGCAGGGGTAAGGAGGGCTGAGAGAATGTGCAGGGAGTGCAGAGCTGCAGTTTCCTGGGGGTCTCCTGCATCTGCATCCCCTGCTGCCCTTCCCTTCCCCTGCTGCCCTTCTCTTCCCTTCCCCTGCTGCCTGCTGTGAGCTGTCAGTGGCTGGAATTTCCCTTTTGCCAGTAGCTTGCAAAAAAATCTTTGCATCTGGCACATGGACCATGGTGGAGTGATGTTGTGAATACATTTTGAATTGCAGCTTTGTAATTTCTGTTTTGGATGTACATACTGTGATTAAATTGAATGCTTTTCTTTAGTCCTCAGTTGGTTGTCTTGTATCTATTTTCATCATGCTCCAAATAACCAAAAAGCAAAAGAGGTGTTAAATTTTGTTATGTCAAAATGAGGCATTTTTGCCAAAGGGCAAGTGAAATGTCATGAAGAAATAATTTTTATAACTATCTACTTTAGATTTTGACTCTTGAATTATTTTGATATTCTTCTTTAATGGATTGATTTTATTTAAGTCAAGCCTATTGTGAATTTTCAGCTTAGCAAAGATGATTGTAAATAAATGAATGGAAAAATGTACACTTAGAGTAATAAGACTTTTTCTTTAAATGGAAACATTTGGGATATAATCAGCTTTCATTGGAAAAAAGAAAGAATTCAAGTGATTTTGCAGTTGGAAAAAGACAATAATTGGAACTGCACCAGACACAGTAATAAAAGCACAGAGCAACAGAATTAAGCAGTGACTGTCTAATGAAGGAGTTGATTCATCTGTAACATCAGCCCAAAAATACTTTGTAGGGGGTCCAGCCTGACATGTTTGTTTACCAAGATTTGGTGATTTATTACCTTTGTGGGATAAAATAACAATACTGGGCCTAAGTTGAGAGTTTAAAAAAAATATTATCCTTACCTTAGGTGCTGAACATGTGAATATTTTTACACCAGTGTACCTGACTGCTGTGAGGAGCCCTGGTGGCAGGGGTGGGATTTGAGCTGGAATGGGTGTGCACACGTCAGTGTGAGCTGGAATGGGTGTGCACACGTCAGTGTGAGCTGGAATGGATGTGCACACATCAGTGGGCTGGCATGAAGTGAAGTTACCCACAGTTCTGCTGCTTTCCTCCTGGTGCTCCCCTATCCCAGGGATATTCCTCGGACAGACTTTCTGCTGGGGCTGGAAAAGTGGTTGGTAGCACCAGGGACTCTGTGTCAGGTCCAGGTCTCTTCCTGGTGGGTGCAGCTGATTCCTCTCTGCCTCCTCCTCCTCATCAGCATTACTGCATGGCAGTGTTGCCAGAAGTGCTGGTTGCATCAATGGAGCTGGAAATGGTTGTGTTGTTGTGTCAGGAAATTAACAGATTTTTCATTGCTGGTGCCAGGAGGGCAGAAAAAGGGGGTCAGTGGGCCAGTTCATCTCAGCAGAGTTACTTTATGAACTTGGCACGGGACTTTGTGAGACTATTTTTGTATTCAGATTCCATTGAGGATTTTTTTTGTTAATCTTTTGCTGGCTTGTTTATTTAAATTAAGCCCTGATTAACTTAAGAAGCTTTCTTTGGCACTTAATAGTTTATCAGAGTAAAAGATTACACTGCCAAACCACACACACTTTTGTCACACAGCTGATCCTGGGGCAGTAAAATTTGCTATGCTCTCTGTTTCACCTACTGCACAGAAAGCACTTTATCACAAAATTACTTAAGGCACATTTATTGCCAGTGTCCTCTGGAGGAGCAGAGCATCTTGTGGGTATAAGGTTAATGGCCTGTTTGCTTGTGGTTTATGATGTTGGCATTTGTTGTCTGTGGATGCTGAACCTCACACACTCTGGCCTGTAAATGTGGCCTGGTGGCACAAGAGTGGGGTTGTAACTGGTGGAAATAAAAGAAAAAACAGATGGAAAGTTTTCTGACTGTATTTACTGGTTAGTTGTAGAATGAATCAAGCAAAGCTACAGGTGAGAGCCTGTGGTGCCAGTGGCTGTGGTTTGTGTCCCTCCTTTCCCTGCACAAGGGGGTGCAGTGCCAGCACTTTCCCTTCCCTCTTCTCTCTCTCCCACTCACCAGTGCCAGCACTGGGAGCTGAGGGGACCCCTGGGCTGGACACAGGAGTGACCCCAGGAGTGCAGTGCCATCCTTTAATATCAAACACAAACCTCAGCACCTACAGGAGAGCTGGCAGCTGCTTTCCATGAGGCTTCTGCATTTGTGAGCCAGTGTGCTCTCTTCTAGGTTATGTCTGATTTATGTAATTTTTATTGGAAATCTTCCAGGATTAAAAGGAAATGGAGAAAAAGAAAAATTCTAGAAAGTATTTCTGCTTCATCAGGCAAATAAAATATGTGGCCTATGGCTATTCAATGTGTAACATGAATAATTACAAGTATCAGAAACTATTGAAAATAGTTTAGAAGCTAATGAAAGAAGATAAATAAAGAATTGTTGAATCTTGAATGAGTGTTTCAGCAGAGATGGAAAGAAGTGGCTGAATTAATTATCCATTACTAAATATTTGCCTAGCTTTATCCTTCACCAAGACAGGGAAAAATTGAAGTACGGTAGAGATTTGGAGATAAAAAATGCTGGCTAAATAAACCCTTGTAATAACATGATCTGTTGAAATTAAAAAATGCTGCATTTTTGCAGGCTTGTTTAGTCAAAAATGTATCAAATAGACTGGTGTATCAGAAGCTGAATAAATACATTTCTGATCCTGATAACTAGGCATGAGTGTATTCAGCAGCAGGTTGGATTATTTGTTTTAATTGTCTGGTTTGTACTTGAAGATTTTCCATGGCTCAATCCCTTTTCCACCTGCTTATTTTGCACCCCTCGGGTGCTAGAGGGGGTGCCTGGGAGCAGATGTCCCTCTGAGCCCTGCCACAGAGGTTGTCAGCACAAACTGGGAAGCTCACTGTGAAGGCCCTTGCAAAATCAGTGCCCAGATTTTGGTTCCTGGAGCTCCCAAGGGCATCACTGCTGCACAAGATCCACTGAGAGATCTCCACACTGGAGAGCCCTGGAAACAGAAATCCCTTCCCATGAGGTCAGCAGGAGCAGCCACTGCTACCCATGGGATGCATTTTGGGAGGTTCCTGGAGCTGGTGGCTCTGCCAGAAGGAGCAGCTCTGCCAGGGTGAAGGTTGTGGGGCTGCAGGAGGACTCGGAGAGTTTGGGGACAGCAGGAGCAGCTCCTGGCCTGTCCTGAGCAGGAGATGGCTCCTTTGGAGAAATGAGGTTTGAGCAAGAGTGGGCAACTCCAGAGTGGCCATTCCCACTTTTGGGGTGTTTGCCTCCTTCACCTCTGCCTCTGAACACATTGGTTGGTTGGTTGGTTGAAGGTGCAAAAACTGAGCATCATTTCCCAGAAGACCCATGGAGAAATTGCTATAATCAGTTTGTATGAGATCTCTTTCTTCTGACAGAGGGATGGGAGTGATGGAGGGCTGGATGTGTCTCCTTCAGGAGCCCTGCAGGAGTCTGGCAGCCCCAGCCCAAGCTCTTTTTTGTTTTGCATTAATTTCCCATTCACTCAGCTTAAATGCCTCATGTCAGATAGTAAAGTCTGAATGAAGGGTGAAGCTGTCAGCAGGCAGAGTGGAAAAACAAAAACAGGAGCAGGGGCTGAGCTGGCCAGGTTGGCTGGTCTCAGCAGGTTCATGCCTGAGGGCTCCAGTAAATATTCCTGCTGGAAAGGGGCTGATGTTCAGTCACTGCCCTGCAAGTGACCTGAAATATGTGCTCGCTTAAGCAGCCAGATATCTGCTTTTTAAAATATTGTAAAATCATATTATGGTTGAACTTGCCTCTGTGCTGAGGCAATTCAGCCTCTGGTGTGGACCCAAATGAGCTAAACCAGCCCTGCTTTAGGAGGAAAGGAAGGAATCCTGTGCATGAAGGCATTTTTGTGGGTCAGTTTTCCTTTTTTTTTTTCCAGGCTGCTGTCAGGGTTTAGTGAATTACTTGGCATCCTGTATATTACAACATGGAAACTATACAACGCCACAGAGCCACAAGTCCTACCCCTGCAGCACCTTAAAGACCCCACAACTACCCCTTAACAGGTGTGGCAGGTTGTGCTGAAGGTGCTGAGCAGAGACTGCTCGTGTGTTTTCCTTTCCCCTGCACACCAGCCTGAGCAGCTGCTGCACTACAGACAACACCAGCAGGAGCAGAAATCAGATTTCATGCATCTAACAACCCATAATGCCATTACAGTAGTTGTTAACCATCCAAAGTAGCTCTTGAGCTGTAAGCAAGCAGTCTGAACTCTGGACTGGAGGGGAAGCCAGGGAGCTGTCTTCTGGCAATATAAGTAGCTCAGACACCCACTTTATAGCAAGAAAAATCACAATAACCTCTTTCCCTTCTCTCCTCTCTCTCTCCCACTCACCATTACTAATTTATCCTGATTGTAATGGCTTCTATTTGCTCTAAGCAGATCCTGTTCCCTTCCCGGGAAGAACAACTACAAGGACATAATATTCCCAGAGGAGGATCTGTGCTAGGATTCAGGCAGGCTCAGGCAGATATAATGATCTCTTGATGGGAGGCCCCTTTTCGATCAGGCAGCCCTTGGCCATTCTAATGTGATTGTAATCTGAAATAAGACACCAGGAGCTGCATCTGGAGTGAGCCCTCCCATGGTAAGGAGCTGCTGTTTAATTTATTGTCACATTTTGCAAATGTTTTATGTCTCTTCAAAAAGCCCAGCTGAGTTGCTGGTATGTGCCTGCTGATGGGGCTGGAGGCTGTGTCATGGGTGCTGAGGGGCACCAGAGGGTGGCTCTGCCACTGGCAGGGATGTGGGGACATCCTCATCCTCTGTACACATCCACCCAAGTGAGTGACACTCTAGGAGGGTTCAATCTGTCCATTGTGGCTGCAAAGCAAATGCTAACACTGCCCTGGAGCCCTGCTACTAACTCTAGAGGATTCTCTGGTTATTTCTGAAGTTTCTCTGCATTTCTCTCTCAGTTTCCCCCACTGCCATGGATCCTGGCTGGGTTTGCAGCCCTATCTCTGTGCCATGTGTCTGCTCCTTGTGAGGAGGCAGAGCCTCCTGCTCAGGGATGGGGCAATTGAAGCTGTCTGAAGCTGCTCTGTGCTGGGCCCTTTGCTCCTCTGTGGCCAAGGGAGAGAGAAGTGCTGGTGGAGGATGGTTCTTCCCATCAAGCTGAGTGAGTTAAATAGCTCTCAAGATATTCCTGCCTCTCTCAGCTGTGTACAGAAGGAGCCTGGGCACCCAGTGCAAGAGAGCCATTTAGGTAATGGGTTCCTCTATTGATGGGGGCCATTAATGGAACAGCCAGCACCACTCAGCCAGGACTCTCCTTGTCAAACCTGTGTCTGCTTTACTGCTTTTGTTTTGTGACACTGGGGGGACAGTGGTAGCTCTGCAGGATGCCCCCCTGACAGGGGGTGTTTGGGGAGGGAGAACAGACAAGTTCTGGGGACAGAGGTTGACAGTCTGCCAGAGAACTCCACCTCTCCAAAAGGCACAAAGGCCAAGGTGGGACAGAGCTACACCATGTTCCTCCTGGCACTCAGCCCTGCTGGAGGCTGTAAGGCTGTCACCTCATCAAAAAGTCCTAAATTATGCTCCCAGTGCCTCTGTCAGCTGGGCTGTCAGCTCTAGGGCACAGTGTGGTGCCCTTGTCTTTACGCTTGTCTGCACCACCCTGACTAACTGTGGGCATGGTGTAAATAACAAACACTAATAAACACTTAATACCTCCCCTCCGTGCTGGGTTTTACAGCAACACACTCAGCCATAGGTCATGGGTGCAATCACATCCCTGTCATCAGTGCAATCTGTCTCCATGTCACAGCTGGACAGGCCTAATTTAACAGAGGTGTTTTTGAGAGCTAGCTAATAAATTGTTTGCTCTGTGTGGTTCCCAGCCCTGCTCTCAGCACTCCCATCACCCTGGTGTGTGGCCTGTGACTGTTTTCAGTCTGTTTTGGAGGGACTCAGGCTTTGCTTGGGTGCAGTTTGTCTCTGCATCAATGAGCAGCTCCACTGTGCACGTGGCTGGGATGTCACACCTGCCAGGGCCAGGGCTGGCAGCCTGTGCATGTGGGGCTGCAGCTCAGCAGTGTGATGTGATCACTGCTCTGTCCCAGGCTGGGGCACAGACACAGGCTGCCTCACAGAGCTCCAGAGCTGCAGAGAGGGATTGTGGCTGATTGATTGTTTTTTGTATCCTTGGAAACTGAAAGGGCATTAAAATTGCATGGTGTGTGCAGTGCTGATGCACTCTGCTCCTTGAAGTGCAGCCTTGGGCCTGGGGATGGCTTCAGCCTCCAGCTGCCCTGCAAAGGGCAGTGCTTTGGGAGAAAAGCTGAGCTACAGCTGGACACCAAACTGCTCAGAGGGAATGCTATCCATTTAGAGGGAATCCAGCCAAGGCCAGGCTGGATGGGCCTTTGAGCAGCCTGGTCTAGTGGAAGGTGTTCGGAATTGAGGTTCCTTTCCAACCCAAACCATTCTGTGAAATACCTTTGTGAATTGCAGTGCTGAGCTCCAGGAGGGTGTCTGGCTCTGAGACATCCCTGACCACAGCTCAGCACCTGCTCTGTTGTGTTTCTCACGGCAGAGTTCCTGTCCTAGAGGAGTTGTCTGCCTCCAGACCATCCCACCCCAGCCACAGGGACTGCTGGGGCAGGGGCCAGGCCTAAGGTGGAGTTCCTGCACAGCAATCAGCACCCACCAGCCCAAGGAACAGGGCTTGCAAAAAGCCCCAGTATCTGCTCAGGGCTTCATCATCTAACACTGAAAGGGAGTGAATATGATCCCTCTGGGATGGAGACTACAGAGAGCACAGGGTAGCAACAGAGTCAATCTCCATTTTTGCCTCATTTTGTCTCAGCTTTTATGCCTTAAAATAAATGTACTCAAAAAGAAGTACTTGCTGCAGTGGCTGATGTGTGGATGTTTGTCCCCAGTGTGCACAGAGCCCTTGGGCAGGGCTATCACCCATGTTTGCTGTACCTAGCACAGGGTGTAGGCCAGTACTGCCTTCGTGAGAGCTTCTCTTGGCTTCCCAGCGTGGTGCTGGCTGCTGGATTGGACCCTGCTTGTGGGGTCACACATGAGCTGCCAGCAGGTGAGAGCCCTGGGATCAGCCCTGCCCTCACCTGTGCTCTGGTGGTTCTCAGGCATTTCTCCCCAGCACTGCCAGCTCTCAGGGGAAAGGGGGTCTCTGGAATTGCCCCCAGGGCCACGGGAAGGAGCCCTGAAGGGCTGTCCCCAGTCCTGAGCTGCCATCAGCCCACGGGGGCTGCTCCCAGTGCTGCTGTCAGGGCACACACACTCTCATGGTGAATCACCTGCACCTGCCTGACCTCAGCCAACAAACCTCATTTTGCACCAGATCTGGGTTAGTGTCTCTCAGACACCAGGTTTTCCATTTTCTGCAACAGCACCAGAACAAAGGCTCTCCCAGGATCTCGTTTGCTCCCACCTTCTCATTGCTGCTAATTAATGCCGTGCCTGCCTAGTCACGCAGTGGGTGTTCATCTTTATGCATGTGTTCACAGAGGATGAACAAAATATCTGCATCACGGGCTCCTGTGAGTTGATTTGCTGGGGAAGACAGGTGCCTGATGCTTCAGGAATTCCTCCAGCTACGACAGGATCTGCTGGGCACCTTGGGGCTCTCCTCAGCAAGTCCCAGTGCCCTGGCTGCCCTTTGTCAAAGGTCACGGCAGGAAATGTCACTGGGCCTGGAGCTGCCCCCGGAGATGCTGCTGTGGGTGACTCAAGGGCGCTGCTGAGTGCCCTGTGCCTGCCTGAGCACAGCCAGAGCTGTGGGAAAAAGGGAATGGAGCAAATGGAGCAACTCTCTGTGTGTGAGCACATGGGGAGGAGAGAAAAACAGGGAAGAGAAACCACAATTGGTTGTCGGCTTCAACTAATGGGCATGGAGTACTCAGAAATCATTCTGTAAAGTGCACCAGATCCCCACAAAGCCTCGCTGGCAATGAGTCACTGGTTAATGTACCACTAACTTGGATTTATAGGTTTAATATTTTTCTGTTGCGCTGTTGCTGTTGCTGTGTAGATTGCTTCATCAATTTTCTTTCCTGTTCTGAGGTAGGTTAAAGTAGAATCTTTTGGGGTTATAATTTTTTAATAAATAGATTATATTTCAAAGAATATTGAAAAAGTTCCTTGCCATTTATTCTTCAAGACTTGAAATGGTCTCTCTAATGTCCTAGGCCAATTGACATGGTGGTTAACTGTCTCATGCCTATATAAATGTCCTTTTTCTGAGGACCTAATGAATGTAACAGCCACTCTCAATGCATTTATTTCAATAGTAGTCATGAAGGAGGAGCTTTGAAATGAAACCATCTTTATTTTTTAAAAAAAACCCCACCAATCTATTAATAAATTTTTAAAAAGTGTCAATATTCATTCTTTCTGTGTCTGACTGAATACAGACCTTTTACTCACTGTTTTTAATAATATACAGCAAATTTTCCCTTCCAGAGATCAAAACTCTGCTGTGGGAAGAGATTTAAAAGTAGTTGCTCAAACTGAGCCATATCCTGTGGAGCCAGGGGAGAGTGGCTGTGTGCTGTGACTCTCCCTGTGTGGGACAGGCTGGCAGAACCAGGACGGGCAGCCCGAGGTGTCTGTGCTTGCACTGTGAGATGTTCAGGGCTGCTCGGGCTCTGGGACACCACACATCACCCTGCTGAGCCTGGAACCCACCCCAGCAAAGTGAGGGAAATGGATTTAAGACTGGTGATATTTAAGTTGCTGGGTACCTCATATCCTTAATTACTAATTTTTGAGACTGTACACACATCGCAAATACACAAACTATACATATACAGACACACAGGTATGTGTGAGCATGTGTTCTTGTTGGGTTTTGTGAGCAGGACCCCTCCTGTTACCACTGTCCCTTTCCAGACAGGCTGGTCCAGACAGGGGCTCTCCAGAAGTGCCAGGATTTCAATGGGAACGGAGCCCCCAGTGCAGCAGTGAGGAGCCCGAATCTCTCCAGAAAAGAGTCTCGGGTTAAAGCACAGAAAGGTGATGCGCACCTGGCTCGGCTCCCCTTCCCTTGGCGGAGCGCTGAGGAAGAGGAGCTCTCCGCGGCCACGGGCTCCCTCAGCACAGCCTCTCCCGGTGCCGGGGATGGCTCCGGTGCGCTCGGCCGGGGCTGCCCCGCACGGTCCCGCCCCGCCCCGCCCCGCCTGGCTCCCGCACCGCCGCGTTCCGGGGCTGGCGGCTCCTCCCGGCAGTGCGGTACCGAGCGGCCGCCATTGCATCACCGGCACCGCGCCGGCCGCGCCTGCAGCCCGCATCCCCATCCTCATCCCCATCCCGCATCCCGCATCCCATCCCGCATCCCCATCACCCATCCCCATCACCCATCCCGCATCCCGGCTCGGCTCGGGCGGGGAGCGCGGGGCTCGGCGGTTCCGCGGCTGCGGGCAGGGACTCGGGCCGGGCTCCAGCGCCGGTTCGGCGGCTCCAGCCCCCCCGGGCCCGCGTAGGGCGCAGCGCGGAGGCGGCGGGGGCTCGGCGGGGCTCGGTGGGGCCCGGCGGGATGCGGCGGTGGTGACGGGCCCTCGGCAGCCGCGCAGGTCCCGCCATGGGCCCCGCCTGAGCGGCGCGGCCGCGGCCGGCCCCGGGCCCGGGCCGGGCATGGGCGGCGCGGCGGCGGCGGCGGGCGGGCGCTGAGGGCCGGCGGCAGCATGGAGGCGATCTGGCTGTACCAGTTCCGCCTCATCGTCATCGGCGACTCCACCGTGGGCAAGTCCTGCCTCATCCGCCGCTTCACCGAGGGCCGCTTCGCCCAGATCTCCGACCCCACCGTGGGCGTGGATTTCTTCTCCAGGCTGGTGGAGATCGAGCCTGGCAAGAGGATCAAGCTGCAGATCTGGGACACGGCCGGGCAGGAGCGGTTCCGGTGAGACCCGCGGGGCCGGGGGATGCGGGCCGGGTGAGGCGTGTGGAAACAAGACAAAGAACAGTCAAATTGGCACCTTTTGTGCCCCCCATTCTCCCCCGCATCCTTCCCCGCATCCCTGGGACCCGTGTCCGCCCCGGATGGCCGCAGGCAGGGGTGCGGGATGTGCAGGTGTGCGGATGTGCAGGGTTGCGGGATGTGCAGGTGTGCGGGATGTGCAGGGGTGCGGATGTGCAGGTGTGCGGATGTGCAGGTGTGCGGGATGTGCAGGGGTGCGGATGTGCAGGGTTGCGGGATGTGCAGGTGTGCGGATGTGCAGGTGTGCGGGATGTGCAGGGGTGCAGGATGTGCAGGTGTGCGGATGTGCAGGTGTGCGGGATGTGCAGGTGTGCGGGATGTGCAGGGGTGCGGATGTGCAGGTGTGCGGGATGTGCAGGTGCGGATGCCGAGGGGCGGCCCCGCTGCCACTGGGAGGGATGCGAGGCCCGAGGCAGCGCTGGGTCCGCGCTTTGCCAGCCCGGAGCTGTCCTTGCATCGGCGGATGCTGCTGGCAGGGAGAGCAGAGCGCCTGCATCCCTGCTTCCCCCGGTGCGGAGGCAGGGCCGGGATGTTTCCCAGGCGAACGCTACGGAACGCAGTGCAATACGCGTTTGGTGCTCTGCTGCGACAGCAGAGCTCAGCTCTCCTCCGTAGGACAGAGAAAGGTCGGGACAAACCTTTGGCTGTGGCTGTGCAGGATGACAGGTGCTTTCTGGAGAGTGCCAGCGCTGCATGGGCACAGACAATCTGGGAGCTTAAGCAACAGTAACCAAGTCTGGATGAAGTAGAATAAAGGCAGCTTGTGGGACCGTGCCAAGTTTCCCGCAGAACTGTGTGGGAAAAGCAGCAGCCCTGGCTGGAGCAGGCTCGGCCCCAGCCAAAGAGGGGCTCATTTTCACAGTGCTCATTTCGAGGGTGTGTGAGTGTACCCGCAGCTCCTGGCCTCCTGTTTGCTTGTCTGTGCCTTTAACCCTGATCCGCTCCTCCATCCTGCTCCCTTGGGATCACTTCCTGTGCTCCACATCTCTGTGCAGCATCAGAGCTTCCACGTCTGTGCAGTAATGACTCGCCTGAGGAATGTTTTGGTTTCATTCAGATGAAAACTCCCCTACCCCACCCCTCTCAGCACCTTCCCTCGCATCTGTGGCACTGGCATCTGGCCCAGGATGTGCAGTAGTTATCCACTGACAGGATTTTCCTGTGCTGCCTTGATGCCTTGCAGGCAAGGAGCTGCTGCTTTATTCTGCTGAGAGAGGAGGTGCTTTAGCTTGCAGTTGCATCAGCTTCCAGCTTTGGCTCTCTGGCTGAGGTCTCTAGAAAACACACCTGAGAGCTGTGCCCTGTTCTGCCGTTGCTGTGAGGAGCAAGAGCTCTCCGATGGCTCCAATTTCTTTTCCTTTGCACATCAGGAGCTCCAGGGCCCTGAGGCTGCTGGCCCTCGGTGCTGGGGCTGACCCAGCCCTGCACTGGGGGTGCCAGCATGGTGAGCTGGTGACCTTCAGAGCAAGGGCAGCTGCACTGCTGCCCTGGGCAGCAGCCTGACAAGGCAGGAAGGGTGCAAGGGGCAGGAATGGTCAGTGACAGTAAATAAACCCCACTGTGCAACTTTGAAATGCCCTTGCCAAAGTGCAGGCTTGAATTCTCAATGTGAAAAGCTGGAGCAAAGCCAGGGGCCTTTATGGTGCACTCTGAAATGTGGGGAAAAAATATAAGGTAAAATCTAGTTTGTGTTTATCCCTTTCAAATTGCTCTGAGCCCTGTGTGATAAATTGTGCCCCATGAAGACAACTCCTGTACTTCCTCCTACAAGGAATGTTTCTTGGCCAGAGACAAGAATTAGCTGTTACTGGAATAAGCGAAAGCCCCTTGCACTTGTCATGGGCCAGAAGCACAATGAAGCAGGTGCTCTCCAGAAACCTGAAACTTTTTTTGTCATTTGTCAAGCTCAGGGGGTTTTTGAAGAGGGGAATCTGTAAGAATGAGCTCCCCGTTATCAGATTTGAGCATTTCCCGTCTGATTTACATAGTTTCACAGATGCCCCACGAGGACAAAACCACTGTAGTTATTTTGCAAACACCTTGGCATTCTCTGAGCGGCAGCTGTGTTACAATTTTGCTCTTCCTGACCCCCTGTTGTGAGCTCTTTCACTCTCCATAAATTAGTAGCAATTTCTGTGCAGTCAAGGCTTAAATTGCAGTTAAACATGTGTCACTCTCTTTTGGCAGACCCGGCCCCAGCACATGCTGCCTGGGGCAGCTTTGAGGCTGCTTTGGAGCTGGAGAAGAGCAGGGTTCAATTCTTGCCAGATCCAGCAGGTTTTGCCCATCCCTCGTTGCTCAGATACTGCTGTTCCCTTGTCAGAAACGTGATGTTGTGTAATGCTAGCAAAAGCAAAAGCCTGTCAGCCCTCTCTCCCTGGAGCTGTGTCCCACCACCTACAGAAGAGCTGTTTCCTCCCAGCCAGCAGCTCTGCCTTGGCTCAAAGGGGAATACTCAAACAAGCAGGCCCTGGCTGCAGGAGTCCCACCATGAGCAGGGGACAGTTCCCCGACATTGTCTGTATGTTAAAACTTGGCCAAAGTAGCTGCAAGTCCCTGCTCTACACTGAATCAGTGTGTGTGTGCCAGGAGGAGGGAAGGTAGAAACCTCAGAAGGGAACTGGGGAGGGATGTGCAGCATGAAGGCACTATGCTTTGCCTCCTGCAGATTGGTGAGGAAATAGTTGTGGAAAAGGCTTTAAGAAAAGGCACTGAGACCTTCACCTGATTTTACCTTGAAGCAGCATTCAGCTTAGATCCCATCATGTCTTTCAGAAGTACCTGGGGCATTGTCGTTGCTGGCAGGAGGAGCCAGGGCTGATGGCACAGAACACAAAGGAGAAGCAGAAATGTCTGTGACAGTGTGGGGGTGAATTCAAAGTGCCAATGTGTGTTTGCAGCTGGCCAGATAGTAAAAGGCAGATCTAATTCCCTCAGTGCCAAATGTGCAGAGTGACTATTGTCCCTAAGCCAAACAGTTGGAGAGGAGAAATTATCCAAACATTGCCAACTATGTTTTTTCCTCTGCTTCTGGCTTTCTTCAGTTTTGTCTGTGAATTTTCACCCATTACTGTATGTTTATCAATAAAACAATTCTTGAAAACTCTAGTTCATCCTTTCTTGGGGCAATTTTGACAGGTACCCAGACTATAGGACCAAATGTCACCTAACAACAGTCTTGTATAGCCAAAAAAAAGACTGTCCTAAGGTAAAAATGCAGCAGTGCTTGTATTACTCCAGCAAGGAAAGTTCAGGCCTGAGTGTGAATTCCTTCAGGGACTGAAATCGATCGTTGCTTCTGGATTTAGAGCAAATCCATGACTTGCAGAAACACCACTGTTCATCAGCTTCTTGGTTTCCCCTTGTGTAGCAGTCACTGAACTGTAGCTCTGCTTTAGCCCCATGGCCTCAGCTTTGCTCCTTTGCCCTGAGTTTGCTGATTTCCTGTGCTGCTTCTGGCAGCCTTTGGCTGGCCTGGCTCGGAAGAGCTGTGGGAGGTGTATTCATTTTCCAGCCTGCAGTTCCTGGGTCCTTTTGGTGACCATTTAATGTCAGTATTTGGCAGGAACGTGACCAGTGTTAGTGCAGATTCTCCTTGGAAGCTCTTGTATTATTTTGCTGTTTCTCAGTCAGTGCATGAAAAGTACCAGTGCCCTGTCACTGCAATGTCACTTTAATCCAGTTGTGTAGAGGAGGAAGCTGTAGGGATGGGTGGATGTCTCTATCCCAGGGCTCTGGGTATATGGAGGGGAGCTACAACCCCATGGTCAGCTTTTCTAGATCTCTGACCTCCTGCTTTTATGTGGCTGTCAGAGAGGGGTGTTTGGTTCCAGTTGAATCCTCTAATTTGTCACAGTGCTTCTAAACCTGTGGGTTAGATGAGGTGTCCAGAGAACTGGTATGGTGGGGGTGGGACTCAACAGCCAGGGACAAACAGAAATCTATGAGAGGATAAAATAGTGGGGGGGATTTTGAAGAGAGCAATAATCAGTGGGGCAGTTACTCAAGTGTGAAATCTTTAAGCCAAAATAACTTTTCCTTTTAAACGACAAGCTCTACAGAGCACAAGCTGGAAGTTCTAAGGTGTTTCCTGGATGGCCTTCTCTTGCCCTGTACTTGCAGGGTGGTAATGCTGCTTTCTTAGAGGACATGTGTTCAGAGAGCTGTGAGCTAACTCTGCTGTGGCTCCTTGGCTTGCAGGTCCATCACCAGAGCCTACTACAGGAACTCGGTGGGAGGGCTGCTCCTCTTTGACATCACAAACCGCAGATCTTTCCAGAACGTGCACGAGTGGCTGGAGGAGACCAAGGTGCACGTGCAGCCCTACCAGATCGTGTTTGTGCTGGTGGGGCACAAGTGTGACCTGGACACGCAGCGGCAGGTGACGCGGCACGAGGCGGAGAAACTGGCTGCGGCCTACGGCATGAGGTACATCGAGACCTCGGCCCGCGACGCCATCAACGTGGAGAAGGCCTTCACCGACCTGACCCGGGACATCTACGAGCTGGTGAAAAGGGGGGACATTTCCATCCAGGAGGGATGGGAAGGGGTAAAGAGTGGCTTTGTCCCGAACGTAGTGCACTCCTCAGAAGAAGTGGTGAAATCAGATAGAAGGTGCTTGTGCTGAGCTCCTCTAGGGAGGCCGTGGTGATGGACTCTACTAACCAAGTGTTCTTTACTAAGTGAACTCAGTGTGACAGAGGGGAGAGCCACGCTCCCGCTGTGAACAGCCTCCCACGTTGTTTTGGACACCAGGACAGACCCTGGAAAGAAATGTTCTGTTCCAAATAACCTTTCAGAACTGGGGGCTACAAACCTGAAGGAGAGTGAGTGAGGGTGCATGTGGATGTTGTAAGGAGACAGGAAGCAGAAATGAGGGGCTGCACAACACAGGAGAGGGTATGCAGAGCTGAATGGGCTGGTACATGCCAGGGTACTGTACATGTTCTCTTTTAAGTAAACCCATAGCTCCCTGCTGGCTTTTGGAGCCACAGGATGGATACTCAGTCGTATGACAAACAGGCAGACAGAGAGAAAGCAGGAGGATGTTTTGGTTTGTGTCAGCTATTTCTTTCCAGGAAGGTCTAAAGGCAGCACAGATACCATTTCCTCATAAGGTCAGTTCCACAGGAGTTTACTGACATGGTATGCACACTTCGGAGTTTTCTTTCTTATGTTCTTGAGCCTAGTCCGATAGCAAAGAATATTTTGTGGGGTTTAAAGAGGAAAACAGTACTTATTTGATTGGTAATTAAAGTTCAAATTATTCCTCCCTTAACAGTGTTTTTCTTGCTGTGCTGAACCAAGACTCTAAGTGGCAACTCTTGCTGCAGTAGAGATTATTCAATGCAATTTTTACTCATTTAGTGCCTGGGTGAGTACCTTGAAAGTACCCCAAGTTCAGGCTTTCCAGCAGAATTAAGTAATCAAGAGCATAAAAAGAGAACCATGTCCTCAGGTGTTATGTGTTAACACTGGGGTGTTGCAGCCATGTGGGACACACCATTTCTGACTCAGTAACAGCACTGCTGACCTTACCAGCCAGGTCACAAGGAGGAATGGAAACGAAGGAGGGAAAAAAGAAACCCAACAAAATAAAAAACTTGAAAAGCTTAACTCAGGTGCATCAGACATCCTAAAAGGTGAGATTAGCTCTTAAAGAAATTAAATAGCATTGAAAGCAACAGCTTCCATCAGTACTTTCTGCTGTTAAAATGTAATTTTCTGTCTTAACCTCTGTGGAAGAGAACTGGCCCTGGGAAGGTGGAACACACAGCAGGAGTGTCTGAGCAGGTGGGAAGGAAAGCCTCAAGACACACTCAAGGGTAAAATTTGTTTTCCTCCATGTTTTAGTTTGACAAAAGAGGATCCATCTCAGGCTGGCCATCATGGGATGGCAGCCACATCACAAAAGCTGTATGTAGGTGGATGTTTTCCGGGAATGCCATTCACCACTTAAAAGCTTTGCTTCTGCCAAATTTTAACCCAAGCTTTTGAAGTGCAATGGGGTGACTGTGCTCCTGTAGCAAATTAGGGAACCTGAGCCTATTGAAAGTGAGCAAACAAAACTATAGTGACTTTTTTTACTTGTGTTTGAAAGCTTTATACTGCAATGGGCAGGATGGGGGATTAGGTAAAAGCCACAGGAAGCATCTAGTGTTTATTTTTGGCCTCTGAGTAGAGAAAAAGAAAATATTTGTTCCAGCTTTATAATCTACAGAAATACAGGTGTTGATTGCTGTTGAGTTCAGACTGTTTCTCCTTCTGAACCCATTCTCACAGTTTGCAGCAGCACATGGGCAGCTCTGTATTAAGAAAAAACCTGTGATTTCCATATTGAAGCTGTAAAAAACCCAAACCCACAGAAAACCCAACCCAGCAACCCAAACCCTGAACACTTTTGCTTTTGGTGTTCTAGGAACAATTTCAGTTCCTGGGCTCTGCAGGGGAGCAGCAGAGCTGCACCTGCTGGGAGGGCACAGGGAGCAAATGCCAGGAGGGGGTGGCAGTGCCTGGTGCTCCTTGGTGAGCTTGGAATGGGCTGTGAGTGCATCCAACAGCTCCTGCTCAAGGGCAGTGAGTGCCAGGCACTTGTGCTTGAGTTGAGTGCCCTGAAGATTAAAAAGAGAAAAGGAAAAGTGTGCCCTTGACAAAATCTGTTTCTGGGTGAGCAGAGGTGGGTGCAGGGAGCACCCCTGAACTGGGCAGATGCCAGGGCAGAGTGAGGGGTTTGCTCAGAGCAGCTCCGTCAGTGGCATTGCCCAAAGGCAGGGACAGACAGTACCAAAGGGTCAGTTTCTTTGTTCCCTGGATGGAAAGTCCACCTAGCAGCTGCTTCAGCTTTTCAGGGGCCAGCTGGACACTGGCTGTGTCTGGCTGAGCCCCCAGGGGCACAGAGCCAGAGTGTGACACGAGGGGCAGTGAGGAGTTGGATCAGACATTTTAGCAATAGTCAAATTCTGTAATTCCCTGTGTGAGAGCCTGGCCAGAGGGGAAAGATCACTTTTCATGAGACAGACAATATTTTATTTAATGGGTTTTGGACATTCCCCGTTACTGCTCCCAGGGAGAAATCCCAGAAAGCCTAAGCCAGAAAGTGCATTCTGGCCTTCAGAGTAATCTTCAATTTAAATACAGAAGTGTTGTAATTCTAAAGAGGAACAGTACAGAAGAAAATGTACATGGTCTTAACTATTTAGAGTTAATAAATTGTTATATTAAATGATAGAGAAATCATTATCTACATCTTTTTCTAATTCCTTGCATTTTCTAGACAGCTTATTAAAATATAGGAAATGTAGATTCATCTGTACAAAATTTGGAATGTTTTTTCTAAGATGAAGAACTTATTGGATATGCTAAGAATTCTTTTCTAACAACTGGTTTTAATGCTTTGACTTAGAGGGACTTTGAGAAATCAGAAGGTGATACCTCTCACAGGCTAAAGGTCAGGGGCTCTTAGACTCTAGGACAAAAAGAGAAAAAAAAACAAGCAAAAGCTAGCTTTCTGTGGTGTCTACCACATGTTAAAAACAATCTGCATGTTAAACTGAACTTGCTCAGAACCTCCAGAATAAAAGCATACTTTACACTGTCCTCGCTTTGTTATGCACTGTAACGAAATGTGAAAATAATGCTGTATTTAGCTGTCTGTATGTGACTGAAAATATGCTTGTATTTAGCAAAATGGTTACTACGTGATAACGTGAAATTCAAAACTTGTAAAGAAACTTTGGTGGTTTTATTTTTTCCCTTCCCCCCTGCCCATTCTCTCTTAGTGTTCCCTGCTCCCTGTCCCTGCTCTGTATTCCAGCCAGGGCTGGATCCACCATTCCAGGCACTGCCTCACTCTGCAGAGCCTGTCCTCTCCTTGCTGAGAAAAGCCAGGCCAGCTCCTCTGAGAGAACACCACCCCCTGCTCCCAGCAGTTGCAGCCACCACGGCCTTGGCCCCTCCAGGAGGCCTCTGCAGGTCTGGTGGCAGCAGCAAAGGGCAGAGCAGGCCCAGGCAAGGATTAGCCATGGAGCTCATCTGGGAGTTCTGGGGTTTTTTATTTACCTCAGATCAAACACACAAACACCAAACCCTGAGTTATGATGGCCACAGCCACCTCCCACTGCCCAGGAACAGAGCCCTTTGAACACAGGAGCCATTTCAGCTCCAAGCTGTCACCCTGTCCCCTCTGACATGAGGCAGCAGCTTCCTGGCAGTGGCACACAGCTGATTTTGCTCGGTTCTGCTTTTGCTGTGCAAAAATGCTTAACTGGTCATTTTGTTGTGCACAACAAAGGCAATTGCTGCCTTAGGACCAGCCAGGGGTGGGGGGGAGGAGCACAGCCTGTTGGGATCTCATTAATCCAAACTGAAGAAAAAACTGTGAGAGAAATCAGGCTGTGTGTGCAGCTGCCTTTCCATCCTTGCTGATGCTAGAAAAGGAAAATGGAGAGCAGCAGCCTGAGCAGTGCCACATCCTGCTGCTGTGCAGACACCTGTTGGAGAGCACAGCAGGGCTCCAGGTTCCTCTGCTGCAGCCACAGCCACTGAAACAGCAGCATCACCCTGGGGAAGGAAGAGATGAGCCCAGGCACTGCTGAGCAGGGTTTACCTGCTCTCTGCCCTTCCCTGCAGCTCACTTTGTGACAGGCACAGTGCTGGTGAATCACTTGCTTTCAGCCACCAATTCAGATGTGCTGACTCACACTCCCCCTTTCATTCACACCAGCATCCAGCAGCCACACTTTTCACGTCTGCTGCTTCCACGGAATTTTTCACTCCCCCACGCCCAGTTAAGGGAGGGAAACATTATAGAAGATCACACATCACATTCATGACTTTCACACAAAGAAAAATGCACAAAAACAGCTGTTTGCCACAACTGTTTAGTTTTACTATTTTAATATCATGAAATAAAAGTACAAAAAATTTACAGGTATATTGTTTCTTACATGAAGATTGAACAGTTAACATTTGCATTTATTTTGCAGTGAAACCTGTACTCTCAGTCACAGAATGTGATTATTAGCCACTGACATCACCACTGAGCATTTCATTTTAGAAAGAAACTGCAAAGGTAAGAGGCAACAATCTCGCAAGGCTTTGTAAGGACCAGAAAATACTCCAACTGTACCAGCAGAGGTCATGCTCCAGTCAGCCTTCCCGACCCAAGCCAGGTTTCCCACCTGGCAGCCTGAGTTCAGGCACACCTGGGCCAGGGGCTGGAAATGGGAGGCTCTCACAAGCTGGGGGCTCTTGGGTCACTATTCAGTGCCTTCCCTGAAATAACCAACGTGGGCACAGGTATGGAAAACAAGGGGTGAGGCCTGCAGGCCTGACATGCCCTGAGCTGCTCACTCCCTTCCCACTGCTCTGGGGACAATCACAAACTGCTGCCTGTGAGGTGCTCAGAGCTAACCCAGCTCACCCAGAGTTACCACGAGTTTATCCAAAATGGATACCCAGGAATGCCTGCAGGCTGGTGCTACCATGAACTGACCGAAACAAACCCCAAGATTCCACTCTATGGTTGTTGTTTCCTAGAGCATTACAGCTGCACATCTTCCCAGCCCAAGTCAAAGTTAACTCCATCAGCTGTACAGAGATGAGAAAGAAAAACCCTGCATTGCTTTAGCCTGTGAACATGTCAGGCTCCATTTCATACATGCTCCTCAAGCTTTTCAGACAGGCTTTCAGGTAGAAATTTATTTATGATGGACTGGTCTGATCAAAATACTACATCCTTTGCTGGACTGTGTGGTGCCTTTTCAAAGAATTCATTTCATGAAGCATGCATGAAACCAAATTTTGAGTTTACAAATAAATAAAATGGTGCTCACCATTAGTTTTTATATATTTTACCATTTACTGAAATGCTGAAAGTAACTCAGTCCTGAATGAGGTTTGGGGGTGTTTAAATAAAAAATACTTGGAAATTGAAACCACATTTAAAATTGGAAAAACTATGCTTTGTTTTTGGATGGGTCTTGCTTGTTTCTTCTCTTTACGTCCCAATTATAAACTCTAGCCATATCTGAGGGTGTGGAATTAAGGAAACAGCTCATGCTATCAGAAAAGAGGAAAAAAAAGATTTTTAAAAAAGGAGAAAGAGCAGTTTACAGAGCTGGCCTGTAGTTACAACAGTCAGTACAGAAACCATTTCATGAAAGGGCTGACCTGGTGCAGAGCTTCAGCTCTCAGGAACACTGGTAACTGTTGGTAACTGCAGTATTTAGATCATTACCTAAAAAACCTCCAAAAAGATATTGCAGAGAAACACAATTTTAGTTTTGCCTAACTCTTTGCTGATTTCAAGCTGCCCATATCAGCTGTATTTGCCTCTTTCAGGCATCCCAAACTCCTGCTGCACTAAGACATATCAAGTATCAACCTGAAAGAACAAGCAGTTGTGCCTTCATTAAACTAAATCTCATGTTTCAGTTAATAGCTACACTCATTAAAATAGTTTTAAACTAGAAAGTATAAAAAACAACCCCACACACCCAGGAGGTGGTTCATGACAGTATAAAGAAACTTTAAAAACACTGAGCACAGCCCAAGCCAGTCCCTTGCTTGCTGCAGCAGGCTTGTGCTGCTGGAGGCAGCTGCAAAGGCTGTGATGGGCAGCAAAGAACAACGTTCATGTGCTCTAGAGGAAGGGTCCCTGTGGTGACCCTGTGGCTTCAAGGTGGTCACCTGGCATCAACCCAACCTTCCAGCTCACTCTGCAGCCAGTCTGGGCTGCAAGCACTGCAGCAGATTTCATCAGGACATACACACAGGTTTTGCTACCCCTCACACACCAACCTCCAACTTAGCCCTGCCAACACAATATTCCATCACATTGCTGGGACAGTAAAGTTCACAGGTGCTACAGAATTTTGAGGCAACCAGTCTAAGATAAAAACAGATCAGAAAGTTGATTGTTACCTGGATGTTGGCTTTCAGATACATCTCCTCCACCCCATGAATGAAAAGGATACTGACTTCTGTAGTGGTGAACTGATCTCTGAGAAAATCCAGGTCTTCCTCTAGAAGATCGAGGTTTTTTGTGGCTGTTGACAAATTCTTCTCTAACAGAGCCTGAGCTTCATCAATATCATATTCAAGCATCACATTGGCCTGAAAAAGAAAGATTGAGAAAAGCTTTTCATCTTGCACTGTAAGGACTAAGCCCCACCAAGTGTATTTTAGACTGTTGTTCAAAACTAATCCTGTTAACAACAGACTGTCCTGACAGGCCAAGCAAGATTCAGGACAGGCAATGCCCAAATCCACTTGGGGCCTCCACCCCTTCAGTAACTGAGCAATAAATCTCTCTAGTGACTTAAAGTTAAGCTCTCTTCCTATAGCTAAGCAAGAAGGGATTTCTTCCCCTGGGGATCACATTCAGCCTTTCAGGTATTAGCATCTCATCCTCACTGTGTTTGAAAAGTGAGACCTCACATTTCTTAGCAGCACCTTTCAGGTGCCACACAACTCTAGAAACAGTTTTTGTTGGATTCAAGATAAACCTCAGGCTCTGTGTGGATCTCTGACAAACAGCTGGCACTGTCAGTAACAACAGCTACTACAGGTAGTAGAGATACAACAGATATAAAAGTCCTCTCTGATGCTGTGGTGATGGTTTTTAATCCACACATGGTTGTTTCAGTAAGAAGCTACCACAGGAAGAGATAAAAGAGCAGTGTCAGGTGAAAATGCACCAGTGAAGCTTTGTCCTCTTCAAGAACTGTGCCCTGAATGGAGGCACAGCCTGTGACTGACAGCACCCACAGAAGGCTGCACTGAGCTGCCAGAGCTGGATAAGCTGCTCTCTAAAGCAAGTGGAGGACAGAGATCCCCAGGAACAGTGACACACACACAGCCCAACACAGAGTGTAGGCAACAAGCAGCAGAAAGGCAGAAGGCCAAGAACAACTAAATAAAATTGATTGTGTGTGGCATTTCATTATAGCTTTTCAGTGTGAACTGTCAATAAGATGAACCTTCTCTGATGTTCTGTTAGAAAATGAACCTGGGATGTTCCATGAAAGTCACTGTTTATGAATTCTGAAGACTCCTAATAGTAACAGCTATCAGAAATTTTTTTTTCCTTTTATGATAGAAGTGGGGAAGGTTGGGAGCAACTGTCCAATTAGTCTGGATGGTTCATGTGTCCACAGTGCTTCGGTCCTAACCAAGAGGTTTTGCTTGGCAGCCAACTCTGGGATTTGGGAACATCCATGATTTAAAAGTCTCAAAATAAGCATCAGCAGATTAATCTCCACATATAATGAAGCCTCTAAATACAAAATGATCCAACCTTAGTGCTTAAGTACTTAGGAATCTGGGTTGTGAATGCTGATCCCAGCAGGCTTTAGTGCAAAGTCTTCTCTAAATGCTGGCAGATACCTGTGAGCAACAGAAATCCCACCTTTCCCTACAAAGGTGCATGAAAAGGGAAAGCTGCTGAATACAAATTACATAGAGAAGATGGGAAGCTACTTGCCAAACTAAGTTATTTTGCTGGGCAAATTTCCATGCCAGGCAATGTCATTAATTTGAACCAAAAAGTGACAGAAATGGTAAGGGAAACACAAACAAGGTTTTGGAAACACTAATCCGGCAAAAACACAATTCTCTGCAGTCTTACTGTTCAGGAACCAAACAGAATGGAACAAGAAATCTTCTCTAACACACTGAAGTGGCCTGGTTAGATGTGCTCTGCTGCCAGGGCACAGCACCACCATGCACCCATCAACAGAACTGTGCCCACTACAACCAGGGCAGACAGCAACCAAAACTCTCTTTTATAAGTTATTGAAATAGTTTCAGAGAAAGTTCCATTTTACTTACCCCCAACCACAAACAAACTTTATCTGTAGGAGGAACTGAAGCTTTGCAGTAGAGATTATCTGCCAATAAAAATCTGGTTTCCATTGGATGTGTGGAATCCTTAAACAAATAATAAAATTTACAATTGTTAGTTTCACTGGAAATATGTTAAAGACATAAAACTTAGAATAAAGAGCACACTTTTCTGCTTTCTGCCATTGATACAGTAATAACTTGTGTTATTACTGTACTAAATTCTACATAACTTTACTTCAACACTAAACTTAGAGCTCCAAGAATAATGCATTTTTTAAAGATATATTTAAAAACAATACAGAAATCTCTATAAAGAATGGAGATGAAGTCAAAGCTTAGCTGCAATCTATACACTATTAAAAACGAAGTTTGCATTACAAACATTAACTGGTTTTGAACTAGCTTTCAAAAAGTACTACATACCTTTAAAAATAATTCTGTTATTTATAAAGGCATATTAAGTGTGCTCTCCAAAACATTTCTTGCAATGTGTTCTGTTAGGGTGGAAAGGTAGTTAGCTTTTCTCATACTCATTAGATATTCAAAATAATTTACCTTTTTCTTCTGCATGTGTTTTAAAATTTCTAATGTCTGTTTAATTTCAGGAATCTGACTTTTTAGCCTGTGAATTAACAACAGTCATAATTTATTATTTTACAGAGACACAAAGTTTCCTAAACAAGTGATCACTTTTATTATACAGTCCACCCTCCATTTTAAAACTTGTTAACAGCTTTTTCCAGCTTACAAAAGCAGGTTTGAAAGACATGGCATGTAAAGGCAGCTCAGCTCCAGCTTCACCTGCCCCTCACAACAGCGAGGCTGGCTGGCTTTGGAAGCACAGCAATCTCCTCAGCTTCCACATGGAACACCAACAGTGACAGTAACACACCCCCCTGCACTAAAACACTACATTCCAAATATCTGTCATCTCCCAGAGGACAGGGAAACCTCAGCAGAAATACAGGGTGAAACCACTGCAGGTAAAACAAAACCAGGGTGTTTTTTCTGAGGTTCATGGACTATTCTGACAGTGAGAGCCACAAGACTCTGCACTGTTCAAGCAAAAGCTCCCCAGAGCTGAGGGCACTGCTCTCCCTGACAGCCCTGGCAGAGGCACTGGCATACCCAAGGCCTTCTGGGCCACCAGACTTATCATTTAACAAACAGAACTGTGCTAAACATTTCCCAAATCTGCAAAAATTACAACTTACCTCCTTTTCTTCTGAGCAAGATTAAGTTCCAGAAATTTATACTTCTGATACTGCTCATCCAACTTCTTAAGAACTACATCTGCTGTCTCATTTCCAGGCTGTTTCATAAAAGAATCTACATCTTCCTTTAAGGGGAGAAAGAAACCCTCAGTGTTAGAAGAGTTTTATGGAAATCCTAGACACAGACATGCTATCATCTTACTGCAGCTACATCTGGAGGGGGTTTGAACTGGAAACAAAGCTTCTTTCTGGACTGGAGTACGAAAGCATTTTGGTTTTGTTCTTAGTCATGTCTTCATTTCCCCCTCCCTGCTTTAGGGAACTAAGGGATAGGTGCAAGGATTCCCTTATAACCACATGTGTGGGTACATGGTTAGTGGTGCTTCCTGTCCTGATGTCAAGTGCCACCTCACAGGGGTGGGTGGGTGTCCATGGGGCATGGCTGAGCCTGGGTTTCCTACCTGTAAAGCAGGGATGATGCTTCTCTGTGGCTAACCAGATTCTGAACTATTTTGGATAAAACTGATGAAGGAAAAGAGCCTGATCAATGACAGGCTCTTTTCAATAACAATAGTTATTGATCAAGCATGTTGTGGCAGAGGAAGATACAATGGGGGGAAAACAGAGGTATCTGCTCAGACAGGCACCATGGAAGTGAACAGCCTGGTTTCAGAAGCTCCTTCCATAGTTAGCAGGAAGCCACAGAAACCCCCAGAGAACAACTCCAGCCAGTCCTACCATCAGCTGACAGTGAGAGCCAGGGACTGGCAGGAAAAGCTGCCAGAGAAGAAAGGCCTGAGCCAGCAAGGATGTCAAGCTTGGCATGTGCCTCCTTCAGAAGCCCAGGAAGCAGCTCATCTGCTGCGGCCAGTGTTCCCAGCTGCTGAAAGGTACATCAGGCCAGGCCATGCATTTCTGGCCTCAGCACCATGTACACACAATTCCAGACAACCCCACCCCCCCAGTGAGGTAATTCTGCCCTTGTCTACACAGCTCAGTAAAATCTGATGGAAGCCCTACCACAGGCCTCTTCAGCTCCTCCTTTTGAACTTGGTGTCTCCATTCCAGAAAATGACTGTAATATGTTACTAAAGTGATATCAGAGATGGAGCTGCTCCTCCTCATAATGATGCCCTAACTCTCTTGGCTAAAGAAACTCACTAGGAAATCACTGAATCTGGTAAGGAGTCCCTGCCTTCCTTATCATGAAGGAAATCTGTAGCAGAACATGAACTCTTACACAGAAGCAGCACTGTCCAGATCCAAACCCAAGAGACCACACCTCAGACTGCCTGAAAACGCCTCGAGCTACCTCATAGCATTCCTGCCTCTGGATAAAGCTCCCAGAGAAGCCTTCAAAAAGAAAGCAAGGATTAGGTTGGGGAAAGTGTTGTGGAAGTGAGGCCTGAGGATAGTGTGAAATGGAACTCCCTCTTGTGGAGGCAGCTGTGCTTGTTTAAACCACCGAGGGAAGAGCAAAAGCAGGGGCAGCAGCTCCCCCACACCAGAGGCACCCAGCTCTGCCTCAGCCCCCACCTGTGTGGGCACAGGGACAGGACACCATTCACATCCTCCTGAAGCAAGGATGCTGAGAAGTGAATCCAGAAGTAAATCCAGGCCCCTACATACTGGTGATTTCCTTCCACTACATCATGTCCCAGCTCAAGGTGAGCTCAGATTTCCTCCCAGGGTGTTCCTGCTGGGGCTTCCAAGCCTGGTCAGGCTCTTGTCCCACCTGCCCGTCTGCAAGGCTCAGGCACAGTCACTTCTTTAAGCTTGACTAGAGCAGCTCTGAGGCACAGCTGGCTGCCAAAGCCATTAGGATCCCCACTCTGGTGTGTTCCACAGCACCACTGCAGAATTACAACACTGACAGCTTCTGCAGGGACCTGCCAAAACTCATCTGTGTCTTTTTAGGAAGAGAATTCACTGGCAAAGCAGCATTTTGCAAAGCTCAAGCCAAGGCCCAGGAATGCTCTGCAGAAGCCTCAAGTGCAGCAGGACAGCACATTCCCACGTGTCCCTGGGGTTCCCTTCTGAGTGATGACCCACATACAGAGCTGCAGGCACTCACTCTGCAGAGCTTCATCACCTGGGGGCATGTGCAGAGAACAGGACAAGAGACACCCACTGCAGCCCTGCAGCCTCACACCTGCTGAAGGAGGCACAACAAAGAAGGCATTTCTGTTGGAAATGTCTGGGCAACAGCTCAAAACCACCACAGCTGAAACTTCTGTCTTGAGAGTTTGTTATCCAGTAAAACCCTCTTCTTAACACTACTTACTCTGAGTGTTGAACATCACTTGGAACCTGGAGAGGGACAGGAGTGTGCAGAACAACTGCCTCAGAGAAGGCATGAGCCATAAATCGTGTGAGGAGCCTCTACTGAACCAAGACACTGACAAGAAACAGCTCTGAGGACAAGATCCACAGTGGGACTGCCCATGCAGCATGTGGGGGAAAATGGCAAGCAAGAGACCAGCAAGTCTTTACATGTTTTTGAAACAGAAACCTATTTTCTGAAATAAAAAAAAGCTCAAGTAAAACCTACCCTCAAGACAGTATTTTCACTCTGCAGAGCAGAATACCATTACAACTTCTCAGTGCAGGCTTGTTTTGAATAAAAGAAAATCTATTTTAACATCTACATCCATGTACTCTATGATCACCATTGAGGATCTCTTCTGCAGACACACCTGTATTTGATCAGAACACCTCTAAAAACTGAGAATTAGGGAGCTTCCAAGATGTTCAGATCCAGAGATTATGAAGATCCACAAGGTTTTAAACCAAAGAGAAGCACAGGACTCAAGCACAGGACTCAGGCACCGCCCCAGTACTTCTGGAGCCACGTGATACAGCACACAAGATACTTCAGACCCAGGTACTGAAAGGAAACTACATGGAACCAAACACAGCAGCTACAGAGGCAGCCACCAGCACGGCATGAGGGATGTGACAGATGCCCTCAGAGTGTTTGCTGAGGCTGTTTGTGTCCTGCTTCCTGCCAGGGTGGCCACCCTAACTGCAGAGTCAGCAGAGACCACAGGTTCTCCTCTATCAGGGTCAGTGAGGTCTCACAGGGCAGCTGAAGACATGGCCCTTCCCTTTCACTTTCATCGTTGCTGGTCTCTCATGAGGCATGGAAGGAAGTTAGCTGGAAGAAGCAATGTATTTCCAGCCCAGTAAGGATTTATCAGATCCTAATTATTGTTAAAAAACCTTAAAGGAAAAGGAGGAACTGGATCACTGGAAGTAAATGCACTGCACCTGTCTGGTCAGGTCCTATGCCCAGACAAGACACAGCAGCAGTATGAGCACTGCATCTAAAAACACCAAAATGCAAGTCAAACAAATGTATCTCTATAAAAGCAGTTGTATCAGATGGGGCAGAGATCCAACACTTCCCAAGATCCCCAAGGCAGCTAGGTACAGCCACTGTGATCAATAGTTATTGATCAAAGGAAATAAAACAGCAATCAAGACTGTGTACCAAGAGTGAGCTCAAAGTGGACAAGAGATGATTGTGAGATGATGCCACTGCATCAGTCATCGATTCCTGCTTTTCAACCCCTCAACAGAAAAATCAAACCCTCGGAACATCAGTTTTCAAAGCTGAATAAACAAGTTCGGCCTGTTTTCCAAAGATACACATTTGCTGGTTTTCAAGAACACACAGGCGCTTCTGAAAAGTGAATCTCCTGAGCAGTGCAGAACCTGATTAAGAGAGGAAGCTGCAGGGGAAGGTGTTCGGAGCAGGGCACGTTATCCATGCAGCAGGGGCGGCCAGGCGTGCCCCGCCCGGTGCGCGGAGGGCTCTCCCCGCACGGGGCTCACCGGCAGTGCAATAACGCGGCACTGCTGAACGCGGGCGGCTCGGGATGGAACAGGGAAATCACCCGGGAAAAGGCCCGGACTGAGGCCGCGCAGGGCCTCCGCCGCCCTCACCCCGGTACCGCCCGCCCGCCGAGGTGCCGCCTCACGGGGCCGGGCCCGGCTGGCGGAGCGCAGCCCCCACCCCTCGGCCCCGCACCGCATGAACGCCGCCCCGGGGATGCCCAGCCCCACTGCCGGGACCCTTCCCCAGGAACCCCGCCCCAGGGCTGCCCAGCCGCGCTCGCCAGCCCCGCTCACCACGAACGCCGCCTCGGGGATGCCGAGCGGGCCGCGCTTCCCGCCCGCCGCTGCCGCCGCCTCGCTGCCTCCGGCCGCCGCCATTTGGGAACGGACGGTGCATGCGCGGCGTGCGCCACCGGCGTCATCGCGTCAGCGCCGAGCGGGGCGCGGGCACCGCCCATTGGCCCAGCAGCGTGAGGGAGCGGGGCAGGAAGGGAAGGCTCCGGCAGGAAGGGGCAGGCTCTGCTATGAAAGGGAGAGATCCGGCAGAGAGGGGCGGCTCCACTATGAAAGGGAGAGATCCGGCAGGAAGGGGCAGGCTCCACTATGAAAGGGAGAGATCCGGCAGGAAGGGGCAGGCTCCACTATGAAAGGGAGAGATCCGGCAGAGAGGGGCAGGCTCCACTATGTAGGGGAAGACTCCCGTGTGAAAGGGAAGGATCCGATAGGAAGGGCCAGCTCCGGCAGGAAGGGGCGGCTCCGCTGTGAAAGGGAAGGATCCGGTAGCGGGGCCTGCCTGGGGTGGCCGGGGCTGTGAGCGCCTTGCCTGCCCTATCTCGGGAAGGAGATGCTGCCTGACCCACCCTGTGCTTCTGCCTGCGGAGGAAGCGCCCTTGTTTCTAAACGCAGCGTGACAAGCCAAATAGAGCAAACAGGAGCAATGCCTTTAACAATCTACAATAACCATTCTTAAAGATCAGCGGTAATGCCTGCCCTGCCTTCACACGCGCAGGCTGCTCCCGGCCTCACAGCCGCCTCACCGCAGCCCGGCCGAGCCCACAGCTCATCGCCGCTGCCCGGCCCTCAGCTCTGAGATGGAGACCAACACGAATGAACTAAGTAGTCCAAGCTCACAAGTGAAAACAGATCTCTGCAAGCTAAAGAAACAAAAATACTGCTATTAAAAATACAGTTTTCTGCTGTAGAAAGAAGGAGCAGCTGCGCACCCCCACGTCCTTACCCTTCACACCGCTGGAATGATGATGGCTGGGAATGAACTCAGCCCCAGGCAAACCCAGCCAAGGCTCACAGTGCCCCTGGAGCCTTCTCTTCTCCAATGTAAACACAGAGCTGGAACAAGCCAGTTAAACACCTTAATTCAGCCATGGCTTATAGGCTTTAGAGAAAGCCTTAAGCCTGAGAACACAAAAAATGATCACATATACACATACCTTGCGTATGCCAAAGTTTATTTTTTTCCAAAACCTGTTTCATCAAATATGTGGATATGAGCAGTTTTTTAAAAAATGAACAGTTTGCATATTAACAAATTGTGAAGTTCCACAATTAAAATATCAACACAGCCAGTCTTGTGCTTAGGCTTATTTTTTAAAAAATTCATAGAACATAAATCCTTAGATTTTTTTTCCAGTTTGTGGCTAGTATATTTTCCACACATTCTGTATTCTTATAAAATGAAGGAACTCACAGAAAGGAACATCTGTACAAGAATACATCTGAAAAAAAGCAACCTAAATTATCATAGCTCCTTTTAAATAAATATCCAATAAAAGGCACAAACCTGTTATGGGAGAAAACATAACATACAAAACAAGACCTATTAAATAAATAAAGTGTGGGTTGGGGTGAGGGAAATCTGTTCCAGCACCTATTTTGTCATTGCTCCAAGATGAGATTCCAGCCAAACATTTGGTAAAGGATTAAGCTTAATCACAAGGATACACATCTGAGATATACTGAAAGATTTGACGTTACAATTCCTGTTGTAACTGTACCAGTTACTACAATCTCTTTAAATAGATGATCATGAGAATCTGCATGAAGTAGTGATGCAGAAATGTACAGATCAATGACAAGTCAGATACATCTTCAGAGTCATAGCAACAGGTTTTCTATAGTCCTAGCTATCAGTAATGTATAAATGATAACATGTACAGTTTCCATTGCTCAAAAATATAATCTTTTCAATGGAAATAAATGACTGATACAGTGCCTTTAGATGTTATCCTTACAATACAAACTACCCCAAACAAAGTTTTCCTTTTTATGTACAAATTAAGCACCGATCCACAGTGCATACTATTCTAATTGTAACCCCCCCCCAATCCCTGCCACACATCAAAATATCCAGCTGGGGATAGATACACCCTGTATTCAATCTTGTAGTCAGAAGTTCTGTTGTTACTTTTGTGTGTGTGGTTTTTGCTGTTTGCTTTGTTTTTTTTCTTAAACAAAAGTCCATTTGTTATTTTACCTACAAATATTCCATCACTATGTGCACAGAACAGATTTTTCTAGTACACATGCCCAAAATTTATTTTAAAAAAAAATCAATAACTTCTTGGAGGCAAAGTCAAACTATATCTAGAGATCATTAGAAAACCCCAGTTATTTAGAGGTACATGTTCAAGTCCAAGAGGCCTCACACAATCCACCTTTCCCAAGTCCCTCAGAAGCCATCCAATGCATGTTCCATGAGAGCCTGCCTGTAGCAGCACCAGCTCCCAACAGTGAGGCTCAAGTGACCCACTAAAGTACAATAATGCAAAGTGTACAGCACAAATCAAAGTCTTCCTCCTTGTTCAGACAAACATGGAGAGACATCTTAGTCATCAGCTTCCTGAAGTATTCAGAACACCACTGTGATCCAATGAGTCAGAAGAAAAATCACATTTATATACATCTCTCTTCACTCCTCACAACTGCTGTTTGCAGTTTCTGCAGGCTGGTACAGTCACCCTCAAGAACAACCCTGGTGTTCAAAGTGGGGTTTTTTTGTGGAGAATAGCCATAAAAGCCTTGACAGCATCCTAAGTCCTTGGTTTTCACTTCTCATGTATGTTATTTAAACACATACTCTGCCATTTTGTGTGTTCCAACACATGCACAAGAAAGAGTTGGGCAAAACCCAGTCCTGTGCACTTGTGTGCAGAGAGAAGGTACAAAGTGATCTTGCTTCACAAGGATCAAGCTGTAAGCTGTGTTTCAAAGCAACAAAAGAAGGTAGGTTATAAAGTTCTTAAAACATACTTTGTGGCTGTTTCTCCTTTTTTAATACTAATAAGTTGGTATCAGACAGCTTTGCTATAAGAAAGCAGACCAAAAGAACCATTAAAAGATCAGAGCAAATCAGAAGTAGTGCAAGCTGTTATCCAGTACTAAATCCATTTCTGAGCCAGGTATATTCCAGATATTCAGAATGCTCTGAAATAAAGTTATAACAAATATATACTGCTTGCCAGGCATTTATTTGCATATTTTATTAAAATAATGTGTTATTACTTATACAACTCAGTATAAGAAAGAGACCCAACAGCTTACAGTGCTAGGAACTGCCTGCCTGTAGCACTCTCACTTCTGCCATTAATGCCCAGACATTTATAACTACATGGACTGATCTAATTTGAACACAAGACTTTTGACTGCTGAATGAATCTATGGAATTCACTATTTCTTAAATAAACAGTCCCATCAACACAACGACCCATTCTAAATGGCATCTATTCCCTCAGCATGTGGAGGGCAACTATAGGCACTGAAGAACTCATTGGCTTAAAATTGTACAATTGTTCAACCCAATAAAGGTGGATTAAAGCTTGAAGCCCTTTGTAATTCAAACTTGAACATTAAACTACCATATACTGAGTCCAAATCCTTTCAAAATCAATATACATCAAGGAATACTGAGTTTTAAATTTCTGCAAGGTTTCATTCTCCAGGAAATCAGCAGTTACAGATTTCAAGGGTTGAGGAGAGGAGTTTTATTTTGCTACTTTTGTATTGATTCATTGGCAAAATATTTACCATAGGGTTAAGAAATACTACTTTTGCATTCTTTGGACAGAATTAAGCATTTTGAAAAATAGAAGGGTTGTTCTCACTCTGAGGAATGTGCTTTATTTAGAAGTTCTCTACAGGAGAGTTTGACAAGATTCTCAGACCTATCTGCATTTATGGTGAGAGTGAGAGATATTTCTGCAATTACAGACTCTCCCAAAAGATAGAAGACACGCTATGCTGGAGGTCTATTGTAACAATGGAAAACTCAGCTTTAATATTAATCATTATTAGAAGCAATTTTACAGGAGAGCTTTTCATTGCATTTTGCTACAAAACTTCTGGAGGAAAGGTTCCCACTTTTATCTACTTTATTATAATTAATGGGTTTTTTTAATGCTATCACTTTTTATCAGACAGTGAAAAATACAAGATAAGGCATTTTCATAGCCAATTTCAGTTCTGGAGGAAGATTCTTAAGTACAAAATATGTTCCAGAAGTCTGTACACATCTGACCCATTGTGAACAGCAATATTTCATAAATTAGTTGATTTTAAAGATTTTCCTCTCAAAAAGAGTCCAAAGAAACAAAGCATTTTTACATTGAAATTACTACAGAAGAAAAAGATTACTGCAGCATCAAAGAAACAACTATCTAAAAGTTTACATGTATTTACACATTTAAAAATAATTATTTTTATATGGTTTACAACTAGGTTCTTATTCCAAAAAAGAAGCACAAGCTATTCTCTACAGCTGGATAATTTCAAAATAGTTGCCAGTTCATGAGTGTCAGCATGATTGCAGGGTTTGAGTATTTTGACCTAATGGACTTTAGAAAGAAGAGTTGGCTCTCCTGCCTCTCTGCAGTTATCAGCAAGGCTCCCAGAGTGCTGCAGTGCTGGGGCACTGACAGACCCTGGCTCCCAAGGCTGCTCTCCCCTGAGCCCCTGGGAGGTGCCACCTGCACAGAAGGAACCTGCAAGTGCAGCTGCTGGAGCTGCATGAGCTGTTCTGGAACACTCATTTCCCCATGTCCATCACACACTTGCAGCCTTGCAGCTGCTGGCTCTTTTTACTTAGCCCTGTAATACTGACATACCAAAGGAGCAATTTATTATTTTTACTATGTCTGTGTAGTATGTGTCTTGATGGTTCACAGCATTTCAAACTCGCATTTAAAGTTTGCAAATTACTCTAAGTTATTCTAATGTGAAAAAGCTGTCTGATTTCACACAATGTTGGCCTTATGATAATGCAAGCATTGCTCTATCAGAGTATTTATTAGAGCACATACAAATTTTATTGCTCAACTTGATTTTGTGTTGTGTCTTGGTTACAGCAGCCACAGAATTTATGAATAAAATAAATAACTTTGACATTCTCAGTCAATTCCTAAGGTAATCCACTGATGATTAATGTTGTAGAGCAATCATGTAACCTTCTCCTTGATTTTGAACATGGTAATCCAGCTTGCACCTTCTGAGTCAACCTCAATAAAAATACAGTTTTCTGCTGAGCAGTTTAAAAAAAATAATCAGGAAACAAACATGACTTCACACTGCAGTGACTGTTATAAACAAGAATCTCTAAAGCATTGCAGTTCAAAATAATATTGTATTATACAGGGAATATAACAGTTGCCCTGTTCAGGAATACATCATGGAAAGATTGAAATCCAGTCTTTTCTTTTTTACCAGTATTTGGTTGTTGTCACATCTTGTTGCTTTGGTGGCTCTACATAAACTGTATCTGTGAAACAAAGATTATGTATTAATGCCACTTACATAACAAATGCTTTCCCAGTGTTTTAGAATAAAGAATCTATTTGGCTGCTTTGTTACTTTTAAGTTAAGTCTATAGGCTTTGGCACTTAAAAAAACCCCAAAGAAGATTAAGACCAATGTACTTGGATGACAAGAGTACAGTTTCTCCAGCTTGAATGATCTCTTGGCCATGCCTTTTTCCATCCCACATCACCTGATCCTTGAAGAAGCTTCCAGCACTGCTCTGGTCAGCATGACTAAACCAAGTATCCAGCTAATGTCATAGGGAAAATAAAACCTACATACCTTCACCACTCCTGTTACTTAATACTGAAACAGTGAGAAGTAAAAATCTGATTTTGATTTTCTTCCTTGCTTCCTGCAATTCCATCACCTGAATTTGCCTCCTCACCAGAAAAAACTGCTGCTCTTGAGGAACCCCTCACTTGCACATGCAGAAATACACCTGCAGACTTTCATGAAGCCTTTGGTTGTGTTTGCCAAGGCTGAAGTTTCAATGTGAACAAGATTAAAGAGCACTGCTCACCTGAGTTTCAGAAACTGGTGCAAAAGGATTTGTTGGCCTTAGACCAGGCTGTGTGTACATCATTGTCTGGGGTGCCATCAAAGGAGCAGCTCCAACCTGAGGAGGTACCTGAGAGAAAAACAAAAACCCCACAAAACAAATATATAAAATGCAAACTACTTCCACAAGATACATCTTTTTGCATTTGAAGTATAGTAAAAAAGAAAAATATAGACACACACAGAGAATAAAGTCAAAGCTTTTAAAAACCACTGCTATATCAACCCCAGAGTCATCTTTCAATGCAGTATGAGAAACATACCAGATTTTACACACTATTGCCAAGACACGTAATGTGCAGGATGGCTTGAACATCATAATTCATTACATGAAACCCACTGGTAGAGACAACTCAGTTTTCAGGAACTCAAAACAAAACAAGCTTCTTACCATTCCATATACAGGCACTTGAGGTGTGGTCAATGGGTATGTTATAGGAGCAGGTACCTTTAAACAAGAAAATTTTACATTTCAGGGAAACTCATGCAAACTTAGTAATAGATATACAGAACTTTGAAAACTATATATTTTTCAGTACTAAAAATAACCAATGTATTTACAAGAAATTGACTTACATATGCAGGATAGTGTACTCCATTCTGGCATAGCAAAAGGATAAGATAGAAAATTATTTAATAGGTATTCATGCTGGAAATTCTAACTAAGGGATGGATTCAACTCCAGTACCATAACAGTTTTTAACTATGCTCACTTATTAAAACCATTAAAGTGTGGGGGAAAAAAAGTGCAAGGACAGTAACATAAATTAATAAGCTTAGAAAGTTACCACTAGTACAATTTACAGCAAAATTAGGAATTTTACTACACCTAGCCAGATTTGAGCATGTTGCTTGCACAGGCAAGTGTGTGAGAAGCTTTTAGAGGGCATGGCATGCAATGCTCCTTCTTCCTCCCATTATTGGAGAAGGGCGTAGGAAAAAAGCCAAGAAAGCCAGTGACCATCTGGTTTCGGAACTGAATAGCAACAGATGTTTAGTCAGGTTGGTGTTGCCCACATAGTAACATCTGATGTCAGCACATATCACAATATGACAAAAGAGAAATGAAGAGCATTTTCAGCCTTATATCAGGTTACATTCACAGGCCCAGCAATGCTTCCTAAGGCCATGCTTTGTTAAGCTGTGCTAAATCCACTGAATCCCAGGTGCTGGTTAAACCCCTGGCTATGGGACAGGATGCAGTGGTTCATGAATTGGAGGGTGAGCTCTGAGGGCCAGAGGCCAGCCAGGACACTGACACCTCTGCAGTTCTGGGGCACACATTTTAAAGAGCTCAGAGCTGAGCTAGATCTTCACATCAGTAATTGTTTGGAGCTCCAGGAAAATGCATGACCAGACACCTGGCATAATACAGTCAACTGCTTAGACCTGATGAACATTTGAAATAAAAACATAACTTTAAATCCACAGTGATCAATGCATACTAAGGTATCCTCTATGTTCCAGACATAAAAATGATCAGCACTCTAATAACACATTCTAGAGCACCTAGAGGGGATAAAGAGATTGTATGGTCACAAAAAAATCTCACATGGGAATGCAATAACACTGTGCCCTCACATCAATTTTTTTAGTTTTATTTTTGAGTCCATTACTGGATTTAATACTGTATTCAACTTCTTTAATTCTGAATGAGCATAGTCATAAGACAAGGAAAATAGGCATTAGAGGCAAAACTATGCTTATTGCAAAATTAAGTCAGACAGCAGTCCAAAATTCACAGGAAATGTGGTAATTATCCTAGTTGTCTGTGTAACTGAGATGAACATCTACTTCCCTCTAAGAGCTCTATTTTAGAAGTGATTCATATTTCTATGAATGTAACACAGTTGAAAAATCTTCTTAAATCATAGAAAAGTCAGTTGCCTACAAATACTCCTCCTAGAAATGAAAACTCTTCATTTAAATAACTATAAAAGATACACTTAACATTTTCTACTGTGTTAAAAATATGAAGTTGCTGTTGAGCATTATCAGAAGTCCAAAGTGCTGCTTGACCTCATTATTGGGGTGCCTTGCAGGGGTTGCAGCAGTGTTTCATGATAAAACTGAGAAAGGAGCAAAGACTGGAAGGAACTGCAGTTTTGCCCTTAAAATACATTCTTTGGATTCTTCAAGGTGAATTTTTGTGTGCACATTTGCGTGTCAGGGGGAATGGGAGCATCTCAAACATGCACATCAGGAATTTTCTGGACTGAGATGATTTGTTCCAATCCCAAAAGAATTTATGAACTCAGAGAGGTAATCCACCCTTCACTTGAGATGTAAGCCCTTAATGGACAAGTTTTTCAGTGAGGGGAAATAAAGCATGCTAAAATCTCTACCTCATTCAGCAATATCCTATGATCCTGCAAGCATTCCCTGCTACCCCCAGTCTTGTATCAAATGCCTTTGAATTTTAAAATTAAATTTAATTTGAAATGAATGCAAGCAGAGAAGCAGCATTTGCTAGAATGAAGTGCAATTTCACAGTACAGAAATTACCATGTGTGGAATAGTGGGTAAGGGAGTCGGGGTCCACGTGGTTGATGTGCTTGTTTTTGCTTGCCAGTTTGTTCCACCAGTAAGTTTTTTCTCTGTAGGCTGAGACCACTGCATATCTGATCTAAAATGAAGCCATGGTGTTAGTTTTCATGGAGAGGCAACAGCTACAGTACAACAACATGACAGGAAACCCAAACATCCCTTAATGCATGCACAGAGCTGAAATCTATGAAGAAGCACTCAGAATTTCAGTAATTGCTTATGTATCTCTTCTCCAGTAAGCATGAACTCTGGGGGTTCTGTTTGTGTTAAAAGTGTTGCACTGTGCATTTAATGATTAACTGGAGTTTGATGTAACTTTTATAGTGTTTCATAAACATAAAAATACTTCAATAAAAATACAGCAATTGCAAAACTAATTAAAGTGATTTTCTTTAAAAGTTAAGGTTGGCCACATTGTGCTGACTAACCACAAACACACTGTTCCAATGCACTTCTCAATTATTTTGGATTGTTTCAAGAGATGAAATTCTTACCATGTTAGTGCCAGAGACTGTTAAATAGTCACCTGAGAATATTCTAAGTACATATACATATACTTACTTTTTGGATGGAGTTCCTCCAAAGCCAAGATCTGTCAGGGAAAAGAAGCAGACAAAATCCTTAAGCATTTTAATTTGTGAGGGGAAAAAAAGCTTATTTTGCTTTTAGTAAAAATGGGAAAGTAGATTTTAAAAGCTTCACACTTACTTCCTACTAGATTTGCAAGTGAAGAATCAAGGTCATTTGCTAGAATTTTTCCACTTTGCTGGCTGGCTACAGTGCCTTTTTGACTTTGTGGTGGTACTGTGGGTTGCAATACATCATCTAGAAAGTTAAAACCTAAACAAAGAAAATAAAAGCAACTGTTAAAAAATGGTTACACTACGTTTAATAAATGACATCTATAGGCCAGGGAGGTATTTTCTTCACAGAGCACTAAATTGAGTATATGTGAAGGTCCAACATTATGGAAGTATTTAAGACTTTGATAGAAGCATCATATAACTTCTTATTTTTCATGGAATACTGTATAGTACCTACTAATCTAAAAGAATCTTTAACTGTATTTTAACAATACTTTGCTACACAGAAGAGAAAGACTCTAACTCAGGTATTCTTCAAGAAACAGACACAACCAGTTCTGCACTTCTGGATGGAATCAGAGAGAAATCATCACCAGGTATCAAGAGAAAGCACAGAAGAAAAATGAACATGAGCTTACCCATGAGGAGAATCCAGTGGGCCACAGTCAAAGTTTGTTCCCCCAGAGAGAGAGGAAACAGTTATTACACAGAGAATGAAATCAGTCCAAGCTAATTTCAAAGTAAATAACTAACAATTGAACTGATTGCCTCTTATCAGCTCATAATCACCTTGCAAATATATAAGTTAATAAATTTCCAACTGCAGTAGCAATTATGCTTAATTGTTAAGCAATTTTTGCCTGTAGGGTATAAATTAGTCATAAGGCAGTTTTTACCACTTGCAGTCCTGTACTCTGGTGCTGTAGATTTTCCTCCAAAAACAGCATCAAAGTCCACATTAATTGTTGAAGAGGCAGTACTTGGAGAAGCTGAATGAAGAGGAAAACCTGAAAAAAAAAAGCAGAGTAATGAAATACACCCATGAAGTAATATCATTCATTCTAGTGAAACCAGAAAGTTTTAAAAAATGGAAAGAAAAAAAAATCCAATTACCATCAACAGTCACAGGATGATACACAGAAGCATATGTTGGTTTATGACCACTAAAATCATCTTTGCAAAAAGAGAGAAGAAAATAAGATCAGTTTTAAAGAGAAAAAAGGAAGAGGGAACCCAACAATTAAGTCTGCAGTTAAAAATTAGGAAATTTTACTACTATAAAAAGGTTTTTTTTTTTCTATTTTACAGATTTGAAAAGCCAAGTAACTCCTGCATTCCCCATTACAAAAGAGAAAGGAGGCTGCAGTTTGAAAGATATCAGCTGCAGGTCTTAGGAAGTCTAGACTGGGCAAGCAGAACAAAATAACAGTTTATTTCAACTACAGAAATAAACATTTAAGGAAACATAATTTACTACACCTGGAATTAATGCACCATTTTCACTTGTTAATAAAAAGTGAAGATTGGCACATACCACAAAAAGATTACATGGCCCACATTATCAGCATTATCACCTCCATTTGAAAATAAATTACATGGGGTTTGGTTTTGTTACCACTAAATAGTTCCACTGTTTGTTTGGAGGAAAAAGAAGAATTGATGAAAGGGGTGGCAGATTTTACAGCTTCTTCAACTGGCTTCATGTCAAAGATGTCCAGATGAGGTGGAGAACCAACACAACCATTTGAAGACGAGAAAGGACCTTTCAGATGCAGAAGTGAAGGAAAGAATACAGAGTACAAATAATGGAAAAGAAAAACAGACTGAAATGATTGAATATGAGAATCTCTAGACAAAGTCAAATTGTAAATATTCTACCTAATGATCAAAGTTAGATAGAAATTTTAGATAGATATTATCTAAAGACAAATCTTAGATACAAATTTTTAGTTTCAGATAAAAATCTTAACAGCTCTGTTTAGGGAAAATAATCCTAGTATTGACATAAGGTGGGAGGGGGAGAATGACAGAACATATATCAAAGAAGTTAGATACTGCATTTTTGGTTTCAATAATCTACATTTTAAATAGCATATGAGAGTATCAATTCCACCTATTAAAATACTAACATTTACTATGGTGTTATCACTGCCTTCTTTTGGCATTTAAGCCACTTCTGACATCTAACCTGACCATTCTTTGGAAGGATGGGTGAAGAAACTGCTTTTTTACAAGAACTCTGAAATTACCAACACCTTTTAAATGAGAAGTATATTAAATATTGCTTAATTAAATGGAAACACTGTTCCAGGATCTTCTCAGTTACACCTCCTTAGGTTTTATTTGCCAATGTTTTTAAACTTAGATCTTGAGTTATATTTCTTCTCCCTGTCCCCTTTATTGAACAGTTCTGCTCCTTTGTTCCATCAACACTAATGCTATGTGTTCAAGGAGTTGGTCAGAATTTTCAGATGATTTACTTCATATTTTGTTATGAATGTTTGGATGCAAAATAGTTAAGGTTTAAGATGCAGATTCAATTAAGTATGAACCTTGTATTCTAAGAATTCCCTTATCATTTAGACAGTCAAATCAAGGTATGAGCTCACCTCCCCAAGCATTGCTTGCTGATGTTGATATAGCTGGAGTACTTTGCACAGTTGGAACAAATGCAGGCTGAAGATCAAAAAGATCACTAGAAAGGTTGGGCATGCTGGATAAGAAATGAGAAACAGAGAGAATAATATAAAGACATGTAACAGGCATTGCATTCTTGCTTTTATGAACACTCGTACCAATCTCATTTTCTCTTATTTGCTAGCAGCCCATCAACAACAGTGATACAACAAACTGGTAATTAAGAACTTACTGACAAAATTCCTGTGGGTACACCAAGAAAAAAAATCAGCAAAAGGTACCTGAGAGGTAACCAGGATCACAGTTTTGCAGTTGATTGCAGCTACAGGTCAGTGCAGTAATTTCTGTTTCTTTTGGAAAGCAAAGTATCTCTCACCTATTTGTTGTGGGTGCTGGTGCAGCAAAGAGGTCAACAGCTACAGTGGTATTCACACTTTTTCCTGATAAAGTGCTTGGGGATGCTGATGTGGAAGTGGAATTTGATACTACAGAGATTTCTCTTAATCGCTGCTCCTGAAAGGTAAGAGAGACAGCTGGCATTTTAGTCCTATTAATTTGTTAACATTTCAGTCCTGGCGACCTTTTCAAAGAAGAAAATTTTAATTCTATAAAGTCCTAAAACCAGAAAAGTAACTGAAATTAGAGATTAGAGTATTTGTTTTAACAAAGCATGTAAAAATCAAGGTGAGACTTGATGTTTTAAATAATTCGTTTTTAATCCATATCTGCCTAGAAGTAAATCACTTCCAGTCAAGCTACACACTCCAGGTTCCCTCCACAATCACTCAGAGAAACAGCTCAATGGACCTTTGTTCAGGAAGGCTCATCTCCCTACTGCATGAGTCCCTTCATGGTCCAATTCAGATGTTCAGAAATCAGTATGACAAGGTGCAACCCAATCATAATGTAGCAATGTAACAGCCTTGTTTAAATTAATTTCAGGTTTACATCCCTCACTACTTCTAGATATGTTCACTGCATTTTTACAGCACCGGTCAAAGCACAGGTGTATGTTTTACACAGCTCACATTCCTCACATAAAACACCTTGCAAGCTTCATCACCATTCACTATTTATCCAGCTACAAGAAATCTTTGAATACAAAACTTGATAAAAACATCCTACCTTAAGTGCCTGCAGTCTAACTTGCTCCTCCTCCAATGCCTGCTGCTTTTCTTTCTCATCCATCCTGCTGAAGGACATTCCTGTATTGGCAAGTGTGGAAACAGCACTGGATAGGGCACTGGCTCTAAAGGGAGCAAGAATTTTTAAAAATATTATTAAAAAACCCATGGTCAGGTATACATCATTCACAGTTTCATCACCAAGTGCCTTATCTAGTTGTGTGTCATCCTCCTTCCTAGTCACCACTTCCCTCTGGTACATAAAAGAGCAGACACACCAAAACCAGTTTGGTGACAGAGGCACAATTGCACAGAGTGACTCCCTCAAGTTTCAGTGGGTAGGAACTGGAAATGTGGAACACAGCAGTCCTTCCTCTTTAAATTATCTAGACTAGACTGGAATGTTATTCTAATGTCAGAGGCACAAAAAGCTTGTTTGTACACTATATAACAGCAAAGAAAGCACATCATTACACACAGGAACAGAATATTGTGGCAGTGAATCCTTAGATACTTGAAAAAAATCATCTGAGGGGAAAGACAGTAAATTGGGAACATAGCTCAGCCTGATACATTTATCAATATTTACCAAGTTTCTGTGGGACGAAGTCTATGCCAAAAGAGATCTCTCATTATTCAGTCAGAAATATTTTCATTCATACTGATACTGTACTTGACAGAAAGAATAACAATTTCTTTCAGCACAACACATCTAAACTAATTTGGCTATTCTGAAGAGGGGCTGAAGAACTTTTAGGAGCAGGTTAAGATAAATTCATGGTCTGAGAGGTAGGCCATGAATATATAAATAATAACAATTCAGATAAATACCATCCTATCTTGGGTAAGAAGAGTATTAAAATCCAAACACCTTATAAATGTTACAAGTCAAAGGACTTCAAAAAAGTAGAAGCTAAAATGAGTAATATACAAGATGTCAGCTCAGTGGCTTACTACAGCATAATCAGAAGTCCATCTGAGACACAGGCAGACATACCAACATTTCAAATGTGGCTAAGCTATCAGACTATTACTCACTAGATGTTTCATTTATATGTCTAGGAAGATACATTCAGCAGTGAATAAAAAAATCAAGAATAGCACATGACTGAATCCTGAAAATTGTTAGAATGACAATGGCAGATCTTAAGTACAGGCACTGCTGTAATTCATTGGGTGCTCACCTGCTGGCAGCAGAGACTTCCTTTGTTTTCTTTCCCTCCACAGAAGCCAAATGCTGTTCCAGTGCCTCAAGCAAGCTGCTGGGTGCCTAAAATTAAAAGTATTTATAAAACACTGCTTCTATCAACACATCATTGTTTAGTACACAGATTGTTTTTAGTTGGTGAGAAAACCAAACAAAATCTCACACATCATTAATGCTGCCATCCTACACACCCAAATTCCATCTACTCAGTGGGGGTTCCTTAAAAGGAGTGGGATCACAGGGGCAGGAGGGAAGGATTCCCCACAGTGGCTCTGCTTCTGGGCATGCAAGTCAGATTCTTGGTTTTGGCAACAGTATTTGCTGTGTTAGAATTAAATGAATAACCAAAGCTGATGAAGCACTACTCCCTTAAACTCACACAAGTCCCCAGACAAAGACCTGGCATTTTTTATATATTTTCCCAAGTAACAACAAAAACTCAGTCACTCTCCACTCAAATATTTACAGTCAAAGGCTTGCAGTAGAAAGACCTGACAACGGCAGGATGTTAGGTTTGATAAAACAGGGAATCAAATCCAATCTGATCCCAAGGACACTACTGCAGATTGAGTAGCTATTCAACATGTAACTGTACAATAAACCAACTCAATTATTCTAAGTGAAAGAAATCCTACTGCAGATTTAGATGAAGGGAATGTACCTCTAAAATGTAAATCTATTTGCCAGCTCAGTCCTCCTCACTTGGCAGGGTTTCAGAGATATTAAGCCTCTCTTACCACTTGCCAACTTTCAGAAGGTAGAACAGATATAACAGGCATTGTTTGGAGGAAAAATAAACTTGCCCTTGCTAGCCCTTCTGTACCAAAAGCTAGAACAAGGCATTTCCTGGAAAGAGGAAAATATTATTCACACAAGGCTTTGGCAGGCAAGCTCCCCTTTGTAATACTGGGCACAATTCTACCTTCCCACTTTCATTGAAGGCAAATTCAAGCTAGATTAATTCAGAGATGGAAAAAAAAAAAAAAAGCAATCAAAATAATCCTATAAAAATGTTTGTCTCAAACTGAAGACCTGAGCTTCTATTTCTTAAGTAGAGCAAGGTAAGCTAAGACAGTGTAGTTACCTCACCCCAGGTCATGAATAAATTCAGCATTCGACCCAGACAGCTAAATCCCAGGGGGACATTTTGAAATAACCTTTTGGAAAGGTATCAGGGACAAAAAAGCCCAAACCAAAACAACAAGTAAAAAACCAAAACAAAAAATAACCCCAATCAATCCAAACCTCCCCATACTTTTACCTTTCAGGAGGCACAACAGCTTGCAAAAGGCATTGCATGGCACAGCTGCTTAGATAATCCTAGTAACAGGAGACCATGCCCTAATTCCAGAAAGCTTCTCCTCGTATTTTTTTTTCCTCCCAAATCCACTCAAACTTATTTGTATGGAAATGCATATTCTGTACTTACTTTTTTTAAAACCCTCTGAACAACCCCCTCAACCACAAGAACTAAACCAAACAATCCAGTAACCTCCTCTGAACTTGCTCACTACTGCAGATAGCCCACAAAACATCAGACTTGGAGTGAACAGGGTGGTTTTATATCAGAAATTATACCTGGGCTAATCCAGCCACTGACTTGAGAAAGGCTGTATTTCATTATTCACCTCCATCCCCCACCCCCCAAAACACAAGACAGACAAACATCCATACAGAGGGAAACAACCCAGTTATGTTCATGAAATACAAGAACAGCTATTAACAGAAAGCAACATCAACAGGGCACCTACAAAGGAAATTTTCTTCACAGAAACAGGCAAAAGTGGCAATATTAAGAAATTACAGCAGATCCTTTTGAAGTGGCACTAAATGGATGGACAATTATTCAACTCATATTAAATGCCACAAATTTTTCTAAGTGGAATGTTTAATAGTGGCACTGAAATTGCCAAAATGCACAGGATGCTGAGGTCTACCACCAGCTCAGAATTGCTTCTCTCATGTAAGTGCTCTTACAACAAAACAGCTGAGCTATTAGAAATAAAACATTGTGGGCACAGTAGATATTAAGTATTTTCTCACTGAAAGTTTCAGATTAAAAAAAAGCAGCAAAATGAAGTTAAATACCCCTATTCCTAGTAAATAAAAAAACCCACTTGCTTTCAAGAGCCTTTTAATGACCCAATTAAGTGGCCAAGTGCACACTAACCCAGTGAGGTATAAATAACTTCAGTATAATGTGATTAGCATAATACAGCCCAGCTGAATACTGCAGTACTAATCAAAAGACAAAGTATGACGCTAAGATCAAACAGCAACAGAAAACTTCAAACTCCTGTTTTCAGTCATTACCTGCCCTCACCCTGATGGTTTCAGTCATACCTCCTTTTTACCACATAGGCAAGTTCTTAAAGTCATTAATATTAAATGCTAGGAGCAAGCATTCGAGATCTGTGCTTTGAAGCATGCTTGATTTCAGATGGAAATCATACTGTAGGCAGTAATGAACACCACTGACAATGGGAGTTTGTGGCTTGGGTTTGATTTCCATACTAAAAAGACACTGATTAAGGTTAGGCAAATCTTCACACTAGATACATTTTTCACAGTTAGCCCATGAAATTGAATTTCAAGAAGCTAGTATAGGATTAGATGTGACTGTTCAAACATTACACATTGGACTGTTAGTTTGTCACTGACTGCACTCCAACAGCTCCAGTACTCAGCTCTAAGGCACTGCAGTTTGTGCCCAAGTCTCCTCAGGCTGTTTATTGCACCCTGCAGGTTACTCTGTGCTACAGAAATAATTACAAACACACTGCTCTGTTGGGCTGGCCCTAGGAGAGAAATAAAACATCCCTATAAACTGAAGGGACTCACAAAGAATTATCTTACTGACCTCTGTGCACTATCAGTGTTTCCTGTTCACCAGGTCAAAGCATTTTCTCACCTCCCTTCTGCCCCTCAGTTTATCCTCACTGGAAGATGCTTCCCTGCATTCCACCTTTCAGACTGAGTTTTCCAGCACACAACCTGCATGGCAAATGTCCCTCATACTACTGAATAAAATCAAAGCCAGCATTAAGAGCTGATATAGAAACATAAAATTTATTCCTCAGACTTAAGGGGACAGAAAAAAAATTTCAACTGAACCAGCTCACTGTCATCTTTCAGGGTGTTGGAAGACATTGGAATGAAATAGAAGGCTTTCCTCTAGGCATGGAAGATACTTCTGCTCACTTGCCAGGGAATCCTCTGTGATAAAAACCAGAAGTTCTTGAAAAATATTATTTTCTGTGGGTTTTATTGCTTTAAACAACCAAAAAATCTCCTTAAGAACTGCCAAGTGTAAGTACTGAATACATTTAATCCATGTGAGAAGCTACTATACATATTTCCCACATATAAATACATGAGAGAGAACACAGCCTCAAGAAGATTACTATGCTACATACCAACCTTTAAAAACACAAAGAAGAAAATAACTGGGTTGATCAATATGCAATGTATACTGACCTGAGTAAGATCTGGAATGTCACCCTGATCAATTCCAACTTGCTGGGTTTACAAAAAAAGGAAAAAAAGTACATTACTACATGCAGGGCCAATGAACATAAAAACCAGCAGTGTCTGAATGTTACATAGAAGCTAGCATATTAAAAAGGGATATTCATAATTTTGTGAACTGCTTCAAGTTTCACTAGGAACACACCTTAGAAATCAAAAATACATTAAACTGCATCTCAAGGCAAACTCAGCTTTTCATCCAGCCTAACTTTCAGGCAGAAAAGCCTGCTAGAAGCATTAGAAACAGCCACATTGCTTACTGGAACTAGTTATCAATTTTTAAGTACTTACAGTAAAGGAGATCCCTATAAATATCTTTAAATAGACTGTAATAACCAGTTTATACATTCTGGAGCATTCATAAAATTTATAATGATACTTCAGAAAGTTGACTATGTGGTCTGGCTAATAAAAAGGATATACCCAAGAATCCCACTCCATGTTAACAAGCATATACAATCTTTAAAATATCTAATCTCTAGAAAACTTCCTTCTAGAGTGAAGTTAAACAATCTGTTTCAAGCTGTTTCTGTGAATATTCATTGTGTACCAATACAGACAGTTAAATTATATCCTTTCCATACACATAGATTTATTTACCTCTGCTACTTTGAGGAACTCTGACAATTTGGTCATTCTGGCTAGAAATTTTTTGTAAATATCCAAGCCTTCTTTGCACTGGTTCTTCTTCATATCAAAATATCTTTCTGAGGATGCAAATAAAACTCTTGTAAGATAATATCCTCTCGGGGAAAAAGCTGACACAGTGTTTTAAAAGTTAATTTGACACAAAGTTCAGTAACAGGACAGTAGTAACTCAAAGCTATTCAGGTATTCAAGCTTATAGGAATAACTGAAACCTTTTATAATAAGTCACTGATTTTTCTGTTTCACTGTGTTAGACTATAATGCAAATTTTTATTAAACATGGATGTGAATCAGTGCATATTGTTAAATTAGGTATTATGGTGAATATTTTCACAAAGTCAGCTTTTTTTCTAAAAGCTAGCAATGAGACAAATTATTTTATAATTTGAAATTTTTCCTGGTATTTATTTACATTTTTAGACCCTGTATCAATACATTTTGATACTGAAGTATCAAATGTATACTGAACTGACCTACCCAAAGGAGCATCAACCACATCTTTTACTTTTTATGGTTCTGCTCTATATACTTACAAATATGGCACTGTGTAAAACTTAATGGATTAACAGAACAAACTGATGGCTTCATTCATAAACTTGCTTAAATAGTAATGAAAAGGCTTTGCTAGGAGCTTATCACCCTTTTAGAAAAACCCTCAATTTCATCTGATCAGCTCAGGCAGATTCACGTACCAGTCAAGTTTTAAAGAAAGAACAGGAAAACAGAATTCAACCATACTGTGAGTATATTAAATACTCAAAACACCACATATCTCACCAAACCTTTACAGTCCAATTGCAAAGGTTATCCATTGCACTTTCATGGCATTTTTGTTTCAGTCTCACCAATCACCCTCTCCTTTCACTTTCTGTTTCAATATGCATTCTTCCAGGTAGAAGTGGATGTGTAAGCCTATGCTCCTGGTCACTAAAACTAAGACAGGCTTCATTTAACAGCAACAAAGCAAAGAAAATTTATTAAGAAACTGAAGTAATAAATTGTCTATGTTCTTTAGTTTTTTCAATATCTTTCACAAAATTAAAAGCTAAAGAAATTCTCACATACCTAAAAGATTAATAATCCCCTCATTGTATGCTGCAAAAAGTCTAATGGAATCTTTAAAGAGGAGCATAAAGGCAGCATTTATAACACCATTTGTTAGTTCATTTGGATTTGCCTGTGTAGAAAGCAATGAGAAAGTAAATTAGTATTTAACAAAATAATGAAACTCTCACTTCAAAGTGAGAGGATGTTACTTAACACTGAGCTTAAAGTACTTACATCAAAATCAAGGAGTGCATCAAGCTGGTTCTGTATGATTGGAAGGGTTTTCAGAAGCTTTTCAGGATTCATAGTTCTCATCACTCCATCTATCCTACAGAGTAAAGGACATACATTTATAAGATATAGAGATCTCAGCACACATTGTATTGTTTCAACACTGCTTCCAAGGGCCAAAAGAGCACCATTCTATGGCAAGTTCAGGAACAACTGTGTTCCTCCTTGTCCCACCCCCTGCAACAGGAAGGGTCAAACACAAGTAGCAGAGTAGTCTTACCCTCTTTTCATTTTGGTGAAGTCAACTGCTACAAGTCTATATGAAAGTGCTTTTTCATTCAAGTATCTGCTGTATCGCCTAATGAAGGTAGACATATCATAGCCTAGAAGTTAAGCATTTGTAAATTAGATATTTTGAAAGGAAAACTGAAGTTTTTCAGTTCTTTTCAAGAACTGTTCTCCTACTAGCCTATTTTACGTCAGCTTGCATAAAAAGTCCTTCCTAGGCACTTTCCAGGACCTTGAGATGAGACATTAGTTTCTTCCCAAGTGGCTAAGATTAGGAAAGCATTTGGTGCAATTATGAGAATAAACACCTAAACACATTAAGATATTAGACAAGAACTGAGCATGAAAGATTAGGCAAGCACCAAGCAGTTCTTGTTAAAATGTACTTGAAATTAGAATGAAAATGTATTCCTAGTAAAATGCTGAAGAGGTTGGTAACTTATCTGCCATCTCTCAAAACCCACATAAAAACCTAAAAATGTTTTTACTAGCAAGTAATTAAAGGACTTATCAGAAATTTGAAGAAGTTCTCCCTATTTATACAGCACATCTTAGTTACCATTCCATGCACCTTAAGAGTAAATATTTACTGCTGAGTCTTTAAAATGCAACAACAAAAATTATTATGGTACTGGTAATTCATCAGGTTTATTCTAATGAGCATTAAGAGCTCACTTTATAAAATTTACAGCTGTGTGTGCAATGCTGCAAACATTACAGACAGATTTCTAGTACTCACCTAGCTAACTCAATGTCACTTTACCTATGTCTACATTCTTGGCTGGACATTCTTTGGTGTCTCACACAATAAAAATCAAACCAGCCTTCCACTTAAATGTCATTTAGCTGCTAGTGTGCATCAATGCATGCACCATGACAGAGAAAAAGGAGTAGAGCAATCTCCTTCAGTGAAAGATCCTTACCCTGCATGGCACTTTTGTCCAGGTAGTTATTTAGGTTGAACAAAGTGTTCCGGGATGCAAGATACTGGATAAAGCGCTGTTGGGGAAGAAAAAATGGAGAATGTAATTGTTGTGAGTCAAAACACAGAAGCATTTTACAAACTACACTTACTTTGTAACTGTTTCTTGTAACCTCCATGAACAATAGAAATTAGTCAAAAGGGGGAAAAATTGGAGGAAAACCTAAATACTCATTGGCAAAGCTTCTGACGTCCAAAACTCTATTTGGCAGAACTATAAATTTAAACTAAACAAAGAGACATCACTGCTCATGAATAAAATACAGATAATCCTAGAGGAAGCTGCCTAGTTAATTTTGTACTTTAGAACAGCCAAGCTGGAAAACAGAAAACAAAAATACTACTTGCATAACCCAGGCTCCTGAAGTTTGCTGCAGCTCAGCTGCTGCAGTGTGAAGAGCACACTCTGTTTTACAGGTCATTTCTATCAAGTTCACAGAGCTTGGCAGAGAGGAGGAACACCAAGCTTTCACAGCAGGTTAATGGCTGGAAAGCACTTCTAAGAATTGTCACTTCAGTGTTACCAGTGGTGAACAATCATTTCTTAGGTCAGTGACCACACACAGGTTCAGGACTGTTACCTGACCAAAGTTCAGCTTTTAACATAAGGCTTGTGCAAGAGAGGCCACATTCCTAACTCCATGTTATTGACTAGGAAGCTTTTAATAAATTGTGATGAAATAATTTAGGTGAATTAAACGCAGTAGAACAGTGCTTCAGAGGAATGCTAACAGCAACAACATATGAAGACTCAGTCCATTAGATGACGTCTTGCAAGATCAAATATTCTAGTCACCATATTCCTCTCCCCTTTACCAAGTATTCCTTCTTATCAGTTATTAGGTTGGCTGCACATTTACAGAGAGCTAACAAGACTCTTCTGCTGTGCTCTTACTGATAAGCACTACCCTAATGAAGTAAAGCTCATCAGAAGTCTTTCAAGCCTTAAAGGTCACTCATTATTCCCTCACAGACCAACCCAGATACCTGCAGGTAAACTGCAAACACTGATATATTTTGGTATTGAAATAATGAAGGAGTATTTTTTTTCTTCTGGAGAAATAGTTTACAGCTATCAGCAGAGGAAAAACAAAGTCTTTGAAAAACTGAAGTACATATCTAATGCTTTACAGATTGAGACAATTTTTTAAAAGCTGTCTAGTAGGTTTTAAGAGAATAAATCATGTCTTACCTCATTTCCATACATCATGAGGTGGTGTGTTGTAATTAGAGCTTTGAACACTACAACCCAGCTACTGTTTGCAGTTCTCTCAAAGAGTGTATCTGCCAACTGTGGAATATTCACATTCATTTCATTTGTGCACTGTATTAGATCTAAATTAAAGGAAAAAAAATCAAAGCATTACAATGAATTACATGCTCAGAGGATCAACATGTTATTTTGTGGTTTTTACATTGAGAATTCATACTGGAAGCATTAACTTCAGTTGTTTAAGAAATAATTGAGGTCCTTTACAGTCCTTGCTCAGATTCACTACATTTTACTGGAACACTCCAAGTATGAACTTCAAAGGCATTTCAATAATTTTATGGAGTCCCAATATCTCATCAATAAATAACCTGTTCCATTAAAATGGAGCCCAAATTAGTCTCTGAAAGCCAGTGTGAGCTGGGTGGACGTGTGACCTTCGGGATGCTCAATGCTCGAGGCCATTCCATCTAACCAAAAAAACGAAAATCTGAGAAGAAACAAAAAGCTGAGACATCCCAACCTCAGGAGATCAACAGGCAGCACAACCCTGCCACTCCCACCTAAGCCTGAGTACTCACACATGATGGCAATGAGATGCTATGAATCTGTAAAATATGCCTCTTTTCTGTAAGAATTAAGAGCAAGAATTTGCATCTATGCACCCTTCCACTTAAAAACACCTGATCACAAGCCTACTATTTGTGATGGATCATGGTAGGTCTCAGGCTTTCATACAAAAAAGCTCTTTGTGTCCTAGACTGACAACAAACTCAATAGTAGAACATTAACTTGGGAGGTCAGAGACAGAGAGGTTCAAGACTTTGCCTGAGATCTAGCACAAAACCAGGGCAGGCTCCAGCACACACATGGGAAGAGCCCTTGCCTGAGAAGGCTACAGAAGGCACTTGCTGAGAAAAGAGCAGAGAACTGAACCCAGGACTACTCTAAACCCCTCAAGACATGCACATCAGACATTTCTTCTCTCTCTGTGCTAAATTTGGCTCAGGTGTGATCAAAGTACACCCTAAGGACTGGGCAAGGCCAGTAAAACAAACATTTGGTTAGAAAAGCTTCCTTTGTGGCCTCTCATTGAAGCTGAGCCTGTGAGCAGCCCGTGGGTAGCAGAGCCCAGTGCTGTTTGAGCAGCTTGTCTGGATGAGGAGCTGGAGGAGGGCAGGGCCTGGGCAGCAGCTGAGAGCTCCGAGGTGCTGGCACCACTGAAACAGCCAACTGCAGCACACAGAGCACAGAGTGTCATCAGAAGCATTTGAAATGTCAACTTAGAGCTCACACATTGATAATTTAGGACAAAATACTTCACAGAAATACTGCACTTAAAATTTCTATCTTTCTAGTGCACAGAGTATATTACAGATGGACTTGAACCAAAGATTGGTTTATTAAGACAAAGTGTTTAGATTAAGAATTGCTGTTTAAAATAGTTTAATAACCAGAGTAATTTTAATAAAGAATTTTAGTATCTCATCAAGGTAAAAAGCTATAAAATGCAAGTTATAATAAATTAGTAATTTCATTCAGATGTCAGAGATTTCCAAGTATGTACAAAACATAGAAGGTGGGATGAAAATTTTCACTCTTATTAGCAACACACAAAAATGCTGAAATAGCTGCACAAAAAGAAGAACACCAGAAAGCATCTTTAAGTAAGCTATACATCAAAACCTTATTGCTGAGTAGTATTCAAATAGTCCAATATTTACAAATGTGAACTTTCTCAAAACCCAAGCAATTTGTTAGCTACTGCTCTCTATTCATGGTTATACCACCATCAGATGCTCTGTCAAATTAACAAGTACTTTAACCCAGAAGTCCAAACAGTCTATAGGCAATTATTGCCCCATATAATGAAGCAACAGCCTCATCAATTGAATGAGGATCTTGTTGTGTCATTTCTAAGTAGTTATCTCAAAACATACTAAGGCAACTAAGTCTTCCTGAATCCAATCAGTTTCTAATCAGGTATTATAGAAATACATGGAAAATACTGAGCAGTATCTAAGAGCAGCAGCTGATGTGTCTGTACCCCACACAGAAATGTTACAGGACTATTAAAAGTCCTACTCTCAGTTTATTAAAACCAGCCAACCAAAAAAATCTCACAGACTCTTTCAAGAGCAATACCTATAAAACTAGGTAAGAGTTAAAGAAATTCCATTGATCTGCTGAGGTCAAAGACCACACAGCTTATCAAAAATATTAATTCAGCACAAAGTCCTTTTGCTTCACATAACCAGTAAGCAAGTCAAATTTTTCACTGAAGATTTTTCAATATTAAATGTGCTTATTAAATAACAGATGGAACTAGAAGGAAGATCCAGGTTAAAAACCAAAATCTTGCTGCTCTCCAGTCAAGCTAGCCGAGGTATTTTCATTCATATTTTGCCAGTGCTCCCCAGAGATTTCAGTCCTGTCACCTTCCCTCAAGCTAAGGTCTCCCAGCAGATGTTCCAGCAGGCCCCAAGGTGATGCTAACACTGGGAGACCCTTTGCACATTCTAATAATGTCTGTGACTGCTATTGAGTGTTCTCACAGTGCTGCTGGGGCACAATGTGACAGGAATCCTGCTGTTACACCTGCATGCAGTGCTCTAACAGGAGAGCTCTCCTCAAACCCCACATCCATAAAACAAGTTTTGTTTTATGCCAGAATAAAGGTTTGACTTCCACAAGAAGCCATGCAGATCTCTTCTGCCAGGTGTGAGTAACAGAGTGAAGCTGACAGAGCTCTGCTGCAGTTGAGAAGCTCTTTTGTTATTGTTTCATTCTCAAGTGTGGACGGTTCTGTGTAAGACACGTCTGTCCATTTCAAAAGGCAACCAAAATGAAACACCCCACAAAGGCAGGGCACTAGGAGTCTAATTCAAGCTGTGCTGAGTGAGCTGCCACCCCGTGCACTCGAGCCATGCTGAGGACAACCCTCACTGGCTGCCCTGAAGACAATTTTTACAGGGGGTACCCAGCACAGCCTGGTCTTTGATTCCAAACCTCCTTCAACAGCCAAGCACTTAAACCACAGTTACCAATATCAGAGAGAACACATGCTTAGACAAACAAAATGTCTCTGAAATACTAAACTGAGCAAAAAATGGCAGTGCATTTTATAGGCCAAAACCAGACTTTCTTAAGAGTGTGTTGCAAAAGACCAAGTTTAAAAATAAGACAGCTTCAATAAGGCTACTTGGGGTAATTGAAAAAAGTATTATTTTACAACTAGCAATAAAAATAAAGCTGGCATTACATTTTAATCCTACAATGGAGATACATAAAAAGAAATGCAAATGCCATTTCCCTAACATGATTCTTGTAAGCCTGCAATGGGAGTATCTATACAGAGACAACTGCAGGGATCTATTACAGCTGGTGGCACAGAAGGAAGAGGCGATTATCCCATACAGCTGGAAGGAGAAAGGAACACATGCACCTGAGAGACTGACAGCTGGGCAACAGTAACATGGATGTTGGCAGCAAAAACGGGAATGAAATGCACAGGGTGAGTGATGCTCATTTTCTTATCGCAGTACTTATATAAACACTTCACAACTCAAAGCATTTTGCCAATCACCCAGAGGAATCATTTCAACTGCAAGTGAAACTGCAGTCCTATTTCTAGAATGGAATTTAGAGACATGTTAACATCACACAGGGAAAAAAAAAAAGAAAAAAGAAAAATGAAAATAAAATAAAATAATAAATCTAACAGCTTTAAACCAGAAGAGTACCATAGGGGTTTTTCAAGCAGCCTGAAAGAGCTCTGAGTATCTTACTGCCTAGAAGAATGCTTAGTATTTCTTTTCCACAACTCATCTGAAATACTGGCACATCATCTATGAAGCTATACAGCTCTTCAGAGAGCAGCATAAATCCAGATATTAAAAACAAAATAAAATATATATACATCAGGTTTTTGGAAAAATCTCAGAAAAAAACTGGCATACTCTTCAACTTTTAAGTAATAGGAAAAGCCATAATTTTCTTGAGTCAGGAATCTCTCTCAAGAGAGCTGTAAATACATAAGATAAAGGCAACCATAATAGTTTAATATTCATGTATTTCTTTCATTTTGTCACAGGACTGAAACTGCTTTAAGACAGATATAAGAGCTAAGACCATTTTCCTCAGTCCCAGCAGTCTTAAAAAAATACATTTTCTTCTAGAAAGTTGCATCATGGATGGCACATTACAAAAATGTAAAACATCAGAGTCACTTCAGCCAACTTTCTCAGTGTAGCCAAGGAACGTAACAATTTTTGCTGGAAGACTTAAAAGACAGCATTCAACTGTTACAAACATTGTTTTGCCCTTGTTTGCTCATAGTGCATGTCTGAGAGCAATCTTTAAATTTCAGTTATTTTATAACAGCTAAATCTGAATTTTGAGTTGCTTTACCAGAAGCAAAGCAACTCAGCTGTTGTGTCCCACTCCCCCACTAAACAAGGACACAGGACAGACAGCCCATAATGTTTTAAGAAAAGCTATATACAACCCCCATTTATAGATCCCCACAATATTAACTCTTTTTTCTGTTCAATTATTGTGCTGAAAAACTTCACAAATTGCTAAAGAACTTCAAATGAATGACAGCCACTGGTCTGTGTAAAGGATCAAAAAAATGCCTTTGTTCTGTATCACAACTTGCACATCTCTGCAAGAACCACACTGCATCAGCATTCAGTTGACAGACAAAAGCTCAGGTTGCCAAAAGAAAGAATGGGCAGCACCAGAATGACAGAGCCAGAATTAGCACTTCTTAGAAGGTTTCCAAAGCTTGTATACATATGGGAGTTTTAAGTTTTGATTAACAACATTAACTACCTTGCCCTCCCCTGTGCTTCTTTAATGGGTTGTATACAACTTAAACAGAAGCTGTTTTTTCATTACTGTGTTAATTTAAAAGTTTAAGCTGCAATTAATTTAGGGGTTTGTTTTTTCCAAGTTTTGGTCTACACACAAGTCTACTCAGCCAGTTACAGCTTGGCTACAGCTTTAATTTATTGTTTTTTCTTGTGATTCTTCAGTGGTTAGACAAGAGGATGTTTGCCTCCAAAGGTGTAAGAGCCCTGCTCTGCTGTAACCCAGACTCTGAGGGCTGAGGGAGTGACAGAGCTGTCACCAGGAAAGAAGAGACAAGGCCTTCAGGTGCTCCACTATCAGCCTCTATAGAACATTTTATATTATTTGAAAATATTACAAAATACTACAGAAATAGATCTGTTTACTTATTTAGGACACCATGACCTACTTTAAAAGGTAAATCCCCAAGTATGCCCATTGACATTGCTTAGGTTTTTGGGGTGGATTTTTTGTGGGTGTTTTTTCATTCTTGAAGTAAAATATGACTATACTGCTCAGCAGTTAGTAGTCAGATAAACCACAAGACTCTTAAATACTCACAGACACTGGATATGTAACACCTTTCTGTAAAAATCTATATTGAAATACCACAGTTTTTCTTGCTGAGGAAACTTGGCAGTAAGGGGATTTTAAGAATTAATCTGAACAGAGGGCACAAACTGATACTCCTCCACAATCCCTGATACAACTGCAGCAACTCTCAAAAAATTGTTCCTGGTGAAGCTTTTTCCTGAGCAGCAATTACAAATAATACCAGATGGTGTGGCATTTTGAATGGCACACACACATAGTGACCAGAGTACAACTACCAGAGTTTTACCTTAAATCCAAGCTATGTTTTCCTTCATAATGTACTTAAATTGGGAAGTACTTGCACTGTATCTTGGAAAAACATACTGTATGATTTTTTTTCCAGAGATTGCTGTATTTTGTATCTACCCGCTCACATTTAATACAAGTCTTGTGTCGAGTGAAAAAATAAAAATGCCACTCAAAGGGTTGCAGATGTTTGCAAAGCAGTGCCTGGGTAGGCTCAATGAAGACAGGAATATGTTCACTGGGAATTCTTAAACCCTTTCAGACATATTTAAGGTACCATATTTCACATCTTTTTTTCCCTACGCCACCTCTAAAGCATTCCTCTCTTTCAGATACCAAGTGATACTAAGATTTTTGTCTGTCTTAGGCCAAAGTCTGAGCAAATTAATTACACCAGAGTACAGAACTCACATGGCACAGAAGGGGACTGTCAGGAGACTGACTGACAGCTCCAAACAGCCTGGGAGCAAAAGGAACTTGTTAGTCAAAAGGCAGTACCAGTTTATGGTATTCCCAAGTTAAGAATTGCTCCATGTTTCCATTTCCTTATTTTGTAAGGGTGACTTATAGCTGATGACATTATTTCAATAGTATTTTCAAACAACACACTACCTTTTTTAGGATTCAGAACCTTTCAAACTATTGAGCAAGCTGTCACCACTTTCTGGCTTCCTGTTATGTTGCCATTTCTGGACTCAAAGGTTACCTCACTGAACTTGTACCACAGGCAGAACACAAGACCAGAAGAAATAAGGTAACCTCAAAAAGGTATCTTTAGAAAACAAACTGTCAGTTACCCAGTTTTTAAGCTTTTCATTTCAACACAATAGCTGCAGTGTTCACTACTGTAGCTGGATGCCACCCATTCAGATCAGTAACAAATGAAATATATATTTGGCTGGTTTTAACTGTTTGATCCACACCAAAAGCTCTCGCACAAGTCAGTAGGAGCAGACCAGTGTCACAGGGTCACACATCCCAACTATCCTCAAACAATATAACCCAGAAGGCTTCTGTGAGAGCCTGAACCAGCAGCACCTTTAGCACCATCAGCTTGCATGAATCCTGCAAAACTACCTGTCTGCTTTGAAGAAACTAGCAAAAGGCTTCAAGCCTTTTTTCCTCTCTTTAATGGAAACGCACGCACTTATTTCGCTTTCACAAGCTGCAGAGCGGGTTTGCTACAGAATGTACAAGGTTTGTGCACTTTTGAGCAATCAGACAGGAACTCCAATTGCTACTCTGTTACTAAAGCGAGGCAACAACACTGACGCTTCTGTAGATTTCAGGGGTAACTCTGCATCTTTTGGTACAGACAAAGAGGTTTTAACATACTTAGTTTAAACGTATTAACAGCCATATACTCTCATCCAGAAGAAACGCACTGATCAACCTACGCCCTTCCCTTTAACTCGCTTTTAATCTTTTACCTCGTTTCGCGATTTGTAAAACAGAAAACTATGATATTTCAGGAAATGATCGAAATGTTTAAACGGCTGTAGTCCACGGGATGCACAGAAGGATTAAGCAGTGCTTCAAAAAAATTAAATTCTGCCGTGCAACAGTAAACACACCTTTTCCCCAGGTGTCGGATTAACAAGCACCACTGTATGCAGAGCACAAGAGCTAAGCAGCTCTCAGCGGGAACAGCTCATAAGCTTGGAATATTTTTGCTCCCCGGGCGTGACCAGGTGTTACAAACCTCGCTCCCTCCACGTGCAAAATAAGTTCTGTGGACCACACCAGTCACGTCCACCCAGATTTACCCGGTACCCGCTCCAGTGCAAGCGGCCGGCTTTCCCCTGTCCCCCGGCCGTGCCCGACGGGCTGCCCCGGGCTCGGAGCTCCAACCCCGGGCCCACCCGGCCGGCTCCTACTCACAGTCCAGGTGCTTCTTCTTAGGGCCCATCACCTCGTGGGTCGTCGCCTTGCACACAGCCTTGGCGACGGCCGAGCCGGTCACGCTGTGCTGCGCCGCCGTGATGCGGTCGGTGATCGACTGTCCCGACATCATCGCCGCGGCCCTGGCGGCGGCTCCGCCGCTTCCCCCCGCAAGGCCGGGCCGGCGGCTCCCCCGCGGCCGGGGGCGAGGGCAGCCTCCCGGAGGAAGGGCGCCGGCGGCTCCCTCCGGCAGGAGCGCTCGCGGGGCTCCGCCTCAGCGGCTCCTGTCGGCCGCCGCCGCCGGGGCTCTTCCCGCTGCTCCGCGGAGCGCCGGCGGTGATCGCCCGGCTCCCGGCACCGCTCGGCGCTACCGCCTCCGCCCGCGGGTGCGCCCCGGCTTTCCCTTTCACATTACGCTCACAGACAAAATGGCGGCGGCCGCGGCGTCAGGTGACCGCGCGCCCGCCCCGCTCCCGCCCCGCCGCTGCCGAGCGGGGCCGGGGCCCGGTTGGGTCGGGGCCGGGAGAGCAGAGGGAGCGGAACGGAACGGGGATGGCAGCGGGACAGGGCCGGCAGCGGGACAGGAGCCGAGGCCGCCCCTCACACCGGGCCTCAGGTGTCCGCGGGCGGTGGGACCCACCCCCGCCGAGGCGCTCCGTGACTCGCTGCCCGCAGCACCGGAAAATCACACAATCAGCTTGGATGTAAAAGACCTGTGCGATCATTGATCCCAGGCTGTGACCCGACACCACCGTGTCATCCACACCAGGGCACTGAGTCTAAACACTTCGGGGTCGGTGACTCCAACACCTCCCTGGGCAGCTCATTTCAGTGTCTAATCACCTTTTCTGTGAAGAAATTCCTCCCAGTGCCCAAGCTAAACCTCCCCCGGTACAGCTGGAGACTGTGATCTCTGTTTCTGTCACTATCTGCGCGGGGGACGAGGCCACTCCCCGGCTGGCTGAGCCTCCTTTCGGGGAATTGCCCGCCGGCTCTTTGTTCGTGGGTGGCTGTGAAGGACGGACGGGCCCTCACGGCCGGGGCGGCGGGACAAGCACCGGCACGGAGCGGGGGCCGGGGGAATGATCGAGATGAAATTTTCATCACAGATCACAACGGGCTGGGGTGGAAGGGAGTTCTGGGATAGTCTAGTTCCACCTACCTGCCATGGGCAGGGACACCTGCTAGACACAGTTACAGTAGTTTTTGTGGTGATGAGTTTTCCTTTCGCTTGCGGACTTTACTTTCAGAAGCAACGTCTGGAAAAAAAAAAAAAAAAAAAAAAAGAGCCCAACCTCCCATGCTGAGCCCATTTCAAGGGGGACTGTAGGCTGGAAAAGACCTCTGTCACCAAGCGGTGCCACATTTACTTGGCTTTTAAATCCCTCCAGGGCTGGTGACTCCACCACTGTCCTGTGGAGCCTGTTCCTGGGCTTGACAACCCTTTTGGTGAAGAAATTTTTCATACTGTCCAATCTGAACCTCCCCTGGCACAACTGAAGGCTAATTGCTCTTGTCCTGTCACTTGTGGCTTGGGAGAAGAGACGAAGCCACAGCCTGGATGCCATGGAGCACTACTCACATGTAGCCAAACCACTGGTGGGTTCTCAAAACCTTTCCAGCTACTGATACCCAGCACAACCCTGTGAGGAAAATCCATCCCAGTCAGACCCAAAACTGTGACAAAAGAATGCAGCATCACTACTACTCAGTCAGAACAAACATTCTTCCCAGGCCATTCCACAGAGGAGTATTTTTTTAACTTCTGCATTTATAGTACACTAATATAAGTGTGAACACTCATACAAACAGAAGATAGAACACAGCAATAGTTATTTTTACTTTGAAGTAAAAATACAAAAAGTAAGGAGAGTAAAAAGTAGGCAGTTATGAGTGTTATAAACAAAAATCCAGCAGCTTCTGACAGTCAACTCATATTTTAGGGTGCTGATTAAAACTGTATTGCTTAAATTATCCCTAAAGTGAAATACACCATAAATATGTGGGTAGACTGCCACAACACCAACCGTTTGCTATTGCAGTACATGTATAAAAGCACTAAAGCAGGAAACACTTGCACTCATAGTACTTTGTATTTCACTAGTACATAAAACTTTTGTCTTTTCATAATATTTGTACGATATAGAAGGTGTTTCTTAGATGGTTCAGCATATTCCTTATTGATCATGACAGGGAACAAGGACTACTGAATTATCTTCTTACCAGCTTATGTTGCATACTTAAACCATCTTTGTACCCAGCACAAAGGTTTATACATTCTCATTAACTACTGTCATTAACAGGCACTTCCATTCTGTGGGGTTCCTCTACTCCTCCAAATGTTCATAAAAGCAGGCTATAGTTTGAGCCCATCTTTCAGGATGGGTGCTCAGGGCAGGAGAAGCAGCGTGTGAAGTTCTTGAGCACCAACACCAGCTTGGTTTGTGTCATCATTGCAGTCACTCAGTTCCTTGTGAAACTCCTCTTGTTCAGCCCAGTTCATTCCCGGTGGTTGCTCCCACTGTGGTGAGTATGTAGTGCTCACCTTGGCATCTTCATGGCAGTGTCCAGAACAGTCCAGAACATTGCCAGGACCTGCCATATCAAAACCCAGCCACCACCCTCTCTGCCAGGGGGATTTAACTTGATTGCAGCACATTGCACATCCATGAGTGACCAGTGTGATGGTCTCCATGGTCAGGTCCCCTCCTTGATCGTGAGCCCATATGTGTATTCAGCTGGAGGGATGGGGAAAAAATTAAAGCACAAGCCTATGATGATGCTGTGGGGAACGTCAACTCCATTCCAGCCAGACCCAATAAATGTAAAGAGAACAACAAAGGGGAGCAGGGTCAGCAGCAGAGATGTCTCTTTTGATACCATTGAAAAGCACAATAACACTGAACAAATATTAGTGAATGAACTGGGGTGTGTAATGTCATGAATGAAGGATTTCTACAGACCTAAGGGCATAAATGCATTAATACATGGTCACTGATATTAAATTATTGAACATTTCCTGTGCTGGGAAAAGTTACAACCTCTTCAGTCTCACTGGCAGCAGGCAATTTCCAGCTGCCTTATTTTTGTTTTAAGGCTTGTAGTTTCTGAGGAAAAAAGTGATCTTGAATCTTCAAAGCCTGAGGGAACATCAAAACAGTAAGAAAAGAAGCGATGGAAAGATTAAATACACATTACAAATGTCTACATCTCTTTGGGCCTGTCTAAACAGGGAAGTTCTTTTGCAATAAAGGAGGGTGTGAGCTGAAGCACAGCAGCCATTCTGTACTACCTCCTTCCCCAGCAGGGACTCACTTATTTTGTTCTGTTTCAGAAAGCCTAAATTCCACATCAAAGTGCCTGAGTTGAGTGTTTTCCTTAGCCATGCTTCTGTCTTTACTCCATGTGCTGGTCAGGCCCAAATCTGAGTTCAAATGTCCCTCTTCAGTCAGTGCATTGACTTGCCCTGGGTTCAGGCCATCCTGTGCACCCCCTGGATGGCTGCAGGTAGAATCACAGAATCATTTAGGTTGGAAATGACCTTTAAGATCATTAAGTCCAGTCATTAACCCAGTATTGCCACAGCCACCACTAAACCATGACTCCAAGTACCACATCTACACAGCTTTAAAATGTCTCCAGGAATGGTGCCTCCACCAGGGCCCTGGGCAACCTGTTCCAATGCTTGACAACCCTTTTGGTAAAGAAATTTTTCCTAATATCAAACCTGAACCTCCTATGGCAGAACTTGAGGCTATTTCCTCTTGTCCTGCCCCATATTACTTGGAGGAAGAATCTGCCCTTCAGGCCCTGATGTCTGCCCAGGCTAATGCAAAAAGCCTTGCTCATGGCCACTCTCCTGTACCTATGCTTTAGTTCAGATGAAAAATGGAAATTATGTGTACAATTTACATCTCATTCATTTTGCTGTCTTCTGTTTACTATAGGGCAGGTAATGAAGGCATCAGACAGGAAATGTGGTCCAGGCTTGGTGCATATAAATAGTGCTTGGGGATAGTGGCAGTGGAGGGAATGGATGGTTCTGGGCTCCTGCCATGGCTGAATGACTCAGATGGTTTTCCAGGGAAATGAGTATTTTACCAATGAGTAGTGAGTGTGCTGTGGGCTGACTCTACCTACAGCAAACAGTTTAGCAGCAGGTTTGTCAATAAATACCATCTGCTCAGTAGCACTGAATCCAAAATAGAGCACAACCTGCCTTACTGGAGGCTGTTGTTTTGCTGATAGAGTTGAGATTAAAATCACAACTCAATTATTTTTTTTAATACTGTGATTGTGACTGAAATTATAGAACTAAATTTATTCAGGATTGTTCAATGCCAGTTTAAAGGCAGGAGAGTTAACATGCTGTCATTAGCATTTTTCCTGGTGGCCAGTAAGACATCTGCATGGAGGAGTGAGCTGTAATCAAGGCTGCTTCTTTCACAGTTCAGGCACTGAAGTGTCTGACAAACACCTCAATACCTCAATTCCACACTGCCTGCAAGGGAAGGAAACAAACCATGGCAGCAGCAGAGATGGATTCCAGGGGGCTGAGATGGGGCTTGGGGCTGATTTCCTGATCCAGACTCCAGTCAGGAACAATGAGTCAATCTTTGTCCCAGCCTTTCTCTATTCAGGGGCACCAAGAGTTCTTCTTGACTCCCAGTTTTCCATGAGCTTTGCCAAAGCAGAGTGCTTTGGAGATCTTTGCTGCTGCCAGGTGTGGTTACAATTGGGTGAGGAGGTTTCTGGGAGAGAAACCAGGCATCAGCATCATCTAAAAAGCCTAATACCAGAATGAATTTCCATGTTAGTTAATTCTTACCTGAACAGAGACATTACAGGAAAAACTCCACCCACTGTTGTCCAGCTTGGATTTATAGGTACCATATTCTGCCAGTCTCTTTTAAAGATCTTTGGTTCCCTGTCTCTGAGTTGTAAAGTGTTGATAAGAAATTGAGCTCCAGAACTGGGACCCTCTATAGTGGATTCATTCAAACCTTGAATAGCTGCAAAATATGAGAAGATGAGATCACAAGCTCATTTCTCCAGGATCTCATCTCAAGAGACCCTGAGTAGTGACCAGGTTTGTCTCAGGGCTGGTTTTGGAGCCCACAAGATGCAAAAATTGTACACAATACCTGGGCCTTTAATCCTCTTTTCCAAGCACCCTGCAGACATGATATTTATGCTGAACAGTGTAGGAGTGCTAAAGCCACAGACTGGGTGTCGCCTCTCCTGTCACATGAGGGAGGAAGGTCTCACTTCCTCTGTCCCTCCCATTCAGCCCCTGCTGAGGAGCAGTGACTGGGGCAGGACTTGGGAGCTGTCTCCAACTTCTGCCTCTCAAACTTGACTGCTGGTCAAATTTGAACTTTTAAATTACTGGCTTTGTATAGAGAAGAGAGAAAAGAAAGAGGAAAAGAAAGAAAGGGAAGGAAAAACAAATCTGCAGTTATGCCACAGTTGCAAAAAGTGCTGGGAGGCAGAAAGGCAGAACTCCCGTGGCTCCCATTGCAGCAGCTGGTTGCTGTTCCTGCCCTTAGGCTCCTCGTGTTCTTTGCAGGTGTATGGCTGTCAATAACAACAGATTGAGAAGATTTCTGATTTATTTCTGAAGTACTTCCCTGTGAAAGAGTTTCTCTTTGGTGAAGAAGCTGTTTTGGTTCTGTCTACTGAGCAATTGACCAAGGTTCATGGAAATCTCCTTTGCCTGTCTTCTCTGTTTAACATTACAATTCAATGTTTTTTAAAAAGGGAAAACAAAATAAATACTACAATATGATGCAATTGGTGTAATAGAATTATTCCTGGTTTGGTCTGTTACTCCTGAGTAGGTTTATGAGAAGGGTTTTGAAAGCAGGAACTGAGTACTGTATCTCATACAAATTCAGGATCGAGGCTTAGGCTTGGAAGATTAGTCTTGGTTTAAGGGGGGAGGGCTCAGTTTTGGCTTTGGGACTGTCCCAGGACAAACCTGGTTTATTTTCCAGAACCATATGTGTGTGTGTGTATGTATCTGTGTGTATGTGTACACTGAGCAATTCTGATACAGACAGTCACTGCTGGTGTTAGCAGACACTTGAGGAGGTGTAATTGTCACCCGAGGAAATGGCATGGCTGCCCTGCTCCAAACACTTTGGTGTTTGGTTGACAGATAACCAGTGTATTCATTCATTGTTTCCATCACCTTGGTGCTCATTCCAGGGGCCTGTCTGTGAGAGGGGACTCAGTGTAAGAAGACAAGGTGTGATGCAGGTGCTGGAGCTGTTTTGGAAACCTCAGAGATTGCACCTTGGAGAACCCTTGGTCAGGACCAGGAGAGGCCATTCCCTTACACTCATCATTTTAACTATAGACCAAATAAAACCTGCAGAGGCAACAAAGCTAAAATCATCAGCCTAATAAATTATACAAATTGTGGACCAAAGCAGATTCCCAATGTTTCCATCCCTGCCAAGGAAAAGGAGCATACCTGGCTTGGGGAAAAAGGATCTGGGTGTGTGTGAGGGGGGGCTGTGCCATGGCAACAGAGGAAGGAGCTAGCAGCACAGCCTCCAAAAAAATATAACACTGCCAATGGAAATCAATCTTGTCTTAAAATCAGTTTAAAGCACTCCTGGAAATTACAGCCCATCAGGCATTAGTTTCATACCAAAGAAATAAATGAGAACAACAAAAAAAACCCACAATAAAAAGTAGACATTTGGCTAAGCAGGAATAAGGAGGGACAAAGCTGCAGATGCTTATAAAGGAAAATCTTCCATTTCAGTTCCTTAAGTGTGTCAGTGAAATGGAAGATAAGGGCAGCACATACCTTTTATCTAGAGTTGCAAAAAAAAAAAAAACCCTGAACAAACCAGAAAAGGCTTGGACAAATGAGCTTAGGCACTTGAGAGATGCCATCAAGGCATCTCACTGTGTTAATGGGTGCTCACAAGCCTCTGAGAAGCTGATCCTGAAAGGGAGACACAGAATTAGATGCAAACAGTAGAATTAAAGGTATTTTGAAATTGAGATGCTTGTTTGCAATACCTTGCTGATAGAAAGAGCACCAAGTCAAATGACATTGAAACATGGTGGTTTCAAAATTGTCCAAGAGATGGATTTTTTTTGAATGGGGGACTAATTTTTTTATACAAACTGAAATAAACCAAATAAAGATATTTGAGTTTAGAATTTAGCACAAGCATTAAGAATTTAACCAAAACTGGGTGTTCACAAAGGTAACTGAGAGGCTCTAGGGACAATGAGAGGTTGGTCACAGTGGAGGAGGGAGCCTGACCTGGTGCTGCAGCAGGTACTGTCAGATGGAGTGGCTCCTACTGAACACAGCCTGCCTTTGTGTTCAGGTCGTGGCCTTTGCCACTTGTCCTTTTGCTAAAAATTTCCATTTTTGTGGAAATGCTGCATCCACCAAGCAGCCCCATGTGCCACAGAACTAATAAATAAATGAAGAGATCATTTTCTATGGGTTTATGCTGGGGGACTGGCAGACGGAGTTCTCCAAGGCTGCAGCACAACTCTGTTGCTTAAAAGACATCAGAGAAAGCCACACACTGCAAATGTTCTAACCACAGGAAAAACTCAAATGGAAGTTCATGCTTTACTAAGCACCAGCGAATCCACATGAGAGAGAAACCTTAAGTGAAGAGTGGATTTTCTGGTCTCTAATAGCCACTGACTCCCAATCAAGGTTTTTTTCAGGGTTTAATTCATTCTCTTTTGGGTTTTTTTCAGCCTGATTACCTGCTCTCACAAAATTTGCAAGCAAGACATTTGCTTCTTTGAAAATAAGGTGGGCAGTGGGCTCAAGAATTACTGGGGAGAGGATGGATGGAGTGTGATCTTCCAGGAAAATGTTGAAAATCAGATCCCATCAGCCTGGCAGGGTTGGGAGAAGCTGCTGTGCTCAGCGTGCAGATGAGAGAGCTGAGCATGGTATTTTTAGAAAGTCAGCCAAGCAGAGAGTGCCACGTTCCTTTCTGTGCTCTTCCCTTCTTTTTAAACCAGCCATCATCATCCCAGAGGTGAGAATGGGTGTACCAAGTATCAGCTATAAAATAGCTGGTTTCACTAGGTAGCATTGCTAGGGAGGTGAAGTTTTGTTATCCACCACATTGCCTGGGAGGGGAAAAAATGTCAAGGGCTGGACATGTTTCAGGGCACAGGAATGCTGAGCATGGGACAGTGCCCTGTGCTCCATGGGCAGCTGGCACAAGGATGCTCTGGCTGCTGCTGAAAGCCCTGTGGCCAAATTTCATGCACATTTCCAAAGTGTGGAACACTGACATGTTAACAGCACAAGCCTGTGCATGTGCATTGCTCTCAGCAAGCATGGGTTTATTTCACCTTTCTTTGTGATCAGCTAAAATGAAAATGTTTATTAGCTGCCTGTTGCTATTACTTTCACAGCTATGAAGTGGCCTTTGCATTACAATCAGTTGCTTTGGCTCCTATTGTTTTTTGAAGTACTAAGGTTGTGCAGGCTGAGTGTGCAGGCAAGGACAGCAACATTTGTTTGCTGAAAAGCCATTTGCTTGGTTTCCAACTACACTGTCATGTCTATTCAACAATTTCCCCTCTTCCCCTGGGTTTCATCATCCCTACACCCTTGAACATCACAGCACAACCCCAGTCTTGTTTTCTGCAAGAATTCTCCTTCTGTGTATAAAATTAATCAGCAAAAATGGAAAGGGAGCACTGGCAACCCTCCATGAATCCCCACTTCTGGCAGGTTTTTCTCTGATGGATGCAAGTGTGGGGTTTAGTTTGCAGGCACACACAGCATCTTAGTGATGGATGAGCCTCCCATTCCTCACACAGTGGTGGGGTTGGTGTTACAGGGCAATGCAGCCACAGGCACTGGGCTCTGCAGTGTCATGCAGAGTCTTTTTCTGCACACAGCAGAAGGTGCACAGAGAAGGTGATGGTAGTTTCTGTGTCCCTGCATGGGGGGAGCAGCAAAACTTCACTTGAGAACTGATAATGGCAGTGTGGCCGCAGCAGGGCTGCCTGTGAATTGAGCACATGAAGGAAATGGCATCACTTTCTTCTTAGGGCACCAAGTGAGAAGGGCCTGGGGCTGTGAGAGCCAGAGAGGGTGTTCATTGCAAACACCATCAGCTGGGCCATCCTTCACCAGGGTGCCACCCAGCCCTGGAGGTCATGGGTTTGGAGTGGGGGGCAATGGGCCAACATCAGACCAGGATTAACTGTGGTGGGTGTTCCTGGAGTTGGATATCTCTGAGTTTGGCCTAGGAACACCACCCACCATGGGGTGTCTGGAGAACCACAGAAGTGCCCATGCCAGAGAGTAAAGGCAACTACATTAACATGGTCAATTTTCTGCCTGCTTCAGAAGGTAAAACATGGCAAAAATTACAAAAACAGGGACTGCAAAGATTCCTGCATACAAAACTGTCATGGAGTGGACAGCCATGGTGCAGCTTGGGGCCCTTCCACCTTAAAGGCTCTGGGTGTTGGCAGGTCCCACCCGTGGCTGGGGCACCCTGCTCTGCCTGGGCACAGCCTGATACTGCTGGTTATCTCCCTGGGACAAGGAGCCCAGGACACTGCAGGGGAGATGTTTGTACCATGGCATTTCCAGCGCATGCAGTGCTCACACCTCTGCCTTGCTGTGTGCCAGGACCCTGTGACAGCAGCACTGGCACTGAGGAGCTGCAGAGTTGGTGTCACCAGTGCCATCCCAGTTCTGCAGTAGTGGCTACTTCTAGCAAACCAAAACCCATTACCAATATTGCAATGGATCTCACAGACAGCATGGGAGCTGCCAGGAGTGAACCTGGCTGTAGCCATCCCTCACTGAGCTGATCAGGAGCAGAGTCGTTTACAGGTGGCTGGACCTTATTTGTCTTAACTGTCCCTTAAAAGCCTGACCCCAGGAGCCACAGCATGGGCTCAGACCCACAAGCACTGAGAGCAGAGAGAGCACATTTCCCATGGCAATAAGTGCAGCTGAAAACTGAAGTCACCATGGCTGGAGTTCTGCACCATCCCTGTCACTGCCCAAGCTGCTGGTGGTGGTCACACTGTCCCCAGGCAGCTCTGCACGGGGGAGGTGACAGGGAAAAGTGGCATTTTCCTGTCCCTTTCCAGGCAGCACAGGGAGCTGCTGGGGTGGGCAGGGCCTCCATGGTTTTGGTGTGCACAGGCATGGCAGAGCAGGCCCTGGGCAGCCAGGCGGACACAGAAATGGAAACTCTGCTCTTCCCTGAGGAGCAGTGCAGCTCCAGGCCAGCCCCCACATGCCTCTGTGTCCCAGTGTAAGAGACAGATGCCTTCTGCTTCTTGAGACTATATACATAGATGTGTCCTCAAGCTATATATAGATACACATTACAGAGATAAAAATCTTTTATACAGATAGAGGTCTGCTTGCTTTTCAGTTCCAGCATGTACTGTTCCACTGGCAGCCCCTCAGGGCTGGGAGTCTTTCAGATGGGCTGTGAAGTGAAGAAGCAGCACATAAGGAAGGTGTCTGACAGCCTGAGACACGGGGAGGAGGAGGTGAGCCCTGCCTGAAGGGTGTCCTTGAGCTCTGTCCTGTGTGTCTAATTTGGTGGCACAAACAACAACCCATACCAGAAATTCTGGCTTTGATAAATCCAGGTTGGGTTGCTCAGCCTTGGTGGAAGCAGCCTGGACATCATGGACCTTGGCAGTGGACACTGTGGGGCTGGGAATAGGCAAGGGCAGCAATGATTCTACAGCCAATTTAACATCAGGCAAAACAGCATGCTGACTGATTTTGTTAACAAGCAGTTGATGAAAAATGCCCTTTATGAGAAGAAATCCAGGTGAATTGCTTTAACTTGAGGGCCTGAATCCTGGATTTCCCCTCAGCTTTGCCCAAGGCTCCAGTGGGTAGGAGCTCAGGGGAACAAAACTTCCACATCCCAAACCATCACCTTTTATTTTGGCTTGGAAAGCATGCAAATATCTGTCCTTCAAAGGGTCTAGAGAGAATCCTTATCTGCTGTTCACATCATGTGTGGCCTGGTGGCCATCACCCCAACAGCAGAGAGGAGGAAAAAAGGAAAAATGCTTTGGTGGAAGAAAGCACTTGGTGCTGGCAAAGACTTTCAGTAGTCATGGAATATACTTTGTGTTGTGTTTGCTTTTTTCTAATAACCAGCCATGGTGATGAGCTCCCCCACTCTCTGCTTAAGATATAGCTACCAATGGTGGCTGAGATGGTTTTGGACTCTGGGGAGACAAATAATGTCAATAGCTAAGGGCCATTTGTCTTGTTTTGTTTTGTTTTTTTTTTTCCCATATATAAACATGGAAAAAAGAATTATTGACATTTCTGGCTATTCCAAATTTTAATTTGATGCAAAAGTCAGATTCTGGCTGTGCTGATTGTGGAAACCCATCTTTATTTTTTCTCCCTGTCATTTTGTCTTTACATTCATGCAAGTTCCCTGCTGAGCTGTCTCTGTGAGTTGCTCAGCTCTGAAGGGCAGAGCCCCCCTCCCCTGTCCTGGGGTGAGCACATTCCTTGTGCTGAGCAGGCAGAACGGGACGGATTTCCTTCGGTGCCATTTCCTGGTGATTTCTGACTAACTGTGGAGGAAGTTAAACCAAAGAAATGATGAATCTTCTGTTTTTTATTTTAAAAACACTTTTAAAAGACATCTATTGTTTTGAACTGTAAACAGTCTGCCTTGCTGTCCTGCTGCCTGCCTCATCTTCATGCATGAAATTTACACCAAAAGCAAGATAAATTTTTCTCTGGGAAGCCCTTACCATTCTGGGGGAACTTCATTTGCCAGGGTCAGTACACTGGGCTTGCTCAGTGCTTTAAAATAATTTCCTCATAGTCTAAATGAACATACCCTAAGACATGACTGAGTCACCTGCTCCTGTGGCCAAGGGCAAATCTCTCAGCCTCTGGATTTTTGGGGCCCCAAGGGGCCCGGGCACAGCTCTGTGGGTGTGAGGCTGTTTGTCAGGAGAAGCAGCAGGAGGAGGCAGGAGAGGGTCAGTGTGTCCCTCCTGGGGCTGCCTGCCCCTGGGCACAGCCTGTCACAGCCCTGGCTGGGCATGTCCTCAGGCAGCTCAGCTGGGAAGGGGAACAGCTCCGTGCCAGTTGGGGCTGGTGGCAGGGAAATCAGCTGGATGCCACTGCAGTAGGGGCACACAAGCCCCACTGGCACTCCTCCTGTAAACTTTGTCTCCCTTTGCCTGATAGCCTGGCTGCTTCCTGAAAGCCACATTAATGCTAAACAGAAACAAGGAAGAGTTATGGAGACCTTGAGGATTTAATGAATTCCTGTGCTGCTCAGTCCTCCATGTCTTTCTGTAGAGGAATTCTCACTTTCAGGCTGTATAAAAGGTTGCATTTAAAGCTTGTCCTGAATTTTGATCTGGAAATTTAAAGGAAAAAGCTCTATTTGCCTTCTGGCACCTCCTCAAGTGCTTGCAGACACCTGCCAGTGCTGCCTCTATTTTATGTCTTGTCCTTTTTGCTGTTGTGTAACTCTACAAAACACTCAGTGGCTTCCCAGAGAAAACCAAGATGCTGGCAGAGTGACAGAAGCAGAAAGGATGCTTCATGGGAGGGGTCTGTGGGTTTCCCCTTCTGGGGGAAAATACAGAGCAGGTCTCCCCCATGCTGCCCATGGTGGGAAGGATGCTAAGAAATGACAGCAGCAGCAAAGCCAGCCATGTGAAGATAGCAGCAGTCAGAGGCACTTCCAAGAAGCTGAGCTCCTGACAAAGAATGGAATTTCTGACCGAAGGAGCAAACTGAACTGCAACAACCACCACAAACCCATGCCATGAAAACACCCCCTCAAATTGCCCCAAGCTTTAAGGCCCTCAGTGTGAGCCCACCAGAGAGCAAGGGCTTTTCAGGCTCTTACACAGTGATGGATATGCCAAGATCCCAAAGCTGTCAGAGCAGGATGCTGGGGCTGTTTAACAATGAGCTTATGCTAAAATTGGATGTGAAAGGAAAATCAAAGTAGAAAAAAACAGGACAGCGAATGAAAGGTTGGGCTGCTCCCTGCTCCCTCCTGCATTACAACAGGGCCTGGGATCAGCTCCCCAGGTGGGAATGGGCTGAGCTTCTGCCAGTGCATCCTTTGTTTGTGCTGGATGTGGTACCCCTGACTGCCAGTGTGCTGCCATTAATATGTATAACCCAATAGCTGAGTCCCTCTGCACTCTGTGCCCTAAACAACTGGAAAAGGAGTTTTGGATGCTGTTTGATGGGGAAATGCGACTCTTAAGACCTGTCAAAACACAGTGTGAAGCCTGCATAAGTTGCTAGCAAAATAGCAGGACTAAGAACCCACAAATTCAGTGTTGTTTCTGCTACTGCCACTGGCCTGGGGAAAGTCACTGTCCTGCAAAGCCACATGAAAAATTGGAATTAAGTATGGCTCTGTTGCCAAAAATCATGGAGATCTCCTGGAGAGAAATGAGATATCACCACTGTTTTGTTGAGCTGATACAGAGCTCATGCACTAGGAAGGAATCCTGTTTCTAAGGCAGATGCTCTCCTGAGCAGCTCTGGCTAAAAAAGACCAAAGCAATTGCACTTCAACCAGAACAGTTGAGGAGACAAAACGTGCAGGGCTGAGAGGTTGGATATGAGAAAAAGGTTCCTCAGCCAGAGGGTGAGCACTGGAACAGCCTCTGGAAGGAAGTGGTCACAGCACTCAGCCTGCCAGAGCTCACGAGGGGTTTGGACAATGCTCTCAGGCACACGATGTGATCCTTGGGGCTGTGCTGTGCAGGACCTGGAGCTGGACCCCAGTGTTTGTTGTGGGTCTTTTCCAACTCTAGGTATATTCTCTGATTCTATGATGGGGAATTAGTGCCTTTTTGGAGAGGTTTGTTTTTCACACCCCACGAAGATAACCTGGATTTGCTACCTGGCTGGCCGCTCTGTGGCTTTCTGCTTCAGGGAAATATTGGATGTGGTTTGAAATTGCAGATGTAACTAGAGAGGCCAGCCTCTATAGAGCCAAGTGCTTACATATCCAGACATTTTGCTGTCAGTTTTTTTACATTATTATTATTGTTGTTGTTATTATTATTACCCAATCAGTAAAGTACTTTGCATGGAGGTGTGGAAGTGTGAGAGCTTCCTGGCTCCCCCCATGGTGGCAGGGCTGATGCAGTTGTTTTTTGCCACAGTTGTTTCTCTCCGAGGCTCTGGGAGGAGAGGCATTGAGGGAGGTCTCTTTTCGGGAAGTGCTCCCTGGTGAAAGGGCTGTTGCCATTTCTGCTGGGCAGAGCACATGGAGGAGCTGTGAAATGCCAGTCAGACTTTATCTGACCTTTTATTTGTCTGACCTGCCCTCCCTGGAAGACCAAACACAAAATGTCACGGAGTTCCCTTCTATCAAGGCTGCAGGCGAGGGCTTATCTGAGCCACACGTGTCTGTGTGTCTTGAGCTGAGCAGCCAAGTTTCCATCAGGGCTCTCCAAGCCCTCCACCTCCCTCCATCCCCACGCTGTGCCTCCAGCCAGATTACAAAGCGTGCAGATCCAAAAGTGGCACTTGCCTGAAGCAATAAATAAACTATTTCCAAACTACCTGGCTTGTTAGCAGCAAGGCTTGCTCAGCTCTGCTCCCATGGACTGCCTTGTTTCACCTTCCAATTCCCAGGATGTGCACATTGAAAGGATCCCACATTCCCAGCTTGCTGCACGTGGAAATTGTATTACCAGCAACTACACTGCTCAGCACAGAGCAATTAAAAGACCAGGTTAAATAACAACCAGCCTTTGAATCCAAGCCTGGAGCATGTGCTGAATAAATTTGTGCTTGTGCTCTACATGGTTGTTCAGGAGCTGTGGCCCCTTCCTGCCCCTTGGCTGTGACTGGGGGACTGCAGCTCTCCCTGTCCCAGGAGGGCACAGACATCAGCCCAAGCCACAACTTCACAGTTCTTTGTTATGCTGCAAATAATCTCCCTGATACACAGGCACATGACATTTGTTTGCCAATTTGTTTCAACTTGCATCCAAATATTTTATATGAACAAGTCACTGCCTAATAGGAGAATTTAAAAACGGAAACAGCATGAAATGAAAGATGTGGGAGCTTATCCCATGAGCACTTTCACATACCAAAATAATTAAAGATCACAGCTACCTTTTATATTAATTTATTAGAAAAAAGATACAGTTTAATGTGCAAATATATACACCAAACATTACAATGAAACATGAGGAAGGTGAGCCCCTTCCCTCTAGCAATGACTTGTCCCTTCGTAACAGAGATGACTGTTTAATGCTTCCCCACAGATTTACAAATACAAAAAAAGTATAATGCTTCATTTGCACAAGAAAAAGTTTATTTTTATTTAAAAACAAAAAATATCCTGGCTTTGACATGGCAAATGTCTGCTATTTTGGTGGCTTTTATTTTTTTTAAACCTGAGCAAGTTTTGCAGAACAGGGGGACAAAGGGAAGGCATTGCCCTGTGCTTCGTTCTCATCACAGCATCTGGTGGTCTTTGAATTACTGAACTACTTACTGCAAGTGAATGCAACTCCGAAATCACATCTAGGATGTAGTTAGTGACAATGAAGAAAGCAGGTGCTACCACTGGCAAAGTGAGCTGGCTGAAAACACCTTGCTCCAGTTTCATGGCTGCTGGCATTTCTCAGGTTAAGTGTTCCTTTCTGCCAGTAAGGAAATTAATGCTGCCTCCTGTCATAAAGGAATTAGAAATGTCCAAAAAGCAAATGAGTTGTGAACCTGCTATGCCTTGGTCAAATGTGCAGTCATTGAAGGAGAGAGTAAGGCCATATTAAACACATCAGTGGGGGGAACCCAACAATAACCACAGGACTCAAACCATTGAGCTTGGTTGTTTTCCATGTCACCCTGCAACCAAACTTCCAGCAACTCCACAAGGTGACATTTCCAATTAAACCAAAACAGTTCTGCTCATTTAGTGCTCTCCCTATTTCAATGAGAGGCCCCAGCAGTGTGCTGGAGAAGGCACTACAATACCTGGGCAGGGCAGTGCCAATTCCCTCAGCAGAGTTTGCTAAGGACCACTGGCCACTCTGTGCTCATTCAGGTGCAGAGTATCTCTCTGCATCAGCTCTCACCACACTTTTGGAAAAAATGCATGCAAATAACAGACCCATGGCAAAAAGAGAACACCATCAGGAGCGTGCCTGGCTGGCCCCAGAGCCAGTACTAACCAAGGGCTCCAATCTGGGCTATATTTTCAGTCATGACAGTGTCAAAAGCTGACTCAGTTTTCACATTTTCTTTTTCTTTCCTTCTTGGCCAAGGGATTAGGATCTAAGAACAGCCTCAACTGAACAGCAACTCCTTTTTGCTCTGTAACACTCCTCCACTCCCAGCAGCTTGCTCTGTGAGTACTGGCCCACAGGTTAGTCAGTCATGGCTCCCCTCACACCCAAACCCTTCGTGGTGAGGTGGCCACAGCAGATTTGGCTTTGCCATCCTCCCACCATCCTGCTCCTCTTAACCCTCTTTGAAGTATTGTGGAATTTGACCAAAACAAAAGGAAAAAAAAGCCTTTGAGAAGGACTGCTCTGCTTTTAAATTTTATCCCCTAGTATTTTTTAATTGCTCCTGTTTCATGTGTTGTACCTGCAAAGAATGTCACGGGCCCTGCAGCAGCTGGTAAAAATGGACATCACATGAAAAATCAGAATAGACCCTCAAACTTAGCTCTAAGTTAAAAGTTAGACACCAGTGAGCAGCATTTGATCAAGATAAGAGTGTTGTGAGGGCAAGCAGGGGACACAGGAAGTTGAAAGGGGCCATTCTCCTCTAAGGACAGTCCCTGCCAAGCTATATGCTTATGTCCTTGTAGGGGAGTAGAAATCCAGATACAGCTCTTTCTTCTCTAAACTTCTGAATGATCTGTTAGCCAGGTTTGTTGACGTTTAAATATTTTTACAATAAACTAGAATAACGAGTGAGTCAGTTGTCTCCAATAACTTGGTGTTTTTCCACTTGAGAATATTTTCTGACAGCATGAAAGGAAACACTCCAGTCAAACACGAGCTGATCTGTGATTCTGATCTGCATCAGAGGCTGCTCTGCCATTGCTCCACAACCTGGGATCTGCAGCAGCAGAACATAACTTCACTCACCCTTTGTGGAGGTTGTCTGTTTGTAATTGAAAATGCCTTTTAGCTGGTCTTTTAACCCTTTCAGTGTGTCAGCACATACCAAGAGCTTTCAGGGACACGTGTTATTTGCACACTTTGAAAGAAAGGCAATTCTTTTGAGCAGAAAGGCAGAGGTCTCAGTATCCATGGCCCTTCCCTGCTTTCCTCTCTCTGACACCTCTGTGCCGGTGTAGATCACACTGCCTCTCCCCTGTCACAATATCCCAGGGCATGGGTGCTCCCAGCTCTGATAAGTCAGTTAGAGGACAAAACAGCTGGGTGTTAACAAACTAAATTTCACACCAGACAGACAAGGTGCATGTGGAAAAGTTGGAATTATTTTCAAAATTTTTATCAACATCAACTTTCATTTGAGAGCTTTGGTGAGGGGGGAGAGGAGCAGGGCAGGAGGGAGCAGCAGGTCAGCTACCTGCAGGATAACCCCAATTTCCAAGCAGCAGCTCTAGTCCAGGACACTTCACCCTGCAGGCCTGGGTGCCCCGTTTGCCCCAGTCAGTGAAGGTGCTGGTGACCCTTGTTCTTGCAGGGTAACCCAGTGAGATCCTGGTCACCACAGATCCCCAGGGGCTGGGCTAAACAAGAGTGAGACCTGCAAGCCCTTCAGCTCTCTTGAGGTAGGAGGAAAACTGTGTTTCTGTTAGCCATGCTGCCTCTGCCACGGGATGAGCGATGGCCTCCCAGAGTGCCTGAGTGATGGGAGCACACAGGGGGTAAGGAACAAGCTGAGGAGAAGCCTTGACATGCCAGTGGTTTCTGCAATGGCATTTCTATGACCTCTGTTTGTAGATTAGAATTTTTAGGATGTCAGGTTACAGCAATGCAAGGTGGTAACAACAGGCACATGAAGGAAGGCCAGGGAATTGGCACTGTCAGAGAAGAAATCTTTTGTAAGGGTCCTGTCTGTCTGTCCCTGATGACAGGATCAGACCTCTTATGGCTACTGGGACTCACCTACAGGAGCAAAGCCTGTGAGACCAAACCCAGTGTGTGTCACTCAGCACCACTGCCCACTTCCATGAGTCAGGTGGCTGTGTGCCACTGTAAAATAAAGACCACAGCCAAGCATTTAAAGTTAAATATCTTATAAACTATACACACATGTCATCCTGAGATAGTGCCTGTAACAAGTCCCAAGGTAGATAAGCTTCCTGAACCCAGAGGTCCTCATGCTGTGTGAGCACATTGTTGTCCTGTTTTGGCAGGCTCCTGGCCTCCCAGAGCACGCTGCACTTCCTAATGCTCTTTTTTATTTTGGGGTGGGTCTAGTGAAACAATCAGATTGACGCCTGCTACCAGCATTCCAATGGCATTCCTTCTGCTGTTCAGATGAAAGCAGTCTTGATCCTTTGCCAGTTCTCTCAAGGCTTGCAGAAACAGGCTCACAGCTTCCCTTTCTATTTTTTGGCCAGCCAAGAGCTGTGTGGCTGCAGCCTCCTACAAGAAGAGCAGCTGTGCTGTGCTGAAGACACTTCCCAAGACAGGGGAGGAAACATCAGTAAGAATCAGACAGAAAAGTGACAGGTATGAGCCACAATGGAGGGAAGAAGCTGAGTACAGTGACCACCATCCAGAGGGTCAAAGACCATGCATTCCAGTGGCATGGACACGTAGTTCTGTTTTGAGTTCTGACAGCTTCAGCTCACAGCCAGACCTTTTAAACCCAGGGGAAAATATTTTTCGAAATTCTCTTTGCTTAAGCACTATATAGTCAAAAAGTTCTTATTATTGTTTCAGTATTTTAGCCCTTAGTTGATTAGTCACCAAAACCTGTCAGATGCCTGTTGCCACAAAAGCACTCTGAGCATCTGCAGCATTTGTAGGAATATCAAAAAATAGCTTTAGCAACTAGGAATTATGCAGAGAAGGAGAAGGCAGGAGGAGCTAGATTAATACAACTTGTAGTGGATTTGTTAACGTTAAGTGTATGACTCGTTGCAGAATCATGCCAGAAATGGTACCATGGAGCACACTGGTAAGGGCAGTAAAAGGCTAATGCATTGCTTCAGTCACCAGTGAACCACTCACTCACTCAACATCCTTCTTCCAGCTGAAATCAAAGGTTTCCAGTAAAAATGCCTCTACAGACTGTAAGCATCCTACAACTCTCTGCCTTTGAGCTCTCCTGTGATAGCTGCTTCATTAACATTGTGGTTCCAGTGCAAAAAAAACCCCCTCCAGATCCCTTCCAGAAATCTTCTTCCTTTATACTTTCGATTGTCGTTCATCTGTCCATTCCTGCTTAGTGTTCTGTAAAGCTTGAGTCTTCTGTTCATCTACCTGGACATAGTCCACCCTCTGCTCCTCAGACAGGAAAGGTTTCTATGGGACAGAGAAGAAAAAAACAATGTTTTAATTTTCACATTGAAAAGGGGTGCTAGTAAAACTTAGCTTGATTTTCTGTTTTCCCTTTCCCTCGTTCCTTGACTGCTTCCCTTCACTGTGAAGCTCACAGTGACATCAGCTGACAAAAGCATTGCTTTACAGCCTGCTTTAGCTACAATCATCCATCTGTCACCCTGTCACTCAGCCCAGCAAGTGAGGGAAACATGCTGTACTGGCTATTTCCCTGCAGATAATCATTCTCTCCTCATCTGAGTGGTGCTGCTGCAGGGATAACCTAACTGATTTCAGATACAGGGAGGGTTTAAACAAGAAAGCTTAAGAGTCATGAGTCTTTTGCATCTGGGAGTATGGGCTGATGGGCAAAATGATACATAGGACATAAAATGATCCCAACTGACAACAATTCATTGCTTTGCAGTCATACCCACCCACCACTTGGGCAGCTTAGAAGTTCTTTGGAACAAGGAACACATTTTCTCAGTATTGCAAAAGAAATTGAAATGGTTTTGATGATGCAAGAATAAAGATGCACATTTTGCCAGACAATAAGAGATGGTACAGTTTTACCCCATGGATTTATCATGGGCTGCAACTTGTTACTGCAAAGAGATTTTTGGGAAAACTAGCAGGAAAGGCTTTGTGGAGACTTGATGAAATGCAGGAGCATGCAGAGATCCTGCAATCATCAACCTGCTGGCCCACAAGCCCTCATGGCTGCACTTCCCAGAGCAGTCTCATATCCTCATATCATCCTCATATCCTCATCTCCTGTGCTGAGCTTGTGTTAGCAGCATCCCTCTGAGTCACTAAGGACACCTCAGCACCCTCACCATGATTTTGTCATATTAATCCTGGGCCTGACACAAATACAGTCAGCTGGAAACAGGGCTGGCTTCATCAGGGCACTCAGGGCACCTAGCAGAATGCAACCCTGGGTCTGGATTTCCTCCCAGCAGACAAAGAGGCAGGAGGCTGTGGGGTTTTTCAGATGACTCCTACCTTCTGCACAGGGGATGGGGAAGCAGAGTTAAAATCCAGTGCTAAGTAATCAAGGTTAGATTTCCTTGTCCATGGAAAAGCACCACTGTATGGAGAGGTGGCCTGTCTGTGTTCCTGTCAGGAAAAAAGAAAAACTTTTAATGCTCTAAAACACATGATTCTAGAAGGACACAGGATCACAACTGGGAGCTGGGAGATTCACCTGGCAGAATGTGAATGAGAACAGTCAGGGCCCTCTGTCTAAGCCAAAGGTGCATTTGGTTACTAACCACAGCATAACACTGATAATTGTGGGATAAAGAAATAATGAGAACATTTTTCTTCTAATAATTCTGGCAAAAAAACCGAATCAGGCTGATTTACACTCAATTTTATCAAGAAGGACTTGTGCCCAGCTTCTCAATCCAAGCCCTCAGAATGCTCAGATTTGCAGGGGTGCCACTTAAACATCATCATTCAATGAATTTGAAGAAATGGTGAAAATTCAGTTGAAATCCAGAAACTTAAAATTATTCTCATAAAATCACAAATAACCACAAACATATGTCACGTTTTCCTAGACTAGAAAAACCAAACAGGGAATGGTTACAACTGGAATTGCCCTCTTGAGCACATTTCAGTCTGGTAGAGATGTGGGTTAAAATTTGGAGCTATGGTTCATGGAGACTGTGGTCAGTTTTGCAATATATTTTTATAGCTATTGGTATTGGGCTTTGGCTGTGGAGCAGATCTGTAGACAATGGCTCAGATGAATGAATTTGAGATCCATTTCCACCTAAAATTCAAAGTAAAACAAGATTCTGATCTTTTGCAAGATAGGCTAAAGACAAAATGAAAAAAAAGGAAGCCACAAAGCCAGATGTTCTTCTTTCATGGGATGGGAAGTGGGGTTAGTGCCACCAGCCAAAGCAGAAGCGATGAGACTTTAATGGGAGTTCTGTTTCTGCACAATATTTGTGTGTTTCTTTAGGAAGTGTACTAACGGCTTTCTGTTATTTCCTAGGAGATTTTGCAAAGCACACTTTTAAGAGGTGAAAAGATTTAATTTTCTTTTGTCTTAATGAGTTCTCATGTAAATATGGCTGATCCCTGTGATCTCTTGGAACTGTTCAGCAACATTCGTGGGCGAACAGCTGAGTTCTGCAGAGCAGGAAAAGGGCTTCCCTTATCTCTCTGTAAATTGGTCCCAGTGTCTTTGGTTTAAAACCATTTCATCATTTGAAAAAAAAAAAAGAAACAAACCAGAAGGCAAAGGACAAACCTTCTCAACGTTTTTTTCTTAGAAAACAAACTTCTGCATTCTCCATCAATGTGAGAGAGCAGCATAAAGCAAAGGATGGCTGTGTGAAAATGACATTACCATATGAATGTAACTTTCTTCCTCTTCTCCGGAAACTGAATTGGCAAATATTCTTGCTGAATTAATACTGTCTCTTTCTGGTGAGATAAAGCTCATTCGATTGCTATGAAGAAAAACACAGGAGAGGTTAAGGAAGCATCTTACAGATGCACTGAAATGAAGCCAAAGCCTGACACAGTCCATATGGTGAATAAACTCACACTAAGGCTGCAGCCTTTGTGGAGAGGATGTCCAAAGCCACTCCTTAGTTCTAGAAATAGTGTGCTATATTGCTGACGGATTTTGTTGATTTTTTTCCTCTGGGATTTATGAAAGTTTGCTATCTGGTACAACAGAAACCATAAAACATTGAAGCAATTCTCTACCAAGGGGCACAGAGCTATCATTCATTTGGGTGATGATGGGGGCAGTTACTTGGCTGTGCAGGTATCCACATTTTGGGGACTGATGTGAATTCATCAGTCTGCAAAGGAACTGGATCTGGCTTTGCACACAGCGTCAACGCCTGCCACCCGTGCTGTGGAGAGGGCTGTGGCTCAGCTCCTGCACAAGGAAATCTCTCCCATGAACACAATTCTCTCAGAGGTGCATGGTGAATAAATTACCACAGGCAAGCACAATGGGCTTGGTTAATAGGAAATTAGATGGCCTCTCTGTGCATGAACAGCATAATTCCTTTTGCTGTATTAGTTTCAGGCATAACTTATTTTTTATTTTTGTTAGTGTAAAACATGCAAACTCACTCTAAGCTCATTATCCTTCAGGACTCTGCTCTGTGTCAGCACTGATTAACCTCAGTGCTCTGGCAGGGGTGCTGGGGAGGCAGGGTATTGGCTTTCCCTAACAGTCAGTGCCAAGGGGCTTAACCAGCCTTGGGCTGGATGTGAGAGAGGGCTCTGCAACTGACAAACTGCTCATCTTGTGTCTCTTGCCCTTCATGTGACAACCTGAAATGGGGGAGTGGAAATACCATGTCTGGCACTCATGCCAGCAAACCCCCACATTTTCTGGAGTGCCCAGGGTGTGCAGAGGAGGTTGGTGGGAATTTATGGCTTTTGCATGCACACTTTGGTACAGTTGCCTTTATTTTTGTGCCAAGAACCCCCCTAACCGGCAGGCTGAAGGCCTCTCCTGCTCACAAGTTCCCTGAAGATGAGTGTTCTGCTGCGCTTGGAGCCCAACAGTATTATCTGGTCATACTTCCTGGGCTTTGGGATCAAAGGCATTTGTTTTACCAACAACTAATTTCTAGCGACAAAAGGTCATGCCAAAAGTTGAAGTCTGGACTGCTGTGTGGCAGTGCAGAATTCTACACCCAGTCTATAATTCAGGGAACTCTTCATCTGATCTGGTTCTACTTTGCTATATTAATTTTAAGAAGCAAAAATGGATTGATCATACTTTAGGCATGCCGAGCTTTTAGCCATTGTAGCAGCCACACCAGAGCACAGACCAGCTCCAGGTTAAAAGGAACCTTCAAATCACGACACTGAATTCTCTGGAGCTGCCCATTGTGAAAGGGAGCCCTGCTTTTCAGAGGCAGCAAAAGCCTGGGGGATACTGAAAGGAACCTTGGGGAACTTCTGTTTGTGGGCTTTGCCAGGAATCTTTATTGTGGGATGGGATAAGTTATTTTTAACTCTACTCCATGCTAATGCCCAGAAGATTGGAATGGCAGGTTTCTTGTTGACTTACTAAGGCACAGTCCACATCCTGGTCACAGCAGCGTGCTCCCGGATCGTGGAGAGATTCCTCAAGTCCAGAGGAGGTGGTCGTGCTGTAGGAAAGAACAAAAGGAACTATGTTTTCAATGAAAAGTACAGACTGTTCAGAAAAATGCAGTTTTGTATTAACAGAAAGAAACTAACAGAGTATTTCACAGAACATAACCAAGAAGGAAATCAGTAACAAACGACCTCTTTGGTCAGTGCTGGAAAGCAAAGTCCTCTAATCACCCTAAAATAACAGAATAAATATAGTGGGCATAAAGAGACTAAATGCCACACAAGATACATACACTTGCCCCAAATATGGTCTGTATATGCTGCCTTGGAGAGGCTGGCTCAGCCTACAGGTTATAACAGGTTCTGGATTGTGTCCTAAACAAAAAGGTCCTATCCACGGGGATCAGGACCATCCTCGTCACTACTCAATGCACATGTGCCCACCATTCTCAAGGCCCTTTAAGAAAGGATATGAGTTTGCTTTTCCTCATGGCAATGGTCTAAATGTCTGTCCCCACTTTATAGCGGCACTACCTAAACCAATTTCTGAGTAACACTGTGGTTCTGCAACCCCAAGAGCTTTATTGTAGGCTAGGTATAGGCAATTTCCCCACTTGAAATCTGAATTTTGTCCCCAGTATATTCTCTAGAAGTGCAACCCAGATTTTGGACATGCCATGAAAACAGGAGTGGAAAATTACCATCAGCAAAAGCATCTGCAGAAAATTCCTCATTAAACGAGGACAGCTGTGCCTACCCAAGAGAGGTTTAACCACAGCCAACACATCAAGTTTGAGTACTTGAGTGTTTGTATGTCCCATTCCTGGCAGGTTGGAGAGCTGGTGAGACATGTACCTCAGAGTGGCAGGATTTAGCCTGCTGTCTCTCCCAGGCTAGGCCCCCTTGGCTGTTTGCAGTGACAGTGAGAGCCAGGCAATCCTGAGCTGGGACTGCAGAAGCAGCCGTGGAAGCTCTTCCTCACTCACAAACCTCCCTGCAGGCACATTCCCGGCTACAGTGCTGTAAGTCACCGTGCAGCATTTCAACCCGTCCTCTAGAGGGAGAATTGCTTTAAGACATGCCAAGGACACTATCCAAGGAGTCACCCATGCCCCCACCAGCAGGACCCCCAGGCTTTGCACTTGAGGTCAGGGCTTACACTTCCTCCGAGGCTTGAGGTCTCGGTTCACCGGAGGGGGCTCCACGTCGGAGGGGAGCTCGGGCAAGGGGCTGGTGATTTTTTCAGTGCTGACCACGGGGAAGGTGAAGGTGGCGGAGCCGGGGCTCATGGGGATGTAGCCGTCGGGGGAGCAGTCGGAGGCGGGCGCGGAGGGCGAGGTGCTGGGGCGCATGGGCACGTAGCTGTCCTCAGAGCTGTCAGCCGAGCACAGCGGGGAGAAACGGCACGGCTGCAGGGCAGGGACACAGAGAGAGGGCTCCATTAATGCACAGCCCAGGCACCTCCCAGATAGGAGCTGGGAACACAGCGCACAGCGGGGACACAGAGAGAGGGCTCCATTAATGCACAGCCCAGGCACCTCCCAGATAGGAGCTGGGAACACAGCGCACAGCGGGGACACAGAGAGAGGGCTCCATTAATGCACAGCCCAGGCACCTCCCAGATAGGAGCTGGGAACACAGCGCACAGCGGGGACACAGAGAGAGGGCTCCATTAATGCACAGCCCAGGCACCTCCCAGCCAGGCTGCTGGGAACACACCTGAGCTGAGCCCAGCACTGCTCTGATGGACGAGACACAAACATGAGAGTTCAGGTGAACCCTCCAGCTCTGGAGCAGTCCACGCTGAGCTTCACGAGTCACTGCTGGAAGCTAGGACCAAACTGACTGGGGACTTTATTGGTGAAATCATCCAGCTTCAGCGAGGCCACACTTGCCTCTCACAGCAGTAATTCTGACCTATAAAATGAGGTCAGAGTTACTACTGTGAGAGGCAAGATCCTGATCCTGACAAAAAAAGTCTGAAAGGACAACACCTGATGAACTAGACTCTAGCAAATGTGGAACCTGAGAGAGCACACACACACCTACAACTCATTTCTGATCACGGAGAATTAGCATTAGGAAATCACTTTGTGCACGTTAGCGCTGGCTGAGTGGTGAGAGGGAGTGATTACAATCCTTGCAAGCTTTCAAAAAGGAGAAAAATATAAGTTGCCCACCACCACCAAAGGATCTGCCACAGAAGACAAGATCCAGCCCCAGGCTGAAGACTGGCTATGTGATGTGAGATGGTGCTATTTAGAACTGTGTCTGGCACAGGCTGAGGCAGGAAGCTGTGGACTGACAGAGCCTTCAACCACAGGCACTGTGACAGCAGACATTTTCCAATGTCCTAAAGAAGAGATATCCCTCAGGACCATGGGGTGATAGGCTTCTTTAGACCCCTTTTTCAAGGAATAAGCCCTGGTGCTCTTGGTCAACAGTTTAATTCATGAAACTACTGGGAACTCTTGTCATAACAGACCCAGCTTCATCTGCTTTAAAAATGGGACGCTCAGGATTGAGGCCTCTCCCTCCCTCTTCTCTCAAAGGCTGACTGAAGCCACAAAGCAGCCAGCACTGAAGTTGCCCATAGCTAGGCACTTTTTCCACTTCTTAAATTCTTCTGCTGAACAGAGGAGAGGAATGATTGAGTATCAGGATGTGGAAATGATTCACTGGGAAGTTTCTGCCAGTGTTTTAAATTTGTGCAAACAGAGTACTTACCAAATTCAAGCTAAGCCTCTTATCTCGACTTCTTAGGGAACTGCCTTCCATGTCTGCTGTGAGGAAAAAAAAGTGATTAAAAATGGGATAAGGCAGTGCAACCTTACTGAGATAATTCTGGAGTAAAACATATGGCTCTAAAATAATTGGAGTTTTATAAAGATTCCATAACTCCTAAATGAGGAAATACAATGACACTTAAGACCAGATCCAACTCAGCAGCATTTCAAGAGTGATTACATTATTTTAAGTAGGAAACCAAGGAACCTGCTCATGTATAATCCAGCTGAAACTTATGCCTCCTGTAACACAAACAGTTGGGGAAAAAGGCTGGTGTGGGAGCAAGCAAGCAAGCAAGGATTTAAATGCAGCTCCCGCTCTATTTGTTCTCTGTTTTCCCATCTGTTAAACTGGGAAAATTATATGAAAAGGGGCTATTATAGATATTATTTCTTGGATATTTATTTTGGAGCCTTTTAAGGTGCCAGGGAAGCAATTGTTATTGTACAGAAAGTGGTGTGGGGGGGAACTTAATGGTAGGAGAAAAATTCTTTGTTTTTTCATCCAGAAGTGCTGATGTGGTGCAAGGGGCTCAAGGTGATGGGGAATGAGCAGCCAGATCATGGAGACAGTCACCAGTCTCTTGTGCAGGTGGGCCTTGGTATAGGCCAATTTTATTTTCCAAGCAAAAGCCAAAAATGCTAAAATCCAGCATTCAGCACAAAGAAGTTCAGCTGTGGGAGATGCTTATAACCACTATCCTTTCCTGAAAAGGGGTTTTCTGTGCAGAAAATGGCTTTTCTGTGAGAAAGCCTCAAATCCCTGCAACCATGTTAATCCATTCCCTTCTCTTATGGCAGAGATGTCAGAACTGCAACTGGGGGCATTTTTGTGGTACCAGCCAAAAGGGCTAAACAAGAACAAAGCAATTCTGTTAGTGCAGATACATCTTCAGAGGGACACAGTCACTGTCCTGGGACAGCTACAGTTATTTATTTTGGCAGAAAGATATTGAGGCTGTGGCAGGATACAGGTGCCTCACAGTTCATCTTCCTTCATGGCACTTCCACTAGCTCATGCTGCTTTCTCCCTGGGCTAATTACATCTGTGCACCTTTTGCAGGTTAGCAGGGCAAAAAAATAAGTTAATAACTTGAGTGCACTCACTGAGGAAGCTGGTGAGGAACCGCTGCTTTCTCCCTCTTTATTTTTCTGATCTTTCTTGTTAAACACATTTTAATTCAGAGTTTAACCCTTCAAATGGCTTCAGCTACACTTAGGGTAAGAAAAAATGGCAGCACTTATTAATTCATTGCTGCCCCCATCAGGCAGAGACAACCCTACAGCACAGCAGCACAACATGACATTTGGCCACTTAATCCTCTTAGAGACATTTTGGTGTAAATTGGGTTGGAGGATCATGAACCAGCTGTGTTGGAGCAGCACACGTGCAGAAGCAAGAGCAGCACCTCTCAGGGAGAAACCAAATGTAGTTGATAATTAAGAACAGCAATTCCACTGATGGTTGTTTCTCCAGAAACCTTCCAAGAATTGTCTGTACACTGACAGACTGAGCAGAGATCTCCTTGCTTTAGCTTCTGAGCTTTAAGAGCAAGATCTAACAGCCCCACACATTGTCTGGTCATTCAAACTGCAGGAGTCTAAAGGATGCTTGCCCTTAAAAACCTACACTTTTTTCCTCATCAAAAATGAAGGTTTTCACATCACTACAATATACTTGATGATTTCCAGCCAGGTATTCCAGCTGTCTCCCTCTGTCCTGTGGCTCCATGTAATAAAGTTTTCTCATACTGTGGATGCTGGTTTTTGACATCGTGATGTTCTGGGTTTTGGTTGTTGCTCCTGTTTGTGATGAAGGTGTTTCAGGAGCAAGTGGAAAAGCCAGCTCAGCTCAGAGTGGAGTTTGCTTTGCAGCCTTGCCTTGCTCTGTAGCAGCAGGTTTTCAGACTGCCCTGACCGAAGTGCAAGGACAGAGTGGGATTTGTTCAAGGACACGCAGAGTCCCTGGTTCAGCCAGGATTACATCCCATCCCCAGTGTCTCCCTGACTTCCTGGTCTTTACTCTAAGCTGTGAAAAGACACGCAGCTCTCACAGAACAGACTGTGCAGCAAAGCAGCACAGCTCCAGAGGCATTTCCCACATTTTGACCTGTATAAACAGAGTTTGGCACTGCCCAACTCAGTGGCTGACTTCTCATTTTGGTTTTTCTACTGCTTTCTCTTCTGAGGAGGAAGGGGGAAAATTAGCAAGGCAGGAGGCACCCTGAAGGGATCAGAGCCAAACTGCTGCCTATCTGCACACATACTGAGAGGCTTCTACACAGCAGGAGCAAGCCTAAGGGACTGAATCCTGCTTGCCAGTTCATTTGAAAGCAGCACTTGGTGTTACATTGGGTGGTGTAAGATTTCACAGAGGGGAGGACAGAGAGGCACAACAGGAAGTCAAAACCACTCTGTGCATGTGGGCAGCTCCATCACACTGGTGCTGCTTTGCTGCCTCTTGGAAGTGCACTCACCTTTCCAGTTCCTCATGTTGTCCAAGCTGGACAAGGAGATCCTTCTGGGCACCAGAGCCACCTGGGCCCGGCAGATGCCCGCGTGGCCGTTCTGCAGGGCCCCCAGCTCCTCTCCCCTCCTGTCGGAGAAGTGCGTGGGCTTGGGCGGCCGCGGCGGCGGCGTGTTGGACAGCACGTCCAGCTGCGTCACCCCGAAGGGCAGCGCCTTCTGGCTCTTGTCAGCCTGAAACTCAGGGCTCAGCGGCGTCCCCAGCAGCGGGGAAGAGGAGGAAAAGTCACTGCATGGCCCACTAATGTCTGTGCTCCTGCACACCACGCTGGGATTTGCCACTGTGGCTCCGACCTGCTGCACGGTGCCGGCGCCGGTTGGCTGTACAAGGTACAGGGAGGGCTGGGATTGCAAGGAGTCAACAAAAACATCGTCTGATGATGTTTGCTCCAGAGATCTGTCTGAATTTGACCAGCTGTCACACCTGCAAGGAGACAGAGGTCAGGATCTGAGCTTTCTTTTTCTCCTGGCTGTAAGAACACAGCAAACACAACACTCAACCACACAGTTTGGGACAATATCTCTCCCTTCCCTCTGAGCTGCACTGAGGCTGGGGCACTGTGTGGAGCACCTTGGGCAACAGCAGGTGTCTGGGGGGAGGCTGTGTGTCAGATCCTCAGCCACCCACATTGAAAAGGGACAGCACCAACACATGATGCTCAATCACTAATCTATGCTATGAAAAGCACCCTGCAAATTGGATTAGGCTGGTGGTCCCCTGTTGTGTTTGGAAGCCAGCCCTGAGTGGCAGGGCTCCCTGGGGCTGTGCTTCATGCCTGGACAGACAGAGGGGGGCTCCAGCCCGACACAGAGCCCAGACTCACCTGTTGTGGCTGAGCTTGCCCGACTCGCAGTTGGACAGGAAGAGGTAGTCAGGGAGGAAGACTGAGCCCGACTCGCTGGGGGTCTCCTCGGCGGCAGCGTCGGCAGCAGCAGCGGGCTCCACTGAGAAGGAGGGGTCGGCGATGCGGGATGCGTGCGTGGAGGCGGCCGGCGAGGGCTGTGGGGACGAGGTCGTGTGAGACAGGCTCTCCACAGAACCTGCAATGGACACGGATGGCCCGGCTGAGGGACGGCTCTGACTGCCCTGGCTGTCACCACCCTGCTTTTGCACCAGGGATGTTTTACACCAGAGCAGCAGAGAGTCAAGGCACACACGGGTTCTGGGTAGAGGGGAGCCTGATTTTGCTCCCCCTGCCCCAGGCTATCAAAGTCCTCCAGGCTGTACAAAGGTGTAGAACCCTTGCTCTGGGGTCCCCCTCTCCCTCCTGCAGCCAGCAATGAGGAACAGACTCTGCTGAAGAAAGAGCTGAGGCACAGCAGCCTGTTCCATCAAGTGGTTTTTTAGTATCTAATGCAAATAATTAATTATTCATCTCCAACACTTCAAATTAATGGTGACAAGGAAAGGGATTGGTTTCTTGCCACTTACTAGATCTCAGTAGACAAAGTTGAGCTTTCCAGCTCATGGAGTAGCCAGACAAGCTCTGAACTTGTCTGCAAGCTTTTTATGCCTCTCTCAGCTGGCCACCAGACCACAAGAGTTTCTCTCCTGAGAAAAGTGACACTACTTTTCTGGAGGTCACAAGGTACAGGGAGCCCGAGCTCAGTGCCACCTTCTCTGGGCATAACACTCCAGCATCCCCAGCACAGAGTAGGATGGCAGTGGGACAGGAGGGGGTCTGCGCTGCAGGCAGTGGGGCTGGCCCAGAGCTGGCTGCCTGCTCACACCACCAAGAACACCATCAGTGGCAGCCTGTGGCTGTGACACCCATCTGGCCTGAGCACTGCCTGGCAGCAGAGAAGTCTGGTTCTGTTCCTCTCCTGGCCTCTGTCCCTGCAATGGCTGAGCCACACAGAGTCAAGCTAAACAAAGCTTTTGGGGCATTCCAAATCAAAAAATCAAGTGCAGACCTCCCACAAGGGGCAGCTGTGGGGCAGGAAGGTTGTCATTACAGAGCAGCTCCCCAAAAGCAGCTGCTCCTGGCAGCAAGCTCAAACAGTGGCACCCAGAGCACAAGTCCTCAGTTAGGGAATATGATTTCTCTAATGAAGTTTCAGGTTGCTGCATGGCAGTTCCTTCACCAGAGCTGTGTGGGGATGGAAAAGTGCTCACTGGGTCCCTGGCACCTGCAGGGCTTGGCAGTGGATGCCCATCTCTCTGGCTCAGACACTGCCTGAGGCAAAGCTGCCTAACCCTTCTCCAAAATGAAAAACCCCACAGCAGAAACAAACACAAGAAACCAGGAACTGCTGATAAAACCACACTGAGAATTAACATGCCTTCAATGTAAAGCAAGATGGCAGATTTCTGTAATGCCGATGTCCAGAACTTGATGGAAATGCTGGGAACCAGCCCCTGACCAGCTGCATGTGGTCCTGTGCCCCAGATCCTGCACTGTGTGATGAGGTCCTAAGACCCTCCAGCAGGTCCAATCTAGTCCCAACCTCAACAGAGGCACAAGCCTTGGCACTGCACCAGGCTGCTGTAGTCACTTCTGTGTCTGGGAGGTGCTGGGTATACATGCAAGCAGACCAGGGGGATGGAGAGGACTGCCAAGGCTTGGGTGGTTAGACAGCACATGACTAAACACAAACTAAACCCTCTCAGGCACATGGTGCAATTCTTGGGGCCATCCTGTACAGGGCCAGGAGTTTGGCTGGGTGATCCTTGCAGGTCCCTTCCAAATGGGGATAGTCTATGATCCCAGTGATGCAAGATCCCACACCAGCCACAGCAGGCTTCACCCCTCGTCTTCCTGATAGCAGAAGAAGAATAAAGCAGCTGATCTTCCCTCCCTGCACATCTCATCCCTTTCAACCTGGGAGGGAGCTGCCTCTCCTTCCCATCTCCCACTACTGACTCCCTCCTGCTTCCTCCAGTTAGCTTCAGAGATCTGGGCAGTGGTGGGCCTCAGGTCAGCAAAGCATGTAAGAATAGGCTTAAATTCAAGTGTAAGCAAAGGATTTGCTTTAATTTTGAGCAGGTGCTTATAGCAGCAGGGTTTCATCAGTGATCATCTGGCTTTTACAGGGTTTCACATTTGCAAAGCAGAGCTGAGGGCTGCAGCCTGCCCATCTGAAAAATAACTTTTGTTCATCATGCTGGCTCAGACAGTAACTCTGCTTTTCAATCTAGGACTCAGAGCTGTCTTGCAAGCTGACAATGATCAAACACACACTGGGCTAACTCCCATGGGATCTCAGAAAAGCATGTTCACTTCACCATCTGACTGCATTTAAAAAAACCCCAACAAACCAACAACTAAAACTGCCACAACGCATAAGAAAGAAATTAATGACATTCTGAGTTATTAACACAGAGAAGGAACAGGCCTGAACTCCATCTGGTACTCACAGGGTTTAGCCATGGATTATCCCATCAGGAAAGGCTGTGAGCTGCAGACCACATGGCAACGGTTGTGAGCAGGAGGGAGGGGTGGGGACAGCACAGACCTGCCCTTTCCTGACCTTCAGGGGCTCAGGGACCTGCAGCCAGCTCCTCACAGACTGTTCCTGTCCCTGCCAGCTCTGCTGGAAACCGAATCGTGTGCATTAACACTACCACAGCAGCTGGGCAGAATAAATTATGCATGGCTACTTTCAACAGTGAGAAGGCAGAAAATAGGTTTGGAGCCTGCCATCCCCTTTGCCAGAGAGACAGCAAGAGGCTCCAGGTGCCAAAATAACTTTGGTGGCTACTAACACCAAACATTTCTGCTCTGCAGTTATGGAGAAAACCCCTACAGAGGCTGCACAGCATCTTCCACAGTGACCTCTCCCATCAATGAAGGGCCATGGCTTGGAGAAACAGAGGGCTTTTCCCTTCTGCTATGGACCCCAGCCCCCTCCCCAAGAATTGCTGTGGTGCAGCAGCCGTGCAGGGACACAGTGAAATAGGGGTGTTCTTCTGACATCAACCAAGGCTGCACTGACATGCCAAGGTAGAAATAATAACAGTAAGGCTTCCTAATGAAACTGCTTAAACACCTTCCCACTAGTTTCTCCAATGAAAAGGTGGCACATTGGATTGTGTATTGTGTCAATTACTCACACTTCAGCTTGCACATGGTATAAACTGTGCCCCTGGTGTCCCACAGCCACTTCATTCCACCCCTCCGCTGCCCCAGACACTCGAGCCAAGCATCCTCCCAGTCCCCTGCATGGCCATGGATCCCATGGGGTTGGGGAATGATGGCATTATTGGGAGGTTTCACCAAAGATGGAAGCAGGATTTTGCTGACATAGGGTAGGAAAACCAGGAGCAAGGCCTCTTCCTCTCTGCTCCAGCTGACTCCCCAAAGGTGCCAGCTCCCTGTGATTCCCAGCACAGCCAGCAGCACTTTCTGGTGGCAGCAGTGTGTGAGTGCTGCTGGCAAGTCCTTCCTGACAGCCGCCCTCCCAGGTGCTTCCTGACATCTGCCTGGAGCTGCCATGTCATCTCTGCCTCCCAGCTGTCCCCTCTCTTGTTGACTACAGAGCTGTGCTCACAGGAGCTTTTGTAACTTCACTCTGCATCTGGCTGCCAACACCTCTGCAGTGGGGACCTGGCTGTCCATCCTCTGCTGCTGGAAGGGACTAACTGGGAACAACAGGACAGCCCTTAAAGCTGAGTCACTGCATAAACCTGTGGCTACACTTTGGGCATTAGGCAGAGAAAGCAGCAGACTGTGTTTTGGCCTCAGTCACAGCAAATTTTCAGCCATGCACAGATTAAGAGTGATATGACTCACAGCAGGGACTAGTATTTTTAAAAGCAGAAGCATTTAAGTTGAAAAAGCATGTGGCATTTAACAGGGCTTTTCTTTTCTAATGTTAATTTTAAAGGGTAATTTGTTTAAACCTACAGGCTTTTGGAGAACTTAGGAGATCCTGAAAAGCTGAAGCAATTAACAACTCTTTGAAATGTGATGTGCAATTTTTGGAGCTGTGCAGATTTAAATCAGAGGATCTGGATGTGCTTGGCAGCCTGACCTGGATACACCCCAGACCTGTGCTCACTGGCAGGATAAATAGAAGCTCTTAGGAGCTATTTGGCATTAGAGACACAGTAAGTGCATGTCTGGAGGCTTAGCTCACACCACCCCTGATGAGGGCTGCAAGTTCAAGTGCCAGACTTTGTACTGAACCAAGGCAAATGCTCGGCAGTGCTGAACTTCTTGGGGGTGATATCTGCCTTGGAGTGTCAGCTTTCCCAACTGCTGCTGCAAGAGCTGTCATTTCTCATCCATCAGTGCTCACAGTGGCAATCTTTGCTCAGGGAGAAATACCAATGTGTAATACTCTGAGTGTTGTCCATGTGCAAGTCTTACAAGCAATAGTGCACTGCACCAGCAAAACAGAGAAGGCATTTCCCAGTGTAAATGCATCTGTCTGGGACAGCCACTGTCTCAGCTCCTCTGCCACAGATCACATCCCCCATTGACATCCTCACAAAGTGCCCAAGAGAAGGCTGCCTACACATTTTGAAACAAAAATTATTTTTCTCTTTTGCATAGAAGGGTTTACCTTTATTTCAGAGTAACTGGTAAACTTGTATCTCAAACCTGCACCAGCAATAACAACCCAAGAGCAACAACTCAGCGTCAACAAAGGCAAAACAGTAGGAAGGTGGTTACTGAATATCCCTAATTCCATCCAGCCTCCAAAGGGCAGCAGACTCCAATCCCTACCAGAGCTACTTTGAAATTTGTATTCATGGGCAGCTTGTACTGACACATAATCTGTCAGCAAGTTTTCATGGTGGTTTCTGAAGTGAATGGGAAAAGAACAGGCATCACATTTGTAACAGGACGGCTGCAGTGCTCTTGCCACTCCCATTTCCCTCAGAAGACACTGCTCAAAAGGCAGCTAAGCAATGCCAGGAACCATGATAGATTAAAATAAAACCTTTCCCATAGCCTTTTGTTTCTTATCAAGTTTCTTGGTAATGGTGTGGCCATGCAGCACTTGCAGACACCAGCAGCACAAAGACCATGGAAGGATGAACTGTCTGGCCACACATGATACCCCCAAACACATCACTGCCCCAGGGCTTGTGTCCCTCCATGGCCCCCTCTTCTACTCCTGCACTGCCTTTTATCGCATTGAAGGCTTCATTCTGACTCACTTCCTCTGCAACTCTCAAATTGCTGCTCTATCTGCCCCTTGGAATTGTCAAGGGAAAGACAGATTGCTGTTATCTGAGCCTGATTGTCTCATTTAAAAGGTAAGTTAATGATGGTACAGGTCCCCACTTTAATTACTGGCTACATCCATCTTGGAGTGGTTAATTCTTGGCAGCTTTTCAAGAAATTCACTCTGCTGAGTATATACAGGTGTAGGGCCTGGCAAAAGAGCTGCCTTGATGCTTCACTGGCAGGACCATCTCTAAAGTCTATACACACACTTCTAACACTCCTATCCTCTGCCTTTTCTTTGTTTTCTCTTATTAACAGACTAAGGCAGCTTAGTATTTCTGTCATTGATTTATGTGCAGGCATATACACCCAAGTCTGTGCACATTCCACACCCAGAAAAGCCTGAGAAAATGGGAGTTGTGCAGGATGCTTTCCTGGAACAGGTGTCTTACATTATGCCTAACTAAATAAATACAGGACATGTAATGAAATAAATGGCCCTAGAAGATAACACTAAGTCAGCTTTTCACATAAACAGCACCTTTTCTTATTAAGGAAGAATTGCTTCATCAAAGTGAGCCCAGGCAGCCAGTGAGTATTTCCACTCAGCAGCCGTGCAGTCCCTGAGAATCACATCAGGGTTTAGCAGCATCTCAGTCTGTGTGGAGCTACAGGAACCAGTCCAGCCCAGCCTGACAGCAAGGTCCATGCCTCTCACCCCTGGGCATTCTCCCAGCCTCCAAGACGAGCGTGACCCTACCTGTGCCATCTTCCAGATGTCCAAAGTTACAGATCTGGCTGATGTTGCGCACCCAGATCTGCATCTCCTCCTCAGTCTTGGCTACCAGGTAGAAGGTGCGGTAGGTGGTCCTCACAATGAAGACAAAGTTGTTCTGGAACTCCTTCCTGATGAAGTTGGGCCCCGAGTGCTTGAGCACCTGGCACTCGTTGAGGTCGATGGTGCGGATGGGCTTCCTGGAGTGGCTGTTCCTGTAGTACTCCAGCACGTCGGGGTTCCCGCTCATGCGGCCCCTGCGCAGCACGAACCAGCGCTTCCGCCAGGCCTGCGGGGGCAAAACAGCTTCAGAGCCAAACTCCACTGCAGCAGCCACCACACACAGCACCTGCAGGGCTTCACAGGGCCCCTCAGCTCATGGAACCCAGGCATCAACCCAGCGCTGCCAAGCCCGTCACTAAACCATGCTCCTGAACATCCCACCTGCATGAGTGTTCCAGAATTCCAGGGATGGTGACTCCACCTGTTCCAATGCTTAACAGCCTTTTCAGTGAAGAAATTTTTCCTAATGTTCAACTAAACCTCCCCTGAAACAACCTGAGGCTGTTTTGTCTTGTCCTGCTGCTCATTACCTGGGAGAAGAGTCTGACCCCCACCCGGCCACAACCTTCATTCAGGTAGTTCTAGAGCAATAAGGTCCTCTCTCAGGCCTCTCTTCTCCAGGCTGAACAACCTGAGTTCCTTTAGCTGTTCCTCTTAGGATTTGTGCTCCATGCTTATTTTCTTTCAGGTTTTATACTTGTTCTGATAAGCTTGCCAAATTACAATTTTTATTTGATGCACTTGCTATCAGCTTGCATTGGAGATTGGAGAACAGGCAGAAGGCTGTCCCTGGGAGGTCAAGAACAACATTTTCCCTTCCCCTCACCCCACCAGTATGATGCAGTCAAAATGATCCAATACATCATCTCATCCATAGAAAAGAGAACACTTTTTTTTTTGTAAAACAAAAATACCAAGAACTGCACATTCCTGGAAACAAGTGCCTTTTGCCCAGCAAAGCCTAGAGCTCCAGATACCCTGTGCAGCTTCCCTCCTATGGTTTTCAGTGCTATTACAAAGCTGTTTATGAGCTGCCAATTACTTCTGAAAGCCCAGAACAAACCCCTGAGTGAGCTGTAGTGCTAAAAACAGAAAGCTTCAGCATCTTACAAAAGGACAATTATTTACACAGGCGCTGTCAAGCTGAAGCAAACCTGGCAAGCACTGATGTTTTCTGACACTTGTGACTGAATGTATGGGTCCCATACAGGCTTAAATGAAGCCCTGCAGCATCACTCTATAAAGCTACATGCCTGTTTCTAGGCACAGATTAATATACTTTCCCCTTTTTTATCCAGCAGCTGCTTTTGTTCATCAACAGTGTAAGCACCTCTGTGTTGATTACAGCTGTCACCAACACCTACTCTGGGCCAGAAGAAATCAATCCTGATCTCTGTCCCACAGGGAAAAGCCAAAATAAGACATCAGGACATTTGCCCTTGCCAAACTCCATAAAAACTGTTGGCTATGTCATGCGCAAACCAGCCAGGCCAGGGAGCAGCCAAAGCTCAGGCTGCAGCTGCCCCAGCTCTGATGGAAACCTGGGGAATGTGCAGGGGCTCATTTAAACTGCACAGACCCTGGCTGCTCCACCTGCCTTCACTGCAGTTAAAGTTCATTGAAAGGAACATCTGAACAACCACTACCACAACCTCCCTACCCGAAACTTACCCGAGAACGCTGTGAAAGGACTTGGTCACAACGATGTAAATCTGGGTGGTAGCTTGGGTTTCAGTTAAAAATCACACTCATTTTGCAAAGAGTGGATCTGTCAGTTTAAAGACAGGCAACCATTCAATTTTAAGACAAAATCCCTGAGTTCAGGCTGCTTTCAGTAAGATGTAAGAGTTTTCACTTGCACCGTTTAAGATAATCTAAGCACTACAGATTTTGCTCATGCTGAGTTCCCATAGGCATGGTGATAGCAAAAATGAGCAACAAAGGAATATTAACAATTGTTATGTCAAGAAAAAATAATTTATTTTTGTACTCAAAATAATTTATTTGGGTTTTTTTACAGTGAAGTCAGCTTTTCACAGCTGTCAATTATTCACCCAAAAATTTATCTTAGTAATTCTGTTCAGCCTGGCAGTACCTCAATCTCTTTTGAAAGCAAATGATTCTTCAAATACAGAGAAGAGAGAATGAAATATCATGGGAAAAGCTCTTGCAAGCTTGTGTATGGGAGGAGCATACAGACTGGGGCATCACATCAGGAATAAAGAGGAAAAAGATGGGGTGCAAAGTGTATTGCACAAAGAAAATTAAGTCCTGCCCCCACTGACCCATTAAAGTTCGAAAGTTATTTGTTCTCTGCTGGAAATAGTTAGAGGCAACAGGTAACTGACACATCTTAGGCAAGCATAATGTTGTGGAAAACAGGGAAAAGGAGAAAAATGAAACAGAAAGAAAAGAAAAATGTTTAATGGAGAAGGAACTTTCTAGACTAGCCAGATACCACACTGGAACATGGGCCAACAGGTACCTCATGTATGGTACCAAAAATGGTATCTCTGTCACCTGCAATCCAAGTCCTGCACAGGCTCAATGCACTCCCCACAGATGGCTCAGGACATAAAGGTCACATCTCCTAACACACCCTCACCTGTAAACAACCACAGAGAAAAGTTCCAGAAGATGTGAGACAAACAAGAACTGCTTCCCAGAGAAGCAGACTGCTAAGGCAGTAAGGTGAAAACTCCCACTAGCTTTACCACAAAACCACCTCTTTTTTTGTTTTTTTTTTCCCTCCCAAAGCTGCCAGCCTTGCAGCTTAAATACACCTGACTCCTGCTGATGGAAATGGGATAGAAATCCCCTGCATCTGAGCAAGCTGAGGATGGAAGGGATGGGGGAGCAGCTGCTGCCTGGCACCCAGCTGGGGAAAGGTCAGGGCTACCTGCTGCTGGCTGCTACAACACCCCAAGGCAGGACAGCCCAGTGCCTGATTTCACTTCCAAGCACTTTGGTTTTCATGATTCTAAAGGAGTGTGTAGGCTGCCTTTAGCACAACCCAGGCAGCTGGTGAGAGAACAGAGAAAACTGCTGCTGTGCTTGGGGGAAAGCCCATGGTACCTCCATGAGGAGGCAAGGCTGGCTGGGGTCTGTATGAGGAGCTGCTGCTAACTTGGGGACACAGCCTGAGCAGCTTTGTCATGGGGCTGGCCCTGCCAGGCTGGACATGGAGAGGTGCCCTGTCAGAGAGCTCATGATGGGAAAGGAGAGCAGGGCTGGGTCTCTGGGAGAGAACAGCAGCTATCACAGCTGAGCAGCCGTGAGAGCAGGGCTGAGGGGAAACAATGGCAGATGGCTGCCCAGATCTGCAGGGTGGGCCCCACTCCTCTCCCACAGGGCGGCCTCAACACCTTCCCCAGGCCTGCGGCAGGGCCCAGGCAGCCAAGCCGCCCTGGGCAGCTGAAAAACAAACAGATTGTTCTTGTGGGGGTTACACAGACACATGCAGGAAAGGAGGGGCACAGTGAGACAGAAGAACTGCCCTTTGGTGGTACAACAAGCTCAGGCCAGTCAACAGCCCTTGGGTGGCACCATGGAATGTCCCAAACATTGATGTGCTCTTGGCCTCATGGAGCTACAGGGACCTGTTGTCATCTTATCACAGGGGCTCCATGCTGTTTTCTCCTTGCAAAAATTCCATACCTTCTTGGTGTTTTCTCATGGGCACTCCTCAGCACAGTGACTCATTCCTCTTCACAAAGCAGCCAACTAACTCCAGTTCCCTTCTCAAGCAGCCACCCAACTCTTTTATAGCACTCTTCTTCTCACTGGTTACAGCTGTGGCCTGGTAAAGTCAAGCCTGTTCCTAATCTTTGATAACTGACCCAGGTGCAACTCCTAAGGGGTAAGATTACTTTCTACACTATCTTTATTTTATTATATTCTATCCCACTACAGGGAGCAAAGCAAATATTGGCTGTGCTGCCAACCACTGCAGAGCCTGCAGCACAGGGCAGGGAGAGGCACAGAGGGATGGCAGCCGGGGCCAGCAGCGCAGGTGAATCAACATTTGCACACTTTTAAGCACTCAAGCCCTCTTGAAATGAGGTGCCATGGCAGAGTAGCAGTGGTGTGGGACAATGGAGAGTGTGCTGGAACCACCTGGTAAGCTCACCTGCTGCCATGTGCCAGGGATGTTCTATGTCTGACACCAAAGAGGGAGCAAAAGCAGCAGACACTGCCTCACCCAACACTGGGAAATGGGGAGTGCTGCCAGCCCACAGCCTTGGCTGGACACAGGCATTCAGCACCAGGGAGGGCGCAGAAGGGTGGGAGGAGATGAGAACACCTCTTCCCTGGGTGCTTGCTCTTAACATCAGCTTCATTGTACCATCAAACTGCATCTGCACACGCCCCAGCTCTCTGGGCTCCTTTTTCTGTCCTCCACTTTCTAAGGAAAAAGTGGCATCAGCTGCCGACATGACACAGTTACCTGTGTGGGTGGGGTTGAAGGACCATCTTTTGCACATCCTCTCATATTTGACCTATCCAGTCCCATCACTGCCTCCCCAGACTAATTTCCATTCTGAAACTTTCCCCAGTATGTGCCTTTACTCACAAAATGTTGGCTCCAAACCCTTTTGCTTTTCCTACAATGCTGAGTGACAGTGCACAGGGTTTTTGGACAGGAGCAGGTTTGCCACTGCCAATACACAGGACTTGCCCTGTTCTCTGGCATAGGCAAAGCAGGGGTTTTGGTTCTGGCACACCTTGCAGCAGGAGGCTCTTATCCCTGAGTCAAATATGCTCTCCTCATTTTCCTGCATTTGCCTGCAATCTGCTGTACACCTCCTTTCCCCAGGGTAAGGGATGCAGCACACTGGGGTCACTGGGAGCCCAGCAGTGACAAGCCCTGGCCAGACCAGTCATCAGCAGCAGTTTCATCTCTCAGGGCCTCAGCAGCTCACACATCCTTGTGCAGAGGCTGCTTGGCCCCTCACAGTCCCTGTCCCTGTCTCCAGTCCCCAGCCACACGGCGGAGCAGGGTGGGTTTTACACAGCTGTACATCCTCATTAGTTTCCTTTTTACCATTTTCCAGCCCAAGGCTGCCTCCTCCTTTTCCAGTGTCTGCTGAGGGTGTTGGTACCAGGCTTAGAGAGACCCTGGGAGCCCTGCAGTGGCTTGAGGCCAGTGGGGACACCCAAGGAGGCAGCAGGGCCAGGGTGGCTGGGCTGTGGTGAGGAGGGATTTATTTCAGCTGGTCAGAGCCAATAAAATCTGCCAATATTTAGTCTAGAGCTGCACATGCTGCCAAATTTACAAGAATGTGGATCAGTTTAAGGTGAAAGACTGCACTCCCATGGCTGAGATGAAGCACTTACTTCAAGAGGTACTGATTCCTGGCACTCAGCTTAGGCTCCTCAATCACACTATGGAAAGGTTCTATGCATCCAGGCTATTCCATCCAAACTATTACATTTATTTTTGGGCTCCTGAAATCATTATTTTCTTGATGAAGGAGTGATAGGAAGATTAGAAGTTTACACGTCCTCAAAAGCCTTGTGGGCACTAGAGAGAAGGCTGTATCAGGCAAACACAACTATCATCAGACAAGAGCCAACATCAATCTAGAACAATTTTCATCTGCCCTTCGTAAGTGAAACAGTTCAATGCCAAAAGAAAGAAAGAATTTGCAGCAGCATTGGTTGGCTGCCAGCACATTCCTTTGTGTAACACAAGCTATCAGTGTTTTCATCTTGCCCCATAATTTCTGACTTTGGGAATTCCAGAGTCACATCTAAAAGAAAGAGGAACAGTTCTGTTTCCATTTCAGTAGGGTTTCCAAGAAAGAGATTGCTCCTTCCACAATCTGACGTCTGCTTCTGCTGCATGAGTGGTGTGAGGTTTAGAGGGCTGCTCTTACATGTGAGCATTTGCTCTACCTCAGCACTGTCTGCCAAAAGACATGAGCAAACCTGTTCTGAGCTGGAAAACAGCTGGCTAGTGAACAGGGCAGAATGAAAGCTGAAAAGGTTTAGCCAAGGACCTTCATCGCTTACCTTCTGCCTGAGGACCATGTTCTCATTTGTTTGTACAACATATCCAGTATTTGAGATCTAAATAATTTATCAGAGGACATACAAGCTCAGTGAGGTAAATTGACCTGAAATTTAATTTGCCCTGTGAGTTTTGATTTTTTTCTGGTTTTAAAAACAAAACACAGAACAACCAACAAACCAAACGTGAAATTCTTGACCAGCTATATTAATGCTTACAACTCCCCCATGAGGATAATCTTCATTTTACAGAATGCAGCAAAGGGGATGGCAGGGTGAAGCAGAAAGAAAGGTGGCTGTGGGCTGGTTCCTTGCCTGCCTCGTGGCCTTGCAGGCAGGACAGGCTGCAAGGATGTGGCACAGGACATGTGCTGATCCCCATGCCTGCTGCAGGGCCTCTGGTACTCAAAGAAGAGTTTGACACTCTCTGATAGGAACGACTGCAAAAGGCTTGAGTATTGGGAACTGCTCTCATCCTGCAAAATCCCTTGGAGAGGGGAAAGCAGCAAATCCCACCAGAGAAGGGTTTGGCATGGCTTCTCTCCCACAGCTGGGTGAGGGCTGGGAGCTTCAGCGCACAGTGCCCCTCCTGCCACCCACTGTGGGCCCACAGCTTAAACCACCACCCTCGGGGCAAGAGAACCAGCAGAGCTGCAGGATGATAGTCCCATGGGAGTGCCAGCCCTTGAGACAAGTTTTCATAGCTTGTCTTTTTTAAAGAACAGTTTTTAAACATATTCCTGTGGAAAAAAGAAGTTAAGCGGAACTTTATAGCATTTCCTATAAAAAGCCCAGAAGAGGAAGTTAAAATTCATATGTAGTCAGGTTTGTAAGGAGCTGATTCTAAGCCCACTGAGCCCATGTATGTTAACAGAGGTTCCCTGCCTGCAGAGCAGGGTCCCTGCAAGAGGAATCTGTGCACTGGCAAGGAGTTGGGACCAGCTCCCAGCAAACATCCTTATGTTCAAAGACATTTTGGGAGCTCTTTGTGCCACTTTGCAGAGCAAAGGGCCAGTTCCATGCAGCACATGCTCACAGAATGTGGGACCCTTGCAGAAGGGCTCACACCTTTGCAGCCTGCAGTGCTTGGCTGTAACACTCGATTTACTCTCAGAAAGCAGATGAAAAAGACCCCCACTCTTAAACCACCCAGCCTGTCCCCCAGCTGGAGTTCTGGTTTTGCTATTTCAGCTGTGGCTGTTGGTCTGCAGCACCTATCAGCTCTGCATAATTAATCTCTCGCTGATGAGGCTGCCTGCTTGTCCCTTCCAGTGTGTCCCTGTGGAGCACTCTGGGAGCAGATGAGCTCACTGCCCATCACTTACTGGTTTAATGCTTCTCTTGGATTTTGTCTCTTGTATTTTCCACTCAGCTCTCACAAATGTCTCCAGTAGTGAGAGGCTGAAACTCATGGTTTATGACTGGGAAAGAAAAATCAATAAATACTCAATTTCAGAGAGGGATACTCCTCCCTTAGGCCCTTCCTCTGCCTCCACGGGCATGTAATTCTATTTAATCTAGAGAATAAAATAAGATATTTTTTGAAGTAATTTTTCTCCCTTGGCTTGGGTGCCTGGAAGTTGAGGGGCATTCTCGATTGTGCTGGAAAGGCATTGGCTCTCCCTCTCCCTGCCTGTTCATGCCCACTGCACCTCTGCTTTCTCAAGGCTGGGGCTCAGCTCTGGTGGGAAAAAGCTCAGAGCTAAGCAGTGTTTCCATATAAAACAACTTTCCACAGAGACTGGCACAAATGCTCTGGCTCACCCTGTGCAAAGGGCTGTCCCACAGCAAGCTCAGGACAGGCTGCAGCCTCACAATGGATTTCCATCTGCCACGTTCTGACTGTGTAGTTTCACAATGACTCTAAATGAACCCTGTTTCAAGAAAGTCACCGTGAGCCCTCAGAGGAGATGTGATGGGTACGTAGTACAGGGGGAAATACCTTCTTCCTTTCGAGGTGATACAGCTATGTTAATTGACTAAAAACACCAGTCAGAAAATTTCCTGCACTTTAAGTGCAACGAGAGCTTTGTAATAAAGCACCTCAGAGGACATCCTGTAGAAGTAGAGACGTGTCCTTTGTTTCTCTTTCTTTACATGACGGAATCTATGGTTTGTGAAGAAAAGATGACACACATTTTAAAAAAAGTAGAACAAAATCCCGCAGTCATATGTTGCCTGCTAACCTAGACACATTGCCATTGCCTGCTCTACATCCTAATCCATAATATTTATGGTGCTTTACATAAACAAACATCTGCATCTGAGTGAGTTGCTGCTATTTAATAAACATAAAGATTCTTTGTTACTCTAATGGGTTTGTTTGGGCATGGAAGGTCAAAGTCATAGGGACCCAAAAACTTGGGAATTTTATGTTCTTAAAATACTTGCAGAAGATAAGAAAATTTCTAAAGGTAAAATCAATAATGAAACCACTTCATTTTGGGGAGGGAGAAAGGAGCCAGACATTTGGACAAAGAAATATAATCTTTTTCACTAATGTGCCCTATCATTTAGTAAGGGCAATAAAGAACTGTGCTCCTGACAGTCATGTTGATGAGAGGTTTTCCCTGAGGGCACTGGAAGGGTGACACAGCATCCCTCTGCTCCTATGCAGGTAGGAATTGCTCACAGGACTCTGTGAGCTGCAGGGGAGCAGCAGTGCTGTGCCCTCCTTGCTTTCCCCATAGATCCTGGTGGGTGGTGTCAAGGGGCTCTCCCACAGAGAGAAAATGTGGGTGTTGTGGTTGTGCTGCCCACAGGGGTCCCTGGAGTTCACAGGGCAGGGTGCTGATGGACTATCTTATCCCACAAGATCTTGCTGTGGGGAAGAGCTCACTGACTGATCCCGGCTACAACAAACACAGCCACAGCGGAAAACCACACAGCTCCACCTCACCCTGATATACGTCAAATGGCCTCACAGGGTCCTGTCCTGAGTCTGCAGGGCAGGCAGGACCTCACTGTCACCCCATCACTTGACAGAGCTCACTGCCCACCACTGTCCTAGGCTACGGAGATGGCTCTAGGCTGATAAAGCCTTGCCTGTGAAACACACAGCAGCAAAACACCCGAGGAGTGGTGGCAGGATGGCAATCCATTTCCAATGTATTTCTTCAGCAGTGACATCCTGCAACAGGCATGGAGCCAATGAGTGCCCTCCCCACTGCCAGCCCAGGGCATCACACCTCTATTCTTCCTCCTATTTTGACAGCAGTGGTGCTGAAATCTTGGAGCTCTCCTTGTGAACAGCTGCCCTGCAAATACATGCAGGCCTCTTTGAGCTCATGTGCAGAAAGCATAATGATCAATCAGTATGGAATTAGTGCTGCCTGCCACCCCAGGGGCTGTGCCCCAAGGGCTTCACCTCCCAGGGACAGGCTTGTGGCCAAGGGGGCTTTGTCAGGAGCACTGAGGGACCAGGGCCAGCCAACAAACCTGACAGCACCCATGGGGCACCAGGAAGAGACAGTTGGTATTAATAAAAAATGAAGTAACTCCCCAGCTGCACTTGGCTGTGGCTCACTGGGACTAACAAGATGGTAAAAACAATCTCACTCACTTTCAGGAAACAACTGGAGTTTTTGTGACTCAGCATCACTGTAAAGCTGTGCCCGAAGTGATCTGCAGAACTGATGTAAAATCAGGCTAAGGAAAAGAAAAGCAGCTATGGTGTGATATCTGCACAGGTCTGGGAACAGCCTTGGCCCCAGGATGGCCACCTTCCATCTGGGCTGCCAGCACTTCTAGTGGACCACCAGCACTCATCAAGAGGATGCAATAGGTGAACAAAAGTCCTGGGTGGAGGGAAGCTGATTTTGGCCAGCTGACTTTGCCCAAGCAGGCACATAGAGCCTGTCCCACCTGTATCCCTGCATGCTGTGATGCCAGGCAGGGGGTACCAAAGTACTGGGCACCAGGGCTGGATTTGACTCACATCATGAGCACTCTCATGAGCAGCCTCATACCTTCTGTTTCATTTTGTCTTCCCTTTTCACTTTTAGTGGGGATGTAAAATAGGTCAGAGCTCAGAGCAGAGTTCCCAGCAGCAGAAGACAGCACTGCAGTGATTATTGCTATTCAAGGACCTCCTCCCACCCAGAGCCCTCTACTTCTCCAGGGCAATTTTCCTTCCCAAGTACTGGCACTGTGACACACTAATTCCTTTAAGCTGCCCCTCAAACGACACCTTCTGACTGCTGCCACATTTCTGCAAGCATTTAAGCTCCCTGACAGTGAAGACTTACAGGCAGGACTCTTTACATGAGGATGTTTACAGCCTCGCCTGCTAGCCAAGAGTTTTAGTTCCATATTCCCTCACAGCATGTTTGTACGTAGCATTTAAAATGACACTGTTATCATCCTGAATGCAGTTTAAGTTTCTGGAGTGCTTTTTTTCACCTTTGAATCCTAAAGCACTTGACAACCAGTACATCATGGTTACAGCCTCCATATGTTGAGATGTGTTCACCTGTCACAGGATACACCTGCCTCTGAAGTTGTGCTGTGTTCCTGACACTCAGACTGCTTCTCCACACACCCACAGGGATGCACTCCCATCTGTGTGTTCAGCCTCAGCCAATCTGCAGGGACACTTTTGCATCTGAAACTCTTCATTAGCTGCATAAGGTGGCAGAGGTTGGTGGACACAGAACTGCTGGTCTGGCTTGATGCCACTCCTCTGGTCAGTTAAAAACCAAAATTTGGATTTCTCAGGATGCAGGATTGGATCTTTTACAGACACAAGTTGAAAACAGAGAGAAAGGAAAAAATACACTGACAGGTCTTCCTGGATTTAACCATTAACTTTGTTTTCTCTAAGTGGAAAAAATGCTGCTGAAGCTTTAAGCTGCCTGATAGGAATTCCTACTTTTACATTAAAAGTACTTGTGTAAAATGGTCTGGAAACTCTTAAGATCCCCCTGGCTTGTTCACAATAAATTCTTTAATACTAACTTAAGGAATAAGATGAAATCTTGAATAGAAGTAAATTCTGATTTCTTAGAATGGCTTTAATTCAAAAGTCTTGCACAGTCTTAAAGGATTTTTGGAAGACTGCACAGATCTTTGAGATCTTAATGAAAAATAGGTTGCTCCAGGTTGTTTAAGAAACAACAGCTCTGAAATACAAATGCCGGATATAAGCATCTGCTGAATAACTGAATAATAACTAAGTCACAGGAGTCTTCAGTCATTTTTGGGAACGAGTATAGGAAAATGTATATACCAAAGGGACTGAAGTTTGGACTAATTTTGAGCAAATTTGCTAAACTAATAGCTTTTATGGAAGGACTCCAAACCTGCTTCGCTAAGGAAAGGAGTAGGGGCTAATCCCCTTTCTTGTCACTCGCAGCACAGTGTGAATACAGATGTGCAAAGCAGTTAAAGAGCAGAAAAAACTGCCTGGAGACTGCGCCCTGCCTCAGGCTATCGGGAGTCCCTCTCCCTCTGTTTTACTTGGAACTGGCAGTTTTCTCAGTATTCTTTACACAAACAGAGCAAATTTTGCTGTTTCACCTTGTTAACTGAACATGTGGTGTGAGGTCAGCAACAGTCGCCAGCCTATCTACAACTGTCTGTGCTCACATGATGCTGCAGCTCCAGCATAAACAGGAAATTGGGCAAAGTGACTCTTTTAGTAAGGGACAACAACACCACTTTTTTTTTCTTTTTTTTAAGTGTTCAGCAACACTCTGTCAGACCTAATGAAGGAAAGCAGAGTAGCCAGCAGGAGCAGAATAAAAGCTGCAAATGTTTAGGCTGTAGCACTTTTGCCTGATCATAACAATGAGGTTCAGGAAACGCCCCCACGTTCAGTGTCCTGCTCAGCTGATCTGGGTACACATGGAGTAAAGAGCTGTATCCTCCACATCCCCTTCAGGACAAATCTGGGCTGCTCTTTTTTACATCCTTATTGACTTCACGGCTGCAAAGACTTTGACCTTTGCACTTCATTTCACTCCTAAAATTGCCTGGAGAAAGGAAGTGTGAGGGAGGCAGGCAGCAAAACAGGGAGGAGGCACACATGTGTGGGAGGACTTGCTCTGGAGAGCAGGTCACTTTTGTTGAAAATAAGAATCAACCTTTCTGCACATATGGACAGAGATAGAAAGAAAAATAGGAATAGGTCCAATCTCACAAGAGCAGCTATATAGTATCCAGATGAGCTCTGGTTTTAGGTGTGAGGAGCAGGGCACTGATTTAATTGCAGGCTCCAAGGTACACTGACTCAGAGATCTCCTCTGGGATCTGTGTATTGGCCTGCAATCAGTCCCGTGGGAACCACCCGGCCTTTGCAGTGACATTTAAACTGCACTGATGCAAATGGCAAAGCTCCCGTTTGTTCCGAGGGGGCCAGGTCCTCCTCTTGACAGGAAGCTTTGAGAAATTCAGAGGTTCCCAAAAATGGAAACATGATATGAAAAAATTATCTGAATAAAGGAAATCTGCCTCTGGACTTATGAGGAGCATTTCTACCAACCACATCAGAGGATGAACTCTCCCTTCGTGGCTCTAGCCTGGGTTTTGCGGGTTGCACACAGGCTGCCCACAACTGATTTTTCTCCAGCCAAAGAGCAAATATCTGCTGGTGACTTGAGGCATGGTAAAAGCCCCTGTGAGGGGGAAGGCAGGCTGCCCCCACAGGTTTTACCCTGGCCATACCTGGTCAGGGCAGGTCGTGTGCAGCACAAACACCCAGCTCTTATAGCCACACGGGCAGAGTGGCAAGCCAGGCACCACGATGAGCTGCCAGGGCTCCTGCAGGAGCAGAGGGTGTTTGGTGCACTGGGAGAGCTGCTGGAATGCAACCAGAACACAAATGAATTATGGGGAAATAAAGTGAAGTTTGGAAGGGTCTGTATTTGTCCCAGAAATGTGGTTTGAGCAATCAGGTCTCTGCAGCCTCCAACTGGAAGCAGTGCTGTGTGATTCAGATGCTCAGCCAAAGCCAGTCATCACTGGCCAGATTCCCTCGGTGAATATTTACAGAAAACAAACCAGACTATAAACTAAGAGTTATTTGTCAGACCTATTTAGTAAATATTATAATTGTATTTAAGAGCACACCAAGTGTGTGGGCAAGGCACAAACCAAAACAGACGGTGGAATGTGCTGGGTGAAGTCTCTACATTGCATATATGCAAGTACTGATGTTTCTGAAAGGGGCTATGTTTAGGTGGCCCATGCTTCCTTTAAAGTGAATTGAGTTGAACCTCAAAACACTGAAGGTAGCTGAAAGTGCTCAATAGCTGCTTTTTGTACCCATTTGTTCATTTCAAAGTACATTATTAGAAAGCCAGATACGTTATGGAATTTATAATTCTATTTTGATTGCGCTTCTGCAGTTTTCACCTGTCTTCTCATCAACTAAATTGTGATGCTTAACCTTTAATTATTCTCTAGGCAGTGTTACATCTCCAGACCTGGGTTTACTTCTTTAAAAGCTGTCTTAAAATAGTCTCTGCTTTATACTTGACAGGAGGCAGAGCTAGTTTTTAAATAGTTTTAGACTTATTTTTTTGTTCTCCTTAGTTTGTGTAAAAGTGGTCATCAGTCACATGGCTCATAATGTACAGCATTCACTGGTTGTCATTTTTTATTTTAAAATACATAAATGTTAGGAAAAATATAAACAATGCTCCTTTTGCCAGGTTTTCTTTTTTTTGTTTAAAAATTCTCTCTGAGTTGTCAGTACTTTTTCTGTTGGTGTTGGGCCCTGCGTGTCATCCAAGGAAAGGAGTTTCAGGATGAAGGGTTTGAAGAAATAGCACCCGGTGAGCTCAGCTTTCCTTTATGTTTTAGGTGTGTTTCACACAGTCAGCTGGTTAAAGTCAGCTCGAGCGTGCAAACACAGCTTGTGTAAACTTCCCATGCTCAGGAGATAACTGCTGAGCTCTGGGAAGGCACTGCTGCTGCCTGTGAAATTCTGCAGGCCTGTGCTGCTTGCCTCAGGGCTCTGCCTTCTTCACAGCAGCCCGTGGAGCAGAATGCTCCAGTGGAGCTGGGAATGAGCAGCAGGGCACAAACCTGGCCTCTGGATTGCACCTGGCTCCTGAGCTGTGCTGCTCCCAGATCCACACAACACCCACAGGGTCAGTGAGTCCAGCTCCTGGCCCTGCACAGCACCATCCTCAAGAGCCACCGTGTGCCTGAGAGCATTGTCCCAACAGTTCCTGAGCTCTGGCAGCCTTGGTGCTGTGACTACTTCCCCAGGGAGCCTGGTCCAGTGCCCAGCCACCCTCTGGGTGAAGAAGCATTCCTTGATATCCAACCTAAACCTACCCTGACACAGCTTCACGTTGTTCTTTGGTTCTCTTACTGGTCACCAGACAGGAGATCAGTGTCTGCATCTCTTTTTACCCTCATGAGGAAGCATCCTCATCATCAGCCCTTTCTCTTCTCACCTCCTGAGACTAGTTCTCCCCATTGCAAATCACATGTAGGTTAAGCTTTTTCAGCCCCCTGTTACTGCTGCAGCTTTTGCCTGGATGTGGAGAGGTGAATGTGGCCAGGGTGGGCATATGCTATAGCTCTGTATATTGAAAAAACTCAGCATGGCAAATAGGGTCCTAAGAGCATATGTAAAGTTTATCTTCATTTCCATGACTTCTCAAACTTCCCTTGCTGAACCAAATGATGAAATCACAACATGTTCAGAAATATTAAATCATTTCCTCAACATCTGATACAACAGGCTGCAGAAGGAAAACAATTACTTCTGGCATGCTGCACACTTTAACACTCTGAATTCTGGCATCCCAGCCTATTTACAGGCTTTCACTCTGATCGCAGCACCATTGAAACAACTGTGGACCATGATTTATTTCATGGGAAATGCCCCAGACTTGCTGAACCCAGCTTTGCCTGGACACTGAGGATCTCAGACCACACAGTGCACAAACTTCAGGATGCCCCAAACCAGCTTCCTCCTGCTGGCCCGTGGGCAGCAGACTGGTGCCACTCAGCAATGTGCCTAAGCCAGCACTGGGCACTGCCCTGCTGTCCCTGTGGTGCAGAAGGCTCAGATTCATTGTGGCACTGAAAGGATGAGGGGTAATGCAAGGACTGCCCTGCCTGGCTGGGCACCCACCTGTGCCTCCCCACTGCCTGCTCTGCCCTGGGTGAGCACCATGGGCAAGGGAAGGGCAGAGTGGGGCTGCTCCTCAGGTCCTCCCTGGTAGGGCTGCTGATGCCAGGGAGAGCAACACCCCCCTAACAGAAGAGAGAGAAAGAGTGAAAACTAAAAGTGCTAATTTCTGCAGAACCCCATGGATTTCACACCCAGAAGCGTTCCTTGCTGCAGGCTGATGAAAATGCAGCCTGCAAGAGGACAAGCCAGCTTTCCTGAGCAGGTGCCTTCTCTTTGGGGTTATGTTCAGTCAGTTGACAGGGATTTGTAATGCAGATTTTTTTGTGAGTACAGCAAGAGTAAAACTCACTGCCAAACTCCACAAATAGTGGAACAGTTTGGGAGTAAAGACAGATTTCAGAAATGAAAGTTCAGCTTGATGTATTGGGAACAACGTGCAATTAATGTGCTCAGCAATGTCTTAAATATGAGCGATGTGGGAGAAGGGTAATAGCTCCCTTTCTATCATTTTTCAACCTGTCAGCACACTAATCTATGAAACACCAAAATCCAGATTCTTAGTAATGTAAACTGGTAAACGTGGTTGAAGGCAGTGATATTGTGCAGCCTATCTGGATCTATGTCTTTTTTAAACAGTATCAGAAGAGTATGTGCTTGTGGGATGGTGAAATAGGATCAATGTTACTGTTACAAAAGTGAGGACAATGAGCCAGCTGGGTTTTTCCACAGGCATTTTCAAAACTACAGCGTTTATTTCTGCTTTTCTGCAACTTCTTCTCTATCTCTTCTCCTCCCTTCCCTATCCTTTTTTTTTTTTTTTTTTTTTTTTTTTTTTTTTTTTTTTTGTGTGGTTTATACACTCTGAGCTACACCCAGAAAATGAGGTCACCAGGGAGCAGTAAGGATGTGGATGCAGACTGTGATGCATCATTTGCTCTGTGCATGCTGCTGGCTGCTTTCTCTCCCCAGGGCTCCCTGGCAGCAGCCAGAGAAGGGACCAGGAAGGAGGAGAAGGCATCGAGACTGGATTGCTCCTGTGCCACTGCCTCTGCTGCTGGTGCTGTATGAACAGGCACTGGGGAAAAACACAGACAGATGGGATGTGCTTCAGGGAGAGCTTTCTTGTGCCCTCCTGGTGTCTGCAGCGAAACAATGAGGGATCCTTCACACCCAGGCTGCTGCATCCCATGGAGGGTAAGGGCTGTAAGGTCTGTCATGCCTCACCCAGCCACCCTCTCCTATGCCAGGGCTGCAGGCAAATGGGGAATATGAAGAACTGCACAAGCTCCTTGGCCATCCCCTTTCCTGCTGGTTCCCCTGCCTCCCCTTAGTGTGAGCTGTGCCCTCCCAGCCAGTCACGGCAGGACAATGCCACCACCTTTGTGCACAGTCACCTGCACACGTTCTGCGCTGAGGGAGACACCTGTACACTTGTCCCCCCTGTGTCCTGATGTCTGGGGAGACCCTGAAGCACATCCAGGGCATCTGAAGCACATGTGACTCAGCCCCAGGAGGCTGCAGTGAGGGATGCTCAGGATGATGCCACCCCGACCAGCTGGTGAGGCCAGGCTGCTGTGCTGGGATGAAAGGCCCATGTCCCCTTGGCCATGACCAAGGTGTGTTCTGCTTTCCTCTGATGGGAAGAGTTGGTCAATTTGCTTTAAAACCATACCTCAGCCAGCCCAAATTCTACAGATCTTCAAAGCCAAAAGTGTACAGCCATCTGCCTAGTCTGCAGTGCTTGCACATGCTTCTGAAGGAAGCAAATGCAAGTGTGGCTGATGCTAATACTCGAACTGCTTGAATGCTGTCAACTTGAATTGCAAAATAGGAGCTGAAGTGAAATTCCAGCTGCCTTGGAGTTCCTCTGCTGAATTTTGAAATAATTTTCAGTTTTGAAGTGGGTTTTATTGCTTCTAATCCTATAGGAAAGATTAATGAAGACTGAGAAACCAGCAGCAGAAATGCCAAGACAGCATTACTCACTAAGATCTGCTCCAACCAAAATGCAGGCTCATAAAAATTCAAAGCTCTCCATAGATCAGCTGAATGTGCAAGCAGAGTTGATGCACAGGGCTCTCCTCCTGTGTTGAGGACATTGCACTCCCAGTCACTGCTGAGTTCTCCTCTTCCTCTCACCAATGATGCCCCAGCCACAGAATGGTTAAATACCTGAAGGTTTGTGCCCAGCAATGTGCTTTCCGCTCATTTCAAAGAGTGCAAACCCTGCACAGTCAGTGCCTTCACACTGGCAGGCACTGACTGTGCAGGATTTGCACTCTCTGACACAAGCTGAAAGCAGGAAAGCCCTGCTCAGAGCATTTATCTTGGGGAGGGTGTGGAGACAGACACATCACAACAAAGAAACCATGTGCAACATCCTTGGCTCTGCACTGGAGCTACAGTGCTCAGCCTGTTAGACAAAAGCAAAGCAGAATTTCCCTGTGGAAATTCAGTCTTCAGCTGAAATGTGGTGCTTGGGAGCCATGCAGATTATTCTTTTTATAACAGGTCTCAAATCCACTTCTGTTTTAGCAGGCAATGTTCTGCTCCCTGGCTCTGCCATTTAGGCTCCTGCCTGATGTTATTTTAGGAGTGACAGCATGTGGGTATCAACAGGCCTGTTGGTGCTTGTAGGTAATGATGGGAGAAGGGATGCAGGCTTTCTTTAGAGAGGTCACTTCAAGGGTGTTTATGTTCTAGGAGCAAAGCAAGACCACAGAATAGTAAGTGTTTTCAAAGGCAGAGGTAAAGTGAGAGCTAAAAAGAGAGAGTAGGGGAGTCCCAATGGGCAAGAAGACTGGAAAGGCAGAAATGGGAGGAGCAGGAAAGCTGAAGGAAGAAGGACAAATTAAAAAAGAACTGTGGGGACCATGCAGAGAATGGAGGGGAGGATGTCACAGAGGAGCAGCTTCATCCCCAGCAGCTCCCACACAGCACAACCTGCAGAAAGCTGACAGTAAACCCCTGCTCCTAGCATGAGGAAGGCACAGCTCCTCCAGCAAGGGCTTCTCAAAATGAGACCTAGTTTTTGCTAGGGGTGGAGTAGCCCCATCACACTCTGAATCATCGGCCCTGGGCTGGCCATTGTGTGCATTGTTAGGAGGTGTCTCCTCAGCGAAAGCCAAGCAGAAAAGCCAGCAAAGCAACAGGAGGGAAGAGGCCGTTACTGAAATCCTATGAGGACAGTGAGGAATGATGACAGACAATGCCTCACATCCCTGCTGCCATTGCAGGAGCTGCCAGTGCAACAGCACAGTGCCCAAAGCAGGGTGTGACAGGCACAGCTGGCCTGGGCAGCTCACAGCTGGCACCTCTGGCTGCTGCTAAAGAACTGCAGAGAGCCCTAGAAACCTCCTGTTTTGCTAGTGCACTGCAAGCAGAGGGCAAGAGCTAATCAGGAGCTGTGCTAATTAAGCTGCCTACTGCTGGGAGAGGATGGGGATGTGGCTGGATGCCAACAGTAATATGGTAGGCGGGACCGGAGGGCTCCGCTGACTCCCAGGGAAAGTCTGCTTTGGTAACCCGGTCCTTACGCATTTTCTTCCCTCTCCTGGGGTTGCTGGTGGAACGATACAGCCCCTGAAGCCTTTTCAGAGCCCTGGAGGGGCTCCTGGAGGGACACGGGCAGCAGCCCCTGGTCCTGGCAGGAGGGCAGAGCTCAGTGGGAGCAGCCGCTGGGCCCGCGTCCCCTCTGCTCAGCCCCGCCGTGGGCTGGGGCTGCTGCTGCTGGCACAGCTACAGCCTCGTGTTTTTTGACCTTTTACTCTTCCAGAGATAGAAATGGGATTTGTCTGAGGCTTGGAATAACTTCCTGTGATTGTGCTGGAGAGGGCTAGTCTGGCTCGCTAGATAGCTGTGTCTGTCGGGCTGGCTCAGAACGGAGAGAGCCTCTGCTCTGACCGAGCTGGAGACAGATTTAAAGGAGCCCAAAGACACAGCTGGGCCTTAGAGAAAAATAAGCTGAGAGCATTATACATTGTCCCCAGAAGGACAACTGGGCTTGGGCTGTTTCTGGCATTAGCCATTACTGGAGAACCACAAACAACCCTGAAGCAAATGGTGTCTGTGTTTTCATAGTGATTCCTCACATGGTAACTTATAAATCCTCTCTGGATCAGTGATGAGTGTGTGTCTGCGTGTGTGGGAAAGTAGGTAATGGTCTGAAAATTGATCCTTTGGGATGATGAGAGCAGGCAATGGCTGTACAAGCCTCCCCCTCCTCCTCAGCCATTCCTCTGCCCCTGCTCCAGCACAGCCAGTGACACTGGGCAGCCACTGAGGCTAAACTCATCTTTTTTTTCCTGCATCTTTTGATGCCCTTCTGCATCTCTTTTGTTCCATCTTAAACTGACTTGTAGCAGCCTTTACAGGTGACATTGACAGATTAGACGTTTTCAGCACAACATTCAACAGATCTGTTGGGATCTCCCAAAGAATTAAGGAAATGTACTTCAAACAAAGCCTTTTCTAAGCAAGCCTTTAGTTGTTTCTTGTATTTTACTCATCAGTACTCAAAATCACTATGTACAAGATGTGTGCTAGTGCATTCCTGTGTGACTCACTCACAGCCTGGCTGCCTCTGACTCTCCTTTCTTGAAGTCTGGAGTAGGATACTGATATTCCTTTGAACAACTGAAGATAAAGCACCTGGTGGGCAGGATCCTTGACTGAAAATGGTAATTCTGTACTCTTCTGGCCACCGGCAGTGCCAGCTGGAGATCCCCTGGCACACTCCAAGGAACACTCAGGCTATGTCCAGCCCAGCCATCAGCCCCTTCCCCTCCGGACTGGGTCACCTTGCTGGAGGTGTGAGCCTCCCTCCTTGGCACTGCTTGGACAGGACAGGGAAAACAGCTCTCCCAGGGCTGCAGCTGGAGCTGGAGCTGTGCTGTTCCCAGCACCAGTGAGTTTCATAATGAGTAAGAAATAAAAATTTGGATCTTCCTGCCCAGCAAAAGCAGAGCTGTCCCAAAGCCAAGTCACGTTTCTGTTGCAAACAAGTCCGAACACAAAAGTTCAAGACACTTAACACTTCTGTGCAAAGACACCATTCACAGGTTTTCAGCCTCAGGGGAATTCAGGGTGTTAGTGATACGTATCAGCAAATGTGATTTATAATGTAATTGTACAATACAGTAAGAGGGTAACCCTTGAGCCTGTGAGCCTCAGTCACAGCCAGCAGCAGAAGGAAGCACTGCTGGACTGCACTGTTTATCTGTTTGCATCAAGTTCTGGCTCCAACATATATTTCACTTACTGCTTTCTACATAGAAAGTGTCAAACAAACTGGAATTTTGAATAAGTTTTTATAAAAAGAAATTTGCAACCCAAACAGTGAAAAATTAGCAAAGAAAACCCACCTAGTTTATTTGTAGGTAATTTAATATAATTCATTAATTTAAAACCCTTTTAAAAGTGTTTAAATGCTTTTGTATATTTTTCCAATTCTATTCAAATGCAACTTGCTTCAAGTCACACCCTTGCTGGGGGAGAGCAAACTTTTCACAGTGATACCTCTTTAACAAAAAAATTGTAACATAAAGAACATGAGTAATTGTATATTAAACTACAGCAATGCCTTGATATTTATGGATGGAGATAAAGCATGCTTGTTAGCAGAAATAAGCACTACATTTATCCTAAAAACTTCACTTAATGGTAAATCACTGCACATCAGCTAATGAAACTGTATTTCAAGGAAATAAAAGAAAAAGCTCCTGTGGCAAAAAAAAAGGACTAAGAAATCTCAATTCAATTCAAAGATTTATACCTTCTCATTTAATATCATAAAAATCTGTGTTAACACTATGTGAATTAATGCTCTTTATAGGGAAATTTCCTCAGGATGACTGGACTAGACTGGGGAAGTATCATGAGGGGGAGCTGTTGAAATTAAAAATAAAACTACTAGTGCTCTTAGACTGAGCAGAACTTGCAGCCTGTGATCAGTGGTGCTGCATGCAATGCTCTTTTCCTACCACAGTCATGTAGGTCAAAAAGACAGTGATGGACTGCCACAACACAGAGCATCTGTTAACCCACACATTAAAAGGTATCCGAGGGCTAAGTCATTAATCTTTCTCACCCCACCTTATTTCCAACAACTGAACTCAGGTATTTTACTTGTGGTACAGCAGGCAGCTACCAGAAGTTTTCCCAAGGACTCTGAGAATAATGCACATTAACAGAGTCTTTGGAGCTTCTCATGCACGTGGGATTTCCCTGGGCTCTCAGTGTTCACAGACTCTGAGCTGTGGCTACAGCCACAACTCAAACACAGACAGAGTTTGATCTAAGAGCAAACATGCAGATATGGCTGATACCACTTAAAAGGACCAGGTATGTACACATGCAGGAGCTGACACTTTGGTGAGCACGTGTGAAGTAGGTCAGCACTCAGGGAGTCTACCAGGCACAATGAATGGAGTGTAGGTGTGAGAGCTTACCATGACCAAAACAACAACAAAAAAACCCAAATAAACACCACCACAACAAGATGTAAAACACTGCAGCTCAGCTCCCTGTAAGCTCAGGCTTTTCTCTACTACACCAGGAAAAGAAAACCCAGAAGAGAAGACCTGTTACTCAGACTCCTTCAGGCTGCAGACCTCTTCCCTTACAGTTTCATAACCCATCACAAAGCATGCCAGTGTTTTTCCATCCACTGCTCTTGGGCCAGTGACATCAATCCTGATACACACTGTGCCCTACACACAAACCCAGGGAGGCATCCCACAATGGCTGCATCGAGAGACTCCCTCACAGCAACATCAAAACTTCACATCAGCAAAGATGTTACATCATCCTGAAAGTCTGCTTGCATTCTCATAAAGTTTCTGAAATTCTCTGCAAAAGGCAGGTTGGCTACAGAGGCAAGAACTTCCTGTCCCAGTCTTGAAGATTGGTGAAATGTTCATTCTTCAGCAACCCCTTGCTGTCATTGTCTGACCCAGTTCCAGGAGCAGGAAGCTGTGCTGCTGTGTTGTCACTTCTGACACCCAAACTCCACAGATCTGCCCTGCCTGCAGAGCAGGGATGGTGGCAGGAGCTGGAAGCAGAACTGTGAACTTCACAGTGGCTGGTTTTGCTAAGTGAATCCCATAAAAAGTGATGTGAGATAAAGGCTGTGTGAGCACAGAGCAAACAAACACTCCACACAGATCCTGAGACTCCAGAGAGCTTAGCACAGTTAGAAGGAGTCTCTACCTCTTATGTGAAAGAAAACTTCTGAAATTCAGCCTGACAGAAACTCTTCTGTCAAAGGCTGTTTCCTGAGGGTACCAAAAAATGCCCAATCATTCATGACCAAATAATTTGCTCTTCAAGCTTAGGTCCCAGTTCCGGAAAGCTCTTAAGCACATGCTTCACAGCAAGCTCAGGAATAGTTTTGAACTCATTTAAACTGAAATTTAAGGTATTGAGCCTGATTATTTTTTTACTATTGTCCAAGTTTTCCTTGCCATTTTCACTACCCAAAGTGTGAGCAGCATCTGGCAAGATTAAAGGAGAATTTCGACTCTGACTAAGGGAAATACTCCTATTTAACCATCTTCTTGCTTCAGAGAAAGTGAACATTTTTTTCAGAAGAATGCCATGCACAGTATGTATTTAACACATACACATTGGTATGGTAGGAAACTGAAGGGACACTTCCTCTTCTAAAGCAAAAGCCATGCACCAAGAGGCCAGCAAGCACCATGAACATGTGCATGAGAGGGACATGGAAATCTTCTGGGATGTTGAATGGTTGACATCTAATAATTTTGATTTGCAAATGTGCCATACAAAACCAACAGCACAATTAACCTCTTTCTGCATGGGTAGAAGTCTTCCCCTGGTTCAGCAGAGAGACTGAGGCAGAGTTTGCTTCTTCAAGTCCTGCAATGATTCCTTAATTATTTGGAAGTGGTGGAGTCACCATCCCTGGAGGTATTTAAAGGACATGCAGATGTGGTACTTGGAGCCGTGGTTTAGTGGTGGGCTTGGCAGTGCTGGGTTAACTGGTTGGACTCCATGATTTTGAAGGTTTTTATCCAACCTAAATGATTCTGTGTTAAGGGAGCTTGGCCTGTGGGAGGTCAAACTGTGTAAATGGAAGAGCTGTTTGTGCTGTGAGTAAGGAAGTTTAAGTTTGACCTGCAGTGAGTGTGTAAGGCTGCAGAGAGGAAGGGCTTTCTCTGGTGCTGCACCCAGAGCAATCTCTCTTTTGTCTAAAGGCCACTGTGGCTGTGACTCACACACAGCCATCACACTATTAACACTTTTATTCCAACTAGTTATTTCTGGCTTTTGGCAGTTAAAATACCTGAATGCCCAGAGTGCTCCAGGGTAACTATAGTAATTACAAAAACAAACAACAGCAGCTCGACCCGTGGGTCAGCTGAAGCCAAACTCTGAATCACACATTTATTTTTTACCTATAGTTATGAAAAGGAATTTAGGCTGGACAGCAGGGCAGTTCATTTCCCAGCCAGCCCGGGGTGCTTAGCCAGACAAGCTGAGCAGAGATGCTGTGGCTGCTCACCCCCTCCATGGGAGACGCAGAGAGGCGGGTGCTGCACAGAACTTCATCAGACACACTTTGTAAATCCACTGGAGGCTCATGGACTGAATGAATGATCTTTCTTTTCCTGGTATTCATAATCTATATGTTTCAGAGAGCTCTGAGGATCAGAGCTCTGAAGTCAGGAGAAAGACTGTTCAAGCTCTAGGCCTCCTTTACACTTCCAGTTCTTGCTACTCCTGCAACAGTGGTCAGCTCACTCTCAGCTGTGTCAGTCATTTGCAGCTTCATATTGGAAGGGGTAGGACCGTCTAGAAGAAGCCATAATGTAGTTAAATTAATTACCTTGCATCTCAAAAATGTCACATTTTATTTTTAACCAAAATACATTTGCTGATGCAAGGCTACATTACTGCTTCACCAAAATGGGTTCCTTCAAGTCCTCTCCCTCTCTAAAACAAGTCAAAATTTACTATCTATTTTGATTATTTAGGATAATTTGATTATTTAGGATATTGTAAAGACAGATGGCTCAGTAGCCAAACAGTTTTCAAGTACATAGTCCAACAGCTGAAGTGCAATGTAAGAAACCAGATCAATTACAAATAACAAGCAAATATATCAGATAATAAATTTTAAAGATAAACAATGATCCTTCAGTTGTTCTTCTATTTATTTTCTATAAAATCAATTTTGCTAAACTAGAGGGCCATGAGGTGTGTATTATCAGTAAATAAAAAGATCAGAATACAATGGAGCAAGACCTTTATGATTCACCAGTAAACCACGAGAAAGAAACCACCAGTCTGGAAGCATCACACCTTCCAGCAGAACAAGATGCAATAAAATGTGTAACAGGAACAGCCAAGCTAAGTTGCAGACAGCTCCCAGTTCTCTAAAGCTGTGGGCCTCATCTTAACTGAATAAGATCTAAATTAAATTAAATCCAAAATCTCAAGGTTTGAAAAAAAATCAACCCAAACCCTAATACACTAAAAAGGAAAATATAATGAATTTTTGTTTCTTCTTCTGGATTTCATTAAAATACACAAGTGCAAAATACTGTCTACAAACATGAAGCCAGAGTTGCACAGAGGAGAGAAATTCTGTGTAGGCTGAGATAATTCTTGCACATGATACCCCAAAAGGGTGGTTCTGAATGAGAAAAGAGTTGTTTTTGTTTTTTTTTTTAAGGTGTTGCCCTTGTTGCCTGGGCGCTGTCCACAGCAACAGTGCAGGGAAGAGCACAGAAAGGACCCTGTAAAGCCAGGGAGTATTCAGGGATGGGCACTGTGCAGCCCTCACAGCTTTCTACTGTGGATTAACTGACTTTTTGAATAACAAATCTTCTGAATTCTGTAGGGAAAGAGAAGGCTTACTCTTGTGCCATTCCCCATGTCATTCCTGGTTTCCAGGCAGGAATTCTGCAGGAGTTCCCTTAAGGAGAAAGCCAAGATAGTAAATCCCTTCCCCTGATCGCTCCTACCCCAACAATGCACAATATTGTTGAGTAAAACTGGAGTCATACTCACAGGCAGCAGATATAAAAGAGACTTCTGAAAGCAGTGGTTGTACACAGAAAGCACTAACTGCTTTCCTTTTTTTAGACCTCATGCTTATTTGTTTAAGCCACTAAGACACATTTGCATGTTACCTTTTTCTGGTCAGACATGAGAAAAAAACCTTAGAAATAAACGCAAGAGCAAGTAACACCTCCTGCCAACTTTCAAGTTTAATTTTAACTCATGAAACACTTCAGCTAAGATCAATCGCTTGATTTTACGTCCTTAAAGAAGCAAAGAGTAGGATCAAAAATGACTTTACTAAGAGGTGGAAAGAAACAACAGAACCCCAACTATTATCTTTTCTTATTTTAAACCTCATCCCACACTTGACACAAATTTAGAACTGAATGCGGAATTACTCCTACTCTTCTCCTTCACTTATGACTCTTTCTCACCACGTTTTCCAGACTGTGAATGTTCCTTGTGAGGGTCCAGTGCAGCAAGAACCATGCATGGTGTGTGCTGCACCAGGCTGCCAGCTGCTGATGTGGTGATGGCAGCTAAGGCTAATTGCTAGATTTAAATTCAGCCTGCTGGGAGGTAGAATACCACCTAGTGAGGACAAAGATCTGTGTTACACTAGCAGAGATGCCAAACCAGCCAGAAGTGAGTGGATTCCAAACCCCAACATTGCAGAGGTTTTTCAGCCACAGAGTTAAGAGTGGCTGTAGCAGAAATGTGCCCATTCTGAGGGCACTGGCCCAGAAATGGTGGTTTTATGATTGATCTGGTCCTTCTGCAGATAGAAAAGCCTTTTCTCAGCAGAAAATACACTTTTTTATTACTTTACAATGCCCAGAAAAAACATATGGTGATGCTGTTTTGATGTTTGTGTTAAAAGCCATTGCAGAATCCCAGGGAGCTGTTTTCCAGGGACAGGCCAAGGGAAATAAATGCTTCTCCCATTTGTAAAGACTCTGATTCAGAGGGGAGACCATAAAGAGAGAAAACAGTATCACACAGGAAAATTAGGAATGGCGTCTTGGCCTTAGAGAAACAAGGAGAAAAATTTATTTTCTGACTTCAGCAGGTTACAAGAATAATCAGACACACACAAAGCCATGTGTCCTGTGCATGGTAAACATAAGCAATAAAATGTGATGTCTCAACCAGGGAAATTTGTCTCAAACCAGGGAAATTTGTTGAAAAGCAATCTAACCCCAGAAAGCTGATGGGCTGACTTTAAGATGTAGAGGAATACTGAAAAAGCTTCCAAAGAAGGCAAGGAAGATTTTGATGACACTACTCCTTGCCCAGCAAACTGTATTTTCTTGGGGAAATTTCAAGGATTGCAACAGACAGAAAAATTTCAGACAGTGGGCACTTTCTGATTTCACACTCAACACTGTCTGCAATTGGTGGTTTCTGATGGGCATGGTGTGTGCTAAATACAACCCAAAGAATTTTGCTCTGACTTTGGCCCTCCCTGTGGTGCTGCCATAGCTATTTCTGTGTGCAATCAGAGGAGAGGTTGGACAGATGAAGACTTGAGGAGAAACACAAAGCATTGCTTTTGCCAGGCAGCTCCAAGCTTACAGTGTTTCCTCAGCTGGGTTCCAGGAGATTTTCAAGAAAAATCAACCCTGCTGACTTTTATGGAATTCCAATGTGCTTCTTGTTTCAGATGAAGCAGTGCCAGTGCCATTATTTAATGTTCATATCAATGAAAGACTGTGTGAAGCTGATTCTCTTTCACCCTCTCAGCATGGATACTCAGACTATCTCTGATACTCCTACTACCTTTTTACTGTGAATCAAACCACCATCAAAGAACCCACATAGGAAACAAAATGGATTTAGATGCTTAAATGACTTATACAATCTAGCCTGGGAGCAATGGGATGTTTGTGCCTGTATTCCTCAAAAGGGCCCCTCTAAACCAATAATGCAGCAGACTCCTGCTGCAATGCTCTTTTTGCACAAGTAAGAATTTGCATTATCCTTTCCTCTTCTGAAAAAAAGTTTGAGCTGTCTTCCAATGATTTATTCATGTGGTGTAATTAAGCACAGAATGTGACCAGGCTTAGCAGAGGCACAATTTCCAGCTCTGTGGTTTCTCACCTCTGAGACTATTTACTATTTGCTTGCCAGTAATTACCACAACCATCTCCTGCTTTGAATTCTGCTACAGAAGAGGGTTTCCAATTACTTTCCTTAACCTTAAAGGGAACTTAATTTTAAAACTCTCTGAATGGAGAACTTCCATGAATCAGGAAATAAAACCATTTGCAAGTTTTTCTTCTTGCTTGTTCACCAGGTTATTTGTTATTGGTTTCAAAATGCCCTGGCCAGCATTTCTTTTCAGTCCCTGAAGTATTTTTGTTGTTGTTTTTTAATACACCCTGTGCCTAAAGGGACAAATGCTTGGAAGTGTTTACATTTTTCACTTGTTTCTTGGAAATGATGACCCACAGATAAAAAGAATACTTCTGCAATGATAATTGGCACTTCAAGAGCTTCTAGTCTTACTGACTGTTTGAATTAATTTTTAAACCCATCACAGATGTCCATATTTTATTCTGTGAGTTTCTTATTACTTAAAATGGGAATTATGATGCTAACTAATATTATTGCATTGCTGTTGTCATGAGATTATAATATACACAATTTAAACAATGGTTTATTGGAAAAAAAAAAAGAAAATGGAATTTTAAGCCTATCTAGGAATTTGGGGTATTTGAGTAGTCATCTTTCAATAAATCCAAAATAAATATTTTAAATATGCCATAGGACATTCCCGTCTATCTCTTTGAATACTAATATTGAACCTCAGTCTCCTCTCCACAATGGTTCATGTCAATTTTTACAAAAATTAGGCAGAATAATCCAATTGCCTTGAATCCAGATGGATTAGGACTTTGTGTGTGTTTAATCCAAGGCTCCTTCTCCATGTCAGATTTTGTGTATGTTCCTATTTGACAATTAAAAAGGAAAATGAAAGCTTTTCTTGGGTACAAAATCATGTGCAAAATCAGGCCCATTATGTACAACTAAAGCTGAAGATGAATGAAGCACTGAAATCATCCCATGCCCATTCCGTGCACCACTTCTTGCATCCAGTTTGAAAAATTGGTATTTTTGCAGGCCATAGCATTCTTTAGTGTTTTTCAGGATATTTTCACTTTCATTCTTTTGCTGCAAAGAACCAATGTCTCTAGAGACAGACTGCTGCTTGCATGCTTTCTAATCCACATTTAAATCAGAACCCATGACATACACCTATGATTAATTTCACACATTGCTTCAGCTCTGAGGTAGAAACCCTTTTCTCACAGCATTATGAGACTGATGTCACGTGCTGTGTGTGTCAGAAAAACCCTCTGAGAGAGACAGCTCAGCCCCTCCAGAGCTCCAGGACCACAGCTCCACTCACACGAATACAAACATGTTCCAATACCCCCTAAAGAGCCCCTGATTAAAGAAGCTGCCATTCAGGGGACAGAAGCAGCAAGGAGAGATCTTATTGTTGGTTTGCCATTTTCTAAGCCTGTGGCTACTTCACTTTTATGAGGGCACAGCCACCCAAGGGGGCCAGGGCAGCATCTGCAGGGATGCTGAGATTAACCAAAGGAGGGATGTGGGAGAGGAGGAGGTGGCTGCAGAGAGTCAAAGGCAGGAGAGCCAAGGGCCTCTGAAGAGGCACTCTGGTCCTGGGCTGCACTGAGTGCCACACTCTTTTGGGGTTTATTTTTGCACACCACAAAGGTGCTGCCTCCATCCTGACAGCTCCAGAGTTTTGTGCCAGACACAGCTGAGCATGGATTGTGCCTGAGCATGGATTGGTGGCTCTGCCTTGCCTGTGCACAGGCCAAAAGCACCAGTTCTGCTTTTACTGCCATGGGAGCTGTAACTGGAAGGGAAGTCCCCCAACTGCAGCTGGGCACTGTTCCCACAGAGATTTACTACCAGAGACTTCCCATGCCTGACAATCTTCTCCAGAGTTCTCTGCTTCTGGCTTGGTCCTTGATTCATTAAGGGCTTGACACGGTGAAACTGAGAATTTTTCCCAACAGCATTATATACAGAAAAGAGCAATTACAGGCTCAGGACTGAAATCACTAAATGCACTACACACACACTGTTGCACGGAACTAAAATACTAATTATTGGTATTTTCACCAAAAACCCAAGCAAACACAATAATAATAGTAAGTCAAATGTATAACATTGTGAGACATGGGTTTCAAAAGAAAGGGACCAAAGTTGCCAAAGGCTCCTGGATTTAGGTAACTGCTACTGGGCTCTTCTTTCCACTCAGCTGAGATCTCCCCAGCATTATACCCTGACCTTGGAAGCTGAGTGTTATTGTTAAGTCAGAGTTCCCTTCTGACATAACAGGTCAGGAGTTTGTCAAGCCAGTTTTTATTTTTAACAGCTGGATTACCCACAGCCATTGGATGTGTCCCCGTTTCCCTGTCCCCTGATGTGGAGTCCCTGCCCTGGGGCTCTGGTATTTGCTGACTAACAGTGTGCCTGTAGCCTGTTCCAGAGCCTCAGACCTTTACTGGGAACAGAAGAGGCAACACTTTGCACCAGCACACTGGTAATTGGTGGTTTGAGACAGAGTTTTTCAGGTAAGTTGCTGCAGGCAGGAAGGGCATCTGCACTGGCACAGCCCTTGCCACCAGCAGTTTGTGCTTCCTACAAGATCCTTCCACAAAAGGCTGAGATGTTTTCCAGCACTTGGGCATTTCCCTTTGCTGCTCTGGAGGCTGCTCCAAGGTCTTCAGCAGAAACATGCCAGGCCTGCTTCCACCATTCCTATTTGAAACAGCCCCTGGACAAGCCAGCTCTGGACTGGATCTGAGAGAATATAACAAACACACAGGTTTCCAGACAGCCACTGATGTTCAAGCATGGAAGAAACAGAGTTTGATTATTGTATTCTGATTACTCTATTGCACAAGCAGGTTATGAACAAAAAAGATATGCAAAAGTCACAGTGGATTTCACTTTTTCTTATTCAACTGTTCTATTATAAGCATGTACAATGTCCCCCAAAATAATTTTTGTTGAAAAAAATAAAAAGAGCCAGCATAGCAAAGTTTTAAACATCCTTCTGCTTCTTTACAATAAGATCATGACATTGAAGCTTTCCCTTTACTAGTTCAAAACTTTCCACTTTATCTCAGAGTCCTTATCCTGAGAGATACTTCAGGGAGTTTGAATGTACAAGCAGTGAATAGAGACCTGGATTTTTTGTTGTTGGTTGGCTTCTATATATACTGAATTAAATTATGGAAAATCAGAACATTCTCCTTGCTAAACACTCTCTACAGGTCCAGTAGTGAAATATCCTCAATCATGCAACCTAGTCCATGATCTGGTCCAAAGAATTTTCACTGGGACTCACAGAATTACTGTCCCAATGATGGGCCAACAGTACCCTTGGATGAGCTGAGAAAATTGAGAAGTCTTAGTGCAGAATCCAGGGGACCATAGTAAAAATAGGAGGGATTAATTTTGTTTGCCATTTGAGTAAATACAGCAAGGGCAAAGGAGACACAAAACCTGAACTATGCTCTGAAGACTTGGAGATAGCACAAGGAATCTGACAGGGCAGAGTGTGGGAGAGCAAGGATTACCCCTGCTTGTGCTGCTGCTGCTGGAATCAAAGGGCTGTCTGCATTTTTACTGGCACAGCTGAGCTGCCATGCATCTGCTGCCATGAGTAAGCCATGGGAACACTCTGATATTGATAAAAAGAACATTGTTCCAAATTTAGTTTATATTGCTCCAGAAACAGTTAAGGGAAAGAGATGTTGCTCACCCCAAGAATATCAGAGATGTTTATCAGCCTAATTATAGTGACTGAATCCGTGCATCACCATACATCTCTGTGGGTTTCCTGCACATTTCGTTGGAAATGGAGCTTCTTGGAACAAGTCAGTGGCCATCATTTCATCAATGTTCCACATAAACTGGTTACTGAAGCAGATTTTTGCTGTATCACTAAACATAGATTACTGGAATTTCCCACAGGAATATACTGCTCTGAATTAACAGCCTGGAAAAAAAGAAGCCTCTCCCACTGGTGTGCTGAGTGGCACCACAACGTGACTGTGAGGTGTCAATGGCCATTCTAAGCTATTAAGGGTAAAGATGCTTTTTCCTGGATCCAGCCCTAAGTGCTTGGGTGATTTGAAAACGGAGCCCTAAGGACTCAAACAGCCAGCAGCAGAACAGATCCTCTGGAGAAAGTCAGTTGCAAATCTGCAAATTGTCCAGTTCTTAAACAAAGAGATTTAGAGATTTTTCAAGATTTTCTGAAGTTTTTTCCTAAAACTCCCCAAGAGTTGAAATTGTTAGGGAAGGTGCAAGCCTAGGATGCACAGAAATATCTAAATATCTCTGGCCACTAGACTTCACTGCTGGAAGAATAGGAATTGTAGGAAATAACCCCAAAACATGCCAGCAAGGCTGTTCTGTGGCCCAAAGCACGAGGTTTTCCTCCCCCAGCTCAGCCAGAGAGCTGCTGCCTCAGGGAGGAGCAGTCAGTAATGTCACTTTGGTGTCACTTTGGTGTCACTGTGACTGCAAGAACCTGCACTGCTGGAGGTGGGCTCTGCTCCCTTTGGAGAGGGAAGACAAAGCCTGGTGGAGGAAATGGCTGTAATGCAGAAGAGCAAAATGAAATACAGCGTGCAAGGCAGGAAAGCACCCTGATGGGATGCAGGGCACAGTTGGGGTAAGGAAGGTAGCACTGATGGTACCTGTACAGACACAGGGCAGGGCTCTGGGCCTCTCCACCACTCTCCTGTTATCATCAGATGTCAGGAAGAAGTTCTTCACTCAGAGGGTGGTGAGGCACTGGAACAGGGAGCTCAGAGAGCTGTGGCTGCCTCTCCTCTGGAAGTGTTCAAGGCCAGGTTGGATGGGGCCCTGAGCAAAGCTGATCTAGTGGGTGGCATCCTGGCAGGGGGCTGGAATGATCTTTAAGGTCCTTTCCAACCCAAGGCACTCTGTGATTCTGTGTTCTCACACACACTGTGGTGCATAGCAACTCGTCTGCTGGGCCATCTGCTGAGCTGCCTGCACTCAAATTGGGACTGCAACTCCTCCTTCCTATGTGCAGCCTTTCCAATCTTACACCCTCCTCACTGCAAACCTTCTTCTCCTGCTTGGTCCATTACATCATCCATGCTCATCAGCTGGACTGGCTGCAAGGACAGGAGGTGTCTGGCAGCCTTTGCATTGTCTCTCACCCTCAGATCAATCCCCTGAGCTGGGGAGAAGCATTACAGGCACCTGCCTGCACCCTGTGTGCTGCCTCATCCACCAGGGTCATCAGTTCAGAGATGGGCAGGAATCCCCAGCCAGCAGTCAGCATCTGCTTTTGCATTCTGTATTTCTGGGTCCTCAGCTGGGGATGGTGGCATGGTCTGCTGCTGGCCATGAATCATGCAAATCTTATGCCAGGCAAAGCAAAAATGGCTGCACCATGCATAGATTTAATCTCTCAAATAGAAAGTGAGATTTTTTTCAGTGAGTTCACTTTTTTTAAGAAGTTACCAATTTCTCTGCAACTCTGCTTTTATTTCTCACCATAACTCTATCTGGCTGAAATATCTTTTTGTGGAAAATGGTGCGACTGAGAATGTTACACAAAATGAACTGAAACTGTGCATTTGAGCATATTCATATCCATTCACTGCCTCCTGTTTCCCATCACCAGCTGGTAAATGCAGTTCCCATAGCACACACCATCTCTCCCAGTGTCATTGCAGCTACCAGGAGCTCTGATAATAATGGCAGATCTGGGGGTATCCACTGGGATGCAAAATCCTCCTACCTGCTTTTCTCGTCCCACTCCCTTGCTGCTGAGGACCATGGCTCTGTGCTTGATCTGCATTCAGCCAATTCACAGAAAAGCTACAGAGAAAAACCTTGAGCTCAACCTGACAATCCAGTTCAGTGTTTAAAGGTGATGAGACATCACCAGTCACAAGGTACTGTTGTTTCTAGTAAGGAATATGTAGGAAAACAGTTCCAATCATTTAAATGTTCCCCATAAATACAGTCATAACGGGTCAGAATTTGAGACTACATTTTCTAGCTTCTGTTTTCTCTCTAAGCTCCTGTTTTGCTAAAGAACATGAGGTACCATTTCTATTTCAAGGGTTTTTTTCTGATGAGTCTAAGTACTTTGTACATGAAACCTTTTCAGAGAGGACAAAGAAGTGTTCCAAGCAGATTCATGCAAACTCATAAAGGCAAATGAAAGCTTCAAATCCAAACCTCCAGTCTGACTCTGCACCTGCCAGATTCCAGCAGTTTATTAAAGCCAGTATTTACTTGGCCTTTCTGTTCTTTATGGGTGCACTTGACTCTGGAAGGGAGAAGTTTCCTGCTAGATGGTACAGACTCAGTTGTGCTACAGCACCACGTTTCCTTGCTACTGTTCTGTGCAGGTTCATGTGTCTCTTCTTGTTATCCCAGCAAGGAGCCACAAAGATTGTGCACCATGAACTAACCCTGGAGTGATTCTGCACAACCATGTTTCCACTCCAAACTGACTCTGACTGCAGAAACCCCAGCTAGAAGTCAGAAATGACCAGCTGCCCTACAACAAACTGACCTTAGGCTTTATGTGCATTGATGGCATAAAGTTTTACATCTGAATGCTTTCCTCTGCTCCTTATCTTTTATTCACATGCATAGATGACACATAAAATACCTGCTTTCTTAAAAACACTCCAATCTCTGAACTAAAACCTCTAACAATATGCTCATACAGAGATCCCAGCTCCACTTCCAGATCCAGTGAACCCCAGAACCAAGTCAAACAGAAACCTGTCTGTGGGTGCACAGTGAGTTCTGAGCATATCAGAATTGGAGCCAGCACTGCTGATGTGCTCACAGAGCTGAGGCTGCTGAGCTACAGCCTCATCATTCCTCGGACCTGTCACTGGGGAGCATCTCCAGGAGAGCCCTCTCCATCCCTGTGCTCTGGGAAGGACTGCACAGCTGCAGCTTCACTCAAGCTCCCTTCACTCTTCACCTCCCAAACTTGTGCTGCTGTTCTCTAATGGCAGCTTCCACTGGAGCATCTCTGAGCCCATCACAAGGTAAGTGCCACAGGGAGGGGATTTGTACTGGCTGAGAGCAGCAATGCAGATAAATATGCTGAATCTTCATCCAGCTAACTACAGCTTATCTGAGAGCTGCCCATGTCTGCCAGCTCCTGCCTTGGCACAATTTCATCCAGTTTAACAAAGAGCACAGGCAAACACCCCTGCAGCCCACCTGGACTGCTCCAATGGGTAACTGCTTTAATCTACCAACCACCAAAACAACTTTGCTTACAAATTTTAGAAAATAATTTCAAGGACCTGAAAATATGAAAGGCATATAGGTTCCTTAGGAGGACAACATAACAGAACTGCAGAGGGCATAATTCATCCTTCACTCCACTTAGCAATGCTGCTGTTTCTGGTTAAAACTGGGCGGTTTACTGAGCATCTGCAACACAGCCCTGGAAAGGACAGGCTGTAGGTTGCTCTTCTCCCAGCTGCAGACTTCTGTGGAGAAAATGCCTGGTAAAATCTTATTCACTCCAAAGAGAGATAAATCATGGTAATTGCACTTTAGGGTTTGAGATAAATGCAGTCTCTGCAAGGGTAAAAGGATTTGAAAGAGTCCAAATGAAGGTCTGAACTCCACAGGGGACAAGAAAGCTTCTAACACCCTCTCAGAGTGAGGCTGAATATTGGTTGTGGTAGAAAACAACCAATTGCAGCAGCAAGCTTGTGATGAAAGTAGACAAACAGCCCTGATGGATCCTAAACTCTTGTTGTTTTCTGACAGGGAAAGTCAGACACACCCCAAGGCCTACAGAGCTCAGGGACAGCGGGGGCACACAGAGAAAGCAGAGCAGGATGAAATGCAGTGCCCCATTCACTAAATCAGCCCCTGGGGCTGGAACTGAGCTCCTGGTGCCCAGGGAGAGCAGGGACACCCAGGGGCAGCAGAGCAGGATGGAATGCCCCTGGTTCTCGTGCAGGTTCACAAGCCAGGCTCACAGAGAGGTGCAGGCACCTGGGGCTGCTCACAGTGAGCCCGAGCACATTTTGTGTATCTGGGCTTTGGGAACCTGCCAGACTACCCCAGAGAGGACAATGGACTCCCATTTCCTGGGGCTTTTTCCCCTCAAATCTTGCTCCCTCTGACAGGTTTTCCCTTCTGTGTGCACCTTCGCAGAGTGAATTTCAGCAGTCCCTGGGTCCTTTGATACCTCCAAGTTCCTGCCCAACTCACAGCAGTGTGAGGTGCCACTGTTATACTGCACAAATTTGATCTTGCAAAGAACAAAGCCAAAGATTTCCAACTCCCAAGGTGTCATTTTTTATACTCTGACATGCTCAGAAATTCTGCTGTAATTTCCTTCTAAGTAGTCTAGGGTTAATGAGACTGAAGAGAATCATAGGAAGGAAATAAATAATTATATATTCTCTCCTTTTTTTTCAACATGTCCAAAATGTCACCTTTGACCTGGCTTTCTATTTCTGGCGTGGACTAAACTCCCTCTATTTATTTAGCAGCCTACACACCATTACAGTAACATAGCAACAGTACTTTCAGTTGTGAATTTGAAAAAAAAGCAAAGCAAAAAAAAGAACATATGAACATATTAAAACTGTTAAAGCATTGCAGTCTAGTAACACTTCAATAAATGCATTTTTTTTTTTACTTTAAATACCAGAGTTATTAAGCTTCCAGTCTGCAAACCCAAAGGAAAAGGATGCACAGGGGAACCAAAGCAGTGTCACCACCACAAAGCCTGTTCTTCCTATGCCATCTGATTGTCCCCTAACCTTTCTCTTTTTCTTAATGATGTTCCAGCTTGACTATTTATTGGGCTCAGAGCAGATGAAAGCAGGAGTTTGGGGAGGATTCTGAAATAATGATGGGGTTTAGCTGGTGGTTTTCCATCACTTTTCAAAAACAGTTCACCATTATTTTATAATCCATAGCTCAAGGCTGGTGTGACACTCAGTTATCTGTCAAAAAAGGAATATTTGAAAAAGTATAAAGTGTAACAGTAACAGGAATGATGGGAGCACCAGTCCCATTTTCAGCTTCAAACCTTTTTACAGTGGGAGCAAAGCACTTGAAAATGCCAAAAAACCCAATTCCCTGAGCTACTTGAGTGCTTCTTATTTTTAAACCTAAAGCCTCAGTGAGAATGCAATTATTTTCTTAGGATGGGTTCAAAATGTTGAACTTATTAAAAATAAAACTTCTTAAGCTTGCAAAGCTTCCACTATAAATATTAGTAAACAACCCAGATGATGTAGCTGGAACAGCAGCGAACACTTGGCGAGGGAGCATTATCACTTCTCCTGAAACTGTTTCCTCACTGCTACTGTAAACTCAGCTGGCATCTCTTGGGATGTTTCCATTCCTCTCCCAGTGGTTTGATCAGCTCAGTCACCTCTCAGTGCTGGGGGCTTTTCTGTGGGACAGCAACAGCCCCTGGAAGTGCAGCTTTACTTTGCTACTTGGCTACTTTACTTTACTTTTGGTGTATTTGCTGCTTTCCCAGCGCTCCCAAACCCAGGCAGAACTTTGGTAAAGCTCATGGCTTTACTGCTCTGTTTGTAAATTCTGCAAGCAAAACACAGCTCATGCTTGCTCTGAACTATTGGCTTCTCCTTGGCACGACCAGTTTGTGTCAGCTTGAAAAAAATGGCTCCACAACTGTAAAATCCTTGAACTTCTACAAACAGTTTGCAATCTGGTATGTGAAAACAGACTGCTCACAAACTATGTGCTCTGCTGACATTACAGCAGTGGCAGAGTTAGAAAGGGTCCCCTCATGGCCATTATTCTGTCCAACAGAAATATGAATACATAACCCACAGTCTCAAGACTTGGGAGTCACAGGATGAATATTTATCACTAACAGGCCTCACAGAAAGCACTGTCTTTTACAAAAAGCATTGTCAAAAATGAGCCAAAAACTTTCACATGACAATCTAAGTTGAGTTTAAATTAGCACTCTCATTTAAGTAATTTCAAATTCATACTAATAACAACACTTTAGTGCCCTTCTGTGAAATGCTCTATGAAAAGGGATCCTGGATAGCTGAAATGTGCTGTTCAGGGCTTTTGTGGAAAGCTACAATGCAGTTTTGACTGCAGGGGTCAGGTGGGGTTTTTGGCATCAGGAGGGAAGGGAATAACAAAATCTCCAAGAACAGTTGTCTCATTCTAACAATTACAAAGCTATGAATGAATTAGCCTCAGAAAGGGAGTGTTTTTCTGGCACAAAGACTAGGCATCAGTTTTGGTCTGTTTTGAACAAATATCGAGCTGCAGCAGATTCTAGAATTGAGTTTTGCATGGCTATGTGTTTGTTTGTTTATTTTCCTGATGCAACACAAATTGAAGCAAGTCAAGGATATTATTGTAAAGCAGAAAAAAAAGGTAAAGTATTGCATTTTATTTAGCAATTAAATGAGAGAGAAGAAAATGTATTATTTTATCTGGCTGCATGTAATGTTTTGACATGCAAATTTTATTTCAAGACCAGCATTTTTTCCTTGTCTTATCACATTGCTAATTCATTTCCAAATCAAATGAAAAGGACAGAAAAGCAAATAAAATTACTGTTTTTCCAACAAGTAACATTTTAGGAATAAACTTGTCCCTTTCCCTAAAAACCTATCAAATTTTCACAACAAATATTAATAGGATTTTAATGCATCATTGGTAGAAGTAATGTGTTTATCCATATTTCCATAGATGACATGCTACAACAAAGACTTCACCAAAGTATGACTTGTAATGCTTTTTCTTCTGAGCCATGTTTGACTGCATCACTCATTTAATCACCACTGGAGTTAACATTTCCTTCTCTATTTCAAACTAGCTTTTTTTTTAAGGCACTATTTTTGAATGCAAAGACCTGATAACTTGAGGGTTACTGTTTTGAATAGAAACCAATAGCTGGACATTCCTGTGCACTGAAAACATGTAGTCAAAGATTAAACTGGGGCTTCAGGACTATCATGGCTCCACCCAAATAAATAGTTCAAGGGAAATTATTCTGATACACAGGTTGCCAAGAACAGCAGTGTTTTTTAGAAATTATTTCTTTCTTAGAAGTCAACCTATCTCATTAAGCATTGCACTTAAACTATCAAAACATCGTTAAAAGGGAAGAAAACGGTGTAAAATAGACACCACATTTAACCTACCAAAACAAGGTCTGATTTGCACATAGCTAATTACAAATGTTTAATTCCAGTGATGGAAACTCCTCCCTAACATAAATATTCTGCTGTTTTACCAGTGAGACCAATTTGTGCAGGATTTCACAGAGAAGGGAACGTGTAGACTGCCACACAGGAGCTTCTCAAAATTCAGTTATTTTTTAATATACAAACCAGTTAGAATATACACTGGATTTTAAAATGAAGTAATAACAGGAAAAAATATAGGCACAAAGCTTACAACTGGAATGAGCTGAAAGGCTCTGACAACTTTCTGCACCCACGTGACTCCAACTTCCACCCAGCCTGTGAACCACGGTTACAAAACCTGCGCAAATTGGTCAGAGCAACTCAGGGAGCTCAAGATATTTATCCAGGAAAGTATGAAAGGAGGTCAGAATTCTCTCTTCAAAAGGGACAGGACTCAAGAGGTGAGGCTTTGTAAGGAACATCTGGAAATAAAAAGACTTAGGGATAAAAATTAAATTTGGGTTTCTTCTTGAGAATATTTTTCAGAAACTTCCCCCAATCCCCAAAGCAGCAGAAGTACTTGACCTCACAAAGCACTTGGGGATTTCTTTCAGGGCAGGGTGGCAGTGTCCTGTGGTGACAGCAGCCCAGTGCTGGATCAGAGAGCAGATGCTCTCCATCCCACCCGCCCTTCGCTGTGCTCTGCGACTCCTGTTCCTATTACATGAGCAAACTCTTCCATAATTCTACTTTACTTTTTCTTCTTAGTAACTTCCTGTTTGTTCTCCTGATAAATACCAGAACTTCAGCTAAAAATGGAGAAGTTGCCTAGATTCTCTTATCTCCTAGAGCCCCAGCCGTGGTGTGCTGCGGTTGGGCCCTGGCAGATCCCCCAACGGTCAGAGGCGCTGGGCTGGGCTCTGCTCTGTCCTTCTGGCAGCACTGCTGCCCCACACACACAGCAGCAAGCAGCTCTGCCCCACCAGCTTCTGCCATAGGGTACAATAATTTACACCTCTATTTGTCTTCTCAGACCAGACACTCCAGGAAGGAGCGTGGTAGGAAGTGCAAGGCTACATTTTCCAACATGAGCTCCATTTGGGACTCTTGTTCTAGAGATGCTGACAAGGAATTTTGATTTTCAACAATGTTTGAAGAAACCAGTCACTCAAGTAAAGTGGGAAACTTGCCCTTTTTTGAGCAAGTGGTCTTCCCTCATCAGTTTGTATAGTGCTGAAGATTAAAAATAGCGCTTCAGCTGGGGTACAGCTGCACAGCGTTAACTCAAATGGAGCTGCAGTGACTCACAACAAGCAAACATCTGGATGTGGCCCTTTACTACTGCAAACCACACAACACCAACAGCAAGTAAACACTGGCAGGGCATTCAGAGGAGCTACTGCTGCTGTTCCACACTGTCAGTGCGACAAACAATGGGACAGCAATTTGAGGAGAAGTTGCAATTAGCTGTGTGTTAAAATTCCCATCTCCTCCTCGTTGTCAGCACCTGAGCAATGTGTCTTCTCAATAGCACTGGTCTCGTATTTCATTAGACATTCTCTGGCCTTCTTCTATGTTGTTTTTCCTTTCATTGTGACTTTTTGCACTAGCTGTGACAAGTCCTTTGTTTCCAAGGCCATGAAACCATTCCTTCCTTCCACCTCCTCCAATAAATAAACAACAAATAATAACAGTCAGTGATCAGATAAATTTCCACATGAAAACTGTCAAGGAGCCAGCTATTCAATGCTGACAATACAGAACTGGGATGGATGTACTCAGCACCAATGTAAGGAGCTGTGAAACCCATCAAATTTGAAGCAGATTCCCCCCATTACACCTAATTTCCTGCAGAGGCTGGTATTCACTGATCCACTAACATCAACAGCAAAAATCTTCAGTGGCTTTTCCTCCTGTGGGGCTGAACGTCAAACAGTGACTGATACTTAACATTTTTGGTCTAGAGCAGGATGGACTTCACCTCCATCACCACCACTTCTTAGTTTTTGTCAGCAGCTCCTTCCTCCGTCTCCTGCCCCATAGCCAGCTTCCCCCAGCTCTGGCTGCTCCCTGGCATCCCTCAGGCCCACGCAGACCTGGTGGGTGAGAAAAGCTGGAACCAGGTGGGGAAATGAAAGCAGCACAGCCTTCGGGTCACGCTCAGAGGACAAAGGACTGCAACACACACCAAATACTCTCCTGGGAGACTCCTTGCACAACAGCCTCTATAGACAGGCTGACGTGGTGGTTTCATGGTTCAAGTATCAGAGTGAGAGAAAAGCATTGCCCATGCCATTAAATCACTATTAGAGAATTTGCCTGATGTAGCTCACTATTAAGAGTATCTGCCTGATGTAGCAAGGCTCCCTGTGCTTCCTAACGAATTCTTTGTGTTTAGCATTAAGCTCTCTGTTTTTACAGAAACTCACACTAGGGTAATTAATCTCATGTTCGTTTCCTGCACATGCAAGAGAGCAGCCTTTGTTAGGGAATGATAAGACACTTCTAAGAATAGTGTTACTAAGAGCATCGGCTTTGTAAGACATTGCAGGAAAAATATAGACTCTTAACACCTGCTTTTCACTTGCAAAGTTTTGAAAATAATGTTCTGCTTACCCAGAGGCAAATTCTGACTTGTTTATGCGTAGAAAACCTAATTGCTTTCACCAGACAACAACAAATATAAATGAAGGTATACTTTGGTCTTTAGGCTCCAGTCTTGGAAAGAATAATTTGTTTAATTTTATAAACACTGCAGATATTCCCAGTGGCTTCAGCGGGACTATTGCAGTTCCCAGTCCCCCAGCCTGAATTCATTGGTTTTTCTGATCTTTTAACCACATATTCCACTGAAATTAAATGGATTTTCTTAGTGATAGATGTAAAGGATGAAGGATTAAGAATTTATCTGTGCGTAAAACACTGGGCCCTCAGGTCAGCCCTTACAAAGGCCGGATGCTGAACTCAGGAAGGTGCGGGCAGATGAGCTGGGCAGCGTGCGGAGGTGCGGAGCAGCGGGCCGGGCTGGCACCCGAGCTCCCTGCGAGCCGCGCACGCAGGGCGGTGCTGAGCGCGGGGATTTCTTTATGTGCGCTGCCAGGCCAGGGCCAGGGCCAGAGCCAACACCGCTCTCCTGCAAGCGGCTGACACTTGACACCCAGTGAAGTCAGTTTAAACAGGCATTGTTTTAAAGCTCCGTTGTTTTTAAGCAGTCACCGTGGCTCAGCCCGAGCTATCTGCTGCCCCAGTGCAAGATGCACCAGCTGCCATGATGGTGAAACTCTACAAAAATAGAGGAGAATTGGTTTGCAGCAGGTGAGAGATAATTTCCATTTGGTTTGTGGCATCCACTGTGTAACCAGTCATGTGAGAAAGGACATTAAGCTTTGCTGTACTTGCACCAGATTTCTTTCTGCTTTATTATGGACAAAGGACTACCTTATCCTCCTAACCAGAAAACAAAGCTTAATCTGCAGAGATCTGGCTAATCTAATGGTGTTTGGAGAATAACATAGACCACATTTCCCCTGGTTTTGTAGTGCAAAATCTGAGCAGAGCAGACTGCAAGTAGCCTTGTGAGCTGATCAGAGCCCCTGTTGTGACTATTATCTTCACTGTATAATGGGGGCTTTCAAATCCCAGCTTTATCACATTCTGTTTTCTCTACTTTGCCCTTTTATGAATATTGAGTCATCAAAAATAGCTTCACTGACAGAGTTACTAATGATACCAGCTGGGTGAATCAGTGGCTCTTACACTGTGCCTGCCATACAGTGCTATTAGTACACTCGTTACAAAATATAGCAAAAATGAGATGCCCATAATTTATTTGCAGCTCCCATGAGACATATCACAGTAGTTATTTTAGAATTGGAAAATGCTAACTGAACAAAGCAAATATTCAGCCACTTCAACGCAATACTGTGGCCTACAGGAAGAAACTCTGGCTGAGAATAAGTTAAAAATAATCCCAACATCAGTAATTATCCTTTCTGCTAGTTTTTAGCCAAAGAAAAAACACACTACCAAATGATATCCACCATATTCTTCCACTGTGAAGACAGTTCTGCCTCACATTACCGGGAAAAGCTAAGATCAGCACTCCAGAGAAAATGCTGATAAACAGAAGTGAATACGACAAATGATGTAAGCTGTGCCCAGGGCTGGAGCGCCAGAGCCACGGCCAGGGGCATCCTTCGAGTACGGAGCAGAGCTCCGGGGGAAGCCAGGTTACAAGGGCATGACTCAAACGGGTATTACCGGCTCCAGAAGTGTCACAGCAGAACATAACAACATGCCTGATGAAGAACCATCACAGATGAGCATGCAAAATGGCCCATGAGGGGCTTATATTGTTAATGCTGTCCCAAGAAAATTTTAAGGGTCATTTATTCCTACCCGGAGTGCTTTCTTCGCACCCTTGCAATGAGACAGTTTCCTATGTTTGCAACACACATCCTTTTTTTTTTTTTTTTTTTTTTTTTTTTTTTTTTTTTTTCCCCAGACAAACAGGCAAGCAGATAGAGAATGAAACAAGGGGCCCATAGTGCAGTTGCAGATCTCCATGCAGGGCTCGCTTCTTTTCCCCAGCCCCCTTCACCTTTCAGCTATCAGGAACTTTACAGCACAGCATCTTCCAGCATCTCTTTATCACAGACCAAAAAGCTTTCTGAAGCTTTCTGCTAACAGCTGCATCTGACATTAGTAAATAAAACTATTGCATGTATTGCCTTTAGCAAGTGTAATAGAAATTACAGAGCATCTTAACAAAACCAAGCCTCAGAATGTCAATTACTAGAATTTTGGCTGTTGGGGTTTGGGTTTTTTTTTCCCCTTTCCTTTTAGGATGTTCTTGTCCGTCCCTGGAAAAGTGACATCTGCAATTCTATTACAACAATTCTGTTAGTTACGGCAACGTTAACTGAAACCGAAATGTGGTTTTTAACCTAAAATATGTTGCATAACAGCTGAAGTGCTGTAATCTTACGAGCCGGGAAAGGTTAATTCCAGAGGGCACAAGAATGTCGGTGGAAACTAAAATACTCCATCAGCGCATGGACTTGGAATTCTTTTTGTTTTGGTCCAAGGCGAAGCCGAAACGGGCGAGAGATTTCAAAGGAAGAGTCAGACAGCGAGCACACGCCGAAATCCCTTTAGCGAGAAAAAAAAAAATATCAGCAAAGCCTCTGCACTTACGTATCTCTTGAGTTTCTTCTCGGGGGGTGATTTGATGAGCCAGCCAGTGCAAACCACGTCCCCCGAGCTCATCTTCCCCCCGGGCGCGGAGCGGCGGAGCGGGAGCCAGGGTGCGGGCTGCCAGTGCGTGTGTGCTTGTTACGGGCGGCTGTGTGTCCGTCCGTCCGTCTGTCCGCCCGTCCGTCCGTGCGTGTGTGTGCTGGGATGCGAGTGCGCGTATGTGTGCTGGGATATGAGTGTGCGTGTTTGCTGGGATGTGAGTGTGTGTGTGTGTTTGCTGGGATATATGAGCGTGTGTTTGCTGGGATGTAAGTGTGTTGTGTGTGTGTGTGAGTGTGTGCGGACGCGTGTGCCCGGCAGTGCCCGTGTGCGTGCCGTGTCCGCCCGAGTGTGCGCCGCTGCGTGCGGGCGTGTGTCCGTCCGTCCGTGCGGCTCTGTGTGTGTGTGTGTGTGTGTGTGTGTGTGTATTGTTCCCAGCCAGTTCGCACCGCAGCAATCAGCTTCCTTCAGCTGCGCTCTGCCGCTGCTCCAGCCCGCGGAAGAAGTCATGACATTGATCACTGACACGGCCAGCCCTCCCTCCGCCGCCAGCACAATGCAACACACCGAGCACGTGATGGGCGCCCGGGGCTCGCCGCCGCCGCCTGCGACACCCCCGGCAGCGGCAGCGGCAGCGGGCGGCTCCCGCACCCGGCCCACATCGCCCCGGCCAGTCCGGCCCGGAGCACCGGGATGCCCCCTGTCCCGGCCCGGAGCCCCGCGGGTACCGGCGGTCCCTGCCCGGAGCCCCGCGGGTGCCCCCTGTCCCTGCCCGGAGCCCCGCGGGTACCGGCGGTCCCTGCCCGGAGCCCCGCGGGTGCCCCCTGTCCCTGCCCGGAGCCCCGCTGGTGCCCCCTGTCCCTGCCCGGAGCCCCGCGGCCGAGCCGTGGCAGCGCCGGAGGCAGCGGTGACCGCGGAGGTCCCTGCGGGGACCCGGCACGAGAAGGGCTGTGGCCGCAGCCGGAGGCAAAAGCAGGGCCAGTCCCCACTGAAACCTCCACTACAGCTTCCGACATCTAACAAGCTTCGTTAGTCGGTGGATTTAGTGCTGTTTCCAGTAGCATTAAGCCCCCTGTACGAATTTAATAGGAATAAACTTGATTTTTCTGCTCTCATCATCACAGATTTTTTAGAAACATACTTTTTCAGAAAGTGACTTCAAGGAGACTGCCACTCCACTGTCACAACTAAAAAATACGCCCACAGAGTGCATAATATTGCTGATATCCTTGTAGTCTGTGCCTCTTTCCAGGGTGGGAAACTCTTGCCTTTTCAAGGACAGGGCAATCTGTGCTCATTTTTCGGAAGACTTTTTAAACTCTGACTGATTTAAAGAGGACGCAGTGGTTCCTCACGAGTCTGTTACTTAGAGGAGTCTGTCGTGGCCCTGGCCAGGCAAGCACTCACAGAGCAGCCTGGCTCTGCAAGGTGTGATCAGCACCAGCACGCCCATGGCAGAGTTTAATCTTTTCACAGAATTTTTCATGTCTCTGCTGGGGCTCTTTGGCAGGGCAGGCTGACAACAGCTTGCAGTGTCACTTCTTGAATCTCACGAACTAGAAATGTGTTTTTCAAGCTTTTAAGCAGAAAGGTGATCGCAATATGTATTTATTATATTTAATATAATATGTACTATGAATGACATAACTGTATAAATATAGGCTCTATGTAAATTCACATAAAAATATAAATAATTCTGCACAAACTCATAGATTCATGTTGCTAGTGCTTTACATTATCACTGGTCTTGAATCCTACAGTAAATGAAAACTGCTATGAATAAACCACAAACATATTTCAAATGTGCTCTGACTTTTTTGGATATGTTTTTGTTTGAGAATGGCTTTCATGCAGTCTTGCAGTATTATTCGATTTCAAACCTTCTATTCTACTACCACCTTCACTCAGCTCCATTTATCCATTATCCACAGTGATGTTTTAACAACTTCACATGTTTAATAGCAGGTTTGTGAACAAGGCTTTGCAACACTTCTTGGAGAGATATATCCAGCCATGGGACTTATTTAGGGAAAGAAAGTCACACTTTCCTTCCATATGTGACTTGCCTGTGTCACCCTGACAGATACAGTAGCCTAGAACTAAAGGCTATAAAATGTCCAAATGTCAAAATAAAATGAGTTGGGATACACTTCGTGTGTTATTCCTGCACTATCCTAGCAATATCCATTTTTTACTGGATCATGCTTCAGACAGATGGCTTCCCTTGTGCAGCTGCATAACCACTTGCAGAAAGGCAGCAGAGGGAATGGGGAGGGGACAGGACAGGGGAAAAAGGAGCCTGGGCTACCAAACGAATTCAAACATTGAATAGCAGGCCAGAGCCCTAAGGAGAGCCTGGCTCTGTCTTTGCTGTGGTCAGTGACAATGCTGCTGAACTGACCAGCAGTCCTTGTCCCTGCACTTCTGCCATCAGCTGCACTGCACAGACATGGTGTATTTCTGTGTCTGCATGAGGAACTGAATCACAAACCCACTGTTTGGAAAAGAATGAGTCAAAAAAAGGAGAGAAATTATTTTCCAGCTGTATCAGGACTAGTTTCCTGATCTGATAACTGTTGTGGCCTGCAATAGCACGTACCTTATCAAGGGAGGGGGTGATGCAGGGGCAATAAGAAGAAATCAGCAGTTGCTTAAATTGGCACTTGTGCCCAAAACGCGCCTGCTGAGTGGTAGCCATGGTGACAGGGAGGGGTGCAGTGATTCTGTTCCCTGCTCCGTGTGTCACTCCTCTGTCACAGCCTCCTGTCCTCTCAACTGCTGGAATGGCTCAGCTGCCTGTGAAGCACCTGCCTGGGCACTTGCACTCAGCGCATTCAGAATAAATAAAATCTTGCCAGCTTACTTATGATGCCAGTAGCCTGAGGAGAAATACAGGAAGCCATAATTAAGCAGAGCATGTGGGGGTTAACATGTTTGTTATGAAAGCTGCTGTTGCCTTCTTGGTATTTGAGCTCCAAACATTAAAAGAGCAAATAAAGTTATTTTCTTACACTGACAACATTCATTGTGCTGATAATGTATCACTCACGCACGTGTTTGACAATAACAGGCTTAAAAATTAATGGTTTCTCATCCTGATGGAAGAAGAGGGATTTCACTTTCACTCCTGATCCATGCACAAATTTTTCAGCCACATTTAAATAATAAAATTATTTTCTTAAATCCATCATCATGATGGTGAATAACAGGGTCTTTGTTTTAAAAATCTTACAGCTGAAAACATATGTAGAGGGCGAACTGATGTTGGAAATAGAATGGAAAGTTCTCATTCCTCTCTTCTACTGCTGAACAGGTTGTTTTTCCCCTTCCTAAGAACATTATCCAGAGGTGCTACACTGTCACGGATCAGCTTGGCCTTGGCCAGTGGCATGTGTGTCTTGGAGCTGGCTGGTCATGGCTCTGTTGGACATGGAGGGAGCACCTGCCAGCGTCTCACAGGTGCCACCCCTGCAGCCCCTCTGCTGTCAGAACCTTGTCACACAAACCAACACCGCCCTCCCCAGACTAACCTCCGTGTGCCACTGGCAAAGATCAGTTTGACCCTGGGTGTGTGCGCAATTCACATCAGCCAGATCCCTGAGAGAATTCTCTGCTTGCCACGGCAGTACTGGTGTGCTCCTTTCATTTCCTAACTTAGGTCACCGATGTTTCAGAGGAAAACGACACTAATAAAGCAGAAGAGAACAAAACGGCTACTTGCATTGATGGGAATCTCCTTCATGACTTGACAGACCACTGATAGAAGTTAAGTCTGCTATTTAGGCTTATCCATTTCTATGTTGCACAGCAACTGGTGCTGTTATCATAAATTTTGAGAGTAGTGATAGCTCTTATTTCCTTGTGCACAAATGGATAATCAGGATGGAGAGGATGGAAAAAATCAGAAAGATTTATTTAATTCACGAATTTATAGCTATAAAAGGAGAAAGAGATGCCAGAGTTATCTCAACTGACATTTCCACAAGCAGATAGCTTTCTGAGAATCTACCTCACATTTAATTTACAACACCATGCATGCATTGAGAAGGCTGAGGTGCATGCAAGAGACAGCCACAGCCCTGGGAGAACAGCCTTTTCCTCTCAGCGAGCAACTGATCCCTGTTTACACATGGAACTCGCAGCACACTTACTCAGCAGAATGCTAACATGCCTCTGCAGCGTTCTCTCAGCAAGCAGAGGAGCCCAGTGCCACAAAAAGCCATGACACAGTATATATGTTCCAGCTGCTCCTGACAGTTACCACTCCGCTCCCCCCCGCAGACAAGCATTTCTCTCTCTCTCTCTCTCCATTCACAAGGACAAATTTAGCAAAGTCACGGGATAATTCAGCCCCTGCTCTTCCTTTCAACAGCTTGTCCTCACCATACAAATCAGGTCTAAAGGAGGAATGCACTCAGACCCTCAGAGTCACGATTTATTGCTGTTGTTTAAACAATTAACTACCAGAACTGGAGCCTGCCCACAGGCCCAGGGTGGTGCTGACCCCTCTGCACTGTGCAGTTTGATTGATGAATGCATTCTGCCTGGTCTGTGCTCTGTCACCCCAGGACCTTGGTGGCAGTGGCACCCCATGGGCAGACACCTGATTTGGGAGCAGGGGCCATTGAGAAAAGAAAAAAGACAGCAGATGAACGTTGCTGTGGTTTTGCTCCAGGAAGCTCTGAACTGTGTAAGCTGTGTGTGGGGACGGCCTTTATTGTTGTGGACAGGGCAGAATCTAATTTTACCAAAAGGCTCTCATGACACATAGGGAGAACTCTGTCAGTCCCTTTCAGAAAACAGACCAACGCCCTCTGGCACTAACCTCCCCTGTGAAACAGCAGCAGACATCCAGCATCTCGTAGCAAAGTCCCCTGTTTAGGAAAATAGCTGGTGGAAGAATGGAGTTCTGCTGAATAGTGAACTGCTGAATAGTGAAAAGTTTACAAATGTTAAACTTTTTCTGAAGTGGGAATGGCAACAAACAGGTTCACTTTGGTTCAAACCTCTGCCCTGGCTCTTCTGCCAGATGAGAGGTTTCTCTCTTCTCTGTCATCCACAAAAGCATGCATTAAAAATTGTGTATTTGCTAATTTTCAGCTTCTGTTTTCAGACTAGTAAACAATTTTATGATGTCTACACAGGTGATGAAGTAAGTAATGGCAGTTCCTTTCCACATGTGAATCACTAGCAAACATTTTCTGAGGATTTCCTCATGGGGTAATGATATTACTGGCCCCTCTAGGTCAGCAAATAATCCTTGCAATTGAGGGAGGAGGTACAAAAGCTTTTTTAAATATCAAAAATTTCTATAACAATTGTTCTAATAACTTTTATGAGTTAAGAAAAATCTACTTCATTTTACATCTGCAACAATGATCAGTACTCAGCTCACACATGAAGTCTACTTTATATAGCAATTTGAAGGAGTTTACCTTTTTTACTTTATTAAAGGAATCCGAAATAATCTATTTGACATCAAGATTATGATATGCCTCTTCCAGATCACAAATAGCAAGTCATTATTTGAATTTTAATACCCTGAAAGTGAGGATTTGCAGAGACCAGTTTACTCCAGACTACCTGGAGCAGCCTGAAGTTTGGATGGGAAGCTTAAAGAAGGATGCCAGGTAGGCCTGAAGAAACAGATGGAAAAAGAAGTCTGTAGTTTTATGTTTAGATGAAAAAATATCTGTCTAGCTATTTTCAGACTCATAAATGTGGAAGACTCACCATGAGCTGGAGGATGGGTCTCAGCTTTGCCCAAATAGTCTTGCTGAGACCAGAGAACAATCTGGAGTGATGAGAAAATGAACTCAGGAGAATTAACAGAGGACACTGCCTGCCTCTGTTCTTTAGGTTGCCCAAAAATGCCTGAGAATGAATAGGAACCCTACCTGTTACCCTTGGGAGAAGTTTTCATGCTGATGGCAGAACTGTGGGTGAGACACCTTCCCTCTCTAGGCAATTAACGATGTTTAATTATGATTGAATTGAGCAAAATACAGCAAATAGAGCATAAAGCAAAGCACCAAAATACAGCAACCAGACCAGATTTCTGAACTCTATGTGTAAAAGTTGCTCAGTGTGAAGAATGCAAATGCAGGAAAGGAGGGATTGTTTTGATGGCAGCTGTGTGTTTGAGACTGTTACAAAAAAGGAAGAATCAGTATAGGGTGAGGAAGAAAGAAGGCCCAGGCAGTCAGGGAAGCAAAATAGCAGCAGAAAAAAAGAGAAAAATGACAGCAAGGGGAAAAGCAGACACATATCCTATGTGGACTATGATAAAATACATTTGTGTAACAGACCCCTTAGCAGAAATGGATAGTACTCTGGAAAATAGAATAGCTTCAGTCTACTTTTTCACAGTGTGTAGATGTTTACAAGTAAAAATAGATATAAAGGACAAGACTGCAAGAATTTTCACAGCAGGGTAAAGCCTGTGGTAACTGAAGTGATGGCTTTTGGCTTATGGAATGGATCTGCCATGTTTGCAAGGTTTAGGCAGGCAGTATTTTGCAGCATCCTTTTGTGCATTTCCTGTATTCAAAGGAAATCCTGGTGCACGCTAAAACCTCTAAACAAGAACTGTTAAGTTTACAAATAATCTGTGTGAAATCAAACCCACAGGCTTTTGGTTAAGAGAGAGATAATTTCTTTTGGGCAAAGAAGTAAGAGAATTCTTTGTGAAGAAAGAATCTTAACCAACATTTAAGAGAGTTAAAGGCTGTACTGCACCAGCCTGCTCACTGGATTCTCACAAACATTCCAAATTTTATAATGCTCTGTCTTTGTTAAGAGCAGTTTGCTTTTATAGGTTTTCAATATTGCAAAATGACTGCATAAGTTAGGGAGAAAAAGATGCCATTGCAGGGAGTAGCAAATTATGCTTCAGCTTCATTGCAGTTGGAGGAAACTTTTGACAGCTTTTGCTTTGACCTAAAATCTCTTTTAAAGTGCTCTTCTGGTCAGGGACTGTCTTCTTGAGACAGTGCTCAGATTTTGGCAAAGTAGTAGCTTATTACAGCAGGAAATATTTTGTGACCTCCAAAGGAATCACCAATCATTGTTATATCTAGATGACGTCATTGTTTGTAGGTGGGCAAAATCTGGCATTCAGGACAAAATACACAGTTGTAAAGCTGTTTATTAAATCCTGGTTATGATAGCTTAAACTGATACAAATTAGTGTGGCTGCAATCCCACCCTTCATCTCGCCGTAGATCTGTTTTGCTGCTGTATTGGCACTGGCCCCTGTGTGCGTGGGCAGTGGAGTTGTTTTGCTGGGCTGATCTGAGGAAAAAATAGTAACTCTCTTTGTTGGGATCAATTTTGTTTTTTACAATCTTGAACTAACCCACTGCTCACCTGCAGAAACACAGCAACAGTGCAAGGGGTCAGGAACACAAACTGTGAGAGCTCCTGGCTCTCCCCGTGCGACAATGAACACACAGCCAAAAAACAAAAAAATAATTAAGTAAAAAACTGCGTAGTTGGGAAATGCAGGGATATTGGAAGACCTTCCAGTACCACAATAAAGCTCTGGCTACTAAAACTTGGATTAAAAATGCAATCTTGGGATAAAGCTGTAAAAACAAAGAGTATTTGTACAGCTATCAACACTTTGAACCAGATACAAAGGACATACCAGCTATTTTGTTATAGCTCCCAATGCTGAATGTGGTCTTGCATTTGCAAACCCTGTTGGCAACACCAAAGACTCTCTGTTGGGTGAAATGAAAGCTTGATACAGAAAATTGATGTGTTGATATGAAGCCTGCATCACAAAAAAAAAAAAAAACCCACCAAAAAAAAAAACCGAAAAAAACACCATCAAACAAACAAGAGGAAAAAAACAAGCAAAAAAAAAAAAAAAAAAAAAAAGAAAAAACTCTCATAAAACCTCCAAGCAACTACAACAAAAACATGCCAACCCTTTTCTACAAGAATACTCAATGTCAAGTCTGTGAGGGCACATTGCTGCCTGTTACTGGTGCAGAATCAGGGAGCATTTGTTTGTGGCCATGAACTGGGCTGCTCTCACCTCTCAGCTGCTGAAAATCTCTGCAGCCATGGACACCCTGGAAATGGCATCTTCAGCAAAACCTGGCTTACAAATGAGTGGCACATAAACCAAGAGCACATTTGAGAAGTACCTTCTTTATTGTAAGCTCTAGAGGAGGAATCCTAGGCTTCTTTCTAATCCTGTGAACAAGAAAATAATCTGGAACCCTGAAGGGTTGGTAGGGAACTTGGAAAGGAAGGGAAACTTGGAAGGGAACCTGTGAAATAAGTAACTGAATGAAACAGGTGAGTGCAAGAATGCATAGAACTGTGCTACTGGACATAGCCAATGTTACTTGTAGAGAAATAACCTGTTACTAACAGCAATGTTAATAAAGCAACACTTGATATAAGCATTTTAAGCAAGTCAGTAGCACTGCTGCAGTCAGGGTAATGTGGTTACTGTGGTTGATCACACTTGGAGGCTGATGTAGGCATGGAGATAAAGGTGGCAACTATTCAATCAACTTGCAAATGCCCCAGAGATAGCTGTGGTACTTCCAGGTCCTGCTGTTTATATATAAAGCTGAATTATAAAGCTGTTTATTGCTTACACTAACATGCATTGCACAGTTGTGGTTAAAGTTAATTGCTGGTAGGATTAAGCCAGAAACAACCAGTGTCCTAGAAGTGGATTTTGGACTGTTGCATTCAATGGAAAACCTCCTGAATGTGCATGTGGGAGTGAACAGATCCCAGAGTAACAGGATACAACCTTCCCAAGGCCCTTCTTGACAAAATCCTTTTGCCATTCTATGGGCAAGTGCTATATGTATGTGATACAGTTACAGAGGTAATTAAACAACAGCAAGTAAAAGTAATTTTTATTATTACAAAGTAATTTCTGTTATTTTTTTCCTGTTCTTGATCAGAATAGTTTGAAGACTGAGCCGCATTCACACCAAGCAGTCCCCAGGCTGCCGGATGCCCTTGCCAGGACCGCCGCAGCTGAGCACAGGTCGGTGTTGCCACCTGGTGGCACGGGACAGCGGCACTGCCACTTGGAAATGGGACAGTCAAGCTGGGTCAAGCCAGCAAAGACACGCATCGCAACTGATATCTAAGACATATTTTATTATTTAATCTTTTGCTTTCTACAGAATCAAGGTTTTACTGCTCACCATCCCCACGGTGCGTTCACATGGTTCCATTTCACCAACACTGAGTTCCTTGGTCGGTGTGACAGCCCCACCTGCTTGCCAAGGGGCTCAGAAGGTCTTTGAAGGCTCCTCTTTTTGCAGCAGGTGCCTCCATAATCCTCTCACGCCCTTTTTAGCCATAGCCACTGCTCTTCAGCTGTGGTCTGAGTTACAAACCTGTTGCTAGCAGCGGCCTTGCATGGATTTGGCAGATTCTTGCTGTGTTGAATTTATTTGTTCTCATGAATTCAGCAGCCTGCTGGGTTACAGGTCCAGTGTTTGTCAGCTCACACAAAGGGGCTTGTACAGCAACTTGGCCTAGAAAGCAATTCCACAGAATATTAAGATTTATTTAAAAGTTACCCAAACCCAGTTATGTTTGTGCTAGAAAAATTAAAGCTGCTACAGTTTAGAAAAGGTTGAGTAATAACTGTCCAAAATTTTAAAATCTTATGGAATTACCTGGATAGTATATAAAGTGTCACTGGATCTGTATCTTATCAGCTCTTTAGATATTTCAGCAGTGTTTAAAATGTACAAGTGGGTAACAGTGAGCCTGCAATTTCTCTTTTTAAATCTGACAAGGAAACATAATTCTCATCATACAGTATGTTAAGTGCATCTTTCTGAGATGGGCAGAGGAGGCCTGCTAAACTGGGGTGTAGGAGACCACACATTCAGCTCTGGTGATTATATCTAACACTCTGTAAAATACAGAGTAAAAACCTGGGAAAACAAGGAGCTAAGAGCTAAATCTACATTGTTAACAGAACAACTAGCCCCTTTCTTCCCAACACACGAAAAAAAAAAGATATATTTGGTAGAATTTTTCAAATATGATTACAAAATCTAGTATACAAAGTAAGTACAAAAAAAGCACTTCCTACATTTAAAAAAACAATTTATTAGATTATCACATGATAACACTGTTGTGTGACTAAGTGATTTTTCCAGCCACTGCTGCAGATCCACAAGGAGTACACAGCATAGTCTGAGAAGCAGCTAAGAACATCTTTGCAAAGTGTCAAATGTAAATGTGAAGCACACAAGCAAAAAATAGCCAAAAGAGATCTTTCATAAAAGCAGCAGCTCGATTGTTTTGTACAGCATGCAATGTTCCTGTGAATTCCAACAAAAAAACAAGCTGTGACAAACACTTGAGAGTGTTCTGCATAAACAGAAGCTTCAGGCATTTGAAAGTGGAGAAGGCAAGGCAGATATTAAAAGTGGTTAGTGCGCTATTTGCTCTGAAGGTTAAGAACAACCACGTCATGGACTGGAATTTTCCCACCTTAGAGACTTTCTCATAGCTAACGGTAAACTTAATTTTCTACAGAGTGCTGCTTGGAAAAGCTATTTGGAGTACTCTTTCAAAACCAGTCACATCACTCTTCTCGATTGCTCTATGAAAAATGTTCTTCCCAAAGCTTTTAAAAATAAATCATGTGCAAAGTCTACTGCAGATGCTATGGGCCTTGCTTTTTTGTTGTCGATGTAGCATACACAGAAGGTGCTAAATAATTTGGAACAGGACTGTTACGGCTTTGCAGCTGTTTCACAACATGAAAAAGGGGAGTTTGGAGCTTAGATTGTCTATGATCGGCCATAAAGTAGATACTGAATTTCAGAGTAATCAGGCAGTCATGGAAACAGTTCAGACATATGTTACTGGCACTTCATTGGAACCAATGCATAGATGGAATAGAGGTCTCAGAAGTTTTTCTAAATGCAGCGTATGAGATCTGCAATAACCTATTTGCTCAGCTTAGTTGTTGAGTTATGCAAAAAGATTTTGATGATAGTTACTGAGCTTTTCACTGGACTGAAGTAGCATTTTTTGTTCATTCTGCTCACTGGGCTAAGGTTTCATTGCTGCCACTGGACAAGAGGTTCATGCTACTGCCTTTGTAGGTAATCACCAGGGAACATGGCTGATTTGGAGCTGTGTTTTTTAACAGCTCAAGGACTGTTTTGGGATTCTTTAGCAGTATGAGCAGAATTAAAGCCCAGCAGCTGAAAATCTGAATGTCTTGCCTGGACAGTGCAATATGTGCATTGAGTGACTTCATTATTGCAATTTTCAAAAGAAATACACAAACACTGCTGAATTTGAAATTGCTCAGGAAAAAAATAAATCCTGTAAGCTATTTTTGCCTTGTGAGGTCCACTGGTACCTCTTAGACCTGCAAACATGAACAGATGATTTTCTCTCTGGAGCGGTTTAGGAAGGCACACTTGCCATTTGCAGCAGGGTTTGGAGCTGCTGGGATGAACCCAAAGCACCGAGGGCAGCAGGGAGAGGGACAGGATCCCGGCTCTGGTGACATCCCCACCCAGCTCTGGGCTCCCCAGCATGGCAGGACGTGTTGGAGCAATTCCAGAGGAGAAGGGCAGGAGGCTGGAGCACCTCCGCTCGCTGTGGGGACAGGGTGGGATGGCACTGCTCCTGAATGGAAGGCTCTGGGGACATCTCACTGAAGACTTTCAGTTCTGCAAGGGGCTCATAAAGCAGAGAGAGCAACTTTTTACATGGACAGATAGGACAAGGGGGAATTGTTTTAAACTAGGAGAAAAGATTTGGATTAATTATTAGTAAGAAATTCTTTAATGTGGGGGTGATGAGGCACTGGCACAGGTTTCCCAGAGAAGCTCTGGCTGCCCCTGGATCCCTATGTGAAAAATGCATGTATTTTATGATTGGCTTTTCGCAAATATTAAAATGAATATTATACGTGTTGTGTAAGAAAGTAATGCTGTATCAATTCTCTTAAGTAGTGTGTTAAATATAGTTTTAGGTTATAAAAAATGTTAAAATAGAAACTATGCTATGTAGGATACATTTTTTAAAGAAAGGACTTGCAGCGAGATAGCAGCCACAGGACACCTAAATCTTTCAGAGAAAAAGAATTTATTGCCCTCTTATCAGAAGAAAGGAACTTCTTCCCTCCTCGAAGCCGCTGTTAGGATTCAGAGGAAGAAGTTGACGACGACCAGACAGAATCCTGTATTTGAATGGAATTTATGCATCATGTATGAAGTGTATGAATATGCAACAGGCTATTGCTTTTAAGGGTTAATTCTTTGTTAACTGTGTCCTTTTTCGGGTTCGTGCTGCTCAGAAAAAGGTACCCAGACTGTCAGTAACTCTTTGTCTTTATTGTCTCATATTGTCCTAATTCAAACTGTCCAAATTATTATTACTCTAATTGTATTACTATTTTTATAACCGTTTTATTACTATTAAACTTTTAAAATTTTAAAAACAAGTGACTGGCGTTTTTCACACCGGGAAGTGTCCAAGGCCAGGCTGGTTGGAGCTTGGAGCACTCTGGGACAGTGCAGCGTCCCTGTCCACGGCCGGTGGGTGGAACAAGCGGATCTTTAAGGTGCATCGGACCCCAATGCGGGCTGAGGCGCTGTCAGCTCTGAGGGAGCCGCGGTGTCATTTGGACGGCCCGGCCCAGCAGCACCGGGCCCGCGCAGTTATCGCGAGAGCGGCGCGGCGCGGGCCGGCCGGAGGGGCGGGGCCGCGCGGCGCGAGGGGCGGTGGGGCCGCCCCCGCCCCCCCAGTGCCCGCCGAGCTCAACATGGAGCCGGGCCCGGGCGAGGAGCCCCGCGCCTCCACATCCTCCGCCACGGCCGCCGCGCCGGAGCCCGGCCCCGAGGAGGTACCGCTCCGCCCCGGGGGGCCCTGCGGGTGGTGCAGCCTGTCCCGGTCGCCCCCTCCTGCAGCCCCTGCTCGGCCCGTGCCGCCCCGGCCCTGAGGCCGCCCGGGCCCCTCCGCCGCGGCCCGCGGGGGCCCTGCGGGCCGGTCACACCCCCAGCCCCGAGCCCGCTCTGCGGCCTCGCCCCGGCCGTTCCCGCCGCCCTGCCGTGCCCCCGGCCCGGCTCTGCAGCCCGGGGCTGGGGCCGTGGGGCCCGTGCGGAGCCCCTGCAGCCCCGCGGCCTGCGGGGTCCGGCTGCCGGAGCCCCCCGCCCTGTTGTTGCTTTTCCCGCCCCCGGGGAGAGCTGTCCCGGAGCTCCGAGGGCCCGGGGAGGGAATGGCGGGAGGGCACCCCGAGGGGTCAGGGCCTCCCGCTGCCCCTGCCCGGCTTGAATGGTGCCCTGGTGCAGAATGCACACCTCGAGACAGCGCGTAGGGCTGCCGGCCGCCTCTCCTTCGGGTTTTGGAAGAAAGACACAAGGCGTGTAGAAAGTGACGTATTCAGGTATCCTTGGAAACAGAACAAGGTTTAACCCGAAGAATGAATCTTAGGAAAAACTTAGTGGAATGAGGACCGTACATCATATGTTTATTGATGCAGGAGAAAATTGTGGAATACTGTTAAGAGTACATTCAGGTGTTTCATCCCAGTTACTGACAGTCCATTTTGCCTGTAAAGAGTGTTTGAAGCTTTATTTTATTATGTATACAAACAGTTATGGGACATTTTGGTTACTCAAGAGAAAATGTTTAAGGGCTATTTCTCTATTGTATCCAACTTACTCTGCAAAATTGTATGCATGTCAACTGTACAGTCACAGCATCTGCATAACAGTGGCAGGCATGCAACCTGTTGTGCTCTGCTCTCCTGTCAAGTGTTTTACTTCATGAATAGTCTTTGTTGTACTACCAAAACTGCCTTATTGGCTATTTGGAAATGTATTTCCACCTTGTGTATGTGAGTTGAACACCGAGGGAATCCTAATTATTCTTATGGCATCTGCTCAGTTTTCAGTAGCACAAATTGCAAGGGTAAGGTCTGCTAAAGCAGCAGCAGTTCTTGTTCCCAGTTGTTTATTTAGGTGTTCATGGGGCCTCCTCACATGGGACTGTTAAAACTTTCTGGATAGAAATCTCTCAGCCTGAATTTAGGAACTCTGTTTAGGGTAGCTTAATATTAGAGATTTTAGGGGGAGTATGTTGTATCTTTGGAATACTCAGGATTTTTGAAAGTGCTGTGTGGATGTTGTAAGGTGTTTAAATGACAGCAGTTTTCAGGGGACTGTTTAATCTATATTGGAAATAGGTTCTACAGTAGAGACACATTGTTACTGGTGAGTTTCCTGAGCTAAAAATGAAACTACTTTTGTGGTGGTGAATTGCACAGAGGCTTCTGCTGTCCTGGTTCCTGACAGGTCAGCCCTTTATATGATGAAGATCTGTTGTGTAAAGTTTCTAGGGAAAAACTCTCAGACTTTGGGAAATATTTTATGTTTCTGTGTTGTATAAAGCTACATGGGCCAGTTGTTAGGGGGAAGTATTCTTACTCATACCAAAATCTAGTAATTGTCAAAGTGTAGATTTTTGTAATTCAGAGCATTATGCAGAAGCAAGCCTGGGTATGGTGCTTGTCCATCAATATTCAACAGAAACATTGCAATAAGTAGTTGGGGCTGGCAGGGAGAGTGTTTTGTCCTTAAGGATAAGGTGTGCACTGTGATTTTATTGTGCTGTGGCTGCAATAATAGGTCAGCTCATTTACTGTTTTAACTCAGTGTGTTACTCAGAAATACTTCTTTCAGAATAAATTTGATTTGTATGCCACCATAAGTTTTATCCTTCTGGGATAATGTGAGTAAGAACAAAACTGGCATTGCAGCTGTCTGCCTTGGGGATTAGAAAGATAACATTGCACTGCAGTTTACCTGGAAAACTTTCAGTTTTAAGGGATTCTCATAATATTGAGTTGTTCTGCTTGAATAAGCTTCATACTTACAGGAGGTAGACAGACAGACAGCTTTTTTCCAGTGAGACATCTGTCTAATTTGTTTCTAGGGCAGGTGAGGGAGATGCCTGAAATGGCCTACTGTCAATTTGTTTTCATTTAAGGAATAATTTGACACTTTAGTTGAAGGACTGGACCTGATATTAGCAGTGTCAGCCTCTCTTTTTGGAGTATGTGTTGTTTAGTAATGCAATGGAGGTGTGAACATCCACATCTGTATCACCTCTCTTTGGCACGTGTGAGTAACTTTGCTTTCTGAGATGAGCTGATTATCTGTGTGATTGAAGAACATTTAAGTGAATGGAATATTTCTAATATTTCTAAATTACCTATTGGCAACATTTGTCCTTGCACAGGTGAGCTGAAGCATTTATAAAATCATTAAGCTCTCAAGCAGCTTCATTATACACTAAGTACTGTTCACCTCTGCAGAGAATTATGGCTTTGGGCCGAAGCTGAAACAGAAATCTGTGACTTCAGAAAATATTCCTTCCATTTGCATGTGTATTTATCAATAGAAGTTCTGAAATTTAAATGCAATGTTGCTTGACAGATTTTCAAATATTTGGTACCATTTTGACCTGGTTTTGCTACTGAACCCTGAATAGTTTACAGTAATTATTATTTTAATGTATTTAATAGTAGTCTGATACTTAAAGCAGATTTATGCTCTGCACTGTTATATTTTATGCAGACATGCACTCTTGTAGCTCCTTCCCGTTTATTCAGAGCTTTTCAAAAACATTTTTAGAATTTAAAGCATCTCAAAATAGGTTTATTTTTTATTGGCATATTTCAAAGACCAATTAGGAAAGTTTTCCTTAGTTAAGGGGGAAAAAAATCTACCACTTCATCATTTTACCAATATAGTTGTGGAAAACCTGCTTTGAGCTTCTCAGTTGAGGACAGGTATGAATCTCATAAACTACAAAAGTTACAATTAGTTACAATTCCTTAGATTTCTTTCATATATAGTAAATAAGGTGGTTCTGCTGTCTGAGAGTGTACCAGGGGGTTGTTGCTGCATGGATTGAATTGGTGGGCTGTGTATCTTCCTAGCTTTGTAGTTAAGCTGTGTTTCCAATTGAACTTGTGACTATTCATCTAGAAGTGGAAACAAACAAAACCCAACCAAAATGCAAGTGTCAGCAACTTAGAATTAGGCATCTGGCATTTAGAAATCAAAACTGTTGTTCTTTTAAAAATATCTTTTCAAGGTATTAAACTTAATTATGCATTTACAGTGAAATCTCTGTGAAAGATTAAAATTAATGTTCTTTAAGTAGTTTCTTTCAATTTGGATCCTGTGTGTAGGGATAAATATGAGGTTCTTCAGTTTTTATTGTGGACATGAAGTTTTGCTTTAGGTGAAGTGATACGATTAATGCACTCATTTAATTTTGAAATAATTATTTTTAAAAAGTAGCATGCTTGTCTTGCAGATTTTAGGTTTGTTCAGTTTGATACATTTTGCTAAAGAAGTAAATGAACTGGTATTTATAAAATGTTTAACTTCTGAATTCCAGAAAAATGATCCCCCATTCCAACTCAAACTTCCTCCAAAGGCAGCTAGACCTGAAAAAGAAGTTGACCCAGAATATGAAGAGAAGATGGTAAGTGCTTTCATGAGAAAATGTACTGCAGCTTTTTATGGCACTTGGTTGTTGGAGCAGGATCAGCACAGTTACAAGGAGTTACTGCAGCCTGGATGTGTCAGAAAAAAAACAAATCAAGATTAATTTAGGTGTCCATGTTGTGTCTCTCACAGTGACTGACAGGCCAGGCAGTGGTGGTTCTGTTAAATGCTGTCCCATTCTTCCCAGTATTGTTGTCTGCATGGTTTTTGGAGTTGTACCCTGTGGTTTTTATACTCGTAGTTGTCAGTGGATTTTGGGTTTTGTGGTTTCTTTTTTAGTTACCCACACCCATCTGTGGTAAGGAGTTACTGTTCAATGACATTTTATATTTACAACTCTCCCCATTTTGTTTTGAATTGTTTCTGTCAGTTTAATTCGATGACTCCTTGGGTCATGTCAGAGGCATCCTTAACGTACTTCTTACTTAATTGAAATACTGAAGCTGCTAGTTTCTCTCATATAAAAACAAGGCCTTAAATATTTAAATGCTCCATAATGTGTGTGCCATAACAATGCAAAAGAGGACTTGTCCATGACACCAGTGCTGGGAGCTTGTAATGCTGGAGAGGAGATCTAGCAGGGTAACTTCTGTGGTACAAAGAGGCAAAAACCTGCAGGACATTATAATCCTCCTTGGATGACATTTGTAGTAAGTTCTTGGTTTAAGCTGGTACCTCTGTCTTGCATTGTTTTTAAAGGCTTTAATGTTAAATGGATGCAAAGTAATTACAGTAGAATCTGAAAGACTGGATAGCACAGAAGTCAGGGAAGAATATAACTGTTAGACAGAAAAATTGATACCTACATGTATGAACACCTAGTTTGTAGCTGAAGAGCCACAGTGAATCTGTTCTTTGAGAATGAATTGAGCAAACAGCTAAACTTGTTTCACAGTAATACTTGACTTTACAACTTCCCTAAATTACAGTGTTAGTTCAGTTGTCCTAAGAGGCAAAGGGGATTAGATACCAAAAAATCTACCTTTTATCAATTGTGCAGTTGTGAGCTATACTTTTATCATTTTATCAAGACTACTGTTTATACTAAGCCTATGATATTGCAGTCAGGAAATGATATTGTTTATTCAATATAGGTCGTTACCAACAGTGATTATTTTGCCAAAACGATCATGCTTTGTTTGTAAGCTACAAATCCTCTGAATGGATTTGTTTTTATACTGATGATCATAAACATCAATGCCTCTACTGTCCCATTCTGTAATTTCTTTTTCATAAAGGTTTTATTTTTTATTTACATTGCGTTCGGTTCTCAAGTTATTTGCACAAACGGTGCGATAATAATGCAAGCGGAAAGCAGTAATTTTTTCCCCAGGAGATCTCGGTGAAGCTGTTAAAGGAACGCGGTGCCCTCGTGTGGCGCCATCGTGCATTGCACGCCAGGAGCGCTCTGCTGCCCTTTGGGGGCCGATCCTGCTCTTAGAGCAGACTTTGTTGTTGTAAGGGACCTGCAGAAAGGCGTTCTGGGGCCAGGTATTCCTTGGAAAGGTCACGGTGCAGAACTACGGATTCACTTCTTTGTGCTTTCTATCATGATATGTGAATGAGATCACATGGACATTGCCTTACGTGGTACAGTGTTACATGGCGGTAAATTTCTCATAGAGAAGCTGATAACAATTGTGTTCTCTCAGGTAGAATTTGCATTTTTTCATATTTTTATTTAAAATGATGTAACATCTTATTTTCTAAGTATAAGGAAGGAAGGCCCTGTTTTGCTGTGTGACATAGTGATGTGCATGTGCCCCATTGAGATGGCAAAACTGAAATGCTCAAAATTTGAAATCTGACAGCAAAATTCATAAAACTGAGTGAAAGCAGTTCAACCATTATTTCAGAAATAGTTCTAAAAGCAGAGCTACTACATTGTTGTCTTTGATCAAATCCTGATAGCCTCGAAGCTGATGAAAGTTCTGCCCCTGACTAGCAAGGTTAGGATTTCATCCCTTCCTGCAAGTCATAACTTTAGTTTTGTCTTTATCTTTTGTAGACAAAGATTAAAGCATCCCTTCACCACTGCTGGTGTGCCATGAAGCAGCTCCAGCTCTGTTTCATAATGCTTGTAGCCCTCTGAGTTGTCTAACGGATGGCCTTATCAGTCTTTTCTCATATAAGTTGTTCTCATGAGCGTCTGAATTCTGTTTCTTTACAAAAATACGTTTTTATAAAGAAAAGTTAATTTTTTTTCTTTTTTTATTCTCTTCTCCACTTTGGAAACTAGAAAGCAGATCGAGCGAAGAGGTTTGAGTTCCTCCTGAAGCAGACAGAACTTTTTGCACATTTTATTCAACCTGCAGCACAAAAATCACCAACATCTCCATTGAAAGTCAAGCTGGGACGGCCACGGTTGAAGAAAGATGAAAAACAGAGTTTGATTTCAGCTGGGGAGTATGTTTTATTTTTATTTCTGACTTCTTAGATGTTCAAACAACTTAGACTTTTAACATAATTTGTTTAGAAATTGTACATAGAAATTGTACTTTCAGTAAATCAGACAATTTCCTATTAGTGGGGTATCAATTTCTTTAAAAGCTGCTTGGTTTGAAAGCATCTGCTCCATCAACCTAAGTGTGACCTTGGATCAGAAATGCACTTTTAAAGCAAGTTGCCTGATTCTTGCCATGTAAAACGCTTTGGTCTGTACTGTGGGGTGAGTTTGGAGTACACAAATTGGATTTCTTTTGCATGATGCAGAAGGGGCATCAGAAATCCACCTGATGTGCCCCAGCTGGTCGTGCACCAGTCAGTGGGACCAGGGTGGGGCTGGACCAGGTTGTGACAAGGCAGTGCCCTTGTGCTGGGCATATTGGATCCTCAGCACCAACTGGTCTGTCTGTGTTAGTATTGCAGCAGATCCTGCCTGTAGTGCCTCTGAGAGGTCTTGAAATAACAACCAACTGGTTTTTTTGAATGTTTGCAGAATGACATTCTATATTAGAAATTTTAATTTTTTAAAACTTGACTATGTGATTTTTCTGAGCTTTGTAATTATCAAGTAATTGAGTCTAAGGCCACCACCGATATGTCTTGTATTTCTGTGTTGCTCATTAAAAAGTGCCTCAGAGAACTCATGATATTGTCAGATTATAGCTGTGGCTGTGAAAGAGGGATTCATATCAGCAGTTCTAATTCAAGCTGGAATGACTCCTGAGGAATAATGTGTTAACAGGATCAGAGTTGGGTCAGGATGCCAGAACATTCACACTGTGTGTCAGTGTGAGGGTCTGTTGTGGTTTGGAGTTTGTAGCAGTGTTTTGGAGTGGTTTGTTCACACATCAGTGTTGGGCTCTTTCCTCAGGTACCGCCACAGGCGCACGGAGCAGGAGGAGGATGAGGAGCTCTTGTCCGAGAGCCGGAAAAGCTCCAACGTGTGCATTCGGTTTGAGGAGTCCCCTTCATGTAAGCATGATGTTAACACTTCTCTGATTTGGTGTAATGAAGATCTGAGCAGATTGCAATTGGAATTTTCCACTTCGAGTTAGTATTTTTCTACTTAGAGGAATCTTACATTTACAGATGTGAAAGGAGGAACACTGAGAGATTATCAGGTTAGAGGTTTGAACTGGATGATCTCATTGTATGAAAATGGAGTTAATGGCATTCTGGCAGATGAAATGGTAAGCAGTAATCTTTTGGATTTTTTTGTAGTAATTATTGAACAAAATATAACATTGAAGTGCTTATAGTATTTTGTGTACATGCAGTAGTATGCTTCATTCTACAGCAGTCTGGTTTTTCAAATCTGAAATTGTAATGTAAGAAATTCTATTGCAACATTTTTTGTGTAGTTTGCTTTAAACAAATGGCAGAATTATATAGTAAGAAAATGGTTTGAAAGTATTTCTTTATGGTATTTCACTTCAGCAAGTTTCTCTCCCCCCTCTTTGTCAATGCAGGGGCTTGGTAAGACTCTGCAGACAATAGCTTTATTGGGCTATCTGAAGCATTACAGGAACATTCCTGGGCCACACATGGTTCTGGTTCCAAAATCAACTTTGCATAACTGGATGAATGAATTCAAGCGCTGGGTTCCATCCTTACGTGCTGTTTGCCTTATTGGAGATAAAGATGCCAGAGTAAGTGCTTCACATTTCAGAAATTTATGCATTATTTGGCAAAAAATATCAGTTGGGTATGTGGAATTCTCCCTAAGCTATTTCCTTAATTAGAGTATATTTTAGTAATCTTTACTGCATTCATGTTGAAAATGCAAAATGTTATGCTTGTGACTAGGAGGAAAAACTGAAAATCAGTAGATGAAATAATAGACTGGGATCTGGGTACAGCCCTTTGAGTTGTCTGTTTTTCTGTTGTCTTTCTCTTTGACTTTTGCACCTATTTTTTATCTCTCTTCCATATTTGTAATGTGGCAGTGTATACTCATTTTTCTTTATTGCACTCACTTTGTTACCTCTCCCTTCACCTTTTTTCAGGTGACTTTTCCCACTCTTGTATTTTATAAGTCTGCCTGGCCTTGTAACTAGGATTCTGCTGTAGAGCTTTTCATCTTTCATTGTGAAGGCCTTGAAATAGATATGGAATGTTTTTCTGACTGAAGGGGATGAATGAGCTGGATGTTTCTGTGAATTCTGTAGCTGCTCATATGGATTGCATGGCTGCCTGCTACTGCTTGAGGGTAGAAAGGTTCTAGGAAGGGAATAGGAGCTGGCAGTGTGGCCAGGAAGGCAAATGGCATCCTGGCTTGTACCAGCCATGCTGTGGCCAGCAGGACCAGGGCAGTGACTGTCCCCTCTACTGGATGCTGTGACATTGAGGTGCTGGAGTGTGTTCAGAGGAGGGAACAGATATTAGGAGGAGCAGCTGAGGGAACTTGTTTTTGTGGGTGATAGGACAAGAGGAAATGGCCTCAGGTGCACCAGGGGAGACCTGTCTGCATGGCTTCCCTATGGGATGATTTTCTTTCATGTGAAATGATTTATATGCTTTGATGTGGGCCTTGCAAAACAGAGATGGGACAGAGGAGGGAGCTATCTGGGGAAGAGAAGATAGTTGGGAGTGGACTGTGTAAGTTGGTTTGATACACTTCTGTGGACTGTGTCTTTGGACAAATTAATTCAGATGGTTTTTCCCCCTTTTGGTTGTATGTACTCTATTTGAATTACAGAAAAATGATGCTGAAGAGCAAATAGCTAATTTTGAGTAGAAACTAATTTGTGTTTTACTTAACTCCAGCTTTCTCTGTGCTTGAAGTACAAAGGATTGAAGGCTTTTGTTACAGTAACTTTCGGTTACTGAGAAGATGTTTCAGATGAACTTTGTGTGCTAGTTTAGTGCATCAGTGATGGTGGTGGAGACAGCTTTCCCTGAATGCCATAAAATTTATTCATATTTATCAATGCTTACTGATCCAGTTCTTCTGCTCTAGGCTGCATTTATCCGTGATGTTATGATGCCTGGTGAATGGGATGTTTGTGTTACATCATATGAAATGGTAATTAAAGAGAAATCAGTCTTCAAGAAATTTAACTGGAGGTACCTGGTAATTGATGAAGCCCACAGAATAAAGAATGAGAAGTCTAAGGTAAATTTGAAATTGTTTCATACTTGGAAGTTAGTTCAATACAAAAAGATGCATCTGATTTGAGCAGATTTCAAGTGTTGGCTGTGGTGTTTTTTTTTAAATAGAAGCAATAAGCTATTGGGTGGTAAATGGGAATTTCATAGGTAGCTCACTGTCTCTAAGTTTAATTGACATTGTTTTAGGTTTCAAAAACTGATTGACTGTGCTTTAGTGTAGATGGTGTTGATAACTATGTTGTGTTTCCAGCTGTCAGAGATTGTGCGTGAGTTCAAGACAACAAATCGATTGCTGCTTACAGGAACTCCTTTACAGAATAACCTCCATGAGCTGTGGGCGTTACTCAATTTCCTTTTACCTGATGTATTCAATTCTGCAGATGTAAGTTGATGTTTGGAAGTACAGTGTTGTTAGTTTGATTCCCAGGCTGCTGTCAGTAGAAGAGAAGAATGACCAGCCTAGGGAGGGGATGGACATTGTGCATGACCCAGGTTCAGGGAAAGCTCTGTGGCTTACTGTAGACTGCTTTTCTTGCTCTGCCTAGTTAAAACAGTGCATTCTCCTGGTGTGGATGAGGCCTCAGACCATTAACAGCAAATGCAATATCTTAAATAGATCAAGAATTATGCAGAATTTGAGAAAGCAATGAAGTAGCAAGAATATTAAGCATCCAAATAGACATAAGCCTTTTTTTTAAAATTTAGAACTTGAGTAATCTTTCTTCTCTTTTACTGTTAGTGTTTCTTTGTGCTTGTATTACTTACTTATGTTATTTTTGCTCTGCTGTCCATCTAATTATCTTAAGGATTTAAGTTGGGATTTTTAAACTTTTTGCCCCATCATCACATAAGCACTGAAGGGAGGCACTTGGGCACTGCAGTGATGAGCATGGAAAGTTGTTATATGTTAAGCAGAATGTAGTGGTATTTTGTCTGCAGAGTGATGCCCTTGACTCAAATGTTACAACGTACTAGGGAGATGGCACAGAATTGCAGACTGGTTTTTCTTTTACAGAAGTAATTTGTCGCAAGATTTATGCCACTCTCACCTGGAATGAAAGAGAGTCAATATGTGTCTGTTAAAAGTGCAGATGATAAACTGTTCTTAGCAATTGTGCTGTTTCTCATCACAGGATTTTGACTCGTGGTTTGACACTAAAAATTGTCTTGGTGATCAGAAACTTGTAGAAAGACTTCATGCTGTAAGTAATCAAAGCTGTAATCACATGTCATCATTAGCATGCACACTGTAAAGAAGAAAACCAGATTAGTTTCCCCTTCATCTCAACGTTGAAAAAATGAACATGAAGGTCTTAAGTTACAGGAATGCCTATCAGAATTTTCATTAATTAAGCTTCCTGTCATAGATACTACTTTTTGTCTGTAACTGTTTGAAGCAGACAAAATCTGAACATAAGATGTGAAAATGAAGAATTCTGAGATCTTTTTGAAACCATTTATTATTGTGAATAGTACACTCATACATGTCATGCTAATCTGAGTAAAGGCATGCCTTTTTCTTTGTTTTACTGTGCATGAGATAAGACATTTTTTCCAGTGGCAGAAGAGGTCAGAGAACCTACAACATGCATTGCTTATACTTGAAATGTTGGTGTGTTTTGTCCCTGCTAGTGGAAATGAAACAGGGCTTATGTCAAAAAGGATTAAATTTTATAAACTTAAGAGTTTTGCCCCTTCTTAAATAACAACTGGGATGATTCTGGCAATCCTTATATAGGGATACACATGTGTAAGTTTAGTCATTGCTGGACAACTTTGTTTTGCAGAATTTTTCTCATAGAGTCACCATGACAGCAATAGGTACTGGTTAAATATCAGATTCTGGATAAATATCAGATAATTGAATCTGTTAGTTTTGTATTTGTGGCAGTCAATTTTACACATTTATCTATGTAAAACATCTTAATTTGTGTAGGTATTGAAGCCATTTCTCTTACGTCGTATAAAAGGTGAAGTAGAAAAGAGTTTGCCTCCAAAGAAGGAAGTAAAAATTTATCTTGGGCTCAGCAAAATGCAGAGAGAATGGTGAGTTATTTACATCAAAGTAAGATTCTTTTCTGATAAACTCTATAGCTCTTCACACTGATACTTTTTTTCTTACATTTGCATGTTGAGACAGTCTGAGAAACTTATTTATAGCTGTCTTAGGGCTTTTGTAAAAAATGCACAAGTTTCAGAGAGCTCAGGAAGGGTAATGAAAAGAGCTGGGAGGAAGAAAGGAGAAAAAATTTTCCTTCCTTAAGTTTATGTGAAAGAACAAATGCCTGCTGAGCTTCCTCCTTTGATCCAAGTATGTGTGCACCAAAAAGTCTTAACCTGAAATTAGAAGAGAACCCTGAGGAACTACCCGGAAGAGACATGAGACGCCAGGTCAGTGTAGCAGTTTCTGTCAAATAAGTAATATTTTTAATCCACTTTATACTACTAAAATGGAAGTGTAAAATAATCCAGGGCAGATCATTGTCACTCACAGAGAGATTCCCTTTTGTATTTAGCTATGAATTTGGAAATCCGTATTATCAGTGAGATGTTTCATAGTAATATAGCTCATTGTTATAGAAACAAAGCCAACTCCCTCATAAATAAGAATGGTGATATTGCAGGGTTTCATTCATTCATTGAATTAAAAACCAGAAAGTTGTTCAAAACTGCCCTTAAAACCTCAGGTACACCAGGATCCTGATGAAAGACATTGATATCCTGAACTCAGCTGGCAAGATGGATAAGATGCGCCTGCTGAACATTCTGATGCAGCTGCGGAAGTGCTGTAACCACCCTTACCTGTTTGATGGTGCTGAGCCCGGCCCTCCTTACACCACTGACACCCATCTCATCACCAACAGTGGGAAAATGTTAGTTCTGGATAAGCTGCTGGCAAAACTCAGAGAGCAGGGTGAGTACTGTTTGTGGACAGCAGTGATCTGAATGCTCCTTGTCAGTTAAAGTATCTTTCAAAAACAGCACAGGTTTAGCTTCTCCTGCAGTGAATGTATTCATCACTTTCTCTGAGGTTTTTGTTGAAAATTAATTTTCTGTAGATCTTAAGACATGAAGGGAAAGAAATCTTACTGGAATGATAAGTAAGACTAAAAATATGAAGAAGCAGAAGGAAAGGAAAAGTAGAGCCTCCCTTCTCCTTTGTGCAAAAAAATTTCTGATGATAGGATTATTTCATCTATGTGCATCAGCCAGCACCAGATTCCCTTACAATGGATTTAAGTGTTCTGCTTTTTTGGTTGTGTATTTCTCCTCTATAATTTATCAAGTAATATTCTTGAGTGGTTTAATCACTACCAGAAAACTAACTGGAGAAGAAAGACTTATTTAATTTAGGCATAGTACTGAGTATGTCACATAAATTCTCAGTCATGCTCTGGAGTAGCTCTGTGATAAGATCCATGTGAAAACATAAAATGATTGTCAAAACCTTCTGTGTTCTGTCAGGTTCCAGGGTTCTGCTGTTCAGTCAGATGACTCGTTTGCTGGATATTTTGGAAGACTATTGCATGTGGCGTGGTTATGAGTACTGCAGGCTTGATGGGCAGACACCACATGAGGAGAGAGAGGTGGGGAAGTTGTATGCAAACAAGAAAAGCCTTTGGTTAGGTTAATAATTTATTATTTACATACATGTATGTCGCCACGTCATTGTTTAGAGTAAAGCAGAAATGGTACAGTTTTTAAAAGGCTGCTAAGGGAATGTTTCTCCTAGACTAACAGTATGTTTCATTTGATCCATAAATGAAAAATACAGTATATTGTGGAGTCAGTACAGATTTTCTTACCTGTCCAGACATACATTTCTTACTTTGATAAAATTCTTTTTTCTATGAAAACGGTGTAAATTTAGACGAAATTTAATTGGAAAGCCACCAACATACTGGAAACTTGTTTGAAAGATCTGATACTTTAGTGACGCCTTTTTTTTTTTTCTTTCAGGAAGCAATTGACACATTTAATGCTCCTAACAGCAGTAAATTCATTTTCATGCTGAGTACCAGAGCTGGAGGTCTTGGAATTAATTTGGCAACTGCTGATGTGGTTATTCTCTATGATTCAGATTGGAACCCTCAAGTAGATCTGCAAGCCATGGTGAGTTAACTCCCTAATCAACATTTGTTTGTTTAAGTTGTCAATATTCTATTTTGTATAACTATTTTCAGAGCTTGCACTTCTGTTACTTTTCTTTATTTTTTGTTTACACAAGACAATACCAAGAAACAAAGGAGTTGGATAAAAGGGCATGAACAGAATTTGTGGAGGAAATTGTAGATTTTTGCCTGCTAATATTTCTCTTAATTATTTTCATAATGAGAGATTGCTTCTATCAATATTGTTAATGGAGGTATAGCATTATTCTTAATTCTGTCTTTTCAGGAGAGAACAGTTGAATAATAGAGGACTGTTTTCAAAATAATAACAGATAACTAAAAGCATGTAGCCTTATATTTCTGTCATTTTGGAAGTTTATGGTTTTACTTTTTGCTTCTGCATAAGCATAAAGGCATTTGGTGGTCATGCTGGGAGGAGGAAGTTACCTTTGGGTTAAACCTACTCCAATCTTCTCTTTCTCAGTACTGAATGTAAAAAAAATAGTCTGTTGTTTTTTTCATGTGGAATAAAACTCATGTGATCCTTCTTGCACGATTAGTAGGGTGGGTATTTGTTCAGTGGTTTGTAATTTTTAATTTTTTTCAATGTACATCAACACATCAAATATTTAATATCAATAGCTCATCCTTTAGATATGCATGTTGACTGCCAATAGTTGACCAAATTCCTGGAGACTGTAAGTGTTGTTTGTGAACTTCAGTGGGGTTTTCAGGAAGAAATTAATATTATACAGGAGAGTACAAGATTTAACAACTCATGTTTAAAGAGAAAATCCTGGTACCCACAGCTTGAAGGACAGCTGTTTTAACTTTTTTTTTTAATTTAAAAGGACATGTTTTCCAGAGAGGATAAATACAAGTTTTGTTACAAATGAGTGTAGTGTGTCAGTCATAAACCTGGTTTGCTTGGCTTACAAGCACAGTGTTGGAGCTGTGGCTGCAGGAACTCTGCACGTGGAATTAATGTGCTCAGGCCAGGGATGCAGAATGTCAATACCTGTGTCAAGTGACAGAATTCATTGAAAGCAGTACAAGTGTATGCATGTGTGTACTGTTGTATGTCCACTTCCCAGCTGCAGTCTGACAGACATTCAGTTATCTTCATTTGCAATGAGGGAGATGCATTTATTGCTGTGGAATGACTCAGAAATGTAATAGCCAGGTATAAATAAATATTAGAATACTGGTTTTACAGTGACCTGTGCTTTTGAATAGGCAAGGGACCAAGAAGTATAATACTAGTTTGAGGCTGCTGTTTCTGCAAGCTAACTGTCTATTGCTTGTGAGTTCTTGTTGCTGAACACTCATTGATTTATGTTTGTTAGGACCGTGCGCATCGTATTGGTCAAAAGAAACCAGTACGGGTGTTCCGACTTATCACTGATAATACTGTTGAAGAGAGGATTGTAGAAAGAGCTGAAATAAAACTGAGACTGGACTCTATAGTTATACAACAAGGTATCAACTGCTATATATGTTTGTCTGCAACAGAATTGTTCAGTCCCTTTAAGTATGGTTAAATAACTGTACAAATGTACAGTGTTAGTGAAAGCAGGCCTTGTGTATAATAGCAGTGTACTAAATCATCCTCATGTGCAAGGTATTCACTTGTTCAGATGAATTATTTTAAAATTGTTTTCCTGATTAATGTAGACAAAGAGTCTAAATGAGGACAGTAAACTACAGCTGAGTAGATGTTATTTAGTTTTGGGATATGTTAAAAAGAAAAAAAAAGAAAATCAGGTATGTTCCATGGCAGTTGAAATAATGATATACATATGTTTGTTACCATATAAGAGTTAACTGAAAAATAAAACACCTTTGTGTATTTTTGTTTGGAAGCACTTAGAGGAATAGTTTGTCAAAACTAAGGTACTCAAGCTAAGTTTTTAGGCTTGTTTGTATTTACTACAGGGTGGGCTAGTGAAAGGATGATGGTCAAAATTTTGATAGCATGAGAAGAGACATGGATAGCATAGGAGAAATTTTGGGACAGCAGTTAAATTTTAGGAAGAATAATTAGCAAATTGGGTTGAAATCAGTGATGTAAATGTTGAAAATGTCAAGCACTTCTTAGTGGTTATAGAATACTTCTTAATTTTTCATCTTGAGATAAGATTGTGACCTTAAAAGTTCAGATGACTTTGTAAGAGTAAGATCTTACGTGTAAAATTCAGATTATCTGAATGTGAAATGTTTTTTGTTATGGCTTGAGTCAAAGTTGTTTTTTTTAATTTTCCCCAAAGTTCCTGACTTCTGTTTATTCTCATCTTGAGTGAAATGTATTTTTTCTATATGGTTGTTCTGTTTTTCCTTTCTTGTTCTGTCAGTGAAGTAAAAAAATCCACTGCTTGCATGGTCCTACTAGACCTCCCACATTCTAACTTCCAGCATATTCCTTGTGATTGTAGGAAGGCTCATAGACCAGCAGTCCAACAAACTGGCAAAAGATGAAATGCTGCAGATGATCCGGCACGGGGCCACGCACGTGTTTGCTTCCAAAGACAGTGAGCTGACAGAAGAAGATATAACCACTATTTTAGAAAGAGGTGAAAAGAAGGTTAGAGAACCTTTTCATATGGAATTCAAAATACCTATGCACAAAATGGAATGAGATCTGATGACATAAATCTATTATTACTTTACTATTTGTGGAGATTTTCAATATTATGAAAGTTTTGAAGAAGTAGAATTAGTGATTTTAATTATTATCAAGGTTTATGCTGTGTGCATCCTGTCTTAAGCACTGCTTATTTTGTGGTCTTTTAGAAAAATGTAAATTTAATGCAAATAATTCTGACAGACACAAAGTCTTTTTGGAACTTCGTTAGGTAATAGATAGCTCTATGAAAAAATGAACTGCCATTTCAGCTCCAAGGAGATGGGCATAAATTTAATTTGAATTTTAAAGTTGAGTTCTACAGTTGTAGGACTACATCCCAGCCTAATAAATTTAGTTTAATGGAGAGTCTTGAAGTCAAATTGCTCTAAATTGAAAAGGACAATGGGTATCTCTCTTTAGAAGAAAGTGTAAGTAAAAGTTAAAATCAGAAAAAGATATTGAGTATGTTGTAGTCATGATGAAAGCTGTTTTTTTTTCAGAAAACATTAAATAGCTTGAGTGAGCCTAAAAATGTCTTCCTCTCATTTTAGACAGCTGAAATGAATGAACGATTGCAGAAAATGGGAGAGAGCTCCCTACGAAATTTCACTATGGACACAGAGATGAGCTTATACAACTTTGAAGGTGAAGATTACAGAGAAAAACAGAAGGTAATTTTTTGTAGCATTTAAGACTTCAGTTTAAAGGTGCAAACATAAAAGCCATACTATAAATGTTATGACTATGGAGGTTTCTAGATTCTAGAGAAGTAAGGAACTATTGAAAAATTCTCTTGGCTCTGCCCTAGTATTAATATTCTGAATTTTTGTTAAACTACTTTGAGCCCCACTGTTTTTTTCATGGCAAAATCCGATACCATTGCTCAGATGTTACCCCTTCTGCAACAAAACCAATGAGCTGCATGCTGCTATACTGCTGCAGTCAGTATTATTTTGCTGTCACATAACTAAGGTGAAAAAACAGGCCTGGTAGTAATTTTTTATGTGGATCTTGGACTTGAGTCTGCTTTTGCAGTGAAGATTTGTCTTAGTTTGAAAGACAAGTGTCTGCTAAAGAAGGCATGAGCCTCCCTTGGAATGGAAAAGAAACCTAACCCCCAACAAGGTTTTAGTTTGTACATTGATTTTACCTAATAATAGAAGGATCATCCATACAGAGGTATTGCTCAGTCCCACAGTGTTCCCTTTGCATCTCTGTTTTGTACAAGATGTATAGTGAATATATCCTTAACCTGCAGTCAGATGTGTGAAATCTTACTTGTTAACTACAAAATGCCCTTCTAACTCAAGTTTTTACTGATTTTGAAAAAAAAATTTAGAAAAATAAGTTTTGATGAGAATATAGTGCAGTGTGTGGATATAGGCATAAAATTCTTTGTGTTGATAATTTCATTACAAGAAGTGAGTTGAATACTGCATAGTATGAAATAACATTAGGATTTTAGATTAATTGATTGCTAATGGGTTTTTTGTCTATTGTAGCCTTTAGAGGCCTATAGAGGTTATTCATTGTGATATTTAGAGAAGAAGCAATTTATTCATATCACAAGAAGTTAGAGAATTCAGAGCCCAAGTCCTCAGCCCTTCCATTGTGTTTTGGTAGATGGAATCATAACCCTACTCAGGGTTTGGAATACTTAGAATATATCTCTTCTTGCCACTGCACTGCCTTACTTGTGTATTATCTTCTAAGTGCTTAAATATTTGTTATAATCAGCTATAATTTCTAGCTGATTTTTGAGCTCTATTGTAGTATCCAAATTACTGAGCACAATCACTAGATTTGCTGTGCAGAAATACATCCCTGTTTGTAGTGCCATATTAGTCATTATTCTTGTGACTTTAGGGAAGCAAACAGTTCCTCGAGTAGCTTTTTGTTCTGTTGTGTAGCTGAGCATGATGGAATGGATTGAGCCTCCAAAAAGGGAACGCAAAGCCAATTATGCAGTGGATGCTTATTTCAGAGAGGCCCTACGTGTCAGTGAACCGAAAGTCCCAAAGGTAAGGAGGTGGAAAGATTGGAAGGGTTTTATGTGGTTCTTTTGCTCCTCCTCTCCCATGCTGCTTCCCTGGCTCTACCCCTGGTTGCCACTGCTGCTGATTTTTACTTGTAGAAAAGTTAAGCTTCTATAATGTTGATTTATCTGTGTATTTTTGAAGGCTCCACGACCTCCAAAACAACCAAATATTCAGGATTTTCAGTTTTTCCCACCACGGTTATTTGAACTTCTGGAAAAAGAAATTCTGTATTACCGTAAAACTATAGGATATAAGGTAATGCATTTTTGCTTTTCAGATCAGTGAAATGTATTTGCATTCCATTTTGTAAATTTGTTGCAGTCTTGACTTGTCAAGTTATTGTGAAAGAAATGGCTTAAAGCTTCTATTCTTCTGTTTCTGTTCTACTGAGGAGCAGAAAAGATAATCTGTTGTTCTTTCCTTCACAAAAAATTCTGTATCTGTGTAGCTTTGTGTTTTGTGGTGGATTCCTAATGATGACATAGAGTAGAAAAAGGAAAGATAGTTCTCATGCTTCATATTCTCAAAACCAAAGGTGTGACATGTGGTCTAAGGTGAGAATAATTTGGCTAATATAAAATCACCTTCCCAAGTATGATGTTTTTTTTTGTATATCTTTGTGTTGATATGAAGTTAATTAAAATTACATCAGTTTTCCTTGGATTTGGGTGGGATATAAAAAGTTTAAAGGTGTGGAGAAGTCTGAATATATTACTTCTACAAAAAGGAAACCAGACAACAGATTTCTAGATTTTTCCCATAATTTTTTTTTCGTACTGTGCCTTAGCTGAATTTCTCTCTTTTCCCTGCTGACATTACTGGACAAGCAGTGAACAGATTCTGTTATCCTCACTTGGACCAGTATTGATTGAGTAGACCAAATGGATTCTCTACTTCCAGCCAGACATGTCTTTAAAAAGCCTCAAGTTTTCTGACAGGTCGCAGCAAGAAAAAAATATAATCTAAAAAATGTGTTGGAGGACATAAAATTGTCATACAAAGCAACAGATGGAAAATTGGTGAGAGTAGAATTAATATTAGTAAAATGTGTTTTTTAAGAAAAAGCAGAAAGTTTTTTTAGAATCCTGTTTACAGCCAAAAGAATTTCATGGGGATGTCAGGATAGAATTAAGATGAGTATGCAGTTAGGTTAGGTAAAGAATGTATTCAATTAATGCTCCAACAAAGAAGGATGAGAGAATTGCTAGTGTTGACAATATGAATGTGAAAAGAAGTGTTTCAGACCAGTTATGGAAACCTGTCAGCCTGGAAAGGTTGAACATGAATAGTTGTTATCTTAAAAGGTTAGTATGACTGTTTACTGGTGGGGAAAGTGATAAATATAATTAAATTTGTTTGGCTGTGAAATGGAAGTATAACTTCCAATCTGAAGAGAGTTTATAATAAACTGAAAACAGCCATGAACAGTATCAGAAGGTAGCCAATAGGCAGAGACCAAGCTTTATGTGTCAGTCTTAATTTAAACCAGTAAAGTCAAGAAGATTTCTCCTATATTAAAATCAGCTTAACAGTTCTTATCTTCCATTGCCTTTTGCTGCAGGAATAAGTTAAGGTCTACTAAACCTTTACTGGATACTGTTTCTGGCTTGTTTGCTATTGTGTGCAGTGGAATTGGAGTACAGTTCCAAGGTCACAAATACTGAATTGGTCAGTGTGGAAGGGACAGATAAAATGTTGCTGGTTCTTGTTTACATCAGGTTGTGTCTGGTCCTTACTTGGGCAGTGGGCATGGCTTTACAGCAAACCTGGCAGAACTTAGTGTTTCACTGTAGTTATAAAACATTCTGAACCAATGAATGTAGGAAAGCAGACCCTTTGCTGGTGACAAGTATTACTGAAATCAGTGAGCTGTGGCAGCTCAACCTCTCAGAGTATCCTGAGGTTATTGTGTGCAGGAGTGGTGGGTTCAGGGCATAACAAACTTAGAACTTAAAGCCAGTCCTATTTTTGGGAGGAGGGGTTTAAGCAACAAGATCTGAATCTAGGTATAACACATTTTGTACAGATGAGTGCTTTTAAAATGCAGTCTTTGAAATAACATTGCTGCACTACTGCTTTTTGAAACCCCTGATTTTAGGTCCCCAGGAATCCTGACCTTCCAAATGCAGCTCAGGTACAAAAAGAGGAACAAAAGAAGATAGATGAGTCTATGCCTCTGAATACTGAGGAAAGTGAAGAGAAAGAAAAGCTTCTAACACAGGTAAAATAAAATCAGCTGAAGTATTTCATCCTATGTTTTTGCTAGTATGGAATATAAGTAATGCAGGAAAGCTATGCTGATGTTACTGAAAGAAGAAAGCATAGAACATGGAATGATTTTGATTGGTTTTGCTTTGAGGAACCTTTCCTGTCCTTGAACAAGTTTACATCTTAGTCATCTACTGTTTCCTTGAAAGTCCTTGAACATTTCTGAGGCAACAGCTTGGATAGTAGATGCACTATCCAGCAATATGTGCAGAAATCCAATCAGTGGGTTCCTTGTACGTGCATAAAGCTTCTCTGTTGATTTTAAATCAAAAAGGGCTTGAATCAGGACAACCCTATGTCAACATACATGGTATTTATGCAGGTGTCTAAGGCATGTCACATCCATTAATTTTTGTCCCAGTCGAGTTGTTAGACATGTTCATTTTATACTGGGACTGAATTTCTGTCACTGGGACTGAATTTCTGTCACTGACTAGTTTCTTGACCTTTTGGCTGATTATCCTGCTGAGTTAAGCTGATTGTTAAAGACCATGTGTGTTCAAAGTAATGGGACTTTTTGACTCAGAAAATTTTCTATAGAAGAATTGGGAATTGGTGTACTTTGGAAGAAAATTCCAAAGTCACAATTTCACTATTGATTTCACTTATGTGTAGCAGAGGAAATATTTCAGGTGGTGCTGATATGCATATCAGTACTGCTGTTAATGATTAAAAAGAAATAGTTGTATTGTGTATGTTAGACTCACTCTGGACATGCTAATTGTGGACTGAGCTTACTTAGCTGAACTGACAAAGTTCCTTGTAGATACATTTCTGTGATGAAAGAAACTCTGTGCACTACAGATTATTGCCCAGGCATGTGATTGTCTTGTTTGTTCTTGTCATTTTCTGCTTTCCCTGTCTTTAAATTGTAATGTCTCTTTCTTGGATAATATTTTTGTGCATTGCATCTCGCTTGTTCAGTTTTGGATTGATTTCTTTGGTACATAACAAATTCTCTCTTTGACAGTGCTTTAGAGCTTCCATTTGATTGCATCTTTTTGGACTAGAGATCTTTTCTTGACATACTTATGCTTTCATTCAGCTGTTTGCCTGGTTCCAGGTTTGTAAATGTCTGAAGTAGGAGCTCTTGCTTTAGATACTTGCACTGCTCTAAGAACTTGTGATGACACAGGCATTGCTGCACCTTGTACTGCTCTGAAGTGTGGTGCTTGTATCTGCAGGAGTGCAGCTGTCACTGAGCTTGTTTCTTTGGAGAAGCATCACAAAAACTTTAAAAAGAAAGGATAAAAAGCTGTTACTAATGCATGTGGAGTCATGACCAAAAATAACTGTTTAGTTATAGGTTCAGTAATAAGCCCTGGATAACACAAGTCTGTGGAAATCCTGAAAGACCATTAGCCACTGTAATTATGTGATATTGCAGAGGAGCAAATGGTACATAAATAAATCACAATTTTGGAAAATGCTTTCCTCTGTCCTGATAATGCCTTCTTAATCTCTTGTTGCTTACAGGGTTTTACAAACTGGAATAAAAGAGATTTTAACCAGTTTATTAAAGCTAATGAGAAATATGGCCGTGATGACATAGACAATATTGCCCGTGAGGTGGAAGGAAAGTCACCTGAGGAGGTCATTGAATACTCAGGTTGGTGATGTTTTGAAATGTATTTATTTCCTAATACCAGAGTATTACCATGATTTTTGCCGAATGTTCTTTTAAAATTACAAGGTAGAGAATTTAGATGCATTTAAGGATTTTTTTTTTTGTTAAAGTATGCAACTTGGGTTTTTTTTCAGAAGACTAAATTCTATAAAAGGTTGGTTTTGTAGCACATAACTAACACCTGCAGCTGCCTTTAGCCCTCCTTAGTCAAGATTTAGAATTTGACGTAGTTAATTCTCACTGACAACATGGACTTGTGAAATTGTGAATTTGCCTTGTAGTGCCAGTGTGATTCTTTATGCTGTATCTCTGCTATTTTACCTCTTACACTGTATCTTTTTCTTTTGTATTTACACAGTGCTTTTGAAATTTCTTCCTCTTTCAGCCTTGGATGTAATTTTACTAAACACCTTCATAAAATCAACTTTGCAGTGTTGTTTCCTGTAGTTGAAGAGGAAGAGCTCCACAAGAGTTCCCTTCAGTGTTGAATTTATTTTACAATTGATTATGTTGCATGTAAATTTTGTTAGAATTTTTACTAAGCCTTTACTTACAGTTAACTTTTAAGGATTCTGAATTAAGAGTCAGTGCAAGCTTATTTTTTGGCTAGCACAGTAAGCTGGAGAGCATTAGCTCATTGTTTAAGATTAATGGAACCACAGGCTAAATTTATTTTTTTTTTGCCCAAGTATCTTAACAGTGAAGTCATAATAGCAGAGGAAAAGATTATATTCAACAATTTTGTTTTGTGTTTTTAGCTGTTTTCTGGGAACGTTGTAATGAGCTACAGGACATTGAGAGGATTATGGCTCAGATTGAACGAGGAGAGGCCAGAATTCAGCGGAGGATCAGTATCAAGAAAGCCCTTGATGCCAAAGTAATTATTCCAGGTTTTTTGTTTTCTGCAGCTGACTTTTTCCAAAAATTCCTCCAGAAAAGGAATAATTGGGGATGAGTGTTCTGTCTTTTATGCAGCATAGGTAGTATACCACCTCTCAGTGATCTGCAGTATCATGTAATGATTCCTGGATGTAGCATTGTACGTTTATTAATCCTTACTTTTGTTTTGCATTCAGATTGCAAGGTACAAAGCACCTTTTCATCAGCTGCGTATTCAGTATGGAACAAACAAAGGGAAGAATTACACAGAGGAGGAAGACAGGTTTTTGATCTGCATGTTACACAAGATGGGCTTTGACAAGGAGAACGTGTACGAGGAGCTGCGGCAGTGCGTGCGCAACGCGCCTCAGTTCCGGTTCGACTGGTTCATCAAATCCAGAACTGCCATGGTGGGTACCACTTACAGGGACTGGGCATGGCATGAGGCACCTTGTTCTTTTTAAAGCACCACCACATAAAATTTGTTTAGGAAACAAGTGCTGAAAGAACAACTTTAGGTGTGATTTTCATTTCTGTTTTTTTTATAGTAACCTTTTGTCTTAGTACAGAAAAAATGCAATACAACTGAAACAGATTAGAAAACCTGCCAGACTGAGTCCCATGTTACCCAAAGGCATTAAGACAGTAGTAGACTAGACTTACAAGTATCCTCGTTGCTTTTATTGCAAACTGAGTGTTTTACCAAACAATGTCTCTTAAAATATGACTCTTTTAGAGTTGTTGCATAACATTAAAGTCTGAAGACATCTGAATAATATGCTTGGAGAAGGGAGCAGCTTTCCTAATGCAGTATTTAATTTCTAACAGCATGAGGAAAGTTAGTGATTCACATAGAAATTAATCATTGAAGCAATAGGTTTAAAATGCACTTTGTAGTTTGTGAGTGTGGATTATCCCATGGAAGTGCTTACATTTCTTTAGGTATACTTTACTGAAAATTTTATTTGTGTTTAGAGAATATAATACAAGGTTAATAGCAAGTAGAGTAGTACTGAGGATTTTAGAGCAGAGCCATTCATTTTTAATTGAGTTATTTAGCAGGAATGGACAACAGTCACAGAAGCTTTGGTGGTTGCAAAAATTAAGGTATGTAGGTACCAACATCAGAATATGGGACTCTTTCAATGATAAAAAGCTGTTGGATTTGCCCCAAAATTTTTGCTCAATTCCTTCTACTTGTTGTTTGTCTTCATTTCCTGACCTCAGGATTTGTTTGTCTGAAAGAATGTTCTTTCAGAGTTCTGGGTACTGTACTAAGAATAAATAAAACATAAAATAAAATATTTAAAATATGTATTAGAACAGGTGGGTATATTTGCTTTTCCCAGCACTACTTATAATTATGCAATACACTTTTTACTTGATATTTCAGCAATTGAAGTGTTTCTGGTTAGTGCAGCAGTTAGCCCTTCATTGAAAAGAATTTCAAGTGTTTCTTACTAAAATGTCTTTTTGAAGAAATACTGCATTTTAATATTATGTCTAGAAAGAGAGAAGCCTGCAGTATTGAGCACATTAAGAAGTTTCTTTAAGTTGTCTGTGCAGGAATCCATTTAAATAAATCACAGAAATGGGTACTAGAAATTAAAAATGTAGCTCAGTGTTTAATATTAGTTGATATATGGTTGTCAGGGGTAGAGTTAAATATTCAATTTAAGTCTTGCAAATCCTTATGTTCAGTATACCCTTTTTTTAAAGGGGATAGAAATCATTTGCTCAAGTGTAGAAATATGTTCTGTGGTGTCTTAATGCTGAAACTGAGACACTGGGAATATAGTGAATCTTTTGGCTTAGGTTTCCTTTTAAAACTCTGTCCCTTAATAATTTTAGTTTTTCTGCTACTACATGGTTGAAGAAGATTATGGAAATACAAACTTAAAACCATCTTTCACTTTCAATGTGCATTTAATTTTCTGAAATGGTCTGAATTACCATGCTCTGTACATTTGAGTAATATAGCTGATATATTCTAATGTCCTGAGATTTGTGGAGGTTGTAATTTCTATGGGTCCATTTTGCACTAGTTTGGTGGTTTTATTTTTTTTTTTGGTGAAGAAATGTGCTGGAAAATCACATGATAATAACAATGAATGAAGTATAAATACAAATATTTATAGAGGAGTAAATTAGTGAAAGTGGAGAAGGCTTCCTGAAATGCTGAAATTCACACGATCATTTAAACTCATATGAAACAAGATAAAAAGGGCAGCATAATTCAGAAAAGGGTTTAACAGGCTCTTTGTGAAAGCTCTGTGTTCTAACCACTAGATGTCTCTTGAATTCCACAAAAATAGCTAATTTATCTTCCATCTTACTATTTCTGTTTGTTCTCCTGAAGATTTAGAAAAGCAAATCCTGCTTCATTAAATTATTTCAAAATCAAATGGTTTACCCAAAATGTAAATTCTTAAAGATACCATGACAGCCTACAATTGCATTTTTTTTTTTTGCTTTCAGTATTGAGCACAGATTTGTTTGTTTGTTTTTTAAAAAAATTTGTGTCCATGCAGGAAGAATGCAAAATATCATGGCAGTAGTGAAGCATGTATCTGTTCTCTGAAGTCATAAATTATGGATATTCTCTTTTAGCTTTCTGCAAACACTCTCCAGCATAAGAGAAATGACTTCTTAGTAAATACAGGAATGCCCAGGCCTGTGGACAGAGCTGAGGGCTGCCTTTGCTCCCAAGTCAGCATCTCTGCCTCCAGTCATGCAGAAGGCAATGGTTCAGTGCTCCCATCTTATTTATTGCAATCCAGGTCTTTAGAGCTGTGAGGGGGTGAACAAAGTGTATCTTCTCTCTTTCCATCCAAAGGAGAAAAGTATCAAGCCACACAGAATACAAAGTCTTCTCTGAAAGTGCAAGGCATTTTAAATAAGTGTATTTTTGTAGTACTAAAATGGAATGCAGCAGCCCCTATTGAAATTTCAATAGCTTAGTGCAGGATTTATCATTCAGATTATTTTTCATGGTAGATGTACAAGAAACCTGTGTGCATGTCACATCTTGCTGTCAATTGATTCTGTGATTCTCCAGAGAAAATTGTTTTTGAGTCCATCCTCTGTCCACAGCAGATGCTTTGGAGCAGTAGTCCATCTGGAAAGTCTAACCATGAACCTGAACACTTTATAAATATATATATTTATGCAACCATTTGTCCCCAGGAAAGAGGAGGATCTTTGAGTGCTTTAGGCAAGTGGATCAAGGTTATTTCTTAGTTGTCTCAGATTAGTTGCTTGTTTTGAGTTTAACACGATCCCATTTCTCATAGGCTAGAAAAAATCCAGATTATGATGGTGAAGCAGCTTGTCATCACTCTTTACCTCAGCTCCTAAGTCTGAGTGCAATATTCACAAATTTAAATGATGTAAAATACTTGTGGCATGTTGACAGTCATTGTTCTGTTTCGGTCTTTTTTCATCTCTGTTTCTTTGCTTTTTGGGACAGAGGCACTCTGTTGTTCTGTTCAGGGTTGCAGTGTATATTGGGATGGCTTGAACTCAAGTTTGCTCTGAGTTGTTGCTTTTTTTATCTAAACCTTGTTGTTTGGGTAGAATTTGAGGGAGTTTAATGATTGAAGTGAGAGTATTTTAGCTCCAGAAGGACTGTCACATAGCAGGGCACAAACATGGCACCCTATTTCATGATTTAACCTTTACTTGAGGGTGTGGGGTTATTGCTACAGGGATGTGATAAAAGTGACTTATTACACTACTCTGTTGGTGAAGCTACAAGCAGGACACTGGAACATTTCTGAAGGGGACTTGTAAAGAAAAATGTCCTGAGGATTTTTATGTGTGTGTGTCTGATAAAAAGAATTCAAGTGGTGGTAGGATTCTCTGTGTCCATTCTGAACTGCATGGCTTTTGCCCAAGGCCATGGAGCATCCTTTGGAGAGGAATCTGTGGAAACTGTAGAACTTAAAAACTGGTTAAGCTGGAGGGTTTGAATGTCTGAAAGATGAGTCCCATGCCTGCCTGTTTGGGAAGGTTCAGATCAGGAAAGCACCAAGGCTGTCTTATCCATGACGGACTATGATGGCTGAAGCAATATCCAGTTTACAGATGCTGAGAAAATAGAGACTGATTTGTGGGCAAAAAGGTCACCTGTTCCCTTCATTGCAAATTGTAGGTTAAGATACGTGCTTCTAGTTAATTCTAGGATAGCCTATGTTCTAAAAATGTCTTGACTGAGTTTAGTAGAGATGAGACATATTTTTTGGGATTTATTTTCCCTCAGAAGAGAGCTTGAGTTGGAAAGAAAAACCCATAGAATCATGTTCTCAATAATACATAGAACATACTGAATAATTATAATAAAAATAGGCACTGTTAGGTGTTTTGTAAGGGATCTTTTAAATGGGGTACAAGAAACTGTCCAAGTCAAGTGAGTTGTATTAAGCAAGCCAGCCATTAGTAACTGCAATGCAGATATTTTGAGTTGTATTGGAAATACTTCTTAATGTGTAAACAAGCTGATGGCATTTAGTCCTGATGGCTTGCAAGTCTTGATGCTAAAAGCATTTAGAGCATTTAGGATCCTGTTTGAATAAAAATAAACAGTGAGTTTACAATTTAAGACTGAATAGATTTTTGGCCCATTTGCAGCTCTACTGTGTCTCTTCACAAAAAAAACTTCCCTAGTCTGTGTGCCACAGAAAAGTGTTGCTTAAGATAGCTTTGCTTCCTTTTTTCTCTGCTTTAAAGATATATTTGAAGACCTCTTTCCTAAAATCTGGCATACTGTGCTGGTAGGCTGTAATTTGCTTCATTAACCAAGATGAAAGATCACATCAGTCTTTGGAATGTCACTTTGGAAGACAGAATCCTGAAAACTCCTTGTCAGGAGGACAGTAAATCCTTTCCTGTTTCTAAAGGTTACACTGAGGGAAAGACAGATAATAGTAACCAAGCTAATGATCAGTATTATTGAATACTTTAGGAAAATGTAAGTGCTTTGAAGTTAAAGGATTTTGAACATAGTTATGTAAGCAAGAGAAGTTGTATAATTTGCTTAAAAATTTGATGTGTTCTCTTTCCTTAGGAGTTTCAGAGACGCTGCAATACTCTCATATCATTAATAGAAAAAGAAAATATGGAAATTGAGGAAAAAGAAAGAGCTGAAAAGAAGAAAAGAGGAGCCAAAGTTACAGCAGTATGTTTAGCAGCACTTACTTTACTTCCAGTGGGGTAGAATTCAATTATATATTTTTAAAAAATGTAAAAGATAAATGTAGGCACTGATTGCATTAGTAGAAACCATGAGGTGAGAGATTAAACTGGAATATTTGTCTGTTCACATCTCTCCTAGATTTAGGCAGGTATTCCCAATGCATAGGATTTGAGGGCTTTTTTTTTTTTTGAGAAGTCTTTTGTTTAAGTAGCAAAGGAGGACTTTTTTTAGAAAGCTGCACTGCCTACTTTCTGCCTACTTATGTATATCACATGTTGCTTCAGTTTCTTCTCTGAGATTTTTCCCTCCCCTACACAGTAGGTGCTGGAAGAAGAAATGAAAGTGCTTCTTTTATTTTGAAGGGTTGTCATCTTTAGAACAGAATTGTGTGTAAGTCAAGGTCCTGATCTTTTTATCCAATTCAGGCTATGTGTGGTGCCTGCACCACTGAGACCATGTAATGATTTTAAGGATATAAAAAGGGTAGGAGAATTAAGTGTCTATGTCAGGGATTAATGTTTGCCTTTCCATTATATCCTACAAAAGTGAACTGAAATCTAGAATGCATTGGGGTCGTACATTCCCTCCTGAATAATTAGTTATGTGTTTAAGTTTTTTGTTTGTAATGCCACTATCTTGTAAAATTTATATTTATTTTTTCTCTTTAGTCACAGAAGAGAAAAGCAGATTTGGCTGCTGAGAACTCTGGAAAAAAAGATGCTAAGAAAGTGAAGTCGTGAACCTGAAAACTGAATATGCTAAATATGAAACTGCCACTTTCTTCACTCCATCTATGTGTATTAATTGCCAACTTCTTTGTATTCATGGTACTCTACCCCAAGTCCCATGCTTTAATTTTGCAGATTTTGTATCCTTTACAATGCCTTTCTTTACCTAAAATGTGTAGCTTTATATCTTGCGCATTCCAGTATTTTTGTGTACTGTATTTTGTGAGTTTCATGTCTTTGGCAAAATTCACTCAGTCCTTGGTTTTTTGAAGCTTGTGCTGAGGTTTTAGCTTTTATATGTTTTATATGCTGCTGCTTTGAAAAAAACCTAGATTCTATAGCTGTATTATTGTTGTTTCATATTTTAAATTTATATGGCTGTTGGAAAATAAACTGACTTAATTATTTGAAGAGAAAAATACTTCACCTTTGTTTTCCCTATCCTCTCTCCCTTTTTTGCATAGCTGCATTTAGAGAGAATGTTAAGGTTTGTATAATTGTGCCTTCATCATCAATCAGATTTTTTTCAGAGGAGTACTTAGACAGGATCAGGAGCATGACAGAACAAAATCTAATTAGACTGACATCCTTGTTTGCTCTCTGCATTAAAAGGACATTTTCTCTGAAATATTCAGAAGGAAACCCAGCAAATACACACTTTTTGTTTTTCTTTATCAGTGATTTCTGCTGGGCTACTTGCTTAAACACAGGGTGAGGTGTTTCTCATAATGGCCTCCAGATGAAAACTTTTCTATGCCTCATAAAAGGAGGTAGTCAGCTCACAGCTTCTGGTTGTTTAAGTAGCAAACAAAATAGTTCACTCTCTGGTTGGTAGGCTCCTCAGCTCTGCTGCCCTGTGCTGAAAGATCTTCGTTGCTCTAATTATCTCTGCTGAAGTTCTTCTTTTACCTTTTATTCAACATGTCAGTCAGAAGCAATGGGGATATGTTATGGAGTGCTCCTTTTTTAGTATTTCTATTTTAATGAAGGGATGAAAGTGTTGGATGTATGATTTTTTGACTTTGCAAGAATGGCCTTTATTAAGCAGGTTCACAGTTCCTGCTCACTTTGGAGTCTGCCTTTCCCAGATCAGTAGAACAGTGGCTGTGACATCTGATGTTTTACTTCAATGTTCTGTCTCTGATCTGGTGTTTAGTACAGACCTTGCTACAGTGAGACATGCCCTCATAATGTCAGGTCTAGATTAATGCAGTGTGCTTTACATGGTACTTCCCTTGAAGACAACTTGTAAACTTCTAGTGCAGTTTGCTTCCTTCAGTGGTTTGAGGTGTTTTTAGATAAAGAAACCTCTTTACTCTTTGTATTTTGTGCTTTGCATTGGCTACCTTCTTCTGTGTTTGTAAAACATAGGACTTTATGAAGTTCTTGAGCTTTGCCCATATTCTTCCATGTCATTTAAAATATATTGGTATGTCTTTGAAGTTTTCTGGGATTAGTATCTCTAAGTTTGATGAGGTATTTCCAGCTTTTTTCGTAGTGTCTGTTAAAGGTTTGGGGCAAAATGGCTGTGATGATTGGTTGAGCATTTCAAAAGTTAATTCAAAAGATTAGATTCTGTATTTTGGAATGTAGCTTTTGTCCAGGGACCACATTCTTTATTTCACTGGGTTTATATTTGTAAGACTTGGTATTTGTCTGTTGAACTTTATCTGATGAGTTGAGAGGTGCATCTTACAATGATGGGGCACAACTTCCAGGCAGGAGATTGGGCACAGGAGTCAGAGCATGCTCTTAAATGAGTGTGCAGCCCAGGTGGGATAGGTGTGCTCAGGAAGAAGCATCCCTCCTCAGAATGTGCTATTGGAGCACTTAACATCCTGCTTTATCCTTGGGAGGGGGACATGCCATGGAATTATGGAACAAGGCTGTGCAGCTGTATGCATATATAACCACAAATCCTGGGACATTGCTATTAATAGAGAGAGGAAGATGCCTTATTTGCATCTGAATTTTGGCTCATGTGCCATTTACTAAGTTTGTGGCCTGAAATGATAAAAACAAGTTAAAAGAGATGGGGAATAAAGGCTGAAAGAGCCAATTGAAATGTTTATGGAATTACATGGCTAGGTCTAGAGCTTATTCTATTGCTCCTATTTAGCATTGGATGAATATTTTAATGTTTTAAGTCTTGAAATAAGTGTATTCTGGTTTTGTTTATTGTAGATTAGCTTTGTTTGACTTGCATGTTTTTGTGTATCCAGTTTCTCTGTGTTGCAAAGTGTATGGAAAGTCTTAAAATAGTAATATCTCAACATGTTGTTTTATGCAGATTTTTTGGTTTGAGTTACCACTTGAGTTAATGTTCTTTCTTCTCAATGACTTGATGCACAAACCATACAGCAAAAGATCATGCAATGGTTCTTTCAGGTGTTACCCCTTGATCAGACAGCTTCTCTGAAAAGTGATAGATTCTCCCAGGAGCTATCTGTTACCTCTTGCAGTCTGTAGTCCCCAGTTAAACTGAATGTGCTGTTGAACAACAGTCCTTGAGAGCATTTGGACACTATACACCAGTTCCTAGCAGACTGAGCCTTCCCATCCATCATGTCCTACAGTGATAACTAAAGAAAATTGCTAACAGCTGCTGGTCGGGATTAAAGGAAAATGGATCTTTCTCTTCCCTTTTTCATTCTTCCAGTTGCCAATACCCACACAGTGTGTGCCTAGCAGTATCTTAAATTATATGCTGCTGTGACTCAAAATTAGGTGACAGAAATGAAAGAATCTTTCTACTTTTAACTGCTATTTTCTTAGGCGAGGAATAGTGTTTGCAAGAAATTAGTAAGTGCTGAATGTAATGTGACAGAAAACTTCTGAAAAGTTTGAGCCTTTAGGCAATTTTAGAGTTGCCAAAAATGCTGTGAGATAAAACAGTTTGAAAGCTAATTTAGTTCCTTTTCAGTGGACAAATAAAATTTGATTGTGTAAACATCAGGCTTGAAGAAAGTCACCTAGCACCTTTGACTCCCCAGCAGTGCACGTAACATCCTGGGAGAGGTCACAGCAATTGTGGTGGTTTTCTTTTCACATATTCATCACTTCCAACTTATTAGTCCTTTTATTTTTGATTTATGTTAGTGATGACACCAAAAAACCAATGCTGCTAGCCACCTTGATTGTATTTGATTTTGATTTGTTACAATGACACAGAGAAGAAATGAACTGTCTTCTTGCTGGTAATATTAGACCATCTTTAGATGCTGGTTTGCACAAGTGGTGTTACTATACTAAAATATTAAGTAAGAAATGTTTTTCTTGTAGATTAGCATTGCTGTTTGATTTAGTGCTAATGCTGGTTAGGGTTTAAAAAAAAAGCAGCTATCACTCTTTGAAATGATGAGCAAGGAGTATACAGAAATTAATCAGAATCCAAGTGCCTGATGGTGTTGCCAAACTGATTTTTGCTTTTATATATTCTTCATATATATTTGTAGCTTTGTAGCTATATGAAGGATATATAGAAGCAAAAGTTAGTTTGGCATCAATGGAAGTAACTTTGTTGTGCAGTGCCTGCAGGTGCTGCTGCGTTACAGGCACTCTGTACATGCCTCCTGCTCAGTGGGGGGATTAAGTACTTTCAGTGAGGAGAAATAAATGCCAAAGCACAGGTTGAAAAAAGGTGGAGTTTTGCAGTCAGTACCAGTTTATGTGAGTGCAAAATGCTGAGGTTGGTGCACACATTGGCACTTGTACTGCTGGAAGGGATTGATCACCAACTGTAGTTCTGATCTGACTAAAGAGAGGTTGACAGTTGTTACATTTTACTTCATTTTATCTGGTTCACACATACTCCAAGCATGTATGTAAATATGTTTGTGGCTCATAGTTCTAATGTTTGATATGTTCTTTTTCTGAAAGACTTAAAGTTGAACTTAGTTTGCATATTTTGAAATGTAATGTACTCTTTAATTGCATTTGCATGGTATCCATCCGTTCATGAGAGCCTTAATAAGAGTAATATTTGCTGCCTCAAAGGTATGTCAGTGTTGTGTTGTTCAAGATGACTTCTGAACTTTTTCAATCTGGGATTTGTTTCTTAAGTTGTACATACATGGAAATAAAAGTTAATATGAACCTGATGTCTTCTGGTCATTCTGGTACACAGGGATCTGTTACTTGGATACTTTCAGGATAGTTTGATTTGGTTTTGTTGCTCTTGTGCCTCCCATACCCTTCAGGCCATGGTGGCTGAATGTAAGGCGGTGTGTGGCTGTTCCACATCTGCTTTCAAATTATATTTTTTTGTAATCTAAAACTATACTAGCAGTGCCTATGTTTTTGTGACAGCCTTGCCTGCGTTGTCTCAGTACAGTTTTACACAATGTATGTTGATCCTATATTAAAGTGTGTTGCTGGTTCCCTTTTCTTTCATCCCTCTGGTGTGTTCCTAAAATGAAATGCATTGGAGCTTAAGTCCAGCTGACACAGTGGTAGGAGCCATGAATTTTGTTGCACTTGATCACTAGTAGCCTTGATAGATACTGTGCTTGGGGAGGTGCATCCCCTATATGACTGCTCAGTTCTTTTTCCTCAGGATAACCTAAAAAAAAAAAAGGACAGACTGGAGGACCAGTTTCTCTGGTTTTGGCTGGTAGCAGTTCTGTCTGCTCCACAGTGAACTTTTGATAGACCTCACTCTTTTTCAGGTGAGTCACCTAGACCAGGATGGAGGAACTGGGAAAAGATGTGAGGTTCCACCTTACCTGGTCCTCAGTAGCAGCCTAAACAATGTTTGGATTCACTCCAAGAGCTACAGTTCTTCCAGATAGCTTTGCTATGTGGAGATAGCAAGACAAGAGGTTGCCCGTTGTTGTTATAACCTGCTTTAAGTCCTGACTGGTGTTGGGATGGAAGGGGGGTGAAGTCAGGAACAGGAATTTGCACAGGTATGTGATGTGCTCTTAGCTGGGACTAAGCCTTTGCTTCTAGGGCTTATTTCAAATCCTGCTGGGTCAGTTATCATGGGTATTTTCATCTTTTCATGGCTCCTTAGAAAGCTGTCCAGACTAACAGATGGGGTGTCTTGGCACAGCGTCCCATCCCTGTGCAAGCCCTGCTCTCACAGCAGGCTCCCCATCCAACATTTGAAATGGGGAGCAAAAAGGCTGAATCCTGGAAAAATTGGCTGTGCTGGGCAGGGGTAAGAGCTGGGCTGGGAAAATCTGTGTGTGATTAACTGGAGATTGATGACTAAATCTATCTATTTTTATTGCTAGTAAATGGAAATGGAAGGTACAGCCACTGTAACTTGCTGCTGAGTGAGTGCAGGTCGGGAGGCACTGTCCCTGTCCCTGTGCCCCACAGCTGGGGAGGGCACTGCTGGCTTTGCTCTCTCTGCTGTCCTCCCGCACTGCTCCCCTGCTGTTACCCCTTCAGACCCCGGGTGGTGGTGTTGGATCTGAAAGGACGAATGTGGAGCTGGAGAAGCTCCACGCACTGTGAGCAGCACCTGTGCTGTGGCAGCACTGAGGGGCTCTGTGCAATTCCTTCCTCTCTGTGTTCCAGGGCTGCAGTGCAGCTGTCTCCTCAGAGCTGCCATTCCTTTCCAAACATACGAACTGCCTGGCTGGCTGCTTAGTTGCCATGTAAGAGGTGATTTGGGGAGGTTTTCCCATCCAGAAGTTGCATCATGTTCAACTTAAAAGGCCTCTCTCAAAGTTTAAACTGAGCTGTAGCCAATGGGGCACTCGATGTGACACTCAGAGCCAGACTACAAGGTCTGTGTTGGCTTTGCATTAGAGCCCATTCATTGGCTGCTTGAAGGCAGGCATGTCTGCACCACAAAAAGCTGGACTTTTCTTCAGGGACTTATTATTAAAACTATGTCACTGTAATTAAAAAAAACCAAACTAAAACCCCCTAAGTGTGTCAGCATTAATTTATGGCTGCTATACATACATATCTCTGAAATAATTTTACTTATTTATGTTACAAAGGGTTGATTAATGTTACGTGACTGAACATGTGGAAGAGGTACAAGAAATTTATTTTTCTTAAGTGTCAGCCTTGGAGACTCAGCATTTTCTTTCAATATTCAAAAAGAAATTTAATTTTAGCTTTTTGTGATACTCACTGGTAATTAACTGCTCCATGTACTGCATCTTATTATGCTACGGGCCTGAAGATTTTCTGTTGGAAACGAAAATCGATTTCAACAAATTCAGTTGTTGCCATCTTATTAGGTTATGGTGCTCAATGTAAATTAAAGTTTTGAATTTGTCATCGATCAATAGATGCAATTATTGATTTGGGATGTATGAGGTAAAAAGTGAATAAATAAGTTTTTGTCTTTGTTTTTATAACATGAAAACATGTCAAAATTTATTGAGCTGCAAGTTACTTTGTCGTGAACCTGAGGCAGAATCAGAAGTACAAGAGTAATGGAAGTCTATTTATTTCTTGGGTGCTGCAGGATTTTCTTAAAATGCTGGCTGTCAGCCCCTGATTTAAAAGTTTGTTTAGAAGCCTGGGGTGCAAGGATTGGTTTGCTGTCTGATGCCAGGTCCCAGTGCCATCCATGAATATTGTACACAGGCAGAATGGATGCCTCTGCACAGAAGGCTCCTTGCAGAGTTCAATGTAGAACTGAGGTGAGCAGAAGGAAAATCTTCCTCACTGGAGGAAACTGAAAATAATATGGAGCCAATAACACCCTATTGATACCAATCAGTACAATCTTCTGAATGGAACCATTGATTGCCCTCTAACTTGTTCTGAGAGTTTGGAGTGGCTGTGCCATTCCTGCCTTGTTCCCAGAGTTTGGAGAGGCTGTGCCATTCCTGCCTTGTTCCCAGAGTTTGGAGTGGCTGTGCCATTCCTGCCTTGTTCCCAGAGTTTGGAGAGGCTGTGCCATTCCTGCCTTGTTCCCAGAGTTTGGAGAGGCTGTGCCATTCCTGCCTTGTTCCCAGAGTTTGGGGTGGATGTATCTATCATTCCTTGCTCAGAGCTGGCTGTTCTGCTGTGGGCCAGGTGAGTGTGTCACTCTCAGCCTGCCTGTGTGTGTGGCAGAGCTGAGGGGCTCCTCTGTGATTAGTGCAGCAGGATGAGAGTGAAATTGGTCAAATTCAGCAGATGGGTGTGCTCAACACAGCCTTGCTCAGACCCTGGTCCTGGGTTATGCATCTCAGTTTTCTGACTTGCTCTTGGTTAAATAAAGTTGCATACAACCTGAGATCAGCAGCAATGCCAGTTTCTCTGCATAATAAATTAATTTAAAGGGATTTGAGGGCTTTGTTTAAGGGTTGCTATAGAAATGTTTTTCTCATCAGGAATTAGCTAAAAGTTGAGAAAATGCAATATTTTTTACTGCTTTCATGATCTTGGGCCGTTGCTTTTAAAAATAGAGAGGAAAAAATCTAGATGGGTTGATTGAGGACATAGTTCACTTGATCAGATGGATACAGACCCCAGCTGGCAGGAAACCAATTAAAATAAAAGACAAAATAGATGGTTTTGTCAGAAGGAGGCCACATTCCTGTGGGACATGAGAGGATTTATATCAATCACAGCAGCAGGAACTCCAGGTTGTATGGAGCAGGGCCTGTAGTTTGTATCTCTATCTTATATAGGGGGAAATAGATACAGATATCATGTCAGAGTCACTGGAATCAGAAGGAAAAGTGTGTATGAGCTGATGTGCTGGAGCTTGGTAGATGTTTAAGTTGCTGAGGCAGATTTTAGGAGGTATCTCTAAGGTTTGCTGTATTTTCCAAATAGAAAAATGAAGACAGCACTCTCTTCCAGTTCCCTAGTGACCTAGTAGCCATCCATCTCATTAGAATGACATAAAAATCAGTGGTTTGGAATTGAAGTGACTCTTAAAACCCAAGATCCCCTGGGAAAGTCCTTGGCTGCTGCGTCAGGTTGTCATTATCCTGCTGCTGTCAGAGGTGTTGTGTGCAGTTTCCTGATGCTGGAGAGACTCTTTGCTGGTGTGAGTGTTGAGCAGAACTTCACAGTGAACCCAGGATTTTACTTTTAAATGTGGTGACACAGTCCAGGCCACTTTGTGCTCACTGCCTGTGGGCTGGTGCCCAGGTTCCCTGGAGCTGTGCATACAGACAGATACTGAGACTGGCTTGGATTTCCTTTCTTTCCAATGATTTCTTTGGTCCAGTTCAGCAGGATCTCTCTGCTGTGGCTGTAGAGAATTGAGCTTTTGGTGTCTAGATGTTATATCAACACTGATGTAGGATTGACATGGTGTCTAGATGTTATATCAATATTGATGTAGGACTGACAGTTCTTTTTCCAAGTGTGAGGTCTCATGTTCACCCGATCTGGGTAAAACCAACAAGAAGCAGCAGGGAACCTCAGTGCTCACACAGGATGGACTCCTGTAAGGATGGACCTGGGTAAGAATGCAATGGTGTCGCTGCAGCTGGCTGGGGTCCCTGGCTGAGCTGCAGGATTGGTGTCAGGCCATGCAGGAGAGCAGAGCCTGGGCTCTGGGCTGGGACATTGCCATGCTGTTCTGTCTCCTCTGGGACTGCAGCAAGCTCCTTTCTCTGCAGACTCTGTTGTTTCCTCTGCTAGGGTCTGTTAATGTGTATTTCCTTTAGGGGTAGGATGGAGATTTACCTCTGGGTGATGCAGCACTAAGGGATGTGGGCTGTGATGCTGGCTGGGGTCTCAAGGTGCTGCTGGAATATTAATGAGAGCCTTGTAATAAGATTCAGTGCCTACAGTTCTTTCCAATTCATGGCTGTTCTGAGTAGTTCACTGCATCAGGGCCTGAGCTATATATAAAAATAAGTAATTTATTTGCTTTCTATTGAATAAATGACATGCTAGTGGAATGATTAATGAATAAGAAATCATGAGTGTCACTGGCACACAAATGGAAATCATCATTCCCTTAACAAATTTTTTTCTAGTTGGGTTTAAGTTTCCGTTGGGAATTACAGTTTCACTAATTCAACAAAACCACCTGATAAATAACTCATAATTTTTTATAGATGTCCATTAAATAAATCTATATTGAAGTACCAAGAAATGACACTTGTAGAAGAAACATTGCTGCAAATAATGAGAAAATTGCAGACGTATTTTATACCTCTTCTGAAAATCAAAAGGTCTCATAAATACAGTCTGTAAAAATGTCTGTGGAAGAGTTAACATAACTGTACAAGCAATAAGCCTGACCTTTCACTGTAATTTATTTTAGATTTGCTCAATCCTTTTTTATTAAAACTAGCACATCTGAAGCAGAATTAAATCCTATTATAGCAGCTCTGTGATTGTATCAATTTTTCTCTGCCATGGCACACTTTATTAAAAATTACTTTGTTTCATATTGGTTAACACAATCAGGGGAGTAAATGAAGTTTTGTGGTCTTTGGTAAAGAAAGAAGAGTGTGGTTTCTATCCTTGAGTGTAAGTTGCTGTGAGGATCAGCAGAGTTCCAGCCCTGCAAAAATCAGCTCAGGTATTTCCTCTGTGGTGGTGAGACCCAGGGAGGTAAGATCCTGTGCAGGGACCAGGTTACACAGGACCAGCTCCATCAGGTGTTTTTGTCTTAGCAAAAATATTCCTGTCAGCTAAAGCCACATCTTGTTTCTGCCTCCTCCACAGTTCTGTGTTTGAGTGCAAAGTCACCATTACCACCAGTGCAGGCTGTGCTGGCTCCTGTTGCCTGAGATGCTCGGGTGCACCTTTGATGTGAGCAAGGCCGTGAGCTCACAGGCATCCATCCCCTGCCCGTGCACTCCTTCAGAGGAGTTTGTCATTGCTGTTGGTGTTTGCTCCAGCCAGCAGCTGTGAAAGTGCTCCTGGATTTCCTGTCCTTGTGTGGGTTTTACCTGCTGGCTTTGTTCCCCTCAATTTCCTGCAGTGCAGCGTTGGGTTGGATTGCGAGAAGGGGATTTAGATGGAGCCAAGGATTTTTTTGTGGTTTAAAGTCTGTCTAGTGCTTTTTTTAACTGACCAAGATCTACAGCACTTTGGAGTATTTACTGCTCCTATTTAATGGGCTGTTTACAATTTCAGGACCAGCCTCAGTAGCCTTGTGGAGCATATTTCCATGCTGATGACATGTTTACAGTGAATAATAAGAACTGACACATTTTGTGTGCACAGGTTAATGCCCCCAAATCAGGCGCTATAAATTGTTGTGGGTGGGTAGCTGGTGCAAGAACCTCTTTTAGAGAGCATCACAGCAGGATCTGGAAAACACATTAGTTGATTTCTTGCTTCCTCTACTCATTGCAGGAAAAGTGCAAGGCTGCTTTTTTCCTTCCCATCTCCTATCTTATATGCACAGACTGGGGGAGAGCTGTGGTTAGAGCTGTCCTGGAAGGATGCTCTTTGTGAGAGGTGACCAGCACAGCCTTGGATCACAGCATCACAGGCTCACAGGGTGTCTGCAGCGTGGTTTTGGGAGCCCTGAGGCTGGCAGGGTCCCTGATCCCCTCTGCCTGTGCCCCCTTCCCTCCCAGCAGCTGTCCCCAGTGCCTGCAGTGCTGTCACTGCTGCAGGGCTCTGCACAGCAGCAGTGCTGGAGCAGCCGTGCTCTCCCTGCAACCAAATGTCTCTAGTTCTGGCCTCTAAAACTGTTTTTCAGCTTGGGAAATCTCAAGTAGCCTTTTGCTTTTAAGAGACATTAAGTGTGTTATGTCACAGGAGAAAAAGTATCTCAAAATGCAGATCAGGCAGGGAATGAGGCCTCTGGGCAGCGTTATTGGTGCTGTGGGACTGCCTAAAGGAAAAATGGCTTATTGCTCATTTCCATCTGCCCACAGCAGACCTTTCCAGGTGCAACGTGTTTCTGGAAATGCTCCAAAACTGCAGGCTCCTAGGCTTTGGGACTGTATGCATTACTTTTAGAGAAAGCCACCTGTCTGCAAATAGGAAGAAAAGGAGAAACTTCTAGAGGAGAGCAGCCTATTCATCTCTGCATCAGATCTGAATTTTAACTGGGTCTTTTGGGTTATAAATGCTGACTTCAGCATTCACTTGGAACAATTTTAATTCTGGTGACACACAATGAGTTAATTAGCCTCAATGTCAAGAAACCTTTGTTTTGTTACTGCAGAACTGCATTACAGCCAGCTCAGGAGCAGACTTTCCCCCATGGCAAGGAAACCTGTAGGGGGACAGAATATAAGAAAATAAAGATAGTGTGGAAAGTAATCTCACCCCTAAGGAGTTGCAGCTGGGCCAATTATCAAAGATTAGGAACCGGCCTGACTTTAACAGGGCACAGGTGTAAGCAATGAGAAGAAGAGTGCTATAAAAGAGTGGGGTGGCTGGGTGAGAAGGGAGCTGCAGTCGGTGGCTGCTTTGTGAAGAAGAAAGAGTCAGTGCTCTGAGGAGATGTCCATGAGGAATGCTAAGAAAGTATGGAACTTTTGTGATAGGAGACAACAGCATGGGACCCCTGTGATGAGATGGCAACAGAAACTCAGGGTGCAGGAGGGTTTGCTGCTCACTGCTCTTGCCTCAGCACCGAGACTGTCAGTGGTGTTAACTTGAAGGCACAACAACAAAACTCATTTCACATTGAACATCTGACATTAAAAATTCTTCTGTCCCCGCCTCCAGATGGAGCCTGAAGCAGTGACCTGGAGGTGAAGTGCTCTCCTGCACTCCTCTGGAGCCTGCAGTGTTTGTGTTCACCCCACAGAGCACTTTTTCTGTATCAAAAAAGCAAACTAATCTGTCACTGAGACTAATCCTACTTGTCTCAAGAGTAAACACAATTTTCACACGTAGAGGGGCTATTTGAGATGATTTTTACATTCTGAGTCAGAATGTCAGAAAAAATGTTTGCATCTATTTTGTTATGGGTTTTTTTTCTGTGAAAGTCAAGTGACTACTTTTACCTAGGTGATTTTTATATGAGGAAAAAAGATGGACAACATAATAATGTAAATAATAATAAGGATAATGTAGAAGCCTTTTGCTTCCAATGGGCAATTTTCCTTTTGTTTTCTGATTTGGAAGTGGGATAGACAGAAAATGTGATTTTATGCCAGCAGGTGGATCCATCTGTCACCCCAATCACTGTGGGCTTTGCTTCCCTTTCAGAATTGAGTAATCCCTTCCAGGTCAGGGAAGACTTGGAGAAGTGGACAACTGGAGAGGCAGCTGCAAAACTGTGTAAGTCTTTATGTTATAAAAAAAAAAACCAAACAAAACAAAAACCCAACAGTTTTCAGCTTTCTTGAACTCTTGACTCTCCAGTAATTTAAATGAAGAGATGCTGGTCTGGTACTGATAAAGCTCCACAAGTGACCTGCTGGGACACCTTGTCTGGTGCAGGGTTTGTGACTGAGGGAGATTTTGTGAGCACAGCTCAGTTTCAGGGCAGTTTCTGAGCAGGCTGTTGGACAGTGGCTCTCGGCTGAGGGAGCCCAAATTCTGATGCCTGGACAGCACAGGAGGGGGAAGCTGTTTATATTCCTGTGGTTTCTATCAAATTCCAGAGATGGGCATAAAGATAATGAGTGAAATAAATACTCAGGTGTCGATGCTCTGGCAGGAGGTAGCCAAGGGAATCATCTGTGTGCAAGGGGATGATTTAAGTTGAGAGCATCTACAGGGATAATTGATGCCAAATCTAGCATTACCATTGATTTGGGCATAATTAGTTTGGATGAAAACAAAATACTGTCATCAAAAATAATAAATTGAAGCATAGGAGGTAATGCAAGAGTCAGAAGCCTTCATCAAAGATGTTTGAGGAAGGTGCTTTGATCCTTCTGTGCTGATTATGTGGTTTGGTGCACTTGCTCTGTCTGGTTTGCACTATGGTTGGGCACAGACTGTGCTACAAGAAAATGATCCTGTCTCTCTCAGCATTAGCAAGCTTGTTTGTTGTGTTGTATTTTGAGAGCTCTACAGTGAAAGGACCTTTCTGACCTGTTACAATGTTGGGGATTTCATGTATCTCCTTTACAACTCACTTTAAGATTGACTTTTATTTCTGCGTCTGCTGCTAGTTTTTAAAGGCTCATGTAGCCACTCTTTTTGTTCTGAGCTTTTGTAACTGGCTCTGAACTAACCTCAATTTCTTGGCATTGCCTTTTCATTGGGAGTGTTTTGAACCCCTTTCCCTTTACCCAATGGACTTTGACTCTGTTCCCTGCTTGCCCTGCAGGTTTTCTGTCTTCCATAAAGGGAAGCCCAGTGCAGTTGTGTGGTTCCCTAATCCTCTGAAGAACATGAGGTTCACACAGGGTGTGTGTTACAGACTCAGCTACAATGAAATCAGACTTTATTTTTTCTCATGTGTTTAGTTGTGGAGATCTCCAGAGCTCCTGGATCAGCCAGTGCAGGTTACCCCTGGTTTCCCCACCAATGTTTTAATTGTCTGGTGAGCATCCTGGGAAGGTTCCCCATGGCAGCTGGCTCTGGAGGATGCAAAGCAACCTACAGCTGCTAAATTAACACTTACTCCTTTATTTTGCAGGCTGGAGGGGGCTAAAATGACCGTGGTTAAAGTGTAGGGGAGTTGACAATGATGTGGTGAGGAGGGTGCAGCCTTCCCAGCTCACTGCAGGAATGACTGAGGTGAATCAATTCCAGCACCATGGCATCCTCAGCCAGCTCCTGATGGCCACACTGAGCACTCCAGGGAAGCAGTGGAAAGGAGTTGCACCTGTATGAAACCTGTGTGCAAGATGCTTGTTCACAGGGGAGTAAGAAACTAACAATATATTGGAAAAAGCAGCGGGACAAAAAAGAAATTGAGACGTGGAAGGAAAAAGCAATTGAGAACAAATCTGTTCCAAGGTAAGTGTGATCTTCACTCTGACCATCTTTACTCTTCTTGAGGCTGTGTTTTCACCTCAGTTTGCCAGCATTTTCTCTGTTTTTCTGCAGAGAGTTGCTGACCTTTCACTTGATAGCAAACACACTGACCAAATGGCCCAATGCCCTGTGCTGAGCTGTGCCAGCTTGTCCTGGTCCAGGCCTGCCTGTGTGTTGGGTGCAGGGCCAGGCTGACTCCCTGCCAGCCTGGGGAGGCTCAGGAGCCCAGTGCCAGGGGCAGATACAGCATTTCAGCCACAAAATGGGAATGAGGTGCACTGTGTGGGTGATCCTCACCTTCACATCAGCCTATGAATACATCAGGTGAGTAACAGTGTGCCACAAAAGTGTGTCCTTGAATGCACTGGCAGGATGAATTTCTGCTGGAGCCCTCCAGGAACAGGCTGAAAACACTGTGGAGAATGGTAAATGGGGATGGAAAGTGGCCAAAGGAGTGGGAGCCCCATCCAATTGGACGGCCTCAGCTCTCCAAACAATCCAGATCTGTGCATGAATGGAAGCAAGTGGTGTCCCCCCTTTCCACTGAGGTTTCTTCTCATATTCGAAGGTCACCAATTATTTCTGACTGTTCAGAATTTCTTCCAGGCTGCATAAATTTAATGTGGCTTTTTGCTCTGTTGTGTGGCCACTTCTTCCAAGGGGCATCTCTCTATTGCTGGAGCAGATCATGGAGGCAGCACTGCTCCCAGGAAAGGGAGGAGGATTTGCACAGAGAGCCTGCCTGGGATTTAGGTAGTGAGAGGCCAAAAGAGACTTTAAAGGATGGCCTAGTAATGAATGTAATCTATAGAAACTCCTGATTAGGAGCTGGTTCCTCAGACTCTGAGTGTCAGAGTGATTCGCTGGTACCAGGTTCAATTTATGCTGATGGAGAAGCTGGCTCATATATATTTCCTTTTTAATTTGCATTTTGCTGTTTTCTGTTTCTGGGAAATGAATTAAGCAGAACTAAGGCCATTTAGGGAAAGTGTCTGTGTGAGTCTGGAGGAAAATCAAGCTGGACAAATCTGCTAGTTCAAATTCGTAGCTGTACTGAATTTGAATTAGCCTTTCAAATATCTTGGTTCAAGCAAGCTGAAAAGGTAGGCTGGAGGAGCAGGGGGAAGGAGCAGGAGTAGGCTGGTTTTGTCCTTTTGCTGACATCCCCTTTTGTTCTGTGCATGTGGTCAGGCACTGCCTGACAGACCTGGATTTACTGAGACATCATCAACCCAGAGAGAAAAGGGAATTTGGGGTTAATGCTGTCCTCACTCACATTTGGGTCAAGCATTTTTATATCAGTATTAAAAGAAGACCAGTGGTGGACGTGAAGGGAAGAGGCAACGCCTGAGTGTGAATTTGCTTCCCAAGGCCTGGAAGGCATTTTTCTTCCAGTAAAGAAAGAACTTTGGACAGGGCTGTGCACAGTCCCTGTGTACTGCAGCAGGACCCACACTCCCACAAAGCCATTGCTTCACTGGGGTACCAGGAGGTGGAGATCTAAAATGAAAATATTCTCTGAAATGCAAACAATGTGCTTTATAATAAGAAAGTATAAAGTAACTAAGGAGAAGAAAATAGCATCTGCTGAAAACAGATTAGTGAGGAGTGCCTGTGGATGCCTGGGTGGCTTTACCAAGCAGTCAATTAGAGTCAATTATCATCCTCAAACTCCTCACCCTGTGTTTAGTATGCTTGCAGTGAGTCCAATTTAGCTTGTGCTCTTTCATAGGCTCACAATTTTCTCTCTGTGTCTGAAATGATCTAGCTGGAGACACCAGGAAAGTGCCAAGCTTTAAGCATATGACAATTGTAATTCTTGTGACTGAAACGTGATTTGATTCAGTTGAAAATGACTTTAGTGTATTGGATTTACGGTTCATTTAACAAGTGCTGTAGATGTCAATACATTAGTGTAAACCTGATGCAGGTAGTAATTTGGTTTCTAATGAGGTTCCCCAGCAGTATCCAACTATGAAAAATGGGGCATTTTTCACTGGAGCACAAAGTGCACCTGCCTGATGCAGATGTTTTCTGAGGCCCTGCTACTTCACTTTCTGGGAGGAGTGTGGTGTTATATCTTGCTGTGGGCTTTAAAAGTGCCTTAAACTGATAAAATGTTAAAAGAACAGATTGGAAAGAATAAAAGATTGCTCTTTTAAAGTTTTGTTTTAATTATAGGTTTAAATTACAACTTTATCACTTGCAGTCTTAATTGTGCAGTTGTTGCAGATGCAAAAATTCACACAGATTTAATGGAACTTTAAAGAGAAACCTTTTATTTTTATGGGACTGTGTGATCAGGTGTCCTCCTTACCTCCCCACTGCCTTCAAACCATTTCACTGAATGTTTCTCCTGGTGTAGTGTGGAAATAGGTGTAGTGCGGAGAGGCCAGGACAGAGAAGGCAGTGATGTGTCTCTCTGTCTCCTGACCCTCCTCTTTCCCCTCTGGACATGAGATAAGTTTCAGAAAAGCAGCTGTAAAAATATTGTGCCCTTTCAAGGCAAAGTGTGTGGCCAAAAGGTCTCACAGGAACTCTAAGTGGCCTTTTGCCTTTGGGACAGCCCCTAGGCACACCTTCCTTCAGCACCTGTGCTCAAAAAATGCTTTTAAATATTTTATGTGCTGCCAGGTAGCTTTTGTTTCAGCATAAGCTGATTTCTACAGGTTGAGACATTACTGATCAATATGAAGGTGTTTGAGAGCCTGACCCCAGCAGACTGTGTTGGTGTAAGGGTGCAGAAGTTGTGTTCAGTCCTGCACAAAGCAGCCTTTCCCCCTCTCTCAATTCTCCCCATGTCTCAGCTGCAAATACAACTCCTTTTGCTCCTCTATACTCCTTAATTTCCTTCCTTTGCTGTTATTTAGCTGCTAAGTGCTACGTGCTGCAGTAGATAATGGAAGAAGCTATTCAGAATGAAATGGCGTGGCATTTTCTGCCCTTTTGTAAACTATATAAAATAAAGATGAACTTTTCTGCTCATTTCAGCCAAGGCACAGCTTGCTGTAGGGTGTTGGCTCTTTGTTTTCCCCTGGACCATGGCTGACTCCAGCCAGCTGGGGTTAGGGGCACTGTTCACAGCCTCTGTGTAAGGACAGGGTCTGGGGGACTGCTTGCCCATGGCCACAATTAAGAGTGACCATTTGGGGTGTGTCATCTCCAGAAGAAGGAAAAACCATGAACTGAATTAATGAGCTACAGAGAGGTGGCTCTGGGGTGGTGTGAGTGCTCAGTGTCTGAAAAGACACTGCAGTCTGCAACTGCTGCTCTGGATGGGAGCCCTTAGGAAAATTATTCCAAAGTGCCTTTTAAACCAAATGATCAAATTCTCAGTAGGCTTGTTACTTCAGAATTTAAGTGACAAAAAATCATAATAAGCTTTTTTTTCCCTTGGGAATTAATAAGCCTCACTTGAATCAGGGGTACTTTTTAATTCTGAGTGAGAGTGTCCATACAAAGACAGTGCAGTTTAACTGAGCCTTTTAATCTGTGTTTTTCAGATCTGCTCAGATTCCTTAGCAGTGCACTGCTCTAGGCAAATCTCAAGTTTTGTGTTCCTCTGCTCCACAGGGAATTTCCCTTCTGGGGTACTGGCTTGGAGGGTGGCAGACAAAGCTGCCAAGCAGAATTTACAGGCAGGTTGTGTGTGCCAGATTCATTGTCCCATTTTGTATATTCATGTTTCATGAATCCAGACAGGATTAGTAGTATGGGCATACCCAGCTGCTAATCTGAAATCAGACAAACTCACCTGTTGGAGTCTCAGAGCTCCCACCTCAGCATTTCTCATCTCACCTGCCCTGCCTGGATGGAGCCACAGCCCTGGGGCAGAGCTCGCTGCCTGCCTGGGTCAGGTTCCTGCAGGGTCTGCAGCCAGCAGCATCCTCCTGCCGCCACTGTGGGACGTTTGTGCGGCCAACAGGGAGCTGCAGTAACACCAGCACAACGTTTTGCAGCCTTTGGTTATTTTGTGTCCTCATCCCTTTGTTCCTAGGTCTGATCTTGTAGCACTGTTTAGATATGAGAGGGCAGAATTACTGGCACTGCCATCTCCTAATGGTCTAAAATCAAGGTCAAAACCATCACAGAATTACAATACATAAGTTCATGTGAAGGTATTTTTCTTATCTTCCACCTTCTGCTTTCCTAATTCCCGTTTTCCAGCTTTTAGGAAGCCACAATTGAGTTGGTGGCTTTTTGCTTGGACTGCTTTAATAATGGTATGAGTGTGACACAAACTCAGGTTTCCAAGCTTTGGAAATTTAGAATAAAGAGCCTTGTTGTTCATGTCTGAGATCTGGCAATGCTGCTTTTTCCCTTCTGGTCCCTTTTATCATGCAGCTTGACAGAAATATTTTGTTTGTTATTTAAAAAAAATGTGTTTGTTAAAAGTTAATATTTTTTTCTTGTAAAGGCTCATCCATCCTGGTATTACATTAGCAATTCTACTTTGTTCTTCTGTGAAGCAAGTTTCAGTTTACAGGTACATCTGCTTTCCCTTCCACAGCTTAAAGAAAGTCGTCAAAAAATCTTAAAACCTCCTTAATGAAGCCTTTTAAATTCTCATCCTGCACTTTTGAGTGAAGAGCAATTTATATTTCATAAAAGTAGAAGCTGAGCTGCAAGCTGTAAGTAATTATCATATAATTAAATGTCTACTATGAAAGAAATGAAAACTCAGGCTTCTTGGGAGGCTTCCGTGACTGGTTTATGCAATCACAAATTAAATTACATTTCTTTACCTTATGAATGTTCTGGAGGTACATTAATCTAGTTTGGAGGTGCACCTTGGAGACTGCTAAGTTGTGTTAAAAAGGGAAGGGAGTTTGTCAAACCAGTAAATTCCATGGGCCAAGAAGAAGAACACATAAATATCTGTGATGGGTTCTGCAAATGTGATTGTGCTTTTCTGTCTGGAAATGTTTGCAGCTGATAATGAAGGAAGCCCCTGTGTGAGCAGCAGTTTAAGTGAGCTGCTGTGGTGTTAGATTGCTGGGTTCAGTGGTCATGGTCTTTCTGTGCAGGAGAGAAACATCTTGTCCATTTGCTAAAAGTGAGATGGGGCTGTTGGGTATCAGGAAATTTGGGTTAACTCTTCATGTGTTTAAATGTCTTGTATGCTTAGCTAGGAATCCCCTTCCACCACCCAAAGGGCGGGGAATCTGCTGGAATGCTGAAGGAAGGAGCCTCAGTTCTGTCTGTGAGCATTTGCTGTTATTTCTCAGGGACCAGCTCTGTCACTGCTGATGGGAATCACAGATTCACTGGAGAAAATCTCCTGGTGGGAAAGGGGATGAAGCTGTGGCACATCAACAGGTGCACTTTGTATTCTTGTATATGGTTGGCATTTTAGATGATACATGGTTCACTTTCACCTGAATGTGGGAAAAGATGAATTATTTAAAGACAAGAAGCCCTGCGTTGGAGCTGGTCCAATTTAAGGGGCTGCTGCCAAAAGAGTCTGTCATGGCTTTATGCAAAAATGAGGGAAGAGTTTTCCTGAACTGATGGAATTAAATAGCAGTTTCTGTATGACCTGGCTTAAAGAACTGGAAAAGTTAATGTTGCATCATATTTTTGTAATGTATTTGGCTTGCACAAAACTCTTTACAACCAAAAGGGCTGTTCTAGTCATGGCTGTCTGAGAAGCTCTGGCACTGTGCTGCTAAAGGGGCTTCTCTTAAGTCAAGTGTCTCTAGACCACAAGAATATTATTTTATCTCCTTGAATGAGGATAAATTTCATGGTGCTTTCAGTGCACAGTGCAGTGATGGTTAATAATCTCAATTCCCAACTCTATGCTGTAGGGTGATGACAATATAATGGTATTCTTTATGGTGTGTCAAGGGGACATATAATTGCTGTTGGCTTTTCTTTTCCCTCTTTTTCCTAAGGTTAACTACTTTAACCTTGATTTCAGGCTGCATTTTTTTCTCACTGCATCTCTCCATTATACATTATTTGGTTTGGTTACAGTCACTAGACTTTAACTGCTCTGACATATTAATTTTTAAGGGCACAAATGACTTCATTAAAATAATGTCCTTCAGATAAGTGCACTTGGCATTGTGATTGCAAGTGGACTAAAGGAAATATGAAGCATCAACCCCTCTACACTAAGAATTTATTATGGGAACCAAACCCAGCAGAACATGTATTTGAAATGCTTCTTCATTAACTTTCAGAAGCTCAGTGTGTAGCCTACATGCATTAATTGGTTAGGAGTTTCTTTACTAATATGCGTTTAGTCAAAGATTTTTTTAATGTTTACAGTCTCCATTATATGGAACACTGCTTTTTTAATGTCACAGAATCATAGAATGGTTTGGGTTGGAAGGGACCTTGAAGATCCCCAATTCCCACCCCTTACACCATTCCAGGCTGCTCAGAGCCCCATCCAGCCTGGCCTTGGACACTTCCAGGGGTGGGGTGACCACAGCTCCTCTGGACAGCCTTGGTCTCACAGTCCAGAACACCTTCCTAGTTTCTAATTTCGATCCTCTCTCTTGTTTCCTTTCTGCCAGATGTTTCTCTCTCTGTGCTGCCAGTGAGTGCTCCCAGAGCCCTGGTGTCACCTCACCTGGGGCTGGAGGGGGCATCCTGCAGATCCAGGGGCTGCAGCTCACCTGGGGCTCATCCTGCCAACTCGTTTTGCAGTGCCCTGAATTGAACAACTCATCCCAGATGTCTGCTAATGCAACTGAAAGCTTTTAGCTGAGTGATAATTTCTGCTTACCCTTCTCCAGGGCTGTCCTTAGCTCTTGGAAGGGCTTTTAGAATTTTTCATTAATCAACAAATTTGCAGAAGTGCAATGCTTTGAGATGGTCCGGTGGGGCCCTGAGCACAGAGCAGGTCCTGACACCCAGCACACCCAGCAGGGATTTCACCTCGTGCTGGAGGCAGGGAGGGCTGAGCCACAACTGCAGCCCATTTTTGCTGCCTCCCCCAGAGCCTCCCAGCACGTTTGATGAACACAGTGCACTGCTTTGGGGTGATGAGGCCCCGGCCACTTCCTTCATTTCTTCCCCAGCAGCACTGCAAAATGAGGTATATAAATGCTGAGCTGCTGCAGATTAAAAAACATTTCCTAAAAAATAAAGTTAAAATTGAAGCTGACCCAAGTTAAAAAGCAATTTTCTGAGAATGCAAAGGCATAAAGGAAAGTGCCTTAGCATGATTTTAAGTGGGCTCTGAATGTGGAAGATAGACAGCAGGAATAAAAGGACGCTCGCCTTGGTGGGGTGCTGCAGATGGAGAGAGCCCTGGAGTAACATGCTAGGAGCAAATTTCAATTAAATGAGCATTCTTCTTGCAACTATTAAATTCTGCCTAGATAAATGGATTTTAAAAGAATATATGTATTTTTGAAGCCATGAAGTCACTTGATAAGGTAGTAATAAATCTGTCAGAATTTCTGCTTTGACCAAAGCTTAGCTGTAATACAGGATTCATTTCAATACCTAAAGCCATTTTGGGGTGGGAAGAGACTTTCCCAGCTTTGGAATTAGATTTCTCTGCAATGGGTATTATGTTCTTGACCCCATCTCGCTGCCTTTGAGGAGCAGCAGTGTTTAAAATCCTCTGTAATGCAATAAGCTGAGCAGCTCCATGTGTGCTGTGCTGCTTTAAGGCAGCACCGATGGTGGCCCTTGTCAAGGCACTGAACATGTTTGAGGTAAACACTGGCCTTTCTCCAGGATAATTAATAATTTAATCTCTGTGAAGGAGAGGCTTCTCTTCATTTATCCCAACTGGACTTTGATTTTTCTCTTCAGCCCATTTTAGCTGGCTTTCTCCCCTCCTCACCCACACAGGCTGCCTTTTATTATAAGCTCTTTCAGCAAAGACCAGATTTTATTTCTCTCAGATTGCAGTAAGCTTTTATTTCTTGTAAAAAAATAAAATGAATGTCTGTAAAAGACATTCTCTGATGGAACAGACCAGCTTTTAAGAAAATGGCCTGGCAGAAGGCTGCCAGGGCTGGTGTGAAGTGGCTCCTCCTCTCCTGTGACCATTGAGGGCAGCTCTGCTGGGGTGTCAGTCCTGGTGTGAGTGAGCAAAGCTGCAGGAATCCTGTGACAGAAACTCTGCATCACCTGGGCAGTCAGGGCAGGGAACTATTTCCCCAGTTTATGTTTATCCTGTAACAGTTCTAGCAGGTGCCGATTGCAGAGTGACTGACAAACATTCTGAATATATATTTTCAAAGTTTTTCCCTTGACAAATTTAAATTGAGCTGACAATTCTTTTAGCACACCAGACTTAATTGTCTATGGCACTGTTAGTTGGCTTTAAGTATTGCCTTTGCTGCTCCTGGTAGCTGGAACAGTTGTGCTTTTGTTTTACAATTAATATTTCAATGAAATCTTGCAAGGTACTGTAGGCATAAATATTTAATATCTTCTCTCCATGTTTCTTTATTGCTGAGCTTGATGATAAGTTAGTGATTCAGACTGAAATGTAGATAAAACAGTAATGTGAACAGTTTAAATCTGCATTTTTCCAAAGCTCCTGTGGTCAAGATGACTGCATTTCTAGCAAGAATATTGCTATTTAAGATTGTTTACCTCTAGACTTGAGCTGAATGCTGCTGTATATGATAAATGAGGTAAATAAAGGTGCCTTTCGGGCCCCAATAACTCCACAAGAAACCTAATCATTCTCACTAACATAAAAATAATTTAACAAATGGAACAGGGGCACAGCAGCCTAGAAAGAAATTTCTGAATATGGCACCACATATGGCCAAGGTCTCTTCAGGCATAATTCAAACTTTTTTTAACTTCTCTGCTTTTAGTAGGTTTGTTTCATATTTAATGCGGAATAAAACTTTTTGTTTCCTGGCTTTACTGTTGCTTTTCCAGAGTTTACCTAATTTTTGGTCTGGTCATGAAACATTCTGATTTTTCTCCCATGATAACTGGTACCACTTCACCAGATGAAGATGTTGAAATCTGTGTTGTTCCTCAGGAAAAGGCAGACTGTTGATATGAGGCTCAGATTTTAATCTCTAGAAACAGAGCTGGGTCATTTTTATCAAGTGGAGCAAAGTCTTTAAAGGCAGGGGTTAATGCCTCTGTCCCACTCTCATTTCCTCCTCCTTTCCTTCCTTCTATGTCTTCCCCAGATGGTGGAAGTTCTGAGCAGAAGGAGATATTGTTATTAAATAATACAAAGCTGATGGGCTTTTTCTAGCCAGGACAGTGTCACTTGGCTCTGTGTTTTTAACAGCATTACCATATGAGGGGAAAAAGTGAATCCATTGCTTTGTTAGCATAATCTGAGTTATCTGCTGTGGAAATGTGCTTTGGTCTGAGAGAATTGCTGTGGAATTTAACTACCTTTACTGCTTGCCTAAGCAGGATAAAAGTCTGGGGTGTCTGTCTTGAGTACACAGTCAGGGAGCACCAAACACATTTAATAAAATTTGAAGTTCCTCTTCAAAGCACACTTTAGTTGCAGGTTTTTTCTGTTTATCTGAAGAGTCAACTTGTGCCCTAATCCACACTTTGATCCACTTTGTGAGCCTTTCTGTCTTGCCTTGCAGATGCCAAGGTACCTCCTGTAGCAATGCAAATAAAAACAAAGCTGATGGCAAATGCAGCTTTATTAGAGCATGGGGATCCTGAAGACAGTTATCCCAAATTCTACTGCCTAAACCACAACAAAAGCAAATGCAAGAACCATCTGTGGGAGTGTATCTCCATTCCAGCTGTTTGAATCCCATCATTACTTGAGATATATGGCTGCTAAACTCTCCTTGGCCTCATTTTGTCTGAGTTGTGAAGGAGGCTGGATGTTGCTGGTGGCTTTTTCACAGTCTCCTTCAGACAGCTCCTGGCAGCTTTGGGTTGACTTTTCCAGGTGGAAAGGTGGATGTGCCATTGCCACAGCTACTGCCAGTCACTGCTGCAACTTCTGGTCCAGGCTCCAGCCCGCTGGGGCACTTAAAATCACTTTTGTGCCCTACAAGAGCCAGGAGCCAGGTTTCATTAGCACATCCTGGTGCAGGCACAGATGGTGCATTTCAAAAACAAACCAGGAAATGCTTTAAAATAAATGAGGAGCTGTTAATCTCTCCTTTGGCGGCTCTTGTAACCACACGTTAATGGGGTTGGGCAGAGGCTGTGCATGGGCCAGGTATTTCTGTCTTTGCTGTGATGGGAGCAAATGAAGACAAAGTGGGGGTTAATAACTGCATCTATCCATCCAAGAACAATATCCCTGTGTTTGAACAGAGGGACCCTCAGCTTCTCTGATGAGCATCTCTGCTAGGAGGGCAGAGTGAGGCAGCAGCTGAAAATCCTGATGAGGCAGCATCAGCTCCGACCAGGCTGTGGGAAAAGCTGTCTGGGCATGGTGGGGCACTGAGAGATGTTTTCAGATGGTTCAGATGCTCCAAACTAGGACTATCCTCTCATTAGGGGCCACACAGCTCAGAATGGAGCTGTGGGAATGTTTTATGCTGACATTTTTCTGTCCAAGCCAAGCCTGTTGATGGGAAAATGGTTAGTTGTAGTGAATATCCCATTTTGAAAAGGTTTTTTAAAAATGCATTTTCAGTTCAAAGTGCATTTATAACTTGACATTTAAGTTAAAATACAAAACAAACCTCCAGATTTACTGAAAGTGATAAGGCCAAAGCCCCTCTTAGGTAGTTCTAAAGCTACTGAAGCATTTTTTATCGACAAGACCGTTTTGTTTCAACCCTTATTGCTTCAGTCTTTTTTTTTTTTAAACTCAGTAACATTTTCTAGACTTTGGCCTTGTTGTCTGATTGATGTGTATTTATTTTTGTTTAATTTTTTGATTCTCTAAATTTCTTTTAGGATGGCAGAGCAGTTTCTTTGAGTGCAGCTGCTCTCAACCTGTCAGGGCCTGAAGTATGTCATTCCAGCCCAGTGGCTCTGGGGGATCAGGGACACTGCTGAATTCTGGACTGGTGACACTGGGCAGGAGGGGGACAGCCCTGAAACCTGGCCTGGGCACTCTGCTCTTAAAATGAGCTCAGGTAGGCACTGTGCAGGGGGGCACAGTGAAGCTTTGCTGCGCTCAGAAATCCCATCTGCATCTTGAGATCCTGTTAATACTGCCTCACAGGAAACCCGGGTGGCTTAACTGGGCAGCTCAGAGCAACAGTAACCAGTGTGCCTGTGGGAAGGTTTGGATTTGTGATTTTTGCAGTTAGCAGGTGCAATGGTGCCTGGAAGCAACAGAGTCTGGCTCTGTGTGCAGTTGTGGAGATGTGCTGTGTGAGTGTGGAACCAGGAGAGGTCCTGGTGTCTCGGCAAATGCAGTGATTGGACATCCAGGATGAGCCTGTGCCCTTCAAAGGGCTTGGGGAACAAGTCTGAGGTCAGGTTTGAGTGGAAGAGAGAAGGTGGGGACCTTGGTGTGGGTGGTGGCCCATGAGCTCTGACTCAGTCAGAGGTATGAGGACATCCCTTCCCCATCAGTCACTGTGAGTGCCCTAACAAACCTGGCAGCATGGCTGTTAGTGAGACATCATTTTCTCATGGCTGCTTTCATTGCTGTACTGTTTTTTCTCTCCTTCTACGCAGGATCTTGACTTAGAGGTATTTGCTTTATGTAGGGGGATAGAATATAAGAAAAAAAAGATAGTGTGGAAAAAAATCTCGGGCCTAAGGAGTTGCAGCTGGGCCAATTATCAAGGATTAGGAGCAGGCCTGACTTTAACAGGGCACAGGTGTAAGCAATGAGAAGAAGAGTGCTGTAAAAGAGTGGGGTGGCTGGGTGAGAAGGGAGCTGCGGTCAGTGGCTGCTTTGTGAAGGAGAAAGAGTCAGTGCTCTGAGGAGCTGCCCATGAGAAACACCAAGAAGGTATGGAACTTTTGTGATAAGGGAACAACGCTATGGAACTTTTGCAGTAAGACGGCCACAGCTTTAATGTGGATTTTTTGCTGTTTGTCAGTGCCTTGGCATTGTGCCTTCTGTGTCCTTTCCCCTAGAAACCCCATCCAACCAGGTCATGGGATGCCCCTGGACTGTAAACAGTTTCTTTTGCTCCTATTAGTTTGTTTGGAAACTTGGAAAGCTGGAGTAATAATCATTGGTGTCAAACTATTATGGATTATTAAAAGGACCCCAGCAATGGGAGCTACAGATAATTCCTCATTCTGAAAATGAGCACTTCTGATGTTATTGCTGCGGTAATTACCTAAAAATACTGAATACTTAATTACTTCCAAGGTGTCAATCTTCATAACAGTTTATTAAAAGATTCTAATGGATGTAGCAGCTGCTTCCACAAGCAAATCTATTTGTGGCTGAACCTGACATTCTGCTCTAAATATTATTCCACCTTGGTCAACACTATTTCTCCGTGTGTATCTTGTTACAGCTGTAACAGATTGGGAAGGGAGGGTTTATCCAACTGCAGTGGGAATTGCTCTGCTCACTCATGATTCCCAGCCTCATTCTGCTAGAGCCAGTAGAAATGTTTGCAAACAATATCACAAAAAAGAACTTGGATGGTTGTTTATGACCCTGGTATTGACTTATTGCTGTTTCAGCTGTGCAAATGACTGGTTGATTATTCAAATGCTCCTCTTTTGGGAATTGTCAGCAGGATGAGAGAGTTGGTGGGAGGGAACAATGTTCACCTGTGTGAACAGAGAGGGAGATTTAGGGAAAGGGCTGTGGACGGGGCCTGTGCTGTGGTGCCACCCATGGCAGGGCTGTCCCTGGGGCTCCTGGCAGCAGGATCCAAGTTAGAATCACATCATGGCTGTGAGCTACCAAGGCACAATTCCTGCTTGTGCATTTCTATTGCTCTTCATTGCCAAAATGCCGGCTTGGCATTTTAATCAGACAGCTTCACTCTGGAGCTGTGTGGAAATAGTGAAGTAGGGCAGAGCAGAGTTCAGAAATCTAAAATCGATTTCTCTTTTTATTTTTTTCCTGTACAGAAAATGTATAATACCTAAATTATTAAATACATGAACAGAAGAAACCTGAAGGCAAGTCTCTAATAACAACCTCTACCTTAACTTGATTAATATTGAAATCTGTTAATCTGTGTCTTCAAACCCTGTTGTGTTCCTGCATTGCTCTTTTCTTTGCTTTTCTGTTTGAAAAATTTGCCATATCAGGTATTACTAAGAGCTGCAGGACTGTCCTTTCTCCATTTCAGCAGCAGAGTTTCATGCCTTTGAAGCACAAGGGTGTGAGTTCAATCCTTCTACTTGTGCAATTTTTTTAGAGGCCAAGACTGGATTACAATTCACTCCTTTAGACCTTCCTATCTTTAGTGTCACATCAATGACTGGGACATTTAATGTCCTTTATCACCTTCTGGGCTGTCCTTCAAACACCTTGACCAAGTTAAGATTGGTTCCAGGTTTTGCTGTCTGCTTGGCTTTCTCCCACTGGCTGAATTTGGGACAGCAACAGTTTTGGCCTAGCCAGAGAGGCCTGGTTGGCTGACAGTGCAGAATAGAGTAAGAAACGATGAACAGCCAAATGAGAACACCTATTCTGATTTCAGGTAGTTTTCCATTCATCCTCTGAGCAAGTAACAGGTGTCTCGAGACATAAAGGTTGTATTTTGAAAACCTGCATTTTTCATTTATCACTGTGGGTGCTTCTCTGTGCAGCCTCACTAAATCTTCAGAGCTGCCACACTGCATTATGCATGTGTGGCACTGGAGTTTGCAGATACTAATTTAACCAAATGTTCTTGTAAAAAATGCACTGTAAATCTTGTTAGAGGAGGTGCCTGCTATGAGCAACACCTGAGTAGTGTCAGCAAACTGAGCTGGCTTTGCAGAGTTTTCCTTTCTGTGTTGGTTGGCCCTTGTCCTTGCAGGGTGTGACTGACACTGCACAGGGGGGTCCCATTGGAGGGGAGCTGGGATTTTGTTAAACGTGGAAATTGAGGTCAAAGTGGGTCACCTGAGGAGAGAGGCTGATATCAGTGAGATATCAGTAGGCAGTGAGATTAATTCAGCTGTAGTGGGTGAGCATGAGGAGTGATGGTATCACTCATACATGTAAATACTCAGGCTATGGATAGATGTGTAAGGAAAATGAGAATTGTTATCAACATTGGTGTCCTGGTAACAAAGGGCTTATGCTCTCCTTACCTAGAGACCACTAAGTTGTTTTGGGCTTTTTCTCCCTTTGGCTGAATTAAAACTGGTGTCAGAATCACGTTTTTGACGTTCTTGTGGATTTTTCAGCACCTCATATATAACACAGACTGTGACTCCAAGCAGGAGCAAACACACCTTGCTAGAAAATGCTCTCTCTTAGACTGTAAAAATGATTAAAAATGGAGATATGACTTTTAAAAATGTGTTTCTGTTCTCAGGGATAAATCTGCTACTGAATTATTTCCTGGCATCATCATCTGCATGAAAAAGGTTTGACTTTGGTGAGGCTTTTATTTTTAAATTTAGAAAATATTAAAATAAGGCAGAGAATGAATTCAAAGCCAAGGAATAGAAACAGAGAAGCTTACAGCTTCCTAAAAGTTAAATAAAGAAAATGGGTAGTGATGGTTCACTGGCTTGTATCTTATCATGCAAAGAGTAGCTACCATGAGCAGAGTAGTATATTCTGCAGTTTATTCTCTCTGTTACCCTGAATAATGAATATTCTTCAGAAGAGAATGCAAATGTTTTTTCTTATTCCTGTCTCTAAAATTGGGACAGAGAGTTTGTTTAAAAGCTAACAAAAAGATTAAAATGGGTTGGAAAGCCTGAAATTATCTGTGATAAACAATGCATTATGTTTTGATTTGTGGGCTGCAAGGCTGTCACTGAAATGTTCCTCATCTCATGTAATATTTTGTGCTGCTGCATTGCTTTTCAATTATACAGCTCAAAAGAAAATTTCCACTGACAAAAGCAGTGAAAGCACATTGCTTGTAGTATTGGTTTTGGGTTCTCTCCCCTTCTTTTATAGGTCTCAAGTGTCTCTTCAAATATAAGTCCAAATGACAGGAGTCCAGGAGTTTGAAAGTTATTAGAGAGATATGAATATATGCAACTAACCAAATATGCTGTTTACAATATATCAAGACATGCAGAACATTGAGGAAAACTCAGTGATCTCAATATTTAATATAAGCTGGAGTTACAGTATTATTTTTTTTTTTGCAAATGCAGCATATGTTAATCTATTGCTGAGCATTTGTCTAGCAGATTCAATTTCCACTCATAATTTTTCATTTATTAGTTTCTCTTTCTCATAAACACAGCTGTGTATTCTGATCTATGCTGTTGAGATCTGATGTGCTGCAGTATATGGGGAGCCCAAGTGATTTATTGTGGAGAGCTGGGGAGTAGATGAAATGGACTGAGGAACAATCTTGGAATAAATATTGGTTCTGACTTAAATTCACCTTTGCAGAGTTTTTATCCCAAACTTTTCACGAGTTGTTCATATTGGAGATGGACCAATAAATAGAGGAATGTGAATGGACAGAGGGATGGTTTTGAGCCATGTTACAGCTCAGGAATAATGAGCAGTTTTGATTTATTTGGCCCCAAAGATCTCTGGTATGCAAATTCATTTGCAGTGTGGCTGTATTGCTGAGGATCATACAAAGCTGATAAGAATCCTGGCTGCCACCACAACTCCTCTTAATCGGAGGTTTTCTGAGAAGCTTATGATTTTGAAGGCACAATGAGAAAGAAATGAGTGTTTTATTTAAAATGTAATATTGACTCTGTCACTTCATATGTGGCAGTTTGTTTTGAAGTGGTGTTATTGCAAAATTGTTTCAAAACAAAACCAAAAGCCAAAAAAACACAAGACACTCCATCATCTCCAGTGGTTTCCTTGCTGTAACATGTGTCTGATAACCATTGTGTATTTTATTTAGAATTTCACACAAGGCTGCCTTCTCCAGGTGCACCAGCTGCCTTGCACACAGCTGAGTTGGAGGGGCTTTTGGAGCTCACACCAAAACCTGTCTGAAGTTATTGAATAACTTTTCTTTGAGTTGAGCACCCTGCAGTTCCTCCCCCTGTGCATGGCTGTGCCATCAGGAGTGTGAAGCACAGGATAAGAGTCTGTGCAGGTCTGAGGGAAATGAGTTCAGCCGTATCCCTTTGGTTTTTCCCTGTCTCCCTGGTGCTCAATTCTCATCTCACTGGTGATTCCACCCAATGTCATCACTCTGCTGTTTCCACTCTATTTTCTGAAGAGTGCTGAGAAACAGACTTATTTAATAGTTGCCACTGAAACCTGACCTCTCCTTCTCCTGCCAAGGGAATATTTTTCCCATTGCTGATAAATGAGCTTTATTTCCCAGGTCTTGCTTGGCCTGTGAGCCCATCCTGTGTGTGTGCGCTGCAGGGTGGGAGCAGGGCAGTGCACTGGGCTGCTCCCTGCTGCTCCTGCACCCTAAACTCCAGTCAGGCACATCCCTGGGGACAGAGAGACATTTAATAGCAGAGCTGGTAGGACTGAAAAGAGGACTTGTGTCTTGATAAGCTTGTCTTGTCTTCATTTTTAATCTCAGCTGGTTGGTTTTAATGAAATCTAATGCTTATCTACAGACCTCCTGATTGCACCCTCTGGTTGTCATGGCCAGATGCTGCAGGGACAGTAAATTTTAAAGCTATGGGGAATCATTAGACTACAGTAGATGCATTACCTGCTGTTGTCTCACTTGTGAGCCCTTTCCTCAGCAGAGTAACACTCAGCACTTGGCTAAAGGAGTGCTCTAGTCCTGTGATAGCTTGAGCTCATGCAGTGATGTGAGAATTGTGTCTCCAAGAAGTAAATAAACAGTGCTACCTGCAGAACTTGCCTGTGTCCTCTGGGGCTTGGCCTTTGGGGCACAGACAGGGATGTTCTGCAGAGCACAAGGAGTTGGTGGGTGCTGCTGGGTGCCAGCTGCTCAGATGCACAGCCCTGGCAGGCTTTGGCTCAGGAAATGTCTCAGCTGTGAGCCTTGGAGGTTGGAAGGATGTTCAGGGAAAGCTTTGCTCCATGCCTGCCTTGCCCTTGCGAATGTATTTCCAGGCATTTGCTGCTGACAGCTGCTGGAAACGGGACAGTGGCTCAGTTAAATCTTTGGGCTGATCCCATGCATCACTTCTGTACTCATAAATATGGCATGCTAACCACTGCTGTTAATTACAATGGAACTTGCAATGATTAATTCAAATCACTATTCATTATTTCTCTAGCATGTCAAATGTACTAGAAACAAAATCTGGTAGGTGCTGAGCATTAAGATCTGTCTGCAGTAAGAGATAACTCCTGATTTCTGTCTGTTCTCTGCTGGGCTGGGCAGCCTGGCCTGTGTGTGCTGGGCTGTGTGCCTGTGGTGCAGAGGTCAGGGCCCCAGCTGCTTGTAAATCACTGTATTTTCTGACTGGTGGAGTTTTGCTGGCTTAATATCAGTTTAAACCTGACCTCTGGGCTTGGGGTGGCTGCTCACAGCACTGTTATTACTAGGCTTGATGACAAGTTACCTTTGTTTTGTAGCAGCAGGTGAGGTGGGGATCTCAGAGAGATGGTCGGTACCTGGGAGGAGTTCTGCAGTTACCTCTGTAGCTCAGAGGTTTTTGGCCAAATGTACAGACTCTTCATTCTTTTTCAATTCTCCTGCAATCATTTGCTGGGGAAACACAGGAATTCTGCATTTAGGTGCTTGGTAAACTTTGCCTATTGCAGGAGCACTTAGCTCACCTTTTTTTGCAGCCTTGAGAGCTGGAAGGGTGAGATGTGGGGTTTTGAACAAGCCATGGCAGGGAAAGCACGGCTGTATCAGCTGCTTACAGTAAACATGGGCTAAATTACTGCTTCATTGCTTGGAATTACTTGCAGTTTACTCCAGGATTAGCATATGCATGACAACTCCTGCAGAGAAGCTGATGTACTTGAAGCGTGTGGTTTTTTTTTTGCAGCAGTGAACATTTATTGTGTACCCGTTCCTGACTGCTGTCTTTTGTAAAGATCATTTTTAATGATCTCTGACGACCCAGGCAGGGGGTCCTGAGTTGTGCAGGAGTTGGAGAATGAAGTTTTCTGGGGCATTGCAGGTGGTTTCTGGGACAGCACCTGAATTTAGCCACAGGCTGAGGGGGGTTCCTGCAGCACAATAAACAGCAAAGCAGTTGATTAGGCAGAAACAACTTTCAGGCAGCTTATTTCAGCTGATGATTTTAAGACCTTTAACAGGCAATCCATAAGCAAAATTTTAGTTGTCACAGAGATTTTTCTGTGATGACTTTTTTTCATTTCTCTTTTTGCTTCCTCTGGCAATCTTGTCTGAATTAATATATAGCTGAGTAGCTACTGACTGTGGCCCCATAGACATTGCTTACAGTGTAATACTTGGCCTTTGGTTAGACCTGCAGCAAATTTTAAAGATTAATTTGGTGATGGGGTAGTGATACACACTAGCTACACTTACAGGAAACATCTGATCTAAGCACAATTAAAAGGGTGGATGGGGTAAGGAATGTTTTCCAATCCAGTCTTGCTGAACAGACAATTAGCAAGATCATTAAACTGCCTCATTATAACCATGATAATTACAGGATTAACACACTTCAATTCAATATCTCTAATTTGTTTTGTAATACAAGCAAGATGGGGAGATGATTCCTCTGCATGTGAGACCTTGGACAGCTAGCAGCAGGAATTAGGGATTCTTGCTAGTTAAAAGAGCAAGCAAGGGTGAGACAGCTGGAGGAGGAGGGTGTGGGAGGCAGCAAGGGCTGCCAGCCCCCAGATTATGCCATAGGAAATTCTTGGGTTTTGGATTAAATCCAGCCGCTGTGCTAGGTGCTGGTTTGGGTCCCCGAGAAAATTTCAGATGAGTTCCCTGTGGGTAAATAATTGCATCCAGGGAAAACTCTGTGCTGCAGGTTCTGATGGCTCCAGTGACAAAGCGGAGGAAATGCAGATCCTGGAGGAACTCAGTGAAACCTTGTCCAGGTCAGTCACTGAATGCCCCAGGAAATCAGCACTCACAGCTCTTCCAGTGCCCGGGGAGCAGGAACATCTCCAGTGCCCCCCTTGCCTGGGCTGCTGCAGGGCTGGTGCCTTTGACACTGCTCATTTAATGAACCAGGTCACCTTTCCTTACATCTACAGCAGGAATAATGGGACATAGATTGCCAACAAAACTTCTCTCTTATGTTCTGCACAACAGATAAGAAGTCTGTTTCTAGTGTGCAGTGGGATGCACAGCAGCTTGCCAGGATGAGTGCAGCATCCTGGAGAGGGAAGGGAGGTTGTTACACCTGGGGCTGCCTGGAATTGCTCACAGCCGTGGGGCAGGGTTTGCTGTCAGTGTTTTTGGTGAAGAACTCCCTTTGTGCCCCATCAGAAAGCTGCTGCAGGCTGCTGCAGGCAGGTTCCCAGCCAGATGTTTGCAGCTGGGGCAGTGCATGCTGCAGTCTCCACCCTGCTGCATTCAGTGAGACTGAGGGGCCAGACAGGTGTAATTCCAAACTGCAAGGGCGTTCTTGTGGCTCACAGGGAGCCTTGGGTAGAAATCTCAAAGGTAGGAAGGAACCTTCTGGAGTCCTTCAGGAGCCTGGTACTTCTCATGCTGCCCTGGGGATAAAACACAGGGAGGAGCTGTGCTTGGCAGGAGATTCTACACCACCATAACCATGTTGCTGTCCACTGGGAAACCATTTTTAAGAGTGAGGAAGTCAGCGTGAGGCTTATGAGAGAAAGGTATCCAAATATAACAGCTTGCTGTAGTGTGTGGAGGAACTGTTAATGAATTTAAAGGAAAATTTCCATGTTATATGTTCAATAATTTATCTGTCAGAAGGGGGAAGAGAAAATAGTCAGTCTGTGTGGCTGGCTAGCAGGAGTCACCTATTGCTTTGATAGACTGATGAGCTGCTCAGAGTAACTGCTGTGACCCTGTGCAGTTCAGAAAATATGATCCTTGAGGCCAGCCTAGTGGGAATTTGCCTGAGAATCCCTTTGGATATCAGAATAGGCCAAGGAATAGGTAGCTGTGTATCCATATGCAGCTAAACAGAATAATACATATCAAACAGATAGAAAAAAAGCTACATATGCTAATACATGACGTGTACATGAGCTCCAAAGATCATTTACTCCAGACACAAAGTAGCAGGTGCCAAGTTTGATCAGGGTGTCAAAGGTACTCTAGGACCTGTCAAGTGTAGCTCCTCCATGTTCTTCTGAAAATTTTAACATGAAAAGACAAGGCAGGAAAGGGTCTGACATTATTAATGATGACAAGATCCTTCCCCAGCACTCCTTGCTTGTTTCCCCCTAATGAGCTTTGGTGGGACAGGTGCTCTGACAGGGAGCTCTTGCTGCAGCAGCAGCTCAGGGAGATGCTGAGATGTGAGGCTGGTCCCTGCCTGCTCCACATCTGGCTCTGGGTGGGGGCTCAGAGCCTGGACAGGGCAAGTTCCAGTTGGTCAGCAAAGAAACAATAAAAAAATAAATTGTAATCCAGTCTTGGCTTCTAAAAACATTGCAAAGTTGGAGGATTGAACTCACAAACAATGGGAGTGCGTTTCCTGGCAGTGGGGAGAGGAATTGAAGCCTTAAAGGGAGCTCAGACAGCCTGGCAGAACTGGAAATGCTGGGAGAAATGTTGAGTGTTGGGAAGGAGGTGAAAATGTAAAATGGTCTCTGTTTAGCTGAACCTGCTCTCAAGGATAGATGCACAATGATCCTCCTGGACACAACCCCGCCTTTGTTTGGGGTGAAGAGCTCTGCTCTGTGCCCTGTGCTGATTTCCACATTGCAGCTCTCACACATTTCAGCCATAGGATCAGGGCTGGGTTGAGCATGGGGAGTCAGAAACCTCACGCCAAAGCTGTGTGCAAGCACAGCACCAGCAGGATGGTCTGCTGGGGCTGAGGGTGACAGAAAGAGCCTCAGCCTGATGAGGAAAACCCCTGTTATCAGCTGTGAAGGTTGATTTATGTGTCTGTGGGATGAAAAGGAGGCTGGTCAGAAAGGCAGGGGTGATTCTCAGGGCACTTTGCAAGGATCACTGCTCTTTGGGAAATATCTCCTGCACAAAACATGATTCCTCTCACCAGACAGATGAGGTGGGGGCTGCCCCTTCCTGGAAGCCTCCCTCTCTGGTGCTGTTTGGTTTCCCTGCAGCTGTACCTGCAGTAATGCTGTCATTGTAGCTCAGCCCTGACAGCAGTGACAGCAACCCGTGTGTCATTTGACTGGAGAAGGTGCCTCAGGCTTGTGTTTTCAGACAAGGCAGGACTGGAAGTTCAGCTGCTTGATGGCACAGGGAGGAGCTTTTGTCCTGAGTGCCATGTCAGTACCAAGCTGCAGAACATTTACTGAGTATTGAATAAAACATTTTCTCCCCTCCCCTTGTTGTGTGTTGCCAGCTAAGGCGCTCAAAGCTATTAAAATCAGCAATTAGTAGGGAGAGAGACTGGTGGTAAACCCATAGTTTTCCCCTTCTTGCTTATTCTGACATAATTTTAGTTATATATTCTTTATTTTCTGAGTTGTTATGCCACTTTGACAGCACTGCCAAAGGAAGGAGGAAGACAAAGCCCTGCTGCATCAACTTCCATCTTCCATTGTAACTTTGGGGTTTTGCTGTTTAATTGTTCTCTTTGCTTACAGCTAAGGATTCCTGCATGGTTATTAACTGGAGCTGCAATTGCAAAGTTTATCTGCAAACAGAACAAAGCAGTCAATCACACCCATTTGTTTCTTTGCAGCTGCCAGGTCTCTTACCCCTGTAGTTTATAAATCCAGGGCTTGACTTGAATGCCCATTTTCTTCTCTTGATATTATTTATTGCAGTGATTTATTTTCTGGTATCCATTTATATCTAGCTCCATACAAGACCTCTGTTTTTTTACCCTGGTCAGAGGAGAATTGTTTGGTGCATGGTCCAGTTTTGTGGAGATGTGCCCACAGATTTCAGTGTAAGTTGGATCAGGCCAGTGATGAATGAGGCTGTGACTGAATTTTTACTGCCTTTCATGCAGAAGAAGCATATGTGTCCAAACCCACTAAAATTCATGTGCCCAAAAGTGCTAAAATTTATCTGTGTTCTGTTCTGGGATCACATTAAACAAAAAGTGGGAAATGCATAGAGCTCCTTCTTTCTCTAAATACCAAAGAGTATTTAGAGAACTGGCTCACATAAGCAACCTTCAACCAAAAGTCCAGCGCTGTGATTGTATTCTGGAAAGGAAAAGGCAGATCTCTTCTGTCCTGTTTTGCTTCCATTTCATTTCTTGAATCAACAAAGAAAATAAATATGTCCAAACTAGAGGAAAAATATCCCCGTGAATGTAAATCTATGACATGTAGTCTAGCATAGAATTAAAGAATTTCTGGAAAATTGGGAGGTGGTAAAAGGAAGTTGAATTTTTTTTTCTTTTCTTTGTCCAAATGTAAGTGAAGTTATATCTCCAGTGCCTGCAATCCCCTGCAAAGTATCTTTCATTTCAAATTGATAACACAGCTGAACTGCAGTAGCATCATACCCTGAACAGCATTTCTGCTGTGGTCTGGGGACTCTGCCTTCTTCCACATTGAATGTTTGAGCAGCAGATGGAGCAAAGGACCAGACAAATACTCTGGGTCAATGTGCTCAGAGGAGGAGGCAGGGCAGGAGGAGAGAAGAGCAGAGCAGCTGCTCCCCTTGGAGCCAGGGCATGAGGGTACCAAGGCTGGGGGCAGGGGAGGGGGCTCAGGGACCCTGAGGCAGCTTCCCTTGGCCTGCAGCAGAGCCCAGAGCAGTGCTGGGCACAGGGCAGCATTTCTGGGAGGTTAAAGGACAATGGACTGTTATTTTCTCCACCCTGGCTGCAAGAAATTAAACGAATGCTGTCAGCACTTGGAAGAAGTCTGTATTTTTGCTTCCCAAGTTTCAGTGTCCAGACTCCATTGATTATGAAAAGCCATCAATTTCTGGAAAAAAAAATAAATCTTATTTCAGAGAGGCTGGGTAATACAAACTCTGAAGGTTCAAACACTAAGTGGGAAAGTACAAGAACCTAAGGAAAACAATCTTAGAGTCTGACACAAGACTTCCAGGTGTTTGGACTGGGCAGCCTGGGGTGGAGTTGTTGGCACATCCTTGGGACAGGCTACCTAGGTAAGAAGCTACGTGCTGAAGGATTTCTGAGGATGAAATTCTGGCAAAGTTGAGTCAGGAAGGATCATAATAACAGGAACGTAATCAGAAATGTTTATGTTCTTGTTGGTTCTGTGGTAAGGATGAGGGGTTATTTTATTACACACTGATTTCATGTGTATTCTAGCTTTACTGCTTGTTGTGTCCCTCCTGATTTGAAGAAACTTCTCCGTGCCAAGATCTTCTGCAGCGGGGAAAAAATGAATATTCTAGCCTCTGGGTTAAAAAGGTACCAAGAAATCCTGTCCAGTTTTTATTCCAGTGTTGTAGACCTTTGGGGATTGATGCAAAGCCTCTCCTATAGTTGGTATGAGGGGAGCATTTGGTATGAGCATTTGGTATGAGGGGAATGAGTTGGGAAATATGAGTAGGGAATTAGGATTGAGAAGTTCCATTTATTTTAATGGGTCAGGATATTTCTGTTGAGTAGCTGAAATGTGCTAAAACTAGGACATTTAAGAAGAAGGCATTTAAATTAGATGTTAAGGTGTTAAGAGATATTGAAACACCTAGGATTCACTGCTTTTGGTAGAGTGACTGTGAACCATTTAAACACTGAGGTTCTTTATTTGATGTATTTTTCTGGTGGATCGCACAGGGCTTTTAAACAAGTGCAAAGTAATGCTAGGAACAAACTAATTTTCCATGGTCCCTTGTTGAAGTTTCTCAGAGCTGCTGAAAGGTGCTGTATTTACACTGGGCCAAATACACATCAGCAGGGAGAGGAAAATGAAAAGGATTTACTGTATAGTAGTTTATCAAAGGTCAAATACATAAAACAAATTCCTTTTCGTTTCAAGTAGGCAGAAATAATCCAGGTATTAGGCTGAACTTTCTTGTACCAAAAGACAAAAAAGACTTCATGTAAAAGAAATAAAAATGTCAGTTGGAGGCAGGAGAGGAACTTTTTTTTTTCCTGAGAAAATCACAAACCCTATAAAAATCAGCCTGTTTTCTAAATAAGTTCTCTTGTTAACTGTGTAGAAATTTTCTTAAGTATAATCTTATTTACTTCTCTCTTGTTCTGTAGACCAGTGAAAAGAATAAATGGTGCTATTCCTGTATTACTGCCCCACTGGAATGTTTCACTGACACAGAGCTGTGGCACTGCATTGCCGTTCCCTCTTGAATACCCAGAGCAGGAGTGAATACTTCCTTTGGAATTAAAAATCAAACATTAGCATTAAACACAGGAAGAGCCACTGGCTAATGGTAAAACCAATCTCCCAGGTTGTTTTGGCTGTGTTGGGCTGTGAGTCCTGGGGGCAGGTGATGAACTGCCCTTGCCTTGGGCTCCACCATGTGCAGTGTCTGTGTGGGCTTTTCAAACAGCCAGTGCTGGCTGTGGCTCCAGATCCAATGTATGTGAGAGGCCAAACTCTTCCTTGGCACTGGCACACATATTTTGCCAGTCTGGAATAAGAAGAATTTTTTTTTCATGGCTGAATAATCTTATGATATTCTTATGTTAGTAGCAATGTTAGTTATGTTGATAACAGTGCTCAAGCTATGAGGATTCAAATTTAATCTTCTGAAGAGAAAACTAGTCAGATATAGAGAAATAAGATTATTCAGACCAAACTGTAGCACTGTATCATTGTGTCAGTGGATTTGGATATAGATGAAGGCAATAGAACTTCAAATTCTCCTAAAAACATACCAAAAATGCGTTATGCTGATGAAAGGTTTACTTGACATTTATTCATGTACACATTAATGGTGTGCACAGTCCCTGAGTGGGTTACCCTGTACATTCACGTGAAAAATTGTGTTTATTTCCCGTGCTTTGATGTGAGAGGGAGTTCCTACAGGAAGCTAGAGATTCTATCCACCAGCCCTGCCACCCTGACTGTGCATGAAGATCATCCAGATCTACACTCATGCTGCTTTACTTCCTCCAGCCCTTCAGACTGTGCAAAATAAATATAATTATTTATTAAATAATAAACAAGAATATTATTTATTTTATTAATAGTTTATTAATAAATATTGATATTTATTAATAATATTATTATTTTTATTACTAAACATAATAATAATGTTTTTATGTATTAATAAAAACATTAACAGCACAAAAATATCCAAACTCTCAGCCTGACATTCCCTTACTTACAGTAGGAGACAGCTTGGGCTTTTATGGGTGTGTCAAAACTCCCATGGCCAAGAGTCTCCAAAAACAATTAAATGCACATGTCTGGATGCAAGAGGCCTCTTCCCCATCAGAGATTGTTGCTTGGTTTAGGGCTTGATGTTTTAATTTTTTTTTCTTTTGCTTCCACCTATTTTGCTGGTGTAGATTTATTTTCCTGTTAAATGTGTGATGTTCAGTGCCATCAGAGTGAAAACCTCAAAGGACAGAATTTGGGCAAGGAAATAGGAACTTAAATGGAATAACAATCCCCTGGACTTTGCACAGGTAATAGTTTGAGGGGAAGGATTGCACATTGAAGGCAGCCTGACTTTCTGTTCCCTGATTATTTTTCTTGGAATACACATGTTAGAGCTGCTTAGGGTCAGTATTCTCAGTGTGTCTCAGTCTTGGAGCTCAGAAAGCAATTACTCCTTTCATTCTGTTTGGGATGCTGCTGCTGCTGGCAAGGAATGAAGTTCAGGCTGGCTGTACTAAAGGTGCAGCTGGAATGCCCTGACTGTCCTGGACACAGGGAATTGGCAACAGGGATGGATTTTGTGGCTGGTACTGAGCAGCTATTTATTTTAGGAGCTAAAATATGAATCTTGAATGTTTGTCAGATGTTTTGCCCCATTCTTGGTGAAGAGATACTGTTTAATCGATAAAAATGAATAATTTAAATTCAATATCTTCCTGTCACTATCAATAATACTTTTGTGAGTGATGTATTACTGTTGTAATTGAATTTGTCGGACACCACCAGTTTTACATGACAGTTTGTTAAAATTTTAAACTTAATTTACAATAGGCAGTTGACTCAGGCTGTTTGAATTACATTGATGTTTTATCTTAAAAACATTGATTTTCCTAAAAGTATTTTTTCTACCTTTGTGTTTATTGCATTATTAACCAGGGAGAGTAAAACTAGTGGGAAGGCATGGTCAGAGTTGGAGTCTCACCCCCCACATTCAAGCTGGTTTTGTCACAGCAAGGAGGGTTTTGTGGATTCCTTTCCACCCAGATGTATGGGCCTGTGGCTTTCTGCCATTTCTTCCCTCCCTGTTTGCAGACTTCACCTTTTCTGGTGGCTTTTAGCTTTTCTACCCTGTGTTCATCTGTTACTGGATTTGAGGAGTCTTGCTCTGTGAATTCATCATGTATGGATCTCTTCTATTTTGCAGAGGTGCTTGGGTGAATACAGCCCACCACTTGTTTAACAAATAAAATTGGTGACCACCAGAAGACGTCAGAGCTCTCAACTAGTGTTCGGGCACCTAGGAAAACCAGATTCTGTTTAAAGGCATTATGAATAGTAAGTATTTCATGCAGATAGCCACCTTTGGAAAGTGAAACTTAACTTTCTAAATATTGGACAAAGTGATTGATGTTTTTTTGTCCGCTGTATAGAAAGGGATAATCAAACAATTAGAGTAATCCTGATAAGAAGGTGAGAGGGACAGAAAACATAGCAGACAGCAGCTGACTCTTCCTGAGCAATGTAAAGGCACAGTGTGACTGCTGAAGGTGTCTTTGGAGGATTTACAGCATGTGTAGCTCTTGCTGACTTCTTTCCCCCCTCACTTTCTTCTGGAGCCATAATTGTAATCTGAGTAATTTCATCCTGGAAAAGGAAACAGAGAGCAGCAGTGTGATGGCTGCAGTGATGCCCTGGGCAGGCCCTTGGGTAGGAACCTGCTCTTTTTCTGTTTGTGGGAATGGACAGGAGAAATCCAGCCCTGGGGAGGCCAGCACAGGCTCTGTGCACCACTTACAGTGCTCTGGGCTCATTTTCCCCACATGTAGGTGGTTCTTGCTCCCTCTCTGCTGGGATAAATTTCCTTGGTGGCATTCTTGCAGAAATGCTCTCTCTGGGAAGTTGAATGTTCCAGCTCTAAACTAGAAATGTTTTTGTGTATTAGTTTTACAGCAGGAAAAATGACTGGACAGAGTCCAGTAGATCTTATTTCACCATAAACATAATTTCATTGTTTGGCTTGATGTTTGGGGATTAAAGGCCAGCAAAGCCAGTGGGAAATGGGTGAAATGAGCATGTGCCTGTGCTTTCCATATTACATTCTTGCTTATTATGTACGTGCACTGCTTTTTGTGCCGGGGCAAGCCAGAGCATTATCCATGCCCCAGAATTCCAGTGTGCAAGGGGATGGGGTCTGCCCAGGAGAAGGTACAGGCTGGAGATGAACCAGCTGATGGATGCAGTCCTGGCAGCACAGGCTGAGATCAGCCAGGAGAAGAGACTTCCTTGTGCTGGGGCTCTTTGTGGTCACTGAGGAATTAAAAGAAAAGGGACTGACTGCTTTGGTAGCAGGTGAGAGGAACAGAGAGGAAAGGGGTGAGAGCAGAGTGTCAGTAACCTCTGCAGAGAGAAAGTGGTGGGTTGGAAAACACTTCTGCTGCAGTCTGCTGAGTGGGTTTGAACAGAGATGCAAAGGAAAAGGTGTTTCAGGGGTTGTCTCACACACCTGTGATGGTTCCTGCTTGTGTATGACTTCAGAGGGGCATCTCCAGAGACTTTGTTGGTCTGTGCTGCCCTGGGAGAGAAGCAGAAGGGAAGAGGCAGAGGTTGCCTGGCTCCAGGCTGTGTGTGACACCATGGGGATGGATGTGCTGCATGCCTGCAGAAATTCCAGCCCCACTTATAGCTGTGAGGGCTGACAGGCAGAGAACTGCTACTGAAGGTGCCTAAATTTTAGATGTTGGCATCTGCCCATTGGTTTCTGTGCTGGGTACTGAGGGCAATAAGCCCCTAGCCTTCCTCCTGAGAACTCATCAGCAGCCACATTTTATTATTTTCCCTGATACCACAGTCATTTTCACAGCATTCCACTGTAGCTACACAAAGAGTGGATTAGGAGTTCAAGTGCAGGGAGAATAATAGCAGCAGGAAGAAGTGAACTTTTTGAAAAAGAGAGATGCTATTTTTCATGCAAATGTTCTTAGTAATGAAGAGCGAGGGAAAGGAAAAACAGAACACACATCACGCAGAGGCAAAATTGTTTCGAAATAGGACATTTTTCATAGGCTGCCAGGAGGTGTTGGCTGCTGTTTATAGAGGCTTTGTGATGTACTGGGAGTCACTGCATGGAGAGCAAGCCCAGGACTGAGCAATGCCGGTGTCTAGCACAAGATGTCTAACTGCCACATCCTGAGGAGGAGATGGCACTACTGCCCAGGTGACCAAAAGGAAAGAAAAGGAATAATAAAATCCACCACACAGTTTAATTTCAGAGTATGATCTGCAGCAGATGCTTTATTCTGAAAAAGGATGGAAACTGTTTGCTATCTGTAGCACTATATTAGGACCAGGATGACGAAGGGCTTGACTTGCCCTGCAAGTCAGGGATAATAATGAATGTTTCACTGCTGTCAGGTTTAATATGAGGGAATTCATTTGTCTTGCTTCTTGTTTCAGCAGTATTGAAAGATTCTGGCCTGAGGGCTTCTGGGGGTTGAGATTCTCTGTTTGCAAGGCACAGTGGAAATGAGAGGTCAGGCTCCATTCAGGCCCTTCAACAATACTTGTACTGAGGCACTGAGGGCTGCACCTGGGTTGCTGTTGTTTTTTATTTGTTTGTTTGGTTTTGGGTTTTTTTTTTTTTTTTGGTTTTTTGTTGTTGTTTGTTGTATTGACCCTGGGTAGAGGTGGAACTGGGACATGGAAACTCAAGCAGTCATTAAGCAGTTTAAATAGTACTATTCAGTATTCTACAAAAACTCAGTTAGCTGAAGTTGCCCATTTTGGTGTGCTCTTGTAGAATTTACTTTTAGAATAAGATTATTTCAGTGGTATTAGGGATCTAACCAAGAAAGAAACTTTTGTGAAGCCTTAGGAAGAGTGTAAAAACCTTTGTATGTCTGATCCAGCTGGAAAAAGCAGGGCTTCCTGTTAGGAGTAGTTGAGAAACACTACAGAGGTTGCTTTGGATGCACTTGTAATCAGAATTTTTTTTCTGATGTTATTAGTGAATTTGTAATGTAAATATCATACCGGTTTTAATTACTTTGCAATTTAATATGGGTAGGATTTATTGCTGTGTTTTGTGACCTGTGATTTATTTGGTTTACTGTAGCATGCCTAATAGATCTCATGGGGTAGTGGAAGAAAGAGCACATGTTGCTATAGTAATTATATGCCCAAATCTTTAAATCTCCCTGTCTTATTCATTAACATCTAAGGTTTCTACTGCAGACCTTACTGGTGTACACATGAAAGACACCAAGTCAAATTCATTGCAAAATTAAAGCTGTTGGAGCCCCAGGGCATCCTCATCTCTGCAGAGTCCTGACAGAGTGCCAGAAATGCCGTGTCTGAGAGATTTCTTGCTAGGGGCTCAAACCACTATTTGGAATAAGCCTTTCAAACACCTCTTTAGATCAGCAAACCTCTCTGGCAAATGTTGCATCTCAGAAGAGTCTTAGCAGCACTTTAGCTTTTGCCCCAGGAGAACAAGATTTGGTCTTTACACTTGACTGCAGCCAAGCCTCCCCCACAGCAGTGTCAATGCCCAAAGCTGCTCCACTCTGGAATTTGGTTTCTCAAGTGTTAATGCCCAAAGATGCTCCACTGTGAGCTCTTGAAAAGGCATTTGGTTTCTCAAGTGTTAATGCCCAAAGCTGCTCCACTCTGGAACAAGCTTTTGGTTTCTCCGCTGCTCTCCTGTGCCCCACAATGAAGTTCTGGAGCACCCCAGTGCAGTGGAGGATGCTGCAGTGTACAGGATGCTGAAGGATGCTGCAGTGCACAGGATGCTGAAGGGTCCTGCAGTGCACAGGATGCTGAAGGGTCCTGCAGTGCACAGGATGCTGAAGGGTGCTGCAGTGCACAGCAGCAAGGCTGGGTGCTGGATCCTTCCAGCCCCCCTGAGCTCTGGGAGGGCAGGGTCCCACACACTGCATGGCCAGGCAGGAAAGATATTTCTTGAGAAAGCCAAGATATGCCCAAAATGAGCTCAATTCCATAATTTGATCTAACACCAAACCAAGGACTTGGATTCCATTTTTTCTGTGACTTCTCTCATTGTGTCCAGGATATGTAGCAGACACTCTTCCTCCACCAGAAAGGTCTGTGCTGAAATGAATGCTTTCCAAGGGCATTGTATTTGCTTTAGAAACTGTGGATTAAGGATAAATATACTGCTCTGCCTGTTTCCCCGGCCTCAGCAGGTGTGTGAGCAATGCTTTGCAGAGGAGATAAGACAGAAAGCCTTTAAGAGCCACATAAACCCAAAACTGACCTCTGCTTTATTGTGCTCCTTGTACTTTTATGTGGCCAATTCTAAAAATTTTCCAACCTCTGTGTATGAAGTGATGCAGTGCGTTTTGGGGAATCCAGATGGAAGTTTATTTGTCAGGCTGCAAGGGCCAAAGAGAATTAAGAATTAAATGCACCATAATTTTTCCCCCTCATTGGAACGTTTACAGGATGTAAAAGGTGCATTCAGGGTTTGAGACAGTGATGAGAGGGACAGATTTCTCTGACAACTTTCTTTAACTCCCATAGTGCCCCTCTTTTATTTGGAAAGAACAATGCCAGCTGATAATGAACTACTTTCTATTCAAGGCTTCAAGTCAAATATTCGTTCCTCATTAATAATTCAATGTGACAAATTTATTACCTTGAAGGTGCTGTGAGGCAATTAGACAATGGGAAATTGTGTCTTCCTTTCAGCCCACTTAATTGGCTTTCAAGTGTGACATTCATCAAAACCTTGACTTTTCATGTAAACTTTCCATTATGCAAGGCATGGTTCTAACAGGGGAGCTACAGGCATTTGGAAAAATTCACCTGAGTGGGAACTTCACAGGTAGTTTTTAATAGCAGAAAAAGTGGGAAGGAGAGTGTGTGAGTGTGCAAGCAGATTTATTTAAAATCAGCAGAGAAATTATCATCACTTGGTAATTTTCATGGTATATAATGGCCTGTAGTTGCAATGTCATTTTAGGAGTTAGGGCTGTTTGCCCTCTCTCTCAAGCAGTGCTACAAAATTGCCAGTAAAATTAACATCTTTATAATTTCTTTCCCATTTTTATGTATTGTTTGGGATGTAATAGAATGAATCGGTTTTAAATATAATCTTGAGTACTCCAGGTATTTTAAAACACTTCACAGAGTAATGATATGTTGTTAAACAGTGATAGAAAAGAGATTACCTTTCTAATAAGGACCCTGGGCAAAGAAATAATTTGAACACTGGATTTCATATTCTTCAACTTCATTTCTAATGTGATTGCCTTCAGTGTTGACCTTTAAAACACTGCCATAGAGCTCTTGAGTCTAAGGAGCAGCTTTGACCATAGTAATTTATTTTGCAGCACTTACATGTATGTTTGCAATTTCTAACATTCAACCTGAGTTTTTGTTATTTACAGGGCTTTTTTTTTTTTTTTTTTTTTTTTGTATCCTGCAGCTTATATATGGCTGCAATCTTTCAAGGACACCCTTGAAAATGAAATTGTTCATTTCAAAGGTCTGATTTGTCCTTGTAAACTTACACACAGTTGAAAATAGAGCAACTTGTTTTAAGGATGTGCAAAATTAATCAATTTTTTTTATTATTTCACTTGATGATAATTAATTTGGTTTATTGAAAATGCACGTCACTAGCATCTTCTTCCATCTACAGTGTGGTTTTAAAAAATGAGTGTGCTTTAAAAAAGCCAATTAAAAACTTACATTTGTCACTTTGTAGATTGCTCTGTTAGCATGTATTTTATCCTTTCATATTTTGTGCTTTCTCTCCTCGAAACACTGAAGGGCTACAGTGGACTTCTCCAGCTGAGTTGAATGTTGTTTGTGCATGGAGGGAGTGGGGCTCAGTGTCTGATCAGAAGGGGAGGAGGATGGAGCAGGACAGATGGACACAGATGGAGTAGGACAGTAGGATGGCAGCAGAACAGGAGCCTCAAGCAGAGGCTGTGCCTTGTTGCTGCTGCACTGCCCTTTGCCCCGTTGAAGTTTCTGGTCCTTCTCACCCTCCACATTTGGGTTTTTAAAATTTTTTTAAATATTGTTTCTTGCCAAGTTAATGCAGAGAAAGCAGCTGTGTCTGAGTTTGGATGTTCCCAATTAGCTCACTGGCCTGCACTAACAGCCTGCATGAGGAGCTGCTTACATGAAGGTCCATTTTTATCTCAGGACAGTGGTGAACTCTACCCTTCAGACAAAACAGAGAAGGAAAGGAACTGAAAGTGTTTGTGACGTTTGATCCAACACCCAATAGCATAAATGAGATTCTAATCCAGCTAAAGAGGCAAGCAAACGAAAGTCGACACAGTCAATTGTAAAGATGATATTTTCATATTTTCTGGAGAAGTCCACTGGGATGTCCTGTTTGCAACTATTTGCTATGAACAGTTTCAATAAAATCAGGTGTATTTATTTTTACAGACATAAAGTTCTTGTTTTTCAGGCTTTTTTCTGCATATAAACTGTCCAAATTTTGTATAACCTGTTATTTAGCCTTCTTGACCTTTGCAGAGATCTCACCACTTGTACAAGTTTCTTGTGAGCATCAAACATCAGGAAGGGAAGCAGTCCTAGAATAAATTTGTGCTTACCATGTACACATATTATTCATAAGGGGAAAATTATTAGTCCCAGAAACATCTGGATAGAATGGAGGTAATAGGAGTTCATGATTGAAAGGCACAAGGCTTACTCATTTTTATGACTTTTTTTTGATTATCAGTTGTTAATGACTAGAAGAGAGATTGTGTTTTGTTAAAATTAGGATTTCATTAAGAAAATGCAAAGTCTGAAACAAAATGGCCCATAAGGATAGTGTTGACTTCAGGGGCAGCTTAAGATTCAAGGCATATGTTACTCTGTTTGGAAATGTAATTTAGGCTCCAGTCCAGAACAGTTAGGCATGTCTTCAGCTTTTACTACTTCTATGGTGATATTTGCTATCAGAATAGTCATATTGATGATCAGAAATTTACTGGGACAATGGCCTAATTTAATTTGTATTCTGAGAGGAGACCATTATACTCTTTAGCACATGGAGCTCATACACCTGCATATCTGGCAGCTGTGACAATGCATTTCCAGACCCCTGAGCACTTACTGTACTACATTCTGTTGGAGTGAAAATGAGGTAGGACATTCGCAAGAGAAAACCTAAATATTTATTACTTTCACATAATATTTTATTTATATGGATCCAGGTTTCTTAGTGAAAATCTGAGGCCAGTGAAAATCTGGTGGGTCTTTAATGCACTGCATGGTCTTCAATGAAGGTGGTGCATATCCAGAGACATTAAACAATCACCAGAACAGAAAAGATACCTGGAATATTGGCAGGTTCACTGCTGAGTGCCCAGCCCAGCATGGCTGGTAGGTTACTGTGCAGCATTTTGCTGTTTGGAAGGTGGATGGGTTCAGGGCTGGTAACATTAATATCCTGAGAGTAGCTTTCTGACTTGGCAAAGCTGAAGTTGTTGAAATTGCTCTTTCAGGCTGAATGGAAACTTTTAAAATATTCAGGTACTTTGGCAAGTAGATTGAGGAGAGCAGGTGTTTGAAGTGCCTGTTTATGTGTCTTGCAGAAATGCTGTGGGTTTTAGTGACACTGATATCCATGGTTCCTTGTGAACCTTGATAATCCGCCTCATGCCTCTGACAGCTGAAGTAGGTACAATGTTCCACATAAATACCTGTTGGCTTGATGCCTGTCTGCATCCAAACTATGTGATTTTTTTACCAGCTATTTATGCTCTAGGTAGTGTTGCCAAATACCTAAAAAAGTTCTCAGAATAATACCTTGTGTTTCCATCAAGAGACCTCAAAACACTCCTTGAGTAGGCAGAAGTTGTTTGCCTTACCCCTCTAGTGCTGAGCCCAGAGAGGCAGGGGCAGCATCAATGGTGGGCTGCACATGTTCTGAGTTGCACATCAGTTGATTTGTACAGCCTGGATGGGGTCTTGTTTTCCTTGGGAAGCAGAGGCACCCCTGGTTTGGATTGGAATGGAGATGGAGCTTTGCCTTGGCTGTGTTTCCCTGGGAGCCCAAGTGATTGGCCCACAATGATATAAAAAACTCTCTACAAGAAATAGGATCTGTGTCTCCCAGTCTGTTTCAGACTATTCTTTCCTGCATTTGTCAGAGCTTTTCTACTTGTTTTCGTTGCTTAGCAAACCTATTATGGAGCTGATGAAGAGGGATTCAGACTGTCAGAACGTTTGTTAATAAAAAAAAGGAATATAACTCAGTTTTTAAACAGGAGCATGAAATTTAGTCTGATAGAGAATGATAATAGCAAGGAAAATATTTATAATAATTCTCACACTTACAACAGCTTATTTTTCTTTTGTTAAAAATAACTTTCTAAACACTCATTTTCTAAAGCTTTAGTCAAATTAAACCATGATTAACATGTCAAAATCAATCTTTGTCCTTTTTTGCCTTTCAAGTCAATCAAAAATATTCTATTGTCAACAAGAGAAGGGGAAAAATTGAAGGTCAACATTGCATCAGTCTTTTCAAAAAGCTCTGCTTTGTAAATTATTTAGGGGCTCAAATCAGTCAATTTTTTGTTTTCAGTGGTTGGACAATAAAAGCAAGATTTACTGCAGCAAGTGAATAATAAAAAAAGAATTAACAGAAAACAAACAAGAAGCCATTCACTTGGCAACCTTCTGCGTTAATCAAAACCTGAAGACTAAACTGAAAGATCAATATTTGGCTTCAAGATGAAACATAGCAAAGCTTTCATTAAAAAAAAATTGGAATAAAAAGAAACATAGACTGTGTTAATCGAAAAGAGGCAAATACAAAAATCCATATAGTCTTTTGGTTATCTGAGATAAAATGGCCCCATTGGAGCTTGACAAATTACAGTATTTTTATGCACATATCAAAGTTCAACTTGATTGTCTCATATGGGGGAAAACACCATCTGTCTGTATTCTAGAAATAATCTGCATAATTGACTTCCAAACAAGCCTCAAAGAAACAGGCATTTATCACCTTAATTGTGACAGGCAGAATGTGTGTCCCTGCTATTTTATCAAGATAATAGTAATAGCACTGTGGATACCTGGTATCTTGTCTTGCCCTAATTTTTTTTTTTTTCAATTTGTGTGGGTGGGAACTGGATCCTTTGAGTTACAACTACTCTGTCAAATCATAGAGGAGTCAGAATCACCTAGTTCAAAAATAGCAGAGTGAGACAGCACCAAAGGTGGGGGTTGGTGGGGGGACTTAGGGTACTTAAGAGCTTGCTGGAATTTGGAAAGGGGAGCAAAGACTGTTGCAGGAAATTTGTGAGAGGACAGCTTGAACACCATAGGTACATCCACAAGGTGCATATAAAATCCAGTTGGGAGGGAATCTCTTTGGGTTTTAAACCCAGAGGTGCAAACTCCAGTGAGCTTTGGCCTCCAGCTGAAACACCCTGGGAGTCTTACACAGCTCCCTCTGTGCCCCAAGAATTCTGCTCTAATGAACCAGCAGCAGGGGCAACTCTCAAATTTGAAACCAGTGAGTTCAGATTAGTGGAAAATATTTAAAATTGACCAGTAGGTAGAAATCTTGCCAGCAGTATCTGAAAAACACGAGGGTGCGGTGGTGTTATAACCTCTCTGCCGCATGAGTGCCTAAGTGCCTCACTCCATAAAATTTTGTAATAACAACCCCTTTATGACTTACACCTGGTTATAACATAAAGGATTGATTAGGTCTTGAATCTTACAAGGAGGATAGACAGCATTTAAAATATATAGCCTAACAATATATTTTCACAAGATGAGCCAACACATTCTCCTGTAAAGTCAAGCTGGCAAACACGGCCGAGGCTCAGGGCAGTAAATAAGGATATCTGGCCACGCTCATGTCCTCCAGGCCATGTCTCCTCCTCACAGCCAGGGATGAATTACAAGAATGAAGACTAACTCTTCCCACCATGCTTCATTTTATTAATTTTTTTTTTTGGTCTCCTGCTGAAGGATTGCAAGGAAAATATCCCACTCTCCCCCCACCCTCCATTTGGCAAGTTTATGTTAATGTGCCTCACTATTTACAAGTGGGGCATAAACAACTGACAATTTTATGTTGCTAATAAACAAAGTTTTTTTGTAAGCAAAATGCTCTGGCATTATATTCAAAAATCCAATTTGGAGAAATGCACTTGCATGTAGGAAATAGCAGAGTTGTTGTGTAAATCTGAGCTGAAATACTGGGTTTTTTACTCACACACAACATTAAAGAAATTACTGAGAGGAATAAAATCAGCACCTGTGAGCATGGCTGGAGGTGATGTTTCCAGTGGTGAGGACTAGATAATACAGGCTGCTGGGGAAAGGATAACAATGAGGTGGACAACAGTATGATGGTACCATAAAAATCAGTCAGAAGGCCTGGAAGCTGGTCTTCTCCGTATCAGTAAGGTTTGTCTGAGGGATTTTTTTTTCCTTTCACTAAAGGCTGAGTTTCGTTTATTACATCATATCTATTTGGAAAAATTTAATGTTTTAATTATTTTTTATGTATGGCACTTCTGTAAATGAAAAATATTTCTTTGTGCATTGTGTTTTAGCATGAAGGAGGAAGGGAAAAATAGGAGAGGAATGTTTTAGTGTGTAATTTTTGGTTTTATGTATGTATACATGAGTGTGCCCCTTTGTGCTATATACATATATATATATATATATATATATATATATATATAAAAATATGTTACCCTGATCTAGAAAAGTGTGCTGTGTCTGTAGTTCCTCCCAAGTCCCTCCCTTGCAGTCTGTGTGACCTGTTTCTTATAGTAAAATTGTAGCACTTCCATCTATTCTGGATTTCCTTTATATCTTGCTATGCCCTGAGGCATCAGAAATTAGTTTTTACGTATTTTGGAGGAGTTTATGGCTCATCTGCATCCAAGAGAATCTACTTGTTGCTCAGACAAGAAGTCTGGCTTTATTGTGCCAGGCCCAGCAAAGTCTGACCTGATACCGGAGCAGTTAAATGTCCTTGCATATTCTTATCTGGTTTGAATATAAGACCCTTGTGGAGGCCTCCAGCCCCCCAGGCCTGCTGTTGTCACCTGGTCCCTCTGCGCTGCAGAGGTTCTGTGCCCTGCTGCCACCCCTTCAGGGTGAGGGCTCCTTAGGGGTGCCCCGGGGACCCCCTTGGGATGAGGAGCAGCCCCAACATTTGTGCACAAACTCCCTGGGAGCAGGAGTTTGGCTGCTCTGTCCCCAGCCCAGGGCCAAGGACAGGGGACATGGGTCTCCTCTGCAGCTGTGGGCCAGCCAGCACTTTGAGAACAGCCCAGACAGGGTTTGTAGCAAATACAGGGGTAGTTAATAAAATACTCTGTGTTAGTTTAACGACAGGGGATCATCTGAGCCTTGCCTTGAAACTCTGCTTCATTCTGTGTGAGCTCCTCTGAAATATATAAAGTGCGCTGCTGGCACCCAACAAATGAGATCTGAGCTTTCTCTTGTTTTATGGGGCTCCTTGTTGTTTTATGTTTGCTTGGGAGTATTAGAGATAGTCCTGTTTGTAGCTTCAGCTGTGCTAGTGGAGGAGCCCATCTGAATGCAGACTGCTGCTTTTTCTGTAGTAAAAAGAAAAAAAAAACCCCTTAAATTAGCCTTTCACTTCACAGCCAAAAACTTTGAAACCTGTTTTTGTTGTGACGTTTTTCCTCAATGCAAAAACTTAAAAGTTATTATGCTTTGATTTGCCTGCTGCATGTTGTGTGATTTTCAGGGAAGGGCTCTGTCAGATTTTTATTTGTTTTTAGAGTACTCTGTACACCTTAAGTATAGTTTAAATAATGCTAATAATAAATGGAAATATGCCATTTGACCCAGATGACTTTTCTTTATTAGAATTGCTACCTAAAGGGCTGTATATCCATTGCACACATTGAACATATGGGAAATGATGTGATTTTTTTCTCTGTGTTTTGTGGTTTAATGTTGTTTTTGTTTCGCAATAAATCTGTAGAACCCCTGTAGGCTGTTTTTCAGATTGCTTTAAAATAATTTCCAAGTGTGTAGTCATTTGTTACAGAATAATGTTTGCTTAATTTGTAAATGTGGGTGCCTGAGGTTTCCCATTTCTGCATATTGGTGGAAGAGTGAGACTGTGAGGCACAAATATCTACTTCAGTGCCACTTGAGTGTTCAAATGGGGACAGAAGATCATAATTTATGTACTAGCATTTGGAAGACAACTTGCACGGGGCTAAATCTGTTCTAGCTCTTGTCTGGCAACACCACTGTAATGGATGGCATGGTGAGGAATGTAAGTCAAATGATGTTTTATTTCCTTTGTATGGCATAACTCTTTTATAAGAGCCTGGATCCATAGCTCCACACTGCGCTTTCAGACTTCCATTTATTTTTCTAACCCATTTCAATCTGTTCACTGGGTGTCACTGCCTTAGTGATGCAGTACTTTGCTTCTGTCTCTCTTGGTTTAGCTTTACCTTTCCAGCCCAGCTGGAGTTTTCTCCATTGCTTCTTCAGAAAACATAAATCCTCAGCTGGCCTCAGAATTCTGATGTATACAGGTAAGGTGCATACTCATTCTCCTCTCTAGGGAATCATATTCAATGAAGTTTGTGGTTAAGATTCAGCAAGGCATACAAATAACACAGAACATGGCACTGCAGTGCTAAATGCTACAGGTCTTGTTTGAAAATCTATTTCAATGCTCCTTTATCTTAATCCTGCCAAGTGCTGAGTGGCTTTTGAGGCATACACATATCTCATTGATATTAATGAGAGATTGGAACACTGTATAGGGAAAAAAAATAAAGGTTCATAATGCCCAGAACACTGAATCAATTACAATAAAATTAGAACAAAAATACAAGAGGTAACTAAGAACAAACCTCTCTATTAAGCACCACATTGTCTACAGAGATCTTCCCAAAGTATCTGAAACACAGAAAATGTAATTTCCTGCAACCCAAGCAAGACTTCAGCTTCATGAAGGCAATCTTAACTTTGAGTCAAGTTGATCCTAGTGAATAAATGCTGGAGCCCCTAATGACAGGCAGTTTATTCCACTTTTTTGCTATAGATTTTTCACCTGTCCCTGCAGCTCACCCACTGACATTGCAGCAATTTACTGCTGAGTCTAGAATATGCTGTTGAGACCTGTAGGATGTAAGTTAGAGAGAATGTGTTTATATGATTCTACATGTCAAATTACATGACAGGATCATATAATTAGAAGTATTAACATGGTATTAATTCAGTGTGACATTTTTCCAGGCCAAAAACTTAGAGAGCACAGGATTGAAACACTTCTGTGGCCCCAGTAGTGGAGCCATGTTCGTTGCATGTCTGTTGATGCAGGTTGCTTCTTCCACTGGTGAAATTCCTGTTGTTGCCATCTAGCCAGAGCTTCCCTTCCCAGCTGTTTCCTTGCCATTGTTCTGTTACCACCACACAATAAAACTTATTATCTGCTGTATCTGTATTACAAGAATTACTGCTCTTTCCCTTGTTTCACTGACATTGTCAACAGGTGTCACTCTGGTTTGAGTGGCTGTTCCAGTTAAGACTGAACATTTTTGATCTCTGAAGCCTTTCAATTCTGTGGTAATTCTGCAATTTCAATAGCAGGCAGTGAGAAGTTCAAAGCTCTGTTATTTCAAGTTTATATGCAGCAGTATATGCTTTTAATGCTTGAAAAGCCATTGAGTCTTGGATGTGAAATGAACAAAATAATTCACAATGCTTGTTTGTGGGTGTTCACAAAATGTCAAAGCCATTTTAGAAAGCTATCCCAAACTGCACATTTTGAAAGGCACAGGCTTGGAGACGTGCAGATTCTTCCCTAACCTGCATTTTCAAAACCAAAGTTGTTTTCCAGTTTCTTTTCTGTGACAGGTGAATTGTGTTGCATTCTTATACTTCAGTAACATAAAACAAAGCAATGTGACTCTGGGAGTGTGGAATAATGATTTGGGAATGAGGTGTAATGATTCAGCATGGTGAGGTGCCAGTGTGGGTATTTAGAAACCAGCAAGTCTTGACAAGCACCATTATTGCCTCTGCAGTTAAAAATGGTTAAACCTTATGCTTACAAAACAAGGTTCTATAAGCTGTTGCAGAAAATAGAACTTGGACTGAATTATTAAGTTGTGAGTGCAGTGTACTGAAGGCCATGAATTTGGATGAGATTAATCACTATACTCTATCCAGAAATTTCCACTGGATGTTTCATGTACCATAGCAAGAATTAGATATTGAAATCAATTGGCCCAACTTTTAGACTAGTTTAACTTCTTCTTAACAATATTAATTAAATAATTAAAAATACAATAAAACCAGAATGCATGTCTCAGTGTTAACCAGTAAAGTAATGGCTACTTGTCAGCTGTCTTCATAAGAACTACTTAGAAACTGGTGTTAGACATTCAAATGTAGTAAGACTTCTCCTCTATTGACTAAATACCATGTGGAAATAATAGGAAGATATTAAAAGGTTACCTGTTGAAGCAATGTAGTGCTCCAGGGCAAATTTCTTGGGTGGTTTTACTCAGATTCTGAAGACAGATGGGGCTGGTCCTGGTGTTGGCCAAATTTCCAGTGCAGTTCTTCTCTCCAGGCTGCAGCTGGACCTCTCAGTGGTTCAGATTTACACAGTGACCCTGCCCTGATGGCAGGCAGAGCCAAGAGTGAAATGATGACAATTGGTGCCTTCAGTCACAATATTCACTCAGTCTGCTGTTGCTCTTGGTGGGAGGTTTTACTGTAGGCCACAGACAGTCTCATGGCTGTAGGCTACTGTGGGAAGGTGGTGAGCTGAGAGCTGACACTCAGGAGTTTCTGCTGCAGGTCATGGGGGATTCTCCCTTGTGTGTGTGAGATAACTCATTTAATGGACTGCCATCAGCTGCATCACCATGAACTTCATATGATGGGACAAATCATGACTGAATTTATGCAAGAGCTGGAGAGAATCTTCCCTGCCTCTGTTCCTTGATTAATGCCCAGACAAGGAGAGTGGAGCCCTGAGCTGCACATCTGCTGTTTCACTTATATGGAAAATTTGTGCCATGCCAACCCACCTCTAGCTCAACTAGGGGACAGCTGAAATAGCTCTGAAATGATGAAGGTCATCCTCATTACTAACTCACCCTCCTCTGGCAAAACCTGAGCCTAAGTTGGAGATAAAACTGGTGGATGCCCAGGTAAATACCCTCCAGCTGCAGGTGAAGTATATGATGACCTTTTGGCTACGTGAAGTTGCATGAGCAGCATCCCACAGTTCATTTTAGGCTGTCATCTCCAGGATGCTCCACTTGGTCATTATTGCTGTTGTGTGTTTATGTTCTTGCAAATAAAATGTAGATATTGCAGTGCTGTGATCTGGCAATAGAACACATTTTCTTTGGATTCTCTGTAACTCTTAATGACATAGGTAAGGCCAGTTAATATTTTTTCAATGAAAAATATATTTAACCTGTTTCCATATACTTCTTGTGCCCATTGATAAGAAGATTATATAGACCCTTTTCAGAATGGAGATAATTGCAGAACATGTATTTTTGGTCCAGCTGACAAGCAATTTGTGAAAATGATAAATAATTGCATGATTGCTTAGAAGGCACAGGCACAGATCAAGCATTTCAAAGACTTCTCTTGTTTAAACAGCTTATTAAATTGTTAATGACTCTGGAAGTTTTGCATATTTTTATTTAAAAAGATAAACCTGTATGTGTAAAGTGTATTTAATGATTAATTAAAACTTTAAATCACTTACTGCAGGCAACTGCTACAATATTGCTTGGGATTATGTGAACATATTTGTTTTGTCCTAGATTGAAACTTGGATAAAATTGTTAAACACATTATGTTAGCTACAAACCATAAATTTTGCACACATCGAGCAATTGGTATATTTTTCTTTGTCTGTTCACATCAGTTAAGTAAATATGATCCTGGTTAGCTGAGGAGCATTACTCAGTTCGTGAGCTTATTTGCATGACACATGGGATGGGAGAGCTGCATTTTGTGGAATACCAAAAGCATTTGATCTTGAAAAACTCTTGCCTATAAGTTTTGAATATAGATGTATTTAAAGATGGAAACCAAGACTGGATTAATTCCAGGAGTTTCAGTATCTGGCTCTGCAGGAGATACCAAAAAGGCGAGGGTGAGGCTGTGTGCCCTGATTTTGGGTGAGGGCATGGGGATGTGCAGAGCTCCTGTGTCAGCACGGGCTCCAGTCTGAGCCTGGGCTGCAGTATCTGCTGGGAAGCAGTGCTGGAAGCCAAGGGAATGCTCAAGGACAGCCTTGGATGGGCCATGCTGTGTCCAGCACCGCTGGGTCAGGAATTCCTCATCAGCACAGACAGAGACAGCCAAGGACCAGCCTTGACAAATACATCCACCTCCATGGGTGTGTAGGAAAGGATCTAAGGTGGTGAATAATTGCTTGGTCAAAGGTAATTTTGCCAACCAGAGTAAAAACAATGTCTTTCACCTCACAACAGAATGCATCTTACTTTCATTTACATCATTGGTCAATGGATTTCCTGATTTCCAGCAGATGATTTTGCAGTCATTAGGATGGGCTACCTGGCACTCTGCTGCTGTCACTCCACCCAAATGTAGGAGGTATGTGCACACCAAATGTAGGCTGAATAGCAATGAGGGGTATTTTGGAGCCTTGGTATTAATATTTCAAATGTTTTTGTTTCGTTGTCTTACTTAATATTTTATTATCTGATTTCTACTCATTATGCATATGGCCCTATTCCCCGTGTGGATTGATGAAGTTACGTTGCAGAAAATTGAAAAAGAGAACTATACATACAGGATGATTTATTGTTAATATGAAATTCAGCATAAACCTGCAAATGCACTAGCAGAAATCCCTAGCTATTTCAAAATTCATATTATGAGACAGACAATCAGATGCCCAACAAACAGAACATCTTGTACTCTATTAATCCTGCAGTGACAGATCCCTTGCATGCATTTAGCTTTCCAAATAATACAAACATATGTCACCATTTTGCTTTTATTGATTTTGGACTTTCAAAGTACAGCTACAGCACAAGGCATTATGAAGACATTTATTGCAGAGTTTGCTTTGATTTGTTGTAGTCAATTGAAATTGTGTCAAAGTAAAGTCTTTAATATTAAATATGATGAATTCCCTTAGGCCTTAATCCTGCAGAATCATCCAGCTCAAGGTGACTCCTGCCAAGTGGAGCACATGAGCTCTGGGCTGTGCTTCCCAGAGCCCTGTCCAGCAGCCTGCCAGTGCAGGGAATTGTGACTCCATTCACTCATACACAACATTGCCATTCACAAATATATTAAACACAAGCTATTTCCTTTTCTGCTTGCTTTTCTTCTTTTCCTGTTTCCCTTGTTCAAAGCCTGTTGCTGAATGCTTTTCTTGATAATCTTTTCCCACCTAGTTTTTGTTTTCAGTTGGTTTTTGGTCAATCTATACCCATTCATCTGGGAGCAAAAATACCATTTATCTTCTAGAAATTTTCTTTAAAGGCAAATGTAATGACAATAACCATCACTGTTCTCAGCCTTGACTTTTCTTCAGTGCTTGGAGAGTTGCACTGGCACCTGTGTGTCCTGCTGAGGCTGCCTGATGCCCCCTAGCCCTGTGTTTGCCACGTCTGTGGCCACACACCCAAACCTTTCCCAACTCTCTCCACAGGTCCCACTTTACAGCAAAACCATTGTAGCTCTTAAATGCTTGGTGCTCAGCTTTCATCCTGTAGTTCTTGTGTGAAACTCAGTTCTCCTCTGAGTATTGATCAGGTCTTGTAACCTGATATCATCAGCTAATGATTTTTCATTAGCACACTTACTGGTAGACTTAAATATATTAAGTAAGGAAAAGCACTCAGAGCTATTCTTGAAAAACTTTGTTTTCCTTTCTTCACTGTAGCTGTTCTATCTTCTTTTCCTTACAGTAGTGTCTCACTCTTAACTAATATTTTTTATGTAACATCAAGTTTTCAGAGGTGCAAATTGCATTCTCTTCTAGTGGCAGAGTTCTGAATTGATATTCTTTTTTTGAGGCTTTTGCAAGAGACATGGTTTTATCTGCACTATATCTGCCAAGTTGGAGGGATGCTGATCTTAATTTTGTTCTACTTCATGGACTGAGGAACTACTTTAGAAAGGCAACTATTTGAGGCAAATATTTTCAAACATATGTGGTTGCATCAGTTTTCAGCTTCTCATTCAGCTTGGTGAGGGAAACCAGATAAATGAATTTTGGGATAATTCACAGTGATCTCATGTAATAGCCCAACTGTTTGGTCACAAATGTTAAAACAGAATATTTTAGTTGTTAAAATGTTATTTATCTTAGAAAAAAGCTTCCAGTCCAAATAATACACATTTACACAAAAGTCTGGTGGTGTTTCTTTGCACTGGGGTAATCTCACTGTTTGGAAACTGGAATAGATGCAAGTTTGGGGGCATTTCTTGCATTTCTTTGCTGTGCAAAGTCATGGCAGCACATCAGCAGTAACTTGTGGGGCTATTGTATGGAACAGGCTGTGTGGAGCAATCCCTGCAGACTGCCAGTTTATCAACAGGCAATAAAGGGAATATTCCACTGCCTAGCTTTGGTTTTATGTAGCCTCTAGTGCAGATAGGAGTAGTAAGGGAAAAAAAGAATTGGAGATCTTGGCAAGGGAAAAGCAGACAATAGAATGAGTTGAAATAACATTTTATCAGCAGAAAACTAATGGAGTTTATCCCTTTAACTCACAAAGCCCAGCCAATGCCAAGCTAAATTTCACTATAGCTTTTGTTCATGAACAGGAGGTATAAAATGTGGGTTTCTCCTTTTGGAAATCACTCTGAGAGCTATCCTAAATACCAATCATTTATCTATTGACTTGGGCTGTGGCAAAATTCATTATGGTTTATTTGTGCCCTCTCAATGACTACAATGAGAGCAACCTCTGCTGCTGCCTGTAAACATGTATTTAAATGGGGTGAGGTGAGCAAGACAATAGCTTTTGGTGCTGATCCCATTCTACTTGCCCTGGCAGCCTGGTGGCAGATTTCAGCGGGAGTCAGGAACGCACCACTGAACCCGTCATTGCTGGCTAAGAAAAGCCAGGTTGATCCACACAGTGCCAGCACAGTTTATATATGACATTAAATTGCTCATTAGCACTGGGCTGTGCTGGAACCTGCAAGGGAGGAAGAGGGGAAGGGGCTGCACTGAGGGCAAGGACAGCAGGGCATCCTCTGCTGGGGCTGGGGGTGCTGCTGCAATTCCTGCTGCTGCTGCAGCCCCTGCCCTGGGGGGACCAGGCTGCCCTCCTGTCCCAGAGGCCATTCCTGTCCCTTCCCTGCATTTCCCTGTGTTTGTCTGCAGCTCAGGTTACCTCTGCCAGTGTCACACTGCTGCCCTGTCCCCCGGGAGAGGCCTGGTGGGCACCCAGCAGGTCAGCTCATCCCATTCCCCCGGCAGCACGGGCAGATGTGTGCCCCTGCTGTTCCCACTGTGACAGAGATTGAATCTGAAGTATGGCGTGACAGGAGATGCTGTCTGTCCTGCCGCCTCCCGTTTGCTTTCATGGAGGGCAGCAGAGGCAGGCAGACCCCTGCTCTGGCAGCCAGGCTGATTTCAGTCAGTCTCTGTGCTTGTGGTGTGAGCCCGTGCAAAGAGCAGCCATGGGGTTTGGGGTTTGTTGTTTTGTTTGTCTTGGGGTTGTTTTTTCCCCCAAGTTGCCCTGGATTCCTGACATCTGTGAACTGATGAATTTCAGCATGTTCAGAGCTGGATTCCTATATGTGCTGACAGAGGTGAAGGTCATCCGAGCTGTCCTGAGCAGTAAAAGTCTGTTAATCAAGATAAAAACATTACTTTTCTGTTGCCTTTTTTGTTTAATTTGTTTTGATATTAGGTCTAGTGGCACTTCCCAAGCAATACACACAAGTGAAATTTTGATAATTGCATGGTGGTTTGGCAAATTTCCTGGGTCTTGAAGAGAGATTTTTCCTAGTGGAGAACCTTCCTTCCCCCTTCCATAAATAAACACAAACACACACACACACTCATACTTTTTATAATTCACACCTTGATCAGATAAAATAGCCATCTGCTGCAGGATACAACCATCTGAAAATGAGGGGCCTTTTTGAGCAGCAGTTGGTGACTTTTCCAAGACCTCTCCATACTTCTATTAAATCACTGTCTAAAACACTAAAATTGGGAAAATGCCATTATCAGTTGTTTCATAAAAAGTTTATTTCCAGGTCAGTAGGAAAAATGTTGTCCAAAATATGATTTTTGTCATTACCGATCTCCTTTTCCATCCTTTTCAGAAGTGCAGGAGGGAGATGGCTGAGAGGAATGCCCCCCATTGCTTGCTGTCCCACATGCTAAGGTTGTGTGAGCTTTTTTTTATGACAGATTCCAGGGTGGAGTGAGTGACTGCAAAAGCATCATTATTCACCTGGGACAACTGGTTACTTTTAGCTCAGTGTTTTTTAATTTGCCATTTAATCTAGTTAGACCAAATTTTTCCACAGCTCAAAAAAAAAAAAAAAAAAAAATTAACCCCTCCATAATACTTCTAATATGGGGTACAGTTAGAAAATCCTGCTATCAGTTATCATTCACTGTGACAGAAGAATAAGGATGCTGATATATTTCAATAAAATTACCTTCCTGACCTCAGCAGCAGTTGTAAGTTAATACATTTTTCTTTTGACTGAGATCCTTCTCTGTAAATATTGATGGAAGGTCTTTCTGAATTGTCCTGTTGGGATGCTGAAGCTGTCGTAATTTGATGATAGTTTTGAAAGATGTGAGTAAAAAGCTGGATTTGTTATTTTGATTATTTGAAATAACATCAAAACAGAAATCAAAGGCACACCAATAGAAAGTGAACTGAAAATAGAAATGAAAATTTGTCATGGATCACTGGAAAGGGCCAGCATTATTTCCACCTTCCCAGCTGGGGAGACAGGGCTGTAAGATTCTCAGCAGGTATAAAACATCCAGGTTGGTTTAGTGTGAGTGTCAGAAATATTTCTGCTGTCTCAAGTGTCAGCAATCACAGAGAAAATCAGATGGCAATTCAGGACTGGCTGATGTATAGAGAGGAGAGTACTGGGGTTTTTTAAAATCCATTTTCTAATTTATTAACAGCAGTGAGAGCTGTAAGGGGAGTGAATCTATTCGAGCACATCAAGGGTAAAATCAATTAAATTAAGGCAAAGGCTTTTGTGGGGTGTCAGCAGGAGGTGCAGCACAGCAGATCAGTGATCACAGAGTTTTGCCATGTCTGTTATGGTGAATTGAGTGACCTTGTGTGGCTGCCAGGCACCCCCTCAGTTGCTTGCCCATGGAGAATAGTTTTTTGAAAGTTATGTGTTGTTTTTGTTTGTTTAGGTAGGTTTTTGGGAAGGTGGGGGTGGATGGCAGATATCAACACTACTGAATTTATTCTTTTGGAAAAAAGTATTGTTTTCAAAATTTATTAAAAAGGTGCATTTCCTTTCTGAACAACAGATTATAACAAAGCAAAGTGTCATTACAGATTTTAGTGATGCTTAGAAGAAAATACTGGGAAAAAAAAGGAGGAAAACCTCTCAAAGTTTCTCAGTTGTAATACTTTGAAATAGAAATAACTTTGAAAAGTCACAGTTTTAGTTACAAGAATTGTGACATGAGTACCAGTGTGGATCACACACTTGTAGGGTGGTGGATGGGTAAGCTGGAGTGTAGCAGCGAGTTGCTGCAGGCTTTTGGTGAAACTGCAGCACAGCAGGCTCCCTGACTTTGCAGCATTCTTCCTTCTCATTTGCCATTGTCTTCCTGATATTTTTTTTTTAAGAATAGAATTCCTACGCCACCAGCTTGTTGCATCTGAACCAGTGAGGGGCAAGAAGCGCAGATGAGCCCCAGCTGGTGTGTTATGAGCATTCCTTGGTGTGCTACGTTTGTCATCGTCAAAGTGGTGCTTGGCTGTGATAGAACTAGAGCAAAAGCAAGGTAGGAATTTAAAAACAAAAAAACCACTTTGATTATCTTCAAAGGAACAAAATGCAACAGTGTGTTGGACACATCAAGGGTATGTTTAAGTGGTGGAGCCCCCTGGCTCATTGCTTGAGTCAGCCAGCTGAAGCCTATGTAAAAATTAGCACAGGAACAGAGCCATGGAATCACAGCTTGTCCTTAGTTGGAAGGGACCCACAAAAACAAAACCCTATGCAATTTCGGGCCTATGCAAGTCCGGCTTGCACTTCTACAACATCTGTCTGGAATATCCATATGGGTTTGTTGTCCTCCAGAATTCCTTGTAACTGTGTTGCATGAGCCACACCCAGACTTTTTTTTGAGATATATTAATCTTTTAAAGCTACTTAGTTTATTCATGCCAATGTCATGACAACAGATACAAACCTGCCTGTTCACTAGAGAAGGCTGAGTGTTTGCACAAGCACAGCTCAGAGGGGTGAGTTCACCTCTGCTCATACACAGCTCTCAGTATTAAAGCATGTCCATTGCTTTCAATGAGAGAAGAATAATTCATTTTTACCATTTGAGAATTGGGTACTTCCTTTATTATTCTTTGAATCTGAATTGCCTCCCCTTGAAAGATGCAAGTGCTTTTCTGCTGACACGTGTAGCAGGGCAGTGGATGATAGCCTGTTGTGACATTTATATTTCTTCTTTGACATGCAAGCTCTCAGAGCCTATCTGCCTGGTGCTCTAATGCCCTGGAGAAGCAGGCAGATTTACAATTCTAAACCTCAGCACATCCAAATTTTGGCATTCAGTCAAACAGAAATTTGTCATAGTTTATAATCCTTGTTAATGAGGAACATCAAAAATTAATGCTCATTAGGGTGCTCATTAATATGCATGGTAGTTTCAGTTTTGACTTAATTAAGTGAAGCACCACTTCAGAGTGGTATTGTGCAGCAAAGGAAAGTTCAGCCCCGTGCTGCAGGAACAGGATGGAGCACAGCTCCCTTTGGACAGCCTTACCCCAGGTTTTGTTGTGGGGTGCTGCTCTCCTGCTTCCCTACAGTCACTGAGAGCATTGCTGTGGAGCTCCTGCTGATGGTTCTTATTCAATGCTGCTGCTGCTCTCAGTCCTCAGAGTTTTCCAAATCCATTGCACGACACAGAAGTAGTTATCAGATAGATTTGTTGATGTGTGTGCCTGCCCTTACATTACTTTGATAAAGATTATTCCTGAGGAGGCCACGGGTGTTTTTCTTCTTTTCAAAGGTCTTACAGGTCCCTGTATTCCATAACACATTTTTGAAGCAGCATTGTCAAAAGTGTAGTTGTGACTATTGATCTGACTGGCTCATGGAAGGAGATGTGTTCCAAGTAGAGTCTGGGGCCCTCATGACTGCTGTGTTCTGAGTTCAGTTGGGTACATCTGCTTGAAACAGCCTCAGTGGAGTCCACTGGACTCTGCTCAGCTCTGCTGCCTCCCTGGGGTGGGGTCAGCACAGGTAAATGCAGTCCAGAGCATGGCAGGGCTTCTGCTTCCTTGGAGTATTATATAGTTAAACAACTGCCACTAATGCTTTGCTCCTCAAGCCATGGGAAATTCAAGAGTAATTAAAAAAACAAAAAAAAGAAGAAAACATCCGCACAGGGCTGTGGATTTGTGAAGCAGGATCCAGCACACTGCAGCCCAGCAGTGCAGAGTTCCTGGCTCCATGTCCCCCTCTCCCTGCTCTCTCTCAGCTGCCCAGGATGCTCTGGCCAGGTGGTGGCCATGGCTCTGCCAGGCTCTCCTGGGACAGGCATTGCTGATGGCACTGCACAAGAGGGAGGGCTGAGAGGAGATGGCACAAGCTGGCAAGATGTGAGGAACAGGTAAAATTGGCTCTGAGGCAGAAATGAGGCTGCTGCTCACAGGTAAATGATTCTGATGGAGAGATCCACAGCTAGACATTCAAAGGTAGGGCAGAGCTCTGGGGTGGTAAAAACCCCCACCAGACCAAGGTACAGACCAGGTTCCCCTTTCTTAAGGGGATCTTAAAGGATTGTGTGATTTTGATTCACTGAGAGCTCATGAGGTTCTCAAACTCTCATTCCACCATGGCAATCAACTGGCCCATTTTTAATAGTCAGGCTGTGATAAAACAACATGCATGCAGGCACACTGATTAATTCAGGCTTTGACACTGGGACATGCTCTTTCTTCATTCATCCAGGTGCTTTCACTTGCTTCTAAATTGCCTTCCTCTGCATTTAAGAGGGGGATTAGTGCTGGCATTAAAGGTGCTGGTGGAAATTACCTGCTTTTGCAGAAGTTGTGGAAAGGCTGGATAGAAAATACATCCTAAAATGGCCCTGCAACCCCACAGAACAAAAGGCAGAATCTTTCAAACAGAGGTGATCAAATACCAGCTACTACGTGGTCAGGTGAAAATGTTATAGAGGATAGATTGCAAATTCAACACAGAGAGCACACATCCTATGAAGTTTTGGAATACATGTGATCTGTGGAATTCAGTGCTTTTTATTTGTACTCTCCTTTAAACTAAAATCAGTCGATTTCAAAGGAAGAGCATGGTAGAGTTGGAGGAAGAATCAATGTCAGGTGTTCCTGCAAAAAAAGAAGGTAGCTATGAGGTGGATGAAAAGTCAGTTGATCTTCAGCACATGTTGACCTTGATGAGCATGGCCTTTCCATGCCAGGATCCTTTCAGGATGACATGTCTCACCTTCTGTCTCATCACAAGTGATAAAAACTGATTCTACCCAGATAATGCTGGCAAATGAATATTTGGTCACTTCATTAGAACAAACATAAAACAAATGTCCCTTGATCTTCTTCAGGCAACTTTTTTTCCCCTGTTTCTCCATTTCTAAGTGACTAATGGGAAATATGGATGCAAAGGATTCAGTGTAGGGCTGCAAACAGATCTTGCCCACATCTTGCTGCACCACTAGTGAGGTGTGTGGTGTTTGCAATTTTGGATGATCTGATGCCACCTGGCAGCTTTTCAGCTTTCCTTGGTGCATTTGTGTTAGACAAGTAAGGGAACACAGGTTCAGCAGGTTTGTGCCCCCTCCAGCCAGCTCTCTGCTGGGGGAGCCAGAAGGAGAAGAGAGGCCACAGAACTGTGTGGCAGCTTTGCAGCAGAGGTTTTCAGCTAATCACCAGGATGCTGCTTTGAAGTGGTGTTTTCAGCACATGGGATTTAGTGCATTGCAGGGGGTGTGGTGCATCCCCACATGTGTACCCCACATGTGTACCCCACAGCTGTGCCACAGGGCTCAGTGCATGGGACAGGCATGGCAACATGAAAAGGTTGAGACATCTAAGGGGCAAGAACTGGAAACCTGGATATTTTTTCAGATTTCAGACAGGACTGCTCCTCTCAAACACACATCACCTCAGTGGTAAATGGTTGAGTACAATAAATTCCCAATCCACTTTTCCAAATTCACGCCGTCTGGACAGGTCAGAGAAGCAGTGAAATTTTCACATCTTTGCTTCAGCCTGCTAAGGTTTTGTCAGAAGAACTTGGCTTTAAATAGATATTTGTGATACTCTCCATTCTCAGCTCACAGAGTCCATGTCCGTCCATTGTGTGTCCCCTCCCTGCAAGGCAGCCGGGCATCCCTTGCAGGAGCATTGGGCAGCACATCAGGAATTGCCTGGCAGGGGCTGACACAATTTCTGCAATCTGAGATTTGTGCTCCCTGAAGAAACTGAGACCTGTTCCACCTGACTTGCAGAGATGTGGCCATTACCACCTCCTCCCAGCGCAGCCCAGCACACAAGTGCTAAGAGCAGACATCCCAGTGCTTTGTTTTTCTGCCAAACTAAGGAAACTCTTATTAGCTTTTTTCCCAGTGAAGGGGAATGCAGCAGCTTTGCATGCAAACAGCAATTACTGGCAGGATAAAGGACTTTAGCTGGGTATTGATTTTAAGTCAGGGAATTTTCTCTGGCTGAGAACTTGTAGGATTTTCTGAATGCAATAATATATAAGGAATGGCATCAACTGTTGACATCTGATGCTGTCAGAATTCCCTTTCAGCCCCTTTTTATTAAATGTGATCCTTTTAACAGGGTTGTGTTTTGTTGTTTTCCACTAAGAAAGCAGAGGCATGCAAAGGCATCGAGTATAGAGGTGGTAAAGGAAGGGAAACTTGCATTTTCTTGAAAACATAACACAGCTTGCAGTATGAAATGGAAGATACTTGCCTTTTTATACTCTGAACAATGAAAATAATTTTCAAAATGCTGTTGAATACTGGTCTGGCAATACCCGTACCTGTGCATTTCCCTGTTTGTTTTTAGGTGTTTCAAAACACTGGTATATGTTAGTTCTTTGTCTGCCTTCAGGGATCTTTACTCAGCTGAGCTTGTCAAAATGTCTCCTACAGATTTTCCAATTTCTGTCTCTATTTCCATTAGCACTTTTGGATGAGTGTCACTTGGAGTTGGTGCCTGGTCAATTGGAATGATCTCTGACCTTTTAATAACCACTTTGAACTGTTGGCTGCACTGGAGATATGCCAAATAGGGGAGTCAGTTGATACTCACTTTACATCCACCTGCCACTTTTATTTAGGGACAGAGGTATTGATACAGCCCCTGGGAAATTTGGAGAAAGGAAATACTTCTGATAAAGTTAACAGACAATTTGATGTCAGTACTGATGTATACAGCTGTAGCCCAAAGAGGAGATGTGTGGATGAATTAATTAGGAAATGGTTCTCCTTGTGACTACCCAAGGGTGTCCCTATGTGCTCAGCATACAGAAACACCAATTCAGGGGAGCCATGGTTCCCTATTAGTAAACCAACACTTTTGGCACTAAAATTCTGCCATTGGAGAAACCTGCCTGAAGAGATCAGCAAGCTGAATGACACAATGCAGCATCTCTCCTGAGACTGAGCAGCAGGGACAGATAAGCAATTTATTCTCCACTCAGCACCTGCAGGCTGATAGGTTGCTGCCCAATTTCTAAAGCCATTGCTGTTAAAAAGCCAACACTTGCCAACAATTATTATATAATGCCCTCTAAACTACTTCATGTCTCTCACTTTCCATGTGTCTGCCTACATTAGCACATGGACATCTTCCCTGCCTTACTGATGTGCAGCCTCGTTTTGGTGGTTTTTTACTGTTGATGGAGTATGCCAGGTGGTGATTACCATTTTTAAGATACAGAATTAGTAATGGAGAACTGTTTTGTAATGCCTAGCACAAGCTGACTTAAAAAAGTTTCTGTATAAAGCATTGCAGTTTTTTATCTCTCACCCCTGATATTCCACACTCGTTTCCTAGTGAGAGCAAGGTAATTTCTAAAATTACCAAATTGAGATAAATGCTACAGAGTTTCAGTGCTGTCCCAATAATATATATTTCTTTTTTTTTTTTAATAAAATAGGAGAAAAATAAAATGTATTTTGTAAAAGTTCCTTTTCACTAATGTTCTACCTTGAGGCATTTAGCTTAAGTTAACAAACCTGTGTTCCCATACTTGTCTAACACAGGTGCATCAAGGAAAGCTGAAAATCTGTCAGGTGGCATCTGATCATTCAAAATTGCAAATTGCCAAGCCCATTAAAGTCTTTCAGCTGTGTTCCTCACAGGAGAATCAGGTGGAAGTCCTTAGTCAAATTCCATCCTAACTTAAGGCAGGTCCTTCTGCACCTTAGGAGCATTTTCTGCTGTGACACCTTGGGGGAAGCTAGTGAACAGCACACAGGTAGGAGCTCTGGCTAAATTATCTACAAATTCATTTTGATGTGTTTTTGGGCATCTGAGTGGGCTTTGTGATAATATGTAACATGGAAAACTCTTTGATTTCCTTTCTTACCTTGCAGGGAACTTCATCCTTTGTCTTTTCCTTTGCCTCCCCTTTCCCAAGAGAAGGTTAAGATGTGTGTTTTAGCCTTACACTTTTCTCTGAGGTTTTCTTGGTTTCTTCTGACCCCTCTATTAAGGGAAGAGATGTGCTACAACACAATATTGATCAGAGCCATTAACACTTGTCATACTTTGAGATGCACTAAAAGGTTTAGGAAAACATGGATTTCTGGAGATGGTCCCCAGGCAGTCACCTCGAAGAAGCCTTTATTTGCATAACTGATTTGAAACACCGGGTGTTAAAACATGTTTGAGGCTCTTGGGGCAAAGAACATTTGTGGATAGTCCTTGTGTGGATTTCTCAGTTGAAAAAGGGTTGGAGAGAGCATGTAAGAATAGAAGATGCTAGCAAAAAGTTTATTTTTCATTAGAAACTGTTTGAAAAAAATGTTTTTATGTGTCTGTTTTTAAGAAGTCTTATCTGAATTTAACATGGCTTCCAGTTTATAGAGATGTTCCTACCATCCACAGCGGTGGGGATGGTGCCTGCCTGGTGCAGTGTGGCTCTGCTCTCCATTTGGGTGATTGAGTTGATGTTTGTAGGAATTGTGTGAATGGGAGAGGGACGTGGCTAATTTCTGTGCTCCTTTCTAGTGGCCTGGCATCCTTGCTTTGGCAGGTTGTGTCCCTGGAGAGGCTCTTCTAACCTTCCCTTGTGGAGAGGAGGGAAGAAATATTAAGGCAGATTTTTGACTTTAGTGGAATAGTGGGTTTGGTGTCTCAGAAATCACAGATCAGACATTCCCTCCTGGTCTTTTTTGAAGTGTTTTCCTTTGCACTTGAAGTGGGTTTATTCCACATAGCTCCCTTGACTTCAGAAAGGTTATTCCTGGCTGATGGCAGAGTGCTTGAGCAAAGTGCCTGGTTCACATTACATCAGTGGGGCAGGAGCACTGCGCAGTCAGTTGGTAGTGTGGAGTTATTTATAGCTGAAATTTGACATTAGCCTCAGGTTTGTTATGGTTGTATTTCACAAGGCAAATAGACATAGCCACAGAGCACACTATGCTCTGGCAGCTCTGCATAAAGGAATAGGTAAAATATTACTGAGCCCCTGAACAGAGAGAACTTGTACAGCTGAATTAAGTTCAGAGGAGCAAATAAGATTTTCAAGGCATGCAGAAGGTTTACTTTTCATTCATTTTGATGCAATGTGTGTCCAAATCTCTCTGAGCAGCTCAACCTCATTTCTGCAACCTGTGTCCTCCCACTGACTTGAAAGAAATATCATCAGTGTGAGAAGATGGGGTTGGCTCTAGGTTAGTCTCAAAGAAACTGGGAAACTACCATGCAGCACAGAAAATATTGTAAATACAGTAAATAATAGATGATTTATATGATGGATGGCTATCTAGGTATAGATAAAAGGAGGCTTAGTGTATTTTCTGCTTCCTCCTCCTTCCCTACCCTCCACCCTAATTTTACACTGCTCAGTTTCTGAAGAGGAGAAGAAATTCTTTTAAAGCAATGCTCTGACTGTCCTAGACTGCTAATTTATCTGGGCCTTTCACAGGACTCAGTATTGCTCATGTTATTTTAACAAGATATTTTAAAATACCTTTATTGAGGTAATAAATATATGTCAATTACTGTCTCAGGGAGAATATATTGATTTGCAAAATTTTTTCCAACACTGATAATCAATAGATATCTCATAAGGGTTTAATGTGTTTGGACTGGACAACCTGTAGTTTTAGAGAACTAGTTGTAATATTCATAGGTGGAAGCAAACATAATGAATATTAAAGCCCAGCTGAAGCATATGAGTCTAATTAAACAGTGAGGGGAGCTTTGGCATGTGTCTCCAGCTGAAGCTGTTTCTTAGGAAGACTTCTACTTCAAATCTATCTTTATTAAGGCCTTGTCCAAATGATAAATATACACTGCCTGCTTGGTATCTGCCACTTGGAAATAAATCACTTTAGGATTGATTTGCTAAAGGCTTTCTTCACTCTGTGTCCTGCTGCCCAGGAGGACATGCTGGAGTTCCCCACACAAGCACACAAATAAGGGGAGCTGCTGAGAGCAGAAAGCCAACAGCAGTGTGACAAAGCACTGGCACAGATGGCATCAGGACTGTCATGATTTAAAACGTGTGCAAGTGCACACATTACAGGAGTTTTGCATAGGGTCTCCTGATGGTCTGGCTTTGAGCTTGTTCTGCTTCAGTGCAGAGATGGAATATGGATGTGGATAGCTCCACTTCTCACCTGTCTGCTTCCTAAAGTATAAAATGGCATGGGCAGAGCAGCCCAGATTTGCAGTCTTAAATGTGCCTAAACTATCACACACTGAGGTGCTCTGTGGAAATGGAGTGATACATTATGTTTAAACCTGGTGGTTTTGGCTAGCTCTGGATCTAAAAAATGGTTCTATGGAAGTGGTTCTGAGAACTGGCAGAATGGAACAGATTGTGGGATCTCTTTGTAACTTTTAAACAGAACAGTACTAGTTAATAGAAACATATTCTTTCTCTAAAATTTTGTTTTTAAAAAGCCTATTATGTTTTATAAAATTCCTTTGAGGTTTGCCATAATACTACTTGAAATGGAGTATAATGTAGTGCTTGATAGGTCTGCACTGCTGCCTGATTTCATGATAGTACCAGCTCTGTGTTTGTGACGTATCTTGGAGAATAAGAACTGTACTAAAGTGCAGCAATTTTATATTACATACAGACAGAACTTCAGAAATTGCCTCTTTAACCTGAAAAGCCCCAGGAGCCTGATTTCAGAGTAAATCAAATAAAATGGTTTTGCATTTTGATCTTCTACCTGGTACACAGAGCTAATCTGAAAAAGCTCACTGGTAGCTATGTTGTTTAACTGTGTAACAGCTGAAGTCAAAAACCTTGTTTTGGACGAAGTGTGCAGGAACTTTGAGAGAATTGTAGTTAAAAGCCTTTGTGAAAGAGTTCAGGTTAAACACTTCACCTTCTTTCTGAGTTGAGGTTGTGGCAGGTGGCTTTCAGGTTTAGGAGTCCAGTACTGAGCTCCACTGATATTACCTGGAAAGAAGAAAGTTGTGCCCATGTTTCACATTAATTTGAAAACAAGAAAACAAAGATTCAAGTTTTTAAGATACTTTTTGCAGACACTTCTGAAATATGAGGAAAATAATTTAAATTTCTTTTCCAGAAAAAAAATAGGCTCTGTATACTCAATTCTATGATTTGCACCATTTTAAAAATACATGGAGAAACTTCTAGCTACAGGATACTGACTAGTAGAGCTATGATTTTAAAACTGAGAAGCATTTGACTTTCAAGTGCTTTATCAAATTAACAGTTTATAAGCAGGGCCATGACAGGTGAACATGAAGACTGAAATAATCTTTTATGCATTGTGGGATTCCTAATTTTCCACTGGGGTATTGACTGGAGCATATAAGTAGCTGTGCAAGTAATTCTTCTTGGTGGAAAGAGAATGTTTCTATTCAATGCTCCTGGTGAAAACTGACCTGTTTTGAGCAGGAATGGAATAAGGACAATTCTCTTTCCCCCCTCCCCCCACTACGTGTTTGCTTAAGAGCAGCATCACTATTGAAATGTTATTTCCAGGTTGTGGTTGAATGCAGGAAGTTGTAACGATGGGTGGTGATGGGCAATTGTCCTGGCGTGTTTATGGGAAAGCACGTGTGGTCCTTTCTGATTTCATTAACTATTGGTTCCTGTAATAGATGCCTCCCTTAAAGGCAGCAGCAAAATCAATAATAATGATTGTTACAATGGATTGTGGGGGGGTGTGTGTATCCTTTCCTAACTTTTCCAGGTTCATGTTTTCCTTTGCTGATTTGCATGTCCCACAAGCTGCCCCACAGGTGTCTCTGGGGCAGAGCTGATGTGTTCTCAGCTGATGTTCTCACTTTGACAGCGTTTCCGTCACTTGTCCCTTCAGTCCTGGCTGCTCCTCTTGGGGCTGCCTCTTCTGAAAAGCCATTTCCAAAGAGCAGCTGAGGGCTCATGCTGAGATCTGGGGGCGATGCTGCCCAGTGGCTGCTTTACCTGACAATCCGATGGCTTTTTCCTGGCTAATTCTCTTCTAATTGCTCTTAATTACACAGAAGAGGCTGAGGAAAAAAGGAGAATGGGGAGTAGAAAAATTTGTTAGTTAAAAACAAAAAGCAAACCCCACCCTTTCTGTCTATTAGCTCGGGGTTTTAATGTCCCAGGGCAGGAGCAGCTGCAGGGCTGGGGCTGCTGCTGAGGGCAGGGCACCATCGGCATCCCTAAAGGGCTAAAGGAGATGCTTCCTTTGCCAACTCACTCCCCCAGGAAAAAAACAGAAGTGGATGTTGCTGTCACATAGTGGCAAGGCATGGCAAAAAGACTCCCAGTTATTTTTCTTTTGAGATGCTAGAAATGTACTATTTAAAGCAGTCGGAGGTTTTCTAACGCTGTGGTGACGGGAGCTGCTGTGGTGATGGGAGCTGCTCAGGTTCTTGCCAAGCTGCCCCCAGCCCTCCTCTGGCTGCCAGCACTGCTCAGCCAACCCTTCCCAAGCTGGTTCAACCTTCAGCTGATCAATGAGCTGAACGTGGGATGTGTGTGCTGGGATAAATGGAGGGAAGAGGGGTCCATTCCTTCATTACAGTGGAGCCTTGGCTTGAGAACCCTCATCCCAGGCATCTCAAAGCAGCTCCTGTCACCATGGGCTTCTCTGCTCATTCTTTGGCCAGTCCCAGCACATCTCTCATATTGAGACAGTTTTCTGGCTTTGTCCTGCTTAAATTGATGATAATTAGCTATCAGCCTATACATTGTGCCCCTCTGAATGGTTTGAGTAATTCCTGTATAGATTAAATTAATTAAGCTGAGTGCAAATGTGTAAATTCTGTGTTTGTAGAAGTAAAGTGCTGGATTCCATTTTCAGAAAAGTTTTATTCTCTGAAACTGTTAATGTATTTTCTCTGTTATCGCACTTTAAATGAACTCATGAGTTAAGAAGAGTGTCAGAGAATAAATTATCATACAGCTGGTAGGAGTGAGATAAATAAAAGAATATACATAAAAAATAAATGGATTCTGTCCCTGTGTGTGTGCAGAAGAACCAGTCCTTGATGATGAAAGGCTATTAACTAGCTTAGTGTAATTAACTGTTTTAGTGCTGCTTCAGGAAGAGAGGTTTGTAGTTCTTTTTTTGAAGTCAAGTGTCATAAATGTGCAGTGTGGAATAACAGCTCTTTTGCACTTGAGAGATATACAAAGGAAGAAGGTGGGGACAGAAGGTTATTTCAGAAAGGAAACAGGTTTCAGCTGGGACAGAAGGGTTATTTCAGTTCCTTAATTTTTTTTTTACCTCCCCAAAAAAAGATATATCTCAGCTGAAATAAAAATGCCAGTGAAACAGAATTTGAAACTAAATTTGGTGCTCTGAACATCAACTTGTAATAATCTCCAGGCCAGTGGGAAGGTCCCTGTGTGTGTCACCCCAGGGTCAGGCTGTAAACATCCAATATAAAGAGCACATTTCATCCTGAGATGAAGGCAGAAGAAAAGGTGAGGCCAGCTCAGGATTCTCATCCCAGTGATTCATGGCGTGTATTGAGTTGGTGCAATCTGCTGCTTGGAGTCAGAGGAGGGCTGTTAGAAATCCTGTGAGCTGGTGTCTGTAGCTTCTTGGCTGTGTCCCCTGTCCTGCTGGTTGTGAGTGAAGGCTGAAGGGGAGACAGGGGATGGGAGGTGCTGCGGTGGCTTCACACCCTGTGCAGGGCCCTGGCTCAAAGACCCTTCTCCATCTTTGGCTCTAGAGACAGGTGAAAGAATGACCCCTCTTGTGTCAGGGACTGGGTGTGTCTGCACCTAGAGACAAGATTTGCAATTCAAGAAATGTCTGTTTTTACTGATGAATCAGCCCTGGTTTGCACTTAAGAAAATGGAATGCATGGGATGATAGTGAGTGTTTGCTTGCATGCCTACATCTTATCTGTGAAAAAAGCTCCTTGAGGACACAAGAACAGTATTCCAGAGATAAGGAAGAGCCTGTAAGCCCCCTGAGCAGAGGAGGAGCAAACAAGCTGGTGTCCCAGCATGAGAAAGCCTTTCAGCTGGGCCCACTCCTCTGGCTCCATCTGCAGCAGGCACAGGGAGAGCCAGGCCACCTGAGTCCTTGCTGGAGCCATTCCTGCCACCTCCCTAATTTATATTTCCTGTTAAATTGCACCCTGAAACACACTGATCTTGTGGCCAAGACGATGCACTGGGCTATGATGTGTTGTTGGTTGTGCATTTTCTGAGGATCCCTGTGTGTTCTGTGATGCAGATGTAGAAGGTTCCCTTCCTCCCCTGTCACTGGCTGCTGGCTCTGAGCTGCTCTTTGCTGCTTCTCGCATCGTGTGAAGGGATTGGAGCTGGGTCTGCAGTGATTCCAGCTAAAATGAACCTCTAAATAACAGAGGGTTGTTTTTGTTTTGATTTTTTTTTTTTAACTTTTTATTCTTTGAAGTTGAGTGCTCCAGTTCCAGCAAAGGCTGCCATGACAGAGGCAGCTTTGCAGGGATCTGGGCTCTGCTTCCCGAGGAGGGCAAATCCTGAAATCCTGCTTACTCCCTCTGCTCTTCCTCACCCCATGACTCGCCTCCTGTCTCTGAACAACAGCAGCAAGTGTGTCTCCTCAGTCAAGGGGCTTTCTGCTTCTAGAAATCTGTATCCCTGTGGAACCATCCTGCGCTCTCCTGGGGTCTCCAGGCTGTGTGAAGTGACAGGAGATGGGAGTTTGGCTTACCTGAGGGTTGGTGAAACCAATTCTGCCCCCCACCAAAGAAATAAATGCGCCAATCCAGACTGTTTAAGCCATGGTACAATGCAGATGGAGATTCAAGATTCTGGTTGCAGAAAAAGGGAATAGTAGGAAGATCATTCTTGCCAGAAAAACACAAAGCTACCATGCTGTTTTGCCTTTCTCACACAGGAATCTAGCCCCAGACCTTTATGTGCCTTTTCTTTTAATCTACAAAATGCGCACATGCATATAATTTCAATAGTAAAGTTTAATAAATGGACAGTTGAAAGTTGTTCCGGATTCTCTACTGAAAAGCACTACAGAAATGAAAAGCATTATTATTATTAGTCAGTGTCATTCCTGGTGAGGGCTCTAAGCCCTGCATTGTGCTGAGATTTTCCACTGAACAAAGCACTGATCTTATCTTTTCCCCTACTGGCTTCCTTGCACTGGAAATTCTTGTGTAAGGAAAGGATGGACTCGGGATTTAACTGGATTGAAATGGTATTTAAATTTAGCTCGAGGCTTATTTCCTAACCAGATCCTTGTGGTTAATTTCCAGGTTAACATGTTTCTGTGAATATATTTCTTGTATCACTTAAGTTTTCTCTTGTTCTATATCTTGAATTCCTTAAGAGCAAATGATTTATTTCACTGGTATTTACTCCTGTCACTTTTCTTTCCAATGCTCTTAAAAAAAGGTTGTGCAGAAGGGCACAAAATCCATACATAGAAGAAACAAGTGCTGGTCTTTGCCTACAAGGTGATGCTATTGTCAGTGAATGTGAATAATCCTTTTTTCTTTTCTGTAAAGGTCTGATCTTTCTTCCCCCATCTAAGATAAAACAGTCTGTCTGTCCTATAAATGCACAGTGAAGTGTAATTTCACATCAAATCTTTGTGCTGTGGTCCGGTAATGTGATGTTCACCTAAAGGATAAGAGAGCTTGACAAGCTTCAGCTCACCAAAATGGTAATGTTCATCACAGCCTGAATCTAATTTGAGCTTCCTTTCTAGTTCACTTTCTGGGGAAGCAGCCCTGAGAGACTGAATGTGCACAGGGCAGGCTGCTGGGAGATGTTACTGGAAAGGACTGGAGAAAGAGAGCCACCCTCTGAGGGATGGGGCATTTTCAGTCTCTTTTTTTCTCCTGCTTGCTATTAGAAAATCAGTTGAGCCCTGGGACTCTATAAAAAGCACTGAAGTAATCTGATTCTTGGGCTGTTTGGTTGAGATTTTTTTGTTTGTTAGAGGCTTTTTTAGGAGGGAAAGACCTTTGCCAGGGTATGTGATTTATATTTTCTGTTGAGCTGTGGAGAACTGTAGTGGTGGTGTTAATCTGCTGTTTGTTCTATTCTAGCAGGTTTGTTAGTATGCCTGCCACACTTTTTATACTTGCTTTTTCTAATGCATACATCAAACACATTTTTTTAAAATTTTCACTCTGAAAATTTGTATAAGTTGCTCTTATTGACCTTCTTAAAGATAGACAAGTTTTAATTAGGTGTCCTAAACAAAATCTCTTATAAAAGGAGAAAAGGTCAATATTGTGGGTATTTTTGCTTATATCACTCTGAGTCAAGGACACTCAAATGTTTCTAAGACCTTATTGATAATTTATGAGGCATTTGTCCTAAGGTCAGATCTGTCATGGATTGTGGATCTCTTTTCCTGGGGACCTGCAAAAAAAATAATTTTCCATTTCCTGTTTGGATCGAGATGTGGCTGCATGTTCTGACAATGGCAGTCCTAGAACAATGTGCTGCTCATTAAAGATGAAACTGGCTTGTAGAAGTCAGCAGGGCTCTGCTTGTGATGGCTTCCCAAGGTAATGGACTGAATCTTCCATACATTGGCAAAAGTTTATTAGCTTCAGTGGCGCTGCTTGTGTTGGCTGGGGATCTGATGTTTACCCTATGCCTCATTTATTGTATAACATTTACCTATCATAAAATACCACCTCCAAACCACTAAAAAAAAGAAAAAAGGGCAATAAAAAGAGAATAAATACCCAGTAGGCAGTACATTTGAAAGCTGTTTCATTGGGCATCTGTGCAGTGCAGGTGTAAAACCTATGGCGAGCATGTTTTTTCAGAACACTTTGCATCAAATAAACTTATGTCACACACAGAGATGTTCACTCACTAATTCTCCTTCCAGAGGGAAAAGCAGAATTTGACTCATTGCCTGTAATTCCTGGAAATGCATGAAGGCTTGTGAGCAAAGGCCTGTCTATAAATTAAACAATAATGCTAATTGATGTGGAGGCTGGCAGGCAGGATGTGACTGAGGGGTCTGCCTGGTGTGCTCACAACACACAAACCTTTGCTCCTTGCCAGTCAGATCAGGAGCAGCATTTAAAACAATCACATAGCAGGGTTGCCACCCAGGTTTATAATAATGATTAGGAAGCACATAATTAAAGCCACTCCCAAACTGGAAAAGCATTCTCAGCAGACTTCAGAAACTCTAAAATGCTTGTTTATTCAATAATTATGGAGCATAATTATGGTAATGAGGTTAGCTCAGATTTACATGTAAGCAATGCATTTTAATGATCTGATTATACAAAAGTGAGATACAATAGATTAAATTTTATATGGAAAATTTGTTGCCAGACTGAAATCATAAGACAACTCCCCTCCTATTCCCAAATAGATTTATAAGAGCTCTGGGAATTATCATGTAATAAATCCTGTGGTTGTAATGAAATAACTAGAGCAGAAAAAACTTAAAACCATTGTATGAACAGAAATCCCCAGCTGCAGAACTACTGCTGAGTGACATTAAAGAATGTAGTTTTCTTTTTCTTCCAACTATTTTTAAAAATATCACCAAATGGGCTCCAGAGTCCTTGGAGACAATTTTGCGAAGAGCAGTCTCTGCCTTTGTTTCTGAGCACTGAAGTTAGCAAGTGTAGATAAAGGAATGACCTTCCTGTTTTCTCACCCAGCTCTCATCTCTTCTTTCATCTATCTCATCCTTTCTTCCTTTCATCCAGTTTTTGCTTCTCTTGCTTTCATTCAGTGGTGTTCTTTCAAAAAGCCCTGTTATGTTTTCTACCAAAACCATTTGTATTTCTATGGTTAGAATTATTGTATTTCCTTCATGTATGGCTTTTTTTCTTCCTTGGGCTCTGTAAAGCTTTCGAATCTTACTTTAAGTGAACAATTTAGTTCCTTTAATCTTTGTTTTGGTAATGCAATATTGTCTTTGACTCATTAAATGTCCTTTTGTTGCTCTACGAAGTTAATGATTTATTTTGTGCAGCATTGCAGTCAATTGGATGATTTTTGAGGCAGGGAAATCAAAGCAAGGCTGCATGTGATGTATGAACTGGCAAAAGGGAATAACTGAAACATTCTGGTTTTGTTTGAGGAGCTTCCTTGCTGTTTTTTTGGGCTTTGTTTTTTGGAGGTAAATAATTACAAGATTAGGTGGAATAATGTGAATAATAGTGGAATTGTGAGAATTAAGCAATACTGAGGATGTTTGGACTGAGACAGTGATGCTGTTTGTCCACAAGGCAGGGTGATTTGTGCTGGTTTTGTCACTGGGATTCAGTCTGGGCCCAGTTGAGCTCTGCTGGAGATTCCCTCTGCTCCAGCCCGTCACTCTGGGTACCAAAGCCCAGGGGTTCCTGCAGGGCACAGAAACTGCTGAGAGGACAGGGGTGGGGAACTCTGGCACAGTAAGGAATGATTCCTTTGGGAAGAGTAACACTGGTTGCTGTCAGCTCCAGTAGCACCTGGGACCCCCAGCTCTGCCCAGAGATGGCCCCAGCAGCTGCTACAAACTCCGGCCTGCATTCTCCAGCAGCAAATTCCAGCCTCAACCAGTGCACCCAAGAGTGCTGGCCCTAAAGCTAAGTGCCCAACTCTGAAAACTTCCATCCTTAAGTAAAATTTTGTGTTTCACTCAAGGAAAATAACATTTTTCTGAAATTCAGGGCACCTTCAGTTAATGCAGGCTGACTGCTGGGACAAAGATCCAAGAAACACCTTGGATGAGGGGAAGATAAGGATTTTTGCCCAGGTTTGGGTTAATGCTATTTTTAAGTATCTAGATTGCCAGGGCTCACTCTTTTAAGTAATAAATGGGTACAAAGAAAGTAGGTTTTTTTTTACTCTTGCTTGAATCCACATAATTCTAAGCACACAACCTAAACTGCTGTTTTATGTGCATCTTTAAAATTTCATGAAAAAGCAAATCCCCCAGAGGTTGCATTTCCAAGCTAGCCTTAGCCAAACCCTCTCTGCATTATTTTTCAGATACAGCCTTTGAGGTTGCATTGACAAGATGGTTATTTGTTCTTTTAGACACCAGCCTTTGAAAATCTACTCTGAAATCTGTAGTCAAGAAAACTTAGACTGTCGCAGACATCTTTTCATGAAAAATCCTTTCCTTAGGATTTTTCCTCCTGAGAAGCTGAGAGGCCTCAGGAACAAAATGTGAACAATGATTATCTGCTGCTGTGGAATGCAACAGGTGGATCTGTGATTGGTCTCATGTGGTTGTTTCTGATTAATGGCCAATCACAGTCAGCTGGCTTGGACACAGAGCCTGAGCCACAAACCTCTGTTATCATTCTTTCCTTTCTATTATTAGCTGGCCTTCTGATGAAACCTTTTCTTCTATTCTTTTAGTATAGTTTTAATGTAATATATATAATAAAATAATAAATCAAGCCTTCTGAAACATGGAGTCAACATTTTCATCTCTTCCCTCATCCTAAGACCCCTGTGAACACTGTCACACTTAGGCTGCAGTATGAAACAGAAGATTTTTGTCATCTCTTTTTGCTTGTTTACATTTCCTTGCAGTGTGGGTCATTTCATCCTTGTGGCTCAGGACACCAGGGATGGTCTTTGCCAGGTCTTGTGTTGTCTTTTTGCCAGAGAGGGAACAGAAGCTTGCAGTCTCTTTGTGCAGGTGTTTCAGAACAAACCTGATCATGCTGCTTGCTGGGATTGTTTGCCCTTTAGGATTGCTTTAGGGTTTGTTTGCTGTGAGCCAAGGAAGACTGAATGGTACTGTTTACTCTGTTCTCTGGCAGTGCTGGACGAGGGCACCTCTCAATGCAAGGCTCAGCATTTGACTGGCATATTTTTGCAGGGAACTCTATTAAATAAAGAAATATCTGCTCTAACCCTTAGCAGCAGCACTTGTGAGAACTAAACCAGCCCTGTCCCAAAGACCTGCTATCTTTCATGTGTTATATTATTTTACTTCTGTGATAATAGCCCCATAAGTTTCCACATGAACATCTCTTCTTTTCCTCAGTATTCAAAGTGTTTAAATATTGACCGGCTATGGATTTAACATTGGATGTTGTCTTTGATAAAACTGGATGTGAAATACAATTTGCATTTAAAGTTTTTTGCTTAGTGCTAAAATCAGTAGGAGATGAGTCACAAAAGTGCGAAGATGGCAATGTTTGTGAAGAGTGAGCTCTTTATCATCCTTCTCCACAGTTCCTTGCAGGAACGTCTCTGGTGGTTGTCCTGGAAGCAGCTTCATTGTCCCACATTCAATGCAGCCTGTCCTTTCAACAAAAGAAGATATGCTTCTTTAGCTCTCTAATTAACGCCGAGACTTCAAAACATTATGTATTGTCTGGCTTCAGCCACCTTCTAAAAGAAGAAGAATAACCCATTATTTGGGGGAAAAAGGTCTCAGTGCCTTCTGTGCCTCATGGATTTTGAAGTCACACATGAGCATTGTGAGCTGCCTCCATCTGATGGATGTTGAGGGCTCACACAGGCACACGTCACCCAGGACATCATTGCCTGAGGCTTGGAATAGAGGGGCTGCAAGTCCCTGCCAACCACACTATAGACACATTGATACATCTCTGAAATATATCCTTACTGTCCAAATACCAGCTTTAAAGGTTCATGGAAAAGTCAAGCAATAAAAATATCTCCACACCAGGCTGAGGATGGTCGTATCCTCTCTTTTCTGAGTCAATTAAAAATGATCCTGCTCATTTAAAAATGTCCCTGCTGTGTTGGCCTAGCCAGTATTTCTTATCCTATGACTCTAACTGTGCTCATTGTTCTGGTCCATCGTTGCCATATTCTTTTTTTCCTCTTCTTTTTTTCCCCCTGCCTGCATGAAATGGCTGGGAATGCTCTGTTACATGTATTTGCAGAGCCAGCCAGCCTCAGAGATTTCCTTTCAAGCCATCTTTGTTGAGCTTTTCAGCTTGCTTCCTGAGAAGGATATGGTTAGGAGGAAGATGTTTAGGATTCTGTCCATGAAAAGTAACTGAGCTTTGAGATCTTTCATCTGTCCATGAACTTGTGAGTTTGTGTGAGTTCAGTGTTAGCTGTGCTGCCTTTGAGTGAGGCTGGATAACTGTAATTGGCAGTGAAACATTTTTGTAATCTTTTTGGTGTGAAAGATGCCAGACAAGCAATAAATTACACCATGTTCTGCTTTATGAAACATGGAGAAAACATGGTGAAAATAAAACAACTCTATAAATCCACCTTCTCTATATCCAGAGCAAGGTGACTGCTGGAACTCCTGTGCCTTGTAGAGTTATTTTTAGGGGGAATAATCTCACAACAGCTCAAATCTGTGTGACAAATTTATCCATAAACATATATGTATGCATATCTAATATGTCCAGCTACAATTTATTACTTCTCTGCGCTTTTCTCCTCCCTGGGGTTGTAGGTACTGCTCAAAGGGTGTGTCAGAGCAGAGGATGATTTCTTGGGGAAAATGCCCTCAAGGGACTCTGCAGCCACGAGAGGAACAAGTGTCAGGCATTTCTCATTCTGTGTCCCCAGGGGAGCCCTGTCCTGCCTGTGGCTCCCTCCAGAGCACTGCCCAGCTCAGCTGCTCTCATGGGGCTGCTCAGCTTCCCCAGCAGCTTCTCCTCTTGTAAATCCAGACTGAAGAGTTTTCCTCTCACTCTGTGTAACCAACCCTCATTTACCCAAAGTTATGCTCAGTGCAGTCTGTGCTGAGGGTTCCCATCAGCTGTGGAGCTGCAGTGCCAGGGAATGCTGGAATGGGCTCTGATGCTGGAATGTGCTCTGATCTGCTGGGGCACAGGCACCACTCCAGCCACACCTTGCCTGGTGCTGCCCCTTGTGCCAGGCTCACACTGGAAAGACACTTGATTTAGAAATCAAATTGCAGATTTACATGCATTCTTTGCACAAAAGAAATGGAACAATTAAGTCATGGCTAAGTTATCAAGAAGGGGCTTGAGGGCTCTCTAACAATGGGCATCATGCACCCCCTGCCTCAGGGCTGCTGTGCTGATCCAGGCTCAACAGGCTGAGCATGCACCTGGTTTCCCAAAGCTGGTGAGACAGGAGGACATGGACACACCGTTTTGGAAATCAGGAGATGAATGAGGATAAACTCACCAACTCCTGCTCTTAGATATAAATACAGTTTCTTTTACCGGTGGGCTTCTGCTACTTCCATTTCAGGTGTGTGATTTATCTGCCCTTGTGCCTGGGGACAGGGACTGTTTCACCCTCTCCCCCTGCCAGGATGGCAGTGACAATCTTGGAGCCAAGGGCTGACCTGCCTGAGCCACCTGGTTTTGAGTTGTTTTTAATTTTTTTTTCCTCCTCATGGCCAGATTTCCTCTCCTCAGGATAGCTGGGTGTTGGTGGCAGGTGGGAGAGCCTTGCAGAGAGTTGAGAGGCAGGACATGGCCAAGGGACACTGGTGCTTTTATCCTGCCACAACCCTGTACTCACACACTGGTGGCCCCAGCAGGGTGGTTGGACAGGAAGGAGGATGACTGGAACCTTCCTTGGTGAAAAGCAATGAAATTGATAACATTGGACAATGATGGTCAGCAGCTCTTCCACTCTGAATTCTCACCCAGATGAGGTTTAAACTAACCCTGGCATGAACAGATTATCCCACTGCACACTGGTATCTCTGCTTACTGCAGAGGAGCAAGAGAGGAACAAAAATTCCTGCAGTATATCTGGGGAGTGAATCCAGACCCCAGCCCCCTTTTCCACTGCAACATTTAAGCCATTTCCACATTAAAACCCAGTCTTTTTTCTCACTTGCTGTAGGAAAGGCACAGAGTGGTAAACAACTGCTGGGAATAAATGAGTTTGTCATGCTAACTGTATTCCTAGAGGAGTGCTGTGCTGCCTCTTTTTTCTTTATAAAAAACAGCTGGCCCACAGTGGTTGCAGTATCTAATCCTATGATAAAAGCAGGATTTAAGCCCCCAATCCTGGCAGAGCATCTCATGCATCCTCGTGTCCTGCTGTGGATGGAGAGCACCTCTGGCTCTGCTGTGCACAGCCCACCAAGACCTCTCCCAGCAGCAGCTTCTGCTCCACAGGCAGGAGCTTTCTCTTCCATCAGAGCCTGCTTTCCTTTCCCTTCTGGTGACTTGGGTATGGCATAGGCAAATAATGCAGGAGCACAGCCTGGAAGGGCAGGCAGGTTTGGGTAGTTACACAGTGGTCCTTAGGGTAGAAACTCAGAGGAAGAAATTGTAATCCTGATTAGCTGTTTGTTTGGGGTTTTTTTCCTTTCTGCAGAATATATCTGGGAAGAAGGAGGCAGTGGCAGTAAGTAATTTCATGAAGGGCAAAATAATGAAAGCACTGCCCAGTGAGAAAAGAATGTTTGTTTGCTAAGTGGTTTGTGGCTTTTGAAGGCTGGATTTTTGACTACTGTTACAGTAATAATGGGTAATTAGAGTAATAATAGTTGTATTATGTCTGGAAGCAAACAATCATTAAAAATAATTAGTCTTAAAATTCATATGCTGCTGCACAGAGAGATTTTAACACCATAAAGCAGAAATAATTTTAACCAGTAGGATACTCTATATCTAAGCCAACACAACCTTTTCCTGCACTAATGTTACATTTGTTGAACAATTGGTCAGGATTTCACAGGTACTTATGACTGATGTTCTTTCAATATTTTACCCCCATCTCCACAGGGAATTATGTTCCCCCTCTTTCACAGACAAAGAATTGAGACCAGACCCCAAGTTGGGAATAGGTGCTTAGTGAGAGCATGGATGACCCATCCAAGCTTATGATCCTGAAAATTTATGTAGATGCCACCTAACCCTGAGGATGGTTGGAGTTTTATGTTTGATTGACTCATGTTTTTATTTTAATTTTGAAGAGTTTCAGCATAGAGCTGAGATGGTGTATCCAGTTTTCTTCTGTGTGAAATGTGTCACCAAGTTAGGTGTCCTTCTATTTGTGACTTCTTATGAGCTCTCGGAACATGCCAAGTCCATAGTGAATGAAAACTTCCTCTGGCGAAATCCATGCTGGCCTGGTCTTTCTTTCTGAGTATTGCACAAGCAATGTGGGAAAAGTGCAGGATTTTAAGTCTGGTGCCAGGACCTCAGGTGTGTGGCTGCAGTACCTGATTTTATCCACAAGTTCACTTGTGGCTGTGTTTGTAAGGCACCTGCTTAGAGTCAAAAGGAAAGCCTCCAGCACTGTAATGGGCTTCCTGGGTCACTAACAGCTGAGTTAAACAGCAGATCCATTTGTTTTCTACTTCTACACCGTGGTGCTTTGCTTCTGGTGAATTCTGGCTCCACAAGTTTTGCCGGAGCCCTGCAGGCAGGAGTGACTATGGAGCAAGTGTTTCAAGAGGGATTTGATGCTTTTTAAGCCCTGTGACAGTGTTCCCATGAGGGAAGAGATGAGGATCTGACTCCATGTTTCAGAAGGCTTGATTTATTATTTTATGATATATATTACATTAAAACTATACTAAAAGAATAGAAGAAAAGGTTTCATCAGAAGGCTGGCTAAGCTAAGAATAGAATCAGAAAGAATGATAACAAAGGTTTGTGGCTTGGCTCTCTGTCTGACATAGCTGGACTATGATTGGCCATTAATTACAAACAATAACATGAGCCCAATCACAGATGCACCTGTTGCATCTCACAGCAGCAGATAACCATTGTTTAGATTTTGTTCCTGAGGCCTCTCAGCTTCTCAGGAGGAAAAATCCTAGCAAAAGGACTTTTCATGAAAAGATGTCTGCGACAAAGCCCCACCTTTAAAGGGGTGGTGGTTTCTTTTCTGTCATAGTCTCTTCCACCATATGGCACAAAGGAAGATTTTATTCTTGCAGTTCCTGCAGGCCTTCAGCTGCACTGCGGTACCAGGTAAAACAGGAATTTTCTGGAGGAGAGCAAAAAAATGGTGCCCCAGCAGGACTTGAGGTGTGAGCCTGGAGGCCTTGGACCTGGGTCCCACTGCTGCAGAACCCCTGCCCAATGCCCCAATGTCACTGCTAGAAACCTGCAATGCCCCTTCCCATCAGGGGGGACACTGCACATGTGGATACCCCTCACTGCACTTGCTGTCGTTCACTGCATCTCTTTGATGGATGATTTTTAGAGCATTTTCCATCTGCCTGGAGTAAAAGTTTAGTTAGACATTTAATCAGCCTGCTGCACATATAATTTAGAAGTTGAAAAATGCATATTTCTGCCAGTAGAATAAAGCATTATGCTAGATAGAATGTGATATTATGTGCTTTGACATGTTTTGCTTCCTCAAATACCTGACAATATGCAAAACTCTGGTATGTCTCAACAGAAAAGTTGGTAATACAGATTGCAAGCAGACTGTGGGAAAGATGGCTCCAAGGCATTCAGTTCTTCTGTCTCCCATCTTTCAGCTCTATTCTGCCATGACTTTGGTATTTTCACTTCTGTTCTGTTGTCTACCTATGAAAGTGATTTGGACTTCTGTGCTTATCTGCATGAAACTTGGGGATCAGGGTGGCTTTTCAGCTTTCATGCTCTTCCTTCTCCCAAATATTTGGGAGAGGTGAGGGGTATGCATGCCTGGTGAGGCAGGGGGAGGGAGAAATTTGAGACTTGAACATGTTTCATTCCTTGGTTTGTTTAGACCCAGCTTAACTCCAAATTGAATTCTCTGTGGGGTTTTTCCAAGCTGAAGTTCTTTCTGTGTTTTGACCAGACAAGCTCCATACCATTTGAAGTGTTTGAATTTGGACAGCTCCATACCATTTGAAGTATTTGATTTTGGACAGCAATAGTTCCATCATTCCTGGAGGACCCCAGTGAGGAGGTTTAATGCCTCTGTTGAACAAAGAAATGTGCCCTGGGAGGAATAGTGAGCCACAGGTGCACGCATGCTGCTTTTGTTTGTTGGATGCATTAGGGTGCACAGGGACAATTCCAACATAAATGCAAAATCTCCTTTTGGGGTAGAAATACTGTATTGCTTGAGATAATTGATAGTGTGAGCAGTGAGATGCTTGCGCAGACATGGACTCAAGTGCACACCATGTTGTAAATCTGAGTGTTCTGCTCACTCTTCACCAGGGAGGTGTATTAAGTCATTACTTTTTTGCTGATGTTTAATTTAGCTGCATGACAACTTATATTGTGTTGCTCTGTTCTAATTCTGTTGCAGTAAGGTCCATTATTGCATGAAATTGTTCCCTTGCTCAGTCAAAAAGTTCATTTCTGTTCTTCCTGCATTTGTTTGTAGACTTTTTCTTCCTCCCCACTCCTTTGGGACTAATACAGTTTGCTCCATTTGTATGCTACTGGAATACTTGGGTTTTTTTCCTCTGATCTGAAAATGCAGAAGAAACAGTGAAGGAGATTTGCTGCAAAAGCTGTGCAAATATTCAAATAAATCAGCCAGCTTCCTTGGCAAATATACTCTTGGTATTATGCATTCCTTTTTACTAAAAGATAACGGCTGAAATGCTAAAAAATACTCCTTTCTGTGACATTCTAAACGACTTCAGAGAATGAGCCCAGTGGTGTTGAAATGCAGCAGTTATTTGAGAACACAGCCTTAAGAAAGGGCACATCCTGGTGCTGCAACACGTTTGAGATGAGGAGGAAGCCCCACGTCTTTAGCAAACAGAGCCTGTGCTTGGTTTGAACGAATGCCATGTGCATCTCCTTTAAGAAACTGCTAATTACCATTAGAAAATAAAGATGGGACTGCTAATCAGCTGCTGCTCCACATTCTACAGCGTGTCTTGTTTGCAACTCTTGGCATTATTCTTTCAGCTATTTTCAGTGTTTTGCATTAACAAGATTGTCTACTCTTCCAGTTTGTTTACTCGAATAAAAAATAGTTTTGACTTCCATTTTCTTTCATGAAGCCCTTGGGAAAACAGTTTATTTTGCAGTGATTTAAATAGTCACAATTAAATTGGGACTTGCATCTCTCTGTGTTTTTGCTGTCAGTAGGGATTGGTGCCTCTTCTCCAGGGCAGAGCTTGGCTCAAGTCTCATGAACAGAGAAGGGAAATGGTCTCAGTGAATGGCTTATCTTTTGTTACCTCCACAGACTGAATTAAACCTCTAAACCTGTATAGCCCCTGGAAATAAATAGTTTGGGTGAAAAAGACCTGAGAGAATGGCACAGTACTCTTGGTTACAGACTATTTAACAGCAGGGGTGGCTTGTTTCTAATTTGCAAAAGATGTTTCTTTCTTTTTCTTTTTTTCCCTTGCTTTAATGTTCTCCTCTTCTCAATGCTTCTGTGCTTATAAATATTTAGTTGCTTGGTCTCAAGGGGCAATGCAATGTGAAGAATAAACTGGTGGAGCAGAGGGGTGAGACTCCGGGCCACTGGCTGCTGTTTGGACCTGGGTGGCAGCCACAAAGCAGTCTTCATTTTTTTTTTTTTTTTGCTTCAGCTTCCCAGTTGTTAAATTGGAGAGAATTCATTTCTTCACATGGCATCTCTTATAGTTTTCATTAAAATGGTAGTATATGGCAGGTCTGGTTCCTCCTGCTTGGTTTGTGGGTTTTAGAAGAGATTTACCAGAAAAATTACAGTAATTCTTCAAGATTCTTAAGTCCCTGGTGCTCGAGGATGGCAGTGCTTGAGCTGCGCAGCCCAGCTGTGGGAACAGGATTATGAGCAGCAGTGACCTTTTGGTGCATTATTTGCTGGAGCACACGGCTGCACCTGTGCAGTGCAGGTAGCATTTCGCTGTCTCCAGCAGTTTCCTGGCTCTGCATTTATGAATGACTGACAGAGCTGGCAAAGGATTCTCTTGCCAAGCATTAAAACACAGCTTAGCACAACAAAGTTGTTGCTGCTGTCTCCATTTCTTTCATTTGTCAGAGTCTTGGAGACTTAAGTCGCTGAGGCTTAAATAGATGCTTCTGCTGTTTTACTTTTTGTGACTGTTTATCAAAAATCCATTATGGAGAATCCATGCTTTTGGCAGAAATCCTGTGTCTTGCTGGCTGCCATAGAGAAGTGCTCTCTGATTGGTACAGCTTTTGATTTGGTTCAGTGATGGTCAGGATTTGTGCAGGTGGAACAGCAAGGGAGGGACAGGGGTTAGCCCAAGCAGGGGTTTATTCAACAGCAGCGCCAATATTACAGGCGCCTGAATTAACATCACTAGAAGCTCTAACATATTTATGGAAGACATCACCTTAAGCATGGTCATCTTTGCAATCTATGTGCTATTTTACTCAAACATTGTTTGGATTAGGCATCTTGGAACTATGGGAAGGAAATGGAGAAATGTAACAGGGATTTTATAGTCTTTGCACATCCAACTGAGAATTGCACTGCCAGTTGCCTTCTCATTTTTTAGTATCTGGTCTGTAGTCCAATTCTTTCTGAGCAGTCAAGAGAATGAGTTTAATTCCTCAGCTGTGCTTTTCATTGCTGTAGGGTGTGGAAGGATGCTCATACACCCCCAGCCCTGTTAATCCAGCTCTCCTTCTCCCCACTCCGGATTTGGGGGCAGTTTGTACAAGTGCTGTGCTCACCCCTGCCTGCTGTGAGCTCTGTGTGACATCCTCCCTGCAGCCTGCAGGATTGGCTGACCTGAGCAGAAAGCAAAGGGCAGCCAATTCCCTCTGCTCAGCCTGTTAGGGAGCACAATTACACTAACTACCCGTGGTTGCTTGGAGGGCAGGATGGCAAACAAATGCCACCAGTGACTCTCATGCAGGACTAAGGAGTGGCAGGAGGCCAAGGAAGCTGCCATAATTATTCTCTTTAGGGGAGATGCCAGCCTGAATGCTCACGTACTGTCTGCTGTTTGCTGATTCATGGCAGCAATGAGTATCAGCGTCTTTCTTCCCCACTCCCCTCCCTCTCCTGGCTGAAAGTAATAATGAGGAGGAGACTGGCACAGTCAAGAAAATAAAATAACAGTGTAGAACCCCACGTGGGTTAGACCTGATGCTTGCAAGATAAACGATTTGGCTTCAATTTCCAATTGTTGCTTCCTCTGCTTGGAATATATATATATATATTTATATAACTAGATAAAGATTATCTGTAATTGATTTTTGGAGACTGATTGCACATCTGTGCATTAGGATGTAGAAGTTCATGCTTGAGGAGAGGACAGATGCTTCACCAAAAGTGTGGGCAGTGGGAGCCACTGTCTGCAGTGGAGGAGCAGAGATGATGTAGGCTCTTCTTTTGGGGAGATGGAGACCAAGAAGATCTAGCCAAGTCTTTAAAACAATTTTCCCCCTTTATTCCATTTCTCTAAGGTGTAAATAAGGAATTAAGACCTAACTGCTCTCTTTGGAAAGTTAATAAACAAGGTAAATTGTCTTGGCTTCCCATGATCTGCAGTGGGGCCAGAGCCTGCCCCGTCCTGCCACCTCTGCTCCCTCCCTCCCTCCCTCCCTCCCCAATGGGCAGGATGTAGCAGGATATTTTTTGATTTCCAGGCACTGCACCACCCAAAGGTACTGCACACCTGCTCAGGCACCTTTTTGATTTTACTAGCATATACTGAAAAATGGCTGAAGCAAAGAAAAAAGAAGATCCATTTGACTTGCGCTCTTAAGGATTCAGAAGAATGTTTAGTAAAATTAGTGCTAATACATTGCCAATCACTTCTGAGACAGCTGGATAAAGACAGCTGCAATGGTTTCAGTCAATGTAACAGATTAAGATGATAAATCCAACAAGGCCTTCCTAGCAAAGCTAGCACTGAACTAACATATTCTTTTCTCTCCCTCAAGAATTGCCTCCATTGATGGATAATCTCTGCATAACAGGAAGCTTTTAAATCTCCAGACAGTGTATAATAGATGCAAATTTGTGACTGTCATATGCAGTGAACTAATAAGCTCAGCTGATCAGGGAACACGATAAGTGTGACACTTTATCAGGCAGCAGCAAAAGCTGATTAGTTTGTGCATGTTTAGCTGTCCATATGCCTCGTTATTGGGAAGGTTTTGGATAGTCCTAATAATTGGAATGGATGTGGCTTCATTTCCTTCAATACAGGAAAGGAAGAAGGAAGTGAATGCAAAGCATTCTTCTTCACACCTGGAGTGAAACAGGTTGAGCAAAGTAATGGTGGAGGGTTCCAGAGGAACTTGGGTCTCTGGCTGCAGCTCTGAGCTGAGTGGCAGAGCCATTTCCCCACGTCCCAGCTTGGTGGGGTCTGGGAGGAGAAGGCAGAGAAGCTGGGGTCACTGCACAGGTCACCTGGAGGACATGAATGGGTCAGGGGAGTGTGACAGCATCATAAGCCAAGGGGAAAAGTAACCCCATGAATGGCATTGATATTGTTTATAGATAAATACTTAGAGACAGAAATGAGTTGTTTTATAGAAAACAGCTCAGCCAACTTATGCAGCTGATCATTATGCTTGAAATGGAGCTTTTCCCTTTTCCTGTCCTGTGTCATAAAGCATCACCTGAGCACAGTCAAGGCTCTGCTGTCCTTGTCCATCCTGGGCTAATCAACATTGCTGCTTTTTGTGTGTTTTTTATCCTGTCCTGTGGTGGAAGACTCTTGGAGCACAAGACATTGTTCACCCACTGAACAATGTGGTCTAACAAGGTTTTAATAGTAAAAAGACCCAAAGTTCTGAAAATCCACTTGAGGCATTGGGAACGGATTCTCAGGTGCAGCAGGTCCAGTGCACACAGGACAGTCCTGGAGAATCTCCCAGCAATATCCATAGTTATCAGCAGAGAGAAAAGCAGCCCTGCCAATAATACAATAATTTGGGTTAGGAAATATCAGGTGAAGCTCTGAAGGTCAGTCAAAGCTCACAACCAGTTCCTTGTAGGAATATAGAGCAACAATCTTGTCTGGCTCCTTTGTTGTATTTCTATTTTCTGCCTGTTTTTTATCAGCATGAGTCTTATGGCAGGTGGTGTGGGCTAAAAAAGAAAGGAATTATGAAGTCTTACAAAAGTTTCATCCATCAGCCTTTGAATAAAGCTGGAGTGTGAGGCTTTCCTTTAGCTGAATCAGTGCAAGAAGCTGAAGAATGTGATTTGCTGGAATTCAGGCAGCAACCCTTGCGTTTCACCTGTGGAGAATTTTTGAGTGTCCCTTCTTATGGACTTTACCTTGGAACTACCAAATCCAGCTCTAGATGTAGAATGGGAATTACAGCCCAGTTCAGAGAGAGGAGCTGGTGTCACTGTGTGAGCCTGAAGCAGCCTGTCAGAGGGTGTGGGAAGAATCTGAATTCCAACACAGGTTAGTCCACTCTGCTCCAGAAAATAGAGCTGAAAGCAATTTTATGCTTGGTGAATTTTGCCATCAGAGTTTGCTTACTGCACTGATAGGATCAGGTTTGCTCTGTGAAAATTCATAAAGCCCTTGCTTAAGGCCCAGCCTGATAAAACTGGTGGTGCCTTTAAACCTGCTCTGTAATCACAGAGCATTCCTAAGCATTTACCTTTCTAAAATCAGCTTTGTTTGATTTGGTGGCCTCTTTTTCTGAGACACTGATGCCAGCAATGCATTCTGCCCAGAGTCTGTTTCTCTGTAAGCTCTTGGGGCATCTTCTGCTAGCACTAGGCACACCTTGGGCATGAGAACATCCTTGTTCTTCTGAGGCAAACTGAGGTGATGCATCATGGATGATGAGGCTGGCTCATCAGTGGCACAGACAGCAAATGTTCTCCACCTCCCCATGGCCCTGCAGTAAGCTGGGACAAATTGCTCATCCAGTAATGCTTTTGCTTTTGTTCAAAGCAGGGGAGTATCCAGGAAGATGCATCAAGGGCTTGGGGTTGTGCCTTGATGGTCTCTTTCATACCTTGCTTGTATTCCCTGATTCTGTTGGATCTGCTTCCTGGAGCTTTGACTCTGTGGCAGTGAGAGAGAACTGGCCAGCACCTCCTACAGAGAATAAATTCACTGGGATGTTTCTCAGGAAAAAAGCACTTGTTAATTCAGTGATTGAAATGTGATGATTTCACAGTCAGTGTGAACTGGCCAGTTAATTAACTGGCTCGTTAATGTTTCCTGTATGGCCAGCAGGAAGGAGGAGGGGCAGCTATTGCCTTCCAACCGCATCTTTTGTCTTTGTCTCTCATTGTGAGTCTCCAGCACTTCTCATAATTCTCATGAAACACTGTCAACAAGGACATCAAAAGCCACTTGGTTTGCTTGAGGGGCTCTGTGGTTTGTTTGGATCTTGTACAATATGCACCACTCTAAAGCAGATCAATTGATAGTACAGGTATCAGATGAAAAAGCTTGCACATTCTACCAGCAAATATGAGATCTGAGCAGAATTCAGATTTGTGTTTGGTTTAGAAATATGCTGCTGTAGTTTGCAAACTCTGCTACACTTTTTGTATCAGTGTTTTATTTCAGTGGAAAATATCTTTCTGGTTATTTCCACTTTATCTCCATTATGTTAAGGTTGTTTTGTTGAAACAAATTAATTTTTTCTAGGTAAGCTTTTTTTATTAATGATGAAATCTTCAGAAGAAAAGTATATACACATATAAAAAAAAATGAAGTAAAGGTTTTTATGAACAGTTTGAGTACTGCAGCTTAAGGCCAGGATGGGTCTTTTCTGGTTTGTCACACTTAGTGTTTCATTCAACTTCTCCTGAGCCCTCCACAGTTATGAAGTGATCATATCACACATTCTAGGAAGACAAGTGAGTATAAAAGTGCTCTGAGATGTAGCAGCAACATTTTTAGAGTAAATGCACAAGTTACTATTATACAATAGGATTCAAAAGCACCAATGGCTTTTCATTTTTTATTCACTAAACATTATCATATGCATTTGGAAATGTTTACTATTTGTGCAGATAATGTCTAAAACATTGCTACTCCACTTTGTGGAATATTGAATGTGGTGTTCTAATTAAAAGGTTTGAAAGACATATGACTGAACAGCAGCTGGAATTTCGGGAGGGGGATATCACACAATCAGACATGTGGAAAAAAGTTAAGTGCCTCAATGGTGATAAAATATGACATTTTCCCTGGATCTGATATTGTGTTCATGCATAGTAGGGGATTTGATGGATGGCATTCATGTGAAAGTTCTCCAAGCCAAAAACCTCACAGTCCTGCTCTAATTTTGCCTTTATTTTTACCTTTGATCAGATGCAGGTTTTCTGTGCACCTGTGAGCTGCCATTACCCAGTCAGTGGGTTTTGTACTGCCTGTGACATGTAGTCATTTGTCTGGGATAATTCAAGCCTTGTAGCACATAGCTTTTCAAACCACACAGGTTCCTCAATTTCTCAAAACCCCTTGGATTGTTTAAAATACAGGTTTTTTGCAACTTCGTGTTTACCTCAGAATTAACAGGTAGGTTTTCTTCTGTGTTTTGTTCCCAGAATTTTCCCCTTGTTGCTAGGCATCACCTCAGCTTTGGGGGTGGCAAGTTGTGACAGTTTGTGTCTTTTCCTTGGGTCTCTGGGTTGCCATGCTGGGAGGGAAATGATTTTCTGCCTCAGCAGCTGTGACCTGTGAGTCAGTGCTGACAGGGGTGCGAGTCTGATCTGGAGTTTTGGGTGGGCTTGGACTTGTTGGACTCAGCTGTGGCATGCAAGACAAATGTTTCTGCAGCCAGAACAGCAAGAAATGGTTCAGAGTGAGCCTGGCATTTCTTGGCATTGTTTTCTTTTCGGTCTCTTTGGGAGGTTCCCCTGGCTTTGTGTCATTCATGCTCACAGAGTAACCACACAAACCCGTACACCCAGCTGGGACTCTGTGCTTCCCAGGGCTTTTATTTGTTCTGTTTTGGGCACAACACAGACTACTCCAGAGACGAAGCAAAATGAGAAGATATGCTCCAGAGTAAGAAAAAACCACAGGTAGTTATCAATATGTGAGGTTAATTATGGAAAAAGACTGGTCGCAGATTGCTGTCTGATAAAGCAAAGCCTGAACGTAGAAAGCACATACAAGGATGGAAAAGAGTAATAAAATAAAGTATTTTAAAAGAAGCATGGTAGCTTAGGACATAGAGCTTTTTATTTTAGATGGCTGAGGTGAACTTAACTCGGGAATGGAAAGTGACTAAGAATCGTGTGGCAGCTTAAGTGAATCGTGCTGAGGATTTTCTCTTTTTGGCAGTGTCTTGTTGAATTTCTTTAGGTGGGAGAGTTTTGGGGTAATTAAAAGAATGAAAATGAAGAGTGAATAAGTAATTGGGAGTGAACAGAGTCCCGACTTCACCTAGATGTACTAAGAGAGTTTGCAAAGGTTAGCTAGAGGAGCTTTTAATGCTACCTAATGTTTTTGCTTTCTGTGAAATGAAATGAAAGGGAGTCTTGGGATTATTCCATGGCAATTCTCCTTTCAAACTAGAACTTAGGCCACCAAGTACCTAAAATCTATTGTATTGTTAGAAGTCTCTGGTAATAACATGCACGGGAGACCCTGGCAGTCCCTCACCCCTGCAGAAGTGAGGTTCTAATCCAACTGCTGCTAATAAGGTCTGTCTTTTTCTGAGAGATCCTTCAGTTCAGGGGTGTGCTAGGGAATGAAGGACTGTAGTGACTCTCCCTGCAGAGTCTCTGAAATCCATGAACTGCAGAAAATATCACAATATTGTAGGTCTCTGGTGCAAGTGTGAAAATGTTGTCCTACAGATTAGAGTGAGTCCCAAAGCCCATCCAGGGCCTGCAGACTGCAGTGAGTGCCAAGTGATGGCTTTCATGTGTATGTTTCTCATTTGAACCTGATTTTCCAAAATGTCCCTTGTTTCAGCTGAAAGATTTTTTTAGTCTCTAAACTGTCCTTGACTCAGTAGTGACATTTGCAAATCAGATAAAATTGGAATCTAAAGGAGGACATTTACAGTTTCCTGAATATTTAACCTCCCCTTTCAGCTTTGATGTCCTCAGTTCAGGCCATTTGTCGCCGATCATTTATTTTATCCTTATTTCTGTATCATAAAGTTCGAGGCATGTGTGGGGGAAGGAGGGAGTCCCAGAAGGGCACTGAGCGGTGTGTTTATTACAGACCATCAGCGCAGTTGTTTAAGTCATTGTGTTTTAGGGAGCAATGATCAGGCGCTTTTATCACCACCTTTCCCTGTGCATAGCTGTACCCTGTGGGGATGGCATCTGTCAGGGGCTGTTGGATGCCAGTGAAGATTCCCTGCCTGCCCTCCATGGGGGGCTGCCCTCGGCTCTGCCTCCTGTGCTGCTGCTGATGGGCAGTGCGGGGTGCTGAGCCAAAAGCCAGCTGCCATCAGAGCAAAAAGCTGCTTGCTAGCAATAACTCCATGATTTGGGAATGTGTGCTGCCTCCACTGACCTCTTGATAAAAGGTCAGTGTCTGAAGGGGGAACACAAAACAGATGGATAGCCCGAGCCACCCAGCCCCCTGATGATGGCAGCGCAGTGCAGTGGGAGACACAGACTTCTGCAGGAGAACACTGTGCCATTGCTAGTGTTATATTTGCCCAATTATCCCACCAGCAGAAAAACCAAACAATATTAGAGGTAGCAGCAATTTTAATTGAATAGTTTAGAAAATATATAAACTTGGATACACTTGAAATATTGACAATATAATTTGATTAAAATAAGGGATAATTTGGTTCCAATAATAGCACATAAGCAAAGGATAACCGTGGGGTACGGACCCTTGCCACCTCGTGTAGGAGCTTGCCAAGTGAAGATTCCCCTTATATTGCCATGTGTCAGTGCCATCCCCTCCCATTTTCGATTCACCACACTTCTACCTCTGCCCTCATCACCACCTTTACTGTGCATGCTCCACCACTCGGTTTGGTGGTCGCATCCCTTTTTGGGGGTCCTCTTGCTTGACATCCTTCAATTCCCCTTTGGGTTACGCATGCGCACCAAGCTAGTATAATAAGCCAAAACTAACAATATTATATTTAAACATCAAAGCAATAAATCTCTTATAATTAGCATTTTCCTGGGACCCAACCAGATTTTTTCTTCTTTCTGTTAATTTTTAGTAACTGTTACCTCTTGCTTCGAACCCCTCCTCTCCCTTTCTTTCTTGGCATTACACCTTTTAACTGTTTTATTATTTTCAAATATTAATTGCTGTATCAATATTGATTACTGCTTCAGTTTTGTCAGCACGAATCATACCTATTTGCCACACTAGCCAGCCTCTTGCCGCTACATAAGCTGAAAAGCAAAGTTTGCTGGTGCTCAGCAGCTTCCCTCTGAGGACCTGAAAGCGTTTAACAAGAGTGGGCACTGCAAATATTGTCCCACTCTTCTCCTTGGGGGAAATGCAAACCCTGCGAGTGTTGCAATTGCTTGCTCAAGGTCATTGTGGAATAAAAATCTGAAATCCCAATTCCTTTATCATTGCTGCGTGTCTGGGAATTTGTTACATGCACTAAGAGCTTGCTTTTACCAGTCCATCATGGTAATGGAATGGATGCTCAATGGGAAGAAAATAATTAGCATTTGCAGACAATCATGTCACTCTGATTTATACATGAGAATCTGACTGCAAAAATGTTTAAAAAGAAAGCCCTAACCTTTTGTCAAATGACACAGTGTGATTTATAATTAGATAATAGCTGTTGTCTCCTAGGGGTACTGACAACCTGGAATGATTTTCACCAGATTATTGTGGGATCAATACCAGCTGAATAATTAAAATTCAATACTGCTATGTCTCTATCAGTAACATTGTAGGAATGATGTATGACATATTTAATTGAATTTGTCAGACACTACACTACATGCATAGATCAGGGAGATATTTTTAGAGTTCTGTATTTCATTTCCTCGTTATACTTGCCTTGTACTTTTAACAGTCATGGTTACTTCCAAGCAATGAGACTGCTTGCTCAGAGAGCACTGTAAACAGTGACCCTGAGTTTATGCTGACCTTTCACTCTAAATGTTAAGAGTCTTAATGGAGACTTCCAGTAATTAATTCATGGTAAATGTTAAATTTCAAACAGTGACAAAGAGGAGGAAAAGAAAAGGTTTTTGTTTCTTTTTCTCGGTGGCTGGCTTGTTAACTCCTTTGTTACTAGTGCTAGGCAGTTTGTGTTTCGTCCATCAACACCAGAAATGTGAGGTGGGAAAGGATGAAGGCTGGTGGAATGTTCTGTGGAGTCATTGGGCATGCAGGGCTCATGCTTTTAGAGCAATGGGTTGCATTTTCTGTTGAGAACTGTACAAAGTGTGAAGTGGTTTTGGTCCTGACCATCCAATACAAATGTTGTGTTCCTCACGAGTGTTTGAATATTAGCATCCTCTAATGGCAAGGCACCTTTGCATGTCACACTGCAAAAACACCTCAGAGAATGAGAGAAATAACATTTCCACTGATTGTTCATCATGTCCTAGGATCAAGGTGTGTCTCTTGTTGCTTACCCTGGACTGATAACTCTGCTGTGCCCTGAATTCTAACTTAGGGTTTTAAGTAATAAGCAAGCACGATGGCCCAGGGCAGCAGCTATGAAGAAGCTGCCTGCCTCTTCTTAAGGCTCACACACTGCTCAGCTTGTGACATTGTGATTAAAATTAATGTAAAGATTTGTTATCTTTCACCATAGAAAAGAAGGAAAGAAAATTAAGCTTAGGTGCATTGAATATTATTATTTTTTTCCACTGATTATTGTCAGTTCCAGTTTTAGATTTCGCCATTGATCTTATTAATATTCATGCTGTTAATTAACTAATTTATATTCACCTGCTCTGCCTGGTTTCATACATGTGAGTTTCTTGCTGTATCCCCTCTGTGCCCCACTCCAATGCTAGCCAAGCTTTGAGTCTGCTCTGCATAATTGAACATTCATTTTCATTACATACATATTCCTTCCTACATATTTCTTTAAAGTGAGTTTATTCACACTTATTTTCTACATTGAGGTTCTTTTAGTTACAGTTGTCTCAATCTTTCTCTTGCCAGCTCAAGGACTGAATATTTAATTTATAAATTCAAGTTGATTTCATTAAATACTAAGTGTTGAGGCACTAGGGGAAGTCTCTGCTGCAGCTTCCAGGTACTGAACTCTCCTAAAGATGGCAAGCAGTGGCAAATGATTCTGTGCAAGAGTTTTGTTGGTCCACAAGGAAATGGGTTGGAGATACAAGATGCAGGATTGAATTTTGCTTCTTTCACAGCTATTGCAGACAGGGTTTTATTCCCCTGGACTTCTAATGGTAAAAAAGCCCCAAACACCAGAAAGGTAGACAAAGAAAGTTGTGATGCACAGTTATAGTTATCTACAGACTTTCTGAAGTTCTGTGTAGGACAGTGATGCCATGTTATGGCCTTAGGACCTAGTTTCAGCTTCTATGCTTCTGCCAGGCGCACCTTTTGCTCTTTTTCCTTCAATCCCTCTTGGAATCATTCCTGGGTTGAGTCTTGTCCCCTGGAAGTTAATGGAATCTTGACTATTTGACTTCAGTGAGATCAAGACTATTTACTCTTAACCTTCAGTCATTTTTCAGGATATTTTGTGAAGCAGTGCAGATGAGAGTTTGTGGGTTTTTCTTGGTTTTTCTTTTGAACACAGACTCAGAATTCGCTTTATCCAGGGCTTTCCTACAAGAGGTGTACTGAAGCAAGGACTTTGAGCCACGTTTCTCACTTTTTTGCTTGTCTGAAGTTTTTCTGAGCTGCACTGATGAAACTGCAGTGCTGAAGGACCAGCAGGAAACCTGTCACAGCTCAGTCAGAACCTTTGGGAGACAGTCTGTGTTTTCAGAAGTGGCACATTTTGTTGGGGATCCCTCTCAAAGGTAGCCTCATTTGTGGAATGGAATGTGTCCTACTGCTGCCCCTCAGAACTGGCAGCCACAGCTGCGTCAGAGCTGGAGTGCTCAGAATCTCATCCAGCACACGGGGAATAACAACTCTCTCGTGCTTTCTTCTGAAAGTAGTCAGCATTTATTTCCCCCTGAGCAGAAGGCTTTCATCCTTACAAATAGATGGCTTTTATCTTTCTTGAGCTGTTTTTTCTTGCAAACACTCCACACCAAACAGGATGATCTTGCTTGGCTACACGAGCCCCATGTTTATCCTGCACGCCTGTCCCTCCTGTAAACACTGGGTAAGGATCTCCTTGATCACCATGTCCATGCCAAATGCCCTGCTATTACAAGGGTGTATGATATATATTTTCTTCTTAAAGATAATCAAGCCTCAGTTTTAAAAGGAAATAGTTAAAAAAGATTTTCTGTATCTTTACTGCTCCCATGTTTCTCTGGTGATGTAGAATCTTCTAATTACTTTTAACAAGAATGCTTTTGCTTCTCAGCTCATGTCTTTAGTGTATATGCTGCTGCTTCTGTTCTGATGTGTGTCCCAACGATATACTGATGGTGGGTGTTTATGTCCTTACTCAGGTAAACAAGACAAATTCTTTATTTTTTTTCCTTTTATAATCAACTTTTGCTGTTAGATCCCCCTCTTTCCTTGTTAAACATAACCCTCTGTAGGCAGTTGTCTTTAAATCCTCTCACACAGAGTTGGAAACAGCATTTCTGATCTGTGAAAGGTTTTTGTGGTATTGGTGGCTTATGGTCAGATTTTTTTTTCATATTGTATTTTCAGTTGATGAGCATATTACTTTGGGTGATCACTCAAAACAGGACATTTCTTGCTTTAATGAAACAATCAAGAAGTGATTGACAGGAGAGGCAAGGTTAGATCAGAAAAGGGAAAGAGTAATTTTAAATGCCTGTAAAGCTATTTTTGAGAAGCAAATAGATGCTTCTGTAACCTGAGTGAAAAAAGAAGTTTTAAAACACAGCAGTAAATCTAGTTAAAGACAGAGACAAAATGTTAATACACCTGATACGATGATATAAGAATTGTTTGAGGAGAAACACCTCAAGAGACAATTAGTGGACAGAAAAAATCCTAAAACCAACATTCGAATTTTTGTATAGAAGTTCAAATATCTCTTTCATTATAAGGAATGTAGATAAATTGTGCTAATGAGATTGTATCACACATAAGAATGAGTAACAGTAGAAAACAAATACGAACAGCCAATGAAAAACTTTGCATTTAAGCGCTTTGAACCCCTTCTTTTCAAATAAAACAATCTTATCAGGACCTCACCAATGCCATGGTGTGCTATGCACTACCCGTGCATGGCAAATCCTTTCCTGTTTATAAAATAAAATCCAGCAAATAAACATAAGAGATAGAACAGGACTGATTTCTGCCAAGCTTCAGGTTTTAGTTTGGTCACTTAGGTCAGTGAGCTGGTAAATAATGTGCTATTCACATTGGTATAATAGGAGCAAGAACACAAAAATCACCTGGTCGTCCATTTTGGTGAAGGTTAGCCAACATAAAACATATTCAAGTGCCCACTTCAGAGGTTTTTATCACATAAATAACTCTTCTTAATACTTGAGAGTAATTAATTGCTGGAGAACGGTTGCAGCATTCTTGGCATTGTGTGAAATGTAAGTGAAAACACTGCCATGATGTGCACGAACAAAGCTGCTGCTGTGCAATCTCTCAGGTGCCAAAGGTGCTCTGTAAATGCTATATAAAAAGTCAAAGGCAAGTGGAACGAGTAGGAACCAATTCTTTATGTGAGGTGGTGGCTAGCTCAGAAGCTGAGGTCAAGCATCAGCCTTGAAGACATTCAGACATGGACTTTTCACAGTTTTTGTTTATGGATGCGCTTGATATGCAAGATGTGGCATTTACTTTTGGATATGTTGGGGTAAAGTCAGTAATCAAATTTAAATAGGAAAAAATGGATTAAAAGGATGGGAATATGCTTGATTTGTGTTTCCAAGGCTTATAAGCACAGATTTTGATGGGCCATATGGTCTCTTGTCTCTGATACTGCACTTTGTGCTTCCACCATGCTAATATCCCAAATCTTTATTTTAATTGTTTTTCAATGTTCTTGTTTATAGAAAAGAGAAAATATCCAGCACACACAGGACTGGGAAAGGCCTGTGTGCCATGCAGAGCACTTGGTGTGCAGATGGGAGCTTTATGGCAGGCAGCCTGGCTTGCCATAGGGTGGCTGGTGTGCCAGAACTCTGTGGTGTAGACAGGGTGCTGGAGTCTGTTTCCTTTTACTGTCTGGATAGTCAATGCTTTTCATTTTGAAGTTCAATGCAGCTTAATTTTCTTCATTCCTGTATCCAATCCTGAGCTGTATGTTTCAATATAAAGTAGATTTTCAATTCTGTGACCAATTTTCTCTTTATAGCATTATTGCTGGAGACTGACATTTAAATGCAGTCTTGTTCCATAAAGGGTACAATACAGGAGGGGAATGATTTAAAAATTTTGCCACGAGTCCTTGAGGATGGAAGGTTGAATACTGTTTGCTGAAGTCAATAGGGTTGTTGTACACAGGCTTTGTGTGTGTGAGCACAGGAGGCTGAAACAAATCAATTTCCATTGACTTGTCTAGCAAAGGAGCCATTATTTAGAACTGAATAGCCATTGCTCCTGTAATATAATGTGAAAACTTATTGTAGTTTTACTAAGAAGTAGGTTATGATGAAATTATTTGTTTAAAAGCGAATTGAAGATGCCTTCTGAATATAAATTTTGGATGTATTGATCGAAATTTTTTGATGAATAAATCGTGTTTGTTTTTTAAAGCTGTTATCAAGAGTAATATCAATCTCACATTGACAATGGAGTTTATTGGTACAGAGAATTTTCTGGCAGTTATTCAAATAGAAAAAGCAATTACAGTCCTAGTGAAAGCAGCACTGTTTAAAGAAATGCAATAGTAATGCTTGAAGCACCAGTCCCCTTATAAAAATCTCTGCATTAGTTTTCCTGCTTGGTATTTTGCCAGTTGAAATTCCCTGTACTAGTAACTTTTGAGGTCTGAATTGCTGAAGAAGTTTTTATGCCTCCCTTAGTGTACAGTTTATGTTAACAGAGTGAGATATTTGAGGTCTGAAAGGGATTTATGCAGTAAAACTGGCTGATCACACCTTTTTAGTATTCTCTGTGCCTCCTTGTGCATCTTTTCCCAAGCCATGCCACAGGTCAGGGGGATAAGCACTAACTCACTGGAGTCCACTTAAGGGAGCTCCTGTGGAAAGAGTAACTGTCAGCAAAACCAGTTTCTGCACAGCAAATCATTCCAATGGGAAAAAAAAAAAGACTTTTAGCAAAAATTCCATGAAGTCCATAGAAATGAACACTTAGAATAGGAGAACTTGATTAAAAGGAGCAAATGCCACTCTAAGAGGCACATTGTAAATATAATGTAAATGAATGTGAAGGGCCAGTGACCTGCCTTGTACATTAATGCTCATTATTCACCCTTTGGAGGGGAAAACCCACAAACAAACCCAAACAAAACCCCCCACAATTCCCCCCTCCAACCCGAACGTAATTAGCTTTGCAGTGAATTTATAAATTCCAATGAATTCTGCTGTTAGATGGCACAGAACATGCCTAGCTTCAGCAGAACAAGATTTCCCCATGGTATTTGTATAAAAATGCTATTCCATCCATTTTCATTTAGTCCCAGAATGAATGTGCAGTGCAGGGAATTGGCCCTGACAGGTGTCTGAGCGCTGCCCGTGCCACCACGCCTGTGCCTTTGTGCTGTGAGCTGCTATCAGTGGGAATCACACCTGTGACATACATCTCTGCTGCTCCCAGTAGTGGCATCCACCAATTCTCACTTGGGCCCAAGCCTCTATTAATCTGAGATTTCTTTGTTTAGTGGAAAAAGTGAACAAATGAAAAAACCAACCCTAGACCGAACAAATGAATGACTGTAGACTGAAACTAGAGGTGGCTATGAATATTATTTATAGTCAGCTCTTGGGGTTTATAAGAGCAAAGCATTTGAAACCTAGGAAAAGCTTTCTTGTGTTTTCACTTTATAAGACAAAACTGTTCTTCAGTGATCAAACACCTTTAACTGCAGGTATGTGATGACCCAAATATTAGAAATGTGGCAAAGGACTGGGACAAACCCAGAACCTGCTTCTAGCTTGAATGAAAGAAACTGAATTTAAACTCTGCACTTTCAATTGTTATAGGTGAAAAAAAACTCTTTCAAATTATTTCAAGTAAGAATCCAGTCCTTAGGAACCAATATGTGTTTTGATTCCTATTGTTTCCTGTCAAAGCAACAGAGGAGAGGGATATGAGCTGTCATTAATTAAGGGTATTTTGAAGACTGCTCTGGATATGTTTTGGTGAGCTCTGCATGGAGCCATAGCTCGTGATCAGTTTGTTTCTTCCCTCCTCTCTCATAGCTTGGGGTTACAGTTTGAATGTCCCAGGTCTGGAAATGCCCTACAGTGAAACAAAATTGAAAATGTTTACGTTGCTTTCTGAATTAGCAGCATGAATCCACCAGAGTAAGAAGTGCATGAGTTTGAAGAGTAGATGTGCATGCATTCTTTAATGTGTTTAGATAAATCCTCTGTGGTTACAAGGAGCCAGAGTAACTCTTCTATTGGCAACTTCCCCAGCTTTGCACCATCACAGAGAAAAGCTGATCAAGCTGGCTTGCTTGTACTTGATTAACATATTCTTTTGACATTGTGTGTGTAGCATGTGTTTTAAATTTTAATAATACATAGACCTTATGCTGCTTGTTTGTCAGCATTCTCCTTAAGAATTCTCTGTGCAGAATAAAAATTGAGTGAAATGTATTGCAAATCAAACAATGCCATTTGTAAGCCTCTGCTTTCAGAAGTTAATTATTATTTATACACTGGAGCCTCTGTAACAGCCTCAAAAGTTATACCAGGAGAGCAGGTGAGCTTCATGCTGGGAAGAGGCCATAGAAACATGCAGTCAAAGCAGTGCTGGTAGAAATGAGCTGCAGGTGTTCCTGCCTCTCAGGCTGCTGTTAGTACAGTGAATCTGTGCTTGAAAGCCCTATGCTGGACTGGGTTTTGTTCTAAATTAAAGCAGTTTTACCCTTGATTCTTTGTCATTCACTTTGGCAATGAACCTAAATTACTGTAATGATTGTCTTGCTCTTCCCTGTGTATTTCCTTGTATTTCCAGGAGTCAGTCTGATACATTGAACTAAGTTGAGGAAAAATAATGAGTCTTGGAGGGGAAGGGGAAAAACCAGTGAATTGTCTCGTGTTAATTCAGCTTCACAAACACAACCTCTGGGATCAAGGACTGCAGGGGAGGGGACAGAATGGGGGCAGAATTAAGTCCTCTTGAAGCTGGCTATGAAATATGTCTAACTTGAGGCTAGAAGTCCCCTTTTCGAGAATTAAAGTTTGGATCCATAGTACATCCTTAGAGGCCAGTTAAAATCAGGCTTCAAACTATTTAGTCAGTTTATGCACCCAAATCTGATTGCAATTGAAAATTTAATTGCCTAATACATATATACCCTTTGACAGACCACAGATATGAAGGAGCCTAAAAACTGCCCAGGTGAAATTGTACTGCAGTCCTAAAAGCCAGATCTGAAAATATTTATGGATGATATATGGAAGTGAAAGGCACTTTTTAGTGCAGAAAATCTGCAAGTGTGGGGAGAACAGGAACTTCTCTGTGTGATTTACATTAATGAAAGCACATGTTGTTAAGTTGGTTGTACCAGTTTCAATTCCTAATAGATTAATGAGACAACTTTGAGTCTGCTCACTGAGTCAGAGCTTGAAAGGATTCTGGTAGAGTGTTTGCAGCTCTGGGCTCAGGCTTGGCTCAAACTCTGCTGAGCTCCAGGGTCTGAGGAGGGCATGCTCTCCCCTGGTAAGGAAAGGCATTATTTCCATCCTCCCATTCCTGGCTCTCTGTAATGCAGAAATGCAGGATGCAGCCCAGCAGCACAGCGCCTGCCGTGGGCTCTGTTGCCTCATCAGTGCCTGGGCTCTTCACAGGAGGGATGAGAACAGAGGGGGGCTCTGAGCTCCCCTTGTTTCTGTGCATGAACCTGGTGTAGCACTGAAGGGTCAGATGGTGCCAAGCACTACTCACCACACACATCACAATCTAAACACCAAAACTGAACGATCCTGCTCTTATTTCTGCCAAAGATCAATATGACAGTTACAGAGAATTGAAGAGAAAAGAATTTTATTCTCATTCTTTGTGACTTTTTCCATATATTAGCTCATGTATTAGCTTATCCTGGGGACAAAGACAGGTTTTCCTTTCTTATGTGTCAAATGTCATCTTTACTACAAGAGGAGGGGATAAAACAGGGACTTAAGTGCTGAAGGATGGCAATAAGTTCTGCAATGCCATGGGAATTAGGTGACCTCTGTGGAAGCTGATAAGTGTCTCTCCATGTGTAAAGTCCATGGAGACACATGGACCCAGCTCTAAATCCAGCCCTAAATTCACATGCATCTCTCCAGCTTGAGGCAAACTGTAACATGAAGCTAGTTCTCACTGTCTGGTAGGGTTGCCAAGTTACCTAGCATGTAGATTCTCTGAAATTGCTGTCTTGGTGGTAGTAAGCAGACAGGAGAACAAAGCACACAACAGCAAAGGCAAGCAGAGCATAGACCATGGCCCAGAGGAAGCATAAAAGTCTTTTTTTCCTGGATCATATAATCAGATCTGTGTTAGTTCATCATTGAAGCAGTATCACAGTGACTTTCTGTGGTTATTTCATACAAAACCTTGGACACCACAGAGTGTGCTGAACCCATTAAAAGCAGCATTTGGAAAAATGAGTGTGGCACTGTACAGCTTTTGAAATTGTTTTCTTCAAGGTGTCTCTCACTAATCAAATGGAACCTGTGGGGGAATGAAAAGAACCAAGCAGCATGTGAAAGGTACTTACCTGAAGGAGAAAGTGGACTTCTGTTATTGTTTTCTATGACTATGAAATCAGAGTAATCATAACAGGAATTTTTCTGTCTCTTACATTCAAGTAGGGAATCTTTAGTTTATCATATTGGGCCTTTCCACACCCTTCCCTTACCCCCAAGTTACCATCAGGAGCATCTGCCTCCTATATCTTTTATCTGCTGGCTATTACATGTTGGTATACTTTGGGCTTTTGTTTTGTAGGGATGATGCTTTGCTTTCTGCCCAGTGAGAGATCTGAGGCTGCAGGTACAGGGACACATGGAAAGGTGTCAGCAGCTTTGTGACAGTTTCTCTGGGTGCAGACATAGCATCCAGTCAATATGCCTGGCATGTTTCTGCTTTCTCACAGCAGTGCAGAACCCTCCTGGGAGGTTTGCAGGCAGGTGCTGGGATGGGGAAAGGTGCATCTGCTGTACTGAGCAGCCAGGACGGCAGATTGCATCCTTCTCTGGTGATGATTTCTGCTGTGAAGGCACCGAGTCTGGAGTGCCCAGTTTTAAACCTGCCTTGAGAAGGGGGCACAGCTGTAGTGCTGAGGCTGCTGGAGACTTCTGCTGTAATCTGCCTTGTAGGAATGAGTGATGTGGCCAGTGAAAGCTTTGTCCACTCCCTTTGTGCCTGTGCTGGGAGATGGAGCAGGCAGGTGGGCAGGTGGCCATGTCCCCTGTGAGCCATCAGTGTCCCCTGTGAGCCTCAGACCCTGAGATTTGCCTGGCCAGAGAGGAATGTGCAGAGCTCAGCTGCAGCTGACTTTGTTGTAAGAATCCAGTTTAGTGATCTTGTGGTCACCCTTTGTCTTCAGATGGAAGATGTTATGTCTGAAATATGAGCAGAGTGATGCTTAAAGCATGCCTCATGTGACTAAGATGTAAACCTCTTCAACAGAGAGGCAACATTAGCCCCTATATTAAACTCCTCCCTCATATATATATATATATATATGAATAGATAGATATATATAAAAATAGATATAAATATATATGAATACATAGAATATATTTTATATATATAAATATATAAAATATATTCTTATATATAAATATATAGAATATAAATATAAAAATATTTTCTATACACTTTATATATATATATATGTGTGTGTATATATATATATATATATATATGTAGTCTAAACAAAACTGTATAGATGACATATTGGCAAAACACTGCCAGAATAACTTTTTATGTGGGTATAAAAATATCCTCAGTGGGTGTAAATTTTATATGCATTTCAAAATCTAAACTTGACGAATTGATGGGTTTGCAGGGCATGTCTATATTCTTTTTTTTTTTTTTTAAGATGATAAAATATTCAGGAGGTGTAGGCTCAGATAAAAATAAATGTGATCACATAATGTATCTGATTTAATTTATGGAGCAGTACCTGTCCTCCTTTAACAGGCTACTCAAGACATGTTAAAATCCTCTAATTCTATGAGTGTGCCAGCTTATCTCCTGAGAATGTTAATGCATTTGTTAACTTCAAGTGCTGTCCTTGGTTATAAGTGTAGATGGCACTTTTGTACCACTATTTACCTGTGCTTTCTCTTATTCTCTGTTCTTTTGCTTCCTCCTCAGCTTTGATGCTGTTCACTTACAGTTTCTACACCCTGACAGTTCCTATTAGCAGCTGCTGTTGTACACCTGTGGTGGGACTGTAATGGAAGCACCTTCTTGCACCCTTTGCCTGATCTTTCCACCCCCTTTTACATAGCACTTTGCTTTTCTGGCATTTAAAATCTTGAATTTATAAAAGAACGTGTTGGACTACTTATTATCATGTGCCTGGTGATATTTCTATACTTTATGCTTCTCTGACTGGAGTAAAACATCTCTGAGCTTTATATTTTGTCTAGGCCAGGTTTCTCCCAAAGCTTGCTCAAATTCAAAACTCTCAGATGTCAAAAGTACACAAAATCTGCCTTCCCCACACGTTGACCTCTGCATCAGGTGTATTGCAGGCTCAACAGGTACTGTCAGGCTCTTGTCTCCCCTGGCACTGCAGAGCTCCAATGCAGGAGAAGCAGAACCAAGATTTCTTTTTCTTTGTCACCAGATGAAGCATTAGTACTGGGTTAAGTGACCATCTCAGTAAGAAAAATACTTTTGGGTTCTGATAAGGTCTTGTGACCAGTGTCAGTGTCTATTGTATGGTCTATGAAGTGTCCTGGAAATCCAAATCAAGTGCTTCCTTTGGCTGTAAACAGCTCTTTTCTCATCTGAAACTAAAAGAGGAGAGACTATTTAGTGGGAGAGACGAGGAGACTCTATTTAGTGGAAGCATTTTCACTTCTTCACCAGCAGAACTGTAGACTCTTTTCCCTGTTAGGCTTTTACTTGATGTTCCACAGATCTAAGCCTTCCACATCAGAAATGTTAGTGATCATGTACCTGTTTCAGAAAATAATTATGGTTGCTTGGATGGAAATTGACTGATAGATGAGCAAACTTCAGACCAGTAGCACAACTTCAAACTGGCAAGGCTTATCTCTGACCTGGCGAGGCCACAAAAATTTGTTCTTTATGTCTAAAGTGTGACTTCTTAAACTTGCTCTATGATCCCCATCTTGAGCTATTGATGTCAGTGGGAATCATGTAACTGATTTGGGGGAATTAGATCAGGTTTTATATATTCATTTTCAAGTCATATCTATAGACTTTGATAATAAATTACTTTGCACTTGGGTAGTGTTAACACAGTAAACTCAATATAGCTTTGGGAGAGGGAGGTGAATTCTGTTCTGCTTTGTGTACAAATGGAGCCATGAGTTAAGTATGAATTCTTTATTATTGCCTAAATACTTGTTGATAGTGATCTCTGTGAAATAGGGTAGGAGTACCACTTCATTTTCAGTTCCTAGGTTGCATTTCTAATTTATAGTTAAAGCAAGAGTAAAATAGCTACAGCCAAACAGCTTCACAAACAGAACATCCTTATGCAGAAGTCACAGAAATGTGCCAGTATTTTAAGAAAAGGATTTAGGTAGTTTGAAGAACCTAGATTTGGTACAAGAAAGTTGTCAAACTTGTTGTTAAATGAATCATCAAGTGCCCAATTCTTTCATAGACATCAGCACAGTCTCTAAAGAGATCCCTGAAGATTGGCACCAGCAGGTTTTTGTGTGTGTAAAAAAACAAAGGTGTCTTAACTGGCTTACTGAGCAGTTGGATGGTTTTGTGGTATCCTTTGCAATCATGAGCTACATCTATTAATAGCTGTTGTTTTAGCATTTGGTCTGTGCATTCTGGACTGTGAGCTGATCTGGAGAATGCCTTAGGATTTGAAAATCTGAAAATAATGGCAAAGCTTATTACAGGCTAGAAAGACAGAGGAAAATATCCTACTATTCCCCTTAATTTTGATCTGTGTTCTCCTTTATATTTTTTGAGAGGGAGGGGGAGGGAGAGAAGGATTTGGTTAGGCTAAAATACCAAGGTCAGTAAGACATCAATGACAGGTTAGATCAATACATGCTAAATTTGGAGTATTAGTGGAAGTGAAAAAGAATCAGCAGAAAGATTTCTATTTTGTCTGTGTCTGCAAAAGGAAAGAAGTGTTGGCACCTGTAGGTTAAGCCCTGCTTGTAGGCATCTGCTGAGAGGTGTATTGAATTTTTGAATGCTGGAGTATTTAATGGGAATATGGAGAACATGACCAGTCTGTTCCTTGGATTTATGATATATTGTAGGCTGTTAAAAAAGAGAGAGGAAACAGATACCAAGAGTGGAGGAAATGAGTGCTTCTTTCAAGACTTCACAATAAGTTATTTTTGACATCAGGCTGTAGAAAGTGAAATTTTCTGAAAGATAAAACTTTGAGCTTGGCTGAGAAAACTAACGAAAGGATATGGACACATATTTGAAACTGGGACGTGGAAATTATTAGTCAGAAGGGCAGGAATATGTTTTCCCTCCTTTTGACCCTTTATCACACAAGAAAGCTCCCAGCAATATGAGGAGGTGGCTTGTCTACCATGTCTCCAGGAGAGCAGGATTTCAAACGACTGCTTGCTTGGGCTTAAAGTGCATTTTGCTTTGTGCATTGTGTTCAAAGCAAGCCTGAAATTGCAAGTAGAAGTCAAAACCATTGTGGTTTCACCTCATTTTTACACTGAGCCTATTGAGGTTTGAGTGATTTAATCCTAAAGCTGTAAATCTGGGTAAGTTCACACAGAATTTAGTAAAAGGTTATTTGAAAGAATTGCAAACTCCAAGAGATGTCAGAGAACTTTGGCTGAGCTTGTTACTTGAAAGTAATGGAGCACGAGGTCAGGGGACTTTTCCAGGATTTTCAAAGTTGCTGGGAAAATTTTTCAGGGCTCTGCTGTTATGAAGTCTGTGTCCAGCTGCATCACAGGTGCTGTCTGGGGTCAAAACACTTGTGCTGAATTTATAGTAGGGAACATTCATGAATCTCGTTATCCAAAATGCCCTTGATTTCAAAGAGGAGAATGAAAACAAGGCAAAACTGTGAAATGTAGAGTTGTGCTGATAAGGCTGTTTGCAAACTGGAAAAGGCAGGCAGAGCAAGGGGGATGCAGCGAGTGTTTGCACACCATGAGGAGTGGAAGCTTCCCCAGTCAGGGTCCTTGGCTCCTGGCTGAGCCTGCAGTGCCACTACCTTGACACCTTTCCTTGGGCTCCTTTTCTGCTATTACTGCCCATGCAGAGGCAGCTGCTTGTTCCCCAGTTTAAATGGCCCAGGAAATGTTTGTAAATGGCTGCCTTGCAATGCTTGTGTTTCACTTATGATTGAGTGAAAATTTTCCTCATGCTCCATGGTAGCCATGACAATTCTGCATATTCCTCCAGCACAAATGAAACTGTTGGATGATTAAATCCCTCCTGGGGTTCAATAACTTTCTCTTTAAAAAGCTCCCCTTCTCCTTCCCCTCCCTCCTAGTCCTTGTTAGTCTTCACATCAGCAACAAGCCCTGAATTGTGCTGTTTGTTTTGGGAAACTGCTGTTCCAAATCTCCTGTTGAGAAATGTTGAAAGCATCAGCCCAAGGGAGTGTGGACAGGGTCATTCCCTGCCGCCATGCCACAGGACTCTGTGCTGTCTCTATTACCTCCTTGCTCATTTATGGTCATGGAGTATTTTGGAATTGCAATGTTTCCTTACTGATTAGGTGAGTAGCTGTACTGGGACCATGTGGAGAAATGCTTACTTTGATCAGTGACTGAATTTTCCTTCCTCCTCCATAAAAAAAAAAAAAGGCAAAAAATAACTTGCAAAATAATTATTTTGTCCTAGAATTAGTTTTTTTTTTTCTTTTGAATAAAAGCAGTAGTGTTACATACAGGTTTAATTTTTTGTGTCTTGGTGGAAGTAATTCATATAGATTACTCAATAAATACATTTACCTCTTACATTAATAACACTATTGTGGCTTTAAAGCTGTATAAAGCACCTTTAAATGGGTGCATCTGTTGAAAAACCAGGTTAAATCTTGAGGAAATAGGCACAAAGTTGAATTGTCAGAATCACTTGTTTTTTAAAATCTTGGTGAAACCTGTCCCTGAATATAGAAATGAAACTGAGGCACAAAGTGTATGTTTCCTGGGGATAATTTTTACCTTTAGTGAGTAAAATAGCTGTCCCAGAAATAGACATAAATTTTGGATCGCTCTCTTTTAATCAAGCTTGTGTGCTACACCTCTAGAAAATTATCATCTACAGAAGCAGAACTATGGAAATGTCTGAGTGTCTTATTAAGTTCTTTCAGCCTTTAAAAACAAAAGCTTTTAAAAGATTGAGATCTTGCTCCCAGTCATGCTGGTATCAATCTTGGATAACAACACTGGTGTCAATACAATTACAGCAGATTGATACTTTTGTAAATGATGTCAAAATCTGGCTTGGTATCCAAGACTTTCTACCTCAAAAGCCAAATAGATTGTTTCAAAATCTCAGGTATAACTTTGCCAAATTTTACTTTCTACAGAATATCCTTCATTATTTTTTCATCTCTATGGGACCTAGTTATAGTAATGGCAAGAGCCCTTTCTTTACACTCGTATTCATATTGATTATAATGTGAGATGAAGAGTCCTCTGATAGAATAGCATTACTGTCTGATTTAATAAGATAATTGCTATCTTTATTCATAAATATTGTGTTTTATTGCTTTCTGTTAGTGTAGCACATGTGGGATTCATAATTTATTTCAATTAAACCAGCCATCAGAGAAGGTAGTGAAATGTGATATTAGTAATGCTGCTTTTACTGTACCACCATAGATTTTCTGGAAATGGACAAGTCTCTATGGGACAAGAGCTCTTTTCCTGCCTCTCAAAAGCACCTGATATACCTGCTGATCAGGTCTAAATAGGAAAGGAAAATTAATCTTGATGACTTGAGATACTTTCAACCTGAGTACCAGGAATGTGAGCTAAAAGGAAGAAGTGGGGGATGAAGGAGGGAGAGGGAAATGAGAAATTGAGAGAGCAGGGAGGAGAGAAGAAACATGAGAGGAGTTTCTGAGGTCAGAAAGAGAACAAAGGCTAAGATATAGAGATGGTGTAAAGTGCTGCAAAAGCTGTAGGAAAAGTACAAATGCATTTTCTATGCACAAAATACTTTTGGCCGGACAAAATGAAAGGAAGGCAATAATAAACAGAGGAGAATAAAAGGCTGTTTTTCCTCTGATTCCTGCATCTGTGGGCTAACAGCAAATTTCCCCTAATTTACACTTCTCAAGCAATGTAAAACTCCCAGGCTTTCAGCAGCTTTACCTCACACCCTGGGTTTGCAGCCCAGTCTCTGAGCCATGCCCTCCCTTCTGGCAGATTTGGAGCTTGGGCAGCTCAGGCTGAGAGCAAATGCACTTGCTGGTGCCTGTCAGGTCACTTTTGGGGATTCTGTGCCTGAATTCTGGGGGACACAGAATGAAGTCCCTTGCTCTGGCTGGCTTTGGTGGCAGGGTCAGAGGTGGCACTCAGGGGCTGAGCGTCACCAGCACTGACTGTGGGCAGCAGACTCCCTTAGTGCCTGTTTGAAGAGCAGTGGAGGAAAATTGGGGTGATTTTGAGGCAGGAAAGAGGGATGTTGTTAGAAATGTTGTTCCCAATGTGTGTTTAGGGTGTGGAACAAAAGCAGCTGCTCCAGGGCTCTCCTTCCCAAGGGCAAAGCCTCCTGGACACTGCCTCTGGCTGCTGGGGGAGTATCTGATGGGACTCTGCCCTCTGTCCTTTCCTGCATTCAGCTTGGCAGCTTCTCAGCCTTGGCATGTCATTTCTTCAGAGGCAATTATTACACTAGGAACAATTTGCATGGAAATTAACATTGGAATTAAGTGCTGCTGTCCTGTGCTTACCTCCTTTTCCAAGCCTGGAAGTTCTCAGGTGGCAGCCAGGGCTCCTGATGGACAGCACCTCAGAGCACCAACAGGGGAAACCTGCAGAAACTGCAGTAAATTTTTGTGATGCTATAACACATCATACTGATGTGTTCAACCTGATCAACTCAGGTTGAGTGTGATGCACTCTTGGCATTATTCAGCTTTCATGCAGCTTCATTTAATGCCTACTATCTTTTACTATTTACAAAAGACATTTGCTTTTTTTTTATCATACTGGAAAAGACTGCTTTGTTACTCTCTGAAGTTCAGGGAGGTCAGGAGAGAATACTGGAAATTGAACTTTTCAACCTGGTGGCCCCTGCTGTCTTGGCAGGCAGCAGTCTGACAGGAACACAAGTTCAGCAGCAGAGACAAGTAATGAAAAAATGTGGCTTTGCAACATTTCTCTGTCAATAACAAAGCTCATCTTTTTGTGTCAGCAAGACATTGCATGCAGCACACATTTCAAATTCAGTTAATCTCAAAATAATTCAAAAATCAAAGAGCTTATTCAACCAACAAGACATACCAGATTGACTCACTGTGTATTCATGGAGGGGATAGCAGAGGGAAAGAGAATTCAATATCAGAGTCAGAAAAGCAGCCCTAGTTTTTGCTTGGTCTAAATTGTTTTTAGAGCACATGAGCACAATGTGAATGCTAAAAGAGTTACCAAAAGAATATTTTATGATTGCATTGTTTGCATTACTCATCTAGGAATAAAATTGACAAAGGTGGCAGTTGTACATGCGAGCACATGGCTCTTTCTGCCTCACTGCAAGACCTTGCATGATTTTAATGCTATTTCAGGACTGCCTCTGCTGTCAGCACACACCTGACATTCAAATCTGGTGTCAAAGAGCATGTGCACACACAGTGATAGGGTAGGGGAGCTTGGTGTGATATTAGTGTTTGCTTACTCTGGTTCAGTGCTTCCTGTTGGAGATACTGCACGGAGAGCTTTCACAGACATCTTTTCATGAAAAATCCTTTCCTTAGGATTTTTCCTCCTGAGAAGCTCAGAGGCCTCAGGAACAAAATGTAAACAATGATTATCTGCTGCTGTGGAATGCAACAGGTGGATCTGTGATTGGTCTTATAGAGTTGTTTGTAATTAATGGCCAATCACAGCCCAGCTGGCTTGGGCTCTCTGTCTGACACACGAGTCTTTGTTATTCATTCCTTTCTATTCTTAGCTTAGCTAGCCTTCTGGTGAAACATTTTCTTCTATTCTTTTAGCATAGTTAAAATGTAATATATATCATAAAATAATAAATCAAGCCTTCTGTAACATAGAGTCAGATCTGTCTCTTCCCTTATCCAAGAACTCCTGTGAACATGGTCACAGAGAACAGTTCAAACACTGCTAGAAATAGAATTACCAGTGCCAAATTAATACATTTTTATGACAGGACACCTTCTAGACAGTGCCTACAGTGGGCAAAGGCATACAAATGGCAGTTGCTTGTTAATTAGAAGAATGTATTTACCTGTGAATGTAAAGGTCAGGATGCAGGAGCACCCCTCAGGCCAACAGCAGGGTCCCATGGGCCCCTGTGCCACCCAGCAGGGAGTTAGGGGTGTCAGCACATGGTTTGGGTCACTGGGATCAGGAGCTGTGGGAATTGGCCCTGCAGTGTGTCCCTGCAGTGAGCACATGGATCCCTGGCAGCCCATGGCACCACTGGTTGTGCTTCTTCCCCAGCGCCCAGCTGGGACTGAGCTGCTGTGGGATGGACAAACCAAAGGCTCCCTTCACTGCTCCTACCAACAGCTCTTCTGAGCCAGAATAGATTATTTGGCAATAAATTGCTCTCATCTCTTAGGCTTTGAGTTTATGTAATTCACATTTTGTCCTTTATAGGTATCTTAGAAGTTTTCCAGACACTGAGCACTGAATTGCTGCAGACACTCAGCAAAGTTACACTGCTCTCCTGCATGAGGTGTGAAGGGCTGTTATTCTTGGAGCTTGTAGACAGCTGAATAAACTACTTATTGTCACCTGTTATCAAGGCTTTGTTTGTCTTTGCAGAGTGTAATCCAAGACAAGTCAATTACAGACCCCTCTTTTAATTGTCAGTCAAGCAGGGAAGACAGGAACAGTCATGAAACACCTTTATTCAGGATGTGCCATGAGATGACTTCAATTTCCATGGAGACTTTAACAGGGGGATGCTGTCAGCCTTGGGGTCACATGATAGCATTTAAGCAGCCAACAGACAAGTAATGAAAAAACCCACAAAGCCCATATGACTTCTGGGTAACCTGGAAAGATAAGAGTTTTTTTCTTTTACATATTTTAGACAGTATTTAATTACTAATTGGTTACTAATCTCTGCATGACAGAGATTATAACTTTCTGCTTGGAGCAGGAGCTCTTGGGTCATGCAACTGAACCAAGTATTTCACTAACTTCTGGCCTACTCCGTAGGGGAAGGAAAAAAGTTTGGGCTTACCCCTGAACTGTACTTTTAAAGAGGAGCAGTGTTTTCAGAACAGGTGGTTTGGCTCATATGTGGGGGAATCCAGTGCTCTGTTCTGTTGTGGCACTGACCAAACATCAAGAGTTACAGGGAAAATTGTTTCCCTTGGTCTCCAAAAGCCAGGCATTTTCTCTAGTCTGCAGAGATGTGCAAGCTGCTTTAGGAGCACAGTAATCTCTGCATGTTTCTGTATTAGTTCCAGTACTTGTGACATCTTTAGTTGTTGGCTGAGTTGAGGTCAGTAATGATGTATCATGGCAGAGGGAGCTTGGTGAGGCTAGCATGCCATGGGATGATTGCCCAGAAATCCAGCTTTGGTGCATTTTGATAAGATTTATTCCATTTCCCCTGAAGAAAGACTTTTTCTTACCTGACTGTGCACAAAACTGCCTAAATCTTCATCAGACCTGTGCATCAGCCTTCGCAGGCAGCTCTGTGGCAGATCTCCCAACTCACCTCCAGTCCATGGCGTTGTTACAAACTGGGCCTGCCCATGAGGGAGAACAACAGATAAGAGGAGATTACCAAAGCATATTTGCTGTTGAACTCTTGCTTCGGTTGTTCCCTGTTGACATGATTGCTGCTATAAGTTCCTTATGTAAACATCAATTATTTATCTTCCTTTGGCAGCACTCCTCCTGCTTTCAGGTGGTGGAATGGGGTGGTGGAAGAGGCACAGTGTGCTCCAGCATCCCCAGCTCAGCTCAGCAGTGCAGGGTGGATGCTCAGCTTGCACACAAACCTTTTATGTTTTATCAATGTACATGGGGTACTTTTCTTGTTCACAGGGCTTGTCCCACAGAGCTGGTAGGGCCACTTGTGTACCCTGAGGATGTGACATGGAGAAGATGAGCCAGGCAAAAGCTGATGTCTCAGTTGCTCCATTTTCTGTCTTTTCTCTTTTTGAAAAGGGCTCCTCAGCAAAGCAGGACCAGGCTGGTTTCTAGATTTTGCTCACCCAGTACCAGGAGCTGCAGGAAGCAAGGCCAGGTCGCTGTCCCCTGCCTGCCAATAAAACAAAAGCCAGTGAAATTCTTTGTGCTCTATGTGAGTATTGATTCTAGAGGGCTGCAGTTGTTGTATTGACAAACTGAATCAAATTAAAAACTGCTGCTGACTGTTCCAGCTCTTTGGTGAGTGAGGGGGATAAAGTTTCCAAAAATGATGTAGAGGAATAATCCCCAAAGTTAGCATTAATAGGACAGAAAATAGATCAAGGTTCATTCACTAGTGATCATCTTGGCAAAGTTACATTTTTCTTTTCTGTTTTAAGCTCAAAGTTTTAGACTTTTTCTCTTTGATACTGTCAACTACAAGTGAAATCAAACCTTTTAGCTGTCTGCCTGGAAGCACTTATGTTTAGTGTAAAAGACATAGGCAATTTACAGCAAATAATAATGGAAATGTACTATAAGTGTTAGAGATTCTGAGCAGACAACATGTTATAAAACTTTATGCATTTTATACCCATTACACAGGCACAGCTCTCTTCAGATGAAAAGACAAGGCCTAGTTAACATTATTTCTTACATCATCTTTGTCATGAATGCTTTTTTCACACCCCAGCACACTGTAGTTCATCCAGTGCCACATGAGAAATATGTACACTTTTACATAAGGAGATTTCTGTAGGTTCTGTAAAGCTTTCTTACTACAAAAGGTTATTGACTGCCTTGCAGAAGAGAAGTTTGGTGTGTCAGCTTATGAAATTATTGGGGAAGAGATGATTCCTAACAAAGCCTTGAGCATATATCCCAATGTTTTAAGTTCTGCCATCCAGAAAGGCTGAAACTTCTGATTGTATTAGTAAAACTACATTAAAACAATATGGATTTTAAGGTTGTTAATATATTTTTGCTTGGAGATGATGGCTATTGCTTTTTCTGAAACATTAGGTCAAATATATGGATATTTAAAATGTCATTGGGCCAAATTCCTAACTGGTACAAGGATCAAAGAAGGTCTGTGCAAAGTCAGTCTCTCATGCCTGCAGCATATACACAGCATGCTCTCCCTTGGGAGCAGGTTCAGCTCAGATTTGTTGCTGTAGCTTCTGCCAGAAGTTTAAAGTCTGTAACAAAATCCATCATGCAGTCCTTGCAGCTGAGTGTGATGGAAATCCCTTCCCTCTGCTAATGACGTGTGAAATTTGGAGCGCACAGCTCCATGTGATGCTCTGCATTGGCTGCATGGGAAGAGCAGACTGGACAGATCCACTGATGCTGCTCTTCAAGCCTGCTGTCCTTTGGGACAGGTGTTGGAATGTCAGAACTACCTGCAGGTCTGAAGAATATGCTTTTATTATATTTGGTATTTCTGTTTCTCGTGTTTTCAGGTAAAATCTCTGGCATTACCTGTGCCAGGCAGGCCCAGGTGAGTGCCCTGCACTGCTCTGGTTCTGTCCCAGCTGTGCTGAGCCACTCTGGGCCTTTGTGAGCCCGGGTGTGGGCTGGGCAGAAGCACAGTGTGGAACTGAGTGTGGAAAAACTGATAAAGGAGAATATCCAAACAAATCTCGTTTCCCCAGTTCCCAGTGCTCATTCCCCAGAAGACATCAGGACCTGGTTGCTGCTGTATAAAGGTGTTTTTGAAAAAGAAAGCTTTATAGAATGGCTGGGCTGTTTAAGTAGCATAACTCATTTCTATCCTATTCAGGTATCTAAATATGTTTACCTTCTTTTTTTGAAGGGCTTTTTTGTTTATAAAGACAAACAATTACATGACTATCTCTGAATCATTTGGCATTCAAATGTATATAAATTCACCTGTGATTTACTAATTTAAAAAAGTTTGTAATTGAAAATTTATTTGCTAAAATCCACATTTTCCTAAATTTACCATAAATAAATGCTTTTTTTCCAAATGATTCACCAGATAAGTAAGATGGATAATTTTCCACATGCTCTTCAGTCATAAGCAGTTGTAAGGGAGTTCCATTGGAATGATAAGATTTTTTTTTTAATTTAATGGACAAATCCTATAATATTTTTTGCTGGTCTTAGACTTCATCTAGTTCACTTCCCTGTCTCCTTGTTTGTTTAGAATTTACTAGAATTTTCAAGGGTGTTGAGAAGGAAAAAAACATTCATGTGAGTCTGCTGAATCTTGAGCAACTAAGCAGTTAAGCATAAAATGTCTCCAATAAGACAGACAGATAAATGATAAAATACCTTTCTAGTAACAACTGAAGATGGGAAATATTATGTGAAGGAGGCAGGAAGTGTTTCAAAGGGCACTTGATAATAAAGGGTCTGCAAGTGTTACTGGTAAGTGATTTATTGATTTGTTCAGTGTAGCATGTGAGACTGTACTGATTTATACAGAGCATATACAAGAACCATGTCATTACAAACTGCAAACCAATCTTTAAAATTAGTTACTGTCCAATAGGTTTTGGAAAGATATACCTGTCCTGCTGCCACCCAGTCCAGAGCACAATGATTAGTTGGAGGTGGAAGCTGATGTGAGTGGATCAAAGCTCAGTGTATTAGGTCAAGCGATTTTAACATAGATTTATGAACCAAGATTTGGTTCATTTTGAGTTCTCTTAGGAAAGGAAAATTGAAGTAGTCCAAGGATTCTCCTGTTTAATATCTGTAACTTTCTTGCACTTTTCTAATGGCATTTCTCTCTCTCTCTCTCTCTCTCTGCTTTTTTCTAGGTTATCCAAACTCCTCTTTTCTTTTAGCCTCTTCTCTTGGGGTGCCACTACACTGGAAGTCTGTATGTTAATGGTGTTTTTACCAGTCCTTAGGCATGTGTATTAGTCTTCATTTCAAGATGCAAGACCTGCTTTTTGGTTCTTGATGTTCTGTTTTCAGTCTGAATTGATAACCCAGATTAACATTACTGTATCTAGATTTTTAATCCAATTCCATTTTATTTGTATTGCCTACATATAATAAGTTACCTGAGCATCTATCATTGGCAAGGATGGGAAATTGAGACCTCTGCAGAAACGATTCTGCGAGACATACAGACCTTCAACTTTAGAAGAAAGTGTGTTGCCCTGGAAATTATTGCTTGTTCAGAGAAGTGCCTTTTGGCAGATTTCTGATCTTTAGAAGTATTGGAAATTTCACCTGATTGGTGGGAGGAATGATGAGGACTCCATGATATCAGAAGGCTAATTAATTACTTTATTGTACTATATTATTTCATACTATATTACACTACATCTAAACTGAAACTGCACAAGCACTCAACTGAACGAAACCTCCTGACTGTCTCCCGACCAACCATCAGGACACAGTTTGCAGAGATTGGTCAAGAAAACAAAACGCTCACACCAGAATCCTATCAAGTAAATTCTTTCAGGTAAATAATCTTCCAACACATTCCACATGTTCCAAAGCACAGGAGCAGTAAATGAGATAAGAATTGTTTTATCTCTGTGCTTCTCCAGGAAAAACCTGAGAGAGAGAATTATGTCTCTGTTCAGAGAATGCGAATGCCACATGGAAGCAAAGCTCTCATGACACAGAATGAAACCTTGTGGCATATGTGTTTCTTAAGGGAAGATCAAGACCTGCTGTGTTTGCTATTTCCCCAATATAAAGCTTTTATAAAGCAAGTCTGTACTTGCTGATCTGATAATCCTCTGAGCCCCCAGCGCTCTGCAGGAGCCTGGACAGCTCTGGAGACACTCTCAGGTGTCCATGCCATGCTGGAGCAGCAGCAGGGCTGAGCACAGCTCCACATGGAGCTGTTCCAGCAGCAGCACACAGGGACAAGGCAGCAGTTTGTTTATTGCTGTTTATTTGCATTTGCACAGTGCCCAAAGCCCAGCCCTGGGCTGTGCAGGAAGGAAGTGTGCTCTGCACCGAGGCTGAGCAGGCAGATGAGACCAAAAAATGCTAAAAAATGTGCCACCAAAGCAGAGTGGTGGCAATAGGTGGCATTCTAGCTCCTGGAATTCAGCTCTCCAAGGCTGGCCACTCCCTGGCTGTGTCAGAAAGGAAATCTTTGTGCAGAGATTTGAGGGACTGTAAGTAACTTTGGAGATGCTCAGAGTATGTTGTTTCCTGCAATGAAAGACACAGTGGCAGAGAGGATGAAGCTGCTTTTGTGTTTTTGCAGGGAGTGGATGCTGAAGGGGGGAAGTCACTGCCTGAGATAAGTGACAGGCTGTTTCTCAGTGCAGAATGAGAGATGACAAGGCTGGGACAGGCAAGGCAAAGCTCAGAAAATGAAGATGCTTTTTGTTTGATGGAACATAAAAGGAGGACAAAATGATGGCAAAGATGACAGAGAGGACAGCTGACGTGGTCAAAGTGACAGAGTAGTAAAATCATAATTTCAAAAATATTGCAAATGGATGTGAGCAGGGACAGAATTGCATTTGTCAAACCCCAGGAAAAATACTCAGTGTTGTTTTAATAAGGAGAAAAGATGTTTGGAGCCCAGAGAGAGCTTTTCCAGTGTGATCTGATAAGAAAAGCCATATCTGAATTTGTTATGTAGAGAGCACCTGCAGGATTCACACATAATGTGGGTTTGGGGACAGAAAAGGATGGGAGATGCAGGTTATCCCAGATTATGGATTGCAACAAGTGGCACTGTACTGTTGGCAGTGACTGAGGAAAGAGAAAAAAATATTTGAGCAGTCTTGCTATGTTAAGCTGAAACTAATGAGTAGATATCTCTGAAAAGATTTTAATTCAGACAGGATATGTTGGAGCAGAGAGATAGTTTTGTGTGTTGCTAGGAGAAAAATATAAATTGAATTTATGTTTTTAAATCAGGCCTGGGCAGAAAGTTGACAGTTCCTCTCTCATAGGAGAAAGAGGGGAAGGCATTTGGGTTTCACTGTGGAAAAATTGAGCTGGAAAAAATGCCACAGTCCAGATCATTTGTGCAGGTCACCAGGTTGGTGGTGGTTTCATGTGGCTCACATGATTTAGAGAATTATGAGTGTGGAGCAGTCGTGGATTCCTTTGTGCTTTTTCAGTTGCACAAGGTAGTTAGCTGCTCTGTTGTGCCTTAGTGTGAATATAGATGCTGGCTGTAGAAGCAATTTGAAGTCCTGTTTTATCCTTGGGGAGAGGAGGTGGTTCACATGGCAGTATATTTTTCTCACTGTATCAAGTTTTTATCTGGCTGTTGAATATAATTTCTGAGCCCAGTGTGTATGTTATTTCCTCTTTGGCTTTGTATATATAATTTTAATTTGTGTCATAGGCTCAGACTGTTATCCTTTCTTTTACAGCATATTAATGAGAAACAGGAGGGCAGAGGAAATCAGAATATTTTTGGTCTAGTGCCTTCAGTTTAGTATTCTGTGTGCACTTCATTAGCTGGAGCTGTAAACAAAGTGGGGGTCTTTTTTTTTTTTTTGTTTGTTTGTTTTTAATACAGTGTGAATTCTAAAAAGTGCATGCTATACACACACTAGTTAAAATGCTTGCTTTCCTCTGTGGTGCTAGCTTCTGGGCTGAAAAATTCCTATTACTCCCAATGGAAGCACTTTCCTGGGCTGTCTGGGATGGATCCAGCCCACACTGGTGCAGGAGCTGATCCCAGCTGTGCATTCAGCAGGGAGGGTGAGCTGGGTGTCAGAGCAGGTGCCAGCATGGATTGCAGCAGGCAGGGTCTGAGCTGTGGCTGTGGTGGAAACTCAGGGGAGATGAGGGTGAGGCTGAAGGGGTGTTAATGAACTTGGGTATCACAGAAGTTGGTATTTTTATCACAGCTGACCTCGGTAAGACAATTTCTGCCTTGATGGATGGCCACTGAGTCTGGGCTTTTTGAACTTACAGAACCCCAGGTGTTAGGAAACCAAATTCTGGTCATTGATGCCTGCTGCACTCTGGCCCTGCTTTATCCTTTGCTTTCCTTTTTGCTAGGACTGCTGCTAAGGCTGGAGTCATCATTGATCCTGAACTGTCATTTGATTATCATTTTAGTTGCCTCACAAACCTTTTATTCCTTGTTCTCTGGGATGCTGGAGAGATGAGAGCAGTGCTGCTGCAGGAGGATGTGGTGCTGTTAATTCGTTTCTCTGTTATGGTCCTGCTGGGCCACTGCAATGTGGGGCTTTTAACTTTTCATGTTAGAGCTCACCTGCAATCCTGCTCCTGGCATTCCAACTGGAACACATTATTGAGCTGCTTGGAAGCTGTTTGTGTTGTCTTACAGCATGTTGGGATAATTCTAAGGGGCCACTGGCTTCCCAGGCTGGTTCATGCCACCGTGCACGTGTTTCAAAGACGTGTTTGCATTAAAGTTGCAGCTCAGATTGGGAGCTGGATTCTGAAATGAGTCTCCCAACAATCCCCAGTTTCTTTCATTTGCTTCACAGAACAGCCTTGGAGAGCAAAGCAGCTGCATTTTTCTGTGACACAGTGGGCTGGGAGATGTGCTGCCTGTACCCTGTGCTGGATCAGAGCAGACAGTCCCAGCTGCCTCCCTCATCCCAAAGCACAGAGCAGCATCTTGTCCATCAGATCCAGCTGTTTGCTTTAGCAATCCCTCTGCTGTGCTGCATTACTTGTTACCTTGGATTGTGTGTGTATTAGACAGGATTCTGTGACACTTGTGTGTTTTGGTGGCATTCATTGCCTAAAGAATTACTCTATGTTATCTTAGCTGTGTGGTGTTATTTAGTGACAAATTTCCTTTATTAGTTCTGTGTTGTGTCACTGGCAGTCGTTTGTCCCATCTCACACAGTCAGCTGCACATAATTTGGCTGAGGTTCATTAATAGGTTTCTAGTTTATGCTTAGACTGCGCTGGATTTCTGGCAGAAGAGGTATCACCTTTGAAAGCATTAGAAGGTGAGAGCAGCTAATGAGCAAAGACTGCCTGCCATGGTGAATCCTGCTGGGTGCCTCAGCTCTGCTCCACATCCCTGTAGGGCTGGGGCATCTGACACCTCTCAGGGAGAAATGGGAATAACCAGTTTTGGGACATAGGGAGCAAGGGGCAGTGTGAATGTATGACTTGCTCAGGCAAGAGGCAATCTGTAAAACACAGGGAATTAAGTCTGAGCCTAAGATCAGCTCAGAATAAATGTCTGAATCACTAGATTGTAGTTTCATTTTTAATGGTTTCTCAGTGGGAATGAATGAGAAAAAAAAATGGGGATGAAAACAAATAGAAATCAGTGTTTGTGCCCTTATGTCAACTGCGTTTCAAGTGTCTGCTATTGTCTGTGTTATCTTTGCCTCTGCCTTAGAAATTTGCATAGTATTTTATTATGTCATTTTAAGGGTTTTTAGCCTGCATTAGGCAGAATTAATATCCCATGGCACCCAAACTGTCCGCTTGCTGTACCTCCTTATGAGACACTTTTCTCTAGGGAGAAAGTTCTGTGCTGCACTAAACATTTCTTGGGGCACATTCTCTGCTGTTTGTTAAATGTGAGTGGTAGCAAACAGCATTACCTTAATGTAAGGCAAAACAACAGCAGCAGGATTTGGGGAAGGAGCCATCCACACTGGAGTCACTGGAACTTCCTTGTGTCTGGATGCAATTGGTGTAAAATTGACCACCTCCAAATTTCTTGCCACTTGCTTTGATGTTTTATCACTCATGGACTGAGTTATCTCTCTTGTAACCAGTCAGTGCACTTGCTCTTGTTGTGCATCACATTCATGTTTATAATAATAATAACAAGAGTTCCTTACACAATTTTGTAGAGAAATAATTGTTTTTACCTTTAGCTTCTAGTGTCAAGACCTATCTGTTTGGCATTAACATTTGCATACTGATCAGTTAAAATGCTAAAATTAACAGAAATTGCTATGCTCCCAGTTATCTGCTCCCTGTGAAAAAGACAAATACAGTCTCACAATGTATTATTTGAATCACTAAAAATGAAACATTGCTATGAAGGAAAAGTCCACTCATCAGCATTTTTCCTGACCAGCTCCTATTTGCAGATAGGCTTATGCTTTCAGAGTTCTTATTAAGCTTATTTATGTACTTCCATTTTCTCTGCATGAATTAGAAAACAGATTAAAAAAATCCTAATTTAAAGTATAATTTATGATAAGTTTTTGGCACTGCAAAGGTTGATCGTGGAAAAGAATTAAATATTGGAACTTCATTTCATATATATGGTGTCTGCTGTGACAATGGAGTTTGACTGCAGGACTTCTTTTCCTTCTGAAAATACTAATTGGATTTTCAATAGGATGTTCATGAGTAAAAGATGGTGCTACACAGTAAGACTTTTTTTTCTTTAAGTAGTTCTGTTTAATGAAATGTATAAAAATCTTATATTGTTCTGTCAAAACAGAAGTAATGTGCTTACTCTGTTTCCTGCTGTGATCAACCAATCTGGTAATTTAAATCTAAATGTGCCATAATCTTGAACACCGGGAGGATTAGAAAAAATGATAAAGAAAACACCCACGTTTCCATTTAATAGATGGCCTTTTGAGCTCATTGCCAATTTAGTGCTGTCCTTCCTTGCTGAATACAAAAACAAATTTCCTGAAAATAATATCAAAACAGCAAAAGTGCATCAATTAAGCCGCAAGATTCAACAGGGCATCTTTTAATGGGCCATTAAGCCTGGGGTGTATTGTGAAATACCAAAGTAAAGGGCAGATTACTTAAAGTGGCCACAGAATATATTAATGATTCATTAAAACATGCCATGTAAACAAATGGTCATATCATAACTAAGTGGCCTGGTTATGCAATCATTTTTAGTGGTGTATTAAAGGAGGAGATTTACAAAGAGCAAGTTAGAATTGGATCCAGCCTGTTAAAATGAAGACTAAAGTTATTTTTAAAACCTGAAATATGTAATAGCTACATTTTTGCAAGTAATATCCCACCGTGATTGAAGGAAGCAAATGCGTTAAGCAAATAATTTTCCAAAGCAGTAATTTGATTGAGTGCCTGGCATTGTTGCTGTAGCTCAAATTAGGTTCCTCACTGGCAATCCTGAGTTTGGAGTTACCAGTGATCCTGAGCCATCATTTGGTTCCCATTTTAGTTGTCTCTCAAAACCTGGGTCTGTTCTCTGGGATACTGGGAATATAAGAAGACCAGTTCTGTTGCCACACTGGTAATTCATCTCTGTTGCATAATGCCACAAAAAGCATTAAGTGGACCATAAATGGAGGAGACGTCTGGAAAAATAGAGTTCCAAAGAAGGTGTTTCTTCCTTTTCAGTTCACATCAAGTGCAAGAGCAGCAGGCTGTGGGAAGAAAGTAATAATCTCTGTTTTGTAGAGGAATCTAGATTTGTTTTTCAAGGGATGGGTTTAATTTGTCTTTTACAGACATTATCCAAATGGTGTAAAAACTGGCTCTGAGATGGGAGGTGGGAAGGAAAATTTCTGTCCCTAGTTGGTGAATTACCTCAGCTGCAAGCATCTAAGACTAAAACTAAACTCCACTATGTGTAATTGAGTGAATGGTAGTTCTAATTAGTAGCTCTTATGAAAGGACTTGTAATAAACTCTTCTATTTTATTTAGCTACATCAATTCACAGCAAATGGATTGCAATGAAAGTTAACATTGCAGCGATTTCCTACATAACACCATCCCTTGCACGCTTGGAATCCACAGCATATAATGGTTGTCATACCCATGTCTCCCAAAAAATAATTTTCACTCTGCAGTTGGTCTACCATTTATACAAACTAAGACAGTAACAAAAGAGAAGACAGAAAACCACATTGAAAACCATGTGAGCTGCATGTGGTTTCTTCTTGATGGCTTTTAATGTATTACTGATCTGAATATATGGTAAATAGTGCAGGTTCTTTCTTTTTGGTAGTGCTGCCCCTTTTTCCTTGCCTTTAAAGAGTGTGTGTTCTTAGGGCTGCTCTGAGCATCTCTCACAGACCAGCCTGGAGGGGGCTCTGAGCAGCCTGGCCTGCTGGGAGGTGTCCCTGCCCATGGCAGGGGCTTGGAACCAGGCGGTTTCTCAGGTTCCTTCCAACACAAACCATTCTGTGAGTTTGTGGTGGATTTAGATAAAACCATTTAATGTGTGGTGCTTTCTGAGCTTGATTCAGCTCCTCTAGAGAACAAAGAGATTTGTGAAAATGTTGTTTGTAAAAACAAACTGTAATGGGGGGTGCTGGTGCCTCAACTTCAGGAATACACTGATGGCAAATATTGGCGCTGGTGAGGTGGCCTTTTGCCTGCTCACTCTGAAATGTAGGAACCCTAAGAAAAGGAGCTGTGTGTATTCAGTTCCAGTTTCCTTTTACAGACCTGGAACTTGACCAGTACATTTTTATTAAAACATAACTCCTTTATCAGCTGGTATTTGCTTTTGTACATGTGGTTTTCCTCTATATTTTTTTTTCTATGAGGGATGAGAAGTAATTGCTGAGAAGTTAATTCTGGTTTTTCCCAACATTTCTTCCATTTCCTTCTGACCCTTTCATTTCCCCTGAATACCTGCATTTACAGCCTTTCTCCTATGTATTTTGCACCTCCAGAGTTCTCTACCAGTTCTTCTTTTTTCGTCCTGCATTTCTGCAGCTCCTTTCCTTCCCTGTGTTTGTTATGCTTTTGCCTTCCCCCTCTCACTGAATTCAGTAACAAAACTGCCAGTAATTCCTCCCAGAGCCACGCTGACCCTGCCCTGCTCCCTGGGACACAGCCTCTCTTTCCACTTTTAAGGGCTGTGAGCTACTTGCAGACTTCCCTGCTCTGGGCAGCCTCTTCTTTGACCTTGTACAGCATGTTAAAGGTTGTGTATAGTATATAAAATAAAACCTCACCTGCAAAGTAAGCCAAGTCATTATTATCTAACCCTGGTGCTCTGCAGGGTCAGCAAGAGGAGCTGTTACTGTCAGTGTGAGGATGATACTGGAGTGCTCTGTAACCTCCAGAAACCAGTGGAAAATAAACCCTTCAAGGCAGCAGCAGCAGCGTTTCCCTTGTAGCACAGAGCAATGTTTGTGTACTGGAGAAAAGTGCAGCACCATAATGACAGTGGTATCCAGCTTCTGCAAACAACATGTTCTGACGTGGTCACCAAGTGCTGGGAGGAGCTGAATTGCTGTGTGGGGTTTCTGGGATGGAAAAGGGCTCTGTTGGCTTGGACTTGAGTGGCTGAGTGTTCCTCAATGACATTAACTCCCACAAGGTTCTTTGCAAATTTAGGTGATTGAAGTTTTGTACCCACCTTGCTAATTGCACTTACTGGTCCTTTAGAAAGCTGTTTCCTCACTTCATCAGAAAATACTTGTGGTGGTGAAACATGATGTTTTCTTCAGGAGAAGAGTGACAGTCAGAGAGTAGCTCTGGGATCAGTCCAGTTTTGTGTTTTTGATAAGGTGGTGATAACTTTCAGATCCAAGTGTCTGCAAAGTTTTCTTATGGGTCTGAACTAGAAATGTCACCCAGCCTCTGTCTCTAATTCAGCATCTGCCTGCATTTCTCTTTGCTGAAACTGGTAAAATCCTGCTTCAGCCAGGTAATGGGCCACAATAGACCAGCTGTGCCTTTTCTTTAACTTCTTTGAGAGGAATTGACTCATTCCTGTTCTTGTTCATCATTCTCTTTCCTCAGGGCATGTGGCCCTCCTTTCCTCTGAGTCCAGGGCTGGATAGAGTTCACTGCTACCCCTGCTCCAGCCTGTGTTTCACCAGGAATGTGAAAATGCCTCTCAGGCATGTGGCAACTGCAGCAGACCCTGATAAATCCAATTTTCTACCTCCCACCACCACAAATGAATCCAACCCAATTTCTACTTCTAGCATTCATAGAAATTCTTCCTCAAAATGGTTTTAGACAAACCTTTAACTCAAACTGAATTCAATGTGTGGGGGTTTTTTTACGATTGATGATGGTAGGTATATAGGAGACATTGGTGGGTACCATTTTGTCATCTCAAATATGAAGCTTTTTTGCCTCCATTGTTAGAAGTCTTGGGAAACTGTGGAAGTTTTGGGTTAATTTTGTTCCCCACTCCTCTAGTTTTCTAAGCCAGATAAGCCAGAGAGGCTTTTTGAATCTCAGGCAGCTGCTGGTGTTAAAAGTACTTCTTAATTGCATATTTTTGAGAGGTTATAATGGCCCAGTGATTTCCTAGATTTGCAGGCCAGAAGACATTACTGTGATCATCTACTCTGACCTCCTTCAGAGATGTAGGAATCACAGGGTGAAATCCCATTAAATGGATTAAATAGTAAGTGTAAAATTAAAAAGATAATAAAATTTAATATTTCTTCTTGATGCTGGTCCAGGACTTAAGGTAGTGAGGTAGTGCAGTGCAATTTTACCTGATTTCCATGTTCCTGTGCTGCAGGAAAAAAAGCTTTTTCTCTCACTTTAGCAAGTGTTGCCTTTTTCCTCCCCTGAGAATCTTAAGGAAGTGTAATTTTGTTGGCTGTTAGGCTATCCATGCATCTGTAACCACTGTGGTACCTCATCCCTGTCATGCCTGCAGCCTGAGGCCTCATGTTCATGTGACACATCCCTTAGCAAAGATGATGGAGGGGATGTGTTTGACACGCTCAGGATCCAGGGGTAGCTCTGGCGCCCACACATCATCTGCCAGCTGGTGTGGATCTGAACACACCCCAGAATCCCCCAGTGGGACTTGGCATTGAGTGTGTTACCCAAAATGAGAGCAGCCCTGCAGGCCCCTTGCCACATGCCAGACACTTGAGCTCTTGACTCTTTCTGCTTGCTCTGGAGAGGATCAGGCATGGCTGCTTGCCCCATTATCTTTGTTTGCTAGCAGTGCAGCGGGTTTTGCCCAGCACCTGCTGCTAAGGTGGTTGTTTTAAAGAAAATAGCGCCAGCCCTGTATGGCAATTGTCACACTAACAAAGTAAAAGTAACTCCCACACTGACACAGTCTGGGTTCCAGTAAAGCTGGAGTCAATACCAAGGCAACTTAAAGTGTAGAATTTGCTTTTCCTGCCATTGATTATGCATTTCCTCCTGCCTTAGCATGGGTGATTTACAGTCAATAGTGTGAGGTGTGTGTGATCATCCACTGTAATTCGGCAAGGAACTTCTTCAGGAGAGCCCTGACAATACTGGGGTTTGTGTATCCCTTTGACATGAACTTGGGAAATATAGTCATATTACCCTATAGTCCTGGTGTTCTGTGAATTCAAACCAAGTCTAGAAACACCTTTCCAGCTATTTCCAGTAGCACAGTCATTGGAGGCCACAATCAGAAATGTAAATATTCCACATTTCTGTGTCCATCCTGGTGCATCCCATGTGAAATTTCCCCCAGCACTGGCAGGCACAGGTAACCCTGCCCACTGCTAGTAGTGGAGGAGAAGGTGAGAGCTCTTGTCAAATCCTTCTTGTCAGTCAGAAAGATTGTTCATCTTGTTCAGACTCTCTGCAGGGGAGAAAATGTCTTTAGAGCACAGGAAATTTCCCTGGTGTGTAAAAGGCATGCTGCATCATTTATTACTCTAATGAAGGCCAGTTTGTGCTTGAAGGAGTGGTGAAACTAAAGCAAAACATATATTAATTTATTTAATTCCCATATGTATTCTAATGAAGATCAGAAATGTCTTGCTATGAAACCGACTTTGGGTATTTCTAGTCTGGAAAACCTGATGTTTTTAGTGGAGGGGGGGAAACAAAAAAGGAAAAGTGACTGTGGACAAATGGTTGGTCAGCACAATGTCTTGGCAGGTGGGTAAAGGAGAGTTTGGTTTTGCCCTGGCTGGTGAAATTGGTGACCTGGTTTAGCCAATATTTGTGCTGCACTGTTTTCCTCCCAGTGGCCACATCCCAAGTTTTTGTGGGCTTCATGAGTTGCTTGTAGTCATCCGATGTAATAAATTTCCTTCAACATCACAAATATTGTGGAAATATCTACCCAGAGATGCCAAGTGTGCTGGAACTGCAAGAGGTGCTCACTTGGATAAGTGTTTTGGATAATGCAAAAGGGTTATGAATTAACAGGCTGGAAGAGTAAACAAGATTAGAGCTAAGTGCTTTCAGGGGCTGTGTAAAAAATAGTCAAAGGCTAATTGCAAAGTAGAGGGTGAGCCCATAAATTACAAGGGATGAGAATGGAAAATGGAGAGGTCAGGAGTAAGATGGCCAGGTAAAACAAGCAATGAAGGAAATGAGAGAGGAGAAAAAAGATTGTGGGTGTTTCTTTAGGTACAAATATCACAAAAATATGGAGTAGTGTTTAAATTGTAGGCACAGAAAAGCATCCCAGAAAGAATATAGAAGTATATAAAATGGTGTTTAGAATAAAAGAGTTAAAAGATGAGATGGAATTGGCAAGAAAGATGAAAGGTAAGAAATTGAAAACACCATCTGAAGTAGAAAATTTATATCTATTGTAATATTTAAGGAATTGTAAGGGAGAAAGTCAAAGTGGAAGATACTTGTGAATGAGTGAAAAAGCAAGAGAAAATAAGGGAGAAGAATCTGTATTCTCCTGTAGAAATGAAAGAAAATGATCATGTGTTTTACAGGGGTTGAAGAGTCCAGCAAGCAGGAAGGATACTAAATTTCCTTTCATAGTCCTTGAATAGTTTGAAAAGGTTTATGAAAGTCATTGCTCCTAAGATGTTCCTCATAACCAACCAGAACATAATTTCTTATGCATCTGTTTCCCAGCCTTGAGCATAAATCACTACTACTGTCATTTTTGTGGCCTCCATCATACTAGAAAAGTGTAAAAGTCTCAAGACAGCAGCTGCAAAACAATGGGACTCTGCATTTAAACACATATATTACATTGAACACTGCATTTTGTCTTGTAGCTAACTACCTTTCTGATAATAATTAGTTCAGCAATGCTGTGTTTTCTGGAGGAAGGAGGTGAAAGCAGAGGAACAGGAAAACTCAAGATACTGAAGCTGTTGGCTTCAGTGTAGACACTTAGATGGAAATTTTGGATTTTAGAATGCCCTGTAAGGTTTATAGGATTCAGTCTTTGTGATTTCAAAACCAAATTGACTCTTCCAAATGAAAGGCCATGGTCAATTCTCAATATATTTGAGACATCCCAGATCTGAAGAAGATAAAAATGCAAGTCAAGCATTTGTATGTAATTTGAAGAACTTCAAGCACAAGGTGTTCTCAAGAAACCCACTCACCCAGTAACTTGTTACTGGGATGAAAAGGATTGGAGAATGAATGAAATATGCCCTGAAAACTAAAATAGGAAAATCTAGCTCTTATGAGTCTGCAGTAGCTAAAACAGAGATGTGTCCAAGGCTCTTGGGAAACTTGCTTCTCTCTCCTGGTGCCTTTGGGTGGCATCTCCAAGTCTTACACGTGACCTTGTCCTTATAAGAGAAGTAGGATTATTTTCTGGATTTTTCATTCTGAGGTAGTATGGAATAGGTCTTTGGAGCTAACTCAGATAAAAATGGTTCAGAAGTAGAAGAATTGTGGTTCTCATCTCCAAATATCCAGTAATCCTACCTCAATCCTACCTCTTACCCTGCCTTTTGTTTTTCACACTTCTGCCGTTCTCCCCTGTGCTCTGGAGCATTCAGCCTGAATCTGAACAAATGTGAAGAGTGATGTATGGACTGTAAATACAGATTTCTCTGCTGACTTTGGGCCATTGGTAGTAAATGCATTATCTGGAGCAGCAAGTTTTATAGAGAACATTATGCAAGCACACAGGAGCTGTTGTTGACTGTGCAAGTATCAAAGCCTATTGATTAGCTGCTACATGGGCCATAATAAAACTATCATTATTAATTATGATAGAACACTATATGTGTGCACAGGTAGCAAGCCACCTCTTTTATTTTTTCCTCAATTTATTGCTGAGGCACAGGAGATTGTAAGTCACCTTTGCATTTTGAGAGAGAGAAAAAAGAACCTAACATTCCTGCATTATTTTGAACTAAAGGGGATGATGCCTTATTGTCTTCCCAGTTTCTATTGCAAGAAATTGGTATTTGTGAGCTGTTCCACACAGAAATAAATGGTTTTATAACCTCTGTAATATAGGAGAGCAGTAATCTGTTTTTCAATATTAGGTCAAGTTGCACTCATCTAATCTTGTGTGTTCCTTTCTTGCAGTTTCTATGCTAGAATTGTAAAAGGAAGCACTCTTATAAAAGATACATTTATTGAGTGAAGATTAGTTGTTTGTTGCTATTGACAGCACTAGGGATATGAAACATGTTCTTTAGAGCCATTGCTTAGAGCTACCTGTTTCTTTATGGCTACAGGTATAAAATGCAAAACATATATCAAAATGCTCTATTTTATACCATATGAAGAGGGTAATGTGTCTTTAATCTTGACCTTGTAGCAGTTATTCTCTGTGTGGTGAACTGTATATGGTTTCTGTTTTAATAAACCTTTGAGCTTCAACTGGATTTCCTCTATATTGCTTAATTGCACTAAACACTGTATTGTGAATAAAACAACTATCAGTAAAAATTAAATTATTGCAGGGTTGAAAGGATTATTTCAAAGTGGATAAATTCTAGGACTCCTGTATAAGGTATGTGTAAGGCTTTTTTGTTCATGTATCACATGTAAAAGAGAGCTTCCAAATTAATTCTCCTGTCCTGTATGTCCCCAAGGAGTGCCAAAGGAGCTATTATTTTAGAAGGAGATTAGGCTATCTTTTAGACTTGGAGCTCTAGATTTAAGATCTCCTTAGTTTAATCTTCTGCTTGTTTTTCTCTTCCCCTCTCAAAAGTGGTAATGCTGGAAGTACTCATTATTTCAAATGAACAAAATGTATTAAAATGTGTGAGAGTTATCAAGCAAGGGAGAAGCTGCAAAGGCTTTCTCCTTAATAAGGACATGGTGCAAAAGCACTGATATTGATACATATGCTTTAAGATTATTATTTTTCTTTTGCTATTCTTCTTTCTTTGGAAAAGGTCTTTAGCTGGAATAAACCTACAAAATTGACTTGAAATGAGGATATAGTTATTGTAGCTTGGACCAAAAAAATCTTCTATCTGTTGCATTGGTGTGATCTGCAGATCTTGCTGTGATTCTCCCCACCCTCCACAGGTGCTTTGCTTCATTCTTGATTTGGATCATTCCATCTACTTTGGAAAGATACACATTTCTATTCTTCAATATAATTTTTATCAAATTCATTGATAAATAGCAACATCAGATGATTACAGAATGGAGGTGGCTAAATGGTAGGTGCTTGAAGTTTAATTCTGTTTTATTCATTCACTGTATTTCAGTCAAAGCAATAATTTTACAAATAAATGATTGTGTAATGTGATTCCTCCTTTTCATTTCTGATGGAGCAGTACTGCTTTTATATATTTATTGCAACCCTCTTGTTTTAACTGTGCATTAAATGGTTTTTAAAAGTGAGCTCAATTGATAAGCTTAGGCAACCAAAATCTTCCAAACTGAGGCGTGATGGTGCCTGTCAGGGATGCAGCAGAGAGCAGTGGCTGGGCTTTGGGTCACTCTGCTGAGCCCTGCTCACAGGGACACTTTGGGTGGGGTATTTTCAGTGCAGGGAGCCAGGCTGAGCCTTCCACCCTCTGGACATTTTCCTTCATCCTGTTTCTGGTTCAGATGTGGCTTTCTTCATATTGCACACCCAGATGAGGGTGATGGAGACCTAGAGCTCATGGAATAAGGGAAAAGAAGGTGAATTCATGCTGTAATAGTATATTGTGTTTTGGGGAGGAAGCTGTTTATCTTCTTATTCTTTCATATAGTAGTGCTGAAATAGAAAATCCCAGTACTGATACAGTTCCCTGTGCACCTGACAGGGTACAAGGCATGTACTGGAGAATGTGCTGCTTGTGATCCTGAGGGTGTCTCCAAGAATTAGAATTTGTTTTTAAGGGAGAAGAAAGCCCTTTCCCCCCTCATCTTAGGTAGATTGCCAACCCTCATTTCAATATTTTTTCACATTCCTTTCATCAAGTCCTACCTTAGTAATTTTTCCATAATGTAAACAATCAATCTTTTCCCTCTCCATATTAAGAGAAGCTCTTCTCCTCTATTCAGTCTTCTTTAGGGATGCACATGAGAACCATGAGGGGCAAACTGCAGGCTATGAAGCAAAGATCTTGTTCTGGGGGGTAACTGATGCTTTGTTAGGGACAGAGATTTTCTGTTCAAAGTGCACAGGGCAGAGTTGTGTCTTTGCAGAGGATCCTTCTGTTAGGATTACTTATATGGGCAAAGGATTTTTCAGAATTATTCCCTAATAGAAACATTTTCAACAGAGAAAATGGATTAGTCTGTATATTTGAGATATGTGTATAATAGCATTAGCGTATACGCAGATGTATTCACCATAGTTATACGCTAAAAATCTGGCTCTCTATTGCAAGGTCAAGAATTGGAGAACTGAGAAAATCTAAATTTGTAATTCTTTGTGCAGCCTTAATTCTATGCATGCTGGATTTCTTCCCACACTTATCTTCCAGCCCTGAGCTCTTATCTTACTCAAAGCCCAAAGTGTTTGGAAGAGAAGGTCGGATCATGGAATTTGAAAAAACATGCCATAATCCTGGAAGGGCAGAATAAAGACTGTGTGGCAGCATAAATCCGCCATTTCCTAAGCTGAAGCGTGTGATTTGCAATCTAAACATTTTAATGTGGTTTATTGGATGTCATTTCCTGTTTATTTTGTTAAAGGCAAAGAGGAAACCAAGTCTGTTTAGAGTAATTGCAGAAGCTGTTCATGGCACATGAGCAGGGTCGGGGAGCCTTCCCTCCAGCTCTGCCAGGCTGCAGCTGCCAGGCCCCAAAACTGGGCAAAAAGCGCCTTGTGCAAGCTGAGTTTCTCATTTTTATTAGGGAGGGATGTTTGGATTGTAGGAATGTTTCCTCCCTGTGGGGTGTTGGAAATGGGGCAGGCAGAGGTGAGGACAGGCAGGGTGTTGGCCCTTGGCTGCTGTCACCAAGGCTGGCAGGGATGTTCAGCTGGCTCCTGCCTTGTTCCAAGGAAAGCAAATGCAAAATGGGGACCTCTGGAATTCTGACATCTCTTGAAGAAGAGAAAAAATGGGCTGTCCTAACTTTTTCCATCACTGCATTTGCTTTTTATTCATATGTGTTGAGAAAATATGATAACTCATGGAGAGGATATAGATTTTCTTGAGCTTTTCTTCCTCCTAGAAAAAGGGTACATTGTCTCTGTTTCTTACATATAGTAACATTTCTTTGGTGAAATTGAGAAAATACTTCCCCAGAATTCAAGGTATTTATATTTATCTCTGTCCACAAACAAAATACCACTTTTTAAATAGCATGTTATTCAGGTTCCTATCATGTCACTGATAATTGTTATTAATGGAATATGTGTTATTCTTCCTGGTAGACCTGCCAAGACAAAGAAGAAAAGAGTAAGGATGTAGAATTAATAATTCTGTTGCAATGCATCACACAGATATGGCAGTAATTGCAAGGTCAGATGGGTGTACATAGATAGATGTTAACTGCTGGTGCTGTAATGAAAGCACAGGCTTTTTACATATGTTTATGAATAATGTTTCTCATAAAGACACTAGACTGATTGTCTACAAAACCATCTTCTGAGCCAGAAATGATCAACACTCATGGTAATGAAATATTAAAGATAAATTTGTGAATCCATATTAGAAGTCAATTTCAAGCCCTTATGACTTGCTGCTCAGACATCCCTTATTCCAGAAATGAGATACATGAAAAATCCTGATGAAAGAATATTTAATCTCTTTCTGTTAACATATTTACCAATCTCTTTCTAAGTGATGTGCCTTCTCTTAGGCCCAAATGAAAGAAAATAAAGCTTCACATCACTGACAAAAGGTGAAGTTGAGGAATACATAGCATGAGTTTTTCTGAGGGAATCAGTATAGAGTTATATTTTGGTGTTAAAAGAGACACAGGAATTGGATTTGTTGGTTTCCTAGCAACTAAGAGTCTCAGAATTTTAAAGCTGCAGATCAAACTTCTATCACCTGCTTAGAAGTACAGATGGACACGTATTAATAAAAACAATTTCTGAAATAATTTCAACATAAGCCACTAAAGAATTTTGTAGTAATCTAAAAATAAGTTCTGGCCTTCTAGATCAATATCAACCTTAATCACAGCCTGGCAATAACTAACATCTTTCTCATGATGTTTAAGATATTTATAAAATTCTATTAAATATGTGCTTTGAGCCTCATCAGGGGAAAAATGAGACCAGCTGTTGGGAGAAAGGAAGATGGAACTCCAGAAAAAATATTTTTTTTTTTCTTTTAATACATCTAGTTGTATATTTTAAACTCCAGTTTGTTTTTAGTCCTTTCTCCTGCTAGCACTTTTTCATGCTTTGAGATTCAGACTGTGGTTTGGCTTTTTTAGCTAAAATAATTTGCAGCATTGGCACATAAAAGTTCTGTGTAGTACCTTCCAGGAATCAAAGGGCCTGGATGTTGTGTGTGAGCAATAGTCATATCTAGAGGTAAATAATAGTGCTAACATTGCTTTAGGATCACTGTTGAGGCATATTAGTAGTTGGCTTAAGCTTGGTTTGCTTGGTCTGGGGCAAATTGCTCCTTAGTTATTGCAGATTTATTGTCTTATTTCTGGAAGGAGATGTAGTATGTGGAACATGGGACATAAAATCTAATCTGTCTGAAATAGCTTTCTGTTCTTGGTGGTGCAGCTCATACTCCTTTTTATGGGTGTTGCTTTTATATTGTGCCTTTTCATCTGAATCTGAATTTTTTTTCCAGCTTGATCAAAGCCACATTCCCTCCCTTGAGAATACATTTTTTTTTTTTCTTTTTTCACAGTTGTGTGTAACTCTTGGGCTGTGAGGAAGGAGTTAGGAGCCTGAAATAAGGCAGGCAGGATGTTCATCGCCTTCTAAGTTAAAATTACAATTTGATGCATTTGGACTGTCACGACACATTTCCTGCTATTTAAAATGTCTTCTGGTGTCCCACAAGGTTTTATAAACATGGTGACTGAATTCCTTTTTACAGATTATCTGTGTGATTTGAATCTAAGCAATCTCCAGATGTGGCAGGATCCAAGGAAGCACAAACACCCATTGTGCACAGCTCAGCTCTTGGCATTAGTGGTGTTCCGCCCACTGCAGTGGAGCCCTGAAATGGGAAATTCTGCAGTATTTCAGTATATTGTGCTTAAATACACTCTGCTACACACCCTGTCCCTGGGGCTTTGCTGGCCCTGCCTCCTGTCCCAGCAGAGGCTCTCGGGGCTGTGCCATCAGTGCAGCTCCATCCGAGAGGGAGCAGGAAGGGCCGGGTCCCCTTTGCAGTCAGCTCCCTTTGGTTTGGATCTCACTCCAGTGAGCTGATGGTTCCTCTTGTTTGTCATCACAACATTGATCCACTCTAGGTTCAGCTCCAGGGTTCAGTATTTCCTTCTGTTCCTATATTTTTTTTTTAAATTTTGGGTAATGAGTGTCATTGAAATCTGTCTCAGAAAACAACAAAAGAATGGCAAAGTCCATCTCTTAAATTTCTGTACTACTTGCAGAATGAACACAGTGTTAAATAAAGGTTGTTTTCATTGAGAAAACATGGGCACTTTGTGGCAAGAGTATAGCTTGTATTTATTAATTTGTTTCTGTCTGTGCATAAATACAGCTGACATTTTTCTTGACTTCCAGTGTATCTGAGAAACTGTAATTTTGCCCATTCAGTAGAGTTTGTCCATGCAGAAGCTATTGCTGTGTTGCCCTTGAAACTTTTAACAAACTGGGTGCCAGGAAGTTGGCCTAAGAATGCAACACTCCCTACACAGTAATGTGAACTATTAAGCAAATGGCACAGAGTAATGTTCTTTCACTGAGCAAAAATGCTCTCATTTAGGTAAAATTTCAGCCTGCTGTTGGCTGTTACAAGCCAGAATGGCAAAGAGAAATAAAATGTAAAAGCGATATGAGTTTGAATCAAATTATGATAAGAGTCAGATGGTGCCATTACAGAGATATCCCCATAGGCAGGCATTAGGAAAATTTGCCATAATGGTGTGCTGAAATATCTTTCTCTGGTGGGAAGGCCACTGAGACTGAAATCAACATTTAACTCTTTCCCAAATGTCAGACAAAAGCTGGACACGTGAGCAGAGAGGGCCCCCTCTGAGAGCAGTGCTTGTCTCTGCTGGGCTGGAGCTGTGACCCAAACTGGACAATTTTATCAGAGAGTATTTGCTTTGGAACTGATGGTTTTGTGCCAGGACATGGCCCCTGCAGTGAGCAGGAGAAACCTGGGTTCCAGCACAGAGCCCTTCCCAAAGGGAACTGAGCATTTCTGCTGCTGAGCTCCCTCTGATGCCCACAGCCCCACCCCAGGCAGTCAGATTTCTCTTGTGCGCATCTTGAGAAGTGAGGAGTTTGCAGTCTGAACCGTAAAGATAAGTACTGCTTTGTACTGCAGGAAAATGTAGAGTTAAATGAGTGTGACTAATTAAAATGTTTTGAAGTAGGATATGTTTTCCCTGGGCTTTTTGCTTGAGTTTGATGTCGGGTTTAAGTGAAAGAATTTAGGCACACAAGCATTCTACATCTGTGTGTTCTACTTAGAGAAGGAATGTTTGGTTGAATTAGATGAATTTTTGGAACTCATTAAATTCTACAGATTTACACAAGGGAAAATATACCCTGTGCTGTCCTAGAGGCATTTGCATGTCACTTTGCAGGCAGGACAAGGGCTTGAGGAAGCAATGAATTCTGAAGCACTGGTCATCAGGCAAATATTTGAGAGGTTTGACTTGTTAGCTGCAGAGCTGCTCCCTGAGCCATGGCTGCCTTTGTGCCTCTGTTTCTGCATTTGCCATCTGCCTTCTCCAAATACAGCCTAACCTCCCTGGGACAAATACAATTTTTTACTTCTGTTTGCAGTGTCTTGCACAATGAGACACCATTCCTGGCTATGTTATAATGTGTACAATATTTGAAAATAGGCATAGGTTTGTGTGTGACTGTGCAGAATTTATTAGAGACTCTAGAATGTTTTATGCTTCACACTATTTCTTGTCTTCAGGCTAGGGTTGTTCACAGACTGACTGAGAGTGGTGTATCCAGACCCACCTTGCGAGGATTTTGTTTCCCTGCCTTTATTTGCTTGTTCCTGTTTTTTTTTTTTTTAAAACAGGCTAAATGGTCTTCCCCAATTCTGTGTTGTTTGAAGAGCCACCTCACCTGATGCATGAGCAAAAGGGTCCATAGTTTTTATTTATTAACAAGATATGTCCAAGCATTTCAGAATAATGAGATGAGAAGTGTGACATCTGGCCTGACACTGCTAGCTCTTCTCAGGCTCCTTGGAGTCATCCTCCTCCCTGCATGACATGAGCATCCTGGGCTTTTGGACATGACAAAATATTCTTAACTGCAATTATGAAATACCAGGAAGGGCTGAATTACTAGGCTAGAAGGCTAGAGAGGACATGAAAATGTTCCACAGAGTAACTGGTTTGTCTCCATGGGGAGGACAATGTCTCCCTGCTCCACTGCACCCCTTCCAGCTGAGTGATCCCCATGGGTTTGATCCTGTATTTTGGTTTGAAGCATCCCATCAGTGTGTGCCAGGCTCCCTGTGCTTCTGCCAGAGGAGGGATTTCCACTAATCTCCTGTATCTGATGTGGTGAAAGGACTCGGAGGATTTGCCTCTTTCCCACGCTCCAAACAAGTCCTTGTGGAAATGCTTCTTTGCTGTTGACCTTCAGAAGTCAGGCTTTTAGAGCCATGTGAGGGAATTTGAAAGTGCCTGGTGGGGTTAGGTTCCCAAAACAGCACGAAGTGCAGATGCCCTGATCTGTGTGGATGACTTAGAAAATCCTGCATTAGGAGCCAAAGTCACCTTGAGAGCTGAGAATCAAATTCTATCTTTAATCTCTGTGTGTTTTGACATTCTGTTTGAGCTATGTAACTATTACACCTATGTCACTTCTGCATGTGTTCTCAAGAATTTGTGAGAAGCAGTTAAGGGAAAACATGTATTTCAGGGTGAAAGTTGTAGAAAAACACCTGACTGAGGCAGACTGTTCTATGGCATAACAGGGGGTCTAGAGGAAAGTATCCAAGGAGAAGATTTTGTGTCTCTGAACACCTTAATTCATATCTTTCTCTACCTTGAAGATACAGATAGATGTGTGAGCAACCCTTTATCTAACCAAGCCAGTGTTCCCTCCTGGCTAGAATAATTCATGCTAACTGCACAAAAAATATGCTTGTTAGGTGGGCTAATAGCAACAGAATGATAGAGACCTACTTTGAAATACAGCCTCCATTAATAAAGGTGTGGGCATTCAGTGGTGTCATGCTAAATGCATTTCTTTTTTATGGAATGTTTATTCTTAAACACAGGGAATGTATTTTTTTATTGTATTTTTTTTCCAGAGTATCTGTCAAATTATGTTGAGTATTTGCAGAGCAATAACTCAGGATTGACTGGTGGAAATCTTATAATCCAGGAACGTGACCCAGCACAATAGCATCCTAATTTCCTCTGTGAGGATTAATTCTGCTGTTTTCTTCCTCCATGACAGTGAATTGAGCATGTAGCAGACTGTGCATGGTGAACACATCCTGATCCCCTGTAATCTTTGCAAACACTTCAAGTGACCTTTCTGTTGAATGTCCTTTAAAAGCTTCTAGGATATTATCAAAAATAGCCAAAGAAATTACTGACAGAGCAAGCAGGACTCCATTTCTTCTCCAGCTTTGCTGTACAGCTCACATCTTTGCTGTGGAAAGGTTTGTCCTCTTCACTGACTGGTTTTGCTTTCTCTGGATTAATCAAATGTTTATTTTAAACTGAACTCAAGTAGAGTGAATGCTGAGCTAAAGGAGAAATTCCTGCATGTACAGTGAAGCAGGGTTTCTTCTCTCTTGCACACTGGGGTGCCTGTGCACCAGTGCAGCTGAGTGGGAGTCACTGTGGGATGGTGATGCACCTGCACACCTTGTGCTGCAGGCAGGGGCTGGCCAGGTACACCCAGAGAGGGCTGTGTGTGACAGATCCAGTGGCAAACTGGGTCACTGACAGTGTTCTGCTGCAAACATGAGCTCACTGCTGCCTCTCCTGCCTCTCTCCTTGCTCCTCTCTCCTTACTATTCCTCCAGGAGGCACTCTTTCCAATAGAGGCACTTCATTGGTCTTTCCACTTGTGTAAATATTTTATTTTGCCTCATTAGACACAATTTTTGTTTTTGGCAAGGCAGACCATTTACCAGAGTTCCCCAGGTGCTTCCTGCATGTCAAACACGTTGGGTCACTCTGCTGTACACTTGAACCCCTCCCAGCACCTGTATGTGCAACAAGAACACTTGTGTTGAGAAATTACTTCATCAGGTTCTTAAACACCTGTGATTCTGCCTAATAAAGCCTGTGTAGCACCCAGCTTTTATACTAAAGTTAATGATGCTTTAAGGCAGCGTGGTAGGTGCGTGCTTTGGCTGCAACAGCTGCCATCAATTTCCTGTGTGCTCTTGGTTTGTGTGTTTGACAATCCATCCATTTGTTTTCCTGGTCTCATCCATCATTTGCTCACAGTGCTTTCCAACAGTTGTTGTCTTGCTACCAGCCTCTAATTTCACGTCCTTAAATTCATCAGTGGGTTGTATTTATCTTGATTGACAATTCATCACAATTACTCCTGCAATGGAGAATGAGTTTTAAAGAATGTAAGTCCCTTTCATGTGCTGCAGTTTATATGGAGCTTATCATCCCTGTTGGAAAGGAAACCTAGAGAAAAAGGGACTTTGTCACAGGTCCTATATTTCAGTTCTCCCCAAAATCTTTAACAAAACACTGTTTAATACTTGTAACCCTGGAAGGAGCTCAGTTTGCTCAGCTGGGGCCATTTTCTCACCTGCTTGCTTCTGCTTTACTTATACTTGCACAAATCAAGAGCTCGTCTAGACAATCTCTCAAGCTTTTATCACCATGACAGCTGAATATCACTGCCCTTGATCTTGACTAAACTCTTCTTTCAATACATGGAGTTTGAGTTGTTATATGGAAAAATTACAGAATGTAACTCTGTGTTGTCTGCAGATGACAGATGGGACAGGGGCAGAGTGAGCAGCCCATTTTGCCCACCAGCTCTGTCCTGTTTAGCACACAGATCTGCAAGGAATTTATCTCTGGGGTTTTTTTATGCTTCATTTTTCATGTGGCTCTCCCAAGGGTTTTTAGAGGAGGACTGAGCCTTTTGGTGGCTGCCACAGTTTGGACATCTCTATGCTGGTCACTGCTGGAGTTTGCTGAAGACATTTCTCAGCAAGCAAATCAGTGTTGTTCTGTGGAAGCAAAGAGTTATGAGATCTGAAAGAAAGGATGTGGTAGGGTTTGTAGATCTGTCCCCTCTGTTTGTCCTACCCTGACAGATGTGAAAGAGCTGCTGATCTCAGTGTGTTTGCCCCACTCCTCCTTGCCCTCTGAGTGCTCTTTCCCTGTGCCCTCTGCCTGCCTGTGGCTCTGGTTGTAGTTTCTACCATCAATGTCTCTGGACCCTGAGCACACATTCAATCCCACTACAGCTTCTGGAGGCCAGAAGCAGTTTTACCTCCCCTCCCAAATACTTCTCCTTGTTCATTTCCAATGTCTGCAATGACTGTAATACAACTGTGGACAACCCCCACCCCAACAAATTCCCATCACGGGTAGGAAAGTCATTTACTCCCACTGAGAGCACCAAGAGTTAAAATTTCTTTGCATTAATGTGATGCTGAGAAGCAAAGAGTCATGGCAGTAAAGGCCATAGTCACCAGAAAATCACAGCTCCAAATTGTTGGCACCTAAACAAAAAAGCCTTGATAAACTTGTTATTTCTCTTAGATGGGTAAGGAACTTGGAGCATAAGGGGCCAAAAGGACTTAGCAAAATTTCTGGGTATCCTGTTCCAGAAGAAAGTCTTCTCTGAGATTGTCCAGATTTATTTCCTATCTCACCAGAGCAGTTTTCTCCCATTTGCTTTTCATAAACAGTTTTTATAGTACAGATTCTTGATGAAATTATTGCAGTGTTTGAGATACCTGCTGTGCTGGCTCTTTTCTGGGCAAGCAGGATAACCAGCTGGGGCTTTTTCAAAGAGTTTCAAATGAGTTATGTCTCTGTCAATAGTAAAAAGTGATTCTATAGGATTAAAATACAGAGAAGGGTGAAACACACAGAAAGCCCCGTGATTATACAATGATTTGTATTATGTAAATATGCAGAACACTTTTCTGAAATGGTGGTTTAGAAAGGTGATTTTAGTGTCTGATTGAAAGTCTGTCCTTTGTCCTAAGCAAATTCAAGGAACTTGCAAGGAGGTTTCTCTGACTTTGGCTTTTCTTTCCTTACTGTCTTGGTTTTTTTCTCTTCAGTTCACTTTGTGAGAGAAAGGAGGACACATCTTTCACATTTTTCTTGGTCACTTCAAATCCCATCAATACCCTTCTGCCGAGCAGGGGTTTGAGGTGGTCCAGAACAATTTTCTATTCATCTTCCTTTCCTGTCCAAGCTGTTATCGACCTTCTTTCAATTCTTCTCTTTGATGATAGTTAACCTTGTCCCTTGCATGTTTCTCTGTCTGATTTCTGGCTTTTTAATAGGCACTTAGTTCTACAGTTTCTCAAGTGCGAGTTTGGTGCTTCAGTTCATTGGCGCAGCTTTCATCTCCTTTCTGATTGCAGACTGTAATAACTTCCCATTTTGAAAGCAGAAACATTCTCTGATTTTACTGTGCCAAGCTTCTGTGCTCTACAGTTCCTTCAGACAGTCCCAGTTCTTCATGGATGGAAGTATTTTCCTCTTCCCTCAGGTCTCCCTCATTCCCAGTACTCTCTCTTGTAGTGAGGCTCTTTCTCACATCCTGAAATAGAGATCAAGTTTTATTAGATTACTTTAAGTTGCTACTAAAGCTGGTTCCAGATGACAAAGGGTAACAAAAGCCTGCTTATCTGAATTGGGATTGCCAAAGGTTTCCTTAATATTTAGCATAGTCTTTTACCCACAACCAGCCAATTTTAAGCAGTGCAGGGTTGGTGAGTTACCCCCAGTTCCAAGTTTCACCAGGCATTTCCTTTGAGCTAAGCAAAGGTGAGCCAGAAGTCTGATAAGTTTGTATCTGCTGGAGATGGCTGAATAAAATGGGGTGTTTTCCTACAGATTAGTGAGGAAGGTGCTGGCCATGATGTGCTAGGGAGCTCTAAGGGAGCAGAGCCTGCCATGGAGAGGCTCCCCTGGGTACCTGCTGCATCTGCAATGTCACATCACTTAAATGGCTTCCAAAGGTTTCCAAATTTTCTTCTATTTTACTTAGCAGCAAACCCATCTCTACACTTATCTCTCTGCCCAATTTCTACTTGAGTGTTGACTTCTGAAATTAAGGATTTTTTTTTTCCTAAGTCTTATTGCTTGATGCAATGGCAACTTTTCTTGTGGTTCCAGTGCTTCCCATAAAGCTCAGGAGTGCAAAGAAAGAGCTTCAGGCTAAGGCAGAATTGCTACCATTTTGTTTTGCTTAATCTATCGATCTGGATCCTTTAATGAAGACTAACACAGCGGGCCTCCTGCAGAGGAACTTCTTTAGTGACTTTGAAAATACAAAAGGCTCATTATGATGCAGAGTGAAAATCACTCTTTTATGCAGGGGTAGAGTGTGTTGCTCTTTGTGTGCCACAGAGACCCACCAGTCCTGCAGTAATTTGCACTCATCAGGGAAAAATCTTGTGTCTGCTGTGATGATGGGCTCAGAAGTTAAAAGTTTCTTGCAGGTCACTTTTAACTACCTTGCCTATTTATCTGGCAGGAGGATAATAGCAGATTGATGTTTTATAGGCAGGAGTCAGGGTGAAAAGAGCAGTCCAAACACCCGGTTATGAATATCTTTGCACATTTCATTTCTTATCTTTTTATTTCCACCTGCTACACTTTGATGGTTATAAAAGAAGTCGACACTTGTAAAGATGCTCCTTGAAGCACTTTATTCTTGTTTTCTGAAAATACCTTTGTAAGCAAGATATGCCACAAAGGCAGGGTGGGCTCCTAGCATAACTGAGGCTCTTTTCCACTTACAGGTAAGTGGTTGTTTTTATCTCTCCTGTTTGTAAGAGTGGGCTTCATCCTGAAAAAAAGAGGTCACCTGCTCCATTGCTAAGTGTTCTTTTTAAAAATAGCATCTATATAGAAAATTTCATTGAATGGGTACCATAGCATCACCTGAGATTCCTATACCTACAGTCCTCAGGAGAGAACAGAGATTTTAATAATGCAGATCTTTTATGAAAACTTAATGAGGCTGTCTGTCAAGAGTAAGGAAATACATTTGTTTACTCACTGAAACAATTTTCACAAATCAACTCACAAAGGTGCTTTGCTGTCCCTTTATATCAGTTTATTTTCCCAGAATGTATCCCAGATAGGCAGAATGGAGGGATCTGTGCAGGGAAGATTCTTCCAAGTTCCTATAAAATGTGCCATGCTTGTAAGCATTGAGAGATTAAAGTAAGATGGAGCAGAAACAGATGCACTTTAAAAACTGAATAACTAAAGAAAAACATCTTCATAACTGATTGAAGTTCTACTTTCCCCATTCTGTTTTTTACTAAAAGCTTGAACCCCCATGACCTGATTTATAAATATATCCCTCCTTCAGTACTTATTTCAAGCCGGATTTTCCTGCAGCTCCCAGGTTTTTGGCACACAGGTATTAGGATATTCAGAGAGACCTGTTGATGTGGCAGCATTAAAGCCAATTGAAACATGCCACCCTATGCCAGAAGAGAATGTAAACTCTTTGGGTCAAGCTTTTAGAAATATGTCTATTTTGTTGGCTCCCAAAATATTGCCAGTGGATTTCAGTGTGGGAATTGGCTGAAGCAGAAATCAAGTGTCTTGTCACACAATGGGTCTTGTCACTCTTTGTAATCATCTTTCTGGAGAGAAAATTGTTTGTAGTGTTTCAACAGCTGAGTTTTGCCATGCGAAATATTTTTTAATGCTTAAAGTGAAATCCATCAGTTTTCCAGTGGACAAAGGTCTGACTAAGCCAGCCCAAGTGCTAGGTACTGGATTGTTACCTATGGAATGTAGTTGTGTGCTGACTAAAAGGATCAGGGCAAGTTATCATTTGAAAATACAGCCCCAAGTAATGAGGCATTCCTCCCAGGTTGCAGGATGCTCTTACTCTTCAGCAGTTTTGAAGATTTTCCAGTATGCCCAGAGGACCAATGTCACTCTGACCTAATTTACATTGTCAACACAGCTCTTTGCCCAAGGAGTGTGATTGCCAAGGAATACAGATGGCAAAGCCATGACAGAAGTCTAAATATTTTTCCAAATATACATAAATTCCACACGGCTTGTCTGAGGAGGGAGCATTTCCCGTGTAAATCTCTCAAGTGTAACTAATTACTGTCACACTGTCTTCTTTGGGGATACAAAACTGACTCTGAAAAGAAGGGAGCTCTCTTTTGCTCATTCATTCAGGAGAGATGGTTGAGATTTGGAACATTTGGACCTTGTGGCTGGTAACAGATCCCAGCTGGGAGGTGCTGAGTGAGTTTGAGGGTGGCATCTGTGTGGAGACTCAGCGTGCAGGGTGGCACAAACAGAGTGAGCATCTCGGAGCCCCTCCTTTGCAGGGGGCTTGTACAACACTTATCTTGGTTTAGAAACACAATTCAGGTATCCCACTAGGATGGTGAGACACTGAGGAAGGCTTGCAGTCTCAGGCATCTGTCATCTCAGTTCTTTGTTAGGCACAGGAGCATAATCCCGTCAAACACATCTGGAATTGCACAGGTCTACCGAAGTAAAAAAGCTCCTTGCTTCAGGAGTTCACATTTAAATGTAGTCACTTCTGTGATGTGTTTCTCTAAAATGGAGTTGGTCTAAAGCCTTTAAAAGAAAGCCCCAAAGCACTAATGATGCTGATATTTTTTTCCTCCAGAAAAACCAATACAAGGAGGAATTTGTCTGAAATGTTTGACTTTTACAGGAGGTACCTACAGATTTTTTTTCTTATCTCAGCAAATGGCACCATGCACATTTGGCATGCAGAAAATGTAACCACTCTGCTATGATCTTGCTTTTTAAGAATTAATAAATACCACCATTTAGTACTTTCTATTTTGTGCCATCAACATTTAGAATTCAGCAGATTGAATTTCACAGCAGGTTTGGTGTAAGCCTTTAATCTTAATAACGATCCCTTGATCCACCATGGTCCGTCCAACTTGGAGGTTGTTAGAGGTCCCTTCTGGGAACTTTCCAGCTGTTTCTGTTTAGTTCATGTATATTTATTTACATGACTCTTTAACCCCATTTGGTAACAGAAAAATAGGGTAGGATTTAGCTGCAACTACTGTTGATCATTTTCCAGAGAACTGAGTACAGCAAGGGAAAAGCAACATATGGCACCATTTTCTTTACTGATCACTTATTATGTACTGCTGTGACCTCATCAGTGCCTTTGGCTGTGCTGCTATACGTTAAAGAAAAAGGCTGGAATATTTTTCCTTTTAAGCTTTCAGACAAAAGCAAATGTGACCTGGAGGTAATTTGTGCACGCATCACACCGCACTGAAAAGAGCATAATTTCTGTCTGGGAAAATGAAATAGACTTTTTAGTATTGTGTTTATAATTAGATTTTAAAATCTTATTTTTGTTAAGTTGGAACTCATCTTCCTGCATTGCTGTTACATTTGTGCTGAGAGCTCACATTTTCATCATGACAGCCCCCTCTGAATTCAGCTAACAGCTTTTTAGTTTGATATTAATATTTTGCCTCTAACGCTACATACCAGGATCGTGTGTAATTTCTAAATTTCTAAATATTACTTGTTCTGCTACTCTTTCATCAGAATAGTTCTGCCATTCTTGCAGAACTACTTGCAAAAAAAAAAAAACAAACCAAAAAACAAACCTTTGCAAAATTGCTTTGTTAAATTGCAGTCAAAGTGGTAATGTTGTTGCCAAAGTGGTCCTGTTCAGCAGAGGATGGCTCAGTGTAAGCTTGAATGAATGATTCTAAAAACACATGAATTAAAAATAATAAATTCTAATAATTTGCATTTTAAAAAAAGGGTAATATGGGGAAATTCAAGGCAGAAGTTGCAGAGGATTCGAGGCAAAGGCTCCTCTCAGTTATGCCAGAGTGGCTTTCTTGTCTCCCCAGTCCATCAGTGCCACTCTGTTGAGCTGCTGGTGGTAATTTGTCCCATGAAGATTAATGACCTGGGGAGAACAGAAGAAATTAGTTGGGTTTGATTTTTCAGACTGCCTAATTCAACTTATTCCTGTGCAGAATTTTGAAAGCACTGGACCAGCACTTCAAAATGCTGTCTCATGGACATTGGAGGTAATTAGTGACTGTGTGGATGAAATTTTTAAAATGCTCTGATATGATAAACACATTAATTTCTGTGCTATTGATCACAAAAGCATTATGTAGTCAAGAGGTCAGGGCCCTGCTGTGTGATCACATCCTGAGCTGTTCCAGGAAAAACCTGTTAGTTGCAAAGCAACATTAACTCTGGTGGCACTGAAAGAACAAAATATGGAATTTAGCTCCTTGTGTTTGATGGCCTGGAGGGAGCATGGCCTGTGCAGTAACTTTCCCACATGGACTTACAATGCAATTTCTTATTGAATTATTAAGAATCAGCTAGTTTTCATGTAAAGAGTGTGTTACATATCTGATCCCCACACTGTTTTTATTTACTGACATATAAGAAGTGATTTGTATACTGACACTCTTATTCTCACTTGGTAAGAAAGTTTTCATCCTTTTCTTTTTATTTCTGGTGAATGCTGAAAAGGAAACAGATCCTCTGCTGTTGGCATAAAGTGAATCAGGAAAAAACCCCAAAGAATACCTATGAAATCTGCACAGAGGAAAAGATTCATAATTCTTCGATATGCAGCTTGATATTCTGTGAGCTGCTGACCTTTCCTGCATTATTAAAGATGCCTCGACTAATATTGCATAGTGTCTCTGGCAGATTTTGATGGTAATGTGCTCTGGAGAGTCTTCCATAGGCAAAAATTGCTAGCAGGACTAGGGCAGGAGAGCTTCAAAAGCCTGAATTTGAAATATGTCACTCGAACTATGTATTCTGTGTACTCAGGTGTAAGCATGGGGAATAATTTAATTGAGGAGTAAGAAAAAAATCTTGTAAAAGGACTGCCAGAGTGTACAGAAGGCTATGGAAATAACACTGAGGAAAAAAAATGGTACTTTGCTAATTACCTCTGCTACAGTGGTGTTATCCACATTCAATACCCTTACAAAAATAATCAGAACTGGAGAAAATGAAAAAATTCAATTCTTACTCTTGTGCCTGAGGATAGGGCATTGTATTGCATCCTAGAATATAAAATTACATGGGTACACAGAAAAATGATAATGGTATTCCAGTTCAAACTGAAAATGAGATTTTGAGGTTTGTATTTAATTGTATTCAAATCTTTAATGATGTTTTCCTGATATTTTTGAGCAAAATATATTATTTGCAATTTTTTTTTTTTTTTTTTTTTCTGATAAGTGAAATAAAAGGTGAATTCCTGCAAAAATCCATGTTGCAGATACAGTCCAGAACCTACTTTTGGGGATCAGATCTAGAAATATGGTACTGAATACCACGAAAGCTCTGAGATTTGACCTTGATGTTCTTTGTCCTAAAAAGCCCTTTTACACAACGAGCCATCCTCTGAGCAGTTGCAGAGCTGCTGTCGAGCTATTTCCAATCTGGCAGAAGGGGCTGATGCCAAAACAAACGTGGAGAAAGAGAGCAGGACAAACACAGGGAGCAGCTCCCTCTGATGTGTGCAAAGAGCTGCTCTGGAACCCTATCTGCAGCTGTGGGCTGGACAATCTGGCGTCCAGGTAAAGAAGCTGGTGAGGAACAGCCTCTGTAAGGAACAGAAACCTCTGTAAGGTGTCCAGGTAAAGGACCTGGTGAGGAACAACCTCTGTAGGTGCTGGAAAAGGGGCAGGAGAGGCTGTTTGGTGCTCAGGCTGAATTTAAAAACGCACCAGGAGCAGCCCTGCAGGAAGGGATTGAGCAGCACAGGGATTAAAGCTGTGCTCAGAGGTTTGGGGATAAAAGGCTCCACAGGTGAGCAGTTTAGCAGGGCATTAATTGGGCAGTGGGGAACATCCCCTGGAGATGCAGAGGAGCAGGTCAGGGAGGCTGGTGCTGGAGGAACGTGTGGATGCCATTGCCCAGCTCTGTTGCAAAGATTGGTTGAACTTTATGGCTCCCTCACACAAATGTGGTTGCCAATTTCTTGAGCAATTCATGTAATTTTACAGACAAAAATGTGACTGTGGGTAGATAAGTGGTCTGTTCATATTCCACCCCAAATCATGCAAATGAGTGTCAAACCCTGAAAACACACTTTATCAATTTTAGTCTTGCATAATTATTAATAAGTTTGCTTAACTGTGGGAGAGTGATGAATCTATTTTATAGCACGTTCACAAAACCTTTCAGACTGTTTATCTGAGGTTATTGCATTGCCATGGTGCTGTTTGGGGAATGCAAGGCCCTACAGCATGAGGGACGTTATAATCACTTATTTATACCCGTGCAGATCCTGCCATAAGTGTCCCTGTTGTTTGAGGCAACAGCCCTGGCTAACTTAGCAGGTGCACTCACCATATGTCAGAGCCCTGTAACTGATCACAGACATATGTGCAAAAATTAGCAATAAAGCACTGTGAAGGCTGTAGTGGCTATAGTGTAGATTTAATCCTCTGCTGTGCTGGGCTTATTGTCTCTGCTGTGCCAAAGCATCCAAACGTGTGTTTAGCTTCGAGCCTGTCATCAGTCCTAAAAAAGTCAATGCAAAACTCAAGCCTTAAATACTCTGGACAGTAAACATTAAACACTGAGAAGGAAAAAAATATATTGACAACAGGATTTTTCTCCCAATGCGTTCAGCCACTTTGTTTGCCTTATGTGCAGTTCTTTAGGTGCTGCCTCTGTTCTTTACATCACCCTGAGGCACTGAGGCATTTGCCCTCATTGTGCTGAACAAAGAGTAAAGAAGAATCCCTGCTCTGAATTGTTTAAGTCTAAAAAAATATGAACCTGGTAGCTTACCTGGCTTTTTATTCTGCTGGCTGAATTGAGTGCAAGAAGCAGACATGGGCCTTGCATCCTCATTCTCCCTTCTTTCTTTGGGGACATTTTGAAATTTCCCATCATGTCTTCTGCCATGGGAGCAGGGGACCACAGCCCCGGTTTGCTCTTCTTTCCCCATTTCCATGCTGCAGCTCTCAGCTTTCTGCTGTTGACATTTCATTTCTTCTGCTGCTCCCAGGGTGGCAAAGATGAGGTGGGACTCTTGTGCCAGCAGTCCTGTGATGTGTAGGGCACTAATAACTCCCTTTTGATGTGGTTCCACATGTAAAAGTGTCTGCAGGGACACAGATAGCTTTTAGTCTTCTATTTCATTTATTTGTTTCCCTCCATTTTCTGTAAAATCAAATTGATTCTTTGCCATGCTTACAGCAGTCCCAGAAATATGGACCTTCATCAAGTGCCAGGTGTAATGTTTTTACATTACATTTAAGTAGAAAAATGCAGTAGAAGAGCGCGCAAGACCTCACAAGTTTTTAGTGCTAATGGACCAGTTATGTGACTGGTGACAAGGATGTGGATCATTTGTTTTGTTCCTTCACTTAATCTACTTCCAGACCTCTCCTGAAACATATGAAGGTAAAAGGAAAAAATTAAAGTGAAGGCAGTTTTTATTGTTCCTTAGCAAGAACTGTAAATCTTGCTGAGTTTCTAGGTAAGACTGCTGTGATATACACCTGTGTAGAAGTTTAAATTGAATTTGATGAGAAAAGGCCTGATTTTACTCTCTTGGTAGCAGAAGACTTTATCTATGCAAGGCAAGGTAAGCTGATTTACTTAAATGAGTTTGTGTTCAAACCATAATTCATAATTGAACCAATTAAGACTCTTAAACAAAAAAAGGACTCTTTTTAAACAACCAAAAAAGACATTGCAGATAGAGTCCAATATTAGCAATATTTACCTGAATTTTAACCAGTGAAAATGACAAGCACAAAGAAGTAGTGGGAACAAAACCCCATTTCTCACTCTTATAGCAAGCAGATATTTTGGAGTGTGTAACTGAGCTGGGGAGGCTCCTTGTGAGAGAACTGCAACAGGTGCTGAGTGTTCCTGCCAATGGGAAGATGCTTTTTGCTGAAGGCAGCTCTCACTTGTTTGATAATTTTTCAGACCATATGACAAGGACTGCACAGTGCATTGTTAAAAGCCTGCACAATTAGAGATGCTAAAATGCTTTGGTCAGATCTTTGTCCTCATAATTAAACATGCATGATGGTAATTGATGTGTAATGATAATGAATAAAAGCCAGTAGAGGCACTGCTATTAGGGCTTTTTAATTTGCTGTTTGTTTGTGTGTCTGTTATGGGATTTCCTTTTAAGGAGAACAATATCTTATTATTTAAGCCATTTGACTAGATTGCACTTGCTATAAATGATAAAATTATAAATTATAAAACCAGTATTGTGCATTTGGATGATTGATTGATTTATTAGTTCAAAGATAAGTTTGTACTTCTGTTTTCAATTTAATGGGAATCTAGAGAAGATGTCTTCTCAGCAGGTTACCAATTCTTAATTACCAGCTTCTTGGTTTCTGATGAAATGAAAATCTTGAAATTGAAATATTTTTCAAATGTTCTCAGTGCTTCTACTTCTGCTCTGCACCAGCCAGTGTTAAGATGCTTATTTGAAACTCATTTTTGTGCAGTTTTATTGGAACTTTCAGGTGTGTAGAGAAAGTAACTAAAGCAGATCAGATTTTATAATTGTGTGTTTTGATGCAGAGAAATGAGTACAAAGAATTTAGCATCATTGACTTTTGCTGTAAGTTTTTGCTAATGAAATTTTATCTGAGTGATGAACATTATTAAGCTGACAATGTTTGTGATATTCCAGCTGTGGACTGCAGTTGGCTGGGTTATGCTCTTTCTTATCGTCTATTGCATAAGAAAAGACCTACTTAGTGGGTGTTTTTTTAATATTCAAAGGCTACAATTAAAAAACAAAAAAACCTAAATGGAACAGAATATGAAAACCTCTATTGAGAACACATTTGTGAATGAGATGAGACTAGTCTGTGTATTCAGTAGCTCATCATTCCAAAACTATTTCTTACGGGTTACTGACTTTGTAAACCAGGGAAATGGCAACAGAATTTTGTAAAATGGCCATCAGTCAGATGTTTAAAGTGTAAGGGTAAAATTGCAGTTCCTCCTTCTCTATAATTTGCAAACTGGTCCATGTGACATATCAGAATATAATTCTTCTGTTTTGTGACATTGATTTTGAATGTGAGGTGCAAACAATATATCAATCAGCTCTGGTCAAGAACAGTAAAAAAACCTTTCAAGGACAGAATTTTCCTTTTTCTGAGGTCAGCTGTTATAGAGGCTCGACTTTGAACCCAGAACTAGAAATGGTGAATTCTGGAGTTATCATTTGCTTTTTATTTTTGGGTGTCCCAGGGACCAACTTTTATTAGACAAGCACACTGAATGGAGTTAGGCAAATTCCAAGAAACTTTCTCTTCTCTTTCATTTAAGTTTTGAACAGATTAATTATTTAGGGCACTGTGTACTGTCAGGTATGTTGATTTCCATGGCCCTTTCCTAACTTTACCTCCTGGAGATGTGACCTGATGTAGTCATAGTGAAAAAGAACATTACATACATACCTATGAAATTATATCTTTTCAAAATGTTGTATTCTCCAGATAGTGTCCTGCTGCTGAAATTTCCTTTGAACAGAGTATTTGAAGGAAGGCAGATTTATTTGGGCGGGGGTGAGGAGGTTGGGAAGGGTGGGGTGCAGGTGGGAGGATTCAGAAGGGAAGCAGTGAGAGCCCAAAGGGGAGTCAGGCTCCCTGTGATCAGCTGTGAGCTCCTGAGCTGCTCTTGGCTGGGATTTCATGGTTCAGTCCCTTGGAATGTCCATTCTTCCAAGCGAGCACATTTCAGGGCACCCAGGAGTCCCAAACCATCCTGGAGCCAAGACAGTTTCATCACTTCTGAAAAACTGGGGTTCAGAAAGCCAGAACCACCGAGCTGAAAAAGTTGGGACTCCTTGTTTCTGTGTCTGGTACAGATGAAAAGTGTTTGTAACAGCTCTGAGACGGAAAAACAGCACAAATTTCAGTCAGCTGGCCCTGGTATCAGGATGAATTTTGGAAATATAGTGTTTCTGAAGCAAGAGAATTTCTATTAAAGGTTCCTTGTAGGAGGAAAAATGCCAATTTACCCTGAGTATGAGCTAAACAAATTCTACAATGTCAATATTGCAGGCCAATTGAAAGTCAAAGATTTGACCAGATTGAATTTGCATTTTTTTTTTTGGTTTTGCTCTTTTGCCCACAATAAAAGCTGCTTTTCAGGGCAATGTGAGACCATGCCAAATTCTGTGTTTTGTGAAGCAGCAACACTTTTTGAATGTGTGCTGCTTCCATTCATGTAGAAATTGCCTGTCTGGGAAACACCAGATGCAAAAAGGAGCAGGATGACTTGGATAAAGCAAACCAAGAGCAGAGTAGGTGACCTCTCTGAATTGCATTGCATACATTTCCACATGATGGGTTTATGGAAACCCAAGAAGTGGCAGCTTCTATGGGAGGATGGAAGAAGTGTGGGAAGAGGGAGAGAGGTAAACTTCCTGGGCTTTAATAGAGAAAAATAGAAGAAAAGAAAAAAACCCAAAAAACAAAGGCAAAAAGGTAGAGATCATCTGTGGGATAAGAAAGGCAGTGCAGTGTAAAAAATTGCACAAGGCAGGGACTTTTCTGGGATTTTGGACAGTTCTTAAGGCCATTGGTGTTGTGGATGTCCCTGGCAGAGTTCAAAGTCAGGTTAGAAAAAGCCTTGAGGAGCCTGCTCTAGTGGGAGATATCCCTGCTCATGGCAGGGGATTGGGAATAGATGATCTGTCCCAAGGTCCTTTCCAACCCCTTTCTATGGTTCCACAGATCATGTAAATCTCCTACAAGGAGGAAGTAGGAGAAAATGTTAAAATATTTGGTGATGACCAGCCTGGAAGGCAGAATGGAAAGAACACGTGCCAAAAGCAAAATAATGCAAGTCTTGGCTCTGCACTGTGAACTGGCTGGATTGCACTGCCAGAGTCAGGTCACACCTGGGGAGTTCTGTCCTGAGCTAGGGACATGCTGTGGTGTTTGAAAAGTCAAAGTTCTATAAACCAGAACCAGAACGTTAAAAACCACAGCCAGCTTTGTTCCTGCGGACACAGCAGCTTCTGCCTTCCCATGGGCATGGAGATCTTTTAAAACGAGAAATGCAAAAATAAGATACATGACAAATACTAGAGGCTACTGTCTGCTACGAACCTTGCCTGAGGGAGATTTCCACAGGGCTTGCCGGGAGAGCTCTGCCTCCAGCTGCTCAGATTTTCAGAATTTAAGCCTTGCCTGCACTGAGCTACAAAGCATCTGAGGTAAATGTAGCAGTGGGACAGCATTCCCAGGGATGAATATATCAACGTGGGTGCATCTGGGCTGTCATTCTATAATGGGTTCTCCTTTAACATCAGCGCTTGTTTGTGTGCACCTTTGAGGTGCTGCTTTTGTGCCTTGCATGCAGCTTTAGCAGCAAACTGCCTGCCCCAGAGGAGACTGTGGCCAGGTCAGTGACAGCCATGGGAGGATATCAGAATGCTTGGGGTAACTCGTGTCCCTCTGCCTCTCCATTGCCACTGAACCCAGGCATCCTGTGTCCCTGAAGCCCCCCTAGCTAAAGAGTGATAGCATAGCACAGTAGAAAGCCACAAACCTTGAAAATTATGTGTTTCAGTATTGGAGCTTTTTTGAGCCACTTACCCTTTTCCCTGGTGCAAATCCTTTTCAAGGAAAGAGGTAAAAGGGAGCCTTGATTGTGCTTGATTAAGAGAGGTGCTTTGGAGAGTGTCACTAAAACTATGGGTGTTCTGATTTTTTAATTATTGTTTTAAGCATATTTCTTTATGCCTCCAACCTGCTTGGCTCTTTGAGAAATATCTGGGCCTTTTGCTCTGCAATGATTTATAGGCAGCTCCATCAAAAGAGAGATCTTGGAATGCCCATAACCTATTATGTGTTCACTGTGCTCAGCCAGTGCTGATGAGCTAGCTCATAGTTCTCTAACTCTATAGTTCACCTGATTAAGTTTTTTTCCCCCAATCTACAGAGAGTTTTCTTTCTTGTTTAGGCCCAGACTAACAAGAGTTGGTCCTCTGAGTCCTTGTCAGTGCACTCAAAAGGAAAAGAAGCAGGGGTAAAATGCTGTCCTGCCTTTAGATTGCTAACTGACAGTGAGGCAGTGATGGAAATTTGTCCTTAAGAGTCTGGTGGAAATACCAGTTTATGTGAAATTGTGTTGGTGTTCTGTAATATTAAACTTACAGACTGGATCCATCTGGAAATACACATTTCTTACATTTGTGTTTCTGTTCTGGTTTCTAGCTAGAAGAGGGTTTATTTAGCAATCGTGATAATGAATGAAAAGTTTAGTTCTCCAAAACTGTGAGCAGAACAAATGTATGCTCACCTTCTGAGAGGTGTAGTCAGAGTTTTATCTGCTAACTGATTTGTATTAATGTCACATTCAACCCTGCAGCCAGCAAACTATGAGCCCATCCCCTTATTTTTATGTGCAGCCAGGAACAGAGGGGTAGAGAATGGTCTTCATACAAACTAGGAGATAAAGAGATTGCCATGGCAAGAAAATGCTGCAGGAGCTGGAACGGCTCTGTCATTGAAGCCAGCATTGATCTAACCCTTTTATTTTTTTTTCTAAAGGACTAACTGAAAGTGAGTTGCAAAGGAAAATCAATTCTGAGAATCATTAGGGTTGGAAGGAACCTCTCCTGGGTCGCACAGTCCATCACTCCTATGATTGTTCCTAAACCAACTCTAACAACTGGGTATCTATTCATATTTTTTATGATGCCTCTACGTTTTTCTTTGGCTGGTTGCAACAGTAACGTTAAAACAAACATTCTTTAAAAAAAGAAACATTGCAAAGCAAGCCCTTGGGTGCATTTTAGCTGACAAATAATCTTCAAGGCTCATTTACTTTAAAAAAGTTACAGTACTCAGATGTCAATGTGTATTCATCTTTGTGGGTGGCAAGAAAATTAGAAATATTACTGCCTCTTTTTGTTTTTGTGAGTGGGTCTTAGGCTCTCTGAACAATATCTGAGTTTTAAATGAATGTCTAAATCTCCAGTGCTCTTGAAAGAATTAAAAAAGCAGTTTGTGGCTCTTGTCAAGGGCAGGGAAACTGCTTTGAGTCAGAACTGCAGGCTCATAGGACAGAATGTCACTAACGTGGATGCGATGGTTCCAGGAAGGTGTCACCAGCCTTGGTTTGTGTGAGACCCAGCTGAAATCTTGTAGCAGATGCAGGTGAATTCTTGGAGCATAATGTCCCTCTGATCCCTGGGCTGCTTGGTGTCTCCTGCTCTGTGTTCCAGCCGCTTTTCTCACCTGAACTGGGTTTTGCTTTGTGTTGGGGAAGGTAGCTGGCAAATCCCACCAGCATTTTGGTGCCTCTGTAGTGTGGAATGGGAAGGTTCTTTATTTGAAAGCTTGGATAAAGGAAGCCCAGCTGCTGAGCTTTTGTTTTCTCGTTCTGTGTGCTTTCCTCCAAATGCCCTGCAGGCATCTTCCACAGGTTTGTGGGTTCAGTGCATGACAGACGAGAATCACAGAATCCTGCAGTGGGTTGGGTTGAAGGCACCTTGGGGACCATCCATGGGACTCCTGCTCCAGGGGCAGGGTGTCACCACTGGGTCAGGCTGTGCAGGGCCATCCAACCTGGGCCTTGAATGGTTCCAGGGATCGGCATCCACAGCCCTGGGCAACTCTCTTGTTCCACTCCCTGCTACCCAACAGCAGGAATAACAACCACCACCATTAGAGCTGCATTTATTTAACTTAATGAGAGCTAATTTGGCTGTCTCTGTCCATTGGTGTAGGAATGATATTCTTTGTTGGGGTACCAGGGCAGGGAGAATGGGCAATTTCCCCATCTTGGACTTCACCATTTTGGAGCAGTGCAAGAGTGAACCCAGAGAGGGCTTTGGGGGTTATGGTGTGAGGACGAGCACTCTCATAGCACTGCAGATTCATCCCTTTATTTCTCACCAGATACTTCCAGAGATAGAACATAAAATAATTCAGTAATAACCTAATGCTTTGCCCTAATCTGGCATCTCACACTTTCATGATTTAGAAAAGAGGCAGTTAAATTAGAATATCAAGAAAACTCCTGCACGACGCTTTACTTTAGTTGCATAATTTTGCAACAGCAATTACCTCAGCTACAAATTTAATTTAAAAACTCTTTGAAAGCACAGTCTCTCTTATCACAAAATATACTTGAAATCAATGAAGGATGATTTCATTCCAAGTCTGAAGATACTATTTAATAGCCAGGAAAGAAACCTGCACACAGACACACATTCTTGTTAAGAAATTCTGCTGCGGCAATTACAAATTTGGACGTGCACGAATTCATTTATTCGTGGCAAAACATGAATTGTAAACGATATTTGCTGACTTGGGGCAGTTGCATTCTTGCACTTAGCCAGAAAATAGGCAGGAACTCTTGAAAATGATCCTAATCATGATGCTATTAAGTAAGATGCAGAGAACATACTCTGATAAACATCACAGTGACTGCCTACCATTATCTTATATTTTCCTTCAAGATTCATGGTATCTTAGCAACCATATAGGCCTGATAACCTCTAATGGCTCTAAAAATGATGCACTTGGAATCTATCACTTAAGGCCTGATGCTCAAGTAATGACTCTCTTTTCTTTGATGGCAGATCTCAAGTCAAATAAATACATGGGAACTGGAGGAGCTTTCTTTGTCTGGAAATTCATAATTTGCATGGCTACTCAGAATGAGCAAGGAAAGGACTCTGTAATCCAGGCTTAATCACTATAGATTTTTGGATAGACATTCATACCTTAATTAACTATATGGATTCAAAAGAATGTCAAAAGTGCAGTGGGTTATTGACTGTCAAAGAGTGGTGTTTGTGCATTACCTGGGGGCATGGAAAGGGCATTCTCTGACCAGACTGAGGGAAATTGGGCAGATTTGGCAGCAGTGCCTGAATGTGTGGGTGTTGCTGATGGGCTGTGCAGCTTTTTCTGCCTGGCCCTGACTGGGACACTCTGGGGCTGTGGAACAGGGGGAGATCATCATGTCTTGATGTGTCAGTGTCATCAGGAGAACAGGCTGGAAATGAACTGTGGGAGGCAAGGTGGCTGTGTTAATGGGGTTCAAATGTCTGCCAGTAGCCACCTGTTCTTAAAACTGGGGAATTTAGAGTCAGGTAGGATTTGTTCCTGTTCCCTTCTGGAGTTTTGGTATTTGTAGAGTTAGGTACTGTAGCACTAATTAAGCCAGACCTAAAGCATAAAAATTTTCTGCTGTGGATCCCTGTTCCAGGGTCTGTGACAGGGCTCAGGGGTGAGGACAAGGTGTGTGGAGCCACTGCAGCCAGCTCTGTGTGCTTGTCACAGCACAGGAGGGCTCCAGCAGCCAGGTACCATGAAACTGCCCCTGTCCTGTCTGGGGAGAAACTGGTGAGGCTTTGGGCACTGGATATATCTCTGCAAAGAGTGAGATTCCTGCCTGTGCCAAGAGTTCGCTAAAGGTAATTTTTCTGGACATATTGTGGCCTGCTACCCTCAGAGGAGAGGAGGGCTCACTGATGGTGGGAGGAAAGGGAGCTGGAGACACACACCAAGTCAGTCCCAGGCTATCAGAGCTGTGCCAGCACTGCCAGGGAGCCCCAGACCCCTCTGTCAAAGAGTAGCACCTTGAGAAATCACATCTGAAATCCCCAGGTCTGAAAAACAGAAGCTTTTGTGTTTTGGAGTAGTTTTCTGTTACCATGATGAATATTATCCAAATAAAAAGTGCAGAATCAGAGGTATTGTCAAGCTTCAGAGCAGGGAGCTGAATGTCAATGACACTTACTGGCTGTGCTGGTATAATTCCATCAGATGCTGAGCAGACAACATTTACATTTAAAAATACAAGTAATCAATGTATGTTAATGCATGCCCTTCATGCATTCTGCATTGAAGCATTTTACCAGACACTTTAAAGAGCCTTGCTCTTGCAGGGAAAAAACCTCTCAGAAACATACCAACAACAAAAGCGTTCTCAGGTTTGGGAAAGAGACAAAAAACCCCCAAATCTCAGATATTTCAAAATATTTTTTGTGCCAAGTCCTGTCCTCTGCACAGCACTAATGCCAGGTCTGTATGGTGAAAAGCACTTTAACTTTACACTTTAAAATTCTTTATCCTCTTTGTGTAAGGTGTCATGTCAAAGTGAATGTATAGAAAAAGGCAGAGGGGAGGCACAGTGCAGCAGCTGCCCAACACACAGTGTGTCCCTCAGGAAGCTATGCCTGTGGTTGTCTTGAAGCCTTGCAAATGTTACCACTGTGCAAATATGATTATCAAAATGCTGATGAAGAATTCACTACCATAATTCCAAATTAAAATAGAAACCTGCCATGGTCCTGTTGGTAAAACCTGACATATGTCTGTGTTACTTTCAGGTACGTGGGCAAACAATTACATTGGAGCAGGAGGAGGCAGGGTGTGAATGTGTGAGAACTCAGAGCAGCTGTTTGTGTGCAGGTTTCTGCCTCGCTGTGAGTGCAAAGCAAAGGGAGAGCAGTGAAAGCTGAATTGCTCCAGGAAAGATCCATCACTGATATCACCCCAGGGTGGGCTGGGGTAACAGCTTGCACCTGGAGATGCTGTGGAGGTGCTCTCATCTGTTCATGTCATAGCTTAGCATCTCTGTGAGCCATAATTCTGTGAGAATTATTAAAGTCAAAATCCTGTCAATATATGATATGAAACAAAGTGCTGCAGGCTCTTTTTGAGTTCATTGTTGTCTCCAAATGATTGCCTGTATCTCAGTTGGTTTCATCCCTTCCAGAGCTTATCAGCACATCCATAATTGATAGTTCCCCATCCTGCCTTGGGTAAAACACACAGGCCCTCTCAGGAAAGACATCACTGGGAACTTGAACCTGAGGCCAGAACTTCCTTTGTTGCACATCATGGGCAGCAGGCTCTGTGGCTGCTGGTCCCAGCTAAGAGTCTTTGGCTGCTCCCTGGCCAGTGCCAGTAACTCATTTACATCCCAGTCCCTGCGATGCCTTAAGTTTCAGCTTTCATGTTTTCAGATTATGTACTGCATTAGGATATAACTTTGAACTTCATATGGAGTGTTAGCAAGTTTTCCTCACAGTTTAGTCAGGCACAACAATCCCAAAAAGTACAAACAGCAAATTGAGGAGAGCAAACTGAGGGGATGGGACTTCATAAACTGAAGCTGTAATTGGACAACTAACCCAAATATGGAACTGCACCAAAACTTATAAAAGCGTGACAAGTTGTGACTCAGAGTCCATTTTGGGTGTAATCTCACCTGGGCTCTTATACTGCCCAAGGTGTATCCTTTGAATGCCTTTTCAATAAATCCCTACTTTATTCCTTTAACACTGTCTAACCTCTGTTCTATGCAACCTTTCCAGGAATCACCTGTGGAAAAAAACTGAATGTTCTTAGTTTAGGTTTTTAATTTTTTTTTTATTTTTCCAAAAGATGGAGTTTTTTTACACTTGGTGAAAAATTTCCCCCACAGTTTGATCAGCTCCAATAGGGTCTTAAAAGCCTTGTAAATGGGTGCTGAGGCTTGTTTAAAAAATCCCACAAAAATGCTTTAAGTGGGCCCATGACAGACTGGCTTCACCCTTCATGATGAGAATTTCAGAGTTTTACATTTTGGTGAGACATCCCACCATTTTATTCTCAGCAGCTCTGCTGACAAAAACACCTTTGCTGAGCAGTTATGTATTGACAGCCAGAGAATGTTTCAGATTTTACATGAAAGAAGCCTAATTTCTCACATGAATCCTCACATGAGGAATATTTGAGCTATCATGCAATTATGATATAAAGTTTGGAGACTGAGTTACAGGATGCCTTAAAAAAAACAAACCAGAAACCAGCTGCACTGTCAGAAATTCATCAGCAGTCCCTTCTGTGAAGCATGCTTTCCAAGAGACAAGTGAAAAACTGTCAAAACCAAATGAAGACTCCTTAGTTACAACAGTTATTCAAGATCCCATTTATTGTTTCTTGCACATTTCCCTTCCTGTAAACCACTCTTCTCATGCTTTCTTCCAGTAAATGAGATGTGCATAATTCAGCCTTATTAGAGAATTGATCCCTCTCAGGAAAAAAAAAAATCTTCTGAATGTTAGGGTAGGAAAAACCCAACTGCACTAATTCCATAATACTTTGTCTAACATTCCCAGCTTTTCCTCTGCCTGCAGGATGTGCTGAGATAAACTGATAGGAACCCAGATCACATCAGATTTTTAATAATGTTCTTAATGAAATGCATCCACATGCACATATTTCTGTGCTTTTGGTGTAAAACCCTTATTTAGAAGCTCCACATCCCAAATTTTTCATTTCTAACTAAATAATTTTGGGTATTTCCCCCTCTTTCTTGCATTGGTATGTATTTGGAATAGTTTTCTTCAAGAAAATAGTATTATGCTGGAAAATTAGTATTTGACATGAGGAGAAATAGTGCAGTCATTGAGTTTTATGATGTTATATTTTAAAATGACACATTTGTATGCCATGGGGTGATGGAAATGCAGATTAGAAGCTCAACAGAAATACCTTTTTTTTTTTTAAAATAAATACAGAAGTATTTCTGCCACAAATCTTCTGCTGGAATAAGTGGATGAAGCATTCCTGATTTCAGCAGCCCCTTAAGGTGCTGACCTGAGATTTTTACTTCTGATCAGTTTTGGGCTCTGTGGCTCTGGGTGACCTCCTGTTGCATGCATTGCTTACAGAGTGAAGATTTTACAGGGAGTGTAATCCAATGGGGATTGATATGGGCCTGATACTATTCATTGTCATCATAAGTAATTTGGAATATGGGAAAATGTGCATTCTGAATTTGCTGATGATGCCAAAGCGAGTGGGGGAGCTGATATTTGGGAGGGAGGGTCACCTGCAGGAGAACCTGGGCAGGGTGGGAAGTGGACAACAAGAGCACATGAGGCTCAAGGAGCACAAGCCTGAGCTGCAGACAGGGATAAGGAATTCTCTCGGCCTCCTCCTGGCTGCTGCTGCTCCTTGCATTCTGCTGGAGCCCTTTCAGGAGGGAACTTTTCTGATTGCAGCAAGCTCAGAACCAGTCGCGAGAGCTTTGCCTGAGGGGGATCAGTGGTGGTGGAGAATCTAATGAAAAAAACCCCAGAAATTGTAACAACAGAACTGAGGAAAATTAGGTTCTTCACAAAACATATTTTTTATTTGAGCTAGATAGTTGGTTTTATTCTGACTTTTTTTCAGTTGAAGTCACAGCAATAGGTACAAGGGATTGCTGGGAAACCATACTAATTAAAACTTGCCTTTTTTTTTAAATGGAATTCAGAGAGCAAGCTGTCCTTGATGATTAAAATAGTGAATAATGACATAAATTAGTTTGAGACCCATTAGTGAGTCTCTTCAAGGATATTGTCTAAGTGGTTTTTTTTTTTTTTTTTTTTTTTTTTTTTTTTTTTTGCAGCTGGCTGTTAGTTTGTTTGGCTTCTTTTTCCTTCAACTCTGACAATTACATTGCCTGAATATTTCATCCTTACCAAAAGTTGGGATTGACCACTGCAGGTGATTCAGTAAGTCACCTGGCAATTGCAAAAAATTTGTCTTTTTCCATCTTTTACCAGAAAGAAGTTAATATCATCCAGGAACTTTCTGCCTGGTTGTGTGCATTTCTGTAACAATTAATTTCTTTATGAACAGAAGGAAGAATTATAATAAATATTTTTCAGAATTGGATTATTTCTTTTTTCTTCTTGTTAGAAATGTTTTACTCTATCACATGCACAGTTTGAGTTTTTCCTTTCACTCCAGCCCATTGCTGCAGATTGCAAGCCCAGCTGTTTTTTCATTGCAAGATTTTGCAAGACTGCTGAGATGATCTGGTCTAAAAAGAAAAGAGAAATCAAAAACTAGCCCATAGAAAATTCCAAGAATTTTAATTTTGTGTTATTCTTATGCCATTTGCTGGTGTGCAATTCTCCTACCACTTTGGGATGCTAAATTTATTTCTACTTGCCATTAATAGACACTTGACTAAATACATGGTTAGCCTCTAATTTTTTTTTTCTGGCTTGTCTTTCGTTTCTCTCTTCCCTGGGAAAGCCAGCAGTGATAATAAACTCACCAAACTTCATGTTCAGCTTTGATATTTTATTGCAGATGAAATGTGCCGAAATTTCACCTGCATTCTCCAGCAAAGCAGCAGAGAGATGGCCAGAACTGACAGGGAGAAGTGTGTTTGCAGCCATCTGAAATGAGTATCTAATTGTCTGGATTGAAGCAGTGCCAGACAGGGATCTGGAAAAACAGGTGAATTCAAATTTCACAGCTGAGTTGTTCCTTTGGTTATGCACCGCAGGCAGAGTCAGTCCCTTGCTTTACCATTGGTTTATTCAGGAATTCCTGCTGCAAATATGTGGCAGTGTTTTCATTTTGCATGACATTTGGATGAAATTCATTGAGGAGCCCAGAAACTTCTGGAAAGATTGTTTTTTCATTATTTGGAAGGCTTTCTGTTACCTTCTCTAGCCTAGCACAAACAATGCATGCATCAGCTATGCTACACTTACAATGCTGGGGAAATCTTTTCTCATCTTACTCACGAGGTTTTGTTTCTGATATTTCCTCTTTGCATCTCTATTCACACTCATTTCTTTCTCATTAAAATAATGAGAGCATCTTGCAGAAGTTGCCTCTTGATATAGTGATAGATACTGCCCTGAGATGAGATTCAGTGAGAATGTGAAAGCAGAAATTACGGTAAATAAGAACAGAAAATAAATGGCCTAATTGAATCTGTTTCCTCGTGGTGGTGGGTCTCTTCCCAGAAAAGTTCCTTTTGCTTGCCCTGGTGGAACTGAGGTGGTTGGAGACAGCAATTAACAGAAGCTGATAAATGAAATGGTGTCTGCCATTGGGAGAGAACATTTCCTGAGCAATGATCCCTTCCTCCAGGGAGCTTTGCAAAATGGTATCTCATGGTGGATTTGCAATAAGCCTGGTGATGATCTGCCCTTGGCTCCTGGCCACAGGGAATGTCCCAGGTGGGAGAAGCTGCCATTGGTGCTCCTGGCTCTCCTGCTAAAGGGGGCACCTGCTAATTAACTCCTTTTTAATTTGGGTGGATGTGTTGAGTTCAGCGAGAGCACTGAGCTGGCTGAAATGTGACCTTGGTTTTATCAGTGCCAGTTGCTGCTGCAAGCCTGGTGTCCTATTGATCTGTGATGGGCTGCTGGGGCCACCAAGGTGCTGGAATGGCTGGCTCCAGGGGCACTGGCAGGCATGGGGACATGCTCATTTTTTGCTCCTATTTGCAGGAATTTCCCCCTTTTCTTTTTATTCTCACTGGAAATACGTTTTTAAATTTATGCAATGTAAAAGGCACAGCATTTAATTTCCCATCCTCTTTGTCCTCAGTAGCATTCTTTAGTGCTGTTACTATGTAAATGGTTACCAAGTGAATAACTACTCTCATAAATACTCACAGGCAGAAATTGCTTTCACTGCATATGCTAATAGATAGTGGGTCTTATTAGTAGGGCTTATTAATTGGTTTGGTGTCTTAATTAAATTGGTGTGCCAGTGAGTGGAAAAATAAATCCTTGTTAGGCCAGTGGATTCCTTATTATACCTGCTAGTAATTTTTTATGTCCAGAAAACTTCAGAAACAGTGACTAGGGCTCCAGTACTGCTGAGATATTTCTCAGAGACTGTCTCAGATGCTTTCCAGAGAAAAGCAAAGAAACAAACTTGGTGTTTCATTTCAAATGTGGATGATCTCTCTTTCCCAGTCTTAATAAATAATATTTCAGTCATCCTTGACAACTTGCCCCCTCAAAATCCTTGTGTTTCCTGGGCTATTGTAGATGTAGGGGAAACACAGGGAGCACATTTGAGCCATGTGTCCCTGGGAGAAGATGGTGGAGCTGCAGGTGTGCTGTGGTGGTTGGCTATTCCCAAACAACATTACATTCCTGTGGGAAATATTACAATACTTTCATGCCAGTGGTAACTTCTCAGTGAAAAAAAAAATGTTATTTTTGTATCTGATATCCTTCCTGTGAGTTAAGATGTTGCTTGTGTCTGGAATTATCTGCATCTCTGATAAGTTGGTTTTGACACATAATTCTCTATTTTTTTCTTTCTCTCTTCCTCTCCTTTAAAAATATGCAAAATGTGCAGTTTTACTGCAGTGTAAGCCAAAAGCATAATTCATGTTGCACACATATAATTTGATTTCAAAAGATTATCTCTAGTACTGGCAAAACATCAGCAAGGCAGGCTGCTCTGAGATACAAAAATCTCACACTGAAATCATCTGGGGTGTTTGGGTGAGGTCTTTAATGCCAGCTCTTATTTGTTTCTCTCTTTTTTATTATTATTTTGTTTTTGCTTGTTTCATGTAAAAATCCCAGTATTTTGAACTATTTCTTTAGCATTGACTGTATTTTCCTGCTGCTGGGGCTTGGCTCTCACCGGTGTCAGCGTGCAGGTGGAAGGGAGACACCCTCAGCATGACAGAGAATCTGCTCCCTCCTCTCCTTACCTGCAGCTCTGGGGCTGCTCCTGTCACTTTTCCCTTCCTTTGGAAGGATTTTACAGCCTGAGATTCAGTCTGGGAAGCTCTGACCAGGAATAAATGGTGGGTTTAGATGGGAGCTGTGCGGAGCTGCAGTGAGGAGGGGTGGGAGGAGCTCTCACTCTGTGTCCTGTGGGATGACAGTAGAAGATCAAGAATTTGCTGGACAGGGCCAGGTGGAGGCTGTGAGGATGATGAGGGACTGGAGCATCTCTTGTATGAGGAGAGGCTGAAGGAGCTGGGCCTGTTCGGGCTGGAGACAAGACAGCAAATGTGTAAGGGTGGCTGTCAGGAGGATGGGAGCAGACTCTTCACTCTCGCCCCAGGACAAGGGACCCTGTGCACAAACTGAAACACCAAGTTCCACCCCCTGAATAGGAGGAAAACCTTCTTTAGCTGTGATCTCTCTGAGCACTGGACAGGCTGCCCAGAGAGGTTCTGGTGTCTCCTTCCCTGGAGATGTCCCAAAGCCACCTGCACAAGGGGGCTCTGTGCAGCCAGCTCTGGGGGAACCTGCTGCAGCAGGGGAGTGGATCAGGGAAACTCCTGAGCTCCCTTCCAACCCCAACCATTCTGTGATTCTGTAATCTGTTTGTTTTTAGCCATTATTTTATTGAAAGAGGCAACGAAATAGGTGGGATTAGACAGAAAGTGAAGTAAACCAGGTTTGTGATCTTGTGGTGAAAACCTCTCTTAACCTTGGTAGTAGGGTATATGTAATCATTTAACTCCTGTACTGCTGCCCCTAGAACCTTTTGTACCCACAGGGGAGAGCAGTGAAGACAGAATACAAGAGACTGACCCTTTAAATTGTGATTGTATGATGGGGGACAATCTCTGGGATGGAAGGTTTGCAGCCTCTCTAAGGTCTTTGCTAACTGCTCGTTCCTATGTGAGGATGCAGCTCCAAACACATAAAGTACTTGAATTTCTCACAAAAGGCTCAATGAAATGTAAAGACCAGGCAATTTCAGTCTGCAAGTGACTCCTGATTAAAATGGAGTACTGGGATCCTAATGGATATGAAATTCTGTCTCTTTCACTCTCTACCATTCACTTCATGTTGGAGTTTGAAAGAAATCCTATTTGTCAGTTTTTGAATCTGAGACTTGCAGCTGTAGCAAAACATTTGGATAGAAAACCTATTTTCTAAAATTTACTTAGGGTAAAATGGCCTTTTTTATTGTTTACTTCCTGCATTTCAAATACCTTTTGTTAAATCCCAGCTTGTGCACCTGTGTTCCTGCAGAAAGCTGTCTCTTCAAATTCTCTGGACTGATTTGTCGTTTCCTTACGTGCCAGAACCAGTTGTATCTCTCATTGCATTAAATCTCTGACAGAATGTGATGCCTCCTGACAGATGCAGCTGCACATCAGCAAGGCTGAGAAACCAGGAGGGAAGCAGAGGCCTGGGTCTAGGGAAGGTTTAATATCTTGATATCTCCTGTGCACAAGTTGTACTCACAAGGTTTTAAGCCTGGCTGGCAGATTTATCTTTTTTAAATTTTTTTTTTCTTTTTTGCAAGTATGAGGAAGATCACAGGGGAAGGGTGAGTGAGAGGAATCTTTCTACATTTTCCCCCCCATCTGTACACGTATCTGCCTCATACATCAGCTTCCTCCTGGGCAGGTTGGATGGAAGAACTCCTTGAAATCAGCTTTGCATGTTGACCAAAAGCAGTCTTAAAAATTTATTCAAAGTCTCTCTTGGCCCCTACTATCCTGATTTAATAGGGGGGAGCTAGTTGTCCTGTCAGATGAGAAGTTTATACAGAAATGTTGCTCTGGATAAAAGGGTTTGCATGTCATCCAAAATTCTGTCACTTCAGATTTTTGAGGTTTGTGCTTTAAAAACTGAAGAGTGAAGTAATAGTTGCTCTTTATGATCTGGTTTGGTTTTGCTGCTCAGTAGAAGAGTTAGAGATTCCTCGGAGGGTTTCATGTAGGGTTGTCTTACCCCCTGTCTCGGGGTTCTTGAAGCCACACTAAAGTAAGAGTGGTTCAATGGAAGAAACATTATTTACAAAAATATTGCCATTCCTTTAAATACTCCATGTATTTACAATGTCACTGTCTTTTTATAAATTGGCCCATGGATTAATTCCCTCTCAGTTAACAGCTCCTTAGTTCTGCCATGGCCTTAAGAATTTCAATTTTCACCCTTTGGACCTGGTGCCTGTAGCAATCACCTAGCAAAAAATTGCCTTTTTAAACATTACCAGCCAAATACTGAAAACCACGGGCTGCTTACATTGCTATTAATCTGTCTCCTGCCTCAAGAGTAAAACAAGAGGCAAAAGATGCAAATCTTCAAAATTTGGAAATGCGCATGTCTGTGACACCTTTTATGGTCTGTTTGCTAAATCCTAAAGTCATAATTGGCAGGTGGATTCCTCTCCTTTAGGGCCAGGCCAAGCTGAGCAGGGCTTTGCTGTGGGAGGTTTTTCCTGACCTGGGGGAAGCTTTTCCAAGCTGAATTCCTTGCAGTCCATTGTGTTTTGCTGGAGCCCTCAGCCCTTCCCTGCCAGCCCCTCAATCACAGGCAGCTCAGGGCTGCAAAGGGAGCGAGAGCTTCCCCAGCAGGCAGGCTTTGCTGAATTTTTCAACCTGTATGACAATTGTGGTGTTTTAGCCCTGTGTGGAATGGGCCTGCCATTCCCTGGTAAAAACTGGCATGAAGGAATGCTGTGGGTGGTAATGATAAGTGCTGGTGTGGGAGGGAAATACAAAACTCAGTGCTACAACCATCAGTTGGCAGCCTCAGGACTGAGGCTTTGGCTGCCTGTTTGATAACTTATTTGCTGTAGGGGATAACATGGAAAGCATCTGTTGTTGAACTGAATAAGCTGTTGTGTGTTAGGAGAAAATCTTGCCAAAAGTCTCTCAAGCATCTCCATGGTGTCACTGCCCACAGGGTGCCTCACCTGGCTGCTGTGCACGGTGACACAAGGTGCCACAGAGCCCCTTGTCCTGCAGGTCAGTGCACCCACTGTCCCTGGCTGAGCACTGAAAACCAGAGCAAAGCAGGCTGGGCACAGCAGAGTCATTTGCAGAGTCCTGAAAAAGCCATGGTGCTCATTTTCTGGCTTGACAAAAACTGGAGCTTATAGTCATGTAGCCTTTCCCCTGGTTATTGACAGTAAATAACCCCTCTAAAAATTGGCATGTTCAGACAGAGCTGGAAGAAGATCATGAGTAAGTTCAAGGGTGACTATTTTTCCTCTTCTCCAATTACTTTTTATTAAAGCATTTCATTCTTCAGTAGCTGTACCCACAGATGGTACAGCAAGGTCCAGATAGCTCAGAGCTCATCCCCAACTTTCCTGACCCAACATTTACCCTTGTTTCAGCTTCTTTTCCCTCTAACTTCATGCCAGTCTCTGTTCTTCATTCCATACATAAAGCAACTTTAACAGCTTGACATGCTAATGCTGACTTTGCTTTTGCCATTTCTCATCCTCATTTGAATGTGTAATGTCCCACAAGGATAATTGTTCTTATATTTTGATTTCTTACAGTGTTGTCTTTTCCTAATTTATGTCTCTCCTATTGCTGCACAGTATTCCTCACTGGCTCCTAGTTTAGAAAATTGGCTATAATTGCTTTGATTTCAGAGCACATAAAGGGCGCCAGTGTGCTCAGACACCTCCCCTCCTCCCCACCAGCTCATACCAGACATATAAACCCATTTACTCTTCTAGGAAGTTGCAAAAGCTTGGAGGGAGACGTGCAGAACTCAGTTTGGCAGGGCTAACAGGAAGATCAGGTAGAGAGGTAGTTTAAACTGAGAAACATATACTTGGGTTTGATTATATTGTATTTCAAAATACACAGTTCTTTTATAGCTGGAAATTGTTTTGGGATTTGATTAGAGCTTTCAAAAGCCTCAAGTTTTTATTAAAGAGAGAGAAAGAACGGAGAGAAAAAATCCTAAATGTAACTTTCTGCTTGGTGGATGTGCCTGTGTGACATCTGCAACAGCATCATAAATAGGTGTTTGCTTTGACTTTCTTCCTTTCATATCTCAGATGCATTTCTTCTTATGGATTTGATTTTCCTGCACTGTTAAGCAGCACTGACTGTGTGACATAGAGAGGAATATTTTTGCAAACTGTCTTAAGCACAGCTCATCAGAGAGGTGGTCAGTCTCACACCTCTCTCTTCTTCTCTCCCAGCAGGGTCTAATTGCTGTAAAAAATAAATTAGTATCCTGAGTTCAGGAACACTAACTCAATAAACGCATTGATGTCAGCAAATGGCAGTCTTGCCTACCCTGCTGATACAAGTGATTATTCTCTTTATGCTTAAATATATTGTGTTGTGATTACTTCCAGAGAACCCATCATGGCCTAGCCCTCACTCCTGCAAATACTGTAAACATCTTTAACTGCCAGCATACTCTTTTTCTTTTAGCTTTCCAAAACATGCAAGTGACAACTTATGTACTGTAGTAACCAAGAGACTTGTCCAAGTTAAAACCTGGGCCTCAGGATGGAGCCAAAACAGGCTACCAAAATGTTTGAAGACTTGAGCAGCATGTGTGCATCACCAGGACAAGATGGCGCCCTGTACCTTTCAACATCCATATTTTTAATTGCAATATTTTTAGTTTTAATTTTTGAGTTTCCCTGCTGCTGGGGTATTTATTAACCCACCTGTGGGCTGGATGTCTGCATTGCAAGGGTCAGCAGAGGCACAGCAGTCACTGCTGATGGGGGAAACAGCTGAACCTATGCCACCATTTTGGGATAAACTTTTAGGGAAGTGTTTAAAGGCACTACTAGTTTAATTCATGTAAAAAAAAGAGGTCTATCTTTAAGCACCAGAAGGAACACACATTGTCACCAGTTTTAAATAAGCCTACTTTTATTTACATGTGTACTTGTTTATCTGCAACAATAGGCACAAATCAGTGGTTTGCATGCACAGTTTTTGTGCCTTATCCTTAGGATGGAAAAAAACAACCTTTCTCAGCCTTTCACATGGAAGCCAACAGATGAAATACTGGTTCCATTACACCTTCAGGGGCAGGAACAGGCATCCTATTTCCTGAAGACAGCAGAACAAATGAATATTTTGGATAATAGACTCCCTTAGCAACCTCTCCTGTGCCTTGCTGTGGGTGCAGCTGGATGAGCAGAGTGCATCAGTTCCTGAATTGAGGGTGCACGGAGGGGCTCTGGAGACCTGGGCTGTGATGGACACTGAGGAGCTGCTGAGCAGAGCAGTGTTCCCAAAACCCTGTCACAGAGCAGGGTTTGTGGGGTGTTCCAGAGCAGTGTCACTGCACTTCCTGTTCTCTGTGAGCAGGGTTTGTGGGGTGTTCAGCGAGACTGGTGCCAAAGGTAGGAGTGTGTGGTATTTTCATGGTCCCCCGTGGCTGGAAGGAAATGATGAATCTGACTCCATGTTCTTAGAAGGCTAATTTACTCTTTTATGATCTGTAATATATTAAAGAATGCTACTTTATATTTTCTATAAAGTAGCATTTTGTATGAAGAGTACTAAAGAATAGGGAAAGGATACTTACAGAAGGCTTAACAAGGTACTAATTAAAAACCCGTGACCTCTCCTCAGAGTCTGACACAGTCTGACCGTGATTGGCCATTAAGTCAAAACAATTCACATGTTGGATAAACAATCTCAAACCACATTCCTGAGCAGCAAAACACAGGAGAAGTAAATGAGACAATATTGTTTTCCTTTTTCTCTGAGGGTTCTCAGCTTCCCAGGAGAAGAATCCTGGTGAAGGGATTTTTCCAGAAAATATGACAGTGACAAGAGTGTGCCAGTTTCTCCTCTGGGCTTTCCCATAAAGCAATAAATCTTATTTCCCCCAGAGCACGTGTGTGTGCTTCAGAAGCAGTGGTGGCAGCAGCTGCAGGGTGGATGCCCCCAGTGAATCCCTGCAAGCAGCTCCATGGGGAGGACACTTGGCAGGTTCTGCAGCTGCCCAGAAAACAGGACCAGGGCTGCTGACATATTTTTAAGATCTTGGACCATAACAGTAAAGATATGAGTTCATGAGATCATGGTGAGCACCAGAAGGGTTTTGTGGCAGGGACAGGTCCCAGGGCTGTGCTGCACCTTCACCTTCCTCAGAGCAGAGAGGAATAAGCAACGTTTGGCTCTGAGGAGTTGTGTGAAAAATGGATAAGGGAGGAAAGAGCAGCAGAAAACATCTTGTCAGTGTGTATTAGTGGTCTGAAATGTGTTTGTGCTTAATGGGAGCCTTACATAATCCCCTCTGGCCCTCCACTACTAGGAAATCTGGGAATAAAAAATACCTCATGCTTTTGTCTGAACTCAGGGTTGTTTTAGTGGCTGTTTAATTTTGTTTAGGCTCACATATTTTACTCTTTGGTCTGTCGAACTTTTAAAAAGTCAACCTTGCAGGAATACTTTGAAACACCTGCCTTGTGCAGCTGTGTCTGAAACTAAATTTAATTTAAATTTTCAAGACTAATTGCAAAAGTTGTTGGTGTGCCTTTAGGGCTGAGTGTAGTTATTTAGGAAGATTAGTAGTTCACAAGGTCATGTGCAAAGTAGGACTAACAAGATGCTGAGAAATAATAGTCTCATATGGGATTGGTTTCAGGTTGTAGAGCAATAGTTCAGAGATTTAATGCAGCTTAGATGTACTTGAAAATCATCCCTGGTTTTTTTAAACTTTTTAAAAATTTTCCTGACCTTGAAAATACCTTATGGGTGGTTTACAAATAAAAATCTAAACATCACTGTAATCAGAAAAACTGCACAGATTTCTATTTTTCATTATTTTCTACTTATCTTTACTCTTATTTGAAGTCTCATATGATTTCAGTGATAGGCACACAGGATAGCATTAGCACAGCAGATTTTTTTAAAGAGATTAGATGAGAATTGGGCTGCCTTCTGCAGAGCATTTTGCTTTACTTCCCTCCCTGTTCTTTTTTGAAGGTATCTTCTTATCAGGTGTGAATACTAACAATGCTGATATGGGGTGACAGATTGACCAAACAACCATAGCAACAGAAACTATTTTCCTTGCGATAAAAGCTAAGCTAAAGGTTATGTGTATTACTGCATCTCTCAATCTATTTGCTCCACAGCACAGTGCCAGACAAAGGTAAGAATACAGAAAGCTACAGCCAGAATATGAATTTATTTAGGGGAAGCATGAGTGACTGAACTCTGGTTAAAACATAAATGTGGGTAATATTTCTTTTCTAATACATTATATCAAAAGAAATATTATGAAGTCTATGTTAAATAATTAGCTGCATTTTTCTTTTGAAAATTTATTGGATTAATATCTTCTTAATCATGCTCCCTTAGGAAAGGGACTAAAAATAAAAACCCAGATACTGCATTGCGAAAAGCATTTGTTATTTTCTCTTTTCAGGAACAATATTAGACTTGTACAGTTGACCTAGACAATATTTAGGATTGAGCTCAAGTCTTCTCTGTGTATCCTCAAAGCTCAGATGGTTTAAGGACACAAAGAAATGTCTCTGGACCATGAGAGCTCATTTTTCCCAGCATGGATTGAATGTAGTAAGTGTTTTATTTCCAAAAGTAATATTCTTACTAGATTGAAGATATAATAACCTTCACACTAGTGCCTCACACCTGATAATCTACAGTATTTTCCTATTTGTTAGCCTCTGTTTATTAGGATAATATTATATTATCTATAATTATATTATAGATAATTATAATTATCTATAATTATATAATAGATATAATATAATATATTGTATTATGTATAATATTAGGATTTTTTTTTCATTTTCAGAATAGGAGGATAGTCTTATCTGCCCCTCAGAATGTCTGTAGGTCTGTCTGTGTGAGTGGTCCCTGCTCTGAGAGCTGCCACAGCAGCAGCTCTGGGCCATTTATTAACTAAAGCTTCTCAATGCAATAAATAATGTGTGGTGATGGTAATTCCCTGAAGCAGGTGGGATTTCAGGCTGGAGAGAGATATTGCTCTGGTTTTCTTCAGTGCTGAATCAAACTCAATGTCTTGTGTTGGAATAAGCTTCCTGTTGGAGGAATTAATATTTTAGAGCGACTTGGTCATTGTTCTGGAAAACTTTAATTTTCTTATTAGGCTTACTTGGGTTTTTGGGTCACCAGACTGAATCTCTGCAGTTCTGTTGAAAGAGGAAAAAAACAATCTCTGAGTTCTGTGGGAAGGAAGGGAAGAAGGAGAATGGCACAACTCTGCCTGGTGGCAGGCTGATTTTGAGTGTGAATGGCTGGCATAGGATATCATGGTAAGTAGTCAAAAAACTTTTAAGTTCCATTAGCTGGAAACAAATCAAAGTTAATGAAGTAATGACCCTGGATGTTTTGACTCCCTTGTGTCTCTAAGGGTGATTTTCAGTTTCTATGAATAGTCAGTTACAAGACTTCAAATTTTTTTTTTCCCAAAAGAAAAGCAAAATATGAGGATCCTTCAAATGACCTCCATTATTTAACTTAGGGCTGTTATTCTATTTAATAGCACAACAATTATGTCAAAATCAAAAGAACTGTGCCATTTTCATACTGCCAGATTGACTGGCTTTTCTTTTTTTGCATTATAGTGTAAAATTCCCTGTGCAGTTTAAAGGGCCTGTGGTGCCCCTTTGCGAAGAATTCTCTGTCTGTGGTAGTAGAAGGGCAGGCTGTATTCATTAATACCCTTTATTTAAAGCCTTTAATGAAAATATTCACATTATACTTCTGTGTAAAGTTGCTGGTGTGGTTTGCTTCCAGAGGATGGATTTAGAACAAGTAAAGGATGTGTGTACAAAAATGTGGAAATGTACAGCAAATGTGGTTGTACACTGCAAAATGAGGCTTATTTTTCATCCAGTCTGTCATGTGCAAGATGAGATGAGTAGGCATATCCCTGTCCAAAAGTTTGTTTTCTGTTTATTATTAAATCCAGTCTAAATGAGTCATTTTAGCAGAGCTCAAAATCACATGTGCACCAACCAAGTGGTTGCTGTCAGTACAAGAACTTGACTTTTTAAAAAAACTTTTTCTTTTCCTGCTTTTAACTTCACATAACAAAGAACCACTTTCAGCATCTCATAAGTCTGTGTAATTGCACTAGTGATTATGAGAATGATAGATATATAATTAAAATCTATGAAAAATGCAGCCTGTGAGAAATGAGAATAAGTTTCCCAAATTGTAAATTTATCTGGGGTTTCAGAACTACTTTTTGACAATGTACCATTTTCTCTTGTTTGTCACAATGGCTCACTTCAGTAGGTCACGCTTTAGTTTAACAGGAATCGGAAAGAATGGGAGAGAACTTTTGTTTGAGATGGCAAGGGTTATTTTTTTATGAGTTTTTTGTTGGCAATGCTCAGATCCACCATCCCCTCTGCAGCAGGGGAGCCCTGGTGGCTCTTTCAGCCCTGGCCAGCACAATGTATTGTTTGCAGCCCTGCTGCACATCCTGCTGGTTCCGTTCTGCTGCAGATGAGGAGTGTTTTGAACTCCAGGTGCCCAAGAAGGCTGAGCATCTGCTGAGCTCCCTGCCCATGCTGCTCCAGGCAGGGGCTGTGCTGGGCCATGAGCTGGGCAGCACACAGGTGGTGCTGGCACGCCAGCCCCTGCAAAGGAAAGGATGGAAATGTTGTTCTGTCTTGTTCTGCTGTATTTTATCCCTGGCAAACTAATGGATCATTTCCTGAACTCATCAGCTCTTTGCTTCTCAGCACGGAGCATTTTCTATCCTCATTTATTTGGGGTTGGGGACTGGGGGAAGCTCCCATTTAAAGGAAAAAACCTCAGACATGCAGTAATCTAATCAACAGAAATGGCACAAACAATAACACCATCAATATGCAGCTTTGGCAGACATCTGACACTGGTGCTTCAGAGTTGTTATACAGAATTCTTTGGGGATTCCTTCTTGCAGCTCCTGTGCTGACCCCCTGCCACCCAGATCCACCAGCGAAATAACTATAACTATATAACTATAACTACAAAAATACAAATACCTGCTCCTCCTGCACCAGTGCTGCTGTGGGGAGCATTGATGTCCCTGCTGCCTTTCCCAGGAGTGACTGTCCCCTGCTCTGTGAGTGCCGCATGTTCACTCTGGGAAGGAATTCTTTATTTTTCTGCTGTAACCATGATCTCCTTTTAGAATGATGAGAGAAGAAGGGTCTCCCTTAATCTTAATTACTGTCACTGAGGGCCACCTAACTTTTGTTCTTTTAAGGGCAGGTCACCCAGGTTTTAGTGGCTTTTTCTTAAATGGAAACTTCACAGATGATATAACTCATTTTAGTTTCTTCTTCAATTATTCTTTTGCTTGTCTTTGAGACCCCCTAAGTAGCCATTTTGTACAAGTTGAACAAAACAGGAAAAAAAGGATATTTGTTATGTATGAGCACTGGAATCAAATGGTGAGCCTTCAAATAATCCTTCAGACCCCTGTTTACAGTCTAAACGTACTTGCCTTTCCAATATGTATTTATTTTTTCTTCCTGTAATGAAACTGCTGTCTTCCTGGGAAACACTTCACTTATTTGTGGCATCCATTTTCATGGCTTCTCATTATTTGAAAGCTATTTCACAATGTGGTAGAGACATTGCATTTTAGCCAGTTATTTCATTTGAAGTGTGAAAAAACCCATGCTGATTTAACTTTTTTTCCTCTCCTCCATAATTTTTATTTCTTATGGGGAGAGAAAGTATGATCACAAGTTTACGCTCTCCAGTCATTGTATGAAGAATGCAGTAGAGCTGCTTGATTGCTCATAAGGAGAGAATGGCACTGAAGCCCTGTACTTATTCAGCACCTAATCACGGCAATAACAGGAGCTCTGCAAGTAGGAGTGAAACACAGGTTATTTCACAGCTATCAGCCTAAGTAGGGAGGACAATTGCTGGCATTATATGAGCAAGCTCAGATGTATAAAAAAAGGTGCAGGTGGCTTCTGGCAATATTTGTTAGGGTAGATGTCATGAATATCATGAATTATCTCTTTGGATAAACAGGTAGAAATAAGGCTTCTTGCTGGGTTTCTTGGGTGTGAGAAGTGAGGCTGGCAGTAGGATGGGGCAGGGGCCATCTGTGGTTGCGTTCTGAGCTTTCTTTTGCCCTGAATGTTTATTGGAAAGAGCTGGATCTGTCCCAGTTTCAGAGAATTTTGTTACATTTAGGCTAAATATTCAGGATCCCCTCGTTGTTGCAGTCCAGCTCACTGTGACCCTGAGACTGGACCAGCTGGGGGAGAGTGGCAAAACAGAGGGATGGGAATGATGGGGTTCCCTGACAAATACAGAATTTTAATAGCAAAATAACAAATGCAGAAACCACACAATCTGAGGGGCAAGATCTAAAGATGAAGGGGCGTGGTGAATGTAACAATACATAGGGGTGGTCTGAGGGCAGGGCTCCAATCATGAACTCAGGACGGGACCTTATATGAGACAGGTTCTGAACCACCTGAGAACAAGAACCAGAAACGTGACCTAATACAGAATAATTCCATTAACATTCCACTAACACACCAACTCCAATAACCACACTCTGCTCACCATAACCTGGCCAGGTATCTCCCTTTCAATACCCTGCTCCCATTTGATTATCAGTGGGCTGGTAATCAAAGGTTTTCCTAATATCTGTGTTCAAACTGGATTTGGGCTGTGGAGAGTCTGGGAATGAAGCATCTGCCCTCCCTGGATGCCCAGAGCCTGGGCAGTGCCCAGTGCCAGTGCTCTGCCCCTCCTGGGACACATTCCAGGGCTGCTATGGCTGATAGGCAGCAAACCTCACCTGGTAAAATCCTGAAATTCTTCTGCTAACATAGCCCTAATTATGAACAATGTGGGAAGGCTTCTCCTGATGAGTCAGATAAAACACAGCTATGGAATAGTTAACTTTCTGTAGAGCTCAGCATCAATTTCTGGAAGCTTTTAACAGAGACTTGACATTTCTAATTAGGAAATTTTACATACAGGCAAGTGAATTTACCCCCAGCTGGGAAAACACGGCTTAGCAAGAGTTTTACATCCGCCCTCATTGATCTACAGATTATCTCACATTTGAGACTCTGGAGCCACTGGGATTTGCAAAGATGAGAAACAAATGTGGGAAAGTGCATAGAATTTCTTTCACTTCAGGGTTAGATAAAAACCCTGATAAGTTAGAAATAAAGAGCAAAGTTTTTGTTTTTGTTTTTGGGGTTTTTTTTAACCTTCATGCATAATTGTTGCAGAGGTCAAAAAAATCCACAGAAAGCAATAACTTATCAGCGCTGGCAAGAAGTTGTCATCCTGGTCAAATCCTCAAAGCAGCATATTGGAAATAATCTTAAGATAGCAAAGGAAGATAGCCTGTTTTGTTTTTAGCTGTCCTGACAGTTAAACAGTTGAGAAACAAAATGTCTGCATGTGAGCTCACTTAAACAGAGAGCTTTTATTATGTGTCTGATGCTGCAGTGTCTGACTTCAGAGAATCCCTCAGGGTTTCTGCATTTTTAGCTACACTGTTTAGATTTTTCACCTTGTTTTGTCCTAGAAGGAAATAACTATAAAAATACAAAATAGAAATGAATTTGTTGCTGTGCTAGTTGAAAATGTTTTATCAGTGTAAGGTGGCAGTGGAAATAAGAGTGAAAATCAGATGTGGCAGAGCTCTTTGAGTGGAGCTTTTGCTGATTTCTCTTTATATGGAACATCTGTACAGCTCATTTCACTCTTGTGTTCAGATTGATTTTGTGAAGACACACAACTAAGTATGTGCTGCTGCCTTCAAAGGATGTGGTTTAAATGAAGTAAAAATGAAATCTTTTTTCCTGTATTTGAAATTATTCTGATGAAGCAGAAGTTACTTCTGTGTCAACAGAAAAAAACAGATAAGGAAGCAAACCATGAAATGTAGCCATGAAGTGTTATAAAAATACAGATGTGCACACTTCCTGTAGTTGTGTTACTGGCATTCAACCTTGGGAAGGCAGATATGTATCACTGCCACGTGATAAAGAATGGAAAGTAGGTGATCAAAATAATCACAAGAGCCTGAACAATGTACAGCTAAAAGCTGGGACAAGATAATGGGCTAAAGGGGCTCCAGGTGATCCATAGCAAGGCCATGCATTTTAATGACTTGGTTATTAATGAGAGGTAATGGAAAAGTTTCAACATCATTGAGTTCCCTTCTCTGTTAATGCAAAGCAAAGCCTCGTGTCTCAGGTACTGAACTGCCCTTGATCTTGGCTGAAGGGCCAGGTGTTAGCAAAGACAATAAAAGTACAGTTTAGGCTTCTGCTAGAACAGTGTGTGTGTCCAGAAATACTGCCAGAACTTACAGTCTCAGCCTTATTCAGTCACAGAAAGTGGAAACCAAAATTCTGGTTAGTAGATTAGATGTGCTGCTTGGGAGGAATATGACTGGATCAGAGGATCTGAATAAAAATGCAGCTCACCATGTGATATACTTTGCCTCCTACTTGGTTTACAAGCAAATTGCAGAAGCAGACTATATATTTGGTAATATACATTTCAGAGCTATTTGCTATACAGCTACCACAGACACAGAGTGTCATTGTGTGACTGAAGCCTATATAGTTTATTTAAGGAATAACCCACAAAGCCAGGGGGGGGAAAAAAACCCAACTCTGTTTCAATTTTCTTTTATCTTTGCTTCATTCAGGCTGTAAATACTCACAACTTGTAAATTCTTTTTCTTCAGATAACATGAAGGCCTTAACCTATTGTTCAAGCTGGGATTAATTCAATTTGAAATCTATAATTCAAAATATAGAAAGTTAGAGAAGTCTTTAAAAAAGAAAAATTACTTTCATTGTTTTAACCAGCTCTCATTTTATGTGCAGACATGGCCCCTCCCCTTTTTTTATTTCTATCTTTGTTTTTGTAGGAGTGGGGTTACAGCTAGGCAGGAGAGCCCTGCACTTTCACTTTTAGTGTTGAGTATTCGTGGCTTCACTGAAGTCCAGTTTATATCTTAACACTTTGGTAACTTTTATAATGGCTGTGACAAAGTCACTGAAGCAGAGTCCATCCATTTCAGAGGAACACATTTTGCAGACTTTAAGACAAATACCAGTAAAATATGACAGGCTGACCTTTTTCCTCTTGGTCACTTTTGAGAGTAGGTATTTTTCCATGCACTGAGCAGAATATGTGTTTCATATATATATATATATATATACTGAACTTGGAAGGCTGTAATTGTGAATTATTTCTGAGGGGAGTGGTTCTATAACTTAGAGTTTGAAAAGATTTAAATGCAGATGGTGCTTTGTTTCTGTTCTTAGTGAAGACATAAAAAGGTCAGTATTCCTTTGTCATTTCACTGTGTTGTTGCTGACAAGTGTTAATCATTTAATTAAAAGGTCAGATCAGTCATCCTCCTCTTCTTACACCTAGTGTGACTTTAATTATTTTCTTTGCAAATGGACTGATTTAATATTATTAAATAATACTTGATTTAAAAAATAATCCTCAGGAGAAGTGGAAATTCTCTTTGAAGGTGAGCAAGCTTTGAAGGTTAGAATAAACTGAAAATAGCTGGATTTTTAAAAATTATTTTCTCCATTAAATAATGTTAAAATCATAGGAAGGTTTTAATGAGAGCATCTGGGGGATTTCCTATCATGTATTTTGCTGTTTGGTTAGCAGGACTCCTGGAAAGCAGGAGTAAAAGTGCTACTAATCACTAAAGCCAGCAAGGCCCACTCTCATTTCATGTGTCCTGTGGGGATTTCAGTATTCCCAAATACTGAAAGGGAATGCAAATTCCCAAATGCAAAGGGGAAATGGGGGCAGCTGGGGCTGGAAGCAGCTGCTAGCCCTGAGCACACCCTGGGAGTGCTGAGCTGTGGGGATGGCACTGACACAGTGTGTGACCGCGTTCACAGGGGTCTGAGCATGAGGGAAGAGACCAGGATCTGACTCCATGTTTCAGAAGGCTTGATTTATTATTTTATGATACATATTATATTAAAACTATACTAAAAGAATAGAAGAAAGGATTTCATCAGAAGGATAGCTAAGAATAGGAAAGGAAGGAATGATAACAAAAGATTCTGTCTTGGAAAGAGAGTCTGAGCCAGCTGACTGGGATTGGCCATTAATTAGAAACAACCACATGAGACCAATCCCAGATCCACCGGTTGCATTCCACAGCAGCAGATAATCATTGTTTACATTTTGTTCCTGAGGCCTCTCAGCTTCTCAGGAGGAAGAAATCCTAAGGAAAGGATTTTCCATAGAACATGTCTATGACAACACAGCCCCTGGAGCTGCAGAGCACCCAGTGCTCAGGGGAGCTCCTGCTGGGGCTGCAGATCCCCCATTTACTCCCTGTTAGGAATGTCCCTGTGCCTGGTAAATAAAGGATGCTGTGGATGGCACTGCTTACCCCTCTCCATGGGGCATGGCCTCCCTGCCAGGAGATCTCTCTCATCTGCTCCAGCACTGTCTGAGCAACCTTGCTTTCATCTCACAGTCGTGACATTCTGCCTGGTTTAAATTTTTAATGGGAAATGTCTCCCACTCATTCATAACTCTGAAAAGCAGGGAAAAGGAGCAATAATTTGCACTGCAGCTATAATATAACATCAGGGCCAAGGTGACTTTGAATGAAGTGGCACAATGGAAGCCTGGATGGAGTGATATTTGTAGAAGAAAGTGTGAGAGTAGTCTAAGCTTTGTTTAGCTCAGAGTTCAGTCTGCCTCCTGTTCTGAAAACAGCTGCAACAATGGACAGTACTTAACTATTAGATCCTGTCTAAACAAAATAAATAATTAGGTCCATAATTTTAGCTGGTTCATCAAGAAGCTTCACAAATTGAGAACCTTCTCAAAAGTAGAGATGCATTTATTGATCTTATGCATGGATGTATAACAGTTAAAGAGGTGAGGAATGCTATTTTAAAATTACATGTGCAAAAAATTAACATCAGAAACCCAGAGGCATTTCTCATGTCCCCAGGACATTGATCTCTATCTAGGCAAGTTGCAGACTGTAAGCAAGTTTTCAGAAACTTTGTACATCAAATTATGACACCATTCTTAATGAATAGTGACGTATTTGTAGAAAGCAGCATCAAGTTGATGAGCAAGCTGTGATCTGGGTTATTTGAATACTGGGTTCTATTGAGCCTTTCAAGAATCCTCAAACGTAATGCTGTCTGGAGTTATCTGAGAAAGCTGAAGTGATTAAGTACAGGGTTGTGATTAGCTGGACTTTGACAAGATGTGTTTGATTGTGTCAGACTGGGCTTTCTGGAGGAATTGCCTCTCTCTCTCTGAACCAAACCACAGCTTGAGATGTCAGGGAACATGGGATTTCTGGGCTGTAAATCTTAAAGAAATAATTTTAATTGGTAGAAAAAAAGGACTGGGAAATGATTCCAAAGAAATAGAACTGGTACATCTGTTTGTTTTTCAGCAGCATACATCAGTGCAGAGCAACTGAGAAATGTCAGGCAACCTGAGCTGTCAAGGAGTGCACACAGAGCTGAACTGGTTATTAGTCAAGCATCCACAAATGGCTGCTAAGCAGGCAAATAGTGGCAAGGAAAGTCAAGGGCAAGCTTGCTATTTACTGAGCATTCAGCTAATTATCCATTTCAGTAAATACAGGAATACTCCATCCTTTATGCATTGCAAAAATTTGGTTTTGAAGTTAGAGTTCAGTAAGTACTTAATAACTGCAAAATTACCTTGTATTAGGTGCTTCTGTGTTTTAAATTAGCATAACTTTACACGTGGCTTGTGTTGCAAACTATCTTGCTTTTTTTTTTTTTTGTTACAACAGGAAGAACACCATATACAAGGAGAACAGATATCAGAAAACCACAGGTCTTGCATCTTTTTTTTTTCTAATTCCATTTTCATAACTGGTGGAGCTGTATTATGCCTATAGCCCACAATGGCTGCTTTGAATTGTGTTTGCCAGTGATGAGATTGAAATGTTGTTTGGAGGAAATGGAAACTTCCTGATCAGCCTCCTTGTATTTGGAGATTTACAGCAGTACCTTGCATTGACAGTTCTCATCCTGTTAGTATTATTCCAACAGCAAGTAGCATTCAGTAACAAACAGTATATTATTCAATAAAGTAGACAGACTTTATTCTCTCTTTTCCATAGTAAAGGGTGGTTGTTAAGAACCTTTGATTTGTGACACTGAAACTTTGAACACACAGAATCAGGATGACTCCAGAGTCAGCTAGGGCAAGGTAAGTTTAATTATCATTTCCACCACAGAACAGCTGAATTGTTCTGATAGAAGTCTCAGCATTCAAGTCTGATGTAGAAGAATACTTCTTTTTTTGAGTATTGAACTTATGGCAACTAGTCCATAAAGAACAATCATCATGCACCCTTTTACTGGCAGTGCATTTGAATAACAACCTGGGAGTGCTGTATTCAGTAACTTAAACACTTCATCCATTTAGAAAAAAAAATATTTCTGTCCCCCTCATTTCTCAAGTTTACATTCACATTCATTCTGTTTCAAAGGGAATGTTTGTCAGTGTTAAAGTGAAAAGAGAGTGATATTTGCTATTTTTCCTTGCTTATAGTAAGTCCACAGCAAGTCCTCTGATTCACCTCTGAGAACTGCTTGCAATTTTATCTACTTTTCACTTATCTCAAAGAAGATCCCTGCTGGAAATGTGCCATTTTAATAACGAAACCTGCCTCTCCTGTCTCTTGGAGTGAAGCCCCTCTCATTGCTCTGGCTCTCCAGCAGCACACAGGGCAGGGCAGGGGCTGTGGCTTTCATCCAGGTGTTGTAGGGCACTTCCCATGGCCTTTCTGCTTCTTGCTGCTCCTCTCCTGAGTGCCAGCCCCTGTTCTGTGTGTCTGCAGGTCACCTGGCCTGTGATTGCTCATCATTAGCTCCACTCTGCTCAGGGGCTGCCTTCTCATTTTTCTCCCTTTGGTGAAGCCGTCACTCCTTGCCAGCCACTGGGACCTGTTTTCATACTTATTACTGCTTTTTGCTTATTACAAGTCAGGTTCCAGAGAAAAGTTCTGCATTAAAATGAAGGGAAATTTAAAAAACGAGCTTGTAATGAGAGCAATTAATCAGAGCAGTCTGCAGCATCAGCACTACTACTGAGTTTGCTGGTGTGAGGGGGACCGAATGAGAGGGCTGATGAGAAATGAGAAACATGAATTATTTGGGGCTATGATGTGGCAATCTTTTGCATGAGGTACAGAGAGAGGCTGTTTGGAGACGTTCCCATTCCTTTCCATCACATTAAAGGGGGTGTCCTGCAGGAATCCTTTCTCATCAGTACAGCAATTCCTCCCTGCTGGCAGCACAGGGTTGCTTCAGTGACCCTGGAAGTGTCTCAGTTTCTGTGGGAAGCAGGCAGATGTGCACATCTGCAGTGGCTGCATTATTAGCTACAGAATCACTGGGTTGATCCCTATAGTAAGGCAGGTCTTACTGCTCCTAACAGAAGTCTCAAATTTGCACTGTCTGTAGCTTTGAATTGCAAATTAAAGAGGGATGGCTTCTCCAAACTGTATCCAGGTTTTTCAAATAGCCTGAGCCAGACTTTGAGCAGACTGAAATTTACTTTTTTTTTTTTGGACATCCGTTGAAAGCTGAGTAGTTCTGTGTTGGGGTTGTTTTTGGGCTTTTTTTTCTCCTCAATATTCACAATGATTTTTCTGAATTCCCTCATAATAAATGAACTGATCTTCTAGGTTCCCTAATATCTCAGATGTAGTCTGTTTATGTTTTCAAGAAGGAGAAGAAATTATTTTAGTATTTCAGTCAAGCAGCTACAACTCACACTATCTTTGAGAGCGCTGCGCTGGTCACCTCCCCTCAATGCAATGCTATGTCAGGCATTCCCAAAGCAATTTTTTTTTTAAATGCTGTCTCTCTGAGCTCTCCTCCAAGCTGTAAGGCAGAGCCAAGCCTGTCAGGCCAGGCTCTCCTCTCCCTGAGCTCCCAGCAGCCAAGACTAATTAGCAGCCAGAGCATTTCCAGCTGCGCCGTTTGCGCCGCGATGCGTCACCACTCACCAGGGCTGTGATTCATTGCTCTGTCAGTGCTTTGAGATACAGTGTGGGAGAATGCCATATAAATGCAAATATAAATACAAACACTGAATTCCCCCTGTTGGCTAGTGATAAGGTGCTCATCCAGATGGCACACAGTGATTTAAAAGTGGAAAACAATATTTGGAAGGAGAGGGAAACTCAAAGATTATTCTTGGACACTGTTTTCTTTTTCTTATGTAGACTTTAATTGGAAAAAAAAAAAGACAACTTTTATTTCTTCCTTGGCTACCTTTGTAGTGCACCAAGGTGATATTTTTCTGATTATTCAGATTAGAATAAGGATAAATTTTGAGATGTGTTTGGGAAGTTGTACAATTTGTTTTATGTGGGGGTGAGTGTTCTCAGGGAGCAGAGCAAACCAGGTCTGGTTGTCTGGATTCATTTGGGCTTCAGTGTAATGAGGATGGCAGGACATTGCTTTTGCTTCAGTCCCTGCTCACCTCCACTGTCTCAAAATATATGAGATGTTCCTGCCAAGGGACCTGGGACAGCTTAGGCTCCTCTTGCCCAGCCAACAAAAATGGAAAGGAGATGTTTGCAAAGTCAAGGCTGCTCTCATGATGGTATGGCAGATACTTTAATTTGAATTGCTTACTCTTATCTTTGAGTACATGTTCTTAATGGAAAAGTAATTCCTTTTGTCTGCAAAGAATTTTGTCCTTAAGGTGCCCATGTATGCATCTCAATCCTAATTATGTCCCTAATGTTATAAGAGTTGAATGCACAGACTTTTTAATTTTCAGTGTTGCTGTACTGGTGCTGCTGTGTGTATAAAATTCTCATCCAGATACCAAGACTGGCCTTCCATGCAGGTAATGCAAAGGGAAAGTTTGAAATGTAAAACTGATAATTTTTTTATCCTGGTCTTTTTTCACTGCATGTGGAAAAAGACCAGGATAAAAAAATTTGTGGAAATGTTCTTGTTATACTCCCTTGGTCCAGGGGTACTTTTGGACTGAGTTTTGTGTGGATTTGGAAACTGGAAATGGGAAGGGAGTCAGTAGGTGTTGCTGCAGTTTCAGAGGCAGCAGGGCTCTGATGGATCGCCTCTGCTTTAAGCTCTGGGTTTCCTCAGTGCTTTAATAATCATTAGAGACTTCTTCTGGTAGTATCATACAATGGCTTTTGCTTGAGTGTTCTTGCTGGAGTAAAGCACATGGCTGCTGTATTTCATTCATGATTGCAAGAACCTATTCTCTAAATGTGTATAACTGCTACTATATTTTAAATACTAATTCACTTTTACTTGTTTTGCACTGACCATACACTACTTGCATTAATAAGACTGTGTCATTTTCTTGAAATGTATCCAGTCTGTGTAATCCAAAGGTGTTGGAAAACCAGCAAACACAGTAAAGGACACTAGATTTCTTGCTCATTTCCCTCTCTAGTGGCAAGGTTTTCTTCTCAAGACTTTTAGGAAGAGAAGTTGGAAATTTTGGGATGCTTTTCTAGTTTAGCTAGATCCACAAAGAATTAGAGGGCTTTGCTCATTATTCCAATTCTTTTCTGAAAACAAAATTAGACTTGCTGTATCTGTTGTAAGAAGGTGCTGTGGAAGGGAGGCTGAAAAAAGAGTGGGAATGGTGATGATTGGTATTGTGGAGACAGAGGGGAAGGTGAGAAGAGAAGGCAGCAGGGACAGAAGGGAACAACAGATTAGAGACAAGAGATGGGGAGTGTACAGAAAGATGCAGAAACACTTGGTGGGTGGGAAATGGGCTGGGTAAGATTCAGGAGACAGCAGGAACGAGGAGTTAAAGCCTGCCAAGCATTGTCAAAGCAGCAGGAGATGCTTTAATCCGTAACATTTTCAATAGACTATTGTAAAATATACATTATTAGTTGATGGAAACAGTAATAGGAGCTCTAGCACAGGTCTTGGCATCAGCAATGTGGACAGCATCCCTTATTTGTGTGTAAAAAAGCATCCAGACCCTGTAGAAATTGGAGTATTTCTCTGGTGGTATCTGGTTCATGACCTATAGACTGACATATGTCTTGACATTTCTGGAGTGATTCCCTTTGCTCCTGGTTAAATTGAGCTGTTCCCTCATTCTGAATACTATCCCTTGTCAAATTTAATGTGGAACAAAACCAATGCTTCATCATTGCTACCTGCCCTGTTTCTCAGATATATTTAAATTCTCTAGCTGGACAGCCCTTTCATTGTGTTCCCACAGAACCTGATGGCAGATTTGCCATGACTGTAACTTTGAATTCCACTTCTACTAAGTGCCAAACATTGCCTCTTTTTCTGATGTTTCTGCTGTGCTTCCTCTTTCTTTCTTTTCTTATTATTTTTTAAAGTAGTACTTGGGTTGGTGTCTGTGACTAAGCTTACATGAACTCTGAAGCTCAAGGGTGTTTGTCTCCTCCGCAACACAACAGGGGGAAGATATTAAATTTGGTTATCTTCAGGTGTATTATAGTGTAATATTTGTATGCTCTCTTTATAAAACAGGCTTTTAGCACATTTTCATAACTTCTTTCTTTCTCTGTCTCCATTTGCCCTACAGATTATTTATATTGATGCTTCCTTCTCTTAGTTTCTTTTTCATTCCATGGCCTGTTGTTAATAGTAAAATGTCACCCTGTAAGATAACATATAGAGACAGAAGAGAAGGGGGATAAATGGTGTTTGCAGTGATTGACTCCATAATAAACAGGATATTTGTTGACTGGATCATCTGATGACAAAAATTCACTTGGAAAGCTGAAAGTGGAGAGCAAAATTTCAGCGCTGAATCAGTTCACAACTGGGATTACCAGCTCTAGAAGTTTAAGGCCCAGTTTCAAATTCACCAGTTTTGGATTGTTGATTGATTGTGTAGATTGTTCACTACTTTTAAATGAGTGGTGGCTTACCCTGGAGCATACCAACAAAAGGTGATGCCTGCAGGGTGTGTGGGAATGGGAGAGATGTTCAGGAGAGGAAATAGGCTAAGGAAATCCCTTAGCTGGATAAACACGTGTTGTGCTCACTTTTAGAATTAAGATAAATAACAGTGTAGCTGGCATAGCTTGCACGCTGGAAAATGACATCTGCATTAGAAGTTCTGACTTGATTGGTGACACCAAAGTGTGTTCAGAGGTGAAAAAGTCTAAAAATGAAGAAATTCGCAAGAACTGACTGGAATCAAGTCTGTGTTAAGCTGGATGTGCCCTCTAATCCTTCATGGTCATCAGCAGAGTGTTGTCATTGAGGTCTCTCTGGAGAGAGTGAGGCTGTAACTAGCTGACCTGACACTAGGTTAATATTCAGCTGTGTACATAAAAAATGAGGCTTTTGACAGTGTTTAATTCTGTTTCAGCTTTGCTCCCACAGAAACAACCTCCTCTAGAGGGTATGGAGGTGCTTTGGCTGCTTCTGCAATCCTTACCACTCATTAACAGCGCTGGGGTGCCAGACTGAGGGGAGGATTCCTTTCCCTTTATCTTTGTTAGACTCCCAGTGTGAGAGCAATTTATTGTGCCCTTGGACAGGATAGCAGGGCTTTGAAGGCAATTTCACCATGAATCCTTGCTTACTCAAAATTCCCATGCAAACTGAGAGATTTCCTTGAGTGAAAAAACCCCGGAGGAGCGGGTCTTATCTTTAATGGCAGAAATACAGAAAGCTGCCAGCTTGAACTTTGCTTTTGACAGGTTAAATGCCTGTGTTTCATCTTTAAAACAAACTTTATAATTGTATTACAGAAAACAATTCTCCAAGTTTAGTGAGGCTGCAAATCAAGGGTATAGTATACGGTGTTAATGAGGGAAGAAACCTAGCAACTCAGTGGGAGGGAGAAAAAAGAAGTTTATTTTATTACCTTTGTCTTTACTGTAAGGTTATGGAAGAATTAGGTAGAAAAGCTTTATAAAAAGATTTTGCTGTTGAATATTTGCCTATCAATTAGATATTCTGGGAATCACAAAGACCTGGAGAAAACAAATGAGAAGATAGAGGAGTGAAATCTGAAATTCCTCAGCCACTTTGATCTGACAGATCATGAGAATCAGATCCTGACCTGCTTATGCTCAGCCACTGGAGATCCTGCCATGCAGCCTGGCTGATGGTGCTGAAATTCCCAGGGCCTGGAGCTGGGAAGAGCCCTCTGGGAAGGGCAGGATTGTGTTTCACACTGGGGTTTGCCAGCACTGAGCCGGCTGGGCAAGCCTCACCTCACCCCCATTACAAACCTGGACTAAAAGCACAAACTGACTATTTTGGCTCTACATGATTGGGACAGCAACTCATCAATACATCTATGAGAAAATGAATCAGACCAGCCAGACTTCAGCAGGGCTAAAATTACTCCTAGAAAGGAACTTCAGGAGCACCTACCTGCAGAGTGTGAACTTTTCTTCCTTGCAGAAAAGGAACATAGAGATTTTGGCAAAATTTGATCAGTGTCCACCTTGCAGGTGTAGTCAGCAGCTGCCTCTGTCCCTGCTGGACCTCACAGAGGGTTTTTGAAGGGAAGACTTCCTCAAGCCCTTTTCAGCTCTCCTTCTGGCCCTTAGGAGCCTCTTGGGTCCCTTCAGTTTGGGAAATGCTGTATCAGCACTCACGAGTATCTCAGCACAGCAAGGCAGAGCTCAGACAGGGCTCTGGGCAGATCCTCTTGCTGTTCTGCTCTGACCTGCCCTGTGACACCTCTGCACATGAGGCACTGATCACTGTGGGGCAGCCTCAAGGCTGGGACACTTCTGTCACAGACATCTTTTATGAAAAATCCTTTTCTTAGGATTTTTCCTCCTGAGAAGCTGAGAGGCCTCAGGAACAAAATGTAAACATTGATTATCTGCTGCTGTGGAATGCAACAGGTGCACCTGTGATTGGTCTCATGGGGTTGTATCTAATTAATGGCCAATCACAGTCAGCTGGCTTGGGCTCTCTGTCTGACACACGAGCCTTTGTTATTCATTCCTTCTTTTTCTATTCTTAGCTAGCCTTCTGATGAAATCCTTTCTTCTATTCTTTTAGTATAGTTTCAATATAATATATATCATAAAATAATAAATCAAGCCTTCTGAAACATGGAGTCAGATCCTGGTCTCTTCCCTCATCCTCAGACCCCTGTGAACACTGTCACACAATTCAATCATTCTCAGTGCAGACTGCTGAAGCGCAAAGCAACTATTTATCAGTGCATGCAGTAGAACCAAGCTGCTTATACTTTAGTAATTTGTATCAGGTGGGGAAAAAATAGAGTTTTGCAAAATTAATACAAATTAAGAGGAAAATGCTGATTAGTTCAGGCAAGCTGCCTATGAAGAATGGATTTTCTCTTCCTTTAATATGCTCTGCTAGTCTCCTCTTCTGTCTCAGTGCTTTTTTCTGCTCTGCTTGCTATAGTATGTAATCCAACACTGTTATAAAGCTCCCACTATTTAATGTGTGCAGCTTCCAGCTCCTGTTTTCCCTCTGCTGCACACAAGGGTGGCCTCAGGCTCTCTGCATGCTGAGCTGCAGTGAGCTCCCATTCAGCAGGCGGGGAGGCTGCAGGGATCTGTGTGCACCTTTCAGGGCAGTCTCTGGCCAGGCTGGGGCACGAGTGACTGCCAGGAGCACCTGAAGCTGTGCCTGTGCTCCATGTGCACAGTTCCAGCTGATTTCTGAGCATCTCAGCCCAAAACAAGAGCCATGTGTGTACATGAGTGTAGGAGAGGCTGGCTGAGCGCAGAGCGCAGATGGCTGTAGTAAAGCAGCACCTGCTGGAACAGGCTGGGCCGGTAGGGGCTGCCTCCTTCCTCACCTGCCAGATCAGAGCCACGAGTGGGAGACAGAGGAGCAGCTCTCAGGAGTGGGTGTGATGCACAGGGAGGGTTCAGGCAGAGGACAGAGTGCCCTGGGTCAGACCTGTGTTCTGAGGGAAAAGTGCTTTGGAAGAACCCATCTTGGTTCTTTAATGAAGTTTCTTCAGCATATTTTAAGATGTACTTTTTGGCTGGTTTTTGACTACAGGTTTTAGGAACCCAGGATTCCATTCTGCATCAGTGAAACACTCTCTCTATTCTTGTCTTGGATGGAGGAAACTGTAGAAAATAAAACTACTAAAATCTATGTAGCAACAATGACTTCTGTCTACTGAGAATTAAAGATGCAAGGCAAGAATGTGGCTTGAAGTCTCTGGACAATCAGGATGTGAGCCACAAATAGAAAAGAAGAGTTATAAAACAGAAATGCATCTTTCCAGAACATGGAAAAAAAAAATTAGAGGTAAAATTCTGCTACCACCAAGGCTGCCAACAGTGTAGTGGTGGGTGCCACTGCTAAGCACAAAGATTCCTCAGGCAAAAGTTGATCAGGAGAGACTAAATATTAAAGAAATCATATTTTTAAAGAAAATAATTTGGTTTGAGATTGCAGTTTTCATCTTCATCCAAGTCTGTTCAGAGCATTTTGAGGTTTCAGACCATCACAGGACAATTCAAAAGAAGTGGACTCAAAGGGCAAATATGACACTGAACTGTGTTGGGGAATAGGGCAGGATGTGCTCTCTGGAAGCTCCTTGTCATTCTCTGTCAATAAATATGGGAAAAGATGGAGAATACCTGAGACAATGACTGCAGCCTAAATCAATGAATTAGGAATAGCTGAGATGGTGCACAGTGATTCTGCTGCTGGAACTGACAGTACAGAGAGAAAAGGACTTTAGAGAGTGAAAAACCCACTCCCTGCTCTGTGCTGCTCTTTTCAGGCTCCTTCCTCATCTAAGTTTTTGCATGTGGAGGGAGGAATGGAGTGAGGTAAGCGATTTCTCCTTCCCTTCCCACAGATTTTGCTGTAAAACCTCCCGACACAGAGGTGATTTTCCCTCCAAGATTGTGTAATATTTCTGGAGAGCACCAGTGGCTGTTGCCAGGAAATACTCCAAAAATCTGCAGCAATGTTAAGCCCTCATCTTTGTCCTGAGCTCTTTCCTTTGTGATCTTCAGCTCAGTGGGAGCACCCTGGGGGCTGTGCTTTGCATGTGGCTCTGCTTTCTGCAGCCAGGCACAACCCAGCTGCTCCTGTCAAATGGCTTGGGGCTCCTGTGATGGAGACTGCAAGTGGCTGTGGTGGAGGTTTTGATAGAAGTGGATGGGCAATTACTTGTGTCTCAATCTGAGAGGCAGGAGATCCCCTGAAACCAAGTCAGGCTGGGCTGCTTTTGCAAGTCCTATTAAAGGATCATGTGGAAATGCCTGGTAGAGGGTTAGAATCACTGTATTTTGTGCTATAAGTGTGAAATCTTTTTGAAAGAAATAATCTAAAGATGACCTCAGGACAGGAGGATCTGATACTCAGCCAGGCTGAATTTGCATAAAGAGAGTGCAGGAGGGGAGAGGCAAACTTTAATAAGTACAAGGTTGTTTGTAGTGATAAATTAATGCCCTCAGTTGTCAGATGGATATGGGAGGTAAGCAGCACACCATTCCTGAAACAGAAAGGGAGTTTTTTCCAGACAAAATCATTCTAGTGTGTGTCCTCAGCTGGTTGGAAACTGCACTGAAATAAGTCATGGATGTCAATAACCAAGTCATGTCAGAGACATAAATTAAGTCAGCTCTGATTGTTAGTCTTGTTCTCTTCTGTATTTTCATCATTGGCTGCTGGAATTGAGTTTGTTTTATAGATTTTGGTAGGTTTTGAGATCCAGAAGGGTCTGCAGTGGCTTTGCAGAAAATAATCAGAATTCTTGATAATTTTGGGAACTTTGGCACTCAATAAGGTCAGGTCTTACACTTATGCAAATATTCATGCAAATGTACACTTTGTATGAATAAAATCCCAAAGGGCAGTATTTAAATAAGGAATAATTAGCTACTCATTATTAGTTGAGCCTGCAGGTTTTCCATCATAAACTAAACACAAGTTAGCATTACCTTACCATGCCAGAGGTAACTCTGGGACAGTCCAAGAATTGTATTTAAGACACAGAATTTGTTCATTCCATCTTCCATGCTACCTTTAATAAATACCTAGTTTATTCTCTTTGCTCTGTCTGGTCTCTGCTCCAGGTCAGCCTCTCCAGGCATCATTGTCACAGTTTTCTAACACGAGTAACACACCTCAACCAGGGAGAATGACAAGAGGTTTTCTTTGCTGAAGTTGTTGCCTGCTTACAAAATGGTAAATACTGGAAGAACCGGTGTAGTCTACTTTAGGGAAAAGGAAACTGAGGGTTTTCAGCATCTTTGAATATATAGAAAGATTCTACAAAGAGAAAAATACTCCTTTATGCTCACTGGACTGTGAAAAGACATAATAGACTGAGTTTTTATGTATGCCTGCAGTCAGAGATACTTAGATTACACCTCAGAAAACTTTTCTAGTATTAAGTGCAGTTAAGTAATGCAATGAGGTGATATTGTGCTTTTGGGTAAATAAATAAATGTTGTTGAATGTTGCTCTTTCTCCTGGGAAATGCAAGGATGTCCCTCCTGCAGCCCAGCCCAGGACCCTGCACCAGCACTGCTGTGCCAGGGGCTGGCAGGATGGTTACAGGAACTCCTGCATGCCTAATCCGCATCTCTAAACTTTCAATTTTTGTGCATTTCTGCCTTCAGCTTTGATAGCAGAGGCTGGACCACTTATTTTGAGTCATCATCCCATCAGAATTTTTATCTGTATACACTCTTTCTAACGTTCCCCTCCTCCACTCTCTCAAGTCTCCTCAGTTCACTCTATTTACAGAGAGAGGGATAAAGATTTCCTGAGTATGGCTGGGATGCTGCTGTTCCTGCATTGTCCTAAGGCAACCTCCTTCATTCCCTTAAATGCATATATGGAGCTTATTGAGCATCATCTGGGTGTGTGAAATTAGCTGGATGAAGCTCATCCTCTGGTTATGCAAAAATAAGATATTGCAGAGAAGAAGTGAGGAGTTCTAAAATTTAGTGGCGAAAACCTGCCTCTGTTGAAACCAGTGGAAATTATCATTGACTTTGATGGGGTCATAAATTCACAATAATCCTTATATTTTGGCACAAATTGTTAAAGATGCAATAACTTCACTGGAGCCTTGTCAGTGTACAGGAGAACACAATCCTGTAAGTCTGGGGATTCATGAAATGATGTGTTTCAATATGTGGGTTGCTAAGTTGTTAATTCAAATGCACTGTGAGTACTATCTGAAAAGCTAATCTAAAGTAATAAAGCTAATGTGCTCTTGGAGCATCCTGAGGATTTGAAGTCAATGCAGGTCTTGAATGACGAACATAATTTTGAAAGATATAAAATAGTTTATAAAAGCACATTGCAGTCCATTGTAGAGGAGCATCTTACTACTTTTTTCAGTAGAGATGAAATCTTTGCTGTGGCATGAACTTTGGGTTGATCCATCTTTGGTGTAGTCACAAATACAATTTACTGTTATTACAACAATTTGTTGTTTTTAAAGCACTAGCAATGTTCTTGGTAATTTGCAGGTAGGTGTTCAAACAGAAGCTGTTCCCCAAAAGAAGTAAAATACACACCTTTTGTAGATAAAAGAACAACATATATGTCGTGTAGCACACAGCATACTGAGCAGGTGCATGCTTAGGAATGGGCTTAGATCCTGCATGGATACAAAAGAGAGAGAATCTGTTCTTCCTGTGACAGAAGAAAATTGTCTCTAAGGGTGACTTGAATTGTCATGTAGAACTGGCTGATTTTTTCCTGTGTTGGTTTTCTTTTGCCTTTTTCTATTCCATTTAAATTTTGTTTTATTTTGTTATACTTGCTGACTGTCATCAATCTGCATCTGTTTATAGGGACAGCTAAAATGAAAGCAAGTAAATTAATGGGTTGACTTGCAGCACAAGATTGAATAAATTGTTTAGATGGACATCTCCTCAGGTCTTTCTTTGACTAGTTGTGAAAGCTCCTGCATCCCTTTCCTTTACATTATAGGGGTACTGAATTAACCAATAAATTGAACTGAGCCTGCTTCTGAAAATCTGTGACTTTCTGAAGTCACAGTCAAAACTGACTGAAGTTTTGACTTTTAAACAAACTCAGAATTTATTCACATCTGTGTTTTTTATACGTATTCTGTGCACAATCCCTAGGAAAAGAATGTTTGCTACACTAAGTTGAAAATAATATTTTGCAGTGAGTATATGAAGCAAATTTTGCATTTAAAATTTTGAAGGACTAGAAATGGAGATTAATTTCTGAAATTTTTCTTTGAGAAAGAGGAAATTACTGTATAAGTAATAGATCATCCTATTGTAAGGGTTTTGCTCAATAAGCACTATTTACTATGTTATACAGGACAAGTAGTTAATGTGCAAATGTTAATGGTTGAACAAGAAGGAAGATATCTGACAAATTATTCACAGTGCAGTGATTTGACTTTTTTTATCATTGTGATCTTTTAATCTGACCTCCTTTATAACACGGTAGAGGAGACTTGGATTAATTATTTCTTAATTGAAGCAGAGTAGAGCTTCTGGAAAGATGTCATATCCTGCTTTAAAAATGAAGATGATGGAGGTCCTGGCAGAAATGTGGCAAAGGACTCCAGTAATGGTTTGTGCTCTCTGTAAGATTTGTGTCTTTTTTCTCTAACCTGAATTTCTCTCTCTTTGGTGCCATATGTAATTATTTTTTGCATTGAAGAACCTATTACTTATAGTTTTTTCCTTTATGTTCTATTTGTTTCACTCTGTGTTTGGCTGTCCCTTTATTTTGCAAATGCAGCAGATGCCAGCATGACTCATATGCTGATAAATTGTTTCTATATTCAATGGGAAAACTACTTTATGAGGGAAGAATATTTATAATAATTTCTAATTGCTTAATATAAAATAGTTTTTAATTTAAAACTGAAGAAATAAATACTTTAGAACTCACAAACAGAAGACCAATGACAAGAGGAAAAGACAATACAAGGCACAAATTGAGTCTAATGTATGGTGAATAATTGTGGTGAAAACAAAAGGTAATCAGCTGAACAGTGCTGAAAAAGGTAGGACAAGGCTCCTGCTGCAGCAAACACAAAAGTGGAATAGGACAGCTGCTTTCAGGAGTCAGTCTTTGCTTTATTTCCCAAAGACAAAAAGTCTTTCCCAAGTCTGTTTTCTCTCTCCACTCCTTGTGAATGCAGTGGGCTCAGCAGGACCAGCCCAGGAGGAGGAGGAGGAGGAGGAGGAGGAAGGTTTTCTCTGTGGCCCAGGCAGGGCCCTGGCACCTCCCAGCACCTCCAGCCTGTCCCAGCCAAGGCTGCAGGACTCTCAGCCAGTTAAATGACAAAATCCTGTCTCAGGTACTGAGCTGGGATCTAAAGATGGGCAGTGATTGCCCCACTGGGTGGCAAATGGTGATTTCCACTCCTGTAGGCAATTGCTGTATTGGCTTCCCAAGGTGATTTATAGGTGACTCTTTGTCACACCAAACTGCCATGACTGTGACTCCAAGGCTTTAGTTAATTTTTTTGGGTAGCTGTTAACAGCTCCAACTTCCTGCCACCCCACAAAGTGCATATCAGTTTATTTTTGAAAAAAGTATTGCAGTCTTCTCCTACACAAATGAATTATTTCATTATTCTCTGGTACATCACATCCTACACCTCTTCCATTAATGTGGAACTATTAGTGAAGGGAAAAACCCTCACAGTTTCTTATTTCTGCATATGAATATTACCCTCAATTTGAGAGCCACGACTTGCATTCTAATGTTCTGATTTTTTTTCCTCTGGGAAGTTTGATCTATATTTTTTTTGTAAGTCATTTGAGAACTAAAATGTGATTTTTGTCTGTCTTGGGTTGAAACATTCAGACAGATTTTCACCACAGTGAAAAGATTTCTCCATTGTTTACAAATTCTGTCCAGCCTTAGGTGATTTCCATTTTCTTCCCTTAGATGGTGCTAATAAGGTACAAAAAGCAGAGCCAGACTCTGCAGTGTTTTAGAAAGAACACCAAGTACAATGAAGGCTTGTTTGGATTCTATGAGCAATTTCTTTCCTCCTCTCTGTGCTACATTTCTGCCTTATTTGTGCTTATTCAGGCTCCAGAATGACACTATATAAAAGTATCAAATTTGGTAAACAATTACATCTGATGAATATATGTTCATTTTGGAAAACCAGCGTAACAAATGTTGTCTGTGTCTGAGCTGCAAAATGAACAGACTTTTCATTAGCTTTGTACTCTCCCAGGGAGAGCTTACTGCCACTATCTGAACTCTGGGAAAATGGACTTCTTTTATTGGTAGCCAGTGTTTTTCACCATTAATTAGGGGCCCCCACAAACAACTTTTTCTTTAGTGCATAAAAGTTAGCCCTGTGCACAGAAGCATAGAGAAATTTGGTCAGTAGAAAATGAAGGAAAAGAAAATCTCTAAGAATTTTTCCTCAGGGTGCTGATGTCAAGGATGTGAGGACCATCTTGAGTAACCATATTTGTATTGTTTTTCCCTCACTGTAATCCTAAAGTATCAAGCTGTGGACAAGTAGCTGTTCTATGAAATTTCAGTATAGCACAGGGTCAAGCTCTGGAATGAAATTTTGCCACATGAGGATTTTACCCTTTCTCAGGGTAATTTAAAATACAATCCTCACCTCTCTCACTATTTTGCATGTCCAGTATAGAGGTAAATGCTTTCAGAAGTGCACCCACGACCTGAAGACCAGGATGAGCAGCATCTGCAGGAAAAGTGACAGCTCATCAGAGGCATCTCAGCCTGCCCATGCATCGGCAGCAGAATTATCCTTTCATTCCTTCCCCCCTCCCCACCACCTTCACCTCTGCTGGCTCACCATGTCTTTGCTCTCTCAGGCAGCGCCCAGCCTGCCTGCTGGTTGAGGTGTCACATAATGGATGATGACTGCCATCACTGCAGAGGAAGGGACTCAGGGCTGGGAGGGCAGGGGTGCCATGGATCCCAGGGGCCTGCAGAGCTGAGTGCCCACAGGGACCACACAGAGGCAGCTGTGTCCTGCCTGGGGATGCTGCCAGGATGTAATTAGCACTTTGCTCCCAGGAGAAATACAGCTAAGTTCACCTACAACACATGGGTGAGAGAGACTTCACTGTTTATCAAATCTAGTTAGTTTGATTTAAACCCTCTAGGTTAGCCCAGTGGTGGATCTGTTTCTTTTCTGACCCTTCACTCATATTCATTATTGATTTTTCCTGAAAAATGTCAAGGCAATTACCACATGCCACTTTATTTTATCCTTTCCAGAAGAACCTTGAATGAAGTTTTAGGACACTGAAATCAAGGAGCATTCACTCCAATCAAACACAGCCAACACTTTTTATGCCTTTGAGGTACCAGTTTTAAGTGCTGTCCTGATTAGAGTGCCTCTGTGATTGTTAATGTGTGGTGAGTCCCACATTCCTGCAGCCCATCCACCTCCCTTGACAGGCCAAAGTACACTTACATGGACTTCTTTGGATTTAACCATCTTCTTCAGGGATTTATCCATTTTCTATCTTTATTTTTTCTATTGAAGAGCCAATTTACAGTGCTTGTAGCAACCAGACCTAAAATCTAAACATTAAAGCTCTTCTTTACCCTTTCATTAACTAATCTTACATTTTAGATTAAACCAGAGACATGGGAATGGTTTCCCAGAAAGATGTAAAGTTAAGCTTTTCTCTGGTGAAGTCTGTGACATTTAGGCTTTGTGAAGATTCATTTTTTGCTGCTTTTCCAGCTCAGGCCTCCTACCACATCACAAGGCTTTGTGTATAATTATTACACACAGAACAATAACAAAAGAATGTTACTGGTTTCCAAAGACAAGGCCATGAATTTTTAAACAAAGGGAATCAGGGGGGCTTGTACAATGTTGTGTCTCTGATGATGAGATTTGAGTTAAATAAGCAATTCTATTTTGACATTGAGCCCCAGCTCCATTCAGTGCACAATATGGACAGAGATCACTTAATGAACAGATGTTCAGTTTTGGTTTTTCTCAGCATGTGGCATAGGGCCCTATTTGTCAGGTTTCCCACTCTGATAACTGCTGAAAATTTCTAATTTTCTCTTGAGTTATGTGACACTTGTCACAGCATTAGGGCAAATCCCAGTTACATGTCAGCAAGTGAACTCCTGTTGTCCTTGTTTGGTGTGTTGGACCATAGCATGTTTAATTTGGAAACACTTGGATTTGTACCTAATTCCTAATGTTGCTCTTTATTCATTCACAGTTCTCTCAAAAGCTTTTTTCATAAATTTCATTAAATTCTCAGATTTCTGTGTTCTGTGATGAGTTGATGTTCTCTGTATGGTACACCACATAATAGCATTTTCCCAATTTCCCATTTAGCAGAGCAGCCCATCCACTGCAGAGTCATCTGGGATTAAATCTTGCCTTTAGGCCAGAATCTGGGTAATGAAGATGATGTAACTGAACTTAAGTGGTTGTTGTTATCCACTGTAGATGTTCTTAACATGCTGCTTTCACATTCATTTGGCCATTCAGAGGAACTGGGTTTTTCTGGAGCATTGAATTTCATGGTTGTGCTTTGGTTGAAAGGCTCAGGGGGAAAATTCTCTGTGTCCTGGCCAAGGGAACACCAAGGCTGACTCTCCCTTCACAGTGCAGATTGCCTCCTGTTGCACACACTGGCTAGCATTTGATTTTTTGATACAGAATAGCTGATGGTGCCAGGTAATGATAAATTGGATCAGAGTTGCCACTGTGATGTCACCAGATGCATCCTATTCCAAGTTTGTTTTTTGTTTGGCAAAACTGAGTGACTACGGCAGACAGATTGGACAGGAGGGTTTTAGTGAGAAATCAATAGGGAGATCAGTGGCATTTTCAGCTTTTGAGTGTTTGATTTGCAGTCTTCATATTTAATATGGAGTTCCTCATCAAAATCATGTTTCACATAGTTCATTTGTAAAGGAGCAATGGGGTGGAGTGGTTACACAAAGAGGGATCAGTTAAAAAAAAAAACTTGCCATAGTTTTGAGATCTGTACCATAGCCTGTGCAAGTGAAATTGCAAACCCAGATACTCCCAATAGTTTTCTTGTGATGGTTTAATTCCTAACAGGGTTAAGATAGACGATATGTATAAAAAACTTTAAACATTTTCACTTGCTTACTTCACAAGGTTTAAGAGCATTGTTGTTAAATTATGCAGGATGGCAATCCTCCTGTGAAGCTGTTGTAATAACCAGTCAAGAAGAGCTATTTCTGCAAAGGCTCATTAGTGTATTTCTAAGTGCTCAGAACTATTACCAATAGTCTGCTTTCTACATAAATATTTTCAGTGTTTGAAACAATAGCTGCTACATTTAAAAGAATTCTGGATGATGTCTGGCACTGTAGCTTTTTAAACAATAGTTAAAGGCTTGACAATACTTGTATGGACAACAAAGATCTTGTTTGTTGTGATTTGTGAGGCTGTACTAATTATGACTTGTTGATTCTTGGACTTCTACCATCTCTGAGCCAAGAATTTTGATAAAAGTGTTTTTTTCACTTGAAAACTGTCACTTGGATTCTTTATATCATTCGTATCAGGATTTATTAATCTCCTCTTTAAAACAGTTGTCCAGAGCAAATACAGAAACAATAACATAGACCCCTGGTGACCTGTCTTACTGCATTCATCATGAATTGCAAATATTCATAACTATCAATTGGTTGCAACTAACACATTGACAATAATTAATGGAAACTAATTGGGAAATATTTATGGACAAGAAATAAATGCATAGTAATCAAGACTGATTAATGAATGACTTGCCAACGCAAAAAGAGGTGATTTTTTTCAAGAATATGGTTCTGTGCAATTTGCTGTGCTGTCATTACCTGCAGATACCCCTTGACAGGTATCAATGTCTATATACATTCTGCTTTGAACACAAAAATGATTTGCACCTGTGCTGGGCTGCTAAGGCATGAAATTCAGGGCAGGTGTAATGCAGAGAGCATTGTCCAGGGCTGGAGACTGGAATTTGACTCTCCTTAAAGTAACAAGCTAGGATGGATCAGGATTTCTCAGGGTTTTGAATGCTAAAAAGTAAAATCAAGGTCAATCTCTAATTAAGTGGGACCTGGAGTGAATATAAATGATTCCATTCACCCATGCAGCAATGTGACCTGCTGAGGAGGCACAGGCTCACAAAGGTGTTTTTGTGACTTTGCTGCATCCCCAGCTTGAGCCCTTTCAAGATGGTTCAGCTCCTTTAATGGCAGAGCAGTTTCGGACTGATTTTAATTCTGCCTGGGTGGGGCCATTAGGAGAACAGCAACAAAACTCCTTCCTCAGGAGTCTGTCACCCTTTCCATGCTGGATTTATCCTCCTTCAGAATGACAACTGTCTTCAGCCAGTTAGTTGTGTTATCTCATCAATATTTGACTCTGTCAGAAAAATGCAAGTAATACAGTGCCAAAAATGGATGTCTGCCAGCTGATTTACTGTCTCAGGCAGATTGTCCCCGAGTCCCTGTAAAAGCATCAGACCAAATGTATAAAGGAACACACTTATTCTGGGTTCTCTCCCTGCCAAAAAAGTAGGACTAAAAAAATAAAAAGCACTTCTACACCAACATCTTTTTCAGTTGATTCATGAAATGTCAGGAGTCTAACAAGCTTGTTCTGTACCAAGAATAAACTTGGAAAAGGTGATCTATGTTCAAAATCATGGCTCTGGAAACCCTGACTGCATTCTCCAATGGCAGTGGGCTAGCAGGAAGGGCAAGTCCTGGAAGGATAGGTTTGCATGGGACTATCTGCCATGATTCTCTGTCCTGCAGAGCTGCTGCTGGCAGTGACCATGGCTCTCACTGAGAGGAAAACACCCCAGAAGCTTTCTCAATGTCCCAATGGCCCCACTCCAACAGAACCTACCAGCTTCCAGGGGCAGCTGTGGAAGATTAGCTCTTCTGAAACTTTCTACTATTACACCTCAATTTTAAAGGTTTTAGGACTCAAAAATTTCTGGCCATAAAGATTTTGTAGGTGGCATTGATGATTTTCCTTTATATGTGAAACTAGAAAGAAACACAGGGAAACTAGGTGAAAAGTAAATCTGCCACAATGTTAGCCTTGCAGCAGAAAATATCAAAATAGGGAGATAATGCAGCATCTTTAGCAGAGATGGGCAAAGCACTGAGATTCAGCAATGCACATTGTTCAGCATTTCTGAATAGCAATAGTCATTGAAAGGGCTGATCTGTGGGTGGTGAGCAATCAGTGAGATGTTCTTAGATAGAAATGGCTAAAAGTCTCATTTAAAAGCAACCTTTCTTCCATTTGGGCGAGGAAGAGCAGCAGGTTTATGGTTTTCCTGTAGCTGACAGACTTCAATTTGTTACTCAAGAAAAAATTTTACAAATGCCTTTTTTTTGGCTAATGTGTAAATGTGAATTGCCAGAGACAATGTAATGATGTAAAAGGACCATCAGGCAGCCAGAGCAGCTATGCTTTTGGATGAATGTGCAGGAGAGGGTCAGACAGCCAGATTTTTAATTTGAAGCTTTCCCAGTAAGAAAAAGATCTCCCCTGCTAATGTAAGGAGAGAGAGGATGGGGGGGAATGCAAGGCAAGTGGAAGCAACCACAGGGGTCCCTGAAAGCAGTTGTATAATGATTATTTGACAAGGCTTCCTGGATGCTAACAATCCCATTAAAAATAAGTTGGCAAAAAACATTAGGATCCTGAACTGACTGAAAATGAAAGGAGAGAAATGAGGAGGGATTAAAGTAAAGCTCGGAAATAAAGAACAACCACTGAGTGTGTCCACGGTGGGAGCCTGTGAGCCTGATGGGAAGCTCTGGGTAATTAGCTGTATTTGACTTCTTTCTTATATTCAAAAATACTTTTCTATCCCCTCTCCCCCCACCCCATATTTTCTTGTAGAGCATGAATTCTTGGAGGTCACAGTCTGTGCTGGGACACCCAGCTTTAGGCATTGTACGTGCACATCATTAGAGATAATTCTTGCCTGAAGAACTTTAAATCTGCATTTACCAGGCAGGGAAGGGAAATAGTGGTATCACAGGTTTGCAAATGAGAAGCTGAGGCACAGAGAGGTGAAAGGGTCTTTTCTTAGATGTTCAATTTTCAATTGGATTCCTATGAAAATTGGGTTTTCCCAAAAATCCTAACACCTTGAAAGTGATAAAGGCATGGAATTGTTTAGGTTGGAAAGACTTTTCAGACCAAGTCCAACCACTAACCCAGCACTGCCAAGGAAGATAAACCATGTCCCCAAGGGCCATCTCTACACATATTTTTAAATACTTCCAGGGATGGTGACTCCACCACTTCCCTGGGCACTGTCCCAGTGCTTGGTAACCCTTTGGGTGAATAATTTTTTCCTGGTATCCAGTCTGGTGCCATTTGGAGGAGGGAGTGATGTGCATCATCACCTGAGGCTCCTTGGTTCACCCTTGGCACTGCAGTCCTTGGCTCACTCCATGCCCACCAGAGCTCCCACAGAGCTCCCACGTGTGCAGCACTGGGCCAGGGCAGCAGTGTCTGCCCCCAGGATGTGATATTCTATAAATACCCTTCAGTGGTTCTCTGGTAAGTGTAGGGACAGTCTTGCAATGCACACAGCTCCATCTCTGTCTCATTGGCAGGTAAAAGCAAGAACGGCTTTTGTGATGTCTGCAACAACAAAAATTGGCGATAGAGGTTGTTGTATAATACAAATGTGTTAAAAAGAAACCACTTTTGTGTATGTAATGAGCATTAGTGAGAGCCCTGGGAGCAGTTTTAGGTTGGGATGGCTCCAGGGGAGCGGCAGGGAAGGGAGAGGGCTCCTGGCTGCTGGGGACAGTGTCCATGCTGAGCCCACAGCACCAGCCAGTGCCAGGGTGGGCTGGCAGCTGAATTCCAGAGCCAAGCACAGCCTGGAGCTCCCCTTGCCATGATGGAGCAGCCTGCACCTGGGAATGGGCTGGTGGAGCATTGCTGTCGCTCACAGGGTGGTTTGTTTCCTCCTCAGAATGGTCACGAAAATAAATTGTTTTTATATGAAAGAGATAAATATTTGCTTTATCAAGGAAGACCTTTGTGATGTACTGAAGGCCAGCAGTGTCTGTTTATAAGTCAATACTAACATAGATTTGTTTTGTCTAGTAAGAAAAATTTGTATCTTGAATGCACTATTATAGATGATTCCCAACATAATTTCAGCTTCATGGCAAAAAGGATGAGATTTTGTTCTCCTGTTGCTGCTTATTTTCTCTTTAACTCAGAATCTTTTCTGATACATTGACTACTGAAGGTTGTAGAAGATTTGTCTGTTTTATTTGGTTTGGTTTAAAAAACCCCACAAACTTTTAATGTTGACAATATTCTTAAATTAGACATTGTGTTAGTCTTGAGCTTTCTAAGTAGCACTTATGTGTCATCTTTTCACTTTGTTATTGTACATGTTCTATAGAAAAGGTAATTTGAAAGTGAAAAATGCACAAAACAGATCAGCTGCTTGGCAAAGCTGTGTGACAAGGCTCTGAGTTGGGTTCAACAAGGTCCAGGTAAAAGTTGGCTTGCTTAGAGACAGAGGTTACATGAGACAACCTCCACAGGTTTTTCTTCCAACATAAATTACTCTGTGATTTTATGATTAACTGCAATTTTGTTCCCAAAACCCACAGTGCTGAAATATTGCAGTTTTTAATTCAAAATTTATGACTCATGGAAAAAAAGGCTCTTCATCTTAACCATCAACACATTTCTCACATGACTGACTGTAAGAGAAAAATTGTCAGTTGCATGTGATTTGTTACTTCTTCCTGCCATCCTGAAGGGTTGTTTTGTGGCAAACCAGGGAGAGGTTTTAATGAAAGAACAGCAAAGTGTGGGGACTGTTAATATAATCTGAGGAAGAATTGGAGTGGCCACGTGTGGGGAGTGGGGCAGCAGCTGTTGGGGGGTACCAGAGGTTGCAGGGGGGACAGAGCTGGGGATGCCCCAGGCAGGTGCTGCAAACCCCAGTTCCTCAGTGATGCCTTTTGGGCCTTTTGAGCAGCTGGGCTCTGCTGGCCACTCTCACTTATCACTTCAGCCAAGGGAGGAGCAGAGAGTCACATCTGAAGAGATTTCTTCATGAATCTTCACTTGGTGAATGACAGAAAAGCCAGCAGAAAAAGCAGCTCTGCACAGGGCCTAAGTCAGCTCTGAGCTTTTGCTGTGTAGGCCCAACAAAGTGCACTGCACTCAAACAGAACAAATGATTGTTAACTTTGGTGTTTGCTCACTGGATGTCTGCTGCCCGACAGAAAATCTTCTCCATAGCCATTTTCCTATTAGAGAAGTAAAATAAAAACAGTAATGAAGAGGAGCAATCTGGCTAATTAGAAAGACAATTGCATTGACTATCAGAATGGCAAATTCTGGTTCTTGTTCTGTCTCTCTTTTCTCTTTTTCTTTTTTGGGAGCCCCTGTTCCATTTCTCCATATCTGATTTCTGACCTGAAAGATGGATAGTGATCCAGCAATGTCAGGGTGTTATGCTGGGGAGGGAAATTAATGAACAAACTCCTTTATGGACCAACTATGCCTCATTTTGAAGGCCTTTCCTATGTGTATGCATAAAAAAATCCCTGTTTTTATAAATCTTCTGCCTTAATAAAAGTAGGTCTTTCTTCTAACTGATGTTAGACTCAGTGATTCATTTCCCAGCAGTGTTTGCATTGTCACATGTGGTCAGGTTGTAGATCTCTCCTTGTGTTTTGCAGGGCAGGTGAGTGGGAATCAGTGACTCCCCCAGCCAAGGAACAGAGCTTATCCAGGATCTGCAGTAGGAGAAGGTGATGTTCTTATTTGTGTCTCAAGTTACCTAAACATTAACTATCTCTGTTCTCATCTCTCTCACCCTACTCCCTCCAGAAATCTGTTATTGAAAGGAAGGAAAAGGGAAAATGTTTTTAAATGGGCAAATTGAGAAATTCACAGTGTTGCAAATAGTATGTGAGCAGGATAGAGCTGCCTAGGGCTCTTTCACGAGTCTCACATGGGGCTGTAAATCAATTTAGAATCGTAGAAGTAAGGCATAAACCAGAAAACTCTGTGTGTGTGTCAGCTGTGTGCTGTACAAATGGCTGATATTGTGTGTAGTGTTTACTGCAAATCCTGTTGTGACCCATTTTCTAATGTAACTTGTTTAATTTTCTTTATGACACAAAAAAATAAGGTCCAGAGTTTGCTGCTATGTATAAAGTGTCAATTCTTTATTGGTTTGAATACTGAGTATATTACTGAGTCCCTCCAAATAGAGCCACTTTTAATCAAAACCAACTTAAATCCTCAACCAGGTCTTTTTTTAACTTATTAAAACTCAAATAATTTAAAGAATTTCTGCCATTTCTCCTGTACAAGCAATTACAAAGTACTGAGGCTTATGACTTTGTTTTTCCAACATACAAGACTATATATTAGTAAACATTTCCCAAGACATTTTTAGGTAAATACAGAATTTTTGTCTGTATCCATTTTGGGCATAATTTGGGCTGGTATCTGTTGCAGAGCTTAAATGTCCAAATAGACCTGTGCCTTCTGAGGGGTATTCCTCTCTTTTTTCCATTTTCTATTTAAATCAGGAAACTTGGGGCAATTGTTATGTTGAATCTAAAAGAATAAATGTAGACCAGAGTATTGTTTAGGTATTGTTACTGATATTTGGGACTGTAAAGTTCCAGAAGTGTTTTGTTGCATTTTGAAGAGTTTTAAGATATTTTGAAGAGTTTTAAGATATTTTGAAGAGTTTAAAGATATTTCAATGTAGATGTTTCATCTGCAGAGCCCAAAGTCAGGGAATTCAGAATGAAGAGAATTCACTGATGATGCAGGGCAGATTTTGGGTTTTTTTTCCCCTCAGTGAGGATCTTGACCAAATCAGAAATCCTGAGATAGATCAGACTGAATTTATGTCCACTATGGCACACCCTAATCCAGGTGTTTCTCTTGGCAGGATGGAGAGAGCAGCGCTGCAGTCTGCTCTTCACAGAACCATCCCCACTGGCCTCTCCAAGGGGAGCAGGCAGAATCTCTCCCCACCAAGGTGAGCCCTGATGTGCCAGGGCTGGGGGGAGATGGAGGCTCCTGTCACAGGGAGCAAATTCTGTGTTGCAGCACTGGGGGTTCATGAGAGAAGGGAATTTGTAACATGCCCATCACCATGAGCAGCTTCTGGTGCTGTTGAGCACGGATTTGTGAGTGCTGACACAGTTGCCTACATGAGTCATACTTTGCACTGAAGTTTTTATTTAATGAGCTTTGAGGAAAAATATTTCAAACGGTTTTATGTGTTTCTCTATCCAGGCAAAAAGTTGGAGCCCACATCTTCCCCTTGTGGAGAGTGCTTTCTCTTTTCCAGCTGTCAGAACACAAGGGTCATTTGAGTATTCTTGTCAAGTTTTCCAGATGCTTGTTTTGAATTGATGGGTTTGAACAGGAGCAATTTGTTATGCTGGCACTTCCCCCCTCCAAGTGCACAAAGAGTCAGCCTTTGCAGATACATTATCATCTCCTTCCCTGAAGGAACTGCTCCTCCTAAGATAGAATGAATGGGTTGGGAGATTTTAGGTCTGAACCAAAGGTCAAACTTGTCTGATAGCTGTGAAAAGGAATGGGGATGTGCAGACTGTTGCCTGGGTGGTAGATATTTCTTGCATGCATATGTGTGCAGATAAGGCTAGATTGATTATTTGGCACTTTGACTGAAGCATATTTCTTTTTCTCTTTTGGAAATATTTTTTCCCTTTTGGAAATATTTTGGAAGAAGGCTTTAGTATCAAAGTGTAAGTAATCCAGTGAAGTATAAAAGTTATTGTTCAAGTTTTATATGACTGATTTGTTACAATTTCAAAAATCCTTGTCGTAAAATTCAGCCTATAAATCTGTTTTCTACATATGCTTTAATTTTACATCTTATGGAAGTACTGCCCAGTATGCACATACTCACTGAATTTAAATAGGCAGGGGAAGAGATGAGAATGGGGTGTGCCACACATACCCAGGGTGAAGGAGTGGCCATGATGGCTGAGCAGTAGGAAAGAGGTGGTGGGAAATGAGCATTTGCCATCTACTGAAATGCTGCTTTCATGTTAATCTTCTCTGTTTGGAGGGATTTTCACATGGAAATAAAAATTATCTCCATTAGTATAGAAACTTGTGTAGAGGTATAAAAGGATGTGTGGTCCCAGCAGAGCTACTATTTAGATTCAAAGGAAAAAGAACATGAAAAAGAAATTAGATCTAATCTGAAAGAGTCCTACCAAGCATGTGTTCTGTGTCCAGATCAAACTTTAAGACTCATTAGCTAGCTGAGAAGGAATCTGCAAATTCCTGCTGAGAAACCTGGTGTCAGGTTTGTTGGGTGATTATACAGATAATTAAACCAATAGATGAATGTTTCAAGTGGTGATCAGGTCAACTATGCTGAAAGAAGATTCTTGGCAGCTGAATTTAAGAATGAATGTTGTATATGGCATTTTCATCCTTCTTCACCTTTGTTTGACCAGAGATTTATGACTAATGTCAAGCATATTCAAGTGGAAACAATTTTACAGATATAACAGTAGGATAAAAAAAATGGAAATTAATCTTATGCTTGTATTCCAAAAATCCTTCCAGGTCACATCACTTAAGGAGGAGTGAGAGCCTCTGCCACTTAAAAGAGTGACAAATTCAATCGCATCTCTACCTCCACAGTAAGTCTCATGGAGCTGGCTATGAGGATTAAATGTGATTTTGATGTGCTCACAGTGTTCCTCTAGTTTGTGATATTTTCCATGAGGAGCAGTGTATTTCTGAGTTTAAAATAAGAATGGTCAAAGTGTATTGTCCAGAAGTTTTGTACTCGTTAATTACATTTGCTGTGCAGTCTGATTGTTGGGTAACTGACTGGAGCTGCATTGGAAGCAAGAGCTGAGAGACCTCTCAGGCCTGGAAATGCCTGAGAGCAGGGGAAGGATTGCTTCCCCAAACAGCCCTGGCTGAGGGGACCTAACCCGGCCACCAGCAATGTGACAGCCCTCTAATTCCAGTGCTTGTAATGAGCTGCCTCTGTGACTTCCACTCAATTGACAGATATACTAAAATAGTGACAGTAACTTTCCTTAGGCCACGATGACTCAGTTAAAAATTGTTCTGCTCAGAAGGTTGTAAAAGCAGCCTGGAAAGTGATAACATTAGCTCTTCTGGGCCATTGAACAACCTCATTTATCCTCTAATGATTCTTGTGTTTCCCAAACCTGGGTGCAATTAATATTATTTAACAGATCCAGGAATATTCATCGGGTATTTGTTCAGCAAATAAAATATTTTCAATAACTGTGATCTCAAACTTTAAGCAAATGAGTTTCTCTGATAATCCCTTCATCAAAGTAGATATTCTCAAATGCCCACATTAAATTGTGGACTGCAGGTATCACCTTTAATGTATGCTTCAGTGGCTGCTGAGGCTGGAAGAAAATCATTACTAATTGATATGCTTTAATGGCCTGAGAGCTTTCAGAGTTGGATGAGCCCAGGAGAAACGCTGAGAGGTAGATATTTGATTCTAATGATGCCTGAGTAGGTACAAGCAAAAAGTAGAACTATCATGACAGCTATATCATCGTCAAACTGCTCCATGTCAGATTTTCTACTAATTTGATGCAATTACAAAACACTGTTTTAATGAACCCATGAAAGGCAAAGTTAGATAATGGATAGAAACATAGAAAATGAACTTTGTGCTGGTATCTGTAGTTGCCAAGATGGTCACTGGAGAGAGTGGGAGTCTGGGATTTGTAAACTATCTGCTAATTAGTGCGTGGGATAATTTTCTTCTGTGTCTTGAATATCTAGTAAGTTTTTATAAGAATGTAGATATTGTGAAATTTTCACTTAACTGTGATGACGTAGGATGTGAGTGATGGCTGTTCTAATTCCCCATCCTGGCTGCATTGGTCCCTTCTGCAGCTGCCACCTTCCACTGCATTGGACACACCTCACACACAATGAGAGAGAATATGAATTTTTTATTTTGTTTTCAAGTATGAGCTGCATTAAATGCTTAATTCACCTTTTAAGAATTCTTAATTTTTGCCTCAGCCCAATCCCCAATTTTCACTGTGATTTCCTGTGTTTCCAGCACAGTTATCAAAGGCATATTCTTACTGAGAGGGATGTGGCATTTTCAATGGAAGCTGGGGGTGGTTTTGGAGATCTGCTTTAGCATCAGGGTTTGGGGCCTATGGCTTTCATCTTATTTTTCATGTCTAATAGCATCTTTGGTGAGACTTAAGGGAAAAATGTACCATTGCTAGTAAATACATGTCATTGTATGTTTGAGTGAAGCAGAAGAACCGATACATAACCCTTTCTGAACCTATTCTGAGGATTTACAAAATATATTTGCATTTTTTTCAGTAGGAAATGTGCTTTTCTTTATAAGTTTCTTTTGATGACTTGGAAATTCTACTTATATGGAGTTAATAATTCCTGTTTATTCCATGAAACTGGAAAGCTCCTTTGTAGGCAGCACAAAAGCTTGATGTTAACTCACACCTGCTTGTAGTGGAACAGTTTTGATGATTAAGAGAACTTGGAGAGAAGTATAGACAAAATCAGAGAGAATAAAAAAGTCCAAACATACTTTCTTTACTGGTTCTTTTAACTTTACACAGTTCTTTCAACTGTGAGACAGGCCAAGGCTAAAGGAAGTGGCCTCAGGTAAGGAGAGAGAGAAATGAATGTTCAGAGCAGGATCCTGAGCACTCAGGAGGATTATATGACCTCAGGGCAAAAAAGTACAGATTATTTTTGTCTGGATCTGGTAATGCTCACACTGCCTAAATCCAGAGGTTTATGTAACTATCTAAAGCCAGATTATTTGTGTTTAGAAATCCTCAGGAAAAAAAAAATGTCTGTCTTGCTCTCGCTGATAAGAACAGAGATTTTTATTTTATGAAAAGTGTAGTTGAGGGATGCAATCAATAGGTTAGTTTTGTAAGTGTAAATTTAATTTGTGTAAATGCATGAGAAAGCTGAGAGGGCCAGACTCCTTGTAGATTTAGGAACTCGCACTAAAAGAAATGGTGAGATTGCTTGAAATTTGCCTCAAAACTGATGAAATTACTAAAACCACTGAGGTAAAGCAATTTTTTTTAATTTCACCAAGTTGCCACCACTGTCTGGTATGTTTATGGAATTCAAGAGCACAAGGCTGCCACTAAAAGTGACTTTATGGTTTCTTGCAGTGAAATTGTGCACCTCCAAAAAGGAAAGGACTCAGCAGATGGAGAATGTTGGTGGAGCTTGTACCTGTGTGCTTGGGGAGCAGGAAACAACTGAGTGCTAAAGCGTGTTAAAACAAGAAACAACTGAGTGTTCCTGGTGCCAGGTCATGGGGGGAAATTTTGTGCATTTACAAAGCAGGTACCACACAATGAGCATGAACAATTTGCCTTAAATGTATCTGCATGGCATCTAAACTCGTGAACATGATAGTTAATACAGTCTAAGCTGTGAATTTTTAGAATACTTTCCGTATTTTTTCAACAAATTTTATCCTTCCCTGTCAAATTCTGTGTGATGGGCAGCCAAAAATACACTTCTGTTAAATTAATGCTACAGGAGAGATCTCAGTTGCGTCTGGCTCTTTGTGGAAGAAGGTAAGAAAACGATCAGGCAACATTATCCACAGAGAATATTTGTTAACAGATCTCTTGGCAAGGGTGAATTGAAATTAATGTGCAAGGGGACAGGGCAGTGGTGGAGATACCAGCAAGAAATGCAGATGCAGCTGTTGGGGACAGGGTTCAGTGCTGAATTTGGCAGTGCTGGGTTAAGGGTTGGACTCTATGAGCTCAGAGGTCTTTTCATCTTGAATGATTCTGTGATTTTTCTCTGAGGAGAGAAATGAGTGGGACAGGTTCTCAGCTGGTGTAGACCTTCCTACCTGCCTGGAAATCTGGTTTAAGGTGGAACTTTAATTTATGCTCTTTACATCAAGGCAGGTATAAATATTGGAAAAAATTGCGTGAGTGGAAAATCAGGTCACTACCTTTTGGTTAAGATATTTTGCCGTGATTTTGGTGTGGATTTACTGGTATCTTGCCTGCTTTCTGGCATTTATTGACTTGCTCATGTTCACTAAATCCACTTTACAGCTCTTCACATGGCCAGAACATAGCAGTAAATCTAGTGCATTAAATCAGTGAGCTGGATTCAGTTCTTTATTAAACCAACAAATCTGGATTAATTCCGGTCTTTGAAAGTGTTTCTATTAAACAAAAGACCAGTTAGACCAGTGTCTAGAAAATGTCTTTGGAAAGCTTTAAGTGTTTTTCTCCTGAAGTCCAGCTACAATGTCAATGTCTCTGCAGAATATGTATGTTTTCCCCTCAAGTCTCTTTTTTATTTTTTTTTTTTCCGTGTAAGAGGGATAATCATATGAACTGTTTTTGCCAAATTCTTCCTGTGTCTGTATTTAAAATTTTTCAAATGGTCTGAGTCCATTAGAAAATGATGGAAAGATCTGTTTGTATAGCACCACATTGATACATGGCCATATCTCTGTTTTTCAGATGACCTCTGTGTTGGGTTTTCTTCCCTCAAGTGCAATCTAGTTTGAGTTAATACCATTAAGAAGAAAAGAAAAAGACATTTGACAGGAGTTGTTGTGTATAGAAGTTGTGTTTGATGGTGTGGGTGGAGGTGTTTGAAGTGCTAATTCTTTTTCTTCCTGGAATACTGGTGTGACAGAGGTGTCAAGTTTTGATAACTGGAAACTGCAAAAGCAAATTCAAGTTTCAGCCTCTGTTTTGGTTGATTGTAACGTTCTTACTGTCACCCCAGATTCTTTTCTTTCTTTCTTCATTCTGCTTCCAGACAGTTTTGCCAACAACTTAGATTTCATGCTTTCTAATGAGGGTGTCAATTTTTGTTCAGATAGCTGCAGAGTGTGTGTGGAAAACACCCATTTTCCTCTTAAGTTAGATATGCAGTGCCAAATTATTTTTTTAATTGGTGCTATTCTTTAGCTGCAGCTTATTTCTGTAATGTAGGAAGAAAGAAAATCTGGTTTTATGCCTTGAAAAGTGCTTTGTATTTGTCAAATGTTCTCTGTCACTTATTTTCTCTGTTGAATGTTCTGTGTGTATCTCTCCTCTGTTTACTGCATCTTCTAAAGCACCTCTTCAATACTCAGCCTATGTTGACCTTACTTCTCAAAATATTTGCTAAATGGAACATGCTGTTTGGAGGAAGTAGCTCCTAAGCATGTGGATTCAATTTATTTCTGGGCAGTTTGGGGTTTTGTTGCCTTGGGGAAACACAAAGAGTATAAAGAGCATAAAGCTCCCAACTCCTGGATATAAATCAGCTGTTCCTAAAATCACTGTCAATATCAACAGAGTGAGCTGGCAGGTTGTGACTAAAAGGTGTATTTGTGTGATCTTTTCTGTAATTGTGTGGAAAACCCTGTTTAGAAACCAGGACTGTTTTGCAGTGCCTTGATGGCACTGAGCAGCTTCCAAGGCAGGTGGGAAAACCTCTCACAAGGTGTCTGCAGACAGCCCCATACCTGGCACCCTGGGCATGGCTGTGTTTTATGCCAGGGAGGAAAACTGCGACCAAAAAACTTGGGAAAAGCCTTTTATGTGTGTCAAGAATCTGTTTTGAAGCTCAGCAGTCACTGTTTTTTCTTTAGTCCTGTGTTGCTTGATTGTGTGATGTTAAAGTGACTTGTGTGACTTTCTATTTGCCAATGTTAAGTTCCAAACCCACCTATTGGTTGTGTAAAATATATATATATATAATTGGGTAATACACAAACTTTTCCAGTGACAATAGCAAAAATCAGCTATGACAATAAATAAATTCCCTTGCCAAGGGGAAATCTCCTTCCATCAAAGGACAGCTCCTAAGCTATGATGTGTAATGAAACAGCATTAACAGGTAATAATGTACTTTGAACCGTACTGATAAAACCAACTAATATAGTGAATTTTTAAGGTTGTCAACAGAACGCATTTAATATAACATGAATTCTCCTGATATTGCATTTTCTGTAGCAACAGGTCATTAAATTCTACATAGCAAACACACATGACAAGTGCCTAATGTCATCACCCAGAACTTTGCTTGGATGTGCATATTCTGCACATGCCTGCAGAGTGCCCACTAATTAGGGTAGAAAATGCTAAATTGATTACGATCATTAGAAGTGAAAATGGCTTCTTCTGTCAGTTGCAGAAAAGATTAACTTCTTTTTGGAGAATTTTATTAAAGTTCTGCGCAATTTCTTGTGTGATTTACTTAATTATACAACACAATAAGGTAATTGCCTGTCATAATGATGTGATTATGTGTATTTGCTCAAAATGTACAATTAGATGCAATTACACTCTAAGAAAATGGAAGAAATTTAAGGGCTAAGGCGCTGAAACATTTGCTCTATCTTGCCAAACAGAACACAGAGATGGTGGCTCTGATTCAAGGTGCTCCTCGCTGATATGAATTAACATGAAAATATATTTGGGAAAAAAAAACCAACCAAGAAAACAACAAACCCCCCTCATTTACAAGGACATTCCAGAGGCCATGATTTGATTGTTGCATTATCTATGTGTGAAATTTTAGGCCCAGTTTGAACAAGTCTCATCTTGCCCATGAAGAAGAAAATACCAGATTGCACTCCTGGTGCTGGGAGCATCATGCAGAGCCAAGTTTGCAGCAATCAGGTGACATTTTTAAACAACTGTAACATTCCCAAGGCTAGAGGAACTGCATTTTCCACAGCTTTATGCAATCCCAAGGCACAGAAGTGCATTTTGTTCTTTCCTGTGCTGAACCCTGGGATTCTCCCACAGGCACCTGCTTTCAGCCACTGGACATTTATGAAAAACATCCAGTATTAAGCAGTTTGTGCTAAAGTTGCTTGAAATGGCTACTCAGTAGCTGTGCTGATAAATCATACAGGGGGAATCTGTTTTATTTTCTCATGTAATCACAGGTCCCTGGTCCCTTTCAGTTTTCTTACTGCATTTTTCTCCCTTTGTGACAGCAGCTCCCAGGACTGAGCTCTGGGATGAATGAAATGGAATTCACGTTGTTGTGCATCAACCTGAATCTCCCCTAACCACTCTCGTTTTGCCAATATCCTTTAACCCTGTGGCAGAAGGACCCACTGTACCTGCTGGATGGCAGCTATTTAATCCTGCTTTTCCTGCAAAGGTATCATTAGTGCACTGAAATGTAGGGATTTTTAGTGCTTTTAAAAACAGCATGTGTCCCAGTAACAGCAGAACTTGAGGAAGAGTTTGTTGTGTATTTTTATTTAATGCACTTTAGCTGCAACTGCTTTATTTCGGAATTCTATATAGAAGTAAGCCTGCAGTTTGTGGGTTTTTTCTTTTCAAGTTGATAGGTTTTATAGCTGCAAATATTGTTCTTTGGCTTTGTCTAATCTAAACAGGTCTCTTATCCTCAGGAAATTATTCCCTCTTTGTTATCTCTTCTGTGTCATGATCTTTGCTCCTCCCTGTGCTTCACTATTACTTTAGGAGGGAGTTCCATCAATACATTGCTCTCTCCATTTTCTCCTGGGCAAGAAATGATTTTTTTTGGTGGAGTTGTTTCTGTTTCCAGACAATAGGCCTGGAGCAGGCAAGGTACTATTCCTTGGAAAAGAAAATTCATTCCAATTAATCCTAACCAACATACCATGTTAAAACCACTTGCTGCTTTTAGCTACAATTCTGCACATAATCAAACAAGTAAAAAAACCTGCTCATAATCCCACTATTATCAGTACAGTTTTCTATTATTATGAAATAAATAGCATAAAATTATTCTGAATTTGTTTTGAAAGAAAAAACTTGTTTATTTAATTATTTTCTAGATTTAGCTGTGTTTGCCCAGTGCGAGTGGCTTTGCTGTTGAATACTATATTCCACAATTAGATCCTCATTTTCTGCTTTCAAAAGCTGTTTTTAAATCAACAGGAGGCTAGACTGAAGAAAGAATTGAACCCCAAATATGGAAAATTCTCTGCTATCCTGCCTTCATGAATAGGAAGCTCAGCTACATATTCTCCTTTTGGTTCCCAAAGTGAACACATCAGTGATTGTATCAAACAGATCAACAGTTTTGAGCTGATGGATGTTCAAAACTTCAGCTCTTCAAAGCCTACCCAACCTTGCTAGGTGTGTTAGAGCAGAAAACCTGCACACAAAGTAACAGGCATTAAAGAGATTTTTCAATACAGTTTTTATTGGCTTGCAGCAAGAAGACTCAGAAATATGCTAGGAGATGCCAGGTGTCTTGTGGTAACAAATATGTTATATTTTATTAATATTGTGGAGTCCCAAAAAAATGGATTTCAACTGTTGTCAACTGAAGTAAGTAGGAACTTGAGAACATGAGTGGCACCTAATAAAGTAGTAGATACATGGTGGGTAATTACAGCCCTAAATAAAAAAAAATCTGAAGATGATGTCCTGGTGTTGCATTAAATTGCAGGTGCTGGAAAATATCTGAATATAGCTTTTAACACAAATTGAGTTTGTACCAACTGAACATGTGATTTTGTTAATGACACAGACTTGTATGTGTGCTCAGTGTATTGATAAAGGAATTATCTCTGTCCTAACACAGGAAAAGGCATGATTCAACCCAAAAGAAACTAGATGCCTGTTTATTAAAAAGCTCTAGCTGCTGGAACAATTTGGGGTTCTCTGATGAACAATTTTATGCACTTACTGAAGCTTAGTTTAATTTTTAATATACTTCTGGAACTTCCCAGAATAAAGAAGTTTGCATGGAAATGCAGAAGTGCAAAGCCATGGTTTGGGATGAGCATGGGCATGGTGTGGGAGGTGGCTTTGGGACAGCCAGATGTGGCCAGCTGTGACAGCCCCGGGGTGCCAGGGTTCAGTGGGACTGAGGGAGGAGCAGACCCTCATGGGGGCAAAGGAGGAGAGGCAGAAAGCTCTGTTTCTACAGGGAAAATAGATTTTGTCTGGAGAGGGAACACAGCAGGTCCAGCATTTCTGAGGCTGGGGACTCCTTTCACCTTTTTGCCCGGTGGTTTATCAGCATTTTGCTCCTTGCCATGCACTCTCTGAGGAACGTTTGTCCCTCTTTTCCAACTCCTTTAGTTTCCTCTCACAGACTGACCAACCGTGTCCTTGTTGTTCCAAGTGCAGACCAAGGGAGCTCTTTAGGATTTGTCAGGATGGTCCTGCCTCGTCTTCCAGAACAAGTCACAGGCTGGGAATGTTTCCAGCAAAGAGGGAAAGTGGAGCTATTCATAGCCCAGCACATCTCCATTTCAGAAGGACTGGAAGATGAAACAATTCCTGGTTTCCTTTCCTTTTCAGTGCTTTTCAAAGAGCCTGGGAGACTGTGATTTCCTGAACTTTTAAATTTGTGACAAAGAAATCTTGTCTACAGCGTGTTTAAAGGTATCTTTTCATCTCTCACAATTATTATTGTTTTTTTTTTAAAGATCTGCTCTTTTCTGCAGATCTGAGAAAATAACTCAGCTGTGTGAGGTATATCCCTGTCTCAGCAAACATGTCACACTCTCTGCCAGTTTGTGTTCCATGGCAGAGGAGGAGGAGGATCTTCTTTGTAAACATGGCCTGTGGTTTGTGAAGTTTGAGATTTTGGGTGCCCTATTTGAGCTATCTATCTCAGATTTTATTTTTACAGATATTATAGTGGTCCCTGAATCCAAGAACATGGAAGGAGTATTAGATACTCAGTATCTGTCTGGAAACAAAATAAAAAAATAATTGAGAATTTTGACCTTCAAAGTCCCTAACATGTAGTGAAAAGAAAAAGAAAAGTTTTAAAAATTCCTCCTAAAATGGTAGATTTAGTGATTCCAGATGATCCTACAATGATTTATATGGAACAGAAACTCATTCATCACTTTTTTACATTACAGAAAAAACAGCAGTGGAAATTACAGTGAAATTTATTCTACTGCTGTCTTGCAATAATATTGAGAATTGTGTTTATTTCATCTTGTAAATGGCTCCATTCTGCACTTGTTTAGATTACACAGGTATAATATGCAAGGAAAAAAGGACAGAATTGTTGCATTATTTTACAATGCTACTTGCTTTTTTTTTTTTTTTTCCTGAGAGGTTGTAATCTGCTTTTAAATAATCTATGCACAGCTACTGTGAGTCAATCAAAAAATGTGCCGTCCTGCTAAGTCCATAGACAACAAGATTCAGGCATGTTAAAATCTAAATCAAAGGTTAATCCATACTTCATTTATTTGACAGAGGTAAAATACAGTAATTCATTTTCTTTATGCATTAAACATGCTGAGCATAGTAACCAATATATTACTAAAATTTGGGGTTTATTCTCCATTAGCTCTGACAGCAGAAGGAGCAGTACAGAGGTGCTGGATGTTTTCTGTGCATTCTGGCTTGTGCCATAAACATTTAAGGTGGCTCATTAGCACAAAGCTTGGCATTAATAATGGTGGGGTGAGTAATTACACTTACACTTCCAGGGAAATATACACTTAGAGGGGAATATTAACCATTTTGTGTCAGTTGACACTTTCATTTTCCAGTAGTAAATCTATGTTTGTGTTTGATGCCTGTCCATAGGTGGCAGCAGCTCCAACTCTTTATAGGATGCAATTAAGGCCAGAAACTTGTGCAGGGAAAGTTTAGCAGCTTCTGCAGGTCACTCCACACCCCTTGGAGAGGCATTCAGCAAAGAGGTGGGGAAGAAATGTGGCAATGGAATTATCTTTCAAATAACTGGAAGGCTTTTCCATCCTGAACCCAGAGGGAAAACTTACCCTTTGTGATTTTTGATTAACACCAGTTGAAAGGAACATTTAAGTGTCTATTTATAACTTATATTCACAGCTGTGCTCGTAGCTAAATGGTAAAACTTGTAATTTAATAATATCAAGTGAGTGCTGTTCAAATCTTAATTTTGATATACCATGGTGAAACAAACAGTCTCTATTGGCCTAAATTTGGACTCAGGACTAAGTAAGTGAAACACAAAGATTAATGATCACCCACTGCCCTGGAAAAGCCTGCTACAATGCAGCTCTGAGAGGCAGCTGCTGCTGGGAGGTGAGTGAATATGTGTAACCATAAAGCATAATAGGAATCAGGCACAGTTCCATTTTTTTTTAGAAGTTTTTCTGAAACATAATCTCTGTATGGTGTTGAAAGATGAAAGAAACTTTGTGGGGTTGTAGCTGCTGTCATCTTTATTGTCTAAAGAATTGAATTTAAACACCTGGACTCCGCTGTGCTTTGCGCTGAACAAATGGAAGCATTTTCAGGCTTAGCAGTTTTGTGCTCAAATGTCAGTGACCCACTTCTGGTTCCTTCAGTCCTTTGAGTTTGCTCCTGCAAGCCTCCTGCTCTGCTCCCAGGGTGGTGGTTTCTCTGTTATTGATGAATTTTGGGCTGCTCCTGGGAGGGAATATTCCTAATATTCCTCCATCCCAGCTCCGGGCTGGCTGCTATGGGGGGCTGCCTGTGTGTGCAATGCAGGGAGGCACTGTGACTATTTGGATGGTTTAATCTGCCCCTAAACTGCCTAAAATCTGTTAACTTGCTCCCTCCCCAGAATCTCAGCTTCTTCCTAAGCACTATTGGGGTGCTTCATGCGTTCCTGTGTGAGTGGAATAATCCTTCCAACTCAAGTTCTGCACTGCTTGCAATTAAAAGAAGGATGTTGTGGGTCATGTGAAAATCAATCTAGATGCTAGAAAACCTCTCACCATCCTACTGGGCTCCCCAAAGCTGAACCTTCCCACTTTGGTCTCTCAGACTCTCTGATCTGATTTGTTTCTGTTTATTTCAGCTGAACATCAGCTGTCAGCTATTCTCTCATCTGCCTGTTCAAAGTGGATGTAACCACCTTCCCTCCTTTCTGGGTCTGTGAGATGCTGAGCAGCAGCTCAGTGTTGGGCTGTAAATAGTCAAAGGCCACCTGGGAATGCAGTAGATTGCTGCCTTCATGGCTGGCTGGGGACACTCTGCTGCAAAATATCATCTCTGGAACTTTTGTTCTCCAAGAAGCCAGCATGAAAGATAGTTAGGTCCATATCACATGAGAGAGGGAGGCATCCTTTATAAATTTATTTTAAAATTTGCAGTTGCCTAAAGTTGCTTGGAAAGCAGATGGATAATGATAGCCCTGGGGACTTATTTCCTGATTTTTCAATGAGATATTTTTTGACTGAAAGAGTTTAATATAGCATAGAAAATGTCATTTAATTACAACTTGTTGTTAGTACCCAATGAGACAGACCCAAGCTCTTAAATTAGCCAGCTAAAGTAGGTGCCTGAAGCTGATGGTGTGAATATCCAATGGGAAAGGCTGTGCCAGGCAGGAGATGTATTTCAGGCATCGAAAGGGCAGGGCAGTGCAAAGGTGGGGAGGGAAGAGCATCTGCTCTGATGTTCTCTGTGGTGGTGTTCACAGGGGTCTCAGGATGAGGGAAGAGATGAGGATCTGACTCCATGTTTCAGAAGGTTTGATTTATTATTTTATGATATATATTACATTAAAACTATACTAAAAGAGTAGAAGAAAGGATTTCATCAGAAGGCTGGCTAAGAATAGAATAATAAGGAATGATAACAAAGGTTTGTGGCTTGGGGGGCTCTATATCCAAGCCAGCTGACTGTGATTGGCCATTAATTACAAACAACCACATGAGACGAATCCCAGATCCACCAGTTGCGTTCCACAGCAGCAGATAATCATTGTTTACATTTTGTTCCTGAGACCTCTCAGCTTCTCAGAAGGAAAAATCCTCAAAGAAAGATTTTTCATAAAAGATGTCTGTGACAGTCTCCCTGAGCCCTTTGCCTCCTGTCCCTGTCACTGGTGAGGGGACAAAAGCCCTGGCTGCCTCCAGGCTCCCCTCTGACCCTGTCAGCAGCATGAGAAGGGCTCTGCACCAGGCAGGAAGGACTGCCAGACCCTCTGGCATGCTGGAGAGGCAATGGCAGCCAGCAGGGTCTTGCAGGAGCCCCACAGAGCAAGCAGGACCCTGGGGTGTGCAGGGCCAGAGCAGATTGTCCCAGTCCTCTGGCCCAGATGGGTTGGTTTTATCCTCACACTTCCAAGTCCCTCCTAATCCATCTGAGTGGTGGTGGTGGCAATGTCCAGTCCTCCAAATTGCCTAATTCCAAGACAGAGATAGCTGTTGGACCACAAAAATTCCCTGCATTGGCAGTGTGGCAATGAAAGTGGTCTCAAATGCTTGAAAGATTTTGTAAGCAGTGACAGGTAAAGCAGAGCAAGCTAATGCAGTGAAGGTAAGATGTGGGAGAGCAGGGCTGTCCTCCCTGGCAGCACATTTTCACATCTGTCACTTGTTCAGGACTCGGTGACAGGAGGCTCTCAGGCTGAGAGCTGCAGATAAGATAAGCAAGGACTGTCACAGGAGCTGCTGCTCTGCACAGGAGCTGAAACTGTGTGCAGAGCTCTGAACAAAGCCACAAATGAGACCTAAAAGGACTGAACTACCTAAAATATTGCAATATTTAATTAGCTGCACTTTGGGGAATATTAATGCTGGAAATGGTTGATGCTGCCAGCTGGGAAAGCACAGGCTAGTGAAAAGTCTGTCTGTCCATGGCAAGGGCACTGGACTCAGATAATCTTCAAAGTCCCTTCCAACCCAACCCATTCTGTGATTCTGTGATAGGGTGATGCAATCCCACGATATTTTAATAGGGTTTATGTGAAAATTTGGAGTTTTCTTTCCCCATACAATGGCTTAAAGCTGAGCAGGTGGATGTCAGTGTGCTGGGCTGAGCTATGAAATAGCATTTTTCTCTGGAGCAGAGCAGTTGTCAGTTGTGTTTCTGAAGGTATTAAAGCACAGCTGGGAATGGGACACGGCCTGGCAGTGCATAAACAAGGGATCTTCCTGACTATGCATGAAAAGCATCAATTCCCCAGGATGGCAGCTTGCTTACCACATAAAACACACTTGCTGATGCTCCTAGAAAATATTTCCCCCGGGCTTGTTAATGGGACATCTACACGTGGTGACACAGTCCAATTTCTGCTCATTTGTTTACCTGCTTGTGGAAACACTAACTAGAAATGTCAGAGTTTTTCCTCCAGGGCTGTCAGGCTCGCAGTCCTTCTCCAGGGCTTGCCTTTCTGATTCACTGGTTAGGTCAATTAATGTTCATATCACCACTAATTGCATTGCTCCAAGAGCTACAAGAGAAATCAGACAGGACAGAGCAACAATTATCCCAGGAGCTCTGTGTGACCAGGGCAGTTTGGAGTGTCAGAGCTGACTCAGTTTCCTGCTGGCCTTTCTGTTTGTGCATCCCTGGGACAGAACAGTTTTGCTCTGAAGGAGCAAATTTTGCTCCTTTCAGGGACTACATCTTGTGTGGAGTGCAGGACATTTTCATAAACACCTGACTGAGAAATCCCATTCATTAGTGGGGCAGTCAGCCATGGGTAACAATAAGGAAGAATTTACATGCCAGAATGGGTAGAATGGGAAGCATAGAAAGAGTGGCACCAACTAATTTTGCTGCCATCCTGGTTCTTAGCTATATTAAGACTGCAATCGTTAAAAAACTGGGCTGCTTCTAATTAGCTGAGAGTGACCTGGGTCTCATTAGTGCCCATGTCCAATAGATAATTGAGCTATTTTCTTGCATCCAGTCACACAATGTGGAAAAACCAAAGGAGTGTTATGAAGGCCGGATGAGTGCTCAGCATGTGAGATTTTTATTTTTATAGAGAGGAATAATAGCTTCAGTTTTATTTTCTAGTTCAATGCTCAGGGGGAATGTATAGAAATACAAAATGAACATCAACAAAATAGTGCAGGGAGCAGAAAGCCCTGACTATAGGAAATAACCTGTCTTCTTTTTTTTTTTTTAATTTTATTTTTTAATGCTGAAATACCAGGACAGGCTAGTGAAAAGTGGCTTTCTGACAATGCTGAATTACAAGCTGGCAGCACCTGTTGGTGAGTAACAGCCAGGGGCTGGGACAGCTCCTCTTCAGTTTGAGTGATTCGTCTGAAAAATCAATTTAGTCTGAGATAAACAGGCTGATTTCCTTAGGATAAAGTATGAAAGAATGGAATAGGATTTCTTTGTTAAAAAAATATAAAATGTGATATAGGGGGGCTGAAATAAAGAATATGTTGTAGAAAACAACAACAACAAAAAAAATCAAGCTTTTTCTTCTCCTTCAGGTCAGGTAATCTTGATTTGAAGTGTTGTAAAGCAAGGAATTGTCATCTAAAAGGCAAAGGTTTATGATGATGTGACTGAAGGGAAACTTGCCTGGGGCAAGCAGAGATGCACGAGGAAAAAAGCAGAGGTAAACATTTCCACACTTTCTTATTAAGAAAAATTTCTATTTTAATGTACAGAGACTTTATAGAACTGTTTCTCTCTCCTGTACACCCCCACCCCCAAGATGCACAACACACTCTTTCCTGTTCATATAAGTACCCCAGACCCATTTCCCAGCTACTTTTCCAGAGAATTAAATGCACCAACAATTGAAAGTTATTTATCATGCCTGTTGTAATTGGAGCCAATTGGGAAAATGAGATAACTTCAGTGAATTACAGGGCTGCAAATGGAAGCTGCAGCCACAGTTTTGCTGGGCATGTCTAATAACCTGCAGCCATTCACCACCAGTTCCAAAGGCCAAGCTCATTAGCACAAAGGCAGGTGTTTGTGCATTTCCATTTGTTAAATTAAAATGATCACAGTCATTTTGCTAATAGTGCAATGTGCAAATCTAGGCCATCTCAACGAGCAGTTTGAGCAGAGAACATTTTTTAAAAGTGAGAAATGAACTTCACCAATCTAATTGTTCCTTATTAAGATAAAGATATTTCTGTGGTAAGTTATCAGCTCAGCAAGGTGTGAAATATTGCTCTGCTTTAACATCTCTTGCTCCCATTACAGGATTTCAGTGAAAATGTTCTTGTGGGCTCTGGTTTGCTCTTTCCAGCCCTGGCTGAGGGAGTGCTGAGGTGTGCCGGGGGTGCAGCCCAGTGTGGAAGGGTTTGGATGTCAGTGCAAGCAGTGTCACCCTGGTAAGTCCAAAACACTTCTTGGAAGGTGAGTCAGGAAAGGAGAAGGTTCTGGAGGATTTGGGCGTCTGAAATGTGTCACCATCCTCCCTGCTGCTGGGGATGCTCCAGCCTGCAAGGACCCCGCTGTCCTGGGTGCCCTGGGCAGGCTCAGGACACCCTGCATGGTTTGTTATCTGCAGATGGAGGCTGAGCAGGGACCACAGAACTGCCAAGGCTGGAAAAGACCTGGGGGGAAATTGAGTCCAAGCATTAACCCAGCCCCAGTGTGCTCACACTAAACCAAATCCCCAGGTGCCGCATCCAGGTGCTTTCAGAACACTCCCAGGAATTGTGATTCCACCACTTCCCTGCTACGCCCTGAGTGGGTTTAGCTTTCTTAGTGACTTTTTTCCCCCCCTTCACTTGTATTGTTACCCTGAAAGTGGAAAATATCTGTGTTTTCTAATTTTGAAAGTTCCAGATGAAATTGTGCAAATGGCTCCTCAAACTTGACAGAAGACCTATGGGGTAATGCAGTGAAGTTTAGTTTTAACAAAATTACCACAAATTGTGCTAAGAGCATCATAACTTAAAATAACATAAAATAAGTGAAGGTTTTCTGAAAAGTAGTGCATCCATTTAATGTTTATCTGCAAAAACTAAGCATACTGAATGTATAATAAATAAAACCAAAGAACTTTTGGCATTGTCTCACCTTTTCCCCTTGATGTGACTTTATTATCTATTGCAAGTAGGAAAAATCTATGTATTCCAAAGAAAAGGCTGTTTTTAAAAATACATGTGATTAAAGTAAATATTAATATGGTGAAAATACTGAATTAATTATTTTATATTATTATTATTATTTATTTTTAGTCTATATATTTATATTTTAATTTTTATTTTATATATTATTATTTTTATCTGATTATTATTTTATTTTTTTATAGCTTTGGTATAAGTATACATTTAATAGAACTCTGAAGCTCAGGTAGTAATTTCATGTTAGGTTCAGTGTTAGCCCCTTTACTGGTAAAAAAGGAAAATGAATCTGCTGTGGCAATGCAAATCTAGAGACATAGAACTGAATTACTTGATATTTCTCAAGATTTGAATTAACATAAATAGGACCATAATTTTCCTCGTCACTTTCGTATATAAGTGCAGGAGAGGTCCAGGCAGGAGTTGTTATTTATGCATCCCTTATGTCTTCAAAGTTCGTGATTTGTTTGCAGTCATAAAGAGTGGATAGCTCATAATTTAATTATTTAATCCATAAAATCAATTTAAAAAAAGAAGGAAGAAAAAAGTTAATGCTTTGTTTACAATGACTTTATGTTAACCCTCAAGTACTCAGGCATTCATTAACAGGGAAAACAGGTTTCTGTAAGAGCCCAATTGTGCTTTGTTTCAATCAACTCTGAAAGGATAATAAAAAAATAGGAAAAAAAAAAAATAAACCAAATAATAAAAATTAAGTAAAAAGGGTTCTGAAGTCACACTCTTGGGCTTAAAGGAGCCTATTCTTTCTTTTTATTGTTGCTGAGTTAAAAATTACCTAATGCTCTTTAAATTTAAGAACTTTTCAGTTCATTACACACATGACTTGACAGTGTAAACTTTTAATTTGAGTTAGAAGAGGTACTTAAAGCATAATAGGAGCTCATTAGTAGCACTGAAGGAAAATAGAAAAAAGTTTGGATTTAGTAGGCATGACTCTAAGAAAAGAATTGTTCCACAAAGCATCCTGAAAGAAAAAGGAGCCAGGAGTGCACAGGCCTGAAGTCAGCTGAAATTCAGTGTTTCTGTTCCACTTTGCATTGAAGGAAACCTCTGCTTCCCAGAAGGGAACTTGGATGCAGCAGGGTAAAGCTGAATTCTCCAGAGTCAAGGAGGATGTGCCTCCATCCAGCGAGGGCCATGTTGGCCATGTAGTGCAGGTAAAATCTCTCTTTTTATTGGCCTGGGCTCTCTGCTGGGCAAACACAGGCATGCAGAATGCCAAAAGTGAAGGAAAAAAATCAACATCTGTTTTGTCTGGTGATAACACTTATTTTATACCATACAATACCTTTACATTTTTTATTAGCAATTCAAGTGGGAGTTAGTTGTTAAATTAGTGGCAAGTGCTGATATATAAGAGCAGATGATTTGTGTTTTCGTAGAGATGTGTATGCAGCATTTTCTGTAGGATGTGGCTTTGGTAGTGTTATGCATGTAAACAGCCTTGAAATTCCAGAATTTTAGCTTTTAGAGATATGTATTACTGTTATGAGCAAAATGGATCTAAATATCACAGATTTTATGTATCTATCTGAATCCAAACTGAGAGGCTAGTTGTGGGGTATGTCTACAATAAAATATTTAATATTCACTTTTTGTGATCAAAACAAACATTTACTTCAGTGCTATTAAGTTTTGTCTTTTTAAGCTCCTACAGTAGGAGGATCAGGCTCCACTATCTTATTGTCAGCTGTGAATGCAACTCATTGTTAAAGTGTTTGTGATAATTTATTTCAGCTTTGTCTGCTAAAGGAGTCTCATCTTGCATCTTTTCTACACTGAACATTTTCACTGAGGACCATGTCAGAAAGGAGGTATAAAACACAAGTATAAAATCAGGTATTTGGATTACAAGGTAAATATTTTTGACTGGTATTTATTATTGCTAGTTAGCTGTAGTGATAAGGCAAAGGGACAGTGATAATTGCAAATTTGAGGATTCTGTACTTTGAAAAGGCATTTCTACCAGATAGACTGGTAGAAAAATATTCATCAATCATTTAGGACTGTCTCAGGAATTTATTAACTTTTACATAAGCTGTGTCTTTCTGCCTAATGATATAATGAATAAACAGCTGCAATAAACAGCAAGATTCCATCTTCTGAATAAGCACATAACTACATTCTTCACTATTTTCTGGTTTTTGACAGCTTAGCAGTTAAACTGGATGAACATGGAATATAGTACATGAAAATGGATGAGAAAGAAAGTGATAATGTAGCATATTTTCTCCACTTCCTTCTCAAACAGTGTAAAGCAATCAGTTCTAAAAACCTCTGCCCATGTATTAGTTAATCAATACCAATGTTCAGCCAGCTCCAAGATATTTTAACACCTGTCAAAGCTAGCTCAGCAGTCATTGTTCAAAGCTTACATGGAAGTGAAAACCACAACAGAAAACCTTTCCCATCTCCAGGGGATTATCTCTGGGGAGAAAAAAAGAGAGAGTGATTCTGGTTACTAGAAACGAGAGGAGGAACAGAGCTCCAATTCTCAGATGATCCAATTATGATTAGAAAAACTGTGTAAAAAAAAAAAAAAAAGTAGAGCTGGGAGAGTGAGGAATTTAATCATGATTATCTGCCTCTTGTGAGGCAGTGTGAAAATCTGCCAAACCCACCTTTGCTTGGTTACCCTGAAGTGTGGGAGGGAAGGGGAAGCAAATGCAAAATGATGCATCGGGGAGGCACTGTGATAGAGCACAGCAAGGGAAATAATTTCCTCTCATACTGGGAAAAAGATTCCTTTTCAAGACTTGTGATATTATTAATGAGCTATGAAACTCTAGTAAAGAGCTTTGGCTCGTGTGCTGCTACCACTGCTCCTTGGAGCAGCAGAATTCAGCTGCATTTGCCATGGGGCTAACAACAGATCCCTGACTCTCACACACCATTCCCCCTTCCTGTTATACACACAGGTTTTATGTCCCATATAAATACTTGTGTTTAACATTTACTGTCTATTACAATAAATATGTTAGTTGTCAGGCTTGTTTTCTCCTCTCATTCAAATCACATTAGGCTCAAGCATGACAAACAAGTGTGATGCATATTTTCTGGAGGTTTAAAAACATTTCTGAAATCTGTACAGCCCTGTCATTAAAAGTGTAAGTTAAATGTACCAAGTGATATTTTTGCTTCAGAAATGGAAGTGGGGAGTGTTGCCTTGACACTGTGGACCTGAATTAACATACTGTGCTGTTCATACATGAATGAATGAATAGTATATGAATAAAGTGCTCTGTACATGTGTATTTTTGCCTTTATTTATTACTTCTAAGGAACCTGGGGATTGTGCCCTGACTGCACACAAGGTAGGTGCAGGTACAGGCAGGTACAAGCACCCCCAGGGATGCAGCTTTCCCTTTTCCTTGTGGTGGCTCCTCCTAGGAGACCCCTGCTCACACCTTGGTGATTTCTGTGCCGAGGACACTTTGCTGCTGCAAGAGAAAAGGGATGCTGTATTTATCCTGCATTTCCTTCACCAACTGGAACAAGACCCAGGACATGTTCCAGGCTCTTCCTCACCATTGCTGTTGACCCAGCCACGTGCCCTGCGCCAGCAGGCAGAGTTGGGCTGGGACATGCCAGGACACACAATGTGTTCCCCAGCCACAACCACCTCTCATCACTGGGTGACCCAGAGTCACTCCCTCAGCTCCACCCACACTGAAATAATGCAGTTCCCCTGTTCCCAAACCTGCCTCCTGAGACCAGTTTTTCTGTGGAATGCCAGGGCTGTAGCAGCTCTGCCCTTGGCCTGCCCTGCTGGATGGGACAACTCTGTATCTTGGAGGGGGGATGTTGTTGGATGTTGTGAAAGGAAAGGCTAAAGGAGAAATACCTGTGTCTGCCTGCTCCTGGGGAAGTTATGGATCCAGGGGAGTGTGGACTATGAAAGCCATTAATATTCTGCAGAACCTCACCCAGACAGCAGCACACTTATTTCTGGCTGTGTGCCAGACAGGCAATGGAGTGCTCTGAGGGCTGTGATCCTGATAATGAGTTCTTCATCACCTGTGAGGTGCTAATCCTGATCCTTTAGAAGGTTTTGTTCTTAATTTTCTATTATTACATGTCTCTATCTATATATTTATGCCTTAGTGTGTGTGTGTGTGTTACTCCCAGCAACAGGCAGCTCCAGCCAGGCCAGGTCAGTGCTGAGCCCAGGGGGCTGCAGGCAGTGACCCCCTGCTCCTGCTACTTGTGCAGCATCTCTGCTTGTTCACAGGTCTGCTCCCTTGCTTAGAGTCACTTCTTGTTCAGGCCATGGACAGAGTTATGGATCATTAGATTTGTGCATAGATTATGTGGCAATGAAAAGCACCCCACAGACAATGCTGAAAGCTGATGCACATTATCCTGCCATGAGCAGCACAAGCAGCAACCCTGCAGGCATTTTTTTTGTAAAACTAGAGATTTCCTTATGATCCCTGAAGAGATTTTTTGGTGAGGATTATTTTCTACAATTGTCCAGTAGGAGGTTACATGGGCTCAGAGTTATGGAAACAACAAGAGTTTTCTTCCACTGCACAGCAGTGACATAAATTATTTTCTGACATTGCCATCAGGGTCTCATCCTTAGATGGTGAATTTCACAATCAAACTTATAGTTACCAAGGGGGAAAAACCCCCAAATCAGGGAAACTGTATGATATCACAGTCACTGTTTCTTAATGTAGAACAATTTGATTGCTGTTTTGGAGACAAAGAGAACAAACCAGCATGTGTCATTACACTGCTGCATCTATCAGTAGTAAATATGTATACTGTACAAAATTCCTCTTATTCTATTTTCATAAGGCTGCAGGGGACCTAGCAAAGATAGCAGGAAGGCCATAAGAATGACCATAAAAATGAAATGGCATCTGTTTGTAGCAAGTACTAAGTGGACTGGAGCTTGCTGTGTTGGAAAACTGATGACTGCAGTAAGGATCCAACAGGAGCCTACAAAATTGTCAGCAGGTTGAGGAAATGAATTGTGAATCATCAACTTTTTCTATAAAGCAGAGATTTTAGAAAATCTCTTCTTGGAGACATAAATTTCCCCATGAAAATGTTAGCTTTTCAGGAGGGGCTGTTCTTCCCAACAGGTAATTAAATTACAGAACTGATTGTCACAGGGTTAATGAGCTGGCAGAAAGTAAAAAAATTAATTTAAAAAGAAATTAATTCATGCCAGTAAATAGGGTGATGTGGCTACAAGCATATATATGTCTGATAGAGTATCTATAAAATCATTTTATATATACATATGTGTGATGTAACATATTTAAGTATATACATAGAAAATTCTTTTTCAGAGTGAGGATAGATTTTTAGCTGTGTTGTATTAAAACTAATTCCATCTCTGGGCACAATTAAAAGAAAATAACCATTTATAAGGTGTGGGAAATGGAGTTTCTCTGGCACAGACAAAGAAGTTGCACTTTTGCTGTTAGGATGAATTTTGCCTGCCTGCTCCACGCTGCTCTGTAGTGTGAGGCTCTTGCTGCTTTGATGAAAATCTGAGAACACCAAATTAGAGTCTGCATTAGTTATGTAGGTAAAAAAAGTGCTGAAAATGTACAGAGCTGCCAACACAGTGTGTGCCTGCTCATCCTTTCCCTAGAAAAAAATGTACTCATATAGATCTTCATCCTCCACAAAATGACAGGACAGCCCCACTTGCCAGAACTATTTTCCTGTGACTGTGCTGTGGCATTCACACAGGCTCTTTCTGTGACAGTAATATGGAAGTTGTCTCCATAAGCAACTGTCCAAAAAATGACATTTTCCCCACCTAGGCAATCGGATTTAGCAGTTTCCTGAAGCATACTCTCAAGATTATCTGTTTTAGTGGTTTTTCCCCAGAAGGAAAGGTGCTGTGAGCACCAGCTGGGGCTGCTGAGCCCTGGCACACCCGGTGATGGTGCTGCCCCCCTGGACCCGCAGGCTTAGGCTGGGTGAGGAGTCACAGCTCATCACTGGGTCATCACAGCACACAAACTTGTCTGTATTGGCAGCAGGTGCTCAGTATTTTCCCCACAACCTCACTGTTGGAAAGTGATGGAGGTCTCTCAGTGTCATAAAGCATCAAGGGTTCAATGGGAGTTTGAGAGCAAGGGGGAAATCTAAATTATAAACTTGTTTCAAACATCAACTTTGCTGATGCTGAGCAGGTCTTGTGTCTCTCTCACCTGACAGGTCCACCAGGATATGCCTTTGAGGGGAGAGGAGCAGCTCTGACAAAGCCAGGTACTGAAGATGTGCAAAGTTTCCCTGGTAGAAATGGTTACAAAAATCTGAGGAATGCAAACCCTTGTTTGGAGGGTAACAGCAGAAATAGTGTAAATACAGGAAGCTTTGCTAAAATTGAAAAATATCTTGGAGCTACTGGCCAGTAACTCATGGAAATTGATGCTTTAGCACAAACTGATGCTGCTGCATGTTTTCTGCCGCTGCCTGTGTCTCTGTTTGTTGCTGAAAAGTCTTCTCTTGCCACTGGCTCTTACAGAGAGATCTGGGAGGAGGCTGCAGCTAAAGCAGTGCCAGCTAATGGGACTCCTGTGAGGAGGGGACCCAGGCGTGGAAGCTGCACATAGCAAATGCTTGCCTAAAAATGTGCTGAATTTGCTGTGTGAAGAGATTCTGGTTTTGAGCAGATTTTGCATATTTGAATATTGTCAGGCATAAATTCAGTGTTTAACATTCAATCTAATTATCCCAGTTTCTTACATTTATAATGTTCTTTGTGACATTCTGCAGTTAAGTAGCCATTAATAAACATTCCCATCAGTGTTGCATTAGAACAGGTCATTATGGAGTCAGCTTAAGTAGGTGTAGAAGGCTCAGAATAAATAAATCAACAAAAATGTCAGCAAATAAATAAAAAGTAAACTAGTCCATGTACTTCTGTTCTCACTTCTACGAGAAGGCCTTGATAATTGAGCTACATATCACTATTAGAAATGCAATTACTTGTAATTGCCATCCTTAAAAGCAAGCCTTTGTTCCAAAAACAATATATAGATGAATTGTGTCTCGTTGTACAAGCTGTGAATTGCCTCTGGTTTTCTAATCTCAGCCATCACATGAAAAATGCTTTTTCGCCTTCAAGGTGGAGAGGCCAATCCGTGAGCTCTGTTACACCACGGGTGAGTTGGCAGTCCACCAGGATCCTTTAAGCTACTTTGGATTTCCAGAGATGCAGTTCAAGATAGAATTTGTCATACAACACAAAATAGATGGTAAAATAATTTTGTATATAAAGCAAATAGGAAATGTGGCCCTTTATCAATTTAGATACTAAAATCTTCAGAGCTCGTTCAAGGATTATTCTGAATTTACATTGTGTTTTTTATGAAGAGGAATAAAATTCTACTTATTTTTTGGCACAAGATAACTTTTCTTCATGATGCTTAAAATTGTCATGGTATATACAACACCCATGAAGTAAAGGGGAATGTCTTCATCAATAACCATCAGCTCTGTATCACCTGCACCACTGACTGCTGTGAATCTCAGCTTTATGGAGCCCATGTTTAACATTATTCCACATTAGTGCTACTCTGTTGCTGGGAAATTTTTGCAACAAATTGCAAATTTATTAGAATCCATTTGAGAATAACAGTAAATCACAGAAAAAAATAAGGAAACACAAGTCAGCAGATTTTTTATGTAGATGAAAGAACTACTTGTACTGTCATACACACATAGAATGAATATCATTACATTTCCCACTGAGAAAAAACACTGTTCAGATTGGGCCTGCATTGTAAATGCTTTTATTTTTTTACAAGTCATGAATGGCTAAAAATAGGACTCAATAATGAAATTGCTGACAGGCCTTAACTACAGCACAAGAATGCACTGCTATAATAAATACAGTTGTGCCAAGCCACATTGTGTAGCTGCAGTGAAGGATTCAGGGCTGGTTTCGCTGAATTGGTTCTGCAGAAACCTCTGTGGCACTGGTGAATCCCTGCCTGAGGGTGTGAGAGGGGAAATGAACTGAGTGAGCCCTGAGCAGGCTGCAGGGCAGGGCAGGACCCCTGTGTGACACAGGATCACTGCCCTGCTCAATCATGAAATCAGAAGTCACTAGGACATTTGTGTGTTATTAATTACTGACTAAAGGTGAGTGGTTCTGGCTAAGCCTCATTGCTACAGCTCCCAAACTGCTCTAACCCAACATCCAGGGATTTCTTGCCTACAGGTAATCTTGAAGCAACACAGCCAGCTCTAAACACTCTCCTATTTACTTCAGCTGATGGGGCACCAACTTCAGCAGAAGTCCAAAGCCATGAAATTATTTTCTGGAGCAAACACAAATTTGATCAGACCAGGGATGGATCTCCATAATAAAACCCAAATTGATTTCCAACAGCCCCAGTGAGCAGAGTCAAGAGATGGCTTAGCACTGCTCTACCCACCCAGCCTACTTGAAGCAAATATCAGGGCAGCCAAGGATTTCTCCTATAATCTGGAAGTCGGGGTAGATGGTTTTTGTAGGACCTTTCCAACTTAAATATTCTATTCCATTTCTGTACAGTGTTAATCTCTGTTAAAACCAGTTGATTTGCACATGGCAAATGGCATTAGAGAACATCCTTACTGGTGTTACTAAAAATGTAATTAATCCACTGGAAAAGTCTTGCAATTGCATTGTCATTTTCTTCTGTTACCTGTCCTAATGACATTTATGTGTCTTGTTTCATGATTTTAATAGGTATATACCTAGCTATATCTCAGTTTTTCTGTAAAAATTTGAGATTTTGACCTTCATTCAGTTTTAGAATGTGACCAAATTCTTAATTATTTCAAAAAAAAAAAAAGATTTTGCTATCAGACCTGGCAATATTACTTTGCTCTCCAAGTGAACCAGCATCATTATCAAAAATCTAAAGGGGCTGAATCTCTTTAATACCATTGAAAGTGTGAGTAGAATAGCTATGATGAAATTATCCTAATTAAAGCTAATTAACACATATTTATGCAAGGTAAAAAGGCCATGACAATAGGAGAATACAGCAGAGACACAAGAAGCAAAAGTTCAGATCCTCTCAGCCTGTGTAAACTGCTGTATCTTCCTGTGAGCCACTGGAGTTATGCAGATGAGTGCCAACTGAGGCTCAGCTTTGTGTCAGTTATGGAAGGAATGATTCCCTACCCATTAACATTCCTGTTATCAGTTTCCTAGTCTTTCAGAAATTGAAATGTATTTGTGGGAGAATGACATGCTTTTTGTTCCATACTCTGCTATTCTAGAAAGTTTTATTCACACATTTATAATAGAAACAATGTCCCGTGTCTAGGTGACCAACTACAAAGAACAGATAATTAATAAAAGTGGAAAGTTTGAAGCTAATGTGTTGGCTTTAAAGCTCTTACCTTTGAGCTTATCAGGCAGTCACAAGTGTGAATATAATTGTCATAACCAGAATCATCTCTCTGTAATTCACAAGCAGAAAAATGCATTAGATTACAGGAAACAGTGTGTAAAAACCATCTGGTTGAAACTTATGTGTATATGAATATAAATGGTGATAACTTTCTCTTGGTGTTGGCAAGTGCAAGAGCGTTTGATTTGAAGCTTCTTGAAATGGAGAAATTTCAAGAGATTGCTTAATTTTATAAAGGGTTGTGCACACACATGCATGCACACACACATTTTTTTGGCAGGTTCCCCTGAGCTGTCTCCATATTCCATCTGGCAGGGTTCAAGCCATGATCCTTTACTTTTTTTCGTGCTGCAGTATTGCAGTTTGTTAGCTCCAAACTGTAACTCAAAACTTAAAAACTGCAGCAGTGATGCCAACACAGACGGTGTCCTGCCAGCTTTTTGCAATTTTCCCTTAACCCTGAGGTGCACACCATGTGTGACAGGTGGAGATGCATCAAGACACTCCCACCAAACTGCAGGGAGTCTCTTAATGATATTGCACTTAATAAAGCAATTTGCTGAGTTTGGTTTTAATAAAGCAGCTCAGTATAGCAAGCAAATGTCTGAGATGCATTTGCAGCAAATACTTTGAAAATCCACTGAGCTTGTGAAAGAACATCAATATGACTGAGGAGAAATGTTGGCTGAGCTGGAGAGAAAAAATCTGACGTGTGCCACCTTGCCCATTGAAAAAGCAGTTGGCCTTTGGACCTCATTATGAACCTTGCTTTTTTCTATCAAAAACACTTCAGAAGAACCCAGAGAAGGAAACAAAAGACTTGTATAGAATGGATGTTACCTGTTCTAACAGCCTTTCCTTTAATGTAGTAAGAAATTTTTAGTGTGGGTTGTCCCACAACCTTGGAAATCTCACAAGAGGTTGTTTGATAATTTCCCAAAACTAGGGCAAGAATTGATTGTTTTTAAATACATTTAAAGAAAAACATCAGCCAAACTCAGGTTTGATTTCTTTTTTAATAGGCCAGAGACACTATATGGGCCATGGCGGGGAGAGGGAAAGGCAGACACATGTGAAAGGTAGAGTTGGGAAGTAACAGCTGCTCTTTCATGTGAGCATTAAAATGCATTTTATTTGATCCTCTATAGCCTAAGCCCAGATTGATCCCAAATATAGCTACATGAAGATAAACTGAAATAAAACCACCACAAATTCCCCATTTTCCCTGCTTAAACAGGTATGTTAACAATGGGGGACTGGTTTCACTTTATATACACAGGTATTGAAATTATCACAATGGAAAGGACCCAGGCAATTAGACTAGAATAACATGTACCGGCAAATGCACTTTTTTCAGATAGAAAAGTATCTAGAAAAGGAACAGAAATCTGAAAAATGTCTCTTGGACCATTATACAAATTAATTCACACATATATCTCAGTCTGAAAGCTCATGCAGCTTTCTATTGCAGGAGCTCAATATGGGAACAAAAATAGTCTTTGCTGCCACTGTATGCTTAATTACTGAAACAAAGGTGCTACAGTTTGATCCTCAGATCATGGTGGGCTTGCCACTGGGAACTCAAGTTTCTACTTGTGACTCTGGCCTGTTGGCTTTTAACACACTTTCTCAATTAATTCATGTCCTCAAATTGAATGGCAATTCATAGTTACTGCAAATTCTTTCTTACCCAGGCTGTGAAGCTGTCAAGTGTCAGAGAAATGTCTTCTCGACTTAGAATATTATTCTGATTTTCAAAAAAATTATCTTAGCATCTATAAACATTTAGTAAGTAAACTTCAGGCTATTATAAAACCTTTTCTTTATGAAATATGAAAGAACATCAGTAATTTATCATTCTCTGAATTTTGTTGTTCTGCCTTTTTTGTGTGTTTAGAACCAGTTAATATGATTCCTACAGCAGACCAGAGGGTGATTTAAATTTTAATATATTGCAGTCAGGCAGTGTCAATGCATTATTTCTGTCTGTGGAAAGGTACCAGTTCTCTGACTGACTGATTATGACAACAATGAAAAATCATATCCCCAAGACGCATCACAAAAAGACATAAAATGTACATAAATATGTCAGTTTATTATGACATTACAGGCACTAGCAGGATTTGCCAAATGTCCCTGTACTGCAGGTATCTGCAAGGCTTAGTGATCAGGGAGCTGTCACCCAGAAATGATGTGGGGAGGTTGGCTTGGCTCCTGAGTCCAGTCTGGGGTGCCTGGCTGTGAAACCCTGGCTGTGCAGAAAGAGCTGGGGGAGGGAGGGGATGCTGAGAGGAGGATGGAACAGAGCCCAGGACAGCAGGGCATGTTCCTTCCTGGCTCCCTGGCTGTGTGCAGCCCTGTCCCTCATGGCTGGGGTGCATGCGTAGGGTAGTAGCCTTAGAATGTGTAGGGTAGTAGCCCTGGGTGGTTGGAGTGAATGTGTAGGGTAGTAGCCCTAGAACGTTAATGAGTAGGAGGAATATTATGAGGGATGTTAAAATTAGGGCTCATTTGTGTTCTTTTTTTGTCTAGGGGCATTATAAGTTGTTTTGTAACTAGGTTGATAAATCAGAGTTGGAGGGTTGAGAGTTGGTTAGTAATTCATCGATTGTCTAGGGATGGTAGTAGGAGAGCTGGGAATGTTATTGAGATGAGGATTAGTGGGATTCCTAGGAGGGATGGGCTTGAAAATTGGTCAAAGAAGCTCAAGTTCACGGTCAGGTTCAGGGGGTAGTGCTTGGAGCGATGGGTTCCTGTCCCCCACATTCCCCTCTGCTGTCCCACCCTGCCAGGGCAGCTCTGTCTCTCCTTGTGTCTGTGCAGCAGCACCAGCAGCAGAGCTCTGATCTCCACTGCACCAACAGGCAACACAAGCAGTGCTTTTAACATTTACCAGCCACCACAACCAAAGCTATTAACATTTACCAACCACCACAACCAAAGCTCTTAATATTTACCAGCCACCATAACCAAAGCTATTAATATTTACCAGCCACCATAACCAAAGCTATTAATATTTACCAGCCACCACAACCAAAGTTATTAACATTTACCAACCACCACCACCAAAGCTATTAATATTTACCAGCCACCATAACCCAAGTGTGAGTCCCCAGAGCAGGGTGGTGCCAGCCTGGTGTGGGCTGCCAGTGTGTCTCCCTGTTCTTCTAAGCCTTCTGATGTTTACATTTTTGTAATGGAGTTTCTAATGCACTTCTATGTAAATAATGATTGTTTTTAGATTCTTTCCTGGAGGAGGAGAAAATTGATGGACTGTTGGTTTGACCAGTGTCATTGGAGAGGTGGCAATTTCATCCTCCAATCCATAGTCACTTTTTGAATCCTATATATATCAAAATCAAGTACAATTCCCTTTCTTTTTTACCTTAGAAGTTCCAGTGTGTGTATAGTTTTATTTCACGTCCTGTTGCAGCACAGAGCTCCCCTCTGTCCCCTCCATGGCACATGAAGAGCTCCCAGCTGGCTCCCAGCAGGGCACAGCCACTCCACTAAGATGTTTCACAGGAGTGAGTGGCACGTTGATAAAGGAGATTAAGAGAGGTACAAGTGGCAGAAAAGCAAGGACTTTATGTGTGCTTCATTAGCACTTGTGCAGCCCAGCTGAAAGTGCAAGTGGAGCCTTTGAATTAAGCTGTAGCAAAGGGAATGATGACAAGGGTATTCCTCAAAATTAATTTTGGGATTATATAATAGACTATTTGCTAAATATATAAACACGTTAATGACTGGCCATTAGCCCACCTTATTAAAGGCATAGAAAGCAATTTATCCAGTGTGAAGGATAATGCAGCCTAGATTTTCCTTCTCTCATTAATTACTCAGCAATCATAATACAAATTGACTTCTGTTGTCCTTTACGTAGTAAAGTTCAAACTTAGATGACTTGAGAATGAAGCCTCTGAACCTCTGTAAATTACTTATATAATGCAGCTTTGGAAGTGGTCCTGATTTATATCAGCTAGAGATATGGCTCTGTGTTTTTTAAATTAAAAGGAGATGGCTTAATGAAAGCTTGGTTAATACCAGTTAAGATGAAATCTGGACCTGATTTCAAACCTTTTTCTGGATAAATGTAACGTATTCAGATATTCCCATTTTACATTATGGATATGTAAGAGTTTGGAATCTGCATTACAGTTTTGGTAAACACTAATTGTATAGGATATTTTGGATCATTTCTCCTTGCATTTCATATATTGAGTACTGGCATTCACACCATTTGAACAAAATATTCAGGGTAACAGAACTTGCTCTATTGGTATAGATCAAGTATTCATGAAGTCCAGTAACCCTCTGCAGCAGCAGCACTAACTGAGGAGGCAATCATCTTTCATAATTACAACTAACCAAGCACCATCAGTGCATACTATTTGTCATAAAAATTCTCTGTTTATTGTCACAAATAAACTCAGGGATCAAACTCCATGTTAAAGACAGGAGTAGAGTGGATTTGAAGCTCAGGTTAGTGGGAGCTGTAAGCTTCCAGCCCAAACATAAAATTCTGGGCTGTAAAAATATCTCTGATTCACTTATTAAGTGACTCAGCATGATGCTGACTGCACATGTACACAGCACTGAACAAAGCAACTCAGCAACAGGAGAGAAAATCTATGATAAGAAAAGATGATGTGTCTGATAATAATTGCAGTGAATTATGTTATTATGATTATATAATAATAATATTTTTGCCAAAAAATTACCTCCACAATATGTTTTAGAGGAAAAAAGTAATATAATGTGATTGTTACAACAATGGGGGGAAAGAACAGATATTTTATGTCATATTATCTGGTTTACCTTCTTGAGTCATTAAATTTTACCAGACAGAAGCAGAAATTAGGAATCCATTATTAAACATGAAATCAATGAATAGGAATCTGTTTAAGCATGTTCTGATCACCCAAGAAAGCTGGCACTCAGGCACTAGCACATAGGCAGGTACTGTCATGTTTGTCAAACACCCTCTCAGATCCATTTTGGAGGCATCAGTATTTTAGAGAAGGAAAATCTAAAGAGTGAGCTCAGATCTGCTCATTGATTTTTACCACAGCCCTAAAGCTGGTGCAGACAGAGGTGAGGAAATGTCACAGTACAAGAGGATCTTTCAGCCATATTTTGATCTCAGATTTCCACACAGAACAAGCTCAGTCCAAGTCAGGCTGGTGAGTGCAAATAGGACTGCCCAGGCAGAATCTCCTCATTTCCTCAGGGACAGAGACAGCCTGGCTGCACAGGTGCAACTGGAAAAGAATGGTGTGGTGGAAGGGAATTCAAGTCCTAATTTCATATTATTGAGTACAAGGGATTGAATACCCAGTAGATTTTGACAGTGTTCAGTAAAACCCTGTAATAACAGGTATGGTGCATAGACTTAAATTAAAAATAAAAACAAATGGATCAGGAATTTTTGAAAGGCCAGTATAAATAATCTTTGAATACTGAACCTCTAAAATTCTAGAAAATTTTGTAGCATGCACACTGCACCATTATGAGTGTGAAGCTCAAATGCCACATAAGTACATGAGCTTCGTTGTAACTGCTGGCCAGAGAGCTGCACTCCCTGTTCCATACACTTCACTTCTGTGCTAAAACGACAATCTTGGGGATGGCAATTCTTACTTGTCAGAGGAGAGCTGAGCAGATACTGAGAGTGTTAGGGTTTCTCCTGCCACCTTTTGCTGCTCTGTGACTGCTACAAGGTGTTATCCAAGCTGCTGCTTCTAAGGCAGGGATGGTGCAAGGATCTCTGTGTAAAATGAGATAGCACATTTCTGTGACTGAGCCAAATAACCCCAACCCAGTAACAAAACCTGCAGCACACCCAGGACACAAACCCACGTGTCCACCTGTATTGTAAAGCCATTCTGCTTCACTGCCAGGGTCAGGGGAGCGAAAATGCCCTTGCTGCTGGCTCACCCAGAGGAGTTCCTCTGGCTGCCACCCACACTGTGTCACACAGGGGGCAATCAGGGTGACAGGCTCTGCAGTTATTGCGGGGATCTTTAGTTCAGCTCCTTTGGTGACTTTCAGGCAAAATCTGTTCTCTTTGCCAGACAGGACAATGTTCCCACAAGTCTGGGGAACAGGGAGTGCCTTAGAGCCGCTTTTCACCCCGGTGTCTTTGATGGCCAAGGAGGCTCCCCTAAATTCCCCTTAATGCATTTAGTGCCTTCCTGGCCTGGGCCTGCCTCTCTTAGTCCCTGTATACAAAAACGTCAGACAGAAGAAATTAATGTCTTCAAGGGCTGACCTGAAAAGCAATCAGTTCTTTTAAACTGTTGCCTTCAAGATGGCTACAAATTCCTCATCCTATCTTGCTGTCTTCAGACCCAGTTACTTCCCTTGAAAGTGAGCAAAAGATCCAAGCAGATGTTTTCTTATCAAGAATTCATACCAGACCTATTTATTTTAAATTAGCATATCTCATTAACTGTCTCAAGGACACTGTCTGAATTCATCTTTTAATGAGTATCTCAGAAATCTAGCATTTCAAAAGCGAAACAGAGCTGCAAAAGGTTCTACTTTTAACCCTCTCACTTCCAGAACAGGATTTCATAGGCAAGAAGTGGAGATGGGGCTTTTCCAGCCAGTCTTTGGGAAAAGCCACACACTGTTCCACCTGGTATTTTGGGCTCAGGACACCCCAGCCTGCCTTGATCCAAGGGCAAGTGTGGGGCTGCTCAAACAGCAAAACCCGGGGGGAGGCTGGGATGTGGGTCCAGCATGGTGCAGGAGAGGGTCTCAGCCAGCCCCCATCAGAATCATGGCTCTGGGACCATGTTCCCTGCCCTGACCACAGGAACAGGCATCCTGCCTGTCCTCCCACCAAGATTTTAGGAGCTCCTTGCAGCAGGGAAAGGACTGCACTGAAAAGCAGGGTGCCTCCATTGCAATCTGCTGCATTGCCCACTGAGACACATATTTTTCTCTGCCTTTTCTCATCATGTTTTCCCCCTGAATAGTAGCAGTAAAGTTCTTTTGGTACAATATTTAATCATTCAAAAGGAAACCACAGGCTGATGTGATATTTCAGATGGCTATAATCCAAAATTCCACATTTGTTTGTTCTAACATATGAATATTAGGGAAGCCAGAATGCCTCCAAGCCCTCATTGGATTGTATTTTTTTTGTACTCCAGAAAAGGCCTCAGAAAGTGTGTATAATGTTGTCTGTATATCTTCCATAAAAAAGGCATCCTGGTATAGTGACTATTAGGGGGAATATAATTATACTAGAAATACAGGACTATTACACTGTCACGGGGACTGCAGAAATGTGGTTTTTTTCCAAAGGAATAGGCACACAAAGATGTTTTATGTTAAGGTTCTGTGTGGCATTGCAGCAATCAGTGAGTGTGCTGTACGTGCTCAGGAGAACGCTTCCATGGGAGATCCAGGTGTTGGGGCACTGCAGGACAGAGCAGCTCAGAGCCCCTGGAACCTCCCCTTCCCCCAGAGGATTCCTGCCCCAGGGGCTGGGTAAGAAGGGTCCAGAGGAACTCCAGCCTCTCCTCTTCCCGTGGGAGGTAAATGGAGGCAAAACTCCAGGTGTAACATCCAGATGGGGCTGAGCACAATTGAAAGGCGTATCAGGGGAGGCATGGCTGGAAAATAGAATGGAATAAAGGGATTATGGGGAATGAGCGAATATTTAGAAAAGAAGAAAGACTCAAGGGCAAGGATGTTAGGAATAAAAAGAGATTTCAACTTCAAAGAAACCCATGAAAATAAAATATGTAGGAAACCAACCTGGAAATTCTGTTCACACCTGGGATGATTGATTTGTGAGACATTTCCAGCACCTCAGTTGTGGTTATTCATTCCCACAGCTTCTTTGAATTTCATAGAATTTATTTTGAATCCAAGCAGTGTATCACCACATAAGTGTGTTGCTGAAATGGTATTTCAAGGTGTTTGGGGACTCCAGACCTGAGGTGGGGGGTGTCAGTGTGGCTCAATCCATTTAGCACAGCATCAGGGCTCATGACAATGTAGCCCAGGGTATGCCAGCACTTCCACTACCAACTCCATTTTCAAGGGTTTAAATTTGTTGAGTGGTTTAACAATACAGTATGCAAAACAGCAGTGCTGGAGAAAAAAAAATAAATATTACAATTCAAAAAGAAGGTAAAAAGGACCCTTTGCTAATGAAAGCAGTGACAGATGTGCTTTCTGCAAGAAAATGAATAGTGTCTACAGAACAGGCAAAACATATACTAACTCAACATATTCATATTTATAAATAGCGCACCCAAGTTTCACAGGATTGAAGCAGGTGGAGGTAATACATAAAAACATTAACATTTTTGTAGCCAGGATATTCACAAAAGCCAGTGAAACAGGCTCAGAGATCTCTCCTCATTTCAGGTTCCTTTAAATGCAAATGGAAATTGTATGTATATACTTGGAGAAGAACTTTAGGCCTCCAAAGGAATTCCATTATCTGCTTAAATATCTATTTTTTAATTTTTTTTTTTTTTCCCTGAGAGAGAGCTCTTTAGGTCTGCTCCTAGATAAAAGCAACAAAATGCATTAAGATGGGGTTTTATTATGCAGAAAACATTGCTGTTTTTATGCCATAATCCCAGGAGGTGTTAAAGCACCTAACCCCTAGAGATTTCAAGAGAACACAATCACAGTGGTACAAGTATTTGCATGAGAAACACTGTTTTAGTGGGCAAGGGAAAATTGGTATTAAATTACTTTGACTCTTATTGTTGAAAAAATGAATAAATATTTGATACCTATAAATAAATACACACACATAAATAAATGTGATCCTAAAGATGCTAATCTTCCTGCAGGGAAAAGTGTATAGCAAGGAAAATTACAGTGTAAACCTCCATGGGAGTACTAATACCAGGTCAAACTAACAGCATGCCTTGGATTTTCATTTATTAATTAGGTGATACATGAATTAGGGTAAGGCAATTATAGACTAATTTTCTTCTGATTGTGTTGCTTTCTTAAGCCCAGTTAAAAGGGGCACAAGCTGAAAATATGAGTAATTTGAGGCAGTCCAATCCAAACTTCCCTGAAGGGAAGGTTTTCAGTGGCCCTCCAGCCCCAGCTGTCCCTTGCAAGCCTTGTTCCATGAGTAGTAACTCCAGATTTGATACACAAAGCAAACTCCAGCTTTACTTTAAATATATGACTCTAGTGGATGGTGCAGCAGCACACACAGCAGCAGGTTTTGACTTATTTTCCCTGCCTCTGCTCCAGCAGTGGATATAAATCTGGAAGCAAAATCTCCTCCAAGTGTGCATGTTGTCTCAAGCCCTGCACAAATAAAAACAGGTAAATTTCCATCCAGCCTGAGAAACCTTCTCACCAAGTGACTGCTTAAACATTTCTTGCCATGGGAGCTGCCTGAGTTTGGCTCAGCTGCTGGCCCTGGGCTATGTGCCCCACAGCTCAGGGCATTTCATGGTGCTCAGTGGGATTGTACACACTGAATATCCTTTGGGAAGTCCAAATACACCTGGCTATGGAGACACTGCAGGGACTCAGGGTTTCATTTCCTAAAATGGGATCTGTCATTATCACTGGTGAATATTTTTTAATCGTGGAACTCTTACAATAGTTTTTAATTAAAGATTTTGGATTCAATCCACCTTCCAACAAACACCACAACAGAAATGTCTTTTTTCATCAATTTCACTTTCACCTGCTCACAATCTCTTTGCACATTAGCTCGATGTGATGCACATAATTACTATTCTCTCTTTCGACAAATTATTAGGAACAAAAGGGAATTTGCTAAATATTTTTTTTAAGAGAACAGGACATTTCTGTTTACCATGAGTTAATTAGCCAAAGTTCACATTTAAACAAAATTTTATTTAATCCTGCAAAAACTATGCAAATCAGTCCTAAAAAATTGCAGTATTAAAATGGAAGAAATATCCACCTGCCACCAATTAAGTCTGTATTTTTTCATAAGAAAGTGATGGCTGATTATACTAATTTTACCCTTGTGGTAATTGTCACTAATGTTCCACATATTGTATGTGTCTTGCTCTTATGAATCCCATATCCCCTTCTGCCATAAATATTTCATAAAATATTCAAAGCCAGTCCACAGCCAAGTAATAACAAATGTCAAATGACACATTAAGAAGATTCATGGCTATTTTAAGTATGAATTAAAAAAAAAAAAGCCTAACTGGCTTATTGTGGTCACTGTTAGAGATTGATTTTAGCAAAAAAAAAAAATTTCAGCAAATACTGTCAGCACCTTTGCTGTCAGCTTGTTATGAAAGGAGCATTAATAGAGATTACTCAGGGTACTTGGTGGGACACTGCACACGATGGTCTGTTCAGCTGTGTGTGTGCTCTACTAAATGGAAAGATTTCTCTTTATTTTGGTGGGATTTCCATACTGCTAGACCTTTAATGAGCTTTCAAAATCCTGAATACGAGGATGCTTGTCTGGAGTTTCCTTTATTGCCACTGGCTTAAAGACCTTCTATCTCTTTCTCTCCCTCTATAAAAGCTATGTTGTGCTTTGGGTTTTTTTTCTGGATAAAGCAAAATTTTAGGCTTTTTTTTTTTTCCTTTATGCATAAATAAAATAAGAAACAGTGGGAAGAATTAGGCTCATGTTTCCCCAAGATGTGATTTTATCAAACTGGAATTGTGGTGGTCAGCCCAAAGACAGTGGGAAGATGTGCAGGTGGGAACGTGTGCAGGTGCAGGCAGTTAGTGAGATGAGGAACATGTGCAAGGCATCAATGCAAATGCCCCACCTGAGGGGTGGGGGCACCTTATAAAGGAGGTTTGTTCAGGGCAGCTGGGCTGGCTGACCCAAATGGGATGTGCTGCTGGAGGTGGGGACTTTGCCTGGACAGCCTTGTGGGGACAACAGCTTGGCCACGTGCAGAGGATCTCACAAGGGAGCTCTTTGGGAGCATCAAGCACAGGTATGAAGAATGAGTGAGGAAAAACTAATATTCAGAGTAAAATGGAAGGCTGCGGCCTGTGTTTTCCTGCTCAGAGTTTCTCATCAGCACTGCAGCTCCCTTCTCAGTCAGGCAGTGGCTGATGGTGCTGAGCCCAGAGACACAGGCAGCCCAGTGCTGTGCTTTAAAACAGAATAGCCTCAGCAGAGGAGATGGTTTCTCTTGTTGTGTTGTTGAATAATCAATGCAAGGAATTGCCCAGCTGTGGAGCTACCAGGCCTCCGCTCTGAGGGCCCAGTCAAGAGGGGCAGGGAGCTGGAGCTGGACTGGTCACTTGTGTGCTGTGAGTTGCTTCAAACCTGGTCAGAGCTAATCTGGAGAACAGATGAACTGGTCAGAGCTAATCTGGAGGTTGTGATGCGTTTTCCTCCCCCTCTAAAATGAGAATTTAAAAGCAGGGAAAGGGATAGCTGCAGCTGCTACAATGGTGTTCTTCTCTCATCTGATGCTGAGAACATTGCAGAGGGGTGGGTTTGTCTCTCTGTTCCTTTAAGCTAATTGGACTTTATTTTTAAATGTATCTACTGTATCTTTCACTCAAAATATCTCTCATTGGATGGGGAGGTGCCCTTTGATTTCAGACTAATATAAAAGTTGGTTAATTATCCTTGTGATTATAAATAAGTAGTATTAATGAGGATGTCAAAATGGGAAGTTGCTGTTCACCCTAAGTAAACAGTCTCATTACCACACTGTGACAGATTTGTGTCTTCTGTTCCTAAATTTTTGTTTAATATAGCATTTGCTTATATTGCGATTAAGTAAAACTAAATATGGGAAATATTATAAGATTCTGCTTTGTTTTGGTAGAGGGTTTGTTGAACTTTCTTTCTTATGAATGATATGTACTTTATGCAGGGCTGGGACCTTATCTTCAGTCTGTCCTTTTACCCTTCTTACTACCCTGAAAACACTCAGAAAGGGCATTTAAAGCTGTGCAAAGATTTGTTCTTAATTGCTTTAGTTGTTTTGTGCATTGTAGCCTAGATTCTTCGTATGTATACTAATGTAACAAATGACTATTGAGAATAATGGAAAGCATTTTGTTCTGAGATGTCTATTAATATTGCAAAAATAAGACTGTGTTCAAGAGATGTGGTGAGCACAGGGTGTTAGGAACCAGGAAAAGGACAACTGGCAGTGCAGACCATGGTGGCAGGTGAGCTCTGCCTGTTAACCTGAGGGTGAGCAGAGAGGCCACATCCTCTGCTCCTCACCTAATCCTGCAGCTTGGCAGGAGGGAATGGCTCCTGCAGGGTGTATTAACTCATGTTGCCATCAATTATAGGGTGGAGTCAGTGGAACAGACAAGGGCAGCAACCTCTTAGAGTTCCCCATCATGATTCAGCAGAGCTTGTCTAATGAACTCCCTTTGTCAAGGTGGACAAATTAATTCAGCTCTCTGAGCCACAGGAGATGCTGTCACTTGTCAGGGGTCTCTCATGGTGTCTTTTGTTTCCACCAAAACTCCTCAGGATAGGATGCATTATTAACATTGAGTAACATTAACATTCTCTGGGGACTGGAGAACTGAATGAGTATTAAAAATATAAGTTAAATTATCAGAAGACTGTGATAAAACTAGTCATGGCAATGGGGTTAATCTGAAACTCAGGAACAAACTCCACATAGCACAATCAAACTTGGTAAATGCTGTCTGCTAAAGAGGTCTGCTTTAAGGATATTTTTGCTATAATGCTTAAACCAAATATGAAAATGGTTTGGAGACTCCTGCTAAGCCCAAACATATACGTTTTTACAAATATAGTCCTATTTGTAAATGTAAAAATTATTTTGACCTGCCGTTTTATGTAATTGTTTTTCCAAAAGTTTCCTGTTTAGGGAGAATGAAACAGTTGATCACAGCAAAACACAAACATGTGGTTTGCTCCTGTAGGTTTTCCCTTTGGAAGCCAGCAAACTTTCCAAGTGCCTTTTTGCTTTTTGTCTGAGTGAGAAGCTCTTTAGGTGGCAAAGGAGTGTCCAAATGCACAGGGAAATGATTCTGAAAACCTCTGGTAGTTTGAGGAGAGTGGTTTGACTGACTGACACTTTTACAAGTAAAGGCCATCTGAGCAGCTGATTTATATGTAGTGTAAATGTGTGGTCTTACAGCCTTGTCACCCTATAATTGCAAGTGCAGCTCCCCTGTTTTATGTTGTTTCTTAACTGTGTGTTTCTCCCAGCAATGCCATTATCAGATACGAGTATTGGGCTCATCTGGTGGCAGTATCCATCTCCATTTTTGGGATTTCTGTATTTAAATGTAATTTTTGCTCCCATGAAACACACATCTCCATGCAGCAGTTCCTACTGGTATTCCAACTACTTATGTGCAAGGCACTAAAAATATGATTGCCACTATGTGATATAAATTACTAATTATGGTTTTTAATATCAGTTCTTTGATCGAGTGGCATGTGGTGTATCAAACCAGCTCCCTGTGGCTGTGCCTGCTGTAGGTGTGAGCAGGGCAGGGCACAGCCTGGCCTCAAGCATGGGCACACAGCTCTGGGCAGTGGCACAGGTTGGCACAGCCAGGAGGAAATCAGCACTCACTCCTCAGCCTCTCCAGAGTGTAAAGGAAGGGGCTACAGATGGTAGAAGAGAGAGGGAAACAGGCAGTACCCAGGTACTGTGCCCACATTTGAGGGTCTGACACTTTTCATTTTAGAGTCCTGTTTCCAGTTCCCCAATAGCTTTGATGGACATAAATCATTCTGCTTGACATTCTCTTGGCTGGATGTTTGCTGTACTTGCATGTCCCCCTTCTAGGAGTATTTCATTAAAATATTTTGATCATCACTAGGACTGAATCCAGGAGATCCTACAGCTTGGTCTGTGTTAAATAAGTACATCTGTGAAATGATTTCACATGTACTTTGGAAGAGAGACTGGAATCTAGCAGCTAAATGTCACCTCTATCAAAAGTGTCCTTTTGTGCTCTCTCAGCAACCTCTCTGGATTCGGTTTCTGAAAAAATCCCTCAGCCTACATAATGCTTGTTTGTTTGGTGTATTTTTTGAAAAGGACCAAACACAAACAACAAAACCACCCCAGTCCACATAACACTAGTTATTTTGGTGGGTTATTTTGCTGATCCCACATTATTTCATGGTCTGACTAGGGAAAATAGCCTTTCTGGAACACTAAATGATAAACTAAGCACACTTAAATCATGGTATATTGTTATGTGTCCCAAGAGGGGTGGGCTAAGCTAAAAGTGCCAACCTCTGATATTTTCCAGCACTCCAGTTCTTGACTTGGCCACTTCTAATGCTATTAGCCTTCCTTTTAATACAATAGAGATCACCACCACAGATTGTACCTGAGTGACAGAGCCAGCTTGTTGATAAGGTTTCTGTGTAGAATTTGAGTAGGAAAAAACAGCCAGAAACTGCTCTTTCCCCCCACTCTGCATTCTGATAAGAGGCCGCAGCTGTACAGCATTCAAGGGTGGGAGGCAGGTCTGTGGGACCTGAGCATCCCCCTGTAAAGTAAATAAGCAAATTCCCTCTGCAGATGGAATCATTGGAGAATGCTTTACTGAGGGCATCATGGGGTGGTGGGGCTCTTTGGATGCATGGATGCTATATGCTGAAAATAATTTAAAAAATCAAGTTAATTGAAATTTTCTTTTTGTTAAATACATAGTGATTTATAGTATTTTAGCAATTCAGTAGTTTATTTTGACCACGACATCCAGCAGACTTAGGCACAGAATTCAGCTTAGCTGATAGAGCACATATTTAGAGTTGAAATTCCTTAGTGATTTTTCAGAATAACCAAGTGTTCTTGTCTGGGATTTCTCTCCCCATCCTCTTTCTTTCTGCCCCCAGCAAAACCCTCACATTTTTCTTTTTACAGCAATAATATCAATTTTTGGGCTATTTCTGGTGCTTGCCTCTCAGCTCCTATTCTCTGCCCCTGACAGGGTGATTTTTCTGCTGCCTTTGATTCACCTATTGTTCCAGCTTCCTGCAAGGCAAGAAGCATTCAATAGATAGGATTCTGGGAGGCATGAATTTCAAGCAGTTTTTCTTGTTTTGTGCCAGGGGTTGCAGTGCACAGGAAAGTTTGTGGTATAAAGACATTGCTGGAGTTGTCCTTTCCTCGTGCAGGCAGGTTTTTACTCCATGACATCTCCAAACAGACAGAACGTAAATCAGGAGTTTTTTTACATGAAAGGCAAATTGGTCCAAGGTGCCTCACTGGACTGAACTTCATTCCTGCTGCTACAGCTTTTCTGTGCTCACTTTCCCTCCCCTTTTTCCTGTTCTGCAGCATGATGGGAATAAACAAGGGGTTGCTTGGAGCTGTGTGAGCAAGAAAGTGGTTGATGTCTGAGTGAGTTCTTGAGCTGTCTGTAGAGTCCTGTCTCTGCAAACAGCTGAAAATTACTGACTTAAATAGCCTGGGATGTTATTTTGAGAGGCTCTGAATGTCACTGCCCCCACTGCTAAAGATGTTGCAGGAATTAGCACACACTCAGCATCTCAGCATCAGTCACCTGTCTCAGGACACCGTGATAAGCAGCACAAACCTTTTTATAGTCAGTAGCTGCAGCTCTTTTATTTAATCACTGGTTAATAACCATTAGTCATTTCAATCTACTGCTTAATTTAAACTCTAGAGTAATTTCCAGTTTAAAGCACTATTCAAAATCAACTTTATAATTAATTCTTTGGGTACTTCTGGGTAAAAAGTAATACTGAGGTATCAGAGATTTCTTCTAGGGATTAATGTTATCTCTGGTAAGTGTCAGGCATACAGATGATATTACAACCTCTGTGCTTTCTTCAGCTGCGTGCTATTGATTGCTCCATCGATGACTGATTCCTAGCTGAGGCTCATTATACTGCACAGCAGGGGGTTGTTTGTGTTTAGTTAGGGATGCCTGACCTGTGATTGACCCATGAAAAATAGTGGCAAGAGATTGAAAAAGGGAAAGCCGGAATGCCTGAAATTTCGAGCAGTTGTTTAGTTTTGTCCCTCTTCAGATGACTCTGGTGAATATGTAGATGTGGCTCCAGTGTGGCCTTGTTAGCCTTCATTGGATTAAAGATTAACTGGAAATACTTAAATTTTACATCAATTTTAATAAATTAGGGAATTCAAAAGTAGTGGATATCACCAGCAACCATTACTAGCTGGAGACTGAGCCTGTTCTCTCTGTTCAGCCTACCTGGCCTCTACTCCAATACAAAATGCTGTCATTTGTCTTGTGTGCTCTCTGTGCCAGGCACCCTTTGCCATCACCATGTGCTCCCCAGGACCAGGTCCCTGAGCTCAGCACAGAGCAAATTATTTTGTGCAGACACGGCTTTACTGCTGCCTCTCAGTTCATCTCCTGATGCAGAACTGGGCTGTGGATGGAAAAGCTTGTGCTGCTAGTGTCTGAATTCCCCTCCCTTTCTACCTACATATTTAGAATTTACCAGACAGAGGCAGATTTCTAACAGCCATGCAATTTTTAGAAGTGCAGATCAGCTTGTAAATGAAAAAAAAGTAGAAAATATCACTTGAACATAATAATTTGAACTGCTACACTTCAAATTTTTTTTTAAACTGCTCTGATAATTTTTACAGCAATACAAATAAATCAGAAGTCTTTCTTTCATTTCAATAGCTTAAAAATATTATCAGTCTGGCAGTATTTGAGCGATACTGCATTATCTGACTTTGTACTTAAGTGGTGTTACAATGTCAGCAGAGTAGTTTTTAGAGAATTTCTCTTTACAGCACTCCAGCTTCTCATCTAAAAGTGACATTATAGACCACTGAGCAAGAAATTCATCAATATAAGTAGGTACCATTTGCTGAAAAGAGAGTACCTACTCTTACCTTGAGAACTTCTAATCATTCATCTCCCATGTTCAAACTTGCTATCACTTAATTAATCTTCCCAGTTTCACTGAAACCGGAATGGTTGCTGAGTAAATGCTGAAACGAGGGCGGCTTTGATGCTGGAGGGGTGTAATGGGAGGAGGCAGGGGGTGCCAGTACTGGAGGAGCTGTTTGAGCTGTGCCTGTCAAACCCCGCGGGGCTGCGCAGGAGGGGCCGGGCCGGGGGAGCTCTGCGGGGAGAAGGAGCAGGAAGAGTTTAATTATCCCCTGGAGTATTGCTGCTGGTACTAATGGGGACACACAGTGCAGCTGCAGCAGGCTCCTTCCCTCCCCTCTCGTTCTTTATGGCTTCAGTGTGCATGGTGCCCCGCAATAACAGCGTGCGGTGCTTCACCTTTTATTTGTTTTCGTATTTGTGGCTTTGTTTGTGATTATAGTGGTGGGGTGTTTTCAATGGGTTCTCATGCAGGAAAGGCATAAAAAGGATGACAGGTTGTAATGGAAGCCTGTTGTGTTTCATGCATCCCCTTAAATCAGCCGTGCTTTGCTCAGTGTTGCTGCCAGCAGGCACCGCTGGGTTTTGGGGGTGGCACAGCTGGCACATCTGGGGCTCTCCTGGCCCTGTGGCTGAGGGGCTGTGCCACAGGGCTCTCACTGGGGCTTATTCAGCTCAGGACCATGGCACTGTCCTGCCCAAGCAGGGCTGTGGCTCCCAAACCCTCTCCATGTGAACAATGCTGTTCTCTCTTTGTGGAGAGAGCAGAGCAGGTGTGGGCTGCACCTCTCCTGGGGGAAGGGTACTCATCTTTTCCCATCTTTTCCAGAGCATGCTGCCTCTGGCTCATTAATTCTTGCCATAATGAGAAGGTTCTGCATTGGAATCTTGTCTCATTCTTAACATTTACTCCACTTCAACACAAATGTGATTTCCCCAGCTTACCTGATTCAACACATAAAAAAAATATTATTTATTTTAAAGTTTTTCCTCCTTTGAATTAATAATAATTATATTTTTTCCTGCTTGAGAAATAGAGATGACTTCTAGAAACAAGTTCAAGTATAGACACTGCTCAGATGGGATCTAAAGAAGGCCTATTTAGCCAGGAATAGTGAAATGGTGGTTCCCAAAGAATTATTTCTCCTCTTGTTAGTGAAATGCTAATACCTCTAATGCCTTGTATAATAATGCTTATATTGAATTACAAATTATCTGCTATTAATACTTCATTTTCCCTGCTTTTGGATTACTCATGCTGAGCTATCACTTAACCAAGATAAATATTTTTTTTTGTTTTCCTTTATTTTGGATTATATGCTGCAGCACAGCATCCATTTTAATTTGGAAAGGCTGTTTTACCATATCTCCTGGAGCACTGGGTGTTCTTCTGGGAAAATAAATAATTTTGCTAATTCCATCTTGCTTCAGAGGGAATTATAGGCTCAGGTCTTTGAGGTTTCTGTGGGTTGACTGTTGCTTCAGCTCCTTGTTTGGAATTGTAGAGCCTGAGAGCTGTAGAACTTTACTCTTAAAACAATCAGTGGCACACAAATTGCCAGTCTGTCATTTTAATAACAAATTCACTGGTTTTCAAGTCCACTCTTATCAATCTAAGGTCCTTGGGTTTCAATCTATAATGTGAAGCACCCTAATTGCCTTCAGTTCTGTTGTGTTATTTCTTTTTGGTTACTCTGTTTCCACAACTTGGCAATTAATATCTCCTTGGAGATCACTGTGGTTGCTTTATGTGACCCACTGTGGGTTCCCCTTGTAATTTGTCTTACCTTCAGTAGAAAAATGCCAATTCACTTAGACTATAGGTAATATATAAATCGTTAAGTGGAATCAATGAGAACATCTAATAAAATCAAACACACTGGAGTGTGGAAGATGAAGTGAGGCTCCAAGCAGTTATGCAGGGAGATTCACAGGTGGTGGGATCCAAACAGAGCTTTGGGTCTCTGTCAGACCTTTGACTGGGTGGCACCTGGAGGGCCTGGGTGTTGCTCCTGACAAGCCTCTAATGTCAAATATTCTTCTGTTTTAAACACATCGGCATCTGTTGAGTCATTACAACAGATTCAGGAGGAGCAGCGCTTCAGCCCAGCAGAAATCTCCAGGACATGTGCACAGACCACCTTGAACTCAGAGAAATGCAAAAATTAACATTTCAAAGTAGTTTAATGAGTCCATCTGCTATTCAAGTCTTGCAGTATTGGAGTTCTGTTCACTTTATAACTTTGGGTTTTCCAGCTATGTGGATAGTAATAAGACAATGGTCTGGCTAAATAAACCCTATATTTAGTCCAAAGTATGTTCAGACTGAATTGATTTATGTATACAGATACTGGTGTTAAAACTGATATTTTGTGGTTTTTTTTTTTTTAAATAAACTGACCATAGGTCACTTAGGAACTTTGTTTCTTTTTTCAGATGTCAACTGTAAACCTCTGTACATAATATTTAAACCTTCATCAATAGAAAAAAACCTAATCCTACTTTACTGACCCTTACAGGGAAAAATTCTGTGGTAGTTTTTTTTTTTGCTAGTTGTGAAGGTTGCATTTTTGTCCTTCTTTCTTGCCTATTCTGAAATTTGGGTCTTAATTTTGCCATTTACTTGCCCATATTTATATCTGAGCTCAAAAGGATTATTTGAGGAAGTACATGGTTTTTGTTAGCATTCTGGTGCTATCATTTGGGTGCACAAGAGAAGTCAAAGGCTTTGGCTATATTTAATCTAATTATCTTTTCTGTCATATTAGGGGTGATTAGAAATAGCATCACTAATACCTATGAGACAACATTGGTATAAAGTCAGGGTAGAAACCAGAATTCAACTCCCCTCTTAAGAGATAAACTCTGCTCCTTTCTTTACTCTACATTTTTGATGAGTGTATTCACAGTCACCTCGTGTTTCTGTGCAGCTTGAGCTTGGATATCAGCCAAGCTCAATCTGAACCTCCTTTGTCTTTGGGAGAATGTAAAGTGAGCATATGCATTCATTAGGAGAGAGCAGCCTTTCCTTGGGGAGAGATGGACCTGGACCATGCAGAGTTAAATGTCTGACCTGAATAACTGTGAATGTCAAGTCTACTCCACGTTCCCCTCGAGTCAAAAGTTTAATGCAAGGTGATGCCATTTATAGATTTTTTTATTTTATTGAATCACTGTTGTCTACAGCTGTTGTTATGCACACAGGTAGTATACACTTGACATGACACCACATATAAAAGGATATTTTCAGGGAGGAATGCTTGGAGTCCTTTGAGATGGAGCAGCACAAGCGGGGCTGTCCCACTGAGGCAGCAAAGCAGGAGCCAAAGGCAAGGGCTGTTTTGGGGAGGGCTGCTGCCTTGTAAGCCTCAGGTAAAGTGGTCAAAGGCTACTGGTACACTCAAGGCCATGAAGCTTTTGCTTTTTTCAAGCAGGGAAAACACTGATTAATTTCTTGGATTTTTTCATTGGTGTAAATTCTAACTTCTCTCAAAGTAGTGCAGCAATGTTTTGGCTTTCTTTGTGCATTTAAGCTGATGGTAACTGCATGCAAGAGAGAAGGGAAATGTCATCTAGCACTTGTTCTGTTGTATTGCGCTTTAGTGGGGGTAAAATATAAACATTCTACTTGAGGTAAGATCCAATAGATGCCACTAATACAAGAAAATGAAAGAGCAAAGTAAGGCTTTTTTTAATACTAACATATGCCCTGAAAAGCTGTATTGTATTTTAGCTGGTGGAGATCTCAGTGAAGTGTTTTCTGGTGTGTGTGTCATTGCATTCATGTGCACATAACACAGTGGAAACTGAAGAGAACAGTATTATACAAAAAAATCAGTGTAGGTTGTTATCAAAGTAATACTAACCTGGAGAAAAACACAGAGTAACCTGGTCTGGAAGGAATCTACAAGGATCATTGAGTCCAACTCTGGGCATTGCTCTGGACAAGCCCAAAAATCACTCCAGGTACCTGAGACCATTGTCCAAAAACTTCTTGAACTATCCTGTAGTTAACCTTGTAGCTTTTTTTCTGGAAAGCAGGAAAAAAGAGCCTTTGTCTTTCAACTTTCTCAGTTCCCCCAGCCTATTCTTGGACCTATTGGTGTTCATGTGGAGCTCCTCTGCCATGTGATGTTCTTCCAGTGTGTTGTTGGCCTGGTGCCAGGACCTGCATGGTCTGTGCTTCATGGAGGAGGGAATATTGGAAGACACATTACTTGTGACTGTGACACAATATTGGCAAAATATCAGGGGAAAAACCAGATTCAAACTCTTCGAGGACAGGCTGGTTTTGTTTTCTTTTTAGAAGGCTTCATCATGATTTATTTCTGGTGAGATGGAGGGTTTTACCCCCAGAGAAGGTGAGCCACACAGGTATTTTTAACCTCCAGTGCAGTAACAGCTTTTAATGAATCAGTTTGACCATTTGTGATGAAGTTTAGTGTGATGCAATGGTTTGCAGTATAAAAGGCTTGAGCTGCAGTTTGTTAGCTTGCTTTGCTCAGCACAGCACTGATGGTATGGTGAGAGATAGGATTATATGACACACAGTGCTGAGAAGGAACAATTACAGGCATTGCTGCCTCATGTGAATTCTACTCCAGAGCTTCTTTAACTATTCAAATTAATCTTCTTTAACAATTTCAAATTCTACAGCTGTTTTCATGTGTGTGAACTAAACAAGGAGGCTTCAATGTGTAAGGCCAGAGCTTGAGCTGGCTACATTGCAGGAAAAAAAAGAAATCTATTGCCAGAGCCTTTGTTTAGAACCAGTCATTGAGGGAAGATGTGAAGAACAGAGGTTGGAGCCTCATTATGATCTAGTTTCATGTGCTTGTCATCTGTATTGTCCTGTTGTGTACTGTGTGTGTGCAAGGGCTGTCTCCAGATCCCTGTCCTGGAGCAGCAAGCTGGAATCAGCTTTGCTTTGGTTGGCATCAAAGAGCTGATGTATGGGACAGCAGTACTGGAGCTTATGACAAATAGTTGTGGCAATTGATTGATAAGCACATTAAAAAAAGATCAGAAAAATAAACAAAATGAATATGCATGATTCAGTAGCAGAGTTTGAGAGCTTAAATACCATTCAAAGCTAGCTCTGATTTCTGACTTCTGCAGTACAGATTGACATCCCAGCAGCACGTGTCCTGATTTGCATCATCCCACACTCTGAATTTACAGTTCATCTGCCTCCTCCAGCGAAATGTAGAATCACAGAAGGGTTTAGGGTGGAAGGGACCTTAAAGACCATCAGTTGCAATCCCTTGTCATGGGTAGGGACACCTTCCACTGGGGCTGATGGCTCGAGGGCCCATCTGTCTGGCCTTAAACCCTTCCAGGGATGGGGAATACACAGCTTCTCTGGGCAACCTCTGCCAGGGCCCCACCACCCTCACAGGAAAGAATTCTTCCTGCTATCTAATTTAAGCCTGCTCTCTGTCAGCCTAAAGTTTAATGCCACTTTTTCTGTTTCACTTTTCTAAATGGAGTGACAATTGTGTCCTCCTTAAATACTGGTCCCTTTATAGGTGTTTTCTGCTTTGACAGTTTGAAGGCACAATATGGATCAATCAGACTGGGAGGTTCTGATGAGGGTTATCAGAGTCCAACAAGTAGTGGATCCACTGGGCAACCTTGGTTCTTGGCAAGGTATGTGAGCCTAGGTATGGTGTTCTGCCATGGTTCTGGTGCTCTGAGTGCTCTTACTCTCCTGGGAGCAATTTTGAACAGTGTGAAATCTCCATCACACCTCCTACTTCTGTGCATGAGTTCAAGGCATCTTCTTTCCAATGCTGCAGTCCCCCCATCAGACAATGCTTTAGTACTTTAGAAATGACATCATTTAACCTTCTGTCAGCTCATCTTTGTTAGAGAGTTGTAAATCCTGAGCTCTCCTTGGGGTTCTCTTGATTAGATTTCACATTCACTTGCTTCAAGCTAAATGATACTCTATTCTACCAGCAAAACATCAAAACATCACTGTAGTCAATAGTGTTATGCTTGCTTTCTTTTTTTTTATGCATATCTGAAATTCCCTACAGACCAAGAAAAAAGGGCATGCTGTGCCCTGTGGTCCACAGCTGAATAATAGCTGCTGCTTTGGAACTGCAATGGCTTATTGCCAAAACACAATAAAATTGAAGGACATAGAAAAATTGGCAGTTGATACATCTTTGAAGTATTCCTTAGATAATTTCTGTCTTTGTCTTCAAATGTTTTCCCTGTTGATCTCAGATGAACATTCTTCTGCTTCTTAACTGGACAGGGTAAAAAGTGTTCCTTGAACAGAGATTATGACCATAGCACAGCTTTTACTTTCAAGAAATTACTGAATTGAGGCCATTTGAAGTTACTTATTTATGCAGAACCATTTAAACACCTTCAATGAAACTCCTCCTCCAGACATGATAAGTGCTGTATTAGAGAGCTGCAATGCACCACCTGGAAACTTGCTGGATATTTCTTTGGGGTTTAGAAATTAATTGATAATTTTGGGTCACAATTCAAGCTGATCTGAAGAGGATGGTCTCTTTGCTACTCTACACTATGAAGTAGTACTATTCTAATACTATAGAAAGTCCCAGAATCTCACTAGACCAAATAAAAACAGAATATGAGGTATATAGCCCATTCTTTAGAAAAGGTTCTAGTGCAGCACAACTTCCAGCAAAGTGCATGAGACCTTCTTGGAGATGCTGATGGTCATTCAGCTATTCCCAGACAGCAGTGATGGAGCTTTGATTGCTGAGTTGTTCTAAGTGTGACAGGACCTCTGCAGCTATTGAGAACTAAGAAACCTTCAATATATTCTATTATCTCTGTGATGTTCCAATAATTTATTTCCTTTTAGTTTATAGATAGCTGCCTACTTAAAAGAAGTCCCAAAAATCAACCAACCAACAAACCAACAAAAAGCCCTGCCAAGAAAAATTTAAAATGTCACCGCTGAGAGCACTGTTTGCAAAAGTTAAACTTTTCATGATGTAGAAAAGAATTTTAAGATAATTCACACATATGCATACACACAATTTATGAGGTTTTGTGTCTTTTTTAAGCTCTTGACTCCCTGAGATGAAAGTGTTTGCAATTCTAAGCCATTATTTTCTGTGATATAGGATGGGGTCTGCAGCTGTACTACTTATGCTGAATCCAAAATCTCTTTCTCAGCTCAAGCAACAAAGAAAGATGCCTGAATACTACTTACAACAATTCTTCTCTCGTGTCAAGTGTATGTGAAAGATGAGTAAAGGCCTCTGTGGCACTAGCACTGGTGTCACTGGGGAAAATGAGCCTGTCATTACTAATGAGCCAGAAGGAATTGCTCTGAAAGCAAATCCAGCTCAGCCCCTGGGCAGGCAAGCTGCTGTAGTGGGAGAGATTTTAAAAAATAAGCAAGCAAACAAAAGCCCTAAGGCTGTTATGTGTAGGTTTTCCTCACTGTGCTGCCAGGTCAGGGTGAATCTGCTGGATCTGTCACCAGCGAGACCCAAATGCTTTGTCATCCAGTGAAGTACCCTGCTCTGAAATGAATAAGGAATTTGATTACTTTAACCTCTTTTTTCTACATTTCATTCCAGATCAATTTTGTTAAACTGTATATTTTATAGTCTGATTGTAGTGAGGAAATTTGGGTAGCATGTTTTAGAAGGGTCAATTGTTCTATCACCTTCCTTTTTCCAAAGGGATCTCTTTGAAGTGTTATTTATGCTTTATACTAGATGAGATTTTGTTTTCATTACATATTTGCTATTACAAGGGCAAATTTATGTTAACTAAATAATAGACATAATAATGCATCTTGAAGAATACAAATAGCAGGTGGAATGTGCATAATGTGTGATGAGCAGCTAGCCAGAGAAGTCAACAACTTCCCTTGGTTGGTGTCATTGAATGCAAGCTCAATCATCTTTGGTCTTCCTGAACAATGGCAGTGAATAACTGCTGTCCTTTTTTCCAATGGACCCTACATTTGGCATATTTTTAGTGTTATAGCCTTTATACTGAAGGGAAATCAATATCTGAAGAACAAGTGTTGGGAATCTTCTGTTGAGGCTGTCTCTAGCTTTGATCAAAGAAGATGCCCAATTATAGGGAAATCCTGCTATTAAAAACAAGGCTTATTCTCTTTTTATAGGTGAAAGGGTTTTTCTTCTTTTTGCCCTTCAACACGGGACTCTGAACTTTCTGTAATTATTTAACAGTGGGAATTGGTCTCCAGCAATAGATCAGGAAATATCCTGGGACACCTAGTTAAGTCCCTCAGCAAAGGGTAGTTTGTGAGGAGGAAATAACATGCTGATTTGCAGTTATAATTGAGGAAAATTGCTCGAGAGGATTCTGACAGTACAGAAAATAGGCCAATTAGTTACTCAGCTCTGATCCTCCTATGATTCATGATTGCTTCAATTTAATTTTGCTGTCACTTAGGAAGCAAGGTTAAGAATAGATTAGCTTCTTTTAGACATCTCTTAGCTTACTTCTGCCTGGATTTTGGGGAAGTAGATATAGAGGAGGTGGATAGAAGAATGTGACATCGTGTTTCTTTTTTTTTTTTTTCTCTGATTGTATGACTTGAGTCTAAAAATCAGAATTTCTCATGTTGCACTTAACACTTATTCATCATGGAGCTATTCATGAAGATTAAAACCTTCACACACAAACATTTCTTTTCTTTATCAAAGATAAAATGTACCCTACCAGTAAGTTAATAACACTTTCATGCTGTTACCTTACAGCACTCTACAATAATCAATATTAAATAAAAAGAACTTCAAGCAAAAAAAATCACAGCTCAGTAAATCAGCCAAGATGAAGGTTGTACTGCTCACCCTTCAGCAGTACCCAAAGGCAATGATGCAAATTTGGAGACCTTAAAATGCCAGTGAAGCCACCCCAAGAGCAGCCTAAGGACAACCCTCCCTCTGCAGCCCTGGTCTGTGCCTCCTTGGTGGTTTCTGTTTCCTTGTGGTGTCCTGGCTGAGCACTGAGCCTTGCACCTGGGCCCTGTTGGCATCAGCAGCTGTGCTGGGCTGAGGCTGGAACCCTTCTGAGCCCTGCCTGGTGCCCCACAGGCACCTCCTTGTCTGGGTATTGCCCTCATGGAATCACAGAACTGTCTAGGCTGGAAAAGCCCTTGATGATAATAAACTGCCAGCACTGCCAAGTCCACCACTAAACCCTGTCTCCATGTGCCACATCTGCACATCTCTAAAGCCCTCCAGAGGTGTGGTGACTGCCTTGGGCAGCCTCTTCCAGGGCTTGACACTTCTTTTGGTGAAGAAACATTTCTTAATATCCATTCTAAACCTTCCTGGTGTAATGTGGGGACACTTTCTCTTGTCCTGTTGCTGGCTAGTTGGAGAAGCAGCTGCCTCCTACCTGGGTACAGCCTCCTTTCAGTTAATTGTAGAGAGCAAGGTGTCCCCTCAGCCTACCTGAAATGTCACCTCTTTTGAAACTGTGTAGTGTTCATTGCTTGATAGATGTGTTGTTGTTCTTAAGCACACAACAGCTGGAATTCTTGCCATCTCATTTATTTCCTGAATTTTTTTAACAAAACTAGACATTTCCTAAGGAGAATAATGAATCACTCAACTACTTCCATTAGAGAAAACTGCACTGTCACAGTAATGGTTTCTTTATGGGAATTAAATGTATCAGAAAGACCAAACCATTTTTTTTAAACTTTTCAAGTCTGTGTTGCAAAGAGAACATAAATGTTGGGCAGTATGTTCCCCTCTGTGGACACATACCAAGCAGATAAACATAGAGGATGATTACACAATACATTCAATAATATGTTTGTGGGGCACATCTTACAGTCAAAGAAAATAATTTGAAAAAAAATGCAAAAGCAAAGAAACTATCCTGAAAAGCAAAATGTTTGTGTCTTCTCATAAATACAGCACATGCTTCTTCCTTATAGAGAGCTGGGCTCACTTAAGTTGTTTGCCACTGCACATGACAGACAGGAGACTGTTAAATTGGCAGAACCCTCTATTTTATACCCTGGCAGATAAAATGCATTGCTTGTTCAGTGCAGCAACACAAATCACTTGCACACACAGGCTGCTGCTCTTAAATTTCAAGGGCTCTCAGGAGCTGTGTTGTGTTAGTACAGAGAAAGAGAAGCATGTGTCTATTTTTGCGGAGGGAGGAAGAAAGGTTATTATTTTTAAGCAGGCACATTTTACCTACTAAGATCAGATAGCTGCAGTTGTGTGAAGCCACTGTCATGCACAGTAAAGGTTTAATTTTGGACTGAGCCAGGCTTTCTACAGATGTGTCTCAAATGCACTTTTCCTGGGAACTCATGGAACTGATGTCCTCCCTTTGCAGGGAACAGAGACTGGGAATGGCACATGCAAATAAATGTATGTGTACACATAGCAAAAGCAGGAATAAAAAGGAAAAAATTACTAGTTGTGGCTTTATATAGTTAAGAACATATTTGGATTTGACAATGCAAAGGGTTTTTTTGTAGAAAGTACCATTGTTTCTTATAGCTCATGTGATTTCCATTGACTTATTCTATATACTATATAATAAAAGTTAAGGAGTAGAACAAAAACAAGTTGCAGTTTGGAGCAAGTTAATGGTATTTCATTAACAAACTGTAAATAGTAACAGCATAAGCTAGATGTGAAACTGCTTTCACAGGCCATAAATGCTTAATGTTTATTACCAATAAAAGTCAAAGGAGCATTTAGCAAAGCAGTTTACCAAACAAACATGAAATACTATAATGCATTAGATTCAGTGGACAGAATCAGGTTATTTAATTAACAATGAGTAATCCGTTAGGGCTTTATTCACCACAAATAATCTGCAGCTTCATGCATTAAAAGAAGTCATGAAAGCTGTGCAGTGGTGGAAGAACAACCCAGAGGTGCCAGATGTAGAAAGCCTCAGTGGATGAAGAGTTCACACTTGCTGTTTCCATATTGATTCCTCTTTGCTCATGCAGGTCTAGATTACCTGTCTTTCTGGTAGTTTAAGTAATCCTGAGAAATAACAGTAGAAGTCTTTTAAAAAGTAATTATTTCAATTATATTCTCAGTCATGTTCTTCTGATGCAAGGCATTTAGTTAATCTTGTAAAAAAAATTGTAACAAATGACTAATGAGGATAATATCCCATCTGAGATGTAGTACTCAGGGATAGAGTCTTCCCAATTAAACAGTGACATAAAATGGGCTTTTAGGTTGGACTATGATGCATTCAGAATCAAAATGGGCAGTCTCTTTGGATTGGTGACTTTGTATTTCAATTGCAGTACACATAAGAAACTATAGAAGATAATGATCTTTGTTCACCAATACTATGGGACCAAAGTGATGCTGAGACTTTTGCATACCCTAACTAACCAGAAAAATGGGGTTTTAACCAAAGCTGCTCAACAGAATTATTTCTTAAGAACATCTACTTTCAGGTTCTTAGACACATTGCTTTGTGAAGAATTCTTTCCTGAAATGCTTTGGGTTGTTTTTCCTGTATGTGTATGTTGAAACTGTATATCTGCTTTAGCCTGGGTATCCAACCTAAAGCTGACATTAGGTCAAGTGAATCCCACCGGGACCCTAGTTTGGTAACGTGGAGCAGATAGATATCTGCTCAATGCTTCTTAAAGATAGGTTCATTCAAATAAATATATAAAGATTTTTCAGGATTGGAAACTTGGCCAGTTTAGCAACACGGAAGATTTGTGTGGGTTGCATCAAAATCAAACTTAAAGCTTGGGACCATGAAACTCTTTCAGAAGATAAGGCTGGTTGTGTGAGCTGAAATTTCACAGGTGGATTATGTAATGGCTATCAGTGATGAAACAAGTCTGAGTGTAAGAATGGGGCAGATACAGCTGGTTTGAACTTCATAACTTCAGAGTTTGGAGTCTTATTACAGTCTTCCCTTTGATAGCAGTTTACCATCATAATAATCATGTGGCTAATGTTCTGTAATTCAATTACTGCACTGTTGTGAACATTAACAATTATGTAGCAGATCTGAAACACAGTGGGACAAACTGGCAGTATTCATATTTCAGTAGTTACAGCCTATTGCATAATTACTATAGATAAGTTACTGTTTAATCCATAGCAACACAAGGAATGAATTACAACAATAATTATGTGGCTAATACCACCTCTTGAAATGAATAAAACATACAAACCCAAAATTATGGCAAGGTTACAAAGGACCTGGTCTATGAAGCGTGTTCTTTATCTTCAAATGAATATGAGTTGTTGCCAGCTTAGGTTTGTGTTGCTTTCTATTTCAGATCTTCCTTTTTGCTCAAAATCATTATTAAAACATGTTTTGAAACACTTAAACTTTTTAAAGATTTACCATGATTTGTGTTTTCCACTTAAAGTAGCAAGGACTTAAAACTCCCACCATGGCTTTTGTTAGCATTAAATAATAATGTTGGTTCACTAACATAATCCAGCCCATGACCTCACACACTGCTTTGGTCACTGGCCATGATATTTGGCTCACAATGAAAACAACAGTGATTTGAGGTAGGGAGTTCACTGCTGTGTGCACAGTCTGTGGTGTATTGTTAGCCTTAATCAACAAGTTGCCACCTTCAGAAACTCCCATTTTTGACATCGTATCTCACTCAATGTCAGAGTAAATTACATGATTGATGTTCTAGTCTGTTTATCAAGGAACTCATGCATTCCCTTTCTAAAATCAATATTTAAGAATAAAATAGCCCTATGATAATTTATTTTATCAATGTAAGTAAAAAATACTGTTTGCTGTTTCACCTGAAGAATTAACTCTTCAAAGATTAACAAAAAGACAGAATTGATTTAAGTGATGCCAGGCTTGGGTAGCTCAGCATTACTCATATTGGCTCTCTTCATGCAACAAACAGGGCAAAAATTAAACTACTGACTTGTGCTGAGCAGTGTACAAAATAAAGGCAATCACTTCCAAAGACATGGGTGGTGAGTTACTGTAGAGACCATGAAAAGTAGTTGTTCCACTTGGTTCTCTAACCTTTGGTGATTTGAGCCATGGCAGTGTATTTTCCTTCTTCTTGATGCAAGAGCTAAAATGTACTTACCTTTAAAGCTGAAGAAAAAGCAATTAAAGTTCAAGCTGAAGTCTGTTTAAAAAGACCATGAGTAACATTTGAATTTATATTTGGTCACGTTACCTCATTCCTACAATGCTGAAGGGTCAGAAGTCCATCTGGACTGCTGTATTTCTCTGGTCAAAAGACTCAGCCCTGCCAGTCACTTCACTTGAGGTGCTGCTATTTCTGATGGCATTTGCTAGCTGTTAACACAGTTTCCTTATCTGTTTGCATAAACTTGTAGTGGCAGGTGGAGCAGTTGGTTTCACTAATGACTTGCTCTTGTTTGTTCTGCCCTTGGGCTTGAGCAGAGCACTACTGAGAGGATTCTGCCAACAGAATATACACTTCTATCAGCACCACTGGCTCTTGAAAAGGACTAATTTCTTGTGCTGAGCTCTTCTGTTTTCCTAGGTTCAATACAAAATTGAATCCATCTGGGGATAGCATGTTGGTATGACCTCATTTTAAGAAAGGTATAATTTTATTAGGATTCATTATTACAGTATTTATTTTTTAATTCCTGTCTGAATAATATAAATTGAAAGCACTCTCTTCTAATTTGCTCCCAGTCACAAGACAAATTCTGAGTGATCAAAGGATATTTAAGTGCAACTATAACTGCTGAAGGCATCAGCTTATTTTCAGAACCAATGTGAAAGCACAAATATGTCGAAGCAGTAAAACTCCCTTTATGCAGGAACACTGGCATATTCTTATATTTTCTTTACTGTGATGTCCTCAGCTTCCTTCTGATCCCACTTGTACTTAGCAAAACCACTTCCCCTAGGTATGATTTGGAAAAGACAAACTTCTGTGCAAAGTGGTTTCTAAGTTAGACCAAGAAAAGATATGTCCCTTCCATTTTCTTTTAGCTGTTTTCTAAATATATCTTTAAAAATAGCACAGCTGAAGAAATCAACCTTTTAAAATTTTTTCAGTTTTAATACTCTCTTTGTATTTTCATTTTATCACTCTTTAATATCTTTCCTTCATTTCTCACTAAATGAAGGAAATATTATGAATTGTGATCTGATTTTCTTTTTAAGCTTAGTTTAGGTCTTGATGAATATTCTATTTCTTTTATCAGAGATGTCTTAATTTGGGATATGGTTTTGTGGAAAAATATGGTCTTGTGAGTGCTCAAATTTTGTTTGATTTGCTTGCTAAGTCTCAGAAATAACATAAAATTTTGTTAGAAAACAATATTTATGCCCAAAATAGATATACAAAACTTTAGAATGAGGGTTTAGATTCTGAAGTCTCATCCTTGTTGTTAAAACTTGCAAAGTGTAATTAAATACTTATACAGTAACCAAACCAAAATCATCAAAGTTTGACATGCAATCAGGATTATATTGTTAACAGCTTATCCTGTGTGCTGGAAAGAATCATTTCACTATTTTCTTTGTCAGGACCTGTGTGATTAAAAGTTGGATGCACACACATTGTTCCACCAGCAATGTGCATGGTGCCTTCTGAGCAACAGATTAAAGAATCTCTGTATTTTAAATACTCTTTATTTTTTCACAATGGGAATCACATAATCCTCTCTTATCCATTTTAATAAGCTGTGCTTTATGCTGATCTAGTGAGTGAATGTTTGATAAGGATTATAAAAACGTGTTGCATTTATGTTAAACCACCAACATTGCACTTTGAATCATACTTCAATAAAATGTACAGAGACAGATGTATCTCCTCTCCTTGCCGTTGCAAAAGCACTGATCCCTCATCTAAGACTACTGTACTGTAGCTTCCAATTATAACTTCTGATTGTACCTGCAATGACTGCTTCCCTGGATAAGGACTCCTGATGTTTGGCTCCTTGCTGCTGGTGGGAGGACAAAGAGTATTTGCATTCAGACCAGTTGCTGTTGGTATGAGATTGTCTTCTGCAGGTAATGCTAACACTGAGCCTCCAAATAATTTGCAGAGTAGCACAAGCACATTCTCATCCCTTTTTATCTTTTTAGTTCATGTGCCTTCAGCTCACAAAAATCTTTCTGCAAGTTTACTAATCTTGATTCTTTGTAGAAAGTGGTAGCTTTGCCTTTCATTATTTCAGTGTTGGGTGCCTGCGAGTGTTCAGAGGGCCATGGAGGCAGCATTGTCAAACATTGAGGCTTGATTCAAAAATCTGATATGCAGAGAAGTGATTCAGGTAAAACTGCAGCTGGGCCAACTCCAAGTTTTCTTGACAACTTGCCATGCTTTATTTGTGGCCATAATCCATTATTGAAACTATCAACCAATATGGATTGATGTGGATTTGGCTGTTCCACACAACCTTAATCTGCCTTTCTGCCTCTGCCTGAAGGAGCAGTCTGGACCCTGGCTGCTACAGAGACTCTGAAGGTGAGGGAAACATTAAATACTGACTTATTCCTCAACAGATCTGACAAGACCTTTAAAAGAGCAATATCAGCATTGTTCTCTACTGTCCTGGAGATCTCCTCAAATTTCCCTGCCCCTGCTCCCTCTGAGGTAGTGGTGTGCCTGCAGACCGTGATGCTCTGTCCCTGCTGCTGCCATGATCCTCCCCACATTCTGTGCCCAACAACAGGAAGGGTAGCTCTGGGCTGAATTTTGCCAAGGTTTTGAGCTTCTATGAGAATGTGTTCTCTTCCATCATACGGGATACACTTGCCATGAAGAGGTACAGAATTGGTGTTTCAGTAGCTTCCTCTCAGACCATAAGTAAGGCAGGGTGTGTAGGCCAAGTAAACAGCTCCACAATAGGTTTGGATTTCTAGGATCCAAACCCGTTGCTTGTTGTTTCTCTGTAGAAGATTTTGCAAATAACAGGGGGATTCCAGCCTTGGATTACCTCAAGGGGCCAGAAGTGTTAGTGCAGCAAGAGGGCTGAGCACAAAACGTTTGCAGTGATGTGCAAGGGCCTGGCAGAAACCTGCCCAGAGCTCCTGTACTCCCAGCCTTGGCACAGAGCACAGATGGCAGACTTGCTCTGCCAGTGTTAGTGCTGCAAACCACACAGCTCTACTTTGCACGCTGGCAAGGTGTTTTGGGACTGGGGAATCCTCCATCAGCTCCTCCTCAAGCTGTGCACAAGCCCTGTTCTCATTAACAAATGCATTGTATCAATATACTGGTATTTAGGGACTCTGGACTCAGCTCTTTTATAGGGTTGTGCCAATATACATTAACCCGTATTCTTGCTAAAAAATCATTTTAGAGCTGCTTGGGGTGAGATCAGATTACAGATTAAAGGAACTTTTCTACCGTAGCTAGCTGGTTTGCTTATCCTCAGTTCACTGGGTCTGGAGGCTTAGATTTCTCTAAGGTTCAATTTTTTTCAGTTTCTTCCTTATTTTTTGGGGGGTTTGTGGTGGTTTTTTGTTTTTGTTGGTTTTTTTTTTTTTTTTGATTGGTTGGTTGATTTGTTTCTGTGATTTTTTTTTCCTGTGGATGCCTTGCATTGCTGCTCTTCAAGTGGAGAATTATAAATGAAGCTTGAAGAATGCACAAATGTCTTCTAAGTGAATCTGCTCACTGACAAGGAGGGAATTCACTCATGGATAACCTAAATAATCCCTAGATTTCATTGACAGTAATCTCAGAACTCCAGAAGTTTTTCTTGTAATAAGAGGATGCTATAACATCCTTTATACAAATAAATTATAAATGGAACAGCAATAAAGACATGTGTTAACAATACATTTAACATAAAATAATCACAAGTCTGTGTAAATAAAACATGAAAAAGGAAGTCTAGATCTGTAGTCTCACTTATGTATGTAGCCTTTGCTCAAGTGCATAGGCCACTTCCAGTCAGCAAAGACATGCAGGTGATTTGATAGGCATATGTGAGTAAAAAAGCTGATATGAGATCCTGAGTTCTTTTAAAAATGTATTTATATCACAACAGACTGTGTGGAACCAGTATTTCTGGTGAAGACCTATGTGAGCCATAACTAATAATGAATAGATCAGCCGTATCACCCTTGCTAGTCAATCAAAAATCATGGTTATTAGATCTTCTTAATTTGTATGTGATTGCTTGGTAAGACTCTGCTAGACTGAGTTGAAGAGACAAAGCTGTTACAGGAATACAGGACCCAAAGGATATGTATTAAAAGATGTTTCCATTGTAATGTAGTAAGCAAAAATCACTGCATCCAAAGCCTGTCTCAGGCTCTAATGCCTCTGGGGAAATTGCTGCCTTGTGTTCAACTTAGTGTTTATAAGTTGTGATGCCACAGTCTCTCTCAGGGCCCAAACTGGTATGAAAAGCACCATCCACCCCCACCCTGTGTTGTGCAGGAAGCAAAGGGAGAAACTGGAGCTGAGCTGTCATTCCCTGCCAGAAAGTGCTGGAAACTGGATTGCACCCACACTTTGCTCTCCTGGTGCGTGAGGAGGACTTTGGGCTTTGCCTAACATTCAGCCAAGGTGTCAGGATTACCCTTTCATGGCAAGCCTAACCCTGCCCTGACTCCTGATAGTAATTAGCAAGCACTTGACAGAAGATTGTCCTGTCCATGGTGCTGATTGAGAGCTGTTCCTTCCAAACCAACTCCCTGCACCCAGGAGTGTGAGCTGTGCTTGTGGCCACTGCAGGTCAGAGTGAAATCATCTGCTCTGGCCTCTGTTCTTGTAGAGCAATAATCCCTCCTGGGCTCTGATGTGGTATTTTGTAGTGACATATTTGCAACTTTCATACTTGGAGTGTCCTCAAAGGCTGGATCATGGTGCTGCAGCCTTGCTTCCTAAGGGAAAACAATTTTACCTAGTTTTGTAGGTTTATTGACTGATGCTAACAATATTTTCCTTGTCTTAGAGCATGGGGGGTTGGATTTAAGCTTACTTGTCTAGTACGAAGGATTGCATCATTAACATTTTAAGGTGCTCCAGAGTACCTCCAGGTTTTTATTGTAAAATATACTGTGCATGTAGCACTCTTGATGGTGACAACAAACCAGCACTGTCAGCACTTGTGTGCAATGCCTTCCCTCACTGTCACATTCAAGGCAGTGAAAATAAGCTTTAAAAGTCTTAAAAGTTCTGAGTTTGGCTCATAAATAATATTTTGTTTTAATATTATATTTCTTCTGTTTCTGTGCAAATAAGTAGTTGCACATGTTGGGGTGCAAGCATATGATAAATCTATTAATGTATATATAGAGAAATAGTTTGGATAGGTATGGCTTGACTACACAGCAAAGGATGTAAGAACATCAGGGTTACAAATAATGAAGCAATAATTTTGTGAAGGGCATCCTGATTTCACTGGTTCTCTCCATACACAGTGCTTTGCTTTCTTTTCTGCAGCAGGAATTATCTGCACTATCTCCCTGAATTTTACTAGCAATGTTGCTGAGTTGTTTTATTTTTTTCCCCTGGAATGACTAATAAAATAGATCTTTGAAGTTCATGGGAGAACAAACAAAAAACCCAACCGAATGAAATGGGGCTGTTACTGCCTGGGAAGTAATTTTGCAATGGATAAAAGGTCAGAGTAGCCTTTTTTCAGTGGATTTTCCTGTTGGGAATATTTATCATCTATAAAGTGCTGCATCTGCGACCTTTGTGAGTATTTTATCAATAACAAAGAACTGAATAATTCTACCATTTTTGAAAAACCACTCATCTATATTTAAACAGTATGGAAGAGAAAATCTCTGTGCTCAGAGCTTCGGAGGAAACTTGCATACAATAAATGCTGTTTCTTTTGGCCATTATTAACTTACCACTTTCAGTTGAGGCGGCAAGAGGGTGCATAAAGCCTCCATGTTTTTTGTAGAAGTAATTAATACAGTTGTATTCAGATTTAACTGCATTTTCCCTGATTTGAATGATTTTTCTTCCATATATAAAATGGAAGAATTTTGTAATATCAAAACATTTCTATAAAAACATTTCTAATCACTCAGGTGGAAGTTTTAGTGTTGAAGTTAAAGATATCTAATGATTGCATTAGTGGTAACTTTTCAGATAACTGTTACCTTGAAATAATGAAAAAAACCCCAAGTTTTCTGGTGGTATAGGAGAATTTCTTTCCCCCCTGTTTTGCACATGTCCTGTTATACTTGATATTTGATTCTTTTCTTCTCTTACATATTTCTAGGAAGAGCATTCTGAGTGCATCAGACAGAATATTAGGGAGCACAGATGTGTCAATGTGAAATTAGAATCACTGTTGTGTTGAAAGTGCTTGCACAAGCTCTAATTTGAGAACATAAAGGCTGTGTGATTTATGGATAATGATGGCAGTTACTGAGTTATAAATTATTAAAAATTTGGGACTGGATTTTTTTTCCTAATTTTGTATTTAATTTAGCAAACATCAAGCAAGTTCAAGGGGGAACTAGAAGTCATCAAATACAGCTGTGGAATGTACATTCTGGTCAGTAAAAGTCAGTGAATCTGAGTCATCCCTTCTCACTTTGTCATCGAATTGACTGTTATATATAAAATTATAAATAACCTTGTGACGTATGGAATTTAGCTGGATACTATATAGGAATTGTGGTCCCAGCAGCTTGTGTGGAATAGCTGCAGAATACAAAATAATGAAATAAAATAGCTGTAGTTACAAAGATAGACACTTCCGTGGTGTTCTAATGACAGCAGAGTGCAAAGGAGGAAAGAACTGAACAATTTGAGACTATGTCAAAAATGTAAAGTCAAGGAGTGACCCTCCCAAACCTGTTTCATACTGTTTGACACAACTTCTTATTTAGTATCACTTGTCAGTGTTGCAAAACATTTTGCAGGCGTCTTGAGATTCTTCTCGTCCTGAAGGAGCAGCTTTGCTGCAGCGTTTTTTGGCAAACAAATCAGAGAAGTGACTAAGAAAATGCATCAGTGCTATCGCTAGTCAAAGAGAAAATTTTCAAGGAAGCCATTTAAAAAATAATTTCACAATTTCAAGGCTTGGACTGCTTTTGATGGCAGAGTTATAGAGGTAGTGATCATTCACCTTGCTCTTGCCTTGGATAGCTTTGTATTGGATGTCTGACAGATTCTGTCTCTAAAATCAATCCAGAAGACTCAGGATGAGTATGTGCTGGGCTGACACAGTTAATCTGCGCAGGCCAGAGTCACTTTTTTCATGGTTTGTGCAACATTTGCTTTCCTGTAATGTGATATAACATTTTCCTCTTTTTCTAATCTCACGTTCTTTTATTATGAATAATTTGTAAAAGCAACTCAATTTCTATCCTCAGTGTCATGTTTCAAGATATTAAAAAGGACATGAAGTCCTGTAGGAGAGTACCTCACTTGGCTCAGTGTGTGTATGCATGTACAGGTTTATGTGTACGTGGTTTGCATGAAGCAGTGGCTGGACAGTGGTTCGTGCCACTACCATGAGAGATTTCTTGGTGCAAACACTGTCAATCAAGGAGTCTGCTGATTATTCCCCCATATTTTTGGAGTCAAACTCAGAAGATTGCTGATGAAGTCCTGCTTGGCTTCTCCATTCTGAGTCTCAAAATACTAATAATGTGATGCAGAAGCCATTTAAATCATACATGACTGCTCTCTCTTGTGTAAATGTGAGATCTGTTCCACACCATGAGTGTCTTCAGATATTTCTTCTTTCTTTACCACTATTTCTGTGACATGGGACTAAGGATTTTCAGCTATCCTTTATTTTTTCCTCCCCTCATACCCAGGCAGCACAGGACCTCAGCTAAAGCACTGCCTGAAGCTGAAGCTAGAGTGGATGAGTCCAAGATGGAAATACTTGGAATAACTCTTGCCACTGTATATGTGCAGACACAAGAGCTCTTGGTAGATGAGTAAGTTTTAGATAAAATTATTTTCATTGCACCTATAGTTTCAACTGTTTTAAATGCAGATTGGATTGTAGTGTTGTTTGCTTGAAAACTCTGGGAACGGTCAATAACAAGGAAATACTTACATTCCCTCCTCTCTTCTCTTCAGGGATTATTTAGTACTTAGTGTCTCAGAAGCTTAATAGAAATCTTCCTTACCATAAATTTTAATAGGGCAGAACTGTAAAATACAAAAATGCCAATATACGTTTTCTAAATATTTAACAAGATTCTCTTGCTCAATTATTTAGATCACATCCAGAGTTCCCTTGAAACGAATTTAAAGTTTTACATGGATTTAACAAAGTACACAAACACAGTTTGTGTACTGACACTGCTGAATACAGAAAATATTCAGTCGAACTTCCAAATTAAAATTTAAGGATTTCAGGATTTTCAGTGATGTGCTAAATCAGATAAAAGTACTAGAAATTACAAAGAGATACTGGAAATGTTTTATTAATGTTTTGGCTTTTCTTTGCCAATAATTTTTATTTGTTTTCTCCTTTCCTGTATTAAACACATCTTTTTGTGTTGTAGTTTTGCTGACAGCTCTCGAAATTAAAAAGGGAAATTTAATCTGGGCCTGTGTACATTGGGAATTATAGATCACAGATTTAATCTCAGAATATTTTACTGTTTGCAAATCACTTTATTTGGGAGCAAACCTATGATTTCTCTATAATCAAAGGAGCAGTCTGGAGGAGGCCCTCATTTGTTCTTGCTTGCAAAGAAAGACATGACCAGGGATCTTTCCTTGTGGAACTTGGCCCCAGTGACCAGGGCCACTCAGAAATGCAGGTCCCTCTGGTCACAGTGTAAACCTGTTCTTGAGCTGGAAAAGGCCTGAATGTTCCTGCCAGAGATTCCTTCTGCTGCTCTGGAGAAGCAAGTGTGGCCCAGATCCTGACTATTTTTACTTTCTTCCCTGTGCTCCATTGCAGCTCTCAAGCACAGTTTAATGGCAATCTTTACAACCCTTGTCAGAACTCATAATTTTAAAACAATAGGAGAGGAATTATCAGGGGAATAAGTGTCTGGTATGGGGCAATTTTGCTTCCTTGCTAGAGAAGGAGAATCCAGGACATTTAAAAATATAAACCGATTCCTAACAGTTATTTTTCACTTTAAGACAGTAAGGCAGCTGGTAAAGCCCATCAAATGCCTGATGTGAGCTTTAATGAGTTTTAACCTTGCTTTTTGCACAAAAAGCTTTGCAGACTTCCTGTGCTCATTGAAAAATATGGTATTTTCTGATGCACAGATTGTTTCAAAACCACTCTATAAAATCCCTGTGGACACAAACACTTCTGATATTCATGCACTAGCATTTGTATCTTCCTAGAATGGCAGTTTTTTAGCTCAATTTTTTACTTCCTACTATATTCAGGAGGTGAGTTAATCTGTGACTGCATCAACATGAGGCTACCATCACGAAAATGTCATTTTTTCTTAGTGGCCCAGAGTTTTCCAATGTCCTCGTAGAATTCAGATGAGATGGAATTGCTTTATTCCCCTTGATCAGGTATTCTGGAAAGAGAGGTGGACCTGAGCACAATGTCACATTTAAAACACCAACACACTGATGTAGTACTTAGTGACAACTTGGGTGCTCACAATAATCCTGTTTTAAGATGCTGTCTAGAACAGCACTATCGAAACTGTTTGGAAAGTCAGTCTTCAGCAGCTGCAGTGCCAAACTTCAGGATTAAACTAACACAGTATGAGAAGTTTCTTTTCAAGGAGCTAGGTGCTGGAGGAATCAGCCTTGTCTTTGTCCTTTTTCACCCTCAAGGTGCTGGTTATGTGGTTTTACACAGCGTCAGTAAATGACATGCAATGATGGATATAAATGTACTTGGAAAAGGCTGCTGCCTGGTCCCAGGAGCTTGGTTTAAAGGAGGAAAGCCAACCTTCCTCGTGCTAGTGGCAAACCCTCGCCACATGTAAACCCCATGTCATGCTCCACTGTAGGGAACTGGGAGGGCTTATTTTAAAGATAAATGGTCATGAACGAAATGGAGTCAGGTGAAACAAACATTATATCTGAGAACCGTTAATTGGAGAAGAAAAAAACCAAAATAAAAAGCAATTACCCTGTAAAGAGGCCTAGAACAGATATCACAAGAGGAAGAAAAAGGTGGGAGAGAGAGGAGACAGAGGGAAAGCTCCCAGTGGAGCTCGGCAGAGCTGTGCATGTCCTGAGGCAGGGCTGGGCCTGGACATGGCTGAGGGGGAGCGGGCGGCAGGGCCGGAAGCCTGGGCAATTTGAGACAATGTCAAAAACCTAAAGTCAAGGAGTGACCCTCCCAAATCTGTTTAATACTGTTTGACACACCCTCTTATTTAGTATCACTTGTCAGTGTTGCAAAACATTTTCCAGGGTGGCGGTGAGGATCCCGGCTGTGGCCTGGTTTGGGCGCAGCTGGCTCAGGCCGGGACGGAGCAGGCAGGGCGCTGGTCAGGGACACACAGGGGCAGGACAGACAGCAGGGCCAGCGAGGGCTGGAGAGCCAAAAGGGAAGCTGAGGCTTGACAACTCTTTCGATGAAGAAACTTTTCCTGATATCCAATCTAAACCAGCCCTGCGTGCAACTTAAGGAAATTTCTTTTTGTCCTAGAATCATATTGTAGAAAGATTTGGGTTTGAAGGGGCTTTAAATCTCATCCAGTTCCACCCCCTGCCATGGGTAGGGACACCTTCCTCTATCCCAGGCTGCTCCAGCCTGGCCTTGGGCACTTCCAGGCATCCAGGGGCAGCCACAGCTTCTCTGAGAAACCTGTGCCTGTGGCTCAGCACTCTCATAGGGAAGAATTTTTTTGTAATACCTAATCTAAGCCTGCTCTCTGTAATTTTGAATAAAGAGAAGCATCCCTACACATCCTGGTATCCCCTCCTTCAGCTTCCACAGAGGAGATGGCAGTTACCTGCTGTTCAGAGAGCTTGAGGAGGTTTAATTTTGTAATTATTATAATTTGGGGCCTTGAGTTGTGTAATCCTTTATTAATATTAAGCATTATAAAAATCAGCTGTAGAAATGCTAATGTATAAAGCTTCAATTAAAGGAGCAAATATAGCATTGTAAAAATTTCTCTCAGTGCAAAAAACAGCAGCTCTCTATTTTCCTGGTTTTGACACTTGCAGTGGTGGTAACTTTTCTTTTTTGCTTACTCATTATTTATGTTAACTATTTTATTTATTACTAAACCACTGTGAATTTTTTATTTTTCCCCTTTGAGAAGCAGATTGTTTTCCCATCAGGAAGAAATGAGAACCATACAGGTTTCATTCTAAGAACTGTTGAAAAAAAGAGACAGGCAGGAAAATCCAGACCAGTAAGAAAGCCATGAGCCTACCATCACCAATAAAATTTTACCTCGTATATAAAAGTGCATGTGTGTCTCTTGGGTCAAATCCAATGCACTCTTTGTGCTTTATTAGTTCCTTTGATGTCAAAGGGACCAACTCTAGCTGTTGAAAATAAGGTGAGAATTATAATTTACTGCTTCCAGAAGCTCCATCAATTCTGTATATCCCTGGGCAAGTTGGATATTTTGAGACACCTGGAAGACCAATAACCACCCTCTATTTTCACTGCTGGACAATCTGAGTGTATAACCTGCACAAACTATACCCAAGGACTCTGGTGAATATCTGCTCTGCTCAGTTGCTATTCACTTCCGACTACTTGTAATATTATAGATTTATTCTGGATGTGAGTGCAAGTTGTAAGACAATATATTGATTCAGAATACCTGGTAATAGAACAGTAATTGCTTTGTTTTAAAATTAAGTGACCATAGTCATTTTAGAATCTATAGTATTTCATCATTTCTAGTTGTATCATGATATGAAATAGAAGAGACTCCACAGCCAATTACCCTCACAGAAACAATAATCCATGTTGTATTTCACAAACAAATGACGATCAGGAAAGCTGCTCTTACTTATCAGAAATGCATATGATTTGAATGAATATTCCCTTTCCAGGGAAAGACGAGAAAAATATGTGCCTTTTGAATTATTTGTAGATACTTACATATCTTAATGGAAACTGGTTTTGCTTTTGTTCATATAAATATGCTTCAGTTTTATGCTAAACTAATACAGCAGCTTGGAATTAGGTATATTCTGTAGTTTTTTTATGAATACAAATGCAATATAAAAGCACAGTCTTCAGTAAATAATAGGTTTTTCACTCCATTACCATATTTAACAAGTAGAGGGAAAAAAAGCACTGCTTCTAGTCCTGAGTTATGGTGTTCTGCTGGAAATGGGGTCTGATGCTTTTTTCTGCTTTCAAACATTAAATTCCCTGTGGCACACAAACTGCATATTTTCTGAATTGTGGCCTAATTTGCATTTTTTAAAACATCTGTTTATGAATATCTTTGGGATAATAATTACTATTTACAAAGTTTTAATCAGGAGAGGGAAATTTTTAAATGAAGAATACTGGAGGGAACAGATTTTAACCTTCTGGTCATTATTGCCACAATTTATTCTTCTATAGTCTGCCAGTTCATTTCCCCCCTATCCCTACTTATTTTGTCTCCATTTTAATCACATTTCCTTTCTCATTTTTCTCCTGTTACTCGTGATGGCATGAAAACCTGGGGCTGAAGCTCCTGTTTTACTTGGTAAGCAAGACCTTGTTTGAGAGGGGATGAGAGGAAGGGTTTACTGGGGTGGGGTGGAGGAGTTGCTTTTAAGAAGATTAATTTCTTTTAATAAATTTGGAGGAACACAGGGACCTGATGTGTCTGCTGGAACAAGGTAGGCATGTACTGAGTGAGGAATTGTCAATGGTAGTGTAGCTGTTTACAATTACCTGGTCAGAATCCTGCCAGCTACTTTAGAACCTCTAAATGAGAAAAACCCACATCCTACAGCCATACAGAGCATCAGAAAAATCTAATAACGGGGCTTGTCCTTCAAAGCAAGAAACAATAACTAAGCAGCTTTTTAAGTGTTTTTCTTCTCCAGCTCCTCAGCTGGGGGAGGCCTTTATAAAAGATGCCCTGAGCCAGTTGTGCACAAACAAGTGGAAAATCTCATTAGATTTTAACACCTTGAAGGAGCTGTGCTTTTTTATAGTATAACCATTTTCCTTTCAGACCCCCCAGCATGTTAATCAATTAAGCACCACAGACCTGACACTGATTTATAAAAATGTTAGCATAAAGTGGTTTTGCAGTGCAGAAAACATATCTTCAAAAATGATGGAAAGGGGGTTTTGTCTATGTGGGAATCACTCTGTGTTATATGACACTCCCTTGATTTGCTGCACATTTTTTGGATTTGCAGACACAGGACCTGAGATTTCTGGAAGTGATAATGAGAAAAACAAGGAAAAGTCTTAGGCTTTTTTAATCCATGATGGGAAGAAAGATGACCTTGTCTTAATCCTCCTCTCCCCCTCTTCACTCCCAACAATTTTGCTAGCACTGGCCGATTAGTGTAAGGTAAAATATTGTCACAGTCAAGAAGCTGGAAATTTAGTATGTTGCTTAGCTGAGAAAAACAGCCTACTGCTCTATCCTCATTGGGAAAAAAACCCCAAAATGTGGAGTCTTTAGGTTGGCCAAGTCAAGATGGCTAACTTGGATAGAAAGCTTAATGAAACTTCTGTAAATTTCAGATGAGGTCAAGTCTCTGTTCTCTTTCTCTTTTCACACAAAGGCAAATGTACTAATCCCCATCTCTGCCTGTCTTGTATGTTGTTATAGCTCATTCAAGTGAGTAGCACTGCTGCAGAAAGCTCTCCATCCATCCTAATTAAGACGGGCTGCACAAAACATCATTAGGTGGAACAAAGCAAAGCATCTACTTGCAATGCTGTCTGTAACTCCATTACATAGCTTGAGTCCTTTAGCCATCAATTACCTTGGAGTAAAGCACTTGAGGCCGACAAACCCTTTGTGGTGGTGATGAAGCAAGGTGCTGTAATCCTGAGCTATTATATTATCACAGGATTTTTGCTAAATAGAAATAACTAAAGTAGAGTAAAATGTGCTAAGTTTTTTTTCTTTTAACTCATGCTGTATGCTTTCTCTGCTACACTTAGGAGATTTGTTGGATAATGTGTGATAGCTCACAGAACAACATTAACATCAAAATGGTGCAGTTTTCTCTTTTTCTAATGCTTGGAGTGATGGGTGAAATGCTTTGCTTTGTTTTTTAGATGTTCTTGATTTTCAGCTTCTAGAAAAAGTGTGCTTAAGAGTGTATATTTTATTCAGAGGAGAAAGAAAAGAAAAGTTTTGATTCACCTTTCCATGTGTGGGAACTAATTTCAAGGTTGTGGCCCAGTAGTGTTTCAATCTGAAAAGTAACTGAGAGATGGCCAAAAATTTCCTTCCCTTATAATTATGTAATTGAAAATTACATTCCCAGTTTGTTGTTGTTGATGATGTTGTTGTTGTTATTGTTGTTTCTTCTTTTTTCCAATGCGGAAATTTGAGTGGAATTGAATATTTTCTGCTTCATACAACTAAAGCATTTTGGGGGTTTTTTTTTGATTATGCGTTTTATTTGCATCCACATGGGAATTCAAATTGAGAGGAATACTTTATTACTTTTTCCTCTTCAGTGGAAAAAAGTGTTAATACAAACTTTTAAAACTATGTGCACTGGCTTCCAGCAGCACAGACTTATTTCAGACCTGCACATTGGGCTCTAGGACTGCAGCAAAATGAAGGAATTCCCCCACAGCTGCTCCTCACTGGCACTGAAGGGTATCCATGGCTGGCTGGTGAATGAAGTACATAAACAATTTCAGAGTTTTCTAACTTAATATTGTCTGGAAACCCAGAAGAAAACGTACATAGATGGCTTAAGTTTTTACTCCTTATCTAAGAAAGAAATATTTAAATATTGGCATTTTTTTTGGGAACGGGGAAATTGCACAGCTCAGCAGGAGAGGAGCAGCAGTCACACCACAACCCCCTCATGGTAGAGGTCAGTACTTGTAGCTGTCACTTTCCATCCACTTATGCACACTGTCGTACTTGTCTGCAGAAAAGAGTCACCTGAAAGGCTCAGCAGTATCATCATCACTCCCATATTTCCTCTTGCATTCTGTGTTTCTCAGGATGAGCATCATGAAGTTTCCTGCCTGTCTTTGTTTTTTTCTGATTACTACAGCTGTGGCAGCGCAAAACCCCAGGCAAGGCAAGGCAGAACAGTTTTAGGGTCCCTCCAGGAGAAGATGAGTTCCCAACATGGCATACCTGTGTATTATCCACTCCTCAGCCTTTTTGTTGTTTGTTCTGCTGCTTCTGGAGCAGAGTTCCACTTGTGGCAGCCTTCCTCTGCAATCTAACACAGCGTCCTTCAGCCCCTCTTGTCATGAGACAATGGGGAGCCTGGTCTGCACTTAGCAGAATCAAGCATTTCTAGAGAAAGAAAGAACCCCTCTGATGACAGAAGGAAGATCTAGCAGGAGAAATAATTTGAGATAGCAGTGGAAAGAGGAGGAGGAGCACAAAGAGGAAAGATAAAGGCAAAGGAAGAGACAGGATCAAAAGAGAGGGGAGATGACAAGCGAGAGCAGAACTGTGAGGGAGAGAACAAGGGAAATGCTGCAGCAGCACCAGGAGACTCTAAAAAATGTTGAGCCTTCATATGTTCAGGGTTCAACTTTCCTTTAGCAATGCATGGAACAGCAACATAAAACTCCAGATGGATTTTTAGCATCTACATGTGACAAAGCAACCACTTTTATCCATTATTTAAACACAAGGTGTCAAGATTGACAGTGCAGCTTTGCCCAGTACAAGGGCAGATGTCTTGTTTCCTTTGGGGGATAAAGACTACATTTCCTTTGCTGTGTCTGCTAGTGTCTCCTGCAGCTGCACGTTGCAGAAATAATGCAGGACCAGATGCACAAGCTCTGTCACAAAGGACCTGCAGTCAAGTCCTGCCTGCTCACATATGCCCAAGAAAAGATAGATATTCCTTTGAAAGCAACAGGCAGGTTGGGTATCTGCCTTTTCATATTACCCTTAAGATTAAGAACATAAGTGGTGCTTTATTCTTTGTCTTTTAAGATGCAATTTAACTTTCCCAAGCAGCTGATTACACATTAGGTATTGGAGGACAGGAGGGTGCTTTTTGTCTTATCTCTGTGATTTATGGTTGAGCTCTCAAGCTGTTGGATTCAGACACCTGAAACTCTCACTCATCTTACCAGCTCCAAAGAGAAAAGTGCTTCTGGTTTTGATTTATTCTAGAAATAAACATTTTTTATTATGAAGCACAAATTTACTGTAATGGTTTTCAGATCCCTAAGGAGAAGCTTTTCCAGCCTGCTACACATATTGATAATGTAATACAATATATTTTCCCTTATGGTTCAAAGTGTAGGTCTCAAAAACTCAACTTGAAAAAATCTGTTTGAAACTTGCAAGTCACTCCATGGAGGTGATTTGTGTTGCAATGCTGTCTGTATTGGATGGAAAACAGCACCTCAATATTAGCAAGCTGAGACAAGGAGCATTCAATGCTTTGTTTTATAAATGTTTCGTTCTCTTTTGGAGGATCATTTGTTTTATATCTGCTTCCCTATGGTGACTGGCATGGCACTGTGTGATTCATCACAATAGGACATGATAAGAAACACACCTCAAAGATACAATATTGTTATCAGAAAAAGAGGGGCCATTTTGGCATTAAGAAAATTTAAGGACAAAGTCAATAGGTATAAAGGCGTGTAGCTCTCATTGGAATTAAATGTCACTTCTTTTCAGATAAGAAGTGAAGAACGTAAGAGCTTTAAATTGTCAGTGAAAAGACATGACAAGGTTTATCAGGGTCTGCTGAGTGAAATCACCTCCCTGGGACCTGTGGGTACCACCAGCCTCACTGAGGGGATTGGTAGTGGGACTGTGCTTCAGCCCTCCTCAGAGGGACCCCTGCACAGAGCCAGCATGGACACGCTTCTTTGCCCTTGACAATTCAGGTGGAATTCAGAGATCATCTTTCCAGAGCTTGTGCTCAATAGAGGCATCACAGAGGAGCTGGAGCACTGCTCCTCTGAATGCAGGCTGAGTTGAGATTGTTCAGCTTGGAGAAGAGAAAGCTTCAGGGAAACCTTATGGCACCTTCCAGAACCTAAAGGTGCTACCAGAGAGCTGGAGAGGGATTTTTGATTAGGGCATGAAGTTTAGAACAGGGAGGAATGTCTTTAAACTGAAAGAGGCTATGTTTAGATTACACAAGGGGAAGAAATTCTTCCCTGTGAGAGTTGTGAGGCACTGGAACAGGTTGCTCAGGGAAACTGTGGATACACTATCTCTGGAAGTGTTCAAGGCTAGGTTCAGTTTGCTTGGAGCAACCTGATCTGGTGGGTGGTCTCCCTGTGCATGGCAGGGAGGTGGAACTAGGTGATCTTTAAGGTCCCTTCCAGTGCAAACCACTCTGTGATGGTCTAAATAATTCCTGTTCCCCACCATCCTTACCTGCTCCGTGACCCTGGGAATGGCCACCTTTGCTGTCCCTGTCATGGAGGCCCAAGGTGCAGCTGAGAAGTTGAGTTTACAAAACAAGGTCAGGAGCAGCAAGGTCTCTCATGGGACTCAGGTGTGGGCTGGAGAAAGGAGGAGTGTGCCTGGGATTTCCAGAAATGCAGAGGTTTTCAGCAGCATTAATTTGCTTTGTTTTCAGTGGAGTTTCCTTGAAAGGGGAGCTAAGAAGTTGGCAAATCTTCAAGACATTCCAGGAAATACAGCATGTTTCTAATTCATATCATTTAAGCGTCTGAGAAGCTTAAAAGAACTCCCATCCCAGTGCAGCCATTTCAGAGGCTTTTGGGGGACAGAGAGTGGCTTTAAACCCAGCTCCTGCTGTAAGTTTGTAGTCACCATTTTTCTGGAAATGCTCAATATGTGCTTCCCTTTTGCTGCTTTGAAAGCCCAAAAGTTACTGTCAATGTTTATCTTTCTTGTCTCAGTCACTTTTATTAGATCTGCTGTAAACACTCTCTCTAGAAAGAACATTTTCCAGAACATATTTGGGAAGCAGACAAAGAAGTACTGGTGTATTTCTGTGAAGACACACTTTTGGCAGCACTGAGCCAGGCCAGTGGCCAGGAGCTGGCCAGGGACAGGTGAGCACATCAATCCCACTGTTGCTGGGGAAGGAACCTTGGCATCCATCACTACAGGCTGCTGTTAATCAATTACATGTCTACATTTGAAAGAGAAACATTTCTGAAAGTTAACTGAAACTGGAATTCAGTCCATCAGTGTTCAGATTCAAAATACTTGGATAATTGGGGTTTTTTCTGTTTTTCAATGCTTTCATGCTGTTCTCCCTGCTGTACCAGTCTAAGCAGGTGAGTGTTTGTTTTTAGGCTGTTTCCTGAGCATGATGAGGAGCTGAGCTGAGCTTCCCTCCTCACACTTTGTCTCCACAAGCAGCTGCAGAGAACAGAAGCTGCCTGAAAGCTCAGTGCCCCTCTCTCCCTTCCTTACATTTATTGCTGCTCTTTACTGGAGCTGTAAGAGGCATCAGGGCTTTAGCCGTCCCCAAAGTGCATCTTCTGAAATGGAGGTGCTGTGGATGGGAATGCTGTGAGGCAGCACAGAGAGCTGGTGGGGAATGCACTGAGGGCTGGGGCAAGTGGTTAATGGGAGCCATTTCAGTGAGTTGATGCTGAGGCTGCACTTCAGGAGTTGCAAGAAGTGTGAGATGTTTCAGTAGTTCCAAGCAGAAAAGTCACCATTTCTCAACAGCTGCCACAAAGTGGTACCAGAGATATCTCCAGCATTTCCTATTGCACAGGCAGGAAATCCTGGCATGTCACATGAAACCCCATCCCTGGAGGCAGAGCAGTGAATAGAAGTGAATAACACATAATATGGGGGAGTGAATTCCAGGGAATAGCAAACAGCTGGAACTCAGATTCAGGAAGTCACTCATCACAGATCCCCTGAAGCTCAGGCCATTAGCAAAGGATCAACACCTGTGCTTCTCCTTGTGTTCATGGTTAAGAGCTGCTCCTCACAAGTGGGGAGGTGCCTGTGTCAGTGCTGCAGTAAATTGTTGGTTGTGTTGGAGTGTCCTGCTACCAAAGGATGGGTGTGATGCCAGCTACAGAGGTGAGAAGGCTTTGAGTGCTCTTGACTTAACTTTCATGAGGATTTATTGATCACCCTTCTGTGTTTGAAGTGTTCCTCAGAGCAGGCTGCAAAAGGTATGATAAGATTTTCTATGCTGTGGCCTGCAGCACCTTTCCTGAAGCATAGATTGATCATTTGCTTTCTCTTTTTGTTGTTGTTGTTGTACTTAAATATGAGGAGGTTTGAAGAAAAACAATGTTACATTATTTTTTGAGTCGTTCTTTTTTAATGATGCTTGTATTTGAAGTAGTCTGTGCCCCTGATATTCATGTGTTATCTGGGAAGGGAATTGGGTCTCTGTTTCTTGTGTCTACTAAAGCAGTACCTTATGTTTGGGAGCCTTCTATACTTAGTTATCTGTGCCCTTGTACTTTGATAATACTGCCAGGGATTTTCTGTCCCTATACCTTTATGGAATTTCTTAAAGGAAAAGCATCACTCTGTTTTTCTGGTTGTGGAATAGATTAGGCTGATATTTGTAAATGGCTTACTTTATATAAGGTTGTGGCCTTAAGAGTAGTTTTCATTTAATGAATCACTCTTATTCCTCCAAAATTCTATTTATCTCATGTTGCTAGAAGTGCCAGTGTTTAAGATACAGCATTCCTGCTTTGGATAATCCTTTAATTCTGCTAAGAAGTGTCATTCCACATTTCACACATACACAAAGTATTTTTTTATATTCTTGTCCTTTTCACTAATAATGTATGGAATAACTTTATGGAGGACGCACATGATGCATAAAGATGACTTAAATGGTTTTTGTACATCTTCCAGCTGGCATCTCTGAAGGGACAGAGAGGCAGAACAAGGCAAGGCAAAGAAGCAGGTTGGGGGAAAGAGTGGCCTACAGACAGGATATTAGTTGTGAGATTAAGAGCAGCTGTGTTTGTAGAGGGCTCTTGCTGCTGATCCTGGTGCTATGGGAATTCATGCTGAGGTTAAGGGGAGCTGCTGCTTTCAGTCTCCATCCTCTGCATTGTGCAGCAGTGCCCACTGTAGCCCCATGCTGTGGTTTAGCCCCAAGCTGGGCACAGACACACAAGCAGTGCTCTCGACAAAGGGGTGTTACTTTGGCATGCATGCTCTGAGTACTAAACCAAGGCTAAACTAGGGTTTTTCTCTACTGTGTATGTATGCATGCAGGCTTTTATGCCTGCCATCGTTTGTTCTGTCTTCTGTAATAAAACTTAGCTGTAGCACAGCTCCACATTGCTCCTGTGCTCAGGCTGAGCTGTGCTGCTCTGCTTGGACTGGGTGTATTGTTATCCAAAGGTATTGTCAATTTTAATGCTTCAGAATCACAGGATCTAATTCTGCAAACCCTAAGCCCCATGAGCAATCCCGTGTCCACTGAAATCAATGGAATCCCTTGTGTGAATAAGGATTATGGCAGTGAATAAAGGGTTTTCGGATCATGGCCCTAACCCTTTTTTAATTAACCTTCTAAGAAAGAATTTATACAGGAAAACTCTGTCTCAGTGGTGAGCAGTCAATAAACCATGTCTTTGTAACTCCTTCCTTCCTTTATGGGTCCTTTGTGCGAGGCTTAAGTGAAATGGATCTCACTCTATATCCCTTCCTTACTTCCCTTCTGCCCAAGCCAATCACTTTATAAATGTCATAATTTCTCTCTATTGTTCCCTTTTTGGGTATATTTGCTCTTGTCTCATTCAGTGACTACTAGCTCAACTATTTTTTTGCATTAGGAAGAAGAATGAGAAAAAAATGGACTGGAATATTAGGAAGAGAGATTCCATCTTATTTTAACCTCTCGGAGTAAAACCACTAGTTTTTATATTGAGAATCCCATAAGTGAGTTTTTGCTTTATGGAAGTTTCTACTTCCAGTATTTCACTATCAAACCTGATCTGTCCTAAATAAAAAGTTCTAGGATTTGGAGGCCTAACTTTCAAGTAATCTCCTGTAATTTTCCATCTTCAGGTTCACCTCAATGCCTTAAAATGTCACAGTTATTGTTTGCCATTACAGATAACCACAGTGGCCCAAAAGCAAAACCAGCAAATGACAGAAAATAGAATAATACTAAGATGTGCTTGTTTAGCTAAAGTGTTTTCTGATAGGATTGCAGCCTAGTGAATCAAAAGTGCTAGAAAATGGTGAAGATAGAGAAAATTAAGATCTCCACTACTTCTAACAGAAAAGTGTGGATTTAACAGTAATCTGCAGGACATAAGGGATTCCTGAACACTGCAAAGAGTGTAATGCTGTTTTCTCAGTGCTGAAATGAAGCTGAAAGATAAATGAAATGTTTGTGAGTCAACAGTAGTATTCTGTGCTTTCTGTTTTCCAATTACCCACAAACGGATTTTTAATTTCTGTGAGTATTTGTAGCTCTCTGTAAATTGTAAACACTCTGTCATATACTTCCTGCTTTTTTTGTGTCTAGCTGCCTGGCTGGAACTGTATCCCATGGTTTCATGCTCTTTTCTGGTTTTTAGATGGATAATTGTGTCTTAATCACAATGTTTCCTGGTGAACATGCAAATGTTTACCCAAAATTAAGTGGAATTAAGGTTGCAGAAAGACTCGTGAGAAGAAAATTTCAATTCATGCAAATATTTGCAGGTATATGGATTTAACAGAAGGTTTGGACATATTGATTCAAGACAGTACCAGGATAAATCATTCATTAATTTTCCTGCTCTGTTCATACCTAAGCAATTTTATTTCTAGGAAGATGTTGAATTAGCTGGTAAGTGGCTTAGCTGATCCATTGAGAAGCAAGGTCAGTTGTGTCATGGACACTTAGTTAATCTTGAAGAATAACAGGGATGTCATAATGCTCACTCTGGCCTCAGCCCAGTTCTTCCTGAAGGATACCTTGCAATTTATTTATTTGCCTTTCCTCTGATATTCCTTTGAACTAATTCCTTCTTTTCTTCTTTCTGCTTAGACATTCATAGCATGTTCAAAATAATTGATTTGGTTCTGTGAAGATTTATGTCTGTAATGACCAAGTCTCATCTTTCTTTGTTTCTTTTTTTTTTCTCATCACTGTTGTTAGCAACAGAGATTTCCTTCTAAATAAATGCAGGCACAAGTATGGAACTGTAGTGGATAGCTTCTGGTGCTCCAGCTTTGAAGGAGGCTGTCTTTGGAGAGGTGTTCAGTAGAGTATTCCTCCTTTTAAAAATTCTCTGGAAATCCAATATTTTTCCTTGGGCATATTAGGCAAAGACAGTAGATTTATGCCTGCAAGTTTTACAACTTGGACATACTCTTTAGAGAATCTTTTTGCTTTGTTATCTTTCTGATTGCACCTATTATTTGCTGGGCAAAAAACCAAACAATTTCACAATTTCCAACTTTTCAAATGGTCTAAGGGTATTCTCAGCTCTGTCTTTCTGGTAGCAATCTGCAAGCAGGGATTTATTGGGTAGAAAGGCCAGTTTTTCTGGTTTGACTCCCCCCAAGTCAGACAAGGTAGTGTTGTGCAGCAGCTGGCCCCAAATGCTGGTATTGCCCTCCCAGCTCTATGTAGCCTTGAATTCTGCTGTGCAGCATGTGAAATGTTTTTTAAGTTCGTTCTTTTTATTCTGGAATAAAGGCTGCAGTGGGGAGGGCTGTTACTATGAACCTTAAAGTGAAGAAATACTTTCTCCACATTTCTAACTGATCTTGTTACTTCACCCCCCTGTCCTCTAATGCTCCTCTACCAGACCTGCAATAATACACTTAATTTCTGCTATCTGAGACAAGCTGCTGTCTAATCTCATAATTTCTCTCTTCCTTTTAACTTGTGTTTCCTTCCATGAGTTTGTTGCATCATGCTCACAATTCCCTTGCTAATGCTCTCTGTGTCTTCAAGGCTTTATCTCTTGGTCTCAGAAAGGAATTAATAATCCTTCTGACAACTTTATACATTTAGCCTTTCACCCCAATATTTTCTCAGATAAATTTTTACAGCCTAAAAATCCTTTAGTATGAAGGTACATATAGCTCTTAATCTCAGTTTTGCTTTCAGTGAGCTATCATTTGAAGTAGACTCAAATATACAGTCTTATTTACAGGACTGTTTGTTTACCCAGTTAATACCACAACTTAAACCCAGATATAGCACTGTTCTAGCCTCCCCCCCAATTTATTTACCATGAATGACTCCCTTTTGTAATCAAAAAGCCTTTAAATCTCATATAAGAAGTTTCTTGAAAATGCAGCTTATCTGTTTCCCTCAAAAGAGATGCTTTCAAAAGATTGCACCAGCATTTTAGATTAAGTATTCCTGTGTCTTGGTTTCCAAAACAAGCTGAAGGCAGTGGTCTTGTGGGTGGGTTTGTTTGTTTAATTAAAATATCTGTCAATTTTTGGAAAAATCTAAATTTGAAGCTCTAATTATCACTTGGTGAAACTTAACATGCTTTGGTTATTTAAAGGGATAGAGTAAAAGTATCTTTTCTAAGCAATCTGAATTGGCAGTAGAGACTACAGCAAAATTTCTGTTAATATTGTTAGACAATCTAAAAATCATGATGAGGGACTTGCATGGATAGGAGGAAGGTTTTTGTAATTACAAATTTCATGGTTATTTTTTTATCAATAAAGGACTGAGTAATAAGTTCCTTTGTCATTCCCAGTGCAGTTGAGAAAAGACTGATCCTTTGTGGTAGGCACTACCCATTGCTGACAGTTTGCACCAATTTGAGATTTTAGTACCCACTTTTCAAGTCATCTTTTTTCAAATACAACTTTTCTGGTGCTTGGCCTAAATTTTCCAGAGTAATTACAGACACTGAATAAAAGTGAATTTGATTCATAAGGGATCAGTGATTCTTTCAAACCCAGTTAAGCTATTCTTTTTAATACCCCTTTAAATAACTTATAAATTTCTAACAGTTTAAATTTATTGGTGGAAGACACTAGGCAATTACAGTACATCTGTGTGTGTCTAATAATTCTGGTTTTTGCTTGGTGGGGTTTTTTTGGTGGTTTTTTTTTTTTTCCTTCAGAAATTGCAACAAACAAGTTTGGGAATTAGATTGTGTAATTTCCAATTTCCATGTAACATGGAGAGATAAGGCTTTGTGGATGCTTGTGGTGGCATGATTCCAGCAGGCAGCAGGAGCAAGGGTTGCATACAGCCTGGGGTTTGCACCTTGAGAATGGGAAATGCTGCAGGGATAGAGAGGAGCTCACAGGCAGGGAGAAAGCAGGGATGCTTCATGCTGCTCTAGAGAACTGGCCTGTGTCAGGCAACAGGAACAGTGTATTATAACAAATAATATGAGTAATGAGAAAAAGGTGACACTTTTGCAGAGTGTAATGAGGGCTAAAGCCTATAACGTGCTGGATAGCTTAACAGCTGGTATTAAATCAGCAGACAAAACATTTGCTGAGATTGTGGAAAGTCTGCAAAATTACCTTTCTGGTATCTGCTGAGTGTATCTGCTTCTATAAAGAGGATCAAAAGAGAAAATGAGACAATTCTTGAATTTGTCAGTTCAGAAAAGGTTTAAATGATGTGTTAAAGAGACTGGATGTGTATTATATGCAGAAATGAAACAGTCTAAAAATGGTTATTGACTGGAGTAATTGATCCAGAGCAGGACATTGAGAGTGGTGGGGCTGTGGGAGACCCTAAAATGCTGTGGGCAGCCTGTGTGACCACTAAGCAGTGTCCCAAGCTGAGAGCTCAAACCAGACAAGCAAAGCAGCATGTCTTGTCTCTATGCAAATGAGTGCTGATCTGAAATAGCTAAGAGAAAATGGGGTATGCAGGTTCCAAAGCTATTACCCCTTGGAAAGGCAGCATAAAACAGCATTTGGAGCTGTGGTGCTGCACAGGACAGCGTCTGTTGTGTTCTGTTGTAGGGTATTGTGAAAGCACCAGTATCTTTACAGCAGTTTAAGTTAGGATACAATAGCCAAAATGTTATTGGATTTTGTTAGAAGTGGAGGGAATGGAATGTGAAATGTATTTTTGGCAGTGTGCTCACACACCAGGAATGAAGCATCAAGTTCATGATGTTTTAAATGGATGGAAAGAGAATCTGCATTTTCTAAGCGCTACTGCAATGAAGGTGTAGTGTGTAAAATAAATTATCTATTCTTCTGTAGCATGTTGTGAAGTTTCCTGCATGTTTTAGGAGCACATTAATATCTTAAAACTGTGGGTTTGGAGCGACTAAACATACAGGTTTCTAGGCTTCTACAGGAATTAGGAAAAAAAAAGAAAAAGGTGGAATATAAACCCCTCTCAGAAATTTTATGGCAACCTGAGTGGAACACTGCAAGGTATTTCCACCAGCTGGAAACCAGTCAAGGCTCTTTGCATCCAAACCGAGTTCAATATTAACTCATACTTGCAATTTAGTAACTTTTAACTGAAACAGTGGGTAAACTTGTTCCATTAGTCGGTGGTAAACTCCCAAATCTACCTAGAGAAATATGTCCATAAAATTGGAGATTAGAATTGATAGCAAGAAATACCTCTTCAAAGACAGTTGCAATATCACCAGCTAATCCTATCAATACCATCAGTACTTGTTTTTTAGCACTGAACAATAAAACTGATGCTTTATGACATTGTTAGCACTCAGTGGTACTGGAAGTTACCAGCAGAGCACCTTAAATAGCACTGTTGAGAAATTGTCAAGAATTTGAGGGTAATATGAAAAATCAGATTTTTCTTTTTTTTTGGAGATTCTACTATGTATGGCTGGCAGAGTTGCACTAGGCCTTGTGATTTATCTTGAGGAACCTTAACCTCCAAATGCTCCCCCTGTGAGCCCCTGCTTGCAGTCTGTTATTTCTGTAGGGTTTTGCCCACGGCAGTAACAGAGTTCGATCTGCAGCATGAACTGTTACAGAATGAACAGAAACACATTGATTCACGTGGCATTCTGGGACTCCTCATGAGTGATGGTGCTCATATTGTGTGAGAGAGTCCTTACACACCTTTGTCTATAAAGCTACCTTATGATGCTTCCCTAACTGGAACAGGAGCAGTAATTTCACATCTGATGGGAGATCAGAGTGAAAGGTTCATTGCCTTTGCCTCTAAATTCCTTACTTTGGCAAAATGGAGCTGCATGGAAATTGAGAAAGGATCTCTGAGCTATTCTTGGCAGTTTAAAACTTTTCACCAGTGTTATATAGGTAATGATTTATGCTGGTTGAAGATCATCAACTGTACTTTCAGCTTTAATCCCACAAAAAAGTTACAATCTTAACTATTGCACAGCTTTGAGGATGGGAAGATGGCTGAACTGAATTGATTTCAAAATTACCAACAGCTTCATGAATTTTTGTCTGGCAAAATTTTCACTGAAAAAAATCAGCATTAAAAGGGGCCCTACAGACTCTGCATGGCAGAAATTCAAGGTCTTGAAAAATGCCTTAAAATACAAAAGTAATCTGAAGATTAAAGTTTGTACAACACAAAGTGGGCACATTTGTACATACAAACTAGTTCATCCGCAGCATAACATCCTTTTTCCTACAAATGAGTGTCTTACAACTCTTTCTCTCATCTTTGGAAGAATTTTGTGTTCCTCTGTGACTTCTACAACTTTGTCCTTCCCATTGTGTGTCCAGTCATGTACTGACCCCCTAATAATTTCCATCACCCCCATTTCTGTTGTCTCCTGGTTGATGGTAAAGGAAGAAGTGGCTGGGGCGAGTTGTGATTGGGTGGTTTTGTTTTGGTTTGACTTTTTTTTTACAGTGGGGTAGCAAGTTTTTTTGGGGTTTTTGGTGGTTTTCTTTCATAAGGAAGTAAAATCTTTGTTTTTCACTGATATGTCAGGTTTGGTTGCATTTGATGGGTGGATATAGATGTGTTTGGAGGATGGAAACAGTTAAACCAGGTATGTTTAACCTTAGAGATGGCATTCTGCAAAGACCTGAGAAATTACACGATAAGCCTTGTAAAATTTGGTTGCTCCTATTGTTCTGTCATTACAGAGTCATCACCTAGAAACCAGGCTTAAGATAGCTCCATTTTTAATTCTATTTTATTAAGAAGACTTGCTGGGTCTCAGTTACAATCAAAATGTGATTTTAAAGGGCCTGTTTTTTTCCAAGATCCAAGTATAGGGAATATTTGAAATCCAGGTTGTCTGTCTCACTCCTCTGTCTCAGTGGTGAGGGACTTTTACAGAAACAGAAGATAAAGCATAATGGTCTCAAGGGTTTTAAAAATGCATCTTATGCCTAACTATTTTAATTTGCACCAGAGTTTAGCTAGCACTGTTTTGTTTAGACTATGCATGGCCATTTATTAGGTATGTACATCTCTCTATTTGTGGAATCTAATGCTTTAACTGCATTAGATATTCACTAGTGCCCAGGATATAGCAGTGCAGGGACTGGAAAGTGTAAAATTCTCATTTCTGAACTTGGATAAATTGCATAAATTTGAAGAGCAGAATGTTATTCTCACCTTGAGGGTCCTAATTGTTTTTTGAAATAAGCAGAATGTCAGAGCAGCTCCTCACCACTCTGACAGAGCATTGCTGCAAAGATTTATTCAGACTTTCAGGAAAGGAGTGACTCATACCGTAGCATGGGCAAAGATAATCTACAGTGAAACATCAGATTTCTGTGGGGCAGCAGGAATACAGAACAGCCATTACAAAGCAGATGTTGGCTGTATCACTGAGGAGCTGAATTTTGAACTCTCTCAAGGTTGGGGTTTTGGTTGGTTGGTTGTTTTTTTGTTTTTAATACAAATAGGTATATTGGAAAGAAACAGAGTAGATGGGGGATTCCTTGAGTATTTGTTTTTATTGTAGGAGGAAAATGAAGTACTGAGATGCAGCAGAGATAATGTATAGAAGCTTGGGGTGATAGTGTCACAGCTTTATCTGTCATATTTTTAAGCAGAAGTGGTATAGGCCATGACACAGACAAGTAGCATGTTTACCTGGATACTCTGCAGAAGGAATGCTTATTGAAAATACAGGGCATCAATACAGCCAGACAGTGATGTGTGCTGGTACCAGTGAGCTTTTGGTTTCCTTTCACTTGAAGGCATTCTCTGAGACATTTTGTGTGAAGTAAGAAATGGTCTCTATAACAAACACCCTTGAAAGTTTCAGAGCATTTGTTTAACACCTGCTGGCCATACTGAAAGGCACATTATACATCACCACCCAGCAGCCAGACTGCTTGTGCACTGCATGCCATGGTTGCGGTAGTTAAGGCTGGAGTGGTCCTTTGTGAGGAGTCTCTCAGGGCGCTCACCTGCATGGCAGGAGATGCTGTTAATGAGCACGGAGCAGCTGCTTGCAGCCCTGCAGGGTGGCCAGGGTGGCTCCTGCAGCCTGTGCAAGGGCACAGCAGCAACGTGGGGGCAGCTTTCCAGCCCCTGCAGCAGGCTGTGCTTGTTCCCTTGCAGAGGGAGGGTTATTCCCAACTTTCACACTTCCCGATGTAGGATGATCGTGCTGTGATCCTGGTGTGGCAGAGGATTATGGATTATTTTAGATGCTCTCTGTATGGATGTAAAATGCATAATTGGGCTTTTTGCATTACAAATCAGCAATCATGGGTATGTGGAAGTGCTAATTGTTGTGTGGACAGTGCTGGCAATACAGAGTAGTACAAGTGTCACCACATCCATTGTGTGGATGTAATCTGAGAGGTGGTCATCAGATAATTCAAATTCCCAGAAACTCTGCACTGCTTATGGAGATTAAAAAAGTATTTTTTAGATCAGTTTGCCTAGCAATTTCTGCTGTTACCTTTGTGGTAAAATCTGCTCAGCACTTAGCCAATCGATGTACAAATACTATGCAAAAAGGTCAATTTGGATCTATGGAAAATACTATAACAATTCATCAGTTGGAATCAGATGACAATCTTGAATTGCGATGAGGCCATAAAGACCCTTTGTTTCCTCACTGACAGTCAATACAAGTGTTTATATTCCAATATACTTGAGGTAACTTTTTTTTTTGCTGCCTTTTGTTAAATCTTAATTTCACAAGTGACTGTTGACATTTTGGAGTGAATAATAAGAGGCAAACATCAAGCAAACAGTCTAATCAAACTGAAAATACACTGAAGTGGGATGTAAAAACACTTTCTCATCATGCACCTTCAGAAGGTTGACCATGTTCTAGTGTTCTGCAGAAGGCTGCCAAAACACTGCACTTTGTTAAAATGTATAAGAATACCTTTATTATAGATTTACCATTATTTATGTACTATCTGTAGAACTTTGTTCCTCTTTACTTCTTGAGTAATAAAAAGATTGTGCTAATTTTCTGCTTTCTAATATGAAGGCCCTTTTGCATTGCCAAGTCTTGGGTCACGAGTGAAGAGCCCAGCACTATGGCTATTGATCTCTTCTGTCCCAAAATCCTATTTTCAGAAACACACACTGATTTGTGTGCTTCATTAACATTTGTTTCTTCTTCACCATAATAATGAGCTGTTTATATCTTGCATTAATATAGATTAATGCAATGTTGACTGCAAAATCACCAAGGAAGAAAACTGCTGCACTAGATAAACTTTATAGGTCACGTTCCTCCAGTTTCACAGTTTGGGATGACTCTTTGTGTAATAAGGCATGGTGAGGATTGTGATTATCACAGAATAAATGCTGAAGTATTTTAGAAGTGCAAAGCATAACTGCCAATGTTTGACTTCCTCGAAACAGAACTATTTGATAACATTTAGTATCATCAGAGATGCCTAATTAGTGAGAACCTACATGTTTACAGATATTTATGCATATCCATCCATACAGAATGAAGGTACAAATAAAAAGTACATTTTTACTGGAAGGAACACATTAAGAAATTAGAACTGGAAAAATGCAAAGCACTTCTATGTAGGAGAAGTAAGAATTTCATCTTGCTTGTAGTATCAGTAATAAGAATTACTGTTCCATTCTACATTGCAGATATACAAGTATCTTGCACTGAACATATCAGCACTGGTTCTAGAGGTTTATTAACGTGCCCGAAGGAAGGGATTAGAGTAACAACATAACCCAAGTTAGGGAGTTTCTCAGCAATTTACATCTGTCTGTAAAAATAGACACCTGAACATCACTGGGACTTCCCACATAGCACCTGATGGAATGATCTGATCCTTCTTTTCCTTGATATATTCTCTGTACTTATTTCAGAGTCTCAGCAGGGTAGATGTAACTGCATATTGCACAGGTTGATTTTTCTGAATACTGCAGGCACTGAACTGAACTAGCAGCTTTGCATTTCAATTCCTGTGGTTTCATCAGGCTGAGACACACATGTGCCTTTTGTGTTCTTCCCCATTACTGATCAGTTTAAAGGGAATTCCAGAAAGAGTAGGATGGTTGGGCATATTTCCTCTCCCTATTCCTCACATCTGTTCCCTTAATAGTCTAAGTGAAGTGTAAATCTGCGGGACTGCTTTAATCAGATGGAGTGGGAACCAGGCGTGTCTTCAGCCCTGTGGATCCTTAAAATATAGCACTGAGGCACTGGAGCTCTTTTTCGTGTGGTGCAGGAAATACTTTTCTTGAAGGAAAAAATTAAAAGAACATGGAATGCAATTGGCAACTCTTAATAATGAATGAATCATCATGGTTATCTGTACAACCTTTTTTAATAATGTGTTTCTTCCCAGACACAATTTTTCAGTGCCTAGAGGTTTTTCCCCCTCCCCTTTGAATTAATTATTCAAAAAAATGTTCCTTAATATCACTGACAAAAGTGTTTGTGACATGTCTCTCTGTGAACACAAAACTTTATAAACCACAAAACTTCATTCTGACCTCGACCATTTATAGTCTTCAGGAAGGCTTAGAATTGTAACTGCAATTTAGGTGTGAGTCTTCATGTAACCTCTCCAAGGAAAAGCACAGATTGCTGCAGATCTTTACACTGAGATTCATTGGCAAGAATCTGAATTCAGGAGAGGCATAATGAGGAGAAATGGCACGAGCCATAAATCTTTAAACAGAAGTAAGGGGTGTATATTGCCCTGAGCAACATTTTGGGCTCCCTTTTCTCATGGGTTGACCAAGTGCCACAGGTTGGAACCTCCCCAGTTCTTAGAGCTAATGTGCCTGTGCAAATTGAGCAGACACTGTTGTTTAGGGTGTAATATTGACTTCTTTGCATAAGCTTCCTTGTTATTGTGATTAGTCACAGCAGTGTGCACTGTATTTTGGAGATGTTAGTCACGCTGCAGATGTGTCATAACTTGTTATCAAGACAAATGGCTGTTCATGGAAGAAAGGTTGCACCTGTGGAAAAGAGATTCAAGAGACAACCTGTGCATCACCTCAGTCGATGGCTCCCAGGTTTACATGTGTACCAAGGCTAAGAGGGCAGGAAATGTTGGATTTCTGACACTTTGTTTTGTGTTGAGAGATGGGCAAAGTGTATGAAGAGAAAAGCACACAACATATTTCTTCCCGAAATTATGCTGCTGACTTTCTAAAGCCAGGAATCCTCAGGAGTTTTATAATAAAAATAAACTGTCATCCTGCAGTATTTCACTCAGTCATCATGTTTCTGCATGAATCATCAGATATTTATTTTTCTTAACATTGTAAAGCATGTATTGGTCTATCTACCAGTTGCAGAACACTTAAAATGGCCTTAAAATATGATGTGCTGCTTCAGGCCATCTAGTAAGAATATTGAAGGCCTGAAAGTATAATTTCTCAATATCTTTTCTCTTCAGCTGTTGATATCACACTTACTACTCACTTAGCAGTATAGGACAATGTAGCTATGTAGGACCAATTATCATCTGCAGTGCAATTATTTAGGTACTACTGGTGGTTTTCTGGACAGTTTAAAACTAATGTAAACACAAAAGAAGATGCAAATAAATTAGCAAGGCAGCTTAAATTTAGTGCCAGCAAAAGCAACTTGATTCACATTGCTAGGCTACAAATATATTGAATCTGCTTTCTCCCAAACACAGAATTAATCTATATAACTCATTGCCACAAAATAGTAAGCTCTTAATGGAATTCATCGACCACATATTTATATGGCTATTGAATGTCACAGGCATGATGGGCACTGTGCAAGCATAGTTCTGACGATTGCAAATCCTCTCAGAGCCTGCAAATTAGAAAGAAACCCTCCCCAGAAGGTGAGTTATTTCATAATCATCCATTATAGGATCTCCTGCATCTTCAGCTGCCTCTGGTTGCTCTGGGAGATGCACTTTTCTGTCTGACACAGCACAGGTGTTTATTAGTTAGGATCAGTCTTATTCGTGATTTAATGACAACCAAGCTGTTCATCAGTGCTCAGTCAGTTGCTTGTCCTGGAAGGCACTGAGGTCTCACCAGGACCCTAACTCACCTGTCCTGGCTGTGTCTGGAAGCTGAGAGGTGGTGGGCAGCACTTTATGGAACGCCTTGGTGCCACATATAGAAATGATTTTATTTTATTACAATGTGCAGGACTCTTTCCCCATCCTGCTCTCTCCATGAGATGCTGCCATTCCTCCCCAGAGCTGCTGAATATTGTGGTTAAGATTGGACAAATCTGGTGGTGGTGCAGAAGTCTGCAGCTCTGCTGCATTCTGTCAACAGAGAGACAGGGAGCAGTGAGAAACCCTGACAGACACACCCTGGGTGGAGCAAAGCTGCAGTTTTCCTGGGCTCCCTAAGTGCTTTTGCACCTGCAGAGAAGCTCCTCAACCTTCAGCTTCTCCATCAAAACCAGAAATTTTGGCATCTTATCAGTTCAGCCTGGCTTACATGATGCCCTGAGGCCTCTTTTGCCCAGTTACTTTCAAAAAGGCAAAATTATTTCAGACTTTAAAGTGAATTTTTTTAAAGCTAATGGAGCTGTATTGGAAGAAATCTGAAATGGAAATAAACTTAAAGCAATGTGAAATACCAGTCCTTGCAAGGTGAACCGATAGAAGGTGAACCAATGTTTGCATAAGGATAAATGCATATATATATAAATAAACAGAAGATCTTCAGCTTGTGTCATGTAGCTTCTGAAGATTTAGAATTAAAGGGAAATTTAGCAAATAGATAGATAGTTAAATATTCATCTTTAATAAGTAATGCTCTTCAATAATGTGCATTGTTGTACTAATGCATAATAAGGAGTATTAAATGGTGAGGATGGCTTTACTGTCATTTAAAATTCTTTCTGCTGTGGTCAGGGCAACACTCAGTAAGAAGCAAAAGACAAAGTCCCATCTTAAACTGACAGTGTTGAATTCCCAGTGAGACTGCCATGACATTCCTATGACAGCAATTGTGCTGAGCCACTGATGTGAAGAACACTTTAAACACCTTGTCCTATTGCTGCCTTCAGTCCAAGTTAAATGGTTAAAACCAGGAAAACAGAACTTCTAGCCTTCATATATCTGTTGCTGTGCTGGCCTTTAAAAGCTGAGGGGTTTATGGTGTAAAATTGCAATTCAGGGTATTTGGGGGATTCTCGCCCAGATTTTTCTGTCTCAGGAGGTTTATTCTCAACTTTTTATACCTTTTTTCTCACATGCATAACACCTGCATGCCCTTTTACTCTTTTATGGTTGTTCAATGCACATCAGCATTCCAGGCTTCTCCTTCAGTGCTGCTCACCTGTCCCATTAGGAAGCTGCTGAAAATGAGATGGGTAACTTTAAAAAAATGTGCTTAAAGGCTTGCATATGTACACAGTAAGAGCCCTAGAGGAGGGGGGGAAAGCTATTTGTATGTTCTAAATTTGCAGCTTTCACCCCAAGATTTGGTCTCAGCTGTTGAAGTAAGCTAACTACATTTCTGGTTTCTTTATACCTGCCTTGTTCTGTGCTGGAACCTCTAATTCCAACATGCAGAATTTTTGTGCTATTTTTCTGTGCTATTAACATTCAGATGGAGGTGGTGGTGTTGCCACAGCAGTTTAATACCCTCTTTTGCTTTGCCATCAGGTGGATTGTTGATGTAGAAAGTGAAGCAGTGAAGTGAAATACCCATGGTGATGTGTAAATGGGTGAACACGTTTTTCAGGCACCTTTGCCAGGAATCATAAAGTGTGTGGAACATCCATTTAAATTTTTATATTTGGCTGCATCTCATTCAATTAGTCTATCAAATTCCTCATTAAAGTTCTTGAGCATTTAAAACTACATAATTAAAACACCATTACACTTGGTGGAGGGGAAAAAAATCTTTAAAGTGCTCTGTATCATTAGGAAAAAAAAACCATCAAGGAGTGATATTGCATTAGTATTCATTACTATTAAAACATGTTGGAAGTGGAAAGAATAAAAAGGATTCATTTTATAATGCCAGCTCCAGGAATGACCTAAGGCTTCAAGTTTATATTGATTCCTTTAGTTTCTGGTTTCTATGTGATCACTGTGTACATACAGGAAGAATTGACTGAGAGACATTTCAGTAAACCATTCCAACTATTCAATATCTACCCATACCTCCCTAAATCACCAATTTCAGTACTGATTCTTTTTAAGAACACACTTCATTAGAAGTGATTATAAGAATGATAATGAAGGACAGTTTCATTAATAGTACCTCTCAGTGATTGCAGATTATGGTATGGAATAAATCAATTGATCAATCAAAAAGTAGATCCCCAAATAAAACAAACAGAAAGGCAGCAACCTCTCCATGCAATGGAGAAACTGTCCCAGATCCCTTGGTGCATAGCTGGGGATTTAAATAATGGCACTTGAGATTTTTCTTTTTCCTCAATAATGTCATAGACTTTTCACCAGAAATTTGCTTTTATTGGCACAGCATGCAACTAATGGCTTGTCTTGTTTTTGCATTTTAATACCAAGGGCAAGAACACCAAGGCTGTGGCACTCATGGGAATGACAGATGATCACAGCCTCAGAGCAGGGTGCAAAGGTGTGTGTCCCACCTGGCACACCTCGAGCAGTCTGACACAGACTCAGCAAAGGCAATATGCCACCTTCATTTATAAAACACAGGACACAGCACACTTGAAAAATACTGATTTTCATTTTTTCATGGAGAATAACCTCTGGCAAAATTCAATTTGCTCTTCACTTTTTACCGCCTTTTAAAAATAATTGTATCTCTAGGAATTTCAGTAATTGGTTCTATTGCACTTACAGTTAATTATATATTTTTGATTAATGTATTCTATTATGAAATAATTTGCTTGGAATATCTGGTAGTGATTTAATTTCCAGGTTATTGTCCTTCTCAGCAACCTGAGGAATTGGCTTCCAGATAGTGATGTGAATGGGTTTTGGTGACAAGCATTATGATCTAAGATAAATCACTGCATTCTAGTTAGTAACCTTTATGTTGTCAAATATGTCAAATATTGCCTCTTAATTGATTTCATTTTTCATTTTAATTAGATTTGGTATTCACAAAAACCATCAGAAAGAGCAGAATTGAGAAGTAAAGCTTTTTAAAAGCATGGAAATTGAGTTCAGCAATACCAAAGACAGCTGGGTTTCATCTTGTAACAGACATGCAAAGACATGGGGTTTCATATTTGCATAGATACTTCTCTATGCTTTAATTTTAGTGGAGCCTTCATAATATAAAAGTTACTGATTTTTAAGTTTATTTTAATTTTGCATCATTTGAAACAATGACACAAAATTAAAATAAACCACAAAAGCGGCTTGAACTTCTAGGTAAATGGAGAAAAGTGTGCTATCAAAAAGAAAACACGGGAAAACAAGTTTTCACATTTGTAAATCACAGTAGATGCTTCTTTTCAGTAGCTCTGTAATTCAATACCTTTATTTTCTAGGGTGATTGAATTAGATGAGATATTTATACCTAGAGATCAAATGAGCGATCTTGCAATTTTGTGAGAAACCTGTCTTTGAATTTAAATCTCTCAATACCCAAGCCAAGTGGAAAAGTACTTATATTTGCTTAAAAAAAAATCACAAAGGGAAGAGGATTAAACAACTGAGTCTAATTTACCGCTTAGAATGCACAGGTACCTAAGTGCTGGGGCATTGTGAGGATTAGACTGTCCTTGGCTTCCTAAACACAAATTTTCAAAACATGCCAGGAAGGCTCAGGTAATTGAGAAGGTAATTCAAACAGCACTACTTTTGGGAAACAACCAGTTTAATTTTAATGACCTTTCCAGAAGTCTGATCTGTTCCCTTGTTTACATGTTTTTGCCTCTTTGCTTCAGGAGTGCAGTCAGTGGTAGTTAAAACCCTGCTGGAAATCCTCTCTTCGTGTTTTCCTCACTGAGCTTATTTTATGAGAAAACATTTCCAGGAGTTTTCTTGTCTGGTTTTTTTTTTGTTTGTTTGTTTTTTTGTTTTTTTTTTTTTCCCCTGGCATTGGCAATTTGGCTACTTAAAATACATGGCCTGTGCCAGCTGATCTCATGGCTAAAATTCTCCAGGTTCCGTGAGGTGCTGATTGCAGCTCCTCAGTTTCAGGTTCCGACAGTGGCAGCCATGGCAGGTGATAAATCTGTTTCCTTCTCCCTTCACATTGCTGTGCTGTTACCTGTGTGGTCTTTTGCTGATGATTACTGGTTTGTCTGGGGTTTTTCTGTTCAGCTAATTTCTCCCTCTGTAGAGGATTTGTATTTTAGCAAAATATCTTTGGAAATTTGGCTGATTTCTATGAATGACGTCAAAATTAGTGCACCCTGAGCTAATATGTGAGTTTCTAGGTAGGTAATCCTAGTATTTGAGTTTCTAGGTGGAGATTTAAAAAATAAAACAACAGCCCCACACTTCAGAAGAGTATGAAATCTCATCTTTTTTTTGTAACTATGAAAACTTACTTCTGAATGACCTAAGGTGTAATGTATGCTTCAGGTAGTTTGGTATTTTTGATATAATTTTAATACTCCCAGGCATAATTATTTGATATAGAAGTTAATGTGAAGTTGCAGTGTGGTTAAAGAATAGACAAGGTACAAATAATGAAGACCAGACAAAGAAGATAATTGAAACTGCTGGGGGTTATATTTGCCTTTGCATCAACTTTCTTTTAAAACCCTCCTCCATGTAAATCCAATGAACTGGAACAGTCCAAGTCTTCATCGACAACTAATCAAGCAGATACTAGTTTTTTTTAATGGTGAGAAATCACAGATCTAGTTGTGACTAATGGAAGCTGTGGTAGCTCATCACTCATTAAAAATGTGTTTATGATGGTTTTTTAAGGAAGAGGCAGGATATGGCAATCATAGGCAAAAAGAAAAAGCCTCTGAGAATAGAGCTGGCCAATACTATTTTTTCAGTCAGAAAAGAACCTCCCAAAGCTGTAAACTTTAATTAACAGTTTATTAAAAACTCTGATGAAACCTCCTCTGGGATTGCATCAAATAAACACTAATAATAACCTTAATATGAAAAGTTTGACAGTATAAGGCTTCTCCTAATCACAAATTAATTTCTTGTATAGATTTGATCAACCACAAGAAATACCAAAACAGCTCTTTTTTTCTATATACACATAGATGTTTGTGTAAGCATATAAATACATAAACAGATATGTAAACATGTATAGTGTAAACATTTGTGCTTATGCAGGCATTTAATGTGTATAATTAATGTGTGGATGTATGTCCATATACTTTGTATTTGTAGATAATAAATAAAAACTTTAAAGAGAGTAGTGAGAGCTACCAGGGCTCTCACTACTCTCTTTAAATGATAATTGTTTTTTTGGTATCCTGAATACATATCCCAGCTCTCTTCAAGAGGAAAATATTAATTTAGTGTGTACAACCAGCAACATTACATGGATTGGTAAATACAAGGCACCAGTTTTATTTTCTCAGTGTTTTCCTTGTGTTTTATAATTGAATAGACTCTACAGATAATTAGACTCCTTTATGAATTCTATTAGGTTTTAAAACTGATTGATGGTTTTAGTGTGAGGAATCCAGAAATCTGAAGCTCTCGGACTTTAGTTTTCCTATCTGCAAACACATCTAATTCTAAATTGGTGCCTGTGTGCACTGCAATGGAAGCACTTTAATTCTTATCTCTTCTTCTCCACAGCTCCTCGCAGGCAGCTGTGGGAGGGTGTGGGAGGGGGCAGAGCTGTGTGTGCTGTGTCCCAAAAAGGGCCCCCAGTCTGTCCTCTGTGCTGGGCTTGCCTTGCTGCTCCCCAGAGGGTGACAGCCAGAAATTGCACCCACCTCTGGGTTATTTTACTCAATTCAGAGAAATATGATAAAGAGCAATATTTTGGTATTTCTATGTGTGTTTTAATGCTCTCAAAACCAAATACACAATTATTTTCATGTCTTTTTGGTCTCAGCCAGCTGTTCTGTTGGAAGTAGGGGTTTTTGACTAAGAATAGGGAAAAGTTACAGAAAGGATTTGCTCTACCAGGAGTGCAGGGGAGAGTTTGGGTCTCAGAGGGGAGATGTAGGTTAAAACAAGGTGTAAGTATTTAGGAAAATGTGAGCTGTGCTTTTCTGCTTTCTTGGACACATTGATAGGAGACACTACCCAAGGTCTCTCAACAGAATCCTTAAAATAAAGCTCAGTATAAACACAACTGAATTAGAGCCAGTGAGTTGTCTGACCTTTTCTTTAAAGCTAAGAACATTGGGTAGTGTAAAGGTGAAAAAGCAGGATAATAGATCCCTCTGGGGCTCAGGGTGTGCATGTTTGCCATCCATACCGTGTGTTTGGGCTGGCAGGGTGATGCTCCTGGGGGTCAGGGCTGATGCAGAGCCATCCCGCCACATGGGGCAGGGTGTGTGGGGACACCCTGGTGCTGTCACCCTTTGTGGCACAGCTGGGCCAGCACCTGCAGCAGGGGCCATGTGCCCCCCTGCCACACTGGGTGCAGGATTGTTCCAGTGCTCTGTTCTGCTCCTGGGTTTGTCACGGCTGAGACTGAAGGGCAACTGAAGGGAGATGCTCACACATCACAGTCAGCTGGCACCTGCCTTTCCTCAGCACAGCATCTCTGACTTCTCCCCTCTGCTCCTTCTTTGGGCCTGGGAGGTCAGGAGTGCCAAGTTTCTGCTGCTGGCTCTCTGACCAGGGCTGCAGCTGACTTTGCCAGTTTGTTGATCACATTGCTATATGAACCTGGAAAATGCAGTGGTTTTGCAGCACTCTTAATGATTGCTGGCTGTGGCCTTCTCCAGTATAGTGTAAAATTTTCAAAGTAGCTCTCAAAATATGTTCTTCCAAAAACCAATTTGATCTAAAGCAATTGAGTAGAAGTCCAGCTGTGAGCTTTATGGGTCAGTTTTGTTTATCTCCAGCTAATGATTTTGATTTTTCATATTTTCTATAGTTACTTTTACTTCTCCTGCTGTGTTTTTGTTCTTTCTAAAAGCCATCTGTCTTTTCCCCCTGAACTGCTTCTCCTGCAGCCAGTCCCTGACACTTGCTGGGCAGCAGGGAGCACCAGGCTGTACAAAACCTCAACCTTATCACTCAGCTCAAGCTCTGTTTAAACTTTTAGCCTGGAAAGCTGTTCTGAACTGACTGGGTTGTGCTGGGTCAGCTACCCCACGGTCAAGTGAATGTGAGGGGAGTGAAACTGGTTCCTCCATCTCCTTCAGCTTCACCTGAACCTTCTTCTGGTTCCTTCTGGCCAGGGACACCAAATGGATTCCCCATGGATGGGGGGCAGAACCAGGGGCTGCCAACAAGGTGCAGCAGCAGCCTCAGACATGGTGGGGACCCTGGGCTGAGCCAGAACAGCTCCTGAGCAGGACTGGCTGGGGATCAGGGGATGCTGGACGTGGTCATTGAGATGTATCAGTGCCCCCAGGGCTGTGATGGATCATTTGAGAGAATTTTAGGATCTTGAGATGCTTGCACTAGATATTAAGATCATATTAAAATCTGCATTGGAAAGGCCAGAAGTTAGTTTATTTATGATTACAAACCACCAAAAATATAAAAAAAACCCCAACAAATAACCCCCCAAACAATCACACAGAAAACTCCACTCTGTTCAGCAAATGAGCACAATGAATTTCAGTCACCCAGTACTAAAACCACGTTATTGCAAAATGTCCTGTTCTTTATCTGTGATGTGGCAGATGTCACGGCCTTTGGGATTTGTGGGAATCTTCAGCTGGGAATCTTCATTAGCTCCTGCAGGATTTAAAGCTACATTTGTTCTCAAAGAGGAAAAGAGGTCTCAACCCACAAAATTTAAACCCCATATATTAAGCCATTGCTTATAAATTTCTGAAAGGGTTTTTATCCAGATTAGGAGCTACTTAGAGTGTCTTTGAATCATAAAAATGTACAAGTGCAAAATATGAATGAAATGAAGGGACAGGTCTATGTGTGCACAGATTTCATCATCTGTTATACCCTGAGGGGCAGATTCCCCATCCAGGATGGGAAGCCTGCCCTGCAGCTGCCATGCTCATGGAAGTGAATAGTTGAAATTAGCATTTAGCCCTGGGCACGTTATCTTGTTCTGGATATGGCAATTTTCTAAGAATTTTTACACCACTGAGCAATTCTCTTGATTTGTGGATCAGTGCCTCAGCTTGGACGTCAATTTACTCACAGTTTAAAATGAGTTGAACAGAGTAGCTGGTTTGAGCTGGGATCTTATATAATATATAATATAAGTGCATAATTTTATATGTAAAATAAGTTGGATTTTATGGTGTGTCAGTATCTATTACAATGATAGCACTTTTTACCACAATTTTTTGTTTGGAAACAGATTTTTGCTCGATTTTGGATGGTGCAGACATTCAGGCTTTGTAGAGCTGGAGTAAAAGTTTACAAGCTTTCCCATAATTAGCTCAGTGATAACCGAGTACCTAAAAATTGAAAATACAAAATGCTGGAATGTATGCTCACATGGGATACTGTTCATATTGGTGTGGTCATTAAGAGGCTGTTTCTATCAGTATCTAAAATTGGAGAACATTTGTTATCATTTATGAAGCCTCAGCAGCACTAAGTGCTTCCTGTGGAGTCCCAGCTCTTCCTGCAGAGTCTCTGTTCTGCTCCCTCACAGCTGCTCCTCCCTTGCAGCTTGTCTGTAATAGAACTAGAGAAAAACCCCCATGTTCATCTCTAAATTTTACAACCAAAGTGTGTAATTGGTGCATGGGATGGTGCTGTGGGGATTTCCAGCAGCCCTGGCAGCTCCATTTCCTCACGTTCACCGCAGAGCTCTCCCTGGCTGCTTGTTTGTGGTGTCTCCTGTGTCCTGTGCTTCAGAGCTGCCCTTCAATGTCTCCTGTATTCCCCGTGGGAGTGTTAGAAGGCTTCTTGTGATGTCTTCAAAACTACTGAGTTTTGGACAGATGTGTTTGCAAAAATCCATGAATTTCTGTGCCTTCAGTGTTAGCACACCAAGGGTTCAGTGTCCCCCTGCAAAAGCACCTGTGTACAGCGCTTTTCATTGGGGCCATAATATTCCGTTGGTGCATTTTGTACTTATACTCCTTTCACCTTGTTTTAGATTTTTTAATAAACTGCACTAGTATCACATTCAGACTTTTTCTGCTTAAACTTTCATAGGGCAGAAAATGATTTGTAGAACCATAAAGTATCTATAATGTGGTTGGTGAGCAGCCCAAAAGAAGGTAAGTACTCCAGAAATTAGTTCAGAGCACAGATGCAGAAGAACAATTACATTCATTATAAGATAAACTTAAAATTGCACTTTTATTATATTTTTATAACTTGGATATTTTTTGTTTACCCCCTCCCTCAAAACTATGCAGTATTTTAGTACTCTGCTTTATTTTAGTATTTTTAGTACTCTGGTTTATTTTAGTATTTTAATATTCTGTAGGTACTTTTTTCTCACTGTGATACTGTTACTCAAAAACACTCTTTCTGTGTCCTCTAAGAAACTGTGACAGAGATCCTGGTAACATTTATTGAAGTTTTCAGGGTAATTGAGCTTTGATGGAGCATAGACACAGAAATAGGCTGGACAACTGCCAGGAGCCATATCTTAAGTGCAAAGAGGTATTTGCAGTTGGTGGAAGTAATACACAAAGAACACACATAGTATAGGAAAAGCTGACAGGATAAATCCTGGCTATAGGTGAACAACATTATCTTCACATGGGGTTAAAGTTGGGATTTTTTGTAAAGCAGTTCTAAATGACTTTTATAGAAATTAAAGAACTGACTAGTTTTTTTATTATTCCAAAATCTGTGCTTATTCTAGAGTTCTCCAGCTACAAATATAGTGCTACTCCTGTTTTCTTACTTTACTGAGGCCTCTGTTATCTGATATTTATTTTTTTAGTTCTTCCCTGTGAGTTTTCATTAAAAGCAGACTGATTTGTTATGGTACAAGTCCAAAACTGAAGGGAAAAACGTGCTCACTCCATTTACCTCCCTCTCAAGCATGTAACAGTGAAGTTGGAAGCCCAGGTAATCTCAGTGGACCCTGATAGGTAGGTTTTCCAGAGATGACCATAAATTGTTGCTGTGTTCTTGCAGAATTGTGGTAGGAAGGCACAAAGAGATGCCGGGACACAATCCTGTGCCCCGTGCTCTGGGGTGACCCTGCTTGAGCAGGGAGGTTGAAGCAGGACCCACTCTGGATCCTTCCAACCTCGCAATTCTGTGATTGTGTAGATGTGGTCCCAGGCAGTTTGAAACAACTGATAGTAAGTTTCAGCTTCCAATGGTGCTGGAGGCTGTGGCTTGGCCTTGCCCTCATTGGGCTGGTACTACCAGACTTTCCTGGGTGTAAAAAGACTTGAGGGCATTGCAGGATCTCACTGGAGCTCCATGGAGAAGTTCAAATGCACTCAAATAAGGCTCATGGATGGGAGATAAAGCTGGAGAGAATTCTCATCCTTATGTATGTGTGTGTCAGGAGAGGTTTAGGTTCGATGTTAGGGAAAGGTCTCTCACTCAGAGGTGGCTGGGCACTGCAATTCCCCTCAGGGCAGTGGTCACAGCACCAAGCCTGACAGAGCGCAAGAAGCATTTGGACAGCACTCTCAGGCCCATGGTGTGATTCTTGGGGCTCTCTTGAGCAGGGCCAGGAGCTGCACTTTGGTCATCCTTGTGGGCCTCTTCCAGCTCAGGAAATTCTAGGAGTTTGTCTTGTGGTGTTTGTAGGACCAGGGCCCCACACAAATGCTACAGCAGTTTCCATCTGTAGGTTGTTCTTGACGGACAGCTGGTGTCTGTTTAGGGCCCCTTTGGACCACTTAGGTGGTATAAAGGAATGGATCTCAGAGCACAAGTTTTAGCAATATTGATTGCTCTCACTAGGCACATTCTCCCCTTTTCTGGCACAGCCCCCCCAATCCAGCTCTTATGGTACTTGGTTTGAAATAGCTGATGTATAATCTTCAGTTTTGCTAATGCATTTTGCCATCTAAATCTGGGTTGGGGGAATGAGCAGCAATGTTCGACTTGCACTACCCTGAATTAGTAGAGCTGCTCATCACAAAGCCACTTGGTAAATCCTTTTCCTTTTTCCTTCATGTCTCTTTGCCCCTCTAGAGAAACAGGGCATTTATTATAAAAAATTCTTCAATTCTGGGAATTGTCAGCGTAATTAAAAATTTTTTTAAGTTTCATTCTGACATGTGAGAATCCCAAGAACAGTTATTGCTCTTGATTAAGAATGAACTCCAACTCAGTAATAGAGAAGAAAGGTTTATTCTGTGTTTTTCCCTGTGTGTGTTTCTAAACAAACCTGTCACATTTTCTCCCCTGTTGCTTTGCTCAGGTAAGATGAGCTCTTTGTAAACATCTACAAGCATCCTACTTCACAGCCCCCTTCGAGATCTTCTGTGCAAGAGGCTGCAAAAACTTGACAAGGAGGGAGTGGGTGATTTAGTATCAGGATTGCCTCCCTGCTGAGAAGAGTGCTCTCAGAGGTTTTTGTGCTCCCTTTGTTTTTCTGTCTCCGTGTGTTGTCTGTTGTATGACCTCTCTTGAGGAAAGAAGCCTTGTTGTTGTTGCTGTTACTGGTTTATTCCACACCAGGGACAGCCAAATTCTGATCCCATGTCAGTAGCTCCACACATTATTGAAGTACAAATAAATAAGTTCATGCAGGGTGCATTCAAGACGGAAGGATGCAGCTCTCATAAAGCATTCCCAGTGTCTCTTAGATAAACTCAGAGATGTGTTCTGTGCAGTTGTTGTCAGATGTGGAAGATGCGTTCTAAATGAACAAATCTAATGAAATTCAATTATTGAAATAGCTTATTTTTTTCTTCACATTTTTTTGTCTTGATGTAATTTGGGAAGGGTGATGGGAATGTTTTAGTTATTCAGGTCTGAGGTACACAGAGTTCATCAAAGTGAATCCAATTGGAATTAGCTTTGTAATGTGTTTGCTGTGTAATAACACAGAGGTTTTGTGTCTGCTCTGTGTGTGTTGATACAAAAAGAAAAAAGGGGAGATTTGTTGGTATCTCAGTAAATGCCACATATTTAGCAAGAAAAGAGATAAAGTTCCAGGTCTGCCTGCTAAGCACACCTGGCTTCCACAGTAATTTCCTTTAATGGTAGATACTTGTTTGCATGAGATGCTGTTGCTTAGTATATTATGCAGGCAATTTCATGCTGCAGACAAAAGGTTTACTTTGGGACTGCCTCTCAGCTCAGAGATATGCAGCATTTTTCTATGGAACTTGCATAAAAATCAGGCAGATTTCCAAATCAATGTGTGCCTTCTGTAAATTCCCTCCCTATGCATGAATTTCACATATTCCAGAGTCAGATGAGAAAAGCCCCCACTATGTCATGATAGAAATATATCAGTGATGGTGTAATCTGCTTGTGACTGAGGCCTGTGGTGTGGCATTCTAGGCTGAGGATGCAGATGAGTTTGTTTTGCAATAGTTCATAAACCTTCATTTAGCATTAATGCACAATATCTTACAGTATAATGATGGCATGGCTGTGGAGGAAATGAGGACAGCATTTGCATGCTAACAATAAAGAAGGGATAAACACCATTTCACTGAAAGGCAAAATTAGGAACAGAAACAGCAAGTGTAAATTAAATGTTTAGAGTCGTTACTTCCAAGCCATTTAGGATTTCTCCTGGCTGGCCGGCAGGAGCAGCCCAATCCCATGCAGAGGGAGACACAGGCTGTGCCTTCTCTGCTGCAGCTCCTTGTGCTCCCCCTGCCTCCCCAGGGCTGCCTTCAGGGCATTTCCACAGCCTGCTCGGGATCCTGAGGCAGAACTACTGCTTGTGTGTGAGAAAATCACAAAATACCCTGTGGTAGCCAGAGGCAGAGGCGAGGATGAAAAGGTGTCTGAAAGAACAGCACTGTCATCTGTGACAGGGCACAGAGCTGCAGGGTTGTGGTCCTGCATCTGCTCTTGGGCTGCCTGAGCTCTTTAGGGTTTTTTTTTTAAACAATTTTTATCTGGTTTTTAAATTTTAATAGACAATATCACCTCTCTTAATCTAGGGTGAGGTTAACTGCATCATACAGCTTTATGTAATGACTGACAACAGATTTCATTTATCTTACTTCTGTGCTGCTATGGGTTTTATTTTGGTTTGTTTGGTTTGTTTTTATTTTTTTTTTAATCTAAGTATCTATGTTTAATGTTTCAGTGCTTACTGCAAATGTCTTCATTTGCTAAAGGATTTTAGAAACTATACATAAACTCCACCAAAACAGACTAAGTAAAACAGACTTTTTAAAAATGTGCATTTGCTATATGAAGTTCTCTGGGGATGGTGATTACTCTGTTAAACTATATATAGGCATTCAAAATCAACCAAGTATCTTGGAAAAAAATCATAAAAGTAGTGTCTGCAATAAAGAAATTTCTTCACAGAAAGAGTTTCCAAACACTGGAACATGCTTTTCAGTGAAGTGTTTCAGATCTGAGGGAATTTAAAAGAAATTATGTGGCTTAGTGGTGGACTTTGCAGTGCTGGCTTAATGGTTGTACTCTATGATCTTAAAGATGTTTCCCACCTGAAACAAATCTCTGACTCTCAGGAACAGGGTTGCAAATGTCCTCTGGAAAGAGTCTGGGTAGTTTCTGCAGTGCTGTTCTGCCACCCTGACCTCAGAGTGATGAGCAGGATCATTAAAGGTGTCATTGGTCAAGCAAGGCCAGGAGCTGGGTGGATGGGGGTACAGTGGGTCAGGTGGTGCTCAGACTCAGAATTAACAGTGAAAAGCAGTCTTGTACCAGGAGATGGCATGTTGCTGTTTATTGCTCAGGGGCTCAGAGGAGCCCATTGCCTCTGGAGACCTTTCCTCACAGCTCTGAGCTTTAGGTCTGTGCATGAGATGCTGTGCTTTGAACAGCTGCCCCTGTATCTGCACAGGGGGCAGAAAGAACATTTCAAAGGACTCTTGGTTCCCCATGCTGTGATGTGCACTTTGTCAGTTGTGATAGAGAAGGGTGTGATAAACTATTTATTTTTCTGCACAGAAGAGCAGAGTTTTGTGTCTTTGCCCTTCTCCCTGAGAGAGAAGCCATTGTGTAACAGAATGGAAAAGTAGGGTTCAGCTGGAACCAAATTTCACTTAAATCTGCCACTGTATTTAAGGCATGGGGTGTCTCTTATGAGCTATTGCAAGTTGCCAATCCAACCTGTGCAGTGCCCATATTGGCGGTGCTGACCTGAATAGCATTCATGGATGGCACATGTGACAGATTCCAGACCCCACTGAGGTCTCATTCTCAACTTATCTAAAAATAATACTGATGTCTGAGGTGGACAAAAGGAGCTGAGTCACCTTGCTAATCAAACAGATTGGCCATTTTGCTGTTTTTTTCCCCAATTTAATAGCTCATGTTATTTCGGTGACTTATTCTCCATCTATTGAGCCATGAATAATTTTAATTCTGTTTTAAAAAAACAAACTTGTGTTCATCTTAAAAAAAAAAAAAGAGCTATTTTAGTTATGCTTAGTTTCTGACAGGGAACTTGGTGTCTGCTAGTGTCAGTCTCCCTCCTGTTGAATCATCTTGTTTGATTCTCCTCTACAGATAATAATTCTTTACCCAGGAGAATTTGTTTTCATTTTGTTCTGAAATGAAAACAAGGAGTAGAGGAGCTGATTTGGATTATATTGATTAAACTTTTTTTTCAATAAAGTTAAAAAGAGTTTTCTCACAATATTAATTCTTCGATGATACTGAGGGTTTTGTGTCGGTGAATCATAAAGGAAAACAGTAAAAAAAACTACAATGTTAAATCCTATATGCTTAAACAAACTTTTCTGTTCCACTAATTCTTATATATCCATATATATAGGAATTAGTGGAACAGAAAATTTTGGAGACATATATCTTCTGAGTATCAGAGTTACTATATTTCTACAGAACAAATAACTAGATAAATCCCTAAATATCTTTTTGGATCTGTTTGCTGGAGGGAAAGCTCTAAGAACCCCTCCTTTAGAGTAAGAAGTAAATATTTACTTAACAAAATTTAATTTTAAAAATATGAAGTTTGCAAAGTTCCTCTGAAAAGTTTTGTATTACTTGGATCTTATATCTGCATTTCTATGTTGAAATTAGCCAGAAGGGTGAAAAGACAAGAGACATGGAGGTAAATTTTAAATTGACCAGTAGTATAAGAATAAAATACTTGGGATAGAACAGATATTGAATGAAGTCTTAAGCATAATTTAATCTCACTTTCTTCTATTAATGTTTTATGACCTATTTTGACATTACTGCATGTAGAAGGTGTATCGGTATTTTTGACTGAGTTCTACAAAATCTAAGTTATAAATTCTTATCTTTGCAAAAGTCATTAAGCCAGGGCTTTCTCACAAGAGCACCCTAGTACATGGGGAGGAAGCTGAAATAAGTACTCTGAATAAAAATAAGCTAATGTTGTCTCCAATACTGAATTAAAATATGGGTCCTCCTACCACCATATGTAGTGTAATGTGCAGAAAAGAGATTGGAAACAGCTCACCATTACTTACCCAGCCCAAGTCCACATGAGGAAAACATCACATAGGCCTCCTGTCCATCCTTTTACAAATCTTACATTTTTAAATGATTTGTGGTTTTCTTCCTAACACAATGAAATGGAAGATTTTTGTGGCAGCATTGATTAATGTCTGCATGCTGGGACCCCAGAAGCTTTCTGGGCTGTGTCACAATCCCATTCCTTGACTCTACCTAGACCTTTTAGCACAATTCCACATGAATTTGAACATTACCATCACAAGCTGTTGCTATTGGCTCCATTTTGGTGCCTGGGTTTGCTCTGCACCAGGGTCTGTGCTTCAGTCCTGACCCAGTCCCACTGTGGTTTTTCAGGATGCAATTTTGGCATGGGGCACCAGAACTGCACTTACCTTTAAGATGAAAATTTAGGTTTTCCTGACTAAGTCATTGTCTTCTAACCTGGAATTTTCAGCCCATTTCCCCAGAAGAAAAAAATACCCTTGACAAACTGATGCCTCAGGGACAGGGAGTGGTGTATGTTAAATATGCCTACTGCCTTTCCAACAAAGATTTAAAAATAAATTAAAAAATCAAGATTTCAGAGCTAGCCCAGGAGTCTTAGATGTAGAATTCAATCCATTTCATAAATATTATTTTTGATGCGTGTAGTGAAAATGAAATAAAAATCAAGTTAGTTAACATAAAAAAGAGGAGCCTGATGCTTCAGGAAAGCACCACAGGGCCACTGGTGGTACCATTGCTGGAAAAGCAATAATGCCTCATGATTAGATACCAGCTTTCTCCAGCTGTGCTGTTTCCACCACACTGCTAGGAGTAGATATTTTCTTTCCTCTGGGGTGATACAACTTGATTTAAAAAGGAAGTCATAAACTAGAACACATGACACAGAGAAATAAGGTTATTAAAGGAATTAGCAGACAGTAAGCTGCTGAAGGCTGTCAGGGTCTATAAAATTACAGTGGAAATGGTATTTGTTGACAGTTGTTATATTTTCAATGGCTGGTGGCAAGAAATTCAAAAAAGAGAGTAGAATTGATAAGATTCTGCTTCTATCAAGATACAGTTTGGATAAAAATGCAGAAGTGGTGATAAGACTGAGTAGCGTTTCTGGTATGTGCAAACAATCTGCAGGCAATTAAAACTGAAATTTCAGAAACACTGCCCATGAATCACCTGACAGAAGTCTGCTTTGTGACCATTTTGCAATGCTTCTGGTGCTGCTCCTGCCTTCCAAGAAGTCTGCTAATATCTGCTGGCTGTGCCTGGGCTGAGCAGATGCACAGAGGGAAGCTGGCAGGCTGTCTGTGCCTCCTGGGTTACAGACATTCTAACACCCCCCTGATTTACAGCGAGGGCACTTAAACACTTGCAGGACTCACAGGTTTTGTGGGTTTTTGGTGGCTATTTTTTTATATGGGGGAGATACTTCAATTGGCAGGATGCAAACTGGTATTAAAATAAATAATTTAATAATTCCCCAGAAAACTCTTGCGCTTCTGAAATAGTTGAAAACACTGTTCTTCTTCACCACACCTGCCTGGGGAATTGAGGGACTGGTTGTGTCTCATCCATCCCAGGGCAGCACTGAACAGCTTCAGATTTTGCCCAGCTGTTTGGGGCTCAAAGAGCCAGTTCCTAAAGCAGCATTTCAGGGGTTTGGCCACACCTGTGCCATCAGACACAAACCGCAAGGCCTCTGCAGAACCTGCATGCTGCCTTGTATGTTATTGTACATGTGTGGAAATATTGTTATTTTTTTATCTCAGTAAAAATATTGCTATTATCCAAATTGTTAACTTTGGTTTTGGAGAACAAATATGTATCTGAAAATAATATTTTTTTTAAAGAGTTGTTAATTAAGCAGAATGTTTCCCCTCTGGGGACACATGAAGGGATTGATGTGCTGTATTCTGCATCTCTCTGTAAATCTCTATGGGAAGTCAAAATTGATTCACTACAGTGGTGGTTATGCCCTGAAATTTCACTGAAAAACAGTGTAGTTCCCAATCTTGCTGTCCACATTCATGATTCTAAAAGAGTGTAATAGGATCATATCATCTCATTGGGACCAATTTTCTTCTGTCATATTTAAGCACTACAGAGGTTTTAACGATTTAATGGCTATATTTCATGCTTAACAAGAGAAACACTGTAATATTTCTCATCCTGTTATGAGTGCCCCTCTCCTGGTGCTCTGTTATTAAATATAGATTAGCTTTCCTGGAAAGAAAAAAAAGTGCTATCATGTTCTGATATTTTAGATATTTCTTATTATTCTCCTAAACATTTTGCAGAACTTCTTTTATTATTCTCACCCACAGGATTACAACTTTTAATTTTAATATTAAAATTCCAGCCAGAAGTATTTAAATAAATTTTGTATCAAAGAAGCCAATATTCTGCGCAAAATTTTCTATCCATCTCCTACTGGCTTGTGTCCAAAGGTAATGGGAGTTTGGTGCCCTGCTCTTCTCTGTCCCTGAGCAAATATGTATTTGAGGAGGAGACTGGATCATTCTCCCAGAATGGAGTTTGAGAAAACACTAATTCTAACAGTTGGACTGGATTATATTGGTTGCACTGAATAGTAATTTCATTTTAATGATGTACTTCATGTAGAACAGAAAATCAGAGCTAATCATATGGAGCACTTTTTTTGGCCTTCAGCCTTTTTACACTTAAGCTCTGTCAGGTAATGAAGAGGAACATTCCTTTCAAATATAGACACTGTTTAATGAAGATGCATAATAATTTGCCTCTTGCTAAAGCAAACTCAGTGTGTGAGCCAAAAAGCAGGATTTTTTTTCGTTTTATTCCTTTTTTTTTTTTTTTCTTGAATACCAATCAGTTTCATCTTTAGGCTGGTCATATGTCAATTGCAAAGCAGACTTCTCTAGTGTATCTATGAAGGATTTCCCTTTTTTTTTCTTTTGAGATGGAGAGAGAGTTCTATCTGTATGTCAAGAGAAGTTACTGGCATGAAATAGAAATAGTCTCAAACTTTCCTTAGTGGGCCAAGATGCTGTGTCCTTGTTAAAATTATCTCATGCTCCTGAGCAAGTGAGGAGTGAGAGCAGCTTTGTGCCCCTCTTCACTTCCAATTCTCGGTCTGTAATAGTAAGTCAAACTTTTCTGGTTATCCTACATTGAAATTATTGGCAATAAAGTTTGTTAGCATGGAATGGTGATGTTACCATTCTGAAATAAGGCTTCCAAAAGTTAAACACCAAGAGGCACAGTCTTTTTTTTGCCTTTCATACCTGCCAACTGTAAGAAGGAAGGAAAGAAGCACTAAAATATCTGAAATACACATAATATACTACATTTTGATAAGCAATGATTAAAGCCTATATATCTAAGACAGTAACACTATCATTGCTATGAATTATATGTACTCCTTTTGTTTTAAAACTAACCTTTTGTGTCAAACTTTTATGAATTTGTATTTTTTTGAAGACTTTATTTTCACTTTGAATACGTGCTTTTTCTTCCTTTTGTCTCAAAAGGCAGAAAGTGCCTTTTGAAAAACCTTTGTGTTTCTCTTGACCTATACAGCTGTGTAGCTTTGATCTTTAGATAGTCTGGGTGAGCAGCTGACCTTTGTGTTTCAAAGGAATCAGGATTTTTAGAACTGCTCCTTCCCATTTCCTTCCTAACCACCCCCAAAAAATAACCAACCAAGCCCACCTCTATTCTATTTCAGTGGGAATTGATTCTTTTGTTACTCAGATTCTAAAGTTTTCTTGGAAGGTGTGATTAATGCCTAGAAAACGTTTGGTGCTTGTGTCCACCTTGCAAGCATGAGTGACAGGTATATTTTATACTCCATTCCAATATCTGCACCTCTCACCAGCACTGACTGCCAGCTGTTCCCCAATTGCCTTTTCAGGAACAGGAGGACTTTTACTCTACTGTCCATAAAAATATGCCTCTGCTGTTGCCACTAAACTTTACGGAAGCCATAAAATATCTTTTGGCCCCGACTTGAAACACAAGGAGAATGTTTGCACAATGAACATCAGACATTGTCAATGTTAATGTGTAATGTCTGTTGGCAGAGTTGTCTGTAAAGATTTTTTAGCCAGCCAAATGTTACTTCTATTTCACTCAGAACTCGTGTCTGTCATAGGGTGGGAAGAATAACAGGTTGTATTAAAATTGGCTACAGGCAGTTAAATTTTTTCCTGTTGCTAGCCTTTTGAGGAAGCCCTGGTAGAAATTGTGTGTGTCTATATGTATATATATATATATATATATATATATAAAACACCTTCTTTTCCAGTCTTCTTCAGCTGACTGTGGGTAGTGGAGTGGTCTATTGAAAATCTGATAATTTACAATCTATACACAGATGTCTGTGCATATATGTATATTTGATATAGGTATCTTAATGGATATCTTCAAAGTGATACGCTGGGTCTTAAACAAAAATGCATGAAAAATGGTCAAGGCTTGCAATTAATTCCAGCAGTTCCTGACTGATGTTATTTATGTCCATAGTGACAATATTTGAGTTGATATAGACTAGACTTGGAATAGAGATTTCAAGCTTTATAACTAAGAGTGAGCAAAAACCACAATCTTTTAAAAGATATCAAAGCCACACGGAGCAAAAGAAAAGAAACAACCCAAGAGTCTTTTGTCACTTGTAAGGTTGTGAAGCTTCAGTTCTTACTGCTGTGAAAAACACAGATGTATTATTGTGCACCTGTGTCTGCACACATCAGCATCACTGCCAGTGTTCTGATGAAGACTTGAACTAAATCCCCAGATTTTTAATACAGAACTAAAAACCAGGTCTGTAGTCTGTTAGTCTGTCCTCCAGCAGTGGCACTAATTCAAGTGTGCAGCTGTAATTTTTTTTTTTTTTTTTTTTTTTTTTTTTTTGCTGTAACACAATGTTTCCAGAACTTTTTTAAGAACTTTCAGTCAAGATATGGAAATGACAGGGGAGTTCATAATGTGGATGCCCAGCTATAGATTTATATCTATATGGCACTGGGGTATTGAATGGAGATATTTTGTATAAGGGTTTTTTGCATCCATATCCCAGCTCTTTTTGCAGGCTTGAAGCTTTACATATGGAAGTAATAGACTGGAAGAAATTTACTAGTACAATTAATCAAGAATCAGTCTTGGGAACAATAAAACATATATTTAAAATTCTTGTATAAATGCTGTGTGATAGTCTGCTGCATGGAAACAAAAGAGGCATTGTCAGTATAAAGGAGTATTAGAATATTATACACAAAATTGATACCCATGATAACTTTGTGAATAAAAGTAAATATCTAGTATGGAAATCAGATACATGGGTGTGGGAAACCCTAACATTAACTTCTGCAGGGTGAGGACTCACCCAGCGGGAAGGCTTTAGGTGTAAAAGTTGATATAAGATGATTATGGTTCCCTGAGTGATGGAGCCATAAAAAGGTAAACACAATCTTTCAAAGCACTGCAATATTTTTTCTAATAGAGAGGAAAATATACTTACATTGTAATTACACAAGATGTTTTTCAGCTGTCTGCTGGAACATCAGCACAGTCTTAGTCACTCATGCTCACTATAAAAACAAAACAAACCAACCCCCTCACCTGTTACTGCTTCCAGGCAGGTCAGAAATGTCCACACAAGGAAAGACTGAGGGCGCTCCCTTAAATCACCTATCCAAAGCTCAGATCCTTTGATAAACATGCCAGAGAGGTAAACAGCATGGAGGGAGAAAAATTAATTGTAGAACAGTTGAATATAGAGCAAAGAATATGTGGCTATAAAATTACTCTGAATACACAGAGAATTCAGGTGAAGTTCCCTACCTCTAGGTTGGTCAGGCCTGGTGCTGCCCAAAGGAAGAAACATGACCCTGGTGACTCCTGATGCTCCTAAGGGGATCATCCAGAAAGGATGCCCAGTTAGTTTATAAAGTTGCACAGTACTCCAACTGTATGTGGAGTTTGGAAATATGCTTTGTAACTAAGAACTAAACTAAATCCCTGATTTAAAAAAAAAAGATAAATTATAAGCAGCTGACAGAGTAGCCATTACTACTGTACTCATACCTGGGCAAGCAAAGGGATTTTTCACATAATCATGTATAGTCTTATTTATTTTGTGTACTTCTGTAAGTGTGTGCATGAGCAGCTAATATGGACAGCGAGGCTAGAGCCAAATCCCCAGATTGAGGCACTCCTGAGCTGTGGAGTGTTCAAAATCCAAATCAGGGCTTTACAGCTTGAGCCCTTCTCTAATATTTATTCAGATTTATGATAAATGTAGTACTTTAGAGCTAATTCTTGTTCATAATGTATCTATTGTTCAGTCATGACTAAAGTGTATAAATATCACGCATTTATCTTTGAGCCTGTAGACATTTAAGTCTCTCTGTTCTTCGGGGCGTTATTTATTTATTTACGCCTTTGCTTGTTTGATAGATGGCAGCAGATAAATGTTTCCTAACTGGAGATGTCTCATTAGTTTTTGCTTTTAGTATCATCTGTCATATGACAGCAAACAACGGGGAATTTTTGCACATTTGTATGACTGTATTGCATTTTCATTTATAGCTGCCGCTGTGCTCTCATAGGTGAGGGGATACATAAATATCACCTTTTCCTTAAAGACTATCTTCAAAGAAAATGCATTTATGCTCTAAGCAGAGCCCTGTAGCCCTGTCATCACAGCCCCACTCTTTCCAGGGCAGCAGGCTGGTTGTGTGCTGTAGAAGGTGGAGACTGGAAGCTGGCTCTGCTAAGCCTTGCCTAATGCAAACTGCTTTAGTATGCACATCACATCATGCCGGCTGTACTGCAGGGAGCAGGCAGTTATCGCACACGCGTGCATCCTCAGAGCCAGGATAAACACTCCGTTACTCTCCCTCCAAACTGCTCTTCTGGGAGGCACAGAAAATAAATAGGGAGCGAGAGAGGCATTTGAAGTAACCTTTCTAAGAAGGAGGCAGCAGCCAATAGAACCTTTCTTTCTTTTTTCTTTTTTTTTTTTTTTCCTCTCCCCACTTCTTACTAGAGAAATTCGTGTTACCTCAGCAATTAAGGAGAAGAGCCAGCATCTAGGGTTCCAGGCTGTGAGGGGGAGTAGCAACTTGTACCAGGTAGGAAGCCCTTTCAACATCCTTTTAAATCCATGCAGCTCACTTACTACTTGCTATGTTGCTATACAGTGTCTGACTTGTGGAGACCTTGTGTCTGCCAGTCACCATTCCCCGAGTGAAAGAGACCTTGGGGAGCTTTAATTGCCAATGACCTTCAGGGTATTTCTTAGAAAGACACTGGTACTTAGTGCGGTAAAGTAAAGCAATCTATACTTTCATCTGATGGCTTAAAGTGTGCATTTAGCATCAGGATGCAGCTGGGTGAAACTGCAGCTGTTACCCATCTACAAAACCATGTCACAAATGAGTAAAAATTAGCCATTTTATAATAACTGAAGCAGCTGCTCTGCATTTTTAGCAACACGGCTGTATTACTTTCCAAAACTTATTACCATAAATTCTTTTTGTGTTGGAAAGTCAGCAGATATGCTTTGCTGTATTCAAAGTTATTTTGACAGTTATCTACTATATTTTCATAGTTACTTATGCATATTTTATTAAGACTTTCCTAAACTTTCCCGAGGCAGCTGTCTTGTGGCAGGTTAGCATTGCTGCTAACAAATAATTGATGTGATATTGTAGTGAGTGGTTACGATATTCGCTGTTCAGGGCTGCCTGCTGCAAGCCTGTGGGAACACGGGCACCTCCTGAGGTGTCTGAGGGCTGGGGTAGGATGGAGCCCCAGGTCACAAATGCTCATTTCTCCTGCCTTGGTGCTACAGGACAGAGGGCAGAGCGAGGAGGAGGTGAAAGCTGGCATTGCCCTTGGTGACCCTGTTGTGCAGTGTTTTCCTCCTTGTGCTTTTATTTGTGTTCGCTCGCAGGAATGAACGGTTAGGTGACATCTCTTCCACCTCTACTGTGTGTATTGTGACAGGGATGGGACTTAATAAATTTATTAAAAACAGGAGCAGCAGTTCCATGAGTTGTGGGGTTAGGAGTCAGTCCTGTGAGGGTCACCGTGGTGTCTGTGAGACTCAGACTTTCACTGTGGGACCAGTGTAAGTTGTTTTCTGAGGAGCTAAGGGAGTCTGAGGCAAACTTTTGCAATCTTTAACATTTTCTTCTACACATCAGGCCAGAATTGCCCAGACAAGGAATTTTTAAGGGTAAATATCTCTACATATTTTTAACGTGTAAGCAGTGGCATCAGCAAGTATACCCTGCCTAAGGATTCTGTTACTTGCAAAAATACCTGAAAATGATGCTCAAAATAGTCAGAGCTTAGGTACCGCTGCTGTAATAAAAAATAAATGCTGATAATAGCACAGCTCTCTCAATAGCCACACAACCTTTTCTTGTATGTAATTGCTCTATGCAGAAATAGCTCCATATATTTTGTTTAAAGGTATCTTGTGACTCTTATCTGTAGGAAAAACTATTGAGGATGTCTAAATCCATAGCCTTTTTTTCTGATGAGCATAATGAAAAAAACAATTCTTAGAAAATGAGAATTGTATCTGATAGCTATAAAAGCTAAGAAGGTACAAAAGAAATAGCTTTGAAAATTACAGCTGTGAAATAGAGGTGAGATCTAGTCAGTGACCAGCACTGGTTAGAGGATCTGGCAGTAGGTGAGAACAGTTTTACCCTCTGTTTTATCTGTTCTGAGAAATTCAATGTTTCAGAAAATTCGTACTTGGAAAGTACCAGTTCAATTAGCAACCTAGATGGGAAAGAAAATAGAATGGGAAAGTGATGTCTTGACTCCTTTAATTTCTCTTGATATATGAAATTTGAGATGATGAAAATTATACTCACGCCCTTCACAGGTTGTTTTAACAGGTTGATGTAAAACTGAAGTGAATCATTACCTTGAAGAGAAAAAGGAGGTAATAAGTTGAACACATCAATTTATTTCAGTAGAGACTCATAAAATTCAGGTTTTCAGGAACATTTAAGGTGATTACAGTTGGTGGGTTTGGGATTTATGGTTTTTTGTTTGTTTGTTTTTATTTGTTTGGGGAATTTTTTTAAGCTCCAGTTCAAATGCTCACCCTAGGGATATGTAGAATTCTCAAAAAATCCTAAAAAATATATTATTAATTGACTGAGGCCTTAAATTTTGGATTGAAATGGCTTATTATTTATTAATGCAGTGTCACACCTTGTAGGTTTCTCTGAGAGAAGGGGAATCACAGGGACTGTGCATTGTAATCTAAAAGTTTCTTACCTTGGTATTGCTTGCAGGTCACTACATTTTTATGTAGTAAACCTCAGTTTACTCATAAATACAGGTGTTGGCAGCCGCCTATTTGGGGACATATTGCAGATAGGAGTTTTTCTGGATTATCCTCACTTGCACTAGTAGTGCTTTATGAAGATTTGCTTTTTTGTGACTCCAGTTCTCCTTGTAGCTTTAGAACTTGGCTTTAATTATTTCTTATTACCTGTTGTTTACCCTACTAAAAACCTGCTGAACTAATGTTATTTTCTTCATGACTATAAATCATGTTTTAAACTATAAAACAGATAACAGAAATCTTTATGCTTCATCCCTACCCTGGAAGAGATTCTCCTTACTGCAGAGAGCTTAGTGGGAATATGGGATGGTCCTGTCTCTGGGGGAACCTGTTACCTTTGACAAGACCCTTCAGAAGCTCAGGAGTCACTGATAGCAAATCTATCATGTCTGTGTATCTAAAAGTGGACTGGATTTACTGTCCCAGAAATCTTATAATTTCTCAGCAGAAATGGTGCAATTGGTTCTGTGTAGCTTTTTTAAAATATAAAACCAAGCAAATCTGACTTCCAGAGGTATCAAATCTGACTATCCAGAGCTATCACACTTAGCTGACATTGCATTGTCATATTGTAATGTGTGGATACTCCTTTCCATCGGTGGCTTTGACCAAATCTCTCTATTAGTTCCCAGAACCGCTCTTTTGAGATGGAAAGCTTGGACTCCTAGTGCCTGTGGAAATCACATGACAGAGTTTCAGATTTGTTGCAAGGGTCTTGCCTCTTGATGTATGAAAGGAAAAGTCCCTCTCTACAGCTAATTGATGTTTCTTGGTGCTTTTTGACATTTTATTCTATCAAATAATTGGCCTGAGCTGAGAGTCTGATGTCAGTAAAGGGACTATCAGATGCAATGTATGACACTCTGTGTGTTGGTATAACTCTGTATTACTGTGGGTCCCCAGAGTGGCCATTATCTTTTCATCCAGCTTTAGTTAATTTTAATAACTTCCTGGTATTTTTGGAAGCAAAACACTAAACACACAGTCCCAGTAATGTGTGATGACTGCAAATTTATACATGAGGATTTCCAAACAACCTCACAGGTGGCAATTAGGCTGAGCAGACATGTCAGCACTCAGGCTTGTCTTCCTTCTACTGTGAGCATGAACAAGACTACGAGGCTAAATTTTTCTTTTTCCACTGTCAAGATATTGGGTAACATTTTTCCAAATGAATAGTTGAAGACAATCAGGGACTTTTGTACTTTGCTTTCGACGTGTGCAAGGGATTAGAATTAATGGCTGGACTCAGGGGATCAGGATTAATGGCAAGGCTGACTACACTAACTAACCATTGGACTTCACTGCCAACTTTAAGAAAATTGTAAGTTACTTAACAGCACACAACTTTTAAGATTTATTTAAGTAATAATCCCCAAGAAGCCAATCATTACTAGCAATTAACTGTTGGTTTGTGGGTTGTTGGACCATTAATGTTCTGACAAACTGACTGTTAACTACAGTAACAACAAATTCTGATGTATGTATTTGCTCTGACTGTGGATTTTGTGTTATATAACCTTTTTATTTGCCCCAGACTTTTTTATCAGCTAAGGAATCATTAAATAATTTTCTCTCTGTTAGTGCCTTTTGATGCTATGTGGAAAGGCTGGGAGGTTGGAGCTGTATTTATCATATCTATAAGGTTACAATTCTGGCAGAATGTGAAAAATTTGTTATTTTTTGCCTGAGAATTTATTGCTGTTTTAAAAAAAAACACTTAATGCAGTACTTATGTTTAAATAATAATTTTAAACAAAATATGTATCTGATTATGTAAAACGGTTTTTTTCCTAAATGAAATTATAACAGCCCTGATCTGATTCAATCAGTCCTAGCAGCAGTGTTGAGCACAAGGAAGTTCTGATAAAGGTCATTTGCAGAATAAGCAGAATTGGAAAAAATAGCTTGTCATGTTTTTGCCTTCTTGATATCCTCAGCCTCATTTAGAGTTTAAAATGGAAAGCAAAACTGAATGGTGAGAGACACAGAAAATAAACTGGAAGCTGAAAAACTGCTATTTTGATGAGTTTGTTTAAAATTCTGGCTTTATTTAATGTTGTATTCTATTTCATTGTTCAACTTTTTGGGGGTCAGAAAAATAAAAGGAAAGAAACAGGTTAGATATAAAATTATATCTTTTATAAAGTAGGACAGCTGTTTTATCTCTGTGGGCTTTGCTTGCTTGATCCAGGAATCACCACTAGCTTAGGGTGCAAGTGTGCATGTGTTGATTTTTCCTTAATGGAATTGAGGTGGGCAGCTCTACTAAGCCTGATTAGAACCATCACAAAATCTGCCATGCTACAATGAAATGTAGGGAGATGGATTTAGGTCAGTGTTTAATGAGCCCCACGTACAATACTGGCAGGAAAAAACAAAAAGAAACCTCTTAAAAGTTAAAGTTAAATATGTAATCTGAGTAATTTAGAATAAAAAGACCAACCTGGACACTGGCATACATGATTCTTAGTCTGAATCTTACCTAGGACAGAAAATGACGCTACTTTTACAATCCAAAAGGAAATATTATGCAAGGATTTGTACAATTCAGCCTCAGCAGGTTTGGCAGTGACACTGAGCAGTGAGGAGTGGTTGGTGCTGGGGAGGGGATGGACCCTGAGAAGGACAGGGACCTGCTGGACTGGGTCCACAGGGGGTTACAAAGGTGCTCAGGGGGTTAGAGCAGCTCCCCTCTGAACACAGGGAGGGAAAGTTGGATTTGTTCAGCCTGAAGAACAGAAGGGTCCAGGGATATCTCACTGCAGCCTTCCCGTGCCTAAAGGGGATACAAGAGAGCTGGAGAGGGACTTTTTTATACAGGCATGGAGTGATAAGGGAAGGGGCAATGGCTTCAAATTGATAGGGCAGATTTAGATGAGATGTCAGGAAGAATTTCTTCCCTGTGAGTGTGATGAGGCACAGGAACAGGCTGCCCAGAGTAGTTGTGAATGCCCCATCCATGGAAGTGTTAAAGGCCAGGTTGGATGGGGCTCCTGGTCTAGTGGAAGCTGTCCCTGCTCATGGCAAGGGGGATTGGAACCAGATCATCTTCGAAGTCCCTTCTGACCCAAGCCATTCTATGAAAAATTAATCACTCTTTTTACAGTTCAAAAGCTCTTGTTTTTATATTTATTTTAAGCAACCAGGCACTGCCAGGGTTGACAGCTGGTAAAATTTGTCAGGATTAAGGTTACTTATTGTAGAGCTGCAAGGGAGGCAGAAAGATGGGAGTGCAATTTTTGTTATATTATGGTGCATTAATTTGGTACAATAAATGCATCTCTGGAGTACCTCTTTGGATAAAGCAACTTACTGTGGAAATTATGGGAGGGTGGAGAGGAGGAGGATCTCTGTGTTCAGCACCCTGCCTGGCACAATGTGCAACAATTTGAAGGTACCTGTAAAGAAGCAGAGGAAAGCAACACAAATTCTGAGAAAGAAATTACTTTTGTGAAGTGGCCATGCTGTTGGGTGTAGTTTCCTTCCGTGCTTTTTTCTTTTCACTTCAGTGTCAATCAGACTGGTACAAATCTCTTGAAGAGGACAGACATCATTCAAGAGAAGGAGTAAAGGTAAAACAGTTGTTCTTAGAGACAACTTGTTTATTTTGTGATGTCCTTTCTTAAAATGACAGGTATTTAATTGAAAAAGGTTTTCCTGGTATAAAATATATCCATCAAGCTTCTGACATGAGTGCTTTGTTGAATGTGAGGCATACCCCAGTGTTCCAGACTGGCTGTACCTTTATTTACAATTGCCAAAAAAACACCTGCCAGATTTAACAGCAAATCACCACACAATAAAATGGATCTTTAAGTCAGCAGAAATGAATGACAGGATTCTGTGTTCTATTGCCAGGATGAAAGAATACTTATGTAGGGCACTAAAACAGAAAAATGATTTGCATAGAATAAAACTAATTTTGCCTTATTAATACTTTAGACCTAAAAGTCAGAGAGAATAGACACTATACAGCATACAGAGGTAAGGAAATTAGAACCCTCTTTCAAATGAATTGTGGCCTTTAAGTACTCAAATACTTGAAATTAATTGTTCTTTGGTATATTAATATCAATTTATCATCTAAGATCAACATTTTTTGTAAGGGAGCACAATTCAGGCAGAATGACAGATGAATTGCATGTTGCACTGACATTGCACCCAAACAGCTCACTGTGATTTTACAGCAACAGGAACCAAAGGTCAGCTGCTCAAAGCTGAATTATCAGCTGTGTTGGGGCTCCAGCCTGGCATTCACCACTGGGAGCCTCTGCAGCCAGACAGAACAGCTGCACTTGAGTCTTTCTCTGTTAACAGGAAAATTGTCCCCATTCTTAGGTGGGTTTCCTAAGAAGCTCCTTACAAGGTAGCCTAAAAGTGAGAGATCCCCAGCTCTGAGGTCCATGTCCATATCCTGTCCCCAGACAGAGCATTCCAGAGCTGCATTCCCTTCCTGGTGTGGGCTGCAGTGCAAACAGCCAGGGCTTCCTGGCAGCTGAGCATTTGTCTTCATTCATAAGAAGACACTGAGCTTTTAGGGTGTTATTTTAAAAGTAATTGTTTGTACTCTTCCCTTCAAATGGCGCTTCAATGGCCCCAATACACTTCATGTTTTGAATTTGTAGATTTAAAGAAGGCTCTGCCATTTTTAAAACAAAATTTGAAGACTTAAAGAAGGGTCTGCAGTCTGCCACTGGTCTCTGTACAGGTACTGTACAGAGACCAATGTTAGGTGGGAGGTAAAGAATAAATCACAGCAATGGAAGAATGTCTTCTTTACATGCTGTGTCCTTGCATAACATGGTCTTTCTTAATATCCATTTGGTATGATGCTGAAATTTTCTGATTCATGCCAAAGGGATTTGGATCTCTGAACCAAGGATGACACCACAGGAGACCTTCCCATGTTGTTTTGCAAATAAACATGTATTCTCTTCTGTCTTTAGATGCTTATCCACAGTTCTGCTCCACATGCAATTTGCTTCCATAGAATTCTGGAACTTGGCTAATCATGGGGCTAGTGACAAAACCTGTCTTGCTCAGGACACTTGTTTATATCTGAGGAGATAAAAAACAGTCTCTGTCACTTACACCTGTGTTTGATTCTTTTTCCTCTTCCATTTTTTTTCTTCATTTGCTCATGTTTAAAACCAAGGGAATGAGTTGACAGGAATTAGCTTGAGTAGCCCAAGACACTAAAAAAATTTTTACTGCCATAACTGCTGGCAATTTTGAAGAGGATTACAATAGGACATGCACTCTGAGAGTTTGTTTCTCTTTCTGTAGTAAATTTGAATAATCTTTTTCTCTGTGTGACTTTCCTCTCTGAAATTCTATGAGACAATATGACAGGGAGCTGTAATGCTTAATTATTAAAAATCTAAATATATGGTATTCTGCAGAGAGGTAAAAATGAGCTTTTGTAGGTCTCATAAAATTGCTTCGAGGCAATTCTTCCAATTATGTAATGAAAAATGTAACAAAGCCAGAGGAAGAAATTAAAAATTATAAAAACCTCTATCCTTAATTTTAAGACTATTTTGATTTTCAGAAACTGTGTTCTCATTACAGTCTTTGGAATGGATGTGTTTAGAGTTTTATGTGACACTGGAAGGGTTTTGCTTATTAGACTCAGGTGAGTGCTCCAGGAGGCTCTTGGAAAACCTCCAATTTTCCCACTTCACTATCAATTAATTACACTCTTGAAGTTCATGAAGTTTGCCTAATTATTTTGGAATGTTTTGGAGCTGCATTTACATTTAGAGCAGTGGCACAGTATGTGAGGATAGAGACCAGTGAATGCCATGTGCTGAGAAACTGACATTGTTAAAAGTTCTGTAACATTTAAGAAAAGAGGCGTTAGGAATTGGAGCAAAGGTCTGCATGGGTTATCTCCTGTACCTTGGCAAGGGTGATCTCTGCAGGTTACAGGGGAAGAACAGTGCAGGTGTGTCCTCTGGCCTCACATAATTACACATGGTCAGAAGGCTGAAGTGACACCCAAGTAAAATGTTGTGTGTTTCTAGAGGAAGAAGGATGCTGAGAAACAGAAGGGACAGGATGAAAGGATTCTCACAAGGTGCTGGATTTTTGCTATGCAGCACATTAGAATACCGGTTCCCAAATGCAGTATTTGGTGTAACAAAGAAAGTTTCACTAATATTTTCCTGCAGGATAGAAATGGACTTCTGAATTTCAAGAATTGTTTTGCTGCCTAAGTAGACCCAAGGACAAAACTGCCATGCAGTTTCTGTGCTTCAGTTAAGGACTAAAAGGATCCTTCTCCACTCTTCATTCTTTCTTTGACTATTGCTGGTGGTGTGGCCAATGTTTCTGAGGTCCTGATGTGTAGCAACTGCATTGTTTTCTAAGTATTTCTAAACTGTCTGGTAAAATACTATGAAAGCAGTTATTTTCAAGATAGGTCATCATTCAAACCTTTGAGATGGAAAACCCAAAAGCACGAGGAAAAAACTCTAAAAAATAGATTTCTTTGTAGCACAGGTAGATTGATCATCAGAGATAGGCCAAGAATTTCATTTTCTTGGGGCTAGCATTGGTTTGTTCATCACTCAAGTTTATATTTCAATTTTCCAGTGCCCTGGACCTAGCATACACATATGTTTTTCTCTGAACTTGAGCAAGTTTCCAGTGCCACAAATTGATAATGGTTAGACTTGCCTTTAGAGAGATACGGTTTTCCTTTTGGTAACTTTTTCATGATAAATGAAGTAGTTGCTCTATATCCAGTAAATATGTTCATTCACCTGGGACATCTCCAAGTATAGGTACTGTTTAGTGTAGTGATGTCACAACTGCAGTGCTGTGAAGTTTTAAATACAATGAATTTTGTTTAGGCTGTATGGGGATAGTCAGGAATGTGAAAGATGCCTAAAAAACCTGATACCATGGTTAAGTAGAGTGCCTGGATGTCTCTGAATACTCTGGCTGTATTTCAGAGAAAAAGACAAAAATATTCTGGAATTTTGCTTCAAGTACTTCAAAGTCATTGCAGTGACAATATCCATTATTGTAATCTGCCAGGGACACATGGAGGTTATGTCAGGTAGTGGGGCTCCAAGTCAATCCCTCAAGAAATGCTCCTAGTATACCTTGTTTTAAAAATTTAGTGATTTCCTTGAAAATATAAATTAGCAAAAACAATTTTTCTGAAGCTCAAAATGTTTGTGGGCCCTGTCACAGGGGGAGTTCAGAATTCCATACTGGAAGAGTAAAATGACCTTGAGGACTGCAGTAATACTATCTGAATGAAATTCAATAGGACAAAGTGCAAGATCATGCACAAAAACAATACAATTCTGTTATAAGCTAGGAGCTTGTTAATTGGAAATGACAGAAGAGGAGAAAGTCATAGAATGACGGCAAGTCATCAGTGCAAAACATCAATGAATAGGGCAAATAGAATCTTACACTGTGCTGGGTGAGATATTTGTGTTAGCAAAGGAAATAACAAACACCTGAACTAGGTCCTGCAGAAACAATATTGTGGGATATTTGTAATCATTTTCTTTTCCTGATTTTAATGAAGGTGAATTCAAGCTGGAACTGATGCAAAGAAATGCACCAGCTGAAATGCAACTAGGATGTTCAGGAGAATGGGAAGTCTTACAAAAAGAGTCTGAGAGACTTTGTTGTGCTTAGTCCAACCAGACAAATTTATCAGAAGTTGAGCAATAAATTAGGAAAAATTATATAACTATATTTAAGTTGGAAATAAGTGTGTCCGGCTCTCAGAGGTGTGATATTTTGGACCCAATTTTAATGGTGATCAAGCCCCCCCACAAACTACCAGCCTTTGTACTAAGATCCTTTTGTCTTAAAGGAGAAAATCTAGCCTGCCTGCTAGTGACTGAAGGGAGCAAGGGAACAATAATTTCCAGTGCTTCCAAGCATTTATAAGGAAAAGCCAATATTGAAATCAGTTCTATAATTCAGATACTGCTGGGTTCATGTGTGGTTCAACCTCTGTTTATTTAGATTGTATTGGAGATGGAAGAAATCAGCCTAAGTCATAAACTGCCAGAATGGTGTTGTCAGACTGGGAAGAGCCACAGTGCTATAATGGCATTGATAATGCAGCTTATGGTCACTGACATATTCCCTTTCTGTTCTCTCTGTAAGGAAACATCCTGCAAATACCTACCTGGATATTTCCTCCACTGAAACATTGCATTCCAATCTACTTTTTATCTCATTTTTCTAAATCCCAGTGGCTTAGATCTGACTGGACCCCATGCTGATCACAAGTAGAGAAAAGAAAGGCTTGAACTCCTGTCATGCAAATAGTTTTTCCTTGAGAATTTGCCTTAATAGTATTAATGAACTCCCATAAAATTACCATCTCTGCCATCCTGCTGATCAGAAATTCTAGCTTTGCAGGTGTTGGGTGTTTTGGGTTTTTTTTTGCTTTTTTTTCCCCTCATAATGAGCTGACAATAATTTTTTGCTGTTCTTGGCATTAGCCACTTCTTCCTTGCTGAGCTGAACTGGGACTTTGAAAAACAACATCTCCTCTCTGGTGTGGGAAATCAGTGAGCATGAAACAGGGGGAACTGCTTCTTTTGCAGTCCGTTCAGTATGGCCATGGAGAGCTATTTTGGAGAAAAGGGAAAGAGTGAAAAATGTGTGACAAACACAACAGAGACTAGGATGAAGAGAAAAACCATGAAGACAGAAAGGTCAACAATGAAAAACAGGGAAGAGGAGCAGAAATATTTATAAAAGCAAGACCAACATAAGCATGGCAAATTACCCCTTTTAACTACATTTTTAGGCTGAAAATAATTGCTGCAAATCAAATCACATCAATTTTAATTTTTTACTGCAAAGTTTGTAGTAGAGCTAAATGTTGTATAGCTGAAAGTGTCTGTCAACCTGCTCCTGAGAAGTGTCCAGTGCTATTGCTGCATTGAAGGAGGCTCAAATCGTCCACTCATGTTTCAGGCTGTCTTTAAATCCAGCCTGAAGGTCCTGCAGCCCAAAGCCTGGTCTGCACTGGCTGTTTTGCCACCCCAGAGGTATGATCTTTTTGTAGCCATTTCCAGTTTTTCCATGATGGCTTCACATCCAAGGGTAATCTGGGTTGGGAGCAGCCATCTCTCCAGGATAGTCTCGCAGGATGGATGAACCTTTCCACAGCTGATAGGCTTTTGCAGGAGTGTTGTGCCACTGGAGTGAGAAAAGGTGCCCAGGAATGTGGCCAGGACAGGAGCCCTGAAGGACAAACTCCTGACTCCACTGAGCTCTTGTGTCATGCTATAACATTATCCTATTCCTTCCCAAGTTTTCACACTGGGATCAACATCGCTGCAAGCTCAGTCACCTTGGGAGAACCCAATTCTTTTTCTTGTAGAATTCTCACTGTATCTGATCCCCCTGTGTGCACACTTACAGGCTATAGCAGTAGAAATTCTACAGTGAAATCAGTTGAGAAATTCTACAGTGCCTGAGGGTACTGGAGCAGCTCTGAGAGCAGATAATAACTGAAGTTCCTCAAATGCTGTCAAATGGTAATTGTGGGCTCAAATTGCAGCTTTATTGGCACAAAGTAGAATTGCTGGGAGGGATTCCTAGAACCACCATGCCCATGTACAGAATCTTTTTTTTTCTTCCCTCTAACTTGAGTTTTTGTTGGATTATATCTTCTTTACCTTCAATATCAACACTTGTTTATCTTTTGATTTTTTTGCTAAACTACTGGTTGTACCTAGTTAATGGGGAGCACTTAGGCAGTGATGAGAAGACAAGATGTTTTCTTTTAGACTGTGTTTGAAGGTGATCATGAAGTAGCTTTTAACAAGAAATAGTCCTGTTCCAAAATAATGTTCCATTTTGCTCCTTTAAAATTTGTTCTTATGTTGACTGTATATATTCTTTTCAAAATGGAAGTCAGAGAAATACTCTGCATAATTTATAAGCTAGTCAGCTCCTGTGATGATTAGACAATTCCTGCTTCACTGAAAAGTAACTAATCCATTGTCCTCAGAAGGTGAAATAATATATCTCTGCCACAGAATCAAAGGCTGATACAGAACCAACCCCTACACCCCTAAGTGTGCTCTCAGAACACAGGTATTGCCAGGATAGACTTGATTTTGTTGGCAGTTTTAATACCTAAAAAGAGGTAGCAAGTAAGAGATATTGTGAGTTTTGGGAGAAATATTAGCATAAGATACCCATTTTAAACTGCAAATTCAGATATTCCTTGAAGCTTGAAAACTCAACTTTTTATAGCATAATGTGGAGAATGACTGCATGATATAGAAAAATGAAGCACTGTGATGGATTGATTAGGAGATATGTACTTCTAGCACATTTGCTATCAGAAAAATGCATGATTACATGAAGACTGAAGTAATAGAAATGACTCTTCATATCCGTCACCTCTTCTCAGAGCGTTCAGAAATCTCTGCCTATGCTTCATAAAGAGTTTCAGTTCTTGAATCACACAGCTGACAAACTTTCACATAAATTTATCTCAAGGAGTATTGCTTGAATTGATTTAGGATAAGCTGTCTTACTTCAGAGAGACACGGGTCTTAACCTGTGCTTTTTGAAGTAATTACTTTAGCTGCAGGTGTGAAGAATACAATAGTTGTGTTAAAATGTGACAGTTTTATAAGCCACAGTTATTGTGAACATGGAAAAAAATTAAGTTCAAAGACACGGTTTGGAAGTTTTGTTGAGAGCACTGCATAATATAAAGCTGTGCCAGTCTCACTTTGCATTGCCTTCAGTCTTTCTGGAGCTAGAACAGGCTCCTGTTGGGAGACATTGGTCACAGTCACAGATTAAGTAGTGGAAAACATCTGTGTTGGGTTCACACCAGACTCCAGGAGCTGCTGGTGCTGAACGCTCATGCTACAGAACTGCAGGCAAAGAGATAAAGCCAGTGATTACTCCAGCTGCAGCCAAGTGCCAATATACCTTATAATTACTTTGAATCTTCTCAGACACATTAAAAATACATCCAGTAGAGCCAGCTTCTTGCATTTTTTGTTAAGGTACGTGAACTTGCTGATGAGAACATAATGCAGAATGGAGATGAATGCAGAAAAGGTGAGAACAAACATCCTGACAGCAGCCAGGTGTTCTTGGGCTTTTCAAAGAGAACTTTCCTTGACCCTCTTAGAGCACATGGCTTATTACTGAAAGTGTCAAACACTTTGTTATCTCTGTTCAGCAGCACTGTGCATCAGGCCATTTATTCATAACTTGGAGTGCTGCTCTTATTATAGAATCATAAAACATTCTGAGTTGGAAGGAATCCACAAGGACCATTGAGTCCAACTCCCGGCCCTGCACCAGACAAAGCCAAAAGTCCCATCATGTGATTGTTACTGCTGTACTGCAGTTGAGTGCTTGCAGGGTTGTAACAACAGTGAGCTGTAGCACCAAAGTTTAACGTTATCTCTGGCAGTTTCTTTCATGCTCTCATGAAAACCAAGGTCTGGGGCTGCCCTGAAGAGGGAAAGAGGGCAATTCCTGCTGCAGAAACTGCTATTGCACCCTGATCCCCACTGTTTGCTTCTTTCCTCTGTCACAGATAGTGCTCTTACTACAGCAGCATTTGTGGCATCTGCTCCTGCCACATTGACTCACCTTGGAGAGAAAATGAATCAGAATTGCACGTTGGTGGTGGCAGGGAGGAGAGCAGCAATTCTCGGCTTTATTTCTCTTTGTTTCTCGTTGAGCCCTTTTTTTTATTTCTTAGCTCTAGTAAGCATTCTCCATATGTGTTTAGTATTTTCACATATGTTTCTGTGTATATTTAATTGTCTACAGTAGACTCTTCCCATCTTGTCTTCTGGCTTCTTGTGTCAACTGTCTGTTTAGATTTTAAGCTATTTGAAAAGAGCCACTTCTTTGTGTATTTCTATGCAGTAAGATACCACCCTGCAGTTAATTGGAGGCTCTGAGTAATCTTGCCATATCAAAAGTATACCTACTGATAGTACTCAGATTTTGGTAGTTTTTTAAATGTCAATGTCTGTGCAGGAAAAAATGACAGGCTCTTATCAATAGCCACTTTTCTTAATGTGCCTGTGTAGATCCCTACAACTCAGAGAGAAGAAATCTACCAGTAGATAGCAGTGTAACTGTAGTATCTCTGTTGGCATTTTAACGAGCCTATTTTTGTGCTAGCTGTAAAATCTCATGCTTTGTGCTATTGGAAAGATTTTAAGGGTGTTCTGTATAGAGAACTCAAGTTTTATGAAAGTAAAAAGATAGAAAATACGAATACTTCCTTTCTGAAGCATACTCTGCAAAGGCTTGTGATATACGAAGGCTTGCCCAGAACACTGTGTAAATGATTCGCTGGTAAAGGCTGGGTCTTTGTACCAATGTTCTATTCTTTTAGAATACTCAGTTTAGCTTCAGGAATTCTTCATTACTCTTTGATGTTTATCTTAGTGATTTGCAGTCATTTCCAGTGTAAAGTGTTGCTATAATTAGTTTTTGGTTAATGATGATGATTTTGTCAGTAAGTAAATGATATAAAGTATGCCTTAATCTTCTAGGCTTGTATTACTTTGCCACCATTTACTGTTTGGTTGGGTTTTTAAAATTGAAAACCAAAGGGCATTTTTTTTGTCTAGTATTTGCTGTGGTTTTTAGGTCCTGTTGTTAATATCTATGTCTTTAGTGATTGGACTTCTAGCATTTGTAATTATGGTCAGAATGGCAATAACGCAAACACCATGGGAAATGCAAAGTTTTCTTAGTAAGTTTGTATTTGATAAAAGTTGCTCTTTCTACAGTTAGCATGTGCTATATTGAAAATACGTTAGTGTTAGAGTCTTTCAGAGAGAAGATTATGTACTTTCCCTGAGAACTGCTGCTATGAGGTGTTCAAGATAAATGTGAATCTGTCTTTCTGTCCTCTTTCATGACAGCAGCAACAGGGAAGCGCCAATCAGTTGGTTAATGAATCCGTGTGATAACTTCATGACTCTTCATTTTCTCCCACTCTGCTTTTGGCAGTTCTAAAGATGTTAATCTCTCCACATTTGCACGGGAGAGGTCTGCATTTGAGAGAGGCCTTGACATGCTCTACCTACAAAAGACCAGTGTGTCAAAAGGCGCCACTGTTGATCTCATCTGCATTTCATTAATTCCAGCCCCTCTGTCTTTCCCAGGCAGCTGTCACCCCTGCCTTTCAGAACCTAGCACTAAATGACATTTTGAGTGTGGTAACATCTCCATCATCTCTGTCTCTGCTGAACTCTTGGTACATCCTCTGTGCTGGTCACACTTCAAAGCCACATTCTCTATTTGTTCTCCTGCACAGTTTTCACTGTTTGTGTAAGGTGTTGGAAGATGAGTCCCTGAGGATAAACCCCTGAGCTTGGGCAACATAAATACCCTAGCTTCCAATTCTCTAGTTTTGACTGTATTTTATTTTCACTTCTGCCTTTATTTTGTTTCCAGTTTCAGTTTTGTTTTAGTTCACTTGAAGGTTGCAATGATATGACATAAAACACTCTTCAGCTGTACTTCAGGATTAAAATATAGCTTAATTTGGTGAAAAAGCTTTTGTCTTGTCCATTTGTGCACCAGGTTTTCTTCATGTTTTGACAAGACTTCTTATGGGCAGAAATATTGCATTGCTTAGGAAATGCAGTTAATGGTTTGGTTTAAATAAGGACAATTTCACTATCTTGAAATTAAGTACATGAAAATAATCCTTATTTTTGCCTTCCTAAAAATAAATAGTTTGGGATATTTCTATATATAAACTGAGTAGTGTTTAATGGTATTAGAGAGGACATGAGTACTGAAATTGGCAAACCACCCTTTCATAGTTGATTTTGTTTGAGATTTTAAAAATATTTTTATTGCATTTGTGATTGTTATGCTCCTTCATTTTCATAATTGGTCTATTATTGCAATGAGTCACACCCACCCATAGTGCATAGATGTGATGCATGTTTGCTCTATAGAGAAAATAAAGTAGAAATTAAAACTTTTAAGGATCTTGCTGATATTTTTTTTTGCATATGTAAATTATCATACTTTTTAATTTTTGAACTCATTCGAACAAAAAACATGGGTAATATTTTAAGCCCATTATGCTTTTTACATAAAACCAGAGCAAAACTAATTATTCTTTTCCTGTGTGATATTGCCATCAATCTTATGAGGAGAAACAGTTTCTGCACTATCAGGATTTTTTTTTTTTTTTTTGCTAGGCCATTGCTTAAATGCAAAGTGTGTCACTTTATTATATCACAGTGCATATTTCAATGATCCGGGTGGCACGGTTATAGCTCTGTTGATCTTACTGTAGTTGTGTGAAATGAATAAGTAAGGGCTGACAACTGGCAGGGAAATCGATCCAGGCTCCACTAAGGTGTGGCTCATTATTGTGGGATACAACAGGCCAGCACTGGCTGTCAGGAGCAGGAGCCTCTCAAATGCTGCCAAGGTCAAACCCAGCACAGGAACAAGGGTTTGAGTGAGAAACCCTGCACGGTGCAGTCACACTGGTGTGGGGCAGATCATTTGCCATTCTCCAGGGAGCCAAAGCTTGCAGGGTGTAGCTGTGGGGTGCAGCTGCAGAGCCAGTCTGCTCCCAGAGCCCAGTGGATCCAGAGGGTAGCTGGGGAGGGGTGCTGTGCTCAGCAGGGCGGACAACTTGTCCCTCTCCTCCCCTCTCTGGGAGGCTGGGCACCTTGACCTTCTCCCAGTTCAGCTCCCTGCTCTAAGCGCTCAATCTCAAATCTGTGTGAGTGGAGAGCCCTTTGGCTGCCCCTCTGCTCAGGAGGAGGCCAGAGAGGCTGGACATGTCCTGATTCCTGTGGCCAGAGAGGCTGGACAAGTCCTCACGCCTGTGGCACTGTGAGGCTGGACATGCCCTGACTGCTGTGGCACTGTGAGGTTGAACACGTCCTCACTCCTGTGATGCTGGCCAGGGTGATCAGCTGAAGAGTGAGGTCTGTGCACAATAAAAAAGTGAGAGAATTGTGTGGAACGTTGGAGTGTTAAATAAATGCAGCAGCCCATTTTGGCTGGGCTTTGGTATGAGGTTCACACAGCACCGTCACTGTCCTGTTTACTGTGGTCAAGCACAGGAGGTCTTGTTTGAAATGTGTAAAAATATACCAAATAGCTTGATGAAATGTTAAATGATTCACTAATGGTTTAAAAGGACTTTGGAAGTACCCTACAGAGGCACTACATTCAAAATAGGATAATTTTAGAGTAACATTTAATGGGCTTGGAGAAATAAAGAGTAATTTTAGTTGAAGATGTACTGTAATTTTCATAGTTTGGACAATAAACAGAGCACTGACTACAACAGCAGTAAAAGCCTAGTTAAAATTATGTCAGGGTTCATCTTCTGCCAGCAAATGCTGTAGCCCAATCTACAAAACCAAAGTACTATGTCAAATAATAAATAAAATAGAACAAAACAGCTTACAATCACAAGGCGATTATGTTCTTAATGCCTTAAGAATGGATAAATGTACTATTTTCTGCACTTGTACTCCTTGATACGTGAATGAAAATACATATAAAGCAGTCCATGCACTAAAATTTCATGTTAATTCATAATATAAATACTAAATTCAAATGCAGTATCACCTAAATTTAATCCATTCTTTGTAAACACTGTAATACACACACACACCACAGATACTGCAATACAGTTTCTGATAGCTGCCTTTACTACCTTCTATTATCTATGAATTATTTGCAAGATGGTTGAAGCATGATTGAATTGGGAAGCTATTTCTATTTTGTATAGGTCAGTGTTTCTGAAATACTTATCTTGGAGCAAAATGTTAAGAATACCACAAAACATATCGTGTTGCTTACAGTTAAATGCTCGAGATACATGGATCACCTAATTGTTTTTGCTTTACAGTAACGCTCAGCTCTGTAGTCAAGGGATTACTTACTTTAGGCACTAGGGAGCAACAGTTCTTCACTTTTCTGTTATCCATATTTTCTGCTCTTTCTGACTTCTCTAAGCAGCAATTATCAACTCATGGAACCAATCCTGGGGTTTTCCACATCTGTTGCTTAGTTTAAGGCAAACATCCCAGGCATAGTACCCAAATTATTTTTGTTGCTATTGTTATTTCAGGATCATCATAGTTGTTGTTTAAAAAGGGGGAAAAAAAAAATCTTCCCTCAGAATGGCAAAAGATGAAGCTACCAAATGGTGCAAATAAAGACTGTATTTTTCAGACAGGTATTTAATGTGTTTTATCCCTGACAACACTGTGAAGCTCTGGTAGATGCTGCTAAAGACCAGTGTATTTCCTTTCAGCCCTCTGTACCAACAGCCTCAAGCTGTTGAACTGATAGTGCCCACCCAGGGTGGGTATGTATGCACAATGAATGTACAATTCTGATTATAGTCATGTGGTGGAAAAATGACAAGTGTCAAGCAATAATCTCAATTTTTTTTTTTGCAATGGAGCTAGGATGAACACACCTCAACTCTTCTAAATTGACTTGAAAGTTGACTGAAGCATAGTAATAAATAAGGAATATTGCCAATTTTGACTCCTGTAGTGTTGTACATGATGAGCTGAGTATGTGATACTCATAAACTTAGCAAATGAATTTTTTTCCAACTTTTCCTGGTAGTGTCTCAGAACTTCAGAAGCACCCCAGAATGCCTCTGTCAAATAAGTTGGATTTCAGAATTTACCTGAGGTGTCTGACTCAAGGCTGGTCTGTCTCTGCATTTTCCCAGATGTCCTCTCTGCTTTTGTCCTTTTCTCCTCTGCCCACACTGCTGGCCCATCAACTCTGAGATGATTTAGGTAATCTTCTTTTGAGAATTCCAGCCACTGAATGAAACAATTGCCAATGCTGCCTAGTTTATCTTATGAGCACAAATTTTCACTGCACACTTAGTGGCCCTGTGAGCATTAAATAATATGCAGTCAAGCAGCTTGTCAGGCCATATCATTACTGTATTTGTAGCATGCTGTGCAAAGCGAGCACTGTGCCATCACTGAGCTGCTCAAGGAAACAGTTAATAGGGTCATTGCCTCGTTTATCCTGAAGGAAGAGTAAAATTGATGGGTAGGGCATTCACCTACAATGGAGGTTAAAAAATAAGTTGAAGTATCTGTCCATTTAAGGTGTGCTGTAGCACTAGGTAATCCATAGGAATGGATAACTGATTTGTAATTATACTGAAGTATTTCACTAGAAGGACTATATTCCTTTAAACTATTTCCCTGTTATCTGTGTGACACACATCTTGACAAAATATTCAGTCTAGAGGACTGTGTGGACAACTTGACATATTGCCTTCAAACTCTCGCTACTTTTGGTACATTTATGCTGGCAGTGTACAATTTGGTTTCTAGATTTTCATGCCAAATAGCAGATCTCTTTGATTCATGGCTGTCAGAAGCACACATTAGAAGCTGCTTTGAGGAGTTGTATTTGGAAGTGTGAGATGACAGCGTGCTGGTTATTTTTAAGCATTAATCAGTTTATACATAGTGGAAGTGATTAGGAATACTTCTGCTTTTTCTTGTCTGCTTGCTTACGCATCCCTTTCTTCTTCCAAAGTTTTGTCAGTGGTTGTCACTCAATCAGATTTTCTGTGCTTTCACTTTGTCATTCCTGTTATTCAGTGCCATAACCTCCAACTTGTAGATATTATTCTCAGGCATTTTTCCTAGTTTCCTTCCAGAATTGCAGATGGAAAGATAGTTGCACAGAATATTGGCTTACACTAGGTATTTGCCAACTATAATTGCACGCATGAATTAAGAGTCCTGACTATACATATAACTGTAGAGAAATTGTAGATGAAATAGTTATACTTCAGTTTGACTCTTAATCCAGTTCATTTCACACTTTCTATTTTCATTTAAGATGGAATAAACTTATTTATATGCCTACACACTTGTCTACTCAAACTTGCTGGAATTTCCACACTTGAAATGCTAAATCTAATTTGATTATATTAGCAATAAAGATTTTTGAGAATGTCTATTTCAAAATACATTCATATTTTTAAAAAGGAGTAAGAAATAAGTAGGATTGATATTTTAAAATGAAAGACCTATTTATCTTGTGAGTCAGAAGTACAATGAACTAAACTGAACTAACATGATAGGTACCCATAGCTGTTGAAATTAGATGCAGCTCTTTAGAACTCTGCCAAAGAGGTAAAGCCACCCTTATTGGTTAACTGTGTTATAATTTATGAATTCCTAATCAGTTGGACTCCAAGTCTCTGTGATTCAGAGTCAATTTAAGCATGCAGTCATTTGGTTTACTGAGGTTAATGGTCCATAGTGGAGGTTGCAGTTTAGGATGTCATAGTCTCCTTGGGGTCTGTGTTCCCATTCCCCATGTGATGTTTCTAGGTTTTTTGGGGGGTTTTTTATGCCAAATGGCTTATCTACCTGTTTGTAGTGTTTGTAATTCATTTGAAAATACAACCTTACCTGTGAAATAATTATTGCTTTAATTCCAAAGCAATCCAATGTAACCAAAGTAAATTTGTAATTACTTTTGAGTTCTATTAAAAACTCATGACCTCCATGGCCTATGTTCTTAAGTCTTGTTACCAAGACAGATGTCATGTTTTCCTAATAACTACTGACAACAAATTACATTTAGACACTATATCTTTGTTAGGTGATGACATGGCTGCCAAAAGGGCTTTGCTCTTATATAAAGACATGCTGGTGGGAGTATTTTTTGCACTATGTTTCCTGATCTTTAAGAACTTCAGGGTAATTTTGTCTACTTAGACACTTAAGAAGGACCGATTTAACTTTATTCAAATGCAGCCCAAACATGTTTTTCCAAAGTGTCCTCCTTAAAACAACCTGCACTGCTTGATCAATCCCGTTCTGTATAGACTGGTTCTGCTTTCAGAAAGCTCTTTAGAGGGGGCAGCTGCCAGAACCATTATATAGCTGAAATGTCATTAAAGTAACAGAAGCAGGGAAGGAAGCCACATATTAGCTACGTATTATCCTGCATTGCCACTGGGCCTAGTAATTATTCTGTTTTAATGTGAGAGTTTAAATTAAAAATCTGTTAGAAAGCATTGTGCTGTATTTGTATCAGAGCTTCAAAGTCTGCCTTTTTATCAAGACTTACTTCTGATGGTTTTTATCCTCTTTCATCTTTTTTTGAAACAAAGGTATTTTGAAGTATAAGACAGGTAAAGTATTTTTTGCAATGGATTCATGAAAAGGAAGCTGAGTGAGAGGAGATCTATAAGGTAGCTGAAATACAGCAAAGGAGCATTTGAAAGAATGAAATGGAAAATTATAATGGAATTGTGCCAAATAACAGGCAAAAAGAGATTTTTTTTTGCTTGGTTTACATATCAGAAACCAAGACAAGGTAACATCCTGCATTTTTACTATTTGTACAAATTATGTTCAAACATCAGTTAATCTTCAAGACTTTTGACTGCACAGTCATAAACTCAGGCCTGAGTAGACCTGTACAGATTCAAAAATTCTTTTTCTGCTTCATAGAAGTCAAGAGTCTTGACTTACAGAGGATCTTTCATTGAATAAAGAGTTTAAAGAGATGGAAGCATTCCATTAGTTCTCATTAAGGGTTATTATAACTGTCATACATGTCTGTATGGATATTCAAGATCTCTTCTTTGCCACTGCATCATTCTGTGCATCACCCTTGATTAAAATCCCAGTGTGGTTCTCTTCAAGCACATGAGATCCTACAGCTCTGCTGTGCACCAAATGAGGGGCAGCTCTGAGCTCACTTGATAGCCAATGCCTCCTCAAGCTGGGGACACATGCTTCATGCTCTCAGGCATTCCCAGCTCCACCTTTGCTTTAGTTGGCTATTTAGGGAAATGAGAGATTGTTTTATACTTTATTCTGATGTTTTTACTATTTGCTTTCTACTTAATTTGAGGAAAAGGGAAAACTTCTCTAACTGAACTTACGAACAACTGTGAAAAGTTTGGCTGGCTCCTTCATAACTTGGGAACAGGCCATTCATTGTGGAGCTGCATAATACTCAGCAGGATATCTGCAAGAAAATTTACGGCAGTATTCCTCTAAACCATTTTTTTTTTCCAAAATCCACTTTTTCCTTGAGCCTTCTGAATTCTGGCACATCAGTGGAGCTAGTACTAACAGCTGTGGGGGGTTTCTGGTACAATGGGAAGGGTATAATAGGAAATAGTGCCTTAGTAGGGAAAAAATGGCACTAATTGTCAGGTTTAAAAGCATGCTATCTCTTCACAATGTTCATAGATGAGTTAGCAATCTGCTCCATGAATGTGCCACCTCTGAGGGCAGCAAGTATCTGTTTTGGCTGGTACAATGGGACAGCACAAGAACATTTCTTACTGAATACACGAGAGTGCAAGAACACCCAGTGCATGAGATTAGGTTCAACCAAAAGTTCTGCATGATCCAAAAGTTGACTGTGAAATGAGCACTATCCTTAATTATACTGCTAATATAATAAACAGTAAGCTATGAGGAAGGTTATTGCAACAATTGTCATCTTTGAAGCAGGGTAATTGTCACTCTGGACTCATCAGACATAAATGAAAGGAAAAATCCCTCAGTGGATATGGCATGTAGGACTATTCTTCCTTCCTTCATTCCCCTGGTCATTTTAACAGCTCAAGTTGAATTTCAGTGCTGGTGCCTGCAATCTTTATGACCCAGGGCATATGTGAAAAGGAAGTGTAAGGCTGCCACTCTGTTCAGAGCTGTAGTGAGCCTGTGAGCTCCTTCACAGCTTCAAGAGAAATGTTTTCTTAACGGTAGGCGCTTAAACTTTGACACCTGCGTAGGCAATTGGAAATTGCTGTGCCTGTTGAGGTGCGTGTGCTCCCATTCTGTTAGTACAGATCAATTTTTACAAAAGAAGCACAGGGAGGCTCTACCTTCCTCACTGAATCAGTTTTATATCAGAAATGGAGAGATGGAATGGGAGCAGATGGAATTGTGTCCTTACCTGGTCTTCATAGGATGAAACTTTTCATATGACTGTAATTCTAAAAGCTTTTAAAACATCTTGTGATCTCCTGGGCAATAATTCAGGAATTAAAAACGTCATTAATCCAGTGTGATGTTGGCAGAAAGCTTTCAGGAAGATATCCTAAGAGTAGAAGTAAACTAGCAAACTCTGTATTCAGGGCTGTGCTGACATCTTTAATTACACCATCAATTATGCTAATTTTAATGCGTACTTGAGAATGTGATAAAAATAAACCAAAGGAGGTTATTCGTTAGCTGCCGTTTCATGTCTGAAATTGAGCTGAACACTTAAAATAAGTCTGGATGAAACCCTACATACTGTGCCATAGGGAACAATTCTACATAGGCAGCAAGTAGGGCAGGGAGCAGGGTGGAAACTAATAATTCTTCCATCTTAGTTTTATTTTATGACTCACTGCAAGAAAAATTAGCCTAGATTCTTTTTTTTTTCTTTATTTTTTTTTTCACCCAGGGGGGCTGTAAGCTCTTAGCTGAAGCCAGGACAAAACTGAGAACTTCCCAAAGAAAAACCTCTTCAGAGTAAGAAAACCTCACTGCATTTGGGATTATGCAAAACTACATTCTAGGAATTAACAATAAGTGATTTCAATTATATCAGCAGAAAAACAGAGGTTCACCTCTTATATTGAGTCCCTCTGTCACCAAAATCTGGTTGTCCACCTCTAGTTTAGTAATATTTTAAATTGTGCCTGTATTTGAATAGTTGTATTTTCCCCAAATTTCTTGTAATATATCACAATATTTCATTCACTGATTCCCAGAACACTGAAATTAGAAGGTTTTCTTAGATGCTGAGTGTGGCTGACTTACAAGTATCAAACCCGGAATTTCTCATACTGCCTTGTAACAGGGAAAAACTGCAAGAACAGTAATTTTCACCTTCAGAGAAAGTACATTTATCACTTGGATCTTGGTGAATAGCTCATGGTCTTAACCCAGACTCTGTATTTGGGTTGATCTTGATTATATTGTCCACAGTTTACCTCCCATGAACTCAAAAATCCATTTTTCTACAGTACATCTATACAATAAAATCTCTTGAAATATGCAATATGCCCTAGAGCTATTTGTAGTTTTCACAGTAGGCCCCCCAAAAATTTTAACCCAGCATATATACCTCACAACTAGGATGGCAGTAATACTCTTTTTTAGAAAAAAATTACTACTGTATATAGGGTTTCTGTGTTGCTGCATTAATGCCTCCTTGTCTTTAAGCTGTGAATAGTCTTTCCCATTGAAGGAGGCCATGAGGTTAGAGAGAGGGTGATGGCTTGGAAACAAACCCATTTCCACCTCTGACTGGTCCAATAGGAGCTAATGGGAGTTGGTGATATCAGTCTTTGTTTGTCCTGCTGTGTAAAATAAAGAAGTTGTGTTTGGCAAGTGCCTGTAAACATTACCTGGTGGATCTACAAGAATAATCATTATTACAAAATTAGAAAGAATTGCTGAATTCTTCTCTGAGCTAAAACTTGGGAAAACACAGAACGAATCACAGCTTTTCAACCTACTTATATTTTATTGAGGCTCATCCACTGACATTTAACTTTGCCCTGGAGAGAGAAACATTTTTTAGACTATTGTTTGTACTTAGTAGCAGAGTCAACTTGTTCTTGAATGTGTGATTATTCTTGAGTGGCAGTGAGGAGGAAAGAGAGGACTGATGGGAGCCAACTTATCTTTTTCTCTGAAAAGAAAATTTTGATGCAGGACTGGAGGTGCTCTTAATAGTAGAGGAAATAATGAAAACAAAACTGTGTGGAGAAGGTGAAGAACCAATGGTACTCTCAAGTAGGTGCTTGACAGTATTTGTTTACCTGTAAAGTATTGCTATTGAAACTTGTGGAATCTGTAAAACAAGATTCAAGGACCAGACATAGCTGAGAGCAGGCACTACACGAGAGTTTTGAGAATCTGAGGGAGGAGAGTGGGAAAAAATCGCCAGATTTCATGGGTAACCAGAAATTTCTTGACCTACGGCTAGGACCTAAAGGCAGATCTTTAGACAAGCATTGTGACCTATTATAGGCATGTGGTCTTCACCATGTGCCAAAGGCAAGTGAAGGAAACAAAAAGCTAAAAAATAAGGCAATTTCAGCAGAAGATGTAATAAAAAAGGCAAGTAATTGGGGCAGCTGACATGGAAATCTGGTAGTTATAGAAATCAAAGATGTGAGAAAGAATGAGTGCACTGGAGCTCAGTGCTCAGGAGGTAAAGAAACTGCTGTACAGATGTCTGTGAGGAAGGAATAAGGTCTTCTGAGAGAAGAGGGCAGGGAGGACAGAGGGATCAGAAGAGTGAAAAGGGAATCTCAGATCAGCAACAGCTCAGCTTCATGATGGGAAACCCTTTCAGAAGACTTGACAGGTTTGTCATCAGAGTAGATTTAGCACCATCAGGATGGGTCGAGCCCATGAGCAAATATGCAGAATATGAACCTAAAAGATGGAAAGAGCCCAAGGTGAGGTGAGAGATGCTCACTCCCTTTTATGAAGTAAGTGATCTCTAGAAACTCACTGTAATGAAAGGATGGTGACTTCACCAAGATAGGAAAGCTGGAAACTCCATTTTTAATTGTCTTCTGAACCTCTTTGCAGAAGGGAAGAGGTATTAAAACTTATTTGTAGCAAAAGGATCTTGTGTAATGAGAAATATTTTGTATTTAAAAGTATTATACTCACAAAGAAATTAATTTGATGAGGACTAGCTAAGTAACCACAGAATCTTTCCATATAATATCCCTCATCTACTCATTCTCCCAAGTCCTTCACTTGAACAGAGTTTACTTGGAGTTATGTTTGTCACTAAAATGTAAAGTGTCAAACTGATATATGTACCCAGGTCTTGGTCTGGGTAGTGATTTGTGTGTGGTGAGATCAAGATGTTTTGGGTGAAACCATAATTTTTATCTTTTCTTCAATTTACAACCCTACTGGGTAATTGTTAGAATCACAGAATATCCTGAGTTGGAATGTAAGACTTCTGTTCTTGGTTTTGTGAGGGGGCACTTTATTTTGGCACTTTTACTGCACCAAAGAGTTTTGCATATAGAACAGATGTGAAAGTATGGGTTAAAAAGATCACTTGCCTACAACTGTTGTATGTGTGAAAACTAGCACTTCGTGTGAGTGTTTATGTGCTGCTTTGTGCATGATTTGGTAGTATAGACCCTCTATCAAAATCTTAAAGTTGAATGCATTATAAAAGTTTCTCCATATATTGTAAAAGAGAAAATGGACATTACATTTTTGTGTGTGCACATCTGGGGGTGCAATGCCCTGTCTTTGAGAAATTATTAAGATTCTAGATGTATTAATGCAGTGGTTTTGACAGTTATGAATTAACACTGAAATGCTCATATTTCTTCAAATAGCTGTCTTTCATTATTACAGTCAATAGAAATATTGCAGCAATAGGAATGGACAAATTCAAATCATCTGGCAGTCTAAAGCTGCCAGAAACCAACAACTAGGCTCAGTTCATGCAGATCCATTCATCACATCTTTATACAGAAGCAGAGGCAGTTGCTATTTTTGAATCCGTCTTAGGAACTTTGTCATAGGCACTTCTTCTATAGAACTGAGAAACAGAAGTGGTTATAAAAGTTTTGGTCAGTATGTAGTTTTCCCAACACTTGTCCCACAGCTCTGGAGGAATTTTTATGAGAGTATTTTTGATGAATTTTAAGAAACCAAATGCACTTTGATGAGTTTTAAGAAACCAAATGCACTCTGTAAAAGCTCTATAATGCCTATCAGCAGTGATGCCTTAGAATATGAACAACTGTTGAGACAAACAGCTCCCCATGAAGGCATGGGGCATTTGCAGCTAACTCTGCTTGAGAAGGGGCCTCGTTGCAATTCACTCAGAGAGGAACCAACATTTGCTTCTAGACCTGAAATATGAGGCCCCTCATATGCCACTGTTAGCAACAATGTTTATGCACCGTGTGCTGATGACCATGATGCAGAGTTATACTCCTCCTGAAAAAGAGAAAGAAATGTTTTGCTTTGTGTTGAATGTATTTGAAAGATGAGATCTTTCTTTCTCACTTAATGTACAATAAATCAGAATGTTTTGAGAAGAAGTTTAAAAGCCAGTGGAAATAAGCATGACATTAAAAAGGCTGTTTTTCTCTCATACACATACAGAGTGGTGAGAAATGATAATGAAAAGGTCAGGTTTGGAAAGGTTACAGAATGGTAGCTCAAAAGACGCTTAGCAGCTTGTTGAGCTCCACAATGCAATACTAATTGGTGACAGTGTGCAAGTGGCCTTCAGAAGGGAGACCTGAAAGCACCCCCAGCAAGCCACAAACACCTTATCGGGCTACCCAGATCACAGGATCCAGTGTAACAAGATTTCTTTTTTGCCTACGGGTTGTTTTTTTTTCTTCTCTTACTTCTTCGTATTCCTCCTGTGTTTTCTTTATTTGTAAATAAATGAGATCCTACATGAGCTGTATCCAGTAGCAGTCTGTACATATTTCTGAGAGACACAGTAGCATGCTAGCAGTGCCACTTCATTGTCTTATTACTGAAAAGGACTGATCTAATACTGAACTTCAAAGATGCCTATTCTGTCCAAAAAGTACTGCTTTCTAAGAGGAACACTTTATTGTTCAAACTAGGAAGCCAGGAGCAAATTGACAGAAATAATTTCCTATCTGAAATAGGTCTGAATTTACATTTTTGCATATTTTTTGTACTAATAAATTCTCATTTTCCCTGATCTGAGAGCTTCCTTACCCTGACCTATGAAGCTGCAGTCCTTGTGCCAGTTTTCTCCCCTGAGCACCAGCAATTATTGCTCCTTTAGTCAATGTGTCTGTGTTCTGGTGTAAATACAAGCCTCATTCATGGTGACAGTGGCAGTCAGTCCACTGCCTCATTTCCTTATTTATGTGCTTTAAAAATATATAGACTACTGAGTTGAAGAGAAACGACAGTGTTTTATATGTAGCAGTTGATACCTGTATTCTTCATGGGTGAAGAATAGGCACTAAGTGCACAAGATCAAAGCCTGTACTATAAGCATGGGACTGAGCTGAACTCATCAGTTTTGGCCCTCTCAGCTGCACAGGAGAAAGCAGAGAAAGGTCAAACGAGGCTGTTTAAAAGGCACTACTCATCAAGTTTTAATGAGTTTCTCCAGAATGTAAATAAAATTGTATCCTTGCATTTTTCTATTGAAGCTATTTTGACTCTTCATGATCAAGCTGTACCATTTACTAGGCCAAACCAATCTGAATCAGATGAGGATTTGGCCTCAGCAAAGGCTCTGCCTCTCGAGCTGTGGTGGCTGCAGCCCAGTACCTGCACAAGCCCCTCTGCTGGTGCTGTCAGCTCATTCAGATCCATGGATGGCACTGTGGGGAAGGAAGCTCGTTGTACAGCTTGTTCCCCTGCCAGTGAGCTTCCATACATTGCTGCAGAAAACATGCTGCACCAAAAGCTGCCTGTCACACATCATTTTCACCATATGCTCAGCTTCAAAATGAAATGAAACAGACAAATATTCAAGGCTATTTATGTGGTCAAACCCATCCTATATTTTTTTTCCTATGTTAGAAACTGCTAAATTATGAGGCTGTGTCCTCGTGTTGATACAGCCCCAGGATGTGGCAGGAGGAATAGGAGCAGCAGGATAAAGCAAAATATTAAGTGATCATGGAAGTCGATTATCCTGCTACTTTTGTAACTACAGCAGAAGTGTTTAGCCTAGCAGCTGCCAAGGCTCTTCTTTTTTGTCATCTGTTTTTGTAGAGTTCATTTGCTTCTTTAAGGGTTTTTATACCCCAAACTAAATCTTCAGGGCCATTTTTAAATAGCAGAAGAGATAATTCTTTGCCAGCAATTCAACATTTGCAAGCATTCTTTCAATAAAAAGGTGTTCTAATCCTCTTAATAGAAAAAAAAAGATGTCAGGAAGGAAATGTTTTTACAATTTCATAAATACTATGGTTCACATTTTTAAATGACAGCATTTTAAAGCCAAGTCAGATGCTGCACAAGAGATCCTCTCCAACTGATGGGGAGAATTTTTTATTATTTTCCAAGACTTTGGTTTATTTCTAGTCTTTCTTTTTTCCCCTTCCTGTTCCTTTCTTTTTTTTTTTTTTTTTTTTTTTTTTAATCATGGGTATTACAGTGGTTTTCATCAGTGTAGCTAGCATGTAGGCATGTAGAACCTTTAACACGAAAATATGAGCTGGTGGGTTTTTTGGGGGGGGCAGGGGTGAAGGGTTGATTGGTGTCTTTTTCAAATTATAATTAGTCAAAAAAGATAATAGGTCTAAGAGTAAATACCATACTGAAATTAGTACTGTGCATCTAATGTAGAACACCCTTTATTCATCTGAGTCATTGGAAGACCTGCCAGTGCTTAAGCTACAAATGAGGCGTTGAATTTCCACCTTAAACTTTCTATTGAAGTTTTTGACTGTCAGTTCCTTTAATTCCCCATGCTCAGCTATGAACGCTAAATGATATATCCTGATCATCTGCAATGAGCTATGGTCATTAATGAAAGGCTACTACCTGCAGTAATGTATTGTTTCTGTGCTCCTCTGTTGTCCAGTGAAAATAATGACTTGCATAGTTTGAGTTCCTACTACCTTTGATTAAATATTAGATAACACAGCCAAGAGTGGTTTCAGATTTCAAGTACAAAGCCTCCTGCCTTCTTCAGCACTGCAATTTTCACTTCTCTGTAAGGTCTAAGTTATTGACACAGGGGCACTTCTAATAGATACAGTATTTTCAGTTACAGAAGTTTGTGTTCATAAAAAATATTTCACAAATATGTCAAAACTAGCCCAAAATAAAACTTAATGATTAAATCTGCTGCAGATCTCTGAAAAAATAGTTTTTAACGTGGTCCTTGGAATTTTTTTTGCTGTTTCACAAAGTTTTTCACTATAAGAACATCATGTTCTGCAGTTTATTCTTCTTTAAAGGCAATCCAAACAGAAACAAACATCAGGACCAGAGTGAGTGCTCTACCAAGAACCTAAATTGGTTTTCTCCTTGATATGAAATATTCGGCTTAGAAAGTATCAGCTTTTAGTAAGGCAGCAAATACTGAAGGCCAGAAACATGAAAGAAATGTTGCTACAATATTTTATAAAGATTAAAGATAGACAGCCTTGGTAACAGCAGGAATGCCAGACTAGCGGTGGTATTAAACAAAATAACTCAACATTGGCAACATAAGCAAGCTTACAATTTTGAGGTTATAGAAGACTGTTGTTTTAATAATCTTACTGCCTAAATTAACAGCATAGGTTTATATATAGAACCAAAGATGATGTTTGACTTGATACTGTAAAGAATCTTGTTTGAGACAACAGAATTATAGAAATTAATGACAGCAAATGCTGAGATGATCAGAAGATGTGGGTATTGCTAGAGGTGTGTGATTCAAGAGGTCGCACATATACGTATTTTTCAGCCCTTTATTATTAGAAATTTTAGTACTTGTGGCCTGGAAGAAAACATGAAATCCCCTTTGTTTCTGTTTACATATAATGGTGAAATCAGAGAAATGGTACATGAGCAAAGAAGGGAGGCCATTAATACCAGTTAAACAATGATAATGGACTCTTTGATTTCATAATTTCTTTTAACTATTTTTTTCCATACGTGTACTGCTATATAGAGGATTCTATCTTGAATTATAAAAGAAAAGCCTTGGCTAAGCTTATCTGTGTAAGAAACATAAAGGGAAATACCAACCACTACAGAAGGATGTTGTAACAGTTCAAATAGTGGTTTTGTTGTATGTTTGCTTTTCTGGAATTCATTGTTCCTAGATGCTTTCGTATACTTTTAATCCTGATATCATAAAAATAGCATTTTCCCTGACTTCTGCTAAGACATTACACAGAGTTTTTTTTTTTCTCTGTAGAACAGTCCTATTCTCATTTCCAAGTTTCATTCTCCAGCTGAGAAAGCTATAATTTAAAGGAACTCATCTGTTGGATCAAATAATGAAAGTAAGATAAGCTCTGACAATGTGAAATGAAGAATTTTTGGTAAATATAACAATTTGGTCTGGATTAATCTACTACAGTGGAGTACTTGTGTACTTCATGGAAGGTATTTAATCAGGGCATGACTGGACAAAAAACATACCTTCACTAGCTTTGGGTTCTTTGCAGCTGAAATAGAATTACCATTTGATTTCTAGAAGGAGATTTCAAAAGCCTTCTATTGGTTGGGTTTCTGTTATCTGCTTTGGGGAAAACCAACCAACCACTTTCTTATATTAAACCTTTAGAAGCATCTTCCTAACTGGTATCATGCTTAGGAAGTCACACTGCACATGGAGTTACTTGCACACACAGTCTGGAGAGTGTCATCTGGACATGTTCATTGATCAGTCTCTTATTGAAGCTGAAGAGCATCCAGCACTCCAGTCAGGGCTGCTCTAGCCAACAAATATTCCAATTAGTTAAAAAAATAAGCATAACCAAACACATTGCCCGTGTTCACTTTCCTATTCTCTCCTCAGGAACATGACCTCAACTTATGATGACATTTTTCTTTGTGATAACCCTGCAGTAATCTGACTTCTTCAGATTAAAAATTCCTGTTATAATATTTAGGGGGTAGGGAGAGAAAAGCCTTAGGCCAGATGAAATAAAATTCATTTCATAGAATGGAAAAAGAAAGCTCCTTATCTGTAGCCTGGTAGCACAGTAAAGACGAAGGTTTTTTTCTTTCATTCTTTTTTCTTTTTCTTTTCTTTTTTCACTTTTTTTCTCTCCTCATACAATATGCTTTCAGTTCAGTCATTCAGTCAAGAATCTAGACACCTTCCCCATTTTTCTTTCTCTGTTGACTGCATGTTCTTCCTGCTTTTATTGGCAGCACTATAAATGTAAGAAGTGAAAGGATTTTCTGGGTCAAGTCATAGTCTGCTATTATTTTGGACAGTAGCATCATATATCTTTCCTTCTAAAATTGGGTGTCTTTCCCTTGCACATCTCTCCTTTGGAGGGCTACATCAAACTCTTGAATGTGGGGCTTACAAATGTCTTATCTTTTCTTAGAAAGTAATTTTTTTTTACCCACTTGTGCCCATTTTTTCCTAGGCAAACAAATAAAATTATCCACAGCATTTTATGAATGTTACCCAAGTAACTGATTCACTGTAACCATAAACTGTCCCTCTGGAAAGCAGTGACCACTTTACTGTACTAAAGATCTCAGGTTAAGCTACTATTTAGAGGATATTGTCACACATCTCCTGACATTATTCTCATCCTATGTATGCTTCTTCCACACAGCAAATGCCCATCTTCTTCTATCAGCTGTATCATATTTTCATCTTGACCACTAATTACAGTATCATCTGAGTCTTATTTTCTATATGCCATATTTTGTATGCATGTTAAAAGATACATTCTTTTTCAGATAGAATTAATTTTCCCCCACAATCTGTTTTCTTAAGTTTAATATTTAATTGATCTTCTATATGAGTAGATCAAAAGCATTGATTATTATACATTCTCTGATAGGAGATAATTAGTCATGTCCTCATGAACTACAGTACTTTTCCTTATGATGTGTTGAATTTGTCAGCAGTGTAACAGGCTGCAATACTGAGGAATATACTAATCTGTGAGTGTGATTAAATGGGTGGCTGCCTAAATAAAGCCACCGAATAAAGCCCTTTGGATTGGCATGCTGTTTGCATAGTTAAAGTAGAGACGACTAAAAGAGGTGTGCAGGAAGGGCACTGTCACTCCAGAGGAGAGTTCAGCTGCTGGTCCTCATCCTCCCAGCAGGAGCTCAGCTCTGGGGTCGGCCTGGCACAAACTCAGGTCCACTGCACTCCCCAGATAGAAGTGGCAACCCAGTATTGCTTGTTTCCTTTTCTGTCTTTCCTTTCATGGTGTGTATTTTTGCATACATTGTATACACATACACTAAATTCCTTAAAGAGCAAGTTTTTCATTAAGCACTATCTACTTGTCAAATACAGGAGAGCAAGAAGATCCAAGAGCTGAGCAGTTCTTGATAGTGTGATGCAGATTTTTCTGGGCTGTATCATACAAACCACTTAAGATCTCTGTCTGCAAGACAAGGCAAAAAGACATCTTATTACATAAGCAAGGAAAAACAGTAAGGTAGTTTTGGCAAAATTCGTCCCATACAAATCATTGTAGTGAGACAAACTGCATGTCTGTAGTTTACATTAACAAGCATAGTAAATAGTGAGCCTATCACAGAGATTTCCTAGGAAATAGAAATTGCAAAGCTACGTGACTGACTTGTAGCTTTTTACCATTTTCAAAGATATTAACTCCTTTTTCTGAGTTTTTTTTCCCCATGCTTCATCTCTGCTCTTGATGAGATTTTTCTGCAGGTTTTGCGGGGTTGTTTTGTTCATTTTTTGTTACTTGTTCATTTGTAGGTTTTTTTAATGGAGTGAGGAAAAGTATGGAGAGGAGTAAACAAGGCAGATCCAAATGGTATGAACTGTGCATGAACTTAAGCAAAGATGCAGATTGAGGGAGTGAGAAATTATGCAATTAAAGGATACCAGTGGCTGGTAAATCTGCAGTTTAATATGTGAACTCAGTTGTACCCTTTGCTTTCAAGATCTGTCTGCATATTTGCCCACAGCAGTACGATGGAGGTACCGAGTCAGCTAGAGCCTCGAGGTGGAGCTTCAAGAGCTTTCTTTGAAGTGAACATGTCAAAATACAGCAGAGGCCCTCTGATCTTTGAAGCTGTGTTTTAGTAGAACATAAAATAAGCTGGTTGGAGGTAGCTTTTTAAAGAGGGAAAAAAACCCCTCTGAACTGGACAGGACAGACCAAGTAAGAAGACTTTAAAATAAGCCTCTCTTGTGAATTGCAATATCTGCAGATTATTTTCAGGAAGATGCAAGAGCTTTGTACAATTGTTGCTCATCAAGCTGTGTGCTAGTCAGATGTTGTGAGTCTGCTGTGGCTCCGGAGAACTGAGAATCCTTAAGCTCATCCTAAAATAGCTCATGTGTATCACATCTTTACATTCGTACATTTTTAATATCAAGTTTTGCCAGGACTAGGAGTGACTGCTTATGTCAAGTGCGTGGAAATCTGCTTTTGAAGGCACAAAGCATCCATTTATAGCAACATAAAACCATAGATATCAACTTCACTGTGTCTGCGTAATGTACACATTATGCAAAAGTGGCTTCAGGCAAGTGTGGGTTTTTATTTTTTTTCAAGAAGGGATTCCATCTATTGAAGAACTGAATATATCTCTGATAAAGCAATTTCTTTTTTTTCTAAGAGCATGCAAAAGATGCTCTGCAACTTGGAAGATTAGATGAGTCATCAGGGAGACAGATCAGCAGCTAAACAATGGAATTATAGTGGGTGCTGTATTTATTCGTATCATGATACACAGTTCAGTACAAGGGTTTGTATCTTCATGTATGAGGGGTGTGCATGTGTTCTGGTAAATACTGAGGTATTACTAAACGTGATTTTTCTGTCCCTGAAATGATTGTTGAATCATTTCAGTAGTGGTGAAGAGACCACCACAGTGTGATTGTACATGTATTTTTAGAGCATGATCCCACAGACTGCTGGAGGGTTTCTTTCAAGATTACTTACCAATATGAAAGGAATATCTTTAAAAACTGAGAGAAGCAGTTAGATGTGAAACCATTTTTTTTGTGCATAACCTTCAGTTTTTATTAAAGGCTCTTTTTTTTTTTTGCTGCGTTTACAAGCTAAACCAGCTGTGAAAGGTGCAAGCATATAGTTTGTATTCAGCAAAGATCTGTCATTTTGTGCTTACTGCAAGGCAAATGGCTCTGCCAGTTGGGGCTACAATTTATCAAGTTGGCAGAGTGACAATTTTCATTGCTCTTGAAAATTTATCATGGATAGTCATTTTTGAAGGGTTGACTCTTTTGTTTAAGCAGGCTTTTTATATTTAGACTTATCAAAATGGCAATTATTAATGCTATTAACCTATGAGGCAAAGATCAGTTTTGTCCCTGGAACCTTGAGTATGTCTTCTTGACAAAGGGATTTATCTGCTTCTGCGGTTTCCAGGGTTCATGGAAATATAAGAAAATGTAATGGTAATATAACAAAAGGCTGTTTCCCTGAAGACCAATGAAAGTAATTTTCATCCCAGCTGCTTTAGCAGGAAAGCAGCATAAAGCAGGGAGAAAAAGGTAAAATATCAAATATTAGTTGTCAAATTATTTTTATGTTTGTTGCTCTGACTTCCTGTCCTGCCCTTAGAGGCTTGGAGACTGACTCACATTGAGAGGGTTAGTAACATCCCCCTAACCACAGCTCAGCAATAAAACCCCTTCTATGTTGCATACTGGTGAATTATTAGAGAATTCACCAGTACCAGCCATGACAAGGCTGGTAAGGTACAAGGATTTAGACACAGTTCTGTAAAGTTTCAAGCAGATCCCCAAAGACACTGAGCATCCTCAGCCTCATGGCTCTGAATGGAAGGAGAAAGTGCCATGTTCTCTGCAGGCTCAGGGCACAGTGAGGAGAGGACAGGAAGAGATCTGGTGTCAAAAAGGAGTCTGAAGGGCTATAATTTGTTAAAAGTACTAGTTGTCACTGATGTATCTGTATGTATGTAATTTGCATTTCCCCATATCAGCTATAAAAACTCTGTCTAGATGAGCTAAAGGCAGCTTGTTCTGTAGCAGAAATGAGGTAGACACATACACATTTCCACAAGTAGTAGAAAGAAAATCCAAGTTAGAAGTGTCTTAACTCAGAGCAGAAATTATCCTCTCCCCAATTTATTTTAAAATTCTGTGTTCTCTCTGCTTTATGAAAGGATTACATTTTAATTTAATGCAGAGTCAATACCGACTCCTCCAGTACTTTCTCACTGGAGCAGGTGCGATATTTCCTCACAGGAGAGCAGAGTTATGTGCACCTGCTGGAAGCAGGAGGCGTTCCAGGGGCTGCCAGGCCTGCAGAACCCCCTCATTTCAAAACATCCATTTCCCCAAATTGTTCTTTCAACATCTGGAGATTTTTTTTATCTGTATTTTTTTCCCCCAAACCTCCTGAACAGCTCTTACGAGGGCACAAATAAGAGTCTGAAACAGAATAGCTGAGAAATGAGTGTGTGGCCATCCTGGGCTGGAGCTCACTGAGATGGCAGCTCCTGCCCGGGCACAAGTCACCCACCACTCTCCCTGCCCTTTGCCTCATCGTCTTTTTCTATTTATTTTTTTTTCCCTTTCTAAAGTACCTTCCATTATGGATTTTGAAACTACTAGCTGGAATCCCCCTTTCCTCAGGAACACTGCTATGCAGGAGCTGATTCTGTGCATCTTTCTGAGGGAAAGCAGCTCTGAGTTCTTCAGCCTAGGAAGAAGGGGATGAAGAGCCGAGGGGACGAACACCCCAGGGAACAAACACCCGAGGGGAAGAACAGCCCCGGGCTCGGGGAGGAGCATGGCCACTGGCCCGCTGGGCTCGAGCCGGGCAGAACCGCGGCCCCGAGCAGGCGGAGAGGCCGGGCCGGGCCTGAGGGGAGCGGGCGCGGAGGGGCCGGGCCGGGGCTGCGGGAGGAGCCGCGGGAGCTGTTCGGGAATGAGGGGCAGAAACAAAACAACTGCTGAAGAAACGGTGGTTTCAGGCTAAATAAGTAGAAAGGAATTTTAAGTCAGAGTGCCTGAACGTGCCCTAGGGCTGAAGGCAGATTTATCTCATACTACAGGCCAGGAATAGCTAATGTTGAAGAAATGAAAGTTGGTATAAACCCCATCTCTGTTGGGAAAGTAAACAAGAAAATAATTTTTAAAATCTTTTTTTCTTAAAGGGGAAAGAAATCTTTACGTAACTTATTTGAAATGCCAAGTAGATCTCTCTGGACTTTCTATTGCTGCATTCTTACTCCTCAGCCGAACAGAAACTCCTCTCTCCTACGGCATTAATGTTTTCCCTTTATTCAATTAAAAAGTGTCTTTTCCATGTTTATCTTCTTTTTCACTTTTGTATAAGTGATAGGCTACAGCCTGACATAAAAGTTGTTCAGACACAATAACATTGCACAACAACTCTATTGAAGGAGAACAGTAGCTGCGAATTGTAGTGCTATGTTTCAGACTTTCATCAACATCTTAATTTTATGGTTTATGAATACAGCAGTTGTGCTACTCTCTTCTTTTCTTTCCCAGTCCTCTTTTTCTTGCACAGGATTGTCTTTGGAATGTCTGCTGTGTTTTTCCTTCTGTATGAACCCAGCACATGCAGTGAGCTTTCCACCAGCTCATGGATCTCACAATAAAGCTATTGCAGTTCTAGCTTAAATGTCAGATCGTAAAGCAAAACACTGGTAATTAATAGAGCTGAGGCCTGCAGAGAGGGATATTTGTAACATCCAAAGGGAATTAATTTATCAGATATGTCTAACCTTGCATTTCTGAGAATGTCATCTGAGAATAATGCTCATCTAAACTAGAATTTGAAAAAAGTTAACAATCAATTGAATTAAGTGGCACAGGTTCAAAGAGAAGATCTTATCCCTTGCAACAGATATGACAGCATTGCCCTTGCCTCTGAAAAGCTTTCAGCATTCATAATGATAAGGACTTGTTGGGACTCAGAATCTAGATCTCCCAACACCTGTGTTATGCTTAGTCCCTTTTGCTAAAATATATTGAATTAAAATACTAAAAGAAGACTTGAGAACAGTTTTGGATTTGTTGTGTGTGTGGCTTAGGTCTGTCTGTATTGAAAGCTGACATAGACACAACAGACTTAGATTGCATGGGCTTAGAAGAAAACAGGGTTCTTTTAGATGTTTCAGAAGTAGCAGCACAGCTAATAATAGAGTATCTGGCACTATCAGCGTGAGTTGCCTTAGTTTTATGCTTTCAGATTTAGAGCTAAATAATAACTACTTTATTTGTGTCTTTTTAGAGGTAATTCTTTTGATGAAATGCCATTATCAACCTGTTCAGTGTGGTGTGGTTGGGTTTTTTTAATCAGAAAAGGTTTTTCTTCATATTAATTTTGATTAAAACTTCTCATACAGCTATGAAGTGTAATGTTTACAAGGAATGCTTTTTCATACTCAAGACAGTAAATGTCAGATTGAATAGTTCTTTACTAAATTTCCTTTGGGCTTTTCTTTAAGTGAGATAGATGTGAGTAGTTGCAAATAGTATTAGATCTTCATAAATCATATTCCACCTTTTTTCCTTGTCAGAAGCAATGCGCTCCCACTTGTCAACAGGAAATTCCCACTTTTGAGTTAGACTTTACCCTTGGGAGAGAGAACATGCACTTCTAACCAGAAAGAAATGCAGGTACAACTGCAACATGCAATGCAGGCATGAACATTGGGAAGTTTTAGAACTGACTTAGCTTTTTGTGCAATTTATATGGCCAATATTTTAATCTTTCAAAATCATCACCATGAGAGGATTTGCTAATTTATTTGCTATAGAATACCTCCAAGTACTTTGTCTGGCTAGCTAGTCATCCCTGAATGTATGTTGGCCATACAGTGTTGCTGATTTGAAAAACAAATTATCATCTCCTCATTCAATCTCAAAATCTTTCTGAATTTGGACAGTCTCTAGCTTATTTCACCATCTAGAAACACATGATGTGGCACGTTGCTTTCCAAGTGGGTGAATGTATTCATTGCACACAGCAAGGACTGGTCAGCAGTGATGCTATATTCTAATACTTGATTCTAATATTGTGTATTAGAAGCTGGAGGATGAGACATCAGCATGATTTTCTTGCTATTGATGCTAAGGTAAAAGAAGACACTGTATTCATTACTCCAAGGGTTGATTTCAAAGGATCATTTCACGTTCCTTGCTGTAGGACTGGATGGAACATAATTTCAGTGTGTGAAAAGAAGAGGCTGCTTGAGAATCTCTCAATTCTTATGGGGAGAACTGTAAATTTGGACAAAATCCTGGGGATGGTTAGATTATAGCAATGGCCTTGGGGCAGCTGACTGTTAAAGGATGAAAGGAATGTTAGAAATGTTTTGCATCAATGTTTGCACATCTGCATCTGCTGGTTAATGTGCAGACAATAATGCCTTTCTCTTTGAGAGGGGGTCTGAGAGAGGCTGTGACTTGCTGGTGATAGAAATTCTCTGATAAAAAAATGTATTAATGTACAAAAATCTTAGGTGAATTTCAGGCACCAGAATTGTCAGAGAGGAAATAGTTTTTTTATTTTTTCCATGTGGCCATGATTTCCCTCACACTTTATTAAAAAGGAAATTGTTTCAGAAGAAGCATACAGAATGTGATGAGAGCTAAGGTATTATACCTTTACATAAATTAATTCTCTATTTTCAGAATGAGAAAGATGGAGCTTTGCGTCACATGTTGATTTGCAGGTGCCTCAACTGTAGCCTGATCACCCCAGCTGACTTTAAAGGAAAATTGATGAAAATGTGTAGATCACTTTTTTGGAAATAAGAAGCATGAGATTGCAAAGAATAGAATATTAAGTCATGTGGAAAAGATTGGGTTTGGGTTTGATTTTGTTTTTTTTTATTCCTGTTAAACTCTTTAGCAGTTATTAGTTGGCAAAATCATGAGGTCATTAGTGTCCAAGTATCTGAGCTAAATGATGTTATGGAAAGTGCAAAGTTCATGTAGGAACTGATTTCCAGTCTGCAGCACTGCAATAAATAACTTGTAATGTTTTTAATGAGTAAGAGGTTTAAGTATGGCTTTCTCATTGAAGTTTATGGGCATGCAGTTTTACCTGTGGGCCTACAGTTTTAATGAGTGCATCAATTAAGTCTGGATATCTACGATGAATTATTTTTTTAGAACATGTCCAAATGGTGAACAAATGAAATAACCAATTTTATAAATTGAAATGAAGATGCTCTGTAGCCTTATCCAGCACTCATTACATTTAGGATAATTCCTCTGTAGTCTTTAGAGAGTGTTCAGGATGATCACTGCTTCTCAAATGACCATTTTGATTAACAAAGAAATAAAATTAGGTTCAGTGTTTTGACAGTTATTGCAAAGGGATTTCAGTTATTGTCTGTGGATGGGCTGGAAAAAAAAAAAGGGAGTTTTTTAAAAAGATTTTTTGATGTTTTTTCTCACACAGTTGATATCCTTAGGGCTAGATATAAAATGAAATTTATGTGAAAACTCTAGGCCACAATTATAAACTTTAAAAGCACCACTTAATTGCTACTCAACATGGTACCTATCCTGTTTGCTTAAAATCCCCCCATGGAGAGTTATTGCTGGGTAAATGGTCTAATTATATGAAACATATAAATACTATTACCTGCCTATTCTTAATGGTAATAGCAATCTTTTAAAAGAAAAGTGCTGGCCTGTGCAGCCCTTCCAAAAAGACAGTGTGGATACCATTTTCCAACTGTTGCAGCCATAACCAAGCAGACAAAAGTGTCCTAATTCAAATTTGATATTTATTCCTGTCTTCAGTAAGGTGACTCTGGTAAGAGGAAGCTCTCTTGCCTGGGCTTTTGTCTCCATTTTGAAGGGGCTGTGCTCTCTTGTGTGCTGTACAGAATGTCTGGGCACCTAACAGGGATATGGGTTCATCCTAAAGGACAGGAAATCTGAAGCTTTGGTGCTAAAATATTTCTGTTAGATCTGGCTTTATAAGCCAATCATAGCTAACATCATTAAATGTATTAAGCTTGGTGAGCATTTTAAGCAAGGATGTAAAGCTATTTCTCTTCAGCTTTAATCAAATGACCACTTAGGTTTTGTAATGAAAGGTCTGAAAAGCTGAGTCTGCTTTGTAATGTATTATTCCAATTTTGCTTGTTAGCAGAGATATCTTTATTTAACTTTTCTCATTGACTGTTCACATTTACCATGAAAAATCAGGATTGTTATCTGGCAGGCCAGACCCAAAGCCAAATAAATGGCATGGTTCAATGTGGCTTGTAGCTGCATTCACTTGGAATTGAATATACTTGAGCACAAAAGTCCTGTCTGACAAGCAGCACAGTTCTGTGCATTTGTTTAGGAACCAAAGTGAACAGAGAAAAAGTAATAGCTGGTCACCTAATGGTTTTCTCAGCTCTGCTGGAGAAAGAAGGGCTATGATTATATCCCCACTTACAGTAAATTGTAGTAATAAATCCTGCTTGATCATTGTGCCCCCATGGCTAATAGTGGGCTGGCTTTGTGTGACCATCACAACAAATGTATTTCCTCCAGTTACAAATAAAACAATACAGGTCAATTCAGGAGGAACTGCTTTCTGTGGCATGATCATAGCCCTGCTTGTGTGAGTAATAAGAAAATGTTTTCAAACCTGAAATAATTCACAATGAGAAGGTGATAGACTAGTTCTTTAATTTTAATTAGTAGTTCTAAACTGAGTAGAAACAAGATGTCATTTTTTATATTTTATTTGCCTGTGGTTTATTTCTTTCCTTGCCCAGGCCTTTCCATTCAATACTGTATATAATTTATATGTTATCTCCTGATACTGCCATCAGGTACAAAATCCTTCAGAGTATTAAATAGAATGACTTTAATAGTTCTTAAACCAATTGGGAATATGTTCTTGAGGGGTTAGTGACGTATTCAATGGAGCAGAGCAGTAACATACATTTCAGTTTGACTGCAGCTCTTGCCTGGTACTAACAACTTAACTAGACTTCATTTTCAGACAAAAGCATGAAGACCTGCTTTTCTGTTGGATAAATAATAGCATTTTAAAAAAATATTTTTGGGTTTATGTTGGGTTGGCTCCAATTTATTTGATTAACAGAACAAATTTCAGTTCATAGAATCATAGAATAGTTTGGGTTGGAAGGGACCTTTTAAGATCATCTAGACCAATCCTCCTGTAAGGAGCAGGGACATCTTCAGCTATGTGGGATTGCTCAGAGCTGCCTCCAGCCTGGCCTGGAGTGTTCCCAGGGGAGGGGCAACCACCACCTCTCTGGGTAGCCTGTTCCAATGTTTCACCAGCCTTACTTCCTCTTGCCTAATCTAAATATACCTTCTCAAGTGAAAACCATTTTTCTTGTCCTATTGCAAAATGTCCTGCTAAAAAGCATCCCCATCTTTCTTATAAACCTCCTCCTGATAAGGTAACAATTGGTTTGGCAAAAGAAATAGTTCCTATAAAGCACACTTTGTGCTCTTCCTTCCCCTTAGTCTTGTCCCTGCATGTGTGGTTTCCTTTAGTCTGTCAGTGCTGCTGCATGAATATGTAAACTGTGATAAAGATGTGCTTTCTGCTCATGTATCAGAGCCATGACAGGAGTCCTCTGCTAAATCTTGCTGGGGTGACTGCCCCAGTTCACCTGGCATCCTATTAACTCTTGGTTCGTGGCACTTCTGGGTGGTAACTGCCTCCCTAATAAAGATTGCAAAACAAATTGGATGCCTCACATGTCAGTCACAGGCCTGATATTGCAGTGCGAAATCACCTGTGTCAGCACTCTAAACTGGGAATTGCCCTGACCCAGTTTCCTTTAAAGAAGTGTAACGTGCCAGCTAAGAACACACAAAATCAGTTAAGTCCATACTTTTAATTCTGCAGCAATTTTCCTTTAAGTATAACACCAGTAAAATTGATGGGGTTTTTTTTCATACTTAGAATTAAAAATGAAAATTTTAGTAGAAGTGATATCAGGTTGTCAGAAAGTTTGTGATATTTTGGTACTTTTAATGTGCCAAATTTCAGAAAGGGGTCTTTGGGTTGATCAGATAACTCCTTCTTTCTCAAAGAGACTTTGAAAAAATAAAACTGCTGCACCTCAGATCTTTTTCCAAAGTGGCTCCCTATTCTTTCTGTCTTCCTAACAAAATTTTAATCTCTTTTAAGGTATTCATCTCATTTGCTTTCCCTTAGGATAAAGAAACATTACATCTCAATTTGATGTGAGAAAGCACCTAAATCACTGCTATTGCAAACCTGCCAAGTCTAATTAAATTTTTGTTCTGTTTAATTTATTAATTCCCAAGATGAAAACCATAATACAAAGAGCCAGGCAGAACTGCAGTTAAGTAATAGAGAACCAAAATTGAAAGAAAAACATTATGAGCCATTCTTTTGTAGTGATGAGACAAATAATTTCATCTATTTCCTGACATAAAAGGCAAGAAAGGAAAAGGAGAGTGTAACAAATAACACAGGCAGGAGAAAGAGCAGAATGGAGTGAAAATTTTCCAAATGTCAGAGGAAATGAAATAATAAACTCTAAAAGAAGCAGCACCCATTTTGCTCAGTAGAGTCTTTTCTCTCAAAGCTGTCATGTTGCGAAAAATGGAAAAGCTCTGAAATGAATTTTAAACCTGTTTGTGTTACAGTTTGGGTTTCTTAGACCTGTTGGCAGCAGGTGTCTTTTCTTAATATTCATTATTCATGTAGCCTCACAATGCATTTCAATTTACAAATGAAGAGGTATGCAAGCCTTTCTCCACTGCATTAAATAGATGAAATATATTACTGCCTTTGAGCTCATAATGCCAGAGCTGGAGCTTGAAAGTTATTTGCCTGCTGCAGCTGATAGCCATGCGAGTTGCAAATAAGTTTTATTTTGATGAATATGTGGATGAACGGAGTTCTTCCATACGTCTTTATATTTTACCGGATTATAATGTACTTTCTAATATTATTCTGAAATAGTAAGTCTCTTCCTCATATCTCAGAAAAATGAGTCAAATAGAAGTAGGTTTCATTTTCTGTCATAATTTTCCACTTAAAGTAATGTGTGTGTGCCTGATCCTGTTAGGTGCCGACGGATTCAGCTCACGCTAGGCTGGATCTTGAAATCCTTAATCTTTGTTCAAGCCACGTCCCACTGACTTCAGTGTGAAACTTGCATGAGCCAGGCTTGAGGTGAAACTGAACTCCCAATCCTGTTTGAGTGAAAGCAGTACAAAGTTTTTGTCTATTCATCTCAGCAGGAGCTGAAGCACAACTAAATCATAACCTTAGAATTTTACCCATTAACACCAATGGGATTGGAAGGTACAGCAGCTTCCAATGTCTCTTATTTAAAACCACCAAGTCATTTCTCAGTGTGAAATGTTGCATTTTAAAGGGGAAAACCTCCTCCTGGACCTGAGGTGCTGTAGCTCCCATGCTGAGAGATCCTTATGTGAAGAAGGATAGCTCTAAAGATGAAAGGTTGGAGGATTAAATGTAAACCATTACCAGAGTTTTATTTATGTACTTAGGTTCCATTTTGTAACAGCCTGATAATGAATACTAATAGGGGAGAAAAGTGGATGCAGACTTTAAAATATGTTCAGTTCTTGGTGATTGCAGTTGCCTTTGAGCAAGGAGACACAGAGCATCTTCCACAGCCCTGAGTTTTGCATAGTTAGGTTTTAGATAACCTTCTGCATGAGGCATAATCTGAAAGCTGCTGAAGTCATTCTGAGTACTGGGCTAAGTCATATTTAGCCTTTTCTCCTACTAACTTGCATGAGAGTTTGGTAACTTTGGGAGGAGAATTCTTGTATTAACCCAAAGACTTCAGTGAAAATAATAGATTAAGAGAGAGCTGGACCAAATTATCAAAGTAGGTGTAAGAAGTTCTTGTGCTGTTTTGTGATAGGTTCATGCCAATTGTGCTGGATGGTTTTTTCCAGCTATCTGTTCTTGTTGCCTGCATGAGCAATTGTAATTTTGGATATTGAGACATATTGGCTCATGAGCCATATGGACCATGACCCTACTGAAAATGTGATTAATTTGCAGATTTTATTCCTCTTATTGAGAAAATGCATTGGTAAGAGAAAAACATCAGAGACATGGTACATTGGTCTACTCTTTTTCTGCTACTTGAAAATGAGCAAAGACAAGAGTTTCCAATCTGCTGGTAGAATTGCCACTGTCTGTTCCTTCCCTGCAAGAAACTCAGCAGAACATAAAATGATCTCCTAACTCTCCCCACACACAACCTTCAGAATACACACTGAATTCCTGCTATCTTTCCATGGCTGAATTTGTACAACATGTGTATGTCCCTGGAAACACTGCAGGGAAGTTGAGCAGTACCTTGCACTCACTCTGGATGCAGTGAATGGCACTCTGCATATGGGCATGACATGTTTATATAGAGGTACTCAAACAGCTTGGTTTATTCTGAAATGGAAGCCTTCAGATCTGCTAAGTGTCCATGAAAAACCCAGTAGGTACAGTCTGAGGGTGGCTTCATTTCAGATTGGGAAGCCAGGGCATAATCACAGACATTCAAGTACTGAAAAGGTGAAGATTCAGCAAACTCTTGAACACACAATAACATTGTATTAATGTGTATTACTCTTCATCTTGTGGGTTTATTTCCATGAGCAAAATTGCCTCTGTTCAAGTGGTTGCAAGATGTGAGTCTTTAAAAAGGATTATTTTCTAAGAGTATGCAGTTGTGATTAAGGTCTACTTAGAGGTCTTTTATGGTTCTTCTAAAGATATCTGTTTGGCAGGGTTAGACTTTCCTATCATTTCAGTGCAACATGTGCATTGTGAATGCTAAAAGGCTCCTGGAGGTGGCTGGAACAAAACTTCTTTAGGAAGAAGTAATGAAATAATTTTCAAGTCTCTAATGAAACAAATTTTTATTTTAAGCCCAGCAAATAAGAGATTTTGAGACTTCATATTGAGAAAACTGAAAAAACTGAAAAATGTTGATCTACTGTAAATAGCCCTAAATCTCTCTGAGCTTGACAGGCCGTGCTGCTTTTGTAGCCTGAGACTGCTGTGCATTGTTGCTGGTAGACTGAATATATCTGTGTGCTCGGGCTGCTAAGTGAACTTTCCAGATAGGAGCAAGATTCTGTTGGAATTAATGAAAGTAATTACATTCCTTTAGAGATGTGCATTGCATTAAAACAATACTGCTTTTCAGTTCTGATTTTGAGATTGCTGAAATGACACCAGTGCTAGCTGCAGTCTCTGTGGTGTACACAAGCCTTGGAGTCTGGGTTTAACATATTTCCTTTACATACTGTGATTGCACCATTTCAACCAGAGTAAAACTTTTTTTTCCACCACTCAGAACAAATTATGTGGTTTTCCCAAATTAGAACTGGAAGTGATACTGGCATCTCACAAGTTCATTTTGTTCAGTTATAATTAGGGGATTCAGAAGTAGGTGGTGGTATTCTGTATGTAAGATTTGGGTTTCAGTGGAAAGGGTTTCAAGGCTGTTCAGTAACATGCAATAGGGAGTGTATTTTATAATTTCTGCTTATATTAGCTTTCATTAATATATTTTGTAATCTTTAATGACTTTTTAATGCATCTTCCAAACAGTTTTACAAAAATATTATGAATATTTTAGTCTGTTTTTTTTAAATTACCAAAACTATGGTTATAATTGCCTATCAAATGACAACTTCTCTACCTTGTAGTGAAATAAGAAGCATTTGTTTTCACATCACATGATTCAGTTAGCAGTGGTTACAGTCACAAGTATTACATTCCCTGTTTGTGTATGATATTCAGCCTCAAGGCAAATATTGAACAGAAATATGTTGGTTCTGATGTAGAATTTTTATGATTCAGAAAACAGTGTCAGAGTTGACAGTAACAACGTGAGTTAGTGCAGCATGAGCGAAATCTGTTGAACTGGAGTACAAGTGACATCTTTGCTTCTAGAACTCTTTTGCATCTCAAAAATAAGAGGCCAAGGGTGGAAGTGGTAAGAGTGCTAATTTATTCACGGTGATGAACAGTAAGTTAAAACAGAAATAGAAATGAATGTGATGTTCCTCTGCAATGCCATTTTGGATTGATGAGAGGGATTTAGCAATCTCAGTGTATTTTCTGTTTGGAGTTTTTTTTAAATTAATATTTTATCTTAAAACTTTTGTGTTATGTTGGTATATAACCTTTCTAGCAGCCTTTAAAAATGGGGGTTTATTATTTACAGACAGTTTCTATAAATGAAAGAGTTGGAGCAACAACATAAACTGCTAAACTTCATTCATAACACTGTGAAAGAAAAATAATTAGCTGTTGGTTCAAAAGCAGAGGAAGATTAATAAGTTAGTGAAGTCATGATTTTGGAGAGCAAATTACTATGGAGACTGAGTTTGAAACCATTCAGTTCAGGAACACAGTTTATATACTGGTCTGTGAAAGCTTGTAATTGTGTCAGTTTAGGTGTCTCAAACCAGCAGAGAATTGTAGGCTGAGATGCTTCTGCTTTTAAAGGCACAAAGCCTGGTTAAGGGCTTAGGTTTGCATCAGAATTGTGTAGGTGCATCTGCAGAGGGGGAGATCCTTGTCAGCGTTCATGGCTGGTACAGCACAGGCAGTTGCAATGAATCAAGGCTAGGAGTTTCTACTGCTATATCAAAGCAAACAAAAGTAGTGCTTGTCCTTGAGAAGAAAAATTAAAAATTGTGTGATGTAACTTACTTCAAACTGAATGAATAGTAAAAATCAAGTTAGAATTTTATAGAAACCTTTTATGAAATATTGTTTCTCAGAAATAAAATAAATATGAACTCAGGGACTCCCATAGAAAAAAGAGAATCTAAGATGTAGAATTTTAGGTAGGCCATGTGTTATTAGTATTTTTGTTACTACTACTCATTTTATCTGATTGCTGTGTCCAGTAAATTTTTCTAATCCCCAGTCTCTGATTTTCATCTTTTGTGCTTCCAGTTGGTGGGGAAGGGAGAGCAAGCAGTGGCATAATTTTAGAGGACTACTAAATTGGAGAATATCATTCCTAAACCATGACATTTGGGAGGGAGGAAAGGGAGGAGATATTTTCTTTTACCTCCAAATACAGAGCCCTTTGATGGCTACCTCTCAATTTGTTTTTTCAAAACGATATTGATTTTTGTCTGTGTGCCAGGTTTCTTGCCAGTTTTCACTTCAGATATTGATGTCCCTTGATAGAGAACATGCAGTAATGTCAGAAACAGGAAGAGGTAAAGGCAGTAACAAAGTAAACTAGGGATTCCTTTGATGGGACAAACTGAATTCCCTAAACAAAAATCTAACATCTCTTCTCTTTATTTTTAACTGAAGTCCTTTAATAAATAATGGCTTAAGAAAGAAATCTCTTATCATATTTTAACCCCAGCCAGCAACTCACCCCCACACATCAATCCTGTTTGGGGGGATGAAAGAGAATCAGAGTGTAAAAGGGAGAAAATTCATGGGTCAAGATAAAAACAGTTTAATAAGTAAAGCAAAAGCCATGGGCAGAAGGAAAACAAAACAAGGAATTCATTCCTCATTTCCCCCGGGCAGGCAAGTGCTCAGCATCCCCAGGACAGCAGGGCTCCAGTGGGCTCTATTCCACACAGTGATGACAGGAAGACAAACACCATCACTCCAAATATCTCACCTTCTTCCTCCTCCCCCAGCTTTATATGCTGAGCATGAGGCCCTATGGTCTGGGACATCCATCCCTAACATCATTTGGGGCCAGCTGTTCTGGCTCTGTCCCCTCCCTGCTCCATGTGTCCTCCTGGCATCTGGGGTGGAGTGAGGAGTAGGAAGGCCTTGGCCCTGGGTAGGACCTGCCAAGAAGTGACAAAAACATCCCTGTCTGACCTACACAAAATTCATGTTTTCAGCATGAATCACAGTCTCATACTGACTACTAGGAAGAAAACTTTCACAGCCAAAACCAGCACATCTCTGAAATCTTCATCACTTTTAAGAATAGCATAGTCCCTGCAGGCTAAATAAAAAAAAATTGTCACCATCACTCATGGTTTTCCTTCTGAGGAGTAATGACCTCACCCAATTCAAGTCAGGTACATCTCATACAGTGTGTTTGCTGATTTAACCCCTTAGTGGCAGTGTGTGGCCATCACCTGTCAGACCAGGACAGGTAATCCCTAGTAACAGTCTCAATTCCCCAGCAGTGTTAACACTGCACTTCTTTTCACATTTGGAAGTTTTTCACCTCCTTCTTGGTAAGAGTGACTGTAGTGTGCTCAGTTTAGAGGGGGATATGGTCAGATAGGACTAGTAAAAAAAGAGTGTGATAATAGTGAAAAAAACCCTATGGTTAAGAGTGAAGAAAGAGATGTGAGAATTTCAGATTCTCTGGAAACTTTTTTATGATTCTCAAACAGATGAATATATCCAAAGAAAAGAGCAAAATCAAAGTAGTAGGGGTTAATTTCCTTTGCTATACACTAATCAGTCTTTTGAATTCTTTTGAAAACATCATCTGGGAAAAATGTATGATGGAGCTTCATATTCCAGTTCCTTTCCCCAGGATATAGTTAATGGGTTGTACATCAATGAAGTAGAAAAGGAGGGACCATAAAATGGCCTCTTTCTACATAATCTTTCTCTTTGTTCCCTTTTGGCAATGTGAGTTTGTATTCCTTTGGATTCAATGTTAAGAACCTTAACAGAAGTTGTAAGTAAACAGCATGTGGTTTCCTGCAGTCCCAGAAAATCTCACGTCTAATTTTTAGGATACTCATGGGAAGGTAAGAGATAAAGATTTTTGGGCTATGAGGAAGGATTTGATTGGAAGTTTCCAACTTTTGTGAATGTTTCAGTTATGAGGCTATGACAGGAAAAGAGCTGTCCCTTTGCTTTCGTGCAGGAGCCTGTTCTGGGGATGGCTGAGCATGTGTCCCTCAGTGTGGCTCAGGGATGCTATTCTCAGCATACAGGGTTTAGATGTCTTGTCTCAGGGATATAACCCAGGAGAATATAATTTTGATTTTTGGATTCTAAACCTGGGCTCAATAAACAAACATCCAAAGACTACAACATTCATTGTACTGGAGATGATGAGTTTTCTTCTTACTTCTTATTTTTTTGTTGCTAATCTGTTTCAATAGCTAGTAGAAGGGTTTTATAGAAGATAAGTGTGGATCAAAGACATTGGTCTTTTCAAAAGAAAAGTTGGCTATTTTGCTTATAAACTTGTTAGAGGGGTGAAATTTGAAATCAGGAGAATATGCATGACAGAGGGACTCTTGTTAAAAAGGGTTTGATTTTTGTGAGGCAAAGAAAAAGTTTTAAGGGAAGATTCTTAGAATAAACTGAAAGCTGTGGGGATGATTATCATCTCACTGGGGCTTTATAAATATGACAGTCACAGGAAGACATCTGTTAGAAATATGCACCAGAGACCCTTGTGAGCAGGGAACAGAAGTTTCTGTGCTAGGAAGGTAAGCAGCCACACCAGCAGAAATAAATATCAGGACAGATGTGCCTGAGAGAACCTGTGATAAATTATATTTTCATCTGTCAATTCTATTTGATATGTTCTAGTAATTCTGGTGAAAGTTAACTATGTAAATCAAGCAAGTAATGCCACTTCTTGAGTTTAACTCTGATTCCTCCAGAAAGAATTGACATGCAGATTAAGAAAAAGCTGTCTAAGGTGCAGGTCATATCCAAAGGACTTGTAGAAATGTGGGCGTGCAAGTAGGAAGGTGGGAAAATAATTTCAAGTCTGGAACTTGAGCAGGAAAGGGGATCACAAAAGAGTGCTGGTACCAGAAGTGAAGGGCTTGAGTCTCTGTACAAAGAAAACAGTGGGATCTGCTTTCCTATTCTTAAGTCTATGTAGGTCCAGCTCCTTCTCCCAAAGGGGCACAGATCACTAACTAACCTGGCCTAGGCTTTTTTTGGTGTAGTCAGTTGGGGACTCTGCATCTGGTTCCTCCTGTCCCACTATATGGCCAAGCAACAGCTGGAATCTACCCCATGTTGTTGTCAGTGCTCATCCACAGGTAGAGACTGAATCCTTTTCCTTGTGCCTGTCAGTGTCTGCAGCATACAGACTGGGAAATCAAGTTCCTGCTCTCCTCCATATTAAGGTGGTTTCCTTAATCCTGTATTTATGTTTCAGTTTTGGGAATTGTGTCTAAGGAATCCTTTTACTGAACTATATTTACCTCCTTTTGAAACTGTAATTGGTCTGTAATATAAAATATTAAACAATTATCCTCAAAGGAAGAAAGAAAATTGGCAGAGAAGCTTCAGAGAACAGACAAAAATAAATCACAGTTTTGGCATTTGCACTGTCTTCATTCAATTATCTTCTTACTATTCTATATCTTGTCTTTAGTTTTGTTTTGTTTTGATTTTTAATAGAAATCCAGAATAGAGAAGGTAGCTATGCTTGTTTGTTTAGCTTCCAAAGATGTTGAATTTGTTTTATATGATAAATACATGACAAGAACTGCAATCATATTATATTTTTTCCTGATCTTTTTACAGAGCACCAGTGTACATTATATCACTGAAATGTTGAGAGCTTCTTTAAGAACTTTAAAATTAAATTATAAAATTGCTCTTCTATAGTGTATCAGATTTATTTGCTCTTCCTTTCCCTTTGGAAGTATGTGAAGAAAGTGCCATTTTATGGCAAAATTTTTTAGGTGAGTTCAGGGGACTCTCCATCTCTTGACATGGTGTGTAAATCTTTAAAGCTGATTGTACATACTTTGCTGTACAATTAAGTCAGTTCTCAGATCACCATGTCCCATCTGCTTAATTTGCCTTTTGAGTCCTTTGGCTTTGCCTTTACATGAGAGAGCACATAGATCCTTCAGTGGGAATTTTTTAAACCCAGGAGATTGAAAACATTTTCTTTGATTGTCAATCCTATTTAACTTCTGTAGGGAATGTGCACTGACCATGGAGACCTTCCCTCTTCATCAATGTGCCAGTCCACTCAGTGTTTACTCTCCCTCTGCCTCTTCCAACATTATTCTTTTATGTTCTATTCCATTTCACTAACAACATATTATTTTAATTAATTCTGTTTTGATTTGACTCTTTACAGGTGTTTGTGCTTCTATCTCATCATTTCCTGTGTGACACCTGCATGTGAGAGAAACTTAATTTTTTAACCACAATTTTGTTGTTCAGCAACCACTACAGCATGAGATAGGTGTTCTCTTAGACCTCAACAAGAACACTCCAATCTTGGAGGGCAGCATTTTGCAGTAATGGTCTTGTTAGAGAGGAAAAGGTGTTTCTGCATTTTCTTAATGAGGAAATAACATTTCAGCATGCTTAGTTTAATTCCCTGTTGGTTTGATAGCAGTGGAGTGATCCACTCTTGCACTTGCCATCAGCAAATCCATGAAGTTGCTAATTAGGAGAAGATTTACAGGTAGGGGTAACATCTTTAATTAGACTAAGTATAGTTGGGAAATAAAAAACAGATAAGCTCTCAGGCACATAAGTACTTCTTGAAGTCTGAAACAGAAGCAGGAAACTTCAAAGTAAAATTCAAGTTGGAAGCAACTGCTCTGACTTAATTAAAGAATGACCTACAAAATACTTTTGAAAGATAAGCCTGGAAACTCAAATTCACAACTTAGTAAATACCAAAGGCTGTGGACTCACTGCAGCTACTGTTTTCCTTGTCCTTTATGGCCTTGTCCAAGCCCTTGTCCACCCTCAGCCTCCCATTAGTGGTACAGAGTTCCACAGGTTACAGATTACATGGAGCTCTTTCCCCTGAGAGAGGGCAGCCCCCTCTCACCCCAGCTCCTTCTGAGTGTCTTTGACTCCCCAAGCAAACTTTCCTCTTCTCCTGAGCTGTGTAATTCATATCTAATTAAATTCTAAGCAATTGCCTTTAATGTCTAATTACAGTTCTTCTTAAAATTTTCTGCTGTTGTTCCAGATCTGAAAAAGGACTTGCCAGAACTTTTATCTACTTTTTCTTCACCTGCTGGTCTAACTAAAAAGTATGAGCTCATTCTAAAAATCTTGGTGTGACTGTAATTTTAAACCATGTATCTACGATGATCTTCCACCCTTACTCTACCCCACCACCCCTCAAAAACAGAATAAGGAATTATAAGATTAAATTTTTTTAGTATTCCTTACATAATTTTGTGCTTCTCCTTTATATTTATTAGTAAAGTGGCACTCAATCATAAGCATTAATATATACATTAATATTCTGCACTTTGGTGTAATGTGAACAACTACTGGATTAAAGAGTTGCTTCACTTCTCTCTGAAATGTAATATGATGAATCAAAGCACATTTCAAGGGTGGAATAAGGGTTTCATTTTTATGATATTACTGCATAAATCTATATACCTGTAAATGACAGGCTCAATATATTGAGGTCTTCTCCTTATTTGTGATACTCAGTTTCTGCCATGAAGTGATGGAAAAAGAGAGGCAGGATCATAATCATATTCATTATGATGAGATGTCTGACAGCTCTGTGCATCTACAAGTAGCTTTCAAAATCCAGAGAAATGATTTTCCATTTCTTTGCACAAACAGTTTTGATTTGGGATTCAGATCTCCTGATCTGTGTAACTGAGCATTGTACAAGGCCAGACTGCAGAAATGGAGAGAGCAGAGGAAACCCCATCCCAACACTGGCAGAGTGCACTGACATGCAGCCATGTGAAACAAATAAAACTCTTGCTTCTAACAGGAATGTGAAGATGCCATTTCTGAACATGAAATTTCAACAGAAATTTCAGATTGCTTTTATCATCTAAATAGTTGTTAATCTGCCACAGAGGCTGGAAGTTTCTCAAGTCCTGCAGCAAGCAGCAATGCAGCAGTAGGGGCAGAGTGCTCAGATTTTGCCAGTGATGCAAATAGACACAGCTGTTCCTTCCACCATCATTGTCCCCCTGTTAGTGTCATGTGAATCCTTCCCCTGCATGCTGTAGGCAAGTATTGCACTTGCAATTGTTTCTCTGCACACTCCCATGAGCATTTTGTTGGCATCCTTTCTTTCCATACTCTCTGCTGACTTCTGTGGGATGAAAAGTCTAAGGAAATACTGGTGTTAGGACTTCTGAAGCAGAATCCTACTGTCTTCATGAACACTGGCCATGTGTATGTTCATTTATTAAAAGAAAATATATGACAAGAGTTGTGAATGTTTGCTGGAAAATATTTAATAACATGTTTTATCTTCAGTATTATTTATTTTTCCAGTTGATTAAATGCTTTTTTTTTTTTTTTTTTTTGCTATGAAAGGAAATAAGATTTTTTTTTTTTATTTTTGTCACTGCTTCCCCCAAAATAAGGCTTTTCAATCACACTTGATGAATTTGGCTCTTGGACTGGCCAATATTTTATATCTGCCAGAAACCTAGAAGAATCAAAGTGTTAAGCTCTGAATACAGGTTTCTGAGTGAAGGAGAAAGACCCTATTAATATCCAAACTTATTAACCCCAAAGCTTATTCGCTTTCCTTTTATTAAGCATCAGAAGCTTCCCATGGAGATTTGTAAACCAGGCTTCATTAGTTCTGCTGCTCACACATCTACTTGTTGACCTCTGTTTACAAGGAAAAGAACCTTCTTCAGGAGTGGAAAATAATAACTTGCAGACCAAACAGGCAGGGAATTATTTGAAGTAATGATGAAAGATGAATGAGAGGTTTGGTCTCTGGACCAGAGTACTGTTATGTTTAATTATGATATTGGTAGGCTAGTCATGATGTTGGTCTGGGTATCTTCATATTAGGCTCAGTAAATAACTGGAACACAGAAATAATCTCAAGCCCAAGGAAATCTAAGTCTGGAGTTCAGAGGTAAACTCTTTGATGTCATTTAATATAAATGGGAAATCTATTCCACCAAATTTAATCTAAAGGTCAGTCACATCAGAGAGTTAAATAGAAAAGCAATCCAGATGTATCTCTGCTTATTCTGAATTAGAAGAAGTGTCATTTATATAGTAAATTATCTAGAATGTTTGGAATTCCAATGACAAATATGTCCTTTTCTAAATAATCACCTATTTATGAAGAAGTTAGAAAAGTATATCTCAGTTGTTAATGATATCCATTGTATCAATTTATTCTCAGTTCAGTTTTCTTCTCTTTTAGCAAATCTCCTCTAGCCTGAAGCCTCCCTTCATAGCCGTAGTTTCTCTTGTCAGTCACTTTGAATGTGAGTATCCTGTCTCGAGCCTGGAGATTTTCAGGTTATCCCTATTTTAGATGATTTTGGAGGCCTATAAATACATCTCAGATAATGAAAACAAGCATTTCTCAGTCTTTTCCACTTGGAAAGAAGGACTGTATTTCAAGTTCTGATTTAGTACCTACCAATTTTTTAAAAGATTACAATTAAGTTTTTATCAGCACACGATATGTTTAATCCTATTCTATTCTAGCCCTGTTGAGTTGTTTACTGTGCAAAAGGGATGTGAAATGCTTCCAGAAACATGAGAATACATTCAATTTGCATGGGCTGGATAAAATTATCACGCATTATACAAAAGTATCTTGCAGAGGACCCAAACCACACTGATAAGTTTTAGATGAAGAAGAAATGGAGTTTTTTCAAGGACACTTGAAAGCTTATTGAATTCTTTTTGAACCTTGAGTGAAAAAAATTACTGGTGAATTTAGGTTGAAGCATGGTCCAAGTATTAAATCAAAAGATTTGCTGCAATTCCCATTGAACCCACAGCCATTCTGTGACTTGTCACTTAAGAAACATTGTTATACCAAATAAAACACAGCTTGTACCTTCTGAGTGATGAGGATAAGGACGATTCAGCTAGCAGGGATATTGTCTCCTTGGGCTCTGTACAGCATCTGGCACACTGAGCTGCCCTGAGAAATCACACAGGCACATGAAGCCTGACCTGCTTTTCCTTTCTTTTTGGCAAGCTTATTACTTCAGTGAAGGGGTTTTATCCAAGGCATTTTTGCTTTCATTGTCACAGTGACACTGAGGTAGATAATACTTTATGGGTATCTATTTGTGAGAAGAGTGATCTGTCTGATTGCTTCTGGGCTCTAGGTACTTAGCATTACAAAATGTTTCTGCTTCGTTTTTTCACTGGTTTGTAAGACTACCACTTCTGAAAAGTTTCTTAGTGTAGTTTCATAGTTCTGTGTTAGGAGGGACTTTAGCTATTGATAGATTAGGACTTTAACACAAAAGTAGTTGTAGAGCCATAGCTCAAAGAGATGAGGCAGCCTTTGTGTCTCAAATGTCACTTCAGTCAAACCACTCCTTTGTCTGAAATACTGCAATCCCTGTATCTTCCTTTCTTCCCTCTAGGAAGTATTAAGATTTTATTTTATTCTGTAAGAAACATTTGTTGCACTAATTCATTAGTGGGAGGAGATATAAACACTTTCAGAAAGGGAAAAAATATATATTTTGTTCCCATAGACAATAGTAAATCATCAAATGTGAATGTCTGACCATACAGATAGTCTGCAAGATAATATATTATCTTCATTGCTTCTCTGGCAGAGTGAAAAATATTAAATATGGGCTTTTCAAGGCATGAAAACAATTTGGGATTTGCTTTCCTGTGAAGATATCTTTGAAGACAGCATTTAATAAAACAGTGAAATACTTGATTTCTCCTGAAAGCTTATCTACTTTTTCTTGCAAGTGAAAATGAAACTTTAACATTGTAACTTGTATTTTGCTACTGAACCTGTGTTTGGGGAGTGCAGCAGTTTTGTAGGTTAGAGACAAAGGAGTTTTGTTCTCAGCAGTTCTGATTTTACTTGGGCTTTGCTAAGTGCATACTACAGTAATCAGAGGCAGCTTGTTGGAATTGGTCTTGGATAATAATTTTTATGTGTGTTTGAATATTTCATTTTCTTCTGATTTATGATGACTTTCTTTACCTAAGCAATTTCAGTAATTTGGAAGTTGTGTCTTTAATGACTCTTACAGTTAAATAGAGTTCTTGACAGAGGGTAGGGAGGGAAGCCTTTATTTGTGCTTTGTCATCTATAAAAATCCATTAGTGATTTGCAGTGAGAGGTTGATCCAACATTTTGTTAGTGGAAAATGGGATCTAGCAAGATCTATATGTGGATTGAACTCTTACATTTTGCAGGGCTTAAATTTATAGAACTTGTCATAATTAACTAAACGTTACTTTGTTGCTGTTAGCCTATTAGCTCAGCCAGGAGAAGTTGAGAAACATGACATTTGTTGTCAACTTGCTGCACAGAATTGTTCTCTGGTAGCATCTTAGGAGTTACACTGATTAACTTAAATATTTGCAGTTAGACCAGGATTAATTTTCTGTTGTTATTTACCTTAGTCTTTCTTCAGTTCTTTTGTTATAGACATTGATGAGGTCTTCTACTCTCTTACCTTGTAAATACATTTGTATCCACATTGCTGAAGGACTTTTGTTCCCATGTCTGAGTATAGATATTAAATATAATTTCAGCATATAAACCAGCAACTTTTACAAGTTGTTGTTGTGATCATCTCTTTTGCACAGAGCACCTATTTTTTTGTTGTAAAATTATCTGATGTCCTGTTGATATTATCAAAGAGCATTGAACAGTAAAACAGCTGTGAACTAATATAGCATTGATTCTATCCTTTGAGAATCATCTGAGGTGTTTGCTTTTTCTAATCCCATAATCCTATCCCATATTTGCCAGTATTAAGCATTATATCATATAATATCATTAAATGATGCTTGAACATTTATTAAATTAACATATTTAAATCATAATTGAATTACTGTACATTTTGTGCTCTAAATAATGTCCTATGGCACATTTTGACACTCTGGAAGGTTCATCTTGTACCCCTCATGCCAGTGAAAGGTCCTATGCTCTTTTATAGCTCATGGAATGCAGCAAAGGGCCATGGTGAAGTGAGTGGCTCTGAGACAAAGTTGTGACTGTTAAAATCAGCAGAAGTTTTTCACTGCACTCACTGAGTCTAGAATTCCATCCAGTGTGATGAAAGGGTTTGTTTTTTAAGAAATCATGGAGTCAAAACACATATTTTAAGCTGCTTTGGGTTTGTTTTATAAGGCAGGTATTTTGTGTTGTTTGCTACTGTGGAGGGATTGTGACTTTTTAAAGTTTTCTCATATTTCATTGCATTCACAGTTCCCCAAACTCCTGCATGTTTCCCGTTACAGAAGGCACCTGGCCTGTCATTATCATTTTGCACCTGGCTGTGGCTCTGTGGTGGGATCTGGGGACCCACCATTGCCACAGGTGCATCGCAGAGAGGATTGATGGCACTCCCAGTGAGGGCAGGGCTTGAGTCTGAGTATGTGAAACAAGAGTGCCAATGGAATCACAAGTTATTTAACCAGATATAGAATTCCGGATCTTATTTTTGATGCTTCAAATGAACACAGTTTGGATTATCTTTATTGGAAATCTTCCACTAATGTGGCTGGGCTGTGAAGGGTTTTGCAGTTGTCTGCTTCTGATCTTGCATTAACTTTGGCCATGTTACATAGCTATTAGTTTTTTACTTGACTATACAAAATTTTCTACAGTTATTTTGCTCAAGAATTGATAATTGCCATAAATGTGATTTTTTTAAATGCCCTGATAAAGGAACAGTGGTGACTAAAGATGTAATTGGTCACTATGAGTGAGAGATCTCTTTTCTATCCTGTGTTGATAGATGTGGAGTAACAGAGGGATAAAAATATTAAATAATGGGAAATTTTAGAAAGCAAATCAGATTTTCCCCAGTACAGTTACGATAACATATGTGTGCTACCAGAGTCAATTAACTTTTGGGACTTCCATCCCAGTGAATTGTGAATACTTTGTTGTTTGTTTTCTCTCTCAGATCACTATGGGAATTCAAAATAGTAAATGTAAATACCAGGTTTCAATCACCTTTTATAAAACTTAAACACTTGATCTGCTTCTAAAATATTGTATTTAAATGTCTTTCTGCCAGTGGTTTAACACTTTATTTGTCTAAATTGCTCAATAACGACACTTTTAATTACATCTAATGTTTTACAAAGTTCAAACACATAAATCTAGATATTGGCATTCACAAAGCCAGAAAATGCATAAAGCCTGCTGATTTTCTTCGACCTGTCAGATACATGCATTTAGCAGGATTGCTGCACAGCTCACTGTGCTCATAACACCATGTCAGTGTTCTTGGATTTCCCCCCTGCTCTTTCACAGCAGCCCCTGCTTCAGGTGTGGCTGTGAACCTCATCCCTGCTCTCCGCTGGGACCTTTTGAGGAGCAGTCTGTTCACCATCACGTCTCCTGTCCCTGTCCCTGGCTGCCCCACTGTGTGATGCTCACATGCCTGTGCCCCTCTTGCCTGCCCCTGCTTTACAGGGGGGTGGGAAGTGCATTCTGATGACTTCTTCATTCCTAACCCAAATCACTTTAACACTGAGTGAGTCAAACCTTGATCATCTTCTCATCTAGTCTTGCTGTAGGAGAGCAGAAAAACCTGAGCTTGCAAATGGTGTGAGATGGACAGCTCCCAAGGAGTGGCACTGGCTGGGTTGGCCTCTTCATGTGAATCATGTTTGTACCAATAGGCTGATGATTTTATGTATTTCTATGTGTATAATGAATATTAGACACAATAGTAGAGAAATGTCCTACTTCAAACATTCCAGAGCTATGTTCAAAATACAAGATCTCTGATTTTCAGGGCTCTACCATCTAAAACAAAATCTTGAGAGGCCCAGTACTTGAATCTGTTCTTGATTTTGTTCCACACCAGCTGCCTGAGCACACACACTTGTCTGTGTCTCCCACAGTGCTGTGACATGGCCTCTCAGCTGCTGAATTCTCTGCCTGCCACTTTCCAAGTGGAAAGTAATCCCCCTGATCCTCCATCTCACCTTCCCTAAGTTCCTGCTCCATGAGAAAGAAATTACTTGTGTGTGTTAGGCATAGTGTGCTGTCAGGGGTGCCAGGAAGGAAACAAGAAGAAAAGGAGTAGAAGATTGACTCTTCAAAAGAAAAAAAAAAATAAAAATCTGTGTAATATGTAGAGTAATCCTCGAGATAAAATCTTACTGAGATGAAAATTATTCAATGCAAGTTTTCACAGTCCCTTACAGTGATTCAGAGGCAGAAGGTAATATTAGAACTGTGGTGATGTTTGGCATCTAGGAAAAAAAGGCTGAGCTACCTACTGATGAAATTAGAGAGAGCAGTGATGAAATGAGGATGGCAGCAGGGAAACCTGCAACACTAACAAATATTTCAAAATATTAGCCTTGGAATTTGGGATGGTTTCATCTAGCTACATATATTTTGAGCAGCCACTTCCTATTCTGTAGTTAAATTAAGGTTGCTTCTTATGTACTACCAAGAAATTATGGGTTTTATTGAAATTAATGATAAATTTTCCATGTATGAGATAGGATTTTACTTATACTCTTTAAAGAAAATTAGCTAGCACCTTCAGTTATACATTATATTGCATAAGTGACAGTTTCTTATAATTGATCCATGGGTAATTTTCTAGGTCCAGTATTCTGTGAAAAGGCAGTTTATGCAGAGATGGTTGAAACAGGTCAAATTGCTTCACTTAGTCTTGTTTTCTTCAGATATTCAGCAATGAGTACATATTGACAGACTTAATTGTGGTTACTTCAAAAGCTAGAGGCTACTTATTTTGCCAAAGATTTTCCATATAAACATGACATTAATAATGTGTGTTTTAATTAACTTGCAGATAGCTTTTTAGTAGGCTATTTGCTAAAACTGACAAGAAGAAAAGCAATAATGGTTGAGTTGACAGAAATAGAATTTGTGAAAAGAATGAAGTGTTTACCACTGTGTTTTATTTAACAGAAATAATAACAGTGAAGGGCATTTCAGACTTGGATAGTAGCAATGTGTCAGTGAAGCACACTGCAGTAAGTCTTCCAAAGGCAATTTTTTGGTGGCCAAAGTTAATGAGTGGCAGATTTCAGATCCCTTTCCCTTCCTGGAAAAGGTTGGGGTTTTTTATGTGTGAAGTGGGCCTGTGGTCATGCTTGTTGATATGTGGCTATTGATTTTCCTATCATGTCATGCAGTGTACACAGTTCAAGTAGTCTTGATATAACCATGAATTTCATTTCCTAATTCTGTCTGGCTCATGCTTGCAACAATCAGTGTCAGTCCTTGTCAGGGCACTGCTCATCCTGCCCCATCTGCTGCTGGGCTTATTACAATGTGGGGTTATTTCCTCTATGGAAAAATACACAATGTTTGTTAAACATTGTGCTCTGCACTCATTGTGACTGGCTGCATTTGTCGGTTTTGGCCTCCTCTATAAGTTCTAAGTTGATTATATCTGTGTTGGAAGGGTTTTAAGGAGACATATAGACCTTGCTGATCTGAGAATCTATTGCAAGATTGCCAGTGTGCAGATCTGCTCTCCGGGGATGGGCAGCAGTTGAAGCACACAATGTGTGGCCTGAACCATGGCTCCAGGACTAATCACTCTTCAATCAGGTGGATAGAGGGAAAAATTACACCTGCACGCCTTTGGTGCTCTGTAGTCCCCTTCAGGCATCCTCAGCATCCTGCCAGGATTTGAAGCTCCTTTACTTAAGTGTTTTTCCCACAAATCATGATCTACTAAGTCCAATCAGGTTTTTTGAGCTTAATTAATGCCAGTTGAAAAATCAACAGAAAACAGAAGAAGAGAAACACTCTACATTTAGAAATCATTATGTTCATATTTTTGAAGCTCTTTTTAATCTACTTTAGAATTTGGACCTCACAAAGTGAATTATGCTGTGAGAGCCCACCCACACTCTTTGTTATCAGAAGCAACTGCAAGGCTTTCCTTTATTTTCTTTATTTTTTTCCCTTTTTTTTCCTTTTTTACTTTCTTATTTGTGAGAGCTAAAGCAACATTTGGAGGAGGGTGTGGGGATTATCTCTACACTTCCTGAGGACTTGAAAAGCATTTAGGAAAGAATGGTCAAGGACTTGGATGCCTTGTTTTACCATGATGTTCTGTTGATTCATTTAGGTATTAAAGAATGAATGAGTTTGTAATTAAATAGATTCAAAGGTTTGAAGAATTTTTCTGTATTCATTAAGCTTCTTCTGTCTTTCAGTAGGGATTAGAGATGCAATTCTGTACATTTATAAAGTTAAATAAAACATAATAGGCCAAAGAAGTGAATTAAACAAATCCTCTTTTTTGTTTTTTTTTTGTCTTCTTGTGGTGAGGTAATTACCATAATGACTTGACACTGAGTATTTCTTCCATATTGTGTCCTAGGGAAATTGATAGTCTTTTATAGTGGAGGAAAAAGATATTCTCTCTAGTATGGAAGGTCTAAATAATAAAACAGAGAACTCAAAATTTTTTAAAAAAATTAAACTTAAAGTGTAATTTATTTCCATTAGAAGATGTTACCTATCCTTCAAGCCTGAGTGGATATAATTACCATAATATAAATCTCTTGACAAATAGTGCCCTAAGGCAGCATGACACTAATAATTGTTCAATTAAAGACTTTTAGCTTTTCAAATGGCCAGTCATCATTATGCACCTCGTTAATAGAAATAACTGCATAGTTTAAATGCATAGGAAAAATATTATTGTTTTGAAGATGAGCTTCTCTTTACATTTAATGTCTTTTGTAATTACCTCTAATAATTTCTAGTAATCATTATTTAATTCTCTTTAATGATAATTGCACTCTAATCTGATTGTTTACTGAAAAAAGGAGGAATTTAATATTTGTGCATTAAATTTCAAATAGTATGTTAGTGATATATTTACCCTTTTGAAATATTTTGTTCATTCTACCTCTATAGCTTCAGGGTATTTTAAATGTTTCTAACATATCAAATTTATTCTCTGAGCAAACTCAGTCATCAAAAAATGGGTAAAAATTATACTACTGATCTCAGCCTCAGTTCTTGATTCTCAGTCATGCTATTTAAAGATGCTGAAAATAGGCTGAAGTTAGTGATAACTCCTATAGGTTAGGAAAATTTTTGGGAGACACAGACAATTGCTGAGGGTGAAATGGGAAACCACAACTATTCTTTGCAAGGTTGTTCCTCTTCAAGTACAACACGAGGGTGTGAGAGGGAAGAAGAGCTGAGACTCTCATCCTCTAAGAATATTTTCTTGCAGAAGCCAGGAGATTAATTGTTATCAAAATGGCCACCACAGTAAATGGTAAATAAACATTTCACTCCTTGCAAACACCAATCACCCTCTGTGTTACTCATCCTATTCCACTACAGTAATTAGAATATGTTACTATGCTTAGATCACCATAAATATATATAATATTATGTATTGTCAAATTAATTAAAATGCCCTCCCCCCAGAGAGTTTGGTGATTTCATCTGGAAGTGCAAACTGCTTGCCTTGCTGCATGCTCTGCCTTTTGAGTGTTCCCATATTTATTAGCACATAGTCACAAGGGAAAACAGCAGATTTTTTTTTTTTCTGAAAATACCAGAGACAAAATGTTCAGTTTGACATTATTCCTACTGAAGCAGGTTTATCTGAGAGAAGTTTGAGAAATAGTTTCCTTAAATTCTCTGCTGTTAATGTATTTAAAAACAAAGTATGCTTGATTTCTCAGCAACCTGACATGGATGATTGGGAACAAGATCAGATAAATTTTATCTTACAATTAAGCCTAGACTCCCATTTTTCTTTTGATGATAATTTCATTTTTTGTGTATTTGTTTTTTTTTTTTTTAATGTATGTATGACTTTTGACTTGTTACAGTTCTTTGCTCTTTAGGTAAATTTTGGAATATTTAAATGCTTGCAACTGAATGTCTTTGATTCCTGTGAAAGATTGAGGGCTCAGGGTACATTTTTCAGTGTACAGAAAGTCTTTGCAATGTCAGCATGTATTAACAGCATTGAGGCTGTGCTCCTTAATGAACTGGTCTAGAAGGCTTCCAAAAGAGCATGGCCATGACCCAGGCTGGCATCAGTAACTCAGGACCTCATTCTCACTTGCAGAAGCCACCAATCTACAGATTGGTCAAGGGTTAAGACTATGTCTGCTCAGAGCTGGAAACATAGCACTGGAAGCCATTTATAATGTTAGACATTGCTTTAAAAGATTTGAGATCCACTTTGAAACAGAATGATATTTCTGTGTAAAATCAAAATCAATACAACCGTCACACATTCATCTCGCTTTCAAATTTTTGCGTTTCAGACATATTTTCAAAATTACCTCCTAACTCTTTGTAATAATTCACATTGATTTCATGCCCTTGACCGAAGTCAAACAAAAATATGCAGACTTCAGTGCTGCGACAGTCAGCATATACATTAATTACAGCTTTATCTGGTTTGGTTTTTTGTTTGGTTATACAACACGTGTTACTTTCAAAATTAGAATTTCCCTCGAGCTATCTTAAACTTTGAGAACTGTTTAAAATTAAAAAGAGGGATGAAGAGTTTTACATGACCAAAATTACCTGAGATACAAAAAAAATCTGTGTTTCATGGATGTGTGCTTATTTCATGCCTTGCAAAAACACCAAGTGAAATTAGGCTTGCTGGTCAGACTTTTGAAAGAAGGACTCAATTCCAGTTTTCACATGTGTAAGATGTATTTAGAGAGATGGTAGTTTTGGGGTTTGCACTCTGGTCATTCTGCAAGTTTTAGTGCCAATTATTTGTTTACATTGTTTGATAAGAACAAAGGTTGAGTCAGTGTCTTGTCCAGAACCTTTGAATTTGAATCTGATTTTTTTGGAGCCCAAGGATTAAGAATGTGGTCAGCCCTTTATGGGAATACAGGAAAATGAGTAGAGGTGTTCCAAGGCTCTTACTCATCCACCATTGCCCAAATTTCCCCAGGAAATTTGTGTGCATATGTGCTTTGTTAGCAACAACAAAAACATTAATTGATTTTGTTTAAATATGAAGGAGTACTCTCAGGTTCTTTTGTTATTGTTTCAAATGTCTTACTGATACTACATGAGTTTTATTTCTGTTAAAAAAATTTGAGCCTAAGCCTTATTTATTTCTATTTCCATTCAAGCCCAGTTGATATTTACAATGATTTTCATGTAAACACCTGATTACAGTTCAGAAAAGAAGTCAATTAATATTTCTAGCTTCTATTTCTCCCCATGTACATCAACAGAAAGGTCGATAATCATAGATACACACAGAGCCTGACTATTCTATGGTAGAAATCAGTCCCTGGTATCCTTTTTGCCTTGCAGATCCTAGTGGGAGCTGTACTGATAATGGTGTATCTGATTTTAAGCCCTTTGCTCGGTAAAATTTGCAGTGAACTGAAACTGCCTGATTATTTGAATACTTTTTCTTTGGCATATCTTTTTGTTATGAGAAATTTGTACATCTGTGTGCATCTAGTGTGTCTGAGAATCACTACAGCATGGTACTCACATTCCTCAGGAGATCTAAGCCTCCCTGCCCACACAGAAATTGTTGCCACTACAAAAGAAATGTCCTTTCATGCCACCTGATCCTGCTTGTCAGACACTTGTGCCCTGAGGGTGTTTTTGTCCATTGTGGTGTTGGGACTGACTTCATAGTCTCTTCCCTTATAAAGCAAGTTTTATATTAGAGGAGCAACTGTCCCACATGAGATTTTAGGGCAAAAGGCAGTATAAGAACATGATATTAAGTGGTAGCAGCGTTCTGACATTATTGGAATACTGAGTATACACAGATTAAAGAGAACAAAAGAAGGTAAATACAGCTGTTCTCTTGTAAGGTGCTGAAACTGAAAAAGCAAGGGTAGCCTTAGCAATTAGCAGCTAGTTGAAGAGTTCTAAGAATGCTAAAAAAACCCCAAGATTCCAGAGAGAAAAAGTATGAATGGCATTGAGAAATAGCATCATATGGCATTTAGCTGTCCCTTAGCTAAATTTCATAACCTACAATGTGCTTGCAAACATCACAGTTCTGTGTTTGCTGGAACTGAAGCTTTGCTGGTTCAGAAACTTGTCTCTAAATACTGTTATCACATCGATTTTAAGCACCTCATTCAATGTATGTTAATAAGGGTCAGCATTTAAGTCATGCATTCTGTGATTATAATGCATAAATCAGATGGCTCTTGGCACTTTTTCTTTGGAGCAATGTAGGGGCGAGTCACTCAATGACCAACTTGAGAGCTTGAATAAAGACGGATCTGATGGATCCCACAGTATGCACTGTCATATATTGCAGCAGAGAAGTGTTTATTTAATCTCTCACTATTGCCGCATATGAGGATTTATGCTGTTGAGTTTATCCCTTGTGATATTTGAAGCATATATCTACCCAGACATCACTGTCGCACTGTCCTGCCTGCAATTTATTCTAGAACACCTCTTTAAGAAGTCAGAGAAATCTGTTCCAAAACACAAAAAGTTTTATGCTACAATGAAAAACCTCTTGTTTGATCCTCATTGGTGCCTCATTCTGAAGCACATTTCTCACTGAAAAGTCTAAACACTTGCTTCCTTTTCTCCTGCATCGAGATACTTTGCAGCACTAATTACATAATCTTGGAATGTTTGCTCTCATTCCAATATGCTGTTGAGTTGCACTGTGTCATACATCTCCTTTGTAGCTTTCCCCACAAACTGCTCTGGTTTAGGAGCACTTGTTGCAGTTCTCTTTTGGCATCCATTGTGTAACAGAATCCATTCCATTGTTTTTCAGAGCTGCAGAGGAACCTGAGTTTGCTTCACTCCTCCTTGTTGCTCTGTTCAGAGCAAGTGAAGGAAGCAGAATTTGACCTTAGGTTCCAGTAGCCAGTATGATCCCCACTCCATTAGGATTTATATAAAGCTCTGTTCCACATGGCAGGCTTCCATACATAACATATACTTTTTAAAGCCAGAGTACAGAGAATGAAGACAGATAAAGAATTGGGTTTTGAAATAGAAGGAACAGAGTGTTGTGAATGAGCTCATTCAGGATGTTTAAGTGCAGAGAGAATTGTGTTCTCCTAGGAGTTGTTATCCCCATTTCTAACCTATATAAATGGCTCAGGCGGCAGAATACAAACATGAAGCAGCAAATCTGCTGATTATTCCAAGTTTGAGGGTGTAATGAATGCAAGATTTATCAAAGATGAGATGAAAAAGAACTGTTAATCACTTTTTAATTAGGCTTGTGAGGGTTCAAAAATCCTCCCATTGGTTAATGAGAAGTAATACATACCATGTGAAAATAATAAACCTGTGCTCTAGGAATGGTAAGAGAAGTCAGAAAGGGTTTTGCAGGCTACAGAAAACCTTTTTCTTTATGCGCATTTTATGTCATATGCTAGATATTCAGTGGGTGATTTTGTAATACTTTAATTCCATAAATAATTTTTTTCATGTCATTACTTTAAGAAGTGTATTCTATTCTAGTCATTCTATTCTACCTTCATGGTAATTATTAACTGTGAAGGTATTTCTCTGAATCTGAATGCAAGTTTTGCGCTATTGCATGGATGTGTGATAACTGTGGCTATGAGTAGCAGTTAATTGCAATTGCATATTTGTCCTGTCATGCTGGAATCTGCTCTTGTATGCATTGAGTACCCCCTGCACGTGGAGGATGATCTTGTTGAATGTGAGGGAGCACACAATGGACAACTACTGTGAGCAGAGGATGAGGAACACTGAGGTTGTGGTCAAAATTTCACAGCCTGAGACTTTCCCTGCCTTATTACTACCCAGGTTTTTTATCTCTTGACTGTGATGCCAAAAAAATTAATTAGTTCAATATTCGAAATATTTTGTGATCAGATTGAAACCTTGAAGAAACACATGAAAAAATTAATTTTAGTTTTGTGCTTAGTGTTTTCACAGTAAAAACAACTAGATGCAACTTCATGCTCTGAGAGTTTAACTGAGCAAATATTCAACAGTTTCATATGCTCACCCATCCTTTGGTTTTTGATAATTAAGAACAAAAGTGATATCCTTTTCAGAAAATACCATTCAAACCAGTTATATTGATATGTGCATTTTTATCCCTTAATATCTCCCAAATACATGCTCACTTATCTGGTAATATATACTTAGGATATCCCATTCTGTTAATTGGCACTAAATTTAATTTTTGGGGGTATTAATAGCAGCATAAAGCTATATGCATAATTGGAAGTATTTAATCTTAGAAGCACCTTAAAAACTCTACCTTTAGCACTGACTCCACAAATGTCTTATAACATTTGGTGTTCAAATAGCCTCACTGCCCCATTGCAAACACTTCAGCTTAGCAAATTAATGCTCTTATTAATTACTTTCCATGTGCCATTGAAAAACACACACTATTTTTTGGCTGAAACAAATCACTCCAACTTTATATGCACTGATACAGAAATGATGGATTTTTTTTTAGCCAGATCTATCAAGATATATGAATACACATGAAAACATCACCAAAAAAAAAAATCATTCTAAACTCTATAAAAATAGCAAAATGAGAAACAGGTTGAAAAACTCAATCTTTTTTCTCTAACACAGTCCAGAAGTGAAATATGGTAGAATAACTGGATTGTGCTTAACTCCAGAATTGCAAAATCTCTTTGCTGTGATGTTAAGGTTAAAGTTAGGGATGTGTTAAAGATTAGTGTTGGAGACTATAGAGTGACAAAGGGTACATTTGTTTCTGGATGTTGTAGGATTTAGTGTGAAGAAGGTGGTTTAGGTGGGGATAAAAGGCTTACAATGAGGGTAGGTGAGAAAGAGAAAATTCATTTTTAGAGTAAATTTAGAGTTAATGATAAAATAGGGACAGGTATTTGAGAAAGCACTGCTTGAGCAGCTAAGATTATTCCTGGATCTCAGAAGGCTTACAGATGTAGAAGCCTGCAGTAAATTGAGATCCTCAATCTCTTTTTCCCAAATCACCTCTAATTCTGGCTGTAGCCACAGTCCAGTGGATATATGTTTGCTTGAAGGTAAGTGCAAACTGTCTGGCCCACCCCACCAGCATCCATTTTAGTTCTGACTGCCTTTTGAGATACAGCAATAAATGTTTGTCCTCCTTAGTGAATTCCAGCCTATTTCACACTCTAGCCCTGAGTGTTGCTCAGTCTTCTGAGAAATAACAATCCCATATTTTTTAGTGCTGCCACATTCCATGTTAGTCCTGCAGCCTTGCAAGATCAAGGAATATATCAGGATCTTGTGTTTCTTTCCTGAGTCCTAGATAAATGTGTAGTCCAAGAATACCTTGTGGAAGTAAAGATCAGGTAATCCCTGTTATGATCTATTTTAGGACAGAAATAAGATAAAATCCAGTGGTGTAATAATGGAGAACTTATGGTTAATGGTTGGGTAAATATCCCCAAGGTCAAATAAAATTCAGGATCCTTCAGACTCATTTTAGGATTAGAGCCTGTAGTGTAGCTTACAGCTGGTTGCAGTGGAGATGCAGGAGACCCTGGTGACCCCAGGCCATGCAAGAAAGCCTTGTTTTATATTTGCAGTGACTTTAGGTGTTGGAATAGAAAACAGGTGTTGGTAGTGGTGACAGACCTTGGGGCTGAGATGAAAACTCAGTGCTCAGTAGTGTTTCTTGACAAGTTCTGGTGACCAAAAGAGATCTCTGGGGTTTGGGCTTTGAATTGCAGAGCAAAGGTTTTGTCCTTCAAGGTTCACAAGCCTGGGATAATGCCTGTGGCTGAATCCATTGCCTTGGTGTGAAACTGGAGTTGGGATTGAGAGCAGAGGCCCAGATGGGGTAAGTGCAAGTCCAGTGTAAGCCTCAGGTGCATCCAGTGTGATTCTCCAGGGTTGCAGAGCCTGGCCAGGAAGTTTTGAAGGGAGAAGGAGTAACTGATGCTGTCAGCTTCAGGTCTGTGTTCATTCTTTCACAGTGTGCGCTCAGCTGATTGAGCTGTTAGGCTGGTGTTGCCCTGCAAGATATTGTCTGTGCTGAATGTACTTTGATTGTAAAATTGCAAAATTTTTATTTGGGATTCTAGAAGTCTTGCTGGGGTGAAATGCCAGCAGGGAAGGAGAGTTTATCAGTAGTTTCAGAGTAGGCTAGGATTAGATTTAGAATAAATCTCAGGTAATCTCGGGGCTCAGACAGGCTTACTGGTTTTCAGTGAGGGAGAATATTATTAACAGTGAAGGTTTATGGTAAATTCAGGCTAAGTGTGGTTTTCCAGGCTTGCCTAAGGGTGAAGGATTTTGTATTGTTAGGGCCAAAAATGACGTCTTATCACTAAGTCCTAAAAGTCTTATGCAGCTAAGAAAAAGGGCAAGTTGCTTGGGCTTTAATTGTAAGTTCCTGATTTAATTTAGAATGTGTCTGGCTCTTGGGTTACAATTTGGGTCTCCAGGGACAGAAAAACTCAGTATACTGTTAAATGCCTGCAACATAGAGCAGACTGGAATGAGGAGGAACTGAGAGGCAGAGATTATGTTACATAAATAAAATGCTCATCACCTTTTCTCAGCTGACAGAAAAGACACCAAGACCTGGATTTCTGTATGTATATGAAATTAAAGGTATAAACTGACACATGTTAAAACTAAGCTTCATTTAGAACCTGTAATAGTCATATCCTTTGTCAACCAGGCAAAGAAAATGTCAATGCAATAAATTACTGCCTACATAAAAATCATCAGTGAATTAATACTCACCCCTGTAGCAGATGATATCACTGTAGTTACTTTAACCAGAAAACTGGTAGCATTCACAGAAAACTGGAAATGGGCAGCAGAAGGAATAAAGAAGTTTCTATTTTATGTGGTAAACTGGCAGTCTCAGATCTTTTCAGCCTCAAATGGAAGGTTATGGTAAGGTGAACTGAATTTTCATCTCTGTTTTTTGTCCTTTATTAAATAACAGTGCTCTTGAAGTATCCATTCCATACCTCTCACAAATAGATGTGCATCACTTGTCCAGCTGTATTAATACTGCTGACTGAACTATTCATAATATTGCGGTGGTTGAGTCAAGTTTTATTTTGTAATTCCAAACATATGAAAATTAAATGCACTTTTTAGTGACCTGTCATTCTTTATTCAGTACTGCTAATTCATCAAATTAAGCTGTTGTCATCAACAGTTTAATCAAGTGGCCTTTTTGGGTAATCAAGGTAATAAAAGAGGCAAACAAATTATTTTTACTGCTAAAGTTTGTATCCTAACTTAACTATTCTGTGTGATAATTTGACATCCTTCAGCCTTGGGACTTAAAAATCTGATAATTGGTAATTGTTTAATTAACCACTGTGTTTGTGTTCTAAACTTTGTATGTTCATACCTGATTTCACACTTTTCTGGCAGATGTTGCTCTGGCAGGAAATCCTATCACTCAAACATAATGCTAAAGAGAAATTTTAGAGTTAGACAAAAAATTTCATAGAAGAACCCCTGTGAAGAAGCATTTCAAAACAAAAGTAACCACATTCAATATTAGTAATTTTAATTAATTTAAATTAATATTTCAGGAATTGCGTAAACACACAGTTTTTATAAATGTCTTGAGTTAGATTTTGTGCTCCAGTTCAGGTTTATTCCTTTCGTGCTTGCATATATATTATTAAATTAAGATTTCATTGACTAACACGCTGCTGTGACACCCTTTTTATTGCCAGAGAAATATATTTTACTACTTTATAGAAATAAATTGAGAAATATGGCTACTGTAAAATAAGCCATAATGATAAAATATTTATTGTGCTTTTTATTGATAAATGAATACTTTGTGATAACTGGAAAACCAGAGTATATTAAAGAAAATGTTGTTTCTGTTGTCTTAACACAAAGCCTTGTGAACTCTGGAGTTCTTACCTACAGGAGTTTGTAACAAAAATAATACTGATCATATAGGATGGACTGTATTCTTTAGCAAAGTATTTAATTACGAGCTTACACCTTGGCTGAGAACTGTGGAGAATCCTCTACCTGTTTAGCAGCATTCATGTAACAGATGTTTTAAATCAGAACCTTTATGAATTGCTCTGTTTAAGCTGTTGAAAATGTATCTATAGTAACTGCATGGCCACATAAGAAGCTGACAGTCTAATGTTAAGCAATGGAAGATTTTTCATGCTGTTTTAAAGCTCAGCATTTCTGAAAAATTAGTCTGTGATTTAGGAGCTGTGTATTGGTGTGGTCTGCAGGTCACCCTGGAAACGCAGCAAGAATAAATAACAACTACAAGAATACACAAGTAAGCATGAACTACACATAATTGGCTAGTAACTGCTGGCATATTCAGCTGTGAATCATACTCAGCTGAGAGAGACTGACTGTAAATGATGTCAAACAGATGTATTTTTTAAAATGTTGGAGAAGTAGCATTAATCCCAAAACAGTATAGCAAGGGTTCCCAAAGTATGACTACTTTGCATGTAGCTCATCAAGTGAAAGCTGCATCTACTCATAAAAGATTTTTTTCTTTCAGCTGTGTCCAACAAGCTATTACTAAATGCATTTAACTTGTAATGATTTGTCCAAAGGAGTGGGAATGATTTTCCAATCAGCTGAGGAAAGAAGTTTTTGAAAACTAAAGCATATTGAAAAGAGAAGAGATCTTTTATTCAGCCCCGATGCAGGGATTGCTGTCAGCAGATACAGCTGTCCTGTGATTATTGCACTGCCTAACCTCTTCTATTGAAAGCAACACCCAGAGACTTTCCATGTAAAACAAGGTCACTTCTTTTACTTACTTTTGTAAATGGAGAAAGGGACATATTTGGATTTCAAAGCTGAAAATGATTATTTTCAATGGAGCGTTTTCTTCTAACAACATACTTTGAATTCACTATGTAATTTACAGATGAGCTAATCGAGACACAGAGAGCTTGAATGATGGCTGGGCTTCAAGCAGCATGAGGTACACGAGCTACAAACTGAGCCTGGCAGTTTTTTGAAGCAAACACTGAATGATAAGGTCTCCTGTACGACAGCAGTGTGCTGTTCTAAAAATGATGGTGTTCCTATTTCAAAGCTTCATTTCTTGTTGTTTGAGCTTGGATGTGCACACTTTAGAAGTGGTGTTTTAAAAAATAGAAGTGAAGGTCCCATTCTTTAATGTCTCACCTTTAATAGCTGAAGACACTAAATTATTCATTTTTGATGTGATGTGACTGAGAGGAACTGAACTGGAGCTCAGGATGCTGGGCTCACTTTCTTGTTCACCTAAAGGTCTGCAGAGTATCCTTTGGCAAGCATCTTCCCCACTTTAGGTTTCATATTTCTGATCTCTTTCTTTCTTTTTAAAAATGCACACAACTGTTCATCTTTCTGCCTGTCTTGTTTGCTCTTGTTCCCTCCCTATCCACTGCAGGTGTAGGGATTTGTGACTGTACAACTAAATCTACAATTTACTAAAAGAAAGTGCAGGATTTCATGCTTTCAGGTTAAACAAAACCTCAAAAACATTTCTCATATTTGAGATCAGTGACAGTGGACCATTTGCTTTTCATAGATCTTCATTTTATTTGGATTTTTGTTGTGTCTTCCTTCTTTTGCATGTCAAAGTTGTCACAATGTATCAATATTTTGTCTTCCTATTTCTTTCCCTTTCTGATTTATTGAACCAATCTAGCTATCAGATAATTACTAAGCCATAAAGAAGTTTTCCATATATTATTATAGTTTTTTGGGGTTTTCCTAATTGCAAGTTGTTAATCTTGCCAGTTTGGTTATTTTTTTTTCTTATCTTCAGCATATTTAGATGAACCATAATTGTAATTATTGCAGTTTATTATGTTTTGGACAGCAGCAATATAATCTGAAAAAGGTAGAACAGTACAAAGAACACAACTTATTTTCAAAGTAACACTGCTGTTAAAATATCACTCAACAGCTCTATTCAGTATTGTTGTCCAGCACTGGGTATAATGAACTCACTGTTTCCATCAACAATTAATTTTTTTTTTTCCAGACTAATACTAGGAAAAAACAAACAATAGAAGGAACAAAACAGTTGACCAGCAAGGAACACTCAAAGTATCTTTCCTGAGAGAAGGATGTAGTTTGTAAAATTCTTATAAAAAAATCAGAAAGCTGATTTCTCTGTGGTCAAATGATTTTGTAGTGCTGCTCATGGTTAGCCCCGTGCCAGGTGTTCAGGTGAATGTGATCACAGCCAGCCCCACAGCTGATTTCACTTAAAGTGATGACCCATCAGCCCCCTTTAGAGGCATGTACAAACTCAGGGCATGTTGGAGATGGTCTCTTAGGAGCAGCTGAGCCAGCCGACCCAAAGAGAGCTCACAAGTAAGGTTGCAACAGAGATCGGCATTCCTGCTCCTTCATCTCCACAAAATGGTAAAGTTAATTTACTTTTGGAAATTATTTTATAAAATAATATTGTGTCAGTAAAATATGGTGTATTGTGTTTAATTAGAATAGTCCTAACCTGTGATTTAACCATTTTTATGGTTTCCCGGTGATTTAAGATATTGAATATCTTATGTTTGTTCAAATTAGGACCTGGATATATCTATTATCTAGAAAAAAATATTGACAACACAGGTTTTGGGTCACAAAGTTAAAATTAGGAGTGAGGAGTATTGCGGAACAACTTCTGTTTTCTTTAGCAAATCTGTCTGTGCTGTAATAGTGTGTGTTTGAGAAGAGTCCAGATTCACCTGGTAGATTAAAGCTAACAAACATAGCTCACTGGTTATTATAAAATAGATTGTCAGCTCAGAGAAAAAAGGGTAAGAATTAAATGAAGTCGCTCAATTAAAAAGAATATAAAGCACGCTAATGCAACAGTTAGGAAAAAGACTTTTATAAGTCATACTTTTTACTTATTAGGTATAGATCTTTAATACAGACAAGGAAACATAGTTCCCCCTTGGTATCAAATGCCATTCAATAAATTGATAGCCATTGTGGGGTGGGGAAGGAAAATAGAAGAGAATAAAAGAGCCTTTAGGAGCATCTTTTTGCAATGCACACTCAGGGCTGCCTTGCTTTTCATCATGGGGTTCAGCACAGGCATTGCAGCACAGCTAAGGAAGTGCTAAAGGTATTTTTCAACCCTGCAAGCTCCTGCGGAGGAAAGGTGTGTGCAAAGGGCCAGGTGAAGGTCAGTTACCTCTGCCCACCCCTCCACAATCTCTCATCTAAACTGATATCACTGAAAGGAACTGGTTATTCTACCTAAACATATAATGAGTTTAAAACTGTTGGACTTTTAGATTGTAGGAGCTTTCCTGGATCCTTTTTTAGTCTGAATAAGATTTGGAAATGCTTAAGGGTCTGTCACTCATAGCAGTGACCTTCTGTGTCATTTACCCTGCCCTCACTGTCCCTTCCTCTGCCTGAATCCCTAATACTGAGGACTCGTTGCAGATCATTCATTTTTTCCTGTTTGTGAATACTTTGTTATTAAATAAACAATTTTTCCACTTCTCTCAAAAAGTATTTTTTCTCCTGAACAAGTTATGAAAAGGGCAGCTTAAATTTGCTTTATTATGCACTGGGGTTTTAGTGAAAACTAGTAATGTCTAAAAGGAAAACTTTTACTATAAAGTGCCAGCACAATCTTTGCATACTTTTCCTGCACAGTTCAGTGGAGTATGAAAAGACGTATTTCATCCTTTCCTGTAGGAAGTCAGTCTTCCTTATGTGGTTTGAATTCATCCTTAACCATCACTGAGTATCTCACAGGAGGGATGTGGCTGGCTCCAGACAGATGTGCTGAACATCTCAAACTACTTGGCAGTTTTCAAGCAGTGCTGAATTTGCAGCCATCCCATGCAGCTTATCCTACATTCGTCCCATCATCATGAAAAGCTATTTTCTAGTGCTAACAGGCTGGATTTAGTACTGCACTGGACTCATCAGTCAGGTATAAAATTCCTGTCTGCATTGCTTTTTGCCAAAATACAGGAAAAAAATGTTCCCCTGGCTGTTCTGTCTCAGCAGCTTTCCTGACCACTCCAAGCACTTAGACATGATATTATATTTCTGATATTTTGATTATATTTCTGTAATTTGTTTCCCCCATGCATTAGGGCTTTTTTCTGCTGTGTTCTGGAGGCTTCCTAGTCATCTTCTAATATCACAGTGCCTGATCAGCTGGAGTAGCCCTGCTGAAATTTATGAAGACCACAGACTTCTATCTCTGTTCTGTGGTTTTATATGCAACTGTAACACAAATTAACACACCCATGCTGATCATTAGCATTCTGCTCTGGCAGGCAGAAGAAAAACAAAGAATTGTTGAGTGGTGTAAATGTGGTCAGAGGCTGACAAATGGGCAGATCTCTAAAGTTTTCTGGAACAAATCTGAGCTTCTGGGTCACAAACACCTCTGCATTGCAGTCCTAAGACAAAGTAGGGGGGGGATGATCATGATCTATTCTTAAGGCAGAGTGGATGAAATATTTGATTATACGAAAGTAATTTTCAGGTGGCTGAGCATTCAATGGACTGGCTTTGTTAAGTGTTCAAGTTTTGTCTGCTTTGTGCCTATATGAATCATCATGTTGTGTGTTAGGAATTTTAAGATTCTCATTAGTTGTTGGTCATGTTTCAATATCAATTTTTTACATGAAATATGGTATTATAGTTTTTGGTCAAAAATAGGTAAAGAAGTTCTAACCAGAGGAGTGGTTAAGCTGTCCATGTATGTGTAGTGGGTGTGTGTTTGGTATTTTCTTTGTCAGCTCTAACTCAAAAGTTTTTGGCTTTTAGTTAGAAGCTCTCCATATAATATTAAACTGTGCCTAGAGTAAGCTGCTGGTTTTGCTCCCATTTAACTGATTTAGTTACAATAACTGGCTGTGGTCTGCTTGATTCATAATTTCTCTACATGGACACTAAACTGTTTCAATAACTATTGTACTCTCTGCTTCAGCTTAGTGGTAAATCTGATTACATCTAGAACTTGGAATATTTTCCACAGTATTAAAATCCTGGAGTCATTTGGAATGTAAAAGGCTTCAATAATTTCTGTATAATATTTTTAATGATATTACTAATTGCTAAAGCACTCCAGTTCTAAACTATCTTTGCTTCTTTTGGTGGGAAACATGAACACCTGAAATGAGGAGCAGGTGTTTGGAAAATGGAGATTCAGAGCATATGGTTAGTAGTTGTTTCTGATTTGTATGTTGGAATGAGCAAAACATGAAAACATGCCATACAAATAATTTGTACTTCAGATTAACACTGAGTACTTTATATCATTGCACCATACTTGCTAATAGTACTACATAAATAATACACAAATATATAAATAATATATTCATATTCACCTGTTATTTAACTACTATGGGCAGCTTTCTTTATGAAATTATTAACTTAGTGGTAGTACTTGGACTGTAGAGCTTCTCTGCACCAAACTTCCAGTGGATTTTCTGTATATTTCATAAAATCAGTGAGTGCATATTTATAAAACAGGGTTGGAGGATTGCTTGTTTCAGCTGTGTATATACACACATTCCCCCCTCCCCTCCAGTAATACTGACTGCCTAGAACCAAATTCTCGTGGCTTTCATGCCACAAAAGACATTGAAAGATTTGGAAGATGATGGATATTTCCCTTCATTGCCAGTATATGAACAACACAGACTTTACATTGTTTTATGCAAGAGCAGGAGCAAGGCTTGCTGGAATAATAATGAATGGAATGTATTGGGTCTGAGAGCTGAACTGTGCTCTAACAGGTTAGAAAAGTCAGGATAAATATCTTTATTTTGTTATCCTCTTGTAAAGAAGAGCATTTTCTTTTGATTTCCCTTTCTGCAGAGGTGGAGAGTGCCCGTGGTCCAGCTTGGGGAGGCAGTCAGGGCTTGGCTGAGGAGCAGCTGAGCTGCAGCCTGGGGCAGGAAAGGGTTTGTAGCTGTGTAGTCTAACATTGATTATTCACTCATCTGAAACTGACTTCTGGTTTTGGCTGCACTGGCCTACAGCCTGGAGAGAGAAAGCCTCTATCTTTTCATGTCTCTATTTTAGTGTGTATTTCTTAAGGCTTAAAAATGCATTCAGCTGTGAGGATATTTTTATTCTGTTGGAAGTGCTTCATTTATTTTATTGGACCTCAGTGTACAGCCCCACTGAACATGGTAGAGTCTGAGTGTTTCACTCTGGCTTGGGAAAAGCTTTCTTAGCAGAACCAAAATGGAAAATCCATGAAAAACACTGTCTGGTGGAAATAAATTTACTGTGGGATATAACCACTCCAAATAACAGCCTGGAAGGTGACATTGAAGGACCTCATTACTTTGTTCAGCTCTTAGCAAGCAGCCAACTGAACCAGCTGCTCTGGGAGTTGTCAGTCTGACAAAATGGGATCAGCAGGTGGGCAGGGACAGGGGTACAGGTTGTCCAAGGGTGTGTCTGAAAGGATTCTGTGGGTCTGTCCCCAGCTGGCAGGGTGGGAAAGAGACCTGCTTTGCAGAAGGGGCAACATTTTATTGTGGTGGGTTTTGGCATGGAGGCTGAAATACATGCTGTAGCTCCCTGGAGGAAGGACCAAGGACAGGGGAGGGAGCAAGGAGCAGAAGGGAATTTGAATGTTCCTGTTGTCAAACTCTGCAGCCAGAATGGGACCCGCTCTGCAGTTTGGTCCATAAAGTATAAGGATGAAATGAGCAAAAAAGTCAATTGAAAGAATTATTTGGAAGGCCTAGAAATTTCTCCTGCCGCTGTTTCAGGGTGGGAAATAATTTGTTTTTCACCCTTTTTGTATGTGATGGGAAAACTTTTAATTTATGGATTTGAAAGAAGGAAACACAGTTAACTAGGTCAATGAAAAATTCTGCACATACATTTTCTGAGTAATTTCTGTTTTGCTGAACTCCACAAGAACTATCTTGTTGCAGATATATGTAGCATTGTCCGTTGTGGAACACTTTAAAAAGTCATCTCTCATCTGCTACTGTTCCAAGGCATTGCATTGTCTTTCACTGTAGCCAGGACTGGACAGTCCCTGAATGTCATCTAGCACTTAATAATATGAATGTTGTAATTTTTCATCTCAGTCCCTACTGTCACTCTGTCATCTCATTGTGTTATATTGGGTCATGGTGTTGCTGCCTCTCTGTCCTTCACCTCACAGGTTCCATGAACTCTGAAAGTTAGCATACCTGGAGATTCCCAGTTCAGAGGGAAAAAGCTCCATGTCTGACTTACCTTCACTCTATGTGCACCCTCCTGCAAGTGCTGGATGTCCTTTTAGAGAAGGACAGTACCTATTTTATCTTAGACCATGGAGTGTGCTGTATTTCTGTTTCTTTTATGTTCCTTTCATAAGAGAAGAAAAATTGCATGATGTCGTTGCAGTAGCAAGAAAAAGCCTTTGGTCTTCATGTTTGATTGGGTTATTTTGCTGTAGTCAGGAGAATATGATCTTTCTGAAACATCAGATATAAATTTTTTTTCTTCTCTCTTCAGAAAGGGTGATACTAAGAACCAAAGTAATCTCATGCTGCCATTATCTAGAAAGAAGGTAGATCCAGAAAAAATAGGAATAATTGAGAAAAAAGCCTGGAATAGCTGTTTGACTAACAGAGTGGGCTGGAGAGAGCCTAAAACTTCACTGATATAAGAATGTGTTTGTGTGTATACACACACACATATATACATATATAAAAGCTCTCTAGAACAGTATTGGTTTTCACAGAATTTTTTGTACTAGTTGGCTTTATTTTAGAATGGAGACACCCAGACATTGATTGAAATAGTTAATTTTTTAATCAAAACTTAGAGAAGACCTGTCAAATTTTTCGTTTTGGTTTTATATATGTGCCTGAATATGAGATGTGCATTTTGCCAGAAGTAACAGCAGGATATTCCAGACCCTTCCATCCTGCTTGCCCACCTGGCTCTGTACCAGGAGCCTTTGATTGTCACAGGCTGCTCCACTGGGATTTGACTCCTGCTTGCAGGGAGGGATCCTGCTCTGTGTGCTTGCTCTGTTCCCCAGCTTGCTAGGGAAACCAAACACACCAACATATGCTGGAGGGAAAGCCAATTCCTGATGTCTCAATTAAAGAGAATAAATTAGTTTGTTAATTAGGTAAATTACAGACAGAGCTTTTCAGGGAACACCTACTGACTTCTTCAGGAGTTTCCCAGAGAGTGACCCCATTCTCAGGCTGGAACCTTGGGTTCTGATGCCAAAGCACAATGCTTATGTCTGGTGAAGAAACAGAACCCTGAAATTGAGGCATAGCCAGTGTGGGGTACTTGAGCTCAGGAAATGTACCCTGAATCAGAGCTCTACAGCAGTGGAGCTTTTCCAAGTAGTAGGAAATCCAGGAAAGCTGCCTTGCAAAATCCAGAGTTAGTACTACAGATATGGAGCATATTATAGAAAGGAGTGTGAAGCTGACAAATCTGCTCACCTTTGCATGAATGGAAAGCTGTATAAATGTTATGCATTAATGCTTGTAGACCATATGGAGGTTATGTATTTTGGGTTTCAGGGTTTTTTCATCATAATCATCACTTGTAGGTTTTGTGAACGTCTCTCTTGCAGAATAAAGACTTAAAAAAATGCTGATGGCAAAGGGATCTGCTAGAATGTTAATTTTAATTTTCTTCCCAGAACTGCCTTATAATGTGCATTAATCCATATTAATTCTGTTGAGGAAAAATACTATTGGCTTTTTCTTTCATTTTTCCTCCTTTTTTACTTCAGATGAAGAAAATACTAGAATGCTTTCCTAATTTCTGTCATGCAGGAAAGAAAAACCTTTCCTGTCTTTGTTGAGTAAACTGTCTTGCTTTAGTATCTTCAAAACCATCTTCCCATAACTTGATTAAAATTCAGCATTTTTGTTAAGCCACCTTAATTTTATGGCTGTATTTCTATAGTTTGCCACTTTGTTTGGTAAATAATGCAATAAGGAACTGGAATTTCATTCTAGGACCCAATAAATAATAAGGTATATTGTAGAATGCAGCAATAAATCTTGGCTTAGGAAGTAAACTTGCTTAACTTTCAGAGAAACATAAGGAGAGGAATAATTCTTATTTATATGTATTTTTTATTATTTGTGTGAAAATCTTATTGTGGTTTTGGCTTAGATTTTAATTCATGTTAGCCTGAGCACAATATATATATATTATTCAAGAGACATGATGCTTTAAATAAAAAAAAATAAATTGGCCGTACTGTTGTGTATATGAAAGTCAGTTTCATTTAGATGGTAATACTGTTTTAATATGACAAACCATCAGCAGTTTTGAGTTATTTGAAATTCAGTGGCAAACATTTTATGATAATTAAGTTGTATTTTGCTTTGTTTGATCAAGTCCTATTTTCATGCTTCCATCTGCTCAGAAGGGGGTGGTATGGATGGTCCCAGGGGCTCAGTGGGTGGTGTCAGCAGCAAGGACAGTTCCACTCTCAGCAGTTACAGTACCACGAGTGTTGCTCTGAAGTTTGATTTTGTGCAAGCAAAAGTGAAGAGTGAGGTAGTATGATATGCTTAAAAGTGAAAAGTTTTTAAAAAAGCATAATATGCTTGCAAAATTTGTCAAATGCTAGATGATATTTGTGGAGTAGGATGATGATACACTGTTTTAAACAGCACCTTTCAAAAGCAGCTGTGTGACACCATCTGTGTGTTAGCTCTTGGTAGCAAAAACCCAAGAAAGGATTAAGAAATGCACTAAACTGTGCTTGAACTTGAATAAACTGAATGTTTGGAAGGGATGAAGATCTTCCCTGGCAACTATAATTCCACATTGATGATGGAGGGTTTTTCTTAAAGAAAAATATATTTTTTCCACTGAAACTTCTCCATTTATTATTAAGATGTGCTTTGAAAGATGATGTGAGCATCTTTTTTTCTTATATCATTTAATGTATTGTTGTGGTTTGGAGTGTTCAGAGCTGCTAACAGAGCTGGTGAGAGAAATCCCCATGGTTTTCTATAAACTATATACATCTGTAGTTTATTTCTTACTGGGACTTTGTGTCCCAGTAAGTGAGCAGTTTGATACCCAGTGGTTCCAGTAACCTTTGAGCAGGAGTGGAGGCTGATGTACATTGCACTGGGTGTCTCAGTCATGCAGCTGGAAAATATGGGTCCCTTTCCTTCCATCCAGTCCTCCCTGCTCACTTAATTGAGCCATTAACATTTTAGAAATCATTAGTGCCTAACAAGTCTTGTGCTTTTTTTGCTTGAAATAGGAGAGTATGCATTTGAACAAAAGGGATGTTTCTTTCAGGAAAACTTTCCTAAAAACATGTCTGCTCATGGATTTGAGTTTGAGAGCTGTTTCCTCATGCAGACAAGAGAATTCTCTCCAAATTGTTGCTCTCTGGTGATAGCAGGGAGAAATTCACTTGTGCAGCTGCAGACAAGTTCCCTGTTTCTTTGCAGTGGTGTTTGCTCATATTTACAGCATTTAGTTCCTTAATCAATAACTTGTTGAATGTTTATCTATAAATGAAATTTTATTGCTCAGACTTGATCAGGCAAAGGTTTTTAGTCTAAACCCTGTATGTGCTTAGTAGTTACTGTGCTGGACTTTGCTTGACATATTGTGCCCCCAGTAGATCCCTGTCCTAAAATATATTTTGTTTTGAAAAAGTTAGTTTTACTTTCTCTGCAATTAAAGACTTACACACCTCTGATGTTAAAATCCAATCATACAGTATGTCAAATAACAAGAAAATTTGAGCAATGCTCTGAATTTCGGATTATTTGGAACAGTAAGACATTTCAAGAACAGCATTTTCAACTCAATGGTCAGGTCTTGGCTGAAGGAAACAAATGAGTTTAAGTGAAAAGATGTTTTGAAAGAAATGAACTGTTCCATTTAGCTATGGGTGTATTCTGCTAATCCCTTGGGTCCTGTCAGGGTACAGGACTATGCAACCACCTGATCCTGCTCCCTACATCTTCTTTTGGCTCTTCTAAGTCATAATCTCCTGCAAAGTATTGAGTGCATTTTGTTTTCCATTGTTTGAACACTTTATTTTTTCTTGCAGCTCCTAAAAATAAAACCTTAATGGAGCCTTTCCACTTTGGTCAAGTATTTATGCTATCAATGATCAATATGGAGGAAGTAAATTCTGCTTGTGCATAATTTCACATCCCGAGTGAATCAAAATTTATCAAATCACAGATGACTTCTATGATTATAACTTCAGCTTCAGAGATACAAGTAAAGGTGAAGGCTTCTCCATGGCACTTTATCTTACAGCACTGAATGCTTATTTTGGTTCCTGAAAATTAAAAATCAAGTTCCTTAAAGGAATTGTTTGGGCTCTTAGGCATGAATCTATTAGCAACTCTAAGAGTTGTTTTACTTTCTCTGGGATGTAATTTGCTCTAACAAAGAGAGGGGAATCTTGTTCATTTAATGAATGAAGTGATGAAAATGGCAAGAAACTTGAACAAATTGAAAATATTGAAAACTGAGGGCAACCTGAAAGTGGCAATCTCATTTTACCCATGCATGAAAAAAAAATCAGTTTTTGTTCTGTGAACAGTGTTTTTTTTCTCCTGCTGCAAGTTGATTGCACATGAGGAGTTGTGTGTTATAGATCTGTAAGGGATACAAGTGAGAGGAAAAATCCTGAGACAGAAAGAAACTTGCTTGATTCCACAGCTGCCTTCTATGTCATGATTCTCCAGGGCCCACTTAGGAGGAATCAAGATTTGCATTGAGGCATGAGAAGGGAAATGTTTTCTGCTTTGTCATTCGTCAGGATAAAACTCCAGTGTGTTCCCAGTCCTTATCAAATGCGACCTATTCTTCATTAGCTATTTGTGCTTTCATTAATCAAAAGTGAACCATGTAGTTAGAATGTTGGGAACAAAAAGGCTGAGAGTGGTTATGGCTGAAAAATGAAATACTGCAAATACTACCTTTAAATCTCTTATCTATGGACTTGAGAGAGTTTTATCATTTTGACAAATTTGGCAAGCTCAAAGAAGATATTAAAACTGTTTTTAAAAATCTGAATGTAAGATTTCAAGTGCTGAACAATACCAAACATCTATAGTTTATTTCTTAAATTCATGAAGCTACAGGAAATAACTTAATGTATCAGGAGATGCTTAAGAGCTAGTTATCAAAAAGTTGTTAGAGGATGGGGATTAAAGGCAACTACTTCTGGATATTTTTCTACTTCCTGTGGATTGAAGCAATTAGTAAAAATGTTGCCATCAGCAAAGTTTCCATCATTATTTCCCACATGTACCCTTTGCAATTGTACAAGTTCTTTCAATGATAAATAAAAATTAATCTTCTTTCTCATTTGGAAAAAAACCCAAGCACAAGATTAAAAGTGTCCTACTGATACTAATATGAGCAATATCATTTTTCATTAAAGGTAGAAGTTGTTTATATCCTAATATCTTGACACAAATATTCAAGGTTATTTTGAGCCCTATGGGACAACAATAAAAGCTTCTGCTTTAACAATTGGGATAAAGAGGTTTTAGAAACACTTGATTTTCTGTAATGAAATTGAATATTGGTCTATTGAATGAGTTTGTTGGCTCTGACATGGCTGACTAAGATGGTCTGTCAAATAATCTGGCTATGTAAAGAACAGTATAAATTCATCAGCAAAATACCTATCTGTACCATGAAAAATGTGGATTTATGTTCTTAGCATTTTAATTATTTGATTTTGATTACAGGGATCATCTCATTGTAAAGTGATTGCTGTATTTTAAGTCAAGTTGTTATTTAATATTTACTGTTAGTGTTCTGAAATTCAGCTGAGTTGAAGACAGCTCCTGGTGTCCTGCCAATTCTATACACAGCAGCAAATCAACCCATGGTCCCCTCTCATCCACTCTGGTTCAAATGATGCAAATTTTGGTTAGATTCTGCCTAAATCTGGAAAATACTTTGTTTAGTTTTCTTTCCTTGAGGTCATTGTGCTGTATTTTCAGGGATGCTCAGCTTTCTTTTATACAAAAGTAGATGTGGCTTTTCTTAGACTTCTAAGCATTTTCTGCTGAAAGATGTGACTGTTTTGGGTGTGCCAGGATAATGTCTTAATCAGGATGAGTCTGTGGAAAGGGGAATTCCTTAGAGCCTGGCAGCTCACACCCATGCTGTGGGCAGTTTTACCTCCTTCCTTGCTCTTTGCATTCCTGCTCAGATCTATGAGTAAAAATGAAGTTTTCCTATTGAAGTTTGGTGCTTATGTCACATTTTCATTCACCTACTGTTGTTTTGTGTGTGGAAAATGTGTTTTGACTAGGGAAGTATTTTATGAAGGCAAATATTACAAAGATTTGTCTCTGCATAGTTATTTAATATAGCTGTTCCTTGATCCTTACTTGGACACCTCCTTGCAATCTAGAAAAATATTTTGAAACCATTTTATGGCTTTCAATTGAACACATAATTTTCAGTATTTTTATTATACTTATTTTTGCACAGAAAAGCTGTATTTCTCTTGGAATCCAAATTTTAAAAACTGGAATAGGCTCTGACTGCTTCTTAAAAATTACTGCTAAAAGAAGAAAAAAATAGTCTTTACAGATGAATGTACTCTCTCACTGGCCTTCTTATCTTAAAAATTACTGTTATTTTAGCTGGTTATTCACATGAGTAATCCATTGAACTCTGTAAAGGTTTCAATATTCTGGGTTTTATGTCTTTCACTGTTACAGAAATGATCTGTAGTATTTTACTATTACGTGAGGCAAATAATATGGGATTGCAGAATCTACTTTATTTCTCTCTTTGGTTTCTGTCACTTCCATCCAACTTAATGACCCATTTCCTAAGTTGCTTATACCTGACACAAATCTGTATTTGTATTTATGTACATAAATATTATTTTGTGATATTTTTGAAAATAGTTCCTGGAGCCTGGGGGCTGTTGCTTTGTGCCAGCAATATAGGAAGGGCAAGCCAATACTTGTGCCCTTCAGGAGAACTGACACAAGGACTCTGACAAAAAAAAAAAAAAAAAAGACAGAAGCCAGACAGTTGTGAATATAAAAATATGGTGCATAAACTTTATAGTACACATTTTGCTCTGAATTTTCTTGCTTCTATATAATTTTGGATCAGGAGAGGGAGGTGGGGTTCATCCCTTCATTCTCATAGTAGTTTCTATATTATTGACCATTTTCTGTGTTAAGTAGGTGTATGCATTGTATTAAATACTCCCTATTCTGTCTACTCCAAACCATTTCAAATATTATATGTTCTATCATGCTAATAATCTGAATTTTTTAAGTCCATGAAGAAGTTTGTGCAATAGACCTTGATAACTTATAGAAAATTATCAGCAGTTGCACAGACAATTAATTAGTCATACTCAAAGTTTGGCAGGTTTAAAGACTCAGTTAAGCTTTGAATAGATATTATAAAAACAATATCTCCGTGTGACTTCTCTGAAGAATCCAAATCTGAGATTTTAATTAACATCTGTTTTCTTTCTTCTTGGAGCCTTAAAATTTCAAGCAATGATTTCTCTTAGTATTTTGGGTTTCTGGTTTGGCACAGCTTCTTTACATCAAATGAGGATAGACATTAATGAAGTATAAAATACAGTGAAAGAATGCTTTCTCTCAAAGTCTAGTCCAATTCTTAGCTGTCTTACTCATCAAGGACAACAACCCTGGCTCAAATAAGATGTTTTTGGAAAGTTAAATGTAGTGGAAATATTTTCATTTTCACTGCTGAACCTCTGACAACATTTATCTCTTAAGGGAATAGTTTAAGCATAAAATAAGCAAATCTCTTCTGATGTAGATACTTCTGTTTGGCTTTTGAATTTTACTGAGAAACTTAGCTCAGAAAAACACATGACAGAAAGCATAAAAAACCATTAGATCTAGGTGGTGTCTGGATAACCCTTGTGTTTTCTGTAAATATAAACAGTTTCTCAGAAACAATTCAGGGTGCAGCTGATTGTGGGTGTATTAGGGTCATGGGATAGCCTGGCTCACTGTTCCATGCTTTGCTTCTGCCGTACTACAAGTTTGGAATAATTTCCTTGATTAATACTTGAAATAGGGCAGTTTCTATTATACATCATTATTAATCATATTCAACAGAGGGATTTTGGATATGCCTTTCTTAATCTACCAGTTTGGATTTATTTTGGTGTGGAGATGGATCAGTGTGGCAGAGTGATGTGGGGATGACAGATTTCATTGTGCTTGTGTGGTGGCATTGCAGGAGTAATTCTTGTTTGCCTCTCCTCTGAAGTGTTCCACACAACACTGCACCAGCCTCCCTGTAGTGAGGTTACATTTTGGTGCATGTGTCAAGATCTTCTCAATGACAAACAGAGTTTGAATAAGCTGTGTTTCAAGTGCATAACATGGAATTTCACATGAGTTTTTGCTGATACCCATAACGGTTTCCTAGCTTGGCTGCTCATGAGAAGTGTGAAATTAAAGCTAGAAACACACCCACCAGGACATGAGATGAACAGTGTATTCAAAATATGAAAGTGTTTTTCTGAATGTGTTAATCAGCTCTATATACCTTCCAATTATGCTTATAATATCTGTTAAAAATTGCTCCTATATTTATTTATTTTTAATTTCAGGGGTGATGCAATATTTAGAATACAATTATGCTTTGGTTTGCTGTGCTCTTCTTGCCAGTTTCTTGTGTTTTGAAGTCTCTCACTGATTGCTTCTCATTTTTCATTGCTGATGGCCCCTTCAGACAGGCAGACTCTGAGCTAATTAGCAAAGCTTTGTTTTGGAGGAATCATGAATGCTTGATTCCTCCAAAAACTCTGCAGGAAGGAAAATTATGAACAATACTACACAATCTGTAGTTGCAGAGGCTATAGTGTTAACAGTAATGTGCTGCAATGTTTAATTTAAAATCCACCACTTTAGATGTTATTAATTAATGCTCTGTGATGGGGAAGTTTATAGTCCAAAGGACAGTGGAGGAGGATGATGCACTGCGGCAGGTCTGAGAATCAAAAGCTGGCATCCAAGAATGGTGTCAGTCTAAACCACTGCTAGAAATTCCTCTGGAATTCTGTTAGGCCTGCAAACTGGACTGGTTTTATAGTTATCATTTGGCAAGCTCCAAGCCTTCTTTGTTTGCTTTGTCCTGCTTTGTTCATCTTCTGATTCTGTGGGTGACAATTACTGCTTGAACAAATTGTGGCTCACGGTGATGGAAGGGGGAACTCTGACTTTGGTCAAGATTGGAAGGGGCAATGAGCAAGATGAGGAATAGATCCAGGTATGGCAGGAGCAGGAGGAGCTGGGTTTTCTGAGATAGTAAAGCAACAAAATCTGGTACTTCTGGGATGTAAGAAACTCTGTGACATGAAGAGCTTCTGGTCATCATTGGGTGCTTCTGAATAAGGGCAGTAATCTGGGAGCAGGGGATAGGCATTCTTCTCCTCATATTACATTCATGGCTTCCTCTCTTTGCTGTTTGAGACATCACACTCCTAGTGAGACCACCCCTGCTTTGGAGGACCTTATTTCTTTTGGGATAGTTTTCAACACTGTTTGCTTATTTCATGAGATCCAGAATTTGTGCTTCTGCATTAAGACAAAATCTTTTTCTTTCAAGATAGTTTTAAAGTTTTTCATATTAAATGAGTAATACAAATTATTGTTGCTCATCTGCACCACTGAAGGTGTGCAATTGCTTCCTGGCAGACACTGCTTAGCAGATCTTCTCTGAAGCCAGGATGTGTTCCTTGGCTTTCTTTAAGTTCTTATTGTGTGAAGGTGCTCATGAAATGTAACATGAACCTAGTCCAAGTCATTCTGTAAATAAGCAAACCTTAATGACTAAATGAAGATTTGTGTGAGTGTAAATTGAGGCTTCCCTGGGTTAGCCAGATGAGGGTTCTGGAAGGGGCTGTACCCCGTTACCTGTAGTACAGGAGATGGAAGAATAAAAGTTCTGCTGCTTCAGAGCAAGACAACCAGAATTACTAAGAGCTGGCTCCTGAAAAGATGCATGTTAATCCTTTTGAAGTGAATGTTTATTCAAGGAAGTTTCTGCAGAGGTGGCCCATAAATTTGATGTTGCTTTAAGCAATGGATAGAATACTTATTTCCTTGAAAGGAGTTGTAGCATATTGGCTCCATTAAAAATGAGTGTACATTTTGTTAGCATGTCATGTCCTAGCTTAAACTTACATTCATGGCTAGGCAATTCAGTGTGCATTACAGCTGGAAATAGTTCTTAACATAGATTAAAATTTGGGAATGTGATGGCTTTGATTAAAATCAATATATGGAGTGACAGTTACTAAAATGCAGATGAAAACTAGTACAAAGAATTAATAAGGGACACTGATAATAGAATGGCCATCACTTAATATTTTATGTAGATTCATAAAACATCTTTCAAATTTTGAATCAACAGCTGGTAAAAAATGCAATAGTAATGAGCTCATTTGTATGTAAATGACTGTCATTCTATTCTAGGCTGCCCATGCTTTATGGGATCCTGCTAGATATCACTAAGTATGGTCAAGAAAATAGGCCTTTTCAGGAAACCCTTCAAAAAATCAATTTAAATGCAAAGTCTTTGCCTGGCTTTTAAGTTTACAAAAGTAATTCATAAGGTTCTGTCAGTCTGAAAGTTCTGTATACTTGTATTTAAAATAGTAATCCAGTACATTATTGGGAGCTGAATATCATACAAATTAGGAGCTCTAGGGTAATTCTAGCAACAGCAGAAGGTAAATTCTTGGCATGTTCCAACTCTTTTGGAAGAACTGGCCAAGGTAGGTGGCAATGTCTGTGTACCCAGGGACATGAAGTCAATGTGCAAAAGAATCTACATTGTGTGCATTCCTTTTATTGCTTTTACTCAATAGCCACTAATGCCCCATATTTTCTGTATGAACTGAGAGCTAGAAAGAGCAAATTTCTGATGGGGAATTTTTACATGGACACCTTGCCATGGGGAGTTTTTGTGCTATATCTGCTGCAGAAGTGCACCTTGTGCCTTTTATCACTTGTGAAAGATGGTCATGAAGGTGAATGTTTTGACCTTGGCGTGAAGGGCTGATGGATGTAAAGCTCAAGATTTATGAGTTAAAATTATTTTTGGGAAATGAAATAACATTTTTTTTTGTAGTATACAGCAATATACAAAACAGAATTTTAATTTTAGTCATTTTACTGGAAAAGTAATTTTTCCAATGTTTAGAGCAATTTTGATCTTCATAAAGCTTCAAATTAGTTAAGTTCTAAAGGAAAGAATTGACTTCCACTCAAATTTTCTAAAATGTTTAGCTCTTTCTTGTTTTTAATAATGTGTTTTTAAGTGTAAGTGGCTTAAAAACACTTAAAGTGAAAGTCTTAAATACAGATTGGAGATTAGAAGTGTGTGTTAACAAAAAACCAGAAAGAAATGTTTTGATTGATATCTCAGAAGGAAATGCCAAGGATAAATATAAATACAGTTGATTGCAATTGATGTGGGCAAGTGGTAATCAACTGCTAATCTAAACAAACAAGACTCCAGCAGATATTTCAACTCTTCACCTTTCCACTTGTCTTTGAGTTGCCTTTCCCAATCCCATTTGCAAGCAATTTTTCTACTTGTAATATTGCTATTACATTTCTTATGCTGTGGGCAGCTAATGAAAAATATCTTTTTAAAAAGAAAGAAGTGTATGGGATGAAGCAAAGGGTTCTGGTTTGGGGTGAAGTGTTCTCTTTGTCACCTTTGGAGAAATCTGGGATACTCTAGGTTTTTCCTGAAAGATAAAGTACGCTGCCTTATTTATATATCTATATTTATATATGTATATAATATATACATATATATGCATATATAATGCATATATACATTATTTTGTATATATACATATTATAGATATAGATGTTATGTGTGTATATATATACATATGCAAATAATATCTACATGCAAAAATTCTGTGTGAATTGTAATTTTCTTTAGAGTGGTGGGAATATGAAGAGGGGTGTTTTTAGTTTCTGCTCCATTATTTATCTCACCAAGGCAAGGTTTTAGCTGAGAATGCACTTTGCATTCTCTCTTGGCATGTGAATTATTGGGGTGAAACCAGCTCTCCAATAGTTCTTTACCATGAGCAGGGCTCATGGAAGCAGCTGTGACCTTCAGGCTGATGGGGTGACACAGGGTGACTGAAGTGGCATTCAAGGGTCTCATAATGAATTCTGATTAATCCTAAATGCTGGAAATGAGGTGGTGGGACTGACCATTTTTAGTTAGCTCATGTGTTAGCGCAGAGCATTTTAGAGCTGTGAGTTAATGTGCCAGCCTCCTTGTGATTAAGTATTAAAGGTACTTTAAAGCACAGTTGCCTTTTTCAGTCCTCCCTTTTAGTTTCCTGGAGGATTGCCTAGACTGCTCCATATGAATAAAAAACCTGAAGCATACTGGTTTCTGACAGCTTTTTAGGAAACCTCTTTGTAAAAGTGAAAAAAACCAAAATTAACTGTTTGCTATTTTTACCACCAATTTTAATCTGTGTAGATTGTTTAAATTGCAAAACAATAGAAAAAGAGATCTTTTGCTCTGCATAAGACCACGTGTGGAAGCAAGTATAAAAGCTGAAAACAGATAAACTGAAGCAAATTATAGGAAATATTAAAAAGAAGTTGAAATTGCCTATGGAAATTTAGATGCTTGCACATGGAATTGAAGAATTACATTAATTTAGAGGAGAAAATAATAGCACATGAACTGAATTTCCAATTAGAATTAATTATCTTCCTATGAATTTTGAGTAGTTAAACTAAAAGTTTTTTGCACTTTAAGTTATTAGCTGTGAATTAAGAAGAGATGAATACTCTCAAAAATCAGCCCATGAATAGCTTTCTCTTGAAATTGTTGTTTATGTATTGAAGCAAAAATTGGAAAAATTATTTATGCATAATTACTGAGGAATGTGAATAGAGCATTGTGTTGTTTTCTGTTTTGTTTATTGTATAACCTGAAGAGAATACAACTGGAACTTCAGCTGAAACTGAGGTGATAGGAGCCAATGCAAGTGTAAGAATTTTCAAAGCTGCCCACAAAGGGTCTCACCTTACCCTGTTCCCACAGCTTTTTGATAACGCTGAAATTTAGCAAGGTCTAGCAAAGAGAAACAGTAGTCTGATGGAATTTCAGAGTTCTGTAAAGAATTATCCACAGACTCTATTAAAGCCTACAATACTACCTTGGGGAGTCTCTCAAGGTTCCTTTGTCAAGGCTGGTTTATTGTCCACATAGTTTGTTAAAAAGCTTTTAAAGCCATTGTGGTCGATTGGATCTGTGTGGTTGTTGTAAAAGTGCAGTAAGTCAACATTAAAGTTCTTATGAAATTTTAATGCCAAAAAATTAAAAGCACAAGTGCTGTAATCAGTTCATAAAATAAAATATTTGAGTCTCTGACCCCATGCTGCCAGGTGGGATCGACAAATGCTGCAGTGTTTTATTTTCTTTCTCTCCAGGTGTGTATTTGTATTTTTCCTCTGTACACATAGTCCAGTCCTCTGTGTTGGTGAAGTGTTTCTGCATTACAGATAAGCACAATATCCAGCCCTAATGTTGTGTACTGATGAGAGTGGGTTCTGTGTGAAAAGCACTGTGGCAGTAGTCAGCTCTAGAACTGGACAGGTTACTGTTTACTACACTTTGCTGAAAGCTTTGGAGTTTGTGCTCAGTCACATACATTTTCCAGATATTTTTATATTTCTTTCAGTTTTATGATAAGAAGTGAATGAAGGCTGAAATGTTTATTCTAAAAAAGTTACTGAATTTTTGGTAAAAGTAATGTATTAAGTGTGGTCCTGGAGTCATAGTGTTTCTCATGGACTGGGCCTTTAGCAAACCAAGTTTTGTGAATTTCAGTTTTATTTTGTTGTTTGGTTGACTTTTTTTCCCTTAAGCTTCTCACATTCATCTGTTCTGTTCCCACCACCCTGAGAGTTATAATCTCTATTTTTCAGTGTGGTACATATTATTTTATTTTTCCCTTAACCTATCTCAATCTCTGCCAATTCTCCATCAAATCAGAGACCATTTTGGACTTGATTGTTGACTTGATCATTTGTTTTTACCAGCACATTTCAGCGTTTGGCACCAAGTTTTACAAGCTTAAAACCTTTTAAAGTAACAATATAAATCAAACCTGAATGTGGTGAAATGCATGGACACTTAAAATACAGCACCTTTGCACAATGCTGAAATTATGTAAAATGCTGAAGATGATCCATGTGTTTATTCAGTGTACAAGTGGATGACAAAGCAAATGTCGAGACCCCCTCAGGACTATAATAGAAAAGAAGTTTTTTTCCGTCTTTTAAAACATGGAGCAGACAAAGTTTTGAAAAATAAACTGCATTGCTGGCATGCATGACACAATCAATTAGCTAAAATGCAAAGTTAATTTAGAAATACACTTATGTATCTTCAAAATATAATCAGGCATATGGATGGGGTGCTAAAAACTAATATGGAAAACTTGTTTCTAAGCAGTAATTTTTCTGTGCTGGAAGAAATTATTAAGAAGCTTGTAAATATTAAAAAATTTGAAGGAAAAAAAAGACTTATGATTTATGTCATCCTGAAGTTTGAGTGGCATGCAATGCTGTTAGCTTCAGTGAGGGAATTAATGTATTTCTGAAAGTCATCTGCAATGGAGGCCTGTCATAGTGTAACTAAGAAATAATGACTAGACCAATTTTAGAAGGAATGAAGCTTGCAGATGATATATAATGACAGGGAACATAAACAAAAACCCTGAATAACCTACCACCCACCTCTTGAATAATCTATTTTTGGGAAAAGTAAAACAGCCACAAAGGCAGAATGTGTCTGATTTTGTATATTTTCTTACCACCTGTTGCAAGAAAAATCTAATGCTTCTTATTGCTATAACTCAGGCTGATTTTGTGAGTGAATAAAAGTCATTTTCATTGAAAACTATGACCCAAATCTTCATTACTTCAGTCATAAAAGGGCTGGGCATTGCATTTAGGGGGAATATGTTGTGGTTTCTAATTCACAGTAAATTGTTGCAGCAGTTCCTATCTCCAGTATGGAACTCAGTGGGATTTGCTCATATTTGGTGTATTTTTAATTATTTTTTTAATAAACATAGTGATTGCTAAAATCCTCCAGAGAAGTTCTTTGCAAACTATGGACTGGTGAGTTCTATCAAGGTATTTCTTTCTTTTCCACAGGTGTCTTTCTTCAGTGTATTTTAGGATTTACTTCATGCTATGAAAAGAGACGAAGCTTCCTGTCAGCATGGACCAATGATGCATTTTTGTTGATTTCTATATGAACATTGTTGTATCACATTGCTGGCTTTCACTTCTCCATCAGAGGGAACAAATGTTTCTCTCTGGCAGTTTATTTTACTTAGCATTTTGTGCAAAACATTGATTCAGGTCCTGATAAAGTAGATAGAAACCAATTTTCTACTATCATACATTTTATTTGTCTGCTATCTGTTTAATCTAGTCTGCATCTTTATCTAAATTAAATGTCATTTGGAAAAAAAACTTTTTTTCTTAACAACATAGACTACATTTAGAGTTCTAACATAGTGCAATTTTAAAAAAGAAGATTAAAGGAAGGATCCAATGCATTAGTTTTCTGTCTAATTTGAACCAGAGTGGTGCTCAGATGTTTTGTAAAACACATGTAAAGCAGAGTATGAGAAGGTTATCAGAAGAAAGTAGAAGCATTTGCCCCTGAATGGCCATGTAGAAAGCTGAAATAGTCAGAAAGTTTTTCTAGTGAGAAGTTAATGCTTCTTTCTTACTGAATTTTTTTTCTTGGATAAGATGCACAGAAGTGTTCCAGGACAACAGAATGACAAGGCCATATTTTTATTTTTACAGAGATTAATTTGCTATTCAATTATAACAAGAAGATTCTAGAGATAAGCATAACATAATGCTTTTTCAAAGCACTTGATCTTCAACAGATGTTTGCTTCAGCAATTAAAAGAAAAAAGTTAGCTTCAGTTTCCATTTTCTTGGTAGTTTGTAATCTTTGTCCCAGCTGGAACTGAGCATGTAGTTTCCTTGCAGAGATGCTGTGGAACTGCAGACGCCTTTCTCAGAAAGTGGTGTCTGGTACTGGAGGAAAATTGATTTTATCAGGGGTCAGCTTTGAAACCCCACTGATATAATAGTGCTAAAAATTAATTTGCCATGTATACAATATACATTTAATTACAGGGTAATGCACCAGATGAGCCTTTTGTTAGATCTGGGTGAACAAGTGGAGCTCTGTGCATTTCTTTGTGTTTCCCAGCAGGGGAAGTTTGCTGTCAGAGGAAACACAGTAAATGCATTTTACAGGAGTGGCTGAATGCCAAAACAGAAAAAAACTGTCTCAAACAAGGACCTAGTGTTTAACTTCAATTTACTTACACCCTAAAAATAGCGAAGGGGTAAGGACAGCATAGTTTTGATGGGAGCAATAGAATGACACAAAGAAACCCTGTCTGAATTAAAATTCTCAGTTTAAAATACAAAAGAGCTACATAAGCTAACACCAAGCTGACACCTGTGCCATTGGTTCTGATTTGTTGTCCATCTCTTGTTAAGGGTTTTCTGGATGTCCTTTTGTTCACTGTGGTTGTGTCAGCCCCCTCTATGATTGAAGCCAGTGTAACCCTGAAGTGGCACTGCCCTAGGAGGGCACCACCCTGCCTGCAGTCACTCCCTGTGACACCAGAAAAATACTGAAAAAATGTCAATCACATTCTAAATGAAGACCAGCCAATCATCCCTGTGCTTTTCCTAACTTCTAAGCTTAGTGAGAGGGCTGGCAATACTTCACTTTCTTGTATCCATCACTTGGAAATAACTTCTGAAAGGTTTAATAAGATCGCTGGGAGATGAACAAGAAGTAGCTGTTCAGTAATATAGCTTCCTTGGATGTTTTGAGAGGCAAATATTTGTATTTGCAAGAAATAATAACCTAACTATGATTCTCAATAGGGTGTCATAAAATTTTCAGCCAGAACACTTTGGGAGTACGTCGTTTCAGGCTATTTATTCCAGAAGTGGGAATAGATGAAATTCTCCAATGGGATTGAAAAAGTTCCATAATGATACCATAAGACATTAACTTAGCAGTTGGAAATAACATTTATGAACCACTGGAAGTTAAGTTCTCATGGGTTTAATATTTTCTATAGCCTCATAAATCTGATAGAGACATAATCTCTTTATTAAGTCAGAAATTCTATTTGTTTTTAGAAGAAATCGACAATTCTGCCCCGAAATAAATGAGCTCTCTTCATGGTAAACAAATTTGCACACAGGAGATGCTAAGAGAATCCTCCACATGTAAATGATAAAATATTAAGTCTCTCCTTGAAATTCAGTGTAAAAAGAAACAAATACACCCTCAGAAGGTGGACAAATGTCTATGTTAAGATTAAATGTATGCATTAATCTTCTAGGCCCTGGGGGTTTCAGTTCTTTGTACAGGTGGTTTTGGTGTCACAAAACTCTAATCACAATAATGGAGTTTGGCTCTGGTCCTGCAGAGTCCAGCACCCTCTGTCCTTTGTGCTTTTGTGACCCCTAAATGGAAAGGGAGGAGTTCATGTGGGAATCTGTGAGCCGAGCAAAGCCACTGTCCTGGTTAATTCAGATCTTGATATTTCTCCCATTTTCAAGCTCTAATTTATAGAAATATTTTACTTAATTCCTATTCTCTGGGTTTGCTTTGGTGGAACTATGTTACAAGGAACAGAATGGGCATAAGTATTATAATGAAAGCCTTTGCAGATTACATGCATTTTCCATTTTTCAGTCTGTAATTTAAGATGTAGCCAAGTTTTCCTCAAGGAAGTTCTAGAGAAACAGAGTTTATAGAACTACATTTTGGAAATCTCATCTGGTGACAGAGAAGCTTCTGTAGAGATGATTGCTGGCAAGAAATAAGAAATTGGGTGAGGATGGAGAAGTAATATAGGATTGATCACACTTGGGGGTAATCCCAGACATTAGATGAAAGCTAATATGTGCTTTTGTCTTGTGATAATCTTTTATTTTCTTCTCCAGACTATGTGCATTGTTACCTGGATTTACATAGTTGAGAAGTCTTTTAGTTTTAGGATTTTACTTACACCAGAATACAAATGAAAATGTAGTGTTGTACCATGAAATTAGTTTGTCCCTGAAGTGAAAATGGGTTGTATGATGCAAATTGATAAAAGTGATTTATTGGCATTGTTAGCTTCAAATTGGTGACAGGTTCGATAACAAAATGCTTAAATGAGTTGAAGGCATAAATTCCATTGTATTTAAATAGTGTTTGTAAACCTCTTACATGCTATAGACATCTGTATCTTCTGATGCATTGAGCTAGAGAATCATAACTAACAGCAGTGCCTTGAAAACATTTTTAATCACTAATTGCTTCAGAGATTTTTAATGCCTAGTGAAGTTCACAGCCATGGGCTGGTGTTTGATCCCTGTGTTCTCAGCAGCTCTGGCAATGTGGACCCTGTGCACTCCAACCATCCTATCCAGTAAACCACCCTGGGAAATCCCATCAAATGAGCTGTTAGGCATTAACTGTGTGCAAAACATCAGCATCAGCTTTTCAGTGTGAGTAAATCAGCCAGGTACTCATGGCCACAGACTGTGTTGCAAAATGTGATTGCTAAGTGGAAAAGCTTTGGAATAAATGGACATGGAAACCAGTTGTAATGTAAAGGCTGTTAAGGGAATTAGTCTCTTTTATGTAGCTGTAGAAAATACTGCATGAGATTAATCCATGTTTTAGTTTTACAATTGCAAAGGCTCACATGGATCTGCCACCATGCAATAGTTAAAAACTAGGCAGACACCATGCCCTGATTCATAAATATAATGGACTCTGATCTAATCATTGTGCTTACACAGCAACTGATTTCTTGCATTTTTGAAAGAGTACATGAAAGAATTTATATCCAGCTGTCTTGTCTGGGGCAAATACATGCTTTTTTTTAAAGTTTGATAGGAAATAACAGGAAGGGATTTAGCTAATTCTTCAGAATTTGTGTGGATTAAGGAATCAAGTCTGTTAGTATTGTGTATATACTTGATTATTATAGAAGTATCTAGAAATGAAGGGAACAAATAGAAAGTTAGGGAAATGCCTGTCAAAATATTAGGAATTGATATTCCTTATAATAATCCATATTTACTGTTTTTATAGGAAAATCAAAGGAGTTTTTAAAATTGAAATTCCATGAGCTGGAAGTAATGCTTTCTATTAGGGTATTTTCATGAGGAATATTGCCTTTTATTGCTCTTGTGTTAAGTTCTATTTTTAAAAGAGGGGAATTAAAATACAGAGATGAAATAATATGGATTTCATTCCTGGGGTGAGTAAGCAGCTTACAGGAGACTAGCTGAGACCTTCATCTTCCTTTAGCTGCAATAGCAAGTCTGTCTGATTTACTTTTGTATGTTGCAGAACTGCATCTTTGTAATGGCTTTTCCAATATTCTGCTGCTGAAACTTCCTAGCTGAAGCATAGGTATAGGTATAAGCTTAAGTGTAGGTATTTTGGTGGGAAGAAAGGAAAAGGGAGGGTATGACTTTACTTGGATTCATTGGGAGTGGCATTTCTTCTGTTAGGAATGCTGCAAATGATCCCTTACCCTAATTTTGGCTTGAGTTCCTTGGCTATTTCATAGAGTCACCTCTGTCAGTGCTGGTTTTCATGGAGCTATTTATGTAGCACTGTGGAGGACATGAGCACAGTTGTGAGGATGACACTCAGAGGCAGCATCTTGCATGGGTGACTCACATAATGAGAAATGACAGCTGACCACAGGGATGAAAGGAGAAGGCCTGAACAGGGCAAGAGGAAAAATGAATAGAAATGGGAACATCTCCACATCATTGAGCAATCATTGAAGAAAGAAGTGAACTGCTGTGTTTTCTCCCCTCGGTCATTTAATATTATTTCTTTAATTATTTATTTATTTATTTATAATTTCTACACCCCCATCCCTCTTATTTTTTGAGACTCTCTGGTGAATGCTGACTTGCCTACATCAAAGGCAAATACTCCACACATTAGGATTACCAATTTGACTGCTGTTTCTGTGTCACCATGTCAGTACAGTCAGAAGGGATCTGTACCAGTGTGTTGGCACTTGAAGGGGATTTTATGCCTGCCCTTTACTCCTTGTTTGCTGGTAGCATTTCTACTCTCATTTGCGTTCTCCTCCCTGGTGGATTTCATGGTTGGGAGTAGCACCTGTGGCCACTCTGTGTTCTGACAGCTGCAAGACTCACATGCCAAGCTCTTGAATGTATTTTTTCTATTGCTGTCATGTGGGTTAGGAGAGAGCTTCCAGGCAGACATCTCAGCTGTGTCAGTGTTCATTGCTCACAGTTGGACAACAAGGCATTATTAACTTTTCACAATTTCATTCATAGTACACTCATAGGTGCAAAGAGTTAGATTTTTAGCACGTGCAATTCTAGAGAGTAAGTTCTGGTCTACTGTTCAATATGTTTAGAACTCTTTTTAGATCATCATGCGCTCTGGACAGTGTTGATAGCTTTTTTTGTGCTCTGCATGTGCTCAAGAACACTCTGAATCTGTAGCAAATTAGGGATACTCATAGAAACATCTCATCAGCATTTCTTCCTTGTCTGCTGCTGGCAGTGTTTGAAATCTGATTCAGTCTTTGGAAACCTGGAGTACCTGGAGCCAAGCTGGCTGGCTCAGCTGACACAGACCAGAAAGGAGACTGCTAGTCAGTGTTCCAAGCATGGCTCTAGGTTTTGTTTGTTGGGATGTACATCTGCTTTCTGGTACAGCAGCCTCTGCATAAAACCAGCTGAGATGCCTTTGGATTAGGATTAGGGTTAGCAAGGGATACTAAAGTCAACTCTGAGTTTACTCTGAATTATGGAATAGGACAAGTTTCTATTGCATTTATCTGAAGGAGATTATTTTTTAATAATTTATTTGTAGCTTTTTTTTTCTTTTAACATTCTGGAGAGGTATTTTGAAGTATAACATGGCTAACATAGGCTCATTCCGCTTATTCCTCAATGACACAATAAGAAGTTGATAAATTCTTGGCTTTGTGATCTTATTGCTGTCTAATGTGTGCACTGGTACATGGCAATATATTGTGCAGCTTTGTGACTGTTCTGGACAGGAAAAACCTCTTGAAAGCAACAAGGATTCCTATGGCCTAGAAATGGTGTTTGAGTGTCAATGGAACTAGATATTCAAACACACCTAAAAACTATCTCTCCACAACTTGTTGTGACTTTAAAAAGCAGGACTAGAATTAAAAATTACAATTCAATTTTGATGAGATAAATTTAGAAATGTCACTAATTTCTTCCCTGCCACAAGTCCAGTGAGCAATATCTGGTAACTGCATTTCTGTTCAACAGACTGTAAGTTGGAGAAGAGGTAAATGCAACTTTTCTGCATGAGATATAAAGACATTTGTGGGAAATCATATTTCCACTAGTGGGCTTATGCTCTGCATTCTGTTCAGCTCCTTAATGCTGAAGTTTGCATACCCAGCTCCCAGTTTCAATATTCGCATGATTTCTCTCTGAAGATGATTAATTTATAGAGACTCTCTTGTACAGAGCTCTAGGCTTCAGAAAACTTTTTGTGGAAAATGGACACACAAATTATTTTGACTCAAACAATTTAGTGAGACAACATCATGGAAAATATAGTCTCTTGTCTGTTGTAAGCAAAATGTGTTGGGGGGAGAGATGACCTTCGGAGATAAGGCTGAAATCAAGTAAAAATGCGTTCTCTTCCTATTTCACATCAAGGCTGATTTTTATCAGAACACTTGGATGCATTTAGAAAAGGAATTTAAGAACAGGCATGGACCTTCAAATGTATCTGTGTGACTCTAAACATTACCTGGCCAATTATTTTTCCTCTGCTTGTCATATACAAGTCTTTGAGGTGAAATCTCAGCATGATCAAGGCAGTTAAATGCCTTGTGTGCAGTCTGGGAGAGGTATTTTCTTTGTGAAAATATGAAAGCTTTTTTTAAAATTGGATGGTTTAATATAAATGAATCTCTTTTTTTTTAATTTATTTTTGTGCACATATAAAACCATATTTCAGTCTATTTTATTTCTGCAGCAAATGAACTCAAAAGGTTATTTTTATCCTCTGCTTATATATGGTCAAGTTCCCAGTGAACCACAAAGCTGCTTAAGGAGCTGCACACAGTCATTTGTATACAGGGCAAAAGCCTTGTTGGCTGTTTTGCTGTAAACAGAGCAAAGATCTCTCTAACTCAAACAATCCTCTCCCCTCTGCAAATCACAGGCCACGTGAGCTGATGGGTTTACAGGCAAATCCAGCCTGCAGCTGAGGATGCAGGGCTGAGCAGAGAGTGCTGCTGGGCTGGCACTGCCTGTCCCTGTGTCTGTGTGTGCTGTGGACGTGTCCTGCATTTCTCTGTGGGACTGAGCTTGCTGCACCTGTGACTTTATCTTCCTGCAGCCCCTGCAAGGCAGATTTTCTGCACCCCACTCATGGCTGCTGCTACATTGCTCTGTTAGGTCATGATGTTCAGAACTGTTGAGGCAACTGGAAGAAAAGGAAAGAAAAAAAAGAAAAACAGGACTGTATTTCCTTATAATTGCATGGGACATAACTCCTGCTGCTTGTAATGAGTTTTATATTTAGTAGAGGTTAAATTACCTGGCAGTGCTGTACTCTGTTTCTCATGCACTGGGCAGCATCGCACTCAGAAGTGCTGGGTCTTATTACTAAAAAAAAAAAAAAAAGAAAATCACTGTGTAATAATAAGCAATAAGTATTACATGTTATTACATGCATAAATATGCCAGCTGATGCCTGATGATGTTGATTGTGTGTGATTTATTTTTTGACAGCGGTGTGACACTATTTAGTTCTTATGATCAGGTAGGTGTTAGCCCACACTAAATGTTTAGTAACTACATTTCCTGATGTTGGTACTTGAACACACCTCATGTAATTTCAGCAGAGAGGCAAGGATAGAAGATGAAGAGCCACTGATTCATCTTGTTGCTCAAGTTGTGTCTCTGCCAATTCCTGTTGAGTGTTCTGTGTTGCAAAGAGCAGTGTGGCAGCTCCTACAGCCATCCTGAGAATTTGGCTGTGAGAATTCCCTAACTGGCCAGAGGAAAACAAATACAGCAGGAAGTTAAAAGGGTAAATGTCCCTCAAGTGCTTGTTACTACTCATGATTTTTGTGCCTTAGTTTCTCATGGGATTTTTGAAAGTGATCTGCTTTGAAAGGCTGATTTTTTATTTCTGCTGTGCACCATATGAAAGTCTTACTGTTCTAGCTGCTCTCCAGGCTTTGATTTGTTTTGGATTCTCATGACTGCTTAGTTTTTGAGGGTTGGGGAGGATGTATCCATGGCAAATAATGTGCTGGCTTCTGTAATATTGGCATTGCTGAAGATAGCTTAAATTCTGTTTGTGAGCTTACTTGAGTATTGAAAGACTGAGGCTTTTAAAGGTCTGGTACCAGAGGCTTTCCTGGCCCTGCTCTGCAGCCTGGGCACACTCAGATCCTGATCCCTGCCTCTGATGGGCCTGAGCCGCTGCCAAAGGAATCAGACGGCCACAAAAAGAGTTCTTGGAAATTTGTTAGTGACTGGTATGCTAATAGGGTTAAAGTACTTCATCATAAAGCAGTAACCAGAAGCCTTTAAGGTCCACCAAATTTTTAATCTTCCAGTTTGAAGTGTTTAACTGCTTTGTTTAACCTCCTATGCTCACATATATAAAATTAATAAGAGCATCCTTCCAGAAGTGTCAAAGGGGTGGCCATGAAGGTTTTCAAATAAGCAGTTCTTCCTTACATGCAAAACTCTTCAGGTTTTATCCTGCAGTTTTCATGATTTTTCTCTAATAAGATATGCATCTGCACACCCGTGGAGATCTCTTAAGCCCCACTATTTTAGTCTCTAAAATAATAAAAGATATTCCATCAATTTTGGTTCTGAAAGGGAGCACAGGAATAGTTTTCTTTAAATTCATTTCCTATTGTTATGAAATTTTTGTGATTTTTCTTTTTCCTCTTGCCCCCAAAATCCATCTCATATTTCACAGATGAGGAAACAGAGTGATGGTGTGTCACATGCAGTTAGATCAGTCACTTTGGCAGTCATTACTGACACAGCCTAATGCAGTCTGACTGATGTAATCAGACAAGATGTCTCTCACAATGTGCAGTGTCACCCTGAGAAATATAGCGAGACACAGGTTTCAGAAAAACAAAGTTAAGGGTTGTTTTACAAAAGAAATAATAACCCATGGCATTGTGTCTGCAGACAGGCACCCTAAACAAGTAGGTCCTTCTGGACAGAGCGAGACAAGTGTGCTAAATTCGTTTCCTTAGGGAACATGAGAGTTTTGTTGGGCCCACTTGAATGAACCTCATTTATAAAGGAGTTAATACAACTTTCTGCAACAGTAATTTCTCTTTCTATTCCTCACTTAAAGCACAACGATGTCCCTCTCAAAAAGGTATTTTGAGTTGAGAATGCCCAAACAACCAACCACAAAGACATTTTAACTTTGGAAGGCACTGTGTAGCATCAATGCATAATTTGTTTCCATCTTGGTGTATTCATTGATGGCATTTTGAATTTCTTTTACTATTCTCACAGTTTAGTTGCTGCAGCTGAGGTGCCCAGATGCAAACAAAGTTGTATTTATACTCCTTGATGTGTTGTTAGAGCAGAGACAGCAATAGAGGCAGGTGCTCAACTGGACCTGATGCTTTCACAGGTTTGTTTGAGTTTATTGATCGAAATCTCAGCTTTAGCTTTCCTGTCCTTTAGAACTACATGTGAATTCTGAGTTCCCCTGCAGTCAGTCCCAGGCTTCCCATTCTTTTCAGCAGGGCAGGCTCAGACCTGCAGAGGTCACTCCAGGGACTTGCTCAACTTGAAGTTGTTTGAAAAAATAGTCCAGCTGGTTAAAGTGACAATTGGATAAGACAGACCATGTGAAGTGTCTCTGAAGGATGTTAAGCCTGTGAAAAACCACCTATTACTATCACCTAAATAAGTGAGAACTGAAAATTCCATTGAAATGGAAAAATATTGATCAGTAACAGTGAGAGGAACACCTGCTCATACCTTAAAAAAAAAAAAAAAAGTGACTATAAGCCTTTATTTGGGATCCATTACTAAAATAAAAGTAATAAATATTAATGTGGTTCTGGCCTCATTCTATTGGAGACATGATCAAGTTGTAATTATTACAGACATTTAAATTAATGGGTTGTCCATAAATTTAGCTATCAAAACTGTTTTAAAAATATAGAACTTAATCTGTACTTGAGTCTCCATCTCCAGAAGTATTTTTAATGTCTGTTCTTAAAACAGCACTTTAACTTGATTGGGTTTTTTCCCCCTAAAAGTCAAAATGAATGCAAATAATTTGTGGTTAAAATAGGAAAAAAGAAAGAAAAAAAGGCAAAGGTTTTATGCAGGAAAACAAATGTGTCTCTGCCTCTCTCTGTCACCAGCATTTTAATGATCACTTTACAACTTTGCTATCTCTGAACTTAGATCCATTACAGCTTCCTCAGGTTAATTTGCATTCAGAGCTGTTTTGCTGCTTTGGGAAGTATTGATTGAGAAAGCAATAGAAAAGTTTTTATACAATGTCTATGGAAAATGGAGGAATGTGAGGCTGGGGTTGCCCCTTACAGGGACCTGTTGATCCCTCTACAAAAATATTGAGTCCCTGTAGAGGTTTCATTGCCTGGTGTACCAACATAGGCTGCTGTTTCCTTTCTGGAGGGAGTAGCAGTTGAAATGTTTAACATACTGCATATTTTCAGGTAAAAATTAATTAGTGTGAATAGGCAGAGCACCCTATGGTGTCACTGTTTAGTCAGTTTTCTATGGAGAATCACACTTCAATAGGAACAACAATGGGGGTTTTTGTGTTCTAAAGACATAGCAAAACCAAACAAATTCAAATTAGCAACTGATGTGTCATCTTATCATATGTTTTCTTTCTTTCTTTGCCATCCATTCCAGTGCCATTAGTGAAGGGAACTGTGTGGGGGAAAAGATGAGCAAAAGCTAAGTGAAAAACCTCAGACAAATGCTATTTTTCTTTGCCAGTGCAGGCACTGCCAATTCCTGCCTAGAAAAACTGCTTCTGAACCTTTCATCCATGCTTTTCCATGGTGGTACCAGAGAAATTTGTCTCAGTAACACAATTAGAATCACCTGGATGGAAGTGAGAGCTGTCAGGGGTGTTTTAAAGGCTCTCAGTTTGGTGCTGTGTGACAACATGATGGACACAGACAGCACTTGGAGTGTCTAAATTACTGAGTAACTGACCTAGGAAAGAGAGAAACAAGGCTGCTAAAAAAATAATAAGAGCAGCTCCTTAATAAATACAGCGAGGGGAGCAAATAGAGCACTAGAAGCCTGGTCATATGTTAAATCTGTTTAGATGTAGTTGATCAGAAAGTTTAAAAGGATTATCAGAGTGGGGCAAATCTGAAATGTGATCAGAGGTAAAATGTCTTTATGATTTGTGCAGGTAAGTATTTGACAGAAGAGTTGTTTGGAATGACCTTTTTATTGCAATCAGTTGGAGGGTGAGGGGTTGGTTGGTTGGTTTTTCACTAAAGAAATCAGTTTACATAACTGTGGGCTTCTGTGACCATTCCTTTACCTGCAGGGTCTCAGCCCTCCCTCTTCTCCCCTCTCTGATCCATTTGTCATTTTGGAGGTTTTATGAAGTGTGGCAGGGAAGAGCTGAGTCTGTTGTGTCCCATCTGTCAGGGGTCAGAGGCAAATAAAGCCACCCCCCAGGAACATGCTGCTAGTGGGGAGGCAATATATAATACAATAAAAGGCTTAGCTTTCCTTTCTCCATTCTTGGCTAAATCTATATCAATTTCTAATACGAATATTGCTTTAAGAGGCTGTAAAGTTCTTCAGTCATCTGCAACTATGATTATGGGCAGTTCCATCTGCAAGGATATTTTCAGGTATATTTAACTTTAAACATGTGTGTAGATTTTGCTGAATAATCAGATTGCTTGCACACAAAGATGAATGAACAGACTTAAAGTTGTGAAACTTATCCTCCTCAATCCCCAAAAAAAAGGGCATTTGAGGCTGGTTACTCCATAAATTAGTGTTTGAGACTGTGTACAAATACCTTGCTCAATTATTGAATTAATAAATAATTAGATTATTAATAAAACACTAAAGTGTTGGTTTTCTGGGGCTTTTTGTTTATTTGTGTTTGTTTGTTTTGTTGTTGGTTGGTTGGGGATTTTTAAATAACAGTGTGGTCTTTTAATTATATACAGAATTTGCTCATTTTTTTCTTGGAAAAGGATTTGATTCTTCTCTTTCTGAAAAAGTAGCGCATGGTCTAAGCAACTACTCAGGGTCTGTGTTTGCAATCTTAAAAATATTTTTTCTTTTTGTGTAGGAAACTCTATGGTAGACATTTGGTGTCAGAAATCTGTGACAGAATAACATACTCTAAGAAGAGAATATAAGGGTATTTTGTGGTGTAAATCACATTATTGTTTGGGGTTTTTTTATAGGAGTACACTTGTGATTTCTCTTTGTTGTATTCTGGGCCAACTCTTTGTTTGATAAACACTTCCTGAGAATATCCAGCTTCCTGTTACTAAAAGTGCTGCCTAGAATTACTGCAAATGAGGCAGGTGAGAGGTGCCAGCTTTGCTTTGTTTACTTCCCCCCCTGACAAGTGTTTCTGTGTAGAGATAATGTGGAACATTGAGACTGCATTTCCCTTAAGGGCACAACTTTTCAAACACAAACAGGGTAAAAAAAAAAAAAAAAAATTCTAAGAAACATAAAATGGCTTGGGTTTGCTTCCCTAAATTGGTAGGGAAGACTTGAGGCAGTTTGTGGTACCTGAAATAGCTTTTATTCTTTTTGCTTCTACTTGGCAATGCTTGAAGGTGATGATGTCTCTTTAAATCTGCTGTTGCTTGTGCTGCCTGGAACAGACAGATTTCTCCTCATTCCTTGTGTTTGCTCTGCTATCGACTGGGATGAAGAAGATAGGCAGGCAAAAGTAATTAATTTGTAATATTTCACATTCTCTTTGCAGATGGAGGAGGGACAATTTTAAATTAAAGCAGCTTTTCTTCTGCAAGAAAAACAGATATTTGCTTGTATCACTTCAAATTTGTATTAGGCCATATTTTATTGTTGGGAAGTCATGCTGCTACACTGAATAATGCAACATGGGCTGACCTATTTGAATGTTGAAACATTGATTCACCTGTCAGCATTTTGAGCAAATGGAAGTATTTGTTCTTGTCTTCAAATGGAAGTACAAAGCAGAGCAGACACTTGCAGGCATGAGTAAATCTCAGTTGCCCAAGCTTACAAAATATATTGTAAACCCCTAATTTCATAAAGATTATTCTTTATTTAAAGATGGTAGACCAGAAATTTGTGATCAATAACATAAAAATTCCTGACCATGTTAGAGCATGTCACATTAATAGTTAATACCTACTGCCTGTATTTAATGAGAATATTTGAAACATTCTATACTAAAGCTTAATATTTAGTATAAACATACTCTGACACTTTTGCATATAATTGTTAATAAAAGAAAAAGCAGTTCAGCTGCTGAGCCAGAGGGCACATCTTTAAGTAGCCTGTAAAAGGAGACAACATGTCCAAGCATTTGTTATGTAGGTGTCTTTTCAGAGCACTCAATTTCTGTACTGTAAGAGCTCCCCAAATTTTTATTAGCCATCTGTTTGTAGTAGGTGTGTACTTGGGTTGTTTTTTTTTTCATTTCACTGTAATTATTACTCTGGCAACAAGAACAAGTTGAAATTGTGGCTTGTCTCCTGGAAGTTCTGCTTCCATTACATATGGTTCTCTCCATTTAAATACAGACCAGTTGCTCAAGCCACCTTAAGGGGAAAGCACTGGGCATGTTGCTCCCAAAATTAAGCAGGCAGGCACATTAACAGGAGCACTAATTGCCTATGTTATTTGTTGGCTGGAGCACTGACTGTGTATATAAATTTTCAAATTATTGTACTGGCTGCAACTCATTGCTAGTGAGCATCCACTGCACCTCCTTTCCTAGGAAATGAAATATCCTTTTTAGGTAGCTATTTATGTTTATACTTAGGGTTTTTAATGACTAATGACAAATGTTTTCATGTTTGCTGCTCTGAATTGCATGCCATATGCGTTGGCCTGACCTTTGAATGAACAATGTGATGGGGGCTGCTTAGAAAATATGGAACAGAGTGGATTATGGATAGATTTTATACAGCAAAGGAGAATTGGAGGAGAGGAATCCACTTGGTTCCTGAGGAGCAGGATCAGTTGTGGACACAAAGCCATTCTAAGAGATGCTTTGGTTGTGTCTGAGCACAGCAGGTTTTTCCTTTTCTCTGGACACATTTGCCCATGAATGGAGGGATGGGGCTGCTTTCCCCTTCTAATTAAGGAATGATGAGGCAGTTCTGCCAAAGCTACCCTTGCAGCTGGCTCAGAGGCCCATTCTAACACGTTGCTATTCCAAGGGTGTTCCTGTGCAGATGAAGCTGTGCTCTGTGCTGTGCATGGAACCTTAACTAGGAATGGAGAGGAATATCCATGCTGCACAAAGGTGATGAGATATGAATGATCTCGGCCATACAAGGCACCTCTGGGATTGATTGTGTCTTTCTGAGAGAAAGGTTCTAGGAATTTCTCTCTTCAGTTTTATCCCATCTTAATGGAGGCTGATCTACTCAAGGTCATCAATAAGTAAAAGAAAGTCCTCAATTATTTCGTGTGAACGTACAGAACTTCCTCAGCTTTTTAAAGTAAATAGAAGTTGATGTTTCAACAAAGTATGAAAGAAAGAAACTCAGAATTGCTGAAAAAGTGTTTCTTCTCTTTCAGCCCTATTTTTAGATACTGCCCAAGAAAGCTTGTGAAATTTCTCGTGGCTCATCTCAGCTACTCACCACTGAGTTAATTATTACCCATTTAAAATTCTGTGTAGTTCAAATAATTGCTGTCTCCATTCCTCTCCCTTTCTTTCTTTTCCACAAACATATATTTCTGTGGCTTTCAAATACTTAAGTTGTGGTATCAAGCATGTACTCTCAATTATCTGTCAGAATTAATGAGCAAGCTTACCCACAAGTGTCTCATTTTTCACTGTGTACAAAATAAGCAGGGATGGCATATTTTAGTATCTATAGGCTGCTGTAGGTATAACATTATTTTGATATATGGCAGAGCCTCCTTAATGAGATCATTGCAGGAGTGTTTTGCATGTGGTAGATGTGTAAGATGCAGATGATTTTTGTTGCTGACAGCAGCCGTCACACTGACTCATGCAAAGTTTGTGCTGTAAATTTTCTCTGAGCTGCAGACACATCAGCAGTATCCCTTGCATATCTAAATATGATATTGTGCACGTTTTCACCTCTATTCAAGCAGTGGTATGACCTAGTTTGTTTTATCCTTGGGAAGCAATATTTTAATGCTTGTGTTTTCCTGTTTCCCATAAAGTAACATGGAGGGAAATGTATTATTTCCTTGAAAATAAAAGATTGTTGCCAAAGACAAAACATTAGCGGTCTTGCTGGTATAAATTTGTAGGTCTGTTCCTGATTTATTCTTTAAACTGGGTCTGGGTTGGCCAAATGCCCTGAACTCCTGCTGTATTCAAAACAGCAACATGGGCTGAAATAAACCTGTAGAACCTGGGCTTTTTTCACCTGGTCCTTGGTGCTTTTAGAAAATCAGTCTTTTTAAGAAGTTAAAATTTGAACACTTGGCATCTCATTATTAACTAAAATCTTGGCCTTGAGCTTGATGGACCCATTATCCCTCTTTGCTCAGGCAGACTTCAGTTTGAGTAGTGTCTCCTCTACAGTATCATTATGGGATTTGCGTTTTCCACATTGATTCTTCTCTGTTGTTTGCTTTTATTTCTCTTAAAATAGGTGAATTGAATGGAAGCATGACTCTTTGAACAAAAAATAAACCAATTTCTTTCTGCTGTTAAACAAAATTATTGTGTTCATCTTTAGGTGTGTATCCTGCAGTCAGGGGAGCACCAAAAGATAGTAGCAGGTATTTGCTGTGTAGGGCATTACATAGCTCTTCTATAAGGTCCCACAAAATTTGTTTCGTGAGACCTTGAGGAGAATTTCAACTTGCCTCAGCAAACCCATAACCTTCAAACAACCATGAAAACAGTGGGATTTTGTTCAGTGCTCTCTGAGATGGCTGTCAGCTCCAAAAAAAAGCTGGAAAACTTTTCTGGGTTTCTGGTTTGCTCCTTCCTCATCCCCCCCTTGCCCATCCCAGAAAAGCTGATATATGATCAGCCTTTGGAATCAAAATATACCTGAGGTTTGAATGCTACTCTTGATTTAGAAGGTTTGTACACAAGAAAAGCAGGTGTTACTGTAGTTATAGGCTGGCCATAATTCCATTTGAATGTATTTGAGGATTCTTTTAAAGCCTAAGTATATATTGCAAGGTATAGTTCCTAAATTTCTGTTAGGATGATGTTTCCACCAATCTCTTCCATTAGGAGTCCTGTAGAGCACTTTATTTCTCAGACATCAAGCTCTATGTTTTATGTTTTCCTTAATAGACTACCCCAATCTCACAGCTCTTTAGCGTCTAATGAAATATAACTGTACTGAAACTGATGAAGTTGAAAATAGCAGTTTTTGTAATGAGGAAGGAGCATAAAAATGATTTGGGACGGAGATACTGATTAGATTTTAAAGGAAAAAATCTAAATAATGAGATCTGCCAAATTGATAAGTGATGTCTCAATGCAGTGCTAATGAACACAAGCCCTTTTTTGAGCTAAAGGAATGTTACATTATTGGTAAGTTGTTTTCAGGATTTTGTTTACTTTGGAGAGTACATTAGTTACAGAGGTGACACCTGCATGTTTTGTAGACTGGTCTTTCCTTTTCCAGCAATTAAATCATGGCCCTAGGAAGCTGAGTGATAAAACACTTATTAACTTCTGAAAAGTGAGGGTTTTGCCCTGAAGCTTCATGTTAATATAAGTTGTTGGGCAGTGCATGTGTAAAGTAAAGGTAATGTGATGAAGGACTCTGAGAGCTGTTAAAGAGAAACCTGCAAATAGAAAGAAATGTGAACTTCTTTCCTGACAAGGCACAGGTTGAACAATCAGCCTAAATTGGAGCCTGTTTTCCATCTTTCTTCTTCACTTTAGTTCTTGTTCCTTAGTGTTCTTTATCAAACCACGTATATGGTTTACAGGTGAACCCCAGAGCTGCTCTGTTGGGGAATTCAGTGTTGTCGTGACAGCTCCCTCCTCAAGGGCGATGCTGCTCCTGCTGCTCAGGGCAGCAAACACCTCTGGAGCCATCCTGGAACTGTTGCCACAGCAACGTGGTCCCTGGTACAAGCAGGGAAAGCAAAACAGATGGCAGGAATGTTGTGCCACTCCAAGAAACCTCAAGGTTTCCAGAACAATAACACTTCGGATTCCCATTTCCCACCTCAAAAATGTTAATCAAGCTGCTTTACTCTATTATGTTGCAAAATAATGAAAGTTGATGTAAAAATAAGACCCCTTTCCTAGGGAACTAGCAAAGATACAAATGGAGATTTACTGACTTAAAGCTAGGAAGTTGAAAGGTGAATTGTTTACACTTCATTCTGGATAGTTTCTGTCCTATGGACAAAGCATTTAAGAGCACACTTGACATTTTCTCAATCAGAAGTTAATGAGAAATCCTCCTTTGAGTTACTTGTGGACGTAGGGCCCTTTTTTTTCCTCTTTCACTGCTTTGAACCGACATTTGTGTCTATGGAAAATCATCCTCTGAAGTGCTAGCCTGATTATCCTTCTGTTGTGTTTTGGAACAAACTTTAACTTGGAAAAAAAAAACTTATTCTGAAAATAAGTATTTCCTATAGAAAATAAATTATTTTCATAATTTGGAAGTAATTATCAACTGTTGGGATTTCAGGTTGTTTAGTTTCAATGAAAATGTTGGTGGTTTTTGGCTTTTCTGGAAAGAAACCTTGTAGTACGAAACAAAACTGATTTCTGATAAATTATAGTTTGTTTGTTTGTTTTAAATAAGGCATTATTTAGCTTAAAATCAAAAAAATTGATTGGCCTTTAAATGCATAGAGTTGGTTGGTTTTATATATAAATACAGACAGACTGGAACCAGGAACTGGGTTTGCTAATGGCAGTGCAGGACAGGAGCTCTGAGCGAGAGTAAAGTTTAAATATTACTTTTAATAGTCAGGTTTGAATATTACTTTTAACTGCAGATCCCTGAACTACTCCCATGGTGTTGCAATCATGGTATCAGAATATTTCCAATTTGTACATATGACTCTGCTAGGTGTCAGTCAGCCTTAGTATAATACAACTTATTTGTTAATAAGTGCTCCTATTTTAAAATATATTATCAATAAATGCATGTATTTTAAAATAGGATATTGACACGCTGGGCATGTTCCTGACAAGTAGGGGACAAACTTTGATGCATTCTGATACCAGGGTATAAATTATAAAGGGGAAATGGTCATGCTGGTAGAAAGCTAAGGAAACTTGGAGGCAAACAGCTTTTGTCCTTGATGACTTCTCTAGGAATTACTTTCACCTTTGCACAGTCAGCAAGTTGATTTTCTCCTTTCATAAAACATTTTACTTCCTGACTGGGAGCAGGTGATGAAATTGAGGTTTATAATTAAATTTAAGAAAAATTATATAATTGCTACCACTCTAATCAGAGAGGATCCATACTTGGCAGACTTATAAATATTTTGAGATAGATTCTCTAATTTAAGTATCAACCTTCTATTTTTGAGCACAGCTCTTTAAACATGACATTTCTGATGGTAGATATAAAGACAGTGTTGGTCGTCTTTGTGGTGGAGTTAAGCTCATTGAATTGGATTATCTCCCATATGACCTGTGAGAATGTTTCATAATAGGTGCCAGCAAAAGTATTTCAAATTTTATGTTGAATGACTTCCTAAATGTTCATGTTAAAACTGCCATTCCATTTTTTTTTTTTTTAATGGAGAAGTAGAGGCCAACTCAGCAGTGATTAATTTAATTCCATCTATTTTGTTTTCAAAACTAAAAGTAGTCCATATAACTGATTATAGCATAGGAAAGAATATACCACTTCTGAACACCATGGAATGTTATAATTCTTAAATTTGGTGAAAAATTCAAGAACATTTTCAAACCTGATTTGAATAGAACAATGGTAAGAATTTTAACAAAACTGTAAAATGTATATAGAGTAGCTGAGAATAACACTGGCTTTGTGATTAAATAGAAATATGAAATAGATGGAGCACTGAAAGGTCAATTGTAGAGACAAATTACCAACTCCACCAGCAGTTTCATGTCTTATAGTTTGTTGCTCAGGTTAAAATGATATATATTCTGTATATGTCTAAGCTGACCTCTAGAAAATTGCAATGGAAATAGGTCTGAGTAGAAAAATTGATGGGGAGATGGTGGTTAAATAGAATTGTTTGGTGGTTTGAAACAGAAAAAACAAATTGCAAATAATCTGATGTATCACTTCAGACTTATAGGATTTGACCGAAAAAATGTTTCAAATTTGTTAGTAGTCTTTTAGTTTCCATGGGAGTATTTTTTTTGTTTTGGAAATAATTTAGGCAATATATTATAAAAGTTTTTAAGAGAAGCTTGTCACTGAAAATGTTATCATGTTAAAAGGTTAGAAAGGAAGGACCTAATGTAGATGTAGAGGAACCCATATTCTATTTTTTCACCAAAATGGGCAACTGAAGTAAAGCAATGCATTTGGAATGCTTATCTGGTTGCTTTTTCTCTCATCCTAAGTATGCTTGTTAGATGAAATAATAAACATTCTATCTGCTTGAAATCAGTGCCAGCTTTAAGACAATAATTCTTTGCAATGTATTGCAGCTGTTCTGAATATATTTATTTCTCACAGCATGAAAAATATCCTAATGCATATGAAAAATAATTTAAAAAAATGCAATAGTGCAAATGGAAACAAAGCTTTATTTTTTCCTATGTAGAAGAGAATTGCAAAGTAGCCTTATTCACAGATCCCAGACAAGCAATATGTGTTAATAACTGCCTTTATTCATTTTTCAATATCTTGCAGCCTAGTTAATCTGTGTTATATAAACACATTAATGCAGGAGAATGCAAGAGAATCCCTTCTCAGACAATATCTTGACCTTCAAAATTTGTGTAAACTGATGACTCTTCAGCCCAATTCCAAATCTAGTAATTAATGGACACAGTCCTTGTTATCATGAAGCAGAGAAAGGAACTTTGATGTTGCAGCTGATGGTGCAAGTCACATGGAGTTTTAGTAGATTTAGCCTGGTAGAAGAGAGCACTGATTATTTTTCTTCTCGATATTTTCTTAATGAAAAAAAAAATTCTGCTGTAGAATTTTTCTTTATAGTGTGTCTTGCTTTTGCACATCATTTCTCTGTTATTCCTAAATATTTGCTATATTTCAGTGTTAGTAAGGGTAAGTATTTTTAATGTGGAGGGCTCTCCAGGAGGGGAGGCTACTGCAGAATCTGCAGGGCCACAAAAATCATTAATTCTTTGATTGAGCAATATTATTTAATGCTGAAGTCATTGTATTGTAACAGTGACTTGCATTTACTTTAAAATGCTTGTTTTGAACACATCTGCTATATTTTGCAGCTCTGTTGCAAGTCAAATTTATTTTTCAGATTTGATTAAAATTGTCTTCATCTGTCATTTTCTTTACAGCAGCAATACCTGCCAGAGTCTTCAGCTGAGCTTGCAGGAGATGCAGAGAGGCTTCACTGAGTCTTCACAAAGGGAAGAAATTTCAAATTAATAATTAGGTGAGTTTAAAAAAAACAACTGCAGCAAGATTTTGCTATGAATCGCCTGGTCTCAGGTGTGGTATCAGAGTAAAGTCTGGGAAAAATGTAGACAAAAAAAATCAGTGAATTATTAGAGCTAAGAATTTAATTAGTAGTTTGTTCCTTGTAGACTGGTTTGCACAGAACTTGCATTTTTCAAAATTACTTCCGAATAAGATTTAATATGCAGATTATGTGTATGCACACAAGTCATAGTGAGAAAAGGCTACTTACTCAAAATGTGTGAGAAAACTGGTTTGGTTTCATAGGTCAACAAGTAAGTTTTTCTACACCAAAGAAATTACTTCTTCCAGAACCAAGTTTACAATACCAGAAAAATAAATATCTAAAGATTCACTTTCCAGGCATGCTCTTTTTTTTCTTTATTTTTAATTTAAGTTTGCAATGCTTTAGAATTCCTGTTAACTGATTCTGAGCTGGAAATGTATTAAAATTTAAGCTGAGCAGTGTGAAGGCAAACTGATAATTAGATTCAGGAGTTTAGCTCAACATTCAAAGAACCATTTGTTTGCATATAGTATTTGGAAGTAATCTCAAGATTCATTGCTGATGGAGTATGCATATTTTGGTTTAATTCTAAATTCCAAACAGGACAGGTGCCATAAAAGGATTGATTTTTGAGCCAGTGTCAGTTCTACAGCTGATCTTTGTTCCAGCCATTTCAATAATAGCATATGGATGTCTAGGCTTTGCCCATTGCTCCTTGGGAGAGAATTCTCCTCAAGTTAAGAGCTGCTCTCTCCTTTCTGCCTGCTGTAAATTGACTTAATGGTGCTGACAAAATTTCAGATTGTTTTCCATTTCCAAGAGTTTATCCTTTGATAAAATGAATATTTGCAGTCCTTTTCATATGTGGTTTGGCGGGGAGGGAGTGTTTGATTTTTAGTTAATTTTGCTTTAAAACAGATAAAACTTTACTGGGGAAAAAAAGCAGCAAAATATAAAAAGACATAATGAAATAAAACTAGTGCTGCAGAAAAATGGGGTTTTGTCTCTAGATTTAATTTTAGAAGTGAAGGCATTTTCTTCAGTGGAGAATTGAGTATGACCACAATTCCTGTCAATTCTGTAACTTCTTCTAGAGTACAGGGTTACAATAGCAGACCTCAGGTTACTGGGAGTACTTAATTCAATAAAAAAAAGTTAAATTATGGTAAGATGGCAGACAATTCTGCTCCATATGGACTCCAGATTTGTTTTCTCTGCACAGTTTATCTTTACCTCCTTTTGCTTCTTTTTCTACACTCACTTTGCTTCAAGTGTGTTTGCAAGGGTTGATTTTGGGTTGATAGTGGCAGAAATAAAAGGACGTCTCATTCACTAATTGATAATGCCTGTACCCATATATAATTTCACATAGTTTGTATGAAGCTCTGGCTGCCTTGTCCCTTACAATTGAAACAAAAGTCATGCTGTAGTATGGTTTGATTTAGATGTTGCTTTTTCCTGTTTGAAGTGTGTGTTAATGACGGCAGAGCACACTGTGCACACCTGTGTGGGGCACCAGTAACAAAAATAATATATTGTCATTGTGTCAGAACCAATTCTAGATAATGCTGCTTGCATCACTGCTTCATTTTCTGTGTTCTCTTGATCAGTAATGTTGGCAAATATTGGCTCATTTTTGTTCTTTTCTTGTATTCCTTCTTTTCACATAACAAGAAAATGGCTTTTCAATGTAAAATTCATTTTCTTAACCTTGGTGCCCAAAGCATCAAAAAAGTGGAAGTTCTGAGGAAGACATCAGCCTAGCACTGCTGATGGAGATGCTTTGTCCCCTCATCTGGCAGCACTTGGCATGGCAGATCTTTCAGGATGTTCGTGGCTTTCTCAATGAAGTCGTTCACAGTAGCAGACAGACAGACAAGTGTGTGTGTGCATCAGTTCTAGAGAAGTACAGAATTCCCAAGGTGTAAAACAGTAAAGCAGCTGCTTTGGTGGTGACTACATGCATGCAAACTTTATTCTGTTGTCTTGGCAAGGACCAGTTTAACTGTGGCCTTTTCTGTTCTCCTTTCCTTACCAAATGTCCACTTTTTGTTGAGTTACATGCTAATGTGCTAAGCTCCATCAGGCAAAGACTGATTTTATTTAGAGAAAAGATTGTGTTTTTGCATAGAACATGTCAACAGGAAATCTGAATTCTAAAGAGCAATAAAGGCTTCCCAGTTGTCACCATGAAGATCAAGGGCAAGCATAAATATAGGACCTGGGACACAGCCTGGTAGAAAAGAAGGTAAGACTTGAAATAACAGAAGGCAGCATTGAACACAGGGATGACAAATATGACAGCTGCTGTGCTCCTAAGGTTGAGATGATGTATAAAATCAGTATGATTCAATGGAGAAGGATATATATTGATAGGTTTATCAAAAAACATTTTTATGTGCAATAATATTCAAATAGTCTACTTGTCCTTTCCAGTAAAACCAGTTGATGTGAAGCAGTTGGACTCTGTTTTATAAAAGTTCATATATTTAGTAACCTAGGCTCAAGCATGTCCTGTTTTCTTCCTCATACATGGTACCTAGACTTTCAGTTTATGAGCATATTGGGAATAGTAAAAACAAGCAGGATCAGTCACTGAGTTGTTTTGCTGTGATCAATAGAAGACCTCTGTGACAATAAGCTGGCTTTTTGGAACAGCTTATTTGTCTAAAGGTAAAACAGTTCCCTACCCGTGGCTGTGTACCTATATAGACTTTAATTCAACCCTTTTTTCCCTATGAAGATCAGACTGTTGCAGCCCTCTGGTGTGATGGAATGCCCACCCTGTGCAGTGTCAGTCTGCAGGACAGGCAGAGTCTCTGCTTTATCCAATGAATAAAGTTCCTGAGATCCCAGTTCTGGCCAAGCCTCGGGCTGCAGCTCTTCTGTCTGTCTATTATGAGCAGTGAATGCTAAAGTGACAACATTGTAAAACAATCTGAAGCCTCCCCAAATAGACAAATAGATAGTTCCACTAAGGTATTTTAAATCTGTTTAAAGAAATAGAACCAGCTATTTTAGTGTTGCTTTGGGGTCTACATTAGTAATGTTTGAAGAGGGATATACACAAACTATGTGTCTTTATGTGTGACATACGCTGATTTTAATATCAGGAAAAACCTGTCAGATTGGCAAAATACCACTTTACACTTCAGGCCAATCTATGGAACATCTGGTTTATCAACAGATGCAGTTTTACCAGTAGGTTTATACGGTATTCAAGAGACAGGAAAATTTAGGCAACAGCAGAATAAAAATAATTACTATCATTATAACAGCAGAGATATTTCAAAAAACGTCTTTTTTTTTTTTCCCCTAAGAAATAGCTGCACCTGGAGCTTTACTTACCAAATAAAAGTTTCTCTTTCTTTTCAAGCAGTTTTCAATTTTCTGTATCATTGTGTATTTTTAATTAAATCTCTGAATTGTGATTATTTTTCCTGATGTTTAAGCAGTGAAGGTCAAATATAATCATTACAATGACTTTTCTCACTCAAAAGCAGTTTATAAGATACAAATAAATCTTATTTTACCTAGTAAAGCAAAATGGATTGGCTAAAAGATGCCTTAAGCAAAAGTTCTTCATGCCTTTTCACATTTTTAGTGAGTGCTTTCGTTATTAGGTAGAAAATAACAAGATTAGGACCATGTTAAATTGTTACATCAAGGATTGGAAAAAAGTCCTTAAAACCAAAATTCTATCATACACCTCTTCCAAATTCCAATTAAATTTGACTTTTTTCTTCAGGAGGAAAATGTAATTTGCCAAAAACACCTGAATTATGAAGTATAAGAGCTCTTACTGATGCCCTAAGTTTTAGCTTTCATGTTTTTTAGATTCTGTACTTCCTTAGTGTGTGACTCTGAATTTCATATAAGTGTTAGCAAGTTCTCCTCACAGTTCAGTCAGACAAAACAATCCTTTTCCAGCCTGAGAACCAAGGACACCACTGCAGCTTCAGCCCCAAAAAGTGCAAACAGTGAATTAAGGAGAGCAAACTGGAAGGATGTGAGTTCATAACCTGAAGCTGTAATTGGACAATTAACCGCAATACGGAAATGCAGCAAAATTTATAAAAGTGTGAAAATTTGTGCCTCAGATTCCATCTTGGGTGTAGCCTCAGCTGGGCTCTTGCACTGCCCAAGGTGTGTCCTGTGAAGGACTTTTATTAAATCCCTGCTTTATTCCTTTTGCACTGTTGAGCCTCTGATCCAGGCAGCCTCTCAAGGCATCGCCACACCATTGTCTTCAGTGCTTTGTGAATTTTGCCTTTCACTGCGTTTGTTTCCTTTGCAAAATTACACTTCAGGAAACATTTTTATAGATACATCTAATGACAACTTTGTAAAGAACAAATTCATTAATTTCAACTACACAGAGTAGATTTTTTAAATTAGGTGGTACAGACTTACAGAGGACAGAAATGGCATTATTTTTCCTGGCAATTTGTGAATTCTAGACTTTACCTGTTTTTTAGAATTGTCTGTCAGAAGTTGAGCAAAAAATGTTCTAATATTGCTCACATTTTCTTCTTTTACTTTAAGTGTTCTGTAAAAATGCTATCACTGAGCAGCTCTCTAAAACTCCTTCATTGTTCACATATTGAGAGAGGTAGGAGTTTATATTAAAGTTGATGAAGTCAGTAATTTGTACTAAGTAAGCAACATGATTTTATTCCATTTATAGAGGGGGGAATATGTTCTAGATAAGGAGAAACCCCTATTCAGTGATTTCGTGCAACATATGTAGGGGTAGATAAGAGATACACTTTCTTTAACACTAGCATATTATGACAGCTTCATTTCCTGCTGAGTATGGATAATTTTACTGTGAAAAAATTTATCACCAATGTTAGTTCAAATGTTCTCAAATCATCTGGTTACGTTATTTAAATCCCACAGATTTTTACTTTTGCAAGTGAAAGTACTCTCATGAATATCATATTCTTTTAGAATAAGTGCCATGTTCCCTACTTTGAAAAGTAAAATAGTTCACAGTCAAAAGAATTCTTTATTGTCAGCTTTACTGGGACATTTTAGAAGATACACTCCTTACTGTCAGTAACTGTGTAATCAAGAGTCAGAAGATCATGAAGCGAATCTAAAGCTTGTATTTCCTTAAAAATAGTTATCTGCCCCCAATCTAGAATCCAGAGGTTAAAAAAAAAAAAAAACAACCAAAAAACTAAAAAACCCCAACCAACAACAAGGAAAAAAACCCCAAAACCAACAAAAATTCAGAAACTTTTATCTCATGTATTGTTTTGGCTGTATCATACTATAATATGCACTGCATTGAGATTTTCAGTTTTAATTGTCCTTAAGGGGCATTATGGAATTTAATATATTTTGGAGAATAATTTAAACACCACAGTGATGAGCGCTATAGAAAAACCCACAACAAAATCAATTATGACGCCTTTAGCTCCCAATCTGAATTTTGTACAGTAAATATCAGAGTGTGCATCCTGTCATTATTACCATGCCAGTGCCTGTGTTTGTTAAACCACAGAGCTTCATCCATAAATAAATAAGGGCAGGGTTAATGCCAGTAAAGGAATGCTGATTCTGTCTGCTCTAATCTTTTACCTGCACTCAGTTTTTTGTTGCAGATATCAGGGGAAAACACAAATTAATGCCAATGAAGGCAACACAGCACAGAAAGGTAGAGTACATTTCTGAATAAATTATAATGAGGATTTGAATGTAAAATTTAAGCTCCTGTTAGCAATGCAATACATTCTTCCTACACTGCAAAATTCTGACATAACCATCTGTTTTCAAACTGTTTGGAATCCTCACCTAATGTTAAATGAGTTGATGTGAGAGCAGTGTCCATTTCCTTCCTCACCTGTGTTTGTGACCCCAGAGCAGTCTTTCACTGCCAGGCGTTTCTACCCTGTGCATCCTCTGAGTGTGTGGCTTTGGCTGCATTTTGAGCCTTGTACAAGAAGACTTTCTCAGGAGGAGGAATGTTAATGGACTTAGTTGGAGCTCCTTCAAGCAGCTGCTGACTTTGATCTCTAAAGTGAATCATCCCAGCTCAGAGATGATCAGTGAGCGGGGCTCAGGGAGGTTTGACTGATCCGAGCACAGCCTGCATGGCAATGAGCTCCTTCTTGGGATTACCTGGGACTTTGTGCAGTTTACAGAGTTAAGGAAGCTTTTTGGCATCTCAGGTGTTTGTGCTTAGCTCCCAGTTGTGTTTTTTGCTATTGCTTTGAAGGTACTGGTCTTTAAACATCACAATTTCATTGCCTATTCCCCTACTGTTCCTGCAGGCTTGGTGCATTGGAGTGTGTGTTGGGTAGCCAGAGGCATTTAGCTGTTAAATATTTGAATTCCAGCTCATTTCTCATTATATATTCCATTACTTTTATGTTATCCCTAGCATGACTGATGCAAAATTTGGGATGTTTTTGTTCAGGATTTCTAGTATACCAGTTATTGAATGTGCTGTTGTAAAATCAGAGTAGGGAAGTTGGAAATGTTACTAAAAACAATTCAATAGCTATTGCCTGTAGCCTAAAGTCAAGAATCTAAATGTTCAATTATATGATGGACAGAATGAATTAAAATTCATAGTCTGGGAGGGGAGATTTTTCCTATTCTGGACTGGGTTGGATGTTTTTGGCCCCTTGTAAAAGATAACATTAAACAAAAGTTGAAGAATGTTATCAGCCCTTTATAGCAAACCACAGCTCTTAAATCCACAGCTAATTTTTCAGAGGGCATAGATTTTTTTATTTTAAAATTTTACTTTTCTAATCATGCAATGGGAGATGAGGAGAAATATATAACTCAGTATTTACTGAGTTACATTCACCCATTGCCCAAAATGTTCAACTTCAGTTGTTATTTTTGGATGCTCATACCAACTGCTGTGAAGTTGTCTTGGCTGATCAGCACACAGATGGATGATCAAAGTTGCCCTGCATTTCTGTTTATCAGCATAATCTTTTTCAGTAAAGAGAACAGGCTGTTTAAGATATAGTTGGGTAGATGACCAAATTCTCAATATTAGGATTAACAAACCTAAACCCATTGAGTGCAATTATGTGATTTTGTTTTGAATTAAAAGAAAACCACAAAACCCAACCAAACAAAAAACCCCAACAACCTAAAACTCCCCACTCTGTTAACTGTTTTACAGATTTTAGTTCTAGGTCACAGATAGCAGTTCAAAACAGGGCTCCAAAAACTAAAATCCATTTGATAGGATTTTAAAAGCCTTATACAGAACATGTAGGTCAATCTTCAAGTTGAAATATTTTTTTTTTTTTGTAAGACTGTAGCTTTTCTTTTCTCTTCATAGAATTGCAAGATAGATAAATATTTTAAGTGCAGCTCACGAAGAAAGAAAGAAAAAACCCACAGCATTTTTGTAAACGGGAAATTCCAATTTGCTGAGAATTATAATTAAAAATTCTTGAATTCATTATAGTTAGTAGCATAGATGAACTGAGGTGCAGCATTCCTATTTTTCCTCTATTATTTTACAGCTTGCTTTTATGACTTTTTTCTTGCAGCTTAAACTAGCTGTAAGACTGGAGGATAAATCATTTTGAATGGAGGAAAACACACCTTTTATTATAATGTATCAAGTAAAATCTCTGTTTTAACTCTCACTGAGGTTTTCCTATATCTCCAAGGAGACTGCATTGCTCAGTTTACAGAACACTAAGCCAGCATTTGAGTCTGGGTTCATGTACAGCTTGCTCTGCCATTTTTTCCTGCTCTGCAGAACAGATGATTAATCTTCCTTTCCCTTACAAAAGGACTTTTGAACACACAGATAACTGTGAAGTTATTAATATGCATATTATTATTATTATTTCCTCCTCATTTGAAATACTTTTTGTCACCAGAATGGGAATCTGTTCTCCAAAAAGAAAATGTTTGTTTCTAGAAAAGTCTTTTAAAACCCAAAGCTAAGGAGAATTGCTGAAGATAGACAGACTGCTTGGTTAGCATTGCACACTCTGAATTAGTCCTGCTGAGAGAGGATTTGGAAATGGTTTGCCTTGGGATTCTGGCCCTGCAATGCTGTATAAGACATGGTGCTGGCAGCCCATGGAAATCCCCAAAACTGGTCAGACTAAGACCCCTCTGCTTTGGGATCCCAGCTCAGACATGGGAGAAGGTGACGCTCGGTGGTAATTTCATGGCATCTGAGCAAAAAGGACTATTTGAGTTCAGGGTTGGCTTTTTGGTCTTAAGAGCCTGTAAGATTTTTTTTTAATTAATATTTTCCAGAGTTTGTGAATTCATGCCTGTTTTTAGCATTCATTCTATACCTTATGTCAGGGAGTTCCAGAGTCCCTCTTTGCATTAGGTGAAGTGGTGCCTGCCTGATTTTGGTTTGAACATCCACCTGTGAATTTGTATTTCAGGCTTTCTAATTCTTCCTTCACCTTTTTCACACTTGTCATGATTTTTAGTTGGCTCTTGTTTGATGTTTTTCCAGTTTGGGAGTGCTAGTCTGTAAATATCTTCTTTCTGTGGAAGTTACTTGGTTACCTTTAAGAATTTTTCTCAAGTTCAATTTCAAATTCTACTCAAATGGTTTTTCTCAGATGAAAGGAGCACATAACATTTGTGATGTGGACACAATGCAAACTTTACACAGAAGCATTACACTTTGAGGTTTTCCTGTGATTATAATTCTGAAGCCACTGAACTGCTGTATCGTAAGGCTGTGATTTTAACCTAAGATCTCTGTTGCCTCTGCTGCCTTAGAATCAATTCCTAAGTACATAAATTTCAAACTGTTTGGGGGTGTTTTTGTGTGGGATTTTTGTTTTTTGTTTTGTTTGGTTTTCTTTTTTTTTTCTTTTTTTTGCCAAGTTCATTACTTTACATTTGTTTGGTTCTAATGTCATCTGCCATTTTATCCTCAATCACTCAGTGCCACAGAGTCTTTCTGCAACTTTCCCTTTTTTTTCAGTCCACTATTGGCTTTCTTTCCCTGAAAAACTTGTCTCCAGTAGCAAACTCAATCTCCTCTCCATTCTCTTTTCCTGATCATTCCTGAATGTGTTGAGCAGCTGAGGCCTTAGCAAAGATCCCTGTGGGATTCCACTTGAACCTTCCCTTCTCTGAGAAAATGGACTGTTATTGCAGCTCTTTTTTCCTGATCTTTTAGTTAGCTATCCCTGGGAGCACCTTCCCTCTTATCTTATGTCAGCTTAATTTAAGACCCTTTGGTGATTGTATCTAACTGAATTCTTCATGGAGATCAGAGCTGGCTGTGTTAACCATCTCTCCCCTGTACTCACTCAGTTTATTTAGTTTCTTTTCAGTGATTTTTTTTCTTAGAAAAGTCTAGTGGATTGCGAGGTAAGACTGTTTAAAAAATAAGAAGTCCTGTTGATTCTACTTCAAAGTAAGGTCACTGATTGATAAAGTGGGCAGACCAACAGCCTATTTAGGTGCAAGTTTGCTTAGTTTCTCTTGAAAAAAAGTTATTTACATTCTCTACAAGAAAGTTATTTTTATTCAGGAGACATGCTACCTGTGCTTCACATTGTTTCAGTAAGCACCTTCCAGCAATGGACAATTTATAGGACTTGCTGGGGATAATGAAGTAGATGAGAGAATTTTGTGAATTCAGCCACATTTGGCTCTTGCAACACTTCAGTACTGATGGTACCCCCTCAGAATTCAGTCAAATGATGTCAGTTTGCACTGCTTGGAAGCAGAGAAAAATGTATATTTTGGTCTTGAGGCACTTAGCCTCAAACTGCTTGTAGCCACATGCCAAAGAAAGAATTGACCTGTACTATTTGCAATACAGATCAAATGCTAATACTTTGGAAATCAGGGGATTATGAGTGATGTGATATTTTATAAATTGCAGTTTAACCACTTGCCATTGCAATGTACAAAGAAAATGTTATTTGCAATCTTTTAAAAGTGTTCTTAAGACAAAGTTGAAGTTTGTAGAGCAGCAGAATTTGCCACTACATTTTCTGATAACTTCTGAAGTAGTAGAAGCTGCTACAGTTCACACTCTAGTGTTGGAAATACATGCCACAAGTCCCATCTTCAGAAACTCTGAGTCATTATGCCTTGGAAAAATGTGGGGACTTATGGATAAGGCACATAACAAATGTAAGATCCTTCTTCTCATATTTATTTTAAGGATAAAGGACCAAAAGTCTGGGATTTTGGGAAAAAAAATAAGTGCAGTCTGCCTTGCATGTGTACGGAGAATAATCTGTGTTGGTAATTTGGTAAGGCTCAGAAGGAAATTCAGCAGGGCTGGCTGTGCTTTGTTTGTGCAACTCTTTTAACAGGCAATAGCACAGATGAGCATCATTGCAGGCTGAAATGGGAATTTTTTGAGCCTACATGACATTTACTATTTTGCTCAGGCTTCCTTCTACCTTCTTTTAACACTGGTTTATTAAATCACATGTTATGCCACTTTTCAGCTTTGATTATGATAAGTTTTATGCTACAATTCCTCAAACTTTCAAAAATACCTTGTGTTTTTCAAAGAGAATGGAAGAGTAATAAAAGCAACCCTGTGCTATTATCTAATCTAGAAATCTCTGTCATAAGCATTACAACTTTAGCAAAATAAAACCTAAAATAAATTTTATTTTTTAATTGTGTAAAGAAACAAAAGTGCTTCTAAAACCACTATATGAATTATTGCATTCTCCACATAAAATTTTCATTATCTAAAGCATCCTAAAAACTTAGTAAACAAAGAACAATGTACTCTAAAGAGATTTCTGCTTTGATTACATTTGTGTCTTTCATAATGGATTATTAATAGAAAAAACATTCAAACTAAAGAGAAAGTAAATATTTTAGATACAAATATATCTCCAAAGTTTATTTGTAATAATTCTTAGAATTACAAAAAAAGCCAACCCCAGTTCTTCTTAAGGAGGTAGCATTAAAAAGGCAATTTAGAAAACTTGACCTCTCAGTCTTTAATCTGGAGGACAAAATATCTTCAATATAGGACTTATTGTTCCTGTGAAAACCAAAAACTAGGGTGTTTAAGTTGTGCTTATGTCTATTTGAGTAATCAGAAAAAGTTTCAAAGTGCAATTATAGAACAAAAGATCTTGAACTGGGACTTATTACTAGTTTGGCAAACTTGAGACCTCCCACTTACTGAATTGATTGTAATTCATCTATAAATTGATTTTTCTCTCCTGTCTTTGCCGTTTTGATATTTTATATGTTTGAATATTATACTGCTTTTTTATTTTCATTTTTAATGCTAAGTCTGAAAGAGGAGCAGTAAATCTTCTGAGTCAGGATTAGCTAAAAAGGTGTGGAATTATAAGGAAAAGGAGGCAAGTGCTGGGCACCAGCTGTGGCAGCAACATGTGAGAGCAAAACCCATCACATGGGTAAATCTTCTGCTGAAAGCAGAGTTTTGTCTGGCTCTCCCTGCCCCAGCTGCCAGGCACCTCTGGGGTCCAGCACGTGCCAATTTCTGAGCCTTTCCCCCACATCCTTGGGGAATGATCCTCCCTGCAGTTTGGGCATGTCTGATCAAGCCTTGCTGTGGAATTGTCCTCTCTCTGCAGGACAGGATGTCTCTGTGTCTCTGAATGTCTGGAAAGAGCTAACACTGGCAGAACAAGAGTAATAATGAGAACAAATAATAGAGCACCACAGTGTCTGGCTGTCTGGCTGGTCTTATATGGGGTTTTTCATCACTGAAAGTGCTGAAATTGGAGACAATTTGTGCCCAGTAATAACCCCAGTCCCACAGTTGTGGGTTCTGGGTCAATACAGGGGAAGCAGGCAGGGTTCCCTGCTCCTGTGACAGCCTCACCCATTGGTCATGTCAGAGACACCACAGCAGCCCCCAGGACAAGGGCTCTGACTCAGGGTACTTTCTTTTCTTTAATTATTATGCAGGACAGGAACATTGTCATAGCACATATCTGTTTTGTAAGTGTCTTGAAAACAGATACCATTTTTAAGATTTTACTCTCATTATTATATTTTCCTGCAAATGAGAACTGATGTGTGGAAGCCTAATAAACTAGAACAGTTAGAAAAATAAAGTACTGCTGCCAAGCATATCAGGCTGAGTGCTGATTAATTCCATTTATATCAGTGATGCTGCATGCATGTACATTGGTGTGATGTAAAATAGAATTTAAAGAATGGGAGAAATTAGTAGTAAGAGTGATAGTCACCACAAGAGAGAATGGACTGACACTTTCAGCATAGATATTTTTAGGCTTCAAATTCAGGGATGTCTCTCTGCCAAGACAGCATAGCTGATGTAACGATGTTCAGTCTTTCTCCATATCAGATAAACTGCAGTGCTTGTGTGCAGCAGAGCCATCACCTCCAGTAGTACTTTGAATATTGGCAGATTTGGGTGCTGCTACTCTTATTTCAGGCAGTGGTTTTCATTCATAGAAAAGATTGTATTGAGAAGAACAAATTTTTTTTCTTCCAATCCCAGTGAGGTGTAGGGTTAATAAAACGTTTGTATGGAAGAAGATTTACCAGTATTATAAAAAGCTAATGTATGGATTTGTATGAGGCAGTGTAGCAGCTGCAGAGATACAATATGTTATTGGGTGTTAAAGGAAATGTCTCTTGTCTGGCCCTAGGAATGACACAGGGATGAGTCTGGCTGTCCTGGCACCAGAGATCAATCATGCTACATTAGTTTGCTTTATTTGACACTGTCATGTTACTTTATATTTCTTGGAGGCGATAGAAACTCAGCAGAAGAGAATTATCAAGGCTGGCAGTACACAGATCAGACACTTGCACTGTTTTGGGTATATGTTTCTTTCCTAGATTGATTACTGCTGTATTTTAAGGCAGCTCACATAATTTGTTGCACCAAACATGAAAGTAAGCCTCCAGGTTTTTTCAGCATCAAGGATCTAAATTCTAATGACAGAACCCATTGAAGCAATATTTGAACACTGCTTTAGAAGCTCACAGTAATTCTGAAACCTCAGTGCCTTTCTTCTTTAAATGTCTTTATGACATAAACTTTGCATTCCCAAACTCCAAACTGATGAAGCTATAAAATAAAAAAAACTGTTGCTGTTCTTGGGAATGGTTTGAATTCAGAGATGTCTTCATAGTATAGTTCAAATTTAGAGGTTGGGCTGAGCATTTATTTAGTGCATCTTACTGCAGCCTTAATTAGAGTGGTAAAATAGTACTTAGCCTGTTGAGTATCTGTCATAAGGAACTCTTCAGACATTGCTGCAGAGACTGGGTCTTGGTGCAGCCATAAAATTCTGGAAAATATGTCACTGAGAGCAAGAAGAGAGAATTACCTCACCAGGCATTAAAGACTTTGCAACAATAAAACCAGCCATAACCACTAACTTTGCTTTCATGAAAGCTGTTATAGGAACAGCATTTTCTAAGTATTTCACAATATAAGAGGTATTAATGATTCATAAATTAATTAGTAAAAAGAAATGCTTTTGAATTATAGCTCTGAGCAATCTGCATTGAAGACTGTACTTGATGATGCAGTGAATATCTATCAAATGCAGAATAATCTTGTACAAAACTCTGAGATCAGTTCTTTTTTAAAACAAAAAAAACTTTGGAATGCAATTATAAGACAAGACATGGTTAAATGTAATTTGGAAACAATTTATTAACTAAAGTTAAAATTGCAAGAAAGTTTGTTAAGAATAGAAAGCAACAGCAACTTGTCAATAATTTTAATGAAACTTGACATTTATATTTGAGGTATTTTCACTTTGACTGATTCTACCTGTGTGCTGGACGCTTAAATCATGTAAAAGGAGGCTGAAAATGCTTACCTCTTTCACAGAAAGTGATGCAGTTACCTGTTTAAACCTGAAGGAAGATAAATTAAAATTCATATTCAAATCAAGCCTGTACAGCATGTTGAAGATCTTATATGAAGGAGAGGAGATAAAAAAAACAAAAGGGAAAAGTTGTGTAGGTGCTTGAATAATTCTTTAATCTTATAATGTATGTTTAGGAGTTAGCCAATTCTTTGTTGTCTCTAGAAGCATTTTATTTTCCCATCCTAATTAATAATGTTGGGTTTTGAATTCTGCCTTTCTTCAACAGTAGAGAGTAATGGCAATGAGGATGTTAGAGTTTTTCCTTTAGAAAACTCTTAATAGCTAATGGAGCACATGTGGGGTTTTTTAATAGTGGAAAGGATCAGAGAAATTGGATTTGAGGTGTTTAATTAAGTCTGTTCACAGACAAATGGTCTTGATGAGTGACAGGTTGGCATGGTTAAGTCCACCAGGAAAAACAGCAATTAGAATGAACCTGTGGACTCTGCATCACAATCTTTTCAAGGTCAAGCCACAGAACTAATTTAGAAAAGAACTAACATGATGCTGACAGAGAATCAATAATGTAAGGCACCATAGGATATTTCACTAATGTGAAGTTGCTTTAACCCCACCCCCCAAATCAACATTTGTTCACAATTTATTCAGTTTTAACTCTCCTGAGTCCTGTGAATGTGAATATATGAGTTCTTTACCTTTCCCTTCTTTCATAAAACTGTTGAAAATAAAATTACTCATGGATTTAAAAACTGTTTAGTGAAATCAGTCAATTTTATATATGCAGAATATTTTAAAAAATTGAGTTTCATTTGAGTTGATGACAAATACTTTCTCTGACAACATTTAGGATAGAAACAACATAATACAAGGCAATGTAACTTAAATGTTCATGTCTTTACAACTAAGGCAAACATTTGCATTTGAATATCCATTGAGAGGAATGAATCCACTTCATATCTGCCTGGTAAGTTCTGCTGTTAGGTAAAGTATAATTTTTATTTTACTTACTGTCTAAGCAGTTTCAGTTTTTGTTTGTTTTCTTGGCATACTTCTTATTGTTTCTGTACATTTATTGAAGGAGGAATTGATGTTAAATTGAAATTCAGCATGTTATCTACATATAGGAAAAATACATTTTCAGTTTTTTTCTTTCGTATGAAAGCGCAGATGTTTTCCCAAATAGACACTGGCAGAAACATATTTCAGAGAATGTGGTAGAGACTTTGCAAAATATTGCACAGGTAGGCTGAACAGGTGGATCTCCAAAGAACTTCAAGCTTGCAACTTGAAGGTAAGGGCACCTTCCTCTAGGAATATAATACTCTTCATTTCCACCTTCTTTCCACAGTCCCAACACACACCTGGATTCAACTGGTCAGTGAATCAAAACACTCACACCAGAATCCAATCACCCATTCCCTTCAGGTAAACAGTCTTCCATATTGCATTCTACTTGTGAACAGCACAAGAGCAGTAAATGAGATAAGAATTGTTTTTTCTTTCTCTGAGGTATAGAGAATGTAAAACCCAGAAATATTCTTGGGAAGAATTTGTGCCTTGCTTTTCTCTGTGAAGAGAAACGTGGCGACAGTTCTGGAGGTCAGGGGATGTCCAGAGCATGGAAGAAGGCTATTGCCATACACATCTACAAGAAGGTCTTAAAGGAGTATTCAGGAAATGATTGGCCCATCAGTTTTACTTCAGTCCCTGGGGAGATTAGAGAATGGATCCCCCTGGGGCTGTCACAGGTCAGGTGAAGCACAGGATTGGAAAAGCTAGTGAGGAATCACTGAAGGCAAATCATGCTTGACAAACCTGGTCCCCTTCTAGGACTGAGTAACCTGCTTTGTTGATAAGCTGAGCAGTAGATATCAACTGACTGGGTTTTTCCAAGGCTTTCAATAGAGTTTCCCAGAGTCTGCTCCCTGAGAAGCTGATGTGTCACATCCCATGCAGTGGGGGGGAACTCATTGGCAATCAGCACCCAGAGTGTGCTGGAAGTGGCTCCTCAAATTGGCAACCTGGCACAAGGGGGGTCCCCAAGGATCAGTGTTGGGCCTGACACTGGTTACTGTCATTATAAATAATCTGAAAGATGGATCAAGTGTACCCTGAGAAGTTTGCAAATGAAACCCAGAAAGTGGTTTGAGGTATGGATGTGATGAATCCCCCCTCTTTTCTTTACATCTAGCTTTTACTGGGGAGAGAGACAAATGGGTTAAATGCCGGGCACTGTAGTCAAAAATAGTGTGGAAGAAGAACAAATTCAAAATAAAAATTGCATTCATGATAGTGGTGTTCAGTGGGGAACCCAGAGGAATCAGATTTCTATCAGGAGACAGCAGAAAAGCAGTGATGCTTTTCCCTTAAAAATAATTTCCTAAGGAATCCCTTGGGTTTGTCACAGTGCATGGTTTTACTCAGTTATCACAATTAATTTACTGGTTTTGAAGGGAAAAATGGATGACAGATATACTTTTGCTTTAAAAAGGGCAAAGCTTTGGATTTGGGAGTCAAATTCAGAATTACTGAAACAACAGAGTGACTTTTTTTTTTCTTCATGAAAATCTATACTGTCAGCTAAAAGACAGCCTTAGACTGTGGGTTTTGCTCATGCTCCATGGGACTGTGTATCATTAGATTCTTTCTGTTAATGTGCTCTTTCTTTGCCTCTAAGATGTCATTTCAAAGCATTTTCTTGCCAGTTGAGACTCAAGAAGAGCACACAGAATTCTGTGCACTGGGGCATATTGAGTTCACTCATTAGGTGTTTGCTAAATCTCTAAGATACTAAAACAAGTTTCTTGGAATTAATGTGCAGCAGTTATTTCAATTAAACATTTGCTGAAGGCTTTTAATGTCCTTATCAGTAAAATTCAGTGTAAGCCTTAGATTAATTTGTTCATGATTTTGTGGTGCTTTGGAAATACAAACTACTAAATAAGAAAGAAATGCTATTATTGTAATGTCTTGTAGGTTCTGCAGTACCATGATTGCCTCCTGCTCATATTTCCCTTCAGTGCTGGAAATACATAAAACTTAACTTACCTAACAGTTGAAATGCTGATAAATATCAGTTATATGCAGAATTTTTTGTATAAATTTGTGATAAACATATTTCTGTGTATCATGGCTCATCTTCAGCCAGACCTTTAGTGTATTTAAAGATCAGACAAGGCAGGTTGAACAATTTGAGCTATAGAAAAAGTTGGCATGTCCTTTTAAAAGAGAGTGGGTGGGGAGAAAACAACCCAGACTGTGCTGGCAGTGTCCCAGGCAAACACAGAGGTTTGTGCTGGTGTCCAGTGATTTGTTGCACTGCCACTTGTAACTTTTCAAAGCAGTGATTTCAAAATTTTTTTCAAGCATCACTTTAGAACAGAAGTGGAAGAATTTGCTTCATTGTTTTTTATTTCATTGTGTGATGCTCCTGTGCCTTGGGATTGCAGCCACAGAGGAGGAACAAGGAAATTTGTCTTTTTCAAACACAGCACCAGCATGCAATCTGTATTTACTACCTAAGGCCTAATTTAGTTATAATTTAACACATATTTAGCTACCAGTGGTCACAATAGCCTTTAAGCAAAGGTTTACATTTTGTTGTCAGTATTTATACTTTCCTGAACTCACCAGAGCCAAAGGAAGCTGAGACTTGTGCAGTGAGATCCCTCAGCTGGGGCTGCAGAGCTGAGATCAGAGCTCCCGTGCCTCACCCAGTCCAGCCTGTGCATCACTGAGCTGCTCTGCTTTTGGCCTTTTGAACCTCTAAACTCAGCAGAGACCGTGGGTACCTCAGCAGGAGACTTGGAATGGGAAATCACAGGTCCAAAGAGAGCTGTAGCATTCTTTAGAAATAAGCCTAATAAGAACCTTTTCCTATGTTTTTCTCTTGAGTAATACATGGCTGCAGCAGTGCTTTCATTCCATACACTTTCATCAAAAGAGAGCAAAAAGTCCATTTCAGCATGCAGTTGTGTCCTTTTTGGTTACCTGAGAAACATTTATTATATTTGTTTGGATCAAGGAGTCTCAAAACCAAACAAGACTTTGCTATCTTGTAGAATGGCTTCAGATGTGCTCTGGTCCATGTTTTAATCTTCCCTGTTTTTGAACTTTGATGGTTTTTTTTCCTCCTAATTTGTTTTGCAAGATCTTAATCCAACTTCTGTAATTTCTTAATTAATAAAAATAATGTTATGCATGTCACTGTGTTAAATCAGCCCATTAACAGTTTTACCAATTGCTTCTTTTCTCTCATTTCCTTTTCTTTTTTTTTTTTTTTTTTTTTTTTTTTTTTTTTTTTTAAGTCTTTCTGTCTATCACTCTTGCCAGCTGTGTCCTATTTCCAAAGCTTCATCTACTCACACAAAACAGCTTGGAATGGTGAGGTAGATTTTAGGAGATTAAAGATTGCACTGTAATACACTAGACTTAATCCTAATGCCAGTAAACTCTTTATATGCTATCCTCCCCTCAGGATTACAAAGATTTATGTAACCATATTTTTTCACATCCAAAGGAGCTTAAAGGAATAGACATAGATTGTTCTGGGTGTTGAGTAAAAGCAGTAAGCCCAGATAAAGTATTTTTGTTCTTCAGATAATAGAACAGAATGGAACATTTTCAAACTGAGTGGTCATAGGGGACAGTTGAATGGGGTGAAGGGGGAATGTTTACTCTGATCTTAAGCTCATGTCTTCGGGATGTAGTGGCACACATTTAATATCTGTGACAGCAGAAACAGGAAAAATGTCTTGTCTAACAGTGTTTAATGTTATATGAGTCTTGCTACCTTTGCCTCTCCTAGTTTTTAGCATTAAATATTCAATGATGTAGATGTGTACTCGATTAAGGCTGCCTATCAGTTTTCCAAGTCACATTGTGTGGGAAACACAGTAAGGACTGTAATGAAAGTTGTTTTACAGCCAGCAATGTATCAGCAGCTATCCTGTGCTTTTATGTCTTGCTGCGAGGGAAGCTCTTTAAATATCATTATCAGACCCATGAATATTCTAAACTGATGTTCTTTCAATATTTAGCTTAAGCTTTTAAAATTTCAGAGGACATAACTCTGTGTGTGAGTGGTGATTTGCAGTCTTCAATCCTCTTTGCTGGAAGGTTCCTGTAGCAGCAGCAATGTCTGACTGAGTTTGATTTCTGCTGTTTCCAGAGTGAGTGCAAGAGTGCAAGATTTTACCTTTGGTTTTCCTGCACTATTTTGGCATGACTTAGCTCTTTTCTTCATGTTTTGACACAGTCTTGTCTGGCAAATGATTTTTTTTTCTTTTTCCTTTTTGTGAAGGAATAAAAAACTACTAAGGCAGAATGGGATCTCAGGAGATTTTATGAGTCTTGGACTGAAAAACCATTCCAACAGGGCCTGTCCTATTTGGGTGATATTTGTCACTACCAGGATGCCTAATGTTTTGCGGGTATTTTTAATAAAAAATGTAATTTTAGCATTAACTTTTAGAGGAATAAAACTATAATTAAGCCATCCTAATCCTCAGACTCACACTTGAAACTTCCAAAATGAAGACCATTAGCTATCACACAGGAAAATATTTGAAAAAGATTGCTGGCTTATCACAGTAGATGAAAACATTGAAAAATGGAAACCAGCCTTCATTATTTTAAAAAAGAGAATGTTTGATTTCACCAAGAAGCTGAATTACTTCAGCAAAGTGCTTATTCAGTGGGCAGAGTCAGAGGGAGGAAGAAAGGATGAGAGAAAAGCACCTAGTGTACAAAGAAAACTCTATTTATAGCTGGTATCTCAACAATGACTTTCATGCAGAGGAAAAGATAGAAAACATTGAAGTGTCTTTTGCAACAAATGGTCGTTTCCAGAAGTGGAGCTTCATCACCTTTTCAGAGGTGCTCAGAGCCCCTGACAGCTGCTCTGTAACTGTATGCAGGAGATAGATGAGGTGCAGCACTTAGCATTTTATCAGCCATACAGCAAAATATAAAGGCATAGTCTGATACTTTGAAAAATTACTGGAAAAAGAAAGGTTCCCATCTTTGGTGATGTCTGAAAGTTCAAAATACTTGAGAAGTAGTGCTCTGCTTTTATCCTTTATTTTCCTGTTGAAAAGCATCCTAATGTATGCCACTTTGGCTTCTATAAATATTCTTTATGTTGTAGGATACACACAGTCAAAGAAATAGATTTGCAGAAAAGTGAAGAATGTTATTTTAAAAGCATTTCAATGTTCTGTAGTCTTCCTTTATAGGTTGTGTAAATCTTCTGTCCCTTCTGCAGGGGAAAGGAAACATTATCCATCTGGATGACCACTATTCCTTGCAACATGAAACAACATAGCAAAGTCTGTAATTCAATGGGAAATGTTAGAGGGAAATGAAAGGAAATCATTGGTTTCTCTGAGCTTTCACAAGTCTGGTCTTCAAATGTTCAAATCGTGACCAACAGATGAATTTGCTTCTCATCTCCTTAATATCAATAATATTGTCGTGTTTTGGTTTTCCCATTGCAGGATTAGAGGGCTATCTGTCTATCCACAGACACTAAATTTACATAATTCTGAATCATTTTAGCACAGAGCAGATGACTATTAGGCAGTGCTAAACTTTTTTACATGCTACCTCTTTTAGACTATCAGTATTTTAGAGTATTATTAATTTTGCATTGTGCATAAAAAGGAAGAAGAATTCAAAATACCCATGATGAGCTAAACTGGCAGAGAAATTATGATCCTTGCAGCAAGAGAGGAGTGTTGCAATATCAGGAGTACTGCTGGTCTTTCTTCAACATAGCAAGTGCTAAGAATGGGAGTCTCAGCTGCTGATACTCATCTTTTGTGGTGTTTATGGTTTGCAGTGGTTTTCATTCAACAGGCTTAAAATATTTCACAATTACTATTTTATTAAACCTCATAACCCCTTTGTGAGATAATGGGAAGATAGCCCCCAAATGTGACTGTAGAAGGTAAGATAAAAACAAGCCAGTTGGAGCAGCAAAGCCAAACCAGAACCCTCTCAATTCATGCTGTGTGAAACCCTGAGAGCTGCCTTGCTGTATTCTTCACTAAAAATTCAGTATCCAAAGGGTCACAGGAATAACAGCATCCTGCATGCCCAGTAAGCAAAACCAGCATTTAATTATCACTTTTAAATGACAAAAGGACAGCTTGTCTACCAAAGTGGATTATCTCTAACTGTGAACTAATATCCCCACCATGCAGGAGCTCTCACTGAGGCTGCAGTGTCAGACTGTAAATATGGCATAAAGGGCACTGGTGTTAGGTTTAAATGTGTGTGTTGAGCTGGCTTGAGAGTGATTGGCAGCCTGGTGCATCTGCTGGTGCCTGGGGTTTGAAATTTGGGTTTGCTGCCCATTGCTGAGGAGGAACAGAGCAGCAGCAGAGAGAACAATGCATTCAGGACAGAGCAGAAACCTGGGGACGTGTCAGTGTCACCAGTGTCACCATCTTTTGGGAGAGTTTAGTTAGCCAGAACGTGGTGGGACCTTAGCAGTGTCCTGATCACCTTCAGGTACTGAAAAACTCTTCAGGGTTTCTCAAAAATACATGGCTTGATCAAAATCTAACTAAACATTGGCCATACATTCCACAGAAAAATCCAATTTCATTGTGTATTCTCCAGATATTCATTTCTTCCTTTTCTCTTGCACCCATACAAAAATGCATGACAGAGACTGTTCTAAATAATGATTCACTCTTATGCTTTAGTTACATGAAATGTGAATGGAACCTTCCTAAGGATTAGAAAGTTGTTCCTCTACATTTAAAAGGTAAAATTCATAGGAAGCATTATTAAAGGGTTATGTCACAGCACAGTTCAGTTATCTGTATCATCATAACATCACAGGCCAGCAAAGGTTTAATTTTTTATTTTATGGGAAATACACATAGAAGAGATTGCCACTAAAACATCAACCATCTGCTTATATTACTCTTTAAGAGATATTATAAAATCCACAAATTTTATAGTATGGCACACGACTTGCTACATGAAAAGCATTAACACTTCCAAAAATGTTTTTACAGCAGCCTAAATTTTAATGTACTGGTCTTTTAAACATCTCTTTTTTCCCATCCCCTTAAATTTGTAAAGGTCCTTCAAATAGAAACATGTTACAAATATTTAGAATTTAGAATGTCACCATTTTATCTGGGTTAGGCAGGACATCATCAAGTCCCTTAACATCTCTTTCTCTGCTGAATTCTTACTGTGCCCATGATATATAACCAAGTTTAAATTTCTAGGCTAGTCATTCAGCATTCTCCAATAGCACTTAGGTGATAGTGATTTCTAGGAAGAAACGTGTGGAATGTTCTCTGGAAAGAGTTAAACCCGTTTATTCAGCAAACAGGGAATAGTGCTTAATTGTGGGAAACATTCCCCCAAGAGTTGAGTGTCATTACAAAGCTTCCATTCCAGATGCAAGACAGACTTCTTCAATCTTTTTCTTAATGTAAACTCAGTCTCCAGTGAGTGCAGATTAATTTCAATCTAGAAATAAAAACTTAATCCAAGCATTTTGTCTTGTGGGCAATAAAGATGCCATTAAGTTTGCCTGCTACATTTTTGGCAGATGTGCAGGACCCAATTGGGTCCATTTTTAAAAATACATCAGATGGGACTGCTGCTGTCAATTTGTAATGGTGCTTAAACATACATTTAAAATACCTCTTTCTTCATCACTGCTGGCAAACACAGAGGTCAGCACTGAATAGCCAACAACACAGAAGTATTAAAGCAATGGCAAAATTTCACCTGTCCTGGATTTGTAGCTTCCAGTGGGAATACCATGCCTTTGAGCCTTTATTTTAAAAGGAGAGAATTGTAACTCCTGTTGACAGTGTTGGAGACAGTAAAATCAAATCATTCAATTAGAGTGAAAGTCACTGCAGCAGTTCAGATGTAGTAAATCTAATAGTGCAACTTTGCCAGGTCTTGTTCATGGTGTTGATGAATCTTCTTTATACCTGGACTAATTTAAGTGTAAGACTGTACTTAGCCAAGAGGTGATAGCTTTTCCTGCTCTAACATGGAGATATGTAATTGCTTCACCCTAAAAAAGAAATGCTGTAAAATGAAAGGTAATCTGTACACTGGAGATAAATTATAATGATAATTTCCCCCTCTAACATCATCTCTCTGACAGTAAAGACTGAGCCTTTCTGCTCTTGAATTACCCCCTCAAAACAGCTTGAGAAAAGAGGTTCATGTTAACCCAAATTGCTGAAATTGCCTGACAGAGCCCATTGTAGTGGCTGGTAAAATGAGCTTCAGTGACCTGATGATTCATCTTAATCAATTGCCTGGTCTGGTGTATAAAATTGTCTTTCTCAATGATACATGTGCATAATACAGATTCAACATTTATCTCACCAGATACTGCATAATTAACCATGCCCATTTATCTTCTCACACACATGTGCGTCATTAGTAACAACTGCTAAACTCATCTGAGAGCCAGTTTCCCAAAGAAAATAGAGAAATGGGTAAGAAAACTCAAATTGAGTCCAAGTACCTTCAAGCTACAATACTAGTGGTAAGAAATGTTTGTAGTTGTTGTTATGTTTGGTGTCATGTATGTACAAGTTCAAGGTTTGTATGCTAACAAAAGGATCAATGTTTGATCTATTAAGACTTTTAAATCTCTGGCAGGTGAGAAGGCACTTTGTTGTTTGTTGTTTTGGTTGAAAAAACTGTGCTGTCAGCCTTTCAAATCAGCAGTCATAAGAGATGTTCTGGAAGCTATTTGATATAGAAAATAATTTATTACAGATGCACATTCTTTGTAATTAGGTTAACAGGTGTTATTAACAGGATTTTGGGTGTCCACATTCTCTTATCTCATGAGACGGCAAGACAGTTCCATCTGCTTCTGGGTGCCTAAATGGGTATCAGTGCTCCTTCTGAGCTTGTTATCCTCCACAATAGAAATTTTGGACTTTCCTTGCTTTGTCTGACTGTTGGTGGTAGTTTTATTAATGCAGAACCATTATAGCATGATATCTAATTTAGAACCACAGTAGCAGGGCAGGGATCCCAGCTGGTGTGCTTCATATGCACAGCCAACCCAAATCTTTGGTACTGCTGGGTGGGATTCACGCACCTCACATATTGAGTTGATTCCACTTCTATGTACAGCTAAGAGAAATTAATAGAGAAATTCTCTTTTTATGAGCCATGAAAAGTAGTCCACCAATCTCTCAGTCTCCATTCATCTAAAAGTCAGCCCAAACAGTTGCTAATCATTATTATATTGAATCTTCCCCAAAATTGTTTAAAATTACTGGGGGGTTTTTGTTAAAAAATATCAGAAGAGTTTGTTATGAACATAATATTGAAAATACATAGAAATTAAGCAATTATCAATTAAACTGAAGCAATTGTTTCTAAATATTGATATGCATTCCAGGAGTAAGAAGGTAATTAATTGTGATTTGCTTATTTTGTTCCCATGTATCGCTACTGTATTTTAATTGTGTTTCTGGTGTGGTTTCTCAAAGTTTCTTTGATTTGGAAATACTTGTAAATTGGCTGCAAGCATGTACAGTCCAGCTAATGGATTAGAAGTTTCACTGAGATAGGCAAAGAAATTTCTTGGTGTTTACTTGTTGTACTGGGCAGTTAGTACCACCACCACTTTTCTGCCCTGATTCAGTTCAGCATGCTAAAGATGAATTTCGAAGGCAAATCAAGAGAAATTGTTTGTAACTTGACTTTTCCTTCAGCACTTTCCCCTTGACAAGCTTAGACTTGCTTAGACTTTTTCTCCTTTGCTTGTGCAGGGTTTATTGATTTGTACAGATCACTTCTGAGTTAACTGAAACACAAGAAGCCTGGACTGGTGTTTGTATGCCAAGGCATGCTGGTTTAGAAGAAAAAAGACTTAAGATGTTTATTGATATTGTATATTTCTACTCCAAATAATGCGTGTTCTTCCAGCATCTTGGCACACAGAGTGCCCTAGATCATGTGTACCATGTGAAACTTTCCATCCCCAGACATTCCCTCTGCATTTGTCCCCGTGCTTCATCAGAATGAGTCAATCAGAAGGAGATTTCCTGATCACCAGAGCCTTGACTTTAGCAGGCTCTGTAGAGGTCACAGGGAAGAGTGGAGGTTTGTCCATAACAAGCCTTGCTTAGAGTGGCTATGGGGATGTCACATAGTGAACTTCATTGCAGTTTCATTTTGTTTCCCAACCTTTGGAACAAAGATTTCCTCGTGCAAAATAACTTCTGTGTACCTTTCATCACATCCAGAATAAGAAAGGTTTACATTGCTCCTGCTCAAAGAGTAGCAAAAGAATGTTTCAGGATGTCAGCCAATCTAAAACTGCCACGAGAAATCTCTCTGGGGGTAACACTCTTCACTGACAGGGTTACTACATTTTGGAGGAGAGCATGTAGACCTTTCTGAATTAGACTGTGCTCTTTGAAGAATGTGACTCTTGCATTGATGGTATGTTTGTATTTCTATTTGCCTGTGTACTCCAATGGCACATAGGTCTTTAATCTCGCAGAGCTTTTACAGTGTGTCTCTTGGGCAAGTTTCTTGTGCAAACCAATCAAGTTCCTGCTGACAATCTTGGCCATCTTTCTATTTTAAGTAGAAAAACATACTCATCCTCCTCTATCAAGTCATGAGTAATGGATAAAAATATTAATGTGTTTTATATATTGCTACTCAGTCTCTGGTAATCTAAGGGAAATAGAAAATACAGCTTTTAGCAGTAGAATCTGTGATGTGCATTCATGAAACAATTAGAAGGAAGGGAGAACTCATTGAAGGCATTAAAATGCCCTGGCAGCTGTCAAACTGAGACACTTATGATCTTTATAATAGCTTAGCTATTACTCTTCTACAATCCTGACTGAATAGGTGATATTTCTATTAAAAGTGGTACTAATATTTGGTTTTGCCCCTGTAACAATGCTGTGCTCATAAAAGGGATGTCTGACTTGGTTCATGCTCCAAGTTATTTTAATAAAGCAGAGTGGATGTTTGGAGAGCCCTACCTAACCACAATTCCCCAGGAGTGTGTATGAACAGTGAACCTCTTAAAGCTCTCCACTTTAACCTGTTCATTATTGGAAATACTCGAAATTTCCCCTGCTAAGGCTTTGAAAATGAAGTTATCTGCCTGTGGGTGTAACTGTAATAATGATAAAGCCCCAACTTTTAAACTTGTAAAGATGGAGTTTTGTTTCTTTTTAGGGTTTGGTTTGGTTTGGTTTGGGTTTTGGTAGTTGAAGATTTTTGGACTGGTTTATTTTTGTTGGGTTTTTTTTTTGTTTGGTTTTCTTTGGGGGTGGTTTACTTGTTTGGCGTTTTCTATGATTTTGGGGGGTTGCTTTCTTTTGGGATTTGTTTATTGGGTTTTTTTTTTGCCAGTTTAAACTTCAGAGTGACTGCATATATCATGTCAGAGGGAATCGTGACGACTGTGGAGGCTTTCCCATTGTTTAAGCCTTGTGGTCCAAAGATCTTCCAGAGTATCCTACTCCCTGGAAAGAGCTATTCTGCATTACTGAGATTTGTTGCTGCTCTGAGCAATAGAAAACAAAATCTTGTAGAGGAGAAAAAGGTTTTCAAATAACCTTGAAGGAAAAACAGTGTAACCCATCATATTCAGTGAGGCACAGCATGTTGAAATCAGAGGCCACGACTATTTATAAAAGTGTTTATGCAGAAATCCTCCTTACAGGCGGAATTGTCAGTGATAAGAATTGAATAGTCATCTGAATCTTCTCTTTGTATTACAATATTGGCCTGACTGTTCTTAAAACACTTGTTGTCTTCTAAAAAGACAGAAAAAAGGATACAATTATCCATAGTTCTGGGAATATTTCCATTCTTTATGAGCACAGAGAAAATTGCTTCCTGGGGAGGAAAGTTTGTCTCCAACACTAGTTCTGGGTGCCCACATAGCATTATGCATAATATTTCTAAAAATTCTCTCCCATCTTAAAAATTATAAAAAACAGAAAGACTTCCTTAGGTTTCTGAGACCAAGGTAGAGTATTGCAGACACAATATTTTTCTGTAAAATGAGACGCTGCATGTTATACTGACAAAAAGCATCAAATTATCTCTAACTTAGGTGAGAACATTGAAATTAAAATAATTATTTCAACAATTTTGTTCAATTCAAACTGCTGCTACAGGAGGGGGACAAAACAGGCCATGCAGCTTCAAATTATTTTGGTTATACATCCAGAGATGATACATGCACATCACCTACTACACACCATATATTGTATTTCTTTTAGCCAACTCTAACATTTCTCTCTATAAATGCACTAAAATAATTACATGCTGTTGTTAAAAATCTCTGAGGAAAGAAGGATTAGATATCTTTGTTCTTTACACCCTGAAGGCTATGATAAAAAGAATATTGCAGATATCAAAATTACTTTAAAGAGGTATAAGTAGCAAAAGAATTTTAAACCCAGTCCTCCTAGTTTGGAGCTGCAGATAATGAGAGCCATTGATGTCATTTAATGATAAAAATTCTGCATCAGAAATATGGACACAATTAGACAGACCTGTCTATCTGAGATGAGAGTCATAAAACTAAGTTCATCATAAAACATCTTCACTACCATTTGTACCTTTGAAATTGTTCCTTTTGGAACAATTTCAAAAATTCAAAATCAGGATGAAAACCTTACAGCTTTCTTGTTGCTGCAAAGAGACTTATCTTAGTGATAACATATTTTTTCTAAGATGTGGGAAGTGAATAAAACTTATGTCTCTCTGATATTTAGCCAATTTACCTAATATTTAAAGAGCAGTTCCTCAATAAGTATTTTCATGGCAGTGCATAATTTTCTATATTAAACTGATAAGAATGAATAACTATCCCAATAGACTGAATTATTTTGTCCATAAGAATGTTAAAGTTCTTCCAAATGCTTTAATCTATCTCCCATTTTTTTCCTAGACATCCCAGGTATTTAAGCTGTTTGAGGAAGAATTCTAGTTAAACAGAATTGGATTGTTAAATTTCAAAAGCATTAGTTTCCTGTAATTAGTTTTTACAGTGCAAGTATTTTAAGATTTTGTATTTTTTTTAGTATAAGTATATTAAGCATAACACTTGAGCAGTGTGTGCAGTCAGGATTCTTGCTGTAAAAAGCACCTTAATTATTGCCTCAGGGTACAGAAGTGTTAATATAAAAGGGCTGGTTTTAACTGCTCTTCAGCTGAAAGCAGAGCAAGACTAGTTTCCCTAACAGTAAAAATAATGAACAATTAACAAGCAAAATAAAAATCTCACAAGCAGCAGGCCACCTAAGTGCATTCAGACTTCAGGAAAAATAAAGGCTGCAATAAGTTTTAATCAAATTTCACAGCTGCTGAAATATATTCATGCCTGATTTGATTGACAAGTCCAGCACAAATAACTCAATCTCTAAAGTGAAGTGTTACATTTAAGGTCAGGCATGTCACTTTCATCTACCTGTGCTCAAAATGCAGAGCCCTGAAAGACTGTCCCTATTCCCAAAAGAATCTATTCATTTCCTTTATCAACTTCATCTTTACCTACTGTCCAAGCAGTGCTTCTCCAGGGGGCTGAAATGAACCTGATGAATGCTATTAGTGTTTGAAAATACAGTAATGATTCCTCACATTCTGTTTGTGTCATTTTCTTGTCCTCATACACTTAGAGATGCATTCAGTTTGCTTTTTGTGAATCAGCCAAATTGCCACTAAGTGGAAGTGTTCCTGAAACCCCATAGATCATGCAGGAAGTTTTTCCCTTTGTATGTTGTGTTTATTTGGTTAATATCAGTACTTTCAGCATGCTGCTTTGTTGAGTTGGATTTTATGGAAGAGACAGATACGGTACAAAGAATCATTGGAGAGGAAACTAGGAAAAAATAGCAGCTGAGAATAAGCAGATGCTAAAACAATGGGAAGGTCTTGATTAGGTCTGGCTAATAGTCAGCAGGTTATTGAGTTTAAATAACTAAAATCTTTCTCCCAGAATTGCCAGGAGAAAATTAAGCAGAATAATTACATAAATAGGATACTTAAGTTAAACAGAATGTAATATAGGTGATATCTAGATTTGAAGAGTCATTTGAAGAGTGAAAGGTTCTCTAGATCTCTAGGAGTATAAATTTTAGGTAGGCACTGTTGCTAAGATTGTTGCTTTTGAAAGTAAAAGTATCAGGGCCCGGAGAGGTGGTGGGAGAGCACAATATGAAGAAAAAATATCTGATAGAGGCTTGTGGGAAGATGCAAATGTGCCAGCTGCAGGGAATTGCCACCAGTGCCAGGACTGGGACTTGTGGTTAGGATGACACAGGACAAACCATCTAAATGTCACTTGGAAGCACCAGCTCCTTGAGTTCTGGCTTGCAAAAAAAAGGACATGGCATAATAATGACAACAAACAATACCATAGAATTCTCATCTTATTAACTATTTTCTAGTAACATAAAATATTTTGGAAAAGGCTAACTTTGCCTAGGAATTTATTTTTTTTTTTTTTATATAAGGGGACAGGATAAATAAGTTAGTAGGATTTTGATTTTTCAAACAAGCAATCCTTCAAAGCTTGGTGTCTAGGTGAGATCATTAACATGCCTGGTCTGTTCTTTGTGTGAGTGAAGACTGATATCCTGTGCTGGGCAGAGTTCCTTTGCTAATAACCTGGAGTAATAGTCCTTGTTGAGCTACTGCACTCAGATCTTGCAGTTTCTTTAATATTTGTGTTGGACATTCTCAGTCATGTCTGAAGGATTGGGTAGAATGCTTGAATCTGATAGATGATCAAAGAAACAGGAGAATTCAGAATTCTGTGCAAGTTAACTCCATATTTAAGGTTGTTTAGTGTCCAGAACCAGGTTTCAAGGAAAAAATTACTTTTGAGATGAAGGAAGCGAGTTAGTTGGATGCTGGAAGATGTTTAATAAGGTTAAATTAAATATTTATATTTGTAAAGCTTTCATATGAAGTTACATACGTATCAGGCACTCTGAACATCAGGAATTTTTGTGAAGATGTTGCATGCATTTTCCTAATTATGTTTTTATGATTATTATGTGAAGGACTTGTGTAGTATGAGGACTAATCTTAGAACAAATATTGCCATAGTGAATGCACAAAATAGTGTCTCTATGCACTGAACAGGAATTTATAATTCAATACAATTTTAACAGCTTTCTGTGGAGCATCTTCAGACACAGAGTCTGTGCAGCTCAAAGGGACTGAGTCAGGGAAAAGGAATCTGTGCATTTGTTTGAAAAGTTAGACAAAAAAGTTAGACAAAACATTACAAGTCATAATTCTGCAAGGTTTCATCTTATGGAAGGGGTCTATGACACTTGAGGAATGAAATGGAGCTGGCACCAGGCTGCTCTGGGAGGGCTGAGGGTGAGGGATTTGTGGGGCCCACTCAGCATCTTCCACCCTCACTGAGCCTTTTCGTTCACCTGAGCTCTCTTTGGGCTCATGAAATGTTGCATTTAATAAATTAAATATTGTGTTAAGTGGGGGAAAAAAGGTCTTTGAAAATATAACTATTGATTGTAATAATGCCCAGACTCAAAAGTGAGTGAATTTTACCTGCAGTGTATGATGGCAGATGGGTTTGTTTATTACCACCTGTTCTAGCTGAGACAGCAGATGTATTTGTAAGCTGGTAATACAGTATTTAGTAAATGGCCAGCTTTCTGCACTGATTTCAGTGTGTTTGGGCACAAAAGCAATCCCTTCCCTCTGAAAATAGTAATTATTTAGATAGATTGTTTTACTTAGTTTTTCTGTGAAGCCACTTTATTCTCCAAAAATAGAGACACAAGTAATGTTATAACATAGTCCTATCTCAAAGCAATTAAAGCAATTTCTATTAAACTTAGTCAATGTCCATTAAAATTATTGCAGACATTTGTGTTTTGCTGGATTTTTTCTAATGAGCTTGGAAAAAAACAAGTGAGGAAATTATAGATCTTTTATACTAGATCTTTTCACATGCAACTTTTACTAATTCCCTCTAGGTTTCCTACTTCCAGGCTACTCAGTTCTTTCTCAGTAAATACTTTTTAATTTTCAGATCTACTTTTGTGAGAAAATTGATGTACACATTCATAGAAATGTAAAATAAAATGTCTAAGGTTTTTTATTCATCTAAAGTAATTTTTTGCTTGTAAACCATAACATACAATATTATTAAAAATGCATTAACATTCAGTTAATTCTTAGCTCTCACTAAAACGTTCTTTGGTATACTGAAATGGTAGAAAGGTTGATTTTCTTAATTTAAGACTTTTATACAGAAATTCTAAGTGACTTCATTAGAAAGATGAACTGATGAGAATAGAAAGATGATGAAAAACAAAGAGATTTTATACAACCTGTAGTAGTATGAAATTAAATAGATTGATTCTATGATGAACTAAAAGTTTACATGATTAAAAGTTCTCATTAAATTATATATCTTTATTACTGTCAGAATTTAAAACACTAAGCATCAAGGTGTTACTTTTGGTTAGAAATGCTTCCAGAACTTTCTGTGGCACTTGAGTTGTCCAAAGAAACCTCTTGTAGAATTTGTAAGGTAAAATTTTCTGAAAGAGAAACACTGCTATGCTACAAACTGTGCTCCTTTAGAAAGGGAATATGGTATTGTGAGTGCATTTCCAGCAGGTACAGCTTGTGCACCTGTGGCTAAGCTGAGGCATTCGAGTCTCTTTGATTGGCTTCTTGTTGGGAAGCAGTTCTGCATCATTCATCAGAATTATTTACTATTTTTTTCCCCTTTTGTTTATAATTTTGCTGAGCTGGGGGGACCAGAGCTGCATGCAACACACAAGATGCAGGCTCATCATATATTCATATGGCGGTGTAGTGATATTTATTTTTTTCACTTCAGTACAAGTTTTTCTTCTTAATAAAGCAAATTGATATCTCTGAAGAGACAGAGAGAGATGGGAGGTGGTAACATCATGAAACAACAGATGAAATCCATGTTTTAGATCTGTAAATTGCAAAGCCTGGGTAAAGAGTTTGTTTCTGTCCCCAGAAAACTGCTCAGCAGTGACTTAGGGACTTGGATGGAAAGAGGAATCCTCTCAGTGCCAGAGCACACAACCAGGGCTGCTCTGAAAGCTCAGGTCTCCATTTTTGAGGCTTTAAACTTTACTTGGGGAGTTGCATTTCTGTGATTAATCATCTCCAACATGGACAGAAGTACAGCCAGAGGACTTTCTCTTGGTATCTGGCATGAAAAATGCCCAGAGATCCTACTGGGAGTGAGCACTGTCAGAAGCATCAAGGGATGCTAGAAACTCCCAATTCCACTGAGACTGAAAAATAGAACTTTTATTAAGGGATTTAGTATGTTTATATTAATTTGTTAGGGATTCATTTTGTTTGCTCCATGGATGGTAGAGCTTTTAGGAAGGAAGGATTAGGCTGTATAAACAAAAAATTTCATCTCTTAGTTAATAAAGTGTTTTCTCTCTGCTTCCTTAGATCTCCCTTTGAAAGATGACAAAATGTTTTTGCTAAAATAGTCATTTCATGTTTAAAACCACTGGATCAATAAACAATAGAATCCTAGGAACTAATGAGTAGTATTAAAAACCAAACCAACCAAATAAAACCTGAAGGTTCTTCTGGGGAAAAAATAATGCTAATATTTCTAAGAGTTGTGTCTATTCATTCTCTATCTGAACATGGCCAAGAATAATGATGGTTGGGACAGTCTTGACTATCCTGAGAAATTATTCCAAAATTATGGCAATACCAGGTAGGATTTACTTTGACATTTAATTTGCGTGCACATAATTCTGCATTCTGTAAATCAGAAAAATAAAAACTAGCATTAATAATGGACTTTCATGACAGTAGCAGTAGTCTACACCACCTTCTGTGGGTTTATGGAAATTGCACCGAGGAGTAAGCAGATACAATTTTTTACCTTTGCTTCTTGTATTTTGATAATATAAAGAAAATTCCCAAACTTGCTGCAGCTTGCTGTTGAGAATTTGCTCACAGTGATATCCAGGTCACTACACACAGATGCATGGCAGTATATAATCAAAACTTGAGTTATAGATCTTTAATGTCAGGCTCTTTTCTTTCACTTCCCTGGAGAAGGGAATTCTGAAACTGTATTGGTTTCTACTCCTGGAACTCGCTGCATTTCAGAGTGCAGCTGAGTTGAGGGCAGGAGGAGATGCAGAGATGTGAGCAGTAATTACCTGCCCCATCCTGAGCACAGGGTGGGATGGGTGGTGGCGGCTCTGGAAGGTCCCTGGACAGACTGCACTGATGGGCTGGGTGTGCACAGCACTCACTGGCCCTGGGAGCATGTGAGGATTCTTATCCAGCTCCTTTTCTGCTTCAGAAGAGTGGTAGGGTTGGGACTCTGGGCGTACTAGAGATGCAGATTACCAAAGAGCTAGAAGATTTGGGAATTTTAAACCCTAAAATCCTAGAGATGCTGATCCCTTTTGGCTGTTGTTTTAAAGACCAAACAAATGGAGCACCTGCTAGTGCTTGTGCTCTTTGCCAGAACAGTAGAGACAACATCTGTGCCCATCCAGGGCTAAAAATCTCATGTCAGAGAATACAGCTCTTGAAGTGAGCAAAGCAAAATTCATGCATAACAGAAATTCATTTCTCCAAGATATAAAGAGAGGGGTCTTAGAGAAGGAATGGAGATCTAAATGTGCCATCTAAAAGCAACAAACAGCATTATTCAGCTCAGCTGAGCAATTGAGAGAGTAGAGAAAGAAGTTCTTTTGTAACTGTCAGATAAATGCAGGAGAGCTTAGGGTGAACCTCTATGAATACCCTGGATGAATCAGTGTGCAGTTTGTTTAGCTTTATAAATACATATGTATGTACTATGGGAATACAGTGGTGAGTCTGAAATTGGAACACTTTGTCCAGTTCTGGGCTTCCTTGTTCTGTAGAGACATGGACAGGTTCAGCCAAAGGCCAGGAAAGATGACTGAGGAGTGGGGCATCTACATACTAGAAGAGCTGGAATTGGTTTACCTGAAGTAGAAAGGGCTCAGGGAGATCTTATCAATGAGTTTACATCCCAGAGGGAGATCGTAACCTGTGGAGATGGGATCTTCACATGGTGATCTGTGACAGGATGAGTCAACTGCCACAAATTGAAATTTGGGAAATTCCATTTAAACAAAGGAAAGCAACAACTTTTCTTTTCTTTTTTTCCTTTTTTTCCCTTTTTCTTTTTTTTTTTTCTTTTTATGTAATGGATGTTGGGCACTGAAACAATTGCCAAGAAAGGCTGTGGAATCACCATTCTTTGCAACATTCAAAACCTGATGGGATACAGTCCTGGGCAACCTGCTTTAGTGCACAGGCTTTAGGTGATCTCCAGGGGTCTCTGCAGACCTCAGCTCTTCTGTGATATGACTGTTTGGGCAGAAGCTGAACTTATATAAATTCAGACCATAAGTACATTTTTAAGAGAAGGCTATTAATTTTTAAATATTTGCTGAGGATCTTGATAAATTCTACAGCTGCAAAGCTTTTACACTGAGAGTTAAATGTTTCCACAAAAAGTGAACTTAATTCAAATATAGATAATTTTTAATGATAATTTTTAATGCAAGTCAGAACCTTTCAAGAATTCTCAGCTGGGTAGGATTGGATAATGTCACCTTAAGATTAAGAGTAAAATAACTTTTTAGAAAGAATTATATTACTGATGTAGTATTTGAAATTTAATTTTAAAATTCTATAAATAATTATATAAGCTGTCCTTGCAAGGATGTCACTGAAAAACATGAATCTTGTTAATTAAAATTTAATCTGTGTTTTAGCACATTTATATGTAGTGAAATCTTTCTTAGGTAATGGTCTTAAAGCTAAGCAGTAGAGAAGATTGTAAAACCTGCAGAAAATGCTGTGTCATGAGCTCCGACAGTAAGACCAAAATCTTATTTAAAATCATTAAAGCAAGACTTTTGACTAGGAATCTTTAACTCTCTGGGACACCTCCAGCAAATGCTTTAAAAGTCATCTTTGTCTGCAGATGTGTCTCCTAACCAAGAAGAAAATTTAGATTATAATGGTTGTTTTATTTAGAAACTCTTAAGCAATACTGAACATACTTAATTGTTGAGTTGATCAATACATGAAAAAGGGTTGAGTTTTTATTTCTAATTGTTTTCTTCTAAAGTACAACACACAGTTTAGAAAATACATGGCTTCCAGGGGCTTTCTGGTTGATTTTGTTTGTTTTGTGAGGTTTTTGGTTTGTTTGTGTTCTTTTATTCCATGTTTTAACTGAGAACAAAGCAGTTGCTTTTCTGACCTTATCCCAGTGAAACTGTGTTCAAAGAGTTTTAGGACTTCAGGGACTTAATTCTCTCAAGAGGATAATTAATGTGCTCTTCTATGGCAAAGTCTGCTTTACTTTTTCTTGGTTTTTTTCCTAATTCAGCTGCATATCTGCCAGTTTCCCATCATCCAGAAAACTTTCATCATCCACAGAACTTGTTCTGGTCCACAGTTGCTTCTCATTTCTTTACCATCTAAACAAAAGTTTCTGGTTATAGCAATTACTGTTCTCCTGATCCAAGAGGAATATCTTAGGTCTGGAGTTTGAATGAAATTTCAAGTGACCATTTCCCCAGTGGTCATCAAATTTATCTGGTTCATATTGTTTCCTGCTTTAGTTTCTACAGCATCTCTCTTAAGCAGCATTTTCTGTCTTCCCTCCATGACTGTGTTTAGCAGTTCTGCTTGCTGCCTTCTGCCATTCTCCTGGAGAGTTTTCAGGACATTGGCCAGCTGGCAATCTGCCACCCCTGAGCCCTTAGCGTGTCCTATTGCAGCATCTTTCTTGTTTACAATGGGTAGTTCAGGACCAGGGAAAGGTAGGGAACTAAAAGAGATTGCAACAGAATCAAGACGGGTGCTTCACATTCTGTACCAAGGGTGAGGGCAGCAAAGCAGCCAAGTGACGCCTTCTGTGAGGTGACTGTAGTGTACCTACTCAGGGAAACATTTGTCATCAAGAAGTAAACACCATCTTACACAGAGGAAAAAGTTGGCAACTGAAAGGATTATTTAGGGGCAAAGAGATCCTCACAGAATTGCCTCTGTGTTTGTGTCTTCGTCTTTGTCGATTACAAAGATGAGTGGGGTTAAGAATCCATAATTGGTTGGAATTCAATCTTTTGCCTTTTGAAACTTGCTTTCAGAGGTGCTCATTGCTGCCTGCCTCTACCTGGATGTTTGTCTGTGTGTATGTTGAGCATGATAAAAGAAATCACCAGCAATCTGGTAGGTAGGATCAGATGGAGTTTGGTTATGGATCATATGGAATTTGGCTTTTCATTAATACTGACTTCTTGCCTTGCAATGTGGTGAGTTACTGTCACCAAGGCACTGTCTTTTGTCCCCCATTGTAAGTGGAAAAAGTGGTCTCCTAAAGCTATGAATGCAGTGCTGTCTTGAGGGAATCCCCTTGCCCCCATACATATGGGGTTAGCCTGTAGTTACATGTGCAGAACTTTATCCCCAGTGCTTTAAAACGCAAATTGCTCACCCATATTTCTGACCTATTGCTGTTTTGTTTTCAGGTTTGTCTGAGCATTAGCTCCAAGCCATCAGCTAGCCATCAAAACAAGTGTTTTGACTGTGTTGTTTTTACCTGTATTTCTAATTCATGCATGGAGTAGTAATTTACTACTCCATAGCTCTGAGCTGCCCTTGAATTAGTAGAGTCTGTATTGGCCTGTTACTATTGGAACCAATATAGCCTTGTTTTCCTGATCCCCTTGCACATAAAAAAGATTGACATGGCAGAGTAATAGAAAGTGTATGGCATTAGGGTTTAGTATTAGAGATAAACAACACAAATGAAACCGAAAGCATATGGCATTCCTTGCCTTCTCTGCCAGCTGATGAGCAATACATTTTATATTATGATCCACTTTGGAGGGTTTAAACCATTAAAACCTTGCCGCTTTGTTTTGTGTGCTTGAAAGTTGCCAGTTAAACCAACTGGAGTAGCCTAATTTAGCTGATTGTGTGACTGATGCGTTGGAGCTCTGGTTCTAAATTTTCTAGGCTGGAAGTAAAAATCTGGACAAAGTGAATTGAATACAGCACATCATAACAAAACTTTAAAGATGGGACACTGAAGATGGAACTAAGACATTATTTATGAAAAACCTGGAAAGCAAATAGAGTAAAGCAGCAGATAATTATTATATTCAGTTAATACATTCAAGAAATCACAAACATTAGGATTTCCTCATGGCTGCCCAATGGAGCTGTGTAGTAGTATATAATAGAATTTATTATGAAAATTCAGTTAAACTGTTAACTTTAATATGCATCAAACATGATCTCTTCAGATAACTCTACCCCAAAATCTATTAATGACTTACAGTCTATGCTAACATTGAGTGCAATGGTCTTCCCCAATTGAAACAAAGGATTTGGAGTACTGACAGTGATTGCACCTGAATGGATGCCCTTAGAGGCATAGAATCATTAAGGCTGGAAAAGACCTCTAAGATTTTCAAGTTCAACAGTTAACCCAGTATTTCTGGGCCTACCACTGAACCATGTCCCCAAGTGCCACATCTACACATCTTTAAATCCTTCCAGGGATGATGGCTTCACCTCTGCCCTGGGCAGCCTGTGCCAGTGCTTGACAATCCCTTCAGTGAAGAAATTTTTTCTAATACCCAATCAGTTTTCTTGATATGATGACATCAAGTAGGCAAAATAACTCAATTGGAACAGCAGCAGAAAAAAAAAGTCACTGAGATCTTCCTGTGAATTTTTTTTCAATTTTTTTTAATGATTCTTATTTCAGCGCTATCTATATAGTCTGATCTGTCACTTTTTGGCTACCATCTTATCTGACATAGGGATGGTATGAAAAGATTTACCTAGAGAGTGTTGTTTCAATGTTTCTTGAGAAAATATATACACTCACCATTGGTTTGTGCTACATTAGTTTAAAAGTGTAAACCATGATTGCTAGAAACTCATAAGCATTCACGTATTGATTCTACTTTTTAATGAAGTATTTGTTAATTTCAGACTCTTAAAGGTCAAAGGAATGTTAGCTCAAACCACACATTTCTTTTGATTAAATTTCTTGGAAATATTTGATCAATTTGTTGTAGAATAAAATCAACATTCTCTGGGGCATTATTTATCTATTTCAATTTATGTCTTTCCTATTTTGCATGAGACTCTTTCTCCCAGAGATACAGATCTAGTTAGACAGGTATGGCATAGTGTGAGACAGTTTGTTCATGTTTTTTTGAAACTTGAAAGTGGAGGAAAGGCGAAAGCTCTTTGCATATTTTCTTTTAACTTTGCTGTGATTAAATGTGTTATGTCAGTGAGTGATAGCCTGATTGAAGGCTCAGCTCTTTGCTGTTGTGAGATTATTATAGTACTGTCTAGATGTAAGGGGGTGGCCTCAACAAAGCAGAATGATTCACAGGCAAGGTTTTACCATATCAGAGTCTGGAGAGGCTGAAGGAATGAAAAGGAATTCAGGAGGGGTCTGGAAGCCAGGATGGGCAGGGCTCTATGGCCCCTAAGGCTGAGAGAGCCTTCTCTGAACCTGTTCCTCTCCCAGATGTGCCCACATCTGTCCAGCTGGTCTTATCTCATCAATGCTCCATCTTTTGGGGTTTCTTCCGGCTATCCTGGAGAGAAAACATAATGCTCATTGAAGCTCAGAATTGTCCAGTCCCTCACAGTGCAGGTTTATGCACCAAGACAAGTATGGGGGTTTTACTTTATTATGGTCCTGAGACTTTCCTTGTCTTTCTGATCTGGACTGTGGAGAATTCACAAGAGCAGAGCCTTCAGTTATGGTGTTCTTCTTTCTCAGTCTAATTAGACTAAATGTTAAAATATACTGATATTTCTTGTAATATACTGATATTTCTTCAGTTATGGTGTTCTTCTTTATCAGTCTAATTAGACTAAATGTTAAAATATACTGATATTTCTTGTAATTACAACAATGCCAAAAGTTTTTTTATTATTTCTTATTTCTGTGCAGGCATTTAAATAAGTAGATGATGTTTTTTCTGCTTCCTAATTCACTAGAGTTAGCTATGAAGAAAAATTGAGGGTTGGAGGTTTTTTTACCAGATCTCTCTTGCACTCATCCTTCTCCATTATCTCCTAAATAATTTAGCGCGTGGCAGCATATGGGTCATTCACATAAGCGTTGTTGCTTCTCAGAAGTTGCTAAGTGACAAGACTTGCAAATAGCCAATCTTGCGAGCATAGAAAACCTTCTTGAATTGGTTGAAAGTGTAACCTGTGGCATATTGTAGCTGAGTAAAAAAAGTATAACAGTTTCAATGTAGAAAAACTGTTCCTCAATAGAGACGTTTTTGGCTCAGCATATTTCTGAATAAATCTTATGTTGAAATTGCATCTCAGAAGAAATTGGTACATTAATGTTCAGTTTGCATGTCTATCTAAGTTCAGTCATTCAATCTCTTAATAAAACTCTATTATTGATTTTTATATTCTAATTTACCTCAAGGCTCTTCTACACAATTATGGGAAAGAAACAAAAGACAAAATATATTCATGAACAGAATTATTAAAAAAAAAGAACACAAAGCTTTAAATTTGACAGAGAGCTTGAGCAAGTAGGAAGTCACATGACAGTTCAGACAGCTACACAGAAAGCACTAGAGTGCAAAACTGCCCTAAAATTTATAGATAGTGAAAGCTAATGTATGTATGACTTATGAGACTTCCAAGTACAGAGTATCTAAACACTCTTAAAAGTTATATTTGAAAATTCTAACTGAAGGTGTTTGCCATTCATTACAAACACACAGAAACTTGAAATAGATTTAGGTTTGGATTTGACTGTAGTTTCTACTAAATTCTCTGAATGTTCATTTAAGAACCACAGTAATATTATGGTTATGGTGCTACATAAATGAAAGTAGTTCTCTAATGGAGACTTTCACAGTATCACAAGGCATTTTTTCCTGGAAAGAGATCTGTGGATATATATGTGTATGTCTGTATGTATGTATATGTATATATGAATATACATACAAAAATATTCAGAGCAGTAGTTTCTGAAATAAGTATTGAATTACTGAGTTATACCCTGCAATCAAATGCAGTCCTCAGTCTCTTGCTGATCATTTTCTAAGAGGTGCAGATGTAATTCTGCAGGGAGGTTCTCCTGGAGAAAAAAGAAAAGGCAATGGTGCAACTCATCCTATGTGGTCAAACAGATTTGGAGTTCTCAGTGTTGTGAAACCCTTTGTTGTACATGTGACTAACCTAAGAAACTATGTACTTTCCTGTCTGGATTTTATACAAAAAAAAAAAGAGCGGTCCTCAGAACATTTAATTAGCCCAGTGATAGGAGTACTTAGATGGGACTGGTGAGAATTCTTTTTTCATCTGAAACTTCCAGTGAACACAAAAATTGAGTGTGTGATATAAAATCACTAAAAATTGAGCTTAGATTTCTTCTCCAATATAACAGAGCACCTCATGAGGCATTCCCCAGAACAATCCCCCAGAACACCCATCCTGCTGATTCTAACCCTGGGGAGAGCGAAGTTCCAAGTCCCTGCTATGGATACTCAGAAATTCATTCATACTTACACAAATCCTTTTTTACAACCTTGGCTTCCCTGAGCTTGATTTAAATTATTAGACCTTAGTGACAAAGTGTTCCTTCACCTACTTGTAAAATCCTAATTTTGGGGTCCTTAGGGATTCAGCTTAGGGTAAGGCTCTGAGCTTTAGAGTACACTGTGCAGGGGTGTGAAAGGGAGACTCAACTCTTTCATTGTACCACAGAAGTGCAGCTGTAGCTGTGAGAGGCTGAGCTCCTCAAGAGAGGCAAATGAACAAAAGACCAACAAGTGTCTGGACCTCATGGTGTTTCTGTGCTCCGACAGGTAGCTGGTACAGAAAGGCTTTAACCAGTGATGGCATTCTGCTCCAAGAAGTAGTTCAGGTAGCCACTAGGTTGTGTGGCTTAATGCGAAAAACTAAAGAGATGCTACTGAAAATAAGTTCCTCATAGTTTTTTTTTTTTTGTTCCCAGTTCATAATTGGCTAGCAACTTTACTAAGTGTATAATGAATATAAGAGTGCTGTTGGCTGACAGGAGAATAATATAGTGGAGAAAGAATCCATGGTTATGGGACACCACAGTGCTGTGCTGCTTGTCTGGATCAGAAACGTGAGTGATTTGTGTAATTCAGATGCTTTTATCCCTGTCACCAGTGGAGTGGAGCACCAGATGTGTGTCAGTAATGGCTGGGGAAGGGGAGGATGATGAAAAAAGAGACCTGTGCCTTTCAAAGGAGGACAATATCAATTTATGAGCCACAAAAAGGTTCATCGTCCTTTACAATCTCAGAGAACTTGGACTGCAGTCTCTACTGTTGTCACCAACAAACAACAATAACGAAATTCTATGATGCTGTAGGTGATGGTGAAGTACTAATCTTAAATATTGAAACAAATTTTAATTTCTGAGAGGTTATCATGAATAAACATCACTACAGATTTTTTATGCTTCTGTCTAACATGGGTTTTTATTTTAGTCTGTAATGATAAGGATTATGAGAATTTCATGCAACAAGGCAATAGAGCAAAGTAATTCTTTTCCAGAAGTAACTAAATAGAAAAACCTTGTGGCAAAATAGTGAATATATTTCCTGTTGCAATGAAACACCTCATTATTTATTTGACCTTTCGGAATTCTGGTTATTTAAAATTGAACACAAACTTTAAGAGATATACTCATATATGAAAAATATAATGAGATCTATTAATAACTCTAAAACTCTGGTGAACATTTCAAGTATAGAACATACTTCTTGAACTCTGATGACCTTTAGAACTTGAAGAAACATCTAAAGTGAGCACACTAAAAATACTGCTGTGAAGTGTTGGAAGGAGTGAAAGCTGGAATGTATTTAATGCACATGCACATTTGGGAAAAAAAATATACATTGTCAAAGTGTTTTTAAAGTTCCATGAATGAAACCTTTAAGATTTCTCTGTGTTTTTAAGCATAATGGATTACTCAGTAAAGGCTTGAATCTCAGCTGTTGCAGAACTTCTTTTGGGGTATAGGAACAGAATTTTCATTCCATGTCCTCATTGTGTTGCAAAGACATACTTTCAACTACACCCTGCTTGTTGTATGAAAATGACAAGAATTATGGCTCTGTACAAGAAGCAGAAGGATCTCTTGGGGGGGAACAGCTGCTCAGGGAGGTTGTAGTGTCTCCTTCCCCAGAGGCATTCCAACCCACCTGGATGTGTCCCTGTGTCACCTGCCCCAGGTGACCCTGCCTGGCCAGGGGAGCTGCGCTGGGGGATCTCCAGAGGTCCCTTCCAACTCTACTGTTCTGTGATTTGTTCATCATTTTCTATGTTAACTCTATTGTTCTGTGATTTGTTCATCATTTCCCATGTCAGCTGGTGTAGCTAATTTACCATTTCTCATCCACCACAGAAGCCATGGTATAACTCATCCTGCTTCTGTGTCCTGTCTTCCAATAATTTCTGTCCCTGTTCCTTGTACATTCAAAAGGAAATGTCATCATTATCACTGTATTATTCTACCCCAGGTTCCTCTTACAGAGGATATAGACTTCTATATTGTAGAGTTTCCCTATTGCTTTCATCAGGAAAAATGCTGTAATCAGAATCATAATAGTCCCTGTACTGTGTATTTTCCATCACTAAAATCTCAGTGAAAAGTGATTATTACCATTTATTAACTTTCTGACAAGAAAGAATGACCTGATATTGGCTATATTGCATTGCTCACAAGGCATAATATTTAAGTCTGAATATTCACTGAAGAATCCATTAACAGAGAAATTTGTTTTGACATTCTTTGTGAGCCTGCAAAGAGATACATTTATATAATGAGGATGCTGTTACAATTAATTATTTTGTAATTTTTAATGTTTAAAAGGGGTGGGATTTTTTTTTTCTATTTTAGTGTCTTGCTTTTGATGATCTTGTTTCACTATCCACACCCAATTCTGTGCAAGATAGATGGGCTAAAAGCTGATCTGGATTCTGGGATGTTTTTAATGGCAATTTCAGGTGATTCTATTCCTCTGACTGGCTTATCTGCTGGTCTCATGATTGTCAGTGATGGGGGGAGAAGGAGCTGCAGTGCAGGTAGGCAGGAGGGAAAAACAGCTTCAACTCATCTTAGCAATCCAATGAGTTAGAAAGAGCAAGAAACTCAAAACTGAGAGAGGATGAGGAGTTGAGAGGGCAGGAGGACTGAGAGAGCCCAAAATTTAGATTGACTCTCATCCTTGTGGAGCTGCACCCTTAGTCTCACCTTGGGACTGGACTTCTTAAAAGATGAAAAAAGGGAAATGTTTGTGTCAGCTTGATTTATTCTACATCCATGAGTGCTTTCAGTCACATTTTTTAGCTCTGTAAGTTTTGTAAAGGGCAGGTCTTAAAATTGTCAAAGGACAGGGCTGCAATACCTCCTTGACTTAAGCATAGGAGAACATGTTGTTTGGTGTGAACTTTTAGTCCTTTGGAGTGCAGAATGCAGTTCTCAGGAAGCCATGTTATATTGCAACTAATTTGATAGCAGAGAAAAATAATTTCCCAGAAGATTTTAGAACTAAAGGACTCTATTGTTTACAAGATGGGATTGTTTTACTGTGCTGAATTCTTTTAGAAACCACGTGTTCACTTTTCCATTATGAACAAATCATACCCAAAACTTCCATCTCTCCAAGCCCCTGGAATGTGGGGTCTCTTTGTCCCACACCTTTTTCACAGTCCTATGTCAGCTCAGGTTTCAGACCTCTACAAACCTGGTTCCTGCTTTGGGGCTGAGTCTGCAGCAGGATTGAAGTGCAGTGTAGTTTCTTAATGGAGTGGAGTGTATGGGGAGGACATAAGAGGAAAACACAATTTTCTTGCAATCTGTGTGCACCTTGTAAACAGTTTCAAAATGAATGATGAATGAAATGAGAATTCAAAGATAAATTATAATAATAATGTATTGTCAGGAAATGTTATAAGATGTTTTATATATAATGATTAGTTTTACCTTAATTACATCAAAATATAATTCATTCAAATTACTGTGTGTTTGAGTGGAAAATAATTGCATTTTAAATTTCATTGAAAATACTTGGCAAACAAAATGGTAATTAAAAGCAGTTATCATATAAACAAAAAGCATCAAAGCCTATAGGCTATGGATTTTTTATTCCTGGATTTGAAAGCAAGCTAGGCAAAGTAATGATTGAGATTTATCCAAGATTAGCTGAGGTTGGAATGAAAATTAAAAATGAATGTACCATAGCTTCAATATAAAACTCAGATAGAAATTACAATGTCGGTGTCAAGGTGAATTCCTCAAGATATGATACAGGCCAAGCAGCTGTATTGTTTTGCTTTATCAATTGAATAATTACTTTCCAACAAATTAAATAATCATACTGTAATGCTGCCTGTATAATGTAATCTTGTGGTTATGGATTTCACTGAGTTTTTGTTTTCACTTCCTCTCTTACCATTCTCTAACTTTTAAATTTTTTTCAGTCTCTTTTCCCTGTATATTTTTTTATTTGCTTTAGAAGGAAAGCCATCATAGCCAGTGCTGTTTTGTACCTGCAGAAAGACATTAAAGAGCAGTCCTCATGGAAGGTTCAATATTCCTGTGTAATTCTCAACCCCCCCTTTCCTTTCAAGCACTGAAGTCTTTTGCACATATAGTGAAGGTCAAAACCTGAGTTTTATGTTTTGCAGTTTTCCATTTGTGCTGTAGAGTTGTCTGGTAGCTTTAAGTGAGATCAAGATATTAAGATGAGTTTTCTTTTCTACTTGTGTGTATATATTTATATATGCAATTTCTATCTTGGCACAGTCACTGTCTTGAAGAGTTCCTGATCTGTTGAAAGGACCAAAAAAGGGTATTGTTGTTCTTATCATGTTCTAAATGGAAAACTGACACCAAAAATTCTTGTACAAGGTTGTACTGAGCCGGAAACAGAGCATGAGTTCATCCCATTTTAAAACAGCACATTCACAAGTTGCCTTTCTGACTTTTAAACCCAAAAATATATTTGAAATGACAATTTCCAGAATTGAATATTTTACTCTCATTTGAGGCACCCCCAATGAACCCTTCTCAAGCCATGGTATGCAGGAAATGGCAGTTTCCTCAGGAAGATAAAAATGGGCTGATTATACTGAGCAAAGCTGGAGTGTACAGCTTGACCTGTCCTTTTCTCATTGGGGTTCCCTTTTGTCTCTCCTGCCTCCAGCAGAAGCACAGGGTGTGTGTGTCACATCAGAGAGGGATGAAGAACGCCCTTTTGAACATTCCAGTGTACAAGACTGTGGCAGTTTCCACTTTTCACTCTCTTACTGTTTTTACCACTTAGAAATGCAAAAGCAAGGGGAGCACAGATGATGAAACCAATACTTTTCCAGATTCCATTCTGAATAGGGTTTTTTCTTCAGAATTATTGATATAAAAATCTTTTACATCTCTGTTCTTCTCTAAAGGTTGCTACTTTTTATTGCTTGCTGCATGATGACTGATTTTTTCATGAGCTGGATCCAATTTCTTTAGGATTGGTAAAAGCTTTTGCCTTGAGAACAGACAAAGATTTTATTCTTTTTGAGTCTGACTCTTATTGATTTGATGTCCCCCAGAAATCTCTTCAGAGGAACATGCTCTCCTTACAGAGGTAGATTAACTGTTTGACCTTTAAGAACCACATGAAAATCAACTCTCTTTTAAATGTAAAAATGTCATCTGGTAATAAAAGGGACTTCTTAACGTGTTTGGGAGAAAACTGAAGCTTTCCACAGTATTTTTGCTAGAGCTTCACTCTATATTCTGCAGCTTGCCTTGTGGCAGATTGTTTCATTATACAGCAGTATCATTAATCTTTTTTATTATCACCTTAAAGATAAACAAACAATGATTTTGTTGTGTTTCACACAAGTAGTGCATTTTAATTTCGTAGGCTTGTATTATTGACTTAAAAAACCTGCAGTGTTTCAGCTTGAAATACTGACTTACAAGTATGAAAACTCCATTCAAATGTGAGGAGATGGCATCTGTTGTGAATATTAAACAAAGTGTGTGATTTTTATCTCTTCCACATGGAGCTTAGTATTAACTAGGAGAGCTGATATTAATTAATTTGAGAGGTAATGACTTGTCATTCATTTTGCTTTCATGAAAATAATTGTGCTGTTTTGTGGACCACACTGAAATCAGGTATTTTCAAGGATCTAAAGGTCACATGGTGGAGTCCATTTCAGTGATAATAATTGAAAATTCACGTGGTTTCATAATCTACCTCTGAAATTTATTCCTTTATTTTGCCACTTCTCAAAGTGTTGTTTTTCTTTTTTTGTCTAACAGTGAAAGATAATAATGCTGCTGATTACGACAAATTAATTATTTATGGGGATTAGATATAATTTTCTCAATTTTAGAGTATGGAAACATGGAGAGGTGACATTTATTGGCATTTATTTCTACTAGTGTTATGATTTAAAATTCATAAGATAATTGTACACTTGTAAATGCAATAAGTGAGAACTTTTCTGGGAATGTCCTTATTAAATTTGTGGCTACTGAAATAAAGTTTTGTTTCATTGTTTAGCATTCAAAGCTGAGGCATTGCAGTCCCAGGGAAAAAAATACATCAAAAGCAAAACAAAACCCAACAGACAATCTTATGCAGACAGAGATGCAATTGGTCCATCTTTAGGACTTTGGAAAGTGTAATAATGATGTAAATGACCAGAATTAGAAGATGAAGTTAGTTTAGAATGTCTTTAGGGGAAATCCAGATAGATATTTCTGTTATTCCTTGGCTCAGGTGTTCAGAGCTCTGTATTCCCACTGTTCCTGCTGGTGTACATTATACATGATAAACTGAAATATGCAAGTAAGAATGAGCAGTGATTTAAAACACACATGCACAAAGCAGGGGCAACCAGAATTATTCAAGAAACGAGGAATACAGAAAAAATTTATAATAAGTGTGATTTAACTTGAAGATTGCAACATTATGTTTTGTTTCAGAGTATTGGCCTGGATTCATTAAGCACAAGTAGCCTGTTGGTGACATTTTTGCTACTGTAAACTATCATAACTTGAAGGCTCCTCATTTAGCACTTTTTTCATAGCAGACAGGGATTTTTGTTCTTTTTACCTTAGAATGAAACATTTACAGAACAATATGTATGTGCAATGAATTAGTTTATTTTAAGCTGCCTTTCTTGAAGATTCTTGCTATTTTTAGCCTGGTTCAATTATGATTACTAAAGAAAAGAGGTTCTGGAGACTGCATTTCTCTAAGTGCTCAAGGCGAAAGCGTCATATTTTCTCACTCTTCCTTGGAATTCATCCAAAGCCAATTCAGTTTAATCTGCCTGCTGCTGCTCTGGAAGTGACATCTGTTCAAATTTACACTCTTTATCATGGCTGACATGTTGTTTGTGCGTCTGTTTACCCCAAGCCTTGTTCCAACTGCCTCTCGCAGATAATTTGTGATTTTTTCCTTCAGTCTCTCACAGGTTGCTAGGCATTGAATAGCTGCATTTGGAGCTTTGCTATTATTTTTTATTTCTCTTCCTCAGCTTTGCAATTATGTTTTGAAGAGCAAATGAGAAGTCTAGATGCAACATGTGTATCAACAAATATACTGAGAAAGGTTAGATGAGAAGTGAATGGGTTGTGGGGGATGTGGCGCACCAGCAATAACCATCAGGTTATCATATGTACATCTAGTAAATTATGGGCACTCATATCTATACATTCACTTTGTAAAATAAATATTGCTTTATAATTTTAGCTACAAAACCGGTCCTAGGCCAAACAACTACATCCAGACCATATTTTTCTGACAGGCAGTTCATATTTATTTCTATGGAGATGAAAATATTTGTGCAGTAAGAATTCAAAAATAGCAAATTGAGTCTTAAAAGCCATGAGATGGCCTTTGAATCAGAACTGTTATTTAAAAATATTCTGAATACTTGAATATCCATTGATGTTTTGGATAAATGCAGATTTCCATTTTCAAATTTTCCCCAAAATCTTGCAGTCACGAAATCACCATCAAATGTGATATTTCCAGTTGGTCACTCCAGGAGTGAGAGTCACAATAAATGGAATTGCAAAAGAGATGATAAGAGCTGTCATCTTTATGTATATGAGGAAAACAAACTCTGTGGAGCAGCACAATTTCAAAAGAACATTCATAGCTACCATATGTACTGAAGGGTAACCCTGAGACTATCTTAAACATTGTAGTTTTGGAGTACTGCAATGGGAGTGAGCTACTGGAATGGGCTGAGGAGAGCACTGACAATCACTGCCTCCTGCCTCTGTAAGGTCACACAAAATAATTATGTGGATTATGGTATGTACTGAAAGAAGTGCTCAATTATAACAAAATAATTTACATTGAAATCTGATGTAATTTTTAAATATCAGAGAAGGAAAGAATTAATAAAGTAAAATCAGCCCCATTTTAAAGTATTTGGAGCTGAAACATGAAAAAAAAATCTTAAAAAATGCAAATATTTTAATTTACTGGTATTTAATGTGATAGAAATTATCAAACACTGAAACAGTAAAGTCTCCATTTGGGTTATTATTGATTATCCTTTTTTTGGTTATTATTCTGCCCTTCCAGGTAAGAGGGTGAACCTGAGGAAAAGCCATTGCCCAGACTGTGGTTCCCACAGTCACACAGGGCCGTGCACGGGCACCATGGCCCACCCACACTGACTTGCTCCTTTTGGCATCCATCTGTATTGATCCTTCCCCTGCTCCTGTGACAGGAGCCTGCTGGCTGATGAGCAAACAGGAGCTGACACACCTCTGAGCCAAACCTGCACAGCTGCAGGATCCATCTGGAGCCCGCGTCTGCTGGAGACAGGGAAGCACACTGCAGAAATAGCAGTGCTGCTCTTGGCATCGTGCTCCCTCCCTTCCCAGGGCTCACAGGAAGGTGTGTTCCCACTGGAAATGCACACCAAAGTTCGTGGTATTGATCCAAGTAGTTGGGAGGATCTGTTATTACAGTTCTCTGCAAGGGTAGTCGCAGCAAAGCGCCCAGTCTTCATGCTAGAGAGACTGTAAGCAGGCAGGATGGGTTTATTGATGGAGAATTCTTTACATGGCCTATATGTAAAAGTTTCTATTCAGAATAACTCCTTCAAGTCATAACAAGTAACATGCAACAAGTCATCAACTGGATGTCCAGTGGTATGAACTGTGTTTTTTACTGTGCCTTAATTAGTGAAATATATTGAGATCTAATTTCTCTTCTAGTTCAAAAGGCCACTGCCTGAACAATTAATGAATTTCTCAGTATATGAGTTTAATCAGTTTCTCACTGCATGGCAAGAGTTTGTAGCATGTCTGCAAGTTAAATTCCTTGATTATTCCTCTTACTATTTTGGAAGTTTTTCTGAACTGGAAGACAGCATGCATGGGTGAGTGCATTGTAAAGCAGGAAAAAAAAGGCTGAATGCAAAACAGTTGTATATGTAATCACCTTGATTACTGTACTCAGTTTTGCTCCTCCTTCTGCTACACATTGTTCTTTGTATGACATAGAGACCATATCATCAGTCTTTATTAGATTCAATTGCCTTTTAAGCTGACTCCCAGAGTAGGCTGAAAATACATACATATATATATATATATATATATATATATATATATATGTCATTGGACAACATGGGATGGGTAGATTTTTATCCTATGTCAGCATATTCATATTAGCCCTTCTCACTTGCTAATTAAAAGGAAAATTCTCCGTATCAGGTCGTCCACATAAGCAGCTTGTGGAATGCAGACCAGGAGCTGACTTCTTCTATTTGCTTTTGCAGTGCAGAAAAATAGCTTATCTTGATTGTTCTGTGCTTTAGGAGAGAAAATTCTGGAACATGTTGCCATAACCACCAACATGGGGTCAAAATGAGCTTGTAGGAAAGTGTTCCAAATTTCCTAAGTGAAACTTTTTCCCCCCTTTATTATCAATGTAGAACTGTTTCACTAAGTAATGATCTTCTCAGTCTGAAAAAACCACCCCAACAATTATATAGTAAATTTCCCACCAGTTGACACCTAAAATAAGTATATTTGAAACAGTCCCTTGTTTCAAATTATTGCTTATGTTCTCTTGCTTTACAGAGGTATCTGAGGCCAGCACTGTTTTCACCTCTGTGGAAAAGGGTAATTTTCTGAGTGTCTTAGGGAGATGTGGCTTGATTATTCTGTCTTGGAATATTTGATTTCCACAACATTAAAAGTGAGCTGTTAGCATAAAAGGAATGCAAATATCTCACATAAAATCAGCTGTGCTGCTGTCAGCAGCTCTCCAGAAACAGTGGGAGATTCCCCCAGCCCCAAGGCACCAGCTGCCATTGAGCCTTGCCAAGGCTCTGCTGAGCACTCAGGGGGAATAGGCTCAGTAACCATCAATGGCAAAAGCTCTGAGGAAAAATAACAAACTACTTTTTAAGCTTGAAGAGGAACTCAGTGCACCCCTTTTCTGTGGTGCAGCTCAGTGTGTCCCAGAGTGCAGGGTTGGGCTGATGCTGCATTCGGGGACACAAGGTCTGATTCCACAATGCCAATCCACAGAGCAGCCCTCTGGTGTCTGGGCCTTGGGCTGTTTCCTTGTGGAACCTGTTCCAGCTGATACAGCCTGGAATGCCCATTCATTTAGTGCAATGAGCCTTTTCCAGTGCTTTTTTTTCTGATCTGAAATAATTTCATTTACCTTTGGTGTTACTAATGGCTCAGTATTTCTCATGAAGTTGTATGAGAGTGAACAAAATCAGCCTTTTGGCTGTGTGCAAACTGATTACTCAGAGCTTGGCTTTCATGGCTTCCTACCAGCAATTTCCTGGTTATGCAGAAGGCCTGAAGACGTGCACTGGTGTTACTCCTGGTTTGTGGTGGCAAATGCCATTTGTCCCAAAATGTCTGGAAAGTAGTCTCCTCTTTGGGTGTGTGTTGGTCTTCAAGGTCTTTTCAACCCCAAAAAATCTACGCAAAAACTGTTTTGTTTTTCTTTTTTCTCCGTAAATTATGTTATCTATGGTGCAACAGTCTCTAGGATTACATAATTCAACTTCAAATTCCACCTACAAATAGAGACATGCCATCTAGTACTTTAGTCATAGAGATCCAAACCTGATTCTTCCTCTTTTTTCCAAGACAACAAGAGCTACACATGAAAGTCTTGCCAGGATTCAATTTTAAGCATTGAAATCTATGAGAATGGAGATTCAGTCTAAATTTTAGTCATTAAAGGTATTTTGAAAACACCACCACCCCTCACTCCAGATTAATGACTTTAAGTAGACTGAAATCTAAAAATTGGTGCTCTCACTGTACTGAATAAACTTTCAGGAGTTTTTTGTTTTTTTTTAATTTTATTAATGACAGTAATTTAATAGGATTTCTTTTCTGTTAGGGCATTTAATAGAAGCTCAAAATATGAGGAATAGCAGTTGTAGTTTTTTAGTTTTTCTGGAAGAAACCTGACAGGACTTGTGCTATGTCACACACAATTATTTTGGTGTATTTTCAATAGCTGCATCATGTAAACTAGTAAAGCTCCCACTGTTTCTTTTTTTTATGATCTGTTTAGCTTTTCAAGACCAAAGGTGGTCTTTTTCATCTCTCTGTCATATCTTCCTAAGCAGAGGGGAAATTGGAGCAGACAGTTTTAATACCTTAACATACAGTAAGGAAGGTGGGAACAGGCAGAATATAAAAAACCTATCTAAAATTCAGCATATTAAGTGCCTTTAGCTGGAAAAGGACTAAGGTGTTATAACTTAATAATATCTTATTTGAATCATATTTTGGGCTAAAAATAAGGGAGGAAATGCAGCTCAGATTTGTGATAGAGTATATTGCTTTTTGGAGGATAGTTGTTACTTATTCATTACCCTGCATTCTGCACGGAAGTGAAAGTAGGTTCAAATTAGCATTTATGTATTATTTGGCATTTAGTTTATGATAGTCTGGGTCAATAATTAAAAGGCATACTTTTTCCTGTTATTAAAACTTTTCCTATAACCTTCACTAACCCACAAAAGTTAATGTTTAAAAAAGAATAAAGTGATACTTGCCTCAATATATCTTAAATTTGTTTCAGACAGTTCTGGAGTAACTGCAAATATCAATTAATAGCTGATCAATGAATTTTTTTATAGTATTTGTGTCAAAATGTTATGGGCAGCCCTTATGGCATCCAAGCTGGTTGCCTAAGAAAAGCAATTATGGATTTGGGCAGCTCATGCAGGGGACCTACTCTTTCACTTCAGGTTGCTTAGTTTGCATCAAGGCTGAATTATAGAGAGCTAGAAAGGGTAGTAAGAGAAAAACAGAATTCTAAATCCTATGGAGGAACTGAAAATGCTCAGAAATACACATAAAATTTGTAAAATGTTTTGAGTAATACAGTTGCAATCCCAAACATTTTGACATAGGAAAAAATAAATATAATTTATCTTCTTGTGATGGCTTGACTATTTATTTCATTTGCAGTTAAAAATGTAATTAAGAAGGCTTTTGGAACAGTTTATAGATGAGTTTTTTTCTTCAGATTGCATTTTTTAAAAAAACATTATCTGTGAATATATATGAAATAATATTACTTTGCCTGATTCTATCAAGTACATATATAATGAAAATAGGCAGGAATAGTAATTTAAAAACATCATTCATTATAATTTCAGAAGTTACTGCAACACTATGTCATTAAATATGAGAATATAAATAAGCAAAGTGTTTGGTTTATATATGCAATTATTCTGAAAATTCAGCAACTAAAAGGAAATTTGTCAGAGGGTGTAAACATTTGCTATAGTAGGAATATTGCTTTAATCTTATAGCAGCCAGGAGGACCCAGACATTTATCAGCCCAGAGCTGAACTGGGCCTGGAGCTGAGCAGAGACTGAGCCCCTGGTGCCAGTGTTAGACCTGGGCTGTAAAAAAGCCATTTCCTCTGTGAAGGTGTTATTAAAAGCTTTGGAACCATTAGAAAATAGACTTGTGTATCTTGATTCCCAGCTTTCTAGAGCTGAGACATCCCTCTTTCCTATTTACTTCCTCAACTACAAACTGAAAGTGACAGGTAAGTAAATATTAGTAGACCTGGTTAATAACAGTGCTGTTTTAATTCAGATAAACTCATGCAAGTAACTTCAAATAAAAACAGAGTATAACCCTGGTGAAAGGTTTGTCAGGCACCTGATATTAGCCAACATTTTAAGAATAAATGTTCAAGTCTCATAATTTTGAATACAAATAATTGCATAATTTTAGGCTGGATATTTTTAAAAATTTCCTCACTAAAGGGTTTTGAGGTGTTGGCACAGCTTCCCAAGGAAATTGTGGCATCACTGTGCTTGTGCTCAAATGAAGTGTAGAAGTGGCACTTGGGGACGAGGTTAGCTGGTGGACATGGTAGTGCTGGGTTAACAGCTGGACTTGATGATCTTAGAGGGTTTTCCAACCTAAATGATTCTATGATTCAGTAATAACATGTACACTTTCCACATCTGCCTCCTCTACTCCTTGTTTTGCAAAAGCTCATATGATGAAGTACTTCAAGTTTAAATTTCTGTTTTGTAGTTTCACCCTACTCAATCCACTCTTTGACTGTAAGAAAAGAGCCAAGTCCCTGAGCTGCTGTGAAGAGGATACAGAGATGTTGTGTAAATCAGAAAGGCAATTTTATATGACAACATAAATCTTTACTATAGGTGTACACTCAGTTGTGTTACTAAGACTCAGTTCCCTTTAGACCTCATTCAAAAATGTGAAAAACACAAAAGAAATATTTACTGGAATCCATACTATGTTAGAAAAACTGCAAAGATGCAAAGTGCCTGCAGTTTAGAGCTCATTTATTATTGACTTTATTATGCATTTAATGATAATAACATTCAAAGGAAATGAATTATCAAAGATATGATCTTCATATGCATGTAGAAGGGAATAAAGATGAGGGGTAAGAATATTATTATGTGAAAAGGTTGGTAATGAACCAGAAAAAAGTGAAAAACACACTGAAAAATAATTGTACAACTATCACTGACATTTATAAATCCAAGGGTCTTATTTTATTTGATATCAAACTGGATGACTGTTAAACTTGAAAATTTTAAGATAGAAACTCATAAATAATGACAGAGGATGAACTAAAACTTTATGATTAAAAAGAATTCTAGCTCTTTTATTTAGGTTTAAAAGTTGATAGCTTAGAAGGCACTAGAGAGGCTCTATTTTAGGACTCCATAAATTAATGAAGTTAAATTGAGATTATTTTCATTCTTGCCTGTTAGAAGTATTTAAATCTAACCTGACTTGAGCCATTTATAATAAATTCTCATGTTAATTTCTTAGCTGTTGTGCAGTCTATCAAAGGATATAGATGTAGTTTTAGATATTATAAAAGTAGACATGTGAAGCCTTATTCACTTTAGGGTGTCTGCCCAAGGCTGGAATTTAAATTTATGGAAACTATGTTGGTTATTTTCATCATCCTAAGCACAAGTTTATTATGTCCTGGAGTATTACTAATTGTTAATCGATTTCAATTTTGCATGATAAATTTCATTTTTCCAGAGGTACTCACTTCTTATTCTCTTTCTTTTGCTTTGCAAATGTATTTTTAATTGGCAATCTTACAAACTGTGTTAAAATGTCTTTTTAGTATAAGCAGTTAATATCTCATCATTTCTTCAATAAATCAATCAGTCAATCTATCCCATTTATTTCATATAACGTTGTCATTTGCTTTAGTTTAAATAACTGATTTCATTATGTGGAAGCCATTTGTCCATGTTCCCTACTGCTGCATAGCACACAACAACAAACTCACTGAGCTGTGCAGTGCAGAGGAAGCGAGGGAGAATCTAAATATTTTAGAGGTCTGTAGAATCTCTGCAATAGCCATTGATCATTACTGATAATTATTTCCTGGACTGCTTAGTCCAGGACAGATCTTAAGGGTCTGAGTATTACTTAAAATGTTATTATTTCCAGAGCTGTGACTGTCCCAAATGGCTTTGTCACAAACCGGAGTCATGACTGTCATGTTTCTGAGTCACATCTTTGGATGCGTTCACATGAGAGTAAGTGAGGGTGATTTTTAGGAATTTTGTTTCTAGGCACACAGACTGATTCTGTGATGTTTTGTGCATCTTCAGTTACCAGTAGAGCAACAGGTTCCAAACAGAGGAACATAGCCTATATGTTAATCTACCATTTTTTAAAGTATTAATTTTATATGGCATTAAACCAAAAACCCTAGTAAAAAAGAAAAATCTTGAGAAAAAACATGTGTAAGGGGAAATGCTGATAGGACCTGAACTTTCCAGTGGTGATTGTGTGGTTTGCCTGCTGGTTCAGCCATTCTGTGCTCTCCTAAAGGGTTTGGGTCACCACAGAGCTCACACAGGCTCTGGGTGTGCTGGTGGTGCCACCACCTCTCTCTCATCTTGACCCCTGGACTTTGCAGATTCGTTGTGTCTGACCTCACCAGACACAAGCTGTACAAATTGTGTTGGTCTGGTTTTTCTTACTCTCTTTCAAGAAAAAGGCTCTATCCTGGTGTGGCTATTTGTTTAAGAGTTGGACTCATTGATCCCTGTGGGACCCTTCCAACTCAGAATATTCTGTGATTCTGTGGGAACTGCAGCTCAGTTCATCACACTCCGTAGTGTCACAGTTACTGTCCCAGTAAGATTAATTTTTTATTCTGTTTTCAAGAGTCTTCTCTAACCCCGTTGAAGATAAATGGGAAATGATTTGATATCCAACTTAAAGTTAATGCTTTTACATAAACATTGTACTTCCTTCCAATAAGTCTACCCTACCATTTTTACGAATGGCAGCTAGATCATAAATGAAAGACTTTTTTTCAGTTCATCTGTTTTATGTCTGATTATTTCACACAGCAGCAAAGGAGGAAGAAATGTTTGGGAAAAAATGAGTTTGTAAAATCACAAAATTTGGCAGAATCTCCAAAGGGTGGATGTAGTGTTTGATTCTACTTTTAATTCTCTTTTTAACTGACTAGATGTAAATGTGAAAATATCCCATTAAAGAAATGTACAGCAAGTCGTTAGCAAAGAAAGCACACCAGAATACAGATTCACTCAGTCTTCCTTCTTAAGTTCTTGTTTTTCTTTGTCTTTTTAGCCATGATGAGTACATAAATGAGCAGCCTAATTAAAGCTGAAATTGTGTGAAGTTTTTAGAAATATCTTTCCATACAGTTGGTAATGTTGTTAGAATTCTGTTAGCTAATTTAATAACAATTATCTTAGGTAAAGGCTATCCTGTTTTTTTTTTTTTTTTAACAGGATCTCACTATGACTAATAGGTGTTAAAAGATTGTCTCTAATACTTCCTAAAGCTTTAAGGGCTCCACTTTGACAAAAGTGCTTAGAAATTTCAGTCTTGTGGCTTATGGAGAAGAGAATGCGTCTAATATGAGCCCGTAAATGCAAAATAGCAGCTGCCTTCAATGGTGCACTTAAAATTTATTTTGAATCCTGATGAGAACAGTCTATAAAATAATTTACTTTTTTTAATGTAATGACTAGAAATAATTGGAAAAGGAGAAATCCTTGGAAAATTTCCAATGAACAGTCTAAAAGTGTCACAAACTCTTCTGGTCAAAAAAACTTGAAAATATCGGTGTAACTTTTGCAGAGACTGATAGGTAAACTTGGTAAAAGCTATGCTCCAGAAAGCATAATGCAGAGGAGAGAACCAAGTTGGGAAGAAATCACATTACAATGTAATAAAATATACAAAGAAAAGTAATTCAAATATTTATGGGAACATTGAGTTTTTGAATATCTGATTTCTCAGTTTTGTTGATATGAGGAACTAGAGACACTTGTACAAATCTTACTTTTTAGACACACTTGTAGAGAATATTCTTTATAATTTTTGTATTTCTTTCTAGAGGATAAAGTAATTACAGGTTGTTTCTGCCTAATGATAGAGGGTAAATGACATCAGTAATGAAATATTAGCCAAAGGGGACCAAACTTATTTCTTGCAGATCACCTCATTAGCTTGTTTCCAAAACATGTTCACCAGAGTGAAATTGGAGCATGTGACTGGCTGTAGTGACAAACATCTGTTGTCTTAGTTCCTAAAGGGCTTTGGGGAGTGGGTAAAGACAAACAGTTCTTATTTAATCAGGTTCTATATAACCTGAGAGACACTTTTTGTCATCTGTGGACTTGTCATAATCTGCTGTTACTCCTTAAAAATTACTTATGGGGTTGAGTTTCTCTTTAAAGTTGCATGATCTTTTAGTAAAGGAATTATTTCCTTCTGCTTTGCAATGATTACAAGTGTGAGAGCTGCTGCTCATCAAACAAACCCAACCAACCAGGCAAACCTGTCTGTACTCCAGAAAAACACCCGAGGGACTGAGCAGTCCCATCTTAAAAACAGAGAAATGTGGGAGCTCCATGGGACTATGCAAATGAATAAAACTTTATCTTTAAACCTGTTCATTATTGATGATAATGAAAAGGAGGCAACAACATTGGATATTCTTTTCTGTTTCCCGTGCATTAACAGAATCTGTTTCTCTTCACTCTGAATATTTTTGTGTCTGTTTAGCTGCTGATATAACGACAGCCCTGCTTTTAAAGTGGTTTAAAAACTCTAGGTGTTATCTGGAAAAGGTTTCTAGGACACTCTCAGGAGTTAAGCATGGGGTTATAAAAAAGTAGTTTTAGTTGACTTTGAGGGCAGTGATGTACATTTAACTGAAAGAACCAATTCGACAGTGCTTGGTTTGTCAGTGCTAGTAAAATGACTGTCCTTGTTTAGCTAATTAACAAGTCACATCTTAGGGGATTTGAAATTCAAACATTAAAAAGAGTAAAATGTTTCTTAGTGTCTGCACGTTTCTAAAATTAGGAGCTGTGAATATTCCCCAAATCAGTGAGATGCTACTCTGAGTTAGAGCTGATTCAGCTTTCCAGTATCTCATAGCTAATTAACAGCTTTGCTTTGAACTCAGCCCTCTCCTTCACCCCCAGAACAGCATTTTCAGTGCTGTTTGCGCATGCAATCAGATGGTTTCACCATGGCATTTTTGAAAGCAGGCGCTCACCCAGCTCTCCTTGGTTTGAGCTGATCCTGACTCAGATCCACTCCCAGCAGTGATCGCTGCTCCTCTCCAGCTGATGCTGCTGCCCCAGGAAGGATGTGCTTGCCTGAGACTCTTCCTGCCACACACTGCCTCTTTTAGCTTGTTTCCTGGGATTGTGGGGGGTTTGGGTTTTGTTTGGGTTTGGTTTTCAGTTAGAAGGCCAAGGCAGTAAAACTTGAAGCAAGGGAGGTGTTAAACTGAAGGAATGTTCTTGGAAAGGGAATGAACTAACTCAGCAGCACAGAGGCAGCTCACTGTTTCTCTCCTTGTGAATAATGCATTACTCCATCAAGAAGGTTGCTCCTGCTCAGCTCATACTGAGTGGCAATACTGTATTAGCTACAATTGCAGACATGTCCAATGAACACAGAAATGTAGGAGAAACATTTTTTCTTCTCTCCACGTAGAGCCTGTAGCCCTGGGGAGTATTTGATGTGATGCAGCACCACAGCTTGTGTTTGACTGGAGTGCAGGCTGTGCCTGAGAGCCAGATACACTGCATGCACTTCAGAGAGCATGTCTGGGAAAACAAGCCTTGCTGTTACTGACTGAGGACATGCACAAAAATAAAAAGTCACTTTTTTTGAAGAAGAAACTGGAGTGTTAACAACTGATATTAGCTACAGGTATTGCCATCATGGAAAAGAATCAATTAATGTAGCTGAGTTTCGTTTGGGATGTACTGGTGTAACTACCTATCATTGCAGAGACTTCACCTGACACCCAGAGATGACCTGGATCATGGGGCACAGAGGAATTCTGTCATTTGTTTAGTCCAAGCTGGGGATTGTGCTGCAACTCCCAGGCATCCAGGTTTCTTTCTTCTGAGTGCTGGTTGGGAGAGAAGAAGGATTTAGAATATTCACTTCAGTCTCAATATTCACTTCATGTGGAATTAAATCAGTTCAGAAGCAGAGCCACGGATGCTTGGAAGTGTTTCCAAGTTTCCTGCTGTAGATCTAGTAAAAAAACCACCCCAAACCAACAAGAACAAGCCTTAAGGGGCCAATGGAGAAAATGTGTTTTCAAAAGTAAGGTGATAGATTTGGGAAGACTCGTTTTGGGGGTCATATGTGATGTAGAACAATTTGAACTACATGTATTATAATGGGATTGCCACAAAGAAAGCTACTTATGAAAATTAAGAAGTCTAAAAAGACTCCATTTTCAGCTCATTAAAATTCAATTAGACCGCTTGTCAGCAGAAAAATTTCATCTTGAGATCCTTGAGAAGTTGAAGTTATCCTTGAAATTCTGTGACATGCAGCTACCATTCCTCATTCGCCAGGTGACAGATTAATCAATCATGGCAACCAACTGGATATTGCAACAGTTTCATACTGAAGAAAAAAAATCCAGGGTTAGTATCAGTAAAATTTTGAGTATTTTTACTAAAGAAAAGTAGTATTTCGTTGTCAGGTAACAATTACCAGAGGTTTCATTATTATCCCCCTTTTACCAGATTTGCGTCTGTGCAGAAACCATGATTTAAGGGCCACTACTTTTCGGAGATGCAGACATTATTGCACTTACAGAGAATTATCAAGTACCTTATGGTTGCATAAAATCTGATTATTATACTTAGAAATCTTTTTTTCTATACTACTGTTTAATTTTCTTCACAGAGTTAAATATTATTATATTTGTAGCTACACAGTAAATTGAGAGATATTTGTAGATAACAGTGACTTAGGGATTAATTTAGGGATTCACACCTAGGAAGCCTAGGTTAAAAAAAAAAAAAGTTTCTATTAATTTGAGATCATACTTTTGGAAGCACATTTAAATAAACTGCCTTTAAGAAATCATGTGAGTTGCAGCTTAGTCTTTTCAGAATGGAAATGAACAAGTACCACAATGACACCAGTTGACAAAAGGACACAAAATACAAGTTAAATGAAGAAAAGTCCTTTTAAAAATTGGTAAAAGAACCAATGATATGGGAATATTATAAATAATAATATATATGTGTAATGGAAAGAAATATCTAATCAGATGATGCTACTCTTAAAAATCCTTCTCCCCACTTTCACTTGACTTAATGACCCAAACCTTGACAAGTCTTTGCTTTTAAGTCAGGAACTGACAAAACCAGTGTCAATTATCTTTCTTGTGAATTCTTTATGAGGAGAAAACATCTGATGTCAATACTTCAGGGCCAAGAGCGAGGAGCAGCACTCAGTTAACTCAGCCTCAGTCAGTGGCACCTGCAGGTAATAACAGAAATGGATTTTGATCATTAGAATAAAGATGTTAGATATTGTTGGTAATACTTTTAGAGCAAGGTTACAGGGATTGAGAAGGACACAGCAAAAAACGCAGATTGCCAGAGGTGTGATCAATAACATCTTCCTTCTTAAAATTTACTTTACCCTGTGGAAAGTGGTCTCAGTACAGACTGAGGCCTGAGGTTGCTCTCAGCAAGTTTTTTGAGCAGACTTGAGCATTATAGCCTTAAAGAATATTGTCTAAGCATGAAGTATAAATTAGCCTTTCTGTGACACAGATGAGAAGTGTCTTTCTGATCTATTTATGGGTGTCTGTGTGTCTTTGTAGCCTCCCCACCATTTCAGCTGAGGAATGACACATTTTAGAGGAGTCACATTCATGGACTCCATCCTACTTTCCTCAGAGTTGCTGTTGTAAATTAAAAGGTACTCAAGCACCTTTGAGGAGTGGTAGTTCAGCTTCTCTGCTTTCCAGTCTTTGGGAATCCTGCTTTTATTCTCTAGGGCATAATTATTCATCAATGCATCAGTAGAAAGGCTCAAACGTTAATTTAGATGTATTCTCTGCTACTTAAAGCAAAGTTGTGGGGCTTTTATATTTCACTGTTTAATCCCAGAGGAAATATGATTAACATGTTTTGGGCTTAGTAAAGTTATGATAATAATGTAGTCACTTTCTTAAAAAAATTATCCTCATTCTAACAAGCTTTGGTTAATTCAATCTTCTTTGCTTTAGAAAAAGGTTTTTCTTTGCTAAATCGCCATCCCTGGAGGGATTTAAAGGACATGTAGATGTGCTGCTTAAGGACATGGTTTAGTGGGGATCTGGCAGTGTTATGTTAATGGTTGGACTTGATGATCTCAGGGATCTTTTCAAACAAATGATTCTATTCACATGGACCTGTCAATCAAATGCTGGTTTTTATACCACCTCCACATACCAGGTAGCTCTTAGGCAGATATATAATGCAAAGGGTAAGCTAACCTTTTCAACTGAATAGAAACAAAAAAAATGGAAATTGCTATGTTTCAACAAATGACATACTATGTGGTCTTATCTTTTTCCTGATTCCTCCAAAACCATGCAAGGCTCCATAGCTGTTTTTCACACTCATAATTGTATAGATGCTAATCTCCTTCAAATATTTACTCACAGCCAAGTCCTCCATTCATGTGTCAAACACTCTAGGGGGTTACGAAGAGAGAAGGGGAGAACATACCTAAAACACATAGAAAATTAATTGAAAAAAGCAGCTTTTAGTGTGTTTATCCTCATACAGCAGGCACGTTTCTAAAAGTATAATTGAGAGAGGAAAGGAATGAGACTGCTAGGGCTCCATTGATGGGAACTTCTTTGCCCACAGTTATCCTGTTCATCATAATCCCTCAAAGGAAACTTGCCCTTGTAACAAGTATTGGCTCATGTATTATTCTGTGTAATATAAAGAGGATTCATCTATTCTCTACATCCAAGCTCAGCATGCAGCCCCTCTGTTCTAAAGTGCCTGGCTTACCCTGAGCCTGTTTACAGTGCCTCTGACATTTTGAACTGCAGAATGTGACAAGCTGACAGTGCCTCTGATTATAAAATCAGCTCATCTGCTGATATTAGGAAAGAGCAAGATGATGCATGAAATAGGTTTTAAATAGCTCATGCCATGCTCAAAAATATGCACATTTCAACTACTTTAAGAAAGGGTAGACAGTATGTGGCTTTAGATTATTTTGTGTATTCATTTGGCTTGGAGACTGTGCTATATTAATTATTATAAGATTATTGGTTCTTATAATGTACAGTGGGCACTGAAGCCAAGCCACTGCTTTAAAAGTTAATGCAATGCCACATTTTCAAAAGTTCACTGTCTGCAGTTGTGACCAAGAGCTCAGCTTTACTTCTGAGTGCCTGAGCAGCAACTTAACCACGAGCTGGCCCTGGAACAGCAGCAGAGCCTCCCCTTATGATACCAGTTGCCAATTGTCACGAGTTCAATATAGGCTGCCCAAAATATTTTGTAAATCTGGAGACTGTAGCCTAAGTAATCAATAGAATTTCCACTTGTATTCATTACAGACATTGTGAAGCAACGGTGTCCTCTTGCCAGCTTTGATATGTAAAATGTAGAATTAAAAGTGAAATTCAAAGGAGGTTGTGTGTTTCAAAGGAAAGTCAGAAATGAAAATATTTCTGCAATATAACTTCTATTCATTTGCCATGTAGGCTGGATTTGGAGATCTTATGACATATCCCATCTCTATGCGTTTATTTTTATAGTATTTCAGAGATGTTGAGAAATATTTCACCTCATATCCAGAAAAAGCCTGCAGTAAATGTTTAATATGCTAGTACATAATGTTACCACAATAAAAATGCTCAAAGCCATTAAGAATCCAGCTCAAAACCATAGTAGAAGGAGCTTTTGAGCTGAGTTGGCCAGTGTTAACTGTTTTAAGCCAATACTTAAATTTAACTAACTAGAATTCATTGTTGTGTTGTGGCACCCTTCACAAGAAGCCACTCTGAGCAGAATGTGCTGGGTGCTCCCTACAGTGCAGCCACTGCCTGCACTTGTGATTGCTGAGATGCAGCTCTGGGTGTCTAACAAACAGCAAATGTGTTGAATAGGCATTGAATTATTTAATATCTGTATTATTTAACATTTAAATCTGTCATATAGGCCTTGCCATCGCATTTTAATTATTGTGCCTTCATTTTCTCTGGTTAATAAACAATTCTTTCCAATTTCTTTCTGCTCAGAGTGATGTTACATGTTTTTCTTGCTCCTTGTTTTAGCTAAGATTAGAAGCCTCTAAGTTTCTGGCTCTAGGGGCTCTTTTTCTATTAATTTTATTTTGTTATGGTTTTCTTTCTTCTTAAAGTGTGTAAGAATCTATGTGTAAGTGTGTAACCATGTGTGACCATGCTGCTCTTTTGGTTTTTCAGACACTGTTTTTCCTAAGTAGTTTTCAGAGACAGACCTCATTGATAAAGGGATAAAATTTGCCTCTGGTCACAAATTTAGGAAAGAATTTAGACAGTTCTGCTTTGGACAAGATGGAAGTAAACTGAATCAAATTTTCTCTGGGCAAAGAAATATCTGGATCAACAGAAGTACACTGTTCAAATAAAACCAACCCAACTCTTTCTGAAACTTTTCTTATGAACAGGCCATGCCATGCATTGGTGGCATTGGATATTTCTAGCTCATATGACAAAGCGTAAATATTTCCACATTTTACCAAATTCTACCCAAAATTTTTCACTCAGAAATGGCAGATTGATTTTTAAATATTATTAATTTAGGCTGGTTTTCTCACCTGCTAAACATGAAAAAAAAAAGTACTTTAATTCTCTGTTCTACTCACATCTTAAAAAAATCCTCTATCAGTTAAGATAATTTTTCATATATCTTCACTTTCCATCTCACCATGTTTGCCTGGAGACTCATAAACAAGCACAGCTGGCTAATTTCCTTATTCACTGATGGCAGAGGTGCTGTGACCTGCTGCTTCCTTTTCCTCTTCTGCTGCTCTGTGTTTGTGTTCACCTCAGAGCAGTCCCGGGCTGTGACCAGGTCTGGAATGCAGTGGCAGCACAAATCCTGATTATCCTGATTATCCAGAGCAAGAGCCTCTGACAAGAGGTGCTGTACAAGGAATGGCTGCTCTAACACCTGCCTGGCTGTATCCCTGCTGCAGTGTTCAACTCTCTGTACAGCAGGGGGCAAAGTGGCTCAAAAGAAGAGAGAACTAATTGAAGATTTAGGTTCTGGCCTGAAAAGTTCCTTATAATGAGCTATAAACATTAATAAATAAAATGTCATGAACATAAAATCTTTGATTCAGTGTAAAACCTGAGCCTAAAGGGCAGTCCTGAAAATAAAAAACATGGATTATTTAGGGTTCTCTGTGACTACAGTGATAATACAATATGTTCCAAAGAATACCTTGTATAATTTGAATTTATGATCAAAGCAAATGCAGACAATAGAACAGGCTATTTCACTGAAGGGGTCACTCAGTGACCACTGAGTCCAGCTGCCTGACCAAGTCAGGGCTGACAGAAAGTTAAAGCAGTTCCAAATGCCCCTTCATGTCTGACAGGCTTGGGGCATCCTGAGGAATCCTGTTCCAGTGTCTGACCAGTCCCTTGGCAAAGAAATGTTTCTAATGTCCAGTCTGAGGAAAACATGCATAGCAAAGATTTCAATACACTTTTGCCAATTTCAATTTAAATGCAAGTTCTGAACATGTTTTGCAGCACAAAGTATTAAAAAGGAAAGCTTCTATTTAACACCAGAGTGGAGCTAAACTTTCAAAGAACTTTGCTAAGTTTCTTCTCTTTTGCATGTTGTAGGGAATGATGCAGCAGAGTGTTCAACCCCTTGATTTACTCTGCTTTCATTTACAGCAAGTGAAATAAACCTAATTATCCCTGGCTTTTACTTAGCACTCCAAGGGCACATATGCCAAGTGTCTTGGGAGAGTGTTCCTCAGAATCCACATACTAAGACAGAAGCCGCCATATACCAGGATCTAAACTGTCCAACAGAATCAATTGCTGTAGTAATAAATAAAACTGAAAAATTGCAGTATCCCTATAGATAGAGGGCTGAGAGGCCTTGAGGAATTATTTGACTTCCCTGGTTGGATCTATCTTTAAATCAGAATATCTGTGTTAGTATGTGGATTTGTTTGTTTGTTTTTCCCTTTTCAGCAACTTACTTAATATCATTGTATTTTTTTCCAATAAAAAATTGATTTAGCTCTGTGCTGGTGTACATGCCCTTTCATTATGACCCTGGCCACGTTTGTGAATTGTAGAATCATTCTCAAGTGAATAAACATTTCAGATTAGCACTTTATTCACATAAAGCTAAGTTTTCAAAAAGATTTTTAGGGAAAAATTAGTGGAAACATCATAGTGTTTTGATTAAAGTGTAGGTTCTTTGAGCTTTACAGTCACGGAATCTCACATATGGAAATTGCAGTTGGTCCTAATCTGCTTTCAGAAGACTGGTGCAAATATTAAAAAGTAATGAAGTAACAAGATTGTTTGTTAATGCCACATAAAAGTGCTAATTATGCTTCATTTCCTGCCTACAGCTAAACCCAAGAGACATTGCCTAAGAAATTGTTAAATAAGTTGCCTCACTTGAAATGAGAATAGAGCTGCAGTGCTTGATGGATTTGTGTTTAAGGAGTTGTGTGCCACACAGGGTCTTTCAAAGCGTGGCAAATGAAGGACAACTGCCAAGAAACTTGTTTAGTTCACAGAAAGTTTATTATTATCCCACTTTTGATTCCAGCTACCTCACTGAAGAGGAAAGGGCTTCATTCTTAATTGCCCTTTTGCTGCAAATTCAATATGTAGTATTGTATGACACTGCAATTACATGTAAATTTTTTCATTAGGGCTTTAAAATTTTAGGACCATAATGATTTTTTTCCTCCAGAAAGTATACTTGAAATATACCCCTCTACATCACAATGGCTGTGAATATTTCTGAAATGTTTTACTTTGCATCTCTAACATCTGTTTCTACTGTGTTAGGGACAGGTGCAATGTGAAAGAGTCTGCAGAAATATCATGATGATAATTGAAGCCTTGGGGGGAAAATTATTTTATCTTTTGCTGTTTTTCTACTGTAAATCTACCCTTCCTTTCTAGGGTAAAATAGGAAATTTAAAAATGCTATTGCACTTGGTCCTTATTCTGAACATCTATATATTGAATGTATAACAGTTGAGTTAATAATCTAACCTTTCATCTATAATAATTCAAAAGCTAATGTTATCTCTTCTCAAAGATACAACATAAGCTGAATGTTATAATCTGCAGAAGTTTTCATATTCCACTTAAATGATGGCTGTGGTGAGAAGGAATCTGAGTAACATTTGCGGTTGGGGATATCCCAATGGCTCTTCTATGTGATTTTGTTTTAATGTAACTTCTTGACTGAATAGGAGAAAGAACTCTACAGTACTGAGGAGAGAAAGTAATAGAAAATATAAGAGTGTTCATATTATGTGAGAGACTGGACACATGTATTTCTGGGGAGGACAGTGCCAGGTGTGCAGAGACAAACAAGAAAGGGCTCCAGTTCCTTGGGATAAATTGCAAATTCTCCTGAATCTGGCAAAGCCAAATCCAGAGCAAGCACAGTGCAGGAACCTCAGATGAAATAAAAGGCTTGTGCCAATAGGAAACTACTACAATCTTCACAGCACTCTGCATAGGAATAAGATGTCTCATGGATTATGTGGAAATGTTGTTTATAATTAACCAAAAAAACACATTTAGTACAGAAACTAACAAAGTTAATCTTGTGCTGAGTGTATAGGCAGCATTATACAGTCTATGCACTGGTCCAAGAAAAAGCAGGGAGTTAAATTAGTAGCTGAAAAACATTTTTATCCTGTGATTTGTGTAAATATATTATGTTCTATTGTCGATCTTTAAAAAATTCCTACTATTCAAATATATTTGGCTTTAAAAAGCAATTTATGCCTAGAGTTAGCCATGATGCTGCACAAGTGACCTATTACTAGTGGAAGTTTCTTTTTAAGGAATAATCAACACTCAGGCTGTGACATTATGCATTGTCTTTAGCACATTTATAATGGTATGAGCTCCTGATTAGCTATTGAGTGACTATAAGGACTGAAAATATATGGCCATTTTTACATGGAGGAGGCAATAATGCCTACTATGGGAAGGGCAATAAAACACATTTATTGGCTGCTTGATGAAGACTGCATTGAATAAAAACATGTATATTCCCTCCTAGCTTCACCTCTGCAAATTGTTAACTGCACAATTGCTGAGGATGTGAAAAAGGGAAACAATGAGCTCTCAGATAACCAAAAAGGAAAAAGTCCATGATTCCAAAGTCATAAATATCTGTTATGGCAGAGTGTTTAAAAGAGAAAGTAAAGCCTCTATGGGCCTATTGCTCTAACAAAGCTAATTTGTTAATAATTATGTCCCATGTTTCTTTAATTCATCTGTGGATACACAGTAAAACCAGATTTTCATAGGAGCGAGGCAAAGAAATTCTGAGTTTACAGAATTTGGTTACTGCATTGGTTTATTTATAGTTTCCATTCAGAATGCTGTATTGTGTTGAGAAATACATCTGTTCTGGGAGATTTAGCATAACCAAAATTTTTTATAAAATCCTTATTAGTTTAGGGAATTGTTGAGCTGTAGAATCTTCTATATGCACAATAGCATATAATGTGTTTTATTTTAAGCTAAGCAAAGGCACATAAAGGATATGGCTTTACTGCCATTTTATCATTTGTTTAACTTTTAACCAAATTTGGACTAATTTTGCTTTTAAATTGTGACCATGAAGTAGTAAAATAGAATGGTGATACAATGCATTTCTCACCTCTCCTCTCTACTCTGAGATTGTTTGCATTTGCCATTAGCACCATTATATTTGATATAATAGGAATGCATTTATATTGTGCTCAAGAGTCTAGTTGTATTGCACAGTAAACACTGCCTAAGAAATCATTTGAGAATACTTGCTGATCTTGAAATTATTGTGTATAAGCTGCTTCAGCTCTCCTACTTGAAATCCTCTTTGTTGTGAAATGAAATACAAGTTTGTTTTTCAATGTATTTTCCTTACAATGTCTTGCAAGCAGCACTTCTCTGGCACTTATAATATCATAACTGCATGACAATGCAGTGGTTACAGTATTTCCTCAAACCGCACCTATAACCTGGATATAAATTGACAGACATGGTATGTGACAAATAGACTATATATTGAGCTCATTCACCTTTGGCTCTTTATAAAAAGCAAAGGCTTTCAATCTCAAAAGTGGCTGTAAGTAGTTTATTTACACTCTTGTTTGCGGTGACAGCCTTCGCCAGAAGACCAAGAAATAATTTTTATACTGAGCATAGTTTGGAAAGGATTGTAAACTCTGAATGGATTTATAAATCTAGATTTTAACCTTTTCAATATTCTGCTTTTTGGTTGGTTGCCTGAGCTACCTCTTCCCAGGTTACTGATGCTGTTAACAGGAGAGAATAGGAATGGCTAATGAATCAAACTGCAGGACACTGAAAAGGTCAGAGCAGTACACTTTACTATTATCTTCCACAGAATATATGAGGCATTAAAATTCTGATTCTGTGGTCTTGTGACAAAGAATATAATGAGAACCATAAATAATAAACAGCACAACATGAATCTCTTTTTGTGATAATGATTGTAACAAGCATAAGCGGGAGAAAATTCTCGACTCATTCTCACCGTATTAAGATGATGTTTCCTTGGACATGTGTTCTAAATATCTGTAATTGTAAGAAAGAAGAAAGGGATTTTAAAATATAATTGGATCCAGCAAGGATCTTAAATGGACTATCTTCCATGGACACTCTTTTAAAAGGTAACATTTTTGCACAAAAGGCAATTGTGCATAAATGTGGATACTTCCAATGACTTGAATAAAAATGAGATTGAAAGAAGGTTTGTAGACCTGAAATAAAGGCATTGCCACCCCTTTATAAAACTGTTCACAGACCGAGATAATTAGATGCTATTGGCACATTGTCTGTATCTTGTTTAGGTTTTACAACTGCAGGTGGTACAAACATTACTTTTGATGTTCACAAGGATTCTCCTTACTCTGGAAATGCAGGAAGGGTTTATCCCACTGTGGCCAGGTCTCCTTACAAGGTGAACTTGTCACCTGATTTGCTAAATGTCTCTGTTTAAGGCACTGATGTTTTTTGGAATAACTTCCCAATTCACAATGTGCACAGTACGACCGGAGGTTCATCTGCCAATATCCAGATGCCCTTTCAAAATCTCTTTCTGCTATTTGTTAAGATTGGTATAACTATGCAGGAACAGCTTATTAAAGAAAAAATCATTCATCTTAAGGAATCCTGTGATTAAGTTACTGAAAACTGCAAGGAAATCAAGATAAATTGTCAAAACTTCAGCTCACCATCCTCTAATTGCTGATTTCTCTTAGAGTACTCCCAAGAAATTCTGCTTGTTTTCATCCAGGTGTTGCCAAGACTATTTCAGAATAACATTTAGGTTTTACTGTTGATATGAAATGTTGAATTTTTGATATTTTAGTGAATTATATACACGAACCCAAAACATAATGATGTTAGATGAAAAAGAATTCCTTCAGGTGGAAGCAAATCCAAGAGGCACTAGCAAAACACCTTCACTAACTGCTAATGAGATAGGAAATAACTTTCCATACTTAACTACTGTCTCAGTGGTAGAAACTTGGAGGCGCTACCACATTATATAAAAATCCAAAACTTTTCTTGTAAAATTCTGAGAAATCTACAGGTAGAGGATCAAAACCCGCATATCAGCTTTATACCACTAGTATTTTCTTCACATCTCCAGTTGTATTTTAGGCATCTCCAAGACTCTTACCTTTCTGTAACAGGATAATAAGCTGTGTTTCTCACAGATCTGTCACAGAATCCAATACTAGTCTAAATCTGTTCTCCCTACACCACTGGTGCTCTTGCAGATTGGTTTTGCAGATCAGATTCCTCCTGTAGTTTCTATCTGGCATCAGAAGGGATTCCTGAGGTCACTTGGTGTTTTTCTCTTGGAGCTCTGAAATGATTCTTAGTTATTTCAGGATTTTACTGCTCCTGTTATCGACTCGCTCATACTCTGATGTCATCTAAATCTGCCTCTTGTGAGAATCTGGACCCAGTTCTCCATTCCAGCCATGAGGGTGGTGTGGGACATGAGTCACTTTGGCGAGATAAAATTTCCAAACCCTCATGAAGGGAAATAAATATACACAATTAGAAAATGAAATATCTGGCTTTGAGAGTGTTGGGTTGAGAACTTTCCTGAAAAGCAGCTGAGTATTTGGTTTATAGTGATTATCCATAGCCTCTCAAATGAAATGAACTTCAAAGATGTTGCTGGGATATTTTGAGGTTTGAGGTGAAATTCCAGCTGGAAACCTTACATGTGTATATTTACTCTAGCTTAATAATATTGAAGCAGTTAAAATTTCCATTATTGTCAAAATAAAGTATTTTTCTTGCAAAGAGTGTAATAGAGAAAGGGCCAATTAAATCTTTCTGTATTATTTTGTATATTATGTAGGTCTCAAAATGCTTCTAAAAAAACACAAACTCCAGCATAATTGTGCTTCCTGAAAGATTAAGTCTGAAAAATGAAAGGTCTGCTAACAGATGTGGCTCTGCTGTGAGTGTGCTGCTTTGAGACAGTGCACAGGCTTCAATTGCTGAGTGTTGCTAGGGAACAGTGAGAATGGAAAGAGTGTGGTTCTGTGTGATTGGCGTTTTCTAATTAGTAAATAATAAATGCTTAAAAAAGTTAAATTTTCCATATTAGACTTGCTTTGGAGCTGTGATTGGGTGGAAGTGGGCTGTCAGTCAGCAGATATCCTGTGCTCCCTCGAACCTCTCCTGTAATTAGGCCAAGAAGGTCAAAGGAGAGAAAGTCTGAGCTCTGTTACACTGGGCTGACTGAGCCAAGGCTAAGAAGTTTCTAGTTAAATCAATAGCAACTACTTCAGCAGCCAAATAGCTCCAGGCATCCCTTTAAACTGATAATTACATTTGTTAGCTGCTTTCTTCTTGCTCTTACTGGGATCTGTCTGCCTCATTTGGAACCAGGGGGAAGCTGCTGGTGAGAGGTGGCATGAAAAGATTTAAGGAAAGCATTTTATACATAAAGGCCTGTCCTTGGTGAATCCATTGTGAAGGCAGAAGTAAAAGATCACATTGCTGCCACCCAGCACAGGGAGAAACTTTGGAAAGGGAGAGATAAGGAAGTGATCTAGAGAAGAACACCAAGGGACAGGATTGGAGCAATTTCCTGCCTCACTCCGAGGTATGCTGGGGCCTGCAGTAAGAGGAATTTGATTTTCAACCATTTAAATATACAGGACCTCTTCTAGTACCTTAAATGAATACAGGTCATGTTGCAGAATATTATATTTCCAGTCTGAATAGCATAAAATCCCTGGATAGGCTTTTAGTTCCAAAGAACACGAGGGGAGCTTTATTAAAATGAAAATTAGAGAAGAAATATTGTCTGAGGTTCAGCTGTTCATTGTTCACTGCATCAAGTATAAAGTAGTCTTGCCAAGGCATATTTTAACTTCTAATGAGTTGTGACCGTGTTTCTGGTGCTTAATACTGTCAAAACTCACAAATAAACAGCATTTTTCTTTTTAAGTCTCAAGGCCTATGTAACTGGCTGCTGTTGTTTTTCTGGTCAGAATAATTAAGAAAATAGAAAAATATCTCATCCAGACATGGGAACTCTTTCATTTCCTTCCATTTAATGGCTGCAATACCCAGCTATATGTGTGGAGTTCTCCAGGAGCCTAAAAGCATCCGTGTCTTTCTTTTCTGTAACCCCTTTTTGTGACTGCCAATTGTAATCAGCTTTTCAACTTGCAAGGAGGTTTAATATAACAGAAAAAAAGCAACTGAAAGTGTTCAGATGTTTAGTTAAATGAGGGAGGAACCAGGATGGCTGTTTCCTGTTCCTTTAGAGAATGCTTATGTCATCTACAAAGTGATTTTAATACATTAAAAAATTTCAGTAATGTTTTTTTCGTACACAATCAAATAAACACCTTGCAAGATGAAATGTAATATACTGCCTGTAATTCAATAGGCAAGAAAATATGCTGAGGCCCAAAATTAAAATAATGATAGAAGTCCACCCAGAAGAAGCACTCCTGATTCTTCCTATCACCTGTGTTTAGTAAAAATGCCTTTAATCATTACTGGCAAACAACTATTTCCTCATTTGTGAAGGACTAAAGACCTGTCTTGCTGCCTCTGTATTTAGCTTGTCATTTGATATAAAATTGTTTTATTTATTTAACTTTGGAAAAAAATGCATTTATGTAATGTGCTTTTTGCTGCACAACAGAGAAATTTTTCCTAAGTTCTGAAGTGCCATTGTAGGTCCAATGTCAGTTGAAGGCTGCTGTTTTGCCTTGAAATTGTTTGCTATTATATGGAAATAGATTGTTGTTATTTTCGTACATTTTATTTATTTATGCAAAGAAACAAAGCGTTCAGTACAAACCAGCATGTAAAATTTAAACTGCTCTAAAAGAATCATACAGCAAAGGACAAGAAGCAGATTATAGATGATTTACTTGAGTGGTCTAAATTTTGAAATAGTGTTTGAAGATGGTAAATATGCACATGCAAAACCCAGCATTTACATCAGCATTTAGAAATTGATTAATTACATGCCTGACTGCCAAATGAAAAGCATGAGAACCTTCTTTTACTGCAATGCTTCTCCTGTGTGTAACTGGAGCAGGTCTGTTTGAAATGGAGAGACCATTGACTTCCTGTATTAGCAGCCCTGTGTAAATTCATATTAATGAGTTAATAATGCAGTGACAGATTTAATTGTTTTTCACCTTGCTACAGTCAGCTCCAGCCCATTTTCTAAGTGTTTTCTAATTTGGAGGGATAGAGATTCACCAGATCTTATTTAAAGAAATTAATGCTCAGACTCTGACTTCAAGGCCTTTGAATAAGGACATTGTGTTCTTCTGAAGAAACAATAATTTCCCTGTACATTTCCTAAATGCCTCTTCCCAGTCAGTGTTCTGCACTTTGGTACATTATTCATAATTAATAAATAAATTACAGTGTAATAGAAACATAAATATGAACTTGCTCTTAGTACTGAAGCCAATTAAAGCATATAAATGAAGTGTAAGATGGATTCCAATGGGCACAAAACCATACCTTAGTAATGGGATCAGCAAACAGGTCTTCATTCTGCACTCTTGAGATGGGATTGCTGTTCCACCAAAACTAGAAGCAAAAGTGTCAGGAGAAGGCTTAAATATGACAGTCTTCATCCCTTGGAAATGCTCTGAGGAACAGAAGGCTCTGACATGCTTATTCAGAATCAGCCTATGGTCCACTGGAATAGATCTCAGAAAGAGTGAAAAAGCCAGAATGTCCCAGCTGATGAAGGTGAATTGTTTTTTATTTCACTCTTACCTTTTCCATTTCATTTTTTTCTTTCCAAGTGTTTAGGACAAAGTTTACATTTACAGACCTCAGCAGTGAGAGATCTGAATACAAACAAATCTACAACTGGATATTTGGAAAGAACTTAGGAATTTTTTACCTTCTGCTTTTTACTCTTGCGCTAGTCTGATTATCTAGCCAGGGTACATGTTAATTGGCATTTAAATCAGGTGGCTCTCACATGTTTGGTAACAATACATGAATGTTTACTATCCCCAGTTAAGGATTTTTTCCCCCTGCTCAGTTAGTAAATGCTAAAAGGAATGGGCTGTCAAAAAGCCCCAGATTTTAATAAGTAGTGGAAGATTCAGCATGGCTCAAATCTCATTTTCCTGCTGCTGAAAGTGGATTGGTCATGATTCATGGCTGGAATCTCTGTGTAACACATCACAAGTGCTCAAAAGTTGTGAAAGTGAATTGCTTCTGACCTTTCAGACACATTTCCCCTCTTCCATCCCCTCTCCTGTGCAATGTGCCTGTGGTGGAGGAGTGCAGCTCAGACAGAGCAGATGGATGCAGCCAGGCTGGGAGGCTGGGGGTGCCTGGTGGGAGCTGGCACAGCGCTCTCCAGCCCGTGGGGTTTGCACGGTGCTGCATCAGACCCTGCTTCTGCATCTGTCACAGACATCTTTTCATGAAAATCCTTTCCTTAGGATTCTTCCTCTTGAGAGGCTGAGAGGCCTCAGGAACAAAATGTAAACAATGATTATCTGCTGCTGTGCAATGAAACAGGTGCATCTGTGATTGGTCTCATGTGGTTGTTTCTAATTAATGGCCAATCAGTCGGCTGGCTCGAACAGTGTCCAAGACAGCTGCCTTTGTTATGATTCTTTACCTTTCTATTCTTAGCTTAGCTAGCCTTCTGAGGAGAACCTTTTCTTCTATTCTTTTAGTATAGTTTTAATGTAATATATATCATAAAATAGTAAATCAAGCCTTCTGAAATGTGGAGTCAGATCCTCATCTCTTCCTTCAACGTGAGACCCCTGTGAACACCATCACATACATCAGCCAAGCACTAAAGCTTCAATAGACTGGGGGACTTAAAAATGCCAAGGATTTCAGCATGGACTAGACCTAAATCAGAAGCTGTGGTTAAACCATCTCCCAGGGCTGGTATGGGTGTTTGGAAACAATTTAATCAAATGCCAAAAATCTCAGGTATATGATTTGCTTTGTCTCTTCACTCTATCACATCTGCATTTAAATCTAATGTGTACACACCAAGAAATCAGCAAACCTTTCATAAATTAACTGAAGTGCTGCTCTTTTTTTTTCCTGTTCTTGTCTTTTTCTTCATGAAAGATCTATTAACCTGTCGGAAACACCAGGAGAAATTGTAAAGAATTCTAATCATGTAAATGTAAATTTCATGAGGAAAGAATAAGAAAAGCTATATTAGGTAACTTGGGTGAAACTGCTTTGAAATATTTACTTGTGCCATCAAATTAACTTCTGTCTTATATTTAGTATAAAGCTTACAACATTTAAACAAACAATATCTTTATTCAGCAAAAACTAATTATATTTGTTTAGCCTACCTAAAATGCAGATATGTGTTTTGGCTAATTTACAGGAAAGTTTACAAGTGCCAATGTAATGTATTTATTATTCATTGTAATACAAAGCTTGTCTGGGCTGTGGTCTGGGTTTTAGAAAACTTCCTGCCTTCAGAAGACAGGAAAAAAAATATTCTGGAAGGCCTGCAGAAAAATTTTGGTAGAAACTAATCTCTTTTGAGTATCAGTCCATGAAGGGCTGTTCATAAATATTGTTCATATTTAATGCAATACAGTAATGGAATCAAAATATGGCATGACATCCTGGGAGCAATTGCCCATGTAACACAGATGATGAAGTATTAAAAGTGTGGTGAGTTTTGTGCCAAAATAAGGGCTCAGTTATTTTAGGAGGGAGTTCAAACTCAGAGCCTCAGGTGTGCTCCTGTCCCTCCTCAGTGTGGCTGCATCAGGGTAACAACAGCTACACAACTGCCCTCAGTTTGGTTGTGCTTCATGAAGCTGATTCCATCACTTTCTGCCTCTTGGCAACTGCCAGTTCACTGTCCAAATATTTATAAAAACCAAGAAAAGGAAAATATTCTATCAAAAAATATCTTTAATAGCTGCAGTTTTAAATATCTAGTAAAAAAAATTCTTGATAAGAATTCTTTGAATCTCATCACTAACAATGTTTGTATTACTACATTGTCATTGGTAACAATACATGAATGTATTGTATTACTATTGTATTGAGGAAATTGTGAACTGTATCAACTTTGTGTTACAATAAGTAGAAAACCTACTAAAATTATTTGGAGCTAAGGTGAAATCTGAGATTGGAGTAAAAAATAAAGGAAAAAATGAGCTGCTAGATGCTGTTAGGATATAGGGCCTTCTGGAATCTTGCAGTTAAAGTTCAATAAAATTTAGATCAAGAAATAAATTTGAAAATAATCTTACTACCTTCTGCACTTCTGCATCTGTGGGTAACAAAAATAGCAGAAGTGAGGGCTGGTCTCTCTGCTGCATTACATGCAGGGTGATAAATGCAAGAGAGAAACTGTAGGAAATGAAACATGTGCAGGAGGACCTGATTTACTGAAAGGCTCACAAGAGGCTAAATGTCCTAGCAGAATCTGTAGTCTTCATGAGGCTTAACATTTCCCAGGAATGAAGACTGTTTTTCTCTTAGTTTTGCATTTTCAGGGAGACTTTTCTCAGCAAGTGCACTGTTATTCATCACACCAAACTGATTTGGCAAGCAGCTGCGTGGTGCAGTCTGACTTGGCAGGAGAAGCAGCCACAGCACCAGGTGTAGAGTCAGCTCCAGGGGTCTGGAGAGAAGCACCAGACAGGAAAGAATCTCCTAGCAGGGATTTTATTTTGATCTGATTTACATTGGTCAAGGCTCCATTAACCTATTTCAGGCAGACTATTTTGCTTTAGTTGTATTTCTTATTACTCTCTTTGGCCAACAAGACTTTTGCTGTCTCCCTAGTCTCATACATTTAGTAAACAACATGTAATATTAAATAATTTCAAAATGCAGGAAGGGTTTATCACACTTAATTAAATATCACATAATAAAATTTCATGGAATGTATATGAAATGCCGATTTAAAACTGTCCAATATTGTTTAGAAAGAAGCCACATTTGATATCACGATGATATCACTACATGGATGTGACCTTTTCCCTTCAAAAGAAATAATTATTATATATTTACTTTGATATTTGAGTTTAAAAATTTTCTTTTATGGCTGTTCTCTAAGTTAGAATCAAAAATTGTGGTCTGGTCTAAAACACTTTTGGAAAGTGAAGAACATTAAAATAATATTGTAGTGTATTATGTGATATTTAAAGAGACTTCTGAAATTGTTTTGGGGTTGTTTATTTTGTTTAAAAGTATATATTATCCTTACAGAAGAAAATCAAGCAAGCTGGACTGAATAAAGGAAGAAGAGCTATATGACTTTCATAACCTAGTAATTTCTTTTCAAGTTATATTCATAGTATCATTTTGTCTGTAAATTTTTCTATGATAGATACGCTTTCAAAAAGAAATTATATCCTACTGTCACCTTAGAATTACACCTTCCACCTATTTGTGATGACTGTCATTCCCATGCATGCAGTTTCTGTACAAAAAAAATATATACATTTCAGAAAGAGAGTGATTTTTGAGATTCCAGGATACATATCTTCCTGGCTTGTTTCAATTTATTGCTGATTTAAGACTTATAGTTTCTTTTGAGAGTTTCGTATGTAACAAAATTGAGTCCAAGAGCAATACTCAAATCAAAGCAAATTACCCAGAGTTTTGGCAATAGCCATTTCCCAAACAGCTCATGAGATGAAAAGGGCCAGGGGAAAGGCTGACAGAGCTAAAATCATATTTTCTGTGCTGTCTGACAGCAGCACATACATGCAGGGGTGCTGGGGCAGGACACTGGTTTCAGACCATGGTGGGGCTGTGGTTCTGTCCTTCCACACTGGCCAGAGAATTTTATTGCACAGCTGCAGGAACTTCTTTTCTAGCAGGGTGAGTTTGGGATGCTGGCTGAGAGCACCAAATGATTGCTTTTGTAAGAAGTGTGAAGTGATTGGAAACCCTAATGTGATATTTGCCTTCATTAATTAATGCTCTCACTACAATGCTTTATGTCATGTATTGCAGAGCAGACTTTCCTCTCTGCTTTCCATAATTAAGTTTCCAACAGTCTATAGAAACACAATAAATTTCTTTAGAAATAAAAGCTAAGCCTGGCAAGCTCAAGAACAGCAGAGTATTTCTTCTTTAATATTCCTTCTAAATTTGCTCAAAGTGTAGAGCAGGTCAAGAGCAAGTTCAATTTACAAATTATTCTACTGGATGAAATGGAAAGTTGGAAGCCAATGAAAATAAATCCAAGATAAAGCATTTTTCTGACTTTAAATTAATGTGCAGTTCTCTGATAGAGAAAAGTTAAAATTAATAGAATTCATTAGCACAGTAACTTAATCAGAACAGCATAGTTGAAGGTGGAAATGAGTATTTTCAGAAATGTTCAGACATTGTTTAATATGTAAAGTTAGTGTTATCATTAGTGGCACATCTCAGCAGAAGCTCCATCTTTGCCCCCCAATAGATGAGGGTTCCTCCAGGAGAGGAATATTGCTGAAAACATTGTGCTTTCAGTGAAGGAGATTGGGTCCAATCTTCCAGAGGTTTATTGTAATGAACCTTTTAATTTACTGACAAACTGGATCGCTTTCAAAACAGTCTCTTATTGGCATGATTTGTCTTTTCCATCAGAAACTCTGATATGCAATTTAGGTTTTGAGGGCTACAGATGTGAACCTTTGTAGATGGGCAGAAAACCAAGGAAAAAAGTGACAAAGCAATCCAAAAGTTTCATAAATGTAGCACTAAGATGAAAGATGGGGCCTGCTTTGCTGTGCTGTTAAAAGTTAGGTGCAAATTAGAAAACTCTGGTGCTCCTCACAGCTGAGTCATTAGAAAAATGTGATTGTTTTATTATGTTGAAAATGTTCCTTGTAACATGCCATGGATAGGAGCTTCAAGATTTTTGCAAAATTTGTTTAATTCTACCCATGAAAAGGCATCTGAATCTTTCAGGTGTTGCAGTTTTGTCTTGTGATAGGAACTACTTGCTATTTGCTGAGCAAGGGCTGAGTTTATATCAGTTAAAAGTTTATAGTGTTACCAAAACTTTTGCTGAATCCTTGAGAGTTAATACAGATCTGGACCTATAGATCTCTTTCTTCAGCTTCATTTGTTTTGCTTTTTAGAGTTTTCTTTCTCATGATTACTTGCAAAATTTAACAAGTTGCTTTGCAGCTTCAGACAAATAATTTAAATTACTGAATCCAAAAGTGGCTGGAATGAGTGCTGCACTTTGACACGTTACTTTTCACTACCTTAATTCCAGTTTTATGTTGCTGAAATTCCTTGTCAGAAATGCAAAGTTCCCCTGGGACATTTGGTGTTATGATTTATGTATCATTTTTTTCTTATATTAGTATTATAATATGAGATTGGAAAACAGAATATTACAATTGAAAGGATTAGTGCATTATGATTTTTTATTAGGAAAATAGTTCCAAATCCTTGTTAAAATTATACATGAAATAACATACTAGGATCTTCTTAATGCTTATCTTGTCCTATGAATAGACAAGGTGACAATAGGGCAAATACCTCAGTGTTACCCAGAATCTGTTGGGGAGGAGTGTAATCAAAACCTCTTCACAAAAGGAGAGGGACTCTCGTACTCTCCTGGGGAAAATTTTTATTTTACGCCCGTGTCTTTAGACCATCTCCAAATTTTCTACTTTCTTGCTTTTGATAACAGACTATCCTGACTATTACCAACAGGTAATCCAAGAAATTTACTTTCCTATGAAAATGCTGTCTCTATGATTCTGTTTGCTACAGCTCAGTTTTTATTCTTATTTATTTTGACAGTAATGGTAAGGCTCAGTATAAAGAGAAAAAAAAGTAAATATTGGGATTTGGAATTTCCTCAGTTAGATCTAAGTAAACATCAGTTTATGCAGGGTTTTATACATTATAAGCAAAGTAAGTGGCAAATTTTAAACATTCTTCTTTTGTTGCATTAATTTAGTTTGCTGAAGATTGCCTAAGGTGAGAGTTTGTTGACTAAGGCCTTCACTAGCATAATAAAGTAAGCATAGTTTTAAATATCTGATACAATTATACCAACCCCGCCCCCCCCTTACTGAGTATTTCTCTGAACACACCCTGATCATGCATGAGAAGAACTTAATGTAAGAATATAATGAATCTTTTTACTTGTAATTACAAACTTTGCACCCTCTAGGACAAACACCTCCCAATTATCTCATTTTGTGGCTTCATCCATTATGCAAGTCTGTCAAAAAGTGCTGTCTTTTTCCAAGGCACCTGATAACCATTGACCAGTTTTTCTTCAGTTTCTGCTCAAATTAATGTAGTGAGATTAACACCACAATTATTTGTAGTGGGTAGAGTCTCTTGTTTAATTAAAATAAAATAAGGCTGTCCATAAAAAGCAACTTGTTTTCTCTTATTTGTCCAAGTAGAACTGATTCTGCAGTTTAATTTATGCAGGAATCATTTTATTCCCCTTCCCAACAAGATAAAATTTTCATTTTCTTTTTAACATATCTTATTCATTTTAAATGACTAAAGAGATGGTGATTTTGTTGAGCAAACTTTGCATGAGGGAGGGAATTTGCTGGTGTGACATGGTGGTAAAAGCTTGAAATTGCCCTAAATGTTTGTGCTAGCAGCCTGCAGTGCTAATTATTTCTTTAATTACAATGTGTCTAATTATATTCCACATTTGTACACATACCCAAAAAGGATCAAATAATGAAAAAAGTGTTTTTAATTAAAATTCAATTTCTTGTGTGATATCAAAAATGATATTAACATTTCTAGAGAGAAAGATTGTATTCAGCTGCCCAAAGCAATGGTCAGAAAATATGCATCTCAATTGATATCTTTTCAAATATATGTTAAATATATACATAACAAGGTTCATAGATTAGTAGTCCATAGGACATTTAAGACACACATGGTATGATTCTTCTACAAGGAACACAGCATTTGAATCAGTAATTTAAAAGTACAAATGCAGAGGAACAAGGAAAGGTTTGCTATATGGCTGAAAATAATTCTGAGCATTTTTTTTTTTAGTTGACTGTATAATTAATTGATAAGTTTTTAATTGTAACACCATGGAGCTTTTACAGAACTGCTGCTTTCAAGCAAGGGAATCTCCAAGGCAAGACTTGGTATTTCTTTGTGTCAAGATGATATAACTTTGCCTCAGGCACAGCCACAGGCTGGAAACACTTTGAATGGATAAAAAAGGAGACAGATGGACATCTGTAAGTTCATTACCATTCTAAGTCTGAGCATGGCTCTTTATTAGAAACTGATGCAAAAAAACACATGAGCATACAATTGTGATAATGGATTTTAAATGTGGGCATGTGAAGCAAGGTATAATGATTTTTGAAGAGTTCCTCTCATTACAGAATTATTATTTTTTTTAAACTAGATATTTTCAGAAATAACCCCAAAAGATCTAGGAGTTTTAATGAGAAATGGAAAAAGATATTTTTCTTAATTTCAAAATTAAGGCTGAATTTAATACACCCATTCAAACAGGTCTATTGTGTTAAGGCTTATATTCTATTATGTTTTATGTTCTGTTAATAAGTATTTTCAATATTTAATGTGCAACAAGCATTAAATATTTCTGCTACACTGCTAAAAATTAAGTTAGGGATTCAGTAATCCAAGCTTCTTGGAGGTGAAACAACTAAAGTAAAAAGGAACCTAATAGGAAAGAAACCATGAAGATTTAAACAGTGAAGCTGCTTTTAGTTTTTAATTATTTGTTAATTTTTATAATACCCAAGAATCCCATGGCTGACTGGGGTCATGTTATACCAGGCATTGTGGCCGGAAAAATTTCTCGCCTTTTTCCCTGAACACTTGCCATGTGACTCTGCATTCCCCCCTCTTTTATTCTTTTTATTTCTGCTGTTGCTTTTAAAGGTTTATTTTTAACTTGGACCACTTCAGTAACGTTAGGTGGCAGTGAGCCTGAGTTCAGAAGTGAGGGTAAATGGCCAAAATTGAAAAAATGAAAGGAGTGGGAGCTGACTTTATGTGATAAGGTAGCAGAGCTGGCTTAGCTACACCCAAAGTGAGAGTAGGGAAAAGGTGTTTGAAAAGATCAAGTGATTATTCCTGTCTCTGTTGTACTGAAGCTTGCCCCAGTGATGAATCTGGAAATAGAGTTGTTCATTCCCACATAGAAGACTAGTGGAGACAGAGAGCTAGAAAGGGTGGAAAGAACAGCCCTTGTGCTCCCCCAGCTTATGAATATTTTGATAAGCTATGAAGAATTTTTACTTGATTTTGTGGCATGTGTCTTATATTATGTGAAAGGTGCTCCATTATACTCCATTCTGCTCCTAGTCCCGTGGCAGAGAGAACAGAAAAAGTGATTTGAGTGAGTATTACATGGGGATCCATGAGTTTTGTGGGGTGGCTGGTCAGAGACAGGGACCACACACACCTCAGAGCTGCATGGGACAGCAGGGTGGTTTATTCTTCAGAGCCTTCTTACACAGGGAGCTCGCAACTCCCGGGTCCAAACAGCTCATTGGTCTGGATTTAACATTGCCTGGCTCCCAGGCCAGTGAGATGTCTGCAGCCCAGATGGAATAGAACTGGGGGGAGTCCCTGTCTGGAAATCCATCCTGTCATTGCTCAGACAGAAACGTGGAACTGTGTCTCTTTTGTGCTGAGACTGACATAGGAACAGTATTGCAGAAAGAGCAGAAGGTGGCTTTATTCAAGAGAACTGTTCGTTTTTTATAGAGTGATACGATATCACGATTAGCCTATTTGATTGGCTAACTAACGAAAACACTTTCCTCATACACCATCTTTGAGAAGAACAGAAAGATGAAGTAGAAGAACACCACCTGCAGATTGTTTATACTTAACAAGTTATTACATCTTTCCAATTCCCTAAAACTTCTCAGAAGCCACCATAAGCAATGCTTGCTGTTTCTCTCTCTCTGTCTCATGGCATCCACAGAACTGAGCTGGGTTTTTTATTTATAGCAGAATTAATTGCCCAGCACAAGCCAGCTTGTACTGCATCAGGCAAGTGGGAGAAAGAGGACACTGAGTTAATTAGAAGAGTGTTCAAACCCAGAAACTCCCAGAGGCCATGCACTGTGAGCCTGCACCTGGGAGGTGTGAGGGTGCTCATCCTCTGCCAATGCTGTTTGTGCATCTGAATTCCAGCCTGGATGGTGATAATAATTCAGCAAGGCTTACAAGTAGCAGCACAAGTAGCAGAAGAAATACAGTTGTGGCTTCCAGAAGCACAATTCTGCAAACTCTCTTCGGAAAAAGAAGTGCATGTGCAGCTCATTGGAGTTTGATGTGTTCTTAGAGTCAACACAGAGATGATGCTGCTCATGCCATTAGTTTTGATCATCTTTAATGATTCCCCACATAACTAAATTAAATGATTCTTGTAAGAGTTTAAGTGGTTTTCTCAGTGTAGGCAGCCTATCTATCAATGCATTATTGCTTAGATAACCTGTTCATCTTGTGAATCAACAGTTTTCAGAAATACCATCAGGGTATATTTTTCTTCAGAGACAGATTTACATTTGTTTGGAACACAGAATCTCACTATTGTTATCTCAGAATGATTCTAGCTTGCCTTAATATATTCTTGTTAATACATACACTCACACTTTGGGTTTCCCAGATTTCTCAGGGACCCTGGAAACTCAAGTTATGCATCAATAGTAGAAGAATCCACATGTATCCATGTACAGCTCATTTCTACCTACTTGCCATTAACAGTTTAGTACCTGTATAATTAGTGCAATGTTGACAGTTGTTATCAAACTTGTTTACTTAAAATTGTTTGCTTCTCTCCAGGCTACAAAACTGTACAGCTGCACAGCTCCTCTCCTGCTCAAGACCTGCTGTGGCAGATGCAGCTGGTTGATTGACAAGTTAGTGGAAGAGGAGCTAAAGAGAAGTCATGGGACTTCTCTTCAGGGAATGTGTGAATTGCCAGTGAAAGCAGACTGAGACAAGGAAGAAATTATTCTGTATCTGTTTAGGTACTTGACAGCTGTCCAGTATGGGCAGTTGACAACATTCCTGAAGGTAGGGTCATCTTTGTTTGGGAAGCACTTGAAGTTGGAAAAAAGCAGGGACTACTTGTTTTGGCTACACATTCCCTGTCTCCCCACTCTCTTAGGGCCAGTGGCAGGGGTTCATACAGTGCATTAATGGTTGATTTTTAAATGGGAGGAAAAAGAAATTCAAAGACAATTTTGAGAGGTTCTCTAAAAGAAAAGTTTAATGTTCATTTTCTGCATGTGAATGGGGACTCAAATGCTCAATTTAAGTAGTGTACCCTGTAATAACAGTCAGAGGAAGGGCAGAAACCCAATTGTGCTTTGAATAGATCTGTCCTCTGATGCTTATTGTCAGTTAGCTACAATTTGGGCAAAAGTCAAATTGTCAGCATGATAAGTGTGTTAGATTGATTCAAATAATGCTCAAAATGATTTTGTTAGTTTACTACAGACTTTTGCATTAACTATGAGCTGGTGGCAAGTTTGCTCAAAACAATCACTTCTTTTGAGTGAGACTGTAACAAATTCTGACAGGTTTTTAAAATTTTCTTTGACAAAGTACTTTATTACTTTGTCTGATGAGTGAATCCAAGGAATTATCAGTTATTGCTGGCCATCTCCTCATAAAAGTACTAGGTGTTACATCAGTCAGGGTTTTCTGCAGTGTCATGAAGGTAACTTCTGTTTTTAAGTTTCTGCCTGAGCTTCACATCTGCTCTATCATATTTAGGAATGCTGGCTGTACTCAAAAGATGGCAAAGATGCTAGGCTACATTCTGATTGCAGACTGCAAAGAAATGAAATGGTGTTGCAAGGTGGTGTTCTTTAAAGACTACACAGCTTTGCAGCTGATGTTGTTTTGGAGTAAATTTTAAGGATTATTGTAGGCACACAGTTTGTGGTACTTGGGAGTGGGACTGAGCATCATCCCAAATGAGCCACAGCTGTGAGCAGCAGGTGAGGAACATTGAAGATAACGAGCCATGGAGTGCCCAGGAGCACTGACCAACCACCAAAGGGAACAGAGGGGGCACAGGTGCAATGCATCAACATCAGGGGTATAAAAGGCTGGGCTGAAGATCAGGAAGGGCAGATGCTTGCAGCCTTCTGGAATTGTAGGGTGGTACTCTTGAAACTGTGAAATTGTGTGGTGTATTGTGCAACCTGTGCTGTGTGAGATTCTGAACTTCAGTGTCACTGGGGCTTTGCAAGGGCTGCACACTAGAGGGAAGGAGCATCCAGTACATAACACATCACAACTTTTGGGGGATCTGTCTGGTAACTGAACTTTGTGTTGTTACAGCTGCTTGAATTCAAAATGGAAGGAAAGTGTAAGTTCTGATGTGATAAGCCAGTCTATGATTTCTTTAGATTTTAATCTGTGATGAATTTTAAGTGAAGTTATGGATACTCTAATTAACTTCTCTGAATGGTCAGAAGGTGTTTATGGAATGTTGGGAAAGTCTAGAATAATTCTAGCAGCTCTAGAAGGGAAAGGGAGCAAGGTGACTATATCAGCACTCATAAAATACTTCCCTTTGTCTTCTGTGGTTTTACATGTAAGTTTGGTAATTTGAAAGCCTAATTAAGTGGACACAGTGGAAAAAGGACTTTGTTTAAAAATTAGGCCCTCCAGGAATTGGGACCAAGGCAGATTTGTCAGGTGTCTTCAGGGCTCCCTTGTTTTAGATACTGAGATGAAAAACACCAGGGCTGTGGTGTCTCATTTGGCAAGAGCAATTTCATCCACCCGAAGCAGCACTAACTTCTATTCTCAGTTTTCATGTACATTAACTGGTGTGTTACATCAGGGAACTGATTCAGCTGGTAAAGGAGTTTCCATTTCTTTTCTGGAACAGTTCCCATGTTTAGTCCCTTCTGGGTCCCACAGGAGAGTTGTGCCAGCAGAGAATGAGAAGCAGCACCAGGGCAGGAAGGAGCAGTGAGGGGTGCAGGTGCACTGGAGAAATTGAGTCTGGATGGAGCCAGACCACAGGACAGCAGAGGGAGAGGAGGCAGGAATGGGGGCCTGGGAAGAGTCTGGGGGATGGAGGATTTGGGCAGCAGAGAGCCCAGGGACAGAGGGAATCAGGAGTTCTGCACCAGTAAAGAGGGAGAGAGAAATATAGCATGCAGAGGAGGCAGTAGATGGTAGAAAAAAATAAATAAGGTTCGAGAGCTGCCCTCATGATAAGAGCGGTTAATCAGGAGGACATTTTCTGGTCTGAAAGCTTCATGTGATTTACCTGAGATAAAAGCCTTGAAGTGTAGCAGCTGAGGAGGATATGCTTGGGGAATTCACAAAGAGGTTGGAGAAACTATTAGTTTGAACCATGACAGGCCTTTTCATCATTTTCATTCCTGCCATAAGCCACACTGAGGTACTATATACACTTAGGAAACTAATTACTATAAGCCTAGCAGGCCAGACCTAGATTACTTACTGAAAACAAATCTTCTGAAGGCTCAAAGTATTAAGAGATTTCAAAATGCTAGTGAATTATGATGCTTGTCAGTTTTCAATATCAAGTAATGATAAAACCAAGTGGCTGTAACAAATTATTTTGTGTCCAGTTGAATAGATAATGATGACTATCCATCCCAAACCTGCTGCTGTTTAAAGTTTAGTTTCTGCACTAATAAACCTAAGCTGTATTGACCAAGGTGCCAAGCTCAGTTTTGGTTGTGCTGTGTGACAATTCATCTCTGTAGTCACTTTGATTTTCATGAAAGTGAAATTATTGAAAATTATGAATTCAGATTTTCCAACTTAAAAACCCTAATTCAACATGGATTTGGGGACCATTTCAAAAATATTGGTTTTCTTGGAGAGCTGTTTTTTTCCTGATGAAACCCTCTTGCAATGGCCAGGTGAGTGCTAATTCATACTGTACCAGGAAAGCAAGAAAGTTTATTTAATTTGGGTAGGCAGATTCACAGTCCCTTAGAAGTAACAGGTTGGGCTTAGTTATTCCCTGGAAGTGCAGGAAATTGTGCTGGTCTGTGTGCAAATGGAAAAGGTGGCACAACCTGTTTATGAAAGGTTTGTGGCAGCTGTGAAAGGGAAGATCATAATCTCACTGATCCCTTAACAGCACTATAGGAATCAGTGTCGGACTGGGTCGTCTTTGAACCTGGCAAAGAACATTGACGGGATTTGGGGGTGTTCGGACTGGTTTCTTTTTTTTTTTTTTCCTTATTCTGTTGCCTTTTGCTGAAATGGAAAGTTCTTGGTAATAGAAGAATATCCAGCATCTGTATGTAGGTAAAGATGATAACATTACTGTTGTGTACGTCTTGGCCACAGTCCCTTTGACAAAGAGGTGTTCTCAAAGTCATTGAAGAAGAAGGGGTTTGAAATGATGTGTTTCCAGTGAAAGCCTTTTCTCTTGGAAAGTAATTTCAGGCACCAAGCAGTGGGGTTATTACATTTACTGTTTTTCTGCAGTCACGTTTTCCTCTGTATTATACTACAGTATAAAAAAAAAAAAAAAAAAAAGAAGAAAAGAAAGTGGTCTTGCATCATAGCAAGTGAACTGTGGAAACATAAAAGATACAGGAAATATGTGTCTTCTTGTTTTTGAGATTGCTTAAGGGGAATGGGGATTTCAGTATTATTTTTGTAATGGATCAAAACAGCAACAGCAAACTCCCTTCAGTCTTATTGATTTAAATTTGTTAGCCAAGGGAAACAATCAGAATCAGAACATGTTCTTTTGTTTGCTTTAATGAGCAGCTTTAAGCTTGCTTGATATACCTGATGTGGGCTTTGGCATGTGTAATTTACAATTATAGTGCAACCCTTCACAGTATGGCATCTTTCAATTTTCTAGTTTCAGACCTCTGTCTGTGCATGTTATGCTATGTACCTATTTGCAGAAGGATCAGAGTATATGTTAAGACAGTTTCTAGACAGCCCAGATAGACACCAGGATAAACATAGCTGTGCTGGCCTAAACAGATTTGCAAGAGCATAAGCAGGGAAGCCTCCCTGTTTTGCTTTCTGAGTCTGGCAGGTCCATGTGTATGAGAAGTCAGACATTCTGGCTCCTCTCTGGAGTCATTTCTGATACAGAAAGTGTCTGCTGAAGCAGTGACTGAACAATATGCTGTTTAAAAATGTATAAAATCATAATTTGTTTGAGAAAGCTAATCATGGCATGAATTGCTGTACTGAATGTGGCCCATCTTACTCAGAATTTTACTTTTGATAGTGGCTTATGGCAGACACTGGGGAACTGCCAGTAGATACATGTAAAATGAAATTTTCATTCTCTTCTTCTTCCTGAGGTTGGATTTTAAGCTACGTTACTTAGATATCAATTTAGAGGATGAGAGAGAATTTTCTATTTTAGTGTTCCTTCCTATGATTCAGTTCAGTATATCCTTCCTGTACATGTATAATGTCCAATCCTAAATGTCATAGGATGGACTCTTATATTCACATCTGTAGTAGCTGGTGGCAGGGAGTTTCACAGTGAAGGCATTTATTCAGTGTTTTCAATTCCACCATCTTTCATTAGCTTTCCTTTTTACTCTTGCTTTATGATGTGTGTGGAATGATAATGTCAGATCTATCTTCCCTGTCATTTTAGTTCGGAATATGCCCTTTTTGTGTCCTTTGTTATTTGTCTCTTTTCCAAGACAAACTGTTTAAGGCTTGCAGTCTCGCTCTCTGTGATAGTTTCTCAATGCTTGTATTGCTTTTATTGTCCTCCTTTAGTGCAGCCTGTAGCATTCCAGAGGAGGCTGAATTAGAATGGATTGCACATCATCTTCCCCTCATACCTTGCACATCTTAATGTGAAATGAGCCTGAGCAGGGGCTTTCACTGAGCCTCCTGTGCCACAGCAGCCACATCCTAACTAGCAGGAGTGCAAGTACTTTAAATTCTTTCCTTCCCCTTGCACTTCTATCTGTTGTCTATTCACCCAGTATGGCAAAATTCCCCCAGCTTTCTTCACAGCTTTCCCTGAATTTAATTTGTTGTTTGCAAATACTGCTGCTTTGTTGTTCACCTGTGCTGCCATTAATAAATATATTAAACTTCAGATTGAATATGAAACCTTGGGGCATTTTAGTGGTCAATACATTACACTTGTCACAAATGATTAGCTTGTGAAACTGTGATGCTTTTGGATCATTAATCCTTTTTAATGTTTACCTTGTTACTGTGTTTTATTGACAACAGGCACACAACATTTTTGGTCCTATGCACATATTTTGCTAAATACAGGGAGAGAACTTGAGGACAGAAACTTACTAATCCTTTTTGTTAAATCCCTTTTACTTTGAGCAATGTTGTTAGTTTCATCACAAAAAAATAAATTGTATTTTGTGTGCTGAAGCTAGAGTGAAAATTTCACTCAAACATGGCAAACATTCAAACTGAAATCATGTTTTATGACTGCACATTAACCCTGTTGCTTCCCTTTCCGTATAAAATACTGCTGATGGTATTAGATAGCTCCAACTTCAGTGCAAGCTCTGCGCTTAGTTTTTTTGCTTTATTCTGTTTGGAAGGTTAAGCCCAAATATGAGCCCAGAGGACCCTGTTCATGGCTGCTGGAATCTAATGAGTAAAGTAGGTTATGGGTGTCTTAAATTAGCAGACATCTCCACACCCTAACAATGCCACCTGTTCTTGAGATGAATTCTCCTGAATCCTGAATTCCCCTGAAACTAGCACCTGTCCACACACCTCATTCCTGACAGATGGAAACTGAGGGCTCCAGCTCTCTAAAAATGCACTGAGGCAAAGACACTCTGCATACAAGTTGCCATAATGCCTTATGATCACCAGCAAGGATTTGTGTCTTTCTTACGCTTTAAAATTAAACTTCAACCTTTATTTGTTACAGAATGACAGGTGAAGCCTCATGTGCAATAAAAAATTCCTGCATTTCTTTTGTGCAGAGAAGGAAAATCCTCCTCCCTGATGCACATCCCCTCAGTGCAGACCCAGCATCCTTCCTGTGGCCTTGCCTTACTGCAGAAGGGTCACTGTGCTCACGTTGGACTGTTGCTCACACACACAAGGGCTGTGTGCACTCACTATTTCCAAATGTAAATTCCCAACAGCCACATCTGGAAATGGAGTGGGGAGGCAAATGAAAGTACTGGATGTGAAGTGCTCATAGGGCAGATGATGAAGTGTCATTTGAAGAAATGCTGCATGAGGGACCTTGTCTGACTCTTGCAGTAAGGCAGGGAAAATAAGTAAACCCGTGTTCTTATTGAAATGCAGCAACCCGGTGTTCCTGGATTATCTTTTCCACAATCAAGTGAAGAGGTGACCTGACAGGGTAAAGAAGAAATACATGTAATTCTCTTGATGGAATTCAGAGTCCCTTTAAAAAATAAGGACCATGCCCAGCCCCTGATCCCTGGCACACGAAGCGACCCCAAGTTCCTGTCAGCCTCGCTAACGAGGCTGCTGCTGCTGAGTGAAGCCTGGCTGCCCCTGCAGGGCTGCCCTGGCCAGCTGGGACTGGGGGGCCAGGCAGGGCTTGTCAGGACAGATGTGGACAGATGTGTCACAGCTAAGACTTCATGGATTTTCTGCCCTTTTGTTTTGCACTGAAATGCGAAACACTCGTGAGTAGAGACTCTTGTTAACAGTCTCCTTGTCACCTGCTGTGTCTTCTGCAAATCAAGTTAAAGAGGAAGGCATTTCAGAACTGGTTATTTCACTTAACTGGTCCTTAATGACTGTTTCAAGGATAGCAGTGTGATATATTATAAGAATCCCATTTTTTTTTCCTCCTCAGAAAGGCTAGAGAAGCAATTACATGTCTGTATTTTTCTATTACTCAATTTAATACTGAGAACTGAACTTAAAAACCTATGTGAGATGATTGGTATCCTTTAGCTATTATCAGGTATCACTTTCTAAGCAGGTCAAATTAGGCTTCAATATTCATCCACCTATCCTTATCAATCATTCAACTTTAAAATACTGGTTTCTAATGATACCTTTCTCATGTTTGTTTTCCATCTTTTTGGGATAGGTGAGGTTGGTGCTGTGCTCTAGGATTTTACACCTGGTGGCCACTCATTACATATCCCTTTTTAAGGCCAGTGAGTTTTCCACACCTGCTTAGTTTCTTTCTCATTAATAGATAATGATGCATTCTGTTATGGCTCTCCCACCCTGCTAAAAACACTGTTTTGAACTGCATCATCAACTGCAGTGAGCTCCATTCTAAATGAAAATTACTTTCCAGGTGTTGAAATTCATTATCTCACTGCAGTGGAAACAAAGATAGAGGTAATTGGATAATATATGTAATGTAACACCAAATAAACTGTGGTGTAAGTGTGCAATTCCACAATTGGGAGTCATAAGGATTTAAGTATAACCAGGGCAAGAAAATAATCAACACAGGAGAAGTGAATAAAGGAACTTATTCCTTTATTCTGAATGATGTCTCAGCTAAGACAAAAGAAGACAATACAGATTTTGATGGTGCTAGAAGGTTGCTGCTTCTCCTGGATGTCTTATCTGAAGTCTTTTGTGCTGAAAGAGAGTACATGGAGGACTTCTAGAACAGGGAAGGTTGTTCTGATCTTGCAGAACAAAACCAAGTCCAAATGTTTAGTCTCAACTATTTTATCTACTTAACAGCAAATGAACTTCTCTTTATCACTGCTTCTCCCAATTGTGAAAACTGGATGATTAGGGTCTTGTGAAAGGACTTCACAATATGCAGATGAAAAGTGCTATGGAAGGTTTGGAGTTTTTTTTTTAAGTGATATACAGTCATTTTTGAGTTCATGGATGTCCAGATTTTATTTTCTTGTGTTTGGTCAACCACACCAGCAAGTGCATAAAATTGTGGCTTAAAAAATTACTATGGGTTAAAAAATTACGGGTATAAAATAATCCTGGTTCAGCTATCTATCCAGCTTCTATCCAATTCTATGTGATTTCATAAACTCCTCATATGAAGTAGGATTAGACTGAAATAATGAAATACTGGGTTGAAATAATGAAAATATTAAGGATTACCTACAGCCTGGGAGTGCTTATAAGCAGTAGGTAACATTAATGCCAATATCCCCTGAGGCAGGTGAAAATGGAATTGTAAGTGGTGTGATGAGAGTTCTGTATTGCTAATAAATTCATGTCGAGGTGTACTCATGTTTCTGACTGTGTACTACAATTTATATGTATATTTATCAGTGGCTACAGATACAATTCATCTTTCTCAAAAGCAAAGGAAAAAATTAACAAGAGTTTGTAAAAAAGTGCTCAGAGGAAGGGTGAATCTTGAAGAAAGCAGATAGGAAGTTCTCTCTTTAGCAGTATTCAGCAAGTGATTTTTTCATTGTTAATGCAATATCCCTGCCATTCAGTTTGTGGTGCAGTGTGTGAGCTGCATGGATATTCTGCCAGGGCAGTGTTGGATTTTAGATCAGGTGCCATTGAACCCTGCATCATTGCTGGGTGCTCTGCATTCAAGTTTTAATAACACTGGAGTTATTAGGCTATATTGCTTACAGAGATGCTATGAAGTGATGAAGTGGTGCTTCAGTTCCTCCTCTCTCTTTTCTCCTTTTCTCTCTCCCTGATTTTGAATCCCCTTGGTGAACTGAATCTGCAGAGAGGGGAGAAGTCAATCCAGTGTGTCTGATGAGAGCAGACAGCTCCACAGTGGCACTGGGATGTCTTTACATTCTGTAATGCTGAAGTGTCAGGATCTGGATCAGAAAAATCCTTTTTCTTGACTCACTCTGATGTTCCCTTTCAAAATATGACATGTGAAACTGCAGCTTCTATTTCTAAAAGTTCTCCAAGGCAGGAGGAAATATGTAAAAATAGAGGAGGATAGGTACCTGTGATTTTTGCTCTGCTGCATATTTAGGCCCACACAGATGAATTTGCAGTGATATCTGTGCAACTGTACCCTGGACTGGTTTCAATGAGCAGAGCTCTAGGGAATCAATACAACAATCTGTATTTTTATCAGCTGAGAATTTTTTTTCATGACTCAAGTGATATTAAGCTCAGGACTATAGAACAGCTGTGAATACATCTTGAATTGTACAGGCATAGGAATTAGTGCAGATATGTACAGTAAAAGTAGTCATCCTTATATTTTCTAATATTACAAATACATTTATTTATGTATTTATAAGAAGTGCTGATGCTTTCAGAGTCTGTCCAGGGCATACCATTTCAGTGTCTTCATTAAATCCTACTGCACCACTTCTTTTAAGCATGGACAAAAATGCCAAAAAAAAAAAAATCATAAACCATAATGGTTTTCCATCAGAATGAGCCAGGTGGGATTACAAGCAGAGCACCTGCAGTAAATGCATCACATCTTGTATACCAGGACTTTTCCACGTTTTTCAAGGAAAAGTCGCATTTAAAATTCAGCAACAGCCTTTGCTAAAATCTGCACTAATAGAACTGTTCAGCTGTGCTTAACAGCTCAGCTGCCCTTGTAAAACTGCAGCTCTGTCGAAGCAGCTGCTGTGGGAATCCCCAAGGCTGGGCACTGCTGAACAGAATGGGTTTTACCTCACCCAACACCAACACAGAGCAACACCCCCAGGAGGGGCACAGGGGCTGTGCTGTGCCCAGATTTTGGTTCCTGAGGCGGGCACAGGAGCTGTGCTGTGCTCAAATGCTGACTCTGACTTGTCTTGGTGATTTATCTGAGAATGAGGAGCTTATTCTGCTTTGGGCTGTGCTGTTAAATCCTGCTCTTCCCTCACACTGAGAAACTGTAAGAGCAAGGCTCACCAAAGAGAATAGTTGACAGCTGCTATTTTAATGTCTTCACTATGACTTTTATCTACCACTGTGACATCCTCATCATGTATTCATTGTTTACAGACTTCTGAGTTGGTAGAAAAGTCTTTGTCATATGAGAGCTGATATTCAAGGGGTCTCTAGCCACCCCCAGGAGCCTGCTGGGAGCACTGAGGATTCCACATCCTCTGCTTTCAATAGAGGGAAAATGCCTCATCCATAGCAGTAGCAGTAAACCATTGTTGCTGTGGCACAGCAGTTGGTGAGATAAGATAATTATGAAGCATTAACAGAATGCATGCAAAATTAGTTGTAGCTCACAGAAGGAAAGAGAATTCAACAAACTTTTCAGAGTATTAATTTTCAGCTGATCCTGTCACAACTGTGGAGAGAGAGAAAATTTTAATGAAGTGTGAATATGTCAAAAAGATATAAAAGAAGAAATGATCAATTGAACACAGTAAATATTCAAATAACAAATATTCAAACGTAACAGATCTGTAAAGCAATTTTGTTTCTGGGTGCATACATGGACATATGAATTTCAATAGTAAGATGAAATCTGGAAGCAAGTTCTTTTGAAATTACCCATTCCCTCAAAAACTCCAGAACTTACTGATTATAAAATTCAATTTTATTATGTAAATATAATAAATCAGTGCAGAAATCTTTCCATGAGATTGCACTGTATATATAGAGGATGCTTGCTTGTGGATGTAATATTTCTCACACATTAAAAGCCTCACAATGTATGGGCCTCAGAACTTGTGCTGAATTTTGGCCCAGTAACACTTTTCATTACAGATGTATTGTAACATTAGGAGCTCCTGCTAAGCCAGAAATTTGTGTAAAAACAAACACATTCTTTCCAAGGATAAACCTCTGCTGCTTTGGGGGGAAAAAAAGTGTATATTTTTAGAATAAGAAATTCTTAGCTTTGTACTTTCAAAGACGGAATATCTTCATTTACATTACAAAGGTTAAAATTGTGCAAAAAGCATCAATTTTACACAATCTTAGCTACTTTGTTATTAATACACTTTCTGTGAAGGTAAAACAAATACTCCATTGACTAGGAAACCTGTTTGCTCTTTCTACTCCACTGTGTATCTGGTGCCACATGGGAGTTCTTAATTTCAATTAATTATCATACTTGAGAATATTTTGTTGTTCAGTGCAATGATGTTTGCTTCCTTTAGCAAGAAGAAATTGTAATATGCTCAGGAACTCCCAGATATTTAATTTAATCTTGGAATTTTCACTAGGATAGGTTTTTCTGTAGCCGCACAAGAGGGATATTTCCATTAATTAGATAGTCACTACCTTATGCCTGTAAGTGGTCTTTGGATAATGTAATGTTTATATAAACTGTATTTTGCATGATGCACTGACTTACTACTCTTTGTAATGAACAGAGGAAGCCCTTTGAGACAGCTGAGATTTATGGCCTCACTTCTCTTACTTTTCTTTTTTGCACAATTTCAGTTCTCTTTTAAGTAGCACTTTTTTTGCATATAGCACCTCAAGTGAGCCATTCTACAAACATGTTAAATATCTTTAAATGGGTTAATCACATTTGAGAAATTGAGGTTGAATTACGTTGGCATGAAATATTGAATATGTAACAGAGGGGAGTGAAAATCCATATTGTACATGTAAATGAATAAAGCACAGAAGGGAGAAGGACGTTGAAGAACAGTTTTGAAATATCCATTGATTAGTGATTTTGGTGATAGCTAAAAAACTGTCTAAAACATTTTATGGAAAGACTGACAGAACTGGGCTGTGGTGATTTTTATTCTGCTTAGCATACATACTATAAGAATTGTTGCAAACCCTTTGGTAAATTCATCTTTTTATGTCTTGTCACTTGACAGTGTTCTCTAGTTACGAATACTCTTAGTTCACCAGGTGGAATAATAATATTGGATGACTGTATGTACTGTGGAAAGTGAGAGAATGATCCATGTGCAAATATTGCTCCATTGGGATGAAGAACAGAGAGAGAAGGTTTTGGATGGATGGATTAACCCCTTTCTGCCCTGCTCAGCAAGGTGGGTGTGGTACAGGGTGTTTGATAGGCAGAGCTCTTACAGAAAGGCACTTTCTGAGCTGCATTTCAGCACTGCTGCTCCCTGGGCAGGCACCCACACCTGGTACAGGTGTGCAGGGTGCACCCCTGAGCCACAGCAGAAAGAATTCCCTTCTCTTTTCTATGGCTTCTGAAGGCAGAATGCAACAAGCTCTTGAAAACGTGTCTAACACCAGAGTGCCTTGTGCCTCAGGACAGAGAAACAGAAGAGCTCAGTGCTAGACTGTGTTTGAAAATCAAATTATTTATAAGGAAGATTGAGGAAAAATTTTCTCCAGGTTCTTTTAGCATAAATCATTCTGCTGAATTTAACTTAGTAGTGCTGGCACAATTTCTTTTTGTCTTTCAGCTGTTCTGTAGCCCTTTCTGATTTTTGTTCAGATGAACTATTTTCAAGTATTGTGTTGAGAGAGATCATAATCTAGCAGAAGGGGAAATAAAGGCATCTGGCTAGACTCTTCTTCAACTAACCATGGCCAAGAAAGTCATTAAAGCAAATTAAAAATCAAACATGGTTTTCTCACTTCTTTACTAAATGCCACAGTTATTCATCTCTGGAAATGGACAAACACAATCTCAGTCAGGCTGTCATTATGAAGAGGAATGGAGAAGTTATAATTTGAATGCTAATCAAATTCTTATTTATTGGTCTCAGCTGTGCTGGTTTGATAGGCATGTGCCAACAAACTTAACAAACATTTTTTCTTCCAAAGAGCAAAGTCTGTTTGCTTTCTTCTCTATAAGTGATTTTTAATACACACTATTAATGAAAGACAAAATACAATACATTAAAATGAAAATATTGATCTTGCTGAGGGCACATCCTCTGGGACAATATTGACATAATGGGTATATTACATCTGAATAGAAAAGATTTGGTGGTAAAACTAGCTTGTGATGGAGAGGATTGCAGATTTTTGACATTTGCTTGAGGTATCTGATGGCAGAAAAAGAATGATTGCAAGGATGAGTAAGACAAAAGTTCAGTAAATTCCTTCAAGATGTGTAAAAATGCTTTGAAATCAGACTGTTTTATTGATTTATTTTCTCTAGTGGTACTCCAAATACTATTACTAGTGGTACTAGTAGTACTACAAATACTAGTACTGCTGTGAATATCTGAAACCACTGGACAGTTATATGATATTATGTCTTGTACCCTCTCTTGAGCTTCCCATGTCTGTCTTTTTTTCCAGTGAAGCTCCTGTAAAACGCTGTCTTTAGCTTTCACTGTGCTTTAACTTGGTCTGTTATTTAGAGGGAGATGGTTTTGACTTTCTTCACATTAAAGGTAGTTGTGATATGTCATTTGGAATGCAACATGTCTTTCAACTGCTAAGTTCGTTAACAAAAAAAGGGAGAAATTCCAGGGGCAGAGGGACAGTGATGAGGGCAGTGAATTCCAGTGATGAGGGCAGAACTGGGGCTGGTTTTATCCCTGTTCTGTGGTGCTGCTGCCTGTTTCCCTGCCCTGTTCCCCAGCAGAACGGGCTGCTGAAGCCCATACAGACACAAGGCATTAAGGAAGGGTGAGCAGAGCACTCTGGCAGCTGATGTGGCTTGGCAGCTGGTGTGTGACACAAATCAGAGCTGTTTCCCCCATCTCTGCTGTTGCTGTGCTGCTGCCAGAGTGGGCTGCTCCAATCCTGGGCTCAGCTTTCTTCTGTACACACACATTTACATTGGTGCTCAGCACTCCTGCACCTCAGCAACACCAAGCTCGGTGTGCTGCATAATAAAAATCTCATGTTCATTGCTTTGTGTCCTCTGAGGACAAGCCTTGTTCCTGAGTGCAGAGCCCACACATACAGGCCAGCCAGACCCATGTACAGCTGAAGCACCACTGCCTGCACGTTTTAGGTGTTGATATTCTGGCTCCAGGAGGAGCTGTGTGTGGGCTAGAACAGCAGGCTAATAACAGTAACACAGGTAGGCCAGGGAAGCTGTGGCTGCCCCATCCCTGAAGGGCTCAGGCTGGTTTGGATGGGGATTTGAGCACTGTGCTCTAGTGGAAGGTGTCTCTGCCCATGGCTGGGGATTGAAATGAGCTGATCTTTAAGGTCCCTCCCAACCATTCTCTGGTTCTGTGATGGCAGTCCTGTGTCTTCTATTATGAGATAGTATTAGACAGTTTGTTTAAAGGCTTTACTGATGCTAGCATTCAATACTTCTAAAATCCCCCTCTGCCGTTAATATAATTGACTTATTTTTTTAAATACTTACTTGCCTTTAGCAAATACATTGAACAACTTTTCTAATGACCATTTTGCTATCTCAGATCTTGCTGAGGATAGGCTGCCTTTTATCTTTGCCTTTCAAGAAATAACCTTACCTTAAAACTTCACCAGATTCAAAGCATGGATTTAAAGTGGTGAATTCAGGACATGGCCTGTGTATAGGCGGCTTTAATAACTATTAAACAATGCTTACTTTCCTGGGCAAGTCACTTCAGGGAGTTTACGGGTCACCAATACTGGATATTTAGGAGAAAAGAAACCATTGATTTTGTGCCATAGTTGATGTTTGCCTTGCTTTTGGAGCTTTAGCCTAACCCAAGTACAATGAATGAAGGAATTTCATGCCTTTGGTTTAAGTAGGACTTAATGTTAGGGTTTACAAGTGGAGTTTCTTATGCAATATCCCCATTGACTTACACAGAGAAATCAGAATGATTTACAGTCACTGCTTGACTTTAGAATGATTCCCAGAAGTCTGAGCCCAGTAGCACTTCAATAAGCCACTGTAATAAGATATTTTATTGTTATGGCTTTGAATGTCCTGCAGTGTACGGTAATTCAGATATAAAATAATTAGAGGCAATTAAAGACCATTGCAGTAAGGATTACTTTGTGCTAATGACAGACTGTTTGACTGGAGGAAAAATACTTCTAAAGTCATTCAGGGAACATGATACCTCCTGAAGGTGGGAAAAGGAGCATGTCTGAGATTTGAGTGGGAAGAAGCCTAAATAAATGAGGACTTTTTCTTTTACCACGCTCTCATTTTCTTTAAGCATCCCCCAAATTCCAATATATCTAATAATTAAACATTTTGTTCATTAAAGATATTCATTAAACTACAACAGTAATGTACAACTTCATGAGAGGGTATTTCTCAAAACATAAGAAGATACAATATTTTGTGTTTAGCTGCTGATTTTTGGTAGAAGGGTTTTATTAAATGTATTAAAATCGATAATGCTAATTTTCCAACTCTGTCAGCAAAATGCTTTTAGTAAAATAGATATTTTATTTATTTTTAAATCAAATTCAGCAACCCTCAAGAGTCTGTCAGGAGAGAAGGCATTCAGTTTAGACTACTTGAAAAATACATATCACAGATGTTGTAAGTCTTGAATACTTAGGATTACAATAGACATTTCTAATTGACAGTATCTTTGAAAAAAAACCACATTATATTGGTGATGTGATATCTGCCCTAGAAACACACTAAAATTCTGAAATTCTAAAGTACCCTCTGTACTACAATATTCTCCAAAAGCAGAGTAGGCAGGACACAAGAGCTGACTAAACAGAGAGGTTTGTTATAAATATAATAAACTGTTATTTTGGTTTATGCGCAGCTGAATAAATCCTGCCTGCTGAGTTACAGAAGTCCTGCACATCTAACAGTAGTAGAATATACTTGATAGAATTGCCCAACTGCTGCTTCTTCCTCAAAAGCCCCCAAAAATACAGATTGTGCCCAGAATCTGAAAGTTTCCTTTCAGTCCACTTCAAATTCTTATTGTGGTCACTGCACTGTTTGTAACTTATTCTTGCCTCTTTCTTATTTGAAGAGAAGCTTGTATAGAAATAAAAAGCCATGAAGAAAAGTGAAATGGATAAAAATTTCTTTAGGTACAGCTGTGCATGTAAGATATTCCATGTCAGGCATCTGTCCTTCTGAGATCTATGGCTCTGTCTGTCACAGCAGATTACTCTGCAAGAAACCACTCACAAAGTTCTCCAAATAAGTGATTTTCTCCTTCATAGTAAACATGAAAATAAATGGTCTTACAAATATCCAGCAGGAGAGTTGTACAAATGTTAGTGCATCCAACTGCTTTAATGCATCACCATTGAAAAGAATTCCGTTTCACCAAGCTGAGTGCAAACAGCATTGCCAGATCCTCACCTACAGTGATGCTGGAGGAAAATACAGCTTTTAACACATAAACGTTGGAAACTAAGGAAAATATTTGTGAGTCCACGAAGAATGAAAATGTTAATGTAGTTTTTATGTGAAGCATAAAGACAAGCTTATAACTTAAATATTGTGCTTTATGTGAAAATAAGCAATTTTGTGTGTGATTTCTGTCTAACTGTCTTAAAATTAGTGATTATTTCTCCTCTGAGAAGTTTTTAAATAAAAAATGATAAAATTTCATCCCTGGAAATGGGGATTAGTTGCAAATTTTAGCAATATTTTTGAAGAGAACTTAAGTATGAAATGCTCTCTGGGATCTTTTTACAACCTCAAAAGTAAGAACTCTAATTTCCAGTGCTGTCTGTTACATGAATGGCTGACTCCTAAGGAATAAAATCCTTGCTGTATCCATATTTTCTAAACTTAAAGAACTTGACAGAGAGTGATAAATTTATAACCTTACAGAAGCTAGAATTTAGGGTGTAGTCATGTGAATCATCCAGTGCAAGAAATGTTACTAAAGTTGTAAACTTAAGTGAGAAAGTTATGTGCATTAGAAACATAAAGCAATTGAGAATATTTCCTAGACTTCTCAGTGATGCTCCCTTTATCTAATTTTGTGCATTACTGCAGAAGTTATGCCTGCTGCAAAGTCCTGTACAGCCTCATATCTGTTCAGAATTTACCATGATCTCCTGGAAAGGAACAAGAGTCACTATTTAAGGATCTAAGCATAGTAAAACTTACACTGAGGTGAAAAGAATCAGTTTTTTCTAGTTGTACAGATGAAAGGAAGTGAAGCATTATCTTATTGAGTTAAAAGGCAGCACGTGTAAACCATTTGAATTGGCACTGTGTCAACCACAAAAGCTCTGTCTTTAGATCATGATATCACTATCCTATTCCTACAGTGATTCTTCAGGCAATCACTGTTCTCAGAAAATCCTTCTCTTATTTTGTCATGGGTCTGGAAGCTGATTTTTTTCCCTTTAGCTGAAGAAATGGGAATTGGAAACAAATACTTCATTCACTGTTGTTCCAGGCAAGAACATGAGTGCTTATCACTATAATCACTATAAAGCGACTAAAAAAGATGAAGGAATCTCTTTAAATCTGATAAACTTAATATCTCCAATTAGATTTTGACTAATTTTGTTTATTGCAAAAGAAATTCTGTTTTTCTTTACTCTTTATTAATTTCATAATGAAGGGGAAAGTCTCTTTTAAAATAACAGATTTTTTTAAAATAATAATCAAATATCATAATGCTGTATTTGCTTAGTTAAGTTTATCCTATTTGTATTAGCATCCTTTCTATATTAGATTGCTTTACAGTGTTCAAAGCAACGGGAAAATAAGCTTTAAAAAACCCATTCTTAAATTGATAACTGCAGGGTCTCTAGTGAAACTCTCCAGGTCCTTCTGGCTTACACTTGATTTGCTTTAATAAGGGTTATGGGGAATGAAAAACTATTGAAACTGCTTTTTAAAATGCCTGGCAACAGACAGGTAGAAAAGAGTTAGAATGACTATTTTTCATTACTGAGGGCCCCTGAGGACTGCACTGGGAAGAATCCTGTCTGGCCCAGATAAGAGTCTCCCAGCAGTTTAATGTGCCTATCAGTTGTGCTCAGCAGCCCGGAATCATCGCACTGCAGCTATTGAATAGTTCCACACCATATGCTCAGAAGGATGGGAAATGTGGGCTGTGTTGCACTTCCAAAGAATGATGATGAAGAGCATTAATATGCTGATGAAGAAGGAAAAGAAAAATAGTGAGAGTGAAATTTTGAACAGGCAAACCCACCTGTTAGTGAGCCTGGCAGATATTCTCTACTGACTCCTCTATTTCATGTGTAAGTTTGAGTTCCCATTGGGCCTACATAAAACTAAAGTTCTTGGGATCTTCCTTTCTCTTCCTCTACCATTGTGCTCTCTCTTTTGATTTTTAGACAGAAAAGAGTTAAATCATCAGAATCCAAGGGTTCATTGCATCTTTTGTTGACATTTTATCCAGCTGGCAGCCAGGAGATTATTTGTGTGCATTTGAGTCTAGTTACTGTACAACAGCTGAGTGATGGACCAAGTATGGCTTCATTCATACTAAATAACGCATTGGGAGCTTGAAGGAGGAGTGGTAATGAGGGTTCTGAGAAAATGGGAGAGCAGTAAGAAAATGCATTTTCATATAGGAAATGCATTTTGATTTTATCATTTCTAAAACAATCATGGTGACATCATCACATAACATACAGATAGTGGATGAAAAAATGAAAAACAGGTCACAAGGAGCTGATCTTGTAGCCAGCTTTTTCTGGGTGCCTCATCCAGTAGTCTTTAATACACAGAACTGTAAAGCAAGTTAGGAGTTGGTATAAGCTGATGAAATTCCAGCAACTTCTGTATTTACCATGGACAATCTTCATATCTCTCCAATTTTTTATGTATTCTACTAACCTGTATACAGGAGTAGAAATGGAATGTGAGAAGAATTACAGAATAGTTGTTAAAAACAACAGGAAAAAAACATCAAGAAATGGTTGCACAAATAAGATCTTTTAATCAATAAAAACAAACATGCCCTGGGAGGAAACAGGGAATTTCAAGTAACCAAAAAAAATTTTTTTAGTTAATGCTAGCCATACCAATGCCTTAAAGATATGCATGTATTTAATGATCTTCTCTGATATCATTAAAGCAATAATTTTTCATAACATAGACACAGATGCACTAAATTTGCCAGGATTGTGAGGTATAATGGCTTGTACAGTGTGCTTTTCTAAAGAGCACTGAAATCAAATTCACACATTCAGACAGCTTTGAAGAACTGAGTTGTCTGCAGGCTGAATAGATGTCTTAGTTTGGGAGGATGCTCTCATTTTCCTTTGTCACTGTAACAAAAGTCACTGATTAACAATGCATTCAACTGTTATGAGATAAATGACAGGGCTTTTCACATTTCTTCTTTTTTATGTCATCCTTTTGGCTTTCTGATTACTCATGAATTTTCCTTAGTACTTTCCCTCTATTCCCAAATAAAAATTAAGGATAGATATGATGTTTCAGTCCCTATGAGGTTAAGTTCCAGCCTAGTGGAACTAAATGAGTATTTGTTCTGATTGTCTAGAGAAGAATGCAGATTATAATTTTTGAAATATAACCTCTTAACATGAGATTATCTAAAAGTAGTGCCTCCCTCTGATTTATGATTATTAGGACTTTGTTATGGTTTGTAAAGAAGGTATCAAATTGCTGATTTGGGATCAATAGCTTTTACCAAAAGCTTGCAAAAGATTAAATGTAATGCATTTTGACTTTGGTTTTCTTCCTCTTCTGAACTGTCTTTGTACTGTTCAAGACAGTCAAATGTGTCTGTTCTGTTTATTAAAATTTGCAGTACTGTTGATAGGCCTTAGTTAACTTTAGTGATCTGCTGGATATGGTGGGGGTTTTTTTATGGATTTTTACCAGCTTTTTACCATAACTGTTCTGTATTGCACTGGGGATCATCTATCCAGGGAGGTGGTGGTGGAATCACAGTCCCTGGATGTGTTTACAAAAAGCCTGGATGTGGCACTCAGTCCCCTGGTTTAGTTGATGAGGAGGTGTTAGGTTAGGTCATAGGTTGGACTAGATGATCCTGAAGGTCTTTTCCAAGCCAGTTCATTCTGTGGTTCTGTGTGAGTACATTGTTGCCATCAATGTCACTGAGGAAATATTTGTCTTTCCCATTTCATGTTTTCTTCAGTTTATGAGAGTATATTTTCAATTTGTATGAGGGGAAGGTTTCAATAATTGTGAGTGACAGGTATGGAAATCAAACAATAGAGCATTTCACCTCAGACAGTTTTTGAAAAATAAATATGAAAATGTAGCTTTTGTGTCTTTAACTTATTCTGTGGGATTTCTGGGCTGTTCAGATGGTCTGGGGAAAAGTCCAAAGATGGCCTTGGGCCCCCGGGTTCGAAAGGACGAGAGGAAGCTTCGGATTTGTTCTCGGTCTCGGTGTTTATTAATTGCTTATCTAAAAGATTTTCTCTTGGCCTGACAGAGTTCTGCTCAGCAGTCAGCCATGGGCACACACTGAAAGCCCCTGGGGCGGTCACCTATCTTTATACCCGGAGTTACGTATACCATATTTATCATTTTTCTCCAATACCCTCTACCCTTATTAACCAGTGTTCCCCTAGTAAGGTCCAATCCTGGAGTGCCAACATCACCACAGAAGATGGAGGTCTAGAGGAAGAAGAAGAAGGAGAAGGGCACGCCCCAATCCCTCCATCTTGCCTCTCTAGAACCCCCTGTACAGGGATCTTAAACCCTGTATCTCACACTCCAATTAACTTGTCCCTTCACCATTCACCCCAGTGAAATCCTCCCGTCCTCATACTGATGTCATCTCCCATGTGGGATCAAAGTCCAGCCACCAGACATCTCTGGCAGCATTCCAGGACTCCCGAGCCCCCCAGGGGGGGTCTTGTTCACCCTGCGCCCCAGTTCTGAGAGACTGAGATCCCACATTATTCAATAGTGTTTACTTTCTTACTTGATTCCTTCCTTTCAGTTTTTTTCAGTTCTCCAAATTGAAGTTTACTCTTGCATTCTCTCTGCTATACTAGCAAATTTCAATTTCAAAGCAGTGAACAAACCAATTTAATAATTTCTATAGGATGGAATAACCTGCCTTTCATGACCTGTACTTTCCAACATCTTTCTGCCCATCAGTTACCTCTCAGAGAAGTGAAATATCTAGTTTGAACAAGTCAGATGTTTCACCACTCAGCATGTGTTTCTTTTCCATACCAGAGCTGGTAAATATTAATGAATGTGCAATTTCAGGGTGAAGTTCTCAGAATTTCTTCACCATGATGGTGAATCCCCTGTGTCATTTTGAGGTTGCAGTGTGCTGCTTGGTGCTCACTTCCACAGAATCCCTTGGGGTTGGGTTTGATAGAGAAGTGATATTTTGTCATAAGTCCTGGACTCCAGTCTGTGTTTGACCATGCAACTTGTAGTAAATTTTCTCACGTTTCTTGGCACTTGTTCATTGCATTCAAAAATTCTTGCCTTTATCTGGAACAAACACAAGTGTTATACTTGCTGTAGTTATTTTTTTAGGACAGAAGAGTGTGAAACTGGCTAATAAATGGAAACTGTGCAGGTACCTTGTGTGCTGAAAGCTTTTTCTGGAGAAATGATTAAATACATTGAATTCCACATCTGATCAATATAAAAAGTATTCTGGCTGTTGCTGGACCCAGCAAATATTTTCATCAGATTTGGCTTCAATCTTTAGTGAGACATGTTTACAGAACCAATTTCTAAATGCTTCTCTTATCAAAGGAAGTTTTTATTATTTTTGATAAAAAATTACTATCTCCTGAACTGCATTATTTAAAATTGAAATAGAAAGCTATTTTCTTTCAGCTCCTTTGAAAACTCCCTAAGAACCTTTCCTTGAATAAAACATATTCTCTTTGATTCCAACAGGCCTGCTTTCCGCACTTAATGAAGCATCTTTGTAACACAACAGGTTTTAATTCTTTTTCCATTATCACCCTCGCTCTAATTCCACCAGAGCTTCCTATGCGAGCGATTCCTTTGTTCAGAATGTAGCTTTCTCTCAAACAAAGAAGCTGAACCAGAATTTCTGAATTTATGGCACACTTGTTAAAAAGCCAGCTGCACTGCATAGCCCCAGGTAACAGCTAGTGAGCAGGATTCAGGTACCAGACACTCACATGGCCACGTGTGTGGGAACCCTTAGGGGCTGCATCCATGCTTTCCTGTTCAGCTGAGCCAGAGCTGCCTCTAAACCTGGGGCCAAGAGTAGCAGAAGGACCTTCATCCCCTCTGAGTTACAGATTAGCTCGTTATGTTCGCCCTGTGCCCTGCACAGCTGCAGCAGTGACAATGGGGCTGCAGATGGGCAGGGAAACAGCACTTCAAGGCACCTGCTCTGTTCCAATCACAACTTCCAGATGTCAATGCTTGTTCTCTTTTGGTTCAAAATCAATCTGTTTGGATCTTAAAATTGCAGCATTCCACTTTCCTTGCCCCTCAGATCCTATTTCTTCTTGCTGCCTGTATCTCTTTGCAGTAGCCCACCTTCTGGAGCACTTTCTCTCACTGGTGAATTTACAGGGAATGTGGCCTGGCAAGAAACCAGTCGTGCCTTTCTGCCAGTTCCTCCTTCAGCTTTATTTCATCAGAGTCAGAAGTAAGTGTGATTACAGTAAGTGCAGTTATTGATATATTTTCTTCATTTTGAGATTGGACTGTCTAATTTGGCAGCTTTTGAAGTGTGTGCTAGCTCAGATGGGAAACATTTTGTAGAAGGGATGAGGTTTTTATTTGAAGGTGCCAATGAAATAACAAATACATAAACAAAATTCTAACTCTTCTTATTTCAAGGTGGTTCATTATTTAGTGAGAGAATTGAAAGACTGCAACAGTCCATACTGGAGCTTTATGTTTGTTTGTTTTGATGTTACTGCATGTCTGTCTAGGTTAGGGTTACTTTGTGAGGGTGAAATGAGACACTAAAAGAATTGGTGAACTATATTGTTTTGGTTTTTTTCTTCATAAGAACTGTAGCAAGTAGTGTCTTTCCTCCATTTACTCAATTTTTATATTATATGACTTTTTACATTTTCCTTCTACACGTAGACATTAGGAATTGAGGCCGACACTGTGACCAGAATATGATTTTTCAGTGATATGGATTCCTCAAGCATTCTAATTTGGGAATGAGCACTATCAGAACAGCAGTTTAGTTCCTGCACTCAAAAGGTACAGAATTATCCATCTGTCCACTGAGTTATGCAAAGGTGGCATTTTAGGACAGACACCTGTTTGCTTTGCAGTAATGTTGTTCCTATTCTTTATTTTGAATGCAGAGTCGTATCTATTTAGATAAAATTTGTGAGGAAAACAAGGCCTGAGGGAAAGATCACTGTGATAGGCACCAACAGAGTGCAAAATATATGGAAGGTTTTTTGCAAGGTGCAGTGAAAAGCTGCAATGGTCTATTGCCTACTCTTCCCCTCCCCATTCTAGCTACTTACACGCTTTGTTCCTCCAGGAGATAAGCAGGATACTTCTGCTTAGTCTGAACTGCTCGTTCACTTAAATAATTTGCTCAGTGCTGAATCAAACTGAGTGCGTAAGTTCTGCATCCAAATATCAAATTACCAATTATCCAATATCCCATTGCCAACCTTTCATCCATTTTCTCACCTGCTTGACCAAACATGAGGCGGGTAGGAGTTTGAACAAGTGGGTAATGGAATGGGTCTCCTTAGGCTTTGCCAAACAGCTCTGTGAAATGTTCATGTAACTGTATGGGGCAGCCTGTGCATGGGGCAGAAGGGGAGTGCAGGCATTATCAAAGACCAACTTGCTTTGGCATATTTGGTATTGTTTGAAAAACATTTTCCGCTCACAAATAAAAAATAAATTGCATATGGATGAGGGGTTCTATTGCACTGTTGATGGTTTATATTATGGTGTACACATTCTTTCTTTACTCTGCTCACCACTGCCTGATAGGAGTGTATTAAGCAAAGTGACTTTGTTTTGTCTTTGTTTCTCAGAGATACAATGACTATGATAGAGCTTATTTGTTTCTAGATAACATTGTGTTTATATGTTTGATATGAAAGTCAGTATGAATAGATGTGCTCTGCTCTTGGAACAAAAGGCAAAGAGATTTGTCTCCCCAGGCTGAGATTGAGTTCCTCAATCAAGGAAGCCTCTGGAGCACCCTGAGAGTACTTTGAGAGATGTTAACCCTAAAGAAGATCTTGTAGTGTAAGAGGAGCAAACTCATCACTAGGCTTCATCCTTATCAAATTTCCTGAGTCCAAGGCATCAGGAACTGATAGCCAGGACTGTGTGGAACTTAAATGTTATCTACTCAATATCTGTGAGAAGTGACTTTAGATGGGAAAGTCTTGGGTGTTTCTCTGCATCAGTGTTATTGAGGAAGGACAGCGAGACATTTTAAACAGCTGGAGTGTAAAAGCCATGGGAACGGAAGTTTTATTTTTGACCTGATCACCAATGGGTGAAATGAAATTGTTCAATTAATCTTTAGTAATTTGGTCTATGCTTAATTTGGTGTCTCTCATTTGTCTGCTGACATCAGAAATGGAGCACTTTGTTACACGTGCATTCACCACTGTGCCACCACCTGGGTAGGCAGATATGCACACCCTTAAGATAATTTGGGGTGATAGTTTTGGTTGGTTGTATTTGGGGGTTTTTGTTTGTTTTTAATGCTTTTAGTGAGGGTTTGGAGTTTTTCCCCCCCACAGATCCTGACCTATCGATTTTTGAGTAATAATGATGAAAACAATGATTGCCTTGTTTAATAGAAGATGCCTGTTGTATAGCACCTTTAGATTATTCAGTCCAACCTCCAGCTGAAAGGACAAGCTTAAAAATAGCATACCTCAGGTTCTGCTGATTTTGTTTAAAAGAGAAACAAATGAGTCAGCAATATTTCTTTACAACTCAAAAATTTAAATATTACTATCTGCCTTGAAATTAAGTATCCTGTTGTGCATTTACCCTAAAGTGTATTTGAAAATGTTTCTTATATAGCTGATGTAAATACTAAACCATGATAAAGTGTGGTTTCAAACATAAATGTGGTCTTAAAAGTTCCTAGTTTAGGTCACCTTAGCCAGACAAACACTGTCTTTATGGTCATGTCACTCTTTAGATGAAGCTCAAGAGCTGTAGGAGGAAAGCTGTAGGTAGGAACACAACATGTATGAAATGATCAAACACATAACTTACACGGTAAAACAGCATAAAACCCAAAAGGTATTTTTAAATCCTCTTGCACAGGGATTTCTGAATGTAATTCCATATCTTCTCACTGAGATAAAAATATTCTCTGTGGATTACTCTAATTAAGCTATATTAGACACATCTTAAATCTATTTTGAAAATATGTTTAATTTTAATAAATATCACATTAAATTTCAAGATATGTTTTTGTGTCTAGAATCAAATACAGCTTGCTCAGCTTGGTTGAGGGTTCAGCAGCCTGGTAATTTTCCATTCCATGTCCTGGGGTTTTTTGTAGGTTCTGTTTGCTGAAATATTTAAGTAGCAGACTAGAGGAGATAAAGGCCAAATATTGAAAAGCTGTAGAGCATTGAGATAAAATTCAGTATAAAATGGCCAAGATAGCATAATTTAGACGCCCCACTGCAGGAAGAAATATTCTTTATTCCAGCACAACACTGACATTTTTGTCATGAACATTTATTCTTTCAATGGGAAAGGCTCAATATATAATATCATGGCTTTTTTAAGCTGCTTGAACATTGTCAGGCCAATTGGCAGCGATTGCTGGGCCAGGACACCTGTGGCTGACTTCAGTCACCAGCCGTGAATGGCTTCAGGCTGGGCGCGGGTGAGGCAGGGCTGGTGGGGATGAGCCAGCACCCACCCTGGCAGTGAGTGCCTCAGGGGTCTTGTGTCCTGGGGGCTCTGGGCTGGCTCTGGGGCCCCGTGCCCATCTGGGCATGGAGCAGCTCCAGCTCGGTCCTGCAGCTTCACCCAGGAGGGGTTTGGCTCTCCTGCCCTCGGGGTAGCAGCACTGGGAGCTCAAACCTGGCTGAGCTCCTTGTTCCTACCCCAGCCTGAAGGGTTCTCTTTGAACAGGGGAAAATTGAACCTTTTTGTCTTCTCTGACAGACATTTCATGTGCACAGAGAAAACTGGTTTGTGCAGGGTTTAGCCCCTGGAGCTGAGATGTTGCAATAATTAGTTTTCTGGTTTGTTTTATTGAATTTCTAATTCCATTTAAAATAGGGGCAAGAGGTATTTTGGGGGCACTTTCCTGTGACAGCTTTGCTTCTAAGGTCAAGAGCCATATTAGAGATGTAGGACAGTCAGAAGGGGAACAAAATTGAGAGTCCACAAGTGAGCGAATATAATGGAGGAAGAAAATTACTGTGTTCTTCTTGCCTGTAGTTAAAATGTTGAGTACAGAAATGCATCACATATATGCGTGTTTTTCTCCTCAATCTTTTTTTTTCAAGGCATTATAATCTGAATGGTTCAGCATATTTAAGCTTTAAGTTGATATAGTTTAAATTTTGAGATTGAAGTTACCACTAATCCAGGTGCCAAAACCTTACACTGACCTTCTCCTGAGTGACACAGAGCTTTTAGTGGGACTCAAGATAACACTTAGAAATGTAGAAAGAGTATAATTTGCTATAATATATTTCTATATGGAATCAAAAACTTTCACCTGCCATCTGGTGGAAAAAAATTGAAAAGCTACAATATGTGAACCTCCTAACTAAGGACTACACCTGTTTTCTACTTGCTACTAGTATAGAAATATGCAGTGCTATTTCTATTTAAAGAAGATTTTACATTTACATTCCTGACTTCTTTTCCATGTATGCTACAAGAATAAGAATTTTTTGGTCCCTTTTTTCTTCCATCAGTAGGGCAAAAGAGTAATTGGGTTCACCAGTTCTTCATATTTACTTGAATATAAACCATCTACCCTTCATGGTCAGAGCATGCTTGTAGGAAATAAAACAAGGCAGATATGATAGGAAAACATAAAAATGTATTGATTAAACCCTCTGGGAGGTTTGGTTCTACAGAAATATTCAATCACATGTCACCTGCAGTACACCAAATAAGTTTTAAAAGCTTTTAATATTCCATATCACAAAATAAATCACAGAGGAAATCACTGGCAGCAGCAGTTCTCTCTTAATCAGGAATATTGCTATAATGAGCACTATATTCTTCCAGTAGAATTATGGTTTCAAAAATAGGGTAGGAAAAAGTTCTTAACTTTGCTCTTAGGAGAAAAATTTCACGTAAGGCTGGGAACTGCCAGTGTGTAGTTCAGTTTTAAGTGTGCGTTTCAGTGAGAAACAAGCAGCTGCCAGTTTTAATTGTGCTAGTCTCCCAGCAGGGACAGCAGGGTTTTGTACATTTGAGCTGGGTTCCTTTTGGCTACTTATGCTAGTAAATGCTCCAGTTAAGGAAGAAATTCAACTTTCCTGCTGGACAAGTGAAAACAAGCAATAAAACAGTGAGATTAACCTTCATGTTTTTACTAGGATCTGTAGCTCTGACAGCTTTAAGAATAAAACTCCTTTTACTACAAATTCAGGAAATTGACTCTGAATATCTCAGAGACAACAGATGTGAATCAGCACGAATTTTTTTACCCATTTCAGTAGGCCAACCTCTTTATAATCTAAAATAACTACAGCGACAGCATTTAATTAGGGCTTATCCATGATTAGGAATAAAAAACAATGTTGAATTTAGGGGGTGTTAACTACCCATGTTAATTTGTTATATGGAAAAATCTGAAGCTGATTAGCTATCACCTGTAAAGACTTTTCTTTTGGGCACTAGATTGTCCACATGGGAGCTCAGCAGGAGTACCAAACTCATGCTAGATACACAATCTACCCAAAAGTCCTCTGAAGAAAAAGTGTCTCCCTATGAGCTTTTGGCCTTCAGAAGGTATTTATACTGAGCTATTCCATCTCCTCTGAGAGAGGGAAATGTCCACAGTCTATATTGATCTCAGTGCTTGTGTAAAGATTTTATTCTTTAAGGCTGTGGTGTAGTTCTGGGCAATATTAAAAAGTCTGGGAGTTTTACCTGTCCCTAAGGTTTTGTTCTAGTACACAGGGGATTCATTTTGGAGGATAAAACAGGTCTTAAGCTTGTCAGTCTGCACTATTTATTAAACCATTAAACTGTTTTCAAGTTGTTTAATAAATAAATGATGACATTTTAAAATGTCAGCAGAAGTCCATGAAATCTTCCAGACTCAGAAATTATGTAAGATCTAAACATGCTTGGTTCTGATTTGTCCAACACAGAAGTGGGGTGCCTGTGCACCTTTTGAAGCTGCAGGTTAAAGATCCAGGACTGGCCCTAGTTACTTTTTGTGTAGTTTAATTTTTCTTGCACTGTATCTCATTATTTCAAATAATCTCACATCAGTCATTGCAAACACCATGAATAGGAAAAAAACCCAACAACAAAAAAAACCCTGAAGCAGCAGAGATCAGTGACAGGAAATGTAACACCAGGTTAATTCAGCAGATTTATAGAGGCAAGTAATGCCTGAGCTTGGAAACGGATTTGTCTTTGTATTGCTCCCAAAACAATGGAAACTTTGTGGAAGTTTGTAGAATCCATTCTTCTCCTCCTTCAAGCTGTTACAGTCTGATGCAATAAATTACTCATCTAAATATTTGGCTTTTCCAAAGATCACTGCCTTTTACCTGAAAGGGATTATCCATCTAATTTTATTTTAATTGGCTTTAGGCATCAGGATGACTTCAGGGTGCAAGTTATCTGTGCTGTATAACAGTTCCTCCCTTGCAGTGAGCTTGCATGTTTAGGAAAGGTTTCACAGAGACTTGCTGCTGTTCATAATGTTGTTACCACTTCTGTTTTCTTCTCCAGGCCCATTAAATAGACATTAATTTGTAACATTTTTTCACAGCTGATATCTTGCAATGTGTTTTTTCTCATTAAATATAGTATAAAAATGAAACATCAAAATGCTATAATGTGTTTTTCACTCAACTCTTTTGTTGTCTGTCTAAGCATGTCGGTCTTGTGCATTTAAATAATTAATTTTCTTTTTCAATATCTAGTGATGATACTCTTTGCTGCTGATATTTCCACATGAAAATTCAATTATTTTTGTAGCTCTGAAAGATGTGGGGTGCATAACAACTTTGATAATTAACCCAGTGTTTTGCAGTATATTGAAAGTGATGTTTAAGGATTAAAATTGAATTGCTTTTTGTTGCAGTCTTTGTTTGCAATCTTACAGCTGACTGGCATTCTTTTTGTTTGGTTGGTTATTGTTTTTGCTAGAGGTCCTGAAGAGTCTTGAATATAATGCCAGTTTCCCATACCTGAACAACAAGGTTTTGGTGTAGTCCAAGTTTTGCTAAAATAACTAATGAATGTGCAGGGTGTAAATGCTAAATAGCATAATTATAATATTAAATAAATTTTTAGGACAGGAAATGGCACAAAAATACTAGTTTTGCCATACCTTCATGGAGTTTACCCGCTCCTATATTTTTTGCTCTCAAATAAGTGAGCATTGCTGAAGAATTATTTTTTCCCTTTGTACTAAGGAAAATAGAACAAAATACCAGAAGCTTTTGATTTTCCCACTGGAATCTTAGTTCAAGAAGATCAGTGTGGTTTACAAGATACTAAACTTGTTTCAGCAAGTATTTTCCCCCCATAACTGTTCAGGTAAATGTTACTGCCAGTTCATGCTTAGGAACCTTGCACAAACAAGACCCCCTGTATCCTTATGAGAGAAATCTGCTTTATTTCTTTCGTGGTGCAAGCTGTGAAGTTGGACAGAGTTTAATTGTTTTGCTGAGGACAATGGAAAGCCAGGAGGAGCTAGGCTTGGAAACAGTTCAGGTGAACAATTAAGATCAGTGATGAGCTTTTCAAGGGCTGCTTGTGGCCAGGGTTTCCCACCAGGGCTGGGGGCTGTTCCTGCCTCCCTGAGCAGAGGGCAAGGACAGGTGTTCATTGCCTTGGCAGCTGAAATGCAATTGCATTGTTATTCCTGCAGGGTTGTGAGAGGACCTTCCATTTGCCACTGTCAGGTGGAGGCATTTCTCCACCTCTGAAATAAAATTTGCAAAGGGTATTTGAAATGAGCCAGTTATGTGAAATTTATTAGTGCAAGCCCAAACTGCCTTTCCCCAGTTTGTCATTTTCCTTTGACATAAACCCATAGCCTATGCAGATTCCAACTTGCTTACAATTCAGGTAACTTCTACAATGGAAGAATAAGCTTCTTAACAAGATTGAATTTGCTATTGTGCAAGTTGCAAGCTGAACAAACAGAGATTGGGCAAATTTCTGCTCATTCATGTGCCTCTTTTAAAAAACAAATACCAGTTTAATATAAATGGAAATGAGAGCAATGTTAGTGTGGACATAAATCTTGATCTATTGTAACCTAATAACGAAAGCCACTCTTTCAGAGTCTAGATAAATGAAATAAAGTCATAGGGTGCTTTGGGTTTTTTTAATAAGAATAAGAAACATCACTTGATTTGTTTCCTTTTATTTGCTCACTGTGATTTCAGACAAAGCCATTATTTATGGAAAACCAGTTTGTCTCAAAAGAAAAGCAGGTCATCCTATTCTACATAATGTGTAATTGTTTCTGGTAAAAGATAGAAATGATGTGGCCAGATATTTGAAAAGAAAGTTTCCTGGCTGACTTCATAAACTTTAATATTTATATAACCTTTAAGCAGTCAAGAGACTATGCCTAATGACAGTCAACTAACAGCTTGACCTTTATTGAATGGAAGAATGGTAGCACACTTACAGGAGTTTCATTTCAACAGCAACCTAATGTTGAATTTCTTTGGGCTATTAATGTACAGTGAGCACACTGAAATTCATCTGGAGCCTGGAAATGTATTATTTCCATTAAATAAATCCTGCACAACTGAAGAATAGAGGATTTAAAAAGCAGTCACCTTCATATTCTGTAATTCTATTTTGATGATCTTGTTGAAAATTAAATGTGAAATATCTCAACTTCCTAAAAATATTAGAAGGGGTATATGCAAATTGGCTATTACCATATCCAAAATCTTTATGTTAATCAGCAGTTCAATAATTTGCATGTGTATGCAAAGCCTAAACACTGTGTTATTTTTTCCCGGCCTTTCATAGAGGAATTAATCATACTGTCAGAGCAGTTTGAAATAATTATAAAAGTGAGTTTGAAAGATTAAGATTAAATACTTTGAAAATGCTTAACTGAGATGTTTTCCTCAAACATACAGTAGAAGGACAAATAATATTTGAATGTCACTGGGTCCTTTGTGATGATTTAGAACATAGCAAAGCAATTATTTTCGTAGGAGGTTAGTTTCAAATAGCTATTGCTAGTTCAGAACAGTAGTACATAGACAAACATTAAGGTATCTTACTTTACTTAATGAAAGTGTCCAGAATGTGGTTGTGAGGTGTAAGGAGACAGTTTTAGGAATCATTTGCACAATTTGGGTTGGTGTTTGGTTATTTTGTAGTTATTTAGGTTGCTTTTTTGCACATAGCTTGAGAGAAAGTCTTTCAAGTTACAGAGAAAGAGAAAAGTCTGAAGCCTGTGAGTAATCTTTATTCAATATTCTTGGTCAAGAGGACGTAGGCACTTCTACATAGAACACAAAGACCTTTCAAGTATTTTCATAAGCTTGAATTCAATATCAAAGTAAATTAGTGAAAATTAAATATTTTCAGGAGTGCTGATGCAGCTATGCAGAACAGAAAATACAGAGAAAACCCAGCCTTGTTACACAGACACCTCGGGTGCTTCCAGAATTCCTGGACGTGGTTACAGCACAGCAGCACAGGGCAGGCCAGGCCCTCTGCAGAGAAAGCCAAAAAACCCTGAAACTCTCCACTTTGGAGGGAAAATAACTGAGAGAATTATAGAACAGAGGTCTCAAAAACTGCAGAGGAGTTTGTTAAGCTGAATAGAGAGCAGTGGTTGATTGCTGTAAGAGAAGAACTCCAGATACTCCAGATGCCAATAGGAGAAGTGCATAAAGCAGATGGGGGGACAAGGTTTCCTCAGGGATAGGAAGGGTTGGTGATTCTAGTACCAGGAATTTGGTGTTCCAGGAGTCTGTGCTGGTGGGTGGCACCAGCAAGTTCACAAGCCAAACTCATTTTATGGACTGCAATCCAGGGATTATCTCTGTTTGTCCTTTTCTCTTCCTTGTATCCAAGACAGACTCCTGGGCTAGGAAGAAAAATGCTCTGACTCAAAGCATTTTTTACTCTTGCATATTCCTTTAGTGTGACAGTGAAGATGAAGAAGAGGTTTCTTGCCATCTAGTAGAACTTAATTTAAAATAATGCTCATACTAAGTCTCCATTAAGTCACTGAAAAAAAATACTTCAGTTGATTTATAAAACAACTGTTAGAAAACTAATTTTTGAATGGGCAGTACTTTCAGTCTTGAGGCTTGTAACTGTTTTAAAGGAAACTGCTCTCTATTGGATTTAACTGACTGGAATCCCTGTATAATCCATTACACATTCTCTGGCTTTCATTTTGGGGAATAAATTTCATGGAGAGGCCAGAATTGCATAACCTTCTGAAATCGTGGATTTCCAAGTATGAGAATAAGCCTCTTATGTAAGTAGGGACTCTTGGGAAGGGAATATTTCCATCTATTCACTGCTATGATTTCTGCTGAGGAGCACACGCTCAGCCCCCAAGAGTACTCCTGGTCCTGCAGCTTGGGTGGGGTATTTTGGCTAAGCCACCCACTGGTCTCATTTTGGAGTTGTATCTGCAGGCACCTCCAGCCTCTTGCTGTCACTAAGAGAGAGGAGAAGCTAAACATCAGCAGAAGGTTGTCTGCTAAAGCAAGCTGAAATTAGTGTTTCAGCTTTTTTACTTTTTTAATTCCAAATTCTGCTTTCCCACGTTGCATTTGGCTTTCACATAAATTAAATCTTTACAGAGAGCATTTTGAGCAGCCTGCAGGAAAGGTGTATCACTGTGTGAGCTGAAATGAGCCAAACTTGTGTTCATGAAGATGCTCTGACACTTTAACATGAGGAACTTTAACAAAATCAATGCTTCAAATTATTGTTTTATTACTGGATATGTGTTCCCATAGTTTAAAAGGTTTAATAAATCAGAAGGCCAGAACAAAATAATTATATTTGCAATTGACCTTTCATTACTTTGTCTTGCACTTGTAGGCCTCCAACACATAACTAATGGGCACAGTTTAAATGTATACAATGCAGAAATTCAGAATTTAAAATACTGTAAAAGTAGCTTACTATTTTTTCACACCTTAGTTTAACTTGGATATTTTTAATTTATAGGGTTTTCAATTCATGGCTATATTGATACCTACAGTATTTTTTTATTAGCATTTGAAGACTCATCAATAACTGTAATTGTAGTCCATATTAAAATCTATGTTTCCCTGTAGGAAAATGCAGCTAGGTCTCCTTAAACTTTTTTGTTGCCTGGAGGATAGCAGATCACCAATTTCTGGTATAGTCCTTCTCTGCCTGTGGGCCTGAACATATTTGTTGCCTGCCATGCTCTTCATTGCAGAGATGAGATCTGACTCCTGGAGTCAAGCACTTGGCTTTATACTCCTCCTCAATATGCTTATTAAAATGAACCAGAGGTTAGTTCATTTTAAAGGCCTGAAGAAGAATTATTAAGGAGCTGATTAAGTCAATTATGCTGCTTAGGGAATCCTTTTTGCTGTGTTGTTGTTAGCCAGGAACCTTAATAGGACAATTAGGATTAATTAAAATCAGCCTGATTGATTAGGATATATAAACCTGCACGTGAGCTGTAGCTGTCTGGTTGTGTTTGTGCAGCCTGGGAAGGGGGGCACTGCATGCTGAGGTTTGTGTTTCTGCAAATATTATCTGTATGCAGGCAGGAGCAGGCTGCTATGAGGGTGCAGTTGGTTTTGACAGGGATGATTCCACATCAGAGAATTAAATTTTCTGCATCTCCCTATTGGGATTAACAGGACATGAGACTGAACAATGAAACACCAAATGGATTTTGCTGTATATATGTGTAAAATGACAAGGGGGTGGGGAATCAATCCTTATTTGCCTGTAAGATGGTGTGATTTAAGCTCACCATGATCACTTGTGGCCCAGGAGAAATGATGGCTTAATGGCAATGGGAGGTGAGGGAGAAGGGCCCTAAAATGAGGAGTTCATGCTGCCCCTTGGGACAGCCTCTCCTCCAGGGACTGTAAGCTCCCAGTTTAGGTGGCTGAGCTGCCATCAGAAATCAGTTTCTGCATGCAGCACGACCATCTGACCATGCTGGTGTCTTCAGAATGTTATTAAATGGATGATGTCCAAGAAAACTTGAACACTGGTGTAATGGCTGTTTTAACTGTGCCAATAGCACAGTTAATGGATGCAGCCATATGCTCACACAGCCCTGGGACCCTCACCTTTCCCGGGATCATGCAGTTTGTGTGCAGACACACGATGGGAGAGAACACATTGGGAATGGTTACACGGCTTTGCATCTTCTGGGCAAGGCAGAAGGGTCTTCAGTCCCCTGCTCTTTCAATGACCAAGCAATGCTCTCCTTGTTTAAAGCTCTCACCTGCTTTTTGTACATTGATTAATTTTGATTACTTCTGGAAACTTTTTATAATCTGCTGTTCTGTCTCCTTGAAATAGCTTTTTTTCTAAAAGGAAACTGATCTCCTGTGAAAAAGGTTATCTGAGGAATGCACCTTAAAGCTTCCTTTGTTTTACTGCCAATGAGCATAAGTAGCTCCACTGTTTGTTCTGTGTCTTTATCCAAGATTTTTTCAGTCATTTCCTATGTAGCGAAACATACAAAGAGTCTTCACTAGACATCAGCAAGGCTTTAATCAGCAACAGCATTTTTTATTCTAAGCAGTTGGGTGAGTGTTATCAGTCAGAATTTCTTTCTTCAGGTGCTTCAAAAGAACCTGTTATTTATTAATGATCTAGAAAATTAACTAATCTTTCAAAACAATATTTATAAGCCTCTCTTCATTTCTTACACTCCTGAACTAGTGCACATCTAGGCAGGTGTGCTATCTCAAGTCTTGTTATGCCACTGGTAAGATCCATTTCCAGGAATGCTTATTCCATCTTAAAGAATGTCTTCAAATATTATCTCAGATGTCAGTCCAAAAGAAAATCAGCTTTTCACAATATTATTTGAAATGTTAAAGTTCTTTATTTTTATCTCATGCTGTTAGGAAATACCAGAGGAGTTCCTGTTTTCAATAAATAGCATTTAGCAAAATGTGGTGTTTAACTAAATAGCATGTTATCCTGTGATATGCAGTCTGAAATTATCTGTGCAGTCCTGGGGTGTCTTAATCTGCAGAGTTTCTGCTCTTTAAGACAGGGATAGGTAAGGAGAAAGAGATAAGCAGGAGATAATGGTGTCACTGAAAAAAATCTCATATGCTTTTAATCCTGATAAAAATATTTATTTCAGGGGCTAATACCCAGTAAGACTCAGTAAGTAAGAATATCCTAGTTCCATAATCTAAGAAGGAAAAAGTAATCATCCACAAGATTAATTTTTTTTTCCTAAATTATGTTGGGGTAAACCTTAGTAGAATCCTCACAACATCAAGATATTAAGAAGATACTGGATGTCATCTATTTTTATTGTGCTCTCTAAAGTCTAATGCTATTCTGAGAAGTTCCTATATATTGTCATGACATGCCTGAGAAGTCCCAAATCCCTTTCAGAGATTGTAATTGTGGCCATCTCTGGCAGTAAGTAACCCTTAATTAGGTCTTTCTAAACTTCAATAAGTCAAAACAATAGGGAAAAAAAAAAAAGCTTAAGTGAACCACATGTATGTGGTATCCCACTCCCAGTTTTCATTACTGATGCAGAAAAAGATTATAGAAAGCTTTGGTACTTATTTCCCTTAATTTTTTGAAGGACATTTTTACAAGCTACCTGTCATTTTCAGGACTTTATTTACTCCTAAACATCCTCACCCAGTGTTTACAATAAATTGTATCTGCCCTTTAAATCTGAAGTATTAATAACTACATATACTACTATATTTACATAATATGATACAAATCAATAACTTAAAATTCCCTGTTTTCACCAATAGGTGGTGGTGCTAGCTGGTTCTTTATCTGTTGCTTCTTCAAACTTCAGGGCAACTTACTGTGAAAACATCTGCATACTTCTGGCACTAAATAACCTAGACATAGGTAATTTGAGAGGCTTGGAGCCAGGGTGCCATGGCTGCAGGAGGAAATGCAGACCCTGTGAAAGGATGAGCAGTGCTGTGGTGATGGAGAAGATGCAGAAAATGCTGTCCACTCTCCAGACTGCTTCAAGAACAAACTCCCTCTGGTTTTAGTTGCTCTTGCAGTGTCTTCCATTGAAGAAACAATCTGAAAATGTTGTCAGGTCACCTGGGCTCTCCCCTGGTTGCCAGTTGCCAGTTTATGAGGTGGGAGCAGCAGGGTTTGTGAGTGCACAGAGTGAATGCTTGGAGTCCAAGAACAGAACATGGTCTGTGAATGGATAAAAGGCTGTGAGAGTGAGGGATCTTTTTCCAGGCAGTGACCAAAAGTACTGGGAGAAATGGAGATCACATCTGAAGCTAAACCCCAAGTGCATCACTCAAAGATTATGAGATTCACAAATACAAAAAATGAACATTACAGTAGGTGAGTTACAATGCAAAAAACATTGGAGTAAAAGCACACATGGTATGTTGAACAGGAAATGACTAAGAGAAATATTGTTCCTTCCTTGAATTCCCCCTTTGATGGGAGCTTAGTGGTTGCAGAAAAACTGTTTATTTGGCCATGGTGTGCTCTGAAGTTGGTGATGTGACAGGCAGACACTCTGATGGGGGCCACTTGGGCTCAGCTCTAGGCCTTGTATTATAATAAGCAGTTTCAGTAAGCCACGAGTTCCTCTAAAAGAACAATTAAAAGCTGACACACTTCAAATGAACTCAAGAACAAATTAAAACATGCCTGTAGCAAGGACCATGTTTTTAATTTTATATAACCTTCATTAGAGCCTATGATAATGTGACACAAGAATTCTTGATGCTAAATGAAGCATCAAGAGTATGAATGTTTTCATCATCTGATTGCTTTCTTTGTTGTGGGGTTCTTTCCCCCTCTTTTTTTTTTTCCTTCTGTTGTCTTTTCCCTGTATCTCTGGCCTATTTGCTTCCCTGTTTCTTCTGTGGTCTGCTCTCACTGCAAGGAATAAGATAACTCATGACTGGCAGCCAGCAGCTTGGAGTGAGAATTCTCATTTGTCACATTCCGTTGCCAGCTGCCAAGAGACATATGCAAAACCTTGTTTCAGAAAGTTCCAGTATTGTCAGGTTCTCTTGGCTGCTAATATCTTTCATTCTAGTATCTTGGAAGGGGAAAAAGCCTTAGGTAAAATATTTGAGGTCCTCTGGTTTTCCCTTGGAAGAAACAAGGAAGCAAAGGAAAAAAAAAAGGAAAAAAAAGATGGAAATTTATTAAAGACTAAATTTTAAAAAAACACCTATTTTTGTGTGTTTTATAGGTAGGTAACAAGTTTTCAGTATGCATACAAACTCTGTAAATGCTGAGGTTCTAACATGCAATTCTCAATGCCAGAGTATCTGACAACTTGAGCTCGTGCCTGACTACTCTGAAGTGAGTTTATAGACCCACTTGCTGGATGTATTCTAGCTTTTCATTCTATCGCCTTATCTTCCTGAAGGGCTTCTCTTATACTCAAAACTGCACCCAAAGTCTCACCAGCTTTAAGCATTTTTTAGCCTGTCTATCCTTTCATACTGTGCCAGCCAGATTTTGATTTTGTCTGGTTCTGATGCTGTCTGGGTTTTTTTTTATTTTTTATGCCTTCAGCTTTCTCAAAGATTATTTCCTACCTTTAGCACCAACTGTTGCTCTTTTCTAAGCGTTCCTAGATGAATGCTGTGTGCATTTGTACTGTCTGTCTGATGGGATGTCCTTAAGTAACCATGTCATGTCCTCAAGTGACCATGATGCCACCAGCAAGGGCAACTCCAATTAAGCTTTTTCAGTGTAGTTAAAATGATGCATTTCAGAATCCACTCAGAAGCATCCTAAGGTTTCACTGATTTTGGTTTGCCCTGGAGTGATTGCTGATATAACTCTTTTAATCAGAGCCACCTGCTGATCAAAACTAACCAATAAAGTGAGCTGACAATGATGATAGTAGGGTATCAGCTGTTAAAGTTCTAATGTTGACTAAAAATTGAGTTATTTTTGTCACTAAACTGAGCTTTGAAAGAGTTCTTAAAGATTTCCAGTAGTTGTGAAATCAGAATAATCTCTGGATGCAATCCCTGGCTAAACCCTCACCAGACAACTTTTTGACAGCCCCCTAATTTCACCCAAGTGTTGTTAACATAACGGCATTAAAATAATCTGCTGTGTTTCGGTGAAATACCCGGTATTTCAATGGTGTAATTCAAGATGAGACATTATTACAAACTCTTGAGAAAAAGCAGCAGTAAAGGAGAATTTGGAACATTGAAAGGTAGACTTGAGCATTAATGGTTGAGAAGATGGCAATCTAGGAGCTTGAATTGTACAAATCCTGAAGGACAGTATCAGCTAAAGAGAAGTAAAATATGGGGTCCTGACAGCACTTCTGTGGCTTTAAGCATTGATAAGGAGCCATGCATGGAACCAGCTTAGATAATATGGTAGTTCTGTAAGGCAGCATAGAAAGCATAATATCTAACAGCTAAAGGAGGATTTTTCTGATGGGCAATTGAGTAAAAAAAAATCTCACTTTGCAAAGGTACCACTGTACAGCAAATGTGGAAAGCTAAACATCTCTGTGATTCTTTAGCAGGGATAGGGATAAATAATTCTCTATGTACATGACTGACACACATGGCTGTGGAGTTAAGGGAGCCTGCCTCCCTCCTGAGTTGACAGAGTGTATATATACACACAGGGGAGCAGGACTGAGCTGTGGATTCACACTTTAAGAAAAATAAAAGTGCCTTTGGAGAGTAAGCTCTTGAAAGATTTCCATTAAAAGGCTTACATGAAAGAAGAGTTTCTCCTTTATTTTTGTTTTTAAATGCAACTTCTACAATGTACTTCTAAGGTACATTGTTTTTCTTTATCAGTTTGAAGTTTTCTGAACTTTACATTATTAGCTGCAGGACATAGCTTTGAGCTGGGTTCTGGCCCTTGTGGTTTCCCTGGCACACAAAACACCACCTCTGGCTCAGGAGGTTGTTCCTGAGCTGCACTGGAGCTTGGGGGGCTGTACCTGAAAAGAGTCATTATGGAGTTGCCTTTCTCCTAACTTCTTCCTCAGACACAAGTTTCTGGCTGTTGTGGGACTTGGAAGTTCAGACTAAATGGACTTTGGTGTGTCTCAGCATGGTCATTCATTTAATCATCTGCTGATTTTTTCCCAAATATTTTCAACTGAAAAAAAGAGAGTAGCAGTGTCTGGGCTGAGCAAAGCTAGAAAGGATCAGATTTGCAATGCATACATGTTTCAAAAGCAGTTAAGAAATAGATGAAATTTTGCCATGAATTAGATTGGGTTATGCATTTAAGGCTGTGTAATATTTGCTGGAAGTTATAGGGTGTTAAATTAAACATAACAATAGGGGCTGAATTGGTACCTGCTTTATAACTATGCTAATCACTGTTCTCTGAGCTCGGCATGAAACTTCTGTGGACTTAAAATTCAAGAACATTTTATTTCATTTGTGGTGGTGGAATTTTGATGGAATGCCAATAAATTTAATGTAAGCACTGCATTTTTCTAAAAACGCAAACGACGGTTCTGCTTCTTTATGAACTTCTGTTGGCTTCACTCCCAAGCTCAGATCTACTTCCCCATCCTAAATGAGGACATGCTTTTTAATATGAGGAAGCTCAAAAAGGTGATTGACTAGATGTGCAAGGGGGAGAGACTGTGAACATGAGAGCTTATCACAGACACATCACTGTAAGCCAGGGAAAATCAGAAAGAGCTTTGAAAAAAATTAGTTCCAAGAAAATTCTAGAGAGGCTTTTTGGTTGGGTGCTGGGTAAAAGAGGGATATGAAGAAAAAAATCAACCTCCCAACTCTGTGTTAATATTTTCTTGCACTCATGAGAATGAAGCATCACTGCAGTGTTACTTATTTATAAATAACATATAAAAAAAAAAAGAGTGATACATTGCCTGTTTTTTTAATTATTAGCAAAATCTTTTCCTAATCCAGAACAAGGTGTTCTTGGAGAATAGGGTTCTCTTTCAGTATGTATTTGGGGTTTTGAAGATTTTTTTTGTTTCTTTTTGTTTGGGTAGGGTTTTTCATTGTTGTTTTTGTTGTTGCTTTGTTTTTTCTTTTATTGTTTTGTGTTGGGTTTGGGAGTTTTTTTGGTGGGGAGGGATGTGGGTATTGTGCTAGGGTTTGGGGATTTTTACATGAATTTAATAGTCAGAGAATTCTTTCTAATAAGAAAGTAAAACTAAATGTACAATTATGAGAACATTTCCTTAAATCTTCATCCTCACCTGGAAGGATGTAGCTTTGGTACTAAAAGATATACCAAGAATAAAAATTCACTTAACAGTTGCAGCATTTTCTGAGTGCTGATTTTCTTGTAGCTGTTTATGCACTTCTTCCTCTGCTTTCTGTCACATACCCCATGCCTAGGAGCCAGCAGAGATTTGCAGCTGAAAACAGTGTGTTCTACAACGACCTGAAGCCCAAGCTGCTTTCTAATTCATAATTGCAGTAAATATTGGTTGGTCACTGTTCTTGGAGCTTTTATTGTTTAGCAGTGCTTTTTTAGCTTTTCAGCTGTCTCAGATTGGTGATAATCACCTTAATTCATACCAGATCTGACTTCTCTTAAAGGCAGAAAATAAACATGTTGCAATTAGAGCAAGAAGTCACTTGGGCTACTCATCTTTTATATTTAATGCCTTATTCTGGTGTGTGTATTTAAGCAAGAGTACCTCCAGCATAATGTTTTGAATGTTAATAACTAGTCAAATTTATATTTACTTGTTGCTTATTCCAAGATCTTGGTGCAATCAAGACTTCACTTTCGGCAAGGAAGTATAATACATGAAGAAGAGTTCCTGTCCATATTTTCCTTTCTTCTTGAATATGACTTCACACCTGTATTATACATATTCTTCATATATTTATTGAATCCTATAAACATCTTCCTCCAAACTTGGAATGTGTTTCATAGAAGATTAAAGATATTTGGACTAGCTGTTAAAAATAATGAAGGTAACCTTTAGTTGCTGATCTGAAGAGGAAGACCACATTTTGATGCACTTATTTCTGGAGGTACATCTTCTGCACTTACTGAATCTCTTTTCAGTTAGAAAAGAACCCTGTTGTTTTCTGTAATTTCTTGAAGGGGTCATCTATGTTATGGTTCCTAATACTGCCTTCCTTACATCCATTTCTTATTGTTAATTTAATTTTTTCATGTCTCTACAATGGGTTGCTGTACCTGGCACACTTGTTTTGGGTAGTTATAACATTTTTCCCCAGATGGATTTTCTTTCATGTGCATCCCACTTCAAATTTTCTTCTGGTAGTGGCATCTGTCAGAGATCAAAGAGAGGATTAGTTCTCTGTGCTTCCACAGATAAGGATATTTCATGGAGCAAAAGTATTTTATTTACTTACAGCTGAAAAGTAGCAGATGATAAACTTGTAATAGCTTTATTAAAATTCTTCCTTTAGCATGAATTATCAGTTTCCCAGTTCATTACCAAATGAGCCATTTCAATGGACAAATAAACTTGGCATCCTAGAAGATTTCTGAGTCCTCTTGTATTGTTCAGTGGGACTTGTTTTCTATTTATATTAAAATATTTTTGTGTCTGATTTTTATTAAATAATTCCAGAGGTGAAAACTAGGACCAGAGAAGTGGTTCCTGATTATTTGGAAGAGACTAAGATGAAAAGATGGTGCTTTATGTTCACAGCCTTGTTGGAAGAAAATAGGTTTGAATGCTCCCTGCCTCCACCCCGCTGCAAAAAACCAGTCAACAGCCAACACATTTGTGGGAACAGGCCATAAGCCCTAATGTGACAATTTGTAAGAGAATTGCAATATTTTGTAAATTCATTGCACCTGTGAGTAGCAATGCCAGGAGCAATTTAAGTCACTTCAAAGATAAGTGATTGAAACAAAGTTAGAGGAAATTAAAGTGATACCTGATATAAAGTGGTGTATTGTAAAAAAAAAAAAAAAAAAAAAAAAAAAAAAAAAAAAAAAAAATTCAAGAGCCATAGAATTTGGAATAGAGCTGTAATTGCCAACACAGCCAGTCATTTCATCCCAAGACCCAGGTTGTCTCTTTTTTCTTAAAGCATCATCTCTTGAATTACTGTGAACATATCTGTATCTTTTTAGATGTTAAACCTAGCAAATTCCTGGTTATGATAAAAAAAAAAAATTGAAACTGCAATATGTTTTTAAAGTATTTCAAAAGAATTGTTTTTCTAAAGTCTTGACCTCTAAAATTCTTGGGTTTAGTAAGCTGATCTTATTGCCTTCATTGTGACCTGACCTGGTAACTCAGCAATACTGGCAGGCCTGAAGTCTGAAATACAGTATTGTGCTCCTTCTGCTAGAAGAGAAATAATTTTCTCTTTCCAGCAGCAACAAAACAGGAAGAGAGAGTCTCTCTCAGTAGTTTCCCAGTGTGGTTTGAGTGACTTGTTCCCTCCCTGTGTGTGGCACAAACACCTAGCCCCGATTCAGCAGCAGTGTGAGCGCTGCACCACTCACGCTGCAGCTGGAGGCGCCTCATTCCTCACTGCAGCCTGCCCCCAAGGCTTGGGGAGGCAGGGAAAAGGAATATTGCTTTCTGGCTTGCAATTTAGTCAGTCATCAATGCAGTTTTTGTTTACTGACTGCTGGTGCCCTATAACTCTCTCTGAGGTCTGCAGAGACAAAATGTGCAGCTATTTAAATGGAGCAACAGCACGAGGTTATATTGTGAACAATAAAGAACCAGAAGTGATCACTTCTTACAGGCTGTTCCATTCTCCCTTTGATGAACACTTCACTGTGATGTGGAATGTGTAGTTGCTGAAATGTTTGTTTGCAAAGGCTCTTGATGTTTTTGGTGTTAATAGATTCTGCCCTCGTGTTCGGTAACTCTGCATTTTAAAACTTGACCCTCCACAGGGCACAAGTCACTCAGAAATTTTGTACTGGTAAATGTCAAAGTTCTGTACATTATTCACAGTTCCTGTATGGTTTCCTTATGGAAAATACCTAAGTTTGACTGTGCTGCTGAATGACTTTCAGGATAGAATGTCATTTTGTACATCTGGTGTTCTGTTTAATTGTCATCAGACTTTGGTTTTCAACAAGATAATTGGTGAGCTGTCTTTGGTGCTTTGAAAAATAAGTTGTCTTGAAATCTATTAATGTTGTTCAAATATGTGCTTTTCTGAAAACGTGTCTTCTGTCATAAGGCTTCAGTGGTGCAGAGCAATTTAAGAGTTTATCAGGCTGTTATTGTCACAGATGAGAAAACAAAGTGTTGCAGATAAAAGTCACATGAACGTGACTCTCGTCTTGATCACTGTGGAAATTGAGAAGCCTATTTCATTTATGTTCAGGAAATTAATAGATGTAACAGATGAATAGGCTGCTACTTTTTGACCTCTTTCCTGACTTCCCTCAGAAGAGAAAATGCAAGGATTAGTTCTCAGTACCTATTTTATTAAAGGTATTCCTTTACATAGGCTATCCAGTAAAATGGTGGAATATTCAGCAGGAGAGAAAAATTGTAGCACTTCTTAAAAGGAAATTTAGTATTATAATCACTCTAGAACCAAATTTTCATTGACAAATATTGCATACAACAATGTGGGATAGGTGTCACGCCGTGAGGTAACTAAGTGCTCTTTGTGTTTCCTCAAAAGCAGGAAAAATGCAAAGTCTTGACAGAACAGATGCAGAAGATGCATCTTGTTCTTATTCTCTGGTTGGCCTTGGCTTGCACCCAATTCATTGACTGCAGGATTTTTTTTCATCTTTTGCAATTTGTTTGGAGAAGTACATAGCAAATGGTATAGAAGTCTGGATGGCCTTCTGATGTCTCTTGTATATCCTGATTGTGTGAGGAGATCAGTGTTATACCCATTAGACCCTTTCAATTCAGCATAAGTGCATATTTCAGATATTTTTATGTAAAATGCCAAACTCTGTTTGGATTTTTGGTAGATATAATTGACCTGAATTTCTGTTGCTTAACTATGCTCCACTTGTCCATATGTATCCTCTTAGCAGTTTGGATCTGACCTGGTGACCCAAGCCTGAGCCCTGCAAGGTGGACTTTCCCTCCTCCCCACACAGAACAGAAAACTGTGTCATTTACCCTGGAGATTCTATTAAGGACTACCTTGTCAAATCCCTGCTCTTTGGGGGCAGAGTAGAGATGTAGCCTATTTTTCACTGATGGTTAATCTTAGGTCACCAGGCGGTACAGTTTGTGACCTGAGACTACTAAAAAGGTCACTGAGGATAAAAGGAAAAGACTGACTTGAAGAAAAGAGGTTTTTCACTTTGACAGTAGTAGATTGGCATGATAAAAACTAGAATCTTCTTTATGCTGAACTGAAGATACAGAACATACATTTCTCCTTTTTAAGTTGCTGAATAAGTTGCACTTTTATAAGACATTTTTGTAACCATAGTAGTGCTAATACATCTAAAAATGATGCTGCACTTGAATTCAGTGATGTGCTGTGTAAGGACTTGCCTCCAGACCCGATCAGATAACATTTGTACTGAAAAGCAACTATTAGAATTTAATTTTTCAGCAACAAATAAATTTATCACAACTTAGAAAAATATTAATCTCTGGTAATGAAAGTGTTATTAAAATATATTGCTTTGATGCATTCTCTATCCTAGTTTATAGTTTGAGGCATTGCACTGTTCATTGTGCTAAAATACTTTTGGCACCGTAAGTTATTCTTCATAAACCAATTCATTAAGTGAACGTATGTGTGGAGTGTATACTATGTGTGTTGTTCAAGACTTAAAGAATACATTACTTTAAAGATAATAAAGCAATCACATCTGAGAAGATAATTTCTATTGAAATCATGTTGCATGCATTATTTGAGATTAGAAATGTGCCTGTAGATTTTTTTCACCTCTTGTGACCCAATTAGAATACAGCTGAGCTGTAGAGATATTGCAATTTGTGAAAACAGACTTGTAATAGGATCTATGTATAGGAAACAAAGTGCATTTATTTCATTGCTTCTAAGAGATGCATAGAGGCACACACAAGCTACAGATTATTTTTCTCCCATGGCACAACTGTGTTAAATTCTTTTTAAACAAAGGAGCAAAGGCCTCTGGCTGTTGAAGACTGCGTTATGGTGTAATATTGCCCTGATATTATATGTGTATCCTTAATTGTCTGGTAAAATATATACTCACTGAAGAACAGTAGTTGTAGTTCATGCTGTATTAATTTCATTTTAAAAATACTTGGAGAGAAAATAATTTTAATACCTTTCTTATAATGAGGTTTCTGCAAATAATTAGGTTAATTTTTCCCTAACTGAATTTGTGCATATATTTTAATTGTGTTTGTCTAAGAGTGACTTTGTTAAGAAATAGCCTGTTTATAAACAAAACCAACCTGACATAATTGTCAAGTCATGAAGATCAATGCCTCCTTCAAGGTCAAGATGTGTGCCCCCTCCATTGTCCTGTAGATGTAGCTGGAGTGGTGTAATGGCTGTAGGTGGAATGATGGAATGGCACAAAGGCTGTAGGTGGAATGCTGCAGATGGAATGGTGCAATGGCCTTTCCTCCATTCAGCATCTCTGGGGTTTCATTGTCTTTTCCTCGGCTTTTCCTCCTTTTGCAAGTCCCCATGCCAGCTCTGCCCTCCTCCCTGCCCTGCAGAGATGCTGCTTTGGGCCCTCTCCGCTGGGCTGTGCCTGGGCTGCAGCCAACAGGTTCTGCCCCATTTCTGCCCAGCGTTCTGCCTGGCACTGCCGTGCCCGCCCAACCTTGCCAGGACGAGGTGACATCTTCTTCTCTTCTGCTCTTGTTTGCTGTGGTGCAGAGGGGCAGCCGGGACAAACAGGCAAAGTGAGCTCCTTCTGCTGTGCAGCTGTCCCTTCTCTTAACAAAATGTGCAATACTTTGTTTATACCCTGCAGTTTTATTTTATTTTCTGTGTCCCACCGACTGAAAACTGTATAATGCTCACTTTTGCATGTGGATTTGGGGACCTAAATCTGGGTCTGAAAATTATTTGCCTAATGGTGGGATCTACTTTATAAATATACCTCTTTATAAATATATCTCTTGGCTCAGCAAATTTGTTGACTGTTTTCCAATATTTTAAGGTAGTACTGCAAAATACCTGAGGAAATAGATCATTACGAAATCTAATTCCTTGTACTCAGCACTGAATCAGGACTAAATTTATTTTACATGACAGAAGCAGAGTGAATATCGCAATGTCCTTGAAATCCAGCATGGTTTTAATTGGATTCTATCTTTTTCTAATGCTACTGTGGAACACAATTTAAATCTTTGGGATTAAATTTATATGACAGACTGCCATTCTCACTAAAGTGGTGCATCATTTTAATTTATTTATTTTGCTTTTATGTTTCTTGACAAGTAATAAAGCATTAGGTCCTTAGTGGCGAAGGTCTTGCTGCTATTTTTTTTTCTACAGTCCTTACATTTCAGAACCCTTTTGCTGACACATGGCAAAGTGCAACAACATTCATTAAAAAAAGGACAACTGTTCTTAAGCTCAGCAAGAATTCTAGTGAGATACAATTTAAGATAAGGAAAGCTTCATTTATGTAATAAAAAAATAACCCCTAGTAAATGAGGTTTGTAATGCATTATCTTCTTAGCCTTCCACTGGGCCCATAATTATGCAGAATATCTAATGTACTCTAATAATCAGATTTTAACTTGATAGTCCCTTCACTTTATATACAGACTAAAACATTACAGCCCAGTAGATTAGAAAATAAAGACACTGATTGTTTAACTGTAATAAATACCTGATGCTGTGAAGGTGAAGAAAAAAGCATGATGTGCAAAATACAAAAATAAATTAAAATGTTAGGAAACAGGTGTGAAGAGACTTTGAAAATAGGTTCACATCTTTCTTTATGGCAGTATTGTGGTTCCTTATCCCAATCACAGTCACTTCTTCTGCCAATAAGAAGGTAGATAAAAGTAAATCATTCCTAGGTTAATGAGCTTATTATTAAAAATTAAATAAAAAATTAAATATGGACACATTAGGAAAAATAGAATTGCTATAAATTAAATTTTAAATGCTCCTTATCCGGAGAGTATGAGATTTTAAAAATATTGTGTTTGTCTCTCTGTTCTAGGCAGCAAGCCTATTTTAATTTCCAGTGTACCAGACTCTTGTTTGCTAATATCAAATGAAGTGCACTATCTGTTATAATGGTTTAAATCAATTACACTGTTTTATCAGCTGGGATTGAGCAAATGGCAGGGATGCTGATGAAGCACAGTTCTGTGGGTCTGTCTGCAGTTTCTGTTGGCAGCATCCCCATTTGCACGGCTTCATATGGCACAGAGAGCTTTGTGTGTGTGTGAAATTTGGGAAGAGTGAAGCAAGTGAACCAAGGGCTTTGGAAATGGGTGCACAGATTATGAACAGACTGCAAAAGTCAAGAATCTAGTGAGAGTCATTCTTTTTCTCCACAAAGCTCATGATAGGATTGCTAACATAGCCAAGCCACTGCTGACCATCACCTGCCTGGCATTTGAAGCACAGTGTTACAAGCACAGCACAAGCTGTGCTGTTCATCGTTGCATAGGAAAGAATCTGGTGTATCCAGGAAATGAACCTTTTCCTTGTCTGCGTCCAGTTGCAAATCTTTGTTTGTATGGCTGGCTGGGATCAGGTGTTGCTGTTTTGTTGTTTTTTTTTTTTTTTTTTTTTTTATTTCTCTCTCTGCAGTTACTACACAAGAAAGAAACCGAAATATTAATGACAGAAACTCAGAACTTGGGGGGGATTCTGTCATATTCAAACCTCAAAGTGCCTCCAGCTGTTGTGTGTGTAACAGGTGTTTTGCCATCCTTCCACTTTGCTGGGTCTCTGCCCACTGGGGGAAACAGTGTATTGCCTTATTTCCTATGTGTGAGCATCCCTGTCCTTTGATTTGTGTGGAGACCAACAAGTGGCTGTGAATCCTCAAATCAGCACAGGCCCAGGATACAAAGGGCTTCCTGTGCAATAGGACTTTGGTTTTCACCTGTGAAAATCATTTCTAAAAGCTTCTAGAAATTTTTGATAGGCCCCTTCATGTAGACCACTGGTAATTAGAGCCTAAATGTTTTTTGTTTTACTCCCTACAATCACATTTGATCTTGGCAATCCATGTTATTAAACTGCTCAATAAAGTCCCATGCTGTGTCTTTAAATCTGATCAGCTAACAATTTTGAGACCACTAGTGAGCTAATTCAGACTTGAGTTTTCTGTAGTTATAAAACCAGAGACACCAATATTTCTCTTCAGAAAATTGTGCCCTTCAATAAAATTTAGACTAGTTGTGAATTATTGTCTTCTCAAGGCTGAGTACATTTTTGGAAGACATGTGATGGGCTATATTTAGAAATTAAACCCTTTTTTTACCCTCCAGAACTGTGGAGGAAAATCATAAGGGGAAAGTATAATAAACATATAGTAAATTCTGTGTTTGACTTCTTAGCTCACAGCTATTTTTATTATTAAGCTCTGAACCTTTAAAAGAAGACATGATAACATCTCACATGAGCAAGTAACTCTTTGCAATCTGACAGTTCACTAGATAAAAACGGTTGATGTTTTCATCTCTACCTATGCTGTGCTGTGTTTGTTTCACCTGTTTTTACTCTGGTCCCTGATATGAGTAATTTTCACTAGTCTCTTTGAAGCTGTCCAAAAGAAAACTCATTGCTTTGGATCGTTGTGCCTGGCATAGGTGTTGGGACACATTTATGGATCCTCACATGGCATTTCTAATTTATTTTCATAAAGGCAGAGTTTGCAGGGCAGCTGACTCTGCAAACTTAGCCAGTGTAGGCAAGTGGAGATGTGCAGCAGAACTGCTGTGTGAGTCCCAAACAAATTGGGCACTTTCTCCTTGAGATGGCCTGCACAGCTATTTGTGTTCCTTCTCTCCATGGCTGAGATGGAATACAGGCTTGCTCAAGCTGCACAAAACTTGTTGTGGGAGCAAAGGTGATTCCAGGGTGCCCCTGGTGCTGTAGACCTGCTTACTCTTTGTACCTGCCCACGTGAATTCACTCCTAGCAGAGCCTGTGGGAGTGTTGGGAAGGGATGAAGAAGGGAGTTCTACAAGTTAGGGAGATTATCTGTGTGGTCATGTAACCAGAGTGTTATTAGGGAATTTTATACTGTTGGGATTTGGGCTTCATCCCTTTGTCAGGGGCTGTAATGAGATGCTCAGAGGGCAGCTTGCTTACAGCCTTTAACAGTGATTGCACTGGGAGACTTTAATTCAACCAGAATCAGAAGGTTTGTGCTCTTTCATTAGGCAAAGTAGTTAGCATTGAGGATGAAGTTCTTATTTATAAGATTTTATTTCTGTAGAGGTTCCTCAGTCCAGGACAGATGTACATAATGTGCCTGTCTTGCTAGAGGGCAAAATCTCCTTAAATGTTTGGGGAAAGAGAGATCTGCTTTGAACAAAAGGATAGGTCATAAAATTCCACCTACTTTATTCTTTGAAGTCTGGTCTCTTTCATCTGCTGATTATTCTGTTTTATAGCTAGGATGTAATTAATTGAAACTTTTGTTGTCTATCAGAAACTTTGTGTTTATAGATGGTATTGACTGCAGTAGTGCAAGGCTCTTTGGGAACTCTGTTTTCGTTTGTAATCTGAATGATAACTGAATACTGTAAGCATCCTATAATGAAAATCCTGTGCTGTCTCCTATGATTGGTGAACAGGCTAGTTCATGCTGAAACAATTATTTGAGGAAGTTGTCTCAAGCTGCCTGAGGATGTGATCTGATCAGTCAGGCAGCTGAAGGGATTGATCTAGCCCTTGTGAATAGTCCCTAAACCTGTGCTTATTTATTGCATTACTTGTCTTCCTGCCAACCACTTACAGCCTGATCAACTTGGTAAAGATCTTCAATATCTGGCAAAGATGAATACTCCATTTTCTGTGGGGCCATTTTCAGAATGAATGAAGTGTAGGCTGAATTCTGCAACACATGCAGAACCATTTCATTACACATCTGTAGGGGTTAGGGCTAGTGGTTAGGGTTAGGGGTGAGAGAGTCCCAGAGCCTGCAGCTCCAGGAACGCTGGGGCTGGGAAAGGCAAGCCAAGGTGATGGTGGCCAGGCCCCAGCATTGCTGCTCCTGCATCTTTCTGATCTGGACCACCCTCCCTGGTGATGGTTTTAGGGTTAGGATAGTGATTATCAGTAAAAGTTAGAGTACTTTGTAGGGGTAGTGGTCAGTGAAGTCTGTAGTGGAAGATTTTGGGTAGTGGTTGTGGGTAGTTTTAAGGGTAGGATCAGGTTTGGGGTTAGAGGTTAGTGTGGTGTTCAGGGCTAGGATTATGGTGGTGTTTAGGGGTAGTGCTTATCCTATATACCTGACAAAGGTGAGTGCTCTATTTTCTGTGGTCTCATTATCCAAGTATCTAAACTGTGTGCTGAAGCAATATATGTTTACCCCTGTCATTCAAAATGCATCTGAGACATTTCAGATTCAAAGCCATTTAGATGGAATAGGGAAATGTAGAAAAAAGTGGCTCATTTGGTTTTGGAGCATGGGAAAGAAGGGAAACCTGACATTAGTCTTGAGTAGGTTATATTGCTAGTAAAGTATTTCTGTGATTTAAACTGATTGTGTGCAGTGGAACTACAATCAAATTTTTTCCTTCTTCCATTTTTCAAGTACAAATTACTGAATAAATCCTTTAAAGGTTAGCCAGCTTACTGAATGTCCTTATTTAAGAGAAGTAGACCCAATTAAAATGAGACTGGTGGGCTTCTCCTTGTGCATAGCTGGAATAAGTGAATATTTGAAGAATGGAATATTTTGTCCCATCTTTCTTAGCAAAGTTGTTTTAGTTTCATTTGAGGAAGACCAGAGGGATTGGTTGTACCCCAGACAGCAAAGGCTGCTTGTCCAACTACTTCCTGAGATCAAAAAAGAGAAGTCAGAAGGGGAGACCAGTTTGGAAGGATAACTCTTTGTAAAGAGTAAGTTTTTCTCTGGAATTTGATGTGCTATTGATGATTACTTTAGGATTGTTTTCCGTTTTGTGCTTGGAAGATAATAGTTTTTACAGCTCTGAAAAGAATTTCTGAGCTAAACTATCGAAGGCTCACCATGACAGACCATAAGGTGCTGATTAATGTTTTAGAAGAGAACATCTCATTTCAGTGGCCAAGATGAGAGAAAATCTGCAATAAAGTGTGAGACTTGGAAACATTGCTATTTAAAACTTAAAAATGCTCTTGGTAGATAAGATAGGTATGGCTGTACTACTGCCTTTTAAATATTTCATTTATTTATTTTATATTGGACTGGGTTTATCTAATCTTTAATTGAAAATGTTGGTTGTAAAACAGTCTAATCTAGATGTTAAAACAGCAAAAATTAGAATAGTATTGCAATAATAAATCTGAAAGAATGCTAAATGCTTTTTATTAGATAGTAGGCATTAGATCAGCACAACTGGCCACAAGTACACAGAAAGAAAAAGATCCATTTGCTTCGTAAATCTTCATGGAAGTACCAAAATTTGCAAAGATTCAAATGGAGTAGTGGGCTTTTCATCATACAGTGACTATAACTCTAACAAATTTCAACATTCCCCACTGTTATGCTTTCACAAAGAATGTTAAGCTAATGATTTTATGAAATAAAATATTATTTTAATGTTAAAATAACACTAAAGAAGAAAGTGACTATTTGTAGAACACTGCAGCTGAAACACTTTTGAATTTCTCAAGTCCTGACTGTTACTTTCTTGCTCATGCACAGTAAGTAGCAGCATTGTTACAGTTTTGCATTGACAGGGTTGCATTGACAGGGTAGGAGAGGTAAACTACCCATTGTTGGTGTTTGAAGAATAACAGAAGCAGGGAGATCTGCACAAAATAACATTTTGGTTATGTTTAGGAAAGAACACTATTCAAGGTAGTGTAAACTTGTTGAAAAGTCAATGAAAGTGCATCAATTTACAAATTCCTAGGAATTCAAGCCTGAATACTCTCTTTCTGTAATATCATTAGGTAACTCTGTCCAGGAGTGGTTCTTCCATAGATCCTGCCACATCCTGATATGAAAGAGCCGATTGAAGCTCTGACTGGTAAGGTTAGAAAGGCAGATGTACATACTCACTTAAATAGAGAGGCTATTTCCCTCTATTTACACTGCCATTAGTACCTTCAAGTCAGTTTTGTTTGATGTAATTGAGAAAACATTTGGTTCTTGCTCAGGGTAGCAGTAGAGCTAATGAGGCTTCATGGACCTAAGAGTCTGAGTGTAAATGTCTGTATATTTGAGCAATTTCTCCCTGAAGAAGCATCATTTCACTTTTTGCCCTGAAAAACAAAGAAGCTTGAAGAAACCATATGAGGTCTATTGGCTGTTTGAGATAATTATACAGCAGCCTAAGATTTATGCTGGTATTTTCTCAGGAAATCATCAAAACCTTATGTGTGTCTTGGCTTTGATAGAATTATTTAATATCAGCAACATATTACAGTACAGTAAATATTTTATACTTCACAGAGAAATAAATGTATTGTAACTTGTGACATACATACTAACTCTGCATGACCCCTTTGTCAGACTTCTACCAACATAAAAAATAAACTACTTAACAGATGCTCTATTGCTCATCTCAGGGGTTTATTGCTTCTACACATTTTTATGAAGACATTAATTTTCCAGAAGTATTCTTCCTGGAGTATTCTGAAGTATTTTCAGAAATTAGCAGTTATCAGTCTAACACACTGCACTTCCTGGAGGCCTGATCTATGGACTTATTTCACTTTCTTTTATTTGAGGAGTCTTTTTGATTTGCTTGAACTATATGTATACTTCTGGGGATTAGTAGAAAATTATTTGGATATAACTCAGACATGCATACTGGACTAATAATGCTATTTATTTAGTTTGTATATTAGTTTTGCAAAGAGATTATAGAAGGTTACATTTCTAAAATTATAGTGGGTTAGGCCAGTCCATTACTTTAAAAAAGGCTTTTTGCAATTCTAATTTTAAGGCATTGGCTTCTTTAAATGAAGGGTTTGTAGGGATACTATTATTATTATTATTATCATATTGCAGATATTGATTTTTGCATAATAAGAGGATATTTCATGATCCGTATGTCAAAACGGTTTATACAAAAAACCATTTATTGAACTGTAATTGGGGCTGAATCTTTACTGGTAGGGACAGAGCTGAAAGTCAAACAGTAGCTCAGAAGGTTGTGTTCCACATGAAAGTCTGAATAAGCAGAGCTTGAGTTTTTTCTAACAGTGTGTGTGTGATCTTGAATGTCTTTGTAGCAGAAAACTCAAAGTCATGCTGTCAAGATTGTGAAATCCAAATTTTGTTTTGTCTCATTCTTTCTCTACTAACATTTCTTGGAAATTTAGCTGTTGTCAACTCAAATCTACCTTGTTCTCCTTCTTCTTTCTTTAGCTATTATTTCTAATAAGAAAACAAAATGAAAGACTGGATAGAAGCACGAATGGCAAGTTTGTAATTGAGACTGGACTCCAAGGACTCAGTAGCCAGAGACAGTCAGGCCTTGGGGGTTTCTTCCTCCCTGTTGACTCAGAATTTACTCTTTGTAGAAAAAGAAAATTATTTTTTAAATCTATTGTACCTTCAGTTGCATGATAGGTGAAGCTTAATATATTGATCATATTAACTAGTTTTCTGAATTAACTGTATTTTTCAGGGAAAGAATTTGTTCTACTACTGTGTCCTGTATGGGATAAAAACCCATACAAGTAAAAATAATAGTGGATTTTTCTCATTGTCCTCCCTGGCTTTCTTCCAGTTGGCAAAGATGCAGTAAATAGATCTCATTGTGGCTTTTATCCTCTGTTTTGTCCCTTGAACATCAGGCCAGACCTGAGAACAGGTGGCTTATGTTCTCACAGTTTTAAACTGAAATCCATGGCCATACTAGAGTGGAAGCCAATACAATAGCCCACTACCTGGATATCAAATGTATTACTGAGTGGATATTGGAGGCTTTTATAGATGCAAAAACCAAGGCAGAATTTTTCTGACACCTTAACAAAAGTGTTGGAAAAACCTTTTGGTCAGAAGCCTTTGGTGTTGCTTTTGTTACAGTTGTATTTTTCACAAAAGCTGTATCACTAAAGGCTTATCCAGTACAAAATTATCCTGCAGTTGGGAGCATGTAGCAAAAATTAAATGGAATAGCTAAAATTAGGGTTTTTTCTGCTTCTGCAAAAGAATTGTCTCACTGAGTTTAAAATTATTGTTGCTGCCTATGCATTTCTTACTGTTTGGATGTTTGGGGTCTTTTACACAGTAGATATAAGAAAATTTCTGGTAGCTTGGGACTTGAAATAGATTCAGGAAAAATTATGTATTTGCTACTGCTTTGTTCAGTACTTATTTCCAGAGCCCACTAGAGCACAAGTGGCATTATATGGCTGCAAGAGATAACAAGAAAGGAAGGAATATGTTCCTAGCCGGTCCTGGAGGATTGCTGTGGGAGTGGACGTGTGCCTGAGCCTTGTATCCCCCTGCTCCTGTGCCTGGTGCTCTGCCAGGAGGGGGCATGGCCAGGACAGCTGGCCTGAAGTGACCAGAGATGCCACCCCACACACAGCCCTGCCCAGTTTGTGACTGGGGGAATTGGCCAGAGCCACTGGTGGATGCTCAGGGCTGGGCTGGGCATCAGTCACTTGTGTTTCTTGGGTTTTCTCTCTTTCCTCCATTCCTTTTTATTCCAATGATTATTAGTACCATTCTAAAAATTGTTATTATTACATGAATTTTGTTTCAATTATTAAGCTGTTCTTAACCCACGTGGTTTAGTGTTTGCTTTCCTTTCCTCCCCGTCTCCCCTCTCAGTCACATGAGGAGCAGCTGCATGGTGCTGGGGTTAAACCCTGACAGATTTATATTGGATTAGCTTGGTTTTATGCATTTCCTGTATTAGGCATGAAAGATTATCTTGTGATCTATTCTTAACTTGGAAATAATCTTATCTATGCCTAGAGCCCTAAAAGGATCCTTTAAGTATCAGTGCTAGATAACAATATGTACTGAATGCAGGCAAAAATCCCTCCTTCCCTCAGAACTGTAACTGATTTCCTGGGAAAGCCATGATCATGTATATCAGTAACTTGCAGGGCAGCTGGGTGTCTGGCAGTGTTTGTCCATGGGAGTTCTCTGATTCTAGATGTATCCTTCAACATAGAAAAAAGTTAAAAGTTACCTGTAAAAAGAGAACTTCTGACTAAATATATGGAATTCATACCAAAAGTACAATTCAAAATTAAAACAATTTCATTTTACCTTTGAATCTATGCATTTGCAAAAATAAATGCTTAAGTAGAAATATTCTTTTTTATTAAAACAATTCCAAGAAATTCCTACCAGATTGAAAATTGTTTTGCTAATTAAGAGTAACACCATATAAAACTGTATTTCACCTCCATCAGATATTCCTATATTTGTTATGTGATGTTTAGCTTCCACACTACCTGACCAAATGGATGTGTTGGGTCTGTCTGAGAGCACTTTCTGCCCTCACAGTTATTCATGCATGTCAGTAGTTCTGCTGTTACATTAAACTCAGGTGCAAGTAAAGCTGCAAAGCTCCTGTACAAATGTTTCTTGTTTGGGCTTTAATGCTGGGTTTTGTGGTGACAGCTATCCCAGAATGTCACAGGGGCTATGGAAATAACCCCTTTTGCTCCAGTGTAGGGCCAAAGCATTCAACTGTGTCACTTAAAGCTGGAAGTAAGAGGGCAACAGTGTAGGAGTGGTTGTGAAAGAAAACAGTGTCAGACAAGTGGTCCAGAAAAATCCTTCAGTGCTCAAAGCCATGGGATTTTACACAGAAATTGCTTAGAAGCAGACCTGACTCTGAAATCAACTTCAATCTCAAAATCACTGTAAGGTTTGTGGGCCATTTTTCTTTGTGGTTGGGGTTTTTTATTTCTTCATTGTAGAGAAGAATTTCATTGCAAGATAAATGTTTTCCATACATTTTACTTTCTGACCAGGAAGCACCTTCTTAATTGAGCACCTTTACTCCGTTTTTAGCATCCAGAAGTGGCCAGGTGTACTTTTAAAACTTGCTTGACAGCATGCTGAGACACTGGAGGCTTGGTGATGTTTGAGGTTCTGGCATACTCTGGTTTTTGGTCAGTCATGTTCAATAATAACTGGAATGAGGGGCAGGGATAAGACATTCCAGCAGCAATGGAAATGTGACACTAAATCTCAGACCTTCTCCCCAGCGCATCAATTCAGCAGCAAAATAGTGAGTTATTTCTTGGGGCAGCATTCCTGCACCTTTTCCATCTCCCACCATGCCTGATTAACATTTCTGCAGCAGCCTCTTGTTAAATCCATGATCAGCATTATGTCTGTGAAGATTTGCATGCAACCAAATTGCGAATTGTTTCCAGAGATCTGTATTAGTTCTCCATTCTCTCAGAGAAGGAGGGTCTCTTTCTTCCCTTTTTCTTTCACAGCATTAATTTGGTGCCTAGGCAAAGGACAAGCTTTGATGCAGCCCTTTGTGGAGGTTCAAAATGCCTCCCCTCTCCTGCTGTGAGATATTCTTTGTCTCCTGGCACTGCCATTCTGACAAACCCATACATAGAACATGAAAGCTTTGCTAAAATGCTGCCTCCTGTGCATCAGCAAAGAGTCTGTCAGGATCTGCTCTGTGGTAATGGCAGGAGGATTCTGAAAGGTGAAAAAGGCAATATGAGGGTTTGAAAAATGAGGCCACTTGCTTAGATCCTTGGCTCACTCTAACTTCAAGGACAGTTGGACATATCAAGATTTGTCACCAGCTTTGAAAATCAAAGGTTGTGGAACTGGGCTGTGGCTGCAGAGTGGCTAGAAGATAAGCCTGATGACTCTCATATTAAATGTTTGTGTTTATAGAGACCTTTAGAAGTTTTTCAATTGATTAAATAAAAGTTAAGCTTCTCTCTGAAAAATAAAAAGGGAAAAAATATTAATCTGAAAGTTTTGTGCAAGATGCACTTAGGCCCAAGTGTGTCACGATGCCCTTCTCAGGTACCAGGCAATGTGGGTTGGAGAGGTCCTGCTGTGGGTAGGGAGCTCAGCAAATATTCTCTCTCTCTCTTTTTCTCTCTCTCTTTCCCTCTTAAGTGAACAGGGCTACACAGCGAGCTCTTGGTATTTTAGACATCTTCAAAAAGAGCTGACTTTTAAAGTAGGTCTTCTACTGCTTAAAGATTCAGTTTCCCTCTTTATTTTTTTCTGAGGCAATATGTGGTTTATGAAGCTAGCTTTATTACACCCACTCTGTCCACTGAATTTGCTGGTTTTCTTTATTATTTACAAGTAAAAATCAATAAAATATTAATGAATTATATCCTTTGATTTACTTTGCAGTGCATCTATATAGTGTTATAAAATCATTCCACTACACTTTTTTCAGTTTCTCTCAGTGCTGTTTACCTCATTAGTACTCTAATTCACGCAGATGTGGTTAGTTGCCACTGAAAAACAACAATTCTTGAATCAGAAGCCCCATGTTACCTTTGATTCACTTCTCCTTGAACTGCAGTAGATGCTGTAGCTTGGGAAACAGGGGGTTTGAATCAGTCCTGTAAATGGGAAGTTGAAAAAGGATCTTTATTTTATGCATAAAATAAGATATGGTTTCCATCTCAAAATAATTACAAGGGTTTTTCTGCAGGACCCTATTAGATGCTACCCTGATGTGCTCTGTGCACAGCAGAGAAGCTGCAGAACATATTTCTCATAGTGCCAGAAAAATCTCTATTATATCTGTGTCACATCAGTGACAGAACATATCCAGTGGTTTGCTTTATAATTGGGCTGATGTAATTTACACTTCACACTTGTAGTCTGCTGGCAGCATTGTCCAGTAATGTTTTTCTTTGACCCCTCCAGCACTACATTCTAAAACAAATTTCTCTAACAAAATTATGCTATAGGGGCACATAGATATTTCCCTTAAAAGTACTGGATGATTCATGCATCATGTATTGCCAAGTCTTCTGCTGCAGTGTCCCAAAGGAGATGCTTTCATCTTCTAAATAAAACTATAAAAAATAATTTGCACAGTATTCAGTCCCTGTGTCACTGGCATTTATCATTTTTTGGTAATGCAGAGCTGGAGGTATGGGCTGACAATTGCTAAATTAAGCTTTTTTTCTTTCTCCCAGTGTATGATTTTCTCTGATTTGTACGTTCCTTATGTAATGGCTAGGAGTAGGTATAACTAGTGACCAGCTCATTTGGGGAAATTACTTAGGCATATATTCACATATTATTCTTTTCCTGATGACCCCTTGCAAACGTTTATTGTCAATTACCAGTAACTCCCTGCAGTCATGTGGAGTTAGAGGTCTTGGAAAACTGACTTGGCTGAGGCTGGTCAGAAGGAAAGCTAGCGGAAATTCAGTGCTGATATTTTTAGCTTATCTGTTTCTTATATATGTGCTTTGATTACTTTTTCCTATCCTAAACCATTAATTATATTCACAAAAGAAAAAATTACTGTCTTTTCTTGTGTGATTATCTTTGTTAATAAAGATGTGGAAGACCTGTGGCTGCAGTTGAGGCACATTCCCTTCCCCCAGATTCGCTCTGACTTTATTGTAAATTAAGTACTACAGAAACAACCAGTAAAGAGGGGGTTTTGCTGCAGAAAAGAATGGAAATGGGATTTGGCTCAATCCAATTTCTGTGCCTTTTTTCATAATGAATGAGCACTGTAAAGGAATGGATGAACAAACCAGTGTTCAATGTACTCCTTTATCTGGGGTGGATGTAATTGGAAACAGGGTCCTTGGGAGACCTGTGCAACTTCTGTATATGATTCATAGTAAAAGAGATAAATGCATTAAATTTGTTGGGAAACTTTATTCGTTTTTATTGAATTTTACCTACTTGCACGAGCGATTGTATGCACACTATGCATAATGTGAAGAATAGTCTAGTGACTCCAATTAAATTATACCTCATATTTTATTTCCCCTTTGAAACTACCTTTTATGTGCAACATAATTCATTTTTGTTTGCATTCCTTCTTTAACCCCAGATTTACCAGATTCAACTTTGCCAATGTAAAAATCAGATTCAGTGCTACTTTCTTGGTCAGATCTCTAGCATTACTGACTGCTATTCCTTATTGTGAGGAATAAATATTTTTTTGCAAGCAATGAGATATTTAAAACATTTCTTTAGGGTTTTCAAGTCCCTTACTTTTTGTAATCTCTGTTGGTAGAAATTGCTTTGCTTTTAAGGTCTTCAAAGGCTTTAGAGAATGGAGTTTTCTGCGTGGGAAACTTGACACCTAGGTGTCCTCAGTCACTTGAGTTTTTCTATAGCCTAGGATAAATATATGCCTTTGATTTCTTAAGAATGAATGGATATTGGGTTGATCCTAATATGGCCATCTGCAGAAATTTTTCCTGTAAAACAAATCTTCTGGTGTGATATTTTATAACATTCTTTATTGAGCCTGTGTATCAAGTGCTGCATTACTAAGACATGTTGAAACTATGATTGTGACATGCCTGGCTGGTGCAGATGGGCCACTGAAGTAATCTGGTGACAGTATCAGTATTCAGTACAGGTCTGATAGCAAATGTAGTCCTGTGAAAGTCGATTTACCTATAAGCATATGTTCAAGTGATTTGTTGGATTGAGCACTACTTGCAAAATACACTTGTTCTGAAAAATAGAAAATGAAGGTTGGTTTATTTCAACAGAGGAAAAAGATACATTCATTTTAGCAGATATAACCTCTGTTCTCTATCTAGCTGATCCAAAAAAAAGTCATTTGCATGCCTATTTTTTAAACTATGTGTATTCCAAAAGTGTGAAAGTTAGCAACACTTCTTTTGCTCCCTCTTATCTAAAAGGCAGAAACAGAGCTGCCAAATTTTCTGCCACGAAGTAGGAAAAGAGGTCAGTCTTACCTGAGTACAGGCAAGAGCAATGCAAAAGAAGAATCACTTAGATTGACTGGTCTAAGAGAAATAGTTTTGATAAAATGTTCTTTACCTTGGCATTCACTTGCAGTAGAAGTTTAACTTTAGTTAGGATTATTCCCTTATACTTTGATAAAGAGGTGACAGCCCTCCAAACTGGCACTATCTTACTGTCTGTCCTTAGTACTGGGATGTCTTCAGAAAGCAGTGCTGATAATGCAGGACACATTTCCTGCTTTGAGAATTTGGCTGGAGAGTTATATGCAATTTTTATTAATCAAAATAATAAAACAACTCTTCTCAGTGCTTTCTGTATGAAATATACAGGAGAGCTTCAGGGTGCCACATCCTAATTAAAGAACTTTCTCACTCTCTTGTGAACTATTTTGATGCTTTTATTGCAAAAAGTTTGTCTCCTATGAGAAATTTTGAAGGGATGTCTCATAACTCCCTCCAGTGTCTCCTTCTTGCTTCCTAACACAGTGTTTTAAGAGTGGTGAATGGCCTCAGACACCATTTGGTATTAAATGCAATCTCTGTGTGCCCAGTAGGGATGGCCTTGATTTATTTAAAGTAAAATATTGAAGAGTCTATGATGCCAGATACACTCTTAAGTGTCATGTACTTTCTTCTGCTTGCAAACAATGACATTCCTATAGCTTTTCATCGTCTTTGACTCGTGAAAATCTATTCAGAGGCATGCAACCTCATACAACCCCACCTTCCCCTCAGACATGGTACTGGTCAGAAATTGAATTGTTCCTGCGTGTTGCTTACTCACTTGAACTGATTACCAGAGTGATGGTTGTAACATGAAAACCTTGCAAGTATGGCATCCATTCTGATTTCAAGTTTCAGTGTCTAAGTTTTGCCCCTGCAGTGGGTTCAATTTGGTTTGGTTTTCATTTTAGCTATAGGAAGACAGATCTGTGGTTTTCTAGAGAAGTCAGTAATTTATTTAATCTGCTGGCACTGCTGCAAGGTCTGGCTGTTGCTGTTTCTGCAGCAGAATCAGTTTCACAGTGGCTTCAGTGACTCCTAAAAGCTATGTAAAAAGGATATAGAGCTATGTAAAAAGGACATATATAAAGGCAAGAGTGGAGATCAAAGAAATGTACTCAGGTTCCCGACTCTGCTTGTGTCCATTATTTTTTTTCTGAGCTGTATTTATCCTGACATGTTCTACCAATGTGTTTTTATCACAATGCTCCAGAACACTGCACTCAGCAGTTCAGCTTTTCCTCTCTCTTAATCACTTTCCTTTTTATCAGACAAACATCACTTGAGAAAAAAAAACAATGCTGGATTGCTGAAAATCTGGTTTGTTAGTGGATTAAAGAACAAATAAATGCACATATTGAGTATGAGAATGGAAGAACAAAGCTCATTTTCTCAGTCATTAATTTTCCTTGTTTTGTAAGGACACTTTGAGAGGAAGATGCTACTTGAAGATGCAGGGAGAAAGTGCAGAATTTTTATCAGTGCTGTTGCCTGTTTTAGGTGACTTTCCATGGGATGCTACTGAAACTGGCTGATCCACAGGGACAGCTTTGTGAGGTGGGGCTTTGCCTTTGCCAAAAACCCTCATACCAACCCCAGTCTCTCAAGACCAGAGAGGATCTTTTCTATTTGAGATTTTTACTTCTGCCAGTATAAAATAGTGTGTTTTTAAGAAACTTAGAGGAATTCTGAGTTGTTGGTCTTAACTGAGACTAGCTTTACCCAAACTGCCTCCCTATTCTACTATCACTTACAGAAATTTTACTGTTTTACATTTACTTCTAGTTTTCTACCCAATAACTATGTGAGTTTATTAAAAGATTTTAAGGTTAAATAGACTTACAATTGTCATTTTGTCTGTTTGGTTGTGTAAGAAACACCTAGAATCTGCTGCAGTTACTATTGCATGAGGTATAATGTGGTTCCTGGTTGATTTAGAGCTTATATTTTTAGGAGAATTTGAATGCTGATTTGGTGACTTCAAGTGATGGAGAATTCAGCACACCTATAGGAAAATTGTTTTAAGACTTCATTATTCACATGATAAAATTATGTGGCTACTGGGTATCAGATGTTGGAAATTCAGCTGTGATTTAACAAAGCTATTCGGGAAAAAAAACTAAATTTATATGGAGAGAGAGGAAAGATTTCTCTGAGAAAAAGATGTACCTTTTTGGGGGAATAATTTTTAAAAATTGAAAGCAACCTGTGGGGAGCAATTATAAATGTGAAACAGTGGGGAAATGTAGGGAGGTAAAATCACATTTCTTATTCTCTTCTAGCCTAAGCCCATGATGAAAGGGTAAAATGTAATTTCTTAGTGGCGCTGAATGCTGGGAGGACAGCATTCTCTCCTAGGATGAAATGCACAAGTTCCCAGTGCCACCTCTGAAAGGGGCAGCCTCAGCATACAGCAAGAAGCCACATTTCCTGGGCAGAGAAGGAATGGAGATGCCATAGCATACCAGTTTTATGTCCCCAATAGATTTGCTGGGCTGCACAGCTGAACTGAATCTAACCCTTGCTGAATTGCTCTCTGCTGTGCAGCCTGCATTCAGAAATGTATTTCACATGTCCCCAAGACTTCAGTGTAGGAAAAAAGAATCACCCTTATTGTGTATAAAAAGATTTGAACTACTCTCATTTAGGAGATTAATATAAGCCACTTTGATTTATCAGCCAAATGTGCTTCACATCAGGTGCTGAACCAACAGGCAATCCATTGGGCAAGGGAGAAGAAAATGAATACCATTAGATCATTTTTTGTCCTTTTTAACTGTCATTTTATCCATTTCCTACCATGTGAGCGTTGTGACAATATTTGGTGCATTCAGTCATCCACTGGCTGTTGTGTATTTCATTTTTTCTGAAAACTGCTGCCGCTGGGGAAGAAAGCAAAGCAAAACAATTGCCACAGGTCAAACTGTGAGGAATCCAATTTTATCAAGAGAAGTCTGGAATTCACAAGCTCTAATCTGATGTTTTAAAGTCCCTAAGGTCAACAGTGAAACAATCCAATAAAGGGGCCTTAAAAATGTAGATTTTTATAGAATTTGTATCACTGGCCAAACCTATTAAAATCGAATGTGTTAATTGATTTGGTGAGTGGGGTTTTTTACAGTTTTAAGAGATTTGAATTTATCTGGACTAGCAAATGGCAATATCAAAAACTGACAGCAGCCAGCACCAAGGTGTGTGGCAGTGTTGATCTGCTGGGGCAGGAAGGCTCTGCAGGGACCTGGCCAGGCTGGACCAGCAGCATGAGGTGGGTGAGGTTTGATAGGGGCAAGGGCTGGATCCTGTCCTTGGGTCACACCAGCCCCTGCAGGGCCCCAGGCTGGGCACAGGGGCTGCGCAGGAGCTGGGGCTGCTGCTGGCAGTGAACATGAGCCAGGTGTGGCCAAGGGGGCAGTGGCAGCTGGGCTGTTCCAGCCGTGGTGTGGCAGCAGGAGCAGGGCAGTGACCACCCCTGAGCTGGGCGCTGCTGGGGCCACACCCCAAATCTGTGTCCAGCTCTTGTCCTCATGTCAAGAGGACATTGTGGGGCTGGAGCATGTCCAGAGAAGGGAGCAGGGCTGGGAAGGGTCTGGAGCACAAGGCTGAGGCAGCTGGGGGTGTTTAGTCTGGAGAAAAGGAAACTCCAGAGGGATTTCATCACTCTCTACCTGCAGCCCTGGAAACACCATATACACAAACAGGGCTCTGGCTTTTTGTTATTGCAGCTTCCCAATCTCAAAGGGTAGAAGCTGCAAGTAGAGGAAGATAAAATAATTTTTTTTTTTTTTTTCACAGAATGTAGCAATGCCTGAGAAGAGGTTGTAGACAGGCAGGGTCAGGCTCTTCTCCCAAACCACAAACAATAAGGCAAGGGGAAACGACCTCAAGTTGTGCCAGAGGAGGTTTAGATTGGATATTAGGAATGATGTCTGCATCCAAAATTTGTCGCACTCTGTCACAGGCAGCCCAGGGCAGTGGCAGAATCGCTGTCCCTGCAGGGACCTAAAAGTTGCACAGAAGGGTCACTTGGGGACATGGCCTAAGGATGGACTTGGTAGTGATAGGTCAGTGCTGGCACTTGATCTTTCATGTATTTTCCAACATAAATGATTCTATGACTCTAAATCTAAAAGAAAATAATGAAAATTTAGTATTTCACTGTGGGGAGAAAGGAAGAAATGTGAGCATAATAATAAGCAATAACTTCAGAATATCAATTTAACTGTCGTAAGGTTGACTTAGGGTTAGCCATGATTAATATATAGTATTTGCTAGTTTGTCTTTTGTGTTATAATAAATTAGAAACATTGTTTCCACTGAGACATGGAAGGTTGTAGATAATGAAACAGCACAGTAACCACTCACAAATAAGCTTTGGCATTAAATGCTTAAGATAGTTTTAATACAATGTCATACATTCATGAAAATGTCTAAGTTCTGACACATATAGAAAACCTTTCCAAGAAAATATTTATATCATCTTCACCCAGCTTAGGTCTATATATTGAAGACCTGAGGTGCTACACTGCATCAAAAATAACTTCAAGACAGACTATTTAAAGTCCATAAACTTCTTCAAAATACTCCAACCATACTACCAAGGAAGATGCTGCTTGACATTTGTTAATATGATAGATCATTTCTTGTTCTTTAATTAAATGATAATAAAAAGATTGGGGTTTTAAATAATTTTAATATATAGTGGAATTCAATTAATACTAAAAAAATATTTTTAGTATTAATTGCAGTAGGTCTTTAAAACCTGTTTGTTTAAGAAACGCTAATGATAATACAGAACCTCTGCAGAATTCTGAGAATAGATAAAAATAAAACTTGGGTCTTAACTGAGCCAGCAGTTGGAACCTGGTGCAGAGTCAGTTGAAGAGCATGACTATGCAGAGGCATCACTTAAAATTAAACACAGGCTCATAAAAAGCTTGTCAGAAACTGCTGGGGCTTCCTGGACTTAGTTCAGCGGGGAGGCAGAGCTACACTGAGCTAACATGGAGTACTCCTCTCCATTATTGTGGTTGTCATTGTCTCTCCTGACCTGGGGAAGTTGGTCTTGGACGGGATGTATGAACCAGTTCATGGTTAGGAATCAGCTCCTGGACTGATGGGTGCTGTTGAACCAGAGTAATATTGGAGTGTATCTTAAATAGAGAAGAACTGCAAAGCAAATCTGTTCTTTGAATCAAATCATCAATTTAAAAAAACAAAAACCAAACCCTTATTTTTCTCTTAAACTAGGCTTGTGACTTTGAAGGCAATAAAGTAATTTCATTCATGTCACATTCACAGATGTCAATTTCTTCAATTCCTTACAAAATTATTACATGAGACTAATACTTCTGGAAGGAATGCAGTGTAGAATGTTTGTCCCCTTTTGTTTTGAGCTGCTAATTATATGTTGAAAGTATTGAATGCCTCTGTACTAAAAGTAAAATAGAGCCAGTATTCAAAAAGTACAATATATAGCACAATCATATAGAGCAAGAAAATCTTGGCTTGTCTCTACATAAATTATATCCTCTCTGAAATATCAGCTCTACTGTCATAAGTATGCATGTAAGAAATAATGTTGGGGCAGTGGCCAGTCTGGAACATAAATCAATATACTCTGCATTTATCAGATTTAGAAAAAGAGGAAAATGTTCACTGAAATTTAGTGAATGAATGCAGACAATTTTCAGTCTCTCTTGAACAACTCAGCATGTTATCCAGCATATTGCTCTTCTTCCCTAAATAGTCGGGCACAGCATTACCTTTTCATGTTTATATAGAGTATTGAAATGAGATGGAAATTTATATGCTCACTCCCTAAGAATTATTTCCTAAGCATTAACCTGGTCAGAAATTACTAAAACCAACCAACAAAAACTTTTCTAACATTACTATTTGATACAATTGTTGCATAAAAGGCTATGCTCCATTAAAATAAATGTCTTTCTCAGTCATCATAACTGCAGTGTGGTTCCCAGACTAATGAGGAATGAAGCAATTCCCTCACTCTACCTGCAGCCCTGGAAACAGCATATGCACAAACATGCATTGGCTTTCTGTTATTGCAGCTTCCCAGTTTCAAAGGGTAGAGGCTGCAAGTAGAGGAAGATAAAGTAAATTATTTTTTTTCACAGATTGTAACAATGCCTGACTACCAGTCAAGGGCTCACTGATAAAATATTTAAGTCTAACTTTTTGAACAATTTCTGATATTTTAAACTGATTTGGGGTGCTTGAGGGGTTTTTGGTATTTTTTTTTCCCTTTGGTGTGGTTCTTTAGTTTTGGTTTTTGTTTTTTTGTTTCCTGATTTGTTAATTTTGTTTCCCTATATCCCACAATTAGATTTTGCTAGGGCATGTGAATGCTGGCTGCCCCCCAAACAGGGACTTAAGAGGATATGTGTGACTCCTTAATCCTAATCATAGAATGCATAATTTCTGCTTGAAAAGATAAAAATAGCTCAAGAGTTTCTCTGCTGCCAACTTCCATTTTATCTTCATTTATGTAGCCTGATTTACAGGTAAAGCAGGAGTGGATGTTTTCTCTGCCATAGTAATTTTAGGCTTTGAGAAGCAATGCTTATTCATGGCTTTAACTTCTAGTATTTTATCACAAAATGCTTTAAACCATAATGTTCATGATAGCAACGTGGAGAGCTCTGCCCTTTGCATTCCCACATTTTGAACTGTTCCTTGTGGCTTTGGCTTTCCACTTTATTTCAGTGAGATGTGAAAGATAACACCCCAGCATCAATACTGAAACTCTGTGCCTGGATGCTGGTGTAATTGACTTAAAGTTGTTAAAATTCACAGGATCACCAACATGTACCTCAATTAATCAATTTTTTAGAAACACAGAATTGGCAGTTTAATGAGAAAAGCTTTCCCGGGATCAGAGTCCCCTCCTCCTCATTACGAGAGTCAGTCTTACATTAAAGAAATGGTAAATCCGATTTGATTTACCTTTCATGAAAGACTGAGCTGTCCCAGGGGTAACCCTTTCTTTTTGCTGGATGAGGAGGACAAGTGCTAAAGTAATGAGATAATCAATAGGAGTTGTTTCTGTATTGTCCATCTCATATACAACTGGGGACGTTATGTGTTTCCCTTAGTTTTTGCTCCTTTGCTGGTCCAGCCCATTTCTGACAGGCACAAGAAGTTATTCAAGGTCAGGCCATTCCTTGGTTTCAAACTTTTCTTTGGCTCTTCTCCCATTGTCATTTAAATTAGCCTGAGCTCATCAACACTTTAAAGCAGCTTTTAAAAAATGCTACTGAGATTGTAGTTTAACGAACTGAGAAATGAATGTGTTGACCTTACCTTTTCAAAGGGGATCACAGGATGGTTTTGCTCATGGCTTCATTGGTCTCATCGTGGAATAACCCCTTCAAGTAAATGTATTTTTCCACAGGTCCCCTACAAAGTTACAGGATATCCCTCAATTAGCTGCAGTATTCTTATTTTAGAGCTCCAGCATCTTTTGGAGTAAGTTAGCTGACTGCTGTAATTTACTGGAGACTATATCATGTCATTGAAGTTTTAAACTGTGCAAAAGTCAGTGTGTAGGAATCCCACGGATTTAAATCATTTAAATATTTTTATTTGAATATTACCTCAATCTGAGATTTTCACCATTCATCTCTCAATTCCTGAGAAGAAAACTTTTATACAGTGTTTAACTGTATAATAGGTATACAGCTTTCTGGGGTGTGGTGGGAAGGATCATAAGAAAGGAACAAAAAAAAAAAAAAAAAAAAAACAAAAAAAGAAAGGAAAAAAAGAAACTAAATGTAAACATTCTTCACCTTTCTGAAAGAGAAACAGCAAAGTAACTGCAACAAAACCAAACCTGGCATTCTTCTGACTCAGCCCTGGGCTCAGCTGTGGGCATCCATCTTCTCTGGTTGGGGTTAACAACTGCTCCCATCCCAGGATCACTGAAACAAACCTGCCCCTACTGCTGGCTCTGACCTTTTATTATTTGGACTTGTAACCTAAGTTCCTGACCTGGGAGCCTTTTTACTTTATTCAGATTTGCAGAATTTAGTGGGAGGGAATATTGTGGTACCAGAAGGGAGCACCTAGTGAAGTATCAACACTGTATAAGCTTTAACTGAAGAAAATGGTAGATTTTACATAAAGCAGTATAGTTTAGCCACTCCATTCTTTTCTCTTATTTTTAACTTGAAATAAATTTCTTGCTGGCCTACATGTGCTCTGTGCATGCAGGCTTACATGGTGACTTACCCAGGCTGGGAGGAATTGAGCATGCTGTATTTAGTGTTTAGGAAAGTATGAAAATACATTATTTAATTCCATTCATTCTAATTAAAGTACAGTAGGTTGTGTGAATTCAGGGATAATTGTTTGACTATGGTATGAAAACTTTTCTTTTGCTTCCTTTCCCTATTCATGATGTGATTTGCATAATAATTCTTTAAATTCGGGTCTCTGAATATTGTCTCATTAACATAATTACCTAATTTCTTGTTTTGTGAATTGCAATAGATAAGTAACAATAGTCTTAGCTTATTATCACACTTTCCTTCTGTGCTTTGTGATCACAGTAAACAGATGAAAAATGAGATTTTTTATTTTTTTAAGGAGGGACTATTTAAATATCAGGATGATTATGTGACCCATTTATACACATGCAAAACCCCCAGGAGATTTCAGCTACTGACTGCAGCATCCTTTTAGGCACCTGCCTGAAGTCAAACTCTTCATTAAGGCTTTCTCTTCATCAGGAAATTGTTTTGTTGTATTTGAACGCCACAAGGAGCATTAAATGCCTTTTTTCCCTTTAATTTTAGAAAATTAAAACCAAATTATTAAAGGATTTTAGTCCCTGCAGAGATTAAGTCTCAGGCACCTATGCTGATTTGTGGTGGAAGTGTTGTATAAAAAAAAGGGCATTTAATTGCATTTAGGAGCTCATTTTCTGTCAATATTTAATGTATAAATTATTTGTGCTGGCATCAATAAAGTCCCAGAATCCACTAAAACTGCTTTTGCATAGAACATGTTTTGTGTATTTGCATGATGCTCCTGCAAAGGGAATTAATCTTCAGACACGTTTTTAGACGAAATTTTATATTTTTAACGTAATGTTTGCCATATAAACACCTTTGCTGGAATATAAAACAATATTTAACTGGGGAGCCAAGCCAATTATAATTTTCAATTATATCTGGTCTTTATAATAATATTTGGTCTTTAAAAGGTTTTTATTTCAAAGTGCTTTAAGAGGTTTTTATATTGAAGCTACTGTTATGCAAGTCTCTGCAAGGAGATCCTGAGGTGGTTTTGAGAGATCCAAAACCTTGCTTTTACCCAGAAACTATTAGCTCTAATTAGGCACATTCCCTGAAACCTAAGTAGGGAGTAAAAGGATATTTTTGAGAGTAAAATGCCATATAATATACAGGCTATGCTGTTCTTTTCCAGTCTACCCATGAAGAAAATATGGTAATGTTTAAAATCCATTTAACATAACTCTAAAAACAGAGATTCTAATATTCTCTACTCATCAAATCTGTTTACAGGAATATTATCTGGGCTTCCATCTGGGTCCTGGATATGGGTTTGGTTGGCAGCACAAAGGATTGCTGGTGGCTGAGCACAGCCAGTGCTGGGCTCCTGTTCCCATCAGCTCATAACTGTTCATTTATGTGACCATGGCATTTTTCATCTGGATCAAGCTTGTCCTATTTTTAACTAATTTATGTGGCTCATGCATGATTCTTTACTTGTAAAAGAAATTCCTTTGAGGAAGGAAAGATTTTCAGCAGTTTTGTTTAACTGTGTTAAAAGAAATCATTATGCTCTAATGAGCATAAGCTCATGAAAGCTCTAGAAAGAGCTTGTGAAATTTCCAGTGTCAGTTAAAAGTAAATATGGAAGAAAATTCTTCAGGAAGCAAAGGGGCCTGTGAGGCTTTTACTTGGCCAAGTTGTTTTCTCTGCAGCTATTTGATATGTGCATAAAACAAGACAGAAAAAATCATGAATATTTTGCTTTTTCTGTCTGTACCAAATCAGAAGCTTATCTGAGTTGGTAAAAGACCTTTCAGCCTTCATCAGGTATGGTGAACAAGGGAAAGCTAAAGAAGGAAAAATAATGTAATTAATAAAAGCTACTGGGGGTTGTGTTGTTTTGCTTTGAAGGGGGAACATTTGTATATAATAATAAAATATGTGATATAATTGTAGAACCTGGGACCTGAACACCCATGTTTTGAGATTGTTGCAAAACCTGAGGTAGATGCTTAATTCAGCTGTTGGATCTGTTTGCCTTAGTACTTTTAACAATGGTAGAACTGTATCATGGAGACACAAGTTCTTTTCACTGAATTTCCTGAGAGTCAAATATTGGGATTTGGATTTCCAATCAAGAATTTTTGACCTAAACAATAAATTTATGTACTTGGGGGGTTGCATGGTTACTTTGCCAATTTTCCTAAGACCAAAGAGAGATGTTTCAGGAACAATGAAGCACTTTCCTCACAGAGGACTGGAAAGAGAGATTATTACTTTATCACTGTGTGCCGGCATGGAAGCTGTCCAAAATTATACTGGAAATTCTGGTCCTTTCCTCAGACTGCAGACTCCTGTGACATTGTTACAGCCCAAAGGATATCCATCCATTGTGTCCCTTTGAATTTTTAAAACAAAAACACAATTAATATTTTATTGCGTTTTGAGTCCTGCTAAACAGAAAATGATCCTCTTTCTTGTTGTTTTGTTTGCACTGCATATTTTTAAAGTGGGCATCAATGAAGGTTTGGAAATAGGACCCCCTCTTTTCTAGCTTCTGGAGGAAGCCTTTAATGCAATGCTGTCCTTAAACACACTTTCTTATTGTCTGGATCAGGGAAAATATCCTCACAAAAGAAGCAAAACTTTTGAGATAAGCTGTTCATTTGAAATGTGTCTGACAGGAATAAACATGACATCTCTAGAGTGTTATCTCACTGAAATAAATAAAAAAGACAGTGGCAGTAGTTTAATAAGTGGGTTGCCTCCATTTGTTAGGTTTTTGTAGTGAAATAGGCACAGACTGCCTGTGCTCAGAAATGCTCAGAAATTCCTAATTTGCTCTGGAACTTCTGTTACTCACAGTGCTGAACAAAAGGAGTTGCAGAGTGGTGCTGTTGGATAAAATCTTGATGGGTGCTTGTGTTTGAGACCTGCTTTGCTGTGATACTGTGGGAGGCAATTGTTCCAACAGCCTGACTTGGGGCAGTGTTTTCTTGAGGGAAAGAGCATAAATACAAATTACTGTCTTACTTAATATGAATAAAAGTATCGCACATTAATGTAAGTGATTTTTGAGATGAAATTCCAATGCATGCTCTACCTGTGTTTGGCTTTTAATTCTAATTAAGCCCTTTTTAACAGGAAGAATCAAAGTTAGTACAGAAATCTGCCTTATAATAAGTAACACATGCAAGTGTCTCAAATTGTATTTTCATATTGTGACCAGATTATTTATCTGTCCTGGACATACAGTACATGAGAAACTGATTTTGGATTACAGTGGTTAATGGGTAGAGGATACTACATGAATTTTATCATTTAAAACAAGGATGTGAAAGTTTCTTGGATCCTGGGCTGACCCTCTGAACAGAAGTGATTTTTTTTTTTTTTGTAATTGAAAATTGATTTAACTTCCACAGAGCTATACAAAATCAAAGCTTTGATTCGAGGACCAGAGGGACAAAAATCTGAAGCAAAGCTTAACTAACCCACATACTTTTTCTTCAAAGCACATAATCAAGCAAATCTTATTTACTTCAGCAATCTGCTCCATGATTCTTTCCCTCTGAAAAAAACTCAAAGGATTGTATGGTAGTGTGGATGGTCTCCTGATACATGAAGTTCTATTGAAGCTTTTATCCTCTTTTCTGCAAGAATAATCTAGTGATCTAGGATGTTTAATTAGGCATTTGTCTATAAGCTATATAATTTCACAAATCTCTATTAACTAACATGAATTCCAAAAATTTGAGATCAACAGTATAAAATTCATCCAGTTCTTTGAGCTCCAATTAAATGCTTGTTAATGGTCAGATCTATCTAGAATTTAAGTGATTTCCTTAAGATTTGCTTACACTTGTCATTGCTATAAATACATGTTATCTACTGTGTCATTTTAGAGGCCATTATTTCATAAATTAAATAAATATGGAAAATTTAAAAAATTCCTTCATTACTTTTTTACATTTACGATTGAGATTAGATGGATGCTATATTGATTTGTCTTACAAACAAGTGCTAATCAATTTAAAGTGTGAAGGGACAGTCTTCTAAAACCCTTTTTAAAGTCAATAGAATCTGCCTGTTCTTGAAAACAGCAACTTCTGTCATTTTTGCTTCACCTCCAAGTTAGAGCTGATTCCAGCTGCCTTTATGAGAGACATTAACTTGTTTGGCCTAATGAAAATAAACACTCATAAAAGCAAACTGGTTTGCAGAGCACATATATATACTATGACCTTAACAGATTTTATGGTTATGGGGATGTTTTTTTCAAAAAAAAAAATAATAATAAAAGTAAGGAGCCTTTAGTGCTGAGTGGAATCATCTTAAAGCAGTTGCAACTGATAACAAAGCAGCATGGATAAAATTCAGTTATCCTTCAGAAATATTGTAATAGAATTTTAAATACAGGAAGGCAATAATAAAATCTATCAATACTGTATAGGAAATTAAACAGGTGTGAAATGGAGCTCCATAATTCTTCTTCATTCGTTATCACTTCATAAAGCAATGAACTTCATTGTAACTTCATTGTAGTTGTCCAGGTAAATTCAGCTTCAAATTCTAAAAACCTATTTGCATTTTTCAGCATTCATTTTTGGCATGTTTTATCAAGTGACATTTTAGTCTTCCTCTTTTGTAAGGACATGTGGAGATAAAGATGTGTCAGCACAAATACGTTTGTAGATGGGTGGGGTTTGTATGATTTTCATTTTGAGATACCTTTTTCTTCTGATTTTCTCAATCTCAGCTGCAAACATCTCTGTTTCAAACAGTGCTAAACAAATACATCTTTTCTTTTATTAAATACTTTAAACTAGGGGTTGTCCTAAATTCAAGTCAGATTTTTTAACATTCTTTGAAGTAGAGAAACCAAGTGTTGCTACTCTTTTAAAACATCTCTGAAAGAGTTTTTCAGTATGTTCAATTGTTTATTTTGGAAGCAACATGAAACCAGTCTTGTTGTTTATGTTGAGATAATGAATCCTTTTGGTGTTTTGATTCTGCACTTGCAAGGAGCAGAGGATAGATGGTAACAAGTAAATAAATACTCAATGTGTGGGACTGTCAGGAGGGGTTCACAGGAGTTTGAATACATTAGCTCAACTGAAGTGACTACAGTAACATTAAATACTGTGAAATATTTATTTAAATTTCCCTGCTGTAAAATTGTAGCACATGCTTTCACTTTGTTCAGTAATATTAGATAAAGCAGAGTTTCTAATTACTGTCAAGTCTGGAGAAGGTGATGGAAAGGAGCAGTTGGGACTCACGGAAAAAGCCATGCTAGGAAAGGTTGGTGTAAAAGTTGTATTGAAGCATTTTTGTGACTGAGGAAGGTGAAATGAAACCTCTGTCTCTTGGAGTTGGAGGACAAAGGAAGCCTGCCTTTTTTGTTTTTAAATACTTTGGTTTGTTAACAAGTAGGAGTTTGTTTGGGTTTTTTGGTGGCTGAAAATAGAGGCAGACAGAGAAAAGAGTAATTGCTTTATTTGTTTTGAACACCTATTTCACACAGGGCTTGGAGCAATGAAGAAAATGCACAAAAGCTAACTTATTAGTGGGTTTTGAATGAGATGAACAAATAAGTATGTTTAGTGTTGATAAATAAGAATTATGAAAGATGGTGGAGAGGGATTTTTTTATAAATTAAAAAAAGTATCATGTAAGCATAATAGATACAAAAAAATCTCTTAATTCAACAAAATTTGTCCTTCCTTGGATTAAAATAAGTGTTTAAATAACAAACAGAATAGCTTTTCAGCATAACAGGAAGGTTAAGCTGGGCAAATCATGTCAGTTCAGGCTTTGGCAACATCATCTCAATAAGGATTTTACACTATGAGGTTGAAGACTCTTTTGGCAAGTTATTGGAAAAGGAATTAAATTTCAGTTTCAGTGCTACAGTAACAGGACTTGAGCTCATGTAATTTTTCTCCTTCAGTTTTGCTATGAAAGTGAATTCCCATTGATTTGTCTGTCTTATGAGAAATTGTGTGTAACAATAAATTCATGCTGTCAGATTTGGACTTACTTGAGGTGGACACATCAGAACTCACGTGCCACGCAGTGCCTGTGAACTAAACTGCTTTAAGGATGGAGATGTTATTTATTAAAAGTCCTTATAACCTATAAATAATAGGTGAAAATGTTTACAGACCACCTCTCATTCTCATACCAACAGAGGGCATTGGGACACTTGGAAGTCAAACAGGAATTAAATATTTGTATGCAGATGTCTCATAAATAAACTTCACAAAACATCCAAATGGAATGATAGCACGTGACTTTTTGCTGCAAATAGGAGTCCCAAGAACTTGTGTCATGCCAATATCTGTAGGCACACAGTTTGTGTTAATTGGGAGTGGGGCTGAGCCTCATCCCCAATGAGCTACAGCAGGTGAGCAGCACTGACACAACGAGCCATGGAGTGCCCAGGGACACTGACCAACCACCAAAGGAACAGAGGGCACAGGTGCAATGCATCAACAGGAGGGGATAAAAGGCTGGGCTGAAGAACAAGCAGGGCAGATGCTTACAGCCTTCTGAAGTGAGCTGGTGGTGCTCTGTGTGGGCAGGTGCCTGAAGCCTTCTGAGGCGGTATGGTGCTACTCTGGGTGGATTGAAGCTTTCTGAAATGGTACGGTGATATTCTCTGTGTGATAGCTGTTTCGACTGCCACATGTGCTGTGACAAATACCCACTTGGGTACATTTCATCTCCCAGTCCTTTCGGTCTTGCAGCACAGAGCTTGGCTACAGTGGCACTTTACCTTCCAAAGTCCCTGTACTCCAGGAGCATTCCCAAATTAGGAAATCAATGTCTTTATAGCTTCTTTTAAAGGGAACTTGGCGCAATGCAGAAATGGCCTCACATAAAAATTATATCTTCCTTTGACCCATTAGGAATGCTTGCAGTATTTTAGCTGTGTGCCAAAGTTAGTGCCCCATTACAAAAGGGAGGTCGTGCTGCCTCTGATGCCTTGCCACTGTGTCCTGGGGGACGTGGGTGGAAGCCAAAACACATTGACCTGCTTGGTCATGGCTTGCTAGTAAGATGTGTGACTATGGAACTGATTGTTGGTGCATAAACCTTTCTGGTTTTGCTGAGAGTGCAAGTCTGTGTTTCTTCCCAGTTATTATCTCACGCCTGGGAGCAGCTGCGCCACTACCAAGTACAAGTGTGAGGTTTTCCCTCTGTATTTATTTATGAAGTGGGTAGTTGTTTTAATATCTTTAGCTTGTAATTATAACAGTGGGTTTTCCTCCTGCCATTTAAGCTTGGAGGTATTTATACATTGTGTTTACTTAGCAGCAGACCAGGAAAATGCTCTTTGAAGATTTAGCCTTTTAAGGGTTTTTGTACTTACTAGAAAATAAATCTACCTATTCTGTGTCACAGAAAGAGGTCTCCTGTTCAAACAGTCTCTTTCAGTTGCAAACAGCAAGGGAGAGATTGCAATTTTTTTCTACTACTCATGTACTATCTATTTCTTGATTTTTATTTGGCAAGTTTGTTTTACCTATTGTTCTCAAATGGCATTTTTTGGTGACTGGAGGAAGGTGAACATTTGTTTAAGAGTCTGCATTCACATAATAATAATGTAGAAATAACTGCAGTAAAGAAAATCTTCATTTACTATGGTAATGGTACTAGCAGAATTATGGTTTGTTTTTGTAACAGGCTGAAAGCATACTTTGCATCCCTGTGTAGCCAAAAAACAATAATGTTGCCTGCTCATATCAAAGGAAGTCATGATTGCAGGAATTCTTGGCACTTGACAGTACTGGGCTACTGGATCAACTTCTCTTAGAGGTGTTTTTCAACCTAAATGGTTCAGTACTTGTATAATTCTGGGATTTGGTTTAGTTGGAATATATAACTCCAAAATTTTCGCTTGTGTAGAAAAAGGTTGTTAATTGTTGGAAGACATTTCATCAAAGCAGAAAGTCAAACTGGTTGTGGTTTTGTTGGTTATTTTTCTTTTCCCATTCCAAGGTTAATTTCTGTCTTAGTACAGAGATATAGAAGTGTTTTCTATTTTAAAAGTGTACATACTTTCAGGAATTTCCTTAATATCTCCTGAAGGAACTAGTTTTCTAAAACCTTTTGAATGTTCAGTCTTGGCTTATTTCCAGGACTGCAACAAAGCAATTGCTTTTGTTTACACCCATTGCAGTTTAAGTATAACAGAGAGCAAAATAAATGGCGGTATTGGAGGCTGTGTAAGAAACTGGAATATAGATGGTCATGTAGTTCTTTGGACATCTTTGTTCTGTGTGAGTGTAAATAGTACAGATTTATGGTAATGCTTTTAATAAGCAAAATTTCCTTTGTCTATCTGGTACCTCCTCTCATCTCATTTAATGATGTTGCTGGGACTGAGAGCTAATGCCCAAGGAGAACAATTTTTCCTGCAAAGCAGTAAGGTAGAGGTTGGGTTTTCCCTTTGCCAGAGGGATCTATACCTGCCAGGTCAAGGACCACATGTTTACTCTGAAGAGCCTCTGTTGTACAAAAGTAATTTTCTGATAGATCTGTGAGAAGCATTAAAGAAACAGAGCAAGCTGAGGTCCTTCAGCCTGCTGCAGATGCAGCCTGGGAAAGGTTTTATATCTGTGAAGCACCTAAAACTTGTACAGGACCATGACAAGCAGGTCTGGGAAAGAGGAGCACCCAGAGGAGCTTCAGGAGGGGGAACACCTGCTCCCCACAGCAAAAAGACTTAAGTTGTTGGGAGAAATCTCTTACTTCCAAAAATTAATTTAAAACACAAATTCACTGAACTACAGTACTTGAAATAAATGCACTTATCAAAACTCTAATGAGGTGAGAGACCTTTGACAGGAAGGTTTGGGCCTTTCCTTGTCTTTGCAGAGTTTTTCCTGTGAAGACAGTGCTTTGGAGCATTGCAATGATATTGGCATCAGCCAGGGCCTGTGCTGTGTTATGAGACTCACACACCGAGAATCTCCAAGTCTCTTTGCTGTGGATGTGTTTACTGGCCTTCCTCAGACTGAAGTTTGATGATCTCATAAAACAATTACCAAACAAATTGAATTTAATCTAAAAAATGCTTAATGGAAATTAAACTGTTTTAGTTATATCTGCATGAGATTACAGCAGTTTTCACACAGTCATTAGAATTTTTTCCTACATTACTAAATCAAATTTGTTTTACGATTGTTTATTTCGCACTTTTTACCCTTTGATGTTCTAATGTTAAATTAATAGCTATTATCTTTCTGAAGATTTGATTTACACTAATTTAATTAACTTCGGTGCATCTTGGTAGATATTAATTGCAACATCAATTCTAGCAATCAATAGTTCCTGGAAAATAGACCAACAATTATTGCCATAATTTGTAACAATGTAGGAAGCATTTTTGTAATTGTTATATTGCTCTATTTGATGGCAGAATTCTACCTAGCATGCTCAGGACTTCAAATTGTGGTCATTATTCAAATGTGATTCTTCTTCCCATACTATTGTTAACTATTAAGCATGGATGAATCATGTTTTCAGTTAATACAATATAGTAACTCTGTGCACTCTGTTTAAATTGAATTTGTGCTACAATTAAATTTTGACTTCAGTGATAAATATCTACATTTTCAGCAGGTATTTCTGCAAGAACTGCATAAAATTGCTTCTTTTTGTGTCAAAGAATCTCATTAAACTAAGCTGGGATTTTTGTTTATTTTACCCTTTATGTCTATTTTATTCAATGGATTAGGCAATCATCCTTGTAATTGAATTATGAACTTTATCCCATCTCCAAATGAAGTCTGTGTTGCTGGTAGCCACAGCAACCTAAGGGCCACTAGACATAATGTCTCACTTGAAGTGGTTTGGATGTGGATTCCAATTCAGATAAGCAGCCAGTATTTCATATTTGGAGCTTATCTTGAATGCTCTGGGTCTGAAAAACTAAGCTATTGTCAGAATTCTTTAAAGATTTCCTGTGCTTCTGAAAACTCATCTGCAGATGAAAAAAAGCCCCGAAAGAAAAATTAATGGACTAAATGATTAAATATTTTATGCATTTTAGTGGGGTTCATTGGTACAAAACAGCATAAATTTATTCCAAGTCATTCATTTATAAGTGTTAGAATTCAGGTTGGAATGTTGTGTTCTCAAAATTTTAGAAAAAAATTTTCTTTGTGCAAAATGGAACTATTTTTCCTTGCTGTTTAAACATTCTACTGCACTGTAGAAAAAGATATTTTTTCCTAACAATTGTGGGTTTATATTTCATAAGTGCGTAGATAAAAGTGTAGCCTGGAGGAAAATATAATAAGCAGGTCTATATATTTAGGAATATAGGTAGATATGCAAATTAGGATCACAGTTAACTCTAGTTGTGTCAAGTATAATTATAGCATGTCAAAACAGAATCATTTTCAACCAGGTTGTAGAGACCTTAGAATGATTATTTTAGATGCATTTTTACTCTTTTCTACCTTTCAGCTAATACCTGAGTAGCTGGCCATCTGATTCTGTTCAGTTTATATGTATTTGGGTGGGGGGGGTGGGTAAATTGCAATATAACTCTGTTATTTATTAGGAAGATGTGGTTGGCAGGTGTTATGCATACAGATAATACTTTAGGGAGTGCTAATCTTGTGCAGCTGATTTGTATTTCTTCAGCTGAATGCATTTGCTCCATGGAGGGCAGGATGGGATTACACACATTAGTTCATCTAAAAGTTCTACAGGTAAAGAATAACTTTCCTAAGGCAGTTTGCATTATGGAATGTTGGGTTATTCTGTAGAGTGATTTATTTAATATCCTGAAAATGTGCTGGTCAAATTTCTAGGACAGGTGTTATAAGCTCTGTACATTTCCCTAGGAGCCATTTTAAACAGTTATCAAATCACCCTGAAAAGGTGCTGGCAAAGACAGACACAGTGCCCATCCTTGTAGTGATTGCAGTGGCAAAAGCTGTGTTTTCATTTAAGAATTAGTGGCTTTGTAACTCAGAGATTCTATATATGTATGTATTACCAGTTGATTGTTTCAGAATTATTTTGCTTTGTGGTCACTAACCCTGGTTTCTGAAAGGGCTGAGATTCTCCCTGGATTTTTTGCTCTGCAACATTAAACCACAGATTTCTGCTGTGATAACTTAAATTTGTGTAGCATGCTGTATGATGATAGCAACTAATTGTTCAGATTGACAAAGGTCTGTATTGACAGTACAGAGCAACATAGCTTTTACTGGTGGGGAAAAATTAAATAAAGGTATACTTGCACTCTGTGAATCTTGTTGTGAGGAGTTATGTACTCTGAGATTCTGCCCCCTGAAATTGGGAGTAGAGGTCTTCAGCTCTGTATTTACATAGGCTCAAAGTTGACTCAAAGCAGCCTTTTTTGAATTCCAAGTTGTACAGTGTCACAAATTAATATAATTGGATCTCTAGCAGGATGACTAATCTTACTCTTTCTTAAGTATATGCTACCTCTTACGAGCATAAGAATAAAAACAGGATAAAGCCCAAAGCGATACGATTTTTTTGCTGTTTGATTTATGTCTACTTGAAAATATGTGTATTTTCTAAAAACCCTTTTTCTATCCTGAAAAAATGAGATTCAACATCCCTCAGCAGCTAATTTTTAGCACTTAGAGGTTCCCTTGGGCTGCTGTCAGCTACAACTTATTGCATAGGTGCTTTCCACTAAACTCATTATAAAATGAGTAGCCCCAAGGGAAACAGTGTGATGTTACAGCCTGCACTTTTACAGCTGAATTGTAAATTGTCAAATTTTATCAAATGGTGAGCATAGAAAAATCATGGGATTGAACAGACAAGTTGTTAATAGGGATGCTGTCTAAGCTATATGTGTAAGAAGGAGTATTTCTAAGGAATTATTTTTTCTACCAGATTTTCATTTGCTGGATAATGTTGTGGTAAGAAAAGGACTGTAGCAAAACATGGACCAAGTTATTAATGCTATTTATCTTTCATTACTTGTTAGACAGGGACCTTTTTTAATAAAATAACGTTTCTTTGTAAACGGGGTTTCCACATCATGAATTTGTGACAGGAAAGTGGGTGGGTTTTGGAAGGCACCTTTGGACCAAGAGTATTGGTCATGTGAGAGTGGGTCTAGCTCACGTTACCAATTATTTCCAAAGATACAGAAGTACAGTTACACTCTCAAAATGGCCCTAATTTTTTTAACATAATCATTTAAATGCCACAGATGTTTCTTGGTTAAGAAGCAACAATCTTTCTCAAAATGTCATCTCTGGGGAGTGAGTGTTCCCTTCAGAGAGGCAGTGCCCTGTACTGCAGATTTTGACATGGATTTTGCCAAGTTATTTGTACCTAAGAATTAGATTATGAATATTAAGAGAGCAAAATCATCAGTGCCTTGTGATATCTGTTTGGGAAAGCTTCCTGAAAGAGCTGGAAGCAAGGGAGTCACTGGGGTAAAATTTCTGGATACAGGAAAACCCTGCTGGCATTTAAAGTGTATCCTACCAGATAGAGTCTGGAAAAGGCTTTTGTCCAGATCAAGTTCTTTATTTATAAAGAGTTCTTTATTTAAAAAGAGTCTTTGAATTAAAAGCTTTTGACAAGAGGAGGAATCAAGAGGCTGAGGAGCAGGGCCATAGCAAAGGTGGTGTCCATCAGGATTTGGGGTATGGCTGAGGGGGTGCAGAGAGTGTTTTGGGGTTGCATTTCCACTACCAGGGCAGTAACAAATGTGCAGGTTTCACTTGTTTCTCATCTTAATCTACACAGAGGATTTAAAACACACAACCTGTTAGATTTAGTGCAATATACTTCACTTTCTTTACTGTGTGTGAGGCAGGTCGAGGGCATAACAACAGCATTTAAGTCTTTCCAGAGGACTTTTGGTCTTCTGGAACAGTCTTCTGCCTATTTCAGAAACTTTAGGATTAACCTTTTTTTCTTTTTTTCCTGGAAAAAGTGTATTTTTCCTCTCTGTATTTTCTCATGTCAAAGATAATGCCTTCAGGACACTAAATAAATGAAGCCATTTATTTACCTGAAAAGAAGGTGCATAGCATAGGCTACCTCAACCTAGGGAGTTTATTTCCTTCAATTTTTCACCATATTCATAAGCATTTCAAAAGCTGCTCTTAAAGATTCTAGAAATTCCAATGAACATCCTTATTTGAATTATAACTTCAGTGTGCCCTAGCCCTGTCAAGTGTTTTATCACAGAAATGGCATTAAAAGTTTCCTCCAAGACCTAGCACATGGACAGACCCTTAAGAGTCCCTAATGAGAAATCCACCTCGTGGACTGGAAGAGAAGCTGAAATGTCAGTTCTGGCAGCTGAAAGAGTGCAGTTAGCCCAGGATTTCCTCTAAGACAACTGAGAGGGCAGATGTTTCAATAAAAATGTTAAAAGTAAAGCATCCCGTCTGTGCCCCAAAGTCCCTAATTAATTAGTGGAGTTATTGGAGCTTGGTGGTGCTTCTCAGTCCTCCCACCTAAGCACCTTGGGGCAGCTGGAAACCCAGCACTGAACAAATGGCAGGCGACTGCTCTGGAGTGATTCCAGGTAAAGAAAGCATTACCCAAAGAGCTCTCTGAGGAGCAAGAAATGTACAAATCACAGAGACAGTAACTACAACTCTTTATTAAATAGAGCTGATATGGACCTGTCCTGATAACAAGGACTGCTATTTACCACTGTGTCATTTGTCATCAGAAGGAGAGCCAAGACTGTGAATCATGAGGGGAAGAGGGAAACAAAAGGATTTTTTTTTTTTATTTCTTGGATTTTTTTTTTTTATTTCTTCTTCATGGTTTCAGATAATGGCCATTAACTGACTCACTGCTGTGCTTTATTTATTTATTTGTTTGTAAGTGAAAGAGTAAGAGGTTTGTTTGCAGGATTTTTTCCCCCCTCCCCAGAACTCTCAGGGAATCCTTTTGATGTGAGATCAGCTTTCTTGTCTTGACAGCTAGCAATATATAAATGTGTGCATGTGCATAGCAAGGGTCATTTGCTGCTGCTGCTCTGTACTTTACTTTTTCTCTAGGAAGCATCCATAAAATAGCTGAAATGCTGATGTTATTAATACAGGTTGCATCAAATGCCTAGTGAGTTATTTTCTGAATATATCAAAGGATGCATCCTAATATGTATGTTCATACAGTGCAACCAGCATCAGAATTATACGTCTGAAAACACAAGGCTTTTATTTTGCTGATTTGGACCACAGTTATCTTGACAACAAAAGAAATAGTTTCTTATAGCCTTATGATAAAGTTCTTTGAGAGCAGCAGAAAGAAGATAGGTACTGAGATATTAGAAAAGAACCAGTTGTTCACTATATGGCACTGAAGCTTCTCCAGCCTGAGTCACTGTGAGGCCTTTAGTCTGCCCATGTGCCAGGAGCCAGAGCTCACAGCCCTGTGTGATCCCAGAGCGATATTCCACTTAATGCAGCCCTTTGTCATGAGAATTTGCTGTAAGATATTGTTGGTTTTATCTTTGAAATGTAACAACTGTTTGCAGAGTTTTGTCTTGCAAGCCTTTTGTCCTGTTCAAACAAGCCAGAGTTCCAGAACAAAGGACTTGAAATCAAATGTTTCTGTCTTGGGCAGTGCTCCAGTGGTTGCTATACAATGCTATTTGCAAACAAAAACTTAAAACTGGAAAAATGTGTTATCTCAAATACAGCTGTGGGTGCATTTTAGTTTTTGGAGGTGAAATTTGGACTTTAGTTCTGAAATTTTTGCAGCCAGTAAGAAAATCATCTTTAGACAAGGTAGTGCTGTCCTTTGCATTGTTTGCCTTAGCAAACCTTCCTGGCTTTTTACATTTTGGTTTCTTGAAGACCACAAAGAATATTGCTATTTGAACTTGAAGTAGAAATGCCTTCCTTCTGTGTATAAATATCTTAATTTTTTTTCTTTTAGCTATATGATGGGCGTTTTCCCCAATTAAGGTCAAATGACCTTATTTTAATGGGTAATGCTTGCAGTGTGATCATATCTAAAGATGTGACTGCCCTAATAAAATTTAACTGGGTTGGCAGTTTTCATCTCTGAAGCTGTGTGTCACCTTGTGAATAAGTCTCTAACATATCTACAAGAGCTTACTTATTCAAGTAAATTTTAATTTACAGGTCTTTAAGATCGGAACAGGATCCTTGAACAGCATCTTAAGGAAGAAATATTAATATACTGTTTTTAAGCTCCTCCCACTCTCTATGGTTCAAAGTCCAAACTTTATTTTTCCCCCCCTTTCAGTGAAATCATTCACCAAGGAGGGCTTCTCAGACCAAATTTTTTACCACATTTTGATATTTTCCTCCTGGTGAGATTAGAGCTCATCAATTTTAGTGTCTGACCTGTTCTTTGCTGCAATATCAGTATCAACTGCTCTTGTCATGATGGGGTAAATGTTGGCAGCCTTTTAGACATTTCCCCTTGGTTGTGATTCAAAGCCATAGGAAAATTCAAATGTGCTGTGAAAACATAAATATGTCTAATCATGCACTTAAGGAAGCTTTCTGAGGAAGTCAATTTGCTATCAAATATAAGTCTCTAGTTTTCTTGTACTGGTTTGGTTGTGCTGGGTTGGTTTGTTTTTTTGGGTGGTTTTTTTTTTTAGGAATAATTCACCTCAATCCCATGAAATAATGTTAGCATGTTTCCATAACATTGAAGTGAATAGATTATTTGTTTACAGTAAATTTGCATTTCATTCATGAATATAATTTCTTATATTTAAAAAGGTCATTATATGTATTTACTGAAAAGAAGAGAAGCATTTGATTTAGAGTGCAAATTGAAGGCTGTAAATTGGAAGTTTCATAATGTCCTGCTCTTCCACTGGGAAATACAAATACAGTGTCTGCCTCAATGTCAGGACATGAAAATAAGATTGGAGTGAATGAAATCTACAGTGTTCTTAAACATGCTTTATGTTTTCTAAAGGGTGATGGTTTAAGGGTGAAGAATTAAAGCAAAAGTGCATGAAGGTGCTGCTGTGATGCGCTTTTATCTAGTTTCATTTGCTTTACATGTATTGGAGGACAAGTGCGTGTCTGTATGGGAGGAGGGCAGCAGGGACAGAGGGAAGCTCCAGTCCCTGCCCCATCCTCTGCTTTGTGGATCCCCAAGGCCGGAGCAGGCCAGGCCGGGGCCGGAGCAGCGCCTGGGCCGGAGCAGAGGCCGGGACGGGGCCGGACACACTGGGACAGGGCCATCCCTTCCCGTGCTGGGGACAGGCTCGTGTGGCACCATAGTGACTGCAGCACACAGGGGGCTCTGTCCTCCCCTGGCTCTGCCTGATGTCAGTGCCACTGTCCCCAGTCACTTGTCCCACACAGGGAGGTTGTGTAATTCAGATCCTACTTAGGCAACAAAAAAATTTCTTGAGTCCTGACCTAGATAAATCAAATAATATCCTAATTGGATATACGTAATTGGTGCTTGGAGGCATTTTTAGACAGTGTTTTCTATTTCCACTGGGAATATTTTCATTTTTCTGTTTATAATTTACACCACAAATTTGTTTATTAAGAATTCTTGGCGTTTCTTTCATCTTCTTATGAATTTCTGCTTGAGAGGAAGGAAAGCATATCTTTGTTCTCAGGAAAGAAAAGTTACTTTGAGTTTTACTTTGAAGCACCCAATGATATAACTGAAATGTCATGAATAATTTAAGCAAACATTGATGCAAATGTTACTAGAAATAATCAAGGAACTTTAGAGGTTGTAAATAAAACCAATTTAAAGATGAAAATTGATGCAACTTGCAATTCTAATTTTGTACACATGCAAAAGTAGGACAAAATAGTATCTTGGAACATATGGGAATGGAACAAACAGCGCCGACACTACGTGGGTGATTCATTTGTGAGTAAAAGAACTTAAATATCTTACTCTGGCTTGCATATATACAGCAAGAACACTGAATTTAAAAGCCTTTTAGATTCCTTCGTGATATTTTGAAAAAGATTCGTTATGGAATCAGAAAATGGTTTGAGGTGGAAGAGCCTTGAACACTGCCAGGGATGGGGCATCCACAGCTTCTCATGGCAACCCCACCACCGTTTCAGTGCCCCACCACCCTCACAGAGAGGAATTTCATCCTATTATCCAATCTAAACCTACCCTCTTCCAGTTTGGCTTTAGTAGCCCATATCTTGCCAATACCCTGAATGTTAATAGTTGTGCCATTTACATCTCTGTATGCTCCAATATTCTAAGCTGCCTGACCTAAGTGACCTTATGGTACTTGGTTTATAATATTGTCTAGTTTCTGGTAATTTAATCAAGGGAGTTGCAGGGGAATTGTGTTGGTAGGGTGTCATTCACCAACCATCATATCAGGTTTTCTGATATCTGCAAGTCTTGCTTTCTTGTTCTGGGTTTTTCGGTTTGTTTGGTTTTTATTTCTCTTGGTATTTTGAATATTACAGTCCATTTACTAAGCATATTTTGTGCTTTGAGGCACAGTCTGTATGTAGGAGACGATCACAAAACTGATATTTCACCTCAGTGTTCCATGTGCTTCTTCCAGCTCCCAAGGGACGGTTCCAGGTAGGGAAAGCTGTGCCCTTCCCAGGGCAGGGTGGGCCTGAGCAGTGTCCCAGGGTCAGGGTGGGTCTGAGCAGTGTCACAGAGCTCCCAGGGTCAGGGTGGGTCTCAGGAGTGTCACAGCCACAGCACAAGCTGGGGATCCCCACACACAGAACTGTGACAGTGTTCACAGGGGTCTGAGGATGAGGGAAGAGATGAGGATCTGACTCCAAGTTTCAGAAGGCTTGATTTATTATTTTATGGTATATATTATACTAAAACTGAAAAGAATGGAAGAAAGGATTGGCTAAGAATAGAAAAGGAAGGAATGATAACAAAAGCTTGTGTCTCAGAGAGTCCGAGCCAGCTGACTGTGATTGGCCATTAATTAGAAACAACCACATGAGACCAATCCCAGATGTACCTGTTGCATTCCACAGCAGCAGATAATCATTGTTTACATTTTGTTCCTGAGGCCTCTCAGCTTCTCAGGAAGAAAAATCCTAAGGAAAGGATTTTTTCAGAAAATATCATGACTACACAGAACCATTCTTGGTTTGCCTAAAGAGTGTCTGAGCTGTGGTGCTGGGCTCCACAGGGTATCCACAGTCCTCTGGATTTTGTTGAGTTTTAAATAGATGCAAAGTTCCTTCCTTCTTGAATAGAATTTTTCAGACTGGCTGAAAGGTAATTCTCTGAAATGTTTTTGTGGAGTATAAATAAGCTACAGTGAGACTAAGACAGCATTTCAATCAGCTCAGCTCACTACCAGTCACTGTATCAGTACTGGCAAAGACAATAGATGGAGAGAAAAAAAGTTTGCATGGATAGTCTTTTTAATAAATAGTATAGAATAAGTTCATTAACTTACTCCTTTTGGATGCTTTGAAAACATTATGGTGATGATAGTGCAAAGCTATCTGATTCAGATATGATTGTGTTCCTAAAGTTTATTTCTCAAGGAGAAATCTCAGAGGAGACTATAAAAAAATACTTGAAAGATTTAATTAAAATCTGTTCTCTCACATTTAATACTGCCTAATACTTTTAATTAATCTGAATATTCCTAATTGCTTCTGTAATTTTTGCCATGTGTAAATAGCTAATTAAAGTATTAACCACCATCAAATATAGTCTAAAATTAAATATATAAATGCTCTGTTGCTGATTAAGAGGATTACATGAAAAAATAGTCAACTTTCAGGTATGAATGCTTTCTGACTGTAAATAAAGGCAGATTAGCCGTAGTAAAAAGGGAAGTAAATAAAGGAAGTTCATGCAGTTTCTTACTGAGTTTATAGTTTCCTACTGAGCCAGCCAATATAAGACTTGTGTAGCTCTAATGGTGTTTAGAGAAGTTTGGAGGTTGTTTGAAACTTCACCAGTTAGTTACAGTCCTTAGGGACTGTCTGTCAATGGAGAGTGCTGGAATGCAATATATTCAGCCTCCTTTACTGGGTTTCAAGGACCAGATGGTAGGGGACACAGTTATGACCTACATCCTCTGAGAAAACCTCCTTTCTCATTTTCAGAGTCATGTCAAAGGTAGAGAGCTCTCCTTGCTCCTGGAGGTTGTACTACAGAATAGCCTCATATTTGTTTGTGAGCCAAAAATGGATGGTGACAAACTCAGTGGAAAGGCTGAAGGAGAATAATTTGACCTTTTCTTCACTATCAGCTTGGGAACACCATCAACACAAATTCTCCATAAAGATATCCTCTGGCATAGCTGTCTGCTGTAATGAAATAGAAAGCAATATCTCTTAGCTTAGACCAAGCTGAACCAGAGAATTCCTGTGAGTGTCTCTGGAGTGTTTCCTCAGCCATTGTGACTCTGGGATCAGCTCATGCTGAACTGATCCATCCCTGCCCCTGGCATGGAATGCCATCACAGGAATGTAAGGAAATCTCTCAGGTAATCAGGTGCTGGGAATTTTTAATGGGGCAAAAGTAAAAGCTGCTTTTACTATCAAGACCAATAGAAACAGTTTGCTGAAGGAAGCCAAACCAATATTTTGATTTCAGTTTCCATTGATTATTCTGTGATTTGGTAATTTGATTATAAACTTCAAGATTTTCAGAATTTTAGGTCATTGCTCCATGTCCTTATGTTACTTACGGCAGCAGTCCCCCCCTCACAAACTTAAAGACTAGAGATAATCCAATGTGATGTTTCATTATGGGATGCTATTATTATTTTTTGGTCCCCTGAAAGGCCTCTATAGACAAATTAGACAATTAAATCCTTTAGTAGTCATTACTCCCAGTGGCACTTCTGGGTTCTGTTGCAAAAATGAGACGGTGTAGGCCCTTGAGTTGCCAAAGCCTCAAACCAGTAATGAAAAGCTGAAAAGCTCTTCTATTTAAAATGATCTCCAAAACTGTCAAATATTTCCTACAATATATAGAAAAATCTCATCAGGTTTTGTCTTTTTTTATTCCAATAATGTCTCAGATATAGTACATTTTGCCTCTTCCATGTGTGTTCCAAGGGCTTTTCTATATGCTTTTTCCTGTTAAAGTGACAGATAGAGACTGGGTTTAGGTGCCTTTTATGCTCTTTTTTATGGAAAACTAAGCCAAGAATAGAAGAATTTCAGTCCTTATTCTGGTAGTACTTTCATGTTATCAGAGTGCTCACAACTAGGAAACATTATTTCAGGCACAGTGCTCCTGGGGAATCTTCCCAGTTATGAGTATTCTCCTTACCTAGACCTGCCACTGTTAGTGAGGCATGAATTTTGGGAATCAGGTAGTTTATATTTCTATCCTCTGGTTTAGAATTATTAACCTCAGCCTCACATCTCAGTTTTAGAGAAGTGAGACCCAAAGGATAATATTGTAATATTTGTTCCAGCTGATTTTTTCTGTAGCCTGTAATCACCGCCTCTAGCTCCCCTCCAGAAAGTCGAGGTTGCAGCTGTCCCTCTGTCCTCCTCAACAAAAAAATAATTCTACAGCTTCTTCTGGCATAGAAACAATATTTCAACTGAGAATGGTGTCCAGGTTGTTAGTTTGATTTTCCCATATAATGCAAATCAAGAACACTGGTATCAGAAAGTGTCATTTCATTAAGTGTTTTATTGCAGCTGAACTATTAAACATGTTTTATGGCTTTTTAGTTTAATTGATGTAGGCATAAGTTACAAACAGAAAGTTAATATTATGATAATACTTTTACATAAATCAGATATTTTAATAGAAAATTGCCAGTCTAACTTGACTAAAAATTGTTCTGTTCTTAATCATACTGAATATACCATTGGATACTGCATTTGAGCTTTTGAAATCATCCCCTGAGATTCTGGAAAACTTGCATAAAAATGTTAAATTTCCTTTGTTTTCATTGACATTTTGACTTGATTAGCTGAAATTATAATATCTCCAAGTATGGGTAATTGTATTCATGTCATTTTTACTTCAAGTTAGTGGCATGTTGCAGATAACTTTTTTTTATTCTGAAACATGTTGGCATTTGTGGTGGTACTGTCAGAATCACAAGATTTCGTTGATGTACATTTATGAACTTATTATTTCTGGCATCCTTTAGACACCTGAACTACTTTCCATATCAAACAATTTCAATAATCTAGCCTGAGATCTCTCCTCCTCCTTGTTTTGGAGGTAGAGTGTGGGTACCATGATGGGAACCACAGACAGGTGTATCTCCTCTCTGGGACTCCCAAATTTTTGGTTATAGAATATCAACAATGTTAAGGGAATGGTGCAGCTGATGGTAAGTAAAAGAAAACCTCATGAAAGGGAGCTGAATGTTCTGGTGATGACCTAGCCTCTGCCACAAAGCTCTCATGGCATACAAGGGAAAAAATATCTTCCCAGATAGTCACCATCTGTGTTTCATTTTGTTGCTTTCTAACTTAGTAACCAAGGTCTGACTTGGAAAAGTACTGAGGGCTGAGAGCTGTGTTTTGAAAGCCTCAAGTGCTGTAACAGAAAATATCATTATGGAAACAATGTGGTCCCACATTCTCAAATTCTGCATCTGAAAATAACAGAGATTTTGTTTACTTGATGCTTAATGTGCCTCATCCATAAAATGGGGGTCATATATTTACCTGGAGTTGTTCTGGAAATTATGTTATCTCTTAATTAGAAGCCATGTATGACCCTGTAAAGAACACAGGTCTCTGGAAACAAATTCAGTCTGTCTGTGATAACAATTAGAGCTGAGTTCTGAAGACTTTGTATTTTAAAGGTTGCTCTTTAAATTCATTGTTTTCTGACACTTCACCCCTCTGCCCTCAAAGGTCTAAAGTTTATTCGTGAAATCATTAAGCACACTTGATCAATTTTTTTTTTCTTTTTAGCACACAGTGTAGGAAATCGGCAGACAATACTGGTTATTTTTCATTCTCCTCATAGAGATGAACCATAGAACTTGATTGTGTGTATGTAGATTTAATGAGCAATTATGTGCCTTCTAACTTTGGTAAATAAACTGTCTCCTCAATCAAGTGACAAATACATACAAAATACATGGAAAGGAAAAAAGAAGGAAAACCTACTTTACCACTTAACTTCCCCTCCTGTGTCATGCAGCCCAGGCTGGAGGTGCTCCTTTTCCTCTACACAGTAAGAATTTGCAAATGACAAAACATTTGGCAAATCAGGCAGAAATGTTCTGCACTTGTATCTGTGTAAACAGATCGTTATGCAGCCTGTTTTAAAATCACAGTGAGAATCAGCAGTAGGGCTTTCTTAGTGATGCTAATGCACAAACATTGACCAAAAACACCAGTGGTAAAACAGCAGAGAAATGTGGCAGAAGAATGATGAATTCCTAAAATTATAATGGTGTCCAACTTGGCTCATCTTCTTGTCTTATTTTTTTCTCCTTTCTGCCAACAGAATACAGTGAGAGTTTTACATAAATGCTTGCAAATTACATGGGAAATTCAGGTCAAATAAGTGGATTAGTAATTTGTAAAACACAATGAGTGTTAGACAGCCAGAGATATTTAGCTTATGTTGGTTGATGTTGTGTTGAACACCTTAAACTCTTAAAAAGACTGACTTCAGAGCTGGAGAATTGTTTTGGGAGTTTTCTGTGGGGGCGTTTTTGGTTTTGTGTTTGTTTGTGGGTTGGTTGTTGTTTGAGTTGGTATTTTTCCCTTTTTTAAACATCTGAAGAATTCTACGTCTGTAGATATATAAAATACTGTTAGATATGGGAGACATTCTGTCACTGCAGAATGTAAACCTATAAAATAAACTATTGTTGGATTTAAGAGATTTTCTGTCACTGCACATTCTGAGTCTATGCATTGTTTCTTTTCTAGTTCTTTGCATAGGTTAATCATATTTGTTGATGATTTTGTTAAAGGACAATTCTTTGAAATTTAAATTTCACCTTTACTTGTTTGCTTATTTATGCAGGAAAAATATAAATCTAAATCTTGGTTCAAGATCAGAGAAATTGTCAGTTTCATGTTGGTGGTCAAGGGTGTAGAGTAAAGTGCATTTGTTCTTGGTTAATGACACACTGTGGGTATAAAAAGGTTCTTAATGAGGCCAAAACAAAGCTGCTTCCAAAAAATGAGTATATGACTTATATAAAACTTATTTATACTTCGATTCTTTGGGTGATACAATGCTGTTTCAGGAAGGAAGAGCTCATCTGGTTCTGAGTGTGGGGGGATGGCATTGAGGATATTTGGAATAAACTTCACTGGAGTGACAGAAAATGGCACTGGGACATGAGAAACATCTGTCTGTCCAGAAAATTTCTGATAGTATTTTGGAAGCAGATGAAGTTGTGGAAGATGCTCAGCTTATTTTAATTACCAGCCTCTGGAAATGAGGAAGTTATAAAGAGGAATGTGTGAAATGAACAACGGGAGAAAATAAAAGACAAGTGTCTATTGCTGCAGCCTGGCTATGCTTGCACCTGCAATGTCCCTGGTGATTTCAGTACTAAGAAATGAATGCAGACCTTCCTCTTCTGTACAATATCTGGGCTAATTTTGGAAATAACCTTTCTGGGTTCTTCAATGCATCCATGGAACTGGTGTCCTCGACTCTATATTTCAGCATTTCCTTGTGTCATCTGGCATGTTACCTAGCTGAGATGAGGGTGATGCATCATTTGCTGAGCTGAAATTAGAGAGAAAGTTAATTAGATGTGAGAAGCTTTGCCTCTTTGTAACAGACTAAAAACAGCTGTAGAAGATTAAATTACAGTATCAAGGGGGGGGGGGGGGGGAGAAGCCATGGTTTAAATCCAGTTGTGCTCTGTGGTTAAGAAATATTATATTTAGAACTACAGTGCTGTAAAAAATTAAATTTTTACATCGCGTATATTAAGAATAGAACCATAGAATTTTTACCTTTGAAAAGGTCTTTAAGATCAAGGCCAGCTGTTGATCCTGCCAAGTCCAAAGCTAAATGTCCCCAGGTGCCACACCTACACATCTTTTAAATCCCTCCAGGGGTGGTGATTCCAGCCTGTTCCTGGACTTGACAGCCCCTTCAGCAGAGACATATTTTTCTAATGTCCAATCTAAACCTCCTCTGATACAGCTGGAGGCTGTTTCCTTTTCTTCTACCACTTGCTATTTTGGAGAAGAGACCAATCCCCCTATGGCTACAACCAGCTGCATTTTAACTTCGCTCACCCCAAGAGCTCTGTTTCTTTTTATTTTTTTAACTACGAGGCAATCAATTTGCATCTTGCCATGAGATGGAGGGATCTCTGAGCTCTTGGGGTCTGATTTGTGCTCTTTGTGGCTTCAGCAGTGTGCAGGAATTCTTTACATGGTTCTGTAATTGATAGCCCTGCAAATATAAACCTCATCTGTATTCACATTTCATTGTAAGATTCAGACATGTGTTTCTTCTTAAAAAGAATTTATAACACCAACTTATTTCAGGCTACATTTTAATCATCTTCTTGCATCTACAACTTCTTCACTGTAGGGAAGTTCCTGTCTGATGGACAAAAGGATTGTGTGAAAATCAGATATATAATGTTTGGATTTTTACAGACTACTATGAGAGAATAGAAAAATTCCAGCTGAAGGAATAGCATACTTGAACAAGTGGAGGGGTTTGTTTGTTTGTTTAAAAATTGTGTACTTTTACGATTCTGGAACATTTTACTCCCCATTACCCTACTATTTTAAATTATTTGCCTTAATTAAGATGGAAAAGGTGATTTGCTTATTCATCTGACAGTTACAGGTGACCCAGAAAAATTGACCTTGTCTTCCTTGCATGGAAATTCAGCTGTGGAGCTGCTGCTTGCTTGGCTTGGGCATCATGTAGCCTGGCAGGCTGCACAGAATTCATACTGCACTGAATTCATGCTGTCCTATATGGAATCTCTGCCTTGGGTGAATTGGCATCATAGAATGAACCAGAGATACAGGACTCTCACAGAAACAGTCCTGACTTACCCAGTATCTATGAAAAATGCACCTTTTAGATACTCACTTATGGTTTTGCCACATAGATCACCTTTGTGCCTTATAACTAAAAATCTAGATTGATATCCTCCTCCAAAGGGCTTCTTTAACCTGGTGTAAATCTTAAAATGGAAAGTTTGGAGTCTCTGTAATCAGCCCATTTGAAGCTCCATATCTGAAAATCCAGCAAGTGAACCACACTTTAAACACTGATACATTTTGAATTTTAATAGACTTTATTACAAGCCTTCAAATTAAAATCTGTCTGGAGAGATAAAAGGTTGGGGATTTGGATTCAAAGGGACTTTGATTAGACATAAAGGTCAGCAATGGTGGCAAAAAGTCGATGCATCTAAATTAAGCATAAACCTCTGGAAGAGAATATGCTAATCTTTCATGTAAAGTACTTGTCAGGCTGATCTTGGCTCATATCCACAACAGTTAAACTATTTTCTGTGATGAAATTTTAACAAATGGTAATCCATGTGTAATTTGACTGTCAAGTGTGTGCCATTTGTTTTTACAAATGTTAGATTTTAACTGCTAAGGAATCATATTATACTACATAATGTGCTCCCGATTAAAGGTTTTGTTTTAGAATCTTTAGCTCAGTTTTTAGCTGCAACTTTTTTCCTTTGGAATGTAAAATGCAAATGGGAGAAAAGGAAAAAGAAAGAAAATCAAGACTCTAAATGTCATTGCTTTGTGTAAAACTAAGTGTAAATGTATAAATCAGGCTTTAATTGAGCAGCTACTTCAGGAGCTTAAAGTTATAGTAACTGTTAATATTTCTGAATGTGAAATTAAGAATCTGCACTGTTAGTGAGCAAACTCATTAAGGACATAAAAGGATGACAGGATGAAAAAGGATTTACATTTAGAGACTCTTCTGTAAAATTATAAGAAATGACAGGCTCCATTTTTTGATGCTGAAATCAAGGTTGCATGTCTAAACCACAGTGACATTGTGGCTGGATTTTGCATAGCTGAGAACTAATAGGAAATTAATAGAGTGTAATACAGGCCTATTGGGCTCAGTCTAACTTGGTAGCTTTGATGTGGAAGAACAGAAGGCATAATTTCAACCTTTGTTTAGTGTGCTGGACAGATAGCTTCACTAACATCTAACTATGGTTGGGATTAAAACTGTGATGGATGGCACCACAGCACATTCTTGACAGCTTTTCTGTTCAAATACAAATTTCTGTCACAGTCTCAGAATGTTGGAAAGAACATTCCAAGATGAAATATTGTAGCTGCAACAAGTCCAGTGTGAAGCTGTTATGCTTTGAAAGTAAAAATAATTACAAACTGTACATCTCCTAGGCACATATCTGTATTAATAATGAATAGTAGTAAATACACTGGAGTATGCTAATGAAATGCTATTGAACACACAAGTTTTGGAAGCTGTAAGGTTATCAATCTGTCAAGGAGATTGCCAGTGCATCTGTCTGGTTTTTGGGGTTTTCTACCTCTTTTAGGCAAATAAGTATTTTGAAAAGTTCTTGTAGATCCTGATTTATTCTACCTTCCATAACTACTATTTAAAATATTTTCCTAAAGATTTTTAAATGTTCATTAATATCTGTATGAAAAAATATTTCCTTTCACTTAAGACAGTATCTATTGCCTCCAAAAAACTCTGGTTAAACTAATGCTTTTATTGAAGCACTCATAGATGGGATATTGTACTTATTATAGCAGCAAAGTAGGTCAGAACCTCACTGTTTGACAGACGTGACATACAAATTCCCCACCTCCATATTAGTCAGGAATAAAAGGAAAAAGAAGCTGATTAATGCAGGAAAATGTCTGCATTTAAAGAGCTAATACCTTTAGTGATTTTCTTCTTTGTGCTTAACTGTTAATTGAAGGAGAGACTTAAACTTTATCCCATTGCAACCAATTCCCAGACAAGCATGGGGAGTCCAGCTGACACTGCAAATGGCACAGAGCTCTGCAATGCGAGCCATTGATTTAGCACCATAAGAAAGAAGATTGGACTCCATGAAGTGAGAATAAATTGTCTGGCTGCTGAATCTGTCTCATGAAGTCTGATCTCTTGTTCATGTGTTGTCCATGGGATGAGGTCATTGTCAGCTTCCAAAGATCTCCCAGTGGTCCTCTGGTGCCTTTGTACTCTGGGCTGCCTCAGTTATCTCAGCAGAGATAAACACAGGTGAGGTTGCGGTTCATGTTGAACAATCTGTGGTCACACTGGTCAGAGTATCAAAGAACTCAAAAGTGGGGCAGAAAGATCTTAAATGTCTTCAAATGCTCTACCTGTATTTGTGTGAGGTAACATTGATGAGAGTATAGTTCCATTTTAATCCAAGTACTTTTGTACTTCATTCTTAAGGTAAAAGCATAGACCCCAAATACTCAATAAATGGGCAATTAACCTGTCCCCTCAGTGAAGTCTTGGTCTTGGAATTTATTTATGCATTTCTAAGTACTGTTGCTAAGTGAGTCTTGACTGTGCTCAGAGCAATGACTGTGTGCAGTCTCCTAAAGCAGCTCAGAACAGAGGGACCACCTCATTTCACACAACACTGGCTGCATCCTTGCTGCAGTAATGTACTGCTTTTATTTATTCTTGACTTAATCTGTCAACCATATAACACTTATACCAACACTTGGGATCCTCCCTATAAAAGTCATCGCTTGAAGAAACTGCTCAAGAATGCTGAAAAGCTGAAGTACTTAGAATTTATTGCAGTCAAAAATCCTAATAGTCAAATATGAAACAGAATAGGGAAATGGCAGAGAGGTGAATGGATATGAAAAACATATTTTAATATTTATTTTTAATAAAATGGGGGTGAAATGACTGGGATGTAGTAGCTCTGTGTCTGACTAAGATCTTAAAGCAGGAGAAGCACTTTAATAGTAACTCATGTTAGGATTTGGTTAAGCTGTGAGAAAGAGCTAAGCAAAGAAAACACCTTTATCTCCTTTATTCTCCCATTCTGTCAGTTTTGTGCAGTCTGCTGTCTCGCCCATGTTTTAATTAATACATTTCTTTGAATGTGTGTTTTTAAAATAAAAATAATGCAACTACACCTTTCTAAAGAACTGAAACCCAAAAAAAAAAATCTTGTTCAGTTATTGAAAATATGAAATTCAATCGAAGCAACCAAAGTAACAGGATTTGCTGGCTAGAGATAGATAGGAGATGCTGTATTTAAAATTCAAAATATTTTTGTTTGACTATGTAAATCTGCAGGAGACCCTGGACTCATGGTTCCTTGGCCATGGAGAAATCTGCCTTTTGGGTCTTCCCCAGAGCCATCCCCATGTCCTAGCCACAGAAAGTAGACAACCAAGTGTACATTTTGGCGCTGTCAAAGTTTTCAGGACAACTTTCCCAGAGAAATTCCTGGAAGTCACCATAGTTAGGAAGATATTCAGTTATTTATTTAAGTTCAAATTTGGACTAAAATATCAAGTAACAAAACTCCCTGCAGCTCAATTATATTCTTTCAATTGACTCCTCTAACTCCTGTCCACCCTTTTAACTGAATGTCATAGCTCCCACTTTTCTGAGGAAATCAGCATTGTCTTATATGACCAGAAATTTATATTTTTTCACCAAAGTAGTGAGGGGGAACATATTTTTACCTGGATTTGTATGATGGATAATATCTTGACATTAGTTCTTTAATGGAAAGGACTTTCAGGCTTGAATACTTTTCTTAATACTATATTTTATGGGGAATGTGGTTCCTCCAATAGACAGGAACCTGGACATTAGGATTGTATAAGTAAAATGAAAGACATTCAGCTGCATTTAGCAGAGAAAGGGCTGCGAGGGGGGCTGTTACCTGGCTTGTGGTTGTGCTCATCTGTTGTCCTAGTTTGAGTTTCCATCATGGGCCAAGGTCAAGAGCTGCCTGAAATAGGAAGTAATTTTTAACATAGGCTTATTTAGAGAAAAATACCAGTTTAGAATATAATTTTGGCTTGCATTTAGAAGTGTGCTATATTTCATAAGATCTTGAATGACTGACCTAGTGCATCTTTCTGCTGATGTTTAAACAACAGCCTGAGCAATATTTCAGTCTGTAAGACACTAAAGTTCAGGAATGAGTGCATTTCTTTGCTCCCAAGACACCTGTACTAAGTAGGTGACCTTTATCTTGAGGAGAAAGGATGGCTGGACCCCCAGAGTACCTCCCTGGTGTCAGTTTAGTCTCCAGGACCACTAGCAGAAAACCATGCTGGTCTTGGTCACAGCAGCTTCACCCCAGGCGTGCTGAGCAGCACATTTGATCCCTGGCAGCAGTCAAGGCACACACCCATTTTAGCTGCTCTCTCCCTCTCCTCTTGTTTTCCAAATAATCTGGAAGCCAATGAGTTGTGTTTGATACCAAAGGATTTTTCTACTCTGCTGGCACAAGTATCAGTTTCCTCATTTTACTTCTTTTCATCTCATCTCATCCTCTCTGAAGTTAGAAAGAAACTACAAAGAATTACTCGGAGCTAATACCAAATGCATTACAAATATAACATTTATGAATAAAATACTTATTTTGTAAAGCTTTTGCTTTGTGAACCTTGATGATATAAGAACACATAACCTTTGGTATCTCCTTTTTAGCTATAGGAATTGGGTAGGATTGTATGTTTGGGCTTGCATTGTCTTCTCAGAATGCCTTTGTGACTAAAAGTAATCTGTAGAATGAGAGGAAAGTTCTGTAACGAAAAAATGAAATAAAATCAACTTCAAACCTTTAGAAGTTCTCTTCTCAGCGTGGTAGATGAATGTGTGCACTGACCCATGCAGCTGCTGCTTGAGTGTAACCTGCTGAGGTGAGAGTCTGTTCATGTTTTAAGGAAACACAATTTCTCATCATAGCTGTGTTGCTAAGGGATAGCTCATGTTTCTCCTCTTTCTTATTCTCTGTCAGATTTCAAAGACCAAGAGGAAAAAGTGTTGCATTGTGTCTCAGTATTGCTTGTTCATGGTGGAGAGTTAGGAATTGATTGCCAAAGCAAGAAAACCTTTAAATAGACTCTACAATATGTAGCTCAGCTCTTCTCTTGAGGTACCCCCTCCACTCACTTCTTAGTATTCAGTGGTATTTTCTAGATTGCAGCCCTTCTCCTTAAACCAGACTTGGTGATTTCACCTTAAAGGAAGGTGGCATCTCACCCTCTAAAGTAATGTTTTCTGCCTTGCACCTTGGTGCTCCTCGTAGTTCTCTTTGTTCCATATTGGTAGCATGACTGATGCAATGGAAAAATAACCCTGAAAAAGATAATGCTTCATCTAAGAAGCCAACTAACTCATCTCTCCAGAAATCCAAACATGGATTGGCAAGAAAGAGAATTATCCCCTTCAGTTTCAGCTCAGTGTTAAACTGGCTTAGAAGCAGCCTGGAACTGCACCTGCAAAAATACTAAGAGTCTCAAACAGTCAGTGGATATAAACAAAAAAAAAATCTTATCTTTTATATATTTCATTAACCTTATAAATAACCTGAGAAAATAAAAAACCAAAGTTGACTCCACTTGGATAAGCACATAAATAAAATATATGAGCCCCAGAAGTAAAAGGGAGCAGTGGAGCTTTCCCACCCTGAGGGATGCAAACCAAGGTTGGTTTGTGGGGGCCCTCTGGTCCTCCCCAAGATGATATAAGCTGGGACATTACTGATGGACTAATGTGAATATTAAAATCATGTGCTGTGTAAAAGGAATTTAATTCTCCATCTGACATGTTTAAGATCCAATATTAATAATTTAGCTGAGTTTTAGTAGCCTTTTCTGCTGTAGCCCACTAATGGCAAGCTTGTTTTCTAATGTTTAACGCCTGCTGTGCAAGTGGTACTTTTAACAAAATACATTTGCTGCAGGCTCTTTGACATGGCTTCACACTGAGATAAACACAATTAGAATGAGCTATTTAAAATGCTTTTCTCTTGTGCTTGTTTTTAATTGGTCTTTTAAAATCTATTTTTATTATTAATTTTAAGGAATGTGTAACAGATTTGATAGCACAGTGAGGGTGTGTTATTCAAGTGTTTTACTCCTGAGATATTCCTGGGTCATCCTGTGTTTGTAAGAGCATATTCGTATACAAAGACTCAAGAAATGACCAGATTGGCCCCTTTTTTAATATGCTGTACCATGGGATGTATTGTAGCAGACCATGGAGGATAATCCAAAGGAGTGCAGGCAGGCTAGCTTACATAGCATAAAAATTTCATTAGAAAGTATTTCCTGTGAATCCTCTTTTGTATAAAAAGTCTTATCTTTTCTATATGTCACATCAAAATGTCTTTTAGTAAAAATAGTCTTGCAAAGAATGTCTGCTGAGGCGGGCTGTACTGAATATTCATAACATCTGAGTGTGTGCTGAGACATTTTAGAATAAATATTTTTTTTGTTAAACTAGTTTGGAACATTATTGTTAATCTTCTTTGCATCCTTTCAGGCAGCCCATGCAAAGAAATTTTTGAATTAAAATAGAAAAAAAAGAAATGCTATCCTCAGTGAGAGCCCACATGCTCCAGGTCTCATTAAAATCAGTGGAAATCTTCTATTGACCTTACTGAGAGTGGATCCACTTGGCATGGGTTTTGTAGGGGTAAAGGGAAGAAAAGACATGCCTCAGAAAAAGACAAAAGTCTGTTGTAAGGTACATTTTGAGCTCTTCTTTCCAGGCTGCCACTTCTGCTGACTGATTGAAACATCTCTACCCACTTCCCTGGCTTTTTGTGGGGTTTAGTCTGAAAGCACAGCCCTCATGGCAGCATCAGAAAGGAGGCTGTTCCTTGCATGTTCCTCAATCTGTGCACTTGGGCAGGTGACGACAATGGTTGCTTTTTAATGGTTGGATTTGAAAGAGGCAGTGAGCTGATTTGATAATAGGCTAGTCTTCATCTTAATAAATGAGCATAAATTGAAGCTCTCTGCTTTAGCAATTGAAGTACAGTAAATATTCTAGATTTGCTTATCACAGCCTTTCTGCCCAATGGCTCCTGCAGCTGTTTGTGGGCAGTGCTGATAAATATCTGTTCCTGGATGTGGGTAAAATGCTCATTCTGACAAATCACCCATGTGCTGGCTGACTCTGTGGGGGCTGAGCACTGCACTTGGGAGCACATGTCTGAGCATCAGCACTGATCCTGACACTGAGCCCCTGGAGACAGAGGGACTTGTTCCATCCTTGAGAACAGAACACTGTGCTCATTTGGCAGCTGGTGCAGCATGGCAGGAGGGCTGGCAGGACCTGGGAGGCTGCAAGCTGGAGAGCTTTTAGAAAAAAGCCCTGCAAACTGTTGGGGCTGTTGTGATGGTTAAAACTTAAAAGGGTTTACTGAGGTCACATCCACAGCCATCACGTCTTACCGGCTGCTTCAGGACCAGTGGCAGCATCCCAAATTATGCTTCCCTAAGGAGGCTTTCAGAACACTATGGATTTCCCCATAAATCAGACTAGGCCATACTTTATACCCACAAGGCATGACAAATGATGGATAGATGGCTTAGCTTTGCTTCGAATGTTATTTCCTATGTCCTTTGCTGTAACTGAATTTGTTGGCCTCAGATTTGGACTATCCCAGTAGGATCTGTGGCTCAGGAATGAGGGAGAAAACAGTATTCTGGGGGGGTATGTAAGCCTCTGAGTATGACTGGAGTGCAAAAAAGGGCCAAAGGAAAGAATATCCCACTTAGTGCATGGACATGAAAAGAGGGAAATCAATTTGGTTTGAAACATTTTGTTTCATTTGTCACACAGCAGTTTTTCACCAGCAGGACTCCATGCAGTGCCTTACTCTGGGTCATGACTGCTGAGTCCTCAGTGCTGTGAAAATACCTCCATCTAAATCCCCTGCTTTGAACCCTGAAATTATTTTGATGCATGCCTGCTTCTATCTCTGCTTTCATCTAGCTTTTTTGAAAGTGACAAATAGATGGCTGAAACATCTCAACTACTGAATAATGTCATTACTTGGTTAATTTTAGTGACTTGATTTTGGAGAATCTATGATAAAATATAACACCCAGATATATTTGCCCAGTAACTTTAAACAGGTACTGGTTACTTTTGCTCTCTTTAATATGTTGCTGTGATGACATTAGTGGAAATATATCCTTTGTCCAGACACTGAGTCTTGTATGGAGAACATTGAGATTTCAGAAGAAAGGTGCTTTAAAAAAAAAAAAATTGTGGGTCTAACAAAACCAAGAATTTGGGGGAAAAAAATAAGGCATGTTTTGGAGTGTTATATAACAATCAGAACAGGTTTTTTTAAGAGATCCAGTTTTGCTCTAGCCAGGCTACTGAAATCCTACTTTCATTTGAACTCACATGTCTGGGATGTCTGTAACATTTAAATATTTATAGCTTTGAAGGTTCACCAGGTCTGTAATAAGCACAGGGAAAATAAATGCATTATGCAAAGGGTGATTAGTTTTATCACATAGTCTTCCATGGGGCAGCTGTTTATTTTCAGCGTTCATTTTCTTGGATCAGTCAGGTAGACAGCTGTTCTTTTAGGGCATTTTTGTTAATTTAAGTAACTTCTTTGAATTGCAAATCTACAACCATATTCACTTCTAAAAATTCAGCCTCCAGCTCATAATTATATCATCAAAAAAAGTCTTTAGATCACTAATTCAAAAATATCTACTTGTCAGAGATATTTCAAACAAATGCAAAGCATATACACTCTAAATCATCTGATACATCAATGTCTATATGAAACCGAATATAAAATGTCCAGGTCTGCTGAATTTCTGAAATAAAAAAATACAATGTACATTCTGTACATTCCCATAATTCCACAGAAGCTTGAAATACTGTTGTCTCAAATATGTGACTTCATAAATACTTGTTAACATCAATAGGCTGTTGCAATGATAGAAATATGATAAGTGATCAGCCTGTAATTAATCTTTTTATTTTTTAAATTGCCTTGGATTTTTGCCCAAGCTCAGAGGACTTGAGGAGAGTTATAGGACAGAGAAAGGAAAGGAATTCTGCAGAGTGGGCTGGCACTGGCACTTAATACACTGTACAGGGACAGAGCTTTTTGTGCATTGGAGCTGTCAGGAACAACTGCAGTGGAGAAGAACTTGCCAGTGTAGTCACCCATGGAACCCTCAGACTCAGAATAAACTTCTGGAGTCAGTGCATGACTATTCAGATACTCATTTTGTATTCACACTCAGGCTTGTGCTATAAATATTTGTGTCCCTTCCAATTCGTGTGCAAACATACCTCTCAGCTACCATAGTTTTGTAAGGGCATTACTGGAATGTTGCATTAAAATTAATTCTTTGTATTGCAAAATGCTCAGCTACAGAAAATGTAACATTATGGCTCCAGTACATCAACCATACTTGGTGGTGTAGACACTTATGCTGAAATTGCCATCAGAAATTTATTGACTGACATATTTTGACCATTCTGGACCAAACTGTAGTCTGCTTAAGCTGCAAGTGAAAAATAATTTTTATTTCACTGTGAACCAGAGTTTGTTCCATTGTGAATTGGTTACTGACCTGGTTTGTTCTGAAATAGCCTCACCTGGAGTTCCCAGATCAGCCTGTTCTGGAAGGCACAGTTTGGGGTGGGGATGAGTAAGGGGCTTAGAAGGGCAAATTTCTTGGTGTAATTACGCCCACAGCAGATGGAACCTGAGCAGGAGAGAAGCCAGACATGGGCAGTGATGGCAAGTTTATATTCTGTGAGCTTCTGGTAACACCCAAAGTGCCCCTCAGCAGCATTTTGAATCCAAGCAGGGAATGGGGCTTTGTTCACTCATTTTAGAGGGTGTTTTCCTCATTCAGAGCTGTTACTGGTATATAAAGGAAGATCATCTCCACTGAAATTTTGTAAGTTGGCAAGAAGAGCAGTTAGGTCTAAATCAAACAAATCAAAGTTTTGATGGTAAAAATAGAGAAGGAAGAAGCTTTTCATAGATTTGGCAAATGTAATTTCACCTCTTTATTTGTTAGGACTGGAAGCTTTTGACCAAGTACACAAACATTCACTTGAATACTTATTTATACATGTCTAGCAATACCAGTTGTTTTAGCTTGGAAATACTTGACAGAGTATATCAGAGCAAGTGAAGATGTTATTATGATGTAAGTACAAATGGTTATACACTAAATCAGTAGATTGTTGTACCCACAGTTAATTGTAAGATTGTGTCTACTATATCTAGGTAATTAATATGCTAATTAGCTAGTTTAAAGATAAAAGGGGTATTAAAAGAATGCAATAAAGAGCTTGTATTTTTGTCTTTTACTGTGCAAACACGGCTCCCTGCAATAACTTAATGAAGGAATTTCAAAGGAACAAAACTAACAACAAACGAATTAGAAGTTTAACTAAGTAATTACATGGTGTTGCTGAGACCTTTTGGGTAGGGACTGGCATAAATGTGTTTAGATTGTCATAGCAGCAAATAACAGAGAGAGTGGGAATACCAAGAAAATCTGTTCATTTGTTGGAAATTTATTTTTCTGAAGCAGCCTAAGAAAAATTTGAATTAAATGGTTTTTATTGAAATAAATTGGTTTTTGATAGTATGAAGATTGAAAATATATCTAAGGTAGAAGGTTGTAAGCTCTTTGAGGGAAGAGAGCACAAATAGAAAGTGCTACTCTTTTTTCTTTCAGCCAGCCTTTAATATACTGGTAGAAAAGGGATTGGTGTTCAAAAACCACAACCTGTATTTGTTCAGCATTCTGAATTTGGAATCTGTTCCAAGGGCCAGGTTTTGTTCTGGCCTGAAAGATTAATATAAAATCTTAGGTGTGGCAGTACAAAAGGAAAGATCCTTAAGCACAATGAAAATGTGCCTTCAACTGAGTCTGGATACACATTATGGGCCAAAACATTGACGTAGAAAATTTCAGAATTAAGGCAGGTGTTTCCAGAGACAAAGTGTAAGAAATCAAGAATTTTTGGGTTGGAAAAATGCTTTCAGAGTTTTAACTGCTTTCTTACTGTTAAATTTCTTGTCTCCAAACACTTCTCAGCTGGAGGAAGCCCAGGTTTGAAGGCTTCTCTTCTGTCAGGAGGCCACACAGATTTAAACTTGGCAAAATCATGACACTCTCCACAATAGAAAATGCAACTTAAACTACTTTGTACAGTGTCATCTGACATCCATACTTGATAAACCACCATCTATTAATCAGTTTAGTTTGTTATTAATGGGTTTATTATTAATGAAAAGTGCTGTTATAACTAATTTCAAAATATACAAACATACAAAAAGAAGCATGCAACAAATCTTCTGTTTTCTTTTGTATTTTATAAACAATTCAACAGTAACAACAAAAACAGCAAACTAGCAGCTGCTAAATTAAAGCCACAAAAAACCTTGCATTAAAAAACCAGTAAATATTACTCTGACAATAAATAGTATCAGTTTTAGAACTTGTTATATGAAGAGATTGCTTTTTAAATATTAAGATAAAGCATCTTGTACTTTTGATTCAAATTTAAGCTCTATCACATAATTAATATTGAAGAGAAGCAAGGGTGATCTATTCATGGCATCTCAATATTGATAACTGAGCTGCATTTGCAAGAACAGGGAGCACTGAAATAATCTGAACATCACACCTCTCCTCCAAATGAAAGAGTGTCTCCCCCTGGCTCTCAGCAATTGAGAGCAGGGATGTGTCTCTAAAAGGTGGAATTTTTTCAAAAGTGTTGGAATGATTTAGAATCCCACTGGGACTCTGTGTCTAAAAGCTGTGCAATTGTGTCCTCTGAATATTTAACTGCTAAAGTAAACATCTGAACTTTGTTAACTTCAAGTGGATTAGGACATCACACCACTAAACAGATTCTAACACACAGTTTAAATGCAGTTTTCTGCTTTTATTGGTCTTTTAGTTTGTTAATTATAGTAAGAAGATGCGTAAGATGCAATGTATTTTTAGTCTTTTTTGCTAAGGAATGGAGGTTTATGCCTCGCATCTATCTGGGTTTTTTCCCTGGTAACTTTGAACCTATTTTGAAACACATTTCATGAAGAGAGAGAGCTCAGAAAGGCAGTGAGTTCCCACAAGATGCCAATCCTCAAAGCAGTTTAGTTATCAGCCTTCAAGGGTTGGGTGGGGAGCCCCTGAGAGCAGCCCTGGGTCTGTTTGCAGTGAGGCTGCAGTGTGTGTGCTCTGTTTTGAACACCATTTATTGCACCAGGAGAGAAATGAGATCAGCATTCACACTTGGAAAGTTTAGTTAGGAATTAAAAATTAGGCTCTGAACCAGGCTTCATCAGTTTTCTGTTCAAGATATTTCATGTTTCAAATGCTGAGGTTTCGTGCTGGGTCAATCTCATTACTTTTTAAAAAGAAATTGTTGAAGATAACTTAGGATGAGATGAGAGCTCATGTAAATTGGATGTATATATACACACACACATAATATATATATTATAATGTGAGCTGCAGCTGGCTTTATATCTCTGTAGACAGTTAACTGTAGAACTGTCAAAAAGGAAATAAAGGGAATTCACAGAAGTGGAACAGACTCTGAAGCTTAGGAAAGAATATGGTTAATGAAATACATCCACTTAAAAGGCAGTTCTTCATAAAATGTAAAAGAGTCCAGGTTATGAATCTCAGTAGCTTTGAACAAGCTCAGACCATTGCTACAGAGCCAAGTTATTATGGCCCAGATGTGGCATTGGATAGGAAACAGCCTGGAGGAGGAGATTTCTTCTTTAATAAAGACTCATATTCTATGTGGGGTTTTATATGGATTTATATATACTTAAATAAATAAATAAATATGTATTGTAGTTTTCTTTATCATTCAATGCTATCAATTTAAAATTGGTACATTACTAAACTTTGGGCCTAATATTATTACAAAAAATGAAACTCTAGTTAAACTTTGTGGCATTTTTATGTCACCCATAGGATCTTTCTGGTTTGGGGTTTGTATCTAAATCACTGGTTTTTAAAATGCATCTTCTGTATGATTTCAGTTATAGTTGTGAATGACTGGCATGTCTTAAGTGAAAGATCTCTTGTCCCCAGTGGTGGTTAAAGTCAGAGCTGTCGTCTTTGAGTTATTTTACTTCATGAGCTTTTAATCATACCCCAAGGACATGTCAAGCTCTTGCATGCTCTTTCTTTCAAGTATATTCTTTCACAAACACAGGCTGTGGAGGAGATGCTGTCATTTCTTCTCTTGTACCACTCCAAGCATATATTCATCATGGAAGGGCAAACTTATAAAAAATCTAATATCATACCAAATTGCAATTTGTGAGGTGTGGCACAATTTCCAAGGTTTAAAATTTTGGTGGTTGTAATACAACAGCTAAAGCAGTACTGAATGTGGTTGCAGTCAATCATTGCAGTCACTCTCTAAATAAATACTCAGTTTGTTAATTAGATGGAGTCAGTTGCCCTCGAAATTATCTTTGTGACATTTCTGTGAATATGAATTAATTTGAAGACATTGTGAGGTTTGTTCACCACTTTATTGAATTTTCTGTGCCTGAAGCATCAATAAGTATATTTATAGTAAAGCTATTGAACAATTTTGTTGGGTTTTTTCTTTTTCAATTATTGTTCTCATGGATCCCAACTGGCATGTTCCTTTGTCTCGTGTACAGCACAGCATCTGAATGTCCCAAGGGTTCACATATTTTCAGAGGGGACCTAACAACTGATTTGTCCTGCTTTTACTGCTCAGAATGGGATATTGTCCTGTTTCTGGCAGGTTTTGCTACAAAAGTGTAATGATGTCTATTGTGATTGCTGTTATTTTTGTATTTGTTATTTTATAGCTTCATAGGTAAGTAAATATTAGGTGGGGACTCAGTGTCTGAGTGTCATTTAGAGCTCCAGGCTCTAAAATTACCTCCTGTGAAACTTCAGTAATATCTTTGAATGGCTATGTATTAAATGACTGACTCAAATGTTTCTTTGTGCTAAAGGGAGCAGTGCTGCTTAGAGAGCTTGCAGTTTGCAAGACATTTTTGAAATGAACACCAGGAAGCACAGTAGTTGTATTTAAAATTATTTATTGATGGAGAAGTGAAAGAGTGATATTTAGACCAAGAATTGTTTTCAGGTAGAAATAGCCTGTTTTCCCCTCAAGCTCATTTCTGAATTTCAGGAGAAAAGACAGTCATAAACCTCTAAAAATATCTGAGGCTGAATTACCAGTGCTGAGCATTGCTGCTTTCTTTCTGTGGTACATTAGAAATCCACAGGTTTGTCCTTAGCTGCATGTGAGGACTTGAGGTTTGTAGCTGACAGGGTAGCCTGCTTCTGCTTTGGCTTCCAGCTCTAAGTTAAAATTCCCAGTGCTCATGCCAGCCTTTCTTTAGGTGCCTTTGCACTTAATTGTCACAGACATCTTTTATGAAAAATCCTTTCCTTAGGATTTTTTTCCTCTTGAGAAGCTAAGAGGCCTCAGGAACAAAATGTAAACAATGGTTATCTGCTGCTGTGGAATGCAACAGGTGGATCTGGGATTGGTCTCATGTGGTTGTTTCTAATTAATGGCCAATCACCGTCAGCTGGCTCAGACTCTCTGTCTGAGACACAAGCTTTTGTTATCATTCCTTCTTTTTCTATTCTTAGCTAGCCTTCTGATGAAATCCTTTCTTCTATTCATAAAATAATAAATCAAGCCTTCTGAAACATGGAGTCAGATCCTCGTCTCTTCCCTCATGCTCAGACCCCTGTGAACACGGTCACACTTAACGAAGTGGCACCGTCTGAGGCTGAGGCCAGGTGGGCACAGCTGGGCAGTAGAAAGGTCCTGCTGAGCCAGGAGCCATGGGAACAGTGGATGCAGGATGCAGGCACTGAGCTGAGTGCCTGGGTGGGTGGGTGGGTACCAGCCCTGCCCCAGCAGCTGCTCTGGCTCTGGCTCAGCCTCCCTGCACGTCTGTGCTGCGATCTGGGCTTCTGGGACAGCGTCGTGGGGCAGATGGGAACATGCACAGAGATCTCATCCTGTCACTGCAGCTTTTGTTGACACAGTCTCTGCCATGCAAGGAATCTGCCTCTGCTTTCCCTCTGCAGCAGCTTTACAAGCAGACTGTCACATACTCCTTGTTGTGCCTTGAGCTAATCAGTTCTGGAAAGGAAATGATGTACAAGATAATCTGAGCATGGAACATTTATATTATCATCATCTTGACCACAGATTACCTCTTCATTCTGAAAAATGCTTCTGATGTGATGCTTGGAGAGACATTTCAGTAAATTTGTTCTCCAGAAAATTAATGAAAAATATTGCTGTCGTAGTCATAGACATCTTTAGTCTTTAAAAACCACATAACATCTTGGAGTACTCAATCAACAAACAATAAAAAATAAATTCAATATCCATACAAGCTATCATCACGCGAGGAGCTTTTGCATTATGGTCTTACAGCAGTTTGAAATGCCACTTTCTGTACAGGCTTTAGATATATTTGCCACATTAAATAATAACTATGTATGTAATTGAACACACTTAATGATAACTCCTTGCCTACTACAGAATGTTTACTGAATTCTAGTGGCCTAGTGTGACTGAGGTCATGGTACATAAATCTGATTGTATTCCCAAATTAAACTTATATATACTTGTTGTGCAATAACAGCAAAGTAGGAAAATGAAACAAGCCTCCTCCCCAGTGTAGCTTTGAGAGCTTGGGAAATTATTGCTCTGTTGGTCAGATTGGTTACAAGGGAAGTTATTCCTGGTCCATTGAAATAATTTGTGTTAATGCCACCTACCTTGCAAGAGTCTGGTCTTGTGGTCTTTTGAAATATAAAACGTAATTCTGTGACCAAAATATTAGAGATGTTCTGTGATGCACCTGAGATTTTTGTACTGTATGTCTGAATAAAAATTATTAATGCAGAGATATCTTACTGCAGAAATAAACAAGTTACTCATACTCTGGGTTGCTTTATTTTGTTGGTTATTTTGTTGTCGCTTGCCCAATACCACAACTTATAACCTCTGACTCTCTAAAAAATTGCTTTTATGGTTTACTTTTATGGAGGTTTTTATGTTTAGAGCCCTTTCCAATCTTGAAAGAAATGAAATTTCTTTCAGTAGCTGTTGTCTTGAAGCGTGAATTGTTTAGCATTATGACTTGGCTGCATTTGAGTCACATTGCTGTATAATGGTTGTGCTCTGTCACGTGTTCATGGGGCAAAGAGCAGCACAAGGACACAGCATTTTGAATGCTGCACCATGGGAAGATTCTTAGGTTTCTCTGAAAAAAAGTGCCTTTTGAACTTAAAGCTTAAATAAAGTAAATTCTGACATTACCAATAATCAGTGGATTACTTCTCCAGATGGGAGCAGCTATGCACATCCACCTGAAATCTCCTGTTAATGATTATTTTTCCACCATGGTTTGACTAACAGGCTGCATACCTATTGAAATCAAGTATAAAGAAGTGTAGTGGAAGCTACCTAAAACAGGATACATGAACTCACTCTGTCTGCTAATAAAATTAAATTATTAATGGTTTAATTTCTTTTTTTTTCTTTTCCACAGGATTTGAGGTTCCAATTAACTCCGTGTTTGGGCCATTGCTTTGCCTGCCAGTACTTAATCTTTTTCGAAGGCCTCATCACTTATCTAAAACAAAAGAACAAGGTAAGGAGAAAAAGTAATGAAATGCAGCATGGCACATCTGTCAAAGGAATGGAAAGTAGCTTTAAAAAAATTCAGGATCAATGACGTTAAAAAATTATTTGTTGAGCACTAAATGTGATCATGTTAGGCATGTTAATTGTAAAGAATCTGTAAGTACCAGCATGTTCTTGCATACATTGAGGGTTTTGTTGTTTGTGTTTAAGAGATTTACTGTTGATGTAGCCACAGGACACAAATGACTGATAGGAGCGGTTGCTAAGTGTGCTTCTCTGTACTACTGAGTCCTCTGTAAGATTGTCTGACATCTTAATACTGAACTGTTGAATGTAATTAACATTTCTGAAGTTATTTAAGATTCATTTTTGGGTCAGTCTTGATTTATGTTCTTCAAATGTGCATAATGCAACACTGGGTATTGTATTAAAAGGCTTAAACGTTTCAGCACTTAGGGCTGTACAACCCTTTGTTGTTGGTAATAGAGCTGTCCAAAATACCTGGAATTCGCTTTTGCCATGTCACTTAGGATTCCAATAACACAGAGCAAGGCAGGCATAACTGGAGGTGACAGAGAAGAGTAGTAAAGTGATTTAGCCTTGACAGGCTAAGGATGTAAGGCAGATACATGTCCTGAAACATAGAAACCTTTCCTGAGCTGCAAAAGTGTAGCCTGCAGTGGCCACCCCTGCAGCCACTGCTGACATGCACAAGAGACAATATTGGGATCTCAGTTCTTTTTTTCTTTTTTTGCCCGCTCATTTTTTCTGCATTCTCACATCCCTTCGCAGGGTCAAGTTCAAACTAATATTAGCTGGTGCAGAGCAGGCTCAGTGGCTCCTTAATATGCTTTCACCTCAGGGTCTTTATATGAAAACCAGCAAGTTAGAAAGTTTGTTGGCCTCTCACCTTTTCAACATAAAATATCGTGTATTTGGTTTGGGAGTGTTAACCACACATCTCCTCTAGGGTCTCTCTCAAGTATGCTATTTTTAGTTTTGCTTTTCAAGCTGTGTAAAGGGTGTTATTAAGTAGCTGGGAAAAAATATTTAATCATCAGACCATGGAAACCCATAGGCCAGGCAGAAAATTGCCAGTGGTATTTGTCAGCAATAAGTAGAACTGGGTTCAGTAGGTGTGTTTGTAAAGCAGATTTGTTGCTGAGGGGAGTTGTCCCTCCACATCCAGAGCTGGTGATGGAAATGGCTCACTGATACAAGCATTTCTGAAGTATTTCCTAGAATTTCTATCAGAAATTAATTTTACATGTGTAGATTGTTGGCTTTGCTGTGCAAATCCTTTAGGTTTGCCAAATAACTGGGTTTTCCAGGGTTCTGAATCCTGTCTTGCTGTGACTGTGTCTTACAGCACAGTTGTCTTCTAGGTTGCCCATCTACTGCCTCATGTCTGCTAAAATTTCTCATGGTGCTGGTCTCTGACACTGAAAAAGATGATGAAACAACAAACATTTCTATAATTTAACAAAATTATAATAATTCTCTATAGTAATTATTATATATTAACTCCTTGCCATTGCTTATGGAAGCAAGATGGGATGCTTGTGTAGAATCAGTTACCGAGAGGGTCCATCTCCAAAAAAATTAATTAAGCTTTAATTTAACTACTCTTAATAGGACTTGAATATAAAGCACACTTGATTTGTCTATTACTCTTCAATTTTCTTTCAATTCCTCATAATTGCATTTCAAAGCTCTTCTTTCAATAGATAAACATCTCAAATTTATTTTTTAAAAGATTCTCTTATATTTTCTGGTTTAAGAAAAATTGACTTCTTTACCTTCCAAACCTTCCTGCTTCTTCATTTATTGGTGAGGCACATTAACAACTTAAAACAGATAATCTTTGTAATTATTCGCTTCTTATAAACATAATTATCTTATGATTAGTGCAGATGACATTAAAAAAAATCTTACACTGAAATGGTGCCTAAAATGAGTTATGTGCTAACTATGTATGCAGTTTAATTGGGACCCCTACTGATACTGAACACAGTTGGTTTGTTGAAACAAAATCAAGACTTAAATTATTACAGTGTTACATCTGGGATGTCTGAGTGTCTGTATCACCCAGTAATTTTTAACTCATTCACTGACATGAGAGTTTTTAGCCCAATGACTGATATTAACATGAAGGTGGAATTTTGAGACAAAATTGTTCCTAACATTCTAGTGAAAATACATGGCTTTGCAGTTAACAAAAGGATATTGAAAATGCCCTAAGGGAAGGCCACTTTGTGAGCTTCTCTGGAAAATTCCACAACAGAAAGAGATCTAATTAATGTGCCAAGTTTGGGAGAGGCATTTTAGTCAGAATCCCAACCTTTCTAACATGGCAGTGTCCACAATGAAAATGTGGAATGCAGGGAATTTCCAGGGCTCTGCTAAGGGAATCAGACTGGCTCCCTCCTCCTGTGCTCTGAATATCTCCCCCTTCCCCGTGGTACATATGTCCTGTCTGCCTGGAAGATGCTGGTATTTGATGTGAAAAAACCTGTCCTGCAGCCAAGAAACATTTACTTTCAGGTTATAATTTCTGTATTTAAAACCAAACCCTATTATACGCTTGTGGTTGGCTGGAATCATGTTTATGGTTTATTATATTTGCTGTTTCAACTACAAACAGAAAAATATCTGTTTTGTTTGTGGAGCAGCTTATTGTGCTTATTGAACAGTAACAAACCTTATGCTATGGATGAAAGAATGTGATTTATCTGTGTTCTTAAGTGTACTAGGTATGTGATTAGACATCACCCTCATAAATAGTGTCTTATGCTGTGATTTCATAAATTCCTGTTAGCTTGTACAATCAGGGAGGTTCTTAAGCACATGAAATATCTGTGAACATGTGGCTTCTCACCATTGCAGTGTCTTGGTAGGGTTACAGGCCTTCAAGATGAAATGTGGTTTCCTGTACAATTTGTGTAATGGATCTTTGGGGTATTCATACTTGCAAGACATATGTGGATTTATATGCCATAAAAGATAAAGCATGCTTTGCAGTTTCTATTCTAGATACAGCACCATTTGAAACGCTTGAGATTACATCCATACAGTGGCTGGTTTGCTCTGAGGATCTTAAACATTCATTTCTGCTGGTTTTCATATCAGAGAATCTCTATTAATATTGCCATAGTGAAACAGGAGAATGACTGCTGGGAATCTCCAGGCAATCAATGAAAAATACTTGGCAACAACACTGTCCTTTTCACTTTTATTAAAGGTTGTGAGAGCAATTTACAAACATTAATAACACATTACAGTAACCTCCTGAATCTCTGTGAGCATTCACTTCTAGAAAATTTAACCTAAGCTAAAAGTAGGTAACAGCTATGCTATGACAGTGGAAACAAACCATTCTCTTGCTTGCCTTGCTTTTTGTGGATCCTCTTGGACATCCGTGGAGTTTAGTTTCAAAAAATGCTCATCGGTCACAATTTCCAATCTCTGGACTTCAATTTTTGAAGCTAATCTTTGATTATTCCATCAGAGCTCTGGTCCATCTTGAGCTTTTTCATAGCTTGAGCTAAATTTTGAGATAATCTGAAGAATGAGAAGGAAACAAAAGCACTAACAACATTTTCTAATAGCAGTATTCACCTTGTTGGAGTATAGAAACTGTCTTAGAATGACTGTGTTCAATGTTCAATCAGTTTTACACTGTTGAAAGTTTAGACCCAATTGCAAAATTGCAAATTAGCAATAAAGAAGAGTAGTGAGCAATTCAAATGTCAAATAGCAAAGTCTTCTCTGACTTTGACAGGCATTTTATTATTTTTTTCTTTCTTTTTTCCCCCCTCTTTTTCCATAAATGTCTTGTTTAAGTTTTGCAGTGTATTCTATATGATAACATAAACCTTTTGATTCTAACTTGCTACACCTAACTATGCTGGCTCAATGTAGGGCAGTAAGTACTGAATTATCCAGTGTCAGAATGTGCTTGCCAAATTGCTATGCTCATGTCTCCTCAACTTGTCCCACTGGGATGGAGCCTCATTCCAACTTTCCCTCCACAATCCATTACCAATTACTGCCTGGCAATTCCAAGACAGGACTCCAGAGTCAGTGTAACTTGCAGAGATACCAAAGCAGACAATAGTACACTTTATTCCTAAGTATTTTGTGTAACAAAACCTCATTTTGGTATTAATGAAAATCTATGAAGTAAAAGTTTTCACACTGACCAGTACTATAAATCACATGTCAATGTACACTACCATTTGAATTGTGATCTCATGAACTCTCATTGTTTCTACTTATAACATCAAAAAGTATTTTTCAAGGACAGAATAAAATCACTTCTTGGAGAAATCTTGAATTATCTAGCAGCAAAATTCCATTATTCCTTTAATTATGTACATAAAGAAATGGAGTTGCTGTAGAATTCCAGAAATGCAATTTTTCAATAGTGCACCATGGAGACAGCTTCTTGCAATATTCCAGAGTTTTGTCCTTTAAGATAAATGTATTTTTATGCAGTTCAAATTATTTTACAAATCTTTAAAACATTATTTTACAAATCACTGATGTATTAAGTTGTCTTAATCATCTGTCTGCATTTAGTTTTCCAAAAGCACATGTGGTAGAGATGTTTTGTGGTTCTTCCAAATCTGTAAACCAGTGAATCAGAAACAGGAAAGATAAAATGAATGATTCAAAAGATAAATGCTGACCAAAGACCAGAGATACTTACAGTATTGTTATATTTTTGGTTTTCTGCCTGTAGGCCATAATTTTATATAGAAAACATTTTTTGGAGTAAATAAAGCTGATCACTATATACTATAAATAATAGCAGTATGTGCTTTTGCTAGCATTAGAAGGATTGTACCTTCTGTGATGCATTTTGCTAGCATCACAAACGCAGTAAGTGATTAAATATATATCTTCTGCCTGACAAATTTCACCTATACATCCACAAATGTAATCATATCCTGTTCTTTTCATCTTCTGGCTGGTAAAGCTTCCCAGCACAAGGGAGGCCTGTGGCACCCAAGAGCAGCTCCCAGGGCATGGGGATGCTGCTGGAGCTGAGCACTTTGGTGCCTGGTTTAGAGGGTCAGCACTGAGCCTCCCTCCTCAGGCTGCCAGTGAACAGACAGGCTACAAACATCAAACCTCATAGAGGAACTCAAATCACACCAGGCACAGGAGCTCAGAAGTGACTTTTATCCCAGTGAAATTCTACCAAGGCTTGCAGTGAGATGGTAGTTTCCAGATCTTTTTCCCAAACTTCCAGGAGTGTTTGTGCCCAGGTCTGAGCTCCCTGCATTCTCAAGTTGCAGCTGTGAGACCAAGCACAGCATTCATGCTGCTCCTCAGTAGTACATGGCTTCTAAAATACTGCTGTCCAAGCTCCGCTTCACTTAGGACTACACATAATGGTGTAGTAATAATTTTAGTAATCATTTTTCTAACAACTATCAAATTATAATACCAGAAATAATATTATAACTAGCAACCTCTTTGCTTGCAGCAACCTCTGCTGCAACTCTTCTTTATATCCCCAGAAAAATTATTTTGAGATTTTGTTGGATTTTAAGTGTTAGATAGCTTTCAGGTAGCTTAGTATACTGAATTTCTGTCTCTAGAGACTCAGATAAAACTCTGTGTAAGCAGACTGATCTCATCTAATCCCTGGTAGGCATTCTTCCAAATCTTAAAACTACAACTGTAGTCATGTCAAAGTAATTTATTTTTTTGTTTAACCCAAGTAGCTCAATACTTGGATTAAAAAAGAAGAGGTGAAGCAGGCCAGGACTTCTGTAGGTGAGAAAGTTGGAACAGTAGTAATACTGTCTTGGTGGTGCTATTCTTTGTTGTACATGTTAATTCCAGCTGAAAAAAACCCCAAAATTGTAAAAAATGTGTCAATTATGGGAAGAAACTGTACAAAACCAAACCAAGACAGCATGTGTAAGCTCTTGTGTAAGCTCTTAATTAATTACTGCAGATTTAATTTGATTTCTATCTAAACCACAGCCAGCAGGATTGTATTTGTTGGAAAAATAGATAATTTCAATGCAATCAACTTGTCTCTGTATTTTCTATTCCTTCATTTAAGAAGATTTTACATGTAATTTTCATCATAATAAACATAATGAGATAGATAGTAATACTGAATATATCCAAACTGTTTTAGCAGCATGGCTTGTTCCTCATAGTGTCAAGAAGTTTAGGGATGACAACTTGAATAAATCTAGATTTTTCAGGGCATTACTCCCCCTGACTCCTTCAGAAATCCCCTTGGAAAAAATTGTTCTCTCTCATCTCCAGTGTCAGGAAGACTCACTCTTTCAGCTGGGTAGGTACAGACATGCTGCAGTCACCCAGCTCTTGCCTTTCATCAGTGGGATGTGTAAAATTTGCAGTTTCAGCACAACTTGTCCTGTGGATCTCTGCCTGTGTGATGTTCAAGTAGGAATGGAAATTTCAAACCTGTCTCAGAGCATCTCACAGAGCTCAGGCAGCAGCACTGACATCAGCATGCTGGGCACTTAGCCATGCCTTTGCTCAGTGCTCTGCCACCCCCAAACTTGCCTTAGGCAGGGCATGTCTGCAGTCACTCCTTACTCAGAGCACTTGGAGATTCTCTCCCAGAATCTGATGGCAGAACTGCTGGGGGCCATCAGCTGTGAGACAGCAAAGTGAATTTCTAGAGGACAGGTTGCTTGCCTGTTATGTAATAGACAGTTTGAGCACTGGACATACTCCTTCACACTTTGCTGCTTTTTTTCTCCTCTCAGTCTCTTTAAAATACCATTACAGTTCACCATTCAGGAGCAAAGGACAGGAATTGTTCCAAGTGTTGGAAGGAGTGAGTATGTGCTCTTAGAGAGGATGCTGCAAAGAATCTCTTCATGGCAAAGAGCAGATTCTGGATCAGCCACTGTCCTCTCATGGTTCCTGCAGGCTGTCAGATTCAGAGCAGGCTTGGCTCTGCAGGTGACATTCAAGTTCATGTATGGACAGTCATACCAAATAGTGCTGGATGGACATTTTCAAAGTCATTTGGAAATAGAAGGACAGACCGAGATCGGGGGAAAAATTGAATTATAATTCAATGATCCCATATTTATAAATTATCTAGTATCTATAACAGTTTAAAATAGAATTTATTTGCTTTAATAATTAATGGAAAGTTCATAGTAGGTAATTTATTAATAATACAGTGTCATCAGTATGGATTATGTCCAATTCCTATTTCTATTCTGTTGAACCTACTGATCTGGTTTATGGCAGCAGCAAGAAGCTCAGTTTGAAACAGTGAAAGGAAGCCTATTACCTTGTTTTCAAAATAAAATATGGAGATATGTGTGGAATACAAAGCTTCTGTTTGAGGTCAGGAGTAGCTACAAACACAGAAGGCAGTGTTTCTGTTTAGATGATTGCTAAAGGTCACAATGCATAAAAATGCTGGAATATGTAGGCACTTCGATTTGAGTCACACCACTAAAATCAATGCAATGACTTTTATACTTATTGGCATAATTATTCTATTGAGACATTTACTTAAGTGTTCTGCTGATTCAGATCCAGAATATACAAGCTTGCTGCAAAGGCAAAGCCTGTCTCATTTGAAAGGTACAGTTTGCAGTTTCCGAAATTCTTCATTATTCCATTACTAATTCAAGCTGTTTCATGTACCCTTACTACATAAGTTAGTATTTCCCCACAAGAAGTGTGTATGTACCAGCTTGAAAATGGGGTTTTTATAGCAGTGGCAATCAGTAGGAAGGGGTTATTTATTTTTATCTGTGTTCAGATTTTTTTTTTCTTGTTTTCACCAAGCAGGTTTCTCAAGCTGCAATACTCTGACATTGTATCTGAAAAAATTTGCTGCCGAGTAACAAATCCCAATGTTTTCAGGGGGAAAAAAGCCAATATCTAGTTAGTGATATTGCTAAAGAGATTAGGATTTTACTTCTTAAGAAGGTATATCTGTTTGCTTCACTGAGAAAATTATAAACTAATATGCACCAAATATGTTGTTCCAGCTATGATGGTTTCATGTAAGCACTGTAACAAGTGAAAATTGATAAAAATTGGAAGCAATGGAATGGGTTGATTAAGTCCATATCCAGAACTGCACACTGTAACAGCACAGGTGGTTTTCATTACACTCTGCTGCTGGTGAAGCCAGACCTCCTGGTGGCTATCAGAGTTTCTACTACATGTGTGTTTGTGTGTACAGCCCATCTGCTTTGTAAGTTTTAGGAGAAAGGAGTGAGAAACTCCTGTTGTGATTATATCTTAAGTGAAGGATGCAGTGCATTGGTTGCACAAAATATTGTTCAAGCACACATTCCTATATTGGCCAAGAACGAAATTTCAGCATTATTTGCTTTGTTTTATGCTGGGTAAGTGCAGGAGAAGTGGGACAAGAATGTGTGGATGAGGCTTGTGTTTGATGTTTCGCCCTGTCAGACTGAAATTGCTGGGAATGGTGGAACTGCTGTCGGTGGTGGCTGCGGTTCCTGGCTCTCTCTGAGGCTGTGTGAGAGAGGAGGTGCATCTATCCCCTGCTTTCACAGCAAACTGGTGTCTTGTGTTTGTGTGCTGTCAGTCTCACGTAGGTAGTTGTTAAATCTGGCTAGGGAGCATCCATCAGTAATGAATAACAATTTTATGGTAAAATAGCAAAGTTATTTTGGAATGGGATCTGGTGACTTCTAAAATGTTTTTACAAAGCTGATCTATGTACTTCATTAAACACTATTTTCTCCAAAACTATCACCTCTGATTCAGACATTGCCTCAAATAATTTTCTTATTTAGAAAGCAGAGGAAAAAATGTTCTGGGTTTTCTTTTAAAATTGTTTCCTTCTTTTTGACTGAAAATCTTTCTTGAGTTCTCTTTGTCAGTATTTCCTATAAATAAAAAGCAGCTGATGTACAAGAATGTGCCTAACAAATTTCTATTTATGGCTGTATAGAATTTTACCAGTTGCATGGAATTTTCTTGTTTGGCCAGTTCTTAGCCTTTACCTGGTAAAAATCTTTCAATGGTATCATAAGATAACCAGTCCAGCTGAGGTATGTTCTTTAATCAGTGTATTTCCACTTTTAGAAATAAAAAAATATCTCAATAAATGTAGAAAAGGTTTATGGAATCCTAATAATTGATTCATTTAGACTCTGATTTGTTTTCTTTGCTTTTGAGCATGGCTTGCATGTAACGTTGGTCATTACCCTAAAATTGGGTGTTGTGTGTTGCATCCCTTGGAGTTTCCCCTTATCTAATGCCGAAAATGTTTTCCTGCCTTTTGTGTTACTGAATTAAAATTGTTCAAATAGGGGTGTGTGCACATTTCAGGGTTTAGGAGTATGCAAAGGCACAGTTATTATTTTGATTTATAGAAATAATGTGCTGACTTAAAATACAAAAGTACTGCTTTGTGGTAGAACCACCTGCATCCTCCTCACTTTAACACAAAGTTAAACCATTAAAAGAGCAGCACAGTTAACATGAAAGAGATTTCCAGAAGCACCTGATCATGAAATACCTTCCCCCATACACCTGCACATGGAGAGGAGGGAGAAATTAATTCTTAAATCCTTCTAGCAAAACTGTTGCTGATCTTTAGACATTTGTCTTTGTGCTATTTCCCTTACCAATTCCCAGCCAATGGACAAGGACACAATGTATTACTACTTTCTGTGTGATTCATTCCTTAAAAAACAATCTGTTCTTTCAGTGACACTTGTTATTAATCAAGATTTTTTGCTTTCATTAGAGTAGTTGTTGGCTCAATCACTTCAGTATATGCAATCACTAACTTTTTCCATTACACTGGTGAATAGGTGCTCTTATATGTCTGTCAGAGGGATGCTGGTACATTTAGTATGATGCTTTGCAATTTCAGTGAGAACATTAATGGTTGAAGTGTGATTGCTTTTTTTTTTCCTTTGAGAGAAAAAATGTAACATGTTCTCCTTAGAGAGAAAAGAGAGAAGAATGATGGAAATTTCTAAACTCAATTTATTTTTGTATCATTAAAATGTTGAGAAGTACCAAGGAATACTCCTGCAGAATCAATCATTTCATAATGTATCTGCAGAGGCCCCAGACTTGCCTATCCTGAAGAGAATGCTGAAAAGGCTAAAGTATCAATTTTGTACAATAGTCCATGTATTTGCAGAATATAGCACAAAAATTCTCACTGTTGCAAATGAAATGCAGGAGGGAGGGTGTGTGTACATAAAACCTTTATGGACATGGTATTGTTTTCTGTGCAAAATGTTCTGTGTGGAACAAATAGAAAGACAAAGGAGATGCAATACATCACTGAGTAATTATATCTTTCCTTTGCTTTCTGTGAGCTAATTTCCAGAGGAGCCACAGGTCCCAAGGCATCAGCCCTTTTGCCAAGGGCAGCAGGCTCACTGTGCCCTGCTGGCACTGCCCTTCTCCCCCCTCATTGCTGCACAATGGGGCTGAGGTGTGCAGAGAACACCTGGGGCTCCCACAGGCAGAGGAACACACTGCACTGATGCCTTGAGTTTTAGCTTTCATATTTTTTAGATTCTGTACTGCCTTAGTGTGTGACTCTGAGCTTCATAAGAAGTGTTAGCAAGTTCTCTTCACAGTTTAGTCAGACAAAACAATCTTTTTCCAGCCCGAGAACCAAGGACACTGATGCAGGTTTAGGCCCAAAAAATATAAACAGTAAATTGAGGAGACAAAACTGGGAAGATTGGACTTTATAACCTGGAGCTGTAATTAGAGAATTAACCCCAATATGTAACTGGACCAAAACTTATAAAAGTGTGAAAACATGTGACTGGTTGTCCATCTTGGGCCCAGCTCAGGTCCATCTTGAGTGGAGCCATGGCCAGGCTCTTGCACTGCCCAAGGTGTATCCTTGGGTCTTTTAATAAATACCTACTTTAAAGGTCTTTTAATAAATCCCTACTTTATTCCTCTAATACTGTCCAGACTCTATTCCTGTAGCCTCTTTAGGCATTACACTGCTGCCCAGTGCTTCTCTCTCCCCCCACATTAACACTGAACCAGTGTGGGACAGGATGATGCCACTGTCTGCTGAATGGCTGAAAACTCTGCAGGAGTTCCTGACTCACTGTTTTTCAATGAAGATGTTATTAATAAAGAATAAATTTTTCTTCCTGTAGAGATTTGATGTTGGCAGATGCAGCCCTCTGCTCTTGGCCCTGTTTGTTGCCTATGCTGTGTATTCAGCTGGGTGGCACATGAGGCCCAGGCATAAAATTGTTACTTATCCCAGGATGACTATCTTTTTTAATTTTTTTAATGTCTTAAAGCTTTTATTAACATTCTGAGAAAAATAGAAGCTTGTTTGAGATACATGATGTTCTGCACTGTGTAATTTATCTCTGTGTACTTTCTGGAGTTAATGAAGTTATTGAGTAATCACACCATGTCCCTTGCAGCTTTTTTGGCTTATTGCATATGTGAAATAGGCAGTGATATATTAGGGGCTGTCTCTTATAGAAGAGGTGTGGATCATATTAACAGCCATTGTGAAGTTATATTTTGAGTTATACAACTAATGGTATTTATTGGTCTTCTTTTTTTTTGTTTTCATTTATGTCTACTTTGGCTTGTATATATGTGAACAATGTAGTGGTTTAATTGCCAATAGAATCCGGGCTGAAAGACAGTTTTTAAGGAGTCCTGGTCTAATACCAAAGTAATGCAGTGTATGAATCTGGTGGGAGGAGAACAGGAAACAGAAAGGAGCATATGGGATGTGGCTACAAATTACTGTGTTCTTTATCTGCCTGTTGGAACATGATGCTTTAACTGTGAAAACTGAGGAAAGCTGTCTCTTCTGGATCATTGCCTTCTCATTGTTACTTTTTTCCACCCAGTTATTCTCATATTTTAAATAAAGGCTCTGTCAGTAACGTGTTTTAAATAAACGTAAGAATGGAGGAATTGGATTGGATAAGATTTCTAAGAAAATAGCTGTAACCAACAGCTCTAGGTTGAAAATCAATTAGATGATTTAAGGTGCAGAACCTCTTAGGTTTTGCACTGCAGTGATTGTTCATTGAAGCAAGTAGTTCTTTCCTGAGGAGTTGGTTTCTCCATCCATGATGAAACCTTTCTGTAATTGCAGAGCAGAAGTTTTATTGTGTAGGGCCCTGTTTTAGTAGTCAGCTGGAAAACTTTAAATACAGTATTATATCAGTGGTCACTCATGTGCCATTTCAGCAATACTTGTCAAAGATGCTGCCCCCCAAAAGAACAAGTTTTCTCAGAGAGGAGCTCTTGGGAAAGTTCATCTGCAGGGGCAAGTCAAGCATATGAAAGAAAAGGACCAGCTGTGTTTAGAATAGCCCAGTCTTTCCCAAAAGAATGCATTGTTGCACTGTTAATCCAAATACACCAGTCTTGATAAACTTTGTTGCTTTATTTAGGATGGTGAATTTTCCTTATTTTAGAAAATCAGCAGTATTCAATATCAAAATCAATGATTTCTGATACTATGTGAAAAAAAATTGATGACAGTTGGAGAAAAAAATCCTGATTAAATAGCACTTAGACATGGTATCAATATTAAGCTACATACAATTAAAATGTTAATGGACAGTAATGTTCATGTGATGCATTTGTTCTAAAGTACTACAAATAATGCCCTTTACAAATACTATGAATCTACTGTTGAAACTGGCCTGGCTATACTTAGTTTGCATGTGCAGACACTGCTTGGGCTCCTCTGTTGCTTTACAAATCCACATTTGGTCATAATTGTTTTCAGCCAGTTCCAAAGTATTGCTTTGTCCTTTTGTTGTATTCCATGTTCAAAGCAACCTCCAGTGCCACTGGAGATTTATTGTTGGGCCCAGTTTCAATTCTTGGAGTGCTACCAAATTTGTGTTTATCAGAAAAATGAGATTGTTTAATATTATTATACACACAGCACTTTAAACACATTCCTGTTACTTAAATGTGTTTTCCCTTTATTGTAAAATGTGTACAACTGGCACACCCCAGAAGTTCAGCAGATTTAGCTGTGCTGAACCAAAGTTCAATTTTGACGCTCTCCAGAGGTCTAGATAAGACAGAGGTGCCTCCTTGCTCCATCCATGTGCAAACAGCCACTTGGCTTTTGCCTGGGGTTGTTGTAGGCTTCTAACGAGGAAGAAATAGAAGCGCACTGATGTGTGATTTGCATCCTTCCTAAATTCATTGCCTTTCTTAAAATACTTAGCTGAATTTAGTGCTCAGATTAAAAATGCTATTTCAGTAATTGTTTAAAGGCCAACTGGCGAGGCACTAAACAAAAGCTATCATGTTTGTAAAGTAAAAAGCATTTTCTGTAACAGCTTCTTGCTATTTGTTGATGTGGTGGGGAATGGGAAGGCTTTGAAACCTACTCTATGAATCATTCCCAGCATTTCATGTTACTGAAACGTGAATATTACTTTTAAATGTGTAACTATGCTATTAGAGCCTTCTGTGATTTAGAGTGATCTTTCAGAATACTAAAAAGTCATTATTTACTTTCTTCCAGTCTATTAGTGCAGAACAAGGCTCGCACTGGCTCTGCGGTGGCAGGGTTGATTGGCTCTCAGTGGACTTGTCTTGTTAATAGGAGGAGAGAGGCTCTTGCTGGTATTTCTGCTCCTGCCTGAGACTCCTCTAGACAGCCAGTTGTGCTGCATTTGATCAGCCTCCCTGGGGTGACAAAGCAGGGACCCTCACACTTACCCTCACCTGCAATAAGCACCTGCTCCTCACCTGTGCCAGAGCTTCCAGAGTTTCCCAAACACCGAGACTGAGCAGCAGGGGCTAAGAGGAGTCACCTCAGTGAGACATCAGCCTTATGAATCTGGAGTAATCCAGCCTCAGCAAGGTTTGGCAGCTCTGTAGGATCTCATAATTTTCCCCTTCTACGCTCCTTGCACATGCTCGTGGAGCTCGCTGATATTTACATGATGGGGCTTGGATCACTTTGTCTCCTACAAATGGAATGTCTAATGCACTCTTTGTCTCGTCATTAATTAAACATTGGAAATGTTCTGTTGTAGGGTAATTGTGTTTCTGACACAGCTGCAGTAAATGTGAACTCTTTGAAAGCTTTGCAGGAGCTGTAGTTCTGCAGCCAGGAGGGAATGAAAAAGGAGTGTTGCAGAGGTGATGTTTACATACAGCTCCTTGCAATACTCCTGCCAGTGGCTATTTATTGAACTTTAAATACATGTGTAGTAGCTGTCAGTAGCTGTATCTGAAATGGCAAGACAGAACAAGCCAAGACCTATACAAAAATATAGGCTTTCATTAAATTTCAAACCATTTTTCTAAAATCAGTAAAGCTGTATTTTCACCTGGTTTTATTAGACTGATGTCCATTAAAACCCACTACTGTTAATTTGACTGCACATTTGACATCAGCAACAACAAAAGTCCCATTCAATATACCTTTAAATTGCTTTGGTTATGTCACAGTTGCACTTAGTTTTCTTTTTAGTAGCTGGTACAGTGCTGTGTTTTGGATTTAATACAGAAATAATGCTGGTAATAGACTGATGTTGTGGTTGCTGCTAAGTAGTGCTTCCCTAGGTCGAGGATTTGTCATGTTCAGTCCTTGAACAAGTGCACAAAATGATGGGAGGGAGCATGGCCAGGACAGCTGACCCAAGCTGGTCAAATGCTCATGGTTTGAGTGAGAGCTATGTGTTAAAAATGATTCTAACAAACAATGTGAAATTGGTGGTGGCCATTTATATTATGAATCACTAACAATTGAATAATCTCTAGTTTATTTTCTCCAGGCCATGGTATCTATTTTATGAATGCACTTGTACTTCATAAATCATTCTCAAGAGCAAAAGGGAGAAAAATGAAAAATCCATTTTCCTTCAACCCCTTGGGTCTTTATTTAATTTTTAATGAAATAGAGAGGATACTTCATCAATGGCAGCAAAGGAGTAATGGCTTTAAACTGAAAGAGAGTGTGTTTAGACTAGATGTTAGGAAAAATTTCTTCTATTTGAGGATGGTGAGGCACTGGCACAGGCTGCCCAGAGAAGTTGTGGATTCCCCATCCCTGGAAGTGTCCAAGGCCAGGCTGCATGGGGCTCAGAGAAACCTGGTCTGGTGGAAGGTGTCCCTGCCCATAGCAGTGTGTAGAAACAAGATGATCTTTAAGGTCCCTTCCAACCCAAACCAGTCTGTGAGTCTGATTTTGTGAGAAAAAAAAACTTGAACTGCAGGTACTGAAAAATCCCAACCCACAGACCAAAACAAATAAAGTAAAAGAGATGCCTTGAGACACAAAGCAAATTTGAAATTAAATACATTTTTGAAGCATTTAAAGATTTGGCAGTTACTTAATTTAGCCATAAAATGTTCTTATGTAACATACAGCAGAATGCAAACAATAAATATTAAGCACTTACAGAATTTTTAGCTGGCACAATCCTTATTTGAGGCACAAATGTATCAATCCTATTTGCTTTCTGATTCTGGCTCAGTGAGAGATCTGGGATCAGAACAATTCTGCCTTTAATGTGGTATTTGTCTTTTGTCCTTATGGTAGACATTGACTGTAAAGCTGTGTATGTGTCACAGGGAAAGCATCACTCAGCTGAATTCTGTTAAATGAAATAGTGCAATATGTTAATATTGTGTGAGACCAGAAAAATATTTTTCTTTTGTTCCTTTAAGAATAAGCTTTCACAGTTTGAGGCACAATAGTTTAATGAAATAATCTGATTTAGCCTCCTGTGTATCACTGACCCTTTTATTTTACACAGGTACCCTTGTATTTTATTTTGTTAACACTGATATCATGTACTTCAATCTCCATCTGATTCTGTTTTGAAGATATCAATAAGAAAAACAATGTAGCGACTTTGGGAGGGTGATGATGGTGTTATTTGGTGTTTTACTTGAAAGATTAATCAACCCTTAAAATATGTCCCTTATTCCCAGGTCAAAAATTTCCATCCTGAGCTTCTTTATAGAGTATGTTTCACACTTGCTCCCTTCAATTTTATTGTTTTTTCTTAGATGGAGACTCAAATGTCTCGGTGAGCTCTTAGTCCTTTCCTTCATAAATGTTCATGATTTGGTTTTTCCTACTGTGATCAAATTATTCATTTGTTTTCTTAAATGGGAATACCAGGAGCAGATTGAGTCATCTGGTGCCTATCTTGCCCCATTTCATGTAGTAAAATGAGCAAATACATTGTGGCTTTTTGGTAGAAAAGAGGAAATCTTGCAGTTCAGTCTTTAGCAGCAAAGATACCCGTGTCATGGAGTGGTCATGTTACAGGAACCTTGGTCTATTGTCAAAAATACACAGTGCTTTTTACTTGCCTAGCCATAACTCAGTCCATATAGGAGTTTTCTATACAGAAGAAGAAAAATCTCTCATTCTCACACTAATGGAATTTGCTTTAAGAAATATTCCTATTACAGCCATTATTAACTTGGTTTCCAGTGCATCATTCAGATTGCAAGCATCTAGTAGGTATCTCATATCTCTTTCAGAAAGCAGGTGAGGAATCTAGATCATCTCAGTGCATTAGACTCAATCACCTTTATGTATTATGGCACTTTAAAAGTCTATTTTAAAGAATAAGAATTAGAGCTTGATTTACATTAATGGTCAACATGTAATTCAGTCAAGATTAATGCTTGTCTTTAGCCCTATACTATCATTCTGAATTATTTCAGCAGGTATTTGTATACTGCCTGCATTGTAAAATATAAAAATATTCTTTATGGAGCAAAAGTGAAAATGCAGCTGTTTTATTATCAAAGGGACAAATTTACTATTTGCTGCTACTTTACCATGGATGGCACTAGTACTACTGACTTGCTCCTTTCTGTTGATATTGCCAGAACATGTTGCTGATCATTTATTTCCTTCTCCAAATGTGCTTTCCCCAACTTGTTGCTGTGTCTGTTATTATCATGCCACTCATGCCAACTATGTGTGGAAGTTGCATATACAATTCTTGATACTTTTATTACACACAGAACAGTCTGTGAAAATAAAACTCTATTTCATCAGCTCTCAAACAGCATATGAAAGCTTCTTACAGTCTTTAGAGTTCCATCTTTGTTGTGTACTGCCAGCAAAATGACTCCCTCTATAGGAAACCTAAACATTCTTCACACCCATTAGCAGCTGAAGCTCTCCTAATAGTCAGTTTTTTTCTCTTATGCACTGTGATTAGTTGTTTTGCTGCCTTGGATGGCAGTTCTGCTAAATTTTTATTGCTTCCTGTGCTTATGGCTCATTTATTGTTTTTCATCTGTTTGCTTACTGAATAGATTTATTACCTTAGCAAAAAATAATTCTCTTGAGATAACTGCTTATTTCCACAGAGGATTCTTCAGTTTTAAATTATTGTGCAGTTTTTGTGTTGTATTACTCATGTACAGAAGAATTTTGCTAGGAATCTGCATGGATTCTTTTAGAAAAGCTCAGCAAGGAAAAATTAAACTTATTTTATAAGTTAACACATTTAGACCTTTGCCTTTAAAGAAAATTTCCCTGAATGTCAATTTTCCTCCCAGACTAGAAATTCTAGTGTTGCTATGCATTTTCAAAGGAACTGTGAAAGCTCAGTGTTTTGAGGCGATCAGATCACTTATCTTTCTCTAGATACATGATCAGATTTTAAAAAAATAATTAGGCACTGCACAACTGCAGCTTATTCTCAGTGTAGTAAGAAGTGAGCATGTGTCAAGTCTCTGCTCTGAAGCTGCTGAGACAGGTTATCAGTACAAAGCAAACAGCCATCTTGCAGAATGAAATTAAAAAAATCCCTCCAAATTCTTTCCTCTAGCAGTGGTTAAGCCATCCTTGAAAGCTTTCACTGTGCAATCTGACCATTTCTTATGAGATGCTTACATTGGAATTACTATTTAATAAGAAAGAGTAATTTCTCTCCAGCACCCCAAAATTCAGACCAGGCTTTTGTAACTTACTATAGTGGCAAAGGTAGATACCACAGACTTCTGCATGATTTATCTAAAAACACTTGAGCTGCAAATAAATCTGTTCTCATCTGAAATACATGGTGCCCTTAATATTAATATTAGGAATAGTTTCACATGTTGAAAAACAGATGAGAAGTGAATACATTCCCTAGCAACGATGCAGATGCTGAATTAAATGAACAATTGGATACCAGTCTTGTCACAGATATTACATTTCTCTGTATCACTGAACATCAGGTAATTAAAAAGTTCATTTAGCCAGAGGAATTATTTTTCTGAATTCACAAATATGCTTTAAGCAAATACAAAGGAAAAGTAATAAAGCTTAATTTACTTATGAACACTCTACCCCATCTGCTGTCTACCTATATTTCAGCATTTAGATGATCCAGCATCATTGTAGAATTCCTCTTTTCAAAATATATTCAGCTCATTAACAGATAACTAAATTCTCACCTTCCCTCGAACATGACCATGAGAAACAATTTCAAATGGTGATGAAATAATTAATTTTATTTAATTTCCAAAGAGCAGTATGTAATGTGACAGCACTCACACATGCTTCTTTTATTCAGGCATTTTGAGTTAAAGAAGCTTCTCATATTTGTATTGCTGCATAAACTGCCATGTCCATTCCTGTGGACAAGTGATTTCCTAAGACAATGGATTTCCTGTTTTTTCCAAACAGAAGAATAGGATCAGACCTGAACAATGATTTTTCTCCTCTACATCTACCAAAACATTTACAATCCTGTGAAATTCTGCTTGAGAACAGTCTTGAGAGGTGCACACAGAGTGACTGCTAGCCATAGACCATAGTTGTGTAAATCATTGCATTTTATTTGATTCTTTTTCAGTTTTTAGTTTTCCAATTTTCAGAAAAGCAGGTAGATCAAACTAGTTGGTGGGGTTTTTTTCCTTCGTGTATGTCTGCTTAAAAGCTTATTTTCAAGTCAAAAGGATGATGGTTAAAATGAAAGGAGGAAATTATGATAAGCTTATATTCTGCTCTTTGTAAAGTATTAATTCACTAGTGAAATTGAGTGATATACTCTAGGGCTCCTTTGGGGATTTTTTCTTCCACTCCAGCCCCCAAACCGCAATAATCCATCTTGTAGGATGAATCCTTCAGTCCCAGCAGAGCCTGAGAGATGTTTGGAGTTTTTACCAGAAGTCAGGGAGTGGGGGTTTGACACCCGCTCCTCAAACCAATGCCTGCTGATCATTGCCAGAAAGGGAAGTGATTCCTGCAGGCACCTGCAGTGCCCTGCACCTGTCAGGAGTCCCAGCCTCGCCCCAGCAGGGCGGTGGCTGCTGCTGATAAACCATCAGCCATCCTCTCCTGGACATACCAAGCCAATGGTCCCATTCTTCTGCCCCCTTGGCCTTTCTGCTTCATTTCTAAGCACTGAGGCAGCTCTGTCCTCAGCTCCTCTTGGCTTCCTTAGCCTCCTAAAAGAGCACATTTGGTGCTGTCATCCATAACAAAACACAATTCCAGCTTTCTGCTGAAGTTTGAAATGCTCTAAGGTAATACAGTAAAAAAGGAAAAGCTTGTACTGTGCTCATTTATGATCCTCCTGTGCTCCCTCTGCACCTCTTCAGCTCCTGCTTAACTTTTGTCACTTGCCACAAATGGAAAAACCCTCACTGTGCAGTGCTGGCTCTGACCTGAGCCTGCCTCTTACAGAAATTATTGGCTGAACTAAATTTTATTACATGTATGATGTATGATTATGAAAGCAGAACCAAATAATTTACTGTGAAGAATTTAGCTTTTTATTTAGTGGGAGGGGAGATGATTTTTTTTTTATAAGCTACTTGCTCTCCTGGAGCACATTTGCTGTTAAGAACACGACATTTCTGGTGGGAGATCATTTGTGACACTGAGGACACTTGTACATTTGAGCTGAACAGCTCATTATTGATTTGATATATGGAACTAATTCATTATATGATCTTTGACTATGTGTTTTAAATTCTGAATTTCATTGGGAATGCAGGACTAATTTTCTTAACATCCTTCAAATTCTGTCAACACACTTTTGCAGTTATTAATTTCAAAAATATATTCAAGCACAGTGTTTTGAATTGTCCATGTGCCAGTTTTTGTCCACTAAACATCATGAATAATAGTAAACCTATAATCTTCTTGTCACATTTCAGTTGTAAAAATCATCCTTAAGTCTCTCCAAATGTAGAGTGCTTTTTTACTTTAATTTTAAAAAAACAAGCAAAAAAAAATATCCCACCACAAACAAAGAAGTCCAAACCCAAATCCTTGCTATTTTCTAACCATTTCTTATCCCTTCAGCTATCATCTGGCTGGTTTCCCATTATTTAGGTTTTTTTATTTTAAAGATGAAACATTTAAGAAATTACTTGAGGTCTGTAGAAATAATTCTCATTTCAAATTTTCATCTAATAGAGTAAAAAATTACAATACTTCACGTAAAGAATCAAGACTGCATAGTACTATTTCCCTTCTACACATGAGCTCTCTGAGAATTTTCTGCCTTTCCTTATTTCCTAAAGAGAGTGAGATGGTGAGGGGAGTGTAAAGCACCAGGGAGTGGGAGCACAGCTTTTGGATGTGAGGGGTGATGGGTCAGCACAGGCAGAGTGCACTGGGGAAGGAGGAAATTTGACAGCTTCCCTAAGCAAAGCTGCAGCTCAAAGGTACTGAAAGGCAAGGATTGCACCTTTGTCTTTCATTTTCTCTTTGATGGTGCTGAACACTGCAGAACGTTTGTTCAGTGGCAGGTGCAGCCAAAAGAGTTTGTTGCTGCAGACCAAAGAGCTCGTTGGGAGAACAAGGGAAGAAAAGGGTGCTTTGAGGAATGCTTCTTCTATGCCCAGAGGCTCTGTATTTGAAGTAGCAGAACTACATGCAAAATCAAAATGACTACAAGCCACACCAATGTAAACAATGCTTTCCTCACTGCTTCCTGGGATTATTCTGTCTTTTATGATGGCTTGACTCATTTTGGGGTTATGCATCAGGCTTTTTTGTTCTCATTTTTCTTTCTTTAAATTTCTTTTTCTAATCTTCACCAATGCTTAAATCTGTATCAAAGCCCAAAAAACAATAAATTACCACAAAAACCAGAACTGCATGTAATGCAATGATTTGGGAGGGTTTGCTGGTAGACCTGGCATGGAAGGCTTTCTCAGGTTGGCTTACCTGTGCACTGAGCCAGGATAGCTCTTTTTAAATGCTCTTCATAGCAGAGGAATAATAACTGAATTATTGAAAATAAATGAAGTGAGCATCTGCTCTAAGTTTTGGAGGCTATTATTACCAAATGTTGCTACATTTTAGGAGCCAAGTTTTGAAAACCATTAATACATACTTGTTATCAGCTTAGTAGCACACCTGGAATTTATTGTGGGAAAAAATTTAATTAATGCAAGAATTGCATGCTAGTGAATTACCAGAAAACTTTAAAAGACACCTTTGCAGTAGATTAGATTAATAAAATAGTGCAGAAGTTTGTGAGTCCTCAGAAGACTCACAGACACTTATAATCACTTAGTGGTGAGAGCCCCCTTGTTGTCTCTGGTTCTAGCTGGTACTCAGGGCAGGGTATAGCTGGCTCTGTGTTTGCTCTGAACTTTATACAGGTGTTTTGGATTACTCCAAGGAGAGAAATTCAAAAAGTCTGTGGGACCCTTGTTCATATCTGGCTACCTTCATTGTAAAGGGATTTATTCTTATATTAATGAAAATTCCCCACACTCCAGCACGTGTTTGTTGCCTGCTGTCCTGCCTGTATCCTCTGCAGGAAACCTCTGGCTCCATCCCCACATCCTCCCATGCATGGTTGCAGGTGGCAGTGAGATCTTTCCCTGTGTCTCTTTGCTCAAGCCTGAACAAAGTTTTCATCCTCTCCTCAATTCCCTGTGCTCCATCCAGCCCTCACCTTTCCAGCCCTTTGCAGGATTTCACTGCAGTGCACCCAGCTTGTACCCAGAGACACAAAGTGAGACACAGCCCTTGGAGTGTGGCCTCACGAGTGCTGAACAGAAGAGAAGGCTCAGCACAGAGGAGAAGGATCCCCTCTCCCAGGCTGCTGGCTGGGCTGCATTCCTGCTAATTCCTCCCAGGATGCAGATGGCCATTTTCTGTTTCAAGGGCACACTGCTGGCTCTGCTTCAAGCTGTCCACCAGCACCCTCAGGTTTATTCTGCAGAGTCACTCTCTCTCTGCCTGGTCCCTCATCTCTACTCCTCCTGTGGGATTCTTCCACCCAAGACACAGGACTTCACATTTTATTTTGCTGAACTTTGTGTTCAACAGCACTAACTGAGAATCAGGATGCAATCAGTTAATTGACCTTGGCTTCATACACACTTTCATGTAGTACCAGAGGCATTTAAATGTGGAGGTAGTTGTCTCTGTCCTTCAAACATTGGCCTTTAGTTCCCTTCACTAATAGCTTTGGTCATTTAATAATGTATTTTACAGCAAGGTCAGGTTAACAGGAGTTTTTATAGGTCAATATTTTACAGGGAATTGGTGAACCAAAAACTGTAATTATGCATGTGAAATAATCCCTTGAATAATTGGTGGTGATTAACTGGCTGTTATCATTGAGACAGGTTATAAGGATTTGATGTAAGAGGTAGAAACCAACTTGCCAAACTTATGGCACGTAAATGTTATATATTTCATAAAGCCCTCAATGTACTCTCTTATATCTTATTTATAGGGCAAATACAGCAATAATTGTGATTTTTATCAATTGGTATTGCAATCTAAAAATTGCATTTTATGGTAAGTCTTGATGACAGTATACCAGAGAGCTTCAAAAATTTGACAACCATTTTTCAGTGCATGAGATTAAATGATGAGTGTTAACAGTGCTTAGAAGATTAACCTGCTTAAGTGTTTTATGCACAGCTGCAATTTTCTTTTCCAAATACTTTGATAACAGCTGCATAAGGTTTCTATGTATCACCTTGAAAGGTTCAACAATATGGAGATTGGTGTATGAACATGAACTAAATTCTGTATTTTTGGAATCAACAGCCCCTCCTAAAAAGTGCTATAACTACAAAAAGACCAGGACAAAGTGAGAGAGAACAGGAAAATCTCTGAAAACAACAGCCATATTGTGGGTGAAATAATGCATCTTTCATTTCTGATTAAGTCCAAATTATATTGCTCTGAAACTACCTCCAGCTGAGTCCTCCCACAGCCAGGAATGATGTGCTGGAGGTTTGGAAGGAGGAGCTAGAAGAGATATCTGCAATTGAAATATCTAAAAAGTAAATAATTGAAAATTGTTTCAGTTGAAGTGGTGTATTTAGGAAGGAAAATTTCATGTGTGCAACACAATATATGGACAAATGATAGGGAGAAAAAGATCAAAAGGAACCATGTTGATCTGTCAGAACAAAGGTTTAAAATAATTTCTCTTATCCCAAATAGATTTCAAAAATATCAGTCTATAAAGTGTACTGAGGTCTCAGGTTTTTCTTTGAAACTGTTTCATTTCCTACAGAATATTTGAATTTCTCTTGGAAAATGGAATCCCAGATGTTGCTTCTTTCAGGAGACTGATCGACTTAGATCTTGTATTCAACTCTCCCTTTCCAAGAGATCTTTCTCCAACATTCTTAGGCAGACTGACCCTCACTGGAGGATTTTTCTAGTTTTATTGGCTTCAGACAATGCCCCAGACTCCCCCAGCAGCTGGCTTCAGCTCATGTCCAATGAACTCTCACAGGGCCATTTCCTGAAACACTGCTCTAAGGTAGCTACTGACTATTTTGGTAAAATTGCTCTATAAAGTGTCTGCTATTTCAGTCTACTTATTTTTAAGCATGTTATGTACTTCTAGAATGATAAATACTAAAGAACTTAATTAGGTCTACTTATAATTGCTTATGCTGTTCCTTTAAGAATGCAAATTCACCTGGTACAAAATTAAAAAGAATAAATTTAATAAGTGCTACCCTTTTAATTTGAATACAAGTCAAAATAGTCTGTAACACTCATTCCAGACAACATATACTATTTTTACAGTGCAGAATAATTCCTGTTTTGTACAGCTGGTGCTAATTAAAATAAATTCACCTAATTCAATTTAATAAAACTAGCTAATTTAAGAAAAGTCAGTGCATTAAAATTTACTGTACATGACAACTTTTCTCATTTCAGAGTGCACCCTACCACCTCTGTTTGATTAGATTTCTTATTGTAAGTTCTGAAAAGGTTAATGAATACCTTAACAAGGCAGCTCAGGTTCTGTAATTGGGTGTAATAAGCTGATGTGGTGATGGGTTTCTTTGTCAATGTAGTTCTAATGAGAGATCTTTGATGTGCTATAAAAACAACATAGAAAGAAGTGTAAAGAAAAGTACAATCTTCCAACTTCCCGGTTTACAGATATGCTATAGAAATTGTTTCATTTCCTAGCTGATGTAAACTGCTAACAAAGCTCTCTACAGTTATTTATTCCATATCTGCAAGCATGTACCTCAAAGGCAATTACTTTTCACTCCCATAAACAGAGACAGAAAATTTCTGTTACAAGGATCAAACTGTAAAAAGGTGTCTCCTGAACTCTTCTTATCTGAAACCCAGTTGTGCTTTGAGTTTCTAGCTGAGATATCAGATTGCCTTCAAAGTGAATCTGCCTTTCACACTTGACCTTGGTTTTGCTGGGGTAAAAATGAGAGGCTGGTCATCTTTGCTCTGCTAAGAATCCATTTTCTTGATCATTCAGAAAACTCATCTCTGAATCTAGTTCCAGTTTGCAGTACCATTCTTTGAATACTTGTGATGAATTACACAGAGTACAGCTTGAGTAGCACTAATACTTCTGTGTGTCTGTTCTTTAAGTCACCTCACTGACTGATGTGTCCCAGCATTGCACTCGGTCATCTCGCTCTGAATCCCACAGTGCCAAACATTTGATTCTTTCATATTTTCTATTTTGTGATCTTTCAACTTGAGGAACATGGTTTTGCAAATAGTTTCCTATTTTCTAGCTTTTCCTTTCCTGCATTACTGAACTTCATTCTGTGTGTGTTGTGAGTCCTCAAGGATATGCAGTTCGTTTGTGTGGTATCCTGAGCTTTTCTACATTCATGAAACAGCCTGAATTTCTTCCATCATCAAAGTTGGCAAGAACATGCTTTACTTTTATTAAAAATAATTCTCTTTAACAATGAGCATGTTCTACAAGATGGGCCCAAACTGAATCTTGAGGAATGAAATCTTTTAACCTTTTCTAAGCTCAGGATTTTTCTTTTGTTTTTTCCATTCTTGTTGTAATAATTTCCTGAGCTACCTTATAACATTTTGCTAATATTTTCCCTTGAGGCATAACATTAAATAATTTACTGAAATATAGATCAATAACAGGTGCTGTGTTTCCGATATCTCATGTAGAAATAGTGTGGATTAGAAATAGAAATGGCTTGTGTACAGAGAAGGTAATTATAGTGGGAGAGGAATGGGAGGCAAATGCAAGGTGAATGGACTGAACTAAATTATCACACTAAACAATGAAATTTAGATATGAACCGGGTTTTTAACATTTTATTTCCATCTTAAGTTCCTAGTTTTCATATCTGCATACCAAAATAACTATATGCTATCATGTAATGACTAAAATAAATTTGGGGGGGGGGGGGGAAGAATATATTTCACTGTTTGACAAATAGAACATGGAAATGTGAAATAAATTGCTGTGATGTATGTGGGTAATGTAAGCAAGTTCTCCGTCAATCTACCTGGGAGATCTTTCTTTAAAGAAACCTTTAACCGATCCTTACCATAACCAAACAGCATTCAGTGTTTTCAATGTATTTCAGGGGTTTGGTACATCTTCAGTTTTTATTAGAAGATCACCAAACAATTGGCTTTATAGTTAAGGCTCAACATTTCTCTAAATCATGTGGCTGTGTAAGTAGATACCTTAATATTAACTATAATTTTTGTAGATGAAGCCATCTTTCCATACAATTAATCAGTGACTGCATGAGACTGGCAGGGACCTGCTCAGGCAGGGCCACCAAGGCAGAAAACCCAGGGCCACATCCACATGGATTTTGTAATGCCTCCATTACAAAATGGAGAGAGATTCTTCAGCCTCTCTGGGCAACTTGTAGATACAAATATATAGTATTAGTGTATAAAGTCAATGACAAACCACCTATGTGATTTGCATACAAATATATAAACTTGCATTCCTGAAGAATGCAGTTGGACAAAAGTCTGCAGAAGTGTATCAAGCTAACTTTTTTCCTTAAGATTTAGGGAATGGTTATTTAGCATAATACTTGTGTATATGTTATCAAAAAAAACCTTCCAATTTAAATTGGTTGTTTATCTGTACAGCAACAAAAAAGAAAATTAAACCTGAAACATACGTAGGATCTGTATTTGTTTATCTCATACCTGTTTCCCCTGGCTAAGTCAGGCTTAGGGGATGAATTTGATTGAAGTACCTTTGCATTTATGCACTTAGTATAACACTTTTTTTATATATAGCATTTCTCAACTCATTCTACCTGAATTCTCTTCCAAGGAAAATGCATTATTCATTTTTATATATTTCTGGCAGCGACTATGATATTCAAAGTCTTGTTGTATGAAAAGCACCTGGGTTTGACCAAAAGAACTCCTGTGTCATGAGAACAATGTTGTATCCACAATACCATGTCCATCATAAATCTGAGTGTTAAATTACCACTTAAAAGAGACAACTCAGCCTTTCCTCAGTGTGAGGTGGACTGAATAAATACATATCCCTTCAGCAAGGGCACCTTTTCAACCTGTATTCTCCTTAATTGTAAGAAATCATTTATACACAGTTTGGTTTTATATGAATATAGGTCCCTTTCTGTTGTTGACTTCTTGTCACCTGGCGTAAATTGTGATTGTTCCCTAAGCCACTGAACCCATGAATGTTTGCATCAGGTTGGCATCTCCTTGAATAATATGGCAGTAGCTTGCAGTAACCATGGAGGGAAATTGTATAAAAATGAAGCTGAATGAGTCCAAGACAAATGTTTTTGAATGGACCTCTCAGGCTACAAAATAAATTTACATTTATAGTCTAGTGTTTCTTAACATTACCTGCAAAAATGCAACCTTTTCATATCAATAAGTTATATGAAAGGAATATCCAGTGTGAATTAAAGAAGAAAGAATCTGTATCTATTCCTTTCCAGTCCATCTGGATTTTAATGAAAAACTGCTAGCTTATGATAATGAAAGTACCTAAGAAGCTAAATTCTTGAATTCCTATTCAGTATCCTTTTTTAAAAATTCCTTTTTAAATCAGCATAATCACACAGGCTGTTCAAAGTGCCTTACATATTGTTAAAATAAGCATTTTTCTCAAAATTAGATTTAGCTTTCATTTCTATTTGTCATTGTGTTGTTACACACAGAATATAAACATTATTTAGAAAACATACTCACCAATCCATCAGCACTTATTTTAAAAAAATATTTTGGGTTACAAGTGAATTTGAATATCAAAAATATATGCTGCACTTCTGAGCTTCCCTCATTAAATCATCACCATAAAAAAGGCCTTATTATGTCATAGCAGGTAGAAGTGACACATGGAGTGATGAACTAATTCACTCCACTGATGAGGCCATTCAACCGAGTCAATATTAGAGATTATACCCTGTCATAGTTGAAAACACATAAAATTTACTTAATCAGTTACCAGGAGATGAATATAAAAAAAGAAATCTCAATCAGTGTCTGCATGTGAGGAAATATTTTAATTTTACCAGATAGTTCATCACTCTGATAGAAATCCAGGGGGGCAGTTGGATTCACTTTTACACAGGAGATTCCTTGGTCCATGGCTTGCCTGTTGTCTTGTTCACTAGTGCTGGATTTTGTCCCCTGTCTGTTGACAAGGATGTTCACTGATGTTTAGCTGATCCCTCACTGTACAATAGAGAGGCTGTTTGTGCAGGAGACGTGTTGAGAGTAATAGCACAGCAATAGCAAAATGACACTAAGCATAATGGAAAGTTAATGGGAGGCTACTCTGGCTACTGCTAGGCAAGCTTGTGTCAGAGGGATTACAATAACCAGTATTATTTCTATTATCCAAGGCCTGTTATGATCTCCTGAGTGCAACTGTGCTGTAAAAGTAGGGATGGCAAGTATTGAAAAATTACTGTAATAGAGGACTATAGAGCTCAGTGTAATTTTGAATGATTGCAGCGCAGTTTCCATGCTACTGTTGAAAATCATGGCCCCACAAAGGGTTGTGGCATCCCAGCACTGCATTTAGAACAGGAGAAGAGTACACATCAATCTTCCTCTAAAATGTCACGAACAGAATACAGTTTGCTGTTATTTGCAGATTCCCAAAGAGTTTAAGGAAGATTGAAAGATGACAATAAAATGGTGACAATTCAATTTAGGCCAGTGAGATATTTCCATTCCTCCTATTTTTGTGTATGCACTTTCTATGGACAAAAGGTGAGCATTTGATCTTTTAAATCTACTTGCCAGCTAGTTTTATTCACTGATTCCTCAATTTCTTTTGCTTGCACACCAGCAGCAATCTGTTTAATAAATAAATAAGTGGAGTTTAAGTGCATTCCTTTTCAGGTACTGTAAGTGACTACCTTCAAAGCTCTTCATGCTAGATTGGTTCTGTGTATAAAAGGGGGACAGAGCAAATGCACATTACTTAGTTGACCAGGATAGTGAACCAGAAGCCATGGCCTGGCAATTTATTTCATTTCAAACAAAACTATTTCAGCTGATCCAGTAGTACTCCCATGATGCAAAGTTTATCTGGAACTTCAACAGATTTACACTTTGCTTTAAAAAGTATTAAGGAGGAAGAAATGAGTGGAGTACCTATACTAAGTAGAAAAAATATTAAAAATATATTTAAAATATTTTTAAAATATTAAAATAATTTTAAATAACAAAAGTGCTTGTAGGGAAGCTAAAAATTTACTGGATACTTGAATGTTTACAATCTCATCTTCCTCATCCCCCCGGTTAAAAAAAAAAGCTGTTCTCAAAGAAATTTGCAAATTACTGTGTTTCGTGTTGTTTTCCTCATTCATTGCCCCACTCTTTGACACATTCCTGATAATACACTTTCAGGTGCCCATCTGAATTACTTCCTCTGTGGTTTAAACTCAGCTAATAAGGCATTAATAAGCTGTAATCTTAACCAACGTTCTTGAAATGATGGTGATGAATTAACAGCAAGTAGGAGAAAGATTATGTAATGTCCACTCACCCAGTTTAGTATTTTAGCCTTTCCAGTGATAGGGTCTCTGCAGGAGTTACTGTCACTGACCAGAGGTTTTTATGGAAGGAAATACTGTAAATGGCTAGTGATGGATGTTGCTAACATTGCCTATAACCTATCTGTATATAGAATATGAGGTTTTTTTGTTCCTTCATGTCTTTGAGTTTCTAATGATGGTGGGCTTTAAGAACAGGCTCCTGATTGTTCTTCTAATAAGTTTTTATTCTTGGTTGAGCTCTCTGTGTCAATACTGATCCCTTTACTGTGTTCATTTCCAATGTCTGCAATTGAAGATGAATGTTAAAAAATATAGAGAAGCTCAGTGAGTTGAACGATGAATGATTAAAAAAAAGATTAAAGAGAAAATGTAATTAATTGAGAAAATATTCAAGAATATAAGTTTTGAAGTATTTGTCAAATAGAATATGGTGATCAGATTTTTCTCTAAATGTCAGTGTAATAGAAAGTTACTAACAGATGAGCCTTCCATCTACCAAAGAAAGGTTTCAATATATATATTAAAAATGTCAGGTCTATAAGCCTCTGAGTATTTTGAAAGTAAAGAGATATTAGAATACTTTTTTGTTTGTTTTGTTGGGATTTTCATCTAGATCATGAAAGCACTGCAGATGAATATTTTTCATCCTTCTCTGCAAAGAATTGTCATATCTGTATAAAATCCAATCAAGAGATAAATCAGTCTTCTCATATAATAGGTTTTAGGTAGGGAGGACAAAATTCTGAAGGTGCCACACAAGTTTAACGGCGTTTTCCAAAGTTCAAGCACATTATTTTTACTATAATACTAACCAGCGTTGTTAAAATACCAGAGGACATTGACTCTCTAATGGCTGTTATAATGATCTACTGTGTCCTGTCCTCCCAAGTTCAAGGGGGCATTCTGGTGGTCATACTTCTTTTACAGGCCCATGACTCTGTCAGCACTGTGGGGATCCAATAAGGATTCAGTTCAGGAAGAACTGAATGTGTTAAAGGTCTGTTAGACAGTGCTGGGCTTGGATCAGTGTATGTGGTAGAAACTCTTCATGTAGAGCATGAATATGGGAGTCCACAAGCACATTTTTCAAGCTTTTATTTTAATTGATGCACTAGCTGCATGCAGAACCAACAGAAGGGTTCCAGCCACGATCTTTTGCACTCCCCATGAGCAGACAGATAGAGTTATAGGTATTACAACTTGATTAATATCTATTAAAAAGCTTTAGTGAGACTGTGGGCTAAATATAGTGTTCAAAATGGAGAACAAATTATAGCCTTGTGGAAATGTCACTTTTGTTTTATAGTAAAGTCTGGAGGAACTGGAAAAAATACTTTAATAAAAAGCATGGTGTTAATGGCTTGGTCAAAGGACAAAGTTTTCTAAAAGGCTGAATGAAAAGCATAGTATGTCCTAAACAAAGTCTTCATTCAGCAGAGAATTTAGATCATTTGGCAAGTTGGTCACAGAGGACATTCAGCTCTTTTCTTTATTAAAATGAGAAGTCATGCCTCAAGGAATGAAAGCCTTTGCCATATTTAAATGAGGGAGGGAGAGGTGACAATGTACTCTTGAAAAATATAATTCTGAAAATAGCTGGAGTGTCAACATAGTGAAGCAAAATGTAATTTATCCCTGTGTGAAAAGTTAACTATGAGAGAGAGAGCTCTAGAGCTTGCCTTTAAGTGGGAAGTGATTAGGTCAAACAGATCTTTTATCACGTGTGTATGATATTAAATATGTCATTAACAGACATCATATTTTCAAAAGAAAGTTGAAACTGGCAGGGAGTTTGGAACTGGGTGAATTTGAAGGTCACTTCCAACCCAAACCATTCTGGCATTCTATGATCCTTATGTGGCAATATGATGGAGTTGCTGACTCTTGAAGTCATGAACTAGAAAATAGATTTTGTTGGGGATTTTTGGGTTTTTTTTTAATATAGGCTGTGCTTGTAACGCATTTTTTAATCTGGCAGCCTGAATTTTGGGTTCTGTTATGTGCAGGAGGATGAACTGGATGATCATAGAGGGGTCTTCTCTCTACTTAGAAGTGTATGCATGTATGGAATAAATGGTTAAATGTAGTGATCTGTCTGAAATTGTGTAGAAAAAATATATAAAGCACATTAGACAATACTATTTTTTCAATCATCTTTAGACACTATGAAAGGACCCACATGGATATAAAACAGTGGCAGGAGCTATATGTCTCTTCTAGAAAACACACAGGACTGAGACTAATATTAGACTCATGGGACATCTTGTGCAAGACTTGAGACTCTCAGTGACAGGACCACAGGGAAAAAAATAGTCCTAAACACCTTTATAATGTCAAAATCAAAACAGAAACTACTTCTCCATATACATGACTACAAAGACATGTGAAATATTTCTAAGAGTTCTAAATGTCACTAACTGCATTGTGTTGTCATTCTTACTGTATCGTCATCTAAACAGTAACTAGGAAGTGGTTTAATCACAATTATTTGGACTACTCACCTTGAAGATATCTTTGCTATATTGACAAATTGTCATTTTGTCATAACTACTTCAAATAATTACAGCACTTGCCAGAAATCTCTAAATCAGATTACTTACACAAAATAGATTTTTTTCTTTAAAATTCTATATCTGAATCAAGTTATATGTCGTCCTTGATATGGCACCACATCACTTCTGATGACAGGTGATAGCATCACAGGTAAAGAAGCCTATTTTACCAAAGGATTATGCCTGACAGGGCCTGAGAGATTTTGTGTCATCCAGAAGCTGATTGCAACATTCTTTGTGCAAGTTTTGGGAGCTGGGGATAAGACTGGATGACAGGGCTATCACAATGAGTTTGCATCTTGTCCTAATTTAATAGAAATGGACACCCAGGTTTTTTCATTTTAAAATGTCGTATTTGAGATTATGAGTTACCACTTGAATCCTGAACAACATGTCTGTGATAGACACATTGCATTTTGTCCCCTTCTGGTTTTTAAACAAGCTTATAGGATGAAGCAAACGTTTGTCACTTCTTGTCAGCTCTGTAATGGTAATGTGAAGCTTCTTCTCAAACTTCAGATAGAGCTGTTTTGTTGCTTTCCATCTGCATCAAGGTTATTCAAAATGTAGAATCTTCCTGCTATTTTGATAGATGGGACATTTAAAACTTTTATTCCTCCCCCCCTCCATAAACTTCAACACTGAAAGAAATGTCATTTCACTGCTTTTAAATTTCTGTGATCAGATGCATATAACTGAAGCCAAGCAGTTCTGGAAAATTGGGACTGTTCCAAGGTAGCCTGCTTCATTTTGTAAGAGAAGATTGATCTTTTTTCAGCAGCATCTTTAGCCAAAGCCCAAATGCAAAGACTAAGACAGCCTGGAGCCTGGCTGACCAGCAGCTGTTCACTTACTCAGGAGACCTGGTTTGAAATCTCACTGAAAATTCTCCAGCACAGACATGTATCTTGGATTCAAAAGACTTAAAAAAATTAAATTTAAGCAAATCAGCAAGTTTTAGCCCATCCTGGTTTACAGATGGGTCCTTGGAGTACTTGGAGGAGCAGGCCAGCATGATGCAAAGATTCATGAATAACATCTTGTAGAATCTTGGGTAGGGTTTTTAACATGCAAGTACCCACATAATTTACATTTTACAGTTTACCCCTGAGGGGAAAAAATGTAGTAATTACTCAGAAACAGCTATGTGATATATTCAGAGTTAGCATTTTCAACCCAATTTAGGACACTATTGAACTGGAGAGTACAAATAATGCATGGACAAGTATTTCTCTGCTGCACAACATTTTAAGCATGGTATGCAGCATATTACCCTACTCAGCCTAAAAAAAGGGTTTTCTTTTTCTTCTTCTGAAGTTTCTTAAAGAATCCACAATGTTCTATTTGGAGTATTTTTTATTTTCTGTAGCTGTTGAAGAGCATTAAAATGGTTTTAAGAAAGGAACTTTGTTTTATGAGAATATAATGTTTTGATATCATAAATAATTGCTAATGATTATTAAGGTTCAGAGGGAAGTCAGTACCAAGGACAGTTGCAATGTAAATATTCTGGGTAGTAGCCAAAAAAAAAAGAGAAGAAACAGGAAAGGAAACATGCAGAATTATGTTTTGGTCTTGATAATTACCAATTCTGTTGGCTCAAAAAGCCTGAAGTTAATTTTCAGCTTATGAATAAATTGGTGTGTATCTGTAGAAGGTCTTCCACTGGTGCTGCCACTTGGACATGAAGGTTTGGTTTTAATTATAGGTTCAAAACAAAATCCTCTCACCAAGCTTATAGGAAAGCTCAAGTTGTTTGAATGTTTAACAAAATATCTGTCATTATCAATACAATTCATTAGGCTCATTCTTCTGAAAATTTTTTTCATTTTCAAAAACATTAAATTATACAGATGGCATCAAAAGTGTCAATGAGCTAAATGAACTCCTTAGTGGAAGGATTATTTGGGAGACATCAAGTGAAAAACAGATGATTTTCAAGGAAAAATGCATTCAAAGGACCTATATGAAATAACTTAATATCTGAGAACAAGAGCATTGTGCAACATTGTACTTTGAACAATGGACACTGCTTTTGAGAGCTTGTTGAGCAAACTCAGTGATGTGTAAGACACCTTCCCTATATAATAAGCTGTTATAGATTTGTTTTGTTCCACGTTTGTTTTCTTGAGTGCAACTATTGAATATCTGATCACTGAGTATGAAAAATAATAACAGTGCTTGTCAGGATTATGATAGAATACTTGTAGTTCTTTATGTGAGTGGCATAAGGTGGTCAGTTGCTCAGCATGTTATTAGATATTTTTGTTTTCCTCTTTTCTACCTGCTTTTACAGCATTTTTTCAAAATATCTGCAACAGCTTCAAATGCTGTATTTTAAAATTTCATGTATTATTCATGTATATCTGACAGATCTGAAGTAGCTGACGTTGAAAAAGAGGTGAAGTTCACTGAAAATAAATGTATTCTATTCAGAATGCAAAAACTTAAATTTTCAGTGTTCAAACTAATCTACAAACATTTTGGGGGTTAATAATATTTAATTTAGGTCCTGTTTTTCATGTGAAGGAGTAAACTACCACACTCCTGTAGTATTGTAGACTAACAATGTATGAAGACATCATTCTCAAATGATTCTTTTTAAACATCTTATGTATTCAGAAGTATATTTTTACTTCATTATTTTAATGTTTCAAATGGTTGGGTTTGATTGCAGATGATTTTTTACGGCTTGGAGTATGGAAAGCTCATAAACTAGTATGATGCAATTGTACAAGTGGCTTAGATCAAGCTGCAACCTCAATTTCCTTCACAGTGATTCCCTGTCATTCTGTCTTGCCCCAATGCATTGCAGTTGAAAAGAATGCCAGCAAAAAAGAATTCATTTTACTTGAATGAGAGGATGATGAGAGAGGCCTGGAGGTTTGTACATGATGTCCACTGCCAAACCAGGTCGCAGTAAGGATGGCTTTAGAGCTACCACAGTGCAGTGCCAAGGTCTCTTGTCCCAGCCCCTCCTGCATCTCAGGCAGCAGCTCTCTCTTTTGTGCATGTAGGATTCTCACACCCCTTTGCTATCCACTCCTCGTTCCTCCTCCAGGCACAAAACTCCCAATCTTCCATCCTTGTTCTGCCCATCCTTTTCCACCTGTCCTTTCCTCTTAATCTCCATTCCTCTTTGCAGCTCCCAATCTAATCCCCCAGTTCTTCTCATCAGTGCAGTGATCTGTTCTTCATGTCCATGTCAGCCCTTCACACAACTTCTGTTCTGCCTCTACTCCAGCACAATGAGATGCTGCCACTTCCATCGTGCCTCACTCCTTCACCCCCATTTCACGCTGTCACCTCCTGTTACCATGTTACTGATGACTCCCATGGCCAAGAGAGACTGCTCAACGGCAAATCATGTACTGAAATATGAGCTGGTGATGCTCATTAGCTTGGGAGAGCACTGAACAGTATTAAACTAGAAGCAGCTCCTCTTTTTGCAGTGATGATGTGTGTGGACAGGTTGGAAATGTGTTTCTGTCTTTGACCTCACTTCCTAAAAATACAGCTCTGAATTGCCTCAAAGTAGATGGAAAGATGGTTATTTACCAGAAGTGCAACTAGTGGATTTATAGGGAATAAAAACCTCAGAGCCAAAGCTAATTTTGTTCCTGTAAATGTCTGATTCAAATATGTAGGTTATTCAAGCTTCCATGAATCCTTATTTAATGCTTCTTTCTCTGGGAAGGAGGAAAGCCCTGGATGGGGGGAAAGAAGCAAAGCAAAAAAGATTGTAGTGGAAAAGGGCATCTGCTTTAGGTAAAATGGAAACTTCTAGCACTTCAGCCTCTGCCTTCTTTGAGTAAAACCTCACAATGGGACACCAGCACTGCTGCAGTGTAATGTCATCTGATCCCAGACCTGAGCTGTCTTAAACACATGAAGCAAGGTGTTCACAGTTGAATATCTTCTCCAGTTCATTTAATTCACAAAATATTAGGACAGTGATTTGGGTGCTGATAGTAATTAACTTTTTTCTATGCTCTGAGATTTCCCATTATAATGCAATTTGTATTACAATTTTCTGAGAGATTCATGCAAATAAAATATAGTTAAGAGAAAATAAATACAAAAGGGGGAAAGAGTGGAGTGTAATTCACTTTTTAAATGGAATCAGATCTTTTGGGTTTGGTTTGGTTGGTTTTTGGGGATTTTTGGTGATATTTACAGTGCTACCTTATTTTATTTATACAGTGATTTAGATTTCCCTGATGTATGAGTGGCTTTGCACTGACCTTCTCTCTGCTCTACCTTGGACAAAAGTGCTCAGTGATTCACTTGAGGATGCAGCAGCCAAGCAGGGCTGCAGCACTGCCTGCACAGGCCAGCTTGCTTTTTCTTCTGAATCTTTAGTTATTTCTCCATTTTACAGAAATGGTTTCTAATGGAGTCTCTAAATGAGGAACTGAGTAATCAGCTGTGAAAGATGAATATCAAGCATCTCTGCAAAGTGCCATGTATAAAGCAGGAAAGCCCTCAGGCATCAAGATATTACTTGTCTATTTTATGCTGGTTTTACATGCCTGTTTATTCTTCCAAGAAAAAACCCAAACAACCCAACACTCGTTACCTTAGCAACGTGGTTATGTTATCTTCAGACATCCAAACCAAATTCTCAAGACACACAGACTGTTGGCCGGGTGAATCTGTATCACTGTAGGAACATGATATGGTCAGCATATTTTGTGGCAATTTTTAATCTGTATTTTTAAGCTGCATCCATCTGAGTTAGCTCCTTTGTTGTCTTTTCAAGCTTTCGTTCTTGAAAATTATGTTCATCAAGTGATTGAAGGATTTTTAATAAATTATAGATGGCAAGCTTTTTATTTTAAAAAACATATTTTGCCAACATTATATTTGATGCAAAGAAGATAGTATGCCTTTGTTTATGAAAAAATACCTATCCTCTCTTGTGTATCAAATAATGAATAATAGACTGAGGTCATAATTTAAAGAAGTCCCTTGCCAAAGCTAATAAATAGTTTTGTCTAAAAGATAAAGTACTGTATTGAATTAGAAAATGCCTGTATATATTCTTAGCCTGATAAAAATCTGTGTATCCTGTGTCAAGATGCACTTGTCAAAAATCATATCCACTGTCCATGGTAACCATAACATTCAGTAAAAGATCCATAGCCATAATGGAGTAGATCATCTGTATGACAGAGGTGAAAATATATGCCACACCTGTGTAGTAACCATGCATTTTTCTCTGTTGCCTAAAGCCAAATGCAATTGATATGTTATTTAATACAGTTAACTAGGAAGTAATCAGAATTCCAGGCAGTTACTAGCGCAGGTGATAATAATCCACCCTCCCACTGCAACAGACTAAAACTATAGAGACCCTATTGGAGTTACTTGTTGAAAGATTCACAAAGTGTTTTTCTGCCTAAGTTAAGCCAGGCTTTTAACTGCAATAGAATAGACACCAAAAAATTTTGCATATAAACTTAATAGATATTCCTAAATATTTTCCACTCTGTGGTTTGCATTGATTTGGGATATAGGCTGTACTGGAAAAGGAGCAACACATTTTTCTGACTGTTCCAGTATTTGCATATTGTGCTTTAGAATTTCAGCAGCAATAGTTAAATGTGCTGTGCTGCTGGAGCTCCTTTATATCTCCTTTATCTATTCCACATAAATGTAGGATAAATGGGGTGAGTAAACAATCAAACATTGTTTTTCTTCTTGTTGGCCTTTCCTACAGCTCTGGAATACTAAAGTGAACATATGCTTTTATGCAGGGTAATGATGTAAAAGTTGTGTTTGATTGTCTGTGCCCTTCACAAATCACAAAAACTGATTTCATAGCACTCCATGCAATCAAAAACCACAGCCATGCAGCACTGAAGATAAAGCACTTTACTGTGAATTGGGCAGAATTTCTGAAATGTTCACACTTAGAAAATTTATGTCTGATACTTGGATCACCTGAACTTGTTGATTAGAAGGGAAATGTGAGGTATAAGTAAACTTTGAAGGCCACAAAGATTTGTGAATATTGCTTGATAACAACAATGAACTTAAACCCCAAAATATGGTGCTATTTTCCATTACTTTTTTTACTATAATAGTACTTGGAAAGTTTTCTTGTTCCAGGAAAATCATCAGTGAGTGTAAACTAGGGTGCTATCATAGCAGAATAGTGGCCTTTTATAGCTGTGTGTCTTTTAAGAGTCTGTTAAGTAGGTAGTAAATATGAGAAATAAATATAGTACTATAGTACACCTTTTCCTCACAGGAGATTTCAGAATTCTTTACCTTCTGTAAATATCCATCAGCTCTCAATTTGTCGTTTGTTCTTTCCCATCATACAAAACATCTCTTTCATAAGCTTTTGGACTCTGATTTTGAATGTGTAGGAAATAGACTGCTAAATTCAGAAAATGCAAATATTATTCATCTGCCTTTGTGTTTGCATGAAAAGAAAGCAGTATAGCTGTTGATGGTCTATAGCATCACACAACATGCATCTGATCTGACATGATTCAGTGATTACAAATTAGGGAATTATGGCTCATTCTGCTCAATATGTTACAATAATGCAATTTACTAATTATTTGTATAGGACAAAATTAGACAACTTTTTGCATCCTGTATTTGATGTCACTCGAGGAGACATGCCTGCAGTTGTAGGTGGTCAGACTCTAGTTCAACTCTGTTGTTTATAGGTGGAACAATATTGACATCAAAACTCGAGAGCTTTCATGATAGAATTTTAAATACTATCTTGTTTCTCGTTAACTTGAGAAATACTGCTATACATAATAATATTCAACAAGAACTTTGAGGTCCCAGTAAGGTAAAGACACCTGTTGAGCTCTTGCTTCTGGTGTGGTCTGACAGTGGACAGTGGACAGCTGTGGTTTGGATCATTCCCAGAACCCAGCACTCAGCAGCCAGCTGCTGCAGAAGTTGTGCACAGAAATGCTGAGGATTTGCTTCACAGAGATATGGTCACAGCAAAATGGAAACAGTTTTCTTCCCAGTTGAATTCAGAAAATGGCATTCTTGACCTCTGCTGAAATGTGAGGGTGCAAATGAAGAGATGCACAAAGTAGCCCTCTGCTAGCGCTGACCACCACTGCTGCTGCCAGATGTGCTACAAGGAATGCAGCTGTATTTTATATTCCTTAATGTCCCTTGTCATCATTTAGCCCCAGCCAGCATCTAAACACTGCTCAGCTTCTGGCTGACACAACCCCCCCTCTGTGGGACAGGGAGGAGAATAAGAAAAAAGTAAAACCTCCATAAAGATATGCAAAGTTTAATAATTGAAGTAAAATATAATTATTAAAATTATAGTAATAATTTTTAAAGGGAAAGAGAGAGAAATAGAACCCAATAAAGAAAATTGGTGTCCAATAGAGTTGCTCACAACCCACTGTCCTCAAGCAGAAATTTCAGTTAAAATCTTCACTGCCTGAATTAAGTGTGCTGTGAGACCAAATACATTGTTTGTTGCTTACAACACATTTTCCATTAGGAGTATGGCAATGTTAAAAATGCATTTCAGGCAAAAGAAATAGCATATCTTGGCACTGGGGCTTAAGTAGATTTCCTCTTCATTGAATAGATAAATGAAGTTCCCATAATGTGTTACTGAAAGTGTTGTTTCAACTGCTGCTCTATTTTACTGTGATATCCACAGGAAATAGTCCATCTCTGGTACTCAATATCAAATCCAGTTTCCAGCTGGGATGTTGTCCCTGCTACATACGTTTCAATGGAGCCCTGTTTTTAGAGCTGAATTTCTCTTTTATATGTAAAATATTGTTGGACTGCAACTCAGAAGCAGTGGTTTATCTCATTGCTAGTGGTAGATAATGGTTCTGTAAAACAGCACTGACAAAATGGTATGAAAATATTTCCAAATGAGGAAGCAGAGGGGTGTTAAGTATAAAGTTAAATTTCATTGTGAGTGAGGGTTGCATAGATGGGTATTTTTCTCTTGTCCAATAGGTATCGCAGATATGGAATTCACTGCAACTTATTTTCTCTGTTTTTTAGTATTTCTGGGAAACTTTTATTTCATTAAAAAGGCAATGAGAGGGGGTTTTTTTATCCTTCTTTTGGAATGCTGGTGAAGCTCATATTGTAAATTATCATACTGAACAATAGTTGAAGAGAAGATTGCTTTATCTCTGGAGGAGCAGTAAGAGCAAAAGTGTGCCTATTTCACTTTAAACTTGGTAGATTGGCCAGTTTTAGCTACTCATTTTTCACAGAGCTAGCCAGCTTTAATTTAATTTCCAAAATATTTTCACTAAAAGGAATTGTGATGCTGGAATCCCAAAGCCTCTTTTTCTGCATTGGATCTCCTGACCCCCCAGATTTGCAGAGATGATTTTGGGCTTTACTCTGTTTGACATGATGTGCAGCTGGAGTTTTGCAGGCACAACCAAGGTGATCTGAGGGCTGTGGAAATGTTCCTGTTGACTTAAACACAGCTCAAACCAGACCTTCAGGAGGAAGGCAGGACAGTCCACAGATATTTGGAAGAGAGGAAGGAAGGAGGGAGAAAACAAAGCTGGATGAACCACTCACTTTATTCCATAAAGAAGTAGGTGCTAAGGAGGTAGCTCCAGAGCGGCTGTGGGTTTTTGACTTTAGTTATCACATGATTTCTGTGTGGGCTGATTCAGTTCTCACTGGAGAGATCTGGAACTTCCCTTGACTTAACCAAAAAACACAATTCTTCCTGCCACTCCCAGCCTGTATATAAGTATTTCTGGTTTATTTTTTTAAAAAAGGAACTGTGAAATGAGAGGGATTGAACTCCCAACTTCCAAACAGGTGCTTTGTAACTCATTTGTTTTCTTAAAATCTGTATGCTTTGCTAAAGCACTAAAGCTTGTAACTTTGTTCCTTGAAGACAGAGTATTTTATCAACTGCTGTGTCTTTTATGCATTTTGAAATAAGTTAGCCTTGCCTGCAATACTAATGGGCATCTATCTCATGAGGGACCTGCTTTACTTTGTAGAGAGAGGTATTTGCAATGAGCTGAAAGAGGAAAGTTCTTTTTCTCATCTGAAATAGAGGGTCTATTTTTCATATTCAGCATTCAATTAGAGCACTAGCAGCTGCTTGGAGAACACTATATCCAGAATAATGCATATTTTACTATGAAATAATACTTCTTTCTCTCTTATCACTCAGTATCTGTTGGTCATCCACACATTTATGAGCCTTTTTTACACAGATATTTCTTCTTTACTGAACAGGGACAGGAAGGGAGCCAGACTTAGCAATTGTCACATCACAACTTTGACAGTCATTAAATGTCATCATAAAGAGACACATTCATATTTCATGTCACTAACTGTTGATAAGGGCTTTTGAAATTGTGGCTCCACTGTGCAGTATTTCATTAGAAATATCCTGTGAGGCTGGAGCTGCCATGCCTAAATGCAAGGCTCTGCTTTCCCCACACATAAAGGTCCAGTCCAGACAAACACAGGCATCTGAACAGCCCCAAACTGCAAAAAAATGGGGCAAGTAGCAGATCCTGCTTTCAACAGGGACTAAAATACCTGCTTAGGAATATTCAGAAAGAAAAATCTAAAAGTTGTGAAAATTGCTTTTCAACTCTTCTCAGGGTAAGAATAGATAGGAAATAATCTTGCTTGATTTTGAAACTTTTCTAACTTTCAGTCTCCATCTTTCCCTACCACTTGACACATAAAACATGCCAACTGCACATGATTGTTACAACTACACTAATTTCTTCTGTCCTGGGAGGTGAAGACAGCTGTGCTTGAAGCACTTCAGTCCAAGCTGTGCTGGGCAAGGAGGTTTGGAGGGAGCTTCTGCTCCTCAGCAGGGGAAAGAAATGGTCATTAGTAACCTAATGGGATTCTGTCATCTCTTTTTAACTTGGCAAAGTTCTTATTCTGGAGATGGCATTTACAGGCTGTCTGGAGACATTCTGTCTCTTTGCACTGGCTGGCTGACACTGCTGAAGCTGGGAAACCACAGAGGAACCAGGCACACTCAGTATTTTCTCAGAAACTATTTCAGCAGTTAATATGTATTCAAAAACCTGAGCACAGTGAAGATTTGGCCACTAATAGGAAATTTAATACCTTTCCTGTAAAAGAGATTACACACCTGTGTGTATGTATATCCATACATCTGTGTGCAGGTAAATGTATAAATGCATACACACACACACATATATATACAGAAATATACATGTATATATATAAATATTAGAATTACAAGCAGCATGACAATGGTGTCCATGGCTAGTGACCATGGAAATATTTAACAGAGTAAGCAGACCTTTAATGACACTCTTGAAATTGTTTCAGACAGTTGTTTCATGGACTGTATCTGCTATGGGCAATGGGGATTAACTATGTGGTGTCTGCAAGATTTTAGCTTAATTTATATATTAAAAGCTGAAAAAGCTAAAAAAGAGAAAAGTTTGCAAAGATTTTGTTAATACTATTTCTGTACCAACTGTGAAGAATTTATCAAGCAATCACTTTCTAAATTGGATCAGAGCTTAAATTAAAACATGGATTTTCATTTTCTTTGAGCCTCTGCTATAGGAATTAAAAATGCAATTTCTAGCTAGTAATGCATTTGTTTAAAAGTCCCTTGAGTTTAATAATTAGATGCAGCAGAGATGCTTCTCTGACAAGCTGGCATGCAGCACTACTTTGGTGATGGAATATGGTCAATTCCAGTAATGTCTGTGAGCACTGGTCTTTACTGGCCCACACAAGGCCTCAGCTTTCACTCTCCCACAACCATAAATTTAATTTCTGCTAGAAGGAATATAATAATATGTTAGATATTTTCTAACTTGAGTTAACAAAGGTATTTTTGTATTGAACTGGCAGACTATATGCCTGGAGGTCCTAAACTGGCCTCCAATTGCATCTGCCATGTAAAATATTACTGGATAAAAATGTCTGTTTATTTAATGAGATATAGGACAGACCTTTGTTGTGCATTTACCTAAAGGAATGACTGACATGAGTATGAAAGATATGGATATTGAACAAATAAAACTATAGATATATTTTTCCTACTATATTTTGGTCTATATAGTTGAACTGCAGAATTTCAAAGTAAACTCTAAATTTCAATTCCCACCAAAATTTTCATGTTCTGGAAGCTCTGGCTTAAGGAAAGAGCAGAGAATTTAACTGTAGTGAACCAGACCATGGATGTATCCTATCTGTCACCTCCTGCTCAAGCATGTCCCTGTGCTAATCAAGGTGAAAGAATTACCCTGCTGCAGGATCCCATCCAGGCCAGGGGTGTTCCTTCTGCAGCTTTGGAGCCTGAGCTGCTCAGTTATTTGACACTGCATAGCTAAAAGTGTTATCTGTCCATTTACCCTTCTAAATGCACTGCAGATCATGCCACACAGCAATCCCGAGTTAGTGTTACGTTACAAAAAAGTAATGTTTCCTTTTCTTCCCTTTCAGTTTATATTTCCATTTACTGTCTTTCTGCTTGGACTGTGCTGGAGATTTACAGGAAAGCTCTGGCCAGATATTCAAGGACTTTAATAATGTTCACTGCTGTGTGACCATTATTGATCTCCACCAAGCATAACAGTTGTATAAATACAGATAATTGAGAAAGCTTAATTTCATTAGTAAAAATTAATGGGCATACTCTGTACTGAAAAGATAATTTTGCATAAAAGTAATTAGGGCAATCAATTTGATTCTCCTCAGTCATGTGCAGTTTGCCATATTTCCTGAATCTTTCTTTTATTCTTCCAAGCTGCAAAATTCTAGCTTTTTATTTCTATACTTGTTTCTATTTCTCAGTTACAATCAGTGGTTTATCCTTCTCTTAATCTCCTTGGCATATGATAATTGTTCATGAAAATGTGCATCTCTAAGTTTCTAGATGATCCTGGGCATAACAAATAATACACTTAGTGGAAAAAATTATTGTTTAATTCTACTATTGTAGTTGCTATGTTGTCTTAATCTAAGTAACTTTTTTTGATTATCTATGAAAAAAAGCATTTATCTTTATAGCAAGTGTATAGCAACAACCAGTAACAATGACAAATAAAGCTATTAAAATGCCAGTAAGTTTTGAATATGCAACCAAAAGTATATGTAGGCAGGTTTATTAAAAATTAAATCCTGCCTTTTAGCAGTTTTAGTCATTAAACTAGTTATTGTTAAGATTTAGATTCAGATTATGATAGGTATTTCTTCAGAATTTAAATTATTTTACTTCAGCGCAACCATTTAGGAGAAACGTACTTGAACTTTTAATCCTATAGTAGATAACACAGTATTTGTCTGATTATTACAAACTGACTGCGTGGCTTGAGCACCAGAAATAATATATTACAAATGTCAAATTAACATCCAGCTTCTGGAACATTTGCATAGAGTACTATGACTAAATAATTGGCTATGGGTTTGAAATCTGGAATTAAAAAAAAAAAAAAACCACAAAAAAGCACCAATATTTTTAAGCAGAACCGAATGTCAGCTTTTGAGACACTTTAATTAGAAATTGGGCAGGAGTTTGCCAAGGGACAGCTGTAACATTTAGGAGGGAGAGGGTTTATTAAAATCATTTGCTTCCCATAAGGTGAAGATTCAGTATTTGCATGATCCCAGTATACAATCTGAAAATAATGGCACAAGTTTTCAGGAAAATATTGTTCCGACTCTCTTCAAAAGCCCTTTCCAAGCAGTTGTGGCAGGTGGTTTACAGGGGTGTCAGAGCACAGGCAGGGCTGGTGCAGGCTCAGAGCCCTGCTCTGCCCAGCCTCGTCCCAGCCGTGGAGCAGGGCAGGTGCCAGGAGGTGACACCTGCACACCAGGTACTAAATATGCTGATTACACCTGTCTGTGTGTGCTGGGGACATTCAGCTGGCCACTGAAACATGCAGGATTCTAAATGTGTATGGGTTTGTGCGTATTTTGTGCTTTGCTTTTTGGATATGAAGTTCTAGACATGTGAAATGCAAAATTATGCTCCATTAGCCCATCTTCTGGCCTCCAGGTCTATATTCTGTCAAGCCTTTGGTAACTGTTCTTAACAGCCATCCATTACCTTCCTGTTAAAATCTCTCTTGAGTTTTGATATGGCTTATCTGCTGCACCTACTGTCTCTTCCATTTATTTTTTCTTCCTGAAAATGCTTCAAGTTACACCACATGCCTGAGTAAATAAGTAGAAAGCTTGGTGGATTAGATCTTAAAACATTTTGGCTACCCAGAGTTCAAGCTTGTGTTTCTATATCAGGCAATTTTTCCATTAGTTTTATGTGTGCTGAAATGGGGCTGTGACACAGCTGAATTTCAGAGCAAGCTTTTAAGAGGAGGTATGTACACATTTCATAAAATTGTCTCAAATGCTTTCTATGGCTTTTGCAGTAATTGAATCAACCCAGAAAATCAACATTGGAATGTTGCCTTTCATCAACTGTAAGAGAAAAAAGGAAATTTTTTAGAAAGTCATAGTGGGGGGAAAAAACATACTTTGGGATCATTTTGGTGGATAGTGAGCCAGTGAAATTATTTCAGCCGAATTTTGTAGTTTTTTTCTGAGGCATAATTTACACTCAAGAAAAGTGAATAGTATTTGGTGATATACTGCCTTAATGGCTAAGCCAGGATTCAAATACACCCAAACTTTTTTTCTTAACAGTTCAACCTGATTCTACTTTTAATTAGTTTTACGATGAAAAACAGAAACTAAAACTGTTGCTCCAGCAGAAAATCCACTTTTATGCTTGAATGGTCAGCTATAATGATTATGCAAACTAAAATTACATACATTTTCTTTTTATTGCTCTAACTACAGAGAACACACTACTTTGCTGCAACCTCAAGTTCTTTCATTTTCTATTTATTTATTTGAAGAAAGCAAGGCATTTTTAAATTCTAGAAATGAGATATATAATCTCACTTATATATTTGAAAATATTTCAACAGTCTCAGTGACTTCTTGGAAATCTTTAGATTTTTTTCCTCAGCTTCACATATTTTGATATCATCTCTGCTGCAGCTACTGATTAGATGGGGAAAACTCAGTACCTGATCCTGAAAGTACTATGACTTTTCCATGTACTGTTTTTTAAAAAATCTTATCTTTGTCATGACCCTAGGGCTGAGGTGATACGAGACAGAGCCTTCTTAACTGCATGAATGACAACAATTCTTTAGAATCTGAGGGGTCAGAAATATGCTACTGAAACCAAACAAAAACACAACCACAACAAAAACAATCCCCAGAACACAAGAGCTCGAGCATGTCTGTAGGAGAGCTCTGGCTGGTACAGCTACATCCTGCAGTGATGCCCTGAAAAAACCTTAAAGTGAAAATAGTTAGAAAATAAGGCTGAGGGGGTAAAAACACTAGGATGTGGCCAAAAATGTCAGGAAGATTAATAGTTTGGTTGGAAGCTTGATCTTATCTTCTGCCATACACATTCCTGAGTTAAAATCTGATTACGATAAGTTAATTCTTTATCATTGTGATGTTTACCCTTTTGAAATTCACTGAGCGCTTGCACCCTCTTGTAATAGCCTGTACTGGATGCTAGATTTGGTTTTTTTTCATAGAAGTCTGGAACTTCTAAAGGACCATGACTTATTTTGTTTAATTTCATTTTCTTTTAATATTAGAAGATATGTTCACTCGTTCCTCACAACACTGACCTTTCTGAGAGTCCCCTGTCCAATTTTGCCTAAAGTGTGATCTTTATCATGGGACACTTGGTCAGCATCTTAAAACAAAATTCTGAAATGGAATCTGAGACAAACATCCCAGATTTAAAACTTGTACTTTCTGCCTCTAAAAATTGGTGTAAAATTGTAATGGGAAAATAAAACCTTCTACTTTCAGAAGAACTCTAGGCAGTAGCTAAGGAATTGATGATCCTAATTCAGAGAATGAGGACACAGATATTACCATTGTATGTCTGAAATGGTCTGTCACAAAGATAACACGGCAGCTACTTTTCTGACAAATGTTTTTTATTTCAAAAGTTACAGTTCTATTAAACTGATAAATAAAAGCACTTGGATTAGATTTTTCTGCCTCTCCTCCACTCAGAGAATTAAATCTTCATTCTTTAGCCAAAGTATGGGTAGTCTATGAATGTGCATCCATAATTAAGTAAATCTAATACTGTGAGTACTTAATTATTTGGGGTTTCTTCAGCTGCCAGCAGAAACCTATCAGTGAGGGCAAGGATACTTCCTGACCCTGTACATGGGGGTGCTGAGTCTACTTTGTATTTTCAGTGTATTTTTTCAGTGTAGGATTTGCCAGTCACTACACAGGTCTCTGTCAGTAGTGAAGGCTCTTCAGACTATCTCAAGATCCTTAAATTGCTTGCTTGAGAAAAAGCTTCCACCAGAATTTGTGCTCTTGATTTTTTAAACTGTGATATGTGTTTAAAGCTGGTTGAGAAGCTATACTCAAAAACCCTTGCAAGCAGAGAAAAATCCTTAAACACTGGTTGTTTCATGTTTTCTTGGTGTTCTTGTACTTCTTAACAGCACTACAGAAATGGCAGGAAGTCACAAAGTTTAAGCTGTTTATGAACTTCCTACCTATCTCTACCTTGTTTCAAAACAAGATGTGGTTTGTGATTATATGTTATCTGGCATCCAAAATGTCATGTAATCCAAATATTGTTAAATGCAGAAAGGCTCTTGGCCATTCTCTAAATGAGTGTATCTGCCTGTCTATTTAGTTTGTTAGAATTTCCCATTCTAACACAATCCATATGATAGCATTTGTGGAAATAAAAATGGCAATACATGACACAGGTACTCATCTATTTATCCTATGGCTGCTTTCACACCAACCACTTCAGAACAATTCCTGTCAAATTTCTTTATCCCCAAAAGAATAGATATAAAACACAGCTATGTGCACATTATAAATATATATATATATTGTCTTTTTGCTGCATCTCATCAAAAGTTGATACAACTTGTTGGAGCTCTAGATAACAAAGACCAAAATTGTTTAACTTCTTTATTTTGATGGATGTAGCATGTGTTTGGCAGCGTGAGTTATTGTTCCCATCCAGTATAACTTAGAAGATTCTTGCTATTCCCTTCAATTAAACATTTGAAGGCTTGTGCTATCCATAACTGCATTCTCTTAATTATTTACTTTTTTGCATGACTAGAAAAGAGCAGTTCCAGAAAACTCTGAATCTGTAGTCTGCAGACTAGCAGAATAGATAGATGGAATTCAGGTTAAATGATATGACAGAGCAGAAACTATCTGGTTCAAAATGAAATTCCCCATGATTGGTACAGATATTCCTGTTATATCTGATTGCCCAATAACAGAGTGCCTTTCACAAGGGTCACTTAAATCCTAGACTTTATAAAATTTGACATCTCTGTATTGATGTGTTGCAGGTTAACCAAAGGTCTGATCTGAAGTACTCCGAAGTAAATAGAAACCTTAGTGCTGATTCTACTAAGCTGTTGTCTAGACTTCAAAAAATTTCAGTCTTTGGAGAATTTATTTATCTGGATAAACCTAGACCTGCGAGTTAAAAACAGAGAACAATTAGGTTCTTTGACATTGGATTGTCTGTAGTGTGATAAGGTTTATCTTTCAGCAAAGAACTCCACTGTGCTGGAGACTTAGAGTCATAGAATCACTTCGTTTGAAAAAACCTCTAAAATCATCAAGTCCAGCCATTAACCAGCACAACCAAGCCTACCACTAAGCCATGGCCCCAGTTGCTCCATCCACAGATCTTCTATATCCCTCCAGGAATGGTGGCTCAACTGCCTGGGCAGCCTGTGCCTGTGCTTCCAGTACATTGGCTATCCTTTCAGTAAAGAAATTTTTATTGATATTCAATCTAAACCTTTCTTGGCACAACTTGAGGCCATTTCATCCTGTCATTTGTCATTAAAAGGGACCAATGGCCACCAGGCTCCAGCCTCCTTTGGGAGGTGTCAGCCACTCACCCAGCAGTGAAGAATGTTTCCATCCAAGCCATTCTCCAAGAAAATGCTGTGGGAAACAACAAGAAAGTATCTTCAGTATATTCCAGGTAGACAACATGCACAGATTTCTCATCTGCTAAACATATTAATTTCTTTTTTCAAAGAAATTAATATAGCAACTCTGTGAAGTGAGGAGGCAGCAATGTGGTGATTTTGAGGTGTGGTGCATCACTGCAGTGTTGTATTAATTGTGAAGATTTGTATGCCTATTGGAGTTTCAAGTTTGTGCTAAGTCTCTCTTCTGAATGCTGTCTCAAAGGTTTCATCTTAGCAACACTGGGCATATGAAAGAGTCTAAATTTCTTCCTGAAAGTGCTGTTACATTGCATAGTGATTTCTGGGCAGCCTGAACTGGTGGAACTCAGTCAGCATAAAATGTCACCATGAATGCATTGAGCTGGGCATTAGGAAACCCAAATAGCTTTTTCAGCTTTGGAGTTTGTGTTTAATCTGGAGAGCCATCAGGTATTGATACATTCCTGCTTGTACTGAGTGAAAGGCAAACCTCCTTAGCCACCTTTTATCTCTCTCCTTTTCTCTGCCCACTCACCTCTGCCTTGCTTTCTTCTGTTCTTGCTCTCTCTTCTTTTGTCCAACAGCTGTATTTAGACTATTCCTGAACCAAGCTAGGTTCCTAGTCTATGCCATTGTGAAGACATCAACTGTGCATTCCTGATGGGCATATTTGGCTGGATACTAATTTTCGGTTAGACTTGGTATAAATTTATATTGTTTTTGACTTGTACCAATATAGCAAAGTTGATACTAAAGAGCCCTAATCTCTATTGTTTGTCAAATTAATAAAAAAGTTTTTTCACATTAGATATACGGTAACAAGGGAGTAATTTTAGAGTAGGAACTGTAAATTTCATTAACATTGGTAAAGTCTCTGAGACATCAGAGCAAAAAATGCAAACTATCCTTTATTAGGAGTATAGTGGCACATTTCTATTTCAAGATAATTTATGCTTGCTTAACATCCAGGTTGATCTCTATACCTCCTGATAAATAATTTTTTGAAATTTATTGCTTCACATATATTCAGTAACCTAAACAAATATGGGTTGCAAAAAATATGAGGGGACCAGAGTTCATTGCCTTTGCACATTTACAAGTCTCATTGTCTTTGATGAATTAATCAGAGTAGTAAGAATCAGATGATGAAGTTTATTGGATAGGGTAGAACTGAAAAGTCCGGAAACTTGTAAGTGTAGTGAAAATGGTTTAATAAAATCAAACAGTTTCTAGTGCATTCTTTTTGAATTATATGTCTCCTATGGCGCAGTGAAGTTTAAATCCTTACCAAACCTTAGGATCATTCGTGCTTTGACTGAAACTTGAACCTGGAGCACAGCAGTTGACAAGACTCAAGTGCAAAGAAGGATGAACTTGAGTGAAATCAGAGGCATGAAAGTTGTAGCAAAACAAGAGTATGAGCACTTGCTGGCAGGTAAGAAGTGCAGCTGTGAAGTTTTGAACAGCTTCCTGTTCAAGTGGTGTGGGAAATATAACTGTAACAACTCTTTCAGTAAAGACTCTTTCAAACATTGATCTGTCTGTGTCTTTCAAGCATTTGTTTCTCAGTAGTTAGGGTTTCATTGCAAGCAATGCATTTTCAATGATATCTCAATAGAAAAAAAAAAAGTTGTACTGTAGCAGTACTAAATTATTATGTTTATTTGGAAAAATATTATGCAACACAGCTTTTATTTTTTATTGAAAAATAAATCTTAAATGCATGGCGTTTTCTATCCATCAGAAAGTTCTTTTTTAACTCAGTGACTTAATGATCCCAGTTTTCCAGTAATGATGCTGATAGTGGCAGGAAGTTCTGAATTCTCACCTCATTTCAAGATCTCATATAAAAAAGGTCTTGTGGCTTACCTCAAAACTCTTTGAGATTGCTTTGCTGTGACTTATTTTTGCATGCTGTTTTGTGCTTTGTAGAAAAAATGCAATTATAGACAGACTTGTATCTGATAGAAACAAGGAGCCAAACTTCTGAATTAATTTAAAATGTTGATGACTGATGTTAATATATAGCAGTTGAACATTTCGATGTTCATCCACTGAAACTGCCTGGATGAAAATGAATTGAGTTGGTTGAAGAAGCCTTTCCGGGTTCTGGTCCAGAAATATAATTTTATTTCTTTTAGGAAGAACTGCACTGCCCAGTATGGCAAAAACCTCACAGCAGCTCTTAGTCAGTTCTCCAGAAATGGCCCTTGAGCTTTTCCTGCCCTCCTGAGCAGCAGAGTCTGGGAGCACAGGGTGGGGATACCCAGCCCTCCTGGGCTGCACTAGATTTAGAGTGAAACTGTTGGTAAATATGTGCCATATCATCAAGAAATGCAATAAAAGAATGATTAACACTGACACAGGCTGCCCAGAGAGGTGGTGGATGGCCCATGCCTGGAAATATTCAAGGTCAGTGTGCACAGGGCTCTGTGAATAATTTACTTTCATATTAGAGCATCCTCAACAAAGCTCCCATGCTTTCCATTTGTTGTTTTGGTGTTTGGGGATTTTTGTGGGATACAGGAGTATTGCCAATCATCAAGAGCTATTAGTATAAATATTTATTCTATTTAAAAGAGCTTCAGAGAAAGTGAAGGGATAATTGGGATGTACTGCTAATGTTTGATATCAGATTTGCAGTGAGATAAATTATATTTTATAAATCTGCCTTCTTATTTTCTTCATTCTTATATGCTAATGATTATTGCTATGCAGTATCACTTTAACTTGGAACAGGGAATTTCTTAACAGATAAAGAATTGTTTCATTTAGGTTATCTGTAACAGAAATGTAAGCAGTGGGAATTTTTGTCTCTGATCTATGAGACTTTTGTTGTATCTAAGATGCTCATTGAAGGATTTGATATTTTATTCTGCAGCAAAATGGATCTTTTCTTGTTAATGCTACTGCTCTTACTTAACTTTCTACAACTGTTTTGTATTCAGAAGCAATCAATCATACATATACATATAAAACCATGGTTATATAGGGGGGTCAATCATAACTTTTTGATTTAGGAACTTAACTCACTGAAAGAAAATGCTTTCATAAATTTCTTGTACTGAGCCTATGCAAGGATCTGGCCTGGGAGTGTATGTGAGAAGGTAAAATCTGAATCTGGTTTTCATCACCTCTTAGCTAAAATGTTTCTCATTTTGAAAGTTCTCTTGAACTGCCTTGCAAACTGAAAAAGGTGGTTGTTTATTTTGCTGAAGTAATTTCAGACTAATAGTGAGTGATTACCAACATAACATTACTGATGTTGATTAGGCACTGTACTTATATTTTTCTCAGTTTTCAGGGAAACATTCATTACATTTGCATCTCGTTGCTAAATGAGATAGGAAAGAAGTTCTATGAATTTATTTTCATGACATCATGGCAGAGATAAGATTCTTTAAATAGCAAGGCAACCTATTAGGCATAAATGATTTTGAAAATAATTATATCCATTTTAATGCGGGGAAAAGACTTTACTGTCATTGCACCACTCTTCTGCTACATGGTGTGTTTATAATCAGCTTTTTAATTTCTGCCTTCCACACCAAATAATCCTGAGTGCTCACAGAGCACAAGCTGTGGGAGAAGCTCACACCTTGACTGTGAGTGTATTGAGTGTATTGAGAGGAGGCCACACTGCCCACCAGTATGGACAAACAGGAGCAGGGTTATTCAAGGGATAAATGTGAAATTTGGGGTTAAGTAGACTTAGAACTCCACATTTTTTGGTCAGAATATGAGCTCTGGTAACACTCTAGCTTGAAGAGACATTAAAAAGATGTTAGGAATAGTATTAGAACTCTGATTTTAATACGAGGAACCGTAATTCTATCATAAATGGTGGAAGGTATGGTTGACACCATTTTCCTGGTGTTTGAGTAACGTAATGCATTTAGTGAATAAAATGAATTCATTATAAAGAAAATATTGCTCACACACTATAATTCAGACTGGAAAGCTCTATTTACTCAATTGGACAAGCTTTTCATAAAACAGATGCATAATTTATGTCACTTTTTGCTGCTAGCTGTTTATATGCCTTCTGGTATCCCATAGTCCTTTTCAGATAACTATTTACAGTTTTATACAGAAAGAGATTAAATGCCTCATTGAAGGTCACACAGGAAGACAAACAAAACCAGGAATTAAACAGAGATCTGTAATAATTATCTAGTTTTATATTTACTTAACACAATTTTCTGGCACTTCAATTATGGCTCTTTGGTTGGGCAATAGCCAAAGTCAAGCCACCTTTCCTAGCTTGACAAGAGCCCTGTGTTTTACAGTTAATGTTTCCTCCATGATGACAAGCTGCAATCAGAACCAGAGATTATCTTAAACTAGACTGTATCATAAACTTGTGTGATTTTCACAGTATCTTAGCTCTTTACAAGATCTGATAGAATGTTATTTGATGTAGTTTCAAAATCAAATGTTAAATTTTGTCAGGCATTTTTTGCCAGTGAATTTTTTAACAGACTTTCACTTTCAATAACTTTAGATACTTTCTATACTATGGAGAAATACATCCTCTGAGGAGGTTTACTTGTCTTTTTCCTTGCCAGAAATTCAATGACAGAAATATGCACTGAGAACATAGAGGGATGAGAATAAAAAGTAAAATTTAAATGACTGTTGCTTTTTCTTGCATTGTAATTATTCCATGCTTGAGTAGATAAACAAATAAACACAGTTCCTTCTTTGGATTTTGTAATTTCTGAGATTTAGCAGCGGCAACACAGACACTCTGGGTATTCTTTTTACATTTGGGAAAACCTGAGCATGTATTTTAGGTTGTAGTATCCTATTGGAAAAGAATTTATCTCTGCTGAATCCTCTTTAAAAGCAAACCCAAAACCTCACAATATTTTTCTGAGCTTTTCTGTTCATCTTAGATACATGAAGTTGTTCAAAAAGAATGGATGACTTTTTTTTATATATTTTCACATCTGGTCTCATTTCAAAGAAACAACTAGTGAGTTCCAGGGCATGGATTATTCCCCTGGAAGTCAGCGGTGTTTCCAGCATACCCTTCACAGCTGCTTGACCTTGCTGCTTTCCTGCCCATAAATGCTGCATTTGCTATGGAGCTGCTGCCTCTATGAGAAACAATCCATCAGTTTTACAGATGCTACAAACACTTCAATTCTCCACTAAGTTAACAGTATCACAGGAACTCTCACATTACCACTTCTATTTTCAAATAATTGACTCAGGAACAGGTATGATTTGGCCCAGCTTATGGCCAGGTCAGGCCGTGTGAGCCCTGGCCCAGGGCTTGGGGCAGAGGAGAGCTCTGTGGGTGTCACAGCAAGCTGGGACCCTGGGCCCTCTCTCATTTCCCAGCTCAGAGCAAGAGAGAGACTTTTAGGTCAGTCACAGAGGAAATATGTCAAGTTTGTGGTGAGGTCCTTAAGCCTAGACTGGACAATTTAAAAGTAGACGATTAATTTCTTGGAGCACAGATGCTACAGACTGGTTTCCATCTCTTGAGTGCCCACCTAGAGGACAGAGTCTTGTTTGTTCTGCCTCAGGGAAGCTGTGATATTTTTGTTTGTTTCTTTGTTTTTGTGGGAGTTTGTTTTGGTTTTCGGGTTTTTGGTGGGTTTTTTTGTTGCTGTTTTTATTTTTTTAAGTTAATGTTATTTTTTAGCACAGTAAAAAGTGTTCCAGAGCTGCGGGCAAAATATCCACACCAAGTCTCACATCTTTGAGTGTTTTCTCATAAAGCCTCTGCAAGCTGCAAAATAATGTTAATTAAAAGGTGGTCATGTGCTTTAGACAGGGTTAATCTAATGAGGAACTGCTCTAAAACCTGATCTGCTGACTGTGAGCTCCATTCTTGCTCAGCACAGACGGTCTGAGCCCAGACTCAAGGGGTCAGCAACGTGGCTGCAGGGTACCAGGGCCCATGAGCAGCTGAGTAAAGGAGATTTTTTTAAAGCAGCATTTAAGCCTAATGCTGGAGGCACTGCTCCATTGATGCCTCTCCCTGCTAGGAAACCTTTGATGAAGTTCATATATTAATTTCAGTATCATTTATATCTGAATCCCTCAGTGGAAAGACATGAACAATTTTTGAATCTGTTCTAAATTGAAGTATTTATGATGAAATATTGAGAGTTTAATGATGTCACACTTCATAAATCTAGGAGAGGATGGTATTGTCAAACAAATACCAAAAAGGGAGAAAAATATCTGTCATCTTTGTCATCATCACCATCACTTACTCTGAGCACTTTGACATAAAAAGACTGATCATTTCCCGAGTGCTCATTTTATCAATTAAATAATGGCAGAGGTGTCATGTAGCTTATTATTCAATACATATAGATACAGTCTTATTCAATGTTTTGCAGGTAAGCAGTAAATAATTTATCAAGTGACTTGTTTGTGAATGCTCTGTAATCAATTTAGAATTTTCTAAAAGTGAGTTCCTTTTTTCCAGCTGCATTCTAATCACTCCTGTGAATTTCTTTGCCAATTACTCAAGCTATAACCTTTTTTGAAAACTGTCAACTAAGGTTGATAGCTTTAATGTCTATTGTGAGAAAGTGATCTTGCATATATTAGGCTTCTATTCTTATAAATTCATGACAAAGTCTTAGATTATAATGTGAATTTTGTGCTCAAATTGAAGGGTGTCCTCCCAACAAATATTGTTTATTGATGCATTGAGAGCAATTCACACTGGCTGGATGATGGGTAGAAATTTAACAAGTAAGGAGAGGTGGCCATAGCAGATGTTTAGCTGCGCAGAAATATTCTATCCAGGTCAGCAAACAACATGCTTGTCCTAATGCTGCCACTAATAGAGTAGAGGTCACATGTTTTAGTGAGAGCTTTGCAATGTATTTTTAGCCAATATTTTCTTCAAAGGATTTTTGAATCTGCTGCTTAGAAGGGATGACAACAGTGGTTGGAATGTGTGTAAGAGCAGTGTACAAGTCTTTTTCTATTCATTTTTCACAAAATTAGTAGATAGGGTATTTATCTATTTATGCTTCTCATAAGCATAAACAAAAGATTATTTATGCTGTAAATTTTTAAAAGTATAGCAAAATACAGCAACTCAAAGTAAATTCTTTTAATGCAGAATTTTAATCCAGTTTTGTGGTGAAAACGTCTATCTTTAGTCATTTTGCCGTTCACTCATATGTTTGTAAGTGAAAGTAGAAACACATGCTGGACTAGTTTGATCTGTTGTGCCATATCTTAAAGTACCATAAATTAAATCTAGATCTCTCCGTTTAAAAAAACATGACTTTTAGACAATATTTTAGTCCAAATCTCCTTTTATTTGTCATGTATTTGTCATTTCACTGGTTTAACTTTATTGAGGTTATTGGCATAAAAACACAGAGTTTTGTTCTTGTTAATCATTGCTAAAATTACCTTAAGGGTAAGATTAATGGACTCCATACTTTGCCCTGGTCTAGAAAATGAACATAAGACATGGGGCTTTTCTTCCTCACACCCATTTTATATATATATATAGAGTAAGCATTTTCTAAATCACTTAGAAATGTTCCTGATTGATGTCAGTGGTACATTGTCATATAATCATTAAGTTGCTTAAAGTTTAGGATAAATTTGAAGAATTCTATGCAGATCAGTTTAATTACTTTTCAGGTATTAGAATACTGGATTTTAATTATCTCTTTCCAAAAAAAAAGAGAGAAAATAATAAAATATTTTCTCTGTCATCCATCAAGTTATTAAGGTGACAAGAAATGGGCACTACATTTGAGTGTGTTCTGGGATGTGGAGAATGCAAGTAAATTGTGTAACACTTTGTGGGATTTAGGGATTTAGTTTGTGTTTGCATGGGCTAGAAACCACTGGAGATACAGTTTAAATGCCATTTCAGAGCAAAGCCAGCTCTGATCCCAAACGGGAATTGTCAGTCTAGCAATAACACCCTCCAGCTTTGCTGGTCTCATAAACATCCTGTGGAAAAACCAGGCTGCAAACCTTTCCAGGTTTCCAAAGAAAGGTGCAATATATGTTCCATTCCTTTGGTCTAAGGTTTGCTTCCAATTTTGCACATGCATTTTTAAAAAGTCACATATACCCCTTTTAAAAGCTCTCTCTGAAAGCGTGGCACACAGGATTACTCTGAGACACCCTTGGTTTTCCACTGTATTACCCTTTGTAGATTCTGAAAGGGACTAAAAGTACTTGAGGTTGCAAACATTTCTACCATTACTGTAGCTGATGCATTAAAGGGAAACAGATTTTTTCACATCCAGACTTAATGCAGTCTTTCCTTAAAGTGCCCCCCATATGACCCCATGTAAGAGTTCTCTCCTTCCATCATGGGACCTAAAAGCAGTGCTGAGCCTTCTGATGGACATTCTTCGTTTCAGCCATGGCTTCCATTCCTCTTAGGCTTTTGACCTGAGCTTTGCCTTCTAGCTTGCTCAGTGTTTGGCTTGATGAGTTAGGCCTTCATTCTCTCCTGCTCCTGTCTTAAATATCTTTTTCTAACAAAGCAACAGTAAGTATAGTTCTAGGATTTTTGCCAAAAGTAACTTCCAGCTCTCAAATAGATCAGGAAATATTTCTGCCTTTCTTAAAGCTGAAGTTTCCAGATTCCTCATGGCACAAATTGCATTCCTGAATGTCCACAAGGCAGTTGAAACTTTAAAATGTACCTTCACAGAGCTGGAAATGCTTGCAAATCTCACTTCTTGTTTGCTCTGAATAAATGTGTGGCTTTACAAGAGACCAGACAAAATGGATTTTGTTCATCTAATCTCCTTAAAGAACAAGAGGAAAGATCCAGATAATACTTCCTAATTGCACATGTTAAAAGTGAGCAGCCACTGTGAAAATTGACTTTAAGCTGAATAAAAATCTGACTTTCCTGTTTTTAACATGAACATAAGAGACAATCTCTACTCAGGTTTTCAGTACTCAATACTATTATTTTAATTTCAAACCAAAATTACTTAAAGTCTATAGACTATATAATAACCATTATTTTACATCACTGTGTCACCACTTTCCAGCTGTTCTGTAAACTCCATGTTATCTTTTTCATGCAGCAATTGTATCTAGTGCATGGTTTCACAATGAAGTCTTCTGTTACTGTACTATGGACAATGCAGCCTGAAAATTCTCCAGTGCAGCCGGCATTGAGAACTGCTTCCCTTAGAGCAGCACTTGGTTGTGCTCACTCACTGCCCGATCACCGTGTCTCTCATTTAGCAGCAAAAACAGGGCAAAGCATGAATTAGCAGGGAAACTCAGCCACTGTCCCTTTTCATGAAATTCTTGCATTAAAAACCAAAAAACTTTCCCAGATAAACGTCAATCCTAGAGTAAATGTTGTAAGAAAGGAAGATTGGACAGGATGAACTGTGCAAGCAGGTAATGAGCTGCTCTTAGACTGCCACGCCACCATGTCTAAAACACGTGGAATTCTGTGCATGGCACAAGCTTTCAATGTCTTAGTGAAACCTCATGAGGCTAGAAATTTGAAGCACTTGTACAAGAGTAACTTGTGAAATGGAATTTTCAGGTTTTAGAGAGCAAGTTGGGCATGATTGTTTTAGTCCTGTGCAAAACTTTTGGTTGAAAGCATTGCAAAATTGTAATATAACCAATCTGAATTACAGGCCTGGGCTAAATAAGATCTTAATTAAAAGTTCTTACCAGCCTATAATAAAAATATGATGATGATGAAAACTGTGAAATAATGTTAGTTTTTCTTTCCTTTGACCAAATTTTCTATGAATGCCAGCGTTTATCAGTACACTGCAGATGAATTAGTCCTGCAACGGGTATAAATGGATAGCTGAAATGAGGAAGCCCTTAAAAACTATGGTTTTACCAATACTGCTCCCACTGATTGTTCTGATTCCTAAATTATTTCAACAGATAGGAGGGAGGTAGTTATTTGTGCTCTGTAGAAAAGGGATTAGGAGAGCTGTGGAGTTTACTTATTTATGGTCACTTCCACAGATTTTACAATTACCGAGCAATGCACTGAAAGCCTCTGTGCACAATTCAAAGACTCGCTGCATTTTCATCTTGACTTTATTTTCTGTTTACCAGAAGCTGTGAATTTAAACTCCTTCTTTAATAATACCCTTTGCAAATTTAATAGTAAATAATACTATAGTCTGCCCAAGCATATAGGACATCATATTGCCATGCTAAAGAAATTAGAGCATGGATAAAAAATCTGTGTAATGATTTTTTTTGTCAAAAAAAGGATGCTTTTTCTGCCACCATAATAAAGCCTTTTTATGTTGAGATGACTGTCAGAACAGCTTTCTATTTTCTCAAAGTTTCATAGTAACTTTTCTCAAAGTTACTATGTTTAATCTTTCTAGCTACTTCATAATAAGAAAGGGAATATACTCAGAATTAATATATAATTCATTTTTCTGACCATGCTAATAATTTGACAAGTTTGAAATCTCAACTTTCTTTTAAATTAGAGTTCCATTTATTTCAGTTTTTGGTACTCTCACTGTTGTAAGGAGAATCTCATTTAGAGATTGTAAATCTCTGTAAATCATGTTGCAAAATCAAATAATCCTTTCATTCTTGGTCTTATAAATTAAGGTGTTATGTTGATGTCCTGGCCTTTAATGTAATATTTATTTCAACAACTGAAATGAAAGCTTTTGAAACCTAGAATCAAATGATGCAAACTGTATTGCACAGTACAGTAACTGTTGTGTTCACAAAGAGCCCATGGCAAAAAGTAAAGGCTCTATGTGCCTGTTTCATCTGGTTGCATTTCTGTTAAACAATAGAAAACAATGTATTCTCCTGCAGTTTCCTGGTCCTAATACATTGTGGTTGTGAATTAATGACCTCTTCCTACTAGTTCCACTTTATTGTTTCTGGGATTTACCACTTGTGCTGTGAAATATAAATTCCATTTACCTCTTACAGAAATCTCTTTTGTGCGTTCTTAAGTGATTCTATTGATTTAATTGGTGAAAGGGACTTATCAGTAGGGGCCTTGTCTTCATAAGGATAATCCTTTAAAAACACTGTCTTTGGTGAATTGGGAAGTGTCCAGAGGTTTCCTGCCTGGAGGCCAGGACCTCAGTTTCTTGATGCTTACACAGCTCAGCAGCTGGAATCCTTGCTGTGGTATTGCAAATGAGTGAATAGAAATTTAGCATCTTTCATTTGTTAATCCTCCACGTCAAGTGTGAAATAACAAGAATGCATTTTACACTTCAATTAGAGTAGTCCATTGCTTTGAAATGTATCTTATTTACAAAATTTAGCACACAATAATCACGTACATAATAGATGTATGTTGGGTTCAGACAGCATCAAATCTTTGTAGCATCCAAAGCAAGATCCTGCTCTGTATTGCATATTTTCATGCTTACCTCCAGATCTGCAGTTAGGGGAAAAAAAAAAGTAGAGACACTTTCTGGCAAACCTTTGGAGAAAAAAAAAGTAAATAGCAAAGTTAAAAACTCCTTCCCAAAAATACACTGCTTCAGGCAATCTCAGCTTTAAGCACAAGGTTTGATACGTGAAAGGAATTGTGTAAACACGAGGGAACGTGTGGTCACCAAGGTCCAAGGAGTACAGATATTTAACGCCATAGGGATTGAAATCCTCTGCTTAAATTGTATTTCGAAGCAATGTGGAAAGCATTGAAAAATCTCAGGTTGTATTTTCCACTGTTCTGCCTTTCTATAAGCTGCTGAAATGCAGTAAATACAGAAAAAACAAGGTAAATGTAGCGAATGACATGAAGAAAACAATTTAATATCTATGTTACCTAGTGCAGTACTATCCATTGCAAAATATGAAATAAATTTATACCCATCAAAAGAATATCCCCATGCTGAAAGTCCTTTTACTGAAGCATGTATAATCCTACTCTTTGAAAATTTGGACCTGATTCGTTGTGTTTCTATTTACAGCACTTCCCATGTTTTTGATCACTTCTAACTTAAAAGTCTAATACCTGATATAAGTTTCTCATGATTTAAACTACCTCAAAAAAGATTTTTAATGGAGCCTTTCTTTTATCCTACCACAGCTCCTGTGCCTATCTGTTCCTCTGTGACTCATCTGCCTGCTGTGTTTTCTACCAAAATCTCTTCCTTTAATTTCTGCATGGGAAATCATTCGGGGTTCCAGCATTTTGAACAAGGATGAGCAGCAGTATTGTTGAGCTGGAGTGGCTTTGTGGCTGCCATCAAGCTGGTTTCTGACCTTTGAAACATTGGCTCTGGTAACAGATTTGGGAGATCTACACAGTTCCCTTAAGAATCTGCTATTTTCATAAAATTAATAAGGTTCTGTCCATTAATCACTATTTCAAGCTCATGTGGATATGTTGGTCAGGATTAGGCAGAAAACAGCTATTCCCTTGAATGTTCAGGTTTTGAGTGCTTGGCTGCTAGCAGAATTTTTTCAGGAGTTTTAAAATAAAACCCTCTTTGTTCAGTTTGGAATTTTGATGTTTTGGCATGGAAGACAGGAAATTGAGAGAAGGGAGCATTGTTGTTATGTTGTGTAAGCTTCAAGAATTTTTTATTCTTCTCTAATCACTTGAGACATATTCTGCCCTCATATCACGTGGTCTGTTTTCCCTCAGACTGGGCAGTTGTCCTAGTGGTTTGTGGATGGAGATAAAGGATGTGCAGTAGCTGCAAATCCCTTCAGGTTATGCTTGGATGGCTTACACAATGTGTAAAGCAAGCACAGGAGGTGTGCTGTGCTCTGCTGTGTGTAAGAACAATTTGGAAAGCAAAAAAGTCATCCCAATTTAGACACATTTCACTAAAAATCACGCAAAAGAGCTTGTCAAAAAATAGAGTTTCCTACAGTAGAACTAAGGCTATTTAATTTGCAGGTTCCATGTCCCAGGCAAGATTGCCAGTTGTATATTTATTACACCATGACCTTCACCACAGCCTGCCAGGGTCACTGGGCATGCTGCAGGACTTTGTGTTCCTGGGGGCAATTGAGTGATGGCTTGCAGCAGTTTGTTTGCTCTTTCATCTGGTGCAGTAGCCATGATTTTCTGAGCATCATGCAGCCATAAAGGAGCTCCTATCACCATCCTCTTTAAGTTAATTTATGTTGTGATTTGTATCGAAGCATAACATCTTTTAATGGCTGACTTTTAGTGTGGTGACTATCAGTGGAATAACTGGCTTGTGTTAATAATTACAGTGTGTGGAATGAGGATTCTTCAGCTTTGTGTTTGGGACTGCACTTGCAAATCCTTCAGTGGTGCCAGTTCTGTGCTGCCAATGAGAAGTGTGGAATAAATCTCCATTTTTGGCTTCTAATGTGAATTTTTTTCGAGGGATCTTCTCAGATGGGGTGATGAGGTGTTTGTTTCATAGATTTGTTTTAAAGCACCACTAAGACCAGGACTGTTTTCATGCAACAGTTACACTCTGCTCTCTGAAATCCTCTTGAGAGTAAACGAGATGTAAGAAAAGAGCAAGCTCCTAGAGCATGACAACTACATTGTACTTCTACTACTCACCAAAGAAATGCCTTCAATAATTGTGAAACTTAGCATTTATGTCGCTTGAACCTGGAATGAAATACAGCAATGCTTCCATGTTCACAGAAAAAGAAATATCTTTCCATTTTGTCCCTGTTAGAGGCAACTTAGTAGATGGTGTTAATTTAATATGTTGTGGTCTAAGTTTTTGTTATATAGCTTAGAAGTAAAGGCTCTATTAAAGGACAATGGCTATGAAAGAACATCAAAAGAGACCTTTAATTTCTGCTACAAAATGCTGTATTCTTAGTGATGACACTTAATTTCAAATATTTTGGTATACAAAGAAGTGCAAAATTATCACAGCAAGACTTGAGGCCATAAGTAGAAATTATATCCTTGAGTGCGAAAAACTGTATGAAGTGCTTTGTGTTTCTTACTGTCAATAACATAAGAGGTAAAAAAGAAAAATAGAGCTATTTTCATACTTTATAAATCCAGCTATTGGATAAACAAGTACCCTACCTTTTTCATTAGGTGTTTAGAAGTTTAAATGAAAGAAATCTTAAAAGATACTGCTACTTCTACTTGAAGAAATGTGCTAAATGCACTAAAGCCCAAGACAAATCATAGAAAACAGTTTTAGAGAGATGAACAACTTTACATGTTATTTTTAAAGCTGATTACTTATCTGCCTTCTTGATTTAGACATAAGATAGGAATTTTTCAGTTATTTTGTTTCCTTTGTTTTCAGTTATTTTGTTTCTCTCTCTCAAAGGTATGCTCTAGTATTGACCAGCTCTTTATAAAAGATGTCTGAACTCAACCTTAGTGCTGCTTATTCTTACCATCTGAAATGCAGAGGGGAAAAAATTATTTCAAGATCTATCTTCATCTTTTTATTCCTGGACCTAGCATTAAAAAAAATCCACTGCCCCTAGAGGGAATTCAAACAATTTTGACCTGTCCTCAAAATGAGCATGTACATTTTCTAGATACAATAAAGAAAATCTCATATTCTGTTGAATCAGCCCCTTGCATATTAGATTAAAGTCCCATCTCTTCAAAGCAGGAGATAACAATTATTTTTTTTTTCTGTCTATCATGCAATACTGCTGTGTTTGGAAAGCTGTGTGGTCTGCATTCTGTCCAGGGAAAAGGGAAAGAAGGAATAGACCAAAGAGCTTTGCTGCATATGCATGACAATGTGGAGAATTATGAGCAGTTTCTGTTTTTCTTTTATGTGCCCTCCTATCCCAAATGTGTCAGAAAATGTGTTGTAACAGAATAAGCAGCATTGTTTTCTCTTATTGCATGGAACCTTCAAACTGTAATAATATCTTCCTTGGTCTTGAATTTAGAAGCCTTGAAACCATTTCTGTAGCATTTTGAAATGTAACTGTTAGATATATCTCTAGATTTTTACAGTGATTTACAATCACCTTCATTCAAACAGAAGTATCACTTAAAAAGAATTTGTTCTTTGCTCATGATTAAGGACTTTAAAATCTGTCTGAATTTGTGTTTTTGCTCTCTTGGAAATTTTATATTTCTGTCTGTCATCATAATCTCTAAAAGACTGCTTCTCTTATCAGGTCTCATGCAACCTCTCCAGCTTAACTATGACTCTTGTTTTGAAGTTTGGCTTTGGAATATCATTTCCCATAATGGAACCTTGTACAAATCTTTGTGCCCTATACTGGATGCAGATACCGCTGTCATTTTACCATAGTCATATAATGTAAGAAGTATTTATTGGTCAGTCAAATATTTCAAATTTATAGCTACTGTATTCTTACTTAATTTTGGCCACTTCTATAGTATTTTTTTAAAGTGGAGTTTCATTAATCTTTCAGAAACCCTGTCTGAAATACTGGACATTTTCCATTTATTCTCTGTTTTCCTCTTTCTTTTCTTGACATTACTGAGGTGATGAATGCCAGCTCCACATCTTAGCAAAGTCCTAGCAGAAAATAAAACCATAAAATGGAAGCATTTCATTCCAGTGGAAAACAACTCCGGTAAGATAAACAGGTGTGAGCACAAAGCACATTCACCTGCAGATGTGCACTTCAGTGTGTTCCTGATTTAGGGAGCTGGATTGCAGTCAAGGGCTTTTGCTCAGCTGTGCTTTTTCTTGTGTCCCTGTGTTCCTGATATTTTAAATCTATGTGATCAGATCACACTGGAGGTTATTCTTTTAAAGGGAGTAGCTACCTTAAACATGCTACATTTAAACAGCTGTGATTTGTTGTACATTGGTTCTTCCCATGGTTCCTACAATCTGAAGAAACATATTACTTGCAGTATAAGTCACAGTGAATTTCAGTACTTTCAGACCTTGATGTTGCTGAAGCAAAGAAAGCAAAAGCAAAATAATGTTGCAATACTTTTTAATCCTGTTATCCTGTAGTAAATGTGAGTTGTTTTCTAGCTGTGTTTTAAGGAGCAGATGTTTATTTACACAATGATAAGATTTAGTTGGAGTTGGAGAAAGGAAAATGACACCTCAGTTTTACAATGTGATTAGTATGTGTAAAGAATTTGATAAAACAAACCAAGCCAGCTTATGATTTATACCTTATGATTTATACCTATATTTGTTTGTTAAAAAATTCTTTGTACTTAAAGAGAATTATGAATGTAAACCAGCATGGCTTATTTTCAGAGGAGTGCATAAAGGTGCACCTCATCCATAACAAAATATTCCCATAACATCCTCAGGAACTACGATCAACTGGTTTTAGATCTTATTCTCTCACTAGCCAAGTTGTATGCTGTTTTTCTCCTGTCCATATGTAAACTCAGAACTGGAGGTGACAATAATATCCAACATTGCCAGCACAGGGCTTCCATTTCAGCATCAAACCAAATTTCAGTGACTCACTGTTTCAAATCCCACCCAAATATATGCTGTTATTTCCATGTCTTCAAGAAAAACTTTCCTTGGATGCCATCTCCTTTCCCTATGTCACAGTACAATTACAGCAGTTTTTCATTTGTGACTCTATTATTTGTCTGTGCAGTGCACCTTTCCTCTGCAGCAGGAGTCTGAAAAAGCTCAGTTTCCAAGAGCCAAAGGTGTGAGGAAAAGGGACACTAAGAGGCAAGGACAGCAAAGAGCATGTGCACTATTTTGGGTAGAAATGTAGTACTTTCTCTCTGCTAAAATTGTTCCCTTTATGAAAACAAATTTGATGTGAGAACACTGTGACATTTACCTAATCTGTCTAAAAATAATTGAAGCCTCACAGTCCTGCTCTGATTTCTGCCCTTGCAGCTTAATCTGCCTCAGCATTTCACAGTCTTTTGCACCTGGTCAAGTTGTCACTATTAAAGGTCCAATACAAATCTTTCTATTTAAGTTTGGAATTTGAAAGCTTGATGCAGGTAACTTATTTGTTAAGCCTTCTTTAACATAGGGCATTTCTCCAGCAGTGACAACTGTCTTATTTCTATATAATGTTTGTTGATACCAGGGATTTCAGATCATTATTTTCCTTATACTGAGTTTCTGACATGCTTGTTGTGCCAATGCCCTAATTTAAAACCTGGTATTCCTAATCACACTTCTGTCTGTAAAACACACACACAAAGAACATTGACTTCCTTAAGCCCTCCCTGTATAAAACAAAGAAGCACAATTTATTGTGAGGGCGGTTGGAGTGTTTTTAGCATTGAGGTTAAACATGTGTGACTTCAGAAGTTACTGAAGTCTTTGCAGCTGAAGGATTCTGTAATGGTTTTGTTTGCACTTTGTCTCATCACACTTAAGATTTCCTGAAGGTAGGAGCACAGAGGATTACGTGTGAGAGAAAACAATTCTCCTCACCTGGAGAATGGCTGATTGCCATGTGGCTGCCAACATCTAGTGTGAACTTCAGCACTGATACTCCAACACTGCTTTCACTGATTTTACCCCAACAGAACAGCAAAATCAAGGGAAAATTGTATTGAACCATATCAGGAGAGCCAAGGAGAAAGAACACTTCCAGCTGTTTCACAACTGACCAGCTGTTCACAGCAGCTCTGTTGCATGTGCACTTACAGCTCCCAATGGCCAGACACTGCATGTTCACCTCACACTGCTCTTTTGGCTCATCATAAATAAACAAAAGCCTGACAGAGTAAGATTTGTTAAAGTGGAAATAGTAACACAAAGTCATATGGCAGTAGTCATACTCACAGTATTTTAAATACACAAAGGAAAGAAGAAAATACATACCCTAACAGAATGCTTTCTTTATTTTGTTATGTCATTCTGATCCTACTCTCTGTTCCCATAACTACTGAAGAACATGTGTCCTCTGACAGGCAGAGAAGAGATTTTCCTAATTGATTACAATGGTTCTAAAGGAAAACTTTTTTAATTATTATTTTGGTGTAGCAACAAAATATAGAAACAATTCTAGAATCCAAATTAATACTAAGCTACCTTGAGTATACAATCACTGTAATAACCAGAGGGCAATTAAACACATGCAGAAACTCACTCTATAATTTCAAAAGGTTTTATCCTAAGTGAAATTAGCTTATGTCTAACATTTAAATTATAATCCAGATGCTTAGTTTTCATAGTTTGTTTACTGATTTTAAATGTCATGGAGTTTCAGCATTATGGGGAATTTTTGCAATGGAAAGACTTGATTAAGCATATTTTAGATACCAGTTTAAAAAAAAATGAGAATTTTTCCCCCCCAAAGCAGCATTACTGGACGTTTTTTTAAAATCTGTTGATCATTGACTATTTCTTAAATAATTTCTCATATAAGAAGAGCATAATAATCTAGACAGATTTAACTTAGTTGTAAATTTTAGGCACAGTTTCTGGTGAATTAGACTTTCAAACATAAAGAGGCCTTTGTTGGTGTCAGTAAGACTACGTGCAAATACAGAGCTGTCCCTAAATAAATTAATCTATGGATTTTTTTTGCTGCAATACACTATTAGGCATAAGTCAATTGCTATGCAGTTAAAAGAACTATAGATATTTCCATTTTGTCTGATAATTCTAGCTAATGCTAAAAACTGACTTAAATGATCAGTATTGTACCTGACAGTTGTGGAAAATTTTGAATAACAGAAAAAAGTGATTCTGTGCATGGAAACACATAAGGAATTATCATCACTGTTTCCTCCAATAGTCATCCTTTCTAATATACAGAACTTTGAAAGGGTCTTAAGAATTTCTAACTGGATGTGAGTCTCCATTCAAATAGTAAAGGAAATTGATGCAGTGCTCTCAGACACGTATTGCATGGGTTGATTACATTGTCATCTGTGCTTTGTGGCTAAGAATGGTTTTTACATCTGTTCCTTCTATTGACATTACTGTATATTAAATTTCTCTCTTTGTCTCAGCTGGTATTAATGGAAAGTCATGCTTTGGTTGAAATATTCTCAGTGATCTACTGCTGCTCACATACATTAGCACTGCAGTAGTCATTTCCTAAATCTCTAGCTTTTGTCTTCCAAATCACATTTCTGAAGATCAGGCTGCTTCAGTCTGATTATTTAATCAGTTTTCATTTCAGAGCTTGTTCTACACAGTACCCACTTTGTATATAAAAATCCATGTTTGTATGCTACAAAACAAAAAACTATGAGTTCTACATAACATTATTATTTGAGCTCTTCTTCCCAACTTATTTGATGTTTGATATCTTGAAGGACAAGCCTGTGATTAGCTATGTACTTAGAGCAGGTAAGTGCACTTCTCTGTACGTGTAGGTACATGCAGAGACACACCAGCTTCATTTCAAGCTCCTCTCGAAAAATATTGAATTATTATTTTAACAGAACACTGCTTCAATTTTAATGAGGTCATCTGCAATATCATATTTCATTATTGTATTCCTGTAAGTGGAATAATCTTCACCATTTTTTATTCTTGCTTTTCTTATCATTAGCATTCTTATCTCTTTGGGGACTGTGGTACATATTTAGTAAGACAATAATGATGCTTTTGTGGCCGTGTTCTTTTCAAACACTTATCTTTGTCAAGTTGAAGGACCTTTGGTAACATAATAATTAGTGTTTCTGTCATGTTTACTCTATCATCTTAACACCAGCAATGTAGGCACAGGCAGTGGAAACATCTTTGGTCACTCATGCATAGGAATGTGGGACAAAGCATCTCTGAATTTACCTTCCACTTGTAATAGGTGCTCATGAGGCTTCACTGATGTTGTGACCTCTGGTTGTCATGGGCATTTTCTGTTTAGGGTACCTTGGAGAAAGCTCTGTCTAAAACATAAGTGAGATTTATTTGTACTGTAGAAAGTCCTACTCTGCAAATAACACCCCAAAATTTTTGCCAGCAGGATGAAGCTTACAAGTTGCTTTTTAAATTCCTTTAATTTAAGGTCTTGAGGGAAGAATTAGATCCTAAAATCTTTAAAAACAAATAAGCAATGTCCCTCTTCAGACCCCCTCTCCCAAAAAGCAAAAAAGAAAACCTCCAAAGTAAACAAATAAATGAAACAAAAACAAACAAACTAAAAAATAACTGGTAAAGTACAGCAAAAACATTTTGTGTTTCCTATAGTCTTTCTTAAACAAGACTGTACTATTTGGGGCTCCCATAGCAAAATCTCTTAACATTTTTTTGCTAGACTTTGACACACAAGAAATTTTGTGTGACCAAGGTCATGTCTTCATTCATCAGAAACAGAATCTCCTGGCCAAGGAGAGAGAGCAAACTTGACACCCATATTCACATGCAGTGGAAAATGCTGGCAGTATTCTGAGATCAGGGCATCCAAATTACCAAAATACTCTGCAGCTAGAGGCCTCTTTCAACAGTACAGGTCATTAAATTCTTTCAGGATTGAGTCACTCCCAAACCCCTTCCATTTAGGGACTCCTATCCCTCCCAGTTTTGGATGCTTAAAGTATCCCTAGTTGTCATAATTGTTAGCACCTTGAAATAGTGAATGTGTTGAGTGAATTTTGAGTTGTTCAGAATTTATAATCCTGCTGTGATAGTGCAGGTCAAGACCTGAATATCCTGACACATGTATTCAGTATGTAGTGAAAGGTTGGCAATTTTGAGAAAAGAAAATGCAGCCTAAAGGAATACAGATTTGAGGAAAGGTTTTCACAAGCCTCAAATTGACTGAAGTGCTCGGGAATTGCTTTAAAGCATGATTTCCCAGTCTGTGCACCTGAATGTGGGGTCCCTGGGCAACACTTTAAACATAATTTTTGACCTCAGTGTGTAATTTAAGGGCCATAGTAAATGTAGCCAAAATGCTTAATGGATGCTTGCATTTTTGTAATGTGGTGAAGATTTTATTCCTTCAGACACAAGGTTCTGGTTTGATTCTGCCACCTTTTTTTAGGTTTTCTATAAAAATGCTCCCTTTCATATATATAATACTCACATTGTGATGTCTGCAAAATACTGAAATTTGCCTAATCTAAACTGCTTCATTTGCAGTCTGAAAAAAGGGAGTTTTGGTGTATGACAAGTGATCTATCTTAATAATTATCTCTCCAGTATGCCTTATGGTGAATAATCAACTTGTTCCAATTTACTGCGCAAAAGATATAAAACAGGTTTTTAGAGAACTCAGCTCAGAACCAGTTCAGAAAATGACCCTCCAAGTGTAGCTGCTTCACACAGTGAAACTGTTCCTCAGGAGAAAACTGAAATAAGTTATAATTGTTCATTTCATGTTATAAGTTATAATTGTTCATTTCTCTGCCCAGAGGGGACACACAGCTGGGGTGAACATGGGAGTGATTTGGGATTAGCAAATTCATGTATAGTAGATTAATGGAGAAATGATTGGATGTTGTGTTTATGACACAGGCAATTGAATGTGCAGCAGGTAAACTTAACAGATCTGCAAAGGCAGTCTTTTTAAATCCTTTTTTTATATTTTTATTCATTTCAGTTGCCAAAATGTACCTAATCCTACCGATTCTTGTATAAAATAAATTCATTTCTATTTAGCTCTATTTTTTTTCATGTTTTCCTATTGAAATTCAGGTCTTCATACATTCTGACCTTTTCAAGAAAGCCTGCTTCATTGTGAATTGTGAGTGCATTAGGAAGGTAAACACATTCAGTACTTGTTATTCAATGAGTTTGGATTTAGAAAGTCATTGTCAATAGGTTAATCCTTTTGTACAGACAGTCTCTTTGGCTAAGAGGCATCTTAAACAAATAAAGGTTTTACCAAAATACTAATTTTTCAGTCTTCCTGTCAACTGTCAAAGAACAAACCTCAGTGGAGGTCTTAAAATTGGTTATTTCTAGTTTATATTCACTTCATGTCAGCACAGTTTGAAAAAGAACTTCTGTATACAGAAGCCTAGTCACAGGCTATTTGTTACTCTGCTCAAGAAATCATTAAAACCTAGGATTTTCTTGGAGTGTTTTATGAGGATGAGGGAAGGGATAAGTTCATCTGGGTTCAACAAATATTTATAAATACCATGAATAAAAAGGATACCAAATTCAGCAAGCAGATTGGGTACGCACTTAAAGAGAAAATGACATATCCCCAATCTGATTAAAAGTCAAGTGTCTCTTGAACTGCATATCATAATATTTGCCAAGTGGATATATTTTAGACTATTGGTTAAATGTGAAAGTAGAAATTAGGGATTCTGAGAGAGAATTGCAATAAAACAGCTCCTTGCAAGAATTATGTGGGCAGAAGTTCAGCAATAAATAATGTGAGGCCGTATGTACAGCTTTTATTTCACTGGTTATTTTAAGTCCTTTCATTGCTTCACAGGCTTCCTACAGAGCCTGGATTTCTGTTTATTTCTACATCAAAATTACAGACAACAGGACCGCAAAGGAAAATGTCCATCCACACAAGCAGGCAGTAAGATAGCCCTCTTGAAATACAAATGCCAGAAATTGTTTGAAAATCCTGGATCAACAATCCACTGAAACACAACCTGAGCTCATGAGTCAGAGCCTCAGAGGACCAAAATTACAGAAAATACATTCTTCACTCAACCCATTTCTGGGTGTTCTTCACCATGAGCTGTATCTTGAGATGGCCCCTAAATGTGAAGATTTTCTCTTCACTTTCAGAGGGATGTCCTGAAATTTTCAACACCCCATATGCATTTTTCCTCTTTTCCATTGAGGATGAGCATCTTGTCCAGAAAAAGAATGAGTCAGTAGGGATCTTCTATATTTCCTTACATGGAAACAGGGGTGTTTCACATTGAGTTCTTATCTAATCTTTGGTTTTGCATTAAACATCCTATTTTAATCAGTGTACTTCAACAGCCAAACAGAGCTTTCTCCTTAAAATCTGGAGTACTTATAAATTGTATCTAAATTTTTAATGTGTTCATCATAAAATATGTATTTATTGAGAAGTTTATGACTAACAGTGCTTCATTAAGATATAGAAGGTATTAGAATTATACGTATTATCTGATCAACAAAATAAAGAGCAGTTCCTCAGCTGCTTCAGTAAAGTCCTATGTGTGGAATGCCAGCTGGAAAAAAGTCAGGTGACATTTGCTGCAGGTGTAATCTATTGCTTTGTCTCCCCATCAGTCTTCATGATTTATGTTTTTCTGGAGCTGTTCTTGCCAGATTGACATTTACATATTATTTTTTAATATACTTCATATTCACATTGAATTTTTTATTAAATAGTCAGGACTTCATAGAGTATGGCTGGCTGAATGCAAAATGATTGCCTAATTTGAGGGATGATAATTATGTCGATTTAGCTGGAGCCAGCAGGTACCTGCTCAAAAGTCAAAGTGCATACCTGAAATTGTGTTGCAGATTTTGGGCCCAATTAATGAGAATGGTCAAGAAGGTGCTAATGCTTCCAGGAATAAAAATATGCTTCTTGTCTAAAAATACTTTTGCATGCCTGTAGATAGAATTTAAAGATGGTATCTGGGCATGCTTTGTTTTCCCAAAGAACTTTATATAGATCTTTGGGATATAAAGCATAGATAAAATGCTAAATACCATAGATTGACAGCTGGTTGTTCCATTGTGTCAAGGAATATAGTTAAAAAAACAAAAAACCCAAAACTTTTCAAAACTGGTCTCTAAGCAGTTCAAATTAATGTGCAATGTTCCTCTTTCATAAAGGGTTGCAAAATGCTTAGCTTTTATCAGAAGAGAAAAAAATCAAATCATTTTATTAATCCACAACCACTAGACTTCTGCTCCACTATTTTGTTATGAATTTATTTGGCAGCCTTTTTTGGAGATTAATTACTGCAAATGCATTTGCAGTAGCAGCTTCCTATAGTAAAGCTGAAGCATGTACTGATTTTATTCCTTCTCCTCTGTCTGCCTCTGAAACTGTGTATTTGACAATTTTCCTATTCTTTCAGATTTCCAAACTGTGAAGGAAACAGCCACACAAGAAATAGCAGGTCAGCCCCCAGGCTGACACTCTGAGTGCTGGTGGAACTTTTCGCTTGATTCCCTTGACAGAGAAGATGAGGGAAGGATAAGCAGGATTTTGTCCCCGAAATTGCTGTCCTTAGGCAGGCATGTTTTTAACAGCCCATAGAGCATCAGGGGATGTTCAAAAAGTCCTTCCTCATCAATAGTGTTAGATCAGGAATAAATTAATAACGAGCACAGTCATAGGCACAGTGCCAGTCTGAGGTATTGGAGTAATCTCTGAAAGAGGTAATATGGCCCCTGAAATTCCTATAGGCATTTAGAAAAAAAACCCCACAAAACATAATATATTCTATTTTTTAAATGTATTTATTTAATTACTTTTTTAAATGTAGGTACATAGGTCAGTATATTAAAATTTGGGGTTTCTTTTGTGTTGCATGAATTTAACCAATAGCTTTTAAACAACAGAGACAGGACAAAATTAGTGGGCTATTGTTTTGAATTTGTGGTTTTCTGAGCATGATTAGATGGGCAGTAATCTGATATTTTTTCTACATGAATTCTGTTTACTGAGTGGAACAGTGCAAGGTCTTGTGCTTGCATATCATTTTTCAGATCAGACAATGTACATTTCCACAGATTTAATACAGGCATAAATGCACCATAATAACAAAAATATATATTATGTAAATAACTGTTTAGAGTTCAAAAAGTACATGTACAAAATATAAACAGGTTCAAAAATTGTGGGGGAAAAATGACAGGGCAATTAAACATTAATTCTGGTTTGAATGAGAAAAAGTCAGAATTTAACTAAAGACAAATCAATGTGGCTGACTGGCAGAATTTGAATAGCACTACAATAACATTCCAAAGGACAAACCTTCACCTTATGGCATAACACTTTGCTCCATGCTTTTCTCAAATGCCAAATGTCATTGACTTCAGCGTGGACCCATCTGCCTGTTTAGATGAGACAATAGCTGGTAATTGCATTAAGTTATTTTGATTTTTGAAATTATTCTAGTTCCAAAGTTTTGATCTAACTACTAATGTTGTTCTTTATATTGCAAAGTACAAAAAAGATTTGAAAGGAAATGAGGGTTTATATTGAGATAGCTTGCAAAAATCACTAAAGATGTGGAATAACACTTATTTCCAATCAGACCAAGTAATTTAAAACCACTCTAAAGATCAGAGAAACGTCTCCTTTCAGAAGACAAGTAAGATGTTTAAAATTTCCAGCTGAGGAGGAGAGCAGTGGAGTGGCTTTGGTGGGCACTGGCATCCAGCCAACATCAACCCTCACCACTGGCATCATTTCAATATACAGTTATAAATATCTAAGTGTTTTGTTCCAGACTTTGGGCTGTAAACAAATGTATTAGTGTTCATCATAAATATCAGAATCTATACTGACAAAATATGCTGAGTGTAGTGAATAGAAGCTAAGTTTACATCTGAGTACAATTCTGCATCTACGTGCATCAGTATTAATCACAGGTATTGTTTCCCCTTGCAATTATGTCATGGGGCAGCAAAAATTCCAAAATCCAGGGACCCAGTATGCTGGCATCCCCACACACAGTGCTGTTCTGTGTCCTGCTGTTTAGAGCTGGGTTAGTGTGCCCATGCCAGGTCACAGTTGCAACAGAAGAATTAAAAATTTATTTCTTGTGATGAATACTTTGAGTTGTACCAGTATAGGTATCCATTGTGTACCTACCAGGATATCAGTGCTTCACAGCCTTCCTGCCAAACACAGGCATTGCAACAGCAAAATTCTTCTTCTGCAGTGTGTCAGAGTTCAGCTGTGTGCAACCAGGGCAGAGATGGGCAGATGTGCACAGCAGAGCAGTAACTGCCTCCTCGTGGGGCAAACACAGCTCCTTGTGCCACACAGGGCTGATGCTGGGGGTCCCAGAATCCAGCTGTGAGAACCCACACAGGGCTGATGCTGGGGGTCACAGAATCCAGCTGTGAGAACCCACACACGGCTGATGCTGGGGGTCCCAGAATCCAGCTGTGAGCTGCACTCACCTCACCCCACTCAGAAACTGCTCCTGTGCCACCAAAGGCTGGAATTCCACATTATCACATGGAATTTGCTCCTCACACGAATCAGATTTAGCCAACTGCTACACTTATAAATTGATAATGGAACAACAAAACACATAGAACAGGAAAAAATACTCTAAAAATTCTGAAACACGCTGGTTAAGCTCCCAGCCCTACTCAAAGTTCTGCTTGCTGCATGACTGTGTTCACAGAACTAAGCTGTAATCTGTTTTGTTTTGGTCATAATGAAAATGTGACAGGATGAACATCAGCCCCAGGCTGCTTCAGGAGGAACTTGAGGTTCCTTTGCTGTTATGTTCAGGGCTGCTCTTGCTGCATCTTCACAGCTCCTGGTATCTAATCTAACTTGCATATGTGTATTCATGCTGTTGACAAGTATCCTGAAAGTATTGGAATCATACCAAGAACTTAAAATAATCTCAAGCTAGCAAATGAAAAATTATTCTTTAAAGTTAAGCTTTCATGATTCACTTTCACTGTGTAGCTTTTGATCTTTCTCAGGTAGAGACCATATGTCACTGGCAGGATATATTTGAATCTGGAATATTTTTACAGGTATTTCTGTTGATCTGTGAAAGGATAGATTTAGAAATGCTTCAGAATTACAAAGAATCAAGCTGAGAAATGTTTTCATTTCTGTCTTTCTAAATTATATGGGGATACAAGAGGGTCTTCTAACTTGAAATTTAAGGTTACTGTGATATCAGGAAAACTTACAAGATTTAAACTTGGACCCAGATTAATTTTTATTTTTAGTCAATTTTTAAGGACTTTGGCCAATTTTAAGACCTGTCAATTCTAGAAGAAGGCACAGAAACTATTCCCCACGTGGAATTTTTCCTCTCTGCCCTTTGAGAAAAATGATCCCTTTTTGTCTGACAGGTGTATTAATAGATGCCAATGTTGCTAGTATTTAATGCAACATATTGTGTCTTTGAAGAACAGTATAGAAACAGTGAGTGCAGCAAAAGGCAGCTGAGCTAAAGAGGGGTCTCTATAGAAAATTTCAGACTGGAAAAAGTTTTTTTTTCATACTCTGTGAGACATGCATTCCTCTGTAAAATTTTCCAATGGTTTTTTTAATGTATTTTACCTTATTTTTTATTTAACTATTTTAACTTAATAGATTTACCATTCATCACATGACAGCAGTACAACATTCACTTTGTATTTTTGCTAAGGTATAAGCCTCTGCCCAATACATAATTATACCTTATGTTTTTAAAATGTCAATTATGTAAAAATCAAAATAAATACCAGGCAATTTTACAATTAGGTCTTTCATTAAAGACACAGTATGACAACATAATCAGCTTTTCATTTAATGGTTTGAAAAGTCATCATAGTCTAATTAATATGCTGCAGTAATAACCACGCTGCTTGCATTCTTTTCCTTTCCCTGTGCTTTCCAATCTTTTTTTCAGTTAGTGATCTCAAAATACTGCCATATGCAGATTCCTGTATTTTGCATATGCCATATTATGCATATGCCATAAATTATATGCCAGCTTTGTAGAAATACTTAACTCTTACCAGTGAATTTCAGTGAAGTTCTAAAGACAGTTTGGGAACATTTGGATTAAAGCCAAACAGCTGCATTCTTATGTCCAATGGTTTATCTTAGCATGTGCTGTGTTCAGCCTGTTCTGTCAACAAGAATACACTGGCTGCCCTTTACACTCCATGCCCTGAAAAAGTAGAATAGACTGAAGTAGATGGGGCTTTTTCATGTGGTTAAAGTTCAGCTGGGAAAGAGTAATTAAAACACTTGAAAAGTGTTTTAATGATGATCTAAGTCCGAGGAAACTTGATATCCTTCCATTTCAGCAGTGAATTCAAGCATTTAATGATCCCTGCAGGGAGAAACATATTTGAAACCAAAAATTGACTCTCTCCTTTAATACCTTTGCAGACCCATGTGTGTCTCTTGGATGGACAGGAAAGAAAAAGAAAAGGGCAGAGCAGGGACCTGCAGTTCACCTGGGCAGCTGTGGTGTGCAACCGCCACACTCACCATGGTGTGGGGCTGCTCCTCCTGCACAGGATGCTCTGTGAGAGGGTGGAGAGTGTGTAACAGCTGTGTAACCATGGTGTGGGGCTGCTCCTCCTGCACAGGATGCTCTGAGAGAGGGTGGGAGTGTGTAACAGCTGTGTAACCATGGTGTGGGGCTGCTCCTCCTGCACAGGATGATTTGTGAGAGGGTGGGGAGTGTGTAACAGCCACACTCACCATGGTGAGGAGCTGCTCCTCCTGCACAGGATGCTCTGTGAGAGGGTGGAGAGCGTGCAACAGCTGTGTAACCATGGTGTGGGGCTGCTCCTCCTGCACAGGATGCTCTGAGAGAGGGTAGGAAGTGTGTAACAGCTGTGTAACCATGGTGAGGAGCTGCTCTTCCTCCACAGGATGCTTTGTGAGAGGGTAGGAAGTGTGTAACAGTTGTGTAACCATGGTGTGGGGCTGCTCCTCCTGCACAGGATGCTCTGTGAGAGGGTGGAGAGTGTGTAACAGCTGTGTAACCATGGTGTGGGGCTGCTCCTCCTGCACAGGATGATTTGTGAGAGGGTGGGAGGATTGAAGTCCTTAGCACCACACTGCTGAGTGCATGCTCAAGCGTTGGTGAAATTGATACTACATGACCCCAATGACAAAAGTGACACTTAATTGACCTGCACCTGAGAAGATAAAATATTTAACTCCTTAGAGTTGTTGACAAAGATGCTCTTAACTTACTAAGAAGTGAGGAAATAATTGCAGTCTTCCCCCCGTCATCTTTGATTCTTTAGTGTAAATCATTTAACTATAAATCAATAAATTGTGTTTTATGAAACTCAATATTTTAGAAAGTTGAATGGTAAACAGCATCATCATAAAGAGTTTTGTTTCTGATTTATGGGAGCAAGACAGTATTCAGTTGGCAAGAGGCTAATGCTGTAGAGATTAAATCAATCTTCATTATAGTTGCAAGGAAAAATGTTATAACAATAATAAATCTGAATGTCCATGAGAGATATTTACTATGTAAATTTTTGCTGAATCAAGATGGAAATAAACCCAAAAAGGTGGAGGATATTACAGTGAAACCTGATGTTTTATACAAGTAATTACTGGTCATTACTGTGGCAATATTTTACAGTGTATTTCTTTGGCAAAAAGGGGAAAGCAAAAGACTTTTCTGCAGAAGCCCTGTTGAATATTCTGACAAAGGATCCATGAATATTTGGACAGTTGGGAGAGTTTCTGAATAGATATTTTGTGAGATTGAATTCTCTGAGATTTCTAGGAGCTAATCATTTTGAGGGCAAGACAGGGCATGGTGAAAGGACTAGATTGTCCATCAGCATTTTCAGAAGTGCTAAGAGGCCTCTGGAGGGATGACATTTGGCTTCTTAAAATGCAGTTCATGTGTTATCACCAATCTGGTGACATACATGCCCCTGGAAAGATTAACAAGGTTTGCCAGATATGCTGCAAGGTAAAAATACACTGTCAGAACTTAACCAGGCTTGGAATGATGTCAAGTGCAGATATGATCTTGAAGGAGCCTTCTTAAAATCAGTCACAGTTAATTTGATGTTCTTAACTTGTTTCTGATAATCTGTGCTGAGAGGCATGTCAGTATTCCACCCTGCAGCATTTTCAAGGTGATTTGGACTGTTAAAAAGATGAAGCATAAGAGAGGTGCTTAATTATAGGTAAGTGTGTGAACAAAGTGTGATATAAAGTAATTGAGTTAATAAAAGGATGGTGACTAACACAATAATAATAGCAATATGAGTTTGTGATCCATATCCAGTAGACTTCAGATATGGTTGATAAAGATCCTAAATTAGTTTTCTAATTAATTGTTTGGAAACAAAATATTTTCATTTCGCTTTCCCTACTCCTTTTGCTTGATTGCCATACTTTCAATTCCATGTTTCCACTTTTCTGCTCTAATTCATCTTTGCAATAATTGCTTCTGCTTCTTTTCACTTTGCTTCTCTTCTGTAATTCCACGTTGCAGCTGGTCTTCAGCACCACACACAGTGTAGCCACTTAAATAACAAATGCCGCCAATCCCTAATGCTGTCAGTCATTAGGCAGTGTTTTTAACCAGATATCAGCTTCTCAAATTATTCTCACACCATCTGCTTGTTGAATATTTTTCATAGTTCATGTTTTTAGTTCTGTTCATTTATCCTTTAAACTGAGACATGCTGCAAAAGGGGCATTATTCTCTTGCTATGATATTTTGAGAGAGTTATTTTTTTCCCTACCTGTTAGCTTAGTTTCTCAAGTAGTCCACAGCACTGATGCTATAATTGTTGGTCTAGCAAAGCAGGCTGTATCCACTCTGTCATTTCAGAAGGCAAAATTAATTTGTTTTACTTGGAAGAGCCAAACACTTTTGCAGGTACTATGTTTGCATTGTATCTATTCTGCAGATTTTAACACACCTCACCTTACCTGTAAGTGATGTGGAGGCATCACTAGGTTTCCTAAACTTACACTGCTCCTTGTCTTGTTACTGGTAATTCTGAGATGCAAAAATGACCTCCTAGTTTCTCTAACCCTTTAAAACATTTCATCTCTGTAACAAATCCCCTTACATTGTTCCTTCACCACGTTCTGTCAGTATCCACAGGAGTTTTGAAGAGGAACCCCAGGTGACTCACAACCCCTGTACTGATGGTGTTTTTACCACAGAGTGTATCCACACATGGTCAGAATTGAGCTGGAGGTGTCACACAGCCACTGCAACCCTCATGTGGTTTTTCTTTAATTACAGGGTCTCCAGTGGTGTTGGGATGGTGTTGAGAAGTTTTCAATTGATTTTTCATAAATCAATAACCACAGAATCATTAAGGTTGGATCACTGAATTCAAGCATTAATTTTGCTGAGTTGAAGAATATTTGCAGTACTTTGCATTATTTTCAGTTATTTTTATATTTGTAATTTGTGATGACTAATGTTTCAAGAAGAATAAATACTTCCAGGTGCTGGAAAAACCCCAACTAATGTATCCTCTGCCAGCTATGAAATTGTGGCATGGTTAGATATAAGTGTACCTGACTAAAGCCTGACAGGGTTGCAGTGGTTTGGGGTTGTCTACATTTCTGTATAATGCTAGACCAAAAGTAATTTTTCATTCTCACCTCAGCTTCTCTGTTCTCTCATACACACACTCATCTCTTGGCTTGGATAGCACTCAGTGAAGCTGGTTATCTCTGCTCAATATGGAAATACTCAGTGCTCTGTAGGTTGGGTGGAATCACCAGAAAGTAAAATAGTTCTGCCTGGTCTTGGTTGAGTAGTTACTTTGTGATCTGATGTTTTCTCCCACCAGAGGGATGGATATAACTGCAGGTTTCCTATGCAGGTTTGGACAGTGAGCATTCATTTTGCACAGATGCTTCCTTTCAATGGATCATAAACTTTTTAAATTTCTATGAATTCTCTTGTTAGTGAGCTCGTGAACACAGAAAGCTTTACATGCCCTTCCAGAGGTACTTCACAAAGATGGTTTCCTATTCTGAATTATCATTATTGTGGGCATCTTCATTTTCTCCATGTTATCCTTAGAACATAAATGTCTATAAACATTTTCAGCCATCAGAATATGTTTCCCCTACACAAAGAAGCAAACTGAAAGAACAAACATTTTTAGGGATAATAACTTGGCTTTTTATAAATTTTCTGTGCGGCTGATAGTTCCCAATCTGATAGCTAAATTCAATCAATATTTCTTCATTTTAGGAAAATTATTTTGTTAAGGATTTTCAAAACTGAGACTTCGAATTTTGGTTTATGAAAATATTTGGCCCCTCCCTGCCATGCAACAAGAAGCCTTTCAGGAGCCCACGGCCAGGAATTCATTCCCCAGTGCCCTTGGCTGTGCCTCTGCCATGGGAGGGACAGAGAGGGAGAAAGGGCCACAGCTCCCCTCCTTCTGCTGTGGCTCAGACAAGGTGCACAGTCTTCCACCATGGCTTAGAACAAAGCTGAGGACTCCAAAACAAATATACAACCCTTTTAGATGTAATCTCACTTTCCCAGGGAAAGACCTTACTATCTCACAGTAACAAACATTGTTAATCTCCTGATTGCATAAACTTTGTCTGAACTGTGGGTCTAAGTTATTTTTAAAAAGGTGATTCAGTGATACTGGGCCATGAGGAGGCTCCTTAGCTGGATGTGCAGTCAGAAGTCATTGAACAGGTTAATTGCTTGTACTTATCTTTTAAAGCAAAGATATAATGTTTAGGAAAAACACTTTTATACCATTTAATTCTTTACAAAGGTGATAGAGCTTTTAGTTTTCAAATATATTTGGGTCATGAAACTTTATGGCCTAGCAAAATTAAAGGGTCACATCTAGTAATTGTCTTGTTTATTTTTATCTCTGTAAACATTTTAAATCTATGTAAATTATAAAATATTATAAAACCAAGAGTTTTAACTTTTCCTTAAATCTAGAGATACTCCAAACTCTAAAAACTCATTCCTCATTTCAAAATAAAAATAGAGTTGGTATCAATTGCCATTTCACTTGTTGTTCCTAATATGTTGCTAAATTTGGTTAGAGATTGAAGGTTGCTCTTATTGCATTGTTCTTTTCTTGAAAGGCGTATTCCTGGCCTAAATTGAGTTTCATTATGAAGTAATTCTTATGATAGGCATCCAATTTTACTCTTGAAAAGTGATTTGAAGCAAAGGTCATTAAGTGCTCCTCCCTGGCTATCATGGTTTAACCCCAGCTGGTCACTCAGCCCTCACTCACTTCACACTGGTGGGATGAGAGAATGGGAGGGTAAAAGTGAGGAAACTCGTGTGTTGAGATAAAGACAGATTAACAAGTAAAGCAAAAATGATGCAAGCAAAGCAAACCAAGGAATTCATTCCCCACTTCCCCAGGGTGGGTAGGTGTTCTGCATCCCCAGGACAGCAGGGCTCCACCCCACATAACAGTGACTTGGGGAGACAAAAACCATCACTCCAAATGCCCCCCTTCCTCCTCCTCCTCCAGCTTTATTGCTGAGCACGAGGCCCCATGGTCTGGGATATTCTTTGGGTCAGTTGGGCTCAGCTGTCCTGGCTGTGTCCCGTCCCAGCTCCTTGTGCACCCCCAGCCTCTCACTGGTGGGGTGAGGAGCAGAAAATGCCTTGGCTCTGTGTAAGCACTGCTCAGCAATAACAGAGCACTTCTGAATTATCAACATAGCTTTTATGAAAACTCCAAACCACAGCCCCATACCAGCTGCTGGGAAGCCAAAACCAGCACTCTTTTGAAAAACAGTGGATGTAGTACTGGAGTTTTGAAAGACGTAAATGAGCTGAAATGTTGACCAGCCATTATTTTCTCAATGTAATTCTCTGTTGCTAATATGCTTAAGGAACTAAAATGTGGGATAATACACTTTATTATGTTTTTTAACATCAATTACTTGCTAACTTGCAGGGTCGTTTTCCCATAAGTCGCTCAATATTGCTGTGCTAATTCATGTGCCAAGTCAAGGGTTAAATACCAGTGTACTTCAAATGAAATTAGATAAATTAACTTAGCAACTAAATGGCTGTATGCTAGAAAGAGCAAGCTGAGATATCCTTCCCATTTCTTAGTCGAGAACATTAGAAAATCAGGTGTTTCAAGAAAGCTGTTGGATATAAAAGGATGAGCCTCAAACACTTGCAACCTACATTTTCTTCAAAGGGTAATTTGCATAGAGACAATGTAAATTCACAGTTTATCCTCCAGTTTTGATCTGGTGACAGGTACCAGAAGTATCATGTCTACAGCAGCTCTGGTCTTTTAAGTGCCAGTATTTGGCAATGCTGTTTATATCAGAAGCATATGTGTTACAATATCCTGAAGGCTTTCAACTTATTTAAACTTTTTAATTCATTCTAAAAGATTTTTTCTATTTTTTTTTTAGAATTTTGGCACAATCAGTTTTCTTTGAAATATTATAGAACAAACAGTTAGTGGCAGGTAAATTATTCAGAAGAAATTAAGTAGCACCAGAGAATTCAAAAAGACTGTTTGGCTCTCTTTGTTGTAAATTTGCAAAAGTAACACAACTGTAGGATTAGAACTGAAATTTGAATAGTAATACATTATTTACTCTTCTGCTGTCTGATGAAAATTTTCTTTGTATCTCTACCTAAGACTTTCTCCCAGCCAATAAGTTCATTCAAAAAAGTAGAGATTTTGTAATTCCTAAAAAACAAAAAAGAGAGAGAAAAATGAGACAAAATATTTAAATCATAAAGGTGTAAAGTCAAGAACTGGTTTTGGTTTACAATTTTATTTTTCATTGAATGTATTGTTCTTTCATCCTGTCAGTGCATTGTAGTGTAAAGCATTCTCCATAATTCTCTGCCTAGAAAGTATATTAATGATTATTGTTTACTTAGCAGTCAGTTTGCCTTGTTCTGCACATCCACAGGATTCAGCCTCTAACAATGCTGGATTTTCTGAGAAAGAATTGTCTATGTGGGGGCATGTGCACACACATCAGGAAGTGTATACATGTCCCCAAAAGTATTTTTGGCTTTTTCCTTTTGAAGTGTACCTAAAAAAGTAAAACCCAAGAGCCTGCTGAAGACCCTAAAAGAAACAGCCCCAGACCCCACTATGTGCCCTGGGGTTTTAAGCCACCTCCTCACTGCTGCCTCTTCTAGTCCTGCCCAGGTGCTCACAGGTCTGACACCACTTCCTTACTAGAACCCCCTAATTAACTAGGTTGGGATATTTGGCTTGTCTGCTTTACAAATAAAGGAGATCATGTGTACTCTTGTTTATTGTTATCACTATGAAAAGGTAAGAACATCATTCAGAAAGAATCAGAATATTGAATGAAAAGGCAAAGATTATTTTCTAGTTCTTCCCTGTCCCTCCCACCTTTCCATTTAAAACTAAAGCAAGTCTTCCAGACATTCCAAATCATTTACCAAGCCAGATTTTTCAGCAACACCAGTCCCTTTGCTTTCCTATCACCCCATTCTGGATACAGCATTAACCTTCACACAGCTGATGATCAACTCTTGACCCCTGTGATTCTCCCCACATTCTTCCCTAGACTTGAAACGGGTCAAACAGGTCAGGCTTTGCCCATTCTTGAAGAACACTTCAAGACACTCATTTTGGGCTGCAGAAGTCACCACGAAGGCCAGACTCTGACAGTGGAGCACAGCCTCGCAGTCTCTGTGTTGGGCATCTCTGTCCACATGGGATTTTGAAGGCAGTGAGGTGTCCCCATCCAGTCTGTTGCAACCTGAGCAGTTTTTGTTGAGTTGATGCTTTTGTAAAACACCAACTACATCTTTTAAGCCAAAGCAGAGAATCAGTGTGTGCTGCCCTGTGTCCCAGAGCCCTCTCAGTGAGATCACACAGCCTCCTAGGAGCTCAGCAAGAAAGGAAACTGCTGTCTAAAGATTTTTGCTGCAGGTATGGCAAATGGAACTGAAAGTTATGAATGTGTAAGTGAAGAGTATATGACTTTCATGAAATATAAAAGTGCTTTGAGTTGATAAGGTACTTTTTAATGGCTGGAGTGTTAACACTTTATTACAGTTAGATCTTAGACCTGTGCTGATAAAGCAAGAGGAGTTGCCAAAGCCCTGTATGCAATTAGTCTACAATTGCCTTTACAAGTGTGACCAGAGGATTTTTTACTACACAAGTCTAACTTCCCTGCTTAGCAAGTGGATCTCACAGCCTTTGAGCTAAAATGCAAGAGCTCTAAGTAAGCTTAGAGCTTATTGCTATTGCTCCTTACCCCATCATCAGTCCAGGAGGAACAGTGGCTCTCCTTGTAGCAGCGAGCAGTTGAACAAAAAAACTCCTAACCCACAAAGTGATGTAGAATGTGTCGTTCTCCTGGATGCTCTTTCTCAGTGTGATCAAGAGGCTCTCGTTTAGCAAATCCATTTGCTCACTCAGTTTTGGAGAGTCGCCCTTCATTTATTCTTTCCCTTTGGAAGTACTTTCGAGTGCAAATTACTGCTATCAGAAGCCTTGAACTGAGAGGCTATTATTCTCCATGCTCAGATTAAATTAATTTTGAACAGTTTAATGCAGCATGTCCGAGCTGCAAGTCCAAGTGGTGTCAAATCTATTTCTCTGCTTTTTTAAGCTGCACCTTCAAGGGCAGTATGATTCATGGTAAATGTGTTCTTCTAATGTCTTTTGCTAGGCATTATTATTTTCTTTCATTTGCAAGTCATGAGGATAAAATGTTAACTATTTTCCTCCTAAAAGTATATAAAGAATGCACAATTTGATACTGGCCTTTTTTTCCAAGATTATTATATTTGCTTCCTGTGCAAGAAATAAAGGAAAAATAAAAAAAAAAAAATCACAAGGAAAACAAGAAATTGTTTTTCAAGTGTCTAAAGGAGAAAAAGAAGGCATTATAGGATCCTGCAAAATCATTGCATTACTAAGGAATTATCTTTATCAAGGTCTCTGTAATGAAAATTAAGGAGTTTTTAAGGATCGGCCACATAAGTCTATTTTATTTTTGCCGAGGTGCAAACACAAAGCAGGACATAAATCTGCTTTACTTTTCAAGCTGAAGCATTCAGCTCTCTCTCCACTGCTTCCAATTGCTAAGGTGTCATTGAAAGGTGGTAATGAAGATTTCCCAGAGGTTTCTGAACTCTGCATAGCTAAAAGTAGCAATCAGGTTTGCACTGTGTGAAAGTAGGGAATTTGTGATGCTGAGAGATCCAGCATGCTTTCTGTGAAAGGGGCCCTGGTGGACAAATACATTTACAAACCCAGATTTTCAAACCCATTCTTTAGCTCAGCAGTTGCCATTCCTGTTTCTCATTTTGCACCCTCTGGGATATTATTGTATTCTGATATTTAGGTAGTGTCAGTACTGCCTGATGTATTGAATATCACATTGACATATGGTGTCCTTATTTTAACTTCATCTTGTATGTCAAGTAATTGTTGTTACTTTCATGATCATATGTATCTGTGAAATTGGTATAACACCACTAAAAAGTGTATTTGCATATTCATAAATAGCTATTTGGCTCTCATGTATCCTCACTACAAAATGAGGTATATACACAGTTAAATTATAAACATAAGGGCAGTGTATCCATCTGACAACTAAAGTCACCAGTATGAAAAAGAACAAGTTGTAGTGATATCTCCATTAGTAACTGAAAAAATGGAATTTTTAATTCTGCCTGTAAAAAAAATCACCTTTTTGAAGAGTGCCAAGGATGGATGTTTTTCTGAAAAATCCTGTTGAATTTTTATGGGCTGGAAGGCAACAACTTCCATGTTGAGGAACTGAGGACTGAAATGTAATACAGTAAAAAATCTGTTCTGCAAATTATACAACATGAATTGCCAAGATCTTGTCCTACATTAAATGCTTAAGAAAGAGTTATTTACCTGTTCTGTAAAATTATGTAAATATATTTTACTGGATTACATCACCAGTGATACAGCTCTCCTGGGATGCATATTATTCTCACAAGCTGGTGATCATATGGCTGTTATATTTGAGATGTTTATTGAGTGTCTTCAAGAGCTCAGCCTATCAAAAACACCTATCAGGAGATTTTTTTATTGTTTTCACAAAGTTTAGCTTCAGTAAGCTGGCTTTTATCTATTAAATAGTTGGATTACATAGTCCTCTGTATATTTTCACATAGAACTTAGATATTTGCAGAGTTGTAAAACCCTTCAGGAGCAAAGATAAACCATGTAACAGGTAAGCATGCCCATCAGTCATCATCATCATCATCATCACCACCATTCAGTTATTTTAGCCACCACATATTTTGTGTATATATTAGGACAAATAGTATTTCCAAAATATTGCAATCACTCATGACATCAGAACATCTGTGACATCACTTCTTTGTTTTTCTTTCACCTCTATTGCTATGGTGTTTCATTTATCTTAGACTTTTTTTTGAACCAAGAGCACATCAGACAATCTACTTCTTCTATTTCTGCTTCAGATGCAAAGTTGGGTTCCTGGATAATTTGGCAGTATCATGGGACATTGATTGCTCAGACAAAGGAAGCTCTAAGGGCACCTTTTGTGTTGCAAGTGCAGGGAAGAGTGATGTGCATCATACCAGAATCAGGGATTTGCTGGTTGTGATATAACATTGCCATGAGAGATGTGCTGCTGTCAGGAAGGTTAAGGCACAGCACAGACAGAATGCCAGGCTTGTGAGACAATGACTGAGAATAAGGCCAAAGCACCAATATCCTGGTTGGATCCCTAATATTCATAATTTTAAAGAACAACAGAAAAATAAAATGAGGCCACAACATGAAAAATTACACCAGTGCTTATCATAGGGAGAGATGTCAGAGAAGCAGCGGCAACTGTGACATTGATGAAGCAAAATAAGATAATGGAAAATGAGCCTGGGATTCATCCTTATTGGAGACACTGTGAGTGAAATAAAGTATGACAGAGGAGTTGCTGGCCCAGATGTTTCTAAAGTATTTTGAAGTACAGTTGCAGTGCACTTACAGTCCTCAGCCAACTCTCTCTCCTGGGAGAGGTTTCTCCCAGTTATTTTTTGGGTCTAAAGAGTAAAATAACATGCAGGGTAGATTTTCCTCTTCCACCAGAAGTTCTGAAATTTACTTTTTTTAATTATCCAGCTGGAAGCCTTTTGTGCATTTAAAAGAATTTGGACTATTTCTGATCATGACTGAGCTACACTTATTGCTCTGAAGTTCTTCCCTTCAGTGACTCCATCATCTTGTTTTTCAGGCCTTGCCTGAAAGCACAGAAGCCTGTGGTGAAATCTGGGTATGCCAGAAACCAGGCAATGGGATAAATTATGGGTTGGAGACAGGTTCACCAGGTGAATATCAGTGCAAAAGGGCATCAGACACCAGCTGCAAGGAGTGTTTGAATTTCCATGACATTGTATAATTCCTGTGCTGTTAATATGGTGTGAGTCTGATTTATAGCAGCAATTTTCACAGGGCATTTTTGAGCTCTGTGCCATTTTTAAAGGTTTGGTCTCTAGGAACAGCATAATGAAATCACTAATATGATCAGAAAATCTCTAACAAGATAAGCAGAATTCTCATCCTTCTTCCTGTCGCTAGCAGTGCTGGAAATGATCTCCTCCTCAGCAGCCTGCTCCTGTCTCACAGGGGGTGTCTTTGGCAGCTGCAGAAGCCGTGTGCCAAGTCTGAGAATGCATTTTTCATGTGTTAGTAAGTAGGTCTGGTGCTGACTGTGTGAGAGCCGAGATGCTCGGTTATGTAAATCCTGCGTGATTTGTGAGCAGTTTAGTCACTGTGGCATGCTCAAGACCACAATTTTTCACAAATCCCTCATAAAATCAATTTACAAGGTCATGTGACAGCACTTAATCTTGGAGAGAGATTGTTTCTGTTGCCAACATTTGGGCAGAAACACACAACTGTCTTTATAAGCACCAGTGCCCCTTTTGCAGTTTACCAAACTCTGAGATCTTGTCCTAGCTTGAACTTGAAACCAAAAGTTATTTTGGTGCTCTGGCACAAATACCAAGAAGGCCAGAACCCAAGAAAATATGACAAACATGAAAATTATATAAGCAGAAAACAGTCATGCTGACTTAAAATGGAATGACACTGCATTGGGAACTTTAAATAATACATTCCTTCATAGAGTGGTTGAGGGAGTCTATGAGAATGGTGTTTCAACATAAAGTCATGATTAAAGGAGTTTCAGAACATGCAGGAACCAAGATCTGAAAATTTGGAATGTGGTTTTTGAGAGAAACACTCCTGAGATCTGCACATCCTAAAGAGATGAGCAAAGGGAAATGTTGACTGGGTTTACTGGGACAGCCCCCCTGTCCCTGTTACCCAGGGATGTGCTTACACCTGTGTGAACTCTCATCCTGAGGGAAGAACAGATTTGAGGGGTTGAATGGAGATACCACAAGGAGATTTCCATCTGGCTGGAAGGGATGATGGAGAGGGAAGGTTGGAGGAGGGCAGAGAGGAGGCAGAAATGCCTGGGGGATAATGCAGAAGGACCAAGACAAAGAAGAGCAGCTGAGAGAATCTGCTCAGAGAGATGGGAGGTTAGTTAGTACAGCTGGATGCAGAATTATTGGCTGATCAAGGTGTCTTTTTTTGGGCAAATCCCATCCTAACTATCTTTTACCTCTTCCCTTGGTTGTGGAAAAATAAAGTCACACAAACTTAAAAGCAGTAGGATTCCAAGACCAAAGCCTTGGAATCACTTCCCTCCCTTCCCCCAGTTAGCAATCTGATGTGCTGCAATCCTGAATTCTTGCTGCCCAAGTATTTACTTCACCAAGCAGAAATTGACTTGTTAAAGCCACTGTCAGTATTGACTAAAAAACTCAACAGACCTGTAACGAAACTATGTTAAATTTTTAAGTTCTAGCATCCCAGAAATTTGAAAAAATAATAATGATGCACCAAATGATTTTGTGATCTTAAATGTTGTGATCTTAAGTATTGTGAGAATTGTAATTACATGCATGTAAATTACATTTGGAATCACATAGTTCAGATGGTTGGTTGGTTGGTTTTTACTGTTTTCTCTCTAGAAATAACTAAAAGCTCAAATTTTATAATAGTTGTTAGATTTTTTGGAGGGTGGGGGGGGTGTGGAACAGCATTATTAAATATATAAATAAAGGCAAAAAATCATGGCTTCTGAAAATATTAATTCCCCTCCCTTTCCCTGAAGGACATTCAAGGCTTTTCACTAAAATCTGTTCCACTTTAGTCTTGTTGAAAGTTCATGGCCCAGTCCATTCACTTCTATTTCCATTGATGACCATATTTCAGCAGTGCAGTACCAACAGAATTGTTTCATATCAAAAATTCCTAAGGGGGAAAATTGAAAGCATGAATAAATAAAGAAGAGGTTGTGACATACAATGTCTCTCCATTATCTTGCCAACCTTAACAGCTGCTTGCAAGTGGAATTTTAGCTTGGCTGAATGCTTTGCCCCCTTGCTGCCCTACAGGAATTGTCCTGATGCAGACTCTGGTGAGCCAAGCCCAATTTTGTGCTGACTGGAGCTTCCTGCTCCCATCCTCTGAAACGCTGTGAGGGAAACCCAAAATAACCAACCCTTGTGTCAGCTGCAGGCCAGAAGTTGCCAATGGAATGAATCATGGTTTTGCAATTTAAAGAAACAAGCTTGAGCAGTTTGATCCAGTACCAGCAGAAAGTGATAGGAGAAGCTTGGCTGAAAAATTAAAAATCCTTCCAGTTGGCAAAAAATAAATTACTTTGTTAAATTTGGTTTTTTGTTAAAATTTTCTGAGAGAGAGTACTTCCTCCTGTTGATCTTTATTCTGGACTACCTGAATTTCTTAGAAAATTTTGCCTTTTTTATATGATGTCAAGAGGAAGCAAGGGTGGTGGTGGGAAATGGCAGGGAGGCTTATTCCCAATTTGTAATCTCCCTTCCCGTTTCACACAATTTTTTTCTATGCTGACAGAATGAATAGGAAATGGGAGACAAATTTGAAGGCAGGCCTGTCTGAACATGACATTCAGAAAAATGTACTTAGATACTACAAGAATGAACCCAAATTGACTCTTGTCACTTTTTATCAGCTTTGAAAAGCAAAGTAAATGAGAAACTTACCTTGCTGACTATATTTTTATATCTTCTTGAAGAAGGATCTGAGTCAACTTTGTCCCCCTTTCACAAACCTATTTTAGCTCCTAATTCTGCATTCAAAGATAAGAATAAAATATGTTGTTTAATAAGAAGAAAAAAATATCTTCAAAGTACCAGTTATACAATAAAAGCAGAATCTTAAAGTCAAAAAAGCCCCTTGTGCATAGAGGTTTATTTTTAAAACATTATGAATTGTTGTCACTCATCAAGCAGCATTGAGAGTCCATTGAACACCTACAAAAGATCAAAGAACTTCAATATTCTGTCGATTCTGCATTTTTAGCTTGACTACTACATCAAATAAATTATTCTTTGGCATTTATTTAAATGTGAAGTACAGTAATCAGGGCTCTAAAGCTAATCTGATTAGGTGGTTTATTTCACAAAAGCTGTCCTATCTCTTTTTCACTGAAGATTAGCCAAAACCTCAATGTTTCTTTTTCATAAATTTAAAATTCAAGAATATTATCTAATAATTTTATTACTGACAGACTGTACACTGCCTCTCTTTAGAAATACTCAGTACAGAAAAACCAAACAAATGGGTTTCTTCTGTTTGAAAGAAGCAGGATGATGGGACTGGTAAATTGCTGTGGAATTAGTAAAAGCCTAATCTTTTTCATGAGGAAATGTTGTAAAAAGCTGCAGGTAGAGTAATTTCCTTCCATTTTATTTTTGGGGCTTATGCTGTGAGTATAAATGCTATGAAAATGCAAATGAATTGCTTGATTATTTAAAATATGCATAACATGCAGCTATTCTTTTAGAGGGAAATTTGCTTTCCTTTCTTATCACCCATCTGGATTTTGTCTTGTACATATATTTGTTTAAGATTTATATAAAACACCCTTTAGATTTTGGACATCACGTTCATAAAACAGAAGTGTCTGAAGTTCTACATCTTCTGAAATTCCTCATGGAAAATAGGAATTTGCCTCTGCTCTTCCAATATTCATAACATAACAGCGGCATGGCAACCCATAAAAAGAATATTTCATTCTTTTTACTTCAAGTGGAGATACATACATTTTTATATTCCTTCCTTCTTTCCTTGCCATGAGAAATAGGAAGTCCAACCCACTTACTTTGTTAAAAAATACTAATACAATGCAGTAATGCTACATTATATATCATGAAATATGGTTTGATTTTACTCAATATAATTTCCTACTTGTATTTGTCAACTCTGTGTAAATTAGGGCTTTTGGTTATGTAATCACTCTTTTTTTCAGTATATTAATTTGTTCTGAATGTATTTTTTTAGATTTTTTTTTTCAGTTTTATAGCTAGAAAGATATTTTTAAATCAGTATTATTTCTTTTATGTTTAGCTTTCATGTCCCAGGGGCTAATATGGAAAATACTGAACAAAATCCCATGGCCTGTTTTCTGCAAATCCAGCAGATGATCATAATGATCCCTTTGGCCAGAAAAACTTTTGAATGCATTGCCTGGCCATCCTGAATGAGGAACTGTTCTTCTCTGTCCAAATCTGAGCACGTGTGCTCTCACTGAAGTTGATGTCCTATTTTGTAGCAGATAATTTAATTGCATTATAGAGAATAGCAGCATTTCCTGCTCTGAATCAGGTTCCAGCTTTTTTTCCAGATGCAGACAGAAATTATTTTTCCTTTTCTGGTCTACCAGTGCTTTGACAAGGGGGAAGGATTCTCTCTCCTCTCTGGGTTTGCTTATGTTGTGTCCTTAGTGCTACTGAAGTGTGCAGCCCAAATAACTCTGGAGTTTGCTTCCATTTTCTTATTCCATGGTTCTGGAGGTTTTTCCACCTTGAATGGCTAAAACAGCTCCTCACAGTGTGACTCTGACAAAGTGTTACAGATACACCCATAGGTTCTCCATGTGTGACTTGTAATGGCAACTTATTCCTTTCCCTGCTCAGTGTTCTGTGGGAACAGACTGGAAATTATGTTTAGTACCACTCTCTCATGTGCATTTAGTTGGTGCTCACTGTTGGCATAAGAGGGATTAAAGTTGGAGTAGGACAGCCAGAGACTTGACACATGAAAGACTGAAATATTGGCACCCCACCCAGTATCTGGAAAACTAGGGAAATTAAAATATACCCAGTACAAATGGAAATAGCAAGATAAATTGGTGTGGAAAACTCATTCTACCATCTGATGATGTCCAGAGCCTGGAGCTCTGCCCTGTTGCACTCTGCTGAGGCACAGGTTGGTGGCAAGCACAGGTTCCAAGCCCAGATCTGTCTGTCCTTGCAGGCAGCACCCAATGTTCCTCTGGGCTCTGACACCTCCAAATGACAGCACCCCTTTACCTCCTACCCTGGCCACTGTGGGGGAAAATGCCTGAGCTGAAAGCTTTAATTACCCACTGGGAAATAATGAGGACAGCAAGAAAGGTTTAAAGATAAGAAAGAGAGCCATTTCTATCATTTGCTGAGTCTGGCTGTCACAGGGAGGTATTGGTACAAGCCCTGGTATCCCTGCTGTCAAGCCTGTCTGGAGTGTTTTATCATCTGCAGATGTTGCCCTCTGCCTTCCCAGGGTCAATTGGATCAGTGCCTTTCACATTTTTTGAAAAGCTTCAGCGTGGAATTTTATCATACTTCAGTAATGCCACAGTGTGGAAAATGTACCTCAAAATTCTGGATGTTCCCTCCTGTCCATGTAAGTCCAGCAGGTACATCTGTCTGCATCTGCCTGGGGAGGCTCATGCAATTTTTGGCTAATAAAGCAGCATTTAGGCAGCAGAATTGTGGCCAGTCAGTGCACACAGGAATAGCCAAATTCACAGTGCTCATGTATTTCACAGCTGGAAGTTCTTTTTCAGGCATTTTTTTCATTTGTAGCAGTTTTTATTCTTCTGTCCTTTTGTGTCTGTAATAATGAGTAATTTCTGCCATCTGTCCTTTAAGGACATTTACTTTTGTCCCTGACCATGGACACTTCTTGCAGGGTGTGTAGGAATAACCTCCTAAATAATGCAGAATAGAGAAATTTGCAAGCAGAATGGTAGCTCAGCTACCTGGGTACCTTTTCTTTGGCAGTAGACTGACAGATGCTGAACCAGAAAATAATTTGTTACAAACCTCATGTGGAAACAAGTTTATACCCTGAAGTTCTTAATTTTTGCAACATGTGTCCTTTGTAATGTTGCATTTGCTTTTTCCACTTACAGTTTTAGAGTGGTGTATCTCTGTAAATCATCTTTGCACATTTGAGTTCCAGGGGTTTTTAACAGCTTGTGGTTTTCATAGATTGCAGCCTTGACTACCTTGAATACTTTTTTAAGTTCTCAAAGTGGTTGGAGTCTTAGAAGTGATTATTTCCTACAAGAGAGGGCAAGCTTTTATAGTGAATGTTTCTCTTTTGTGCCCATACCACTCAATATGAGGAACTTTTTTCTTTATACTGCCATGTTTCTGGTTGAGAAGTATGGAAGACTTAAGACAATTCATGCTGGAAAGCCCTTTAGGCATTTATGCTATTTATTTAGAAAACTACCCTTTTGTGTTCAAAGAATTTGCACTCTTTCCCCCCCCCCCCCCCCCCCAAAAATCCACATAGTTAAATACAGTCTAAAAAATCCCATTTTCAGTGGGTGAATATATCACTTACTCTTTCTATTTCGTTGTAATTCCATATTTGCAAGAGAAATATTAGCAGGAGGAAGCCAAGAAGGTTGGTTCATCCCAGCTAAGTTTAATACAGGTGTACCTTAGGATTTACCATCTCTTCATCTCTTGCCATTGCTGAGGAGGGGGTAGGAGCACCAAAGTTTTACATTGGGAGGGATAATTCGGTGCTCAACTGTCCAGAGCTTTGGTTGCCAAAATATTTAATAAATTATTTCTATTAAATAAACAGAGTGTGTGAAAACAACAGGGATTCCATACTGCTGGAGACCCAGCATGACAGATTTCACCAAAGGAAATTTTAGCAGGGTTACAATGACTTGATAGTCATCAATTTGCATTTGTAGCAAATTCTTACTCTTGCTATAAAGTAAAAAAGAGATATTTAAAAATAGGTGTGCTTAAAATGAATGTTTGACTGTCTAACAGAAGTCAATTTGGTTCCAGTTTGACATGTTGCTATATTAGTATGGCCAGTTTCTTCTGGACACATACATTTTTTTTTAAATCTGTTGAAAAGCTTCAATGCGAGTCCTAAGAGTCTCTTTTCTCTCTGGATAAAATATTGAGAAATAAAACAAAATATGTAAATATAGTATACCCAAAAGCAAAAAAGTAATTTCCAACACAGATGGGTTTCAGGAGGTCTGCTGCCAAAGATTTAAAAATTCTTGTGCCAGGGGGTAATTTGCTTGCAACAGAAGAAAGTGTATCCAATTACCCTTATGAAATTATGAGTTTTGCTCCCAAATCAGCCATTTAATGGGGCATTTGAAATGAAGGTGCAAGCAATGGCTATCTTGTTTCTCATACTCTTGAGGTTATGATAGATTTAGTGTGTCTTTTTTCTCTGTGTCCCCTAAATATGAGGGAAATAACTATTAAGAATCATAACTTGACCAGTATTATGCTGCAGGTAAAAATTAGTTATGGTTTGAGTTGGGGTTTTTTTCTATATATGCTCTGCTGTCATTAAATTTAACCTTTAACGTGCTATGAGGAGTGTTTCACCCCATCCCAGAATCTTCTGGGCTTGCCGAGGCCAGTGCTGCTGTTTGCCATCCCTGCAGCCAGGGAGCAGAGGAAAAGCAGCAGAGGAGTTTCTGTGGGTGAAATCCTTGGGAGGGCAGCCCTGGGAATGCTCTGGGTCTGCCCTTCAGTTGGGGAAATGAGCCATGCTTGGCCTCTGCATTGCTCTCCTACATCAAATCCAGGATATTTCCATGCAAGATAAGTTTATTCCAAGAAACTGCCCTTCACACAGGAATTTCTGTGTCTCCCTTAACCCAACATCCCTACTGTGATTTTTAGTACTTTTGACTTGGCATTCAAAATCCAACATCCCTACTGTGATTTTTAGTACTTTGGGCTTGGCATTGAAAATCCATGTTTACAAGTGCTGTACCAGTCCTTCTATTGAAAAGTCATAAATATGGAATGTGACCATGCAATATAAGAATGAATACAAGAATGTTTTCATATTGATTTTTTTTTTTTTGGTAGAAATCATAAATTGCTCAGACTACAGCTTTGTGGAGGCCTGAGAAAAGCACAGAGCTCTGGCAGCTGCGGAGGGGGTGTTGGTCACACTGCCACCAACAGTGCCAGTCCCAGAGCCACAGCTGGCACAGCCCCACCTGCCTGCTCCACTTTTGGAGAGAGGAACACTGCTAAAGGATGCTTGTGCCCTAATGGCACCTCTGCTTTTGAATCCTGCAGGGGCCCAATCAAACTAATTAGGCTTTCTCTCTTTAATTTTACCTGTCTTTTAGGCATTGTCATTCAGCCTCATGGGAATTCTGTGCCTGTTAATTAGCAAAACCTTGTGGAATTAGAGAGGACTCAACAGCAGTAAGGAGAAAAACACAGAAAAAAAGGAAGAGAAGAGGGAGCAGGAAAAAGCCAGCACAGGAGAAAGGCAGAGTTCAAGCACATGGGAGGTCCCAAAGTGGAAGGACAAGTGGAGGGCAGTGGTCAGTGTAATTCTGATAGAAGCTGAATGAGAGATTAGAAGGAATTTATTTTTCAAGACATTTTTTTCCTTATTAGGCAAAAATGAGGGAAGAGATGGTGTTATACAGTTGGCCTGAAAAAGCTCAAAAAATTTCAAAAATATTAAAGTGCATGAATAATTTTTTATTACTCTGTCAAACAGTTTCCAACAATAAGGTTACTTTGCCTAATGTTGCTGTGTTGATCTTTTTGAATATTCTGCCCATTCTACAATAATAGCAGAAAAATGGAAGAGGAAGCAGACCAGACCTAAAAAATAATGTATCCTTAAAAGATTGCCATTGTATAATGTTACATACAGGTAGACCCCATGCATCTCACATAAATGAGAAATTATTTTTGTATTTTTTTAAACCAAGAATTATTTATTCTGGAATTTTTTAATGTTCCTTCCTCTGTCATTCCTCCTGGTCTGATATCATTTAATTAAAAAAGAATCTTCTACATACTTAATGGTGATTAGTTGGAAATGAAAATAAGTTGGAGAGTTAAAATGGCTGGTGAGTGTCAGAGCTCTGGCAGCTGTCTCTGACAAGCATTAAAAAGTTGAGAAGGAAATTCTGTCTTTTGTTAAACTCTCATAGGTGGTTCAGAGTTTGCATTGAAATCATTCAAGTCTACAGAAATACTGAAGAAACCAACAAAAGCTGGTCCTTCAATACTTAGCTTAAAGAATGATTGCTTGTGTGTTTCTTTATAGTTCCATTTGTCATTTCATTGAGTCTACTGGCATTATGATTTAAGAGTCTGACAGACACATTAACCTCTTAATAACAAGTTTCTCAAACTCCTTTTCCAAGCCTCCCTCTTTGATAGGACTAGAACACACAGTAAATCTTACTTTGTTTTGAGGTTTTTCTTACTTACTCTCAAAACATGATTAATTTATTTCTGTCTGAACCTAATAGGGCAGATTCCATTGAAAGATGACTCAAGTGGTTATCTAAAAGACAGATGAAAATTTAAAGTTCCACCTGCCTAGGCTCACTAGGCTTCTGTCCAGGTGATATAAACAAAATTTCCTTTCATGAACAGAAACAAAGTACTCTGAAGTAAATGTTAGACTGTCTGTAACATTTTAAAAAAGCAAAAGTTTGAGGCCATAAAATAGATTTGACTTAAATATTGTAATAGTTCAAAGAAACACTATTGACTTGAATTTAAAACTTTCTCCTATTCCATGAACCATCTCCCCACTCTTGATTTGGATTTTACCAATGTAAGCTTTAAGCAATTTATAAAATAGTTTGTAAAAATATCTTCTCAGGAAAATTTGAGTTGTGTGGAAAACAATTTCTGGGGATAATCCTTTATGTGAGTTCCTCGCCTTCTCACACACAAGCACAGCTGCTGGAGCCATATTTTTTTTTTAGATTCATGCCAACAGTGATAGCCTGTGAATCTGCCCTCATCAGAGTAAATAATTCTGCAGTCCTCGTGGCAGTATATGGTTGAAATTCTCTGCTCCAAGTGAAAGTGAGTAGTCTCACAGAGCTCCTTTTGCTAATAATATTGTTATTGCCTTGTGAAAGATTAAAGATTTCTCCTTCTCACTTGGTCTGCAGAATAACATTGTATATTCCTACAGGTAACATGTGCAAGAAGGCTTGTCCTTCTTCAGATAGTGACAACTGTTTCACCTAAATCCTTACATTTCTTTCTTCTTCCGGCCTCAACTTTGGCCATAATCTGTCTCCTAGGGATAATATTCTAAAACATGCATCTGAAAGCAGGTATTTAGAATATGAGGTGCTAAAATGTAGAGTAAAGCAGATGGCATCACATTATTTCCTAAGGTTTCATCTGTTGATTGGAAAAGCTCTTCATTCAGAGTTTCTCTGCACACAGAAATCTTGATTTCCATGGATGCTGCTAGGAAGATGCCACCAACAGCCCCAGCACTCCTCTGCAGCACTGGCTGTGTCTGAAACCTCTCAAGCATCAGATGCTCAGCATTTCAGTACCAACCTACAGACAGGAGTGCTGCAACACACTCACATGGGTAATGTGGGAAATAATTATTTAATGCTCATGAAGCAGACAGAAAATTAAAAGTGCTATAGAGTGGTTGCTATTAAAAATCTTTACAATTTGACTTTGCAATTAGATTACGTTATCACTGCATTCCCCTTTTGCTCAGTACAGGAACATTTAGGGAATACTTCAAATCCATGAAGGCAGCAATGGCATTAATTACTTGCAAATGTAATTAAGAAAAACAATCCTGGTGATCTCTGATGATCATGAAGTATCTATTTACTAGAGCAAATAGAGTTTAGGACTGAAAACATTGCATTTTAGAATATGATTTTCTATGTCAATTATAAATGATGTTACAAGTTCTTGCTCTTCAGGCATGCCTGATTGCCTTACTGTAGATGGGAATGATCAGATTATGAAATGTTGGCCTCATTTAAAGCAGCACTGAAATACCCTCTGACTTTACTAGACAAAGTTTAATCCTTAGTCACTTGCCAAAAGCTGTAGAGGGAGTAGCTGTCACAGAAAAGAACTCATGAGTATTCTGGTTAGAGCTGTGCAGAATATTTTTAGTGTAAATCAAGAGTTCTTTAAAATGTTCCAGTTATCAAGCAAAGACCTGAAAGTGGATGGACTTTGAAATCCATATTAATAAAAAATTGCATGAGATCTTAAAAAAATATTAATATTTTGATGAAAAAACTTTTGATCTCACATTTTACTTTTTTTCTTCAGCTTTTTTATTTCCTTGCCAAACTTGGAAGCCTGGAGTGAAAAAAATCTTAGTGATTTTCATACCATTCAATCTTCAGTTCATTTATGCAATCACTTGACCATGACTGTTTCTCATTTCAAAAGGACTCAGAGCCCTGCATTTCAGTTCACAGTTGTTCTAAGTGAATATTTACCTTCATCTTTACTTCTTTTGGTCCACCACCACCCAGAACAAATCCAGAAAATCCAAGATAACTGTGTCATTTGTGCTTTGTGATGTGATTCAGGGATTGGACAGGAGAAGGCAAATCTGTAGGATCCCGACTTATAGTGTGCTGTACAGTCCAAATAGGAGCAGAAAATTTTCATTCTTTTAAGTAATTGAGCTGTACAATTGATGATGCCAGGACAGATAAGTACCCTGTGAGCACAGATTTGTTAACATCTCATTGCAAATGTTCAGCTGGTGCCCTAAATGGTAAAATGCAAACAGAGTGTAAATGCACCAGCCCAGAGTGGCTGTTGGGAGGGGGAATGAGGATGAATTACTGCAGTATTTTTAGATGGTAGTATTCATAGTTATTTTTGCAGTGCTAAGAGACTTTGAAACGTTTGGAGTAACTCTATTGACATTGCACTGGGATTGCCAAGGACCAGGCACAGCTGCTTGGATGCTGTTAACACTCTAACAATGCCATTTCTCTCTCAGCATCTTCCTGCTTTGCAAAATTTCTGTGCATATTTCGTTGGGGTGATGTTTCTTTGCATTGATCCAACTTCTAGCAGCTTCTAACAACTTATTTATCACAGGATGCCAGGCAGGATTAGGGCTTGTTGTTAAGACCCCAGCAGAGCCTTCAGAGCTTATTTGTGGCTGGAAACTGCCAGGATGTGTCTTTGAGAGCATCGGCTGGAGTGGAGGAGAGGGAAGGGAAAATGCTGTTGTGGTGTGTTGTTGGGAGCAGGTAAGATGTTTGCCTTTTAATAATCTTTTTGATATTTGCAGCAGTGGTGTGGACAGGTGTGGGAGTCATTCATGCAAACACCACCCACGTGCATGTAATTACACTCACAGGAACTTGTGCTGTTACATGAATTAATTTAAACATCGTAGTAACTACTGTCTAATAACACACAGGTTCCCAGGGTACTCAGAGTATTAAATTGCAGATGAGAATTCCTTGGAGAGACACAGGCTGCAAATCTATTTGCTGCTCAAGAAGGGAAAAGCTCTGCTCAATGTATTGTGTGGCTGCAGCTCGAGTTCTCTGTGCTTGCTCAAGAATTGCTGTGATATATACATATATATAAATATATAAATACTTTCTAGGACCAGCAGCAAGTTCATTTGAGTCTGTCTCCATTTAAAACCCAGTCAGAGGGCTGTGCAATTTAATGATACTTAACATAGATTGCTAGTGGCTGCTGCCAAAGGTGATTTTCTACTTTTTCACTAAATGCTGCATGTAAAAAGCAGTAATGCTCCAGTGGCAGCAGTGTGAGCCTAACTTTGGGTTTAGCAAAAACATGAACATGGGAAAGCAGCAACGTTTTTGCATTCTGGGCTGAGATAGTCTTTGCTGTACTTTGTTTAAATTGGCCCTTAAGGATACATTCAATAGGACTAAATGAATAGGCATTCTTCAACAAATAGTTTATGATTTTGACCTCTGAATTTTGGCTCCTGTTCCATGTTTGCTTGGGAACCTTTCATCCACCCACCTTCGAGACCATGTGCCAATTCTTTCCTGCAACATTTTAAAAACAGTTTAAGAATTAGCAGCAAGGACAGGATTTATCAACAGCATAAGGGCAAGATTCTTATAGATCTCTGAAATTTGTTGGTGGTTGCCTTAGAGTACTGCAAGTATTATTTTTAATTTTTGTGAGATATACACAGAGGCTTCTGCCATACACTGCCACCAGACAGTCTAGCACATCTGGGACACTCTGAATTTCTCTGGTGCTTCTTGTCATGTTTCTTATTTAACAAGAAGGGATTGAACATATACCTATAATTAATGCATGAGAAGTCTGATATTAATAGATGAACTTTCTGTGCACCTTTTGTGTATTTACCCACATACTTAGGTAGTCAAAAAGAGACAAATACTAGAGAGTTTTTGAGAGCATTTTGGCTCATGAATTGTGTTGCTACTGAGTAAACCAATCTCTCCGTCTGCTAGGTCTGGCATTCTTAACTGTTAGACAAGTAATAAATAAAAAGAGGTTAAAAATTGAATTTGTTAGTAACACACCCCAAAATTTGGCTACATGCTGCTTACTTTCTTAGTAATCCCTTAATGGACAAAGAGAAATTGAGAATGAAACTTGCTTTGTCACCCGCTCAGTCTTCCAAAACATTTGGATTAGGTTTAAAGTGTACTCTTTCAAAACTGCCTTTAAGGAAAAGAAACAGGTTTCAGATATCATAAAAGAAAGGTAATCTGGAGAATACCTCTGGAGTATTCTGGAAATACAGAAAAACACTGAAATGAAAAACAAAACCCAACAAAAATAGCAAAACCAACTACAACCAAAAAACCCTCCAAGTATTTTCAGAAGGTTTTAGCTTGGATGTAAGACAATATTTGGAGAGACCTCAGCACAACATAGGAAGACCTGTAACAATATTAGGTTTTAAACTGCAGATGTGTTCAGTTTTTCCCAGTTTTTGGTGTGGGGTGGTGTCATATAGATATTTTGATTCCATCAGAACCTTTCCTCCTAAATGATCAACCTTTTTTGTCCCTGTTTCTGCTTCCATTGCGAGATGTGGGGCTGGCATGAGGTGCTCCTGACAAAAAGAAATATCTATAGACCTGAGAAAACCTTGCAGCCAATCCTTCCTTTGTTCCTGTTGGTGTCAGCTGCCCTGAAATACCTGATCAAGGATTTATATGATCAAATTGCCATCCTCCACACTTCTTTTGCAGACTGATTCTCTTCATCCCATGTTTATTGTTCATAATTAGCCATTTGTTGGTGTTAATTAGACACACATTTTCTTGCTCTGTAATCTGTGTGTGCATGCAAATTCGTTTCAGTTTCCCAGAAGTGGAAATAGATGAGCAAGCATTGTGAACTTATGGGGTAAATCACAGCTAAAAAATGAAATAAATTGAAACATATACTTGAATGGTTTCGGACTTCCCACATAGCTTTTGTTGGTTCTGGATATATATGTACTTAAAGCTGGGCTTCCCTTAATGAATTGGGTTATGGAAGCAGAGTAAGAAATAGATTACAGGCAGAGGGAATTACAGGGGGTCAGTAAAGGAATGTGAGAGGGAAGTGAGCAGTGAGTTCAGTGTGAGATCAGTGGCCCCTGAGAGGCAGCTGCAGAGCCTGCATCCCCCTGTGTGTCACACTCAGGGCTGGATCCTCCCCAGGGCACAGACCAGGTGAGGAATTGTGCATCAGTGGCAGATCCTGCATCCATCCCCCTGTGTGTCAGACTCAGGGCTGGATCCTCCCCAGGGCACAGACCAGGTGTGCATCAGTGGCAGATCCTGCATCCCCCTGTTTGTCAGACTCAGGGCTGGATCCTCCCCAGGGCACAGCCCAGCCCTCCATGGGGGTGAGGAGCTGTGCATCAGTGGCATTTTGCAGAGGGGAAATGGAGCGAGGCTGCCTGGCTCTGATGAGAACATTAGGCTGGAGTGATAGATTGAGCTGATATTACTCAGGTAGGGAAGGCTTTATATCATAACAGAATGGGGAGACAAGGAGATAAAACAATACTATGCTTTGTGTCAACAAGAAATGTGAAATGTGGGAGGGAATGCGTGGAATTATAAAAAAGAATGAATGGGTTTCCTTTCCAGCACAGAAGTCTTTGTATAAAATTCTTTGTTTACTGCTTGTTTCAAGACTTAGAATACATTTTCTTATGCTTTTCATCTACACTTTATTTGGGCATATGGAGACTGATTGAAACCTCAGTTCCTCAAACACTTAGTGCTTTGTATCATGATAATGATGCCTGCAGTGGGAATAGCAGCAATATTACAAGCAATAGGTTTGAGGAGTGAGAGATTCCCAGACTTCCCTGCACTTTCATTTGAAAAGTTCATGTATCTTTAATAGTGAGGATCACATTGCAATTAAATACCTTACCAGTGCCAGGATGACTGTGCTGAGAAGCAGTGCTCGCTCTGCAGCCTGCACAGAATTTTATTTTACGATTGATAAGATGCATCAGGTTACAGCTGTCCCTGGCTACTCATCTCAGGAGATTAGAGCTGGCAGCAGTCTCAAGAAATCTGCCAGTTTATTCCTTCAGCCCAAGATCAATTAAACCAAAACTGTCCCTGAATAATATTTGCTCAACTTTATGCTCTCTTTGAAAGGAAAAAACAAACAAACAAACACACAAAATAATAAAAACCCACTTCTAGTAACTAAATTATACATATATGTAAATGCTTATTTAGGGGATGAGAAGAGATAGCTTACATTGGTTCTTTTAATAATAAACTAATCTGAAATTTATCCTTTCCTCTTTCCTCTCTTATTTTACCAGCTGTTTTGGAAGCTAAGTTCACATGCTTTTGTATGTATGTCTATCCTCCTGTGATGTTATGGTATCATCCTCATCAATATTGTGTGGATAGTGAATAGTGAAATATTCGTCACTTTTTTAAGTCAGGTTTTGTCACTTTTTAGATTTTTTTTTTTTTTTTGGTGTTTCAGTGTTTTCCTTAAACTGAATATTCAAACTGGGCTTAGGTTTTGTTTTTAGTTCAAGTCTCCATGAAGCCTTTTAGATATTGATAAATATGAGTTTAAATACCCACTTTAGTGTATTTTTTGTAACATGCTGAATGAAACAAGAGGAAAATACATTGGTTTGCTCAACTAAAAGATGATCAGACACCTCATAATACAATCCAAAGATATTACTAGAAGTAGGTAAGAGAAAGAGTAGCTATTTTATGCAGAGCATTATTTTTGAATATTTAATATAAAACACTGAAAATGATATCCACTTTTTGTCTGCTTAGTTTTGTTTTCTCAGCAAACTTTGTGCAGCAAACTTTTTAGAAGTTTTATTCACAGTGGGTATGATCCAGCCCTGGAGCTAAACAAGACTTTTCCTGCATCTGAAACTTTTGATTGTGTAGGTTTTGCCCGGAGAGAGTCAGAGCACACGAGCAGGGGAACTCTCCCTCCTGTATCCTCCACAGCCCCCAAGCAGAGCAGAGGAAATAACTGAGTTCTCCTCTTCTTCAGTTGTCAGTAAATAGCTGAAAACATTTGAGGAAGTTCTGGGTCCTTTTTCAGAACTTCCACGAGGAAGTTTGCAGCCCTTGCATCCGTGGAACACTTGTAAGGAAGTATGTGGCATTTAAGAAGATGGTATGTAATAGAAGAATTTAAGAGGATTTTTTGGAGGAGAAAAAAAGAAAATACATTCTGGCTGATCTGTCGCAGTGCTCTGTGACAGGTATCTGCCTACAGGGGATGCTCAGGGCAGAGCAGGACAAGGGAATCTTGGGGTGGTCACTCACAACTCCCCAGTGCTCCAGCAGTCGGTGGCCTTGTGACTTCTGTAAAGAAAAAAATGTTTCAATCCCACCTCATTTATTTCTGGATAGGATTGAGTGAATGAGGCAGGGTGTTGCAGGAAGAAGAAAGATGTCCTCGTGCTTAGTGACCTGGAGAATTGTTTTTCTGCCTGCTCCTGGCACACAGTAATTCCGTGCTGGTTACTAAACCCACGCTTGATAAGGGTTTGCCTGAGCTGTGAACACCCTGGGCCTGTGGCTTGGAATGCAGTGCACACCAATGCTGAGACTTCACAGCTGCAAATGGAGAAAATTCTTCTGCCTTGGATATATAAAGTACAATATAGCCCTAAATCAGATTGTGGATTTCTGGCATTGCATCTGCTATCTCTGGAAAGGAATATCAATATGCACTTATCTCTGATAGTTGTTATGAATGTGTAGTGCAGGAACTAATGTCTGATGAGTGTCACAGAAAGGCTCTGAAGTAATTAATCATTTTGTCCAGTCAGAGTTTAAATAGTGTACAATAAACAAGGCACACTACCATACAGAAAACAGTGGGGGTAAAACTGATAATATTGAATAAGTGTCAGCAAGTGATTTATTTGCATCTTGTGCACTGATTAATGGTAGTTTTTTTCAGAAATAATGTGGGATTTTATCACATGAAGACTGTGATTTGAACTGGATATGTGAAAGTAGCCTATCTGAATCATGACGTTTCCTAATTTTGGGGGCCCATTTCTGACATTTTAGTGATTTGTGCAGGTTGTGTCCTTGTGAGACCCATAATCATTTCATATGGTCTTAAACATCTCTGGTCCTTACTATTTCAGCTCTTTCTATCATCTTGCATGGCAGCAAATTTTTTAAGAAAGCAATTTGACTGGATGATGAGGTGGACATGCAAGTCCTATAAGGCCTAACTAGGCAGTGTAGCAACTTCATCATCACTGGCATCAGATTTTCTTCTCATATATGGAAAAAGAAAGAAACAGAAAGAAAAAATCCCAAAGCAAAACCCTAAAATTAGAAACACATGAACTTGGAGCAGAAAGATACAAGTTTTTGCTGTTATGACTCTATTACAGTCATGCAGCAGCAACAGAGGAGATTGTGATATTCACTCTGTACATAGAAAAGTGACTTTCTCTTGTGAGTCATGTCTGGAAAGAGAACTCAACAACTCACTGGTATTATCAGTAAAGCAGCATTTTATCAAATGAGTCTGTTGGCTTTTTCATACAAGGAGAAGTGTGAATTTCCCAAAGGTCTGGTGGTTTGGAAGGTGCTATTTAGAATTATTCCTATCATTATGTTAGACTTAGTCTGCATCACGCAGCCAGGCCCCAGGTAAATGGGAGCTCTCTGGGGGGAACTCAGGAGCCTGATGAGTTTCAAAGGCTTATTTGCCAAAATACTCTGGTGAATAGGAATCTAGAGCTGCAGTATTTATTTTTGTCAAGTAAAAAAAAATAAACCCTCAACTGAAGACCTAAGAAAACAAGAAAAGAAATAGCATTTATTGTAAGTCCCTGAAGGAACTAACCACTGGCTTTACCTTCATTGGCTCTGCAGCACAGCAGCCTGTGGGGATTTGTGTGCATTTCTACCTTTGGAGGCCAAATTTAGTGACAGGAGATGTGATGGTTTTTCACAATAACAAGGATTTGTTCAGAAAACAGTACAGAAATTACATATTTACCAGCCAGAAGTTTCAACAGTTGTAGGCATTTTATTTTGGTCATGTCTGCAGCAAGCACATAAGTTTGTTTCCAAGTTGTGTTGGAAACATTTCTTATTAACACAATCACCAACCTGTAGTGAGTGTTCTAAAGCATATTCAGGTCCTTGGATTCATACTAATGCTAATAAACTCCAAAAAAATATTAGCACCCTTTCCAAAATGACCAGTACTGATTAGAAAAAAGGAAATAATTTCACCACTTTATTTGAGAGGCTGTACTTTTAATAATGGAGTTTTATTGGATTTATTTAATGGAATGTGATGTGACATTTTCTAAAAAAAAGTTATTGAGACCTGGTTGAAAACCTGATGAAGTGAAGAACAGTTTCTGTGTTGACTTCTTTAGGCTTTGGTCTTTGAGTACTCTTCAAAATTATATGAAACACAAAGTAAAATCCATTATTTCCTCTTGAGTTCTTCTGAACCCTTCCAAGTGAAAGTTCATCATCTTCAAAGTTCCCTTTCCAGAGCTCAAAGTGTGAAAAGCTTCACACAATATGGCATAAGAAAAGCCAATGCATATTTGTCTCCTTAACAAGTTAATAATCCAGGTTTTTTGCTTACTTTGAGAATCATGTCATTTCATATAAAGCTCTGCATCAGAGCAGCTTGGAGGCAGCACCCTCTGATGCTGAGCATTATTGCTGTAATCAGGGGCTGTCAGGGGAGGGGATGCAAAGGGGATGCTCTGTGTGTGACCATGGCAGCAGCACACACCCCATCCATCACCGCCAGGGTGGGCAGCAATCTGCCTCTGGGTCCGTGCTGGACACCCTGACCTCGGTGTGAAAATGCTCCGTTCCTGTGTTCAAAGCTGTGCAGTGAATGTGTTGGACAACATGAAAAAAAAATCATAAATTTCAAGGAGATCTCAAACTTTTGTTACTTTGCTCGTCATCTGACTCAAAGTTTAATCACTGTTATCTGGTCTGAGTTTTTATAGATAAAATGCTGTTATGTGTTTAGAGTGAAAAATATTTTGAAAATTTTGAATCTCCATGGATTCATAATTTTTAACAAATTTTGAATAGTAATATTGACAAGCACACACACTCATGTAAATACTTTGCAGTGTGCACTAACTCAGCCTGATTGTACCCCCTCCTTCCTTTATACACTGACACTGCTACCTAGTGAGTATATTCCACAGTTAAAATGAAATGGTTCAGATGTCTAATAGTAATTGTGAGTCATTCCTCCTCTCCATAATGTGGAGTACAGAGAATAAATATAGTTTTCAGGTTTGGTAGTAAACACATCATGTGGCTCTAGTTAGAAGATCATGCTCTGTGGTTTTATGGCCAATATAAACTCTCTCTATTGATTAAGCACAGTAATGTTGTTGGAGTACCTGGGAAGGCATTCAGTCAGTACCCACAGAAGTGTCTGCATCTGGCATCACATTTGTCTCAAAGAAATTCTGCAGCACTCCGCAATACACAAAACCCTTGGAGGTATTTCAGAGCTGGGATGAGCCCTTTCTGCTGTCAAGGAACCTCTCTACAGCAATTTCAGTGATTGCTGCAGAGAAAGTTAGTGTGTTACTGAATACTGCGAGGCCAGTAAATAATTTAAAGTAATTAAACTATAAAGTGGTTTCTTTACAAAATATTAGTGTGGAAAATTCTATTTTTTTAATAAGTAAAATTTCAGTAGCAAAGTCTTACTCCAGCAATTAGCATCTTTTTCTTAAGAAAAAAGGAGAAGATGGAGTTCCTAGTTTTTCATAAATTAGGGGGGTGTGCTATTAAAAATGAAGATTTTCTGTCACCTGTCTCCAGTTCTTCCCATACAGAAATTATCTGCTAGAGAGTAATAACTTAAACAATTTAAAACAAAATTCCTTGAGATAAAACCTTTTGGAACAAAGCAAATATAGAAAATAACATTTGGCTATTGCAAATCTCACACATTGCAGCCCATTCACACACCCTGGGCAGGAAACACTTCCCTGGGGACAAAGATTTGCCCTACTACCAAAAAGCAGGAAGTGGAGCTCTTGCCAGCTTTGAAAGAAAAATATTTTTTAAATTAGGTACAGAACTGCTGGAGTCTATGAGCAGAATAACTTCCTGTAATAAGCTTCTTGGACATAGTCAATAATTTTGTTGTTTCCTCTACTTTCTTGGGTTTATTTCCCCCTAGATACCACTTCACATTCCTAGCAGAAAAAAATTGGTGTAATTGAGAAAAGAGGATATTTTTCTTCTTTTTCTCTTTCTTCAACCATCCAATAGATTTTTCTTTCTGTCGAAGGAAACAGTTCATGAAGATGGACAAAATTATCTTCAGCTGTGTTAGTACCTGCATGAATCCTTGCAAGCTCCAAGGATGTCACTCATGCTCCAGTGTTAAAAATGCATAATTGGGTTTTAGAGGGGCACATTAAACATCAAATTAGGATGACAAAGAAGGGAAAAGTAAAAAGCACAGTATATGTGGCTGAAAGGGTTATTTGGATGGGCTGTGTGGTGTGAACAGGGGGTATTGGCAGAAGCAGCATGTTTTGCAGCAGAGCTCAGGATTTGCTTATCCTGGAGGTGAAGGGCTGATTCCATTTCTTTTTTTGCCAAAGAATATCCAAGTTCTCAGCAGCAACCTCATAGGAGTGTCTGAATTCTATTCCTTGAGAACACACAGTGATTCACATCAAGTTGCTTTCATTCTCCACTGTTCCCACTGTTCCATGTTGTACACAATATTTAAATATTTAATAAAGCAGAAACTGGGACCGTATCCAGTAGCTACTAAGTAAGTCCCAGAGTGACCATTTTTATTTTCCTATTGTAAATTGTGATTTACATTTATTTGAATTGGTTTTCCTTTTGTTAAACAGAATCAGAAATATTTTCTTTGATCTGGATGCTTTTTAAAAAATTATTTTAGTGGGAGGAAAAATCATTTGATCAGTTCAAAATTCCCCTATTTTTATAACAAGATAACCCTTTGTTACCTATGAGTTAGAGCCTATTTTTTCCATTATCTAATCTGTCAGTTTAATGTTTAATCCTTGTTTTCAGAATTGCTGATTTCGGGTCATTGTCACTTACTAGTCCAGCTGAGAATAGGAAGATATATAATATATTCCTTCTAAGCTTTGTCATGAGAGTCACCTTTCCTATGACAAAAACCAAGAGAATTGCAATTGTTCAGCCTGGAGAGGAGAAGGCTCCAGTGAGACCTTAGAGCACCTTGCAATTCCTAAAAGGGCTACAAAGGGACTTTTTACAAGGGTATAATGTTATCTTTTCTTTATACAGATTTCTTTACTTTTACATATTACTGCTTCAATTAAAAATGCTTAATGATTTCTCAGTTTGTTTAATCATTAGATCTAAGATTTCTGTGTTCTTCACAAATCTTTGAAGTCAGTATACATACATTCATATACAGTTGCAAATATTACCATAAGCATTTCAATATTCTAAATATTCTTCAGTAATCTTTATTTATTTCATCTCTTTAATGACTAGTTATAAGTTTGCCTAATATCCAAAAGAGTAGAACATATATAGCAGGTCTTAGAAAAGCATTTGGAGGAACAGACACTCTTCACTAAATAAAACAATTTGCCAGTTCCTGGAAATTGCTTGTGTTCAACTCTTTGCCTCATACTTTGATTTCATTTTCTCAGGATATACTGTGTCCTGAATGCATTTTGGGATTCTACATTGAAAAATAATCTAGTGCTCCTAAACAATATTTAAAATGACATTTTTATTATGTTGGCATGAAGCACGTTGCTGAATTGCTTTTAATATGATAATGTTTTGTAGTTTACTATGCCATAAGTGCAGTTTGGCAGTTGAGTTTACATGAATATTTCATCCAGAAAAGGCCATGAATTTGTAATTATAAATAGACCTGTTCAACAGAAAGAGATGGATGATTCTACAGCTACTAATTTTCCAAGGAAGTGATATGTAGTTGAAGACTGAAAGCAAAGACTCCCAGCTGCAGAGGGCCATCTGCAGATCACTCTAGGCACTATTACAGAGGATAGCTACCTTTCCTCTGGATTAGTTGGAGTTGTTTATGATGCTCAAGCTTTTGTGTCTTGGCTCCTTCAGCTGTGTATTTGCAAAAGTACTCACTGATCAAGGAGGTAAAGCCAGGCTGTCTTTCCTCCTTGACCTTATTTTGTTCACCAGCTCACCCAGCAGCTCACTCTGGTTTAACTATTTAATGCCAATCTCCATACAGACATTACATCACATATGACATGTTCAGTATAGTGAATAACTTGTGTAAATTCTCTGAAATGCCAGTAGTGCGCTAAGAAAGCAACACTAAAACATTCAATCTTACTTTTGTGCATTTTTGGATATTCTTAATATGACTTGACTGCCTCCAGTTTTATTCAGTGGTCAGCATTGCTCCCCTACAGCTGAAAAATATATTGAAATTCTTGTCAGACTCTATTGTAATATCCTCTTTTGTTTTAATGGTTTTAGCTTCATTTTACTCTGCTACTGCGTTGAAAACATCTTCAGTGCCAGATCCTCCAAACAGGCACTGCAGTGACTTTCCTGCTGAGAATTCAGCCCACTGTGGTCAGTGCTGCACATCAGCAAGATGAGCCCTGATGCCTTTGGCACATTCCAAAGGCTTTCCCTGAAGGACCTGGTAAAAGAAGTTTGTGAGATACAGTGACAGAGAGAAGCAGCACAAACGTGCTACTGTGATTATTGATTGGGGGAAATGATTTATCCAGGTCAATTCCATCCGACAGCTGTGATATTAATTGCTAGAGATACAGACAATGAGGGATAGGGAAGCTCTACTGCAATGTTCTATCTTAGCATGCTGTATTTACTGTAAACTACTCTACTGTGTTTTCCAGGTCTCTTAAAGCCTAAAATGTTGCCCTTGGTTGTGCCTGTGCAATTCCCTAGAAGGAAATAGAGCTGTCTTGCAGAGAAGTTTCTCTGTGTCCATATATGCCCACAGAGAAATGAACAGCTGTGGAATGAACATGTTTAGGTGGTTTTGATACACCTTTGGAAATATTAAAAAATAAATTAGAAAAAAAAAAAAGTATAATATGGAGAAAGAAACCAGGAAAGCATTTGGAAAGAAAATGGGGGGAATACACCATTTGTATGTAATAGCTATATAAATAAGGAATGGAGAGTTAAGAATTGAATTCCTTCTTGAAAGAACTAAACAGAGTAGAGGTTAGAGGCTAATTTTCCCTCCATCAAAGTTAATGGCAAGGCATCCATTAACTGTAATAGGACCTAGATTAGCCTCAAAAGTACTTAACTATAGCAGGATAAAAGAATGCAGTGATGATGATGATGGAATAAAATGGAGTGCAAATGGATATAAACATGTTGGTATGGAACAACATCTTTAGGAATACACAGTATTTTCAATTATCAGTCCTGGGCTTTAAATGGAAGAGAGGAGAAGGGAAGAAAAGACAGGAGAAGAATGAGGAGGTTGAGGTTGATGCTGAAGGGGATGATACATGAGATTTATATTAAAGGTTGATACAGTGAGATTCAACAGTCTCAGACTGATGTCTAGAAAACGTCTTTGCAAATACCTCTATGGTACACTTGCATTAAAGGCCAAGAGAAGAGTGGGAGACTCACCCCAAAAGTAAAAATATGAAATTAATTTTAAAAATACAAATAATAATTTTAAAGGAATGAAAAAAAACACACACAAAAAATCACCCACCAAACCAAGGGCTCAAGAAAATAAAAATTTTCAGCTTAGGCTTACTTTCAAAACACCCTGAGGTCTTTAGCAAACAACATAACCTCTCCTTATCTTCGATCCCTAACATTTACCCATTTTATACATTAAATATTAATGTTTTCCAATGGTTTGAAAAGCTTCTAGTAAAGTTTGAAAGCTTCTAGAGTGCTAGAAAAATACTTGTTTATTGTTTGATCATATTCCCAAACCTTGAAGAAAGTTGGACTCTTCGATATTTTCCCTACAGACAAAGCAAGCATGGTGTAATATGAAGTGGAAACAAACAGCATTGTTCTGTTCAAATAACTGTTCCCTTTTAACTGTGTTTTTAAATTGCATGAGTTAATACTGATACAAAACAAAACCACTGAGAATTATTTTACTATTTTCTATCCCAAATAAAGAATATTGTGTCTTTAGGGTTCATTTTTTCCCATCCAGGAGATGTTCCAATATCTATATCTATTCAGTTACCTAGTATCTATTTATATACTTGTTAATTTTTCTTGAATACTTTTTCCCTACACCTCTTTTCCATTTCAATCACACTTATGGAAAATATTTGATTTCAAAGGCAAGCAGACATTGCATCCTGTCCCTTTGTCTTACCTTCTTAATTAATTTCTCGATGTATTTATAGGCATATTTTCTTTATCCTTAATGGCTGTACACTTGATATAATCTTCTTAGAGTGTCTGTGCTTTCATAAATATGCCTTTCCATAAATGAAAGGTTTTTTCTTAAAGGTTTTGGTCTAAATTTTCTCAAAAATGTATTGTGAAAGCAGCCTGTCACAAATGCTGAGGAAAGGTTTCTTGTTTGCTGTGTCTGCATTTTCCCCAAGAAATATTTGCATTAATAAAACTGGCAAAATGATGTCTTAATTTTGACAGACTGGCTGCATGAAAAGAACAAAAACCAGTTATCTTAAGAAGAGCAATAACCAAAACAAACATGTAGGTCAGGAGTTCTCAAATGACTCATTTTTATTCCATGAAAGAGTAGAAAACTGTCAAGGCAAATTCAAATAGATTTTGAAATGGAAGGGCTGACTCCACTTTGATTTGCATTTTACAAAGCAGAGGCTTCAAATTACACAAGAGGAAGGAGTTCTTTGTGTCAGAAATACATGTTTTGGCGTTTCTCTGAAAATCCAGCCATACTTGTTGAAATGGTAAGTCCTTGAACAGCTTCTGCACATGCTTTGAAGAGATTTGCTAAATGTGAAAAGAAACATGTGGCTCAGAAGCTTTTCTTTGTGTTGCCACAGGCAGCTTCTTCTGGCCTACACAGTCAGTTCCTGTGGCCATTGGCTGTTCCTTGGCTCTGAGCTGCTCCAAGTGCAGAACTGGTCCTGCTTTCCTGACAGATGCTCAGGAAGTCAGAGAAAGGCAGCTCCCGCGTGTGTTGGTGGTGTTGGTTTGGTGATTCCCATCAGAGAAAGGCAGCTCCCAGGTGCGTTGGGTGATGTTTGTTTGGTGATTCCCATTACAGAAAGGCAGATCCCACATGTGTTGGGTGATGTTGGTTTGGTGATTCCCATCAGAGAAAGGCAGCTCCCAGGTGTGTTGGGTGATGTTGGTTTGGTGATTCCCATCTCAGTGCCAGCAGTCTGTGGTGCCAGGAGAGCAGGGCACCAAGGGAACATGTTGCACAGTGCGGCAAAGAGAGGAGATGCTTCTCCAGCTCCTTCATAGGTTAACTCAGTGGGCTGTGGACAAGAGGTGCTGAAGTCCTTTTAGCCAGGAAAATTAAATAATGTAATCTCAAAGCTATCCTAGCTCTTTTTAATGATTTTTCCTGTGGCAAAATCAGAGTGAGCAAAAGTGATGCACTCTTTAAATTATAACAGTGTCCATAACTGAAGAAAATATCAAAGTTCATAAGAAGAGTGGTGAACCACCTCCTCCTTCAAAATACAGTGTGCTTTTCCTGGAAGAACTTTGCAAAACATTTTATGTTGTTTTTTTCCTAATGCCTTTTCATTATTCTGCTGTCCAGAAGGTGAAACTGTGGTCAGTGCATTAGGCTGGGACTTGGCAGGACTGAGTTCAGGTCACTACAATGCTGCTGGATTTCTGTGGGAGCCTGGACCCTAATTAGTGCTGGTTTGGCTTCCTGTCCATGCAATAGTGTTAATTCATTGTTACTTGGTGGACTAATATGAGAATAAATACCTTAGATGTATTTATATTCTCACAAAAAAGTTATCAGACAAGTCTTTGGATAAAAAACAGATTGAATGAACACTTTCATAATCATGTGAAAGACAATCTGCAATAAAACTGATATAATTTTTACAATGAATTTGTTTAAGTGTAAATTCTAGACCTACTATGAAAAGAACACAAAATCTATTATGGCAAGGAGCAATACAGTGATTACACCACTGAGCTGAGGTTGCTACTCTGACTTTGCCAGAAGCATCTGCTGACATGCAAGGAAAGAGCAAAGTTGCTGGTGAATAATCACTGAGGTTGGTACAAACATTCTGTGTTTTAGTGGAGTAGATAACACTGCCCCAGCTGCAACAGGAAAGGTTTGCACAGTGTGGGTTTATGGTTTGCTCAGCTCTGCTATTACACCTGTCAAGCCAAGACAGCACCATTGTCAAGCATCATTTCACATTGTGAAATGTCAGAGCCCGGGGCCAGGGAGGCATAACTCAGTGGAAGGACCTCACATGTAAGTTCACAGACCTAATTATGAGATCTTATAAAAATATACCACGTACTTTGAGTTAGTGGGAGTTCATAGTTCACATTTCAGAATCTGACTTTAAGCCTCTAACTTGCGATGCTCTCACATAATTTTCAAGTAATCCAAAACATCATAGAAACCACCATTTATTTTCTTTCTTTTTTTTTTTTTTGTCCTTAAACCAATAACCTATTGTGAGCTTCTTTTACCTTGAATGAAAGGGCAGGGCAATATGTTATTTCTGTGTCCTATAGAAAACAAACCTTCCTGTTATCTGTGCTCATCACAGCTGCTGCTCGAGAGGCTGAGCAGTGCATGTGTCACTGACTTCTCTGAACGGCAATGGGCCCAGTCACATGTAACAGATTCCCTCAGCTACTTGGCTTTCACTCAAATCTAGTAGTTAAACCTGAAATATTTTTCAGTGTGCTGCTTGCCCTCATGTGTACAAAGAACTGACTGCCAGCATCTGAAATACTGCATTTATTCTGCTGCCAATCTAAATTCATGCTGGCAACAGCTGATGGAAATTTCCTTATGTGTAGAGTCTAATTGAATAAACTTTGGTTTTGATTTCTAGAATGCTTATGAAGTTTAATGCTTATAAACTGTTAAAATCAGAGGAAAAACTTTCCAAAGATTGCTAATATGGCTACTAAAAATAAACTTAACACTAATTTCTTTACAGGCTCCTAGTATAAACTAGGCTTTCTCCTGATGTTTAAAGCAGGCTAGAGTACACTCTTTATTATTTTTTAATGCTATTATAATTATGTATCCTGAGAAAATAGGCATCTTTGCAGGCAGCATCAAAGCCTAGAAATCAGTGTTAATAACACACCAAGCTCCAACCTCTGCCAAAGTCCAATAATAAATCTAAGGGACCAGTTCTCTCTGTTATCTGATATATTACTTTTCATTTAATCTCTTGTCTTGTCTTTTCCTGCTATTGGACACTTTTGTGATTTAGCTGTATGGAGTGCTGGGCCACCTTGCCTAGGCCATGTTGTTGCCAAGAAAGGATGGAACAGATGCTCCTTGAGGTCCCTTTCAACCTGGGATTCTGGTACTGCGATACTGACGGATTTCTGCTGAGGTCAGGTGTGTTGGGACTGGCTGAGGCAGAGGTCAGAGCCCTCACAGTGCTTGCAGTGGCAGCTGGATGGGTGCAGGTGCCACAGCAGTGTTTTGGTGCTGCTGAGCAGCGCTGCCCTGGGACATTCCTTCCCCCAGCAAAGGGGATGGCAGTGGGCAAGGTCCCGGGAGGGGACACAGCCAGGCCAGCTGTCCCAAATGAGCCAAAGGGCAATTCCACACCGTGTGATGGCAGCTCAGATACCCAAGCTAAGGGAGACATGAGGAAGGGGGGTGTCAGTGAGTTTAATTTCAGTGAGTTTCCAGCGTTGGCCTTGCAGAGGAACCATTACCCATGCTGATTCCCACTGCCTGGGAAGTGTTCGGACATCGCTGCTGATGGGAAGTACAGACTGAGCTTCTTCCTCTTCAGCTCTTGCACGCAGATCTCCACTTGTTTCTTTCTTTTTGCTGTAATAAAACTGCCTTATCTCACCCTGCTGGTCATTCTCTATCTTAGTCTCTCCCCTGTCCCAGTGGGAAGGGAGTGACAGAGTGACTGAGTGGGCACTTGGCCAATCTTGGGTTGGATTAGGTGGGGGTACATTTTACCTTCTAGCCAAAACACTCCTCTTGGAGCTGTTGGCTGTCAGTGGGCATAGTCTGGGTCAGTTCTGCCTTCTCATATTCTACTCATCAGCCAAGAAAAGCCTGAGCTAACATTAATGCCCACAGGCAGTTTATATCCACTGCAGAGATGTTACTCTGTTGCGTGCAGAGTTCTGTGCTCGTAGTTCATGCATGTACAGACAAATCTAAAACTGTAAACTGCCACTCAACCACACTGATGTTCAACTCAAAAAATGTGTTTAAGAATCTGTAATGTGTCACACATTACATCACTTGATAGTGATTTTTATACAAGATGATGTGTGTATGCTAATTCTATTGATGTGTGATGGATTTATTAAACTAAAATAGTTCCATTCACTAGGATTTTTTTCAGTGAAATTATTTTGCTGTCTTGTCAAATAGGGTAAATTTTGTTTGAAATGAGAGATCCTGCCTCTTAGTATTCCACGTCTACCCAAACAATCTAAGTCCATTATAACTTATGCACCCAACAAACTCATAGGAAAAAAAATATTACAGCATGATAGAAGTCAATCCCAAACTCACCAATATTATTTTGTGTTAGGGGAAGTGTTCTGTGGCAGAGCATCAAGACTTCCTGGAGAGTTCAGCTGTGCTGAATTACTGCACATCATCATTAAGTGAGGAGAAGTGCCTGAGCAAAGTCAGCTGAGGTTCCTTTACATTTATCTGTATTCATTGTAGGAGAAGCAGCTCCATGTTCTGCATACCAGATCTCTGTTCCTGGCTCCATGTAGAAGCAGAAGGAGGAGAATCTGGTCCTGATTCCCTGTGACCAAAATGAATTTTAGTTTGAGAAGCCTCACAAAGGTATGGTTCCTACATTCAGAAATAGGTGCTTTTCGTGTGTTTGGCAGTTTCCTTTATTAATAGCTAGACTTCCACTTTACACTATGAAATTCTAAGTTGAATTATTCACATTATACTTAAAGAGCTGTATTGTGAAAGCTGGACCAGGGTAGAGGTAGGAAAGGTAATAACATCTTTAAGAGGTTACTGTAAGGTGTAGGATTAGTTTTTATGGCATTTTTCAGCTGAATTTTAATGTCTCATGGGGACCCTAGAGATACTGAGCTACTTGTTTACCTGTGTAGATATGGAAAACTGTCAAAATTAGCGCATGTGAAAATCAGGAGATGGGGGTAATGTCATGTATTCAAATTCAAGGACTACATTTATTAATGAAATGCTGGAGAAAAAGGTTTCATCTGAGTTTTTTTCCTTCTCAGGCTTCAGCTTTTGATAGTGTAAAATCACTTTTTATTTTTCTGGTAGCTGTTGTAGAACAGTAAGTGTGAAAATTATATACAAATGAATGAGAATTCTCCTCCTGATTGAAAGTATCACCGGCTTTTACTTTAGCTCTTCCTACTGTTGTGGTTACTGATGTCCATTGCTCAAGGACTTTTCTTGGAAGAGTTTTATGTGTTTTGTGTTTATGTAAATTACAGAAGAGCCAGGAGATGCTGCAGCCCCAGAGCTGCAGGCAGGATTTGCTGAGCAGATGCTATGAGTGTTTTCTGAGGGATATTTTTTGATTAGACACTCTTTATTATTTTGTAACTTCCTTCTAACATGAAACAATATTACAGGTTTAGTAATGTGTGATCAGGATGTTCTTTATTGCAGTAAAAATAGGGAGAAAAAGTAATATTAATTGCTTTATACCATTCCATTGCAGAAATGGCCAAGTTGAAATACCTTAGTGGTATGATAGGCCAGTGTACTTGTGGTTTTTAACAACCACATTTTTAACACCCATTTTCATTTTTTCTTGCTCTGTCTTAGGCTAAATAGGAAATTCTTCAGAGGGAGAGGACCATAATGAGCTACACTTCCACACAATAGGGCCTGATATCAGTTTGTGATCTTCCAGTATTTTCTTACTATAAATGTAAATGGCAAGTAATTAAAAGTGCTGCAATTTTAATTTTAATTTTTATGTGGGTGTTATATCCTATAGGGAATGTAATTATGTTTTTTATTATGTGGATTCACTTCTGAAGATTCCTTAAAAAACATAATGTATTCAGTGGAGCTTAGAACAGATCTTTGCCCCCTCTCTAAAATAGAGTTGGCTCTCATAATTATGATTTTCTTTTATAATTTCACTATTTTAGGGCCTTACATCTGGGCTTGGCTTTTCAATAACTTTTTCCTGACAATTTGTAGTAAATAAGTTGCTCATTTAACAATGGGAATAAAGATTTTAACATGTATTTTTCTTTCTCCAATGTATGTTTTAAATATCAACAATTTTCTAATGAGAGCTTCTCACTACCACATTGATTGTATGGGTAGAGTTACTAATTAGTTTGAAAAAAGTCATAATAAGGGAGAGAAAAAAGCATATTTAACTACCTTTGCCTTGGTGTCTGTCTTGATGAACTCTCTCTGAGTGCAGGAGCAGTAACAGAGACTTATTGCTTTGATTTTAGTTTTCTGAGAGTTTTGCTTCAGGACATTGGGGCAGAAGTGGAGAAAATTAATGAGAATGGAGGGGACAGAGAGAGAGAATAATCCCAAATTCAGCTATGAAGGCCATTTTTTCCATGTCTTTCATGGTAGATTTCAAGCTTCATGGTTTTAAAAGGAGACTCAATGAGGCTTGTGGGTCCCTTCCAGCTGAGGATGTTTGATGGGGACGATGAAACAATCTGAAATAACTTTTGCTGAACAGTGTAAAATGTGTAACACGTAAGATTTGAAATTCAGCTGTTACCTGGTGCCCAGTATAACACTGATATGTGATTATATCCAAGACATCTTGTGTTAAATTAAAAATCCAAGTAAAAAATTTTAGAAGTAGGGCTTGATATTAAATATTGGGAGAGTTTAGTTATTTATGGTGAATTACTCAGGTTATTCTGTAATCTAGGCAACACACTTTTAAAAAAAAGTAATATGCATTAAGATCTTCTGAAGAAATAATGAAGAATGAGAATCACTGAAGGCATTAATCTTATTTTGAGAGGTAGGTACAATCTGGTCATCCTTGTTCAAGAAAAATGAACTTAAATGAGAACAGATGGAAAGAGGTGCAATTATGATGATTAAGCGAACAGTGAATCTATCATATGAGAAGAAATTAAAGTGTGTTATGTAATAGGACCTACTTATTTAGCCTGGTAAAATGAAGACAGAAGCACATGATTCATCTTTGTAAATAAAACCAAGGGTTAAACACAGGGAAGGAATTGCCAGCATTTGATAAAGTGCTTAAAACCTGGCATGAATGAATGCAAACTGGATGTGTCAGAGTCCTTCAGCAGCATTTTAAGATGCTGGAAGAGTACTCTGATACTGAAAAACACCTGCTACAGGTGTTCTCAGTTCTCCTCCTTTTTTCCAGGCAGGAGGCACAGCCAGGGTTCTTCTAGCCTGGTGCAGCATCTGCAAGGAACATTTCATGTTACAGAGACTGACCCAAATTTTAATAATTATACTTTTCTTAATAATGGCTGTCTTTACCCTGCTTTCTTATGTCATGGGAGAAAGTTGCAGGGAGGGCTCCAAGGGTATTTTAAGATTTTTTAAAACCTTGCTAGTATAGAAAATATTACATCAAATATTGGAAGAAGTGCTAGTAAGCAAGTGTTAGGGCAAGCGAAATTACTTGAAGTACAAGAAGGTATTATGCATATCTTAATATGTGACAGTGAAAATAAATTGTTGATGCCATTATTATTTTAATGCATATTTAATAAAAAAGTCTTCAGGAGACTGAAAGCTGTGAATTTAGTCACTGTTTTTAAAATGACAGCATACATGAAAGGTTGAAAATTAGAGTCCTGTTAAGCAAAATATTTTCAGTCTGTTGGTAGAGAATTCTAATTCATGGTTGCCAAAAGGACATACATAGAAAATTATAACTTAAAGGACATGAGTAAGCGAGGATTTCTGAAAGGTGAGTCATGTTAAACAAACAAGATTACCATCTTATAAGTGACTGGCAGGAGAAAAAATGGCAGATTTAGTATTTCTCTATGTCAAAAAAAAAGCTCTTTCTTTTTACCAAGATTTTATGCAACAGATTGTTGTACAGGCTATCAGAATAGGGATTGGATGCTCAAGGTTTTTAATACTGATAATACCCAGAGTAGCAGGGAATGGGAAGTGCATATTGGTGATTGTTGAAGACTGGAATTCTTTTCTTTCTTTGTTGCAACCATTTCTCTTCAATAATTTAATTATTGATTCAGTTTAAAACATGTAAGGTAATAAATATTTCAGGTGGTACTAAAGTAAAAAGATGCTTTAAATGGCAGATGGTTGCAATTGCTTTACAGGATAATTTCTGATAAATTAAATGGACATACCAGGGGGTGAAAAATTAAATGCAATAGATTTAAGTGTTAAGTGATGCTCCTGGGTTGGTGTATTACACAAGCTAAGTGTAGTTGAACTTGATATTGAATGAGGTAATAACCAGGAAAAAATGTTCAATGCATGCTATTGACAGATGCAGCATTAACTGCTTACTTCATTGTGTAGCAGCAATACAGGCTAATGCATCCAAATGCACTTCTAATACAAAATTGATCTTGTTTTATAAACCAGTTCATAAAGAATAACCATTAGGCTGAATTTCCCTATTTTGCTCATTAACTTGTAAACATAGAATCATCAAGGAATAAAAGGAGCGCATTCAGTGAAGTTGATAAATCTGGAAATAGATGGTCTAGAGAGGTGGAAATAAAGTGATATGCAGAGAGAGTGACAGTCCCTGTTAATAGCATTGAACTTAGAGGAAAAACTGTAAATCCTGCTTTGACAATAGTCTTCGAGGCAGGACTGGAGGATTTTTTCCTACTTACTCTTCAATCATATTATGTTATTTGACATTTCAAAACTTGACGCCGAGTCTTCGGCACCTTTCAGAAGTCCTCAGAAGTGAATCCCAAGAAAAAGACATTGCTGCTGTTCCTAATCCCCGTAATATAGATGTGGTTAATTTAATGCATGAGTTACCTCGCTGAGATTGCTGCAACACCCCGTACATCTGAAGTTAATAGCATGCATGTGTGTTTGCAGGATCAGGCTTCACTGATCAGCTTTATATTTAGATGTAGCTAATAACCCCTTCTGTGAGTTGGGTGGAATTTTCCCCGTCTCCTGTGAACTTTGATGTGCATTAGGAAGGGAGGAGTTACTGCTCTGTGACCACGGTTCCTTGTGTTGGTGAAGTGTAGGCTGTTCTAAAGTGGGTGTCTTTCTCATCCATCTGTTCCATTTGCCAGCCTTTGTATCCCATGAGATGGGTGGCTTTGACAAATTTTGACACTTGAAAAACAGCATGGCTTTGCTGAGATGCTGGCCCAGCCTCCCATGCAGGTGGGGAGGTGTGGGAATTAAACCTGGTCAAAGCTGACCTATGATTTATGGCTGGGAATGGAAAAGACCTTTTGAACTCAAAAGAGGTTGTTTTGACTTTGTATCTATCCAAAAGCCTGGGTGTGACCCTTTGAAAAAGTTTGTAAACCCAACATGCAAAACACCCCAGTCAAAACTGTGCTGAAAATTACTAAGAAACTACAAATACAAATTACATTTGCTGTAGCTGCGGGCACCGTTATGCCAATTAATGTGTGTATTTTCTTTCAAACATTGTTTACATACCTGTATCACTTGTATGTTATGTATTATTTCAGTTCTATTCAGCAGGAATGTATGATGAGATGAGATCTTGAGGGTAGGATTGTCATAATAATGAGTGTTTGCATATGTAGCTGAAGATAAAAGAGGATGTGGCTGCACTCTATCTGAAAACCAGATCCCTAAGAATTTCTTTATCCACATGAGATACAAAGGTGTTTTCAGCTGAGCTGTTGCCACTAACAATGGGAATTCTTTGTAGGTCTTTTCTGTCTTATTTAAGCTTTATTTAAGACTGTCCAAAGCCAAGAAATTCTTGTGTCTTACTATTGTGTCTGTAATCTGTTCTTCACTGTTTTCTCAGGGATTACTGATCATTGCAGAGTATCAGCAAAACAATGTTGAGAACAAAAGCTGCTGCCATATCTCAATGTGTAGCTTAAACACAGTGTTATTTTTATATTTTTTGCAGTTGGTGCTGCATTCATTTTTGAATGTATTCTCCTATTTAGATTAGATAACTTCTATAGCACTTTAACAATGAATTATTAGATTTTTTTTAAAGACAGTTATTATATTCAGTAGCAAGGGTAAATATTGTCAGCATGTAAACTTGCCATTTAGCCTTGATTTTTCAACCACATTTTACTTTCCACTGGCAGAAAAACAAGAAAAACGTATCATGGCATGGCTTTATTGTACCACTGCTCAGCAATTTTTGTATATTGTTTCCTTTTATAATTTGAGACATGATAATGATTTTTGCAATAAATTTTTTCATAAGTATTCTTACTGACGGATGATGCATTTATTTAAGCATCAGTGGACAAATAAAGTTATCCACGGATGACTAACAACCTTGAATAAATACCATTTCACTCAGCAGCTATCCATAGTACCTTAGCAATGCAATTACATGCCAGGACCTATTATCCCAATTAATGGACTGTTTTATATTCACTGTGCATTATACTTGAAACTCTTCAGAGGTCTGGCCTTCACTAAGCCAGAGGCAAAAAAAGAAATGTATAACAAATCACCAGGAAAAGGCTTTCATTTACTTTCCAATATATATAGCGTGTAATTATACTTAAAGCATAACAAGGATGGTCTCAGAAATGCCCTTTGATTTAGGTTGCAGTAAAACTATATATTAAACCCACAATTATTAAATACAGCTATCTTGTTTTCCAAAATTGTTATTAGCAGCAGAAGTAGATATTTTGCTATCCTCTCTCTGCATTGCCTTTTTCACAATTATTTTGCCACAGGCTAAGTTTGAGGGTTATTTACAAGATTCATGTTTCTTCTCTCTTTCTAAGCATGTGAAATAAGAGCATCAGTTCCTGGGGATGCTGCATTTGCTGGATGGGTGAGCAAATAAAATAGTCTCCTAAAAAGTACTCAGTGCACTGTTGTGTTGCTGCTTTGTAAAATGCCAGCCCTGGGCTGCCTTTCACAGGGCTGGAATTTGACCACTGGAGTTTCCCTCTACTCCCTCTGGTGGTTTCCAAAGCTGCATTTCTAAAGCTATAAAATAAAACACAGTTGTATTTCTTCTCCTCATTGTAAGGAGCATTGATTGCTTCTCATTGTATATTATAGCAAAGGGGCAGTCTATTACATAAATTTATTGCATTCTCTTCATGATAATTACTGGAAGTTATTGAACAAGGCAGGGAGTTATCACCAGTAAGTTCCTGCTATAGCTGAGGAAGCAAATCCACAAATATTTAGTGGATCTAAAGCTGTAAACAACACATCCTGTTTACAGTGTAGTAGGAATTTACAACTTACAGCGCATCTGAGGATTTTTTAGGAATTATGCTTCAACTACTACAAATTCAGGCTTGAAATATGAACTGCAGTAAAAAATTGTCTTATGTTGTCTCGTGCAGATACCTTTTGTTGAGGCATTAGACAGCAGTTAAAACAACCACTAGATTCACCATTTCCCTTACTCAAGAATGGCATTACTATTTCATGAGCAGCTGGTTAGGGAGTCTCATGAAATCTGCATTCATACATTAATGCAGGATTGCTCTTTTACATTTGGAAGAGGAATCTATCAATAGGAAAAATCAATAACATAAACGTCCCGGTAGGGCTGCGGATTCCCGTAAAACACAGTCATTGACTCATCTTTCTGTAAGTCCTTCTCACAAATCATTTTTCCCAGGTCAGTAGTTGCCAGAGGAGCACTAGGAAAGAGGATAGCTGTCACAGCCAGAATGTGTTCTTCCCAAATTTCCTGGGTGGGCCTCATTGCCTCCATGCCCTGCCCCTGGCAGAGCTGGATGTGTCCTTGTCACACCACATCACATCAGCCACGGGAATGCAGAGAGAGGGCCCAGGGCTGCTGCAGCTGCCCTTGCATGCCTGGCTCCTGAGAGCCCCAAGGAAAAGAGGGTGAGCAGGTGTCTGCTGCCCACTGGACACAGCTGGAACACACAGTGGCAGCTCAGCGTGGCATTAAAAGAGAAATGCCAACAATTGCGAGTGTGCGAGTTCCTATTTTTCAAATAGCTCCATCTTCCCCTGAAAGAAAAGGGGGCCTCATGAGATGGTTTCAGGTCCTGCTGCTCTCCTCTCCTTTCTGTCACAGGTCCTGACATATCAGTGCTTGGGATAGCCAAGATATTTAGATTTATTTCCAAGCTCAAACAGCCTTCAGATTCATGCCTGGATCCATTCAGTTCCAATCACGAATGGAATAATTTCTCTAATATGGTTATCATCTAATTCTTTCATAAACATAAAGCAATGGTTTATAAACATATGCAGAAAAAGTGTTTTTACTGACTTCAGGTACCAGAATTCCTAGACTTTTACTTACAATGCCTCTAAGACAGCAGAGGGGGTTTGTTAACATGCAGGTCCACTGTGGGAAGTATTAATGCATTTAAAGAGCAGCCCAGCTGTCCCACTAAAGGAATGCTACAGGTGTAATCCAAATGCACATTTATTAAAAGATGGAAGATAAAAGCCAAAAATAGTTAATATAAAAGCCAAAAAAAGTTTAAAGCCAGTAATTTTAGCCCTTTATCCAATGAAAAACTAGTAGAGAAGAAATAAAAAGCTAGCACATATATTAACTCAAATTAAATGTTGATGACTTTGATAAATGCTGCAGTCTCAATAAATATAAGCGATCTTCACATTACTCTTCATTTATTGACACCCTCATACTATTTGGAAGATGATTCATCTTCCACCAAAGACTTTTATTGCTATAATATTTCATAAATGACTAGCCAATTTCTTCCATTATCTTAATACTCACAGTTAAAATAAAGAACTAACATTATCCCTGATGACTATCTATGTCATATACAAAGACAGTGAGGAGATAAAACATAATTTCAGAAAGAAAATTCCTGGCCATTATTCACTGTTTCTTACTTCAATTTCAAATATTACACTGAAATAGGCTTGGAAATATTCTTTGACCTAGTTTTCTGGTTTTCTTATCTGTCTTTCTGCTTTTTGAAGGATGAAGCTGTAGATGGCCTTTTTAGGGTGTTTAAAGTAGTTTAAAAAGTTTTACTCCATAGGTAGAATAATTTAATCACTTTCATTTCTACCATTTCATTGAGAGCAGAACATTTTACAAAACTTAAAAAAAATTTTTTCCTAGTTCATTGTGGAGCTGAAACAAAGACTTTGGAAGTAATGTGTGGCAACAGTGACAGAATGGGACTGGAGAGCTGGTCTCTATTTTAGCTACCAGATAAAGGATGGAAAAGGTGAATTATATGATAGGCCTTTTGATTCTGCTTTGTGTTTAAATAATGCCCTTCTGCTGGCAGAAATGGGAGGAGTGAAGCCCTTAAGGACGGGCTCCAGCCTTGCTGTGGGGACAAGTGCCCTTGATGTGTGCTCTGATTGTGGCTGAAAATCTGCAGGATCATAAATGTCATCCCTTCTTCCTGTCTTGCAGCGATTCATTGCTTTCCAAGTGTCTCAGTTACGACTGTCCAGGCAGCAAATATATTTTGGTTGTCTGTAAGTATTAATTACAGAGCACTACACATGATAAGAATATTTAGTGTGTCTAATGTTGGTAATTTTCCAGTAGAAAAAAAATCAGTAATAATGGCAGAAATATAAAATCTGGGGGAAGGAATGGACCTTTAAATAAATTCTGATTTACTTTCTCCCTTCCACAGTATTATCAGTATCATTGATACAGAAGGAATGACAGTCTCCTGTCCAGAATTTACTGGAGACTTACAGAGCAATGAACCTCCTTCTACAATCTTGTGATGCTGATAAACATACAGATAAAGAATGCATCTGATAACTATCACATATTATTATGTTACAGAATTAATATATTAAATAATTCAGTGTGTATTTTTCTGCTATACCTCAGAATAACAGGAAGGTTGTGCTTGGTTGGATTTGCTTGAAATTGTGTAAAAATATTCATAGTATGTAGGTGAACACAGCTTTTCTATAACCAAATGAACTTTGGAGCCATTTCATTATCACAATAAGACATTTCCAAGAGTGTAGTATTGTAAGATAGTCCTTTTATGGATCATTTTAAGGCCAGTGGGGCATGTGTTATCTCACTTTAACACACACCTTGTGGGGTGTTGTTTTTTTTATTTAAGTAAATGATGTTTCCAGTCCAACAGCTTTTTTGTGTACAGAACAAACTAAAGAAGGTGAATAATGTGACCATGGGAATCTTTTAATTTAAAAAGAAATGTTTCTTAATTAGAGATAATGGTAGAAGCTTGGAAGGAATGCTCACCTTATGAGCAAATCTCAGCAGCTCTGCTGTGCTTGTATGGAGAAAGGGCTGTAACACCCTGCTCTTACCTAGCTCATTGACTTCTCCCAGTGACTTCTTCTAACTGCCTTTCCCAAACCTTTTAATTTATTTTTTTTACATCTACGTTCATTAAGGTTTGTGTGTTGGATTTAGAGATTCTTAAGTATATTAAATTGAAGAAGCTGTCCTCTCATGAGGGGACTGCAACTGTACAGGTTGCCTGTATGGATTTATTTAAAGCAAAGGGAAAAAAGGGAGCAAGTGTGGAGGGATAGAATGTAAGAGAATAGTGCAGAAGGTAATCTCACACCTGAGGAGTTGCAGCTGCACTAATCACCAAAGATTAGGAACAGGCCTGCCCTTAACAGGCCACAGCTGTGTCCAATAAGAAGATGAGTGCTATAAAAGAGTGGGTTAGCTGGGTGGAAAGAAAGCTGGAGTTTGTTGGCTGTGCCATGGAGAAGGAGGAGTCAGTGCTGTGACAAGATGCCCTTGAGAAATCACCAGAAAGGTATGGGACCTTTGCAATAAGATGGCATCAAGCAAGAGCTGTGCAGCTGGGAAATTTGCCATGCCTCAGGGCTCCCACAAAGACAGGGGCAGCATGAGGAACAGCTGAATTCTAGTCCCGGGTTGCTCTGAGATCTGGGGCACAGCTTTTTCTTTGCTTGCTCTGATGTAATTCTGCTCTAGAACTGACCAGAGAACTTTTTGTTTCTCCATTCACCTTCTATTTAACAGTAGAACAGCTGATGCTGCAAATACCATGTTCAGGAATGGCATCTGATTTTCCCTCTTTCAGCTGCACCATTCTTGTTTAACCATGATGGAATTGCAGCTTACCCATGACTCTGTTGCAGAGCTCCTTCATCATCCCAGCCCCTGGTTCTGACTCTATCACTCCTCAACATCCTTTGTCCTTTTTTTCTGGATCTTCCTCATCAGATTTAAAACTTTATCTTCCTTTCTATCCCCTCTGTTAATCAGCTACAAGGATGTCAAATTTTGCCTGCCCAGCCCCATGCTTGCCTTTGTGCTGGCTTTGTCTGCAAACCTCTGCCCAGTCATGTTGTTTTTCTGCCTCAGCCCCAAACTGTCTCTGCTGTGCTGTTCCAAAAACACTTCTCAGTGCTTTGCTCCTGCTATTCTAAACTCATCACCTACTTTTTTTGGTCTCATTTTTCCTATGACTGTTTAGTAAATTTTGTCTCATATTTAGAGCAGAGATTCTTCCCCTGAGTGGAAATAAAAATATCATAGTTTTGATGTGTTTCCTGTTGGGAATTAATAAATTCTTGTGAGGTTTATAAAGCTTAATCACTATCTGTGGAACTTGTAAATCATGTAAAAAACCAGGTATGTTCAATAGGATATAACATACACATGTGATTACCATTATAAATGACATCTTTCTTTGCAACACTCAAAGTATAATTTCTCTATTTTAGTTTTTCCTTATTATATTCTGTCAGAGGTTCAAAGCAGAAAAATGTGAACTATTGTAAAAGGAAATTCAGGCTGTGAGTGGAGTCCTCCCTTGTTAGTGCTTCTTTTAACTACTCGTATTTGTTCTAAGTATAAATGACTTTGAAAATATTCCTTCCACTTGACCATTCCATAGCACTGAATTGCATGTTAGCCTTCAAATTATAAGGAAAATAATGAAAAGGAAGATAAAATAATCACAGAAGCAACAAAAGACACCAATGCTTTATAAATACATATTTTTTTAGATACAGCTACAGTCCTAGTCAAAATCTCTTGCTATCAAACTTTTCACTTCTGATAGAAAAATTAACAAAAATAGAAGTGACTGCACATAAAAAAATGTATAGTGTAAGATATATTCATCACTGGATAAAGCAGCTGAACCCAGTATTAATAAAGATTGCTATTCATTTTTTGAATTTGTATGATTGACCACTTAAAGAAATTACTAGTGCTATAGAAAGTCTTGTGACTAAAAGGGAAAAGTCATTTAGTTCAGGGAGGTCTTGTCAGCCTCATAAAATAACTGTTGATTATAATTATACAGCAATCTCTGAAATATTCTCTTGGGAAGTGGAGAGAAAATGAACAGGGGAAAAAATTACCTCCAACTGATACATATTACTGATATCAAGAATACACTTTTGCAGCCTATTGCATGCTGTGAGAAGCTTTCCAAAGCTTGTTTCATTTGCTAACCTCTCATTTCATCTGTCTAGTTACTTATACTATGTAAGGCAGAAAATTTACATTTTCAAAGACACATAAACTAGCCAAACTATTTTGGTTTCCTCAATTGTCATGCTCTAAAAAAACATTCCAGTTTTATGTGACTGTTTAGCCCTAAGATAAGGAACATAAGAACAGATTTGAACTTTTCCAGCATCAGACAGTAATTGTTTCTGTGACTTACAGTGTCAATTTTCCACTCTCACTATTACTATCATGAGGGAAATACTACTGGTATAACAATTGCTCTCAATTTTTAGCATGTTACAAATTTGCTGCTTTGCCCTACTGCTTTGCAGAGCAATAACCAGAAGGGCAAACTTATTTTTGTTCTTGTTTAAAAGGGAAGCAATTTTTCCAGGTTTGACCTGGAAAATTTGCAGTCACGTTGAAAATCCTACTAGGAAATGGTCACCTCCCCATGGTCTGTGTTAGCTGTATTGGCATGTGGAAGGCACGTGCCTCGTTTCTCACTAATTAGAAAATATCTTAAAAGAGGTTAAAATAGTGAACACTGGTAGATACCACTGTCTGGTGAGTTGTTGGAATTTCAAGGTAACATGAAGTATGTCAGGAACAGTATAAGTTCCTGTGTGTTTCTTGCAGAATTAAATCTATAATGGAGAACCATGGACACATTTAAGATATTTCACATTGGTTTAGGTTGTCTTATCCTCCCAGGCTGTAGAATTCCCCAGACTTATAGGTTCATCTCCCATTTAAAATAAATGAAATTTCACATTCATTCTTTAGCCTGGAGGATTGTGTAAGCACAGCAAAATGCATATCCATGTTGATATTTAAATTATTTTTAGTATCTGCTTTAAGAGGTGTTGAAATGAATGGCATTCTAGGAGGGCATCACTCAGAGCAGAAGTCAGGTGTGTCAGGTCTTTGGCAACTAGAAACTTTTCTTTTTAAAAGAAAATGAAATGATCTGGAGAACTGTCCCCAATCCTTTTAAGCATAGTGCTCTGTGTGGGGATCCCACAAATGGTGTCTCTTAAAGGCAATAACAAGAAGCTGGAAGCTTGATCGAAGTCTCTGTTATTTCTCTAATGTGAAATCCCAAAGGAATTACCCCGAAGCAACTTCAGACTTTAATGCAAACTTCAGTCTGACACCACTGACCTCAGGACAGCCATTGTGAGGATAAATCTGGCCACTTTGTCAGACCCATTGTGGCTTCCAAAGGGAACAAAGAACTCCGGAAAAAATTAAGTCTTCTACTAGGAAAGTTTCTAAAATTAAATATCTCTACTGATTTACAAACATCTTGTAGATGTTTATATTGGGAATCATGAATACCTCTGCTTATAGAAGATCTACATGGAACTATTGAAACTGTCTATGCATTTTTTCTGTAGTGAAAACCTGCATCAAATCTGATCTTACAGAGTAAAAAAGAAGTGTATGTCTAAAAAGTTACAAGTCTAGAAAGGTTTTAGTCCTTTTTAGAGGTCAAGAGTGATTGGCCACAAATCAAAAAATAGCTAGAAACAAACTAAGGTTCACCAGCACCAGACTGATTTTCTGGAGGTGAATTTGCATTTGTTACATGTGTCCAGATGTTCTTTTCAGCTCGTTACTGGCAAACAGCCCAATTTGTCTAAATCACATTTAATATACAGCAGTTTGTGGCAGGTGTAAAGAAAAAAATATATATATCTTGCAAGTCTTCCATGGCATTGTCTATATAATCAAAATTGGTTTTGTAAATGACCTTAATAGTATTTAAAAAGGGTAGGAGAGGAAAGCATAACTTGATAGTGAGCAATTAGTTACAAATTAAAAAGCTATTGCATGTAAGCTTCCTGTTTTCAACTCCAAAAGGTACTGGCCACACAGATTAAAGGAGGGGATTCTGTGGAGATTCTGAAGCCACTTTTTGACATGCCCTTCATGGTTTGCATGAATTCTCAGTGTGGATAATTTGTTGACCTTAATAATCATTGCCAACATTTTAAACAGAGGTTTATGTAGGATGAAGAGTGAGTTTGGGGAAAATCTGAGAGTATTTTGGTTCTTTCCCTGGCATAGCCAAGCTGTGGCAGGATCAGGTGCGTTGGGAGGGCTGGAGTTGCCTGTGCAGGCGCTGCTCAGCCTCAGCAGCTCCCACAGAGCTCTGCAGGGGAACAGCATGTGCACCAAGGGACCTCAGGCTCTATCAAAGCTTGGTTTCCAGTGCACAACCCACACTATCTGTCTCCTAGGAAGGAGAGTTCTGCTGTCTCTTATCCAGTTATTCTTCAGTGGTATCCATGGAAGGTAATGGACAAAACATTGCACCAGGTCTCAAGGGACTTCTTTGTGCCTTGGCTGGGATACTGATATTTATCTCCTGCAAAGTCCTTTGAAATTTGGTAACATTAGCCTCCAAATATTGGCCAGTTGTTACCATTATTCAGTGAGGGAATTAAGTTCCTTATACTGAATTCACAAATATTTAGCAGATTCCAGTGCAATTTAAGAAAATTATTTTCTATTTACTTCAGAAATTTTCTGCAGTGTCTCCTGCAGTATAAGAATACCACAGTATATTAAAAGTGTGGAGGTAGCTCTTGTTAACATCTCAATGAATGTATGAACATATTGTGAAATACTTTTTAATCAATTTAGCATTTTTTGATCGTTCTGTGAACTCACCTTATGCTATAAAGGGAGATGGATTATATGTGATGTTTGTGAGAGGTAAGACATTGACACAGTGGCTCAGGCTGTTGGTTTAAACATCTTTAGTCAGCATTATGTTATTCCTTACAACTGACATCCTCTTGATGGCTTTGAGACAGATGTCCTGCACTGAACTAGACAGAAGTGCAATTACTATTGAACAAATATAGGGGTTGCACTTTGTCCGCATGTTGATTCAACCTGTTTCTGTAGAACAAATTATTTGAATTTCTACTGCATTTGCAACTGCAGACTGTTTGGAAAGAGATTTTGATGTCAGACATGCCACCTGGCAAATGGTGGAGAAGTTTGTCGGGAAAATATATCAAAATTGCAGAGAATTCTTTTAATGAGGTCAGAATATCACACAGAATCATAGAATGTAAATGCACTTTTGTTTATTTAGTATTATAGTGGTGTTTATTTGCTGTAATGTCTAAATAAGAATAGTTAACATTCATTTCAAAAGGGAAAAAAAATTATCTTTTTCCTGTAATTTGCAGTGCAATAAGCCTAACGTTGGAGCCTGAGTGCAGTTGTACTGAAATCTGGAAAGAGCTCCTTGGTAAAAGAACTTTTCCCTAATGGCCAGTGAGCCATCCTATCCCATTTCTGTGTACCAGATATGAAGATACTGTCTCTAGGGCTGTACAGAAAATGAAACCTTTGGCAGGGAAGCAGATATTCTGCTCTGAGTTTATTGCTCTGGAGCTCTGAACTTCCCAGCCCTGCAGTGCTACTGCAGAGGACCCAGAAAGTTACCGTGTAAGTAGAGGCTGCATATATCACTCACTGTCTGCACTCCATGGGAATATTGCATACGCTTTTTCTGTGAGAATGGCTGGATGTGTGCTGATTTATGCCCTTTTTCACCTACTGTCCAGTTTATTTTCTCTGAATTCTGACTTCGGAATATTTTTTGTATCTGCACAGACTGAAATACATAAATATATTTTTTGTTATGCAGTTTTAATAAATTTTTCTACAGAAAGAATATATGCTGTTTATGAGCATCTGTTACTTCTGGAATCAGCTTGGTAAAGGACATTTTGTGTTTAGTAATCCAGAAATTCCTGTAGTTAAACTTTCAGAAAAACAGTTATTTTTTCCATGCAAATAAAGCAGTGAAAGATTTTTTTGTCAAAACATAGTTGTTTGTTATTCCTTTTACAAGATATATAGTCTTGTTTTGGTCATGATTGCTCATGCAACCATATGGGAGTTTGTTCATATTCTAGTTGAGCTAAAATCTGTTGCCATGTGTTTGCCTACTCATAGTAATTTTTTTAAGGCTTGTCTATTTTTCACAGCTAAATTTAAGCTGAATTTGTTGGTTTTCTTATTATAAAAGATAAATTATGAAGTCAGATGTTGACTTTTTAGGAGTGTAAACATCAGAGAAGTTAGTTACTCTGTGGTTTTGCTTCTCTCTGAAAAAGTTCTTAAATAACAAGTTCCTACAACTATTTCTTAAGCCAGGCTGATTAGTAGTAGTAGCTGTAGTAGTAGAGCAAGCCACTGGTAATGTAGGCAGCTAATGACAAAACTGGAAGGGCCAGAGATATCCAGGCCTAAATACCCCAGAGTAATTGAATTTCACAATCTTGAAATAAACATTTGATTTCTCACATGACCCTCAGCCTGTGTGAGCTTTGTGGAAGGACATGCAGAGTCCACAGAGGAATGTGGGGGGCTTTAAGGGACGGGGTATCTACAGCAATGCAAGTCAGGCTTGCTGATGGTTCCATGCTGTGGAAGAAGAGGTATATAATAGGATCATGATGAAACTCAGCTCTTTTTCTGCCTTTTTTTCTTTTTTCTTTCTCTCCATTGTGTGTGTGTATGTGTGTGAATGTCCTTTTAATATTACTCCATTGGATAAATCAGTCAAGGGAAAAACTGCTCAATTCTTGGTTTATTTTGTTTGCTTCTTAGGAGCTCCCTAACAACACCCTGTAGCAGGCACACCAATTTTAGATGTACATTGACTTCATTTGCCAAGCATTCTCTAAGAATAAATCTCAACTTTTACAATTTAGTTTTGTTTACTTCTATTCTTACTTACAAATTTATGAAAAAAGAGGGGTTTTTTTAAGCAATGTGTTGTTCTGATACATCTCTGCTGCTCGAGAAGTCTGGTGGAGTTGTGTGAGGGCTCTGTGTGGCACCCAGCTGGAAGAGCTGTCTGTGTGGGAGTGCTGTCATGCTCCTACTCATTGGCTTCCTTTGCAATTCAATGACCTCAGTTAGACTGAAAATAAGTCTGTCAAACAAAACATGAAACCAGTGACTGAGAAGCTGTTTGAAGGAAGGAAGGCAGAATAAATGATGTAAATTTCCAAGAAGCTACCAAGCTGACTGTATCACCCCTGATCTGCCACACAACAATGTAGTATCACTGTTCCCTGTTCTTTCACATGCCTAGGATGAGACAAAAGTACTCTCAGCAAATCAAAATTATAGGTAGTGAACACAGCTTTGAAAATTATATGAATGGAACAGAAGGATAAAAATAAACATTAAAACAAACAAAACTAAGGACGAGATCTTTAGCTGTCAGGAGTCTTGGGATCTAGTGAGTGCTGCTTCTGAGAATAGAGGGTGCTTTGAAGTTTAAATTTATTCAGGTCTTAGAGAAATGTGTGTCAAAAGATTATACAGATATTCATATAATACAGTTGTGTATTAGGCAGCACTGCTGTAGATGCTGGTTCTTCCACACCCTGCTGGACCCCAAACCAGTTGGAGGGCAACACCTTACTGTAAGTGCCATACTTCATAACAAAATCCACTTACTCCAACCAATCCTCCTTGGGATTTTTGAGGAGTAAATTTTGAGGAGTCAATTTTTTTCAATAATTTTAGGAGAAAATTATTTTGAAGAGATGTGAGGGGGATTTGTTTCTAAGTTTGTTTCTATTCAGCTACTGGAGCAAATTTAGCCCAAAATTGGATATCAGGAAGTCAGGTCTGTACATACAAAAGGTGTTATTGTTGCAATGCTTTCAGTTGAATTTTCTGTCTTTTTTATTTCAATTAATCTTTCTTTTCTTGACACCTTTTGAAGCACAGGGGGCTGTGAGCATTGGTAACAATAAGAAATCACAAATTAATGACTAAACTATCCCTTCTAGTCATAGCAGCTCCACTACACAATCTGTTCTGCCACAGACTTGTCATGAAAATCACTGGAGGGCAATTGACCATTGTGATTTTTTACAGCATGTCACAACTGCAGAAACATCTGCACACATAGAACATATTAAAACTTTGCTGACAAGACCATAAATCTTTGAAGTGCTAAACCCTGAAATATCAGTTTTGCAGTCAGTCATTAGACAAAACTCATAATCTATGAAATTATACATTCCAGTCTAAAATGCAATATTTCACCTCACATATATAAAGCTAGGTACTCACCATTCCTTCTCTTCTGCAAAACTCAAGGCTCATCAACAAAGATATTTCTGTCAGTGAGAATAAAGGGCCTCTATCCATCATTCTCTTGTCAGAAACAGATACATTCCTAGTTAAACCTTATTTTTCTTATACACATTGTCAAATCTAAGGGACACAGTCTTTGGAGTCCCAAGAACATCAGTAATAAGTCTGTGCATGCATGGAGTGCAAAATATTTTCACAGGAACTCTTTCACCAGGTACACTTTTCATAGTGGTGGAGGACCAAGTTTGAGCCTGTGCTCAGGGCCACGTTCATTCTACTGCTCACATCCTTTACCCCTCACTGACATCCTCCAGTCTGCAGAACAGTTCTCCCAGTGCAGTTCTGGGGAAAATTTGGGTACAACCTCTGGTTCAGAAAATTTTAGAGTCCATATTTCCAGGCTGATCATCTTGTACCTGGCTTTGCTGTCCTCTGGTATCTTTTCTGCTCTTGAATCAGTGTCAGATGAGTGCTCAAAATGAAAGGTCTGGAGGAACTCTTTCCAATAAATGTGTTTTGATATGACCTGCCACAGGAACAGGTCACATCAGTATCCCAGTTTCAATTGGCTCATTCTCTATACAAGGGCAACATGATTTAAAGGAGCTAAGTCTCTCTAATTCTTGTGAGATGGAAGTGAAATATGTCATCCATATGTTATATACAATACATTGAATGTATTGTATATACATTTTGTATGTATAGGATTTTTGTATGTATTATATTGTAGGTAAATTTCTTGTACCCAAGACAATCTGTGCCTGTTAACGTAATATGTACTTTCATGAAGGTCAAAATTATCAAACAAATATTTTTGCTAAATCTTTTATTTTTTTTCAAATGAGTTGTCTAGTTCAAGCCTAGTTAGCTACTCAGAGGTAATAAGTCATTTTCTGACTGTACCATACAAACTGGAAAATTGTTATCTAATTTAATTAGTAAGGAGCTGTAACTGCTTCTTGCATCACATCTCACATATCACAGCTGAGACCATTTTTGACAGAAATTTCCTATTTACATATTTTAACTGGAATTTCACCCTCTGTAAAACAGGTTTCAGTTTTGGATTGGGTGTTGGAATTTCTCATTCAGAAACAAGAAATGTAGAGACCATATCTGAGTAACTCTGCAGCCTTTCCATCCTGGTGTGAACATCCCATGGGATTTCACAGTGTAACTGTGGCTGTTTGGTGTTTGGTTGGAGCTGTGTATGAGATTTGGGGCAGTGGCATCAGGAGATGAGCTTACAGGGGAGTTGGCTCAGCCTCCACCTGTGCTTCTCAAGCATTGCTGTGAGGCCAGGGACAAACTGTTACTTGGAGGAGTTCCTGAATTTCATGAAACTCAGCAATTATTTCTGTTACCGCAAGGAACTTGAGAGAAAATAATTAGTTAACATGAAGGCAACCTTCTCCTTCTCCTCCCTCTGTTACTGTTCCCCTTTCCCCAGTTCACATAGACAGGCTGCAAAGTGTAATTTTGCATGAATAGACTAAAGAGGAAAGTTTCTGTAGGATGTTTGTCCTGCCTCCAGGGCAGAGGGTTTGGGCACTGTAAGAGCTGGGACTCTCAACAGATCCAGTCAGCAAGTTTCAGAACACCTAAAACTTTTCACTACTACAGCTTTGTTAAGCTAAATATGTTCTCCAAATTCCAACATGCACTGCATAGATATTGTTGTTGTTTCTATTAAATGAAATTTTGTGCTGTTATGGACTCTATACTTTCCTTTCATCTTGTATACATTAGTATTGAAGGAAGTGGAGGGAAAATTATTTCACTGCCCTTATCAATTTAGCCTTTTTGGTGGGATATCCAAGTTTAGATACAATTTGTCAGTGGGAATGAGGCATATTTTCAGAAGGGAAATTTTTCAGTCTTTAAACAGCAATCTCATTGTTGTACTCATTATGTAATGCCTTAGATTGTTCCCTAAGTTAGACTGATGCCGACATCCCTAACCGATGCTGATAAATCTAATATACTAATAAATCAAATAAAGACTGGTAGAGAAGAAAATGAATATTCTCAAATGCTTTCTTCTTCATAAACTAAAAAGAAAATGATAGCATAAACTTAATGAGATTGCATTATTACTTGTGTAATATTCATTGGAGGAAATTTCATATCCTTACGGTTTTTTAAAAAAGTCTTTAAAATCTCTGGTCTTAATCCTGGTTACAAACCTGATCATTTCTGTATGCTAATTCTGAATCACAGTCTCTTTGTACTCTGGTTGTTTGGTTTACCCTCAAATTGTGGATTTACACATAAAATAAGTAGTGGAGTATTTCTGAATCCCTTGCATACTGGCACAGACTTTGATGTCCTGAATTAATAGGAGAGGTGTCTGGCATGATAAAACAAGAAGAGAAATCACTGCAGTGCATTCAGATTAGCTGCATGTTTCCATGAGGCAGAACAAAATTAGCAGGTATCTGTCATGAAAGTAAACTCTGTCTTTGTTGATCCATCAACTGGGTTAAAATACAGGAAAAATGAATATACATGGCATTCATGCAGTGCGTTTCATCTTGGCGGACTTTATAATCATAAAGTGAAGAGACTCCTAGAAATAGGAGGGTGATCAAAGCTGTTCAAGAGGGTATTCAGGCAATATCTGAGTTGTATTAAACCTTGATAACCTAGTCTACTTATCACTCATCTTAATTATTCTTTGTAGTATGGGTAGTTCCTTTTTTAAAACCAGTTTGAACATGGAGACAGAAAGGGAAGGGATGGTAGTAGGATCACATTCAAAGAGCTCAGAAGCTCACACACATTGTCCACCTTCCTGCTGAGAAAGGTCAGGGCTCAGCCAGGCAGCTCAGGGGTTTTTATTGAGGGGTCCTGAAAACCTCCAAGGACAGAAACTGCACAATCTCTTTGGGCCCCCATTCCCCTCCTCGACTGTCAGTCCCATGCCCTCAATCTGTCAACTGATCTTACCTTGCCTGCTTCCCAGTGATGGAAAATTCAGACTGAGAGTGATGTGATGAACCTTGTTCTGCTTTGTTTTGTGAGTAGGTTTATATACTATGCAGAATAAATGCATGAGCTTTCATTAATTAGAGTACTCCACAGAGAACTGGGGAGTTGTTTGTTTCCGAAAAGATAGATAAAAGCTGAAAATCTGTAGCTAGAGCCTTTGACAGCTGGCTAGAGCCTGGAGACAGCTGGCTCTGGCAAGGGGATTTTGGATGTTAGAAAAGGTGCCCCTTCCTTTAATTTCTTTAAGGTAGAGGTTTTAGTGGTTGAATTGTCTGAATTTTAAATAGACATTCAACAAAGGTTATGTTGTCCCAGCAGGTTTTTCTAGATAGCATTTTCTGCTGTTCCTCTCTCTAGAATTTGTCACTCTTTCAGACTGCAGACAACCTCAGTAGGCTGAGGTCTCTGTGAAAATGCTCTGAAGTACAATTATTGACAATATTGATGTTTTAATTGTTCTCATTAAGTTCTTAAGACTTTGCTGCATTAAGAAAGTGTGGAAAGCACCAAGGCATTTTTCTTGAGACTTAAAAAAAACAGTCTATTAACATTTGGTCCTAAAGAGAATGTTTCCTTCATAATAAGTCATTTAAATAGAAATGCACTTTTGTGTGCATATAGTACACACACACAAATAATATTTAAAACTAAATGGATAAAAAAGACTTAGGGTTTCCTCAGTCCCTTGAAGAAGGCTGTGCTAAGTCCAGAGTTGTTTGAAAGCAGTTTTGATTTTTTGCAAGTCATAGCTATTTGTTCTGGCTCACTTCTGTCTAAGGGGCAGCTCTCAGCATATCCAGGGCTGTTTTCTTCACCTCTATCACAAACATTGATTTTTTTTGTGGTTCAGCAGCAGATTTGTGTATTTCTACACTAAAAAATGTTCCTATATATATTTTATATATTCCTATATTCACTTCAAGTGATTTGAACACATGACAGTCAGGTAGCACACTGGGTTGGAGAAACTCCACTGTTCTTAATAAGTACCTCCACAAACAGCCCTCCTGTGTGTGCTTGTGGACATATCTCCTGTACTGTATTTCTACAGCAAATTACCTGGGTTGGGAAGCTCTGGGTTCCATCTTTAAACCAATTCCCTGACAGCATGATTCTGCTCTCAGTGCCACCATCATGAATTAGTTTTCCTAGGCAAAATTCAAATAGTAAACACCATTCTATGCAGGGTATTGTAGTCAAAACATAAAAACTCTATGAGTGGAAGTGAACTTGTGTGGTACTTGACTTCACTCAACACCAAGAGCTATTGCCATTTGTGACGGACAAAAAGAATCCATAACTTTAGTGTGTACTGCAGTGTCGCCATTCCTTGGCTTGTGATTATCATCTGCAAGTAACATTTCTGCTAAGCACTCAGTTTATTACTGCTGCACGACTTACAGATTATCAAGGTTTCAAGAGAAAACAGACAACACAGAGATGAAATTATGCTGTGCTAGCAAAGATGGACGAGGTGATCTAAAAAGATCTTTTACATTTCTAACTACACTGATCTTATTAATTATATATTTAAATCTAAGCAAATATATGAAAGCAGGACTGAAGAAGATAATATAACATTCTTGTTCAGTTAAAAACTATCTTTTCTTGTTATTCTTTTTCTTAGAGCTGAATAGAAAAGCATAATTTGAAGTCTAAACTTTGAAAATCCTTTCATCAGAGGACAGTAGCTAGGCTGATGCTCTTGGAAAGAGGTATCAGGGCTCTCCTGAAGAAGTGAGAGCATTTGCTTGTCCTACCATGCTTAGACATTAGTGCTGAAGCCTTGGTTAACATCTAGCCCTAACACATGAGATGTAAGTGCAGAACACATGGCAGTCCATGCAGAAAGCTGGAGCTCAGGACAGTGCAGGCTGCCCAGCTGGGAGGGTGATGTTTGAGCAGCTGGGTCTCCCTGGCTCAGCCCCTGCCCCACTCTGCTCCCCCCTGACTCTGACCCTGCAGTTCTTGATACAGGAGTGAAGCCTGAAAGCTTCTGCTCCTCAGCAGGGATTCCCTAAGCTCTCCACTCTGGGCTTGGCTTTCATGTTTTCCCATGGGCTTGGTGATCTTAAGGGCCTTTTCCAACCTAAATGATTCGAAGGTTCTGTGTCTCAAGTGATGACAAGAAAAAATGATTAATTTCCCATCAATCTGAAACCACATTAGATTTTCCTTCATGTCATGCTGGAATTAATGACTCTTGCTGAATTGCTTTACAGGCACAGGGCTATTCCCCACCCAAGCATGCACAAAAAAAGTCCTGTTTCTGAGAGCTGAGCAATTAACTCCTGTCTACAGCTTACCTAGAGATGAAGCAGTGATTACTCATATATATCCTAAAATATTCCCCATGCATTCATGTCTTTAAGAAGGGATTTTTTTTCACTGACTTGCCATTTTGCAAGCTTAATGGAATGGAGTTGAAACTTTAAAATTAAAAACAAATGTCCTGGTTTTGAACAATAGTAATGGAATAGCCCGTTGGGTGACTTTGCCCCAGAGGGTCTATGTTCAAAGAAAAGTGACAGCAGCAAGCTCAGGCAGCAGAATAATCCTATCAGCAGAACATTCAAATTATTTTATAATGAAATAAAATTTGCAACTTATATAGAAGCAGCAGATGCTTTAAGACCTCCAAATTCACTGCCCCTGAATATATGCAGAATTACAATGACAAAAGGTGGCAAATGTTGAAATTTTAATGACACCCACTGCACTTGTAATCATGTAAATTCCATTACTACTGAAAAAAAGTTCACATGACTGTTCTAAGCAGTAATGATTTGCAGTATCATACTTTTATGCTATTTTTCTATCTTTATTCTATTCTATTTCAGGTTAATTAAATCCTGATGTTATTAACAGGTATTCTAGTAAAATCAAGAATTGAGAAATGGCATTAATTTATTCTTAGACTTTTTCAGCTGAGGCATGTGGAGGAGCATACTGAATAGTTTTGTTTAGATTTTGCCATGCAAATAAATACATATTAGAGCATTTTAATTAATTGACCAAAAAATATGACTTTATAATATTTTAAGCTTTACGTTTGAGATCATATAAAAAGACCAGGAAGGTTTCACATAGGTTTGTCAATATCCACTTGACTTTAGCACTGCATTTTAGGGTGAATGTAAACAATAGGTTTTCACCTTTTTTCATCAAATTTCTGTTTATATGAAAATAAGGATTAACATCTACTGTTGCTGCAGTAAAGATTGAGAGCCTTTTCAAAGCTGTATCTGAAGAATTCTGTAACTAAGAAATGTTTGAGGAGACTGAGTAATGACCTTATGTTTTGTAAAGCTATAGAGGTTGTCTCATCAGAAAAGTGAGAGGTCTGTCCCTTAGAGTTTACAGTTTGCATATTTAATTTAAAACATTAACATAGAACTGTTCCCTCACTCTATTGCTCTGCTGTGTGTGTGTGTGTGCAAGAAATCCAGCATTTCCAGGCTTGCTAAGAAAGCACAAGCTCAATTTTTGCTGCTGCAATTAGGGCTGAGCATAAGAATGTAAAGTACAGAGGTTATCCTCTGTTATTTTCTATTAATTAGCCACAAGCTAAATGTGCTATTTCTAAGCTTACTTTCCAAGAGAACAATGAAAACATACTAGCTGCAATAAATGTGTAGATTTAAAAGCAAAGTGCTCTTGGCTATATTAATATTACTTTTATTAATGTTGAATTATGTTTGCAAGAGTATATTTTTTGTTTTTAATATTACTTTGAACATCAGGAATGCCACATTGAATGACACAGGCAACAAAAAGGATTTTAGTAAAAAAATACTAATAACTCTTCTTTTACCCTTATTATGTTTCCTTTTTGGAAAAGTAAAAGCCCCACCCCTCCCTTATCCTCCTTGAGTGCCCTTTAAATCAGGACACCGTTGACACTTTGTTTCCAATTAACAGTAAAAACCTTCTTTGATCCCTTGACTTTTTTATGAGATGAATTTATATTTTCTAGACTAACATGCATGACAACATAATTCTCCACACTCATTAATATTCGACTTCTTTGCTTTAATGAGGGAAACGAAGAGGAATGGAATGTCATCTGCTTATCTAAAGCAGCAAGGGCTCTGCTAATATTCACACACAAAACACCCCCATTTAAATAACATTGAAATTGTGACACATTTGGCCAAAACCAGGTCATTCAAAGTTAAGCCAGACACACTCGGAGCTGAAATAGATCTCTATGCAGGATCTTCCAATGTAAAGTGTTGGTAAATCTGTGTTTCTACTTGATTTTTTCATATTTTTGAGGTATGATCTGTGGAAAGATTAGTAAGTTTATTACAATGAAATGATGAACCTCTGGCATCTGCTGATTCCAATGTGATTCACTGTTGTGTTTCCCATAAACCTTAGTGGGATCCTTAGAGCTGAGAATAGGCACAACTCCTTATTCCAGCTGTGGTTTTGACCCTAAATATCTCTATGGCAGAACTCCAAAAAGAAATCCACATTTTTGTTCTGAATCCATTGAAACTTAATTGATATTAATATAATTCCAAATTTTGATAAGTTTTACTACTACAACTGGATTCAAATAAAGCATATGTATATCCTGTATTCATTCTCAAGTGGCACAAAAATTTGCATTCAGAATTTTGCATCTAGTTTGAATGCCAGACAACTCTTGCCAAATTTAATGTGAAATTTTCTTTTGGAATACTTGAAATAAATTGAAAGAGTGTACTCTCCTTCCCTATTTCCTGTTTCTAACTATTATGAAGATATTTTATAGTACAAGAATATTAACTTTATGTGATATGAGTACTTAAAGCTCCAGCTTCGAAGGCTGAGTATCTGAAAATATCCCCTAGTTACTTCTTAAAATAGCTACTCACAGTCTATTTAAAGTTGTGCACTAATTCTTGAGTAATAGTTTAATATGATTCCTAATAACTTATGTTACTTTTGCGCTTCTAGAAGGACTTTGTTTTGGTATAGGAACATGATTGTGTAATTTTTTTCATGACTTTGAGAATTTTTTGGCACAGAGTATTATGGATCTTTGCAAAGAAATAGAGATCTATACCTGTAATACTTTTTAGTGCATGATGGACAGTCTTAGGTCAATAGCATTACCACTAAAATGGAAAATGCTGTACAGAATGTCCAGAAAAAGTCTCCATCAGCAGCAAGCCTGAAAACCTGAGAACAGATGTGACACTATTAGTATACAGATGGACTTTAGAGAAATACACAAAGATTTCAGTCAGCTAAGGATAAAATAAAATGGTGTTGAGGTATAGCTGGATAAAAAAGAAATAAATAAGAGTTAAGTCTTCATATCCTATCCGAGATTTTTTTAGTGAGCTGGACTTGAAAGAAGCTTCTTTTAAAAAGCATTCTGTATTTAAACAATGTATAAAAAAAGATTTTTTTTTCCTTTGTGATATATTCTTTAGATCAGTCCCTTTTGCAGCAATTTTCCTGGTATTGGATGCACTTCACCTTAGGATCTTGATATCAGCTTCTGATATCAGCAAAATCTGAATGCTTCTGGAAAAAAATTATATACAGATTAAGTGTTAGTGGAATCATAGTTTTTCAAGTACTTTGAAAACTTGTCAGGTCACTCATTTTCTCTGTACAAGCTTTTCTGTACAGCTGATATTTTTAGTATTGTAATGTTAAATCTTATGAACAGTTGTGACCAAATCCTGCACTTTCCACAATGGTTGAAGTGAATGCAAGCACATTAGCCATTGAATGGTGCACTGAAATGCAGTCCCTGAAATTTCATCTGATGGATGGAAGGACAGACTGAGAGCAGCTGGGGAGAGGCTGAGGGCAAGGCCTGCTGTGTGCTGCAGGTGGGGCTTCCCTGCGTGTGAGAACATCATCCTGCCTCCTCAGCAGTGACTTGGGAAGGGTTTTGTGCTGCACCTGGGGTGCTGGCATAGGGGAGAGGTGAGAAAGCACATGAGAGAGGTGGAGAGATGGGAGTGGAGGGGGAGGAGATTGCAGGAGATTGCACTGTACCTGTCCTGATCATGTCACCCATGGGATTTTCATCTCTGTCCATGGCGATCCACTTCTCTCAAACAATAAATGTAAAGCAAGGCATCAAATGGCAGCAAGTTAGTTGCACATCTCATGCCTGTAGGGTTGGTTGAGATTGTCTTCAGTCCCAAGACACTCTTCTACTGTGCTCATTACACAGCAAAAATGGGGCCTTAACTTGGGATGACTCAGAGGCCAGCCACAGATAATGCTGTGCAAATATATTGCTGCAAAACAACTATTCAATATGTTCATCTTTTAACTCAGGGTTGCAGTGTTATATTTTCCATGAGGATGACAAATCTGGGGGCGGGGGGGAGAGAAGTAGATGTAACAAATAGATTTTAAAATTAGACTTATCAATATGCTGTGAATACTGGATTACATCCACTCAGTAAGAGCAAAGGCATACAGATCAGAATTCTTAGATAACAAAAAGGAATAAACTGAGTATAGTAATGGAAAGATATTCACTTCTCAATATTCATCGCAGCTATATCAAGCTAAAGGACTTATTTATATTTATAGATTGAAGCATATCTCAGATGATATAGTAATCTAAAGTTTTAGTGCTGTGAGAGAAGTCTATATTCTCAGCACCAAAAGATCTGCTGGCTTGAGGAGCAGACAATGGCATTGTAGTTTTCTCAGTGCTACCATGCCCTGACCTTCAAGTGTCATTGTTTTGAAAACTGGATAAAGTTTCTTTCTGTCCCCTTCTATATCTTTGCCTCCTTCTCAGAGCTGCTAATGAAACCTTCTCTTAATAGTAGTTACTATGGTATTAGCGATGTGGATATATTCATCACCAAGCATTGCTGTGATATAATTGGCTGCGGCCAGATGGGGCACGTGCAGTGAAAATTATGTTTATTTGACTACAGCTGAAGACCAGCACCAAGACTTAATCATTTTCTTTACATGGTACAATCTAAACTATTTAATTTAATAGTCAGTTATTTTTCTACCACAGAGTAGAAAAGAATGTAAAGGCAGTCCATTTCCCCCCTGAGAGGCAGCTTTTATGGACAGGATGTTGTTACTGGAGCTGGTGGCTGGAGGTAGAGGGGAGGCACACTGCTCCTGCCAGCTGCATGGCTTCAGCTGCACTTATGTCTGATGTCACCATGGGTCTGCTGCTCTGTATTTGAAATGTCCTCTGGATAAAAATTTCCATCACAGCTGCCTTAACCAATTGACAGAACATTCTGTCTGAAGGTGCAGATGTGTGGCTCCCAGAGCAGAGATGGATAGCTGCTATCAGTACTAGAAGAAAATGAGCCTGTCTGCCAACCATAAACTGAAACATGTTCTCACGATCAAAGATGAGAAACAATGTTCACCCTTAGGAAGAAGGAGACTCCTTTTTTTTTTCATACTGATTTCCTATTCTGATGTAGACTAAATACCTAAACACACACACTATTGAGAGCCCCATGGAAATAGATTTTAATAACTTGTATTGTAAAGATATCTTCTTTCAATGGCTCTCAGAGAATAGTGGGAAATCCTGAAATAAGCAGATTAATGTCTGTAGAACATTAAAGAATAAAACAGCCCATACTTTCCAACAGATAGCTGCCATTATAAACCTCTCCTTGCTTATTTTGCTTTTTCTTCTGTCTGTCATATCAGAGCAACCCTTTGAAAATATGGAGTAAATATGACTCAGACTAGCAGAGCACTTGACAGAGCTACTGAAGCTCTTTGGTGCCAGTAGAACTACTCACAGCACGAGTGAGACACAGGTTAAACGCATCTGTTCTGAGGATACTGCAGATCAGCATTATTTTTCAAGAGGACTGAAGACTGCAAGGCAAACCTTTGTTCAAAAGCTAAAGGGAAACTTTGATACATGCAAGAATTTCACTTAAAAAGCCACCACTGTTTTGGTGAGCTGTACAATTTATTATGCACCGTTTATCAACCTAGGAGCGTATCCAGGTCATTACAAATTTGATGTTTGCTTACTCAGTGATACTGCTTCCTGTACCTATTTCAGTGACAAAAATAATTTTCCTGCTGTGTTTCTCCCAGTCAGACCAACAAAAACTGAAGAAACTGAACTGAATTTTATTTTTGGGCTTGTATCAGTTGCAACTTTTGATTAATTCTTTTACAGTTAATTCATAGCTGAAGCGCAAGACAAAGGCCAGAATTCTAGACAAAAGAGAGAAACTCAGAGAATGAAAATCCATGATTTAAAGATGTTTGTATAATCTCTTCTCAAAACATAGACCTTCATTTGCAGTTCTGCAATCTCCTTCCAAAGTGAAAGCCTTAGTAACAGTCACATCCAGATGCTATCTTAAAATTTTTAATTACAAAGTATTTCCTTCTATACACTGTCCCTTAAGGGAAGATAAAATTTGTGATATAATTCAAAACATTGGTATTATAAAATCGATAAATTATGTCATTTTCTTACTTGACATCTTTGACTAGATTATGAGATTTTATGTTGAACTTAACTTAATTTTGACCCTGATAAACAGGCAACATTTAAAAAAAATTACAGTAAAGTAGGGTAATCTGGAATCACAGTGGTAAGATATAAAATGCCCCAGTGTTACTTAAGGAACCATTTTTCATTGTCTTACATTCTCAGATACACAAATTGAAGAAACTCCCCCAAAGCATAAACCAGCCCAAGCAAACAATGTAAGATGAGGGTTTTCTGAGATTTACCTGCTCTCTACTGGCCTTTATCTACTCACCTGCAAACAAGGCTCAGTGCTTGTGGATATGTTGCTATCAAATTTGTAGGTTCTAGATTAGTGAAATGAGAGGATATTGTTTTCTGTCATTCAATCAAGTTATTCCATTGACTTAACAGAATTCGTATGATTACAATTCCTCTAGTGTCTCATGAAAGCAGAATAATTTACACTGTAGTAATATATTCAGCCATGGTTGACAACAGCATTAAATAAAGTGCTGCTTCCTTTAACTGAGGTATCAAAAAGAACCAGAAAGGGCAAAAGAAAAGGGAAAAGTAAATAAAATTATACCTCATGGAAAGAGAAAGCTCTTGATGAAAAGAAAATAAATTTTGAAATTGTGACAACTGAATAGGAAAGCACAGTAGAATCAGATGAATCAGAACACCCTGGGCAAAACATCCACAGTGTGTACTCGTTAAAGAAAACTCTACTGAAATAAAGGAGCAGATAAAGAGCTGTAAGAATCAAAGCACATATTAAGTATGCTGAAAACCATTTACAGAACGGGAATCCTAATTCAAAACAAGTGCATTTGCTATTTATCAAACTGCTCAAAAAAAGGACATTTTTTAGTTAAAACATTAATGCTCCAAGACGATACCTGTACAGCAGAAAGATAAATATGTGCCCGTTCTTTATCAGAATTTCATCTGACTTCTAAGAAAGAAACTTGACTGGAAAACTGGCGGGATACAGAGCTAAACTTTTCCCCTAGAATTACCACAGTAAAATACAGACAAACTGCAGAGGCAACTAGGGTTGTCATATGTCTAATTTCCTTTGTCTTCTACTTCCACAGCAGTGTGTGAAAATATGAAGGTAACACAGAAGCTCCTCAGGACCCTAACATCTGTACATTGTTATTAGTAAAGTACAAAAAAATCTGGTTTTCTCTGTCATCCCATTTATAACAGAATTGCTTCCTAGCTCAGCCTCTGTTACTAATTCTAAATGAATGTTGTCAAATTGCAAAGTGCATATTGTTGTCAGTGTAACCTGTTATTACACGCTAATGCTGTGTGTTAATGAAGTGTTAAATATCCAGAGTTGCCAACACCTCGATCCAAGGGAATATGAACACTATGGAATAGATGTGATACATGGCTAAAATTATAAAAATTATTGATAATTGCTTGAATGAATTTTTAATATAAATTAGGTATATATTTCTAAATTAAGATATCTAAATAATCTAAAGGGCCAGATCTTGGCTTCCATCTCTCTACATTAATTTCTTGTAATTCTCTTTCTTTAGGGTTCAATCCTCCAAAGTGGTGCAGCTACATTGAAAAGGCTGCACACTCTTGCTTTGTACTTGATAATAATAGTGTTCAACACTTCGTAAGCTCATGTCTTGAATAATCAAACTTATTGATATCAGTAGCCTTATTCAATATTTAAAATTACAGTTTAGAAATGTACTCATTTTTCATGTGAAGAAAGGAATATGATGAAAGTCTACAGGGCAGTGATGTGCCTCAGAAATCATTCTACTGAAATGAATTACTTTTTTGACTGAGTAACTTCAGAAGGCATTCACATCAATATGGTTTATAACACGTGGAAAGGAAAATTGACAAGAATTCTTTGGAAAATAGAAGCAGTACTTTCTCACCACTTCATAAACACTGAAATATACATTGTTTTATGTAAGGATGAGTGAAGGGGTTGAGATGTTCCTTGCCATCCAGCCTTTTTAAGGAATCAATCTTACTGAAAACCACAAAGATGCAAAGGTATCAAATGTAAAAGGAAATGACATTGTTGAGTGTGGACTCTGCTGTCACAGACACAGGAGCACATTAGGACAAGCAATACTACTTTTATTAGTAGCTGTCCTTTCTAGGAGATTGCTTAACTCAGCCCATTTAACAACCTGTTCCTTGCTTTTACTTTTCAAAATGCATTGACATTTGCCCTTCTTATTTCTGGATGCAGCCAAACAAATCCAATAGACTGGGTCCAAGTATGGAAAACAGCAGTGTCATAAAGCTTAATTTCAATAACAAGCTTCAGCAGCTCAGAAAATGCATACTCTTCATTCCTCTTACAATGGAAAGAAGTATCATTTAGCCTCTAACAAGGAAAGAGGTAATGAGATAAAGATTTAATGCATGTGTTTATAGGAGGCCTGTGTGAGATTATCAACTGGAGCAAAAGTTTGGTTTTGTTTGATGGGCTTTCGAAGGGGTTTTTTGGGTCATATCTGAAAGTAAAAATTTAAATTTCTTGAACATAGATTAATAACAATTTCTTTTAAAAAGAATAGTATATTGGTGCAAAAGAATTTGTGCAGGAAGCATTATGTACCTGTCTTCATGCAGCTAAATATCAAAAGTTATGTAAAGTTCTTACATTTTTCTCTTCTGTTCTTCCACACAATAACAATGGGGATTTTTCACATTCCCATGACATACTTTTCATTGATAGAGACTAATGTTCTTTGTGTCAGTGCTGTTCAAACAGAAGAAAAACCAAGGTCTGGAATATGGCCCAGCTGCCAAACTGGGAGCAGGACCTAATAATTTGTGTAGATCTAACTTAGTGCTTGATTCCTAAGTCAGTGACTCTGAAACAGTGCCATAAGAGTCTTCAGTTATTTTTTGCATTACTCCCACATCATCAGCCAGTGAGGAAGCAGGAGCTACAAGGTAGGTCAGACTTCTTCCTATTTCCCCTCAGCCAAGATTGATTCCAGCACCTCTGGCTGCAGTAACTCCTTTGACCCTTGCAGTTTGCATTCCATCAGTTCTGCTCCTCCTGCTTTTTATCTCCAGCAAGGATGAGGGAATGGGATTCAGGAAGAATGTCAGCAGTGAATCCAAAAATCTGAGAGCCATCACATTTAGTTGCAGTTACTGAGAGGCTTGGCTAGTTGTCACTTTTATTAGTTTTGAGAAAAAATAAATGTCTGTAATTCTTTGCTCTCCATGACCACTGAGAGTTTTATGGAACAGAAGCTCTTTCTGCATTTGATAGGTTATTCAGCAAAAGAATAATTACCTCTGATGAGCTCTCTGAAAAAAAAAGTTACCTTTTTGTGACAAATATGTAAAATTATCAAACAACTGAGAATTGTGGCATTTATAGTAATGCAAGATCTTTGAAAGGGGGAAAATAAATAATGCATTTAAATCTGCAAAATATTATCTTCAGCTGTAAAAATTTGGTGAGATAGATACTATTTAACTATGTTGCATGGCAAAGCACAGCTTTAAGAAGTATTACTGCACTTTTCCTGCACTCTGCCTATATTTCATTATTATTTCTACTCATGACTCATAGTATTTCTACGTTTTTCTACTAAGATTGACATATCTCATTTATTTTCACACCAGAAACCTTTCCTATGCATTTCCACAGCCAGATACTAGTTTCTTTTAAATACTATATAGGCTTAAGGCCCTATTTTTCCAAATTCTAAAATTCAAAGCTCAGGGAGCTGCTATACTATGTGTACATCCCATCAGTAGACCAGACCACAGGATATGTAATAATATTTCCATATCAAGTTAAGGCTCCCTATTATGTCTGTGTGTATATATATATATAAATCTAAACATATATGTGGGCTGATCAGTTTGCAAACAACTGAACTGCACATAATTCACTCATTTATAACCAGACTTTTCATCCAGTCATTGGTTTTTATACCAAATATTATGTTAGATTGTTTGAAACTGATTCTCCTCTTCCCATCCAATACACAAACAACTTAAAGAAGCCTTAGGTGAAAGAAGCATGAGGGAACTCTCGTGCTTTTGTTCTCATTCCAATGAGAATGATTGCGTTTCTGATCCATTGCTGCACAGTGAAAATTCAAATTAAAGATTTTGCACTTAGGATGAATAACAGAAACATTAAAATTTACTTCAAGTATAGCAAAACTGTAAGTTTAACTTACTGTCCTATATCCCCATGTGTTATTCAGTCAGGTTTACATACTCAATACATTTTCCCAAAGGCTACTGCAGATTTACAGTGCATTCTGCTTTCCTGAAGTACTTGCTTGTCTACAAAGTAGTACTGATAAAAATTAGATATCAAACAAATGGGATGGGTGTCAGAAACTTATAAATAATGAACTGAATGCTAGTTTAGTAATAAATATTACAGAAAAGACCAATAGGCTCCAAAAGTGTATTTCCCATATAGCTTCTTATTTAAAGTGCAAGGGTGTGATGCTGTTTAGGAGGCTGAATTATATATATCTAGATTTCTAATTAGTCCAGCTATTAACCTTTTCTCCAGTTTCTCTCTTTGGTGATATACTGTAATATAAATTCCATAAGAGATTACCTTGCAGAAAATATGGTTTTTCATAAATGCCCCATGCATATTTCATAATCACTTTTAATTTATTTATTCTCCATCTGATTCTCTACTGTCTCATACTGATGCAGTTTTACCTGTGCAAGATGGATATGAACAGAATTTTGTGGTCACTTAAAGAAAATATGCCCTTTTTTTTCTTATTTTTTGCCTTTTTTTTTTTTAATGAATATGGATTACAGAGCTTCCAAAGGGTTGAGGCAGCTCAGAACTTCAGGTGTGGAGTAATGTACCTAGCAGAAATTGCAGGCAGACCTAAGGCATTAAATTACTGTGCAACAAAATTATCAAGTCTTATTCCCCCTGAGCCCACAGTTGCCCAAGCAGGAGCGTGTGTACATATATATCTATATATTTGTGTATACACACACATATATACACAAATGTATACATCTATGCAAAGATCTCTGCAGGTCATCAAGATTTCTTCACCCATATCTCTAAATGGGCTATTTTTAAAGAAGTGGCATCAGAACCTTCTGCTCAGAGCTGATGAACGCCAGTAAATGGGTGCCCATTAATGCTGCATTAGCACTGGAAAACTGCTGCACCTCACAAAAGCCTGCCAGAACACGACCCAGGCTGGACTCTTAAAATGGCTGCACATGTATTTGTATTTTGCCATCCATTCAGAAGGTGAAAAAAGGAGAGATCAAATCATCTAACTCTTCACAGGAACTTCTGAAAAACCAAACACAATGCTGTTGTGCTGGAACAGTTTCAAACATATCTGTTTGAAAAATGCTTGTTTTAAAGATATTTTAATTAATTGTTCTGTTGCTTCATATCTTTAGAACAGTAGGCTGATGTCTATAGGGATTTCAAAAGTCAAAACTGACAGTACATGTTTAACTATCATAACCACCCAGCAATTACACTTAGCTTCTGCATTCTCATCTAACTAGCCCTGCAATCTAGGAACTTCTCTGCATATTGGGATTTCTGTTAAAGTTAGTATTAATGAAATAGAGTTTTAAATTTCCCTAGGCTCAATCTAGACATTAAGAATATAAATGTAAATTAGCAAAGGAGAGCAAGCAGCCTTGAATACTAACATTTTCATCCACGAACTTTTAGTTAAAAATGTGCTTCAGAATGTGAGATCCAGCCTTCTGCAACTGGCACCCTCAAATTCCATTAATAATTATCAGAATATTTCTATGATTGTCTGTGTGCTTGCTATAGCACTGTAAGACTCAGACACCCTCCAGTTACAGATTATTACCGTCTGTCTGATAAATAATTCCTGTCGAATTCCATTTTTACTTAAGACTGTTTCTAAAAAGATTCTTTTCTACTTAAAAAAAAATCCAGTTATAGAACAAATGTGACCACAATATTCTACTTATTTCACTTTTTACTGGCAAGACAAATCTTGAAAATTCATTGCCTTTTCCTGACATTTTTATAGCCAACTGCAGTGCTTATTTTCATTGCAGTGTATTTTGTATGATTATGGGTGTCCACACTCTGCTTTCCTTGACTCTCTATCCCCATCACCACTGACAGTATGTTCTGATGGTAAGCAAGTGAAAAAGAGATAAATAGTGAGAATTACTTCAAACTATTGACATGGTTGGTAGTGAAGCACCAATTCTAGTTACAAAACCTGAGATTTTTATACTTGAAGAATAGTTCCTTTTAAAACTTTTGATAGTGATTAAACACTCATTATTTGTTATGACCAGCTGCATAATCTAACTCTTTACCCACTCAGAATCAAAAATCTCTTTCAATATATGCTGATAGCAATGACCATAACTAGAAGACAGTAAGGGCTGGAAGGACAATGATGATACAAACCTCACTTGAAGTGCTGAAAAAATGTTTGTGTTTTTTGTGGCTATTCAGGAGTATTATCTCGTCGGAACAATTGGGTTGAATAAATTAAAAGGAATAGTTTGTTATAAATAGAGTGATTGTGAATGCTTTATATGAAAGTATTTTTATCCTGGTTTTTTTTTTTGGTGTAATGAAAAAAGTGATCAATCACAGAACTAAAAAATAAGCTGGAAGGGATCTCAAGAAATTTTTGATCTTACTCCCACAGGGAGCCTGGACCTTTCAAGTTTGAATATTCCCAAAGATAAGACCCCTCCAGGCAACATGTTCTAGTATTTCCATGGTGAAAACATTTCTCATAATATCTAGCTGTAATTTCTCATGTGTGCCTGTTGCCTTTTTTCCTGTCCCATCCTGCTGAACTCACTCCAGAAAGTTGCTGTCTGCCTCGTACTAGGGGAGCTCTAAACCATCTGTCAGGTGTGGACTCAGACATCCTGCAGAGAGGCACAGCATGGCTTCCCCACCTGCTGCAAGCAGCCTGGCCTGCTGTCTTTCAGGGATATTTTGCTTATTCTTGTTCAGTTTGTTCCTCAGGATTCCCAGGTGCTCCTGCTGTCCTGCCTCACCTCTGCACTGTACAGGCTCGTGACTCCTCTGCACTCACCTGCAGGACTTGGTCTGACCCTGACTGAACTTCCTGAGGGTCCTGTGAGCCCTGGGCTGTGCAGAGACCACCCCTCTACACTTGATATTATTCCCAAATTTGCACTCTTGCCCACTCTTCAGGCTGTTAATAAAGGCATTATATGTTCTTCTGACATCAACAGAAGAGAAGGAATCTGACAGGTATCCATGTGGATGGATGAAATGGTAGATTTCTGTGTATTCCTGTTTTTCCAAAAGGAACCATATGAATTGACAATATTTTAAAAGATTAAAAACCTTCTCAATGAATCTTGAATAAAGAAGTATACATAGATTTTCCTGAACACCTGCATGATAATGATGCAAGCCTCAGAAGAGTTTGTGTGAAATATGTGTTAATTTACTACCTCAAAAAAACCCCACATCCATCAGTTTCAACATGCAGTTTTTGTGAGAGTCATTTGAGAGATTTTGCTAACAAATACAAAGCTGAAAAAAAAAATGAATTCCCTTGTAAAAATTTGAAATTCTCTATTTGCTCCAGTGTAAGTGATGCTAAGGGATAAAGATATCTGACAGTCTTCTACACCAAGCTTCGTCATTTTCAATAAGTATTCCAGAAATTTGCTAATGGATTGTATCCTAAGCTTTGGGTCATTTGGTTTGTTTCATTTGGGTTGAATTTCTCTTCTGATTTTGTTTGGTTGGTTTTATCTCATAGATAATGTATTTTTTAGCACAGCATTCCTTTTTATGTTACTTATTGATTTTCTGACAGTTTCAGCCTCAGTTCTGAAGACAATTCAATGTCTTCCTATCAAGTTAATTTTGGGTACAATATCTGAAGTTGCTTAAGAACAGTAGCAAATTAGTCCAGCGTGACTCTCAGTCACCTTTGTTAAGGGACAATTAGGATACTAGCCTAGGCCATAAATTTTATTGCAGTTTCTTGCAAAAGTGAAGGTGAACAAGAAAATTCAAGGCATCACAATTGTCAGTGAGATGCCTCTTAAAAACCATTTGGTTTAAAAGCATTTGACATAATTTAAAGGACATTTTTTGCTAGCTTGCCTCCTAGGAAGCACTTGGGAGTCTAAGTAAAATTTGAATGTTTATGTTTTAAAGCACTTTTAATGCAAGAAATCTGTGTATAATTATCTCTAATTAGTCATCTCTTCCACTGAGACTTATACTAAGCATTTAGTTTTTCTCTACAGCAGCTATTTCCCAGACTTCTTTAATAACTAGGACTGTCTGACAAGCTGAACTCAGGATCAGATTTCAAACTCATTCCATTCTACCTGTTGCTTCAGGACATTTCTTAATGAGGCCAAAGTTACTTTCATGTCTAATTAAGCTGAAGAGATTAAGATATTTAGGTCTTGTTTTTGTATACTCTCCTAAGGGAAAAGTAAATACATAAGCAACAGAGATCAGCAGAAATACAAGAAAGAAGAAAAGCAGCAGGAACACAGGGGATTATTATGTAATATAAGGGAACAGGAAAAGGCTGGATAGATTATCTTTCCTAAAGTATGTTCACTTGCCTCAAAAACTATTGCACTGAACTGTGAGTTCTCCCTAACATGATAATATGTACTTATCAGATGAATCTAAAAGAGAAATATGGAAGAAGGGACTTTGTGTCTTTATAAAATATATCTGAAAACAGATCCTGATTAGGATTTCCTATTTATATAAAAACTGGAAGGTAACCATGAGACTGATGAAACAATGTATCCAAAATACTCTATTAAACATGCCTTTATGTTCCTTATCTTCTCCAGTGTCAGCTTTCAATGCAATGAGAAGTTTATTATTTCATTTGGGAAAGAAACGATCCCTGGTTTATGGAAGCTTAATCTCTCTTCAGAAGTGCTTTACCTTAGTTCCACCCTAATGGGCAAGTGGATAAACTCAAACCTCTTTTAGCATGCATTCATATTCCAGAGTACACATTTCAATTGAATACTTTTCAAAAATGTTTTTTAATAGTCATCTTTCTTAGTAAAAGGTTTCTCAAATCTTCTCGTTTAGGTACAGCTTTCTGCAGTACCAAAGAAGTTCCTTCAAAAGGCAGCAAAGCATTTAAACTAATCTTTTCATAACTCCAGCTCCTTTCAATTACCTGGCCGTGCACTTATTTATACATTTTGCATGTTGCTTTCATGTGAATTTATGGGTTTTCTCTTTTTTTTCTTAAGATCTGAAAATATATGGATGCTCTTACATATTTTTGCCTTTTTATTCATGACCTAGAATTCATTTTTATTTGGGTCTTGGAGGGAAGCTGGGAGATCCAACTGGTCTGTTTGGAGGGTTCTGGAGTTCAAACCAAAATAATGAAGAAAAAAGTTCTCTGTGTCAGTTGGAAATTGATTTTTTTTGTCTCCCAGTTTATCAAAAAAAGAAAACCCAAGAGTTTAATTTTGAACAAAATGTTTTATCTTGATAGAGAATATTTCTTATAATTAACTGAAGGCAAATGAAGTAGCTGGTACTGCAGGTACACACCGGCGGCCACCACCCAAGCCAGGCTTCCTGGGAAGTGGCGAATCAGCCCCTGTGCCAGGAGCATCAGCACCACCTTGTGTTCGTGGGATGGGAAAATCAGCCCGGAACGCGCCTCCCCAGGCACCCACACCGCAGCGCTGCCTCTGCTCCCCACAGCAAGCTAACGAAGGAGCCATATTTGTCAGAAATATGCATAATTTTTGCTACTGTAAGTTTAGAATAATCATAATATCCAAGTACATGAGAATTTATCAGGAAACTCGCTTGCATTTTTGGTCAATGCGTTAGACAGCAGCCGCAGTGTATGAACAGCCCAACTACTGCCAGATTTTTTCAGTAGGCATCTTGCAACAAGATAGCTTAGAGGTGAATTTTGTGAGAATGTTTGTAGTTATTTACAGGAGTTCTTTCTGAATGTGAGACATGACACTGGAAAACCTATTCTTTTCTTTGAAAATTTAAAAAGGGAACAAAGGAGACCGGTGTCATGTAGAGATGGAGAGCCTTGAGAGAGAGTCAGTGTCATGTTTGGATTCCTCTTTCATAGCCTGTAAACATCCTACAAGGCAGTGCTGCTTCCTTCAGTCTTTTGCACGGTAGAAGCTGTTGTGTAAACAAATCTATTTCTGGTACATTTTTTCCACCAACTTGACTATGAAAATGCATCAGTTTTCATTCCTTTTTCAAAAAAAATTCACTTCTCTCTATCCACTTGGTTCTGGGAGTACAGTTTCTGGAAAGAAATATCCCATCAGAAATTGCAGTTACTTCTCTTTTAGTTCTACAATATGAAGTACAGTATCTTGGGACAAAAACTTTTCAAGAACTGGTAATAATATGGGAGAGCAATTTCATAGTCAGTTTTCTACACCTCAGTGTATTTAGCCTAGCTTCACAAAAGTCAGGTCTTCCATCTGAGAATGAAACAGAATAGCAACTGTCCCTACTTTCTGGCCCCTTTTGGTCCAGAGATAAAAAACTTCTGATTGGTGTTTGACAGCTCACTTTCACCTCTCTCATCTTGAAAAATTTGAATGTTCCCAGACTAAGTGCAAGACTGTGTGTCTGTACCTCACTTTAGTGCAATGTATCAATTTTCAGTACACACATAACTAGAAAAACATATAATGGCATGGTATGCTGATAAGTGTTTAAAAAAATTATCCTGATTCTCTTTTACCCTTCAGTTAGTGCATCATTACGGAGAATTTGCATTGGGGACAGTTAGACTTCTGTTTTGATCATATTTTACATCCACGCCTCATGCACTTCTATCAGACTGATGTAAGGTATCATTTTAAAAAATTGACATTTTCCAACCCACTGTGCAAACTCTGCATGAAGGATCAGTCTCATTAGTTTTATCAAGTGTAAACCTGGGTTTTTAAAAAAAATGCAACCTTGTATGGTATGGTTGGGATCCTATGTTGATGTACATCACAGGCTCTCCCTCAACAGTGTCCTTTTAGAGGTTGACAATGTCTCTAATGTCCTTGTAATTTTTCTCCCTGTTCCAAAAGGGGCAGGGCACTGTTATTAGTGCTACTCAGTCCCTTCTGTCACTTTCTGTCAGACAGCTGGGATCTCAATGCCCTTTATATTTCAGTAGTTTACTAGCAGTATTAAGGGGCTCACTGTAAATATTCTATCACCTTTCTGAAATAGTTTTTTTCTGTTGAAAAGACAGAAAGAACCAAAGTCTTTCCAGTACCTTAAAAGCCAATAAAAGAGCTGTAATAGAAACTTCTTACAAGGACATGGAGTGACAGGACAGGGGGAATGGCTTCAAGCTGCCTAAGGACAGGTTTAGATGAGGTATTAAGAGGACCTTCTTTGCTGTGAGGGTGGTGAGGCACTGGCACAGCTTGCCCAGGGGGCTGTGAATGCCCCATCCCTGGAGTGTTCAAGGTCAGACTGGATGGAGCTCTGAACAACCTGGTCTAGTGACAGGTGACCCTGCACATGCCAGAGGGTTGGAATGAAATGGTCTTTAAAGGTCCCTTCCAACAAAAACTGTTCCATGATTCTATGGAGTTGAACCTTGTATTTTGTGTGTTAGCATTGGGATGTGGCTGACCTCTTGCCTCGGTGTTTTGAAGCCTGCTAACTGTAAGAAGGAGTAATTTCCACAAACGGCAAATCAAACAACCACTTCAACTATTTAGGGAAGTGTCTTATGTCTCACAGTCATCAGGAAAGCAGTCTAGTATAAACTGGAAAAATTCTACACAATTTCAGAGAAGTTTTTGAGGAATTCATCTGATTGAAACAACAGAGGCACAAAGAAGAACTTTCAGTGTCATTCTCAGAAGCACAGACTGACAGAACTTTGGTGAATGGTGATAATCCTACCCCAGGTGGGTTGAAAAGTTCCTCTTCAGCTGTGAGACCAGCAGCTTTGTCTCAGGCCTCAACTCAGATTGTTGCAATGCAGTCAATGATCTTTATTCCCCCAGGAGGAAAATTTAAAACCAGTGCTTCAGCATAACTTGGCAGGTAGAGACAATGACTCACTCAGGAGGCTCATCTGAACTTGAGTGAGCCAAAGGTGTCAAGCCAGTCCTCAGCATCAGTCTGCAATGATGAGTGCTGCACCTGTGCACTCGAGATACCATCCCCTGCTACTTACAGAGAAAATCTCCACTGCAGAGCTGTGATGCTACATAAACCTACCTGTGTAAGAAAATTCCATTTAGCACCAGTATTTCTAGAAATATTTACTTGCTGCTTTCTTTTAAACTAGATTAGCAGGCTTGGCTGTGAAATCTGAGGGTCAGAATTCTTTTTTCTAAATGCATTTAGGTTTGATGCACTTAAGGACTCTTGTTTCCAGGTACAAAAATATTCATCCTGATCCTTGGAAAGTTCTCTATCTGTATCTGTTCCTTCCACTGGAGCATTTCCCCTTAACTCTTATTGTCCTGCTCTTATTATCTCACAGGATGCCCACTGGGATCTGCTCCTATTTCTGTTGGAACTTGTGTGTGACACACCCAAAATTCCAGACTTTCTTCTGCATCTTTTTCATGGAATAATACATAGTATCTGCATGGTTCTCCAAGCAGATCTTTTGAGTTTCCCTAACTCATTAGGGAACATCCATGGGTATCTGAAATTATCACATATCTATATACATATACATCAGACACTCCACTTGATACCTGGGAACAATTTTCCACTGCTGAGTTGCGCCACGTTATTTCATTTTCCTCAGCAGAGGCTGAAGAGACAGAGGTAGAATTGAACATCCACCTCCAATGGTTATCTTTTTATGCCTTCCCTTGATGAGGCTACCATCTTTTTATGAGTACTATATGTTAATGACTACAACAGGCAATTCTATAGGATTGCAAGAAGAAGAATTATTATTAATTTGTGTTCCTTGTCTGCCCACAGCAGACCAATATTTACTTGACTTTGGTACTATCTTAAAACCTGGAATCCAGATGAGTCAGCTGTCTTGGTTTATGTTTCTGTGACTAACATGGTGACTTCATTCAAGACCTTTTTCTTTCTTTGGTTTTGAGTTATAGCCATGTTCAATCCATGGTATCTAATTTTTGTGTTAATGAATGACAAATGTTAAAATCTGTCCAGAGAGAGAAGAAACCAAAACAAACATGTCCACTGGGAAGGAAACTTACATTTTACTTTAGGCTCAGAAGAACTCAGACTGATCTATACTGCTGATGTTTATTACACCTACCAGGACTAAATCACAGAAATTTGAGAGGACTGTTTTGGCTTAAAATAATTAACTTCTAGAAATAGTTAACGATGAATATTGTTGAATAGCTTCAAGATTAATGAGAAATAGATTTGGTTACTTCTGGCTTTTCTGGGCTTCCTATGAAAATAATGTATTGAATAACAGATGATTTTACCTAATTTATTATTTTTTTTATTTATGCATTCCAAGATATTACATAGGTACCTTGAAGATGTTAATTTCTCCAAATACTTATATAAACACCATAAATTAAGTGTCTGAATGACGTACGTTCTGGGGCACAGCACAGAGTAAACAAAAGGACTCCACTTTGGGTGGTCCATGCAGAAACTTACGAAAGATTTACAGAACTTACAAAGAAGTAACAGCGTTAGTGAATTGCACGCTTTTTTCACAATGTTTCCCTGGGACTGAATGCGCAAGCTAAATGATGTAGATAACCTCAGTGATTTTTAGGAATTAATAGATATGTGTATGCAGCATCCATGTGAACATAGACCAGGATGGAGACAGACTGATGAGCCAGGTCCAGCCTCACAGGCACACCTTTTCCAGTTCCTTGCATTTCTTCAGCACAATAAAATTTTTACGAATAAGTGCTGCTGCAGAATTAGCTGTTATGAGAAGAGCAGGTGGTAATAACCTTTACACGTTGTATGCCTTCTTGGGTATAAACCGTGTAGAAATGATGAAATTATAGAGATCATCACCAGCTGAAGTTCCCCTCCGCTAAGACCAGGGACTCTTAATTGAGGTGGCCACAGGAGATCCTCACTTTAATAAACTCACATCGCGAAAGGAAAGCTGCTGAAACACCTTGTATAAATCAGCGTCCCTCTCCCACGCCTTGATTCCACTATCGGTCTGATCCCCCGAGCAAGGTAAATTATTTAGGCGTTCTGCGCTACATCCCAAGGCAGAGGCCCGCCGGTGCGGCGTTCGTTCCTCCCTTTCCCCGGGACGAGCGGCGAGCCGGGGCAGCATCCCTCCCCGAGGCGAGCGCAGCCGCCTCACCTGCCCGCAGACTTGCCGAACTCAGCCCGAATCCTGCACGGCCACGGGCGGGGCCGCCTCAGCCGCCGCCGCCCGGTCCCTCCCCCGGCCCGCGCCCCCTCATTCCCTCCCTCCCTCCCGCCGCGGGGCAGCCCCGGCCCCGCTCGCGCCCCCTCAGCCCTCGCCCGCCGAGGTCGGCGCGAGGCGGCTCGAGGCGCGGCGGCGGGCAAGGCGCCTGCGCAGCTCTCCCGGGCATGCTCATTAACAGCGGAGGAGCCGAAAAGGGGAAAAAAAAAAAGATAGAAAAAAAAGAAAAATCCCACCCTGAGAGCGAGCGGCGCCGCTGACACTACACCCGCCGGAGAGCAGCGGCGGCGGCAGCAGCGGCGGGGCTGCGCCGCGCCGGCCCCGCGTCCCTTCACGCCTCGACTGCCAGCGCCTGGTGCGGGCAGCTGCGGGGCGAGCCGCGGCAGCAGCAGCAGCCGGCGCGTCCCCCCGGCGGGGCGGAGGGGCCAGGGCGGGCTGCGGGGGAGCCGCCGGCAGCGGCGATGTGGATTTATATTGGCCCGCGCCACAGCCGCCGGGGAGCGGGGCGCGGGCACCGCACCTAGAGGCGATGGGCGAAGCCGTCGGCGGGGCTGAGCCGGGGCGCTGCTGAAAGTTCAGCCGGTGGCCGCGCTCGGTAAGTTTGCCGGGGAGGCGGGAGCTGCGCCGCGGGCGCCCGAACTTCGCGTTTCGCGGGGGGCAGCGGCGTCCGAGCCGGGGCGGCGAGGGGAGCGCCGGGCGCCGCCGGGGATGCCTTGCCCCGCCGGAGCGGGAGCCGCCGGGCGATCCCGGAGGGGTTTTTTGGATGGCACTGGGTGTGTACGTGCGGCTCCGTGCGCGCTGCGCGGGCGGCGGTGCCGGCGGGCGGCTGCCGGGCTCCGGGGCGGTGCGTGCGGGCACCGCGCGGCTGCGGGAGCGGCGCCCGGCAGCGGTGCCGCGCTCGGGGCTGAGCCCGGCGCCCCGCACGCCTACAGCGGGGCTCCTTCTCCCGCGGTTGCCGGGCACGGTGTGTGGGCGCGGAGCGGCGCTCTGACCGCGGTGCCATCGCCCCGGGCGGCAGCGGCTCCCCGTGCCCGAGGCGGAGCGGGGCGCGGCGCGGTGCGCGGCTCTCCGCGGGGTGCGGCGAAAGGCGGGGCGCTGCCGGGGGCCGGGCTCCGGCTCCGCGCTGGCGTTGCGGGGCCGCTCGCATGAAAAGCCGCATCTCGGTGCGCGCAGGGTGAGGTGGCTCCGCCGGGGCAGCGGGACCGCGCTGCTCCCAGCTGGAGGATGGAGCAGCCTGATGTCTCACCGCTCCGCAGGCGTAATCTGCTAAACGTGTGCTTGGTGTATTCTCCTGCCACCGGTTGTGGGATCTGGTAATCTCCTTTAGTCAAGGCGTGTGTACATACAGGCGTTACGCTGCTCTGCTGCTTCCAGCTGTTTTTTCTCTAAAACACCTTACGGCTGCAGCTCGTGACTGACGGTTTAAGCTTGGTGTGTGCTCAGAGCAGCTGTGGATATGATTGTGGTACATAGTGAGGAACCTGCCTCTGTAGTATTAACTGTATGCTCTTACCGTGCTGAGTGGCAACACGTTTACCTTAGCAGATCTGGGCTGTACGTGTTCTAATACTGAAATCAATGCCAACAACTGCCCACCTTCCCCTTTATTTGGATTAAGTATATGCTACCTCTTCAGGCTGTGTAGTAACTAACTATCTTAGTGATAGTCTTTTATTGATTGTTTTCCTGATATTCAAGGATTGTAGATACCCATCTTGATTGTGCTGATGCTTCCCTGATAATTAACGAGTCAGATACACTGACTATGGAAATAAATACCAACTGTCCCTGTGGTGGGGCAAACATCTCAGACATCTTCTGTGTCTCCAAATGGTTTTGCAGTAACAAACCCCCACCACTCCTAGTGCCTGGATTTTACCTGTTAATTGTGAAGCTTAACGTAAAGCAGTTTGATATTTGAAGTATGGAATTGCTGGTGTTGTAGTGAGCACTTTGTGAATCACAGAGAGCAAGATAAACTGTAGTAGGGGAAGAGCTATACACCCGAAGGTGAGACACAGCCCCAATAGATTTCCTTCTTCCTTGTCCATAGTTTCTTTTCAAAGCTTATTTTATGCATGACCCTTAATGCTGTGGATTAATCTCAAAACACTTTTTCACAGGCAAAATGCAATCTTCTTAATAGCCTGCTATCCCCATAGATATCATATTGATAACATAAATTCATCAGAAGTTGATACTGTAGTTTTAATATAACTGTGTGTCTTGGGGATTTTGGCTTGCTGGTTTGTTTTAAGAACTCAAATCTCTAAACTGCTGGGGATTTTAGGAACCTCTTTCAGTCTTGTGTGTTTTTTTATTGTTGTTTTTGGTGTGCTTTTTTTTGTTTGTTTCTTTTTTTAATCACAGTTTTGTTTCAAAGAATGGTTCAAAGTTTTCTGAATAACACATATCCAGTAGAATTTTTCTCTGAATATCTGATTTTTAAAAAAACCTCAATCAAAACCAAATAAAATCCCAAGACAATTATATTTCAAATACTGAAATAAAAATCCTTTATTTTAAAGAGAACAGTTCCTTTCAGTTGCCAAATTTTAAGTATTTAAATGATGTGTATAAATAGCAAACGAGAAAATTCTTATTAAAAGCAGCTTTTAAGAATGTGGGAATGCAAATTACTACTCTCAACACTTCAAGTAGTCAGATGTGGAAGTAAATGAACGTATTGTATTGATGGCTTATGTGTAAAAAAGCCATTGAAGTGCATTCAGAGTTCTATAAAAGCAGTGTCATTTGAGGAAAACTGTGGCAAAGGAAGTCTATTACTCATTTGATGTGGCATCATAGTTAAAATGGTAGTTTTGAAAACTGAAGAAATTACCTAGTTGCTCACACGTGTGACTGTAGTCACATATGGAGGTGTGCAATGTTCTGCTCTGCAGTAATGGCTTAGGAACAGGTAGATGCATACTTCCTTCTTGCTAAAGAGATAGGAAATTTAGAGAATTGGTGTTGATGTTAATTGGAGCAGGCAGGACATTATTTCAATGTGATTCATGAGGTCTAAACGGTATGCATTTAATTTTTAAATGGTCTTAATCTGAAAAATGTAAGAAGAATAATGCTGCTTAATTTATCACAATCTTAGGGCTTTGAATATGGGAGAACAGTCCTCTTCATTTGGTCAGGAATATTTTTTGTTCCCATTGTACAGACTAAGAGAACGATATAACCTGTTTTTGCTTCTGTCACAATGACTGCCAGTATCTCACAATGACTGTGTGGGACAAGATTTTGAAATGTTTTAGAGTCCAGATATAAACTATGGTGATGGAACTATGTCTGAAATTCACGAGTTTCTGTTTTCTTGTCTGTTTCTTGTTCATTTCGATGTGCCCATTGATTATATTTGACAGTTCAGCACAACTGAGTTCATGATAACTTTTGTGAGACCAAACATTAATACAGTTTTGCTCTTTCTCTAAAGGCCCAGTCCCAAGTCTACTGATTTGAGGTCCAAAATTTTCTGCCTTCAAAGTTGTGAAAATAGGATCAAGTCAAACTGTAGTTTGGTAATTGTTGGTGGAAGCAGTTTTAAGTATTGCAGTCACTAATCTGTTTGGCTTCTTTAGTGTTTTAGAGTGGTGGGTGCATGAAGTGCTGTAATACTTATGCAGCCTTTATATGAGTTAAGAAAAGGAAATACAGTGTTGGGGGTTTTTTTGCTCGTCTTTTTTTGCTCACCTTTAAAGTTTGGTTATAATCCCAGAGTACAAACTTTAGATTTCCCAAGATTTTTGTGCATTACATACACAAGTTGATGACAACTTAGGTTTCTAAAACCTATGCAGAAGTTACCAATAAATACCACAGTATTAAAACAGTAAGGAGAATTTCACAGACCCAGTATAGTTTGTGTTGGAATGGACATTTAAAGGTCATCCATTCCAATTCTTCTGCAATCAGCAGGAATATCTTCAAGTAGATCAGGTTGCTCAGAGCCCTTTCCAACCTGACCTTGAATGCTTCCAAGGATGGGGCCTCTACCACCTCTCTGGGCAACCTGTGCCAGTGTCTCACCACCTCTACTATAAAAACTTCTTCCATAATCTAAATTGGCTCACCTTCAGCTGGAAGCCATTATCCCTTATTCTGTTGCTTGATATCAGTATCAATATCATTGTTGTTGATGTCAGTATTTGACTACAGTCCTTTCCAGTGAATAAGTAAAAATCATTCTTGTCTCACAAATTAAAATGCTTGCTGTGTTTGGGGAAACCACATTGAAGCTAAGACTTGTGAAGGTTTTGGTTCAGAAAAAAATACCACGTTTAGAAAAATGTGCTGATTTTTATAATGTAAGGTTGTGTGGAATCTTAGGTGGACACATGTTAAAGTGATGCTGTTGCTCTCCTGTAGAGGTTTATTTAGTTTTCCACTCTATAGATACAGGAAATTTACAGGTGGTTATCCAAGCTTCTGTTCCGCAGCAGTGCTGCATTTCTGTATGATGCTGGTTTGTAACTGGGATGACAAAGTCGAAATCCCACCAGAGAACACAAAGCTCTGTATCTAACGTTAGTCTAGGTAGCATGCAAACCTGTCATCTGTGGTGACAGACAGATCAACCAGCTACCAGCATTTCAACCTTTCCATTGTTCTGCCAGACCAGCACTGCATCACTGAGGGCTTTTGTATCTTCCCAGTTTCTCACTGATGCTCACCAAGAGCATCATCATTATTTTACCAGGCAGATAGTTCTTTTAAAAGATGGAGCATTTTGCTGAAGTACTGATAAGTGGCATATTCAAAGTTTATTGAAATCAGTTAGAGGTAGACTTGTCCCTCCCTCAGCTTGCCATTTTACTAACTTACTTTTTGTGGTTTCTTGAGCAAGGACACAGCACAGTAATATTTGGCTGAGCTATCGCAGATGCACAGAATTATTCTGTAGTACAGCTGTAGCTGTAGGTTTTAGACTATGATAGAACTGCCAGTGGTAGATGCCTCCTCCAAAGTGACTATCCAACATGTATCTTGCTATTGTTCTGCTTTCTGTGAATCAAACAATTAACTTAAGAAAGAGACAGAAATGTGCTATATGTCAGTTGATCTCTATGAGTAAAATAAGAGGGAATTTATGTTAAATGGTATTTCTGTTGGATGGAAAGTAAGATTTTGATGCTGCATAAGTAAAAAGGAGATATTAGTTATATTCTTATCTTGGCACTTTGATAAGCCCATTCTTGAGACTTTTCTGTTGCATTTCATAATGAGACTATGCTTAAATGAGCAGATTTCAGTCCTTATCCATCTTTGCCTATGGCTGAAACCACATAAATATTAATTCCTTAAAAAAATCTTTACTGGTAGGCTTAAAAATCAGTTCACATGGATGAAGCTAAAGTCTGCCATTACCATTTAACTTCAGAAAAAACTCCTTTTTTATTTGTTGATGCTTAAGTGTTTTCTGTTTATGTGCTTGAAAGCCTTCATACATCTTGAAATTTGATGCACTATAATGTGGGGGGATAGAATATAAGAAAATAAAGATAGTGTAGAAAGTAATCTCACCCCTAAGGAGTTGCAGCTGGGCCAATTATCAAAGATTAGGAGCAGGCCTGACTTTAACAGGGCACAGGTGTAAGCAATGAGAAGAGTGCTATAAAAGAGTGGGGTGGCTGGGTGAGAAGGGAGCTGCGGTCAGTGGCTGCTTTGTGAAGGAGAAAGCGTCAGTGCTCTGAGGAACTGCCCATGAGAAACACTAAGAAGGTAGGAAACTTTAGTGATAGAAGACAGCAGTATGGAACACCTGCCATGAGATGACAACACTATAACATGGCAATCTTTGTGTATAAATTATAGCTGTAGTTTGCATTATGCAACATGGTAATGCCACTCGTATTTATACTTGACAGGAGAAGTAATTTAGATGGTTCTTTACTTTTTTAAAATAGCTTGTAGGTGTTACCTGTTCATTTAATTCACTATATTAAATGCCATTGGTTTTACCTTAATGTGTCTTTAATAAATTTAAAAACCTGTTTGAGCAATGAAAAAGCACCAGAAATACAACTTTAGTGGAAATTGAAATATTAATATCAGTGATACAGGGTTAATTGAATGTCAGGAAAAAAATACCTTCCAGAGGATGAAAACTCCTTTACTTGTAACTTCTACATTGAGAGTAATTTCAAGGTGTTTTAAAAGTTGAAATGAGTCCTAAAATGGTGGGGAAAATGCATCCTAAAACTGCAGTTTCTAACTTAACTGTTGCTGTTATATTTGAACACAAAATCTAAAGCAGTTTCCTGAATAATAATGGAACGAGGCATAAAAATTAATCTCCATAAAAAGTCCCTAAGGGGAAAAAGAGACAGATGACTTTGTGAAGAGCATTCTGGTGTGCAAGGAGATGAGGCATTTCTCATATTCATGTTGCTGAGTAATCTTTATTTACTTGCATGGAGTACGTTTTGGTACTTTTTTCTCTTCTTTTCTTGAGCCAAGGATGTTTGACTCTGCCTGCCCTTTCCACAGACTGGGCACGTGAGTTGAGTGCTCTTGTTGCCAGTCTAGCTGGATTCTGATTATCTGTCAGTAAGTAACTGGTATTTTCAAAGCTTCTCTGTTAAAGTTCCAGTTAGTCTGAAAGAAAAGGAAGCTCTTTTCTTTTCAAGCTTTCAGAAGCAGTTCACTTTCTGCCAGCACTAAAGCTTTGTCTCTTCTGTGGCTTGATGTTGAAGCTTCTGTATTGAACTCAGCATGTTTCCCTTTTCTCTTGAACTGATGAAGAGTCAAAATTTAATGTAACAGATTCATCAGCTGGGAGTGAGGATGGATTTATTTTGGAGAACTGAGATGGTGAAGACTTGTGTGTTCTCCTCTGCTGAATATGGAACCTACATGTTGGATTTCTTGAGTTTGTGTGATTGGGTATTGAATGGAGCAGCTTTGGAGTTCTCCTAGGTATTTGCCACATAACCTTTTGTGCTTTCAGACTTGTAGCTGTATCTAGAAATGGCAGATGTATGGAAATTGAGAGATGCTGGAAGTCATCTTGTATGTATATGTGTGTGTATATATATATATTTATGCTTTTACACTAAATGTAGACCATATGCTCAAATTAATAAAAATAATCAAAAATTAAATTAAAAGTTATTTTTATTTCATAAGTCTCAGAATATGACTGCTGGATCGTAGGTGTCTGTGTTACTTGTGATTTCAAAACCTCTCTTAGATTTTCTATGTTCAGAACTTTTTACAGACATACAATTATATTGTGTTTTATCATTGCTTACTACTGCTGTGCCATAAATCATCAAGCCAACACAAATGGGGCCCTTGAGGTGTTAGTCATTCATGCCCCATGCTTAATGAGTAACGTTTGACATTTCAGTAACCATCAGCATGCTGGGTGCTAAGTGTGCTGTCCACCTTGCTATCAGGTGGAGACAAGTTCTCATTTTTAAAAGAAATTACTCAAAGTCAAATGCAGGAATGACACAAGAGAAATGTGTGTTTCTGCTCCTTCTCCACATGTGCTTTTGTTTGTAGATAACTAAAGGGCATGAAATCTTTCTAATGTGCACCAGTTCTTAACACGCAGAGGCTGTGAGCAAGGGTTTGCAGGCTCTTATTCCATTATAACAGCTGTGGTCAGAGTGCAGGGTGGTTACAGGGTGAGCCAATGTCGGAGGATAAGCACCAAGAGCTCAGCTATGTCAGCCAGAGAAGTCCAGCACCTTCATTAGAGCTGGAAAATCTGGAACCATTTCTGCATAAGTAATTTATATTTATATATTAACAAAGTGGTAGTGAGTGAAATATAAACAGTTATATGGTGGATGGTGGATTTCACACCAGAACATGAGAAGCAGGAGTAAATCAAATCATGGCTCTTCATATTTTAGTAATGTTTTACCTTATTGCTTGAACATGGAGAGCAAATAAGAGTCACACATTTTAGGTTAGCAGATCTTTTTCTTTGCTCATCATCTTGCAGATCAATGGTCTGATCTAAAAATAATAAAATGTCTCTGACATCTGTTTGAAATAGACTGCATGAATAGTGTGTTCAGCTTTTTTGTTTTGCTCTGCCTTTTTAATGGTGGTGATTGCCACACCTAAGGGATAAGTGTAGGGCTGCAGCTTAAGTCATAAATGCATCAAAATATTTTGCGAACATAAGTACAATATCCATTAAAAATATTTAATTGGAGGAATATTAAAATGTACTCCTAAATAAAATAAAACTAATGAGAGCCCATTATTTTGTATGGAAAGAGCACGGCTATAGTACTAGGGTACCCTTAAATAGTTGGCTTTATTTCCAAACAAAACGGAATGTTTTATAGATTTTGGTTGTTTTGTTTGTTTGTTTTTGATTGTATTCTATGTCAGCACTTTTCTATTTATAGAAGTAGTTATACTTTTCTGGAGGACATCTGCCTCTATCCAAAAAGTAGCCCAAACTACCTACATCCTAAAAAGGAAAAACCTGAATCAAGAATCACTCTTATATTGCATGTTACAATACAGTATGAAAAATCTGCTGTATCTACTGTCACCCTTTCTCCTCAGAATTTATAAGCTACTTTTAAAATATCAAGGGAAGTAAGAGATGGGAGTAAAGACCATGGAATGAAATCAAAGGGAAAAGGCTCTTAGAGTGCTGCTGCTCAGTGTCAGAGAAACGTTGGATGTTCAAGAGTTTAAGTTTGGAATCATTTAGAAAGATTTGTGTAGAAAGGATAGGTGAGAAATAATTGGGATGGGAAAGAAACCAGCTGCTCTTCTAGGCCAAAGCTGAATATGCTGAAGGTGATTTGAAAATGGTGCAGAGTGAGGAGATGAGGTGAGGTGGAGCAGGAGAATGAAGCTGTGTGGCTGGAGCAGTGAAAAAGGCCAAGGGTGTTCCCCATTTGCTCTCATGTTCCAGGTAGGCTGCCACAGGCAGACTCATGTCACTGGTACCAATTGTTAGCAAAATACTTTTGGCAAATCTGAACTAGTCTAAATTTGCTGTGAGTGATGTAATCAAACACTGCACTTGTATAAATATTTGTAGTGACATGGACATGTGCTTCCCCTACCTCTGAGCTTGTGTTAGACTACAGTGGGGTCCTGTATAATTAACTTCTGGTATATTTGCTGTTTATGTCAAATCTCACAGGAAGATTTGTGACAACAGGGTCAGTAAAAACCTTCACAGCTTTTCTGGAAGTAGCATTGAAGGAGTAGTTGGGAGAGTGTTCTGAGACCCAGGCTGTGATCCCTGGGGTGTGCTGTGCAGGGCCAGGAGCTGGACTTGAATGATCCCTGTAGGTCTCTTCCCGTCTGGGATTTTCTGTGATTCTCTGACCTACCTTCACACTGACCACTGAGACTGCTGTGATTTGTGAGGGAAGATGTAATGTTTTGATGTGTGCATGGGTTTTGCTTATTTTCAATGAACTGTGACCCCTTCCACAAATTTCTTGTGAAGAGCATGAGAGAAATGATAGAGGATGATGAATCTGGAACCAACTTTCTAAATTGTTGTTTGGATAACGTATTAATGGAAACCTTACAAATGACAAAGTTTGAAATAAATTAGAAGTAGAAATGAGACATTTTTCAAAAATCCCTCCAGTAAATGTTTATTTACTATTAACTGATCTGCAGAAACAACTTCAGTATTAATTTCCTACAATGAGGATGAGTGAGATCAGTTCAAGGCTGTTATACCCTGAATTTGCAGACAGCTTATTGTAATTAAGAAATAAACCTCATAGCTGTTGTTTTGATTTTTCCCTGATGCTTTGCCTGGGGGTCAGAAATGTGTTCTTGATGCCTGTTGTCTGTGGGCACTAGAAGGCTTAAATAGCATTGTGCCTATTAACAGAAGTTGTTTGCATTGGTGCAAAAATTTCCCTCCAAAGCTGATTTAGTGTTCCAACATAAAAGGGCTGTGGAATTACAAGGCTGTTAATAGATGAGAAAACAACTATATGTACCATGAAGGTGATTATGACCACAGGAAACTTGTATCAAAATTGCTTTAGGTCATAATGTTATATTATGGAAACTTTAAAAAGGTTATTTCCTTAAACTGTTAACAAAACTGGTCTTCTGTTATGGTTTCAGCTCCTAGGGACAAAACCTTAAGTATGGTTTCTACTTTGTCTGCAGAATAAAACGAGCTCTTCTCCTGATAGTTATCCTGGGAGCTGAGCATCCTGTTCCATTTGAGTACAAAGGCATAGTTCATTACTAATGGGAAAACAAACTTTCTCTACCATGGCAATTCAAATTGAGCTCTCTGCTAAGTAGTGCTCATTAAAAAAATCTATCATTTGCAGGAATTACTATTTTAGCCCTTTTAAATGTTTCAATGCTTTTTCTTACACAGAATGAGATTTGCATATTTAAAGAAAAAGAAGGGCAGGAAAGGACACTGTTTCAGAAAGATTATCTTTCTAGGGAAGCACACAGCTAAAATTGGACAGTAGATGAGCTGTATAAGCCTAAGGGGCAATGATAACAGAATTAGTAGAAATAAAGATTTGTTGTTTCCTGCTTGCTGAAATAACTCATCTGTTTGGGGGAATATGTAGATGACACTCCCTGCAGTGTAATTTATTATGTGCAGTTTCTGAGGATTCCCAGATTATATCCAAATTCACTTTTCCTCTTCTGGTATCCAATAATTGGGGAAATAAAACAGCTCTGTTTTATTTGCTTCTGCTGCTTGGTCTGAGAAGTCTGAGAGAGCAGTTCCACTCCTCTCTGAAGGTGCATTGCCCTCTCTGCAGTGCAGGAATTTCTCCCCTCTTGGATGCCTTTTTATCCTCTCCAGTTCTTCCCTCCTTCCACACACCCATCAGTGGTGTTTGGGAAGGTCCCTGAGGACCTCTAAGGTAGGTAGCCAACAGTGGCAGAGTAAGATAGCTCTAAATATCAGGTGTCAGATTTTTTAGCAGAACAGTTTCTGAAGCAGGACTGTAAAGTACCAAGTGCCTGTTGCACGTTCATATATAGGCAGCTGTGTCCTGCTTGGGGTCTTACCCTTCTAGGTTTCAAAGCAGCAAAGCTGATCTAACTATACTCTCTCCATGGTTTTTCTGTTACATAGAAACTTTCTTTATAAAGAGAATTTTAAAAAAACCCATAAATGCTCTGTTGCAATTTTAAGCACTTGGGTCAACTTGTAAATTTCTCCAAGAAGATTGTGGGTGGGTGGGGAATTATTTTTAGAATCAGAGATCTGCAATGCCAAGTATGCATCCACTTTTATGTTTTCTTAGTTATGACTAAAAGACTAAAGATACCTCTTCTAAATCTTTCTCTTGACATTCCCCGAGCAGCTTAGATGAAGTTGTTTGCTATGGACAAGCAGTTTAAAATTTTTACATGAGTAAGGGGATAATATGGGGGTCAGACATAGGGTTTTCTATACCAGATCAAAAAAATGGATGTTCTAGTTCAGTGTCATGCTTCTTGTCTGCATTTCTCTAACAAACCCATAAACAAGGGATATTATTTTGACCTGGGTACTCTTCATTGATGGTAGAGGTGGTGGCCAGACACAGAAAGGTTCAGTTTAGTGTTCAGGTCCTCCTGTTAGTGTACCTCTGATCTGAACAAAGGCATAGTTGTAGAGTAAAAATATGTATATTTGGAGAATACGCCTCTAAATAAATGAGCATTCATTGAAATTGTGAATCCAAGGATGGATAGCATTAGCTAAAGAATATAATTCTTGAGAAATTAGTGCTTTGTCATGAATGACATTCAAGATGGCAATTTTCCATTTGAATTCTCAATACTATGGACTTGCTGGAATTTTATTTTATTGAAAAAATAAATTAATTAAAATCAGTTAATTCCTCCTTTGCAGATATATATATGAAACAATTTCAAAGGATATCAGATAAAAATCGTTTCCATAGTAAAAGGTGTTTATAGAATGATGTAAGGAACTTAACAACAAGTTGTTCTGAATCTTTAAAACAATCCAATCTTTGAGTTTGGCTTTTGCACAACAATTTCACCTTTTCTTCAACTTGCCTAATGGAACTGAAGCTGTAATTTGCAATGGTAAGGTGAATGACTGGAGCTTAAAGGTTTTTTTCTGAATGAAATTTAAAGGTAAGTCTTATCTGTGTAGTTCTTGAGGCAATGGACTTTTGAGCTATTATTCCTACATTTAAAAATGTTGATAAACTTTTCAGGTTTGGATAAGAGGGAAAAGTAAATATTTGTAGCCTTCAGCCATGGGGTGCTAGTTTTCCTGGGAGATGAACTGAGAAACAGCAGATCTTAGTATCTCATTTGTTTATTGTGCATTGTGGATCATATTTCTGCTCACACTTCTCATGTGTTTAATTTTTTTAAGGCATTTCATTTTAAAAGCATTTAATGAATCTTTAGAAATATTCAGGAGAATAACTGGTTTGTGTTTTGAGGGTCACTGACACAACTCTCCTAATTTTTCTTCAGCACCTAATACTTTGCATACTGTGAAGTAAATTGTTTCTGAGCCCAAACTTCAGCTTATGTTACTGTACTTCTTCAGCAGAGGAAGTATCTAACAGAAAATGCTGGCTGCATATGTGTGCCATGCTCAACAGAATCTGCTGTTGTTTTCCAACCAACATATTTTTATTGTTCATGAAATCATTCATGCACTTCACTTTCAAAGGGTGCCTTATTTATTTCAAAGAAATCTAGGAGATTCATAAAGCTTAACTTTTATCTTTTTCATCATGGGCTAACATTCCTGTTAATTGAAAGGTTTCACAGTGGAAGACCAATGAAGTCTGCAGAACTTTCTTGCTCTTTCTCATATGTAAAGAGGTATCTATATCAGTATTCAAACAGCAAGTCCAGAGATGCTGAATATGCTGCTATTAAATAGTGGAAATTAGTGATCATAAAGTGAAACTGTGTGTACTTGGATGTACTTAACGTGAGTCATATAGCTGGCATTGGTACTGAATCAAGTGCAGTATTACTGGGAAATGATTGATATGTTGCTTTTATAACAGCATAACAGCTGAAGTGATTTTTCAGCATCATTTGGAAATGTATAGGGACTTTATTTTCAATTGTCATAATATTCCACTTTAAAATAAATGTACCACCCAACAATGATGAATTTGTACTCTCTTTTTCAATCAGGCTGATATTTTTGAATCACTTGTGCTCTAAGCTCCATGGTAAAACTGAAGTTTAACTTGCCTTATGCTTGGCTTTTTAATTTGGGCAGTCCTTTTGCATTGTGCAGTACAATTTGGTGGTCACTAGGAATAGTGTGTAAGAGTAGCTAAAGCCACATTTTACTGGGTGCCTAATTTCTAATAGTATATTTTAGGTTTTATTGAGTTATAGTATTACTAAGAACCACTAGCTGTAAATCAGTAAACATTCAATGAAATCTAGAGACTTTAGTTTTGAACTCTGTCTGAAATGTTCCCCAAAGTATATGCCTGGTATCTTTGTAAAATGGGGTGTAGACAAACTAGCACAAAAAATAGTTAAGACCAGCACATCAACAGTTTCTTCATTCAATCTACAAGTTTTTTTTAATTACACCTTTCTTAGATCTTCCTACACACTCCAGAGAGACCAATATAATTGTTGTTTTGGAAATCAGGTCTTCAACTTGAGCTTGTGAGCAGAGGGCAACTTCACATTAGGAGAAAAAGCCAAGTTCAAGTGTGGGGTGCAGAGAACAGCACTGCAGCTCTGGGTAGCCTGGCAGGATGGAAGGCAGCACCATGGACAGTGCATTGTCAGAGAGTATGCATACTCCTCTCCACACCTAATAATCAAGAATTTAGGAAATGCCTTTCTCCCCAGGTTGTATCATTCCTCTTTTCCCCAATTGTATTTGTTGTTTAAGTTATAGTGATTCAATAGTGGATATTTGGATGATGTGGAAGTAAAGAGTTTTTACTTCTCCCAGATCTCCTATTTTAATTTTTTAAGTGGAGATCATCTAGTCCACAGTCCATTTTGAGTCTCTCTTTACAACTCTAAAGGTGGAAGTTTTTGCAAAACAGTTCTTCATATGAGTTTTCATTCCTATGTCCTGATTACAGTGGGAAAAAAATGTAACATAACAGACTCCTTTTAGGCTGAAAAAAATAAATTTATGTACATCTTAAACATTTGTTTCTATTTGCATGTTAGAATTGAAATGTATGAACACAAATACAACACGTTTGTCATCTTTTAAATTTGTTAAAATGTCAGTAAAACAGTAAATATTTGGTTCTCTTTTCTGGCAGACTGGGGGCAGACAGTAGCTGCCTTCCAATTAGTAAAAGCCCTCCTACAGAACTGTAAAAGGTATTCTCAGTCTTTATCAGCTTTTAATTTTACATTATGGAAGTCACAATGGCCCACGTTGTCGTTAGCCTTCTGCTTGTTTGCTTATAAGCGTCTCTCAGCTCATATTCTTTTCAGTTTTGCCTGAGCAATTGCACCCTTTTTTCTACAAAAACATTTCTTGTACTTTTTTTTCACACTTGGTGTTTGTTTCAATTTTTGTTTCATCAATTCTCATAACTTTGTAATAAGCCTCACTTTTCCTCCCAACATTTGGTTTTGTTGGTTTTTTTTTTTTTACCTATGCTGCAAACATGGCGAGTTTTATGTGGTGTTTCATGAACACAAGTGTTAAAATTCATACAATAATCCCTGTTTTCTTTGTGTACATGTTAGATGTTAAGGTTTTGGCTTACTGCTTAGTCTGATACTATGTACCAGTAGTAGAGCACAATGACAATTTTAGTTTACATTCTAGTCTTAGAGTTAGGGAAAATATTTGGGTTCTTTGGTCTGAAGAGAAACAAATTCTCCAAAATGCATTTTCCTAAGATACTGATTTCCTAAGACTACTGGTTAAGTGAAACATCCTAATATGGCATTTCAATCTTGAATGGTGGAGCTGAGTTATATTGTATCAACTTTATTTTTAAAAAAAGAACTGACTGAGAAGTTGTAAATATGGTGCTGCCTAAGACCCTAATACTCTGGTGGTTTTCAAGAGAGATTTAGAACTGTTTGGTTTTTGAGAGGAAAATATTGTGACAGCTATGCTTAAACATGTTTTATGTGTTTAAAAATTCTTAAGGCAGAGTTAAAGGGGGAAAAAAATCAAGAGATGCCCAAAACAAGCAGTTGGACATTAGTTTAGAGGAAGCTGAGATAGCTCTTTGCAGCTGTATAGATGGAAATCAAATCCTGCCATAGATCAAAACACTTTCAGGTTTCCTGTAATTATTTGCAAATTCTAAATTTAATAGTTTGGTTTTTCTAAGAGTAGACAGACTTTGTGCAGGCAGACTTGTATGCTTGTGTACTTTCAAGTGTTTGTCTGTCCAATGAATTGTACTCAAAGGTCACGTTCCACCCCTCATCCCCCAGCTCCCTCCTGACAAAACAGGTGCCATATAAATACCTTGTCCTTTGTCAATATTTCCAGCTGTCCTTAGAGTGACAATGTAAGAGTAATTGATGAGCATTTGTCTCCTGTGAATTCCTCTTTTTCTCTTAGGGTGGGAATGTCTCATTAATAGAAACAACAAAAAAATGGTATTACTTGCCATAAAATGTGGAGTATTTCAGGACTGTGTGCTTCAAACCTCTGTGTCTGCTTCCTCTGCATTAGGCTTCAGCTTTTGTTTTAGTTTCTAACTCAGTCTTGAAAAGCAGTAGGTAGAAAAGAGACTCACGAAACCTGTATTACCTCTCAATAATTGGTGTGAAGACCTGGTAATTGCTTTATTTTGTAGATAACTTCCCAAACAGGGAGTCTAAATACTGTCTTTCATTGGGCCTGAGAAGCTGCTTTGTCCATTAGGGCTTTTCATTTAAGTTTGTGATGCTATTTCATATTCAAAGACCAGTGGTGAGTCTTGAGAGTTGAAAGGAAAATGAACTACAGAAGTTGCAAACCTTGAAGAAATCATTTTCTCCACCCTTTCATTGAACAACATAATCACCCAGTGTTTGTGTTATCATTAAAACCCCTAATTTCTGTCCTTCCTTTTTTTGTAATTCAATCATATATTACCCAACCAATTCATAAGTGTTCTGGTTTGAGTGTAATATCCAAGGATCAGGAATGAAGAAAGTGCCTTTTCTTCACTACTGATTATCAGACACACAAATGGACAACAGAGAGCATGTTTGAAACCCACCTGCCTTCAGATGGCAAAATAATTAATCTTTCTTCTGACTCTTCTTGTGTAAGTTCTGGGCTGTTTTCCTCATTTGCCTGGCTCGTCTGTAAGAGCATGATTGCATTTGTGCAATCTTAGATGGGGATACTGCCAGGTCAGTCTGTTGCTGAGTTGATAAATGGTTTCTTTGGCAGTTGTGTGACTTCTTGCCTGCAGCCATGTGGGAAGGTAGGAGTGCCCATGGTGTCTGTGGAAAACAGAGATACTGAAGTGAAAATGCAGTTTCCTTCTCCATCCTGTGGTATAGTGGATCATAGTGTGGCTTGAGGTGAGCCTTGGTTTCTGGCCTGAAGCTGTGGTACCTCTTAGATCTGTCATGTCCAAAGTCCTGTGAAGAAGCAATAGTTGCTTTTGATGCAACACCTTAATAATTTCTGTGAAGCCTTACTAGTTTTAGTATGAAATAGCTGAAATGCATCTGTAAGAACCAGTCTTATATTTAAGGCAATCCTGTTTTTTTACATCATGTTGAAATTTTCTTCAACCTGTTGCCTACAGCTGGACTGTGAAAACTAGACAAACTTTTCAGAATATTTGAAAATGTGAGTCAAAAAACCCGGAAGAGCAGACATAGTGAGAGCATCACAGCAAATCTAAAATACACCAATTCAAGTAACTATAAACCAGATGATTGTGAGGAATCTAAATAGAACTATTAACCAGGTAAACTCATTTGTTACTGCATAATTATCATATCTGCTGGAGTAAAGGACTTATTATAAATTCAGTGTTTCCAGAAAAAAACAATTCACAAGAAAGTTTCAGTTATTTCTCTTGGGCATTCTTCTGGAAAAGTTTGAACAATGCCATTATTTGGGGTTTTTTTTCTTTATTGTGATACATGAATATGATGTTATGAACATAGAATATTATTTTAAGCGTTCACATCAGGAAAAATCACTGTGATGTAGGTACTGATGGCAATTGACTGAAGCACAAAAATATATTTTGTTGCTTTTATTAAAGACTGCGAAACTTTTTCCTTACCTTTAGACTCACCCACCTTGACATGGTTGTAAAAGTAATAAACAAGGGCATGTGGCCTAGAGAAATTAAAAGTCAGGGTAGTATCCTTCCTGGATGGCCTTAAAGATATAGTAAACATAATTAGTAATTCAGTAGCAATTGTGTGGTAGTTTGTCAGATTTTATTTAACCATCTGTTTCCTTTGTGTTGAAGGGAATCATTGAAAAGAAATTTAAACCATTAGAGTTTTGCATTTAGTTAATTATAATCTGTTTATTAAATATGTATATAGACATATGTATGTGTGTATATATGTTTATTCAAAAGCATATTATACATGGAAACTTGCCTATGTTTTTTTTTCCCAGTATCCTTTCAAAATAGGTTGGCACTTTCTTCTTCTTCTTCTGAGGGTAAATGCTGTGTACTGTGCTAAGAGAAACACTTGCTTGGCTTTTTGTAGGTTCAGGTCTAGAAACAGAAGGGCTAAATATAGGTTAACCATTTTTTTTTTTTGTTCTCTAAATACAAAAGAAATAAAGGTGATTTCCTGCAGATTGTGTCGTATCCGCTGTTACATCTGAGATGCCAGATCTTCTCTCTATGATCTTTTATTCATCATGAAAATACCCTGGAGCAGTCTGAGTTTCTTCCTGCAGTCTCCAGGGTATCCTTGCTCTTTTGTTCTTTATCTGTCTTGGCCCTGACTTGCCAGATGTGACAGCAGTTTCTGTGGCTGGTTGGAGTGTGTGTGCTCACAGGCTGGCCAAAGAGAAGGGGTAGGTGAGAAACACTCCATTTCCTCCAGAAACCTGGCTAGCTTCATCTTGTATCTGTTCTGGACATCTGATAGAATAATTTCAGCTTGAAACCTCTGAATAATTTTAAGCAAATTTCACCCTGTAATCATTATAATTATGGGACAGAGATAAGGAAGGACTGGGAGGGATGGAGTAAGGAACTCCTGCTGGTTTCCAATTGTTTACATAAATTATACCCTGATTTAATATCCGATAAGCATAGGAGAAGTATCTAGTGGCCAATATGAATAATAAACCTCTGAATGCAAAATTTGAATGCTCAGGGGAAAAGACTGACTAAAATTTGTACAGGAATGAGATGATGTGTTCATTTTCTGTCTATTGTGCAAGCTAAGCTCTGCAGAGGTTGTGTCATCATAAAAATAATATTTGCAGTTAATTCTTCTAAGTACTAAAAGCAATTTGTATCATTTCCATTGGTGAAGGTGTGAAATCTTCTTAATCAAGAAATGTTAAGGAGAAGAAATTTTCTTTTTAAGGAGCTTGCATAAGTGATTAACATAGTTTAACTGAGTGTCTTTAATTTTTAGTGGCTTTGGTTTTCAAGTTCTTTGTACATTTTTAATTTTCAAAAGACAACGATGTGACACCAATTACACTCTGGTGTGTGCTTTTTTCTCTAACTAGTGCTATTCTTTGGACAGTGTAAAGCTTTTTCCTTTGTCTGCTTATGATATTTTATCTTAAATTAATTTCTGCGGTTTTATCTCTGAGAGTCTATATAATTATCAATTAATATATGTAACTAGTTATTTGGCATATCTACAGCAGATGAGTATAATTCATGCTGGTTCCAGGTAAATTGACAGTTTTTATCTGCATTGTGGAAATTGTGGATCTTTATCTTGAGTTTGTTTCTTCCACTTTTTCGTCCTTTCTCTTCCTTTTGTTCCTTCCACCTGTATAAAATAGTCAGGATTTGCCAAGTCTCTCTGTATGTTTGAATGTAGCATAGGCATACACATCCTTGTAGTGCCTCAGGACTGCACTGCATTTCCAGGTTAAGGAAGGAGTTGAAGAACCTACAGGTCTTCAGCATTCTGCTGTAGGAAGAATTGGAACTTACCTGTGCCTGTGATAAACTTGCATAGTCCCAGTCAGATTCTCTTTTATTGTGATTGAGATGAAGTGTTAAGTGCTAAAATCATACCCCCTGTTATTTCTCAAATTATTACTTACCCCTAGATTATAATGAAAATATTGCTATTGAAGAGGAGAACATTACAGGCTTGCTTGGCTGAGCCACGGTGGTGCTGGGGAGAGAAGTGCCCCCAGTTGGAAGTTCTCCTCCAGGGTCACTAAGTGGATGGTTCCCTCTGGAGCCTGGAGGCACCTGGGGACCCTGTCCTTGACTTGCCTGCACTGTGAGGAGGGAGGCTCAGCCTGGAGAGATGTTCCCTGAAGTCCAGAGCTTGTTTCTCAAGGCTGAGCTGCTCAGGATCAGTCAGCAGGATGAGATTCACAGACTGACGCAGTGATGAGGGGTAACCAGCAGCTAACTGGTAAAGGTTCCATTTTTATTGGAAAGGTGTATGAAATTGGACGTTTTGTCATGTTGCACATTACTTCCTAACAAGACATAGCATAGTTTCATTCTTCAAAAAATGGCATTAATTTAGAAAGAAGATCATAAAGTTCATGGAAGGGGAGATGCAATCACCATCTGAAGCACTGCAGCTATACAGAAGATGGATCCCCTTTTCTGTTTACTCAGTACTACTGAAGTACTACTTTAGCTCCCTAAATTTAGTGTATCAGGTTGAAGAGCTTCAGAGAAATTACCAAATGCTTTTGCAGTGCATGAGCTCCAGGCAGCAGAGCTGGAACACACAGCTGCCAAGCAGATGATGTGCCAGTTCTGTGATGCTGTCCTTTGCTCTTGCTGCATTGTGGGGCAGGGCAGGATGCCCTTCTGCTGTGGCATTTCTTACATTTGCTTAGAAAATACCAATGTGGGTATCTGCAATGTCAGGCTTCAGCTGCTTTGCTTTTTTTCTGATTTTTCTGGGAAGTCCTGAGATGATTTGTGTAGCCAGTTGCATTTTATAAAAGGTACAAGCACTACTTTTCAAATGAAGCCTTTATTAAATATATTTTAAACAAAAAGCCAGGAAATGTGCTTTAAAGAAACATTTCTCCATCACAGATAGTTACTTATTTGCGTGTACATTGATACCTTATCTAAGGATATTCTTGATTTTGCAGGAATTTCACGGTGTTGTTTAATTGCCATGTGTCAGTGTACACACATATTTGTTGGTCTGTTTGTCTTTCTGCTGAGAACTGATGAGAGAGAGATGGTGGCAGACACTGATTTGTGGTTGTGTTGAATAGACTTTCAGTTAATGTATTTTGTGACTACCTTCCTTTAGAGCTCATAAGATAAAAGTGAGAGAAACTTAGCCTTGCCCCATGATTTTCTACATTTTTTATATGGACTGATTTTTCCCTGGAGTATTTGAGAGACATAAGTTGAACATGCCATTCTTTATGGGCACTGCTGAAACAGCTAGGTGGCAATGTTCTTCTTGTTTCTTATCCTGGTACTAGTCCATGATTAAGATGTTTATTAATAAAGAGTAGTACCTTGTAGATTTCATCAGAGAATGAAGTTAATTAAAGTAGTTTTTCAGAAATAGTGATCACATAGAGGTTTGAGAAGGAATATGTCTATAAAACTATTTATACTTGTTACACATATGCTAGCTAAGGTAAAGCTAGGACTAACAGAATAATAATTTCCCATTCTTTTAAGAGTATGTGTATTGGATCTGGAAGAGAAAATATTTATGTATTTTAATATTTTGGTTAGTATAATAAAAATAAATCTAGAATTTTGTTCTACTTAAATGTGCTTATTTTCTCCAGTTAGTATTCTGATTGACTCATAGTTGGGAATTGAAAAATGTTGCAGTCATCTTATAGCTAATCCTTTATTGTCTTGATGTAGCTTTACCATATAACCAGGCAGAGACCTGGTGGTCTGCAATGCAGAAGAGCGGGTCACTATTGCTTGTATATACAAATACAACAGGTGTTGTATGTGTTCATCTTACATTCCCACAGAAACCTCACTGGTTTTGTTTGTGGTGGAGGAAATGGCTGCAAATGAAGATGGGACTCGATTTTGACTCCTTCACATTTGCTGGCTGGATTTTGGTGTAAATTTTTGTCTCCAGATGCCATCAGTTCAGGTTTTGGTAAGACTGGCTGCTGCTGAAGGCAGTGTACAGCAGTAGTTCTTTGGCACTCTTTCAGATATCATATTGTACCAAATCTCCTACTCTGCGGTGTGAGGATATGATCAAGATCTTCTCTTGGGTTTGAAGGAATATGGTGTGTAAAGCTTTCATGCATACTTACTGCAGCATAAGATTGTTGTAGACAGGTGGAAGAATTATGGAAGAAAGGCCTCATAAAACCAGGCCTGCTCTGTTAAACTAATAACTAGCTGTCATTTCTTCTAAGTGCAGCTAAGTAATTTGCAAGTTCCCATGCAAAAACAATCTTAGATATGAGAGGTTTGTTAACACAACAACCTGTTCTTGGGTAAAAAACAACTAGCACCTGCATAAACAATAAGATCTGTCTCATGAGAATCAGTAGAAAATTATGTAAACTAACTAAAAATGTACAGAAGTTTGATAGATGTGCAAAATACCATGTACCAACCAATAAACTAAGAGTGAATGTATTGTCCACCAATGAGATCTGACACAGTGCCTTCTGATGATCCTACAAAATATGAGCTGTGCAATAAAGGTTCAGCTTTTCCTGCTTGAAGAAAATGGAGTCTCAGCTGATTTATTCCAATATAAGATAATTGAAACAGTCTTTTCGTGAAGTAAATTTCCTAAAACTATGCTCTAAAAAAACTTCTGTGGGTGAATTATTTGTCTTTAGGAAAATAATATTCATCTTAATGTTTTTGTAATGATTATAAGAGGATGTACGTAATATTCTTTTGTAGTAAGAACAGAGAAAAAAGGGAATTGTTCAAAGCAAAGTTATTTTCCTGTATTCTTCGATCAAAGAACTTTTTCTGTTAAAAAATATCAGCCTGTTTTCTTATTTCTTATTGTTGTTGTACATCCGTCGTTTAAACTGTTGTGACTATTAAAAAGAGCTGAGGCTTGTGTTAATATTTGGAAGTAGTTAAAATCGTACTTTTGATTTCCAGTTTCTAAACTTCCCATACTTTGACTCACTGCTTCTAGTTAGAAAACGAGATGTTAAACCAGAACTTTAAATATTGGTTGAAACACAGGGAGAAATCTTTGTGCAGAGACAGGACATGGAACAGTCCTGATTCTTGCAAGAGGAGCTGACAGGCAGGATGCTGGAGCTCTGCAGGCAGTGCTGCTGCTGCTCCCTGCCTGCAGAGCAGTAGGTATTGCAGTGGTTCCAGTGCTTCTAGACGTTTCCTTTCTTTTGACCTACACCATTTTGTTTGCTGGAAATTCTGAGATGCAAAACCAGTTTTTTTTGACAATTCAGTTGAGTCAAAAGTTTCCAAACTATCAGAGTTAGAATGGAATTTTTCTGAGTTCTTGATATGACACGGACTTTACCTGTGACCCTTCATATTAAAAATGTGATTTGTTTTATTGGTTTTGGGCTACTTTTCTTGAGAGCAGGTGGTTTGGGGCTATGTTTTGTGATGCAAACAGTGTTGATAACACAAAGATGCTGTTGCTGAGTCAAACCCCTTTCCTGCTCCTCACCCCACTGGAGCCCTGCTATCCTGGGGATGCTGAACACCTGCCCACCCTTGGGACACGGGGAATGAATTCCTTGTTTAGCCTTGCTTGTGCACACAGCATTTGTTTTATATATCAAACTGTCTTCGTCTCAGCCCACGCATTTTCACGCCTTTACCCTTCCAATTCTGTTCCTCATCCCGCAGGAGGAGACTGTGGGATCAGCTGTGCAGGGGCGGAGCTGCCTGGGGGAGTTTAACCCACAGCATTTGTTTCGTCTTGGACTAATGCAATCTCTTTCTCTTTACTTGTATCTATAGGTTAAATTAAGTCATCAACCAGCAAATTCACGTCTTCTATTTTGAAACCAGATGATTAAAAGATGTGCAAGTTTAGTATTTTGCATTTCCATAGAAGTGATGTTTCTGATTGCAAGGCAGTGCTCTGGCTCCCACATGAAGTTTTAAATATATTCCAAGACTTTTATACAAGGAACAGTCTTTTTTTCTTTAATAGAGACAGGTGCTGCAACTTCCTTTCCATCACTCATCCCTTCCCTTTAAGCAGAACATTTATGTGGCCAGGATTAAATCTTTCTTCAATTACAAAATTCATGTGTAATTTAAATTGAGCCTGCATTGTCTGGCTTGTGAAAGCATGCATACTTAGTATGGCTTCTGCATTGTTTTTCTCTCTTAGAATAAAATGGATGGAAAATTCTAATTTCTTTCTGCTTTCAGACATAAAAAGATATCAGTCATTGTTTCAGTTTACCAGTATTGTTAGTAAAGACAAAGAGGATGGGGTGTATTAATATTGTATATAATTAAAAAGTATTGGGTGAGTGTGAGTTTGTGTAATGAATTATAACCTAATATTGTAGAGTGCTTAAGGGAGTCAAAACATGAATATGCATTAGGAAGTTGCATATTGTGAAAATATATCAGTTTTCTTTTAAACAAATCTTAAATACTGCAAAGAGGAAACAGTCAGTTGAGTCTCTCCTTACCTGCAGTGAACAGTTCTCAGTAAGTAGCTGCTTTAGAAAGAATTAAGGTTGTGATATGTTAGACTTGAGCATTTGGTCTTTGAGTGTGAAAAATGGTCATAATTGTGCATGATGTTGAGGGTGGTTTTGAAAATTGTTGGGCTTTCCCAGAAAAGTTTCTTAAAGACATTTACTTACTATAATTTTGGGATTCCTGTATAGGAAAGGAATAGGATTCCTCTGCACACAACACCATGCCTGTGCTGAGACTTGGCATATTTAACTCTAATGAGAAATAGTTAACAGAAAAGCACTTTGTATAGATTTAATTAGTCTATTCATATATTACTACTAAACATATTAATTTGTGATTACAATTATTTTATGGGCTGGAAAAAGCAATTACTGGAAAACTTAAGTTTGGTTATGTGTGATTTTTTTTTTTCTTTTGGGAATGTGTGTATGTGTTTCTCCACAATCATCTCCAATGATTTTTCCATTTTTTGCTTTTTTACATGACCGTACAGATTAGTTTCAAATATTTTTTTATTGTTGTTTTGTACTGTTCCAGCAGTTGAAACAGGTTTCAGTGACCGTGTATTGATTAATTCAGTCATCTGTTTGGGCTTTATGGGATAGAAAAATGAGTGTAACACATGTTCTATCTAGTATACTTCTATTTTAGACAGTCTTACAAATATGCCATTTTGGAAAACAATGGGAGAGTTGTAGTTATGAATACTGGAGTCTTTAAATGTGCTTTCCATGTTTTGCAGGGGGCCTATTCCAGGACACCACTCAGTGAATGCATGTAGGCTGTCTCCTAATGCAGTACATCATTACTGTGATTGTTTGGGTCTCTGTAGCAGCAGCAGTTCTTTTAAAAATTGTGTTTCTTTTTAATATCATATTGAGTAACTTGAATCCTTATAAATGTCATTTATCAGAATTTTGATACATTAAATTTTGGAAGCAGTTGTGTCATGAAGGTATCTTGCAGAATAGGACTGATGGAGGGGTATGTGTTTTGTATAGGATTTTTGTGGGTTTGGTAAATGGTTTGGGCTTTGTTTTGTTTTTAATCAGCACCTGCTTAGAAGTTGGAAAGTTCTTAGCATTATGTAGATTAAAATTCCAAGTTGGATGGCCATGCCTGTTGCTTTATTGTTCCTTCAGAATAAAGGTACATCACAGTGCTGCTCTAAGTACACATTAATACTGTTACATTCAGCACATCAATAAAGAATACCCTTTGAAAATCATTGTATTATGCAGCTGAATATTTAGGCTTTACTTTGATATTCTTGAAGCTGTTTGGTAAGTGTATTCTCTCCCAGATGAGGAATCCAAGGGAGGAAAATAAGCGCCTCTTCTTCTTTCTTCTTCCACATATTTGATTAGAGCAGTCAGTCCTATTAAGAAAGAAGAGATATCTGGTTAGCTTATTCTGCTTTTCAGTCTGACAGTCACAGGCTGTCATGGGGTTTTAAATTACCCAGAAACAAGCTTCAGTGCAAAGCTCCTTTTTTTCCCCAAAATACCATTTGTTATCCCAATAGACAAAGACGAGTCTGTATTAAAGCAAAACTAATGAGCCTTTTAACAAAAAGCATAATTTATAATAAAGGTACATTTTTTGTGTGACTTCTATGTGAATGCATTAATAGTAAATATGAAGGTGCACTGAAGTCCACCCTGTTTCTACTTATTCTTAGTAAGAAGAAGAGCAAGGCAGTGAGAATGTTTGCATTTTTATGTCATAACACTGTGCCCCTGAAGCAAGGAGTTTTTATGAAGAGCAACAAGGCAAGGTTTTTGATAGAAGTCCTATTTAAACAAACTAAAAATGGAGCACAAGTGAACTTTTACTCCTGGGACCACAGAGAGAGAATTTGTGTGCCGTTATGCCAGCATCATTGCTAGAAATACAGGTGTGGTGTGTGAAAAGTAATTTCAGAGTCACTTTCTGTAAAAGCAGGGAGAGCTGAGAGCAAATGAGCTGTCACTATGTCATGGCAGAGTCACAGCACTGCTGAAGATGTTTGGTTGACTCGTCAGATGATCCAGTTGATAAACAGTGGATGGACAAAAAAATACATGTGTGGTAGGAGGAGGCATGGGTGTACTCTGTTGGCTTTGTGTTGTGTATTTATAGCAAGATTGTAAAATATTAAGCACAAAAAATGGGAACGTGCAAGGAGGTGAGATGAAATCAGTTTCTTGCTTTCTTTTGAGCAGTTTACACTAAATCTAGTCTCAAAGTCAGTTCACTTTAAGCCAGTGAATTTTCAGTCTTCCTGATAACTTCAGTTAAATTACAGGAAGTAAAATGTAGCGTTACAGCAGGGAATTTCCCACAATTTTCATTTTTAATTCTCAATTTTACTGTGGAAAAACACAATGTATTTTTTTCCTTTTATATTTTTTCAGTAATTCTGTGGGGGAAGAAAAAAGATACCTAGACAAATGCACTAGATCTGCTTTTATGAGTTTGCTACGTTTGGTGCCATTTGAGGTTTCAGTCAGAGGTTTCAGAGTAACTTTAAAAACAATATCTATATTAAACAGCTGATTATTTTTATAATGTTGGATCCAGCACCTTCTGTATGTCAATACAAAATGATAGATTATCATTCTGTCCAGCAATTTCTGTGCATATATAGAAGTTCTAGAGAGGAGAATGTTAACATGACAGGTGTACTTTTTCAGTTTGGATTTATTTCTGGGTTTGTTTGTTTGTTTCTTTTTTGATTTCTAGAACAGAGATTGGAAAGTTCTAGGACTTGCTTTAAAACCTCTTCTCCAAAATACTTCTTGCATTGCAACATTCTTTGAACCTTAGAGTCCAATAACTGTGTAAGCCTTTAAACTTAGCAATGTATTTGATTGCATAAATCATGAATTGGAGCATTATGTCTTTCTTCATTAAATGTCTGTTTTGTCTAACTGATTTTAATAATGCTTAGGAGTAAATAACCTCAGGATGTGTTTTAGTTTTAGAAGTCAGTTATCTCTAGAAAGCTTGGAAGACAGGTCTCTGGGTATTTTAAGGAGATACTGTTTGATTTTTATATATATATATATATATATATATATATATATATATATATATATATAATTATGTTTCTTGTTGACTGAATGTTTTTACTATATCTGAGTGCTTATGAAAATGAAGAGCTAATAGCATTAACAAGAGACTGGCATAGTTTATGCAGGCCATCTTTACAAGCTTCTGGATTCTCTTCTGCCTCTGGTCTTCTGCCCAAGCCAACTTTTGCCTGTGCCAATTGTAAGCTTCTCTTCGAGCCCATATTGCTAATCGTCCTGAACTGAGCCAAATTAAATGGTGTATTTTTAATGAGAAAAAGAGTTTGGATTCCTATCCATATGCTTCAACTGATGTCAAATCCTACTTCAAACAGATGCTGACCTCTATATTACAAAGGCTCAAGGGCTAATTATTCTTGAACAAATTTCCAATTTTGGCCACCTATAAGGATCCTTTTACGTTTCTAAGGGTATGGATCAGTATTATATACCTGTTAAATTTGTTTTAGGACGTCTCAGGCTTAAAATTCCAATACTTGGAGCACATGCTGTTGACAATAACATAAAAAGAAAAATTCTCAGAGTATTTTCACTTCATTCATCTTTACTATCTTGTATTTCTGCTAGAGATTAATCTCCAGGAAGATAATTGTGCTTTCTGCTTAAAAAAAAAAAATGTGGTCCTTTTTTCTAGAGGCTTATCTTGCAGCTCTCAGCCAGCCATTGCCCATGCACCAGTCACAAATGGTTCAATCTGGCATTAGGAGCTGGGAGAGCTGGTAGCACTAGCTGTTATCCACAGAAGGCTTTCTATGCAGATGGCCATATCCTCTTTCCTCCACTCCTTTGAGTTAAAATGTGTAAATGTAAATCATGCATGCTTAGGATTATTCTTTAGAATGCCTGTAAGTAGCTCTTATGTATAAATCAGTTAAGAGCTTGAGACATTTATGTGGAAAGGATATAGGGAAAAAATTCCTGTATTCTGTCATTTTTTCCTTTTTTTTCCTTGATGGTAAAAATACTCTGTAAAACCATGTGTACCTGTACAAAGTATGTCATAAAACAAGTGCAAAAGGCTGAATAGGTGATTGTGAATTATTCAGGGTGATAGAACATCTGTCTTGTAACAAATAGTGTTTTAGTTCATATAAATTTCCAGTGTAAGCTTTTTTTTAAAGACAAGTCTGCTTTTCTGAAAGTGCACATATGGCTAAGTCAGAGTTCACAGATAAAGATAGTACAACATTAGGGCTTTAGCTGGCTATGTTGATAGTAACAGTAATATGGGTAAAGCCTGTCATACAGATCCTGTAACACTCCATAATCTGAGAAAACGTAGAAATCAAACTTGTAGAACTGAATTAGAGATGTATGGGTATTAAAATCCTCTATTCCCTCCCATTTAAACACAGACCATCTGTTGTTTCCAGATGTACTGCTTCCTGCAGCAGTATACTGGGAATGCGGTTACAGCATCAACTAATCTTCCCTTTTTTTTTTTTTTTTTTTTGGCTTTTTTCTCCCTGATTCCATGGTGTCATTCCCAGACTCCCCAAACCACCCAGCACTGGTGTTTCTTCCTGAAGTGAGAGTGCACTGTGGCAAGGGATGTTAACATTACTCAATGGGTAATTTGTAGTGTGGGTGGCAAAAATACCTTAAGTGTAGATAATAATATTTGGAATGCTCCAGTGATACGTTTCTAACAATGTACAGTACAACACGTTAATCTGCTGCTGTCTGTAAAGCACTGGGCTGTCACCTCCCTCAAGACCAATGCTTGCCTCATTAATATCGCTGGAACAAATTATCACTTCACAGCCCAGAAATCTTCTGTAGCAGTTGTGGTGATTGATGTAACAAGGCTAAAAAATAATGATGAAATGCATGTTCCAGAAGACAGACTCAAATGGCAAGATCTTCATAGGCAATTAAATTCAACAAAGGAGGAGTCCTTCTGTAATGATGTGCTTCCAAATAAATGGCAAGATAACTATGATATTCTGTTGTTATTCCACGTAAACTAGTTTTGTCTGCAGTAATTATCTGGGAAAACTAACCATACAGGCATAAAATCAAAAACTATGTTTTAGTATGTTTTAAATACATGAGCAAAAGAAAGTGAAGTGAGAAATAATGCCACTAAATAGATCTAGTTTCCCTCTGAAGTCATTGAATCACAAAGTGGCCTGGGTTGGAAGGGACCTTAAAGATCAGCTGGTTTCAACACACCCCTGCCATGGACAGGGACACCTTTAACAGGCCAGGTTGCTCAAGGCCCCATCCACCCATCCAGCCTGGCCTTGAACACTTCCAGGGACATCCACCACTTCTTTGGGCACCCTCTTTCAGTGCCTCACCACCCTCTCAGTAAAGAATTTCTTCCTAAAATCTAATCTAAACTGGCTCTCAGTTTAAAGCCCCCTTGTCCAAAGTTCCTTTCCACCTTTCTTATAGGCTTCCTTTAAGTATTTGAAGACCACATTAAAGTCACCCTAAAGCCTCTTTTCCAGGCCGAGCCATCCCAATTACAAACTTTATTATATGTAGGTACTTAATAATTTACTTAAGTAAATCCTGTTGGTGCTTTTGAGCATCTATTTTATAACAACCTGTAGGCACACAGTTTGTGTTAATTGGGAGTGGGGCTGAGCCTCATCCCAAATGAGCTACAGCTGTGAGCAGCAGGTGAGCAGCACTGACACAACGAGCCATGGAGTGCCCAGGGACACTGACCAACCACCAAAGGAACAGAGGGCACAGGTGCAATGCATCAACAGGAGGGGATAAAAGGTTGGGCTGAAGAACAAGCAGGGCAGATGCTTACAGCCTTCTGAAGTGAGCTGGTGGTGCTCTGTGTGGGCAGGTGCCTGAAGCCTTCTGATGTGGTAAGGTGTTCCTCTGGGTGAATGCTTAAAGCCTTCTGAAATCGTGTACTGACACTCTGTGTATTGTGGCTGTCTCAGCTGTGACATATGCTGTGGCAACAACCTATAGAGCTGATAACAATTCAGATGTCTAATATACAGATAAGTTGTTATCTAATAATTAAGTCCTTTCATTGCTTTAAACTATTTTACTGGCTTCTGAATTGAAATACAATTCTAAGTAGTAAACCTTGGAGACCAAAGGGTTCTGTTATTTCTCCAAGTGAGTCAAAACCTAAATGCACCTATTGTAAGTAACTTTACATCCACAGTATGAATAAGATAATTATTGACAGAGAATTAGTCTTTGATATACAGAGATTAGTGTTTGATAGCTGTGAGATGGAGCCTGTAGTTTTCCCTCATGTGATCTCACAGATTTCAGGGTGCCCATGTAAATAAGGGCAGGTCTGGGCACTTTTCCCTCCTGCTACTGTGATGGTTTTTTTCTTGCAAGGAACAGGAACATGATTTCTTAACTCTTCTTCAATCTGCCAGGGTACCTTTAATATTAGACTTGCTTTCAGCTCAGTTTGAGGCAGGCAGGAGTATGTTATTCAACTGGGATTGCTTCTTGCAGTACTTGGGCTTGTCTTGAAAATAAAATGTCTCATTGCTGCCCCAATTGTAACACTGCAGTGAAATTGGGTGCCTGTGAGACTACTGTGTGTGTGTCTGATGGGGGAGCCTTTGTATCTAGGACATCTCCACACTTCTGCCTTCTGAGAGCTCCTGGGAAGGAAATAACTACATAAGGAGAGTCAGGTAGTATTCTATGCAAATTATTATTTTATTTAATAGTCAAGCAGATAATTCTGAGTGACTGCTTTAATCAAGGTTTCTCAAATTTTATTCTTTTTATGAGTGTGTTTTGCAAAAATGACAGAAAACTGTCACTCTTCCTGATAGTGTGTGCTAAAAGTACATTATTAGTTTTATTTTTAGATTTGCTTTGCACCATGCTTTTCAGAACTGTGAGATTTGTGCTAGGGAAGTTGGGGGTCATGGGGGGGAGAGGAAGAGCATTTGCTTGACCTATTTCTAATTAAAATTCAGATTAGAAGTTTTGTATTCTTATATTGACCATTTCAGTAGATGGAAGCTGTTTTTCTTATGTAAACCAATGGAGAATTCTGTGTTGTAGTTTCCACATGTAGATCAGCTTCTCCCCCAGCACCAGTGGACACATACATATTAATTGAATTCCATTTCCCTGAGGTTTGACTTTCTTTCTTTTAAATTCTAAATAGAACAGGCTCTTACGAATGGATTAAAATTTTAAGTTAAAAAAACCCACCAAAAGTTAATGTATTAGAAATGTTGATGAACTGTCTTCTCTTTGACTTGGTTTTGTAGAAAGCAGAATGCAGCAACAAGCCATGGTCTACTGAAAAATGAAATTATCTCTAAGTTTTCAATCTCAGTGTTTTGACAACATTTCAATGCATGAGGTATTAAACACGAGATACAATGAACTCCAGAGGGGGAAAATGAACATAATTGGGGTGCAATTTAAAATAGTTATTTTAATAATATGTATTGAAAATGTTACTGTAAAAGCATTAATAAATGGCCAGGCAGGACCTATTCAGAATGTTCATTTTGTGTCTGAAAAGAGACCCATTTGTTTAGCTCCAAGATTCTGATGCCCACATTGACACACTATTAGGAGTTTCAATTTGCGCTTCTATGGGTGTTAGTGCAGTTTGATAAAGAAACTCCACAGCGTTTTCACTAACTGGAATAGTGTAAAATCCAAAACTGCTACAAAGAACCAGCAGCTGTGCTTTAGTAGTCCTGATTCTATGAAGAGTGGTGGAATCACTGAAGCAAGGATCTGCCTGTGCAGGTCTTTGCAACACCAGGGTCAGAGGACATATTTTCAAATCAATTAAAAGGTTTCTGCTGACTTTGGTGGCCCTTAGGTCATGATGCCACAGAAATAGGAGGAAATAAGTGGTGTTTGTGTTTGGAGTCGTTGTGTGTATGGTCACTGAGAGGGAAGGGTTACTGTGGGCTTTATTTAAACACTGCAGTAATCGTGGGTCGGCTGGAAAGCTTAAAAGGGGAAGGAACTATTGGAGAGACAGAACTGACATCTATAGAGTGTGCACTGTGTTTTGATTTTCTTATGACACAGAATGTTTAACTGGCAGTCTTGACAGAAGGGTGTGATTCATCATTCTTCTCATAGAAGTTTCAAATTTGCTGTCAAGGATTTGGTGCTTTGTTGTTGTTTTTTGGGGTGTTTTTAACATTCCTAGTGCTGATCAGGGATTCACTAAACAAGAATGAAGCAATAATTTTCTGAACTTGTAAATGTCCAGAAGATTTGAAGAGTGAATTTTTAATCTATCCATGGCTGTTTTATTACTCAATTAAAAATACTAATATTTAAGCATCTAACTAAATTTAGATTGTTGTAGTGTGGAGAGTTATGGACTTTTTGGTTTGGGGGGAATTGAAGCCATCTGTTGCCTTGAAGCAGAGAGATTTAGTAATCAAGTACAACAGTAAAAAAGAATTTATCTAGGGAGGCTATTAATTAACAAACTTGGATCAGGTTCAGCATCTTCTTGCCCTTAAAAGTCAAGTCACTTCTGACATACTGGTTGGACAGTTAGATCTTTAAATGAGTATTGCATTTGGCATTCTGTACTTTATGTTCCTATTGTAGAAGAGAATATTTAGATGAAAAAAATCCTATTTCAGAAAATAATTATTATACTTTCTGAAAAGTGAAAAGAAATTTTGTCTGCTTGCATATAGTTACCTGAGAAAATTCAGCTCAAGCAATGAAGTTATAAGCTTATGACTTGCTTTCCACCACCTTAGAGAAGTCTTAAAACAGACATGTCGCTCCTCAGATTTTAATTAGTAATGTTGTTCTTCATTTCTCCTTGTGTAAAAATAACCTATAAAGGTTAAAATATGTAACTATCATTGATGTGTGAAATTTCTGCTGAATTCCTCGTTTTGCAGAGGGCCAGTGAAGCCCACGTTCTGTTGTGTTTGGGAGCCTCTATATCCTGTCAGTTGCTGATTTTTCATGTTGGTGCCCAAATGAGAAGGATGTTTGTGCTTTAGCATAAATACTAATTAAAAATGTTCTTGAGCTTCTTTTTCTAAAGTCTAATAAGAATTTCTTAGAAGTAGGGAATTACTGGTGGAAATTTTGCTGTGAAGACCTCAGTGACTTTTTGTGGTGTATGGGTTGCTAAAGGTGAGTCTCGATGACCAAGCATTCTCGTAGCTTGTTAGGGTCCAATGACAGAACCTGGGGTGGGTTGCTGAATGACTTATGCTTTGCTTAGGAAATAATACCAAAGAAAAGGTCAGAACAAAATCCATTTATCCTCTGAAAGCCCTTGGATGCTTTTAAAATTTCATACCATGTTCTGTTCCTAAAATCCTTTTCTCCGTGGACTTTCCTGAATCAAAGGTCTCCTGGATCATTTGCTTGTCTCTAATCCTTTCTTGCTTATCTTTCCTCCTCTTACTTTACAGATGAATTTTGACTGTTACCCCTATATTTCTAGTGCTGCTGTCTTGCCCACTTGTCTTTGTACAGTCTTGGCACTAAGAGCTTAGTCATTGTTTCTTTGGTTTGGTTTGTTTCTGTCTGCACTTGCTTTCTGCCTGAAGGATTCTGTAGGGTTTGACAGCTCACACTCACGGCAGCAGCAGGCCCATTTCTATGACTTCTGATTGACCTAAACTGGCAAAGTGAGTGGGCTTTTTGTAATTACATTTTCAGATAACATCACTCCTCTGACAGAAGAGTTAAATCTCTTAATCTTGTTCTGTCCTTCTTGACTGTGGTGTCCATTTGCCTCTAGTCTTCCCTAAACACATTCCTTACATAACCACTAAAAATTGTTCAGTAAAAACTAGATTTCTGGCTTGTCACTTCAACATCTCCCCCAATTCACTTTCTCTGCCTTATCAAATATAAACAGTTAACTTTCCTCTTTGGAAATTTCTGTGGCCTATTTCCTTGTTTGTAGCTTAGAGGAAGACAAAATTCATGCACAGATCAGTCTGTGCCAAGCTTTATCTCAGTCTTGTGTAGTGTTTGGATCACCTTTGTCCTGTTTACTCAACAAAAAGATAATCCATAATGCATGCCAAGTTCATTATCCTCAGATGTTCGTGTATAACTCTGCATTTGTGCTATCTCTGTAATGGTTAGCACCACTCCACTGCTCTGACACTGCCTTTTACCCAGGATTGTATCGTTAGTTTTTCCCTTTTTCTTTTCCCATCTGTTTGCTGTATTCATCTGTTCTCTCCTTCCTCGTTCTTGATTTGTAAACTGTTTCTCTCAAATCACATCTATTTTGCATGTGGGCAGTGTCTGCTAGGATAGGAGTATTTTGAAGTGATGGCTCTAAGGAGAAGTTAATGCTGTTTGAAGCACCTTAAGCTTAAAGTGCTTCAAGTGAACATGTGGAAAAGCTGCTCCCTATACTCCTTTACCTTATCCTTTTTGCTCCTTCACTCAGAATTTGTTTGATACCGTTTATCGGAGCTTAGGGACAAGTCAGAGCCTAAAACTCTTTTGATTGGCACAGCAGCCTCTGAAGTTATTTCTAATTTTACATTTCAGCAAAATGGAAGTAAAACGTGGATCTCCCTAGCACTATGAATTAATAGTTTTAAACTAAGCTCTAATTGTTCTGATATTACACACAAATTTACTCTATTTGAAAACATGGATAATTGAGGTAGCATTTATAAAAATTGGCATCCAACTTCTGAGTGTATGAACATGATGTTCATTCTTCTGTCCAAGGTTGTGTTCCTGACATTATCACACTATAGGCCTTCAATGGGTATCTGAGCAAATGTCCCTTTTACTTTATCTTTTTTAGTAAATCTTTTCAGTGAATATCTCTTACTACATTAAATCAAATTGAAGTTTGCCATTTTTCAATTTCAATTAAGAACTAATAGTAGAGTGTTATTAATTTTATAGAGTAAGCCATGTAAGAAACTTTTTGGTACTTGACAGACTGAAATTGAAATGGTCTGAGTACCAAAGGACTTAGATCTTTAACCTCCTCTGCATTTGTGAGCTCAGTGTTGTTGGCTGCTTTCTTTGTTGAGTGATACAAATCAAAATAGATCTGCACATTTGCAGTGTAACTGCAATATTTTAAGTAGGGAGAAGTCACACTATAGAGTCTTCCCGAAATTCAAGAGGTGGAATCAAGTATTGGAAGGGAAACAGAATTCTTAGCCTTCATTTTGCGTATTTAATAATGAAATAATAATATAAGGCTAACAGAATGTAGAGTAATAGGTAGCATATATGCCAAGAGGACAAAAGTGTGGGGACGCTGGATTTGTTGAACATGAACTTTATGGTTTTGTTCTAAAATGAAACATTGCCAGATTAAAAGTACTATTAGTTGTGAAAACTTGTATAAAACACCTGTCTGTAGTTCAGGGAGAAAAGCCTGAGACCTTTGTTTTAGTTTTCTGTAAAAGTAGTCTGTTCGGGGCAGTGTAGGGCATGTTAGGAGGGCAGAGGGCAGCAGGAGGCAATCGTAGATAGAGTCATTAAGGTTTGAAAAGATACTTCAAGATGATGAAGTGTACTTGTTTCTCAAACACTTCCAGGGATGGTGACTCAGCCACCTCACTGGGGAGCCTGCTCTAGTGCCTTACCACACTTCCACTGAAGAAATTTTTCCTGATACCAACCTGAAATTCCCCTGACACGGCTTGAGGCCATTTCCCTCATTGTGTGGCTAGTTGCTTGTGAGAAGAGGCCAACCCCCACCTGGCTGCAATACCCTTTTGGGAAGTTGTAGAGAGCAATGAAGTCGCTCCCGAGCCTTTTCTTCTCCAGGCTAAACACTCTGAGCTGCTTCTCATCAGAATTGGGCTCCAGACCCTTCCCCAGCTCCACTGCCTTTCCCTACACCTGCTCCAGCCTCTAAGTGTCTTTCTTATTGTGAATTGAACACAGGATTTGGGGTGCAAGAAAATGGACTTAAGCCATTCTCATCATTATTGCCAACTAAATGCAGGGGCACATAGCCAGGATTGATGTCTTTGGGGAATGCAGGAAATGCACCCTGCAATGCAGCCAGTTTGGGGACTGTTCAGCAGGCTTGGTTTCCTCAATAGTTGTTCCTGTCTGTATACTTGTCTTATATATTGCAGGACAATTTTTTTCTATAGACTATTCTGTACCTTTTGTTCTACCCAATAATGTGTCAGGTTGTGATGTTTTTACAACTCTAGGCCTATACAGATGGTTTTCAATAACAGCCACTCTTGGTGGGGACTTAATTTTCTCCAGTTTTAAGGTGCATTCTAAAAGAAGAAAGAGGCTAGGACAAAAGTTTGAAAAATCTGAACTTGGAAGGCAGTACCATATCTGAGTCTCTTATATTAGTGGGAAAGATTGAACTATAGGATTATTTTTTAAAGGGGTGGAAGGAGTAGGAGGGAGAACAGATTTGCTTGCTGTGTGTCTAGAACTGAAACTGTGTCTGGGATTGTCAGTAGTGTATTTGATGTTAAAAAATAAACAGCTAAAATGCTTGAGACATCTTAAAACCTGCATTTCCTCAAATGCTAAGTGTTTCCTGCTATCTGCTTTTTTCAAGCTGAGTTTTTATATATGCAATAAGCTGTACTGAATTAGTGTGAAAGTAGGCTCTCCTCTCTTCCTCTTCTCTGTGCTCAGATGGAGAAAGATGCAAGGATGAGTTTACATTCTCTTTCTCCTCCAGCAGCATTGAGCTCTTAGGCATAGCTCATGGCATTGCTGAGCTCCTCATTGAGAGTTTGGGAGAATGCATATTTCTTAGTCTGCTGTGAGGAGCAAAAGTGGTACCACACATCTGTAAGTTACAATATTACAGTTTGGAAATAGTTGGCACTGGCTGCACAATAGGCTTTTATCCTTAACTGTGAGTTTTTGCTGCTTAAGCCAGATATTTAGCTCTTTGAGTTTTATTTCTATCACTCATTAGGACTGACATTACACAACACGTTTATCTCTCAGCTGTCTTCTACCATATGGTGCTGTGGGGTTTACTATTCAACTTGCCAAATTGATGGTGAGAAATGGAGCAAAGAAGTTCTTTGAATATATTTCAGTTAGAAGTGGTATAAGATGTGAATGGGAACTCCTCCTCTGCTGAAATTCAAAGAAACATCAGCTTGAGCACATCATCTTGTTCTGGCTGTTCCATCAGCCAGTGTGATTTCACAGGGAGGCATTTTGTCACATGTCTAAAACCCAGCAGGAACATTTAGACTCTAATCAATGTCAGTTATTAAGCACACTGCCTTTAAGGACTGCTGCATTTGTAGCTGTGGATTACCATTTTTTGGACCAATTCTGTTGAAATCTGATGAACACTCCTCTGCCCCCCCAAAAATATTAATGGAAATGCAAAATAAAGATAGTGTTTTTCAAGTCCAGATTCACATAAGAGTTGAAGATGTTGTGGAAGTGTGAATGGTAGTTGGATTGATTGCACTACTGGGTATATATTTATCTTACTGCAGCAAAAAAAGCAAAAATTATTTTCTTTGTTGTAGAGTGCATGTACAGGAGCTTTTGGGATGTAGTGTACACTTGTACTATACACAGTGTATTTGACATGCTAAATAAGTTCTTGAGGACTTTCTACTGGTTTTCCCAGTTACTGAATGCTGTTTTGCTATTTCCAAATATTAAATATTTTCTTAACCTTAAAATTAGTAATCAGTAGTTTCTTTCAAAATAAACTTTGATCACTAGTTTGTTTTTTTTTTTTAAGTTTGTGTTGAGATGTAACTGAAATGTTGTAATTACTAAACATTTTAGCAGTGACTAAAGAAATTTCTTCAAGTATATGCTCTAAGCTTCACAGGTTAAGTATGGAAATACTGCAGCCTGGATAGGCCTGCAGGATGCACTCTGGGTCCACCAGGACCCTTCCTAATGATGCTCACAGGCAGTTTGGGAAAGTGTCCAATACCTGGGCAGTGCTTCTGGTTGCTGAAAATAATCATCATTGTGTAGGGTTTCTTCTGCTTCTGGAGGAGACGTGGTGAGATATTTTATCAGGATTTGACTAAAGATTAGTCCGTCCTTTTAAAGAAGAACTTTCTGTTTTACTTAGTTTGATATACACTGTTAATTTCTTTTGTTTTTCTGCAAAAGATTAATAGTCTGAAGGTATCATCTGGGAGGAGAGAAGAGCTATCTCATCCACGAAATGCATGTGAAATTACTTGTACTTTATATAAACCTACAAATATACACCTTGTGTGTAACTTCTATTAAGCAAAAATCTGTTTGGTGCAGGGATGCTGTGGTATACACATGATTTTGACCCTTTTTCTTAGACAAAGGGTAATGTCTCAGTACATACCAAACATAGTGCTTAAGGACAAATAAAAATACTTTACTGTAAAAATACTTTACTTCTTTCACTCCCAGTAAAAACTGAAAGAAAATCATTCAGATGGGCTATAAATAGTCAGCCTGCCAGGAATTGCAGAACAGGACGAACTTCAGCATTTTTGCTGAAAAACTAAGGGTTAATAGACAACAGATGGTACCTCCATTATGGGGAATAGGGGGGAAAAGAATGTTTTTGGTCAGTTTAATTATTAATAGTATTTTCAGCTAGCAGGGTGGTAGGCTGAAATTTGCATAAGCATTTGATGTTAGCATAGTAGTGGGAGCAGTGTGAAGTCAATAGCAAATGGCTTTGGAACTCTCCCTCACAAGGTCTTCCTCACTCTGAAGTGCTTCAGTGGGCTGAATGGGGGCTGGGGGAGAGTGGCCTTGCAGGGAAGGACAGGTGGAAGGGCTGAGTTCGTCCTTCACCTGCTCTTGAGCCTCCTGCATGTCTGTGGGTGATGAGCTGCAGGAGCCAGGCTGCCCTCAGGGGTGCACAGGGACAAGAGGAACAGGCAGGAGGGGATACAGGGAGATGCTGCTTAGGAAAACAGGACATTGAATTCTTAGTGATACAGGTTGGTATGGACCTGGGAATGCATTGCCTGGGGAAGTTGTGGGGTCCTAGCAAAGTCAAAATTTGACTGAAGAGGGCTGCAGAGAACCTTGCCTACTGTTGAAGTTACACCTGCTTTGTGCATGGTGTTGGACCTCCACAAGGCCCCTTAAAAACAAAACTCTTTTAGTGTTGTGTTGTTTTGATTGGGTTCCAACTATTTCCTTTATTTTTTTCAATTATTGCTTGGTTTATATGCTAAAAATTGTTCTGGGAATTGTTCTGTAAATTTTTGACAACTCTTCTGTAGGATATGTTTTTCATTAGTGACAAGCTGGCTTAATATGAGGTAGGTGTTTCCATTAATTTATAAACCAACATCCTGTGGCTACATGATTGTTTAGCTGTAGGATTCTTTCTTATTCCATAAAATTTAAATGCGGTTAATTTCAGTTAAATGCAGTGATTTTCTTTTAAAATAATAAATACTAAATATATCACCACTAGTCATTTGTGTTGTAGTATTTCTTGCAAATATCAAAATCCATAAATATCTAAAATATCTAAATCCAAATATCGTAATCCTCTGTCCTAATCACAGTGCAGATGCAAGGAGGCTGACAGCTGCTGCTCTGTGGCAGTGCTGTCCCTGAATTTGTGTGGCTTTGGTCCCTCTGTCCCAGGGCTGGCCTGTGACTGCAGGTGTGCTCACAGGGTCCTGTTTGCTCCATTCACCTGTCACTTAGTGCTGTGTACAGCCCTCTGCCCAGGGAGTCAACCTTAGAGATTCTTTCATTAGAATCCGATTAACACCCTTCTATGTTTCATTGATGCCTGTGCTTCAAATTAGAGTCCACTTGTTCACTGAAAGTTAAGAATTTGGATAAAACCACTCAGTCAGTGTCTTGACTTTGCTGTGAATGAAAGAAAGATCATCTAGACCCCAGTGTCATTGCTTTTTTGTCCATTAGCTCATACCAGACACTTGAGTTAAATTTGAGCTGCTGGGTTAGAGCTGAAAGGCCTTGTTGTCTTTGTCCATGTGGCCTTAGCAGTCAAAAAATGTTACACATCCTGAGTGCACTGAATTAGTTGTGCTTTTGTAACTGTGTCTACTTTAATCAAAGTACTGCATTGAAAAATGTAACGTAGCTGTTGTTTGGGGGGAAGGATCTGAAGTATTTTCCTTGTTTTAGGAATGTATGTATATTAAGATGGGTGTGGAAATGATGATGGGGAGCAGCATTTCTTGATAAGGACATATCTCAGCCTGGCTCCCTTCCCCTTACTGAGGCAGTTGCCTAAGAACAGAAGATTAGGAATTAGTCATCTTCTGACTGCTGTGCAGTCTGAGAATGTCAACATTTGTTCAAAAACTTAAGAGGGGAAGTAAATGCAGACCAAGGATGGAAATGGGCTCAAAGACAATCCTGTTGGTGAAGGCTATGGTTTTAACTTCAAGAAATCGTCTGATGAGGGCCTGCATCTCAGTTGGATGTGTCTGAAGAGTCAAAAAGAGTTGAAGGAAAGTTTACAAGGCCAACAGTGTTTGTATGTTAATAAGTGAAATAAATTAATGAAAAATCAATCCCCCAGCCAGGCTTCAGACAGCCAGTTCTGTCACTGCTTTATTAAGGGGTAATACATAGTAGTTTGCTTATTAAACAGCAGAGCATTTCTAAAGTAATTGAAAATCCAAGATTGTGTTTGCAACCAAAATTCTATGCCTTTACATTAGAGCTGGAGTTATGGATTTCTTTAAATGCAGCTTTGTATTGGACTTTCATAAATACTTGATTGAATGGTAAAAGCAGTGTCTTCACAGCTTGATCTAAGTCCTTGTCTGACTAAGGCCTACATTTTCATCTTACTTTTTGCCTCTAGATGCTAAGCTGGACAGTTTTGTGTTTATTTTCTCTAACTGTTGTATGAAAAGAAGTCACAATTTTCTCAAATATCTCCATCTAGATTCACTTAACTATCACAGGTTGGCATGATCAACCTCTGGGATTATGGAAGAGAATTCAGGATGATTGTCAGGTGTAGCAAGTTTTCCTTTTATTGGAGTAGAGTGTGCCAGCATTGCCACAGACCAGACACAGCAGGGCTTGCCACAACTTTCGACCAGATGAGGGCTGCTGGGGGGACAACAGGGATGTTTACTGAATTTTGAGTTTTTTAGTCTTTTATGTACTTCTTAAAAGATCTGGAAAGTTCTTTTATCATCAGCTAATTGTCTAAAACAAATGAATCCTTGAAAGAATACTGCTATGTGTTTAATGAAAGCAATTGATCTGCTGTTTTCAGGCATGCTTCCTTGTTGTTTGTTTTATTTGAAGATTACTTTGTAGTCTTGTTCAAAGACCACCTACTTATCAGAAGGTAAATTGCAAATCTTTTCTCATTTTTATACTGGCACCATAATAAAAATCTATGTAGCTGTGGCAAACCATAAACAATACTACTGAGATTTCTACTTACCTTTGAGTAAAACTCAATTCAGATATTGGGACTGGGTAATTTTTATTTGCTAAGTGGTTTTGATTCAGTTTATTAATAGCCTATTCTGCATCTTTCAACCTAATCAAGGTAAGCTAATTATTAATTTTATGGGACAATATTCTGTATCTGTTTGCAGATATTACACACTTACAATGAGCTATTTTCTTCTTTTGAGTCACTGGAAAGCTAAAGGTTTGAGAACGGGAGCCAGTAACATCCTTGCCATTCAGAATTCTGTGTTAATAACATGCCAACTATAGATAAAAAGTTGTAACTTTTCCTTATGTTTTGACCGCACCTGGAAGCTGTAGGAAAACTTAATAAAAGGAATTTTAGAAAGAATATCATATATTACTTCTCATTTTCTCATTGTCCTGCTGCAAGGATTCCAAATTATGATATTCATAGAAGATCTTTAGCATGTAAGCGATTTTCCCTTGAAAAAGATTTGAATTTGTGTAACAACAAAGCTATCATTTTAATCTTTTGAAGACATACATAGTAAGGAGAGCATTCCTGTTTTGTTTAGCTTCTCCCTAGATATAAATTGTCACAACAGTAATCTAAGTATGTTTATGCTTTTTTGTTGATTATTCATTAACTATCAGGTCACTTTCTGATATGACAATAAAAATGTAGTAGGATAAATGTATTTTACTTCCCTTTTATTGTTATAGTTATGAGGAATTCACAGGTTCCAAAATCTTGATAATTTTTTGTTTTTTTACTTAACATTTTAATAAGGCCTTTGCTGTTTGTTCAAATTCAACACTGTGTTAAAATATATTATTCCACTATGTTCCAAGGATCACTGTCAAGGAGATTTAGTAGTTTTCCTCTTCAGGGCTTCCTGGCAGAATCTCACTTTCTTATTAAAAACAAATCTGATATGGTATTTTCTTTCCAGCAATCTTTTTGTCTTTAAAGCCCTGCAGTGTTATTATTTATTCCATTACTTTTTTTTCTTCTCATTGTACTAATCTCTTCCCTCCATCCCACTTGCTTCCCTGTCTTAGTGTATGGTTCTTTCTGGCAATGGCAAAAGATTGAGTCCTTGCACCTAACAGTGGAGTTCAGGCAGCTTGCCAACAATATCCAAGCTAACCTTTCTCCATGTCATTGGGGCCAGTAGCAAATCTGAGGCATGATTTTGACATCTTCTACATCATTCTCAAATACATTTTTGTCTTTAAGGAAGAGTACTGTCATGAAACTCACTGCATTCATATTCAGAGAGATGAGTCTGGTGGCTCTGTAAGGTGCTGATTAAGTGGTCACCCACCAGAATTGCCAATTAGCTGCACTGAGGCACAGAGCTGGAGGACTGAAATGCAGGAGAAATGCCCAGCACTCCCCTGACCCTGCCTTGTAGGTGAAAGGAAATTAAATGCTAAGTTCAGTTGTATGTGTCAAGTGCTCTCCAGCACCACAGCTGGAGGCAGATTAATGACAGAATCCTCTGGTGCCTGTTGTCATCACAAACTGAAAACAAACCCCATCTCCATGAATTCCCTTGCTCAGAAAAATCTAGGATACTACTTATTTTCTGTTATTGGGTGGTAGACCAGGAGCTCTAGTTTCTTTGGTCTGGGGTTTTTTGAGTTGTCCTAGATCACGTGGGAATTATTCACTAGGCCTGACGTGTTTGCTGGCTGCCAAGCTCTGACCAGTTACAAAGATAAATCATCATTCCTGTGTTAGTGCTACTGCCTTTTGATTCTAGGCAGAACCTGGGGGTTGTTTTGTGTTGGTTTTTCTGTAGGCATTTCCAGTTATTTGTACAGGGATGTTGAATCTGGAGTAAACAAATGAGTCCCAGAAACACTGAGACCAATAAAGGCACGTGCTAAGGTTGATAAATTGAGAGAGGGAGAAGCCAAGACCCAACTGGAATGTCTGCCTCCCTTTTTACTGCTTGGTTTTGTCAGGTTTCAAGGCACCAACAATTTGACTTCTACAAAGGAATCAGCACAATATCTTAACAAAATTAAACTGGTTACCATGGCTGTAAGGCACCTGAATATCCAAGAAAATCAGTAATTCTCACCAATCTTCTGCCTGTTTCTGCCACACCTGACTTTGATAATGGGTTGTGAAATTAGTGGAGACTAATCTTTCTCTCTCTGCAAAGTTACAATTGTGCCTTCCCTGCAATTTGCACTCCTTAACATCCTTATCCACCAAATACTCTTATGATGTAGAAGAGTGCTATTATCTCAGCCTTACACATTGAAAAGTGGTTTGTGCAAGGTCACATGGGCAGTTAATGACTGAGCAGAACTGAACAAGCTGTTCAAGCCCCGAGCCAGAGGGGTGGATATTGCACAGCTTTTCTTAAATGAAAGGAGTAAAATGAAAATGTATTTCTAGTCAAACTGAGTAGGACAGCCTTCATTACAGAAGTAAGCATTATTTCTATGTAGTTGAAACTACAGCTCAGATTACTGTATGATGGACCCTTTCATACTGTTGTAAAATTGATGGAAAGTGATACCAAAACTGCGTGTCACCAAAATGTTTTTATGAACAGCAGCCGTCCATTTTAAGTAGAATATGAAATATTGCTAGCAGTTTTGGTCTGTAGGTATGTACTTAGAATATTAGGTATGATATTGACTTTTTCCTCACCAAAAGCTTCTTGATCCCTTTTTGACAATCATTAGTGCATCAGTAGCTGGACATTGCAGACAGCTTCTGCAGTGGTTTACACTTGTTTTATTTATGTGACGCTCATGAGGTATCTTTTGGTCCCTTTAAACTAGAATTTGCAGATATTTGCTTTCTTGTTTGGCATAGGTTTTAGTTATCTTTGTTAGAATCATGGATTTCAGGTGCATTTCTGTTGGAATTAGTTTGATTTAGGTCACCATTTTTTAGTTACCTCGTATGCTGTAATTGTTGAATTTACACAAATAGCGTATTTTTTTAAAATACGCTTTATGTTTAGGTTGTTCTGTAGCAACATCAGATTGTGTGGTAAAAATTATGGTGCTTCAGTCTGCTTTGCAAAATGAAGGTAATTAAATCCAGCTCTATTTTTCAGTGTCAATTTAGTGTTACTGCAGTGTCATTTGTATCACCATTTGAGAGCTGCTTGTTCCAAAAAAACCCTGCATGTAAAAATAATTGTGAAATAACTCAGGATATCTGCTTAATTTCACCAGGAATCATAACGAGTTTAAAAGTTTTTGTCAACTGTTAGCATTATCTGAAAAACAAAATTCTTGAAGTGCCATTGAGACTCTCTTTTTAGAAACCCTTCTTGGGTTTAGCTGACAAATTATGATAGATGAAATATGATATGTCAACCGGCAACTTTCTTCCTTCACTAGGTAGCTTGTGGTTATCCTTACAAAAATCAGCACTGGGCACTGGCTGCCATCCAGTCATGCTTGAAAACCTAGGAAATAGAAAATAACTGCCATGGTGCAGTTGAATTATTCTGATGGCTTGTTTTGATTTTGCTGAAGAAAGAGATGAGTCAGAGATAGCTCTGAGGCTGCAAATTTCAAAAACACTACAATAAATTCAAGTATAGTTGAAAACATACAAGGTCTGTTTTCCTTACATGGTAGAGATGGAGTCGTGAGCTCCAGGGATGCTTTCAGAATCCATTTCAGGTGACGTGTGAAAAATCACTAGTGATGACTTAAATACACAAAGGGATTTTTTTGTCATGTATAACTAAAATAGTATGTATTAGCAGTGAAAATTCTTGTTTTCCAGCCTCATGATTAAAATAACTTCAGACTCCTAGATCAGAAAATACTTGACCAAGAGAATGTTGTCAGGAAGGCTCAGTGTTATTTCCCTGGATTTGGAATTCAGTGGTAGGTTCACTGTTGTGTTCCACAAGTTAGCTACAGCAAGCATTGTTGCTTCCACATCTCTGGTTTTTTAGACATGACTAAATGCCTCAAGATAGTGAAGTTCCTGATGAAAAAAGTTTGTTTCTGTTTGAGCTCAGGCATTTGGAAAAGCTGTTGCTGGTAGCCTTGTAAAAGCAATTCAGATCCCTGGCACGAGCAGTCTGACACTGGAAAGCCCCACTTACACCAGGCTAAGCAAACTCCTCTGTCTCTGGTCAGGAGATTAAACTCACTGGTGTCAAAGCATTTCAGAACTGTGAGCAGATTTCTTACTCTTTTTTCTTCCTCTCACAATTGTCTCCATTTATGAGGTACTTGCATTATTTTTCTTTACAATTTACTCAGTGTTCCATGTGATTACATTTAAGCAAGCTGAAAATCAAGTTTAAATTTCTGTATTACTCTTATAATATTTTGTTCCACATGGGATAATAGGAAATATATGTTGTATAATAAATATTGAATTTTAGAAAAAAATAGGACTAGATTAAAATTTTTAAACAGTAAAATAAACTTTATTTAAATGAATTAATTTTTTGAAGTCCCTACAGTGGATTTAAAACAGAAGCTGCAAGAAACTGAATTTCATAGGAGTGATAGAACTAACTGAGTATAAATAATGGAAATTAAATCTGTTCAAGAGTGCAAATTTAAATCCATTTTCCATGTACATCTTCAGTTGAGTTGTGCAGGGATCATAGAGCTGCTATTTGCAAAGTTACAACTGTTCTGTTAGACCATCTGTAGCTTGTTTGAGGGAGTGACTTGCACTAGTTAGACTTTCCTGTGCTGTGAAGAGTGTGAGAAATTGAACTGAGAGGGAAGTATCCATTCAGTATTTCTTCAGTTTTTCACTGGAATCAGCATGATATCACTCCTTTAGGAAAAGAAACATATATAAGGCTTTCTGATTGTTACAAACCAATATTTCTGGTGTGTACAAACCAGATTTGTTACAAACCTATATCTAATTTGTTACAAACCAATATTTCTGGTGCCTGGAAACACCTGTATGATGAGGAAGCATTTTTGATACTAGAGTGCTGTTTATTAATTAGCTCAGACATTTGTGTTTTGCTTTCTCATTAGTGTACGACATCCAGTACAGCAGCTAAGAATGTGGTGTTGCAAGGTAACTGCTTTGAATTGGTGTCTATTTCTGTCCAGTTTAGCTGCATAGAAGCTGAGGTGGGGACATGCATCATGTGTATATTTACACACCCAAGCCATCAGACACTCCCTGTGTGGTGTTTTGTGTGCAGCACATCCTCAGCCCATGGAGCACTTGAGTTTAAACGGGAGCTCAGGGGTTGTGCCAGCCTGACAACTGTCAAATGGCACTCTTGAAAACTGTTGGGTTAAGATTGTTTCAGACCTTCTTAAATTTAATACCAGACTTGAGACAAATGCTTTCATAACAGGGAAGAAAGGGATACATGATGGCCTAAATCTTTCTATAAAATTATATGTTTCTCAGAGGATAGCTGTAATTGAATTATAGAATGCCTTGAGAATATCCTTGTTGGTGGTTAGAGAGATATGAAGGGAAGCAGAGAGACTCTTTCACAAACTAAATGTGGAAGAGACACCCTATAATTCAGCTGTATAAAACCCCCAGCAATCATATAATTATACTATAAATGTGGTTTGGGAGGAATGAAAAGCAGCATTTATTTAAAACATTAAGAAAAATTACTTCATTGTATGAGACATATATTTTCTCTGTGTTTTATTCTATTAAGTCTTTCTTGTCTGCCCAGCTAACACCCTTCCCTCCATTGTCACAATGCACTTGTGTGTGGGTATCAGCCTTCTAAAGTGCAGGGAGGAGAACCAGTTTGGGAGCTGTAGTAGAAGTCAAACTCTAAAAGGAGAATGATGCTAACAGAACTGCCTCTATTTCTGCCAGAGACAGCAAAGTTGGAGTTTTCTGTTTATAAGATCTTGTACAGCCAGCTTAAAAGAAAACTAGGAAGTTGGTCCAAACTCTTCACTTGTGTAATATAAGTGAATTAGCAGAAAGGCAAGGGGAATTATTTGTGGCTATTTTGTGTAAAAAGTCACTTGAAGAATCGTTCCCTCTTGTAGAATTTTAGCCAAAATTATTTTCTGAAAAGGGAGTAAGAGAAATATTAGTTATATAATTATTACCATTGTAATTGGCAACAGGGGGTCAAGGTGATTGTTATATTAAACTCAAGATGTCAGTAAACAAATAAATTGACAGTATTTATAATTTATATAGGGACAACATTTACTCTTAAGATTTCGAGGTAGCTTAGCATATTTCCAGAGTTCTTAATGCAGTTTAAATATCCCCAGAATATCTTACATGAGCTGTCACAAGAGCCAGTGACTGGCTGAGCTTTGTGTTGGATTGCACCTGCCCTTTCCAAACCCCACTTTATGGGCTTCTTTAATGGGTACTCTATGCATCTTACAATTCCAGCATCCAGAAGCTGTAAATGGTGGATGAAGTGATGCAGCCTTACTGCAGAAATACAAAAAATCTTTTGTTTGGTTGATGGAAATATGGAAGAGCTTTTCCAAGCCCACACAGAGGGATTGTCCTGGTGCTGAGAACAGATGACCTGATTGCCTTTCTTTTGCTTGATCATGTAAAACTTCCTTCTGTAGCCTTGTACAGACCAGAATTCTGATATTATTTTTGGAAGAGATCAAGCTGTGGATTTTGAGTGGAAGGGTTTTTGTTTGGTTTTCAGTTTAACACAGCATTAGGAGGGTTGTTACTCTGTAATACATACAGTATTATGGCCTTATCAAAAGGAGATTGGAAATTAGATCCGTATTTTTATCTTTGCAATCTCATTGCCATGCAAACAGTACTAAAGCTGTAGGAAAGCAGCTGAGCTAGTGATCTCATTTAGCAGCCCAGACAGCTAACCTGGGCAGAAGGGGAATTGTCATAAAAACAGACTGGAGGCTGGTAGTGTTCCAGGGGATGTGATACCCCAGCTCCAGGGGCTGGGACACCTCTGGGGTTCTTCTAATGGAAAAGTCTCAAGATTTCTACAACAGATAGGCATGTGTTAGCCTGAATGCATTACTGGGTTTGCCATAGAGAAGCATCAGATTTCATGTTACGTGTAAAAAAAGGTCTGTGTTCTTTTAAGAGTACATTTTTGGAGAAAGGAGGAGAGGAACATTTGTGAAAGAACGAAATACCACGTGACTTTTCAGCAACTGACTTCTACAGTCTTTTTCTATTTTCTCTCTGAAAAATTATGGTTAAAGGCTACTTAATAGCTCAATAATACATTGATTTTTAAATCAGTTTTCTAATTAGGCTTAGGTTTTGGGAGGGGAGTGGGGACATTTTAGGGAGAAGTCTAAAGTGCACACTAGCTTTGTACAGTCATAGAAATTTCAGATTGCTGGTACAAACCAAGAGAACATTGGCACCTAAGGAAATGTAGAAATTCACCTGAAGGTGGAGCAGATTGAAACTCTTTTCAGGATATGGATCTCTGAATGAGCTCAGGAAAGCAGCACCGTCAGTGTGGAGACACTCCACACTGGATGGATGGAAATACCCCAAAGGGTGACAGGCCCTCGGTGTTGTGTGTATGGACTGGTGCACAGGCTCACATGTTGCAATATTATTTTATATCCAAATGTGAGTGGCTTATGCCACACCAGGAGAATAAAGGAAGAGAGTAAATGAAGGGCTAGAGCACACTCAGTCATCATGGCTCATTTGTACTTTGCAGTTAAGAGTGGAGGCTGCTGGGTGTGAGCTGATGCTCTGAAGTGAGCAGGGGTGAGACTGGTCCTGCTTCTGAAAGAGATCAAAGTATCTGAAATGGAACTACCCCACACTAACCAGGATTTGAATCCTGGGAATGAGGAGGTAGAGGAAAAACCTGACAATGTCATATGCATTTCCAGATGAAGCTATGTGAAATACACGGTGCTTTAAAGAGGACTTTGTTTTCAGTGAATAAATGGTTCTTAGTGTTGGTTTTGTAGGGTTTTTTTTGCATCCCTGAAGTTTTCTTTTGTTGATATATAATGTTATTTCCAGAGTCTTTCAGATCCTCGAAAAAGGTTGCTCATTTGTTTGTTTTTTGTTTTCTTTGCTTTTTGCCACCTAAATTCTCTGTAGGACACAGATGACATATGACTGAAGAGTTTTAGAGAGCTCCTTGACTTTATTTTAAAATAATGATAAATGGGTTCAGACTGATTTTTGTACTTCTTTCTTTTCCCTGCAAACTTGCAATGACTACAAAATAACAGTAAATTTTTTAGGTTTTCTTCTTTTGCAATACTAGGTGTTCTGTGCCCATAAAATGTTGAGATGAAGATATTGATGCCACCTACCAAGCTGCCTTCTCAGAATCTTTGTATCACTTACAGCCTAGAATTTTTTTTTTTTTTTTTTGCATTTTACCATGAGCCCTCCACACTGAGATCCACATCTATATGCTTTATGTGAGACCCCTCTGTAACTCAAAGAGGAGCATGGCTGTTGCAATCTGCTCTCAGAATTGCATCTAAGCCATTGATTTCTCTCTGGCTTGTGTCTTAAATACATTATTGATGTGCACCATCATCTTCAGATCGCTGCAGATGCTTGCACTGTGCACCTGGAGCTGGCATATGTCTTTATTTACTGGTGCAGTAAGAAGGGGAAGATTTTAGGATTTTGTTTCTCTTTGGAAAATATGGACTAGAGAGGCTAAGCAAGGTTTGATGTGCAGCTAAGAACAGATTCTATACCTTGCCATTGACCCTTACATCTGAACTTTTCATAGCTGTGTATCCTAATTTTTCATCTTCCTTTTTTAACTTGAACAGAAAATTCTTTTGAATTATTGGTCAAACTTTCTGATTATGCAGATTTAGGGGTAAATTTTTTTTTTAAACACATCTTACTGTAGATTCTATTCTCTACAATGTATCTCATGGCTTAAAAACTAGTAGTAAATGTAAAACAACTTAATCAAGCATTTCCTGCTTTGGGCTCTTATATTTGATAAGCTTCTTTGGCAATCCAGTTTCTATTAAAATCTGCAACATGCACTTAGGTGTATTCTTATTTGAACCCTGAAAGCTAACTTTTTGTGCTTGCCTGAATGCTACATGTTAAATGTGGAAGAGATTTTAGAGATTCTTTTATTTCTGTCATTCTTGTATGTTTATTCTTGTTTTGTTTAATCCCAGTGAACTCAGTACTTGAGTATGCCTGTGTGTATCTGGTTTCGAATGTGTAGGTTTGGGGAAATTTTAATGATCTCTACTGGAAAGGCTGTTTCAGAGAAGAGGAAATTGTAAGCCTAATGACTTAACAATACAAAGAAATGTTTTTATATTCTAGATTGACAAAGTGTGGTGGATTCAGATATACTTAGAAGAAACTGAAAAGAGTGAAGTGCTTATTGAAATTACTGTCTTAAGGAAAGAGCCCTAAATTGTTTTGTAACTGTAATTCACCAGAAATAATTTTGTACTCTGAACTCACAGAAGGCTCCAGCTTCATCGTGCTCAGGGTTTCTATGGTAAAATGTTACTGCAGTTGACATAATGATGAAGAGAGCTATTCTGGCCTGTTTTGAAGATGCAGATTTTGAATTTTCAGTACCAATTAATACATATCAGCAGTGGCCACAGACTCTAAAAGGATCAGTGAGAGAGAAATGACTTAGAGTTTCCCTTGTGGTAATACACACAGAAAGAAAAAAAAATATTTTTCATATATATGAATCTTAATGAGGGTTTACATTTGTAATAGATCAGAGAAGCTTTATGAAAAGGATTAATACCAAAGGAGGTAATATTAGTCATTGTTGCTGAAAATTGTACTATCTGGCATTTTGCTCATTGAAAACAAAAAGCAACCCATGGAGGTGCTGGTGTGCAGTGATGTGACAAATTCAGCTGTGGGTGTGAGTTAAACCCAGGGATGAGCTCAGTGACTGATGGGGCTGGGAGCGCCGTGCTGGCTGCCCCTAGCCAGGGGACAGGGGGTGAAAGCAGCTCGTACATAACTCATTGCAGGAAAATGAATTTGCCAAAGCATTCAGTGTTTATATGTAACACAGCACATGTGATAACAGACTTCTAAGCTGAAGCTGAGCCTTTCAACATTTTTTGCTGAAGATCCCTAGAGATATTTCATTTACTTTGTGTTCTTTAGAGATGCTCTAAATGAAAGTATGGGATTCACATTCTCTATCTTGGTTTGCAAAAGAGACAGGTATGAGCTCTGAAATTCAGATCTGGATGGAAATTTGCCATCATCTGTTAGATATATAGTCTGGACTTCCATTTAACTTCTTATTTGCTTTTTGGGAGGCTTGTGTCAAGTTTATGGCTCAATGGAGAAGTGAATCAGCTTGTAATGATTAATAGTCCAGTAGATCAATAAATAAGAATCCCCACTTGATTGTAACAGATGAGACATCCACATGGCATTCAAAACCTGAAGGGTATTTATTTTAATAATAATTTTAATTGCCCATTTCTGAGAATATTACTTCCACTATAAACAGTTTAACTATAGCATTACAGGAGAAGGCTTAGTTTTAGTTTCATGCCACATCACTCAGCATATTTAATGATTCCCTTTGTATTTCAATTTTTTAATGCACCTTAGTATTTTTATTTTGTGGGTTTTTTCACAGTGCAGGGATATGAGAGCAGTGACCTCTTCATTAAATTTTCCAAGGTACTAGAGAGGTTTTCCTGTTGAGTTAATGAATTTATTTTAGATCCCAGTTGTGTGTATGATGCAATGAATCAATTGCCTGGCATTTGTCTACAGTGGTATTAATCTGACTATACTGACAGCTTCCCTCTCCTCCGAATGTATTGTATACCATGTCCATAAAAGTATTTCTGCTGCCAAAAACATCTACCTTTGTGAGCATACACCAGCAAATACATTCATATGTTGCTTTTATCTTAATAATGAAGTTTTGAGTTGTGGATTTTTTTTCCGAAATACATGGAGGTAACAAATACGTTGAGAAATACTCAAATATAAAATGGAAGATCAAGATGTATTTTAATGTCAGCAAGAAAGGTGTAGGTCTAAAGTTGAGTCTGTGTCCACTAAAAATGGAGTCAATATCTGGGTTTATGTTTAGCATCCACAGTAAGTCAATTGAAGAGATTTTATCATCTTAGAAAAGGAAGGTGAGAGCATTATTATAGGAAATTTTTATCTGTGTGGAAGCTAATTTTGTGAATGGAATGGGTCTAGCTTGTATGATATTTTAGTTTTTTAACCAAGGTAACTTACTTTAGTTTCTGTGGTAGCCTTCATAGATTAAGGAACTGAAAGAGCTTAAAGTAAGACCAACAAATTTGGCATTTTTTCCTTCATCTGAAATACACAATTTGATATTTTAACTGCAGGTGAACGATTACTTTTTACTTTTGTGTCTGCTGGTAAAATAAGCTGACTTAGCAGCTAGAGATGTAGGGTGAAATCTGTCAATCTTAATAAACATTTTTAAAAATATATAAGAATATTCTTATGTATTTTGTTACACTGTTCTCCAAATGTGGGGAAAAAAGGAGTGTATGCCCTTGCCCTCTTTGTATTCTTAATGACAAAGGCCAAGATCATGAGCTTAGAAAAGTAACTCCTTCAAATCAGGAAACTCAGAGTTAAAATTAAATTGTTTGATGCCTAATTTAATAGGTGCTGACTTTTCTGGTGCTCTTCCTGGAAGGTTTCCTACCCTGTCTGAAATTAGACTGGCTTTAGTGGTTTATAGAAAATACACTATGTTGCTAAGTGATGAGACTAAGAGAACTAGACACACCCCTTTGAACCAGTTCCCACTGGTAATAAGGAGTCATGAGGAATGCAGAAACTGTGAATGGCTGTGGCCAAGCATCAGTGCCTGTGGCTGAAATTTGCCCTCAGTTGTAGGGCTGACGTTTGCATTTTCTTCAGTGTTTCATCTTTGCCTGAGCCTGGGTTCAGATTCAGTGTCTAGTTTTGATTTCAGCTAAATATTACAAAATCGGGGGTTGGGATGTCTTTATGCTTACATGAGATAAGCACCACTTTGGCTTCAACGCCATTTGTGTGTTGTTGCTTGAGTCTATATTGTTGTGAATACAAATGGAGAGGCTGTGTCTTTGTCAGTCCTCTGAGGAGAGGTTTGCACTGCTGAGATTGCCTCTTGCATCCCTACTTTGTGTGTGCCTTCAAAAAGGACTTAAACGACTTCAGTGCAGTTCTTTGGATCCTTGCCATCTCTCTGATCCACAATGCTAAATGCTGTAGGGAAGTCTAGGAGGATGGGCACAGATGTCTGCTTACTATTCATCACTGCAGAGAGTTGTGCATCACTGTTTTGAGGTGATTTCTTTCTTCATGCCTTGAGCAGAATCTTGACCTTACTAGGCTCTAGGAGAGTGGCTGGTCATCAGGCTGTGCCTGCACTGTGGCTTTCTGAATGGCAGCCTGCTGTCAGGCACTAGCTAGAAACACTCCGAATGCCTTGATACTGTCTCCATTTTCAGTTTGTCCTGAAAAACAAGGGAGAGAAGGTTTGCCCCTGCTCCTGCCTATTTGAGGCAGTGGTCATTTCAGTCATGAGAGACAAGGCAGTCATTACTCTTCCATCAGCTTGAAGATGCATTGATCGTGTGCAGATGATTTTGCACTTTTTTTTGTATGTGGAGAGGTTCTGTGCTTTTGAGAAGCTTTTTCAAAATTTTTGTAATCAGTGGAGTTCAGCTGCAGCTCTCCACTGCATGAGGACAGGTTGAGTTGGGAGGGAATTGGGGTGCTGTGGCTCTGCCATCCTCTCCAGACACCACAACGGTGACATCTGAGGGGCAGCCTTTAATTCACCCAGGTCCTGTGAAACCCAGGCCAGGCTGTCACTCTGGTGCCTGAAAATCTCTTCATCTCAGTATGTGTGCTTCAGAGCAGCTGGGTGATCAAATTACAGTGAGGCAGGGCTGAAGCATCTTTCAAACCTGGATTCTCTTCCAGTCATCAAGGAGAATGAATGGAGAGTAAAAAGGAGTGAATGTTAAACCTTACTTTTGCTTGTCTAAGCTGGTTGTTAACTAGGAACAAGGCTGTCTGGGTGGGGAGAGAGAATAAGAGGAGAATTCTGACCTTATGGGTGGTGATTTCATTTTGTGTGCTCTGTTGTAGCTCTTTTGCTCTGTGGCAGCAAACAGCAATCGCATTTCCAGTCCAGTGGTACCTGGAAGTCAACTGTGCCTCTGGGATCCTTCTGTGTGAAAGGGCCCATATAAATGTAAGGCAGTGAAATTATCTTTATTGTCAATTAAACTTTTAGTGCCTTTGACAATCTGGCATGCAAGGTGCATCAAGTGAACTCTAGCTGTGATTATTTCTAAACACCATGTAAAAGCAGACCTTGCTGTCCTAATCAAATTGAAAAGGACTAAGAGGGCAAGTCAGTTATGTCAGCATGGAATCACTTCAGCATATTAGAAACTGCACAGAAATACTGTTTCTTTCTCTTTTTTTCAACACCCCCGCTCCCCTTCCCCTCAAGAGATTTGGCTCTGCAAAATCTGAGCTGTCACATCCTTTAACTCCAGAGAGTTACTATAGCAGGATTGTTGATGGCATTTTTGTAAGGAATTCATACTGGAGTTAGCAGTGGAAATACTGTGTGCTGTTGCAAGATATACTCATTTTTATAGAGTAATTCTGTTCCTCCCCCCACCCCCCAGGATGTGTTATTTTAGGATGATTATACTTCACACTGCTATTTCTGTTCAAGGTATGATAATTAATGTTCTATTTCCAGACCTGTTCTCTATGCCTGCCCTTGCACATAAACATATGAGTGTTATATGCATATTTTTAGGACTTCTGTGTATTTTACATGACCATTGCCTATGTCACACTCTTTGTTAGAAGTGTTTAGAAAACACACTTTGTGGTCTCTGTAACATTAATATATTTAGTATAAACTAACTTAACATACTGGGTATGTTGTCCTTCCTCTTCATTTTAAAAAGGAGGGAGGTGTTTTTATCCACCGTTAAGTAAAACTGCCTTTGCAGTCAGAGATGGCAGTGCATCAGTGAAGGATGAAGCATTTCTGAGGTGTATGGCAAGGAGGATAACAGATTTTACATTTTTCAGTGGAGTCAAGGTGTATTAACTGGAATTGTTTTGCCAGGGCTTCCCGTTGGGGGATGTTTCTTCTATACTTCATAATATTATATTTTTGAAGAAATTTTTCAATTTTTCTCTTCATTAAGTCAGCCTAAAAATGGCAATGCAAATCAGGATTTTTCCCTCCAAGGATATTTAGTATGCCAAATTCTGCTAGGGATTTCTGTATTTCTCAACTACCTAACAACTTTTATGTCTATGAAATCAACAGCAGACTTGCAGGGTTGTTTTGCCCATCTTCTCACCCCTAAAATGTGTGGGCAACCTGCAGAAATCGAGACACAGCAGATCTGATCAGTTCCTGGAACACTGGGGGAAAAAAAAGGCAAAAATGCTCAATTTCCTAAGCTTTGCTGCCTTTTTTTTTTTTTTTTCAGTGTAAATTACTGCCATTTTTGTTTCCAGAAGAACTCTCAGGAGCATCTTGAGGTAGATTGCCTATGAAGAGCTGTCTAATGATACAATGTTTAGTACGTTTTCAGATAACTAAAAGCTAGAAAGCAACAGCTAGCATTTGAGACATTGTGTAGGTTTCTAGCACACTTGAACTTCAGATTCTTCTGTAAGCTAATGAGCAGATTACAGCCAGCACATGCATGTGGTTCTTTGTGAAGATTTTGTCTATAGGAGTATTTTTATTTGATCTATGATGCTGATGAGTTACATTTTGAGTTTTTCTGCATAGATACTGGCAATCTTTTTTTCTAGTTTTCTCAGTGGGTTATGATAATTATTACTCTGCAGAGAAGAACTTAAACAGAGAGGATGGGGTAAATAGTTCCAAACATATGGTGAATTTAGCATGCTTTTATGAATGATAAACCTGTTAGGGTTACCTTAATAAGTAGTTACTGCATGTTTTTCATAAATCACCACTAACAGCTCTCTGGGAAGGTGTAAATAGATATGTTGATCTGCCTATGCTGTGAGGTTGAGATAGATGAGCAGAACACAAATGTGTCTGTGTGTGGAAAATGTACATGAGTCTCATCCTGCATACTGATTCTTGGCACAGTGTTTTGCCCAGGAGGCAGTAAATAAACAAATGGCCAGCCTAAAACTGTATAAATCTGAATTGATTCCACAAGGAATGGGAGGAATTTTGCAGCCTTTTTGACTGCAAGAAATCCCATGGTTTCCCTATGACAAATGTATTTTCCCAAAGCTTACTGCAGTACCAAGGCTGTGTGTTTGCCTTCCCAAAGTAGTGTGGATTGCAGTCCTAGAGACATCATTTTTCATCATCTGCAAACATGAAAATAACTTCAGTATGCACAGCAGCCTGATTTACTGTTATTGAAATGCTGCCATCTCAGGATGTGCATCATGTATAGCCATGTTTAAAATACAAGTGAATAAGTAGAAAGCAGAGAGAGAGGAAGGAAAAAATTTAAATCTGAAAGTGCTTGTTGGTTTTTTTTCAGTAAACCAAGTATTTCCCACCAGCTGGAAATATAACTGACAAGATAAGTAATGACTGCTGTTTTAAATCTGACTATTGCTGCCACATATACATATGCATATTTTGAGTTCAGTTTGTTTAACCTGGAGATGCTATCAGTAAAAACATATTCAGTTTGTTTATTCATATTCTCTTAGAATAACACTGCTTCTATTCCCATAGAAGTTTGGTGGCACTGCCAAGATGGTGCTTCCCATAAGAGTAACTGCTGTGTGTATTGAGACACAACAGTATTTATGTGCATAGCTTTATAAAAGAGTTTGTGCAATTTTTAAATGTTAGTCCTGATTGACCTTAACTCTTCTCAAAACACTTGGAATAGTTTAAATTATGATATCACTTTGAATGTTTTCCAAGTAATCTGTAAATTGCTTTTATGATATCTGAGCCCTACCCAGCATGTGACATTGCTGTTAAACTGAAAATTCATGGAACATCCAAAGAGCAGTAACACAGGAAGCCTTCTCTGGGCAGCTGTAACCATGGTACCTGAAATATTGTCCACCATAACCTTTTTGATGCCTTTTTTACCCTCCAACAGAAAGAGCTTTTATCAAAATTCCTATAGCTTTCCTGTTGCATTGACACCCAAATTCATTTCTTATCAGTTGGGAATACACAGTTGGATTTTTCTTTAGTTAAAAAAAAGCTCCTGCAGAAAATGGAGATGAATGTACTTCAGAAAATAACAAAAGTCTATCTGTGTGTTTTGTGCTGCTATCTCATTGTATAATCCTGCCTCTTTGAAGGTTTAGCTTTTCTCTGTGGACTAACACTGTATATAGAAATGTGGGTTTAGTAGCACTAGGCCTTCCAGAGCTATTCTTGTTCGGTGTGATAGAAGCTTACAAAAACATATTTGGAAAGTGAATTAATTATTCCATTGTGCTTTGAGCTGGTGTGAAGATTCCTCAGCTTTAGCAGAGCTCTGGTTTCACTGACTGGTGAGCACAATGTGATCTGCCAGGGGACACCTGCTCGTGGCTCTGGCTCAGGATGGGGCAGGAGGGGCAGATTCTGTTTCTCATTACCTGTGGCAGCTCCTCTGACCTCGACTGCATCTCATATCCTGACAGGGGCTTCTGTGAAGTAGCAATTTTAAATCACCAACCAGAATCCTTTTTCCCCGTGCACGTGTCCAACATGTTCATGATGTGAAACTCAACATAAGACACACAAAACAGATCACCGTGTCTAAAGCTTCATGTTCAAACAATTGGAATTTTTCTGATTTTATACTGCACATTGCAATATAAAATTAGTTTGTGATGACAAACAAGCAAAAGGTTCAACGCTCCTAAAATTCCTGAAGCGCCCTGGTAGACGTGGGCCTCACCAGGAGCAAGAACAACTCCTCAGTGTTCCTAAAAAATATACTGGTCCCCAAGGAGCAACCATGGTATCATATTGATCATTCACCAAATGTACACATCAGCCTCCTAATCCAACTAGCGCAGTTTGCAGTCTGTCAGGGAGAATTACTAAAATAATTTAAAATATCCTGTTAATCCATACGTATGTTCTATAAAAAGCACACAAAGTAAATTGGTTTTACGTTGTTGGAAAAGGGTGTCAGTTGACATTTAAAACAAAATGAAGCAATATGGACAAAATGTGCTAGAGGGGTACGGAAATTGTCTGGGCACATGCACGTACATAAACATGTGCTTCATATGTTACACATAACAGTGTTGCCACCTATTGATAGAAATTTAAACTTCATGTAGATGTTTGTAATATATTTTCCCAAACACAGTAAAGGTCTCTTCCTTCTGATGAGACTGGCATGAACAAAGTGTATTATTTGTGGTAGAATAGGTCTTACAGGCTTTGATAATACCATGGTGTTATAAAGTAATGGGTGCTGTTCAGAAACCAACAAAGGATAAATGTTATCAAAGGAATCTAAAGCTGCTGATGCTTTTGTGTGACTTAGATGTGTGATCCCACTGTCAGTGGCAGTTCTTTGATGAATGAAGGAGTCAGTGCGTCTGGTCTGCACATTTCAAGTTTATCTCTAATTTTCATGGGGATAGAATGACCAGTGGGAAATTAAGGCAATATTTATATATTTGCAACTGCATAAACTGTTTTTCAAAAATATGCTCAATACCAAGGAGCTCCCTATTGATTGTAATGGAGAGGTGATACATTTTTATTTAGAAATTAAGCATATGCTCGTTGGCATTAAATATGTTACTTGTGGTGAAATATGAATATTATTGGAGAATAAAAAGCTGTCTAGTTTACAGTTTTTTGTTTAGACAATTGTTTTGTTCTAAAGAAAAATGGCTTTGTTCTTGTCTTAGAAGACAAGTGAAAATGAATTAGAAGTTGCCCAATATATGTTCAGAGTATTTCCATGAAAAACTAATGGATAAATGTCAGTGCTGCTTTATAGTTGGGGAAAAACTTTGACTAATGAAATATTGTTAGCATAACCATAAAGTCACATGTACATGTGTTCAGTTGTGTGTCATTCTTTCAAGCAATCAACATTTGTTCTAAATTAGGGTTCTTTTCAGTATTTATCAGTATTAGCTCATGGATAAACTCTCATATTATGGAGGTGTGCAGTAAAATGGATGAGCATGTTTTATCTTCCATGACAAACACAGTTTAATTTCCTGCATATTGCTTTGCTGCAAATTAATCCAGCCTGGGATGTCTTGGCTGGGAGTGCTGTTCTGCAGAGGGCTGAGGGAAATCTCGGGGCTGCTGCAGAAGAAAACTGCTCCTGTCAGTTTTTTCCTTCAGTCCAGAGAAAGACACTGGAACTGGGGAAGGGTCTGGAGCAAAAATCTGTTGAGGAGCACCTGAGGGAACTGCAGGGACTCAGCCTGGAGGAAAACAGGCTCAGAGAGAACTTTATTTCTCTCTGCAGCTGCTGACAGGAGCATGGAGCCAGGTGGAGTTTGGTTTCACCCAAGCAATAAGTAATGGGACAAGAGACCTGGAGTAGCACCAGTGAAAGTTTAAATTGGATATTAGGAAAAATTCTTAACTGAAATGATGGTCGGTCATTGAAATAGGCTGTCCAGGGAAATTATGGAATCACGATCCTTAGAAGTGTTTGAAAATGTGTAGATGTGGCATTTGAGGACATGGTTTAGTGGTGAACATGTCAGTGTTGGGTTAATGGAGGAACTGGATGATCTGAGAGCTTTATCCAGCCTTAACAATGCTATCATTCAGATGAAGCAGGAATAGAAATTACCCTCTGTTGCAGACTGTGAGGGCTGAAATTTGGAGCATTATCCCATGCTCCAAATGTTCACTTTGGCTGGGAGTAAACAAGGAGACACTGCATGTAAAGCTGCAGGAAAATCAGAGAAAATTTTTCAGAGGTGTAGAAAGCCAAACAGGGATCATGATGTTAGAAAAAATTCATACTTAAAAATTCAGGGATCTGAAGTTTTATGTATTTATTGTAAAATAAATAGACACATCAGTTTGAACCATTTATGTGGCTCTGAAACTTTATAGCAAATGCCATGTATTAATGGCTTATTACTTGTGAAAGGAAAGTACACTTTCTTAGCTGCAAACTAAGTTGAATTCCATGTCAGACTTTTAATTTCTCCTTGCAGTTGTGAAGAATATGTCCTTAGCTATCTCTCATTTGTCAGGAGTTGATAGGAAACATCTGCACAACTTGTTCAATCTGTTAACTGTATGTGTTCATCCAAGCTTAACTGACAAGTAAAATGTACCAAATAATATTGGACTATGAGGATGACCTTTGCTAATAAGGCAGTTACATCATACTTGATGTGAACCAAGCCACTTCTAATGAAATGGTGGTTTGAAATTGCTCTGTGCTATTTAGTCCCATTACTCTCAGGATAAGGCATATTTTCTTGAAATATATTGAATATTTTCTTGAAAATGTTACATAAAAGGTAATTCCAAGAATAGGTAATATGGGAAGAATTTTTTGATGGGCACTAATGTTATTTTTAAATGCAGCCTTGATAGCTCACTTGAAGATTTTTGTTAAATATCATATTAGCTGTAGCAGAGATGTTTGTTTCCTTTGCCAAAATGATAGGTTTAGTGTCTTACAAGGAAATATTTCATAGAAATGCTTTGTATTGAATTATCCATCTGTGGATTAAGCACACCAAGCTGCTGGAAAACACTGTGGTAGTCCAGAGTTCACAACCTTAATCTGATTAGATTTTTCTGATTATTAACTTGGAGTCCTTCATTTATTTATTTTAAATCCAGGAGACCTTAACTTCTCAGGAATCTGTGCATCTCTGCTGAGATCAACCTAATCCTGCTAAAAGAACTCTGAATTACAAAATCTAAACCAACTGTGGAGTTCACTGCTTAATGTGGCTAAATCAGAAATATCTTTAATGGGTTGGGAATATAAAGGTCTGGATACTGAACTGGAAAACCTGGCAGTCAGGAGTACTGGTCTTTTTTTTTTCAGTTTATGTTTTTAGAAAAAATACAGACCTGAGAAGAAGGACCACATGATACAAGCTGTGCAGTACCAATATCCCCACATTGCTGACCCTGTCAGTGAAAATGGGCAGAGACATTTCCTCATATTTTGCTGTCATTACTCAGGCTTTTTCACAATCAATCCATGTTTTCTGAGTAGGATACTACTCTTGGGCAGAATGCTTCACTTTTTACATCAATGTTTCGTGTTTCAGATGACATTTCAGAAATATGTTTATTGTTGCCTTTTAACTTTTTTTTTAACTTGAGTATTGGCATCCATTAGGTAAAATCCAATGTAATATTTTTCAGTTCAGCCACACAGATTCAGATGTGTTGCTTTCTTATCATGTCATAGGAGGAAATGCACACATTTATCCTAATGGGCTACGTTTTATTATGAACATCAGTATCTCTGGCAGATCTGTTTCCTATTTTCATGTGCTACTGAAAATGTGTTCTCTGTTAAGTTTGGGTTGTTTGTTTTGCTGTAAAAAGTCATTTGATCATTATTAAACATTCATAGAGCATTTCTCATAACCATTTGACTTGGAAAATGATGATCAGACTAGATTAGCAAGTTGAAATTTGGTAGATAAACACATGGTACTCATTAATTTAAGTCTTTAACTTTCAGTAAATATGATAATGTTGATTACATTCCAAATTCAGCCAAGATATTTATGATATAAGAATTCAATTTCTCATGTTTTCTTTTATGTTTAAACTCATCAGGGAGATGAATTTACCTGGTGTTTTGTTCAACTGATGAATTTGTGATCAATGTGCACCAACATTTGAATGTTTCTGAGAAAAAGTAAATGTTTAAATCACTGTTTAACATCTTGTGTGCCATGCACTTTCACTGAAGTATTCACTTGTCTATTACTTTCTTTCTACTGAATGGATCAAGGAGGATTTTTATTTCCAAACTCACTTAATAGTTTGTTAGCTGAATTACTTCTGAACTGTAATACGGCTTAAGTTGACTTAAAGCCAAGTTGTTGAAGTAGTTTAGCCTCAAAACATCTGTGGTGGTAAAATGGACCTTCTCAAGCTGCTAATAAGACTTTTTTTCAGTGTTTCTCCCAGTGTAAGGGTTCTCTTATTTGAACTGCAGAGCAGAAATCACCAGATTACATTGCTAAATCCATGAAGTTTGTGTTTAAACTCACTTATGGTACTGTGTGTCGCTGCAGCTCCCACTGAGTTTTAGAGGAATGCATGTAAATTTTTAGAAGTCATTCAGATTTAGAAGAATGTGTGTTCCCACCCCAGAAAATTAAAAAAAATAAGAGAAGTATTTCTAATTTTAAAAGTCAATGAAGTGGTGAGGATTGCAACTCCGGCAGTTTCACTCTATTTACTCAGAATTCACATTAAAATGTTTAAGAGGATAATATTGAGGATGACCTTAATTCTGTAACTTTTCAGTTTTTCAATCTTAATGAGCTAATTTTTCCAAAGTAAATTAGAAAACTCTACGACAGCATTCACATTCCTACAGGGTGGTGTCTGGTTAGTGCAGCTGCAATTTGTGTTTTCTCTGTAAGGTATAAAAATTCATCTTGTTCCCCACTAAATTAGCAACTAGTTTATTTGTTCATTTCTTGGTTTTGCTGAGGTACTGGTGTTGCAATGTTGTGAACCCCTACCAATTTCCTAGGCACTGTATTTAAGCAGGAGGCTTAGGATTGCCATTTTAAAGGGCAAAATACCTTGGTAATTTACAAGATTTTACAAGACTCCTGGTACTTCACTTGACAAAAAAAGTTTTGCAAGGGCTAAAGGGAAAAAACCATGCCTCGATCTCTGCAGTTTTAGGTGTTAAACGAGGAGGTTTCACAGCAAGTCACGCACATGGCTGTGGTGTTGAGAGCTGGCTTTTCAGATGTAGGGTTTGAGTAAGAAAATAATGCCTGGGCTGTGGAACTGACTTGGAAATCAATTGAAATAAACGTGTTGAAGAAGAATAAATGTGTTAGGAATTAAAGGCAAAGCAACTTTTAAAAAAGTCTTAATTAAACTGGAGGAAATCAAAATATAAATACTTCTCTGTTCTTCTGTCAGAGATAACCCACTGGCCATCATGGTATTTAATGTAGTAATACCTGCAAATGGTTCTGTTGATCCTTGGAATTCCTGGTCCAGTTCTCTATGTGTGCTCATCCTTAAATTTATTTAAAGGAATTAAGTGCTGTAATTGAATTAGTAGGCAACAATATCAGTTACATAAAACTTGGTATGTCAATAGCTTAATTTTTTTTAGTTGGTTTTAGCTTTCTATTTTAATATTCTATTATCTGCAGAAATAAAATTGAAACTAATTATCTTTTCTCTTAATCTACTTTTTTCCTTCCTCCAGCTATTCAGCAATTTCCAGTAACAAGTTCACTGTTTTCTTTCAATGACCTGTTCCCTAAAAGGGGAATCAATCAGTTAATATAGATCAGCTGAAGCCACTGATGATTGTTTCCCCTGTCAAGTGCTCCAGCTGGGATTTCACCCTGTGTCCAGATTCTGCTGCTCTCAAAAAGGCCCCCATAGAACAGTGCATGAACCAGAGCCACTTCATTTTTATCCTTGGTTGTCTGGCAGCAGCATCACCATGTGTAATTCAAGGTTGGCTGTTGTAACAATTATGTGTAGGAGTAGGAACAGGAGTTGGATTTTTATTTAACTGTGATTAGGTCTTCAATCCTGATGAAAACAGCTGAAAGCCTATTAATAATGTTTGGGAATTGTTGGAGCTGAAATGAGGAATAGGCCTTCTGTTGATGATTTTGGTATCAAATGTTCCTGCTAGTCTTTATAGTTTGGACTACAGATTTGAGGTCCTTGTAACTTTATAAGGATATGGTATAAAAATATAAGTATGTATGTAAGGAATTTCTCATTTTTCTAGGAGGTAAAAGAAATTGCATAGTTTAAAGTTATTCTTCTTGCAGTATTTTTGAAGCCAGAAGTTTTACATGTGTTTGTAAAAACCACAGACCAATGCCACCACTCAAGAGCTGAGTGCTTAATAAGCCATTGTGTCAGAACTTATGCTCTGGGAGTATCTGCAGACTTGTCCTTGTATGAAGAGGATCACACTGTGCAGCTGCACTAATTGGGGTGGGGTTGGGGTTGTTTTTCATTTGGTTTTGTTGTGGTTTTTTGATGTGGTTCATTGGTTAGCTGGGGTTTTTTTGTTTCATCTTGAACAGTGCACTTCCGTTCCTTAATTTCACAGGCTGCTGTAGGTACACGTGAAGCTGTGTTTTATTTGGTCTGCTTCAGAGACATTTCTCATGTCTTTTTTTATGGAGGTCCTATCCTTACTTCACAGTGAATTCCAAAAGGATCTTAAACTGGTCTTTGACTGTATACAGAGATTTCTTTAACTACAGAACAAAAATGACACTTTCATTTTGTTTTGAACGTTGGGTACTTCCATTTTCAGTGTAATGTAATAGGAGAAAATCAGACATAAGCTTTTAAGAGAACGATGATCTTCACAAGGTTAATGTATGTTTCCAGGCTGTCTCTGGTGCACATCTCCATTTACAAGAGAGTGCTGGTAAAATGGCAGCATTTAGGAAGGTTTCCTTAGGCTACACAACTTTTCTTCTTGTATTAGAAGAATAAGAGCACTTATATTAATATGAGTCATCTTTAATAACAATTGACATAAATCTTGTCATATAACAAATTGCTGAACCTTGGAGCTCCTCTTCACCTAAAAGCACTGAAATGTGTGTTTGGAATTGCCTCCAGGTCAGCAGGGATGCCAGATGTTTTCTAGGGGAGCTTATTTAGGTAGCTACTTGTGATATAAGTTATGTGTGTAAGTACTGATTTTTATGGTTTTCTTTTGTCTCTGAACTTTCTTAATTTTAAAAATATTCTAAATACTCTGTGAAGCTCTATGGCACAATTTTTTCCAGAATGATATTTTTATCATTCAGCATTATGTTCAAAAATCCTCCCCTGCTGACTTGCTGTCTTGTGCAGATGAGCACTGGCTTATTGTAAGAATGTCACAGCTGCATTTTTCTGCTCCCCTCCAGCATCTTGTGCATATAAACCACAGCACAGTCAAGGTACCTGTTCTGGGAATGTTTTTCCTTTCATTACCAGCTTGCCCATAAATGAAGACAGAGCAGAAATGCAGGTTGCTTCACAGAATGGGGAAGGAAGATGGGGACTGTTTCAGGGCATTGTCATTCTGCACAGGGTCACAGAGGGGCACACAGTCGGTGTGGGTGGCAGATTTCTTCCTGACCTTTTACATGATTGTGTCATTGGGCAAAATGCAGCAGCCAATAACCAGATTCTGCTGGCAGAGTGCCCTTGTAGCTTTGAGTGTCTTCAGGTATTTACAAATGCTGCAAACTAGGATATGAAATGGGAGATGAGAGTTAACACTCAAAATTTTTTGGAAAAAATGAAATCACTGGCAGATGTGCAAGTCAGGTGCCCATTTCATAACCTCAGTATGTGGATGTATTGGATGTGGGAGAATATAAAAAAGGATATCCACTGAACCAAACATAATGCAATTCATCCATAGGTTAAAGAAAGGTCATTTTCTTGCCTTGTTGGCTGGAAAGAGACAGGAGAACTCTAACTTATAATTGTGTTCTGTGACAGTAAAAGGAGTCTTTTGGTGCTTTGGGAAAGTGACATTTTCCTTGCTCATGAGAGAAACACAGTTTCACATTAAATGTACACTACAGTGCTCCCAATGTAAATAGAATTAGCAGGGGCAAAATTGTTATCCACAAGGATAATGATTCTATTTTTTTTAATGAAGCTAGTGTAGAAGATATGTGTTCCTATGTGTGTACACATATATAAAAACAGCAGACAAAAGTCACATTTTAGTCTCATCCTTCTCTCTCTCCTTGCTGTGACTTCTCAGCTGAAGAAAGGAAGCTGATCTAAAAGGAGTCATTGTACAAGTGCTAAGGACACTGTTCTTGCCAAGTAGGGTGGTCATAGTGGTAGTAATGTATTTGATGTAGAAGAGCTGAAGTAGCTGAGAATTTTGAGGACTTAATTGAAAAACAGAAGTGTGGCATGGTTTAATTTTTCCAATTGTATGTACCTATGGTGTGGTTGTAGTCACACCATTCTCCCTTGGCAGTCACTGGGATTCAGAGGCTATTGATTTTTTCTGAAGGTTCATCTTCCTGGAACACTCAAACAGAAGCATGCTTGATTTTTACACATCTCTGTTCTTGCTTAGTGGAAAGAATAATTTGGGGCAAAGTCCTATTTACTTTTGAACTGAATTGGTTATTGCAGAATACCAGTTTCCAAAAAGGAAATGGCTGCTTCAGTCCCTTTTGAGAAGGATTTTGAGGATAGTGCAGCCCAAAGTAGGAGAAAGGCCAGTATCTGTTCCAGGAGGACTTACACTGACAGAAGGCATGGGCAAACAGCTCTACCAACAGTAAAAAGAATGAAAATTTGTATTTTGGAGATTGATGGTAAGAGCAGGACGATTATTTCAACTGCAGTTTACCATGTTAGAATTGTTTAAATGTAAGATCAGTGCCTCCCTGATTGTGTATTTCTACAGAAGACACTATTTCCCTAATTTTTTGAAAAATAGCTAGCAAAGATGTAATCAAGAGGCTACTTGTGCCTCTTGATTACTCTAAGAGTGCAAAAACTGTGATGCTAATAGGCACAATATGTAAAAAATGTGAACAATGCTTAAAGAATAATTATCTTTGCTGATCTGAAGTCTAAGTAAAAGAAGGCCTGGCTATAAAAGGCAGTAGTCTTCCACAAACACATTAGAGGCATATTTGTATTTGTAGTCTGTTGCATTCCCAGATGTAGCTGAGCCTTTGAGCTGGGAAATATCCCCACTCTTCAGGGCCAGCCCTACCTGCATTTTCTTCTAGAGTACTGAAGAAAATGGTATAATCAATTTGCAAAAACTGAAGTTTTGGATGGACAGCTTAAAATAATCTCCGCCAAGAAGGCTTCACAGACTGGTGACAGTGGATGGATGCATAATGTACTTCCAGTTTGCACTACAGAAGACTCTTGGTACTTGCAGGAGAAATTTCTAGCAAACATTCATTACAAAGGATTCTCTATTGAAATGAGAACAAAGGTGCCACTAAAAAGATCTCAAAGGATTCAAATGTACCTTTTCATAGGTGACATGCTGATACAAGCCAGTTCTCAAGGGGTTGCATCAAGGCATAAATCAGCAGTAATTTCAACTCTGCAAGATCATAGCACTATCATGAACAGAAAGAAAATCAATCTGACACCAGCTCAAATAATAGCAGTTCTGGGAGTCACAGGATATAGTACAAGTCTACTGGGAGGGTCTGCTTGTCAGAACAATGGCACTTGAAGACACTGAATACTTTGACAGACATCAAAGCAAGAAGAAAAGGAACAGAAAGATCACTTCGCAGGCATGATGGTGTCACTCACAGGGATAGCAACCTGAGTGATGCTTCAGATGAAGGTGAAGCAGATGTTGGTCCTGTGGTCAGGCAGTAGTCAGATCTTCCTGCAAAAGGTACTTGAAATGCTTGAAAAGCTTTTCAAGTTTTAACTTAGTGGGTGATGTCAGAACTGCATAATACTTGATGGTGTTTCTTCCCGGAGTTAGAAGAACAGAAGTTAAGAAAACTATTTTGGAAAGGACTGAAAAGTTTGCTTTCTGTGTGCAGTAAATAATGATGTTTTCATAAAAGTTCTTCACACTGCTGTGATAACTTAGTTGAGAATCTTGCAAGACATTAAAGTATAGGTCTTATGCCTTCTGTAAGTGCACCAAGGTTGTGAGCCTCTAGTGGAAATAAAGCAACTTGCTGAATCTTAGAAATCCTAGAATATAGCAAAAAAGTAAAGTGCCCCAAAAAGGTCATGAATCTAAATATGAACAAGCCACATCAAATCTGAGAAGTGGACAGTGCTAAAGAGATGCTGTTAATATTTAACATTATGTGTTCTGTTAGGAAATTTCACCTGGAGGGGGGGAGCTAGTGTCAGCATTTTGTTTCAGAGATTTTTAGTAGGTGGGTTTTTTTTTTTTTTTTATTTTGAAAAGGGAAATGAAACTTGTTAAGGCCCCGTGAGATCTACCACAACAACTCCTAATCCCCAGGGGGAGAAAAAAATCTACCAGCAAAATTTGTTTATTGTGATGTCAACTGATGAAATCTTTCGTCTCATCAAATGTGGCAATAATGAGACTTGTTTTTATGCTTTGGTAGTCCATAAATACTCTGGTGAATGTCTACTTTGCTTAAAGAAGACTTACTTACATTATTCTAATTAAAAACGGGGGAAGTGAACATGATGAAAAAATTATCAGCTGAATGTTTTTAAACACCATTGCCAAGGCATCCTGGTATCAGTGAAAATCTAATACTTGAATTATGGTTTAGATGTTCCATGGTATCCATGTGTTGTAAATTATTCTCATGTGCTAAGCTTATTTTGATACAAAATTTAAATTGGTATCTCAAAAAATTAATGGTATCTATACAGAACATGTAATTTTCAATTTTTGTAATCTCTGAGCAGCCAAACCTGATTTTAACAATTGCTTTTTTGCTAATTAAGCCTTACTGGGCCTTCTTAATTAGGCACACAGTTGGAAGAGACAATAATTATCTCAATTTGATGGCTATGCCAATTTGCATTATCAAAAAATACCCAAAACATGCTCCATTTTCTTGTCACATACAAATGTTATTTGCCAATCACCAGTGTATTTTAAAACAGTTTTACCTTCCAAAGTTTCTGCTAGATGAAAGAAACATTCCATTTTTCCTACCTGCATATACACAAGTGCATGTACACCTCACTATTGCATTATTGTTAGTTAAATTAGAGCAGTGTAGATATGTATATATGCACACATACAGGTATAGATATAAATATTTTGATAGTATTTGCCTCTTTAGTTCAGAAAAAAACAACATTCAACTGTGTTTTCATAGAACTCAGCTACTAAGTGGAGTATTCTAATATTAGGTCCTTACAGTACAAAAATATGCTCTTGTCAATAGAGCAGTAATTGAAACAGTGGAGAACAAGCTGAGCTTCCACTGGCAAGAATTTCAACATTTCATGTGGATGTGTTTGGTATAAGCAAGTGCCTGGGGTATATTGGAAATTACCTGTACAGCCCAAGGGAGCTCAGTTGTCCCAGGCATTCTTGAATGTGAGGAGGAACATTCCTTTTCTTCAGTTCTTCTATCTTCTTATCGTGTCTTTTACTAAGAAATTTACAGCTTTGACCACACTTCCTCCTTGGAGGGAAAAAAACAGTTCTGGGAGATCTGTTTTGAAATATCTGTTCCTGTAGTCTCAAACTATACTCTCATATAGGCCAGATTTCCTTCCTCTCTTTCCCTGTGTTGTCCCTACCATACAGTTAGGAATTAAGTGTAAAAGGCAGTAAAGTACTTGGCCATGTGTTAGGGATCAAATCTGTAGATATTAAGCACTTGGCTACTTTTACTTAAGCCCAGACGTTTTCATGTTCTTTAGCATTCTTAGTTGAAATGTTTAGATGGTAGGAGACTGTTCACAGTGTTTCCATTTTTTTAAATGAAAAAATGTTCACACTTTGAGTTATTCTGCAATATAATTAGGAATTGTGTTTCCGAAAGTACAGCTCTTCAGAAAGACTTTGTGCTCCAGAGGTGCTCTGAACCTGTCCAGGATATATCACCCTGAATGTACTTTGTACCACAGGAATAGAACATGAGCTTGAATCTCAGTAAAATCAGATAATGAGTTTCCAGAAGAAAACATTAGGGACTTGTGTGATTCTTACAGTCAGTGGCAGTTCTCCAAGCAGAGTGAAGGGCACGTGTTGGACAAGAATTCTGTAGCACAGTTGAGTAGCTGACATAACGTATGTTTTTAAGATCACTTTCAGTCTTGCCATATGCCACAAAATACTGCAACAACCTGACTTTCTTCACAATTTTATTCTGCAGTGTTTGCTCTCTGAAACTTGAGATGTAATGGACAGCACTTTGAATTACTAGAATTAAATTAGACTTTGACTAATTTTAAATGAAGATCATTAAATGTGAAAATGAACCTTATTCTGCTTGCATCTATCACAATGACGTGTAAATGTATAAGCCAGTGTAATCCATCCAAGTTAAAAGAGCACATTCTCTAGAGAGCGTGTTAAACCCATAGCATGGCCCTGAAAACTCTGGTTTGCATCTACATATCTGATTTAGACTGATATGTGAAAAAACAGATTCTAAGATTGTCATCTATTATCTGTGCATCTGTTCTTCTTAAGAGGTGCTATGGAGTCCACCTGCAGGAATAACACAATGTCTCAACATTTTGCAATCTCACTCATTCCCTGATAAACACGGGACATGTTGTACCTACTGATCCATATATCCTTATGTCATTTTCAAACATCTTTTGATGTGTTAATACTTCATGAACCACAGAAAATGTTCATATCAATTTTGGTAGGTTTTGGGTTGGTCTTTTTTTTTTAAATTCTGTTTCGTCAGTTGATGTTCTAGGGATTGCATTCTTGCTTGATTTTAGTATGAGATTTTACCTTCCATTGAAAAATATTATCTGCTTCTGTCCTCCAGACTTAGGCAGATTTTCTCTATTTCTTCGTAATGTCTAATTCGGTGTTTCACATTGAAACAGAACCTCTTCCTCGTCTAATGCTGCTTAGCTCCTTTAGCTGGCATCTTCCTTGCTGTGTTCTGTAAGATTGAATTTAAAGGGACTTTGTTTGTTTATAATCTCTAGACAAATATTTGAGGGGTAAATTTTTGAAGGTATGTACAAGGTCAGAATGTTTTTACTTCTTGGTATCGCATTTCTCAAAGGTTTAAATCAAGAGTGTTTGCTCTGCTTTGCCTTTCATATTTTACAGTTTTGTATTTCAGAAAGACCTGCAGAATAAAGGTGCTGTTCTTTTTGCCTTCAGCAGCCCAGAGCTGATATTGCTGCTTAGCAGTTCATTTTCAGAAACTACTGGGCTGAAAAGGCAATAAGCAAACGGTAGCTTTCAGATAAGGTTATGTGTTGAAAGGAAAGAAATACAGGAGAGAAAGAGCACAGTCCCCTGGTTGTATTTTAGCATTGTAATTGCCATTACATTTTAATTCCAAATAGTCTGGAATATCTGAGTATTAAACATAATGATTAGCTGAGGCCAACAAAGGTTACACTTTTTCGTGTTTTTGATCTTGTGCACTTCTGGAGGACCCTGTTCAGCTACATGATACTCATTAGCAGCCATAACCTGACCTCTCTAAATAATTCTGGCCTTACTGGAAACCAACTGGGTATGCCACTGGTGATTTGATGGGACTGATGGTGGGTAATCACTACAGAAATTTGTTCATTAAATGGGCACCCTATCAGAGCAGCCTATTAAGAATTTATAGAAAGCATATTACAGTAACGTGATCTCTGGGGCGCCGCTGTACTGGAGTGCAGAGCCTGTGAGCAGTGTAAATGCACAGGGTGAGTTTAGTTCTCAAATACCACTGATGGGCACTGCAAACAGCCCCAGCCCAGCCTTTCTCATAACCACTGAACCCAACCTTACTGAGCTCTGGAGCAGGGAGGCTGATCTGAGCAGAACAGGGAAGTAGGGGACTGAGGGGAAAGGATCTTGATGTACGGGAAAGGTGAAAATAGTTTCTAGTAACATGTACAACGTACACTTAGAGGGCTGCAAAAATCATACATAAAAATCCTACGTATGTCTCTGTTAGTTCCATTACTTCAAGAGTGGTATTTTCCTATCCAATAGAACGTTTTGCAAAGGTATTTCATTGTGAATTTAAATTAATAGTTGTTCATTCTTCTACAAAATTGACTGTAAGATGCATATGATATCTATTTTAAAATAAGGTTCATCATTACCTGCTATTCAGGGCCTAAATATATATTTTGCATATTTATATGTCTGTGTATATAATGAACACGTAATATTTTTCTGTTCTATTTTTATTACATGTTTTGTGAAACCTTTCAGTAACAGAACAATGATGGAAAGGGCAAAGAAGTGCTACTTGTGAAGGAGGAGAGCATTAGACACTTATAGAAAGGTCACTTACAGGAACTGTAAGCTTTTATGGGACTTTATCATTTTGCTGACAAGGTCAACTTGATATTGATTGGCTGGGTGTTCTGTTTAGTTACTTGAGGGCCAGTTATTTGAAGAAGCCTGTGTTAACATCCAGGCAATGTTCTTCATACTCCTGCCCTATTTCAGCATTTTGAGTTGCTTACTGTATTGTATTTTTCCAAACAAAATATGAAATAAAGTTCAAGTATTTGATTGCCAGTGTTTAAATTCAGGTTCATGTACCATACCATCATTTGTTAAATTTAACTGAATCTCTTACTGTAGAAAAACTTGAATATTTGATTTGTTGTTTCTGATGCATAAAAACATTTTTTGATGAAAAATTTCAATAAGTATTTTTCCAGTTCTTGAAAATTATTTATCACCTGCTCTCATGTGAGGCCTGGGTGTCTGTGGGTTTATGAGACACTGATGCCATTAGCAAAAATAAAGGAAGCACAAGCTTGGTTCCCATGTGAAAGGAAGCCAAAGTTTCTTGTGTCATTCCATGCTCTGGTGCTGTATCTTTAGTCCTTGTGTAAGCCTTCAGTGCTGCTGAGTTTCCACTGGCTGTGGTGCAGTGGGGTTGGGGAGGGAAGAGTTGGGCAGGTGAGCTGAAGGGTTCCTTCCTTCGGGTGGTGAATGAGTAGGTGAGTTGGGATGTGTCTGCATTACATCTGTGTCCATACCCTTCCACCACAAAGGGTATAAAACTTCATGCTGGGTCTTTCTGGTCTGTGCAGAGCACACTGAAGGTGATGGGGATTCCAGCCTGGTGCTGATGTGGCTGGTGGTCAGAACTGCAGTGGGAAAAGCTGAGCTATGGCCAGCACATGTACCAGGGCTTTGTCCCTGCTGCTGCAAATGTGGGCACATGCAGCAGTGGCATCCCTGAGCAGGGGCAGTGGGAGATAGTGACATTCAGAAGTTGGCCATATCTTTGAATCATCTTTGTCCTTCTATAACAAGGCATTAGAAAATTATAGCTTTTAAGGGTGTGTTTCATTAGTTTACAATTGAGAAAATGCACATTCTTTACATAAGAAGGCAGCACAGTGAAAGAGAATACATGGAATATGTAATTAATATTAATTGCTTACATTAAATTATTTCATCTGTCTGCTGCCTTGGTTAACATCATTAAATATATTCCTGCTACAAACAGTCCTCACGAACTAAAGACTTTGTTTATTAAACCTTGTTTTAAAAGAATACAAATAAATCTTCCTCAAGTAGTTGTTTACTACAACTTAAGTTTTACAGGTCTCTGTGCATCATAATAATTTTTTATTACTTGTTAAAAATCACTTGAAACCTCCCACAAAATAGATGCACAGCATCTTTTAGGGGGAACTTCTGTGGTTTAGTTTTGTGGGGTTTTTTTGTTTGAGTAACGAGCCAAATTTGTCAGATTGGTGCTTTTGCACTTTTGAAAGCAGGATGCAGTGCCTGTGTCCGAGGCTGCTTGCACTTGTTGCCTTCCTGGCAAAATTTATTTCTCCCTTACTGCATCTTCTTAATAGAGGCCCTTAATTTCTCCTTGTTTTCCTTTGGCTTCTGTAGCTTTGTCTCCATTTATTCTGTCAGACAGGATATATTGGAAGGCTTTTTCCTGTCAGTAACCATTTCTACAGAGTCCTCAGTTCATCTTTTAAGCCAACTCTGTGCTTGCAATCAGGGCCCCTTTGCGTTCTTCTGTCGCTATTAAAGTGACTCTCAGAACAAGCACTGAACTTTGCCAGTAATAGGCAATCTTGGGAAATAACAGTAAATTATTTAAGCAAATAGCTTTGGAGAAGCAAGTATTACTTAGTAGGAACCTTGTACAGAAGCAGCTGATCACCAGCTGGGTACAGTGCAGTCAAACCACTGCACGAGTCCCTGCTCAGGGCTGCAGCCCCATGATGTGCTCTCAGCTGGCCTTGCTGTCTGGCAGCTCCTTGGTTCACAGCTTTGATTCTGTCTCTCTCTCTTGGAGAGTTTTTTATTGACTGAGGTGCTTTCAAGCCCACTTTGAGTAGGAGATATGAGTTGTTTTTTGTTTGGGGTTTTTTTGATACTAGAGCTCTTTATCCAGGTGCCATTAGTTTTCTGAAGGTCTGTTCTGTGTCAGGTTGAAGGGCTGGACATGACTCCCTGAGGTTTAGTGTTTCAAGCAGAGACATGCCTTCAACCTCTTTCCCCAGATAACCTCCTGAAACCTGGAAAAAGCAAAGAAAGCGAGGCATGCACTCCACAGTGTTAGTTCTGCTGTAATGGTCTGTCTCACTCCTTCCCTCCAAGGGTTCTGAGGGTCTGGATTTTGTTTTTTTCTTACAATGTTAGAAGCCTTATTCCCTCTTCTCATCATGTGTAAAGTTTTCCACTCCTGCTCAGGACATTGTTCCTTTCAAAAGTATTGGAAGGACGCAGAAGCAGGAGATGGAGTTCTGGAGCACTGTGCAGCACCACCAGGAGTGTCTCAAACATCAGGACAGTTTCAGAAGTTGGCCATCTCTTTAGCTCTCTTGGAAGTGCCTTCTTGTGGGGTTTTTGTGTTTACCTTTTGTGTTTTCACTTCTTCTGTTTTTATGCTCTCGGCTGACGGTGTGTAGGGTTAAAGTCCTTGTGGCAGATGAGAAATGGGCCTGTATCAAACTGAGTATTAAACTTATTTCCAACAACTGCTGACCTTAAAATAATGAAGAAGCTGTGAGAAATTGCCTTCTAATCAAGCAAAATTATCTTTGAATTTCGATGGGGGTCTTCTTGTCTTCTAGAAATAATGTTTACAGGCACCTTTTTTTGTTACATTTGTTTTTCTGGGTTATTAATATCTGCTAATCTGAAAGAAAACAAAAACAACTAAACTGAACAGAGTCTCAGTTTATGAGCCATGCTGCTGTAAAAGCTGTGCCACAATCCCTGTTATTTCATCCCAGAGTTTGTCTTAAATTTAGTGATGGAAGCTACTTGATGAAGGCAAGGATACAGGACAAGTGCCCCAGTTGCACTTGCAGCTGCAGTGTGCGTGATTTTAAGGATATTGGATTTGAACATCATTATACAGATACGTACACAAAACTCAAGATGCAGTTTGGAAGTTTCCATTGAAGATTTGTAGCCCCTGTGTGGGCAGAAATTCAGATGGGAGATAGAGGGGAAGAAAAGAGGTTGTAGAACAGGGTAGAAGCTTCTTCCTGTTGAAATATCCTCAAAATCTAAAAGAAAAAGGTGTTTTCTGAAGGATTGCATGCTCTTCTGGAGTAACAATGTGGTATACTTTTATTTTTTAAAATATTGGTGGTTTTCTAATGTCTGAAGTCTTATTCTTGATTAGATGTAATGTAAGTCACAGGAGAATACTTAAAAAGAGTGAACTTTCTACTTTCTAGATTTCATATTTTAAAAGACATAAAATGTTGTTTTCACTTTATATGGATATGCATCCCTTTAGAGAAATAGTAACTGTTCCATCTTTGAAATCAAATATAAGTTGTTGTAATGTATTTTTTTTATATAGGATACAGTTATTGCTTGGTCTTTTAGGACAGTGCTTAAGATTTGGTTTTGATTTCTTCCTTCAAGTAGCTGTTATTTTAATTCTATTTTAAAAAGCCCAAACAGTAAAACATGACATGTGCAGTTTCTTTCCTGGGTTACAATTATATTAATGAAATTTAATTGGTTTATATAACTAAAAAATGGATGTTTTTGATCTAAAAGTATATAGTATGTCTGAAATGAATTATTGTTTTTTTCTAGGACTGTTTCCTTAAGGCATTCCAGTTGCTTGTTTTCATGACTTTGAGCCTATTTAATCAGAGATGGAGCAGATGGACTGCAAGCCCTACCAGCCACTGTCAAAAGTTAAACATGAGGTGGACCTAACCTACACAAGTTCTTCAGATGAAAGTGAAGATGGTGGAAAGCAAAGGCAATCCTATGACTCAAGAGAAACTCTGAATGAATATAGCCAAGAACTGAGACTTAACTATAACAGTCATAGCAGAAAAAGAAAAGCCATTGACCAGTCCACGCAAGGTAAATAATTTATTTTATTTACTAATTATGATTATTGCTTTCTGATTATGCACTATGAAAAAATATCAGGAGTTGAGCAAACATTTTATTCTTAAAGTCTCATAGTATCAACCCACTTTTTACCTAGCTTTAATCATCCTGTAATATCAGAAATTTAGGATTTTTTTTTTTTTTTTTTTTAAGATAAAGTGCATTTTTAGCAGGATGGACTGACTGGTATTCTAGAAACCATCACATGCTAGCTACAGACAAATATTTTCTTTAGTAGGAGCTACTGTTTTTAATAATGTTGAGTGATTAATTATTTACTGCCTTTGCATATGTTGGGTGCATTTTGCTATAAAATCAACGTTGAGGCTGCAGGCTATCTCTGCATGTGCTTACAAAGCCTGTGAATTAATTCAGATACAACAATTCTCTTAACATTCCTAATCATATAAATAATCGAGTAATTTAAAAACTGAAGTTAATTAGCGTATTGTAGGAAAAAAGCCCTAAGAGTTAAGTTTCTGTTTTAGCCTTTTGCATGATTAGGACAAATATTTGAGCAATGATGATGGCTGAACTAAAGTTAGGAAAAGCTTCTCTTTGATTAGAGACAGAAGCTAAAGACTAAGACTAAAGAAATGGAAGGAATGAGCAGAATTTACTGCAGCATTTCCTGACAGACTCTGTAAACCCACATGCTGCTTTTTGTACACAATGAGCACAGAAGGGGCTTTGCTGCTGCTTTCAGTTCTGTCCCCAGGCCAGGCAGGATGGTGGGACAGGGAGAATATTTCTAGCAATCAGTGTGTCAGAAGCAATGAGAGTTCTGTCCCCTTAAAGGTAAAAGCAGCAGGGCTCTGAGGCCAGTCACTCCCTGCTCTTCAAGGAAGTGGTTAAATTACAATAAAATGTGGCCAGTACTTCTCAGCTAAAACTTAAAGTATTTATTTAAAAACAAACAAACCCAAAATCCTCAAACAAGCCACATCACACACACACCCTGCCCCCAAAGCCCTTGCTGCTTACTCAGAAAAGCCTTCGTCACTTTTCTGAAGATAAAAGTAATTATGTTTTTCTACAAGGGAATAAAAAATAGGCTTTTTGAAGATGGGAAATTTGTCTTCTCTGTGATGTGTAAATTAATGTGAAATTTGGAACAGCTGTGCTACAAAGCTATTGCAGCATTTTTGGTTTTTACTGCAGATATTGTACTTTAAGTTACACCCATAATACTGGTGTTGTCTGAAAGTACCTGTAATTCATGGGAGTAATAATACTTGGCTGCCTCCATCTGTGTGCATATCTTCCCTCCAAAGAGTTACCAAACTGCTATTTTTGGGAAGAAAAAGTCATAAACATAGATTTCGACAGAGGATTGTTTAGAAAAGAGATTTGTTTGTTGTTTGTGACCTTATTTTGAACACGCTGAGGGTTTAATTAACTGAGATTGGCTGTATTGTTGTACCTCTGGATGCTGTAAATGTTCTTGTAGATCTCCTTGGAGCAGCTCCCTTGTTGCTTGTACCTGTGGGAGAAACCTCAGCATGGAGCTGGGTGTGCAGGGCTGTGCTGCTGTTGATATTCCTGTCAGCTGCAGCATCTCTGGCTTGGGCATGACTGAAAGGCTGGCACTCACTGCTGTAGGCATCAGAAACCAGCCTCTGTGTCATGCTGGATTTATTCTTCCAGAACATTGCCTCCGAAAGCAATCACATTAATAATTTTGGAGAAATAGCCAAATTAGCGTGCATTTCTGTAAGAAGTTGTCAGGCATGAACTTAGCTCAGTTATTCAGGAGTGACCTGTAAGGAATCAGTTACGTGCATGTCCAGACTAGGAAGTATTTTGCACTCATATTGTATGATTATTTAATTGAAGTTATATGCCCCAAGATTTTTCCATTCAAATTAATTTTTATGAGATACTATGTAAATTTTCAGATCTTCTATTTTTCAAACATTGGTATTTTTCTTTTTGGACTAAAGTCTTTTACTGCTTCAGACTGCAGGATGAGGCTTGATGTCCACGTTTCTAGAAAAATTACTTAGACTTCTAAGAGTACTTTGCCAATATGCAGGGCAGCTCTTAAATATTTCCTTATCTCTTCCCAGAATTGTGTAGGTCAGTATATAATTATTAAACACTGTGTTATTCACCTCAAAATATTTTTAAAATCCTATTCACGTGCACTGATTTCTAAAGATGGAGTTGAACCTGTATGAGAAATCAGAGTTTTGTCTTGTCTTATGTCATGAATTCAGTTTGGAATAACTGATATTGTAATTGCACTGCTGAGTATTTCCATTTGACTTCTCAGGAATTCATCCTGACATCTTTCTAGTCATTTAAATCATGCTTTTTCTCTGCCACAAATTGAACCTGAATATTTGTCCTGGCAAGCAGTGCAGATTTGAAATATAAAACTGGTGGTGCTCAAAATTCAAAGAGCAAAAGAGTTTGTAAAACTGAGTGTAAAATTTCAGACTTCAGGCAGGTAGGATTGCAGTTCTAGTGAAATCAAAGTATTTCCAAAAGGATTCCAGGTTTCACAGTGTGGGACCTGGAAGTTCCTGGTAGCTCTTGGTAGTTACTCAGTCAACACCAGGAAAAAGGTTCAGGTTTGAACTGTGAATCTGGATGAATCCATAAAACTGTCAATGGTTTTTTTTGGTTTTTAATCCATTCTTTTCTGAAATGCCTTATTAGAATCTTTAACAAGGTTTTTCTAGATGTTTGTAACATCATCTGAATGTAGAAAAAGAAATTAAAAAACCAAAACCTCCACAGCACCCCCTTTTCAAAGGGGACTGTTCTGCAAGGAGTGCTGTACCATACCAGTGCTGGAGACTTGTATAAAATAATTCTACCTATAAAGGCTGTTGGAGCATCAAAGATTGTATCCCCAATTAGTGCCAAAATGCTCTTCTTTAGTGGCATAATATTCTCTAGCTACAGCTGAAACAGTTCCCTGAGTGTGATGAATTAGCAGAGTGCACAGTGAGGATAATGCCCATGAACTTCATCCTGGAAAGGTGTGAGAATAGATGAGAAACACACACAGTAACAGCCCTGCTTGGGGTGATAATGATGACTGGGAGATGGCATTCCAGGGAGCTCTAATGATGGAATGTGGGAAGGAATTATGTCAGAGTAAAATAATTAGTACAGAGAAACTTTTAACAGGAACAAGTGTAGGGGTGTGAGCACTCATCTAGTTAGTTTTATGAGAAGCGTCAATACTTCAGATGTTTATGAAAATTCAAAGAATTGGTACTGACTACTTAAGCAAGATAGGTTATATAAATTAGACTGGGCAGTCATCTGAATTTAGTAAATAGCTTCAGAGTAAAATGTGATTTGTTGCACAAAATACTGCTGTATCTTAGCCATTTCTGTGAAGATTTTTTTTATAAACAGTTGGTGTATTTCATTATTAATGTCAATACTGAGGAATTATTTCTATGAACAGTTTCAATAGAAATTTGAGATTATGTAAAATCATATGGTATTAGGTATTATATGTGCGCATATATGGACAATCTGTATTAAACCAGAACTTTATATGACACGAACTTAAAGGAATCATTTCATCCTCTAGAATTGAACAGAGCTGTTAGTCTTTTCAAAACATTTTTCGTGTCAGTTTGAAAGGCCACATCGTGTGATCATATAAATAGCAAACATTGAAAACAGTATCCAAATATAGAATATTTAACTGTGTCAGTATTTTTAACTCCTTACAATTCCTGAAATTGTATCTCAAATGTTACACTTCAGAGATATTAACTGGTTGGTTTTGCAGGTCTTGTAGGAAAATATAAAATAAAAGAAACCCCAAATTAATACAGAATTGGTCTATTGATCAAGCAGTTTTTTTACATGCTATTGTTGAGGTTTAATACTGGTGTCCTTTATATAGAGCCCAGTGCCAGCTGAATTCTGTATCTGGTGTTACTTGGATAAGATACAGATAACTTGCAGTTATCTGACAATTTGAGATTTATCAAATAACATCACAAACTGTTTAAAGCCCAACTAAATTTTACTGGCCTAACAATTCAATGTGAGCAGATAGAAAAATCTCCTGACAAAGCATTGCTGACTCCTGAAGAGTCAGTGCTAAACACATAATGTGTATATCTAAAAATGCATTCTCTTAGTAACTGGAAGGTTCAGAATCCTGCTTGTCTGAAGATATGTAAACCGGTAAAATCTCATCCTGGCAAGATCATCTTACAAAGTAAATTCCTGGCAGACCCAATATCATATAGTTTGGAGATATTGGCAAACCGAGTAAATTAATTTTTGGAAGAATTGGTAAACATACTGTTTTGTCCTTGAAGGAGATGGAGTGGAACTGGCAGAAGTTATCAAAAATGTTGCTCTTGTAGGAAAATCATTGATGGACCTGGCTGTGAGGAAGGAATGTTCTTATAGATGTACCATACATACATCTCAAGCTTTGTGACATGTTTACATAATTAGAGCTGTTTTCTCCCACAGCTTTCTCTGTTTCCACCAAAGCAAATATGAAAGGAGCTGTACTTTACAAATACTGGCAGTACAGAAAAGCTTTCTGGCTTTTAGGTTAATTATAGATTTGTAAGAAAACACTAGTTTAGAGGAATGAATTCCTGATAGGATAATCATCTGGGATGGAGTCATTGGCATGATAAACTTTATTGATTGTTAACAATATGAGCATATGGCAGTAAATTTCTGGTTAGACAAATGTTCATTTCCTGGCAAGATAAGTGTATTGAACTGCATTATGGGCAAAGCAAAATGGAGTTATTCCTCACAGGAGAATCCAACAGCAAATAATTTCTGGTAAATCTGTGTGAGGAAAGCAGCATTGCTAGTATTGTAGGAAATGACAGAGTGCCTCACAAAGAATTGGCCTACTCTGCTTTTAGCCCTTTAAAAAGTAAGCAAACTGGTTTTGTGGACAAAAGCTCCAGATTGGTGACATGATTAATGTTTTCTGAAAAGCACATATAAAATTATCCTCAGGAGCAATAGGTAAACAGATCCAGCTAAGTGTTCAAAGCCTTCATCAAATGAACTCCACTGACTTCACAGAGTCCTGGGTCACAGTGTGAGAAAGCTCTGCAGCCTAAGGCCACTTCTGTCTCATCCTCTCTTTTTAGCTTTCTCTTGTTGCCATCCAATTCCCCTGTCTGCCCTCTGATACATCCCAGCAACAGTGAGGGTACAGAGGCAACAGCATGTTCCAGTGCTGAAAAGCACTTTTGTTCCCTAGAAGGGAGAAACTACTTCTGAGGTGCAGGAACAGGTCTGTTTTGCTATGCATTAAAGTTCAGCGATTTTCAGCTTACTAGGAAGGAAGATTTAAACACATGGAACTCTTAGCATCCTATGACCAGTCAAAGCCAGTTTTACTGGTAGTGCTAGACATAAATAAAAGGCATGCTGACAGGCACTGCTAGGAAATTGTCCTGTCAGGAAAATGTCATGGTGGTGTTTTGTCAACTGTGAAGCAGCAAAAGCTTTTTATGTAATAACCATATTCTACTCTGATCCCAGAATTATGTAAATCCATTCAGGACAGCAGATCTGCTTTGTGTCTGTACCAGGGCCATGGAGAGTTGAATTTGAGCTATATGTAGTATGTGCTTTTAGTTACAATTACCTTATTTTTAAATGGTGTGTAAGGGTAAAAAAAGCCTGTGTTAGATTCTTCCTTTAATCTGTTATACATAACACTAGAATAGCAAACTGGCAAACCATGAGTCTGTGGTCTTGGGAGCTCTCCCAGAGGAAACCAATGCCAGCAGAGTGATTTTTCATTGTTTTGATAGAGATTTGGAGCACTTATCTGGGTGAATTTAGGAGTCTATGCTCATGAACTTCCACAAAGAGCAGTAAGTGAAGGGGAAAATTTTTTTGGGGGGCACCCCAAGTCTCTTGATATTAAGAAGCTGCAGTGGTAACCTGGTGGCCAGTGGAACAGGGTGTTACAGTTCACTATCACTCCACCTGCCAGTTACATATTTGGGAGCCATTTAGTACTCATGGTCTAAAGACTGCCAAAGTATATTTCATTGGCTGTTCATTGACATGTAAACAGCACATGGTGAAATGCATGTTTTTAATGTTTGTAGCTGCAAGGGAGATCATTAGATTTGAGAAGGACAGGAAAAAGAATGTGCAAAAAAATGCTCTTAAGACAACTGCTGCTATGCAGCCTTTTAGAAGTATGGTAGTTTGGAACTCTGCAGCTAGGTGTAGACTATTCTCTAGTTCCCTGTGTTTTCTTTGTGATACTCATTGGTTAATGAAGGAAGGAATTTTTTTTTAACCTTTAAGCTGCATCTTTTGTTCAGAGCTGTGCCTTGAGCTGCTGTGGAAGGTGTTTGTAGGACAGTGGAATGAAGCATTCCTGGGTACTATAAGAGGAAGTTATGAGCAGGCTGGTTACAAATGAAACCAATTTATTTTGCAAGCAGTTTCCTTGAAATTCTGATTTAGTGAAGAAAATTTTCTAAAATATAGAAGACTTCTGGTAAAATGCTATTACTAGACAGGGTTAGTGTGAAAACAGCTGAGATATTTTGTATTATTAGGATCTTCTTTCTCTTTTTTTTTACAAATACCAGATGCTTAGACTTTTAATGTTGGGGGGTTTTTTTTAGCTAATTTTAGAAAATCTTCTGAGACCTGAAGCGTGTTATGTACCTGTGTGCTTTAGAGCAGCCTTGAAGCATAATGAAGTGATTTCTGTGTGAGGGCACAGAGTTTATCCCTTGTGCTGCTTCCTGAGAGGGACTCAGCTCAGCAGAGGGTGATTTAAAGGTCCTTCAGATTTCTGGGCTGCGGACTAGCGGAAGGAAGCGACAGCTAATAAGCTCCATCTCCTGTTGCTGTATGTTACACCATCTGCTCCGAGTGTTTATGAGATTCACGTTGTCCAAAAAAAAATCACATACGAGGCAAAGTAAAAGACTCCACACTCCTAAAGCTTCAGTGCATTGTCTGCTCATGTATTCCCTTGCACAAATAGGGGTTCCTGGTGTGCTGTGCTTTGTTTGGCTGGCTGTGTTGCAATCACGGTGGTGTTTCTGTCTCCCAGAGAAAAACAGTGCCATGAGCAGTTCCCTGTAGCTTCCTGGACTGCAGCCTTTGCTCTGTGGGGAGGATCTGCAAAGTCTAAGGAAAGGAAAAGCAGCACTCTGGTTTAGACCCCCTCCAGATATTCTTTCTTGATTTGCCAAGTAATTGGAAATTTCTCTCCCTGGAATAACTGGGGTGAGAAAACTCTGTGTTTGTACCTTCATTAGAAATCTCACAGGGGGAATACTTTTCCTTGCCTTCATCAAATCAAAATACATGAGTGAACGGAATGTGCAGACACTTCTTTCCCCACGAGGCTGAAGTGGGTGCTCCCTTCCTAGATCACAAAGTGTTACAAAAGCCTGTAACCTGCTGTCACCATTCCTGCAACGCTGCTTCCGATCCTGTCTCAGCTGCCATCATCTCAGTGGAAAAAAAATGCCTCATATGATCAAAAATAATTTCATTCTCTTAAGTAATTCTTCTGATTTAAAAAGTGGATATCCAAGGGGGCGGGGGGGAAAGTGAGAAAAAAAAAATTTGCAGAGAGAGGAAATAAACTAGTGAAGGATCACAGTGCATTTCCAATCTCCTGCTAACAAATCTCATCTGATGAATAAAAAAAGCATTCTCCAAATGTTACACAAGTTTAACAATCAATTTGTCGGTGCACAGATACAAACTATCTGAATTTCCATTCTCTTCTCTGAATCACCAGTTTTTCATGGTGTCAAATGCCAGAAAGCATAAAAGTAAAAATCAGAAGGGCAGAGTAATGCAGGCAGTGTAACAGGAGCCAAGGTATTTGTGGAGGACTCATCCATGGAAGTGTTTGAGGCCGGGTTGGGTGGGGCCTTAAAGCCACCTGATGTGGTGAGTGCCATCCCAGGTGCCTTCCAGCCCAAACCATTCTATGGTTCTATGAGATATGGCAACCTTTGCTGTAACCTGTGCCAAATACTGATGGAATATCTACAGGAGAGACTTAAGAGTTAATGTTTTGGAATTCTCTTTTTCAAAACCTGGAATTGTATCTGTTAAAAATTCTTGTTATATTAATAGAGCCTCTTTCTATAGCATTTAAGAGTGTCCAAGAAGATGTCAGGAGTTAAAGCAGGATGGGAGCAAGCATCAAGGCAGAGTGAGGGTGTCAGAGCAGGGGCAGCAGCACACAGCTCTGCCCCTGCCCCACAGCCTGGTTTAATGTTCATTCTCTTGCTGTGTCTTTCATGTCACTCTCTTTGAAACGAAGAAGAGCTGTCATTTTCTGGAACTAGAAATCTGCTTTGCTTATCTTCATTTGTAGAGCAGATGCTGAAACGAAATAACATTTCTTCCCAGGATTTCTCATTTATGTTTCTGTCAGAAGGTTTTGTATGTCTCAAAGTAAAGAACTGTCAAGAAGTAGCTCAGTGACTCGATGGCATTGCTGCATATCTAGATAAACAGAGTGGGTGTACCCTAACCAATATAGAGCTTGAATTAGCTTTTCTTTTGAGAAAGAGGCTCAAATTCTTCTGAACTTAGGTCTCTGTGTGAAATAAACTCTGAATGTGATTTAAAAGCTAAGGATCCCTCTTCCAAGTTTCAGTTTTATTGAACACTGTTTAAAATCCTGCTGTCACTTTGTAGGAAGAGTTTGCAAGTGGATGAAGTATCTTTAGCTCAGATGGCTGAAACAACATGGAAGGAATAATGAAATGTTTAACACCAGCAGAATAATTCTTCCACTGCCCCCTACCCTCCAAGCACCAGTTACATAACAAAACATGTGACTACTGAGTAACATTGATATAGTCACTTCCAGCTGTAACCCCAGGAAAAACATAGGAAAGTCAAATACCAAAATATAAACAGTTGCTGTGAAAGTCACCAAGAGATTATTAGAAAGCCAGCAAATTCAAATTGTAATATTAGCACTGTGACTAATCAGATGTGAATGATAAATTTTGTAAAAAACCTGTGCTTTATTCAGGATGACCTGCATTGCTACATTACTATTTGCATTACTTCAAGGAGCAATCTTGTACCTTACACTGTTTAGTCCAGAGAAATTACCAGAAAATGTGTTGGAAGATTTTTTTTATACATGGAGATGCAGAACATTAAAGGAAAGGCAGAAGTCAGAAGTGTGTGTGCACATTCTTGTGAACTTTGAACAAATTTGGGGTTGTTCTTTGTAATTGGAGTCAGTTACTAATGGTTTAAATAGATAAGTGCTAGAAATGTTGACTAATAGTTGCCCCCAGAGGTATTCACCTTTGTTGCTTGCAAATCTATTAGTAATTTCCTTTTGCTGATGTTCCTTTTCTCATTTTGTACTTGGGAACGGATTATGAAATTGATTTGTCTTTTACACTCTCTAAAAGGAAATATAGAATTCATGAAGAGAAGGGCATGGTATGAAATAAATCTTTGTGTTTCAATTGAGAAAGGAAAAAAGGGAAATAGCTGAAATAGCTGCCTGTTCTTCCTGGATAAATCTTCATTTATGTGAGCATACCTTGGATGGTCATCACGTCAGTTACTTGGTGTAAGAATAGCAATGAAAACACAGTTTCCACCTGCATAAACAGCATTCCTCCTCCCATTGTGCCTGCAACCACATAAAGAATATTTTGGTTGCTTTAAATATATTTCATTTCTCCTCCTGTGTATCCAAATTTTCTGAGCCAGTTCTATATTCAGTAATACTTAATGATTTCTAGTGAAAAAAGTAAAAAAAGTAATAAATTGACTGGAGTATCTGTTTTGCATGGTGTCATTGAGCCACAGCCTAGTTTATTGTCAGAACACCCTGTACTCAGGTCTGTGATGAAGGACACAGTGTGCCCTGCACCTGCCCAGTTAGCACAGGCAGAACTTTCAGCTTTGTGCTGTTTCTGCAGGTAAAGCCAAAGCTGAACACAGTAACTTAAACGTCCTTACTCACAAATGCCTTCTGCCAGGGTGGTGTTCTGATGGCTGATGACAGTTTGCATTGCTTCCCCAACATTTAAACTTAGCTTGAGGAATTTTTGCAGATACTTTGGGTTTTTTATTGATTTTAAAAATTAATTTCCTAATTATTTAATTCATTAATAAATTAATCCATTAATTTTTATAGGTTTGTGGTTTTAGTCCTAGGAGAAGCTGTCTGACACACGGTTTTGTATTTTGTTGTGGTCTTTCAATTAAGACTTTCTTTTCTGTGGAATTTTGCTTTGAAGATACAGGGGAAAATTGATTTTGTATGCCTGTTTATGGATAAAAGTATGAAAAACCATGTGCCTGTTTTTAATACTAATTCTATATGAAAATAGTCCTTTGCCTTCACTAGGCATGCTACTGTAAATCACAAAATAATATTTCTTCTTTAACAACAAAGGAGTACATTACAAATTATGTATTGTGCATGTGTCAATACATAACCTTGAGTAGTGTTTTTTCAGAAGTGTGTCATTAGTGGCTTTGGAAAGGAAATATTTGTAGTATTTATTTGATTGGTTTGGTTTGCATATAGATTCTCAAGGGAGTAGTTGAGCTGTTGATTCTGGGGATATGATTCTTCCTGGTAACAGTGAGAATTATGCCTATAGGTGTGAGTTTAAGTTGATATTGTAGCAGCAATTACTTAAAAGTTTGCAGTTAATTGTTGAGTTGTTGGCTATTGATCTGCAGAGTGTTGGTGTTCAGGATGGTAATAGTTTACTTTTATTTATGCTTAGGAAACTAATCTGCTTTCAGACAATTAAAAGGAAGAGCCTTACTTACAGAATCATTTGTGCATCTTTATGCCCTAGCTGCTGGATCAGACTATTGAAGATTTCTTTATTTTTAAAGTATCTCTTGGCTCCTCCCCACACTTCTCCTTCTTCATTGATACCATTTGAGGACTTTTAGCACGTATTTTCTTTGGGGTTTTTGGGTGTTTGGGTTGACTGGTTGGTTGGTTTGTTTTCCCCCAGTCTGATAACATCTATTAAATAAAGAAGGAAAACATTAAAAATTAGGTATTCTACTCCAGTCCCTGTGTAGTGGCTGTTGTGCTTTTGGGGCAGTTGCCAGGTGTTCAGCTGGCTGGAGGCTTGTGCTGCTCACAAAGAGGTTGGCAGAGACTGACTGTACCTTTAGAATTGGTTGCCTCTGAAAAATTTCATTACTCTAAAAAAGGAAGGTGTTCTCTGACAGATTTTGGAGTTATGGAGAAAAGGAAGGGCTGGCATTGGGTAGCTCAATGCTATTTACTGCTCGCAGAAATAACAGTGGTAATGTATTTCTTGGCATAGAGGTGGGCATACATTCAGGAATAAAAAAGCTATTTAGCTAATTTTCAGCTTGTATTTACAAACTATAACAGGGGGTGGCTCTGCCTGCTGCAGGCTGTGTCTCCAGTTCATGAATTCCTGGCTCCCATCTGTGTGTCATCCAGCTGCACTAGACCTCGGTACAAAGTGAGCTGTGTCAGTTTTGGCCAGCTTCTGCCTAACATTATCCCAACTCTCCAGTGAAATATTATTCAGCCTTGAATTCACCCAAGTGATGAATATTCATTTCACAGGTAATTATTGTCATCCCCGAGCGGCTCCACTCACACAGCCCAAACTTCTCACGCAACCCATCATCGCTGTCGCTGTTTTGGCAGCACAGAGCTTATGATTCCTCATGCTTTAATAATGCTCCATCATCTGTGCTATCAGATTTGGGTCAAATGACCATCATAAGGGTTAGAAAACTCTTCCTTTATGCAGTGCTTTAAGAAAATAGAGAGGCACCTACCACTTACCTTTGCATGTGTTCCCCACGTCCCTCACCTGAGCTGAAAGCACAGTGGCCTCAAACAAGGTGTTTGTTTTCTCTACCTTGGCGCTCCAGTTTAGATACCACTGGGATAAATTGAGTGTTCAGACATTATATTTCAGGATTTTTAAGTTTTTCTCCAAGATTGTTGTTACTAAAAGAAATCTCAGTCCTTAAATTGGATGTAGTAATGGCTTCATCTCAATTGTAAATTGAGTGGAGTAATGTTGCTAACAAGTACCAGTATTTCAGTTTAACTTTATGATCTTTTTGGAAGACTTATATGCATAAAATATATTTTAATGGCTAATAAGTCCTACAATACACAGGATGAAAATACACAAAAATACTGTTTTCTTTCTATGCTCTAAGTATTATTGCTGTCATTATTATTAAAATGAATAAAACTGCTAAATAGCTACAATTATAGTGGTGGGAGATCAGTAAGTGTCTGAACTGGTTAGAGTTCAGCAACAGATTGTTTGCAAATGAGGCGTTTACAAACTTGATGTCTTTGACAGCATGCAGCACAATTTTACAATGTTTGCATCATTATTTTTTTAAATTAGCCTCCAAACATGTTCAACAAATTTGTCCATTATCATTTCAGCAAGCTAGTCTAAGCAAGAAGACAGCTGTATTAAACAGGAAAATACTGGCTTGTGACATTTTCTGGCCAGTGTCTCTTCAGTTGTTCAGCAGGAGAGCTGCTTCTCACTCAGTGTTCAGGTGTCTGTCCCAGCATCTGTCCTCTGATTCCTCATTTTGAATTGAAGAAAGGCAGGGAGATGTGGGAAGGGGGCAGCTGAGGTGTGTAAATACTCTTCTGAATATGTATGTTGACAAGATAGCTCAAATAAATACTTTTTATTAGCTTGGCAAAAATAGTTCTTTGTCCTGTATTCACTTTCTCTTTAGCTGCCTGGCAGGTCGCTGCTCATCCTGCTTAGGTTTGAGTTACCCTCATGTCTGGACCCCTGAGTTCAAGCCAATTCTTCCCTCCTCCTCCCTCCACTGGGAGTGCCAGCACTGGAAAATATCTGCTCCCAGTTCAGTGCTCAGTTCATGTGCTCTTTGGAGCAGGACTCAGGATGATTTCTCAGAGCTCTCTCTGTCTGATTAGAGTCAAGTCAGTGAGGATCTTGCTGTGTTTTTAGAGATCAACAGTTTAAGCTCCTACAACCAAATGTTTTGGGGTTTTTTCACTTACAACCACTTCTGGATGTGCTGCTTGCATCCTTTGCCAGTTGTCCTGATCAGCTGTGCTGTTTATTTCCCATTTGCTCTGTCACTGCTGTGTCTAATATTGGACACAGCACGAGATGGTGCAGCTCAGGAAATGGTGAAGCAGCTGGTAGGGAAATGAGACAATACTAAATGGAGAAAATGTGAAAAAAGGCAAAATCCACATGTGACTTGTACATTCTGTGGGGAGCTGGTTTTTGTGAAGGCTCTTCACTCAGCGTATTTGCATGAAACAAATTTAATAGGAAAAAACAATGGAAAAGGATTTTTAGGTGTGGTTAACACATAGAGCTGTCTGTTGGAAGAAACCTTTTTACAAAGATTCATTTTTTCTTGATCTGAAAAAAATTCCTTGCATAACTGCATATTAGTCTGGGATTTTCTTCTCATATATATTTTTTCCCTCTAAAATAGTTAAACTGAAGGAAAAATAGACTGTTCTGCAGACTGTCAACAAGTATATCTAAAATACAGTGTTTATTATAAAGACGATGCTGTATGTGTTGAAAATGTGAAGTTTATAGTTGCATGTTTTAAGTCTTTTAGTTTTGGGGATTTTTTTCCCTCTCTTTAATATAGTGAGTGCATGTGTGAGCTGGGTTTTTCAGTAGAGGAAACAATTGCTGCTGCAGTCCTTCCAGAACAGCCAGCAGTAGAGTTAACTGTGTTTTTACAGAACAAAACCAAAAGAATAGAGACACTGAATGCTCCTATAGCATTCCTTTTCTTAGATCTCCAGCATGACTGAGAATTGCTCAGGTGAGGGTGGGGCCATCTTCCTCTCAAAACACCTGTCTCCTTGGCATGTATTAACCCTAAACCAAATTTATGTATTGTGGATTTTCCTGATTATCTGTGGCCTTAGCGTTCGAATTCTGCACAGATTCTCTTAGCAGTACATATAAATGTCGTTAAACATGGTTTAATACACAATTGCTCTCATTTTTGTTTGAATCTGGTGTTTTCTCTGGAGTCTCTGTTTTCAGTGCTTTCTCCCTTATGTGTCCCTTTTCTGATCATGGCTTAATTACATTTTAAGTGCCTTCTGTGTTACTGTCTCCACTGCCTCAATTAGTTCACCTCCAACTGTGTGAATATTTTAATAACGAGGCACAAAGTATTTCTGGCAATACAGAGTGTGAGCTCTGCTTATCAGCCTATGGCAAGCTTTCCTTCAGGGCATGGCAGAGTTTACAGAGGCGCTGTAGGTTAATGTGTTAGTGCCATTTGGGTTTGATTTATTTTCTTTGGGTTAGTCTCAGCTGCAGTGCACTCTTTGACTCTTCCTGAGCATTGTTGATCGAGCACCTTTGCAGAGCCAAGAATTATCCAAAGCTCACGGGCTTACAGCTGTGGAACCAAAGGTATGTTGGCTATGAAGAGAGTCACCAGTGTGCAGCTTCTGTTCCACAAATAAAATGTCTGAAAGGCAGATACTGGAAAACTTCAGAAGCAATTTTTTATGGGCAGTGCAATACTGTAGGTAATTTTTCCTGTGGCTTTCAATCTGTTAAGATACAAATTATTTCATTTTCTGATTTTCTTTTCAGGATTTATCTGTCAAAGTTGGTAACAACTTTGAGCTCTCTCATGTTAGGTAGTCAGCCTCCCAACCATCTTTCTAAGCATTATCAATGTATAAGTATCTATTTATTTGATATGGAGGGGATTTAGTTTTAGTTGTGGATAGTCAACACTACCTGTGATTGCATTAGAAAGAGAAGGTGCCTGCCCACTAATTCTCAACAGCAGAAATCACATTTCAATATCAGTCAGTGCTTTGTCATTTCCCAGGTGTCAATTGTATGGCTGTGTCTTTGTGAAAGATTAAAATGCTATGTGATTAAAACTCAGACTGGAGGTTTCAAAGTCAGGGACTAGAATAGCTACTAAAATGAGTGCCATTTAGGAGTGATTTTGTATTTTAAACAATTACAGCTCTCATTAAGAAAGGGCAGGGAAACTAAAGAGGTCTAGAGCTGTAAAAATTGTAGCCAACTGCTCCTATTGATACTGGAATCATTTCACCATGTTGTGACTGTGTTCCCAAAGTTGTGTAAGTTTTGATGCTAGATCATGGCATCTCACACTTGCTCAAACTTCATGACAATATACACAGGTCTTTTGAGTTGTTCATCCTTGGAATTTTATCATACTTAATTCCCTTTGGTGCAGCACTGGAGTGATGGTGGCACTTCCTCTTTGGGAGCTCTACATCAAATCTCTAGATGGAAAATCTTGTAGATACCACATTGTATGCTTGGGCACTACCTTGCTGACAAAAGTGTCTCAGATTTTCATCTTTCCTTGGTAATTGTGATGTGCATTTTAGGATAGTATGTGTTTTAAGAAGTACTTATTTAACTTATTAATAATGATGTTGTGTGAGAGTGATGCAAGATTACCCCAAAATTATTTTCTGGGAGTATAGAGCTGGAATGGTGCCACCGCCTTCAGCTGAGTTTCTTTGATGCATTTTGGTGATATAAACCACAATATTTTTATGTTTTGCAGTTGCAGCTGCAGAATGTAGTAGTCTTTATAACTTACATAACTGCCTTTAGAAATACAGTGTAGAAGAACAAATGTCTGGAAATATCAGAAAATCTAATAATGGTCTTGTAAGAAAATTAGTTAAACAGTTGAAAAAATTTGTTGTGATTGTATGTGTAAAAATACAACATGCAAACCCAATGATTTTCCTTCAATTGTTCAAATATTAAACTGCAGCAGAGCTGACCTTTAAGTCTGAACTGTTATTGAAATTTCTTTGGTAACCCGAACACTTGAGGAAAGGAGGGAGCGAAAGTGGTCAGAATTACGTGAAGGCAGTTAAATCTCCCATCTCTTGATCAGATGGAACATGTGATGACAAACCCCTCCGGAGGTCTGGGGGGAAGAGGGGCTGTTTGAGTGGCAGGCCGTGTCCCCAGTCGGCTGATCAAATGGAACGGGCGTGCCAAGTTGTCTCCATGTGCTCCCACTGATGGCAGACTGACAGCAGGACCTAATTGGATGTGAGTGGAAGTGCTGGGCAGCTTGTGCACATGCTTCTGCTTTCCCTTTCTTCTTCCAACATTAATCTGAAGGGTGGATTTCTTTGTCGGAATGTTGCTTAGCAGTTCCATTTAAATTAAAGAATACACTGCTTTCATAGTATATGTTAATTTATTAAGTTCATGCCCCTCATATATAAATTTTTGCATAATCAGGAAAAAGAAGTGCACATACCTGCACCCCTAATCGAACATAGATCAGAATCAAACTGTTTAGCTGCCCCAGGTTTTGTTAGGGGGCATCTTGCAGTCTGACTTGAGTTTTTTTCCAGTAGAAATGTGATTACATACTAAAAAGCTGTTAGTAAATTTGTGGAGAAAATGAAATATTTTAACAGTGAAAAATAGATTCATGGATTGGATATTCAAAGTCTCAGGACAAAACTAGATTTCCAGATTTTTTTGCAACATAACCCAGTGTCTCTTGAAAGCCTCACCTAAGAGATAGCTTCAAAATGCTTTATAGTCTGGTAGTCTGGCCAGCAGTCATTGCTCTGTAGGATTCTGTTTCTCCTGATAAATAGCCCTGGGCACACTGATCTAATTTGGCCCTTCTTTGAGCTGGGGATGTGCTGTTGACTACCAAAACTTCAGTTCCAACTTCAGTTATTTGAAGAGAAAAAAATATAAAATTAGGTGTAGTGTTCTGCAGGTGTTAGACATCCCATCCCACCAAGAATTCAATGGATGTAAATTCCACATTTGGGCTTCTTTAAACAGTCCTTTTAGCTGGATGCTTGTTGAGGGTATCAGATGTCCCTTCAGGATGGGCAGCATTCGTGGGGTTGATCCCCAAGACCTGGCGAGGTTGGCTGGCAGCACACCAGGCAACTCTGTGGGAACCTGCAGAATGGGATTTTTCAGGCTTGAATTGGACACGGAGGGCAAGAGCCTCCTCCTGGGCACATCTCCTTGTGCCCAGGTGTTGCTCCTGTGTTCCTTGTTTCCATCTTGCTCCTTGTTTCTGGGATGGCAGCACAGTGACAGCAGTTACTGCTCCTTGTGCACAAGTGCTGTTCTCTGGCTCCTGTTCTCACTGCACAAGGTGCTGCTGGGGGCTTGCATCCCTTCCTTTAGGGAATTTTGCCTCTTTGTGCTTAGACCTCTCAGTGATACCTTCTCCCTTGCAAATACTTTTTCCTAATTTCCAGCATTTTTAACAGTTAGTTGGAAAGTGAAGAAATGGGGCTTGGTCAGTGCAGTGTGGCTGAAGCCTTTTGCTCACTTGTGCTGAAATTACTCATTCACTGATCTCTCATTGAAACTGGCTCAGGGCATCAAAACCATCTTCCTCTGCCCCAGCCTGGCTCCCTTTGCTGCTGCCTTCCATTCATGTCACTTCAAAGGAAGATGGCTAGTAGTACCCTTGATACTCTCTTAGGCTACTTTAAAATTATATTAGAGCTTTGTAGTTTCTGGTGAAAGTTAAGGTGAGGAGCTGAGTTACTCTAATGATTCTTTTTGAGCATTGTCTGTGATCTGAGTGCCTCAGGTCTGCTGAATGTCCCAGTAGTAAAGGACAAGATTTCTGGTAAATGGCTGTTGATAGCAGCTCTCTAAAAGTCTTTCCACCATCCCAAAGTTCTGCACTTGCCAGGTGGTTACTCTGAGACAGTCACAATGACCTAAAGCCTAAGTGCTACCCCAGCCCACTGGATACATAGAATTAACTTCTGGATTTACAGCCCTGAAAATTAAATCCATTTTTAGACTTCTGGATTTTTTTTGCATGTATAGCCTTCAAAACTAAGTCAGTGAAATTTATAAATATACTGCCTTTGCACATCTTTTGTCTTAAAAAGACTTTAGTTCACCTGCAATTTTAAAAACAAATTTCAATATTTTGAGAAACAAACAGTGAATTTTCAATGTATTTTTATAAGCCAGAATCACAACTGTTGGTAGAAATTATTTTCATACCTTTGTCTCTTTTTTCTTTTTTTGAAGTGAATAGCTGTCATGCTTAGATGTCATGGACCATGGGCATCTAAGACTGAAGTTTGAATTAAAGGGATTTTGATTTAAATTTAACTGCTTTCAGAAATTACTACCAGAAAAGCATGACAGAGTTGAATTCAAGTTTGTAAGGCAGGAGCCACAATCTGAGGGTAATTTCACTTTGAAGAATGTTGGTGCTCTGTTTGCACTCTAATAATTTTGTCAGCCTTTCTTGTCTGAAGTGCATACAGAGTTGAAAACAAGGCAGAATCCCAGCACAGCTTTGCCTGTTGAGAGCTGTGGATGCACAGGATGAGAGGGAGCACAACAGTGCCCCTCTGCTTCACACCCCCTGCTTCATCTCAAGGAAAACTATTTGTGCATAGGAAACTCCTTCAAAGGGAAACTTAGTTAATCTGCTTGAGATAGTTTGATTCATAGTTCTATTGCCCTTTATGAAAGTTTTAGTTATGGCTAGGTTTAATTTTGAAAACTTAATCACAAGAAGAAAGGATTCATTATCTATTGCTTCCCTCAAACACAAATGTAAATGCCAAAACTTGTAATAGAAAAATTATTATTGAGCCAAGGACCCTTAACAATACTTGAAAGAAAATTGGAATGCTTTTCTCTTATGACAGAGTTTTTGGAAGCAGACAATATTTTTTTCTTGAAAATCTGTAACTTCTTAATAGATTATTGCATATGGAGAATGAAATTATATGTGAATGTGTTGGAAGACAAGCTTTTCCAAACTCTGTTTCAACTGTAATACTAGAAGAATTCAATTTATCTGCACAAATGATATTGAGGTTCTTTCTCATCTGTGGTAACTAATTTTTTTTTTATCCTCTTGTCTTTAGTAGGGTAGAGTCAGTGTGGTCATTATTTGAGAATAAGTTGGTTTCCTTTATATGAAATTTATCTTAAATTCTAATTCCTGGCATTTGCTATGGTTTTATAACTCTAAAATTCATTAAAGAAGAGATATTTATGAGTACCTGCAGTAGAAATTTCTGTTTAACAGAATCCTGTGAATGGAAGTATTTTAACTCATAAAGCCACACTTTGGAGTAGGAAAGGCTGTAGCCAGCAATAATTCAGATCTATTTGAACTTCAATGATTAAATTTCTAACCAATATGATACTGAAAGTGTTTCTTCCTAAATTAAAATGAGAACTGCTGCATCCACACTGTAGCTCCAAAGATGCTTCCTCTGGCATCTTGTTAGTTGAGAAACTCTTGAAAAACAAAATCTCTAACATTAGGAATTTCAAGGGATCTCCAAAAGAATTCTCTGCTTCTGGGGACAGAGAATGTTCATCTGTGTCCCTGTAGGATCAGGATTATTTCTGTGTAAAAATTCCTTATTTATGTTGATTTCAGTAGTAGTAAAAATAAAAATTAATATCTGAGAACTGCGTGAGAATATTTTAAGGGGTTCAGTCTATTTCTGTGCTCTTATTTAAGCTTGAAGAATTAGTCTGAGGAAGAGACTAGAAAGATATTTGCCATGAGGCATGGGTTGGAGCCTCATCCTCTGGTACCTCTAGGGAAGGACCTGGAGAATAAAGACTTTTTCTTCCTTATAAATTGCACAAGCCAAAAAGCTTTCTGAAAGTGCAGCCTCCTTTCTTAATCCCTTAGCTGCCTAACCTGCAAATTTCCCTCCTTAGTGTTGTAACAGACTCTGATTCCTCTTTTATTCCCCCTTTAGTTGTTACAGCTGATATTTTTGAACTTAATATCATCTCTGCTGGTAACTTGAGGTTAATGTAAGAAAGTAAGCGGCATAAATAAGGGAATGCAAGGAAAAGTTGAAACACAGCAAAATAAAATGTACAATACAATGCATTTGCTATCAAAGTAAAAAAAATTCAAATGGTATATTTTATATGGTTGTTATTTATGTGTAACATGGATATCAATTTTTATTTATTAAGATATGTGCAGCTGAGAAACAGTTCCAGGCTGTGGCAGTAATGCAATTGCTGATAAACATGAAATTCATAAAATAAATTAATAGTCAGTGTAATGCATTTTTGAAAATTAATTTATTTTGGCTTCTTCCTCAGTGGTTTTTGTACAGATGGTTACTGGAGCTTAAATTCATTGAATTATATTGTCCTAGGAAAGATGTGGTATACTCTCACCATGGAAAGAAGCAAGATCTTTGACTAAATGAGAAGCATATACATAAAAGCATTGAAAAATATATGTAGCAGGTTGTGTTTCATGAATGCCTTTATGAAGCAACTTAAGATCTCTGCACATTTAATTCTCAAGTCCAGCAACCAGCCAGTAAACCACAGTCCTCAGGTGAAAAATGAGAAATTTTAAGGGCCGTTGAACACATGAAATTTAGCAGTGTTCAATAGCCCTCAAAATTTCTCATTTAGGAGAATGCATATGTATTGCTTCCAAAAATGAAGGCAAACTTCACTTTCCCCATGTGATTTGCATTTTTTTCTCACCCTTCCTTCTCTCCCTCCCTCCCTCTGAGTCTCCTACACCCCGAGTAGCTGCTCTGCCTTTCTGCTTGTTTGGCAGCACACGAAATGCACCTGCAGATTAAAGCACTGCACTAAGTTCAGTGGGAAAAAACACACACCAGGTTGTGGTGAAACACTGAAATCCCAACCCATAAATAGCAGTGCATCTTTGCACTTTTCCCTTGCATTCCCCATATATTCCCTCAGACACAAGTATTAACATGACTCTGTTCAGGGTAATGTGTATTATTTGACTTTCTGGAGTTCCTTCCTAATTCTCCTTCCCAGACTCTGGTATTTCCAGTGTTTTCAAAAACCCAGTCTGAAAGAGGGCACTAGGCCAAAATCAGTATCATGGATTTCAAATTCAAAGACTGATATTTTCTCCTTGCCTTTGAGCTACTTAATCTCTTTTATAATTTTATATTTGCAGAAAGAATAATTTGTGGTTTTTTTCATCCAGAGAATTGATTTTGTGTGTGTTTGAGCAGGGAGCATTCTCAGAGTAAGAATCACCTCATACCAAGAATCAAGAATAAAATTAATTTGTGAATCAGTGATGTTTAAAGACTTTCACAATCAATAAATTGCAATTGCTTAATTATATGATGGGATTCATAAAAGGCATGTAATTGCAAGATGTCAAACTGTTTCAGTTTATAAATAAATTATATTTTTCTGTAAGCTCTTTCTCTAGTTGAACACCTAGGTCAATTAAGTAATTTAAATTAATAGTTATCATTCTGTTGATAAGTAGAATATTTTTCCGTAAGGGAATAGGAGGACTGGAAGGGAAAGTTCTTCATGCCCATCACTATTTATACTCTAGTTTAATGTTTCTTCTAGCTTCTTTGTTTGGATCATTTTTTCTTTATTTTAATTATTTATTGAAATAAATATTTACTTATACTCATGGTTAGTTGGTGGAAACTAGCAGAATTCTTGGCAAATGGCAGCAGCGAGGAGATTCCACAAGTCCCGCAAGTCCAAATTTTGCAGAATTACTAGGTTGGAGAGAAGGGCCTCAGTGGTCTTTCACTGGGGTAATTTTATTATATTTTTTAACCTGTGCTAGAAAAACTAAAAGAGTTGCAGAAAGAGTAGCTGGCACACAGTTACTCCTGCCATACAATGGAAGATGCACTGGGATAAATGTTTTGTATTTGCATCTAATCCTTACTTAGGTTTTGAGCTGTACTGGTGGCTAAATTGATGCCACAGTAAATAAACCCTTCATGAGTTACCTGGTATTTTCAGTAACTTTGTGAGCAAAGTTGGAGGTGTGTTGGAACTGCCTGGTCAGCTGCCCAGTTCCTTAAATAGCAGAGGCACTGCTCTCCAGCTTCTCTTTAACTGCTTATCTCTTAAGATTTTTTTTTTTAATAGAAAATTGTATTTAGTGGTAGAAAGAAAGGGGTCTGTTAATTGCAATGCTGATTTTTTTTTTAACAAGTCTTCTTTCCTTTTATTGCTCATTAGATATTTCATGTTTCTTCATGCTTTACTTTTTTGAAAAAGCTAATTAGTATCAATGTGAGATAAAGTACTTGTTTTTTAATGGTTGTGCTACAGCAGGCTCTGTGAGGGTCCAGAGTTGAAAATCCTTTCATCATTTTCGTAACTGCCACTTTTTTTTCCTCTGTCCTCTGTTCATGCAAAACCTTGAATTTTGTATTAATGTTCTCTCATTTCTCTTGTGACTATGTCTTTGTGGTAATACCGAATCTATCATGAATCTACTTGAACTTTATCTCCTCATGGAAATATGTAGTATTTTAGGTAAAAAGGTTAGATATGCAGACTAAAAACAGCCACTTCTGCCATTGTAAAAGCTTTTCAGAAAATTCTTCCTGTGGGAGTTAAAATCCTGCAAAGGCTTGTATACTTAAGAAATAGACTATTAAGGCAATAGATTGTGTTAAACATGAGTTGAACATGAGTTAGAGTATAAAAAGAAAAAAAAAAGGAATTACCATATAGACTGAAGGGTAAATTCTGTCCTTCTTAAAAATGTGTAATCTAATTAGCATTTTGTGGGATTTACTGGGATGAGTTTTCCCCGTGGCATATGCAAATGCAAACAGGGGGAAGATGGGCTCCAGGCTGCTAATGGCAGACATCTGCCTGGAGGGACAGCCATGTAAAAAAATCCTGCATCCTTGTCCCCTGAGGACCTGGCATCAGCTGTGGGGTGATTCTTGAAGTTATAGGAAGATTTTTAATTGTGGGGAAGTTCCTCAGATGGTGAAAATAAGCAAAGATCGCTTTTAAAGGGGAAGAAGGATCAGATGATGTTTCTTGAAATCATACCTGTTATAAGGTAGACAAAGTTCAAATGCCAAATATTCCCTATGCAACTGCTTCCACGTATTTTGGCTGTTCTCTCTGAGCCATCTCCATCAAACTTTGGAGTCAGCCTCAGTGCATTTGAGAGACTTGGAGGGACAGGGCTTGTGAAGGCACATCCCAGCTTCTCCAGGATAGGGCTGAGGCCACGTCCTCCTCCTGTGAACAAGAGGAAAGGACCAGAGTGGGGCTGGAGCACTTGGCATCATCCCCACTCCTGTCTTGCTGCTCCAAAGGGAGCAGGAGCAGTGGTGGCTGGTGCTGCTGGATGCAGCAACACCAGGCTAGACAGGATGACCTTCCAGGACTCGTGTGGGAAAGTGAGGCCATGGCTATGCTTTTCTGCTGGCTGCCTGCCTTCTTCCCTTGCCCTCCACAAATAAGGTTGCCATTCCCTGAGCTCAAAGCCAAGACCTTCAGGAATTTTTGGATGGCAAAAGAAAGATGTATAGAGACAGATGAATTACAATTTCCTCAGGTGGTTCAATTTATATCTTAGCATTCGGTTTGTTGGTTTTGGTTGATACCTTCAAGAAAATAAAAGGGCTTTTTGTTATTTCAGCAAGAGTGATTAAAATCAGAATCATTCCTCTCAGTAGCTGGTAAGTGGATTAGTTTGGCAAATTAAAGCTTTGGTTAGGATGACAGTAGAAAAGAGTATTTGTCCTTAGTCTTAAACAATGACTCTTGTCTCTAATGTTTCCTTTCTAGAAACTGAAATACTGTATGCATATTTGATATTGTATTTAGTCTCTCAAGATGGCATCCCAGGTCTGATGTTCAATTAGGAAGTGCAGTTCTGTAATCCTTATTTAATTAGAACTCCCTGTCATAGTCCCTGTGAGTTGCATTTGTAATTGGATTCTCACAAGTGAGAATATGCAGAGGCTACCTCAAAGGGGAGTTGCAATTTGCTGATGTGTGTTACTTACCTGTAGTTCTTCGAGAATGTTTCCTCTGCATATTCACATTATGGGTCCTGTCCACCTTCTGTTTGTCCTTGGATTTCTGCTGCCCAGCAGCTGCTGTGTTCAGTAAGAATAACTTGTAGCACTGTACAGCTCTCAAATCTCAGATGGCTTGGTGTCATGAGATGGCCCTTGTACAGTCCTAGTAGTCACTGCTCTTCTAGGAAGCTCCTGTAGGCCACCAGCACTGGAGAACCCAAACCCACTGGTGTGAATATGCAAGGACAGCACTCTCAAAGAGCAAGCCAATGGTAAGTACCCTTTCTTTGTCTTCCACCATAAACCAAATACTTTAAATATTATTTTTTAACTTCTGTATTGGGAAATTTGCTACACTTTCCCTAGGATAAAAACATACTGAGATTAATTTAGAGCTGTTGCCTTCCTGGCAGAACGTGAGAAAGTGTCTGTGTTTGCAGATGCTCACTTCAGTTGTAAATTGATGTGCAGCTATCAGTGTGTGGGTGTGCACATGTTTGAGCTATAATGCATATTTCTATTAGACAAAAAGGCACAATTACAGTGCAGCACTATATATTTTACTATATATTCTTCTAGTTGTATTACCTTTAGAGTAGATTAGATAGCAGAGTGAGTCACTGACCAAAAAAAGTCTTCTAATAGTGTGAACAATGTTAATTCTCAAAACCAATTCTCCAAGAGAAGATCAAAGTTATGTTGCTTTTCACTGCTACATTTTTTTCTGAACTTTTGTTTTTTCCAGACATGGAATTCTGTGACACTCCCCATATCCTGTGCTCTGGCTACCAGACTGACCTGCATGGTGTGGCTGAGCACAGTTACCCTCTGGAGGTGGGCTCGGATGTGGACACTGAGACAGAAGGAGGAGCATCCCCGGACCACGCCCTGAGGATGTGGATGAGGGGCATCAAATCAGAGCACAGCTCCTGCCTGTCCAGCCGGGCAAACTCAGCTCTGTCCCTCACTGACACTGACCATGAGAGGAAGTCTGATGGGGAGAATGGTAATAAAGAAATGCTTCTCATGTAATCAATATAGGAGTAATTTATTCAAAACTTTCTTTTCCTACTTCTCTTATTTTCCTTCTTTCTTATTTTCTCTTTTATTTTCGTTCTCATTTTCCCCCTTCCTTCCTAGATCCCTGTACTGTATGTAAGATGAAGGGGTTGTTTGCTGTGTGTATTGTATTTATAGTTTAGACAGAAAATAAGAGAAAAAAATGAAACAGTGATTTTGTTAAAACATAATTTCTCTAAAGACTAATAACTTTCCCACATTCTTCGTTTTTATGTTGTAAGATATTTATCATTTGAATTTGGTGGCCTATGAATTAGGTTCTAAAATATATATATATATATGTACATCTATATCATGTTTTGCATACAGCTGCTCCTGTGGCTTCTGGGTATAATTTTAAGGCTCTTCAGCCAGATGACTTGAGAAAGACAACCTGCAGTCTAAATTCTCTGTTTACCTCTAATCTTGTGCTGCACCTGAAGATGTGTCTTCATCAGTAGAACAGACTGAACAGGTCTTTGTTGTGTCTCAGTTCTGTATTTCTCTGCATATAGAGAGTGGGCTTGTGAGTCACATGGGCTTGTTTTTTGTGTATCTGTGATTTCTAAATATTCAGTCTCATTCAGGATTTTTTTACTCATTTGCTTTTCTTACAATTAAATGTGTCAGAAGGAAAAAATGTGTATTTAATTAAAGTAATGTGAGGAATTAGTATTCTTTTATCTCTGCATTAAAATTGATTAAAATTTACTCTGCTTCCTTGCAAAGTATAGTAAGTAAACAAATTTATCATGCTTAAGATCAACAAGCTTAGCTGATATTTTAATTTCTGTGTTTAATAGCTGCATGTTATAGGTCTAGATGTCATTAAATATTGACACTTCAATGTTGACGGCAACATATTTTAGTGCCTCTCTAGTCATAAGGTTAATACAACTGATTCAGTATAAATGGCATTTCTATACTTACATGTTTGAATTTATCAAACATGAAGCTCATAATTATATAATTTCACCTGGATGTCTGCCAGTACCAATGATCATGTCCAATATAGGCTCAAAAACATTGCATTATCTGTTTGAGGTTAAAAATGAGATTTTAGTGCACAGCTTGTTTCTAATTAAATATTCCATTGAGGTTTAAGCATTGTGGGCTACCACATTTTATTGTCTTGGTGGAATCAGTTAATTCTTAGATGTCACCCCATTTCCAGTGTGCAATGGCTGCCTGTCTTCCAGCTTCTGTGGGACCCATCCTCTGTGAGGTGTTTGCTGCATAGGGAGGTTTTGATTGGCCTTGAGGGGGAATTGTGTTTGTTTTCCTGGAGACACTGGGGTTTAGGTGGTGGCTGAAGGAGGTGAATCTGGTCTGCCCGGCATTAGTTGGCCCTTAACTGTGAAAATGATTGAAAGGGAATGCTACATGGAAGGAATGTGTATATTTGTGCCATTCAGACTAAAAAAATGCACATTTCTCTTGTAAGGTGCTGGGAAGCAGAAGTCTTGAAAGCAAATAAATCATCTAAGTGAGTTCTGTATTTCAGTCTGGAGTGCGGTGGTGCAGCTGGGCATTGATGATATTTTGCTTAGCAGTACATGTACCACTAAATAAGTAATCTCCTGTAGATGGAAATTACTCTAAGTAGTGCACCTGCATCATCTTGCACAGATGTAGCAAGAACTATGGGTTAGGTGTTGTTAAGATAGGGACACATAGCATTGTGCTTCCCCACCAAAGAATGCTTTCCTCTAAAGCTTTGTCTCTGAGAAGGATTTTAATCCATTTAAACTGGTGTAGATAGTCTTTTTGCATGTGGCTTTAGTATTTCATTTTTTGTAAGCCTTATAACAATTTTTAAATCAGGGATTCATGTTTGGGGTGCTTGACTAAATAGTTGGGAGAGGAAAGTGAGGGCAAGAGCAAGTTGGAAGAGAGAGAAACTGAGAGCACAGGTTCACTTGAACTCTGTAGATGTCTCCAGGCAGGGCCAACTGCACAGGTCTCAGTGCTTCCTGTGCTCTTGAGTCATTATAATAATTACAGTCTTGAAAGTTAAAGTCTGAATAAATTTGAACACTGCAGTTCAAGCTGTATTTGTTTATATTATCTATTGTTTCACAGGTAAGTTCATAGCCAAGATTCCTGGTCCAGAGAGCAGTGTGTTCTTCATCTGGGCTGGCATTCAGCAACAAAGCACTCTTTGAATACAGAAGTTCATAAATCTCTACTTAAATTATGTCACGGATGGCACATCTTCCTGTTTCTATGCAGTCCTGTGTGCCAGGGGCTTTATCAGGGAGCCACGAGTGCTGCATTTATCCTTGTCAGTTTCTGCCATGGAAATGTATTTTTTTGTGCATGCCAGTAACTGCTCTGGTGTGAAAATGCATAAGATCTGTTGCATGGAAGTACATGAAATATTAGTTACCATGATACTTCCTAATTTCTGTTAAAGTATTTAGGATTTCTGGATTTCAAGGGGTTGACCAAATGGTACGTGAATGCAGCTATTTGGAACTGGAGTAAAATTAATGAGAAAGGTATAGTTGTTGCATGATTTGAGAAAACATTGTAATTGTTAGCTCTAGCTTGAAGTTCCCTGGCACAGGATATATACTTCTCTGTTCATTGTGGGTAGCCCAATTTGAGAATTTATTTAAGACTTGTTTTCCTTAGTAGACACACCGACTCTGTCATAATCACTGTTAAAACACACTCTGGTTGTTTTGGCAGCATTAAACAGATTGTATGAAACACCAACGTTCCCATTCATTGTTGTCAAGTTAATGGCAACTAATAATAGCCCGTTAGGGCACAGACTGCCTTCAGCTTTGCCTGAGGCTAAGCAAAATATATATTGACTGCACAGAATGAATGACCAATTTCTTGGGGACCATTGCTTATCTCTGGTATAGTGTAAATAGCTCCATTTAAACACAGTGTTACTCTATGGTATATGAATGTAGATTTCAGACAGCAACACCACAGAATAACCATATCAAAAATAGTTCCTTTATTCCATTGAAGACTGCACTTGCCTTCAGTTCACTGGTACAATGGTATCTGTCACTGCAGTGTGTCAGAACATAAAATTCAGTGCTTTCATCTGCCAGATTACTGAGCTGGCAAATTTATTTATTTATTTGTTTGTTTGTTTTTCTGGAGTATGTGGTCAAGAAGAGAATACAAACCTGATCTACAGAAAGCATGATCTCCAGATATATTCCTAAAATTACATGGTTTGACACAGATCTGCCTCCCACACTAGGTAGTGTATTAAAAAGCAGCCCACAGTCCATTTTGTGTCCACATAACCTTTCTCATTGTTGTTCATTTAATTCTTATGTTTGCCTTTACAGGATGTCTATGCAGCTGTGACACAGTGAATTTGACCTCAAGTATATTTATGCCATGCCATAATCCATTTTGAGCCATATTTAGCGCATCTGCACAGCCATCAACTCTTTTACTTTTAGCTGCTACATCTCAGCTAAGAGCTAGTGTGGAACTTCAGCCATTCCTACACTAACACAATTTTTAACCTCTTTTATTTTGTCAGATTGCTTTGATGTACTTTTAAGTCTGACTTGTTTGGCTCATCCTGACATCTACTTAGATGTTTTTATGCAATTAGTTACTCTTTCTCTACACCACAGTGACAACCAGTAGGAGAGTACAGGATTCCCAGTGGTGGAGGAGTGTCCTGTGCAATGCAGACTCATCTTGGATCCAGATTTCTGCTCAGTTTCTTTGGCTGAATTATTTTAGGACAACTGGGTATTAGCTGTAGTTCACAATGACTTCTTTGAGATTTGTAGGCAAGAAATTAAGGTTTTAGTACAGGCTGCAATACCACTGGTCATGCAATGTAGCATTAGAGTGCTTGTGAGATCTGGTATGGAGACTTTTTTAATAACATTCTTGTCTTGTTAAAAGCAAAGCAAGAGAGGGGAAAAACAGCTGTGGAAAAATCTAATTTTTCCTTTTTGCCCACCATAAAGTGTTGGGAAAATTCTTTCTTAACATGAGTATCAGATTATATTTGAAACAATGCTTCTAATAATAAAAAACATTTTAAACAGCAGGCTGCAAAGATGAGGTAATAGTATTAGCCATATTTTAATAAGTAGATGTAGTAGAGAATTTAGTAGGTTACAGATCAAAGCTAAGTTTAATGAGCTAGAAACATGTAAGATTATTCTTGTGTAATTCATCTAAGTATTTGTTTTATAGCCTGGGAGCAGTGATCCATTTAACAGAGCTTTTGACTGTCGCTAAATCTCTGGGGATTTTTCATTTTGATTGCTGGGCAGATGGGTGAGTTTTGGACAAGTCACCTTCGTTCTTTGCACTTCATATTCAGAATCCCTACAGTATCTGTTAAAGGGATAAAGATACTTAATTAGTAAAGGAAATGCTACAATGGCTGTTGCTGTATGAGAAGCACAGCTTTGAGAATGCTGTAGCTATGCAGCCATGGGGAGGATTTAGCTAAGGACAAGGCTCTGATTTAATTTATGGTGTGTGACAATAGACCTACTGTGAATTCACACCTGTTTAAATTAGGCTTGGATCTGGCTCTTCAAAAGTCTTGTGTTTAATGTAAGAAAGTGACAGCATTGTGATTAATGTTGCTGTTATTTACTGTTGTTTTGTAAACAGCTCAGGCATTAAGCTGATCTCTGGCTTTCTCATTTCTCCAGGAAATTATTGCCAACAGCTACATTACAATAGCAATACACGCTCTGAGAAGTGGGCATGTGGCTGCCTCTCTATGCAGGATTGTGTTTCTAATAATGATGGCTGAAGTGTATCCATTAGCTCCTGTCCTGTCACTTTCTATTTACAGTGGTGCAATTAAGAAATTGAATTACTAATTTGCTAGTAGACCCATTAGGCTAAATATGTGTAAGTAGCCTTGAAAATATAAAGGTAAATATTGGTCTTAATCCCATTCCCTCTGTGTCATTTAATATTTTTCTCTTTGATCCTTGTATGCTTTATTTTGCCTTTTTGTTGTGGTTTGGATTCCATTCTGTTTGTACACTCCTGCCTATCAGATCTTTTAAGGCACCTAATAGATTAAGGCAACCTCATCAATAAAATGCAAAACCCCTCATGGTGAAATTCCTTCTGTAGCTTGCTATAGCTTGTCAGATATTTGATTTATGATACTTTCAGATATTTGACAGAAAAGGGCTGCTTACCTTCCCTTAATAAAAGACCTCTGTTGCTTTTGTTGTGAGGGTTTTTTGATCTTTTAGTGTTTACATGTTGTTTATGTTGGTTTCTTCTGCTGTTGTTTCAAAGGCAGCTCCTCAGAGTGAAAGGAGGGTTGTGAGCCCCTGCAGTAACTCAGCAATGTCTTTTGGGGAGCACTGGCATATCCACTGACAGGGGAGCTGCTCTGCTGCAGTTGTTCAGAGTGTAAGATGCTTTTGTTGACCTTAGAGTGGTTCCTCTGGAAATGTTACTGTCTCAAAGGCAGCGTGTAAGTTATCCAAATTGCCTTGGATAAGTGTGAGATGCTTCTGAAAGCACTGCAGCATCACCTCAGCTGCACTATCCTGCAAGTCTTGAGCTTTTGCCCCCAGTATTTAAACCATTTCTGAAATTGTTTATCTATGGAAATTCAGCTAATGACTTTTTTGTCAGTATTGTGGGGGAAATTCTGTCTTTTAAAATTACCATCTTTATTACTTTTTCTGACTAACAAGGGCATTGCATCTGCATGTCTGCTATTTTAATCTTTACAATTTTCATGTGGTCTATTAAAACCATTACACGGTGTTAAAACATTCCCTTTTTTGTGGTTCTCCTTTAAGCACAATGAACGCTAATTTAAAGACAAATATCAATATTTAGCATCTTAGATTAAAGATAATGAAACAGTGTTTAGAATGTAGCAGGAATACTGTCTATATTCCAGAATCTAAATGACCTTTTCCCACAGCATAGTAAAAATTATCAGTCCATTTCCACAAGGTTGTATAATTTTTTTTTCCCTGAATCTTTTTTCTTTCATGGTGGGGGAGGAGGGGAGGGAGGAAGGTTTGAGGAGAGAAGTCTGATTTTTATTCCAGAAATCAGTAAATTGGCATTAGAGCTCAGGAAAAAATCTCTTGGCTTTCCTCCCCTGTGTGATACAGCAAGTATAGTGGATGTGCCTTGAGGAGCCAGCAGCAATATAAATTATCACTCCTTTCATTTAAATCCTTTTTATTTTCTCATTATTCTGGGTATGAATGCAAAGGAAAATTATCTCCAGAAATACTTCACAGTGCAAAAATACTTTGCAGTGATTCTGCAATTCATGGGACCTCAGTTTATTTTGGCTGCCACTGGGGGGAAAACTGAGATGGGGTAGACAGATAAGTGTCTGCTTTCTGTCAGGGTGCTGCAGTGCAGGAGGGTGAGGATTGTCTGACTTCTCATTTCACAGTATTTATGAGACCAGGCGAACACTGAACAAAATACTTTTTCTTGTTGAGCATTTACTGTGAATTCTACAGGGGGACATCTCTGGACAAATGTGTTGCTGGGAACAGTTCCATTCTAAACAGTCAGCATGTCTGTCCTGATGTTTTATTTATGTTTTTTTATTAAGTTTACAATGTTGTTTATTTCTCATCTCTTTTGGTTAAATTTTTAAATGTTTTAGGAGATCAGCAGTCTGATTTACAGAAATAACCTACAGTCATATTTTGTATGTATGTCCTTTGGAATTATTTCGTTTAGTTTTGTAGTTATTTTGAAATATAATCAATTTTCCTTATATGTCTTAAAATGTGGATATTTCTACCAGTTGGAACCTGGTTTTCTTTAAAGTTTTGGATGTTCTGCTTAAAGCTGAAAGTTGAATATTATTAGTGGAAAATTAGGCTAAGGAAAAACTTGTGAACTCTGATCATGTAAGATTACATTTAAGGCTGCTAGATAAATGAGATCAAGTTACTCTCATTTGGCTCTTTATACTGGCAGCCAGCGTGGTTGAAAAAGAACTGGGGCTTTTTTCATCCCCACAATGAGTTACAAATGAGCAAAATGAGTTAGAGCTGCCACATCACAGAATGGTTTGGGTTGGAGGTGACCTTGAAGATCATCTTGTTCCAGCCCTGCCATGGCAGGGACAGGTTCCACTGTCCCAGGCTGCTCCCAGCCCTGTCCAGCCTGGCCTTGGGCACCTCCAGGGCCTCACCACCCTCACAGGGAAATAATTCTTCCCAATATCTCCTCTAAACCCACCCTCTGTCAATTTAAAGCCATTCCCTCTTGTCCTATCATTCCATGCCCTCTCCATCTGTCTTATTGCCCTTTTAGGTCCTGGGAGATGCTCTGAAATCTCCCCAGAACCTTCTCTTCTCCAGCCCAAGCCTGTCTCCTTAGCTCCAGCTCTCTGAGCATCTTCGTGGCCTCCCCCTGACTTGCCCAAACTGTAATACCATAAGGGAAATAAAAAGTGATCCAGCAAATGAGTGCAGGATGGATACAGAAGTGACAAATACTGACAAATTACCCTTTTAGAGTCTAGCAAGGTTTAATCTAAATATTATTTTTTCTTGATGATATGAGATCTAAGAATTTATTGTTGTCTTATGGGTGAGAAAGGTTGTTCATTCTTCTTTTCCAACCTTTTTTAATTTTTTACCCATTTAATTCATTGTGCTTTAAATTACATGAGAAAGTATTATCTTACATTTTCAAATTTGTTAGTATTTCATTTCCTCCTGGGCTTGGGAGTAAGATGAAGGTCAGCATAAATCTGTATTATTCAGGGTTAGGAATATTAGCATATCTCACAAAAGTCTCACAAAACGGGACTATTAATAGTAGCAAGTAGCTTTCATCTAGGAGAAACATAATGACTGCTTCATCTAGAAGAAACACAGTGGCCCATGGCTGCAGTCTTCTGGAAGTGAAACCTAGACTAAATGTGTTGGCTGATTTCTAATTTCTGCAATAGAAAATAGGTTAAGAATGAGAAGCTGTATATGAAATTGGAGTTGATTTTCATTTCACCAGATTTGAATGCTGCTTCTTTCAACTTGCTTTTATATAAATGGCTTACAAAATAAAATTCAGCATTTTCTATATTAATTTTGTTTATTTAATCTTATCTAGCTCTATACCCTCACTCTATACTTTGTAACATGAACATAAGAGGAAATGTGTGCAATTAGCTCTTCTAGAATATGGGCTGAATAATTCCTGCAGGCTGCTTCTTTTCCCTTACAGATGTTTTTGAGTAATATTTTAATCAGATTCACATATTCTGATGACTAATTATATTGCCAGTGGTTTTTATTTTGTCTTAAACTTCTACCCCAGATGATCTGCAATGTGGATTTTTGTACCATGTTCCCAGCTCTGGCTTTGAGCTGAGCAGGACATGTCAGCCTGTGGCCAGGAGCTGCTGTGGCAGCACAGAGGGGCAGCCCCTGGGCACCACAAACCCCGAGTTGTGGAGTAACCACGTTCCTTTGCCTTGGGTGATCCACAAGGGGAGCTGCTGGGGATGGGGTTTTTATTCCAAGAAACCACATATCCTACAAGATATCCACGTGGGAGGAAATACCTGCAAGTGGGGATGGCTCAGGACATCAGGTTAGGGTTGTTCATCTCTATTGCTGGAAACTTTGTAAAAAGATCTCAAAGGCAGGTAACAAAGGGACAAAAGTAAAGGGTATTTCTAGACTGTGTGTTGTATTAATTATGGTTCCTAGCACTTTTCCCTCCTGTTTAATTGAAAGAGTTTTACTCTCATCTTTCAATGTAGCTTTTAAACTTTTTCCCTCTCTGCGTACAGTTATTTTTGAGTAAATGTATATTATGAATTGATACACACCTTTTATAGATACCAAAGTCACAGTAAGTGTTGTTCAGACTTGTCTGCCCTTCTCATTGCTTTGTTCAACATCAGTGTCAAGTGGCACTTAGGGTTTGAGAACGTTCCATTTTATTAATTTTCCCCCAAACAGTGCTTTTGAGACAGTGAATTTTGTTATTGTCCAGTCAAGCTAAGGTCTTTTAGAGCAAGTATTTTGCTGTGACAGATGTGGCAGGGTCATAATGTATGCTTGGAATTTGATTTTCTGCATAATTTGGTATAAACATACTTCCAGTTACACAATCAGAAAGTATCTGATGTCATTTGCTTGAATTGACTCTTACTTGAATCTCCTTGAATTGTTGAGTAGGAGAGCTGCTTGTGAGCTGTGCACTGTCAGTGGGACCTGATGAGTGATGCAGGATTTACAGCTCAGCACTAGAGACTTCTCAGTTATTTTCTTTATGACAAAACAACTTGTGGATGCTTGCACCTTTTGATTACCATGGAGAGGTTTAGGTTATGCTGCTGATCACAGATGGGGGGTGGAACTTTTGCTGTAAAGCAATAAAGCTCCTGGTGAAGGGAGAATCTCCAAATTTATTTTTTATGTACTTGTAAATTTTTGTTGAGGCCAGAAAAGTTTCCCAGAATATTACATAATTTCCTTTTATAAGGAAGATGATATATATTTATAAGGAAGTGTATATGACTAGAAATAAGACTTCACATTGTGCCTTTTTCAAAAATCCTCAGCCCTCCTCTCTCCTAGCTGAGTTGTTCCAGTGCTTCTCCATAAGGAAGACCTTCCCTCCCATTTTGTGTGGGTTTGTGGGCAGGGTGTGCTGTGAGCATTTGTGAAGGTGGGCACAGGGGCTGCAGGGGCCAGGGCTGCTCTGCCAAAGGCATCAGAGCCCAAATGGATTCCTTCCAGGGTGTCCCTAATTATTCCTCCTTCAGAACCGCAGTTCTTCCTCTGCAACAAGGGGCACTGCTTTTCTCTGATGTGCTCAATGTGTCTACAACTATCTTTTATATCTTTGCCTGTGGGGAAAAACATAATTGAGTCATTCTTCCTGAAGCCTGTGTGGTTGTGTGTTCAGCCAATGCAGGGTTCATTTCAAAACTCCTATTTATGGTTGCATTGATTATTTTTATTTAAGCCTGTAATTCTGTCTCCAATCTATCTTTTTAATTTTTATAGTTCACTACCTATTGAACAGCAAATTCAGCTATGTTTGGTTGTGTGCATATTTTTTTAGAAATACAATCTCCCGAATCCAGAATTCTCAGTAGTAGCTAATAGCCTACAGTACTTGAAAGCTCCTTTTTCTTTTTATAACCTATCTCTTTTTCAATACATTTTCTGATTACTGCAATACAGTTCGATTTTTATTGGATCATTTTAGAGCATAATAATTCATTTCTGACCTAGTACCTCTTGTCCATGTCTGAAGTACTCCACATTATTTCAGTCACTCATTTTTGTTGACGTCTTTTCTCTAAAGGCAGTCTTCTGTGATTTCTCTCAAAATATCTTTCTGGCATCACCATTTTAGACTTGTGATATCCAATTTCTTTTTAATACAAAATCAAATAGAAAGCTTTTTCTGTACTTCACCAGTACTTTTCTGTACTTCTAGTGGATTTTTTTGAGCTTTCTTCTAGCTATCTTATTCATTGCTTGGTGGCTAATAATGGCAAAAACAATACTAAGCTGTACATGCAATAAAATAAACACATTTATTTGCAGTTGCTTTGCAACTCAAACAGTGCTTATTAATGTTAAATAGCCTTAATAAGTAGAGTCTAAAACAACTGAATTTTTGCAGAAATCTGTGTAGATTTTTTTTTTTCATTCATTTCTTCTATAACTGTTTAGATTGAATTATTAACTACCTTCTGTTTGGACAAAAGAAAAAAAACTGCATTTCCCTTCAGGTTTTGCAGAAAGCTAAACCAAATCCTGCAGTTTCATTTGGGCTCAGTAAGAGCTCTTGACATACTGAATCATGGTCACTCTTAGGGAAAGAAGCTTCTAGTAAGAGAAATGGCAGTGAGTTGCCACTTTCAAATGGTTTTAGATTATTTTCTTCCAAAGCTCCAGATTTGTGCAGTCATGAAAAAAAAATCGTTCCTGTGCATGGACTCATGTAGGTGGAAGTGGGCTCTGGACAGCTGGCAGAGCTCAGGTTCTGGGTTCCCACAGGGGAGATTCTGGAGTCAAAATGTGGAAACAGAGCCTTGGCCAACTGGGGAGCAGGAGGGGCAGCCCACAAAGTGGAGATGTTGGACTGTTGGCTTGGCCAGCTCAGATCATGTTTTGATGATCATCTTCGGCAGAAGTTTTCTGTATCACAAAAACCCAATCCTGTCTCCCGCCCAGCTCTCCCTCTTGTTGCTGCCCTTTGGGCTTGTGATGATGGAATTTGAAGATTTAGTTAATTTGCACAACTAATACATCAAAATTCCAGTTAACTTGAAAAATGTTGCGAAATTCCTCAGCTGAGAGAATTTCTTCTCTTGGTTTAATGTATTGATCAATGTGCAAATACAAGAAGAGCAAACATCCCAAAAAGCAGCTGACAGGGCAGTCAAGCATCTCCTCCTTTTCATATGAATAATAATTGTATTTGGAAGAGTTCTTCAACTGGCTTCTGCCCAGCAGCTTGTGATGGAATTTCAAATGTGGGCCCTTTTTTGAGTGCTTACAGTGAGTCACCAGAACAGGAAGAAGACAAACAGGGACAATTCTCTACCACAAGTAGGTCTTTCTTACAAGCTCACTGTTTGTTTGATTTAATTACTTCTAAAAATATTTCCTCTACATGTGTTCTAGAGGTAGTGATCTGAAAACAGATGATAAATATTTCAATGTTGGTTTGGGTTTTTTTCTTATTGGCCATTTTATTTCCTTAAGACTAGCACAACAGGAAATAACCTTCTGCTCATCTACCCTGGTTGATTATAAATACCTACCAAATTCAGTGGCATTTCTTAATTCCTCATCTTTAAATTAGTTTCTTGACTTTTCTCTCAAATGTAGATTGTTCTGCTAACGTGAGGGCACTCAGGGGATTAGTTAGAGACCTGGTTCTGGCATGCTTCTGGGTCACTTCACTTCTGTGATAAACTGGTAACTGTGACTGAAATTTATAGTCATCCTAAAAGAAAGTATACAAGAAGTAGCAAACCTGCTTTCATTGAGCTGTTATTTCAGAGGCTGAAATATGACAAACTGTAGTGAAAGTATAGAGGAAGCCGTAGTTACTCCCATTCTGCTGGGTGGAATGGAAAGCATTTGGAAGTACTCTGTGTTCATTACACCAGCTTGCATCTTCTTTGCAGGTTGTGTAGTACTACTGGAAATGCTTACCTATGTTCAGTATATGCAATGAAGTTTTATCAGTTAATGAAATAGTAGGAAAAATGCAAAAACTAAGTCAAATCAGAATAACACACTGTCATAGAGGCAGGACATAACCAAAGACTTGGTTAACTTTGTTAACCTTATCAGCTGGTTGGTTTCTAATCTCCCAAACAGTGCATCCAGACAGTGATTTTTATTATTTGCATTAGAAGAAATCTAATAGATTCTCATCAATATCAAGACTTATGTTACTTTCCATTACACAGATACAGGTAAAAGATGAGCCAGTCCTCTGAAGATGGTGTATATATATACACTCATATATACATTGATTATTTTATCTCTTATCTTCCACAGGCTCATTCTAAGCCTCATGCAATATGCATAAAGCTCTTCAATAAGGAATTTTGTTATTAACTGGGAAGAACTTCTTTCTTATTCTTATCTGTTTTTCAGGTGGTATCAGATCAGACTTTGCAGTCTGTTTATTTTCTGAACTAACTGTTTAGTTTCTGCAGAAAAAAGATTTTATGATGTCAGGGATAATTGGTTTTTGTATTTTTAATTTATTGATACCTTTGTTTCCCGCACCATGTTTTGTAGCATAGGGGTAGTAGCAGTTGAAATAGTTGAAATAGGGGAATGAAACACAATGAAACAGACTATTAAAAGGGATACCTGCTGCCTTTATTGCTGTTGGCTATGTTTTGAAGCATTAATTACCAAATGTACTTAAATATAATATTTTCAATTTTTAAATTTTAAAAATATAGGTGTTTATTACAGTATTAAAATTTAGCTGCCTGGGCTTTTAATATCTGAAATGTGGGGATGATAACATGACACAGTGTTAGGGACATAAAAATATTTAGGAGAAATTGTCATGGAATGTTAGAAATATGATTCTTATCTGATATTTAAACTGCAGACGTTAAAGCATCATCCCTGATACACAAGTCAAGACTGAACATTTCAAAGATCCAGAAGGATACACGGTAAATTGAATGAAATTCAGTGTGTGGGATAGTAACCAAATATAAAATATTTAATAGGAGCTACTTTGGAAAGCAGTAATGCTGAAAGGGGCCTTAAGGGCCAGTAAATGAGAGAAATGGAGCCAACAAGTCAAATGCTACTTTGAGCTGTATGTGTACATGTGTCTTGTCAGGGAACCTTGAAGTATAGCAGCTGTCATTAACACTTCTCAGATGAGTCACTTCTGAGCATTTCAACACCAGGCATGTGTAAAATGAAAGGATCTCAGAGCAGCACAAAATGCAGTTGTGTCTTTGGGACTTGTTATTCAAGGAAAGGGATTTTTTGAAGGCCTGAATCTGTAGAGAAAGTCTGAGTTACTCAGATAACAGAACCGAGGTAGGGGTGCAGGGCGGGAGGGGCTCTGTGTGTCTCACCTCCCGGGTGATGCTGCTGTCACCAGGAGCACACGCAGAGAGCAGAGCCACACACCCAGCAGGGCTGGCCCAGGGGCTGCAGCTGGCGGCCTGAGAACTTAGATATGAAATCACAGGCAGTTTCTAAGCAGTGTAGTCATTCAGCATGGGAATAATTTGCCAAGGAACCGTACTTAGTACTTGGAGCCCTTGTGCTATGCGGGTTAATATGAGGGTCGCTGTCTGAAACTTGTTCTGACTGTGAAGGTGATCAGACTGGATGGGTGCCTTGGCTCTGTCTTTGCTTCTGTAAGGCTATTATGTTTCTACTGACTATTATTTTTTTCCAACTTGTTTGTTTTAGAGTAGTATGAGGCAATAAATGAAGTGGTAGAGGTTTTGTGGCTGCAGTTGTTAAAAACCAGCCAACACATCTGATTATATACTACAGAGGACGTGACAAGCCTGTGATTATTGATTGCTGTTCTTCATCATTTTGTAGTCAAAGGAAATAACCCAATAGATCTTTCCATCTCTGACTTGTGTGTATTGTCTGTAGATGTAGCAGCTGCCCTAAACATTTGGCAACTGGCCCAAGCCCAAAAATTAACACTAAAAAATTAATTTTCTATTAGCTAATAAGGACAAAGGCCATTCAATTTCTTGTTTATGCAGGAAGCTTATTGAATCTGAAGATGATACATCTGGGAACAGGCTGGTGGGATCCATTTGTAAAATGATAATGCCTACACATCACAGAACGACTTGTACAATAATCAGTTAGTCATTCAATAAAGGGGATTTTTAGTAGAGTACAGGTCAAGATATTTATCTATGGTAACCTAAACAGGCAAATGTTTATTAAAGATTTAAGGAAAAAAATTAAAGAAATCTACATCTAATCAAACTGTGCCAAGATTAAATGAGAACTTTTCCTTTATTATCCTACTGCATTGCTGCCCTCCCTGACAAGGTGTTAATCACAGCTTCTTTGTCTTCTGTGTAGTTTGCACTTCAGATTCCAGGTGTAGCAAGGTTTGTTTGTTTTAGTTTTTCATCTATTCCAGTGCATTGGCTTTCCTGCCTCAGTCGGAGGCAGTAGTTGCTTTGTAGTCTTTTGGTTCCTAGGGCCCTTCATTAAGGGTGGAGACTGCTAATTAATCCAGTTTTCATTTTGAGTGGCTGATCTGCAAAGTGCCTGTCTGTGCAGTGCATCTCACCTGTAGTTATAGTTCATCTCCTCTGTTAGAAGCAGGCTTTGCTGAATACTTCCTGTGGAAAACTCTGAACTGGAGATGTGCTGTATCTCTTGAGCATTGTTTGTATATCTTGCCAAGTGCTTGACATGGAAATTAAAGTAAGACCTGGCTGGTCAGTTTCCCTTTGATGCTGGAGCAAATCCTCCTGGAAATTGTGCTAAGACACATGAAAAAAAAAGGAGATGATTGGTGATAGCCAACATCAGTTCACTGAGGGCAAATCATGCCTGAAAAATTTGGTGGCCTTTCATGACAGGGTTACAGTGTTGGTGGATAAGGGAGGAACAGCTGACATCATCTGCCTGGAACTGGGCAGAGCATTTGACATTGTCCTTGTGACATCCTTGTCTCCAAACTGGAGAGCCATGGATTTGATAGAAGGACCACTTGGGTGGGTGACTGGACTTTGAGAGTTGCTGTCAACATCTCCATGCCCAAGTGGGAGCCAGTGAGGAGTGAGTGACATTGCTCAGGTCAGAGATGGAACCAGCACAGTTTAACATCTTTGTTGTGACATGAGCAGTGGGGTCACCCTCGGCAGGTTTGCCAGTGCCCCCGAGCTGTGGGGTGTGGGTGATGATGGAGGGAAGGGATGCCGTGCAGAGGGACCTTGATGGGCTGGACAGGTGAGTCTGCACAAACCTCATGAAATTGGACAAGTCCAAGTGCAAAGCCCAGCACCTGGTTTGAGGCAATCCTTAACTGAAAGTTATTGTGAGGAGAATTCTGCTTGTCTAAACCTTACAGACTTGCTTTGGAGTAGAGCTAACAGTGATTTTCTTATCTGTGGGCTGAAATGTGGCTATTTTGAGACGGTTGGAAAAATTTAAATTGCTTTGAAACAAATGTAAATCAAGGGCTGCCACTGTTCATTGAGAACCAGAGAAATTTGACTTGTATTTGAATATAAAATAGTATATTAACTTTACTGCAAAAGATCAGTGTTTTTAAATACATTTACAAATGCATTTGGTCTGTGGAAAAGGCTGCCTTCCCTTTCATTATCTATTGCAGTTGTGTGCTACTCTTCTTTTGTGACTGCTGCATCTACTGATGCATAGAAATGTACTAAAGGCATTTTATTATCTCACACTGGAGCATTACACTTCATGACTGCCCTATGAGCATTAAGGCATAGGAAACAATGACCCTTGGCCTAGAGTTTTTTTTAACAAGGTCCAGAATTCAAGTTACGTGTCAGTCTGGTTTTGTTTTAAAAGCACAGAGAGTGGCTGTGACTGCAGCGATCTCCAGCAGCAGTGTGTTCTGTGAGCTGGCAATTACAGGGCATCCAGGCAGCTCAGCCCAGCTCAGCACTGGTGGCAAAGCCCAGTCACAATTTGTTTTGTTTTAAAAAGTAGCCAGCACTTTTAGTTCCCTTCTGACTTGTTTACTTGGGCAAAAACATTTGTTTGAGCTGGGAGTTTTACCTGAGGAGGGGCTGCATGATTTGACATTCCCTGAGCCACTTGACAGAATAGGAACAGAATGTGTTCTTGTGCTCTAGAAGTTCTAAAATTCAAGCACTTTGCTGGCATTATCAGACATATTTCTGCTACCTCATTATGAAGTAACTTATAAGAGCTAATAATAGCGCATGGCAAAGGCACTCGTTATGTGTAAATACACGTGACTAAATTAATTTAATTATTGCTGTCATTTACATGCTGACTAATCCATACATTTTATGAATGAGAAGGTTTCAGCCCTGCTGTATAAACCCATTTATACAGGAGCAGAATTTGCTTCATCATATTGCCACAACACATACTGAAATCTCTGCCTTAATTCTTCATATAGGCAAAGATCACAGAGAAGTGAGCAGGGGAATGAAATAAGAATGTGTGTACATTTTGTATATCACTATGTCATAAAATTAAACAAAACGTGTTCCCAAGCAAGTTGGAATAGTGATCTTCTGTATTGAGAATATAAATGTGCCAAGGGAAAGAGTTCTAAAACAAAGGAAACTCATGTTCCTATATTCCTCAGTGTAAAAATGCACTGGGAAATTAAAGGCTTCTAGCAAAAATGATTTAACAATATGTTGCTATTGCTGTTAAACTTGAATCTTTGCAGCCCTCTGAATATCTGTGCCTAGAGGTGTATTTTCAGTGTTGTTTTATTCTTCATGTGAAACAATGCTGCTTTTCTATATTTATTCTCCTACTCTTACAATAATGATCATTTACAATAATGATCATCAAAAATATTTCTCGTGTCCGAATTAAAGATCTCTACATATGTACATTGTGTTATAGTCAGTGATTGCATTTTCTGCCTGTGACCTCTCCCTGTCATTTTGAGTCCACAGAAGAGAATGTTGTCATTATGATGACAAACTATTTGATGTTTTACTTCATTCTAATTGTTCAGTGTATAACCTTAAGTCTTATATATTGCCACTGTTCAAACCTTGTTCTTACAGTAGTATTAAATTCCTATTGGCAGTTGTGTGATGCTGATCACTATGGTGATCATCACAATGTTATTCAAATACTTCATCTATGTTTATGTATTTCTCTTTGCAATAACTCTGGGAAACAGTGGGGGATATTTACCTCTCTTTTATGGGTGGGGATTGAAATTAATATAAATTAAATGAAAAATACCTGCTAAACTGGGGCATCTGTTTTGAACTGCTCAAACACCTGATTTTTTTTTGAATACTTTAATATTAGTACAATATATGAGTAGGAATAGCTCTCAGTGACTTAAGTTGCAACTCTGTAGATTTATAAAGAAAGCAAAATAAGAAGTGTAATCATCATCTGGCATCAGTTTCAGGTTTTGAGCAGTTTCTAACATCTAGGTTCAAATATTACCATTTACTCTACTTGAGCTGGCAAATGTTGATAGCAGTGGGAAGCTGGGGGTTTTTTGTAGATTCTTTTTCTTTCTCTCGACTGCTTTCCTTGAAGTTGAGCTCTTCCCCTGGTCTGTCCCAGGCACTTTCTTTCCAAGCCTGAGATTTGCCCCAGAGCTTTTATTTAATTTCTTCCTTACCTAATTTCTTCGTTGTGGACCTTGCATTCAGATTCCAGTCATCGCAGCATCTCCAAGAGATCTGATCTCACTGTTCCTGCTCAGATTGGTTTTGTGGGTTCCTCCTTTCTCTCCTTTTCTATTTATTCTGATTTTAATGATTCCCCCTCACTTCTTGTTTCTTTTTGTCTGGTTTCTGTCCAGATGGTTTCATCATATCTTCTCTCTTCTGTAGCAGTTTCAATCAGCTGTCTGTCCTCTCCATCACACTGAAGTGCCTTTAAGCAGAGGTCTTTGGGAGTGCAGAAGGAGGAAACCCCTGTCAGGCTCATTCCCCAGTGCTGTCCTTGCTGGCTGAGTGCAGGGAGCAGCAGGAGCAGAGACCTGAGCACTGTGGCCCTGGGCTGAAGTCTCCTCAGCCCCTCTACAGTGAGGTGTGAGCATTTTCTGGTTACCCAGGGGCCTCTGAGGACTTGTGTGCATTCAGTTTGGATGCAGGACTGACATAAAGGCTAATGCTACCACAATTTGCAAATCTTCTGTTCCAGCAACAGCTGGGGGCCCTGGAGCATTTCAGAGGAGGGGTCTCCAGTGACATCTGTAAAACACATTGTCCCCAGCATCATCCTCAGACATGTCTGGGTGAATGTGAATAACCATCCTGCTTCCCTCAACACCCTGAGGTAGGGACCTGGTATGAGAGATTAATTCCAAATGGTTAAAATTTTAGAACAAAATAAATGTTATATTGCAGTAAGGAATTAAGATTAGACAAATAGTTTAAGTGATAAACCACCTTTCTACAACTTTCTCCTGAAAATAATGCTTTCAAAACTAATTCAATTTCTGAAGTTCTGTAACATTAAGTTAGTGATCTGCTCCCTACCCTTGTTCCCCAGAACATCCAGAACCTGTTGTAGTTTTGCTTTGTAAATCCACACACTGGTCAATGTAATTTCTGCACACAGTACATAACAATTGATTGACAGCATTAAAAATATATGTAAGCACACATGCAGATCTCAGCTCAGTGAAAGATGTGATGTGTGGCCTGAGGGTTTTTTTAATTTACAGGTAATGTGATGGCTGTTTCCCGATTTTCAGCTGTGTAGTGATTATCATGATGTAATTGCAGTTTAAAAAACAGCCAGTGAGCAGTCATATTGCAGTGTTTTACATTATGTCTCATTCTTGCAATATTCCAGAAGCCATTCTGGAGTAAACACATTCACCAAATAGTCAGCATGACTGTATACAAATAATTCACCTGCTCTGTGGAGAGTTGAGACAAATCCTGCCCAGTGTCACCTGGCTTCTGAATGAAACACTATGCAGAGTTTACTGAAGAGTTCTGTTTTATTAATGGGTGTGAATGACATGCATAATCCAGCCAGGGAGTATCAATTGTTAGTTTGGATTGCTCTCATTTGTTCTGATGCATATTTGATGGTTTGAGAAGTGCAGTATTCCAGGGAACCTGTCCTAACAGTTGGGGGGAAACAAAAAAAAATCCATTCCTGGTAGAATCAACTTTATTTAGGAGCACTAAAAAGAGTGGTATCATATAAATGAATTCAAAAGTCTGACTTTTAATTTCTATTGCTAATATGTCTGGATTTATGTGTAGTTCTGTTGCAGCATGTCTCACCCTAGTTCCTTTCTGAAACTGTGATTGAGCCAAATGCATTTTTCCACGCAGCATCATAAGTAAGTTCCAAAAAATACTATGCCCTAACCCATGCTTATCTACACTGATGTCCTTGAAAAATATTCATTTCATGAATATAAATGTAATTATTCCCAAGAGTACAAGTATTTGTTTATGCTGCTGGTTAGGCTTCTTATAGAAAGCACTATTTTTGCTAATAATTACTTTAAAGTTAATACTTCCTATTACCTTGAATTATTTATGAAATTAAGCATGTGCTGCCACTTAGTGACCAGACAAATGGAGAAAACTTCCTTGCTCTTCACTTTTGTTGGTTGAGTTAGGCTCTTAGAAAGTGAAAATCCCACATTTTCTGTGTTTTGTGGTTACTAAAAGCTACAAACAGCTACTGTAAGGAGCAAGTAATTTTGCCTCTGCAGATTTTCTTGTTGTTCTAAAGGCTTAGCTGGGGTTCACCTGAGCTGTTGTGCAGTGCCTTGGCACACAGCTGTGGTCTGAGTGGTAGAAGAGACCCACTGCCACATTTCCTCCTCTGAAAAGTGAGACTCTGGAGGAATTTTTTCTCCTCTTGTTTGTTAATTCTCTTCTTCATCTCCATGCTTTGAGAAAGGAGATACCTTCTCTTTGTATTTTATCTAGGGCCTTCTATCAACCCTAAATCTACTCACTTCCTCTGCCACACTTATAAGAGAAATTCTCCTATTTCACCTACATTTTGTTCATCAGTGGTTTTAAACTGTTTCCTGACACTTTTCCCAAGAGGAATGTAGTTTCTTAACACAGACCAAAGTATGGGCTTTTTGCATCTTTGTGTTCTAGAATATGCAACTCAAGCTTAGCAGATGTAGTGCTTTCCTTCCATCCTTCACAGCTCTCTGAGCTAGCAGCTTTATGGTCCTTAAATCCTTTCAGTTTATACTTTTTTCCTCTGTTTTTCAAGTTGCTGAAATGCTTTATAAGAGATGCTTTCCAGGAAGTGCTCAGTGTGCCATTCCTCTAGAGAGTCTCCTCCTCAGGAGTCTTCCAATCACTTAGAGGCCTTCCTAGAGGTCGCACATGATGTATTAATAATGCCAGAGAAGGGCAGATGAGGCTACCTGCAAGCCTGTCTGCACCACCAGTACTAGTTTTAGGAGTTTGTGCCAGTAAAACTTACAGGGGGAAAAATCCGTGAATGGAAGCAGAATTTCTGCAGCCTTCCTCTACTTGAGGATTTTTCCTATGGCATTAATGTAAAAGAAGCTCAGTATTCTGGTCCAGTCATAGAGACAGTTTTATAATCTGTTATGTTCCACTGAGGTTGGGAATTCTTGCTTTTTTAACACTTACAGGGGACAATGATTGACTGCTTGGCTTGGAGGGCAGTCTGGCTTCCAGGTTAAGAGGGAAGAGAAAATCTGATGGTCTTCCCTAAGAACCATATATTTTGTTTCTAAACCAGATTCAACTTTTTTATATTAGTAACATATAATCATGAAAAGCCTAATTTATTAGAAGCAAAACTGTTCAACTCAGGGATTTTAACATCCTTATATTGGCCTTATGTTAATTAAGGAGTAGAAAAATCTTTATTCACCTGCATATTGATTTTAAGTAATACTACTCTGGTTTTGTGTGTAGAAAAAAACATGTATCTTCATGGAGAAGCTTTAGAAAATAAGATGTTCTCCTGTTACCAAATTGTTATTACAGAAATCGTAACAATGTTCTACTGAACTCTTTTAAATAATCCAGAAATTGTTCAGTTCAGTGTCACATGGCTTGTGAGCACTGGAGTGGAGGAGTGGCCTCAACTCTGCCTTGGGTGGCTGCGGGTGACCCCAAGCAGCTCAGCTGTGTTCAGGTGCCAATGCCAGATCAGAAATACAATTTTCACTGCCTTAGTGCAGGGGCCTCATGCACCATGAACTGTGGCGATGTGTCATGAGAAGGTGACAGAGGAAACAGGGACAGAAGGGTGATGTACAATGAAATATAGGTGCGCGTTAAAGCAGAGAGGGAGATGGGGATTACCCAGAAACAAATTGTGGTGGAAAGAAGAGAGAGGGGAAAATAGAGGGAATTTGTGAAGCTGGTGGAAGCCAGCCTCAAAAAAGAGTAAAGAGGTCCTGAAAATGTTGTAGGAAACAACATACTCTCATGCTGTGCACTTTGAATCCTAGATAAGCTGTTGAAGTGATTTATTCTTTTTCCATGGATAAAACATGTAGGAAATGTTTTTATTCCATCCAGCAGTGAATGCACTCCCATCAAACAACCTGCTCAAGCAGCAGTTTCCCTGAGCTGACACCTGTTTCAGTATCCACAAGAGTATTTAAAAATGCTGCCAAAAAGAGAGAAATATAGTATTAACTTGGTTCTCACAGAGCCTCTTTCTAAATGGATGACTGGTCAGGATGCAAAAATGTTTTGCTGCATTAGAAAGTGCATTAGCTCCATTTTGCTTTAGCACAGTCCTGCAGTGAAGTGGTTAATAATGGATCCTGATGCTTATAATCAGCTTTGCAGGTTCCTGTCAGAAACCACAATGGGCCATGAGGGTGCCCTGGTTGTGAGTCCAGCCAAGCCAGCCCTGAGCAGAGCACAGAGAGCATCAGCTGGACACACCCTGAGGTGCCTTTGATGATGTCTGCAAAGTTTATTCTTTCTTTAATAAGAAATAGAGCCTATTTCAAACTCAAAGTACAATGTATCATATTTGTGGAAGGTAGAAAAGATGGCTGAATCATAACATTATGATTTTCATGTGTTCTCTTGTTTCATGGATTGCAGGAGATTTTTTTTCTTCCCATTACTGGCTGTTTGCCCGGAATGACAAAAATACATAGTGAGATGTTTAAATAAAAAGAAGTCTTGTTTTAAAATACTTGCTTTCTGAAACCATTTTTCCACAAGAGTCCCTGTCTTCCCAGCACATACTCAAAGCTGGGGTTGGCTTTAGTGACTGTGCTCCTAGGAGGAAAGGATAGGATCCTCCTAATTTCCTTCCTCCAGTGTTTGCATTGGGAATGGGGTAGTAGAGAAGAGACAGCAGGAAAAGAATGTACAACTCCCTTGAATTGGAACCCTTTATGGTTCCAATTCAGCCTGTATTCCACAGTCCATAGCTCAATTAAATTAACTTTCTTTTCTTGCCCTTTTTTTTTTTTGTAAACTCAGTCTGGGGTTGAAAAACTAAATGCATAGGTATGTGCCAGCTGACTTCTATGGTTTTGCTTCAAGTTTTATTTTTTAAATTCCATTTTGAGTACTGTGGAGATGATAGAAGTCAGTTCCTGTGTGTTTTCAGGCTCTGGACTGGCAGCACTGCAGGGGTGGGAAGGACACTGTTTGTTATGTTACCCTGAAGCTGTTCTTTTATCACTCTTAAAATGCACTGACACCTTAGATCAGCCTGACCACCCCAATGTGCCATCTCTGTGATGGCCTGGTGACCCTGCTCAAGGTCAGAACTGACCTGTAGAAAAACCAGTTCCTTTTCTCTGTTAATTCTCAATGCAGAACCCTGAGCTAGCTCACAGTGCAGTTGCACAGGGGGCCAAGCCAGGTGAAGGAACCAGAGGAGGTCAAGCAGAATTGTGGTTTCTCCAACTTTTCTCTCACACATTAAATTAATTTACAGTATCCAGCTTCTCTGCAGGTTTATTAATTGACATGTGAGCAGTGAAGACCTGCTGATGGATAATGAAAAGTTGGCAGGGAATTAAAAAAAACCTGTTGTAACAATATGTGCTTGTAAAATCACATTTGGAAAGCACACTAGACTTTGTTTTCAACAAGTTTTGTCTTCCATTTAATTGTTTTGATTAATATCTCAATTTATTTGTGTTCTACCTCAGCTAATGAAATTATAAACCCTTGCATCACAGGAAAGGCTGACTCTCAATACATTTTCCAAGTATAATAGGCTGCAAGCTCAATTTTGCAACATTAGTCTTTCCTTCACTTTTCCAATACTGGTGGTTTTCTGTTCATGGTAATGCCCTGTGAGTCAGAGGGGAGGTCTGAAGCTCATGCAGCACCTTCTGGCTTGATGTGCTCCTTACTTAATAACTTCTTTTTGCCCTACAAAAAGGTTCTTCACGCTGCTATGTTATCATTTCTCAGATCAGCTTATTTTTTTGATTCCTTTTGGGTTTTGAGAGGTATAGAGGTAAGATCTAGCCTAATATGCTCAAGCTCTTCATGTAAGTTGGTCCTTGCCCATCAGTTCAGTCTTATTTGTCCTGTTTATTTTCATGCAAGTTTAGTTTTCATGACTGTAAAAGAAGTGATCAACTCACTTTTCTTTGTGTTTTGTGCTCAGTGGTTACTTTAATTGATGCTCTCTTGCTTTTTCCTCCCCAACATTCCTGTTATGGCTGAAGGCTTGGAAATGGCTGGTGGAGGTTCACTGCCTAGTACCAGTTTCCCCAGTATCACTGAGATTGTTTCTAGACACTCAGGAAGGTGGGAACTGCCTCTGGGACTTTTCACTGCCAGGAGAGATCCTCAGGCTTAGGTATCATAAGGTCTTGATTCTGCAGAATTGTTTTGAAAGGTCAGTTGGGAAAAAAATCCTCTCTTTTCTCGAGAATACATATAAATGTCCTGTGATTTTGTTCTCAGTTAAACTGATGATAAAAGAATTGCAGATTCTGCTGAGTGAGTTGTTCCCTGTGCACTTGTTTCAGCAATATATTTGTAAAATAACCATATTCCTTTGCAAAGATATTTCTGATCTCAGTGGAGAGAGAGAGAGGCCTCAGTGATCTTATCAAGAGTACTCTTGGGAATTCAACCCTGCAGCTGGTTTTCATATCTTTATTTTTCTGGTTTATTTTCCTTCCAAGAGTCACCAAATGCCACAGCTGGTGCCTCCTGAGCAGGAGCTCTCCCCCCTGCTGGTGCTGATGCCATTGGATCTCACTCAGTACTTAGGCTCAGTGAGCGGAGCTGGAGCTTTACAAATTGACATTTGCATTATTTTCTTCTGTGTGTTTGTGCATGTTGATCTTTTAAATCCACAACAACAGACAGTACAGGAAAATCTTTCCCATTAGGCTTTGTAGTTCTGTTACTGGGTTGTGAAATCTCATTTTCTTCTGCACCATCTAATCCAAAGATGTGATAGAATTGATTCCTAACAACTTCTTAGACTAATATTTTTCCTAATAGTTTGACTAACTAGAAATATATCTGACAATTTGTCAAGGCACATGAGAGATGTTCTTCATACCCTTTGAGTACAGCAGAAAATATTTATATAGAAGACATTTCCTTATCTCTCCATCTGTGTGATTTTCTTCTGCTTTGTGTTTTTTTTTGTTTCCACATAAACTAGGACATTTGGGAGGAGCAGCTTCAGCCTCCAGTTTACCTTGAATAGTAATGATCAGCAAAAAACTTTATTCTTATGAAAGACAGTCTTGAAATCAACTTCCTAGGCAGTGTTGCTGGGATTGGTGTGATCTCCCCAGCCACAGCATCCCCTCAAAATTCCTGTTAGCTACCGTGTTCCTGTGATACTCGATTCAATTATCCAGAGCTGCTTTATTTAATTTCCTCATGCCTGTTTTGTTTTGGGGTTTGGGGAAGAGGATGGAGATGGGGCGTGTGAAGCGTTTCCTCTGTGGTCCCAGAGCACGTGTGGGAGTGAGGAGAGCTGAGACAAGTTCTCCAGATGTGCTTGGAGCTCTGCCAGCTCTGCCTTACCTCCACAGAGTATGACAGCTCTCAAATGCAAATCATCCTCCTGTAGAAGCCTGAAACCATCTCTCATCCATGTGTGTCTCACACCATACGTAGGTGCCTCAGAACTGTTGGGCTATGGCAAAGCAATTCATATTAATAACAGGAAAGTTACCTCCAACCTTATTAATAAACATAATTGAAAAAATGCATATTAAATTCTAAAGTCAGGTTGAAATGTCAGACAAGGATTTCTCATGATATTTACTGATGCAGACTTTATTTCCTGAATCTCTGAAGTGAGAGAAAGGGTAATTAAAGCTACAACTGTAAAAACGTTAATGACTAACATATCACAAGAGAGAAATTTGGGCTCTTCAAAATGAAAAATCTTACCCATGCAGTGTGACTTAGATGACACTATAATAGGTGTGCTGGTTGATAGCCCTTATTTCTAAATTCTAACCTAATATATTAAAGATTTGCATTCACAGGAAGTGGTGGGCTTCAGGATGACAACAAGCAGAGTTAAATTACTATGATGTTATTAACTGAATATAGTTTTCTTCAAAATCTGGACTTCTAGAATCATAACCTTCCAAAGAGCCTAAAGCAAGAATCTGTGTTTGGAATTTTTTAGTTTTAATATTACAAGATAAGAATTTATCTAGTAACTCTTCCTGTGTAGGATCTTTTTCCTTGTTCCATCAGTTCTTGCAGAGTTGAGGACACATATTTGATGTTCTCAGTTGAGTTTTGTTTTCTTTATGATATAGAAGATTCTCATATAAAGAAGGCAAAGACCATTGTTTTCTTTTCCAAATGTAAATCTACTTTAATTAACATGAATGAGGAAAATTGCCATCAGATTTAAATAAAAGGAACTGACTTCCTCTGTCAAAACCACTTGGGAAAATAAGTAGAGGTGCTTCAGGGTATAAAACAACTGCCAGAAAGTTCTGTTGTTTATGGAGAGGAGGGAGATGAAGAGAATTTCTAATAAAGTATTTTCTTCACAGTGAGAGAAAACTGATAGGTTCAAACCAGTTTGTTCAAAAGTTACTTCAGTATTAAAGTTGTAGTTTTCAGATTGTCTGATTTAAGTCGATGTAAAGACCATTGCAAGCTCTGGTTTCCTTTGGGAAAGAAGTTACATCAGCACTTGTATTTGCTGATCTATGTTACAAATCAATAAGTAGCAACCATAAGTACAATACGATTTGAGCTTTCACCAAAAGAATTCTTCAAAATGAGTTGTGATTTTTAAAATACAAATAAATAAGAGAGCCATAACTTAAATTGACAAAAAGTGAGAAATTTAATTCAAATACTAAATCTTTACCTAATTGTCCCTATAAATGAATTCTCTCCTATAAAATCGGGATTGTCAGATGTGAGTTACAAAGTCATTCGTCACAGAACGTCAGCCTTAACTGTAATGAATGTTTTGTCATTCTGTTTCACACTCTTGAGTGCTTAAATCACTATTTATTTTCAGATTTGTCTTCCTCTATTGATTTTCCACAAAAATAACTATTTTTTCTGTGTCAATTAGATATTATATAAAGTATAACCTCTCATCTCACATTAAATCTTTTCCCCCCAGACCTAAAATATAGTGGGAAAAATACACCTTTAGGAATGCCTCTCACATTCTGCTGCAGATTTAGATTTTTCTTCCAGAACTCTCATAAAGTTGGCTTTTTCCTCGGTGGATGGATGGCGCTCTGAATTTCATAAAGATTGCATTTCATATCTTCTGCTGGTGTTTCTAAATACTGTTAGGAAAAGTCCAAGCAGGTTTCAAAGCAGGGGTTTGTCAACAATTTAATTATGGTATGCACAGCATGATGTTTACATGTGTTTAGTGTGGGCACTCACTTGCACACAGTTTGGTACTAGACTTGGGCTCTGAAATAGATTGAGGGATGAGTCTTTTCTGCTTCTCACAACATGGTAAGTGATTTCCATTGTCCACTGTCATCATCTAGTGTTTCTGTACTTCTTTCCTATCCATGTGTTCTAGAACTGACTGTGTTGACATGCCGGGTTCATTATTTTGGTCTTTTCTAGCAAGTACTCAGTAGTGGGATAAATGGCATAAGAGGTAACTGGAGGGAAAAGTAGTATGCAAAGAGATTCTTTTTCTTTTTCCTGAAATGTCTCTATGTACATGAACATTCAATGTTTTACTGTGTTAAATGGTAATGGTTGAAGTTACTTTCCTATCTTTAAATGTTTTTTCTTATTTTGATTTCAGCGAAACTTAGGTCATACAACATTTTCTTCCATTTTTTACATTATTAAGAAGAAATTAAATGTCATTATTCTGAATGTGTTTTAATTGCATGAGCTGTTTCATTATATGCAAATTTATTTTCTGACATATAAATGATCCCTGTGTGTCTGTAATAGAACTTTGGTGTGGGTTATTCTTAGCAGTGTATTGAATGGATTTAGCTTTTCTGCAACTTTTTCTGAGAAATATCATGTAGGACAATAGTAATTTGATCTATAATAATGTTTAGGAATTTTCTAATTAGAACATTAAAATAAACCCAGTAGTTGAGCAATATCTTCTCAAACAACATTAAATTAGCAACATACGGCTAATTATGTTGTTTCTATTCAAGAGGATATTACTAAGTTTCTGAAACAAAGCAGAACTAAAAATTAAGTCTCAAATAAATATTTCCTGAACATACTACAAAAATTCAGTTAGAATTATTAGGAAATCTGAATGGATAGGCTGAAGAGTCAGAGTTCACTAGATCATATCTCGAGATTGTTTTGTATGATCTACAAAAGCTTGGCTGAATCCTTCAGGCTGTGCTGTAGTGTAATGTTAGATGGAGAATGTTGGTGTGCACTGGACTTGGATAAGGCACACATCAGTATCTACTTCCTTTGTTTTCAGGTTGCAAGATGCTGAAGACTGAGAGTTCTGAAATGAATTCTGGAGATGTGCTGGTTAGCAGCAATAATTGAGTGCTTTCAGGAGCAGTACTTGTATAGCTGTGGTAATTTTGCTGAAATACCAAGTGTTTAAAAGAGATAAAAGTGAATTAGCTGGGGATGTTTTTAAGAGCAGTTGTACTGGAAATGGCTCAGTGATTAAACAAAAGAGGTAACATGGTTTTCAGCTGGTCCAGGGCAACTCTGTAGGAAGGAGGAAGGACAGTCTTTGGTTAGAAGCTGGGTTGGCATTTTGAGCTTCATGATCATTGGTTTATTCTGACTGATAAAGTTTTCGGTGGGTACTTACCTTTGTCAGGGAGGCACTGAATGAACTTTTATTGTAAGGATACTACAGCAGGTTACCCATCCAGTTAAAACAACCAGAAACTTTTTTATCCAGTCCACAAGGTAACTGAATCTTGTTCTTTTGTTTGTTGGGTTTTTTTGGCTGGTTTGGGTTTTTTGTAGGGGAGTGTCACTTTCCTCTTTTAAGTCAACAGACAAGTTTTTAATCAAGCTTTGCCTTTTGGTATTGTTTTTTCTCCTGTATCTGTGTGTTTTGGACTTATTTTCAGTCTAATTCATTAATAATTCAAAATGAATGTTCAGTAGCTTTGCACATATTTAATTTTTGTGACTAAATTGGAGTGCTTTCACATTGTCCTAATTATTGGTGCCTTATATTTGGCAAGCCTAGCTTTGAGAGACTGTATTTTAATTCCTTGTCAATGAGGTGAGAGGAAAACATTGTTAGCCTCCTTCTATCCAGCTGAGGCCAGGTGTTGTGCATTAACATTTAAGTAGTGCAATTAGGGCCAATTATGATTTAAAAAGAAACAATAAAACCTGCAGGAACACAGTTTGTCATCCATACTTTTTTGTGGTTTCCTGCTTTTGCTTCAGTTTTAGGCATCTGTTCTTACTTTCAGTCTTGATTACAGTAGGCCTTCAAGCTGACATTTGCATGGACAGGTTAGATGTGTGAGAAGGAACTCTGGGTGATAATGCAGAAAGGGGAACTTGGGTCAGATTGCACTTAATCACTTAATTCTCTATTTTGTTATACATCTAAAGGACATAAGGTCTGCTGCAAACTGCGCAGATCCCAGGGAAGCTGGGGTGCTCTCAGCTGCTGTTGAATATGTGTGAACATAACTGCACCAGGTGGCAGCTGTGGGGGTGGTTTTCAGAAGAATGGTAAATCTGATCAGCCAGTCTGAGACTTCAAAATGAAACTTTATTAGATTTATTCAGGAATGACACACCTCTTGCTGGGATGTCCTGTCAGTTTGCAATACCGAGTGTATATACCCTCCTTTACCTTGTAAATTCTCTTACTTAGGTACTAAGTACATGTTTTCCTGTGACACCTGAGCATCATAGTTTCTGTCTTTCTGCTTGCATTGTCCACATGTATTAATAAAATGCTTGTATTTGGTGTGGAGCTGTTACTGCTGTTGATTGCGTGCTCCTTCTGCATGCTTCCATTTGAGCTCAAGGCAAGCTAATATTAATTATACCCTAATTAGTGGGCCTACAATTTATGTCAGGTACTCTACTTGGACTACATTTCCACAGAAGCCTGAGTTTTCTGCAGTGATCTGGGAGTCCCTCATAGATTTGAGTTCTTTGATAGCCCCCTTCCATTGGCAGAGAGCTATTCCCTACTCTTCCATCCCCAACGATTATTGGGACTGAGTGTATCATGTCTCACTTTCCACTTGTGACAGGAAATCTTGCTACCTCTTCAATTCCATGCCGTTGACAGCATATTTTAAGTATCTGAAAAAAAAAAAAAGTTGGTTCTTCATCATTCTCTGCCTATGAGACAAAATATGGTGAATTTTAAATAAAACAGAATAAGGTATTTGTAATGCTGTTTGCATTTATACATGTTTGTGGCAGTAATGCAGTGACAAGTAAAATGTGAATCTTTTGTACTAACTGTTTTCTCTTTTTTCAATGTACCTTGAAATTGAGACTGCTTCTTCTGTCTTGTCAGACCTCTTAATGAACTAATGGGATGGCATAGTTGTCTCTCTACTTTCTTAGGTTCTTCTGTTCTTAATGCAATTTGACCTCAGTGCATTTCTGACCAGTTCTTTAATCTCATGATGATTCTGAGATGCAGATGTTCATGAAAATCCCAAGTGCTGGAAGAGGAGTACCTTTCTGTTTCTGTAAATTGACACATTAACTTGAAAGAAAAGCTAAGTACATTTAATACTGACATCAGTCTTATATCTGCTTCATCGTGGGATCCTTCACAGAATAGTAATGCAAAAAAAAAGTTGAACAGTTTGTTTTGTATTAATATTTAATCTGATACCAAAAGCACTTAAAGGAGCAGGGGAGATGTGAGTCTTCTGTTAGAAACGGCTTCTTTGCTGCACTGAGCAGTTGCTACCAAAGTAATGAAACCAAGAAGTTTGTTCAAGTATCATTACATTTTAAAAATTGTTCTGCTGGGAAAGCTTTTGTTTGAGTTTCTGTTTTTAAGGGTTGTTTCTTCAGAGTCAAGCAAAAAGCAACTTCCTTGATGTTAAACACAAAGGTACAAATTAAGGCTAATAAACTGATATTGAGTGAGTCAGAGAAATACTGATAAATGTGAATGCCTCTGAGAGCATTCTGCAGCTCTGAGCTGTGGAGAAACCGGACAGCTTTCTAAAGAAAATAATCAAATCAATGAAACATCAATTATTAATGCTTTGTAATGCTGGAAAATTGGAAGACCTGAAAGAAAATCGGTGTGCTGCTCCAATCCCAGAGAACAATGAGCACACCCAGGTTCTGCCAGCCAAGCTTTCCCCAGCTTTGCCTGCTTCCCTCAGAGCGTGTTGGGAGGCAGTGCTGACAGGGTGATGTGAGGATTTCAGCTTTTGTTTCAAGGAAAACAGTGTTCGTCAGTCATGGGAAAGCATGAAATTATTTCCATTGGGCCTCAAGGCACTCACAGGGAAATGGATTAAAAGGCTTAAGAAAATTTCATAATTTAGAGCTGTACCTTGTTTTTTGAAGCTTTAGTCGTTACTTGTGTACAATTCAGTCATAATTATTGTTTGCATCCCTATATGGTGTTCAGTGCCCCATTGGTTTGATCACTGGAGCATTGGATCTGACCCCGCAGTTTGGCAGCAGCTCAGACCCACCTCTCAGCCCAGTGCTGGGCTGCCTGCTCTTGCTGTGCACTGCTGTTGCCAGTAGCTATTGTTTGTGCACAAATCAAAAGTTGCTTATTGATTAATGGAGTTTGCAGGGGTAGGACAAGTGGGCACTAATGCTTGCAGCAATCACTTCAATGCTATTCTCCCCTCCCAAATCATACCTGGGGCATGGGTAACTGAGAAGTGCCATGTAGATTGGAATAGGTCCTTCATTGCCCATTTGGGGTTGCTGCAAGTTCTGCATCATCTTAATGTGTCAGCAAAACACATTCTTTCCTTCCCCCATCCCAACCACAGCACCTTAAGGTCTTTCAAATCTCTTTTCCTAAAGTTTCAAACTTGCTGGAATATTTCCAGGTTAGAACTTCCACTCCGAAAAAGGCCACGTGATCATTCTTTCATGAGTGAAGTCCTCACAGTTTCCTTGGCATTCTGATACCTGAATTCTGAGATGTTTGTGTTCATTCTGTACAGAACAGTGCTTTGACCTTTAGCAGGTAAGTCAGGTCCTGCTGCTGACTGCAGCCTGGACAATTTGGCTATGCTCTTCTAGAGTGGCAATATTGAAATCAATGAAGTAATTCCTTTGGGTTCCATCTGAGGATCTGGTTTTTTCACTCCAGTTCTTACACAGACAGATGGTCTTTCATACAGCTGGAGCAGTGTTTCATACTGATATCTTAGATCTCTTGAATTTTAAGGAGGTAGTTTCTATGTTTTCAATTGTCTTTTAATAAGTTTCATTGTGTTGCACAGCACAGCAAGTGGGATGAAATGTGGGTGCTTTATATACCAATTTTGGCAGTAATAATTTGCAGCAGCGCTTTGAATGTCTAGGGATGTTATTGATTGGCATTCCATTAGTTTTAAATATTGATAAGAAATCGTTCATTTATTTAATGCATAATTTCTGTCACCTTGTTTAGGCTATGGAAAGAACCGATCTATTAACTTCAACCACAATATTTATGGATAAAATCCTTAAGCTTTAAAATTATAAATAATTAGCTGTTGTCACAGCACTAATTATTGTACATACAGTGTCAGCAGGGCTATAATCTATCTGTCCAATATGTATTCTACTCAAATTGCATTAATCATAACTTGCTTAAATGTTAGCAAATGACTCTGCAAAGTACTTGCAATAGCAATTCTTGCAGCCTAGAAATAATGAAGATGTAAATCACTTGTACGCATCATTGCCATAATATTCTTATGATAGGGTATGAAACTGCTGCATCCGCTTTTATACTGATATTTAAGACAGATACTCTTTGTGATGGCAGCATGGTGCAGTTCCTCAGTTTATTTCCAACTGTGTAGGGCCATGTCATAGTCAATTGAATTAATGAATTTAGATTTATTTTTCAAACTAGTCATGAAAGTCAATACTAGTCAAGTATACTCTAAATTCAGAATAACGTTGTATACTTTTGAACACGGCACTTCACATTAGCATGCATGCTTAGAGTAGATAGTCCCATGAAATCCTGCATGTCAGATATTATAGTTTTTAGGGTTTTGTGTGAATATTATCTTCTCACTTAGTGCAAATTGTCATGGTTTACTGACTTCAGCAAGGATGTGCAATTTTATATGACAATGTATTGCTTCAGGACTTAATTTTGCGTGCACTGGTTTATTTTGTGCAAATTGCTTGATCTGTATTTTGCTTTCTTAGTGTTGGAGTCTGTGTTCCTTTGTATATTGGCAATACCAGCTGCAGCATTTTGTGATCAGCTCAGAAACAAACACACCCTGAGCAAGCCTGAATGCTGGGAAGTGTTAGCAGAGTTTATTGAAGAGACCACCAGCTCAAAGCCTCTCTCCTAATTTCTTCCTGTGGGAAAATGCTGTTGAACTATTTTCTTCTCATGCGCATTTCATTTCAGAAGCTTCTGACTATTGTTGAAGTGATAAACCTGAGCAGCCACACCAGGAGTTGAGTCATGGTACCCATGGGGCTGAGGCAGGAAGGATGAAGCTGAGCAAGTTTGCTTAAATCCTGAGCAATTTTTTTTTTTCCCAGAGGCAATTTGTGTGTTACATTGGCAATCTACGCCATAAATTCTCATCCAGAATTTAGTAAATATACAGAGAATTGATAGTCTTCCAAAATTAATTAGAAAAGAATATTTAGATGAAGTTTTCAAGCTTGTCTAACATCAGCTCTGTAAAACTGAAATTTTTGGAGGCTTTAAATTTCAGTCCTTTTTTGAAGTGTCAGTACTTGGAAGGCCTGAGGCTTTGTCCCTGAATGTTGTTTATCACAAGGTTATCAGCCATTTGATGGCTATCATCATGCCTGAGAATCTCAGGGGAAGGGGATTTTAAAAGTGTTTTTATAAACAAAATGAATAAAAAGTAAGACAGAGTAATAATGAGAAGCTGCATTTGTCAGCTGCTTTCTGAAGTGTGCCATACTTGTTGCTAGGATAATGGAGAAAATTAATACATCCTGTCAGGACCGCCTGACAGGAACATTGAAAAGCTCTGAAGTGACTGTACACAGTGGAATAAAGGAAATCCACTTTGATCTACCATTTTTGATGTTTTATAATTGCACTTATTATCAGGTTCTTTACTCTCTTCTTATTTGACACAAGATCCATTATCAGTGACAGCATGAATGCGAACATGGGCTTGATTTGCAAAACTACTTGGGATGAGGTAATGGGGAAAAAAGCTTTTTGTTCCTAACTGTTGAGAAAAGAAAAAAAAAATATTAAATCATTTACATTAGCACTATCAGCTAATATCTTCTGAGAAATGCTCCCCTTCCAGTATAAAACTGTTTATATGCTGTGTTTGAGTAGAGCTTGTTTAATTAGCTCCCTAATGAAATATTGTGTAACAAAATGGAAATTTATCATTTGCCTTTATGCCTTTGTTTAAGTGACAAACTAGGGCAGGTTGCTGTGCCCAGCCTGGACTAGGCACCATTTTCTTTCTTGCTGCATTTGAATAGAACTCATTTTATTTTTTTTTAATGCTGTCTATTGAAGATTTTCAAACAAAGGGATAAAGTGCTGTCCTTTCAGCTCTCCGTGGTGTCTCTTATCTCTCCTGTGTGAGATGAGAAGTACTGCTTCACAAAGAGGCAGATTACCAGGTATCTTGTCTTTTGTTGGGCTAGAGAGTAGAATCAGACTGTTTATATAGCATCAGGGGTATGTGCATATATTCAGAATCCGCACTCTTTGTTTTGTAGATTTTAAAAAAAAAAAAAAAAAGGTAAATTGGTTATTCAAATGGACTGAAGTTATGCACAGAGTTTTCCTTAGTTCCTACTGCAATCAATAAGAAGCCCCCATTGGCTATATTTAGGCTATGTTTTGTTTACTTGGCTTGGCAGGTAAAGGAATAAATGACCAGAGCACTGGTGACACGTTGTTCAGGGCAGACGCACTGCCCCAGCCACCAGCCCAGCGCTGTGCAGGAGCCCTTGTGCCTCCTCAGCACAGCTCCCTGAATTCAGAGTGCAGTCCCTGACAGAGAAATCTGCCTCCCTGACTCCTGCCTTGCCTAAGTGTTGCCTGTATCTCTGTAGTAAAGCTTTAAAATGTAAAATCTCATTTCTTTGAACGTGTGCTGAAACCCAGACATTTCAGGAAATGTGTCAATGCCAGTGACATTTCCCCAAAGAAGAGATCTCTGTTTCTAGGGGAAGCTCCTCATCAGAGCAAGAGACTCACACAGGAAAGGCAGTTGTCAAGATACTCACCTGGAAAGTCAGATAATGGTGAGGAAGAGTGTTGCAAATGATACCCTCATACCTGGTACACAATTAGTCTTCTCCCTTCCTCACTCTGTCTAATCTCTTGTAAGCTACTTCACTGCACATAAATAATCAAAGCTGAGCCTCCCATGCTCAGATGAAAGCTATAAAGGTTGGCTTTCTAGATTTATGAGGAGTCGTGTTTCCTCTGCTTTCTACCCCTAAGTGTTCCCTGCACTGCCTGGTTGTGCCTGTATGCATTGGAGTCTGCTGAGCCATACTGTCAAGTCTCAGGAAACTTGTCACCCTACATTCACTACTGCCAAGCTTAATAAGACTTAGCACTTCTATAGTGCATTTTTATGTTCAAAGTGTTATAGGAATATTAAATCAAATACTGCTCTCAGCTGAACTGGATCCCCATTCATTGCTCAGTTTTGCTTGACAGTAAGAAGTTGAGACAGAAAATAAAGGGCTTCATTGCACCAGTGGAATCATCAGCAGACTGTGAGAGAGAAGGAATGTGTTACTATGTCCATCAAGAGAGTGCACTTGGCAGTTCCCTTACATTCACCTGGCTTGTGTGAAAGGAAAATAAGAAAGTGTCTCACTTGGTTTATGCTTTTCCATTCCTACTTTTGGCTGGGGAGTATCATTGCCTTTAATGATAGGAGCTTGCCACCTATTTTTGGTACACATAAGGACCTTGTGCTTGTGCTCTCTGTGTAGTTCCAACAGTAACTTCTTGCAGTCCTGCTGGAATCTGTGGCATTTCAGATTCATAATGTTCTTATAAATCAAAAAATGTGTTCTGGAAATTTTCCAGGCAATTTTGAATATTCAGTGATAATGTGGACAACGTCATTTGCTTTAATAGCAGCCATTCAATGATTCTCTTAATAATACAACCTAATAGAGCGGCTTTGTCTTTGACTAGTGCCTGTGGGGAGGCTTTTATGAGGAGACATGGAGGTCTTTGCTGTTGCTATGGGATTGCAAGGGGTTTTCTCTAGGGAAATAGTAATTTTGAAAGCAGGATGACGTGTTTGGTTTTGTATAGTTAAACCACGATAATTTTAGTGCTGCCTATACAGCATGTGAAATGAAGCAAATGCTTCACAATGAAGATGAATGCAAACATAGACAATGCTGTCATCCTCAGGGATCATCTGGAAGGGGATGAATCACTAATCAGTAGATGAATAAACTTCCCAAACCATTTACTTTGTATTAACACTGGAGCTCGATCAATACCATAAATGTCAACTACAGTTTCTGTCATTTAGTTTGGTCTCATGAAGTAAACATTTTTGCATTAGCTATGCTGTCACGTGTGTGCAGCAGTGTTTTTATACAGATGATGTAGCAATATAATCATATTGTGCTATCAAATGGCAGAGATCCTCCCACGAGATGAATTTTAGCTCAGCAGATGTTCTCTCTGCACAGGCTCTTTGGGACCAGCGCCGGTGTTTGCAGCTCGCAGAGCGAGTCTGAGTGCTGGCACATGCACTGCAGAGCTGAGCTGGTGACAGATCCTTCCCTTCCCTCTTTTTTACTGTCTAATCAACAGGACAGAATTAGATCTTTCAAGATCACTGCAGGCTGTAAACTAGCCTGGAAGTGTCTCTGCAGCCATCTGATGTTCCCTCCTATGTTAGGCAAAATTTTCATCTGAATTTGGGCTGTGAACTGCCGTACAGCTGGCTTAGATTATGTCTTTATACTCAGTTCTTCTTTTTTCAGCTGGAACCAATTCACTGACATGTTTACTCAAACATTTTTCAGCCCTGTGTTTTTTTCTGCAGTAGGATATGCTTCATTTTGATAGATATGTGGTGTGTTGCTTTTTCTTCAGTATAAGATTGTAAAAGACGAAGTGGAGAAAGAGGAAAGCAATGTTTGAGCAGCCCTCTCCTTTTTGATGTGTATGATTTTTTTCTTTCCTAATTTCTACTTGATGTGAAATTTTGAAAAGTTCCATTTCAACTGAATGATGCAAGTCATCTCTAATAATTACTTTTAAAAGAACATTCTGAAATTTTATAAGCTGAAACTACCTACAGATCTTCATCCATTTTGTCCATCCTCTTTGGTAAAAGGTAACTGTTGCACGCATTATCCCAGCCATTTCCTCCACTTCCCTGGTACAATTGCTTTGTTTGCATTCAGCCTGGATATTCCATAGTAAGGGAAGGCAGGTGGATAAAGCACAGTGCAATTAACAGAACTAGTTGTTCTATCCTAGTTTCCTTGGTTATTCTGTTCCTCAGTGCCTGAGTTTGGCAGAGGGTGCTTTGTTACTTGGTTATTGCATCATTCAGCTTCAGGAGCACGAGTGCCATTTGTACTGCTCACAAAATGTGTATGAGGTTATTGCTAAGAGTCATGTGTTTCAAAATACTGCAAGGAGACATCAAAATTAGAATTTAAACATCAGTATGAGGATTAGAAGGAGGCTATTCTGTTCTGTACAGTAAGTCATATGCTAAGTTTCAAATTGCTGTTCAAGTGTCAGTACCCAGCTCACTCTGAGATCTGTAAATGAACTATTTTTTCTTTAGCTTTTAACTTTTGTATTCCTAGTGGTACATGACTTCAAGGCAGATCCATTCATTTCTTTTCAGCCATCAGAAGGGATTGCCTTAAACTTGTTTCACCAGTTGGCTGAGTAAATTACACACTCCTTGTAAATTACACGCTCCTCCCTAAATGTCTTCTGACTAGACTAGTGATGACCTGATCACATAGGAAGAAATTCACCAATTTCTGGAATTTGGATGAGGTTCTCTGGCTGGAGCAGGAAGCAGTCAGTGAGTTCAGTTTTGCTCCATGCTATTTTAATAATGTTCTAAAATGAAATCTTTCAAGATTACAAAAATTTAGTTTTGGAAATAAACTGAGGAAATATGAACCTAACTTCTGTTCTTTCCATTCAGTGGAAATTCAGTGGAGACTTTCTGCATATGTAAAATATATACGTGTATGTTACATATGTACACATATGTACCTGTTTTTCCTATGTAGGGTTTAAATTTATGTACACTGAGATTTGTGTGTATACTGCGTGCTCACTCTATGTGGATAAATAATTATCCATATAAAATTCTACACATAAAATATTTGCAACCTTCTCCTCTCAATGAGAGTTAGTAGCAACAAGTTTCTAGGTTAAATTTGTTGTTAAAACAAACAAAACCCACTCCAGAGTATTCCTTATTATTCGTTTCAAATTTCTGTCCTAACAGTTTCATTTAGTGATACTGTGCTTTTATTGTGAGTGTAAATAGTTGTGTACCTGAGTTCATGATGGTGTTTCTCTGTCATTTGCATTTTCCTTCCCTTTAGGTGATATAATCGGTTTAGTGTAACATCATCAAGCCACTCATCTGTTTGTAAAATCCTTTCCATTTTCACCATTTTTTCCCTGAAAAACCACGTCAAGAATAGAACAAGGTATTCTACAAGATGTGTATGTGAGGATTTAACTCTACTTGCCTTTTTAATTTATTTTCTATGCTGCTACATTCTTTTACTAAACCTGTACATAGAAAAGAAATTTTCGTTGAGCTGTTTGCAGACATACCCAAGGCCATTTTCTGAGAACTTGGAGTTAATTTAGATCTCAGCAATCAATTTGAGGTACCTTGCCTTTGTCTGTGTGAGTTTTCAGCTGCTGATGTATGGTCCATTCACATTCCTCTGCTGGATGTTCTTATTTTACAAATTGAAGTACGTTTGTGCCAACCTGTATTTTCCTGGTTCAGTGCTTCATTCCTTTCTAAATTACAAATACAATAACCCTGTTCCTGGAATAGAACTGTACAGTTCAGAGAGAACTACAGTGCTCTCTGCCACAGCTGATATTTTGAGGTGGCAAATTTTCTGTTTCTAAACATATTAAAAGTAGATAGGCCCTCTCAAAGTTGGGCTGTTTTCTTCTGTGGTTGCATCTAGCAAACCAAGGCAGAATAACATAATTGAAATCAATGGAGTTAATCCCATATCATGCTGTTGCAGCTGGAAAAAGAGATGGGCCCTAAATTTACCCCTAAATCTTTCAAATAAAGCCTTCTGCTCAGGTGTTTGGTCACAACAGATTTTAAGCCATCATCCTGGCAATAAAAGGAGAATGAATGATTCCTAGAGGCATACAGCTATTTGTACATAAAAATGAAGCAGCCTTAAAACCCTATTGACTTTCCAGTAGGTTAATATTTTCTACTAGGTGACTATAGTCTATAAAAGTCAAGCCTGAAACAGATTAACCTGAGTTCTTTGAAGTTCCTATAAATTGGTGAAATTTGCCTGAACACCAACTGTGTAACACAATAAAATCTGATGTTTGACCTTAGAGGCGTAAAATTAATCGGAATCCATAAATATATGGCCTCAGTTTAAAGAGGAACCATATCCCGAATTTTCTAGTGAAAATGTGCCTTGTTGTGATTAAGACAGTGAAAGCCTTCGGTCAGTAATTTTTCTCCCTGCACTTTTTAAGTATAAACATGTGTGAAATACCAAGTTCTTTCCAAAATTCAAATGCTGAGCTGCCTGCAGGAAGTTTCCAGCCATGTTGGGTGGCCATCAGGTGTGAAATTCTCTGAGCACTGTGAGGAGGCACTCGCTGCCTGTGCAGTGCTGGCCCTGCTTTGTGAGTCTTTGTTCTGGCTTTATTTTCATGGATATTTCACACTTTCAAAGAGTTTTCTTCTAAAAGCCATTTTTTCTCTGTATGAAATTCTGAAATATGTGGGAGTTTGGCATAGGATTCAGAGCTGAACAAAGACTAATAATCTGTTTTCTGTCAAGAACCTGAATTACTGAGAAGTTAGTGGGCTTGTTTTTCTTTGGTTGTAAGTACTGTAAGTTTCAGTTGAGGTATAATTATTTTTATATCTTATAATTATTATTATAAAAGCAGCTTCGCCTAGTCTGGAAAGTAAACAAAAATAGCTAATAATGACTTCTGAATAATGTGGAGTTAGGTTTCAGAATGGTGTGCAAGTATTTACTGCATCAACCTCTCAGACTCTGAATCTGTTAAAGGTAAATTTCTTCTGTAGAAAAGGGTGAGAGAAGTTTTTGCCTTAGCATCAACTCTTGCACTGTCTGACCTCAAAATATTAATAATTTTTTATTTGGAATGAGTGTTTTGATAAATCTTGGAGTCTTTATTAAGGATGTCTTCCCATTTGATGTTTTCTTTTGTTGAGGTTTCAATTATTTAATTACAGGTCTTGATATGAAGCTAATCATGCATGCATCCGTATGAAGCTGGCATCCTGAAAGCTTAAAATCATTAAACAGTCATTACTATAAACTGACGTCGGTCTGTAATTTTTGCAGTTAACGGGGGAGTTGATGCTCGGTGAACAATCCAATTAAAACTGGCAACAAAAGACTTAAAATGTCAGCCAAATTGCTTTTTAATAGTCAACGCAGCCGTCACAAAACATAAACATTAAAGTCCCCATAGTAGCATAAAGCTTCATGGTGAAACAATTCTAGAAAATGAATAATAATTACGGTATCCTGAGAATTCTCTTAATAGATCTGCGCTCATTAAAATACTTTGTTGGGTAGATTCATATGAAAAAGTATTTTTCCCTTGATACTTCTTTATGCATTTGTTTTGAAGGTTTTATTCAGTATTTTATAGATGTAATTTCTAGTAATATTCAAAAATGTGTGTCTTATTTACAATGAGTTTAAATAACTGTATATGGATGAGCTTTGAGCGAAACACAAAGAAATGTCATGTGAGGTGAACTGAGGATACGATCACAAAGAACTTTTATAGCCTATTGATGCTGTAAAATAATGTAATCTTTGTTCATTTTGAGTTGCACTAGATTCCTTTGCAAGTTGAGCCAGATTAGCAGGAGAAGCTTGTTGAACCTTCCAGGCTGGAGTTACCCAGCTGAATGTGCTTCTGCAGCCGATTCTGGCCTTGTTGGTGCTTGATAGATGCTCTGCTCAGAACTGCAGATGGTTAAGAGAGTGCAGGGCTCCTAACAATAAACATGACAGAGCACTTTAAATTGTTGAATAGTTCTGTGGAATCAGGACATAATCCCCAGTTTAGTGGAGAGGTTGAAGCATGTTGGTATTTCAGAAAATGCACATGTTTGCTTCTAAGTGCCCAAATGTGCTTTAGAGAGGCTGCTTTGAAGGCTGTGGCCTTGTCTCTTGTTCATTTTCATGCATTACATTACCTGCTTCTGTGTTCTTACTTTGTCTTTCCCTACAGAAGTTTGGCTTTTCTTTGAAAAATAATGGATTTGCTGTTTACCATCAGTCACACATGTTCCATTGTCTCTCCTCCCAGCCAGCTCAGGACTATAGGAGAAGTGTCAGCATTCCTAAATAAAATGTTAGCAAACATCAATGCAGGTATAGATCTTTTTGTAGAAGTATTTGTTTTATTTGTGTATTGAGAGGGACAAAAACTTGTAAACTTCCTCCAGGGATAAAAGGCAGGAGTACTCAATCAGCTTATTCTTCACTGAGGTATATGCTTCAACTAATACAATGTAATTTAAACACCATGTGAAATCATTTGGTGGGCAACAAATAGCCTTCTATTATGCTATCTGACAGTTACATGCAGCTTCCTTAAATGGTCCCTTGTCATTCTAAGGGTTACTGAGAAAAAATTGATGCTAACTGTCCTACAGCTAAGGTTACCATTTTTCTTCCTTTTCAAAAACATTGTTTCCCTTTTTAAAAACAGTATTTCGCTCTTTAAATAGACAAATAAAGTTAATTTGAAATTAATGTCCATTTAAATATTTGTTTCTCTTCTAAAGCAAAACTTCAAAAGGACAATATATGTTTTAAAACTGTAATTTGTTTAAAGGAACTTTTCTCTAAGAAATTTTTTAAGTAAAGTTTGTAAAGTAGACTATAAGTGAAGTTGAAGGAAACAGTCTCTGATTTCCTGTGAGCTCTCTACCTTGGTCAGCAGGGAACTAATAAGGTTGCTGAGAAAAATCTGTCCTACCATAATTTGTTTTATTTGCAAATTGGTTTATAGGTCAGACTGCTCTGATGAAAGGATAGGAAGGGGCACATGTACTTGGATTTTTTTTTAAATGCTGTCAATATTTCTTGACCAGTGCTAAGCACACGTTTTTGCTGCTTGTCAACTTATTAACTGTGGCTAAAACTAAATTCCACTAAAATGAAGTGGAAATCTCTTCTTGACTGGAAAAGGGTGGATGATCATATTCCTAATTCCCATAACAAATTTGAATGTAGGTGCAGCCATTCAGAAGAGACAGATAAAAGCATTACTAGTAGGTTTTACCAAAAGCCCTTCATTTTCCTGGTTGATAGCCTGGTTCTGTATAAAGATTTCTCTCTGATATCCAAAATAACAAGCAGGAAATGGTAGGAACAACTCTGCTATGCTATACAGTCTACAAAGAATCTTTTAAACTGAATCTCAGGGAATATACCAGAATTCATCTCTGCAGAGCCAGCATAGGGGATACAGATTTATAATCAGATGCCACCCAGTGAATGCTGGTTAAACTTCTTAGGGGAAGGGATGTTTGTCCTGAGCCAACTTTGAGCAAGCTGTCTTCTGCTTCCCTGCTCCTGTAGAGCACAGCCATTTAGACAGCCCCAGCACTGTCCTGCTGCCCACTACCGAATTTTAACAAATTTGAAGCTGATGTGCTTATAGAGCCACATTCCATGTATGTTTACATATTATGAAGGCATTTAACAGCTTTTACTCACCCTCCACAGGTTATTATATAACCACAGAAAAGTGGTTTTTTAATACTCCCTCTATGTTAAGATGCTCATATCAAGCAATTTAATTTCAAGATGAAATCCATGATAAAACATATAGAATGCAGTTTTATTGAATAAAAGGGGCATTAATTTTTCTCTTTAAGTTATAAACATATTCTTCAGAATATTATGAGCATAGGCACTACTCTATATTTCTGTTGATGTTCCCTAATTAGTATCTTTCTAAAATGGTTTGTCTTAGAAATGAAGTAAATAGATGTGGGTAGAGTCAAGTTCCAAATGATCCAGAAGAGCCTCAAGCTTCTACATCTGTACTTGATATCGATTGTAAAAATAGATGCAGGATTTCCAATTAAACTCTGCAAAATCATGTTCTGGAGATATTCTGGATGTCTGGTTTTGACAGGATAATCTGCAGTGCAGATAGGTATCCTGAGAAAAGCATTTATGTAGCCAGGTGGGAGAAACTGGAGTATGGTTCATCCTTGAAGTAAGAAAGTTCTTGAAGTTGACTTGAAGTAAACATAGAGTAAGTTTGCAGTGCTGCCAACAAAGCACCAGCTCTGTCTCAGTGCAGATAGCTACAAGACCCTTGAGATCTTGCTCCCAGTAATTTCAGAGCCCATCAGGGTGGAAGTTTGGGTCCTGATTTAACTGGCAGGTTTAACCATGAGTTGGAGCTTATCATATTTCTGTAGAGCCACAGAATAGTCTATGTTTGCAAAAATATGAATCAACAAAGGGATGTCTCTGATGGCTGGGCTCTAAGGTGAAGAGGATTCTGTACTTTGGTGAACTGGTGTCACTGTCCCCCTCCCAGAGGAGGCAGGAACTCAAAGGGAAGAGTCTTCCCCTCAGCCCTAACAGGGCAGCAAGCTCAGATGCTGCAGAACTTTATGTTATTTGGGTCTGTAACAGGGCATGTCCTCAAGCAGTCTTTTTTCCCTGAAAATGTTGCAAAATAACAGGAACACAGCTGAAGCAGGTAAGAGGCAGGCAGGGTGGTGACAAAGTGGTTTAATATGTCTGTATTCATGATATTTCCACTGACCTATTGGGCTGAATACACAGGGTATTTCAATATGATTTATAGTTGCTAATTCCATTACTCGTAGATCCCTTTCAGAAAGCCCTCACAGCTAATGAATTTAATAACACAAGGGCCAAAACTTGAATATTTTTCAACACCAAAACCATCAATAACTGCAGAAACATTAATATTTACAGCCATGACTGCTTGCAACCTATTTTACCAATCATAAACTGCTCTTTAATCAAAATCTGTTCACCTCAAAGGTCATCAGAAATTTTCTGCCAGGCTACTTGTAAGTGCCTGTCTTTTGCAAACCTAGATGATAGGCTTACTCTGTAAGCTATAATCTCTCCCATTTTGTTCAGAGTTTTAGAATAGTGATTGTACTATCCCCTGTGAGTTCCCACTGATAGAAGTTACAACTCGTGATATTGACTGAACCCACCACTTTTAAGTAATGGCAGGAATTACACATTCCCCTGAAAATACCACCTTGAAGCTGGCTGGGAGCTGTCAATCTTCACTCTGTCCTTTGAATGCTGTGTGATGTTAATTGTACCAGCAGCTGCTTGATCTGCTAAACAAACCACTGGAAGCCTGAGCTGGTTGTTTAGGCTGTTCCCTCAGACTCCATCAGAACTGGAGTGCTGCTTTTCTTCCCCCTTCACATTTTGTCCTTGACCTCTCTGACTCAGCCTCCAAGGGGCCTGTCTTGTGTTGGCACAGACTGTGGTGATTTAAGAGAGTCCTGTCTCAGCTGGATGAGTATTAAAGTCTGGCAGATGTACCACCTGCAATGAAGGAGAGGGAAGGGAGTGAGTAGTAGTTTCATTGCAAATTTTTCAAATTAATTGACATAAATGTGAGCATTTCACATAAATGGAATGTTTTTCACATAAATACTATACCTAGAGCGCATTAGTATTTAGCAGCTATGTGAAGTACCATAGAACAAAGCTGTAATTCAGGCAGCTCGGTAGAATAAAAGCACCTCAGGAACTGTTGCTCTTCATTCCCCTCTGGCAATGTTAATTTTATATGAACACACATTGGCATGTTTATATTGTCAGGTGCTCCTGTATGATAACATTTAAACCTTGCATCTCACCCACAGTACACAGCATTATAACCTGAAACTCGTTTCAGGTTACAAACTACAACACAAGGAGGGACATTTTAGAGTGCAATGTTTATGACCAAAATTATTCTACTTCAGCAATCAGGCTCCCAAGTTAAAGCACTGAGTGATGGAGTTAATTAAGGAGGAGTAGTGCTGTTGTAGCTCTAATGCTGTACATATATAAGTGCCTCTAAAGTGAGGCAAAGTTTGTCAGGAAAGGTAATGTCTTTCAATGCACCAGCTGATCCAGCTGCAGAGAAAGAAGAGCTAGCTTTGGGCCCAGAAGCCCTTCTTTTGGCTTGGTTATATTAACAGTTCTATCATCAGAAAAAGCAGAAACATCCCCCCACACACACCTTAGAAAACAACTATATCAGTCTTATTTCAAGAATTGTGCAAAGTAAAACCGACAAGTTAAGTATACAGTACAAAGACAACAGATGCCAGAATTTTTTGAGTCCTGAAGGACAGAATATTATTAAATGCATCCCATCCAGAAAGCTGGAAAAGGTGGCCATGTGATAGTTCCCTAGAGAGAAATCACTGCCTTTCCTTCTCTAATGAGTTCTAACCTCCATTATTTTGCCTGATAAAATTCTCCCACATCTCTCTGCAGCTGAGTCAAGAAATAGTTGTCTGCAGAGGTCCTCTCAAGGTACTTAGATTTTATTTTTGAAAACTCTGAGATCTCTAGTATTTTTTCACTTTTGTCATGCCAGTAATGGAAGTTTTACCAGAAATGGAGCTCAGCAGTGTTACAATCCTGATGTGCAATGATAATGGAAAATTACTGGCAATTGCAGAAGTCTTGATGATGAAAATTCCTTATGCTCACTGTTGCTAAGGGTTTTAAGGCATTAATAGTTGATATCATATGCAGGTAATAAAGTCCACTTATGCTATTTGACTTGTGAAGATTTTCTAGTAGACAGCAGTTGTTTCTTAGAAATGAAACAAGAGTGTAGATTAAAATATGGGAAAATCCCAGGCTCATGTTAGTCTACCTAAATAAATATGGACTTCATTAGGAATTTTAGGCAAGTTTAGTACTGAACTACAAGAGACTTTATTAATCAGAATTAAAGAAGTATAAAACATGCACTTGTGAAAATAAGAGTATTTTAAAGAAAGATATGCTGGTGGTGGTCCCATCATTCCTTTTTCCTCTGGTGTTCAAAACTGGGTAATTGCATTTTTGTAAAATTTCCTAGAATGAGGTCCAGTATGAGTATTTATAAAATATAGTCACTTAGGTCTTACAGGACAAGTTTAGCTTTTAATGTAAAAACATTAAGAAAAGGAAGTGCTGCCATCATAAGCAGTCCTTACTGCTCCTGTGCAGAACACCAGAGACCTTACAGAGCTTTCCAGTCCATAAAGGGGTTATAAGAGCATCACAGGGACTTTTTACAAGGGTATGCAGTGATAGGAGCAATGGATTTAAACTGACAGAGAGCAGACTTACATCAGATATTGGGAAGAAATCCTTCCCTGTGAGGGTGGGCAGGCCCTGGCACAGGGTGCCCAGAGCAGCTGTGGCTGCCCCTGGATCCCTGGCAGTGCCCAGGGCCAGGCTGGATGGGGCTTGGAGCAGCTTGGGACAGTGGAAAGTGTCCCTGTCCACAGCCGGGGGCTTGAAACTAGATGATCTTTAAGGTCCCTTCCAGCCCAAACCATTCGATATTTCTAAGCATGCTTAAAAAATAATCACAGAGTGGTTTGTAATTGAGCAGTAGTATACCCACAGAACTTTTAAATAAACTGAATTAAGCTCCCTGAACATATGTTGCTGTTTTGTTCATTAAATAATGGATTGTCAGCTAATTCACACTCTTCTGAGACACATCCAATAAATGAAAAAAAAAAAATCTAAACATATGAAAAAATAATAAATTCAGGAACTGGAAAAAATTAAAATATTTCAAGAGCACTACAGGTTAGATGCAAACCTTTTATGGTTCATTACATTTTAGTATACTCTCTCTGATATACTTCACCTAATAACAGTACAGGCTATTGTAGCCTTGTCAGTAAATGATAAAACAGTTCAATTACCCTGTGTCTTATATGGATCCAAAAAGTATAGTAAAGTATATTTTAGAACTGTTAGGAAAATAGTTTTGCCAAGGCTTGGCTAATTTTCAAAACTAACTTTAAATTATGGGCTAACTAGTTGATTAAGCTGTTTATTTCGTTTTTGTTAGTCTGTAAAGCAATTTAGCTACATGTTTATGATTACAAAGGCATTTTAGCCTGACTCTTAAGGAAAATGAGTTTATGTTAGAAGAAATATTCAGGGTATAAAAATAACTCCTTCCTTCAAATTTCAAAGGAAAGAGAGAAAGTAGGACTCCTTCAAGCTAGCAGAATTTCAAGGCAAGATTTTCTTGTTTCCAGCTGCCATCTCCTCTGCAGTTTATTTTGGTGTGAGTACATGAAGTTTGCAAAGTGCCTTAAAGCAGAGGAGTTAATCAAATTAGCACTTCCTGTGTTATTCTTGTAATTGAACAATGAAAGCAAAACCCCTAAAAATGAATACATATTTTAAAAATCAACAGGTAGAAAGAAGTTTGAGTTTGTGAAGTGGATGGGGAGTGTGCAAGTTTGAGTAAAAGAAATCGCCAGAATGTTGTCTGGATCTTTTCAGGAAACTTTGCAGTTTTAGATGTGTTCTGCTGAAAGGAGAGGACTATTTTAAAAAAATTACTTCTCAGGGGAAAGAATTTATAAATTTTTAAACAGTCTCTTTTGTCTGTAAAAAAATGAGCTAAATGCAGATGAGCAAGCCAATGATGAAGATCAAGAGAAGAATTTCTGGCTTGGTTACTCCTCAGGTGGAAATCTGATTTGAAGCAAGTTATTCCAAGTGTAAAGTTTGAGCTGAAATAATTTTATATAGCTATATTATTAGATAAATGGAAATTTCTATCTCGTCAATGGAGACAATGAAAACAAGTAAGTCTGTCTTTGCATATCATATATAAATGTTTTGATGTACAAGAATTAAAAAATATGCACATTATTAGCAGCCGTTACAATAAAAGCAGCAGTTGTTACAGATAGCATTAGGTAAGCCAATTCCTATATCAGTCTCTTACATTTTGGAAGTTTGTTGGCTTTAGACACATTATCTTGCATAATATCCCATTTTAGGTATTTAAATGATTTTGCAGTAAGTTATTTTACATAGTCTGCTGTTTATTTAGAGTCCTGAAGCATCCTAAGTGTGCATATTGAGATTTAATGCTGCTTTATATCCCAAGCAATATTTTTTGTGTTATAAAAATAATGAGCTATAGACTTAGTTTCAAGCAAAATAAAACCAACTCTGCCAAATAAGAAAGTCTGTAAAAACTAATTGGAAACTAGGGCTGATGAAGCCTAATGAGCCTAATGAGTTTGCAGTGCTTCACTGAAATGAGGGTCTGATGAAGACTTTTTAAATCACCAAAATAATCAGGCTGCAGTGTGAGGTTTTCTGTGATGCCAATAGCTAGATGAAAGGGTGACAAGTGTGATAATTAAAAAGGAATCCCCCAGGAAATCTGATGTGTTGATGTATTGTGATAAATTGCACTGGGAGATTTAAGGTATCCTCTGAGCCAGAGAGACTTTATGGTTCAAAAGCAGAACCAATCTATTGCATGGAACAAGCTAAACTCTGTCAGACAATTGTGTGCCGTTGATGGGATAGGGACAGGATAGACAAAAGGGGAAGAAGGGAACTAAAAGTTGTGTTGCCATATAAATTATAGTTTTTTTCCCAAATACCTAGAGAAGCAGTCACCTTGGCTGCTTGGCATTCACAGCACAGCTCTTGATGTACCTTGTAGAGTCTAACTGTGTGTCCTGGCAAAAATCAGTATTTTTCTAACAGGACAGTGGCTCAAACATTGAAATGGTTTGTCATGCAAATTATAGCTTGTTTAATAATCCTGCAAATTTTCTGTAGAGTGGATTTACAGTTGATACCTTAAGTAAGGATGTGTAATTGATCAAATACATAGGGATGCTGGACATCAAATATGTGCAAAATCTGGATAGCTTTCAATTCTAGAATAGCGGGATACAGGATTTACCTAGATTAATTATTATATAAAAGTGCCTTAGCAGATTATTTTGGAGCCCTGGACTGTTGACTCTGGTGATTTAATTTACTGAGGTCTCCAATTTTCTAATATGCTTAGAACTGCTTTTCTGGTGTATGCAAACAAATATTACTGCATAAACCTTAGTGCAACTGTAAGAATGCTGCCTTGATAAAAGATCAATGAAATTAAAAGGATTAAGCCTGGGCCAAATCTGTGACAGCTTTGCTTACCACAGCATTGAAAAGCTTATGTGGAGCACTAAACAACCTTGTTTCTCCAGCTGGGGTAAATTGGGACTGTCACACAGAAAAAGGTGCTTTTTTTTCCACAAGCCATTCCAGGAAAGGAGGGAATACACTTTCATCTTTTGCCTTGAAGACACATCATGTCATAATATAAAGAATGTTTTAAATGGATGACAACAGCTCCTTGCAGGGAGTTTTTGCAGGTTCATCAGAACTTTGCTCCAGCTGGATTTCTGCAAATTTAACTGGACATTTGCTAAGGTAAAAGGGAGAATGAGGGTGAGTACAGAAATAGGATAAAGCCTTGTTAGACACTGAGGTGAAGTAGCTGGAGGAGTTCCAGGTTAAAAAGTTCACAGATTACTTAATCTGGCAGCAATTTTTACCCCTATCTTCTTTATAAAGTATTTGCTATTGTCCATAGCTGTGTATCTGGCTGTAGTGAGATTCTTTGGAGACTTTGAAGAAGTAGAGAAAACAAGGTTTGCTTGTTCCTTAAAAGTACCATTGCACCATGTTTGTGTCTTTGTGGTCCTTTGCAGGAGGGCTGAAGCTCAGTGGTTCAGGCTGAGCCACCCTGAGCCATGGGCAGCATTTGTTAGCACAGGACAGGAGCCTGTGCAGGTACAACATCCTTTGGGGTACTGGGCCCAGCCTGAGGGCCCCACAGGGCAGTGGCAGCACAGGGACAGGGCCTTGAGTACCCACCACAGGCTCGGTCTCCTTCTCAGACTGGTCCAGTGGCTGTGAGCTCCCTGCCAGCTCATCTGCCATAAAACCTTTTCTGTGGGTGTCTGGATGGTTAGTGCTTCAGAGACCTTTTCTCAGCTCCATTTAACAAATGCAGTAACAGACTCCAGAAATGTGTTAACATTTTTTTAGGGAAGATGTTTGTTAGGGGGTAGAACTTATTCAGTCATTTTCTCTCTCAAATTGAAGAGCAAGACTATTTTTATACTGCCTATTTCTTTCATAGATGTTTTAAATGAGAGTTATACCTTGTGAAATCAGTTGGTATCTGTGATGATATTCACTGTCAATTTATGTGTGCTTTACCTTCATCCCCAAAAAATCCTGACAAAATTAAGTAAATGTTATACTACCTTTTTTTTTTTTCTTTTTTGGTTGGTTCTTGGGTTTTGTTTGTTTGGCTGTTGTTGAATTACACTGCTGCAGGGTGTGTCTGTATTTGATTGATTGTGTTTCAATAGACTGTTTTATTTTAAATTATTTCGAATATTGCAGCAACATTTACAGGAAACAGGGTAAAGAAAGTGATAAAGTACAATGATTTATTCTCAATAATAATGTACCACAGGATCACAGAATGGTTTGGGTTGGAAGGGACCAGTTTCAACCCCGTGTTGTGGGCAGGGATGCCTTCCACTGGACCAGGTTGCTCCAAGCCCTGTCCAACCTGGCCCGGAACTCTTACAGGTGTGTGTCAGCCAAAACTTCTCTGGGCAACCTGTTCCAGTGCCTCACCACCCTTACAGCAAAGATTTATTTCCTAATACCTCATGTAAATCTGCCCTCCTTCAGCTTAAGACTTCAGTCTCCCTGTTCCTTTTTTTCATTCAGATGAACCATCCCTAGCCCTAGGCTGATTTACCTGCCTAGGGTTAGGGTTAGGCCTAGGGTTAAGGTTTTTAAAGCAGAAAGCCCCAAGCTCCAGGCACACTGCAGGCAAAAGGCAAAACAACATCTAAAGACAGTCTTGATCTTTCTAAAATAATAACCCTCTGTGTGTCTGGTTGTCTTTTCCTTGCTGTTTCAGACATGCCTGGTAGCCCTCACAACCAGTTCACCTTCAGGCCGCTGCCGCCGCCGCCTCCGCCACCTCACGCGTGCACGTGCGCCAGGAAGCCGCCTCCGTCGGCCGACTCGCTGCAGAGGAGATCCATGACCACCCGCAGCCAGCCCAGCCCCGCTGCCCCCACGCCCCCCACCAGCACGCAGGACTCAGTGCACCTTCATAACAGCTGGGTCTTGAACAGCAACATCCCGCTGGAAACCAGGTATGGACCGCGGCTACGCGCAGAGGGGAAATGGAACACTGTGGGGAGGAGGCCTCACATGGACACAAGCTGGTGGTGTCCTTCTGGACATGGCCATGTGTTTTACTCTGAGCCCATCTCAAGTAGCCACATGAGGCCATTTTTGCTTGATTCATTTAGGTCAAAAATACTCAAAAAAGCACGTTACGCAAAGTTTTGTACTATGGCGATTCCTTTAACTTGTGTAGGTTACACTGGCATTTTATGGTTGTGTGCATAGGATTTAGGATTTGTGCTTGTGGGTTTGTCTTGCCCTCCCACATTCTCCCAGGACCATTTTGTAACCAGCAAATAGAAGTTTGGTTTAATCAGTGTACTTTGGCACTTCTGGAGTCACACTGAGTCAGGAATGGTTGGGGTTTGAGGGGACCTTTGGAGATCATCTAGTCAGGCTGTAGCTTTTCTGTGGATAAGAAAAGAAACAATACTAAAATTATCTTTTCCTCAATATGTATTTAATACTTTATTGCATATATAGCCAAATATAATTTTATAATCATTTGGCAATGGAGAAACGATACCGAGATTGACATTGGGTATGGCTGGAAAGGGAGGGTTCAAATTCAGGATCATTCACAATCATTATTTACACAAATAATCTACTCTGAAAAACAATTGAGAGCAAACTCATTATGTATTCAGGCAACTTACTTTTCAGTGCCCAAACTCTGCACAATCTCCTCTGACTTTTTGGCTATAATAAGCTTTCTTTTTCACCTGTTCCTGATAAGTATTGGCTAATTTGATTGCTTTCAACTGCAGCTGTGTTTGCTGACTTGATTTTTAAAACAAGCTCTGAATTTTCAGTCTTCTTCCTCTTCATTGTCAACAGAGCACCAGGAGGTTTTAACTATGGTTTCCTTTGGGTTTTGCCATTCTAAAGTACATAAAGGGCAAGAGTTTGCGAAAGTTGTGTCTGATGAAACAGATAAATTTCTGACATGCCCCTAATTGGATACAGAAAATATTAAGTATTATGCACAGAAATGTTTGGGGGATTTTTAACATATGTCTGATTTTTACATATGTCTGAAACCCAGTTAGCACAATTAATCACTGAAACCTAGATTTTGTTCTTTTATAACAAGGTTGGTTTTATTTTATCAGAAAAATTAATATATGTCTTTAAACACTTGACTGCTGCTCATCAGAAGTGTCAAGTTTTAGATCTGCTATTAAGTTGGGATTGAAAAACACGCCAATTCATTCTGAAATAAAACTTTCCTTATTTGTCTTAAGGACAAATCTCCAAAAGAATCAAGGAGGATGGAAACTTTTCTGCAAAAGTGAACATAAACAACACTTTAGTTCAGCTGATCTGTCTGGAGCTAGAAGCTTCTGCTTACACGGTCTTTATAAAGATAAATTTCTCTGTTTCTGATGTAACGAGCTTATCTGTCTATCTGTCTATACTTTATTCTGCAAGAAAGGTGATCTCTGGGTGTTCTGTCCCATTAACTTTTGGTTCTCTTGAATTAAAAGTCAAGTGGATCTTTTTAAGGCTCTGCATCCCCATTCATGGCATTTCCATCAGACTTCATTGGGGACAATATTTTGCAATTTATTTTCTTTCGAGTTCGGTTTAAATTTTCTGGTTTCTTATTATTTTTTGTGAATTTGAAGCTTCTCTTAAAGGACAAATACAGAGATATGTAGCTATATCTATAATTATATAAAGGGGTGTGCAGTGAAGTAAGAATCCAGACTGGAAAACATCCTTTGGGCTACATGTTAGTCATTCAGAGAGCCTGGGAATTTTCCATGTTCTGACCCTTCAGTGGTTGTTTCAGCTGATTTCATGCCCCCACTGCTCACTTCAGAAGCCTCTCACGAAGCTGGCTGAAAGGCTGGGTAATCCATAAGGAAAACCTGTGAGTGTGTTTGCCAGAATCTATCTGCAGTTTGTGCGCAGACAAGTGCTATAGCAGGGGAACACTGTAATAAGAAACATTTGTGATCACCGCTTCCCAGAAGTCTACAGTGCAGAGCACAGCCTTAGAGAAAATGAAGGGCTTGCAGCTTGTTTATCCTTCCTTTACCAGGGAATGATTCTGCTAGAATTGAACTGGTGCTTTGGCCTAATATCTAGATTCCCTTGCTTTCCTTCTCCATTAATGTTTAGCTGCCCATTAAAAATAATCCTACAAAATAAAGAGAAACATTTCAATGATATGTTTTGTGCCAGATCTTTAATAATACCAAATCTAGCTAATATCTACATACCTAATATAGCTGAGGAGATTTTTTTGTTGCTGTTAAATTTGGAACATTTGCAATCAAAAAGAAAACTTAGACAGTAATGTATTCCCTACTGTAACAAGTAGACAAAAATCAGAATACACATGTTCAGCTTTTCTTCCTACTGTATCCCCTGTTAATCCATAAGTAGAACTTGTGTTTGATGTTATCTTTACTGCCATGGAATATTAGAGAATTTTCAGACAGAAAAAGATTTCCTAGATCTAATCATGTGACTGTAAAACTATTCACTCTGGACAGACTGAAATGAAGCAAGTTAATGAGTCTGCTCGTAGTGTGTCGTATTAATGTGTTCTATTTATGTAAAAGAAAATTCTCTAGTTTTGAAAATGCTTGCAATACTCAGATTAGACATGTACTCTTACATAATTAGAGTTTGAAACCCTAGATTAGATGGCAAATGGCCGCAGTAAAGACATATACTGTGGTACATGTGTTTCATGTGCAGTAAAACCTAGTTACATTTTTATAGAAAAGGGCAAATCAGAAATTTTGTTTTGTGCTTTATCTAGAGGTGTTACACGCACTAATCTGCAAAGCAGTTTTGTCAAGACCTAACTTAGTAATGCAACTCTTTAATGATGACAGTGACTTGGAAAGATGAAATTACTTGTTCAAGTTCACACTAAACCTAAAATTAAAGTCTGTGTGTTGTTGCCAAGGCCAGTTCCCTAACTCTGGCAGTTACTCTGATTATAAGCAACCCAAATAAAAATAAGAATTAAGAACAGCTTTAGAACTCCAGAGGACATGTTATGGAACACCTGCTGCTGAGGGAATTGGAGAAGAGCTGTACCTGTAGGAGGTGTAGCAGCTCAAACTGGTGACTGTGCTGCAACCTTCAGCGGTGTAATGTGCCCAGAGATGCAAATGCAATCTCCATCTATGCATGCACACGGTTTGGGAAAAATAAACGTAGCCATTATTAAAATTACTTATGAACATGCAGTGATTTCATTGTCACACAAAGAAATAATTTTTATGTATTGCCAGAAAATTACTGCAAGGATCTCTCACACCACATAAAAACACAGGAAACATTGATTCCCTTTTTTTAGGATAATGTTACTGGGCTCTCACAAAAATTGATTTTTTCCCTCTCCCCCAGAATAAAGTACTTGCAACCTATTGCCTATTCCCTTCCTTTCCACTAAAATAATTGTTTTATCAGGCTTCATAGATACTTTGCTCTAATGCTTCAAATCTTGTGATTTACAGTGTAATACATTGTCATTATCTCTGACAGCCCCATCTGAACGTAGCTTACTACTTTTTATGGAGTAAGTGTTAAACCCTGATAACTCAAAGGAATGTTTTTCATTTTCTCCATGCCCTCCTAGTTAACTCACTATTTGTTTCCCTATCTTGCTTTCTTACTTTGTTTATTTTTTCCTGCTGTTTGCTATTTATTTTCCCACCTCAGTGAAATCCCCAAAGAAGTAAAATCTAGATGTTAAGTAGGGATTTTTACCTGACATTTTTCTTATCCTCCTTATAGTCTGTTACTGATCCATCATGGATAAACCATTGGTCGCACTTATTTTGAGTTAAGTTTTGACATAGATTACCAAAGCATTAGAATTTTTAAGTTTTATGCCAAAATCTCAAAATTTAGCTAGTTTTGATTTTGTTTCAAAGTGGAGTTTTTAGTCCTGTTTTGTGCGTCAGTATTTAAGATATTTGCTTGTTCCTTCCTTTTTTAAATCAGATTTCTTCCTAGTTCCTCTAGCCCATTTAGCAGTGTTGGCAGTAAGGTTAATGCTGTGCTGAATGGACTGAAATCTCCCTTCACTGCACTGGCAATGAGCCAAGTCCTGTGGAAAAAGACAGCTTAATTTAAGCAATCTTATCACCATGGTAATAGCTGCTCTGAGGGGACAGTGAGGTACCAGACCATAAACCTGAGATTCAATTATCATTAATTTATATAAAACTTTGAAGTACTAGAATAATAAGAGGAGTATTTGGGGTTCAAGGCAGTTACTATTTTTAGTTAAAATTCAGCAATATTTCAGAGCCCAAATTTTGATTATGTCTCTAAACACTTGAAAACATTGAGAGTTTTGGAGTTCAAGAAGTGTATTTGAATCATCATATAGCTGGAATCATTCTTTTCTGTGTTACATAGTTTTTTAAGGTATATAGGTATGATTAGCTCTATTTTTTTTTCCTGGAAATAACTTGGTTATACATCTGTTTGATGTAATTCTGTACTACAGTTTGTCTTTTTTAAATCAACCTCATAATTACTTTCTTCTCTTCAGGAAGTACATTGATAGCCTTTCAAATCACAGACATCTGCATATAGTCCCTTTCTGTGTAAGCTGGAGTAATTTTAAAAGGAAATATAATTAAATAAAACTGCATCTAGAAATTCACACTCAGTTCAGTGTGGGCTCTTGGAAGGTTTGATCTTTTTTCTTGGTCTTGGCATTTGAACATCTTGTGGATCTCACGAATCTTGCCTCCAGTGCAGAGACTCAGAAAACGCTTTTTTGTGCCTTGAGATTTTTTCCCAGTTCAAGGTTTCCATAGCAAACAGAGCAGCTTTTACAGCTCCTGAGGCAGACAGGTGTTAATGATCATAAGCCACCAAACAGGAGACACTTTCACTTGAGCAGTGCAGTTCACTGGGAACTTGTTTGCCAATGGAGCCTGCTCCTCTGTTAAATGACCAGATTTGGGGCTGTTCCAAGAATAAATGCAGGAGATGGCTTCATTTACCATCTTTTCTTCAAATTATGGTGGTCAGTATTTGCTATTATGGCATTTCTCTTGTATTTTCTCATTTTCTATCTAATTAAACAATAAATCAACACATATAGAGGCTGACCGTGTTAAAAACAGACACACAGCAAGGGTTTTAAATTCATTCTGAGTCCCATGTGTTTTCTGTGCACAGCAGAAAAGATCTGAAAATATTTGTCTTCTGAATTCCAAAAGATAAATTGAAGACTGTCAATATGACCATGAACTGAAAATAAAAGTTGTAAATATGATCTTCAATTTAATCATGGGAGAAGGAAGCTGTCTTTTATGGAAATAAAAATATAAACATTTGTCAGCTACAATGAAGTACAACTTTCATGTCAGCAGCAATGGCACTTGAGGGTCCTGCCTTGAGTAGTTTGAGATCCAGTCACTAAGGACAGTAGGGCAATTTAAATTGTTCATGCACTCTATTGTATTTTTGTTTGTGAGAAACTCTGGTGTGGGCTTCCCTGGAATAGTGGGATATATTTGTGTAAGGGTTTTTTGTGGAGGCTAAATATAGTAACTTAAACAATCACATTGCAGATACTCCTTGCTCGTTGTTTTGAATAAGGTGATGGTATATAAAGTTATAACTAAATGTAAAGCTATGCTGTGATTTTATGGCCAGCAATGAGCAAGCAGCCTTTAAGCTTTCCATGAAATAGTGGAAAATTGTTTTACAAAACCAGAAATAGACTGAATCTAAACTTTGAAAGAGAACAATAAATACAGGTTCATACAAAGGGTCTATGTCGTGAGAAGTGGTCAAAGACATGAAAAGAATTTTACCTCTTCATTTCCAAAAAATCAGATATGTATGTGTAATGTTACTATTTTCTGGCTAGCTATTTCTAGGTAAGCTGTTTTCAAAGACTACAATGGTATTTATGTAGTTAAGCTGGTTTCAAAGACTAAATATATTTATGTAGTTAATGTGATACATCTCTTGTCGGGTAAACTTTGTCTTTTTTGTCACAATAGCTGTACAGTTTGGATTAGACCATATGCAGGTGAGTGTAGGTACTTGGAAACAGACTGAAATGCTGGGAACAATAGTCAGAATATGCATGAATATTCATAGAAGGAAATTGATGGCAAATAGAACTGAGGGACAGCTACTTCATTTACTCATTCCTTTCTTTAAGTCATACTTCCAACCATAGAATATAGGCAATAAAATTATAAAATTGAAAGGAATTTTTATCCTTCTTGATTCGTGGTTTCAAAGTGCTCTGCAAATATTATGTACTTTCTATGACTTACATAAATATTCTTGTAACTACTGTTTTTTATATTTTCCACAAAATAATCTTAAAATTTCTTGAGGAAAAAGAATAGAGCTAGCCATGAGATTATTCCTTCCTTATATCAAATTTCTGTGTCCATGGGTTGTTTTACTCAGCTGCTGCTTGAGTTGGAGTACTACAGGAAATTTTAAGCCACAGAAAAGCACTTTTGAAGATGACTGAATTAATGTAGAGATGTCACCATGTATCACAGTAACAAAGCCCATACTGGTATATGCAAGAGTAATTTATGTCCTTAGTGTGGTAATTTTCATTTTATTTTCTTCATTAAATAGCAAATGAAACCAGAAAGCAGTTGTATTTTGGACAACAGTTCCAATATAGAAGCTGTTGTTGATTGATTTTGGCACCATCCTATATTTATATAATTATTATCCCAGATTTCTGCCAGACTTGAAGTTTAGTCACCTGGTTAGCAGGCCTAGCTTGCCTACAGCAACAGCAGGCAAGTGAGCCAGAATCACATCACTTGTTCAGTACTGGGGCAAAAAGAGAGGAACACAGGTTCCTTTTACATCCTTTCACATCCAGGGTCACACTGCTCAGTTTTCGGATGCCATATAAAGAAAACATGAGTGAATACAGGGAAGCAATTCTATGGGAATGATTCAAAATGCAAGTCCAGCTCAAAGAGGAAATTTTAACAAAGTCTTTCTATTCCCAAAGATGAATCTCTGGATGGAAATCATGGAAAAATACAATTATAAAATAAATTTGATAAGTAGTTTTCATGGCAATTTCTATCTTCACCCATGACCATTTTGTTCCCATAGTTCTTGTACACAAAAAGATGAAAAAAAGGCTCTAAAATTAAAGGTCAGGTCTATCTATAATTATAAGTTATGTCTTATATTCAGATACAGTTTTCCTGGGTTGTTTTTCAAGATGAGGGTATATTATGTATATCTTTGTGATCAAGTGGGTGTCTTGGTTTTTTTTTTTAATATATATATATATATATTAAAAAAATAGTTGCTTTAGTTTTATACTGTATAGTTGGTTGAGAGCCATATAGGAGATTCATAAAAAAATATATTCTGATTATTGTGTAAGTTTAGAAGTGTCCTCTTCTTTCCCCTCCCACTTGGAGTACAGAATAGAATGGATAGAAAACCAGGAGAGAGTGAATTTCTGCTTCTTGCTACTGTCACAGGAAATATTAAGTGACTTAAAATGGGCTGGTACCAATGTCTTCTTGTCAGTGTTTGCCAAAGTAAATGGGAAACTGTATCAGTTCCAAATCCCTTTTGGCTACCATCTCTATATATTTTCTGGCTATGCCAAAAAAACAGAATCCTTTTTTCTGTTTCATCTGCTATGCTTCTTAAAAATTTCCTTTGCACTTCTGTTGACATCTAAAGGAATTACTTCAATTAAATATCAGTATAGATATACAATTACATACATTATGTGCAGCTATAAAATGTAGTTGAAAAGAAATTGATCAACTTTAATGATTGAACTGAAGTCGTCTTAGTTTTTCTATCACAAAGATTTGCAGTAATTTGTAATGCTTTAGGTAACTACTTCTTGAATGTGAAACACACACAGGTGCAAATGTATTCCTACTTGGTTTATCCAGGAGAAATGCAGACTAATTCTTCAGCCAAGGTATAGCAAGATTTGTGTTTCTAACTTAGCTGTTGGCTCCCTTTCAAGTCTGCTGTCGTTCTTCATTTTTTCTTCTTACAAACTCATGATTTTTAATGGAAATGGAAGGAAAGCATGTTATAGGAACAAATGAAGGTCTGGGCCTACAGATGCTTGGCACAGAGTTAAAGCATAAAAAGTTACAGAAGTGATACCAAGTCCTTGAAAAAGTTGAGGGACATCTCTACAGTACCAAGATATAAAAATATTTTCTCAGAATTTAATTACAGAATTCTGTGTGGGGTTAATCTGCTTTCTGATAATAGTATTATGTTATTGCCACATGAATTCAGGTGGGATGTTGCTTCAAGCTTTTATAAGACTTAAATTGCTGTTCCAGATATGGAGCCAAAAGTACATAAAGAAATATCCTGATGGAGAGGTGTGTAAAGAAATGAACTCTTCTCCAACCTTGTCCTAGCTAAGAATTCCAACTGCCTCTTCTATATGTGAAGTTATTTCTGAGCCTTTAGCATTTATTTATGTATTGGAGTTATCAGTGTAATAATATTGAGTGACTTTCATTTCACCAACAAATGCCTTACATATTATGTCCTGTATTTCTTTTTTTAAGAGAATATTATCATCTTCTTTATGGATGTTTTTGATGTTTTTGTGAACATTTAGTTTTTCTCCACTTTGAAGAAGTGGTGTTATCAATCACCCTTATAAATGCTCTGATTTTTCTTGTGTTCTCAGTTTACAAAAAAAAAAAAAATCCACCACAACCCTTAGCTTTTCTCTTAGATCAAATATTAAAGCACATATCAGGCTGCAGTCAAATCTAAACTTTTGAACTGCAGGTTTTATTATTTTGCTCTTTAGAAAGAGCCTGATTTTATAGAATTGATAGCAACAGTTTAGCATGTCCTGACTCCTTTGGGAACTGTGGTGTGCTCAGACAGATGAGGAGTCATCTGAGTTTATGAGAACATAATCACAGTCTGGCTTTGGAAATTTGTCTTTGTACCACCAGTGTTTTTCAAATTCTATAGAAATGTCTTTGGGTACTCAATATACGCTTCCAAAAATTGAAGTTGTAAACAATTGGGTTTTTAAACGTTTTCTCAGCATTATTTCACTAGTAGCTCAGTTTCAGTGTACCATTGCTTCACAATCTCAGTTTTATTACAAATTAGAGCAATGTAAATTCTCCTCTGTGGGAATGGACTCATCTGTCCAGGAGAGAGTGATCTGGATCCAGGTTCTGTGCACTCTGCTGCTAATGGAGAAGTGCCTCTGCACACTATCACTATATCATCAAGCCCTTGTTATAAATTCCTGTGAAAGAGTATGAAATTATTCCTGGCTATTGATTGCAGGTTGTTAGAGCTGTAATAATAACAATTTTCTGTTCAGCATTTCCTTCCCTTTACCTCTGATACCTTTGAGCTATGCACCATAAAGTACAATCAATACTGCCAATATCAGGTCTTTTTGCTGTAATTTCCAAAAAATTTAAATGAGAAATTGTCAAATAAGTAGGTTTTTATCATTATGTCTTGAACAAGTAAAGCATGCAAAGAACAATTGACTTTTTATATTTGAAGTATTTGTGTATATATTTGTGTGCATGTATATATGCATGCATACTTCTCATACGTATATGCTTGTATCTAATAACGTGTTATTTTATGTGGTGATTCTGCTTCTATTTCCCTGAATATCAATAGGAATTTTGCCGTGACATTTTTTGCTACCAGAAGTCTCAGTGACTGTATCTCGTTAACTGCTGACTGAGAAAAAACTTCTCATACTTGCAGAAGCTTTCATGTGTAACAGCAAAGCGTTGAATCCAAAATAACCAACTGTGCTCTTGTGGCCTGATAGGAGGGAAGCAGGTTTATATAGTCCTGTAAATAGCTATATTACTTCATTTGAATTTATTATTTTACTGCATATGGGTTTATAATTTTTGAACTAAAATGGAGGTAACATTACAAAGTGCAGAGCAATGCCATCTTTCTAATGTGTGCATTTACAGCTGTGGAAGTCAGTGGGAAGGAAAACTAGAATGTGTTGTGTGATGCACTGCCAGGGTGCTGTACTCAGTCAGGGTCAGATGTCCAGTTTCTTCTGAGTGCAGCTCATTCAGGTAATATTCATGAAGCAGAAGTAACTAATACTCAAATTTCATTCTTGTGGTTTAGTCATAAGACTCCTGATACACAAGCCCTGTAAACTGCAAGGCAAGCTAACCTTTATTCTCATTTGCTTTCTTTTTTAGGTAACTAAAGGGCTCTTTAAAAGATAAAACTGCTCTGTAATACCTTTTTATTTTCTATAATCTGGAATTTGAAAGCCATAACCTTTCTTTTAAAATTTTATAATAGAAATACATAATACCATACTCATTACACCATTTTAGCAATTACCATTTCAGGAACATGTATTTACAATATTCTTAAAGTCAAATGTCACAGTATAACAATGTTTCATACTCTTGAGTGTTTGATCCTGCATACATTTTCCTGAGTGTTTGTCAAAGAAATTCTCCCAGCATGGATTGGCTGATCCATTTATGCATTCAAAAACTATTTTTGTGCCTTGCTGAAGGCATAAAGACAAATGTCTTTGGAAGATTCTGGACCATGTCACTTGCTTTCTCAGCTTGAGACAGAGGAACACCAAGCTGCTCTAAACTCCTTTGGGTGCATGCTGTGGCATGAGTTTTAGAGGTGCACCTGTCAGAAAAGAGAGCACTGAAGAAGTTTGCTCCCTTAGATAAAACAAAGGCAAGAAGGACCAAATTCTTTTGGTGTTTCCAAAAGAATATGTTGTTGGTATGGTCAGCCCTGAACCTTTTTGCCACAATTTCTAAGCACATATCACAGTAAGTTATTGTTTAATATTAAATAACCTTTCTTAATTTCTCTTGAAGAGCTCTTGCCAGTCCTGAAAAAGCATCCTTTCTCCTACAAAAAACTACTGTATACTTCTGCACCAGAGCCTGTTCTGCAAGGCACATTTTTTGTACCTTATTTTTTGTGCTAGTGTAAGTCTTCACTGTTTTTTCTTGAAGGCAATCAGTCCTATGAAGTATGCTGAAATAGGTCTCCAAATGAATTCTTTCTTAGTATATTTGAGAATCACTGCAGTAGGCAAAAGCATTTGAATAAAAACTGCTCTCAGAATTGCTCAATTAAGAGCAGTAAAGCAATTGTGCTCACCTATATAGTAACTACAGTTCTTCAGAATGAATTATCCTTTGTAAATCGGGTGACTAGTTACTTTTTTTTTTAATTTCCTATATTCCATGGTAAAAAATAGATGTTCACAGTGGCACTGGCTTTAGCATTTTTGGGGTATACCAGGTGAATCAACAAGTTAGGTGTGGATGGAGGGGATACTGCTGGCAGCAGTTCCCATGTCTCTGTCACATCTGTGTGAAGGCACATGAGCTGCTCATCTTGGAGGATCCCAGTACTCTACTGAGAAACAACCTTCCCTCAGCATTACTCTGAAACATGGGGAAATTGCTTAGAATTTATTTATGGTGTGTTGTTTCCCTAAAATATTGGGACATCTTGTGGTGTGGTTAAAAAACTTGCAGAGGGTATTCAAATAGATATTTTCCTGTCTATGATATTTTCTGTGGCTATATGAAGTATGTACTATACAGTGCTTATATAGTTCCTTTTGCTTTTTACATCACTGAGTGGTTTTAAAACATCATTCTTTGTCTTCTCTTTGTAGGCATTTCCTGTTTAAACATGGATCTGGGTCTTCAGCTATCTTCAGCGCAGCCAGTCAGAATTATCCCCTAACATCCAACACTGTTTACTCTCCACCTCCTAGGCCTCTTCCTAGAAATACCTTTTCCAGACCTGCCTTCACTTTTAACAAACCTTACAGGTGTTGCAACTGGAAGTGCACAGCTCTGAGTGCCACTGCTATCACAGTGACCCTGGCACTGTTGCTCACCTATGTCATCGGTAAGCGCTGCTCCTTTCTCTGCTGAGTTATTCCTTCACCTCCTCTGCTCTGTCTTCTTGCTTTGCACTGATACAAATCATGTTTTACTAGTAATATTTGCCATTGGTGCTTTTTAAATCCTGCCAGACAAAACACTGGATTGGCTAAAGGTTGAACATAGAATTCTCATTAGCTTTCTACTCTGTTAACCTTGATGCTGCCTAACAGAGAAGGAAATATTATTCAGGATTACATGTTTATACTGGCAGGGGACTCCTGCTGATTTTAATTGCTGCGATATTTTCTTAAACGTTTGATTTCCATATTATGCCTTACAACATTGATTCTCTTAAAGAATTATTTGGAAAGACTGGTAATGTTTAATTGGGTTTTGCCTTGCTACCCTTAGTTAATTTCTTCAGTCTCATCACCATTTAAATCTTCCATGATTTTCCTCCTAATTGTTATATCATTTGCTAGAATGACAACTAGCTTTAAAATAATTTTATATCGTGTTGTCTAAGATAGATTTTGGTATCCCTTTATTGAATTTATGTTTGAAAAATAGGTTTCACAGTAGCAACTTTGCCATTTTGTTAGCAAAATACATTGGACGGGTTTATCAGAGTAGCTAGAAAGGGCTTCGTCAGGTTTGGGGTTTATGTGTTTTTTTTTTTCTTTTTGGAGGACAGGTGTTTTGGAGGTTGCTTGAAGTCAATGTGGCTACAAGCATACATAGGAGAGCAATTCTTTCTGGTTTCCTACATAACATTAACCTGAACTTTAATTATTGCATTGGGTTTTCAATCTGAATTGAAAATATTAAAGAATGTTCTGTGTGTAGAATTTAAGAATGTGAGTGTGGCTTCTGTAAACAAAGGGAAAACTAATTGGTTTTTGCTATCTCACACACTCTTAGACTGTTGTTTTAGATGGCAGTTCACAGGTGGCAGGAGCCTGAGTATTCCTGATACCCTATAGCTTGAATAGGAATAATTCCAGGTTTGCCTGAAAGAGTGCAGTTCATACTTGGTAAAACTTGACAGAAATACAAGTACAGATACCTCCAAACTGATAAATGGCCACTGATTTTCTATACTCTCTGAATAAATGTATCTGTAGTGAAAATTATTAAAATTTCAGTAATTTCTTGTTTCCCACTGAGGTTTTCTTCAGTCCCATAGTGACAAAGTTCTGGTGATTGTCAGCAAGATGCTCATCAGGAGGGATTTTTTCCCTAACATCCTCACCTAATGCATATGGGAAAGCAGATTTGAGCATTTCTGGTGCATGATGATTTGAAAGCACCTGAGGATCTTGTAAGCTCCATTAATTGCAGATTTACATAACAGCTGGTGAGCATATGCCCTCGGTTAGGACAGGCTGTATCATTTTTGCAGCCTCATCTGTTTGCTGCACATTTTATCCCACCCACACCATTTAGATTTTATCTGGATTGAAGCACTGCCTCTTTCATCCCTGTTTAGATTTCAAGTCTGCCACTGAAATTTCTGTTACTTTCTGGGGATATACTGCTATATGTCATCAGCCTGAGAAGGCTGGAAGCACTCCTTGTCACCATGAATTAAAGAGCTCTGTGTGAGTCTCCTGTAGATGTGTCTGTTTGTCATATCTGGGTAACACAAGGGTGTAGCATGTTTTCTTTAGTTAAACAGAGGCAGGTAAAATGGAAACGTCTTTGCATTTTATAAATTATTACCATTTCTATTTATGTTTTCTATGGAAAAAATATGAATTTTTGAACCAGGAGTTCTAATTCAGAAAAATTTTCAGGATGCCATTATTTACTTTTTTTTCCCCAGAAATTTTTGAGTTACAGGTAGTCTTAGTTAGCTTATTCCAAGCAAATATTCCCTCTGCCCATTCTGGTTGGTTAAATATTTAGATAAGTTTATGGTCTCTTTTTATGACTCGGATACCTACGTTCTTTCCCTTTTGCTGGGTTTGAATCATAGCATATAAACTGTTTCCAGAGTTCACTGGCTCTATAGGCTTATATATTTGCATATCTTTTCACATCAAAAATTTAAGTCTGCATGTTTTAAGTGAATAGTTGGATACAGGAATTCAGACTGTATGTAACACTGAAGTTAAAATTCACTCCCCCAAATGTTTTCTCTTTGCTCACCAAGATTCAGATCCCTCACTCCACCAGGTTTTCTTCAAGTCAGAGTTGTGTCTGAGCAATCACAACAGACATGGCCTACATTGTAAAACAAAAATCATTTTAATTTTAGGACCAAACTTAACCTGTGATCAGCTCAGCAGTTGTTATTGGAAAAATAATGGAGACTTCTAAAAGGCAAAATTGTTTTCATCATTGTATTTTTTGACACAGCCTGCATTAACTTAGCATGAACTACAATTTCAGGTTGAATGATTGTTGATCAAAATTTAACATCAAGCTTTTTCTTCTCCTTATCTAAGAACTTATATGTTCTTTTTCAAGTATTTTTCACTGCCATTTAATGCTTAAGCTATACCTTACTTTTAAAGTGACACCCAAATCTCAGCCTCAAGTCAGAGCATCTCCAAAGTCTTAGAGACATGAAGCTTATTCCACATCAAAATTTACAAGTGGCTCTTACATTTGTAATGAACTGAGACCTGTGCCAGAGTGCTCTAAGCTGTGATTTCTATTCAATCAAAAGGTAAACTAGAAAAATGATTTTGTTCTTTTATTTTTCATCCTTTCCCTCTTATCAGTGAGACTCAATAGCAAAGCTTTTACATAAGAACATGTAATTCTTCTGTATTTTCTCTCCTTTGAACTACTACTCAGTTAAAAAAATATTATTTCTCCATTAATCCTCTTTTGGCCTATAATTGCTGTGTTTACTATTTGGCCTTTCTTAAATAAATTTGACTATTATATGGACAGTAAGGAAATTATAGAACACGGTTGATGGTTGTGTAACAGCAGATTTATTGAAAATCTTTATTTTATCAAGAAAAACTCGTATTTTCACTTCAACAGGAGTAATCTCTGTGAATAGTTTCTAAAGTCATAGATAGTAGTTACTCCAAAAAAAACTTATTTCATAAAGTGCATGTTTTGTCTTCAGACTGTTGGAGGTGTAATTGTAAATTTGTTGAATTACTTTCTATGGAAAAAGTCCAACACATTTTTGTTTTTCATTTTTCTGTTTTCCTGTGAGTTGAGAAATGTAAATCACGTAAATCTGGGCAAGGTTGTTGGATTTGCCCACAAGTGGGCAGTGAGGCAGGTGAGCAGTTGGGACACACCTCAGGGAGGTGATGTTGGTGCCTCTCACCCGTGCATGGGGGGCTGCAGCAGCTCCACCAGCAGTTCCTGCTCTGCCTGAGAGTCTTGCCAAAAATTCAAGAGTAAATTAGGCAAATACAAGAGATAGAATAAGAAATACAGAATTTCTTTTGGTTTTTTGCAATACCACGTCATTTCCTTTAAGCCCAGTAGAATGGGTGCTGTGGCTGCTCATTTAGTAGTTATTTTTAGCCCATTAGTGAATAGGATTTTTCTTCCATGATTCTTTACCATTTTATCAGCAGCTGATTTTGGACTTGCAAATCACTGGTCCTATTGATCAAAGGTGCAGAGCTCCCACTGCTCCTATTGATTTCAGCAGGTGATGCAAATGTTCAGTGCCTCTGAAAATTGCATCTCATGTTCTTGGATTTAACCATCCCTGACTATGAAATGACTATTTTATATACAAATGAATTCTCAAGTATGAATATGAAGTCATCCCTATCCTTCATGATATTATCACTATTTATGAGTAGGCACCAGAGGTGGGTGTTGGGTCTTAAATTATATTCACATGAAGGGTAAGGAAATTAAAGCCTCTGTGCTGCCTGACACTGTGACCTGTCATTTCTCACTCCATGTACAAGGGAGAGGAGTGATGGTTTCAACATTGGGAAAGGCCAGACCGAATTTTAAGGACATATCTATCTCAGTGCATGAATTTATAACATTGGTTGCATCTCTTTAGACAATGTATAACAGGACAAAAAAGGAATTATGCAGAGAGGGATCAAGGGGAAAATATACTGCTGTACACAGAAGAATATAATGGTATAGTAAACAGTGCTAGGCATTTCAGGGTTATGCAAATGTTGAGATACAGATGCATAACCCTGAAATGCCATTGAACTCCTTACTGGGAGAACTCTCACTGAGACAGATCCATCAGGGTGTCTCAGCTGGGAATTGTGGTGTCTGCTCTCCTGGATTACTGAGGAGCTTGATACTATCACAAATCTCTAATTATTCAGAGGAGAAACATTTACTGTTGCCCAAGACTAGGTTTTATTTGTTCCTAAGGATAAAACATGACTTGGTAATGAAAAATGAAACCAACATTTCACCTCCTCCTCTAGGAGGATTGCAGGAGAGGAGGGTATATTTGTATTTTCAGGTATAAAAATATATTAGGTATAAAGATAAGACTTCTTGAGAAAGAGGAGAGTGCTGAGAGTTAAGATGGCTTTAACAAACACATGGAAGAAGTCCTTATTTCATTAAATGCCCTACATGATCAAAACAATTTAGCAATTTAATATGTATTTTAAAAAATAATCTGAAGACTGAATCAAAAGTCTCAAATTATGAAATCTGTTTACAGTAGAATGAAATGGTATTTTATTTATAAAATGAGCTTACCAAAGATCACCTCTTCTAAAGGTCGTGATCAAAACTTAGATTCTGGCTCTTGTGTCCAGGTATTTTTCTCATTATTCACCTTTACAGGAACTGAGACACTGATGCATCTGTGGCTTTATGCCAAAGTGAAATCCAGTTTTATAAACAGAACCTGCTAGCAGTTACAGAAACAAATAATTTTCTGGCACTTAGAGCAGGTGCAGAAGGAGTAGTCATCTGCTGATATACATTCTATAACAGCTCTTCTGAAGTCTGGGCTTCAGGGGGATGATCTACTGAGATTCTGTAAAAAAGCAGAGAAAGCTAAACAGAAACCTTTAGTGGAGGTCAGCAATTTGGAGGGGCTTCACATTTGCAGGATTTTTTTGTCCTTTGAAGTTCATCTTGCAGATAGTAAGTACTTATTGCACAGGACTTTTTTGATGTCTCCTCACTACTGAGCGTCTCTTTTGCACTGGAGCCAAGGCTCTTATTCACATTCTGCCAAACATGTAGCACTGGAGTTGACAAGCTGTGCTTACACAGAAGGTAGATAAGAATAAATTAAATTAGATCACTGGCTTCCTAGCAGATGGCAGGTTAATCCAGTTTACAGAGCGAGTTCTGAAAAAATTGCTTGTATTTTTGTGGATATTTACCTGAGTATGCAGTAGAATTGTGGGGACTGAGGTAGTCGGTCTGGAACTCTCAGGTTTTTCTGTTTAAATGTTGAACAAAATAAGTGATCTGGTCAGTTACTTCAGAGATGAAGACTCAAGCTTTTGTTCTGAACATGGCCCTACTGGTTTTACTTACAGCAGTAATATGAAGCAACAGAAACCTGCCTCTGAGGGGGGAAAATCCCTTAGGCAGCATAAAGTTACACTTACTTTTCATCTCTTTGCTGAGACATTCCATGAAAGAAATTTATTGAAAGGTTAGATGATGTAGGCCTTTAATATTTCTTTTTCTGCAAGAGATCTGTTTTATACCTAATAATTTTTTTTTTTTTACCTAAGAAGCACAATAATTTACCTAAGAAAAGCTCTGTACTATGACTAGGATCTTCTGTACTAGAAAGAGGTCATTTAAAATTACCCTGCACAGCTCCACGGTGTGGCCTGGCCAGGGCAGCGTGGCTGAGGAAAACATTTAGGTTCATCATGATCCTGTGGCATCCTCCAGTTTCTTCTAATCCACAGACTACAGACTCCTCCAAATTTAGCTTTTGCCATAACATTCATAATGCATGTTTAAAAAAAAAAAAATCTGTGCCAACTTTTGTATTAGAATTTTATCACAGACTTTGAATTTATAAGGGCTATCTAATAAAATATAAATGAAATATAGGTATGGTAGTATCCATCATGTAAGCCCTATCTCCCCACATTGTGTAACGAGGATCAAATTTTGCCTTCAGATTAATTTTGCCTCCAGATCACCTCAGTGAAAGCAATGGACAAGTCTGGTCATGGCAACGTGCAACTCATAGATTGCACAGAGCAAAGTAATGATGTCATTATTTACAGGGGATTATACTGGGCCTTCAGCAGGCCAAGAAAAAAAGAATATCTCTTCAGATGAGTGCAGTTCCTCCCAGCAGGGAGAATATTGCTGTCAGAGGAGAGGTTTGGTTAGGCCAACTGATGGAAGTTAGGGTCTGATGCTCCTGCTGACTCACCACAGCTCCTCCTAACAGGAGTGTGAATTTTGCAATCATGCCAGCTAATAAGCTGTTTCATCTCCATTTGTCTGCTGGCCCTTGGGTATTGCCTGGAACTGTAGCAGCTCAGCAGTGATTTTACACACCCCACCAGTACCTGAAGTGTTTTAGGTGCTGCAAAATACAGGGTAGGTGATTGCAGAAATTTTTTGGAATGCCAGATAGGGAGAGCCAGAGTAGCTTTTGCTCCTTCTGTAAGTGTAGTCATCAAACTTCAAGGGCTGTTCTGTGTGAAGTTGAGCTGCATCATCTAATGCATCCTTAGCCCTAATGGTGGGTTTCATACTGTTAGTCAGCCCTCAAGGGTGCTGCAGTCAAGGTCTTCAGAAGGTTGAGCTGGGAGGAAAGGACAGAGACATTGATCAGAAAGTGAATCTCCCTCCTCCTTACCCAGCCCTGAGTTAGGCTAAGTTAGACAGAGTGATGGTATCATCTCCTATTTGTTCTGTGGAGTAGGAGCTTACACCTGGGCATTACACTTGGGAAATACAGCTGAGAACCTTGCAAATGGATTTATGCTGGGGGAAGTGACATTGTGGCCCACATTTGAATTGCACAGCATTTTCTGTGCCCTTTTTTGTAAAAGCCAGAAATCCAATAGAAAAAAAAAATCAAAGGGCAAATAATTCAAAAGATAAGTTCTTTTGAGCTTTTTAATGAAATTCAGTACATGCCTACTTATTTCTAAAGAGATTTGAGAGATGGAGATTTGAAAGTTTTATGTAATCTTATTTGGTGAAATAACTGTACATATGTTGTAGGAAAAAAGCTCCATAGGAATTTTGTATACCCTGGGTAAAAGAAAAGTATCACAGAAATGAAGAGGTTAGGGAGGGCTCTGTGTCTGCTAAATAAATATCTATAGTTAACTTCTGAATAAAGTATCTCTCGGAATTAATGCCTTCACTGGTGTTTGTGGTCTGGTTAGTCCCAGAGTGTCACCTGGATCTGAAGGTAACTCCTCAATAGCTATAATTAATGTAATAAAAATTGGAATGGTTTTAAGACTGCAAGGTGACTGGGTTTCTGCAGTGTTCGAAGTCATTCAGATCAGTTCATGCAGACCTTATTTTCCCAGCCATGTGCTTTGCTGTACAGCCCTCAGAGGTGCCCATTGTGTAGCCCAGTCTGGTGCCCCGTGTCAGCTCCTGGGGATGAGACATCCGAGCTGGCAGAGCCATCCTCTGTGCCATGCACTTGGTGTTTCCAGGGAGGAAGCTGACTGTCAAACATAGATACAGATCGTTTTGCAGCTTGCCAAGCTTTGGCACAAGCTATAAAAACAACAGCACTTCCCCAGCCTGAGGGAAGACAAAGCCAGTAAAGGACTGGAATTGTTGAGTGGATGATAATGTAAGCAGAGTGTGTGATGGAGCAGGGGCAGGCACTAAGGAAAACATTCAGCCCTGGCTTTGTGACCTACCCTCTGCAGCATGTGCAAATGCTGTCGTAGGAAATGAATAATAACAACAATGGGAATAGTGTAAGAAAGAAACAATATCATATTCAGGATTCCATAACCACTAAAAGCTTATTATTGATGTGGGCAGTTGAGTTTTGCTTCCAGTAATCTGTTTCAAGTGCTTATATAATTTTTTGCATTAGTATAAATGAAATGTGCATTCATTAGCTATCAGTCTCATTGAACTGTGTTCTCTTTTTTGTTAATGACTCTTTAAATAATAATAACGTCCAGAAGCTCAAGTCAGGAGTAAGAGCACTTACTCTAGAGATGTCAAGGCTGCTTTTTGTTGTACATGGCAGTGATCTGTCTCACAGTAAGAATCTCAAAACTCAGACCTTAACTGTGTGATCTGACTGCAAGACACTTTTCAAAGTATTATCGTGGTCCCTTGGTGATTTCAAGACCATAGAATATGGAGCAATTCAGGCTTGAGATCTCACCACTGACACCAGAAAGCGTAGAAGGATCCTTCTAATATCTCTTCTGGGGGGTGGGTATGTGCTGCCCAGTCTCCAGAGTCCAGATCTGATGGTGAGTCAGTGGTTTGAGATGCAGTAAATTTCTCTCAAATACGTCACCTCACTAATTCAGCAGTAATGCTCTCATTTGCTTGATTTGGGTCTTGTATCTGTAGTTGGGTGACCCTGGAGTACACAGATCTGGAATTAATGACTGTAGTTTGGCAGCTTTACATTCTTGTAGTAGTGTTCCCAAGCCCTGGGCAGGAATCCATTCAAGGCTTGGGATTTTGTTGAATTTTTATAATTTAACTTTTCAGTGTGCAAAGGAGACTTGTGACCAAACACATGGGAAATGGACTCCAAGTTTTCTGGTTGTATTGAGATATTTTCCTTGAAGTATGTACAAGTGCAGAATAAAACCCTGTACTTTCTTAATGCAAGACCTATTCTAGATCACACTTATTTCTCCTGGGAGTCTCTGAGGTTCCTACATGGCTCGGGAAGAGCAAATATATTGCCTTGTAGGCTCCCACTGTGGTCAGATCCTACTCAGTGCAAATTGCTGCATGTGGCTAAAGAGCTGGTGCTCAGGCTTTGCTCTTCATGTGACAATTTCAGCTCCTCAGTGGGGATCATCCTCAATCCATATTTTAATGGGTCATCAGTCCTCCCTGCTGAGCTGCTTCAATGCTAAGGCAACCTCTTCCTTGGAATAATTTGCCCTTCTCACTAAGACCTAAGCAATTGTCTAGACTAACTGCAGTACTGTCATGTTGTACTAAAATAAGATCCTCTGTTGCTATCTTTCTCCTACCATCCTTCAAGGCCTCAGATCAGAAAGAAAGAAGGGAAAGCAGAAAACATGAATGGCTCTGCAGGCAAAGTAGAGTAGGCAGCCTCTGCATATGGCAAAAAAGATAGTTTATAACTTCTAAAAAGGATTATTTAGTAATTTTCCTTGTACATATAACAACTATATTTCTGTCCATTTGTGTTGTTAAATAATTGAATATATTTTAGATGTAGAGGCAGCTTTTTATCTGCAGTGCAGTTCTAGACTGTCTGGTTAAGTAAGTAACCAGTAAGTAAGAGTTAGTTTTTGCTAATGTTAACCTAAATGAAAGGGTTTCAGAGTGCAGTGGGCACAGTTTCACTTCAAACTGGATTGGAAAGGTGAGATGTTTTAGTTGGTGTCATTGTTTTTGTCAACAAAATCTAAGATCTTTAACAGTCAAAAGCTGAGGGACAACACTGATATAGTTTTATAATCTATCACACAACATTGAATTTATTCAACTGTTATCCTTTTAAGTGCAAGTAATTCCATTAATTGCTGCAGAAATGCATCACCCTAACCTGGCTGAGCTCCAGAAGAAAGTGTGGAAACTAATTAAACATAGAGTTTTAAGGTAAAATGGTAAATTGCTCATTAGCCCCCTTGAAATTCTGATTTATTACTAACAGAATAAAGTAATACTTGACTTTGCAGAAACTGGGTCATAGCATTCTTTCGTAGTCTCACTGAAGGTGCTGTAGTTTAGACACCAATTAATTGGTCTTCATTTTTTTGCAGCAGTACACTTGTTTGGTTTAACCTGGCAACTACAGCCTGTGGAAGGGCAGCTCTATGAAAATGGAGTTAGCAAAGGAAATAGAGGAACAGAATCCATGGATACTACTTACTCACCAATCGGAGGAAAAACTTCAGATAAAACAGAAAAAAAAGGTAAGTGTAAATGAGAAGGAGGCAGATGGTGAATAGTTAAACATTACTGCTCTTCAGATACTGTATAGTCTACATTTTGACAGTATTTTCAGTTCAGGTTCGATCTTCTTTAGTATAATTTTTAAACAGGTAAGAAAATTCCATAACCAGATAGGTTCCTTTAGCAGAACTCTCTCTGAAATTAGCACCCAGCCCATTAGAAAAGGAAGGTTCAGTAGCACAGTGAGAGAAGAGATGAGAGTGTTTGGCTTCTGTCTTGAGACAAGGAAGGGGAAACCATATTTTCCTTCTTCCCTCTTGTGCAGAGGGCTTGACACTGTGCCTGTCTTGCAGACCAAAGTCAGTCTCAGGCAAAGGGAACCTCCTTATATTGACAAGTCAGAAGTGCAGAAGAGTAGAAATCTTAATGCTTTTCAAAGCATTCAGTTCTTGAAGTTTAAGCTAAAGCACAGCATCCTGTCACATCCCAGCTGACCCAGTCACAGTGAATCAGCTCCCAGGAATCTCCCACAGCTCTCACAAAATGCCTGAGCCAGTGTGGCAGCTCCCTGCTGCCAGGGGCACAGCCCTGCTCTGCCCTCCCACCTCCCTCTGCAGCTCGCTGTGTCCCTGTGCCCACTGCAGGGATTGTCACCTGCACAGCCCAGCCACATCAGTCCTTCATGGCAGCAGAAAATGGCTTTGTTAAGGAATGCACATCATCTTCTGCCAAAGAAGTGGCTGAACCAGAGCTCTTGAAGTGCCTGAGCTAGGATAGGAAAGGAGTGGGCTGTGCAGCCAGGGTGTGAAACAGAGAGAAGGATCTGTCTGAGATGTGCAATTCCTTCCTCTTAAGTCCTGTAATTTGATGGGTTTTTTTGTTTGATCACCTGCTCCAGTACTAGTCACATGCTCTGGCCCGTGCTTCCCATCAGCCATCATGACAATGCTTTCTGACCATAAAAAGAAAATGGCCTTCCCATTTCTTTTTATGGTACACAGAAAATGTGGATAAATCAGATCAGATCAAAGGGAATGGGAGTGGAATATGAAACCTAATCTTTCCAGTTGTTAGGAGAAAAGTAAAATTGTACTGGTAGCTCTGCAGTGATAGGAGACTTACAGAGCTTTCAAATTTTAGAGCAGAGCAGGGATCTGATTTTGTGTGTTCTGGGTAAGATCCATGGCTGAAAATAGGCAACAAAGTGGAACACTGTTGTACCAGGCCCTCCAGGAGGAAGATTGCACCACACATCAATAATCTTGCAAATCAGTGTGGCACAACTGGATACAGATCATATTAGATAAATGAACAGTAGAAGTACATGTAAGGAGACAATGATGTTGTTTTCCATTATTTCATCCTTTAGAATGGATTGTAGAATGAGTTGTAGAAAATGTTTTATACACTTTTGTATTTTTGTCCTGGTACACCATAGAAAATGCCTCAAATAGTTCTCCTCAACTGTGTTAAATCATTTTGTCAATGTATTACAGATATAATAAAAGCTTTTCCAATGCATTTGGCTTCCAAAGAAGGATGTGTAGAAAAACATCAAAAACATCAGAAATCTTCAAAGTTAGATAGTTGGAATAGATATGCAAGTCAATAAAGAGTGAAGTAGGTAAAAATGCAAACCGCCTGCCTTGTCCCTGGGAATCCCAGTTTTTAGTGTAGCTACACAACTCCCCCACAGCACTAAAGAGCAGAGTCCTGTGCTAGCAGAGCCATTTCACTGAGGGCTTATCCAGCAGTTTCAGAGGTCAGGAATAGATCTGCACTGTTGTCTCACTTGGCCCCTTTCACATTTTGGGGGTAACATGTAATCCAGAGTTTAAGATAGCAAGGAGTATACACTTGGGAAAACACAGGGAAAATTATGTGGAATTAGTACTTGCATAGGCTGACTCTGGCTAGTCTTTGCTCATTTTCTTTTCTCTCCATCACTTTTAATATATATCAGTAATTTTATTCCCAGTCCTCCTAACAAATTCTCCATCTAGAAGTGATGAAAAGGAGGACTTGGAAACAGGCAACTCCTTTCCCTACAGCAGGAACCACAGAAAGTTGATGCTTTGCCTGTAAACTTAAAGCCTCTGATGTAATTTCACAGGAATAAATAACTGCTGTCAGATACTGGTGATGTCACATTTTCCTAACTCAATGCAGCAGTACAGAATGCTTTTCCAGACTTTGCAAGTGTATATTTTAAACTAATCTTTTAATGAAAATCAATAATTTAAACCAGGAAGTCAAATTTCTTCAAGAAGTCACTTTATAACATACTGACCCACAGCTATGAGTTAACACGAGTTAACATTTTAATATGTAGTAATGTGATTAAAAAGTCAGATATCCTATTGATGCTGGTATTTATCAGGGGAGTACAAGGAAATTGATTGTTTCAGGATCAGTAGTAATAAGCATGTGGGTATATTCTTGTGGAGGTAATTGGCACCACGCTGTTCAGAGTTTTTCTTTCTTGAAGCCAAGAGAAAGCTGTGATTAGGAATCTATCTTCTGTTTTAGACTTCTGAGGAAATTGTGCTTAGAAAGCATAGGGGAGAATTAATACCCCAGTTGGCAAGATTGGAGCTGTACAAGGAATTGAATACAGATAATTAAATGATACTTTGTCATAAAAAAAAAATTGGTTTTACAACAAAAGCAGAATTGTATTGCAGTGCTGTAACTTTAAAAGCTTATTTTGGACTTTTTCAAGAAAGAGCAAAAAAGTACAGAAGCATAGTCTGTGAGGAGTGTGTTTTCAGGTGCCTTTTTTGTACAGCCAAATACCTGCGTAGTTCAACTAAACACAGAAACAAAGCTAAATTATTTTTCTGTAAAGAAAGCAGAGTGGCACAGTGAAGATGAAAATATGCATTTCAGACATGACTCCTACAAAGGCCTTTCCATGCTCTGTGGTTGTGTGAAAAATTAACATTTGAAAGGTGGGGATTCTGTGGCTGCATCCTGTCAGTAGGGGCAGACAGTATGTGTATTTTCCTGTTAGCATTGTGAACAGCAGCCTGCACTTCTCTCCAAGGGGAGGAGATATATGTACATATAATTGAATCTGGGTTTTTTAAGCTTATATTAAATTATTGCTAAAGCAAAGGTATTCAGCCAAATGGGGAAAAACTTCCAAGGTACATCGCAACACTAATATGATATTCAGCATAATTTGATTATATCAATTAGTGAGAATTCAGCCAGAATGACAACATAACACTTTTTCTTTTCAACAAGGAAACAGACCTTCTCACTCCACAATACGAGAAGCAGTTGCTGTATGTTAAAGACCTTGAACACTGACCAGTAATGTCTTTAACTTCAAACATTATACTGTACCCTTGGCTTTTTACTTAGTGCTCTATTGTCTTGTAATTGAATCATATTAATTACCATGTATCAATATCATCAAAAAAACCCATAGTGTTTTACTTAACCCAGGGTAATTGCTTGCAAAGAATCATTAAGATTTAATATCTCTAGAGTATTGGAAATAGGGGAGTAGGTTTTTAAATTTACATAAGCCAAGTAGGATCTTTTATGGATTGGGGTGGAAAGGGATCCACTTTCATTGTACAACAGAGAAAGTTTAATTCTCTTTTCAAAACTCAATATTCAAAATTTTTTCTATGAAGGCCACTAAAAATTCTTTCTATGAAAATTTTTTCAAGTTGGGCAGAAGTAGTCTCATCTTGAACATTGTTCAAGTAGCAATTTGGAAATACTTTAACTCAAAAACTAAGTGTTGTATTTTTAGAGTACTATATTGCAAGTTCCTACTCTAAAAATAGATGTATTTACATGGTGAGGTGTTATAAGTTAGTCCCTCATTCTTGCTGTGGGTTTGATGACACAAAGCAGCTGTAAAGCTGGAAGATCTGGTGCCCTGAGAATTACTCCTACCTTGTAAATTAAATCTCTATTCATTAAGAATGCTAAGTACTTCCTACGCTAGTTAAAGCCTATGTAAGGTCCCACAGAGGGGCTTTGCTATTAACACACTCAGGCAAAAGCTGGCCCTAGCTTTACTGCTGCTGTTTTCTTTTCCAGGGGTGATTTATAAAATTTCATGTACATTATGTTGGTTTAGATATAAATATCCATGTATTTTAAAAGATGGGGCTCCAGTCACTTTGCTCCTGGTTATTTTTCATTGTGATTCTGGAATGAAATGAAGCATAGATGGGTATGGCTGCTGAATTCAATCCTCTCCTGACTTGTCCTCTAATGCCACACACTATCCTGCTTTTACCGTAGTTCAGAGTATGGAAATGTCAAGAGAGTTTTACAAACCTTTCAGTGGAATTAGCTCAAATGTTAGCAGGATTGGGTCAGGATTTGCAGCATGTCACAATGCTGATCACAGACAGGCAGTAAAAAACATAAAGATGGCATATAAGCCAGCAAAGCAAGCCAGCTCAAATTTAGTTTGGCAGAGTCTTCCTTATGCTTTCCATTTCACTTTGTTTTTCAGCACTCTAACACACGTGTGAAGGTACACATTGTAGATGTCTGCACATTTATTGTCCAGCATTATGAAATTATGCCAGTTTTATCTTCAGAGTGCCTTTGCCTGTCTTCATGCCCCTATTATGCTTTCATGAAGACCAAGCCAGAACAGATGTTCTTCACTTCTTCAGGACTAGATTAACACTACCATAATAAAACCATTAGGAGTGGTGATTAATAGAAATCCAGGCCTTGGACAGGGGCTCTGAACTACCATGTTTGATGGATTTTCTGTCCTCACTGGGGACCATTTGTGTAGCTTCTGCGATGCCCCTTCAGCAGCAGTCAGAAATCTGTGCCAGAGGGAGAATTTCCCACTGTCCTAGCTCTGTGTACTCACAGTTAAATGTGTTTTGGTTGCATAGTTGATGGGCAAAGACCATGGTTTACACAGCAGCAGTTCGACCTTTTCATAATCAGTAAAGTGTTCATAATCAGCAAAAATCATGACAAAAAATATGCCGTGGGACTTGTTGGAAATATGTTGTTCATGTTTGTTTGTGTTTTCTGACTTGTTGAATAAAAAATGAAATTATCGGTGTTAGGAGTTGATTTTTGTATACTCCAATATATCTAAGGCATGTTTATACCTTGTAACCTTCTCTCTTCTGTAAATACTCAACTGGCTATTTGTTTGTTTCTGGAAAATCAGTGTTTCAGAAGGGCCGGGCCATAGACACGGGAGAAGTGGAGATTGGAGCACAGGTTATGCAGACCATCCCACCTGGCTTATTCTGGCGCTTCCAAATTACCATACATCACCCCGTGTACCTGAAATTCAACATTTCACTGGCAAAGGATTCTCTGCTGGGGATTTATGGCAGAAGAAACATCCCACCTACTCACACTCAGGTAATTGGAAATGATCCTGATTCTATCACACTTACATTTTCAATCAGCAGTGGACAGGAGTGTTCACAACACGCTTTAAAAGCAGAGAGGGAGGGAGGGAGTGGCAGTAACCAGTCTGGTTATCCTTTTCTTTTTACTGAGCTCTGGCAATATCTCAAACCATGCTCTCCCAGAGCACAGTGTCAGAGCAGACAGGTCAGCAGCTGTGACCCCGGGGATGTGACTGACTGGGAGGCTGAACAGGTACACACTGTCCTGCTGCATAAATCCAGTGTCTTCCATGCAAGTGATGAAATTCCAGTTCACTTGAAAATGCTTTAATTTTTATATGATTCCCTTAAAACAAATGGATTGCACAGTCAGTCTAAAGAGTTAATAGAAAAGGAAAAAACTGTCTCTGGTTGCTAAGATCAAAATTATTTTTGAGTGCGTACTCCTGGGGATTTTGCAAGAGAAAATCTAGCTAAGCAGTCACATGCAATATTGCTGGTCACATCCTGCTTTTTTGTTTAGGCCTAATGTATTTGGCATATGAAGCTGTCATTTTTATGGATAGTAAATTTTTAATCTTTCTTTATAGCAGGATCACACTCCACAGAGTGTGATAAACATATGTAGAATCATGGAAAGATTGTCTATAATGGACCACTGGACATCATCTACTCTAACCTCAAAAAATTTTTACTAGAGTTTTGATATTGGAAATATGCACTTTCAGGTGTCACTGACTTTAATTGAAGCTGGATCTTCCGTTCAGCTGACAATGAAGTTTACTGAAAATCAGAATGCCTAAAAACCTAGAGAAATATGTGTATTTCTTGGATAGGGATTCATAGAAATCTCTGGTGCTTTGAGGTTAACAGGCATTGAAGTTGTCAGCATCCACCTGGTATTAAGAACTTTCCTGTAAAAAAATATATGCTTATTTGCATTACTAAAATTAAATATAAAGAAAAAGTATATTGAGGTTTTGATATCTGATAGTGATATCAAGGGGATTAAGGATTTAAAAATCTGATAAACAACTACAGGTTTTTAATCTGCTCTTGGCATTTGAGATGAATAGCTGCATAGCACAGGCACTACACTTTGGGAATTTTGGAATTATTCCCATTGAAGAGATGTAATTTTTGGACTTAATCTGCTGTATCTAGTGTAGCAAGTCTGATTTTACCCTGCCATACCAGTTATACCAGTTTTGATGCCACATTTCTGAACTATGATAATGCTTTCTGTATGTAAACTTAAGCCAAATTGACTAGGTTATGTAATTGCTGTCTACACTGGTGAATACTTAGGCAATTCCTCTTAAGATTTCAACTGTTAATTCATGTTTGAAGGAGACATGCAGAGTAGATTCATGAATATTTGCTAGGTGGTTAATTTTTGCTCATTATTATTTCAGTTTGATTTTGTAAAACTGATGGATGGAAAACAGTTAATTAAACAGGAACCAAAAAACTCAGAGGAGTCTCAGCAAGCTCCCAGGAACCTGATCTTGACTTCCCTGCAAGAGACAGGTTTCATCGAGTACATGGATCAAGGAGCTTGGCATATGGCATTCTACAATGATGGAAAGAAAGTAGAGCAAGTGTTTGTACTAACTACAGCCATTGGTAAGAAAAATCACTATATAATTATTATTATGATGATTATTACATTTCAAAGATGTATTTGATGTATTCTAGCTCCTCTTAAGTATTCTCTTAAATATGTTTTATTTCAACTTAGTTTAATTAACCTCAGTGGAGCAACATCGTGTTAAGCCAGTATTAGACAAATAGCAATATTTGTATATTACAGATGGATGTTATCAAATTAAGTGTGAAGTTTTCATGTGTTAAGATTTTTATATGATAGCTTAAATGCTTGAATGATTTCTGGTGTTATTTTTTTCCAAGTAAGAGAGATTATATCTGCCGTCTCTACTTATGTGGGCCATAAATCCTACAAAAATTATCCAGGCTTTAAGTCTTTATTTCCAGTATTTTAGTCAGCTGTAATTTAGAAAATCTTTTGTGGATTTGTTTGTGAGTGTTGTTTGATGGATAGATGCTGGTTTTTTATGCAGTTACTCAAATGCACCATTTTTGTTTGGAATACAGAGGACAAATACAGGAGGCAGTGTCCTGGTTGCATATGAGATTCCTCCTGCCTTTTTAACATGCATAGGTGGGCAAGTGTTTGCAGATGTAGGTGTTGTGAGTGAGCAGTCCTCACACATAGGGCTTTTTTGGAATGTAAATTTAGGTGAAGTGTTGTATTTATGACAGTCTCAGTTTGCTGCAAGACTTTAACCACTATACCCTTTAGTTAACCTGTTCTACCATATGTCGAGCAAGATGTCTTTACTAGTAATGGACGTGCCATCTGCTCTTGAGAGCAAGTGGGTACTATTTTTACTGTGTGGTAAACACCTTGCAGAGCAGGACAATATGATTCAAATACCCATATTCTGAAGGACTTGCATAAAAGAAAAAAAATTAGAAATTGAGATAGAGTTGTAATGACTAGTTCTGGTGTAAAATTTCATATTTGCTCTGTTCAAAAAAGTTGAACTTCTGCAAGAAAATAGGCCATTATTCAATTCCATCTGAGAAAATAAGAGTCAGGCAATTTATGAACCATCTTTGCAGATGCTCTACAAAGACCATAAAACCGGTCCAGTGTCCAAATTCCTGATCCCTTGTTTATTTTTATTGTAAGACAGGGTTTATACAGGAGGGTTTAAATAATATTTCATTTAGTAGCAAAACTCCTACTCCTCCCCTTCCCCACACCCCCCGCCCCAAAAATGAAATTAATTGCCAGACTTTAATTCATGTTCCATCCCCTCTGTGGCCAATAAGCAGAAGAGACTATGAAAGGGGGAAGTGTGTGAGCCACAGTGCAGGCAGGAATCCTTGTGCTTCATCTTCAAAATGCCTGCAAGAAGATATTTTTGGGAAAAAGTCTATTCGTGCTGCTGCAAGGCTCTACTGCTTGTGCATTTGAGCATACTGCCAGCTATTGTGTTTTCATAACCTATGGATCATCTTCTCCTTGTTTTCTGTGCATCATAACTTGATTGTTTCTTCTTTTCCACAAAAAAAAATCTATATCCTTGATATATATATCTAGGATATATATATCAAGGATATCTATATCTATATATCTAGAGGATATATATCTATGTCCTTTATGTGCATCATAACTTGATTGTTTCTTCTTTTCCACCAAAAAAAAAAAAAAATCTATATCCTTAAGGCATTCTTCTTATTCTTACCCAGACTGGTCTAGTCATATTTGACATCTCTGCCAACAAAGGAATCAGCCAGGACCAGAAACCCTTAGAACAGAGCAAGAGCTTGGATGCATCTCTGCCAAATGCTCCTGAGAACCAGCCATGCCCCTCATCAGCATCTGTCAGATTGTATTTCAAGATGCTCCGTGTTAGTTATGTACAAAATTGATTTTTACTGAAATTCTGATCAGACTTTCCTGAGGAGGGTAAATTACATGCAAAATGTGACATGCTTCAAGTACTTCTGTTAACTAAAGAAAGGGCAGCCCAAAGTGGGCATTGCACAGAGGGGAAATAGCTTCTAAAATCATTCATTCTTCAGGTCAGTGTAGGGATCATTTGCCATGTGATTCTAGGAAAACTGAGAGAAGGCAGGCAAGTGCACACATAGAGCAGTAAAAGAGTTGATAATGAACAGTAATATAACTATTATATAACTAATATAACCAAATTAGTAATGACTAACATTTCTGTGAAAAAATCTTCATTCTAAAAATGAGCTGGTTTTTAACTTTGAAACAGACATCTGTGTACAGGTTGTGGATATCTGGTGAACAGATGCATATCAAATGTCTGTTCTTTGGTAAAAACTGATAGCCTGAAAAGAATGAATTCATATAACTATAGGAGCTTTCAAGAGGAGCTAATCCTTATCTAAGTGTCCATAATGATCAAAATATACTTATATCATATATATATATATATATATATATATATATATACATACATATATATATACACACTTAAATTTTTTATTATTATTAATTGTATATCTGATTTTTATTCACTCTCCTCAATTATTTTGTGGGAAAGGTGTCAAGTTTCCTATTTTCCATAGCCAGGGGTACTTCACCAAGAGCCCTTCTCCCATCCAGCACCTGCATGGGCTGCAGAGCCCCTCAGTCCTGAAGCTGGTCTGACAGTGACCTGCTCCCCACAAAGGATCATCTTAGCTTCAATTTACTTTATATTCTTTATGGAAAATCCATAGAAATCAGTGAATCCACTGCATTCCTGTAGGAAATACATGTGTAAATTGGAACCAGCTAATCCATGTACAGATAGGAGCCTGTCCTCAGATGTGTGAGGTTAAGTGGCTTAATATCCAAAGCTGTGAGATAAAACATGGGCAGGTTTAAGATCAGAACTGAAAGTGGAGGTTTTTCCCTTCAAATCTAGTTCTTAGTTCTTTATCACATTGAATTTCATCACTGTACAAAAGATTATTTTTTTGTTTATCTGATTGTATAGAAGTGGAAAATCCTGCCCTTCTCTAAGGGATTCAATTCACATGGTTCAAATGAACACGATAGAAGGCAATTTACTCTATAAACAGGTTTCAAACAAATTACTTCAGCAAGAAAAGAAAGTGTTTAAGGTGGACATTTTTCAGCAAATGCTCAGGTTCCTGCAGTGCTTTTAATGGTGGTAAATTTTACATGAACACTTACTTTAAAAGCTTTTTGTTGTAATATAAATGATGCACCTGTTATCTCAAAGCTGTCAAGAAAAAATCTAATAAATATTTGTAAGCTGCTTGAACAGGAGTTTTGTTTTATGCTCCCTGTGAATGAAAATGGGCTTTTTACTGCTTCTGCACCTATTTGTATGTTGAGATGTGTCCTGCAGAGTGAGGTGAAGATGCCATTCATTTCAAATTTAACCAATTTATGTTTTTCTTTGTGCACAATTGCCTGAATAAACAGAAATCCTGGATGACTGCTCTACTAATTGCAATGGGAATGGAGAATGTATCTCAGGCCACTGCCATTGCTTCCCAGGATTCCTTGGTCCTGATTGTGCAAAAGGTAATCTCATATTAACTGACCCATGGTGCATGACAGGGATCATGATTATGGTGTGTGACTGCTGGGCTTGCAAAGATTCAAAGTGATTAAAGGAGATTAAATTCCTTTTTCCAGCCAGATGGCAGATACAGTACAAGCACACATGTGGAAAGTTTCTTTATGCTGTACTTGCGTTAACACGGATCAACCACTTCTCCCTCCCTGACTTTCAAATTTAATAGGTTCCTCCATCCACCTTTGCATCCTGTCTGTGATTGTAAAATACATTTTTAATAGGTGGTTAGCATAGCATAATGTTTTCTGCTACTTAAAAGTGACAAACAGTTTCACTTTGGAGAAAACATAAGTAAATCAAATGCTTCTGTAGTCTTAACTTGAATAGGGTGCAGATAAGAAACCTAAAGCAGCTTAGAGGCAGTTTTCTAGCATTAAGGCAAAAAAGCATGTTAAGTGAGCTTACTTCTGTTTCAGATATTTCTGTCAGTATTATCCATTATCCACTGCATGTGATGTCCAGAAATTCTCATGATTTCCCAATGTCTCCTCAAATGTAGGATTTATTTTTTTAAGACTCAGTTGGCTCAGAAATTGATACTGGATTGTAAAAGTAAGCTTTCACATTCTTGGTTTACATACAGATCAGCAATGGCTACAATTTCAATGATATTAAGGCTTCTTAGAAGAAAAAGGCAGGATCTTGCTTCAGTTCACAGGAAATAAATATTAATCTTACTGAAAATCAGGCACCCCTGCAAATTTTTTGCAGAGGCCAATCAAGGTGAGAGTTGGTTTTATCTTTTAAGATATCCCATTTCTGGTCAAAATTAAGGTATACAAGAGAGACTGAGGAGACAAAGACATTGTATTACTGCTGTACTGCCTAGTTCAGAGATTTCAGTCTGTGACAACCCTTGAACCAAATGAAGAATTGAGGAGCTGGAGTGGAAAAGCAATTTTACAGAACGATAAATGCAATAAATGTTAATCTATGTAAGTATGTAAATACATTAAAAAGGTCAATCTGCCTTCTTCAGATTCCTGTCCAGTGCTGTGCAGTGGAAATGGAGAATATGAGAAAGGTCACTGTGTGTGTCGAAATGGCTGGAAAGGTGCAGAGTGTGATGTTCCAGAAGAGCAGTGTATTGATCCAACCTGCTTTGGCCATGGTACCTGCATCATGGGCGTCTGCATCTGTGTCCCTGGATACAAAGGAGAGATTTGTGAGGAAGGTTTGTGAAATTTCCTTCTTTATGGTCAGGAGGGTTGAATTTTGTCTTTAATTTCCACCTGGTTTAAGGTAGTTAAATTAGATTGCTCATCAGCTTTGACTTTTTTCCTTTGTGCATAGCCTCAGAAAGCAGAACTCTTCCTCTTGCTTTCCCTGATTTGATGATTTTTCACTAGTCCCCTTAGCCTGGAGCTCCTGACAGCATACTTTGTGTGTCCTGCTATAGAGATTTTCAGTAATTCTTTTGAGTAGCACACACAGGAGGCTTTTTATGTTGCTTGAATTCTCTAGTCAGAAAAATGTCCAGGATGAATTTGATAGATTTGACATACCTGGAATGGTTTTTAAAGGGAGGATCAAGAGAATGCTTCTGACATAGTCAATTGTTGGTAGTTTCAGAAACCAAGAAAACCCAAATGGGAAAAAGCAAGTTATACACAGATTTCCTCAGTGAAGCCATGATGCTGAACAAGCCTGTGGTGGTGAGAGGCTGACTGCTGTTTTCAGTTGCTTTGTTTCTTGCCATAATGAGATCCTGCAAAATGGTTAGGGAAAAAACTGACATAAATGTACTCAGACAGCTATTGAAACTGAGACTGGAAAAACATTAGATTTTTACAGTAAGAAACTTATTTAAATTATAAAATAAGGTGTAATTATGTAGAAATACTGAAATATGGTGGATGAAACAAACCTTTGTAACCAAGTACAGTGGGGTTTTATTGTAGCAGTGCGTCCTTGATATGAGTGTTCAGTTTGTATTGTAAAACATAGCTAGTGCAGTAGTTAGGGAATTCTGTATGGAATTAAGATTATTTTATTGTATGTAAACAAGATTTAGTCTTATAGCAGTGCTGTTAACAGACACAGCAACAGATGTACTATCCAGGGAGCACCAGTACTCCATGTATTCATTGCTCTGGAGGTCCCTTGAATTTGTCCTGCCAGATTATCATTCCTAAAATGGAGTAATTCTGCTAATTTTAAAATATCAGCAAAATAAAGAGCTGTCTCAGGATGAGGGAAAATTGCTGTGTATTTTTGTCCTATGCTTAGTAAGATGTGCATTGTCCAGAAACACTTGATTTCCTCTCTCAGAATTACACTGTGCACAAGCCTGGAAGGCTTAAAAAGGTACAGAATAAATACTGAAATAAAATGTTGAATTGGTGGCAAAGCAGTTCAAAGGATAAAGCTTTACTTCTTTATTTTTAGATTGAAAGGTCCTATAAACTGGAGGCCATTAATTTCTATGTCTGAAGTATTTAGCCTTCCCTTCCTGAAGCAGAAAACATCTTTTCATTCCTGTAACACAGGATGCTGTTTGTTAAGTTTACAGTTTAATTATTAAAACAGTACTTGTGCTGGTACTTGAGAAGTACCTAGCAGAACTTTCACAGTGTCTCTCTAACATCAGTCTGAAGCACGATGTAACATCAGTGGGCTTCTGGCTGATTCTTTCCCATACTCAGACCCCACAGATCCTTCAGCTCCACAGTCTTCCTGCAGCCTCCAGGGAAGGCTGGCTGCTTCCTGCTTAAACCCTGTCTTGTTAAAGCAGTGCTGGGGCTTTGTGAAAGAATATGCTGCTCATACAGCACTAACCAGCTGATTTAAATTCCTCTACAGAGCTCCTGAATTTTTTACTAGGAATAGTTTAATCCAAATTGAGAACAAATTTAGTTCTTTGTTTGCAAATTGTTCATCAGTACATTATGACTTTTATGAAGCTGTTCATTACCTGCAATTGCCCAGCATATATTTTTTATGTGTATGGGAGTTTTTTTTTACAGCAAGCATTGAGTCAGAGATTCACTACTCAATCTTAGTGGATAACCTTTTTTTGTAGCAGATTTTCAGCTATAGAGATAACTTTTCACAGGAAGGTGAAAGAATAAATCTTTCTTTTCCCAGATGTAAATAAAACACAGTGCACTAATACCCAAATGGAAATACAAAGCACAATTACAGAATTAACTATTAATTGCTCCAGCTGTTTCCCAGCCCTACTACTGAAGCACAGACCTCACCAACTTAGACCACTAAATCTGTCCTGGGAATCTGTGTTTTAAAAATAAGACAAAATCCACAACAAGAGATTTGTATGGCCTCTAACAGTCTATGTGCTTTCTTTTTCCCTTGTTTTTGACTTATACTTTTGCACAGATGTTAACAGACTCTTTTTCCCTTGTATTTGCTAACATTGTTTCAGTTGAGCATTTGTACCAAAAAATCATCAAATTAATCTAAATCCCTGTTGTATTTCAGTAGTAAATAACTGTAAAGGTGTGGGTTTCATGCTCTAAGTTGTATATTCCCTCCTTTCCAGAGGACTGCCTGGACCCCATGTGCTCCGGGCACGGCGTGTGCGTGCAGGGGGAATGTCACTGCTCCACGGGCTGGGGCGGGGTCAACTGTGAGACTGCGCTGCCCGTGTGCCAGGAGCAGTGCTCAGGCCATGGCACCTTCCTGCTGGACACAGGGCTCTGCAGCTGTGAGCCACAGTGGACAGGACCTGACTGCTCCACAGGTATGATCAGACTTGGCTGTATCAGCATTGCCTGTGCTTTCTGCTGGAGGCGTGAAAGAAAGTAGCTGCTGTTGCTGTGCTAATAGGAATTTTAAAAACAAGATAGGGATGAACCATGAGTACTGTGGCATGGCGCTCCATGGGCTTGTCAGTAACTGGCTTTCAGTTGCCAAGGACAAGAAATGTATTTACTCTGTGACAAAAATGTTTCTGTCTGGTGGCGTGATACTGAGAGCAGTAGTCCTGCAAGAGGGCTGATGCCTCCTGGCATTGACTGGGGGCAAATGTGACTCTCACCTGAGCTGCTGAGCACCTGTCAGGCTCATGCAATCAGGGAATCCACAGTTCCAAGAGAGATTGGGAAGATGTTTAAAAACATATATATATATTCCAAATGCAATGACTGATGAGTAAGAAAGCTCTGTCAAGAAAAAAAAAAATTAAACAAAAAAGACCATAATTCTCTCACACTGGGAAATAAAAACTCTCTTCCTCCTCAGAGAACCATCAAGGTTTTATGCCCCTAAACTGGATTAAGAGTTGAAATAGATTTCCTATATGCTTTATACATTTACATTTCATTCTCCTGAAATAAATGCATTCTGCACATTTTGCTCTGTAGTGAAGCACGTCATTACCAGTGTCTGTACTACTATTTTTTGCCCTATAGAGCCCACAGAGCCAGAATCTCAGATGATAAGTAGCACATCCTAGTAGAGAATAGATGCAAGTGACAGATCTGCTGAATACTGTGGAATACAGCCAGTGGTCCGAGTAACCAATTTTTCTTAGAAATCATTATTCATAAGAGCAGTTGGAACAGTATAAATTTCTGCACAGCTCTTCAAAGTGTGTGATTATGGTCTTTAAGTAGGGACTTATAAAATGCTCCTCTACATGATGAATTTTTAAGCAACAAAATATTGACCTGCTAATAATTTTCAGTGTTTGTTACAAGGACCTTGCATTCAGTCTACACTCCAAAATTAATGCATGCAATTTTAGTCTGACACTGTCAGATATGGCACCTGCTTTGATAAGAATTGACTTTTTATTGGTTTTCAGCAAAAGCCTAGTTGTTTGCATTTTTATCCTGTATTTTATTATATATTAAAAATACTTCCTGAGGTTTAGTATTATAGTAATATTTCCACTGATGAAGCAAACAATTAAGAGAGGTGTTAGCTATATACTAATTTTTTACTCAAAAATATTGCAAACTAATTCTGTTTTAATACAATGTTATTGTAGCTCAAAAAGCCGTGTTAGTCTCAGATAGGTCTGTTGTGTCAGCTGCATGGGGCAGTTAGATATTAATTCAAGAATCAAAAGGTTAATAAATAAACTCCAGTGCTTTGAACATTTTTGGAAGGGAACCTCTTTACCACCGTCAGTACAGAAAATACCTCTCTTCACCCCTAGTGTATCCGGAGTTATCAAAGGATGCTTTTCCAACTACCAACAGGCAGCATAGCCAGATGCTTCAGACTTCTCCTTTCAAATATGTTTCTTCCTAGGTGTTAGACAAGATTCAGGATGCTCTTGGCAATATGCTGAGTGTTAGACTGAAGTATAAGATATTCATTTGTGCCTGAGATGCTCTTCCTAGGATCAGTGATTGCTGTACATGTTGAAAATAAAGCTTGATTTTAGTGAGTAAGGAAAGCACCAAATGAATTTAGTAAGGAAGCATAAGAGGAGTAACAAGGTCACAGTAAAGGAGTTGTCATATGTGAATGGAGAAAGTTATGAGGTTCTGTGCAATGAAGAGGATGAAATGGTAAAGGCACAGACTGCCTGTCTGGAGTCAGACAGCAGCAGAGCTTTGCAGCTGAGAAGCCAGCAGTCTCTCAGCCTGCCTCAAACCCTTGCACTTTGCCATCTCTGTACCACATCCTTCACAGTGCTATGAAAATTTGTCTTTCTGTAGCACCTTGAAGAATATAGGGTCTTGCCTTGAGGATTTCTGTGTTCCCCAGCAAATTCCAAGTACTTTCAAAACACAGGGATGTATTATATTTAGTCTTACGGGATTTTAAAAATAGAAGTTAGTATATCTTGGCAGACTTAAAAAGGGAGAAATAGCAAAGGTTCTAGAATGTTTTTGAATGTATTGGTCCCGATACAGTGTGGCCCAACCTGGAGAGGGATGAGCCAACTCTATGATACCTTCCCCTACCTACCCATCTCTAGCTCTTCAAACAATATAAACTTTAAAAGTGGTGGGCTGAGGAAAGAATCAGTATAGGCAGAAGAACAGAGATGAAGGTAACTGTGATCTGTGCATATCCTTAAGAATTGCCAATGTTTGGAGGCCCAGCCTGAGCTCTGGAATCATTCATGGATTTTTTTAAGGATGGAAAATACCATGTTGTTCATGTTGTTTGATTTTCTGTGTTACCAAAAAATAACAATCATCCTTCAGTTTTTGCTTGACACTCATAGTTTCTGTTTAGTTTTTTGAAAGTGAAGCTTCACACAGAGCCAGAAAATGAAGGGTAGTCTACCATTTCCTAGATAAATTGTTTCAATTGTGTCTGTCCCTCTCTGCTAAGAAGTGCACCTTCCACTCCTAGTATGAATAGGTGCAAAGTCTTGCAATCATGTTTCTTTCTGTGAGGTGAAAGACTGAAATTATTTGAAGTCCTTTCCAGTGTCCAGCCTGATCTCTGCTCTGGCCTGTGAACTGGCACAACCCAATATCACTGCACTACCTCCAGATACTTCTATTTTAAAGTTATTGCCACACAATTGCCATCCCTTGGGGGCCAGACAATCCTCTTGCAGAACTCCAAAGCAGCTGTTAGGATATGTTTTCATTGTGTTTAAATTGGTTCTCAATAAAAGCAGTTCAATATGACTTGAAAGTTGTTCCGCCACTTAGTATTGCCAATCCTGTACTACTTGTAGGACACAAGTTAGGCTGCATTTTTGTTCAGCTTTGTTAAGATCCATCCTTTCAATATCCTTGGCTGGATATCTGTTTCAGATATATTTGGCCTCTTTCCACCCTACAATATTGAACTTCCATAAAAATTCATTTTCATTTGTTAGCTCAGATTTCAATTTGCCTCTCCCAGAGATGACATGGTTTTCATTTAAGCTTTGCCTTGCTGCTTATGAGCATCTTTGTAAAGGCTCTTCCTATCACCTAACTACAACCATACAGATAATACACCTCTGAGTCTTCTGCCTTCTTTAGGCAGCATCAACTGAACTTCACCCTGGAAAGATTCTGGCAGATTTTTAGCTACACCAATCAAAACAACATTGTGTCTTTTTGACAGCCATATGTGATCAGGAGAAGAAATTTTAAAAGTACCTTCTGTCTGTCTTTGGTTTATTATATGGACAAGATCAAAGTGTTCTAACTGTTCTATATGGATATAGATTGGTTATATATACTGACATGTATTTACCATGAGGGAGATGGATTAGTCTGTTGTGCCAGTTTCCCAACTGGCCTTAATACTGAAGGTCAAAAACAAGCTGTGGCTTTCACTGCTTCAAAATTATATCAGTGTCAGAAATTTGTAGAGAAGCCACACAGAGTTATTCCAGCAGAGTGCTTTCAAGTGCTGTGCCTGGGACAGAGCTGTTATAATTCCAGTTGTAAGGATCCCAAGCCTGCAGTAATATGGTTGATTCTTCCATTCCTACCAGCCTCGCCGGATGTTGCTTGCTGCCTTTACCTGTGGTGTGGTCCATGCTGAAATACACAGAGATCCAGCATCTTCTTCTACAGGAACTTCATTTCTTTAGTTGTTTTACTTGCTGTACCTTGAACAGTCATCTGTCCTGCGTTCTGCAGTATTCTTTGGACTGTGCAAGGATTAAGGGGAGTTAGTCCATTTTGCCTGAAGAGAGGCACAGGCATCAGGGTCAGGCTAAGCTGATCTCAGGCAGAGATCCACAGACATCCCTGAGAAGAGCTCTTTCACCATTTTGATTCTCAAAGTGTTTCCAAGGCAAAAAGAAACAGCACCAGTACTGCTACAGCTCTACATTGTCCAAGATGTTCCCAACAGTAACATCAACAATAGAGCAAACAGGTCATCTTCAAACATTGAAATGGCTTTAGCTCATGCTAAAGAAAAGAAGATGTGATTTCATCTCTCTAATGATTAGCCTGTGAAAAAACAAATGCTTCTCTGATGTAAAGCACTGAAAATTAAAAACCCATTGTAATGGCCACAACACAGATGAACACATTCACTTTTGGAATTAATTCATTGCTATCTTGTTTATCACTTTGCCCATTTAATTTTAGGGTTTTTCCCTAGTTTGGTCATCCTTTGGCAAGTCACACCAAAGTGCTTGAAGACGTTCAGCCATTACAATTTAGCCATCTAACAGCAGACGTGCACAAGAGAAATGCGCAAGAGACTGAGTTCTATTTCTCATTTAGTCTTCCCCTGCCTCTATGAGATGTGGAGAACAGAAATTTCATACTTTGTTCCAAGTCAGACTGATTATATAATATGTTTTGTGAAAGTCACCTGTACTGAAAAAGGTCGTCCTTGGAGTATTTCAGAGTCTCAGCATCTTTACACCATGCTGAACCCTGTTATGATAGTGTGTGAAAATCCATTATCAGTGAGACCTTCAGCATACATCTCAGCTGACCTGGGCAGTAGGGGTGTGATCTACTGATAAATGACACAGTCAGTAGAATGGAAGACTCATATTGCACTATTTTAATATCACCAGGACTTCAGTATACATCTTTGTACTTACTGTCTGTGGATCTTTGTTGCTTTATTTATAGGCTGTCACCCAAAATGCCTTGATGTTAATGAGTCATCTCCCCTTGAGGTGTCTAGGCAGTGCTTTTCAGAAAGAGAAAATCAAACTCGTAGTGCTGACTGCTCCTGTCAGGTAGAAGGCAAGCTCTGGCTAATTGAAGGTGCAGCATCAACTGAACAAAAAAACCTCTTCTGTTCTCAGATTGACACCTTTAACATGGAGCCTTGAGATTAAGGGAGAGAAATCAAGAGAAAATGGATGACAGAGTTGTTCAGGGGGGCAGAGCCTTGCATAAATTAGTGTAACTGCAGTGATACCAGCAGTGCAGTCCCAGTGTGTTTTAGGTGAGAATCCAGCCCTGAGTCACTAATTAATTGCAGCACTGTGCCTAAAATATTATAGACTGAGAAATCTGTGACAGAGCTGATGCCTCTGACATCCTGTCCTGCATTCATTTCTTTAGACTCTATTCAGACAAAGTAGGCCAGTTTCTGTCCCCTTACTCCAGGACATTTGTCATAATTCTGCTGAATCCATTTATATCACTGAAGCAACCTAATTATGATTGGGAAAAGAATACTGGCAGTTCTTAGTCACAAAAACATTCATCCTAAAATGATTATATGGAGATGGTATATATTTAGCATATCTATTTTTGGTTAAGCTCTCCTAGCAAGATTGGTGGTAATTTTACGAAGGGTAAAAATGAATCAGCAGCCTCTTCCTTCGATATCTTGTGAAGCAAAAAACATCTTTAAAACTGAAGTGCTTTGAAAAATGCAAAATGCTGTAATTGTTGTAAATTGATATGTGCAGAGTGGAGTAATTTAAAAATCATTAGAAGTCTGCATTTTTTACAGGAAAGTACTTCAAAAAGAAATTAAGGCATAATACAGTATATTAATGTAGTTCAAGACATCTCAAATAGGTTTCAAAATTAAACATCAAAAACTGCAGCTTGAAAAAATAATTAGGTGAACCCATTTCATCGTAATCAGAAACTCTTCAGGTTTAGGGAATTGCAATATGTGGGTGTCAGTCGTTCTCATTTACCAAGGACAAGGCTGTTCACTACAAAGAGCTTGCAGTAGTGAAAATAGCCTTGAAATTTCCTCAGTACATGATGTAATGTCATGCATTTTCTGTAGACTGCTCAGTTGCACATTGGTGCTGCCCCTCTGCTCCCTATTTTAGACAAATCTCAAGAACTTTTTAATTATACTGGAAATGTCCTTCTCTGTTTTGTTCTTAAGAAATTATGGACTTGCTTAATTTCATCTAACTGTTCTCTTTCTGTAATTTGTGAGGAGCTTTGCCTGTTACTGCTCTGCTAATTAAAAGGATGATTGAAGTTCCCCTGCTGTACATTGTCTGACATTGTAGAAAGGCTCTTCCCTACTACTGTATATTTCATTGAAGAGAAAAAAACAATGTGTGACTGGTTTGATTTGTATCTCCTGTAGAGTTGCAAGAGTTTGCAAAAACGTATCTGATGAGCAAGGTTTCTGTTAAAAAATACTAGTTAAAGATTGGAACACTTAATATGTGTTGCTGCAGAATTTAAAACATGAGAAATTTAAGGTAGTGAAGAAGCACTCTAATAAAAATTAATTATCCTTTATGTTTAAATCAGTCCACAGGGAACCAAAAATACCTGATGTAGTAATTTATTGATTTAAGAAATAGGATGAGTCAAGGGTATGAGATATACAATGAGGAAACTTGGGGTGTTTTTCAACTGTTTGTTGCTTATTTTGCAGATATGCCAAAAATAATGGCCCTTTCCTTTCCTTTTTCTTCCTGAAAATTAAGTTTCTTAATCTATTGCTGTCTGCACCTCATTCAGCAATTAATGGAAATATTCCTCATTCCAATGTAAATGCAATTTAGTTAAGTCAGCTTTTGTAAATCCTAGTCTAATTCACAGCAAGCTATTACTTTTTCCAGAGGGTGGAATCCACAGACCCAGTTTTGGATGCTTCTATCTCAGCAACTCTTGGCTTACCCAGGAGGGAGATAGCCAAATTGCTCTGGTGATGGCAAAATGGTTCTGTTTATTCTCTACTCTGGGTAGCTGACAGAGCCTTTCCTCTCTGTCTGCATGGCATTGTGCCTCTACAGGGAGTCCATCCTGTCAGGAATGTCGCCTCACTGTGCTTTGTGCTAGGCCAGCCCCTGGGGAGGGCTGCTCTTTAGGATCCTTGGGCAGCCCTGGTGCAAGGTCCTGCAGATTGCAAAACTAGAGCTCTTAACACAAAGCTGCTGTCATTATCTAGTAGCAAAACCTGGTGAGTAAGTGGGGTTTCAGTAGCAACTCAAGTGCTGAAGTGGTTCAAGGACCTTTGAATTAAGTAGGGTAAGCAAGGGGTTTAAGGGTGTATATTTATAGTTAAATGCCTGCATCCCTCTTTTACATCTCAGCCTTATCACCTGCACAGAACTCAATGTGCTGAACAGGGGTTAAGAACCATGCTGAAACAACTGACAGGGTAGAGGATGGAAAGGTCTTTCATGAATAGTCTGTATTAAAGAAAATGTCAAGATGGATATTCTGACTTTGGAAAGCTTGTACTCCACAATAACCCTTTGTAAAAGAGGACTCTGAAGCAGAGGAGCTGTGGGAGAGTTCTGCTGGTGGATGCTGCAGTAGAGGGAGAAAAGTAGCCCAGATGAACAACAGAACAGGAATGACATAGGAAATCTTCCACTTTTAAATTGCTAAGCTGAATCCAAAGATGCAACTCTCACAAATTATCCATACCACCATGGTTTAAAGGAGGGCTCTTGTGTTAGAGTGACCTTCTGTTTCCTCCCAGCTGAAAAAGCACAAATGGGAATTGTAAGAGCAAGGATACAAAAGAGCAATAGAACTAGAGGTTTTGTCCTTCAGTGAATTTTGGAGCAACTATTGTGCAAAATGTGCTGCATCAGTCCCTAAAAGGCAGATATTTATAATATTTTTTTGTTGTCATGGTAAGTGTTGTACAAAAATAGCTGTCATTTCAACATATTTATGCAGCAGAGTCTGTGAATCTGAACTTCCTCTGAAAATAGGCAAATGCTATTGGTAGAAGTCAAACCCATGAGAACTTCCCTACAAAATGCATTTCTAAGGGTTTTGGTTGTGTGCATTGTTGCAAGGGTAATATCTGTAGACATGTAAGGATTTCCCAGTCGCTGCCCTCTTTAAGGACATTTGCTTAAATATGTTTAAATAAAATTCAATTTCTAATAATTATCCAACAATATTTAAATGGCAATGGGGCAAGAACTCCTTGTGTATTGTAGCTAGAGTGTACATTCAGGTATGTCATTCTTCAGTCCAGGAAGCCTTGGCTATTTTATAAAGAGATTGTTAAAATAGTGTCTATCACCTTGGAATCCAAAATCATTTTCTGATGGAGTGCAGAATGCTGATTGTTCACATGACACGTGATTGTTAACTCCTGCTCTGGTCCCCCATATGGTGAATTCAGAAATGCCCTGAAGAAGGGTGGCCAGCCTGGTGGTGCCTCTGCCAGCTCTGAGGAGCTAGTACCAGGCTCCACAGAGAAAATGCAAGTCATGAGCTGCACCTTTGGTTTGGCAGCAGTCGGGCAGGGAGCAGCTGCCAGATGCATGCTGCTATTTCTGTTTGTGCTGCTGACACAGAGGAAGTTATGGTTTATTTACTGGGAGCTGCTTTGTGTCTGCACTCACCTGCCCAGGCTCAGCTGTGAGCACAGGGACATTTGCTCCCTGCCTGTGGATGGACACAGTGTTCATGGGCAGATGCTGATGCTGTGGAACTTGTGCTAATTGAGGCTGCACTCCTTGGTTTTGTGCAAGAGCTTGTCCTGCCTCACTGCTGAGTTTGTCCAAGGAATTGTTTATTTGTGCTAAAATGGGAGGCAGCAAGGCCAGCTTCTTCGTCTGCTTTTGCCTGTGAACCTAAGATGTTACTTAGAAGCTGGTAATGACTTTTGATTTCTCACAATAGTTTTTCTTGTGATACAGATTGATTGTTGGGAACACACAGAGCCTTATTTTAGTTGATTCACTCTTTCATTGAATCATAGAATGACTTGGGTTTAAAGGCACCCTCCAACTTCCCTGCTGTGAACAGGGACATCTTCCACTAGATCAGGTTGCTCAGAGCCTCATCCAACCTGGCACTGAACACTTCCAGGGATGAGGCACCCACACTTCTCTGGACAGCCTGTGTCTGTGACTCACCACCCCCAGAGTTAAGAATTTGTTCCTACCTAATCTAAACCTCCTCTCTTTCAGTTTAAAGCCATTTCCCTGTGTCCTATCACTACGTGCCTTTGTCCACTGGTCCTCTCCCTCCTCCTTGCTCCTTTCAGGTATTGGGAGGCCACAGTTAGGTCACCCTGAAGCTTCTCTTTTCCAGGCTTAACATTATTTCCATCTGTCCATGTAGACTAGCTCTTCAGTGAAAAAAATAAGATAAAAATCACATCCTTTTAAAAGCAGTCAGTCCCAGTGCATAGATGTGTGTTCTGCAGATCATTATCCCCTTTCCTTCTGAGTGCCAGCTCTGTGTCTGATTTGGGCAACAATGGTATCTCTGTCACTTTTGGGCTGCAATTGCTTTTACAGAGCTGAATCTGAATAGCTGTTTCTCTCATACATTGAGAAGTATAGCCAATTTCAGCATATTTAGCTCTTTCAAATAGGATAAGTAAAATATATCTTCATTACTAAAGTCAGCAAGTACATCCAACATGCAGAGCACAGACCAGCACAATTTTTGTGAGTGGACCCATATCCAAACATCATCCTGTAAGCCAGTGAATTAAAGATGGTGCCTACTTGTTGCAAATAATGCTTAAATAAATCATTACTTCTTTACTGGATATCAGTAATCAAACTTAGTAATTGAATAATTGTGGAAAGCTTTATATTCTGAGCAGAGCCTGAATCAGTGCTAACAATCATTGTTCTGTGTACCACAGAATATTTAGTGCTTATATAGACATATCCTGATGTCCTCAGACAATCTGGTGAACTTCTGGTGAAAATAGGTGTCTCAAAACCTTTATTTTCTTTTGATGCTGTATTAGTTCAGGCTGTACCTGGGAGACAGCTATAGTGTATGAACCTACTGAGCCATCTCTTTGCCTATTTCCCTTTTCCCCACAATGTCATGGTTGTTCTCCATGTTCCTCATGGTTATCACAGGCTTCATGCCTTCCCTGATTCTTGTGGTCTGTCACTTGCTCAACAGGTTTCCCATTTTTCCTGCACAACTGGCTTTTCAGTCCGAGGAGCTGTGAATTGCATTTCCCCTCTGTGAGTGAGCACAAAGGCATTGCTTTCATCTCACTCATCACGGCTCGTGACAGATTGTTCTGGACTGCTTTCATACCAGCCTCCTGATCAAACAAAATATCCAACAAGGTAGACGTTGCACAGCACTTCTCTTGTGGTTCTTGGGGTGTTGCAGAGGATTTCAGAGCTTGTTAGTCAGAGTGTAAGTTTCCAGTGATGATTGACCTCTCACTGCTGTGCTACAAGTACAACTTGGAATTAAACAGTGAAGACAAATTATAAAACAGGACCAAATTTGACAAGGAAACTCCACATTTACTTGGGCAACAATATTTTAAAAATGTCCTGGTCAGATGTGCTTCTCTTGCCCTGTGTCAGTCTAATCTTCCTCGCTATCAAGTTACACTTCTGCTCATTTATTTTAACATTTCCCCACACTGGCCTCGTCCAACCTGCCAACCTGTATCATCTCTAAAAAACAGAGACAAGTTCTGCAGCTGAAGTCTCTTGTGTGGCAAGCCCAGCGTAGTTGTGTTCTCCTTTACACCAGTGCTGTGGCTGGGTAAACAGAGATGTTCCCAGTGCCAAATGAGGAATTCTTTTCAGTGGTTTCAATTTTCAGTGCTCTGGCTGCCTGAAATGAAATATCTGTTAGTATGTTTACCATTACCAGTCCAGCTTCTTCAGGCTGTATTGATTAAATTTTTGTACTGTAAAAATACCATTTTGAACCCCAGCAAAATCGATATAGAGTGAGGTTTTATATATATATAAATTGGATTTGGATCAGGAAGAAAATCTTCATCAGATGAGAAATAAAGCTGGGTGAAAAAAGTGTGATAAAAGATCTCAGAAGAGGAAAAAGTTGCTCTGTCATTTCCCCAGCCTCTCTTGTATTTGCCCTCTAGACTTTTCTGTCTGTCCACTGATTACTTTTCTACAAATAAATTTTCAAGCAAATTGAGGCTTCCAGTTTCAAAAAGATACTTGTAAATAGATGTAGCATTATCAGAACCTACCTTAAAGGGCTTTTTAAATGCAATTGCATTCATATATTTTGTGATACACGGTAGTGCTAATGGCAACCTTCCTACTGGAGGCCAGAAGAGTTATTTATAGAGTACCTAATGCATCAAGAATAAGTTCAATGAGATGATGGAAGGATTATTTCCAGAGAGCAATTAAAACCACCACTTTATGGGTAGTGAAACATTGTGAGTAACCAACAGTGAGGATATGGCATTTCAGTTCCAGTGAGTTTATTTTATATGTTGTGGCCTGTGGTGAGAAGATAAGAAAGGTAGTTAGGTAACTGCAAGACAAGCCTCCAGAAAGGTTTTATACATAGAACTTAGAGTAGGAAGGTTAAAAATTAATTAATGTTTGGGGAATGAAGAAGTTTTGGGGAACTTTTACCTTTGGTAGATAAAGTTGATGGTTGTGCAATAATTTTGTTTGACTTATCCCAAATAAGTCGGGACTGTGTGAAGTTTAGATCCCCCCCCATTTATTTTCTGATTTACTGGCTATTCAATAGTCCTTTTCTGCAACTCTTGTCTCTCTGAGGAAGACTCAGCCTCCTGAAATGCTTCTTTGCCTCCTGGGAGAACAGCTCCTGAGATAATACTGAGCAAAACATAAAGAGTGCCTGGGCCAGTCCTTTACTCAGATTTCAGCTGTGCTGGTTTGTTTTTTTTTAAATGCTAGTGAGACCACACAAAAGTTTATTTTCTGGAATCACTAATTCATTTCATAACAAAACCCAGCAATCTGCTGAAGAGAAAATAGAAACAGGTTATCAGTCATGCATGAAAGAGAGTATGAATACTCTTAATATGAATTTAAGTATTAGGAGACATCAAGAAGGCATAAGGAAAAAATGGTATTTGAGGGAGCTAAGGCATGTCCATATTTGTGTAATTCATGGAAAGCTGTAAATAGTGGGAATATGTTATGAACCTCTCTAACATCGTTCAGAGCCAGAAATGAGGGCAGATGCAATTTAGAGTTGGACTTGGTTTCTTCTTAAGTTTTTTTCCAAATAATTCTTCCTTGGCTTAACATAGTTTTATATGCATGGTATAGTCTTGCTTCATGACAGTGTCAGAAAGGATAAATATCAATAGCTGAATAAATTTAAGCATTCTAGTCTGATAACAGACTGTAATAGAAAAGTATTTCAGACAAATGTTTCAGGTCAGGTGAGATGAATCTCACTCTTAGAGTCTTTTGTTGAGATGGGCCACCATGTCCCACTTTGGGCAGGAAAGAATCTTTGGAAATGACTGTGAAAATTATTTTGGAGAGATATATGATAATAAATTCAATGCAATAGTTTTGCAGAAAGAGTTGCTTTGAATTTATTCACACAACGGTAGCACATTGTTGTGGTATTGTGAGGTGACCTTTAATATATTTCAGTGTCAGATATTAGCATGCCATGCATGAAGAGAAGAATAAGGAATGTTGCTGCAAGAGAAACTCAGATTGAGAGAATATTTTTTTGTGAAGATGGTCTGATAATGGTATGAATTGCCTGTCATAGTATAGCCCTGCTCTCTGTTGCTGGGAGCTTTTCAGTGATGCCAGGTATGATTTAATTTGAAATGATAATAGATGATCCTGTGAAGTCTTTTGCAGCTCTATTCTTTATAAATTTATGTTAAAAAAAATCAGTCATTTGGGGATAATCTATGGTATTGATTTATTTCTGATGGCACTAAATTTCACATTAAGTTCTGTGGCAAGTTCCCATCACATGTTCCTCAGTGGTGTGGAGGATGGGGAAGAGATGGGCAATGCGCCATTACTGTCTCTCCACACAGGAACCTGATTTCAGCTTTCCAAAGGGAACACGTTCACAAAACGTGGCAGCTGGCAGAGGAGGACTTCAGCATTAATGTTTTGAAGACATTTGCAAATCCCTTTGATTTCCATCTCAAGCTTGAAGACACTGGCTAAACCCATGTAGTACTGCTGTACCCCTGAAAAAACTTTCCCCTGCTTGGTCATAGGTTACAGAATGGTTTGGGTTAGAAGGGATCTTAAAGATGATCCAATTCCAACTCCCCTGCCATGAGCAAGGGCATCTTCCACAAAACCAGGATGCTCCAAGCCCCATCCAGCCTGGCCTTGAACACTTCCAGGGATGGTTTATTGGCATAGCTGTGGCTGACTAAGAATGTTTAAAATTACACACCTAACTAATGTTCTGTGACACTGCTGGGAAAGCCAAGATCAGATGCACTTAACATCCAGATAGCCAAAGAAATTTATGTAAATTGGGAAAATAAGATAAGCTGCACCATAAAAATAACATCTCTTCTAGTACAAATATGTACAATTTGATGTCTGCATGAAAGCTCTACTGTGCACTCCTAGGTAACCTTCTTTAAGGGGAAGAAATTTCCATAAGTTTTTAAAGAAAAAAAAAGCTCAAATGCTTTTGAAACTCCTAAAACTTTACGTTTTTGAACTTTCTTGTTGTGTAAAAAATTATATTAATAAGGCAGTTGCTGAAAATAAAAGCTAGAACAGTGTTGTCTCCAGGACACAGCAGGAAGGTAATTTAAAAAGCCCAGTAACATTGTTGAAATTATCATGCAAACTTATTAAATGTAATGTATATTTAAAATGAAAAAACTTCTTTATTAGGGCTAGATAGGTGATTTTTTTGCTGCCTCTAGCAGTTAAGCTTATTGGGTGAAAGTCAGGGTAGATTAATTTCTAATCTTTATGGAAAACCACTTATTAAAAAATGGATAGCAAAATTATTAATATAATACTGAAAGTTTAGACTATCTGTAGAACAAGACTCACAACTGAACAAAAGTATAATGAGTATTTCATAGTATTTGGCCACTTTTGTTTACATATAGTTTTGTATTCTTAGCATGATTTTCTAGGAGTTATTTCTGACACATGTTGAATTAACATTAAAATCTTCCCTATCATTACAAATTATAAAATATTTAGCTTTAATTTCCCTTTTCATAACACATAAGTAGGAACTTATTATAAAACACATTTGAAAGAACTCATTGTTGACTTAGGTAATTAAAATGAACAGTGTGGAGTGAATTTTTAATGCTTTTTAGATTAGCTCAGGAATGATCAACTATTTGTCTCCTCCTCAAGAATATGTACAAATAATGGTTCACAGCTCACATTTGCCTTTTTCCAAGAAATTAATGAGCATTCAGAATTAAGGGCATGTCAGTAAAAATTCTAGACTGAATTGAACATTTTTTAAATCTCTTCTTCATTAATTGATGTGAGTCTGAGGACTTGGAATTTCAGATTTGCTGCAAACTGTATTTGATGAAAGTCTGAGGGAAGCTGCTGGGGTCAGCTGAGGCCATCCCCCAGCACTGTGCCAGCACAATGCTCACAGTGACTCTGCATGCCTGGGCTTTTTTCAAAACCAAAATTACCTTTCCAGGCCTACATTTAGAGAACCTTGTGTGGATTTCAAAGTGTACAGGTACAAAAACTGCCACAGGGCCATGAATTACTGTGAATTTGGGTGACTCGGTGTCCTGGGAACCCTAAAAATTCACATGTGCTGAGGAGTGGGGTCTCAGCCACAGACCAGACCGCAAGGTGTGCCCAGAGCTCAGGCAGGCAGGTGCATGTCCCACTAAACTGTGACACAGAGGAGTGGCAGGGAAGGGATGGCTTTGTGTAACCTAAACACCAACATGGTCGAGTAGCTAAGGTATTGTGAGCATGGTACTGTACGTGGTAGGAATGAATGGCAATTAATGGAGCAGCACAAGTAAAGGCTTGTGATGTAATATCCCGAATCAGCTAATCCAAACTGTTCCTCTCGTCACCTGCCTGCCTCCCTTGTTACCTTACAGAAGTCATCTCTTTGCTCTTGTCCTTTGCAGTCAGATGATGGCACAGCTTGTGGCTCCTCAGCAGGACAATCTCTGTCCAGGCTGGGATTTGCATCTCTTCCCTCATCCTGCCTGTATGGCTGCTTTGATCTCTCCTTGGGCTGATTTAGCTCAGCTAGCTGGCAGGTATTAACCCAGGAAAATAAACTGAATAATTATCTGACAGTTCCATGATCTGAATCATCTCACCATTTTCCCATGCTAAGTGCTAGGCAGGGATCACAGAGCCACGAGATTGATGGAGAGAAGGAGGAGGAGTGGAATAGCTGTTTCAGTCAGAGGAGACATTTTTCAGGTGCTTGCACTGACCCACAGCTCAAAGCCCTTCCCCACTGTGCTGGCTCTGCTGCATTTTGTGGTGCTTCTGTGTCCTCTAGGACCAACTGCTTTGGAAGGAGGAAGATGCTCCCGTGAACTGAACAGTTGTATGACTTGCTGTCCACCTTCACTTTTGTGTGTGAATTTTTGCCACATCAGCTTTATTTGAAGCTATTTACCTAGTTAAAGTTACTGTATAATTTCCCATTGCAGTTGGTCCCTGAGCAGTCACTGGAGTATCTCATTTTGTCCGGTCTCTGGCAGAAACCCTCAATACAAACACAAATGCTAATGTGGCTCCCTGCTACACAAAGGTTTCTGGGCTTGTTTATCTGCAGGAGGAGTTAAGAAATAGTTTTGCATTTAAAAGCAGGACAACCTGAACTGATAATCCTTTTTTTGATCTTAGTTGTTTGAATTAGCTGTGGATTAAAGCTGCATGTTCTACCACAGCATTAATAGGATGACATTAGGCTTGATTTCCCTTGCTTTGCATGAGAAGTCTGTGGAGAATCTTGGATTTACTTGGCAGAAGAATACATTATCATGGTAAACAGCACTTCTGAAGACTTATGAAATCACCAAAAAGAATGTATGTCTCAAGGTTGCCTCAATGATGACAGAGTGTGAATTGGCTGAACTGCAGGTCAGCTAGGGTAGCTGAGGAGTGTCTGGTCCAAACTAAGAAACGTCATTTCATTACATCTGGTGCTTACAAAATTGGGTTTGGTTTCCATTAAAGGACAGTTAGACTCAATATTTTGGGGAAAAAAATTCATTTTTAGAAGGAAATGCAGTAACTAGGTAAGTTAATTTCGAGTATGATCTTGTATTGGAAAATAGAACCAAAAAAAAGTAGCTCTATGAGTGAAGACTGTATGCACTGACCTAGGATATTTTTTTATAAGATAGTAATCTAGTATCTCCCCTTTATTTAAGATTGGGACCTTCAGTTGTGTTTAAACCTTTTATTCCATGTGTAGGGAAAACAGTGGAAAACTTTCTAACAGTTTAAGGTCTGTTTAATTTTTTGATTTTAAAAGGGAAGTGTGTGCACGATCTATCCCTGTCCCTGTGGTAGGAATGTGCCTACATTGTCTTCAGCTCCATGCTGCTATTTCTTTAGTTTGTTTGGAAGATTAGTTTGTCATGATCAGATTCTGTGGGGTAGTGCAGCCATGCATGCCATGTGTGGGAATGTGTTCAAGGTTTTGCACAGCTGGTTCTTGGGTCTGTTTACAGACAGAGAAGTGGCAGGAGCTGCTAGCACTGCTGACAGGGTCAGAAGCTCTATGCATTGCTTGGTTTCCCCACTTCAGCCATTGCCACTTCTGTATTCCAATGCCTACAGTCTTCCCTGAAGTTTTGGAATCAGTTGAACTAAACCAGTCCCAAAGCTGCAAAGGTCTGTGTAGTAGAATGTCAATCAGAGGGTCAAAATGGCCATCAGTTCCACTTACCTCAGTATTTTGTAAACTACACAATATTTCTTAATATCCTCTTAACAGTCTTTTCCAGTTGAAGTAAAATATCAAAAGCAATAATTACTGTAAACTAGAGGGAGATCAGGGGAGATCAAACACATCCCTCTAGCAGCCTAAATTCTTAAAGTATTTGCTGGGTTTAATTTTACAAGTCGACCGATGTCCAAGCTGGAACAATAGGTTCAAATAAAAGGAGTGATTCCCTGCCAGTCTGTTTGGGAGTGATGCTTTTGTGATCTGGTGGGATCAATTTACTTTCTAAACACAGGAGCAAGTATTTAGACATCTTCAGTACCAATGGAATAACAAAGCAAGTCCTCCTATAGTCCTCCAAGCAATCTCCCAGGTTTGCAAGAAACAAACAAGTGACAAAACAAAAGAGCCAAGACAAATTATGCAGCAAGGGGGAAGAAATCCTTTCCAGTACCTGCAGGCAGGCAGTCCAAGGCATGAAGCAGTAGATGAATATATGATCAGCAGGCAGCAATCAAGACTTTCTAAGGTATAATGCCCCAGACTCAGCACAGTTTTTCATTTGAATATAATAGAGCAGTCTCTTTTCTTGTCTTACATACTGTTTCTCGGTAATATCATAGAATCACGTCCTCATTCCTAAGGACAATACTTTGCTTTTACTGAATTTTGTGTAATGTTCTTTACCGTGCCTTCTGCTTCTGAATTTGAGTTGGACAATGCTCTTGCAGTTTGTCACTCACCCATCCTTTTGATTGTGCACTGTGCTGTCACCCTGGCTATTACCAAAAATAAGGGCTAAGCTCTCACTCAAGACAGAGCCCAGCATGTCTTTGATGTCACTGTGCTGTTCCAGTACTGTGCTGCTTTTTTCTTTGTGTTAAAATGATTGGAAGATAAGATTTCAATTTAAACTTTAAAAACTTTTCTTGGTATGTAAGTGACAGCATTTGTCACTACAAATGCTTTTAAGGATGTTTATATACAATACTTCCAAGATCTAAATGATCATTGTTTAAAATCTGTCAAGGGAAAAATCCTGCCACAACTAAATATGTAGCACTGACATTTGAAATGGGAGTAGACGTGAGTGTTTGGCTTATACTTTAAGTGTTATCAGCTGTTTTCTGAGAGGAAGAAGGAGGAGACATTTCTGTAGCAGGTTAATTACAGGATAACAAGCAAATCCTGTGTCTTTACAATAATTATACTAAATAAATTCAAACTACATGGAACCTTTCTATAATGAAACCATTCTTTTCACAGAACAACTTTAGTATACACAGAAGCAGAATTGCAATTAGCATATGGTGGTGTATTGAAACAATTCAGGACTTTCATACCACTTCACAATCAGGGCTGTTCTACAGTGCCCAGGTAGAGTAATCTTCCAAGGGCAGTGAAGGAGGTGTTACTTGAAACAGCTTTCCTGGTTTCTTAGCAGTTGACTCATGAAGGTCAGGAAGGAAAAAAAAGTCTGACTCCTTCAAAGCCATTTTAGAACTGGGGGGATCTGAATGGCCTGTAAGTCATGTCATGTTGCATGCTGCTGTCAGAGTAAGGTGCTTGCCTCATCTCTTACTCCTTTTGTGGTGGCTCTCTGTCCTACAAGTGAAAGCCATTTTGTCATCACTACAGATATTTGAATATCTATAAGATTGGTTTGCTTATATGTATTTTATGTGCTACTCTATCCTTTAATTCAGTTCACAATATTTGAGTTTGTAAGAGATTTTAGAGCTGAGTCTCAGGAGAATTAGTCAAAAGATACAGCCTCTTTCATGTCATTGTTTGTCTGCTTCAGACCTATTACTCTACCCTCTGCAAAGCCAGCATTTGCAGTCCCCACCCCAAATAAATAAATGATAAAGTAACTGCTAAAGAAGGGGCAGCCAGATTGCATAAGGTCAGTACTGAGTGATAAAATCCCATGTTTGATCCAGCTGATGAGTGACATTCATACAGAAGTGAATTAGTCTTGATGCAAAGTCTATTTTCAGTATGGAAACGCTGTTCCACGTGGTGTACTTTTGTTTTTCTGTGCAGAGCTGTGTACCCTGGACTGTGGCAGCCACGGTGTGTGCTCCAGAGGGATTTGCCAGTGTGAGGAGGGCTGGGTGGGACCCACCTGCGAAGAGCGGACCTGCCACTCACACTGCGCTGAGCACGGGCAGTGCAAGGACGGCAAGTGTGAGTGCAGCCCAGGATGGGAAGGGGACCACTGCACCATTGGTAAGGGCCTTTTGTACCTCAAGAAATGAAATACATAAAATCTTAATCCAGTCCTACGCAGATCACCATCATTTTGATTGAAATCTGTTTGGAAAAACTGAGACTCAGAATCCAGGCAGATGTGACAAAGGTGCCTCTGCATTCTGTCCCATAGAACAGCAACATGGCACAGCTCTCTCTGTAGATTATTAAAATTGTTAAAATTTAATAATTTTTAAATTAATCTTTTATTTCCTGTGTAGAGGAAATAAGATATTGTTTTAAAAAACCACATAAAGGAAAGATAGCTCAGTCCTAACGTATCTTTGGGATGTGTTCAAACGTGAATTTTGTAGTCAGGAAGGAAAAAAATGTTTAAAAAGTAGAAGGTGTGAGGGAACAAAGCTATTGTTTACCTTACATAATTCTTGCATTAAATATCTTGCCTTTCTGTCTGAAGATTTACATATTTTACTTACTGCTAATGGTGTTTTTCCTAGCACTGACTGCTAACAATATTCCTAATAAGGTAAAGGTTTCAGATCTTTTTAGAAGTCATTAGTCTACTATAAAAATGTAATAGTTATATTTTTAATGAAATTCAACATTTTTTTGCAAAGTCTAAGAGTGTTTCTTTCTGAAATGTCCCAAAGTGAGATCATCTTCTAATTTTCAGAGATGAGCAGCATAAGGTCTCCTATTTGTTTCTTGAAAAAAAATCTACAATGTGTTATCTTTATCTGGAGCATTTTAACGTAATTCATTCCCTAGCTCTAGAATTCACTAGATCAAGAATTAGGTTTGTGATGGAGGAACAGCCTAATTTTCTGAAGATTGTTTAGAGCAAATCCAGAGAAGGACCAAAATACTTAAGATAAAAAGACCTGCTGTTCGCACAGTAGGCAGTGCCAGGTGTGGTCCCTACACACTTGTCATCAAATGGAGAACGATCACAAACACAATGCTCTGGTCACAGCAGCAGGAATAGATCTGCCTGCAGGAAGAGGGAGACATTTTATATCTAACCCCCAGGTGTCAAGCCATAAGCAAATGTATTTTCATTTGGTACAGAAGTTTGATCCATCTCAGTTTTGTTCTTTTCTTTTTTAAGCTCACTACTTAGATGCTGTTCAAGGTAAGTTTTTCATGTCAGCATTCCAAAAAATAATGAAAATATACAAAAGTATTGGGAATGGAGTGTTTTCTGTTACTCATTTTGTTTGAGCTTCTGTACTGCTAGGTTCCCAGAATAGATGACACATTTGTTTATGGAAATATATATAGATATATATGCACACACAGAGATTTACAGCAGAAAGTGCAGTTTTTAATAAGTAATGTGCTCAACTCATTTGCAAAGTTGTACCAATGTAAGCATGTTTTACAGGGCCATCTGATGTGCTGTGTTAGGCAAATCCATTTTTTGCTCTTGTTTACCATCCAAAGTAATGCCAGAGCTGAGGACTTGCTAAAAAGCTTGTGTTGATACTGTCTCCCATGAGAAGTAAAAAAAGTATTCTTTTGTCATTTATGCTTGAAGTAAGTTTCTTTTGCTAGAGCAATGCTCTCGTTTTCTAAAGCTGTCTGTGCCAGATGTGATCTAGTTCTCTTCAAATCATTTGATACAAGAGTTAAGTTTGATTTTGCTTTGTGTTTGGTGCTGTTCATTTGATTCCTGTGCATTGCTGCAGGTCCTGCTCATTCATGTCAGTGTGAGAACCTTCCCAGTGTGACAGCACTCCCTGTACCTGCCCCACACCAGTGGTGCACAGCCCCTCCCAAAAATGCTGCTCACTGAAGCACCAAAATAACCACGAGTTCAGAAAGACCTCAGTGCTTATTTTCTGTTTCTTGTTTTATTTCTTTGGAATTAGATAGTAATAAAAGCACGTAAGCATTCATTTTATTGCATTTATAGACTTCTGGGGTAACCATACACAGTAGCAAAATATAATAATGCACAATAAATTAATTAACTCATCAGGACAGTGATTGAAAGTGGAAGAACATCCACATTACCCAAAAGAGCTCTCACATCCTGCCCTTTCCCCAGCTCCCTGAAAGAGGTTTTTATTGTATCTTTGGTGGTTGCCAAGTTCATGTTGTTTTGGAGTAGCATCTTCCATAACTCAGTGTGAGAAAATGGTGCCACCCATCTCCAGTTTTTCTGAGCAAGAGAGTCAGACTCTCTGATCCCTCTGTTTGCAGATGTGATTGATAAACTGTGCCATGGGTGAGAAGGAGGGAGATCATGTGTCTCATGTAAAGTTATCAGGAAATGTGCTGCATGTGGGGCTGTGAATCACAGCCTGACAGACCAGATTCTCCAACTGGCTCCTCCAAACTCCATTTGGAGCATCTCAGGGCTGTCAGGCACTGATTCTTCTCTCCTCCTCAAAAATGCCCTCTCCTTGATAACACCTGTGTGTTGATGGTCAGTATCAGGTGCACAGGGGCATTCAGACCCTGTATGTCCATGCTGGCAAAAAGAAAGGAGCCAGCTTAGAATTGGTGCCACTCACTCTGTCAATCTTACTGCCAAGCTTTATCCATTGTCCTTTGGCTCCATGTGTGACATGGTGAGGATCTGAGATATGTTTGAGCTGGCACTGCACCATGCACACAGATGGACATGAGTGTACACATCCAAGAGACCATTCCTCTCTCACTCTTACAGGCAGGAAATCTAGATGTGAATGTCCAAATTACTACTGATTCAGAGCTTGCAAGTCTGTAATTGAGAGGATGCTGCAGTCCTTGATCCAGTTTTTAGTCTAGAATCAGCACCACCAAGGGGCATGTGTTGGTCCTGTTGGAATCAGCTTTAAAGGAAGAGAGTGGAACAGGAAGGCAGAGCTCCCTCAATTGCCTTCTGTGGGAAGAGTGTGTTGTAGCATAAATCAAATTGGCTTTTTCTCAGTCAGATGAGTATTTATGAACAGAATAAAAAGGTCACTTCCACTCCCTGCAATGTGTGGGATTATGTCCACAGATGCCAGTTTGTCATTTAGACAATGTTTTCCATGTGTATCTTTGATATAAATCTTGACTATGTGTGTGATATTGTTAGTGAACTATAGTTTATTTTTCAATAGAGAAAGAGATGGACATGACTTTATACCATGACTTTACTCACTTTACTCCTCTGCATAAAATACTAAACACTAAAAATCCTTATTCCTCACTGAGAAACTACTTTTGGGCAAGCAAAGGGAAGGACGCAGTTGGGGATTTTTCCATATTTGGCCAGAAATGTAAGTGGCTCTCAAGCTGTGAACATTTGAAGGCAGCAAGTATAGTGCTAGAAGTAGGAATGTTAATGAATAATTGCAACTGCAAAATAAGGGAAAATATCGCTTCATGAAGGCTTTTTTTTCATACTTTCTTTTTTAGATGGTTGCCCAGGTCTCTGTTATGGAAATGGGAGGTGCACTCTTGATCAGAATGGGTGGCACTGTGTTTGTCAAGTGGGCTGGAGTGGCTCAGGATGTAACGTTGTCATGGAAATGGTGTGTGCAGATAACCTGGACAATGATGGAGGTATGATACATAATTCATGTGTCTTTGTTTATCTGTCACATCCTTGACTGCCATTTAAATCCATAGTTTTGGTGTATGCTTTCCTTTTTATCACAAAATGTCAATGTTTGTCTGTTTACTCAAGACAGTTGTTCCACTGACTTCATCTGAAGTAACACAGTGAGGACACAGACCCTTGAGCTGGATGCTACTGAAGGCAAAAAATATCTTTGGCCATATTTACCATCCCACTACTTGCTTTTTTTCTCATAAAAAGCAAAACAAAACAAAAGTTTAATAAGTAATTTCCTGTATCTCCTTTCCACTCTTCCTCATAATTCTGTCAGTCTTTCAGAAAAAACAGCCAAGAGAAACCCAAATGAAAGAAACCTCTGTGCCTGTCGAAATGCATCCAGTTAGACTTCTATTATTATTAATTTAATATATATGCAAGCATAAAGTGCACATTTGCAGTTGCTTTTAACATTAGTCTCTCTTAATATTTCTACTGAGACACAGCACAGTTCTTGCAATTATCTGGACCTACTTTTGAAGGACTGTTGAGGGAACTGGTGTAGAAAGTGTGCAGAAGAGATTCTGGAAAGTACTGTAAACAGAGCCTTGTACTGAAATAATCATTTGCTCCTTTCTATCAGTTGAATAAGGGTATTTGGCACTAAGTGCTCCTCTCAGTTCTCTGTGATCTTGATTTCATTCTAAGGTTGCGTAAGTTTTAGGTTTGCTGGGGAAAACAGTTCTGTCATACATTGGTCTCTGCTTGCTTTCCAGTAGTTTGTTCTAATACAAGAGTTAGGGTTTTGGGGTTTTTTTAAAGAAAAAACATCCAGCTCTATTTCAAACTTGCCAGTGGGAGAGAAGCCACAATATTCCTGACTGGTTTGTCTCAGAGTTAATTATTTTTCCTGTCTGTTTTGGACTCTGTCATTTACTGAACGGTCAAGGACTATTGCTTTTCTCTCCTTCACCTGCTACCATCCCTTACCACGTGCTTGTCCCATCCTCAGAGTGTGCAGCAGAGAGTGGATTCAAGGCCAGGTTTTATCAGGCTCTGAGATACCTGCAACAGTGCAAGATATCCCTCCCCATGGCAGGGGTTTGGAACAAGGGGATCTTTAAGGTCCCTTCCAACCCATACAGTTCTATGATTATATGATCAGCCCCAAACATAACTAATTTTTTTTTCCTTAGGTTGTACACTGACATGTATTAAAATACATGTTATCTTTTTGTGTCACACCTGAAGACCATATCAGTGTCCTGGATGAGATCTTACACTTGACTGTAGGGGCAAACCTTTCTATGATGATTGTGTTTTCTTCTAGGTCATTGATAAATTAAGCTTGATGTAGGTCCAAGAACTGAGGTCACTGTGGGACCTCAATAGAAACATTCTGACTCAGTGATGATTCCTCATTTACAGATATATTTTGAGACCTTCTGATTTTGTATCCTGTGGGCTCTAAGACCCTGCTGTCCTTTGGCAAAGCCTTCCTCATTTCTGAACCCTATTCAAAATCTCCTTATTCCTCTCATATCCTTCCTTTTCCACTTTATTTCCAAGAGGTCCAAGAGCCCTGTCTGTGCCCACTGTCTGTGCTCTCCTGCACTGGAGTGTGTCCCTGTCACACAAGGTCCCACAGCTGGTGTCCCTGCCCCCTGTGCTCTCCCATCTGTCGCTGCTCTCCCCCGCTGCCCGAGCCTCTGACTCACTGCACTCTTAGATCTGCCCACTAAACCCTGGTTAGCCTCAATGTATGGAAAGCATTTTCTGATACGCTCTGTGAACTGGCTCTGTATAAACTGCCCTGTACTGTGATTTTGGGTGCTTTATATTCTGCAATAACACTGAGTTATTGGAAGAGTTGGCACTTACAACTCTAAATCTCCTTGAATTTGTCAGTTTAAGGCAGACACTTCACATCATTTCACTGCAGGTTTTAAAAGCAATTTTCTTTTCCCTTTTTAATGGGAACATAACATGGACTAGGACAGCTCTGTTGACATTAAAATTAGAGATAAGTGCAGAGAGAAATATTTAATTATTCTGACTACTACAGATGGGCTAAATGTAATTAAGTTTTCTTCAGAATTTCCTATAAGAAAAGAAAATTATATCTACATATCATAACCACTTCTCTTTATATATATATGAAGTTTGTAGGACCTTATTTGGCATAAGTATAAATTAGTAAAATTCCCCCCTAAAGCCACTGGAGTTATATCAGTGTTAGATGAAATCAGAAGCTGTGTGTTTCAGGGTTTGTATACCAACACAACAGGAAAATCAGGAATTGGGAGGGAGGTGTGACATTACCTTTTAAGTCCTGTTTGCTGGGAGGCTGAGCCTTCAACTATGAGAATATTATGGTGGTATAGCAAGTTTTCATCCACCAAGCTAAACACCTGGAGTAGGTTCATCAGGATGGAAGTTAATAGTATTTTCCCCTGCAGCTGAGGTGAGTTAAACACAGCTGATGAGGTGAGTTAAACACAGCTGACAGGTGGTAGCTTCCTAAGGCCTTAGGATGTGACATAGTCAGTGACACATAGCCCAAGAGATAATTAGGTGCCCTTTTATAGGCCAAATAATGGAATTCTCACCTAGCAAAGGTCTTAGTCATTCCATTTGTGTTTATATCAAACATTTATATCTCAGTCCTTTTGTGCTTCAAGTTCATGAGGAGGAGGTCACCACCAAAGAACAAAGCTGAAGTAAAGTTCAGCAATTACAATTTCAAACAAACTCTAATTTTAGGACTTAGACAAAGGGATAATTTTGTGTAGTTTTACATTATTTTTTCAGTTAATTTGTCACATGGTACTTTTGGGGATGGAAAACCTGAGATTTTTATAATTCAAAACTACATTCAGTGACACAGTAAAAAAAAACCAGGATGGTCCCAACCATAAGGATTCAGTAATGTCATTTAATTGGCATGAGGAAGAGTTGGTGGTGTTGTTTACCCTGTATTAAGAGCACAAAGCTTTGGGAGGGGGAGAGTATTAAGTATTAAAAGTATTAAAATGTACTAAAAAATTAATTTTTTAAGGACTGATATAATCATATAAAGAAAAGCTATAAGCATATTCACAGTCATCCTGGTCCTGCAGCCACTGAAGCACCAAGACCCCCAGTGCAGTTCCTGGTGGTGGTAAGATAAAACACATGTGGAACTACTCTCGGGGGCAGGGAAAGTGCAATTTCTTTTAGAGCCCCATTAGGATTTGCTGCACTTGTTCCCTGGCTGTACCAGAGCTGCCTTTTCCATTCCAGCTCATAAGTCTCTGTTAGCTTTTTCCTGCTTGCAGGCTTAAGGGCATGTTTACCTGTTCAAATATCACTACAAATATCAGTGGAAAGGTCTTAGCATTATAACAGATGCACGATGGCATGGTTTGCACTTGCTCTCATGGAGTGCTTCTGCAGTCTGTTAGCAGTGTGATGTCCATTAAAAAATGCCAAGGAGTCAAGCAGGTGTCCTTTGCAGTGGGGCCTTTCCCTCACTGTGGCTTCCCTCAGCATAATTCCCCATTCCTTATCCTCCTTCTTTCCTGTCACAACTGACTTGATTTCAGTTTATAAGATGAGCAATTCAGCTCATCTGAGCAGGTCATTTCCTCATGTCCTGCCACTAATTTAGATTCATTGGAAGCTCCAGTAGCTCCAAAAGATCTCTAGAAAGCTCTGCTGAATTCTTTGCAGGCAAAGTGCCTGTGTCTTGGGGCAGGAGGCAGAACACACTGCTGAGGTGTGGGGACACACAAGGCACTCATGGGTCACACTCCACTAAGTTGTAGGCAAGCTACAATTTGCCTGGTTTTTGGACATATATTTACCTAGTTGCTGCACAAACAGGTCTTTGTCTGAAGATGAAAGTTGCAGCCTGTCACTCCCATTAGTTTCTTTGATACAGATCTCCCTTTTAAATTTGCTTGCATCTCCTTTTATCATTTGTCTTTCATGAATCAATCTTGCCAGTTTGTTTTTAAGGAAAATGCTGTTTACTACAAGCTTTGAATTCTTTTCCAAATATGCCTTCAGTCACTTCAGACAGTTATTGTAGCATTCTCCAAGCTTTTCCAAGCACAAGGAAATATATGACTCAGCATAGCCTTGGGTTGATAACCAGTGCTGCTAAAATATTGATGTATTTCTGACCCGTCCATTGGCACTTTAATAACCCATCCATCACAGAGATATTGAGTCCATATATAAGTAATATGCTATTATTACCCAATATAAATAATACTGATGGGAATGGTTTTCATTGTTGCTGAGCAGCAAGGACTCTCTAGGGATACTTAGAGTTTCTGAAAACCCTGATATATTCGTATATTGTCCCCAGTGTGGAAGGCCAAATACTGCTGGTACTCACTGGGTAAAGCACTCACAGCCTTTCCATAGGTGCACTGATGGGTTTCCTTATATAAACACCAGCATTCCCAGTTAACAGCCTCACTGTCTGCTGCCTGCTATGTATTATGGATAAAATTTGGGCACTTTGAATTAATGCATATGAATAAGCATTAGAAACTCTTGACAGTTGGTGCTGCTGCTGCTTCGTCTCTTCTGAAGTTACTCTTTGATTCCGTTTGCTTGGATTCCTGGCAACACTAATTAGACTGAACTGAGCCTGTGGTGAATAAAGTCAGCACAGGCAATATTTAAGGAGACACTTAAATCCCATTTTTTACTTTCTGTGAAAATGTTCTGAACACAGATCTCACAGCTCCATCTCTGGCTTGCACTCACTGGGATCACTATAGACAGAGCAGGAGTGCACTGCTACATTCACACCCCTCTGGGTAGCTCTGCAGCAGTGAAAATCAAACTCATTGGTACTTACAGAATTGTGGAATATCCTGAGTTGAACAGGACCCCAAGAATCATCCAAGTGGGGCTCCTGACCCTGCACAGGACAGCCCCAAAATCTGAGTGTAATCCAAACACTTCTTGAACTCTGTCGGGTTTTGTGCTGTTGCAGCTTTCCAGGAGAGCCTGTTCCAGTGTCCTACCACCCTCTGGGTGAAGAACTTTTTCCTAATATCCAACCTAAACCTCCCCAGCTTCATGGTGTTCCCCCAAGTCCTGTCACTGGTCACCAGAGAGGAGGGATCAGTGCCTGTCCCTCTGCAGGTGTTGAAGACCATAGTGAGGTCTTCCTCAGTCTCCTCCAGGAACAAGCCAGGTGACCTCTGATGTTCCTCTTAGGACTTCCCCTAGAGGGCTTTCACCATCTTCATAGCTCTGCTTTGGACATAGCTCTGCATTTTCTCATGGCTTTGGACATTTTCTAATGGCTTTATATCTTGGTGCCCAAAGCTAAGCACAACATATCTAATCTAGAGATTAGATTTTTGTGTCACTGAGCAAGTGCATCATTAGGATGTGTTTGTGAGCATGTCTGCATACATGTTTGTGCACCATATAAGCATCTACACCACTTCTTGTAGTATTCTGGGTTTGACATTACCATAAAACTTCAAATCTATTTGTTTACATTAACCAGGTAGTTAATTTCAGTACATCTTCTGCATGGTGAAAAAATATTGAAAGGGTGAGAGCTCTGCTCATTTAATGAACTTTTAAGCAGAAGAAGAGCAATTGTAAGTTTTATTGCTAACTAGCTATGTTTTCCTCACCAGAATTTAATTATAAAGGATGGTTTATTAAAATAACTAACATCAGTAACACGGGAGGTAGAGTCTGATTGAATTTTTCGTGTTCATAGCCAGTTAATGAAGTGTCTCAGTGGTTTAGTAGAAAAGAAGCTGCTGTGCAGGTTGTTGTGTGCTTCACTGGTGAGGTAGGGAAGCCACCACTGTTGGTGTGAACCGCTTTGTTCTTTGTCCCCTTACCAGTGTCCCCATGCAGTGCCTCTCTACTGTCCTTGGGTGCTCCTGAAATTGTATCTAGACAATTTGTACCAACTGTGGATACAGATCCTTTTTCAGGGATGTGAGCTATTATGATATTGCCATATTTGTGCTCATGAATTGCAAGTACTACAAGGGTGGTTGAGAAGAATAGAGATGCTGGGATTTGAAAAGTAGGTGACAGGTGTTTGTGTCAGGCACAGAATATATGACTTGTTCAATGTTCTTGCAATTAACTTAGAGCTGACAAAATGCCTTTTTTGTTTCCAACTGTTATGTTATTTTATTTTAAAGATAACTTAACACAAGTATTCTGCACCACATGGAAAGCTCAAATGCAAAACGTATGAAATGCACTCACTGTGCAGCATTTTTCCAGACATAGAAAGTAGAGAGATATATATTGCTGGAAAGTAGCCAGTGGAGAGGTAGGTCCATAGCCACAGGTCCATTGCCAATTTTTCTGGCTGCTGAAGGTGATCATGCCTGTAGAAGAGAGATTGCTGCCCAATGTGTACATCAGAAAATGTGCTGCACCAAGCACAACATGAGCCTGCTATGACTGCAGCAGAAGCATGGCTGAGGAAGTAATTTCACAGCACTTGTGACATGCCTTCCATCATATAGAAGAAGGAATATATATATATAAATGTATAAGCAAGAAAATGTATTTTGTTTGATGGAAAACTTTGTGTGATTCCATTGAAACACAAAAAAATATTATTAAATATTAATATCATTCTTTATAGAAGGCTTCCTGAAAAAATCTATTCTCCAGCAAAGGAATGGGAAAATCTTGTCCTAGTTCTGTATCTATTGCAATGCAGATAGGAGTGCTGTGACTGAAAACAGAGGAACTTGTTTTGGCATGCTCTGCCTTCGCTTTGAGGTTGTTTAAATTATTGAAGAGTACTATGAAGTGCTTTCTATCTTGAAGTTGATCTTTGTAAATTCTGTTTTAGCAGTAATATTAAACATATTTTCATTTTCTAATTCACTTTCAAAACAAAAATCCCAGTTCATCATTATCCTTGCATACAAAAGAAAGTACCTGGAGGATGAGAAGCTATAATTTCAGATTCATCAAAATGTAAATCACTTTATTATATAAGTCTGTAGTGTACTGTGAATGTGCCTGTCTTTCATATAAAATAAATTTTAAAATGCTAATAACAAACCAAAACCATTTACACATCTGTAATACATTTTAGTCTGCACCTATGCTGTGATGCTCTTTGGGGTAATTGACAGTAAAAACTTCAGTATACAAGGATCTCCTGCTGTATGAATTACAGTGTTTGCTGTTTGTAGTAGTTTGTTCATACTCCTGGCTGTTGTCTTCTGAGATTTAAAAGAAACCCTGCTGATTTGCTAACACAGTGAGCTTTTTAATAGTCGGTTCCTGATACGGAAATTTAACTAAAATTGTGACCAGTGGTTGAGAACTGACTAATGTATTTGTAGCATTTTCAAGTGCATGAATTTGACAATATAGTTTATAAACAAGATTTATTTGGGGTTGTTTTCCCCTGGGTTATTCTCCTGGATTAAAAATCTAATTGCAAATAGGATTGGCTTGTTGAAAATTTTGTCGTCGTGTGCACTTATTAATACAATTTGCATTATCACGACCTCCCTCCATATGTAGCTTATGATTCTTTACCAGCTTGGTTTGCCTGGCTCATTTTGATGGATATTGTGCTAAATTATAGGAGCTTTCTTTTGAGGTCTTAGATTTGGATTTTCTTACTTTTTTCTTTTAAATAGTTTAATTTAAAACCAATGTCTTGAATGAGCCTAGAGAGGAAAAAAGATTTTCTTTTGGCTTAGGAGTTCCCTGTTTGCCCTGAAACAGGTGTTTTATTATTTTACTTCTTCACAAAATGATAAAAATATTTTTAAGTTCTATGCAAGTCAGTTTCTCTTCTAAATTTTGGTTGTTTGGAGAAAAGCTGGAATTTCATTATTCAGATAATTGTAGTTAATTATCCTAAAATACACACAGCAGTCTGGGCCAAGTACATGATTTTAATGGTGCATAGAGAAGCTGCTGCTTCTGCACTTCTTGCCTTACTGCCCACGAAGCATCTTCTCTAAGCCTAACATGTCTTCTCTTTCATTCTTCATGGTTCTGAAAGTAGATTGAAATAAATTCCCATTGATCAATCAAAATATTTTTAAAAAAAAACACCACGAGAGAGAAAGAGAGCCCATGAATGATGGTGTGTGACCTGGAACCCTGCTCCTTTGCATTTTGGGTAGCAGTTTCTTTCTCTGATGACTTTGTAGCCTTTGTTGCCTGTAAGCTGTTCCTGCTGAATCCAGCACTTCATACATTTGTAGTGCTGTTAGGGCTCACACCAGTCTCAAAATGACTTGTTCACCTGTGCTTCTGGGACTTCACACCCTCCTAACGGGAAACCTTCCCTATCGTAGCCCTGAGAGGCTGAAGAGGCAAATGAAACCAGGTGCAAGTAATTCAAACCAGAATAACTCCATTAGCACAATCCGGAAGAGTTTATAAGGCAGTCTTGTTGCTGACAAGTAAACTGCAGAGAAAAGAGAAAAATTGAGTCTGACTGGAAGATGAGAAACTGCTTTCCCTTTCCTTGGTTTCTTTTTGTGTCCAGCCTGAATGCGCTGTGTTGGTCACCAGGTATGTAAGCTCTTGACTGAAGCAGTGGAAAATGAGGACTCTATTAGAATAAGCAAAATAGTTAAGTGTTATTTTTGTAGCTGTTTCTTTCCTAGGCAGACCTTCATATTCTAATATTTCTGTGACCTCTCACTTTTATTTCTTACATATATTAGAGAATCAGGTCAGCTCAGTTCCCACATCTAATAGCTTGTTGACAAGGAAAAAAATTAATCAGAATTGCTAGAGTGGAATAAATGACTCCAAAATAGATTCCCCATGGATACTGTTATTCTGAAATAAGTGCTCCTTTTGTTTTGATTAGCACAATATCTGCTAGACCAAAGTTTGTCAAGTTTCTCAGTTATACAGTGGTGAGCTTGTAGAAATTGGTATCTTCCAGAAAATTAGTTGATTCCTTGAGCAAGACTTGTCACTTCCATAACCCTTCCCCTGGCAGAGCAACTACCAGTATAAACCACAGCAAGAGATTTCAATGTCTTTATGACATTTTCAGATTTAGTAGAATTCTTTAATATTTGCAGATTTGGATAATCTGCTGAAAAGCATCTGTAGCTTGATGCTTTTCAGTTCTTATGAAGAATATAGAGAGCTTCACTCCTTGGACAAAAAATAGATTAAACAATATTTTTTCCTTGCAGTTCTAAGCATGCTCTTCAAGTTTCAACCCAAAACACTTTTTTTGCTATCAGAACACACTGAAAAAGACTCTGGTTTATGTTGTGAACTCCTCCATCCCTTCCCATGTGCTTTTGTTTAGACTGGAGGCCTCTTATTGTTTCAGCTTCCTGACTTCCCAGCAGATTTCAGTTGCTTCCTAGGCTTTCCTGAATATAAAGTGACTTCTACACTCAAAGTCAATAAACTCAACATTGCCCTGTGAAGTTATTCTTCTGCTGCTGGCAAATGCCTGTTGTCTACAGGATTTGGGGAATGTGGAAAGCACGCACTGACCTGTAGCTATGCCAGCTCTGGCATGCTGGAGCTGAGGGTCCTAGATTATTGTTGCTAGCTATCTACAGTTGCCCTTGGCTCATCTTTAGAAAAAATAGCTCTATCTGATTTCCCAGTTGCAGAGGATAGATTTGTTAATATTTTTTTGCTTAGGCAAGCAATTATCTTGCTCTAGGTCAGGCAAGGATTTTCAGATGCCAGGAAAGCCTATTTCGTTATATGTGTTTCTTCTGTAGAAGGGCCTTTGCTTTCTTTTCAAAGTGAATGTTTTATGCTGCCATTTACTGAGCATTCACACAGGGCTCTGTTGAGAAAGCAGTAGGCTTGGCTGGGGATTGGTCTTGCACTCATTAAAGTCAACAACAAAACTCCAGGAGCTCCCCTGCTCCCTCCAAGAGCACCCCTGAGGTGCAGTTTGATAGACTTCGAAGTGTTGGTACAAACAGAGCATAGAAAGTCAAAGCATGAAGTGAAAATATCTGACAGTATCAACAAAATATCTGAAATATCAACAGCATGTTGATCCTATAGCATTCCAATTTCAATACAAGGGAGATTCATACAGTGATGTGATGACTCTGCATTTATTCAGACCAACCTTGTTAGAAATACAAAGTGTCTTTGTTGAAGGATAAAACACCTTTATCTTGCTTTAAATACAAGCAACACAGCTGCTAAGTCATACAGTGGATGTTGGAGAAGATTGTTGGGCATTTTACCATCTCCTAATTAATCTGTTTCTGATTGAGTATGTAATTTAGCCAATTTGGACATCTAAGCTGCTGATAGAAACAATTAAATGTCAATAGCCCAATTTTAGGTTTTATTTAGGTGCTTAATTTAGATGCACTTCAGTGCTTCAATTTTCATCTTAAGCTTTAGATATTTAAGTAACTTAATTTCACCCACACATGTTGCTGCAAGTTTGTTCATGAAGAATTGTAGATTTCTGAAGAAAATCTATTATTTCTTCTATTTTTCATACTTGAAAATGGACAGAGGAGAAATAGCTTTATTTTCACTTTCCAAATTTGCTTCCATGGTGCAAACATCTATAGAGAGGACTGTAACTGTCTGGTCAATGGGATAGAGCCTGAATCTAGGTGTGCATTCATGTATCAGCTGCAGGAGTGTAGTTACAATTATGCCCTTTCTGGATCATTCTGGTATTGCAACCAATAAATGGAAAGTAAATATCTTAAACCACTTGTAAAACTACTATAGGGCTTAAAGCAGAAGTTAGACAACTATAAGAAATACATTTTTTTCTGCAGTGGGGACACTTAGGAGAATTGGGTAAATTTCAGGCCTCGTTACTGAGGGCTGGTTAGTGAGTGGATGTCCCACCTGGGGTGACCAGGCAGTGCTGACGATAAAGGGCTGTTGGAGGGAGCAGCTGCACAGTGTGGATCACATTGCACTGACAGGTGAAGTGTGATGACTTTCTTCTGCCTGGTCTGCAGGGAACACTGTCCTGCTCTTCCCTTTTCACTTAGTTATAGGTTGTGTTTTCTCACTGAATGAGGATTTGGTGAGGTGATACAGTGTTAATGACAGACAAATAACCCTCCTGGACTAAGCATGCTTTATTGAATCTGACTGTGTCATAATCACATGCCTTCACATTGATTACATCCCTCCTGTGCTCTCTGATAATAAATGTGCTGCTTTATTCTCAGAACTGCTCAATTTCCTGAAGTTTCTATTCTTTCCATTTTAGATGGCTTGACAGACTGTGTAGACCCTGACTGTTGTCAGCAAAGCAATTGTTACTCAAGCCCTCTCTGCCAGGGTTCACCTGATCCCCTTGACCTTATCCAGCACAGCCAACCACCCTTCTCTCAGCATCCTCCAAGGCTCTTCTATGATCGAATCAGGTTCCTTATTGGGAAGGAAAGCACTCATGTAATCCCAGGAGATGTCTCCTTTGAGAGCAGGTGAGTCTTCTTTTAAATGAAAGACTTTCTGAATATTGAGAATTGCAATTTAATTATTTAACCAGGAAAAAATGGGGATACCTGGGTAGCTGAAAATTTTTCGCCAGTGCTCATAAAATACTTAAGAGTATAGCAAACTTTAAAGTCCCAACAGCTGAGGATCTTGGTTATCAGATTGTTGTTGCTGCCTGTCTGGTTGATGGAAGTGTCCCACCAACACACTCTTCTGCTGTTATTAACAAGAGTGACTGCTGTGAAAGGTAAGTTGTCAAATCAGCAGAGGAAGTTCAGCCCTTCCCACTGTGCATACATAATGGCAGGATGCAGAAGGACAAATTGGATTCACATCTGTTGTCTTCAGTCACCTTTCTGCCCAGTACAATTTGATTGGTATTTACAGTACAATGAATTTAATATGTGTCACTTACATAAATTTAAAACTTCCTTGGTTTTGCTACACCTTGATAAAGCAGTGTGAGTTTACTGGTTTGTGCTGCAGGCTATCATGCAGAGTGGAGTGATCCTGGAGTGTTTGTGAGATTGGCTTTGTCCTTTAACAGGAGGGAACTGTGCAGTAGAAAAAGGGCACTTACTTGCTCAGAAAACCTGGTAACACATATTTTCTTGAACATTTGAAGTAGAGGGGCACATAAGTTTTTATGCTGCAGTTCACTTGGGAAGCTATAACTTACATGCTGACAAAGAGATCCACAAATCATCCACATCACCTGACTGTTACCCTGTCAACTAGGCCCCTGCATTAGATAAACCATGTTCCAGTAATAAGCACATAAGAATTTTTTATTTTCACCCTACACAGCACTTAGTTTACAACCTCAACACAATCCTGCACACAAATTCAGTTCACTTTTTCCTTCAGAATTAATTTTTAATGTAGTAAATTTGTAAACAGTCATTATTGATCTGAAATACCTAAACATTTAATCACTATCAATAATGTAACAGGATGTTATAAATATGTAGAGCAATAGGCCATGAAGATGAACTACATGAGAAGCACCCACTTGCTACTGGTGGGTCTCTTGGAGTGTTGCACTTATGAATGAGACCACTGTACTTGGGGCAGGGTCCTTGGCTGGCTCTTTATGCTGTTTAAACCAAAAGTCACCACTGAAAAATTTTCCTCATCAAAATGCCTGACAGTGGGGAGTTTCCAGAGAGGAGGTGAGTGCTCAAGTTGCCTGTACAGTGTTCTGTGACACTGCAAATGTTAGCAGCCAGATTGTACATAATCCCATCAACGTGCTTTTATAGATATAAGGAATTGATCTTTTAAAGCTATCATTGATGGGATTTAACTTGGATTTAAAAGCTGTTTCTGAGTATTTCATTTCTTTACTCTGTTACCTGCCATGCCTTTGAAGACTGAAGGAGCAGTAAAGTTCCCTGTGGGAGCAGCAGCCCATCCTCACCGTGGCTTCTGACTTCCTGCCACTGAGGAGCAGGACTCTGCTGGCATTGGTGTATCTCTGACACCCCAGATACCATTTCCTCCCACTGTAGACAAATTCATAGTTATTTTGAGAAGATCATTGGGATTCAGATGGGGGTGGCTGCATCTTAGGAGTCAGGGCAGTGCCTGGAGATTTGTGCTGTGCTGTGTCTCCTGAGGTTTGTCAACATCAATCTGCAATGTACTGGGCACCCCAAAGGGTTCGTCAGTCCACACTTTGCTGGATCCTTGAGTCTTCCAGGCTGTTGAAATATTGTTCATCCAGAAGTCAAATGTTATTAAAAACTGCCAGAATTTTACTCAAGAATGAGAGATAAGCAAGGTTTTGGAAAGAGGCAATAGCTAAACTGTGGTGCTTCTATTCAGAAATCTTCCTCTGACATTGCCAATCTGACTATCATCTTGTGTCGGTTCTTCTCCTGGGAATTAAGATTACTGAAAAAAATATAGGAAGACAACTGCTGCTACAGTAAAAAACATCAGAAATCTGTGATCCAGCCTATCTGGAAAGAATGCTTGAGGGATTTTAATCTCCTTTGGGCTGTTGCTGAAAAGGTTGTGTCCAGGCAGATGATATTAACTCATGGCTGCCTGCAATGGCACTGATTTTATAGCATTGGTGGTACAGCATGAAATGTTGGAAGGATTGGATGGAATAATGGCATGTATTTATTTCAGAGTACTGCCATCCATTCCCACTTTTGCTCCAATTTGCAAAGCCCTATCTGCCTTTTTTTTTTTTCATTTCCCTTTACAAGAAATCTCTGAGGCCATTAGGAGCATTAAGGAAGAGACATCTACCCAGTGTTTTCAGTCTTCAAATGACATTGTGCAGTGTTTTACTGTACCACAGGTCAGTGGAACTCTAGTATGGGTGATGTTTGCATGAATCTGGCTGGAGACAAAATGATGTTGATTAGATCTTGGAAAGCTATCAAAAATGGTGAAGATTATCTCTGTCCTTCATACTTGGATGTCTTTGGTCTCTGCCACATCCTGGAATTTTCCAAATAATCTGAAATAGTAAAGCTAGCTGTTCTGACAGCTGCTGAGACATCTATCCCTCTGCATTTGCATCTTGGACTTTAGCTTAGGTCTAATATTTAATCATTTGGCTTATACAATACAGTCAGGATGTTGCTTGAGCAATAGCTAAATACTACATCAAAAATAATGTTAAGGGGCAACATGTCTGCCAAACATTTTTCTTTTTGTTATGTCAAATCTATGTCATATGCACTGGGTTTTTACAAACTCCCACTTAAACTGTGGCATGCTGAAAGGCAGATTAGAGACATTCTGGATAAATGGAAATGTACTTGCTTACATCAGGCATGGTTTTAACCTACTGCATCTAGCAGGGTGTAGCAGATTATAATGTTTTTGTCAACTTCTGTTCTCAGGAAGCTTTTTAGCTTGTTTCTTTGCTGAGTTTTTTTTTTTTGTTTTAATGCATGCTGCTGGCAAGCTATTTGACTCACTGTAAATTGCCCACGAAAAGGGTCCAGTGTATGGTACTGAATTAATTACCCTTCAAATGCTGCTTACAGCAACATTGTCAGCAGGAAGAAACGAATGTACCTCACTAGCCTTCAGCTTCATTTCTCTCATTGAAGATTTTAATCAGAAATGCAATACAGTAAATGACATCTTCTGGTAATGTGACACTTGCAAATTCACTAGCTGCTTGATAGAGTTCCATATCTGAGCCTAATGTCTCAGCCTGAGGTGATTATTGGAAACTTAACATGCAAAAAATAGCAGGTAAGTAGCAGCAGAGCAAGGCAGAATGATGGTAAAATAATAAAATACTTCACAAGTACTGAAATAATACATCTAACATTTAAGCTTCTGTTCATATTTTAAATTAGAGATGTCAAACAAGCTGCCTCACAGCAGAGACCCGAGATCCACAGAGTAGTGAGTTCCTCAGTTGCTCGTGGAATGACCCATGAAGGACTGACAGAGGAATTCTACTTTTAGGCCACCTGCAACCCATGGAAATCTCAGCTTTCTCTCAAAAAGCCAACTGCTCCCTCTGGAGTTGCAGATTTAGTACAGCTTGCCAGGGGACTGGGGACATTTTTAATGCATTTGAAAACACTAAGGCAGCTTATCAGGGGCATGTTCTTGCCCAGCTTCACCAAATTAGAAAAGACATTTTTGCACTGACTTTCAAGTTAAAACAACTTGGAAAGCCTTAGGTCTGAGCTTATGCAATCATCACAAATAGGTGGCTGTTGGACACATAGTACAAGTTATCCCCCGTGAGAAAGCAAAGCAGGGCAGTCACAAGAGTGTGGAATAAGTCTTAGAGGCAGAAAGTACAGTGCATTGAGGAGACATCATGATCTTTAGAGGTTTCTCTGCTCAAATGAAGAGAAGCAGTGAGTGGTAGCAAGGCCTCCAGCTCATCTGGGAAGAGGATGGATGTTGAGGCAAGGAAGCGTGAAGTGGCAGCTGACTATGAAGGGACATCACTGCAGGGAACATGCTCTAAAAGCTCTGTGAGGGAAGGAACTGAGGTGTGCTCTGAGCAGCAGAGCTGCAGGGAACCTGCCTGGGGACATGGGGTGTGCTCTGTCAGCTGCCAGGGCACTGGGAAACAAGGGGAAACCAGCTGGGGGGCTCCTGGTTACCTCCTGAGCCTTGGAGACTCGTGCTGGTCATGAAGGAACTGAAAAATGTTTTCATAGCTGCAGTAAATGCCAGAATTAAAGCTAATTCTGATCAAATGCTTAGTCAAAGATTTAGTAGGTTCTGGTAATTCAAAAAGAGGCCAGAGAAGACTCTTCAGCTCAGAATAGGTCATAAAGAGACATTAAATAACGAGGACAAATGTAGGAGCACAGAGGCAGGCTTAGGACATTTAAAATCTAAGAGATTAGAAAGACAATTCAGTACAGACAAATGGAGAATAATGAGGTTTATATGTCCTTATCACATATTGTAAATATGTGTGGCTTGTAAAATATGATGAATAAAATGGACAATGTTGAAAGATAAGTCTCTTAATATTATTTATGAATTATGGGAAGTAAAGTGAATGAGTAAAGGAAAGAAAGACCATGGATGGAGATTTTGATGAGCTTTTATCGTGCAAATCTGTGTGCTTGATAAAATATGAGGACAGAGTAGCGTCAGAAGACAGGTCTGTGTGGAATGAACAAACAGGAGTGCAAGAATAATGCACTGAATAATGGTTACTCCAAGGGGTCTCACTCTCACACCTAAGTGTGTTATAAATATATGGAGTGCATTAATAAAGGTATTAGAAAAGAAAATGCACATCTGTTGATGTTAGAAATACAGGAAAATAATATAAACAAGTATTATCTGCTCTAAGAAATCAGAGTAATTGGACCTGGCTGTTCTTTTGAGTGAGTCTTGTGAGTCTGTTGAGACAAACAGGACCTCAGTTGCCTTCAGTGGAGCAGCAGATTTTGGGCCACAAATAGGGCCACAACCCATTTACTTTATGTAGGAAACAAAGCAGGTGATAAATCAGAACTCTTGTTTTGCATATTAGCAGTAATGCAGCATCTCCCATTCCTCTAGGATTTATCAGCGTCTTTTCATGGCCTGGGAGCATGGAATTCCTATTAGCAACTGTGGTGAATGCTGTAGTGGCAAAAAGGTTAATTTTTACCAGTTGTGTTTTCTCAAGTCATAGTCAGATGGGTTTGATGATATCATGGTGATAAATCAGTGTCCTGTTAGTGGCTTGGGAGAATGGGATATTAAAAAGCATGTCAAAATTTTCAGAAATTTATGTTCTCCAATTTCTGCATATGATTTCATTGGATCATGGTCAATTAATCTCTCTAGGTATATTTTTAAAATTCATATGTAGACTCCTAAATAATTTTTGTCTAAGGAGCTATTAAGTTTTTTCCTTTAGATCACACATTCACTGTGCAGTGGATGTGTCTTTTGAGGTTTGCCACAAATTTTCAAGTTGAGAAAGAAACATAACAATGCCTAAATTTATGCTTGTCATTTATATTGAGTAATTAATGCCAGTTCACGTCATAAGTATTGCATTGGTTTTGACCCTAAATATCTTAATGTTAGCAATAGACTTGCATGCACTGTTCACTTCATTATCTCAAACTGCAGTTCCAGGAAATAGCTGCAGTAGTTTCATGAGTTTCCAAGATCTGGATTGACTCAGCCAGTGGAGGTGTGGTGTAGCTGACAGCCCAGGGCAAAATTACTGGGAGGAATTTCAGTGGAATGTAGCTATGTAAACCCTTAGAAAATGCCACTGGGTCCTAATCTACATCATAAGGATATTTTATGTCTGTCTTCTCATCCTTAGGAGACCTGATTCTTATATGTTTCTTTATTCAGATAGGTAAAAAAACCAAAGCTAAGAAAAAGAGTAATTTCTTCACCGTTTCTGTGACTAAAGTGAAAGCAATGGTCTGAAAGGACAACAGTGAAAGTTCAAATTGGACAGTAGGAAGAACTTACCATGAGTAGAGCACTCATGCAGAGGCATTGGAATGGGTAACTTGGTGAGCTTATAGAGTCAGACAAGCATCTGTCTGGACTGATGTAGGCATAGTTGATCTAACCCGAGGCAAAGGAATGGACAAGATAAAGTCTTGTATTTCCTTTCAGCTCTCATTTTCTATGACTCTGTGATCCTGTTAGCCTCTGATTAGACACACTTAGTAATGAGTTCACTTTCCTGTCCATTGACTTTGATGTTTTCTGCTGTGCTGCCATGTTCCACCCTCTTCACTGGAATGTGAGGATAAAGTGGAAAGTGGGTGCAAGTCCAATGCATCCCAGAGGGAATTCAGAATAGCATCACATGTGATGGGGGATGGAGAAAAATGTATGTTACACTTGATTAGGCACCCTGTGAATTTACCTGTATAAGTTTCTGAAGTTTGGTGAAGCCCGTGTATCTCACTGCTGCCTTATCACATTAGTTCAGCTTTTCTCTAATAGACAGCAGTGCCCTATACCCAGCAGCAGAGAATGAGGTTTCATTCTCTCCTTTCACAAACCATCACTCCCTAGAGCTGCAGCCAGCTAAATCACACTATCAGTGAAACCTTTGCAGTGCCATTCAGTGGCAGAGCAAATAGTACCCTAAAATATTTGAGGAAACAAGAACATATTCTCCCTATACCAACAGTTCATGAGAGTCTGTGTGTCATCCTTATGAGAGAATGCTTTTTAAAATCAATCTTTTGGGCTTGTATGACTTCTCTTCCAAAAATCAGCAGTCATTCTGAAATCGGAGTGGTTTTGTCTGTTTGGGACCAAAGCACAGCCCAGTTTCTGTAATCAATGTCTTTCTCACCCTCCTCATGTTTGTAACTTGTTGCCTTCTACTCTTGTTGCAGACGGGCATGTGTCATCCGAGGCCAGGTTGTAGCAATTGATGGAACACCTTTGGTTGGAGTGAACGTCAGTTTCCTGCACCACAATGAGTATGGATACACCATCAGTCGACAGGATGGCAGGTCAGGCTTTATATATTATCCTCCACTGGTTAGGTTTGTGTGCTTAAGGCCATCTGCCAACTACTATTCATGTACAGAATTTTCATAGACATCACAGTTCACAGTGTGGCTTGGGGATGACATCTGGCCGCCTGCTCTGGGAGCACAGTTGATTGGAGCTCTCTGTAGTGAAGGGACCAAAGAAAGAGAAGAAAAAAATCTAAACTGCAACAGAACTACAGTGACATTCAAATTCCTGGAGTCAAAATGTGCCAGGTCTGCTGTAACAGTACCTTCTTGACATTGGAATATTTTCACAAGTCAGGTTTTCCAGGAAATATCCTGTCTTCTGCATTTTTTTGTTGTTGTTAAGTGTGAATCATCCAAGTAGTTTATTGAGGTGCCAGTGAAGTCAAATTCTTTAGCTGATCACCTGAGGCATACAAGGAAAAGTGGGAGCAGACTTTTTCCAAAGGCAAATGGTTAAATTGCTGTTCCATAACCAGCCCTGGCTTCCCCTTCTTCCCCACTCTCATGGGTCTGAGTTCAGTTCTCAAAGCAGGTGAGGTTTCAATATATTCTATATTGCCCTCGAGGGCTGGCCATCCATTTGCAATAGGGTCATGACTTGCTCCTGAACTTCAATTAAGCTCTTAAGGGCAGTTTAAGACTTCATCTTCCTGGGCTGAATTGTGAATTACAGGAAATCTGAAGCTGTCTTCCAGCAGGGAAAAAGTGCTGCAATTTGTCACTGTTTCCACAATTATTTTTTTTTGTTTGGCTTTGCCAATTTATAGAAGTAAGGAGTGTGCATATTTATTTCACCTGGGTTTATTGACTTTCAAATCACACTACTGAAAGTTAGTAATTATCATTTCCTCCTTACACTAGCCTGGATAAAGTTGTTGCATTAAAATATGCTACCTGTATTTTGCTGTGAATGTAATCGGTGTCATTTGGGAAATGTGATGAGATATGCATAATTAAGTCTGACTTCTTATCACAGTTTGTTACCATCAAAAAACTCCATAATAGATGCATTCAGTAATACAGAGAGTGAAGTAGCTATTTACATATTACCTTGTGTTGCCTGACTGTGGATGTCAGAAACTCTGGAAATTGAGACTGTACATCATACCTTCTGTATCCCACTGTTTTGCAGCCCAGATGTGCCAAAGGTTCTTCACGGTTACCTCCCAGAGGATTACCCTCCTTGTGTTCAAGAGCTGACTCAGTTCTCAGTGCAATTAATCACCATCCTTCCCAAAAATTTCATACCCTGTGCAGGGAGGTCATATGCACAGTGTACTCAACCTTATCCTCCTGCTGCTTTTAGAAGAAGGGGAAGGGTTATGTTCATAGAGCTATGGCCTAACAGGCTTTAAGCCTTCTTATTCTGCATGCTCTTCCTGCATAGATAATGAGTGGCATCCTTTTTCTGAGATAGGAATGTCTTTTCGTATAAACCAAAGCAAATGGGTTGACAGTTTTGTTACAGATGGCTCGCTGGTATTGATGCTAGTAGATAAATAGAGGGGAGAGAGGCCAAGTAACAGTGAAATTCTGTGTCTTTGTGTTGTTGCATACAGGGAGAAAGCACACAGAGGTAAAGCTTCTTTGTGGATACAAGGAATGTACACTTGAATGATTTCACATACTAAATTAAGAGCTGTAATAATGAATATAATGTTTTTGTGATGCATTGAAAGGTGTGGTAATGTGATTTTTAAAAAAAACAAAAAGAAACAAAACTATTTGTTTTTTCTTTTCCAGTTTTGACCTTGTGGCTGTTGGAGGAATCTCTGTTACTCTAGTTTTTGACAGATCTCCTTTCATATCTGAAAAAAGAACACTTTGGTTGCCTTGGAATAGATTTATCATTGTAGACAAAGTTGTAATGCAAAGAACAGAGTCGGACACACCATCCTGTGACATCAGTAGCTTTATCAGTCCAAATCCAATTGTACTCCCTTCCCCCTTGACAGCATTTGGAGGGTCCTGTCCTGAAAGAGGAACTGTTATTCCAGAACTACAGGTAATGAAAAGAATTCTAAATTAACAGTTTGTTCTTTCTTCAAAGAGAGTGAGCCAGTAACTGCTGTAATGCCACTCACTTGGCAGAACAGCACCAATGCACATCTATTTGGCACTGTTTAACAAGATTCTGTTATCTTTATTCATTCTTTACTTTTAATATTTAAAAGTGTTTTATTTCTTGTCTTCAAGAAGAAAGTGGGAAATGCTAACATGAATTATTATTGAAATCCTGATTTGTTGGTAGTGAAGCACAAAACCATCCCTAGTTACAGATGAACTGTACAACTTCCCAAACATCAATGTAGAGACATGATGCTTTGAACATTCCTAGAGGTATTTCATTCATTCACAGCTGTATATCAGATTCTTGGGGTTTATTACTTTAATTACTTATTACCAAGGTAGAGAGCAATTTTAACATGATCTTTAGGACTTCTTTTTTAATTTCAATATATTTTTTTTCTTGACTCTCTCTTAAGTGTTTAAAGTAATTTCTAATTAATGTTGTAATTAACTGTTGTTTTACTTGGGACTTAAAAGACATTGTGAGAGTCAAGCGCACAACAAAACACAGCTCAGGTCATATTAATGCCCTTAATTTTTTGTATGTTGTTTGAGCAGTTAGATTTTAAAGAATATGACCTCTTCTGGGTTTTCTTTTAATTTCATCAAGCAAGCCTAGAAGATACTTTGGAGTGTACCTGTAGCTTCATAAAAGTGTTGCAACTTCATTCTACATGTGAGACACCTCTGCTTGAACTGAGTTATGTCTAAACACCTCCATAACTGTTATCATGCTTCATCCAGTTGATGGTCATAGCATTGCTTCACAGAATGTACTAAGTGAAACTAATGAACATAAATTAAGAATAACTGCTGCACACTAGTAAGAAAAAACTGGGTCACAGTGCTCCACATGAGGTATGCCATGGTCTTCTTTGAACAGTGGGGTACTCAAAGATGCAGTCTACTGAGAAACCACTCCCCAGTTCTTTCCTTTTTTCTTTTTTTTTTTTTTTTGTCATTGGAGGTTTCATAGTGTTGAGTTTCATTGTGTGGTTCTGGGAATTGAGCAAAAATTAACTGAGAATAATAGGAGACAGAGATACATTAGCATGTATTAATGTGTGAATATTTCTTCCTACTTTTTTATTAAAAAATGAAAAGGAATGTCAGATGCATGACAGAGAGGGCAGCTGGGATGTCAGCAGGAAGGAAGGGGAACTCTGCAAATCAGGAACAATAAAGGGAGCAGGATTTCCCTGGCAACACTACATTTCATATGTTGAAACGACAAGTGCTGGCAGGCCTCCAGCTGTACTGCAGTAATGCTGTGACAGTGATACTGTTGCAGTGTGTAAATAAAATTGGTTGAAAGTGAAGTAAGTCTATTGTTAAATAAAGAAAATTTAAAAACTGGAAAATATAAACAAAACAGTTTGTCTTTTTCCAAGCATGATGAATTTAACATTGTGACAGGTTGATTCATTAGTACAGAAATGCACTAACATCATTAACCTTGTTAAGCACAGTCTAGTTTTCAGGTGGCTTTTGAGTGACTGTGGTAGCACCCTCCGAGAAGCTGTTCTTGTCTCTTGCCTGTTCTTCCTCACAGTCTGTCCCAGAACAGCTCTTTTCTCTCAGGAGCTAAATCTCTTTTTGTAGCTCCAAGGCCCACATCATTCAAAAGGTCAAGGCCAAATTTCTATTTTCACCTAACAAGCTCAGAGCCTTTGCAGTCCTTGTGTAGCTGAGGGCCCATCTCCACCGCAGTGGGAATTGGTACCACCCCGCAGTGGGCATATCCAAGCTTGCTTTTATCCAGCTGGTTCAGACAGCAGCACTGACAGCAGGGCCCTGGGATTTGAGTGCACTTGCACTCCCTGGGGACTTACCTGTGTGCAAGATGACTCTGTTGCTCAGGCTGTTTCATCCTCACTGCTGTGTGTTCCCAGATAGCTTGCTAGGTTCCTAATGCTGCTCCTTTATACTCCCTTCTTGCTGGAGCTTGGCCTAACTGCACAGATGGTTTAGCAGGAAGGATTTTTTTCTTTCTTAACACTCCCCAAGTTAAAGTTATTGTCTCCAAAGCAGGATAGTATCTTTACATCACAATGTATATGATAGAAGCTGTGTGTATATTTTAAAAAAATTTTACTGTATTCCAGTTAAGAGCACTTGTTAAGTAAATCAAGTAATTAAGACAAGGTAAAGCTGTGCAGCTTATATGTAAGAATATGTGCATGGCTACAATATTTGCTCCCCAGTCGATAAGAGTAAAGCATCAGAGGAAGAGGTTCTTTATCAGACAGACAGCCTGCTATCCAGTAGGTTGACAAAGCAGTGTCTGATGTTGGACATTTTGTCGTGTGCCTGACTACTGCATTACTCAAATAAACCCAGTTGTTTCAGTGGTGCTGTGGTCGCATCATAATTGTGAAATGTGAAATAATTACCTTGTCTTACTGTTACAATTTTACATTTTTCTTGGCTATAGATACAATGATGTGTTTTTTTCCAAGGTGGTCCAAGAGGAAATCGCAATTCCTTCAAGTTTTGTGAAGCTCAGTTATCTCAGCAGTCGGACCCCGGGGTATAAAACTTTGCTGCGCATTATTCTGACCCACTCAACCATCCCTTCTGGAATGGCCAAAGTCCATCTGATCGTTGCTGTTGAAGGTCGTCTGCTTCAGAAGTGGTTTCCTGCTGCAGCCAATTTAGTGTACACGTTTGCCTGGAATAAGACAGATATATATGGACAGAAGGTTTCTGGTCTGGCTGAGGCAATGGGTATGTACAATCACCTTGATGTAAGCAGAAGCACTCGCATACATCAAGCCAGGAAAATATGGCAGATAAATTTTGTTGCTGCTCCTACATTCTTTTAAATCAAATGCCTCTTTAGCTAAAGTCACTGAAGTGACTTGTATGATTTCCCAAGAACATTTATTTTCTTGTTCTCCCAATGTCATCTTTCTAATTTAATCAATTTGAAAATTCCTTTTTCCCTCAGAGAATGGTTATGTACTAATGGCATTATATTCAGCTGTCTCTGTTTTTGAATGTTACTCTGAATATGACCTTTGGTGTGTCATTGTTTCTGTCATTTTTTGGCTGTGACATTTAAAATGTCATTTCCACTTAGGGTTTTCAAAATTTTAACTTTTGGGCATCTTTTCTTACTATGTTTCATGTCCCAAATAGTTAAAACTAATTGATTTGTTGTTTAAAGATGTTTATCCAAAAATCATCATGTTTCATAGGCTTTGTTCAGCAAGCAGCACAGGCTATTCTGAGAATTGCTACAAAAGTGCTGTCTGTGCAAACACATTTTATTTAGCCAGCATTTTTTTTCATTAATTTTGTTATTTGTTTTTTTAAGGGCTTTCTATTTTTTAATTTAATTTGATGTTATGTTGTTTAATGGACTGATGGATGCTTTGTATTAGAATTACTTACTTTACAAGCAAAGCTTAGAATTGTGAATCAACCCCATTCACTTTGGTAGCAGTTCTGTTTGCGTTTTTTTAGGGCAGTAATAAGCAGCAGCACTGGCAGATCAGGCTTTCAGGCAAGACTAGCAGGGGTGACAGAGCTGTGCACCCTCTCAAGGAATATGCTTCATTCCACATATGAAAATGCTGTTCTGAGGGGCAGCCAGGAGCTTCCTTCAGGACCTGTTGTGTTGCCCATGCAGAGTGGCCTGTGCAGAGGCAAAAGGTGCCAGGCAGGCTCTGCAGCTCCCAGGGCTCTGGTGTGTGACAGTGTTGCTGTGTGCTCCCAGACAGGTGGTCTGGGAGGTGCCTCTGTGGGGAGGCAGTGGGGAAAAGGAGCATTTCAGCATTTTCCTTGACATTTCTGCCCTGAGAATGATGCAGGCATAGACAGACAGGGATGTCCATGATGGGTTATGACACCAAGCTGTGCAGTGTGATTACATAATGCAGTATGCTAAGGAAAGGTTAGATGAAGGTTTTTTCAGAGCTGTGGTCCTGCTGTCTCCTTGACCCCACACAACACAAGTTGCTGCCTGCAGGGACAGTCCCACATTTTCTCCTTACCCATGGGCCACCACTCACATTCATTTGATCATGAAATGAGCCAGATCAAGAACAAATTCAGCTGAAAACTGAAGCAACCAAGGAATAAGTGATACATTTTTGGCTTCATTAGTTTCCTGATCTGCTATGAATGCTCATGCAGAAGCTCAGATCTTCTCATTCCAGCTGTAGCTCACATACTGCATTGGCCTAAAGAAGTCCAAACTCCAACCTCAGAAACTGACTCCCCAACTTTTTCCTGGGGTCAGTCAGGTGCTGGCACTGCAGCCACCAAGGTTCTGAACATCCCAGGTGTGGTGTGTGGCAAGGAGCAGCAGTGCCCTTCTCAGCCTCTTGAGATACAAGAGACCCTGTGAGAGGGCAAACCCAGCCTTGTCCCATTACTGATACCAGTTCCTTTTGTTTTTGCAGCAAGGGAAGGTGTCAGGTGAGTTGTTGGCACATATTTGTGCAACTCCAGAAATAAAAAAGTATTCCAGCTTGCCCTTTGGCAGTGCCATGGGTGAGCAGGCAGGACCAGGTGGGTCTCAGGTGCCACCTGGGGCTTTCCTCAGCACAGCTACGTGTGCCCTGTGCCCAGAGGCTGTCACTGTCTCATGTTTGAGAGGGAACAGTTGGCTACACTGCTCCCACTGCATCATCTAAGAGTCCTCTAGTGTTTGGGAAATCCAGTACATATCCAGACTTTAAAACATGTTAATTCAAATACCTATCGTCTCATGAAATGATACTGCAGTTAGTTTCCCAAATTAGGAGTAGATGAGCTTCATGTGTTTAAATATGAATAAAGCTTGCACAATAGTGCTGGGTAACAGCTATTAAATTATTTAATTGCTGCTTAATTTTTTTTATTCCTTAAAGTTAGGTTAATTATGCTTCTTTCAAAATAGAAGCAAAAATCTTGATATTTTAAGTGCATTACTCGCATGCTTTGTTAGATTCCAATAAAGCTTTATTTAATTTGACACACTGTAGTTACTCAGGGACCTTTATCTGCATGCATTATATGAATTTTTGTCAAAATAATTTCTTCTGCCAGTATATTACCAATATTTAATAATGCATTCTGTTCAGTTTTCATTTTAATTAAATTACATTGGAGCAGGTTGAAGTCTTAGAACTCAGGATTATAACCATCTGCTTTTGGTTTTCTAAATACTATAAACATCTATATTTTTCTTTGGGGTTATTGACAGCACTGATCACATAACCAGTTACAGAAAACAAGACTTTCTGAGCATATTTCCACATGCAAATGGTTCTGTTTGAACTTGTTGGAGAAATGTTTGCTGGCATGTGTCCAGTCCCCAAGCTCCCCACAGGAGGCCATTTTCTCAGAGTAACAACTGAGATGACAAAGCAGCATTTTTTGTTCTGAATAAATAAGCACCATGTGAATGTTGACACACAAAAGTTTGGGGGTAAAGTCTATGTCCCCTTGTAATCTAACACAGGAAAAGGATTTCAGTCAAATCTTCAATAAATGCTCCTGTGAACTCCATAGAGACTCGTGCAAATCCCTGCATCCCACACAGCAGCACTGAAGGGTCTGCAAAGATGAACTCTCTTGGGAATGAGCATAAATGAGCTCTCCAGCAGCCCTACCTGGTGCTGTGGTTGAATTTTATTCATTGTTCAAAGAAGATGGATGCAGATAAGTACAAATATTTCAGGGGAGGTTGAAGTCGAGGTTACTGTCCTGGTTAATTGTGTCTTTTATGTCTTAAGCCCTTAAGCTGTAGGTCTGGCACTGACTATTCTTAATAGTTGTATGAAAAGAATTGGGTTTTGATACAGATGATCAGTAGATCTTTTGAAATCCATTTTGAGACCGCAAAGAACAGTACTTGCTGACTCTTAAAATCTAAAGCCATAGTTGCTCAAGTTCACATTTATGCAATGAAATCTCAGTCACCTCAAAATGTGCTATGAATTAATTGCATCAGAAAGTAACACCCCACAACGAGTGTAAGCTGACCTAGATTTTAATTTCACTTACAAAATTACATTTCTCAAAACCTGTGCCTAATAAAATACTTCTCACATGGCACTATAATCATCATACTGACTTTACCAGTGTTATGCTTTGCCTTGATTACTTTGCTTGCAAAATGACTGATAGGAAGTTTTCATGGGAGTAACACCAGGACTTCCCAGTTAGCTGGATCAGGAGGTCCTGCTCTAAGATCACACAGATATTTCTTTTTGGAGCACAGAGCATAGGTGTCTTTCATAAATGTGGGTAAATTCACATAGAAACCTGCTTGTAGACACACAGAGAGTGTAGTCCATATGTCTCTCACTGATGAGAGGGGACAAAATGACAGCTATGCACAGTATGAGAGCAGGGAGCAGTGAACTTCTAAGAAAGGGGGTGATATAACCCCTGGAGAGAATTTTGCAGCTCAGAAACATCAGCTGTAGACAGGGAATACTGAGGTTTACAGAGTTAGCTCCAGCCCTGGTAAAGATGCCCCAGTGGATCCATGGGCCCAGATTCCAGGGTCTGTGAGTAGTTATCCTTCCCTTGCTCTCAGCATGGTCCCTCCCAGCAGCTGGCAACTGTCCTGTGTGTCCCTGGCAAGTCCCTGAGCCAGGCTGAGGGGCTCTGTTGAAGGGCACACACAGCTGACCTGGGACTGAACGTGTTAAGCACGTGACTGGAGGAAAAATTTTAATGTGTAGGTGGCAAATGTGAGGCTGCTTCAGAGGAAAACTCTGCCCTTTATCTTCTCTCTGCATTAACACCTAGAAAACAGTGTGCTGAGTTACTGAACCCTTCTGACTCATGCCAGCACAGGATGTGGCTGCTCTGGAAGTTCCCTGCCCTTTCTTGGGCTCTCAGCTCAGGGTGAACCCAGAAGCTTTGCTGGTGTTGGTTGTGAGAGCTCCTGTAACAGAGGAATTGGACAAAGCGGCTGCTGGACCCTCAAACTGAAACCTGTAATGTTTGAAATGTACAATATTTACAGTACTTAAGGAAATGTGATTTTTACAAATCAGAGTTCAGCTGCAAAAACAGTTTCTTTCTGCTAAAGTGGTGAAGAACCTCTAGAGCTGTTACTGTAAGGAACAGTTTTCAGTTGGCCATAAAACATTTATCTTACAAACAGAAATGTTCCCTGTTAGAGCTGGTCAGAATATTTTGATTGTATACAGTAATGGAATTTAGGTGGTATTAAAACTATTTATGGTTTAAGTGAAATATACCTAAAGCTGTTAAATAGAAAAAGTGAAAAGAAACTATTAAAATTTTTAATATATTTTTAATTTTGTAACCTAATTTTTTTAAACATTTCTATTTTGGGAAGGTTGAACTATTTCAGTATTTCCAAGGTCAAATTATGGAATTTGATATCAAAAATTATTCTTCATTTATTAATGGATTTCACTGAAATCCAGTAAAGTCAGACATAATTAACATTTTTGAAAGTTTGGTATGTTAGAGATATCAAAAATTTTGAATTTTTGTTTTCTTTCATGGAAACTAAATTAAAACTGTTTTAATCAATTTGAGTTACCAAGACCACCATCTTTAGGGAAATTCAAGATTTTTCATCAGGTATTTTGGTAACATGAAAGCCTGTTAAGATAAATGTGGAATTCTGGAAATATTCAGCTTGTCAATCTATTTCTGCCTAACTATAATTTTTATAGTCTGCAAGCTAATTAAAACCAATTTGTTTTAGCATGGATTGTTTTCTGTTTAAGCAGTTATTCAGGTAATTAGTAGAAACGCAATGAACAATCAAGTCAGGAGTCATTGGAGGAGATTTATAATCTTATGAAATCCATAACTGATACCACAGACTATTTTCTGCTTTGAAGCGGTAGTAACTATAGCTGTAATAACATAATAATCTCTTAAAACTCTTTTTCAAAAAATACCATACAATAGCAATCAGACAGAGGAAAATTAGTGGCATCATTACTTGACAGATGAATATCAAAACCTGGAATGGAAAAGTGCCTAGCAGTTCACAGAGGAAAAGGTAGACTGAGAGATCTTTAATTATTTGTTTGCAGTGTCGGTGGGATATGAATATGAAACATGTCCTGATTTTATTCTGTGGGAGAAGAGAACAGTAATCCTTCAAGGCTTTGAAATGGATGCTTCAAATCTGGGTGGCTGGTCTATAAACAAACACCATGTATTAAATCCACAAAGTGGTAAGTCCCTCCTTTATTAACTGCCCACGCAGAAGGAGAATGCAAATTTTAAAGGAATTAATTGTTCAGGTTTTAAGTGTTACACTTCCTAATGTGTAATCCTCTTTGTATGTGCACCCTCATGTGTTGAGAGCTGAACTGTAAATGCCATCTGAAAGGATTTTTTGAATGTTCTGGCTCCCAGGGTTTAGACATTAATATCACTGACTCTTGCAATTGTTAACACATTGTGGTCGTTCAGATGGGAAAAGGGCAAACTAATTTGGGTTCATTCTCACCCAGCTGGTATAGAAGTGCCACATTTCAGGTCAGTCTGTAGTGTGTCACATTCCCAGTGAAGTGTCTTCACCTCTAATTCATCCTATCAGTGCCACCAGTTTGTAGCAGCACAGCCCCAGGCAGAAAAACCCTGCTTGATCACAGAGGAGCACTTCCAATGCCACACTGCCAGTACCCTGTGCAGCTTTTGTGGCTCCCACTCTGTGCAGAAGCACAGTAAGTTACTCCTCAGTACAAGCAATCCAACATATTTCAAACCATTAGTAAAAAAATCTGTAAATGCTTTTGGTGTCATAACATTAACCCTGCAGAGATATTCTTCAGGCATGGAGGCTTGAATATTTTTTTCCCAGTGCTTTTATTTTACACCTGGGGAGATTTCTTTTCCTCTATGACCATCTGTAATCAGGAACTAGTGGGACTAAATTATTAAAAGAGTACTTGTAGATAAGTTATGGTAACTATATATGGTTTTGCCAATAAACAGATACCTCATTGTCTAGAAGAGAAACTTGAGGTCATATTTTAGCACTTAGAAGTCAACAGAGTATTGGATTCAGAAAAGTTCTCTCCATTTGCTCCAGCTGAGAGTCAGTCCAATAAAATCTATTTCCATCTGCAAATTTCTGTTGATGAAGATGCATGCACAGATGTATGGCTCTCAAGTTTTACAAGTTCTGTTGCTGAATGCACAGCTACAGTATAAATATTCCAAATACAAAAGGTCAGATTTAGTTTGTAAATTATCTGGATTTCTGTTTTGATTTAAAATAGTTTGACATTTTAAACAGCAGTTCTTTCATTCCCTGTCTTATTGGTTTGTATAGATTGTCTCTTTTAAATGCCAGCTATTGACATTTAACAAAGAGAAATCTGACCTCAGTCAGCTGAGCCCCCAACTGTGAGTCCCATAGTCTGCTCCTTAGTGCCAATTTACCACTTGCATAGTTTAATTTCAAGACTAAATTGCTGGCAGTAACTCTAATTTATATGACTATCTGATAACTGCAGTGGTTACTACCACAATTCACCCTGTAGGCACTAACACATTCTGAGATTTTGTAAAGTACACAATTATAATCCAAGCTGGGCTAAGCCATTGCTCTCCTGAGCACAAGGAGTGTGGTGACAAATTGGTTCCTGTCCCTATCTCAGCTGTGTGGCTGAGAATGTCAGAGAGCCCTGAGCTGTCAGCCCCAAGCCACCTCCTCTCAGATAAGCTGGGCTGTGCCCACTGCATGGATGGGGAATGTGCAGCTTCCTCCACCTGCTCCTCTTCCTCACGTGTTGCCCCTGTGCTGGACACCATCAAGGCTGAAGGCAGGGGAAGCTGCCAAACACCTTTACCCATCACCTGCAGACACAGGAGGGAAGGAGAGGGCATGAGGACATCTGACTTGAAATCCAGGGGCTCTTCTGTTTGCAGTTTGCATGTCAGAGCATCTCCAGCCAGCTGGCAAAGCCCAGGCTCAGGGATGTGCCAGGGGTTCCTCAGGACTGTTACAGGCTTTGAGCACCCAGATCTGGCTCTTGTACAGCAGCTAGAAAAACAGCTAAGGGCAGAAAAGCAATTACTATAACAAAGGTGGTGCACACCTACCAGAGCAGCCTGTAGGTTCATATTAAAGCAACAAAACAAAATAATGAACTGTGGTAACCAAAAGGATAAAAATAACAAGTGTGCTTCTGGTCTTATAGAAACAAGTGAACTGCACTTCCATTTCAGATATATAACATGGGCTTTAAATAAGGACAAGAATATGATTCAAACTAGAATTATGTATTTTAGACTTATCTCCATGCTACCATGACAGATATGAAAAGCACTGAGTAGCCTGCTTGAGTATGAATATATTAAGATTTTTCACTTTTTAATTAAAGCATCTCCTCTGTATGTATGAAGAACTGCTCTTTTTAGAAGGATGAAACTTTTATGATTTTGAAACACTGCCACTGGATTAACTACAGAAACATCATTGGAATATAACATTCTCTACTGCAAATTGCAATTTTATTTTCAAACTAAAAGTGGAAGCATTTTGCTTGATTTACTAGTCTTGAAGAGCTTATATCTAACTTCAGCTGTTAGCCTGGTTGCCCAACAGGTCTGCTTCTGTGCACAGCATTCCTGCTCAGAGCCAGGGTAAATACTCTTCTTTCCCTCCCCATGAAGGTCACTCATTTTTGAGAAGTTACAAAATAAGCTGAATTACAAGAAATAGATGCAATTTTACAGACTTGCCATTCATAGTAATGTGGAAGTACATGTATTGACATGTAGAAACCTTAGCAAGTGAAAACTGTGTTCTACTGCCAGATGTAAGGATTTACAAAAAGAAAGAAAAAAATCTGCCTGATTCCAGCTGAATTGATGTGAAATAACAAGTATTGTTCCAATGTGGCTGTCACTGGAAGCTCAGTTTTTTTAAATGTATGCAGTTTTTGGCTGTTAGGTTAACAAAGGATCACATCCTGTTCTCAGCTACACTCCTCTGCTCTTTTCCCACTTTCTTTTCCTCACCAATTTGGAGGTTTGATCACTTCTAATTTGTGACATGATTAGAGTTTAATGTTTTCTGGTACCAAGGTTTCTGTCAGTTTGGAAGATCATCAGGGCATTTTTCATAATCCAGAAGAAAACAGATACCATAAATATTAGTTCCTACACTGATGTCTTTTAAAGACACCTGTATCTCATGAATACAAATGAATGTGCTATTAACCAATTTTTCGGGTTGTTATTTGAATTTTTTCTTTTTTTCTGATGGAAAGTGGACTGATTCCATTTTTATTTATCTGGGGCAAGGAGGAGTAATTTTAGAGGAACTTTATGCTTTAAGGTAATTTCAACCCCAGTGTAACAGAGCATCAACTGAAATTAAAGCTGCAGCTTGAGGGCCTGATATTAAGCACACACTTACGTTTATTGACAGCAAAACATATTCTCCAGAGTCCTAATTATTTACTGGCATTTGTAAGAGGATGTTGAAAGATTACCTTAACATTGTAATTTCAGACAAAGGGCAGCATCTTCATTTCGTAGTATTTTTGTCCATTGCATAAGAGAGAATATTGCCATTTATTTTACTGGTATATTTCCAGGATGCTTTTTTTTTAAGCCATCATTCAAACAAATCTGTGCATTCTGTCCTCTCTTGTTCATAGATTTATTTTTTTTTAATATAATTCCCTTCAAAATAGCTGTGGCAACATTCAGTAATTTCCAAGGTGAATTTCATCTTCAGATTTGCCTGAAAGTCACAAATAGTTGAAATAGAAGTTGGTAGAGACAATGCATAAATACATTTGCTGTACCTTGGGAAAACTCAGACATGTCTCAACATGCACTTCCTGCAGTGTCTAGAATATTCTCATTTCCCAGCAGGAGTCCTCCAGAAAGTAAATTCCCTTGTGTTTGTTCCTTTAATAGAGCCAATGTTCTGATGAAGTACTGGGCCTTTCAAGGGAAATAAGAAATTTTGGACTAGGATCTAAAAGAATACCTATCTTCTGTTTGCAGTAGCCAAATTCTTGCAATAACATGTCATTTCAAAGATACTTCTTAAATATATTACCACATTGTTACTTAAAATAAACACTATAGCTGTCAGCTTGAGAAAATACATCTTTGTACTAGTTCTGGTATCACCAACCTAGTAATTGGGAAGACTTTAAACCATGTATGCTGCAGAGCAGTGCTAGAATAAACTCTTCTAGCCTTTATGGCAGAAGGGAGGATATTGCTGGGAAGACACTCACTGGTGCTTCACAATTGCTCCTTGACTCTTAACTTGGCTTTGCTGCACTTGGCACCATTTTCATATACCATGAAGGACTCACAGTTGAATTTGAATATTGATTTTGTACTGCCACTCGGTGCTCTTTTGTGAAAAGTGCAGAGTGGTCCTGCTATTAATCTCCTTTAATGAAATATTCAAACTGCCTAAGAAATTCCTCTGCTACCTAATAAAAATTTATGAATAAAATGAATATTAAAGCAGTAATCCCCAAGAAATCAGATAGCACTGCAATTAGCAGTCAATTTGTTAGAGCATTAACCAACCATGAGTTTTCCTCCTGATGTTGGCTTTAAAATAGCCACTAGCCACTGCTGAACAAAATGGTGAAGCTTGGGATGAACAAAATTGGAAAAGATTAGGGGAACCCTATGACTTTAAAATATCAGATGTTTGTTGCTGGTTTGCTAATCTGGTTTTCTAGAGGATTTTGTAATCCAAACCTGCAGAATAGTTTAAATGCCATACATGTGCTTATTTTGTCTCTATTTTCTTCCCTCCCCTCCCTTTAGGAATTGTGCACAAAGGAAATGGGGAAAACATGTTCATTTCCCAGCAGCCTCCAGTCATCTCCACTGTGATGGGCAATGGGCACCAGAGGAGTGTCTCTTGCTCCAACTGCAATGGGCTTGCCCTCAACAGCAAACTGTTTGCCCCAGTTGCACTTGCTTCTGGGCCTGATGGAAGTGTCTATATTGGGGATTTCAATTATGTCAGACGGATCTTCCCCTCTGGAAATTCCATTGGTATATTGGAATTAAGGTAAAACAATAATTGGCTTTCTCTGATCAGTGTGCATAATCCTGGCTGTGATATGCCTGTGAAAACTTGGGTGAGCTTTTATCCCTTGGGACTTGATGAAATAGCCACATGTGGTTGCTTTGTGGCCATGTGTGTCATCAACTATCAAACCAGCTTACCAGAAAACTTACACCTACTTGGAGTTATCAGTTAAACAGGATGTTTTAAGTGGCCTGTAGAACAGGTCTTGCATAATGAATTTCTGCAATGTGCAGAATTAATAAAGCTGTGAGGTTTTCCATACATTTTTTTCCAATAGTTAAAGTATACCATGATGTGTATTTTTGGAGAAAGCTGCATAATTCCACAGCAAACATGCAGAGTATCATGTCAGGTCTGGGCCTATAGACTTAACATGTTTACAATGAATGCAGTTAATCCTCTCATGAGCAGAGGATGGGGCTCAGTTTAAGCAGGCAGGAGCAAACCTGGCATCACAGACATGCCAGAGGCTGAGCCTGGGCTGCCCTTAATGACTCCCCTGTAATTATCACCTCAGCTTCCCTTTCCCTTTGAGGCACACAGGAGAAGGCAGGAAATATTTTGGACATTAATATATGAAATTTCTCTTTTTTACCATCCACCTAGCTAACATTGCTGGTGAAGATTCTGTGTGCTGATTGTTCAGAATTAACTTGGCAATGTGTGGGCAAAGGAAACATTTTGAGAGAAAGAAATACCAAGTAAAAGAGGATAAACAGTATTTTGTTAGTGGGATATAGGGCTGTGAGCAGTCAAGCAAAGAGCACAGTTCTGTCAGGGACTAACATTCCTTGTCTTTCTCTTTCCTTTTAAACCTGATCTGCCTTTCCAGGAATAGAGACACAAGACACAGGTAAGTAAAATGTAATAACTGGTATGTAAACCACGTTCAAGGAGACAGTCTTAGAAAAGTCCTTTTAAAAGTCAGCATATAGAGAAACACTCTGAATTTAATAAATAGAAATGGTAATAAATACAAATGTTAATTAAATTCACCTTTCTTTATAGTTCAGAAAGTTTGATTTATTCTCATTAAAGGAGTAAAGTTTCCCTCTAAAAATCAGTTTCCTGATCACCAAGAAGAGATGGACAGGTTTAAACCTGAACACTGAGAGTACGTTTCATAGCTGTCATACCCATTTCACATGGTGTTTGACTGATCATAGATATAGCCATCCTAGGAAACAAGAGCTTTAGCTCCTAAAAAAATAGTTTAAAACTACAGAAACACACTGTACTTTAGTGTTCTGTGCTTCAGAGGTTCTGGGGTACCATGAGCTTTAAAATCTGCCAGTTACAGAGTGCACAGCAGAGCCCAGAACTGAAGCTGCTGTGTCAAAGCTCAGTCCTTGCTGCTCCAGTTAAAGACAAAGCAAGTGGCTTTCTCCCCTTCCAGCTGGCATTTTAGCATTGCAATTTAGGGATCTTTAAAGGAATGAACATTGCACATTCGGCTTCTGCGACAGACGGTGAGGGAGTTGGTTCCAACAGTCCAGCTGCAGAAGTGATGTTGCATGCTAGAAAGAGGCAGCAAGGCACTCTGTCTCCTTAGAAATAAACTTTTTAGCATTCCAGTACTTAAATGAGATAAATAAACTAGCACTAGTACAGTGTGAAACAGTAACTGCATGGCATAGTAGGGAGCAGAGTGTGGACTGAGCTGTGTTTACAGCATGAGAATATTGGTTGGAGTTGCTCACTTTAGCCACAGGACTGCTATTGAATACTGTAAATTATTTACCAGATTATGTCACATCTCATATATTTTACAATTAAAACTTAAAAAGGAAGAATAATTCCTAGCTGGTAAGTGCAAAGTTCCATTTTTAACTGAAGGGTTGTTTCCACTTGCTTTAAACTGACCAGTATGTTTGTAAACTAAATTTCTCTATAATGCATTCAAAGCATAAAGCAGCTTTTACATTTAGAGGTTTCTTTCATAAAGTAGATTTTTTTTCTTTTTAATACCTGATTACTAGTACTTGCTTCTTGAGATGAGCTTCAACCTTAATTAATTATGACAATATCAAGTACTCCAGCCCTATTAATTACAATAATAATGTCTCTGTCACTGTTCTGTCCAAGCAAATTTTATAGAAAATAAGAGGAAATCATTTGAAGTTAATGTAGTCTTTGAGGTCATAGGGGAGTGCTCAACAATCCCACTGTGTGCCATTCTCTTGAGGCTGTAAAGGATATAGTCATGGTGGAAATTTATAGAATGCTCAAAGAAACATGTAGAAGCAACAGGTAAGAGATGGCTCCTGACAGTCCAGACAGGAAAAGGCTTCAAAATCCAGTTCCTCTACATAACTTTTAGCCTCCAAAAAAGTTCTTTTTACCATGTAAAAAAGACAATACTGTGTAAAAAGGGAGAGTTAGAAAAGTACAGAGAAAAAATTAGTACAGAACAGTACTGCAAAGTTTAATTTTAAACCCTATTCTACTTCATATAGTTTTCAAAAGGTTAATTTAAATCAACTCAGATTTATATCTGATTACAATCTTCTGCAAAAATAGAAAGTTTTTTTATTCGTGTTCCATTTTTTACTATACTCTGTAAGCATTTTAGTATGCAAGGCTTTAAGCATAAACATGAAGAGTTTTCTAACAGCTGGTCTATTAAATCTAGCGACAAGGATGACAGAAAATGTGTCTACAAGGAGAATATAGAGTGACCCCTGGTTCTCTGCAGTTTCTGCATACTGAACAACATGTTTATTTAAAGTCTAGAATTCTCCTTGCAACTTTTTTCATAGAAATGTTTTATTTAAAAGTCATCATTTGGCTGGCCAGTAACTCCTGACCTCAATCCAGAGAGCAAAAATGATTCTTGATATTTTCAACAAACAAATTTTATAGTGGTGATACCTTGGCATTAATTGCTTTTAGCTCATCCTCTTACTCATCTTTCATCATACCACTGCCCTCTCATTCCCTGTGGTTCCTAGGACTGAGTTTCACATCTGTTCCCCAGCTCTGGGAATATCACTGAGCATTGTCAAACCCACCACAAACAGGACTGGCCCAGGTGAGAAGAGGAACTCACTTCACAACTTTGTTGCAGCAGTTCTAAGTGTTAGTTAATTGTACCAATATTAATAAAATATCTCCTGAAAAAATAAGAAGGGGGAGATATTTTTTGCAATTTCTTTAATCTAACTGGGCATATAGAACCCAGCCACTTTCCAGAAATCTCCTCCTCCCCCTTAGAAGAACACAGTAGTTGTTAAAAATATTTTCTGAGCACCTGAGCTCTCAGCCTGTGCCTCTCTCCCACCATTTCAGTAACCAGCTGTGTGATTTAAAGGCTCTCTGTCTGGATTTTTAGTTAGGCCCTACTGCAGGCTCAGCAAGCTCAGGACACTAGCATGCTGTGCCATGTGCTTAAAAATTTTCTTCTAACTGGAAATTAACTTTGCACTGAAAAAGAAACTTAAAGTCTTACTAGATAATAAGATGCAGCTCGGTTTTCAGATTAGAATTTATGATCCCCACCATTTAATTAACATATGTAAATATTTTTTTAAATAACATTTTATAATCTTAATAAGACCGTGACAGTTCATGAATTATGGTGCATTAATTCATCCCTGGTTGCACTGACAGTACTTGGCCTTCTGCCTTGCTCCTGACAATGGAGTCGGCATGAATTAAGGCACCATATTTCACACCTTCATATTTGCTAAGGTTTAGAAACAGATAAAAATAACCAAGAGTGGGTATTTTTGCCCATCCAGAACTGCCTGTGATTCACTTTGCTGCAACTCATAGATTTGTTTTGAGTGCCAAGAGTACTAGGAGGTATCAGATATAGAAAAATTATCTTGTTTTTGATCGTAATAATTACAACTAAGCTGAATTCACTCCATTTAGCTTTATCCTGAGTGATTTGGTTTTGATGGGCAGACCAAGTGCCCCAGTACCAGTCTCTGCCCCAGCTCCTGAGCCAAAACTCACTGGTCAGGCTCTGTAGCAGGACCCTGGTGGTGTTTTGAGCTGCTCTCACACCTCTGTCCTCTTCAGATCTCTGAGCTGATGTCTTCAGATAAGTAGAGTACAATTGTTGTGCTGCCACAGAGACTTACAAGAAAAAAACAAATTGACTTTGATGCTCTTCTCTTCTGTTTCAGTACAAGTCCTGCGCATAAATATTACTTGGCTGTTGATCCAGTGTCAGAATCGCTTTACTTATCAGATACCAACACCAGAAAAGTCTACAAAGCAAAGTCTCTCACTGAAACAAAGGATCTGGCCAAAAATGCAGATGTGGTGGCAGGAACAGGTGATCAATGCCTTCCTTTTGACCAGAGTCACTGTGGGGATGGTGGAAAGGCAGCCGAGGCCTCTCTCAACAGCCCAAGAGGTAAGAATGTCTGTGTCTGAGGTATTTAGTGTTGGTCACCTGCATTTCCTGTCATTATTTAGGAACTGGGATGCAACTGGATGTACAAAAATGTGTCTGTGGCAATGATTTAACCAACTATTAAGCCAAATCACTTCTTGAAGCTTACTTATGTCTGCCATATAGCCAGTCCTTTATGAGAGATCAGCATGGGCAGCAGGCTCCAGCTAGAATCCTCTGATTACTCTTCCCTGTATGACAACACTCCTCTTTCATTACCTTTCAATTGCAAGGTGGCAGCATTTAATTATATGTAACTCTTAAGCAAATTATATGGTTTCAAAGTCCATCTTATAGATGTTATGCATCAGGTGAGTATTGTAATGTTAACAGAGCTTACTCATACACAGTAAGTCAGGGCTGTTCAAATCAGTGAACAAAATCGAGTTTATTTGGAACTCTAGTTTGTCCTTTCTTATTAACACACTGTGCAAAAGATGAGCATCTCCCCTGCTGCACATGAAATAAGCATTTTACTGCAGCCTCCGTCAGAGTACATCCAGTATTGTCACAGGCAAAATGCATGTGAAGCCTCGAATCCCCACCAAAGCCACAATTAATCCCCTTGCAGTGTGCACTAGAACTGTGATAAAGTCTCTGGATTTGGTGCTGTAAAGCAGCTGATCACCCTCAGCTCCCACTGAAATCCCTGGAACAAAGGGTACTCAGCAGCTCCCAAGGCAGAGCCCTGCGTGGGCTGAGCTGCGCTTCCCCCGCGCCTGCTCACAGCTGGCTCCAAGGAAGGGCTTTGATTCTTTTTCCTCAGCTAATAAAGGAAGGCTGTACATCAGTAGGAAATTAGAATGTACATCCAGGCAGAAATACCTCTAAGACAAGCAAATAATCCTGGTTTAAGGTTTAGCAAGAGACACATTGTAATTATAGAGTGACTTTAGTATGTCTTTAATGAAAGAAGGTAAGTGTGAGGTAAGTACAAATAAATGTTAATCTCAGGCAGCTAATTAAGGTAATGAATCACTTCTAAAAATAGTAGAAAACAAGGTTTTCAGATCTTTTATCAGGAAGGTGTGACTCTATGAAAGTGGTCGATGTTATATTTCTGATTACAATTGATGATATCCAATTACAATACAATCAGTTGCTCCATCTTTTTTTCTTAGTGGGGAAATATGTTGATGAAAATGTTGTGATACACTGTTTCCTTTAAAGATACTCATACTTACTTCCTTAGTAGAAGGTTCTAGTCATAAAGAAACGAGGAGGAATAAAAACACAAGTCAGGAGTTCTTGGGCAGCTAGCAATTACTGAAAAGAAATGGTGAGCAGACAATGACTCTTCTGTTGGCAAATTCAGGCAATTGCTCCCAGGTGCTTTAATTTTATGCATCTCCTCTAAATAACATCAGATTGAAATGATCCAATTTGTTAGGTTTTTATTTTAATCTTGAGTAAGTCTGGACAGCCACATGCCCTTTTAGTGCAGGCCCTCAAAAAATTCAGCATCAGCTCGTGGTCCCCAGCAGTGTTCTCAGTGTAGCACTGTAACAGCCAAGTAGCTACAGGTCCTTGTTTTCCCCTGAACTGTAAGAGTGTGAATAACCCTGGAAAGTAGAAGGAAGTGTTTGCCTGGTACCCATAGATCTTTATTAAGAAACAGAGAAGTCTCCCATACTTTACAGTTTTAGAGATTCTTTTGGATCACTTATTTTGCTTGTTCTTGAAATATTTGTCAAGTCAGAAGATGTCATTTTTCTATTGAAATTACATTCAAGCGGTGTAAAGAAAACTGTTTTCTGTAGGAAGCAGGAAATTTTGACAAAAATTTCTTAAATTTTGACAAAAAACTACTTAACTATGTTTAAAAATCCTTGGACACACAGACACACAGTCTTACATAGCATTTGACCACAGAAGTAAATGAATTGTTTCTGGTTTTATACCTCTGAGATTTTTACAGTGCAACGATATGTCCCAGACAGACTAATTTCCAAGTTATTAAATCCAATTGCTTGCATTATTTAAGAAATAATTTGTATTTATTTCTTAAGCTGATACATGAATATTGCTAGCTTTATTACTTTGCTTGCCTTCTTTTTTTTGTCCTGAGTATTTGTCTTCCCATGATAAAGGAAAAATTATTTTCCCCTTTGCTTGATAGAATAATAGTATGTGAAAAAGGACTCCATTTAGTGGTTGTTTGACCTTGGTTAGTTATATCTTAAAAGTTGGACTCTAATTTTTGCTACTAGCTGCTTGTATAAGCATATAAGGGGTTATCTAGAGTATAAGGGGTTATCTATTTATCTCTTTTTCCATTTGCAAAATTGTTATGAAATACTTACTGTGTAACACTTGTGAAATTAATCCTGTTTGGTAACATCCTCAAAGCTGTGTTAATAGGTGGAAATTCAAATTCTCTTTCTTACTTACTTTTCTGGACGAAAGTTGCTTTGAAAAGTACTTTTAACGTTTCTGAACCCATACCCATTTTTCATGCAGGGAGGTTTAGAAGAGTCCTACATTGTTATTTCATTATTTCTTTCATCAATGTTTATTTTCTTATTATCTTTTTTGGTAAGACTGCCTTTGCCTAGTGACCAGGAATTAAATGCCAGACAGGAAAATATCATGAAGTAACACTAATCAATTCTGATTTCATCTTTCCACAACTTTCATTTTACAGGTAGCAAACACATGTAGCTTTGTTCAGTCTGTTCCCAATTCTCTGTGAAGGACTGGAGATGGGGCTTAGTGAAAATTAATCTTACACTATTGTATGTTGAGCTGACTTTGAAAGATGCTTTTAAACATGCATGGCTGATGTAGTTGAAATTTGAACTTCAATATATTATTTTTACTGCAACTTTCTTTAATTCTGTAGAGATCTCAGACTAATGAGTCATGTAATAGATGACCAAGTACTTAAGCAGAATGTGAAATGATACAAGGTGGGGACATAAAATAAGATCTGTGACAAGCTGAACACATTTATTACACAAGAAGATATTGAAAATGAAGAAGTAACTACACAAGATATTAATCATTGACTGAATTCCAATCACTTGAACTTTACCATGTAACAGATTTTAATTTTGGGGTGGGGAATTCTGTTTGGTGGGTTTGGAGATTTTTTTAATAGAAATAATTTATGGCACATCTAGTTGCCAGCACTATCTTTTAAACAATCTGATTAGTATTTATGATAAGGTACTTGAGGATCATGTTCTGATTTTAACTGGATTAGTCATCAAGTATTGGAGCAGCGAGAGGCACTAAAATGAGTGGAAATACTTGGGACTTGTGCAAAGCCAATGCTTGAATCAACACCATTAAACACTTACCTACCCTGCCCTTCTGAAATCAGTGGGCTTTAGACCTGTAAATAGATTTGACTTTCTAAGCATAATTGACAAAGGCAGTGAGAGTTTGAGGCAATCAGGTTACCACATTCTTGCTGAGCTCCAGGGTCTCCCAGGCAGCAGGGTGAGAAAAGTGCCCATTAACATCTGATTTCAGTGCCTTGTGTCTGTGAGCAGCACTCACAAGGACAGCTCTGCTGGAATGCAAGCTCTGTAACTTCTGTGAAAACAGTAGGTGCCTCCAGTGATGCCACCCTAAACATCAGGGTGATTTACACCTTTAGGAAACCCAAGGACTAAATTTAAAGATGTAAACATTTAAGGTCCTGCAGTGTCTGCTTTTTGATTCCTGGGTTCAGCCCAGTGTCTAGACCTAGGTGCACACGCTGTCTGTGCAAGCCATGTCAGTGCCTCGAGGAATTCGACTGCACACTGAGTACAGAGTACTTGGATGCACTGCAGTGACCTCACTGCAGGTGCAGTGACCTCAAAGAAAACACCAGGGGAATGGAGAAGGTTGGAGTAAGTTCTGAATCCAGTGCACAAAAATACCTTATCCACAGCTGTAGCGAAGAACTTTTTCACTCAGACCAATGGCCATGAGATAAAAACACAAATGAAGCATAATTTAAAAATCAGTGTAGTTTTATCTATTTTGCTTGCAATTACTTTACTAAGGAAATATTGCTTTAAGAAATCATGGTTTTGAAGATGTGTTCATCCTAGTAGCTTGCATCCTGAAATAATGTCTTGTTGCTCCTCATTCTGAGCAATACATTCTAAAGGAAATAAAGTTGTAAGGGCTGTTCATACTAAACCTTTGCTCTTTTCAAGTGTCAGTAACCCATTTAGGATTGCTCCTGTTCAGCTGGAAGATTCCTTTTACTTTCAGTAGGATGCACAACCAAATTCCTATTACAGCCTTTTGTGACAACAGACACACTTGCCAAAGGTAATGATTAATGCTATTTTTCCAGCAATCTTTGCTATTCTGTAAACTCCTAAGACCTTTTTAACCTTTCCATAGAAGCCAAAAAGGAAAGTAGAATGGGGTTAGATTTTCATTAGCAGTATATAAAGTTAGAAATAGACAAGCCAAAGTAATTTTCAGCCTCAAGTAATTGTTATATGTGCATCATAAAATCAGCAAAAAACCACCAATCTCATGCCACTTTTTATTCATTTAAATTTATTCCTTATTTTTCTTTTCAGTGGCCTTAGCCGCCTATGATTTCCAAATGATGGGAAACTTGTAGAACAGTGTAAACTTTTTGGATAGCAGGTTTTTTCCTAAATTTCATCCAACATTCATCTGAATTCATAAATCATTCACTTTTCTATTCACCTATGTCAGCAGGATGACCCCAGTCATCATGTCTCAGGCTGGAAGCTGAACATTTTCATTCACAGTTCAGTAGTTAAAAACGCTGTTTGCTCCAAGTCTACTGATGTGCCTCTAAAGAGAACAGCACTCAAGTGCAAGTCCTGAAGTCGTGTTCCAACTGACAAAGAACTACTGAATATTTTGCAGCTAGTGCTGAGACAGTAAGGAAGTAAAGATGACAAAGATCACAAGGCAACAGACTGCAAATCACTTGAATCATATTTTGAGTGGTGTATTATGGTAACCTATAAATAACTAATTGCATAAAATTGCTTTAGTTCCTGGATGGCAGCTTTAATTAAAAGCACCGAAGACATTTAGAAGTTTAGAAATGGATGGCATGCAATTTGCCCTTTTAGCACCATAAAATGGTAATTAACCAATTTGATTCACTTCTTCCTATTAAAAGTTTTATGAGAATCTCAAGTTCCTTCTAAATACAGTTGTTCTTCAGCAGAAGGTGGCATTCTCTTTTATCCATCCTTACCAGTAGCTGTAGATGTTGTTTTAAAAATTCTTCAGAAGTTTAATTAGAAGTTTTCAGTATAGAATGCTCATTTGTAACTTCTCAGCTGAGCAAAAAGTGTAAAGTAGAATTTCAAGAGGTGGGCAACATACAGTTCTAGCTGCTCTTTATTGAGATGTTTGAAAAGGATTTGTTCCCAAAAAAAGCTTCTCTTCGAATGCAAGTGTGGGATATGACACAGGGGAAAAAAGAAAATATCTTAATAGGGTATTTACTATATTACTTTTAATCCATATTTTTAGCACTATAAGGTTAACTCCTGAAATGCCAAAATTTCTAGACTGAATGATCGTATGTATTTTGAATTTATACCTATGATAACTACACAAAAAGCAGTCAGTTTTCTGTCTGAGTGCTATTTGCATTTATAATGGTGTATGTATGTGCCCAAAGGCAGAGCTGTCAAGGGAAACAACCCTTTAACCAAAACTACTCTGGACCGCAAATAACAGGAGACATTATAGTCATCCTTCTGTGTTTATCATGGGTTTACCCAGCCCCTGTACTAATTATTGTTCGTTGGACAAAACAGATATAAAAAGGAAAACTTTCTGCATAGTTTTCTAGTAATAATACTTAGTCACCACATTTGACAGCAGTACTGGCAGTTAATTTTTAATGTTAGTTAACAGAATTCAAATGGTACTGATTAAAAGACCTCTGGGTGTTATAAATATTGCTCCAAAATGTCTGCATGTAAATCCACTGGAGATAGATCTTCATAAAAACTACTGTTTCACATTCAGGTACAAAAGTCCTATGTAGGACATTCCCAGGACTAAAATATGACCAAACCAGTCCTGCAGCACGAGCATGTCACTCAGCAAGACTGATACTCAGCTTTGAGTCAAACAATGAGACTAAATCCTGGCACAGATTTATTTTGTCCTTACCCAGCCATCAGTTTTTAATGAGCAATCTGTATGTAAGCAGGGTAAGTCTGTCATATGTGCAATAGGTCATAGGTCCCTTTAGTGCCCAAAGACATCATCATTTGGGCATAGAATTTAGTGTTACAGTTCCTTAAAAAAAAGAAAAAAAGAATCAGACACAGAGTGTGATAAAAAGTACATCTCCTTCTCTGGAAAAAAAGAAATTACCTTTCTTACTCACTCAAGGGTTGAGCAGCGCTCCCACTTGCACTCAAGTGCAATTCATTACCCTCAGCATGTGCATGTTTCCTCCCCCAGTTCCTTGGTGATTAAAGCACAATTGCTGTGCTGTGTGTGATTTGATTCTGCATTACACTGTACGTCATAAAAGGATTAAAATAAGCTCTTGAAGTACAGATTATATGTAGCATCATGTAAAATGTGACAGGAGCATTAATGAATCCAACTCTAATGAATAAATTGGGACAGTTTAGCCACCAATCTGTATTGTTTTCCAGTGGATGCTTTATGTAGGGTATTTGTCAACAAGACTTAAATGCATAAGTAATTTTTTCAATTTGGTGAAGTTGTGTTGTTTTACTGGAGTCATAAGCTCTGAAAGCAGTAGGTTGTTGCTGAACATCTATACAGTCAGTGGTACTTGAAGAAACTGGCTTATTAGGAAGTACCAGGAATTTAGTGCAAATACTGAAGAGATGGTTTTATTTATGCTGTTGCACTGGCATATGTCCTTCCCTTGCAGGCAAGTTGCTTTTCTGCAGTGGCTGGAGGGCTAGAAACACTAGAAACATTAAAAGATCCTTGATTTTCTTATATAGCCAGTGTTTGAAATCCATTCAACAACACAGCTGAGTAGCTTTATTTCATTGCAGCATAATTTTTGATTTTTATATAATGGATGGTTTGCAGCCAACACAGCCATCTGTTCTCAGGCAAATTGCGCAAAACAGAAGATGCACTTGCCCTGGTGACAGATCCTGGCCTTGTGCTGTCTGTGCTGTGGATCTGATCCAGCTGAGAAGCAAAGCTCACCGTGCAGCTCCTCCCCTCTGCAAAGGCAGGCTCAGACACAGCCCATTGCTGCCCTTCCCACCCATAGCAGGTTTCTCATTTCAGCTTGTGAAGCGCACTGGAGAGCAAATCAGATCCCATCTAGTGTTGTTACATGATGCAGAATCAGTGAGATAGAGCTACCAGGGCCCATCCCTTCCCAAAGCTGGAGCACACATGTCACCCCGACCCCAAAACAAACCTCTTTGATTCTCAGACTCACTCTTTACCTCAGCTCACCTTCAGCCTTTTGGGTTTGGACTTCTCAGGAGCAGATGACAGCCAGGAGTTTGCCAGTCATTCTGGAGTTTCCAAAGGTACAGTTACTTTCTAATTAAAGAGTGAAGATCCTCTAAGGGAGCCAGTACCAAGGAGTCACGATTTATGAGCTCGCAGGCTGGCAGGGAGTCAGACTCTGAGACTGTCTGCTAATCTTCCAGCCTTTTTATAACCTTCCTGTTTTACCCAGCTGACCCATCCAGCCCCCACCAGATTATTTCAGTTCCCCAGGTGACATCTGTCCTGCAGAACTTTCAGCCATCTCACATAATGAGGAAATGTAGCTTAGCCCTGTACCTTGGGCACTTGGCAGTCCATGGGCACTTTTTGTCCTGAATGGAGGAAGTGACAGGATGGAGGATAGCCTCCTCTAAGGGCATTTCACAGCCAGATGGATATATTGCATTGGTAATTTAAAGAATTAGTTTCAAATCCCAACACTGTGCTGATAACTTGAGAGCTGGATGCAGTAGGGAGTGTTGCCCACTAAAGTTAACTGCTGTGGCTTTTGGATTTTTTATGTGATGATAGCCTCAGGACGTTGTGATCATGCCCTCAGACCTTTGCAAGGTGCCTGAACATCACCTGTGGTGAAAAGGCACCTCAGAACCAGTCATGGGCAGTTGGTCTTGGGAGCCTGCCCCCGGGTGTTAACACTGCAAGAGAAAGCATATTACACTCACTTATGTGTGCAACTCAAACTCAGCCCCCAGGCTTTTCCAGCTGCCAGGTAAAGATATGTTATGGGGCTTGGAAACACCATCACCCCATTTTCCCAGCCCTGAGATGCATGTTCTACATCAGGGTTTGCTGGTCTTGCCTTTTCCCCCCAGACTACTTAATCTCCCTTTCTGCCTGCTGTAACTGCTCCTATATATCAAACAAAAAAATCCTTAAGTACAAGGAGTTGAGGTTGGAAGCTGAGGAAATCCAATTTGAGGCTATTTTTCTTTTTTAATGGCATGTAGAATTGCTGTATGGGATCCTAAACTGGCCCGCAGACAAGTATTTTGTAAACTCGGAGTACATACAGCCTTCAGTTGTGCTAAATGCAGGGGACAAAAATCAAGAACCGTATAAGCCACTGTCCAGACCATCTGTTCGAGTCCTCTGCCTTTCATTTCTGTGTAGCAGAACATAAATTCATTATTAAAATAGCTTGGCTGTGCACAGCAGCTGCTGTAATTGCAAAGTTATGCAACTTTAAATGGGAAATTAGGAAGTAGTTTAAAGCAAGAAATTGAGCAGTTTTGGTAGAAAGAATTTCACAAGTCTAACATGAATAGAAGTGCTCTTCTAGTTATATTTTCAATATTTGAGAGAAATAAGATCTTACTTAGAGTTCCAATTGAATGCTGTTAGTCTGGGGCAGAGCAGAACAGGGCTGGGCATGAGTTGTGGCATAAGGTGCTGGTGGGAGACAGCAAACCTTCCCTTCCTCAGTTTCCCCATGAAATGCAGAGGACCATGACCTTTCCTGTGCAGAGCCCTGGCATTGGAGTTCCATCCCTGGCTTTTGAGTTCCATCCCTGGCATTTGGGTTCCATCCCTCCTGTGCAGTGCAGTGCTGCAGGAGCTGCTGCAGATCCAGGAGTGGGAGAACTGCCCCAGGTGGTGACCACAGCTATCATGAGCCTGGTTCCAGTGCAGTGGCATCATTTAGGGCAGCACTGCACTGTGATCCATCCTGCAGCACAGCTGCTCCTTCTGCCTGCTGAGCAGAGCCTGATCTGCACCACTTATATGTACAGCCCCTATCAGAACTGGCCTCTTTGGCCTTCTGCGGGTTCTTCGTCCTTGCTCAGCCACTTTCATCATTTAAAAATTGTCTGTGCATAAGAATGAAGAAAGTGAAATGGAAATGTAGACAAATCAACTATAAGATAAGTTTTGAGAAAAGCTAATATTGCCCACTTGGTGATAGACATTAAGTTGTTGAAGAGCTTTCTTCTCTGTATGTATAATTACATTAAAAGCAAAGCCTCTGCTATTTTGTTTTGTTTCATCCTCATATGTTCCCCCTTTAAGTCAAAGCTAATTTGATAGATAGATATGAACTTTCCATATACAGTTTGTATAAGCCTCAAATAGTAATGGGTGGAGGAAAAAATCGTACTTTTTTAAATCAGGAGATTTTTGTAGTCTAAGAAGAGAGGAAACATTTTAAGCTGTTACTTTTTAATCAAGATAATGCCAGCACTAACACTCTTTTTACCCTTCCTCTTCATCCAGGTATCACTGTAGATAAGCACGGATTTATTTACTTCGTTGATGGTACAATGATACGGAAAATTGATGAGAATGGTGTGATCACAACAATAATAGGTTCAAATGGCCTCACATCAACCCAGCCATTGAGCTGTGACTCTGGGATGGACATCACTCAGGTAGACACCTCTTTTTTATGTGTTGTCACTTTGATACACATTGTAGAGACAGATCACTTACTGTCTTGTACCAGGATTGTATATCGAATATGTTGGATGAGTCAGATAATTCTGAATGGCACCGTATGGAGTAGTTCTTCCACTCACATGATTGTTTTAAGGTGTATAAATGGAAAACCACACTAGATTTTTTTTTCCCAGGAGATGGCATGTGAATATATAGAGAATATATATACATTCTTATGTAAAGAATACAAACTGCTTTAAAAAGTTGCTTGCTACTCTGAGATAGATCTTCTAAGGAGGTTATCAGAAGTTTAAAGTGCTTTCCTTTAGTCCAGCATTCAGACTGATTTGCTTGAACTAGTAAATGGAAAAAAATAGATATTCTGTTTACATCTAAATCTGTTCTTAGTCATGCAGGAGCATTAGAATAAGTAATTACACAACAGCAGTATTGTGGTCAAACTATTGGATTTCAGTTTCTCAAAATGCTTTTCGCTTCTTATGTCAAGAGCAAAAAAATAGGAACAATAAAAGAAATAAGAATAAAAGAACTTATCACATCTCTAATTTATGCTAATAAAGAAATATGGATAATCATGGAGAAGCATAAATGGTACTCTTGGATGAGCCATACCTACAGACAGCACAAGGAAGGACTTGGCCTTTGCCAAGAAATAATTGAATTAATCAGCTTCAAAACAGGGGAGAAGCTGTGCTTGAAAAAATCTTGAGGCATTCAAGTGACATACTAAGCTATTATGGACTGTGTCAGCTAATAACCAGGATCAGGTTAATTTTTCATTTCATTTTCTCCCTGCCCTTTCCTCCGTCCTTCACAACTGGAGAATCACAGTTAAAATTCAATGCATAACAATGGTAAGAGCTTGTTACTTGTTTCTGGGTAGATTTTGAGTGCAAATGACTGTGGTCTTGCATTCACATACATGAAGAATGTGGGGTCAATGTTTTGGTCAGTTCTTATCAAAGAAGGGTGAAATGAAGGGATCTAATGGTGCTATTGCAGAAGCACTGAGGCATTTTCTTTCTAGAATCAGAACAGGGAGAAGTGTCTGTGTTCCATTTCACATGTCACCAAATCACAGAATTCTTATGGTTGGAAGGGACCTCTGGAGATCACCCAATCCAACTCCTCTGCCAAGGCAGGGTCACCTGGGGCAGGTGACACAGGAATGCATCCAGGGGGTTTGGATGTTTCCAGAGAGGGAGAGGTGTTCCAGTGTTCCTGGTGTTCCAGTGCTCTGCCACACTCAACAGAAAGAACTTCTTCCTCATGTTGAGCTGAAACTTCTTTCTCTTTTGTGTGCAGTGTTTCAGTGGACCCTATGTGTTTGCAAATGTGGGGAGGGGAACCTCAGCCTCCCTGTTCTAAGACAGACAGGCCCTTTGTATTCTCTCAGGTCCAGTTAATGTGTAATTATTCCATATAAAGCAGAACAGGGTAAACTGGCTTAGTTGTGCTAAACCCAAACTTAAATTGGCCTGGTAATGGTTTTAAGTTTCAACAGCTTCTGGGCACCTTGGCTCTTGCTGTGGCCCTGGCCTTGAGGCCAGCCTGTCCTGCAGGTGCTGAGCAGCAGCTGGCAGGCAGCAGCATTCCCACTGCACTGCTGCCCACCAGCTGGCAGAGCTGTGCTTCATGGAGCCCACAGCTGCCTGCAGCACATGCACTCACCCCTTGGATACATCAACAACTGCCTGGGGCACCCCTGACCAGATCAGGTATCTCTGGGCTCAGGGAAGGGTGCCAGGTGCAGCATCTGCTCCCTGCCTTCTCCTTCTGCATCTGCGCTCTCAGGCTCTACAAATAATTGCTTTATTTGCCTAATGTAATGTGTGCTGTGTATTTGTGTTCAAATTTTTGCTGATTTTGCTCAGTAAGAAAGTGTCTCTCTACATCTCAAATAGGGAGTTTTAATTGTTTTCATTTCCTTTTGAAAAATGCAACTCCCCCTAAGCAAATAAGTCTCAGCAGGGGGTCTGGCAAATTTAGAAATAAAATTACTTATTTATTAAATTAAACCTGAATTTTAAAAGTAAACGTTTGGGGCTGAAATCAAATGTGCTAAATTTGTAAAGTAGATTTAAATAGCCCTAAAATCCTAGTTTTTCATAGGTTGGCTACAGAAACAAGTTTCATTTAGCTCACCCTACAACATAGTTTCAATGCCATGGAGGATGGGCTTCTGCAAAGTCATACGTAAGAAAAAAGATGTCATAGAGCAAATCATTCTTCATTCATCTGGGGTACAGTCTCCTTTTCATAGAAGCAGGAACAAACCCTTTCAGGTGTTTCCATGCTACAAGAAAATATGGCTGCATATTTTGCAAAACTTTTCAATTTTGTCAGTATTCTGGGAAACTAAGACATGACCTTACCCCTAAATTGAGATCGTCCTCAATTAAATTGTGAATGCATGTCAGTAAATATTCTAAGAAGCATAATAAATTGTGGCTTATAAACATATCCCTAAAAAATGGCCAGTCTCGTTTTCTGAGGGTAGCAATACTATATAATTCTCTATATATTTTTCACTGGTAAATAAGTGAAGTCACAATGTGGACACTGCAACATGAAACCTTTTGGAAGTATTTCTTGTTTGGAGGATTTGTTTTGAGGGGGTTTAAGTAAACCTCTTTATTGAAATGTTTCACAAAATCCACACCTTTGAGATATTTCACATACACAGTAAATCATAGATATAAAATAAATACCAAGAATGCATGCTCTGGAAAGTAACTGTATCAAATTTGCTCAATCATCTTCTTCTAAAACTGTTGCTGATAACCAGAAAAGTCTATGAAATAATCACACCCCCTTGAAGTCAAGCATGTTAATCTGGAATTACATCAATGAAAATAACAGAATGATATTGTCACTTAGAAACAAGTGTATATCCTTGCAAGACTGCTGAGTTTATTCCAGAATGGCATAAACATAAATGAAAAATGCATTTGGCCCATCTCCACTTAAATTAGTTTTTGGCTAAGTTACAAATGGCATTTAAATCAAGAGAATGTGGTTTGCTCACAAATTGTGTATTTAGAGAGACTTACAAAATAGGTTAATAAAATAATTTCTCAAAGCTAAATTTGTTCTGACAGTAAAATCAACAACTTGCCCAAAATCAGTATTTCTTAATTTACTGAAGTACAAAAATGTACTCTGGGAGTAAATATGCAGAGTAACTGTCTATTGCAAACACCACCATAAATAACAAGCTTTAACATTGAGGCATTCAGTTTAATAAATGAGTTGATTAGGAAAGGATTTAATCATTTGTTCCAATATCAGTTTTCGTGGTATTATTCTTGGTAACCATTAGGTGTTTGTTATTTACCACCTTCTCCTTCTTAAGCATAATATTCTGCATTCATAACCAGGGGAAGAAAGGACAGATGGGGATGAAAAGATTATAGGTTGTGGCAAATAAATGGCCAAGCTCTAATTACTTTGATCTCATACTTCACTGGGGGGATTTTAATCTGAATTTAGAAGGAAAGGGACACTCAGTTGAGCTGTTTGTATGGTACACGAGCATTCTCAGTAGTGTTTCAGCCTGTTCAGAACTTGGATGACTTTTCTTCTCTGCACAGATCATTTCAGTGTTCTTCAATTAGTCAATAGAGCAAACCTAAAGAAAATGGCTCTTCAGAGCTATGCATGTGAATATCTGTGTGGATGTGCTCAACATTCACCATTGATGTCAGGAGATCAGCAGGCACCTACATGGTCATGATCCACAACAGGAGTGCCAAGGGAAGGGACTTGGATGGAGAGAGAAGGAAAAGAGATGGGATCATCACTCAGTTTCACTGCCTGATGGCTTTGGGCTGGATCCTTGTCTAGACCAGAGGCCTCTCTAGATTGTTTTTATCTCACATGTACACACTCACTTCATGTTTGCACATCCCTAGGGTACTCTGATATTTTTTAGCTAGTTTCTTGATAGCAACTGAGAGCACATTGTGTGGGTATGTGGCTGTCTGTCTGTCAGTCTGTCTGTCTGTCAGTATTCTCCTCCTCACAGTAAATTAAAAGCTTGGGCCAATTTCAAACAAATTTGTAGAGAAACACCCACCTTCACAGCAATTAAATTCCTACATGTTCCATAAAAAATATTAATCCAGCTGGAGGACAGAAACCTAAAGTGCCCTTTCAAAAGGAAATATTGCAGCATAAGCTTTCTTTTATTAAACTCCAGAGGTTCTACTCAGGATGTAATAAATGCCCCATTCACAGGAAAACTTCATTTCGCGCCTGGATCTTATTAAACTCCCAAGCCAGTCAGCCATGCGACAGAAGTCCTTAGGAAACCAGACTTCATCAGATCCAGTGTTCTTGGAAGTTATATTGACGTTGTGGGAGTTTTTGTGTGAAAGTAAAAACACTACAGCTCATCTTGAGTGATAAGCTTTGCTGTTCTGCCTCCAATGCTACAGTGAAAGCTGAGGAGAAAATTAGCAGATATTTCTACCATCTTGCAATTTCATCCTGTATCTTTCCTCTCATGAGAAATATGTGGGCTGAATTTCCACTGCTCCAAACCACAAGTCATTTTTTATCTGTGTGAGTGGCTGCAGGTATTATTTGGGAGCTGTTTAAACCAATCTCAAGCACAGTCACTGCAAATACAGAGACCAAACATTTGCAAGTCAACAGAAAATGAATCCCAAGAGCTTTTTCTTTGCCTGTAACCATGGTCTTGCTCTTGTGCTTATGTCAGTCCCACTAGGCACGAGTCTGTGCCAAAGCAATAGCTCCGACCTGATTGATGGTGTTAATAACTGTCACTGCTGTGTTCCAAAATGAAAGGTCTGCTTTGAGGACTTTTTCTTGACATTTGCACTTCATCAGCCTTTGTTCAGCAGTTCTCCACGTGAGGGAACCATCTATATTGTGTTGCCTCCCGTAAACTTCAGTGACACTGCAAAATGTTTTGCTCCCTTATAAAAATGTGACAGTGTTACTTACGTAAGCAATTTGCTTGCACAGGTCAAATTAAAAGGCAGAATTCTAGAGCAGGGTTTAAAGGGGACCCATGCGTGGCAGGAATGTTGTGTCCTGGACAGCCTGCTTTGAATGATGGAGAAGAGGGGAGAGGGTAATAAGTGATGCTGTTGATGACCTACTTGAAATAGTGAAGCGAGAGACAGACTGCTGGGAAGCAGGAGTGAGATGAGCAGAATTGCTTGAAAATGTATTCTATATCTCAAAAATGCAAACGCTGACATTGCTCCCACAGTCACAAGTGCTGCAGGCGCTCCCCAGCAGCATCTGCACAGGCACAATATGCTTCAGTGGCATTGTGGAAGCCTTTTGAGCAGAACAAAAAGCTCCCAGGACATGGTGACCTCGCTTGAAAGCAGCAATGAGGGTCTGCTCATCGGAGCAAGCACAGCCTGAACAGAACTTTCACTGGGTACGTTTGGAAGAAGGAAAGAAAAATGTGAAAGACAAAAATATGATCTGATGACCGGGTGAGACCAGGGGAAGCGAGCTGCCAGCACAAAACCAAATTGATTCTAGGCTGAAGTACTTCTAAGCCAGGTTGAGAATAGAATATTGCAGGGCAACTGCAATATTACATGAGGCTGATTAATTAATTAATATTGTAGGTCAGAACACACACTATTCCTCCACTATTCTCTACGTACCCGAAATTATGAACTGCATTCTTGTAAAATCAGAAAGAAGAAAAGGCATCTTTTAACATTAGATGCACAATATTGTAATTGTGCCGTCAGAAAGCGACAACTGTGTTTTCACTGTAGCAAAGTACTGCAGAACTACTCCTGTCCTTCTTTTCCTTTTAGTCCTCTACCCGTGTCTTTTGATACATTATTCTAGCTGTGAGTAATTAATGCAGCATAAATATTCCAAACTGCTGAACAAAAGCACACAAAGCAGAAATCACAATTTATAGACCCTTTTATTTTATTTGTGGTCTTCCCTTACAGAAGACTTTCAGAGCTTTTTTCTTTTTAGAAAAGAACTCTATTATTTTTTCTGGGTCTTGCTGGATGAAGGAGTCCACAAAGCTGTCATTTTTTTCCAAAATGAAGTCATCTTGTTCTCTGGTTCTTTTTACTCTACTGTTTAATTTCATGTTCTTTCTTCTCTGCCTTTGCTGGAGTGGAAGTCGTGGCCCCAGCAAAGTCAGCAACTGTTTTGCCACTGACTTCAGTGGAACCAGGACTTTGCCAAGCTTAATTGAAAGGGTAGTGAGAGGTGAGTGTGCAGTAAGGAGCAGCTGTATCTCACAAGAAAGTGTGTGCTTCTGAGAAATAGACCAGAACAGGTCTTCACTGAGACATTTCCAAACCTTTTCAAAAATGAGGTGTCCCTCCAATTAATTAAGTGTTACTCTTCAGAAACTATAAGTCTATACAAAATTGTTCCAGCCATAGTAGCATATGCAGGAGTAATCAGTCACTAGCATCCATACTTCAAAGCAAAACCAAGCTGAAAGCCTTTTTAAAAAAGAATCTTCGGGTATAAGGGCAAATATCTTTTCCCAGGGGTACAGGATCAGCTAAGTAGCCTCTCTTCAACAGAAGCTGAGAGAAAAGAGGCTCAGGTGAAAAAAAGTCTTGAGAGCTCATAAATCAAACTTGGAGGTGTACAATGTCATTTTTTAATATCAGACAGAAAGCAGGCTGGTTTTGTCAAAACTAATTTATATTCAAATCAAATTATTCTATCACTGAATTTGAAATTAGTCATAGACACAGGATAGCATTCGATGAAGTGATACCGCAATTTCTCCTAAAGCCCAAATATTCTGTTTGTATTGAACACATGCAAAACAGCAATTTATTTCAATTATCTGCCATAAATAATCCATTATGACTGAGTAAAAGACTATGTACATTTTAATGAACTCTTCCAGCAATTGCATCCTTTCCTTTGATTGTTGAGGCAGTATTAGACACCTGATGGGGAAGTGAAGGAGACTCTGCTCATTACTTCCCTTTTACTTCCTGCTACACAGATGCAGGTTCTAAGTTTTTTTTCAAAAAAATTGTTTCTAATAAGCAACTGCAAGAAGGAAAAAATCTTCTGTAAGAGTTGGATGGTTGGTGAGAAGGAAGCAGCTCAACCCTGAGTCCAGGTGCTCTCAGATGCATCCTTCCAACTAGAAGAGACCTCCATGCTCACCAAATGCTGCCTGCACATGCACAAAGCCCTTGCCCATAACCATCCACCAGCTCATCCAAGCTGCCTTGCCTCCTCCAGGCTTTGAGCTTCTCTCAAAGCTCCACCTTGTATTCCATATGGGCAAGTAGCCTTTGGTTATCTCTCTAAATATGATTTCATTACGATGGAGTTAAGTGGATCAGTTATTTTTGGCAGAAAATTATTATCTCTACTGTGTTGAATTGCACTGCAGAAAACGTTCAGTACAACTTTGTCAGACTGGTGGCAGTCTGCAATGTGTTGAGATACATTGGTTACTACATCTGCCTTTTTTCATCTGTTGCAGAGACATAATAGACAAAATGTAAGCATGAAGGAGATACTGATACCTAATCTATTATCTATATATGCATATTTAACTGTGTCTGTATACATGCAGGTGTATGTGGTTTCTCCCTACACTGCAGAGCTACCATAACTAATCAGATAGTGAAAGCTGGTCCCTGCCCTCCTGGGCTCCAAGCCCCAAGTCAGTCTGCTGAGAAGAGAATGTGGGTGTTGAAGGGAAGATGCAGAGCCAAGCCAAGCAGACAATGTCCCTTCTTTTGTTGTAATCCAGTGGTTCATCCCCATGCACTAGCAAGGTTTGCCTGTGATTTAAGAACAGCTATTTTGACGGAGGCAGTTCCTACTTTAGCCGTGGTTTTTTTTAATTGTCAGGACTAGAATTGTATGCATGTTGCTTTCCTCCTCTCACCAAGCAGTCCTTCACATATTTATGGGCCAAAGGACCTCCCACAGATGTAACAGGTTTTTTGTGTTATGAAGTGAATAACGAGTGAGCTCTGTGTGGAGCTGTCTTTACTGCCTCTGTTCCAAACCTTTCAGATTGCACACTGTATTCTGGTTTGGCCATTTGGAAATGTTGCACCGTTATTTTTTAGGGAGGGGGCCAGGGGAGTGACAAGCAAATGGGTTGTCACAAGTCTGGAGTTTGAGGGGAGGTTTGAGGGCACCAGAGGTGATCTGTCCTGCAAGGATGTCACACACTGCAGGGATACAGATTCAAGCATTGGCTTGGTCAGAGTAAGTACCATGGCAGGAGTTCAGCCTGGGTAGGGACAGCTAAGAATGCCTGATTTCACCTCCCCATGATACCATGTTTGCTGCAGCATCTTTTCTACCGTTGGCTGTGCCGAGAAAAAAATAGTGAAAAGACACTGTGTCAGTGGAGGAAAAAAATGGCAAATGTCAGGACAGAAATGGGTTCTACCCATTTGTAGTGTGCCTCAGAGAGGGTGTTCTTAAAGCTGTGCATGATGGAGTTCAGGTCACAGAGAGCTGCAAACAGAATGATAGATGTTTTATACAGTATGTCACTCTGACAATAGCACATTTACAAACAAATTAGTTAAAAGTGTCTGAAGGACATTCAGCTTTTATAAACTGGGCCTCATCTCCTGCTGATAGCTTCCTTTGGGATGAGTATGGCATGCAAAATGATACACTGCCTTGGAGAATAAATTTACGAAGTTTAGCAATGTAGGTCACATTGCAGGAAATCATAAATGTCTGAACATCACTCAATAGCTATTCAATCAACTGCTCAAAGCAAAATGGGAAACTGAACAGTGTGTAGTTGTCTCCAGTGAGAACCAGGCAAAGTCATGATATGATATGATATAAAACCCTTTAGGTCCTCCATCCATATATACTACATTTTTATTCCTTTTTTCTTGCCACTTCAGAATTAAAATTCTTTGTCATATCAGTAGTGACAATAAAAACAATGTGATTTTTGCTATTGTAACCGTAGAAATGTGTTGGGTGGCTCACAAAAGGTGTGCCAAAAATTTAGGGAATCAGAAGAGTTCCAGTGGTTGAAACTTGTATAAGTAGTCTAGTCCTAAGGAATTAATTTCATTGTGAAATTATTTTTGTATGCTTTCAGTCAGCTAGAAGGATTTATGCTATTCGCTTCATTTTTTTTTTTGTATTTCATTTGAAGGAATAAGGAAGAGATTTTAAAGGACATTTCTAGACCTAGTACTTGCTAGGGATTCCTTTAGCTTTTTGGGTCTAGAAGCTGCTGGAAGCCTGAGATCCAGATATTTAGGACCTCAGCAGAGATGTTGAGGATCATTCTGAAGGCATTTAGGACTTCTTAAGGTATGCAGCCTTTCTAGATCTACAGCTTATGGAGCAGGGGAATCCATGATGGCTTCTGGAGCATGGCTAGAGAGCTACTGGATCTTTCTCCTGGAGTAGTTTGGAAGCCTTTTAGAGCTTTTTCTTAGAGCCTGCCTGGCATTTCTGTGGAGCCCTTTCAGCCTTTCTAGGCCTGAAGCCATGTTATGCCTTTCTAGATCTCGAACTCAGCTACTGAAAATCAAAAACTATTTATTGATCTGATTAGGAACCTACTGTGAAACCATTTTCAGGTGCACTTTTAAAATCTCTTTTCTAGAACCTTTTTGGAAGGCAAGAAAAGAGAATGCCTCTCCTTCTATGTCCAAGTTAATCCATCACAGGCTTGAGATATGTTATTCAGTCAAGTGGTATTTATTGAATTTTGCTTAAAAAACTTTAGTCCTAAACGTTATCCTTGTAAGCCATTCTGGCACAGTCTGACAATGCATATCCAAATATGCATCACAGCAGTAACCAAAGCCCTGAACTGACAGAAATTTAAAGTAGAGTGCCTGCTTACAGTCTCAGACTAGAATCAACCATTCTCCAGTGCATTTCCTTGCATTTAATCAATACAAATGCTCACACTGAAGGGTTGCTGCACGGAATGCTGTTGTCTTGTTTGTTCTGCAAAATGCAAGGTGCCTTTTCTTCTATTAGCTGTTTGAAGTCTTACAGCAGTATGTGTTTCCTTTCTGTTCAGCGCCACAGCTAGTTTGTTTGCATTCATTTTCCTCAGTTGAAAGACCTATTGTGTAAATACTTGTGAAAGATTAGTTGCAGAAAATCATCTTGTGATAACAATTGATCTTGGTGCTAATTTCTGTAAAAGTAAGAACTCAAATTACTTCTGTTGGTTTTTCTGCCTACCATTTTTTATGTCCATGAAGAAAAAAATGTATAATTTAAAGATAATCATGAAACTTCTCTGTAGGTATTTTGCTTTAAGTCTCTGCTAAAATTTAGTATATTATTAGTTCACTCTTACAATGGATTTTAAAAGGCTGTTACTGTTGACTTGCCCAACATTGTAGGAATTCGCCATAGAAGATGCCCTGCCATAAGCATGAATTTCAGGATTACTATTTTTCCCATCCTATTTTCTTTCCCTTGCAGAAGTTATATTTGTGAGTTTAACTCTTATGGGAAGGTTTAAACCACAGAAGTGGATTTGTATTTTCTTGTGAAAGCTGTGGAGTTGGCATTTGTTCTGATCCGTGTGGGAATGCGTTTCACAGCCCTGAGCTGGCTGAGGAGCAGTTTTGGCTCCCACATCTCAACTGGAAACCTCCTGGCAGCAGCTCCTCATCCTTCTCTTCCCCCAGTCCTGCTTTCTGCCCATCCCTGGAGTTAAAGGAGCTCTGCCCTGAGGAGCAGAGCTGATGTCAGAGGTCAAGATCCTGCAGAGGCAGACAGTTTCCTGGGCACAAATCTGCAGGAAGTTTTAATTTCAAGAATTTAATTTAAATTTTCATTATGAGTTTCATTCAGAATTCAGGGAAGAGTCTGAGTATTTAGGTGATATATTCACAGTGGCTGAAAGGTAGGGGTTTGTCTTTTTCAGTTTTGGAAATTTCATTTTATGTATCCTTTCATCCTCTCAGTTTTCAGGCCAGATGCTTTTATGAACCTCAGCAGTTATTGGAAACAAAAGACACAATAATATGCTAGCTCCAGCCCCTCACTGTTCTCAAACAGCTCTTAATTACTGTCTCAATTAAAGCTTTTCCAGATACTCCTTTCCCTTATCTGCATTGGCAGCACACTGGCTTTCTGTATCCAGAACTTCTGAGCCCAAAACAGAGAGATGGAGCCAAAACTCAAGATTTATGCAACCCCACTTTTGTGCCATCTTGTCTGACAAGCCCCAGGACCTGGAACTGTGAGTTACAGAGTGAGGCAGAATGGAGCCAGTCCTGTTATTAGCTAGATTTCCACCTGGTCCCATTCCCTCCTTTTGGCTGTGCAAATTACCTGCAGCAGCATGTTTGGAGGACATCTATTCCCACTCCAGCACTGGAGACATGTTTGGGTTAGATTCAAATTCATGGTCTATTTTGGATATTTTAATTGAAGAGTCTAAAATTCCTCCTCTCAGAGGTACCAGTCTGTTCTAAATACTTCATAAATTCCTTCTGGGCATTTAACAAAGTGTTCCTTTCATAGCCTGTGTAAACCATGGGTACCATGTTTAAGCAGACTTAAATGGCTTAGCAATCTAAGTCCCATTGATTTTTATAGTCAGTGTGCTTATGTGACACTGGATAATATTCCCTCTATTGTTAAATAAGGACGATTTGAAAACCGTCCCCATAGAAATCAACTTTTCATATTGATTTACTAGACCCCAGATACAGTCTTGGAAGTTGTGAAGCAGTAAAAAATAACAAGAAATTATGAAACAAGAAGAGAGCTGGGAAATGAGAGTGCAGCAAGTCTTGTGGCAAGCAAAGAAAGGCAGTGAAAACTGGTGAAGTGCTGTTTTTCCTTCATACTCCTCTAGCAGGTCCCTCATCAGCTGGAAATAATTGACAGCAAAAGCAGGTTGGCAGGGAGATTCTCTGAGCCAAGATCCTGGAGAACTGGTGGCCTCAGACCTCTGAGCTGCATCTGTAAATGTGCCACAGCTGCTTTCCCAGCCCAGGGTAGAAAACAGCAGCCATTAGGCTGTAAAACTCTTTTATTTGGATTTTTCACTGGGAACCAGTGAGTGCAGAGAGCAGCATTTGTGAAGTTTAGGGCAGGGACTGCTACAGCTGAACTGTAAAATTCTGGATTTTATGCTATGCAGCATCAGAAGCAGGAGACACAAAGGCTCCTCCAGCATGGGATGAGGCTGTAATCCCAGCACAGGGAAGGGTTCCCCGGTGTCAAACCACAGGACCAAAATTGTGTTGCTGTGTGCCATTAGGAAAGGAGCAAAGCTGATGAGGGGAGCTGACAGTGTCAGTATCAACAAAAGGAAGAGCCCAGAGTGAGAGCAAACTGACAGAAAATGATGAAAAAATATCCATGATTGTCTATGGGGGAAAAAATAGAGAGAAATATGTGTAGTGAGACATCCTGTGAAGAGTTCAGGGAAGCAGAACCAGTCTCCTTCAGCCTTGTAAACTACCAGCTCAGTCCTAATGGCCTGCATGTGTGAGTCCTTCCTTGGAGCTACTTTGCTCCCAGGAGGAAGGAGAAAGAAGGGTTTAGGCAGGAAGAGAGAAAAATGCATTAGGAGGACATTGTGGTGAGTAAAAGGGTTTGGGAACAACATCTGGAGTATAAATAGGACCCATGGGAATGGCATGAAGCTGTGTCAGGAGAGATGTAGGTTGGATGTTAGGAAAAGGTTCTTCACCCAGAGGGTGGTCAGGCTCCAGAACAGGGAAGGGTTCATAGCACCAAGCCTGACAGAGCTCAAGGAACTTTTGGATGATGTCCTCAAGCCCATGGTGTGATTTTTGGGGCTGTGCTCTTCAAGGTCAGAAGTTGGACTCCATACATGCAGGTCCATCCCTCTCAGGATATTCTATGACTCTTAAGATAAATGAAAGGAAATTTTAAAAGGAATTTAGCAGCAAAAGAGAAATACAGAAGAGGCCATGAGCAGGTCTGCAAGTGCATATCATAGAGCTGAAGAAAGGCAGAGGTAGCATAAACAGAAGTGCTTGAAGCTGAGTAGCACAGATAGGAAGTAATCCATCAGTCAGGACTATCAGAAAAATTTTGGCATGAATTTCGTGCTGTTACATGAAATTGAATCAAAATAAACAAGCAATGCATGGCAAAAAATCAAAGCAATGGTGAAGCCTTTCTAGGGATTTATGCTGCTTCTTTTAATCCATGATAAATGAAACTTATCCCAGTGAAATTTACCCCCACAACCAAACAGTTAAGCTCTTGAAACTGGCATTTGCAGACAAGGATAAATTTTTCACTCTTTACTTGTCTTACTTTGATATGAACAGTATCAATTGTTTGATATGATTTGTTTTAAACAGTACCAAAAATGGCTCAGCCATCAAACATCATGCAAAATGTGCAGAAAGTTTTCTCCATATGCTCAAAACCAAAAGTGAAGCAGTGTTCTTCACTAACTAACCCTTGGATGTGTGTACATCTACAGGCACAAATGGTTGAGTATAATTGTGGACTCCTAGCAGTGCCATTGGGCAAAAACTGATGCTGTTTAATTTAGTTGTCAAGCTTTGCTGTGGGAGGATGGAGTGGGTTTGTGGGCAAGGTTTGCTTTAGCAGGGATGGCTTCTGTGAGAAGCCCCTATTTCCAGTGGATCCAGGGCTGGCCAAGGCATTAGCAGCAGTGGTAACACCTCTGGGATCATGTGTCTAAGAAGGAGAAAAAAACCTCCTCAAGAGAGAGGAGTGGGGATATGTGAGAGGAACAGCTCTGCAGACACCCAGGTCAATGAGGAAGGAGGAGCAGATGCTCCAGGTGCTGGAGCAGAGATTCCTTTGCAAGCCTGTGTTGCAGCCCATGGTGAGATCTCCCAGTGAAAATTCATTTAAACTAAAGCCCCCTTAGTGCACTTGGTGTTTTCCAGAGCACTTGACATGAAAAAATGCATTAGAAAGCCGGACTGGTGGGTGTTAATTTTGCACTTCTCAAACCAGAGATGGATTATTAGATATAGCTGGAGTCTTTATGTTAACACTTAAATGCTGAATTCCCAGAAAAGCTGACATGTTAATACTTACATGCAAAAAGTCTCATTGCTCAAGGGTTCACTTGTTTCGTCAGTGATTTCTATTGCAAATACTCAGTCTCCCATGAACCAAACCAGAATTGTCACCTGAAAATTTCAGTCTGTGATGAATAAACAAACCCTGGCTGGTTGTTTATAATGGGATAATCAGCAATGCTATTTCTGGTCAGTGCTCTAAAAAAAAAGTCCAACTGAATATAAGAAAAAATGCTTGGAATTGGCCCAATTTTGAGTTACAAAAAATATATACATATATGGAAAAGGACTTTTTTACACAGACTTTTGAAGTGCTGCTTCAAATTTAAAGGTATATTAACTGATTTAATGTTCTAACTCTAACTGAGGTTTTGTCTGGAAGAACTTTGTAGCAGGCACAGTGGTATCAGATAAAAATCGAGGTGCTTCTCTGTAATATGTTTATTACCTTTGAATGAAGCACAACTGATGGTTTGGTCACAGAAGCTGCCAGAGGGCAGCTTGCTTTAACGAGGAGTAAACAACCAGTGACTTTTCAAGGTAACAGTGAACCTGAGGGTGCAGTTACACTTCAGCTTAAGCTGATTTAGGTGATTAGTTTTTTACCAGCAAACTGTCCTGAACCTGCTCTCTGTAGGAAGCCATAAACTGGCCTTGCTGCTGGGGACTGCACTGGGAGAAAGGATGGAGTGGGACAGCAGCAGTCCCATCTTACACCACTTTAAGATGTCATGAAGGCTAATCCTGACAAGAACAGTGCAGATTTCTTCTAAATCTCTGAAATTCTTGTTCAGATTAAGAATGCTCAGTGATTTGTGTTATTGTGTATGTTTGATTTTAATTGGGCCATTTCACCTCTTTTCCCCCTCCAATTTCACCAGCACAAGCTTGCAGTGTGCAGCAGCTGGTTTTTATGCCTGCAGTCTCCAGACACAGGTGTATGCTACCTTCAATATTTCAGATGAAATTTAACCAGGGATACATCCATGACTGCTTTAAACTGCAGAAGGGAAGCTGAAGGAATAACCTTCAGTTAGCTTTGCAGAGCAGAGAGCTGGGCAGCAGTTCTGGTGTAGTAACAAAAATTGTTTGGATGTTTCCAACTAAAATTTTATTTATTTTTACCTCACTGCAGCTAGTTTTACAGATGTGAGCAGTATGAAAGCAAATATGCTTGCAGTTAACAGCTGTTAAGCTTTAGGCACATTGCTTCAAGTGAAATGTGCATCTGCATAAGGGTTCCTTCTATTTCAGTAAACTAAATCCACCTCAAGTAAACCAGAGAAAAAGTTTTCTAGGCCCAAACCAGTCCCTGTTTATCTGCAGGACACCAGACATACCTTCACAGAGGGAGGAATTCACATTATTTGCTGGGCAAAGGCAGTGTAGCTGGTCCAAAAAAGAAAACCAGCTATGAAAACATGGCAGGTGCTAGGCAAGGTCATTATGGTAAAATAGATTGTTTTGTCCCAGATTTTTAATTGTGAATAATCTAGTTGCAGATAATCAAAGATTATTTTTACAGCAGTGCCATCTGTGGAGGCCCTAAAGTTGAAGTTTAATGGCCCTATTTGCCATTAAAACTAATCCATCTACTTTGGTAGAAAAAGAAATTATTCTGAATTAAAAGGTGCATTGCAAATATGTTTTTTTCCAAGCTTTTTGGAGAAAGGCATGTAGAGATTCCTCTGTTAAGTGAAGAGTTTTATTTGGTGTCCCAGTGAGCTCTCAGCTGAAGCAAGAGCTAACAGTGGTTGCAAATCAGCCTCAGAGCAGTGGGTGGAACCCAGGCAGTCACACGTGCACAGAAATTAGCACTGCTATGGGAGGAATCTGTTTCCAACTGCTTCACCACATTTAGCATCATTTGGAGGGACTCCACCACCTGGTTTAGCAGAAATCTTGAGCCCAAGAGCATTACTCTTAATGCCAGTTATGATGCTGCCTGGCCAAAAGGCACAAGCAGGAATGGGATTGCTCTGTGAACCTCTGTAATGGTGTGGTACCCACACAGGATGAGACACAGCAGCCACGGTGCCCTCCTCACATTATTAAAACATCACTTACCAAACCAGCAATGCACCTCTGGAAATGAGATTATTCAGGAAATACTGCTGCTTGAGAAGGGAGAGACTTGGCCTCCAGCCTGGTGCTGAGCTGACCCCAGGCAGGCAGGTGGCTGCTGATGGCCACACACTCCAGCATATGGCATTGAGCTTTGTGGGAGCATCAGCATCTCTGAATTCATAATGCTTTTAATTAGCACAGTGGAAAAATGAGCAAAACCAGCATCAAAGTGAGAATAAGTGAAATAGTAAAAGCTTCTGTGACATATAAAGCATGTAAAACAGTTACATTTTAGGCTGGTAATTATTGTCTTCTGGTGATTGAAATATTTAGACCAGAAAAATTCCACTCAGATAAAAGTAACTATCTCTTCATGAAGGATAACAAGTAAAGCATCCTGAGACAGACTTAAATATGATCTCTTGCAATCTCAGGGGCTCAGTTGTTTTCTGACCAGAAAAAACCTGGAGTCCAAACCCTCCACTGGCGTGAGCTGGGGAGAGGGACCAGCCTGCTCTGTTGTTGTTTCCCAGTTCAGCAATCCTGCAATGCCTTTCTCAGCAGAAGGAGTTTGAAGCTCTGGCCAGCACATGCTGTAATCAGCAGCCTGTGTACTGGTTGCCTTTCAGGTTGACAGGGAACCCCACTTTTAATTTGAAGCATATTTAATTCCTCCAGATCGCAGTGCAAAAGATGTCAGATGAGTGAGGTTGTTCTTCAGCTATTTCCTCCAGCTTGGTTTAAAACTTCCTTTGGTCAGCACTCTCACCTGCATGGAGAAAGGCAAAAAGCTACCCTTAAGTATGACAAATTTACTCATTCCATGACTGAAATAATGAATTCACAAAGCAAAATCATTATAAATAATTAAACTTGGCTGCATTATCATACAAAGTAAGATATATTGGTGTATTATTTTGCTACAAAGAATTAAGCTTGTATTTCTTGTGGCATATAAGTCTTATAAACATTTCTTGCTTAGTAAATAACAGTGGAAATGAGTCCTACTCTTCTGGTATGTCATTTTCCTTTTGTGCTAACAGGCAATTAAAGTGTTACGACATTGACAACCTCTCACTGTTCTCCACTCTGCCAGCATTGACTGCAACCTTGAAACAATAACATTCAGACCTAAAAAATTTTCTGGCTGATGTTGCATGACATGAAGTGTGTGTTTTTATTTGCATGACTGCATAAGTGTAATAAAGTTCCCGCTTTAATGGACTTGTGCAAATACCTCTCAGAGGGTGCTAAATTACTTTTCAAATCAAATTTTGTTCCACACTGGAGTGGGACCTCAGAAAAGAGTATGCTTGTTGAAATTTGTTCCAAACCTAATTAAAGGTACTAGAGAATCAGTGCTGAGAGAATCTGCCAGGTGTCTGGATGATGTGATCAGAGACGGTTAAATAAAACTGTCGTACTGCCCTAATCATTATCCTTCCATTTTTTTCCCTGCTTTCCCGTTTATATATTTTCCAGGTGCGGTTAGAGTGGCCAACAGACCTGACAGTGAACCCTCTGGACAACTCCCTGTATGTCCTGGACAACAACATCGTGCTGCAGATCTCCGAGAGCCGGCGCGTGCGGATCATCGCGGGGCGCCCCATCCACTGCCAGGTGCCCGGCATCGATCATTTCCTGGTGAGCAAGGTGGCCATCCACTCCACCCTGGAGTCCGCCCGCGCCATCGCCGTGTCCCACAGCGGCGTCCTCTACATTGCCGAGACCGACGAGAGGAAAATCAACCGCATCCAGCAGGTCACCACCAACGGGGAGATCTCTGTCATTGCTGGAGCCCCGTCGGATTGTGACTGCAAGATTGATCCCAATTGTGATTGTTTTTCAGGTAAGGAGGTGATTTTTATTTCCTGTCTGTCATCTGTTGGGTGTTGCTGGGCTTGGAAGGGCCCTTCAGGGGCAAAGAGAGAGGCAAGAATCTTGACCTCATGTTCAGAATTATTTTATTATTATTATTTTATTATTATTATTCTGGATTTATTATTTTATGATATATATTACATTAAGACTATACTAAAAGGAATAGAGAGAAAAAGTTCCTAGAAGCTTGCCCAGCTAAGAATAGAAAAAGAATGAATAAACAAAGGAGCTCTCTGTGATTCTGTCTCAGAGAGAGCTCAGCCTTTGATTGGCCCTTAATTGTCAACATCCAACATGGGCCAATCACAGATGCACCTGTTGCATTCCACAGCAGCAGATAACCATTGTTTACATTCTTTTTCTGGGGTCTCAGCTTTCCAGAAGGAAAAATCCTAAAGAAAGGATTTTTCACAAAAGATGTCTGTGACAGTTGGGTTTTCTGATAAAGCTGCAGATCAGCAAAGTAACTAGGGGAGGGAGGGACAAGCAGTGATTGGGTTTCCTTGGAAAGCCCAAAACCTAATCAGCAGATCTTCAGGAATTTAATCCATTCACTTTTGAGATGTAAGTCTTCCATTGCCACTGGAGGAGCTTCAGGGTGGTGGTAGCTTTTTCTCTTTTGATGCAGTGATTACACACTGTTCAGAATTACTTCCATGTCTGCCTTACTGTGTCATTTGTCAAAGCTGCATTTGCCCCTGTTGAAGGTGGTACCAAATTGTACCTAAATGCTACTGGAACAGGCAGCCCTGCTCAGCAAGAGGTTTCATATCAAGTGCAAAACATCAGCTTATGCCTTCTCATCACTCATGTCATACTGCACCACCAGCAAAATGGTACAAACATATACTGTGCAGAATTCCTTTCTCTTTGTGTGTTTGAAACTGGAGTTATTTCCAGGCCTGCAGTGCACTGCTGGACATTCTCACCAGCACAGCCACTCTCCCCTGCATGCACCAAAACAGAGTTTGGCTCTTTTATTTCATAAAACATAATGGGACAAAGGGCAGCATTCCCATACAGAGGTGTGCAGTATGTTGCCATCTTGTCATCTCTAAGAACTGAACATGTTCAGCTTCATAATAATGTCATAATTCTTAAGCCTCTCATTTCAAGTAAAAGGTTAATTACTGACAGGAAAACATTAAGTATGTCAAGAACAGAGTGGAAAAAATGCAAATGGTCTTCCACAGAAGGTGGGTTACTGACCCAGCATTGTGATGATAATCAAAGGCTCCTGTGCATTGCCAACTGCTGCCAGCTTTAGTGGTGGCTCTAGGACACCAGTGAGGAACAGAATCCTGGACAGGATTCCTATTGAGGAAAACTAGTCTCAGTGCTGAAAAATGAAAAGAACTGTGGCAAATATAATGATTGTGCCAGCCTGGCTTGGTGAAAGGCAGGGTCAGCTTGGCAGAAAGATCCACTGACTTTTCCATTTCCAAGGAAGCCAATAGGCTCGAGAACACCAATAGGGTGGGCTCAAACACTCCAGCAATTTCTTGACTCAGTCAGGAGAAGTAGAAAAATACACACAGTAATGTGGTTTTCCCTAAGAGTGAGGTTTAATATGCTTTCTTGCTATTTACAGGAAATCCTGCTCATGTAAACTCATTTTGATAGACACATACAGACCATGATAATGCAAAAATCCTTTTGAAACCTTAAATGACACAAATCAAGTAAATTGTCAAGAGATATTGAAAGGGATTGTTTCTCAAGGCACTTTTTGGCTACTGTTCTGATTTTGTTTTCCTGCAGTGTTGAGTTTTTAATAAGTATAAACTAATCTTTCTTTCAGTGTCATTTTAGCTGAATTAATGAGTTTTATTTTCTTTTTGTTTACAACACAATTCGGCTTTAACAACACGCCAACAGACAGTAAGTAGGGAATGAAACTTCAGGTATCGCAGTCTTTTCTTTCACAATTCTGCATTAAAGCTTTCCTGAACAGCAGGGTTTGGGACTCAGCAAAAATGCTGTGAATTAGATAATTTATATTCCTGTTTGTCCTCACTGAGACTAATTTAGAATTGCACCAACCTTAGATAATAGGGATTTAATTAGTTGGAAGAGGATATTGTTTTATTGACCTGTAAATGATACTGCAGAGAAGCAGCCTGTCAGGCTTAAGAAGATCAGCTTAACAAGGGCATTAGAGATTGCTAAAATTCCCATTTCTCCTCCAGGTGATGGTGGATATGCCAAAGATGCAAAGCTGAAAGCACCTTCCTCCCTAGCGGTGTCTCCTGATGACACGCTGTACGTGGCAGACCTGGGCAACGTGCGCATCCGCGCCGTGAGCCGCAACCGGGCGCACCTCAGCGACTCCGGCCTGTACGAGATCGCCTCGCCCGCCGACCAGGAGCTCTACCAGTTCACCATCAATGGCACCCACCTGCACACGCTCAACCTCATCACCAGGGACTACATCTACAACTTCTCCTACAGCAGCGACGGGGACGTGGCCACCATCACCAGCAGCAACGGGAACTCGGTGCACATCCGCAGGGACACCAGCGGGCTGCCCCTCTGGGTGGTGGTGCCGGGGGGCCAGGTCTACTGGCTCACCATCAGCAGCAATGGGGTCCTGAAAAGGGTCTATGCCCAAGGCTACAACCTGGCCCTGATGACATATCCTGGAAACACGGGGCTTTTAGCAACCAAGAGCGATGAGAACGGATGGACAACTGTGTATGAGTAAGTCCACGACACTAAATGCCTGCTGCAAGGAGTCCTGTTTTATGGGGACTGAAACTTATATATGAGCAGTAAAACTTTCTTAGACAGTTCTAGCTATTTAAAAAGACACCCTGCTACTAACACTGTGTGAGACAGGACAAGCAGTGCTGTTGCACAAGCTTTTAAAATGAAGCACTGCTGTTTCTTAGGGGCCTAAACCTGTCATATGTAAAATCTCTGTGCACAGTGCCTGTTAAGTGCAGCAGAAATTGCCTGAGATTACACTTCATTTGCATTTTCTTGTTATGAATCTGTTTCTCTAAATGAAAATATGAGATTTTTTTTGTAGCTTAAGTGGTACAGGCAAGTTGTGATATGAATCAGGAATTTGCAAAATTTCTGAAGACAGCAAAAAGGGGAAAATTAGCATGCTCACCAGAGAACGGGGTGTTGCGAAGGAAATTGAGCATCTCAGTGGAAGGAATATCCAAAGACAGGAGTGAGCTTGTCTCTACCAGCAGGGGAGGAAGATATTTAATAATAGCAAATGGATATGTAATAGCAAAAGGCTGTATATAAGGGGAGATGGAAAGGCTTCATAAACAAGACCATTGACAGAACTTCTAAAAAGCAAGACAAGATAATTCAAGATGGAGTCAGGACACCCCAGTCTGAGAACAACCCAAGAGAAAGTTCATTTTTTATTTACAAAGAGGTGCCTTGTATCAGGATTTCTCATTATTTGTAATTATTTGTCATAATCCCTGTTTGAGGATTCAGCAAGTGCTGGATGAAAATTCTGTCCCTAGTTCAGAGTCCTTAAGGAAGATAACGGTACCTATTTTCTGTAGAGCATAGGAGTTCATGGTCAAAAACTAAAATGAAACCCATCTAGGTGAGATTGGAACAAAAAACACATTGATAAGAAGTGAGTTACTGCCTGAGTCACCTGGAGAGGTGGTTGAGTCCCTGTCATTACAGGTTTTTAGAATTATAATTTCTTCAAATGAAAGTAGGATAAAAGCGGCGAAAATGCTGCCTAGTGTGTGAGGGTTTTTATTCAACAGGATGTTTCTTCATCCTGTTCTCTATTATTCTGCCAAAGACTAAATTAATAGGGTAGGCATAAGTATAAGCCATTAGAGAGGGCCTTTTATTACTCTTCCTGGGAAAACAAAAGCATACAGGATCTTCCTGGTTCAGTTATCATTATCAAACATCTGTTGATGGAAATTTCAACTCCCTTGCAATAGCACAAGCTCTCTGATACCCTGGTGCTGTTCAAACACTGATCAGAGTCACCTTTTATAAACAGAACTGACTGTAAATGTATGTATGCTTGTTTTTAATAATTTCAGTGCTGAGAGTTGGCCATTTATATCCCCACTTGATGATGATGTCAGTCCATACCACAGACCAGTGACACTTTCAAAGAGCCTTTACAGTAACTCCATGTCTATTAAAATGCTGAACAGCAGGCCTTGTAGCAGGGCCTTGATTGTTAGAGCATGGGAGAGAGATTATTTTTAGTCATGTACCTTTCAGTCCTGGCATTCCTACTCTCAGTGTCCCACTGACATTGAGCATAAACCATTTCACACTATTGCTCTTGCTATACTATTGCTTGTTCCTCTTTTTAAAGTAGGGCTGAAAGATCTTTTAAAGGACTTTACCTGCTTGCAAGTGCAGTATGTAGTATAGATTTAGTCATTAAGAAGTACCTGTAGCTTGGGAGGATTTATATGAGGTATATGATTAACTCAAGGAAATTTTGCTAAATTAAAGAGTTTTACATACTTTCCCAGCTTTAACTACAGGCTGGGTAACACTGTCCTCACCAATGCTTCGAGTTGTCCAGGATTTGCATGGCCACACACTCTGCCAGCATACATCAGTCAGGGAAAACTAACAGAATTACAACTTTAGCATTGCAAAAACAGCAGCAAAATTAAATAATGTCAATTAAATAAAATAATGTGATTAATATTTATATTCAATCCAATATATTAAGTCATTTTCATAATACATTACAAATTCCTCAATGACTGAAATGCGGAATGTCTGCTCCAGTCAGAGACACAGTGGGCTGTGATCACCTCTGTGCTGAATAGTTGTGCTTTCAGGAGATGCTGCTCACCTGCTGCCATGAATAGGTCATGGGCTGTGATGGCTTTGGTTATCTTTTACCCAGATACTGTTTTCCAGGGAGGTCACATTCTGTAATGACAGCCAATTTCAGTTTGAAGATTAGAAGTTTTTGAAGGGTTTATATGAATTGCTTGTGAGCACTATGAGAATGTATCATTGGAACTAAGAGCAACTTTCAAATTGTTTGAAGTCATCTTTGGTGCTTAAGCTAGATTTGCATTCCCATCCAAAAGTTCAACCCGTGGCACTGTCAAGCTGAAATAGGGACGAGTTAGTTTAACAACACATATCACACATACTTGGGAATATGAGCAAAGATAATGAGCTGTTCAGAACATCTACCTTTATGTCAGATCACTCACAGAGGGAAATTATTAAGAGGTAGAAAACCACCTACAAAAGTACATCCATCTACTCTAATCTGATGGAATTGAAGTGCTGAAAGAGCTCTTGCATACAATTATAGCTAATGTACAATTTTAAGTCATCTAGATTTCTTTTAATATTGTGTCATTAAAGCTGTAAAAGGGGAGGGGAAGCACTGGTCCTCTATTAAATCAAGGACAAGAAAACACCTGCAAGAAACAACTCTGAAAAAATTAATTAGACTGCTTTCCCTTTGAAATGATATAACTCTTAACTGTGCTACACATAGAAATGCAAATGGATTGTGAAGCAATATCCCCATGTGTGCATTTCAAATACTAGTGAGCACTTCCTCATGTGAGTACTGAAATCAATGCAATTATTTGCATGATTAAATGGTCACTGACATGATTAACAGTGGCATAACTGAGCTCCAAATTAACATTAAGAAATATGTCATGATTCCACCCCTATTAGTATGGGTAGGACATTGCAGGAGCTGAGTCCCAGTGTGCTGCTATTCATCATGTGGAAGGTGACAGAACCTGTCCTCAGAGGGCTGAGTTTCTTGGAGCAATCTGGAAGGGGAAAAAAAACCCTTTAGATGATCATGGTGTGGAATCAGTACTGAGACACTGTTCTGAGTGTCCTCCTGAAGTCAGTGGGACCATCTACAGGAGTGAGAGGCCTCTGGCATGTGCTGGGTCTCATTACCAGTCAGCACTTTCTGGCCAGCCAGGCAGGAACAGTTTATCCCATTTTCAGCTAGACAGGGAGTTTTGTATTTCAGCAGCTGCACTATCAGCAGCCAAACTGGATCCTTAGTGAAGATGGATCCCATGTCTTGAACACAAGTACATTGCAATAAACCAGCTGTATTTGCACCTTAAAAATGCAGTTTTGGGGGATTTTCTGTGGTACAGTAGCAAATCCAAATAACCTACCAAGCTGTCACACCTGCTTGGTCAAGCAGTAAATGAAATATAACTGCCTGATGTTCATGGAGTTTTCTAATGATGAAAAGTAGTGATCTGAGTCAATTTTAGTCCCTGCCTGTGGCACCCAGTCAACTTGCACAGAACCATCATAAGGGGAGAATGTCAATAAGTCACACAATATATATAAGGGCAGTGAGAGGTGAAAAGGAGAGAGATTATTTTTAATTTATAATTTGATTAATTTTAACTTATTTGTTAAAAAACCACAAAATGGTCACTAGTTCATTCTCTAGTGTTTGTTTGGAAAATAGCAGCTCTATTTTTCTTTCTTAATATTGGAGGGAAGATAAAAAGATCCTGATATTTTTTCATCAATACTTCTTGTGACATATAGATTTTGTCTGACTAATTAGGGGCAAGTAAAGATCCTAGAGAAATTATGCCAATACCTGAAAGGGAAGAACAAAACCAGATCATCTGCTGATGTGAATTGGAGCTTCATTGGCAACAGTGCAGTTCTGCCAGCTGATGTACTGGTTTGGTCTGTGAGAGGAGACAACTAATAAAACATGAAAACTTAATTATACTTTCATACCTGCACAATAAGTTTCTGCTTTATGAAGATGAGTTGGTTTTGCTCATGCAAATACTCTGCAATATCAGTGAGTTGTCTTAGGTGAATAAAAACATGTCAGCATCAATAAGATTTTTAAGATGTGAAGCATTATTATGGAACAATATCATGCACCAAGCAATGCTTTGTGCTGGTTTCTGTGTGAACCGTCAGAAAGAAGAAATATGTTGATAGAACTGAAATGACCTGTTAGAAATGCTGCTCCAGAGCTCTGGAATTAATTATTGACTTTTTGGTAACATGGCCTGATTCACAATCAAGTACTTTGAGCTGCAAGAATTTCTTTAGCACTGATGAAGTTTAGGTGAACTGAAATGTAGTGCTCTGGATTCTAGGTGAGAAGCTCCTGCTGATTTAAGTAGACCCATGGGAAACAAAACACAAGAGCAAAACCCATGTAGGCAACTTATTTCCTGCAGATTTCAATCTAATTTTATCACTGTTGTTACGCTTTAGGTCCCCTTTTTGCATTCACCACTCATATTATGTGCTTCACACATCTGTGACAAAAGGCAGCTTTTAAGTGTTGCAGAAGGTAAGAACTGGTTTTATTTAATTTTATGGGTATGAAAATGCTGTTTTAGGGTGAGTTGGATGCCTGACCACCGAGTGACCTCCAGTGGCCTCGCTCCTGCATCGCAGCCCACTGCGGAAGCCCCAGCCGTGAGCAGCACAGAAACCTCTGGCAGGGGCTGTGTGATGTAGGTAGCATCTCACAGTATTCACAGTTGTATCTGATCCAGCACCTCTGAAAAAGACTCCTAGCAGGAATTCAGACTAGGTACTGAATGCATTTAGAGTGACTAAATGGACCAATTCTTACCTTTTTACATACTGCACAGTGTTGACAATGCTTCCCACTTCTTTTACTATTTTTTCTGCTTTTAGGAGTATCTGCACGACAACAGGGGTGTGTTTTGATGACTCTTTAACATCATTTTGCAGGTATGACTCTGATGGCCACCTGACCAATGCAACCTTCCCGACAGGGGAAGTCAGCAGCTTCCACAGCGATGTTGAAAAACTGACACGAGTGGAACTTGATACTTCAAACAGGGAGAATGTGATCACAGCCACAAACTTCTCAGCTACCTCTACAATATATACTTTAAAACAAGGTAGTAAAAGCATTTCTGTTATTTCTTCCCTAATCACTAGACATTACTGCATTCTTAACTGTCAGCCAGAAAAAAAAAAAAACACATTAGAATTAGTTCATTTGTTTCTTCCATGTTTCAGCACCAACAGCTACAACTCTGCTGGGCTACCAGTTAGAAACAACCACAAGTGAATTCTTCTTTTCCTAGAAGAATTCCATGGATAAAACCTTATTATTGAAATCTCTGATGTCTCCAGGCTTTACATGCTACTTTCTGCTGCAGTATTTGGAGTACTTGAACTAACTTTCAATACACTGAGCTTTGTTATTTTAAGAAATACTTCCCAGAAGAATGACAGGTTCCACTGACATTTTAGCACTGAAATGCCGCCTTTGGCCAATACTGTGTATTCTTCCTGGTAGTTCTGTGACCTGGTGACAGCACTTGTAGGAAAGGGGAGAATGTGGCCCATCTCTGCTAGTGGCTACCTCGGGGATTAGATTTTGACTCTACCCCTGTAAACACCACAGTATTTCCCTGGTAATATCATGTATCTCAAAAAAACCCTGCTTTCTGCCTAATAGAAGTGTGCCAGTGTCTTCCTGCAGATTTTGCAGATTTATCACCAGAGTTCTGGGTTTACATAGTTTAATCGATCTGGGGTCTTTTGTCCTTGTTGGGATTTTTTGTTGTCAATGGATTACTCAGGCTTTGAGAGAGCAGGTGCTGGGAAATAGCTCTCTGATGTCTTTCCAGGTCTGCTGTAAAAAAGCTTTGTAATTGAGCTCATCACAGAAGTTTTCTTTCTCTCAAGTTTTGATCTATAAGAAAAAACTAGGAAGAACTCACCTCAAAAGATACCCATGCATTCCTCTTTACTATTGTGTGGTAGAGACAGCACTGCATAAATAGAAATAATTATATTGTTCTGTCTCCTGCTAAGCTTTGTCCAAGTGACTCCATCTGCTCTCTGCACCGTCTGCTGCCTGATCTGTCTGTCCTTAAATCTGAAACTCTTCAAAGTTGTTAAATTATCAAAGTCTATCTCAGGAAAGTGCTTGCTCACAACAGGCAGTGCCAGAAATTAACAGCTCTAATTATTATTATATATGTCTCATAAATTTATATAATTTACATGTTTACATATCTCTGAAAAACTTGCACAAAGCACCCTGTGAACAGCCAGTCAGATGTAATATCCTTACATCCAATTATCTTTACTTTCTGGCATACCCTACCTACTATTTTCCTTGTATTCATATCTCAAGAGCTGGACCAGTTACTTCCATGTGGACTGGTTTTAAAAAAAGGATGCTTTGGATACTCCCTAGCTGGAGTGAGTTCAGTCTCACTGTAAGGGTGAGACTTCAGTTTTGTATGTTAGCACTAAACTCAGGCTTATGTTGGTGTTCCCTCTGCAGCTGAGCTGCAGGAACCTCCATATCCCAGCTCTGCCTGCAGAGGAGGAATTGCACTGCCCAGGCAAGGGAACGGAACTCCAGTGTATGGTGCCTTCATTTACTCAGTGGAGACCTGCTCTGAACCCTCCACCCACTTCTGGTAGTTCTGGGGAGAAGAGGGAGGCTGTGCTGGGTCACCCCAGCTCCCTTAACAGCCCTCTGTGGCACAGTCCTGAGTCCCTGGAGCTGCTCACTGTGCCACCACTGCTGATCCATTCATTTTTCTGGCCACAGTCACTTCCCAGTTGTTCTGTTGCACCACAAGCTTCAGCCTTGTGGCTGATCATCCCTGTGCCTCAGCCCTGGGTTCTGCTGCTAATGGGGAAGAGTAAAAGCTTTTTGTACAGTGACACAGAGAAAATGGGAGACTGGCTGTCAGCCTAGATATTTGGAAACCAGCTTTCTTGTTTGACCTCAGATACTCATGCAGTTTTTCAAGCTGTACATTTTCCTGTTTCCTGCAACATGCTAAGATCATCACAATATTGATGGTCAGTACTCAGCTTATGGTTTTACACACTTTTAAGCTGAAAGCAAAAATCCTTTATTCCTGATGCAGGAAACCTTCACAATGGAAATCATCAGGCCAAATGTAATAAAAAGCTCTTCACACTTGGGAAGGTCTGGAGGTTACAGCTTGCAAAACTCACACTGTGGTTGGGGTTCAGCTGTCTGTAACCTCCCTGGGTTACAAACTGAGCCCTGCTGTGCCTAAAATTTGGTTTATAAATCTGGAGATCTGCACTTCTCTCTGTTCCCTGAATTTTGTTGTTTTTTGACAGATAACACACAGAACATCTACAGGATCAGCCCAGATGGGTCCCTGAGAGTCACCTTTGCCAGTGGAATGGAAATCACTCTGAACACAGAACCTCACATTCTAGCAGGGGTTGTCAGCCCCACGCTGGGGAAGTGCAATATCTCCCTTCCTGGAGAGCATAACTCGAATCTCATTGAATGGAGGCAAAGGAGGGAGCAGACCAAAGGCAATATCTCTACATTTGAGAGAAGGCTGAGGGTAAGGCTTCCTCTTGTGTAAGTGTAGTGTTCCCTTTGAAAGCCATTGAAGTAAAATCATGTTGAAATGTTATACTTCATAAGAATGAAAATTTTGTATCAGTGGTGGGCCCCAGCCATGAATTTCAAAACTAAACTTCTCCAACAGTTTCAGGGATGTTTGATCTCTGTTTGATTTTGATTGTAAGATTTGACCTCAAGACATAATTAGTTCTTTTCTTCCCATTCTTTTTCAACTAAGAACTTAATTATGGCTTTGGAAGAAGCTATGAGCAAAGGACAGTGCATAGTTACTCTGGCACAGCAGCAAAGTTGGGGCCACTTTTTGCATGTCTCAGATCTATCAACCCTTTTTATTCTGGGGGAGCTGAGGGGTGCCAGCGCTGCCCAGGGCAGAGCCTCTTGCAGGACACACTTTGGGTGTCTTTCCTTGGACTCAGAGTGATGTGGAGCCTCCCTGTGTATCCAGACAGGCTGTGTATTAATTCTGCCCTCTCCCACATGCTCAGAAACCCCCAACTCCCTCTGGCTGGGTTACACCACAGCTCCAAGAAAGACTTGCTTTAACATTGCGTCGTTGGTTTATTTTTACCTGTGAGTACAATGACAGATGGTCAACATTTAGCATTTAATTACATAACACCATGGCTCAAAGAGATTGCTACTTTGCTAAACAGGTTTTTTATTAAATCAGTTCTGGTTTTCACATGAATACCACTTAAAATGCCTGTACCAATAGTACAACTGGGAATTTTTGCCTTAAAAATATTGTGCTATTGACTACAACCTTTCTGGATAGGAATTATGTCTGAAGGTACACCCGTTAGCTCTGAAAATATAGAGATGGTTATTAAAATCGCTGGATTGTCAAAACCACCAAAATCAAAACCATCTCATTTTGATTATGAGATACTATAGATTTTTTTAAGCGTACCATCTGTTTGCTTTTGAACTGCTCAATCAAAAATGCAAGACTTGGAAGATCTGGCCAGACTGGGCACTGTATGTAAAACACCTGTTTGAAAGGGCATTGTTCAGATTTGACAGTCACAGTTACTTTTTAGGATCTTGCAAGCAGGCAGAAGCTTCTTTTAGTTCTTCTTGCCCACCTCCTGCCTCCTTCCTCTCTAAATTAGTGAGGCCTCATAGCCCTGTCTGGGGAGGTAACTGAACTTAGCACTGTGACAAACATGTTAAGATGGCAGGATCCAAACTGTGCTTCCTTGGCTCATGTTGCCCATTTAGTTGGAGGCTTTCTGTGCAACTTTGTGCTTAAATAACAGTATGGCACATTTTTCTACAAGAATCTTATGTAAAAAGATGGTAAACAGAAAGGATTTAACCAGTCATCTATTCTGCTTACATTGCTAAGGACTGGTTGTTCATCACAATTCTGTTTAATACAACCACTTCATCTTGCAGAGTTTCTCCATTATGCAGTTTGTATTTTCTGTTGTTGAAATTGACTGCAGTTTCTTTTGCATTTTCACTTGTTTTTATGTGATCTTTAACACTGCCTGGCAAAAAACAAAAAAAAAAAAAAAAAGGAAATTCACAAATTGGTCAGGATTAAATGCATTAAATGCATTCTGGCTGGAGACATAAGATGTTCATTGAAATATTGCAGCACTGAGGGTATCCAGAGGTCAGCTGATTGACCTGCCTTTGGAATAGGCTGTTGGTGGACAAATCACTCATGTATTCCTCCTCCTTCCCCTTCACTTTCATCCAGAGAGAGGATGGAAGGTGAAAGACAAGTATAAGAATAATTTTGGTATGCTGATGTCTTTTACTCTTTGTCCTTCTAAAGTATGCACTAACAAAAGAGCTCTTGAACATTGCCTTCTTATTTCTGTAAGCTGTGCCTTTTTATACCTACCCAAGATCAAGAGGACTTAGGAATTGTCCCCTGCCTGCTCAGAAGGACAAGCCAGGTGCCTGTATTGCAGTCCTGGCTGTACTGAGCTCTAGGACTGTTGTTCTGAGAGCTCTCAGGGAACCTGGTGGGATAGCACAGGTTCCTCTAAAAGGAGGGTTTTAGAGTGGAAAGGATGAGAAGTGTTAGAATTATAGAATCATTTATATTTGAAAAGACCTCTAAGATCATCAAGTCCAATTGTATTCTGCAAAAAGGAGCCACCATGTAAATAGGCACAAGAGAAAGGGACAGAGGGACTGCTGAGCCTGGTAAGACCATGAAGAAGGACTTTGGAGAATAGCAGAAATATCTGGATCCTGGAGTTCATCTGTAGCACTGAGATGCCTGCATGGTATGCTGGTGGAATGGAGTCACTGGAGATGGAAGGAGCTGGAACAGTAGAGCAAAGGAATCTACCCAGACACAGCTCTCTTTTCTTGGTGGTTATAGGAAATGCAGCACAGCAGGAACAAAAGAACCATCCTATAGTGTGTTTGGAACAGTATACCAAATAATGAAATGCATTTAGTGCTTGCTGTGGACAGATCCTTGAGTACTGCTGGGAAAAAAAATAGTATCATTGAAAGTCATTATGCTGGATGCGATTCTGGACAGACCTTCTGAAAACTTTTAGTGAGTTATATTTTTAAAATAAAGTATTTAAATACTTAATATGCCATGCCTGGCACAATAGGAAGTGTGTTAGAAAGCTTGCAATGTAGGGCAGAAAGAACTGTGCTGAACTTTGAAAATACATGTAAAGAAAAGCTCTGGGGACTGGAGCAGTTCTCAATGGAAATGAACAGACTTGCAGGAGCCCTCAGTTAAAGAAAAAACAGCACAATGGAAGAGTTTTCTAAGAGAGAAAAAAATAGCATAGAAATGAGGTATAAAGATGTTACTTAGAAATCAGTCCTGATACCATCAGTGAAACAAATGGCTTTGACTGCTAAAAGGTATAAATTAGAAGGCAGGTAGCTGGGGATGAGATAAAGGATGACCTACTTGAAGAGAAGAAAGAGAATAAAGCTTTTCCTTATCTGCCTGGTCCTAACTTTTTTAATTCCAGTAGCAATTAGCAACAATCTTGAAAGCATGTGACTCTATTAGTTTTATTTCCAGTTTTGGAAAAAGGCCACTGTTAGCATGTTCTGAATAATGCTGGAAATATTGGGTTTTAAAAGATTGGATTTCTGCATGGTGTGAATTCCCTGCTCTGGAGATAGGACAGAAGTTAACTGAAATGCTGGAACAGTCATCTAACTTTATCTCAGGGTCTAAATCAATGTGGGAAACAGAAATTAACCACAGGTTTCCTTTAAGTGAAGAACTGCTTGCCCCAGCACTTCCTGAACATATATAAAACAGTCTGTGGGCATGTATGCATTTTATATTAATAATAAATCTATGTACAATCAGGCATTTTAACATCAATCTTAATCTAGCAAGACTTCTTTTTTATCAATTGAACTGCTATTTTAATTGACTTCTAAAAATGAAGCAAAGACTGCTGTTAAATCTGAGGAGCACGATGCATAGTAATACACTGATTAGAATGCAGCTCTGCTCCCTCCTGACTTTTGCATAACTTGAGGAACGTAGCATTGGATGCAGTCCAGGTTTTATAACTGAATGTCTACAAAATTGAAAATTGAATGCTTGGCCAGTCTTAATTTTTTTTTTTTAATTTGTTTTTTAATAACAACAACAAAAGTAACTCACTGGCCTCAGTTCAAAAGTCCTGCAGACTCAGGCTTTGACAGCCATGTTGATTATTGCACTTAGCAAATGATCTCTCTTTATTTACCAGTCTTACAGCAAATTCTAAAGATGGGACCAAGTCCTCTGCCAGGGTGTATGAGCTTGCATTGGCTCAAACCAAAACACAGACAAGGAAAGAATGCAATTATCTCATCTGGCTTACATATCAGGCAGGGTGGAAATTAAATCAAAAGACGTGCACGTTTATGTGATATTTACACTGCAAATTTCTAGCTAAAAATTTATGGGAGTAGAGTCAACAAATGTTTTAAAAATATAGAATAAATATATATTTTATTTACTTCTAACATTACTGAAATCAGCTGAATTTTCTCCCTATTTTCATTAGCTGGTATTCCAGCCTGACATTGCTTTCAGAAACCAGTTTTCCCTGGCTCATAGCAGAGCACAAGCTCCAGCCACTCTCAGGGGGCTCCTTGCTATGGTTTATGTATCTTGGAGGAGGCATCTCATGAAGCCACTGGGATTTGAAATCAGCTTGTCAATAGCAGCATTGAGATGAGTCCTCCTACCCATTTATGATCCTGTCTTGCTTTGAGAAGGGTGTTAAACTTCACTTTAATAGAAGAAAGTAAACAAATGGGACATAAAATGTGCAATATAAGGAAAGTATTTTAACCTTATTTTAACTCTGTGAGTTTTCAATTACTGCTGCTTTCCACTTCACTGCTAATTCTGCCTCTCTTTGGTTTTCATTCTTATTTTTTGTATAGTCTCTGAAATTCAGATTGCAAGCAATTTGTTTTCAAGGCTCTTCTTTCTCCTAACTGCAGTCTACAATGACAGTAATAGCAATAAGAACATTAAACATGTACATGGAACATAAATGAATAAGACACAGGGTATGCCTCCTGCTTGCTTTTCAGTTATTTTTCCACCAAGAAAAATTAAAATTTCAGAAATTTTAGGAAGTTTGCTAAAAATATATCATATTAAACTTAAACCATCAGTCTGTATACAAGCAAATATAGTTGAACTGAGCATCACATTTTGCTTGGGCTCCTTAACTATCATTAGAGCATAAATTGTAATAGTTACAGCAGTCTACAGGGGTATATAGGTATTTTACAGCTATTGTAAATGAACACTATTAAAGTTAGACATGTGTGTATATAAAACTCCAGAAATGGTAGTTGAAGAAAGAACACCTGCTTTTCTAGATTCTGTGATTATTTTGTATCTAAAAACAGAACAAAAAAGAAATGTTCATTCTAATCACATCTTGAATTATTAACCAGGGTTTATTAACCCTTTACTCTGTGCCTGTGCCTCCTGGTCTCAGAGAGGAGCAAGGACTGAGCCCCACTCTGTGCTGACACCTGCACTGGCATTGTCTGTGCTGTCAGGAAGTCATTCATGGGAACAGAGTGTTCAGATAAAATGTGGTAGATTAATGCAACAAGCACATTGGGCATTGATCTGAAAAAGACATGTCAATGAACAATATTTTATGGTTCCTTAAATTATTTATCAGATTTAAATGGTGTTTAATAGGGACTTCCCAGTGACTGAATGATCTAAAGATGCCATCCTGTAAAGATGATGATAGCACTGGATAAATGTATTTTGTCTTCATGAGTCTGACTCAGTTCTGAACTTGATTTCAAGTGGAGCACTGGGCTGTGTCCCACCTGTCAGACACAGCAGTTGCTGCTCCCAGATGTGGTGAGAGCAGCAAGGAGCATGGCCAGTACCAGGCACGGCTGCTGCTGGCTCTCAGAGTCTGGGGGGGAGGTGGCTTTGTGAGGACACTGCTGAGCAGGGTCAGCTCTGCCCTTTGCAGCACCACGGTGTGACCTGGGCGGTGGGGGCTGTCCCAGAGCACCAGCTGACCTGTTGGTGTTAACAGAATTCAAGAGAGGATGCGAGATACTAGATCTTTCTTAGTGTGTGGATTTAACTACACATCTCTGGCTGAAATCAAGAATTTAATCCACAGCTGAGAAGAAAGAAGAAAAATTCAGGAAAAGGTGAGAACAGAGGTGAGGGTTTATACCATGGAAACATCTTGTAATGCCAAATATAATAATACTGAGTGCAAGGAACAATTTTTCCGTTTCTCATCTGAATATTTTCTCTTTTCTTGTCTTCACTAAGGCCCAACTCACAAAGTTAAAGCATTGCTCATTTTGATTAGGGCTGACACAGACCTGTCAGCCTTGTGTTCTTACTGTACTGTACCTCTGTGTTCAGACCCACAACAGAAACCTGCTCTCCATTGACTTTGACCACGTGACCAGAACAGGGAAGATTTATGATGATCATCGGAAATTCACTCTTCGGATCATGTACGACCAGACAGGACGCCCCATTTTGTGGTCCCCCATCAGCAAGTACAATGAGGTCAATATCACTTATTCCCACTCTGGATTGGTCACCTACATCCAAAGAGGAACCTGGACTGAGAAAATGGAGTATGATGCAAGTGGGAACATCGTCTCCAGAACATGGGCAGATGGTAAAATATGGAGTTACACATATCTAGAAAAGGTAAATTATTTTAAAAGTGGGGTTTATGCCAAGGCAAAAAAAAATTGGGGTTTATTATATTTAATTTCTATATTGTATTTATTTATTATATTTATTATATAATTTTTTGAACTATGTTATAATGCTGCCTCTTGCAAGAGTATTTAAGACTTTTAAAACAGAAAATGCATAGAATTACATAACTAGATAAAAATGTCTCTGGATATGCTCAGACCTACATATCACCTGCTCAAACCTGACACAGTTTAGTTCTGAAGAAAGTTATCAGCACCTCAGGCTTGTTTAATTGGTAAATCAAAGCAACTTTTCCATCTCAGTCCAAGTTCAAGTGAACAAAGGACACTCTAACTGCTGAAAATCATGTTGCTGCTCTGGATAACAGTCAGAAAGATAACAGTCCTGAAAGAGAACTTTTTCTCCCCACAAACAGTTCTTTCAAGCCAAAATTAGGAACCCATGAGCACAAGCTTACGTATTCAATGTTGTATTTTAAACAAGGGAGGATTGATCCTGTGAGAAAGCTTACTGCAGTATTTATGGGGGCCATTCTGGGGAGAAATACTGATATGAAATAATTTATTGCTCTGCTTTTGTGGTGACTTTGCATCTAAATTCCCTGAATATTGTAAGTTCCATGTATGTCTAGAGGCAATGGTCACAAAATATGGAGGTAAATATTGTACAAACCAAGGAGGACCATCTTCATCTGTAGTAGCATTTTGTTTGGTCTTGTCTTTCAAAACCAGAAAGCCAGTCTGTATTTTTAAAGCTTTCAGAACTCAGTGCAAACTCATATGCAAAATTTTTTAAATAGCAGCATCTTGGACTATCCAATACACCCAGAGTTAGCAGAACATTTTCTCTGAACCTGTAAACCACAGGAAAAGGCTATGGGGGGTGTGGGGCAGAAGAGGTAACATTGACAGGAGGAAATCCACACAGAAAATCCAGTGACTTTGAAGTTACTTGTATATTAAAGAGTTCAAAATGTGTACTTTTAAGATAAACTCTGCTGTACTTATTTTTAATGTATTTAAGATCCTCAAAAACCTTAAACCTAACCCAGTGAAAAAAAATGATCAAGACTGGAAAATGCATAGAAATGTGATTCCTTCTTGTCTGCATGCAGTGTGGTTCTTGCATGTGTTAACAAGATTGGCAAACCCCAGGAGCTTCAGAAGTTTGTTTCAGATAAATTTGTCAGGGCTTTTTTTTGTCTGTATGCTCTTTAGCAAATTACAAGTAAACAGGCATTTTCGACAGCTTTCAAATATTTGGGCAATGGGCCTTTTGGAGGAATCTTTTACTTTTTTCTTTGGACCTAATGGACTGTAATTTTGGAAAGATGTATGCTTCTTATCTTTCCAAACCACTTTGTTTGTTCTTACTTTATGATGAGCTTATAAATAAAGTCATATAACTTAACACCGTTATTCTAGAATTCTACACAAAAGGCCAAATCCTGATCTTGTAGAAGCAGTGGCAAAAGCTTACTGGTTCAGGTAGCAGCTTGGGTAATGCAGTAACTTGTCATTAAAATTATGGAAAGTCATTCACACCATGGGCAATAATCTCCCAGCTATTTAATGTACTTCCGTGACTGTTGTTTCTTGTGCCAAAGAAAGATTAATTCACTGTCAAAATTAGACATTGAAATGTAACTTTGTGGCTTCATTAAAGTCAATAACTCATTGTGTTAATTATGTAATGATTGCTAAAGGTTTTCTGAAGCCTTGTAAGACCCAATGATTCCTTACATTAAAAAAAAATCAATTATATAGGTCACTTCCAATTCATAGTTATTTAATTCTTCATTTTTATCACTAGATGAGTTAATTGTACACCTTCAAAAATTTCTGCCCCTTAGAAAATTAGCTCAAATAAATAAGATTTTAAAAAGCACTATAACATTAGCGTTGTTAATAATTCTTACTGAGAATGAGATTCAGTTCCTCTTGTTTGGTCACTTTTGTGAATTAGTTAAAACTGTTGTAAAATCTCCTGAATGCTCCAAACTCACTTTCAAAATCTGGCAGACAAAACAGATGAGTGTCTGTGTGTGTCTGTTGGACAGAAATGACATCTAGTGGTGATGCTCAGCATTTGTCTATTCCCAGCAGAGCCCCCAGTAATTGGCCACTGGCTGTTTGTCTTGATACGCCATACGGCATCAATCATTATGTGGTTGACCAGGCTCTGGTTGCTTTAATAAAATGACAGATTTTTGGATGTTTTATGAGCTACCCTCTGAAATCCTTTAAAACAATTAGAACCCAATTTGTGCAGTGTTGAAAAATCTATTGTAATGTTATTAGGATGAATTGGGAATTAATTTTTTTTCTTTATGGTATCCTCTAATAGGCTTGAGAGGATACTCAGCCTCCAGCCCTTGTACTGTCTATCTTTTTATTATCCTGGACAATAGTGAAAAAGCCAAAGCACTTTTACAAAGTGCTGTAAAAATGGTACACAGGGGCACTAAAGTTATATTGGGGATGTTTCTGATATTGTTATTCATACTCTGTCAATGGCAGACAGCTTAAAAACAGGCACGGGAGCAGTATATAGAGAGAGGCATCACAGCAGGGCTAGGAGAGAGTTCAGCCAGTGGTTTACTGCAGACTGGAGACTCTTGACTGAAGGTGGAAACAAAACAAACACGGTGCATGTTGGAAATGGTTGGTGGAGCAGCAATAAAGTGATAGAAAAGGCTGGGTGTGAAGGTCTGCTGTCACCAGTTGGCAGAGGGGGAGCTGGAGTGCCATATGTTGGTGCTGTACAGGTGACAGATGTCTTTTGCCAAGGGCAGGAAGAGACACATCTTGGGCAGGCAGGGGGCTGGGGGTGCAGAGAGGATGGCCAAGGCTGAGCCTATCTCTGGCCCTTTGAATGGGCAGTTGGTTTATTTGCTAGAGAAAACTGGCTGAGGGCCAGTGTTGCTTAACACACTGCAGGGCTGATCTTAACGTGTTTTCTTCCCAGAGAAGATTTTTGAGCTTAGAGGGGAAAAGATCCTAGTTTTCTGATTTCTTTCCCTAATACTCTCTGACAAAGGAGTCATGCTGTTCCATGTAAGGCTTTGTTTTGTGTGAGGTCTCAGTCCTGCAGATGCCTGACAAATTTGCTTATGTGCCTGGTAGGTTTGAGCTGTGGGCTAAGAGCTGGGCAGTGTTGGTGCTCCAGCACACCTCAGACAAGGCAAGGAATGTACAGTGCTCTGGTTCAGCCAAGCCACTTACTAGAGCTGGGGCAAGGTGACAAAGCTCCCCATAGATTTTCAGTCTGTGTTTTCAATATCTTTGTTTCAACAGTGACTGTTCACCTGCCAGCTTGTGATCTGTGACACTGTAACTTTCCATGGTGGGTGGGAAGGCCTACAGAACCCAAACTTTAATTATCAATAGAAAAAATCTGATGTGCTTTCACATTCATCTGCCAGATTTCATTAATGAGCCACAATTAACCAACACAGGGCAAATACCAAGTACCTGTACAGAAATTATAGTCTTTGTAAACATTAAAAATAAGCAACAGAAGTAGTCACACCAAAGAATCTGCAGAGTATTTTCATCCATCTGTAGGCATGGAGATATTATGAACTCTGGGACCATGCAGATATACAGGAAAAGGGCTAGGTCTGTGCTGGAGATAAGCAGAATGCCAATAAAAGCTAAACACCTTGTACATGCACAAATTTCCCCTTTCCAGCTCCTCTAGACACATCTGCTGGTGCCTGTGTGTGAGGAAGAGGTTCCCTCTGTTTTTAGGGCTTCCTGAGAGGATGCCCTAAATATTTCAAAGCGACATAGCAAGTCAGCATGAGGCTGAAATGCTACTGAGAGCCACATCTGCCTTCCAGTTTGGAGGCCCTTAGCTCTAGACTTGCTATGCTTCTCCTCCTGTTTTGTACCACCTTTCTGGCCAGGTCTCCTGGAGCTGAAAGCTTCACTTGTAATTGTACAAACAGTAAGAACAAACTACAAGAGTGAGTGGTTGTTTCAGGGTTTCCATAGGCTGCAGGCTCTCCCTAGCTGGCTCCCCGTGTGCCTGGTGCCCCCTGACCGTGCCGTTGCTGTTTGCTTGCAGTCGGTGATGCTCCTGCTGCACAGCCAGCGGCGCTACATCTTCGAGTACGACCAGTCGGAGTCGCTGCAGTCGGTGACGATGCCCAGCATGGTGCGCCACGCGCTGCAGACCATGCTGTCCGTGGGCTACTACCGCAACATCTACACCCCGCCCGACAGCGGAGCCGCCTTCGTGCAGGACCTGGCCCGCGACGGGCGGCTGCTGCAGACCCTGTACCCCGGCACGGGCCGCAGGGTCCTCTACAAGTACACCAAACAGTCCCGGCTCTCCGAGATCCTCTACGATACCACGCAAGTCACCTTCACCTACGAGGAGTCTTCTGGGGTTATTAAAACAATACATTTAATGCACGATGGGTTCATCTGTACCATCAGATACAGGCAAACAGGTTTGTCTAAGTGTGGCTGCTTTGCTAAAGTTTTTGTCTCCTCATTCCTCATTCGCAACACCCTGATCTTGCACTTACCTGGCGTGAAATTCCATTATTTTTATGTCTACAAGTTCTTATATTTTATGTTTCGCTAGAAAAATATGTGTGTATATCTCTGTGTCTGTGTCCATAGGTGAATATAGCTGTCCCACTTGAAATACAGTTTTCTTTTTATTGCTTGGTATGGAATAGCTCTTAGGATGTTTTGTTGGTTTTATTCCTCTGTGTGGATATTTGCTAAATACTAAATCAAGTTGGTTTATTGTTTGTATTTTCAAGTTTCCCTGTTTGCACTGTAATATAATATAAATTCAAAAGGACTGCTTACATGAAAAAGAAAATCACCATGCGAAATAATTTTAGTTTAGAATTATCTTGTAAGTAAACAGAAATCATAATTATGAATAAAACAGCATTCACTTAAACAAATATTAATAAAATATAAATAATTTGTAGAGCAAGCATTAATGAAGGTTTGTGAGAAAACAGTCTAACATATTCTTAGTTAATGGTATTTTCTGAGAGAGCTAAGGAGTAGTAAGCCTAAAGGGCACACCTGAGGTCGTCTCCTGTCTGTCCTAGATCTGTAGGGTAAAGTAAACCAGGGACATAATTCTTGTTTTTCCTCTTTCCCATATTTGTTTTGGACAGGTCCACTTATTGGTCGCCAAATCTTCAGGTTTAGTGAAGAAGGGCTTGTAAATGCCAGATTTGACTACAGCTATAACAACTTCCGTGTCACCAGCATGCAGGCCATGATCAACGAGACGCCCCTCCCCATAGATCTGTACCGTTATGTCGATGTTTCTGGCAGGACTGAACAATTTGGGAAATTCAGTGTCATTAACTACGATTTAAACCAAGTGATAACCACCACTGTGATGAAGCATACCAAAATCTTCAGTGCCAATGGTCAGGTGATAGAAGTTCAGTATGAAATTCTCAAGTCTATTGCTTACTGGATGACCATCCAGTATGATAACATGGGTCGCATGGTGATCTGTGACATACGTGTGGGGGTAGATGCCAACATAACGAGGTATTTTTACGAATATGACGCTGATGGTCAGCTCCAGACTGTGTCTGTGAATGATAAAACCCAGTGGCGCTACAGCTACGACCTTAATGGCAACATCAACTTGCTGAGCCACGGGAACAGCGCGCGCCTCACTCCTCTGAGATACGACCTGAGAGATCGCATTACCAGGCTTGGGGAAATTCAATATAAAATGGACGAAGATGGTTTTCTCAGGCAAAGAGGCAATGAGATCTTCGAGTACAACTCTAATGGTTTGCTGAACAAAGCCTATAACAAAGTGTCTGGCTGGACTGTGCAATACTGTTATGATGGTCTTGGAAGACGAGTTGCAAGCAAATCAAGCCTAGGACAACACTTACAGTTCTTTTATGCTGATCTCTCCAACCCAATAAGAGTTACTCACTTGTACAATCATACTAGCTCAGAAATAACATCCCTATATTATGATCTGCAAGGTCATCTCATTGCAATGGAATTAAGCAGTGGAGAAGAATATTATGTTGCTTGCGATAACACTGGGACGCCTCTAGCTGTGTTTAGCAGTCGAGGCCAAGTCATAAAAGAAATTTTGTACACCCCTTATGGAGAGATCTACCAGGACACCAATCCAGATTTTGAGGTTATCATTGGTTTTCATGGAGGACTCTATGATCCCCTTACTAAATTAGTCCATCTGGGGCAGCGTGACTATGATGTCATTGCTGGTCGGTGGACGACACCAAATCATCGTATATGGAAGCACCTGAATGCTGTCCCACAACCATTTAATCTCTACTCGTTTGAAAATAATTACCCAGTTGGCAAAATCCAAGACGTTGCTAAGTATACAACAGGTAAAAGTACCCCGTCTCTCATGAAAATGTCTCTAACGAAAATAAAACTTCCTCTTGAATTGTAGTATGGATTCAACATTCCGGAAATCTTTTGCATGCAAAAAGTCTCTAATCTTAAATCTATTGAAGTAATTTATTTAATAGATTGCATCTTACTGAGCTTGATCTGTTTTCTCTAACATTTATAGTAACCAAGAAAATAATTAATAGCTGCTTCTGTTGCTTTTCTCAATGCTAAAATAAGGGGAAGAATGGAAGCAGCTTAATTTGAATTTTTTCTATTACAAATAGATAGAAGGAACACTATTGATTTTGGTATAGCTATGCTTTGAAACCAAATAATTTCTTTGCTACAGTAAATGCTGTAGCTAGTGCAGGAAACATAAATTGATGTGAAATCATTATTTCTGCATAGCTGGAATTTCTGCAGACAGCCCTCACTTTTTCTAGGATTTATGAGCCTTTTTGCCAGCATCTATTTCTTGTTTTGTAGACATTGGAAGTTGGCTAGAGCTGTTTGGTTTCCAGTTGCACAACGTGCTGCCTGGATTCCCAAAACCAGAGATAGAAGCTTTGGGGACAACATACGAACTTCTACAGCTTCAAACAAAAACCCAGGAGTGGGATCCTGGAAAGGTTAGCAAACATTGTCTTCAGCTGCTTTTAATACTAAATTAAAGAGTTTTAATAGAAAATATTGGATACCAAGGAAAAAACGTGACTATATCTTTTAACTTATAAGGCAAAGCAAATTGTTTAAGAATGCTGGAAACTTTAATGTTGTCAATTATGTACTGTCATCAGAGTGGGGGAGAGGTTCAAGGAGAAGCTTTTAGCAACACAGTGAAGAAAATCTGCAGCTGTTTATAGAGAAAATAACCAAATTTGAGGCGCAGAATACACAAAAGGGTAAAAGTATTTGTTGTGAATATTGAAAAAAAATCAGAAAAATTTTCCACAGAAAATCTTGTGGAATTAAAAAACCAGAACAGCAGATTTTCATCTTTGTTAGCAAAGATGCCACAAGCACTGGAAAATCACCGAGGGTATAAACAGCTTTACAAGTCAGTAGCTCTGCATAATTATTGCAGGGAACAGAAATGCTGCTATGGATTTGTAAGGGGTCTGTAAATCTTAGCCTTACTCCAGGGCTTGTTTTCAGTAACAAAGAGCCAGACAGCAGCTATCAGAGTCCAGCAATCAGTGTGACTGCAACAGGACCAACTGCCGATATTCTGAGCAGGCACTCGCATCCTGCATATGAGCATCTGTTAACAAAGAAACATGATTTTGCAAAGATGCCTTTCTTCTATTGTAGTCAGGAAAGAGATGCATAGAACATTTGAGAGCTCACATTCATGTTCCCAGCATTTAAGACAGTTAGCATTCACCAAGTGCAGAAGGCTGGAGGGTTGGAGCTCATGCCAGATGTGGAGCATGCCCATGGAAAATTATCACTGAGATGTTAAGCTTTTCCAAGGCACAGGAAAGATGTAGTGATAGTGTTAAAAGACAAAGAAGGGCTTGGAGTGAGGTTTCTTCTAGCCTGTATGGGGAGCAAGATTGACAGATGTGATGTACTTGCCTATTGTTCTAGTGTCTCAAGACCTTCACAACCTGCTTTCCTTAAAGAATGGGCTATAAAAGTCATTACCACAGTTCTACAGAAGATGTAATTAAACACACAGAGACTAAGTAGAGTCACATGAAAGGGCATAGCTTTGAATTCAGGTTTCCCTGAACTGCGAAGGGCTGAAAAAACAGCCATTAGACTAACAGTTCAAAGGGGAGGAAAAATAAAAAGAACAAATACAAAAATAGCATTTATGATAAATAGGTTGTTTGCATTTGTTTCCTAGAAATGAAGGAATCCAAGCGACAGAAAGCACTACTGTAAGCAATTAAAAAGCCTGTGCATATGTCCAGGTTCTGTAGGTGTGCACAATACTTTCCAAACAAATTGAAGAGCCATTCTAAGCAATTAAGAGATGAATAGGGTGAGGTACCTTGCCTGCAAACTTGACTGATGTTTTCTTTTCCAGACTATCCTTGGTATTCAATGTGAGCTACAAAAGCAACTCCGAAACTTTATATCCTTGGACCAACTTCCTATGACGCCCAGGTATAGTGATGGCAAGTGTTCTGAAGGAGTGAAGCAACTGAGATTTGCAGCTGTTCCTTCAGTATTTGGAAAAGGCATCAAATTTGCTATAAAGGACGGTATAGTGACAGCTGACATTATCGGGGTGGCTAACGAGGACAGCCGGCGCATTGCTGCCATCCTCAACAACGCTCATTATCTGGAGAATCTGCATTTCACCATCGAGGGCCGGGACACCCATTACTTCATCAAGCTGGGCTCTTTGGAAGAAGATTTGGCCCTGATTGGCAGCACGGGCGGGCGCCGCATCCTGGAGAACGGCGTCAACGTGACGGTGTCGCAGATGACGTCGGTGATCAACGGCAGGACTAGACGCTTTGCCGACATCCAGCTGCAGCACGGCGCGCTCTGCTTCAACGTGCGCTACGGAACCACGGTGGAGGAGGAGAAGAACCATGTCCTGGAGATAGCCAGGCAGCGAGCCGTGGCTCAGGCCTGGACTAAGGAGCAGAGGCGGCTGCAGGAGGGGGAAGAAGGAATTCGGGCATGGACAGATGGAGAGAAACAGCAGCTTTTAAGCACTGGGCGGGTACAAGGCTACGATGGATATTTTGTTTTATCTGTGGAGCAGTATCTCGAACTTTCTGACAGTGCCAATAATATTCACTTCATGAGACAGAGTGAAATAGGCAGAAGGTAACAAAGAAAATCTCTGCCTTTGCGTCACCAAAGACTGCCTGTTTTTAAACGTAAAATGGTTTATTGTATTGGTTTTTCTAGATCAGAACTCTGTATATATAAATATAGAGGAAAAAACATATCCAACTGCCTTTAAATGTGACAGAAGATGGTATTTTAATATCGTTTGTTTAACTCTTTGAGAGATGACAGTGACAATTTTTAGTTCTTGTGTGGCAGTATTCAAAAATTTCAGAAGCAGAGTCCTGCGAGCCGAGCGGCGCGACCTGTGCGCGAGGTGCCCAGGGTGACACCGCACAGCCCTGCGGGGTACGGGCAAGCGCCACAGGCTCTGCCTTCTCCTAAAGAAACACAAGTTTTTTGTTGTTGTTGATTTAATAATTCACCAGTTATTTAAATGGTTACAGAGCCTGATTCTGCAACTCTTATTTACTGGGTGTCTTTTATCCCAGTGAGATCTCCCCTAAGTTCAAGGGATTGCATACAGAAACCAGACTGTATATGGAAACTTTGCAGCTGCTCACCAACCCCACACATATTCCTCACAGTTAAAAGCAAAGGGATTTTCTAACCTGGGAAATCTGACTTGGGTTGGATTCAGTAGGTACAAGGATGTTCCTATGGCCTTTGCTCAGCCATGGCCACCTGCCAGCTGCTCCATGCTGAACATCACATTGTGTCCCCCCGTGCATGTCAGGCCTCTCTCCCAGGGTTTTCTCAGCACTGGGATATACTGGGGTCTGACAGCACACACAGAGCTGCCAGTCTGCTTGGTGGCACCGTGCTGGCCAGGCTTCAGCCAGAGATGGGGTGGCTAAAGCGCGCTCACGGGCACTGTAGTCTTCAGTAGGCTCTCCATTGGCATTTGTGCTCCAGGCTGGGCTTTAACCCAGTGCTTTGGGGACACCCCAGCTGGGAGCCCTCATAGAGCAGTGTCAGGCCATGCATCATCAGTCCTGTCCGTAGTCACTGGGCCAGGACTTGTCTTCACACAGATGATTTGGAAGGTGCAGTGTTGTTGGGTTTAGACATCACATTCTTTTCATCTCAAATTAATAATCCTGTTGTAGTACTAATTTTTTCGAGTCTGAAGAAGATTGGTGGGTTGGGAGTTGATGAACCTAAGTGTGGATAGTAAATATGTTGATAAACATAGAACATTTCGGGGATGACTCTTCACTTTTCAGCTCAATATCTAGAGCACATAGAAAAGCATTATATTGCATGGACAGAAATTTTTATTTCCCAAGGTAACATGCACTACTGGCACAGTTACTTCATAGCAGAGTAGGTGATCCTTCCTCCAGCTTGTCATTTTTAAAAGACCTGATTTTCAGGAGGTGAGCCAGGCACACAGGGAGGGGGGGACGGGCAAGCAGCTTTCCAGAGGGATCTAGAAGTCTTGTTATAGAGCCTGTGTATCTGTAAGAATGAAGTTATTGCACATTTCTTTCAGAACAAACATAGTAAATATATTGAAACAATTTCTGCTCATATTTACAGAAGCCAACCAAGTGCATTCTTTATCTTTCTGTCTTTTTCCCCCTTCAGTTTTCTTTTTTCCTTTGTTTTTGGGCAAGTGGAGCAGACTGTACCCAAGTTAGAGATGAGCCTGAATTGCCACCTGAGATCTGAGCCCTGGGCTTTGAGCTCAGGTCTCAGCCTCAGCCCATTACAGTCTCTTCCCAGATTCCTTTTGCTTCCCTGGTAGCCAGCGCAGCTTTGAGGGTGCAGGATCAGGCTGAGGTGGAGCCTGGCCCCTGAAATCCTCATCTGTCCCCAGCCAGGGCGACCTGTGGACCAAAATCTGCACATACACATTGTGATCAGGCTCATCATTAACTAACGTACAGAACAGGGAGCTGGCGACATCCAGGTTTGACAGCTCCGATTTCTGTAATTTTCCATCAAATCACAGAGAATTTGAATACCTCCACACCAGCCTAAAAATGGACCTTCAAATCCTTGAGCCTCTAATACACTTTTAATCAATGGAAGAATAATTTATGAATTGTATATAGAGAGTGCATTCATAAATGTGATGATGTATTTTATCACTGATCCAAGATGTCAATATTAGAGTCTATTTTACTTATATTTTAAGCAATTATACTTTTTTGCAATTCACTAATGAGGATCATTTTCAAACTGCTTTAAATATCCATTATAAACAAATATTTGGAGCTATTAGAGTTACCTTGAACAGTGCATTTCTAGTATGTAATACATATTTAGTTAGCTTGTGCCTTTAGTTTCTTAAAGTTATATTTGTATTATATGCAGGAAATGCACTTTGTATTACCTACAGCTGTGGTTTTTAATACTGCCTTGATTACTGTTGTTCTCATGTTATGCCAAAAGGTCAAAGAGTTAAATGTGTTAAAAGTTTGTCTTTGAAAGTAGATTTGGCATTTTCCCATTTCCTGGGTGCAGTCTAAGGTGCATTTTGAACAATATTTCTTATGAAAATATGGTTTCATTAAGAGTCACATGACATTACATGGCCCAGTTACAAAAGCAAAAAAATGCCTTCGTCATAGCAGTTTCTTAAATTTAGGAAACTAAATATAAATGTGTTGAGATGAGTGCTCAAGAAACAAGTTATTGCTGAAAGAGCAAGCATGGAAGATTGAAGTCATATCACAGCTCCACATGGGCCAGCCAGCAGTGATTTGTGAGAACTACATGAACAAATAGCTTTGGACCGTCTTGTTCATCAACAACCTCAGATGGAGGCAGGGAATATTTCAGTCTCCATTTTTTTTCTGAGTAGTTAGAGCAATTTCTCAGTGGGTTTGGGGTTTTTTAATATAGTTCTCCTTTTTCTCTTTTTTTTTTTTTTAATTTTGTATTTTGCACTATAACAAAGAGACCCAATTGAGAAAAAAGAAAAACAATAGCATGGAAATTTTTACTGTTATTTAGATCAGATAATTTGATGCTAGCATTCTGCACTGCAAACAAGGCTCTGAAAGAGGGAAAAATTAAATAAAATAATTAAAATAAAGTATAAAATAAATAAAATCCACTATTGCACACTATCCTGTAGCAAAGTACCTACCATGAGAAATACATGCTATATTTTTTATGACCGCCACACAAATAGTGTGTACAAGTAACATTTCCTTTGCTTTCATATTTATTTATTAAATCTAGAACATTTCAAAGTTATAAATATATATATATAGATATCTATGTAGAACATAGCCAAATAAATATATATGAACTGGTCAATGTGGAAGTGGGTACACACACATTGGCTCTTTGGTTTGAGCTCTGTGGTTTGATCCCTCGGCTGGCACTGGGCAGAGGTGGCCTCGTGCCCTGGCCGTGCTCTGGGGTCCCACCCTGCACCCCCTGCCCACGGAGCCCCCCAGGGCTGGGCAGGGGCAGCAGCTCCTCCAAGGTGAGCCGTGGGCTCTGTTGGAAGCCAAGGTGCTGTTCCAGAAGGGAAGGTGGTTCAGGCAGAGGAGCTCGTGGTTCAGCCGGGCCAGAGGAGACGGGCAGTGCCCGGGGTGTCCGTGCGTGTGTCCGGGCGTTCGCCGGGCGCGGGGACACCCGGGTGACACCCGGCTCAGGCTGCACCAACAGCCCCAGGGGTTTGCCCATCAAACGCTGGCTGCTATCGAAACCTCTCCTTGATACAAAACATTACCAGGTAGAAAGCACCCTGACTGCCAGAGGAATCACTTCAGGCAGAAACTGGGAATGGTGGAGTTGGACTCGCTGTGGATTTGTCTGGGCATTTGTCACCTGCCATTATTTGTCTAAGGAAACGTGTTTGACAATTTCCAGTTTTTCCTTAGATCTCGTGGTGGACTTTAGCCTTTTAATAAATGTTAGTATATCAGATTGTGTCCTTGACAGTATTTTACTTGTATGAACCATGATAAAACATTAAAATCTTCATACTCTTCTGGCAGAAGTGTCAATAAACAAGAACGAGAAGCATAGCATACAATATATGTCAAAGTAATGTTCCTTTTTAGCTTTCTCATCAACAGTAAAAAATGTTTACAATGTATGCCAAGATCTTCACTTTCTGTCTAACACCAGTTAGAGGTTCTGATCTTACAGAAATTGTGTTATAATGGCCTCAGCCTCGTTGCTAGGAAACAATAGATCCCAATTTTTTTATTCCTGCTCTAACTCCTGTGCTGAATAGTGACTGGATACTGTACAGGTTTATGTTATATGGCTGCAGTTAAATGGTCTGATGCATTTTGCTCTGGGTTTCAGACCAGAAGCATGCATTTTCTACAAGAACATCCCAGCAACACACTGTAAATATTGAAAGTTAATATATTATGTGTCGATATTTGAAAAAGAAAGTACTTTGACTATTTCATTTTTAAAAAATAAAGGTGCAAACTTATGGCATGTGATGCTGTCTTTGTTTACATCGGTTTACATCAGTATTTGAGATATTCTGGTCATGTCAGTAAAAGGTACTTCCATAGAGCTAAATGAAGACTTCAGCCAATATTGACTGACTCAAAAGTTGGGGGCAGGATGTTGCTTAGCAAGATTTAATTTTAATTCTGATTCACCAAAATTCATGCTTATAACTCTGCAGGTTTCACTGCAGGTGAAATCCCAGCCAGTTTCTGTGTAAAGGTTATTATATTTCATCAAAGCAAATGTGAGAGAGAAAAAATACTCTCTTAAATGCCTTTGCACTCCTGATAACAGTGTGAGTGAAATCAATGTTGCTGGCAGTGTGAGTAGCAAAGTATCTGCATGTTCTTTAGAGCTGCCTCAAATAGATGATGATGAATGATTCTGTGTTCTCAAAAGTATGCGCCCAGGAAAATAAAACATTAAAAGCCCAGTACATGCAGCAGAGAGAAGGAGCACATGAATGGAGGGGCACAAGGAATGTATAAGGCTAAAGGAAAGGTTACATGGTGAAAAACCATGGAACAGCTGGGCTGGGTAGGAACCAAGCAGGAGGGCTGAGGCTGTGCTGGGTGGATGAGAAGGAAGTGATTCCAAAGGGGTGGGTGCTCCAGTAGAAAGGGGAAGAAAACCAGCCTGGGATATTGTATTGATTGAGTGCTGCAGGAGGGCTGTCACAGCCATAGACAGGGAGCAGGGGAGGCAAAGCCAGAGCTGAGGGAGCCTCGGCTGCTGCAGAGGAGCAGCATTGTCTCTGCTGGGGAGGGGGCCAGAACTGGGGCAGCACAGTGAGCTACAAAGCCACCTGCAGAGCTGGGGCTGTGGCAGCGAGGGGACAGGGGTGGGAGGGCTGGCAGGGGAACAGGGCACAGCGAGGGACTGTGCCCAGTGGGGCTGCAGCCTGAAGGAGATGGTGGGAGGGAAGCAGCAGGCAACACTGACATCATGTGGGAAGTCATACCAACAAAATGCAGCTGCTGCTCTCTAAAAGGATCTGTAGCTCCTGACACCTAAGTCATTGTAGGAAATCAATATAATTTCCAAATTACTGTTGCCATAACCAAGCATCTACTTCTTGTCTCACAGGCACCACCAGCTTCTCTCTGTTTCCACCTTGTTTAAGCCTACAGCAATTCCAGACCCTTGGGTACCCAAAAGAAACAATACAAGCCTTTGTCTTAATAATTTACACCAGACACTGAAACGACATTCTCAGCTTTAAACAGAAATGGCATCTTCTGGCCTATTTTATGTATTTTTCAGAAGAACAATGCACTTCTGGAGTCAACCACAGGCAAACCAGTTATCCTCAGCTCACTGCACCGCAAAGCGGGTGAGCAGCTGCTGCTTGTGCGCTGCAGGTTTTCCACATGCAGCCTCAGCCTCGAGTCAAGAGAGGATAGTTCAATAGGAAACAGCCCCTGGGCAGAGTTCTTCCCACTGCATGCATCCCTACACTGTGCAATCATCTGCCAGGGATGATTCCCAGGCACACCTGTTCCTGCTCCCAGGAGAGGCCAGGTGAATGAGGGGTTTACACCCAGCACTTGGAAAGCAGAAGAGCTCCCTGGGAAGGCTGGGGCTGCACACACACACTGCCAGCACCCAGCAGCTCAGCAGGCTTTGCAAAGCTGGAAAGGAACTGCCAGGGACCAGATGCTGCAGGCTCACAGCAGGCTGGGAAACCTTTAAGGCAGGGAGGAGAAGGGAAAGCTTCAATGGGCACAAGTGACAGCAAACCAGCCAGTGCATTTGCTCAGTTATGTAACGACAAAAAAAAACAGCCTTTAAATATTTTACCAAAGAGAAAATCATGCTGGATCTGCCACTGTATGGCACTGTATTAAGGTAAGACTAATTTCAACCAACAAGCACACATACAAAAAAGACACAGAGCAACACATGTACATGCAGTGTAAAATATGATGGGACAGTTCACTGTAGATGAAATTTGGCCCTCAATTAGACAGAAACAGAGTAATGAACTGAAAATGCCTCAACCACAACTTTGCAAAATTGTTGCCCAGTAGTCCCTGTTAAGACCAGGCTGTTCATTTATTGCACTTATTCCTATTTACAAAAAGTTTGAGCTTCCTAGAAAATCTTTTATTGTTTGCACTGTCTCACTCACACACTCAGAGGGGGTAAAAAGGTAAACCTTTCAGCCTTATCAAATGTTACTTGGAGCATCCACCTCCACCTTGCTGCATCATGGACTTGCAGGCCACTTAGTTCTGTCATTGTTCACACCCAACTTGCCTTTAGCGAGGTGAAAACAAGGCAGGTGTGGGGCCTCTTGCTGTGCCACCAAGCTGCAGGTGACAATGTCTGGTGAAATTCAGTCAGTTATGTTCTCCCTGAGTCTGTAGCCTGGCATTTCTGGAAAAAGCCTCTTTCTCTCTTAAGAAATATTTTTAGCCTTCCATGATCTGCAGAAGAGACAAGTATAGGCATAAAACATAACCAGAGCAACCCAAAGGTGCCTATACAACGTTTAAGGGTTGTTTTTCTGTAATTACATGTATTTTGTAGACCATTTGTAATCACTGTTAGTCTTCTGCTTTGGAAGGGAGCATGTGAGACTCCCATTCTTTTGGTAGTCAGGACCATTCCTGGTTGTTGAACCATGGCCATTGGTGGCACAACCAGCCATCTGGAGCACATGCATCCCCCTTGCACACAAACAAGGCTTGGCCCTAGCTGGGGTCCCTCCAAAGCCCACAGGAACTCACACAAACCTACCTGGCAAAAACCCACCTAGAGGTAGTCTGGACTGTGGACAGCAGTGCAACACAGCCCTGTCTCCTCAAACACAGCCTGATCTCCTCAAAAACAGCCCTGTCTCCTCAAACACAGCCTGATCTCCTCAAACAAGAGGGCCACAGGACACCCAGGCCGTTCAAAAGTTTTTCCTACTGTCTGCCAGTCCATTAGCCCAGTGCCATCTCACTTGTTCCACCCCAAGTGCAAAAAGCACATCCTCTGAGTTCTCCAGTAGCCTCACCTAACCCTGCAGAGCTGACAAGTCCTCTAGATTCAAAACTCCCCTCCAGGAGCCCAGCAGCAGCATGGAAACACACAGAGAGGAAAAGAAAAGCTGTCATGCAAAAATAATTTATTTTTTTTAATTGTATGTGAGGATGGCTTGTTTCAAGAACAGGGAACATCTAAAAGCAAAGAACAAGGCTTTCCACTTCATTGGTGTTCTTGGTTACTCTGTGCATTACTTATGTTCTTGGTCATTGGTGAAAACTACAGATTTTGTTAGAGGGCAGAGCAACTGCTTTGATGGGAAATCAGTTATTGGGGATCCTCACGGTATCACATCTGGAATATCTTTAGGAACTGTATGAATGACAAACACACAGCCCATCCAAGGCAAGGACACTTTAATGTAAACACTTCTCCTAAGGTTATGAAAGGAGACTTGCCCAATTCTGCATAAATGCCAACCAGAACAAAGCAAAGCAGGATTCAAAGTTAAGCAATGTAAAATTAATAACTAATTATTAATTAAGAACTGATCTTGAAGGGAGAAATGTTTTTACTTGACAGTACAAAGAGGGAAAAAAAGACATAAAGGATTTAGCAGTTCATGGTTTTTTATCCTCTCCTGGGAAAAACAAAAACAAAAACAAAAAATATCCCACCCTGAATTCAAAGTACTCTGAAATCTAAACTTCTACATCTTAAGCAATAAATTCTATGAAATACACATTTCTGCAAATGTTACAAGAAAACTCACAGAGTTGTATTTACTATCATATAAACCATTCTGTTTTAAAGCATAGATTAGAGGAGATGCTGGAAGATGTGGTTATGTCACACTTGGGGAGACATCCTCATGATGGCTGCAGGTGGAAGTCATAGCCTTCATTCCTCCCTAAGAGAAATAATCACAAACATTTGAACAGATGAACAAAATGGACAGTCCAGAAGGCTCTATGAGTAAGGGTGGTGGTGAGGGAAGGCAGCCATTGCTGCCCTAGCACTCAGGAATACATATTCAAAATCCATTCTCTTATCACATTGACAGACCCTGTCTGTAATGAGCACCTGAGTGGCAGCATTTCAAATCACACAATAGCAAAGTTAGTGACATTTTTGGCAATGTCACTCTGCTGGCCAGTTCAGGTCAAATATACAAGTAGGTCTAAGACCTCTATCCCTGCCACCATGGAGGGCTCTGCTCAGCTGCAGCCAAGGTTTCCTCCCCCCACCAGTACCTGAGGAGTAGTTGGCTTTCACGTGGTTGACAACTGGGTTCTGCAGGGGTGTCACAATGCCTTGGTTGGGTTTCTGGAAGGCTGAAATGAGGTTGTGCACTTTCCGAAAGAGCCTCCGGGGGACCCCGGGCGCTGTCTGCAAAGCCAGAGGGGGAGAGGTGAGGAGGGGTGCTGGGCACCCTGTGCTGGCACACAGGCCTTGTCCTCAGAAATGCACACAGCTCCCAGGGAAGGAGCAGCCATGGATGTGAACCCCTGATGTGCCAGTTCCAGGTGAGTCAATGAGCCACACTGCTCTCTGCTTTCCCCGGGCCATCCCAGCCTTCCTACACTGAGCGGTTCCCAGCAGCACGGTGATAGAAAGGTGCAAGAGGGACAATTTCTTAATCACTACAAGAGAATCTCACACTAATTACCCACAGTCACCTGCCACACTAATTAGACACATTTACAAGTGACCCTTTGCTATTTCTGACCCTGACTTAATGTAGTCAGTGATTTAACCTCCTTACCAATAACTTTTTAGCCTGTATAAGTAAAATAGTTCCATCCTAGAAACACCAGTGAGAAAACCTAGAGAGCAGCCTGGGCTTACAACAGAGAGGGAGTCCTCACACCACTAAATTCCAGCAAGGACACAGCATCTTTGCAAACCCTTCTTGGAGCATTCAGCGTTGGCTTATGTGTTCATTGAGTATTCCTGTCTACTTCTTGTATAAAGACAGCAGCCAAATGTTACCTATTTATTAAAAGCGAGACTCTATCTATCTCTCTACATTAGCAATTTTTCAAACAGTATTAAATGAAACTACGTGTGCTTTTAATCAAAAATCCAACGTTTGTGTTAAATCCTTCAGGGCATTCTCATAGTAACTCCTCTTCACCAAAGTCAAGGGAGGACAAGCATGGGTCCTGCCAGCATAGTCCCACTCAAGGGACACTGCTCTCAACCAGCAGCTGTGAGCTAAATTCAGCCTCCCTGGCACCAGCTGGAATCTTCACTCTGGCTGAGATTTCACAGCACTGTTTAAAATTCCCTACCTCATCCTTGAAAGATGGGTATGATCTGAGCTTGCTCAGACTAACCAGCCACAGGGAAGGAAGCAGAAGCAGGAAAGGACCAGCTGCCTCTGGAGTCTGTTTTGGCTTGCAGGCACACTCTGTGGGGATCAGTTGGACCTAGGCTGCTGTGTCTAACAGCTGAAGCCAGCATGGTCTAAGCAACATTTACTTTAAAGTTTCTGTTCCTTAAGGGAAGGGTTGGCATCATGGATCTGTAGCTAGAACCTTCTCCTGCAGAGGATGTATAGAGAAGCCTGGGCCTTCAGCACACATAGGATGTGAAATTCAGGTAAGGTTTGCCTAAAATACAGCCAGGGAAAGCCCAAAAGCCACACATAGAGTGCCAGTGGAGGTAAAGGCCAGACATTGTAGCAGATCTATATAGCACCAGAAAACCTCACTGCAGATGCTGATGTCATCTGGGGCTAGAGGAGGCTGCAGCCTCAGCCAGGGAATTACCCTCCACAGGTGGACGTCCCTGGAGTCCTGGAATCTTTCCATAGATAACAGTGCTTACCCTGGCATGGTGGGTGCACTGTCACCCTCACCCTGTCCTGAAAACTTCTGTCTTGGGCACTACAAATCCTAACCCTTACATCAACCTCCTGATGTCTTATAGAAAGAATTACTGGGCACTATTCCCAAGGATCACATGGATAATTATCTACTCAACAGTAATGTCAGTCATTTCCATCCCCTAATCTGTTCAGAGTAACCCCAAGAATCAGTTTTGTGTTCCAGAATCACCTCTAATACAGTAATGGCCAAGGAATTATGCCTGTCTAGAAATTATATAAATATTTGAAATAAATGTTCATTAACATACAAACAGAAAGATAATTATGAATTAATACACAGAGTACATCCAAAGGGAAGAAAATCATAAAATAAATAGAGATTAACATCCCAATTTCATCAACCTAAATGTTGTCTGTATTACAAATAATGTTTTTCTGCACCCAAATTACCAGTTTCTCATCAGATGGGCGAAAATATATTTTGTATCAAGATTTGGCTATATTTTGCACTAATGATGAATTGATCTGGATTAATGAATAAAAACTCTGTACATTGAAAATAATCTCTTTAGTATCCTGACATTGATGGTACATAGGATAGATGGAAACAGATTGTGCTTGTCAAATTATAAAACCACAATATTTTTGCCATTTAAAATGATCCAAAATGATGCACTATTGCATTATGCAACAGCTGAAATGAAACAGGGAATTAATTTATGAGTTCTAGACTGTCAGAAGTGGCACCAAGACATCTTACTGATGGATGCACTCTAGATCGATTACCATCAATGAAAATCAGACTAGGCAGAAACATGAATAATTTGAATATATTTCATTAAATCTATAATCTATATCAAACAGGATGTAGAAATTTTCAGAAGGGAAAGGAGAAGTACACACCTCAGCACTCCAGGATCCAGCTTCTGTCTGGGACACTCTGTAGGTATAAACATAACCCTGATGCCTGTGGGGGGAAAAAAAAAAAACCAAGTATTTATTATTCATTTCTCCTGACAGTTTTCACAAGAACTACACTATTGTGTGAGAATTAGCTCATTTGCTAACTTTTCCTTAAAGATAAATTCAGCTCTAAAGGCTCTAGGTAGCTAAAAAACCACTGGATAGATGCAGTGTTAAACCTACTGGGTTTTTTTTGGGGATGAGAAGGATTGGTCTGACCCGGATCTAGTTTAGCAGTATTCAGTTATTTTAGGTTAAATGGTGTTGCTTCTATTCCTTCCTCAGCATTTTTATTAATTTTTTTCAGTGATGTCCTTTCACTGACACACACCAGAAACACTTTGCCTGCAAAAAGAGAAGGTGTATTATTGACAGGTAGCATTACCGTTCTGTGACTTGCTTAAATGCAGATGTTAACAGCAGCAATTACTGTAATTTATTTGGAAAACTACACCTTAAAAAAGGACTTAAATCAATTACTCTTTGCTTTGCCCATATGTTCCCAACTTTCAAATACTGTCTCCAAAAAGAGACATATAAGGCTATGGAATCTTCCTTCTTTTAAAATCAAAGTCTTTGGGGAATTAGCCATAGACTATTAACACAAGGCACAACTCGTGCCAAAGTCACTCTTGCTTCTCGCACAAACCCAACTCAGTGAATGATTTACATGGTAGATTACTACACTAATATCCAAAAATTTAACTCAGAAACAATTAATAGAGGCTCCATGGGTACAGCATTAGTTTAGATGGTGTCAGATAAGAAAGGCTGTATTGAATTCAAGCAGCATTTGGACGGTGCTCTCAGGCACATGGTGTGATTCTTGGGATGTCCTCTGCTGTGCCAGGAATTGGACTCAATGATCCCGATGGGTCCCTTCTAACTCAGCATAGCCTATGATTCTATGCTTCTGTTTCACACTACATACATTTACATGAATACACAGCAGGATTTTAAGGACCATTCCCTATTTTGCCATCAATTCTTATTCTTAAGAAAGTAGAAATATACTGTATTTACTTCCAGTTATGCATGGCATAATAGCAGCTACTACAAAATATGAGAAACCGTCAGTGACACAGACATCACATGATTGCAATTACTCATGATCTGTGTCAAATTCCTGTTTAAAAGTCATTACAGCAACCTTTGCAAAGTGATGGCTGGTATAATAGAAGGAAGTTGTTAAGAGCTGGCACTCTGCTACAACCCAGAAAAGTGGGAGCAAAATGCCTGTGATGATTTGTGAACTCTGCCCCCACCACTTGAGTCCCACTGTGATTAGACACAGAGGTGAAGGACACAAAGCCATCCCCTCCCATCCAGGCTGCTGCAGGGACAAACTCCCTGTGCCCAGCTGAGACACTGCCCTCCTCTCCTCAAGTATGGGAATGTGCCTGATACTGCCCCACAATCCCACCACAGCTTCATCCACCTCTTCATGCCTACCTAGAGAGCCTTTTCCCTGACTTTCTGTACGCCACCAGACAGACATGGAAAGCAGCTGGTCATGCTCACAGAAACCTAAGGAGGAAAACAGCCATCACTGGTTTTCCCCTCTTTTTTCCCCAGCAAACTGCAGTCCATCAGGGATTTGGACCTTGGGAAGAAACATGAATGACCTGCTGTGGCTGCAGAAGGAGGGAAGAATGTGGAGCTGCTTTCCTTCCATGTCATAGCACCACGGTCAGTGGTGTTTGAAGCCACAACTCAAGCCCAGTTGGCTAAAAGCACATTCCTCTAAGCCACTAGATTATGTATGTTCTTGTTCTGGGAATCCAGTGTCTCCCTTTAGGGCACTCAGACAGTCTTGTACCATCTCTTCTTAAAGAGTGACAGCTGTGCTTGTGTCATCAGCTTTCTATAACATTATGTTCACATGAATCTTTTATTTTAAATCACAAGGAGCTTTGCTGTACCTAAACATGTACAATACCAGCCAACACACAGTTACTGAAATGAGGATTTTACAGGCCATAATGTACTGGAAAATACCAGAGAGGTCCTGGCATTTTGTTCCATTTCTTTGAAGTGAGTATTTAACCTTTTACACAGTGATTTTTTTCAAGTCTCAAATCCACCAGTATGATTCTACACATCTAAAACTCATTGTCTTGACTTCTATTTTCAGTATTACACTGTGCACAAGGATATGAGCAACCTGGTCTAGTGGGTGGCATCCCTGCCCACACCAGGACAAGCTGGAACTAGATGATTAGATGAACTAGGGGATGTTTAAAGTCCCTTCCAATCCAAGCCATTTTATGATTCTATGATTCTACTACCCTTGCTTGATTCTTGGTTTTTCTAAAAGAAATGTTTTCCCAACTGCTTCAGTCCCTTTAAAATCTGATTTTTCCACAAACAGCATGGTTATCTGGAAAGCCACTATTTGTTGTTTCTTTCACTGTTTTGTCTACATAAGAGGTTGCATGAGTTGAAGAGGTTGAGGGGCTGTGGTGCTGTTCTGACTCTGAGCTGTCTGTTGGCTCTCAGCACTATACCAGAAAGGTTTTCTAAGCAGAATGAATTGAAAAATAGAGGTCAGATAAAATAATATTCAGTATTGAAGTATGGTGAGATACAATGCAGCTATCCTGCATTTTTCAAAATATCACACTGTAAAATATTTCAGCTGAGCACAGAGAAAGCACAAAGGATAGTTCAGATTAAAAGCCCATGAGGTTTGAAAAAGGAACAAGAATTTGAGAAGATGGATGCTTTGAGCACAGTGTGGAGAATGGGAAGAGAATGACATTGTTATCACAGCTTCCTGAGGGACAAGTGAGAGCTCTCCACTCTCTTGGAAAATGTTCATGTTTCTCCCAGAGAAGGAAAGACTGAAAGGTCTGAGGGATTTTACTGTGCTTAAGTTGAAAAACACAATATTATCATCTGTTATTGGCTCTGAAGCCACCAGGAAAGCAAGACACTGAGTAAATGGGAGATGACCTGGACATCCCCATCTGCCTCTGCAAAGGCAATGCACAAAGGAAGGAAGGGAAGGTGCATTTTGTTCAGAGGATGCACTGCTAGATCTTCCTGTTGAACTACTTTCCATTGGGACCTTGGTCTCCACAAAATGAATTATAGCTCTTCTGATAAGTTCTCTCCCAATGAATGTGATCTTATCAAAACTTTCTGTCATGCAGCAGGAACTTACTTCATTACCACTTCAAAGAGTGTTTTACCTTCCATATTTAGTGATATGATTTTGGGTGAAGTTTACTGCTATATGGGCAAAAGCCTCCCATGAGAAAGGCTTTTATGATTTAATCTACCTTACATGAACTAAGATCAGTGTGGGCTGAAGGAAGATCAAGGTGTTTTTCTTGAAAGAAAAATTATATACACAAATTAAAATTGAGATTGCAGAGGACATTACCTTCCAAAGAGTAAAGCATGTAAGACTGGAAAAAAGCAGGTGAAAAAATTCATTTACTGAAGCTTAAGTCTCAGGAAATGAGAAATTCCCCAGCTAACATGAGAGGACAGCTCAATTTTCTACATTTTCTCTCTTCAGAGCAGAAAAAAAGCTCCTAGAGAGACACAATGCTCCTATACGTGGTGTGAGCTCAGGGAGCACTCTCAGTGACACTGGTGTATCAGCACATCTTGGAGGAGGACCAGTTCATGACACCCAGGTAAAGATTCACTGAGGGGCTCCCCCATTGCTTCGCCTGTCCCAAGCACAGACACAGCCCTACTCACAACAGCAAAGCTCCTCTCTCCTGTCAGTGAAGCTCAGGGGAGAGAAATAATCATGAATTAATATCTTGATGAGGCTCTATAAGTTTTTGATCATAGGCAAAAAATACCAAAATGCTGGTGAGGGGAAGCAGAAAAGAGCCACTGCTGTAAGGACAATACCAGACAGCACTTATGAAACAGTGCTTTGGTCACCACTAATGACATTTTTGTGACATCTCACTTTTCTTTTGTCTCCATAGGGAAGGATGTGTTATACCAGCTGGGAACTGCACTAACACAGGCTCTGTTTCAATACTTTCCCTTGGAAAACTTTTTCAAAGGAAAACCTAGAAAGAGTTGCTATTACAGGAATACTTTATATTATAGGCTTCCTTTTTCTTTATACCAGATAATTCCTCCCAAAGAGTTACCAAGACATCGTTCACAGATGACATACTGAAACACCATCTGTCTACCTGTCCTCTCCATTCCTCCTTTTTAGCTGTGATCAGACCTGTTTAAGCTGCATTTACTTTAACAGGTGAATGATTACAATCTTCTGCACTATTGGAATAGCCTGAGGACATTACACGCATGCTGCAGATTAAAATTAATGATGACATTTCAGCTGCATGGTATACTTTAACATCATTTCCAAATACTTTGCATCTCAGTTGGGAAATTTTATTAAACTAATTTTTGTTCATTTCTGAGCCCAAAATTCAACACATTAAAAGGGAGAAAGACAGAGACAAGGGAAAGCCATGTCAGCAATAAATTACATCCATTTCTTCCTCTGTACGTATCTTTCTCTTCAGATGTCACTGTGTTATGTCAATCAGCTCTTCTTACCTGGTACATTTACAACCTGACCTTACCTTGGGATTTCATTTTACAACATAGTTTAAGAACCAGACCATGGTGTAGCCTACAAACAGTGGTTCTGAGCATTAGACTGCCCAGAGTCAGTTTCTTATAACTTTGCCACATTTCAGCATTTCAGACTGAAATTTCATTTCTTAGGTATTTGCCTCACCCTCATTTAGGGATGGAGAAGGCAGAAGAGAACACGTTAGGCAAAACAGCGCTTTTCCCAATGTTTAAAAAAAAACAACCTTCTAATGGTCAGAGGAGGGGGTGCCCAGTTTTCAGAGTAAGACATACAATTTGTTTGAAAGAAGGTATATCTCTTGCACTCTCTGAAAGCAGCAGTGGCTCTCTAGGCTGCAAGAGAAGCACCCTCTAAAGGCTGCTAGCAGTTGAAGCATCACCATGTCTGGCTATATCATGGGCACTCAGCCAAGCAGTGTCCAAATGCATGTGTGTTGCCTGGTCTAGATTAGCGAGATTCAAACCAGAAGGTAATTTAGTAATTGGGCATCTTGGGCAGGAAGTTTTGGATTAGGTGGGATGGACGTGGAAGGAAAGAAAAGGGGACCAATATCTACGCAAGCTGGGCAAGGAAACAGCAACAAATATTGAACATCTGACAGAAAGACTAAGTGAGTAAGGAAGGGGATATACAAAGGTAAAGTATGAGGGGGCTTGGTCTGGGAGAAGCACAAAATGCTGAAACAACCAGGAGCAGAAGATGGGTGTTTTGGAAGCCAAAGTTGTTTGAAATAAGGAAACAGACCTTATCAATGCAAGCAAAGTCAGCAAGTTGTGCAGAGTAACATTGGGTAGCCTCAGAAGCCCTTCCCATGGCCTTTACACTGGGAACCCAAAGCTAGAGGGTACTGCAAGCCTGGGGCTCCTGTGTCAGCTTTCTCTTCTGTGAAAGAGTTAAACTCTCCATCTCTCAAGCAGAGACAATGCTTAGAAACCACTTAATGCTATGGAGAGGAGCACCCCACTGCTCTGGAGAGGAGCCATGCTGGGGACCCTAGGGGACTCTGGAGCAGGGGTCAATGGCACCGAGCAGATGAGCACCAGAGCTCAGGCTGGAGCCACTTCTGCCCCACCACAGGCATTTGATGTAGGTGCAGATCAGCTCCTGAGTGCCCAGCGGAAACAACTCCAGGCAGTTTCCTGGTGGGCAGCCCTGGACAGGGAATGTGGGTGATGGCATGGGCACAACAGGAGATACAGAGGTGGGAGATGGCTACCACAAAGCCAAAACTCCTGAATTTAAGGGAATACACAGCAGTGCCTCAGGGCCTTTAAGTTTCTCCTCACTCTCTCCTAGAATTTGTATTTTCTTTTTGACAAACAGACTGATTCTCTCCTTATTTAGATCTCAGCTAAGTACAGCAACTCAGAAATTACCACCCTTCAGCTAACTCAAGCTGAAGAAATAACCTTCACATTCAGATCATGTGCAAGATATAAGCTCTATGTCTGCAAGAGTGAATAAAATGGGCTAAACTGGCGTTTACAACATCTGAAAAGCCCAACAGAGTGACTGTAGCTTAAACCACAGCATCACTTGAGTGAACACTCCTGTCACTGATTTCTGTCACTGATTCCTTTATCAACACTTCTTGTGGGAAAAACTTACCCTCAATACCACAGGAGTAATACATATTAACTTGCTGTAATGCTGTAGCATTATAAAAAATGCATTATTTTGATTTTCTCTTCTGAAATTAACAAAAGTTTAAAAGAGAAATTTAAGTCTTGCGAAATAGCTCTGAATTTATGCAGAGATTTCTGTGGAAGATTGTCAGTATCTTTACTGCTTCAACACTCCTAACTATCTGAAGAAATGCTGCTGATTTACCTAAAGAGCAAGAGTGAAGCCTTTCTGAGCAGGGTTTTGTCAGTCTGGTACAAGGAGATTCCAGCCAAAAGCAATACTTTAAAGAGGAATTTCTTGAAATTCAGAAATAAAGTAAGAATTTATTCAAATCTGAGATGCTAAATAGAAAGATATTACTTTATGGCAGGCCAATAACTTAGCCTCCCACTAAGTTTCATCAATTCCATGACTCAGGCTGTCTACCTTTGCAAGAAAAGTCATTGGAATATGTGAAGGTCATTAGCCAAGTTATGCTCAGCAAAGACTACACTCACTCTGGTTAGAACCTGAAATACTCACCTCAGTAAAATTTACCATTGTGCTACAGAAGACTTTTTTTCAAAGCTGAAAACAGCGTGCGATATTTGCAACAGCAATACTGAATTGAGAGGCTTCTTCTTTTGTTTCAAATTATGTCTTAAATGATGACGATGATTATGTGCAGTGTTATAAAAAAATGCAATTATTCTGCCATGTCTATCAAAAAGAATACATAGGAAACAAAGGAAATGCTAAGCAGAAGCTGGCTTGTGATCCTGTATTACACCTTCGTACTGTACAGCTGATGTATCTGTCTCATCAGAAAGTTTCAGCACGTTGCCTTGAACTTGTGCACCGTGGTTACAGTGACAGAAAAAATAGCACACGTAAAATCTGATAGGACTGCAGCCTGTCCCTGTTGCCATTACTGTTGCTTCAAGAGCTCTAAACAGCTTTCAATTCCAGCTTTTGATTATTCTCCACAAATTTAATGCAGCACAGAACACAAACGGCTGGTTTCAAACAAATCATCTGAACATACAGTTTGACAAGCACGTCGTGTTTGTCTTACTTACAGCTCTGAAACAACTACTAACATTCTCAGTATTTTCAAGCATGTGGATTTTAAAACCCAAACTACAAATGCTTTATCTTTGCCAATTCAGGCATGAGCTGCTTGTTCCTGCATGTGTGCTCATATATCTGTAAAGGAACATGGGGCTTTTGGCACTCTCAGGCATTTTCTTTATACATTTTTCAGGCAGGGTTGAAGAGGCTGCTCCTCAAAGTAGTCACCATTAGTGTGCCCCGTGTCCCCCATTGACTTCATTAGGAGCTGTGAGCACAGAGGATTTCTGAGTGTGCTAAAAATGTCAAACGGGGCATTGAGCAGAGAGGAAACCAAACCAGTAAAGAAAGCTCCCTGGAACAATCAGGCTTGATATTAAAACCCTGGTGTACTGTGTGTAGTGTCTAACTTGTTTATGGGTAAAACGTGTATGCTTTATAAAGCATATGCATTTCTTCTAGACCAGTTCTCAGGAAGAACAAAAATCTTGCTTTTCAGTTCAACTCTAAAAACTTCCAGGAAAGAGTTGTGTATCTCTGTTGACATATTCCCAACATCCTTAAAGTAGATATTATCAATTCAATAATGATATTCATACAATGAAGACCCAGGAGCATCTGGTATTAAAATCTTTGAAAGCAGCACCTCTGCTTGCAAGAGCCCCAGAGCATACAATTGCAAATCAAAACCTTCCTACTCTTCCATGCATTGTTTAATTGTGGTCTTAAAATATTTTTGAAAGTGGGTCCTTTGTGCTTTGCTGCAGTCACACCAAGAAAATATTCATTGTCTCTTTGAAAGCTTTCAGGCACACCACGTGCACATCCCAGCTTCAGAAAGTGGAAAATGGCATTCAAGGGAGATAAATCAGTAGCTCAGGAGAAACAAAGAAGAGAGAAAGCAGAGAGTTTTCTAGATGAATGCTCCAACAGGGTCCTGCCTGCTGCAGTTACCCACCTCTATAGGTCAGGTTTTATGCTACTACCTGTCTCTTTTATGCTTGCCCTGTAAAATCAGCGTCAGTCACAAGGGATTCATGAAGTCTTTGACTCTTCTCCTTTTTAAAGGTCAGGGCTCTACTTCTTAATTGGAAAAGCAAAAGGTGAATGAGCCTGACCATGAACACTACAGTCCTCATTGTGTGCCTTAAGAGGCTCAAAGCCTGCCTGCCAAAATATGTCAGGGCTTTTTCAAGGGAGAGGATGAGGTGGTGATCGTGGCATTACAAATTTATGCAGTTTCTTGGGAAAAGGAGACATTGCTTGAGCATAACCAATGCAGTGAAATCACAGGGCTTGACAATTACAGTACCTGGAGCTGAAAGTGCAGAGCAGCCACTAATGTGTATTCAAGTAGATGACACCACTGTCATCCAAATACATGCTTAATTGCTCTTTTGATAAATATTTCTTTTCTCTTTATCAGAACTGTGCCTTGTAATTCCCCTCTGATGGGAAAAGGCACCCTAAAAATGGTTAGAACTAGGAAGCTGCAGGACTTTATGTTTGTTTTGGTTTGTTTTATTTCCCCAGGGAAGTGGAGGGAGAGGGCAAACAAGGCAGACTGAACATGTCTTGATTTTGGAAAACTGGACTATTTTTCTCTTTTTGTTTTCTAAGGGCAATAGAAACACTACCAGCAGCATAAAACATAAACACTCCTGGTAGAAATTTTCACTGGAAACATGAAAAATATTTTGTTTAGCTCTGATACTTACTGCAGTATATCTAATGGCTGACCAGCTTTATTTCCCATGTTTCAAAGATCACTTCATTACTTTTAGTAAATTCATCTTTTGTCTGATCTTCATATGTCTATATATTCTTATAGTGATCTTTGGCATGGATTCTGAACCAAAATGTAAACTGCTGAATAACTTTGCTATTCCTAATAATTTCCATGATTTATTTAGAATGAAGCATTTTAAAAAGCAGAGAAATACTTATTCTTTCTTTAATTTTCTTTTTCTTACAGAGTGAAAACAGCAACTGCACACTTCCCTCAGTTTTTACCAGAGCTGCCCTGCACATGGATGTTTGTCACCTCTTCCATCTCTGCCCTTGATGTTCAGACTGGAATTTGGACTGGTTATGTCCACTGGCTTCTTTGCCAAAGCCAGGCTTAGCATTCTCCACCAAACACAGATCTCTACCTCTCACCTTCCTTTCCTTTCCTGCAGTCTCTCCACTAAAGTGCTCTGCTTTGGCAAACTCAGCCTGTCAAAGCACTTCTCTGGTTTATAGCCCACATTTCTTCAAGCTGTCAATGCTATCTCAGTGTGGGATCCTTTCCTGGTATAAAAACTGTCTCCACAGTTAGTGTGTGACATGCTCTTCACCATATCTGCTATTTCTTACGTAATTATTTGAATTGACTATTAAGAATTATTGGAACCAAGGCTTAATTCTACAATTTTTCAGCCATCTTTCTTTCTGTATCAGTTCATACTCATCATAACATTTTTCATTTAAATTTTATCTGGATTTATCCAAGATGCTATTTCAAATTTCCTTTACAGAATAACTATTAAGGATCTATGTTCTGAGCCTGCAGAACACACACCATTAATTTTTGGTTTTTTGCTTTTACCCTTTTGTTTATCATACATATGTTTCAATGCAAGATACCATGGAGACATGAATGGCCCATAATTTTAGAAGCAGTTTGATCTGTTTCTTACTGAAGTATCTTTTCCTCCAAAGATTGCAGAGCTTCACAGCTAGAAAAGCTTTAATTTTTTCCTATTTTCATTTTCTATATTTTATTTCATTAATGAAATTTCTTTCAAAAGGCATAAATTACTAACAATAAATCCCAGCTGATAGTGTACAACTGAAAGACCTTGTTACATACCTACATCCTGATTTAGACTGATGGTAGACTAATTCTAGTATTCTCTGTCTTATTCAGCATTGTAACACTCTTCCTGACCCTTTCTCTAATGCCTTAGTGTTTCACCTGCACTGAATGACTTCTGAGTGTAAGGGTGGTATATCCCCATTTCCTCTGATAGTTATTTTAAAGAGATTCTGCTTTTATTGCCTATTCCCATCCCAGGAATCATAGCACTCCTTACCTCTAGCTGCGTCTCTTCCATTTTCATTTAACTCAAGATGCTTCTTATTGCCCATTTTTCAGCTGGCTGTTAAGGCATTTGTTAGCAGGAACACCTAACTTGGTTCACCTGATTTCATAAGAGAAGAAAGAATACATCCTCTGCCACCAAGACCTTCCCTGAGAAGAGTATTGTGTATTTTTGGATTATCTATAACCATCTTGCAAGTCTCCACTTACTGGTCTATAATAGGAAGATAATGATGCTCACCCAGGACTTAATTACATATTGTCAAAAATGTATTCAAGGAATTTGGGGAAAACCTGACTTAGGACCTTTCTTCCCCTTGTGTTTTTTTGCCAGGTACCTGAGTTCCTTCTGTTAGCTGATTTCATGCTGGACCTAAAAGGGTTTTCTCTAGTGTTCCTTCTCCTACTGAAGTACAGCATAAGTGTCATCTTTGTTCTTCTGATGCAACAGTACAGCGTCAGCAGGACTTCCGAGAATTTTGCCAACAGTAGGGTAATTTAATTTCCTCATTAAAATGAGGTCCTATGAATAGAAAGCCTCTTAGCTCTCCTAGGGGAACCTTTACCCTCTCTCTGACAGACCATCCCATCAGATGTCTCACTTTTCACCCTATTTGATGAAACATTATTGTGTAGTTTGTTACCATCAGTATTTCATGTGCATTACAGGCAGTTTGCTCCAAGCCACATGCTTGTGGGACTGAGAGCATCCTGAACAAAGGCACATTGTGGATAGCAGCACTCAGTGTTACCTTTCCCATGACAGGGTCACTGGGGATGTTGCTGAGCACACCCATGAGCACACCAGGGAAGCAGAAGAACACAGACAGAAAGCAAGAGGGTTATAGAGCACAAAGAGGATACACACACCATTCTGAGCCAAGTCGCCTGGCATTTCTCCATGGCACCTTGCTTACCCTTCCCATGTGCCTGCCTGCTTTCTCTTTATAGCTTTTTGTCTGTGGGAAGCGTGGGCTCTGCAAGGCAAAACCTGCTCCTCTTTGCTTTGCAAGGGACCCCACACCACTTATTGCACCCCTCTCTCTTAAGCCAAGGTGAAGGAGCCAAAAGTCTCATGTAAGCAGATGGCAACACTAGAACATACTTTGTTGTGGGGCACCCCGTATTGTGGAGGGGACTGTCGGCAATCAGCTGCCGCCTGAGCAGCCCTGGCAGCCCCGCACTCCCGGCCCACTGCCCCAGCCAGCCCTGTGCTCCCGGCCCGCCCCCTCCCGCTCCCGGCCCGCTGCCCCGCCAGCCCTGTGCTCCCGGCCCGCTGCCCCAGCCAGCCCTGTGCTCCCAGCCTGCTCCCGGCCCGCTGCCCTGCCAGCCCCGCACTCCCGGCCCGCTCCCGGCCCGCTCCCGGCCCGCTGCCCCGGCCAGCCCCGCACTCCCGGCCCGCTCCCGGCCCGCTCCCGGCCCGCTCCCGGCCCGCTCCCGGCCCGCTGCCCCGGCCAGCCCCGCACTCCCGGCCCGCTCCCGGCCCGCTCTCACAGCACGCAGAGGCAGTAGACCCCCGGGATGCTCTCGCTGTCCCGCAGCAGGTAGCTGCCGTCCGTGCCCGCCGCCAGCAGCAGCCTCTCCCCAGCCTCTCGGGTGATGGCCCCGTGGTAGACGGGCACTGTGTCCATGCCAGGGCCTGTCCCGCTGCAGCTGCTCTCCCGTGCCTCAGCCGTGTGCTCCCTCAGCCTCCCGTCTTGGTGGCAGATGTAAACAGGATGTGTTCACACCTCTGAACCCTCTGCACGGGGTGAGACGGCACTGAGGGAAGAGTGAGGAACGAACACACAATTTTTGTGGGTTTTTTTTTCCTATGTCCCTTTCTGTCTTCCTTTTACGTAGGCTATAACATCTTCGCACCCTCACAGCTCTCCTGCAGAGGTGTCATCTCACATCGGCTCTCGGCCATGTGGCTCCTGCTCAGCAGGGATGGCGCTGGGGCACACGATGCCCAGGGGGGCTGCGGCTGCCGTGGCTGGGACAGGACACTGCTGTCAGCGCTGCACCAGGCACTCTTCTCTTCTGCTGTTAACCCAAGGGGATTATTACTCCAATGAGGGATTGTTTTTAAACCTCTTGTTTTTAAAGTCGCCAGGGATGAGGCTAGAGGAAGTCAGCTGACCTCCCTGTCCCACCGAGCGCTCACCTCAGGCTGCAGGTGCAAGCACAGCCCCTGCTCCACAGCAGCTGCTCCCGTGCCCACAGACACCAGCCCCAGCTGATTCACCTACCGGGGGTTGTTCTCAAAGCCTTTGGTGCTGTTTAACTCCGTTAATGTCGGGGTGGTCATTGCTCCTACTTGGACGCAGCCTTGGCACATACAAGGCTCACACCTTCCTGGATGCCATCGCTGCCAATGCTGCCATATGTGGGGCATATGCTGGCATCCAAAACCCTGAGCCATGTCTGAAAGAGGCATTTCTCTTCACCTGCTGTGGCTGAAGACAATTCCTCAGTATACCTGTCAATTGAATGCTCCCACATGCAAATGCACAGCTGTTTGCAAACAAGCTGTCCATGTGCTTTAATGTGTCCCACAGATATTTCCACCCCACAGATATTTCCACCCATGGAAAAACTGAGCATGTTTCCCTGCAGTTATGGCCACCATGGGGCTGTAGCAAGCTCAGGGCTAAATTCATCCCTGGCATGGGGATGCCACCCTCTCTCAAAGAGCCACCTTCCCACACCTGTGTACGTGAGCAAGAAGTCGGTAAAATATAGCAATAAGTACGGGTTGTGGTTATGATTGATTGCTTTTAAATTGAGTTTACTAACAGGACAGGACAGAATTAAATAATCTCATCCAGCTGCTCACAGATGCTGTGTCCTTGTTGAAGTTAAGGATAGGTGAAAAAATAGCTTTTAAGATACACACAGTTCAGGAACAGAAATGAAATTAAAAAATAGCAAAACTAATAGCTGCTCTCAATCAATCAAAGTATTTTCTCTCAACCATTTCACAGTGCATGTCTTTACTTTTTTACCTTCAATGTAGTTTTTCCTTGGAAATATTATTTTTATATTATTTAATTATTTTATATTATTTTATTAAACTTGGCTTTAGTTTTTCCTTTTGAGGGATGGGCATTTCTGATGTGAGAGTCACAGGGCAGCTCGTACATGGGGCACTGCACAAAGTCACTGATGGCAAAGCTGCAGCCAAGAGCCTCTTTCCCCACAGGGAGACCCTGGCAAGTGACTGCCTCCCTGGCTGGCACTGAGAGGCTCAGAAAGCTGCAGAAACCTCAGCTGAAGAGAGACTGAAAACTCCCACCACCGAGTTTATGGCCTTTCTATCTCATTATGCAGGTATTCATTACCCCTTTACGTGAACCTGGGGACTCAGACATCCTGCTTGGTTTTTTAAACCAGTTGTTAAAGTATTTGCACATAAAGTAGCTACTGCCTACTGCAAATCTGATTAATGTGGACAGCAACAAGCTGTAAAGCTGCTGCCTATTTCTTCTCATTTTCCAAACTACCTGTGCTCTTGGGGATTTCATCTAACTTTCCCATTTCTTAACCTATTCTCAATATTAATAGCTGGTATCAGAAAAAGTATTTGTGTAATTAGCTGGAGAGGAAAACCAGGCAGAATCATTTAATTCTGCAGATTTCCTTGTCCCACTCATCAGATTTCAGCTAAAGAAAATCATAAAACTTTTCACTGTGAGAACCTCTCCTAATGTGGAGTCACCACCTTACCCAGCCAACCTGCATTCTCCAGCACTTGGATGAAGAAGCATCTATTACTGTAAAACAGCTGTAAACACAACTTTGCTAGTCTGGTTAAGAATCTATAAAAGTCCAGCTACTGAATCTCAACCCTAGGCTTCCATACAAATCCCTTTACAGCCCCACTGACTAGGGGAATTGCAGCTATTAAGAAATCATGGAAATGCTAGGTTTGGGAACAAGGGACAGTAACACTGAGGCACCTGTCAGGGACTGAAATGGTTCATGCCTTAAACTTTGTTATGAAGAGGTTTTGCCCATTATAGCAAAAACTGTATAAAGAGGCTGCATCTACCCCTCCCTGAAGATGCCTGAGTGGAACTTTGGACCCTGAGTTAAGCCAGGTAGATAAGATGAAGAGGACACTATTGTTCAGTAATCTCGGGCTGAGGGAGAAGAATGCACCCACAAGAAAGCCAAGCCCAGCAGCTGTGCTGAGAATCATCTCTGGCCGTGTTTGGGGTGAGGGAGACCACAGCCTACAGAGGCCAGGTTTACACAGACTCTCCCACAACTGAGGGTGTAGGGAGGAGGTTTTTGTGCATGGTGTAACCTCTGATCAGAGGCACTAAACATCCATCTTTGCTTACACAAATAGGCCCAGCTGTGAAATCCCCAGCCCCACAGGCCATGTGCATGGTGCATCCACGTAGGAGGCAGCTGAGGGGGTGTCATAATCCATCAAAGACCCCCCAAAGTGATCCCCAGACTCCTTCCTGAGGCTTTGCACCACATCACTTTGTGTCACCAGCATTGCAGGTAACACAAAGTGATGTAACACAGCCAGAGTCTGTTGCAAGACACCACCAAACTGCCCCCCACCCTGGGTGAGGTACCTGGTCATTCCCACCTGGCCTGATCATATATTATTCCATTGGATTCTCTGCTTTTCAGGGCACCCTCACCACCAAGAGGACCAGCTGGAGAGGATCAACAGAACATCACTGGGATCCACAGAGTGGTGATTTTGTCTTTATTCTGTCTCTGTCCCTCTTTCTCTCATCTGTCCCCCCCCGCCCCTTTTCTATTTCCTTCTCTTCCTTTCGCTCTCTCTGTCTCTCATATTTACTATTAAATAAAATCCATACTATTGACTTTGGCATATGGTCTCATTTGCACCTTAATTCGGGCAGAGGCTGTCCTAATAACTGTAAAACCAGACCAGAACAGCACCAAGCAGGATAAACTAAATTAAAGGACATAGGGCTGAAAGAAGATAAACCATGACAGGCTAACACAGCTCTGCACCACACTAGTGGGGCTGGAGGAATGCCCCCAAACAAGCCATCTTCACTGCACTTTGGGATCCAGTCACACTCATACTGACTGCTCCAGGTTTCATCCATTTAATCATGTGGATCTAAAGCATTGTTTGCCATCCTATTTCACACTGCTGCATCTGTGCCATGGGGCTGAGAAGGCGAAATCAAGCAGCCATAGGGAAATGAGAGAGAATTGAGGCTCAAAGGGATGCTGCTTCTGTTGGGACTATGTCCCCATCACCTTCCACAGAAAATGGTGATTTCTTTAAGCACCCAAGCACTGCCCTGTAGGACACTGCACACTTGTCTTGTTTTGTTTGGAGAGTATTCAGCATATTTTGGACACCACTGCTTTGTGCCTTTCCTAAATCAGTCCAGCTAGCAATCCCTGCAATATGCTATAAAAAATTTATCTAAAAAATACATGAAGGAAAGAAAGTACTTAAAAGTGATCTGAAATATTTGGTCATGAAAAACAGGCTCAGACAGATAGGACTGCATAGACCTCTTGGGTCATCAAGTCTACTTCTCTGCTATCTTAACCAAACACGTCATATAATACCCTTCAGAAACTCATTTAAGTCCATCTTAAAAGTAGCTTAGGATTGTTATTGATGTGGTTTCCACTGTTCTCACTGGAAAGCAATTGCAGAACATTGCTATTCTGTTGTTTGGAAACCTGCTTCCAGTACCTATCCTAAATTTATTCATGACCAATTTATGCTTATTTGTTCTTGTGCCAATGTTGTCCTTCAGTTTAAATAGATGTTTTCTCTTCCTAGAGCTTTTGCCCATGTGGTATTTATAGAGACCTCCCTCAGCATTCATTTTGCCAAATTCCTCTGCACTGCAGGCTCTCCTTTCCATGGCCACCCTAATCATCTTTTTCCATAGTTTCCCAAAAATGAAGCAAATAATTTGTGAATAGTGTGCACCATCCTGACTGATTTCTAACACTTTCCTCACACACCATTACTGGTGTTTCATTACTCTGGCAAAAATACCCAGGTTTGTATGGCCTGTGTTTTCCCTTCCTTACTATTTTCTTACCTATGATCATGCAGGTATAGTAGAAACCTGATTAACAAAACCCAGATGCATGAACTGGCAGTCAAACCCTTCTGAATTTTGTCTAATTTATCCTACTCTCAAGGTCACTCAGTTCTTCCTAAATGAGAGTGTTATTTGTCTTTGCAGTGACAGTGCCTGCCTCCCTTATGCCACTGGTAAATTCCATTAGCACACACTTATTTTTTTATGGGATCATCATTAATTAAAAATGTTAAATATTACTAGGCCCAAGACTGATGTTTGAGAAGCCTTACTACCTTCCCTCAGTACTGATCTCCTTCTACCCTCACATTCTTATTCACTTTTTGATTTCTTTCTTTATTTCCCCTTTTAGGTAATAATTTCCCACATGGCACTGTACCAAATGCTGTACTTAAGTTTAGATAATTAGCTGTAAGCACTTCCTTTGTCTAGAAAAATCAATTATGATGATATTTCAGGTGCCGGAACTTGTAGAAGTATCTGAGAAGTGGCAGAAGGGAGAGAGAAAATGAAATTACCTGAAGTTTTTTTTAATACCTTTTGAAAGATTTGGGCTGATTTTCATTTTCAGAGGAGCTGCTTCATTCATCCCTAGCAATGACATTTTCATACATTGTTGAATTTTATAACAATTCTGAATGTTATAACACTAATGCAAGAGCATCATTAAAATTCTCGGTTATTGTTATTTGACTGAAAATAAGAATGACCTTTGAGACCTTTATGAAATTAATGCTACTGCAGAACTGTTATAGGAAGGCCTTGTATAAAGGGCTATAAAGCAGACAAAAAGCAGAACACCTGCATTGGTAGTTTTGCTGATACAACAGTGTTACCATAAATGCCATCCCTGTAGAAGTATGGAAAAAGCACCTTCAAAATCAGGAGGTTTTGTAAGTTTTTGATATAATATCTAATTGGTAAAATGCCACATTAAAACACAGCTAACTTTAAATATGATTTTCACTATTTCATGTCACTTTCATTTTTAGTGTAATCTGAAAATATATTCAAAACAGTATAGAATAGTATCTGCAGAGAGATATTCGGTATTCACATAAGAAGATAATGCTGAGATTCAGAAAAACATTAGTTATTTCAGAGTATCTGCAGAGTCACCATTATCATGTTTCCTTTTTGAGCTGAAATGAAAGAGGTTGAGAAAAGCAGGCTACAATTAGGAAATGTGTAATTAGCTGCAAGGTTCTGAGCATCAATGCAGAAGGAGAATACAAAGAACTCGTGGCTTAAAATTCACAGATAAGCAAGTATTTATACAGTCTCCATGTTACTCATCATATTCTATGTGTGCTGCTTGGGAAAAAGGGAGCAGAAATGGAAGCTGGTTATAATAAATAGAGTTTGGATGTAGGTGTGGATTCCAGCTTTGTATTCTGGGACACACACATTGTTCATATTGAGAAAGGCCAACCTGTGTTTAGCCTGGAGAAAAGGAGGGGGCCCTCTTACTCTCTTTCAACTGCCCAAAAGGAGGGTGATGGAAGGTGAGGGTCAGTCTCTTCTCCCAGGTAACAAGTGACTGGATGAGAGGAATGGCCTCAAGCTGCACCAGGGGAGAACTAAATTAGATATTAGGGAAAGTTTTTTACTTGGAAAGGATGGTAAAGCATGGGAACAGACTGCACAGGGAAGTGGTGGAGTCACCATCCCTGGAAGTGTTCAAAAATTGTGTGGACGTGGAACTTGAGGACATGATTTAATGGTGAGCAAGGTAGTTGTGAGGGTGGTTGCAGATCCAGGCTTTTGTCCCTTTAAATTAAATTTATAGCCTAGGGAAAAACCTCATTACCTCAGAATATTCAGTCTTCAAGGTGCATATTAGCTACTGTAAGAATTCCCCTATGGTGCTGAGAACTTGAAAAAATAAACTTTCTCATCACCTGGAAATTAGGGGTTTGGTGCCATCCGTCAGAACTCAATGTGGAGAACAACTGAGAATGCAAAAGGTTATGGACCTTTATGAATGAAACTCATCAACATTTGTCTTCTGAGCACAGGTAAATGCACACAATACGATAAATGACGACATTTCACTGAACTTTAACAATATTATTTCCTCTGTGTAGCCTCACTGCTTACCTGTGCAGTTGTTTTGAAAGCTTTGTGAGTGAGATAACACTAAAATTGAAAGCTACACAATATAGGTGAAATTCATATTAAAAGTCATCTGTGTTTTAATGCGGTTTCTTTTGCCAGCTAATATTTCTTATATCTTCTTTCTGCAGAAGCGATGCAATTTGCAGGTGCGTGTGCATTGGCAAGCAGAGATGCTGTTTGTGATAATATCAGCATAAGAAAATCTACTCAGAGAAGCTTGAACCTTTTCAGTTTTTGCTATTGCTATTACTCTTTCCACAACTCTTTCCCGTAAAATTCAGCAATGCGTGGGCAGTCATCAGCATTAGGCACACAGCTACTTTGAAGCCCAGAACCTCCACGTCTTTATGATTTAGCTGAACAAACTTCAAAGTTGAGAGGGCTAAATCACATCAGGGTACTCTCAGGGTGAAGCAAAAGTCCACACAGGAGTTCTACCTGGACACATTCCTGTGTGAGCAAGTCTGCAGTTGAATATTCAGCTTTAGAAACTAGATCTGCACACCACACACACACACAGAAGTTAAAGTTGATTTGCTGACATGGCATCTGAGTTTCTAACAGATATTTACCTGAATTACAACAGCACCATGTAATTAGGCATAAATAAAGGCCTTTTTTCTGGAGGGGAGGAAAGTTTTATCAGTTCTGAACCATATGCAATTGCGTGTCTAATCTCTGCCTGCAATTATTTCAAATGCAGATCCAGATGATAGCATTTATATTAATTCTGAGATTCATTGAGTTTGAGGCCAGAAGGGATCATTATACCATCTGGCCTGACCTCCTGGATGCCACAGACCATTACATTTTCCCAATTACCTCTATATTGAGCCCTGTAACATGTGTTTGACTAAAGCATAACTATTTTTGACTAAAGCTTATCTCCCAGTAAGGCACCTAGTCTTGATTTGAGGCCATCAAGAGGAGAGAATCCACCACTTTGTGAGTACTTTGTTCCAATGGCTAAGCACACTCACCATTAAAAATGTAGGTCATGTTTCCAATTTGAATGTGTCTGGCTCCAGACTCCGTCCACTGGATCTCATTACACTTTTCAGAACTAAGTCAAAAAGTTCTTTGACATCCCCTATTTTTTCCCCTGTGTAAGTGTTTTTTCCCTGGAGTCAAGTCACCTCTCAAGTATTTTGTTTTGGTTTTATCTAATAAGCTTTGATGAACTCTGAAAATTCACAGGGCAAAATTGGTTTTGCAGTCCTTCTGTATTTTTTTATTTTACCTGGTATCTATTTCAATAGTGCCCAGATGTTTCTCTCAGTGCCAATGATGCACACAAGGAGCAGAGGAGTCCCTGCTGCCCTGGCAGCACATCCTGAGCTGCTTTCCTGTCAGGAACTTCTAGCCTATAATGAAGTCTCTCCTCCCCAGTACCCAGCTGTGGAGTGAGGCAAATGACACTGTGCTGAAGGTTCATAACTACAGAATTCAGAATGTACCAGTTGATCCCAATGGGAAATTTTATGGTATAATTCAGGTTTCTTTTATGACGGTTCTCACCTCATCCTCCATACTATCAATTTGTGGCGATGCACAAACTGCTTCCCCTGAAACCAAACATTGCTCATGGCAAAATAAAAATGCTCTGTGCACATTTCTGTGTCCAGCTAGACTTTCTAATATTTTGGGATTCCAATCGTAAGTCTACCTGTAATAGCACAAAGGGAAAATATATGGATGGGAGTTGTTAAGATTTTGGTTGTTCATTAACCAAGTTTAAACTAACTGTTTGAACAGATAGTTCAGTACAGCCCAGCAAGTACTCCCTCATTGCATTGGGGTTTTTCATTTCATGAGGTGTTCAAAAGCTACTGCGGTGATATTCTGTTGGTCTCAGCACAGAGAAATACACACACATACTTGCACTGAGTATTTTATGTAGATACCACACTAACTATGGCCCTCATTTCATGCTTGCTTCAGACACCAGGCTGTCACCAAACCACACACAATCTCAATAAGGGAAAAAACATAAACATATTCTGATTATACTAACAGTTCTTGGAAAGTTTTTCCCTAGCATTTTGGGCACAGCTTGCTTTTCTGGCCTACATCACAGACTTCAGCAATAAGAAAAATTGTATTTCTGTACCAAAAAACCCAAAACAAAAAAGCCCAGAACAGATGTGTTCATGTATACACACACAGAGGCATGTGGAGCTTGTGCATTTTAAGATATCTTTGTGTATTAAATTTCTTCTATTTTTTTGGCAGATCCTGAAAAATGCCTTCATTACTTGTTATCTTTCCTCACTGATGAAAGACCGCAATAGAGTTATTTTACTTCAGCCCAAGCCAGCAACCTTGCATTGAACTCAATGTCAGGCAATACCATTTGCTCATAACCTACACAGATACCAAGATGACAGTAGTTCCAATCCTGTTCTGATTGAAATCAACAGCAGAGCTGCCCTGCTTCTAGTGAGAGCATGAGCCAGTGAAACTTCCCTTGACAGACAACAGGAAATGTGGGGTTTTTTGGAGAGCAGCAATCTTTAGGCGAGGACTACGCAGCATCTGAGCACAAATTAGCAGAACACTGCAGATCTGGCATCCCCAGGCAGGGCAGTGAAAGTCTGTGGGTGGACTAAACCCACGTCCTTTTAATTTCACTATTGATTACAGACTCAAATACACTGAGAGAAAAGAGCAAAAGAAATTGAGCTGGCCAAGACAACAACATTTACATGCCACAAGAGACTCTTACTTCTTGTATCACTGTCACAGCTCTGTGCATTTAAGGCCATTCCCTGAGGCAGAAGAGGGTTTTTCAAAGGTTAGAAGCTAAGCAGATGAAGTCTGGGTGATGCAGAGGATCCACATGACTCTGGGTCACTGCTTTCAGTGTGTACCAGATGGGTCCCCTCTGAGAGCCAGCAAGGGCCTGCAGGAAGCCATTCCCTTGGCTGGCATGCCCTGGCAGCCCTGCTGGCTGGGGAGCCTTGGCCCAGGCACGGCTGAGCCCTCCGTGTCAGGGGCAAGGTGAGCAGAAGGACAAGATGAGGAGGAGTGCATGGGATACAAACCTGACAGAGCTCAAAAAGCATTTGGAACACACTCTCAAACACATGGTGTGATTTTTGGGGTTGTCCTCTGCAAAGCCAGAAATTGGACTCGATGATCTTTGTGGGTCCCTTCCAGCTCAGGATATTCTGTGATTGTGTGGTGGCTTACTACTGTATTTTAAGATAAATAAAACTGTCAGGCACAAAGACACTCAATCTTCAAGGCTGAAAGGGAAGCCTCACCTTTGCCTCCCTTGATGTGTCTCTTGGCCTGTGGGTAACAAAATTTGAGATGGCAAAGGCTCCTCAATAGGGAGCGGAAAAAGCTAAAAGCACCAAAAATATCATCCTCCCTCATGTCAGAGGGGAAGTTTTATTTAGAGCTGAAACCTGCTGCTTGACTTGGCATAGCATACCCATGAAAGGCTGGTAGCAAGTCTGTGTAGGTGGCTCCCAAGTGCCAGCCTGGGTAGAAACGTCCCCTGAGGCTGCTGCCCCTGCTGGACTGGCTCCTGAAAAGCAACTATAAAGTACTTTGAGTACGTGGGTCCTGTTTTATTTGTGTGTAGTCATCATGGCTCACATGGGGACGGTGTCTAAGTACCCTGATGGTATTTGGGGACAGCATTTCCATCCTGACCTCCCTGCCCAGGTGAGACCACGTTGCCCTCTCCCTGGGACCATAAATCTGCAGGTACTGATAGTCATTTTGCTGAGGGAGCTGTCACCTAAAATACCACTGAAAACCCTCACTTCTAGAGGTACAAGGAAAATGTGTATGGAAAAATGAGAGATTAGATTGGTTAGGTACATTTTTTGCCCAGTGCTTATCACAAATCCCCTCACAGCAAAAACATTAGCTGTGTCGGAACAATTTGCACTCAGGCTTTCCAACCTGTGGTTCAAAAAATGTAAACATCAGGCCATTAAGATGTAATTGCTCTTTATATTCTCCGTGGAAGCTTTTACTATGAACTATTCATAAGCATATTCAGGGTTGTCCAAAAAAAACCATCAGGGCTTTGCATTCAGAGGAACAATGTGCTCAGGAACAGCTTCAAGTACCAGGTTGCAATGATCTGCCCTGAGAGACCCCAGCCCTCCAAGGAGACCCCAGCCCTCCAGGGAGACCCCAGCCCTCTGGTCTGGGGCAATCCAGTGGCAATGGGACCCTTGGGGACCACACTGATGCCAGGTGAGCAAACAGTGCCAGCCCTGTGGGCTGTATAAAGCACATCATTCTGTGCTGCTAAATGTAGGTGTTTGACTTCAATTTCCTGCTCTTGTTTGACAGATAAAGCAGGCAGAAATCTCTGACCTGAATTCTTTTCCTACCTTAGAGAGCTTCTCACCAAATATGAAGGGGTTTTTCCCCACCGGATATTGTACTGCAAATTTTAATGTAAAATACAATTCTGATTTTAGTTTCAGGTAATTAGTTTTTTACATAAATACTTCCTTAAATACTTTCCTTCTTGTGTTGTTGAATCACTTTCTTTATTGTTCTTCCTGCAATATTTTCACCTAAAATTTCTAAGAGACAATAGAATAAATCTGGCAGACCTTAGGGCATTCTATTTTCATAACTTCTCCAAAATTTTCTCTGTTTTTACAAAAATTTCAGCAAAGTAAACCAAACTTCTATATTCTATGATAACATGTACATACTTTAACTGAAAAACTACTGAGCAAATACTGACTGGAAAAAATGGAAAACTAATAAATGGCAAGAAATGAGTGAATTCTAGGTAGCAGGCTGCATTTCATAGAGAGGGGGGACAGTCACTGAATAAAAACAAAATATGCTTTTTCCTTCACTAAGGCATGTCCTGACTACAAGCCAGTGGAAATTTTTCTCTTAACTCCCAGATATTTGAGGTCAGATAATTTCATGGATTGTCACCTTTTTAGCCCGTTCCTTTCTTATCAGTTTTACCCCTTGGAACAAGCCACACCTTGCATTCATAAGGATATATAAATGCCCCCAGTTTCATTAAAGTCCAACGAGCAACAATATAACCATAGGTTTGAGACCCCCTCCAGTTCAGCATCTGGAACACACTTATCTGCCTTAATTTTCAAGAAGAAAGAACCAAGACTTTTTTTGAAAGTCCCCATATTCCTAATAAGTCAAAAAAAGTTAAAAGCTTATGCAGATATGGTTATGTGCTTTCTTTACATGTGTTAAAATTTCATACTTCACTTCCAATGGCAAATCTAGGTAGGGAAAAAGTATTTATAGCAACACCATTAAAAAAATCATAATCCATTTGTTCTAGACAGTTGGTGCTCTATTAATGCAGTATATTTGCTGGTGCCTTGATTAGGGGAAATCTAATAACATGAAACTAGATCACTAATTTTTGACCTCCTACTTCTCAGTTTCCTTCAAGGGGTAAAGAGCTGTTTTACTGAAACCTTTTTAAATTATATTCATTGAAAATTATACAGTAAAACTCGTTCAGCAGATTATTTCTTCATAGAGAAAGTGAGAAAGTGTGAAATTACCTAAGCCTAGAGCAGCACTGGGAACAATGCTATGAGTCTTTAGCACTGCAATCCCACTCACCTGCTAGTAGAGATCACCATTTCTCCAGAAAATAGCCCCCACTAGTCTATAATGTGCATCAATATTTTTAGCACCCACAGGGAAGATTTGTTTCCTTCCCTTCGGTGCATTTTCCCTGGTAGTGCAAACTGCTTTTGCTCTGTCCCTCTTCCCCACACTGAACATCACCTCCCACACCTTCACTGTGCTCTCCCCAGCTTCAAAGGAACAGAAACCTCCCAACAGCTGTAAGAAATAAAGTCAGTCCTCCAATAACAGCTCCTGGTCCATCTGAACTGGTGGCAATACTGCATTTTTTCCCTGTGTTCATCTTCCCTGCTGCTGTCCCCCTGACAGGCCACATGTCCCACTGAGAGAGAGGCAGTCAGGCTGAGCAGAGGCAGGAGAGGGTGAGCAGAGCACAGGAACCATTGCTTTCTCTAGTCCTACCTATTTTAAAAAGTTATTTTACTGTTCCTCTCCAAGGTCTGTCTAAGCACTACCAGCAATTAAAGGCTGGTACATGGGAGAGATTTAATTTTGCAAGAGAACAAGTAGAACAGTACAATCTCTCATGAATTAAAATATCCAACAAAACCAGAGCTGGGCACATGTCCCTTAACTTGCTGAGTATGTTTTGTGCAGTTAGACAAAACAGAGCTCAAAACTGCATCCAGGGCAATGGAAAAAGATTGCTGTATCACCACAGACTGCAAAAGGAAAGCATTTTAGGTAAAAAAATTCTGACAAATATGTGTTTGAGAAATAGTATCAGATCCTTCCATGTAAGATGCAAGACACAGTCTTGTACGTACAGCTCTGTTTAACTTTTATCTCACATTCAGGCTTCAATCACCACACAGCACTTGTTTCCAGCACGTGCTCATATGTGAGACCCTATGGCCGTTTCCAACAGGCACCTCAGAGCCACAGGCTCATCCTGATTTTATAGCCAGATCTGCAGTGATCACCCTGCAAACCATGCCACTTTATAGGAAGGCTGAGGAATTATTTCCTCTATCAAACAACTTTATAACCTTGTTTAAAACATGGTTCTGTTTCATTTTTTCCTCTTCACTTCAAACAGGTTTTTTGGTCCTATTTTTTGTCCAGGTCTTTTCTAAAATGATGAAGCACAATGCTGCAGCTCAAATACACAAGTCTCATCTGCCCTGGCTGCTGAGATGTGCTAATCTACAACATCCTCTTGATTGCCTGGCAGGATATGCAAGACAAAAGCACCTCAGGTTCCAGATCAACTACCAAAAAATTAATAGCAGCCCAAGTATTCTCCAAAAATTGGTAAGGTCAACAATCCCACCCTAAATGTGTCTTTCTTTTCTTGAAGCAGCAGTTTAGGACATAATTTGCTGACTACCATAACCATAATGTTATTTAAATTGAATTCCTTCTGAATGTAATTTACCACCAAAGTTTATTGAGCTTATTTTAACACCATAGTGGGAGATTAAAAATTAAACTATCATTTCAACTATTTTTATAAAGGTTACATTAGTACTTTTCATTTCTTTATTGCCTTACTGAATGTCAGGGTGCAGAGCACTCAGTGAAGCCTGACAGTGGCTAAGAGACATAAAGGTCATGCTGTGTGCATTTGCTTCGAAAGTTCAACCTTTGCTTTGCCTAGAAAACCTCTCACAAAATTACTGCCTACAACAAAAATAAATAAAGCAGGAGATTGTCCACACCCAGAGCACCAGAGACACTGCAAGAAGCTCTGACCTGGGGAAGCCTACCCATCCTCAGAACTATCTCTCCATTTTTGTTTCAGTGATGTTTTAAATCCAGACACAGGGCTCACCTCTGCCTACATGGAGCAATATGATCACAGCCTCCCATTGCAGCTGGAACATGAGGAGTTTGACAGAGCTCGTTTTGCTTCCCAGAGCCCTGGGATTCTTCTGAGGGCCAGAACAATAAAAATATTAATATAATGTAAATTAATTAATAACAATAATAAAACATATGATGTGTGATTACATATTAGGTGATAACAGAAATTAATTGATATTGAAGAATGTGTCTGCTCTGGTCTTGCCCCAAGCACCCACACATGTCTCTTCATTGTCATTAGTGCACCTTAATATAATAATTTTAAAATTAATTTTAAATGTGCCTCACCAGTTGAAAACATTTTTTGTCCACTTCAAAGGAACAAATATTTCACAGTAGGGTTTAAATTGAGTTGAGACATGAAGTATTTGGTTAACAGGGCACTTAAACTTTATTAGAGGTTAGTGCATCACTTGCACTGCTGTTGCAGCATTAATCTCAGGGTCCTTTTCAGGAGCTGCTCTGAAGTCATTATTCTCTGAAGACACTTAAAAATTCAGGATGTGAGCAGAAGGAGAGCAGGGGGGTCATTTCTGACAGGACAAGGAAAGAAATGTTATGGGGTCCAAACCCTGAGGGCAGAGGGGCCATTGCCAACAGCCAGCCACTCACGGCACAGGGCACTGAGAGCCCTGGGGCAGCACCACAGAGCCCAGCAACAAACCTGGGGCTTCCCAGGACATGGCTTTAAAATAAAAAAGGTGTTTGTGAAAGAGTTCATGCTGAGGAAGGTGTACAGGGTTGAGGCACTGGGGCTCCTGCTTGGATGAGCTTTTTGTCACTTCTCCTCCTGCACAATCACCACAGTTGTAACAGAGAGGAGAAGGCAGAAACAAAGGAAATTCTGCAAAACTGGCAGAGAAAAACGTCCAGCAAGGTGTAAAAAGCCACCCAGGGCCAGGCAGCATTTTGGCTGTTCAGCCTTGCTGTGCACTGGGGCTGCCAGTCCATCTCCACCGCGTCCCCTGAGCGGTCCCACACCTCGCTCGGTACATTGTGTGGCTTGCTTCAGTTTATTTTTAATTCTGTTTCCATGAGGTTTGACACAAACACAAAGGTGATCAACTGTAAATGTAAAGTGCTGCAAGGCCCTGTGAAAACCAAGGAACCGCAGCCTTTAGCAGGTCCTGCTCGAGGCAGCCCAGGGGCCTCGTGCACCCACCGTGCTCCAGCTGAGCCAGACTGGGCTGCCCTTGACGTTTGAGTGGTTTTCTCCTGTGGGGAGACTGTACAACAATCAACATTTCTCATTATGCCTTTTTTTGGCTGTCGTCTTTATCTGGTTTATCTTTAGCTTTTCCTCCCTATGCTTCTACATAAGCTTTCCCGGGCTCTGAACACCTCTGTACATTGCCAGGTACAATGGCTGCAACTCTTGAATGTGCTTAAACTTGAGAAGTTTATTCTCAATTTGAGATCCCATTTAAATCAAGACAATTTTTAGACCAAGAAGTCTTTCTTTTTGAATTTGCAATACATAAAAGTCCTATCAGTGAACCACTTGGGCCTAGTAGAAATGCACAAGCCAAAAAGCTACAGCTCTGAAGGAGCTTTTTCTCCTGTGCTATTTGTTCTTCATTACAACAATGCAAAAGACTGGAAATAAAAATGAATAAGACAAATTAGAGTCTGGTTAGCAAGGGAGATATAAACTAATACCAGTCACTGTTGTACTTCCGTATGCTGCTTAATGAATCAATGCTGGCAGGAAAAAAGATTGCTGGTGCCTGAGGCACTTAATAACAGCGTGTAACATAACATGCATTTCCCTTCAGGTGTCACTCTAAAAAGTTGGTATGGACAATTTCTGTTTCTGAAGTAATGAGAGCAGAGGGTGATGCTGTCAAGATGAGAAATTTTGGCAGCATTGTGTGAAGCTGCACACAGGCAGGCAGTTTGTCACACCTGGGCAGACTTGGGGGCAGGAGGGTCACCCCAAGGCTGAGGGCAGGAGTGTCCTCCCCACCTGGGCACCCCCAGAGACCTGGCACTGCCACCAGCTCCAGGGATGCCAGACAGGTTTAGAAATGAGCATGGGAGCTGCTCATGTGAGAGGTACTGAAAGCCTGCAAGCATCAGCTGCTCCCCTCAGAGCCCACAGAGCTGGAAGCAAAGAGAACAAACATGAATAAATGCAGTGCATGGAACAGCCTCCTGTCAGCCAGAGATGTTGCAGGTGTTACAATGCAAACTCACAGCTATTAGCATTAACCTGAAAAAAACCCTTGATATTTGGCTCCACCTTCATCACATCTCACATATTCCCCCACCTTGGGCTGTTGGACTTTCCTTTGGCCTCCACGTCGCAGCTTCTCCTGTACAAGTTTTCCTGTGGAAGGAGCCACCACTCCTACTCATCTCTGGCTGCCTCCTGTAGGTCCAGGTCTGCTCTCCAAAGCATCCTCATTGGTATGAACAGTGGGTAACCAGCAGTGAAAACTTTAGGATTCATTTTAGTGAAGTATGTAAGGCCTGAACTGTATTATCTCATCTGGCAATTAATACAATGAGGAGATCCTGTGCAGTGTAACAACAGCTATAAAATTGCCTCAGCTACATGGGAAGCAGAAAGAAGAAATTGCACTACATGATCATTATTATTATTTTTGAGTTTTTTTACATTTGCTTCTGCTAAATTTTGTAACATCCTTCATAAACTTATTTCCTTTCAGAATGACTTCTTGGCAGAAAAAATGGCATTAAAACTCTAAAATGGATGTCACATCATTTCAGAATGAGTCAAGGTCAGCTAGTTCCTTTTTTAAGTACAAAACCCCACACTGCTCCCTGCCAGCTGGGGAGAGAGAAGCTGCCTGCATGCTTCTGTCTGCCACATTCCATGTCCGGACAACGAGGGAAAACGAACAAGAGACAATGAGAGGGTGCAGCATGGTACCAGAAACACCAGCTGACCTGGTGTTGCAGGGGATCAGGTTTAAAGACTAATTTCTTAGGAGTTTCAGTGAGAGAATCTTAATCATATTGGGATGGCAAAGGAGCATTGCCCTGACACAAATCTCCAGTGCTCTTTCAAATATCCATGGTGACAGCAACTGCAGCCACTGGTTTGTGTCCTTTGACTATCAGCCAGTTTATACAATTAATAACGCATCCCTGCCCAATCAACAGAACGATCTGTCCTTGCCCCTAGGTACTAATCATGTGTCAAGACAATTAATTGCAGAGATGTGCTATGTGAGGAAGGTTGCCCTTAATGTAAAATGTGGCAATTCTTCTGAAGGGCCCAAGGCAAGGATCGTCTCAATATCCCTCCTTACAGTAAGGCTGCCCTTTCTGAAAGAGAGAGGAGAACTTAGTCAACATGAGACCTAAAAACAAACCTCCCTCTGGGCCCGAGCCCACGGGATCCGGGGCACCCTGCCACCACCTCCTGAGCAGGATCACGCTCGTCAGCAAAGGTTACAATTTTCCACTTGCATTGGATCAAAAGTCCCTGAATGGCTAAATTTAAATGCTGATACCCGCAAAGGATTTTTAAGAAGTTGGGGTTTTTCTCCCACCAACTTTCCTCGTTCACAAGAAGCATTTCCCTCAGAGAAACCTGGTCTGGCCCCAGGGAAGGCTTGCCATTGATTTTCCCAGAAATATTATCAGATCTCCCAGCATTCACCATCCCATTAGATTCACCATCTAATTGGATGCAGATGGGGGGAATCAGCCAGGAGTCTGGAGACACGGGTTTGGGCATGGAATTGAGTCAGTATGTCAAGGTATTCTTTGTTTCACTTGGTCTACTCTTCCTCTTCTTTCTCCAAGGGAAATGGGAAAATCAAATGGGTCTGTGCAAGGATCACCAAGTCCTCTCCAGTGACTCCGTCCTTGCTTCAGCCTCTAGACATCTGCTCTGGCACTGCTCCACAGTGTCACCTGTCCAGGAACAGCCTTCTCAGGAGAGAGGGACAGCTCATATGATGATAATTAGACAAGGAGCAATCAGAACTTCTTTGCCCCATCTGCAACCTGGTTGTTGTCAGGGTCCTTCCTTTTAGGTGGGAAGCAGTCCTTCAGCAAGAGCCACGGCACAGCCTTGGTGACTGGGAGTCGTGATTTCCCCACTGCCTCACCTTGTCTTTTGATTTTTCACTTTGACTCATTGCTGCCAGTCATCTCTGTCATCAATAATAAGATGTGCTGGGGCACATTTTACAAATGCGTGTGCTTAATCATCTTGATATCTGAGAAGAACTATGTAGATAAGAAGAGTTTTTGTCTCCTTTTCACAGTGGCAATGTGAACCCTCCAGGGCTTGCAATCATGCACAGGATGATTGCAGCCACACAAGGTTCCAGCAGCAGTGTGCACCCTCTTGTGCAAAAAAAAAGAGGAGAAAAGCCCTTCCAGTCTGCACCAGGTGGATTCAACCTCATGCATCACTTCGGGATCTGGTGAGTGCCACCAAGTCTGTTATTGCAGACTCAAGATAACCTTCCCCCACTTTGATGTAGCTTTCCTTGGCTCATCCTTACCAGGAAAGGACACAGGCAGCCTTCCTGGCTACTTTGGTACCATTACCATTGCAAGTCCACCGTCCCTGGAACGTGTGGCTCTCCTCATCCCACTGCCAAAGGCCACCCGTCCCCTCATCACCGGTTTGTTTCATGTACAACAAATTGTACTTATAATAGGAGAGCCCAGGCAGAATTCCCCTGAGAGTCTGAAATGACATTTCTCAGGATTTGACAATAAAACACCATTTGTGCTCTGCCTCTCATCTGTTCACTCTTTCAGTTAAGCTTTCACCCTGTGCTTAGAGAAATGAGTCATCTTCACCATCTCTCATACATTCACATTCACAGTACCTTGCCTAAATCTTCAGTTTTTCACTATCACCTGAAATATATGCTCTTTAATCTCTAATATTACTTTATGGGGAAAAACCACTAAAAATAAATTACAGTTATAACGAGAAGCTTCCAAAGACTCTAATCCTAAAATGCACTCCTATAATAGCACAAGGGAATCTCCATGCTCAGTATTAAAAGGATTATTTTCCAGTGCATCCCCAGTTTCCCAGATACACACAGCTCTTCATTTGCACCTGAGAATTACTCCATAGATTAACAGAGAGACAAAACTCAATCAAGCATGTCTGTCATTGCGATTATGGCCTGGCTGTAAAGTAATTTCGCAGAATGGGAGAGGACCATGATATACCTACCACAGCTTAAAACCTTCTTCATTGCACCAAATTTACATAACTTTATGCAGTGTTGTAGATTAAACGTTCAGGAAAAATTCATATTTGCCCATAGGGATGGGAAATGAGCAAAGCAGTGACACTGGAGGTAGTTCATCTTTTGAATTGGGTTTGGGTTTTGCACCTGCAGAATTCCCCTCTTGCTTTTTGGCAACATCTTGTGGCTTGAATGGACCCAATAACTGTAAGGGACTATTTGTATATTTGAATTTTCTATCTAATAAAAAATAATAGTAAGTTGAGAAGATTGAATTGGAGACCTCAGTGTATTTTTGGTTCTGATTCAGGCTGTGGAGTTTGGTGGGGAAAATGTAGCCCTTTACTCTACACCAAGAAAATACACCAAGATCCTGGTGGTCTCTGCTTGAAGACCTTCCAGAGATACTACAGCATGCCTTTAAAAAGCCACCCCCAGTGGCAATTTTAGAGCCATTCTATCAATTCACATTGCCATGTACAGCCATTTGCAAATTCTGACATGCCCCCAAATCCAAAATCTGACATGAAATTTCTTCAAGCAGTTTCTGACAGTTTAAGTAGGAATTGTGGACTTTTGAAATGAACACTGAAATTCTCACCCTTGCGAAAGCACTATGTGATATGAGAGCTGACATGTCAACCATCCTGGCTCCAGAATGAGCATTCATGCTTGTTTCACTGGGAAATGAGCAGGTCTTCAGAAGCTCCTGCTGAGCCCCTGCACCTGCAGGAAACAAAACTCCCCAGCAGCCACAAGAACGGGTGATGCTGCACCATGGCCCTGAAGGAAAACGGGCACAAATCATAAAGTCATTGAATCATTTAGGTTGGGAAGGAGCCAAAGATCTTTGGGTCCCACCATTAACCCACACTGCCAAGTCCACCACCAAACCACATCCCTAATTCAAACAGAAGTCTCTCCACACTGGGAAATTGAATAATCTTTGAAAACTCAATATAGCCAGCCCTGATTTGGTCAAATCAATGCAACCAAAGGTAGTGTGGAGACTTTCAAAAAGCTGATAATATTTTCTAAGGAATGGCTGAATAATGCTATTTTCAGAGAGAAAACCACAATGATTCCTGGCCATGTGCTACTTGTCCCCATAAGGGCAAGGGAAAAACCCAGGGTCAGGGCTGCCTCTCCAGGGTAGTTGGTCAGGGGTGCTGATTTTTCTTTCTTATTAAAAAACTCTGTTTTCCTTCTTCAATAGAAGATAGAAATTTGATGCCATCTCCTTTTGTCTTTTCCCCTAGATCCTGATACTTCAAGGCTAAAGCCGAGCTCCCTGGAATGACTCTGGAGCTGAAACATATACCTAAGCGCTTGTCTGAATCAGTCCCTCTTGAAGTATAAGGAGGAAGATATTCAGGCTCTCTAATCCAGCAGCACAGCAGGGAAACTGCTTGTCTCTGTGTGATTGTGTAATTGCTTTTCAAAGAGAAGTGAGTTTCTCTATCCACACTGCACTAACAAATCTCAGAAGTCACTTTGGTCTTCCAGCCTAACTTTCAACATTATTTGTTATGGATAAAATGAAAGACACTTCCATTTCCATAGCTGACAAGCTTGCCTCAGGGCATGCATTTATTTTCCATGCTGTTGATCTCTTCCTCCCTGTATCAGGCTAATTCATCAGATTAATAAAGGACGATTTAGCTTCCTGCAGGGTATTATTGATCTCTCGGGGAACGTGGCAGTTGTTTGCTATGCCACCTTTCCCCTGAGCAAAGGGGATGATTTTTAAATATTTCTAATGCTTGAAGGCTACAGCTGGCTCTCACCAAGGAGCTGTGGAGGAGCAAAAGGCAGCAGCAAAGGGGAAATTTAAAATGTATCACCTGAATCCCCCTTTCCCCGGCTCTGTACTCATCAGTGCATCCAGAGCACACAAAGCCTCAGCAGGGAGGTGGGAGTGAGCACCTGGATCCAACAAGAGGCTCCAGGAGGACAAGGCACATCTGGGTTCAGCTGGCACATATTTCATCCACCCACGCCAGGCATTATTTCAAACACCCAGCACAGTTCGTAGATTATCAGGTCAGAAAGGCCCCCTGTACCAGCCCTGTCTCAGACCCTGCCAGGTTCTGTTTCAGAGATCTTCATCCAACACAGAAACAAGAGTGTCTCCTTACCAGTGCTGAAACTCCTCCCTCTATCCCACCACAATCATTCCTTTACCTTCAAGACACAGTGCTGGACAAGGAGCTTTAATTCTCCACAATCTCTCAGTTGTTCTCTGGCTCCCTGCTTGTCTGGGCAGCAGCTCCTGTCCTGCAAACACAGCCTGGCTCCTGACTTCCAGGGTGCAGGGCTTGATGCTTGACCTTATTTAAAAACAAACAAACACTCTTTATTTGTGCCAAGCTAGAAAGCCCAAATGTTTGGCCTCCCTGACTTTCTACCTCATTTTTCACCTTTCTTCTCATTTTATGTCATCTGTGACTGTTTCATTTTCTCCCCAAAACCACAGACAGAAGTGTTAAACTGTGACAGAGCAAGACCTGTGCCCCACCAGAGCTGGGCAGACACAAGCTCCCTTGCTGCCCTGTTTGCAGCTCTGATGTGAGGCTTGTAAATCCCTTGCCTTGAAATACACTCAGTATGTACTACATTAATTTTATATAATTTTAATTCCTTAATCAACAGTTTTGAAGAATCAAATATCTCCGTAAATTACAACAACATTATTACCTTTAGCAGTCTAATTTGCAATCTCATTAAAAAGATATGAAGTTCTTGTCTGTAACCCAGCAGTGAAAGGAATAACTTGGAATAGTCCCCATCCTTCATTAGCCACACCTGCCGTGTGCTGTTCCATACCTAGATCTGGTGTTAAGCTGGGCTGTCCTCAGCTGCTTTCCAAGCTTGCTTTCCCTGCTGCCCATCTGTGATGGCCCCAGCACCACTGACAATCATTACAAACACTTCTGAGAGCTCTGTGGCCAGCACCAGTGACCAGTGGTGCCCTGTGCTATGCTGCTCACTCAGGGGCACTGTGGGACACTCCATCCTGCACTATGGCCACAGCTGGAACTGTTTTCCCCAAATATGACACATTTATGGAACGTTTCTGCAAGGATCAAGTGCCTTTTCTGCATCATCAGTGGCTTTTCTGCATTAGCAAAAGATTTTTTTTTGCAGGGTTCAGCTGGTACCTGACAAAATAAATGCCTTTTCTTCCCAATAAATTCTGGGAATTACTGAGCTCTTCATCTATAATTTTCCTTCTCATATAAAAGGAAGACAATTTTCTCAGATATAGAAAAGTTTTGGAACCGGAATTAGGCAGGGAAATGTTGGAAAAGAAGAGTTCAGGACTGGTTTTCCCCAGGGGCTCTGCTCTGTGTGATTAAACAGGATGATTAAGGACTGGCCCCATCCCATGACAGTGTCAGTGCCTGGCCATGCTCCCACCCCCCATTCAGGCACATTTCTCATCATTATCCCTTGGCCCCACAGTTTCCAGTCACACTTAACAAGGCTGTGTTTATTTATCTGATTTTTGGCATGACAGATAAAACAAAACTATCCCACATTTCAGTCCATAAATTCCAGTAAATTGATTGGATGGAGCTACATTAAAAAGGAAAATAACTGCAGAGAACTTATTTTGGAAACAAAATGAAAGGCCTTAAAACTGATTTGCTGATATGTCATTTGCTTGATGTCATCATTCTATAAGTGGGTTATGATTGTTCTCATGAATGCAAAATGATATGCAAATATATCCATCACGTCCTGCTGCTTCCCGTTTTATCTGCCTCTCTCTTTCCTCATCTTTTCTTTCCCTTCCCCCAGAGTCTCCCAGAAGCATTTGTCCCACCTGCATTTGTCCCAGCAGCATTTGAGAAGCATTTGTCCCACTTGCAAGGCCAGGGACAAAGGAAGCGGAAAAGGCAAAGAAAACCACAATACACCTCTTCGGACACAGACGTGTTTTGTGATGGTTCATGTCCCTGTCACATCGTGTGCAGTTTCACTTCTGCCCTTGAAAAACACCTGAAAGACCTTTGCCAGTATGCATGGCAATGTACCTTCCTTGACAATTTTTCTCTGGTTTTAGGAATCACAGAGAGTTTATAGTCAGCCATCCTCCCTCCAAGAGTGACAACTTCACAGTCCCAGGTGGTTTTGAGCCAGCAGGGCTGTCAGAAAGTCTTCCTAAAAACAAAGAGCAATTTGTAGCACAAAAACAATCAGTGCTTTACCGCAGAAAGGGAAATTTGAGTTTGAAAATTGGGGTTTTCCTCTCTTACTCTACACAGTGCTACACATAATCCTTAGGACCCCCAGAATGAGACTGAATCCCAGTTCAAAAGTGATGGAGGCTGTGCCTAGAAGTTGATATGGGAAATCTGCACCTGGGAGTGAGTGCTGATGAGGGCTTGGAGTTGTGTGCCAGCTGCCCTCCTGCTCTGCCCACCCAGACCTCTCAGCTGCCCTTATTAAACAGCACAGATCCATTCCTGCTCATCAGCCTGCCTGCCCTGAGCCCTGCTCCTGCCTCGGAGCTGGAATTAAAGCTGCTGAGAGACAACATAAGTTGCAGCTTGAAAATGGCAGATCAGCTGTACACTTACTGCCATTGAAAGGCTTTCAATTGGTTTAGAATTGGAAAAGAAAAAAAAAATCTACCACAAAAGACCCAGATAGAGCTGTAAACAGCTGAATGCAAATTACAGGGTGAAGCTGAACTCATCATGATGTCGCTTTAGGACTCTGCAGTGCACACCCACAACACTGTCCCTTAGCAAGGGACACAGGCTGACTCTGCATATGACCAAATTGTAAAGCACTGTCACATTAAAAAACAGAGCTTTGAAATACTGGATTTCTCTTGAATAATTTTAGGTCTGTTTTTATAATCTTGAATAAAGGATTTGAAGTCTTAAAACAAAACTGAACTGCAGAAACTTTGGATATTCACCCAGTTCTAAGATCTGTGTTGTTAGTAATTATTAATATATGAGTAACCTGCTGCATGACAGCAAAGTGAATATATACAATATACACATTTTAATATATATAAATAGATGTGTATATATAGATATATATTAGGTCTGTGAGCTACAACATCATTTTGTAAAGGAGTGACCCTGGAGTGACCCAATTTTCTGCAGTTCCTAAATTTCACTCTACACTGAGAATATTTACCTTTCAAACCCACCAAACACTGGGTAAAAATCTATTAATAATTTTGTCACATAAGTGAGAACTCAGACTGCCAATCTTCCAGGACAGCCTGAGCCCACCAGCCATGGTCCTTCCCTCCCAGCCCAGTGAAGCTCCTCCTGCTGCTGCTGGGGGCTGAGTGGGAGAGGGCAGGTGCCCAGGGGAGCCCAGAGCCTGGCAGGGAGGGACAGCCCCAAATAGGGCAGGTGTGACACAAAGCCAGCTCGGGCAGGAATGAAAGTCCACTCTGGGTATCCCCCACCTGCTACAAACAGTGGCTCATCATGAGAGGGAGTGATGGACCAGTCCCCTTCCTCACTCTGTCCAAGAAGGGCTGGATATTTCCTTGCGTTTTTCCCCAGTCTGCCTGGGAAATCAAAGCTTTTTGACTCTTCTGTACTTTGTGAACCCTTAAATATCTTGTTTACAAACTGTTTTAACACAGGAGACCAAAGGAAGTTAAGCCTCTGTGAATAAAATTGATTGGACCCAGAAAGGTTCGAAATATACCCAAAAATGTGATTAAAACTAAATGAGCTTAGATACTGGGGTCAAAAATTTTATATACTTTACTTAATAGCAAAAGAGGGAAAGAGGGGAAGCAAGCTGTGGTCTCCACCCCGAAGGTGCTAAGCTTGATCCCTCTGTGAAGGTGTTCTTTTCTCCCCAGACCTGAGTTTCCTTTCTTATCCCTATCAGCAATGGAGATGGAGCTCATGGCAGTTCATGGCCTCTGTCAGAAGGCCTGTTCAGGGTGTGCTGGTCTTCTCTGCAGCCTTGGCAATACAGTTTTGCTATGATAGGCATGAAGATACCTACATGAAGGTATTAAATCCATAAATTATGAATTCAGTCTCTGACATACCTTTCAGCTGAAGAACAGACCAACTCACAGGGAACACAACCAAATATCCATTGATTTGCTCTCCTACCTACCTTTATGGGAGGGTGGGAAGAGAAGGCAGAGCAGGGAACTCACAGCAGAAGGATCATGGAAGTCTGGAACAAGACGCTGAAGTCACCAACTCCTTCTGCTGTCATGAAGAATCAGGAGAGGGAACTCTGAGCCCCTCAGCATTTCAGGTGGTGCTGGGGACCCACACACGTGGTAGCCATGAAACACAGAGAAAACAGTCCCATTTACAGTCCCAGTGCAGCATCATTAGCTGGACACTGGTGTCACAGGGACTGAACAATCCTCATATAAAACTTGCTTCTGAAACATTAGCCATCGACAAATATCTTTATCTGTATGAATTATGGAGTATTATTTTCTTTTTAATTGCATTGATTTACACTGAAGGCTTTAAACATCAGCCTAATAATTATCATGAACCGATTTGTCATCAGGAATACAATAAACCATTGTCTGAGCCCGTGCTTCCAGGGAGGTGATTCTCCTGCACCAGAGAAACTGGAAGGAAATAAAAAACTACACTTGAAAATGCCAGAGTGTGCACCCAAGTTGCTGCAGCTAGGGGAAAAATTATGTGAATGGTTGCCAATAAATGTGATGGTAGGAAAAAACCCTTCAGAGCCAGCAGAAGTGTTTATTTATGGAGAAATGCCCAGATGGGGGCCAGGGGCTGCACCCACCCTGGCAGCCCTGCCCTGGGTGCTCAGGGGTCACCCTGCTGCCCTCACGTCTCCTGCAGGGCTCTCCTGCAAGTGCTAAAGGGGACCTGTGTCCCAAATGCTCCTCCCCAGAGCTGAAACCAGGGAATGGCAAGCGACTGGCCATGGTTTGTGTGGCTGCTGGTGGCACTGCAACCTGCTGCCTTTCTGCCCCGTCACTCCCTCCCTCTTCCCTTGCTCACCGACTGCGATGACATTTCTGCTCACAGGGAGAACATCAGCAAATACCTTTTGTAAGGAAACTTCACACTGCTCCAATCCCTTCTCTATTTAAAATCAGCACCAAAAAAAAGCCTGGCTAGAGGCATGGAAAATTTTAGACGAAGCAATTGCAGCCTCAGCCAGCTCTGAGACACCCTGGCAAAGGGAGAGCAACAGGAGACACGTTCCAGGTGGGCTCACTCCAGGGGGACAGGCTGGGCTTCCCCATAGCCTGGAGAGAGGTGGAAACAATGTGTGCTCTGAGCCCCCCAGATACCTGTGAGAGCGAGAAAGAGGCAGCAAGAGAGAGCTGTAACAGGGTTTGAGTATTTTGAACTGCTCTGACAGCCAGGTGCTGTAACACACCTTATCTGTGAGAGATCTCACAGCGAGCAGCAGGCACCGGCTCTGCTCCGCGTGCTGCAGCACCCCAGCTCTCACTGCCACTGCAAATTTCCACTCCACCACCAGGTTCTGCAGAATGGGCTTTGTTTGGCAGAGTGATCTTGAAATGCACACAGTGGTTTGTAGGGGCGGGATGAAAGCCCAGCATGACTCAGGACAGTGATCTCAGGGAACCCACCAGGGCACAGCGTGGTGACAGGGACACCCCGAGAGTGACAGGGGGTGTTCCTCCTCCAGCAGGGAAACCCCTGCATTCCACACATCCATGGGTACCCCAGGATTTCCATTTGATTCCCCTGATGCAGGCAGCTGCCCCGGGTTGCCCAGCAGAAGGCTCTGGGACTGGGGCTGTGATGTGACATGAGCCAGGTGGAAGCAGCAGCACAGGAGCCCCTTCCATGGGGCTGGGGCCTCCTACCTTCACCACAACATTCAGCTCAGCCTCCAGCCTTTCATATACAGTATCATCAAATAATTTACAGGAGGTGTCAGCTGCAGGCTAGACCCAAAAGGAAGGTTTATTTAAGACACCGTGTGGATTGTTATACAAGATCCTGATGGATTATTCCTATCTGAGAATTTACAGATACTGCAGGAGCATGGCCAACAATTTGGATTAGTTGAGATTAAACTCAGGCTGGGTTGGTTTTCCTCCCTTAGGAAATCTCAGCCCTAGGTCTACAGATATTTTTTGAAGGCAAGATGTAGACAAAAACAACTTTTACACTTTCCAGCAGGCACCTGAAGTACTTTCCCATCAATCACCTTTGATATACAGAGGCAGAAGTGTGAGCTACTTCATTAAGAGCCCTCACACATATCTGGGTACATTTACATATTAATCAGACAGCTGAGCTGCTAATCTTTGTATCTTACATGCTTCTGTAACCATTAGTCAGAGCCAGGTGCTGTTAAATACTCCAGGTACCACCAAGTGCTCTAAAATCAAGACGAGTGTGGATGACAGGGAAAGGCTCAGATTTACAATGCTCCTGTAGAGCCAAGCACTGTAACATAAATACATCTAACACCAGGAGCTTTAATCCACTGGGAGCACTGAGCCAGGTGAGGCATTCCCACTGCCAAGAGACTTCAGTGATTCCCACAGAAATAAAGGCTGGTTCCAGTTCTGCCTTCTGCAGGCTCTGCTGCTGTCTGAGCAGCACTGGGCACCTGGCACAAGATCCTGGGAATAAAGGAAGACAGAGGAGCCATCTCCTCCACCCTGATAGCCCACAGCCCAACCCTGCTTGTCTCTCAAGGGCAGCAGCTGCCCCTCATCTTATGCAGGGCTCAAGTGGGGTGGGAGAGCTCAGCCCAGTTCTTACCACAGAATCACAGACTGCAGCCATCATCCTGTTCCAAACCCCTGCTGTGGGCAGGGATGTTTCCTTCAGACCAGGTTCCTCAGGGTCCCATCCAACTGGAACACTTCCAGGGATGGGGCAGCCACAGCTTCTCTGAGCAACCTGTGCCAGGGCCTCACCATCCTCACAGGGAGGAAATAATTAGTATTTCACAAAGTTCAGATGGTTTGCTGGACAAAATTTGGTCCCTGGGTAAATCAGTCAGAGCAGAAATGGTTGATGCAATGAGGGATGCGTGGGAGCTGCTCTGGAGTCAGCAGTTCCTGAGCTGGACTGGCCCAGGACAGGGCAGAGGATGCAGTCAGTGCCTCCCCAGCCAAGCTGTGCTCACTGTGGTGCCCCCAGCACCAGGCTCAGGTACAGCACAGCAGCTGCTTGGATTTCTGTTTAACCTGTTCATTTGCCATTCCAGCACCTGCAAATCCACATCTTCAGATTCCCATCTCCTCCCTCCAGCACCTCTCACCCAGCTCTCCTCCTGGCTTGTGTGGTACCTGGCTGTGAGCTGCTGAATTCAACTCTCTCCATCCTCCAAGAGCAGACAGCATTGTGGGGTTTAACCTTTGTGTGCCTGTTCCTTGGCACCACACACCTCACTGCTGCCACAGGTGTCAGTGTGAGCAGGGCACAGGGACAGCCAGTGCCCAGTGGTCACACTGACAGCTGCAGACCACACAAAACCCACAAACACCTGTAATTGCCTTTGCCAAGGAAGTGATCTGTGCTACAGCTTCCTCCTCACAGAACCATCACAGTTTACATTTCCTGGGCTTTAGTTAAACAAAAGAAAAACAATGTATGTGGCTTTAGTGATCACACTGGCTCTGCAAAGCACTCTGATCTTCCCTGCTTTGGGCCTCTGAAGTTTTTCTTACCACTTTCTCCAGATTAAAAGGATGGAAAGGCCAGCCAGATCCTGAACAGCTTCATGCTTTTGCCATGGATCAGCACCTGGGTGACCTGCAGCCCTCAGTGCTCTCGTGGCACCAGGCTGGCCCTGCTGCCTGGCCTCAGCACAGACACTCAGCTGGCACAAACACCCTCCCTGCTGCTGCCCTGACACCCCAGCACCTCCCCCTCATGTCCAGGCAGCCCCTCAGAGCCACCAACAGCTCTGCACTGCCCTGCCACCCCCAGCAAGAAGCACAGGGATGCTTTGGGGACCAGGAGAATCTCCACAATCTGTTCTACACCCGTGAGCAGGAACTATTGCCAGTGCATGTGGTTCTTAGAAGAGAGCCTGGATGTCCCTCTGCTGCCATTAGAGCCCATCCCAGGGCTGCTCCCATCCCAGGAGATGCTCCTCTTCCTCACCCCATAGGAAAGGTGGATTTTGGAAACCACCAGCAGCTCATGCTCTGTGTCTGGAGAGCCTGCACACAGCACTGGTGCTCTACAGCCAGTGGATCTCTCCTCCATTTTTAACTGCTTTTTATAATGTTTTATTGATTGCTCTCATCAAACTATTTTATTGATTGGAAATATTTCCAACCTCTGCAGTCTGGGCATAAATGTTAAAGAGGAGATGAGGGGACACAGGCTTTACAATGGAGCTCCGGCTCAGCCTTGAGTCTGGCTGAACATCACCCCTGGCCCAGTGGCCTTGCTTGAACCAGGTCAAGAGCTGGGAGAAAGGAGCTGGGGCACAGGAAGATCCATGTCTGTATTTCTGCCTTGTAGACAGAGGCACAAGCACAGCTCAAAGCCCTGTTAGAGCTGAAATAAAGCCTTGGCCACGACTGACCCCATGCAGGGGTGCTCCATGGACAAGGAGGGGTCACAGCCACCACGGGCAGAGCAGGGCCACACACAGCCTGGGGCACTTCCAGTAGCCTAGGGACATGGAGGTGGAAACAGGGTGAGGTTGCTGTCTGAAATACCACCCTGACACGTTATTGGAACCTCACAGCTCACCCCTGGTCCCATCACGGGGCAGATGGAGGCTCTGGCACTCACAGCCCTGCCCCACTGCCCCCAGCACATCCCTGGGAGTGCCAGCAGTGACTCCATCGGGCACACAGGGAGGGTTCAGGCTGGCCTCTTTCCTGGGATGCAGCCCAGTGATCCTGCTTTGTCTGGCTCAGAACAGAGGGATGTGCCCAGGGTGAGATGGGCACAGCTTGCTTTTGCGTCAGGATTATTTATTCATTATTACTTATTCATCATTCTTAAATGAGTTTTATAGCTTGGTTCTGATTCCTGGCATTTGCCTCGCCTATGAGCCTGTGAAACACAACAAATGCAATGGGGCAAAACCTCCAGCCCCTGAAACACCAAACTGCTGAATGATGGTTGCATTTACCACATTTATACAGGGCAGAGCATCTCTGCTCCTTGCAGAGCAGCAGCAGCAGCAGGCATTGCCATAAGGAAAAGCTGGTTACACCAGATAGGAGGTGGTGATGTGGGGATTTTCATTTCACACATAACCATTAACAAATAAATAAGAGTCTTTTTTTTTCATCTGGGCGTGGGACTTGCCTTCCTCTGTCCCCTTCTGTGAAAGGAGAGAAGGAAAGGGCTGAGCTGCAGCTTCCTTGGGAAAGCCAGGCTTGAGTAGGAAGGGAAACAAATAAACAAATAAACAAATAAACAATTAAAGGGATTAAGAGAAGTTTCACTGTTTTTCTCTCCATCATCCTTGCACTCCAAACATAAATAAGTTAAAGGACCTAATATTAGACTTCATTGCTTGCAAATACAGCATGGCTGGTGTGCAGTTCTGGGCAGAGGGCTCAGAGCTGCTGCTGCCACTGCTCCCAGACATTTCTTTCTCTTCCATGCAAGCTTTGATGGCAGCTGCTGCTGCTCTGCACCTAAAATATTTTAAATGGCTAAGGGCCCCCAAATGTCTTGGCAGGGAACAGGTGGCTTGCAGGCAGATCACACTGCTATTTCTGGACTGTTCTATAAAAATGCCTTTTGTCTGGGAACCACCCTCAGAGGCAGAGGCCAAACCTCTGCCCAGCACCTCACCTCCCCACTCTGCAATTGGCCTCCTTTCTTCCCTAAGCAAAATTTCTTCTGGATTAAAAACTTTCTCCCCAGACAGAGCTACTGAGGGAGCTTGCACCCAGTGCCTGCTCAGTGTGAGCTGCAAGGAGGTTTGGGTGCATTTCCTGGGGAGAGGGGCTCCTGCTGCAGGGCTCTGGGGGCAATTTCAGCACCTTCCCCAGTGCCAGCAAGCAAAGTCCATTTCAGGGGGCTCCAGCACTGTCCCAGCAGTGCTGCCCATTGCTCTGGGGCCCCATCCAGGGTTAACTCACTAACTCCAACCTGCTGAAACCCTCCCTCCCTGTCCCAGGGGCACCAGGCACAGCCAGGGAATGTGTCCTGGAGCCCCAATGGATGCCCATGGGCTCAGCCACGGAGCAGCACAAACCCTACAGCTCAAGGTCTCACCTGGGACAGGGGGAAGTCGAGTGTTCACTGCTTCCTTCCTCATCCATGCAAGCTCCTGCTGCCTCCTCCCTCTGGGACACAGGGATTTACCACCAAGCAGCACCTCCTGCAGCACAGATTTACACAGCCCAAACCCTTATTTACACTTCAATTCTGTCACTGCTTGTGCACACACACAAATCACGTTGCCTTCCCCAGACATTCTTGCCAGCAAGGCTGCACAGGTTTTCCCCCTGGCATTGAAGAGTGAAGTGCTGCCATACCAGTAGCTAGGTATTAAAAATAAATAAACTGGGGAAAAACACAGCAGCCAGCAGCTCTGATTGAAAATTAACAGGTGTTGGGATTTACAAAGAGATAGTGCTTTAACTTCAGCACCTCAGTGACTGATCACTTTTATAAGACTTCATCTGCTTTGTACTTGAATTAGATGATGCATGTTTAAAAACCCATCCCCAGGTGAGTTCTGGGCCTTTTTGGAGATCTGGCATCAAAGCAGCAGACAGGCAGGAGTCACAGGCCAAGCAATGAAAGGTGATCACTCACTGAGTGCCATCGCTCATGCCTGGTGCTTTGAACACAGTTTGGAACAGAAATGCAAATATCTATTTTTCATCAGTGACCCAGCACAAACCACTTCAGTCTGACCACAGCAATGCAGAGTGAGCAGTTCATCACAACAAACATTTACTCAGGTGCCTGAAAGGCTGCAGAACCCCAGAGCAAGAATAAAGCATTAAAAAAAAATCCACTTTTTCTTTCCCCTTCCTGAACCATGAAGAAAGGTCACAATACCTTTGCAGATTTCTGTCACAAGCCCAGAATACAGTGGGCTCTCTCCAGCCAGTAGGGTCCTGTGCCAAGGTGGTGGGAGTGTTCACACCCAGGCTCCAGGCATGGAAACCAGGATGTGCTGACAAACCCCCAGACCCTGTCTCCCTGCACTGCCAGTGGGAAGAGGGGAGAGGTTGGGAGAAGAAAATGTGTTTTAAGGGCTTCTTTTACTTCTCATTATTCTCCTCTGATTTTGTTAGTAATAAATGCACTTTGTACATCTAAGCTGAGCCTGTTTTGCCCTTGGAGTGTTTTTCTCACAGTCCTTATCTTCATTTATGAACCCTTGCCTAATTTTTTCCTCTCTCCTCTGCCCAGCTGTGACAGGGGAGGGCAATTGGCTGTTGTGTTTGCCTGGTGTTTGGCCAGTGTCAAACCACAACAGGGTCTTAGAGATCCTTCCCAACCTAAATAATTCTATGGCTTAATGTTCCCAGGGTCCAGCACTCATGGTCCCTCACCCAGCAGGGGCAGGCCCAGGGCACACAGCCCAGCAGGGGTAGAGCTGGAGGCTGTCAGGGACAGCAAACACTATTGTACCCAACTGGAGACACTTGACCTAGGACTGGAGGTGTTTGACTAAATCAGTTTTTACATCATTCACTTACTTCTTTAAAGGGAGGGCACACTGCTGCCCAGTGCACTGGAAATCCACAGGCTCTTGCTTCCAGCCAGGTCTCAGCTCCTGCCCACAGCTGAGGGTGGTGGGATTGGAGCCACCTGCAAGCACTGCCCCATCCCAGTGCCCAGGGACTCCCTGGGATGGCTCTGTGAGCACAGGGACTCAAACTGGCCATGCTCACTCGCAGGAGGGGCTGTTCCCATAGACCCTGCAACACCAGCAAAGCCCTGTGCAGCATGGAGAAGGGCTGAGTGTTCCTCTGTGGGATCACACAGAGCTGGGGGCTGGAGAGGAGCCAGAGCCCAGCACAGGCCTTGGAGCTGCTTTTCTCTCACCCACTGGGGCTTGAACCAGACCTACAAGAAGCGAGTCAGGGCCTCTCGTTCATCTGATGCACACAGGATTTGTGATGAACAAGATTCAAAAAGCTGCAATGGACCAATGGTGAGGAGCATGAGAGCCCCACTGCCAGGGGAACTGTCCTGCACAGGGGCCCATTCTGTGCAGGAAGGAGCTGCCTTTCCTGCCTCACCTACCTGAGCAGGGCTTCTGCCAGCTCAGCACCACCAGGCAGGTTCATGCACAGCTTTCTGCCTTCTGTGGCTTCCCAACTTCCTTTCCATTTTAGTGACTTCAGATTTTCCACCCAGCACCTAAGTTTCCTTCAAAGCCCAGGTTTTTAGAGCAGCACCAGCAGTTTCCTCCTCAATCATATCTCGCTCCACTTGCTGGCAGGTCCATTTTCCTTAATGGCTTCTTTTCCCAGGACATGCGTGGGTACACCTAACTAAAAAATAACCAGTTTCACTGGTATTAACAAATTTCCCTGTTTTCCCCTCTCTTACAGGATTTTTTAATTTCGTAACCTATATCTCATTTGATTCCCATTCCTCTTATCCCCTCTCAGTTTGTCCCCCAAAACTCAATGACTCCAGCCCACCACACCTGCAAGGCCAGCCCCAGCTGGCCCCACGATGCCACAGCTCCTCTCACACCGGGTTTTTGGGTGCATGCCCTGTACAACCCATAGCTCTCCTCGGCCTCATTTATGGCTGGAAGACAAACACAGAGCTCCGCCGTGTGGCGGAGAAACAGAAGGGAGTCCCAGGGCTCCTAATGAAGGAAGGCAATGGCACTGCCCGCCTTCCCTCAGGGCATTTCTGCCCTGCTGTCCCAAGGCTGAGCAGCCCTGGCACACCCTGCCCCTGAGCTAGGAGGCTCCCAGAAGTTGGGAAGGCAGTGAGAGGACTGTGGCATCTCCTGTCTATGGAGAGCACTCAGTACCACTGTGTGATGCTGTTTGTAGGGATGTGCCCTAATAATGTGAAATTTCAGCTTCTGTGTTCTGCTGTGCTATTCAGATGTATGTAAAAACTTTTCAAGTGGAATTCTGATTTTAATTTGCAAATTAACTTTTAAAAGTTGCAGAAGTTGGCTTTTTGTGATAGAATGAAGAAAATAATAGGAAATGACAATTAAGATGGGAGGCTCCATGTGGCCTCCAACAGTGTTGCAGGGAATCATAGACTTCACCACTATTCAAAGATATTGTAATGATTTGAGAAAATCTGTCTTGGACACCAACCTGGCACTGGAGAAGATGTGTGTCCATCAGACAGCTCAGCCACTCCCAGAGCTCAGCCTTCTGTCGAGCAGCCACAGTGAGAGAGGATCAGATTTTTGCTAAAACTCCGCTGTGGAGTGAACTGAGCACCTGCTGAGCCAGAAGCCAACCCTGGATGTTCACATCCACCCTTCCCACCCAGACACAGCTGTGAGACAGGACAGCACAGGATGTGTGGCCCCACCAACAGCCCAGGAAAGTGTTACAGAAGTTCAAATCCCACCCCTCCATCTCTGCTGCAGCCAGAGCACTGCAGAACTTTCACTGTGCTGCTGAGGGGAGCAGCCCTGCTCAACACAAAGAATTTGATGTCAGGGGATGTTGAGAACTCACCTCTGCAAAGCACCTCCAGCACGAGCCCCTCTGAGGGGGGACACTGTCCTGCAGCTTCAAGGAGGGCAATAAGGAGCAGCTTCAAACCCTCCCAGTGAGGCTCTCCTGGGGCTGTTTCCCTGCTGATGGAAGGCACCATTCCCATTCCCATTCCCCAGCCCAGCAGCCACTCCCAGTCCCTCTCCAGTGAGCTGCTGCCTCGCCCCCAGGGCTCCCCAGCCCAGAGCCCCTCCCTGGTGGGAGCTCTGGAATCACAGAGCCCCCAGCTCAGCTCCACAGCCACAATGCTCTGCACAGTGGCACTGAAGAGATGCAATAAAATGGATCCACTTACACAAAGCACAAAAGAGAGGCAAAGAAAACCAACTCATCCAAGGTGTTGTGGTCATTTCCTCAAGAAAGAAGAGGGGTTTGCTCTCATTTCCTCTAGCATTTATTTTATCACTCAAACAATGCCTCACTGATGGAAAGAAGAACCTGCAAAGTTTTAGTCTGGCTTAAAACAAACCCCTCTACAGAGCCAAGGAGACTTCAACTACTACAGAGAGGGTGGAGACAGAAACATTCATTATTTAATGGAAAGCATATCAAGTTTGATAGATCCTAAATTCCTTTTTAAATGACACTGATTAGTCCTAATTAGTGCAGGAGTTGGCATTACCTCAGTCCTGACATCCACTAAGGACCTGAATACTTAGTCAAAGTCTAGCTGAAAACTACTCAAATTTTAAATAAAAATGGTGGTGTTCTTTTTCTTTTCCTATGCCAAGAATATATTTGACAATTGTGCAAATGTTGAACGAGTCAAGAAGTTGGAACAATTTGAGAAGAAATGTTTAAGGAAGGCAGTGAAGAGTCAAGGACAGCACTCTGGTCAGGCTGCCAATTTCATAGCCAAGGCTGAAAAGAGCTGATGAAGTTAATGGCTATTAATGAAATGATACAGCTGTAGATCTTCTATCATCAGCTACCTGGCAGTAGCCCTGTCATTTCCCATGTTGCTGCTTTTTTATGCTTTACTGGTATCCACAGGCTCCCAAGGCTAAGGTGGTGCTCCCAGACATCACTGCAGATGTCTGTCCTACAGCTAGGCCAGGCAGCCACAAAAGGGGAAAATAATCAGTATTTCCCAGACTGAAAAACTCTGTCACTGTGACAAATTCATTCAGAAGGAAATGAGGGGAAATTATGTAAAGCTGAATGACAGGCTTCTGTGGAACTGCCATCCCAAATTCCTGCTGAACATACTCAGACTTTTTAATTTATTTTTCTTTTTAGCTGGAGGGCCACTGAGAGGACATGGTAAGACATATCAGCAGAGAACACAATCCAGAAGACATTGATACACAGCTTTTTTTGCTGATGATTCAGAGAGAACATCTTCATAAGGCCCCAGCTAGAGACCACTACCATGTGGTGAGGACCTCTCATTTGAATTTTTATCTTGAGAGGGGCCCTACAGGAGAAAAGGGAGCAGCCCCTGGGATGGAAATGGAGCAAGCAGCTCACACAGCATTCATCCCCACTGATCCATAATGAAGTGTGGATTTGAAACAAGCCCAGATAGCTCCCCAGAGACATCACAGTGAGAATATGGAATTTATACTGCAACTGGAGTCTCTTAAGGGAGCCCTTCTGCTGGCCATGTATCCCTGGAACACCAGGGAGACAGTCCTGCTGCTGCAGGGGTCACACATACATCTCTGAGGGAGACAACCCTGCTGCTACAGGAGTCACACATCTCTCAGACTACTGCAGGACCAACATGAGTGATAAAAGAGTTTCTGTACAACATAAAGCACCACAGCATCCATTTCTGGGCTATTTTGGGTGCTAGTGTAAATTCAGCTACATCTACACTGCTCTTGGATTGAATAAAAAGTATTGTCTCTTCCCCAGATTTCTGGCAATGTTGAAACCTTCTCCAGGAAGCCCAGCATCACTCACCCAGCCCCTCTCCAGGGAGAGGTACAGCCATCCTCACCACAGCAACATTCCAGCATTAAAATCTACTTTCCATTACACATCTGAACCAGAGCATCTGTGAAGCACATCCTGACCCTACTGAAAAGCACAATCTGCTCTCAAATTTCTCTGAAAATTGAAACCATGCTAAAATCTCCTGGTTTATTTTTCTACTCTGTCAGGTCCTCAATTTCAGAGGCTCCTGTAATTTAATATTTTTCTTCCATATTAATATTTTTGTAAGACAAAGAACTCAGCCCATTTTGATAAATTAATTCCTGCTGACCCCTGAACTACTTCCATTTTGTTCATTAATGCAGAAGTAAACCCTCACCCTCTGCAGAGCTGCTCTCAGGCAGGAACAGCATTCAGCACTCCAGACTGCAGAGAGGCTCCAGGGACAGACAGACACCTGTGCACCCACAGCCCCGCCCAGTGTCCTGGCACAGCTCCCCAGTGACAGGGGAGAGGTGAAGTCCCCAGACACAGTTCACAAAACACAGTGGAGAATTAACCCTCAGCCCTGCTCTCACCACAGCACCCCTGCAAGTATTCTTTAAGAAGGTTCCTCTCTTAATCACTATTATTCTTTTCTATGAAAGTTTTGTTAACCAAGTTTCTCTTCACCCTGCTGTGGTTTCTCTGCTCTGAAAAAAGGATTGATTTTTTTGTTACTGCAAAGTAACAAAACCAGTTCTGCTTATTTGTATGTTCTTGAAGGGATTTAGTTTGTGAAGATCTGCAGGAACAAAGTGATAGAGGAATAAAAAGGGGGGTGGGAATCCCCAGCCCTCCAAAAGACCTTATCCCAGAGGGAAGAAGGGAAGACAGCTGTGAACCAGGCATGGCAGCAACATTCCCATCAGGATGTCAGCTCACATCCAGCCCCAGGAGGGCTGGGAGAGAGCAGGGACCAGGCTGTGCCAGCTGGACACAGGGCAGCCCCAGCACAGGGCTCAGGCTCCTCCTGGCTGGGGCAAGTGATGGAGACAGGAACTGTGGCACAGGGTGCCCCACTGGGACAGGCAGAGCACTCCTTTCCCATCCTACAACTCTGCAATCTCACTAAAAGTTATGGCTGGTTTGGATATACTAACAAACATTTTGTTGCTTTTACAACCTTTTGGATGTCATAAAAAATTACCTGCAACTTTTCCTCAATCTGGTTGCAATTTCTTCTCCTGGCTGGAGGTAGGAGCTGTGATAAAAGTCTCAAGTTGTCTGCCAATATGAAGGTTATCTTCACCTGGTAATCTGTTAGGTGTCAAGAACTATACTGAAATAGCATTTAAAAGCCTTGGTTGTCCAAAAATTATATCTATTAAAAAAATACAATAGGGACCAAAGATAACAGAAAAACTCCCTGTATTTTGGAACAGCGACAGAAAAAAAATACCTGAATCTCCACCAAAGACAGTAGCACCAGAAACAGAAATAATGGAAAGAACACCGAATGTTTGGACAAATCAAAGAGGCCAAATTCTTTTAATAAGTTAACAGAAATTATCTACCCAGAGCTGACTCTCATACAAAGCCAGGGAACTTTCTCCCTAAATCCTATGGTACTAGAATGAAAACAGAATTAATTCTTTGACTTTGCAAAAGCTGCAAGGCATCCCTTATAAAAGATACTGATTTGGGCTGCCTGTACTACTAAATAGGCCTTTACACTGTGTAATCGTCAGACTTGTCCTTTGGAAACAGAGCTCTTTATAATCAGCTGTACCAAGAACATCAGTTTATTTATGATGTGCACCTGAGCCAAGACATGGCTCATTCAGTCCAAATTCCTGTAACATGCACCCTCCTTCACCTTAAAACTGTGTGGGAAAAGTCCCTCATCACAAGAACCATTGTTCTGAAATTCAGAAAAGAATCACCCCATTCAGTGTTACACAGTGAAGGAGGGTCCTCACTCCTCTTCCCCACCAACTCTAACAGGGATCAGGGGTGTGCTGATCCATCGGATCTGTACTTTTATTCCTAGACCACAACACCTTGAAAGCCTTGACCCAAAATCACGTTGGTTCATTTCTAATATTTTCCTGAAAAAAAAATTAATTATCTCACTCTGCAGGTAGGTGAGACATAACTGCATTTCCTGGCTCAGACTGACCACACTAAGGAATTTAAAATTAAATTGGGGGAGTCATAAGGTGGCTGACCCAGGGTTACAGGATTGGGAAAGCTGCTGACAGCTTGGTGATAATAGGAATGATAATTAATAATAATTAAGTGCCATTTCAGAGAAGATGGGCACCCCACATGTCTGATACCATGCAGGAGGCAGAGCCTGAGGAGGAAGCACACAGTGGCCAGGGCCCAACGTGGCAGCTGGTCAGAGCATCTCAGCTCTCCAGATGTGAGTTACACCAGTGTGAAGCAGATCTGGAGCTGTCACTGTGTGAATGTTTGTAGTTGGTACAACACCAGTCGTTACCCACCCACAAGACTCACCCTGCCAACTTACCACAGTTTGGATTATACATCACTGAGTGCTGTGGTTTGGGTCCATGGAACACTCCACACGATTCATTTCTTATAAATGAGTGAAAGATTAACAGCAAATCAAATTCAAAAAGAAAAGAAGAAATTTGACTTTCCTTGTGAGTAGGGACTAAGAAAAAACTAAAAGACACACATATATTTTGAACTTTACTAATAGATCAAGTGGCCTGCATTGAATATTGTTAACTACAGAAACAGCATGTGGAGAGAAAATGCTTCTAAACTGTCTAAATCCACAAAATCTGTAGCTCTGTGACAATCTGAGACAGATCAGTAATCTGCCAGAACAAACACCAACAGCCTATTTCTCTTTGGCTAACTCGACACAATTCCCAGGAAAAGCCAACACAAACAGCTGATATTGCATCACTGGCAGCCTCTCAGCACTACAGGGCACCTTTCTTTCTGTCAGATCTACAAATCCAACCCAAGTGAGTTTTAACTATGCAGTTAAAAGTCAGTCTGAAGCAGAAGATGAAGCATTGCAAGGTTAAAAAAATAAATAAAAGAGAGAATTTGTAATGAAAGCAGCTTTAAATAGAACATGTGCTTCTTTTACTTCACAGCACTTCAACAAGCTCCTTTCACCACACACAAGCTATTGATACGAGCAAGAATAAAAGGGTCCCTAACAAGGGAAAGGACCAATAGTCCAAATCTGTAGATTTCTCCAGTTACAAACATTTACACAATAAGCCCTTAAACTGTAACACCATCAGTCCCTCAAACAGGATGGAACTGACAAGATACTGTTTTCACTGACAATGCCACTTCCCTAATCCACGCTAGGTTTCACAGAGCACTTTGATTCTTGTCTGTAATGGAAGAATTCAGTTGAAAAAAACACCCCAAGAAATCTGCTTTTCAAGATTCAGAAGATTATAAACTGGCAACAGAAATAATGGAAAGACAGCTTTTGTCAGTTGATACGTAAGAACAGTTGTGTAAAAGACAGCTCAGTGCTTTAAGATGAACAATAAAGAGCAGGCTAAATATAAGATACGCCACATCTTTAAGTGCTTTTGTGCATGATATGAAAAACAAGTGGATGTGGTTTGCTTTTTTGCTTTTGGTGGAGTGCAGCAGTTTGAAAAGAAGAAAACAGAATTTAAGCCTGTGAAAAGAGTGCGTTGAAATAAGAGATGGGTGCATTTGTCACTCAAGAGCTGTGGTTTAACTGCTTTTCACAAGGCAGCAGCCAACTGAAGGCTTCCCTGCTGGCAGTATGGCCTGGCAAACAGGTGTCATGTGGAGCCCTGGCCAGGACACGGGGGCTGCAGCTCTCCAGCAGGGACGCCCCAGTGCTGGGCAGTGCAGATCAGGGGCACTGAAACCCTGAGCCAGCCCAGCCCTGCCAGGAGCTGCAGGAACCACAGCACAGGGCCCACACCAATGTCCCACAGCACAGGGCTCACACCAATGTCCCACAGCACAGGGCCCACACCAATGTCCCACAGCACAGGGCCCACACCAATGTCCCACAGCACAGGGCCACAGCACAGGGCTCACACCAATGTCCCACAGCACAGGGCTCACACCAATGTCCCACAGCACAGGGCCCACACCAATGTCCCACAGCACAGGGCCCACACCAATGTCCCACAGCACAGGGCTCACACCAATGTCCCACAGCACAGGGCTCACAACAATGTGCCACAGCCAGGCCCTACAGGTGGTACAGGGGATTTAGGGACAAAAGCCTAAGGGCAAAGGTACTGAATGAGCAGTCTAGAGAAAGGCTAGATGAGCACAAGGAGACCATCCCTACTCAATGTCTGAGGGATCATTCAAGCTGTACCCACAGCTCACCAGACTGGGAACAAGCTGCTGCTCTGTGCATGGATCTCTCACCTGCCATCACCCACCTCAGCCAACAGGAAACTCTCTGCAAGCTCATGAAGCCATTTTCCCAGGTCCTGTTGTATTACATGAATGCTTTCACAAAGTAACTACCAACTTCACATCTCTCCTTCCTAATTTGAGATGTTCTAGGCCTCCAGAGGTTTTATTACTTCTTTATTTTATTTTATTAGGTTCTTTTAAATAGCTTTTCTGCAAGTGCAGAATTCAAGCTGTTATCAGCTGAACACAACTTTCACTTTTAAAGCTGGCAACTGCAGCTTTTTCTTTGACAAAAACAGTTAATATACATAAAACATGATGACTTTTCCTCTTATTTTCCAATCAAAAAACTGCTGAGAAAAGCTCAGCAGAAACTACACAGTCAGGTTTGGGAAGCATGATGACATTATGGAATCATACACATTCTCTGAAGGACAGGGACATTTCTGTCAGCCAGCCACCCAACCACACTTTGGATCATTTTTCTGGGCACAGTTATAGCTTCTTACCACTGTACTGCCACTATGATTTACACCCATAAAACCTTGCAGTAGCTACAAAAAAACACAACAAAAAGCAGCAACTGAATCTGTACCTGGAAGGCACCATTTGCAACAACATCTAACTGGTAAAAACTTTAAAGAAATATGAAAATTGACATTTAATCAAAGAAATAGATTAAAGAAAGAACAGCAACATGAAGAAGGGATACAGGAGAGAACGACAGCTGAGGAAAATGACAGGCACAATTCACACGGAATTGTTACTTTTAAAACAGAATTATTATAGAACAGTGTTGTCCTGAATTACCTTGTTTTCCGAGTATGTGTCATCATCCACCTCCATCAAAAATATGATCACTTTTGGATGCCAATAAATATGTACGAAATTAAACAATCTCCAGACAAGAAATTGTATAGGATTATGAAAAATTAGGCAATGGCATAAGCTACATTTCAGTATCACAAATTAGTCAAAGATTATTAAATTAAAGCAGTTAAGTAGGAATGAAAATATTTTTAAAGAATCAAACTGCATTTTATCAAAAGAATTCTGAAGCATAAATTCACAATTTTGACAAGTCCTTCAAAGGAACAAGTCATTGATATTAATCAGGCTATAATAAAATAAAAAAAAAATCTATAGATAAAAACGTAGCAAAGCATTGTTGTGAATCAAAGCAGCTCAAAGAATTCAGTATGTGTAGGAAGTTAATTGTATTGCTGTCCTGAAATCCCACACAAGGAAAAGTGTATAGGTAAATTAGGTGGGGGAATAGAGGGGCAGACTTTAAAGAGGTGCATTTTTAGTTATATTGAGATTAAAGACGGGAATTTATGATCTTTAACATGCTACAGGAATCAGCATCACACCATCCAAAGGAGTAAAAACCAAACAAACAAACAACAGCCATCACTAACGTCTTACATATTGTCTTTGGTTGTTTAATATCAAGAAATACTTTTTACAGAATATGTGGAAACTATTCCTTTGAAATTCATTCTGTGTCAATACCTTCCCTGGGGCCTCTCTGATAAACCAGAGGACAGGCTTTACTTTCTCTGAAAAGTTTGCTTTTTTCTACATTTTTATCATCTCTCTCTTCAAAACTCCAATTTTTTCCATTTACAGGCTTTTGTACCAAAGCAGTTTAACTAGAACAGACTTTACATTGTATAGTGAAGGTATTTTTCTTGCATTATAAACTTAGAACTTACTGAAACAATTTTCCACAAGATACTATTGAACTTACAGCAGGATTTAGAGACAGGAATAATGAACATTTGCAATAATAATAACTAAAATGAAAACCAACCCAAAACTCCTAAGGTTACATTAGCAAGGATTAAAAGTTTTCTCTCTCTAAGATCTTAAAATTACTGCTTTAAAAAGTCTTGTACCAGAAAGGAGTTTTCAATTCCCAGCTAGAGGTGCTCAGTAGTTGAGGAGAGGGGAATGGGAGGGGATGTTTCGGGTTTTCCCCTCATTCCCTTGCTGTCTGGCCAATTAAGCTCAAAATGCTTACCCAGGTGCACAATCAATTTATGGAATGGAAAGTAGCACACACAATTAATGGTATTTCCATTGGACTATGTACAGCATCTCCAACATCAGAATCAAAAGCATTCTGAGTAAAATCAGATAAATGTTATTAGGAAAAAGAAACCAACAGAAAGGTTATTAATACACCTTTAGAAAACGTAACACAAAAATAATTAACCACTGCTTTCTTGGCATGTAAAAGTTCTATACAAATTTTAAAAATTTTATTTGCAGGTACTAACCTCTTCAAAAGCTCACTCTGTATTTACACTAATTCTTTTAACAAGTTTATCTCAAATTAAAGCATATTTAAAACAATCATGATTGCATTAACTTTTCTGCTTTAAATTATTACCCAATTAGTGCTTTATTCACATTTTAAAAACTTGTACAATTTATTACAAATATAAAACAGTGCAGTTTTTCATACATTATCCCAACTCTGAGACAAACACTTAAAAGACATGGAAAAAGATTTTGATTTCTATAAACATAACATTTGCATTACTCATACCCCTTTCTTCACTGTCCTCCCATAACCCCAATTTAAAAAGATCAAACATACAACATACTGTAGGTTTATTTTTATTCAAAAAGTTACTGTCTCAAGACATAAATACAAATCAGAAAACAGTACAATTAGGACAATAGAATGTGGAGGACAACAGGTTAAGGTAAATATATAAAACATTTTTAGCTGGTTGAAAACAAAGCTGTAAGAACTGCTTTCACAAAGAAACACTCCTTCAAGAGTAAGAAAAATCAACTTAAGTTTAAAATCATATATACAGTCCTCTCAGCAGTTCTATTAAATGCAGTGGTGTGGAAAACAATATAGGCAGTACTTTTAGACATGAGAGTATTTATTTATGTAAAATGAGTTAGGCAGATCTAGTTTTCATTTTGTTGTTACCCATGACCTAGTAAAATAATTATATTTTATCATGATCCTTTAGATAATCTATGGTTTTTGGCTACCACAGCCGAATGTTTAATTTCTGAGTCTAAAAACAGGAAGCCTTTTTGTATTCACCCATTTGGGGAGATTCTTGTATTGCAAGCGTATTAAGGCATGGAATGATTAAAATAATATACCTCAAGAACTGAGAGACAACTGACAAAAAATATACATATGTAATATAAGTTAATATTTCCTTTAAAATGATGTCTAGCTGCCTAAGCCTTGCAAAATGAGTCAATGTCAAAATGGCATAGATCCACTTTCTGTTTTAGACCAAATTTAATTTATTTGTGAATGGACACAAAATGAAATTTAAAGCTTAGCTTTTAAAGAATATTATGGGTTGTTTATGAGCTTCTATTATCCAATCTAATTTACATATAGAGGAAATGTACTGTAACCTGTTAGAAGTATCTTTAACCTGAAGACTGCTTGCAAAGACAGATAGATAAAACAATATAAAATACAAATTTAAAAATCATTTTTAAAGCATGAATTCTCATGCTCTTCTATTTTTAAACATTGTTAAACTTTCAATATATTTCTGAAACCTCATAATTTTAAGTTGGAATTTAAAAGTAAGAAAAAACTAAACAAACTGCGCAATTATAAAATCAGCACCAATTTATATATATATATAATTTTATTTAAAATTTAGATCCCTATTCCCACACTCTAATAAGCTGTATAATTTTTGTTTAGAATTTTTCTGCAAACATACTACAATAAGCTTCTTTTATTTGGAGACAAAATACAGTGGCACTACTGGAAGGAATTTCACAACATTACATTTTTCTTAAAGGACAAGCAAACTTTCAGGGTTGGTAATGGGCAAGCAAGAGTGAAATCTGTTACGTTCTGTAGCTTATAGCTTATGGACCTTTCTGAGAAGGCTAACATGAAGCTTTTGGAATAAAAAGTGTGTTTTAGATTAAAAAGCTGTTAAAATTCTTTTTTATGTATTTATTTCCATGATTAATTGATACAAACCTTCTGTTGCTGAAGTTTGCATTTTATTGAAAATACTGACAACTCTTCTGGTTCGTTCTACACTGTGAGAAAACCAATCCATCTACTATTACAGCTCATGGACGTGAACAGCAATCCAGCAGAGCTCATGATTATTTAGTATAGCCAGCAAATGTGTAGAGAGGGGCTCAAATCTGTACCAAACACCTCTCAGACTGTTAAGATTAAAACTCAGAGGGAATACTTCTTATGATCCAGAAATAAACTGATAGCACATAAATAAAATATTGAATTTTTTTCCCAACAAAAAGTGTAGCTTATCCTCAATTGTTTACTTGTCCTTTACATTTCTTTTTTTCTTTCAGGCAAACAAAACTGCCCCTTCAATGCACTTGATCTTGAAAGCATGTCATTCTCCTTAGAGAAAAATCTGTTCAGAATTTCACTGTATCTACCACAATTTTGTATTGAAAAACTTCCTCTTCCACTTAGAAAATGACTTCACCACTGATTTATTTGCTGCTCTGGTATTAAAACATTGACACCCCAAGAACCTAAAAAAAAAGTTAGAAATGGTGTCAATTTGTAGTCTAATACACATTTAACAAATAACAAAGCAATTAGTATATAATTTAAGATTAAGACACTTCAAGATATGTTAAGGCATTATTAAGTTTATTTTTCTTTCAAACCAGATTAACCACACTTCTGATTTAGATAATAATATGGAAAGGGCTCCTCATTCATTAGAAATATTTTTCTCACACTTGAAATTAACTAGATCCAGTAGGAATAAAGCCTGTGTTTTAATTATTTAAGGTAATAATTGCAGAAGAATTTTTAGTTAGGTGCCTAACTCAGACTTCTTTGACATTCTATTGGCACTAACCTGAAATCAAATGTGTTATTACTAAACCTGGGACAAAACACTGCAGACACTGGCTGCTGCTGTGTCTGTGATCACAGAAACCACAGGCCATCCCACATCAGCCAGCCAGGACACAAATTTAACATTTCCTAGGAAACGAATTCACTCTGTCAGGACGACAGTGAAAAATCAAACAATCATCAGGTAAAATCAAGCAACTCTACTTCAGGAGATTGTGTAACTAGGGAAAGAAAAAGAATCAGTTTCCACTTCCCATGTGAGAACAAGCTATACAGCTTTCTATGTCAATGGAAGTATGTATGTGCCAAAAAGAAGATCCAGATTATGTGACTGTCTTAACATTTGTAGGACTTTATAAAATCAGCGAGAGGCAAAACAGACCAAATTTTCCTGAATCTTGACAATGCTGTTCATATTTATCTGTTTACAAACCCATTTTTACTGTTCTTTGAATTAGATTCACTTTGGGTGCCTCCTATAACAGAGCACACAGACAGAACTGCCTCTGCTGCCAACAGTAACTGGGCACATCCGACTAGAAGCCTAGCCATAAACCATGTGCATCTGAATAAATTAAACAGCTTTATTACGTCTACACCTATTAAAAACAAGTGCAACAGCTCCAAGAACAAGGGACCTCTGAAATAAATTAGAAGAATAAAGCAAGTTAACTTTATTCTGAGATTGTTTTGCATTGATGCGATGATGTTTTTACGCTGAACGCTGTCTGTCAGACTGAGCTGTTTCCCGGCCCCGCCCGGCGCTCCCTGCGCTGCGCTGCCCGCGGCTGCCCCCGCGCGGTCGCTCCCGCGCACTGCAGCCGGCACAGCGCGGCCGGGCGGGAACCTCAACCTGCCCGAGCGGCCCCAGCCAGCGTTAGCGCTGGAGCTGCAAGGGCTCTCACATCAATGAAATGCAACCTGCAGAAGGCCAAGGTTTCAGCATTGTCAGACTAAAAAGTGACTGGTACTTCACAGATCAGTCCAGGAAAAATTGAGAAGAGGAGGGGAAGAACTATTGTAAAACAGAATGTCAGAGAACAGGCGAGATATTTTCTTGGTGTTAATTCAGGAAAGAACACACAACAGCCAGACACACAGCCTAACTGATTCATTATTACTAAAGCAAAGCCCTACTGGTACAAAATATATGGATTTGCAATTATTAAAACAGTATTTAGGACTTCTTTTTCCCATAAACATGAACAAGTTCACGCTGCAACAATACTGTAAAAAAATACATAACCATCTTCCAAATTCCACCAAGCTGTCCAAGATTCCCAGGAAGCCTTGTTGTACTGTCCTCTGCTGGCTTGCTGCAGCTTGTTATTTCCAGTGTAATTTTGTACCAGCTACCCAGGGTCAAAAATGGCTGCATACTTTACAAGTAGTTCAAGACAGAAGGAATCCCTCATGCAGATTTTTAAAAGAGAATAGAGACTGCAGATTTATCAAGTCGGATAAAAGGGCAACTGCAAGCAGAAACTACAGACTTCGGATGTTTTGGACCTAAAACTTCATATGGAAAGAAAAAATACCTCTCATCTCTATAAACAGATATCTGTATTATCTCTTAATTTCTCCATTATCTTACTTATGCACAAAAGTAAATATGCCAATTAAAAAAAAACCCACAAAATGCAAACCATCTAGTGCTGACATTTGGTAATGACATCAGAGTCACTGAACTAAGCTCAGCACAACAGGAAACCTGCCTTTAATACTGTGTATGCACATTTCTTCATGTTTCTAATGCTCTTTGCTATCAGCCTCTGCTACAGTTTTTTCCATAACAAATGTGTTTTCTGCTCAGAATCATAGGCTTTTAACTTTTACATAGCTATATATAGATATTAAGAACAAAAATCCCATAAAATTGCAAGGAACACTGACTATCCTAGAATGTATGGAGCTGAATTACTGTACCAGTCTGTCAAAATAAGCTAACAATGACAACCTGAATATTGCATTCTTTCCATTTAAAATCTGAAGTAAGAGAGTATGGCAATCTTAAGACTGATTTACATTACTTTCCCCTTATGTAAGTGAACCTACCGATTCATCCATGATTGAAGCAGGGTCAAAGAAATCTGGTTTTAGCTCCGTTCGTTCTCTCCTGTTCTTTGATGGTGGCTTTAGAAAGCAAACAAACAAACAGGTTGAGTGCAATTTCACCAGAAAAACAGAGGTTTTACACTGTAGTCAGTGAAACTGAACTCTCAAGGGGTAGAAATTCACAAGGGATAAATGTTATTAGTTACGACAGGAAGTGTTCTTGTTTTTGTAAGGCAGTTGGAGCAGATGGCTCTTGTATACAGACAACAGCACAGTCCTTTAGCAAGGCAGAAAGCAACCAGAAGGATTTTTCTTTTATAAGAAGGAAAACAATTCAAATATTTTACTTTAAAAGCAGAAATACAAATCCCAAGACCACTAAAAGTAAGTAAATTTCTTACTAGGTCTATGTCCATGGTGTCAAAATCCATGCCTTCATTAAGATCTTCAATCCGCCCTTCTGATGACATCATCACATCTTCAACAATTGGCTCTTCATCATCTTCCATTAGACTTGTGCCACGTCGACTGAAATGAAAAGCAAGACTGTTTAGCACTAAATCAAGTTAACTTCTATCTATTTAAAAAGCTAATGCTCAGTAAGGGACTCCTAACAAATGATGATTCCATTAGATAAAGCAGAAATGAAGTAATGAAATGAATGCACAACTACTACTAAAGAAAGCTGGTATTTAACCAGAAGATACTAAGAGAGCATGAGACAATGCCTAACAAAGGTCAGTTTAGACAACCATGGGACATTTCTAAATGGGTATTCTGAGAAGAGTGTGAGAACTGGTAAGCAGATCTACTCCATACCTAATTTATGCTCAAGTGACAAAGAATTAAAAGTTTTGGCACTTAAAGAAAAATTGTTTCTGCCTTATGATAAGGCCAGAAAGAATGCCTTTGAGATAAAGTAGATGTGTAAAACCATTACAAATACACCCACACAGTCCTTCATCCTCTCTCCTCATAAATTCCACAAGAAACATCAGAACTTATGAGAAAACTAAGGAGTCATTCTAATTATACTAATTGGTGTCGTTGTATCAAAAAAAAAGCCACCACTTAAACAATGTTACATGAAGTACTGGAAATAAAACAATCAAAAGTAGGGGAAAGATGTAAAGCTCCTCAATACATGTGTTTTTGGTTGCAATGTGTACTTTTTTTCTGCAGAACTACACTGCCCTTAAGAATGCAGGGAACTTTTGAACTTAGAAGATGTATCTCTCTTATAAGATACAGGTGTACCACTGCATTTATAAACCCTCCCCTCCCCACAGAAAGAGAACTTCACTCCACTCACATGGCGTGTTGCAAGTTGCTTCTCAGCTTGACGTAGTTCATCGCTGCCCTCTCCTGTTGTTGTCGCGCGGCTTCTTCCTGTTGCCTTTGAGCCAACATCCACGTTACTTGCGTGCTTAAAAAGACCATTATTCTATTTTAAACATGTACTGGGTTTGTGTATGGACACTAAGACAAAGCAGACCTACTGCTGTACGTACTTGTAGTCGAGCGGCGGTTGGTGGTGCTCGGGCTGCATGGGATAGACACCCATGTAGTTCTCGTCGGGTCGCAATCTCTTGGGCTCCCTCATTATCGTGGAGGTGAGCTGAGGTGTCTGCATCATCACTGGGGTATGCATTGACTGCTCCCTGTTCAGCCACATACTGTCACTACTGCTGCTTTCTTCAGCTGGAAGCAAACACAGCAAGAACATCCGTGAAGTGTTTTTCAAACTAGTCTAAAAGTGAATGCTGAAACACAAATTAAATGTGTGATACAGAGAATCAATTGCTTTACTTTTTACCACAAAGTCTTACATGTGCCTCAAAGGGCCTGGATTTATAATCACTGGCTGGAGCATTTCTATACTTTTCTATTGTATGACTCAACACTGTATAGTGCCCTTATCTTGTTCTGTGAATCAAATGATTACTTTTCCCACTAAGACACATACATGATCAGAAGCTACCTGTTCAGAAAAAATACATAAAGGCATACCAATACAGTCACACTAAAAAATATGAAACAATGTGTGCAGTTTATATGAATATCTATTCTAGTAAATTTAAGATGAGAGAAGTTCTACCTTCAGGTACTTTCCGCTTGCCTGTTGCTGGCTTTGTCTTCTTATTTCTTACTGTAGATCCTCGACTACTGATTCCACTAATCACTGACATGGTGTCATCATCCCCACCGGCCAATAACGAGTTCCGGTAGGACATGAGAGGAAGCCACACATCTTCTCTTCGTAGAGACATCTGAAAGGTCATGAACTTCTCCAAGTAAACATACCTTTAAATGAAACAAGAAATACAGAGATGCAAAAAATCTGTAACAAAATGTTACCATGTCAAGATAAGCAACTACTGAAATTACCAGCCAATGTTTCTGATCTAGTTAACACAAAGACCTGACAACAGCAAATCTAGAACACAGTTTCTGTTTATTCACCATAAAATGAAAAATAACAACAATAAATACAATTTACCTTCTGTGAGTATACTTGACTATATTAGAGTAAATTTACCTTGATGTGTCAAAGATTCCACTTTAGATGAATACAATACACAAATATTTATTCTGATGCACATCTTTTGAGGTTATCATTACAAATACCACGAATATTAAGAAAATACTTACACTGTTCTTTTGTCTTGTCTGAGAAGTTTCGAGGAGAACTCACTGAGAATGTCAAGAAATGCCAAATTTAATGGTGGGTGGCTCTCACCTTGTGGATTAGGCTCCTTAAAAGCAAATTCTATGCCATCCCTAAGCACAAACAAAAAAAATTACATCAGACAAAGAACAAACAGAAGTTCAAAGCACTGTGAGCTACTAAAACCAAACCCCTTTCCTTTATGTCAAGAAAGCATTAATTTGATGTTTCCATACTCCAGCAAAAAAAAGTGAACACCAGTTATTATTTTAATCTAGACACACTCTTTCTGTCATGGAATTTCTACCTTGCATTGCAGGTTTTCTGCATGAGGCCAACATGATCACCACTGAAAATGAAGTGGATCTTTTCTTACTGTTACAGACCAGACATTAAAAAGCTTGTTCATTATAGCATCACTGCTGTAATTTACATGCTTATAAAATGATGCTGGAGAACACCAACACTGTTAAACATTTAGGTTTACTCAGAGACAAAACTGCAGTCATCCCCTAATTAATATATGGGCTATATCATCTCTAGGGCTGAGGCACTTAGTATTAACAAACTCATTTTCAAAGAATGGAAGCAACACAAAGCACACAATTACTTGTGTAACATAGCAATAGCTTCTCTTGTTTTCAGCTGATCCAATCCAAATGTTAAAGCAAAACGTCGAGCAAGTTCCTTTATGCCACTGAACGTTGGTGATGATCTGTCAAAATTATAACCATTTTCTTGAATCATTTCATTGAAGAGCTGCATGGAATAAAAAGGGAAATTTTCATGTATTAAAAGATTATGTCAAACTTTGGACTAGAGATTTAAAGTATGTTTCACAGCTGTTTCCTCCCACTCCTAATCTGACAACACCAAGAGACAAACATGGACATTTTGGACAATGAAGTCAAAGCTACTCTTGAAGAGTCTGCACCCCAGAGATAACTTTGAAATGCACTGATCAAGCACTCATCAAACTGTAGACATAGTGGATGACAGATTTCAGTGCTTCACTAAATCAAGGTGTTCTTAAGTTGAGAATACAAAAAATTAGTAGGATTCCCTAATTACATACACCAACAGAGAAGAAATAAATGGGCTGATCTTCACCTGGTCTTTACTAAAATACTTTGTCAAACTACTAGTTCCCAATTCTTTTTTCTTCTCAAAATACACGTATAAAGAAGAAACTCTAAAATGGAAATATGTTCAGGGAAATTGCCAAAGACACCAGAAATTCTGTACCCAATCATGGGATTTTTAAGTACTCATCAATAGTTGTCAAAGCCAAATACTCTGAACTTCAGTCTTTTCTTTTCTCTGATCAATCCTTTCTCAATCCTACTGAATTCAACTATAATGCGCTTCAATAATAAGTTTTTCTATTTTTTTTAAATTTTGTCTAACACACCCTTCACTCTTTTGTATCACAAAGAATGAAACAAAGAGTGTTCAGTTACATATTTTACACTGCAGTTCCACCAGCTAATTAAGAGTCATGCTGCTATCAAAAGGAAAGGCCTCATCCTGCCTTTTTTTGGCAATATCCATACTAATAAGCCAGTCCTTACTTTAGAAGGACTATTTGCATTTGGCCTCCACCAGGCTCAATATCCAGATCCACAGTCACTATGTGGCTTTATAATCTTCAGTCAAAAATCAGGGATAGAGAAAATATATTTGGGTAGATTTTTCTTTCATGGATAGTGATCTATGCTGGATTACAGTGCTTTGGAGATATATGTCTCCACTGTTCTGAGCTTGTGAATAAAATCCATGCAGATGGTTTATGTGAGCAGATTAATCAAATGTTAACTTTAACTGAATTCATCAGGTTTCCACACAAACTTTACTGAAGAGAGCATTAAAGTATGTTTTATTGTCAAATGTGTGAAGTCTCTACTAAACATTAAGAAATTACTAAAACTTCAAATTAATTCTCAGAATAGTTAAAAAAACCCCAAAACCAAAACAACACACCAAAAGCAAAACAAAGCCTCCACAAAAAACCCCCAACCCCCTACCACACAGGCAGGAAGTATTTATCTGTTCACAAACAAGAAAACTTGCCATCTCACAACACATATCTGAATATTTTACTTAAAATATTGTTTTAGAGTTATGAAGGTTTCATAGAGTTACATTCATTTTGTATTTATTGACCACTCCTACATTTTTTGTGGTACAATATATGGTAAGTATAGGAAGACTTCTGGCAGTTTTTCACATAGTTGTAGAAAATGCAGAAAATGTGTTTAAGTTTAGACCTACTTATCCATACTGCCCATCAAGATCTCATCATCAATATCTGAAACTAGTTACTAAACAACAGGACATCATCTACAGTATGGAATTTCATGCATAAAAATACTGTAAACTCTTACCTGCTGCAAACTAAGAATAAGTGTTTTAGCACACTGGATTTTGTCTATCTGTCTTGTTTTACTCATCGTTTCTTTAATAATATCACCATAGTCATTGTAATACTAGGAAAAAAAAAAAAAAGGTTAACTGTCAATGTTAGTTGAAAACATTGCAACTACTGAATTCTTCTGAAAACAAAATCTAGGGTATGAACTTCTAAAAAGAAAAATCAAACATTATCTAAAGGGAAAAAACCCCAACATGCTCATGATTACATCAAAATTACACCCTACACCACCTCCAGAATAATATTTGAAAAAAACCCTAAATGCAAAAAGAATAAACCCACTTTTCATTCTTGGAGTATTACTTTAGAGGCAGAATGACCTATTTATCTTCATGACATATTTGTTAATGACAAGTGTTCACCCCTTCAGGGTACATTATTAGAACCTAATCTTTTTACCAACTCCTGTAACTCTGGGTAGGAGTTTTATTTTCTTTGCTGAAAGGATGCACTTACAGACAGCATCATAGGCATAATTTGTCTAACAAAGACAGCTGTCTGTTCAGTTTTTAAAGTATTTCAGGTTTAAGAAAGACCCAATTAGTTATTTGGAGAATCAAAAATATATGTAGGGCACTCAAGACAGATATAAAAGCAGGCTGCCGAAATTTTAGGATTTTAAGGTAATCACAAAGGAGCAAAGCTTGATCATGTTCACAAAATGAGAACTCATATTAGTCTGCAGCTGTGAATCCCATGAGCCAGGAGAGATTTTTATATTTAAGTAAGATTGAAACAGATATAAAGATAATGGGGAGAGGGAACTCAAATTTTACTTCTACAAAGTTTAAACTTAAATTATTGGATGAGACTAGACATTATGGAGTTGATCTTGGGAAGAACATTCTCAAAAGGCCTACTAAACTAATAAGTGAATTAAAAAGACACCATCAATCAGAGTAAGAAAATAAAACTAGTAAAAACAACATTAAAATAATGAGTTTCCCTCCTCGGTCCCCACCACCCACACAACACTGGAACTGTAAATCTCATCTCAGTAATTTTTCTCCCTACATACAAAAAAGGGCCTACAACTCTGGAGTTTTGAATTCTTCACATTTTGAACCTGTTATCTTGCAAGGTAAAAAACAAATAATAAAAATCCTACAACTACTGTATTCTAGTAGTTTTATGAAGTAGCACTCCTAAGCTTCAACTTTACCTTCATATATTGCTTGAAAATGTCGGCGGCTGTGTTCATTTCCACCACAGTATACACAATGAGCTTACAGAACGCTGCAAGCAGGTTTCTTCTTTTGTGCAATGCTTCAATTTTGCTGGCTTCATCATCCTGCTGTCCATCTAGAAAGAGTTCAGAACAGGAAAACTGTCAGGTTTAAGGACTCTATGTTTAATTATTTATATATAAAACTGATATGGGCTAGCGGTCATGATTCAGAAAATCAGATCTCAGTTCTGATGGCAATGCACTTCACTGTCCACTGACATGTCTGTTACCCTGATACAGAGATAAATATTTGAACCTACTAAACCAAACCTTTATTGCAATTATCCTACATGTTCCCACTACAGAAAATCCTTTAATCAGCTGCTGACATTTAAAAGCCACACCTACCTTTGTGTACATGCACACCTCTCAATGACAAAACAAAATTAAAACAAAAAAATAACCAGGCAAACAAGAAAAAAACCAACAACAAAATACCACCTCCACAAAAACACAGAAATGCATAAAGAAACGAAGATATTAGTTAGAAAACAAAAAATAAAAAGGTAATTTAAGTTTTGTACAAACCCGCACTATTATTATCATCATCCTGATCAATGAAGACATGATCTAAAATAAAACTGAGTAGTTCAGATTGCAAGGAAGAATCAGGAGTGTAAACAAGTGGCTCCAACATGTCACGTCCTCCTGTCATAATCTGATGGCTGAAGATCATCAACACATCACACAGAATTGTGAAAGCCTGTTAAAAAGAAAACGTAATAAATACTTGTTTGGAAAGCAGATTTTGTTTAGAATAATGTATTTGCACTTGAGAAAATACTCAAGATGATAACAGTGTACACAGGCCACTGAAGTCCTACACAACTACAAAGGCCAACTGAATTCAAAATGTGCATAGCTTCACATAGCAGGTTCCTGTATCAAGACTGGGTCTCCAAATAAAAATATTGCACAGATGATGCCAAATTATATGTGAAAATATTGCAAGACTAAAACATGAGAAGCCTGAAACTCCCAAATTGTACCTGACTGATACTACATTCGGTCACTAGGGAACTTTGTGGACTCTGACCATAGTACAATCTCCTTTTTGCTGTCTTTTCTTAAAAATGTTTCAATCACATTTGTTTAACATATAACATCTAACAGCGGAGATTATTCAATCCATTTAAATCCTAATGCCCAAAAATGCAACCAACTTTTTCTTTTGCTGGCTAACTTGTACATCTGATATCAGATTTAAATGCCTGTACTCCACTGCCCCAGGCTCAAATGACTTAGTACCTGACATTCTTCAAATTAGCAGACTAAGGCAAGAAGCTGCTTAGTGCTGCACCTTCTCTTTGGCTCTAATCTCCTAAGTACTTCCATGAACAGGTCTGTTCTCTAACTCCTCAAAGTGAGTATTACTAATTCCTGGTCACAAAAAATTCATGTGCCCCTCTGAATTCCCTTGTGTCCTTTCATGAGATTAGAGAAGGGAAGTGGAACCCAGAGGAAGTGGAACATTGTACCTGTGTGACAGGTACCCTGTGTAACCAGGCAGCTCCAGTTTCCAGAGTGTTCACCAGAGTCAGTCATACAGCCTCTTAGGCCTACTCAGAGCTTCAGTAATTTTTGTTACTAGCACATTCACACCCTACCCCTTGTGATTATTACACTAGATAGCTCTTTGACACAGAACATGCCTATTAAGCTCCAGGAATATTCTTGTTCTAGCAAGAGTTTCAAAAGCTGCAGTTGTGCGACTCAGTGGACCAGATTTTCCACTTTAACCAGGTTATTATTACCTTCAGCAGCAAAAAGGCTCCTGGCTTTCTATGTCTTTAATTAAACAGTCTACCTAGAAGATAATCTGGTCCTTCCCCTGTAGAGACACTTCATTTTCTTTCATTTTAGCATTTTAAAGATTGTTAAAGGCATTTACTTAGAATTAATTCTGCTATCAGTAACCTGTGCTCTTCACTGGAACCTCAAACTCCTATGAGTATCCTGGCCAAAGAACTATTTGCTCCCAGACTGAAGAGACTCAGCCCCTACAGTTCAATTTAATTTCTTTTTAAGTCTGTTATTCTTAGAACTCAGGACAAGTGTTTCCCAATGTCTCAATTCTTTTTGAAACAGAAGCAAAAACTAAGGACCACCCCCAAAACCTTCATGCAAGCATTTCAAAAAAAGTCAGGACTTCTGTCTCCTGCCTGAACTGTCACACATTACTTACTCAAGCTCAATATCTACATTTTTTAATGTCTGAAACATTTAGGAGCTAAAACTCTCCCCACAAAGGGCAATTGTATGAGGGACTAACTATAAAACTGCTCATCAAGCAGTGTACCATTGCTGAGGCTTACAAGCATTTGCTACAGCATCTCTGAACAACACTATTACCAACAGAGCAGTGTGAGTGTTCCTAAAGGTGACTCCAAAAATTCCCATTTCCCAACAATAAACTCTCCTAGGTTAAGTGAATACTTTGTGCATGTATAAACATATACACACTCATCTTAAGTAGTCACTTTTTTCCTCCTGATTTTGAGATGCCCAAATTTTTGGAACTCTGAAAAACTGAGGAATATATTATGTCACGAAGCAACACAGAGAAGGAAGAGAAGGTGCACCTGCATGCATTCAAAGACAGAACTAAAAAAAACCCTTTTAAATTGCTGTCCTTAGCCAGTTTTGAGGCTATGAATCCACAGCTCCACAGGAGATGTGGGTCATTAGCACATGGTAAGCAAGAGATTTGAAATGGAACTCTCACTCAGCTTATATCCAGAGGCTTCTACAGTGCACCTGCAGAGTCATTACTAAAGTAACAAAAAGCTCCTTTGCATAAAACATTATGCTGCCTAAAATTACTCAAAAGAATCAAGTTTAAATGGATTCTGAAATCCTATGTAGAGGAGGAGGACAAGCATACAAGCACCATGTGCACTGACACTCAAAGGGCACTCAGCTTGAACAGCCAGGACATCACATAAGTGACAAAAATATTGGCAAGAGGAACTTTTCAGCTGCTTTAAAGTACAGTATTAGAAGACTCCAAGTAACAACAGCCACTAACCTGTTCCTTAACAGCAGTATTTACATTGGTCAGGTAGTGTTGACAGATTTGACAGAACACTCTCATCTGCTTCTTTAGACGTAGAAGATCCTCCTTTAAAAAGAATGATTTCATGTAACAGTTTTGCTTTTCCAATTGTACAGTCCCATACAGTGCATTCACTTTTACAGAGCATTTCACCACAGATCTCAGTGGTAACATTCAAGTCCACTACATTATTTTTAAAAATCACCATTACAAATAAAATTAGCAAGTAGCAATTTCCCCTAATTTTGTCATTCTGTGTAGCACAGAAGAGATGGCAGTTGGGATGAAAATCGTGTTATTTTATTAAAAAAAGCAGTAACTAAAAACCTGTTATGTAGGAGCAGAAAACAATCTCAATAAGGCACCACTTTTCATTAGGTTCTTATCATTCCTGCTGAAAGTACTACAAATTACATTTTGCTGCAAAACAGCGAGGTTAATCTTCATTTCCAAACTAACTTGTCAGTATTTAGCTCACCTTCTGCCATTAGGCTTAGGATAAAGCTTTAATCACAGTTACAAAAACCTCAAGACTGCTGTTTACCCTTTAAGGAATAAGGTAACAAAACCTCCAAATCCTTCACACACCTACACCACCTCTCAACAATCTGTGCAACCACTTCTTATCAGGTATTTGGGGTTGGAAATGTTAAAAGCCATTAAAACACAGATGGGTAAACTAAGCAGCCAGTGGTGAAGTTCATATTCACCTCTAACACCTTCAGACTATGATTACTCACTGGACTAAAGTCTCAACAGATAGGGGAAAACCACAGTAATCTGATACAGGTGTTCTCTGTTATAAGATCATTAGTACAAGTTACATAGCATGATTTTCCACTCCTGCATCTACCAGAACCTCAAACTACAACATCCTAAAATTGAAAAAAAAGGAAAAATGTATGTGTCCTCACATTAAAATGAGAGTATTGTAGTAATGGATTATTAATTACTCATACACTATTAATGTCATGAGTTCCCTTTGTTTTCTCCCTAGTAAACTGTGACAGTCATAACTCTTTTTTTGGTATTAATTATAGGCATGATAATCGAAGTGTTTTAAAAAACCTGAAGAATTTCCTTGCCTCCCCTCTGACATAAGGAAAGGTGTGTTAACAGTAACTCCAATAATGAAGTGCAACTCCAGCATAGATTTCCAGTAAAAAACTGGAAACTGCAGGAAAAGTATGTTTGATTACAGGGATTACATCTTTTACTTTTGAGAAATAATTAAAATGCTTCAGCACTTACAAACTCCATTCTAAACTAGCTAGTCCTTTTGGAAAAAAGCATTTTTTCATTTGGCAGTTCACACAGTGAACCACCTAATCAACTTCTTCAAGCAATGCTGGATACAGGAAATCTTAATCCTTTCCCTAAGATTTTTCAAGAAGTGAAATTGGAAAGATGACATTTGCCAGAGCTTTGCCCTTCAAGATTACTATACATAGAACCAGAACAGGGCCTCTCATCATTCCCTGAAAAAAATGAATTTAATCTTTTCACATCTTTATTTAACAACAGATTTAAAAGACTGATGAAGGGTAAAGCAGGATTGTGACATACTGAGCAATAAGAATAGTATGATTGTACAAAGTCTTAGATCTCACCAACTTGTCACTGATACTTCAAGGTTTCCAAACAAATCCAAACCCACTACCTAAGAGTAGTAAGACTAACTATACTGTGTTTGGTAACTTCCATTCTACCCCTTCTTGGTATTGTTACTATGGCTGACAGGTATCATGTTGAATTCAGTCAAATTAAACATAATAAAAAATAATATAATATATTTTAAATAATAAAAACAATTAAAGGAAGTACTAGGTTTGCAAAAGTAAAGAATGACTACTAAAACTATTAATTCAGAAGAACTTATTAAAAAAGCAGGATTAGGTAGGTATCAAAATAAAAACATTCCTAGTTTTAATTAATGCCATCACAGTCCCCACATGATGACACTGCACTAGGTACAAATGTTTATTTACTAATACAAGTGGAACAAGGCATACCTTTGTGGAACTGCTTTCAGTAACTTTTGCTAGCTGCCAAAGGATTACATAATGAGTACACTGCAGTGCATGAATAACAATCTGAAATCAAAAGGAAAGAAAGCATTAGACAACAAAGACCAATAAAAGACAGCAACAAAAGGTATTTGTTGTTGTGTCTAAAGAACACATTTTAACTACAGACCTGTTCTGGCATGTCTCCATTTTCAATCCCAGTTTTCAATAGCTTGTAGTTGCAGCCAAACAAGTCCCATCTTGATAGGTCATGAGCACTGGACACATTGGAAATGAAGCAAAAAATATTAATTAACTAACACTTTTTCTGCAATTTGAGGTTAACAACTACTAAAAGCTGTCAAAAATAATTAACTAACTAATTAATTAATTTTTTAACTTATGTTGAAAAAACCCAGCCACTGAAAACCTCCCCACCCAAACCAACACACACAAAATAACAAAGAAACCCCAAAACAATCCCATGAAGTTGCATTAAAAAGATGCATCATATTAAAAACAAACAACCCCCTCACCACAAACCCTGATACTGAATTAAAAACAAACAATTCCCCACCACAAACCCTGACTGACATGTGCAGAAGCCACTTACTTGTGAAAAGCAGTGATTCTCTTCAGTGTTGACAAGACTTGATATGCATCATCTTCATCAGGTTCCTCCCCCTATTTAATAATCATACAGTGAGATACCTCAAGCAGTGTAGTCTCAGTGAACTGGGGAACTTAATACAACCAAACTCACAAACCCCTAAACTGGAGGCAGGAGAGGGTGCAGACCTGATTCTAAATTATTGATAAATGATTTATCATGTCATATATGCTTTCAGATGAGTCAGAGAGACAGGGCAGTCAGCAGTTCATATCTAGAGATGGAGTCAATGATGTTAAATGTCTTTTCCAACCTTGACAATTCTAGGATTCTACAAAACAGCAGCTGAGGAAGATGGGGGGGAGGGGCAGGGAGGAAGGAGAAGGGAGAAGAAAAGGGAAAAGCCTAGGCGAGTGAAATACAATGTATAATGTAGGTGCTTCTATTTTCTCTGAAGAATCCAGCAGAGGCCACTGTCAGACAAAAGACACTGGACTAGATGGGCCACAGGTCAGTACCTCAGTCTTACTTTAATCACAGAAAAGAGTCTCTGAGTGAGGTAAGGGAACTGGTTTGTTCTAATCTTCCTGTAAGTTCTGACAAACTTGCATTTAGTAAAAAAAGAGTAAAAATCAAAGGGTCAAAAAAGTATCTGTTTGTACATAAGATAAACTATCTGAGGTCAAGAAACTCCTCCCCAGTCTAGCAGAGATAATGCAAGTTTTACTATTCTGTAGTTGCACAACCTATCAAAGAACTAAGGATTTCAACACTTCCACCAGAGTATTTGCCTTTTTCCTTCAAGTCAACTTCTGACATCTCATTTCCTTGCTTTACCTCTCATTCTTTCTTTTCATCACAAAGGGAAACAAATGGGCACATTTCTTGTTTGGGATTTCTAGAATGGAATTCTAGTTCAGAACAAAAAGCAAGAGAAAAAAGGAGAGCTTGATAAACTACATGCATCTGAGAAATGTTAAGAATGAAGCTGTCAAAAAGACATCTCCTATGCTCCTCACCACAGATGAAAAGGAGAAACAAATTTTGTCTGAATGTCAGAGATCCCACATAGTGAAGTTAAATACTCCATCAGGAGATTCTCACTTCTCAGATCAACATAGTGTGGGAACAAAGTTATTTTTGATCTACTAACTGCATCTGCTTGCATTCAGGAAGGGAGGGGGAGTGTTTTCTAGAGATTTTGATATTTAACAACAGCAACATGCAACCACAGGCAAGACTAGCAACAGTAGTACATCTGAGGAGAATCCTGGGGGAATTACAATACTACAACTCTCAAAAATGAAGGCCTCAAAAGCTAAGAGTAAAAAGTTTATGTATTTAATTGTTTATCTGAAACTTATCCAAATTCCCAAAGGACTCTTGTCAAAAGGAGACCAAAATTAAAGACTCACTACAAGAACAGCCTGTGTTCACACTATCACAGCAGCAATATTGTTGTATTATTGCACTTGACTTAAGGGTTTTGAAAACCAGAGGGAAGCTCCCATCCTTAGCTCTGACTTGCAGAGAAAGACAGAAAAAATACTGAAAATATTTACAAGGGCAGGAAAAGGTGATCTTGCACATTAAAATACCTCTTGCAGGAAGTCCTCAAGCAGTCGATTAAACTTGTCTGCCAATTCATCTATTAACTGACTTCTTGCAATGTCAACCCTGTTAAAGATTGTGAACTCTTCATTACAGAGAGCATGGTAGGTTTTTGAACAGGCTTCCAAAACATCTATATCTGTGTGCTTCTCCACAATGTCCCGGATTTGTCGCAGTAAGGCATCCAAATGCTGCAAGGAAGACAAGCCAAAGAAGAAAATATATTATTTTTATTTTCATATATATATATATACATGCAAATATACACAGGCATATTTAATAAACCTTAAAGAATTTTAAAAGGTCAATTCTGTTAATTACTTCTGTAACTATAATACAGAACACAAACATCTCCTAGAAAATCAGTGAAGCTTCTGAGAAATTAAGTCTATTTATCAAAAATTAAGTTGGAGTTTGTCAAAGACCAAATCACAGAAGTAATTAAAAGTTTGCTACCGTTGGAATGGTCTTATCTAACACTTGAATTTGCAATGACAACTGAACAACACAGAAGTATTTACCTCCCACTCACACAAACATTTATGCATGTTTGTGTGTGCCTTAAAAGCTGTATAATTATGGTTTTAGTTTCATAACACTCTACTGTCCACCAACTAAAGCCAACTTCAGCTGTTCATATATTCCTCCCTCAACCTGAGATGCTCACTGCTGCTCTATCACTGCTGGCTGTGCTGTCAACTACACATTTCATCACTTTTAGACTAATGATTTCCAGCTACTTCCTTCACAATGCAGCAGCACATCTGAGAAGGAGACAGAGATGAGAACAGCTTCAACTTCATCAGAGCAGAAAAAATGAGAGCAGTAACTACATCATTTGTGATCTGGTATCCTTCCTCTTTTTCATGTAATGATGATGGTGGTTTTCTAGCTTCACTGACAGAAAAAGAGAACTTACTGAGCTGTTTCTATAAGCTTTATCTGTCAGACAGCTATCACAAATATGACCATAACCCAGCAATAAGTGTTCTCAAGTTCATTTAATTGGAAGATTTTCTGTTAAAGCTGGCCAGACAGGCCTTAGAAGACTCATATTTTCAGTATCTCTAAGAAGAGCAGTCAGTCACAACTCTGAAATTGAAGTCACACTATCAGTAAGGGTTACAATAAATAAAATCTCCTTTACACAAAAAAACACTCCTAAAATGGTGACTGAAATTCCAGTGACAAAGTCTAAATTCTGGGACCTTTCCTTTAATGTTTGTGTGTGGAAGTTACTGTACCTTTTCTAATCGCCCCGTTGTATAGATTTCCAAATCAAAGTATTGTGGCAACTGCAGTAAGTTGGTGACTTTTTCTGCATCTACAGAATACTGTAAAATTGGCACAGAAAAAAAATTTAGTTGATAAAGTCTTGGACAACATAATTCATTACAGAACAAGTAAATATAAACAAAGATTAGTAAGAAAAAAAAAAAAACTCGTGGCAAGCTGCATCATTAATTATAGAAATATACTTATAAACATTCCAATAATCATCCATCAGCAAGGAATGGAATGGAATTAAACCTACCTTTGCTAGCAGCTGAGGAAGTGCCACTGCAAAAAGCTCAGTAATTTTTGTCCTGTCATCCAACTGGGTTTTCTTTTCCTTTGCTGTCAGTACCTAAAATATTGGTATTGTGAGGATTTTACAGCTAAAAGTTCTGATGCAAAGCTTCATTATCGTTAATGAAATGATGATTAGGTACATGGACCTCTAAAATCACTTTAACATATCAATGTAAAGCAGGAGGAAAGTGTGCAATTAAAAAAAAATAGTAAAAAGAAAAAACCAACATTCAGCATTCAAAAATAAGATTAACTAGAAAACAGAAGTGATAACTTCGAACAAAAGGTTTACCTTCAACAAAATACCATGACTGAAATGATAATGTAAGAACGGGGAGCACCTCAGCTTACAATTTTTAGCAATATTTACTCAATTAATTTGTCAATTCTGTTTTCATACAAGCTTTCAACCTGTTCTTAAATGGGTTTCTTACCAAAATATGAACCAGTCTTGAGAGAAGACTGCTTAATGTCTTCCCAAAAGAGGCTGTCTAAACTCCATACAATCACAGAAAAGCCAACTGGTGGACTGGCCTTCTTTCAAGAGACTATGTGGTGTATTTTCCTTTCCTTTATTTTGTTCTTCCCCACTGAAAATAGTTCTAGCTTTTGCCAAACATTGATTCTAGTCCTCACTTCAAACCAATACTGTTTTCAAAATCAATTTTTATTATCTTTACTAGTACAAACAAATGCAGTAGTTTGAACAGTACCAAGCACATGTCCAGAAAAAGCAAACTAGCCAGGGTAGTCAGATGTGAAGACCAAAACTCAATCTCCCATCTCAGTCCCTTCAGCAGCAATAGCCTATAATCTCTTCCTTCTTCCCACAGAGCCATTCCCACATCCCTAGATGAGCAGTTTTTTGCTTCCTACCCTTTTCCCCGTTCCTCTTCCCACCGGAGGATGACATTCAGCCGCTTGCCGAATTGTACAAAGCATGATTTCAATCAGAGCGCTTTCCTGCCTGTCTGTTAAAGCTGAAATTTAAGAAATAGATGTTAACACATAACTTATTTTTCATTTACCACAAGGATTGAGGTATGTTGGGATTTTTGTCTGGGTTTTGGGGGTTTTTCCAGCTTTTTTGTTTAAGGCAAATAGACAGACATGTAGACCAACAGCTCATTTCTGGAGATGGGGGTCACAGAGAGGATATAGTAAGTAAGTACCTTAAAAACCAACACCAGAAAATACTGAAAAATTGAGGGAATATCACTGGATGGGTCACAGGATAGGATGGAATAAAGACTCAAGTTTTATAATTATTTTACTTCCTTTCTGTTTTTCAGAGGTCCATTTACTAGGACCTATGAAATACAGAATTATACCAGGGGTTTTGTTTGGGTCTACTATCATCAAAGAAATTATGTTATTTTTCCTTATGGTAGTTTTAACAATAAATTAACCAGTTTCACAAGTAACTTAGTTTCTCTATGCCAAAAGTGCAGCCTGAACTTGTGGAACACCAATGCAACATTGCATGCTAATTCCTTCTCTTTTCTTCTAACCATTGCTCTTGTGTAACACTTCCATACCAGGTGGTGATCTCTTTCTACACTTCCTCACATTTCATAATTGGTATTAGTGACTTCTTATAGTCATGGAAACACAGAAAATATTTGTAAACATATTTTTTTCCTTATTTCAAGCCTAACAAAAACTGCACAGCAATATAAACAAAGATCTACAAAAATCTCTTACGTTCTTCTCCATTGAGAGGCTCCTCCAGCAGAAGACTGTTCATACATTCCCAGTCCTTCAAGAGGTCTGTTGCACAGTCCCACATGCTGTCCACAAGATAAGCAGCATGTTCATGCAACTAAAATAAGAACATATTTAAGTATTTTATCAGCAATGAAGACTATTACAGAACTATAATACTGAGTGTTTCTCATGCTTGGCTCCTGCCTGTGGCAAAAATACAGAGCAAGTTTTGCAAGCTCTCTGGTTAAACAGAAGATTTTCTTCCTCAATTAACTTAAAAAGATGAATCCAGATCAACAGCTACAAGGAGTAGTGCTACAAGATCTGTCAGAACCTGGGGGATAGGTGGGTAGGGATTGTGGGATATTTTGCTTTTTTCTCCGTCCCCTTTTAAATCTATCAATTCGCAATTTCTTTACACTTACACATCATCATGTTTGTCAGAGTAGCACTCACAGCCTGTCTCAATACTGTACTGACATATCTTTCAAACAAACACAGCCTTACAAAACAGTCTTTTGATCCCCATGTGGCTCCAACAACAAGAAAACCAGGACATGGACCATGGTTATTAACCAATGAGTGGAAAAAATAAAAACAACAAAATTTAACTGACAAAAATTAGAACAACAACAAAAACCCCACACACAACCCACAAAAACAAGGACATCCCTGAAACTCAACTTACTTCACTTTCCAAAAAGAAAAACACTAATGTCTTCACAAGATTAGCATTTGGACTTTGTCTTCCTCTCCTTTTGAGTATTCCATCATCTTCAGTATCTCTGCGGCTGAAAAGCCTAAAAGAAAAATTATTTCTTAACAACTTTCTTCTTCATTGCCTTCACCATAGTCAATTCACATCAAGATACTGGGTTTTTACACACTAAAAACCTTGTTGCTTTGCTCCATATTTTACTTTGAAAGGAAGTAATCTGGGACAAGTATCATTTGAACAATTTCAAATATGCATTTTATATATGCTGAGTTAATATGCCACTGACTGTTTCCAGTGGGATGTACGATTACAACAAAATGCTTTACAAACATCAATGATAATTGCAGGTGCTTGAGGTCCTATGCTCCTCCTCAGCAAATGCTATTTTCTGAACCTCCCTACAGGAGACTTTAAAGCAGCTAAGAAATATTGAAAGGAGGTCTGAAAAATATTAGATGGAAACTCTATTTTGTTCTCCTACACACCTGACATGCTGGCTTTTTAGTGGATTTTTTAAATGAAAATATTTTATGAAATGATCGTATGGGACAATGGGGAGGAGGCAGGCACAGGGGAGGAACTACAAATGGGAAAACACTCCTGATGCAAGCCCAAGTTTTAGGCCCCAAACTACATAAGCATTTTAAGATGTTTCACAGGGAGAATGGGAAAGGAGAAGACAGGAACATTTTTATTCTATTCCCTGAAGGAACGAGCTTTCAAAGTGAAGTCCAAACTTCTATTTCCCATTTAGAAAAACTACAGCAGTTTAGAAAATAGAGTAATATTACATTGTCTCTTCTTTCTTAAGGCCACTTTATGTTTCGCTTTTTCCTTCTCTTGATTAAATCTAATAAGAACCATCATATTAATGCACACAAATGTACAGGACCAAGAAGTTAACTGTAATTTCTCCATCTTACTTTTTATAAAGAAATTCCCCTGCGGCAACTGCCACTGGCCGATGAGCTGAATAAACCAGGTGGTAGACATTTTCACAGTCTTCTGCAGTCAGAACTTCTTCACTACTCCTAGGGGTAGGGATGGGAAGAAGAAAAGAAAGAAAGAAAGAAAAAACCAAAAAGGCTGAGTCAACAAAGTATGAACTCTAATGAGGGAGATGGAAATGAATGAGAAGCTAAACCTTTTCCTTCAATTTATCATCCTAAAACTCCAGTCTTAGCTCCAAAGTCTTCCTGAACAAAACACACTGATGAAGTATGAGCTATTGCTAGAAGGTTATGCTCAGGAGTTCAACTACTGTGTAACATTCAATATATTCTGTGTTCTTCATTTCAACCATTCCATGATAGGTTTTAACTATAAGTCCCTAGCTCTTACACGTACTGAACTGAGGGAGATAAGCAGTAACACTGTTCTAGACAGATTACTTTTGGAATTTCATTTTCTTTGAGTGTAAGATGCACAGACATTTCTATAGCCTTCAGATTATCTGAAGTGTCATGCTGCTGGCCTCAACCACAAGGCCAACACTTAAGTTTTGGTATTTGTTGTATGTTAGATAAGGAAATATACATGTACTTACTGTAAAACAAGAGTGAGTAATTTTATTGCTTGGACTGCAACGTCATATTCTTTGTCAAGAGTCATAGACACAATTCTATCCTAAGAACATAGAAGAAAATATTTTTGAAGAGGAAAGATGTGTAATGCAACTTTTTAAAAAATCATATACACTCAAAGTAAGAAATAACACTAACCTTGAACCGACTGGTGAAGAGTTCCAATTTGGAATTAAGTTCCTTATTATAGTAAAGCCCTTGCAAAGCAGTTAGGCATTTGAGTCTTACTTCTCCTTGCTAAAATAAAATTAAGAACTGAATTAAAAGTCAAATATAGGATACTGATGTGATCTTCATGTCATACAGGATAAGTTTCTTTTACAGTAAGAATTAATTCAAAAACAAAGATTAAATGCTGTCACAATACTCTACGAATAATCATGTTAATGACATAAGGATATAATCTTCTTTGTAACAAGGCAGTGAAGCAACAAAAACTAACAAAACCCCCCAAGGTCTTCCTGCAGTTACCATCTCCATAAATCAAAATACATCTGTTTCATTCTTTCTAAACACTCAAGATATTTGTATCATAGATGATCACTCCTTGTTCAATCAAAATTACTAAGGAGATAAAGAGAGCAATACTCCTCTTGAACTACAAGATCTGCTTCAGCAGAGAACATGTTCTAAGGTAAAGATGACCTCACTCCACTGCCAGAGGTTATGGGGTTTTTACACCAAGCCAATGAACAGCACAGCAAGACCGAGCATCCCTCAGTTCTTTCACTTAAAATTCAACAGCTTGAAGTTTCTGATGCAAGAACTGAGGCAATGTGCCGACTCAATAATGAGTCAGGGAGTATTTGTAAACCATATTGACCCCTCCAAGCAGAGAATAATCTCTAGGTGGTAGTTGGTAAATAACAGCTTGAGGCACTAACCAGCACAAAAGGGGGCTTTTCCCGTACTTTTTGCAGCTAGATGAGAATGCCAGAGTTTCATAACTTGACAAAACAGAGTACTGCCAGGCTATAGGGATGATGTGTTAACTTGAAGCAGTTAAGCATGATGAACTACAAGTTTGCATCAGCAATAAATAAATAGAAAAGACCATTTGCCTACAAATAACAGTTTCTTTCAAAAAAATCTATATGTACTCTCTAAAAACATTCAAGTCTGGCTTATATGCATTTTGAAATGCCGGTGATAAGGAAAGCAGTGATCAACTCAAACAGTTAAGAGACCCAAACCTAGTCTGGAAAGATCAATAACTAAAACCAAGGAGTTCTGCTCCTTTTGCTCTGTGCAGTTTACCTTGTCATGCATAGTCCATCCCACATATTTTAAGTAGCTGTCATTGAGGAAGGCATCACTGTACATTTTCATCCATATTCCAATCTCCTCAATGCAGATGGCTCTTATTTCAGCAATTGCATCTCTGTGGAGAGAAGTGGGGCAGTAAGTTCAAAGAGATGAATAATTAGAAATAACCTGCCCCCAGCTTCCAGAATAAATTAATGATGCTACACATTACTTACTGAGAGAAACTTACCGATATCTATGCACAAAAACACCCTTAAATATTGCATTCATCATGTTTTCTATTTCATCCTGATTTTCTTGAAGCTGAAAGAACGTAGAGAGTACATAAACAGTGAGCAGCACTTTAACAGTCAGATCAGATGGTGCTGATGCTAGACAAACTAAATTAACATTTACAATGTGACCATTAAATCCTTTCACAGATTCAGAAATATTCACAGATCTGTTTCACAGTACAATATGCCATTATTTAAGAAATTATACCTACCACAGTATACAAATTTTAGTAATTCTGGTTACTGGGAAACTGGTCTTCAAGTGTAACAAAGACATCTTGTGTTTCTGAAAGGCCCTTCTTAATTTGTAAGAAAGCCTGATTTAATTTTCTAGTAACATCATTGCTTTTTTACATATCTATGTATCACTCACACTAGGACAGGCCCTGCACACATATCTAACAAAACTACATTGAATGGCTTGTTCAGAGATCAGTCTCAAACTGCAAGATCTTTGGGAGATGATCAGAAGGCAAACTTGTTAGTTTGTCTCAACTGTCAGGAAAAAAAGCCCTTAACAGGTAACAGTACAAATGCTGAAGAGCACAGGTGAGATGTTTCCTTTGATCATGAAGAAGTTATTCCTAACGTCTAAAAACCAAAAACCTAAAAGAAAACAAACATCACCACCACCACCCAAAAAACAAACAAAAACCAAACCACCAATTGCCCCAACAGTACAAACTGAAACCTGATTGAATTAGGGCTTTCAACAAGACAACATTGTCAGCAATGAATCAGCAAGTCTCTTTTACACAAAAGAAAGAAAACAGAAGTAGACTGCATTTTCAACTTTGATAGTGCTTTCTGTACATGAAAAAAGCTTATCTGAAGCCTTTAAATACATTTTCTGCTGAGATCATTACTGACATTATAAAAGCAGTTTTTTGCTCCAAGATCATGGAGATCTTCTCTAGAAGCCAAAACCTGTCAATGTGTGGAAACTTTCAATACATATTTGAGCTCAGTGTAGGAAACTCCTCAAGAAATACAACAAAAATGTATCTATTACTGATTGCAATCTCTCTCACTAACCTCACTGCAACACTACTATTTTTAAGACTCTACATTTACTTCTTTTTACAGAAAACCAGACAGTAGGAAGCACCTTGCAAAGTTGTTTAAGCATTAAATATGAACAACCTGAAGAGCTAGAGATAGATAACTACCAAAACCAATTAGAGAACCAGATTAATTATTAGTGGCCATTTATGAACATTCATATTTATGAATACTTAGTTGGACTAACCTCCTTTCTCTTCTGCAGTAAGAGTTCCAGCCTATCATTAGCTCGTTTCCCGATGATTTTATTTCGTTCTGCTTCATACTGCCGCTGTGTGTTGTCCATGTTAATACTTAGATTTAATGCCACATTCACTAAAGCAGTCATCAGTTTCATGGCTACAAAAGTAAGTGAAAAGAATAAGGATTATTTAAAAGGTTACCTGATCTAAGAAAACTTAGAAGAAAAATCTTGACACCTCTTCTGGTCAACCCTTGCTGTATCTATGAAAATATATTTAGTGTAATTTTCTGATACACAAACTTATGCAATGTTTTACCAAGCACTGCATCATTATTTATCAAGACAACAGATGCAATGTTGCTATTCTGTTCTTTTTTATCACTTCTTTAATGTTATAAGCATTATTTTTATTATACGTACATTATTAGTATTGAATTGAGAGATACAGGATCTGTTTCCTCCCCAAAATGAAGAATGTAAGATTAATAAACTTAGCCCAAGAAATACTAGAATAATGTTATCAGAGTCAGTTAGACTGATACCATTCAGTCTTAAACATATAAGAATTTTTTTCCTTCATAAGGAAATGTCTTAGACAACCAACACCACCATATCACACCAGTCTTTTCTACTCAATTTAATTTTTAAAAGGTGCAGGTTTTCAAAAAATTCATTTATTAGCAGAAGCAGAGAAAGCCCATTAGCCGACTACAAGCTAGAAAACCAAAATATAAAACACACTTGCGTGGGATTTTTGTGTCCTTTTATTTTTAGCTCAATCCTTTTTAAAAGAGTGCAGACAAATACCCCTTTTTCAGAAAGTAAAAGGTGATCAATTGTGTACTTGCTTGCCATGTGAGCTTCTGTAATACGGCATAAAAGGGCTTGCACTGGCAAAGCAGACACAGAAAATTCCTGTGCATGTATTACCAGCATAAAGCTAATGAGCAAGGCTTAAAGACATGCAGTTACACTGAAATATCATCTCACACTGTGATCTCCAAGATTAAAGAGCAAGTCTGAGTTAATCACAGAAGCTGAAATTAACAGAAGTACCAGTAAATATGGATACAAGGATTTTGCTGGCACTCTTTTCCATATAAAATATGATCTTCAACAATGCAAACACTAAAACTCAGACGAACACACAAAACCAACAGAAATCACTGCTGCTGTGAACAAATGAAAACACATGGCTTATAAGGAAATATTTTGTTTGAAGGAAACTAACACACAACAGGGCAATTTCTGCAACTTTTATTCAGGCACAACTCCAATTAAAAAAAAAAACCAAAGGTAATAACTTGCTTTTTAAGACCTAGAATTGTATTAAGTCACATAGTGCAACAGTCAAAACTGATGATACAGTAGAATCTGTAAATTCTCCTGAAATAAAAAGTTTTGTTCCTCTCTCCATAAGAAATGCTCTGGCTGGTAGAAGTCACACAGCAGCAGCCCCATGTGCAGTGTGCTAATGTAAATTCAAGAGGGCTATCAAGGATGCAGAAGGACTGATATGGCAGTCAGGACTGAAGCCAGCTGTAAATCAGCCAGGTCAAGGGAAGCTAACAATAATTACTTCCTGTGTGGCAAAACCTCAGTTTCACACTCTGCCTCATTTTACCTCGTTCAAAGTAAAATTGTTACCATAACCTCACATAAGCTGACAGCCACACAATGCCATTCCCAATCCTTCCTCAGTTATCAGTGCAAGTTTAGGACTCCCTTATCCAAGAAGCTCATCCTTTGTCCACACAAATACATTTCTTTGAAACATTCCATACTTAACTCATAAAGGATTTCTTCACAATTTAACATACTGGGGAAAAATTATGTGAAGAGGTCAATTACATAAAACAATGACATTTAGAGACTGTATTACTGATGAAAAAATTATTTTTAATGATTTCTAATGCAAAGACTGGAAATGTTACTTTACATAGCGCCATGGCCTCAATATGTAGCACAATTTAAGTTTCTAGTAAAAATTGCATCCAACATAAACTACAACTTCTGTTTGACTTAATGCAGAGCATGAACAGGTTCAACTGCATTTGAGATTAAAAGACACCTACACCCTTATTTATGATCAAAGACAATCTAGTAGAATCAACTAGATTTCCTTCTATTTACTTTTCTGCTAAAGGTAACAAAAATTAAAATACCAGAGAGCTAGAATGTTCAAAAATAGTGCTGTGTTTTTAGTAACAAAAATCCAAGATAAAAAGCTGTCCCAAAGATGAAAACTATCACAAAATAAAACACAAGTTGAGTGTTGAATATTAAGAAGTTCAAGCAGAGTAATTCTGTCCCGTGCAACACAAAACATTAAATGTAAGCAATACCCAAATAAATATAATCAATAATAATAGCCAAATAAACAGAATTCACTGACCTGCCAGTGTGCTAGTGTGCCGAAAGGCTCTGACCTGTGAGTCTGACAGCCCTGTGAGCAGGGAAATGACAGTGTCCATCATGTACTCATCATAGATGATGCTGTACTGACACTGTCGGACGAGCACTCCAATGAACTCACAAAAACTGGATTTGAACTTTTTCCACTGGGGGCCAGCCATAGTTAGTGGATAATCTCCACTATCCTATTAAAACGCAGAAAAGGAAACAGGAAACTCTTTCAAACACTTTGAAAGTTATTTCATTAAATAAAGATTAAGAAGAGATATGTGCAATTTTAAAGCCAAAATCTCAGAGGCCTTAAAAATGATACATCAGAAGAATATGATTCCATAAATATGAATATACTTTGCAGCTGAGGCTTGTTATAACACAAAGACAACATTCTAACTACTAGTTCCTCTTTTTTGTTTGACACAAAGTAAATGGAAAAAAAATCATTTGCCTTACAAATCTTTGTTACACTAGAATCATCACGTGAACAGTTAGGTGACAAGTTTAGGAACACATTGGGATCATAAGGAAGTTGACAGGGAAATGCTTACATAACAGGCTTAAACTTCCTGAAGGCATAAAATTACCTACTACAACACCTCAAATATAACAAATGTGTGCCCTCTCCTGATATGGAAGCCTTTACAAATAATGGTGAAATGACAGGGACAAAAAAAGAATCATTTGTGTCAGTGCCACTGTGAACAGTTTCTTTAAGAGGCTGAGCAACAAAACAGGTTGAAAAATAAAGTAAGTATCCATGAAAAGGGATTAGAAATCTGAGAGCTGCTCATTAGAATTCTATTACAATAAAGAGTCAGCATGACATAGTGCTTAAAAAAACATGTGCCAACAGTCCTAGGTGTGGCTTTAAAAATTTCACACAATATTGCCTTAGAGTAGTCAAATCTATTTATGCAGAGGTAGTTTTAAGGAATACTAAAATTCCTTTAAAGAAAAGGATATTACATTATCTCCTCAGTTAGAGTTATTGATATTTTTAATTATTGGAGGAGTGGCAGTGGAGAGAATTGCCTCTGTACTAGACAAATTTGGAGAGGAGCTTTTAAAGCTACATTTACGTTCTCTGAACACAGGATAAAAGGAACACCGCCCAAACCCAGGAAAATCAAAACCAAATGAAAGCCAAATGAAACAAACAAAAAAAAACCCAAAACAAAAACAAAATAAAAACTACAAAAAACAAAAAAAAACCAAAAAGAACCACATCACCCATCAAAAAAAAAAAAAAAAGAAACCAATACATCTCATTTACCCCAACACTCTGTGGAATAGAAAGTGACAATTTAAAGGGAAAAAACCATAATCCCCATCAAAGGAAAAGCATTAGTCTTCCACTGGAAAATAATCAAATTTAAATCCCCACGATTTGTAGATTAATGAATGCACAGAAATAAATTCAGCAACCATTTTAAGAGACAATATAAGGCCCCATATAAACAGCAAGATAGGGAGGCATCCCCCAGTGCCACCAAAGTAGGAGTTCCCACTATTCAAAAACTGAAAGTCAATATTGATTTCTTAAACCATTAATAAAATAAGTTGTATACATGCAGAGCTTTACTTCCTAGTCTTTTAAGTTCAGTGAAATAAGAGTTAAAAATATTCATTCATAAAAGACCTGTAATTTTTGTAACTCCATATTCTTGAATTAAATATCTTGAAATAAACATGATCCAGCAAGATTAGGACAGGTAAAAGGAAAATAAAAATGAATACATAACCAGCACTTCATTAAATTACCTCATCAAATTCTTCAGTCATTTTTCGGATAATTTCAGAATTCTGCATATGTCGGAACATCTCTGCTGTAACAACTCCTACAATTCAGATATTAGGTCATTAGCACTGTTAATATGAAAGCTGTAGATGGCAGATGACATACCTCCTGCTACAATGTCAAAATAACCCATTTTCACCAAACCTACTGATTACACATGTATATTTTTAATAAATTTCACTTTTTTTCTTCTATCATTCCTGTATAACAAATACATAACACCTTTTATTTATGTGGGGTTTAGTCTTATTCTTCTTAAGCAGTGTATTTGTGTGCATGTACACACACATCTAGAATTTACTCATTCAGTCTATCAGAAGTCAAAGGTACTTGTGCCAGGCCTCTGTACCAGTGAGCATTCCACCATCTGCAGTGACCTTTTGGGACTCAAGATTCTAAATAGTGCAAGACAATTTCCAACAGCTGTATTACTACTTCTTCTCTTCTGCACTATAAAAAACAGAACACTTTCATAAAATTTCTATTTGTCTTGGCCTCAAATTGTTAGACCTCCCGAAGTTTACTGGAAAAATTCATGGCAAGGATCATCACAGAAATCATTAAAGGATTCTGCAGTTTTATCTTGTAACAGAAATCAAAAGGTCACTATTCCTGAAAGTGCAGATAACCTCTGAGGAACACTGTTCGCTTTCTGGAGATTTACACTCATTTAAAAGTTTATCAGGACAGAGAAGCACTTGAGCAGAACAAATTACATCCAGTCCTCCTCTACCAAGCATGGTGACACTGCAAGGCAAGTCACCTTCTCTTCAAGAGGAGGTGAGAGGTAAAAGAATGGAGGACATGGAAATGAGGAAAGAAAAATCAGAAAATAAAGAAAAAAATATGGAAACACAACCTTACTGTAGACAGACTACCATAAAGCTGTCCATAATATCTTTTGAAACAAGCATGTCTACAAAAGTATGAAGCAACTTTAATCAATGATAAAACACAGGTACATCCAAATTAGAATTCCAAGACTGAATACCCTGAACTACTAGTGATAGGAGAAATGATTTTCTGAAATAATAGCAGGAACAAAAGAAGAAGAAACACATGTTAAGTCCCAGTATTGATTTCTATCTGCTGTAAATACAAAAGGCTTAATCAACACTTTAAACTACATTATAGGATTCTACACCTCCTGCTCCCAGTCAGAAATACTTGTTTAACTCCAAGAACCTGATAATGTAAACTAGCTCTGGGGATGAAGCAGTCTTACAGCCTCAGTGGTATGAAAGCAAAGACTGAGAATCATGCTGTAATATTGCTGAAATGGATGAGTAGCCAATTGAGTATCTTACCTTTGCAGCCTGAACACTGAATAAAGAAGTTAATGAGATCAAGAAGTGCTATATCTCGGTCATGTTTGTATGACTCTATCCAGTCATCCACTACAGACTGAAAGAAAACAAAAAGGCACTGCTCAGTTTTCATAAATTGAAGACATTGTTACTTAACTGCTTTCAAGTAAGTAATTCTTCTTCATCACTTTAAGTAACTTGAAAACTCTCTTTTTTGATAGCACAGAACTAAATGTTCAGATGTCCTTTTACTGCTGTATGTTCTCAAGAACTCATTTTATTCTATAAACATATACAAGACTGACACCTCAACATAAAGCACAGGAATACCATATCCTTCTACAGTAACATTTTTGGGAAGAACACAAAAAATAATTGGGGTATTTTACAGAATCAGGTTTTTTATTTACACCCTCCCCCTGCTGTGCCAAGCCATTGATATTTCTTTGAAGATATTATTTGTACATTCAATTCCAACAGCCACAGCTCCCTATATTCTTCAAAAAATGTGTCCCTTGGATGAACTTTGCTTCATCCACATTTGCCATAACAGGATGAACAGCACTGCCCTACACTCCATGGATATTAATTACTCTGTAGTCACTAAGCCAGAGGAACAAGCACGTTTTATTAAAAGACCTTAATGTGAAGCAATTAAACCTGTGAAAATCATTTTGAGAAAACAGAATTTACATGCAATTATGTTTTAACCATCCATTTGTAGAGTACAAACCATCTACTGCCAAGGTCATAAAACACACACACAATTTTTTTAACATAGGTACAAGACACTCGCTGTAGTATCAAGTTTTCATGTTTGACTTTTTTTAATATGTTAGTACCCTTCCCTAAATGATGGAGTAATTCAGAATTTCAAAAGACAGCTGGACTATGCACCATCTCCAAGGCTCCCTGTCTGTATTCTCAGTGCTCACTCTCACAGCCAATATTGCTGTGAGGACAAATAAAACATATTGAAGAAAAATTTCTGAACAGAGATACAGCTAAATCCCTCTTCCCTGAATCTCAGATTGTTTATAGTGTCATGCACAACTGTTGTCAGCACAACAAAAACAATGAAAAACTCAAAGTGAAACCCTCATGCTCTTTCCAGGAGGAAAAGAACCTACGAACTGGACCTGAGAGGACTGACCTAAAGGGAAGAATGAAATATGGAGAAAACAAATTCAGCTTCTAAAGAAAGTTATCATGCAAGACTTAAAGAATTATAGGAATGGAATAAATATTTCCATTAGGAAGCCTTGTGTTCAGAATCTATTAAATTTAAAGAAGTGCTAGCAAAACAGTTGTTTCATGAAACATTTTGTCTCCGTGAATGAACCACCTCTTTCTGCCAGGGAACAGACACTAATTCACAGGATCAGAGAATGGGTTAGGTTGGAAAAGATGTTTGAGATCATTGAGTCCAACCTATGACTTAACAGCACCTTGTCAACCAATTCAGAAGGTACAGAATTGAATTTAAAATAAAACAGTTAACTTAAAATTATTACCAAAATTTTCCCAGATAAGCAAACACTGAGGGCCATGGAGGAAACTTTGTACTCTGACTGCTGAAATGGACTTTAGTTTAAAAATAATTAGAGAATTTTTTTCTTCCTAGTTTTAAAAAAATTGACCACAATTCAGGTATCAATTTCCCAATTCAACAAAGTAATCAGACCTAGCAAAGGTTCATTTTGCCCTTAGAAAGCAAAATATTCTGACTGTATATAATTTTAAACAGTTAAAAATTCATGAAGATACAATTACTGATTACTGGCTGAACAAGTTGCACACAGAGCAACAGTTAGAGAAGTATTGTTTTTCCATCTGCTTTGAAATAGAACAAAACCAATGATGGGGAAATCAGAATTTCTCTGTGCAAATACATCCAAGTAATTTGTTCTTGTTCCCAGCTGTAAACCTTGAGAGAGCTGCACAGCAACCCAGCTTCCTGCATGTGTATTACAGGAGCAGCAAACTCCAGATTTTCAGAGCTAAAGATAGTCTTTCCTCCACACTGCCAGGAGTCACATGAGTGAGTCAGCAGCAAAGCTTCATGGCTGACAGGCTTACACTTATTACACTTTAACCCTCTCTCGACTGGCAGACTCACAGCCAAGCAAACACTCCAGTTACCTACCTGAATATTTTAAAAAACCAACAAAAACAGTGCTGTATTTCTTAACAGTCTGACTTCCATCCTGTTAGTAAATGCAGTGGGGGGAGTACCTAATGTAGATACTTGAAGGGGTTAAATCTACCCTAAGTTGACTTGGCCAGAGTATATTGCTACACTGGAATTGGCTGAAATTTGGGTCAGGAAATTTAAAGAGGAGCTTGTAAGTTTTAGCTAGTGATTTTACTTTGCACGAGAGAAGAGAAGCAACTATTTATTTTCAGATAATCTAAGCTCTGGATGCATGTAAAAACTACAGATTCTTGTTAAGTTCTATGACAACAATAAGTCTAAGCCACATTTGCATTTAGTTACCACCACACAAGAAAGACTTTAAAGTTATGCAATCTAAAATAACCTTTCTTCAATCAGGATACCAAAAACTTATTTTGAATTGCAGTACAAATTCAATCATTTCATATGTGATTATTCATGAATAACAATTAAAAATGAAATATCAATTCATGCACATTCAAAAATCAACAAAGCAAAACCACTTTATTTTGATTCCTATATATAAGTAAAAACAGCAAATTGAAGGGGAAAAATTACTTTAGACTTTATTTGATTAAACTGCATGTAGAAGAAAATACTGTTATATTAAAATTGTATCTACATCCAAGCCAAAGAGCTATCCCAGGTCTTACCTGCATAGCACTCTTGCCCATTTTAACTACTTCAAAGAGCATCATGTTTTCCACACCATTCTGTTGGTGATGTCCATTCATCCGATTGGGACCACCGGGCTTCCCCCCTCCGTTTCCACTTTTTCCCTTCTCTGCTGGTCCTTTTTTTCCTTTTTTACAGGTCTGCAAGCACACACACAAGAGGTTTTATTTAATTATCATGAAGTATTCAAAAAAAGAAATTATTATCCATACCATGAAAAATAGGGGCAAGGCCTTGGATTTTCAGCAACCATATTTTTTAAATGTCAGTGTATATGTGTGTCCCTGTGTGTATGTTTATGTATATATAAAATAAAAATTCAAAAGTTGAGAACAGCTGATCCTGAGTGATACCAAGACCACCAAGAACTATACAAGTTCCTCCTTCCCTCATTTAAAATCTTTAAGCAACTAAATATGTGATTAGTGATAGTGTACAACACAGATCTTTGTCATGTTTAAATTGTAAAAGAGATTATACATATTTCCTTTTAAACAGCTAAGGCAATTTCCTTAACACATCACAAAGTCTCCTCTGCAATTCATTAACCTTTTGTTTTTTCATCTAAGTTGGCAAGTGGGGATGAGGAAGAGCAGACAGGTGTGTTTGTAGAAAGAGCATAAAGTACAAATGACATGACCACTGTATAAAATCCATCAGCACCTCTGCACAAACAGGTCTCTGCCCTGCTGCAGGCTCAGGGGGCGCCCATGAGGGTCACAGCCCAGGCCAGCACGGCAGGGAAGGAGCCACATGTGGTGGCTATGGAGCCTGTGAAAGGCACATGGGGAGGACAACTGTCCCAGGAAGGGAGACAAAGGCTGGGAACTGGGTTTAGACCTCTCACCCCACTACTGTAACCTCCTGTCTGCAACCTGTTAAAAAAAACTCTTAACTGAATTATTGTTCTGTTTGTTTTTCAAACTAAAAAACACAGAATACATGATGAATTTAAGTACAGGATGGAAAATATGCCAAAAGACTGATCAAATCAAAGCTTATCCTTTCCTCCCCTGCCTCCCTTATGCCTTCAGAGCACTAAGGAAGTATCACAGGAACAGTCAGGATGAAGCATTTCCATGCAAATACAAATATGAACTCTCTTCATAGAACACTTGCATTTTCAGAAAATATTCCTTCTTGCTCATTCAACTTCAAAGAAAGTGCTAAACTCTTCAATTATAATAGTAGAAACGTTTCAGTATCCCTAAAGACTGAACATACTTTGCCTTTGCCTTGTTTTTGGTTTTTTCCTTCAATATCCTCAAAGTCTGTATCTGAAGAGAAGTGTGTTTCAGACTCCCTGCAAGGATAAGAAGACAAACCATTCACACATTTCATCAGAAACATTCTTCAATATACTATATAAAATCACAGTATGCTCTCAGTCTAGTAAGTCAACACCAAAGGGGATGAACTGGATTCTTTTGGTCTGCTTAAAATAATCACTGTACCTCTCCTACCAAAATGTAATCTGTACCTAATTCTAAATCCTGGAAACTCAAATGTCAGTTTCTTAAAAATTGTGGGAAGACAAAAGGCTTAGTAAAATTATGTCAAAAACACCAAGGAACTGATGCCTGAGGGAAGCTATTAATTTGGCTTTAACTAAAGCATTTGGAATGACATATTTTACATATTTAGTGACTCACCCCAGTTAAGGGCAAATATTTCAACTACTTGATTTAAAATAAAGGTTTTTTAATTTTTTTTTAATCTGATTAAAGTTACTGTTGAATTAATACTCAATTAAAATTTTTAAGTGGTTTTATCAACTTCTCAATAGAAAATAAAAATAGAACACCATGCTTTATTATGTTTCCTTGTTTCCAAGAAAAAGTAAACCATAGCACAAAAAAGACACAATACTTTTACAAACAGAACAACAAATTTTTAAAACACTTACTGAAGGAGAGTAAAATCAGTTGGTATTTCTGGAGCTGCTATCATTTCTTTATCATCTTCTGGAACACCACTGTATTAGAAAGATATTCAAAAAGCAGTCTGAAGTGCAAGCTTACTTTTCTTTCTTCCTTTTTAGCACACAACTTCTAGAATGAAATAAATAAAAAAATACAGGGAAAATTATTCCACATATGGAAGGATAAAGAGTTGGAAACACAGAAAATATAAACCACACTATCCTCTGTTTCCAACCAAGCTTGTCCCTGCTTTAAAGATTTTGAGTCCTCTCATGATCGTACTAACATAGTGACTCCACAAATGGTAAAAGCATTGCAGAAAAATAATAGTACAGAAATACTGTAAAAAAACTCAACCAAACAAAATGTAACAATAAAAAAAAACCAACCCAAAAACCCCAAACAAACAAACAAACAAAAAAATCACCAACCACTTCTTATTTCCTGATTAGGATGAGCAAACTGGAATAGTTTTCATTAACACCTCTAAGCAGCAGAGCCCAGAACTGACCACAGTAGGGTAATTCTAGTTCTAGTTGACCAAACCAAAACCAGACTTGATGTTGAACTTGAAGCACAATATGTGTATACTTCAAGATATTATATATAGCAACTTTACATCTCCAACTTGCCAACTTCCATGTAATTTTCCATAAATATAATCTCTTACAACAAGTTATTTTAACCAGCTGCTTCAGAACTCCATGTCTTCCAGAGCTAATAAACCAGACTTACAACAGGTTTAACATTTGAAGCATTTGACAAAACTCTTAGGAGTATCAAGGAAGATAACACTATCCACATAGTATAAAGGAAAACATTGGAAACACAATTGTATTAGCAAGAAAACCAAAGATTGTGAAATACTTGCTTTAAACTTCATTATACTACAGTTCATTATAATAAATTTAGTTTTTTCTCTTATTTTTCCTATTATCAAGGGGGGGGGGGGGGGGGAATTTCCCTGGATACTTCAAGTTTTAGCCATCTGCTAAGTTTTCTGTTTCACTTTGCTCCCCAGGCTAACTTTTACACAGAGAAATTAAGAAAGTATGATGTTCAGGAATTTTAAAAACATAATACCAAGGAGAACAACCTTCAGAGTCAGTCTGCTGACTCTACAGCTTTCTGGAGTGATTAGGTATTTGAGGGAAAGATTTCATTTTGGCATGCTAAGCACATGTTGCTCAAAGTCTGGTAGCTCTGCTCCAGAGACTGCATTTCCACTGAGCGTGTGGCAGAGGCTGGACAGGTTTTCTCCTGCAAGTGCTTATTCTGAATGCTAGGGGCCACTGTAGCTTCCAGATTTAGAGAAATGAGAGAAACCATAAACTCTGAACTTATTAAGTTCTCTTTCTTCACATTTCACGTAATTACATTAAAGTAGAGAACCACAGTGGAAATAAATAGCGGCAAAGGCAGGGAGATTCAAGATGATCAATCTCAAGACAGGCTGCAAATACAAAAGCATCTTCCATCCAAAACACGGCAGAAGGTAAAAAGCTTCAACAAAAACCATGCTGCAGAATGGCAGCCCCCTCTGCCACTGCATTGCTCCCTTCTCTAAAGGCACCACACGGGCACACGACCAATGCACTCCATTCACCCTCCCTGCAGCAACCCCTGCCCAGCCACTCACCATTGCAGGCTCTGCCCATGCAGTATCACCCAATCAAAGTCCCCAGTAAAATGGGCAAAATACAACTCAAGTACTTTCCCCTGAGACTTTCAAGTTAAACTGGTTCAATAGCAGATTTCCAGAGTCAAGGCACAGGAAACACAAGACTGCATGGCCTCCAGCAGGGGAGGGAAGGGTGAAATTCCCTTCTTTGGTGGCAAGGTGATATTATACCATCCAGGCCATCTGTGAAATGCCTTGCTCAGAAGCCAACATATCGAAAAGCTTTACACTTTGGAATTGTTTTGTGTACTTTGTATTATTTATCTCTTAATATTTACTTTTATTTCAATCAGCAACTCGAACTTGGGAAAAGGACAAACTTTAATGACTTGGTCATCAGGCTTGGCACCTGCTCAGCTGTACAGGGAGGGGGAACAGAAAAAAGAAAAATGAATAAGAAACATCTACACAAGTTCTTTTTGAGGAATGCTTGTGATTCAGTCCCAGTGCAAAGCAGAGATGCAAACTTCAAAAACCACCAGTTTCAAGTTCAACCTGTCTATCAATGTCCTGGTATTTGATTCTTCCTAGTTTATATTTTTCAATGTTAAGAGGCAAGACATCTACTAAAGCAACAATCATACTCCTTACAAACAAATTGGCTCCTTATATGAAACCCAAACATTCCATCCTACAAAATTTTGCAAAAATCTCAGTAAATTCTTAGAATCACAGAAATTAAAGAAAAAAACCAAAAACTATGAAAAAGAATGGGCAAATTACTAGAGTACTTGTTCTCTACATCAAACAAGCCAAATAAATCAGTAGCAAAAGCTGTCTGCCATTTACACCAACTTGAACTTCTTGTCAGAACTGTTCATCTTAGTACAGACCACAAAACATGAGAGAAAATGCAGCATTTGTCAGAACCACCTCCTGGAACAGAACAGACATATCAAGTTCAGCCTGATGCTGAAGCATTAACTAGTGAGATTCATATTTTTTGTTTTTCTTGAAGGTAGAACAAACTTAGCCCTCATGAGTGCAACTAGATACTGGTATTCTGGAAAACAGAAGCCAGAGATGAACACCTGGCAATGGTGAACAAAGAAAGAGCGTAACAGATCTCAGGCATCAAGCTTAAATTCCAGCAATGACCAAAACCCCCTTGCATTTGTCCTGCTAGAGAATAATCTTACAAGATTAACACAGACATACAGAATGGTCAGCCAGCAGGGTCAACCCAGTCCAGTCAGCCCCCTCTGGCAGTGGCCAAGAGAAGCTGCCCAAGGAAGAACACTGTTTTCTTTAGAGCAAAGTTTCCCTGAATGCCTTCCTGGCATCCAGAAATAATCTATGGATTTTGCTGGCCAGAGAGGTTGTCCCTATATTTTACAACACCTTATTTTTTTCCATTAGTATTTCCAAATAGTTTTTGAACTCAATACTCAATGGAGGATCTTCCATCCAAGAACTCCCACAGCCAAATTCCATACTACAAAAAGGCATATTCTTTGCCTTGAATGTATTACTTTCCAACTTTATGTCATGTTCTCTTGTTCTGGTATGGGAGAAGTGACACTGGTCATTCCCCAAATCCTTCATCCCATTAAACACCTTCTGGGAATTCAAGACTACTGCCAGCCATGTCTCCATGCCCACACTGGATGACTCATTCAAAGCATGTGGTTCAGGAAGTCAATAAGGAAGGATGCTTATATGAATGATTTTCCTACAAAAACTTTTTAAATACATCAAGTTCATATATCACAGTGAAATTCTTGCAGATGTCATTCCAAACAGTGCAAGTTTACATTATCTATTACATGAGTTCTAATAAATTGTTTTAAGAACTCCAGAAAGTTAACTCTAAACTAAACTGTATCAAAAAAATTAGCTCTTGAGTTTCTTTTTTGGCATGTTCACAGAATTCCAACTTTAATTTTCCCAAGCAGATACTGAAATCTCTCAAGCCTGTGAAAACTTTAAAAGGCATTGAACTTTGTGAAATCATAATTAAATTATTAACTATAAAAAGAAAATGTATCCTGCTGAAGGATCACAAGGTGGAGCTCTAGCCTAAAGCTAACTGAAGAAACTCCAAAAGACAGGTCATCCAGAGGTTGACCTAGTTATTTCTCTGCAATAAACTTTATAACAGACTGCTAAAATTGTGACAAAATTGTAGCACATTTCCTTTAGATTTGTATTTAGATTGTTATGACACCAGAGGATTTCTTCATCTTTTTGAAATAAAGGCACATACATGTTTGACTCCAATGACTCTTACAAAGACAAAAATGCATGCAGCTACTGTTGTATGACTAATCTCAGTATTTGGCTTTCAAAACAAGCAGAAGGATTTCAAAAAAACATTGTAAGAGCAGAAATAATGTATCCCTTTATTGTACCTTGCTATTTAAAACTTAGCTAACAAAACATTACTGAACTAAAAAACCTACTGGAACAACAGGAGCAGTCCAGCAACAGTAATTATACATAATGCTTCCAACTATAAATGTAGGAGGGGCTCCTACTTAAAAGAATTTGACTGTTAAAAGCAAGAGGCAAGCATGAAACACTATCAGGACTCCAAAAGCATATTCATTCAAAAACAGATTTAAACCTTAAAGGCTCTTTATCCCTATTACATTAATATTTAGGTATGGGCTGTGATTAACTCAAATACACTGGTCAAATGTTGACTCTGCCAAAAGTGGACAGAATTCACCAGCACAACTCACACAATAACACATCTGCTGTCATCAGCAGTTGCTGAGGGCTACCTGTCCTCCCACAATTCCTGCTACATGCACAGATCTATTAATGCAATTCAGTGAGCAGCATTTGCTCTAAGAATATACATAATTATATGTGTATACACACATACACTATAAACAATCACAACAACAGCCCCAAATGTCTGTGCTTTGTACACTTGTGTAAATGCAGTAACTCCAGGGTTATTGATCAAGCTCACTGTGAGGTTTCAGGTAGATGGGTTTTGGTTGGGGAGGATTCTCTACACAGGCTGTTTATTTTGGTTGCTGTTGGATCCTTGGCATCTATCACCTGGAAGTTTTATAATGCAAATCAGTAAGACAGTTATCATTTTGTTGGGAAGACAAAGATGCAAATTTTAAAATATGGCTACATGGCCAGGAAAAAGATTTGGGTAATGCAGAATAGGCTGTTCAGAGATGTATTGATTTTTAACTCTGTAATTCAATTAATCACCTGTAAAATCAAGGACCTCACTTCATTCAGAAAATTAGAACTTTTCAAACTGTGATGCTGAAAAGAAGGGCTGAAGTTCATCTCTGAATTATTTACCTATCCATGAATGAGAGATGCTGATGATTCAGGACCAATTATGCAACAGCAACAGTTACAAGGCTAGTCAGATAAAATTTAAATAAAGGATCAGAAATATGTCCAGTATTTTCCCTCAACTATTTTAGAAGAGAAAAAGAGCATCAACTACATTATACCTCTCACTCCTTTCTCTGATAAACTAGAATGTGCCTAACCTTTTTTTTGATTAAAAAGTGTTAGTTATTCAGGAAAAAAAAAGACAAATCTGCTTCTTCATATTCCTTTTGCTTCTATTTCTGTAAGTGGACTTGTAAGCAAGATTTTGAGCAAGTGCACGACATTCTCTACAGACCTCAAAGAGTGTGTTATTTCTACTAACAGTACACAACCTAGTATTTCAGCTGCCAACAAGCTTTGAAGCAATTCTGCAATTTGAGTAAAATACAGAAAACATACTTCAGGTGTAATTCTGTAATGTAACTGCACTTTAATATTAGTTATAACCATATCAGCAGTTTTGATCATATTAAAATAGTGCAATCAAGAGTAAACAAAACAATAATGCAATGAATACCTTTATCTGTGTGGTTATTTCTGTGCTGTTTGCTTAACAAATGAGACTTGCAATTCCTTTACAGAAAGACATGAACTAGAAACCATCAATCTACATTCTTCCTTGCTTACCAAGAGAGACATGGTCAATATACACAGCACCAATCCACTGTGCCAAAGCCACTGAACAGTTAACATGCCAACAAAGAACCTAAATGACTGAATTCACACAGCTCTTATCTTTTCAGTCTCCTTCTTCACATTTTTTTCCCTAAACTTCCAGCTGTTACACCCCCTCCACACCACTTGGGACCGTACATCCCTCCATCTTTCAAAAAAATTTTAAAAGCCATGTTATGATGATTGTTGATTTTATGCCTTCACTACAATTTTTTCCCCTAGCCTGCTCTTTATTAATTTTTTATAACATTTGCTCTTTAGTTCATACAACAAGTCTGCTGAATAAGTGGGGAAGAACCATCTCAGAACATGCCCTTCCAACACTGTGGGCTGTTACTGCAAGCAGTAGGTTTTCCTTTCATCTCTCTAAACACACAGGAAAGTTTGTGCTCATTCTGGCACTCAGGCAAACCAGCAGCAAGAAAATTATAAAACCAAAACCATTTTCTTCCCCCATGATTGGCCCTCCATTGGATCAACCAACTGAATCAACTCCTCCTGCAGCCACACAAGTCACAGGATGCACCATGGGCAGCTGAACTCTACCTTCCCAACAAAGACAACGAGGAGCTTTGCCAGCTTTGTCAGAGCATCCCCACCAGCAGCAGAGCTCTGCTGTGACACAGGAGCTCCTACACCAACATGGCAAACTGCAGGCTCTGCATGGCTCCTGCCAGGATTCCCACCCTTCTCTTGGGAGGAGCCACTGCCAAGCCTGCAGTTCTGTGGGGCTGAGCAGGCCCCAGTTGCCCACCTCACCCACCTGCCAGGGAAGGAGCAGCCCTGCAGAGCAGCACCTGCCTGGGACACACACAGCACCCGCGTGGGACACACACACGGCCCCCGCCTGGGGACACTCACACACACGGCACCCGCCTGGGGACACTCACACACACACGGCACCCGTCTGGGGACACTCACACACACACGGCACCCGCCTGGGGACACTCACACACACACGGCACCCGCCTGGGGACACACACACACACACGGCACCTGCCTGGGGACACTCACACACACACGGCACCCGCCTGGGGACACACACACACACACGGCACCTGCCTGGGGACACTCACACGGCACCCGCCTGGGGACACTCACACACACGGCACCCGCCTGGGGACACTCACACACACACGGCACCCGCCTGGGGACACTCACACGGCACCCGCCTGGGGACACTCACACACACGGCACCCGCCTGGGGACACTCACACGGCACCCGCCTGGGACACATACGGCACCTGTGACAGCACCTTCTGTCTGGGTTCATCAGGCACCTGCCCAGTCCCAGCTGTCTCCTCAAAGCTCCTCCCTACTGCTTTCCCACAAGCATTTCCTCCATTTTCATTATAGAGCAGACTGCACAGTACCTACAGAGCCATCCACCTCTCACCACCCCTCAGCCAGAAGGTGGCTGAGAGCATCTCAGGACCCCCAGAACCTGAGAGAGCCAGCCAGGAAACAGCCAAGAACACGAAACACAGGCCCCCAGAGGCAATGCACACACTGGTCAACACAAAGCAAAATTCGTTTTCACAGTTCAATGCTATGAAAGAAAAATCTTAAACAGGCTTTATTGAGGGGGAGAAGGAAGAATGAAAGAAAAAATAAATTTAAATGGCATATGAAAGAAGTCAGGCTAAAATTCAAAGTGAAAGTTGAGACTTTACATCGATTTTAGAGGCTTGAAAAGTGAATAATATACAAGGACCTTTGTACTTATTTGACCTAATAAGTCTGCCATTCTCAACTACACCACCAAATAATCCTCCTCTCATTGAAAGTACTTTTTGATTTTTGCTAGTTTTATTAAATATGTGGAACAACTATTACAGAAGGAAAAGAGCTTGCTACAGTGAGTGCTTCACAGTCATAGGATTGCTCATTAAAGTACCATTAATAACATCCATATCTTTAATGAAGTTAAATGCTATTTTGAAATATAAGTACACTGTTACTGCTTGAGTCCTATGAGGTGTTTATAGTGGCAACTAGTAATTCACACTGTCCAGTAAAATGTGGCTGTAAAACACTCAATACTTGCATTACAGTATCTAAAAGATTATTGAACTGTACAGTAAATGCCACTATTATGCTTATTAAAGGGGAAAATACCTGTGTTATTCTCTAATGATCCTGCCCAACAATATTCCCAAGCTTTGTTAAAACACACCTGAAACTCCCATATATATTTTAAATGGTTTGAGTTTGGATGTCTTTTAAAAGGCAAAGGTAAGATAACAAAAGTAGAAGTTACACCTCATTGTGTTTGTCATAGCTTTCCTTGCCAAAGAAGAGATTGCTTCCAGATGTTCTAGTCTGACTGTGTGGAAAATTAGGCTCTTAGGAAGAATAAAAGCCAAGTCAGATAACAACCAAGACTTGAAAAAAATAAATAAATGGGGGAAAGAAGTGGGGGGAAAAGCCACACATGCCTACTTAAGTCAAAAAACGAGTAGTGGTTCATTTATGATATACAAGGCAAGCACACCATCCAGCTGCCTAAATGCCATAAATTTCCAAGCTAAACTACAGAATACAACAATATGCCTCTTCACATACTGATTTTTCAAAAATGTACTTTGCACATCCCCTCAAAATCTTTGCTCTTGTAAAAGCTAGGGATGAAGACATGCACAGTCCACAGCAAGCAGGTAAGCTGCTCCACAGCAAATCCTTGAGCAGAATTAGCATTGTTCAAATGTACAACCAACAGCAAGGAATTACTTCAGTGCACAGGGTGGAAGCAGGGTTTTCCTACCGACAAGGCATCCCCTATCTAGCAAATTCTGGTTTTTGTTCTGCCACTGACCAATGTGAGCCTGCAAGTTGCCTCACTTAGTGGAGGCCCACTGCTTTCCCTCCTACCATGTAGATTTTCCTCTTTAAAAAGTCCAGAGGTTTGTGCCCAAAACTTTGGGCATTTTTAAGAACAACTGTGTTTGATTACAAATTCTGGAGGAGGGACTATACAAGAGCACACTGCAACAGCTTCAGCTGCTATTCTAAGATACAGTCAGTATTAGATGGCTGAAATAAGGGAAAACCCTATAAAATAAAACTACTGAAGAGTGGGAAGTAAAATCTCTCAAGCACATCTCCCAGTCAGCGGGTATCAGCCCAGATCACAGCACACATGGGACAGTCCTTTGCAGAGCCCCCTGCATGCTGATCCCAAGCCTTCCAAGATCAGAAGGCAAAAAGAGACCAACTCTGTTCTACATTTGGTCAGCTCAGATTCACCAGTTTATTAGCTGAACCTTCACACCATTCAAAATGTTTGAACTGGCTCCAGACAGTAACTAAAAGACAAAAGACACTAAATTCACCACAGAAATAAACAGGAAAGAATAGAGACACAAGCCAAATGGTGTTAGTCTTACCTGGATCTTTAATTTTAAAACAACAAATTTTAAAATGGTGGGAAGGATAATTCATTCATTATAATCGTGTTCTGCTCAACCAGCCCAGCTTTTTTTCCTACCAGGCCTGGGCCACAGCAAGGCCATCACAGCCCAGGGTGCCCCAGGCCACCTGCAGGGCCATGGCTGCTCTGCACCCAGCACTGGGTGCTCACCCACCCACCCCATCCATCACCCACAGTCTCACAGCAGCACTGGAGAACTAATTCAGAGGGCAGCTCCAAAGACTGCCATTACCTTGCCATCCATGTCCATCCTTCCCTGGCCCAAGTGAAAATCTATGCCATCAAAAAGGAAAAGGAGTATTTAAGAAAAAAAATTAAAAATATTGTGCCACATCCAAACCAAGCAATCGGAAGCTAAAACCTAAGCCTTTCATAAGTGGATTGTGGATCAAACTAAATAATCATCCTTACAAAATAAAATTCAAGCAAACTACACACGTATGCAAGAGTTGGCTTTGCCTCTAAAACAGAAGAAATAAAGATGAAAACCTTGTTATCGTTCATTAAAAACTTATCTCAGCAACTCTGCCAACCTCAGAACATCTGTGCTCCATACATCCTCAGTCATAGCTCAAACATTTTTAATACCCAACATTTTGTTCTTGTTCTCCCTCATAACATTTGGGCTAAAAGCCCAATTGGTTTGTTCAGAGATTTGCAGTACTGAATACCAATTTTATACAAAACAGTAGCTGTGATGTGCATAGCTTTCCCCCGTACAATTTAGAGAACTGAATAAATGCACAATAAAAAATTTTCATAGTCAGTAATTAATTAATAATTCATTAATTAATTACTGGACAAAAAATACATTTTATCACCACTAAGTCTAAACACGACTCTCTCCTTTCCCTTTATTCATCCTAAAACAGAGTCCTCTTAAAATCATTTTGTGGGAGAGATGACTGGCACTGAAACCTCATGTATGGAGACCTACAGTTAACTACTGACATTCACTGAACATCCAGAGGAAAGCAGCCTGGCCACTTGCATGTGTCTCAAAAACATTGCAAAAATATTGGCATTTCAAATCTGTAATTGCTTACTTGGGGCAGGTAGAAAATTAAGCCAGCTGGGAGTGCTCGAACAAACCAGGCCTGTTTTATGGAAGCTAACATGAAAAAGAGTATCAAACCCAGGTTTTTTAGAGACCAATCTCATTTTCCCGAGTAGGCTGACAAATATTGAGCAAGTCTTAATGTGTGTAAAGTATTCTGAGGAAAAGGGTAGTGAAATTTGTTCTTCTGAAGTTATCTTCCATTCCAAGTGCCTCTATTACTGTGCAGGACTATCCTTTACATGGAAGCATCCATTCTACACAGACCTAAAATATACAAGTAGAGCTAGTTACATTAATCAAAATTAAACCTTTGGTTTCTTCATTTAATCTTAGAAGAAAAAAAAATATCGATGCAGCTATACCCCTACATGTTTGCTTTTGAGAAAATTCATGATGTAAATAGAGCTAGTAGCTCCCTCCTCTTTCAAAAGATAGTTATACCCTACAGCTAAATTTATATTATGTTGAAAATTCACTGATGACATTATGCAAGTACCACAATTTGTAGTAAATATTTTATTTGAGCCATGTTCCATACAATGAAAATATTAAAACTACAACTATCAGACTTACCAACTCAGCAACACAGCAGAAGCTGTTGAGATAAGGTACTTGCTTTCAGCCTTTTTCCTGTATTTTCTTTAAAAAAAAAAAGGAGCAGTAGTGCCAGATGTCTCTTAAACAAGCTACATGTGCTATGATTTCTCCCCCTTCCCCCACTCCAAGAGAGGCATTCTGGAGCAGGGTGTACCCTACAGCACCGGTGAGCTGAATTCCTGGAGGTGCCTGAAACCTGCAGCATTTCTGCAGCACCTGGAGGCACCAATCCCCTCACCTCCAGCACATGGAACAAGGATTGCATGCTAAATATTGCCTTCTTTTTTCTTCCTTCCAGCTGAGACAAAAATGCCATTTTGGGCATAAGGAAAGAAATCCAGTGATTGTTTTTAGCCAATGTCACACACAAAAAGAACAACCTTTTTTAGCCATCATAGTTTATCAGCTCCTTCACCATAGGGCATACCAAAAACCATTTCTGCCTGCTAAATGTTAGTTGGTGAGTATGTACAAAAGATAGAATAAGGTTACACTACAGTGTTGACTGAATTTACATCAGCTACAGCTTAGCTTGTACAGCAGTTTCATAATCATGATTTTGTGTGGCAAATTCAGACACAGTTACTGCTGACCAACCTTTCCCAGGATGCTTAACAGGATGCTTTTGGGGAGGGGAGGAGCTTGGGGGGACAGAAGGAGCTTGGGAGGGTGGAACTTTACTAGACTGCTAATTACCATTCCATTGGGAAAAAAAAGAAAAAAAAAAAAAAACACACAAAAAGCCCTCCAAAAAACGCCACCAACCCAACTCAAAAAAACCTAAAGAAACCATTTCATATGCTCTGGCATACAGTCAGATCTATTAATGGCAACTCATCTGCAGTGACAATTAAAGCTAATATTCTGAACTTGCAAACAGAGAAGACTGAAGAGCTGACAAATCCCATCCTGATGGGAGGGTATGGGAGGTAACCTCTGATAGAGGGATGGAAAAGTCAACTGCCACAGAGAAAGTCACCAGAGGACAACTAACAAATCTATAGTTGTCTAACTGTATGGAAAGATACTTTATTCAGCATAGTTTCTGCTTTTAATTTGTTATTTGAACTGTATCATCTTCTTGGGGTTTTCAGTTTATGATAGTATTTGCCTTATCAGTTTGCAATTACCTCTAATTATTAGAACAAGAATGGCCAGAATGCAAGTGCTCAATCTCTCACCATGTCTTCCCCAACAATTGCTGCAGTTTTGCAATTATCTGCATTCCTACTCCTAGCATAGATTTCTCTGTTTTGTACCAAACACCTGCCCCCCACCTCCCCAAACTCAAATCAGAAACAGGTAACTCAGCAACTGAGAACACAACACACTGTTACATGTTCAGTTTTTAAACTCTCATTCTCTGACATTTCTCAGTAAATTAAAATTCCAAGTATTTTGAACAGGTGGACAGAAGAGGGATTATTTGAAATAGGTAATACCTCTTGCAGAGTGCTTTGATCTTTATACTCCATTTTAGGTTGTTCGCTGATGCAATGCTGAACTAAGTCAATACATTTTCTCTAAACACATATTTAATTTTCTGAAATAGAATTTCAATCTTGTTGAATCCCTCATATTAAGTTATGCAGTTCTCCTAGATACCTACTCAAGAGCAGTGTTTCTCTGACTTAATTAGTTACCATCAATTATATAATTATTTATTACTCCTGTGTTGAACTCAGCAGCTTCTACTCTTACTCATGTCTAACAGATTTGTTTCTCCAATTACTTCTACCAGAAATCTGTGATCACCACTCAGCATTGTTACATCAAATCATAACACCTAATGGCAAATAACTTTCTAACTAGGTTAAGATTCTGCAAAATCATTTACTACTTATAACAAGTTCACAGCTCCTGAAACCATGATTTGCTTACAAAAGAAAACTTAATTACATGCAGTTTGTTATCACAGGGTTGGGCTGTACATTATGGGAAAAGAGAAGATATTTAAAATTAGGTAACTAGATTAGGATTCATGCATGTTTAAATACCTCTATACAGAAAATAACCTAGTATGCTTCAGTATCATCAAATAGCAAATTTTTTTCAAGTCATCATTTTAATGCCCCAGGCACCAATTTCAAAAACACTGTATGAACAATGAGCTTGTTCTACTACTACACTACAGTAATCTCTTTACATTACTAATGCAAACTGCCAACTTTGTGATCTTACTCAAAAAGTCACTTACTGTTTAGAACTGCAGGGGCAATAAATCAGCAGTACAGGATTCTCATGCTGTTGTACCACTAATCAGGATTACAAGTGTAATATCTTGTTTCAACAGAAATGGAATTCAACACAGGCATTCCACTGAAGTTCTATCACCTGACAAAGTAGTTACACATAATGTTGAGTTACAGTAACACAATGCTCCAATTGAAATGTATTTACCATCTCTCCTTTAGGTTGCCCACATTAACTAAATGTAATCACTTTTAATGTTTCAGAGTACAGTTTAATTGCTCACCTAACATACATTTAAAAACTCTCATTGTTTTGGTCATGATCTATTACCTGAGTGTCAAAACATCGGTTACTGGCACGTCAAACACCTGCTCTGGAGAAGTAACTGCACAAACCTTATTGAAACACTTAGCAGGTACCTCTGGGAAGACTCAAATGTCAATAACCAAAAGTTACATCTTTCCAAGATTTTTCTTGTCCCTATTTCAGCGCCACTGACCATTGCTTTCCTATGGACATACCATTAAGAAGAGTCTATATATATAAATCACATTCTGTTTGCAGTAAGTTTCCTATCTCTGACAACACACAGGCCAGGGGCCATTGATGCATACACCTGGATCCTCTGTGATTCCATGACCTTGAAAGGCAGGACTAATATTCCATGCACAGGATGCTTTCTTGGCATCTGACTGCTTTGGTCTTGAAACAGTATAAAACAATTTCCAGCAGAAGTTAAGAAGAAGAGGTAATATCATTCAATCTAATTGTTAGACAAGAACATTTTTATCCCAGTGTAAATCAGGTCTGGCGGTTGTTCAGCTTGACCTCCACTTACTATAATCTTGCCCTAGGGTATGAAAATCCTAGATCATTAAATGCTACAAATTTAGTCTTGCAAGCAACCTAAAGTGAACCTACAATCAGAGCCACAGTTTTCAATCTCTGTTAAGTGTTGCAGACAATAGTGATAATGGATAACACGACGTTAAATTGGGCTTTTCTTTGGCAGATTTTAAGTTTGGTTTTTTTTGTGAGTTTTTTTTAAAGAAACACAACTACTATCTCCATCCTTAGTATATGATTTTTATTTCAGGGTGGTTTTGAGATTAAGGGAAAGTTACTATCCTTTAAATTCAAAGAAAAACAACGTACTGTTTTTTAAAATTTAGATATAGAGACTTCAGTTGGAAGTTTTTGGACTTTTTCTGAGAAAAGATGGGTTAAGACAAAGCTGCCCACTTCTTTCAGTTATGAGAAACATTTTTAAATGCCAGCTTTCCTACAATTCTCTAGACAGTCAACAGACATTTTAGGAACCGCTACCAATTCATTACTGTGAAACAGATGCCTGCCAAAAAAATTAATTACAGAACATAGATTTTATTACTATGTGAATTAACTTAAGACTTGGTATGCTAAGTGCAAAACTATCCCAGAACTGCAGATCCTGGTATAATACACAGTACACTAAGAAAACAAGGCAGAAGGAAAAAACCACCAGAAAGGTAAGTAAGCACTTCTGCAGCTGATCATAGCAAGACGGACCTGCCAGGCCACAAAGCAGTGAAATTCCTTTGTGCAAGTCTGAGCTGCAGGGAAGAACAAAGGTAAGAACAGAGCCCAGCACGGAGGGAGCCAGGCAGCAGCACCGAACCTCTCCAAAGGTCACAGAAGATGGATGATGGCCCCAAACAAGCAGCAATTAGCTCCTCCTGAACTTCACTTACTGGTAAGGAAAGGTCTAAGGACACAGCTGGAGTAGTTGAAAGACTAAAGCATGAGAATGGGAAAGTCACAGCTGTTCAACGGCAAAAGAAAATCACAGCACGTAAACACCATCTGAGAAATGAAAAAAAGCTTTGCAAGACCCAGAGATATCATTCAATTTACAGAAATCTCCATAGGTCTCCAAGGCAATTAACTCCAATTAACATCCATGTATGTTAATAAAAACAAGACAGCATAGCAAGTGTTAAAATGTAGATATCAAATATTAGTACTGAATTTACACATAGTAAACACACCACCAGTGACAAGCTCTAAATAAGCCTTTTCACTCTTGTAGCAAGACCTAAAAATAGCATTCCATCAAAATTGTTGTTCACACAGCTTTCTCACAAACAAATGCATAAAACTCTTAACACCTAGGACATAATTAAGCAAATAATTCTGGCATTTTATGACTACAAAAAATCCAATCCACAAAGGATACCTTACCCTTTTAGGCCCAACAGAATGTCCTCAGGACTCTCTGTACCACACACAAATACACATCTCTTCCTTCCAAGCAAATAAATTGTATAATGATTACAGACTACCAGGATACATTCTGCAGCAAGGAAAAGTTAATCATTCTTTACATTACAGAATTTCTGTACTTAATTCTGTATTACAGCCCAACCTGGATATACACATTTTAGAATGGCAATCACAGTCCCCTAAAGCCTCCCAAAAGAACATTTAATGGAGGAAATTAAAGTTGTTTTGATTGATATGTTAAGCACTGCATAGTATAAATTGAGAATTTTAATGATATCAACAACCTGGCTTTCCCAAGAATTAATACCCTTAATTTAAATAGAAGGAAAAACATCAATTTGCAGAGAAAAAAGCCAATTGTCCAACACTATTTCCAGAAGCAGATACAAAAATATTTACATGTCCTCCAATAAATGAAAAAACAAAGTGCTCATCAAGCAATTCACTTAATGTCATCAAGCCTTTCACTTCACATCTAAGTTACAACCTTGGAGCAACACATGCAGCAATTTCCAGCTCAAGGAATCTCCAAGTACTTGCTGGACTGCAATATCCACAACCCTCCAGCACTGGCATAAAATTTTGCTATTAAATGTTTCCCCTTTACCAAAACAATGTTCTTGTTCACAATTGCAGCTAATATTTGCAGGGGAGAGAAGACAAAGAAATGCCGTGGCTGCCTATTTAAACCACATCTCTCACCAATTAACACATCAGGGTACATGCACTATGACAATATCCTATTCTGAAACTAAAAGATAAAATACAAGTGTTAATATTTACCATTCTCCAAATCTACATTAAAATAACACACTAAATAAATCTTATTCATTATTTACTAATAAATTACATTATTTAAAACGTGTGTGTCTCCCACACAATAGTGTAATGTAAACTAAGTATGACCATATGGGGCGCTGAAACAAACAAAATCAAACAAAAAAACCAAAATTTTAACTGTCCAGGTAAAATACCATTTGATGTTTTCTATATCACACAGTCTCTAAGGTGCAATGACATACTACTTCTCAGCAGTTCTCATATAGGCAACATGATGGCAAAACCTAAACATTTTTATGTGATTTTTTTGCTTTTCTGGAGCACACAAGGCTAACAGGGGGTCAAGGGGGAGAAACAATATAAAGTGTCCACAGATTAACTGGTGACTAGAAAAAAAGACAGAACTTTTATCTTCCTCAGGAAAATGAAGAAAATGTATTTTGTATAAAAATTCATTTTGTGAAAATCTATCAGCATATCTGTCAGCAAAACTAAGAAGTAGATAGGACTCATACTGGAACAATGAATACAGGAGAAACATCACATGGAGAAAGTCCACAAAAACTAAACAGACTGGAGAGAGATCTTTAATGATGAACAACAACAAAAAAAATCAGACATGAGAAGAGAAACACTTTGTAGTGACCATGTTTAAATATTCAGTCCTAATGGCTGATAATCATATTCTGTAAGCAGCAGGATCAGAGGTGCGAGGCTGCAAATGCAGTAAATCCCCAAGGAAACAATGTCTTCAAGATGTTCTCTTGAAGCTGCTGGTGGCAGATTGAAGCAGCATCAATAACACAGATGCACACCCAGGTAGCAATGCCCCCCTCTGCCAGGGAGAGAACAAAAAGTGAACAAACACATGACCTGGGTACCTCCTCTGCCCAAAGCAAATATCAAACCAGCACCACTGCAGTATTCCAGTCCCTCAGACACAGTAAAGGAGGGATACACAAGCATTTTGTCATGAATGGAGAGAACTTACAGCTAAAAACCTTTGTTGAGCCACAATTGGCAAAATTCTCCTTTTTCGCAGGAAATATTGGTATCTGAGTATTTTTAATACAGACAAAATTACTCATGAAGAGTAGTATTTCAAGAAAAATTGATACAATTATAATTCATTATTTTCCAGTCATGTGAAACAAACCTCTCACAAACTTTTATAAGTGACACCAGACACAGATTATCTGTGCTCCAATGAAACAGTTCGAAACCAGAAAAAAAAATGAACACAAAAAGCCCAAATAAAACTATAAACCTGGAACAAAAAGTGTTCATCTTTCTAATCTTCCCTCAGCCATTTTATAGTAGACATTTTTTTTGCTATGGCTGCTTCAGTGCTGACTGTATTTTCATGTGAGGAGCAAGAAAAAAAGACATTGTAACAGATGATATCTAGTTCTTCAAACCCTTCTTGAACATTAGCATATAGACAGCACTCACACTTGCATGCCTGTTTATCCATCCTTGCAGCACAGGCTCCTTTATGATCTCTTACTGATCAGAAGAAAATCAAGAACCAGGCATTCTCACAAAAATTTTATGTCTCATTTTAACCTGTGACAACTGCTATGAACTCCTGGAAGGCTTCTGCAATTCCCAAATTAAAAATCCTACAATTGCATGGAATATGGGCAGTCCAATCACAAACCCAGGCAGTAACGGCAGTAACTCATCAGCTGATTCATCGGTGGCTCTAATGCCACATGGAGAATGATGTTCAGTGAAATCCACTTGGAGAAAGTGTATAAATTCAAAAATATTGTCCCCCATAAATATTTGCAAATATGTAACCATTATCTTTTTAAAAGGTAGCTTTTTAACTATATAAGTTCAGTCCTTAAAACAGGCTGATAACCCAACAGTTACCCTTCAGACAAGGCAATCTTGTATTGCTCCCTGAAGAAGCCAAAGACATGAGTGCTCTCAATGAATGCTGTAAAACAGTATTTTTTTTTTTTAATTAAAGGCACAAAATTGTGAAAAATACTATGGAATCTTCTAGTGGCTACCTCCTGAATCTCACAGGCTTTATTCAGTGATGAGAAAAAGCACTAAGCACCCAATGCACGCAATTTTTTTTTCCTCCACAGCTGGACAGCAGTGCAGTATAAATGCTACTGACAAGTAACTGGAGGCTTTTTAAGCAGTATGTGAGTTTTTCAAGGGACCTTTAAGCAAGGCATATTGTGCAAAGTTAAACATGGTTGGCCAAAGCACAAGGAGCTGCATGACTCTGCACTATGGTCAGTTACTTGGGGGTTTAAGGGTACCCCAAAGTTAAACAACTGAAATGTTATAGCTCACCTCAGTTTCAAGTTTCATGACTAAAATCATATAAAGGAAAGAGCAAGACAACAAAGCTCACACCTTCCTTTTCAATTCTTCCCTTAGCTTTGCCAGAGCTGCAGTGCCCACCTGGCTTAGCCCAAACAAACCCCACTTCCCCCAAGAGCTCAGCAATCCACCTGCCTGCCTGTTCATTCGTGGCTCCAACAATCACTTTTCTAAGCTTGGGTTTTCACAGCCCAGTTTATGTAGCACACATTATTGCACACCCAAGTTAGGTTAGAAGCAAAATGCACTTTAAAAAAAAAGGAGAATGTTATGACCTGAAAATTTCTTACAAACATTTATTAATGAGTACAATCCTGCACTTCTCACTGCAAAGTAATGAATAATTTCAACTAAAGCTGTTGCTTTGAAAGTGTTTGCTTTTCATCCTCTCCATCAATATACACAAGACCAAAACAAAATTTAAGTTCAAGGACTGCTTTATGAACTTGAATTCATGACTAACAAGATTGTGGGCCTTCACAGTCTTACAGGTAGGCTTATCTATAGAAGCCTAAAAATGTTGTTTTTTAAAAAAAATAAATAAAAATCCCTTGTAACACTGCACAGGAAACTGCACGTCTAGCTAAAGAATTATGAGTGACCAAATCAGGGGAAATACTTTATTTCTACCTTTCCAGCCTTTGGCCCTAACTGGTATTAAGTGATCAGGTCTACTTCCACAGCAATGAACAGGTCCCTGAAGCCCCAGGGTGCCCCTTACACTTCCTCTGGTTTAACAGATGTTTTTAAAAGGTCCTGGTAGAGTTTCTTATGCCTGGTCAGTGGCAGTGCTTGATGTGCACCCATTAGCCCACACCTCCATTACTGACAACTCCCCCCTTCCTACTTGTTACTCCAAAGACCATTTACCTCACGAGATGAATTAGCGAACATCAATGCAAGAAAAAAAAAATTAATGCAATTAAATAGGGCAGCACTACCATGTCTTGCAGAGAATTCCAGAAGACAGAGGAGTTAACAATGTTAAATGACAGATGCTAATCATAAATCTAAATATCTGGGGGCAGGAATGAGAGAGCAGGAGGAAAAAATTAAAATGGTATGGTTAAAGAATTACTTCAGGAAAGTAACTGCTACCAAATTATGATCAGAAGATTAATATTCTGCCATTATGAAATGGGCTGTATTTACCTACCATATATTTCAGTATTTATTAAGTAAAATTAAGTTTTTCTGTAGTATCTTTTGTCATTACTTTAATTAAGCTCTCAATGAAGAGCAGTTTAGTCGTCCAGTAATACTTCACAGTTATGAGGAAGTTCAACAATAATACAGCTAATGAATTTCATCTGTACCCAATGATGCAATACAAGGAGATAATGCACACAACAGGTAATGCCCATCTCTAGTGTCAACATACACAGTCCCCAAGCAACAGCACTCAGGGGAACAATAACCCAGCCTGTTCCAAGCTACTGCACAGCATTTCCTGAACAAAACCCATCTCACTCCAAAATTAAGCCACCAAAGAGTCTAAACACAGATTAATTTACAAGACAGTCAAAACTTGCAGCATGACACTTAAATCACACCATCTTCCAGCTTCTGCATGAACATCTGCCTTCTGTGCCAACAAGTCACAGAAGCACAGCCAGGAGTCCTCTGACAGTGACACCACAAGTGTTTATACCTGGACAAGTACAAACCAGTACCAGATCACACACTCACAGCACCCTGATGTCCCTAAGACTGAGGCCCACAACTACATTTCTGCAATTCTGCATTAACCAGACCTGCCCTGGACAGAAGATATGTGATCCATCATTAAACCTGCTGGATTACAGATTGATTTTACAAACAGGAAGAACAAGTCAGCATAGGAAGAATAACTCAGCATCTTCCTAATGTGTAGGTGTGGCATTTTTGATTCACTGACACTTAAGTGTGCTGCCAGGCCTTATGCACAAGAGGTGGGCACTAAACACGACAGTTAATTATTTTATAATTTTAAAAAGTCTGAAGCAATACTAAAAGCAGTTTTACAGACAATGGAAACCCTTCCTTTACATAGCACCAGTTGAATTTTGTGCTTTGGAGGGAAGAATGTCAAGAATGCAGAAAGAGAAGACACGTACAGAACACAAAGCATACAGAACACAAAAGTCACCAGAGAATTAAAATACAATACTATTTTTAAAATAGAAACCTTAACTTATAGAGTAGGACCAAGCATCTCCAAAAGTAAACACCTTATCTGTCCAGTAAAACAAATATAGACTAAAACAAACCAAAATAATGTAGTATATGCCCAACTACATTTTCCTTAAAGACACTCCTTACTGCCATGAGTCTGCATTTTCTTCAATGTTGATTTATCATTATACTATATCATTAAAATAGTCTAAACCAGTGTTTTCTTACCATTTTGACAACTCTATTTCTCAGCCATTCATGTTTCTCTTAACACAAACAACCTATTTTGCTCTCCTTTTGAACTCATTCCATGTATATCCATAGACAGACATTCCTTAGCATCACTTTCTCAAGATTTGAGGATTTAGTAACAACACTGGTGAAATACATTTTTCAAGTAACTTTTTTTGCTTGGTGTTTATTACCATAGAAGATAAAAACTTCTGATTCACTATAGGATACTATTTCAGGATGTGACAATTGCAATAATTAAGGTTTTGCATGACGTCCACAACAGCAGTGATTTTACAGCAATGTGCAGCTTATCCTGTTTGATATCCAACTATTAATTCAGCCATTTACAGGTTCCCCAAAACACATGAAGAATCCTCCTCCATCCATTTCATTTGGACTACAATATATTCCCAGATTAGCGGCTCCAGAGAACCACTGAAATAGAAATAACACAGATATCCGCACGTTTCTAAGACTCATGACTATGTTCTATGATACTGTAGTATACAAGTCCAATATATGACCTATGAAACAAACTCCTAAATTGTTATGTATTGTCATTGTTAAGTATTTTGTATAGAAGCTACCAAATGTAAAAATTTTAAACCATCATGCCCTCCAGCAGTTAAAAGGTTTTACACCACTATTATTGAATACTGAGAATATAAAACACATTATACAAAATGCATTCTACAACTTAAGCATTTCCACCATTCCCACTTACCTCCCTAATTCACAATCTTTGCCTTTTCTACACCTTCTCAACTTGCCACTGACCTGCAGAAATGGAAGCTGTTCAACAGTAACAATTTGGCCAAAATCTAGTTATTTGAAATTTTATTCTGTTATTCCTTTCACTTATCAACTAAGTGATTCAACATTTATACCAGTATTTGAAGAGATTGCATTAACTGTCCTCTTTTTTGCTAAATAATGAATGAAATTACAAACAATAAAAGTAGTTTGAAAATACAATAAAATAGATGGGTTGCTACTGAAAAAGAGAGCTGTCCCACTGCCCCTTTCTTGCACTTACTTCTGGCTATACTTCATAGTCAAGGGCACTTGTCATAGTCTTTGTTGAGCAACAATCTATTAATTTCTTTTCAAATTAATTAGCTTTCCAACAGTTTAATAAGCTGAGCTGGCTCAACAAAAGAGTCCTGTGGCTGGTGCAGAACAGCTCTTTTGAAAGTCAGTGAGACACTGTGGCAGACAAAATCAACTGTCCAATTCCATCAAAAGCAAACAGAGATGTCTGTTCTGTTCTGGTAGCTACAACTGCTTTAGAAGTTGCCATCCACTGCTCCAAACCCAGCCTACTCTCTCTGGCTATGGCACCATGAGGAATACTGAGTACAACACCCAAGGGCCTGTACCAAGTGTTACCTAGCCAGCTATGAAACAGAAAAGCCTGGCCCCGCATGCTGTTTCTCCCACAGTAATGAAAATTCTTAACTCCCTCTGTTCTGTCTGAATAAATTCAATGTTCTGATAAGCCAACAGTTGATCACCTTTGCCTAAAGCCTACATAAAATGGCAATGAAAGCAGCAGAAATGTGGCAGAAATAGGAAATTGTTTAATTCCTGCAGAAAAATGAACCACTAACTCATTTTACCAAGTACAACCTGGAGTGGTCTCATCTAGGTTCTCTAATCCATTACTATTACAAAGTTACTTCAACACATGAGATACAACCAGAATCTACAATTTGTCCATGCAAAGCCAGGAGCAGCTTTATTCCAACGCAGCACTCACCACTGAGTAGTTCAATACTCCAAGAGTATGTAATGAGAACTGGTTCTAATCCCAATTATTTTCTTCATTGATCTGTGTAGTTTCTACAAATAATGCTATTACAAATGAAAATTTTCACTAACTTAGGAAATTTCTCTTTGAATTCTCTGTTAAAAGTTTAAGACCCAACCCACCACTTCACTGAGTGTCTCCAAGCTGGAACCCAATGCAATGGCAGTGCCCAGGCTGTGGAGCACAAAAGGAGCTGGTTTAGCTCAGCACCACACCTGTGCTAAGGACCCTCGCCTCAATATTTCCTCCTATTAATCCACGCTGTCTCCAGCATGCAATTCACTGTACAAACCTCTTTCATGTTTAACTCACAAAGCAAAAGCTGGAATGACAAAATCTTAACACTTAAGCCAGAATTGAGGCCATATTTTAAAAGGATGCTTAACATGAAAACGTATCCAATCCAAATGGCAAAAAACACATTTATCACTTCATGAAAACTACAGTTGTAAATTACATGAAGGAAACTAAAAAGAAGAGGAAAAAGGAAAATACTAAGAAGGAAAATAAAAAGAAGATGTAGAAAATCCGGCCAACATAAACTAAAACAAACTATCTGCAAAACCTGCCACTCAGAAGGGACATTTTTATTAATTACAAATCTGTTTGAAATCCATATGCTGATATTTTATACACTGCTGCAGCAAAACAATCCCCTACAACACAGTAGTCATTTAGAGCTGATCAACAGCATCAACAAAAAACAATGTGACAGTAATTTTCAAAGTAAAATATGGGACTCCAATAAAAACATCCCCAGCTGCTTTAGGTTTGGTGCTGCAAGAACCTTACAGTGATTAAAACACTACCAGCTAAATGAATTTGTCATAGCAGTTCCATTTAATAAATACCAGTTAACTGAAAACTGGCATTTACAATGCCAAAACACAAGTAGGGTAAACCTTAGTAACTTTTACAGGAATTTTCAACCTAACTGTACATTTTTAGATGAATGACAGCTCTTTAGCAGCAAGCTCAGAATGAACATTATTCTCACAGCATTACTTGTTATGAATATGCTACAGCTCCCCAGACTGGAAAGAAATAAACCTTAATACTGCAGAACCAAAAACCAACACAGAAAAGCTTGAAATACCACACAGAAAATGAACACAATGCCATTCCTTCCCACAGTCAGCATCCTACAATGCACAGACCTCCTGAAGAGCAGCACTGCACTCCATCAGGAACTTTGCTCTACACCACGTGAAACCAGAAGGGTACAGTGACAAAAAATGGTATGTTAATGAGATGATACAGATTATTCTTACTATTCTAGTTACAGTATTTTGCTATTTGACCCAAAAAAATAAGGGTCATAACTGCCTGTTATTGATTTATACTGACAGAAATTAGGCTCAAACGTTAAGTAAAGATTAGTTAATATTTGCAGAAGAGTTTGAACATACAAAATGCTATGTAAGTAGCCAATATTAAGTCTTCCCACACACTCATTCTGGCATGCTTCCAAGCAGGGAAGTCCCACAGAAACATTTCAACAGCGGTAAGGAGAAACAGAGAGCTCAGGCAATTGCAGACATATTCACAACAGTCCTTCTAAGGAGCACCTGCAAAACTGGGGAGAACCAATGCCCACTGCCTGCTACAAATTCCTACACCAAAAAAGAAACTCCTGTTCCAACACAGCTTATATAAACACAGGCTGAACAACCCACATCTCTATAATCCTCTGTACAACCTGAAATGATCTGCAGAACTCCAAACATCTTGTAAATATGACTTTCCTGTTGCCTAGTATTCCTGACCAGATTACAACTTCACAAACCAAAGTCAGCCTACAATGTAGGTGTCAGTTTGATTTTCTTATAGAATCTTATTTTCAATACATCACAGTTCTGTCTAGAGCAGACTAGTTTTCCCAGATTTAAAATCTAAAATGACAAGGAACTAGGCAATGAATCACAATGTAATAGCTTCTGATCATTTAAGACCAAAGTTCTTCCCAAACATGTAAAGAAAGCCAGCACCTTCTTAGCTAGGATCCCATGTTGCAAAAAACACTCTACAAGCTTTCTTCCAAGAGTGGAAGAAAACAAAATGGTCTAAATTGTTCCAAAAGTGAGGTAAAGAGGAGAGGCACACAGCATGTTCAGGCATTTCTCAATATTTCTGAAGGACAGTATTATTACTTTATAAGATTTAAAAAGGGTATGTCTGATTTAATTATCAGGTACTCTTTGAGATAAGACCTGTAGCCTCAAGATGCCCCAAAAATCTCCAAAGCCAGGAGGGATGGGACTTCAGACCCTTGCAGAGCATGGTCCACACTCTGTAAACAGGCCAAAGCCAGACCTCATGTATAGAACTGGCACTGCAGCTTCCAGGAACCACAGAAAAGTCGAGAGTGCAAAGGCTCATAATAAGATCTAACCACAGCAGGCTGGTAAGCATCCAGCTGAAGGAGGAGGTCTAGCAGGGTTTTTACAACAGCAGCTGATTAACCATGCCAAAGCTGCAAGAAAAATCTTCTGCAACTGTTGTTAAAATCTTTTCTTACCCCTTCCATCTTATTCCCAGTAACACCTGCACAACTTCTAACCAGCACAGACTGAAACCAGAGAAAAATGTACATCGTCCTCCTGCCTGCATAAATTAATGTAAATCAACCACAGCCCTGAATTTCCTTGTGGAGCTCTAATTGATCTATGACAGACTTTGCAACAGTTCAGGGGAGGAAAAAAAAGATAAAATAGAGATCACTGCAGAGATTAGAGAACTCCTTTTGCAATTGGCATGCCAGCCTGGTTTTTATGAGTAAGACCAGGTAGAAAAGTAGATGGCAGCAGGAATAAAGTTTTCTTTTCCTGGCTCTACAGTAACAGGAGACATTGCTACTACTGTTGCACAAGATAAGGTGATAAAGCACTTCAACTACTGAAATACTGAGTATTTCTGTATTCTTACCAGCCAAAAGCTGCAATATCCTCTTTCATGCAGGAGCAGGATACATTTGACTTCACAGGAATTTAACCCACAGAAAAATACTTTTCCTCAGAGTCTAGCTCCTTAAACCAGTTCACGTGTAGGGCTCAAGTGGCCATAAAACAGAGGCACAAGGCTACAACAGAGCAAGTGATCAGGACACAGAGACAGAACCACCCCAGCAGCAGCACCTGCTCATGGAACTGCCCTGTGAATGGGAAGGCTCATCTTGAGCAGCCTGAAGTGAACAAGTGTGGAAGGAAGAACACCATGAATGAGAGAGGAAACTCTGCACGTGATGTTATGTTGAAAAATTACCCGGTTACATAACTGCTCAATTCTGCTCTTTCACATCAATGAAGTAACTATAACTAGTCTCTCCACCAACTACTCTGACAGAAAAAACTGTTTTCAACAGACTGCCAGTTTGAGTTCTCCCCTCCAAATCCCATTCAAAAAGCCTTTAATGTTTGATAGTTTGGCATTCAAAAATTAAACATTCAAAACAAACATCTGCACCTTTCCACATCTGGCAATGTATTCTAAGATTAAGTTTTTACATTAAAGCATTTACTTGTACTGTATGTATCTAATAACTCAATGCCAGCATATTCCACAACAGAATGAAAAGGAGAAGATGATAGAACTGGACACACAAGGTATTTTTGAAATGGCTCTAGTATTCATCCCCATTTTCTCCCACATTCCTACCTTTCCTATCTTTCTTGCTATACTTTCCTTTATCACAGTAATCCCATTTCATCTCCCAGGATGCTGAACTCCTTATACACTGACAAATAATGCTCATTGTAAAGGAACTGAAAAACTTCAGTAAGTTCCTTAAATCCCCAAGTTCCCAGGAACATTGAGTCAATTGTGCATCCAGAAGAACCATTTGAATTTTTCCATGCTTCCCTTCACTGGAGATAGGGGAAGACTAAACCCATTTGTAGGCTTATGCAATAATGCATAAATCTCTCTTGTAAACAAAACTTCTCTAACCAGTTTTGAATGCAAGGTATGCTTTGCAGTTTACAGCCTCTTGGCACAAAAAGGAAAACCCTTGAGAATTCAATTTTACAGAGATTGTTACTGCATTTGGGGGTGAATAGGAAGAATCTTAATGAGTAACCTACTGTACAGAGGAGGATGACTTTCTGCATTTTCTTCTATCCAATGCTATTGAACTGAGTGTGTCTAAAAATGTTTTTGACATTTTCATATCATATTGATGTTAACAATCTGTCTTGCCACCTTTGAAAATTTCTGTTTAGCACTAAGTACTGCTATGAGCCTCTAAGCTAGCTTTAATAAAATCACTGTTTTGCCAAATAGAAATTGAGCAGTATAACAGAGACAATGCAATGCAGCAAGATAAATAAAATTCCTAAAAGCTGATTTTTTTAAATTATATTTCAACTGTCAATCCACAGCTCATCTGTACAGCTCATGTGTACAAAATCTGGTTTGTTTCACAGCAGAGTGGTAATACAGTATACATGTCACTGCATCAGCAATACCTTTTAATTGACAAACATTTTTAAATTAATCAAATACTAATATATATCAGCTTTGAAAACAGAACTTATCAAAACTAGTTGAAGGGAAGCACACTTAATAAAACAAGAACAGCTTAAATGTAGAATATTGAAAATAAATGTGAGTGGGGAAGAAAACCCAAACATTTTCCAGTGTTATTGAGCATTTGCCTTGTTAAACCATTCCTACATTTGATAAATCAACATACAAAAGCCAGTTTCACCTTTTCTTTAGTCAATTGTTTATAAAGCAAGTAACAATAGACCTATGCCACAGATCCAAGAGAGATACTTGTGCAGCTTTCCTTTCTGGTTACCATAGTTTCAAATGAACTGTAGATCTCTAGAAATAATACTTATGAGAAGGAATAAAAATATCACTGCTTAAATACGAAAACTGCAAGAAGAATCATTTGGATTAGTGTATCAATGGCACTTAAATGAACAGGTAAATGCTTAGGAAAGGAAGTTTTATTTGCAAGACTTTGTCAGACACAGTAAGTGAAGCCTGAGCAAAGACAGAAGAAGGACAAATACAGCACATGGAACAAGAGGGGAAAGCAGGCACCAAAAAGCCATTCAGTAGCCATTTCCCTCTTTTTCTAAAATTCCCAGCAAAAAACCATCACCAGCTCTAAACTGGGACATTATAGTTCCAACCTCCCACATCAAGGGATACTTTCTAAACATATACTGGGGGTGAAAAACATGAATCTTCTCAGGAATTTTAGATAACTTTAAAATCTGAAATAAAGAAGGAACTTCCAATAGGAACAGCCTAATAGACTGCCAGAGACATTGAGGAAACTTCATCCTCTGAGACATTCCAAACTTGACAAGTGACCTTACAGGACAAGACTTAAGGAGAAGGCTGGATCAGACCTCCAGGGGTCCTTTCTGACTTAAGCAATTCTGGGACCAAGAACACAATTTTTCATTGTGCCATTACTTCTAGGAAGCAACTGTGCATTCATTATGCAAAGCTTTATTTCATGTGGTGTTAAAAGAAAGTATTTTGGATACAGTTGTCCAAACAGGTACATAAGAAACAACAAAATAGTATATAGCCACATACCAAACTGAACTTCCCTGCAAGAATACTGTTCCCATCTCCAAATAGTACAAACCAGCCAGGTTTTACAAATTTTTATATTAATCTTAAATTATTAATATTATAGTCTTTCCTGTTCAAATATATTTAAACTGTGTTCTTTACCCTAAATCAAAATATAATATATCAATTCTCCTCTCTATTTCCCTGCTGTAAGCACAGCTCTGCCACATGATATATAGACTGCAGCCACTGGTCATTCTTGCTTTTTAAAAAAAGGCTTGATCAAGCCTTCCCAGTTTCCTTCCTTGGAAAGAACATCATCATAATCAGTCCTCTGTTTCTAAGAAAATCAGAAGTGAAATGGCCAGTGGTCAGGATGCACCACCATCTGATACAAATTAAATCAGTTCACCACTACATCCATAATTATAAAAAATGTCTTATTCCAGGAGTGCTGTCAGTCAGTCACCTTCAAACTGAAAACCAGACACCTCAAATGCATGCATTAATTATGAACCTGTGCTCTTCACATTTATGACTTACATTGGGGATTTCTGTAACTTCAGTAATCTATACAGTCAAATACCCACAGCACATTAAAAAAATGAGATTAAAAAATAAGACCTCCAATATTCACACCCCTACTCCATACAAACTCTACTTATAATGAACTCTCCTCGTTGGAACATTATACTCTGACCAAAAAAGAAAAAACACAACCAATTATATCACTTGCTTATTATCTGCTTACTAAGACTTGATATGGTCAAAATTTTCAGTTGATCCTTATTAAGGGATGAACCAAAAGTTTTACATAAAGGAATAACAGATAATAGCATGAAAGACTGAAAAAGCCTTAGCTTGAACAGCTTATTTTTATTTGTAAACAAAGTAGAAATCAATTTTCTTTCGCCCAGATAGGATGCTGCAAGGAAGGCCTTAAAACTGAGGCTAAAATGCTTTGTTCAGTAAAAAACTGCAATTCAGCCATAACCAAGAACTGCAACATCACCTCCCCATCAACAATGCCCACCTCTCTGCAGTCAGCTCCCATGGCCTAAGCAACAGGAAAATACCTGCATGAATTGCTCTTTGCTGTGTGACCTCAGCGAGCACCAGGGCAGGGCTCAGCACAGGGGCCTGCCCTGGCTGGGACTGAGGCACCACTGGGGCAGGGAGGGACCTGAGGGAGCCTCAGCTGGGTCAGGTGTCCTCCACATCACCCACAGGCCAAGCAGCATCTCAGCAAACCTTTGCAGCAACTCCAAAGCCAAATCTGGAATGCAACCACAACTAAATAAAATATGCATACCTCAGTTGTTACTTTTTAAAACAGTCAGTAGTTTCAGGAATGTTTTGTCTTTTCTGAAATGTCAGTATATTAAGATTCATTATTTTGTTAATAGGAAACCCTAAAAATTTAGCTATAATTCTTATAAATCTAAACCACTGCAGACAGATCCATTATATGGCAACAGGCACCTTTTGAGACCTTTTTCAAAACACAAGCAGAAGTCATCAGCTTGTTCTATCAACCCTTGAACAGATACAAAAATAATTCCTCTCTAGAGCTATACAGAAGCAGTAACAAAAAACTGCTGCAGAAAACAAAATGATTTCTAGTGTCACCCACATTCCCTTGCTCCAATATAATAACTAGTGTTTACTGAAATAAAGCATAGAAAAGTAAAATGCATACAAGGTTGTGTAAGGGCAGGACTAATCAGCCATTAAATTCAGAGCCATAAGAAAATAAAACCATTCACCTACCTACCAAAAAAATTTCACAAAGAAACCCAAAACCAACCAACACATGTTCTCAGATACTTTTTTGGGTAGGTATTGTGATCAGCCTCTCAATCACAGATCACAAACTACCCTGCTATATATGCCAATCTTCTTACATCTACTCCCTCTTCTGATTATATTCTTTTACAAAAATAAGCCTTCCAAAGGCAGAAACCATAGCTAGCTAACAATTAAAAATGTGCAGAATAGACAACAATGAAGTATATGCATGGACAAAGCAGCTATCAGACCACTGAATTATTTTCCCTCAATAACACAAGAGGTAGTTGCACACAAATCTAGTCCTACCTGTCCTTCATTTCTGACTCAAATTGGCATAAACAAGTTTAAATAGAGACTAGTCCTGGGCTCCTCCATGCAAATCTGTAGCCAGTAAAGGCTAGGAAAAGCCAGGTGCCACATGAAAGCCACAGGGGTACCCTGGGGGATCAAATTTTCCCACATTCCTATCTCCAAAATTGGGTGCCAGATCTCAGAAAATGTTGTGAAAGGTTTTTCCCTTTCTCTCTTCTCTACCCAAGATCTCACAGATCTAGAAAAATTAAACAGTGGAAAACTTGGAAATACAGAGATTCTAAAAACTGATTGAGTATTCTGTGAACTAATGGAATGGCATAACCCATTAAATCTAGGATTCTGGTCTAGTCTCAGTGATCTCACCCATCAAATTGACAGGATTGAGAATAAAAGGACACAGTTTATGTGCTGATACCCCCGAACACCGAAACATCTTTCTTGATACAAGCTTCCCAACTTCAACAAACCAACACCAGTCCTACAACTGTCTGTCATGATCTAAATGAGGGTCACCTTCAGAGATTTCCCTTACTTTGTATTTATTCTCACAAAAAAATTAATTTCCAATTTTACCAGATTTTTATGAACTTCAAGATGATAATATTTAAGGAAAATAAATTCTAGTTAAAACAGCATAGGATTAAAACTACAATTTTAACCTTGTACTCTCAGAATCAGTTTTTGCTACAGCACTCTTAAGTAAATACTCGACCTTGTCAAAAGTCACATCAGATCCCAAGGCTTGTTACCCTTAAACTACAAGGATGCAGAACTTTTTGAAAGCAGATTTTTTTTCTCATATAAAAAGCCAACTGAAGTGACTGTACTAATCTCCAAACACGAAGCCTGATCACTGGTTCACTCTCAGAGCAGCCTTTCGGCCGAACAAACGCGGGCCCCGGAGCTGCAGTTCCCAATGCGACACTGCCGGGGTGACCGGAGCGCTCCCGCCGCCCCCTCCCCGTGCGGGCCCCGCCGCCGGGGCGCCCCCTGGGGACCGGGGGCGGCCGCTGCACCCACCGCGAGCTCGGCCCGGCCCGCCGGAGGGGCTCCCGCTCGGAACCGGGGCTTCACCGCCCGCAGCCCCGTTCCGCTCCACCTCCGGAGCCAAAGGACGGCAGCGGCAGGAGGCAGAGGAGCCCCGGAGCGGCCCACGCCGCGCGACTGCCCGTGCCAGTGACCGGGAACTGCGGGGCCTTGAGGAACTCCCATCTGCACTCAGCCTTTGAGTTTAAAGGAGAGTTCACCTAAAACGCTGGACGGCACTGAATCGAAACTACAGATGCAGGGTATGTCACCATTTAAGTTCTTGTGATGCACATAAAAGAGCTCTTTCCATTCCTCCATATATTTGCTGTGTGCAAGCTTTTTTTCCTACCTAAAACTCCAATTTCCCGCTCACCTCTGTTTCCCAAGGACTAGATTATCACTCTCTTCTTTGTCACTGATCCTCATATAAGATAAAGCTTTCATAATATGAATGTTTTAAGTGATGCTGAGAAAGAGAGGAAAGCTTTTATTTAAGATTATTAAACTGGTATGTTGCTGGCTGCTATCAATCACTTCTTTCCATGACAAAACAAGTACTGAACCAGATGATGCTCTTGGAAATGCTCACATCTCGCTGACAGAGACCACATCGACAACATACTCCTCTATTCAGTATGTTCTCTTAATTACACACATCGACAAAAAAGAGAAGAGGAAAAAGGAGGAACAAACAACACAAGACAAAACATCATCCACCACCAAAACCCAACAGTACTATTTTGGAAATTCACACCTACAATATTCTTCAATATCAAAGTCAAAGAAGTCAAAGAAATGAAACTGTAGGGAGAGCTCACACTGAGCTGGAAACCTTGTCTCATCTGACAGAACACAGAATTCCAGTACCACAACCAACAAGCATAAGTAACAAGCAAAAATATTTGCTTATTTTCTGGGATTCATTTGGTGAAAATAATCAACTGAAGTATTTCAGGTTTCTGTAAAACATACAACCTGTTTTTACTGGCACACAAGTCTCAGAAAAGCTCATCTCTCCTAAAATATTTGCCTGCAGCAAAACAACTGAGACAGTAAGACCACAAATGAAAATGACAAACAAGGATTCTGGAATCATTCTAAATTTGAGCCATAAGTGACAAAGAGCAATCTAATTTTAAAAAGTTTATAAAGCTTTGATGTGCCAACATCATTTCATGACTTAACTAAGTCTAACACAGTTGCTCCCACCACCAAGAGCAGGAACTTTCAAGTGGTTTGTTGCCTGCAGCTATTTTCTACAGGAGACTGCAGTACCATGTAATATTCAAGAGAAGCTGTCTACATTACTTTATTTTTTTATAATTCAGTTGCTATTGGTAAGTTATACTGAGACGAAATAAACCTAGAGAGTATTTAACTGACAATTCTATTTACACTCCTTCCAAGTGGAAATTATTTCACTCCAAATGTTGAAAGACTTGAACACGTAAAGTTCAAATGTGATATATTTATGGAATCTGAGTAAGATTACCAACCAGCTAACTGATGACTCCAATTTATAAAATGAATGCTATTCAAGTAACACAATGCATTTTTAAACTAAGTATTTTAATAAGCTATGAAAGAGCAATTTTTTGTCACTTCACAGAACCCAGCTTTTTAAAGATAAATTCAAATATCACAGAATATTTAAACCAAATCAAATTAATTTGTTTTCAGCTGTGAAACATCAAGACACTATATCTAAAAGATGAGAGCTGTATATAAATTTTATCTTAACTTCTTAAATACAAGTTTAACAAATCCTTACATTGGTTATTGACTTTATTCAGCATTATCCTCTTGAAACTGTAAATGTATGAAAAAGCTCCAAAAGCATAACTCTGGCCTAAGTACATAGCTTGGAAGTTATCTAAAGGCTAGGAAGCATCACAGAAAAATTAGAAGTCTCTCCTATCTCCCAGTTCCATGCCTGTGGGTTTTTTGGTTGGTTGAATTTAAGCTTATACAACAGCCAACTAAGTTTACCAGAGCTAACTTCATACAAACAACAGCAACAGAAATTAAGGGGTCAGGGGTTCGTGTCCCAGGTTGCACAAAGCCCACCTGTGGACAACACAATGAAATGTCACTGGTTTTGCCAAGAAGGACCAACATGAGCCATATGAGTTACACAGCAAGATCCATTTGTCAGAGATGAGATTCAATTAATATTTTTTCCTTTGTATAACTTCAAAGCTTTTTTAGTCTTTGATTAAGCAGAACAGTGCGGGGATTCCAGCCCGTTCACCCCCAGGGCTTTCAGCAGCAAAAAATATCCATGTTAATGTTAAAAGCAACACATTTCTCACACCCTGTTTCATTTACCAATGAAACTGTTATTGTGCCATAAAAGAAAACAAACTATGTTACCCAATAAAGAGCCCTATACCAGATCTGTGGTACTGAGTTTGTGACTGATCACCAGGAAGACAGATCCACAAAACTATGAGTTGGGGATAATGAACAAGTGATACCAAGATGACAGAGATTAATGATGGTCAATTGCACAATCACTCGTGGTATTTATTTCCCTGCACACAATCAGCCATCCTGCACATGGGTAAGTCTTGGGAGAGTTCAACACCAGATAAATACTCCAGGAATAATAATAAAAAGACTACTGATTTAAAAACGGAAAAAGTTGTTTCGAATGGGCAAGCACCACAAACGAGAAAGAAGTAATCAATCACAAATGGAGACGGAACTGCCAAGAGTTAACAGAGAGACTTAACAGGGAGACTTATGCTTGGAGAACAACACCTCGCTGTAGGAAACGCTAGGAACTCTCATTCTTGGTCATTTAACACAGGATTCAACAAAACTCCCAGAGAGCGCGAAAGCGGCGTGGAACGGCTCCCAGAGAAGCGATCCCGAAGGCGTTTTGCCCGGGTTCCCTGCCGGCGGGCCGGGGAGCGGAGCGGGGCGGAGGGGCCCGGCCGGGCGCGGAGGAAGCGAACGCCTCCCGCGCGGCGGCGGCCAATGGGCGGCGGGCGCGGCCCGAGGCGCGGCGAGCAGGCCCGGCGGGGCCGCCGTGACGCACTTGGGCAACCGCCCGCCCGCCCGGGCCCGCCGGCACGGCCCCCCCGCCACCGCGCCGGGCGGCGGCCCCGGGCCGCGCAGCGACAACGCGGGGTCACACCGGCGGCCCGGGCGCCTCGGGAGACCGGACACGCCAGGGTGTGGCTCAGGCGGCGAACGGGAAGGGAGAGCTTTCGAGCGCGGGCAGGGCAGGCGGGGGGGCAGCAGCGCTACCCGGGCTGCCAAAAAGTAATTAAAAAATAAAACAAACGGAAAAATAACGCCAAACAAACAAAAAACAAAAAAAATCCAACGCCAAACTAAACAACCAAGCGCACACTCCCCCTCAGTAACTAGAACACCGGACTCGGTGGTGATCGAAACTTTGTGTCACCTCCTAACGCCGCATCCCGTGGGAACACAAGAAAGGAGAGCCGAGCCCGGACAGTATAATAAATAAATAAAAGCAGCGACAGAGGAGCCCGATCGCTTCCACGCCCGCTCGCGGGGGCGAGGAGAGGGGGGGAAAAAAAATTGAGGTCGGTGGGTCCCGGATTTCCACGGGGTAGACGGATTATACAACGCCAGCAGAACAGAGGAAGGCATGGAGGCAGCGCGGCCGGGAGCACAGCGGTGCGGGCCCCCGAGGCCAGCACGCCCAGCACCAAGGGATGCGCTCGGGCAGGGGAGGAACTCCCGGAAAACAGGGCCTCCCAGCCCAGCCATCTGCGGCCGCTCGCTCCTCTGTCCCTCCGTCCCCAACCGCAGCAACTATACATACATATATATACACGTATCTCTATATATAGTATTTTTTTTAATCCGTGTAGAAAAAATAAGCGCCCCTAAAAGAGAAACACCAGGAAAGCTCTCGTTTCCTACCTGGGCAGGGTTCAGCTCAGTTCAGTGCGTGCCGAGGAGGAGGGGGCAGAAGAGCACTATCTAAAACAAAAGTGGCGCCAAAACCCCCCAGTAAGAAGCATTCTCCTTCCTCCTCCTCCTCCTCCTGCCCCCCTCCCCCACCGGGGCCGGCGAGAGCCCAGCGGGGTTCCAGCAACACGCGGCTCCCGGCATCGGGCGTCCCCGGCACAAGTTGGCAAGCGCCCTTTCTTTACAAAAAAAATAAAGGAAGCCGAACGGAAACTGCCACAACTCTTCCTCTTAGCGGACAGCAGCCGAGGAGCCCGGCCAAAGTCACTCGGAGGGGAAAACTCGACCCACAAAGGCCTTCGCCGAGCTGGGCGCCGGGGCGGGGGGGCAGCGAATGGAGGCGGGGGGGAAAGGTGCAGGTCAGTCCCTACCTACGTCCTCACTCGGGCCGTAGGAGCCCCGCTTCCGCCAGCCCTCCTATGCAACCACGGGGATGGGCGGCCAGAGTTCCCCAGCTCTGGGAAAAGAGACTGAGGAGACAAACCCCGATCCCTCGGCACTTCCCTGCGCGGGGAACCCGCCGGGAGCGGGCTGGAAGGAAGAACTCGGCTGCTGGGCAGCGGGGAGAAGGGAGCGCTGTCAGGGGTGCGAGTCCCCTGCCCGCGGCCTCCCCCGACATTCGACCCCGGGGCACCGGCAGCCGCCCCACCATTTTCTGTGCGCGGCTCAGCGCTCCCCCCGAGCGCGGCTCGGGCCCCGACCCCATTCCCCTGCCTTGCCCACCCGAGCGGCCCGGCTCGGCCCGGCTCGCCCGCACACACACCCCACGCACACAATGCCCGAGTCCTCCATCTTGCCGGCAGCCCCTGTTCGGCTCGGCAGAAGGGGGGAGGAGGAGGAGGAGGAGAAGGCGGTTCTCCATTTTAGCTCGCCGAGCGCCGGGCCCGGCCTGCCCGCGGCCGGCTCTGGGGAGGAGGAAGGGGGCCGGGGCGGGCAGGGGGGCCGCTTTCGGCGCCCTCTCGCTCTCTCACTCGCGCTCCGCTCGCCTCCCCCCTCCCCGCCGCGGCGCGCCGGGAACGGGGGGTGGGGAAGCGGGGGGCTGGAGTGTTTTCGCGGCTCGGCCCCGCCGTCCTCCATCTTGGCTGCGCGCAGTCCCCGCGGCCAGCCGGCCTGGCGCCCCGCGCGGGCCCGGGCGCCGCGGGCCCCGGCCCGGCCTCTCATCGCCGCCGCGCACCGCGATCCCGTGTCCCCCCGCCAAACTTCCAGAAGCTTCGCCGCCATTTTCTAACTTACCTTGCCCAGTGTCGGCGTAGGCAGCGAGGAGGCCCCGGCGCGCAGCTCCGCTCCCGTATCCCCGGCGCGGCTCGCCGGCTGCGCGCCCGTCCCGGCCGGTGCCGGGCTGTGGGCGCGGAGGGGGCGCGGGGCGCGGGCGGGTCGGGGTTATTTAATTTGGCGGCGGCGCTGGGGATTGTTTGGGGTGTTCGCTGCTCGGCGGCTCGCGGGCGAATGGAGGGCGCAGGCGCCACCTGGCGGCCGCCCAGCGGGGCCCGCTCTCCTGGGCGTGGGGCGACACCTGCCGGTCGCGGGCGGCAGCGCCGCGCCGAGCGGGGTAAACAAGGTGCGGCGCATGCGCGGGGCGGGCCCAGGCTGGGCTCGGCCGCGGGGCCCGGCGCGGCCTTAAAAGGAGCGGCCGCTCGGACACGGGGCCAGCCCGCGGGACGCGCCCGGCCGCACGCAGGCACGGGCTCTGCTGCTGTAGCGCTGCAGTAGTTGGATGTAATTGTCGGGCCGAGGCAGAGCTGGGCCTCACGGAAGTGCCCCGCGGAGCCGATGCCGCGGGGTCCTGCTCGCCCCCCGCGCTGTGCCGGCGGGAAGCGGGGCCGGGCCGGAGGGAGCCTTGGCCCGGGAGATAAACGCGCCGTTCGGTTCCCTCACGGGGCCGGGTGCCTTATCGGGCACGGCAGGACGCGCACGGCAGCCCGGGCTGCTGGCACCGCTGGCAGCTCCCGTGGTCTCAGCGTTGTCCAGAAACGCGTTCTGCTTCTGCCCATCGGCCCCTGTGCTCCCAGTTCAATGATCAGTGGGATTCCTTATTTCTCCCTGCATGAGGATTATGTGAACCTAAAGCGATCCATACAAGCAGTACAGAATTCTTAAAGTAATCAGATATGCAATTTGTGACGCCTGATTTTTTTTTTCACTTTATTGTGTAATGCTAAGCACATTGCTCATGCTGAATAGTTCCACGTACGATTATATTTAGATCAGTCAACACAATAATAGTTTTGTCCTGGTAATTAGGGTCTAATCGCCCTCTTGTGTTTATCTACTTATAATTTTGGGGACAGCGTTAGCTTAACAAAGCAGTCGCTAAAGCGAGTTACTCTGCTCACCTGCCTAACAAAGGCAGGGTATTTAAGAGAAGAGTATCCACCAGCTCCAGTCCTTTCAAAACTAAGATGAGGCATCCCGCAGAGAAAATAATGCGTACAATGGAAACCGTGATCAGATTAGGAGTGTTTAAAATAAAACTTAAAAAAAAAAAAACCCAGAACTAAAACCAGTGTAATATAAACTGATGACACCTAGGAATACTAGATACAATCTGTCGGTACATGAGACAGGATTACAAAAATAAATTATGTTCTGTAGCTTGAATTCACATTTCAGAATAGTTTTGCACCTTCTGTCAAGTTCAGGGGAAACAAAACAAAAATAAAAAGACAGAAAGACTGCCTGGTAGGGAACACTTTAAATAGCATCCTAAGTGCCCAGTCATACAACCATGTTCACGGTTTTAATTACAGCTGCAGGTGCTGCTGATGATCTTTAATGTTACTCTGATAGTGTCTGGAAAATGTAGAAGAATTGTGTATTAAAAGCCCCACTACACTTAATGTAAACCTTAAAAATTATCTATATTGTTATAAAACAACATTTAGGAATACATGGAAAGGAGCTGGATCGTTTTGTGCCTTTCCCAAACAAAGTCAACTTCTGACAGCTGCCATATAGACAACCTTTCCATAAAAATAAACTACAACATTTTGCCTGCACACAGAATTCCAGTAATGTGCCTTCTGCTTGAGATACAATAGGGATAACTCAGATTAAACTCCAACCCAAAACTTTGCAAGATGATAGCAGTTTACTGCAGGAGCTGGCAGGAACACGAGGCAGCTCCAGTCAGCTGTACATTAAATACATGTACAGCACATGGATTTTGTTCTATTCCAAAAGCACTGCAGTTCACACTTGAGGTCTCAGCTCAGAGGTTTGAGGTAAATGTGCTTACCTAACGTGAAGCAAACATGACATCGTTTTTAAGGTGTGGTTTTCAATGAGTGTGCAAGTGCTGACAATACCATGGCAGAGTTCAGCCCATTCCCAAAGCTGACTCAGGCGTTGGAAGCCCAAATCCATAACACTTCTGGGTGTCCTGACTCACAGGACAGAATTTGCTTTTTTCTGCTTGAGCCAAAACATGGAAGTGCTCTAGAGCCCGGCTCCAGGTGCAGCAGCACAGTACAAACCCCTGGTCACAGAGCCTGCCTGAGAGGATTTCACACTCCGCAGTTCAGTTTCCTCCCTCACAGTTGTTTCATTCAGCTGTTTGCTCAGCCCTGGCTTAGCAATGCTGTTGTCTCATCGGAGAAGGGAGAGGGACATTTGTTCTCTGAGGTTTGATTCCCACCCCCCAGCCCAGACCGTTTCTCTGAGCTGTTCCAGTACAGCTGCAGAGCACTGAAGTCAGCACAGCTGAAGGTGCTGAGGCCAGGAAAGTTTCTGCTCTGCTCCAGTGACCAGAAGACAGGAATTTCTTAAGTCAACTGAGCCCTGTGAGGATTCCTCCTCTAAGGGGAGCAAACTGGCTCTCTGAAGAGCCCAACTCCTGCATTTTCCTCATGAAGAGATCGTGCTGGGACTGAGCCTTCCAGTTGGTACAACAGGGAAGATGATGGAAAGCAATTCCTCTGCAAGCTCATCACTTCTTTCTAAGCTACCAGTTCCAGAGTGGGCTTGTACCATCAGTTCAGACTTTGGGGAAAAAAACCAAGACCATCCTGAAGTTTCTGTATAGTTTTAGCACACTAGCATCCTTTCCAATACAATGAAAAAAATTAAAAGAAAAAAAAGTGCTATCTAAGCATTATAAAGAAAAAGAGATATTTTAAATTCTGACCTGTCTAGAAAGGATTTATATCAGATAGAAAAGAAGTTCTGTGAAAAACTAGGAGAAAGTATTTCACAGGACTATGTCATCTTTTTCAAAAAAGCTACACTTTAGGTGCTTCAAATTCCACCATTTCTGATATTGAGCCCAATTTAGAGAGGATTTAACAAAGACTTTACAGGCACTGTTATTATGCTTGATCCAAAGAGAGCTTCATGATCAGTGACACAGGAAACTGAGCAGGGAGAGGGCAGATACCAATTCTGTGTCTGAATTAATGGCCAGAGGTTCACCATGAGAGAAGATCAGAATAAACTCAAGCTGACAGATGGCTGATTCATTTTCCCAGGCAGAAGATTCATGCTCATGCTGCTTCCTTTTCTTTTCATGCTTCTTCCTTTTCTTTCTCCTGCAGAATAGGAAGCCCTTCTGCAGGTCCATTTCCTCATTTGTATTATTAAAAAAACCCAAATAAACAAAACAAAACAACCAATCAAAAACAAACGACAAAACCCAAAATAACAAACAACAACAACAAAAACCCACCAACAACACACCACCACCCACAATCATTTATTTCTTTAAACACTTTTCTTTTTGAGAATTGGAAAAATAAAGCAGAATTTGTATACTGGATTTGTCCCAAGGTGAGGTGTTAGCTTTGATGGCCTGTATTGAATACGCCATGACCATACTTTTGTCTGTTGAGATGGATACAGAGAGAAAAAGTCAATTTTTTTTCCCCAGATTTTTGAATCTGGCTTAGTCACTCCTGGGAAATCTGCTCTAAATCCTTTTGAAGATGAGCTATTACATAAGAAACAAAAATAAAGACCAAAAAATGGGTTACTTTCCCATAATTTGCAGGAGATTGCACATCAGTATCTCCTTAGGTCTTTCCCTGCTCTGTGAATAATTTCTTCCTTCTTCCATTTATGTAAGTTTCCCTTGTGTGCCCCTATTTCTCACCAGGTCTTTCCAGAACACCCAACTCATGTCTGAATTTTCTTTGATTCAGTAAGTTTCTGCCTGCTCCTTCTGTGAAGGAGCACAGAATCAATTTGTCCTGTACCACTACAAAGGAAGCTTTAACTCCTCTTCATCATCAGCTCTAAAAATGAACAGAATCCCAGTAAGTTGCAGACACCTTCCTGCCAATTGCATTATGAGCAGCAGCTTTACTCAGTCCCCTGTGCCACTTGTCACCCAAAGCCCTGAGCTCCCCTGTTTGAGTGAGGTACTCTTTCTATGTCTCATTCTTTGAGAGAAAAATCCCTTAGCTGGATTCTAAAGTTCCTTAGCAAACTGCTGTAAAGGCCACAACAGTTTTTGGTAGGAAAGAGTGAAAAGCCCCTCCCCTGGCTGCAGGCAGGACAAGCCACTTTCACCTGAGGCATCACCTCACCCTAGGTGCAGGAGCAAGTGTTACCAATCAGGCCACTTCTCTTGGATTCAGGACACAATTTGCTCTGGTTTCCAGATGTAGGGAAGTTTCTGAAGACAGGCAGGACATTATTTGTGTTCTGTAGCTAAGTCCAGGCAGAGGGACCATGAATCAAGGTCCATTTTATGAGTCGGGCACTGTGACAGCATCAATGACAAAGTCTGAGGAGGAAGCACAGGAACCAGAGAAACATGTCTGGAACTGGGTAAGCCAGGTAAGTGGCAGGGCTCCCTTAAAGGCAGCAAAGAACAGAGTGTGTGACAGACAAAGGGCTGGGGTGAGAAGCTACCAAGAACTGAAATAAAGTCAAGCAGGCCAAACAGCACAACTGATGCCAAGCAAGGGAAGCAGCTTTAGCTGAGAAACAGCTAAAACACAGTGAAACTGTATCATACTGCATCATCCAGATGTATAGGGCACCTAACCCATCAGGAACACAAAGCAGTTCTCAGCTGCTCAGAGCTCATGGGGACCCAGACCCCTCTCCAGAACTCTGACATGGAGCCAGGGCTTGCCTAAAAAGGGGAGAAAGGAGGCTGGCTTGTGGTTAGGTGAAATTAGAGTGGAAGTGAGACAGAAACAACATTATCCAGCTCAACTTCTGCCCAGGATTACAGAGCAGAGCAAAACAATTATGAACAACAAAGTCAAATACTTTTGTGTTTAAGCTCTGAAGAAAATCCTCTATTAAATATATGGAACAGCATTCTGTATGTGCAGGCAAACACAAGATTTGGAGGATGTACCTTGGTCTTTTCCCCACAAATTACTGAGGCAGGAACTTAGGGGCCTAAAGGGGAAGTCTAGGCAATGGGAGGTTGTTTCTGACAGATAAAACCTAGGAAGAGATTAACTCTTCAGATCAACTTGTATGGTTTTCTGGGGCTGACCTACCACATTCCCAAAATCCTCTATATATGTCTGTCCCTAACACAAGTTTCCTTTGGTTTAGTTTTCACTATCAAGCAGCTTCAAGGTTTCTTTCAGACTGTGTTTCTCACAAATCACTCCCCTACTGCCAGTTGTGTCTGGGGCTCAAGGGCTTTTCTGCTGCCTCAGCTCTGACACAGTGGGTGGTGGAAGCAAAGCAAAGTGTGATGGTGTCATTAGCTGAGATTAAAGGTTTTTGTAAATGGCACAATGCATAATAAGCAGCAAGGAATACAACAGTTTATGACATGTTGGGGGGTTGCACAGATGTTCAAAACCGTTAAGATAAAAATACTTCTTTCAGACTGTAACTTTCTTGAGTGTGACAGTAGCAGTCCTGCAAAGTGCCAGCTGTGAAGGAAGTGTTTTCCTCTCTGTGGCAAAGGGCACACCTGTGATGCTCACCATAAACACTCTCAGTCCCCCAGGGACCCCCACTTCTCCCTTCCCTGTACCTCTGGTTCCAACTGTGGGTCTAGCAGAAGTGAAGCTTCCAACCTGGAACATGGATCTTCCTAAAAGAAACTTGCAATTGCCAATTAGGCCTTTAGGAAAGCAACTGTTGATGAAGTTACAAAAGTCCTAAATTGTGATGCAGATGTCCAATTGTTATTTTTGGTATATCTGTTTTGCAAAACACCCATTTGAAGCAAGAGTGACTTTTCTGGTGCTTGTACCCTGCAGACAGATCTCCCATACTGACTCCAGTGACATCACATGGGTCAGATATGCAGGACAGGGAGGTAAAGCCAGTCCTGGACTCAGAAGCTTCTCTCTGTAACACAAGAGTTAAGAGGAAGAGATGCTTGTGCCTTGACACTCACTTTGGAAAAGCTTGTGTTCAGAAGATTAACTATTTGGCTTAAGTGATGACTCTCATCATACACAGCAAAATTATGGTACCTAAGATAAATTGTGTCAAGAGTTTTACAGCAAGATCTAACAATATAAAATCAAAAAGACCTAACATTAATAGATTTAAATGCTGTCTTGGTAATCTTTGAAGGTTATAATAATTCACTCTCCAAAATTTGAAGGTGACCATATGCACTTAGAGTAGACCTGGCTTTTCAGCAATTATTGTAATGATTCTTCTAGACGTTTTCACAGTGGGACTCTGTAAATGTGTTTTTCATTTTTTGAAAAAGCACCATTTTTCAAAATGAGAGCAAAACTAATTCCAGTATCTCTCCAATACATTTCCAGCATTTATTACTTATCAAGAAATTTGTCTCAGCTAACACAGTAACTATCCAGGCTATAAAACTGTAAATTAGTAATTATCTAAAGGCAACCAAATAGTTTTTGATCAGCTTTAGATATTATATACTTACAATATAATTAATATCATTTTGTCCCAAATTTTTCTTGGGGTTTTGTTTATCCAAATCATTAATAAATGAATATGTACCATCTTCTTTCCTGTACTAGGAAAAAGCAAGTTTCTTGGGAAGTTAGTTACAGAGCCATGTTCTCTGAGTTAACACATATAGATTTACAGTAATGTTGTCACTATTGCTTAACAGGAATTCATGGTTAAGAAAAAATTGAAGATATAATCTGAATTTCAACACAGATTGTTTATCATCACAAGCCATTTTGCCTTCTCACATTATAATTACAGCACATTAATTGCTGTACAGCAGCATCAGTAGAGCTGTTGAAGTGACATGACACAGTGACATGACACAGTGGCATTTGCCAAGATGAGAAGGTAATTTCAACAACCTGAATCAGTGTGAAGTCATGGCAGGCACAGGGCGGAGGAAAGATTTCCTTGATCGAGTTTTTCAAGCTACTCAGTAAAACTTCATGCATATGAACCACACAAAAAACTGGGAGAGTATTCACTCATAGTTCCATGAGGAATTAAGGTGCATGTGGGTAGACTGACCCTAAGGAGAAGGGGACCAGCACCCTTCACAAGCCACGAGGCCAATCCAGCTGTTCTGCACAAGACCAACAGGAGAAGGCTCAGAGGCAGCACTGGAAGCACCTCTCCAGCCTTCTCTGGCATTTGGCCTTGCTGACAGGAGTCAGTCTGCACAACACAGAGGGTGACAAAGAGCATCGTGTAACAACTCACTGTTCAGATCCTCACTGCTGCAGGAAAACACTGCAAAAGCCAGAAAACCTCCAGCTCCTCCTTAGCTCTATGAAGAGCTGACCTTCACACACCAGGTGCTTGAGCTTGCACACCTTGTAAGGCAGATTCTCTTCCAAGTAGCTCCTGAAGACCACAGCAGCAAAGGTCACTGCCCCTGGCAATGCTCCATCCTAGAGAACTCCACTTCAGCTTGGTTTCACATGAACACCATTATTCAAGTGCCAGCATTAACCTCCACCCAGTGATAATTCAGTTCCAACCACCCATTGTATTTACATTTCTGTTAATTACAATAAAAACAAATAGAAAAGCTAACTATAAAACACATGCTGATTAACAGCAACACTGTGAAAACTTTAACAAACTATTTGTCCTGTAGCTTCAGACTGCACATATAGCTAACAAAAAATTCCACTGAAGAACTGTGGTCAAAACTAAACTAACCAGACAATGTTAAAATGAGTATTTAAGGACTCTAATTGAAAAAAACCCCAAAAACAAAAACCAAAAAAAAACCCCACCAACGAACCAACAACCAATCCCCAAGCTATTATAATTTAAGAAGTTTTTATTGTATTATGAGCTTAAGATCAAGCCTCAAAACAAATTTTAAAAAAGTCCAGACAGCTTCTGGCTGCAGAGGCAGAAGCTGCTGCAATCAGCTGAGTGAGTCTGTGTGTTTCAGACCCCACATTTTAAGGCAGTGAGAAAAAGCTCCACATTTAACAAAGACATCAACTCTTTGGGTTTCCTTATTTTAGCCTTCTGTTTCTAAATAAGCCATGCACTTCCCGTGCTTTCTAAGCAACACACTTCCAGGACCTTACTGAAAACCCTTGTAAATATCTCATGTATCCAGAGTAGCAAGTAGTTCTGCTACTACAAGTAACATCAAAGAAAGATACTATACAGAAGCCACTAGAAGAAAGTTACTGAATACAGATCCTTGAACATATTGCACATCTCCCAGGAAACTGATAAAAATCAACTTCCAAGGCATCTGTGTCCTGCTGCTAACCTCCTTTTCAAAGCCCCAGTGCTTCCACTCCATTTATTTGCATCTTTCTTTTCCATCTCTTTAAACATCCAGCTCAGTATTAGAGGCCATGGAATTTCTTCTGTTTCTTTAAGATACTGAAAATCAGAATAAATTGAAAAAAGTCTTCCTAATTCAAGCTGTCAGAATTTGATGACTATGCTAATTATTTTTTCACATTTAGTCTGAATAGAACTCTGATTATCGTTTTTTTACAAAAACCCTAAACCTACAGAGTTTGTAATTTTTATTTTGACACCTCACTAAAAGGCTTTTAATCCTTTAATGTCCCTAAGTGATTACAATTTGAATTGCTATATAGCTGTATCTTTTATAATATTAATGAAAAAGTTGCAGTAAGGGATATGTATCTAAAAATATAAACCTTTTAAAAGTTAACAAGCCTTAGCATGAAGCAATCATGCAATGTAGGACAATGTGTTTGCTCTCCATTGCAGTGTAGAAGGTTGTGTGTGTGACCTACTTCCCAGCTTTTCTCAGACAATTTACATACTACATTTACACCCCAAATCACCTCCTTGCTGAGATTGAGTTTTGCAACAGTTTAGGCTAAATTTGGTCCAGCTCTTTCTCAGACAGGACTTTGAGCTGCCTGCCAGGTTCTGCAGCCTGTGGGTTGGGTGCAGCTGATCCAGCCTCTCTCACATGACTCAGGTCAGGCTTAGGTAACCAACCATCTGCTCCAACCAGTCAGCAGCACACGGGTGCAGCCTTAACCAAACAAGCTATTTCTGGCAAGCCACAGCAGCCCAAGGCTAACAACCCCCATTTCCCTCAATATGGACAGAAGACCCTCCCTGTAGGGAAGAACGGCAGCTAGGAACCAACAGGATTGCCAGTCTATATTTGTCCCAAAAAATCCCTGTATGCATGAATTATCTGAAATGTTAAACTCCTCACAAAGACACAGAAAGGCAAAATAAAACTGAATTCTTCATGAATTTCTAAGTCATCATCTATTCCCAAGACCAAATTCAACCATAAAAAATAGCAAAAGTAACGTCATATTTATAATTAACAAACTTCAATCTATAAAAAGAATAGATTTTATTTTCTCTCAGATTAAAATATATTCATTATCCTTAATAACACTCAGGTTAAATTAATTAATTTAATTATAAAACAAAAAGCAACAGAAAGCAGCCTTCTGGTTTTTTTTAATGTGAGAATCAAATACACTAATCGAGGAACATCGGGGTTGCACTTTATTTTAAATATTCATACCATTCCACAGCAGAGATTTAAAAAAATAGAAAAGGTAGATAATATATTTCTGTGTATTCAAAACTTTAATAACATGAAAAACTATGTTCTGTATATTCTATATTCTAAACCTTAGCGTGTAGAACTCAAAAATATATACACAGAATGTATCAATAGTTCCAAAAAAGTAAGGAAGTGACATAATCAAGCAGTGATCATAAAACAGCTGTACTTAAATACAAAGCTGTGATACTTTCAAAATCAGAAATGAGGGATGAGTCCAGCAAGAAATAGTTTAAATACTTTAATGTGGCTCTCATTAGAATAGTTCTTAACTTTTAAATTTAAATGCTGCAAACTGACATGAACAAAAATGAAAGATTTCTAACACTGCCAGTGAATTTTAAAAAAGCATTTTCTAGGAGATAAAATTTAATCTTCTCTCCTATGAAAATGTAAGTTATGAAGCAGTGTAAAGTATTAGCAAATAAATCAGTTGGGATGACACTGTGTTACAAAAAAAAAAACCAAACAAGAAAAATGTCAAACTGAACATCTTTTTGTGTAAGGGGCAAATTTAAAATGAGCCTCCTCTCACAAAGGGCACAGGGCACACAAAATCTCCTTAATTTCTTGAGTTGCCTTTTAATCAATAAAATTAATGTACATTTTATATAAAGACGGAACTTTGTGAAAAACAGATGTCCAAAACCAGTACTGAAGACAATTTATACATCTGAACCAGAAAAATAGATAGGGAGACAGGAATTAAATTAAAACAGATGAACCTAAAATGTAGCAGAAGTAACCATAAGGCTACAGCAGCAGGTTTGTGTGTATTGTCTGAATTATGTTACAACCAAAGTTACAGGAAAAAAGAGACTATTTTCAATCCTACATAATATTTTGAAAAAGCTAAAATCTCAGGTATAATATACATGTATACAATTATATTTGGAATTAACTTATTTACAAATTTTATACAGGGACAGGCTCTTTGTACAAACTCTATTTGCACAAACTTGAGTCATAGAGTCCTACCAAAGTGAAGCAAAGCAATGATCACATAAATAATGGTTTACATTACTTGGACTTTCTCGTATCAGGTCTATGAACTGAAGTTACAAAATATACATATTTGCCTTTCATACATATTGCTTTTTACATACAAAAAATCACTTAAGGAAAATAATTTGTAAAGTGTTAAAATGTGTAGAGTTTGACAGCAGAAAATCTAAGTCCTGCCATATGGTTACAGTCTGGAATTAACTGCATTTTTTCCATTATGTTACACATTTTTAAAGTAATAAAACAAGAAACATTTGCATCCATAGGGCTGTGTATTTCACTAATACAAAAAAACTTCCTGTATTTTCATAATATCTTTACGACACAGAGGGCATTCATTAAGCAATTGAGCACATTCCTTACAGGCAACCAGGTGACCACAGGGAATGAAGACAACAGACACATCCTTAGCCATACAGATTTTACAGAGCTTTTCTTCCTGCAAACGTCGTAACTTCTCTTCAGTACTGAGGTCTAAGGAAAATAGACACATAAAAACAAGTTAACATATTTACTACCATTGAATCTCATTATTTTTTTTCTCTTTACACACAAGGACAAGGTGCTCTTCATATGATTTAAAGGTTACACCCTTAAAAAGAACCAAGAAGAACTACAAGAGAGGAATCCTAGCTGCAGCATGGAATCCTCTTTTTTTATTTCCCCTTCTATGCCATTACATTTCCCAGGCCAATGCAAGCAGGGAGTACATCTATCTGTATTGGTAAGAGCTTGAAATACCTATAGAACTTAGGATATGCATATTTCAATCAGGAACCATTCTTTTCACAGACCTCTCTCTGACAAAATTTCCCCAAAATTTGAGCAGAAGGTGAAAGAAAGGCTCATTCCTACTGGTTAAGTCATTTGGATTTTATTTCTTTTTCTGAGTTTTCCCAATGAGAAAATAAGGATGTGACTTCCCTGTCCTCATTTTCAAAATGCCCATACTTCAAAAAGCTTAAAATCTGTAACACAGAAAGAATAAATCTGGCATTGTACATGAGCTCTTTATTATTCCAATATGCCCCATGTGAAAATACAAAATTCAGACACCTCCCCCTGCCACTTGGGGGAAGCTCTGCACAGCCAACCACCAAAATAAGGTCCAGTTGCACTGCAAGTTCCTCTTCCCCCATAATGCCCTGTTAAAAATCTTATTAAATGAGTGGGTTGGTAAGATCTCATCTTATCATGACAACCAGATGGTCTCTGCCCTCCCTGTGAATTCACCCATATGCTTGGCTTAAATGTCTCCTGAATCAGAACTCCTGCATTTGGTCTTTTTGCAGAGTGCACCACAAGGGCTTTCTGAGCATGACCTGCGTGTCCCAGCAAAGGTGGAACATAAATAACTGAACAGAAACACCACTTAGATGCACACTTGTTCTTATTGGCCAAGAACAAAAATACTTCTACCCCAAGCAAAATGATACACTGTAAATAAATGCCCCCCCTCTGTGACCTTTTCACATTGAATACACCAAATACAGCAGCGCGTCCCTGGGTCTATTTCACTTTGCCACATCTATAGATCATCTTATAACTATATTCTCGCTTTTATTTTTAAATATTATTGTCACAATTTTGGCTTTTTTTAGCACATACAACCTTTACCAGAAGCACACTAAACTGTCACTGTTACACACCTGTGAGATACCAATACTACTTATTTTAGAGATGATGTTTATAAATGCTGCTACACTCAAATATTTCAACACCCTGTTTGTTCAGGTTTTTTGGTTTTTTTTTAATGTCTCAAACCAAAGGTCTTTAAATTTAATTTACAATACTGTAAATTTACTATAGGTAAGACTGGGATCAGAGGGTAAACAGATAACATTAAAAAATATTTCACAGACTAAAGAACTGATATGAAAGTACACACAGAGGTTTTGTAACTGAATAAGCTCATCTTGCTCAACTGGGATTTCATTTGGTTCTTCATCCCTTGTATTTTCTTTATGAGCACTTAAGTCTGCTACCAGATCCTCAACAGATGTGTGACTTTCTCCAGTCATCTGCAATCTCTTTTCCATGGTGTTCCTAATCTCAGACAAACTGAAACCCATGGCTATGGCACTTTGTACCAAAGGATTCTGTAAGAGACCATCTAAAACAAGAAATTAAAAAGAAAACAAAAACACTTTAAGAAGGATGAATCTGATTATCTGACAGTATTGACTACAGTACTCTAAGACACATATTTGCAAACAAATATGTAATCAAAGGAAGCATATTTCCAATTTGAGAATTTTGCCAATTGTAAAGACTGCAGATTTGAGGTTTTTTTCTATCCTAGCTTTCCCAGTCTCCCCTCATCTATTTATATTATAGAAATCCTCCTAAATTTGCTATTAAAGTCAACTACTTCAAAATAAATAACATGTCTCATAGAACTACCATCACAAATTTTGTAGCTGAATGTCAAATGACATTAATCCAAAAAGGCAAAATGGATAAGTCACATTACATCAATTTTAAATCAGTTCTGAGAAGGAAAAATCCTCATACATGTGTTGAGAGAAACCAGTAAATAATTTGAATTTATAAATCCACAACACAGCACCACCAACAAGTAAGCAGGTCTATCCATGGCAAGACACAACATCACTTTGGGAAACCACTTGTTGGGCTTTCCCCTTCCTTTTACTTATCAACATTGTTCAAATAGCAAAACTTTTGAATTTTTAATTTTTAAAAACAAAAACTTTTTTTTTAAAGGCTCTTTTGTTTTAACTCTCATAAATGAGCAGTATGGGAGAGATTTCTAAGCAGGTTTTGTGCAGCCACTCTTACTATCAATAGCTCCCATTCCCTGCGATGAAGCTGCTTGATTGGCCTCCTCCTACCCCTTTGATTGTTTTGTCTTTTTACTGCTTGCTATTTGTGAAAAGCATTGCAGGAATGTGTAATTCTGGAAGACATAATAAACTACTTCAGCTTGCTCAGCTTCCTGGTCCTTGCCACTGGACAGACCAACTCTTCCTGCCATGAAGAAGGGCTGGTTCTGGTCAGTGTTTAGCATTCATCCCACAGCACTACCAATTCCATACTTGCTGCACACTCACTACCTCTAAGACTCAGTCCTATACAACTTCTTCCATGGTTCACAATCTTTACTTAACTATATTTACCAAAATGTAATTATATTTCCTCTAAGAGGAATAAAATGCACTCTGCAGTTCTTTAGAAGCAATGAAGTAATGGAAGAATATCATCCAACATTTTGCCTGTAGTGCTTTATTTTAAAACGTAATAGGGTTACTTTTAAAGTTAACCATTCCTGTCACTATACACTCAAATATGGATATTCCAAAATAAGGGGAAGCTGTTTGTTTTAAACAGATACCTTTAGGAATTATTGTCCCTTCAGCAGCTTCTGTCTAAAAGTGAAATATAAAGAAACAAAATTACAATTCTGGAGAAAGTAGAAGGAAATACATACAGTTACAAAATTAAAAAATAGCTATTTGATCTCAAGTTATTTTAGTGACTAAAACTATTTCATCTGCTCTGAACATGATCAGCATTTTGTTATAATTTTAACCCATCTCTGCAATAACCATATGTACACAATTCTTAGTCTACAAAAGAATTCTAAAACATTATCAGTTTTACATTTTAGTGACTATACACAAGTTTAACAATGTTCTACCAACAAGAAAAGAAAATGTATCTGCTATTATTCATCATCCACCTTAGGCTCCCAGGCTGTAAAACAAATGGCACCTGTTCAGTATCCAATATCCAACATTCCCAAGGTGCCCTGGCTGGGATCCATAACCCAGGCCATGGAGAACTGGGAGATGGCTACACTCTGATTGACAGAGCCAAAACACACTGCAATTCCTTCACTTCCTGCCACTCAAAGTGGCAGCAGGTGGATTAAATGATAGGCATGTAATTAAAAGGTAACTTCATATAAAAATTATATTTATTTTTTGTATTTCAATAAAATTATTAATAAGCAAGAAACTTACTGTTGAATCCGTACATCCATCTTTCAAGTGAACATTATTTATAAATTCTATCCCCTTTTCATTCCTCACAAATCTGCACCTAAAAATAACAATATTTAGATTTAATAGAACTGCATTAGCAGCAAAAATTTGTTATATAACTATGGAAGCTTTGACAAATTTCCTACAACATACAGATTGCCTGCTTTTAAAATCTCTAAATGTTTAGTCAACCTCTGTAATGTCACTGTAATATTTCTAAGAACACTTAAACACTTAAGCAGTACTTATCTTTCTCACATTTTTGGTAAAAAAGAAAGCTTAGGAGTTGTTGTCCATGACAGCTCATGACAGATTTCTAAACATAAAGGCTCACTCAAATGAAAAATAAACATTTCTTTTAGTCTTTCACAATCAAAGCAAACAGTCACTGGTGAAACATGTGCCTTCCATGCTTTCTTTCATTATCTTCCAGCCAGCCTTAGCCACTGGGCAGAGCTCTTCCCTACCAGAAGATTTCGGGAATGCCACAACTCCTTGACAAGAGTTCTCCAGCACCAGCAGTTCCTTCACCTTCAGGAACAACTGCTGTAAGACTGCCACTGAGGCTGATGTGCAAAACCTCAGAACAGATTTTAAACAATATTGGCAGTCTTTCTAAAAACTACTTCTGCTCCTGCTACTACTAGTACTGTCTGAAATCCTTAATCCTTTCAAATTAGAGAGAACTATATTCTATATTCCATGGCACTAACCCACTTTGGGTTTGTTTGCTCTGTGGCAGCTATTTAGTCATTTTGTATCTTGTATAAGTTACAAACCTTTACAATACAAAGCTATTAAAACAACCATTACAATGTAGCAATTTGATAACAAGCAAAACCCCTCAGATACATATTGACAAAACCACAGCATTCTTGCTGACAAAGCAAACATTGGTTAAATCCAGACACGTCTCTTCCCTTTAATAATGTTACAAATAAGACAAAATTATTTGCATAAATCTAAACATTATTAAACCATAATCAACCTTCTCAAGCCTTTATTAGTATGCATTGCCATTAAAGTGCAATATACTGTAAATAAGACTCAGACACACACAAGGGATACCTTACCCAGGAAACCATTTGGCATGTTGATCCCAAGGGTCCTCATTTTCCTTCCATTCTTTCAATCCTCCACCACAGTGGAAACACACAACATGATCACCATTACCTGAGGAAACACACAAGAATGAAGTTGCATACTTTGTGCAGGCATAATACCAAGTTTTCAACTACAATGTTACATTAAGAAAAGAAGTATTGCTTTTACTGATTTACAATTTCAGTTGAAAATAACTCAACTTTAACAGAGGACAACACACATGATTTGAAACAAATGTTCACGGGAGAACTGAACTTAATGAAACACAAAATAAGAGAAGCAAATTTCTTGAATTTTATTTTAATAAGTAATTATATAGATAAAAAAACAAAAGCTGAAAATAATCTGTTATCATGGAGCTCTATCCAATGGTAAACAAGCCTGAAGATGCCTGCCACAAAGAATGAGAGATGTTTACATGGCTTTGTGGTCCTCTATTTCCCATTAAGATCAACAGGCCCTAACCAGCAGTAGCAAAACCAGCTGAGGAGAACTGCATCCTCTCTGTTCTAGCACTGTGCCCACTGTGATCCAAGACTGCCCCAGAAACTGTTTAAATATTGTTTTTATTGAATGAGAGGAGGTATGGGTGGTGTTTCCACAGAGAGCTAAATTCTCCTCAGGCCACAGGGAGCAGTTTTCACAGAAGTCACCTGAAGAGCCCTCAGTCTGATAAGCTGGAGCCCAGTTAGTGCAACTCTACCATACAGATCTTTTGGTACTTCCATGAACCCAAGGAGAAATCAATAAAATAGTTCCAGTGGGTACAAATATTGCCCATTTATAACCTACACAGGAATATAGCAAAGATTTTATTTATGGCCACAAGCAAAATAAACATAATTATACTATAAAGTTCTGAGACTTAGCAAGAGAGAAGTCAAGTAAGATGAAAGCAAGAAATTACCCCAGATAATCCCCTTTTCCTTGTGACTGAGTAGGAGCAATACTTTGCACTTGTGCATTATCTCTCAGTGTGAGATTTCAAAGGGCTTTAATGGTATTGTGAAATTCCATCTAATTTAGAAACCAATGGTCAGAGATGGTGCCTGATCCAAATCAAACCCTACGTGTCAAAGAGTAAAAGCTCTTCCACTGGCACCACTGTCTTTATAAAGTAGGCACTAGTGGTATTTGCTGGTTTTGGGTGTCCACATGCCATGATAATGCAAACTCATGTTAACTAAAATGACACACAACCTGGATTCTGGACTGTCTTGCTCACAGGCTTTTGTACAGGCCACAGGCCCATTCCTTACACCTAAGGTCTGGGGGACAGCACTTTGTTTCTTAAAAATTATTAACTCAAGTCATTGGCATTGTGAAAGATGTATTATAAAGGTTCTAACAGGCAAAAAAACATACTTGGTTGTTTTACTGCTAAGAATAAATTTATGATCAAGTCCACACTTTGCGAGTAAACATTCTCATTACAATGTATGCAATTTTACATAAGAACTGTGAAAAGTAGATTACAGAGTAAAGAGATTCTGGCAAATTGTTTTGTTGGACAATGCCCTTTTCTGACCCACAGATGGGGCAATTGAGAGGTGTTTTAAAAAATTTCATTCCATTATCAGTCTCATGAGAAGGGTGAGACAATACACATGTTATAATTCATGCTATCACAATCAGAAGTCAGCTATTTCTTCTCTACAAACCTATTTCTCACATTGTTCCATATAAAAATTTTTTAAAATGGGATTTTTTTCCATAACAAGACACTTCCTCATGTACAATTTCTTTGTAAAAGGTATTAGTCATTTCAAGGTCTGGCCTACCTGTGCTATAGAACCCAGCTTCTGCAAGTTGCTCCTTGTCAACAGGATACATCCAAGATAAAAACGTTTGTAAACGTTTTCCATATTTTGCCATAGAGGGATTCCTTGGGTACTGTGCATTGTTCAGACCACTTACACCAAGCTCAGAAGGAACAGATTCACTTGAAACATTTCCTACATCCCGTCCCAGGACAAAAAGGCATTTGGGAAAATGCCTCTTGTGTTCTGACCAAGCTGTGTCACCGGGTTCCCAGTTCTTCAATTTTCCACCACAACAAAAACATGCCACTTGGTCACCAACACCTGTATAATAAAATCCAGCATTAGCCAATTCCTGTGGTGTCAGCTGGCCATTGAGGGGCCAGTTGTGATAAGACTTTAATCTTGTTTCTTCACTGCACATAGCAGGGTTTTTAGGATACAAAGTGTCTGACATATCCACAACCTGCCTAGTTCTCAAAAGGTAATCTGCCTCCACATCAGGGTTATCCAGAGCACACGGGAGGGCTGCATTGCTGGTACCATTTTCAGTTCCATTCTGGTAGTTCTGGGTATCAGGATCCATGTCACTTTCCAGAAAAGCAGCTTCAGTAATAAACTTGCAGTTGGGGGCAAGCTGTTTGTGTCTCTCAACTGCAGAATCCCCAGGCACCCATCCTTCAACAGTAGTATGGCAACTGAAGCACTTCACTTTGTCACCTTCTCCAGTATAAACAAAGCCAGCTTGGGCTAGAGCCAGCACAGAAACAGGACAGTCCTGTGGGAATCCCACAAACGTTCCCCGTCGCTCCCGTTCCTGCGCCCAGTCCTGGGCCCCGTCGGTGTCCGCAGAGGCTCCCGAGCTCGGGGGGACATTGCACGTCATCTCCTCACAGGCAGGGCTCCCCTGCACGTTTCCTAAACAAAGAACACGTTTGAATTTCCCAGACAGAAGGATAGACCATACCCATATACAACCCTGGAAAATGGCTAAATTCAACTACCATCCTTTATGTATTAAAATTACAACTCCTCCTCTTCTCCCCCATTTCATCCCTGCCTGCATTACCTGCCACACAGAGGCAAACACCAAGGTATTAAAATCAAATAACAAAACTTGTAAAGAAAAGCAGAAAGATCAAGATGTCTTAAAGGCCTATAAACATTTACCTGGAGAACACACAGGTTTATAGCTTTACAAGTATGTTCTATTTCTTAAGAAAGATTGCAAGAATTAAGTCAACAAAATACAAATAAAAGTTCTGGCCAAAATCATGCCAAAAGGCTTCTGAACCTGAAATACAAAGCTACTAAATTTAAAATACTGATCTGAGCCAGTCTATAGTTGCAAGATTTCAGAGCTCAGTTCTCAAACACAACTATATATTAACCTCATATGAAGGCCATCACATCCCTGCCCATTACAGGTGGGCAGACACTGGTAAAACAGTCAGCAAAAAGAAAAAAGCTTTTTTACTTTTCTTATATTGCAAAGACACACCTCAATTTATATTTTAGCAAAGTATCTTGTGAAATTAACTATAAAATATTTCACTGGTTGAAGTGCTGGGCATTGCTTTAAAGATCAGTGTGTTGGGAATACCCAGCACCAGTGTTCATGTCCAGCATACTGCTTCCACTTTCCCACACCCTGCCTACACCCTCTAGAAAAATTCCTGTGCTCCTGCCATCACCATCACCCCAGCTTTTCCTCCCTCCCCTACCTGAAGAAATGTCATTTTTCTTAGCACTTGTCACACATTCCTACCCCTGCCTATACTTTTCCAGGGTGAGTACCAGCTGCCAGTTCTGCCTCATGTCCCTTCTGTGCCAGAAGGCTGCTCAGAGCACTCAGACAAGCCCCATCTTAGCTGAGGATGAAACAAAGCAGCTTGGCTACAGCAGTTCTTGTGCAAGAACCACAAATTGACAGTGTCATCACCTTCCTCCCAACATGGATGAAGTCAAAGCACAGTAAACATTCCTGTCTTGTCCAGACAAGTGCAGTGATACTATTAACTTAAAAACTCTTGGCTATTGCTAATCACATCTTAGAAGTGGTAAATTAAATTATGAGACTGCCCAACTAAACTTCTTAGCACAAAGCAGTTCAGCAAATAGCAAAAAGAAAGGCATGTAAGGAAAACAGAGTATGTGCTTAACTGAACAAGTGTTCTTCTCCATTTTCTGTAAGAATACTGAAATATATTTATTTCCAGTCTGTATAAGGTAGGCCAGCACACAAAAATATAGCTTCCTCAAGACCTGCATTAATATTGATTATACATTCTGGAATGCAGATGTTACAATGATTACTTCTGTAACACCACATTTAGCTTCTACAAAACCTTTTTTAGGGTTCAAAAAGGGAGGAGGAAATTAAAATGCCTATGTACTGCAGGATTGCAGCATCCTCTGCCAAGATGACAAAGACAATGAGGCTGTGAGCAGGTGAAGGAAACGTGACGTCAGCCACCTGGCACGGGTGCTTCATGTAATCATGGATCCAAACTGAGCACCAGCCTTAATTCCTTCTGTCTGTCACTTCATGACTAATGTAATAACACTCCAAATTATACTGTGCCTTTCTGGTTTAACTTAGCAAATTCAAAAATAGCATCTGAATAAATTGCATTGACTGACCTACAAATCTGACCTATATGCTTGTTTCGACTTTGAAGGGCAAAGAAACCCAAACCAGTAATTACATTTAGTAATATGAAAGTTGTCATGAAACATGTATTTTTATATACACATATCTATTGAAAACAATTGGGTTTTTTTATGAAATCTTAAAAGCTTTTATGTTTATTGCTCATGTTTATTTTCTTATAAAGCCTTACTTTAAAGCCTCTAGAACTGTTCCTGTAAAGATCTGAAGTGACCTTAAGCATCTATCACTACTACACTGCATTCATGAAAGAGCTGGTATTACTCAAAACCAGTTAGCTGCATGGTAATTTTTTGTCTGCATGCCTGAAAGACTTTCTACAAGAACACAAACAAAGCCTACCTCACATCCTTCAAAAACTCCTTCTCAAACTGTCCATTGAAAAAACCAAACCAAACATATATGGCTTTTGCTGTATGAATAGCAGTATACCTCTATTTCTATTATATTTATATAGAAATGAGTTGTGAAACAGTGAAAAAAAATATTCCTATTTTAATTTTTTGCTTTATGTACATTAATTTTTTTCTACAATGCCACGAATACTTCAAAAATCCTTTGTTAACATGGTGAATAAAAAAGATATTATGCCCTCCCCATGGTGATAATGAAAATATTTGCCACATTTGGATTCTCTGGAGTCAATCCTCACAATCCAAACAGTATGAAAAGCATGTACCAAGAGAGCAATAAGTACTGACACAGGGGGTACAATCACAACAGATCAATTCTTTAATATGAACTAGCTGCTTTTTCAAATTATATCAACCACATAATTTAATCATGGTCACTTGGAGCAGAAAGGTTCAGGTATCACTCTAAAAGCCTCACCTAACTCCTGCAATGACAGAAGCAGGGCCAGTCCCTCTCACGAAGAGGCAAGGTTTGACAATGCTCCAGCCACACCACACCTTCCCTTACAGCAGCCCTTGAAACATGGCTGGTTTACATTTCACTATATCTATGTAGTTTTATCTATGAGAAACATCTTTATCAAGCACTGAGGCAAACTCCTTGCCTGTGTAAGCACTGTTTCATATACAACATTAGTACTACTTTAAATAAAGTATCATCTTCAATTATTTCTATTTCAAACAACTAGTAGTTAAAAGCAACTACTCAAAGTGTAAAATTACAGCTAGCTTAGGAAGACTACTTCTGTACATGTTTTTTAGCAGCTGCCTAACTCCAGTTAGTTGGAATAATGATCTAGAATGATATCTGGCACCATAACAGCACTCAGACAGATATTAACTGTAGCAGAAAAATGAGTGAGGGTAAATTTTTTAAATAGTTTAGAGCTAAGAAACATAAACTCACAAAAATCTGCCACCTAAAATGGGCACACAAGACTTTACAATGTATACCAGCAGCCAACCTGAGGTCAGAGTACACTCCATGTATACTGAAGGAAATGAAGCCATTTTGCATAGGTTTTAATTAACCACATGAGAATTAAAGGTAGAAGTTCCAGAAATGTTACAGATCATCTTCACTTGTAAAACCTAGATATTTCAACTATTATTGAAGCATTATATATATTTTTATACAGTGAGTAAACAAGTCTATTTTAGCCTGAAAGGCTTCCAGAAGATAAGCCAAGCTTAATCCTGATTTTAAACATCTGAAGGCTCTTTGCCACGAGACACCACCCTCTTTCAACCTGAATTAGCAACCTATATAGCCCACTGATTATGTTTCAGAAGAAAAAGTAGAGACAAAAATATATAGCAAAAATGTTAACTTATTCAAAATGCAAAATTGTACATGGTGGATCTGCAAAACAAACATGTTTAATTCAGACTTAAAAATATTAAGAGGTATTTGATTTTATGCAAAAATACACCATGATCATATTACCTAGATTTGAAAAGCTTCAAAGGAAATGTACAAAACTCACTTTTCCTTTTAAGTATATTTCACTAGATGTGATTATTTCCATCCTTAACCCCAAACTAGACTGGCATTACAAGGAGTTATTTTTAATTCATTTACATGACTAGCACAGCAGTAACCTCCAAGTCAGAAATCTCCTTGCTCAGCCTCCTGTTCCTGACCAAAGGGTACATGCTAGTATTTACTGTTGGCTGAATTTTGAAATGTGAGTAGTGCACCAAGTAAATATCAAACAGAACATACTGTACCAGCTGACACACAGATTATGCATATGTCACTTCAATGAACTTCAGTTTCTGCTTGCTCAGCTGCAATTAGATCAAGGAAGGTGCATGCTGCTAACTGAAAACCTACCTATAAAGATTAAAATTACCACAAACATGATATATTTAAACAGTGTTTGAAAATTTCAGTGTATTTATATAATTATCAAGAGCCATTTAAAAAAAAAAAGTTCTGTTTAGATATTTTTTATTTATTTTAGAGAGAGGGTGTGTATCTACAGAATGCCTCCTGATTCAGTGCCAAAGCTTATATAACCCTATCAGCTCAGCTTTATTTGTCTGTTCTTCCAACAGGTCCTGCTTAGCCTCCCATCAGGGTTTGTCATCACAGGAAGTCAGTCAGCTGCTCAAGGTTATAGCAGGCTATTATATCCTCCTAATTTTTGACTTAAGTCACAAAGACTTTCATGCTCTCTCTGTCTTCAAAATGTACATAACCAGGCCAACAGAAACATACCATTCTGAGAAGTATTTGCACACTGTGATTTTCTTCATGAAGAAGTCATATGGGCATGGAATAGAGAAATAAACAAAAAAGATGACTTCATGGCTGCTAAGGGCAGAGAAAGAAAATCCTTTTGGAGAACTTCCAAGTTAAATGTCATCAGAACTTTGGCTGCATGTATGAGAGGGAAGGAGTAAATACCAGCTTCTGTATGAAAAACTGGCAGGCTGTAGCCCAAGTAAGATACTGCTCTTGTGGCTAAAAAGCAAAAAAAAGAAAAAAACCTGAGTTAAGAGGGGTTATTAAAAAGAACAGCCCGTAGTAAAATGTGCCTATTAGAATCTGCAGTGCCCTGAGATGCGCCTTTCTTATGAGCTGAGCTTCAGCTTTTAGTGCTACATCTTTCTTTCGCAAATAATTTAAACTTCTAGCTGAAGAAAAATATGGAAAAAGAGGGCGTTTTTCATCAGGGAGATATTATGATAAGAAACTTCAGCTACAGCAACATGATTCATGCCACAGCAGAACTGCTGAACCTCCTGGATTCCAAGGCAAAGCTGCAGAAGCACCGGGCAGGCACCTCCAGCCTCGGCCTCTGGCGAGGGCGTTCCCTGCCCCGCCAGGGCCGCCGCCACAGCAGCCACGCTGCGATCATCGATCATCGCTGTCAGAGCTGCACGGAGGGAGAACAGCACCCCGAGACCCAGCTGCACTGAGGGAGAGAGAACAGCACCCCTGAGATTCAGCTGCACTGAGGGAGAGAGAACAGCACCCCGAGACCCAGCTGCACTGAGGGAGAACAGCACCCCGAGACCCAGCTGCACTGAGGGAGAGAGAACAGCACCCCTGAGATTCAGCTGCACTGCGGGAGAGAGAACAGCACCCCGAGACTCAGCTGCACTGAGGGAGAACAGCACCCCGAGACTCAGCTGCACTGAGGGAGAACAGCACCCTGATTCCTTCTGGAGTCACAGCAGGAATGCTTCACTATCAGAATAGGAAGAATCTGCATATATACATATATGTGTATATATATGTACTATATATATATACACATACATACATACATATATAAAGTGCATTTATACACACACAGCCCTCATCATCTTGTAAACTTGGAAATCTCTCTTGGATTATCCATCATATTTTACTTTTATCCATTATATTTTACTTTTAACTTTGACTTCTTCTAAGGAACTAATTCTAATATTTCACCCAAAACAAAATATGAAAGTTGTTCCTGTGGAAAGTACTCTGCTTGCCTTTTTATTTAATAAGAAACTCTCCAAATCATTGAAGAGGAAGGACAATGATCTGCAAGACATGTGCAGCTTAATTTTACATTTTATATGATAGGAGGGACACTCAATTCTAGCTTTGCAGCATGCCTTCTTCATAATAACAGCCTTTCAGTCTTCACACACAGCTATATTTTTCATGTTTAAAAATCTTCTTGAGCCTGACTTTCAATCATCATGCTCAGAATATCCTGCATTAGAACTCTGTAAAAAAGATCCCATGCTATGAAAAATAAAAAGCAGCAAAGGACTGGACATTTTTAAACAAAACAATACAAAAGGTACTCAAACAGTTTTCCCTAAGGAATTAGTATCCAATCAGACTAAGTATAGCAATGGACTAAGCAAAGCAGATACTGGTTTCATTGCTATTTTCCACCAATCTTTAGAACAAATTCCAATATTTACATTCCTGTTGGTAGGAAAAAAAAAGACGTAAGAAACCTCTTTCACATAACTTCAGCATTGTTTGTGAAGCCACAACTTCAAAGCTATGACAAAAAAAACATTTTAAAATTCTGTCCCTTGGACAAGTAATCCAAATTAAAATATAATCTAAAGCTGAAAGAGTCTGAGGTCAGGGAAACTCTGAAATGTTGTTAGATGTTTTATTAAAACTAGTAAGGGACATAAATTGGGGATACTCCTTAACATTCAAAGACAACAAAACAAAACCCTGGAATTAAAAACTAGAGGGCAGCAAAAAGGAGAAAGAATGTAAAGCAGACAGTTAAATCCCATGATCCAGACTTCTCTCTCCTAGGAAATTCTGTGTTTGATTATAAACTGGATTTCTGGAATTCTTCAGTTCCCTGCAGCTGTACCACCCACCTTGGGAGGAGAGCAACAGAGAGAAGTCCTATCACAGGTACACACAGCCAGAAATGGAACCCATTTCCATACTTCTAAAACTGAGATATGAACACACATTTCCTTACTTTTCTGATAACAAATGCAAGTCTGTTTCGTATCAGTGGGAGCAGTCAAAAAAACCCACACCAACCATCCTCATCAGCGTTCTTTCACTTTTGCTGCTGACTGCAAAGGCCAAGGTCAGAGGAGATGCAGAACAATCATTAACTCATTCCTTTGCCCTCCTTGGCCAGTGCTGTAGGTGCCAAGCTTTTCATAACAGGAACTACTTGGGATTCTTTAAAGAACCTCAAAGAAAACTGCAAACCAGTCAAGTAGATAGCAAAAGGAAGCAATTGAAAAAATTTTAAATATTCAGATAAAAGCTTAAGCAGCCAATTCATCACACAAAAACTTGCTTTCTTAGAGACAATACTTCACTGTTCTCTGTTACATGAGTGATTTACTTCAATGAGTAATTACGTAAATCTGCATCCAATGAGTAATTACGTAAATCTGTATTCTACTGCTCTTTGACCATGTATCAGATTAACAAAAAGGTATTTGACAAAAAGATAAAAGAGGTTTTTTCCTGCAGTTGGTTGCTTTTCCTTTAAAATTGGTCTACTGTAAGATCTTGCAGTTTCTAGATGTTCATTTAGGAAACTAAATTCTCCCTGTTAGCTACCTGAAGTATTTGCATTAAAATTGCAATTTAAGACTGTAGCAGTAAAGGGATAATGAAAGTAGTGCTGCAAACATGTCTACATTTTGCAGTAGATACAGATTAAAAACAGTGCAAAAATTACCCAAACCAAAATGCATACTTACACCCATTTATAGGGCTTTCTGCAGGAAAACAGAAGCATCAGACAAGTAGGACAGAAGCAGAAATACACTTACTGTTAAAGAGAAATATATAAGCATATAATCAAAGACATTGTGCAAAAGAGAACTGCTTGAAGTTAAATTACCAGTGAAAACAAAATACTTTGAGTGAACTTGTCCCTATAGAATTCTTAATAAATACAGTAATCGAACAAAACTGCATTTTTATTAACAAGAAGCAGTTCTAGAAAGTGATGGGCCTAATAAAAGTTAAAATAATAAAAGAGTGGGCAAGGAGAGATAATATTCACATATGCCAAAAGAACCACAGAGACTATAGAAGCGCTTATTAGCATAGGGAATTTTTCATCCACTTTGGCCAAGAGCAGCACTGAAGGTTCGGAAGGTTCGAGCCGGGCACGGCTCGGGACGGGCTCTGGGCTCCTCCGGGCAGCCCCGGCCCGGCCCGGCCCGGCCCGACCGCTCCCGCGGGCGGCGGCGCGCCCGTCCCCATGGCAACGCCGCACCGGGACCTCCCGCCGGCTCCGGCAGCGCCCGGGGGCAGCGGCGGCCGCACCGGCCCTCGGCATCCCCGGCACCGCCGTGGGGGCACAACCGAGGGACCGAGCCCCCCGCTCCACGCGGAGAGCCCCGCCGAGCCGCCCGGAGCGCTGAGAGCCCCCAGCGCGGGAAGCTGGGGACCCCGGCCCGCCTCCGGATCCCGCAGCCGCCCCGGTCCCGCCGCTGCCGTGGACACTCACCGGGCGCGTCCCATCCCGTCCCGTCCGGTGCCCGGCACCGGAGCCTCTCTCGGCAGCGCTGTCACCAGAAGATGGCGGTTCCCGGCAGGCTCAGCGCCGGGGAAGGAGCAGCGCCCCCTGGCGGGCCGGTGGGGGCGCGGCGGGCGGGCTCCCGCCGGCGGAGGGCGGCGCGTGGCGGCGGCGGGAGGAAGTGCAGAGCGGCCCCTCAGCCCGCGGCCCCTCAGCGCCGCTCCTCCTTCCCCTCTGGCCCCGCAGCCCCTTCGGTCCCCACTGCCCCGCTTCTCATCCCGCTCAGCCCCTCCGGTCCCCACTGCCCCGCTTCTCATCCCGCTCACCCCCCACAACCCCCTCAGTTTCCTCGGCCCCACTCCTCAGCTCCTTCCGTTTGTCCGTCCGGTCAGTGCCTCACTTCCCAGCGCTCCCGGCTCCGCGCCGGCCTCGCCTCTTCGCCCTCAGCACCTCCAGCATCCCCTCCATGCCACACTATCTTCTCCAAATGCTCATCCCAGCGCTCTCCTTGCTCTCACCTCTGGTCCCCGCAGAATTACAGCTTGTTGTGATTTAAATCTGTTAAACCATAATTTTTTTGGAACTTGAATTTTCCAAATCAGACGGAAACCTCAGGCTATTTTCTTTATAGCCAAAAATCATCTAATAATTCTCATGGCTAAGACTAAGATGGTCCTGTACATGAAAATGTTGCTTTAACCTTTTTCTGGTTTTTAAAATCTCAGGTGATCTCACTGCTGACCCAGCACATTTAACGTTGACAGGGTACTTGGCTATGGGGACTTGCTATCCTCAGGAAAACCCAGTGACTTGGAATAATGTTCTCAAACTTTTTTGGTTTTCCCCTCGTGCATGTCAACAGTAGGAACTCACATTTTGCAGACCATATATCCCCAAAGACTTGTGGCAGCTAGTGTGGACAATTTCAGGAGAAGCAGTGTAATCATACAATATATTAGAATGTTTGCAGATTCCAGGGCTTACACTGAAAGCCCTTTTGAGTAAGGACTGCTTCTCACTTTGTTTTCCAACACCTACTGAGACACAATTTGATTCAAAGCCTGTAGTTATTACAAGTAACTATAGTATAAGGTAAGCAATGAAATAGCAACAAACTCACTTTGATCAGAAAAAACTTGTAATGATCATTCAGTAATCAAAACCAATACTCACCTTAGGATGCAATTCCACATACCACTTGCTCTTTTTTCAGAAAAGAATGACCTGCAATCTAGAACATAATATTTGGTAATGCAGCACAGTGAGCTGAGCCTATAAGAAATAAACAGCTCTATTGCAGTACTGAGTCACATCCATCTAAACTTATTCCACATCTGTCCAAAGCCAAGATTATTTATTTAAGAGTCTTTGGCACAATTAGAGGTTTGCACCTTAACACTGCAATGTGAATATGAATATTTAATCTCCTAAATCCTTGTCATACCACATTATTAATACATTCATTAGCAGTGATTTTCACAAAGGGCTTTGCTCTATTGAGGTTTGATATTTGTCCAAATGAAGCAGATTGTTTTCAGAGGTCACAAAGTGGTTTTGCAAAGACCCACATTCAGGTTTTGATGTCTAAATCAAGAACTGTGGTAAAATTTAAATTGAAAAGCTCTCACCCCTGCAGGAGCTTGGATTAGATCGCCTCCCAAAAACCTTTCCATCAAAAAATATGAGATAAAATAACTGAAAAAATCGGATCATACCAAAAGTACAGTCTCTTTGAAATTTTCTTTACACAATCGTGCTAAAAATTTCAATCAGTTACAACCTGTTTGAGTCAGATAAACATAAACTGGACTTAGCACACAGTTCTTTGACACAAACTGTTTAGTCAACAATGGGTCAAGAGTCACAGAGGTTCATATGGGAAGCTCTGTTTATTGACATAATCCCTAAGAAGTTAATGTAATTTATTTCCTACTCATCTCATTGACTTGTCAATTGGACCATTAGTACCAAATTAATGAATAGAGTGAAAAAAGTTATGCAATCCAGAGCTGGGATTTCAGAGGTGCAGCAAAGAAGAAAATCAAATACGGAAAAATCACAAAATGGCAACTTGAAAAGGAACATTTTCTTGTGCATATGACAATAGAAAATTGAATAACTAATAAGTAACAGATGTCTGAAAGCTGTCTTTTCCCTTTAATTATATCCAGTGCTTTCAGTACCATTGGAAGAAGAGATTCAGTCATTTGATAGGAAAGCCATGCATTTCTATGCTGGTCCACAGAAAATCAAATCTAATTCTCTCTTCCAAAACAGTACAACATATTTTTCTTTTATCCACAGCATTTACTATTACAGCACATTCTTTCTATCTTTTTGTTGCAAGCAGGTGATAAATGTCATTCTCATTACATTTTCATGAAGGCAGTGGAAGAGTCTGAAGGGAAGTTTGAGAAAAATTGAGGCATAATTACAGTACAGAAACAGGAAAAGCTGAAAAAACCTGATGAGCCTTTTCAACTTCAGCAATGAAATCCTATGCAGGACAAACATTCCTATAACTCCCAAATCCATTGTTGTCAGACAATGCAATAAATTACCTTCTCATTAAAACTAAACCCATCAAATAATGGCAACAGTACTGAACTTGATAACAACTTTTCCTTGTGGGAAAGTTACATCTAAACATGTAAAAACTGAATCTCCCTTTAATGACTTAGTATGCTGCTGCTGCTGAAACTGCTTCGAAGTTCACTTCAGGGTGATGTCAAATCAGAGACAGACTGTTTACATTCTTTCACAATCCACTGAGCTAGGATAAATGCCAAATGAAGAGGAAAATGCAACTAGTGATTTATCTTAGTTCTGTTTGAACTGATTAATGCAAGAAATAATTATCTAAAACTGGGACTTTGGACTTAGCAAGCATGTGACATATGACTCCATGCATGATTTTCTATTCATAACTCCTTCATGCTGGAATATTAGTTCTGGCACACAGGTACTATATAAGTCTGATATAATAAGTAGAAAAATGGCAAGCTCAAGGCAATGCTTGCCTATTCCCTGCGTGATTCCATATGTATGCCCTGATAGGAGAAAAGAGACAGAGAGGAGCAAAGAGGAATGTTGTGGTTAACAAGCATGTCCCTTTAACTGACCACTTTGGTCATTAATTATCCCCACATCCTGTTGATGGTGTCTGAGTTCTTATATATGTGGACAACTCAACATGACCATCCAAATCTTAGCAGAGTAAGTTTATTAAATGTTTTATATTGCTGTAGAAACTTAAAAAATATATTCTTCACATGTCAAAGGCAGATGTATTTAACTAAGGATCCTCCAACCTTGAACTCAGGCAAACTATCAGAAAGAGATGCAGCAGCAGAACAGAGAGCAATGGACAGAGAGCAGATAATAAAGTTGTGCCTTGCCACATGAATTCCATGGAACTGGTTAATAAAGAGGAAATGAGCTGTTGGATGTTTTATTTCTTTTGCTTTTGTACATTTCCAGCTCTCCCAATGGATGTCTGTAGTATTTATTTAGAAAACCAAGAATAAATACATTTTTATAAGATCCAATTACCGCTGATATTTTTCTAGCTATGTATTTGCTGGATAATGCACTACATCCTTGAAAACCTTGTATTCACTGTTCAGTTAAATAACTTCCTGCTGCTATCCAGCTGTTACCATAGTGGTGACACAGGCATTTCCTTTAATGCAGCTGGGACAAAGCCTTCAGAGTACTTCTTTATTCAGGCAGGAAGCACAGTAGGTGACTTAAGACTGTGCAGTGACATATCCTGCCTTTGCAGGCATCATTCTTCCTTCTTTTCAAAATTTTATTTTATTCCATTATTTAGAAAGGTAAATGTCAACCTGTAGAAATAACAGAAAGAAACACAAAATTGTCATGGCTCTTAACAAGGCTCTCTGACTCGTTTAGACAAATCTTAGGGTGCCCAGGATGCTTTTTCTAGCACACAAAAGCCTCATGAAAAGATGAAGAATAAACTGTAAAGGCTGTTATAGAACTAAAATATAAGTATTATTTCTTAACCTATGAATTCCTCACAATTCAACTAACATCAGGTGGTCCTGAGAAACTCATTTCACCATATAAAGATGTCCATCACAAAAGCAAGGATAAGTCAAAACTGAATATGATTTTATAGCCTGGAACAAAGACTACTCTGTGTCAAAAATATATTACTCTGAGGAGGAATTGGTACATAATTATTTTAAAAATATTTTGCTTTGCCTACATTACTTCATTAAAATGCATGACTGTCTATGTTTTAGAGGTTATATGTCATATACATAATTAATATTAATTAAGCAGACTATATTTTATATAAATTCTACCACTAAATGTTTTGTATAGTACCATAGAAATACTGTGGACTCTTCTCAGAGTAATTTTAAAACTGGTTCTGTCATGTGTATTTCTACAACGCATGTACTATTTTTTATTTTCAGCCTGTCCCAGTCCCTTACTAATATACTTCAAGAAAGAAGTGGTTTAGATTCCTTAAGTAAATTTGTCATTTAACCTGTTGGTCCTGCAATGACTTGATGGCTTTATTCTACTGCATTTCTCCGTGACTGTCTCCTCCTCTTGATCATGAAGGCAAAATCTCAAATTTTTACATTCAGACCTTACCTAGCTATTCCTACATACATCCTTGCACCTAATATATTTTGCTAGATTCTTGTTTTCTGTTTATGTGTCTGTTAGGCTTATATTCTAAATAGACTTATTGCATTTGCTTATAACACCCCCTCATGTTATTCCTCAGGCCTGCAATTCTGTGCCTTTTATCATCCACACATATGTTTTAAATATATTTATTGAATTTTTCTTTTTAAAATAACCTATCATAAATAAATTAGGCATTTTTAAACTGAGTGTATCTTCTATCACACTGCATATGGTATGCCTGGAATGTGGTCTGTATCTAATTAAAAATCTAAGCATGAGAAGCAGAGAATCTGCCTCCTTTACTACTTGTGTTGGTGCAGAGTTTAGGGCTGTAAGGAATCCCCTTGAAGAAGGTGTTCATAGGGCCCAAGAACAGCAGCATCCTGCACAACACACAGCTTGTGGGAACTGGCTGAGAATGAGAATTGAAACAAACACTGTTCCCTCTCTCAGGCAGAGTTATGCAGATTTGCTGAAAGGCCAGCGTTTCTGATCAGAGCTATTTAGCGAGTGGAAAGCTTTACACCAAGGGCTGGCAAGCTGATTCACTTCAGTGTGAACAGAGCACAAGGCAACGACCACAGCAGGGCTGGTACCGACACAGGCACAGGGGCACCGAGGCCTCACCTTGAGATTTCATTTCAATTTCCCCGTTTTCTGAAGTTCCATCGTATTTGTGAAACAATTTTCACTACTAAACGAGTAGAGGAGGAAGCGTTCACAAGACTGAGAAGGTAGGTGACTTGAGAGGAAAGAGAAATGTCTGAAAAGATTTAAAACATGTGCTGCCCGACGAAATAGAGTATTTTAACCCTAATGTCCCAATTAGCAACTGAAGGGAACACAGATCAGCTTGCGGAAACTTAATGGAGACAAGGGATATGTAACAAAATAGGCACAGGCATGAGGGGTGACACGCGGAATACGGCATCCATACAACTGCTTGTCTTAAGTGCTTGTATCGGAACGACACGTGTCACAGCAAGTTTTACACGAATCCTTTTTTAGCCGCTTATTTATTCAAACGCTTTATCGTTCTGTCCACGGTACTCGGGCTGGAGGTGCCCCGCACACACGCGCAGGACTCCGCGACCGCAACGCACATGCGCACACGCGCCCCGCTGTACTAACGCACACGCCACACGCGGAGCGCCCCGCCCGACGCTTCTGGTGCGCACACCGCGGCTCCAACGCGGGCGCGCATCACAGCACGGCTCTAACGCGCGTGCACACACACACACCACCACACAGCTCTAACGCGCGCGCGCACACACACACCACCACATGGCTCTAACTCGCGAGCACACGCGCACGCACCACCAGACAGTCTAACGCGTGCGTGCACAGACACCACCACACAGCTCTGACACACACCCCGCCACACGGCTCTAACGCGTGCGCGCACAGACACCACCACACAGCTCTGACACACACACCACCACACGGCTCTAACGCGCGCGCACGCACACCACCACACGGCTCTGACACTGACACGCACGCGCACGGCGCCCTACGTCCCCGGGACTTCAGTGCGCACGCGCAGGAGACACCGCGCCCCGCCCCGCCCCTCCCCGCGGTTGTAACGCACACGCGCGGCCGTGGCACCGCCCCGCGGCCCCCGCGCGCAGGCGCAGTCCGCACCACCGCCTCCCCGCACGGCGCGGCCGCGTCCCGCGGTTTCTCGCGGCCCATCCGTCCCCTCTGACCCGGCGCCGCCGCTGCTCCATCCGGGCTCTCGGCGCTGCACGGGGAAGATGGCGGCGCTGCTCCCGGCCGAGTGGATAAAGAACTGGGAGAAAGGCGGCAAGAGCGAGTTGTGAGTGCGGGGCCTCGCTGTGGGGAGGGATGGGCGCTGCGGCCTGCGGGAGGGGGGCGGGGGCGCCCGGGCCTCGCCAGCCCGGGGAGGCCGAGGGGCGGCGGGGAGGACGGCGATCGGGGCTCCGTCCTTGCTGCTGGGCGTAGGGTCGAAGCCATGGTCGGGATGAGGGCCTGGGCCGCCCTCCCGTCCGCTTCGGCCGGTGCTGCCGCCCTCCGCCGACGCTCGGCCGCCGTAGCTGGGCCCGGCTTTCCCGGCGCCCCGAGCGGCCCTTCCAGCGTCGGGGCCGGGTTTGTCGGGGGTCGGGATCGTCTTCAGCCGCCCCCCGCGGTAATACGGACCCTGAAGCGCTCCTGTGTCGCTGGCTCTACAGTACTGACCCTTCTGGCAGAGGCCCCAGGCCCCATTCCCACTTTTTTACCGATTCTGATAGGACTGACCCCGTATTCTTTGACCCCGGGAAAATATGATCAGGTATTCACGCTTGTTCTATCCCACAAAGTAAGCTTTGTGCACAGAGGGGTCCGGTTGCAACCTCTCAAATTAATTCAGGTGTACCAAGAGCTTTCCATTTTGGGCCTGTGTCTGTTTTAAGCCATTTTAATGTGGCAGGTTCACTAAATGTTGTGTTTCAGGAGTACAGCTCTTCAAGGCATATTTCACGAGTTTGGTCATTTCATGTTTCTCTGTTAGTTTAAACAGGCATGTTCTCTGCACTAACTATATGTTTTTATATGCTCTTATTTTAATTCTTCCGTTTGCTTTTGTTTTTTTGTTGTAAGTAACAACAGAACTTCAGATTTTGCCATTTTAAATATGGATGTTGCAGGGATCACTTAGAGAAACACTTCTTGATAACCACACATTTTATTATTTTCTTTTGTTCGTATTTTCTGAATGGTTGTGCAGATTTGCCAGTGAATCTTCCTTGTGCATGAGGGAAACGGCAGTGGGTTGGAGATTAGAGAATGTAGCGAATCCTGCACAAAACACTGTTATTTCCAGAGCCACCATTTTGTAGTGAAGGGCCCTCCCTTTACAGCCATGTAATTTTTGGTTTGAATTATGCTGGAACCATTATTGTGTTAATGCACAAGCTGAACACGTTGAGAGGCCGTGTGGAGTTTGCAAGAGAGCAGACATTTCCTGGCTGATCCCAGAATGGCAACTGCACTGTGTTTGTTGGGTTCTCAGCACTCCGGGCTTTGGAAGAGGCAGCTTACATGGCTTTTGACCATGATAAAACCTTCTAGGATTCTTCTCTCCCCTCGGAGCAGTGCTTCTTAAACAGGATGGGAACGGAGTGTTCATCTGCCATGGGACCAATAAAACAAAATGATTAGCTGGATTCCTGTGTTTGTGGTACCTGCACTTCATTTGGGAGACTGCTTAAATGATGTTCCAGGCATGACTTACAGAGCAGTTTGCAGATGAGGCCATATGCTTTAAAAGAAATGCAGTCGTGTCTGGATAGCAGTTGTCAGGCTTTGCAGTGGTAGCTTTATAAATTTGAGGAATATGCATGAACTTATTTTCTAGAATCTAAAGTGTATACCTGTAGACAGTATTTAGAGAACTTACTAGGAAGTCACTTTTATTGGGAGAGTCTTCAGTGCCTAACTTCTTGTTTGTTTTTCGAAAACTTCCTATCCCCTGACTAATTAGAGGAAAACAGAGCTAGGCTGCTATAATGTCAGAATGAAACACATGAAATGTTTTTAAGCATTAAAGTAAAAGGGGAGTAAATGCAGTAACACTACTTATTTTTATTGAATTATTTGTCTAGTACTAGTATGGCCAAGAATAAAAATTAGGTCTAGGCCTAAATTCACTCTTGGTCTTTGTGGTTCAAAGTGAGGCCAACTCATTGTAATGATGTTAGAAAAGTGGGGAGGGGAAGGATGCTGCAGAATGGCAAAACTGACATTACTAGCAAATAGAAGAATTACAAAAATTTAGAAGGTTTTTGGTAGGCATTTTAAGGAGATAAAACCCCTTCATAATTACTAGGAAAGATGAGTTCTTATGGTAAAAGTATTTACTTGCTGGAGCATGAAATGGCTTACATGATCTGGCTAGATCAGTTGAGATAGTATTTTGGCAGTAGTAGATACCTAAATGAAAACACATTTCTGTGTTTTGGGGGAAGAGAGAAGAAAATAAAATTGAGAGAAGAAAATGGTTTGTTTTAATTTGGCATTTCAGTTTCTACTGGGATTAATAATGGCTGCTTAAGATAATTGCTCTGAGTTTTTTGTTGTTGTTTTGGGGGGGGTTGATGTGGTTTTAGGGGTTTTTTTTAATGGTGTGATATTTTTGATTGTGTGATCAGCTTGTCATGATTTAACAGTACTATCCAGAAATCAGAAGGTAAGGATTTTGTATGCCTTAAGAATGTCGTAATGTTAATTAGTAATGCAGTGGTGACCATTTGCTTCTAAGACATTGTTCAGAGAAATTGGTCAAAACTGTACAAGCTTGGAATTTAATTAATCAAGCTACTAATTTGTAATAGTATCTAATAAAAATACATAAATGTGGTAGCTTCAAGTGTATGTAGCTGACAAAAATACATTGGTCAGGATGTGGTCATCTTACATGTCACTCTTTGTTCATATCCTCCTCTATCTAAGTACACTTGACTAAATTATGTTCATTTGTTTGCTACTGGCAGATGCTGGTGTGCAGATGAAGTTGGAGTCTGAGGGTGACCATTTCTGCTGCTCCTTGTAGACCTACTTGTGTGTGCTGTCTTTGTAGGAAAATTGTTGTGTTTTGCACAGCAAGATGCTGGTCTGTGCCTGAACACTTGTAACACACACAGTAACTGGTACCTTGTTCTGTGAGAGATCGGCACAGCAAGGAGCCTTTAGTGGGGATGGAGGGCTTTAATAAAGTACCTGCCTGGCAGCTCATGCAATGTAGGCCTCAGGATAAACTGAAGAGTTTAACATTGTGTGAATGTGAAATGTTGAGACTCGATCTTTCAGGCACTTCCAACTTGTTTGTTACTTTAACCCAGCACTGTAACATTGCTCACGCAGGTGAGGGGATGGGAATCATCCAGAGAGTTGGGTGTAGCTGTGCCATCCTGACTGCAAAGTGCAGTTGTTTGTACTTTATCTCAGCTAAAGAACTACCTGCATCAGTTAAGTTATGCATATATTAAGTGCTGGCAGGCACATGCACTTTGTGATAATTACTGCTTTAATCCCCGTGTGGGAGTGGAATGGAGATTGTAGGACGTGGTGTATGACTTGGGAGGTCTCAGTTCTGCTGCTGCCTCTGCCATGCAGACTTGTTCACACTGCTTCAGAAGTTGTGTTCTCAGCAACTCTATCCCACCACAGTCCAAAATAAATTTAATTTTGAAACTGTGGTTTTCAAAAGTGATTGTGTGTTATTTTAAAAATATTTTTGACAGTTTTACTTTCAGATGAAGAGGTGATGTAGGTGATGTAGGTTTTAGTAGAGCAGGGAAGTTGTCCATCCTAAGCTGGCAGCAATGAGCTACCAGGCCAGAGTAGTAAGTCAAATGAACACTGACCAGATTCTGTCTGGTGAAGGTGCCCTGTTTTGATTTTCATTTCATGCACTCAGGTGAGACTTGATGAACTAATCTCTCAGGTTGTTGTTACTGGAAAGGAGGAGACTGCCTTGCCTTCAGTCACCAGGGTGCCTCTGTGGCCTCCTGGGAAGTGCTCCAACCTGCAGAAGTGGCTGGAGACCTGGGTTTGGACCAGTTTTCTGCCAGGTTTGTCAGGTGCACTGATGTAACTGATGGGAGGGCTGAAACTGCTGCTGAGAAGGGAGGAAGTGTTCCTGAATGTGTCCCATTTCTGCAGTAACACACCATTAAATCAGTGCAGCTGAACTGCCTGGCAGCACCCACAGCAAAGGTGGTCTTGCTTTGAGGGAATGCCTCTAGAAAAGAATAGAATCATAAAAAGAAATACTTCTGCCTTTCTTTTTTTAAACTCCAGTTTAATAATTCATGGAGTTCTAATCGCAAATATTAAGCATGTTGTTTTGCAGATCATCTTAAGAGTTTTTTGCTATATTGATCAAACAGATTTGTGTCTTAAAGTATTGTGGTGTTGTTCATGCTGTTTTGATACTGCTGGAAAGGGAATGGGGAGGGCTTGAAGCTCTGATTTTGCATGAAGGTGTGCTTAAAAGAACTCATCAATCCAAGCAGGCAGGGTTGTTGCTCTTGTAACCTGGTTGAGGATGGTAATCTTAGGACATAGGGGCCAAAGTGTCTGTCTCAGAAATTTTTTTTAAGCATCTGATGTTTCACTTTACTGTTATTTGTATAGAGAATTTAGAAATGAGTGCTTATAGGATACCTTCTTTATGAAGAAGTAATTAAAATTTAACAAAATTGATTTTTATTGAATTGATATACTTTTTTGAGACAGCTGGGGGAAGAAATCTATTCTTACCATTAATGAAAAATAAAATACCTATTCCCCTGTTTTGCTGTCTCTATTCTAGTTATTTCCAAATATATTATATCCTCTTCAATAGTGTTTAGGACATTTTAGCTATACCTTTGCTTTTTGCTGAGGTTCTGTGTTTCTGCTGATTGTTATGTGTGAAACTCCCTAGTTTCCAGTTGTCTGAAGGGTGTGTATACCTTATATTTGCTAATTATAATCCTCTGATTGCTGGAACAGCTGCTTAGTCTTGCTAGAGAAGTGATAATCTATATAGGATGCAAATAGAATGAGTAATGGATTGCTACAGAACTATTTTTTACTGTTATTTTTCATGATGAGCCTCTGTAACAATTGCACATAACTGCCTTATTTGAGACAGCTTAAAATGGCTCCCACAGCAAACTGTAGTCTTGCCATCTTATGTAGGACTGAGACATAGCTCTGATACCCTCCTCACTTTCTGCACGTGAAAGATACTTTGAAAAATATGTGAACTTGGTTGAAAATGTGCAAATGTGACAAAAATTCTTCAAATATTCCCTGGTGTCTGTTATGATAAAGTTAAATCACTACCTTTCTTAAATACTGCCACTTTCAAATAGGAAACTGCTTTGGAAACCTCTTGCTGGGGTGACAGTAGTGGTAGAGAAGAGGGAAGATCCTTGTATCTTGGAAACATGTCCATTTGCAAGCTGTCAGTGTAGTGGAGAAGCATTTCTTTTCTAACACAGAGAACTATTAATTTCTCTCCTGCACAGTGTGCACAGCACTCTGAGTGCTTTTTGCATATGGCTCTTTGGGTGGGGGAGCCCTGGGAGCAGCCAGTCGCAATGCAACATGACAGGTTTCTGCTTCCTAGAGTGGATTGTTTTAGGGGCTAGAATAAAGAAAAACTGTCTTACTCTTGGTGAAACACTGCATAAGGAAGTCATGCACATATTTTCATGTTGAAAGTTTTTTACAAGCAGGAGTTAGAATTACTATAACTATGGTAGTTTTCAATGAGAAGCATTTCCTCATTGGGTAACGCCAGTAGATTATTGCTAGGACTTCCTTGCCTCTGTTCTTACTTTTCTCAAGGAAATACAATCTTAGGAAGAATATTTGTATGTGTATGAGATCTATTGGGAATCTTGTGTTTCTTTGCTGTAAGTTCTCTGAATTAGGGTTTACTTTGGAGAAATTCAAATGTCATTATCCATTTAAACCACCCAAATCTAAAGCTGCTTTAGCCAGAGCATCAACAAAAAAAGAACCCCAAAACATTTGTATCCTAATATTTAATGATTATTTTTAAAACATTTGTTTTATTTTAGTGTGCAGCTGTGTCGTGCTCTCAGTGAAAACAAAAATCATGATGTGGGTTTCAGAGGTAAGTTGTTTGTTTGCTGGTTTTAGTTAAATAGAAAACAAGCCTGGAAACAGTTGGTACCTTTATTATTTATTATGATACCTTTGCATGTGTGTGATTGGAATGTTCATGTGACCATTAGTGGGTGCTGAAGGTGAATACTACAAATACAAACATCCACGGTTTTTTTTTTGGCAGGATTGTCCAATGTTTGATTTATGCCATAGAAAATGGAATTCCATTTTGCAAGCTCAACACAAAACTAGATTTTATTTTAAAAGTTAAATATCTGAACCCTAAGCGTGCAAGTGTGAAATTATTCTATCTGTGTTAAAAATAAATTGCTTTAATTCACCCACAGTGGTCTGTAGTCACCACCTTACTGACTGCATGATTTAAGGCATTAAGATCTGTGTAACTTGTTATTGAATATAGTTTATTGAGCAAACCATGTGGTGAAAGCACGAGGTGAAAACATGGGGGTTTGTTATTATTCATATAGTAAAAACACAACATTTTTGTGTATTATTTAAGAACCTTACAGGTTTCTCACAGCTGATTTTACAACCGCCATGTTTACATTTTGCAAGGTTGTTCTCAACTGGAATACCTCTGTTTAGTGCTTCAGCTTATTGCAAGCATTTTTAAGGTTACGTTCTTGAGTTATAGGAGACTTTCCTTAGAAAAATGAAGAAATAATCCTTATCAAACATTTTTTCTCCAATTAAATTTTGCTTTCTCCTAGAGGAATGGTTTTTGAGAGCGTATCTGTGATGAGACATGACTAGGAAAGTACTGTAATGTTTTCTATGTGTGTATAATATGATAATATTATAATGTGTATATAATATGACATAGATGTGAATTAGAAGGTAAGGATGTCTTTGTTGAGTCACCTATCAAGACTCAGGTTACTGTATGCAGGATGGTGATTTTTCTTCCCATTTTACTGTTATTCCATGGGCTCCCCAGAGAAAGTGGATCATCGCTCACTTTATGCTTGTGTGAAATCTTAGATTTTGATGATCAGTTTTAATCTATTAGCAATAACAAAGTAATCCCCTTTACTGGTGAGGGAAACATATCTCCTTTACTTGTCTGATGTCTGCAGCATTACTGTAAACATTGCTTTAACAGACAGAGGATTAGCTAATATGTTCCTTCGTCATCTCTTGTCTTTCAACAGATATTCAGCAGGCTTTGTATGAGCTTGCTTACCACGTTGTCAGAGGAAACTTAAAGCATGATCAAGCTTCTAATGTTCTTGGTGATGTCATAGTAAGTATATATTTGTAACAATTACATACTTAATAAAATCTTTCTTATAAAAGCCCAGATGACATCCAAGCCGGAAAATATTCAAGAGATTTTTCTTTGATATGTCTAAAAGTCATTCTTATCAAATTCTTCATTTGTGTACACTTGATATATATGTAGATTGGCAGGGTTTCATTTTTTCACGGTATGAGGAATAGATATTTCAGCATAAATTAAAAGTTAAGTCACTTCTAAAGGGCACATGAAGACTGAAGTTGTTAATAAATAAGTTAATAAATGCTGGAAACAAATGTCACTTGCACATGCAGCACATCTGTGATGCCGCCTTCTGGTTTTTATAACAGTGTGACAGTGTTCCATTTTATTGTTGGGATGTCTTAAGTTCTGTGATGGCCCTTGAAAATAATGCATTAGACTTACTTTTTGTTTGAAAAAGACTTTTCTTAAAATGATTTGAGTAAGTGGAGAAAGTAAGGAAGAGAGTAATTTCCTCTAAACTACCATGCTTACAAATACTGGTTTCTTAAGACAGTGAACTAGGAAAAACACAGTGAAAATCTTTTAGAAATATTTTCTTAATTTTGCTAAGTTGCTGTTTTGATGTGTATGGAACATTAAGGAAAAGTGTTGCAATAATCTAGTGTAATCTTTCTGGGTTTTTTGAACTTGAGCACTGGTGTTGAGGGAAGGCAAGGCTGTAGGGCACCTTGCTGTTGGGGTGGCATGAGAAATGTTGGGTCTTTGGTTGCCATAGGAAATCAGAATCTGTTTGGTGTGTGAGAAACTGCAGGTCACTTTCTGAGCTCCTGCTCCTCACACAGGGATAAAGAGCCTTGAGCCAAGGAGGTGGAGGGACTAATGAGGGGGTTTGTCCCTGGTCACAAAGTACACTTAAATTACATGTCAAGGTTACAGGGTGTCACTACATATCAATAGTTAGTCCAGCACTTACATTAGATATTAGTCACTAATTAAACATCTGCATTATTCATTTGAATTATTAATAATATAAATAATATGCATGACTAATTGATCTAAACTTTATGATGACGCCTTATTTTATATAATGCAAACACTTTCTAAGCTTGCATATTGGAATTTCTGCCTTCATTAAATGGGATCTTGTTCCCTAGGAATTCCGAGAAGACATGCCTTCTATCCTAGCTGATGTGTTCTGCATATTAGGTAAGTTGGGGTCCCTTCCTTTCAGCATTGCAACAGATTTGAGAAAATCAAGTTATGTGTATCTGCTTGTTGACTTCTTCAGGAAATTTCATTAAATCTGTAAAGCATGATTCCTCTTTACAAAGCATGTGTTGATTCTTCCTCAGTGTATCTGTACTTCACTTGTTAATGTCTTTTCATTCTGCTTTGTTCTGTTATAGTTTCCAGAAGTTTGCCTATTAAAGGCAGTGTAAGTTGATCTGCCAAGAATAGTTAAAGGAGCTAGCTTGTAAGAGTGTTGGATGTTAGCTAATGGCATCAGTGACTTAGTGATGTTATCATTCTTAAATATTTTTAATAACAGTTGACTTACTGGTAGGTAGATCCTTTCTCCTCAGAATGTGTTGTGTAAATATTTTTGTCTGTACAGTCAGTGTTAGTGAAATGGAGCTAATTGTCCAGAAATCGAAGGGCAAATGGCATTGAGTCACTATCTGCCAGCTGAGCAGGTTTTAAAGGTTGCATGTCTTATTCTGGTGATAACTTCTGGATTTTTATGTTGTAATATTGATCCAAAGCTGTTGCTCTCAAGTCTTCCAGCTTTAACTGCCTGCAGTTTCTGTGGTGCTCCATGTCTGTGTTTTTCAACAAATTTCAGAAAATTCTTTTGCTGGTCTGCTCATCACAGATCCTGTGTGTTGTGTGTATTGAGGAGTGAGGCATCTTCTGTGCTGTGCTTGCCTGTGAAGAGAGGCACCTCATTAAGTTTGCATGGTTTTGTACATCTGAAGATAAATTTTGACTTTTATTTGTATTGTTTCATTCTGTGTACTTGTATCATCATTTTGTAATAACTAGTAATAATTAGTTTTAATAGTGCAGTATTACACTGATGTCCTTTTTTAATCTGGATTAGAAGACTTGAATTAGCTACTTCTTGAACTACAGGAATAACTGAAACTAGTGTATCTGTCTGCCTTTTTCTATTTATTTTTCTTTTCCCTCTTTCCTTTAAGTTAGTGTGTAGCCAAATACCATGCTTTCACTAGTAGCAGAGAATAGTGTGGCTAAGGAGCTGGGTTTCAAACTTGGCAGCAAAGGACATTTGACAATTTCTTGCTTGTTTCCTCTAACCCCTTTTTTACTCTAATCAGTATTTGCTATTATCAGGAGTTTTTTCCCCAGCTGTTTCAATATATGAGAATTTTGATTTGTCCACTCATCCACATACACTGGAAAAATTTTTTAATGCAGCTTATTCTTTGACTGAGAGTCTTGGCTGCTAAGGTCCAGGCTGATCTGACTGGTCTGTTGCCTCCACTTCTACCCTGCTACAGTCACTGGTTTTCAGTCTCTTTAGGGCCTTCTTTCTGACATATTTGTTGCTGTTTTTTCCTCTGTGGGTATGTGTGGTGGGTTTCTTGTTGGTTTGTTTATTGTAAGGCCTGTCTTGCATTCTGTTACGGAGTTTTCTACTCCTTGTGCAGCTCCTTACTTCCTGTCATGATGAGCTTTTTTAAAAACTGCTTTAGAAGGTTTGCTTCCCTGGCTGGTGTTCCATGGCCTGTCTTCCCACAGGAGTGAATTGATTTCAGTAGTTGACAATACAGAAGGCATTAATGGTAATAGACAATCACAGCTGGTAAGAGACTGCAGACAGACAGTAAATGGTAGTTCTCTGAAGCCCCAGGGAAAAAGATGAGAACATTACCTTAAGGCCAGGGTCATGCAGTCCTCTTCACTGGTTCATATTTCTGATTTTGTGCTTACTATTGATCTTTAATGCTTGCCATAAACATTATTGAAACAAAGAGAATGGCAAGAAAAATTACTGCAACATTCCTCTGGTTTCTGTTTTACCTTTTCATGAGACTTGTGGATGAGTGAGAATTGTCATCAGGATATTACGTGAACCCCATGGGGGATGAGTGGGTGGGAAGTGGCAAGAAACTGCCATGCTATCAATAAGTTCCTTTGCCTTGTGTTATCATTAGTATTTGTCAGAATAGTTCCTAAAAGAAGAAACTTTCAAAATTTCACAAGTAAAAATTGCTTTCTCCCCATCTTCTTTTGTAGATATTGAAACAAGTTGTTTAGAAGAAAAAAATAAGAGGGATCATTTTACACAACTGGTATTGGCCTGTTTGGTAAGTTATACCTGGAAAAATTGCATGTCAAAATTTGATAAGGAAAATAAGAGTGTTAAAGCTTGATTTTATTTTTCTCCAGAAAAGACTGTAAGAGTGTTTTCCAAATGCCCAAATAATTTAAAAATTCATCTCCAAAGTGTTGTGATAGAAGAGTATAGTACAGCTCCCTCTTGAGTTCTTTAAAGAGTTTTGAGAGAACCTAAATTTTTCTACCTGCAAGTTTACCAGAAGTTTTTCTTCTGAGTTTCACTTCTTTATGTAACGTCCTCTTGTGTTTAGAAGTAACATCCCTAAATGCATGGGGTAAGCTTGATTTATAGGAAAGTTCAGCATATGAAAATAAGACTTCTTTAAAAATAAAGAATTATCTTTGTAAATATGCAGTTCTTGGTAGTAATGTTCCTGGATGCTATGCAATGTAACCATCAATTAGATTCTAGGGCTTTAGGGTGCTCTTGTATATAAAATCTACCACTGTAAAATTCCAGTTTCAGTTAATAGTGTGTCAGCTTTGCAGCTTCTGTGTTTGAAGCAAAATACAAACTTTTTTTCTGTTGTAGTCAGAAAGCACATGTAGCATAAAGTAATAATGGTATGGTTTCTAGGTCTTTGTAATTGACAAATTTGGTGTGTGTTTTTGGTGTTTTTCAGTACCTTGTATCTGACACTGTCCTAAAGGAGCGTTTAGATCCAGAGACACTGGAGTCATTGGGACTCATCAAGCAGTCTCAACAGTTCAATCAAAAATCTGTTAAAATAAAGACAAAACTATTGTAAGTCTTGGGGCAAGGGTTGTCTGGGGAGTGGGTGGGGAAGGCCAATGATGATTAGTGTGGTAACAATGTTTTTTACCAAGTGCTCAGTTTTCTTTGGGAAATATATTTTGTTGCATTTCAACTTGCCATTGGCAAAAGAATTATGTTTGCCCTTAGTTTTCAAACTCTTGAGAAGTATAAAATCTTTCTCATGTTATCTATGGATTTTGCTACAGGGATTCCATGTACAGATAGATGAATTTACAAAGTATAACTAAATTAATTACTGCTCTTGCATCAGTTAAGAATAGGTTTTGTTTTCATAAGTAGGCAAACAGAGTTATTTTAGTTTGGGCAGCACAGATTGGTTTTTTGATGTATGTTTGGTTTCTGTCTCTGCATCCAATGTCTCAGTGTCAAAGAGCATCACATGAAACAAGAATAGATTCTTAAACATGGACTGCCACAGAGCAGTTCTCCAGAGTAGTGTGTAGAACAAGCTTTCCTGTTAAGTGTAAGTCTAATCTTTTTAATTGTCTGCATTTGAAATAAGAGCTGGATTTGTTTGGAGAGTGCATGCTACCTTACAGGTATTCATATACTGCATTTAATGGCTTTTGCAACAGCACAGGTTAATAAGTTCTTAAAAATGTATTCAGAATTAGCATTTTGTATAACGAATTGCTAAGAGCATAAGTAAGCTTCGCTGGATGCATGTTACACAACAGTATTTAATTTCTCTTTATTTGCAGTTATAAGCAACAGAAGTTTAATTTGCTAAGAGAAGAGAATGAAGGTTATGCAAAGCTTATTGCAGAATTGGGTCAAGACTTATCTGGAAATATCACTAGTGATTTAATCCTTGAAAATATCAAATCTTTAATAGGTAAGGAATTTATTGAAAGAATATGAGCATTGGTTTTCCTGTATGATCTTATGACTACATAAAGTAGATCAGCTTGGATAGAATTATGGTATCTTTAAGTTCCTATCTCTGTGGAAAAATGAATTTTGGGAGTGTTGTGTAGGTACACTTAACTTAAAATACTGAATTTATGGTGTAGCCTTAGATATGCATGCTGTGATTTTAATATCTTCTGAAGATATGCTTGTCAGGCAGATTGGAGCATAACAAAGTAATGCTTTTTACTATTGAATATATCAGTTCAATGCATGAGCATTCTTTTATTCTTGAAGATACTGAATGAGTGATTCCTTGTGAAGAGAAATGAGAAGTAGTAAATGTTTTTCCTTTACCTAGTTCTTTTAGTGGTTTTTTCATATTTCTAAGTTGAGTGATGAAACAGGAAATACCTGTAATTACCCTTGTTTTAAACTTCCTTTTTGAACAAAGAATTCTTTACAATACATTGATGTTTGCACCAGTGCCTGTCTTATATGGTCCCAGTGCAGTAGTGGGCAAAAGGCTATGCTGCCATTTTATAAAAAAAATGCTTGCTCCCCTTCAAATAAAGAAACTCTGCTCTCCTCTGCTGGCAATAACGGTGAATTGACAGGGCAGGACCATCAGGAGGTTCAGGGTCTAGCTCAAACCAGAACAGCTTTTGGGCTGTAAAATAATTACTAGCTGGCTGATTTGTGTGACTGAATAAATATGTGTGGCAGGCAGCACAAGAGGAGGAGCAGCAGCCCATGCCTTTTGCTGGCCCTGTGGTGTTGGTGAGGTCAGGTTTTTAACTATTAAATGTTCTCTTTAAGTTGTTAATTTCTATTTTTGCTGTAATCTGGGTTGGAAGTCCTGTGTAATATTTTTGTGTAGTTCAATATTCTACAAATCAAAATGATCTGTGCTGTATTTATAGATGATCCAGATTATTTTGCTACTGATAAATCAGGCTGAAGTTTAACTACAGAGAATTAATTTTAAAAGTTAATGCATTTGTGTTATAGAAACAGAGTGAAGATGAAAATTAAGCTTTTCTGCTCTGTTCTTCTCCACTAGGATGTTTCAATCTTGATCCTAATAGAGTTTTGGATATCATCCTAGAAGTCTATGAGTGCAGGCCTGAGTATGATGATTTCTTTGTACCTCTGATAGAGTCTTACATGTACATGTGTGAACCTCAAACTCTATGCCATATCCTTGGGTTCAAATTCAAATTTTATCAGGTAATGTATTTCCATGATTCATTCTTGGGTTTTGTGGTTGGTGGTTGAACTGCAGTCAGTAAGAACAGATTTTCTGCAGTTGTTTGGTTTTTGTTTTGTCTTTTCTGTGGGTTTTTGTTGCTTGTTTGATTTGGAGGTTTTTGGTTTTTTGTTGTTGTTGTTTGGTTGGTCTTTTTGGTGGGTTTTTTTTTCACATAGAAATTAGTTTTTAAGTTGTAAAATTCTGGTATTGAAAGCAATAATTTCATTACTTGAGTGGGAGTCTCTTACCATATTTTACAGGAGAATGTTTAATGTTCTCTTAAAAAAGCTGAAAACAATCTTGATACCTTCCACTTGAACTTGTAGAGTTATGTAAGGACTGGCATGAACAAAGGGACTGTACATTTTAAACAAGACTTAGGCCCAGGAGTGAGGAGCATATTTGCAGGGAAATCATGGTTGATACTTGATAAAATACTCAGGGTGTTTTTTTATAAATGCATAGTTAGGAATTGCATGCAAGAACTATAGGGTGTGAAGGTAAAGGTTTTGTTTCTGAAAATACTCAATGTGTATTACAGTAAAGTCTAGTGACTGCTGTTAAATAACATGGTAACAAGGAGAACTGTGGGTTAATATGTTTCATCTGAACAGAAATTGAGTGGTTTCTGTTTTATAATCTTCTACTGTGGTCTGATTACATTTTTCTTATATTTCGATGTTGTCCATTTTAGGATCCAAGTGGTGAGACCCCTTCCTCCTTATACAGAGTTGCTGCTGTCCTTTTGCAACATAATCTCATAGACTTGGAAGATCTTTATGTTCATGTAAGTGACAGTACTACTCTGCTAGATGCCAAAGCTAAGGACATTTTAAAAAAAGAAAATCAGATACTTTATCCTGTTTCTAAATTTTCAAGCTCATTATATTCTGTGTAATACCTGTAAGTGTTCAATATTTAGTGATTCTTAAAATTTTCAGTGCTTTCTTTATGCCACATATTCAAATAAGCGCACATTGAAGTATAAATGCTGGTAAACTTTATTTGAATTATCTGTGTAGCATCCTCCAGATTTTCTACCTTCTGGCAGAGTAGGAAGTTGGAGGTAAATGCCTGAGTAACCTTCCTTAAGAATTAGTCATCAAGTTCTACTTAACAAGATCAGTTTTTGAGAAAAGTGCTAGGACAATCGGCTCCAAACATTGTTCTAGTTTAATAGTAGGGTTATTTTTTAAAAATCCTTGCAGGTTCCTGAATAGGCCTCTCATGCTCCACAGGAATACTGACCTACATTTATTAGGTTGAAAGAAGGAAATGAACTTAGGTGTTCACATATAATCAGAGACTTATTTCTTTATAAACCAACATACCAGTTTGGTGAATAGTTAACAGAATGTTGTAGCTATCAAGTTATTTTACATTATATAAGAATTTTTAATTTCAGAATATCCATGGATGGTCTTAAGAAATTAAAGATTCAACTCTTCCACTGAAATCAAGGAAAGAGTTATAGTTACATCTGTGGAAGGTTTGGAATGTAGTCCTGCCATTAATTTGTGTGGCATTTCCTAGCCTTAGTCACAATCTGATCAATATTGACTTGCTCCACTTGGGTGGAGCAAGAGTAGGAGTGCATGTCTCAGATAATTGGTGTGGAGTGAGGAATGTGTGGTGATAAAGCTTGTTTTTAAGAGAATGTTTGTAAGCTTCCAAAACATGCTCAGACTTGGGGTTATAGTTGCCTGTGCAATCTCAGCTCAGACCTGTGCAGGTGTGGGCATGTTTCATTCCAGTCTCAGGTTCAAGGGTCCCTGCAGTCATTTCCAGTGTTCACCTTGCCTGGTGGTGATTCTCAGTCTCATTCCAGGATCTCTGTGCCAGTCTGTCTCTGCATGTTTGACATGGTGTATTTTTTAAAATCTCTTTTCAGTTCAGGCTTAATTTAACTTGCTATGAAAGTTTCTATTGAATAGCATGTAGGTGTTGAGTCTGGAGGGGTGTTCATTGTGTAGCTCCCACAGGAGAGCACTGTTGGGATTATCACTCATATTTAGAATGTTCTCCCCACCTCTGCCCTTCCTGCCCTTCCAAGCCTGCAAAAACTGTTCTCAGTTAGTGTGTATACACACAGCCATACAGAATGCGTGGCATCCCAAAGATACAATTTACCCATTGAAATTCCACACTAGCTGCTCCTTGGTGAAGTTTATTTCTGTGAAATGGAGGAGTTCTTTCCTCCTTCAATGATCAGTTTGAGCAAAGAAAAACCAATAAAAATCTTTGGTTAAAACCATTAGAAGAAGAGATGAGTGCATTGAAGAGGTCATGACTCTGCAGTAAGTTGATTACTTACTTGCAGAGAAAGTGTCATCTTGGTTTCAGGAGCTAAATTGAAGTTTGGCTTTGTCAGAAAAGGAGTTTTTCCTTTGTCTCACAACTTGACCTTTTAATCACTGAGTTTAGGTTTATATTCCTCACCCTGATTATTCTGAAGTACAAGACTGTGCTGAGGTTTTATACATACTAGGTACTTTATTTAAGATGATTTTTAAAGAACATATATAACATGTGTTTAATCCACATTGCTCATAAATGAAAAAATAGGTACACTTTGAATGTTATTTCTTTAAAATAAATGTGTAATGAGAGTGTGTTGCTAAGTAGGTTACCTGGTTTTCCTTGGTGATTAAATTTTTCTTCCCTTTAGATGAGCAATATTTTGAATATTCACTTGGATTAAAGGCACTGAGTTGTGTTAATGTTATCATGAATTGTGTGTGTAATTGTCACCATAAAGTTGGATGGTAAACTGGAGGGCAAAGGGGTCACAGATGGTTGTGAAGAAGTGGAGTGGTATTATTTCTCATGAGTCCTTGATTTCAGAATGGTCTGCTGTTAGTGTAATTCCCAGTTTGGGATGATGGCAGCAAGGAAAAGAAACTGGTGCCCTGAAGCACTGTCAGATTAGTAACAAGAAAGACCAAAGTTCTTCTCCAGGCTCAGGTGATCCACAGTAGGAGTTGGTCACTTCAATTTTGACACATAATGTTCTGTTTTTTTCAGCTTCTACCAGGGGATAATGCCATCATTGAGGAACACAAGCGAGAGATAGTGGAAGCTAAACAAATTGTCAGAAAACTTACCATGGTTGTCTTATCATCTGAAAAGACTGAGGAAAAGGAGAAAGAAAAGGAAAAAGAGGAGGAGAAAACAGAAAAGGTGACTGAGTAGCTTTCTTTTCAGTAACATTATTTGAATTACATAAAACAGTTGTTTTAGAAACATGTTTATTTAAAAAGCAGTTACGTGCTTCTTGGATGGCTTGTATTAGTCTTCCAACCACACTTCTGTTATATTGAGTGTGCAAAAATGCACGGTTTGGGGTTTGTTCTGGATTTCTGTACATAAAATATTCTTGGTTCTATGGCTAATTGATTTCTTGCTTCCCTTTTTGTGGTATTGGCTCCACTAAGTATGCCCCAGCATTTATTCACTTCACAGCCTTTAACAACTGCACTTGTAGGATTCATGATAGCATAATCCTAGTTGATTTCATAAAAAGAAGGATGTTAGTTCTCTCAATCAAGAACTGGGACATAAAGAAGTGCCAGACTAAGGAATGTTGGTATAATTATCCTGCATTGTAGAAAAAGCTTATAACTGAGGATTTCTACTTGTAACTGCTCACTGTGCTTTCTTTTAAGCCTGTATCTCCATATGTGTAAATTTATATTCTTCATTTAAGCTCCTACTAAGTCAGATTTATGTTGCCCTAGGTCTAATTTGATTTAGTGTGTCCACTAAAGACACAAAGATTTAAGAAACAAAGTTATTTGATCTGTTAGAGGCTAATGTGTTATCATCTTCATTTGAGTATTTAAATGCTTCTTAAACACCATATTTAAAATGTAAAAAAGAAAGAGAAATGCTTGATATATGCATTTTTAAGTTGCATGCTGGAGTGAGGGGAGGGATCCATCAGTCTTGGTGGTTTCTGTTCTTGAATTTCTGTATCCTGCTGTATTCCTTATCAGTCTGGTTTGTCTACCTATTCCTACTTCTTTTACACCCCCTTGATTCTGGTAATCTCTGACCTTCCTTTTTCCTTTCATTTCTCTTTCCTGACTTGAAAAATCTAGTTCCATTTTCTTCCCTCAGGTCCCTGATACAGTTGTTGCCCTCTGACTCTCAACTGCAGCCACAGCTGCTGCCAATTTCTTTCACTCACTTGAAATTTCTGATCTCCTCCCTTTTGCTTACAGCACATTGCTTTGGCCCACCTTCTCTGCTGTCAGAGGGAGCTGCCCAGAATTTTCTGAAGTGTGCTTGTCACCCTCTTCTGATGGAAAAATAAACTCTTGATGGGACATGGGGAGTGTAACAAGTAATGTCAGAGGAATTGCATTGCAAGTAGTGTCAGAGGAGTTAAGACAGCTTTCATGACTAAGCTTTAGAATTAAGAACTAGGGAATTTTAAGCTTTAGCAGAAACTGCAGCATTTTTCTGAAGGATTAAAATGACAAAGTCTGTGCCTGTGTGATGGGAAAATTAAGAGCTGTACTTAACAGAAACCAATTTCTGTGACTGCACACATTGTTATGCAATGCATGCTGTTTCTTAAAAAGCTTGTTTCTGTGTTAAAAGTATTTTTGTATGTGCTTAGCTGTGCACTTCGTGGCAGTTAGGGGAGTAACTACATGTGAAAGGTGTTGTCAGCCTAAGTTTAGGCACAATGTGTCCAGCATATCATTTAATGTACTGTTTTTGATACAGTATCATGGAATAAATGCCTGCATAAGGAAAGCAGTGTTTAAAAAGTATTGACCTGACTTTTTTAGATCCACAACGTGCTTATTCTGTGTGGTTAAAATTCATTATCATCTAATGACTCTAATATGAATAATTTAGTCTTGACAAATGTGCTGCCTGCTTCTGCCTTTTAAGGTGCATTTGCCATAACTGTGTGATAGGACATGCAGACAGGTCAGAGTGTGGGCAGCAGGAATGGGTTTGACAGCAGTTCCAGACTGTGCCAGACATGTCTTGGCTTTTGGAGAGCTCATGTCAGAACTTGCTTACCCAAAAGTCAAGCAGCATGTGAGCTCCATAAGTTCAGACCTGGCTTGGTTTTGCTGTACCTTTTACCATGTGCTATGCTGTTTTCTATTTTCAAAACTATCAGAAAAATATTTGCCATTGTTAAAGTTTTAAAAGGGAAAAAAACCCACTAAAACCATGCAAACTGTCGAAGCAAAGGAGTGTCTTTTTTGTAAGTAATTATTGTTCTTGTCAGTCTGCCTTTTTGCTTGTGTGGTTTAAATAAAATTATATTTTGCTTTAAAATAATAAAAACATTTTGTCCTAGACTTGTAATCTTCCTTCCCTGGATGTAAACATCATCTTGGTCTTTTAGTTACTTACAGCTAGTTTTCCTTACTGTTCGTCACTTAGGAATAGACTTTTACCTTGGGGGCCAGGAAAACCAATTTATAGCAATAAAATCTATCAATACCATGCCCCTGAAAAAGGCTTCAAGGCATGACCTTAATTTTAGAGTCCTGTTTCCTCTTATGCCTGTATTGCAAAGGGAATTTTGGAAAAACTTTGCACTCAAGTCTAGAGTCTCCTAGAATAGGTGCTCATGTGAAACTTATTTTACAGGCACACTAGTATGGAGAAAGGGTTTGAGTGTGGCTTAGCTTTTTTTTTTATTCTAATCTGCTTTTGCAAGAGAAGTTTGTGCTTATAAACTCAGAAAAACACACAGCATAAAGGATTCTCAAATGCTTGCATTGTTCTTAAAATGTTCTGTAAGGAAATAAGCTGCAATAGATTGTGACAGTTTGAAAAAATACGTGATCAGACATACATCAGACAACTTTATGAATTTCTGTTTTATTTTTAACTTTTTCTTTGATCTAGATGTTAAATTCTACATGGATTGGTTTGTAACTTCTTTTGAGGTTTTCTTACTGTCTAAATGTCTAGCTAAATTTTATTTTGCATACATTTTTATTACACGGTTGATATACAAGGCTTTTTTCTCTAGCTGTGGATTGCAGCTGCTTAAGGAGAAGTATTAAGGAGACTTTATGAACACACTTTTTCTTTATTATCTTGCAGCCTCCTGATAATCAAAAACTTGGCTTATTGGAAGCCTTATTAAAAATTGGTGATTGGCACCATGCCCAAAGCATTATGGACCAGATGCCTCCATTTTACTCCACTTCACACAAGCCGATCGCCATCGCGCTTTGCCAGCTCGTCCACGTCACCATTGAGCCTCTGTACCGCAGGTAGGGGACAGCCACAATGCTGCTGCTGCACAGGGGAAAGCAATTTCTTTACAGTCTAATTATTAATACATTTCTAAAGTTTTCTATTTCATGTGAAATGCTGCACGTTTTATTTTTCAGAGTTGGTGTACCTAAAGGAGCTAAAGGGTCACCAATTTCCTCTTTGCCAAACAAGAGAGCACCAAAACAAGCAGAGAGCTTTGAGGAATTGAGAAAGGAAGTGTTCAACATGCTTTGTTACCTTGGTCCTCATCTGTCCCATGATCCCATTTTATTCGCAAAAGTAGTGCGCCTTGGAAAAGCATTTATGAAGGAGGTTGGTGTGACTCAACAGCTGGTCAAAACATGAAAAGTACCAATTACTCTGATGTCAAAAAATGCTTGTCTTGCCAATTGTGTGATATTCAAATGCTAAAACAGAAGGTCTTGACTAAGGACAAACTTGGAGCATCTTGCTTTAATTTTTGATCAATTGTGTGATCTATAAACATCTTTATGAGCAACTTAAGGCACTTTAGATTTGTAACCACTGATATTTAGTGATATCTAATTTCCTATTATGGTATTAATATTTTAAAGTATTATCTGTGTTGTATAATTAAAAAACCCAACAGACATATGGTACTGATGTCTGGAAGTTGTTCTACATTATTACAGCAACAATGTAATCAGCAAGGATTGATAACCTAATACACGTGCAGTACAAATAATTTCAGTTTTCTGTTCCAGCTGTTAGGTTACTTGGGAAACAGAGGATGTTGCATCCTTTTACTTCTTTTTTTTTTTTTTCTCCTGTTCTGCCTAGTTAAAATGCTGTTGGTATTGATCTTGTGTCAGTGACAAATCTTTAGATGCTGCTAAGGATGAGTTTGATGTGGAAATCACTTCAAGTTGCCAACTTCAGAAATTAACTGATCTCTTGAGATGGGTTACTGTCCTTTGGCCATGTGTGTCTGTTTTGTTCAAAATAGCAGATTTTGTCAAGAGAATTTATTCTTGTTAGGTTCCAAGATGCTGTGATAGGGTTAGAGACTTCCAATAACTTTGGGTCCCATGTAGTCTTTTTAATAAAATTAGGGAAGCTTCAACTATTTCCCTGCTTCCATATTTGTGTATAATTTCTTGGCATCTTCTCATCCAGAATGGTAAGATTTCCCAGTGGTAAATACTCTGATTTCATAGCATGCTCATTTCTTGCTGGCCAGTGAGAAGACTGATATCACTTCAGTGATAACTGCACTGTTAGTGCAAAATAGCTAAGTGGGAAATTATAATTTTAAGGTACTAATGCATTTTATTGCTGTCAGCAGACTATTAGGACTACTTTGTAATCGAAATATTGAAGGTTTGTGAGAAAGCCCTGTTTCTGAGGATATGTACACTGGAATGGAGATTACATGATTATAGGAATCTCTTGTGCAGGTTTACTGTAAATATTCTTATGACAGTTTAATGTATTTCTGACAAGAATGAGCAACATTTTAGCTATCTGCTCTAGGTTGGAACTGTGAAGAAATTCGTCAGTGACAGAGTGGTTAAGGTAACATAGGGAAAGTTATTTTTCATGCATTGTTGCCATCAGCATGTTCTAGTTGTGAAACTACATTTAACACACAGTAGAAATACTTGCAACTGAAGGTAATTTGACTCTAAGTTAACCCATATAGTAGTTAAAAAGTTAGACTACTAACACTGCACTGCAGCTTTCATGCTAAAGTGTACCTTTAAAATAATTGTGCACTTACTGGTGTGATAGCTTAAAATGCTTCTCATGGTGAGTGGAGCAAGCAGAGGGAAAAAGTAATTTAATAACAAAGACTAAAAGCTTAAGAGGGTGTTAGAGAGGAAGATGGGGAGATAATCTATGGCTGTTGGTAACTGCATTGGAAATCCTCAGATTTTTTAGGTAGAAGGTGAATGCTTAGGCAATTTTTTTCCTCTCCAGTAAGAAAATTCAGTATTTCACATGTAATAGCAAGTTTCCTTGTAGCTCTAGCTGTTATTTCTTTTTGGACAAAATTGTACAAAGCCCCTCTATAAGTAAGGAATGTGTTTCATCCATGCATTTGAATTTCTATTTAAAAATACTTTAATGCTGGCAGATATGGCAGATTAAACATTTAAGAGATGCTTGGCCCTTCAGGTTTATGCTTTTGCTGAGATAGCTCTTTTCTGAAACTCTGTTACATTAACTGTGCAGCAATTAACATGTTTGTCTTTGTTATAGTTTCAGTCAGATGGAAGCAAACAGGAAGATAAAGAGAAAATGGTGAGTTTTGGAGGAGGGTGTTTTTATGCAAGATTGTAATGGTGACCAAATGTGCATTTTACTTTTTATTTGCTTGGAATCAGCTGGAAATCCTCCAGCTATTTATTCTATAAATACACTTCGTGGTGGGGAAAAGCATAGAGAAGACAAATTGGAACTAAGAGAGGACTTTATTGGTACAATGATTTTTTCTTTAATTGCTTAATTTATTTACTTCAGAATTTTCGAATTTATTATCAAGATTGTTCACAATGAAATTGTCCGTGTTCAGTAGAAATCCAACTTGCAAAAACAAGAATTTGGGTTTTTTTAATCAGTAAGTTGGTTTTCAGTATGAAGTTTCTGCAGTTTTCATTGTTACTTGTTCCTCTTTCTCACTTATCCCGATTTCCTAAATCATTGCAAAGAAAATCCCTTCTGGGTTTTGTGTTTTGTTTTGGTTGTTTTTCACTGCTGCTATAGTTATTCTAAAATAGCTCAGCAGAAAAGAGGACTGTTTAAGAAAGGTTGAGGGTGGTAGGATACTGAAAAAATGGAAATTGGAAATATGTCTTGCGAACATGTATAAGGCCTTTGGGCTTTTATCTGAAATTTTGAAAATTGACGTGAAGGTGGGGAATACCTCAATACATTGAAAGCTGTTGCCAAAATGAATTTTTTCCTGTGTTCCACTTCATGCAAGTCCATACAATATATTTTTTTTAATGGTACGTTTGATTCAAAAATGAATGCAACCTGCTGATGATTTCAGCAGCTTTGTTCTAGTATCTTATATAGGCAGATAAAATATTGACAGTAAATTATTGACTGAATGATTTATGATGGGAGTTATTGCTAGATACTATTTTGATTTTTGTTCTGGAAATCCTAATCTTGTAGTGTATTTTTTTTAATCAAATTTTCCATTTGTGCATCTGCACACTGCATGTCTAACACTGCTTCTGAGGCACATCCTGATAGTTTCCTTTTGTCTTTATCCCAGGAAACACTGTTCAGCTGTTTGTTGAGCATTACTGATCAAGTCTTGCTTCCATCTCTTTCCTTGATGGACTGCAATGCATGCATGTCTGAGGAATTATGGGGGATGTTCAAAACCTTTCCATACCAGTACCGGTGAGTAGAATGATTTGTTTCCATCCTTTGGAATGTGCTGCTGAATTGTCAGTTCTGAAATTCCTTGTCCTGTGAAACATTTCCAGGTACCGCCTCTATGGGCAGTGGAAGAATGAAACGTACAACAGTCACCCACTGCTTGTGAAAGTTAAAGCCCAAACCATAGATAGAGCCAAATACATCATGAAGTAAGTAGTCAATTCCCATAAATAATTATAAACTGTAGTACAGTCTATTGCATATCACCAGCTGGAGCAAAAAAAGCTTGACAAATACATTCTCTGTCTAATGACTTAGTAATTTCCCAAATCGTTCTTGTTCATAAAGCATTTAATGTATTGTGGTTAAAAACGATCAAATAAGCAAGAATACAGACAAATTTGTCACCAATAAGGGTATATAATCTCTGAAAAATGTCCCATTAAATGACTTAAAGCCTTTTCCATGGGTAAAGTTTTTGATAAATTGCTTTGCTTATGAAATGTACAAGTTCTACATATTTCCTCTAGGTGTGGAGACTCTCCTCCAAAGAGTCTCAAGAATCTTGTCATGTTCTCTGTAGATTTGAATGTATGGCAGTGAGGTGAACAGAATGATTTATTCTCACCCTCAAGTGGGCTCACAGCAATTCCAGATTTACCTCACATTTGATGTCGCTGTCAAGTGAATTAGGTTCTCCATTTGCCAAAGGCAGATGGTGTGGTGTTGAAATGTGGATAATCAGAACCCTTCCATATAGGCAAGACAGTAATTGTTTCTGGATAAAAGTCTCTGCACTCAGAGCTGTGAAAGCTGGGAACAACCGTTTTGATTCCCTTCTGACTTGCTGCATACACCATAAACATGGTGCATACACCATATTTTTTTTCCCCCTTCCCTGTACAATGGATTTCAGTTGTGCAGGTGAACCGCAGTGCTGTCAGCTGTTGAAGGTCAACAGCTGTGTGTGTAATTTACTGTCAACTTCAGGTTTCAGGTTGAGCACAGATCTTCAGTAGGAAATGCTGTGGAGCTGTAACACACAGAAAGAAATATTGTTTTTCAGTGTACTGAATGCAATAAAAAATAATCTGTGGCTAAGTTAAATTTCCAGGAGCAACTAACAGCATCATGGTAGTTTGGTGTATATGCTACAGGTTTCACTGACTACTTTGGAAAGCAGAATGTTGGAATTTGAAGCTAGAATATGGTCCATAGTAACAGAGGGACAGCTGGACTGGTTGTACTGTCTGCATCTTGGAGGATTTCTCTATTTCCAGTTCTCAACAGATTAGCATTTCTATTCTGAGCTGTCTTGAAAACACATTTGCTAGCAAGAATTTAGTTTCTGAGATTTACAAAGATGCTTCTTCACTGAAACTGACCTGTTGTTTTAATATTTTTCTAGCTTATCTTTTGTAATAAACTATGTCCTCTTTTACAGGCGTTTAACTAAGGAAAATGTGAAACCCTCTGGAAGACAAATTGGGAAGCTCAGCCACAGCAATCCTACAATTTTATTTGATTATGTACGTAGTTACATGTATTTAATGCTATTTCATCTTGTGAACAGATAATTGAAGCTCAGAAAGGGGCCGGCAGTTCTAATTTCATTATTTTTTACTTTTGATGCAAATTTTAAAACATAGTAGTTTTTAATAGTGCACATAGTAAGATACTGAATATGACTAGCTAGGTTAGTGAGCTTGCCTATTTACTTTGACAGTTATTTAGGACCTTTGAAAAAATTAATTTTAAGCATGTTTTCTGTAGGTTTTGAAGACAAGTATTGTTAAATGCTTTTATTATGTGAAAGATAAGGAATACTGTCCCTGTTCAGCTGAATGTCTGTTGTAACTTGCAGATTTTATCACAAATACAAAAATATGATAACTTGATAACTCCGGTTGTTGATTCGCTGAAATACCTCACTTCCCTGAACTATGATGTCTTGGCTTGTATCCTTTGATTTAAATTACTGCATCACTTATTGATAAAGCTGCAATTGTAGCCAGATTGGGTATGTTATCTGTGAGTAAATATTGCCTCTGTTTTCTCTTCTTGCTGCTTTTTGCTGGAAATTTCAGTGAAGTTTACAAATACCTTTGCACTTGTAGTGGATTATGGAACCCTCTCTATTATTCTTTCACATTATGAAAATTATTCTTTGTTTTTACTACTTTCAATCTTGAAGACATAGTGATCTTGTAAATAGTGAGGTAAATTCTGCTTTTAGGTTACTATTTCATGGTTTTATTTTTTTTTCAAACCATAGTTATATTAGTGGTTGCTGTACTTATATATTGTGTTCATATATTACAAAATCCAGAAAAGCAAGTCCTTGTAACTTTTGTGTTTGTAAGTTGAGGAAAAATACTCTCTTTAACTCCACTAAAGATTGTATCATTGAAGCACTGGCAAACCCTGAGAAGGAGAGAATGAAGCATGATGACACTACAATCTCAAGCTGGCTGCAGAGTTAGTATTCTTGTTTTATTTATTACAATAATGTTTAAAATATTTCACCTCCCCATGATCTATTCAACCATTGATCATTATGATCGATATTTCACTTGCACCTACTGGCTAATATTTTAAGCCAGATGGAAAGCTGTCAAGTTTAATCAATAGGAATTTTTTCCCCTTTGTATCCCAGAAATGCATGTATTGCTAAGATGCCCTATGCAGTTTGTTAATGTTTGTTTAATAAGCAGGCCAGTCATAGCTGTTTCTCTTTGCCTCAGGTCTGGCAAGTTTTTGTGGTGCTGTTTTCCGAAAATACCCAATTGAACTGGCAGGCCTCCTGCAGTATGTAGCCAACCAGCTGAAAGCTGGCAAAAGGCAAGTATTGCACAATGGATCCTTATAAACTCAGCTTCTATGAAGTGTTATTTAGGTGTTTGCTGATACACAGGCACTCAGTGTAGTTGTTGCTCTAGTAGTGGCAAACTCCATTCAGAGCACTGGGAAGGTTAAATAGCAGAAAGAAAGAATGATACACTCTTTAGTACATTACTTTTCCTCTAATTGTATAGCAGTGACATTCTTGAAGCAGTGATTTTTCATCTTTAACTTATTTTAAAAGTTTTATTAACACCTAACCAGATAGGGAAAAAAACCTTCCAGTGTGTTATTTCATCATATACATTACTGTACATTATTTAAAAAATAAGTGTCCATTATATAAAGCAGTGTGACTGTTATAGTTTTTTTCTTTTCTCATAATGTCTTCTCTGCAGGGATGGCTCTTAACATTTTAATATTATTTAAATACTTTATCCAGTTTATTTAGTGGTAATTGAATTGCTTCTTCCTGTGACAGTCTCAAAACAAGGTTTCCAATTAGACTTTTCCTCTTGTCTTTCCATTGTCATCCATTAGTATTATTGTTTCATTTACTTTTTTAATGTTAATTTTATCATATAGGTGAGTATGAGCCTTTTTCTATTAGAAATTCCCATATGGTTACTGCAAGGCACCTTACCAATGGTGATAACACAGCATGTTATTTTAGGGTAGTTACATTGAGAAATGTAGTTTTTTCCCCTTCCCTGCAATGTAGACATTCAGTCTCATATGCTCCTCTGTCCCTACATTTTGTTCTGATGGTGGCAATCACATTGAGCTACAGAGGAAGGGTAAGTAATGTTTATTGACTTTCCTCAAAATCACAACTGTAAGTATTTTGGGGAAAAAAAGTCAGTGTAGTACTTGGGATCATAAAATGAAATGGATTTACTGGTATGGCCAGTTTCATAGGACTGCAATATTCAGGTATTGGAGCTTATGCTGATATTGCACAGTTCCTAGACAGAAAACATACTTATGGTTGGAACAGCAAACAAAAATTTAAGCCATATGAATTATTTAAAGATGAATCTTTGTTTTGGAAGGCATGGGTAAATGATTTTATAAGTTAGTCACACAAATTTCTGAAGTTAACTGGAAAACATTGCTGCTTTGTGTGATTGGGATACAATTAACTATACTTCTGTTGAGTAAAAGTCATTGTCCTTATGGAGTTCAGAGCAGGAAGTAAAACCTTGTCTCTGGGCAGGGTGATTATTGGAGTGTTTTATATATTCTGTGTTTCAAGTAAAAATAGGATGTTTTCCATGTTTCCAAGTAACCTCTCCAGACTAACTTTGCCTGTGCATTTCTAAGGCTGTGTACTATTCTAGAAACCCTTAACAAAATATAAAATACTCATGAAACAACTGTATAGATACAGTTTGAAACATGGAAAGCAACAAAAAGAGGCAATAAACTTTGATTAATCTGCTGATACTTAATAGCACCACATTCCCTGCCATCTTCAAATCCAACTGTTGAATGACTGCATTGCTTTTAAGTACTAGCTTTTTACTTGCAATAAAGAAATCCTTGTGCTTGGCATACTAGTTTCTTCTTGAAAATAGAATGAAAATGTTGTTTAACATGCATTGTGGTGCTGCTTTGTAATATGTACTGAATGTCATAGCTCCTCGTTGTTAAATTGTCTTGTTTTTACTTCACTTCGCTGTTTTCTTTGCAGCTTTGATTTGCTTATTTTAAAAGAGGTGGTGCAGAAAATGGCAGGGATAGAAATTACTGAAGAAATGACCATGGAGCAGTTGGAAGCCATGACTGGTGGAGAGCAGCTGAAAGCTGAGGTGTGTTTGTGTTAAATTTAATAATAATTATTGCTTTTTTTTGGTGATTCTAAAGACTCTGGTTCAAGAACTCTGGCAGCACAGCTGAGAAAGGTGTGTGCTTTATCAGAGCTGCCCCCTTTTGAGCTTACAGGCCTTGAGACAGACAGCCAAGGCAGTGTAGATGTGAACCTCAGTTCTTGTGCATCACAGCATCTCATACTCAGGACAGTGTTACATGGCAGACCTGTGAATTCCAGCAGCCACTGAGCTTGGGTGTACTGCAGTCCTGCTGGCTCAGCCCTGCTCAGGGGGAGCAGCAAAAACTGATTAAAGCAGGCAAGACTGGTTTGTTGCTGATTCTTCTATACATACATTGCAGTACAGGATCCAGGCAGTTTTACTGCTGGACAGGAAACTATTGCTGTTAATTCATCAGTATTTCTGCAGTCAGCTCACACAGATTCCATTCCTGATGCACTGTTTTCCAGCTTGGGTAACTTTTTCTGTCCTCTGCAGGGTGGATACTTTGGCCAAATCAGGAATACAAAGAAATCATCTCAGAGATTAAAAGATGCATTATTGGACCATGATCTTGCCCTCCCACTGTGCCTGCTTATGGCTCAACAGAGAAATGGTGTTGTCTTTCAAGAAGGAGGGGAAAAACATCTGAAGCTGGTGGGAAAACTGTATGATCAGGCAAGTGAAAACACCTATTTATGAGATCCCCTTCTTTCTGTTAACTTCTACTGTATCAGCACAATATGTGAGGATTCAGCACATAAGTAACAAAATTATATATGAGAATCTAGTACAATAAATATAAATACATAGGATTTTTAAAACTAATTGCAGGGTTGCTCTATTAAAATATATGGATGTATTAAAAGTATATTATATGGACAAGTGACCTCTCAGTAAAAAAGCAAAGCATACTTTGTCATAAAAAGTTAAATTCTTATTTTTTTAAGTGTCCATTGTATTTTCCTAATCTTACTTTAGTAGTGAAACTTCCTTTTTTAAAAAAAATAGTTCTGTTGCTGCCTTAGGCAGTAGGAGCTAATTGCATTCCATTCTGGTAGAATAGAATGCTCTTGAGTTCTGCTGGCTTTTCTAGGTGGGGTTTTTTATTTTATTGTTCTTCCCTGATGAGAAATTTTTTGCTCTACTATTTGGTGTTAGCATTTTTAACAAGAAACAAAGAGGAAAAAAAGGCAGACTTTGAAGCTGTCCCTAACTTAATTGTTGAACAAAATAATAATGTTTGCTAACTTTTTGTACTTTTTACTTTGTAGTGCCATGATACCCTGGTACAGTTTGGTGGGTTTTTAGCATCCAATCTAAGCACAGAGGATTACATTAAGCGAGTGCCTTCTATTGATGTTCTCTGTAATGAGTTTCACACACCCCATGATGCTGCATTTTTCCTCTCAAGACCTATGTATGCACACCACATTTCAGTGAGTACAACTCTTCCATTTGTCTGCTTCTAGTGCTGCTCTACTACCTGTTACCAGTACAGGTGGCAGGTTCCAGATAAAAATTGTTGGCTAAATAAAACTTGCAAAGTTTTTTTAGTAGAGTTAGAAATAGAAGCTGTGGGCTGGAACAGGTTGTCCTTAATCTTCTTAGGAAATGTGGCCCATGTGTCAGCTTTCACACAACTGAAGAGAGTCATAGCTGATGAACTCACTTCTTTGGATGTCTTGGGTTATCAGTAGTAGGAATTCTCTCCCTCCCTGTTCCCTCAAAGGTGTAAGTTCTTCTGCAGGTGTTTTAGATGGATTTTTGCTTGGAGGAAAGTGTTGCAGCTGCCAAATGGTGTGCTATCTCAGGAAGTGTCAGAAATGACTTTGTTCCTGCATCTAGAAGTTTGATATGGAGAGCAGTTTTTACTTGGTGTAGCATAATGTGTTACTATAACAAGAGGTAGCAGCATCAGTGAAGAAAGATAAATCCATCCAATGAGGATGAAGACTAAAGTTCTGTATGAGGTTCTTCAGTTTTATATACTGACATTTCACAAGCAAATGTTGTATAGAAAAGTTAAATGATATTATTAAATATAATTTTTGTATATATAGATTACAGGTTTTTATTTATTTTTTATCCACAGTCAAAGTATGATGAGCTAAAAAAAGCTGAGAAGGGAAATAAACAGCAGCACAAAGTGCACAAATACATTACATCTTGTGAGTTGGTGATGGCTCCTGTTCATGAAGCTGTGATTTCTCTGCACCTCCCTAAAGTCTGGGATGACATCAGCCCTCAGTTTTATGCTACATTCTGGTCTTTAACAATGTATGACCTTGCTGTGCCACACAGCAGCTATGACAGAGAAGTCAATAAACTTAAAGTCCAGATGAAAGCCATAGATGACAATCAGGAAATGGTATGTTGATATAATTTTGTGGTCCAATTTAAACTTTCTAGCCTTGAAAGAGTTTCTTTTCATGGAGTATTATGTTAAGCTTGTTTAGATCTGGGAAGTTTCGTCGCCTGGTTCATCCATTCTGATTTGCCACATTAACATAATTTGGATTGACTTTCCTTCATAATTCCCATGTTAAAAGTACTAGTGACTCCACTAAGTGAAAATTACTGGAAAATCAGATTCAGAAAGCAGTATCTCTTTCAGACACCTCTATCTATAGTTTGTCTGTTCATTCTTGTCTTAACTATAGCCAGTGTTCATAAAATCAGTTGATTATTAGAGCAGAACATTTTTGAGTGAAAAGGTTTTTAATATTCTTTAGTGTTACCAGGAATTTATTGCTCTGTATATAGCAAGTTTAGGTATAATGCTAAATGAGTTATGCTGACATTTTATAGCCTCCAAATAAAAAGAAAAAAGAAAAAGAACGTTGCACAGCTCTGCAGGACAAGCTCCTTGAAGAGGAGAAGAAGCAGTTGGAGCATGTGCAGAGGGTTCTACAGAGACTGAAACTAGAGAAAGATAACTGGCTTCTGGCAAGTAAGTGTCTCTGAGGGAAATGCTGTGGGTGTTTTTGTAGCTGTCAGAACTTCCTTGCACTAATACTCTTAATGCTTATTTGAAAGTTTTATTTTTTGTACATTGATGTCTGTTATAGCAAGTTATAAGTTTAGTTAGAATGTAATGTGTCTTTGCAAATGCTAAGTAGTTGGTTTTCATAAAGAAGGTTTTTTTTTTCTTATGATGTCAAGACCTTTTAAATTTTGCCCTAATTTAGAAAATAAGTTAGAGATTGACCAATTAATTGGAAACTTGTAATTGCAAGCTGGCTTGTACTTGCTAACTGCAGTTAGAATGCTGCTAAATTAATATATTTGCTACAGGACAAAAAATAGGCATGTAAGGTCTCAATGGTTGGTTTGAGTTAACTTACTTTGAGTCCTGTGATTAGGAGCAACATGCCAGGGTTTGGGTGGTGGCATGAACCCTGTTCCAATGACAAGATAAGTGTTGTGCCAGCCTAACAGCCCCATGCAGTGAAACAGCATGCACATGTTTCATAGAGCACATATGCAGCAAGCAGAATCAAGTCTTTTCTCCTACAAAACATCTGTAATGTTTCATGTTGCTTGTGAACTCTGCTGGTGTGGTTAATCTGAAATGTTTTTCTCTGGTCAGTTTTCTTCTCTGGATGAACTTTGAGTTTGTAACTGGAAGTAGTAGTTCGTCTGTCCCAAGAAGCCTAGCATAACCCAGTGGAAAAGAGTTTTGTTGTCCAACTCATGTAAGATCCATCCAACTGGTTTCATGAAGAAACACTGTTCCCTCTAAGTATTTCATGTACTGTAGCAAATGAACTACAAGAAATTACTGGTTGAAAAGTTACTGCCTGATTAAAACTTGGTCTAGAGGTGACTTGGTAAATTTGTCTACTTAAATAAACACCTAAAAAAGTGTGTAGAAAGTAATTTACATAGGTACACACGTAACTCTATGTGGGGCACTGGGAATAGCTTATTGTTGGCTCTTGTGCTTGGGCTTCAGCTGAGGGGTTTCCCAGCATTGAATCCAGAGGCAAGCTTACTATTTCAGCAGTTTGCCCATTAAAATAAATAATCTGTAATTGCACTACATGAGGAACTAGAAAAGCACATCCGCTCTAGTAGCGGGGTTATTATTTTTTAAATTATTGACATTTAATTTATTTAAGACTGGCTTCCTGTCCACAGACTTCTGATAGAGTGTTTGTACCCTTGAGAACAGGTTAATTTTTGGCAGAGTAACCTGGTAGCTTTAGCAATTGGAGAGTACCTCTTCTGACTGGCTGTTGACTTGCTTTGTACACTTCTGAAGCAACACACACTTGATTGTCCTATGAACTGTGATTCCCTTGATAGATTTTTTTTTTCTTTTTTTTAGGCATCAAATGTTTGTTATAATCTTTGAGGGGTAGATACTAAACTTAAAGTCAACATCAAGTTTTAACAGTCCTTTCTTGAGCAAGCTTTATTCCTCGAGCATCGCAAAATTGAAGCAATAAAACCCTGGGTATTACAACTTGGGGCCTGTGCAAAACCAGCAGTGGCCCTTGTGAGGATCATGACTGTTCTTCCTTTGAAGGCATCCACTTGCAGTCTTTAGTTCTGTACTTCCCTCTGACCTTGCCTTCATGCTGTACATTCCTCTCAGCTTGTTTTTATGCTCCTTGTTGCCATGGGACCAGTTTGGGTATGTGTTATGCTTTGAGTTTGCCAACCTGTGGTTGGTCAAAGAGAAATGGGTAACTCTTGAACTTGATACAGTGCAGTCTTTTACTCAGTGGTAGAATGAAACTTTCACAAAATGTGTGTGTATTGGGGTGGTGGTTTATTGAAGGCTATTCTTTAAATTCCTCTATGTGTTTGATTAATTGGAAAAATGATTGTTAATGGATTCTATAGAGACACCATGTTCTTCAGTTTAGAAGGAGGCCAAACTAAAAGTCAGCCCCATGTAGAAAGATGAAAGAAGGCGTTCTAGAGAAATAGCAGGTGGTGTTTGCTTTGCTGCTGTGCACAATTTGAGCAGGTGAAGTTTCCTGTAACCTGTTTTTAGCCCCATTGTGTGAAAGAAGAATTTTGCCAATAAGAAATGGTCACATCCACCCTACTATTCTATCCCCACCCTCAAACAGTTGCACTTCTATTGACTTGTTCTGATCAATGCCAAGGATGTGTCTGAAATCAAACACCAGAGTATGGATCTGTCATACTGAACTTGGGAAGAGAGTAGTTGAATGATAAACATTGATTGACTTTATTTTTCTTTCCTTTTTTCCCTTTTCAACTTTTGTTTTTTGAAGAATCTACCAAAAATGAGACTATCACCAAATTTTTACAGTTGTGTATATTTCCTCGCTGCATTTTCTCGGCAATTGATGCAGTTTACTGTGCTCACTTTGTTGAACTGGTGCATCAGCAGAAAACACCCAATTTCTCCACACTTCTCTGCTATGACCGAGTAAGTAGCTACAATTGTGTGTGTAATTTCATCATTACCACTGCAAACATCCCAAATTAGAGTCTCCCCTGCCTCGCAAAATAGGTAAACAAGGTCCTGTGACAATCAGAGGTTCACTTTTGTACTTCACATCTTCTGATCAAAGCTTTCCTAAAGTTTCAGTGGTTTATTCATTTTAGCTGTGTGTTCCCTTCTGTGGAACCAATTTTCTGCTGCTTGTCCCCCACCAGCAACACCCTTGGGACTCTTCTGACCCTGGAAATGGTGCTACAGACAGTGCGATTGTTTGTGTCACTGCACCTGTGCTGATTTCATGTGTCCAAAAGGGCATTTCTACTCAAGCAGCCCTATCTGATGGACCTGTGTGGGCCAAGGGAAAAAAAACCACTTTCTTGCATCAGCTTGGCTGGATGTTTACTTCTACCAGCTCAAATCATTATTAATTTGAAAATAAAACACTTATGTCAGCAAAGACACTTGAACTATCAAACAGGGTGTCAGCAGCAGCTGTGTGCTTGGATTCTGGGCTAAGTGTGGGACCAGCACTTGGGAAACAAACAATATTTTATAAGCAGTCTCTGTTGTATTTAGAAACCAGCTTAATGGTGGTTTAGATGAGAAAAATCTATAATTCTTGTTGGATTTTTTGCTTTTGTAATTCAGTAGGGTCCTAGTAATGTTTTTTTGCTCTGTTCACAGGTTTTCTCTGATATTATATATACAGTTGCAAGTTGCACAGAAAATGAAGCCAGTAGATATGGCAGGTTTTTGTGCTGTATGCTGGAGACTGTGACCAGGTGGCACAGTGACAGAGTCATATATGAAAAGGTATAGGAATTGAATAAAATGAGTTTGCTCATTAGAGTATGTACTAACAATTTGTGTAATTCAGTCCAGTAAAAATGGATTTAGTGTAACTCTTAGATTTAAAAACAGTATGATTGGATTTTTCTGATGGTATAATCATAAAATTGACTTGTATTTTACTATAATTCGTGTAGTTTTGGTAGAAGTAATTTTGTATGGTGTTAAAAATATAATTTAATTATAATAGTAATGTATTTTATATGATAATATATTAATATATATTATATTCAATATAATTTAACTATAATATTAATAAAGAATATAAATTGCTAAAAAACCCCTTTCCATTTCTGATTTTCACATAGCTTACCTTGAAGATAATTTAGGGAGCATATGGAAAGTCTCCTAATACTCCTTGCACCAGCTAGTTAAATTATGAATAATCTTTTCTCTCACCCACAACTAAAATTTCAACATAAATCAGCTTAAAAAAAATTGAGTCTTGTAAAGTGTGATTGTGTCTCGTTCTTTAGAGTTTAGAATTTAGAATTACCAGTTTTGTTTCCCAAAAAATAACTTCTTCCTATTTGTTCATGTGCATGTAGGAATGTGGCAACTATCCAGGTTTCCTAACTATATTACGAGCAACTGGATTTGACGGTGGAAATAAGGCTGATCAGTTGGATTATGAGAATTTTAGACACGTGGTACACAAATGGCACTATAAATTAACTAAGGTAAATAGAGATGCCAAAAGCCTTATGTTTTTTTGAATGCTTTAAAAAAATCCCCCAGCTTCATAGATTTAATTTGTGTTTTAGGCTTCTGTGCACTGTCTGGAAACAGGTGAATATACACATATCAGAAACATCCTGATTGTGCTGACCAAAATCCTTCCATGGTATCCAAAAGTGCTGAACCTGGGTCAAGCCTTGGAAAGAAGAGTACACAAGATATGTCAGGAAGAGAAAGAGAAGAGACCTGATCTATATGCATTGGCTATGGGGTAACAACAACTTATTTAAGAAAGTGGTTAAAAGTGGATCATGAAAGGCATCTAAAGACTCGGAACTGTTACAGTCCTAACATTTGATTTTTACCTTATCACAGAAGATTTCGCTATCCTGCATCTCGGTGCTGGCAGTGTGAATGAAAACATTCATTTTGTGCTGGATGATCACTAATTTCCTTTACAAGACTCTAGGAAAGCCCTTAAAATAGTAAAGATTTCTACTCACAAGAGCATAGCTTAGTTTTAGAAAAATAATATAGCAGCAAGGAGATAGGAGGGATAGTAACAGGAAGAAAGCCAAGGGCTATTGCTGCAAGACTGTTTAGATATTGAAAGTGCATAGGATTCTAAAATGTTTAGTTACATGTTACATCTTCCAGTGGTGAATGTGGAATCATCCTTGTGTGCCTGAGGGGCAGTTCAGGCTGCCCTAACAGTTTGAAGTTTTGTCAGCAGTCAGTTTGTTCTGTGTGTTTGACCAGGGTTGTGTGTGTGGTGGTGAGGAAGAGGGTGTGGAGGTAGGGCTGCTTCTGTGTCTAGTGGGTTTGTTTGTTTTTCTTTTGAGCTCATCAATATAGGGGGAAGAAACTGCGTATCAGTTAGGAAAAACTGTGAAATAAATAACAGATGAACTGTTAGATTAGATCCACATTTAAGATTCAACCCATGTTTTGCTTTGTGTTTGTGCATATTTAACAATCTGTGCGACTTGCAGCTATTCTGGACAGTTGAAAAGTAGGAAGCCTTTCATGATACCTGAAAATGAGTTTCACCACAAAGACCCACCTGCCAGGAATGCTGTACCTGCAACAGTACAAAATGGGCCAGGTGGTGCTGGGATGCCTACGTCTCTCACAATAAATACAGTTAGACTGGAAGAGGGCACTACTGAGGAGACTGGTAAACACAACTATGATTATTATATATTTATTTTTTAATAGAATTTTTCTGACATTACAGGCTTCTCTCAAAATTTGCCACATTAAGCTAAAAAGAAAAAAATATAAATGGGATGCTAAATGGTATCAGTGTGTATTCTTTATTTTTACTTGGTTTTGGGGGAGAGGATCTGCTGCCTATTTTAGCTGTTAGCTACGTATGGCCTGACATGAATATGCTCAGCTACTTGTTGTATTTTTACCAGTAGGTTATAGATTAATTTGTTGAAATAGAGCTGTTCTTTCTTTTTTAAAGCAGATAAACTAAAGGAGAAGTCTCAGGGTGTGGTGAAAGTTATTAATAAAACTGTCAACGCTACACCGAAGGTGACAACAAGCAATGGAAACAGTGCATCTAATAGGTGAGAAAAACTATTCTGTCACATTCTCTATTTTCTTCCTTCCAAGCCACAGAAATACACTTGGAAATGACTTGCCTTTTCATTTTACTTCTGGGTTCTGTGTAAATAGTTCCCATTTCTTTAAAGTTTAAAAAATGACATTATTTCTTTCAAAATATGCAGTTTTATTGATAAATACATTTCATTTTAGCTACAAAAGATAAATGAGAACATTTCCTTGTTGCTGTTCTGATAAAGAACTGTACATCTTACAGTGTCTGCTCCAGGAAATTCTGTCAAACATTCAGAAGTAAAACTTCTGTGATAAAGCTAGAGCTCTGTTTTGTATCTATGCTAATTGGCCATTTTATTTTTGATGCAGCAAAATTATTAAAGAGAAAGATGATAAAGAAAAAAGCGGGAAGGAAAAAGATAAAGAAAAGAAAGACAAGACTCCAGCTGCCACTCCGGAGATGAAGGCACTTGGGAAAGATGGGAAAGATAAACCGAAGGAAGAACGGGCAAACAAAGAGGAGAAAGCAAGAGAGATCAAGGAGAAAACGCCAAAATCTGACAAAGAGAAGGAAAAGGTGAAGAAAGAAGAAAAAGCTTCAAAAGAAGAAAAGTCCAAGACGGTTGTTACCATCATTGAGTCAAAGTCAACTGCAGAAAAGGAGAGAGAAAAGGAGCCATCCAGAGAAAGAGATCTAGCAAAGGAAATGAAATCCAAGGAAAATGCTAAAGGAGGAGAAAAGGTGCCAGTAGCTGGGTCCTTGAAGTCACCTGTTCCCCGATCAGAAACATCAGAATCTGAAAGGGGTAAGCTTGAATATTTAGTTTCTGTTCTTATCTAGGAAAATAGAATATGTCACTTGAAAATCACTGAATGGCAAAAAATGCTAGAGAAGTTGAGAGAGAATCATTACATAACAAGTAAGATTTTGGCACTGACATTTCAAAACAGTCAATAGCTGAGGGAGGTGGTCAGAGTATCTCCAAAAGGCAAACTATGGGAATGTGTGAACTTCACATATCTCCAGTGAATGCTTGTTCTCCCAAAGCTTGCCATTTTTTTAATGCAAGTGTAAATGTTCTATTAAAATATATTGATATAACTTTGACCATGCAAGTTTTGCAAAAGTGTAATGCAAAAACTTTGTGTGTACTTTGAGAGCTTCATGACAGCCTTTGAATTGGAAGAAAATAAGGAAAGTGAAAGATAGGCCTTTGCATCCTTAAGAAGGATATGGAAAGCTTTATTGGTCCCCTCTTACATTAAGAGTGAGCAAATCCTTAAGTTATTATTTGAGGTTGATGTTAAATTTTATATTTGTTCTGCATGAGGCAAACACCATAAGGGAGGACTGTAATGCTTTTCATAGGGTTCACCTGTTCAGAGTCTTCATAGAAATTCTGAAATTCACATGCTGACTTCTATAAAATGGAAGTTTGGAGTGAACATAATTTTGCAGCAGTTTGTTCACATTACACTTTTGCTGCAAACTTTCATAAAGATGGTCAATGTGTGCTGCTAACTCTAGGTAGCTTAAGGAAAACAAAATTCTCATAGTGGTAAGAAATCTAACTGTAATTATGTTGGTACTTCAGAAAGTTATATTATTTGATTCTCAGACTCTTTGAACTGTTTTAATAATGCTATTGTTCTGTTCTTTCCTCAGAACAAAAACGCCGCAAAGTTGATACACATTCTTCTCCGTCACATTCCTCAACAGTAAAGGTTAGTATAGCCTGAGGAAGGCAGCACCCATGTTAGGCTCACAAGTTTGGGATGCCAGTATTCGACTTCCTTCAAGTTTTGTGCCAAGTATACACTGGAACCACTGGAGGTTTTATGTTGCATTAGAAAATGCATTCCTTTTCTTTATTGGCGGACTGTCTTTTTTTCTATAAAAATATTTTTTAATTAACCAAAATAATGCTTCAAGGACCTAGCACAAATTTTGTAAAATAGTGTTTGGAAATTTCAAGAGAATTTTTACACAGAAGTGCCTCATTGCTTTAAGCAGTCAGTTTTTTTGGAGTGCAATGGTAGCTACAAGCAAACGAGTCTTTGCAACAGAGTGGAGCATATTTTTCTGCACTTCTTTGAAGAATCTATAGCACTGAAGATTCCTGGATGATACGGGATGTACGATACCTCTGAATTCATCAGGCTTCTTGATGAGCATCATACCGATATGTGCCTTCTAAGGAGGAGTCTTGAAAGGAGTTCCATTTTAAAGTCTCCTTGGTGATCAGTTCTCCTGTAGTTGTGTATATTCAGTGCGCATGCAGCTTCTGTTGTACCTTCCCTTCGAGGTTTGTTTATTTCCAATGGGTTCCCACCGTGTTGAGCCCTGCGTTACGATAAAACCAGATGTGGCCACCAAGCCTCCTACCCAGCAAAGAGAAACCCCAAGCACTCAAGCGCAGCACAAAACCATGGGCGTAGCCTACTTGAAGACTCAGGGTAGCCATTCCTTGCTCCATATTTTATTATTTCTAAATCATCTATGTTCATGGAATCTTTGAATTTGCAGTACGTTGAACATTTAAAACTGTAAGTTACCAATACTTCATCGAGAGCACTGTGATGGATTATGTGGGTCTTTAAACTTCACCATCTTACCAACTTTAGAACAAGCTCTTCTCTTTTTTCTTTTTTTTTCAAAGTACATCTTTTTCTATGTAAGATTTACTTGAAATATTTAACTTAATTTTGGAGAATTCAAATAGCTTTTACTAGTTTTGAGGAAACAGGTGACAGTGATAACTACTCAATTATGACATTTTTTATAAATAGCAGCATAAGGTCATTCTAGAGTGACTTCTACCACATTTAACTGAAAGTGGAGAAGATACAGGTTTACAAGTATTTTAAACCTGTTTCACCTCTTGTTCAGCTAAATTTAGAGTTGACTACTTTTTCTTTGTATTTTTGTCTAGCCAGGAGAGTGTGTTTTCACTGTTTTAGGAAGAATTAGATGTAGACTTATTTTGTAGTTTATTTAATAGTAAAGTTTAGAGAATAGATAAGGACTGTCTTTTCCCCCCCACTTTCTTTTTAAAAAGTATTTCAGTTTCTAGCTTTATTCAAAGTATGGTATTAACATAAGATTTATTCCAGAAGGAGTAGCTGTTTTTTGTTTCAAGGGCATGGCCGTTCTTCCCAAAGTCCCTCTGGTTTCTGAAAACTATTCCAGCTCACGTGTCATCTCCGTTCATTTTCTACAGGACAACCTCAACGAACTCAAGGAATCTTCAGCAAAGGTTTGAATCTTTTAGAAACCAGCCAAGTTTATTTTCATGTTTTGTTGCAGAGAGGTTATCTTTTGCTCTTGTGGCAAACTCCCATCAGAAATTCAAATTCCATTCCAGTAAATACTAGCATAGTAATGGAGGGATGGAGTTTTTTTGTCCTGATGTGTAAATCCTCTGTACAGGAGAGACAGTTGATAATGTAGAAGCAACATAACAAAAATCCCCTGAATTTACCTTTCTGTCAATATTTTGAAGAGATGTCTATCAGTGTCTCTTCTATTCCTCTCTAAAACTTTTGCATACAGAGGAATGTCCTTATGATTAAGCCATTTGTTTGGCTGAAGAGCTAACAGAATAGCTAAAATAGTTCTTAGAATTGTTTGAGGGGTTTTGAATATACCCATTAAAGAACAGCAGTTAGTTAAAGAATATTTGACATGCCTCTGGAATATTGATACTCTTTCCCCTTACAACTGTATTCATGTTCTAGTACTACAGTATTGTTTCTAAGCATCAGAGACAGCCTGAATTATCATCTTTGTGTATTTGCTTCCTGTAAATTCACTTCAGTTTCATTGCCTTAGGAGAAGGGATACTAAAGAATGCTCTCTAAAGGGTTCATAGAATCAGAATCCCAGGTTGGAAGAGGCTTCAAGGATCAGCTAGTCCAGGCTTTTTAGCAAAAATGTGGTATAGGCAGGCTGGCCCAGCACCCTGTGTAGCCAAGTGTCCAGTGTTGGGGAATCCATCCCTTCCCTGAGGAGATACTCCAATGGCTGATTGTTCTTGGTGTGAAGTGTTTCCCTCTTGTGTCCAATTGGAATCTTCCCAGGAGTAACTTGTATCCATTACCCATTATTTTTCCATGTTAAAAGGATATCTCCCTTGGTAGCCACCCTTTAAAGACTGGGAAGTGGTGCTAAGGTCTCCCCTAAACCTTCTCATGGCTGAGCAAACCCTGTTCACCCTGCCTTCCCTCTCAGGTCAGGCTTCCCAAGCCTTGGATCAACCTTTGTGACCCCTTTGTGACCCTTCTGACCCACCTCCAGCCTGTCCCTGTCCTTCTTGTACAGCAGGGACCTAAACTGAGCAGGGTGTTCTGGGTGTGGCCTACCAGCACTGGGAGTATTGTAGTTTAGACAGACTCTGTAACTATTTTGTTACTCTTTTTAGAACCAAGCACATTGTAACTGTGGTACAGTAACAGTCACAGGCACTGCACACCTGCTGATACATCAGGGGATGTGACAAATCTTCTGAAGTTGCTGTTAAAGTCTTTGGTTACATAATCAGAACCAGTGTGTAACTAAACTGCACAAAGGTTTATCCCTGGGAAAATGCTGACCATTTGGACTTTTTGGATACTTTTTGTGTTTACCTAGGATTACTTATATACACCTAATTTAAAAATGTGCTATAGATTTCCACGTTCTGTATTTACACTGTTGTTTTAGTTGCATTTATCTTTGTGCAAAGTGTTCAGAACACTTTGTACATTTTAAATCAAAATAGCTGTGATCCTTTAATGGACACTTGCAGGTGGATTTTTTGTTTTTAATTGAATCTTTCCAATACCAACTGTATCTGATTATGGGGATAGTGTATATGGGAAATATCCTTTAGTCTTACCATTGATGAAACTACAGTGTCTGTAGATTGAATCTAGATACATTTATAAATCATCAACATATCTTGTATATGTAATTCTTTTTAATTGGAAAAGTATAGTATTCGTCTTGAGCTTGCCTCTGCCTGAAGGGTGGTGTATGAGAATCTGTAAAACCTCACTTTTCCCTTCCTTACTGTATGAGTCAAGATTCAGTTGGTTAATTGAAATTTTGCTTATGTTTTCATTCCTTAAGCTAAAGTTTTATTTAAAAGTATTTATTTTACTTATTAGCACATTGATTTAATTAAGCAGGCAGTGGAACTGTTTGTAGTCAAATTAACAGCAAACAGCTTTATTTTTCTAGTTAATTTGAAAAGTTATGTTTTAGAATTAACTGTAATGTGTTTGTGTAGACTTAGTTGGAAGTGTATTGCAGTTGTGTGACCTTTTAATGGATTTATTCTTTAAGTGTTTGGGAAACTGGGGGGGTGTCCAACCCATTCCTTCCTTTTCTAAATGTTCTTTTCTAATCTTCCTCACTTAACAAACTAATCTTCACTCTTCAGTGCTGTTCTAACAGACTTAAAGCACTTCATGCCAATGTTCCTTGTACATGGTGTAAGACAAGTTAAATATTCTTTACTTCCATGTACTTATTTGGGGAAGGGATGGGATGTTCAGATGCCCATAAGATTTATGAGTTCAATTTCCACTAAAAGTTAAAAGTCTAGTGCTGTTGTCTGCTTACAGACTTTCTTTATTCCTGACTTTGCTCAGTTTCTGGAGCCAGACAATGGAAATACTGGTTTACACTGCAGGTTATAAAATAAATGGTGCCAGGCTTGAGTCAGGGTTTGTTTGTTTGTTTTTCTTGCTTTGGCATTTGTCCAAGTTACAAACCACACCAAAGCACCCAAAATCTGATGTGTCATCAGCTGGCAGCAAGTTGATAAAGTCTTTCTGGTAAAGGAGGTGGGGGAGGATGGATGTAGTTTTCCAAAACTCTGCATTGGAATGGTAGAGGAGAAGTGGAATCTGTCATAAACAGCCATGAGAACACAAGAAATGGAATAGGAGAAAGCAGAGCCATGAGATTCTTTTTTCCCCTCTGGAAAGCAGCTCTAGAGACAACTGAATGGGGCTGTTTAGAGAAAACACATTTGCATGTTATTGTCAGCAAAGAAGAGAGCAGGAATAAATTTACCTGTGGAATGGCATTGTAAGAAATTGAATAAGAAAAGAGGAGTGAGCAAAAAGCAAAAAGAAATACCTAGTGCAAGAAGTATTGAAGGTTCAGTCTGTTGTCAGAGAATAAATTCCAGTGAAATAAAAGGAAAGAGACCTAAATTTTGTCAGTGTGACATTTAACATAGAATCACTAACATCAGGTTTTGGTAAGTTAAACATTTACTGAAACTGGAGAAGGATGGGATTACTTTAATTTTGAAAGTTGAAACACTGATTGGTTTGGTTCAAGTGTTATCTTGATTGTTTTGAACTAATCTTCCACTTCCCTCTTTTGTTGGTGTCCTTTTAAGTAGGGTGTCTCTCTAAAAAAAAATACAGAGCATATTTTAGTAGAGATGTTTTTGTCCCCAAATAAAATTGTTAACTTGTGAAACTGGGGAAAGAATGAAGTATACTGATTTAAATCTGGATGCTGGTGTAACTTAAATACCAAGGGAAGTGGTTTTAAATTAAATTGTGCTCTTAATATTTTTTAGATCTAACTATATAACTGTTTTGAAAAAAACAGGTATAAGTACTGTAATGTATTCATATTTATAGTAACAGATGTGCTGCCTGTTTTATGGAGTTTACCAGAATTGGTTAGAAGAGATAGTGGAATAACAATCTAGAACATATTAGAGAAACTAACAACTATTTTCTGTGTTTAGCTATTTTTCTCATTTGAAGGTTAGAAATTAGATTAAAAGACATTATTCAAAGCATTGTCCTAAATACTTTGTTGATAAAGATTGTTCTTTAAAAATGAATTATAGCTTGTTTAAGCAGCTGATTCCATTCATTCCTCCTGGGCAAGACTGCAGGTGTTAACTTAGTCCAGTAACCTCCATATCCTGTTTCTTTAGCCCTGTGTCTGATTTGTGTTCTTGCATCCAGCAGTCCTGGTGAACACTGTTGTGTGTATTTAATATAAATGTTTCAATTAAGAGGAAATATTCTTAAATTGAGTAAATAAGCTGTAGGTTAAATTATAGATTGAGTTTGAACATGTCTTCAATCACTCTTTGTTTTGTTAATAAAGTATTTATGTTTAATATTTGAGCTAGGTCTGATATGTTAGAATAAGATTTCTTTTTATTTACATGTCTAGGAATACACATTAATATTTGGTGATGTTGCCTTAATTTAACAGCACTACATAAACCACACTACTCCAACACTGTCCAAGAGTAAGGAGAGAGAAGTGGAGAAGAAAGATTTGGACAAGTCAAGGGAGAGATCCAGAGAGAGAGAGAAGAAAGATGAAAAGGACAGGAAAGATCGAAAAAGGGTTGGTGGCATTTTTAATGAACTGGTTTAGACAGTTGGTTTGTCCTTGGAAAGCTTTCTGTTACAAGCCCTTGCAGTAATAATTGGCTGTCCAGCCCATTTGAGCAGAATGATCTGTATCAGAGGTGCCTTTTTTTGTTCTGTTACTCTTTCAAGGGTTGGTTTGCAGTAATGTTTTCAAACCTCTGCTCCCTCCAAACCGATCTCCAGAAACTTCACATGAAATGTAACAGCTCAGTTACATTCTAAGCATTGAAAAATTAGTTCTCCAAAGTAAGAATACAAGCAGGTGCTAGTTCAGGAGTGTATTTTAGTCTGCTAACATCTGCATAATTGTATTTGGTGCCAGGATCATTCAAACAGTGACCGAGAGGTACCCCAGGATTCAACTAAACGACGCAAAGAGGAAAATGGCACAAGTATGTATTCTACTTTTTGTGTGAGTGTTTGTCAGGCTTTACTTGTTGTGAATTACAACTTTGTGTTCTGTTTTTAGCTGGTTCTTCAAAACACAGCAAAAGTGAAAGTCCTTCTGATTCCCCTCGCTTAAATGAAAAAGAGAAGGAGAAAAACAAATCAAAATCTTCAGGAAAAGAGAAAGGTGATTCAATCAAGGCAGAAAAGATGGAGAAGAGCTCCTCTGGTAGCAAAAAGGTAAAATAAATTCTTCTCCTCTTGTTTATTTGTTGTTGCTGACAGAACATGCTGATATTTTTTTCCTAAAACTTGTTGCTGCTTTATAGCCTAAATTTAAAAGATATGCTGTGAATGTGTAAGAAAATGCTCCTGAAACTTCTGGGATCTTGTGACTTTAAATATCTCAGCAGTCACTGCCAGCAGGAGCAGGATAGTTTGGAGGACTAGTTCATTTTGGCAGTAGCCAGGAAGATTCAGAACTTCAGGTTCTGAATAATTTAAAATATTTGCAGACTGCTCTTAACTTACATATAAACTAGCCTGTAATTCAGATTTCCACATGCATGTGTCCGCACAGCTTCTTTTGGTAAAAGCAGGTGTGTTGCAGTTATATTTATATTCACCAAACTGTGGTTCCCTCTTGCAGCTCTGCTGCTGGCACTAACCAGGGAACTGGATAAGAAAAAGAAAATAATCTCAGAAATCACAGAAGCTGAGTACTGTCATTTTGAGTGATGATTTTTTTTTTTAGCTGTGTTCACTTATAATGTTAAATGTTAGAGTCTTCCTAAATGTCCTGTACAGTGGGTACCATAATAAGCTATTTCCCATATGTGTATTTTTAAAGGAATCAAGACATGATAAAGAAAAAGCAGAGAAGAAAGAAAAGCGGGACAGTACTGGGGGGAAAGAAGAAAAGAAACAATATCCTTTTAAACATTGATATTTCAGAAAATTTCTGCAAATGAGCTTCCTTTTATTATATGTAGCACAATACATATTTTTTTCCTTAACAACGAATTTACTCATAAATCATCAGACAAACATAGATAATGAAGATTCTTTCAGGAAAGGTAAAAATGTTTGTTATTTAATTTCTTTGATTTGGTATCTCCCATGGGCCCAGTTGACTGGTAATGGATATACAGACAAAACAGCCTAAAATCAGCCAGGGTGCTTGGGTGGTGTTTTGGGGGGTTTTTGGTTGTGTTGTGGGGATTTTTTTTTTTTTTTTAATGGTGTTTCATGTTTGGGGGTTTTTGTGGGTATGGGTGGTTTTGGCTTGGGTTTTAAAATAGTATTATTATCCATATTTTAAAAATATTATTAGTATTTTAAATTTTTATTACTGCTTGAGGAGAAAAATATTTCCCTGTCATCATCACAGAGATGATACAGATGCTCAGATTTTTTTTTTTTTTGGTGGGGGGGTAAGAAGAGGCAGAGGATGTCGTGTGTCAGCAGTGGTTGGTGGAGTTGCGTCTTTGTTGCTTTTTCTAAGAAAAGTTACCATACAAAAGCAGGGGTGGATTTATGTAATTCTGATAATCATCAGCCCTGATCATCTATGTGTTACTAGCAAAATTTTGCCTAATCTGTAGCAAACTCAAGTTTTGTATCTTCATCTTACTTCAACAAAAGCAGTAGCTTTTAAACCACAGTGCTGCATGGTGCAGTTGGTCAGCTCGTTGTCCCTGCATAATCTTTTATCTGGTCTGATCTGAGGAGCAGGATAAAGGGAAACTTTGGCATGGAAACATGGACTATTTGAAGAAAGAAAAGAAACTTTGGAGTATTTTGAGTAACCCTTATTCATACTGGATCTTCTGGAAAAATCAATTGTTCTTTTTAGTTGATGGGGCTCTGAATGGCTGGGGCTTTTTTCAGACCTGTGGAGCTATGTGGGCACTTAAATTTTGTTTTATGGTTATGAGGGTAGGCATTTTTTCTCTTCCACATTGAGCCATTGAAATAATGAAAGATACTTCTGTGAATATTTTCTAAACTGAAAATTATGAACATTCTCTGGAAAGAATTTGCTGGAATTTTCTTGGCTCTTTGTCCTTCATAGCTGTTACTGTCTGATCACTGTAGAGGAATCCCAGCTTTTTCCCTCTTCTTTTAAATGTTACTTTGGAACAGAAGGAAAAAGGCAGTCTTGGTAAATGAAGTTCACCACTGAGCACCTACAGCTTCTTTAATAATAAAATATGAAGTTTTGTCTTGACTAGCAATTCAATATAGAGTGAGAATTTAAGGATATAAAGTCATTAGTTAAAAAAGCACAACTATGTTCTGCTGAGTGTAAATAACAAGTGCTCAGGTAAATGTCAGTTGTACTGTGGAATTCACATCCAGCTGTGTAATGGTTGGAGCTTCTGGCCTGGAGCACTGACAGCACCCCACTGTGTGCATAGTGAAGTATGAAAAAGTGCTTTGTGTAGCAGCACAGTTGTGGAATCTCATCCTGTGCTCCTGTTAAATCTTTGATACCATTCTCCCTAATGTACAATGTCTGATTGGCTGCATTTATTTCTTGCCTAATTTAGAGATAGTAAGATTTTGAGGGGGTTGCACTTCCAAAGGAGTTTCTACCCTCACAAGTGGCTACTTGTTTGCTATTTGTATGCTTAAATTAGCATTTCACTACTTACAGGGCAGTGTTCACACTAATGTACTTCTTGCTGTGGAATGAGCCAGAGTTAGGGAATGATAAAAATTTTATTTTATTTTCCCCGTCATTCTTTGAGTTGTGAATGGAATAAAATGTGAAGTTGTGAGATCAGTGTTCATTTGAACATCTAATTCTAATTATGTACACATTTGTTGCAGGTGACATTGAAATGGGAAGATATCCAGCTGTGACCAGAAATGTATTTTCCAGAGTATAGATTGCACAGAAAATTGTGAATGAAGAGGACCCATCTGCATCTCCTTAAATTATTCAGTTCTCTGCTTTATTTCCCCATGCTAAGGACTTAATTGTTAAGTTGTACATTACTGTATTTTTAACTTGTTGCTTAGTTTCTTATACATTTATTTTCAGTACCTGGCTGAAAGTGTTACCTATTCCATATTTTAGCACAATGTGCTGCAAACAAACAGTTGCCATAGTGCAAATGAGGTTTCATGTGTACATAGTTCCACTTTAGTTTGTCAAAAATACTGCCTGAGTGTAGTAATTCTTTCAATTTGAAATTGCATTCTTTTAGATGTTTGAAAACCACAAATAAACAGTTATTGAACCTTTTTGGATTTACCTCATTTAAACTCAGTTTTTATTTATTACTTGGCCTGTTTTTAATATCGGTAACTAAAAAAAAAACAAAGTTAAGTGGGAGCACTGTTTTCATGCAATGCTTAGGGAATATTTGTATATTGTGTATAACGTTGACTTGTTTAAAAAAACAATGAATGAACCCTGTCCCATCCCAACCTAAACCTGTGCTCAGTTGTCCCTTGTCACACCTTTTGTTTGTCATGTTGTTTTTAGATTGATTGGAAACGCTCTCTTCAAAACTGAAATAAATTAAGTTTCAGTTACAGCTACAGGAGCTTTGTATTGCTGAACTTTAGTCTGAAAATTTCACAATGACATTTTTAAAAAAGGAAAAAAAAAGAATTTTTTTATCTGCTAAATTCTACCAGTGTAACCTTTTTTCTAAATAAACAATAGTTTTCTCAATGGGTCGTAAATCATTCTCTGTGTGGTTACTTTATTACTTCTCTGGATTATGAAAATTGGATGATAGCTGGAATCAGGGTGTGGATGGTTCCTGTCCCTCTGTCCCTGCCCTGTTTTAGATGCCAAGGGCTGGTTGTGGACTGTGGTGCCTGCTGTGAAGGCACAGATGTGCTGCCCTTCTCCAGTGGTTTCCAGGAACTCTGGGTTTGCCTTCCTGCGTTCAGCCAAGTTTACACTTTCCTTTTGAGCTGTTTGTCCCTGGTCCAAATGCCATTAAAATATTAGTTTTTATCAAATATTAATACTATTAAACATAGACACTTGTCTCTTAAATATTTTGGGGTTTTGGTTTGTTGGGGTGTTGGTGAGATCTTAATACAATATAAAGGGAATTTTGATCAAAAGTTGAGCATCCCTGGTGCTGTATTCTTTCATTAATCTGGGATTTGGAACAAGATGCATGTTCTCTTGATGCATGTATTTGAAATACTAAATATTAAGAAATTGTAGTGCTTATAGACTTGGTCAGTAAAACTCTCCTGGTTATCTTTGTTCTGATTACTGAGTGAATCATAGGAGATTGCAAATCCTGGCCCTGCAGTGGAAGAACGACACAGACAAATTGGGAAGAGAATTGGGTAAGAGTTATCCAGCTAATTGGAGGTGAGAAAGAATTACTAAAAAGAAGAGTAACTAAGCTAAATACTTAGGTCCTTTTAATTACCTCATTGGGGCAGTCTGAAATTAAACACTTCTATCAAAGTCACTTCAGTCCCTGGGCTTCACTCGATGTGAATGAGGTGGGGCTTTGGGCAGGGCTGCAGGGGCAAAGGAGGTCAATGTGGGGCTCTCTGAATACCGTGTGATCTTCAAAGACCAGGAGCCCACCTGTGACCCCAGACGCTGCCAGGGAAACCAAATCAATAATTCAGAATGCAGCTTGGAGGAGGCTGTGCCTGTCCTGGCAGGGGGTTTGTGCCCGGCTGTGCCGCGGGCACGGCAGGGGCAGCGCGGGGTTGGCACATCCCTGAAGCAGCAGGAGGAGAAGGGGTGTGGGATGTCAGACTGACCCTGTCAGGGGTCTGGCCAGTGCAGGCACACCCCTGGAGCATTGCAGCAGTCAAAAGGGGAGGATTAAGCTTTGTGCTGTGCCTGGGATAACTCGGATGTGCTCTGCAATGTCCTGATTTCCTGAGAGGGGCACAGGAACAGTTTCTGGCCAAGTTCATGCCTGTTGGGGGTGGTTTTCTCTCCTGGATCCATTGCAAAAGACAGCTGGTCCTTCTGATCCTTCTTCCTTATGAGGGTCTCTGCAGGGACTCGGGTGCATTTGTGGAGACAGCAGTGAGGGTTTGGTGATGGGAGTTGTGTGCAGAGTACAGCCAAGGGCAGTCAGTGAGGGCTGGAGAAAGCACGGAGCTGGCCGGGTTGTGTGGCTGTGCAGGCCACTGCCACGCTCACTGACTTTGTGCCCAGGTGGCTGAGAACGCCAAGGACATCCTGGCCTTTATCAAACAGTGTGGGCAGCAGAGCCAGGGCAGTGACCATGCTGTGCTGGGGAGGACACACCTCCAATCCTGTGTCCAGCTCTGGGCCTCTCACGGCACGAAGAACACAGAGGTGTTGGAACCTGTCCAGAGAATGGCAACAGAGCTGGGGAAGGGTCTGAGGAGAAACAGCTGAGGGAGCTGGGATGTTCAGCCTGGAGAAAATGAGGCTTGAGGGTGACCCAATCACTTTGTACCTGTCCCTGGAAGGAGATTGTTGCCAGCTGGGGTCAGTCTGCTCTCCAGGCAGCAAGAAACAGAACAAGAGGAAACAGCCTCAAGTTGGTTTCCCTCAGGGGAGATTTAGATTGAGAAATCTTCTGCCCTGAAATGTTGATCAGGCATTGGAATAGGCTGGCCAGGGCAGCGGTGAAGCCACCACCCCTGGGAGTACTCAAAAGAGGTGTGAATGTGACACTTAGGGTATTAGTGTGATCACGGCATGGCTGGGTTAAGGGTTGAACTCAATGGTAAGCCCTTCCAAACTTAAATGTTTTTATGATTTGAGAGGATTGTAGGGAAGGACAGAGCTGGGAGGGTGGGCAAGCAGCCCTGGTCCTGGCCCATGGTCCTGCGGGAAAACCTGGTACTCAGAACCCATTAATTAAGCCCTAAATTGATGTTCTAATTGCTCTCTATAATCTGCAGCATCTGTGATAGGTCACAGCTTCAGCAATTTCATAATAAGGTGTTTTCCCTCAGCACTGGCAAACGTCCCTTGTTTAAAGGTCAGGGGAATATTAAATAAACACCATTTATATTTATTTGCCTCGGATCAAACCACGGCTCTTACATTAATTTTGGAGGATTTTTTTGGCAATTAGACTGCTCGGGCCATATTTGGAAATCAAATGCAATATTTATCGAAAGGCTTGGGATGACATTAAAAGCCAGCTGCAGCAGCGAGCAGGGGCAGAGGATGCTCGGGCTGGCGGCGCTCCCGCCGTGCCGCGGCTGCCGCTGCATGTCAGTGTTGGACCGAGCACGGCCGAGCGCAGCCCGCCCCTCCCTCCCTCCCGAATCCGCCCTTCCCGGCGTTACAGAGCCACAGAACGCACTGGGTTCGAGGGACAGCGAAGATCACCACGGTCCAGCCCTCTGCCCTGGTGGGGATGCCGTCCCCAGACCAGGCTGCTCCGACACTTGGACGCTTCCAGGGACGGGACAGCCGCAGCTTCTCTGGGCATCCTGTGCCAGTGCCTCAGCACCTTCACAGGGAAGAATTTTCCTCACATATCCAATCTAAACCTACCCTCTTTCAGTTTAAAGCCACTGTCCCTTGTCCTATCACTCCATGACTTGTAAGAAGTCCTTTTCCAGCTCTTTTGTAGCCCCTTTAGGTACTGGAAGATGCTTTGAGGTCCCACCAGAGCGTTCTCTTCTGTGGGCAGAGCGGCACCAGCTCCGGGGATGTTTCCAGGGGAGAGGGGCTCCAACCCTCTGGGTTTCTTTGTGTCCATGTCCCTGTGTTATGGCCTCCAAGGCCGGACACTGCTCCAGGGGGGATCTCAGAGGAGCAGAGTGGAGAGAGTACAATAATCTGCCTCGACGTGTGGGCCATGGCTCTTGTGATGCTGCCCAGGATGGTGTTCTAGGCTGTGAGTGAACATAAGTTATCCCACAGTTATCCCCTTTCCCACAGTGCCCTCCATGCCCCCCTCTGGCCCTGCAGCAGCCATCAAGCCTTTGTCTCCTGTCCCTGCCCTTGTCTCCTGTCCCTGCCCTGTCTCCTGTTCTTGTGGCTCTGCCCCCAAACCTGCCCACACCAGCCGGCCCAGGGCCCAGGCCCTGCTCTCCCACACTCTGCTCTGCTCCTGCATTGCTTTAATCAATGTCTGGTGTTACGTCACACCCTTCCCCACTTGTTACAGCATATCAAGCATCTGCCACATGCTCATTAATTGGTCAATTACTTTATTTATGTGCTAAACATTATCTAAAGCACCAGTCATTACCAGCATCATGGCTTTGGTTTGTATTATATGTTTTTTACAGGCTTTAAGTGATTTACCTTCTCCTTGCCGTAAGGGCTGGGGTGCTGCCTGCACCTCTATTAACCCTTTGAGGTCCAGTCACCATCTCAGTCCCATTCCTGAGCCCTGTGCTGGTCCCCACTCTGAGAGGGGCAGGTCATTAATCACTGCCAGGTTTCCCAGCCCTCCCTCAGAGCCATTTCTCTTTGGATTTACCTTGTTTTCTACTGCTACCTTCAAGTCCTCCCTGCCTGAAATCAGGGTGAAGTAAGAAAACTCTGAAACCACAAAATACAGATGATGGGAGAATCCCCCATAACTGTCTGCTGGGGCAGGCCAGGTGCCACCACACACCCTGGCTTTGATCTGCTGCTACAAATCAGCTCTGGGTTCACCCCGAGGTCTCAGCTCTGCCTGTTAGCTTGGAGGTGCCAACAGGCTTCTCACCAGTGGGGAATTGCTGCAGAGCAGGATCTTGTCCTCTTGCTCTGCTGTAAGGTGTCCTGTCATTCTCAAAATGCCATGATGGCATAAATTATTAAAGGCTATAACACTTCAGTGGTAGAAACAGCAATAAATAAACACTTGGTGTGTGCACCAAGGCTTTGTTATCCTGCCCTTGGTGTCAGCCCGTGGAGGCACCACCATCCAGCACATCAGTCAGCCTCTGCCGTGGTGTCCAGCCCTGCAGGAGCCTCCAGGGAGCTCCCCCAGTGCACCAGGGAGGGGCAGAGGTTTCACTGCTGCACTGGCTGGAGGGTGCGTGGTGTGTGTGAGCTCCTGTGCTCACTCTCCCCTCTGGGTGCTGTTCCTTGCCTGGTGGGGCAGCTGCTGCCTGTGGCTGCACCCAGGGCAAGCTGGAAACCATTGCTGGCAATGCTGGTGCAGTGATGGGGCCATGTTACAAACCACCCTCAGTAATTTCTCTGTTGGTAACTGATGAAATAAAGGCAAGAAGGCCCAAGCACAGAGTCAGAGCAGGACTGGGATGTTGATGGGCAGATTTTGGCCAAACCTGCTGCTCACAGGGTGCACATTAGAGGAGTGTCCCAGTCGTGGTGCTGGGGCTGCAGCCTGGGGCTCCTGGGCTGGGCAGATGCAGCAGGGGCTGCCCTGGCCCCACTGGGGCTGTCCCATGGTGTAATTCCAGCCTGGCCCTTCCTGTGCTGCAGGAACTGGGTGCTGCTGCTCCTGGGGACACTCTGCTCCCTGATACCAGTTTCAGATGTATTATATTCTTGGTAAATGCTACTATGAAATTTATAATATCCATGCAAATATTATCTCTGTACTTAAATCCTTTAGGTTAATTGAATAGAGCTATCATTATCCAGATCTTGTTTGTGTATTGCTGCCTGCAAAATAGAGCCCATTTTCCAGAGTGAAATGATGAATACGGGCACCAAAGACATTTTGTAATTTAATTGCAATATCCATGACATAATATTATATTAATAACCATAAAGAACAATTGTTTTTGAAAAAAATAAATGTTGCAGTGCTTTGTGCAAAACCTTTGAAGGGAAACCTATGCCACAATGATACAGTATTTATTTTATTTTGTTAGGTGTGGTGTGCCATGGGAAAGAGCTGCTGTTGGTTTGGATTTTTAGGCTCAAACCTGAGCACTGTTGAGGTCCTTTTGCTGCCACTGATGGCTCTTGCAATTTGATGCATTACTCTGAATTTTTACTTGTATTATTATCCCCCAGCTGCAGAAGTCTAGAGACAAGGTCATGCTGGGGTGTGTTGGAGCCCAGCATTCCAGGGGTGCCGTGCAGCCCTGCTGCCATTGCTGTAGTCTGTGTAGCAGCCAGGTTTTGGCCCAAAGGGCACTGCCCTGGTGGCCCAGGGAGGCTCCAGACTAGAGCATCTCCCATGTGAGGCCATCCCCCAGCCCATCCCAGCTGGCCAGGCTCTCCCAGTTCACTGGGTGCAGCTGTGCCACTTGCACAGCCCTAACTTCACCTGGCACATTTATTAGAAAAACTTAACACCCCCTGTGCAGGGCCGGGTAGGGCAGCAGGGCAGTGGCTGCTCACTCAGGGCAGGGCTGGCATCGGCCTGGCACTGGCCTTTGGCTGGGCACACAGAGCCCTCCTTGCAGATGCATTTTGGCAGCTCTGGGGGAGGCAGCACAGCTCAGCCCGTGGCTGGTGCAGGGCTGTGTGTGCCTGTCAGGCAGCAGGGAGTGGGTCAGACAGCTCTCCAGAAAAATGCAGTCTGTCCATGTTGGTCTGGATGTTAAGCATGAAATGAAAGCTGAAGGACAGAACAATATTTTTTCAGTGCTTCCCTGTGTTTATTGTGTGAGCACTTCACACATAAATAGGCTCATTCAGAGGGGCCTCCCTGTGCCCTGTGGGAAGCATGGTCCCACATGGAGCCCAGTGTGCTCAGCACAGCACACAGCACACTGTTATCCTGCTTACACCCAGGACAACCTGACACCTCCATGCTTGTAGGGTGGTTTAGGGTTGAAGGGTTGAATGATTGTTATTTATTGCTCAAACTTAGTCCTTGCTTATTCCTGAGCTTACCTGCAGTTGCTGAAGCCTTGGCTGAAGACCCAGAGTGGGCTCAGCACGTGCTCCCCACGCACTCATGAGTAATGAGCTCCAGAGGCAGCTGCTCAGGGATTGGGTTCACAGTTGGGACCCACAGCCAGGCCCCAGGTGCTGGGCTGGGAAAGGCACCAAAAGCAGTGACTGCCAGCACATTTTTCCTGTTTCTGCTGCAGCCAGAGGCAGGGCCACAGGGACACTCCAGGCATCTCCTGTTTTGCAGGGCGTGTTTTGGCCAGCAGATACCAAACCACCCAGGTCCCTGCCCACCTGCTCTGCAGCAGTGCTACTGCCCAAGACCTCCACTGGGGGTTTTTTATTTTTCAGAGGCTGATCTTTTCATGCCCAGCCATACAAGAGAAGCCTGGTGCTGCTCCAGCCCAGCCCCAGCGGCCCTGGGTGCTGACAGCAGTGTCACCCTCAGTGTCCCTGCAGGGAGCCCAGGGAGCTGCTCCTATGGGGACCATGCGGGTGCTGTGGGCAGGGGGAGCCCCACAGAGGAGCTGGGGTGTGCTTTGGGTACACCCCAGTTCATACCAGCATTACTTACCACAGTTCATAGTTTGGGATGACTTGGAAAAACTACACTGTGGGTGAAGTAAACTCAATAAATTAGAGCTGGGATTAGCTGCAATGCTGGGTGAAAGGTTTTTTTCCTTAAAGAAGCATTGCTGAAAAGCTGGGAATTGCAGGAAAATACATCTGTGTAGTGAATATTTAAGGAATTTATTTAGCCACACTGCTGCTCACTGCAGCGGCAGGGCAGAGCATCTCCCACCCTGGGTGCAGCCCTGAGGCTTCTCGCCTGCTCCTCACAGGGTGCTCCTTGCATCTTGCAGGATCAACCAGTTTCCATCATCAAGAAAATAAAAAATTGGTTGGTTTGCAGGTTACCAAACCAGGAATACCCATTTCCCAGCAGTGTCCTCAGATCAGTGTGGGGGCCCCTAAGCTGCCAGGCTGGAAAGGCTTTGAGAAACCTGGTCTAGAGAAAGGTGTTCCCCATGCTGGGGCTGTTGGGACTGGGTGATCCTTCCAACCCAAAGCTTTCCAAAGTTCTGTGGCAACATCTGAGGAGATCCCAGACTGGCCAAAGGGAGCACAGGAGGGAGGGGTTCTTTATCCACTGAAGAAAAGAGAAGCAAGCTCTTTAATTTTTTTTTCTTTACAGTTTTATTTACAAAATGTATTAAAACTCTTTGTACAACACCTCATCAAAATGAGGCTCAGTAATTGATGTCCACACATGCAGTTTATGCTTTTACAGCCATTAGTTTGCTTGGCAATTTTTCTGCTCACTCAAGTGCAGTTTCAACGACCAAAAAATAGGAACTTAAATTACAAAAAAAACAAAAAAGAGGAGAAAAAAAAAGAAAAAGGAGAGAACCCCCCAAGCCCCTGAAGCAAAACAAATTTAAAAAAATATACCAAAACAAATCATCATGAGACTACTGCCAAACTTCTGATAGCTTGAAGTTGGTAGCCAGAATTGGTAAGCACTCAACACATTTTAGATTTACATGCAAGTTTAAAAAATATCGAACCATTTACCAAACTCCCTTCACTGGTGTGAAGCCTCCACTCTTAAAAATTGATCTGATAAACATACATATTTTATACAGCTTTTAAGAAAAACGTTTGTTTTAAATACAACTCATAACTGCACAGCTTTAGCTCACCCTTGCTGGGGACGTGATCATGTTCAGAAGTTGAAAAAAAAAATCAGAGTTTCATGAAAAGAAAATAAAAACAAAACAATTTTTTGTCAATATCTCGTTAAAAACTTGAACAATAAATTATTCTCCTATGAGCTTTTAAAATGATTTTATATTACATTTTGTTGGAAATACATATTTTTAACAAGACTTTTTTTTTTTTTTTTTGTTGTTTTTTGTTTGTTTTTAAATCCTATTAAAAGTTCAAATCTATCATCAGCAAACTAAATGCCTAAGGGTCAGACTGGTTTAAATGAGTTTCTTTTTCACTGTATGTTATTGATGAAATAAAACTCTATCATAAACTACGGAAAATACATATTGTCGATTAGAGGTAATTAGTAAGCAGATATTCCATTGAACATTTCCCATGTGATTGACAATATGTTTAAAGTTTTGTGTTTTTTTTTTCTTTTTCCTTTTTTTTTTTTTTAATTTTTATTTTTATTTTTAAAGATGAAGTTAAGTAGTTTCCAGGCAGAGGTTCAAGGCTGAAATGCTGCTGTCTAAGATGTTGGATGTGAGTAACAGTGAGCTCCTCCTCACAGAGAGGCAGGGACAGAGCATCCTCTCACCAGGCATGAAACAAGAGCTGGCAGGAGCTGATAGAGTATAACAGTACTAGCAGGAGTCGTGTTAGATCGCTTACAATTACTCTGGAACTGCAGCTAAACCGGAGTTACTGTCCTCTTTCCTTGCTTCTGTTTTACAAGGACCGATGCTGAGGAGCATTAGCTGAGCACGGTGCTGGGTGGGAGAGAACTGGGGAGAAGCAGAAGCAGGCCTGGGAAAAACTGACCTGCCTCTCTCTTGCTTCATTGCTTGATATTAAACAGTGAATTAAAATGCAAATGCACAGCAAGAAAAGAGATATATGGTCTGAACTTAAACAGCAAGTAGCTTTTCCTTTTTTTTTTTTAAATTTTAAAAGCCACCCAATGTCATTTTAATAAAGCACCTGTAGGTATGCCTGATGATAGAACAAAAAAAAAAGGAATGCAATATTTTCTTCCCGCACTTTAGCTACCTTGTCAAGAAATTAATTTACTGATCTGGAAGCAAGACATGCAGTTCCACAAATTACTTTCTTTTGGATTTACAGATTCACAGTCATTGACCTTAATTGGTTTGAATGCACGGATTCTTTCCCTCTTTTTGCTGCTATACAGAATTGCTCAAATTAGCTGGAGAGGTTAAAGTGGCTCAGAAAAAAAATAAAATGACACCACTGCAAGTAAATACTGAAACATCTTGACATCAGCTCATACAAGCAGTGGCAGGCCAGTCCGCGTTTGCACGCAGCAGATTTCTGAGGCTTTGTGTCAGGAGCAGTTTCATAATTTGATACGATTGGGGTGGCTGATGAAACCAGCTGCAGCTGCTTTCAGGACACAAGTTCAGTTACTGTGCAGTGGTATCAAAGAATGGCTTTTGTTGCACTGATCTTTTTTTACAAGAATTTTTTTTTTCACATACCAATATCTTTTTACCAGTCCTTTTTCCCTTTCATTTGTTTCTTTTTTTATTTTTCTTTTCTTTTCCTCTTTTTGTTTTCTTTTACTTCTTTGAAGCAAAGCAAGAATATTTCAGTGATGGTTTGCATTGTTGTGAGTCTCAGAGTCTTCCATAAGGCACTGAAGGAAAAAATACCAGTTTTTCCTATTAAAAGTACATTGCACCATCATCAATGCGTGTCATGCCTGACACCTCGGAGAGAGTACAACTGGCTCAGATGGTCCAAATCCATGAAGTAGCCACATTCTCTGCTGCTTTTTGTCTTGCATGCTGTCAGGGTGAAGATCTAAAATAAAACCAGAGAGATTTCATCACTGCCTGGCAGTGAGGGGCAGGGGAGCCAGCCCATGGAGAGGCACAGATTGTGGGCAAGGGGCTAACCAGGCCTTTTCAGAATCATTTGTCTGCAATTCAACTCTACTTTTTCTGCTTTGGAAATCATGAATTCTAGTGTAGAAGGTTTCTTTGTATTGCAAGTTTTTTTTGAAACTTCCTAAAAGTACTTACCTGATCTGATTATAGCTCACAAAACAAAGAGGAAGAGATTGGTGACAAGAGAGATGAGAATTCTGATTATAGTGATTTTTAAAGCAATTAACAAAATACTTTCATTTGAACTAGCACGATGCTGGAGAGAGGAGTTTCTCACTTTGGCATGAAGCCAGCTACCTCTGTGTATAAAACAGAATTGTACCCTTCTGATCCTACTTCTGATCAGGGAAGAAATTGAAATGACTCATAAACTGCCACAAGACGGTGTTTCAAAAGCCTCTTGCAGCAGCCCCTGGTGCACACAACAGAATAGCACAGACAGCTGAACAAAGGGCAGAAAGAAGAAGGGTTTGCTCCCGGCCCACAGCCGTACCCCTAGATTTTCACACTCTCTGTGCCGTACACGTTGTAGCCTTCCCTGTAGGTAGCATAATTCTGGGTGTTGGTGGCAGGAGCAGGTTTGAAGTTCTGCGTGTTCTTGGTGAGCTTCATTCTCTTGGACTCGGCCCGAGACTTGTAGCAGAACTCAATCAGTGCCACCATCATGGCCAGCCCCAGGCCTCCCACAAGGATATAGAACACGCCCGCAACATTGCTCAGGCTCAGAGCGCTCGTCTTGTCCTAAGAGAAACCAGCCAGGCTGTTAGCTCTGCTGAGAGCAGCAGACACACAGACAGACAGACAGACAACAGGCTATTTGCATTAGGCCTAGCTGGAATAGCTACACTCATGTGTTCAGTGTCTGGCCCTCGGACCAGGGCTGTCCCCCCATCCCCGAGCCTGGGGCTGCACAGCAGCGCCTGCTCTGCCCTCCACCCTGTGCTGGGTGAAACCCTGGCTCACTCCAAGGCAAGGAGGCTTTTTGGCCACTGACTCCCCAGGCCTTTGGTGTCCCAGAGCAAGGTTGCCTATGGCCGAGCATCCCTGGTAGCAAAGGCACTGGGGGAAAGTTGTGCTGGTGGCTGCATAAAACAGCAGGATTTATAGAAGGCCATGACAAAACTAGAAAAAGGAAAAGCCAAACCACTACACATTTGGGTTTGGTCAATGTAGGTAAAATTCTTGAGATGCTGCTGAACTTAACTACCTTTTTTCAACAGTTAGGAAAAAAAAACCACCTTGGAAAGATGGTCAGTTACTTAGAGGTCAAATAGCAGAGCCCTGAGCTAAACTAGCACCTTTGAATGAAACCAGACAATGTAACACAAAAATAATTGGTAATCTTCCTTCAATACATGTCAGATAGGGGAGATGCTTGCATTTTTTAAAACAAGGTTATGGAATGGGATTAAATAGATCTGCAACCCTTCTGCTGCTGCATGGGTGGTGGCTGTGGGCAGGAACAGCTCCTGGCTGGCACAGCTGGCTGGGCTGCCACACCACGCTGGCCCAGGTGGACAGGAAGGTGCCAAAGAAATTTATCTGTGCCCAGAGCAGGCACTGCTGACAGAGCTCAGTTAACAATTCTCTCTAGGGAGAGCTAAATTTGCATATAGTCAGAGTAAAATATGATTTACCTTGCAAGTATCTGTGTGTTTCACAGACAGTTTGGATACATGTGGTTGTAGCAAACAAGCTGCCATTTACACTAAAGATCTTAATCATTTATACCTCTTTTTGATCACAGTTCCCTTTGGCAGCTGCTGTGTATTTAGATATCCCATGATCCCAAATTTATCTGACACAACTACTACTGGACTGTGCCCTAAGCGACTTCCAGTCCTACTGAAATCAATGAAATTTTATTATTGGCTTCGCTGGAACTTGACATTGTCCTCCGACACTGAAAGGGTGCTCTGAAATTATAGTTTTCTGTTTGAATGATTACAGAGAGCACTTCCAAAGGCACCAAGGGAGTTAGGCACTCAACTGCGACCGATTTCAGCTGGAGCTGGATTCCTCCTCCTCTTGGTGCCTTTGAAAATGTCCTTCACTCCAACAAGCCCAGCACTTTTACAGAGTTTTTCTCCCCAATGGGTCTATAAGCATGAAAAAAAAAGTCCTAATTTTAACTGAATGGTGTAAATAAATATTCCCTACAATTTAAGTGTGCAGCTACTGGGCCAATCCCCCTCAGCGGTGGGACCTGCCCTGGGTCTACAGTGGTCCTGCATGAGGCTGGACAGCCCCACAGCACAGCTGGTGGAGGACAGGACAGTACAGCAGCAAAATGGTTCAAAGCAGTATAAAAAAGAATATACAATATTTAGGTAATGATGCACCATTAGTATTTCTAGATAAGAAAAAAAATATTCAATCAATTTTAAAATGAATTGTCAAATAGGGCAGGAAAGGTTTTTTCCTTATCAGCTGTCTGTCCTGAAAATTTGTGCCCTCAGCAAGCATGTGACTGTTTCCCAAACTGACATGTAGAGAACCTAAGTAATAATTTTGAAACAAAAATGGGCTTTTTCAATAAAAATAAGAAAATATGCTGGCCTGAATAATAGACAGTGACTGTGCTGAAACTTGCACATTTAAATGAAGACACCAGCTTGGGAGGCTTTGGGGGCTTCTCTTAGCATGTTTCTAGCAAAATACTCACACAGTGAAACATACTTACAACTATAGTCTGTTACTGCACATAAGAAAAATGCTGTCATGTTCTGAAAATTACTTATTTTTTTCTATTCTTTTCTTTCAACCTTCAAAATGTAAATAGCAATTTTTGAAAGTCATTCTTGGTATAAACAAACAGTGGGTCAAAATGTGATTGCTAATCAGTACAAAAAGACCTTCAGCGACTGACCTTACTTCCGGAGTCCTTGGCTCCACATTCACCCTTATCGTACCACCATTTGTTTTTCAGCTTGTCTAAGATGCCTTGTTCACTGAGTTTCAATACTGCAAGGTTTACAGGAGTTCTTCACGTGGGAAATAACATAAATAACATTATATTATGTTATTTTATGTTATTCAATCTTTAAACTACTTTAAAACTATACAAAGCGATAAAGCAGGGTTCCTGGCCACAAAGTATTTACACTGCAGGCAACTGGATCATCCCCTTAAGTTAAGGCTAGAGCATCTCTACATTACCAGGTCCTGCCCATATCGCTTTGAGTAATCGGCACTCACTGTTAAATGAAGGCAGTAGAAACAAAGCAAGGCCAATCTCCCACTTTGGTGTGCCACAGGCACTTGCAGTAGCTTTACACATCTGGGTGGGTTTGATCCAGCAGGGCCCCCCATTGCACTGACAGACAGACAGACAGACAGCAGCCCCCACACCAGCCACTGTGGCTGCCCACGGTGGAACAACGCTTGTAGCCCCTGATCCTCAGCAGCCCCTGTGCCTGGCGGGTCTCTGTGCACATCTGCAAAGCCAAAACCCCCAGGCTGGATCCCTGCAGGGGGATTTTGTGGCCACCACAGGATTCTGTGGCTGTCACAGCCCCTTCACCCCGCGCTGGCTCCTCCAGCTCCCGCGGCCGGCGCTGCAGGGCTGCGCTCGAGGCACCGCGCTCGGCTGCACTCCCTGAAATGCTGCATCTCCAACTCCCCCAGTCCAGGGAACTGCAGCAGAAAATAAGCAAATGCAGACCTCTGTGAAGCAAACTGATGAATATGGAAATGCTGGCTGAAAGTGCCCAGGGTGGGAAATGTTGGCAGGATAAATGGAGTTGCTGACTCGTGCTGCCAAGAGCCCACAGCCCACGGGGGCTGAGCTCATCTGGCCCCTCCATGTGGGAAAGCAGCACCTGAGGAGCTCTTGGTTAGGTTTTGTCATTTCCACTTCCTCCTTGTGTGAAGTCTTGGTTTTTTTCCTGCGTGTTTTCATGAGACAGGCTCCCTATGTAAGAGACATCTTCAGCTCCTGCTCCTGCTTGAAGAGCTCTGATCTCTGCTCCACAGCTGCATAGAGTTCTTATCCCCAGCAATGCTGTGCCACTTTGCACAGGATGGCACCAGGCAGACACGTGCACAGCCTGCTTTGGGTCCATTTAGGCCTGCTGTCAGCAGAGGGGATGCAGGAGATGCCCACGCCTGCCCCAGTGCCAGCCTCACATCTGGCTCTTACTGCTCTCTGCCTTTCTCCCACCCCTGCCCTAAGTGCCTGATTCTCTGCAGAGCAGAAAAGACTCAGGAGAAAGAGCAGCAAGACCTACACAAAACACCTTCAATATAAGCTAAATTGCACACTGGCACTTAGGGAAACATCCCCAGACTGGGAGGGCTTACAACTCTGAGCAACAAGAATGGCTGAGCCCTGCCATGCCTGGGGCAGGGCAAGATGCTGGAAGAAGCAGCAGGTAAAGAAAAGCCCTGTTCCCTCATGTGCCAAGAAGCTGCTTTTGGGATGGGTGTGAGACTGCTGGTGGCTGATGCTGGGAAGGGCTGCTCTCAGAGATGCTCCGTGTCCTTAGGCAGGAGGGTGGCAGCCAAGCCCAGGAAGTTCGTGGGCTATCATGAGAAAAATGATCATATTCAAGAGCTCCTGAATGCTCCATGGCTGCTCCAACATGACCCTGTGTAGAGTCACCCAGGCCAGCAGGGAGGCAAGAGCAGGGGAAAGCCATCAAGGTGGGGACAAGCACTGGTCCCAGTGGCAGCACTGCCATCACCGCCTGCAGAGCTGCCTGGCTGTCCAGGCAGAGGCAGCAACACTCTCTCCTGGCCTGCACAGAGCTCAGTTTGACACCAGCCAAGACTTTATTTTAATAAAATGGCTATTTTTAAGCAGCTGCTGTAATCTAATTAAGTATCAATCAGGGTTGGCTGTACACACTCAGCTGGACACAGCCAACGGGTGGCAGTGACAAGCCACAGGAGACAGACCGTGTTTGCTGGCCCGGCCCTGGCAGCAGCCTGAGCTCCTCCAGCAGGAGCCAGCGGCACCCTAAAAGCCAGCTGTGCTGCAGCTCCCCCTGCACCCTCCTGCAGGTAGGCTGTGACACATGAACGGGATCAAAGCACACCCCCAGACACAGCCAACACCTCGGGGGGGCAGGGAACACTCCTGCCCCCTCGGTTACAGCGATGGGGAGAGCCAGGGGAACACTCCTGCCCCCTCGGTTTCACTGATGGGGAGAGCCAGGTCCTGGCCAAGCCACCACCACAGACCCTTCTGGGCTGTGCTGAGATCCCCAGTGACCCCCAGACGAACACACTACGAGCAGCTGTGCACGCCTGCAATGCCAGCCAGTGAAAGCTCAGTGCCTTTACCTTCCCCTTACAAGCCCCAGCAGAGAGCAGGGTGAATTATTGCTCAGAGAACAGTACTCGAATTTTAAATTTCATTTAAAAACTATCCAATTTGGAGAGATTTTATGGAATACATCTCTCAGCTTTGAAAAGCATTGTGCAGCTGAGAATACACAAACAATAGGAAGAAGGTTATAAACACCTTTCCTCCTACCTGCATATTTTATTGTGCAAATTTTCCCCTCCCCCCAGTCCTATTCCAAACACTATTTTTAATTTGCATGCCTTTGTAAACCCCATACGGAGTACTGAGAATTTGCATAACATCCAATACATTATAGATTAGCTTTCACAACATTATACAGTATTGGGAAATGAGGAGGCTTAATATGCTAATTAGGGTGCTTTATTTTTTTTAAGCCAAGATTGCAGCTAATTGTGCACACACAACTGCCAAAAAAAAAAAAAAGGAAAAAGTAGTAAACTAAAATTATCTTAACTAAACAGATGGGAATTTGCTTAAAATGGGGTTTTCATTATCATTTGTCACAGTCCTGTTTGCCAGGTGAGGTACCACATTCCCCCAGCCTGGATAGGAGAGAGGTGATTTGGTTTCATCAAAGTCCTAAGGAACAATTTTGCCTGCTTCCAGGAAATAAATCCCAAAACCTCCTAATGCATGAACTGTTTCTTTTGCAGCAGGATTTGAGAAACCTTACAGTGGGAGAAGGCATGATGCCCCTGCAACCCCTGGTCCAGCACTTCAGGAATGCAGTATGAGCAGGTGCAGGATGGACTCCTCAAATCCCAAATTCCAAAGCTAAGTAGAAATATTGGAAAGTGAGCCTGGTTGCTGATGCATTTTCCCATTGCTCATCTCCGAGTAGCTGTCTAGTCTGCTTCAATTTAACAGTCAGAGTCAGTCATGGCTTTGGCTGAGTTTCTGATGGAAGTGCAGAGAGCCATGTCTGGATCCTGGCATTTTTCACTGAATGCTCAGCAGTGCCCATGGCACACAAATCCTCTGTGTCACCCCTCAGCTCACACTGAGCTGCTCCTTGGGCAGTGCCAGCCCCCTGCCTGGGCCAGCCAGCCCAAGGCACCAAGCTGCAAAGTGTTCTGTTAGAGGGGGAACTGCAAGGTTCTTCCAGGAGTGGAGGCTGCTGGGTCCAGGAAGGGGATTTGTCATTGCTTGTCCTGGGAATGCTTGACTGAGGGGGGATATTTAGAATTGCCTTAGAGGCAGAGGAATGGAGACACTAAATGACTTGTCTGGGTCCCATGGGAAGGCTGTGTCACCAGCCACCTGCTTCTCTCACTGCCCACTTCAGAGGATCATTTCCTCATTTTCTGGGGCTCTGTCTCAAAGGACTTCAATTTCCTTGTAGTTTTCTTGGAATACTTTTGTGCTTTCCAGTTGTTTTTTTTTTTTTAAATTATGTTTCTGTTGTTGAGCTGTATGGGATATCCTATGAACTCCTCAGCCCTTTCCTAGGTGGCTTCCACTGCTTTTTCATGCTTTAATTTCTGATGGGATTCTTTTTCATCTCCCCTGTGTGGTTTCCAGACCTCTCTCTGATAGCTTTGTTGCTTTGGTAAAAGTAAAATGTTCAGAGGTTTGAGAGCTTGTGGTCTCTTGTTGTGCTCTGTATGCCAAGAAAATGAGATGAGGCCATTTGGACCAGGATATCAGCATTGTGGATTCCACAGGATGGTATTCTTGTCCAGAAACTGGCAGTGCTTTTCTTCCTTCCCACAAGTGAAGGATTTTGTTGTTTCCTTGCTTTTGTTTTTCATCCAGTATGATCTGAATCATACAAGCTTAAACCTGTGAGGCTGGTTCTCTTGGGCAGCTTTACCAAACCCTGCTAAGATTTTTTTTTCTACAAATGATTGTCAGACTTCAGTTTAGAGAAACAATACCAGGAGCCTCATAAGGGATAGTACTGCCCTTAGAGGGGAATTAAGCCGTCTGCAATGTAGTTTCTTTTAAGAGCAGCACGACTGTAAGATCAGTGCCCACCTGTTTTATAGGCTTTACAGAGACTGCCACAAACACGATTTTATACCTTGACAGAAGTGGGGTTTATTGGTGTTTCAGCTGTTTTGTTTCTCTGCCACCCTGTTAGAAGACTCCATTCAGGTGTTGGCAGCATAACCTTCCCCTCTTCAGCCATCAGCTACTGCTAGAAAACAAGCTGTGCCAGTCTTTTCCAGATTTAATATGACACCATCCCAAAGGGGACCTCCTTTTCCTTTTGCTGTGTGGCCCTGGGGCCTCCTCCCTGCTGCACTTCAGCCTGTCTGGGTACAGACACCAGACCCAGACGCCCTTTGCAGCTTTTGCTGCTGGTGGTCCCAGAGGACAAGATGATACTGATGGAATGAACTCAGTTTTGAAAAACAAACTCATTAAAATCTCACCTCTGAGATGCATCTCCAAAGCTTCAGGTTAAATTTAAAAACTTGGACCACCTCTCCCTCAAATTCAGGAGGTGCTACAGCACTTGGTCATGCAGGTTGATCCTGTACAAAACATGGCATTGTCCCAAGGCTGAGTATGTTCACCATGCAGATGCTCCTTCTCAGAAGAAGAAGCTGCTATGTGCTCTTTGCAAAGCATTTATTACTTTTATATTTCATTATTACCCATCTTCTATTCATGCAATTAATATAAAAAAGAGGGAACACAATGACTCAGAGGCCATCTGCTCTCTCCTCTTCTCTTTGAGACAGCCTTACCTGTCCGAGAGATTTCTTGCCTTGCCTCCTCTTACCAAAGCCCCAGTTTCAGATTAGTTGCAGTAAATGTTATCTCCACTGAGAAAACTGGTGATGTTATTTCTTTCCATTCTTTCTGGCCAGAACAAGCTTGAAGTAGAAGACAAGTAAATTAATCGTTGAAGAGGCAGATCTTTATTAGTCCTGAAAGTGGGAAGGTAGAACTTCTGACCCTCTCAAATTATAAATCATAGGTTTTTAGTGGTGTGATTAATGGCTTTTCAGGTTAATTGTCATGATTTCACCTGCACCTATTTAAAGAAGACAACCCTAAACCAGATGTTCCACCTACTGCCATCACCAACTTCTACCAGCTTAAGACACATGGCCAGCAGGCTGCAGTCCCACAGATGACTGCAAAGGCTGGCCAGGCTGCTCCTTTTGGCAGGTGGGTTCCAGTTACTGGCCATCATGTTTGTGTGCTAGTGCTGTAAACAGGACCCCTTTCTGAAGGAACTTGGACTGCAGTGAAGAATCTGAGCAGTTTCTTGGAAAAGCACTGTTAATTTATGAAAAGAACATTGCGATCCTGCCAGGAAAGAGCCATTTTCCAGGAAAGATGCCAGTGCCTTTGCTGCCAGTGTTTGGGTTGGTCCTCAAAGTTGCAGCAGGTGATACAAGGAGTCAATGACCACTAGAGGTGAGAACTGGGAACAGAAGTCACTTTAGGACTTGAACAACTCACCCAATAATCTGCAGAATTTTTCAGCTCTGTCTAACTGGTGTTTGAGTGGCATGAAGTCTCAGCAACACTGTAGTTATGTTTATTACTTGCAATCTAGAAAAGATTTAAGTGATGATTGGAACAGCTTTGGATAATTCACATCCCATTCCATGCTCTAATGGATGTAATATAAATGTTATACCCAAACCCAATCACTGCCAAGGAGAGTGAATGAACTCGCAGACGGCACACTGCTCCTTTCAAACCAGACAAACCATTGCTCAGAATTCATTTACAATTTTTAGATGCAATCTTTCAGAAAAGCAAGCTGCAAAGTAAAAGCGCAACAAGCAAGGCTCTTCAAAGCACCAATTAAAGGGCTTCCTTGGGGTGGCACAGGATGGGGAGGGCAGTGCATGGGCTGCCTCTCACTACCTGGGTTTTACAGCTGCAAGTGTTCCTTCACTCACCATCAGCTGGTTCCTGATTTTCTGTAGAGTATCAGGAGCACAGTGTGGCATTTTCACAACAGTGTTGCTTGCAGCCATCTTGAGAATCCAAACATAGCTTTTTTAGGGGTAGAAGGTAAAGAAATCACCCATGAACTTGCAGGAAGGTCAGAATATCATTCAGCATTCAGAGCTCCTCTCTGGTCTTGAAAACATCCTCTCTTCTTGTGTGCCTGGGGCTGTGGCTCAGGATAGCAGAGCACAAGGTACAGCAGAGCTGATCAGCACTTCAGCCAGGGAGGGATGCCTGGCTGGCTCAGGAGATGTCAAACACTGGGCAAGACCTCCAACCACTGCAGCTTCACTGCTCAGGAGTGGCCCCTGCACGGGAGAGCTCCACAGGCTTCTGCAGGCTACTTGGCCAGGACATCCATGTCCCCAGCAGCACTGTGGAGGGACATGTGCCATCTCACCCAGCAATACAGAGTTCATTTAGAGGTGAAGCTAAGCAATTTAAGGCCAGTGGCAGTGGGGATCCTTCTGACAAAAGCAGATGGATGCTGGCTCCAAACATACAGCAAATATGGTCACCAGAACTGTCCTTGGCTAACAGACCTCCCTGTGTATTTAACACTGCAGCTACCACAATGCAAAACCTGTGTATTGCCAACATGCCCTCATTCATTTTTCCCAGCAGCACAACAGCAGACAACCAAATCCTCTGGTTGGAGAAGTGTCATGGAAATGCAGGCACACATCCCTTGGGATGCAGCACTTACAGCAAAGCTGTTTGTGATTCCCTGTACTGGTACTGGCCCTTTGGGTGCCAGGAGAATGTGAAATCACAGTGCCAAAGACAGCCCTGGGCTCTGGCTGCGTCACACTGCATGGCATAGAACAGCTGTAAATCTGGTCTAGTATCTGGCTAGGCCAGATTTATTGCTGATTTGTGGCACCAGAGCAACATAAAGCCACAGGAGGCTTCTGGAAAATCTGTCCCTCCTAAGAGTCCAAATCTGTCCTTCCTAATGAAAGGTGACATCCTCCCTCTGCATCAGAGTTCTCACCGGGCCAAGCCCCACAGTCAGACCAAGGGCTCAGCCTCTGCAAAGGGCTCATTACCCTCCTGTCCAAATCTCAGCGATGTGAAGGAGCTGAGAGTCCATGGTGGTACCAGGTCTTGGTTAGTACATTATAAAGTGTTTTTTTCACTTGTTTATCATTAAATAATAATAAACTTGTTTTATAATTAAATAATCCCTGTTGGTTTTGCCTAATCCTTTTAGTTTAGGAATCTGACATATTTGGAGTAATCTCACTTTTACAGCAAGTAATGTCTTCCTTTGTTCCTTATGACCAGAGCTGTTCCCTATGAACATCCCTGGGATTGCTGACATCAGCACAACCCAACCAAAACCATTATAACATCAAAGAGTTCAGATGTTAAACACTTGGGTTTCTAAAATCCACCTCACAGCATCAGAGAAAGGCAAGAAGAATAAGGTGCAAACAAGTAAGCATTTTCTAAATCCAAAATGCCTCCTAAAATCCTCTTGGACAAAACTACTGAAAATGCTGAATCAATTGTTCCTGCTGGTGTTACTAGCTAATCCTCCCTAACTTCAGGGAAAGCACAGAGGGCAGCTTGCTGTGACACGTGGGACACGCCACATTTAACATGCTCTGAGAGGCAAATACCTGAAGAGCACAGAGAGTAGAGAATAACAAAACATTCTGAGCTGGAAGGGACCCACAAGGACCAGTGAGTCCAGCTCTTAAATGAAAGGTCCATACAGGGATTGAACCCACAATCTTGGTCTTACAGAACCCTGCTCTGACCAACTGAACTACCCTCAGTGTGACCCTAAACAATGGCACCACTGCCTGGCAATGCTTCCAGCCAAGCAGAGAAATCCCTCACTCCCACACATCACATAGAACCACCAGCCTTCCCTGCCCTGCTGCAGGAGGAGAGGAGGTGATGCTGAATGCAGCCTCCAGAGCTGTTGACTGGAGCTGAGTGGGCCAGAAGGCAAGAGGCCACTGCTGCATCCCTGAGCCAGCCTGCACAGGCACAGGGCTGTGCTGGGACTGACAAAGGCAGAAATCAAGTCCAGGCTCTCTGCTTAAATTGACAGGATACCATAAAAAATATCACTAACAACCATCTTGGTATCATTAAAATATAAAGATAGAAACAATCTAGGAAGATACAGCAAGTCCAGCACTACTCTCTAGAGGGCATTGCTTGAGGTTAAAGACCCATCTAAATCAAATAAGGCACTTTATTCCCCCAAGCTGTATAAATTCCAGCCTGATCTGTAACTATTGAATGGACTTTTTGTCAGATCTTGTTACTGAAATAACTTCTGAATAGATACAAAACCTGCGGGTGAGTGCATCGTCCAAAGGCTCTGCCCTTGCTCAGATCAGATCATCTAGCTGCCTGTTGCAATTTACCAATTTAGCAATGTCTCTGTGCCATGGCTTCATGTTTTGTGACACACCCACACTGAGGGATGGGGAAGACTTTGCTTGGAAATGGGCTCGTTATCGAAACCCACTACGTTTGTTTAAAGACTACAGTTGCCTGGTACCTCAAGGAGGAGTGAAGAGCCCTGAAAATACAGGCAAAACCCCACATGGTCAATTCCTGCTCCTTCTTGTCAATCACTATTTCCTACTTTCTGTCTCAAAAAGTGATCTTTGGTATTCCACACTGAACATTCAATATTCAATGAAAAAAATGCAAAAAGCACTGGGCATTTCTTTTTAAAATAATGAGCCCCCTTAGTTGCTCTTTGCTACCATTTCAGACCCACACCACTTTTTCCCTGCCCTGTATTACCAGCAGTTGCATATTTCCAAGAGTCAACATTTGAGGGATTGAAATGCTTTATGGGTGGGCAGAGGAAGGGATAAAAGGGAGAGCCATCTAGCTGGGAAAGACAAAGAGCTTGCACAATTAGAAAATTTAAAACTCAGTACCTCAAGCCCTATATATCCCCCAGCCACCTAAGAAATATGCTGCATGTTGATGGCTGGGGTAGTACTTGGAGGCAGAGCAATAAATCCCCTGGCAGAGGATGTTCTTCCTCAACAGCAGAGCCAGCAGCAGTTCCCTTTGCTCAAGACCCTGTGGCCCTGAGTGATGGTGAGGAGTATCCTGGGGCTGCAGCTCCCTGGCTGCCAGGGGATGGATTTAGCTCCTGCTGAGCACTCAGTAGCTGCAATAGTTGTCCATAACAGAACTTTGTTATAGTCTCCATTATTGGGCAGGAGTAACCTGCCATTACAGGTTGGAGCATCCAGTTTATCCTTGTGGAATGTGAAGCGTTTTTCCTTTGGTCACCAGGTATACATTTTAAATTAGGGTGTTTGAGTGCATGATGTCATTGCATCATCTATAAACACTCTGTGCACACCTCTACAGAGCCAGATGTGTTACCAGGTGAGGCTGCAAGTTCTTCTGCTCTCTGCAGAGTCTGCAGTCTGTGTTTGGCAGCAGCAGTGTCTCTATGAAAGAATATTTACACGTTTCACAAATGTAGCTCAAACAAATTAAACTCTGTACTAACAGGATCATAATTTAAGAGAAGTGCCAAGTGCTAATGCAATAATACAGGCTGATTGGATTAGGAAATACAAGCCATAACAAGTCACTGCAGCTCGTTCACAGCAGTGCCCGACACCTGAGGTATGGATGTGGTGAGAGGGTGGAAGAAGAGCAAAGGAGGGCAGGTGCCCAACATTGTGCTCAAACCTACAAATCTGAGAGAGCAGCATGGAGCTTTCCTGCCACTGCTTGGGTCCTTTCTAACCTGGATGGTACGAGCAAGAGACTCAACTTACCTTGCATGCTGGCTATCCCCTCACCTTCTCTTTCTCTTGTCTCTAGGCACATCCATTTCCCCCCATCTTTATTTTCCTCTTGAAACGGCTTCTTCTGTGACTCCTGCTCTTGGCTCCTCAGCAGGCTGCAGGTGGGTGCTGCTTAGTCCCAAGGCTAGTCCACAAGACATTCGAGGAACAGCTATGTTGTGTACAAAAGCTAGAGGCACTCAGCCCATGCTTACAGTGCCAGCAGCACAGAGAAATCCACAGAACAGCACCAGTGCCTGTGTCCACGTGAGCAGAATGCTGAAACGTTAGAGTCACTTTGAAGAAGAAGAAAGGCATTTACTTCTCCTTTCGTATGTTAAATGACAGCAGCTAGTATTAAAGAGAAACAACCAAGCCCAGACCCCCAGGGAGACATACAAAGGAAGGGCCCTGCTCCTGCTGCTGGGAGCTCCACTTCCAGCTGATGGTTTTCCTTTATTCCTTTTCCAGTACTACAGAGCCTTCTGCTTTGACTTTTCCCATACTGATACTTACAGTGCAGGAGAAATGACTCTTGTAAGCAATCTATGGAAATTAATTGTTAAGCACCACCTATCAAAAGGAGTGCATAATTAACAAGTCTTTAAGATTTCTTGTAGCCATAAAGGCAGGAGATGGCGTCTAGGCAGGAGCCCCAGGTCTGCCACAATTAATGCACAAACAGGTCTCCTTGCACACTCAGGTCTGAGATAGCTTTGGCAAGGCAGCAAAGCCAGTCTCCACGATGCTAAAGGTTATACTGGCAAAACTAAACAGTTCCACATTCTTGGACACCAGTGGTTCTGACTCCACCAACTCCTTCCCAGCATAGGCAACCTACTCTTCCCAAATTATTGTGCTGCTTCTTCCATTTCCATTCCCAGGAAAACCCCCAACAAACTGCACAACAGCACTGCTGTTTCTGCAAACCAGAGCAGGCTCTCTGCCCTTCTTGGCAGTGCTCTGAGATGCTCCAATGAACTCCTAGAGCATTAAGACTTCATCACTGCCACAAAACATACAAATATTATTTCTTAATATGCTATAAAGTAATAGCTGTCAATTAAACCAATATTCTGGTGTCTTCCTTTTAAACCATTATTTTGCTTTGTCACTAATTTGCACAATACAGTAATTTCATATTACTTTCCCAGCTCTGAGCATGAATTAGTTCTGTGTTACTGTCACTGGCTCTGATCAGCCATTTTATCTTTTTCCAGCTCATAACCCAGGCCTATAGTATGGATGACAAGGAAATTCATGCTGATGAACATAATTTCAAACAAATGGCTCAAATAAATCGTGCTGCATCTTTTTAAGATAGCCATTTCCCCAAATGTCCTCTTTTATGCACGACGTGTTTGGCAATGGTGCTCTTTAGGCATCAGGTATCATCTAAAATAAAGCATAACAGATTTCTTCTAAAAATACGCCACTTAAAAAAAATTATGCTGCAAATGCTAACGGCTGTGCTGAAAATGTATCAAACCAAAACAGCACACAGACACGGGGGAACAGATCCCATCTGCTAATGACCACACTCACAGCTCTGAAGGTCTTGGGAATGGAATATTGTATGGAGCACAGCTCTGAGGGCAGAACTCAACTAGCACACTGGAAAAGTAATTCTCTGATTAAAAAGAAACAATTGGAAAATGAAATAATTTACATTGCATGTCATTTCTCTGGTGTAGTCCAAAAGAGGTATCAGCCTAAAAAAAGAATATATTAAAGAAATTAAGTCAAATAAGTAGCAGGGAATCTTGGCAGGTAAAGCTGATGAGAAGCTGCATTCAAACATTCTCCTTCCACGTTGGTTGTCATTAAATGTTACCATGAAGGTATAAGAATACAAGAAATTTATCAACAGCAGAACTATGGAAATCTATCTTAGCAGGAAATTGTTCCTATGCAACTGAATAATTAGTTTCACTTAAGTCACTCAGGCTGTGACCGCCATCTGCATCCCCTTTTGTCTAATTCTTGTTAAATCCCTATTCAGCCATAACTCAGCTCCAAGATTATAGGACTGTATAATAAACAAAATAATTAGTTTCCAAACTTGTAATACACTGCAACATATTTCCTGGAATATGTTTTTTTTACAACTGCTATTTTGTATTCTCTCATGATTGAGAACTCAGCTTGCATGCATAAGAGCATTTGAAGAGAGGATAATTTTGCCATGAAACTAAATTCAAGCTCATTTAGGAGAGCTAAGTGAATGAGTTTTGATGCATGTACCAGAACGTCTGCATCAGCCAAGTCAGCCCACATGTATTGACATGCATCCCAGAGAAATTATGTACAGATGGAGCATATTCCCCTTCAGACTTGTTAAATAAGGACCACTACTGAAATTGGGTCATTGCCTTTGCCAGGGCAGTACCAACACTGGCACCCTCTGCACACACCAGCACTGGCACAGACTGCTAGCACTGAAAACAAGACACATGTCAGCTGAGGCCTTTAAAACAAACTCATTAAAATGGCACAATCTCTTAAGTCTTGAATTACGAGTGAACCCCAGGAGCATGGAATGCCCACAGGCCTCACCTTGCACTCTGTAAACCAAGAGATTCAAAGTCTGCAGAAAGCCAATTGAATACCTTTCATTTTTCCCACTGCAAGACCCAAAAATCCTTGTGAAAATGGAAGTCACTGTTTAATTTTCCAGAGGTGGTGAGATACGGTAACGAGACAAACTCACAACTCAGAAGGATTCCTCTCGGAGCACGGGCACACCGCATGCCAGAGCGCAGGGACACGAGCAGGGAGGGCGGCCGGGTCCTTGGCAGTACAACGATGGCACTGGCACAAGCAAACAGGCTCATACTCACCTCTGGCCTTCAGCAAGAGCTAAAGTATCAGTCACAGAGGAACTCAGCTTAAGAAACCAGCACCAGCAGTCTGCCATGACTCACATCTGCACACAACCCATTGCACAACCCACTGTCAGGAGGCAAGAAGTGGCTGATTGCCAACTGGGGGCAGCGATTTCCCAAGCCCGGGTCTCTACTGGGGAAGCTGAGAGAGGAGTCTGTCAGCTCAGCCAGTAGAGAGAGCTGCCCCGAGTGAGCAATGGAGGGCAAGGTCTGTATCTGCACCTCAGGCACCTGCACCACCCCATCCTCATTCCTCCAGCTGCCACCTCCTTTAAGGTAAAAGGGAAAAAAATAATAGTTTGCAGTAACTCCTCTGAATGACTTACAAATGAAGCTGTGCTCATATAAACAATTAACTGGAGAGATGGGATGAGATGATGGGGGCAACTTCTGGTGGGAGGACAGTGAGGAGAGAGAGGCCAGCAAGACTCTTGGAGCTGCAGTGCACAAGGGGCAGCACCAGAACTCATCTTTCCTGAGAGGGCAGTGGGGCTCCTGCTGGGCTGGGGCAGGGCCTGGCCAGTGATGGGGATGTGCTGCAAAGGCTCTGCCTGTCTGCTGCCACGGAGCCACACTGCAGTCTGCAGGGCTCAGGACCTACAGAACTAACTCAAAGGAAGAGAAACTTTGTGATAAAAAAGCCCTTTGATTTACCACACCTCTAGAAACAGCCACTAACCCCTTCTCCACCTCCCTTAGCTTTGTCTTCTGCGAGAGGTCTTCTACATCCCATGTTCTCCTCTCTGGGGACTTCTGCCAGCTGAGCTGTGCACCAAGAGCTAGTGACTATAGCTCAAATCCCTCACCTATAGCTCAAAGTCCTTCACCACAGTGTGCTACGACACAGACATCACTTGGGACTAAACCAGCAAAACACACATTATTGTGTTTGCTCCCCTTGCCTCTTCTCTGGGTACCAACTCATGTTACCCCAGATTCCACTCCCTCAACATTGCCTGACCAGGCCAAGGGCCTGCCAAATAGCATTGTTCTTTGTAAAACATCTTCCAGCACAAGCAAAAATAGAAGGATGGCCCTGCCCTAATTGTGGCCATTTAAAAAGCCCTCTTTAGTTTCCTTAGGGCTGTAAGTGTTATTGGCTGGGTTTAATTCAATGAACTTGAAGCAATGAAATTCACTGAAGCTGGTTTGTATGAAGAGTTTTTTTTCAGGGAGGCAGCATTAGACAATGAGTTGCTGGATCCCAGGAGGATATTAAACATTTAATATACTGGCAAATATGACATATAAAAATGTTTTGTGAAGGATGAGCAGCAGAGCTAAAAAGCATAAAAAAGCTTGTGCTCATCTCCAGGCTGCTGCTGAGCACTGCAGACCTCCAGCTACTGAATCAATCCAAATTCAAGAGCTTTTCCTTCCTTTAATATTACACAGTGGCTTTTGCTAGCAGTAGACATGACGAGCTGAGCAATTTCCTATATAGCCAACTGTATGCAACTCTTATGAATAGATTGTAGCAGTAATTTGCAGTAATTGTCCGAAACTGCAGTTTAGTGTTATTATTGATTTTGGACCAAATCTGAAGCATTTTTATTGGAGAGATTAGGAGTTATTGCTCCCTAAATATCTGGTTTTACTAGATGTAGGAGAGTGTCACTATAAAAATGAATTTCAGTACTTTTCAGTATAACAATGCCATTTAAATTAATTTTCTTGGTAATTCCTGCACCCACAGTGACCAACAACACCCAGCCAACTCTAGCTATAGCTTATCCTCACTGGGTTAAAGACTGCAGAAAAGGATTGCCAGTCCTACAGGGCAAAGCTGGCAGGAGGAAAGCAGACTAGTTAACATTTGCGATACATGAGCTCACTGAAGTAACTTTGTGAAGGTGCAGTACAGGCTGCCTGGAAGGCTGGGGGAAGCCTCAGCTCAGCAGAAGGCAGTGATAAGGCTGCCACGACTGCCACCAGAGCCAGATTTGAGTCCACATCTGTATCAAAGGCATGTCAAACATAGACTCAGGGCTCCTGCACAGGAGTGTGCAGAAGACTGATCACTGCTGTACAAAAGGTGACATCTGAATGCTCCAGGCAACATTTCCAAAACCTTCCCAAAAGGCCAAAGGAAAGAGGAGGTCTTTCACCCAGATCTGTGCTGGCATAGCTGGTCCTGGCAAAAAAAAGTCTCATAAACCCTTGCTCTCAAGGGTTGGGACAGTCACCAGAGGTGATCATCAGTTTCTTCTACAATTACCTCACTGACTTACTTTGCCTAGGTCTCACCAACACTAGGCTTTCTATCTGTTAGTTAAACAAGGTTTCCAAGCTCGAACAAACCCGCTGATAATATTAAATAAGACTGTTTCTTTGAAAGAGCTACTGAACAAGAAATCAGAGGTATTTTTCCCCACCAGAATTAGTGAAATAATTTTCATCTGCTTTCTTTTTGAGTTTTTTTTTCTTGAGAAGCAAAATAACAGCCTTGCCGATTACTCTTTGCTAAGGTACCCGATTGTGGTGACATTGAGGCTGACCTTGGAGTCACCTCCCCCGCTGCCGCACTCTCCTTTGTCGTACCACCATTTGTTTTTCAATTTGTCCAAGAGGCCTTGCTCATTCAGTTTTAATACTGCCAGGTTAACAGCATTTCTTGAAACGATAAAACATAACTTGTAAGAAAAAATGCACAAATGCTTAGGATAATCGTAACGTATAAAAAAAGGAGCACAAGAGGACAAATTGGCTAAAATTTCACAGAACGTGGAGCTATCAAAATGTCTGTACAGCAAATACAGGGTTAAATATTGGAAGGTGGCATGGAGGATAACATTTGCTCAAAACTGAAGTGTGCGGGATGGGGAAATCGTCTTTGAGAAAAAAAGTAACAACACCACATCATGCAGTTAACATTCGTCACATATGGCAGGTTAACTTGGCTTTTACCATTTAAATTGAAAAAGCCATTGAACTGTAAAATTAAAACAGCAACAAACAATCAGAGAGGACAACACGAAGAGAACACAAAAAATGGATGCATTAAATAAATGAAACCATAATTTACCGTCTTATTTAACTCCATGGAATATTGAAGATTTTAAACTTTTAAGTTACCTCAAAATCCACAAGAAAGAAAATGACAACACAATACATCAGGGTAGGTGGAATACTATAACAACATGGATATTGTTATATTATTCCACCCACCTTAATGCTGAGCCTTTGGGGGTTGCTACACCATAGCCCTTGGAATCCAGGTTGCCTCCAACTTTCATGGTGTCGCAGGGCTTGCGCTGCTCGATGTACTCGTTCATCGTGGACTCCAGCAGGAAGGCAAACTTGCCCTTGGACTTCCTCACCCTGGCCACCCCATCCGCCGTCGTCTTGGTGAACACCGAGGGCTCTGCCGACTTCATGTACGACCACATTTTCTCATAGACAGCTATTTTTGACCTCTGGGAGAGATGAAAGGAGGGAAATGAAGAGTCATGTTGGCAAGACCGAGCTCCTTGGGCTTAGCTGGCTTGGAGGTATAATGACACCCTGTAGCTGATTAGGGCTAACAGATCAAAGAAGTCAAGGTAGCTTGGAGAGAGATACATTGCCCCCTGAACAAAGACCAAAAGACAAAATGTTTGGGGAGGGAAAAGCAAATCTCAGACATTTATTTACTGATTGCTGAGTAACTGGCAGCCTCAGAATGAGCAACGGTGTGTGCCTATCCCAGCCTCAGCTCCTGTTCTGTGCTGGGTTTATCTGCCGGAGTGCAACTCTGCTACTGAACCAGAGGGAGGATGAGAAATCCCAGCTCATCCATCTTGGCCAACAGATGCCAAAGGAGCCTCTCCCTCTTCAGACAAATCTTCAGCATTGTTTTTTTTTTACACTAATTGCAGCTAGGAAGGGCTGGCAGTTGCCTATTACAAGTTTTCAGCAAGGCAGGAGTGTGCTCTTCACAGTGGCAATGGCAGGTCTCTGATATAGGAGACCATGACATTCTAGTGGCTGCCAACAGAGATGCTCAAACAAGGGATATAAACAGTAATTACAAAATGTTTTATGAATCAATAGTCAAATATTCAAAATTTGTTTTCCCATTTTCCTAAAAGACAGCAAATACAAATATTAGCAATAAGCTGAAAAAATCACTGGTTAACTGCCTGTCACCCATCTATATTTTTTCCTGATTTGCCTGTTCTGAGACTGAGCAAAACCTAACAGCCTCTAGCTCAGCATACAAGCTTTGTAAACCTTGAAATGTTGAGGAATGTGTTACTTCCCCTTCTCACTCTTCCCCACCAGTAACATTTAAGCCACCCTCAGATCTCAAAGCCACCTCCAGACTGTCAAGAATTTGTATCCTGGACTACCAGTTAAACTTTCCTGCTTGGTCAACAGAAAGCAGTAATGCAAACTGCATTTCTCCAAAGTCTAGAAATCCCAAAGATTTATATAAGGCTTTCAGTCCAAGTTGTGGGTACCTTGAATTTATGCCTCATATTCCTTGCCAGTTCCCTGTCCACAGCTTTCCCTGCAGAATAGGAATGAAGGAGGCAGTAGCTAAATCTAGTTCAAATTTAGCAACCTTGTGGTGGAAGACTGCTAATGTCCATCAGCTTGATGATCAAGACATGCTTCCTCCTCATCCAGGACAATTTAATGCATTTTGAATAATGTAATGCTTAACAACCAGCCTCCAAACACTTCACAGGGAGTAAGCCCTGCCTGCACTGCTCCTCAGATTAACTTGCTCAGCTGGTGCTGCTACAGTGGATAGAGAGGAGCACGGAGGGCAGCATTTTATTTTATCCTTCCTGATGAACTGAAAAACAACTGAAAATGCAAACCAATTAAAATCAGCCCATCTGACAACAGGAAATCAGAGAGACAACAATCAAGAGGGGCTGGCTGGGTGGTGGCTGGGTGAAAAACAAGTCAGAGAGAGCATCTCTTAACTAAAGAGGGGCTGTACAGCTGTGTTTGCCCAGCTTCAGGACAAATAGGGATGTAACTGGGGTCTGAAATGGTTCTTACCCAGCTGAAAGAAGGAATCTGGATTTTCCTGACCTTCCCCTGCAACAGCAAACACTGAATAGCCTGAGATGAGGACGGTGGCTCTGAATTTGAGAGTTGAATGTGGTAGCTCAGCCCCTGCAGGGAGTGCTAAGCCTCAGCTGACTGCAGGACCATGGATCCTGCCCAAGGAGGGAATCTCACTGGGGCTCAGGGCCAGGCTGCCATGCGCTGGCAGCCAGAACGCCCTGATAGCCACACCCTGATAATCACTGCCTGCTCAAGGTGCCCTCTGTAAGCACACTGACTTGGTGCTCCTGCTTTTCCAACAACCCACTTAATGGATGTGGGCATTTCCTCATCTCCTGCCCTGCTGGGAGCTGCCCAGGGCACTGCATGGCTCCCAGGAACCTGCCAGAGGGGCTGTGGGGATTCCAGGGATACCAGAAGTGGTGTCTCCCTGTGCCCTGTGGGCAGCAGAGCAGGTGACAGCTGTGTACCTATGCAGGTGGCAGCGCAGGCAGTGTCCCAGGCACTGCCCCGGCCAGCCTGCCAGCCCTTCTTGTGCAGCTCTCTTGGGCACAAAGGGAACATAAAACAGCCTGGATGGTCAACACAGAGACTGCAGGAGCAGTGGCAATCCTGGCGTGTCTTAGTTTCAAGGTTCTCTGCCTTACAAACTTCATCTTCTTTTGACATAAATAATACAAACACACCTGGCCATTTATATTTGCAAACAGGCACCCAAGGGACAAAAGGAAGGTAGAAAACCATCTTTACTCTTTATACCTCTCAGCAAGCTGATCTCGTGTGCCTTCCAAATTGTGCATGCACTATGTATGCTTTTGCTTTTCCTCTGCAGAGTGTGCCTTTAATTACCCAGATAAACCAGAATTTCTTTTCCTTTCAATCTTTTAACTCACATGTGAATACCTGTCTGTCATAAGTTCTTTCATACTCTTTCCACCTGGCCTGACTACCTGAAAGCAATGGCCAGTACATCTGTGCATTGTTAATAATCCCAGCTATCTGCTGAGTGCCAACAGCATGCACAGGGCTGCACACGGTCCACAAAGCATGTTCCCTGCTCCAAGGGCAAAGGGTGAAAATCATCATTCATGCTTCAGAAAACTAAATTCTACAACTGAAAACCTGATCTCTTTTCAACTTCAGCAAATAGCCTAAGCTTTATAGTCTGTTGCCTTCATTTAACTCTTCTGGATGATGTAGTTAAAAATCAGTTCCCATTTCTATATGGTCATTGTCCACCTCTTCTTCTGCCAAGTGGGATTTTCATAATATCTTGTTATCATCAAATTAACTAAATCAGAATAGCAATCTGATCTGGTAGAAGTAGACAAAAATTCAAGCTAGAAACAAAATGTGTTGACTGGGAAAGGTTAATTTAAAATGCATCAGGCATGTATTGGTTTTGGAGCACAGTCTGGCTGAGGATCTCAGGGGTCCTGAGAGAGAGGACCAGGGATGTGATGGGCTCTGGCCATTGAGTCCTGCTTGGTTAGTGCTGATTTTTGCAGCCATTCACCCAAATTCCTAATAAGTGAAAGTAATTATCTATGATGAGGCCGCTTGGAGAAAGGGACAGTGCCACCAGAAGAACAGTGACACCTGCTCAGCAATGCTCAAGGGCATTTTCTGCTCCTAGAGCCATATTTTAAACCTGCTCAATGCCATGAAACAACCAGTTGATTAAAGCTGGTCAAAGATGCAACAGGATGAAATGACAGAAAAATATTTTAGTAAATATTTTTTTCCAATTGCCTCCACAAAACCCAACCACCCCAGAAGCCCCTAAAAGACTTTCAGAAAAGAAAAATGTCTTTCCTAACTATAAAGCTCCAAATTCTGTGTTGAAAGAACATTCTTACCCATCTGTCCCCCTCTGCAGACATTCACACTGCCTCTCCCAGCCCCCCTAGGAGTCTGACACCCATAAAAGGGGCCAGACAGCAGAAGCAACCACAGAGAAAGGATTTACACTCCTAAGCAAGGCAAGGTCTGACAGATCTGCACTGTTGCTAGAGTTCAGTGGCAGTAAAACATTCTCCCTGTCAATAAAGTGTTACTTTTAGAGAGATCCTTACGAAAAAAAAACCTTAAAAGCAAAGATTTAAGCCAATTCAAAGCCCATAACTGTAGTAACTCCCTATGCTCTGCAACTCCTATTTCTTTGATATTGCTCTCCACAGGTCCACCACACACATTTCCTTGGGATTTCAAGGGGATATTATTATAATTTTTTTCTTAAAAGCAACATTTTCAGTGTTTCATCTAGGCCCTGAGACACATTAAAGCGTCTTCATTATCGCAGCCTTACTGCAGATATAAATAGAACTGGCCTTTGCTTTGTCAATAATGCTGGCTTTTTTTTTCTCTTTATTTGGATATGTTTATGCAGAAATATAAGCCACAAACACCCCAGCCAAGGATGCAGGCAGCTCCCTTCCATGTCAGCAGAGCCAGCAGCTCTCGTGCCAAGGACTCACTTCACTTGGCCCGTTACTAATCAGCACCTAAATACACATTTCTTCTGGGTAGCAATGCATTCATTTGAAAAGAAGATGCCAATTCCATCAGTCCACAATTTTAACACTGTCTTTCATTCTAATTCTCCTAGTTTTGCTGTGTGGTTGACTCCAGCAGTGAAATGAAAAATCAGCCAGAGTGTGTGGTAGCATCCCAAAGCATGGCCAGTCAGGGCTGGGTGAGTGACACAGGCAAAGGAAGGAGGCACATTTGCCTCTCAGTTGCAGCTATTTCTTCAATCCAGCATCTACAAATGTAGCTCCAGCTGGGCTAGACCTGATGCCTTGGATTCACTTTTGCACATTCCAAATCACCTAGAGATACCTAGCAGACCCCAGCACACCTTGGACAATTCCTTGACACTGGTTAAATTTAGCTCTAAATATGAAGCCTTCTCCCAACGACTGAATTCCCTTCCCCCTCTGCAGACATCTGTCTCACACTTCTGCTAAAAGTGACATTGTGTCACCTCCTCCACTACTGAGTAGGGGTGAAGTTGCTGTATTTGAAGGAAGCAAGGCTGCTCCTTTCTAGTTAAAGAATGCTACAGAGATGCCCTTTATCTATTTTAGAACGTTCAGCTCTCCCTACCACCTCCTCCACAACTTGAAGGTCTTCTTCAAAATATCTCCTTGTGCACCCTGTTAGGATATTTTATTAAAAATTACTAAAATGGTCCTTAATTTCTTATGACAGGGACTAGGAAGTGATTTCCAAGCAGTCAAGCTCAAGTTGTTCTCCTATAGGTGAGAGCTGTTGATCATCCAGTCATAATCCGCATATAATCAAATAAATGCTATTTTAAAAATCCAGTTATATATTCTATAACTGTATAACTCTGTTTTATACTTCAAGAAATTTCAGGTAATACTGATTTTTTTACCTCTGCCTTCAAAACTAAGGGTGATAAACAAAGTGCAGCAAAATAAAAAAGCATGTGGAGCATCCAGACTGCAGCACACACAGAAAGGTAAGCAGAAACATCAATAAAGGTCCTAGAGCAGCAGAGTTACCACTCTCCTCTGCTGCATGGGCCCTGTGACCACATTATAGCTCCCTAACACGGGAGATTTACAGCCCTTAAGTCAGACAGATGTTGCTGATACAAAACACAACGGTCCATACTAAAATCAGTGCAGGTATTTAATGTGAATAATACATGCTGCCTTTCTACAGATCACACCTTGCTTTGTATGGAGGCACACCTCACTGCAATGAACTTGGGCAGTTAAGTGTGAACCATAGCTTCATTATCATCACTCATTGCTTGTCCTCCATGTGTGCAATTAGCTCTTCTGCAGCAGCTAATGAGTCCAGGAGCTTATGAACCATTTAAAAGCAAGCTACAAAACAGGAATGAAAAAACTGCCAAGAGACAGCCTTGGTACTGCTGCTGCTGCTGCCTGGCTTGGGCCCCACTGATATCCACAGGGTTTAGGCAGTGGCTTAACTGAACTTCTACTATGGCAAATTGCAATGGAGTGGCACCACTGTGTTTGCTGTTTGGATTTGGCTTTGGTTTGGTGCCTTTCCACTCCCTCTAAGCCTCATGTTGAGTCATCCCTGGCAGAGCTGCCTCTGGGGGGAGTGAGGGACACTGGTGGGAGCCCTCAGCCTAATCTCAGCCCTGGAGCACATGGAGGCCAGCCTAATGATGATGCTACATAAGAACATGATAAATATTATTAGTAAGGTCCCTCTGCCTGAGATTTCCAAGCTCTGTACTGAGAAGGTAAAAATAGGTCTCCTGAAGGCCAGAGGGCACCATTAGTCCCCTTTCCCCAGAGAGGACATGAAAGCAGAGATGCCATTTACTGAAGGTCATAGGGCAGAGTCTAATAGATCAATGTCACAGCTTTTAGCCACAGATAACTTGTGATGCCAGCAATTTACTTACCTATATGGACAGAAAAATCAATCCCATCATTACATGAACCTCTTGCTTTTATTACATTCTCGGCAGAAGAAAGTAGGTCAGGGCATTTCTCTTCCAGCAAGGCCAAACCCCAAGTCCACCAATCTCTACCCACAGTTTATGAATTTGTGGGATGGCACAGAAAAGCGAGGTTGAAGCATGCACATATGTCTGTATGTTTGTAGGAGCACACAAATCTTTGAGAGTGCATGCACACACGTAAAAGAAAGGGTGGCCTGGTGACTGATAATATTTTACAGCCAAGCATATGATGGGAGACATTGTCATGTTGGTTTATTGCTCAAATGATAACTTAGGCTTTAGAAATGGCATTTTTCTTTCCCAGCTGGGGCAAACCAAGCCCAGAGAGCAGAAGGACCAGGCCTGCAAACCCCTGTGCTGCTGCTTTTCTCTAGAATCCTCTATGCCAAGATGCAGACTACTCTGCATGGGGCTGAGGGGTGGGGAGTCCAGCAGGAGGCTGGTGGAGGTGGTGATGGCGGGGAAGGACAGTCCACAGCAGTGCTGCCCACCCAAACAGATGGGGAAGCAGCCTAATAAAGCCCTTCCAGGCTTCAGCATCATTAGTTTTTCCACACCTGACACAGACAGTGGCCTGATTACTAAAGGAAGTGTCGTACAGAAATACTACAACATTTCAGGAGGTGTGTTTTGAGACTTTTTCTCTGTATATCATGGTCCTTTTCAAAGTGTGACCTTTGGCAGCAGGGGGGTGATGTGCTGTAGCTGCTTTTTAACAGGCAGCTCTTGTGCAGCGAGCTCTGCTCGCACAGACAAGCAGAGTCACTCCGGATGCAGCCAGACGCTGCTGACATGTCAGTAACAGTCTGAGCAGCAGAATGTAAATCAAGATTTTAAGATGCCCTTTCCTGGCACAACACTGAACTTCAGACTGTATTCATCTCCTCACTTTATTGCTGCCTTTACTCCTCCTTGTTGCAATGCTGATTGGGAAATTAAAATGAAAGTCTTTTCCAGAGACAAGCTGCGTGACTCAGGGACAGAGCCAGTGCTCGGGCAGAGCTCGCCCTGGGGAAGCAGTGCTGGGGGTGACAGGGAGGCACACACCAGGGATCTGGACAGCTGTGCTGGGTAAGCCTGTCTGTCTGTCTGCCTGTCTGTCTGTCTGCCCGGGGAGCAGGAGCAGCACACGCTCAAGCTGGCTGGAGGGAGGCTTACGTCAGCCTTCAGGCTAAGGGGCATCTTTCCAGCAGTGACATATTCAGCAGAGTTGTCTTGTCTGGGCAAGTGAGCAGCACAACCAGCCCTGCTCTGGATTTGGCCCGTAATAAATTAACAGAGAACGGCATTTCCAGCACATGATCTGAACACTGTCACGTCTAATGAGTTTTCAGCTCCAGACAGAAAAGGCCAATATACAGGCAATGATGGAGAAATCCCAGTGGACTGCAAGAGGGGATGTTTCATATTCACATCATTAGAGTTTCTAAACCTTCATGTATTTCCTAATTATGCAAAAGCAACAGTAGCAGTGCTGTGAGTCATTTATCAGCACCCATGTATTTTAAATGAATCTCTAATAAGCATGTACTAATGTGACACAGCAGCATTACATAAAGTAGTAGAGACTTGAAAAACCAGGGTCCTCGCTGTCTTGGGCAATGTCATTATCATTATCATAGAGCTTCTCTCCAAAAAGTAGAGCATTCAAACAGCAAGTGATTTTCCCCCCAGGCACTCTCTGCTTCCCTCTGTGGTACAGACACAGTTACAGTGTTAACCCACTGTGAGCTGCTGTGTCTGGCTTCCCACAGGCTGCACCCCTCTGTGTCCAGCTTCCCATGGGCGGCAGCCCCTCTCACTACCTGGTCCCCAGAACCCACAGCCCTGCTCTTACAGAAGGTGACTGCTGGGTGATATGGAGACAGAGGTGAGCTGGAAAGCCTCAGCCACAAACACAAGAGCTATAGACAAATGCCATCTGTTATTGAAGATAATGGGGAGATTTATTCAAATATTTGTTAGTAAGTGTTGACTGAAAGCTTTGCTAAATCTTGACTTGCCTGCTGAAATTAGTAAAATGGTTCAGCCACCTTAAGCCCAGCTCCATTCAAATGCTTCCTTTCCAAGAAGTAGGTGATGGATGAGCTGTTAATTTTAGTTCCTGTAAGGATACATTTCCCTCTCCAATCTACAGGCCTAAAGACATTAGATCACTTCATGGGAAACCATTTCTTTTGCAATTATGTCATATTTGATTTCCTGTTGCCTTTAAAACTGCCTGTTGGCCATGTGGCAGAAAGGAGGTTCAAGAGATAAATGAACCCCACCAGCAGACCATCCATCATCAATGCAATGGAGAGGCTCTGATCCCTCTGCACGCATACAGTCAACTTTTAATATTTGTACATGCTCCCACCTATATCAAACAGGGGAAGAGAGAGAAAATATATAGGTGAATAAAATTTTCGCACCTTCTGTGTTTAAAAACAGTTAAACTACAGTACTTTTTATGATTAACAACTGCCACATTGAATATCTCAGATCTATAAAACTCATCTTTGAAGCTACCACTTTTCTGTGATGTTCTATTCTTTAATGTTCATAAATAAAATCACACTTCAATATTTTTGTCAGGAATTTGTCATGATGACTGTGTTGTTTAGCTCAATGTCAAGTGCACAGAAACCTCCAAACTGCTAATCATAGTTTTATCCTAAGGCAAAAGCAAAGCATTTGTATGACTGCAGTGCTAAAAAAAAGTCCTTCATCTTTACTAGCAAAATAAATTTTGAAATTAAAAATCAAAGAGTTTAACTACAGATGAAGCCCTTACTGCTGCGTGCACAGAGTTCACAATGGTGTTTTTAATGGCCTCTAATGATGATCTCAATATCGTTTGATTGCACAGAATGCATAAAAATCATATAGCAGCCAGGGGTGTAGAACCCAAGGCTTCTCCTTACCTAAACTGCTGGAATTTATTTCCCTCTCGTCTTCACACAACCTTATCATCAGAGGAAAGCAATGAGCTCCTTAACTCATAACGGGTGTAACACACTGGTGCTTCTGAACACATTACAGACATAATTCCTCACTCTCTCCCGAGGCTCTGCCATGGAGCTGTGCTCCTCCTTGGATGCCTGACTGGCACTGGCCTCACCTCCACTGTCAGAGGCACCTGAATGGGGAACCCTCTCTGCATGCTGCCAGCTGGGGGGGCAAGTGGCACTTGGCTGTTTCGAGCCAGGAGGGACCCCCTGGTGCCACCACAGCCCCTCCTCACACAGCCCAGCACAAGGCTCTATGGAACAGGAGGGGAGGTCTGAGTTACCCCATTTTAGCTGAAGGTATTTCTAAATCCTTTCGATGGGTTAAAGGAATGTTTTCTTTTAATTTCAATAGTATTTGGAGTTTGCTCTTTCACTGTTCTTTCATGATAAATGTTCATTTTCTGTTTTGGTGTTAATCAGCCTGGTGTTTTTTTCTTTGCTTTCCAACAATTTTTTTTCTATATTACCTTTAGTTTTACCAGCTTGACAATCTGGTACTTAAGTTTCTTTACAAGAGATACCTCACCAATCTCCTTCCCACTTACTGCTTTTTCTGGTAGCTGTTTGCATGCACCTCTCCTCAGTATGGACAACCAGAAATGCAAAGCCTCTTGCCAGCACAACTCATGCTTTTCTATCTGTCCCTATTGAGCATGATGAACTATTCTAATTTCAGAATAGTCTCAAAATGGGAAACATCTTAAGTGGCCATCCTTAGCATGACTTCCTGTGTCTTAAAAACTGTGGGTTTATACACATTTTGTGTATAGACAAAGTCCAGAAAAGGCTCACATCTGAATTTGGTTTGCGAAGAATCGCTTTTTGAGGAAAACCAACTGTAAGAGCTGGAACAACCATCATGCCCTAAGGGCCTTTGGTCTTACTACTGAAATTCCTAACAGATCTGGCAATTAATGACATTTCCAGGAGGAAAAATCAGGAACTGACTTCAGGGCAAGTTATTCCACCTGAGGCATGGGAGAGCCACTCAGTAGCTGCGTTGTTTGGTTGGGGACATCCTTGAACTTGTGCTGAGAAATATACAAAGAAAAATTTCTCCAATAAAGTAACATTCATTGGAGATCTTCTTTTCTCCTTAATTTTGTGAACAGTGATTAACTACGTAAGTTCTTAGTGAAGTGTACTAGCAGGTCAGCTGTGTTTGTCAATGATCAAACACACACTTGGCAAGGTATTTTGCAGAAGTCTCCTAACAGAGATATCTGCTATCAATTAAAAGAAACAACCATAAATTAAAGGGCAATTTATATTTCTAAATGGCTACAAACATGTCCTGCTGAAGTTTAAATACAGCCAAGTTTAGACAAGAATCACTAATTGATTGTAAAGGTCATGCCTTTTGAATATATGCATATTGGAGGTGAAGTATTAGAGTGTGGTATTATACTTAGGCTCAGTGCTAAATTTGGATTAAATGGCATTATATTGATTTGATAAGCTGCTCAGATATGCTGAAACTTTAATTGAATGTATTAGAAGATGTTAATTCTAACAGATAGACCTTTAAAAGTAGCTCAGGGATTTGAAACTTCTTTTTCACACAGGCCTTCACCAACCTTCAAGAAAGAGAAAGAGGAATTTTGGAGTCCTTAATCTGAGTCCATGTGTTAATAAATATCTCAGGAGAGGTTCTTTCTTTTCAATATGGATGAGTGTCCTTTGAAAGCCAAAAGGGAATTGATGTAATCTATTGATTGCCATTTAAACGCCTTTATAAGCTAATTAGTGCAAAATGTAAGATGTTTCTGAGCAGAAACAAGCGACAACCATGCGAATACAGGAAGGTTCCTCTGAATCTTAGATATACTGGGAGGACAAATGCCCTTATGCAGAGAATCACCAACAAGTGAGGAGTGTAAACAGTGTCTGCTGTGAAACTGTTATAAAATACCAGCTCTGGCTGGAATTGTGAGAGCAGTGTTGGAACTGTGAGAGCAGTGTTGGCATTGTGAGAGCAGTGCTGGGACTGTGAGAGCAGTGTCACGCCAAAGCAGCCGCTGTGCAAGCCTCAGGCAGCAGTGGTGTATCCAGCTTAACCCCATAGCTGGGACAGCCTCTGCCCAGGAGGCACTGCCACGCTTAGGGAAACTGCCAACACTGGAAAATAGGTCATGAGCTGGAGTCTGCCCAGGTCTGAAGTGGCTCAAAGTCATTACCATCTGTTCATCTAAATTGAGAGGCTGGTATCAGTCCAGTTTCAGGTATTCACACTGTAAAAAAAAACCTTTAAAAGTGATGCTGTCTGGAAAGGGGGCTGGCAGAAGGGAGCCGTGGCCTGGAGGAACTCCTTCTAGCACATGCAGACAAGATGGTGGGGATGTGAAGCTCACTTACACGTTATCCCTTTATGATGCATCAGGAGGCAGCTACTGTCAGTCTGGCACCTTCCACTGACCAACAGCAGTGATTAAGATCAGGATCTGGCTAGTATATTTGAGAAACATTTTAGCCTTACAGCTCTAGAAAGAGATATACCATACAAGCTTCTTAATGGGATCTTGGAGAGACTGTCCTGAACCTCCTGTGTGAAGCCATGGCCCAGCTATAAAGCCAAGTTACTCCTTTCTCACTGAGTAAATGATCATGAGCCACTCAGCTAACTGCTGTTTAAGCTAGGAAAATGCTGGGGGAAAATAGGTGCAAGATATTTCCCTTACACAGGGGATAAGCATCACCCTGTACTCAAGAGAACTCATGGCTTTTTCCAACTCAGAGCACTGTCACTTCCACTTTGGTAGCAGAGTGCAAAGAGATACCAAGGGAGAACAAGCACCCTAAAACACAGAGAGGTGCAGTCTGTGCTGCAGGTCCTCGGAAAGCAGGAGTCCTCTAAGTCATTTGAAGCTTCAGACACCTTTACTGTCTTATTAAGTAACTAATAAAGACTGTACAACAAACTAGTTATGTGAACACACACATTTGTTCTAAGGCAAAGCTTTTGCCCTTTTCAAATCAACTGAAGAAGACTCTAATTACAACACTTTCATGGATGCATCACTCTATTCAAATTAATTACTCTATAAAAGTTAATACAACTGAAATTATGTTGTGTGCCTTGAGAATGCCAAAGAGAGAGAAGCACCCTTAGGGCTCATTCTTCTTCCCACTTGGCCCATTAAGCCTTGCTCCACACTGCTGGGGCTCTGCTCTTGTCCATCCCATCCAACTCCTGTCCTGGCCTGATGGAGCTGGCAGCTCCTGACAGATCAGCTCATTTACAACCCTGCTTTTCCCAGCACCAGCAGAGAGACACAGTTCATCTCAAGATTATTAGCAGCACAACAAAGCATTCATACATTTACCAGACTTTGTATCCTTTCACATGAAACACTCATTCCTTTGATCTCTCTGTGAGAAGGAGTTTGCTTGCTGTGTCAAACTATTAAGGAAATGAAGGAACATCCCCCTACAATTCCACTTTCTATATGAACTGTAACAAGATAGTCAAAAGAAGGCATTTTTCCCCCTAAGATCAGTATAGTGACTATAAACAGCACCAATATTTCTGAACAAGTTGTGCTACCTCTTTTGACAGGTTCACTCAACTTGTTGTTGTAGGCATAATAGTGCCTTGGGTTGATAATTAAGCAGAACAAAAATTTTTATACACTGATGTCACCCTTACAAGGTCAGTGTTTATCTCACAGGATTTTAACACAAACAGAAGCTGCTGTAATGTACCTGCTACCACAGTTAATTAAGAACCACTGAGTATCTCTTTTAATATAAAGACATTACAGGCAGAGTGCAAAAGCTTCATAAAATACCTATGCATTCCCTTTCAGGTTTACATCAGATGTCTGTGTCATGCATTGAAATTTTAAGTAAATTCAAGGAGCCCTGAGTATTTCTACAAGGATCCCTCAGTATTTCATCAGCCTACAGCAGCAAGGGTTTTTTTGTCTCCCTCCTCCCTCTGCTTGCACCTGGCCAGTATGCATGACAGGCAGTAATTAGTCCTGCAGCACTGACCACTCTTCTATACAAAAAAAATGTTGGTTTGAATGGCATCTGATTGGCACTGCTGAGAGAGAACCAAGAGCTCCCTGAAAGGCCTGGGCATTCCAGTTCACCCTTGGAAAGAAATAAGAGCTTTTCAGGATGACGTTTTCAGAGACATAAAAGTGGACTGAGATCATATTTAGAGTTCCTAATGCCTCTCACCAAACTGTCTGCAGTTCAGCCTGTGGCTTGGCAAGAAGAGAAAGAAGGATGATCTTAAATAAAAGTGTGCACCTGCCCCCACCCCCAAAATGTTGCAAACCCCAATCTCCCTAACCAAGGTGAAAAACAACCAGAGTTCTGGGGAACAAAATTTTTACCCGAGTGTCAGATACAGCCACAGCCAGATGCTGGTGAGCACTGGAGACACAACAATGGCAGCAATCAATGCTCCACCAGGAAGGAGCAGCACACAGGCCTCCCATCCCCCTCCATTCTGGCAAGGGAGCACCGCCGTCGGATGGCATTACTGGCTGCCAGCTGGGCACGCACAGCAAGTAGGTCAAGAGCATCACTCCTTGCAAGAGTATTCTGTGCTAAATATTGTGCCAACCACTGCATTATTGCTCACCAGACCAAGGCTCTGAAACTGGTGTTACAAAACTCTTCCCATGACAGCCGAGGTCAGGTTTTCCACCTTGAGATGTTTCAGGTTAAGTAAAACCACCCATTTTTGATAAAATGCCTTTTGATATTAAAATCTGCACTCAGGCCTGTCCTGATTGCACAAAGCATAGGATGGCTATTACAGCTGCATAAAATCAAACAACAGAAACACATAAACAAGGCACTTAAAGGAGATTTAACAGACTTACTCTAAAGAATTCTTTGGTTGAACCTGAATCCAAAGTGCCATAGGCTATTTCAGTTTGTTTAGCCAGGTCCTCTGCACTCTCTATGGGTGAAACCATCCTTTCCACCGTAAGGAAGGCAGCGAGATTAGCAGTGTAGGAAGAGATAATGATGAGAGTGAAGAACCACCAGACTCCTCCAACAATTCGCCCTGAGAGAGATCTATGGAAAAACACACATCATTAAATTGCTTTGAAGACAATCCTTGATTTTTTTTCTTTCTTCACTGAACAGAAATTTACATGCATAACCCTTTTGTCCAGATCTTCCAGGTATCTGTGAACAGGTGGAGTGTGAGCCAGCTCCCGATAACCTCCCTCAGGAGTGAAAACCTGGCCTTACCAGGTCTTAGCTGGTCTTACCTAGTGCAACTCTTTTTGCATTCTTTCAGTGAAAACAAGAACAGTAAATTAAGAGATAATTAATTTGAGGAGAGAAACAAGCTCTCCTGACTTCCACAAATCCTTTGTTGGAGAAGGCTTTTCCCAGGAGAATTTTGTTGTCTCTGTCTTTCCCTGTACTGGACATATTGGGATATGCCAGCATTATGTCCCTTTGCCCAGCTTAAAGGACATAAATGCACTTTTTACTGCATCCACTCCCAAAATGTAACATACAGTAAACTGCAAAAAGGAATCTGAGTAAACATGGAAAAGAATATACCAAAAGTGATCCAGTATCCTTCTCTCATCACATCCTAGCAGGAATTACAAACTGAATCTGCATATGGAGGAGGGAAGAGAGGCTGGTTTGGTTTATGTTTGATGTTAATTAAAATTTGCATGTTGCACTGTTCCAAGTCAAGCATATCCCTGCTTTATAAGCACCAGAGCAACAGAGAAGAAAATAGAAAAAAAACCATGTTTAGATTTTAATTGCAGTCTTTGGTTTTTGTTTTTTTAAAGGGATTCCATAAGGACTTAAGAAAAAGCCCATTTGCAAGCACGTAATTACAAAATGCCCAATGGTTAGAAGGTCTGGATCTTGTCAGCAAGAGCTCTGGATGCTTTACAGCAACTGAACATCAGCCTCAAAGTATTTGATCTGGGCTGAAGGATGGCAGTGACACATCACTCAGCTGGATGGGGAATTTCATTGCCATGTACATTGCTTGTTCTTCAAATACAGCATGTTGACCAAGAATCATTTCAACCGCTGAGACAAAGATATTTCATGTTTTCCCTTAGCTCTACTGATACCAATGGAGGAAGAATCAATGTCAGACACATCTGTGGAACCTGGGTGCTGTAGTCCTCAGTTTGTGCAAAAAAAAGAAACAGAAAACTCTTACCTGTTTCTTTGTTTCCTTCAATCCCCTCAGTGCCATCCCCAGACAGTGGGTACAAGTTGTCCTACCAACAGATGGAGACAGGCAAAAACCAAAAGTCTCATGATGTGCCCCCACCCAACCCACACAGGGGGGTTTGCTGGTGAACTGCCCAGTCTTGGCCAGAGCCTGAGATTGCCTGAGCCATTTAAAAAAATGCCATTAAATTATTCAGAAAAAAAAAGAAGAAATTAAAAAAAGTATCCATCCAACATTAAAGATCATAACAAAGAAAAAAATCAACACCACAATAAAAGCAGAGAGCTAAATCTGGAATATGTGAGAGGAATGTGGGGAAAGGTGAAGCGCCACTGCTCTCCACTCTCTTCTGCCCAAGGAGCAGCCGCTCTTACTGAGAGGGCAGATGAAGGATGGTTCCTCAGGCACACATCCACCAGATCACCCACAAGTGGAGGAGGCCTTCCTGCCTGTCTTGATGGCCTGCCAAGAGGGTAAGAGGCTTCCAAGTTTCAGCTTGGCTGTGGAGCCATTGTGCTCACTAACACAAGGCTACTGAGCTGGTGCAAAGGGAATTTGCAGCAATATAAATACAGAATAATGCCTTCAGTCAAGGAATCTATCTACCTTACTCTACTTTCTCCGTAGGTATCATGTGAGTGAGGTTTCAGGGAGGGCTGCAGGCCTTTTTGGGCAGCTTCCTTAACAGGTAGGGTTTTGGCTTTAGCTATTTGGTAAAGCTTGATACCCTCTTACTTGGGCTGACACAATTTTCTCCAACTACAAATCAGCCTGCTGAACTTGTCACATAAGGCTTCCTTTGGAGCCAGCAGAGAAAGAGAGAAGAGCCTGACACCCTCAGAAAGAGATTTATCTCACTTGCTGTAGAGTAGGATAAATCTAAAGTTGTCCATCTGTCTCATAACTTCGGAGGGAACAAAGATGCCTCACTAAAAACCACAGTCTATTGCTTTCAGATGGCTGTGTCAGGTGAAATTCATCCTCCTTTAGCTCCTTTCTTCACTACACACTTTCCATCTTCAGAGAAGACCTGGAGTTGAACTTCTCCTCCCTGCAGTGATGTGGACAATTTCAGAGACAGATGGAGGAGGGGTTTGGCTAGCAGGTCCAGCAGATGAAACATCTACTTCCCTACTGCAGGACAAGCTCTGTCTGGAGTTTCCAGATTCCCATGGCCCTCTTGCTTTAAGGTAGGTCTTGAAATAAGGAGAAGAAAAAAAACTTATCAGGGTGTTCTGATAAATGCAGTGGAAGCACTGGGAATAAAATAGTATGTGTTCATTTTCCCTACAGTTTCCCATAGGAAATCTCTTACTTGCATTGGTAGCTGCCCCTTCTGTTGGTAGGACAGATGGGTTGCTAGGATGGAGATGTGCAGAAGATAAGTGTTTTTCAAACCAGTGAAACCTCAAGCTCCCATTGCTGCAACAATAAAAGGCTTGTGCCAGGCTGCATGTTCAGACAGCATCCTACACACTGAGAAAGGTAAAAATACCTCACCCCAGAGGTCTGGCAACCTGCATGAACCAGGTCAGACAGATACAGCACAAAGACCACCTGAGAGGCAGAAGGAGGTGGGAATGGGGGCATTCCTTGACAAAAAAGGCCTTTTTAGGTCCTATGTGCAAGAGAGAAGTCTTGCTAGATGGAGACCAGGGCTGCTCTCAGAAGAATTGAGGTCACTTCAAAGAAAACTGGATGTCACTAGAGTTGTTTCTCCCAGAGTCTTCCAAGGAGCATAAAAAGAAGGATTTAACAGCAGCTACTACGGAGCAGTCTGGGCTGACGTAGCTGTCACTTGGTGTCACAGGAAGAGGCAAAAGAAAAATCACATAAACCACAAAGTTGACACTGAAGGAAAGACAGACAGAGAAATGAAGAACAAGAACATGGACAAGCATGGCCTGGCAGCCTCCTTGACCAAAGAACCCCAGTTTCCCCCATCCATCTGCTGAAACGAAGACTCCTTATACCCACTGCAGGGGCTGGTGTAGAGGGAGAAAAAGGGTTAGTACAGGTACACGGGGCTGGTAATCAGAGAGTGCTGTTTGGTTTATGCTGTGAACCACAGAAATGTTTTTCTATTACTCAGATAATAATCATAGCAAACCCAGTCAAGCTTTTAATACCAGCACCACTGTTTCTGATGCAAGCCATACCTGTCCAAATGTACAATAATGTAATTAAAAACAATCAATTAATGCTTTAGCTTAATATAGTCTTCCAAATCACCTCAAATTGTATGGCATTATTTTAAAGTGAATTAGAGTGCTAACAAATGAGAGGAGCAACACAGATCTGGAACAACAGGATTATAACTCAATTGTCAAAACAAAGTCAGATGGTGATTTCAAAAGCAAGTAAATAGGAAGAGCGCATACCTTGAGAGGAAATTTAAAAGGAAGCATGGAGTCAAATGAGAGCAAATTAGTAACAAGAGAAAAACCAAAATAAACATTGAAATTCACATTCAGTTTCCAGGAGAACAATACATATAATACATTCAAACAAAACTTCATTTATGAAAATAGCTTGCATTTTGTTTCTGCTCAAGGCCATAAAAGATATTTGATTTCCTATATTACAGATGCATAACAAGCTTCTCACGCTACTCCATTTTTAATTGGGCTCTTTGGATCAATATAAGACGGTTGTTATGCTGACAAATAACCCTGAACACCTGTCCTGGTGTGGAGCCATGGATCCCTGAGCACAGCTCAGCTGGTGCCCCCAGGCTCTGGGGCCAGCCCTGTGCTCACAGCCAGCCAGCCTCGGCCTCGGGGACACAAAAGGCACACACAGCATCTGAAGCACTGGCTTGAGATGCTCCAGCACAGGAATGGCAGTGGGAGTTCCAGGAATGTCAGGTTACCCTCTCATTGCTACTGTGAAAATCCCACAAAGACATTCCCACGGCCTTTAATAGGAGTCTCTTGAGTCTTCTGCTGTGAAAGCAGGGACCTAGAAATACACTCTCTAAATGACCAACCTCAAGATAGTTTTTGATAACCTCTATGTCTTTTTCCATCAGCAATTAATTAATCTAGCCTCTTTGTTCTACATGAATAAAGAGCACGATGAAAATACATGTTCTCATAGAGATTTCAAGGATACTTTTGCTCAGAACAGTGTTACAAATTTGGCTGTGTTTTTTCCTGATTCCATTTGCTGTACGCATCGTACATAAAAGCAAGTTTAATACTCTACTTTTGATCCCTCAAAAGTGAATTTTCAGTGCTTTAGCTCACTATGCAAAAAACACAGCAGCCTTTGATAGCAGAACAAAACTGCTGAAATAAATGTTGATTACATCAAGGGATGCACTAGCCCCCAGCCTTTGGCTGCTCTCTGATTCTGTTTAGATGACTCCTATTAAATACAGAGAGGAGAGTATAGGGATATATCCTCTGGAATATCCACACAGCATACTCACCAAGGATAGATCTAACTAGTCATTAGATGTCACAGCTGTTCCACACAAAGGCAGCTGAAAGAGCCTTTATCAGCAAGTACAAAAGTGATCTCTCCAGACTGCTTGTCGGCATCTCTCTACGAGTGCTGTACGCTCTCATATAAGAAATTTATTCAGACAAAACTCACAATGGAAGAATGAAGCCCCTTTTAGTGGCAATAAAATAGTATGAAACATTCATATAGTCAATGTACTGTGAATGGTGTAACCTTACAAAGATACGGATTAAGAATGGAATACTTGGGAATAGTCCCACAGAAAAGAAATTTGACATTTTAATCAACCTAAATCAACATAACAGTCAAAGAAACAGTGTTTCTGGAATTTAAACCAAAGTATTAAATTTCCCTTTTTTTTCCCTATAACAATGCATATAACTGCCTGGAATGTTATTATGGAAGATAACAAAATAACTGGACAACATCTTCAAATGAGGGCTATATATTAATACTGAGCTAATAGCTTCTGATGGACAGATAAAATAAATAGATATACTGCTGTCTCTCTTCTTTTTTTCTGCGGGTATTTCCAAGGCACTTATTGTGGTTGTATTGAAAAAATCCAGTGTGTTCCACTTGTTATATAAGGTAAATGGCTGACCATGCCAAAGAGTCACATGAGAGCTTCCCAGAAATCCTGTGCACTTTTATTTAACTGTCAATAACCAGCCCTAGCAGAAATGCCTGCAGCTTTCCATGTGATGTCCCAGTGCTTATTTCCCGGTCCTTTATATTGGCACACACATGGTCAACAGCAATTTAAATGTTATCACCGCTCATCCCCGTTAACAGCAAGCACTGGGGCAGAGTGTCAGTGCAGGTCTGAGGCAAAGGCAGAAACAGGGAGTGCTAACAGGGGGAGGAGGCCAACAGCTGTCAGTGCACAGGGAACAGCACACCCAGACACCAGGAACTGGGGACACTAACAAACACAAATTTATAGGATGATTATTGCACTCTAACTGACAAAATCACGATCCTTCCCAAGAAAATTCATAGAAATTTTGTCACTTGTTTCAGTGAGGTAACTCAAGACTCCTAATGCTATATGGACCAGGAAAACCTGGCACCTTTTCAATTATTCAGGTATTGAAAAAGGCAGCCTGGAGATCAACAAGGTGCATTTTGAATGTCAGTACTTAGGGAAAAGATCTCTCTCTTCTTCTAAATAGAAATTTTGTTAAATGGAAAAGTGCATTCTGTTTGTCTCAGCAGGTGTTCTTAATAAATAAAATAGCTGGAAACTGGTTATTAAATTACTGTCATACATAAAAGAATTATTGCTCCATCACTAAGAAACTAGATAATTTTACTGCTTATAACAAGCATATCACCAAAGTATTTTACCAGTGTAAATGCAGAAACATGATAAATGTTATTTAAAAAAATAAATCTGTGGTATGCATTGTTCAATTAGAGGGAGCTTCACTATTTTAACCTGGTTTTTAAAATATTTCTATAAAAAGGAATATAATTCTACAATAGTTAATAGCAGTGCTCTCTGTTAAAATTGGTACTAATATAAATCATACTTTACTACAGCCTTATCCAGAAAGAACATCTCCATGAATAAGAAAAATCTTTATGGAAACTGGCAGTGCTTATTAGACATTATTGACTTTGAACAGAGGAACAGCAGATTAGGCTGCACTGAAATAACAATACACACAGAGGACAGTAGCGGAGTACATCTGGAGACATGAATATGTGCAAAATGGTGGCATGCAGAAGGATGAAAGGATGGTTCAAGCAGAAGAAAACTGGAAAAATTAGGCTCAAAAGAATGTAAAAAGACTAGCAGAAGCCTTGATGGGAGTGGAGATGCTTTAAAGTGCTGTTGCATGTGACTTTTAAAAATAAATCTTATTTTGCAAAGCAGAATGTGTTATATGCACCAAGGAGATGACCGTAAAATGAGATATGCAGCAAAAACACGGTAGCCCTCCAAGCATTGCTGAAAACAGAAAACCCTATGCATTTTACAGCCTCAACATGGTGAATATAAGTTTGGCAGAAATGCATAAATGGCATTAGAAGCAATGCTACTTACTCTGGAGGCAAATGTTAGCAAGCATGGTGGCTTGATGAGGATGCTGAATATTGAATGGAAATATCAAAATAAAAAATTTGGAATTAAAAAGAAATTTGAGAAAGTAACATATATGCGCCATGGAATTAAAAATAAATTTGAGAAAGTAACATATATGCACCATGGTATCAGAAAATGACCATAAAATGCAAAAAGGTGATGGAGTGACATGGAACAAACCTTGGAGAAATATCGCATCCTTGCTGCATAAAGGCACCCAGGGAAAACCAAAGGCTGTTAAATATTCCAAACTCATTTGGAGGGTCAGGAGGATTCTGAGGGTCACGTGGTTCTTCAGTGTTGTCTTCCAAGTGCCACTCATAAGGGCTGAATCTGCTGACTAGGAAAAGAACTACGCTGACTCCAATGTAAGCAAAGACTATACACATCCAAATTTCATAAGCCAAAGGATCCAGGAAAGAGAACACGCCTGGTTTAGATTTCTGAGGCTTCTTGATCATGATGGAGATGCCCAAGCTCATAAAGGGCTTGGAAAAGTCTATGACTTCTTCTCGTACCAATGTTATGGTGAGGGGGGCAACAGCTATATCTGCTCTCTGAAAAGGGAAAACAAACCCAAGTTAGTTACAATAAGACACAACAGAATCACAATCTAGAGTCTCAGGCTAATGAATAAGATGATAAATTACAAGAGTGAGTGGAAATACATTTTTTGCAGGCTATTTTGTAGTCACTGAATTTAAGGACTACATGATATTAACAGAAAATTATTAACAAGTAAAATTACAATCAAATCTGTGCAAGGAGCTCATGACAGTAGCAGGTATTTCTATTAAGTTAAAATGGATGAATAAACACTACACAAATTGGACAGTGAGATGGCAACCAACACAATGTCATTTTCTAGTAATGGTCTGTAACCACCCATTTGTCTTGAAGACTTTGGACAAATTCTGTGCTTGCTATGTTTTAATTTTCTCTTTTCCATTCTTTCAGCAAGTTCTCTTGCCTTACTGATTAGTTCAAGATCTTTAAAATGAACCCATGAGAAGTAACCCATCACTGAATTTCAGCTGCACTTGGGTGCTGCTACTTGTATGCTCCTTTAAAACTCCACTGCAGTAAGGGACAGAAGGGGGACAAGAATCAGACACACCCTTTCTGTGGTCACTGAAGAACACTTAACACAGATTTCTGAATCCCTGAGGAGTAAATAGCCAGGATAATCTGAGGAGAATGCTGTGTCATGTCTGCCCTCCTGCAGAGACCTCGGCTCTACAGGCCTGTAACAGACTGTGCTCTGGGGCTGTGACACCTGGAGGCACAATGGCATCTATTGCATCATTCATCATTCGCCTGTGTGCTGGGGAACCAATACCCTTCCCTTCAATCTGTACATCCTTGCTGGATTCTATGAGTTGGCAGGCATGTAAAAACAAATTACTTAGCTATTCCAGAATAGATTTTCAACATATTTAACTGTACCTGTATTTCTATGCTATAAAGATTCAAGTCATACTACTTAGATACCCTAGTCTTGATCCAGCCAAGTACTCAAGCAGGTGTATTTGTATGAGAGTGGAATGGAATGCTAAAGAAAGAGCCCTTTTCATTTGAAGAGTGTTATGAGAGCCTACATACACTATTTTAAACACTCTAAATATTCATGTTATTGATATTTTTAAAGAAGGTCTTTCATTGGTAATTAAGAATTTCAGAAACAAAAAATGGTTCTTAGGGAAACCTTGACTTATGAGTACCTAAACCACTGTGCACCTTTTAAACAGATTTTTTTTCCCCACCAGTAAACAGGCACCTCTTTCAAGTGGAAAAATAAAGCCTGATTAAGTGGAAGTTTGAATAAAAGTTAATGGGAAATGTTAATAAGACACGATTAAAATCTGTGCCATAAAATAATTGAATATGCCTTTATGTAAATTTGATGGTGATGTACGTGACTGTCTTTAATATCTGGTCTGTTCCTCCTCCTAGCTATTGGTTTGGGGTTTACATTTGATAAGCAGAAATGGCAAAGGCTTCTCATACAGCTGATCAGAGCACCATGGGCTTGGTGCTCAGCAGCACCGTGCAGCCATCCTGGAGCACTGCTCAGGACCAAGGCCAGTGACAGCCTTCTCAGATGAGGGCTGGCCCTCCCCACAGCTGCCTCTCTCTGCAGGGCACCCACTTGCTCACACAACCTCAAGGTCTGCTCCAGCCACCCATGAATATCTCTCGACAGTTCCTACCAGTATGTGCAGCTACAAGGTACATGCACAAGTTCAGTACTTGGAATAATCTGATAAAACCATGCCTGTGCATGTAAGGAAGCCACCTGGAAACCATGGCCCTGGGTGCCCCCTCTGACAGCCCTGCTCAGTCCCTTTTGACAGTCATGTGTACCGGGACACTGCCTTTCCCCTCGAGTAGCCCTTTCCTCAAGGAGAAAACCTCAGCTGATTTGTGGTCACTTACTGCAAAAATCTATCTGAACATGGCTTGAATATAAAAACTGAAAATGCCTTTGGATGCCTGGATGTTTCCTGGCTTTGCAGATGAATGTGTTCATCACCTAAGTAATGGAGAGGCTGGAGGGGAGGGTATGGGTAGAGTGAGCTAACATCTTTGCAAGATGTTGGAACTTGTTCACTGAGGAATTCCCCCAAAACATATATTTCTCTCATAGCTGATGCTTGTTGAGCTCCTGTTAAATACCAGATGTCTGCAGTCAGGGTGAGATTCATACAGAACATAATTTTTAAATATAGTCAGAGTCCACAGCCAGCTGGAAGACGAAGCACTTTGACCATGCCACTGTACTTCCTGTTGAACTAATGAGGTAATTACAAATTAATCCTTATTAGAGCAAACTTAATGGATCAGGACTCCTATGGAGACTTAGCAGTGGCTCCATGTGAAGTGAAGCTTAGGTGGGAGGCAGGTGCCTTCCTCCCAGGCACTTCTGCACATGGACTGCCAGCCTTGGAACACTCCATCAAGGGAGGGAAAGGTGCTTCAGCTGCAAGAGCATTTAGTTGCTGGAGCATTTTTGTGCACTTGAAGAATTTTAATTCTCTCAAAGTAATATGTTAATTGCTAAAGTAGACATGGTGGAAATCTTCCTAAGTGCTGATGCTGCAGGCAATAAGGTCTGTATCTCCTTCATGCCCAGCTGAGTTCATGCAGGATGCTCCTGTGGGGGGATGAAGCTGATGCTTGAAGCACTGACAAATCACTTGTTAAAGCCCTGATTGTTACCATGTTCATACCATACAGGGTAGATTTCTTTGTAAATAATTTCAAACTGCCTTATAATATTAAATGGGATACAAATACTAATTTTCTGATACATCTCAGTCTTCCTGCTTTCCTACCATCCTTACCAAAGGCATTCACTGTATTGGAAAGACCAAAACCCACCCTCATCCTTTCTGTTTCTGCAGAGGGAACAAGCATGGCCACACAGGGTCTTGGGAAACCAGGGCACTCTCAAGCAGACTAGCTACAATCCAACACTCAAACCTGGCTGCTCACCACTTCCCTGAATATTTGCTGCACTAGGGAGGTTAAAAACCAGTTCTCTCTTTGCTTATTTATTTAGAGATACAGTATTTGAAATGGAGAGCTTATGGAGAGCTCTAAGCACCCTAAAGGATCATTAATAACTGCAGCACTGTTGAGAATTTCCCTCCCTGTTATGGCTGCAGATAAGCAGAACCCATACAAATTGAGCTCGATTAAAAAGAACACAACCACAAACATGCCCTTCTTCGTACAGAACTGGAGAGGGGTTTAAGAACCTCAACAACTGAGCTTTGCTAATCACTCATGACTAATGGTGTTTCAAACATCATCTTCACTGCATTTGAGCCGGGCAAGAAATGTCATGGATTCCTCTGAGGCTTGTTCTGTCTTTGCCTACTAGTGTGGGAGGGATGGATTTAGAGAGGACAGGCAGCACAGAGGCGCTGCCCACTCTGCTCAAAGATGACCCCAGGGAGCTGCAAACCTCCAGACTCTTATGGGGAGGGAGAAAAAAAATAGCAAATGGAAATATCCTTCTACATGGAGAATGAGAAATGATAAGATGTTCCATCTCTGTAATCCAAAAGGAGGAATGGGATTTTTCTGCTTACAGACCTACTGATGACTCTCCCAAAGCCAAAGCTGTGCACTAGAGACAGTGAGATCTGGGCTGTGCTCCTGCTTGCAGAACTGAACACCTCCTTTGCTCAAGGGTCACTTTTCAAGTCTGGACTGCAGTCACCTTGTGTGACAGGAAGCCAGGCAGAATCCCAGCTCTGTGCAGACTGTAGCAGAGGGACACTGACGGACGTCCATTGGCAGCCAAACCTCTGGGCACCCCAAAAGTGCTGGATGTAGGTACACAGGGGCACCTGAAGGGACTGTGCTGCAATGGTGACTGCCTCTGAGGATGTTTTAACACTTCTCAGTGCAGTCTGAGGCTTCCAGGTAGCAGAAAAGAGTGTCAGACGGAGCAACACATCACCTGTGGTATTGGCTGGTAAGAGCTACCTTGGTAAAGGCAGTCCAATATCCCCAAGGATATTCAGGGTGTGTTGAGAGGCCAGGTCATGGGGGCAAGGTGGTTTTAACACATTAGCTCACACTTATTTAAAGCCAACAGGTCATACCTGACTAGCAACATGCTGCATTGAAGCCCTAATGTGCCCCTAGCTGAGCAGTGTAAAAAGGTATTAAGGTGTTAAAATGGCACTGGGCCCCATCTGCCACAGTTTGTCAAAGTTAAGTCCATTTGTGATTTCTGTGGATGCTCACAGCTCATCCTGACACACTCCTGCCATTCACAGATGGAGACATAAAGGGTACATCTGCTTTTGGGGCTGTGGACATATGTGTGCTTCCTCTGCCTGTGCTTGGACTCAGGTCAGCCAAAGCCCAGGACCATGGCAGCGTGGCTCTGTGCCAGGGCTGTGCTCCTGTCCCCCACCACAGCTCAGCCTGGCCAGGGACCCCACATCTGTCCGTGTGTACAGGGCAAGGGTCTGCCTGAGCTGCAGGGCAGCAGCATCACACAGCTGCCTTTGGGGACCTGTACCTGGGCTTCCCTCCTGCAGAAACCAGGAGTGAGGAGCAAAGGACAAGCTTCACCCACTCTGCCACAGACTCAGAGCATGTGGGAGATTTAAGGAAAAGTAGGGATCAAATTAGCTAACCTCTCTGCTATGATTCAAAGGCTGTATGTGCCATCTTTAGTATTTCTGCCTGCTGCTGGCACAGCCAGAGGCCAGCCCCACACGGGGTGGGTTGGTCTGCTCGAGGCAGGGGATGTGTCAGCCGTCCCTCTCTGACAGACCGCGGTGGCTGCCGTGTTCCCGGGACTGCCTGTCCCTTACATCCCTGCTTCATTCCTTTGTGCTATTTTACATATTGACAGGTTTTTATAAAGGCTTGTTTCAACCTGAGCAGAGTTTTAAAGGCTGTAAGGTCTGGCTGCTCTTTTCATTCCCAAAGCATTTGTAGTTACAATTAAGATCTGTGTTAAAACTACTGCCAATTAGCCTCAGCGCTGTGAAAAGCACCAGGCCCGGGGAGGGATGGCTTCCCCTGGCTGAACAGGGAAGGAAGAACAGCAGCCTGCTTTAAAAGGGGAAGGAGAAATAAAAGCCTACAGAAAGAGGCTGACCCCAAAGAAGAGAAAAGGCGACTGTCTAGTGCTCAGCAGCTGGTGGGTACAAAGCCCCGAGCACAGGGGCCGAGGGAGATGCTGCTGCTGCTCTGCCCCAGCCAAGGGCACGTCCTCAGCCCCTGGGTCACTGCAGGACAGCACTTGCCTTGCTGGACTGCTCTGCTGGTTAGATTTAAATAGCAATTCAGTCTCCTGGACTAAGAATGATTTAGCTACTTCCCTTCTGAAATGTCCAGGAAAAAAGATTTACCTATTTTCTATTTTTATTCTGTTTAAAATTTCCACTGTTCTTTGGAAATTTCTCTTAGCTTAAAATAATAACAGTGCTTGAATGGGTATCTGGTAGGATGAAGAGTTTTATTTTGACATATCAGAGTGAAATAGAAAAATTAAGGTTTTTTTTTCAGCCTGAACTGACATTTTTTGATTTATGAAAAATCAAATAAATTTCCTTTTATATAAAATTTCATTATTACTATTAATTAGTATTAAAATTATAATTACTACTACTATCACTAACATTTAAAAATTGCTAACAAACCACAAAGCTCTGTTATTCCCTCTCCAACAAGCCTGCTGGGTTCTCCTGCCTGAAGCAAAGGAGTTTGGAAATATCTGCTCAGGCAGAATTCCCTGCCTCCAGGGCTGCCATCCCTCTGTAACCAAGTGCATGGGCATAGCCCTTTGCAAAACTACAAGGCCCAAGGGGCACAGCTGAGATTGTCCTTGACTTCAGGGACCCTACAGTACAGCAGACTTTTATGCCCTCCAACCAGACCTGATGTGATACGAGACAGGGGAGGGAGAATTTCTAATGGGAAGCATTTTAGTGTGTAAATGTCAATGTGTCACTCTAGGGACTGCTCCAGTCAGCCCAGCCGACCTCCAGTGAGTCCTTCACTGGAGTCAGGGCTGTGCCACCCTCCAGAGCTGCAGCAGGGTGACACAGCCCCCCTGGTGCTTTGGGATCAGCTCAGTGCACACTGGGGCCCTCCCCTTCAATGCAGAGTCTGGAGGCTGCCCTTTCTCCCCTGACTCTGTGCTGCATTCCACAGGAATGGAGAGCAATATTAACAATGAACTGGCACAACCCAAACATTCAATACAGTTAATTAGGGTTTTAACATTAAAATGAACAGGGTTCAGTATTCAAAAAACTGGCTGAGATGCCCCAGCAGTGCCAGGTGGTGGAAAGGAGGCTGCTGGGTCAGGAATATGCAGTGACAAATGACTAGTCACTGCTTATCACTTGAGACAAATGCAATCTAAGGGATTGTGTTTCTGCCACAGTTCAGCTGAGCTGCTGGATAACTGGTACCAAAACCAATCAGGCTCCTTTCATCCTACCAAGTCTATCTTCCACAGATGCTAACAAAGGTACTTAAAATCTAATCTGCCTCTTGTCTTCCCAAAATGGAATCCGGAGGAGCCAAATTTGAGTAATTTTGCTGACAAGATTCACAGGGGCATTACCTTAACGTAGTTTTAGTTCCCTAATAGAGTTTTAAGCCCGTGAGAGATAAAGGAAAGTTAGCACGTAAATGAGGCGCTTGCTCCAAATAATTAGCACTTCTGGAGTACTTCTCATCTTCAAAGGGCTCAGTGCACATCCTTGTGAGTGTGGTACACAGCCCCCTCTCAAGGGATGGAGAAAGAGGCCAAGGGTATTTCACAATGTTTGCAAATAGAGCTGGGAAAAGGTCTGGACGGCTGGTGAGGTTTGCACTCAGAGTTCAGGGGCTGTTTTCCCTGCTTCCAGAAAGCCAGGTGGGTTTCCATGCAGCCTGCAAGCTCAGTTCAGCTGGGCACTTTGGGGAGCTGGCTCAGCAGCACAGGGCTGGAAGCATTAACTTGGGTCTGCACTCAAACCTCACGGGACACATCTGACCTTTGAATAATTGAGCATTGCAGCGGAGAGGCCTCAGTAACAGAGCTCACAGCATGAGTGCAGGAACTGCTGGGGGTCAGGGAGGGAAACATTCCTCAATTTTTCATTAACGAGAAAACACAGATGAAAACTGTGCTCAGAATACAAAGGAACTGACCTTTCTGCAGGGGAAAAAGAGAATGGTGGGTGGGTTTGGGGTTAAGGAATGGTCTGTGGTGCCTACAGGGCTGGTTCTGCTGGTGTGGAAAGGTCACAAGTATGATTAGGGCTAAGTTTGATGCTAAGGAGGCAGAGCTCTCTTGAGCTAGGCTGGTCCCAAGAGGATGTGGAAAAGGCAGCTGCAGCCAAACTGCTTATCACACATTGGTTTGGGTTGGAAAGGACATTTAAAGATCATCTAGTTCAACCTCCCTGCAGTAAGCAGGGACATCTTCCACTAGATCAGGGTGTTTAGCGCCCTGTCCAGCCTGACCTTCAATGTTTCCAGGGACGGGGCATCCACTGCTTATGTGGGCAACCTGGGCCAGGTCCTCAGCACCCTCACAATGAAGAATTTCTTCCTAATATCTAATCTGAATCTGCCTTCTTTCAGATTAAAGCCATTCCTCCTTGCCTTATCACTACACGACCCTCTACAACATCCCTCTCCATTTATCTTACAGCCCCTTCAGGTATTGGAAGGTGCTCTAAGATCTCTTTGGAGCCTTCATCAGGAAAGGTGTTCCAGCCCTCAGAACATCTTTGGATCTTGTATGGCAGTTGCACAGACTAATCTTACTGGGCTCAAGACACAAAAGCTGTAGCACACATCACACCTTTCTCCCCTAGTGTACACAGCCCCTGTGCTCTGACTGTTAGCAGCAATTTCAGCTTCTCTTTTGCCATGCTTTTTCCACATGGTATGGTTATTTTATAAGTGAATGAACAAGTTTCATTGCTTGTCACTCGCAAGCACATCAAAAGAATCCAATTACAGCTGATACTCTTGATATTTCTTGAACCACACACAGAACAACTGAGGGTATAGGTTTCCAGTGCAGTATAATTTGCTTGGAACTAAACTAAACCTTTGCTTCAGAGGTTCTCAATGGACTTGTGCTCTCTAAGAGAGTGAACTTCAGTTTCCCAAATTGCGCAACTGAGGCATGCAGAGTTCAGAAGATTTGCATAATGGCAGACCTCAAAGCAAAAGGGAAGCAAAGAACTAATCCAAGGGTCCAGAACCCTGTTTACTTTCTGTAATCAGTAGATTTCCCTTCCTGCCACAGTACAATGCAACAAAACCATTGTTATTTCTATAAAACATTTTCAGGTTGAATAGGCTACCAATTACATAATGAGGCATCAGGCCGGACTGCTCCAGAGTAAGAAAACTTGTGAAAATCTAGCAATTACTTAAAAAAGACTGATTCATTGGAAAAGAATCATCTCACCAAACATTTTGCAAGAATGATGATGCATTATCCCAAGGAAATTTTGAGGTGACTTTTAGAAATTACACTCAGCCACAGAACAAAAGGATGCAATTGAAATATGCACTTCTGCTCAGATATTTTTAATAAAGGGAAGCTTGTTAAAAATAAACTGCAAAAAAGATTTGGGCGGAATCACAAATCATCTCATTAGCATTTGAGGAAAAAAAAGGATGAAATATCAGCTTGAGAAGTCTTTTCTGTAAAGCCAATTTTCTCCCCCTTCCATCTGGTTTAACAATATTCCAAAATTCTCATTTTTAAAGAAGGTTCTAAAATGGCAGTTCCGGACTGTTTTTGTTCTTACTAAACAAAGTGATGTACACCCAATATAGAAATATAAAGAAGAATACAGTGAATTAGCCTTTTTTTTTGTCTGACAGTTGATTTTTGAAGCCAAATCCATGGTTTAAAGAGAAAAAACATGTGGGTGATTTCACACCTGCATTGCTTCTTGCCCTGAAAAGTAACCATGGAGTTAAATGGGTCAAACAGAAACCAAGATCAGTGACCCAGCAAGGCTCAGTATCCCAGATCAGACACCCCCCCAGCACTTAAGAGACTGATACAGAAAAAGGAGATCTGGCAAATGAAGAAGAAGCATATAAAGAACAAACTGGAAATTCTGCTATAAGCAAGAATTTGAAGTTTGCCCAATGCTACTTATCAACATTTTGTGGACTCTGATTTGGAGAACAGCAGTAAAATGTGACACTTTCCTGCAATGAAACAATTAGAAAAGTAGACTATAAAAATGGCAATACAAAGAAATATCTAGAATTTTAAAGGTAGTATTCAAACAGATGATCTTTATTTTGCAGTTTATTAACTTTGAGCATATTTTTTTATAAAGAACATTAAAATGAAGGTTAAGAGAAACTTACCCCATAGACCAGTTCACCCACCATGCCATTCCATATCTTAGTCTCAGGGTCCCTAGCTCCATATTTCCCATCTCCAACAATTGACAGTTTGTATTTTATTCCAACATGTTTTGCTATTTCAGAAGCTAAGTCTACACAATATCCTTCATATCTCTCATTCCCTTCTAGTTGTTCATGGTTTTTCTTATACATTACATATGGTGATTCCTTTGAAACAAAAGTAAAGATCAAAAGTCTATGAATGTAAAATACAGCTGTAAACCACACAAAATGAGAGCTGTTATTACCCTTTATATTACTGGCAAATATTTACAATATTTCCTGCTTTGGTACAGAAATTAGACAGACTTCTGCATAAAACTCCTTGGCTGATCCTACAGCCACACATACTATTGACTGTATTCCTAGTAAGGAGCTATTAAAAACAGGATTTTTTAACAAAGTTACACATCTGTTTGCAGAATTAGGCCTGATTAGACAGTCAATTAGCATCATTGCAGCAATAATTCAAATTTTAGTGTTTAAAGACTGACATATCCAACACCTGTACCATCAACACAATTTCCTAAGGCCCCAGTGGCCACGAATGGGGCTCTGAAGGAGATATTTTCAAAGAAACCTAAGGGAAGCTAGGTTGAAACCCTCAGCAGCATTTTTTGTCACTGAATTCCCTTAGCCTTCTTGGAAAATTCTAGCTGAAATGCTGATTATATCTCACTAAATCCATAGGAGTATAAAATACAATGCTTCAGGAAACAGCATAAAATTAACTCATGCTTAGCAGAACTGTAAGAAGCACAAAAGTCCCAATGAAGCTGTACAGAGCAGGTCTGTAGAGGTGTTGGGACTGACACAGGTGCTGCTGCTCGTGACACACATGAAGAGCTTTGCTCCTTTGGGATTGCAGGAAAAGGCTGCTTTTCACCCAGTGCTAGAGCAGTTCCAGTTCTCTACAGACTTCATTGTGCCACCCTTACTCAGTCCACAGGGGTTGAGTTTACAGGAGCTGTACCTGAGTGAGGGGTGCAAGATTTGACTCTGCAGCACAAAGGCCAATCAGTCTCTGTGCTCATTTACAGGCATGCACAATAACTCCACTTACATGAGGCACTTAATTGAGTTCAAGTGTCTGGGAAGCAGCAAAGCTCAATGGTGAGCTAGCTCAGTGAGCTCCCCCTGTGAGCAGACTGACTGATACATACATAAGTTAGCAGGGTCAAGCCTTCAGAACATCTCTGGAAGATACTGAACTTTCCAGTCACTTGAATTCACACAGTATTCAACATCTGCCTCCTGCCCAGGTGTCTAACACACCTCAGGAGTCTCGTGCCTTGTTCCCTAAACACAAACACACTACAAACACAAAACTTACCAAGATGGTAGTGACTACTATAGTTCTGTTCTCCACAGATGAAGTGTCATTAGAGGGCAGCTGATCTAATGCTGGCACATATCTTTCATATTCATTCCAATAACCAGCCTATAAAAATGGAGATTGTTACCTCATTACATACCTTTACAAGGACTCTGGTACCTGAATTTGTAAAAGCAATTGTCAAAACCTAAGGCTTTGAAACATTTCTGATTCACTGTTTTTATCATTAAGGGACTATATTAGCTTTACATCCATTTCCTTTAAGAAACAATGTTCTCAAGCCCAAGAGCAATTCAGCACAAGCCAAATCTAAGTGAAAATACATATTAAATTCTCCCTATCTCAATTCACATCAGTATGGTGCCTGTGGAATAAATTCCCATATATCCACAGCATAAAAACATACTACAGACAAGAAAAGAAACTGCACAGCATTCTCAGTAAAATTCTCTGAATTTGTGATTTTTATCCAAGACAGCCCCTGCAGACTTGAGCTGGCTTTAGATGCACAGACATCACTGGCAATGCAGGCACAGCTGCATTATCTCCAGAGTGGGACACAAACCCCTCTGTCAGCACAAGGTGACTTTATCAGCTGCCTGGTGCTGACCTTTGGCTGCATCACTGGGCTATGAGTGGCTTTTGTATGTCTGCACAACACAGGAGTATCACTTTTCTCTGCACCCCCGAGTGCCTGGGCCACGTTTAGAGGTACTTGGTTATCAAATGTGCAGAATTGTTTAAGGAGTCTCAGTGGTGATCAAGCAGGTTAAGAACCTATGTCCAGGTGAAATCAGGGGATTTAAGACACACATTATTCTCTCAGTACTTTTGTGACCCTGTCTACCTAATGGTAGACAGGGTCACAAAAGTACTGAGAGAATTTGAACATCTGCCTTAAACTTCTTTTGTAACACCAATCTAGGCAACTACCCCACTTAGGATGTATCCGTTATTTAGGAGACAAGAGAATTATTATGAAATTCTAAATAAAACCAAACTTAATTTCTCTTAATTTCAGAAGCTTTCACTGGTTCCAGTTTCACTGTGGCTCTAAAGTCCAGTACGGAGAGGGAGGGAAAGATGGAGAGGAATTTAGAAGATAGGATTAAGCACAGGACCATGACAGCAGGTATTATGCTTGGCAGTGAAAAAGCTCCAGAAGGGCTTTAAGGGAAAAAGTTGTGTTTGAAGTTGACATGGGAACCAGTGAAGATGTTAAGCAGGGTGAGTAGTTTAGTCCAGAAACTGAATGCAACAGGGTTCCTGGGATAGGGAAGACAGCATGAAGGGGGCACTCCTCAGAACCTTGTTATTAAACTGCATCTCTGGTATTTTTGAATTTCATTGGTTTGTTGGAATAAATATTTAAGATGGTGTGAAATCTGGATCCATGTCTTGAAACTCACCTTCCGTGACCCAGCAGCTTTCATTTCATACACATCAATTGTGTAATTTGTTCTCCGCCCATAGGTGTCAAACTGGATGTTCCCTGTCATTCCTTGAACTTGCACCTTGAGGGAATAAACAGAAAAGTATTTCAATAAAAGATTCACTTTATTTTTTATCTATATAAGAGACTTGTACTGCTTCTGACAGAGCCAATTGTACCGTTCAAAACAACCCCAGCCCCCATTCTCTGAGTTCCAGCTGTAAATATTTGTTAGCACTCAGCTGGTGACTCAGAGTGAGCCAGAGTGAGCTGCATTTAAATGAAATTAGCCCCGCAGGTATGTTAAATGTAAGAAAGAGTGATCCTGCCATGCTTGGTCACACTGGGCTCACTGGTACAGAATGGAGCATCAGCAAAGCACAAGCAACAATTAGTGCAGTTAAACCCTTCACAATATGGCACAGAGTGATCTGCAGTACAGACCAGAATGGCATCTCATTGTTCATTGTGGGAAGTGCTTTATTTTAAGAGCAGCCCCAGTGTAGGAGAAAGGAATGAATGTCTTCTCTGAATGAGCACAGACAATTGTCTCTGCTGCTTATGGGGTTTTGGTCTCAGGCAGGATGGATGGGTGTACAGACGGTAAGTCATTATCATTACCTACTCACATGAATCATCTGAAGGGGAAGTATAAAGTACTTTGTCTCAAAAAAAAGCCTTTCTTATTTCCCTGTATGAAAGGATGAGGCATTTTCCTTTATCACTTATCAACACTGACAAGCTGTCATCTCAGGCAGAAAAGGTAACAGTCTCAAACTTCAGTAGGGGAAAATTAGCTTTAATATTTAGCAAAAACTGTAGAAGTTACAGGAAGAGGTGCTAGACTAGTCAAAGGCAAACTGTTCAGGGCTGGTGACTGATCTGCTGGTCACTCTTCAGAGATGAGGTGTGAGGCTACATCAAACAAAAATTCCATGGACACAAAATTATCCAGGGAGCCAAATTCACACTGCCATATAGAGAGTTTCTTTTTATCAGTATTGATAAAAAGAAAGGTTCAAATCAGATTTGAACCTTCTTTAAAATAATTTATATCACGACAGGGGCTGGAAAAAATCAGAAGTATTCCTGTCTCTAGAAAGCTAGAGAGATGAATTGCACTTTGAAAACCAAATTTGACCCTAAGAGGTCTTATCAACTGTGGACTGAGCAAATGTATTTGTAGGGTAGTTGACATATAAGTTGCATCCAGATGTGAGTTGCTGTGCCTGCCTCTGGCATTTACTGGAAGCTGTCTGGCTACCGTAGCACAGCAGTGACTGGGTGTCTCACAGAGCTTGTTCCACTCGCTCCATCGTGATGCCCATTGATATATGAGCTTCCTGCACTGGACACCCTTTAGCTTCAAATTTAATTTATTTCTCTTTGGTGGGAAAACTCAGCACTTTGCAAAACCTGGCTGCACTGAGGCAGGAAGGCTTGCCAGGACTCAAACACTTTTCATGGCAGCGTGTGGAGGCAATTGCAGAGTGACTATTTATAAGTGTCCAGATCTGTCTGTCTAATATAATCAATGCTAACAGGTTTGTTTGAGAGTTACTTGAGCCAGATTAAAAGCAGCAATCTTGTCTTTTGTATCTACAAAAACATTATCCGGTTTTTCCTGTAGTCACTTGCTTTAAAGCAAATAGCAGACTAAAAAGAGTTTAAAAATCAACAATATTAGAGACATAAGTGAGGTGGATCCCATGCCATAACTAGTGTTAAGGATATAAAATCTGGCCATGTAGAAGGTAATCTGGCTAAATGTGAAGTTATGCCAGGAATCAGAACTGGTTGGAGGCAAAACTGTTCCTCAGTTCAGGACGGTGCTGAGATCTACCAGTACTAATATGGCCAACAACAATTTCTCCACTTTTTTAAACCAATCTGAGTTGAATTTTTGCTGGCAAATTATCAAAACTGCACACATTCATTTAACAAATCTATCCCTGTAAGATTAACAACACATGTACCAAAGACCCAGTCTAGTTCTGTTAGTCAGATTTGCAGGCTCACCCTGACTTTAGAAACCCCCAACGTGTGTTTGATTGCAAAATGGCTCATGCTTACTCTCCTGGGGAGCTGGGGTGTTACAGGGGAGCTGGGGAATTGTAGGTGCTCTGGTGGGCACAATCAGGCAGCTGCTGCATCAGTACCACAGGGATTTTGGCCAAAGTTTTGAGAGCTAGCATGTTACACCTTGCCCTCTATTGAATATATTTGATCCATCCTTTGAAGTTCCTCATTAACTTTGTTTTTACTTGGCTCCCCCTGAGGAGCTGCAGCTGTTTGTGTGAGCACAGAAGCTCTGTGCTCATAGAGCAGGACACAAGCACTACAGAATTGCTCTTTAGCTGTTATGTTTGCCCTTACCATTTTCAGTGCTCTTTCTATATCAATTCCTTGGCTCCATGGCACTGCAGGGTTAGCCAGGCAGTCCCCAGCACTGCCTCTCCTGGAGACATCCACACGCTGCCTTCGGAGGTACCGGAAAGCCTCAGCTATCACCAGCACTGCATCGTGGGTCAGTGCAGACGTGTACTGCAATTGACACAAAGAAAATACAGCAACAAACTGCAATTTTAGAATTGCCCCAGGTATCACATCAAGTCCTCCTCTTTGTTAGAACAGGAGAATCAGGCTTGCTGTTCAGGGCTGGTGACTGATCTGCTGTCACTGTTCAGAGATGAGGTGCAAGGCTACATCAAACAAAAATTCCAGGGACCCAAAATTATCCAGTGAGCCAAATTCACACTGACATATAGGGAGTTTCTTTTTATCAGTACATGGATTTGAACCTTCTTTAAAATAATTTAGATCACTACAGGGGCTGGAAAAATTGGAGGTATTCCTGTCTCCAGAAAGCTAGAGAGATGAATTGCACTTTGAAAACCAAATTTGACCCCAAGAGATCTTATCAACTGTGGACTGTGGACCCTTTGCTTGCTCTCTGTCCTTCAGCTGGTGCTTTGTAACAATTCCACCTATTTCAATTAACAAATTAAAAATATTTTCATTCTGTATAGCATATAGCAGCAAAATAACAATACCAGTTCACAGCTGCATAAAATTTCAATTTAATTGGAAACTTGCTCATCTAGATGAGCTTACTACAAATGTCTGCAGTTCCATGCTGGACCATACTGATACCAAAGGAAAGCTCATATTTGAGTTTTTGCATTAGGTAGTTTTTTTGTTTTTAACAAGATTGCCAAGAGAGCTTTGACTTGAAGTTAACATAAATCATTTCTGTTTGGATCACAGTCCTGATTAGGTAGCATCTGTGGCAAGGAATAGATAAGATTACTTTTCTTAGAAAACAGCTATACAAGCAAGTAATCACAAAATACACTTTAGGAATTACATCACCTTGGTAATTCACCATCTGCCTTCCCTCACTCCATGATAAATCTGCAGAGGGTGGGAAACTCTGAGGAGCAGCAGCTCTGGAACAAAACCCCCAGACGACTTAACTTACATATTCCTGTTGCTGTCAACTCCATTCACTGCTTGTTGCATGTTATCTGGTGACACCCCCAGTGCTATAAATTTAGCATCACCTAGAAAATGTCATCAAAGAGGGAGGTTTTTTTTGTATTTGACATCCCTGGGTTCCACCGGCATTACAGCACACCTGTAATTCCAGGTTCTGTGTAGAGGAGACCCTTTCTGCATGGACCTACTGGGAGCAATTGAACATGCTCACTCTGTAAGAGCAGATTTCAAGTCCCTTGTAAATGAACCTCAATACCTCCACATCATTTGTAAGAGAACAAAGGAAGAAATGAAGAATGGAAGGTGCACCTGCCCTTCTTTTGGCTGTCTAGAGATCCTGCCACCCAAGGAACCTCGTGCTGCAGTTCAGGCCACAAGACCTGCTGCCCATGCGTGAGTTAGAAAGTCAGAAATCCAAGTTTCAGCTGCTTATTCAGCTACACTCTTTATGGAAAAGATTTATTATACTCAGAAATTAATTCTATCCTGTAGGGCAGGATAGCACAATTGGAGGTTCTGCATTTCTTAACACTCAGTATTATCTTACTGCAAGTTCTTCAGTTTGATACCAAGCCATAGGAACTCGGCACAGAACAAGGAGTGTCTGCATGTGCAGATCAAGAGAATTGTGTCATAAAAAAGAGTGCAAAGGTAGGGCTGTGAAGAAGGTGATAGAGCAGACATTTCACTGAGCTTTAAATGACAGCAGCTTAAACTCACTGGGAGTGGGTGGTGGTTCCTGCTCTGTACAGCACAGGCACTCTTCTGATCCTGCCCACCTTTACCTCTCCCTGTGATGCTTTGTAATAATCACTCTCTCCTCTTTTAGAAAGTTAACAAAGGTTATATACGCCACAATCCACACAATAATACAGAACTGGACAGTAATTTTAATGTATTTGTTCCTGTATTAAAAAAAAAGTCTTGTATTAGCTGTCCAATCTAGCACTACATAAAACTTACACATTGATAATTTTTTCAGCAGACTGCGTCAATTGTCATAACCTTAATGCAGTCCCTTCCAAGTCATGCCAAGAGAGCTATCTAATTTTCTACTTTATTTGAATTCTACTTATAAATGCATGAGCATGCAAAGAGAAAAAAGAGAGAAAGAAGGGAAAGGCTGATAAAATGCAGAATAAATTAAACATCAGGACTTTAATCTCTAGGCAATTTTATTTCCTAATCAAAAATATTGTACATCAATTCTTAAGTATGCTTTTTGTCTGATTGACAAATACTGTGCACATTTCTATAATGAGCTGCACATTTGTGGAAAGGTAATGTAATCTTTGTGTTTCTACCATATACTTAAGATTCTTTTTTAAGGAGGAAGAATAATTTTTTCCTCAAGGTAAATTGCTTTCAAGTGGAATAAAATCATCTCAGGTTAACTTTGTATATTTCAGAGCTTTTAAGATTAGTATGATACTTATCTTCACTTCTGCATCACTGCTAGAAAGCTTTAGAAAGCAGGACTAAGTTCTAATCCACAGGCAACAATACACTAATCCGGTTTTTGTGGGCCTCTGTTTGCCTTCCTCTGCTTCCTCTGAAATGCCAGAAAGGCATGGGATTAAGAAAATTTTCCTCCCTCACAGAAATGTCATGATGCCAGGAACAGTATCTCCAAATGGCATGAGTCATTAATGAATGGCACTGCCAGAAGGAGCAGACCCTTGTAAGCAGCTCCTTTTCTGTCTGGATCCCAGCCCAGAGCTACTGCCCACCCTGCTGCCCCCCATGCATGGAACTGGAGTAGATTTTTCCTTCTTATCTAGTATTTTAATGCTTTCCTGAACTTTGTCTTACTCATACTGAGACATTACTCCAGTTTATCAAAGTAATTTTCAATTCCAAATCTGTTCCATCAATTTGCATGTGTCCTTGCCAAATCAAACACCAAAACGTGAACTGTCTTGTCAGGGCAAGCGGATTGGCTGCCCTGAGAAATCAGTCTGTATACTACCATACCCAGGTTTCATTCATCTATGCATAGCAGTGAAAAAGAACAGATTCCACCAAAAGAAGACAAGAAAGAAGGAACATTACTAATATGCAGTGCTCCTAGAAGATTTTATGACTTCTGTGCCTAGACACAGTTTCCCTGATGCATTCCTTCACAGGACAGTGAATAGCATCCTCCTCTATGAAAGATGCTGAGGCAGAACAAAATCTGGGTGAGATAGTAACAGGTTGCAGGTTTCCTAATAACTGGTGCATTTACTTCCTCTAATCTGTGACAGTTTTGGTGAACCTGGGACTTTCATCCAAAAAATTTTTGAAAAATTGTATTGGTTCCAGTTTTAATAGCCAGAGTGTTTAAGTAAAGGACAGTGGTGCAAAACAGAGGCTTAGATTATGAGGGTAACTACCAGCAGTGACTAGGAGGCAGCAGTGGCTCCTTAGTGAATCCAAAGCTACTTCATTTTGCATATGAAATTCTCTGTTACCATTAAAATGGACTAGTAATCCACATTTCGCATCTAAAATCTAACCTCACTAGCCCTTATATTCAGCCCAAGACTAACTCAAGAGATTCACATTAGAAGTTTTTATATCCACTGCACAGTGACAGGATTTTCTTCTGAGGAGCTCCCACCATGGGGGGCACTTGGTGTAACAGCTTCTGCCTCTTTCTTCTGGAAAGGCAGTGACTGTTGTGACATATTCTCATCAGGGATCTATATCATAATCATGCACATATCATCTGAGGTTACAAACTCCCAAAGAATTGTTAAAAGCATATCAGGTCCATCACTGATAGGTTACAATAAATACCTTTAATGGTGAGTTTTTGGCTTCAGGGAATTCCCTTTCATCAAGCCTCATCCAGCGCTGTAGAAACTGTTGAACCATTGGATTTTCATTATTAACAATCTGGAATCCAGTTATGTTGGCACCTCCATGCATTACTTTCTCCAGAACAATGTCTGTGAAACCCTGGTAGGACACATGTAGAAAAAAAAAAGAGTCACTGTCATCCAAAGTCACTTCCCTTTGGTTCAGTTTTACCTGCTACAAGTGCAGCACAAAGGATACTGCCTAATGTCCCTCTTCTTAGCTAAAAATATTCCACCAAGGAGACAACTACTATCACAATTAGGATTTTGATAGTGGCATAGAGTAGAATTTAAAACATCTTCTTGTTTGTTGCAATAGAAAACTTCCCTTTTGGGTTGTGGCAACGTGGTAGGTAATATTTGCCAGTCAGAAAGAAAACAGCAGGGGAACTTGAAGTACCATTTCCTCTTTTGTCCTAATCATGGTGCAAACTGGTCAAGGACCTCAAATCCCATTTGTACAGCAAGGTGACTGCAAAGGTTCAGGGCTGGGAAAGAAAACCACTCCATCTCTTGCCAGGCAGTTCTCCATCACAGCACCACTCAGCATGTCACGTGCAAGCAGAACGGGATGATTCTCTCCCACTCTGTTGTTATTTATACCTGAGGCAGTAAATTGGAGTCTTTTTGATTAGTATGACTTGATTGCAGTCATGTTTATTTGAATGTCAATGGTTACACATGCTAAAAGGCAACCCAGAATAAGAACATCTGTATTTCTATGCACGAGCTAATCAGTGAGACCATGTCTGCTTCTTATAATGCAAAATGATGCATCTTAAAGTCATACAGTACTTATACTAAATAAGGATATTTGAAAATTTGTCTTTTCTGCTTTAATCACACCAAAACAAGGATACAGAGTATCTCTGAGTAATTAGGATTGCCAACTAGAAAGTGAGAGTTTTGGAAAAACTCACATTTTTCTACTTCCAGTAGGCACAGAACCTAAAAATGAGTCTTTCTGCAGGATGAATTACAATACAAGAATTTTTGTAAGGAATTTAAGTAGATGGTGTTTCAAAAGCATCACAAACATCCCTGAAAGTCAATCCTATTCTCCAGAAGAAGCTCTGATACAGACAGAAATGTATAGCCTCTTCCTGGTAGATCAGCACATACACAGGCACAACCCTACACTCTAAAATATAAAAGAAAGGCTAAACAGCCTTGGTGGTTTACTTGATAGAATTGTTCTAATTTTCAGCTTTTTATCACTTATACAGAAACATGCTACAATTATTTTTCCTAGAGTGCTTAAATTCAAATTATGTTTCTAGAAAATTACAGTCACAATTTATGAGGACAGAAACATCTAATTTATGAGGATAGAAATTACTGGAAAATATACAGTACTTTAAAATTAGTAGAGGACATGACATTTTCTGACATAAGAAACTGAGTAGAGATGACATACCAGTTATAGTATTTACTGAAGCAATTTCTCAAAATCCAAGTACTCATCCATGCATTTCCACTTCCTGATTAAAGTTTCCACAACCTGAACAGAAGATTTTACCCTCTAAAATGCAGCTATACTTTCTATGAAGAAAAGTTCTTACCAGGTTAGCTAACATGTAGTGATAGCCTCTAGAGTGTTTTCCAAGGATTACAACCTGTGTGGAGAAAAACATTACAGATTATTCAGCTGGAAGAAGATGACTCTTAATTAGTGGAAAAGAGATAGAGAATGAACATTTTGATAAAATTCTATGTTCAGTCCATGGGCAGCGCAAATATTGCAGATCTGTGGCATTACAGACAAGATATAGTCCTTTATGTTTTTCAAACACATGGGTACAGTACAACAAAGAGTAACTCACAAGGCTGGGAAGATTCTGCTTGCAGAGATGACCTTACCCAGCAAATTCACTCTTGTGGTCAGTGTCCTCCCTGCTGACCAGGTCAATTTTAGTTATCAGTTCAAGTATTTCTGCTCTGAAATGAAGTAACACTGTATCTACCCAAAGTAAACTCCTGTTTACTTTGTTCCTTGTTTGTGGAGTGTAGGAGAGGTGCAGGACACAGCCCAGCCTGTCACTGTGTTTGTTAACCTGTACCAGCACAGCAGGGCTGGGCAGACTCCAAGGTGTACAGGGAGTTCCCTACAAGAATCCCAGCCAAGCCTTTTCATGTATGAATGTCTAAAGTTAAATTCCCAAAGTTATAAGCAGTGACCTTCATTGCTTTTTGACAGGTTCCAAAAGGCCTGAAAACCTGTAATTTCTGGTGCATCTAAATGGATACATCTGACCTTACAGTGTTTTGTCAAAATTGCCACTAAATGTTATGTTGCACATTCCACTAAGCAACATCTCCTGCCCTGGCTGACCTCACTTGGACATCTCCCTGTACAAACAGTCATTAAATGGAATTGCTGAGGGACAAGAGGGCAGCAGGATGAACTCAGCAGCTGGATTCTCTGAGGGTAACGGGGAGCAGTGGAGGCAGCACTGTCTGGCAAGCCTGAACTCTGCCATCCTGTGTGCTCCCCCACTCCAGGAATCCTGTGCTTTTGCAGAAGGAAGGAAAACAAACACTTCCCATGTCTACACAGAGGGCACCTGGCTCACCAGCAATGCGACTTGTGCAAAACTGTGCCCTTACCTTCAGATTATAACCTCAGAAACATCCATCCAGTCCCACAGCCATCAAATGGAACAACATCCACCAATATGAATTTAATTTTTAATTGCGATGGTTAAATGCATGTCAGGACATAATCCATTCCACCCAGGACTGCTGGGTTAAAACCAGCAAACATAATAATAAACAATTATTCTTGCAGTGTATGTCCTACAAGCAGCTCAAGCAAACAGATGATGCTTTTTGATGAACCATCTGAAAATCTATACATAACCTTACAAAGTTACTCCATGATCAGAGAAACACACTCCAAACACCACATTTTGAAAGAAAACATAACCATTTAACGTCTTTGCTAAAAACAGATGACATTTGAGTCACTGACTTTAGATATACTGCTGAGCCTGCTCAAGTTCTTGATTAAATTATTAAGTTCCCAATTGCCTCTTTGGGTAGTATTGTCCTTAATAGATGTCATTTCCTTTAAATTCACATTTAATTGTTGTTCAGGTCCTCTTGAGAACTGTATGTACACTCTGTTGGTAGAAAGCATCTGCTTTCCTACACTCACATTTGTTTTCTGTGGAAATGTGCAGGCTTCCTTCAGATCATCTGGTGTGCATGCTATTTGCATACTGAATTCTCTGTACATTTTAATTTCACCTTAAAGGCAGGTTAGAGACAAAAAACTTAAGAACAACAATTGTGGCTTTAACCTTAACAACAGATAAGAAAGCTTTTACGTTTCTATGCAGAAATGTGTTTATTTAAGAGAAAAATATCACCACAGATGAAGTCAGAGGCTGTAAGAAAAACATACATGCAAGTGCTACAGGCCTCAGGAGCAACACTGCAAATAGGAAATGTAGGACTCATTAGCATAGATCAGAATCAACTTTCATCTCATCTGTTGTCATGTCTTCAAAATGACTCTGTTTATTAAACCTTTGAGAGGTCCAACATACTACAGCCAAGCTGTAATTCATAAAGCATCTTTCAGAAGTGACCTGACAGCATTTCTATTCATACAACCGACCACATTGGCTCATAACTATTGAACTGGATCTTAACAATGTGTTTAAAATTCACAACACACTACACAGCTGTCCTAAATCTTAACAAGTACAACTCTCCTCCTCCCTCACTTTCCACCCTGCACCAACTGTCCAGCATGTTGAAGGGAGCTGCTGGATTAGCAAGCCCAGCAGAAACAATCACAGACATGTGTTACTCCCAGGGGAGCCAAGTGATGGATAAAGCTTTTTTATGAAGAAGGAAAACAGAAGTATAACAGCATAACAGGAGTATAACAAATAAATCTCATCAACTGCTGATATATTGTGAAGCTTATACAGAAAGTGGGATATTGAATAGTGGTGGTGAATAGAAAGCCAGGACTACAGGGCAAGGATTTCACAGAGCTACATGTCTTTCGCAAGTTTGACTTCCAAGACTTAATATTGCTTTCACCTTGACTGAAAGAAAAGCTTATAAGATTTTACACTGAACAAAGGAGAAGAGAAAAAAATAGCTGGAAACCATAATGAATAATTCAGATTTCTGATCCCACATGATTCTTGCTTTGTAGATAAAAAGATCATAATGTCAGGTTTGATATAGAATCAAATAAACTTTGTATTTTTAATTAACTCTTTGGATATTCCCAATTAATTAAGAGAACATCCAGAGGGAGCATAGCTAAAATGTATCTACTTTCAAAATAAAAGTAAAATCTGCTGGTCAGCAGCAGGCTTACTTGTAGTACAGACCTATATGCCTGATTGGCAAATTAAATCACCATTGGCAATTTTACTTTTCCTTCTGCCTAGGGGAGTTATTTTTTAAATGCAAGCATAAAGACAATTTTGTTTCCACTGCATCAGTCATCATTATAACAAATAACAACTACAAATTTTTTGCCTTTTCAGATTTTTCCTAAAGTTTTGGAAAATAGCACTAAAGCTATTAACTGGCTAATATTAAGTTGGTATGAACCACTGTAGTATTTCTAAAGCAATAGTGGCAATTCTCTCATGAGGACACCCATGTTTTTGCTGCACTGGTGAGCTCAGAATTGTCACAGCTCTTCAGATGCAGCCTCACCACTGCAGAGTAAAAGGGAAGGGTCCCCTGTAGTGACCTGCTGACCATGCTAATCCAGTGCAGCCCAGGATGCTGCTGGCCTTTGCTGTGACAGTACAGGGCTGGCTTGTGGTCAGCTCGACTGCCAGGAGCCCAAGATCCTTCTCTGCAGAGCTGCTTTCCAGCCAGGAAGCCTCTACCCAGTCTGTACTGGTGCATGGGGTTGTTCTTTTTCAGGTGCAGGGCTTTGCACTTCCCTTTGTGAGGTTCCATTCTTCTCACTTCATCGGCCTGTCAAGTATTGTAGCACAACCACTTGGTGTAGTGTATCACTCCTCTTATTTTGGTACCATCTGCAAACTTGCTGAGACTGCACTCCATCCCACAAGCTTCAGATCCCTCAGAGACAGGCTAAACAGGATTAGCCCCAGTACCCTCAGGGTACCCCAAATAGTAACTAACCTCCAGCTGGCCTCTGTGCTGCTGATCACAACCCTCTAAGCCCAGCAGTTCAGTCATTTTTAAATCCACCTTCCTGCCTCTGTGGGTTTTAATTTCAAAAAGGCATTGAAAAATACAAGCTAAGAGGATACACTTGCACTTTTACTGAGAGAAGGAGCTATCATGAATTTGGCAGCACTGAAAGGAAAACTACCATGTCCAATTGTTACCTGTAAGGAGCATATCTTTCTTACACTTGAATCCACAGAATCTGGTCAGTTTAGTCTGACCAGAATGTGAGACCAAAGCACATATTATCCTTTATTTACAAATGAGAAAAGAAATCAAAAAACTAGATCACAAAAGTACAGATTACCTCATCTACAGCTTGAAACCACAATATTTTATGAGTCTATTAGATCCTTCCATAACATAAAATACTGATGCTGACAGGCAGTATTGCCACAAAGAAGGTCTGAAAATTTTTACTGTGCTTTTCATACCTGACAAGTGGCAGAAATATGCCACTTTAATGGAATGACAGGGAGAGATCTGACCTGCTGTGTCTTTCCATTTTCACCATATCTGGGAACAATGAGGCAGTGTAAACTCTAGAGCTCTTCTTTCCTCTGTTTTAGTAAGACAGCAGTAAGCAAAATGAAATTTCCCACAAGATCAGAGTTAAAAAGTGTTTTTGTTGAGACTATTTATACGTTAATTTGGGTTCCATTGTCACAAAAAGTCTACACTTAAAAAAGAATCTACTGTTTTTCAAGTGCACATTTCTGAGGACAGGAGAACTTAGCTATCCCTGTTTAGACAGTAATGTGCCTTTACACCTTACTATAGAAATATAATTATGACACCTTTGCCTTCAAAGCAGTGAGCAAATGTCAGAAGTGATCACACAACTCTTTCTTTCCCACAGCAAACAAGCAAAACTGATAAATGGACTCAGGGATAAAAAAATTTCAACAGCATCATCGGGATGAGCTCTCAGTGTTGATTGCACTTCATGGGAACAGAGGGATATCAAGCATAGCACCAACAGTCTGGCAAGCCCAAATTGTTGTGGAGCACACTGTCTTCTCACCTGGCTAGCAGGTCAGGTGTTTTCTAGCTCCTAGCCCTATTGAAAGCATTTATGTTCTGAGGATGGAGTTACTTGAATCTTCTCTCACACCTGAGCAGCTCCTGCTTACATTGACTGAATGACTGAAAAGCTGTGCCTGGTGATGCAGCACCCTACTGAACCAGCTCATTTGTCTTCAGGACAAAATGAAGAAAGGAGAGGAACAGAGTATCAGGGTGACCATCCAGTTAGTTTAATAGAAACTGAAGGCAAGGCCCAAGAAGTTGTCAGCATGTTAGCAAGATGTTTAACCTCTCTTGAGTGCCATCTGCCAGTTCTGCATCTCAGCTCTGTTCCTGCCCCTCAGCAAAAGGAGGAACTGCAGAGTCCTCTCCTTGGCCTGCTGCCCACTCCTGCAGCCCCTTCCTGCACTGGGGGAGCTGCCCATGGGGTCTGCAGCCACGGCACTGCAGCTCTCTGCCTCAGTGCACTACAAACAGCAATGCAGGAGTCACCCCTAGAGTGTCAGTGACCATGTGAGCAATGGACAGTAGTAAATCATCATTCCTCACTGTGTTTGCTCTGCACAGGTCACCCCTTGTCACATAAACTTTCCTGACAGGAGTAGGAAAAACAGGAGGAGAACAAAAACCAAAACTTCTCTTGTGGGAACAGGACTTTCCTCTATCTAACCAGATACCACAGTAAAAATAAGATCCCTTGTAACCCCAGTAGCTCAATTTTACTGTAAGCTGGCAGAGCCCACTCACCTATTTTCCAATTTACACAGAAGCCTCTGAAGGAAGACCAAATTCCCTTTGAGGATTATAAACACTAGAAAAGGTCCAATCTTCTCTCAGTATATTTATAAAAAAGGGCTTTTTTGAGTCATGATTTTGACTCTATCACATCAACACCACCAGTGCCAACATATGAGGTTCCACAGGAACCACAATCTCATGGGGACAAAAGATACATCTCAGCTGCTGGTGGTCTGTCACTGCCAAACAAGTGGTGCCTGCCCTGCCTTTAATTCTGCAGAGACAAAACCATTTTCACATTCTGCAGGAGCTGCTTCCCTCACACAAAGGGTCAAAACCTTGTGACTGTAACTGTAGTGCAAACCCGGGGAAGGCAATTTATCTCTTCACTTGGTATTAATGGGACAGGAATCTGGCCACCAGGGATAGTGATGCTGTAAAATATGCAGTAAACAATGATTTCATTTATATGAAGAATGAGTACTATATTAAATTTGAGTTAAATATTAAATGAAGAATGTGTTAAATATTAAGATGAAGATCCCACACACATATTATTTGTTGCAGATAAAAAATAACTGAATATATATTTGAGATTAATTCATCCACCATTTCAGAGCCTTCCTGCCCTTTAGAGAATGTCACAAATCCACACAGTCCCAATTGATGTATTTTGTATTTTTGTGCAGTACGTGGACCTAAGAATTTCGCTTCCATGCTACTGCCACCTTATACATTTGTGACTACATTTTATAACCAAATCCTCACTTTTCTCTACAGCACAATATCAATATCATTTGTTTGGGCATATAAAAGATTCTTCAAACAGCTTTTGGCTGTTCCGCAGCGAATCTCTCACGGGAGATCCTCTCCTAGAGAACCGGAATCTCCTGGAAGGAGAGGACAAAGATGTGCTTGGAGGAAGCAGGGAAATGATGCCTCTGAAGCACTTCATTAGGTTTTCCCCCTCTGGCCCCCTTCTTGTGTCCTTCCTTGCCTTGCCTCTCTCCTTCATGATAGTCACATCAAGAGTGAAATTCTGCTTTTAGGCCATCTCCAGAGAGATGATGGTTGTACATGTTAGTCCTTGGAGGGTAATGAAATGCAACATCTGAAAGATGTGTGGTGCTTCATTCTCCCTCCATATGGCTACAACTTCTTTTCCCATAACTAATCTGACATTTGCTGATTGAAGACTGTGTTGTGGAACACATTTTATGCACATTTAATTTGTGCATGAAAGGTTACATTAGAAATTATTTCAGAAAAAAAGTACGAACTGCAACATTGGTTCTGAGGGCATGATACTTTCCCCTAATTTCTTTCATTGTGCTGACAAAATCTTCTGTGCCCTGAAAAAATTTTCTTAAACTCATTTTCCTTGATATGACTTAGCAATATTGTCACATTAATTGATCTGTTGGCACAATTATTGTTAAAGGACATATTGGACTGCAAAACATTGGATCAGAGCACACAGAGATGAAGAGTTTTATGATCTCTGGTAACTGCCATTCATAATCACAATTATTTACTCTTAAACAGAATAAAATTCATGAAATAAACTTTCTATCAAAATTTCTTCTTTGTTCAGACAGACAAAACCAGTGTTATATCTCTCAGGATTGCAACTGTCTTCACAATTCACATCCTTCAGTACAAAGACCTTCATGTCAAAAATAATCAAAACTTAAACTACCTTTCATTACTTGAAGCTAGTTCACTAAAAACATGATCACATACAAAGGGCTGTTACAACCAAAACAAAATTTTTTTGTGCTATATAAGAAGTATACTCAAAATTGCTGATACCTCTCCCCATCATTTTGCCAAGATACCTTCACGAAAAGATACTTGTTCCCAGACAGCTTCTTTGAAGAGATGTGTCATAAAATTTTTAAATAATGAATTCTTTAGATTCTTAAGTAAGGGTAATGAACTAAAAATCCAGTTGTGTTCTGGAGGAGTTTTTTTGCAGCTGTATTTATGGGAAGCAAATGAGTTATTACATATGCTACTCTGCAGCAGTGGTTTTCACACACAGGTAATTTTAAGGAGATAATATTTAAATTATCTATGCTGTCCTAGTATATTTTTTGAGAAATGATCATGAAAGATGATTTACCATTCAAGGAAGTACCAGTACTTTTTCAAGCCTCTGTAAAATCCGAGGTTCTTCTGAAATTTAAATTTCACCTAAAATTTCCCATGGAGGCTTTATATCTCACAGAAATCACAGATAAGTTGCTTTCCGAGCAACACTCCTAGTTACATTTTCTTCAATTTATAGTGCAGTCAGCTCCAGTCCCGTGTAACATGGTCTCACCATCCCCATTTCCAGCTTCCCATGCCCTCTCTTTCCTTTTGCTGCCCCCTCGCTCCACAGCAGCTCTTGCAGACCCACAAGTCCATGTCAGGTAGATCAAAACCACCACTACCAAAGCTGACTTGTAGCTTAGTGTGCCTCCCTAAATTTCACAACACCTCAAGTCACTTTCACAAAGATTGCTAATAATAGTAATATTACATTTATTCTCAGTTGTCCAAACCTTCAGCAGAAGCCAGCACTGTCCCACAATTTAATGGTGCATCCACATCACTAATAGGCAGCTCTTTAGTGCCCTTTGGACCGTGTGCCCAAACCCTGTGGCACACGAGACACCCAACTGTCCCTTGTGGCTTTCAGTTCCATGAAACTGTACATCCAACACCCTTGCAATCACAGACACACATAAACAATGCTCATTTCTTCTTTTCATATCCCACAGCATAACTTCTTCAGTCTTAGCTGCTCAAAATATAAAAGGATCTATATTCACTGGGGGAAGAATGGAAGAAATTAGGTAAACTGAGTCATACAGTTTTCATTTCAAAAACACACACATTTCTCATTTTCTCTGTACTTCCCATCAGCATGTCAGAGTAAAATCCCAGTGTTATTCCCTGGAATTGGACAAGAGTCCTTGGAAAAAGAATTCTGCTTATATAAACTATTACTGCATGTCAGGATCACTTCAAACTATTATTTGGATATAACCCAGAAGTGTCGCAGTAATTCAGTCCCAGTGCTCACACGAGAATTTTTTGGAAGGGGTTCTGTACTGCAGAGCACTGCTTTCAAGCAGACCAAAAATACTGAATAGTAGCCATTCTTTTTTTCCCCCCTTTTTAAGCATTTCCTTTCTTTTTCAAATGCCCTACAAAATTTAGAAAAAATAGTGCAATCTCCTCTAGGAAAGACAAGGTTACTTTTTCTTATTTTTTATTATAAATAGCATTTTACTGTGACTGGAATTGCACTCAATTTGCTTTTTTCAATGCTTTCAAAGAGTCTGAAAGGTTTATTCTGCTTCACTATTAGCAGCACTCTGCAGTATTCCCATATAACTTGGTGCATAAATCATGAACTGAAAAAGATTATAAAGGGTTAATTTATTTTTACTAGATTTTTATGCAGCAGGGCCGCCTGTTTTACTCATATGAGGTAACATAAATACAGCAATATTCTTCTTTTCTGATTCTTTACATGCATTTTCCCAGGATAGAAGATAATTAAGGTATTTTTAAAGTGTCTATGTATATTGTTGATAATTTTATTTATTACACATTTTGGAAGACAGAGCTTCCAATAATACATTCACCATTATACCTCTGCATGTATGCCTATGGTGTGACACGAACAAATTTAATTTAGTAACATGGGCTTTTTTAAGCCATGGAACATTAGTTTTCTCTAAAATTATTACACTGCTTTCCAGCTCACTGGCTGGATTCTGTGGGGTAAGTTTGTATTTGAGTTGAGTTGATTGATAGGGCCTGATTCTCTATAAAAATAATCCAAGCTCCCCCTGATGTCTTAAATCTGCTCCCCAGAGGCAGGTGGAATTGCACAGCTAAGAGGGGACAAGAGACAGGAATCGCATATGAATGCACAATTCCAGCAGTGAGAGGCTGGACTGGGATGTGCTCTGCCATAGAATGCCTGACCCAAACCCAGCTGGAGCCTGCAGCAACCACAGCCCAGCCCAGCCCTGGAGCTCACTTCTGGGGATGTCTCCCCACAAGACTGTAGCTATGAACTCCCAGGGTGTTCCAGACTGCACCACCAGCACATGGGCTCAAAAAGCCCAGGGGAGTGGCCCTCATTCTGAAAATCTGAACTGCACTGTAACTGTGCTCCATATGAGATACACTTGGGAACACCTTGGTCCACGAGGGGCCCTGGAAAGCCCCAGTGTCTCTCCTCCTCCCCCAGATACGTGACCCATATCGCACTGACGCCATTAATCCCAGCTTAGTGAGCTGTGAACAAAAGACATACACTCTTGTGCAGCTTTCCTTTTACTTCTTTCCTTGTAAATGAACTGATGAGACACCAGAACTATCGTGCTGTCTCTGGTGATGTACAAGGCCTGTTTGCACAGTGGTACTGTGCTATTACTATTCATTTTGATACTGTGTTTCCTTCCTCTCCCTGCAGTTGGTTCATCTGAATTGTCGCCAAGATGGTTGGTTGCCTTGGAAACTAATTAAGGAAAGGCTTTGGTTAGAAGCAGAGTTTCAAGCATTAAACTATTTGAGAGACAGATGCAGAAATTAAGGTAATGTCTGCTAAGATGAAAGGGCTTATCCTTTATGTATAAGGAGAAAGAACTACATTTAAATGCCAGGACTGAAACAAAGCAACTTATGTACAAACTGATTTTTAAAGCCTGGAGGAGATGACTGAGTGAGTGGCTTGAAAATCAGTCAGGAGCTTAGAAGAGGTGACAAAGATTCTCAACGCTATTAGAGATGGAGAGATGTACAAATAGGGAAAGACAAAAACTTGGGGAATCACATGTTGAACAAATTATAGCCAGCTCTCCCTTTCCCTCAAATACTGTGTCTTAAAAATGCTTCTTGTGAATGCTGTTTTTGAAAAATATCTGTAGAACTAATTAAAGACCAAATCCCGTCCTCCAGTTCAGGTATGGCACAAGAATCACCCATGAGTCCATCTGCTCCCAAAGCTCACCAAATGCAACAGCTGGGAAAGGTGAGGGCCAATGGCCCTCAGGACCTCTGAGGGTCCACAAGGGGTAACAACCTGAGCAGCTCACACAGTGTGGACACAGGCTCAGCAGTGAGTGGGACCCTCAGAGGGCTCAGGGCAAACACATGCACCATTTCTGTGCATGAAAAGCTGCATAGAAAGGTGAGCTGTGCAGCAATTTGAGCTTTTACAGCTACCTATTAACTGAAGTTCAAAACAAATACAATCTCTGTATGAGCACAGTGATATCAATTTACAAATCATCTTCAGGATAGTGGTTGACTCTGTACTTGCAACTGCACAACTAAACAAAGATTTTGGTTCTCTGTACATTCAATGGCAATGCGGAGGTTGCCAGGTAAGTATGACTGTAACAGCATAACAGAATACTACAAATATTGTGGTAAAAATAGGCAAAGCATTAAAAGCAGACGCATGTTTGTGCATCGGTGTGCACATTAATATCCCATAAATTATCATAAAACATAAAATGAGCAACTGCTACAATCACAGAAAAATACAAACTAATGGTGACTTCGGGTTCATATACCACTGGCACAAGAAACAATAGTTGCTTGGCAGCAAACTTCCACATTCACAGTGAGATGTTTCTGGATTAATTATTATTACTACACATCAGATACATTTAAAACTGTGCTTTAATGTCTTTTGAACACTTTTAAGCTTTGTGTGCCATTACTTCAATCATTCTGCAGGATGACTAATAATGCTCTGATAAATTCCTGTCATTTAGAACCTGGCTTGTTTTATGAAATCTGGATGATGGCTTTGGAGAGACATTCCTTTTTACAAGCTAGAAATTCTTTCCTCAGGTATGTGTGAAATGTGCTGTGTGTGGGGCAATTAACCCAAGATGTTACTCCCTCTGCTTTAGCAATTCATCTCCTGCCCTTTATGAGTTTCTGCTGACAGGAGCAGGCCCTTTAAGACAGATACAGCTGTCACTTTTGACTTATACCATTCTTACTCTTCTGCTGGCCACCTCCTGAGGGTGCCTGACCTAAGCAATTCCCCTTTCCTCCCCATGTGCCCACACGGACTTAGGAGCTGCTGAAACTCGCTGGGTGTGAAGGGAAAGAAGTGACCTTTCATTCTCCTTTACATCCTGGTTTCAACAATACTCATGGGTACCTAATGAAGAAATGTCCTAAATTTTAAGTTTCTAGTTCATTGGAAATGTAAAAATGAACTGTACCAGTTTCAGCGTGATGTTACACAACAGTCTACAAAGCAGATACTCTCTTGGAGCCTCAGCTGAACCCCACAGCTCCAGACAGAGGATAAAATCAGCCTGTGACACAGCTGTGGCCCTGAGCCCTGGAGAAGGTGACAGGCACACTGCTCTGGAGGGGCTGCTCCAAGCAGTGCAGTGCCTTCAGAGGACATGGCATTGCTGGGCTTCAAAAGCAAAGCAGCAGCTGAAGCTACTCATAGCTTTGCTTCAAGTGACCCTCTGGATTTGTAGGCAATTGTATTTTAAATTGTCATGGAGAACACAGGCAAACCCGCCCAGACCATCTGTTTATAATGGAACACATAAAGCAGGAAGTTTACATGACAGTGGTCTTGAATTTTTTCAATTACAGTTTTCACTATTGTTATTTTTAATGATTGTTCATCAACCCAATACTGCAGTTCTGTGTTAATTCTTATGACACCCTAGATGTGAGAGCTGCTGTGCAGTGAGCTCACTCTGAGATCTGAGCAGCTCTGCAGGGAGATGCAGCTGGGGCTGTACTGAAAACCTGCACACCTCCATCCCAATCACAGAATTTCAGACTAGAAGGTGGTCAGTCAGCGTGAGCACAGGACAGAGTTCAGGCAATCAGATTACCCTTCTTAATCCCAGAGAGGCGTCACTTTAAGTTGTCTTTGACTGGCTGTCATTGTAAAACTTTGGGGACTGCATTCTCTACTGTAATATTGCTTTTGCTTTGTGAGATGCCTTCACTTAATACAGACACTGCCTTGGAGCCTAACCTTCATGACTAAGTTTGGAGATAGCATCCTTTTGATAAAAGCATGCAGGCTCTGGAATAAACAGGTCTTTTGTAAAGTTTCACCATTTTGATTCTGAATGGAGTTTCTTCCTCCTCGTTTGCCCTCAGGAGATTTTCTTCTAAGTGGACATAAAGCCACTCTGCTCTGAAATACAGCTTATTATCCTGGGAATAAGAAAAACATATTTCTTAACTCAAAAACATTTCTCTAAATACATGGTTGAGCAGGCTAAGGCTTACTGTTAGCTCTCAGAAGAAAATGTTCTTCTGTTTATGAGAACAAAATTTTATATCTATCTGTGAAGAAATACAGAATATTTTAGCATCAAGGGACAAGAAGTGTGGGGAGCTTATGAATTTTGCATGATATAAGTGTTGCTATCTGTGTGCCTGAGAGGCCAGTAGATGATTGAATTGGATATAGTTTTGTTGTGCAAGGGGGATACAGATCCACATGCTCAGTGGTTATAGAACTACAGGGCAGGTGAACAAACAGATGGCAATTTACAGAATAACTACTGATTTCTCTGCTTTCCCCTATTCTACAGCTGAAGAGGTTTGGGCAGGGTATCCACCTCCAGGACAAAATACAATCTCATCACAAAATCTTCTGAATGGGGAATGGAAACAAATCAGCCTACAGTATGAAATTTGGCACAAAACAGGTTACTCAGGCAGAGTAGGAGCTGAGGTTCCCTCTTTCCCTGACCTTATATTCACAGCTGGGAAGATCAGGTACCAGACAGCCCTGAGAAGAGAAATACTTCATATGACAGGCCTTGGAAATGAAGGGACGTACACACATGTGCCATATACTAAAGGCATACAGAATACTCAAGGTCACTGACTCACTGGAGGAAGGTACAGAATATTCCAGAATGACCTGAAGTCTCAGAAGAAAATCCCCAGATATGTAATTGAACTTGGATGAGCCTGAATTTTTGAAAGAGATATATACCCTGAACTGGTTGAAAAAAGGATCAAAGGAAGAGAAGTGCACACACTGACCAGCCTGATGCAGGAAAAGAGGTCACTCTCACTGAATCCAAGCACTAACACAAAGCCATGATACATGGCTCCTGGAGCAGAGCACTGACAAGCTTGCTGAATGGGCTGGCCAAGAGCCCAAAAGTCTGATAGCAAACTCAGTGCGTGTGTAGACTGTTTAGTGGTTTACAGTCTGTTTATTTCTGCTATGACTTTTCTTCTTGAATAAGTTCTATTTAAGCCTCTGAAATCCAGGGTCACTGGCAAGTGCTGCTGCTGACTCAGAGTGAAATAGCAGGTGCCACACAGTAGCCACATAAACCCCCTCTCTGGGGGCAGGCAGCGCTCCCAGAAGCTAATGGGAGGGTTGACCTTTGGATTTCTGCTCCTAGGAGGCCAAAAAAGGGACAGGCATGGAGAGGCAGCTGGGTAGAGGCAGGCTGTACCAGCCCCCAAAGGGACACAGTTTGTCCCTCAGTGCTCTGACACAGCAGCTCAGACAGGTAGGGTGTCTTGGCTTCCTTTTGTTCTCACTGGGAAAAACAAACCCATCTGCAAATGTGCATCAGCAAGTGGTACCAGGCTCAGATGTTACTGCTTCTCAGCTGAGCAGCCTTCCTAAACTCCACACATAGCACCGAATTGACTTTTTAAACTGCAATAAAACGCTAGATTTGAAATATGCAAATCCAGACTTATCTGTCCCCTCAATATTATGCTATCAGCAAACACACTTGGCTGAAAAAAAGACAACTCTCCATTCCCTTGAGCAAACTGGATGGATGGATTTAAATATGACACATGTTTGTGAAAACTTTTAACTACTTTATGAGAAGATAACAGGGTAAGCAGAGGAGATGGAAGGAAAAGCTTACAAACAATAATTGTTCAGCCATCAACCTAGGGTCCATCCACCATTACTGACTTTCCCTGCAGAAACTGAAGTCACTGCTTTTCAGTATCCAATTAAAAACCTCTGGAAATTGTTGACAGAAGATATTTTTAGCATTGGGGGTACCAGCATGTACTGTAGAGTTTGGGGAAACCTGGGGACCCCAGCAGCAAATTTTTACTTAACCTATGCTAATCACACTGAGAGAAGACCAAATCATACATTTAACGAAATTTAAACTTCACGAGAGTTGAATTTAGAATAGTAGCAGAAGAGTCATCAGTTTTTTTGCTACATGGTGTGCTTGGTATACAGCTTTCCTTGTAGGCACTGAAGTGGTTTGGCTTATTTTTCTCTTACTTGGACAATATAAGAAAAAATGAGAACAAATGTAAATGAAGTCAGATCAAACAAAAGGCCTGCTTCTCATCTCAGCTGAGAGAGGGCCCACAGAGCTCTTTAAGCTTGGCTCAGGAGTGCTCTCCTGCAGCATTTTCAAAAGAGTGGGCTGTGAGTAGGTATGGTGTTTTCCATCTTTTCCAAGAACATGAGCAACCAAAAAAAAAGGAGAAGTTTCTTACACTTTTCAGTATGAATTCCCTTAAAGACAGCACTTACCATATTGCCTAAAAATACAGCTTAAAATGCAATGCTGTGTATTAGCATCACAACCACAGCAGTTGTCAGAGTTAGGGGCCAGCACAGCTTGTGCCCTGTTCCCTTGAGCACCTCCTTCCTTGCTCTGTAAGTAGCAGCTGTGGCACCTGGCTGTCCCCACAGCCTGACCCTCTGTGATACTCCTCAAGGCCTGACAGGAACTGAACATTTTGAGAAGGAACACAGTGAATATATTTTTCATGTTTCCCAGGGTTTATGGCACTGAGGTCAGCTTGTTGCTAGTTTACAATACAAAATTTCCAAGAGACATGCTAATGCTTCATGAAATTTAAATGTTATTGATCTATTCCATACTATGAACCCACAGTTAAATTTACAAGGTGGCCGTAATCAGAGGGTTTTTCAGTCTTAGTGCAAGTGAATTCCCACATGCCTGTGAGTAACCAAGCAGCATGGATTTGGTGCCACACCAGCACCAGCTTTACTGTGAGCCCAGGCAGCAGGGAACTGTCCTGTGTCTGCTTCTGACAATATGTATCTGTTACTGCACCTCTTCAAGCACATTGCACTGCACAGCCAGGGACACAGGCAGAGTGGGCAATACCCTGGGATAGCCAGAGGGTTTGGCCATTCCTCTGGGGCAAAGCAATCTCTGGGAAAGCCATGCAAGTGCGAAATACTCGCTCCAGATGCATCTTGCCCCACAAAGGTGCTTAGACTACATCACCCACAATTTAAGCCCATCAACAGCACTGGCTGTGCAGAGGGGAGGACTTTATGTACCAAAATGTACTAATGAATTGTCTGGACTACCAGCTGAATTTTTCATTAGCAGGATTTCCTTCTGGGAATTCTTTCAGATGATTCTGTGATACTTGACTGGCTTTTTATTTCTAGTTTCATGTTCCACTTAAAAAAACTGCACCTGTCTTGCAATCATTACAAGTAGCCTTGATTCCAGTAACATTACTGGGGCAGCTGAGGTTCTAGGTTCCTTATCTACTTAAAAAATATTCATTATTAACATTTGGGAAAAAATATCACAGTGATGTTTCCTGGTAGATTACATGTAAGTGCTGCCACCAACTATGAGCATCAGTGTGACATTTTAATTTTACTAGGTAACTGGCCAGTTGTTGGGATTCACATATCAAAGGATACTTAATAATCCCTAAAAATAAGCAGTTCTAGAAATATTGATGATGTCTGTCACAGAGAGATCACAATTTCCGAAGAGCAGATACCTGTTCCAAAATGGTGTTGATTCTGTCTACTTCACAGTCAATTAAGTATCTTTTTTCTTGCCGTCTGTCCATCTCCTCTATAATTCTTCTGAACTCTTGAACATCTTTTATGCTTCCTACAGATCTGGCTGTCACTTGCCAGTTGTTCTGTACTGCTGCTTCCATAATTGCCTGAAGAATGGAAAATCCTGTGGGGGAAGAGACAATACAACCATTTAAAAGCAGAACAAAAATAAAAGCTATTTTGAATGTTTGACAAAGGGTTCACAAAAACTTGCATCATCTAAAGGGACACAGACTAGCTGAGAGCCTGCAAGTGCTTCACTGCTTGAGAAAACAACAGTGTAGGGACCAGTTTCTCCTTTCAGCTATGCCACTGGCAAAGTCACCAACTTCAGCAGAACATCTTGGTGGTATATCACTGCAAGGCCTAGCAGAATCTGTCCAATATACCATATTATGATCCTTTCAGGGATGTTTATGGTCATGCTGGGGTCTGTGCCAGCTGAGAATAGGAGCCTGCAGCCATTACTTGGGCAGAGGTCCATCAGCCTGAGGAGCAGGACAAAAGGGGTGATTTGCCTGTGCAGACTGCAGCAATGGGTCATTAACTGGCAGGGATCCAAGCACTGCACAAGAATGTCAATTAAGTCATTGTACCAGTCATTGGAGCCACAGCCATAGGAGAGTACTTCACTGACACTCACTCTGATTTCAAAAACTGTTTTTAAATATGGAGTCTAGCAGCATTAACCCCACTTTCAATGTGTTCATTAAGGTAATACCAACTCAGTTAGCATCCTCTACACAGGAGAGAAGCAGCACAGAACAACCAAGGACTACACAGTGGGAAATTACAGCGGCAAGCAGCATTTCAATTTCTTGTGAACAGCCGTGCCTCGGAGAAAGGCAGAACCCAAGACAAGTGCCTGAGTGAAAAGTGGTGGAACTAAAGACAATCTCTGTCAAGTCATGCTTATGTAGAAATCATCAGATATTGATTTGCATCCCTTTATTTTAATATGTAGCTGGGAACCTGTTTTCATTCAGAAAATTTAATTTTGTGCAGAGTTCTAATTGTTTCAATTCTGAGCAGATGCCAATCAAAGGCAGAGGTCATTCTACTTCAAACACACCTAGTGGTTTTCAGTAGAGTTCTATTGTACTGAAGCATATCCATGAGTGCTGTTTCTGTCCAGATCATTTATTTGCAAAAATATCAGTCCAATTATTTAGTCATACTGTGGATTTCTTATCCACGGCCAGTTTTGAAAAGCTTACACACAACCACGTAAACATACAGGATCAACAACCACTTAATTGTGCTCTGTGATAACCAGTTCTCTGAAACTGAAAGGAGTTTGAGCTACAGAGGAACAACATGTTCGCTGCTGCAAATTACACCAACAGCTATTCTGAACTCGGACATCCTTGCAGAGGTACAACAATAACAAAGAACTTGTGCTGCAGCCTGATTTTCCACAGCCTGCTGTAAATTTGTAGTGGCTGTGTGAAGCCAGAGGAGCTGCACCATTACCTCATCACAGACACAAACAAGGGAAGAATGATTTTTTCTGGATTACAATTAGATTATCATAATTTACCGTGTGACTTCCTTAGGTCTCACTCAAATGCCCTCACTTTCCCTGTGCAGCCTCCTTGATTCTTAATGCTTTTCTTTGTATGACTGCACTTTACTATCCCGTGAAAGGTGGTGACAATTAATATGTACGCTGGTTGAGAATTCTTTCTGGCATCTTCTTTCCTCTGAGACTACTGAAAGAGAGGCATTTACATATGTATAGCACAATGAACTCAGTCTTCCTTAACATCATATTTTACAAAAATGGTTCTGATGTCTGTGACAGCATTGTGATTGCATTACATGTACCAGGATGATCTAAGCCTAAGATACTTAGTTGGCTGCAAATGAGGAATTTTTATGTGGAAGCATAAATACCACTAATGGGGATTTACAAATGCTTTGTGTACAAAGATGTGCTTTTGAAAATACATTATTTCAGTCAGTAATAAATATTTACAACTTTATTTCATCATTCACATAACATCTAAATATGAACCTTGAGCTTGCTGTAAACAACAACAGTCCATAAGTCGTTTTTTTTTACTTCAGATTGAACAAATTAGTTGAAAATATTATGAAAAACTGACACTTCAAACATATCCGTAGCTCTGTTTTTTGCTAATGACACATACAAAGCTCGTAAATTATCTCAAGGAAAGAAGGAAAATGAATATGCTGGAGTGAAGATGCCATTGCATCCCAGTTTCAGCTAACACTGAGTCAGAATTTTCTTTGTCAAACCTTGAATATCTCAGGAGAAAGTTGGGCAATTTTCGTAATTTTGTGCAATTGCATGTTTGTGTGGGTGAGTATATGTGTATTTTTGTATATATGTGTATTAGTCAGTGGTTGCCATTTCAAGAAAGTACAAGATTACTCAGCAGCCTTTCTCCTATGCATGAAAATACAATTACAGTAAACTAAGACCGAAAAGTTCCAGAGCTTTGTAATTTCTGTCTTCTCTTCCTCCTCTTTCTCCTTGTCACATCAAATCTTCACCATCATAGTCCCCTCTACCCTTACCAGTTCTGGAAATCCTCCCTATGGGTGCCGTCTGTGCTGTGCCAGCTCCTCTCTCTTGGGCCCTCTCCCATCCTCGCTTTGAGAAGAACCATGTGCCCTTCCTGCAGCAGCTCCTTAGACCAGTCCTCTGGTGACTTTTACAGAGCCCATTCTCCTGGTTTACTAAAGCTTAGCTCAAACCTCCTGCTCTCACGGGAAGGTGCCACCTGCATCCTCACTGCTCCAGTCTCAGGTCTCTCCCCATGTCTAATGCTTCCAGCACCATTTACTGCATTTTACATCATTTCCCTTATCTGGAATTTCTGTAAACAACATGTTCCAGGCTCCAGCTGTACTTTACCATTAAAAGAGCTGTTACATAAGCAGTATGATTGTTTAACTAAAAGGACCATTTTATCTTGCAATGTGAACTTTTCTTTCTAGCATAACAATGCAAGCTGTGCCACTCTGGGAGCACTGCCTGGGTAATGGACAGGGAAATGACTTCCCATGCTGTGTGCACTGTCACTGACCAGGCCTGCACATGGTGCTTGTCCACAACCCTGCCCTCAGGGGACACATGAATGCTCATCCCTCAGCCCCCCTGAGGTGCAGAACTCTCACAGGTAGCTCTCCTCTTGTTCCCCCTAAGGGAGAAGGCAACAGCCAGCCATGGCAACTACCTCCGGTCCAAAGTCTTTGTCTGGTGTGCATCACATTTACTCCAAAACACTAAAGAACTGATAATTCACCACAGGTCTGTGGAGCAGATGTGCAGGAAGGGATTTCACCAATACTGTTGCCAGTTCATACTACTTCTGTCAAGACAGCCAAAAAATATTAGTTAAAGCAAGAAAAACTTGAGATTATCTTGAAACGGGGATCATAATATCATCACAAAATTCAGTGGCTGCTCATTCTGTAATCATTAACACCAATACAGACCACAAGAAAAAATTATTTAGACCCCAATCTGATCTTTCAACTTCTTTTTTTTAGTCATACCGTGGACATGAAAAATAGTGGGATGAAAGCAGGTATTTTTCTGGAAGCACTGTTTCTGAAGTTGGTTCATCGGAAGGCACCACATCTCTTCTCTGCACTATGTTATTAACAAGTTGGCATTCCAGATTTAAGACTAATCTGGTAACATGATGGCTGTGGCCACACTTGCCAGGTCATCTAACACACAGTTTGCTTCCGTCATCTTTGAGTGCAATCTCACAGGTCAATCTGATCTGCATCATTAAAAGCTTAGCTAATCCTGGCCTTAACATTCAAGTATGCCATTCTCTGGCTTATTTTAAAAATATTGATGAATTCAAATAGCTAGCCCTCATCTAAACATTGTTCAAAATGATTGGGTTGTAGGTAAACATAGTAATAAAACTAAAACCAAACAAATGCCCAGCTTGCCTCTCCGTGAGCTGAAGCAAGTATTTTGAGTTTTGCAGACTGAAGCTTGCAAAAAAGGAAAACATTCTAAATAAATTTCTCATAAAGCAGTGAAAATCTTATTTGTTGCAATGCCATCTCTGTACTTTAAGCAATGCAGATGGAATTACATTCGGGCCAGTCCTCCCTTAAGCTGGACTAAGAAACAAATTCAGCCAGTATCTTGCTACTTCTGTCAGGGAAGTAAAGTCTGTGCCTCAGTCTTTCTGATTATTCCTTTGATAAAAGCTTCTCTCCACTGACCCTACTAACACAAGTGAAGAGGACATTTTACTCTTTTGCATCTCTGAAAGCTCACAAAGCTTCTCTCACATTCACATAGGCAAAATTCATGTCAGCAGTTTGCTCAGCCATATGAAATTCTATGTGCTACATCACCGAACTTACTCTTGTTTAAATAACAGCAATCATTAATGTGACATGACTAAATGATCACACTGGAACATCTGTAGCATCACATGAGCCCTTGCAGTTGGCACCAAAATACTTACTGAAAAAAGTTACCACTTATGTAAATCTCTTTTCCCTGAATGTTCTTGCTAAGACCTTGGACCTTTAGCCTCCTACAGAAATAGAAGAGCACTTGCTCTTCCTTTTGCCTTGCTGAATACCAGCAATCTATGAGGGGTGTATTTTCCTGACATGCAGCATGCTTGTGCCACCTGAATGAACATTGGCTCTGATCTGAATACTTGTGTTTAGAACTATGTATCTGGGACATGATACAGAGAACTATGCTTCTGGCCCATCAGTGAACTTCAGGGATTTAAGTGTTGAGCTGTGTTTGTCAAGGGCACAGTGAACTCACCAAAAAGGAGGCCATCCAGGCAAGTGATCCCCCATGAAAAATACAATTGCTATGATGCCAGCTTACACTTCAAGTGTACCAGAGGTTAGTAAGTTGAGATATACTTAGATATTCTGTGTGTTTGGCACTGAACCTGACACTAATTTGAAAGCAAACAGATCACCATGTTAGGCACGAGTTCAAAAACAACTAGCCAACCCCAAAATTCCCCATTATCCAAAATCCCAACATGTCCGTGGGGCAAGTATGCTTTGCATAACCCAGGTCTGCCTAACAACTTTGTAAGTAGGGGAAGAAGCAAGGAACAAGCTACTGAAGAGTCACCAGGAAGCAATTCAGTAAATGATGGCAACCCTGGAATGCTCCTTCTGTCTCACACATGTTCAAATTATTAAATAAAATAGAGTAAGCGCAACCCATCTGGTTTTGACCTGATCACTTCTAGCTAGTAACCAACATGTAAAGTGTTACACTCCACTACTCTGGCAGCAGACAACCTTCTAGACCAAGTAGCAAACACACTGTAATGATTTTTTTTTTTAATTTCTGCTTTTTCCGTTCTGTAAACCTCTAGCTTACTCTGTACATACACTACAGTACTGCAACCTGTCATCCATAAACAGAAAAATATACACAAATAGGTATGACAGCTTGCTTGAGTGAATGTGAACTTGCCTGGCTGCAGAGGAGAATTTACAGGAACCATCTGGTTCATATTTGTTAGGGATGGGATACAGCTAAAACTGCAGAAATTCAGAGCTGCTGAATGCAAGTAAAATACCTGTTTTTCTCCCTAAATGGCTCTTTCTGAACCCACTTCACCTTGATCTATTCTTTCATAACAACCTTGCATCTAACTTGCCTCTCATTTTACTCCAGTTTTAGGTCAGTGCAACTACGTTGTTTTTGAATGAAGCTGTGCCAGTGTAAAATGAGAGCAATGTAGTAAGGGATCAAAGAGTTCAATAACCAAGGACAAGACAAAAAGATGCCGTAAGCAATGCTGTCACTTCCACAGGGGGACTTATTCATATGACTTTCACAATGTTGTGGGCAAATCTGGTGTAGGACAGATAGAGAGACCTCAGTACAAGGATATGATCCAAAGTTTATCAAAAGAGCTGTGTTCTAGTTTTAGCTTTGCTATGCAAATCTTTATTTAAATAATTTTCAAAGGAATAATAATCGAGTGAGCTTCTGGATACAGATTTGGTAACAGAACAGACAAGATGGAATCACGTGAAAACCAGAGTAAATTCCACTTGAAAATATAACAGGTAATAATTGTGAAGAAAAGGTGGACTTAACACTGAAAATCAGAAAAAGGAATAATGAATTTTGAGAAGTGACAGAAGGTGAAGAGCATTGTGTTGTCCAGTGATATGGGCAGTGTGGGTATCCTCTGCACTGATGCTGATGCCATCAGAGTTGTGAGGGCACTCTGTCACCAAACAGTGCTGAGATCTGGAGACATGGGTCTAGGAATAGCAGAGATATCTCCCAAAGAGAAAACTTTTTACATGCAAATTGCAAAAGTGTAAAACTACATTAGCCTTAAAAGTAATTAGCTTCCAAGCTTTAGAATATCTGGATAACAAAAAAATAATTAAAATGGCTTAGTACAGATACTACACCAGGGAAGATCTACAGAGTCCAGGGCTTCATCTGCCCAGCCCAAACCCTAAAACTAGGCAGTAAGCACGGTGCTGTTACATACACAGTGAGACAGAAATCTATGGAGTTAAATTCCTATGGTATTTATCACTGACACCAATTTCCCTGAGTGCCCTGAATTCTCCAGCAAGGACATGCTCCAAGTGCCATCAGCAAATCCAGAATAAATAATTTGCTGAGTATCCTGCATCCTAGTGGTATCAGAAAGCTAAAACCATAACTTTAGTACAATACCACAGCCTTGCCAAGATGCAGTTTTCTGTAGAGGCTTTCCCTTGGATTCCTCACCTTTGATCTCTCCTAGATCACAACCATGGTTTTGCAGCCTCACTTACTGCCTCTTGCATGGAGCAAGCAAGGAGTCTTGCTCCTTGCAACAGACCAGCCTTCAGCTGAAAAGCATTTGAATAATATAATCAGAAGTTTCTTTGGGTAAAAACAGAAGAAACCAAGAAACACAGATGTTACCAACCATTTCCTTCAGACCCATCAGGCTTTGTTTGTTTTTTATATTACCCCTGCGCATAGGTTACTGAAAAAAACAGATCTAGTCACCATGGATAGAAATATCTAGTCATAATCCTCCCGACATCAGACATAGTGAACTGACCCTAATGAGGCCTAGGTGGACTTCATCTGTCCTTAACTTCAGGCACATTTGGATGACAGTCTCTTACATCCTCTCTCTAGTCAGGACAGAGTGATGCTGTGTAAATTTTCTGTATTTGAAACATGCATGGAAATCAATGGAAGAAAGCACATAAAATAACAAAGTTGTGTAAAGCATCACCATCAGGTATCACTCACAACCTCTACCTGCAATTGAAAAACAAAAAGAACAAGAATCCCAATGTGTTGACTAACACAGCCAATAAGGCTGATTTACTGCATGTTAAAAGACAGACCTAATTGTGTTTACATTTTTATCTCAGAAAAAAAATTATTCTAATTACGAACCACAGAGTTAACAATCATCAGTCTAGAAAACACAACCCGTCTTTATATTCCATGTAAAGCCACGTTCCATCCACATGGCATTTCAGAATGCATTTTTCTCTTATTTACTAGAGCAAGCTGAATAGCTAAGGTGGCCAGTAAGCTGGGATACTAATGGATGTTAGTATGGATGGAAACTAATATTTATTATTCCAGGTAAAGTTGCATAATTGTGATACAATTACAAATAGAGTTAAAAAGGAAAGTATTGTGTGGAATCATCATCTGAGAAAGGAAACAAAATTAATTCTTTTTAAGGTTAAATAACTTTTTTAGCCAAAAGAGAGAATCACTGCCTTTATTCTGGTAAAGTCAGTAGATGTTTTGAAAAAAAGAAACTTATCAACAGCATAGGATTTTGAACATACCTAAAACTTGGCTTCATATATCCAAAGAGTGAAAAACATAATTTCAAAGTATGCTGTAAACTTAAAAACATTGGTAATACAAGTTAGCTCTATATCACGATACATTAGGGTTTTTAGCATGAGTGTGTACTATTGCTGTCTGCCTCCTCTTAAGGTGTTTGGAACTACTGAGTCTAAAAAGTGATAAATATTGTTCCTTTGAAGAAACAATCACAGGAGATTATGGTAATCAGACTATGAATTGAAATACATATTCATCACAAAAAACCCCTGGATTCACCTCAGATAAATGTCTTGGAAAAAAAAAAGTGCTAGTTGAATTGTCCTCAGACATAGCATAATTATTCTTTCTATCTGACCTTCAGTCAATCATGTTAGAAAAATATTTATTCCACTTCCTAACCTTTATCTACACTTTCAGTTTCCAAACTACCTGAGCAAACAGATCTTATGCCTCTGAGAATTTTCATTAACAGATGCTATCAGCCTTTCAAAGTCTCTCCTCATCAACATCTCACCCTTTAGTAGCCAGCATTTTAATTGCCCTTGCAGCTGGAATGTGTTTCATATCTCAACCCATAAGTTAATTTCCTTTTATTTATTCTGAACAAAAAAAAAAAAAAGAGAAAAAAAAGAAAAAGCAATCAAAGAGTGACTACCGAGCTTAAAAGTATTCTGAAATTTAAATGAGTTTTTATGGTAATATAAATGATAATTTATGGATCCATATTCACAGTCTGCATATGTGTTTCATTTTTGTCACTTAACTGGCTATTTCTGCCTTGTTTTTTCTAATAGCTGGCAATATGGAGCTTTTATATAGCACTACTTCCTATATTTTTCAGTACATTTCTCTTCATAACAATGATGTGTTTGTTAATTACAAGGCCTCATACTAATTCTACACCAGTCTGTATACTGGCTAACTACTTGGTAATACAGATTTGGTCTGAATTGAGCTTGAACATACAAATATAGCTCACCCGCACGGACCAGGGCACCGAATCTACGATCTGCTCTGCTTTAAACCAATTCTTCTTGCAGTGATGCCACAGGATGACAATTTACAAAGTTACTAGAGAATTCACATGGCATCAATAAGCAACACCTGACCCAGCACAAAGCTTGGGGGTAACAAGTTACCTTCCAGAAGATTTCACCCAGATGAGGCAGCAGAACGAGGCTGGACTGGCTCAGTGCTCTGTATCAGTGACCTAACTCCCCTCCTTGCAGCATAATGCTCCATGTCTCAAAAATAACCTGGTTTATTCTGCAGGCTGGTGACACACAACAGGCTCATGTAACCTGCAGATTAGAGACTTCCCACTGCCTCCCAGTCAGGAAATCCCTTTGGCTTCACCTGCTATTCAAGAAAGGGACTAAAGGGGAAACAATGCCTTGCTTTTATTATCCAAACTTGTAACAGCATTTGGCTATTGGAAGTTTTTTTCGTTGCACCAAAAATCAGACACTTAGCATCACATGTCCCTTCTCTCCTAACACACAGAATATGTTTTGGCTGCTTTGTTTTATTTTGCACCTTTTAAATACAGGGGTTGGAGACAGTAAGCTCAGATGGGGGAAGATACCCCAGCTGTGTGTCAGATCTCTGGGCAGTTACAGCACATGCTGTTCCTGATTTAGCTCAGGAGGGCAGCTCACATCAAATACTACACTGGATTATACAGAAATATGCAAACATTTCAGCATAAGGATTCACTAAACAGAGACAGGGATGTGATTCAAACATTTAGCTCTAGCTTCATCTCTCCGAGGTCTGGGCTTCAGATCCAGACTTTTCTACAGCACAAGATACGGAAAAAAAAAAAGAAAAAAAAGGTAACACTGGTTAGGCATGGGCAGAATTTTTCTAATTTACTGCTCTGATAACTGACAATTGGAAATACCAGTATGACAGGCTCCACAGGGAAACTGGACTCAGGTGACATATATGACTTCAGAGGCAACTTCTGCTGAAGATCAACCTTACCTTACCTTGGGCAAAACTTGGTTCTGCATATAAAGAACCTTTTGACAGACACGCATATGCCCTCAAAATTTGTCCAAAAATTAGCATAATGGAAGTGTACACTGCTGGATCACCATGAACATAGAATGGTATCAGCAAAAGGTCATGCATTCTTCATTCTTCCTGTCCTCTAGATCTTTGTTAACTGCTGCTGAACTACAGACTCATATCTATGCATGATGCTGCAGTAAAATCACTGAACATGTAAAATTGTGTCTTAGTTTTATATTATAAATAAATATAGAAAAAAAGTCTTGTTCTTGCATGTGTACTTGGTAAATACTAAAGATTCTGTTAAATGATCTAGAAATGGCAATAACCAGAAACAACAAATACATTTGTCTATGACTCAGAAACAGGCTCACTTCACAGTACAGTAGAGGCAACATTTTCACAGACATCTGTCTTTCATTTCCAAAAGCAACTTGGGTAGGATGGTGAGAACAGGTTTTCAAAGGCAATTAAGCTGCAGATGCTGAAGAACCTCAGCAGGTGAGGTACCTGCATTCCACTGCCTTCAATGACAGCCACACATAATTCTCATTGCTTTTCACAATGTCATTCTTTGTGTGTTGAAAGCCTAAATACCTCTGAAAGACCTGTCCTGTGTGCCTTTGGAAATCACTTACCAAAATAGGATATCTGCATCTCAGGATAAGTACTCTGTGGCCTGCTTTAAAAGTAGCACAGAATTCTCTACAGAATATGCTGTTAATTAGTTATTTCACTGTAACATGTTCAACAAGTGCACAGATAAGGACTGTCTAAGTGGGATGTACATATATCTGAGACAGACTATCAATTGTTAGCTTGAAGAGGAAAAGGAAGATAGAAAATTCCACTCTACTGCAGAGCAGAAGATTAACTATTACAAGGAAGGAGTTGCATGTAAACCACATACCCCCTGCTTTCATAGGTTCAAACCAAATTGTTCTTAATGTTTTCTCAGAATTGCTTTGCTAAACTAGGCAGCTGTAGCAAACACATCCTTGAAACCAAACAGGCTAAGTACTCCAATTATGTTGGGTTTTACACACAATTATGCTGCCAAGTGTTTATTATTATTTACAATACTTATATGTTATTTGAATATTCAATCTGATATTCAGTGAAACAAAAGAACTCTTTTATTCCATTTGCTTTGATATCATACCAATGCATGACTACTCTTCCATGAATACAAAGCCTCATAAATCTGATTGCATGGTTAGCAAACTACAATGGGTAGCAAACTAAAATATGCAAGAACTTCAGCATTATCTAATCTGAAGGAGAAAGTATACAGTAAATGGCATACACAGCTAGAAGCCCAAGCACTGATAGTTCTTCTGATCTCCCAGTTGACCATTACTATAGTCATTTAAGCAAAGTAAGATTTCACAGAACAATGGAGGTCCCTGGTATGAAGAGTAGAAATGTTGTTTTGTGCAAATCAATACTGTAAACCAAAAGGTTCTGATTCCATCTCTGCCCTCCTGCAATAGGGTCTACTTCTGGTTTTTACCCCCAAGTAAACTAAGAAAGATTTCTTTAACACTTCCTGCCACTGTAGTTATCTCTGTGCAGGTATGAAATACAAGTTAAAATCAGGTCAGTCACGCCTGCAAGCAAATGGAGTTGACTTCAATAAGAAATTTCCATCTAACCTTACTAATTATTAATGTACAGATGTTCTAGGCTCAAAATATGATGCCTGTGCTAACTCCAGGGAGCTGGTCCCTCCTGATTGTACTCAACACTCCCTACAGTGAATTATCTAGCCAACATCTTTCTTTCTACAGCAAAAAGTTCTATTAGTGTCGTTTCTGGAAAAAAAAAAAGGGCAATAAAAGCACAAAAATTTATAAAGTATATTCTTTAAACACTGGAGTAGACTGTGCTATGTAAAATAGTGTAAAAGAGGTGTAGAATCACATTCCAGCTGTACTGCTGTTTAACAGCTCCCACTAAGGTCTTAGCTCTTGGTGCCAGATATTATTGCTCACTGTTTGGAGCATAGCCCATCACTTCATTGATTCCTTTTCTTTTTATTCTTTTTAATGCAGAAATTTTTTTGTTCCTGTTTTAAAAGGTCTACACTTCACACCTCTGTCCTCTTTCTTTGGATATCCCTTTTGTCACTTCTGTAACAGAAATCTTGTTGTCTTCACTCCTGCCTTTCAGAAATAGCACTGTTGTCCTCCTCTGCTACACTTCATGGCTTCCACTCGATTTACTTCCCCATTGTGATTTACCTCTGTCACTGTGGATGATGTGGAGCTGAGGGAAGATTCAAAATAAAGGCACTGTGAAACACAAAGGGCTGAGACCATGGTCCTACAGGCATGCAGAGAAGCACAACCCTTCTACACTTCCATTGATTTTGTTATATCAGTGGTCCAGGTACTCTTGCATAAACCACTTCAGACCTTCAGCCTATCATAAGCACACTCCCAAATGCCCTCTGTACTCAGGACTCTGGAGATGAGTGGATTTATCACATTATCTATCCTGAACAGCAGAAGAGAAATGACTTTCTAATTCCTCAGCCTTCCACATCATACTCCCACCTCATTTTCCACATATAGTAGTATTTTATTCTCCCTCTTACACCCTGGAACTATAACACCTTGGGGGTGAAGCAGGAAGAGAGCTAAATCCTGTATGTTCTAGATCTTGCCCATTCCCTGCCAAGAGTTTTAAAACACTGACACTTAATATTAGCCTAAATATGCTTCAGTTAAAGCCATGCGGAATTTTTGTGGGAATTCAGAGATCATTTGCAATTGTTTCAGCCATATTTCCAAAGACATTGCATTATTCCAGAAAGAGTTTTTAAAAATACTCAGTTTAGATCTAAGCATCTAAGCCTGAATGATGGGAAAGACCCTTTGCCATGCCAAATTTAAAACATATAAAATATACTGGCCAAAGAAGGGAGAAGTGATAACTTGGATTCGAATTTACCCTATTTTAGAAAGTTGCAGAGATCAATTCATGGCCAACTGACATGATATTCAAGCAGTATGGGAAAGCTAATACACTGGACATACTCCCCACTGACTCCTCCAGGAATTCTGAATGGAGCTGCACATCTGGTGTGGCACAGGAAACCACTTCCTATTATTTGTATTTTCTTCAATGATTTTTCTCTTAAATAAAATACAGTATTGACAATTTGAGAAAGATTTCACTCCCTACTGAAGCTTCAGTTCCTGTGTCCTTCACAGAGTTTCTCAGAGCAACAACACTGAGCTTGACCTTCAAACACTCCCGGACCCACCTTTAACACTCCAGTGCCATGGGATTGGTTTGAAATACTCAGGGAGGTTCTGCACCAGCAGTTGTCTTTGAAAGAATGACTTAAATTTTCACTTGGCATTTGAAGACCAAAACTGTGCCTTTTCTCCTAAGTGTTCCAGAATAACATTACCAGCACAAAGAAAGGTGGGCAGTGAAGACTGTGATATAGCAGCACTCAGACTGCACTAAAGCAGTTGTTGCACACTCAGGTGGAATGTGGAGGAAGCCAGCTTCTCCTTACTTTGATGGATCAGACTGCATCCCTCTACACTGTGTAGTAAATAAAACTGCAACACCTGTATCTGACATACACATATTGACCTCAGTGATGCACTGCTAAAAGGCTATTTCAAATATTCTTTCTCCCAAAAGGCACATGAATAATATACTTCATTTCTTTGGATAGAATCCCAAGGAAAAAAAATAATAGAAAGGGAGACATCTTTAAAGATAAAATATTTCTCCAGTGCCCTTTTTTTTTTTTGGCCAGAAGCCATGTAATTCTTTTCTGGCTGGCTTGTTCTGTCACAAACAGAATGACCTTTATTGAGTGGCCAGCAAATGTGATGGTTTTAAAACAGCTACAGTTGTGGTGAAACTGATGCACCATGATTGTACCCTCGCTCACAAAATGCAGAGGCTCCACTGGGTATTGTCAAAGCAACTCACAGCAGCTGAATGCAACAATCCAATTAGTGAAACAAGCACAGTTCATGCATAAAGTCTCTTCCAGGCACCATTAGAAAACAAGACCCCAATGTACAGAGACTTGCCTTTTAAACTAAATATTTCTATTAATTTCAGAAGAAAAGAGAATTGCCTTGTGGTTTGACTTCTCTAAAAAGATCAGAGGCCTGGAAGGGGCCTTCATATAACACTGTGGTAGAACTGCCTGCTAGAACATAATAGCGTGCAGTGGTCCTTTATGATCAGAGCCACAGCGGATGGTAGAGACATCAACTTCTCCACTCTCCACAAGAAATACAAAACAAGCTTGCTTTCCTAGCAGGGCCATTTTTTGCTATGTAGCTTAATGGATTTTAGAGTCTCTTTCCTGTTGCTTAGGGGTTTTGCTTTGAAAACTGAATACGATGACAGAAAAGGTCTCAGTTTTAACAGGATTTTCATCCTGGTATTTGTAAGGGCTAGTGTGAGAATGAACAATACATGCCACCAGGACTATAGATAAGAGTCTTAACACTCCATTTTGTCCAGGTAATCTACTCCATCTGCAAAAATACTCTCATCACTAGAAGATGCAACTTTGTACCATGGCTTCATTTGACTCCTATGGTACCACAAGTACCAACCATCTTCTGTATGAGGCAAGAAAAAATAACATAACTGAGGCTGCTTGTCTGGAAAGCAACAGGAAAGAAATATGACAGAAAGCAAACCTGACAGCTCACTATCTGGTGGTTCTTTTGTCTGGCTAGAACTTACACCCACCACCCATTCCTCTTGAGTAGGTCTTACAAATAGACATGGTTCCAGCAAGTTACTGATAATTCCCAACAAAAATACAAACTAACACTTGGGGCAAAGGGTAAGCATCTCTCATTCACGCCAATAAAACAACATTTAAGACATCTACAAAGATTATGCATGATCATCACTATACAACAGCATGGAAACATCACAGGAACAAGATGACAGTGAGCAGAAAATAAAAAAAACATGGAAAAGTTTTCTCTGTACCTGAACAACTGAAACCAAAACTTGCTATATTTGTTGTAGCAAAATGCATTAATGATAATTTCATGCTTTTTATTTAGGATATGTTCATAAATATCTATAAATGATAAACTAACTTCAAATCATTTAATATAATGCAGAAGGGCAATAATTCCATAATTCAATGAAATAAAAATCATAACTAAATATCTGATTTGCTTTTGACAAATATCAATACAGGAACATATTTACAATATGTTTACAGTGTCTTAACTTACTTATTTTTAAATAGTCTTTAATACAATAAAACCAAGTGTGGATGATAACTACAGGCAAATATGCAAGTAATTCTAGTCTCAGTAAAATTATACTCTTAAACAAAATAATATGATAATATATTTAAATAATATAGGGATATTACTAAAGTAAACTCCTGACAAATTTCTCTTCAGCAAAAAAAAAGCAGCGTGTTTATTGCTGTCTTGTTTCCTTTAGTAAAGTGTGGTCAGTGGCCACGCTCAAAGTTTTGATTTCCTGCATATTTATGTGGGGTTATAACTTCACTCACTGTTTATGGAAAGCTCCCATTAGCAATTATAGCTTCTTTAATTCAGTAACAAAGCTGATGACATTTTTTTCAATTAACGTTACATTCATTGGAAGAACAGACCTTTAGGAGAGAAAGGGACCGCAAAGATAAATAAATCCAGGCCAAACTGAAATTATAACTCAAGCTGAAGAAAAGGAAGGAAAATATTTTTTGAAATGAAAGTTAATGACGCTTACTTTCAAAACTGCACAAAGATTAAACTAAAAGTTAGGCTTGAAATAGCATGGACCAGATGCCTTGCAGAAAAACTGACATTTTTCAGCTTGGTCCAAAATGAATTTTGCAATTTCTGTTTCACTCAACATTTCCCACTCTTTCTCAGGTTCCACTTGACTTTAAGTTATTCTTTCTAAACTTTAATTCTGTCAGGCAGGAAAGAAAACATACATTTTTTTACTTATGTTGATGAGCCTGGTGCTGTGTTATCACAGAATAAAGTACAAATTCCTGGAAAGGAAATGAGAAAAGACTGTGAATAGTTACTTGAGAAGAAGACACTGCACCAAGGAATATTCTGTACAGGACAGTCATTAAGAAAACTTAAAACCAGGGAAATACAATAGCTTTCAGGTTTCTTTAACAAATATGTCCCTAAAAATCCCTGAGGGATCACAGAGAAATCATTATAACATCATTTTTATTAGTTTACAGAAAACCAGTTTCCCTTGTGACACAGCAATTTCCCCTTTTATAGCTCCTAGACTCTGGTCTCTGTGTGACAATTGAGGCCGTGATTCTCCTTACTGTAACTCCCATAAACATACCTCAAGTAATAAAACTGAAGCTAATTCTCAATTTTCTAGCAAAATGTCCACTGAAGCCTCCCCATTTCCCTCCACTCCACTGCAATAATCTGCAATTATTTGTTTAAAGTAGTTCTCAAGAATCCCCATTGTGACAGATGTTGCAGAACCAAGCTAAAATGTATTCCCTCCCCACCTTCAGTAATGACTGTAGGTTAAATACAGTAATTAAGTGAAGTTCTACCATCTGACCTCAAGAGTGGTATAAATCACGACAATCAAAATATTACAAAGTGGTCCACAGCAGAACTTCTCATTATTGATACAATGAACTCATTGTTCTTAAGCAAACATTTTAAATAGCATCCATTATTCATGTGGAGTACGAAAGATTACCTATCTGGGATTTAGAAAAAAGAGCACATTTGAATATCAAAAAATGGCAAATTTTAAAATCTTTTATAAGAATGGTTTTGTACAAGTTTTTATCTCGGTATTACAACTCTGTTGTTTGAAATGGACATGTAAAGAAATTATTTTTAAACACATTAGGTCAAATCTTCACCTGTGCAAGCCTGCATAGCTTCACTTCAAAGAAATGCAAAGAATGGCTTTTGCTATGCTCTGAGGCATATGCTGATTTTTACACAACTGAGCTAACTTGGTTACATCCATAGCAGTCTGAATTCCCTGCAGTAAAAGTTCTAATGTTAAAAACATTTGACAAAACCCAGCTTTTGAGTCAGAGGGAGGTCACTAAAGTCACAGAAACACTATCTGCAGAAAAATGCAAATTAATATCCCATAAAGCAAGAAGATAGCTATGCAATATGAACAGCACTTAAAACTTAAGAACAAATAACATCATTGCTCACATTATCTTTTTATCCATAATTTTCACAGGAGACCAAATAAAATGTTATGAGGATGCAGCTGGCATCTAAAATTCACTATGAGACAGACAATGATGTGCTTACATTGCCTACTGTGGCCAGTTTTTGAAGAAGGTCAAGCCAGAGATTACATAAATTAAATCTAAATTGTAATAGTCTACAGCAGCTTACACTCAGTATGTTATATTATTAATGAAAGCTCAGTGTAGTTCTATATCTCTCCAAAATTTGAAGTCACTGTTTTTATTTATGCCTTCAGATGTGTAGTTCCATGATAATTTATTAAAATAATGAAAATTACTACTATATAATTGCGAACTCATAATCAAACAACCAAGCTGAATACTTTCCTATAAGGAAATGGTGCTTTAAAACGGAGATATTATTGTATGGTCAAATCAATAACATTATTTGGTCTTGTATGTTATGTGCAGTTATACTGTCCTCTGATTTGCAGCATAAGGAAAACATGAAAACCAAATGGGTCACTATTAAATGTCTGCCATTCACATCCATTTTGTTGTTTTCTTTGAAAAGTGTAGCTAAGTGTTCCAGAGAGCATGACTACAATAATAACTACACTAAAATAATATAGATGTAGACAATTTTCACTTACATCAACATATCTAAAACCAGACAAATAAGCAGTGAGACCACCCTGCAAAATACTTCAGGGCACCCAAATCCATGTTAAGATGTGGAAAATAAGTCTGCTTTCTCACGACTCTTCTTTTCTTACTGAAACAGGACAACTACAACATTGTGATGAATGTGTTTCAAAAGTTTTTCTTCAAACTGTCTCCATGATGTGAAATATCTCTTAAAGCACCACAGACACTTGTGTAACAGAGACAGTTCATTGTAAGGCTTTTTAAAATAGCATAGCATGAAACTCAAACTGTCAGTGCATAAATTACTGCTGCCTTGAGGCTGCAATAACTTATGCATCCTTGTATTCCCCCTCAAACACCTCCCCTTTCAAAGAGAAGTTCAGCTCTCCACTCCCACCCCCAGCTCTCCACCTCCTTGTGGCAAGCATTACAAAGCCATTAAAAATCCACAGGGCTGCCCAGGGAACTGTGTAACAAATGGCAGGAAAAAAAACCCAGGGGGCTTTTCTTTCAAGAAATCTCTGCAAAAATGGTACTGCAATAATTATGTGTTTATATAACTCATTATTATTTGTCTACAGTCAGGCATAATTTGATTTTATTCCTTTAATAAAAACTTGATCTAATTTGAGATTATCGCTGTCAGTCCATGGACAAACCCGGCTGATCGATAATGCCAGCACTACTGAGCAATAGGCAATTCTATCTACAGAGCAATTACTGACACTGGTGGAGTCAGCTGAAAGGTTGATCTTGCTGAGCCAAACAACGTCAGAAGACTGGCTTCCTTATTTTTCATATCCTTATTTTTGTTCTGTTTTTCTTTTTCATTCCCCTTGAAGAAGAATAAAGCCTTATCTTGCTAATAAAAGATGTGCTAAACTACACAAACTGTAGACTAATATTGGCTCCTAAAATCATATCTCCTTTTTTAAGCAGGGGGAAAAAGCCAGTAAGAACTTAGATTGCAGCAAATAGCACTCTTTGATCTAGAAACACTCTTACAGCATCTTCAGTCGTAGCAGCAGATCATGACAGAATCCAGTCTATGATGGTGTTATGTATTTATAATGCTGGCAAAATAAATAAATTGCACTGAAAGGATTTCATACTGCAGTTCTGACTTAAACTCATAAAATTAAATTTCTGATGAATTAATGCACATAGACTGAGGTCAATGTAGTATGTGACTCTGGCATTTTGTAAAAATGAGCGACAATTATGGACTCTTTGAAATATTTTAGGTGGCTCAGCAGGACATAATGTAACTGAAAATTACATTCAATAGAATAAAAATACTGTTTCTATCACACCTCCATCCAACACTTTAGTTTATTTGATTCACTCATCCATTAGAACCCCACATACTTCTGTATTAAATACTCCACTCCAATTGAGTGGAGGGACCCAAGGGTTTTAACAAATCCTTTCCCATGTTAATTCTGAGACTACATTATTTTTATATCACCAAGGGGATCATTGTATGAATTTGCAAAGCCATAAATAGCTATAAAAATTACAGTATTATGTCCTCAGAGTGACCAGTATGAAACACTTTTTGCTAAAAAAGACCTCTACACCTGAAGATGTCTGCATTATTTGCCATACTAATTTAATGACTTCAGAGTGTCTAAAATATTCTAAGGTACACTCAGAAAATATTTAATGACCATTGTCATGCATTTTTTTCTCTGGAAAAGTCCTCTTAACTATGAGATCTAGACAGCTGAAGACTAGCTCAGAGCCACTGTGTTTAGATTGCTTTGTACACCATGCCACAAGAACAGGAAAGGGGCAAGAAGGCTTTTCACTGGACAGCCTTTCAGTGAAAAAAAGGCTAAGACAGAATAGCCAGAAGTTTCTTTTACTTTGTAAAGGGGAAAGAAGCCCCAGTTAAATGCTTACAACACAGAGGTGATGATTAAAAAAGGCCACGACTGAACAACCCCATTTGGATGGGTGTTAGGCCCTGGGCAGGAGGGTTCAATGCACTGTGCAGAGTGGTCCTGCTCCTTTATAACCTGTTCTCAAGTACAGTTGGGCAGATTATCAAAATGTGAGTTACCAAATGAATTACTGCTCTTCTGAACATGAATACAGAGTGGAGAAATAACTTCATAAACAACAGAAGAAATGTTATAAAGATATTAGCACTTTATGCAAACAAGAGCAGCCCTCTTACACCTAATATGTGCACAGCCCTGACAATTCACTGCATGTAATTATTACTATCAGCATTGACAAAAATATCCTCTAAGCAAACAACCCCTCAGAAGCTCCTAAGAAACCTGACCAACCACTTCTTGTATGTGCTAACCTTTGCAGACTGCTGCTGGTACATGCCAGCACAGCTCTGGGATGCTCAGAGCCTCCCAAGTACTCACAGCTCCAGCACCAGGCACTGTGCTGGGGCACAGGACAGACCTGAGCTGTGCTCCAGCAGCCACAGCTCTGCCTCATTAAATACTTCACTCTCAGGTGTGTGTCACACCAGCCCACACTGTTCACTAAGCTACAACCTTGGCAAAAGCACCTTACTCAGGCTCTATCCCATGCACCTGGAAGGAGCACAGATGTACCCCACGTGCAAATCCACACTCAGGGCTAACCTGCATAGTGGAGAGGTGCATGGGAACCTGGCCCTAAGTATTGAAGGAGAAACACTTCAGCATTAAAGGGCATACTTTGCTGGTGTAAGAGATGACAACTCTGTTCAGTTTAACAAACTGAAGAGAGGCCCTGAATAATGCTGCTAAGCTGTGCAAATCATTGACTGCTGATTTGTTTCCTTGGGCTGCTGACAACCAAGGTAAGTCAGAAATACTTATAAGTGCAAAGCAGCAGCCTGTGAACACGATGAGCTCAGGCTGAGAAGGAATAAAACCTCAGGTCACCTTTCCATCCCAATGATTCTTTGCATCATGAATCAAAGCAAAAGAGGTGGCCAGGAAAAGCTATGCATCTAGAGTTGAAGAAATGAATAATTACTTGTTACTGAGTATAAAATTCATGTCAGGAAGTTTAAACTTTTTTTCTTTAGAGATTAATACTTAATCACTTTATAGAGCTATTTTTCATCCCACTGTACTACCATATCTTATATACCTCCTGAAATACAGGCTCACAGTGCTGTCCCTACTCTGAATTGGAAGACGGGGAATAAAATAAAAAAAAAAGAAAGAAAAAGGAGGTGTGATATTAAATGTCTCAAGAGAAACCAGAGAAAAATCTATCTCTGCAGGAGAAAAAAAACCCCTTAAAAACTCTTTAACCTAAATACAATACGAGGTCATTTTACCTACTAGCTGAGTGGGTTTGTCAAATGCATTCACATTTATTATCCTTCAACAAAGCACTCAAGTAATTTTTATGCTTACTAAAACAGCTGATATTTTCTGGAAAGAAAAAGGCATATGATCAAACTAGTTTGGTAAATTCTCTGAAGCCTGAAAGAAGAGCCTACATCTAAATCGGCCAAGTGTCATAGATGAAGCAAATTACTGAATACAACACCAATGGATTTGTTCATATAAACTCCATGGCAAACATGTTTTAATAACTGCCTTAAATACAAAGCTTCTAAGTAATCCATTATGACTTTCTTCAAAGGTTCAAGTATTTTTCTAGGTGAAAAGGGAAATTCATGGTAAAATTTACGGAATTCTTGTTCAGGAGCATGAAAAACTGCTTTTCATTAGTAACCATGGCCATTGACTTCCAGCATGACATTCAGCACATCTCTTAAGTCAAAGCTCAGTGCTCTCAACTCAAAGGTATTTCCATACACGTAAGCAGATGAAGACCAGGTTGTTAACCTGCTGATCAGTACATCAGATCTTCCATCCTAAAAACAGGACTGGAACCGCTTGCATACAACATTCTCTCATTGCTCTTTGAGACCATCAAATGAAAACCACTTCAAAAGCACAAAGGCTTTAACAAAGCTAAAATCTTACACACCATTCACCCAGCATGTAGTTCTGTATCAAAAGAAATTTAAACAGCATATGAAGTCTCTCTTTTAGCAGTGAGAAAAGAACATGCATATCATTGCTCATATGAGAAGCTGTTTTGGAGCATCTGAGGCCACTCTATGGAAGGAGAAGCTTTGATTTACTAACTCATTGAGATACTCCATTTTACTCAATTATTTCTCAAGCACTGGAGAAATCTCCTTTGTGTTTGGTGTTTTTTACTACTTCCAACTATTACAGTCATTCTATTAAGCTACAACAGCCTGTGCTCACTCCACAGAAGTTCTTCACCCAGTAAATGGTTTATTTGCCTGGGCTGAAAACCATCTTACCACCACCACACCAAGCTCCAAGAAGGGTATAGTCGCTCCCCTTGCTGCGAATAAAAAACAACCCTTCTTCCATAAATACCATGGGCCACCAGGAGCAGTTGTCACGCAGGCTAAGAATGACCAACTGCACAGGAAGAGCAAACACAGTCAAGATCCAGAGAAAGGTGATGACATTTGCAAACTTGTAAGAATACTAACATGCTAAATAACCGCCACCTTAACTGCACTAAGGAGCAAGGTGTCAAAATGTCCTTGCTTTGGAAAACTTGTGATAACAAGAACATGCTACTGCACTGAAGTAGGCAAGTTCACACACACTAATGCAATGTTACACATCTCTTTTTGGTACACACTTCAAAATGGCTTCATCTTGACTTGTATTAAACAGTGCTGCTTTCTTCAGTCCCACTGAGTGTACTGGCTGCCTTATGGAGATTTTAAGTCAGCAAGACAGTTTACTTTCATGGACAGAATCAGCCCAAGTTCCCAGGTGAAGCCAGCCTGCCTTTCTTAGAGCATCCATATGCTAAAGACACCAAAGACTTTCAACTTTGAAAGCTGTGCTGCAAATACAGATGCAAAATAATGAACTCAAGAAAAATAACTTTCAGACACTCCTAGATCTGTTGGGTGAGATGGATTAAACAAATAGGTTTGATAAAAATTTATCTTTATCTTGCATACAGGTTTTCTTTTCTACAGACTTCCTTTCTAGTCTAAAAAGTTCTCTCTTCTTCCCAGGATCCACAAATTCCACCTCATCTCTTCTGCCTCCAAGCAAACCCTGTCCATTACCTCTAAGACTTGGCTTTTTGTCAAGTCCTTGCCTTTGCCTCATAGCAAAAGGGCCAACAATGCTTCTCACGTATCCTTTCAGCCCCTCCCTGCTCCACCTCCACTTGGAAACTGTTGCAACTTTGGCTTTGTTTCAGGAAATCTGGAAAAGTGAGATTCTGACCATTTAAGCCTTTTTGTTGCAGACATGAAATCAACCGAGAACAAAAGCATCTGCCACTTAAATTACTTGTGCACACAATGAAAAAAATCAAATGTTACTGCTCTTCCAAAAGTTGATAATACATGCATATTTATGATAAGATAAATATTTAAAGGCATGCATTTACCCAACTCAGTTTATAAATACAATAATTTGCAGACTTATCTCTGTAAGACATAGGTAAATAGCAAAAAACCCAATGCTGTAGGAAAACCAATGCTGGTTTTCCTGTAAACTACAGAAGATATTCAGGGCCTCAGCTCATGATCTTGAGGGTTCTGGATGTTTTTATTAGGAGCACAAGGATGGACACATACTGCTTTAGACTTCCAGACATCATTTATCCTGAACCTGCCCATTCCTACTCTCTATCCAGAATGCTCTGCCTCAGGTTTATGAGCTGATTTCACATAAGGTCAAGACAGATTCTGGCACCTTCTCAAACACAACTGGATTCAGACTCCACAGTGTAAATATTCAGAGTGGGAATGTGGATACCAGGATACTGTAATACCCTTTTCTTTATGAATGTGCTGACACACTTCTTCATTGTCTGAGGCTCCATGGAGCAAGACACAAATATATTGTACATGTGTAGCTACTCCTCCTGTTGGAAAACACTGCTGACAATAGTGTGTGTTCCAACAACTTCAAGGGATGCTCAGGCATGGGGCCCAGGCATCTCCACACCAAACTGAGGCCCCTGTGTGTACACAACTGTTGAAAAGAGGCACAAAGCTGCCATACAGAATACCCCCATGAACCCTGTGCTGCTGGTCTTAAGCTGCACCTTGCCAGCAAGATACATCTCATGCTGGATGACTTTCAAAGTTGATCCATTCCTCTTGTTCCTAAGCTAGTAAAATGGTTTAAGTGAGTACCAGGGTAAGCTAAACAAATAGCAGCTAATGGGAAAGATCAGGAGAAAAATGCTTAAGGCTCTCAGTCCACCTAAAACCCAGCCAACATCCATTCTCCCACACAGGGTCTCAGTGTTTGTTTGGGCAAGGATCAGTGAAAGGGCTTTCTTCTGTATCTGTGCACCACAGAGACCAAGATAAAAGGAGCTGGTGTGAGACTTCAGAGATTTCAGCAGAAATAAATGGAAAGCGATCATCAAAAGCTAGATTTAACTGTTCAGACTCAGATTATTCCTGAACATATTTAGGCAGTAAAATCAAACAGTAAAGTAATCCTGAAATATTTCAATTAAGGACCTGGCTTGTTTCCTGAACAGAGCTTTGGTTCACACATGAGGCTGTTGAAAGCAATGAAACAATATGCCCTAAATAAGTATGTCAAGGTTTGCCTCCTTGTGAGGTTAAATTACTTATATTTTATACAAACATCTCTAAGCATTATCTATGACTTTAAACCCTATATAAATATATATTCTAGGTATTATAAGATGGTAAAGTCACTCATGCCCAAAAGACTGATGGTGAAAGAAACAGATTATTTTCCTATAGCATATAAGTATATTGAGTATGACTGTTCTTTAAATCTAAATAATGGATGCTCTATCATAAGGATCTTTTACACTGTGTGTGTTCTCCGTTGTAGCAGAGCATAAAAACATGAAACTACATCACCTCCTTTCAAGCAAAGCCATGCAGAAGATGCCACATTTTGGAGCCATGCTGCAAGTTGTTTTTGACCTAGAAGATTTCTGCATAGCAGTTACTGGGGCACATAAGTCTCAAAATGCAGAGACCTGTGACACGGGAGGTCTTGACAGGATTTTACTCCCTACACCATGTGAAGTGGGAAAGGAGAATGAGACAGCTTATCAACATAGCTACCTAAATGCCAGCAATTGATACTGTCTCCATGTCACTCCCATGATCCTGGGCTGCTGCCCAAAACACACCGGCAAAGAGCCAAAAAACTCAGAAGAATCAAAGTTTGTAGTAACTCTCCCTTTTGTGGTCACTTTTTTATAGGCCATTTTTATTTTATAGGCTCCCAAACAAGCTTTGTATGTTGCTTTATTCTTCATCACACACTGATACTTCCAGAAGAAAATGTCAAAATTTTAAAACCTTTCATACTTTTCAAAGTGTAATCAAAATTCAATGCATCAACCTCACAGGCACAACTGAGAAGAATTAAGCAGGTATAAACATACTACCAAACGAGAATTATAATTTTAAAGTGGACCAAGCCCACGTTTAATTCTGAGAAAAATGGAAGCTGGTGTTAATTTCTTTTTTCTTTATGTAAGGGATTCAGAGAAGTTTTTCAGCTAGTGGGAGAACTCCCCTGCTCTGAAGGATAAACATGTTAATGAACAGCTCAGCTATCAATTCTTTTGACATTTGACAGAACAGCAGGTGCTGAATTCAGGGTTTACTAATGCTGGTGTAGCTAATACCATTATTTTTATTTTTCCTTCATTGAAGAATGATCTTTCTAATAAAATAAAACTTCGACATGCAGAAAGATAATACAGAGTTGAAGAAACAAGAAGGAGTGGAAGGAGGATTTCTTTTGCACCTCTCTGCTGATGGAAGGTGCTTATAAACAGGAGTCAGTCACTCTCTAAGTTTACATTCTTCATTGCTGTTTTCAGGAGAGAGTTGGTCCACCAGAACCCAATATTCAAAAATCTCTAAGAACATACCAAGTACTAAAGCACAGTCCTTTTAGATTCCATAAAAATTAATCCTACCCCATATCTTTAAAAAAAAAAGTTACATTCTATATATGAGTAGCTTTCAATGCAACTCTTAATTAAAATAAAAATCCATCAATTTAATTTTGTGGAAGCTATAATGAGCCTGGTTCTACATGCCACTTCTTTTATCGGCTCCAATCTCCCATTCTCCAGGGAAAGCAGTACAGAAGTGTCTTGTCCTTTGATAGCAATAGATAACTAACCTCATTTTGTAAAAGCAGAACTCAACAGAGTTGTTCTTTGTCTTCAGCAGAAGCAGGGAATCAGATTTCATTGCCTTGTAGTGAACCCATTTTAAGGCAATTTGATGCCTTACACATGGTCATTGAAAAGCTTCCACTCTTTTCACCTGGCATTTCTTTATGCAACAGAGTACCAGGAGGTTTTATGTTTAGAAGAAACAGGACTGGTCATATTTTCTGAACCTATATTTTGAGGCCTTCTGTATCCTTACCTATCCATTACATTCAAGTCAAATGTTTGTCTTTTGGTAGCAGTAAGGATTAAAGATCTAAGTGCTTTCAAAGCAGACATTTTCAACTCTCCTTAGCCAAATAACCTGAGGCATTAGATTAACATTTCCCTGCCTCAGCCTTCATCTAGGCTACTGCTAACCAATGGAAAAAAACTACCCAACAATAACCATATTTATTAAGGCTTTTTTTCCTTGACTTTAGGTCTTGCTAGATATCTACTCATAGACTAAATCAAAACCAAATGACAGAATAACTTCAGATTTAGTGAGGGGTTTGGTTACAACCCCAAAAAAAACCTGTGCTGTCTCTATACCTCTGTCCAGACTGAGCTGCCATTGAGTAGGAAGGCACTACACAAAATGCTAAAGACACAGCTGTCCTTTACAGTTGGCCACCTTCCTGTCTTTTAATGACCTGAAGATGAAGACTTGATGCAAATCACAGAAATCACTAGGTGTGGTTTTGTTTAAATGATCTGCCTGACAGAAATAAGTGTCCTTGTGCACAGTAGGTATCAAAAATCAAAACAACTTACGGAAAAACATCCGTGTTACATTCACAGATGGAAAGCAAACAATCTGTACAAAACTGTGTTTCTCTGGCAAAAATAAACCAAAATGTTACTTAACATTATGAAATTTTAAATAAACAAAAGTTTCAGTATTACAGTTCACCACACCATTTTTATAATTAAGAAGTATTTCACACTTTCAAGCAACAATAAGATGATTATGAAAGCCACAAGTTTACCTCTGCATACATTCACACCTGTGTTACTTCAGTTCACTGAATTCAGTGGAACAACATCTGATTTAAAGTAAAGCAAGAGAAGAGACAGAGCTGAAGACTGAAAGCAAACCTGAGGGTTTTGATGAAACATAATCCTCAGCACGAGATACAAAAGGTGACTTTCCTGAAAAGTGCTACCTAAATTCTTAACAGCTTTCTGTACATAACCTCAACTCATCTCATCCTGACATAATCTTAATTAGCCCTAGTCCTACTGCAGAGAAGCCCACTGAGGCAGTTAGCACCATACAATTAATCAGATATTTTGCACGCATCACAGCAACCAACAGTGTCAACTTACTGATGTACACAAACAGAAATCAACCCTGCCTTTCCCTTTCACATGAACTAAAAGCATGTGGCATGGAGTGAACATAGGATTGTTTCTTCTACACATCACTTAATGTCCTTTCTTCCCTTAGTAGCCATTTCCTAAGGCATCATTGCTCTCTGCAAAGCATGTTTTGGGTTCTTCCTGGTGGTACTAGAAGAGAAATGTGAATTGGTATTTCTCTTAAATTTCTGTTTCTTCATAGAAGAATGAGTTTATAAACTGAAAATAACAATAAGACATCCTCATTGCTGGTGAAATTAATGAATCTCACCTTTTTTTTTCCTGTGTGCTTTAGCAGTTTTCAAGAAACTGAATCTTACACCTTCACATAAAGGTACATTTGAGAGCACAATCTGCAGTCATCTCATAGCAACAGAAAATATTATTTTATACTTAAGAATGTAAGTATATACAATGTACACACTCAACTGATTAAAAGCTTCACCATCTATCTATGTAATTATACATCCTAATTTTATTCTATTGTTTGAGATTTATCTTTTGTCATCATTGCAGGAGCCAAACATCACAGTATTGTACATAATATCACTGAGGAGGAAACCATATAATTACACGACTTGATGGCAAAGAACAAAAAGAAAACAATTTTACAAAGCTGCATTTTCCTAAGCTTAAACCAATTACTTTTTCAATACATGATTTTTTAGGTTTCAGTTGGGTTTTTAGTTGGGTGATGCTATTATTCTTCAGCGTGAAAAGCACACCCACTGAAGACTTGATCCTTAAAAACATGCAGTAGCCTAAGGAAATATTTTCATGGGAGCCAAGAACAGAATCTAAGCTTCTTTGTCTCTACCAAGATCCCTTTGATCTGAAAAATTTCTTGAAGTTGAAAATCATAAAGCTGGGAAGAAGGGCAGTAGCACATCCATTTGATATAAAAAATGCTACCCAGGTGAAATCCGTAACAGAGGAAATTCAGCAAATTCAATACACACAGAGCAGGTGGCAGCTGAAAGATTCCTCACAGAAAATGGTTTCTGATGTCTAGATCTACTTTTGACAGATTTTTCAGATTTTTTTGGATAGATTTTTGATACATTTTCTGCTTATTAGTAGTTAACAATTAATGTGAACACACCGGTTTTAATGTGTTTCCATGCAGTTAAACATAACTCTGGTCATTCTTGACATGTATCTCAATTTGCCTCTGGAATATGAGCTATCTAGAGCAGCTTTTCTCCAGCCCAGCACAGCTGAGTTACATTGTTCCTGTTGCTGGATTAGTATTTGCTTGCTTAGGCAAAAAGCTTCTTTTTCTTTCCCCACCTTTTTCTCTGGACTCCAGCAGAGATCTCACACACAATGCTTAGATCATTATTAATGCTTAGACATCTCCAGAGTGTATCTTAGCTTGGATTGCCTTTGTCCAGTGACAGGAGCAATATGCATTTATGTAAAGTGGTGTGGGATTTGCAATGTCACGCACAGTGGAAGGTCCTGCTTATCAGCCTTTTGCATAGTGTTGACCTTATTTATTTAGCAAGGACTGAAACATCCTGGCAAGTGTGGAGTCTGCAGATCTGTGGAAACCAGGCATGCCAACTGAATACCTACTCTGCTAACACTATTCTCAGACAATCTCCTTAGAAGTTATCAGTAACATGAAGATGCCTCCTTGTCATTTATCAACTCATTTTAGGTCCTTTAGAACAAACTCATTTTCTAGGACCATCAGAAAGTTCTACCTCCATCCCAAAGAAAACTGGGCTGCAAGCACTGATGCTGGCAGTACTTAGAGCAAGGTGTGAAACAGAAAATCAGTCAGAATCATAGCGCTTACCCCGTTCTGTGTCATAGAGGTACACAAACTTTTCCCACTTATAGTAAGTCAAGAGACTGAGGATGGCTCCTTTCAAGGCTGGCCGCATCTGGATGACGAACTGCACATCTGCATCTGTCGGGAAGCTCGGGGTGATGAAGGACGTGTGGAGGGCGCCGCAGAACGACGTCAGGGTGTTCATGGACATCTGGTCATAGAATCCAAAGATGGCATAAACTCCTCTGGAAAACTGTGAACAGACTAAGAAAGACAGACAAGGGTGTTAAAATCTGATATATAATGAATACAATCAAACTTTCAAAGTGTATTGGAGGTAAGCCTTCCTGAAATTATTCTGTATGATGCAGCAGATGGAGTGAATTAATGAGATAATATATATTAATTTCAGTGTAGCAATCAATTGTACCACCTTTGTAGCACTTAAACTGGCCTAAACACATTTATTTTTGGTTGTGTTTTGTCCTGTGTTGCTACAATCCACTAATCTCTCTTTATTCCTTAAAAATAAACATGGGATTACATTACCTGTCTGTAAAATACTTTTGAGAACTCTGTGAGGAGCTACATGACAAATGTCAGGACTGCCTTAAAGGGATACTTTTTCCTGATATCCAAAATTGATTCAGATCTGATTCAAAGAAATCTGGATGTTTTATTCATTTATAGTCCACAACTCTGAAATCTCTTTTTCAGTAAGGAATCATCGTGGCTTCTTAACAGACTGTTAAAATCCTTCATAGTAATAAAGTCTGTGACTTACTATATGACACCACAAATGAGGAGCACCTATTGTTGCTTCATGGAACTAAAGCTGATATCCCTTAAGCTGAACACTCTTAGTCATTAACTATTCTGCTGTCTTGATGAACTCATCTTGCACCAGAAAAAAAAATCAAAACACAGACAAAGATGATTTTTTAAAAAAATGTACTTATCTGGGAAAATACTTCATTATTTCCCATCCTTTATAGAGACTGAATAATTACCATTTTGGACAAAAATGAAAGTACTTCAATTTGTAAACACGACCAGCTTCACGGCCATTGCAGGAAAAAGAATTTCTTTGTTGTTCAGCTCTGTAGGAAAGGCACAAAGTTCTTGTGACCCTGGGTTCTTTCCATGGAGGGAGTCTGCGTCACAGATAGAGAGGGAGCCTGATCTGTGAGGTGCTGGGGCTCAGGATTATAAAAAGACTGTACAACTGCAATACAATACAGCCCAGCAGCACTTCTAATCATACCAGTGCTGAACAGGGATGAGCAAGGCCCATTTGTAATGAAAAGAGGTTTCCCAGGAAAATGTTCATTCGTTAGCAATTAACAATTTCAATTGTCAAGAACTGGATTTAACAACAATTTACAACCAGCCCCATTGTCTCGGGGTGATTTTACGGTGACACTCTATTCCCTAACCCTCTGCTTTATGCCCAGGAATGGCTGCTGTAGACTTAACATGAAGCAGAGGGTGTGGCTGGAGCCTGGGAACCCCAGGTGAAGGCTCTGTTGGAGCTCTCCACAGGGTGTGCTCCGTGTACCATGGACCAGGATGTTACACTGCTCCTTTGTTGGATCAGTTTTGCTTGCTTAGGCAAGAAGCTTCACTTTTTTTATTTTCCCAGCTTTTTCTCTGGACTCCAGCAGAGATCCTTGAGCTTTTTTGGTTGTGTGTATAGGGTTTTTTGTTTGTTTGTTTTTGGTTGTGGTTTTTTCCCCCTTGAACTGTTTTGGCTTGGTTTTTTTTTCCTTTCCCTCCCCCCCTCCACTCTTGGGAGCCTGTGGGGGTTTTGCCAGACAGTCCAGGCCCCAGGAGAGACCAAGCCAGCAGAGGAGAGGGCACCAAACCCCAGCAGCTTTGCCTGCTGTGAGGAGGAGACCAACCCCAGAAAGGTTCCCATCTATTCTGCCCGAGTGGCTGTGACAGCTCCTGTGCCTCCCCTTCCCTGAGACCAAGGGGACAGATCCCATCTCCGCCCCCTGGCCACCGGCCTGGCAGGGGTGGGGGTTAAGGTTTTCAAATTTCCATTTCCAGCATTTATTCAATCCTTCTCTGTGCCTTGTGTGCACCCTTTTTCAGGGTTTTTTCTCCTAAAACTCGTCTCTAAACCAAGACATCCATTAAACACTTCTGCAAAAACACTGCATATTTTACTTTGCAGAAACCCAAGTAATTACCAGTAAGGAGGACATGACTTCTACACAGAAATGTACAGCATTGCTACTTCTGAAATAGCATCACATTTTCCACCATAAATGCTACCATTCAGGATCACTAAAAACTGTAAGAGTAATTTTTAAAAGGATTCTCCACAATATCAGCTCATTGACACAACATCATGGAGAACATCTAAAATCAGCAGTCAGCTGTGAAAATTTGATTTTCTTCCTGAAGCTCTAGATGCAAAAACTAGAAACACTGTTAAAGAATTTCTTTAAGTATTTAAGCCACTGTAACAGCACATGACCAGCAGCAAAGAGCAGCTGGTGAGACACAGAAAGGAAATAAGAGGTGGTAATTTCTGAAAAGAAAGTTTGCAGAGGTATCAACCACAGAAAATATAAAAAAGAAGTTATATAATACAGTAAGAATTTATTCCCAGAGGCATGACTGAGGAATTAAATACACTGTTTAAAAAGGCATTTTGTTAAACTACATACCAGCAGGATATAAAGCAGAAAAGCTACCATAAAAAATTATCTGCTGAAGTAACAAATAAAAAGCATTTATTTATAGATGGAAAAAAGAGAAAAACAAAAATTACATTAGGAAGTCTGGCAGTCTCCAAATCATTGAAGTGGTGTGTAAACTCTCTAATTCCATAGGAATAATCAGTGAAGTGGGATTAATGGAGAGAGTGTCCTCGCATACACTGAGCCTGTACCTCACAGATCAAGCTTCTTTCATGCATATATTAATGGCATAGTTTTTATGTAGATCCTGTACTTCAGAGAAAACCAAGCATTCCAGGAATACTTGCAATGTAAACAAACATTCTCAAAGATCTCCTGATCCTAAAACCCAAGAGCATTTCAAAAGTCCTGGATTCACCCATTACTTCTTACCAGATGTGAGACTAAGGAATATTTCTGAAGCGTGACTCAGCTGAGTTAAACTTCTTTTTCATAGCAGATTGCCCTCATTTATGCAAGATGACCATTGTCCATTAATGAATAATCTGAGAAAAAACCAGTCTGTGAACAACCTAAGCAGGACGTTCTCCAAGTAACACCTCAGAGCCAACATGGAGCTGCTGCTCGCATGGAGGTGAGAGCTCTGATTTGGTCCTCAGAGTATTTGCAATTGTTTCTCCTCCTGATTTTGGAGGATCACCAAAAATATATTTTAATAAATGCAACTACCTGCCCACTCTTATTTCTCCTGGTTCAGGTTTGTATTCACAGCAGATTTTAAAGATTAACCCTTTGATGGACTGGCTTCTACTATTAGCTTCTACTTATTATTCCTGACCATCTATTCTGCATGCACTGTAGGATGCCAATTTGATTTCACCAGCCTATTTAAAAGGCAAAATAGACTTTGTTTTTATAAGGAAAAGCAAAAAGGCCAATTATCTTGGTCCTCAATGGTCATTTGCATTTTTAAACTCAGTTTTGTTAAAATTTTGTAGTATTAGGTCTTCCACACAGTTTGTGACATAATCTCCTCTGTAATCAGACAAGCCTATAGAATATCTATGAACCCAGAGCCATATTTTTACTTGTTTTCCAAAAAACAAATGTGTAATTACATTTATTTTAATTACACTATTATTCTAACATCACTGAGTCAGAAGAAAACATTTAAAAATACTAACTAAGCCTTAGCCCTAAGCTCTTTTTACAAGCTACTTTCTACTGACAATCAGAACATCCCTCATGTTTGAGTAAGAATTTTGGTATTTTTCCTTACTTAATCACACTTAATTTATTGGGTATTTTTTCCTATTTGAAAAATACAGATGGTCAAACACATACTTTGGCTGTTAAAGACATTATTTGGACAAGTCCTAGTTCAACCTCATTCCTCAAGAAAAAAAGCAGTTTTTTTGCTGAGCTATGAAACTGCTTTTAATTATGTGGATGCACATCTGTTTCCAAGGACAGCACACAACTAAATTGCTTTATAACCTGATCTGAAAAATTTTCAATGTCTACAAAGAAGGAAGAGAGGTCCTGAGCAGCAGTTTTCCAATGGGAGATCATGTTAAGCCATTATTTTGGCATTGGGTGCAAGGTGAGTATTTATTAACAGAGGTTTAACACTGGACTTATTCTCAAAATGAGCTGCCACATGCCATTGTGTCCAGGAGAGAAAGTGATGGTATGACAGAAATCTGTGAATTCTCAAGCATGTCAAGAAAAGATAAGAAACTTTCAGGTCATGACAGACTGGTGTTTCCTGCCAAGGAAGCAAAATGCTCAGAGGCAGAGTGATAACAGTAGTAAGCAGAATTTACTTAAAAATAAAAAACAACTACCAAAAAACCACCACCACACCAAAAAAACCCAAAATCAAAAAAACCAAACTAAACCAACCAAGCTAAAACACCAAAACCAAACCCTAAAAAACCCAAACCCCAAAACTCAACTACTGAAGCCAAATAAATGGAAATCTTAGTTTCCATACTGAATAGCAGCTGAGCCACCCTAAGCATCAGTGTAACCCAATGAACCCAGACGTCTGTTTTACTTGCATTTCCATCCTCCCTCCAGTCAAATCAGGCCCACCACTGAAACTTGCTAAGATTAACCAGATAAGTTTTTTTTTTTCTGCACTCAGATCCCAGGAAGGCTGCAGGCCAGAATCTCAAAAGATGCCTCACTTCACACAAGTTATTAGATGTTTTATGTATTTTTAAAATTTATTTTTACTTTCTAATGGTATTTAGTTTTTCTATGTTTTAGTGACTGTGAGTATTCCTGACACAACAAGGTTGTATAAGACCTGACATTTCTACTGTCTATTGCCTAGAAGCTAAAGTCAAAACTTCTGACACCTTTTTTTTTTTTTCTTCCAGTTCTTACTATAAACAACTGAAGCGTTACTAGGAACATTTACAAGTAGGTTTGGATTTTGTTTGTTTAAATGCAAGATGTATAAAGCTAACAAAAGAGACACGTTACTGGTGGAATGCAATACATGCTTTTCCACTGGATGACATCATTAATGGCCGAATTGTAAAAGTCAGCAGGATCCTCCCAGGTGTGGCAGCCAGTGCACTTCAGCCCTGGATGCAACAGTCCGGTAGTTTTGGAGTCAGGGGCTGGAGCTTACAATACCTCAGACACTTTTCCTCCTTCATTACTCTTTTTATGAGCAAGTAATTTCCCCTTTGTCCATACCAATTTCTTATAAAGTAGGTCTGACAGTGTCACCCTGTGTCACAGGGCACTGCCAGCCTGTTTCAGTGACACTCCCCCAGCTCTTGGGAGGGAAGGTGCTGTAGGAGCTCTGTCTCAGCTGACATTACCGCGGGCTGCTCAAACTGCTTCCCTAGCTTTGTGCTCTGCATTTTCCTCAGCTGTGAAATAATTTTATTCCCTCCACTTCCTTTTGCCAATTGTCTTGGATTCCAGACAACTCTCACTGCCAGCTTCAGCCACAGACTAATGGGACTACTTTACAATGGAATAATATGCAGCCTAACTGAGAGCAGTGGCATTTTCTAGGGCTCCATCCTGACCTCCTTGTTGTAATGAAGCAAGCGTTACCATTAACATTACCTCTTACAGTAAGAATACAGCCCTCCTCTTAGAGAGACAGACAGTGCCTCTACTACTTTCTTTTGCTTTCATTTTAATACACAGAATGAAAAGCAACAACTCTCTCTACCTTGAGCCCTGAGGAGATCAGCACAGCAGTGCCCCTGAATGCAGAATGAGCTACTTTCAGGGGGCTCCAGGCAATCAGACTTGAGAGCTTCCTTTAAAGACAAGCCCATCATATTAAAAATGTAAAATTAAGTGAACTGCATTTACCTATAGCCAATAAAACCATCTTTTACATTTTAATTAAGACTGAATTCTGTCATGGAGAAAATATTGTTTAAAATTCAGGTGAGGAAAGATGCATTTCTGAAAGCAGCTATTCTTGGAACAGTTAACAGTGAAAATTCCTGGGGGTAGGAGGGAATCAAGGAAGCTACAGCTTGAAATTGGATATGAACCTTCCTGAGATACTGGCTATAACATGACTTCTCCTCCTACCTAGAAGAAGATATGCCCTCACAAACAAAAAAATATTCCCTGAAAACAACAAAACCCAACCCAAAACCTCACAGCAGAGCACAAAACAAAACCATCATTTACTCCTGTTACTTCACTTATGGCATCTATTTTCTCAATGATGAAATTGCAATGTTTTATCTAGTTCTTTTTACAAAGAACTACTCAACTTGCTTTGTTCTACCTAATGTCTTCAAATATACACACTTCAGTTTGCATTTCATTTTAGGAGAGCAAATAAAACAAAACCAGCATGTTCTGGCAGCAGGAGAGGATATTATTAAATAGCAAATGAAAGGCATAAGGATTAATCCATTCATATTTTACAAACCATTTACTAGAAAGTAATTCTAAACACATGTTCAGATCCAAGCATCCTTGAACACTCCCTGGTCAAGATCCCATTCAAGATTACTTCAGTCACCATTCCCTAACTCCATCACACACTGTTAAAGAAGTTTTTATTTCTTATCTGCTTTTCAAGATGACTTTGGAACTCCAATCACAATTACAGTTCCTTGGTGCTGAGTGCTGTACAAATTCATTGCCACAACTGTGGTTTCTTTCAGTGTGCCCAATTGCTTATGACATACTTGACTCATTAAACTTTACACATTATGGCTTTTATAGATATGACTGTGGTCAAATAAAACCCTAACAATGTGCATGAATTTGTTGTGTGTGGGATCTTCTCTTCAAACTGAAATGTTTGTGTGAGTTTTATGAGTGTATGAAAAATGCCAGCTGCCAATGACAAACACAGGCCACTTGGGCTGTAACAGTAGGAACACCAGCAGCACCAAGCCTCGTACATACCACAGTGGGGGTATGTGCCCATTAGCACAGCTTCAATCAGATAAAAGTAAACCAGAATAAAAACCCCTCTGGCCCAAACTGCTAATTTGATATATATGAGAATTAAAGCTTTGGTATTTAAAAAACTACCTAATATGTTTAATGTGTGAATAAAAAGGGCAATCTTGGGTAACAAACTGTAAGATGGCCTGAACATAACACTGATTTTACTGAGAAAGCTGTGCTTAGCTTTCTGAAAACTGCTCTAGTCTGAGAAGGTACTGCAGGTAGCCTGAGCAGCTGGGAACAAACAGCAACACAGTGCTATTGTATTGCTATTTTCTACTTGCTTCCATTTAGCTCCCAAGCTACATCCAAAGTTAAGATGGTGTAGAGTCTGAATTACCTCCGTTCTCAGGTTACTGACCACAAAGCTAAAAAAATCCCACCAAATAGATTTTTTTCCTGTAAAATCTTGTGAAAACTCAAGCACAAAATGAGTTTTGTACCACAAACCTACCAAATTTTAATGCATGGTTTTCATTAAAAAAAAAAAAAAAAGAAAAATCACTGGCTATTCAGAATTTCTGTAATTATGACATTTCTGATGGTGGAAGAAACCCAGGAGCCAATCCAGCCAGTTGCCAGGAAGTGTCAGCCTCTTCTCAGGACCACAATATGAAAGGATTCTGTTTACCTGCGATTCCCGTTACACACTGATTTCTTTAAAATATACCATTGATTACGAGTACTATTAGAACATTTGAAAGGCTGTGAGTCAGATAATCATGACTCATTCTGAAGTATAAACCACTGGAGTTTGAAAGAAATAAAATAGGGGTTTAAGCTTAAAATGGATTAAAGGTGAGAGAAGATATATATATGCCATAAAAATCAACTGATTTCTTTTGAAAGATGATTTAAAAAATGTGTTAGGTACTTAAGGACTATACTTAGGTACGTGCTGATCAGAATACTACATTATCCTGCTTGTGTCTGTACAAGATGGAGTTCAAGCTCCCAGACCAGGCACCACAGATATAGCTAAGCTTTCTATTCTTAAACCCATCCTGGTCATTCACAATCTACTCTTAACAGAACACTTTTCATCCTGATCCCACCATCCCCACAAGCTGCTCACAAGAAGCATTTATTTTAAAGGAAAGCTATTAAAACATACCACACAGTTTTAAACAAAGAGCTTTTAGAAAGAAGACTTTGTAACACTGTTGTAGAAGTGTTGTAGATTTAAATGCTGTGGATTTATGTTATTTGTGACCTCTTCTGCTTTCTGCCTATGGTGGTCTTGACACTAAAGTAGTGCTTGCAGGACAAGTACAAGAGGCTTCTCTTGGTAGACAGTTAAACTCACTGCTGGAGAGAATGGAAAGGCTTTGGTATCTGCCTTTCATACTCTGCTTAAGAGATGTTTCTGCTCAGCTACTCCAGGATAATCAATGCCTTGCCAACAGCAGCAGTATGTGCAATGTCAACACTCTGCTCCTGACTGCAGCCCCACCATCCTGCACGCTTAAGATTTATGGCACAGGCCTCCCTCAGGTTCAGAGAGTGTTAGGGACTTAATGAGTGGATGTAAAGCAGTTCACTGAGCTCTGACCTCCACAAAAGCTTTAGCCAATCCTACACACATAACCACACACTCCTCTCTCCATGAACCATGGGAGATGAGCTAACACCTGTGTGAGGGAGCCAGAGGACCTGCCAAAGCTTTCTACAGGAGTCTAAATATATTCACAGCAAACAGCGATCGTTTGCGTTCCTCACATCCAATATCCAGCTCCTGCTTCGTGACTAATCTCTGCAGAAACACGGACAGCGTGCATGCAACACAAATATGCAACACTCACTCAAGTGAAATAACTTGTTTCCATCTGTTGCACCATTTGAAATGCTTTTAATTTAATATGGTATGTCATGTCTGCTTGCTCTGATCACTTTGGATCATAACTGTCTCTCTTACTTTCCAAAGCAATTTTTCTAAAAATTTTGGTGGGAGGAAAATATGAAAACCCGCATTTTTCAAAAATTGTCCAGTTATACTAGAAAATTTATCAGCCGTTTATTTACAAGCAGACAATATATTCTAATAATATGCATATTCTAACAAACAGTTACACAAATGTTTCTGTAAATATATTCAAAGTAATAAGAGTTCCACAGGCCATTAAGCACTCTGCCTTGGAACAAAAAGACATGTTCAAAAAAGTATTTTTAACATGAACTTAACAAGATGTGGTAGACCAGGGAGTACCCACTTCAACAATTGTTACCTTCTTCAGATACGATCCATAATACTTTAAACAACAGGCTAAGGGAAAGTAAGAGCTTTTTGTTATGAAGAAAAAAACAAATCATACCCAACAGAAAAGGGCAGCATTTTGTAGCTGAGGATGTTAGGTAGAATGTAGGGTTGAATCAAGGAGCAGCAGCTGAAGGCAATGCTGTGCCTCAGAGCCGTGAATCAGCAGCTGCCATCTCCAGCACCCGAGCACTCTGAAGGGATTTCTTATATCACTGGAACATCTCAGTGTGGAGGAAGTAAAAAGGCAGAGGCGTATTATTAAATGTATGCTTGTTCAGCAGATCCTTTCCTAAGTGATTTCAGAAGTTGACTTCATTCTGGGCCACTGTGGTGAGAGGCAATAAATCAAAACAAGGCTCTGGCAGTGTGATGAAAGATGAGCTGAGTCTGCTGAGGTGGTGCCATTTATAGGCCTGTGGGGATGTATTACAGAGGATGAGAGAAGAGGCAAAGTGGCCAACACACCTGAAGCACTGAGGTGGGTAAAATTCACCAGGAGGTGAAGGTCACAATTGAGGTTGTTCAAGGAGAAAGGGGATGCAAATGCCAAAACAGCAGCTGTGCAAGCAGCCTCCAGCTCTGGAGGGTCTCCAGTTGGGTCTATGTTTGCAGAGCACGGTGCTGGCTGATAGACAGCCCAGCTTACCCAAAGCAACAGTCCCTCACACTTTCCTGGAGGCTCTGTAATGGTGTTCCAGCAAGCACTGTCACTGTAAGTACATCTTGGACCAGTGGACTGGATTTCATATTTCTGTATCTCCTCCCCTGTTCTGCTCAAAGTTCACGGGGCTATGCAATTCCCACCCTTGTGTTCCACTGCTGTCAGCTGATCAGTCTGAGAGGCTTCAGATCTGTTAATGCAGAAGCAGAAACAGGATGTCTGTGAAAACTGGCTTCAGGAGCCAGGGAATTATTTGAAGATGCTCCTTAGGGGTCCAATAAAGCACCTACCAGTACCACTGGAGAAGTTCCCATGGAATTCAGTAAAAGCTGGATTAGAACTGAGAGACTTATTCACACTGATAGTGCAAACTACAGAAATACCACATCACCATCCCAACTGCCCTTACAGAACATCCTCCCATCTATTTTTGTTGATATTATTTCTATCTGCCTTAGCCCTCAGAGTTCCTCTTGCTATCAGCCTCCTGGACCTTCATGATCACATCTGACAGTATTTCACAGACCAGTACCCTCAGCTAAGCCAGTGCCTTATTTACAGGAAACAACAAGAATATTTTTCTTTATGAATTATGCATAATCACTATTTATCAAGCTGGGTTAATTGGCACATAACAAAAGAGTTGTCTGGTGCACAGCTGAATAATGTGGAAGCCAAAATTGATGGAAATGGTACAGCAAAACCCTGATTGTGAAAGAAAAGTCACATTGCTACATGTTAATTCTTAAGCGATTGCTGCCCTTTCAGAGGGGGAAGGGGAGGCCAAGAGAGACAGACCTAGTTTGGAATTATTTATTAATCCCCGAGGGTTTGGACACCATGTCATAGCTTTAAATACTGGTTTAAAATCTGCTCTCAGCCACCTGCATAGCGAAATGTTAACATGGTGCACATGCATTTTCTGTGCTCCACAAGATGCTGCTACATTCATAAGCAGAGAACAATCTCATTAATCATTACCAACAGCATGAGGCTGTGGTCTGCAGGGGTGTGAGTGATGCTGATAGAGAAGTGGGGCTCTTCCCACATCTTCCCTTGACAAACACGAGGTTAACTGCCTCATATCAAGGCCAGACTAGCAGCCCTTTGGTTCTAGGATCAAGAGATCCCGGAAGTCCTCACCAGAATGCTGGGTGTATCATGAGAGTGTCAGTGTGGGGCACCACTTGACTTTCTCTAGAACACACAACTGGAGAACCATAGCTTAGTTCACCTTGCTGTACATGCTCAGAGGGTTTTACTTAATGTCCTACATGACAAAGCTCTGTGCACAAATTTAAGAGCATGCTTCTGTGTTTTGATGGACAGACAGACTGAAGCTCAAGACACTAAATCAGAGCTGAGGGTCAAATTACCATGGTGCTCACTGTGGTGGGCCCCTCCAATGGGGCATTACAGTTGAGCTGTATGAGCAGTTATCAAATAATTTAGTCTGATTTACACCATTACACTTCTATACTTCCTTCGTCTCTTGTCCACTAATGCACTGTGGATCCTTCCTTCAGTTAGACACTTCAGCTCCCAATCAGTCTTCGATAAACCATTAAGAATTATCCCATTTATTTTTTCAGCCAAGGAGCAAGCAGAGGAGTCTCACCAGTGTCTGAAACACAACTGTTCAGCACCCAAATCAGAGTTGGGGGAAAAAGTCTCAAAAGGGCAGTGTGTATCTTTAGGACAGTAGGTCTGACATCCAATTTACCAAACAGCTCAACTGCAGCACTTTGGATGACAGATGGCAATAAATTTCTCTGCCTTCAGGCAATTTCCCACAGGGCTGTACCATTCCCCAAGCTCTGCAGTGAGCTGCAGGATGAGTTCTTTGCAGAAGACCATCTCCACCCTGAAGGCCTGCCCTCACTGCTGCTTATCCCTTGCTTGCAGCACCACCTGTTCTGGGAGGTCAAGCATGGAACCAAACTGTGCTAAGGGCAGGGAGAGTCCTAGTGAGAGATGAGACTGGAGAGAGGCACTGCCAGCCCTGGGTGACACGAGCAGGCTCAGGAGCTGGGCAGTCCTTACTCACAGCAGGCACAGACACAGTGATGGGAGGAACCATTTCATGAACTCAATGAACTCGATTAATTTTTCAGCTGCCTGTCAAAAAACCTTTTAAAAAATCAGCTTGCTATGCACAACAGAATAGGAACTGATATGTGACTACAGTTAGAGATCTTTAATTACTTTACGTACTTTAATTTGAACGCACCCATGTCGTACCAAATAAAAACTTATTAAATTTCTGCTTTACTAATTTTTAAAAAGTTTCACACAATATCCTCCAGTTTTTACAGATGAATCATTCTGAATTTTAACCTGAAAATTCCACTGCCAATTTCAAAGTAAATTAAAAATATTTGTCTCTTGTTAGAACCTGTGAAATAGTCAAGAGAAGCATTCACATCATTCAGCAAAAAGCAGCCCATCACAAGGGTTCCAAAGCAGGACACCTGTCTTTCTCTGCATCACACACAAGTGCACCTCATGTAATCCCATACTGCCTAAGCAGCAGACAGCAGAAAGGGCTATGATAATGTGCCCTTGTATTTGATTTTAAACTGATGCATTGTAGGAGCTGATGTTGGGCTGCTGCTACTGAATTTTCCTACTCTGATTCTCAAACCAACTCCCTGACAGATTCAAGCTTTTTAAAGTGTCCCATCAACAGACTGTTTTTGGACTTGAAAATTTTGTAGGCCTTGAACAGATTTATTTGTTGAACTCAGGTAGTAAAGCTTTTCAGATAGATTAATGGAGTAAGTGAAGTGTCTCTCCAGACTATATCAGAAGGCTTAAGAGACCTCATTTTCTAAGAAATGTCAGCTATAGGCACAGAAGACTTCTTTGTACTGATTTTCTCCATGTATTTTCCATTTGCATGAGCGAGTCCAAGCCCTCCTTCCCACTGGCAATGTTATCAGTGAGACAATACCTTTCTATAACAAAAATAGCACAGAAACTTGCATAAGAAAAATGAATTTGATAACAATAGAACGACTTTCTCATAATAATTTAATAAGTTGAAGACAGGAAGATTTAAATCCTCCAGAAGAGCTGCATAAAAGGGATTGATGAATTCATCAGCTCCTCCAAGCTTCCCAAAGAAGCCCAGACAATATTTCTTACCTCCTGTTCTACAGATATCACGTATAAAAGAAAAGCAGGCATTCAAGTCCCTCTATTATGCTATTCTTTGCCTCTGGGGCTAAACTCACTGTTGAATCTGCTTTAAGTAAATGTGACACATTTAAAAATATTCTGATTTGTTTCTAATCTTTCTCATTAGAATAATACGCATGTAACACCCTTTCTGGTTAGGATCATGGTTCTGCACCCTGAAGTTACCATATGGACATACAGCAAGCTACTGACCTTTATGGTTTTCCACTAAACCATGAAAAGTCTGCAAAAACATCACCAGAAATGCAAACACATGCTATCACTAGTTTCAGTTACGCACTGTCAGTATATTCCAGTATTTCAAGAAGCCCTGAGACCTGCAAAAATCATAAACAAACTAAATTATGAACTCCATAGATTGAAAAATCATGGACTGCTCAAATTTTTGTATGGATTTAGCAGTATACTTTTACATACAGTTCTCTTTTCTTGTTATTGGATAAACAAAACGAAGACAAAGTGATGGGACTAAAACAGAGAAATGCAATCCAGTAACAAGTCAGCAATTGCTGCCACTTACAAAAATGAGAGAGAAAAAAAGAAGAAATGTTTTTTCTTCTCTGGTTGACTGTCATGTTGGTGCTATGAGAAAGGACAGCAGGAAATAACTTTACACATAGTACACAGAATTCATAAATTTACCATGTCTCTTTAAGCACAGAACCTTTGGGATTTTATTGTTTTAATCTATGTTTGATAGTAATATTTAATTTCATCAAAATTATTGGGTCATACAAGGATTCAGTGGTAGCCATCTGCTGGGAGCCTCCTCTTTACTCCAGGGGGATCAAAACAAAACTACACTGAATCTTTCATCTTACTTTGTTGAGTTACTATAGGAATAAAAGAGAGATTGACAGTAACAGGATAATTTAGTAACCATGAATAGATGGACTAAAGACTAGTTCCAAATGACTTCATTTCTGTTCTTTAGAAAAAAAACTTCCTCTTCCATGCAATCTGCCCATGACATAGTAACTAAAAATCTTTCTAGACAGCAAACACACCAAGGTTGTCCCCTAGAAGTGAGTATTTTCAAGCCATTTCACATCTTAGAAAGAAGTGCAACTTAACTCTTGGCTCCAGATACTTTTCCAAACTGTTGCTTCCCTTCACACACTTGGTCTTATTCTTCCTCTCTCCCAACACCCAGACCCATTCCCAAATAAAACATATCCTGCTGTCACACAATTAATGTTGAATAAAAACATAAGAAGGAGAGTATTACTGCAAATAAAGCAAACCATGGAAATGTCACAATAAAAATATTTTCTTTTACCAAAAGGGTGGTTGAAACAAATGTAAATAAATTCAGTATCTAGGCTTTTCATGACTTCAGCTAAGCAGAATAAATGTGCTGGGTCAAGCCAATAAGTGAAACTAATCATGCTCTACAGAGCTGTAGCCTCCTGACAAGCCATGTTCTGAAGTCTCTTTCTAAAACTGTTTTATCTACAGAGTCCATTCAAACTTCCCAAGTGAGGACTGGAATCCACAGCACAGTCAGCTAATTAGAGCCAACAATGTGGGAAATGCAAGATAATTAAATTCTTCTCCTAAAAGATTTATTTCTGAATACCAGTTTTGGGAGACTGGGGGGAGCAAGTGAGAAATTAATCTCACCCAGGAAAACTTAACTCATCTTTGTGAGACTCTCCCCAGGAATGGAACAATAATATGGTGCTGCTTATTAAGTAACAGCACTGATCACAGTACTATTACACAAAGATGCTGCTGTACACAATTTTAAAATCTGTGTCCTTGACATCAGCAGATATTGTCTGTACAAGCAGAAGACGTACATTTAGTCCATAACACAACTGCAGGGAGAAAGAATAAAACCAAGTCTGAATAAAAAGAAAAATATAAATAAAAGAGTTCTTACAAATAGGAATTGTCAAACACAAGAGGAAGGGTTCTTCCTCTAAAACAGCATAGTCAGAGTTTAAAAATGTAATCTCTGTCCAAGATTAGAAAAGGCTACCTGAATGGATGAGTCTGGAAGGAGGGTTCAAGTGGAGAACGCGGGCTTGTGATTAACTAGATCTGAAAAATAACCAGTTATTTAAGCTAAGCAAGCCCACATGTTCTCATTCTCCTGAAAGACAACACAACTCACCCCAATTGACACCTAACAGAGATTACACAGATTGCCTCTTGCAATGGATATTGCTACTCACCTAGAACAAAGCTGGGGCCTGAATTAGATATCCACTCAGTGTTTTACACAGCTGAGCAGACTGTTGAAAGGCAAGCTTGGACATTAGGGAGTTCACTTCCAACATCCAAGCTCTCCAACAAGGTGTTAATGCCCACATGGACAAGGACACTGAAGAATATTTAGTAAGGTGGTTTAGCTACAGGCCCTATACAAGCAACCTCTCAAGTGACATTATCACCCTTCCTTATTTCTTCCTCTGCCATTCTTTTCTCAAGAACTCAGATAACCATCTCAGGTAATCTTTATTACCACAACTGATCTTGTATGTTGAAACTACAAATAGGACAGAAGCAGTCATATTGCAGCTCCACAGAAGAATGAGACCATTCTGCTTAGGGAAGGACACCTTTCCTTAGGATTCACAGGACATTTTCCTCTTTACACTAAAGTGAACTGTAGAAATGTCACAGTTTTCCATAATTAAAAAAGGAGAGATTCATCACTGTACATTTCTTCACCCTCAGGCAGGCTGTCCTTTCTGGTTTCTGAAGGAAGCCAGAAAGGCAAAAGTATCCAGTCAAAATACCTGCTTATCACCTCCCAAGCCGGCTTTGTGAGTAACTTGACATTGCAGCTGAACAGTCAAACCCACATCCATGCTTTAATTAGAGGTAAGGGGAGCACCTACTGTTTGCATTTACAGTCTGTGTGGTTCATGAGCAGCAGGAGCAAGTTCAGCCATCACAACTGCTCAGCTTGTGCTGCTCTGATGCGTGGTTTCAGCAGGGGAACAATTAAGCAGACCCATTCACAGCTGAAGAGGCCACTAAATTTTGCCAAGTGCAGTTGCTAGTGTTTTATCCTTGCTACTGTACCTTGTCAGCCACTGCGCCACACAAATTATCAACAGAATCCATCTCTCTCTGCTGACAGCATGGGCATGGGGGTGTCTATCCTCCCATGAACAGAGAGGATATTTAGTCTGCTAACTCATCCACTTGTATAGAGATTGAGCATATCCCGTCTCATAAGAGGGGATTAAATTTTTGGAGAAAGAATTTAAGAATAAAACATCATCAATAAAGTGGTGGAATTAGAACAGCTTCACTGCAGAGACTGACAAAGGAAAGGCAAGCAGAAGGAAGCAGACAGATAAAAAGTGGCTCGCTAGGATCTGAAAAACCAATGACAAGAGACACTCAAATGAAGAGCAAGATTAGTTTTACTTATTTTCTCATTACAAATTTTACAGATTAAAAAAAAAATCTCAGACTATGAAGGAAAAGAAAGTACAAGAGGAAAAATATTTTCTATTCAGGAAATTGGTAGTTCATGCTGTGGAAAACCTGGGATTATGGTAAAAATATTCCACTTGAAAACTATCACAAGTAATGCACACTGTGGAAGAACATGGCCCTTTGATAACCAAACAACACACAAGTTCATAGCAAATCTGTAAACCCTGTACTGCCAGAAAGAACTGCTAAATATCTTTTTAAGAACCATAGTGACATAGACCTGTTTTTATGAGGCATGAAAGTCAGTCAACTCCAGCTGGAGTGGCTTGAACTTAGGTCTTTAATGAAACTTTAAATGCAATTATTTAATAAATTGGCTACAATTGCAAACACATTTTAAAACACACCCTAGCATGCTACAGTTACTTCTGTCACTGCTGTGTACTACTGAAGTTATGCTCATTGTACCAATTAGTTCAGGCAAATATAGGGAAAGTCTGCTCTCAGGACAGCGGCTGGAGGCAGTGGTTATTTCAGATATAAACAAGTAAGCATGAGTAAAACTAAAAAAAATGTTCTGAGCAGTTAAATGTAAAATCTTAAATCTTTTTAGTCACTCATGGCTACAGAGTAAGACAATGGAAATTTTCAAGCACAGTACTTAAAATCTATCTAATCTTTATTTAATGATCACACTTTTTCAAAAGATCAATCCTTCAAAGATAATGCAATGTATCAATGAGAGAGCACATTCTCTAAAATGTGAGAGGGGCTTTTATTTCAACTTTTGGGGTTCTAACTCATTCAAGTTAGAAGAACAGATTGTTCCACAGCCAACAGGCCATCTGCTGACCTTGTCTCCAGCAAATCCCACAGAAAAAGACATTGTGATGGAATGACCCAGCAACTGGGATACACACCATTAAGTAAGAGACAGAATGAAGAATGGAAAACTTTTGAGGGTAACTGTAGACAAACACAATCACTGCATCAATGCATTTTTTTTAAATAAAAAAATGAGAAAGATGAAGGTATTTGCTCTGAAGCCAGAAAACTACTAGTGCCTTGCAAACAGGGCTTGTCTCAAGGGTTTCTTTGATTTTAAAACAAAACTGTGGTGATAGAGTACACTTAAATAGTCTCTTTTCTATCTGCAACTTCCAAGAAGTCCTTTACTCTTTTATTAAAACAACTGTTCTTCACCTACACAGCAGAAGATTGTATAAGCCAGTTAGTACTCACTGAGTTTTGCTGTGTCACCTCATTTCAATATAAACTTGTTAACTGGTTGTTACTAACAAAGGTACAAAAAAATATTTTCAGAGTCTAATGCTCCATTCTGTATTCATTCAAGTAACTTTTAATACTTTTGAATTAGCGTAAGAAAAGTCAATGCAGACACTGCCTGCAAGGACATATAATTCAGTGTATCATTTCATAACCCAGCTGTCAACAGAGACAACATTTTTATAATCCATGTATTGTATGCGTGCCAGTATGAGATGAATAGTCCTGTAACTATAATCAATACCGTTCATTCAAACAACTGGCAGCAGCATTTCAGACAACTGGCAATTTCATCAGTTTCACTGGGCTGCCCAAAAATAAACAGCTTGAGAAGGATGAATGATCTCTGTGGTTATCTATAAATAATACTAATCTCAGTCATTTGTTTCAGGGGGTTCATCACTGGGAGCTGCAAAAGTCTCATATCAGTGCAGAAGGCATGGCAGCCTTCAAGAAACTAAAGAAATGCTGATGAATTTTACTGTTGGTTTTTCATTCACACAGTTACTGTACTTACATCCAGGTCCCACTGAAAGCTCCAGGATCCCTCCAGTGCTTCAGCAGTTCCAGCTTTGCAGGAAACTTGCATGATCTCAAGGACTGGTAAACACCTCAAAATCAAACTGGATTCACAGAAAGCTCCAGTGATCTGAGCAAACCCAGCCTGGGTGGTGACTTACACCAACATCACTTAAAAGGAAATGTGACCAAGTTTGGGGTTTTTAACTACTTCAGTGTGAACCTTGCCCACTCTCAAGAGTTATTGAGAGAAAACAAACCCAACAGCTCCATGTGAGTGAGACTAATGCCAAGGCTGATGGGCGCGAGGTGAACCCAGGCAGACGGGGAACAGAAGGCGCCATTCACAGTCCTGTTCACTGTCACTGGAAAGTGAAATAGCTCCTTTTTTTTTAATTTTTAAATTATGCTCCTATCTATAAAAGCAAAGCAAGAACAGAGAACATAGAAAAAGGAATAAAGACAGCTGACTAAAGGGAAAAATAACATCCCTGTGGAGTACACATCCCAAAGAAAGCTTCTAAAGCCCTGAAGTGAAAAGGATCCAATTGCTGTGGTTGTAGTGAGTCTCTCCCTGGAGCCTTGCAGGGCTGTGAGCAAGGTACTGCAACACCACTGCTGCCTAGAATGTGACCCTCAAACATTGGTGGGTCACCAGCCCTGGGCTGAGGCACATATCTCCTGCAGGAAAAACTCCTAACCACCTGGAATTCTTACACGTTTTCTACCCTATTTCACTGTAAGAATTACAAGATGCCTGGTGTGTGCTCTAGGGAAAACAGAGGAAAGATCAGTTCTCTCAAGAACCTAGAGGTTGGCACTCCTTAGCTTCCAGACAGGATTTGTGGTGCCACAAGCCACCACTGCAGAGAGCTCAATACACCACTAGACTGCAGCAATTCTTTTCTGCAGGTATCATGAATGGGAGCCAAGGCCATCACCTCAGCTCCTTCACATGGAGTGCAATGCTCCAAAGAAAATCCATCAGATGAGCTCTGCAGAAGTACCCAAGCCCTTTGAACACAGTCTAAACAGGAAGCAACAGCACATCTGTGTGTGTTGATCTGTTTAATTACCCAGGTAATCAAACTGCTGCTGCACCAAGCTTCAAAAGTCACATTGTTCCATCTACATCCAAAAATCACTTTTCAGCCTTAAAGCCTGTTGCTTGGAAAATTTAAATCCTGGCAATTAAAATAATCTTCAACTTGTAGCATTATCCAATTTACAAGCTTATTGCTAGTTTAATGACAATCAGCATGCCCAGCCATACTAAAGCAGCATTGCAGTGGGATGTTTTCAGCATAACCACCAACAGCAAAAGGATAAATGGCACCAACTTCTCTGAAAAGAGAACATTCACCAGTGGAAAAACAGGGGAACCTCACAAACTCCACACCTCTGAGAAATTAATTAATTTCTTAACTAAAAATTAAGGTTGTGGCTGTTTTAAAATGAAAGCCTTGATTTTATTGTTAAAGTAAAATTGTCTGTAGGGCATTCATAAAGAAAAGCCAGCTTTTAAGAATGGGTAAATTTACCAAGCTGCACATCTTTGATCATCAATATTTTAAAGTTACTACTTTTTATTCTATATTGCCAATAAATCTCCACACACCGTAACTGTAATCATCACACGATCCACTTCTCCTGGAGATTTAAAGTTGGACTCAGTTGCAAAAAAGCACATGAACTAGGTAGGAGGATGGCTAAACTGGTAAAATAGTCTCTCAGTTTCAGGTAAATTATGAGGTAGCAGCATGCACTGTTATTAACCTGAAGTTCATAATGAGAGCTTAAATGAACAGTTCTCAGTGGACACAGGCCTTTGTAAGGGAGCTGCGCTCCTGCAGTTGGCACTAATTGATCCTTTTGCTGGCAGGCTCAGTGGAAAAGGCAGCAGCAGCAGGAACCGCAGGCCCTTCTCTGTCACGCAGAACAAAGTCACAGTCCTGATTATCCAGGAGGTTTGATCTTAATGCTCTACACTTCTACAGCTTCTTTCATCCAGGAACGAGGCAGCCAGGATAGCAGGGGAGACTATCATGCTGCTTTTGCCCTTCTCACACCCATTTTGCAGAAGGTCTCCTGTTTTTGGGGTTTTCAGGTACTTTTTCAAGTGTACTCCACCCACATTCAGTCACATAGCTGAACCTCTGAGAAACTGAAATGATTCATATCTCATACACAGCTTTACCCAGGCTTCTTGAAAACACAAATAATTTTGATTTTAATCCCCCTATAGAGAATTTTGTCATAAACTGAAATCAACCCAGCATACACAAGAAATAGACTGGGCTCATATAATCAGTTTTAGAGACAACATAGTAAAAAGTAGAATTTTGTCCAGAAAGATGCCATTTTAAAATTCATGTGGAGATCCCGACTAAGGCAGACTATTTCAGTGCAGCAGATTCTGGAATCAATTAACAAAACAATTCTTATTAACACAGAGAATCTCCAGACAGTACCAAGGAAGCACAGAATCTTTGAAGAAAAGCCCACAAGGAAACTATACTTTAATATCAAATTGTATCCTCCAGCGTATGCAGAGATTGCCTCAAATCTCAAAAGCATCTTATGTGAAACAGGGGCTAGCACTGCAGAACAACACAATAAGAATTTAAGACAGGAAGTGCAGATAATTTATCTAAATAAAGCTTTCAGGAGAATAACTGATTTATGTTGATACTGATCCAAGCTGGAACCTGACCAGGATGCAGGAGTTAGCATCACTACCCACAATAGGTTCCTCATTTATGAAAAACAACAGTGTGTTTTTACACATGAAAATAAATTCAAATGCTAGCCTTATGCTTCTGTCAAAAGACCCTGTTCCACCAGACACTTGTTCTTGAATTAGCTATAGAAAGACTCAGAAAAAGGTGCAATGTTTTTTCAGTCAAGACTGTCACTATTCTTGCAAGCACCTAAGAGACACAAGGAGTTAAATTTCACAGAAGAGTCTATGGTCTTTAATGTCACACAGCCTCTATTCATAAAAGAAATGCAAAATACATAAACTGATGCAGAAAAAAGTAGTGAAGCTTCACAGCCACAAAAAATATACCTGTAGTTGGGAAAGAGGGGAAAAAAGAGGAAATCTGAAAGTAGAGATGGAATAAGTGACTTCTGCTAAAAGCAGGGTCAGCACTTTCCACTGGAGACCATTTGATTTACACTATTTTGTTTCAACTGAAAAACGAAATCTTTCCTTGGCAGATTCTGCTCTACAGAGTCTATTACAGATACTTCTGAGATACCCAGCATCATTTATAAGGGGACACTTACTACTGCTGAACGTGATCATTTTGCTAAATTTCCCAAAGTTCCAGAAGGAAACGACATGCAATGCAACACAAGGGTGTATTCAGCTGCTGAAGTCAAGGGTCTGAACAACCTGCACAGCCCTGGAGGAAGGTGTGCTATTGATTAAGATGTTCAGGGTGTGCTATTGATTAAGATGTTCAGGATGCCCCCTGAAGAATCCATTGGCTGTCCTGGACCCACAGTCCCTACTTAGAGCCAGGAACACCCCAGGAGGGACCACTCTGCTTTTAGCCTTTACTGATTTCACAGAGCTACTCCAAATCCACCCTGGTGTAAATCACATCAGAAGAAGACCTCAGCATGTATCTTGACTGTCACAGCTGAGACAGCCACAATACACAGAGTGTCAGTACATGATTTCAGAAGGCTTTAAGCATTCACCCAGAGGAACACCCTACCACATCAGAAGGCTTCAGGCACCTGCCCACACAGAGCACCACCAGCTCACTTCAGAAGGCTGTAAGCATCTGCCCTGCTTGTTCTTCAGCCCAGCCTTTTATCCCCTCCTGTTGATGCATTGCACCTGTGCCCTCTGTTCCTTTGGTGGTTGGTCAGTGTCCCTGGGCACTCCATGGCTCGTTGTGTCAGTGCTGCTCACCTGCTGTAGCTCATTGGGGATGAGGCTCAGCCCCACTCCCAATTACCACAAACTGTGCACCCACACTGACTGCCCCTACTTATTTTAATGGAATACAGAGGCTTTTTTTTTTGGGTTTTTTTTTTTTTTTTGAGGGTAGAACAATAAAGCACTAAACACTAGGTCCCAGTGGTCACTGCAGATATGCATTACTAAGTATCACCACTTGCAATTTGTTTTTGTGTTATACAGAACAAAAATAATTGTCAGTAAAGCACACCTGACACATATGAACACACACCTTTGAAACAGGACACTGCAGTTGTAGAAACCTTCACAACATTTACTGCCCTCTGCAAGTAGAAAGCAACACTGATCCACGCTCTAGAGCAGCTTCTGCACCTGCAGCGCCAAACTGGAGTGGTGGAAAACTTCAGGAGGGTTAACTGGTCTCATTTTGATCAATTTTGGGTTTATCTCATTGCCTCTCCAGGTAACAAAGTAAATTGCCTGTAGATGGGGTGGAAAGACATGCTATACATACTTTGACTGACAAAAGTCATCTATCCATAAAATCCATCACAAGCAGTTTGTACTATATACCCTGAAAAAAAGCAGGATTTCCTCCAAATCATATACAATTTTATATTCACATCCATAATCCATATGTTGTTATAAAAATTGGACAGAATAGGTGCTTTTATATGAAAAAAGCAGATTCATGCCCACAGAAACATCTTGCTAACTTGGATAAGCTTCACCAAATTGTTTCAACCAGGAAAAAAATGCACAAAACAGAAATAATAATTTCCAAAACAAAATACTAGACTTCAACTGAAGCTGAGTAATTTTTTTAGGTCTGAAACTATTTAAAAAAGCTTTTATTTTTAATTCTCACATTTTCTGGTTGATTTCAATCTAAATCTTTAAAGCCTTTTTGGAACTACATCTGAAATGAAAGATTAGCAAGTCACACAGCTCCCATCATTTCAATCAAGATATTCTGGGATATACAATTAGTTTCTGGGATGCACAGAACAGTGGGATAATGGTTCTATAGAGGAAGTAGGTCTGAGCTGGCCGAGGCATTCAATATAAATATATAAAAACTATCATTAGTCATGAGAATCACTCTGCTGACATGGCTGAAATAGGAAAGAAATAGGATTAGCTGGCACATTATGATCATGTACCTTTTTTCTCTTTATCCCATTTTCTATTCATCAAGAAGTCATAGGCAAATAGGCACAAAAAGCAATGTTTTAAAAAAGAAATTCAGAGTTGGATAGTAGGTATTATGCAGAATGTTTGCTCATTCAGCACTTCCTTATGTTCAAGTGCTTTTCACATATTCCACAACAGAAGTGAAGCCACTCTGGAGATGCTACTTGACCACTGCACAAACACTTCAGAGGAAGATGGGTGAGTACATTAAACTTGCTAGATAATTTAGAATCCCCCTAACAGTTTTGAGTCAATCCAGGGTTAGAGTTGGGGTCAGTCCTTTGCAAATCAATAGACACTAATTAGCTCTCATCTAACTGCTGGGGAAAAAAGAACACATGAACTTGAGTTTTCTGACCAGCAGACTTCATTCGAATTCAAACTTGGTGACACAATATGTAAAGTCTAAGAAGACAAAACCTCTGTAACTGGTAAAAAACCAGTGTTTCACCATGCTCTCCTGCAGGAAGGCTACAAAAAGTTCATCACTTGAAAAAACTTTCCTATTACTACTTCTCCCCAGGCCATCTTCCCCTTTGCAGCTCCCCTTAAGCAGAAAAACACAAATTACAACAATGATAATCACCAAAAAGTTTTAGGGAATGTAGCATGCACAGCTGAGTATAAAGGCACATCAAGATGTGGGTCATGATACAGCAACCCTGTGATCCACAAGACCTGATCCATGTTCACTAAGTGGGCTGCAGCACCCAAATCAGAGTAAGATCTCTCAAATGGAAATGAGACAAAAAAATCATGGGAGGCAGCAACCCCTGAACGCACTGCTGCACATCTCCTGGCAAAGCTAGCAGCTGTGAGATACTGATTACAGCACACCTCACTGGGAGAAATCAACAGACAGCAGCACTTCTGGAAAAGACAGGTCTTTCTCCATCACTCAAATAAACAGAGCGTGGGGCCAGGTAGGCAAGAATTGGGCATTTGCTGTGCTGCAGTAGTATGGACCAGACCTATTATAAAGACCCAAAGGGCATAGCAGGCAAAAAACTTTTCAGTATCAAATATTTTTTCTCTCCAACAGCTTTGCTTATTTCAGGTAAAGAGCTGCAAACTCCTCCTTAGCCAAGTGATAGATTGGCTCGCTGTATGGCTGTGACACATGTTCTCCCAGGTCCATCAGTGGGAATGAACATCTTCTTACAGCAAGGACAGCAAATTTGTAATTGCCAATTTCAATTCATCTTTCAACAGGATCAAAAGTAGGCTGGATTTTGGTGGGAATTTTTTTTTCCTCCTTGTTTTTTTTCTTGTTTTGTTGGTTGTTTTTTGGTTTTGGGTTTGTCTTTTTTTTGGAAGTGGAAGAAGTGATCAATAAATCAAAGAAGGTTCTGTTAGCCTAAGCTCTCCAAGTTTTTTACTGGAAACAGCCTTGCAGTACCTCTGAGACAGAGGGAAATTTTACTACCCTTGTATAAGAGAGAGAAAAACCGTGCCAATAAAGGACAATCCAACTTACTCCAAATCATGCTATGAGCCTCCAGAGGATTCCACCACCTCCCAAGTTCAGTCCCTTTACCAGACAGACCAGGCCCAAATGCTTGATGTTTGCATGTGACAAAATTCCCCATGGTGAAATCAGCAAGCACAATTCCATACATCAGCCCAGGAGAAAGATGTGTGAAAATAATGAAGTATACACAAAATGAGTGACTATGCATAGACTATACACCATCAGACACTAGCTATCTCTTACCCAGACAGCTGCATATAATTTTAAAGACAGTCCTTTTGCTAAAAAACTCTCAAGCTATTGAAGCACCCATACAGCCCTACATATTTTTTAAATTCTTGACCAGAATTTCAAACATTACATTTGAACAAGCTCCAGCAAATATCAGCCCAACACAAGGGCAGGACCAAGCATTCAAAGCCAATCACTTAAGTTACAAGTGGACTGAAAGCAAACACGTAAATTGCACTTGAAACAAAACAAGCAAAAAAACTTTCAGCATATCTGAAACATCCAAACAGTCTAGCAAAATAATGACATACAAGTGACCAGATAGGTCACTCCATTCCAGCAGAAGAGTGCTCACCTGCACCATTATCCATTCCAGGAAAGCAATTCACCCTTTCTACAAGCGCCTGGGCAAGTCATCCACAGCACTGTGTCTCTGCAGATTGATCCTCACGCACTAAAGGCTTCTGTGCCTCCTGTGTGGTGTTTGTGTCAGGGTTGCACATTGCCACTTGCTATTTTAGAAACAGCTAAGATGATAAAATAGATCCAGAGCCTCAGACACAAAGGCAAGGATATGCAGGAATGACTGCTCAGTGGATTCTGACATAACTCGTTCCTAGTTCACTCTTTCTCTCTACACAGAAACCCCATCATCTGTTTCTCTCTTGCTCTGTGCATATACAACAGCATCACCACTAACACATCTTTGTGAGACTAGCTGAAAGGGTACTCACTGCCTTTGAATAGTTCACACATTGCTGTGCACTAATAAAATGAACTCTGCATTCTGTATCTGCTGATATAGAAATGTCTCCAAACTTCCCAACAGAGTCAGGCTGGAGTGTGCCCTGTGAGGCTGTGTTGCAGTTATTAGTGCCCAGCTGCAATGGCTACAAGCAGCAGAGCAGGAGTGTCTACCCTGGAGTCTCCATCAGATGGCTGCACATGAAAACTCAAAGATTATTTCAAATTTGACGTTTCAAAGGCATCTGATATTCTGAAGATCAACAATAATATAAAGCAGGTGATACAACAGAGGGGAGCCTCTGGCTCTGACAGGAAATGTAATGCATACATATTTAGAAGAAAAGAATCTCCATGGGTGAAATTTGGAAATTGCTTCACTGCAGTGATCATCACAGCTTCACAGACAGTGGTTTTATCTACATCAATCATTTCTAAATTTTTGGCTTTAGATCACCACGTTGTTCCAGTGGAAGTACAAGCCTTCACATAGCAAACCTCCTGACAATATGAACAGAGTTTTTACGCTGCCTTATGAATTTCCTTAGAAAAGGGGTGATGGCCTTCCAGTGATCTCTGCTCTCCAGCAGCACAGAAAGTACTGCTCTCAGGTTGTAACTTAAATGCCAAAAACCAACTCACATAACACCTTTCTCACAATAAATGAACACAGGTTTGCATTTATATGGGTTGGTTTGGTTTGTAATGAATGATGAAAACAGTGTTGATGGTTCAAAAATAACATATTCTAAAACATTTTAAGGATGCCGAACTAAATCAAAATTAGCGTTCTAAAACTGGTAATGATAAAATATGTACTTTAAATGGAAAATGTTAAATTAATGGTTTGTGACAATAAAGAAACACTGAAAATACATCAGCTCTCATTTCACACCTTCTTGCATAACAGTCCTACACTGGCAGTAGGATGGCCTCCCACCTCCCAGACACTGAACACAGTGAACCCAGAGGAAAGAAACCCACTGTTTTCTGCAGCTCTTGGACAAGCTCCCGAATCAGCCTTCAACAAAACTGTGGGGCTTTTTTTGTGGTTGTTAAAAGCTTCTGTCACAGGCTAGTTTCCCGTCATGGCATCTCCATTTCCTCCCAGAAATAAACTCCAGCTGTTACACATTTCATGGGAAGGTGCAGTTAATCAGTACCTCTTCAACCTACCCTAACAGCCCCATGGGTCGTCCAGGCCCAGTGCTATACAGGAAAAGGGAACAATTTCATAGCTGTATCCGCACAAAATCTTTCCAAAACTAAACAAGTAAATGGCACTCTTTACCATGCTTTACTCTTTATTCATGTGGTGAACCCAGAGTTTCTCAAAAAAGTGTCCATCCATGTAAGGTATTTTTTCCATCTCTACTGTGTGAGTTAAATAGCACCCTAACATCTAAACAGTACATCAATGTAATGTACACAGCAGAGGAGAGTAAGCTTATTCTGAAATTAATTAAAGAAATAATAAAACATAGTTTGAAAGTGGTAGGGTTCCTTCTGCTAAGACTGAGATCACATTAAGTTTAATGCAAATCATCTGCTCTGCCATGAAGGGGAAACAAACCTTAGCTGGAACACACCTTTCATGTTTCAACCTAGACCCAATAATGCAAAAGCTTTGACCCCTAAACTGAAGCCAGCTGCTCTTCTGGTCATACAGCAGTTACACACGATACTTGAGTGCATTTTGCAGCATGAATGGCATTTTCAGTGGTCTGTAATGAGTAGAGTTATGTAGAAAGCACATTTCCAGGAGTTTTACCACAGAACACTGGAGAAACCAGAGTATATTCCACATTGGGAGAGTTCAGGCATCTCCCCTGTGCTCGCTGCTCCCGCAGAACCAGCAGTACCCAGCCCAAACTTGGCAATGCTTTCAGCAACACATGCTTATGCTTTTGGCAGAAGGGAGCTGACCACTTGCAGCATCAGTGTCCTTTGCCAGCTGGCCAAAGAGCACACAGATGCAAGGGAAGCAAATTATCTGCCCACTGGCAAAGAGAAATGCTGAACAGCACCTAAAGAGAACGTGGGCCTGTGCACGTGCGCGCGAGTGCGAGCGAGGGTGCGAGTGAGCTCACACACCCCACACCTGTGCCCTGGGACAGGGAGCAGCTCAGTTGAACTGCACAAACTGCCTGCTGCTACTCCTGAGCTATCATTTTCTGCAACGCTCTCACAACAATGAACATGCACTTTTCCCATTAAAATCTTCCAAGCTGAATTTTTAGGATTAAACACAAAGACTGCAAGGACGCTAAAGTAAATTTTTATAAGTCTGAAATCAGACCCCTTGAAGAAGTGCCGATACAACCACCTACAGGATTTTAGCAGCCTAAGGTTAGCGTGTCTTTGCATCCTCCCTCTTTTTTTTGTCTCTTGAAAAATGAATGCTCATGAAAAAAAAAAAACACTACATATCTATATTTGGTAAAATACAAAAAGCTTTCTGGATTTAGAAGATAGATAGGAAAAAAACTCAGAAAAATTAATGGGACAAGAATTTGCAGCTGATAGGTTAGATTTAGCTGAGAGATGGAATGTATCTGTAGATTAATTAGATTCTACAATCACAGCCCCTTTTCATCTGCACACATCCCACCACTGTCATTACATGATCAACAGATTTTAAAGAAAACTATGCTTTTCACTAAAAAATGCTTTGAGAAATTCAAGAGAGACTATACATAAGGTTTAGTTTACTTTTCTAAATATTTCTTGAAAATTGTACATAAGGCAAGTGCACATTTGTTGGCTGTAAAGGTGTACAACAGCAATTTTTTGCAATGACAGTGCAGAGAGGGAATATGAGATCTGTGTGCTAATGAGCTGACACTGCAGAGGCTGGAGCAGTGTTAGTATAGTGCACTACAAGTGCAGAGCAGAACGACAGACGTGGGCTATTTCTAGGGAATGTGATCTACAGAACTATACACACAATTCAGCATTAACACCAACATCCTTCATCAGATTATGAGCAATGCATGGGAGATATTGCTTCAGTGACAAATTTATATCTTTGAGTTGTCATATTCATATTGTTCTGAAAAAGCTAGCTCACTCCCTACATGAGCATTTTTAAAGAAAATATAACCTGATTTTGATTTTATAAATTCATAGGTCAATTCAGCTTGCTTTCTGTTTCTACTGATAGCAAAAAGCTGCATATTTTAAGAAATGTAATAATTTCCCTGGAGCCAACTGATAAACTTCAATTCACCTTTAAATACACTGGAATTTTCATCTGTGTTTGCATTTGTTCTCTGTTAAGATATCATACAGCTAAATAAATAAGTGGGCAGATAAATACAGAGTGGATAAATACTGTATGAATGTGTGTAAATTAAATATACAGAGAGAGGCTTGGTGCTAGCAGCGAAGCAGGGAATACATGTACATAAATCAGATTATGCATCATTTAACTGAAAAAGAAATGAGAGGGAGGGGCTTAGGGCAGGAATTTTCTTCTGCTTCTAAACAAGTTTGTTCCCAGGTTGGGATATTGCCAAATCAGCCGTAGCAGAGGTGGGCTATTTTTCTCAGGCTCATGAGAATACTTCAGAAGAGGTTTTTTTCCTCCTCTGGAATGCACCAGATTGCATCAAACGGGATGTGCAGCTGCACAGTAAGAGCCCAAGCCTTTCTGAGCAGAGCCCCCTCAATCCCTGCACACAGAAACACTTACTACAGTCATTATCATACAAATCAATGCAAAAGAGAATGAAAAGTATTATTTTATGGATACTGACTAGTACAGGCACTAGGCTCAGGCTACACACGCTCTTTCCTTCAATTGCCTCTCAGCTCCTGTACCTATCCCACCACAAATTCAGCCTCAGCCTCCCCCCCAGTGAAGGCAGAGTCATTGCAGGTTTCTCTCCCATGGAACCCTGCCAATTGCAAATATTGATCAAACTGCTGTGTGACAGCACTGGAGACAATATATGCTTATCTCCAAGTGAGGTAAAAATGTTGTGGAAAGAATTCCTTCATGGATATGGCAGCACACTGAAATTATCTGCCACTCCCATAGGAAATGAGGATATGGTTAAAGGCTGGAATTTTGGTCAGGTAGTGTGAGGAGCTATTAATTCATCCTAATGCACTGATACACATAAGTGTTCTGATTTTCAGAGAAAATTGGTACCAAAATCAAAAGAATAACTGTTCTGATGCGGGTTTTTGTATTTTGACCTGCTGAAGCTTATGACTGGTGACTTGGACTCGCCGTATTCTTTTCTTATCAACAGTATTATGAGAGGGTTGACACAGTACAGATAAGGTCACCTTTTCATTTTCTTTCACCTGTTTCTTTTTTCACATCTTCTGTTCTTAAATAGGTTACTGTAGGTACATCTGCTTTGGTCTACAGTTTCTCCAGAGATTTAAGTTTTCCCAATTTTACTATACTGGTAATATGGGTGTTGGAACAAGCAGCTCTGTACTACAGAAAACCATCCCACTTTACTAAAATTGCCACAGCTTTTAATAAGCATTGACAAAAACCATTAGATGTCAGAAGATGAGTAGAACACTGACTGAATATACTGAACAAGTGTGTGGATCACTTCTGTTGGTGGGGGAAGAGCTGGTAACAACTTTTAAAAAACAATTAATAATTAATCACCCAAGCAGTTCAACGTATTTAGTTTAAATCCATATAATTGATATTTAGGAAACTGTGCTTGAGATGCAGCCTCTTGAAGGGATTACACTGATTAAGGATTAATAGTCTGATGTTTGTTGTAAGAGCTGTTGAAGCTGGATAGGATTAGTAAAATAAGATGCAAAGTAGAGACACGATTTTATGTACCATTTTTTCCCACTTTACCAAGTATTTTTACTGTATATTACATAATTAACCCCCTGCAAAAGTTTTAAAGGTTCTACTTCAAAGTCCTTTGGAGAGTGTAACACTGCACTACCAAGAAGCAGTCACATGGGGGATATGTTAGAATATCAATCCAAAATTTGTCCAAATATTTCCTTACTGTATATTTTTTAACCATGAACTTTCTCAGAATATACAGTGGGACAGAAATGTAAGAACTATCCTATCTCCTGCAAATAAAAAAAAAAAAAGTTATTAAAAACATATAATTGTTTTAAAGCAAAAATTACTATTTTTCTGTACTCCAGTGCTTCATTATATCAGTACAATGCTTCCTCTTTGACCATTTTACACTGTGAGTATAAACCTGCAAACTGTGAGAAGTAACCTGTTCATTATGTGAAGTTAGTACATTGCATTCAGCAGTCCATTAGATCATGTGCAGACATATATCTCCACATTGCAAAGTGCATTAGCTACCTTGGAAGAGGACTCCTTTCATTTTTACTAATTTACAATAAAACTTGTATAGAATCAAATTTGGATACATCAGTAAAACAAATATCCAGGAACTACTACTGGTAAAGGAATGCTTTTTAAAATGCAGAACACGCACAAGTCTTTCTGAAAGAGATTTTGCATCTTAACACCACATTAGCAATACTCAAAGTTCTATTTTGCATCTTCTGTTAATAAAAGCTCAAATTGTATGTGTGCACTGTTAGTGCAGAGCTCTTTCTCCTAACGCCAAGTATTCTGATTCCATTTTCTCTCCCCTCAGCTCTTACAGTATGTGTCAGTTTACAGTCTCCTCAGCTTTTCACAGGACTCTCACTGTAAGAAAACAGCTCAGTATTTCAAGGCAGATGAGGCAAGTAAGCCCCTCTAGCCTTCTCCCTCTCAAGGTCACTTCTAAACAGTGGTTTCTGGTTTTTCCCTACATAGTATATTATTTGCAAATTATGCCTTTTCACACAGCTAGGTTGTAGCCTCAACAAGGAAGGGATCTTACTTCAGCAGCAATTCACTGATTGCAGCTACACAGCACTGCTATATCAACAACATGGTTGTTTTCCTGAAACACAAAACTAAGGGGATGAGGTGGTAAGAGAACTTTTCCTAAGATTCCATATAATGCTGCAAATCTACTAAACCTCCAGTCAGTACACACATTTGTTGCACTATGTTGTATGACCAAGAATTCTAGGCTACCAGGAAGGAACTGAATGCAGGATAGATAACAAATTAATATATTTTTTAAAACCAGGTATTTACTTACAAGCATTTGTCACTGAAAAACTGTTGGAAGAATCCAAGTGATCTACGTGATAGTTCAAATGGAAGGGCTTTTCTGTGGTATTTTGGTTTGTGTTGTATAGCTGTACAGCAAATCGAAATGCACTGTGCTCCTGAACAGTGTTCCTCATGAAAAGTCCACCTAGGTGAGGAGAAAAAAAAATGGAAAAAAGGAAAAAGGTATTTCAGAATTAATTTTGAGGAGAAACAATGGCAATAAGTTATATTTGCCTGCTGCACACTGCAGGAGAGAAGGAACAGGAGCACCCTGAACGTGAGCACATAACTCTGACAGAGCACCTACATGAAATACATATTCCAAGTCCAAAGTTGGGCTTTTAAAGCCACACACCACATCCAGGTGCCCCCTGAACAATGAGAGTCGCTTGGAGCTGCAGGTGCACCTTGAAAACCAGGCCACTTCTACACGGATGCCCGCATAGAGATTTAAAAGTCTGACTTGGGGAATCGTGGCACCTAAATCCTGTCCAGACTACCGAAATATCGCCGCTGTAGTGGTGTGCGGGGACACGGCGGCGTGCGGCGTGGCAAACGTGCGGTTTCACGGTCTGCTGGAGCGATAGCGCGGCCGAGGGAAATGATGCTCTGAGGGACGGCAGGGAACAGCCCCCGCTGCACTCGCTGCCCTGAGCCTCACGGCTCGCTCGGCCCCGGCTTCGGGCACGTCGCTACAGATTCACGCCACGACTCTCTCACATTATGTGCTCCACGGGATGCGCTGCTCCAGGGGCACGGTTCCGCAGAGCGCGGACCCGATCCCCGCCGCTCGCAGGGGTGCGGGCAGCCCGGCGCCGCTCGCAGCCGCCCGCCGGCGCGGCCCGGGCACCGCCGCTGCCTCTCGCCCCCAGAAAGAGGAACGAAGCGGAGCAGGGCTGGCTCCTTCCCCGCTGCGCCCGGGCTCGCCCCCCGCTCCCCTCCTCACAACTTCCCCCCGGCTGGCGGGGAAGGCGCGGGTCGCGGTGCCGCGGCGGGCGCTTACCTATACTGATGGTGTTGGGGAACCCCGCCAGAGCCTCCCCCAGCAGCCCCGCCAGCAGCAGCAGGAGGGTCCGGGGCGCGCTCTGCCCCATTTTCTTCAGCCCCTGCGGTTCAGCCCCTAAACCGAAACTGGCGGCACAGGCATGGGCGCAACTGGAGACTCGGAGCGGTGTCAACGGTGGTGGCGATGCTGGCGGAGGTGGTGGGGAGGATGGTCCCCCTCCTTTCGTCTCTTTTTTTTTATTCTTTCCTTCCCCAAATCCCTCTGCTCTCGTCTTCACCCCAGTCTAGCAGGGCTCATTGGCTGCGAGATTGCCTTTCTCGCCCGTCGCCAGCAGCCCCCCCCCAACGCAGGGACTTCCCCCAAAGATGGTGGGTAGCGGAGCCGCCGAGGCTGCTCCGCCCGGGCCGGGAGGGGGTTATCGATCAAACTTGGCGTGAGGCGGGCTGGCAGCCGCTCCGCTCCGCTCGGCCCGCCCGCCCAGCCCCGGCGGCTCCGGCCGCGGCTCAGCGCTCGGGGCTGCGGTCGGCGGGAGCGCACCGGCCTCACGTGGGGCGGCCCCCGGGCTGCAGCTGCCCCTTTAAAGCTGCATCGGCTCGATGTGTGTGTGTGTATGTGAGAGAGAGTGCGGTGCGTGCGCCTGTGGGCGGGCGGGGGAGGGAGCGGGGAAAGGAAGGAGGGGCGGGGAGCCGAGCCGAGCCGAGCCGGGGCCGGCGGAGGAGGCCGGGGTGCTGTGGAGGTGCCCGCGTCCTGCCCGTGGCGGTGCCCGTGCCCGGTGGGCGGTGCGGGCGCCCCAGAACTTGCGGGCCGGGAGGCAGCAGAGGCGGCTTGGGGCCGGGGGCGGGAGGCCTGGTGATGGCTGGGGCAGGCGGGTGCCGCTGGGCCCCTCCTGAGGGAGCGGGCTGGGGACAGACGTGAGCGCAGGGACTGCCGAGGGAGGGCTGGAAGGGGGCACAGCAAGGGATGCCGAGGCACCGTGCGTCTCCCGAAGGGGCTCCCGGCCCTGCGCCCGAGTTCTCCCCATCCCTCCTCCAGTGCCAGCGCATCAGCAGGGAAGCATCATCCGCCCACAGTGCTGTGAAGTGAAAAAAGACAAGAAGAGTTGAATCCCACACGAGGGAATGTTAGGTCCTTCCCAACCTCCTCTACGGAGGAAAGGAAGGAACTCAAAGTCTCCCGTTTCATCCTTGATGCTGGAAAAAGACACAACATGTGTGTCAGCTGATGAGCTGCCCCAGCACAGCACACAGGGCAGGGCCAGCCTGGTGGTCGCAGGGGAGCAGGGGGATGGGTGGCAGACATCCCGTGTGTCTGAGCACCAGCCCTCAGACACCCCTCATATCCACAGGGAGCTGCTGTGTGTCTGCCTCAGTCAGGTTCTCTGTGGTCTTTCACCCACCTCCTTGACACTTCACTGTATGGATCCTACAGTGCTTTTCTTTTTGCTGCTTTGAGGCTCACAAAACTGTACAAAATGGAGACAGAGAAGCAATTCTAGGTGGAGTTGTCCATCTCGTAGGCCTAGCAAAGTTCTTTCCTTAATACTTGTTTTTCCTCTGATTTCAGCAGGTGATTTTACCTTGATGCTCCTCTGCTTATTTTTTTTTTTCTTAGTCTTAGACTGTGACGTTATTTGGGTTGATGTTCAGTTCAGTTAGAGATAATATTAAATGCAGTTGGCTTTGCATTTGTAAAATTATCAACCAGTGCCACTGGCTGTAGCATCATGTAAGTAGTCAAGGTGTAAGATTGAAGATTGCTGCAGATTACTGCACAAATGCTGATGAACAACATCAGAGATTCAAACCATTACTTTTGAAGGAAGCCAGAGGTAGAGGTGCAGAGCAGGGCACCACAGTCATGATGCAGGAGTGTAACACATGCTTTTAGTGACATGTGTGATACCTGCTCACTCCAAGGTGCATACTTTGGTTGCTTCATGTGTTCCTTTATGAGAATCATTCCCAGAAGATGGAGACTGTTCTAGTTCAGGCAAAGAGTAGGGTTCAGGCTGCAGGGTGGATGGTAATGCTCCCTATTTAGATTGAGATGGCAGTTGTCACTTTATCTCTCTTTAAAGAAATTATTTTCTGTATGGATAGGTGGGGTATAAGGTCCATGATTATATTTGTAGCACTCCTCAAGCTCAATGCCCTTACACATATTACCTATGAATCCTGTAAGCATCCCCTGAGGCCTGATTATATTCTTCTTTTACAGATATAAAAATTTAAAAATCAGGGAGAGCCACTGGCCCAGCTCACCTAACCAGGAAGTTTCAGACCCAGAATTAGCATCTTCAGCAGCAGCCTGGCTTTGCTGTAGAGTGCTCTGTTCACAAATGTCTTTTGGTAAGGACAGCAGATCTGAAAGCTACAGACAGGTACAGGAAGTTTAGACATTAAGGACAGTTGTCAGAAGCATGTTCCTCTTAGCAAATAATTTCTCTGTCTTGTTCCAAACTACTTACCTTTTCCTATTCTACACACCTCCAGCCTATTTCTAATGCATTCTCTACAAAGTCCTGCCGTCCTCTTTTTTTATGGTGTGCTTTGCTAGCAGTCCTTTCTCCCTGTTTACTTGCTCTTGCAAAGTTCTCTCCATCTCTGCAGCTAAGGATTGCAGGCTGGTGGCCCCCTGCCACACTGACAGCTGATGGTGCACTGAAAAAATTATGAAAGAAATGATGTACAACATTATAGATGTTAGAACAAGGGAGGAGATAAAATAGCTATGAATGAATGTGGCATGTGTCAGTTTCACACACTGCCAGCAGGGTGGGTACCTTGTCTCCAATAAGATGGTGCTTCGCAGTCTAATCTACAAATGGACAGTCTTGTGGTGGTCGAAAATATATCTGTGCTGAGAGACAAATTTCCATTATCACTCACATTCTACCTTCTGAAGCCCCTCACATGTTGTCGTTATTATTCTCATTAGCATTTGGAATGTGCAGTTTGCTTTTTTTGTTTATGCAGTCAGCCTTATGGCATGATTAGCAGGTAGAAATGGCACAACACCCATTCCATATGGACTTTGGAGAAATTCAGAGACCTCATCCCAGTTTATCTTTCTTACAGTGAACCCAGAGTGTCCTGGGACAAAATGGTAGATTACTTGCCTTTATGTGGACATCAATGCTATGGAAATATTTTATTTACTTTGCTAAGGATGCTCAGTGACTTGAATTAATGAGTTCCGTGGTAACTGAGGCCATGCCAGATGCTTTCCCAAACCTTCCCTTAATAAATACAACCAAGATTTTAGAGGATAATCAAGCTTCATGTTTAGATGATTTATAGTGTTCTGGGACACTGGGGATTCAGAGTATCTACCTGAGCAGGAGAAGGTAATGATTTATAATTAGCTAATGTGTTTTCATTGTAATGTCTATTAGTGGATTAGAAAAATGCTCTGGAATTTGGGACACAGCATTCTCACTGTGCTTTCTGATGTTACCAGGCTAAACCCATAGTGTTAGCATAAAGTCATGGCAGAATCTACAGGATTCTGTTACTGAAGCTTCACCCTAACTGCACTAAGCAGACTTTATTACTTTTGTCATTCCTATTTCTAATTGCAAGAGAGAAGCTCAGGCAGAGAGATTCTAACAAATATTGCGTTTCTCCCAGTGTGAACCAAATAACGTCATAATTGTTAATAAAATTATTATCAAATGTGTCTTACACCTTTTTTCGTTTGCTTGTTTTAAACCAGTTATTTCTTCATAAAAGCAAAGGACGCACAACTAACCAATCTTTATGTCAATGTCAGCATGATTAGCTAAACTGATTAATTCTACAGTAAACAGTTAACAGATAGAGTGATAGTGGGGAGAGACAGACGTGAGGATGAAAAGGGATTCAGGGACAAGATGAAACTACAGATAGAAGGAGTCAAGGGGAAAGTACAGTGTCAAAAGGGAAAATGAATACAGACCTTACAGCTTCATTTTGGAAAACAGGTCAAAAGTACATCTAGTTAAGATCTGATTATGAGTGGCCATAGAACAAACTATTGAAGCTCTCCTGTTTACCTTTCATTACCAGGCAATAACAGAGACATAAAATGAAATTAGAAAGCTGCAAACGAGAGACAGTTTAACAAATATTCTGCTGTGAAGTTTACAGCTAATCTATAAAGCTGTCTTCTACACAATATTCTTGCCAAAATAATTGTTTTTAAAAGTTGGAAATTTTATGTGAATTAGCAGGGTAAATGCATTAGACTATCTAGTAAAACGCTGTAGGGATTAATATTCAGAATTCATTGCAAAAAAGCTGTTCCTTGCTGCCTCAAGAAAGACTTACTGCTCTTATTCATTATGAGAGTTTACAGTATGTCTGAAGTTCTCTGAAAGTTACTTTTTAATGGTTAGTTTTAGAGACAGGTTCAGAGACTACTTGAATCATTGATTTGTTGTTATTCGTTTTTCCAAAGAACAGTTAACAGGTGAAATCCTAAAACCACAGAGATGTGTAGTAGGTTTATTACCCCTATCATTGGAATTAAGATTGTACCAAATACATTCTGGCAGAATAATTGGGTCTGGCACATAAGAATATGTTCATAAGAACATGGAAGGATCATCAAGGTTTGTATAGGAAGAGGGTCAAAGAGGAAACTTGTTCATAAATAAAAGTCATTACTCCATTACTGGAATCTTTTTCAACTTTAGGTAGCAGAAGCAAATTAGTCCAGCAACTTTTATCAGAACTGTACATGGACTATAACAGTAATAACATATCAATTACAATTGCACAACTAAGACACAAATGTGGAAACAGTCAGTATGGACAAATATCTCCATATTTCTTGGATTTGTGGTGTCTTTAGTATACATACTTCTAATTCTAAGAGCTACAGAGCTGTGCTGGAAATGTAGTGTTATTATAGTGCCATAATGTCAGAACCAATTTATATTACCTTCTGCTTTCCGATTAACTGTACACTAGGCTCTGCTGCCATAACACAACCCTGCAATTCTTACTTAAACCTGTACTTTGCTGTGCTCATCTATATTTATTACATCAGGAAGCAGTAAATCAAATAAAAATGTGGTTGTATCCCCTATATAATGTTAATAAAGTGGATACTCTCTTTTTATTTTATACCTGTGAATACAGTTTTCAAGAAATCTTGGGCATTATATTCAATTCATGCTCATTTCAATTGTGAAACATCTGACCACTGAATATTTAATTTTTTTACATAATTACTGAAATATATTCTCCTTAAAGACAATCTAGTTTAGATCCAAGTAGTGAATAATCACTTCAGTTGACTGTTTGCCAACCAAAAGTCTATTTTTCTACCTGTGTGCATTTGTATATTACCATAATTTACCACATTTCAGCTCAAGTCTGTAGGAGTGTCTTCTAATGAAAATGTCTTTGGAAAACAGCACATAGATTCTTAGAAATAGATGCTTAGACAAAAAGAATTTAAAATTTTCACTAGAGGTTTAAGGATTTCTGATTTTTCTTATCCACTTGATCAGACAGATATTCCTATCCTCCCCTAAGCCAGCAGTCTGGTAGTTATAAAATTTTCAGAGTTATGCAAAAAACTGACATTCAGTTCTCTTTTAATTTCAAAGAACCCGTTTTACATTTGGTGTGAGCCTTTGCAGAACTAGGGTATGGAATCAACTCTCTTTTTATTTAGAATTCATTTAATTAATATAAATAAGGTATTAGTTAATATGGGAAGTAAATTAGACAGAAAATGAACTTTGTCTTCTTCAGTCCTGGGGAACATAGTTTGTGGGACATTGGTCTCTCCATTGCTTTGTCACTGCCCAAGAAATATCACTTTGAATGTGAAAAGATTTCCTTATGTAACTGCTATGAAAAGAAAGCATTGACTTAGAAGAAAGAGGTCCATACAGCATATGTGGTAAGAATGGGTGGCTCTGGTAATTTAAGACCTTTTTATGCCTCTCACTTGGAGACCTGCCTACCATCCAATTCCAACAGCTCGAGGTCTAACAAGGTAAGAAATGGAAGAAAACCACCAAAGATGGGAGCAAACTGTCAATACAAGGAATTTACAGAGGTAGGAAAGAGAGCTAACAGCTGCCCACAGCCCCTGTCCTTTAGCTGCCTAATTCTCCAGGTATCTGTCCCCTTGGAGAGAATCTCCCAGAGAAGAGAAGAGAAACCAGATACTCTCCTCTCCTGAGCTTGGTAATTTCTTTTCTTTCTTAAGTACTAAGTAATTTGTGCTTCCTAGCAACTTATGGGAAGAAATTCTATAAGTAAAAAGGAACAAAAAGCAAGAAACCTAACCCCCAACAAAATCATACATTGTCACATTGTGAAGGACTTAAGTTGTCCATCTGCACAGAGCTGAATTTCATCCAGCATGATTTGTTTCATTGATTTCAGTGAGGTGAACTGACAGTACACGATGGTTACAGTTGTACACTTAGGTTGTTGTGAACAACAACATGATTCTAATAATCCACAGTGTTTGGGAGAAAAGCAAATCCTTCAGAAACCCTAAGCCGCTCAGAAACCCAGTGGCTTATTATTTGAAAAGTTTCGATATTAACAATATAGCCAATGTTAACAGAAGTATTCTCATGCTTTATGAAACTTCCATCTCTAATTAAAAGTTGTTTGGTTTTGTAAGTCACACCTTGTAGCAATTGTTCTGGGTCTTGATAATTACAGCATAAAACTGACTGCCTGTTTGATTGCTCTTTCAGCACAACAGAAGGCATAAGAAGCAAAAAAAAACCCCACAATTGCAGAAGGGTTTTGTAATAGCAATTCTCACCTTATATCAACTTGAAGAGTCTTAAGCATTTTCCAGAAGATATGCAGTGCTCCTTATATAGCAAACCAAAGCTGACTGGCAGTAGATTTACTCTCCTCAATTACCTTTTGTGGATTCTTCAGATGTAGACCAGAAACGTCCCAAGGAGTCTACAGACCTGATTCACAGGAAAAGAGATATTTTTTTATTTTCTTCTGTTAGATGTTGTTTTAGTAGCAGTTTAACCCAAATTTGCTCTTGAACATGTGAACTGCTAGAGTCTTCTTTTGAGTTCTCCTGGGTTCTCATAAACACTCAATAGCAGCTAAGCACTCAAACACTAACATGAAGGTATCACTGAATGTCTATTTTTAGGAACTTGGCCTAACTCATGATGTTGCTAAAGTACCCTACTTTTGATGATGAAGCTCTGTTGTTTATACAACTATTGCTTTCAGGAAGTTTGAAAGCAGAGTCCACAGTGTAACTGGCTCAGGCAAAGTCAAGGAAGGGGCACCCATCTGTTTGGTGTTCACAGTCCCACTGTTCTTTCTGTTGCTTTTCAAAATATACTGGATCAAATCCTAATCCAGTGTAAAGCACCTTAGATCAATGAAATAAATACTGCTATGGAGTAGGGAAAATGATCTCTGTTCAACTTTTCTGTTCAACTTTTCTGCAGTGTAAATGCAGTAAATATATTTTTCATGGCACAAAAATTCTGATCAAGGCTGCACACCCTTGAGTGATCTATGTGTCAGATTTAACTTCTATGAGACTAAAATTTAGGCTTTCACTCCTTTAATTTAAAAATTATTCCCAAATCTTCAATTTAACATTTTTTTTACTGTTTAGCTTACTTGTATATGTACTCCATGAAGAACCCTGTTGAAAGAGTAAAAAATTAAAATAAAAAAGTTCTTGCTTCAAATTATTATTTTACCTGTTATATTGCATTCTAAATATAAGGAATATCAATGTGATCAAATGTGATTTTTGCCCTTGCTACTGGAGGCTCTGGTGCTACAGAGAACTGTTTAGAACTGTTTAGAATATCAAACCATAACGGATGCTCAATCTCAGATAATAATTTATGTCTTTTAGCAAATACAAAACAATGAATGCAAATCAAGTCAAGTCCTTCCTTTCCATGAGTCAGATGCTATTTCCTTGGTACTTGTGATGCAGAAACCTAGAGTTTAATCTAAAAACCATTACATTCATTAAGCAGCATTCTATTGACTTCAATGGTCTTTGAATAAAGCTAATAGCCCATTTTGTTCCTACATATCCATAGTGTTGAGATACAAGGGAGGCTAGGGAACAGCAGGAAAGTAAGGACTAGAATTTTTATGTTTAAAATAATTCATAAACTCTTGTTCATTATACATTGGAAGGTTTAAAAAACAAGAGCATAGATTTTTAAAAAAAATTTTTTGGAAGAAGAAAGTGACAGAGAGATCACCTTGTAGCTCTACCTTGAAACCCATTTACATAAAAATCACTTATTTTCAGAAACAACAGCACTGCCTCCTGCACCAAAGTTATGACACTGACTTGGAGCAGCATCCACCTCCACAATTACTTTCATAATCATTAACCAGTTAATTAAATTCCCCAAAGCAAGACAATTCAGGGTTGTCCTTAAGACCTTCTTGTTAATCAGCTGTAGGCAGTTAACACATAAGGGTTAGCTAAGAAGTGGCCAGTCTTACACAAGGTTTCTTTGGGGCTCTAATACTTAAAGTGTTATGTAGTGAGTTGAGGAAATGCAAAGACATAATTTTAGACTTAAATTTGAAATTTCTCTCTTTTGTGTTGCAAAGCAGACATTATGCATTAGTTTGACATACTGCTGTTATTTGCAATGTAATCTTGTATAATAATTAACTCCAACTGATCCACTGCAGTGCTTTAGCAAAGTATTGGGACCTATTAAATTGGACCATGAATACACAGTTGCTTTCCTTATTTCTAACATAATTATGCTGTTGAAGAAAAAAAAACCACCCCACAGATTACTGGAAAGGCATTGCTAAATAGATCCTCTTGCTGCTGTAAATTTCTGGAGTGCTGTTATAAGATTTTGAAGTATTAAGTATATATGAAAAGTGACATACTGGAAATCTTTTGGAAAGCATTTGTTTCTGTTATTCTTTAGGGAAAAATTCTGCTGTCAAAGGTGGAATCCAATGACAGCAGCACCAAAGGATATGTTTTCAGTGCAATCTCATTCATAGCTTTAGGTCTACCCCATTGCTCCAATTTCACACAATCCCTTATGCCTAAATATACGTGAACCTTGAACCTGGCTTTGTTCTTGCAGCTGAATTCAACCTCTAAGTAGAGCAGTACTCTGAAAGTTTTCAGTGAGGGGTTTTGCTTTAAGGCACACACGAAGTCATGCGTTTGCTGTATACATCTGATTGGATTATGGATTCAGCTTGGAGGATAAATATTCTCTCTTATGGATTCACTAATGTGTTGAGATAATGAAAAACAAGTATCTGTGCTAAGTAAGGAAGAAGCAAGGCATTATTCTAATTTTTGTGAATTGAACCATAATGACTAGAGTTTTTCAAGATTGTCATCTCCTGGGCCCTGTAGTTTCTGAATCATTTATCTCCCACTTGGCTCTTGCTAGAAGCCACCTGCCAGAATATATACCTCTGCTCAGTAGATGACCTTTGTCTCATATGCTCTGTCTCTCTGCAGAAGAATGCTGAGATGTGTCACCTCAGCCAGCTGTATTGTTGTAAATACAACAATGGGTAGCTGTAAAATATGGCTCAGAGTGCCAATAGTTGTCTCAACTCCTGTTCAGCCAGCAGTGGCAGATCTGTGTACAAATAATTACCAGCCCAGTGGTGTTTCTCTAACAGGGCAGTTCACATACAATTTCTGGGGAGAAGACACTGCTTAACTGGGAAAAAGAGACTCAGGGATGACACTGTAATTCAGAGGATGAAAAAAATTTCAGAAAAGGCAGAAATTGTTCCAGAACAGTCTGTGAGTCAATACTTACCGAAACTTCAGTTACTGACAGTTAACAGCCTGAGAAACATCCCTGCAGAACTACTGTCAACCCAAGTAAACATTGGGCCACGATGGACATCTCCACATGGGCTGTATGAGTGTGATCATGTTGTCCAGATACCTTCTGCTGTTTTAGTTCAGGCCACAGCCTCCTCAACTGCAGCAGGAGCTTTGCACAGGCTAAAAGAGCTATTTCACATTGGAGATGACTTTGGGAAGTTAGTAAGTGCTGAGATTGGTACTTAAAGCAAGACCAGAATCCAGCTGTTTCACTTGTTCTCAGTGAATACATTTTCTATACTTTGCACAATAATGAACCAAAAGTCAACAAATCTCTGTATATTTTCAGGATGGAATATAGATGACAGTTTTTCATAACAGATTATTCCTATAGTTCTCATATTTACAAATAGTCATTGGTCCCCATAACTTTACAGTCACATATGCCTTGATTATGTTATATTTCAAATAAGGTGATAATGATCTTCTAAAATAGATACATGAAAATAATTTTGTTAGAACTGTAGCTGTAAGCTAAAACCACAAAGATCAGCTGACAGCACTTCTCACATCCGTCAGCAGCACTCATTTTGATGACAAAACATAACTAAAATTTCCAAAATTGGTTCATCAGGGAAGATCTACCCTCTCAATTTAGTTCGTGTTCATCAAAAGACTTTTGCTGAATTAGTGAGGTTTTTGGAACATACAGGACCACTTAGACTACTCAAGGCAACAGGAAGCTGAATGGCAGCTCTTAGTAGCAACAGCATTTTTCAAAGTTCACAGACTGTCTCAAGGTCAGCAGACTAGATCTAATTGATAAGTCTAGAAATATAAAAATATATATAAAGTAAGTTATATGAAGTAAGCTTGAGATAAGTTCTGGTCCCCTGTACAGTGAATTAGAAACCACCACTGACATCAGACTGGACTCCAAGTCATTAGATGTCAAATGCAAAAAGGAGGAAATGCTATTCTAATTTTATTTTGATTAGGCCATGATCATCACAAGTGAAAAACCCATGCAGTACATGTATGGGTACATTCCCCACAAAGGAAATTTATTTCTAATTCAGAAGGTTGAGTACTTTCAACTGACCCACAAATAAATACTTCACAGCAGCTTTGTGAAAACAGAATTGTGGAATGCTATGTATCTCTTGATTACTTGTACCAAACATATTCCTTTTAAGATTAAAAATGCACTTTCAAGATCTTAGTTCTGCCAACTTGTCTGGGGCCCTGAGAGAGTCAAGTCATGTCAAGTCATGTTCTCTCCCTTCCCAATCTCACAACCAAGTAGAGTCTTTAAAGGCTAAACAAGGCCTTCAATGGTTCCTGTGTGATACCACTGCCTTCTAATTGCACCCCCAGTGACATCCTTGCAGCCTGGAACTTGGCAGTGAGGTTTATTGAGTGTAACACACTGAAACTTTTGAAACTTACAGTCCTGTTGAAGTTGCTTATAAGAATCTGATGTCATGTGGAAGCTGTGTTGGCTCTCTCTGAAAAACAAAGCTCATTCTGAAACAGAAGCAAGAGAGAAATGAAAGCCTATTTTTGTCACAAAAGGCAGCAAAACTGATTCTTAAAAATGTGAGCAGTGCTGCTAAGTGGCTGTGTGGAAGGAATACATTTTCCACTCTGGGCAGTAATGCTCACGTGGGGCTTAGTGTGTATTTCAGCTCAATGGCTTTTCCTTCTATTCAGTAGAGCCCATGATTCCATCAGCTGAGTGGAGGGACATGAAGTGACCATGAAGTGGAGGAGTTCGAGATCCTGAGGGCAGCAAGGAGGGCACACAGAAAGCTCACTCCCCTGAACTTCAGCAGAGCAGACTTGACCTCTTTGGGGACCTTGGTAGAGTACAAGAGAGCTGGAGAGGAACTTTTGACAATGGCTTGTGGTGATGGATCAAGGAGGAACAGCTTTAAACTGAAAGGGGGTAGATCTAGATTAGATATTAGGAAAAAGTTCTTTCTTGTGAGAATGGTGAGGCCCTGGGACAGATTGCCCAGAGAAGCTGTGGCTGCCCCATCCCTGGAAGTGTCCAAGGCCAGGTTGGATGGGGCCCTGTGCAAGCTGGTCTAGTGGAAGGTATCCCTGCCCGTGGCAGGTGGGTTGGAACTGGGTGATCTTTAATGTCCCTTCCAGCCCAAACCATTCTGTGATGTTATGATTTCTACTCTAAATCAAAAATTGATTTAGAGATGAGAAGTAGTTTGATCTCAAAAGCATCTCTTTTATTCCAGGAGCAGCATTAAAAGGAAAGGTGTTTCACATAAACATGATAATATTCCTTATCTATGGATTCAGATTTAGAAAACTGCCTATATCCTTGCCAATCCTTATGCCCCTTGCCTAATGCTTTTCAGTGTTTCAAAGACATCAATAGGTATTCTCTAAATAATCTGTTTCCTGAAAAAATATGGGAGATTGAGTTAAATAGCCTTGCAGATTTCGGGAAGGTATTTCTGTCTTCAGTAGATTTTTTTGCCAAAGAAAGGATTACAGGCCTCAGGATATGTCCCTACAGTTCACATGAAAAGTACTGAGATCATACCATAACAATTTAGGAAGCCAAAAAGAATTTAGAAAGAAGCAAAGGTTAGTTAATATTTAAATATTTTGGTTGTTCAGCTGTAAATTCAGACACTGAGCACAGATTAACTGGATTTGGAACCATAGAAATGACTGTAACACAGCAAGGTCAGGGCTGAATGAAATGACTAGAAATCGATCAGATGTGTGAAGTACTATGGGGGAACAGGGCAGTTAATCGTTTCAAAACTTTACCCTGTAAAATGTACTGTACAGGATCGATGACAGAGGAGATAACAGAACAAACAGACTACCTCTCTTCCATACAAAAAATATGCTAGATTTGTGTTTGGTCTGATTAATTCAGCAAAATTTGTGTTGTTCATTAATGGTGCTTTAATCCAAAGGCAGAGAAATTAGCTTTGGGAGCCTGGAGAGGGGCTGTACTTCTTTTAGACTTCTAAAAACCTATATGGATATGAAGTATGTATTCTTTGGGTGCAAGAAATGCTGACTGCTTGGCATTCATTTATTGGCAGTGGGATATGCATCTACAAGCCCTTTTGCCTGCTAGCACCAAGAGATTAACAATGCACCAATTCTTTGAGCCTTGGGGCCTGATTCTGTATCATGGACGTCAATAGAAGCTTTGTCATTGACCTCAATGGGCACAGGCTCAAACACTAAAAGAACACATTATATGATACACTTTTTTTTTTTTAAAAAAAAGGCTTAGCAGTTTTGTGTTTGCACAACCAGGGGTGACTGACTGATGTAAAGAAACTGAAATAGAGAGATGACAAACAAACTCTGATTCCCCAGTTAATCAACTGACTCTACACCTGAACACAGTTTTAAAGCAGTCAGGATATCTGCACTGAATAGCTGCATTTTGCATTACATTTAAACTGTGAATACCTCCTGAAATCAAGTTTCTAATTTAGGTACCTGAAAACAATATAAATCAGTGAGGGCAGCAGAAATTCTGTGACTCGGAAGCTAGGTGACTTTGCATGAAATATAGATGCAGGAGCCTATATGTAAGCAGGTCTGGATTAGAGAATTTTGTCTGCTGTATACTCAGGGCAGCTCTTCTCATTTCTCTGACATAAAATTCTCTGCCTCCAGGAGTCCATCACTTGAATGAGGTGCTCAAATAAACGTGAGAAACTGCTGAGAGCAACTGTTTAGCGCTATATTCAGAGATGTAAGCAAGTTAATGCCTACACATAGAAAAATATATACTTTGTAACCACATATAGTCAATGGCTGTGCTTTCACCTTCTACCTTCAGCATTAATAAGAAACTCTTTCAGTTTTCCAAAACTTAATCTATAAAGAGAACAACAGGGCCTGTATATACATATTCATGTGAAAAACCCTCCAGAGGAATTAAAGGCAAGAGAGCTGTTCATCTTCCTTACCTATTGAATGAATGAAGTCTCGGCTCTCCGGGTTTTTGAAGTGTTACTGGTCACCTCCATCATACATCATTGTTTCTGATCTGCACCTGAATGGTTTGCAAACACTCTGCAAACACTGAAAACAGCTGTGTGAATACTTTCAGTGAGAATACTTGTTTGCTCAAATACTCATGATATCTTATTTTCCAAAAACAGTCTTGAGGGAAAGAACATTTATTCTATTGCTGGCATCTATAAAACAGGAAAAGAATCCTTCTCTAGCCCTTCTAGACAAAAGTTGAGCACGTCAGCAAGGACACTCTTTAGTGGGGGGGAATGTGGGGGGCATAGAGGGGATGCTGCAGAGGTCTCCTCTTACTAGTAAGGGTTAGAGCATCAACTTAAAGACACAAACACTTTTTGTAATGCCAAACCCCAAAACATTTTCTCAAAAGTCAGTATGATTATCACATCCCAGTGGTGCAGAATGTTTAATGCTGAGCAGCTAGCACATTTTATGAATTCATCACTTTGCTGTTGAACACTGGCATGCACTGATAGCTAGGCACAAAAAGCTCCAGCGCTGTACAGAAGTGGCATTCAGCCTTTGACAAGCGAAGAGCTACTTTGTCATCAAACAGAGGCTCACAAAACCACGAAAGAATGGAGCGCATTTAAAATAGAGAAGTGTGTGCAGGCAGTTTATGCGAGAGTTAATACACTGCTCCAAACAAGGCAGCAGAATCTTTAGTCACACAGCAGCATTTCTCAGGGCACAGATGATGCCCCAGACTCATTGGCTTTCTGTCACCAGTCTCAGAGGACAGTTCTCTGTAAGTCAATACAGTCCATATGTGTGTGGGCACAATCACACCTCTATTTTTTTGTTTTAAATTGCCTAGAGGCAGCTGCCATATCACCTTCAAGTCACTATGTGATGTCTTAATCAAATGTTAACAAGGAGTGTGAGGCAGCATAGAAACCACAAATGGGATTCAAAATACTTGAGCACCAAAATATGACATCTGAGATATCAATAACTGGCTGCAGTTTTTTGTTGCCTTTTGCATGCTTTTCTTAGGTAGGATGGTATCTTTATTGCTTATTTCTTTTGAAGGAACCTGAAAATATATACCTTTTAAGCAAGACTGTGGTTTTAATAGGACACTTTTGGTCTATTTTGCATAACTTTATGCTGTCTGGTTGCCTGGATTACAGTGGCAGGTGAACAGAAACCTGGGGTTGCTGCATTCTAATAATCTCTAAAGCTTAGAGCATATTTTGCCGTTTTTAAAATATGAATTTTGGTTACAACCCAACCTTGTCATCCTTTCATAAGCAAACCTCCTACTGAAGGATCAGTGGGACTTCTGAATATTAAGAAATAAATGGAAACTTGCTATTTTTTCTCTTCAGTTTCTAAACTGCTAGTGGAAAATTGTGTCAACCAAGGAGGGAGAGAAGGAAGAAGGAGAATATGAGGGAATGTGATCAGAGCTAGATAGTGCAGCACGCCAAATGCTTCCCAATCACCCTTTGGCAGGCTGCTGGAATGTTGGAACAGCAGCCAGAAGCATTAACATTTGCAAGTGCAGTAGCTGCAGTCCCTTGTGACTGAGTTTTCAAAGACCAATCCCATTCAAAAATACCATTACAAGCAACAAATACTGTTGCAGCGTTTGAGTGTATTTACACAAACACATACAGGATTTTTCATACCCTTCCTTCAAAATACAGAATATGTTCAGAATTCTCTTTACTGAAATATTTATGCCCAGTCTGAAAGGGTGAAGGGCACGTTTTTAGTACCTACAGCCTCTATAAGATAAACACAAAATTCTAGAACAGCTGGTGCTTGACAGTGGATATATTTGTCTCTTGAAATTTTGTGTTAAGGAGATTTCTTCATTAGTACAAGAACCTTTTTAGTATTCACTTGCAGATTGCTTTTACTACTTGGTTCAAGGCAGTGCATATTGCTAAATATGTTCTCTTAACATAGTAAATTGCACCAAATTGTATTCGTTAGCAGTGAAAGCTGTTTTCAGACTCAAAGTAAGACAGTAGCAATTATTAGTACTTCTTTTAGATAATCACATCTATTGACTTAACATTTATTTTTATTAACCCATATTGCACATGCATATATTTCTTTTTATTTTCTTCTGATGTTTAAACTAAACTGTATTTCATCTTCAAAGAAATGAGGATTTCAAACATCAGCATTTCCCTTTTGAGCCTAGCAGGGAATTTGTTCCGGAAAAGAGAAAGGATGTACTAAAGGACTTTCAAAACTTGACTGGAACAAACTGTTTTGCCTTATTGCTACATTATAGTATATATTATATTTGTATATATTGTCTGATCCAATATATACAGTCTGGTCCTTCAAGTTTGGTGGCAGCCACTGCCATTTTATTACTGTCTAAATGACACCTGACAAGACAGAAGTGTCATTTAAAATACATTGCAAAGAGTTCTCTAGCAAGCTTTGAGATTAATTACTGTGTTGAGTGAGATTGAAGCTTTAGTGGCAATGCTGCAAAGGGCCCTGGAAGAATTGAGAGAATACAGTCAGTTTATGAAGTGAAGTAAGCATTACTGTGAGCATGAGAAAAATCAAGAGGACTTGTATCATTAACCCCTATTATCAGGACCATTTCATGAAGAATTCAGATTCTTTTGGTAGTGAGATAAATAATTCATGTAGCCAAAATATTACTAATCTCCTCTACAGTAAAAAAAAACCTGTGAAGTACTTCCAACAAGTCCTTTTCATTATTGGAGCTGTTAATTCATAGAGAATCAAACACCTTTTATGGCTGCTGAAGTGATAACAGTTTTTAGTAGTACTGAGACAATAAAACTGGAATTAGTATAGTAATATTTGCAATATTTCAGTTCACACCAAGACACCTAAATCATTTGTGCAAAACTATACAGTTAGGATGGGATAAGGTGCAACAAATACTCTTTCTTTGTATGTAGCTTTTATCAAAATCTGTGTGAGAGAGTTCTCTGGAAAATCCAGCTAAATAAAGCAGGTATAGAGCAGCTGAAATAAAGGACCTTTGGTTATTCAGTGATTGTTTAGTACTTACTTGTCATGGTGCTTTCAAAGGTTGGACTCAATGGCCTTGAAGGTCTTTTCCAACCTTAAGGATTCTATAGTAATTTTTTTCATAGCTTGTCCCTTTTCCCCAACCCAAAGCTAAACAAAAAAAGACTTATAACCTGTCTGGTTTTGCACTGGCATTCTTCACTTCATGTGTTGTGTCTTTACTTTCTTCTGGTTTGTCTTTGTCCACACACTTATGTAGCTCTGTTTTCAAGGAGCCAACAAAACAGGACCTTATCTCTGCTCTGTTCTGGAGGTCTTACCATATCTAACACAATGGTGAGACTGTCTGCTGCAGCTGGTGAAGGCTTACAAATATTTTAGGGACCAATTGAATTCCAAGAATGCAACCTTAAATAACAATATAAAACTCAAAATATGGAAAGCATGGAACCTTCACTGTGCTGCAAGAACACCAACAACAGTCCTTACTCTCCAGAAGCAAAGGGAAAGATGAATGTGCATCCCTTCCTCTTTCTGTGGGATGAGGCATCATGCACCAGGAAATAGGAGTTGTTCTTTTGCATCTGTCATGGGTCTGGATTGTCCACCTACACTGACAGTGTGCCTCCAAGATCCGAGCAGCTGCCTGGCAGCTTGGTGAAGGTGCTTATGCTCATAACAAAATGCAATTGGTCTTCCCATGAAAAGCTGCTAGAAATTCTCCTGAAGCAGTCTAGATGTGTTTCATTTTGTTATATCTGGGCACAATAACATTTTTACTTATGTTAATTTTAGCTGCTTTATTTGCTGAGTTCTTTGAAGTGGGTTCCTTTCTGCTCATGTGTTTCATTCCTCAGGACTGCACAGTGTGGTGGGGGGAAGAGTTATGTCAGTGCCACTTGCCCAAGGTAAGACATTGGACTTGCAGGGCTTAAACTGCTTCTGAATGGAGATGTTTCAAGAGATCAGGGATACAGAGGTTTAGGTCAGATGCTGATGTCAAGGTTGAAGACTATGATGATTCTCTTGAATGAATAATGCTGGAAGCTGATTTATCTTTGGTGATATGTTTTAGAGGAAAGCAGCTTTTTGAATTTATATATTGCTGAACCCACAAGGAACTTCAACAGTCCAGAGCAGTTTCTGCATCTAGAATGATATTTCTGGCTTAGCCCTGTTGTATGTTGTACACTGAGTTTGTTTTAGAGGCTTTTTAATGCTGCCACTGCAAAACAATTTCTTGCTTCAGCAGCTCTCAAACTTAAATTTTAGCCCACAGTGCTCAGTCCACAAAACACAAGACTAGCATTCAACTCTGAAGAAGATCAAAGAAACAGATCTTTGGATTCATTCACAACTAATCTAGGCTCTTAAAGGCAATGAGACTAATAGTAGTTAAAAACTGAAGAAGAGAGCTCTTGTGAAGACAATTTTAATACATTCCAGGTGTAATAGCATTGAAGTCAACAGTTATGGCATTTTTGAACTGACTCCAGTATGTTTATTTTGTAGAGAAAATTTCCTCACACTAGAAATCATTGTAAGATTAGTATTAATCTGACTGAAATGTCCTGAGCCATCCAATTCTCTGGTTAATTCTATTAGGCTGCATTTTCCACATGCTAGTTTGAAATGTTATCACATGATGACAAATGTAAGCTTTTTTATTGGATTTATGTAAATCCTTTCTTCACTGAAGCTGTGGGAAGGGTTCTGCAGTTGCTTATGGGATCCACACATTGAAACAGATCACAAATTCCTTGTAAGAGATGGGGTTTTCTTCAAAGTCAGAGACTTCCAAATCTTTTTCGTATTACAGCATCTTGTGAAATGGCAGAAAGATTTCTATCTGGGTCTAGCCTTAAGAAAGAATGGTCTTTCAGAGAGAAACCAGGAATGAAAAAAAAACCAAACCAGATTTAAATCCCGTTTTATCTCTCTTGTTTGGCTATTTCCTCTTTAGATTGTGAAAAGTCCGAGGTGTTCTCATGCACATAGCCTCCACTTGTTCTAGTTTCTATTTGAGAATTGTCAGATTTAAAAATCCAGTCCTTCCAGCTATACAGTTAAGGATGAGACAGAAAGAACAAGGAAATTTTGTCTGGATGGTATTTTCCATACCTGGATGCCATTTTCCATACCCGGACACCAGGCAATTAGATTATTTCATTTCAGACAGGTCTTAATGAAAAATGAACCCACCCTGAAAATTTCAGCTTTTTAGAATAATCTATTGCATTGGGGTTTTTTTTTTTGGTAAGGTTTTGTTTGTGTGTCTGTGTTTTGGTGGCTTTGTTTGTTTATTTGCTACAGTTTTTGTTTTGTTGTGGATGTTTTATTTTGGTGTTTGTTGTTGTTTTTTGTTTGATTGTTTTTTAGTTCATTACACAGCAGGGCTGTGCTCCAGCTTGACACTCCAGGGCTCAAGTACAACACACATAATAAATAATTAGTGCTGCCTTCAGGTACAGTATGGACCCACTGACTGCAGTGGGGCTACTCACACTTGAGGTCAAGCATACACTAAAGTGCTTTGCTGGGGCCTGTGTATCTCAGATGAATAGGCTTTTCTTCCATGAATTTTCCAAGTTTCCTTCTTAAAGGTCAAAGAAAAAGCCTGTTCTATTTCCTACTGAACTTGGTGGACCTTTTAAACCATATTATATTCATTCTTAGTATATGTACTGAAAGTATTGAACATTAGTTGACCTTAGTCACAGAAGACTCAAGAATACAGTCCTGTAGAAAAGTATGTTGGAGGTTAGGATTTTTCCTGGGTTTTTTCCTTTCTCTCAGGAAATTTTGTCTCATTAGTTGACTAAGAGATAAGAATGATATTACTTAAGAGACAAAAGAAGAGGCAGAGGTGGGAGGGAGGGTATTGCTGACTACTCTCTTACCTGGAGGGTTTTCTCTTAGAACGGGCAGAAATAACTGAGATTTTGGCTGGTGGCTGAGGGGCTGGCCTTGGCTCCTCTCCCTGGGATGGGAGTGGTGTGGTTTTTGGAAGGGATTCACATTTTCCATTCCAAGAGAGGTTCCCGCCTTTGTCGGCAAACACCTGTCCTTCAATCCAGGACTAAAGGCTAAAGGCTAATTACACCACCTGAGATCTAGGCAATTTTGTAAAATTTCTTTGTTCTTATTTATTTAGCTGTTTTTAATCCAAAGGCAATGTTCTATTTGGATGTGAAGATTCAAGTAACACTTTCCAAAATATGAAGGCTAAATGCCACATTTACAATTGTTTCTGAAAAGGGTTGACCTTTATTAAAGTTACTGAGTAAATACAATTTTGAAGGCTTTGTTTCTGTTGTAAATTAAATGGTATGTTTGTAGATGGAAAGGTCAATTTTCAGTAAAGCTGAACTTCAGAAAACATCACCTTTCTCAGCTAAATCAAAGGAGTTAATTAATTTTACAGATGAAATACATAATATATAATTCTCTTATCTTTGCTTCAAAATCAATTGTTTATGACATAAAAAGGATACACTTGTCATCATTAGGTGTAAATGTTTGCTGCAGCAGGAAATATAGACTTAATCTACCACACACAGCTTTATAAATTGTGTGACACTGAGTTCCTCTGAGAGGTTGTGTGTAGGGGAGTGTTTGTCCAAATCCTATCTGATACCAGACTTATTGCACTTAGCAAATTTATTCCAACTTACATGAAACTCTAACAGTTTCTATTAACAAAAAATGCACTAGAAAAATCTTACTAGACATTGATACTGCACTGAGAGCTCTGCACTTTAACTCTCTTCTTTCTATGCTGACCTTAACTAAAATAAAATTTTCATATTTAGTAATTGTTACAACTATCTCAACATGAGACCACAAGTACTCATTAATAAGCATCATCTGAACCAGTTAAACACCTGGGTGTATTACCTGGAAGGAGGCTGGAAGGCTTGAACTTTCCTGCCTGGCTTTGTGCTAGGTCACATACCAGGGTCTGGAGCCTTTTCAGAAGTACTGGGCGCCACACAGTCACTTAAGTTGTTCATTAAAGACAATATTGTTTGCTGCTTTGGACAGAAAATTACTGGACTAAGAGGTAGCACCACCTGCCTCTGTAAGAGCCTTCAGCCTCCCTCTTTGTATGGCTTTCCAAAGTCAAGGCAGAGGGGGAACAATGGATTTGCTTTCTCTAACATCCCTTTAAAGCACTGTGTTATACACAGCTGAGCTTTCCAGCATGTTTCACGGGTGTCTCCAGAAGAAAGACATCTGAGGTCAGATATGAAGAAGATGCTGGAAAAATTCAGAAAAATTGAGATGTACCATGAGAGCAGAATGATAGCAAGTTGAGTTCCTTGTCCTATGCCTACTGGAAATGACCAGGGATTTCTTATGGATCTTACTCTCCTTGATTTGGACTGATCTTGTGATTTTTTTCCCTAAGTGCTATTTATTATTTATAGCCAGATATTATTTACATACGGTTTATACAAATCTTATCTGGTAAAATTCCCCATGGAATAGATTCTTTAGGACAAATTCCATGTGTATCCTTGTCTTCTCTGAAGTAAAAGTACTAGTTTTACTTAAAAGCCATTTAATTATTATTGTACCTCTATTCTCTGTACAAGCAGAAAATATCTGTCAATATTTGTTCTTATAGAAAGGTATCATATGGGAAAAAAAGAAGAGAGACTGTGATGAAATTGTATGAAAAGACAGTGAAATTAAACCAGTTTGTGTCAAGCAGAGAGATTTGTAATAAGCATCAACAACAGACACCTTCACTATGGGAAAGGGAATCCTAAAAGATAAACATCAAAAAATTGCAGGCAAATTTTCCAAGCTGCTTCATCTTTTACTTCTATAATGGAAGCTGGCTGACCTGATCCTTCACAGTGCTGTTTCCACACTTAAACCTTGCAGCTGCTACAGATAATCTAACCTTTAATTTTGTACTGAACAATATTAAACTAAACAAGTCATCTTGCTCTAGCAGAGAGCTAGGTCAAAGTGGTTCCTCTGCTCAGAGTAGACTGGGCAATTTGGCACTGGGGTTTAATCGAGGTTTCAACAGCAATAGCAAATACACATTACTATCTTGCAGCAAGCTCTTAACACAATTCCAATACTACCAGGAACAAAAATAGGGTTTTGTAACAGTCAAATGATTTATTAACAATTTATAATGTCCTGCTCTCCTCTTTGATTTCCTGGTGTGCTGTATTCTTCATATCCAAGCAATTTTGAGGTAAATACTCAAAATTACCTATTGAGTTCACCTATGATAAAAAGAAAATTGCACATTCCATACCCTTAAGAGATGCTTTACACAAAAGTATCACCAGCCAGCATATATAGGAAGGTATACATATATGGAAGATACATATATATGGAACAGTATGCTATTAGGGCTGGTATTACACATTGATTTTAGTAGAGGGCCCTAAAGTAGACAGGAGATCAAGAGAAGTTTTAGGAGAGGTATAGGCAGTGGGAGTTGAACCAGGAGACATAGATTGTGATTTTTCTGACATTCTCAGTCCTGCCATTCCCCATCTGCTCCCATAGCACATAGAGAACCTGCTCACTGCAGATTCACAGTGAGACTTTTCACTACATTGTCCTCCCCTTATGCCTCTCTTTACCTATGTGCAGAGCAGCTCTTTAGTGAACCTGTGCCCTGCAGCTTATTAAATCTCTCATTTAGAAAGTACAGCCCTCAGGTGATATCACAGATATTTAAACAGATAGAAGGGTGGTAAAGGATACTAGAAATTAGGGATAGCTGTGGGCACTCAATGGAAGCAAATAATCAGTGCACTCAACTACATTTTGCCAGTGCAGGCAATATATCACAGCAAAACACTGAACTGTATGAATCCTGGGATCTTCAATCAGATATTGCTCATTTAAAAATGGAACTGTGCAACAGTGGCCCTATCTCTTGTACTCATTTTTCTTGGAGCAGCAGTCTGACATTTCAAAAGATGAGAAGTACCTTTCAGCTTGAATAAACTCAGAAATATATCTGTAAACACATTTGGCCTCATCTTTAGAAATGTCACTTTTCTGGAATGAACAGCATGGATACAATATTTGTGTCAGTGTCTGGACAACCACTTGTAAGACAGCAAGCATGTTACAACATTCTATACACTCTAACTGCACTTTTTTGCAAGTACAATAGCTATAGGAAGAGATACCCATTACACCCAACATGACTAAAATAGTTGCAAAAATAGGTAAATTATAGATTCAGTAGTGGGAAATAAAACTTCCTTTATCTCCTCAGCCTCACAGTAATCAGGTCTCTGGCTTGCTGGTTTCCATGGAGGAATCCTTCCTGACACTAGGGGACAATTGTGTTCATTCATTATTGTTATTCATTGGTGGCTTCCAGTATTGTCACCTGAAATCAAGTTCTTGCTCTGTTGAGCACTATCGATGGAAAATGGCAGTTCCTGCCCTGAAAAGCTTGCAGTCCAGACAGTCAAAACAAACATGAAGTGAACGACTGCCTATAAATAATATTAGTGCCACTGCTTGATTATTGAGTTTACTGCAGCAGTTTTTAGCCTACGGTCTGTGAGCTCCAGAGGGTCATGGTCTGTAAGGGATCCAAGTAACTAAGGGAGAAAAACCCACAAGGCTTAACTTTACCTTACCTTTCCTTTGGAATATATTTAGGGCCTCTATATTAAAAAAGCTTGAAAATCACTGTGTATGGGTTGCCACAATCAAGCCTGTGATTTATAATACCTAGAGACACATCAGCTGACATGTCTGGTTACTGCTCACAGGCTCACACACCAGTCTTGTCCCAGCCTCTTTCCGCTCCAAGGCTGTGACAAGGAGTAGAGAAGAGCCAGCAAAGTGCAGAACCTCCAGGTTTCCCACACCATGAGATCCCATGCTCAGAGAAGCCCTGCACGCATCTTAGAGCAGCACACGCCCACTACAGCGCCTCAATCTGCCATGAACACCCTCATCTTCCTTCTCCTTGTTGCATAGGATTCACATTTCATCTAGGAAGATGAAACTCTCTGTGTCTTGAGTATTTAAATGGGAAAGCTCTCCTTAGCACTTGCTTTCTTCCTTCCTATGATGGAGGTACCGGACAGGAAAATACTCACCAGCAAGTAGCAATTTACTCAGTGGGAGCTACCAAGTTAATCTGCTTGAAAAATACTCAGCTGCAAAAGAACCTCTCTGTTCTGAGGTTCCTGGAGACCATGAACTCTGACAACAGGTCTGCCAGTGTCACCGGAGGCATTCTTGACTACTGTGTATGAGCAAGCCACCCACACACAGAGGAGAAGCACTTGGCTTCTGAACTGAGGGTGTTGATTAAAGCCAGGGAATCTCACTGGTGGTGCATTAGCTTCAGGCTACACATGGTACTCTCTGGTATTTTTCATAAAGAACTTCATTCTCTTACAGTCTTTCAGAGAATAAAATTTTCACTGATCTAATAAAATATGCTAAAATTGCTTATAATGGCACTGTTTAGGATTAGGTAGGAAGTCATTATGTCATAGTTTACAGAGCTAATGGCTACTATTGAGCGTGCATATTGTAAGCTAAAATGAAAAGGGAAAAAATTACTTTCAGATGTATTTTCACTGTATTTTGTAATAACAACAATATATCAAGCTTTTTAATATTCTTTTCTCATGACTGAGTGAACCTATTTGGTTTGTCATTGTACACATGTAAATCTTACAGTATCATTTGGCAACTGTTATGCTCAAACTGGAATATTCTTATTTCTTATTCTTATATCCTGCTGCTTTGTCCTTTAGCTAAGGCTGACAAGCAATAAGGATGACACATGAGAAATCTGCATCCACTCTGAGAACATTCTTACATCCTGAAAACACCTGCTTTGCCTTATGGCCAGAGGTATTGAACTATTCTGCAAATGTGTCCCAATGTAAGATTGAATTTTGATTATTTTCTCTTTCTAAAATTTCCAGTCATTACAGGAATTCCACAATTTGCTTTGGCCAATGCATCCGTCTCCCTCTTCCCTTTGTTGCTGTAGTTTTTGTTGTACATATATATATATATATATATATATATATATATATATATAAATGTTTATGTACACTCATATTTTTCCTGCAGAGAAGATAAGAACAGAGAGCTGGTAAGGCCTTTGTTGTTGGTATAAATTAAAACTTGGCCTTGTTAAAACATATTTAGGTATAAGGAAGATCAGATACTAATATGGATAATATAACCCATCTGTGGCAAAGGTTAATGGAATCATAGAATGGTTTGTGTTGGAAGGGATCCTACAGATCATTTAATTACAGTGACTCCATGGCAGGGACACCTTCCACTAGACCAAGTTGCTCCAAGCCCCATCCAATCTGGCCTTGAACACTTCCATGAATGGGGCATTCACAGGTTCTCTGGACAACCTGTGCCGGTGCCTCACTACTGTGTTTGATATCAGATTAAAGCCCTGAGTATATCCATCTATAAACTGGAAACAGCTCATGGATAAACCATGTCCTTTTCTTACTGGGTACTATTTGTTCTGGAAATGCAATGAAGTCTTGATCAAATGCTTCTCATATTTATGCTTCCATTTCACTGAAATTAATTTATCCCAATGAGAAAGGCAAACAGTGTACAGGATTACAGGATTTCTTAAGGAAGGACTCAAAATACATCTTCTAGTCTTGAGTAAGACAGCAATATATATATCACAAAATAAGCATAAAAGGCAGAAGTATTCAGGGAAGTTTATTAAATGAAACAAACAAAGATGTTGCAAAACATCTTTTAAATATTGAAACCAAAAATGTTATCAGACTAACCTACACAGCTCTAGCCCAGGAGTCTTAAAGTTGACTGAGGTCACAACTGAAAATAATAATGTTAATAGACTTTGACAACCTGAGATATTATCAAACAGCTGGTGATTGCCAACATGATCTCATGAGAAAGATGATGCAGAGAATTACAGATAGGTTAGTCTGACATCACTGACTGAAATAATAAACAGTTCATTCAGGACTGTGTCAGCAAAGCACCTGAACCCAAACACATAAGGAATGGCAGTCAGCATTCCTAGAAGGCATATCTTGTTATTTTGGCAGAAGTATGTGCCTGGCTGACAATGGCTGCTCTCTTGATCTAGGGTACAGAATTCTTCAAGCCATTTAACTTAGTACCACATCAAGTTTTGATTTTAAAATGCTTATAATAGCAATGTAAAATGGGAACCCTTAGGTGGATTACCGGCCTATTGACAGATCACAGAATGTAGTTACTGAGGGGATATCAACTTTCTTGCTTCTATTGGTAGCTTAAGGACTAATTTGTGTTCCAAAACACTTCAGCATTAACTAAAGAAGCCTCTTCTTCATGTGCACTGAAAAATTAACTTTGTAAGCCACAAAGGTGGGGCTTAAGTTTCATTTCAGTGAAGTGAATGCATTTTTACAGCTTTTACCTATCTCTAACATAACACATTTCTTTCTAGCCTTTAGATGCATTTCATTTTTAATCTAAGATTGGTTTATTGGGCAGTGGAACTTCTTTGATCCTTTAAACCAAAGTGAAATGGAAGACAGACTTGGAAAGCACTACCCCAGATGAGATTTGGCAAGGAATCAATATTTTACAGTTTAAATATGTATTAATCCATGGCAGAACTAAACCACTTTAACTTTTTATACTGACAGTATTTTACCCTTGTGAAAGTGTATTAAAAGTGTATAAAAACTGTGTATTATGGAGTTATTTTGCTGAATGTTATTTATGATACAGTTATCTCACTGGGGAAAAGCAATAGCTAGTGATATCTGCCCAGGGAAAAATTATTGGGTGGTGGTTTCAAAAGAGCTTGAAAGATTTAGGCAGTCAATTCTCAGTGAATTGGGAGTTATGGCAGGAGTTACAGCTTTAAATCATATAAGCAGTTTTGAAAATCCAGCTCCTCCTTTCCCCTTTATCTTTAATTGAGTTCATTTGTCTTTCATTTGCTTATTGTGACATTCTCAGGCAATTTGAAGCTGCTTCAGAAATAATAACAGCCCAAATAGATATACCCAGTCTTGAGCTGTTAGAGGTGCTGCATAGTGAGGAGAGTTGGTCTGATGGATGCCTCTCTAATTTACTCCCTTGTTGAACTCACAAAGAAAGCAAAAACTTTCATGTTAGCAGCTACCAGGTGCAGAAGCAGAGGCAATAGAGGTGATGGAGCAGCTGGAGCAGAAACAGCAGCACTACCAGTGGAGCAAATCCCCTCTGGAGCTGCTGGCAGTGCCCAGCATGGCTCTGTACTTCCACCCACAGAGCCTAGAGCCAGGGTGAAGCATTGTGTATATTAATATGCATAAATCTGAAAATGTTTAAAGTTATTTTAAAAACCCATGAAATAGTGTAAGTAATATGTGAAATGTCTCAATGAATATGTTCCATTCTCTCCTTTCTTGTTAAGCCTAAATTACAGCTTGTGGTTACCAGAAAAAATGCATGCCTTCCAATTCATGTGTCCAATAAACAAATGTACTCTTTTGTTCTACTTGACTTAGGTTCAGTCTTTAGTGTTGGAAAACAAAGTTTTAGGTCGCTAATCCCACTTCTCCTTTATGTGACATGGCTTTCTATGAAGTGTTCTTCTGTTCCTGTTTCTGTGCTAGGGCACAATCTTGCTGTGGGTGTTACACAGTGTTACACCTGGGCTGATTTGCTCTGTGGGGACCTCTGTGATGTGCTGTGTACAAATGCTGCAAAATAGGCAAGCTCATCAGCTCTGCTGCAGAGGTGAATGTATCTGTATCAAATTACCAACTATGCTTTGTGTCTGGGCTAACATATCAATCCTGGGGCTTCATTAGCTGTTACTTGCCCCAGAGCAGCCTGCCATGCTCTTATAGTCTCTGATAAGCCTTATTAGATCTCTTGTCCTGAAATCTTAGGATTCAAACTGGGTGTATTTGGCAGTATACCTCGAAGCAGCTACTCTCATCTGAGCGCCATCAATACATATAACTCCACTGAAATTTCAGAAAAGCAAGTAGTGCAGAAGTGATCTTAACATTTTTTATTCAGAATACCTGCCAAAGGTAGAGCAAGTATTGCAGTGGGGGGCTGCATGCATCATATATGGCGGTATTTTACATTTTAAGATACAGTGTGTGAAATCTTGATCACAGTGTAGTGACTGGCAAAGCTCCCACCCCTTTCAATAAGGTTAGGATTTCAGTCCATAGGGTACCAGCATTTAAAGCTGGTAATTTTTATAACATCCATGGGAAACTATACTGGCTGACTGTTCATCCTGGAATATATTGCTGTGAAGGTTTTTTGTACTGAATATTTCTGCTATAAAGGGGAAGGGACATGAGCCACCCTTTTGCTAAGATGGAGAAAAGCCTTTGTGTGACTGTCAGTTCCTCATGTGAAGGTATTTGAACCTGCACACAAGTCTCTAATATGTGCCAGGCAGAGCCCAAAATCCCCCTGGCACAGCAGCCACCTCCTGTCTGTGCTGCCTGCTGGAAAGATGGGGGTCAGTTTTATCCCTTCCTGAGACTGTCACGTGCACACAGAGCACCAGATGGGGTCAATGTCCCTTTTAAAATCAGGTGAAGGGACACTTGACTGAGTGTAGAAGGGTTTTTAGGGATGCTTCACTTGGGATCAGTTGCCAGTGGCTCATATCAGTTTCACAGTAGGACCAAAATAATTCAGGGATAGGACAACATGTGAGTCTTAGCACAGTGCTCTCAGAAGCATCTCCTCAGGGCAGCTCAGGGCTGGAGAAAGTTGAGCTCCATCTTAACAGCCCAGTAGGACAGCATGGGTTGTAGACATGAGATGATTCCATACAATTGTTTCTGAGCAAGCTAAAGTAACACCAGACAGTTTCTGGAGCTAAAGTACCACCAGACAGTTATGAATTGAGCTTTCTTTTCCTATGTATTCCTATGAAATATAAGATATTTCACCATGTTTTGTTTATGTGGTAGGTTAAATTTATTTGTTTGTTATATTTTGACATATTTATAAAAGTGACAGTCATCGACAGAAATTAACTTTTGCTTTATTTTTAAGAAAGATATATTTATAAAATATGAAATGTATATTTATTTTTATTAATTTGTAATTACTACTACATTTCTTATTTATTATACTTCATATATCTTGCAATGAAGCAAGATACCACACAGAAATACCAAGTGATCATCCTTGAACAGGCTCTTGATTGCCTGCACCTGAGTTTGATGACTACCTCTTTCCAGCCTCTGAAAGTTGATGCATGGATGTCCCTAGCAAATGCTGTTGTTTTTTTACTTGAAAACACACTGAAAGCAATCAAGTGCAACAGAAAGTATACTGCAAATTAAAAATTTTTTATAGTCCTATCTTCTTACCAGTTATTGGGCTGATGTCTAAATGCTTTATATAAATGAGCCATATCTAAGACAACTTGCAGGCCCACGTATAATTATAATACCTTGAAAGGTAACTGTTGGTGATTTTTCTTAATACTTGCCTGTTCTATTACAGCAAAACAGCAGCTGTCTGAAATTTCCTGGTGATTAATGACAAGCCTTCCTCCCCTCCCCCCTATCTAATACTTATTTAAGCAGCAATGACTGACAGGGAGGCCTTTCCCAGCAGTTAATTACCAGATAAGCTGAGTATTGGCACATTTAGCAGAAAAGAAACAGTCTTTCCATCCGTCATTATTGCTTAAATATAGCCCAAATTGGTGCATTGTCAATTCTTAAGTCAGACCTGCAGGGAATATTCATTTAAAATGTGCATATAATAAGATGTTTATATATAGAGGATATATTTATTTGAAACTATCCCTCCCTGAAATCAGTTGAAGGATCGTTGCCAATGTGGGGAGGTAGAAGAGTGAAAAGAAAACCCACATTTTGATCCATCATGGAGTTTTCCCAGAAGCTTTTTTGTTTGATGGAGTCTGGGAATGATTCCTGCTTTGTATAGGATAAAACATGAATGTGATAACCCAACATTTAGCATTAGGTAACCCTGGAACAGATATTAAGTATTAAAAACAGGCAATGACATGAGCTCTGGATAATTTCTTTGAATGATTTTAAGAAAGTATTTTTTCCCAGCAGCCCACTCATGGTATTTTGCTGACATAGTGGTCAATCAGAGACACATATTTCAACTGCTTCAGTTCAGGACCAAGTAGATCCATTGCCATTTGTGTTAAGGTTGATCTAAGACAGGCACTGGCAAGGCCAATGCTCCCTCTGTATTCTTCTAGGGAAGTGGTAATTTGTGGTGATGGCACACAAAATAATAGTAATTTTAAGTCTTACAGCAACATGTGTCAGGGTTCTCTCATTATTCAGAGCATACTTGAGTTTTAAAGGCTTCAAAGTCAGGATCCTTGCTGTGAGAAAGGAGCCAGTTCATCAAATAATTCACTGTGACTCTCAGTCAGTCAGGATCTTCAGCAAATACTATTTTATATGCTCATTTTTGTCTCAGGATGAATACAGAAAGCTGAGGTACTAATTTGAACATCTTCCTCATGTTACATTAACTAGAGGATCAAGTCCAGATAACTCACTGTTCTCTGTGCTCATGCTGTTCTAGTGTTTATCTTTAGTGGGATGGGAATTAAAGTTTTCAGTCAGAACTAGGTCAAAAAAAATCTTATGTTTCTATCTGCTATTAATTGCCCCCCTCTTTTGACAGTTTTACCAGGTGTTAATTCTTCATAAACTGAGATTTGAACAGCTGCATTAGAGGTACTTTACTCTAGGCCTCTAACAGTACTTTTAAATATTTTATGCAGCTTCAGCAATAAACCTAGGCAGAATCTGCAAAACTTCATGGCTTCCCCTTAAATCAGTCACTGATTTTTTTTTTTTTTTTTGCAGAATGAAAATGACAGTACCTACAAAGGCATTGCAATTGACTGTTCCCCCACCCTGCTTTCTCCTACATTTACAGGGAAATATCCTGAAAATGTCAATTTCAGGATCTTTCCCCAGACAAAAAGCACAGCCAGAGCCCTTTGTACCATACAGTGAATGGCCAGCTGTGTGGTTGGATGACAAATACCAATGACATTAGGGATTCTATGACTGGCTACCTAAGCAAATTGTACCATTATGGCATCTAAAGAAACTAATGATCGGTGGTTTAGCCTCTGCTAGTCCTTGATCATGAATATGTACAGGCAGTTTCTAGCAGATTTTTAACATTAGAAATATTTTTGCTTTCAAAAATAGCAGATCAGAGTTAATGAAGAACATTCTGCTTGTAATAAAAAACCCCCACAAGACTAAATCAAGCCTTCTTATTGCCTAGAGAGATTTGTCTGTCTGAGAGCCTGTGCACCTTGGCTGTATCAGAACTGACAAGACAAGCGAGCCCTGCCTGTCCTTGATCTTCAACCCAGTGGAGACCTGGGACTCACAGTCCCCAGCACAGCAATGGCAAGGGGAATCTGAATCTCTGCTGTGCAACCATCCCCAGACCACCTTGGACAGACTAATCACACCAGAGCTGTTACACCAGCTTGCAAAGCTGACATCTACTCATGGTGGTACACTTACATCCTGGAGAACAACCAGATCAATTCCAGGAAATTGGCTAAAAGTGTCCTATACATTTTCTGATTATCTCTAGACCAGCAAAGTTAGGGTGAATCACTTTCTTACAACAAAAATACCCCTTGTGTCCCTGAACAACATCAAGCTACTCAGAAAAGGACTAATACTCTGTTCTTTTTAATGCTAAAAGCCTTTTGAATGCTAACAGTAGAGATCATTTAACTTGTGTATCAGAGAGTTGTTTATAGGCCATTTTGTGCCAAATATCCTTGTTGTAGTTTCTTGAGATTTACATACCACCTCTGCTTTATAAGTATGTACTTTTGAGGGGATCATCTTGAAGGAGTCAAAGATTTTTGAAGGAGAATCTCACTATATTGGGGCAGCTCATCTCAGTACAAATTGCACTTCAGTTGTTATTTGGGATCACCTTCATGAAGAAAACTCAGCTGAATTGCTTATTGAATAGATAGGTTATAATCTCCAGTATATGACATTGACTGCTACTTCCAAACTGGCCGATAGATGTAGGAGAAGGACTACCTGGATAATGGCTACTAAGGAAAATATTTTCTCCAGGCTCTTGAAGAAGATGCATGAGAGATGTCTAGCGAGACACCAGTGCAGGCTGCCTTGTCTAGGAGGTATCCAGTATATAATAGCCAATTTTCACTTGAATATCCTGTTTCTATGAGAAAATAGAAATTCCAACTTGTACTTTAGGACAAAGGAAGCACCAGAATTGTTCCTAAAAGCTGGCTGTCAATAGGCTTTTGATGCAAATGAGTATATATAGTTTATCTCTTATCTCACAAGAATTGTTGAAGTAGATTTCAACTCTGTAAATTAAATTTGTATATTTGCATATCCTTTTGCTGTATTATTAAAAGGCTGCACATAATATTATGCATATTACCAGTGTGTGAAGACCCAGAGTCCTGACCAGCTTTCTTCACTGTAAAAAAATAAAACAACAAAAGCTTGATGTCACCAAGCCTTCTGACTAACAGCTTTTAAATCACTAGTAAAAAACCTACAAGTAAAAACATCTAATAACCTCTGGAAATTTATGGCTCTATGCTGCAATGAAAGAATGCTGGGTTAAAATTTACAATGATCCTACTTTGTAGCATGTCTAAGCATTGAAATTCTGATTTAAAACAATGGATTTCAAAACAACCAAGTATTGAGCTTAATACTGGTATTTATTAATCGCACTTATTTTCAGAGCTGCCTTCAAAGACAAGTGATCAGTTAAAGTCAAACACAAAAATGAATAAAGATTCTTAAACAGGTACCACTGAATTCCTATCTATTCCTGAACTGCTGGCTACTGCTGCTGATCAAAATCCTCAAATTTAATTAGCATGAAACTAATCATCTGAAGTTGGAAGATGAAAATGTAGATTTACAGCTATCTAGTAGCCTTTCAATGGTGCAGTGGCTAGCACAAGGCTCTGGGGCCATGGGAACCTGGGGGACACTGCTGCCTGGCCACTGTCCTAGGCTCTCCTAAACTGTGCTGTGTCGCGGTGTTTGCTGAGCCAGAGCAGCATCCTCAGTCTTCCTCTGGACAAGGAGCTCTATCCACTGCTCACTGACCTGGAACAGATAACAGAGACTTCAGAACTGGGAGATCAGGACATTCATCCAGACTGTGGAGCCAAGCTCCTTTCAAGATATTTGAACCAGGTTTTCCCTATGCAGCTGAAATGCTGGAACTATCACCTATAAAAGATGAGCAGTGATTGGTAATTCCTGTAATGTCTCATTTCCTTTGCATCGCTCATAATGGCGTGATAGGAAATGAAACTTTCTAGGGAAAAAGTTTTCCACTAAGATCAGTGTGGCAAGCACTTTTTAAAATTCAGTTCTAATCTCAGAAATAGCCCCAAGTCTCAAATATTTTGGTACAACGGCACTACTGAAATGTAATTCGTTCACTGGCAGTTGAGACAATGAACAAACCTCTTCATTGTCACATATTTCACATATTTTGAGCTCTTGAGGACCATGCAAACAGACCAGGCTAAGCAATAGGAAGGGCAGCTCCAATCCTTGTCATGTCTGGAAGGGGGATTTGTAGCACCAATACTTCAGTTCCATAGGCACTGACTCGGATGCTCCTGGTCCTCTCTCTTGGCAGGGGTCTTTGCAATACCTTAGAGAAGGGCTGCCCTCCTTTACAGGGATCTTTATAAGGACATCAGATGAAGTAATTCTTCAGAAGTTTGAAGAAACAAGCCTTTTGACTTACAGAGTGTACCTGGGCTATTAGGATCAGTGTGTACACATCTTTTGAGATGAGGCCTTTGGGTACAAACACTTTTCTGTGCTTTAAATCACTGTGGAGGGATTTCTCATTACATATAGTGTATTAACTTTCCAAGATGTATGCATCTGCAAATGAAAGAGAAAGCTTTTGCGACTGGACACCCTGCTATATCAAATTGACATGGCTTGTTAAAATATTAATGTAAAAAAAAAAAATCTTTCCATTAAAACAGAGCCAAGTCAATTTACATTTTGAGAGGTCAAATTTCAACAGAAATAAATTGCGCTTAGGCTACATTACATTTTCATTAGTAATCACATAATTGATATTCATTGCTCATTACAGTTAAGCAATTTCAGGGTACCTGTGCAAATAGTAAATGTAGTAAGCTCTTGTAAAAGCTGAATTGATCACAGTTTTCAATAACATGGAAGATACTTGCTCTGTTATACTTCATACCCAGGCAAGCTACGTGCAAAGCCTGATCATGTTGGAAGGCAATTTTGCCAGCCTGTGTTATTATGCTTGAAAGGGCTGTGTTGTACAAACTGAGATAGAAAAGAGGTCAGAAATCACCTTAGTAATGGAACTAATTCTGATTAAAACAAGTTTTATCTAGGATAAAACTCCATAACAGTATTTATGGAGATATTCAGGAAAAAAATAGTGGAACTAAACAAGGAATGCAGCTGTAGGAGCTGAATACAGAAATGACTGTAACCTGGTTTGTTTAATTTTATGCTGTATTCTGTAAAGATCTACCATCCATTGCTGTTTTACAGGTTTGGTTAGAGATAAATCTGACTTGGTTCCTTTTTAGTCTGTCTTTTCCTGGCATTACACATGCTGTTAACTGCTCTTTTTCATATTCCCATACATTTATCATTCAATAAAAGCAAGATAAACAGGCTTCCCAAATCTCCAGTTCTTTTTAACTACAGCTGTGCTGAATCCTTTATCAAATAATATTATGTCCTGGATTCTTGGCACTAACTTCCTTACAGGCCTTGGCCAGTCTGCTCAGAAAAGAGATGCTAAAACAAGCCTAGAAAACACAGCCTGTGAGCAAAGCAAAAAACCCCCAGAGGCTGTGAAAGATGTGAAACCAAGTTGAGAAAGATGAGAGGGAGCTGAAAGGAGGGAGAAATCATTGAATCATAGACTAGTTTGGGTTGGAAAGGACCTCTAAAGGTTATCTAGTCCAACCCCTCTGCAATGAACAGGGATGATCTCTTCAGCATTGTGAAAGGAATGAAAAAAGAATGAAGTGTACATAATAGGATTCATATACATTCCTTTGCATCAGCATCACATGTGTGGAACGGATACTGAGCTCATAGCAACAGAAAAGCTTGACACTAAAAGGTGCTTCCTGCACCAAACCCCATGTAAGCTTAACTGTTCCTGACTCTCCAAAATGTCTGCCTGAAGGATAAATGAGCACATCTATTCTGGTCAGCAGAACTCATTGAATATTTATATGTAAGTTTTCATTTAAGGGAAATATTTCAAAGACATTTACTAGAACTGAAGAATATGGATCTTTGAAAATAAAAGTCGAGAATTTACATATTCTGCAGCTAAAGCTATAAATAGACACAAACTAAAGAATAATATATTTTTGAAACAGTATAGGCTGATGATTACAGCAGTGTTGTGTAAGTGATATCCTTTCTTCCACTAGTCTCTAATACACTTTGCAGGGTTGGTATCTCTATTTCCCTGCCAGCTACAAACTTGCAAAGCTTTCAGAGCACTCAGTCCCTGCAGCGAGATCTGCACACCCAGCAGATAAAAACCAGGAGAAAGGATGGTCTTGTGGTTGCTGTTATCACAGGAGCCATGGATTTGCTTCTGTGCAACCTCAGAGAAATCCCACTCAGCACACTTGTATTTGGTGACTCAATGTCGTGCAGAAACCCAGAGCTGCTGCTGAGCCTGCTGCCTCTGAGGGGCAGAGTTTCAGTCCTGCCTCTTGCACCTGAGCCTGGGCTGCTCCTCCTTCTGCTGGACCATCAGACTAAGCAGCATCTCTGCATTTCTCTGCTGCTCAGAGCTGTCTTTTTGTCTTTGTGCCTTACCCCTCCAAACAAACTGGGAGCAGCAGCACTTCAGAATGGCCTACCATGGATGTGTGCATGCATGACCAGGAGCAATAAAATGCTGTAGCATGTAAACATCTCAGAGAAAACAAATTGTCTTCTAAAACAAATGAACAAACAAACAAGCAAACAAGAGTCACAGTAGCAGCAGCTTCTTTGCTTAATTTGTTAAACATCTTAGCAACAGAGGCTTAGGAAGGGACAAGCTACGTGTACTTCTCCTCCTGTATTGGTAAAAATATAACATTTACTAGCCAAATGTTTCTTATAAAACTTGCATCCCTAGCATATTTAATGTAGAAAGTGTATAGACATCACAAAATGTCCTAGTGAGTACATATACAGCTATGAAACTTCTGTTGGACTTCTGAGTATTTAAGAAAAATGACACATCAGGCAAGATTCACTCCACACAGTGAAAAAAGAGAAACCACTAGAGACTACTTGCAGTAACATACTAAAGGAATAAATTCTACAGGAAAGAAACTCAAAAGATCTCTTCTATTTTACCAGAGCAAATGAGAATAGTGCTTGGTTTTGATCTGAGCTGAAGGAAAGTGTCAAGACTGATGTTCATGAGGCTTTATATGCCAAATTTATGAAGGCTGCCTTGTAGTTTGAGCTCTTTTGGTAACAACAAGGAGAAGGTGAACTTTGAATGGAGCCTCAGGAGGATGTAAATCTAGGCAGAAGATAAGGTTAAAATTCAATTTGGTACATATTTTGTTGACTGCAGTTAGGGTCAGGCCTGAGGCAGAACACCTGAAAAGCTGACCACAAAAAGCGCTGAGGGCTTCCTCATGTAAAGCTAATTTACTGTATGATCAGAATGACAAGAGATCAGACAAAACCCCAAAGCCAGGCAGGCTGAGAGAACCTCTGGTAATGGCCTTTAGGGAATGAACTAAGGATTGGCTGGGACAGTGCACCTTCATAGGTATCTCATGGGTCAGGAAGCTGTAGGGATGATGCACAGTTTTTTATTTATGAGCAGAAACAAGATCTATACCCATAAATTAAAGGTTGAGATGTGTAGCTCTAAAGTACATTTTAAGATGCACAATTAAGAAAAACTACCCAGAAGCACAGAACTTAATGCTATGAAATTTAACACAAAGCTCTGTTATGATTTAAGTCTCTGACACTGCAGCCTTAAAAATCCCTAAATCACATGCTGCCATATAAAAGCCTGCTCCTACCCCCCTGCATACACACTTCTGTTGAACATAAAGCTTATTTAAATGTTTTGTGCCAAGCAGGGCTTTTAAAGCCAACCAGGTAACAGAAGATACTTGACATGACCCTGCACAGGACCAGTGCAATGGGGAAACCTCATCTTCTACACCTTATTTTAATTTCCTGTTTCCGCATTATGTTCTTGGCCCAGCTGCCCTTCTCTTCCAGCAACTAAACTCATGAAGTGTTGACAGACAAGAACATTTATGGTCAGAAAACTTCTAAAGATGATAAATACACTACAAAATTTTTTTCTTAATTTTTTGACTATATAAAACATCCTCCTCATCAGATTATCCAGGATAATGTTATGATCTTTGCACAATGCCAATGAAAACTTAGCAAACACATGAATCCTTGAAATCAGATATTTGTGTAGGACTTTCAGCCACAAGTTTAGATGTTCACATGAAGAGGATTTGCCAGCAGGCAACCTTTACAGGGGAATAACAAGGAAGCAAAATAACATTAATTGGCAGAATAGATGATGTGTCAGGAGGGCTGTTATGGATCACAGTAAAACTTCTAAACTCTATAATTAAAGAGAAAAATCTTTTCTTCAGTCTTTTTTGTGCAGTGGATGAAAGAACTGCACATTGATACAGGTGATCACTACACACCATGAATTGTTTATAGAAATCAAAAGAAAAACAAAATCACAAACCATAGATCACTTATTATATATTAAAAATTTTATATGTATGGTGAAAAATATGCATTCAGCCTTGAGCCTTGCCTGATCACTTATTGATTTCAGAGCCTGGCAATTGAGGTGCCCAGGGTGCTCACTATCAGCGCAGGGTGCTTTACTACCAGCACAGTGGTTTGAGGAGAACCAGCTAGGACATAAGGTGACATGAGTTTTTAAGATCAATGTAACATAATATATTTAAATTAGATAGACTTTCTGTGATTATCAAGGCAGTTTCCTCATGGTTTCTCTTCTCCCTTCCTGTGAGTCTTGTCTCTTTATTGTTAACTCTGAAAGCTGTGACTCCTTAGCAATTATCTTCTGTGAATAACTCCAGGGATTAAGGCAGCATTTTTGAACTGTTAAAACCTAACAAAAATTGAACATATTTTAATGGTGATTAAAATGAAGTGGAAAAAAATTCCTGATATGTATAGCCTACATGGATTATTTATCTGAGTGCACTAGATCACATCCTAGGATGTCTAAAGATAGACAAACAATACAGTACAAACAGAAGTCAAGACCTACATCTGCAGTCAAGCCAAATTTACAAGACAAAAGACTAACATGGAAGCTGTGTAAAAAAGCTGTCTGATCCTGGTAGATAACCATCAGAGTGTGATGCTGAGACCAAAGGGATTAGTCTTTGAATATACAGATATGGAAATAGGGATTAAGAGGAAATATTATTTCTTTACTTGCTACTGTACTGGAAAAGTACAATTAAAAAGGCTTTTGCTTGATTATGAAGAGATGCAGGAATGCTTAAAAGGCTGATTCTGTTCAGTTTACTGATGAAAAGGTGAAGGGGAAAGGAGACAACTGCATATAAGGATCAATGTAGAGAGCACAACTCTGCTATGGTATCTTCAGTCTGCAAACAAAGCTTTAACAAAGGCTCAGTGTTAGATATGAAGGCCGGATACATTCAGACTAAAAATAGGATTCACAATTTTAACAGCAGGAGATCTTGCAACAATTTAATCCAGGTTGTGAAGAATTCTATCAATGATAATTTGAAAATCAAAAGTAGATGTTTTTCTTAGAATTTCAGTTCAAGGAAGAGTAAGTTCCTAGATGTGTAACACGCTAGATAATAATAGCACAGAGTTTTCTCTTGGCCTTATAGTCCCTGAGCTCATTAGATGGCACATTAGTTCTTGGGTGTCTGTGGAGGGGTGCAGTTTGCATCTCTTTGATGCACTTGCACAAACTGGGATTAACTTTAATTTACCACTCCAAGAAGCAAATCCTGCTGAATCAGGTGCACAGCACTCTTTACCTTCCCATCATCAGATTGCTTCTGCATTTCAGAGCACGAAGAGAGGCCAGTGAGGTGAAGATGAGGGACATCTTCCACCAGCCATGACATTTGTAAAGTGTTGATCTGTCCAACTGCAGTCTCTGCAGAAAGTGTTCTTCAACTTAAGTGCAACACTCTGATACAACAGCTTTGTGGTTTCAGGCTGGCTTTCAGGATGTTCAGCTGGGTAGATTAATATCCATATTCTCTTTGAGTAATCTATGGATATTTCAGGTAATTCTCCTCTTTACTTCTTTCGTGACTAGTCTGAATTCATTTGCACATACAGAACACATGAAATAGAACTATTGCAGCAAGATACTTATTTTTCAGATTCCCATACCTGTCTCAGTACACAGGAAAATCCTAAAGAATTTTGTGTTACAAAAAGATGCTCTTAAATAAAAATTAATAGTTTCAGATAAAAAGTTTAATAAAAGCTCCCTCTTGCCTTGGCTCCTACATAATGAGCTGGGGTCACTCTAAAGAAAAGAACAGAAATTCTGGGACTAAAACAGAGCAGAGTGTGAAGTGTTTTTAATATCCTAGCAGATATAATTATTTTCTGTTTCTTTTTATTATTAAACATTGAGGTAATTAGGAAGGGAAATCAATACAGTACACTATCTTCTAAACAGTGCATCATTTCAAATCACTGCTTGTATGTTCCCATCATTAAGGATTCACAGTCCATGTTTTATTGTGCTGGATATATGTGAAAAGGAAGATAAAGGTCTGGTGGAAGGAGATGAATCTTACTGAAAATGACCCTACTGCTACATGCCTTACACTGTTGAAATGATTGCCATTAGAATTAAATCTGTGTATTTTGAATTCCAGTTTGTGTACTGGGGGACCTCTCTGTCCATTCTGTAACTAATGTGTTGCTTGATTTCTTTGCTTCCTCTGCCAAATAAGAGTTTGGTGGCTACTAGGAGAACTATTATGGGTAATAATGCACTTAGACTTCTAGGGGCAATAATGCATGTGAACTACTATTTTTGTTCTTCAGTGATACCATTGAACATTCCCTGTTTGGTATAGCTGTGATTTGTCCTGGGTCGTTACTAAGATATTTGGAATTAAAGCAAAATAAGTCTTCTTTCTACTTGCAAATAAGATATTTCCATTATAATGGTGAAATTTCAATGCCTTTGTTGACTAACTCTTTGCATATCACTGTGTACTTTATTGCTCATCCCCTGTAAGAGGTACAGTTGCTAGTTTGCTGGCCTTTGATCTGCCTTTCTCTATTTTTGCTTTCTTTCCTTCTTTCAAAGGAGCATAATAAGCTTATTTAGGCTAACAAGGAGATCACATGTCCAGTAAATGTGCAGAGCAAATGAAAAGAAATGTGTCTCTATAATACAGACATACTTCAAATATCACTGGAGTTCCACAGTGAAGAACATTGCAGTCAAAGAAAGGGCTTCTATTGATTTCATTGATTTGAGCCCTGGCTTCTGAAGTCAGCAGGCTGGGTAAAACCATGCCCCAGTTCATTACTGGCTTCTCCTCACTGCTTGCACTTCAGGCTAACTCTGTAGTTCAGCAAAACTGACACTTTTAAAGAGAATCCTCCTTTTTTCACTTGACAAAGAGAATAACTGGTTGTTTCTGTCAAATTTCCCTTTGTTTTTTTACTGTGCACTGGCCCAACAGTATTTGCAAAGATGTGGAAAGCAGTGAACTACATGCTCCAGTTCACCTTTTGCCATATTAACAAAGAGAGCTGCAGCAGCTGGTGAGCCCCCTGTGCATGCCCAGCCCTGTCAGCTCTCCCACTGGAGCCCTGGGCAGAGCTGTGCTGCTGCAGCCAGCGCCAGAGCCCTGCACCTGGATGGGGCCTCTTGGGATGCTCAGCAAACATGACCTGATCCTCTCACTTTGCATTAACTTTGGAAAAGGCACCTGAGCAGAACCAACAGCAGCTCAGCAGCAGCCACACAACCACTTTGCACTTGTGGGCAACCAGAGTGGGTCTCAGCCATCTCTGCTCTTGGCTGGTCACATTTGCCAGCCCTTTCTACAGCTGCTGTTTGATCTGCACCCATGACAAATATGCCAGTCAGGCAGACCATTTTTGTTAGTCTGTAGAAGGGAAATTACTTCCCTCATACACCAGAACTATACATATGGTTCACACATACCAAGACAGCATTTTCTGTGCTACAGTGAAAGATGAAAATTTTCTCCTTCTTCAGGCTGTTTCTCCAGGTGTTAGAAAATCTGCATGTTTAGTGAGTTTGCCCTCAAATCTGAGGAATGTTGTGGGGCACAGGGAGGGGTCTGTGCTTCTTGTTGAACTTCCTTTGAGCAAGGGAGGAGGAAGCACTTAGTTCCCCATGCTCCTTCTGTGTCACAGGCTTCCTTAAACTCCAAGTGACTGACCTTCCCTCTTCATCCTCGTGTCACGGATGTGGGGATCCACCCGGGGCCCTGTTCACATCCCAGATGGTCTCAGCATACATGCCAGCTGATGCCTGGCACCCTCTCTCCTCTTGAGGAAAAGACATCTGTGATCCTTCTCGCAAGCCCTGTTTGCTACTCTACTCCACAGAGAGCCATCCTGCTCCCTGCTTACTGTGCACGGGAAGCAGGAAGGAAAACACAGGGATCACACAAACTTTGCATATTTGCTTTCGTTTAAAAATCTTTCCAAATTACCTTTGTGTGGAAGCTCTGCAATTATAATCCAACAATGACAACAAAACCTTTTCAAAACAACACCACTTGCAGCACAAGTGTCAAGTGATCATGGGATAATGGAGTCTTGGAAGATGAAGGCACAGTTCACACTTCAGAGCTTTACATTTATGTTTGAGAAAAACTCATTTAGAGGGTTGTAGTCTAACGCCTCTTTAAAAAAAGAAAAAATATGTGAAATTTACTTAAATTATTTTTTTATTTGTATGCATGAGCTCAACTACAATGGAATAGTATTGCTAATAAAATTACAATGGCCTGTCTCCAGAGAAGATATTATGCAGTATACTCTCTGCTCTATATATTCTGAGCACAGAACCAAAAAGTAAATGAGCGAATTTATTATTTCATCCAATGGGAGTTTTGACAGATTTATTCCTACTCTAAATTTCTTCCAGAGGAACAGAAAGGTGGAGAGGTCTTCCAATTATACCTGCAAGTAGTTAGGTTTGGAAAAGAGAAAGAGAACATAGGATAAAGGAGAGATTTCTCAATTCACAGGCTGATATAAAAGAACTCTTAAAACTAGAAATAAGATGACTTCACAGATGTGTAAAAGATGTTATCACACTTAAACTGCAATAATGAAAGAACTAAATGCCACAGATCTGAGAATTTGTCCTCTATTTGAAGTAAAAAAGAGAAGAAATTTTTGTTGTTATGAAGCTGACCTAGGTTCAAGTGCTGACTTCTTTTCATTCTCTTATTATTAAGCTACTAAATACCTGGAAGTTCTAACTATACTAAAACGAAAAATTGGATTAAAATAATTTATCAAAATTACTTTTTCAAAAGTATGTTTTAGAGTTGAGGAGGACATTTGATCGTTTTGCTGAATTTTTCTATTTTCTTAGGTATTCAGCTTTTAAGAAAGGCCAGTAATAAAGCACAGAGGTTATGCAATGTTATAATGCTGGTGCTCATTCAGTAATTGGAGAGTTCTGAAAAAGAGAGATAATTTGTCTGAACCCACAGACTCAGTAATATGCCTGAAATTTCAGTGAGGACAGAGAGGATCTTAAAAGGACTAACTGGAGTGTGCATGAATTCATGCCCAAGTGATTTCCAATAATTTTATTAGCTCCTGCTTAAATCCTATCCCAAGTGTCCAGAAGGAGATTTTAAGTGCAGTATAAACATATTTTTAAAATTAACAATGTATATACACAGGAATAGAAGAGAAAACTGAAATTACTTTCTTGAGTACAAAGTAAAGCAGTATTTCTGGCTGCAATAAGAAGAGTATATATTTTGAAAATAAATCAAAGAAAATCAGATAGCCAGACTCAATATCAGAAATGTTAAAAATCTGTAATTGTGTATAGAATTAGACTAGAAAATTATAGTACATTTGGAAACAGATTGAAGCAAACTTGAGCTGTGGTCATAGGTTCACCTACCCATTTCCTCTGTATTTTGACACCTCATGCACTACCACAAATTACCAAATTTCATTTAGATTAACTGGTATTTGTTCAGAGATTTTACTAAGAGACAAGAAATATAAGAGCAAGGAGATTATTATTCAGTTTACAGGTGAGTTCTGAGCAGCTAATTTATAATTTCCCAGCCAACAGTTTTGGTTTAAATTTTCATCAAAATAATACTTTCTTCAAGAGGCACTGTCAAGATACAATTGCAGAGTCCATACTCTGCTTTGTCAAATTCTTTTGTAACACTCATCTAGGTTCTAGCAGTGACCTCAAGTGAGACTGTAATAGCACTGAAATGAAAAGGGGAAGCCCATAAATCACTCAATCTGTACCTTCAAATTATTTATCTCCTTGCTAATTTCAAGGTCACAGTTACCATCTGCTATTGAAGCACAAAAGTTTGACAGTTAACATAAGCAGACTTCTTCAAGCACTTTAACTCCAGAAAGATGATTTTAACCAAAACTGAGATTTAGGTCTATTCAGAATGTGATTTGGCATTGTGATGAGAGAGAGAGAGACTGTAAAAAATCAGCAATTTTTGGCTGATGATTCAAAATCATCCTTCAGGAGACAGGACTAATACAGGAATTAAAAACCCAGAAAAGTTGAAAATTAAACCAGACTCCCTCATATTGCCAACAAGCTGAGAATAATTGCACTGAATGAAGATGTTCTGATTTCAGAGCAAACGTTTTGTGTTTCTGTTTGTTTTGCTTGTTTCTTTTTAAAAGGAGAAGCACTAAGAATAGCCGTGCACAGAGGAGAAAATCAGGAAAACTTTGGCCTTCACAGCATCTCTGATTTCCTCTGTGGGGGCTCCTTCTGTCCTGGCTTTATCAGGAGAATTGTATCTGCACACACACATTGTTTTCAGCCCTGGATGGGACAGAGCTGCAGTTCTGCTCTGCTCTCAGTCCTTCCCTGGCCACTGGGTTCCCTCCCAAGGAGGCAGCAGGGCAGAGCTGCCCTGTGTGCAGGGAAAGCAGGTCCTCCCCAGACACTGCTGCACTCCGAATGACAGATTCTCCAAATTTATGTGCTACTATTGTTGGCCTTCTTTATCTTCCTTAAAGATCTTGTCTCCATTTTACATCTCTAGGAATATTCTGTGATAGAACAAGGGATCAGAGGAATTTTCATCAAGGGATTCTTGGATCAGAGGAAAGGTCATTGTTGATCTCACTTTGATCAGTTTACTGAAGGGAGATGCTGACCCTACATAAATATTTAATGGTTCTGAGGAATAGCCTAAAGCACCTTTGTAAATGTTTTATAGTTTAATGGAATTTTCTGAGACCACTCTATTTTCCTTTGCTAAATCCATTACCAAAGCTTCTGTCCCCCTGTATTTGCAGTCCAAAATTAATTCAAGAGAGCCAACACTTGCTCACCAGGTTTTCTTAAAACACTAAATGTTCAAATTATGTAGATTAATGAAAAAACAGGATCATTTCATAGCTAAATAAGGAAAACAGAGGTTTACAAAAGCACATAGATGGCTGGGCTGATTTAAAGTTTCCTGTGCGTGCATTTCCATGACAATGAGGCTACATGAATATTCAAAATGAAAAAGTTAGTGATGATAAAAGCGGGCAAAATATCAGTACCATCTGCTCACTTCTAATGCCCGAAAAAATGACAACCTAAAATTAACCAAAGAAAATGAGCCGCTAAATAACCTTTCTCCCCCTCCCAAATCTTAGAAGCCTGTATATTTCAGCACAGAATTTGATCTTTACTTCTTCATTGTTCCCTACTGCTATATTTATATTTAAAATTTTTCCTTAACTTTAATTGAAACTCTTGTACTAGCACAGTTAAAATGACTGTAACTTAATAAAACCAGTAAAATTCTGCTGCTATTACTAGTCTCCAGTACTGAGGAGACTAAATAACCACACTGCCAACAATTTATTAAAATTTTAAGCCTGAGTTTTGCATACCCCCTTTCACTTTTTCCAGTCTATGATTAGCTACTCTGTGCTGAAAAAATTCCCATAAATGTCAGCAGAAGAGCAAATACAGTGCATCTATATTATTTTAAAAATAATTGGTTTTTTTCAAGTCTGGGCATTAAACCAAAAATTAACTAACTCTAAAAGTAGAATTTTCAATTTTTTATCTTTGTTTTGAATCATGGATGTTGGTTCTTTACTTCCCATCACCAAAAGGAAAAGACACAACAAAGGAAACCCCAAGTCTTTAAGATCTGTTCTACAAGGAGGTCTCTGTAGATCTCAGTGCAGTTTAGTTTCCTCATGTGTCTTACACATTTTATGTTGTCTGAAATCCTGCTACAAAGAGCTGGTTGGCACAAGCAGATAATGCATTGTGAATACTTGTGCTCAGAAAGGAATATGTTACAGTGGCTTGGTTGGATCACACATGGAGGATGCTGATACCAGTAGTCAATAAACATCTGCCACTAGTTCCTCTGATGCTGTTGAATCTATAAACTGTGGATATGGCTTGGATTTTAATATCCCACCAAAAGGAGCAGAAGGAAAAACGAACCCCTTCAACTAATTAGAAATATTCCAGCTACTGGTATTAAGTTTTGATGCTGGCAGGGAGTGTTGTGTCATTCTATATACACAGAGTGGACAGACATCCCTCATTCTGAAAGTGCTCCCTGCCACCCTACCCGCTCTCAGCAAGGTGGCCTACAAGTGGCAACCTCTGAGATACCTTATCACCCAGATTCTCTTCTTATCACCCAGTACTGAAGAAAGGATTTTTCTAGGAAAGGCAAGTCAGGAGTGTCCAGGCAACTTTTGTGTCTTCTCATATCATTGAAAAATGAAGATGATATCAAAGAGCTTACTTCTAGTTTGCTGCTACTTAGACTAAGGGGACAGAGGGGGACAAGGCTGAGCCTCAGAAATTAAAAACATTGGGAAATGGATTTAAGACATGCAAAAAATGTCAAATCAATCAAAAGAAAATGGCCAGAGTGGAAGAGGAGATTTTGAAAAAGCAACAGAGTTAATCTGTGACCAAACCCCAGAACTCCCTCTCATTTTTGCAAACACACTTATGTGATTTTATACAGCATGAGCCTGAAAACATTCAGCTATAAGTGAATTTAGTTAATATAAATTATCGCCTTGATGGCAATAGAATTTTTCATATGAGGAATATATGCCTGTTTCTACAGTCTGAGCCAGGATGCAGTGAATGTGTTCCCAGTTACTGGCTGAGCTGAGCTCTGCAACCTTCACTGTTCAGTAGAACCCTGGTGAGAAGACTTGCATCAGGAGCATTATTCCCTTCTTTTTCACTATATAAATCTATGTTAATGCTACTGGCGTTAATCAAGTAGCTCTTGATGCTATGTTTATAAAGTAAGAACATCAGATATACCTAGAAAATATTTTTATTTGAGAATTATTAATAAATTTAATATAGAAAGAGATTTTGAAGCCTCAGTGAAAATGAAAAGCTAATACCATTAAATGGCTGAGAGTGATTACTTTTGCAAATAATATGGATTATGTTAGTTCTCAATATAGACGTAAAGTGAATAAAACCATGGTTATAATTTCATCTTGGCAATATAAATAGGATAGACAGATGCTTGATATTGTACAGTAATTATAGATGGCTGAACCAAGAATAAACCATTGTTGTAGATAATGGTTTCTGATTTTGAAGGCTGTTTTTAAATCTATGGTTAGGGCTTTGTCTTATTGCCAAGGACATGCGTTAAATATTTAGTATAAAGTACAGTGGTGATTTCTGAACTCAACTTTTAAACATAATATGCAAGCGTGCTGATAAGTCATGGGTCAAACAACATGACATTTACAAAATTGAAAGAGATAGGTAGGGGTGCAATGAGATTATAAATTTATCTGATAATCAGAATCGTGTAGTGTAACTAAAAGAAGAAACCACCACAGAATCTTTGCCAGTATTCTGTGCTACAAAAGGACAAAAGGGAAGGAGAAAACCTTTGACACATTGCTGAAACTCAAAGCTGTCTAGCACGGTATCTTTGTAAAGCTGTAGGCTCTGCAATTGATATGCCATAGCTCTCTTAGCAGATGTAAGAAAAAAAAGAAATGTAGTACTATGGAAAAGTGAGAGGAAGGAGAGTGGCATTGATGTGATCAGCTTTAAGGGCATTTCACTTGAAAGAGCACCTGAGGCAACAGAAGCAGAAGGGGCAATAAATAATTCAGCAACAAAATTACATTTCAAAACAATGCGGTTGTCTTTCTGTTTTCCCTTTCAATGAAAATCGCTTTCAAAGAACTTTCTGTGGAATTAGCTGCAGATACTTCTGCTGAAAACATTCTCATCCACTCATATTTGGTGAAACCATGCAATCCTTAAGCAGAAAGCTGCTCAGTGAAAGGCCAGCAGTCTAGAAGGAATCTTGCTTCACGAGGAATTGATGTGTCAGACACAACCTAGTGCTCTCAGGCCTGATCTCAGCTAGTAGCAATTGACATAAGTTGTCTGACTTCAGTGGAGCTCTGAGCAGTTACACTGGGGAGCAGTTATCCCTGGAGAATTGGCAAAAGTTTTGTTTAAGTCAAGTTAATGAAAATGTAAGTTCAGCACACTGCAAACTGACACACAGGAGAAGGGAAGCATGTTTATCAGCTTGACTTGGCTGCACTGGCAGTGAAAAGAACAGCACTTTCAATCACTGGAGAGTGTGTGCAGTAGATAAGTCTGTACTGGATGGAGAACTGGAGAAAGCACGTGGAGGATTTTAAATAGGATATAAAAAATCCTTAATTTAAAAGACGAAAATAATTTAAGTTTAAAAATTAGTTGCTGGATCTTTATCAGGGTTTACACTGATTTAAACAGAATTTAGGACATGGCAAATGAAGAGGACAGCTCAAATTTTGATTTGAGCATGTGAGTTACCTACAGGAAGGTGCATCTGCCCTTAACCATGACTAAGCAGTAAGCAGGGCAAGTGATATAAAAAAATGGGGTAAACCCACTATTTTTTACCCTTCAGTGGGTCCTGCAGGACAGCTTGCAGTCTTCAAAGTCACACATAATTTACTCAGCTGTGAATTGTCTTGGCCCCATGCTTTAGTCAGTGTCACAACATCAGGGTTTTGCTGGTTGTGAAGGCCAGTGCTGGAAGGGTTTGACCTTGCTTGGCCACTGCTGCTCACCACTGTCTTTTTCTTCTCCCCTTTGTGGGGATGACCTCTAAGCAAGAATATTTTAGCTTTCAGGGAACAAGCTACAAAATAGATCTTTGACAGAGACTGTGAAAACCCCCCAAATCCTGCACTATTTTCTCCTTAATCCTAATTTTCATGTCCTACAGCCAAAGCCCTATGAACAGATGAATCACAGGACAGTAACCTAGAGAAGGAGGAAAAACAAGAAGCAGAATGGAAAAGGGGACAGGACAGCATAAGAATTATTTAGTATGGCTTTGCTGCCAGGGAAAGCACAGCAAAGACCTGTTGCAGCTTTGCTCCTCAGCCTATATGCTTCTGTATCAAATGTGAATTTACCAGGCTTAGGGAGGCAAAGATCTCACTTGAAATTGCAGGTGGTTAGAGAGAAAAATAAAAGAAAACAAAGATAATTGGAGAAAAGCAGCAAATTCTGGTTTATAAAGTTAACACATGTTGAAGGTTTCCTACTTTTTCTGTTCACAGTCTGCTAGGAAAGAGACAGCTCTAGATTTGCAGATGTCCTAAAATTGAAATACCCTTTTAAAATGAATATCATATATATTTCAGGCATTCATTCCAGCTCATAGCTAGTTTGTTGCTTTCTTATATCTCATTTGAACAAAGGTTATAAAAATCTTCTATGTGCTTCTCTGTGCAATATTCAAGAAAGCAGGGGGAAAAACCAAAAACATCCTGGTTTGCTTTTCAAGAAACAAATTCACTTAACTTTTTCCCGATAGATTCCCCAGTGAGGCAATCCCCAGGAGCTTTCCTAATGTTTCTCATATCATTAAGGAGCACAGTATACTGCTTTAGTATTCTGGCTTAAAGTAGAAGAAAATCTCCTGCAAAATTCTCATTTCTGGAAGTGTCTGTAGATTTTTTGCCACCATATGAAACTGTATGAAACTGTAACAGGCTTCCGTCATCAACTTGTTTCTATCTAATCTGTTATTAACAGATTCTTATACAGGGATTTATTATTATGTACAAGGTGAACTGTACTTAATAGAGGAGATTACAGATAAGAGTACAAGGAAAAAGGGGGTAAAAGGGGATGAAACCTTCAAACCCTGGTAGAATTCCTACTGATGTCAATAGGACAGGTTTAGTGGAGTATTTATCTGACATTTTCTCTGAGCTGCAAAATTGCCTGTAGTTACATGTATTTACTAAAATTCTGCCTATTAAGAACAAGGACTGAATGAAGGATTATATCATTATATTTGCAGAGGTAGGTAAGCACTATTTTATGTATAACATCATAGTGAAAAATGAGATGAGTTATTTATTGATAGTTGATGGGGTTTGACTACAATGATTTGCTCTTGAGGATAGGTACACATGCAGTTGCTAGAACAACAGAGCTCTCCTACATTAAGTACTCTTAGCTTCTAAAAATAAGCTCCAGCACATTACAATTAATATCTGAGGACTCACTTCATTCTGTTTAGTGGAACCAAGACAATATTGTTCATGAGGTGAACAGGAGTTACATGTGACTTATTGTTAAAACCTAAATCCACTGAACTGAGTCCTTGGATATAACACAGAAATTATTCATTTGGATAACTAAAAGCCTTCTTTTTCTAATGGCAAACTACCACAGCTAGGGAGCCTGGAAGGTCAGCTGCCCTGTTGGAGCACGTGGTGAGTATCTAACAGGACAGCAAGGCCACCTGCTTACCTCACACAGATCACTAAAGCCTTGTGCAGTAAGGCAGGCTGTGCCCCAGGGCAGGACTCTTCCATGGTGCTCCAGCTGCCAGGGATCTGAGAACGTGACCAGCCCAAATGTCACTGCAGTACATTCATTGAGGCTCAGGCTATGAGCTGCTTTCAGCTCCTGGAAATTCTATTTGTGTCTGGGAGGAGGATGCTGATGCCACAGCATCCTCTGAGTAGGTTTTACCACTCCTGTGATGACTGTGCTGTGAAATGCCAGGTGGTGCTCACCTCCCACCCCATCTCTCACTTCTGCCTTCCACTGCAGGGAAAACACTCCCTTGAATCCTTATTGTGGAAGCTGGTGCTGTACAAAGCAGCTGGGCTGGTTCCATCCAGGCCACTTCCAGCTTCAGTGAGTGCCTGCAGCATGCTGCAAAATGGGCAAGAAATTAAATCCTAATATTCTCCACATATTGGTAAGACTATTCCTTGTAAGTTGAACCCTAGATTTCCTCCCACTCTCATTGCAATATATCTCAACCACCATTACTTGTTTCCAAGTTAAGCAGCTTTCTACATCTAATCAAGGCAGAGAGAACAGACAGCCATCCCTTCCTTAGGTAGCTAATTGGGAGTGGGAGAAAATGTAGTTAGAGCTGGGCAAATTTTGCTGCTACTGAACAAAGTACTGTGGAAGCATGGAAAACAAGTTCTTGGCATTTATGGCTGCTTTTCAACACCAAGCCAAAACCAATAACTTGTTTGATACATCTACTCCAAAAACCTGAAGAGACAATTTGTAGTACTAGTAGAGATTAAATAATTGCTTCCTGAGCCTTAGCCACACTTTATACCAGCACAGCACAACTCTGAAATTTTCAGTGCAGCAGCATTAGGTTAGACTAGGGATTGACACAGGCTAGGGGTTAACAAGGAGGTCAGTCAGCCAGGAACCAGAGGTGGTTTTCCAGCATAGGATACAGCAAAATATCTTCCAGCTATGGTTTTAAAAGGTTAATCAATCTGACCTCTGCGAAGTTTCTGCCAGGTGTCCCTCTGCAGCCTCCTGAATCAGCACAGTGCACGTGCAGTGCATGTTGTCCATTCAGAGTGGCACCATCTCAGCCAGACAGTGCAGAGGCTGAGCACTGCCATGGGCTCTGTGCTAGGGAGATGAAGAGATGAGGCTATAGAAAAGTTACTGTTAAATGTAGTTTAAACAATTTCACTTCATTCTAAATGTCAGCCTGAAATTTTCCGGAGTTTTAATCTGCCAAGTGTATGCAGGCTGGTGATTTCAGCTGAATGATTCCCAAGCTTTATTGTTCCAATCTTATTTTAAAGCATGTACCTTGTTGGTACAGGCCAAGAACACCCACATAGATGAGGTGGGTGGGTGCTTCTCTTTTGCTAGCAGAAAACTGACAAATAGGTTTTATTTCCTTTGATGCTCTACTTGTATTATTGTAAATCCCACTCAGCTTTGGAAAAGAAAAAGAGACATAGTGCAATTATACTTTCTTCTAAAAGAGTAGGGGATTTGCTAGGGAATTTTGTACAACTGTGGGAGGGCAAATACTTCAAAATATTCTCTATGAGGCTGATAGAGTGTTATACTGGAAAGGTAGCAATAAAAATGCTCTGAAGAAAAGGGGAGGAAATTAAAGGAGCTGAAACATCAGCTGAAATGATTCTGAAAACAAATGCTGACCCTCGAGAACACAGATCCTTTGGGAGTGACACTCAAAGCTCTGTGGCATTTTACAGGAGCCCATGGAAATTAGCTTGAGTATCCATACCTGGATGAGAGATCTTTTTGCTTCCTCATACAATGAGAATTATTTAATTTATATATCATTCTTGTCAAGTTCAGGAAGAAAGAAATCCCAACACATATGGAAAGGCAATTTCTCTCCATAGTGGACAGCTGCTGTTTGCCCTGTTCTCTTCTAGGTGGACATAATCATGTTTGTCAGGGTGACTTCAAATAGAAGCTCCAGAGTACCCTGGGAGGGTGATCCTGCTGGGGAATCTGTAAATCTCTGTGGTGACATCCCATCGCTATGTTTCTTTCTCAGCATCACTGCCTGCTTTTCAAGATTCTGTTGTTCCTTGAGGGGCTCACTGCTGGTTGGAAGGTACAGCTACTTTAGGGAAAAACTGTTCCCCTTCTGAACTTTGCTATGTATGTCCAAAAACACAAATTAAGCTTGAAGCTGAATTTTTTCCTTACGTCATTGCAGAGATTTTACAAAACCGAAGCACAAGGTTTGAAAACAAAACAAAAAAAGGCCAACAGAGAGCTGTGTGAGTCAGAGAACTGGCAGCATGATGTGAAGCTGTTCAGTTCCAACCCAGAGGGACAAACCAAATTGAGCACCTGAAGGTCACCTCTATTTGCTGGCCCTCAGCTGACCTGTGTGAAATGAATCTTTGTTCTCAGCCATGCGTCAAGTGAATGGAAGGCCATCCAGAAACAACTCACTGTTCCTGAACATAGCACTGTCTGCATGAGGCGTCTTTCTGTCCATTTTTTTACAGTCTCAGCTTCCCAGGACTCTTTGTCTGTCAGATTCTCGATCCAAACCAACAGCAGAACTATGGCAATGTTCAGGAAGGGATATTTAAGTTTGGATCCAGCCCTGCTGGCTCTGGGATATGCCAAGCAGTTAAACAATTTGCAAATTACTGTCACTAGGTTGTTCAGTTGCTCTTTCTCCATCACTTCCCATTCCACCTCCTTAATTTATGCTCACCATTGTTACTTGTTACAGCAGGAAGTACGACATCCTGGCACACAGCTGCTGTCTCTCTTAGCTGGAACAGAGTCTGCTGCTTCTCCCAGTTCCTTGACTGTTTTTATAGACTGCCCCAGCCTTTGATGGAGTACAGCAGGCTCCCCTTGCTAGTGCAGACACATGCTGTTGATAAGCTGTGCCAGCACTGAATAAAACATCTCCTCTTCCTTTAACGTAACTGTGAGCAATGGCCTGAAATTCATTTTAATATGGATAGAAAATTTTGCCTTATATTTTTTATGCAACTGGATTTCTTTCTGTTATCAATGAAATTAATGTGTCCATTAACAATTAAAGTAACAACATAAAAGCTGCAGTTCTCTTCATGCATTAACTTAGACTGGCCTGAAATAATCAGCCCTGATCAATGATACTGTGATGCAGTATCATTTGGGTTGTCTTTTTTTTTAAGTTTAAAGGACAGACGAGAGAATCATCTTACAGTTTTATTTATGCTGTGAAATACCGTCCTTTGCAGATAATTTAATGATTTTTCAGTATGAGTAACAATCATTTGCATGCTGAAGTAAGGTCTGTGTCTGCTTGTGTATCTGTACTAAGTCTGGCTACATCAGGCTCCATTCTTCAGATGAGTCTTTGAAATGAAAATGAAAATGATGGAAATTCTTATTAGCAGTGATAGAACGTGGATTTTTGCCTTTAATTTTGCCTTCCCTGAGTAGCTACTCAGGAAAGTGTGAAAGTGATTATGTGATGGAACTGATGAGCAGGGTAAATTCAGCTCTGAAACAATCCAGTGGATTGTTCTGCATTTCCTGTTATGCATTCCCCATTTAAACACGGAGATAAAAAAAAACAAACCACAGAAAGTACTTAATATATGTAACTGAAAATAATTCATTGTAAGAGTACCGAAAATTTATTACCTCAGCATGTCCTTATACAAGGTGGGCAAGTGTCACCAACCAGCAGTAGAGAAATGGCATCAGTGAGCTCAGGGACAAATAGCACACGCCAGTGAGTGACAGGAAGGGAACATTCCATGTGGGCTGAACCAGCCTCTTCAAAATACTAACATTAATGCAACTTTCAGGGATGGATGTAGGGATCTTCATCTACAGAATACAGCAAGCAGATTTGTAGCTGGAAGAGAATGAACTGGTAAGGTTTTCAAGTAGGAGCTAAATCTCCTAAAGTTCCTCAGCCTAAATTTCCTACTGCTGTGGGAAATTCTGAGTGGTCTTACACTCAGGAATATAGGAAACTGTTCCATACCAAAGACAAGAGAATCAAAAATCCAGGGGAAGATTCAGATTTTCTTCTGATTGCAATCCCCAAGAAAAGTTCAGATGGAAAAATTCAGATCCAGGTGCTACTCTGCTTCCTAAGGCAACCTCCACACCATTTCTCACCATTGTTTCTGTGGCTTGCAAAAGCCATCCAAGAAAAGTTATTTTTCATGACATACAAATTCAGAGAGAGAGGATTCTCAAATGGGAATGACTAAACCTCATTTGTGTACATTTAAAATAAAAGAAAGTTAATGTTAAGACACCTCTAAAAATTGTCTGGTTAAATTAGTGATTAAAATTAAGGATAAAATTAGTCCATTATCAAGCTGAAAAATTTGCATGAGCTTTTAAATTTGATAGAGTGTATAGAAGTTAAATAACAGATTTTGGGCTGTGCAAAATATAAAACAAGAGAAACAATAGAAATAACATAAAAATCCCTAGAAGCTACAAATACCTTGCTTTGTATTTTGAGTTACCACCTAAGCCTGTGGAAAAGGAGTTTACCTACTGCTGCTTTGAGCAGGGCATCATTTTATGCTTCTTTTGCAAAGCTGACAAGTCACCACATCATCTGTAAATGGCAAATTGGAATTTCTCATGGGAATGTTTCCCATTAGCCCATCCTTCAGCAGACAAATACAATTGCACATATTGAACATCACTACTGGGAGGTCAATGCAATTTAGCACAAATAAAAATAAATCCTCATTGTTCTGGTAGGGAAATGGGCACCCTGTCTGGCCAACAGCTTCCCTGTACTGGTGAGCAGATGTGATTTGTCCAGTTAGGGCCAACTTTATCTGACACGCTTCCTGATCAGCTAGATCAGGAATTAATTTGTAAACCTGGAATAAGACTGGCCAGTTTTTTTCCAATGGGTAGCTTGGTGCTTGCAGGATCTGGGAACTATATGGACTCTTCACACATCACCAGGTCCTCTGTGTCCAGCAAAGGTGTGAACTGCTGATTATCTGTGTTATTTTGCCTCTCACAGGCTGGAAACAGAACCAATGTTGTTGCTGAAGCTGTGTGTGTGATTTCAGTTACCATGAATAAGGTGGTAATTTATCCATCGTGATGCTTTAACAAGCATGCATTTGATGGATGATATGACTTATTATACACATTAAAAACTCCTAATGATATTTCACACATCTTCTGTCTGGGATTCTGCAGCAATCTACCTCATAGCTATGATTAGAAAATGTGGCATCAGGAAGAGCCCTAGAAATATAACTTATCATAAATAAATCAACAATCTCCTAAAAATTTTTAATGAAAAGGGATTCAACTTGCACAGTTTCTCTTTTTGTTAAGCATTTTTATGTGATAGTGAACTGGCAGTGTACTGAAGACTAAAATTCTGTGATGGCTCATTACTGCTACAAGGATTAAAAGAGAACAGAAAATAGAATAATTCTTATAACACTTTCATAACAGTCTTTTAGCTGCAATATGAACAGAGTTTGAACAAAATTCTCATGATACAAATTGTAATGAATATCTGCAGCTATTACAAATTTGGCCTATTTCTGCATCTCTGAGTGGTTTCTCTGTTTTTTCTCAACAGGCAGTGAAAAATTAATCTTCTAAATTTGTAGTCTTTAGAATTACCTGCATTTTCCTTGCTAACTTGAGAAATCAGCAGCTGTATATGACTTGCTGACTGTATCACTAACATTTTAGGATAATAATTGGCACAGTGACTGAAGAAAGCAGAACTGCGTGCTGTGAAGTTCTACACATATCAATCACAAATGGCAATCCCAGTGTTCTCAACGCCATAAAAATCCCTGTCATTAGAGTCAGTATCCTTATTTTTATCACATTTAAGTAATTTTGCTATAAGCAAATGAAAACTGCTTTGCACTTAGTAAACTATTATTGCAGACAGCAAGGCAGACAAAGAAAGTTTTGAGGACACTAAAAAATAGCAGAGCTGAATCTCTGCTAGTGAAAACTTTGTCAGATGATCATAAAAGAGAACAAATGAAGGAGCTGAGAAGATATGCTGGAAAAAAAATTGGATATGCATGGATAGATAGACATAAGTCTACTGTGGACTCTGTAGGCAACCAAAAGTATCTCAGCAGGGGTTAAATGTGGACACCCATGACAGGATGTTGAAAATGCTCTCCTTAGGGAGATGGGAGACTCCTAAACCAAGTCTGGGATGGGAGACTTACTAACCAAGAGAGGACATTTTTAGAAGATTCTTCACCCCTGTAGTCTAAGCAAGCTGTAATTTGGAAATTTAAATAAAAAACTAATTGCATATTTAGTGGTTATAGGCAATATAAAAGACTGAAAAAGTCTGGAAAATGGATATTTCACTATACAACTACATCATTTTAAAGGGTAATTTCCTAGGACAACATTTGTTTTCTTCCTGTGCCTCAGCATGAATGCTACATTAAGAGACTGAAATTTTAACCTGCATATGACTAAATGGACAGATCAACAAATCCTGGGGAACTTAACAGAATTCACCTTGGTATAATTTACTCTAAATTTGTTTCAAAACTTGAAAAGATATATTTGATGGACTATGTTTAAGAACAAAGTGCAAGAAAATGTGTGTACTGAATCAAGAATTTAATGAAAGGGCCATTTGTTCTTCTGAATTGTACATGAGTGGGTAATTATCTCCAGCAAGCAATTTTTGTCTGCTTGTACACAGAACAATACTGAATGCTACAATACTTCTCCATCTCCAGCATCCATTTATGTACATAATAAGAAGCAGGAAAACAGTCATTGTGACTGGTGTTTTTTACAACAATTGGCTCATTAACCTTCAGTAGATCTTTCTGACCTAAGTGTGAATGAAAAAAAGGCAAACAACTAAAGTGACAACTTACGTGTAGATCCTGCCTGTGCCAGGGAACACAGAGGGCTCAAACAACACCTTGCCATAACTCATGTGCTCTGCAGACTGCTCTGGAGTAAGACTGAACAGCAAAACAATTTAGCTGACACCAAATACAGTCTAACTGCATGAGAACCAGCCCATGCCCATGGCAGTTATGTGCCAAGCAAACAGACAAAAGCAGATTGTTTTCCTGATTAACTCTCTACCGCAATGTTTCATCACACTCACAGCTATAATAAAAAATAAGTTGCTCACAGGTTTGATGGCAGCTCAGACAGCTGGCATTGGTATGTTTTTGGGAATGCTCAGTGGTGCTGCTATTGACTATTTAAATAGCAATGGAGTGAAAAATTAGCAGTTTATTACTGTGTCAGGAAGACAAAAACACTACAGAGGTGCAATAGAAGTCCTTGTTTCTAGTAAAATATCCCAAGGTACTGCCTAGACCTCCCAACCAGCTCTGAGAAATATTCGACCAAATTCTTAAATCCCAGCAGATAAAGTGAAAACATTCTGAAATCCTTGTCTCCTTATTTCTGATTTGAGTACCTTTCCTAAAAAAACCAAATATTGTGAAAAAATTATCCTCTTCCCAAAAATATAAGAAAATCTGAATTGTATCAAAAAGGCTTTTGAAGCAGGTGCTAAAAACTGGAAAACCAAGAAAAAGCATTGAGATACAAGTAAAAACCCTTTCTTCAGAAATTCCATTATACCAACTGGAAACACAAGAGGTGGAAAATCCTACTAAGATATGCACATTAGGGAAATGCTTAACGGTTTCCAAAGTTAATAAGAAGTAGCTGTAGTAAGATAATGAGTAAATGGAAATAATGCATAAGATGATCATTTTTACAGATAAGATTTTTCCTATGCTATTTTTGGATGAATTGGTAAATTGCTTTTCACTATGAGTAATAACTGCTCATGCCATATCATATCACAGATTAATTGTAGTGCAGTTGATTAATTTTTTTCCTCTTTACCAACCAAGCAGTAACTAAAACTGATGAAACCAAAATAACAACCTGCCTCAAAGCTGTCCTCAAGTGTGAAATGAACTGCCCTCGATACCAGCATTGTTTCATTTAGGAGAAACTTTCAGTAATATGCATCTACTTCATTGCATTTTTTAAACATCATTTCTCCTGGTTGAGGGCTCACTCATTCAACCAAAACACTGCACTGTCACACCTGATTGGTATGCACATATGCCTTGCTCTTACAGCATCAAGAATTCCATGCCCAGTCTCCCTTACTCATCTGACTCAAGCTATATTAGCATCAAGCCCCAGGGTTATGTGATGGAATCATTAACTGGCAATTAGACAACAAGAAACAGCTTCTACAGAATGCTGTGGAAATGTCCAGCCAGTTCTGTTATTGGAAACCCTGAAGAAAGTAATGTCTCAGAAAGAACAGTTAGAGAATTGTGCAATGAAATTTCACGTTTTACTTAGTATATTAGAAAGGTTTAGACTTTGCTATGATTTGGACAACATTTGTAGGCACACCTAAGTCACGCAGATCTTTATATAACCCTATATAACACTTATGGATCTGTGAGGAGGAGGCCTTTTATATATTGTTCATAGTTTTAAGCTGATACTCTGTCAATGCAGTGTATATATAAATACACACACAGCTGTGAAAATGCTCAGGGTACTTGGCAGTTACTGAAAGATTTAAGAACATAGGGAAATAAGCACTATCAGTAGATGAAGTTTTCACTAATTTGTTTGTACAAGCCTGTGTATCTACAGCCAGAATATTTACATGCTGATGCACAGGGCACCGAGAATCATCTACTGCAAAACTGAAGATAAATGGCATCTTTGTGACTGAATCTTAATTTGTTCTGTGATTCAAAGTCATGCGCAAAATTATGCTGGCAATTCATTAATTTGAAGGCTGGCAAGTATTATTAAGGAGAAATTTGCATACAAAAGGTGTTGATTTTTAAATGCTTATGACAGAAAAAATAATGAGTATACAAATAACAAATCTCACATGAATATGCATATGGCTTATTGGAGCCACTACTTAATCTTTTCCCCAAATGCATAAACCAAGGAGGCTTACAGTTGGCTCTCAATAGGCTGTGATTGCACCTAAATCAGTTGATTTAAAACTTGTTTTGCAAACCTTGAGATGTTTGGTAGTCAATGCTCAATTACTTCTTGACCAATCTTCTAAGAGATGCCTATGGAAAGTGTGACTGTGTGGGGTCTGTCAGAGCAGTGCCAGAAATCTTCAAAGCCCTGAAAATGAGGTCAAAAGAAGACCCAAAGGATGTGGACAAAGGTACTCTGGGCACCTCCATCCAATGTGTGGGTACTCACTGCAGCCAAACCCAGGCTGTAAGTGCACCATGAGGCCACAGGACATGTGCCTTCTGTACCTACAAAGTGCTTTCCTCATGCTATGCAGGTGAATGAGGCTCCAGAAAATTTGCACACCAACAGAGGTGTGTGCTACACTATTAAGACCATTAACTTGATGGTGTTGCATCATCTGTGGCAGTGAAACTCAATACAAAAATGAAAAGAGAAAGGCAATATGAGTATACATTTCTTTCCAGTCTTGTTCTGCTTTTTACCAAGATTTCCTCAGAAACTACCATAAAAAATGGATGATCCTCCACAAAAATATTACTTGGTGCCTGTACATCACATATACTCTAAGCTGCACAGACCAAAGCCAACCCATCCTGGGCTGGTTTCTGTCAGCTCTACTGCACTATTTCTGTGGGGAGAACATGCTAGTTTTAGGAGTTCCTATAATGCAGTTTCTATACAGTAGCTGCTTAGAGTTCAGCTGGGGCAGTCTTTCAGCCATTTCCAAAAGGCACATACCCTCAGTCAGTCAATAAATAGGGCAACATCATTGTCATGAGATGGTAGGAAAATCCCATGAGACTACTCTAAAAGCAGGAGATTCACTGGGAGTTGTTATCATTTGCTTGCAGTGCTCCTACAGATTCTCCAAAAACAAATGGAAAAATACAATCTCTGGTCCAAAGTATTTTCAAGACACAGCTGCATGTGATAGAGCTAAAGAGAGGCTCAGTAAGGACATTTTAATCCTGACCTTGTACACACGTACTCTGGTACATCCTTAGGGATGACTGTATTTGGATGGCCCAGAAAACTTACATAACCATCACTCACTGTTTCCACAAAAGCTGTATCCAGATGATAGGGTCCAAGTTCAATTTCCTTACATTTGTATATTAACTATAGAAAGTATTTATAATGTCTTCCTTTTCAGCAGGCCAGGATAAGAACAACAAAACATTCAGCACATATTATATTACTCTATTAGCAGGATTTTGACATGAATATGAGGCACTAATTAAGTGTGGCCTATGTTATTAAACAAAATTGAATACCAGAAGTATTGATTTGGAAATTATTGTTATAGAAAAATTATTTAAAAATATATAAATAGAAGTGTTAATCAACAAACAGAACAAACAGAAAAAAGTCTTTTTATCTAATAAACATTAATTACAAGGCCAGGAGCTGGACTTGATGATCCTGGTGGGTCTCTTCCAACTCAGCACATTCTGTGATTCTGTGAAGGCTGTATTATCATGAACAAACTGCAGTTAAAGGCAGAATCTCTTCTGTGAGAGATGCCAATAGGTAAGAACAGCTTTCAGCACAAACTCTACAGTCTTAGACACTGCCAAGAGAAGAGCAGGTGGAATAATGGTGAAGGTAGGAATAATGATGATGATGAATTTATTTTCAGAAATTTACCAGAATCCAGGGCTGAATCACAACACGCAGGGTGCCAAGAATATCTGGCATTGGAATAGTTAATATAAGCAAACCTTGTAAGGAATATAAAAATCTCATGCTTTGGGGATTAAGCTGAGATGCAATTAGCACAGACCAGGATGAGATCTTCACAGGGATACATTATCCTGTGCCTACAATAAAAATTTTAACATGTTTTTGACTGAAGGTCTTTTCATTTTGATGCCAGACTGCCAACCTAAGTGGTACCTTCACTTGAACCTCAGAAATTTATATTTCCTTCTTTTTCTGATGCTTGGGCCATACAAAAAAAAAATCCCAGTTACTACTGTTTGCTGTGCAATAGAAGATGCCAGGGGGGCTGAGGCTGTCTGAGAAGCAGAGTTTGCTCTCATATTGTGGAGAAGATTCCCAATTCAGCATGGAATGAGCTGCTGGGCTGGCTTGGCTGAAGGCCAGACTACCCCTTGCTGCTCTTGCTGAATCATGTGGAAAAAAAGCTTTTATTACCTGAGATATCTGATAATTTCTTCCTTCCTTGTGGTTACCAGGAGCCAGACCCTTGTTCTTGGAGAGAGACAGGTAGAGTCTGACCTTTTTACTGATCTATCATTTTTCTCCCCTGTGCTTTTTCAACTATATCATGTGGAAAATTTTGGTTTTCTGTTAATATTTAAACAATATTTAGGTATACCAGCCAGGAACAAAATGAGCTGTACAGCCACTGGTGGAGTAAGGAAAAAAGCACCCACAAATCTCATAGGCTGAAGGGGAATCTCACATGGAAGGACAAGAACAGAAGATAAATCTCTCTGGGTAGAGGCTTGATCTGTGACCCTGCAGATTTTGGTGTTGCCTGTATTAGCTGTAGAGCTTCTGACCCCTTGGGAGAAGAAAAGCAGTCAGCTATTTCCTCACAAGGTTTCTAAACTCTTTACCAACCAAGTTTAAACCAACTGGCCAAAATAAACCCTGAAAACTCACCAAAGCAGCTTGGGGACTTGTGCTCCTGCTCTCCAGGACTGTGGTCCTTCAATAGCTGAGGGCTAGGTAGTTCAGCAAAGGTTACACTTAGTCATAACAAGAGGGAGAACTAGGATCCTCCTTATGCAACTGGGGATGCCACAACAGAAAGACATTGACATCTTTAACCAAAATTAACCATCACCCTCAGGTAGGACAAATTAATGCTGGTGTTGATTCTGCAAACAAATATCTGTTGCCCAAGCCATTTTAGCTTCCTTCTGTCATTCACCTCTGTCATTCCTATCTTATTAATTTCTTACAAACTAATTTTCAAAAAAGAATAATTATTTCTAAGTTTTATCAGCTGCAGAGGCATTAAATTCCTGAACAAACTGAACATATAAATCCTCGATTAAAATAGACACACATAGATACAACTTGTCAGCTTGGAATAGGGCTATTAGCCTGCACTCAACCTGGAAACTTCTGCACAGCTGAACATGCAAGGCCCTGCCTGTTTCTGCATGGTGCTGATTGCTGGGCAGCTGATAAAATAATTGTTCCATTCAGAAGAATATTAGGTTCCCCCAGTGATACAAAAGTAGGACTTTAGACAATGAAGTGAAAACAATGCTAAAATGTAAACTGAGCCCTATTCAGCACTCTTCACTTATGCTGGGCAGCACAGGGAGTTTCACTGGGGCTGGCTGTTCAGGATTCAATGGGTTTTTTCATGTAGGTAAGCACTGCTTGATGGGAGAGAGGGTTGGGAGTCACACCATAAAGCGGGACAGAAAACAGTTGGTGTCTCAGTTTATTTGAATGTTCAATGAGTGACCAGATTAGGAAAGAGTATTTTCTAACAATATTGTCTCTTCCAGCTCCATCTCCCAATTCAAATATAAACCACATTTACTCCTTTTGGGGTTTTGTTTGTTTGGTTTGATTTTTTTTTTCCCTAAGGAAAGTTGAAGAAGATACAGTGAAGGAAATCTTTATAGATGTGTGGGGCTTTCGGGGCAAGTGTCAAAGAAATCACCCTGTTTGCTCTCATGTTTTGTGGTTTTTTTTCCCTTCAGAATGTATCTCTGTTGATATTGCAGCTTGATTAAGTTCTGGCTAAACTATTGTACTTTACAGTATGTTGTACTATTTAGCAAAATTAATATGAATAACACAGGCACCTAAAATTCTCTAAGGAGTTGCAGAGTTGGGTATACTCTGGCATTGTCAGAAAATCTGGGAGATTTTAGGTTTTAATAGGAAATCAAGTGATTCTGATGAACTGAATTCTGTGATAGGCCCAGTAACCTTTCTGAGTGTAGTTTGATTACAGAAATATATCCCCAAATTCAAAAGTCCTATAAGTTCTGTTCAAAATCAAAACTGTCAAATGATCAAATTTTTGTAATGTGTTACAGAAAGACAAGGTATAGAAAGGCTCAAGCACTTGAAATGTGTGGCTGTTAACTTGTAAGTTCATCTAATAACTAAAATATTTCAAATGTGTTACCAGTATCATAAACTAACCAAAGAGGGGACTTTCAAAAATCTGCTACCTTCTTGTGTAGCAACTGTCTTACAATCTAGACATATGAAGTAAATCAATGTAGAATTATATATTATTTTTTTAAAATACCACTAACTAGATAAATATTTCCACTTATGTCTTTCTATATAAAACCTGCTTTTAGGAACCATTGATGGTAAGATTAAAATCTTATTAAAATAACCCCCTTATGTTTATAGGAAGGGTGTGTGTTGTTAGGTACTTAAGATGATTATCTTGTGTATGTCTAAGTTCATTAGTGAGTGCAATGACAGAGTTCAAAAAGTCATAGCATGTTATTATGTTTTAATGACACACATTTGATTTAAGATGATATGACTTAATATGTGCACACAGTTTTCACTGACATCAGTGGGAAATCTGTAAAGACTGAAAGCAAAATGTGCCCCAAAGAGAAAATTAGGCAGCTATTTTGAGAAGCATGAAACACTCAGATGTGGCAATAGTGGCATAGGATAGCATGTGTGCTTGCAAGAGAAGGGGAATCAGAGTTAAACAGTAAACTCTCTACTCCTGGGGGATCATTTATGGTTTCTAAAGAGGTTAATGTGTGTCCTGCAATCTGTTCTCATATGTAAGTTACTTTAGTCATGCTGAGGAGAAAAAAAGAGTAGAGCAGATGGCCATGACAGATGAAGACAGCAGCCAACACTTCTCTTCAGGCAGAAGGGCCATTTAAACCTAAATGAACTAGTCAGTTGAGTGATGTAGAGTGCTATCAGGTAGAAGACCTGGCCTCATTATGAGGGGAATTCTGCACAGCAAACTGTCCTTGGCATGGAGGACTTGGGCACTGCACTGTGCCAACGAGAGCCAGGCCTTGTTTTAGGCAGAACATGATCTACAAGGGCCTGCAAGGGTCACTTACTGCAAACAGAGAATCCAGCCTCAAGTGAGGTCAAGCCATATATCTTAAATCCATGTATCCTATTCCTCCCTACAGCTTCAGCACTTCAATTCCAGTCAGATCCCTGCTCTCAGCCCTTCCTTGAAGACAGACAGGAGGTAAAAAACCAGCAGGATTAGGAGGTGCTAACTGTTTCTTGCCATGGAACCTGGCCCTCCAGGTCTACTCTGCTGTAGTTCATCCTCTCTGCCTTGTTTTGTAGCAGGAGCAGGCCATGGCTGACAAGTTTTTTCCTTGCCCTGACATTCTATTTTTATTTATTTATTTTTATCTCAGCAACTCTGATAGCATGTAAGAAGACTTGCTTCAGTGAAAGAAGGGAGAGTCCCATATTTAACTCTCTCATTTGCTCATGTGCTTTCAAACCTATGCCTCTGAGTTTGAAAGAAAAAATTTCTTTTACCAGATTTAAGATTATTTCAGGTGAGGGAAGATTTTGTTATTTTGTTTTAACTGAAATAACTTGAAGGTTATCATAGAACAAACTTTGGTCTCATTGGAGTCTATTGATTTATCTCTCAAGAAGCTTCAGCTAAAAACTAGGTATTATTGAACACTCTTGAATTATTTTGTATTTATTGACATCATCTGCTGTGCATTGAAACCTAATCTCTAGATTTTTTTGACTGAATTTTTTTCTTTGTTTTTCTCTTTTGGTCAGATGTAAACAAGATTGATTCATGCATAAGGAAGGGCAAAGTATGTTTTATAATGCTGTAATCCCTTGCTAACAGTCATTTGGCTAGGACAGAGAACTTTGAATTTAAAAGTAGTTGAGATTTGCTTTTCTGAATAATTACTGTGATTGCCTGAGGCTTCTTTGTTGAAATATCAGAGAGGAGATGGTTTCAGCAGCTTGATGATAAACTGGACAACTTCTGGCATTTTAATTCTGTTCCCAATCAATACTGACAAAGTCTGACCTTGTGCAGAAGTTATAAGTACACATTTGTGATGGAATCACTTCACACATTCATTAAGATCTGATGAACATTATATGTGAATCTCTCAAACCTATTTTTACCCCTCATGAGCTGAATACAAATAAGAGGAAAGATGAATTCTCTTTGTTGATGTGACTCCATGATTTGTATTACAGAAAACATCTGAGCTACTAGAAAACGCATACTGATATTGGAAGATACAAAAACAAAATTAAAGAAAGCACTATGAGAAATAAGTACCCATATAATAAAATGCAGTATATGTTTAATTTCAAAATTTGAAGAGGCTGACGGACTTGGGCTACTTTGCTGTGACCAACACAGATATTCAGAATGCAAAGCTGTTCTATGTGCTTTAAAAGGTGTACCCAGCCTGACATAAAAATCAACCAAGCTTGTAGGTCTGATTGCTTCTTGGCTCAAAGGGAAGTTTGGTTATGGATATATTACCCCCTACTCTGGTAATATATTGGTGGTGCCCTGATTCATTAAGAAGTGAATAAATTCTGCTTCCAGTAACCACCATATAATTGGTGCCATTGCCATGTAATAGAACCATAATTTAACACTGGCTGGGGCTTCCTAGAAGTGCCTAGGTATTCTTAGAGGGTATTCCTGCGTGGAAAAACACAGCATCATAAATCCATACACCAGTCTTGTAGTTACATGCCATGTGGTGCAGAGCAGAATGCCCTATCCTTGTGGGAGCTCAGCTCCTGTTCAGTGATGGCAGTACCAGACTGGAGGGCTCCAGCAATGACTGAGAAGGAAACCAACTGCAATATATCAACCTATGACACCAATGCAATGGGGAAATCAGAAGGAATGTGATGTGCCTGGAGCCTACGGACCATTGAAATCCTGCCTGCCTGAACTGGAAAGGAGCAACTGGGAAGACTGGGGAGACAGCACAGTTTTTGGTAACCATTGAAAGGGCAGAGAGAAGGGTTTGAGTCCCTCACTGACAAAACTGGGTGGATCTTGCAGAGCAAAGAGCAGAAGGAGCTGGAGCCAGGTATAGCTCATCTGAGTGTTCCTGAGCATTCACAGCTAGTTTTGACTCTGTCATCCAGGTAACTTCTAGGAAAGAAGAAATTCCCTGGATTCTCACACATTAGAAAGAGATATAACATTTTCTGGCATGGGCAGGCTCTTTAGCCATTACCAGTCGGGAATTTGCTCCCAAACAGGGTGCCCATCATGGCCTCATACAGGTCTTTTGCTCCCTAGAATGAGTGACCTTGTCAGACCCACTCCAGCAGGGCTGAGTGTGTCATATCCCTACAAAGCAGAGGTTCCAAATGCTGCCATGGGCTCAGGAAGGCACAAGCTGAAAGCCTGGCATTGCCTTCTCAAATCCTGTTTCACAGATCAGGGCAGCTGAAAGTACTCTGGGAGAGATGCCTCCAGTTCTCTGGATTTTTTTACACTCCTAGAAGATCTGAAAATACTTTTTCTCACCACTTCATCCATGCAATTCTGAAATTTCCTCAATCCACCATTCATGAAATTCTGTTGGGTTTTGTGTCTAGTGTATGCTTAAGAGAAGACAGTGTTCATGTTCTTTTGACCTTTAGCACAGGAGGACTGAATCTTTATGCATTCTCAGGGGCAAACAATGATATATACAGAACCTACAAAGTAGAAAAAGTTAAGAAAAAATATATGAGGAAAAACACTACTAAAGGTGGGGGAAGTTCACTAATTTTGTAACAGGTCTGTTGCTGGTTTGGCATAGTTTTCTATTTGCTTCTTCCTCTGTGCTGAATCTTTTGTACCAATGCTAGGGCCCATCCAAGAGCTGGGCAGCACTGTCCCCTTTGAAGTGTATTTGCCTAGTCTCAAGAGATCCTTAAAATTTGAAAACCCTGTCCCAAACTCCTCCTAAAGTTAACTTTGATTTTACTGCATAAGTATCATGCAACAGTACATCATTGTGCCTTGACAATATTTTAAACTCCTATTAGGTATCCACTGACATTCAACTGCACTTTTGTAATTACTTCCCGTATATCTCAGACCATCATGGCCACACCACCATTAAAACAGTCTATAAAAGCAAGGAGAGTGAAATACAGGTCTGTATAACAGCACAAAGGCCTCCGTTTTGGAATAAATAAGACTTTGAGATGTATATATGTCAAATAATGACAGCTGTCAAAGTCTTTGAAGATACTTCCTGATGGCTAAAATATGTAAAATTATTAAACAAATTTCAAACATTCTTATAACATACATCACTTAATTCATGTTCACCATGTATTCCAATTACCTTATTTTCTAGACTGATAAATGAGAACTAAAGATTAAATGAATACTTTGCAAAATCAAATTCAGTTCTAATTGGTTTCTATCAAGCATGACACCTCTCAAACAAAGGTAAAAGTGACCCAATGACAAAAATAAAGTTATCTTGTGATGTTTCCCCATTCAAACAAACCTCAACTGTCTCAAGAGTTAATTACATTACAGGAAAAGTTAGCTTTTCATTTTCCAGTGCCCAGGTGCCAGCTATTTTTCTTATCTGGGTTATATTCACATATTTGACTCTTACATGATGCTCTTATCATGTCAGGAATGCATTTACTAGGAAAGGATAATTGAGAATTCATTACTTTAATGTTTCTCAAGTTGTTAAATGACAAATTGTAATAGTTATGACTTACTTTGTGATGAGTGGTGACCTTTTATCTTTACACTTCAGCCAATTTCCAGACAATGGAAGCCAATAGGAATTCTGAGTGTAAAACCACCAGGGACTGTCCACTTATTTAAAGAGACACCTATATCTACATTGTGTGTGTTTCAGTGGCAGTGAAGGATTCTTGAAGCATAAATATTTGCCTAGCATTTATTTTTAATTCCCCTGATCTTTTTTCCCCCTCTAGAAAATCTCCAAGCTCAGAATAAGCTTTGTATATTCATGTCCAGTTTATGCTTGCTTTCCATAAATAAATTTAGTAGTTATTGTCACAAAAAGGAAGCAGCCATGAAACACAAGTGAATCAATAAGTAGCCATAAGAAACAAAATTTGAATTCATTATGGCTGAAGATCAGATCAGAAGTTCTGCTCATCCAGTTATAGACTATGTGAATAATTCAAACAAAATTACATAGCTCTCCTATTCATAGGCAACTACTAGGCTACAAACAGCTCACAAATTATCTGAAAACCAAAAACCATTGGTAAAGCAATTTGGCAGTTACAAATAATACTTATTTTAGAGAAGTCCAGACAAACTCCACTGACAAAGGAAAAAATGTAGCGCTTAAGTTCACCAGATAAATTCTTAGAGCCAAGAAAATAATCTATCACAATTAGTTCCACTAGAGCACCTCTCAGTGATTAGAAATAAATAACTTTCTCATAAACATACACTCAGCAGATATCTAAATATGTTACTGATTAAAACGTACGTTTTGCATTTTATGTCATTAGAGATTTGTTCTACCTAGTCATATGGTGAATCATTAGGAATATACACAGGCACTGAAGTGGAACAAGGTGAGTAATTGCACAGTGGAGCAGAAGGACCTGGCTGCTGGGAGGGCTGGGGGTGTGCAGGGAGCTCAGCTCAGGCCCTCTGCTCACACCTATTTCTGCCACACATTTTTGTACCTGGCAGGACACATCTGCAGTGACTAAAGATCCACTGTGCTGATTACAACAAAGGAATAAAGTATCAGCCCAGCACAGAACTGTGGCTTTTATTAAGGGGAAGTGGTCAGTGATCTGTTCATTGCAGCTCACACCACTGAGGGTGACCAGGTTCCTTCCACTGCACTGTAAACAAGGGAAGCACACAACAGCTTCTCTTGAGCTGGAAGAAATGAAATTGAGCTATCCAGATAGATTTCTCATTAGGATTATTTTTTCTTTTTTGCAAGCCAAGTGCAAATTTCTACTTGAACACTAAGCAGATTTTTCTTTTATATCACATTAGAATTGAGCTATCTGCGCACATGCAGTGTCAGATTTTGCAGTCCTACAGAAATCACTCAATATGATGGAGATCTGAGCCTGTGTGTTAAAATAAGTCAGTGTCCTCACTCTGCATTTGTCCTTAGTGATGTCTTCACTGTCCCACTAAATTTACTTCCAAATAACATTGGGAAGGAGGCAGCATGAGAGCAACATAGGAGCAGAGCAGAGGGGAAATTTGGGGAAGAGAAGAAAAAAAAAAACATGATAGGAGCTAAACTGAACTTGTGGAAAACCATGATCAGCTCAGTGGAGTTTCATCTTTGCCTCCTCATGAAAGAAAGGGCATCAAAATAACTGGACTATGCAAACCATAGTAGGTTTTATCTCTAGGAGAAGAAAAAGGTAGGGTTTTTTTTATTTTCTTCAAAAGCAGAACTTTTCCTTAGCTCTTCCACAGAGTTATTACTTCTCTAATTACTTCTCTTATTAGTTCTCTACAGATAAAAAAATAAATGTCTAGCCTCTCAAACCACTCAGAGAAACTGAAAGAAGGGAAGGAGGGAGCTGCATTTTTCTTTCAGTAAATGTAATATTCCCTTTCATTTGCAACAAGTGTTGAGTCTTTCAAACTAACAAATCCAGAGATGTTTTTCCTGGCCCTTCTCCATACTCCATAGCTCTTGGTACCACTAAGCCAGTAGGGGATGATGGCTCAACATCTCCCCTCCTGTGTGCTTGGATAACCTTCCAGTTACCAGTGTGTGCTCTTGGCCAAGGACACGGCCACTGCCACAAGTACCAGACAGGCCCTTGCCATTCCTCACCTAAAAAGTACTGAATTAATAAGACATTTGAATGAAAGGTTACACACTTGAAAGAGGCAATTTTTTTCTCTCCAGCTTGGACTAGGAGTCAGGATTTTAACCTCAGAACTCCCCCTGTTCCAGAGGGGCAAGGAGAGATCCCTGTGGCCTCCCAACACCTGGGGAAGGGACACTCCTGTGTGTGCTGGAGCCAAGCCCCTTGGGACTGACTGCAATTAATACTGTTCTTAAAATGTCACCAGTCTCCTTGCTGAGACATCTCATCCCACACACATGGAAGGGACCTCTTATGCCCCAGTTTCCCCCCTCACATTATGTTTAATCACAACAAAGACTGATTTAGCTCAAAAGCATGATGAAGGTTCACTGAATGATGACCTTACTGGAAAAGGAAAGTAAACTTTTGGCCATAAAACAGTGAAGTTCAGAAGCAATTAGTGCTTACTCTTCCCATCAGCATTTTGTGCATTGTTGCTGCAGTGAATAGGTACAGGAGGAGCTTTGGGAGCCCCATATGGCAGGCCATCTCCTCCAGGCCTTCAGGCTGATCTTCACAGCTGCTCAGGCTTATGTTGGACAAGTCTGTCATTTCACACAACCAAGATAGACATTTTTTTACCCTCAAAGGTGACCTGCAAGTAAAAACAGAAAAAATGGCTTTGTGCCCATATTTTCCTGTTCATCCTAATTGAAAAGAACATGTGGGATCTGCACTCTATCTACTGCTGTCTGTTTGTTTGTAGGCTGAGAAGGAAGATTTTCTCTACCTGCAGCAGAACAGGAGTCTGCAGAGATATCTAGAGAAATTAGAGAAATGTGGGAAGTGCAAGTATTTGCTTGTACAAGCACAAGATTTAGGGATTTTCTATTTCACGAAATGCAAATGATTGTGAATTAAGACATTGAGAATAGTTTTCTATTGAACAAAAGTAGATAGAGGCAAAACCATCATGGCCCAGAAGCAGCACCCTTTTTATCCTTTATAATTTCCTGCCTTGCCAAGATTTCCAAATACAGTACAAACAACAAATAAAACAATTACCTTTTAAAAAATCATAATGGCATTGTCAAAATTGGTATTTTTTTAGAAGGAAGAAGCATTTTCTGCTATAACACAGACAATTATAAGAGGTTGAGAAACAAGGATAAGAGAAAATGGAAGATAGATTTTTCTAAACTATTCTTCAGAAGCTCATAGTACCTGATTAAGGACCATTTCAATGAAAGAAAACATGCAGGTTTCTGGAAGAATTATCTGCTGTTCTCTGTGGAACCCAGAAAGACAAAGCATTGTGCAATCCTACTTCCAGCTCACAGCAATTCCATGAACTCTAGAACTCAGCAGACTCAGTTGACTTGCGCCTGTCCAAATTTTTCCCTGCATTCTGAATAATTCCCCCTTCAAGCCTCCTCTCTCTGTTTCTCCTCCTCACAACATTTATCCTAGGTTTGGCCTTATGGCAAAGGTTAAAGAACAGCAAAGACAGCCTATGAAATAAACAACTACAGCTGGAATATTCAAATGCATCTATATGTGTGCCTGCTGGGTTTATGAAATTCTGTGGCAAAAAAAAAAATATTGATCTGAGCTCTGATGTAACATAAGGCACTTACTTATTAATGCCAGAGGATGCAATTTTATTAAGCTTAAGTATTTCACACCCAAGCATTTTCATGGAGAATGGCACAGAAAATGTCATATAGCACTGGATGAGTTCTCTTAATATTGATAATACATTACTTTTTAAGGAGACACTGTTAATTGCAATAATGCATCTGCTGCAATTGTGAATGCTACAACTGATTCTCTAGCAGGTTACCTGCCTTGGGAGAATCCAAGACAGCTCTTTGGTACTGTAATGAATTTTGGTACTGGAAACACTGCTCCCCCCACAGCAGCATGGAACAGGCAACATTGAATTTCAGAGGCTTAGTGTTCCTTACTTAACAGGGTAATAAAGGATGCCAAATATCACAAACCTAAATGCTCATTGCAACCCAAATTCAGAATAGGTTTGAGAATGTAAGTACTAACCAATCCTGAGAGGAACTAAGGGCTGGACCAACAAAGCTAGAGGCATCATTGGTGGTAGAAGAAAAGCCACTCAGATACTGAAAGCAGAAAAAAAGAGGCAGAAATTTGGTCTGCAATAGTGAGAGTGCATGAGGATGTGGACAGAGCTGTAGTGTAACCCTTCTCCTGCTGGGCCCCTTCTAAATAAAATATTAGAAATGCAAGTGCCAAAGGAGATGAAGACCATTAATCCCCTCAGAAAGAGCAGGTTGGGCCTCCCTGATATCCAGCTTAGAGCAGCAACCCTGCAGTTGCCCCCTTGCCCTCCTGAGCACAGGCCAACTTTGTGCCAGCTCTCCAGCTGGGAACAAGGGGCCACCTTCTTCCCCTACTTCTCCATGCATCCTGGGTGGGATTCAGCACGTGGATACAAGGCTGGTCCTGGTCCCCAGCCACTGCTCTGCACCTTTGTGGTGAGGAAATCTGAAGGGACAGCAACTCTATTGCTCCTGCTGGGGAAACATGATATGTATTCTGTAACTGAGAGAAGGTAGATGTGGCTGGTTTGGAAGTATTTTCAAATGGTTGTCTGAATGGGTTCCTTGCTCTCAGGATAGCATTCTGTTCTCAGTTTGGACTAAAGAGATTTCACAGCCTGCAGATGATAGGACAAAGTGTCATTTGTTTTCTCCACAGACATAACTGCTTCCTACTCAGCCTTTGCCTCTGAGATACAATCATGGAAAGACAGAGAACTTAAGCCTCTCTACAGCTGCAAATTGACAATGTTGAAACATAGTTTTGGCCCTTTCAAATGACATCCATCTAATGAGAGCAAGTTTTTTTCTTCCCCTCACAAGAATTCAATACATTTTGTTGTGTAAGAGAGTAGAAATATAGAAAATGTGCAGTACTTAATTCAGGGATAGTGGACATGACAGAAGAAATAGTAAGATAAATGTGGGGTTCCTATCTACCTTCTACTAAAACAAAAATAAGGGAACAAGCAAGTGAAATTGAAGCGCAATAAAGTTCAAAGTTAATAAATACTTTTTTCCACATAACTTATAATTAACCTGTCAAGTCAGAACTGCAGTAGATCACTAAGACCAAGCACTTAGTATTCACAAAAAAATTAGACAAATGTGACCCAGTTATTTTCTCCATTTAAGGTGAATTTACACGCTGAGGGTGACACTGTGCAGCTCCCTGATTTAGAGATGTCAGGCTCCAAAGCAAGTCAGAAGTACACCTGAACCGGGGTAAATTAAATCAGTAGTGCACTGTTTCTGTGCACAGATTGCTGCCACAAACTGCTGCAGGCCAGGAAGAAACTTTTACAGCAAACCTTTCGGTGAGTACTGAAGGAAGGCTTTGTAAAGTGTCCTTCCAGCACTGAAATGCTCCAAAGATCTGGATTCTCTCTCTTGGCTGCTGAGTGATGTCCCAATGTCACTTCAGCTCCCCATCCTCTGTTTGTCCCATCTCTAAGCAGAGGTGCCCTGAGGTTTACGTGATAGGTGTTGTTGCTGTGTCTCCCAAGACAGGACATGGTGCTGACACTTTCAGAAACGATATATGGTGAAAACTGCTCATCTCCCTGAATATGACAATCCCTATGGACTTGTGAAAAACAAGTGTAAGCCATAACTTCTATAAGTCATATGGTTTGCACTTTTGTGTGCTCTTTCAATTTCCTTTTTATCCATCCAAACCTTCAAAATTAAGTTTTCATGTAATGCCTCCAAATTAAAGTGCATTACTAGTCAGGGGTTCAGGATTCAGTTTCAAACTGAGCTAACAGATATAACTACAAAGTCCTCACAGAATTAAACACCACATTAAGAAAACCCACACACTATTGAGTTGAGAGGCCAAAAATCTCATTCCACTTTAATATCAATCAAATAATTAATTGTAGCAATGCACCAAGTCTTTTTAATGACATGTAGAAATAACTTATGCCCTTGAAATGTGTCTGAAGCAGATCTTAAATAGATCAATTATTTCAGTGATTCATCTCTGAGGTTTTTTTTTTGGTAAGGCTAAACATATTTCTGTGTTATGATAGCAAATGATTAAAGAAGGTCTTCTGAGCTAGTCTAAATTAGGCAAATTAGAAAAAAAATATGGAATTACTTTTTATGATCTATCTTAGATTTATCTGTTCCTTGTTAAATAGTTCCTTAAACTAGACTCTGTCAATGAAGAAAACTACTCACTGATAAATTTAACATGATCTTTTGCTATCTGTGTTTCCACAAGGAGTTTAGAATCCTTTAAAGAGGAAATGCAATTCTTCAAAGGTAAGAAAAAAGTGTCTCATACACCTGCACTGGCATGGGTTTCTGAAGCAAAGTGACAGATGGGCTAGGACTAGCTCTTACTGGTTTACAAGGTCAAAGATGAGTTCCTCTCCCATTTACCTTTTATTTTCTCTATATTTTTCAATCTACTTTTTGTTGTCACAGTAACCACTTCAACAAGTAAAGCATACACTCCAAATGAACTGAAATAATGTTCAAGTTTTTTCATATTTTGTACTGTATGAATCTATTTTATTTGTCTTTCAAGGTCCATGAGTTTAATGGTCACTGGTCTTTTTAAATTTTTCCCCATAAAATCAGCTGAGCTACATTACAGTTTTCACAGCCAGCAGCCCTCACAGCAAATAATGTTTTGTTTGAGTACACCAGGATGTAGGACAGGAGAGAGCACATGGTGGGAAAAAACCTCTGTGGTATCATGGTGGCCAATGATGTACAAGAACTGTTCTCAATAAGAGGGAATGTGGTGAATGCACGACTCACTGCCCTCATCTCAGAGTTCCCATTGACAATTTTATCTGTTGCAAAATCCTTCAACATACCCAAATTGCAGAATTGGATGCATGAAATAATGTACTCAGATATACGATATGGAGTGTGAAATTCTGCATTCATCTTGCCTCAGTTTCAGCAGGTTATTAAAAGGCTACCTCCTCACCTGCCTTAGTGACCATGCCAACTTCCTGAAGTTTCCCTTCTCTGGAGCACATTTAGAAGAACTGTGACAAGGCTTGACTCCTTGCCAGAGCTAAGACAGGCAGTGATGGGAGAGGACAAATACTCCATGATCAAAGGCTTCACATTCCCAATGTAATAAATTGGATAGTACCTACTGATGATTCAGCACAAAACCTGCTATTACACTAATTCTTGCAGTCTCATGACACACAAATAACATTGAGCCTAATCCGAAGCCAATGAAATTATTTCAGCTGACTTACTGGGCCAGTCTACTGGCCACACACAGTGTTTAGCAGAAGGAATAGCTTTTGGCTTCTGTATTGGCAGTTTGTTACAGTAAACTAGCAAAATTAAGTACTGTTTTCCCAGTTTAATTACTGAGATTATGTTTACTATTTTAGACAAGCACATAGATTTGTTACTTTTATCAAACAGAGAAGTGAACTGAGTTGAACAGTAAAAACATGTGATGAAGAAATGTAAAGCAAGATGTCTCCAATATTAAAAGTAACCAAAGTTACAGAGGCCTTTTTTTAAAAATACAGCACAATACATCTGAGACCTGATGGCAGAAGGCAACACATACTGGAGAAATACAAGACTTGCAAAACCACATTTCCCCATGGTTTAAAAGGAAGAGAAACTTTACTTCTATCAGATGCTCTTCAATTTTATGACAAATACAACTAATGCCCTGAAGATAAAGGAGAGCATTAGAGCACAGCAGAGAAATATGCTCAGCCTAGAAGGCTTAGTACAGAAAAAAAGACAAAAGAGCTGTAAAATCTCACTCCATATAGAATATCCCAAAACAGGTTTGAGACAAAAATAGGTCACAATTAAGAATGTGAAGTGAAAGAATACAAAGAAATTGTACACAAGTATGAAAAATTTGCATAGTACAGCTCTGGAATGTTGCACAGCCACTATTAACCCTTGTGATACCTTTGTGCTGTTATTCCAACTAGAACAAAACTGACCATACTATGTCTACTGGACTTCCTGCATGGTTTAACAGCTGAAATACTTCATTATTGTTTCTCAAGTGCTTTTATATTGGTGTTTTATGAAACAGCAATATATTCCTATTATTCCTGATACAAGAACAGGGAAAAAGAGCTGTTACTGAAGATAACCAAGGGCACCTGAGTTACAGCCAGAGTAAGGTCTGAGCTATCTTCCACCATTCATGTTCATCCTGCTCTGAGGCACCAGTGACCGTTTAAAGCTCATTAGAGCATATATAAACAGAGGGAGCTCCAGTATTCCCTAAGGTGGGCCACAGATTCTATAGCAAGTCTGCTGAAAGGGAGGATTTTCAACTGCTCTGAAAAGGTGTTTGTGTAGAAAGACAGGTTTTCTAGGTAGAGATTTTACCCCCCACCCCTAAGCTGAACGACAGAGAAGGGGAAGGGACTTTCTGTTCTCCACAACTCCCTGAAAGGAGGCACCAGAGAGGTGGGTGGTCTCTTCTACCAAGAAAGGGGACAGCAAGAGGAAATGGCCTCAGGCTGTGGTAGGGGAAGTTTAGATTGAACATTAAGGAAAAATTCCTTCACTGATCAAGAATTGGAAAAGGCTGTCCAAGGAGGCAATGGACTCGTAATTTCTGCAGGGATTTAAAAGATGTGAAGGTGCAGTGCTTAGGGACATGCTTCAGCGGTGAGTTTGTCAGAGCTGGGTTAACTACTGAACTGGATGATCTTAAAGGTATCTTCCAACCTAAATAATTCTATGATTCATGTTGAGTATCCCATTCATGGATTCATGTTGAGTATCCCATTCATGTTAGAGTACATTTCTATGTATTTATACCTTTAATAACAAACAACAGAACACTTTCCTTTCTACCTACGTGACAAACATCATACCATAATGCCTGTCACTGGATTTTCTGTTTGCTTCATGTCACATCTCCATTAGATAACAAACTTGCCTTGAAAGAAGATACATCTTTCAGTGACTTGTGAATTGACTGTTTTCACACTATATTCTGTAAATAACATTAATGCCCACGCTGGATGTCAGAATGCTGCTTCACAAACGGGTACCTTATTAGTTTGGAAGTGAGTTGAGGAGATAATGATTTTCCCTGCCTGGGCTAAATAATCACACCTGGAAAATATTATTTGACTTAAACATAAGTCACTCTCCTAGCAGAGCTGTCATTTGACATGGACAGGTTGGCTGCTCTGTTCCCACAATCTTACTAGGTGATAGAAATGGAGCTAGAGCAGAAGGGTGCCAGGATATTATCTGGCCCCATAGAAAATCTGGCTGTAGTTTTTAGCTTTTGAATACATAATCACCTATTTGAAGTGTTTCACAACTGAGATTTAAAAGAACAAATTGATTTTTTCTGCTGTATTCCATTCTGCACTGAACTTTATGTTTTCCTTTTAAGTGATTAGTTACTGCCACACATAGCAGGTAGGCTGAAATCCTTTTTCATTCCTGCTTAGTGTCTCTGTACAAGGCTTACTTCCAAAATGATTGAAGACAAGAGTTCAGAAACAACAGACACTGGCAGCCTGCCAGTCACATGCACCCACACAGATGCAAAGTTAAAAATATATCAATTCCTGCCTCATACAAGTGGGTGCACAGGATAGAGAGGGCTGAGGGAACAGATTGAGAGGGAGAAGTGTCTATTCACAAAGGGCAGTACACATGTATCTGTCAAGCAAAAGGCCATGAGGAAAGAACGGCAGCTTCTGGTACTTCTGTGCTGTGGGTAGGATTCCTTAGTCAAAACCTTTATTTTCTGGGGTTATTTATGCTTAGAAATTTGTACCTGGACTGGTAATCTCATCCATCCTTCTTTCTCTGTATTAAGGTCACAGAAAACTGCCAAAGGCACAGGACTAAGGGTATGACATAAACAATGCTAGTAGGAATATTTGTTTTCATCTGATCTTCTTGACAAAGGGATCAATGTGACAGACTTGTTTTCTGTGATCACCTGTATCTCTGCTAGGGCCTAAATGACTGCATTTTTGACTCTTCTTTCACTGGGACTGAGCTGTACCTTAGAGGTGGCACATTCGTCCTGCAGAATTGAAGCTGGATTCAAGTCTTGGACAGCCTAAAAACAGAAAATTATTTTTACTGAAACATCAAGGACTGTGCCTTAATTTTAAAGTGTTAGGGATTTTCCTATTTGTTTGGTTTCAGTTTGATGGTTAACTTGTGTTCCAGATTCCCTAATTTGAGAAAATCAGTTCTTTCTAGTAGCAAACAGTTCTGAGCACACATTCATCTTTGATCTGAAAGGTGCTACTTCTTGAGAGCCAGTGCTTCAGACTCAGTCTATATCATACAGTCAGAAAAACATTTCCCCTGTTCTCTTAAAACTCTTTTCCAGGGTCTTGTTCTAAATCTCTTTTTAAGTGACTTTTATTCCAAACAAACAAAGGGAACTGCCCTTTTCAACAACTCAAAGCAGTGCAGTGTCAAGATTTTTCTCTATCCTCATGGCAGTACTTTTAATTGTGAACTGAACCCATTATCAAAGATAGGCCTTGGAAATCAGTTGCACAGTTGTATCAAATGGGTAGTGCTTTCCTGAATGCACCCTCCCAAAAAGGGGTTAATCTGCTGCAAAATGTTCTTAGGATGTCCTGCTAAACCAGGAGCTTCTCCCCAGATCCCAGGTCAGCCAAGTTGAGAGTGCACAATCTGAGCACTCCCAGAGCAGCAACTGTACAAACAGCCACAGAAAGGATGAGTTTAATTCTATATTGTCTTAGGACCTGGTTTTGTACTAATAAGGTCAAGCTCCAGGAAAAATGTGAGGCTTTGAGGCAAGCAAGGACCAGACAGGGCCAAGGTTGGCAGGAGGGTACATTTATAATGTTAATAAACTAGATTCTGATTTCTAGTGTGAACGAGGTAAATTACAAACTGATGAAGCTTCTCCACAAATGTGATTTCTATTAACATTAAAGCAACCATGGGCATATACGGGAGGGAAAATAGGTCTCTGGAGTTTGGTATTTTAGCCATCAGTCATATAGTGTAATCAGTGGAAGAAAATAAACGCTATAGCAATAGCAACTCTAAAGGCAGATAGAGGACAGGAGAAGTAAAATATTAAATAAGAACAGTCACTATGGAAACTGTTGGATTTTACTATTTTAATACCTGGATGATTCAGAGGAGTGGCAATACGACATGGAGCCTCCTGCCTTTGGAGGAGGTATCAGTTCAAATTTTGCCCAAGCTGGGGGCAATAGAAAGATCATCCCAATAACTGTTTATGTAAAATGAGACTTCACTCAACTTCAAATGAGTTTCAGTTCATTTTCAAGAATTAGTATCTGTCCAAGAAATATCTCCACCATGCAACTACACTTGTTAGAAGACCCAGCAGAAGGCCTAAAAAAACTAGGTTTGTTTTGCTGCTGCTGCTAAGATGATTCCTGAGACACCCAGATTTCAACCTCTGGGCCTAGGTATCATGACCAGTAAACCAAAAATGAAAGAAAAGCCTACACTGTGTTTGCAAAATGGAGAAGGGTGAAGCTAATGAACTGCAGAAGAGAAACAAGCTAACTCTAACATATTCCTAAACTTGGGAATTTATCTAGTTAGCTTGTTCAAGTTACAGTTCCCACCTCTTCTGTCCTGGCTCACATCCAGCATAGCTGGGCTAACAAATGCATCAGAGAGTCCATAAAAGGCAGAGACATTGTGGGAGGAGTGATGGAGCATATTTATTCACTGTTCAGATAATTTTGTTAAAGAGCTAAACTGCATGAGATTTATTTAGTTTTTAAGACTAGAGACATAAAATAAAGGACTGCTTGAACAATTATCTAGAAAAACATCTCTCTATTTCCAGTGACAAGTGAATTTCACACAAGTGAAATTCTTTCTAAAGGTATTTAAGATGTCCTTCTTGTTTGTACAGAGACTGAGAGGAAATGTAAAACTCCCTCCGTTTCTTTCCTTCAATCCTACACACTAGACACAATGCAAGTCTGGACTGCTGCCTTGGTAGTCTCACTACCAACTGCTACTGGATCCTGGAGAACATAAAGCAGATGGAGCACACAACCAACAACGTGTTTTGCCAGCTCGTCAATCAGCTGAAAACATCCATGACACAGCCAGGTTTTTTAGGAAAAGGATGCACAGAAGGCATTAAAATATATTATTTGACTGAGCACATAATGGTAGAGGTGAGAAAGCCAGAGGTAACCTCACCAGATTGCAGTTCTGCACAAGTGATAGTCACAGAAAGAGACACCATGTGCTCTTAAAAAAAGTCACTGCTGAAAATAAGGAGGTAAACTCACCATCCTCCCCCATCTAACTTACCAGGTGTTCTTAGTGATGATGTGAATACTTTCAGTGGCAATACCACTAATTTCTGTACTATACCCATGAAGTACTATTATGAAGGCTAAAACCAATTCAAACAAAATGACTAAAAGCTAGAAAGAAGAGTCTATGTGGAACAGTGTGATAACTCCAACCTGATCAATAACTTCTTGCCAACTGTATTGCACACAGAAGCTTCACAGGGAGCCAAACTGCACTGAGACAGAAACTGTGATTGCAGGACAGCCCATACAGCTGAATTCTACATAGGCTACCAAAGAAAGATCCATAAAATGAGCTGAGCCTCTCAGACCCTTCACAACTAGAACACAGCATTAGGAAAAAATTACTACATTTTCACTCACTTATGGATCTGTGAAAGATATTGCATTAGTAGAAGTCAAGAATTCATTTAAAAGAGAAAAGGTAGCAGTACACCCACATAATTGTTGGAACTAATAAACCACAGAGAGAATCCATTAAACATCAGTCTGCATTAGATTCAAAGGCAAAAGAGAGTTCCAGGACCAAATTCACTTATGATTAAAATTCCTTACAAATAATTTGGGTTCTTCTCTAAATAAATAAATATTTCAATAGATGGAGTATAGAGTCACATTGTGTTTAATGACACTGCTGGATCTGGTATACAAAAGCTCTACCCACTGTTGCAACTGCTCCCAATTTTCTGAGACACACAGCAGTACTTGCAAACAATGGGGAGGCAGCTTCACACACTTATGCTTTGATTAAATAACAATTACATTATTTAATTGGTTTGCTCACTATGTATCATACATATCTGTTATTTCAAAGTGAATTTAGTCTACATGAAACCTCAGATAGGACTTGAAGGAGAGTGGGGGTATGGGTGTAAGATTTCCAATGTCATTACATTTCAACTGGAAAGACAAAATTTCCTTTTCAGTTAAATCATTTTTGTCAAAAACCATGTGCAAAAATATGAAACCCAAACTGTATTTCAGCTTTTTAAAATGCATGCAGCAAACTGAAATCAGAACAATTCTGGTATTTTTAAATATTGCTTGCAATTAAAAAAAAAAGATCACTCAGTAGCAAAGCAAATGGTGCAGAAATTTAGCATCTTCAAACTGTTCATTGGCCCAGAACAGTAACCAATATTTTTGTGCTTTCTGCACTGGCCTCCATTTTCTTTTAGACTCAGAACAAGTTTTACAGATGTGTTGTGATCCAGAAAATGTATAATTTTTTTGTAAAACCCTGATATGATTCAGTTGCCAAGTTTCTTTCATGAGATTCTTTTAATCTGCTCTCCAGGTTCTTATTTATGCTCTCCTTTAGATATATGTGCCTCTTAGCAAAAAGCAAAATTTCCTATCATGTCCTGCCTGAGTTATAAAGTATTAAATTCATTTCTTATCACAAACTATCTGTTAACTTAGTCATTTAGAATGTTTATGAAAAAGTGCTGTGAATTCCTTCTTTTTGTGCATCAAACTCCAAACCCACTGCATTTCTGTGGGTGTACAAGCAATTTAAATTTCAGCAATTTTGTGTTAGTCAGTATTATTTTGTGCTTCAAAGTAGTGAGGAACTCTGCTAAAAATGATGGTGGGCAAAGTTCAAAGGCTTTGGAGTTTGAGTTTGGTTTGGCTGTTGACTCCTCTGCTGTTAGACTGCTTCAGAAGTAATGTTCCCGATGGCACAAGAACAAGATAACTGCAGAATATCAGATATGATGGTGACCCTGCCCTTGTACACCCATCTGTAGAAGGGCTGCAGAAGCCACAGGTGTTTCCCTGCTGAATTCCAAAAGCCCAGCCAGGTTCACTGATATCCAGTCACTGCAGAACACAGAAAAATGTGCTTCTGATTCCAGATTTTGCTACACACCTCCATAAATCAGGCTGGAGTGATTGAGGGTTTTCTTTTCCCTCCCCTCATCTGATTCACTTGGCTATAGTACTGAAACACATGAAAATATGAGGTTTCTAATCTGCAGAGTGACTCCCACATTACCTGATTAAGAATGCTATAGCACAGCAGGAGATTATCATCATTCCTATCTTTCAATGAGGAGTAAATGTTATAATCAGGAAATTTATACCACTGCAAAATCTTAAAAGCATGGAAACAGAGTTCAGTTTTTTGGTGGTGTGTGCATGAAAACAAGATGACAGTGAGACAGCTAGCTACAGCTCACCACTAATGAAAATGTAATAAAGTGCCCATCTAAACTACAGGATAATGAAGTTAAGTGTCAAGTTAAAATGAGAAGGCTATAGCATAAAGCTAATGACTTTTGTGATGTCTCTGGTGAAGCATAGCTGGTTTTCAGGTGTTTTATCAGAGATAGTAATTTAAAATGTGCTTGTTGTTGGCCCATCACTTAGAGCTAGTCCTATTGACCTTTGGTGAGATATCAGACCATCAGTTCCAAGTCCCCAGGTATGATTTCTGGAAGGGGCAGACATCCTCCACACTGCAGTAATACATAATTTTCGGCATAGAAAGATCTGCAGTCATCACATAATGTGTTCCAAGAAGGCATTATTAGTTAGACATACTGGCTCATGTAATACAGACCTGGTTTTGTTCAAAAGATGGAAACTAAAATAAATGAGTTGACTGACAGAGATGCTGAGCATGAGAGCAAGTTGCCCACTAGAAATACCACTAAGGTTACTCTTAACTGAATGGAGAGACACTGAACCAGCCCATGTTAATCTCTTCCAGCTGAACAAAGTAGCAATGCATGGAAGAGAATTAAAAGCTTTTCATTCTCTTTCTTTCAGGAAATTCTCTTGTTAAGGAACTTCAATGGACAGGAAAAATCCCAACCTTCTTCAAGTTTAGAGAGAAGACAATACTAAAACTTTTCAATGAATTCCCAGATTCCCTGGCTATGCACAAGATTCAGGACACAAGGGCTCCTCACAGGCCGCTTACCCTGGCATACCACAGCTTTCTGAAGAATTCTGATTTAGTTTACAAATTATCAAGGAGAATTCTCTTAGCCAAAAATCAGAACAGAGAGAATGTGAAATAGCTCTGCTCTCTTCAAGTGCCTTAGTTGAAACTTTTAAAATTCTTCACAGTCATCTGCACAAATATCCATATTTAGGAAAATGTGGTGGAATGAACTACTGGGATAGAATTATGATCCTGAGGAAGTTGTAAAGAGAGATAAGCAGAAGGAGCAAGACTCACTTTTGGTGATTGACAGAGACTTTTAACAGCTTGAATCTTGATACGAGCACCTCAGCTAAATGCTTGTCACTCACGATGCTTCAAAGGAATGACCTGTCACAACCAGACTAATGCCCAGAATTGGAGAGAAAGAAAGATAAAACTTACTCTTAGAGAAGTGCTCTTCATTGTCATCCTGCTGGTATATTATCAGCTAAAACTGGAAATATGTGGGAGGTCTGAATGATGTCTTAGCTGAAGTAGAAACCTGAGGCACCAAGGCAGTAATCCATAATCCATAGCAGGGTTCCACCAGGGCGCCACACTCTGGGGATATTTCGCAAGCTGCTCTCCTGTGAGTTCTTTTAGTTTTATTGTGGAAAGCATTTCAAGGAGAAAACTTATTGTTCTACACTTTGTATGTGGATTGCTGTGACAGGACCTCTGGATTACATTCAGACCTTACACAAACATGTCAAGGGAAGTCACTGCAAGCAGGAACCCTTTGCTCCATTGCCTTGTCTTCTGACCACACCAGAGAAGACTGTAAAACACCAGCAGTTCATTCCCTGTCTCTTACATCAATTCCTAAGTGGACAAACCCTTTTATGCTTGACATCAGAGACAGGTTAGGCGACTGCTTTGTTTATTCTTAGATATTGGAGGCATTTTGATACTACAATCCATGATTCCATTTAGCAAGCCAAAGACAGGTCTTCTGGCAGCTTCCTCCTGCAGTTTGTAATCTTCCACAGTTGCTTTCTTCATCTTGCTGTTTTACTGGGTGCCATAATTATTTTCTCATTTTTAAATTCACTATTAATTTTAATTAAGCTCAGCTACACCAATTAGGTGAGCTAATCTGTCTTCACTTTTAAACTTACACGCTCACACATATACACCAGTCTTCCTGCTGATGTAGTGTTGGATTGGAAAGTTTTATACAGAGAGGAAGAAAGACCCACATATGTAATGAAATAAGAGGGCTTATAACTGCTGCTGGTTGGGGATTTTTAAATTAAGTTTTCCTATCCAAAAAAGCCAATTAGTTGGGATTTAAAATTTTCAGAGACTTATATCCTGTTTAATAAAATTTTAATATGAAGTTTTCTCAGGTGAAAAGCAGAGAATAGTCACTAGCTAATACAAATCAAACTTAGAGGTCAAATCTCATCTACAACAGAGGAAGTCCTGAGCATGCTGCATTTGATTATAAGAACAGCCCTGAGTCCACAAACACCAGCCTCACAAGTCCCTTACTATGAAGCTCCTTGAGTGATCTCATTTTCATTAGATAATCTGGATTTCATTCAGCACTAGGGCAAAAACTTCAAATCTGTGATTTTTTTCATGTAGCTGAAAGTCTTGTTCTGAGTTATCCATCTATCCATTTTCTTCTATAATTATACTTTCATGGACAAAACTAATAGATAAAATACATTATTATTATGAATACTTTCATTTTCTGAGATCTCTTGCTCAGAGGTTTCAAGTGGTGCTTCAATGTCTGAGTAGGCCACAAAGTTTAGCAAAGAAGTCCTAACCTTGTCTGCATCCTGCATATAAACAGGAATATTCTTGTTTAACTAACAGTGTGATCAATGCCAATTAACCACTCCAGAAGCTGCTGAACCAGAGGATGTTGTCTGTGGATTGCATCAGTTCATTGTTTACTCTTCTACTTTGCTACTTCAGCTTCTCCCCCAAGCCAGAACAATTCTTTTACGCTTGTGCAGTCCCTGTTAGACTTTCCTTGTTACAATATTGCGTGAAGAAACAAGGTATGGCCAAGGTGGACCATATTCACAGTATGTTACCATCCAATATCCTAACAGTTGCTTGCACCAGATGTTTCAGAAGATGATAAAAGACCCTACAGGAAGCAGATGTGAAACAATCTGCTCTGCCTAACTCACATGCAGAACAATATCCATAAGTTCATCTACATTCTCAGAGCTTGAAAAAAGAGCATATTTCCAGTATCAGCATTTATTCACATAGGCTCACCAGCCATATCCTGTGAGTTTTTTTCTTTTTAACCTTTTCTCCCAGATGTTTCCAATGTTCATTCCAGGAAATCACTTTACCTACAAACATATTTTCAGATATTCAGATGAGTATGCAAGTATTGAAAAAGGTTTAAGAAGCTTTGAACAGTTCTTTTAAACTTTTCTCAAAGATCAGAGATTTTACCAAATGAAAATTAATATGTTATTTGGAAAAGCAAAGGAGAGAGAAATTGGTATGATTGCTTTCACTGTTATAAGGAATAATGACTGTAAACTTAAGCTAACAGGTAATCTTCAGGTCTTACTTTTCTGAGTGAATCAGGGAAGCTGCATGAATTAAACAATTTTATAAATGTTACTGTTTACAGTGTTTCCCCTTCTTTAGCCTCCACTAACTGTGGACAGAATTCTCGAGGACTTGGTACAGTTGGAATACATCATTGCCTATTCTCTTTGGTAAGGGAGGAAATACCTGAATGGCATCTGAATACTCTCAGAACTGCAGTACACACATATTCATGTATTCAATTTTATGACCAACTCCAGAGGATAAGACAAAATGGAATTTACTTATTATTTATAGCCTGTTCTAGGTCTTCTATGTTTTCAAGTTCATCACAGACTACTTCCTTTTCCCTAACATTATTTGGAACAGACCCAAAACTACTTGAACATGAGTTTTGGTACAGACATTTTTGGTTGAGAGACAATTTAGATGTGTTTGGATGATATAGAAAATGCCCTTGTATTTGTGTGTCTTTGAATTATAATACAGATGTTGGTACAATAGTGTCCCCAAGCTCTAAAATGATTGCCCATTTACAAAGACTCACAAACACAGAAAAAGAAAAATACAGCAGTCAGCTTTTTCTAGCCCCCAAATCCATATCTCTGTTGCAGATTTACATTTATTTGCAGTGACTTTCAGAACTGGCCAAGAAGGGAGGAGTGAGCAGAGGGTGCATTATGAACACTGAGAAAAATGTCAGCATTTCAACCTTAGACCATATTCTGTTGTCATGACAACATGATGTAAAGTGTTTTCTTAAAGAGAAAGATTGCAATGTAAATGAAAAAGAAAAACTCAGTTTATTGAGCAAATTCAGATGATGTTTTTACGAGATTGTGACATGGATTACAACACATCATCTATTATTGTGAAGAGATATTTTTTTAAATTCCTTTGCAGAACAAATGTTCACTTCACAGAAATGGTGTTGTATAAAAACCCCATTTACTATTACAAATGAAGTTTACAAACTAGACTTAAAAAAATATTTAAAAGAACTTCATGTTTTTTCTACCAGCAATTCAGAAAACATATGATGGTTTACTCACTCACTTTCTATGCAAGCTGCTGATTTAAAGCAGCTTGATTTTTTTATGCAACAACAAAGATCTACTAAGTGCTGTAGAAATGCTTAATGTGCCACTGGCCTCCAACCCAGTAATTGCAGTGGTCAAAAGGTAGAAAAGGGGAATATCATTATCCCATTTCAAAGCAGGAGCAGAGGCACAGGGCATGTGAAGCCAGAGGCCCAAAAATCAGATGAAAAGCTTCCAACTGTGTTGGGAATTACATGAAGATTGCTGCAGCCTGGCTATGCAGTTTACAATGTCATTCTCATCTGTTCACACACAGAGAGAAATTGGTGACTATTTTCCTTCAAACGTTTACTGAGCTTTACAGTTATTAAAGCTTTCATCACTTAAAATGCTAAAATCTTTGTCATTCTTGGGAGTGTGACTCATGTGTGCCCCAGGGCAGGCACCCGAACAGAAGCACGGAAACACCGAGGCGGCGCTGGCGGCCCTTGCTCACTGGCCAGTAAAATGAACAGATTACATCTCCCACAGCAGCAAAAGAGAATGGACATTTATGCCAATCTAAATGACCTTGTATCACTTAGAGGGAGCTGGAGAATTTCTCCCTGCTCCTCTCACCTCCAAAAAACCCCAACAAAAATCTTAGCAAATGTCCCAAACTAGCTTTCTTTCCTCCTTGCCAGTGCAGTCTCCTAAGAAAAAAGGCAAAATAAAAGAATGAAAATATTAATAACTAATGAATTAGAAAACTTGGATTTGACATTTTTCTTGACAGCACTCAAACAGGATGGTTCTTCAAGAATAAATAGAAATATGCCCTTAGCCTGCCTCCTGCTTCTGCAAACAGAGGTCTTGGCAGCCAAAAGTTCATCTTCCCTAGAGCTGACCTGTAGAAGTACATGCCCTGGCATTTGGTATTACAGCGATTTATGGTAGTTTCTGGGAATCAGAGGGTCCCAGAAGAGTGGGAAGCATCAGAGTGTGGATGAGGAGATGCCATCTGCCCTCTGGAGAGTACAACAAGAGTAAAACAGGTTTTGGCCTGCAGATGTTGTGCTAGTCTTACAGTGTTACACCCTTTCCAGTGGGATTTGTTAGAAGGAAACATGTAGGAGCAGGGAGAGTTTGACTGTCCCGTAGTGTGACAAGGGCCAAGGGATGGAACACACTGAGCACTGCCTGTAGGCAATGTCTTTACACAGATTGAAGGGGTCCAGCATCTTGCAGGGCCAAGTCTCAATGCTTTAAACAAGCTGCAGAATTTAGATCTGAAGTCTGCTAGAGAAGGAGGGCTGAATTCAGCTCTGTTAAAAGTGGGTGGCAAGAGTGATTTACTGGAAAAGTCCATTCTAAGAAGATACTACAGCAATTCTGGTATAAAAGATTACTTGTCTTGTTAAAAGCTTACAAGCTATTTGTCATCTCAATGCTCTGTTCCCTATAACATCAGGTTCTGGAAAGCTGTGAACTCCCAAGTAATGAAACAACTCAGTGTGTGCTAAGAAAAGTATCTTGTATGCAGAACTATGGTTTTGCATCTGATTCTAGAAGATGGTAATTATGGTCTCCCTGTCTCTTTCAAAAATATGTATGTGAGTTCTCTGTTAAGTGAGATATTAATAAAATGGGATAGTGAGACTTCTGTGAGTCACCTTTCCCTTTTCAGTGAAAGGAGCTGCCAGTGAAGCACATTGGGATTGCTGCCCACCTTGAAATGAGCTTGGAAAAACCCCCTAGATGTTCACCAAAGGGAATTTGCATCAAAGCTGCCTGCATGTCAGATGTGGCTGATTCTAGACCTCTCAGTCTAGAAACCTTCCTGGCTGATCCCCTCAGTGAAGATCTGGAATAAAAGCAGAATATTAGCTCTGGCACTGCTAAGACTTCTCTAGTAGTTTTTAGCAGGAAGCCTGCTGGCCAGCATGACCTCTGTGCAACAGCAAAGAAAATCACAGGACATTTCTTAATCTTCTTCTGTCCACCAATATCACCTTAACCCAGTTTTGATTTTGTCCTCCAATTCTCTTCCTGAGTAAAATTCACTTTCTTCTACCCACTGATTACTTTATGCTATGAGGATTATAAACTTCACTATGTGAAAATATTGCTTCACCCATGTTTGCAGCAGCCCACAGGGACTCAGGGGCAGGTGGAGTCTGCATAGGATTACTATAATATAGTAATTATCATGTGAAGTGTGCCTCCCCACACATTACTGAGACTAAAAACATGATTCTAAGAAACCCCAGAAAATTCTTATTCAATGATACATTACTAGCATGAGTTTGGAGTCCAAACTGATGTTTGAAAAGCAAGATTTCATGCTACTTCCTCTTTAGAGGATTTGAGAGGGAACATAATTCAGGATTCATTGCTGGGGCCTACCCATGGTTTTTGACCTAGAAACAAGATTGCAGAGTAAGAACCTGTTCCTCCATCTGGTATTTACACTAATAATCCTCCCCACAAGAGCAATTTAGTTAACTGAACTGAATCCATAACATTATTGTCATGGTGGGCCTCTATAGGTGGTCCTCTAGATCACATCAAATACATCCTGGCTTTCAGATGCAAGTGTGAGGTTAGATGAAGTTGGCAGGTAGAAAAACACATCTTTGTATTCGTAAATTCAGCCAATTTGATCAGGACTTGCTGAGAAACAGCCCCATGACACCATTTTAGAAAGGAAAAGAGATAGAAAACAGAGATTCACTATCCTATTTACTAGAGGTCTGAACTTTTAAACATAACCGTGAGAAAAATAAGATAGAACACAAAATAGACTCAAAATTATAATCTTATCTCTATGTCCACACCTGTGGCTTTGTTGACACAAGGCTACATTACAAGAGATTATCGAAGTGGGAGCTAACCTTCAAATCTTTGTAGCATCAAGTGAATGTCAAAGTCATCATCACAAGCACAGCAGATCCTATTTGCTCTGTTAACTGCATCAGTAACATCTTTTCAATATATGTCTCTGAAATACACTTTGCAAGAAGGAAGATTGTTCATTGGAACAGCAAGGAAAGAAGCACAGAGATACTTTGCTGGAAATAGAGAACTTGATTTATGCCATTGAGATCAATGGAAATTCAGAGAAAAGCCTGAATAAGAACTGTGGGATTTGACCCTAAATCAGCTTACACAATTTTCAACAAATTGAGTTTTTACAATCTGGTGGAAGCTCTAATTATGTTGTCATAAAAATCTCAGCACTGTTGAAATCTTATTTCTGAAGCTCTCGAAGAGGCATCTGTAAAGGATTTCTTTCCCATTTTGTTCTGAAAATGGACAATGTACCAGGTGTCAGATTAGAGAGGGCAATCTGGGATATGCCCCTTCCATCACCTCTCTGACAAATAAGCCAATAAACAATGGCTGAGTTTTATTAAGTCAGATTAAGGACCAAAGTCTCAAACTCTGACTCTTGACTTAGACCAAGTTACCAGAGATAAGGACAATTTAAAGGGTGTGTTTCACACAGTGGTGAAAGACTCCCCTCTCCAAAGATGAAACATGGTTTTAAGTGCCTTAATTCATGAGGTGCCATAAGTAAGTGTTTAAAGACAGATATCAGAAACATTGGACTTCCTTGTGTACCAGATGCATACAGAACTTCAGAAAGAGAGTGCAGAAAATTTCAGGGAGACAAGAAAAAATTTTCACAAGTTCAATGAGAACAGATGTTTTATAGAAATAGTTCAGGTTTAGCAAACTTCTGCCCAAGTCCTGGGAGTTTCCATGAGAAACCCACAGATGTCCTGGCAGTTCATTTGTTGTCTTTGGCAAAACTGCCCTTCCCAGGCTGCTGCTGGGGACAGCTCATGGACACAACACCTGAAGAACATCTTACAGTTGATGGCCTCCAGCTGCCATGGCCTTGGGTGGGCACAATGAGGATCTCGGGGCTCTCCAAGGAGGCCCAGGGGCCAAGGCAGGGATGCCCCTCGGGGTCAGGGCTACTATGTACCCTGCTCCAATTATGAACAGGACAACAGTTATGTTTCCAGTTTAAACAGTTCAATGTGCTCAACCTTGCAGTGAAATGGAAATTCTCACTTGAACAGATCTGCTCAAAGCCTGCTGGTGTAACTCCGGTCTCTAACATTTAAATTATCACAAAAATCTTTATTACTAGTACTTACACCTGTGGCATCAAATACAACATATTTAGAGCAACACAGCATAAATGTAAAATCCACGTAGGAGAGGTATCAATGGATGGGTGTTGACTGGTCCCCCCAAAAGCTGGCATTACTGTTCTATCAGCAGCCAGGAAATAATTCTTTGCCAAGACTTGCTTTAGTTTGTGAAAAACATTGATGCTCAAATGAGATATTTTCTTCTATGATTTTCTTTTCTCTTTCTTTTTTTGAGGAAAGCATGTGTTTCTGGTCTGATTTATCCAAGAAATTACTTTGAAATTAGAACCAAACAGAATTTCATTTCAGCTTTGTTTTAAAGAAATAAATTAGATAGAAGAATTGTGTGCTGTAGAGGTAATCAGTATTCATTGCCAGCTGTAAGGTGTTGGCTAGGCTGACATGTTGACAATGTGTATTTCCACACCTCTTGTTTTAATTTCAAAGCACAAATCTGTAACGTAGAACTGTATATTCCTAAGGCTGTACTATCATTCAAAACTGGCCATGTTTGGTCAGACTAAAATTCTCTCTTGCCCAACATCTCCAGATTCCCAGCAAAAAACCACAGGGATTTATTGAACCAAAGCTTTCTTTAGCACACTCTTTAGTACACAGCCGTTGTTTCCTTACCAGAGGCAGTATCCCTGGTTCCTTTGTTACAGCACAGCCTGGGTGCAGAGTACACCTGTAATTTGGGATACATTGCTATTGCAAACATGAACTCCTCAGACACCATGGGAGTGGGGCCTGGCTGTTCACCCTGCAGCTTACAGTGCATAGATGGCATTTAAAGGTTATATAAATAAGCACAACAAGCCATCCAATGCACTTTAACATTAACTATTTGCATAATAGTCTCTGTATTTTGGCTCACACTCAGTGGGTGATGAAAGTACCTACAACAGCAGGGTGGGGAACATGGAGGAGTTGGAAGTTTTAAAGGAAAAATGTTACATTTTGCAGTAGACCAAGATCTTATAGATATCATTTGTCTATTTGTACTAATATATTTTAAAGAAAAGATTGCTGAAAGTGTACTATGCAGCCAGCCAAGAAGCATGCACAGGGTAAGCCTTACACCTTTAATTGCATGGAGCAGAACACCAGGGGAGGAAGAGCTTACTGAGAGGAAAAATAAACAGAGGATGAAGAAGCAAGAAGTAATTATTTGCATATTTATACAATATTATATTACATTACATTATTTTATATGGACTGCAATGATCAAACACAAAAGAACTCATAGAATGCCCAACTCATTTCTAGTAGTGCTCACTGTCTGCTCCAGCAGTTCTGCTCCTGGGGAAAGGGTGAGTGTCACCATCACATTTTATTCCCAGTTGCATACAGCACCACAAGTACTGGGGATATGCAGTACTAAACACCCTGCCAGGCAGGATCAGGGGCTGTCCAGGAACTGCAGCCTCTCCCAGCAAGGAGAAGGGCTGGGCAAAACCTTCCTTTGCTTTGGGTAACTTGATCTCCTCCACTTTCCTCCTGAATGACTAAGCAGCCGCTTGGGCACACCATATGCATGCACTTGTACCTGATGTTGACTCTCTGGAACACAAATCCTGCTCATCCTTTAAGTGCTACCATTTCACAATGTGCCAACATACTTCATTTTTGGTAATAGCTCTTCATCTAACACAGTAAGACAAGTGTGCTTGCTCAGTCCCTTGATGCTCTCTAAACAACATTCTTAGCAAGGAGCATCCTTTGCCAGCAGCACCAGGCTCACCCTCCCTGGGTGGAGGCCAGGCTCCCAAGGGTGCTGTGCACAGTCCCACTCACTGCACCAGCTCCACAGCAGGATGGGGAGCAGAAGCAGACAAAGCTGCGCCCTGGCATGCACTGAGGAGTGGGAGGCCCATGAGTCCATGCCTTTAGGAGGGGGCCGGTGCAGCAGGTGCCTCCCCTCCTCACTCAAAACCTGACTTTGGGGTCAATGCAGACCCTGAGCACTATTTCCTAACTCTCTCCTGTTCCCCAGAAGACTCCTCTTGCCCATGTACCTGCTAACACAGGGTTTGCCCTTTTTATTACAGTTCAGTTCAAAACAAATGTGAAGCTCCCCAGTATGTTTGAATTGTGCTCAGCGTTTTTTATGTGGCAAGGCAGCTGCTCCCTGGCAATCTCCTTATCTACAGCAGAGATGAATGCAATATTCTCCTTACCTGTGATAAGCTGCATCTTCAGGCCATAACAAAACCCATTTTTATAAAGGATATTTCAATGCTATGTAAATATCTAACAGATAAATTAAAATTAAAGAAATTTAGAAAATTAAAGTAACATTTATGTTTCAACAAAAAATCTAATATTATATAAACTCATAATGCCTTCATAGATTTCATATAATTTATGGACTGCTCTTTGAGCTTTTTTTTTTATTTTGGAAGTGATAACATGCTTATCTTTGTCTTGTGTTTGCCTAATGTATGTAGCCCTAACTGCACCACCAGATCTCACTGGTGGTGCAGTTTATTTTTTACAGCTTGGATGAATAAAATGTAATCAACCAGACTCACAACAAAGTCCCACCCTTTCTAGAAAACACCCTTTACTCTGGGTAGAGAGGAAGTCATTGAACTTATGAAACACAAATCTTAGCACCTTCAGGAAATAGTGTGAAAAACAAACCCCCCACATGTAGAAACTATAGGAAAATGCACTGAGGTGATCTCAGCTCAGGTTTCCACAGTTAACATACATTCTTCACCATTAAGGAATGGATGTTCTCAAAAGTTGGATATGACACATTCTCTCTCTTTTTATAGAAACTTCCCTACTTCAAAGGTAAATTGATCTTTTTTTTTTCTTTTTTTTTTTTGCCAGTGAAAATGTCAGTGGAAAACTTCACATGCACAGGTGGAGTCAGAGAAGGTAAGGGAATGAGTTGGCCAAGTCTCCAAAATCTGTTAATTCCAGAGCATTCTGATCCTAGAGGATCTGGACAGAAACTCAGATACCCAGCCTAGGAGAGCAGCTGGAGATCAGAAGGAAGGCTGAAGTCAGGGGAGACTTGTGCAGTACCTCTGTAATAGGCACAGCCTGTCAGCCGCAGCAGGATGTAATGGCTTTTCTCAGTAAATAACCATCCCCAAACTACTCAGAGATGAAAACCTCACCAGTTAAATAAGCTAAGGCTTAATAATGCATCTATAGAGCAAAGCAGCTTGGAAAACGTGTTGCTTTTGTCTGGTAATTAAGAAAAGCAGTTTGTGTGACTCCAGTGGATTATCAGGGAATGTAAGTCCAGCCCTTTGAAATGTCAACATTGTTCTAAAACCCCCCACGTTTTAACAAAGTCACAGATTAAAAAAGGACTAATTAGAATGTTATGAAAAGGCAGACATCCAAAGATGATATGTGAGGCATTTCTGCACCAGAACCTGTAATTAATTACTTTGTGCTAGTGTTCATATAGGTGTATTAAAAAAAAAAAGATTAACGTGCCTGCTTGCAAATCTTTTAGGGTTCATTATTAAAATTGTTTTTGTTATTTGGACGGACATTTCTCTTTCTCTTAAGTGTGCTGTAATCTTGGTCTTAAGAAAAAGGAACTATACAAAATGTTTTCTTTCAAATTTTCAAAGTATTTTCCAATTCTTTCCCCTTCAAAACACATCTCTTGCTCTGTAAGCCTTTTCATAACACAGAAATGAAAACCAGCAAAGATATAAGAGTATTCATAATCCAACACAATATTTAGTTAATATGCTTAATTAATGTGAACAAATTCATAATTTTATTCTGGTTATTGCAATGGTTTGAGCAACATAGGATTTTCACCAAGCATGAAATTCATGTCATGGCCTACAGAGTTCGTTTAGAAACTTACTTTGGATGCCCTTTGCACTACCAGTTATTCCATAAGTTTATTTCCAAGCATGTGTGCTGGTTTATACATACACTTATTAGAGTGATGAAGTTGCAACTAGTATCACAAGAGCATTTACATACTGCTCAAACTAATTATTTGGACAGAAATGACAAATTGTGCTTTAAAAAGGAAAATAGCATTGCCAGAGTTTCTAATGTGAAGGAACTACAGTTAAATTGAACAATTTCCTATCTCATCCTGTCCCAATAACCTCTCTCGGTCTTCTGAAATATTAATAAAAGAATAATTATTGCCATTTATGGTCAAAATAAAATGCTGCTAATGGCATATTATTTTATAGCAGTTGCTAGTATTTTTCCTTAGCAATTTTCCATTTATTTGACTTCCACTTGGCACCAGCTTGTTATTTCCCTCTGTATTACAAGAAGGGCACATTTAAAGAGGAAAAAAATGTCATTGGCAAGATTAATCATAAAACATTGATTTTTAGAATAAAAAGAAAAAAACATTTTTTGGGGAAAATGTGCTGTCTAACACTGCACCTGTAGAGCCTGAGATCTTGTTTAACCAGATCAGCATTGGGTACAGAAACCCATTTACTGAACAGATTTTACAGGGAGATCATGACGATCCTGCCTGGAGTCTCTCCCCAGCTGCATTCCCCAGCCACCGACTGACAGGGAAGAATGTTTGTGGAGATTATCTGCCAGTGGCAAAATGATGTTTAACTCCCAGCAAGACATAAAGGTGTTACAGTGCACTGACTAGGGCACACACCAAAGGGAGACAACATCCCTGTTCCCTTTGCCTTGTGATTTTGTGCTTCCAATTTTTAACACTCCAGTGGTAGCTCAGTTCCATCCTCACTGGAAGCAGCACTGGTTACCCATCAAGGTATTCAGGAGGTGCTGGGACCCATCCACTCAGATAAAATTGATTTGATAAAAATCAAATAAAATGGACGTGAAGTTAAACCCACAGTGCTCTTTGCTTATAAGCTTTTTTGATGGAATTATGCCTAAACACCCTCCCCCTCCTAAGAAAAAAACTAACTTGAAAATTCAAAATTATTAGGTGCTGCTGGGCCTGTTTGTACCTCCGTGCTCAAGCCTTGAAACTTTTTGAATGTTTCTTAGCATTATATATAGGAAAAATGTTTCATTAATAGACATTCCATCTAGCTAAAATTTTCAATTACTTCCTCTAAGAGTAGTCAAACTTTTTACTACTAAAAGAACAGGGAAATATGAACTGCATGTGTTTCATCACAATAGTTGAATTGTAGCATTTGTGCAATAAATCTCAGAAAATTAGTTTGTAGTTACATGTGACCATCTAAAAAAACATCATGCATTGAACACATTGTTATAAACCAAGATGTTACTATTTCCCTTTTGGTATTTTGCTTAGTGTTTCCTCACACTAGAAAAAGATCACAATGACCCATAGGATCTGCTTTAAAACCAGACAGCATTTTCATGCTCTTCACCACTGTAAGGTTTGTAGTCCACAGCCAACACAGGTGCCTGAAGGGTGCAGGGACTGTCAGGAAATCCCACCCTGTATCCCGTGTTCTCAGAGAAAATCTTTGCCTGTACTTGGGTCAACATACACAGATGATTCCTCCTGTACAGGACAAGCTTAGAAGGGGGAACATTTCTGGTTTAAACAGACAAGCCACAGTGCAACACCATCATTTTCTCTCCTCTCTCATAGAATGAAGACACAGGCAAGAGTGGATTTTCTCCAGGGTAATCTCCACAGCATGGCTTTGCAAATACAGATTTCTAAGAGTAGTGTACATTCCTCACTCATGTGAGTGATTTCAGCAAGACTCTGTGACTTCATCATCATCGCCTCCCAGCTCAGTGGGACATAGCAAGGAAAAAAGTCCATCAGTTTCCGATATCATGCAGGTTCACTCCAACATCCCTTCCTAATTTTTAATTCATCCTGCCCTTGAGCACAGCTATTTGCTATTACAAGTAAGGCTGCACAAGCATACGGTGAGTGGAGGCCCAGTGAGCTGGAACATCCTGTTTCAACTGATTTTCTGCAGAACTGTTTGGCTGTAGGAGCTCAGCAATATATTTTGATAGGCTTGACTGTGCAGCTATAGATCTAGTTTGCTTCCCGCTTGGATATTGTTCATGCTTCAGTTATCACACACAAAATTAGTGATAAGCAATATTAAGCAGAGCACTCTGTATCTCAGCTCTGCCCAAGAGGGCTGATAACAGACCCCAGTCTCTTTATGCTTTTTGCCTTTACAGGAACCTGAGTGACTGCTTCCCTAGGAAGCAGAAGGCAGTAAGTATTCTGAGCTTTATGTTAATGCAGTGTCTGTCACATCCTTCTTGCACCTTCACCGGGAGCTTGCAGAGTCTTGGTGGAAATCCTAAAATGGAATACCTTTTTGATAGTGCTTTTCCAATAGGGCTGCTATGATGCAGAAATAACTAGTAAGGCTATTTTAGCAGCTTGCTATACATAAAAAATGCATGATCTTCAAAACACGACTGCTGATAGCAATTAGCATGTTTTTTTATGTGTAACTGCATTCTTACCTGGTTATTGCAGTATACAGGAATAAGCTTTCAGCTTGATGTGTTACAAACCCACAGAATTCTTAATTTAATGCATGTTCAGCCCAGTAAGAACAGTAAAGAATCACATACAGCTGTCCCATTTTTAACAGCACATTTATAGTTCACTCTCAGGAGCCTAAATCCTGCCTTTTCTTCCCTTGCTCCATTCTATCAGAAGCAGATTTTCCTAGAAAAGACTTAATAATCTATCTCCCATATTGTTTGAGTATGTTATTTGCAGGCTTGGAGTTCTTTTTGCCTTCAAATTTTATTCTTGTGGCCTGATATTTTCCTTAAAACATCCAGAGGTTATACATGTCCCCACACTGTCCACACTATGGTGCTGGTGCCACCTTATGAACATCAGCACACAAGCCCTTTCCCTGCCCTTTTCTTCCTCCCAGATTATTCAAGATCACATTAGTAAAACTCTGAATTGAAACAGTGCATGCAGGAAACTGCAAGACATGGATCCCTTGCTCCTTGGCCAATACAAGCACACAAAATGATTCCACATTTCCCCAAGTGCCGCAGCAGATGACAAAGGCTTTCCTGTTCTTCCACCTTGTGTCTTTGACACTCTCATATATTTTGGCTCTAGGCCCAATATTCCAAAGCTTCATGTATTATTTGCTGTCATTCCTTAGTATTTTACTATTCAGTTCTGGATTTACTGGGGTCAAAACATTTTGTTTGGAAGGATTTGCTTTCAGCTCTAAAATTATTGGGCATTTCAGAGGGGAAAAATCAAATGTGTGTTCAGATAAGAGACTGAAGATAATGAACAAAAGATAAGGAACCACAGGAGAATGACACTCTTTGTATCACTCTGGCATTGACATATTTGAAAAAATTGAAGAGGGTATCTGATTAAAATCAATAACGTAAAAAGATCTTTGTTACCTACGCTTGAACTTCCAGCATGATCTGATGAACCATTTGTTACAGTGCCAAAGGAGCCCCTTTTTCCAAATCCCTATCCTCAATGAAACAATAACACCAAAGGGAAGCATTTCCAGTGATTGCTTTGCATTGGAAAACATCTGCCCTGTTGCAAATGAACACAGAACCCCATTCATTTTTTGTGCACCCCTCTCTATCCAGCAAATTACAAAGTGCTGAATTCATTTGGGATGTAGAACAAGAGTCTCAGTGGGCGCAGGTATGTTGACTTACCATAAATAAAGACCTAGCTCCTGCTAAGAAATGAAAACCATCTAAATCATTCAAATGTACTTTCCAACTCTCATAAAAACATTTGGAGTCATCTGACTGATAAATATGCTAATTAGGTTTGATTGTTCTATTTAATCTTAAAAATTGTCTGGAAACCCTGGAGGATATTTTGTTTGGCATCAAGAGAACAGCAGACTCACATGAATGCCAGACTCCTGTGTGATTGGTTGTCCTGTCTCAGAGCCTCAGGAATCCACATCAGCACCACTGCACAAATTTGACTTCCTGTACAAGGAAAAATGGAAAAAACATTTACATGTTGAATTTACCTGCTTCAACTTTGTTTTTAAATGCTGTAGCAGTCTCCTTAGCATTTCAGATAAGACATTGTGCTAGGTGGGCTATTAGAACAATGTGCTTAGTAAAGAACTAGAAGTATAAAATGAACAACCACTCAGATTTGCCACAATGGCTTAATAAAATGAAACACATCCCCCCCCTCCCAAACACCCACCACCACTCCCCTCAAAAAAAGAAGAATAAAAAATTGTTGGAAGAGTCAATATTGTTTGTGTCATTTTTTAAGCTTTGGCCACCTTTTAAGCAAGAATCCTCTAATTTTCGTCTGGATTAGCACTGGTTCCCAGATGAGAGAGCTGCATAGTCACTTTCCTTAAACCCATGCAGGAATAATGAGCAACTCAAGAGCACCAGGCTCTGGGGGTCGTTTGCCTCGTGGAGACCCCTGGGGTTTCTTAAAAAGAGTCTAATGGGATCCAACAAGGGCAACTTTGATTATCCCATGTGGTTTGAAAGATACATCAACCAAACCACAGAGACCATGAATCTGAAAGGCAGCTGACAAATCTAGAAGAGAAGTAGAATTTGCTGAGATTCCAAAGGAAGATTTATATGTCAGATTACTGGCTATATTTCAGATGCTGTCATTTCTAGGAACATCAGTTGGAGATACAATTATTTATTACTACCCATACAGAGCCCCATAGACATTAGGATGTATGTGCAGACATTACAGTCAGCAGGCAAGAAGAGACAGAAAGGGAAATAGGAGGAGAGGGAGAGCAGATCTTAAGAGCTAATCTGGATACATATCACCTTGGATAGTTTACTTCACCATCTCAGCTCAGAATTTAATTTTGCTCATGAGTTTCTTTGAACTATTATTGAGAATTTTTTAAATGGGAGTGATGCTATCTCAAGGCAGCTACTAACTTCAATTATAGTAAACATGTTACAAATAAATTCTGATCTTGTTCTTCAGGACCTTCAAGGAACCCTGCTATCCCAAATTCCCTTCTGCCAGCATGGCCTCCTACTTAGAGCCTCTTAACACCCAAGGCTTCTTTCTTTTGCAGAGAAACAATCCTATACATTATTGAACATGCTGTAGGACATATACCACATTATTTTGTTACCACGTTGCTTAATAGCATTTAAACAGAATCCTATAAACACATAATAAATATCAATCTTGAAAAGGTATTAAAAATTCAAAGAATACTAAATTACCCCATGTAGGTGAACTGAAGCAAGTATAAGTTAATAACCATGAAGGAAGTTGAAATTGTGAAGTTCTGAACAGGTAATTTAAATGTTTGAAAACTTCTATAAAACACCGGGAGAACACACAAAGTTTCTAATGTCACAGTTTTATCTCATCTTTGCTGAGTACTAGTACATGGTTTTATGCCCAAAAATATATCCAGAAGAGTCCAAAGAGAATGACTTTTCTGTAGCTGTAACTTTGTTTCACTAATCATAGAATCACAGAATGGTTTGGGTTGGAAGGGACCAGTTCCAACCCCCTGCCAAGGGCAGGGACACCTTCCACAAGCCCTGTCCAACCTGGACTTGAACTCCAAAGGCAGATGTAGGACTCTTATTACCCCAAGTGGTACCCCTGATAGGAGAAAAAAGTTAAGTTTTCAGGTACATATGGTATTCTTTAGCTCTCTTTTTCAGGGACATTGGTTGCAAGTACAAGAAGCTGTGTGCAAACCTTATTTCTAACCATGACAATTAACTAAGTTAAATATATGGCCTCTTTCAACAAACCTTGCCTTGAACGTTCTTTCAGCTTAAAAAATGGGATCTTTCTCTTCTTCACTGTTGTAATATTTAACACAGGAGCAGGTTATTAGTTTGTCTGCTGCCTAATAAATTATGCTAAACTGAGTGGATTAATGCCTTCTGGTAATATTCATTGGCCATGGTGCCTTGTTATCCTAGAGCCTGTGTGCTGAAAAAGCAACCAAAGAATCACAGCAACTGCTGTAAACATCTAACCAGTGCATGGGACAGAAAACAACAGGGCAAGCAAAGGCAATCCAATCTGGCTTTATTTGGGTCTGCAATTACAGTAGTTATGATCAATGGTGGTTTTGAAGTATATATTGGATGTAGATTTCCTATGATTGAATAAAACTCTTTTGAATAAAAGCCTTCAAATTAACTAATATATCCATTTCATTAATCTTTGTTAGTCATCAACAAAAAGTAAATCTCACTGTTCCAAAAATCTAAAGCCTGTGCATTTTCAGCTACATCGACATGCTTTTAAATATTTTTAATTGAAAGTATCTCATAGAAGGTAATGCAGCATTCATCTTGCTTTGAATGACACGAGGCATATACTGTAATATTTTAACTAATGTTTTATTTAAAGACAGACTTGAAAAGTCTGAGTGAGTAATAGCCAGTTTGTCAGCTGAATCACTTTATCCTTTGGAGGAACTTTTTGTCATTATATTAGATGATTCCCAATTTCAGTGCAAGCCAATTTATAGGATAAATGTACCTCAGTGTCATGCATTCCATTCTTGAATAATAAAATATTTGGGGTGTTGTTTTTACAAAATTGTTATCGTTCCTAACTTTACAAACATGTTACTAAGTGATAGTAGATAGTAATATGCATTGAAAACCTGTGTTTTTATGGAAAAAACCTCAAAAATCTCTCTTTTTTTTTATAGTTGAAAATTTTTTTTTTAAATTTATTTGAAAAAAAATCTACTCATCATCTTCTTAGTATGAGAAAATATTTATGTACAGTGTAGTGAAGTTTAATACCACCTGAGAATTTTTACTTATCTTTATGGAACTGTCTGAATGGAAGAGCTGGCAGAACTGGACCCCTTGTGCTCAGAATACAGTATTTACCCATCAGATACTACACTTGCACATTGCCAAAAAGCAGGCTACATGAATAGCATTTCTAATCATTGTAAATCAATTCAGGGCTATTTTGTGTTTTTAAAATGCTTATGCTCCTTTGAAAGAGAAAGAAATTCTGCTTATGTTTAACTGACTGGCATATATTAATCCTCAAAATGTGGCACAAACCCATACATTTTTAAACTCTAGAATAAAATAATCTCAAGGATCTTGTTTGAGTTTTTTGGTTTAAGTGGGCAGAAATGCAGATTTACTGGATCAATTAAAATTCTAAGAATTGTATTTCTTGTCAAACTATTTTAATCTGTTTATATCTGGATTGTTCACCTATCTGTGTACAGAAATAAAAAGTGTGTGAGACTGACTTGCACAGATATCTGTAGGAGAAACTGCATCTTGTATTTTATGTAGGAGGGAAGCAGTTGGGAGATGAGCAAGAAACATATGAATCATCTTACGACTACAATCTACATCCAACTTCCTCCTCACAGGAAATAAAGTTACCTGACAATTTAGCCAGTAGAGTGGGTTTCTGAAAACTTTGCATAAAGTTTGTTGGAAGAACCCTCATATTTTTAAATATCTGTAAGAATATTTCTGCTAAATATATCCAAAGCACTTGATCTGAACAAAATTAAAACTGGAGAATTAAAAGAAATGACCCAAAAAGCATATATTTGCAATGAAAGCATTAACTTGCAAAATCAGAGATGCAGTTTGAAACAGAACTTCAGTAGTGTTGCCATCTGAGTCTGATTAACTTGGTCACTGTTTCTAAAATCAGCACAAATGATTTCACACACACCACCCCTTCCCTTCCTGCTTTTAAATTCTCATGGCTTTGATTTTAAGTCCCTAACTGAAAACTTCCCATACTCTTTGGGTGGTAGCCACTGAACTGCTGAATGAGCAGCTTTTCACACCTTCACTTCCTTTCAAAGGATCAGGGAAACATCCCAGATATTTTGGCAGAAGCTTTGCTTTGACTCTCACACCTGTCCTTTGATCTCCCCCTGCGAGGTGCAGCCTTGGCTGTCAGGAGCAGCTTTGCAAGGCTCACAGAACCACTGGGAAGCAGGAAAAGCTGCTCCCCTGGAGCTTTGAGCTCCCCCAGGTGAGTCTCTGAGGACTGCGCCTCTGCTTCTCATTTTGTACACAGCCAAGAGCTATGGTAGCTCAGGCAGGATCCCTTCCAGGGTCAAGGGCATGGCTTCACTAGGAAGGATTTCCATTCTTGCAAATTACTATTGTTTTCTACGTTGCATATCTATTTTAAATACATTTTCATTTTTTTCATCACATTTTCATGCAGTCTTTGATACAAGAATGACAGACAAATGTTACTGCAGGAATATCTGCACAAGCAATCTGGTTTTATAGCAAAATGAACCTGCAGATTGGCTCTGGAGGCTAAGAATGGAATATCTCTCCCATGCCAATCTCTCTGACATAGCTTGTGGCAGATTCTGCCCAATGATTTTTAGGTGTTTACTTATTCTCAAGGAATTCATTTCCTACGACTCTGTGCTTACATTAGACACAGAAATACTGTATTTATATTTAGGGAAGTTGAATTTTTCAACCTGAAAAGAGGCCAAACCATGTTTACAAATGTGCTAAAATTTTCTTTCAAAGGGTGTTATTCACTTTTGAAAACAGGCCTCTTCAGTTAGAAATATATTTGTATTTAAAAGAAAACAAAGTCTGAAAAATTTTAACTTGAGGGCTTAGAATTCTGATTTTCTCAGAAAAAGAGCAAGGCTTGATCAAAGGCATGAATTGAAGGAGTCCCTGGTTCTCTCTCTTTAGGAAGACAAGCAAGAAAAGAAAAGTAAAAACGGCAGAGCAGCACACACTCTCAGTCAAATGGAATACTTAAATGAAGTAAATGGGGGAAAAGTGTTAAAAAAGCATTATTCTGCATTTTTAAGGCCCCCTACCCCTTCCAAGTATTATATTTAATAAATTCTTTAACAAATAGATCTTTTTTAAAAAAAGAAAACCCCCTTGAAACAAGAGCTGTGTAACCAAATCTACTCAAAAAGCATTTCTGGTAATGTTCAAATGCTCATTTCTTCCTTGGGTAACAGCAGGCATACTAACAAGCTTTTTCACTCATTCCTCTGAATTTCTGTTTGTCAGCTCAGTTCTGGACTTATGCTGACAACAGCAATATTGTTACATTTCTACCTCATGTAGATTCAAACTGCAAACATCAAACTAATATTGATTTTCTTTTTACAACTGAGAAAGCTTTAACAGACACAGCAGTAGTAACTCCTGGTAGATAAACCTGAATTTGGGACCAAAAGTACTGTTGTGTTATCATTGTCAGCACTGCTGGGAATGAGAACTGCAGAAAAGCTGAATAGGCAAGTGATTCACAGTATTCTTTCATGTGCATACATAGATTGAAACCATTTGGGTGGCAACTAAAGTGAAATCTTTTTCACAGTTCCCACATCTCAAAACCACCAAAATGATGCTTGGCAGGCAGATCTATCTAGTAGGAGCAAATGAGAGCTGGAATTAGGGTGCAGACCAGAGGAATGCATTTTCATTGACTGATTATCTCCATTTCAAAACAATTAAGTCATTCTAAACAGACCCAGAAATTCATACCAGTACTTCATAAAAAAAAAGTTTTTATTCTTTGCGGTTTGCGAAAGAAAGTCAGACTTCCCACATAACCTTACCTTTGTTTTGTATCTAAAGAAATTCTAAAAATCAAATGAAAGAAACCCCCAGCTAGAAGCACTCCAAAAATATTATTTCATCCCAGCCACAGACATTGTTTAAGGGAACTGCAGGGAGATTTATGCAAATGTTTTAGGCAGTACAGCTCCACTGTGTACCAGCCCTCCACAGACCTTTTATGCAACTCCTTGGGGATGTGTGTTCTTTTGTACCATCTGGTCCAGGCTCCAGAGAGGAGCTAAACAAGAACTCTGTGGTTCTGAACTTACCCAGCTCCTGTAGGGAGCACATAAGAAGAAAAATCAGAAAACTTGCGCTGAGATTAGAGGGAGAAAAAAGAAAGAGGGGTGGGTGGGGGAACAAGGATACATATGCTTGAAAATATTGTAGCTTTACTGATTTAAAAAGGAATCGTAATTGTTGCTGATGACTTGATGTGACATGCTGAAACAAAATATGTGAAATGTCCTCTGATGTCACATAAGCAAATTGCCATTTAGTCACACAAGCAACCTTGTTTGCAGAGCAACTGTGCAATTTCATTCCTCACTCATATCAGTTGCATTTACAGGTACTGAGTCATACAAATAATGACATGAAATACATAACATATTTTTATCATTCTTACTATAAAGCTGTAGATTGATGTTGGAAGGTGAACAAATAAAATGTAATATGAGTATAAAATGTAAAAGAGTATATGTGCAAAACTCTGCAAATTAGTTCCCTAGTACTTATCTATAGCACTTCACAAATATTTTGAGATCCTGGAATGGAAGTACTGGAATGGAATACTTTTATTATTAAAATTTTAGGATGAATAACAGTGAAAATATACTAGGAAATGTACTATAAAGCAATATCTCTGTGACTGAAGCACTGTCCCTGAAACAATCTGGGATTGCACTGTAGCACTGCTCCAACCAGGTACAGAGCACCAGGCTGGATATTCTGCATTGTGTTTTACACACAGAAATACTGTCTTCTGAGTGGCACACATCTCTGCATCTGTGTAATTTACTGTGGTTTTAGTAGATTTACAGATGTTGAGTTTTTCTCTTGCTTTATTGCTCATAAGCACAGTTTGGGTCTGTATCATCCCTAACTGAGTATCTTTTAACATGGGTAGAGTATACCCATCCATCCAAAGAGTGTTTGAGATTCAAAGCTTGCTTTACTTTGCTATGAGACTATGGGAAATTCAGGAGAGGAACAAACAAACTGACCTGTGCAACACAAGTGGGTCAAGACACATTCTGTAAATTTAGCCATATCTATATCCCTGTTGGCACTACATTTGTCACTCTGCCCATTCAGACAACGAATAGAATAGTGCTATGGTAATAACATATTTGTCACTGAAATACAGGGAAGATTTCAGTGGCTGCAAAGAACAGCCCTCATTGCTGACTTCAGCACAAACCAATGACCTTTGACAGCTTCAGCAGTCAGGATGAGATTTTGACCATACCATAATATTCAACACCAAACAGTAGTATTTCCTAAGCAATGTTTTTTACCCATAAATTTAGTGTCTTTCCTACTCACAGGAATAATCCACGAGTTTCACATAATCTATTTTTCCAAGGATGTGATGGTAGGACCAAGCCTCAGTGCTTTAGGAGGTCACTGCTTTTCTCCACCAGCAGCACTGCTGAGAATAGCCCAGATCACCAACTGAGGGCCAGCAAGTGGCTGGGAGTGAATGAGAAACCTCTTCTGTCTCCTGTCTCTTCCCTAAGTACCAGAAAATAACTCGAACACAGATGCTCCTAACAAAAATCTGTCGTTTGGGATTTAGCTGTTGCTATCCCATCAAAGAAAAGGTGTTCAAATATTTAGTGGTCTCTGACAGTAGCAAAACCTGAACACACAGGCATTATTGCAAATTACTTGGGAAAAAATTAATTATCTTTCTAATAAAAAATTAAATTGCAATTACTAGTCATTTTCATTTAAAGAACCAACTGTTCCTATTTGCAGTAAGACTGCATTATTGTAATTTTAAAATTACATTGGAAGGCCGAATGTGAGAATTTAAACTGTAATCTTGCAGATGCTCCCACAGATGTCAAAACAACTCTGCATTGTTCAAATTCTCATGAAACCTATGAACCCCATCACCTTCATATCCCACCCAGAATTCCAGAAATTACTATCTTCTTTATGTTTTCTTCATAAATAAGGTATTTAATCTTAAAAGCACCAAAATCTGATGTAGGGAAAATGAAGAAAAATATACAAATGAACCTTGGCTCGTTCTTTTCCAAATTGTCAGTTCAGTAGCTGATGGCTACTTTCCACTGGAGTTTCAAGCAGTAGAGATTGGGTAGAAAAAAATTACTTCTAATATAGAAGGGCCTCCAAAAGTCCAGAAAACAACTGCCACTCAGAAAATCTGAGTATTATTATGTGACACTATAGACAAATAGTCTTTCTGTATATTAAGACAGGTTTTAGTACTGGAGGTGCCAGATGTAATACACAGTATGCAGGGTCCTGGCCAGTGAAATTTTTAGTCTGCAAGGAATTTCAGGATGTGAACTTTTGGAGGGTCCAAAATGGAGTGAATATAAGTAATGAAGAAATATTCAAAAATAACAGTCAATAATACCAAAACAAGTTACCCAAATTTTGGTGAAAACACTTCATTTTAAGCTGCTGACATTCTTAATTTCAAAATACTATTTTTAAAACTGAGCTTTTCACTTTGTATGCATCTAATGAAGAAATCAAAAGGTCAGGATCAGGATGGTATTTTAATAACTTAGAATTTGACAAAATGCCACATTTCCTCCTGGGCTTTTGTATTCATTGACACTGGTGATGCACTTCAAACATCTACTGCATATTCCAATCTTCTCAAATTTTTTTTCCACCTATAATTTTGAGCATGCCAATTGCATATTTCAGTTGCTTAATTGTTCCTTAGGACCAGGAAAAAAGGCTTGTAGGGCGACATCCCAGTTCTGTAAAGCAGCAGAACTATTTTAATGGCAAAGGTTTTCCTGCCATTAACTGTGTAGGGTGGGAGATGCCCTCCAAGATTTGACCTAAAACCAGAACTTCCTTTCCTTAAATCAAAAATTCCAAACAATATGTTAGTCCCCAGGTGCAGATCAGTCAGCCTGACATTAATCTAGCAACTGCTTCATCCATTTTCTGCAGACTCAGATATATTCTGGCAATGCCATTGCTTTACCACATACAAGTCTAGTGAGTACAAGTGGAAAACAACCAGCATATATTGCAGTTATTGTTTAATATAATACTTAGAGAATAATTTACTCTATTCCTACTTGATAACTTTTTTCCTGTCATCTGACATTAAATGTCCCAGGGCCCTGGTCTTTAGCCACTCAGAGAGAATGTGGTTTGTTTGCCTTTGCATTCTTACCCGTGAGTCTTCTGTGAGCTGTGTTATCAATAGCAACAGTACTAATAAAAGTCATTTACAAAAATTGGAAAACTGGTTACTTGAAGAACAGACTTTAAACTCTAAAGGCTGATCTCAAAGAGAAGCAGTAAAGTTCAGGCAGCAGTGCCCAGAGTCAAAGTAGTAAAGACAGAACTTAAACTCCTGAGAGGTTATTTACTCGTAGCTGCATTTCTTTCTCCTATAAATCCATATGATGTTGGTCATAGTCCAATCCAAGCTTGTCACTATTTCTTTGTCTCAAGAATTCTTTAATTTGGATTAATGCTAAGCATTGCTGCCAGCACAGAGGATAGTAATGACGTAGTTAATGTACACAGCAAACAGAATTTAGGCAAAGAAGGAAGTTTTACTGGTCTGTCTGTTTCCAGTTTATCACATTACCAAGCTGTAAAAGGTTGCCCTAAGCAGTAGACACTCTAGTTCTAATTTAATCAGTAGAAGCAGTATCACACAATTTCTTTTGCTCCCATTATCCCTTATATGATAAAGATAAGACCAAAAGAAAAGGAGAAACAGAGGAAAAAACAAAATCATTATGTAGAGATGGGGTAACCAGGAGTTGAAAAGACTGAAGAAGAAAAAATTATATTAGGGAATATAAATTAGTTTATTAAAGTTGGGTCAAAAGCAGACCCAACAAATGCTTCTTTCTTCCCAGGTCATGCTGGTAGCATGACCTGGGAAGAAAGAAGCAAGGGGTCTGACTGAGGAAAACCTGGTGTGCAAGAGAATCCCAGCCAAGTCAAATCATCATTTTCTAATGACAATGAAATTTTGATCAAAAAATTAATGGCCAGACACGGTCAAAAAAGGAAACATTATCTCTGTAATGACAATGAAGGCTCCAATATTCAGGTCAAATCACTGTCCTGGGAAAAGGAAATACTGTGAAACCTGTACTTCTAGACTAATACTCAAAATTGACAAGAAAGCATTTTAAATGCTTCATCAGAAGAAGCAGTAAACTGATGCCATACAAGTCAAGTCACAGGAAAATCACTAAGATGAGGAAACTGTAATCATATAATTAAGAGAATGCTTAATTAATGCATTTCATGAGTAACAAGGCATGTCTGCAATGACAGCCCAAGGCAAAAGACATCTCCTAACATGAGGGTGGCCACTGCTCACTGATGCATGGATGGCCATATGCTATATGGGGCAAAACCCACAAAAGGAGCTTAGGTGTGTGACAGCTTTTCTCCCACCATTATTATCTTCCAGTCAGCAGCAGCACAGCAAGACCACCCTGTTATCAAAAATCAGAGGAAAAAGATACCATCTTCCCAATGAGAGCTGAGCACTTGCCTACAGCTATGCAGGACTGCCAAGGTGCAGCCACAGGCTATGGCCAGATGTAAATTCAAGGGCCAAAAAATAGCACAAAAAGAAGGCTATAAGATCATGTATATACAGCATGCACATGGTCTTTGATACAACTCTCCTGTAACCTTTATTGCCCTGATGAGGCACAGTGTGGCATGTGCAGTATCTCTGGAGGTGTTAAAAGATTAATTACATCAATATGCTACATTAATGTGGTTTGTGATGGAAGGAGACTAATACATGAGAAGTAGCAATGTGCACTTTGATGAATCAGTTGATGGGAATGAGACTCATATTTTTCAGTGGACAAGAAATTTTATTCCATTTTAAGAAGATGTAGAAATGTAGAAATAAATGATGGAAAAGACCTTCTTCTTTGATGAGAGGCAAAGTGTGTACATTCCTGACCAGCAACACTGAAATGAGCTGAAGCATTTCTTTCTAGATCAGCTGAAATGGAGAGACAAACTTAATTTTGTTTGTAGAACCTTGTCTACAAGTCTCCAAAGTCTCCAAAACATACCAGTGACTGATTACAATATAACCCAGAATGTAATTTCTCAGGAACTGCCAAACTGAGACTAGGATACTATGATAAAAACTTTACATCAGTTTTATCTCTCTCTGAGGGCAGAAGTGTTCATTTGAGTTTTAAATGATTTTCTAAAGATAGACAAGAAAGACACCTACCAGAACAAAGGCCACAGTTACAGTTAGATCAGGAATTTCATTGTTATCCTACCCGCCAGAAATCTCCTGAAATTGAGCTTTTCACTGGACCTTGATGATAACAGGAACACATGTGATAAACTAAGACAAGCATAAAATCCAGACATCTTCTGTGACTGAAAATCAAATTCATTACTAGATTTTGACCATTCAGAGTTCATGTCTCTTGGGAAAAGTCTCCTGACCACCTTAAAGTAATCAATCATTGCATATATATACATTTAAGTAGTCTAGAGTACAGGAAAATGAGTGATGAAAGACATGCAAAGTTCAACTTCACACTACTGAAGTTATGCCTCAAACCCCGATTCAGGCTCATCCAGGGAAGGATTTCACAATTCATGCCATTTGATGCTACTCATTGATAGTAATAGAGTAAAACCACACACACTTAGGAGAGGTTATGTTTTATATTTTGTTATATGCCCCAACCAGTCAGAAATCATTAACTCATTTGCTCATGAATACTTCTCTGCTGTGAGCTCTATTTTAAACTTGTCTGCATTAGGACTTATTTTCAGTTCTGTTTTATTTCTGTGGAGAGTATAAGAAGCAGAACATTTTATCTTCTGTTCATAAAGGAGATATAAATCATCCTATTCTAAAAAGGTGGAGCACTTTTAGCTCTTGTTCGTTTGCAATCAATTTGATCTAGCCTAAAAAGAGGCCTTATCCTGCTCCTAAACTGGCTTTCCTTATCTAACTCAGAGCATCACAAACGTTCAGCAATCTGCTTGCAGTAGAAGAAATTAGGTTATTTTTCTACTCTCATTAATGCTTTGCTGTAGAAAATGGGAGAAATAATACAAAAAGGCAGGACTGGCATTGTATTTGAATAACCACTTGCAAAGGGATCAGCTGTCACTCCTCACTCCCAAGCCCTGGAACCAGATGGGCCTTAGGGTCCCTTCCAACCCAGAAAATTCCACAATTCTCTGTGTCCCAGCTTACTACAACAGATCCCTCAGGCTCAGTTTTTCTCCAAGCCTTATGCCCATCTGCTCCTACAAGCATTCAAGTGACACCAGGAAATTACTCTGGACGTTCAAAGTAGAGCTCCTTGCTGAACTTAGAGCTGCAGAGCCTGAGACTGACCAATAAATATCAGTCCTGGTAGTTTAATGAGAAAATATCATTCTCCTTTGAATGTGACTGGAATATTTAATCTGGCCTTTAGTACTTTCAAAATGAGGCTAATCAATGACTTATTGCCATCAACAACAGAAAATCATCTTGTGGCAGCCAGTGTGCCTACATCAGAGATAAATTCTGAAATTTACATTTGTTTTTATTTTGACACTGATTGCACTTATACATGCTAATTATCAGAATAACAAATTTTTTCATGCAAAAAAAGGTAGAGAGTATCAAGATTTGTGGGGAGAAAAAACTCTGTAAGAAGCAATAACCATTTGATAGAATGCACAATTTTTCCAGAAAAATTACTGAACTAGAGGGCTCCCTTTATATAATTATAAAATTATTGTTGGTATGACTGATTTAATTTGAATAGCATTCCCTGGGGAAATATACTGTGCTATCAACTTGAAATGATTATGATTATTTGGCCTTCAGCAGTAGTGGGATAAGTCAGCAGCAGAGCTGGATGGCAGTATGCCCACAGCTACACCTAATGAAATGAAGCACATCTGTGGCTCTGACAGGAGGAAATACCGGGGAACGAGCTCATCTCAGAGCAACTCACTCCATGCCTGATGCCAGCAGTCTCTGAGCACCCACAGGCAATACCCCAAGGTCCTTACTCAGCTTTTACTCAGAATTGAGGGAATTTTGATCATAGAGTGAAAACCAAGAGGGGCAGATGTTATGCTAAAAAATATTAATATAAAGAGGTGGCTAACTCTTCACCTTTTTCAGTTTGGCAGAAGATGCTGAGAGGTATCTTTGTGAGCTAGGTGCAAGAGCATGAGGTGGTCCTCAGTAAATCATTTCTCTTAACAGAAATGGTCAAATATGAAAGCTGATATTTTTATGATAAGTTAAACAGAGTGGAACTTCATCAAGCTGGCAATAACTGCTTTATTTCGAGCAGTTTTCCTAAGATCAGTGGGCTAATTTTATACCCTGCAACATTTGTGGGGGAAGCCTTAGCAATGTCTTCCTCTGACGTGAGAGGAGAGCAGCCCCAGAGAACCGGTTCTTGGAGGACTTCTGCTCCACTGAACAAGCCCTCTGTGGCGACTTAGAATAATATGGTTTTTTTAAACTGCATTGACAGGTTGCACAGTGTTTCTCTGCTGCTCTTTACTAACAATCTAGCAAGCACATGAAAAGGCAAACCTCTGCCTTTGTCCCCTTTGCTGGCACTCTGCTGAGGGAGATCAAAGCAGGCTCTTTGAAGGAAGGAGAGTGAGGATGTAGCCAAATGGTGGTTTGAGACAAAGGAGCAGCCTGCTTGAGGTCATAGATGGAAGGAAAAAGCCTGATAGAGAAAGGAAAAAATAATCTCTAAACATATGTTGTGCAAGAATACACAATTTGCCATCCTTCTCCATGGAGACTAAGCTAGACTCCCCTTTCACAATTCATTTGGACTGCAAGAGTGAAGAGCTGCCTGTTCAGAGGCTCTGAACCATTGCTGCCCTTGATTTTGTTAATGGCAGCAAACTGGGGAGCAGCATGGCCTCCTTGTTGACTGCTGTCTCTATAAAATGCAAGTTCCTCAGAGGAAAAGGAAATAATGCCAGAAAAAGTAAATAGCTTGTTTTCCATGTAAAAGCAGACTAGTGTTCTGACCACAGTAAGCATTTTTTCCTCCTTCCATGCAAGGCAAAAGAGGTCTGTGCAAAAATAATCCCCTCTGTCATAGGATAAATGCTATACATATTCTAAGAATGACTTAAGCTTCCTGGGGACCTTACCCTGGGACAGAAAATGATGTATTCAACTTCTGCTGGACCTGTGCTGTGGCCAGCTTCTCAGGGGCTCTTAGGAGCATCAGACCCAATACATTAGCTGTGTATTGTTCAGCTTTTCCATTTTCAGATATCTGCTTCCTAGTTATCCTCTCCTGGAATGAGGTGCTGCTAAGAGACACAATGCAAAGCACAAAACATAATTGGGATGGGTAGAGCAATCAGATTAAAATGAGAAATCTCCCTGAGTGGGAGTAAAAGCCAAGAAATGAAAAAAAAATATAAAAAAGGTGGAAACCTAAATAATTCTCATAAAATCATTTTGATTTTTCTGTCATCCCCTGATTCCAATAGCACAAAACTCAGAAAAACACCTTTTGCAAAATTCCTCTGGTTGGAAATGGGGTAAAACCAATGCAACATTAATAATAAACACTTTATTAACTTTACAGAGGCCCATAAATGGTTCTGAGAACACACAAAAACCAGATAAAATATACCATCTGTCCTCAACTCTGCAGAAGCTGGTGCCAGCAGCTCAGGCAAAGGTGGGTGTAGTACAGTACCCATTGGCAAGGAAACTCCGCAGGGAAGACTGTAAAAAGAATGTTTTATTGGAGGTAATGAGAAGCATGAAGTAGCAAGTATTTCTTTTCCAGAAGAAGGGAATAACAAAAAAAGCTCTGAAGGCAGAAGTTGGAGAAGGATTAAGTAGGGAAGATCAGAATTTCTCCAGAAAGTTCTTATCTATAGCTAATATAAACAGACATATCATTAAATCTGCTAGAGTAACAACCTGTAGAACTAAATAAATTCATCAAGGTGTGGCATTTTAAACCCCTGTCCATTGTTCATATGTTGTTTCAGTCCAAGCCTGTTTTCTGCATGACCTGTCCTCTGTAGTACCCAGGACATCAATGTAGCTCCCAGCAGGGCACAAAGTGCATTTCAGAGCACAGGCATAATGACTTAGCCAAGCCTTAGCCCACCTCAGAAATTATAAGAATATCTTGAAATATCTGAGGGGAAAATCCAAGAACTCCCTTTATTCTCCAGAGAAGTATTGAGGATGTATTTCCTTGACTTGTCAAATCAGCATGTTTTGACTGTGGCTGTTCCACAAATCCCACAGGTTAAAAAGAAGCTACTGGTTCACCCAAACCCCCTTCTGATAGGGTGTATGAACTGCAGAGTACATACATACAGCGCTGCAGCCCAGAACAACACCTTACTCTGTTGAGGTGAAATTTCCCTGGCCCAGCATTCCTCTTTTCATATGAATAAAAAATTTCAAAGGATCTTGTGAGCTTTTGCTTTCTTTGTTACAGAGGATTCTGGAAGGCTTTCCACTGAAACATCAGATGCTCTTGTTTGGAGTTAAATAGAATCTTTAATGTAATATTAGACTGCTTTAAATATTTTTCGACAGATTTATTTAGGTTTATGTGGTGCCATTTCTTCTAGATTTTATTTTCAAAAATTCCTCTCAAAGCAATTTATTTTATTTTAAAGGAAGTAGTTACATTGTTATGGAGGAAAAAAATGTAGATAGTTTTCTTATTATGAACTGTTTTTAACTGCAAATTTAAAGATATATTTATAAAGGCTTATACACTTAGGAGGTGAAAGCTTGGCTAAAATCTAAAATCCTTTTAAGCAGCTTGGCTTTTATAGCTGCTACAAATTCATGAAGAAAGGAATACAGGAGGATTGTAAAATTTCATGCCTGACACTTGCATGTTATCTTTGGGAATCCAGCCTGAATAAGGAAAGCATAAAGGGAAAATATAAGCTTGCATGGCTCCAATGTAGTGTCATAAATCAAAAATTCTGGACTGAAGGAAACCAAGATCAGTAAGACAGGTGTCAGCATTTGACATGTGTCCATATAAAAACAAGGTAATTATTTCAGATGTGGTAGTTATTGCAAAGAATACAATTGGGGATTAAAACTAAATTCAATAGTATATATATGGTGATCAGTAATGTTCATATGCATGGCTAAATACAGATATAGAAAAGATAATTAAGATTTAGCTTCTCTATTTATAGAACAAAGGTGAAGCTGATTCATTGTCTTTAAATGTGAAGGCTGGAGTAAGCATGGGTGATATTAGGTGCTAGTGAAAGCAGATATAACTCATTACAAAGGTGTGTTCTTTTTCAATAAAATTAATACATGAGATACAAGAAAAACTAACTGATAAAACAAAAGGACAGAAGCTACAATGTAGGAAGCAAAGAACAAAAAAAAAATGTTCTAAGCCATTGGGATATGTATTTTTGCTAAAGAAGTAAATGAAAATGATTGAAGAGATAAAAAATTCTATAGAGACCCAAGACAAAATAACAGGAGTTTTGGTAATACAAGTGTTTTTTCTTTAAATTAACTACTTGCAATAAAACTATGAGCCACTCTTTCATTGCAAAACAATGCAACAGCTACCATTATTTCACAGCTTTTGAGGCAGTCTGTAATGTTCAGGAAGGTCCACTTTTTACTATTGATAATTAAGGATATTTAAAGTAACACATACTCTGAAAGAAACAGCTATTCTGAAAGAAAGAGGTAAAGAAATTTAATTGTCAATTTTCTAAAATTCCTTATTATAATATTAGTAATCAGATAAAGCTAAATTATTTCAAAGACTCAATTTACATTTCAAAACATTAAAACTGTAGAGCAGAGCTTTTTCAATCTGATATTAGGATTAGCTTTTTGAAATACCCCTGGAGAAAACTTGTATGCTTTTTTTGTTTTCAGCATGGCACAGTCATATCCAATTTTCTATAGAACAGTCAGGAAAAATGTGACAAAAATATCACATGATATTTTAGAACTGAAAGATTACGCTGCTTTCTACTTTTAATTGATTTACAAAGAGCTATAGAATGGCAGTGAAATCTCCTTATTGCAGCTCGCTCAGAGTGTCTCCACTGCACTCCTTGGAATTCTTTTTTCAAGAAGGCGGCTGCTGCTGGGCTGACAGAGAGCATTCAGCGCTCCCTCTCTGACAATCCATGGCTTCTCTTCAGAGAAGTTTTCTTCCTAAAATATGAGTGGGTTTTGCATACCACAGAAGTTCCATTTGGACTTTTTGTCACTTGGTCACAAACTTGATATGAATATCATCGATCAGCAAGAATTAAAGTGCTGGGTTTATGTGCTGACGTTAAGAAGGATGCTTTTAGTATGAACTTGCAGTTGGGGAGGAAAAGGTGGGCAGAGCAAGCTATCACTGATTGTTTAATATTTGCTAACAGAGACAAATAGCCTTCAGGTTAGATCTAACTCCAAGAAAACACATTAAATGTGACTATGAAGTGATGCATCAACAGCAATTTTGTCATTTAGATGCAAAACACAAAAAAGAATTGAAATGCTCTGTTAATATTCCTTGCTCTAGTGAGCTGACCTTCTGCATATTGGTGATACAGTTCATACATGGAAAAGAGATGCATTGAAATTGAATCAGTCAATGCTGCTGGAATGAGGAAGATTTTGCTGACTTCAAACTACAGACACCCACAAGAAACTGCAATGGGAAATTTGTTCCAGCCTTCCATGTAACCATTAAGCAACTGTGTGTAAGAACATTATGATAAGGTGAAATAAAAATATGAGATTGCATAAAATGTAAATAAAACAGAAAAACAGAGATACAAAGGATAAAAATATGCAAAATGTGACTCTGAAGATTTTCTAAGTCTCCTTTTGGACATACCATATTGGTTGGGTAGCTTGATTTTTTTCACATTCCTTTGATGGCTTTCCAGGCTAGCTGCCATTTTACAGCATGTGAAGTTGTATCATCATCACACACCACCATATATGCTACTCCTGCTTGAGCAATGAGACTGCATTGCAGAATGAATGATAAAAGGGGTTGTGTTTCTCTTCTTCCAAAAAATAAACATCAGAAAAGCTAGAAATCTGTTTTATATCGCTGTAAGTCACCGCCCATCCCCTCTCATTTTCTAAGAGATTTGGAGAACTCAGCAATGGCCACTTAAATGACTTTTATGCCATTTATATCATACTTGCCATTACAGAAAGGTACTTGATCTAAAAATCTGAATGCTGAAACCGGTTTTCCCCTACTTTTCTCCTCTCAGTACTTTCCTTTACCAAAAGAAGCTGTTTAAATACAGCCAGGATGTCCTGTGTCCTTTCATTGAAAGAGACCCCCAGTTCAGAAATGTCTCCTTTTAGGACCAGTGTGCATCTGTGGAAAATTTCCACTGATGCTTTTAGGCTCTGCATATATAGCTGATAGAGTAGTTCAGATTTTCTAGTATCTGAGACACTATTTATGAAAAAATGACAAGTTGTAACTTTCAGATAGCTCAGCCTTACAAAGTGCTGTGACACACTGTGCAAATATGATTTTAAGGCTTCCAGGACTAGCAGAACTGGCAGCCAGCTCCTTCTGCAAACACAGAACTTAAACAAACAAAAGTGCAAAACAGGCCCTGATGAAAAATGAAATCTTTTGAGTTCAAGCAATTTGAGATACTGAACTACTTGGAAGGAGGTTTGCAAGCCTTGTTGAGCTTCTTAAATAGCACTATTAGCAAAGATCATTGAACGTGATGATTTTCAACTTCAAGATGCTCAAAAAACCCATTCATTATAGTTTTATGTTTTTCTCTCTCTAGCTACTGATGATTGTTTAAATTATCGTGCAACAATTTAGACACTGGAATTGTGTGGTTAACTCAAAAAGAGGAAGAATAATTGAATTTTTACATTGTGACATCTTTGTTTATATTTAATGCATAACATAGATGAGGTATTTTGATAAGGAAGCTGGAGAACAGACTTGGGAGACAAAAAACAACAATCAAAGATACAGATGGACAACAGAAAATATTAGGAACAAGTGCAAGTAAGAGACAGGGAAAAGGCCCAGATGACAGGCCCTGAACAAGGGGATGTAACCAGGGCACTGCTGAGTGATGGCCCTGTCAGAACATTTGGCACAGAACTGGGCTACCCATTTCTGAGTAGATAGATGGTGTCCTCACTGTATTATTGAATGGTATTACAAAAACATTTAATAAAATTACAATCATAAAAGATGCCAAAATGTGCACATGGAGATAGAGATTAAAAGTTAAAATTAATTTACTCAAACAGTAAAAAAACCTAAGAATACAAAGGTCTGCAAAATGAAGGCAGAATAATTCACAGTGGTTGTCAAATCACAAGAAAGGACACCACAGAAATAACCAAGGTGTAGCTTGGGAGGTTGCAGGTGGGCAAGCTGAAGAGGAACTTCAAGTTCTTAGTGAAGGCAGGAAGGTTAAAGAAACTGAGAAATCAATGCTCCCAATGGCGTAGCAGGGATTTACACATTTCAGTTTTATTAATGCTAATGGGATTTATGTTCATCACTACCCCATACATCAAGAGAAGAATTAGCAGCCAGGTCTATCTTGTTTAGAAAAGGAGGGGATTAGCTCCATGTTTCTGCCTCGCAGTACAAGACTTACAAGCCTCCCACCTTGGGAAATTACCCACAGCTATAAAACTATGGAGATTACTGCTCCAGAAAGAGTCCAGGGGAAATTCAAAATGACCAAAGTCAATTTTAGAGGCCTGGGGTATCCATGGGAAGAATACAGATTTCCACAGACAACCTCTGTTGTAGGAAAGTGGGAAATCCTCACTTTTCAGGAGAGTGAGACAATAACCTGAGTATGGCTGGGAGCTGCAGCCCACACTGGGAACCGTTCCCTGCACTCACACACACCCAGCCAGGCCGAGCTCACCTAGCAGGGCATCAGCAAGAAGCAGGAACTCAACTGGTAGGACACAGCTGCAGGAGCTGTATTTCAGCAGATGTTCAAAGTCTAATTAGCTCCCCTTTAGGCTGCACTAACACAGAAGGGATTAAAAATTGCTTTGAATTCCTCAGTGCATAGGAAGAAGTTCAGGGAAAAGGGTGCTTGGGTGATACAGGAATACACCCATCAGCAGTCCAGAGTGACTGAATCCAGATGGAAACTGAATACCAAGTACTACACAACCACCCAGTCACTCACCAGGTACTAAGAAGACAATTTACTCTGTCCCAGACAAAACCAAGACACAGTAAAAGGTGAAACATTTGCAAGAATGGCCCAATGTTAGAACAAAAGTCAAGGCATCATCAAAATACTATTACTTGAGCTGTCAAAGATTTCCAGATTGTTCAGAGAACACAGGACCAAAAGGATCAGGGGTGAGGAACTTTGCCATTTCTGCCAGCCTTGAGTAAGAGACAGAAATGTGCCTTGTCTGGAACTGCTCCCATAGTGAGGAAAAACCTCCATTCCTTTGCAAACTAACTCAAGGAATACCTTTGAATACTCTACACACAAGTAACAAAATCCAGATAAGAAAACTCATTGACAACTATTTCCACATTGTATCTATACAGAATTTTCTCCTTTCATGTATCCAGGAACACACACACTGCAGTGAAGACGATCATTCAAGATTTGCAAATGCAGAAATTCATTTAGTTCTGAAATAACATTTTTCCACTTGTTTTTAATTTATCTGCAAAAACAGTATGTGCATGTATTGATGACAAAAATAGAACAGCACAAGTGAAAAGATGTTGTTTCAGCTCCAAATTCTTTTATTCCCCTCCAGTTCTCTTTGATATTCACAGAGCCCTTTTTTAATTTTAACCTCCATGCACAAACTGCAAGCCACTCCTTCATATTTTCTGAGTAGTTAGGGAATACTAACAACTGCTCTTTGTTGGCACCAGTGCAAGATGTATGAAGGCACTGGCACTCATTTATTAAAAGACATTAAGAAATGCACACAAACTCTGCAAATGTTTGAAATGCAAACTTCAATTAAGAGCTAGATTCCATGGAGTAAATTTTAAACAGCTTGAACTGAAAGTCAAGATTCAAGAGCAGTGAGATAATGAGGGTTTGGATCCCAGTTCTGTAGAATGAAGGACTTTGCAGTAACAAAGTGACGGTAGGAAAGAAAAAAAAATCTATTGTGCGATTTTCTGTTGTTTTAATGAACATAGGCCATCTTTAGCTAAATGACTTCACTGAAATCAATGGAGTCCCTCTGGCTTTGGTCTATTAACATCAGAAATAGTTAGTATGTATTATTTGACCAGCAGTAGGTCTGGAGTGCTGCCCATCCACCTAAATTCTGGAAGTAAGTTTTTAACGCTTTTCTGATTCTCTAGAAATTAAAAGCAGTTTATAGGGTTCTGTAGGACACTAAATCTGCAAGAAGAAAATAATTGCAAGGAATAGCAGTTGCTGTTTCATCTGCAGCTCCTAACACTGCATTGCTAGAATAATGGTTGAGAATTAAAATATAGGAATTTATTAACTCCAGTTTTAAGTACTAATAGTTGTGAGACCTCCCAAAAACTGACGTAACTCTCAAAGCAAATGTGCATGGGGAGGCTCAGCTTGTATAAATCAGTGCAGATCCTTCACTGACTCCTGGAGAAGCCCTTGAAGGAATCAACAGAACTTCTAAGGATGAACAACCTATCAACAAAGTTGTACATTACAATTTTTCAGACATGCAAGCCAGGATCCATTAAATAAAGACCTGGAGTAACACACAGGTAATCAGACAGGTGAGTTCTATAGTACTTCTCTCTTCTCAGGAAGTAAATGTAATTTCTGTGTCCATTACATCCATCCTACATGAGCACAAAGACTCTATTAAAGTATTAAAGTGAGTAGCAGCAGCCACGGACAGAGGTGTTAGGGGAATGAGTTGCAGCACCCAAAAGCATATTTCAGTTTGAAATCTGTGTTAGGAATCCATTCTAAATCTATCTTCTTACTTCAAAAGACCTTAAGATTCCCACCCTCAACCATTGCCCTGATCTCTAACTTGACATTCCAATCAGTGAAGGTTGGAAAATCAGAAGCAACTTGGACAATATCTACTGAGCTTTCTGACTCTCCATTTTCCTACAGGCCACTATAAATGTTTCACATGCTTGCTGTTTCTTTCCTTTAAGACCCTTCTATCTGAAAAATCCATTCCATAACTCTTTACTTCACTTAGTCCTGCAAACAGGAAAAATCATCTTCTCTGACTTTACTTCTCAGATGAATAGTGTTGAGCAGCAGAAATTATAAAGAGTCCTAAAGCTCTTAGATTTTTTCAAAAATTAAACCAGGACTCAGGTATTTTCTTACTGAAGCTGGGGTTCATACCTCAAGATACATTCAGCTCTATTTGTGGATTTAAGAAAACAACAGAATGTACTGTGGTATGTGCAGAAAGAAATTTTACTGCACCCACCATCCTCTTACACATTAGTAACCCAGGATTTTATTATAGAAAGTTAATTTTTTAATAACTACATTTATTCCAAAAAATGTAAAAAAACAAGTTATATAATACAGTGAAATTATTTCAAGTGTTTAAATAACAACCTAATTAGTTTAATTTAGAATTGGAAATCAGAACTTCAATTAATATTCACATTTTCAGATCTTGATTTCTGCTAAACTAACTGCATTACTTCAGTTAATAGCCTTTCCTTCCTGCAGTACACAGCTTAACATCCCTAAACATTTCTATATCAATTACTAAATCTAAATTAAATGTTTATTGGAGTTATTTACTTCTCAGCATTCTCAAGCATGGCCATGGTCCATGACTCACAAGCTGAGTTTTGAAGGTTTCTTATGGTACAATGACTATTAATTACATGTAGAAGTTTTGAAAATGAGTGAACAGTTTAAAAAGACTTTGGATACAACTTAATTTTACCTATTAGCAGCAGAACAACTCTGATGAGGAAACGTGCACTGAAGATAAATTGCACTGATGTTGCTGTCAATTTAAGATGGCTAACACGTGGTAAGAAAATTATTCTCCTGAATTTCTTTTACAAGCCATGTTTGGATGTAAGAATATTAAAGGAACAGAGTAACCAAAACCGGTAACTTCATACAGTACAACCTCTGTCGGTCAGTTTAATTCAAGAATTGTGTACGGACTTGATCCTTTAAAATTATTTTTCCTTATTGTGTTTTCATGGAGGTTTAAATCAATTTCCAGTGACTAAGAGGTTTCTCTCTCAATTTACAAAGAGGAAGGGTTACAGGGAGCATCAGTGCTGTACAAGGCAAGGCAAAGCCAAATGCGTTCTTACTTCCATTATTGCACATAATGAGAGAGATGCACACTGATCACAATAGCACATGGCAAAGAACAAACACCTCTTGCCTTGTGGGTAAATTGCACATAAACCACCAAGATGTTAAAGTCATAATTGCTTTTACCATATGTGGTATCAACTTTTACCACTCTTACTAGTTTGGACCTCACCCTGCTAAGTGCTAATGCCTGCTGGAATTGTTGGACTACAGGAATCTCACTTTCCTCACCAGACTTTGGTAAAGCCCTCTAGTTTTAAGACAAAAGCATTTATCATGTCATTTTTAACATCTCTCCCCATGCATCATGCCCTACTTAATGTGGTGATTGCTGGGATGATCGACATAAGCCACCAATACCAACGGGGCACAACACAGCAAATGTATCAGTGGAAACATGTCATTTTGCAGAACTATAATTTTGAAGTCTAACCTTTAATTTCAGAAAAAGATCTTCCAGTAATAAAGCCATTACTGCAGGTTATACTGTTTACAAGCTGAAATTTCTATATTAAATTAAATAATTGCCCATGACTGACAATACTTAGATTCATAATGATAGTACACAGAACATATTTACTGTTTCTCCCTGATCCAAATTTCTGAAATATCTTAAAAGTTTAATCTGATCCCATGTGAATTTTCATTTTAAGTTCCATTAAAACTCCTCTATACCGACCCCAGAAACATCCAGTCTCAGCCCAGAGAACCTTTTGGATATCAGAGCCTGAGCTGAGTTCTCAACCCACGCTCAGGGCAGTCCTCATACACATTTCCCAGCTATTCTTCCATCTTCCCTAGACAAGCCGCTCATGAAGGGACTCAGCCCATTCATTTGATTTGTTCCTTCATGTGACCACCTGTCTTCTATTTTGTTTCAATAGGTTGAGTCAATGAAAAAGCAGTTCAAATGCTAATTTAACCTTGTTATTTTCAGTGTAGAATTCAGTTTGAAGGAACCCAGTCTTTTAAAGCAACTGAAAAGTCAAAAAAATGAATAAATTTTAAAAGCCTCTCTTGCTGCATTGTTAAAGACTGCATTGAATTGCATACCCAAAATAATCAAGGAAGAGGACTTTGATATCCAAATCCTTGATATCCAAATTAGCCCAGATCACTGCTTTTGTACTTGCAAGCTCAGTAAGGAAATAACCTGAGAGGAAGAAAGCTTTTGGAAAGGCTTTAGTGGCTATGCCAACAGCAGGGGCTTGTCACCCAAAGGCCTCATGTTATAAATTTCAGTATTTCTAAGCAAAGCACAGGGCCTGAAAATGTGGTACCAGGACAAATAATTTTTTGACAGGTTGATAAAATTTTGAGGTGAAGTCCTTACCAGAATTTTCTGAAAATTTCCTCTAGCTTTACAATGTTGTGGAATATAACTCTGTTCTTTCAAGATTTACTGCATGGGGTTAATTGCATAGCTTAAGTTGAAGTGACTGTAGGAGGATGTCAGAGAGAGAGAGAGACATAATTGAAAGGAAACTGGGATAGATTTTTTTAATTTTTGGAGAAAGCCTGGATAAAAGCTTTAGGAGAGATCCAACAGGAAGGCTTCCTCAAAGACACATTTTCTGCAATTCAGTACAGAGGGTACTGCCTGAAGAATGCAGAATTGGCAGGTGTATGGTATAGACAACAGGAAAAGTTATTCTTCAATAGGAATGAAGTTCTGAGCAGCAAAAGGTAATCAACAACATTTACAGGTGACTGTTTAGGTTTCTAAGCTTTCTTACTATTTCTGATCAGGTACTTCAAACCTGGCTTCAAAAAACAACTGACTATTTTCCTGTAGCTTTCTGAAACCAAAATTGGGAATGAAAGTAGCTCTAACAGTGTCTTTAAAAAAAAAAAAAAAAAGCTTTTCAAGTTATTGTAGTGCTAAGACAGATGTAAATATAGACAATTAGAAGAACACTGCTATGGTAACAACCAGAAACCATTAGGGAATTATCTACAGTTTCTCATATAGGTCTGCTGACTGTAAAAGAAAATTGAACAATGTTGTATTTCAAGATTTACCCTGAAGTGATACAACTTTAATTAAAAGTCTTCTCTGGACACCAACTGTAAACTAGCTGCTCCTTCAACCAAAAACTGTAAAGAACTTCAATGAAAATGGAATATTTTCTACGTGGTCACCAATGTAAAAAACTTTTCAAGATTTTTTAAACGGTTTCTACTATTACAAACTTAATATGAGCATAAGCCACTGTGGCTGATGAGATATACAGTACAGAAATTTCAACAACATAAGGAAAACACAAAGGTCACATGGTGTAAGCTTTGATGCTATGAAATAATTTGCAGAAAGCCCAGTACTTTAATCTCGGGGGGAGCACAGCTCTGTGACCAAATCCAGGAAAAAGGAGAGCAGCAAAGTGGATGGATCCCCTCCCTGCTCTGCAGCCTGCTCACCAAAGACATGTGTGGAGCACCTTTGCTAAGGAGAGCAGAAGAAATTTAACATTGATTTTACTGGCTGTTTGTGCTCTGGAGAAGACAATTAATGGAGATAATCAGCATTGAACTGCAGCTCAGATCAAACTGAGCCAAATGCCCTCCAGGATATGTCTCCTGTTTAGACAGGAGATGGGACACAGTAAGGAAGGTGCTATTACAATTAGAGATATTCAAAATCTGCCAAGATCTGCAAAGGTCCTGCTTGCTCCAGCTACACTCCTGATGTGTTACATCCATACCCTTGATGTGTGAGCCAATGTACAGCTAGACAGAAATACCAGTAATTCTCACTGGAGTAAAGCACAGGAGGTGTGTGCCTCCTCCTGCCACCCTGGAGGAAACAAGATGCAGAAATTTGATACAATTACCAAAACTTAAAGAAACCCATGACAATCCCTTCCTGCTTTGATAAAGTACATTAGGTCATTATGTGCCTCAAATCATATGGAGAACAGGAATGGGAGGAAAGAACAAGCTGCTGAAATGCTAAGCTTAGCTGAGTCAGACAGGTTCCCTGGTAACAAAAGCAGTTACATTTATAAATATGCTGCAGCCCCCACAATATGGATTATTTCCCATTGTTTTTTAAAAAATGTCTTCTTTAAAAATACAGATAAAAAAAGAAAGAACTTTCGCCAAGATATATGAGAAATTATTTTCTGCCCCTTTTTTTCACACTGAATTATCCCAGGACTACTGACTCTGAGAAATTAATTTCTCACTGTGACTATAAAGGGAGCGAAATCTCCTTACTACCATTAAAATGAAGATATCCAGCTTCCACTCTCACCTTTAGGTTCCTTTTAAACTAACCATTTCTAATAAAAATATTGTGCTTATTTAGTGCAGTACATAAAAAGGCAATAAAGTCCAAGGTTGCAGGTGTTTTTACATAATTTTAATTTATAATAAAATAAAAATACACAATACCTAGACTACCGCTAAAAATGAACTTTCCCCCTCTCTAACTTAAAATATTAAGAACCCTATTCACATTTGGATAACTCTGCATTTATTTAACTTCATTATAAAAAAACTATCAGACTAAACCATATAAAAATCTTTTGTTTGCACAAAGCCCAATCTATTTTTGATCCTACTATTCCTTCATATCTGAGTCATATCAGTCATGACAGCTGTCAGCATTAAACTGCAACTCACTTTTAAGTCCTAAAATGTATATAAACTTTATTACTCAACTTAGATCCCTACCCTGGAACCCCAGCTAATAATAAATCTACATTTTAGATAGCAACTTTTAGGAGTAAGAATCCAAGTACTAGTTATCTACCAAGGTAATAACAGAAATTAAGGGAAATTTCATACAAACATCAATGATAGGTCTAGTTTGCAGGATTCCCAAACACTGGGCACTTCAGATTTGGCTGGACAAGATACTGAACCATCTTCTCTGGGCTCGGCTTTTCCCAAGTATGGTTGGACCAGATGACCCTAAATCCCTTCCAATCTGGGATTCTAACATTCAATCATTCTGTGATATGAATTACCAAGCCTGGTGCTAAAACAAAACCACAACAGGAATACCCAAATCCAGCAGAGTAACCTACAAGTTAAATTTCCAAGTCCTGTTTCTTTCTAAAATTAAATGACTGGCAAAAAACCACAAGAATCAACAAGCCAGATCCAGGCAAGCTTATTCCCCACCTACACAATCCTTTCCTATGGAGAAGAGATGCATCTGTTCAAAGCTTTTCCCTTCTACCTCACTCCCTGACTTTCCTCACTGCATCTCCCACTGCTCTCAACTCACTGAGCAAAGCAACATGTCCCTGCTGCAAAAGCTCTCACTGACTACCCAGAGTTGTCCTTTTTAAGTACTCTATAAAATATGAAGTGGTCTAAAGTAACATGTAGGATGCTCCAAACTGGGATTAGCTAACTCCTGGGCACCAATAGAGGTTCAATTTTAGGATTACAGGAAACTCCCAGAGCTGGACCCAGCTGGGCCTGCAGCACATACTTGGTGAGAGCAGCTGGAGACTGTCAAGGAAACCCAGAACAATACACTCACTGGCTTATTTCAGAGCACATCCCAGTACATACTTTAGGTCAAATTAAATATTACACCTTGAAACTTGGGATTTAAAGCTCTAAAATGGTTCTAATAATTTTTATGTAAAGTTTGAAGGATGGAATTTGCATATACAAGCCCTAATTCTTTGCTATGGAGCAGAAGACCATATTGCAGAAAGGAAGGCAATTACAAAAGGAGGTCCCCAGAGCATTTTAAAAGGTCCCCAGCACATTCTTAGAGTTCCCCTCCTGTTTGCACATTTTGTTCTAAAGCTGAGGTATTTGACAGCAGATCAAGGGCATGGAGGGCTGGCAGCCCAGGCAGAGAGGGACTGGGCAGAGCAGAGCAGGAGGAGCTTGCCTGGAGGAGGACAGCCCAGCACGATGGCAGCAGAGCTGCACAGCCAGAACGTAGGCAGAGGAAGCCAAAGGCTTTCCCAGCTTCATGCCTAGAGATAAGTGTTGCTTAGGCACAGGATAAAGTGATTACACAACCACAGGAGAGACATGTTGAAAGCTGTGGTGGGTAGGGAGCAGCCCAGCTTGCTCCATCAAACCCCACACGTGCAAGATCATTCCAGGTGGGGAAGCAGCACATCTTTACAAAACTGGGATTGAGAGACACTGGCTTGAAGCCAGGGCTGTCAGTTTGAAGGAACTTGGGAAGGGGAGGCTGAGTACCGGCAGGAGCACTGCTGAGCAGTCTCATCTCAAGGCAGGTAACAAGACTGCTCCTGGAGGAGAAAGACAGCAGGAAGATAGAGATGTTCATGCACTGGTTTCAGGAGCAATACACAGCAGGACTCATATGGAAGAACAGCCCTAATTTCAAGGCAAAAGGAATCAGCACAGTGAGTGGGATACCAGTGCCTGGTGCACCTCACCAGGACTCTTGTGCCTCCTCACACTGAAGAAACAGGGGCCCTGGCTGCCAAGGGAAAACCACACATAGTGGAGGGGGACTGCAAATGAGAGGGTTATCTTACAGGGTCATAAAGGTGATTAAGTATTGGAACAGGCTGCCCATGGAAATGATGGAATCACATCCATGAAAGTGTTCAAAAAGCATGCATATGTAGCGCTTAGTGGTGGACTTGGCAGTGCTGGGTTAATGGCTGGACTTGATGATCTTAGAGGTCTTTTTCAACCTAAACAGTTCTATGATTCTAAGGGAAACCAAAATCCATCAGTAGCATCTGCTGTCATGGCAAAGCTGGGTTTTGTATTGTCTACATTCATTCAACTTTTCTTTTTCCTCTCCAAACAGTCACTCCAGTGAGCTAAGTGGTGGTGGTAAACATGAAAAAATTGCTACTTTGCACAGCAATTTGTCATAAACAGCTTGTAATTATTGCAGGAAGAACATGAAGATTGAGTGAGAACAGATTGAGTGAGAAAACACTGTGGATGGTTCAGAAGAAGTACCTGAGAAACTGACACAAAATATGACAAGCTGGAACAAACCGTCACGACTTCTAAATTCCATCCATCTCATCAGTGATCAGAAGGGATCATGGGAATGGTCCTGGGAACCTTTCTTTCAGACTTGAATTTGGTTTGTTAAATATAAGATCAGGAATTTAATAAAGTGCTTCTGCTGAGAGATGACCTCTAACAAAAACATTACTCTAAACTTGGGAGGAATTTGAAAAATCTTGCAAAAGGTTCATTAAAATAGTCATATTTCTGAGAATCTCCCACTCCCAACTGAGTTACTAACGCAATGCTAGTGTGGAGCAGCAGCTGAGTTTTGCATTAAGATGTTTTAGCACTTTACATCTTGGTGCTTTCTTCAAGATTAATAAATCTTTCTGCTTTGTCTATGAGCCTGACAATTTTTAAAAACCTGTTTCACATACTAATGATGAAAAAAGAGAAAAATTAAAAGATCTTCCCTGCGAAGGGTTTTTGCTAGACTTTGTCCCTTTCAGAAATATCCCAGCAAAAATGCTCACTCTATCAGGCAACAAAGCTCTGAACTCTCTGGCAAAGGCTGTGAGTCCCCAGTAGCTGGAGGCAAGGGAGGCACAGCAGCCCATGACAGGAAAACCTGGCAGAGTTCTGAAAGACCTTCATTTATCACATCTAATCAGAAAATTGCAAATGAATGAATGGTAGCTAATCAAAACGCAAAATGCTCCTGCCCATCCACTCCAAGCAGAAATTTGCAACCTAAAGCCCAGCAGCAGCTCCCACGCCCAGCAGGAGAGTGGACAGGGAGGGTAAGCCCTGCCCACACGTTTAGAGACCAGTGCAAACTGGTACATCCCTTCACTGATTCCTCACAACCCAGACTCGTGGTGTGGTTACTGTGGGAGGGGATGTGAGCCAGACTCTTACTCATTTCTATTTGCAAGCATGGGTGCATGCAAGTCCAAAACTGCTTCACAGTGAGCTATTTAGAAGAATGAGAAATATGTTTAAGAAAAATGACATTTGAGAAAGTCACAATCTGTCTGCCAGTTTTTCCTCTTCCTCTATCAATTCACAGCAAGTGTCTTATTCATTGCCCATTCTCTGCCTTCCTTTTCTTCTCTGTGAGTTTTCCTGTTTCTTTCAGTCTTTAGAGTGTTTAAGGGACTCATTGATTTTTCTATATAACAATAATCTTTGCATTGCTTTAATATTTGCATCACTGTCAAGAGCAGAACTTCCTTTGCTGAAGGCTTTGGTAGTGCCAGAAAAAAATTTAAATTTAGCTCAGTATATATACATGTATGTTTCCTACTTCCCACACACATAAAAGCAGCACACTCCAGTTGGAAGTCCCTTTAAACTCTTTAATTATACAGGTTATTTAGTCTGGCTCTTTCCTTTCCGATTACTTTTTAACTAAATTAAATGTCTGCCTCTTGCTGTCCTTTCTACATTAGCAGGCCCATTATTGATTTTTATTATCTTTCCAAAGAGAAGGTTTTGCAGCTGATTGCCATTTACCCTGTAAGCAGTTCACTTCTGCTGAGGATTCCTGCGGCCACTGAGACTGCTGAACTCTGTTCTCTTGCAGCTCAGCCATGCCCAGCACTGCAACAGGGATTACTGCAAACATTACACAGCTTTGCATGGCAAGCAAAGACAAATGCACAAATGCTTCTAACACAATGATATTGCTTATTTATGAAGCATTTTTGTACCAAAATTGCTCCTTGTGGAGGTTTATAGTTTACCAGCCAGCTCCCTAAAGAGGTTCCTATTTGCTCTCCTGTCTGCAGTGATGTTTGCAGAAGAAAACATGTTACTTCTTTTTCTTCACTTGCAATCAATGTAGGGGAAAAGCAGGTAAAAGGATAGGAGACAACGAGGAAAACAAAAGTAGTAAACATTTTACAAAATGTTTGGTATTTTGACAGCCCCAGAGATGATCATGAAGGGGCTGACAGAGTATGCTCAAGTCCCAAAGTGTCAGGCTGGTTGGTCACCAATGCACTGGCTGGAATTACTTGCAAACAACAGAAGGAACAATTCCACAGAGCAGGTTTTCTTACTCTCTGTTGGGTACATCTGAACAGCAGAGCAAGTTGCCCCAGTGATAGCTCTTGTTTATGCTATGTTCCTACCTGAATGCATCAGAGGCCTGATTTCTCAGTGATTATGTTGCTTTCCACTCCTAGTAGCAGCATCAGAGCAAAGGTATCAGAGACTCAAACAAGAACAAAAAAAGCCTGAAGTGGCAACACTGATTTGTTTTGCTTTTACACCACTTTTCCTCAGCTACAGTTCTGAATTCCCAAAGCACTGAAAAAGTGGTCAAAACCAGATGAAAATGAAAACATAAATCGATGATTCAGAAAGAGAGCTGGAGAGAAGCACACTTCAAACAATAATGGTTTAGAGTGGATTGAGAAAATAACTATCGTTAAAATAAATGCAAAGCCTCCTGACAAGCCTAAAGAAAAAAAAAAAAAAAAAACAACAAAAGGGAAGAATGCAAGCTGGTATAGGAGATTATAAATATAGTTACTGAGAATATACAACATTTTACATTAAGATCTCTGCATTCCTCCCAAGTATCTACGCACTTGGATAAAAACACATCTCAGCAATTACTTCCATTATTTTGCAATTTAAACCTTTACAACCTATAGTGTTCGTACAATGGAATGCAAACTTCTCTCTCTTGTCCCTCTGCAGGAGTAGAATCTCTTTTTATCAGGGTTGGGGATCCATTTTGACAGTCACAGAAATAACTGCAGTTGAGTGTGAACATACTGGGTATGAACAGAAACTACTACTGGGTGTGAACAGACTATGAACATTGTAACTACATTTGTAGTCGCAAATGAACCAGCCAGGTAGTGACTGTAGAGTGAATTCAATGGTATTTGCCAAAATCCTACAGCAATGTCCTCAGGCACTAGGCTTCCAGCTGAGCAGGACCCAGCCTGTGGCTACAAATGGGCAATGTTTGGCAGCCCAAGCAGTGTCACTTCTGAACAAGTGGCACACAAAGGACCACAGGACACACAAATCACAATGATTACAGTAAAAAAAGGAAATGCATTTTTTTTCTTTCTGGAGTATATATGTGACATCTATAAAGTCTCCCTCTCAAACACATGGCTTACCAAGTACTAGAGCTCCCATGGAGCTAAAAGACCCAACTAATATCTCTTATTCCTGCAGAATTTCTGGAATGAAAACAAGCTCAAAGAAACTTCTTTTACTGTTCCCTGAGTCACACAGATCATCCTCCCTTGTATCACATTGATGTTTTGCTTCCCTGGCAACTGTACCTTCAGTGACACAGTGCTCGGGCTGTGCCCTGAGCTGCACCTCAGCATGGAACAACTGCAGCAAACACCTGTGGCTGAGCCCATTCATTACAGCACAACCTTCTGGGAAAGTGCACAATTAATAGTTTTAGAGCACTCCCAAAACATATCTGATTAATGAAAGAAACTTTGCAGTTCATCAGCCTGCTCTCTGTATCCACTTCTGTTCCATTATTAGTGGTTTCTTTCCACCATTTTAACATCTTTCCTGGATTTTATTGACAGGTTGGACAATTTTTCTCTTTTCCTAGTAACTGAAAATAAGATTCCTTACTCAGTAGAGTTTTGCTGTGTACCCCAGATGACAATTCACATATTTAAGAATTGTAATGTCAAAAGGTAAAAAGCATCTCTTTTCACCTACCAACCTTCTAGTTAATTTCATCTGACTGGGGGACTGGGACATATCCCTCAATGATTTCATAGCAGACCTTCCTTAACTCTCTCACCCCTACCCAAATTCATCTCAGCGCCTCTATTCAGACCAGCACATTTTTCCCTCAGACTTCACAAGCTCTATCTGACCTTCAGGCCAGAAGACAAAACCAAAAGGAAGGTACAAGTTTCAAGGGTGGCCTTGAAATGTGGTAGGAAAATTTTAAAGTAATTTATTCCACTTGGTACTTGAAATCAGTTAGAATAAACTAATCTTCAAATTTTGAGTCAGAAGCGTTTTAATGCCTTCTGAACCACTATGGAGAAGAGGTCACACTCCACAGGCAGGTTTTTCTCTACTAGAGAATTTGTAGTGTTGCAAGATAAATTTTTTTGCCACCTAGCTCTTACTATTTCATAGAACTTGACTCACAATACACTGTTAGTAACCTTTATTAAAATTGCATCAGTCATTTCCCTTCAAAAGAGACGATGTATGCAGTTTTTCATGCTACACCAAACACTGGAAGAACAAGATAGAGAGACACATTTGAATTTACATAAAGATTGCAAGCTGTTGTTCCAAAGTAATTCTGGTGTGCCCTGTGAGTAGGCTTTTGATCTGATCAGATTTCTGCATATTGAGTGTAACATGTACAAAATCTATAATTGGAGTCTGTTTTCTGAGAAGAGATAAATTGCTTCTCTCTGTTAACAGAGAAAATGGTACATTTCTGGACAACCTCTTCCAGGACATGTTTTTCATGTAAATTTAATCCAGTAGATACTTAGAACTGATAAAAAATTTTTTAAGAAATGCTTAAATACTTTTTTCTATTTCAGAAAGGTTACACTTTATTAAGTATGTCTTCTTCTTTATTATTTTTCCCTGAAGTGTAAATGCTGCATTTCATTGCTTATTTAAGGAGCATTTATGCGTTGGGATAGATGTGCTATTCCAGACCTGCCTGCATCAATTTTCTACTTCTGAATAACACCCTTATTTCTGGATTTCTGGGGAATTCTGGCTAGGTTAATTTTTTCTTAGCACTAGCTTATACTGTTACAAGTCTATATCCTTAAAAGACATTTCAGATGGGATCATACGAAAATGCTTCTTGTACAATACTGAACTACTCAATCAATCAATCAATCTCCAGTGTTCTCTAGTCTCCACAAGCACTGAAATTTCAGAAGAAAAATAAAGAAAAAATTTGATGGATTTTATTTGTTTTAAGTTTTAGTGTCAATTTTCTCAGGCTGGACAGATCAATTTTTCTTATGAATTGCTTGTGTCCTTTAAGTCTATTTTATTCTAGAGTGCCTACTTCACAACAAACATCCCACTCTAAGCATTTCAGTATTTCTTCTACACTCAAAGTTGAAGATTTCCCAAGTTTGCTGCATTTTCATGAAAACTGGAGGAATGAGAATCTGAAAGCAGACCTCATGTTCCCACTCTAAAAGTTCAAATCAGAAGTGCTGTATTTCTCCAAACTCTAAACCAAACAAACACCAGATAGGAAACAAAGAGCCACAGCAATACAATAACACACAAAAGTGTGGAACAACAGGAACAGGAGTCTGATGTATGAACCCTTCCTGCTGCAGTCTGTAGCAAGAAGGGAGTTTGCAGCAGGTCCTGAAATGTCACCCTTCCATGCCCATTACAAAAAACCTCAACAAAATAAAGGAGGATGGGGGAAAAAGGACTAGAATGAGGTGATTCCCAGATGACACTGCTGTGGAGGAAAGTCTACAACATCCAAAAGCTAAGCTAACTAAACAAGGACATTAATGTAAGCTAGGTAAAAACAGGATTAGAAAGAAGCCAGCCATTAATGAATCCCTCTGAACTAAGAAAACCCCAGCAAGCACTGAGACATTAAATTTGCAACTTTACTAATCTCTAAGTATAACTGTGTGTCAAAACTGCATGTAAATCATACATGAGCACAGAAAATGTGTGCTGTGTGGGCAGAGGAGCAATACATCAGAGCAGATGCTTCTCTGCATTAGCACTTTCTGGAAATAGCATATGATTGCAGATGTTCACAAAGGTGAGGTCTTGCTCCAGATTAACCCCAACACTGATGTCTACACCCCTGGTGCTGAAAGCAACCCATGCACGTGCTCAGGATCCCACCGGTGCCCATCAGTCAGAAGCAGTCTTGTTCAGTAGTTACAGGTTACTGGCCCCAGCAGCCTCTGCTTTAGCCACCACTAATTGCCTGGATCACAGCAAACCCCATCAAACAGAGGGCCCTGCTCCATGCAGCACCATGTCAAACCATGCTGACCTTTGGCATCCTTCTCTGAAACTTTCAGATGTTTCTGGGTAGCCCAACTCTGCAGCTCCTTGTCCTCCTAACCATGGCCTGACCTAAAGTAACCCTTCAGGGCAAGACATATACAGAAACAGAAAGGAACTGGACCCTAATGGAATGCTGTCAGCAGCCAGCCTTCAGTGTCTTCATATGTCTACTGTGTTCAGAAAACTCTTACCTACTAAGAAAATAAAATTACTGAATACGCTGTCCAAGGACTGTTAACAACTACAGACAAAATGGAGATGGAGAGAACAGTCACCAGGCTCATAGATCTCTGATGTTGTTCCACTAGGGACAGCAGCTTTGTTCCTGTAAATCACAGCACCCACACGGCTCCTGCCTGCTGCTCTTCTGCACCAGTGCAGACAGTGAATTCCAGAAAAAAGACACTGTCTGTTCCTCCTAATCACTACAAACAGCCTCTTCATTTCTCTATCTCTCCTTTGAAACTTGTGCTCTCTTGGAAATTAGAGGATTTTCCTGCCTTTAGTTTTCTAAGAATAAAAAGTTCTCACTCTGTGACATGCAGTGAGCCAGCAGCTCCCCATTGCCTTATGTCATGGCCCATCTTTAAAATGTTTTGTTCTCAGACCTCTTGGAGTAACAATATTAAGTAACAAGATGCATAAAAGGGAATAGATAAATAAAAGATAATCAGTATCACTTTGAAATAGTATTGACATAAATCACATGTACGTGTTTGTGTATTTTGATATATACATAAAACTGCATACACACATACACACTAAATGGGGAAATAAAATAACAGTTACTATGTCAAAGGATCTATTGACAGATTTTATATTTGCCCTTAAATACTGGCCTTTTTAATGAATTCTTTTAGAAGTCAAAATACACATGTTCACAAAGGAAGCAGCTGAAAACCAGGAGCTTCTCTTATCCACACTAGTCCAAAAAAAATCCTGAATTTTCCCACTTCAGTCAGAGAGTCTATGTAAAATATTCCAACCTTGTGCTCTTGCTGTTGTACAGTGTCTAGAGGTTTTTCTTGCTGAAATAAGTTGAGTTAGGAGGCAAGAATAGCTTTAGCTCATTAGACTCACTGGCATATCTGGCACATCTGTCTGTGTGATCAGCTGCAGAAGATACCCCTAAACACAAGACATGTAAGCTGGTCTTTTTGCTGGGCTTAGAGGTGTGGAGAGCAAAAAATATTATTATTTGGCCTAATTCATGATTTATAGGCAATAGAATTTTAATAGATCTAAGCTACCTAAGCTATCAAAGCAAGTACACTCAGACACAAGTTCAATAAAGAAATATTTAAAATTAGAGAAAAAGCAGTCTTTTTGTGCTTCTCAATTAAGTTGGTATTTAAATATTGGCCTTTATTAAATTCTGTTTCCATTTTTCTGAGTGTTAAAAAGGTCTTTGTTGGCATTGGGACCATGATATATGAACCTTAGCTGCTATTCACACTTGGTATCCTGTATATGTCATTCTAACTAATAGGAGAAGCATGAAAATCAATATATCTCTACTAAGAACTAAAACTATCTAAATTGACCTATGACATGCAGCAAAATAAACATTTCTCATCATTTTCTAAAATGGATTCTGCATTTTTCAGCTCTACAGTAATTTGCACAATGAAAATATCTAATATTTAGCTTTTACATTTGTAGTGAATGGTAGAATAAATGAACTATGTCCACTTTAGTACATTTTAATATTAGAGATAAATTTATATTTTCCAGAAAAACAAAGAAATAAAGCTAGGAACGCACTTTTGGTTGTTTCACATGCTTTAAAAAATTCAGACCTCTGGGAACTCACATTTCATAGTCGAAGTTGATGAGCCATCACAAAAAGACAGCAGACACTTCTGAAGTTATGGGCTGCTAGCTATAAATTGTTAAATTATAACTTCTGAATTCTTTTCTATTTATACAATAGGACAAAGGTCTTTCTAGCATAATAATCTAATAGTAGTTGTTACAATTGCTTTCTGCATATTTTTCCTTCCATGGCTAAAATTAGTCTTTGTCTGCCCATATGCAGAAGACTTCCCTTATCTTGAATTTGGGAGTGTCTGCTGGGTTCCTCATTCTCATGAAAACTGAGGAATTTCAGCAGTTTATAATGCAGAAATTTGACACCCAGTAGCTGCATACTATTGTCAGAGCACTGAAACTCTGATATGAAACAGTATCATCCACCTCCCAACCCCATTGAAATATTTCTTTCTCTGAACAAGACCTGTGGCTTCTCGCTGATGAACAGCAAACCTTAGAATCTGCTTGCCAAACAGGTTTCACAAACTTCATGCCTGTTTCTAGCATTTCATGTGAAGACTATGCCACATGACATCTGCTGAATGTTTTTGAAGGTTTCATAGTTGATGTGTCCCTTGGGGATATGGTTTAGGGGTGATTATTGGGGCGCTAGGTTCAGTATGGACTGGATGATCTTGAAGGTCTCCTCCAACCTTGATGTTTCTGTGATTATCAGCTAGACACCTATATCCCAAAAATATCTTCCCAGAAAGAACTCTGGCCTATTAAAAAAAGATCTTAAAAAATGAGAAAAAATTTCGATAGTTCACATTTTGCAGAGATAACAAGCTAGAAGAGGATTTAAGATGCCCAGAAATCAAATCATGTTGTATACACATAGGAAGAAGACAATTTTTCTAGGTTCTACATTTCAGCACAAAAGAACAAATGAAAAACCATTTGCCAACAATTTGTATGCCAAAAAAGAGAAGCCATAATTATAGGATTGCAAAATTACACTTTTTGTATTAAAGGGAAGAAGAAAAAGGTAAATCTTCAGTTTAATACATTAGTTTTTCAATAAATGTACTTAGTTAAAGAACATCATTGTTTGGTTTTGCAGACGAAAAGCAGTTAATTGCTTTCTATAATTACAACTAAAGAAAAATTTTATACCTCATTTCAGAAGAAAAGCTATATGAAGTGCAATAAGTTCCTGAAAGAAATCTTCCCTGTGACTTCTTCCAAAGGCATAGGCTAAAGATGAGCATTTTCATGAAGATGCACAGGCATTTTTATCTGAGTATTGCAGGTCAAAATCTTACTAATAAATATGCTCCTAACACACTGTGTGTCTTGTAATCTTCCTTCCACCCCACACTGCAGCCCTCATTTTACATTTCTGTTGATTCATATAGACTGGAAGGAAATTGAAATCCTTTGCTTCATTCTTAAAAAGCTTCTAATTCCATATTTCAGCCAAAATCCTTTCTGCTCTATGTACTGCTTCAATAAACACTGCTCCCCACTCTTCTCCTCACATCTCTGACTCCTCCATTTGTGACAATCCTGTGCTGGAACTAAATTAGAAACTTAGAAAATGTAAATGAAGTAGGCAGAAAATGATTTATTGCAGCACTAAGAATTAAAAGTAATAGAACAATACAGGCCTTTTTGATCAATCTACAATGCCCCACAGGCAGTTTTATTTAAGTCAAAGTGTTATCTAAAATAAGATGAAGAAAAAGCAATTCAAAAGTATATTCTAGAAATATCTTAAACTGGCTTTGTAGAGACACGAGGGTACTTGCTTTCTGCTGCATTAACACTGATGTGCTGATACGGTATCTGCAGCAGCCAGGCAATTAGAGCTCTGTGGGAGAGTGCTCACAGCACTCATTGAACTGCAGCACAGTTAAAAATATAATGTAAAATAGATGTAGATGAGAGAAGTTTAAATAGTCAAAATACATACAGAATGATTGTTGACAGTTGTAATCAAGATTTCTAAAGACTTTACTAATTAGAAGTTGAAATAATTGAATACATGCTAATTCACTTAAAAAAATTTAAAAATACAGACTACTTTTTCTGAGAATAAGGTTTTTTAGCCTTTACTTCTTTCCCAGATGCCTCAATATTGTTCAAAAATCACCAGAAATCAAAAGATATTTGGTCAGATATTGTGTCAACTTATTAATACCAAAAGATGAAGAAGCTCAAAAGAGAGACATTTGACAGATGACAACCTACATTTATATGCACTTTATCCTATTATTAGCACACTTTAGACCTTAAAACACCCATGAAGAAACCTTAAATCAGGACTTAAAATTTAAACACCTGCAGATGTGAGTTCTGATGTAAAAATTTGTTCCCTGGCTCTTCCTTATTCTCCTGAGCCATAGGCAGACCCTCACAGGGAAGGGTATAGTGAAAAACCTTTTCTCTCCTCACTCCAAAAAACACAAGTGAGCCCAGGAAATTTTTACCTGGTGCAGAATTTCAGAAAGTCAACACTTGTACTCAGCTCCCTTTTACCAGGACTTTTCTAAAGGTGCACCAAGGTAAGACCACTCAGCTAAGGACCTCTTACACCACACCCTTTGGATAATGACCTACACCACATAAGAGTTAAATGTTAATGTGCCAAAAAAACTACAGGTGGTAGAATTTTGTTTCAACTTACTGCCAAAGAGCCAAGTTCATCCCCTTATCCTTCTGGTGTAGGCAGCAATTAGAGGAGGACAGAGAGAGAGGCTGGTAAATCCATTTTTATGTCCCCTTATCCAGCTTCTTTGAAGAACTCTTGAGCCTATAATGAAACACAAATAAACAGCTCAAATCAGACAACATGGTTGAAAGCATTGATAAAAGACACATAGGATAAAACACCTGCATAGCAGGAAAGGGAGCTCCTGTCTCTCCATCAGGGCACTGCAAGGTAGCAAATGGATTTCAGCCCTCAGTGACCCTGGCAAGCCTAAGGCAAGGCCCAAAGAGGGCCTCAGGAATCACCTCAGAGGTAAAACCCTTTCCCCTATCACATGTCAAATATGTGTCATGAAGATACTGCTGCCACTTATTTTTTCCCCCAAATGCATCATTTAAATATTTATGTACCATCTTTCTTTGAAACTTGGTTTGCAATTGTATAGAATTTTTCAAAATAATGCATCCACTCATGGAATACAGTCAATTGGGATATGAGATCAATAATGCACAAAATGTCACATTTTGTGCTAAGCTTTTATTCTTGAACTAAATTAATCTGGACAGCTTTAGGCTAAATATTACTAAAATGCTAATCTGGTGATTCTTCATTTCTCTGAAGCAAAGCAGTAGCTTTAAGTATCACTCTCCTTGGAGAACAGTTTATGTTATAGGACTTAGCATCCCACCTAACAACACGTAAGGAGATTGATCTGGAGAGGCACAGACTGAAAAACCTCCACTGCCTGCAACAAATCATTCCTCCTAAAAAAGAATATGAGATTTTATCAGGAACACAGGCTAGATACAAGGAAGTCTGACACTCTTCATGATGTATTTGTTCTTTTTTTTCTTCCATAAAGCACCATATTCACTGGAAAAGTCAGCTCCTTTCCAGATATCTGATAACAGATTCACCACTAAATTCTAAATTTTATTTGAAAAAATGAAACCTTAAAACCTGTTTCCTAAAGCAGGAAAATTCCACAATGAGGTAAAAAAATCTTCAGTCAACTGAAATAATGCAGCTTCCAAGGAAAACTTGGCAATTTTTCCTTGCCTTCCTCATTTCCAATAAAATATTTACCCTTATAACCAAAATTCAAATATTCTCTTGAGAAAAAAATGCAGGTGATTGCTAAAACAAACAGAGGGTTCACAAACTTCTGAGGAAATTTCTTTTCGTAAAATATGATAGAAATTAGCTACATAATTGAGTATGTAACATGAGTGCAAGGAAGTACTGACTAAATTTATGCATTGGCCTTTTATCAAATACTTTTTTCCCCCTTGAGAAAGCATAGTTTGCTCTTTTAAATATCTTTTGTTTTATCAATTGTCTTCCCATAGGCTAATTCTTTTTCAGGGCTGTAATGTCAGTAAGTCATCTAGATGCTGAAAGTGCAAGAAAATTTTGACATTTTGAAGCAAGCTAATTAATTTGCTTTAGAAATGCTCTAAAAGGCTACAGAAATCAGCATCTTTCAGAAGGAAGCCAATGGTCTGGACAAGGAATAGAAACATAATAAAATATGAACAACTGCAAATAAACTATAAACAAATTTTACTTAGAAATTTGTAATTTTTTAAGGAGATCTTTTATCACACTAATTTTTGTTTTTAAAATTTTCACTACTTTGTAATGGGATAATTTATTTTCAAAAAGTTCCTAAATAGGAAGAGAAATATTTCATTACTTCGTTTTTATAGAAGAGTTTTGTAGTCTAAGCCCTGTTCTCCTGATAGTGCCACACACAAATTTTGACTCTGCTTGGTTCAGAAAGAGCACTGAAGTCACTTCCCCAGGTAATTATTTAGTCTTGTGTTTCTTGTCACTGCTTTATCCAGCTCTGCTGCTCCATCTGACACCTTTCTTGCGCCTTTGCTGAAAACAGCAGAATTTGGGATCTATGAAGAGCAGCTACTCAGCAAAAAATGGCATGGAGCCTGAACAGACTATCCAAAGCACACTTTATATTCATGCTGAAACCAGGCCTGGAAAAAGAGGCACACAAATCTCTTCTTTCAGTGTTTCCTGTCCTATAGGGACTGGTGCCTATCCCTAGGGCTCTTCCACAGTTACTGACACACCTATGACACACCTTCCTAGTCACACAGATAATAAAAATACCATTAATGAACATAAGCAGCATTTTTTCCTCTAAAGCAGCACAGAAAACCTTGTTAGATTCTGTGCAGTGACATCACTGTCCATAACACTGTATTAAATTATAGAGTCACCAACTCAAGCTTGAGTGTTTTCCACAAATAAATGTAGCAAACTGATTCCAACATTTTAATCAGTTCCACTGTCCAAATGCCCCTTCAGTTGTTTTGACATTGTGGAACAAGTGGCCACTCTGACAATTTGATTGCCAAGGAATTTCATTTAGTGAGGTTCACCAACCTGGTTTAATGTCAAGGAATAACTTCCAGCCCAAAACCTGCAATGTTTAAATTGGTGGTATTTAATATCACTACAATATCAGTAAGAAGCACTGAGGCAGCTACTGCTACACATGAAAGTTATATAATTCCAACCTAAATCACAGTGCCACATCTGATTGTACTGCTACCACAAAACCTTGTTAGACCCAACTAAAATTATTTCATACATAGGGAAATTCATACATTAGCATAGGATTTTCAGACGATCCTTTGTTTTGATTTTTATTTTCAAGTAGCAGTGGGACTTTCTCCAAAGAAAAATTGACTTCTTAGTATTAAAATTGATTTGCATCAGCCAGATTCTAGAATTTTACATTTCATTTCTACAGGCTTGATGCTGTGATATACATACAAAATGATTGATTCAGGGGATTTCTGTGCCTCAAAAATCTTACAAATTGCTGGATTAAGCTAATATTCATGTCAGCCCCAGTAAGAAAAGTGAAACAAATGCATACACTCTAAGCTATAGAGATTGTTGAAACAACACAAATGGAGGAGACCAATACAAATGTTGGTACCAATACAAATGTTACTCTCCTCACAGGAGCAATGCCTATTAAAACCTCAAAGCAAGAAAGAAATATCCCTGAATATAACTTTACACATTTGTCAGAAGTTTTATAATTGTTAACCTACAACAAAGCAGTTAGATCTCTAGGCATCTTTTGCCTAATTTCCCTTTTTGGGCCAGCACTTGTCAGCCTCTGTATTTTGGCCTTCAAGTCAGGAGTATTCTCTACATAAAAGAAGTGCAAGCATTCCTAAATCATAACTGCAAAACAAATTCTCTGTTTCAGGAGAGATTACATTCTACATTTTTAAAGCAAATGTTAAAGCCCATAAAGAAGATGGACTTATTAGTATAATTTATACATCAGATTATTTATAAACTCATATTTGTAGGACCCTGATTTTTCATTGTCTAATCATTACAGAGGCTTGATTATCACACAGACACATGCAAAGCAAACTGGCCAAAACCCCAACCTTGAGTCGGAAGAAAGGAACAGCCCTACCTTCTCCAATGGGTAATTTTTATCAGTGAAGGAAAAAAATAAAAACAACAAAATCACCTTCATGAACCCAGAGACTTTTACCCATGGTTGTTAGGTTACAATGAGAAATCACTGTCACACACTGAACTAAGAAATATAGTTTCTCTTCATTTGCTTCCATCAGAACAAGTACCAAAACTCTGGTTGATGACTGCAAATCTAACACAATGAACCAAAAGTTCAGCTGGTAATGCCCAGTCAGTGGAGACAGATGCCTAAGACAGCTGCAGTGAGTCAGCCCTGAGCACAGGGACCCTGGACAGCTGCCCAGATGCTGAAACACCACACCAAGGAAGCACTGGAAGCATCATGGACACCACATGCACTGCAGCTCTCTGGAAGCAAAGGCATGGCTGACCTTCAAGTTCACCTTCCCTGCTCTCATATAAACGGAACTCATCAGAGCTGATGAACCCACTGCAACCAGAACCATGCTAAGAATTCTAAATTCAAGTGTGGGCACTACTACATTCAGGAATTTTACTGTCCTTTGTGGTGAAATGTTCCAGCCTGTAAGCATTTTAGGAAGCAATGGGAGCCAGGTGACAAGGTACTGAGCATTCTCTAACCAACCTGGGAAATGGCTGAAGCAGAACTATTTTGAAATGTGAGTATTCCTTACTGACTTCCCTTTCTAAAGCTGAAACTTTAATCAAGATCATAGCAATTCACATAGAAAGAATTCAAATATTGCTCGACTGACTTTACCTTGGCCAAAAACCCCAAAACCACAAAAATCCCCAAACGCTGAGAGACTGAACTGACTTTTCCCATCTGCATCAATTCAAGGGCAAAGCTGCCTTTCTGGAAACGTAATCATTGTATCAAGGTAGGACTAAGATTTGGCTACTTCACAGAGCATATCAAATAGCAGGTTTTATCTGGGCTCTAACAGCAGTCACTAACTCTTAGCACACAAGAAAAAAGATGTTTCCTGAAAGAAAGGGCCTTCTTTCAGGAAAAATGAGACCTTAGCTAACACAGTGCATGAAGAAGAATGTCACCAAATGACATTTTTTTTTCCATTTTGCCTCTCTAAGGGTTGCAATCCTTATTTCAATGCTCTTACTCAACCTTACTCAAATCATACCCCAAATTCACAGCATTACACAGTGTTACAAAGCTGTGAATTCAGTGCCTCTGGTGATGAATTAGGTACAGAAAATCTCTAGTGTATACACATATTTAAGACCTTGTCTACAGATGTTTGCAGGTGACTACACATGAAGCCAATGTATGCAGGCCTTGTACCTGTACCAGCATGTTTAGAGTAAGAATTTCACATGAGCACTTGGACTGTGTGAAAACAAAAAAGCTTCAGTCTTCAATCACTCTGATTAGACAATGGAAATGAAGCCTGAAATTCTCCAATGGAAATGCTAGCAATAGAGTTAAATTAAATGTAAAGTATAGAACAGTCTATTACAGAGTTTTCTGTTGATTTATAATTTGGGGGGATAGCAGCAGATAAGCACTCAGTCACCCCAGGGCATAGCTGTCTTTTTTAGAAATCCTTTGTTCTAGAATTCCAGTGGGAGATTTTTGCTGAGATGAGGCATTTAGGTATGACAAGCAGTGCTTCCTACTTCCACTTGAGTCAGAAAAGGTAATATGCAAATAGCCAGAAATTAAATCGAAATCATTGACAAATGACTGTTTCTGAGACTTGAAGTGAGTTCATTTTCCAAAAAATAAGCTGCCGAGTGCTAATCTAATGCTTTAAAAGACCAGCCTACCCAGGCAATGTAGGAGGATGTCATTAATAAAACACTAGCATTTAGATTTTTCTTTAAAGAACATGCTGAGAGCTGAAGAACATGTCTTTAAATCTCTATAGCAGAGGTGGGTCATAGAATCCCACTTGCCGGTAAAGAACACAAGTTTCCTACTTTCTGAACTCAAGAGAAGATAGAAGCTAGAGGAGGACAGCATAACAGAATGCAGAAATCTCCCCAAGACCTAACCAAAACAAAGGTACACGTGAGTAAAATAAAAGGAAATAAACAAAAAAGTGATGCTCTATTCTACAGTTATTCACATTTAGGATTCACTTAAAGAAAGCATTTCTAGATGTTCATAAAAGTAAATACATTTAGGGAAAGCTTATCTCATACATATGAGAAATAATCTGTAGTGTAGGTCCAGTCTAAGTGTTATATGGATGTAAGCCTGCATTTGACAGACCACTAAAAGCATGGAATCCAGGGTTACTCACTTCAAACTCAGTCTTATAGATGTGCTACCCTCTGGTACATAGGTTCTTTAAGTCAGCCTTGAAAATGAAAAAGATGAAAACATCTTATTTACTTGTCTTTAAGTGTGCAGTGAAAATGAGAGATGACTGAAGAGCTACATTAAGGCCACATTCAAATGGCAAGGAAATAAATGCAGAAAAATGCAGCAAGAAATATGCAGGAAAACAGGCCAAAGGTCATGTGTAGAATAAGGACTGCAAAGTTAAATGTGCATACTCAGAAAATGGGTCTGAAGGTTAAAATGAAAATTTACATGACATAATTATTTAATGTGTGCAATTCTGGTCCCCTCACTCCCATATCATTTCAGAAATTATATAGAAGATCTAGAAGCAGCTCAGGAAAGTATGACAGCAATGGGCAAAGTTAGGAGCAGCTGCTAAACCTGTCAGAGAGGAAGAGACAGAGAGAGCTGAGCTGCAAGATCATTAATGGTACAGAGGAGATTTCAATGTCCACCAAAAAAGAATAAAAGCTTAGGAACTTCAGACAAAAAACAGCAGGAAAAGGCAAACACGAAGTTCATATGGGATTTGATTTTGCAAGCCTTACTGCAGAAGATAAAGATGCTGAAAATGGATCTGACCTCCAGGGAAATTGGGACAAGCTCATGAAAGAGCAGGCTTCTAAAGCTATTGAGTACAATGTCACCACTCTTGCATAGAAGATCCTTTCACTCAAAAGTGTTGGAGGCTGAGAAGATACTTAGTGAGATATCACAGTATGTTTGCTCTGTTGGGTGCTTTTCTCCTAGTCATTCACTTTGGCTGCTGCCACAAACAGGACAAAAGGCAAAATAAAAATAAACTGTAGTGAAATTATGCATAAGCTTTGTCCTGCTTTTAAATAAATACAGCTGGTGGATATTGCCATGATGACTATTTTGTGGTAAGTCTGGAGTAGCCAAGTCCTTTGGGCACTGCTCCTAGTTTTCTTTCAGTCAGAATACTTGACACAACTTTCTTGACTCCTTTTAGGCAACACATTTCAACTGTGTACTAGATTATTCCACTTCAACTGGAGCCTGGCTGCTAGTCATAATGTATTAAAAAAAACCAAAGATTTTATAAAAAAATATGAAAAATGAATAATCCTCTCCTAACAAACTTCAACAAGGTGCTTTGAGGCAAGAGCTTTTCATTAAATTCAGGACTTTAAAGCTGGCATTCAATTAAGTATTTCTCATGAGCAAAAGCAGAAGTATAGCCAGCAAAAGTGTTGTCAAGAGCTTTTTCATTCAATCAACTGGCTGTGAGTCAAGTAAAAAGACAGGAATATTCAACATTTTTCCACAAATGGGAATGTGAAATTGCAGGTTATATATAGTCTTCTCCAGAGCAGATGCTGCTATTCACACACACCAAGTACAGTGAGCAATGGGCTGTTACCACCCCTCAAGGCTTCCAAACACACAACAGGTAACCTTGAACAACAATTTAGGTGGAAATAAGTTCTGAACTGTGAAAATAGCTTTGGAAGTGTAAGTAACCAAAACATTTCAGTACAGTCCTCATGTACTTCAAGAGAGTTTTCAGAACTCAAATTTCTGTGAGATCCCCTGTATCAATATGCCACACATGTAAAAGAATTAACACAACAGAGGGTGAATATTTTTCACCTTTATTTCAAAGCCAAGTTTCTGTGTTGAGCAGTGTTCATGTGTGTGCTTATCAGTTTACTTCCCTAGCAGTAACTAGGCGGTTACAGAAATCATTTCTGTGTTATGTATGCAATGGTCTAAAATTCAGACAGGCTGGAAACAGGAAAGTTCAGAAACTTTGGAAAAATTGAATAATTTTTGCTCTCAGTCAAGTTACTAGTTTTAACTTCTTTGTTGTTCCAGTTCTCCCATTACAAAATACATACTGACTAATCCTAAGCAGCTGTAAATTCATATTAAATACAAAACTAATGCTACAAACCTTTTTTTTTTTTTGCAATTGGAAAAATTTGCAAATCCCTCCTGAAAAAAATTCTAAAAAGAAATAATTTTCTATTATTTCTATTTTTATTCTTTCAATTTTGTATTTTTATACCCATCCTTTTATTTATTTTCTTATAAAACTAAAAATTACAGCAATTGAATATTCTAATTAAAACTTCATTGGTATTTTTTCCAAATTTTTTTCAAAATTTTCTTCAGCTGCTTAAAAATCAACTGTTGCTTGTTTTGATGTCTACCCCAAAAATAAAGATATAGAATTCTTCACAAAGGAAACTTTCTGAGATTTGAGCAGCCAGAGTATAAACTAAACACACAACAAAAATAGTGGAAGAGTATGAATATTAATTAATTCAACATCTTTATTCTAATCTGCAGGAATCAAAAGAAAAAACAAATGTTCCCAGAGTATTATGAAAATCTCCATCTCTTTTCAATAGAGTCCTTCATCATGACTTTAAACATAACTCTCATAAGAGGCATTGATCCCATACTTCTGCTGTTAGCACCTGCTTCTGGCAGCTTTGAGAGGTTCAAAACTTGAGCACATGAATTTGTCTGCACCTAACATTAAACAAAGGGGTTTGAACTCTGCAGCACCAGGCTGTGTTTAACACTCTGGCAACAGGTAAGCCTAGAGGTTAGGGAGGATTAAATGATGCTGCTACTAGAAATCTGTCATTCAACTAAAACACTTTGCTGCAATGTTTTTGCTCAAGTTAAATGTCAGGTGTAAAACTTTCTCTGGTTCAAATGTTTGGGCACAGAGAGAGCAGGAATAAACTGCTCCTGAGTGACCAACTCGGGCCTCTGGCTCCAGTTTGCTCTGCCTCTCATACTCCAGGAGGACATTTTAGGAGTAGCCTTTCACAATCTCTCCTACTGGAAACGAAACATTTGAAAGAGTAATTCCTGATGACAACAGGGAATCCAATCCAAATCTCTTCTGTATTTGAGTGCACCAGATTATTTGGGTTGTGGTTCACTCTTTTTTTCTTGTCAGAAGCCCCTCTGTCCCACCTAGAATTGTATCTCACTAATCACCAGGGGATGTCAGCCCAGAAAATAGTTGCTTTCATGGGAAGCAAAAACCAGCAAAATGCATCCAGTGTTAGAAACAAAATCCATGACAAACCTGTCTGACACCTACATAAAGCTGAAATCCTGAGCACAGTTACTGAATGCTCCACTTACAACAAGTACAGAATCCCAACTAGAAAAACAAACCTTTGTGTGGGATGAAACTTAGAAAGGATTTTTTCTGGCAGATAAACCACATCAAGGCAAGATTGCTAGTAAATTTTCTTTTGTTTCAGAGTTTGATGTTATATATGTTAGTCAGTCTTTAATTTACCTAAGCAGCACAGTTGGCTAAGTGTGGGAAGGTTTTGCATTCCTATAAAATAGTAGAAGAAAAGAAAATTTTAATACTTATGCTGCACAACAATATAATAATAATAATTTAGCATTTCTCCAAGGAAATTTATGATGAATATGCAACTCATCTTTTTCAAAAGCAATAAAATAACACTCTAAGTAACAAAACAACTATTCCTGTACTTTCCAATTAATATCAATTTACAAATTTCCAAATAACATAGCCAAACATATTTTATTTAGTTATTTATTTTTCATCTAAATATCGCAGAAGATCATCTCCACTTCTAGGTGCCCTAATACAACAATAAAAAATCATTACCCTAAACCCAGTACAACAGCCTAATAAGATAAAACTACCAGACAATAACTCTGACCAAACAGTCTTATCCCTTCTGACAGCTGCAGAAAAAACTCACTCTACACATTCTGGGTTCTTTTCAAGAAGCTGAACTTGGCACTTTGTTTTCAATCCTAATCCCACCAAACTCAATTTTATGGATGAAGGACATCCCAATCTATGAAGGAGAAATTGATGTAACCATTTCTGGTACTGAAACTGTAACCATGCAAGAGGCTGTATCTAAGCAGTAATTTCAAGAAACATACATCTTTTTACCAAATCCTTACATTTCTATTGGCAAATATCTCAGAGTACTCCTGTAACCTCCTCACAGAGAATAATTTCACCAATTGAACAGGTCACCCTGTTGTTCTAGTGCCTGTTTGCACATGGACTTTTGAGACACATTTCACAGCACACAACAACCCCTACTTTTAGGCAGCAAAAATAAGGTCAGAAGCAATGAAATGTGGCAGAAAATGGTTGAGCCTCTCAAGAGACTGGCAAGTGTCCACACAACCAGAAAGGTAAACACTGTTTATTCATAGATTCCTGTTCTAGCTTTAAAACAGGAAACCCAGGTACCAGTGGCATAATCCTGGTGGCAAGGATTACAGCAAGGGGTGGAAATTCCTCTTGGGTGCCAGGAAAATCTTCAGACCATTCTTTATCTATTTTGTCACCATTAACTTCACTCTGTAATACTGAAGCCAGCCAGACTATCCCTATTTCTGTGGTGTCAATGCAGATCTATTCAAACAAGAAAATGAAATAAAAAGACCCCACAATTAGTAATTTGCTTTGTTTAAAGAACCTACAGCAGGCTGGGAACTGGTAAGCATCTCATTTACCAGCTGTGCAACTGCAGCTACCATTTGCTACTGTTCAAATTCTTGGCAGCTTCTCCAGCCCAGCAGTTTAAGTGGCCAGAGGTTGGACTGCTGAGATGCAGAGGAGCCTCCCTCAGCACAGCCTGAGCCAGTGACACCAGTACACCTTGCACAGGCAGGGACAAACATTTGGGGGAATGAGTATTTTATCTCTTCATCTTCTCACTTCAATCCCTTGCACACTTGCAAAGAAAAACAGCAACAGTACTGGGGCTCCAGAGTACTCTAGGCACAGATTTGTACCGGGGACCACTGTGAAGCCACTTAACCACCAGAGAGCATCAAAAATGCACTTCCAACATACAGACAACACCTAAACACAATCTGCTCCAGAGAACACTGACTAGCAGATGGCCATTGATTAAAGATGAGTGCCATAGCTAATGACAAAACTAAAGAAAAACGTGGAAGAAATACAAGCAGACTGAGAATCACATAAACACCACAGTTGCCTATTGTCCAACTCAACATGGGACATTAGGCTCACAGCAAATCACAGGACACTTTAAAGCAGGAGCTGAATGTTATACCACATGTACTTCTGCTTGACAAAATAAAATAAATGTCAATTTCCCCTTCCAAAAGGACTCTTGGGGTTTCTCCAGCCAAAACAGATGAGGCTTTAAAGAGCAACCCAAGCCTTCACAAAGGAGGAGAAGGTACCTCTTATCTGTGAAAATAAAAAAGAAGTGTGTAAACAGTGGCTATTCCAGAGTATAGACAAATAGGGTCACTGTCCTTTTCCACACATAAGCCTTCAAAGATTCCCACTTTATACTTGCATTATATAAGAAGGAAAAAAAATCTTTGCGCAGCATTTTGTATAATCCTCTCTTCTCTTTGGGTTAAGTCTGGGCACAGTACTTTGGTGGGCTTTCAAACTCTTCCAAAAGATATGGGAAGGTTTGAGAAAATGTCCAGTTTTCTATCAAGAGATGACTCAAAAGATTTTCTAAAAGTCTCCAGCTGTAGAATATGTGTGTGTCCTCACTGTGCACAGAATTGTTGACTGACCTTCAACAAATAAATGTCAGGTATTTATAATCACTAAAACAGCCAACAAATAATTTTACGGGTTAAGAATCATTGAGTTTTAATAAAAAGATTATCATAGCTACCATACTCTATCTTTAAATTAATTACTTTACTTTCTAAAGTAAATTACTACTTTGCTATCACTAAATGGGAAAAAAATATTTTCAATTCTAAAGGAATAAATAATGTTATGTAAGAGCATAATTTTATTTCCAAAGGGCATTTTTAAACTAAAGCTTGGCATATAATGTTGAAGCTACCCATGAATACTGCATTTTTTTTAATTTCAGACACTAATGTTCAATGGTTTGAAAATTTTTAATGAGAACTTCCATCTCTGTCAATTGAAGACCCTGGAAAACAGAATTAAGAGTTGAAGCCCTGTTCAGCATTTGAGAAAGTAACTCTGCCTTTAAACATTTTCAAATTCTCATATAAACTTAATTCCTATTCATTTGGCTGCTGTACATTCCCATAAGTCGTCCTGCCTAAAATCAAGTAGTACTGCACAGACATGGAGGGTTACCCTCCTTTATGGAACAAAAAGACTTGTCAGATCTCTTAGAGAAAAATATGCCTTAAATTTCAGACTGAAGGTGAAGCTCTTGTCTGCCATCAAATGCATCTTCCCTCACAATCAACAGAACCAGCAACACTGACTGAAAGTCAAGTTCTTGTCATTAATTCTCAAGCAACTGCAAGGAATGCTTTTTCTATATTACTGAAAACTACATGATTCCCACACTCCCTCACAGAAGAAATGCATCATTAGAGAGGTTAAAGAGAGTGTTTAAGGGATAACAAAAGAGCCTTTAAATTTCATCAGATGTCAGATTTGAGCCGACTCCTCACTTCAAGTGTTGGAAACAAGCTTGTGGGACAAGAGCTGAATGCTCATTCAAGCATTATTTTCTCCCCTCATTAGCAGTGAAGGTTTCTGTGAGGTTCAGTGGATGATTGCTGGACTGAAAAAAATAGTACTGGCCATGAAAAATCACCCCAGACATGTATATGTTCTTAAATAAAGTTTATGTTCTCAAACATATTTCTATAAATAGGAGTTTGGTTTTGTTTTCATGCCTCTATTCCTAATAGAATCCTGATATTGAAAAAGTTGTAAATTGGAAGCCCAGAGAGTCCACATCTGAATGCACTCTGGTCCGAGTTATCTTCATTTCTACATAATAGAATTTTAAAACCTTAGAGAGTCATGAAAACAAAAATAACGATTTCTAAATGCACTCATAGAAGTTATAATAAAAACACACATTTCAGCAGTTTGTCAGGCTGTCTTGCTGCCTATAATCACAGTGATTGAAGTTTCTGTATTTCAAAGGTAATAATAGCAATGGCATAATAAGGAAAACCTATTGCACTTCATTAGTCATGGTACATTAGAAGAAGAGATTCTTTGGCAATTTTATGGCCATTTTAAAAATAGTGCCTTCCCAAAAGAGAAAGTCTTAAGAGATTCGTACTTCACTTGTTTTTCAGAGGCTGGGTAAAGCACATCTAGAAAAACAGTGAATTCAAGCAGGCCGTGTAGAGAGGGAAGGAAGAAGTGCTTGGGAGCTGCAGAACCAGCACAGATTCGGCATCTTGTTTGTTTGTAGTGCCTGACCTACATCTGACTATCCAAACACAGAGGAGAGGATAGTTCAAAAACTTGTTCTGCGTTTGAAAGATGTGATACAATCCTCTCTGGAAAACAGTAAACAAGCAAGATAGGGTAGAAAAGCTGCAGATTTTTTTCCTCAACAAAGCAGTGTTACATCCTGTAGGAAGCCTTTGCGGCTTACACTGACAATTTTATCCCACAATGAAAACAGAGTCTATGGCTGAATTACAGTTGTGAGTAAAATGATAAACCCTGCATTCTTAAACAACAGAATCTCTGTGTAATAAAACAAAAATGTGATTAACCTGATTCTTTGTCATTTTCCTCAATGAAATCCTTGTGGAAAGAACCAAGCAAGGAGAGACTGAGAATGAGAGGGGAGAGTTCTCTGATGTGGACATGAGTTAAATATCGTTGTATATGTATCCAGCCATCAAGAGAATATGTTGATTACAGACAGGTATGTTAAACTCAATATTATTCCTCATGGACAGCTTTTACAGTCATTTAAAGTGATTCACGTGGAGGGGGAGGGAAAAACACTGAGCTCCAACCTAATTTTCCATATAAAATTATCCTTACTTGGAAACAACTCCTCAGTGTTGGAAAAGATAATTTTATTAAAATCTCAACTCAGTTCACATGTTAAAGAAGAAAGCAAATGTTAGGAATTACTAGGACAGGAGTAAAAAAGTGAAAGAGTACCAAGATGCAGGTTTATGAATCTACAATGCGACCATATCTTGACTGCTCTAAACACTTTCAGCTGCCCTCCTTAAAAATTAATGGAGAAGAAATAGGAAACATGCAGAGAAGGAAAGAGAAGATCATCAAAAATATGTTATCCTTTCCATATTGAATACTATTTAATCATCCTGCAAAATGAAAAAGTGGGGATATGGCACAGACGTATAAAATCATGAGTAAATACCACAAACAGGGATGGGAATGGCTGTTGAGCATTGCTTCCAGTCTGACAGACTTAGGCTACCTTTTGCTGCTAAATTCAAAATACAGCTATTAAAAAATACAATGATAATTTATTATATTCAATTTAAGCATTGCAACTTAAATTAAAGCATTAAAATTGAAAGGCTGAATAAACTGAGCTGAACACCAATGTAAGTACATGCCTTTGGAGAACAATCAGGCTTAGTTTTCTTTTCAACTGGTTTGTGATACAAGATAAAGCAAAATAATTCTCACAAAGCTTTAAATTATGAATGATTCAGTAAATTATTAATGTTAAAGGTACATTAGTGTTTACTCTGAGCTTCTACTCCTCTTTTTCTCTGTTTAACTATTCTTAGGTAACACAGACAGCTTTATTGAAGGTAAGAAATAATGAGCTCCTTTTACATTTTAATTCAATGCACAGACATCTAACCCAGGAGTTTTTCAGTCTCCAGGGGTGGTTGCACCTGATGACCAGCTCTAGAAACAAATGTTTCATCCAGAGTCAGTGATTTCACTAACACCACTGTCCAAGATCTTTACAAGATACAGTGAATCACACTGAAGGCAACGGGAACATACAAATGAAGGGCTTGGTCTTTCAAATACCTGACATCTGTGCTCTCCTTTCTGTCCTCAGTTGCTCTGGAAGCAATCAGGTGGCATCATTGCAATTGCATCATTACAATTCCCCACCTTCTTTCTCAGCTTTACCACTTTCAGCAGTGGCTCCCAAGAAAACACCACACTGTGTTACCCTCCTCCTGCTGAGCTGCAGGGAACAGCTTGCTTTTGTGAGAAAAACCAGTTTGTACCACACTTGGGATTGCTGAGTACATTTTCTCATAAGAGAGGAATTCCATCTGGGGAAACTGTAAACTGCAAGAGTCTTATGTGAGAGAGAATAGAAGAATTGGGAAAGAAGAGGAATTAGATCCTCTTTAACCTGCCCAGTTCCCTTATCACTAGAACCACCTCAAGCTGAAGCATTTAATTTTGCCTGGTATATGAGCTCTTTCTGATAGTAAACAGTTATTCAGAAGTAGAGAGCTAAGAAATCATGTACCATGAAGAATCCAGCCTCTTTTCACTCAAGTTAATCAAAGCTGTGTCACTAAAGTTAATGTGAGCAGAATGAAATAAAATCTAGACATTTTACTATTCCTCTATTTTGCAAATTAACTGTGACATGCTCTGTTCTATTGCTTATTTCAACAACAGCAGGAAACCCAGGTAGGCTGATGCATTTTTCTTTGACAATTTACACTTCAGATTATATGATCACCCCCAGCATGCTGCATTGCAAAATATTGCAGGCTGACAAAACACAAAATGAGGATTTCATTGCTTGAAACAAGCATTTCAGGGCTGGGAAGAAAATGACTGGCAAAGTTTCTAAATATAAAGTACTGTCACATTATGGTAAATAGTCATTGGGTTTTCTTCTTGAGGATAGCTCTAAAATGTCTCCAAGACCCAGTAAAACATTTTTATATATGTCATTATGAACTGCATACAATAACCTACTTCTGAGAGGTTTAGAGACACATTTAAGCTTTTGTAATCAAACATGGAAATGAAATAACCTTGTGGCATTTACAATTTTGATTAAATGAAACTGCTCTGTTCTAGTAGTCACCCAGAACTACATCATAAACTGCTTTCAGACAGTCTAAGCAGCTTTTCCATCATTGCTGGTAAAGACTCCAAAGACTGCAAAGAGCATACTCCACTCTTCCTTCAGCCTTTCCTCCACAGGCAGCTCCAACATGAAAGGACAGCACCACTGTAAAAGAGCCTTACATTTCCCAGGACTGCTTTCATTTATCACATGGCACAGGGAAACAATAGCAGGAGGCTAAGAATTGGCACCTAAATTGCCAATGCCAGCAGATGGAAAAATCAGGACTGGAGGCATTCATTTACATCCTTAAATTCACATGCAATACGTCCCATTGCACGTGGCCCTTCTGTTTCCCAGACTCATTACAGCACAAGAGAGAAAAACACCAGTCTTTGAACAAGAGCAAAAGGGATTTCTTATGAAAAATAATGTAACAATCACAGCAGATTATATATTTCTTATTGGCAATGATTTAAGTTTGAGGATTTTTTTATGTCAAAGGTACCTTAGCAAAACAAAAAATATTTCAGTAGGAGATTTGATCCTATCACAATTAGACCTGTTCAAAAATTATTAATTTTCAGTGTTTTCATACACTGTCATCCCATGTGTCATATGCAATGCATCCCTTTTGATTCAGGTGCATAGAAAATTATAGAAGTTTGCAGCAGTTTCCAGACAGAGGAAAACTTAGTTCAACTATAAAGTTAATTGGAGAAGATGAGAGAGAGTGGCTTTTGCTGAAAACCCCTCATACACAATCACCATTGCTAATCTAAGACTGTAGCTTCATTCAGATTTTGAAAATTTAATACAGAGTGAGTTTTGGTTCACTGGAGCTAATGAGGGGGCTTGTGTTGCATCAAAGAACAACAACCTGTTCCTTTGAATCCACCTTGCCAGGAAAAATAATTAATAGTAAAATAAATAAATCACACTACAAGTCACAGCTGGAGGTGGTCCAGCCTCCCTACCTCTGAAACCTGAAATAATAATTTAGGAAAAATATCCATTTAATTTAGGAAAATTCCTCCATTTTACTTATGATATCACTTCTGCAAAATAAAGTATCCACAGACTTACTTCACTTCAAGCAAACATACAACAAGCAGAGCCCAACTTTGAATGTGGCCTTGGATATTTCTGAGTGCAGAAAAGAGCTGATACTTTGAAATGTGTTTTTATTTACTGAATCTTGCCTGCTTCTATATGATTTCACAAAAAGGATTAAGGGACCATTATATATGTTTCACATGCAATCAACCCTCCCTGGACCATGATTGATTTTTAAATGCATGGCCAGTTAAACTATTTATACTTGCAGATTAGCAGTTTCATTTTGAAAAACAACTTTTTATGATTTTTGTTTAGTCCTATTTCCTAACATGTTGAAAACTTATCACTATCATTACACTGTAACAATAAACTGTAATCATTTCTGGTGCCAGGGATCTCCCATTATTCTGCAACAGTGATAGTGTAGGTACTAAAACAAGAAAATGGGAAAAGTTTTGTATTAATTATTTCTTTGTAAATGATCAAAGGTTGTCATATACCTCCACCAAAGTTTCTCTTTATGCTTGTAGATTCTAGGTCATCTGACATTTTCTAGACATCTGAAACACCACCAAGTAAATGGAAGTCTTGAGAAACTGGTAATTTTTTACAGCCTGAGGAGGTGTGGCTTTGGAATGACATAACAGCAGCCTCTGGTTCCTGTGAGGGGCATCAGGGAGATGGAGCCAGGCTCTTCACAGAGGTGGTGTGGTGGCAGAACAGGAGTGGAATAAATTGGAAGGGGAAAAAAAGGGGGGACAAGGTCACAAAATATTTAAGGCAAGACTTTTTCCCTCTGAAGAGTGTCAAGCAGTGGAACAGAGCCCAGGGAGGCTGTGCTGCCTCTATCCCAGTTTTCAAGACCCAGCTGGATAATGTCCTGAATAACCCAGGCTGTTGTTTTGCCTGACCTTGCTTTCTGCAGGAGGCTGGACTAGAGACCAGCTATGTCAAAGCCCACAAGGAAATCTCCAAGCTCTTCCTCTCCCTTTTCAAAAGTATGAAAAAAGCAACTGACTTTTATTAAGAATGAGAGATTGACAAATATCCTTGCCCTAATTTCATCTTCCTGGTTTTTTATCAGACAAAATACTTCACACCAACCAGTGTCCTTCATTTTAAGATGATTTTCAGATATGTAGGGAAATACTGTTTAAATAACAGCCATATTTGATGTTACATTACATACCTGACAAGCATTGCACTCAACTGGCTCTGTATGTTTCCCAGATAAAAGAAACTGGTTGCTATACATTCTTCTCGAAAACAGCATGCATGTATAAACATAAAACAATCATGATGCAGGCAGTTAAAAAATATACAGAAGAATGAACACACTGCTATATGATGGTTTTTCAAGGGTATTCCTTTTGTTTTCCACTGGTTTTAAGTTTTTTGTTGATACTGGATTTCTAAAACAAGGACATGGTTGAATATGAAGAAACGCTCTCAGCTGCATGCAACACCATCAAATATAAATTCCTCTGCCAGAATGCAGAGAAAGAGGAGGACTCTGATGAATGTGTAGTGCTCCTCTTTAGCCTCACAAGTTGATTGGAGATTTTATTTATAAAATAGGCTTCTGAATGTCTCAGGAAGTCTCACTCAGCCACTCTGGTTGGTAAAGGAAAGGTCACTGACTGAAGATGGAAAATGAAGCCCTAGACTGCTACAGAATCATTTTCCTAATGAGGTAACAGACACTGACAACAGAGTAACTTTTGTATCCATGCTATCCACATTGGGAATTTATTTATATTTCTTCCACAAAGCCAGTCTTGATTCTTTTAACCTCATTATTGCTATCCCCTGCTTCCCTGAAGAGACAGCAATTTGGAAAATGAGTAAAAGAGAAATTATTTGTATGCACTGAGAATAGAGGCAAGTCCTTAAGAGTTTTATTTTAGTAGTGGAGTTTTATCCTGACAATGACACCTGCAGAACTAAATTTAGGTATTTAACAGCTTGTGGATATGCCAGAGTACTTCAGGTAGACTTTGTCCATAGAAATCATAGTCCAGGGCTGCTCACAGTCAGACATGGAAAGAAAGAGCTCATTTGTCAACCAGGACTAATAATAATGGTACACAGTATGTTAATATATCACAGAATTCATATATCATGAAAATAAGAAAATTATCACTTTAAATTATTAGGGACAATTTTTTCCTCCAGCAGGAAAACGGAGAACAGGAATTTTTTGTCTATTTTATTGAAATAAAGAAATATTGTGGAAACACTCTTATAAATGTCTAGAACATCATCAGTAACACTTTCCAAATACCATCCATACACAGTTCTATTTTTAATGTTGGACTGTTCTTGAAAGGTGCTAAAAAAAAATTTATTCATAACACATAAAGCTATATCCTATACATTCCCCTCCATTTGGGAGAGAATCCCAAATGTTGGCAAAATTTTAGAACTATTTTCAAAATTTTAAGAGAGCCCAAGTCCTATCTTTTCATTTTCTTCCAAAACGAACATTTAAGGATCAAATCCTGTAAACTTGATCTCACAAGTAATTCAGCAGAATGCAAATAAATCCTTTCAATTTTGCAAACAGGCTCAATAAATACATACTCTCTAGTGATTAAAGGTTTCCCATTGAAACATCACATTTTATTTTGTGTACAATGTTAACAGGAACTGCTTTGAATCAGCCCATTTCCTTAGGTCTATTATCAGGAATGCAGAAAAGTCCTTGTCTGAAAATCTGGGTAAATATATTATGTTTTTACACATTTAACAAATGTTTTATTAGCTCTTAGAAGCAGAATTACTGACTATGGAGAATCTTCTGTTGCAGAAGACTTGAATCTGGTAATCCACCATTTCTAAACCAGAACATGTGCTATGCTGCCTCACAAGTTATTGAGGGTTCTATGGCTTTGTTTTCTCAGATTATGCACACATCTCTCATCTGTAGGAAGAAACTCATGGAATTGCCTTTCTAAAGCCTGGCACAGCTATAAAATTCTGCAGCTGGTCTTGTAAAGTTATTTTACCTGTTGCATGGACCTTGATCAGCATATAGAACACTGGTTTGGAGAGATGTGCCATTGAAAACAGCCTATGTGTATCACTTAGGGAAAAGATTTGTTATGCTTTCTTTTTCTCTTCACTCAAATTCATTTAAACACATTTTTGATTGCTCCTTTATGTACTCTGGTCTATGCCGATTCTCCAAAGTTTGCTAGTGTTTTGGTTATTAAACTTAAATAACCAAATTCTGTAATTTGGGAATCCTGTACTTAGTTATACCCAGAATAGCACTGAAAATCTGCTTCACTAATTTTGCTCCCCAATTTCACAAATGCAATAAATAGTGCTATAAAAATCAGCTCTGCAGTAACTTTCATAAAAGAACATCACGCACACACAAAAATAGAACAAGCCCAGGAACTGCAGTCCTGTGTCAGAAGAAATTCCTGATAACTATCAACACTTTTAAGTTTAAAACAAATGGCACTAATTTTTTTTGCGGACTGTTTTTCACCTCTACACCATCACAGACCTGAGGTGACTGTGTATGTTTTTCTGTATCCTGTAGTGATGACACACTTGCAGGATGCATTATCATGCAATGACTTTTTGTTTCAGCTCTGTTTCAAGGCTGAGAGAAAAACTTGGATTGGTGCTGACATGGCACCTCAGCCAAGCGGTTACAAGAAGTAATTGGGCAGCAAGCCTGAATGGTCTTTTCATTGTTTTTATTTGAAATTATATTGGTGAGGGATTATTTCCCTTCTGTTTTAACCTGGTACACAATTTTAGGTGACTCATCTCATCAGCAAGTAGTAACAAAATACTGTGTTTCCAAGGGAACCAAGAGGGAGCATTGCCATGGGGCCTGCAGCAAGGTGAGCGTGCTGTGGCTGCAGTCACCGACACCACTGCCAAGGGCTGGTGATGGTCAGACACCATCTCAGCTCCAAAGAGGCACAAGGAAGAGAAAAAAGCAGAGGATACCATTCCTGAGACTCCTGCCCTGTGAGACTTGCTCATAGCAGGTCCAGGAGCTCCAAGAGAAGCAGCAGGGGCAGATTTCAGATGGTTTTGACCTCACTCTGCACCACCCTCACTCCCAGCCTGAGCCCTTCCCAAGCTCCAGCATGGACACAGCCAGGGTAAGTTGGGTATGGATCAAAACTCTCCCTTATAAGAGGAATATACCTTTTTTGTTTAAAGTAATACCTTGAAAATTAGAAGTTTTGTCAGCCTGGCCTTCCCCTCTTCCTCCATCTATACATTCAAAAGCAATAGATTATATTTTGGTCACCAATGCCAAAGTATATTTTAGCTAATATTTGTAAATACCCTCATGATTATCATTGTAAAGGCATTAGATACCAAGACATTAATTAGAAAAATTTGACACACTGATTAATAAAAACAAAACGGAAACAAATAACCCCCCCCAAAAACACACAAGAAACCCAACGTTAGCAGGAAAAGGAAACCCATTTGAGCTGGGTTTCGCTCAACTTAGAACCTTGTGAATTTTGAATTAGTATCTTTATCCTACTGCTCAAAAAATGCATTTCTACCAAGCTTCTCAACTCTTTTCTATTCAAAAGACTAAGCTTCACCATCAGTGTGATGTTCAAATGTAGTTTTCTACTTCATTTGAACCAGTGTATTGCATCAGTCTGTTAAACCCCAAATTGTATGAAACACAGAGAATCAGGGGTTTAATGCCAATCCAGCTCATAAGAGATACTGCTATTCAACAAATCATGCACAAGGAATTTCTCTTGTATGAAGTAAAGTACATTTTTCCATTAATCTACTAATGAAAATTAATGGAAATCTGTGGAAGTAAGTTTTTCATATAAAATTGCTTTAATGAAAATAGAAATAAGAAAAACAGACTCTGGATGATGCTTTTGGCAGGTGTATCTCCAATTAAATAGTTGTCCATGACAATGATGGCTTTAAAAATACCAGTGATCTTTTCCCTATCAAAGATGCATCTATCAACAAAACTGTTCCTCGGCGAATTTAGTTCCTGTATATCAATTTCTTTCCACATGGATACAGAGTGAGTCCCTTATCAGTAAAGCATAAGAAGAAGCTTAACTTTAAGCACATGTGGAATCCATTTTAAACTCCATGTTTGGTTGGCTTTCTTTAACAGAGCTTTAATTCACCAAAATCAATAGATTTACTGCAAACATACTGAAGGCTGAGAGCAGAGATTAACCAAAATATATAGGTTATTTCTAAAGGCCAAGCATACATTCTGCATGTGCACACACTAAGGGATAAAATCCTGAGCAAACGCTCTCCACTGGTACCAGAGGGAAAAAGTCCTGATGTTATTCCTACCTGCCTGTAATCAAGTTCTTATGTCTGATCTGCCCTTCCAATTTTACAGCAATCCTACAAGAGCCTTCCTTCTAATTTATTATAGCAGTTTCCTTTGAGAAGCTGTGTAAGCCCTTTGTTAATTTCTTTCCCTCTCCTGTGCCCAACTCTAGTAAGAGAGTGAGTGATCAGCTTTCATGGGTACCTGGCCAGGGTCAAACCACAATAGAGGGACAAGATTCTATTGCATTCCAAGCACTGCTCAAGGATGCAGCTTTTGGGAAGAACATAAAAAATAGTGAAAGCACATCTCAAATTCAAACTCAACCAAACATTCCAAAAGGACACCATTCCTGAATCTTTGCTTAATAATCCTGCCACTCTTACCTTCTCTACTCGTCTCTAATCCTCAAAAATTCACCATGCCCATGGAAAGAAACCACTGTAAGGAGCACCATTTATTTAGGAGAATGCTGCACTGTAACATGGAGGCATGTCTTGAGATTCAGTTTCATTCACATACTGCATTCACAGCCTTTTTAGAATGTCATACATAGAATGTATGAAATACAGGTAGACCTGTAAGAACATATTCATGGAATGTGGTCTGAATAAAATTGAATAAAATTCAATGCAAGAATGTTCAAAGATATAAATATGCAAGTAGTACAAGCTGCAATTCCTAGCTTTTCTAGTTAAACTCATTTTTCTTCAGATCCCCACTCAAATATCACTTTCATCATCAGGCATTCAGGACGTGATGAGAAGATCAGGGAACATGAATCTTTAACTGACATTCTTCACTGATTTGGTAGAATCAGCTCATGCAAATTACTGGTCTCTGTAATAACTGTTTTTACCAGTCAGACCTTTTGTCTATCTTGGCCTTTTTGTGTAAAGATTATGCCTTCCCACCCTGCATGAAAGGAGTACCTAAATGATCTACCAATACCAAATCAATTTTAAAACTATCAGTATAGGTAAAATTTTTCATTTTCTATGAAAACTAAATTAGTATTTATTTCTTGACCACACTTCAAAAGATTTCTGCTATCATGCCTTATATAGTGTAACATTTTTGACAAGAGCTCTACTACGTTTTAATATGATCTAGAAGTTCAACAAAGCTTTCTGACAAATCATTTTAAAAAAGAATATTTTGTTCAAATTCATTGGTTGCAGCAAAATTTCTTTGGTAAAAAGCTTGCAGGTAAAGAACAAATTTTTCAACATTTGAGGTAACCTGGAATAGCAGGCAGTTTGGAGAAATAGATCTTCACCTCAGTCAAAGCCTTAATCTCAAATCTCTTCTGTTTCAAAACAGAGATGAGAGTGCATTAGACATATCCCCTGCCCATTTCATAAGCACTGTCCAGAAGGAAACATTCTATAAGCAGTTGTTTTATTTTGTTCTTAAACTCTCATATTTATTCTGATATAGAAAGGAGCTGCTTGAAATTCTTAAAAACTTTTTAAAGACAGATTTTTTTTTCCATCTTCACCCAGTCCTAATTAAATCAGATCCCTGGAATGAATAGATTTTGTAAATGTATATTTTTAGTTTAGAAGGATGCTTTGCTGATGCATACTGCAGTGTTAATTCTTTTGTATAAATTAGAGTGTGCCCACTGCAACCTCATTTAGTTCCCTTGGCTTTTATTTGAAGTAGTTGAATGAAGAAAATGGTAGTTCCCCAGCATCCAGTGACAGATAGGCTTTGAATTATGATAAGCAGCTCAATCTGGAACACTGCTACAATTGTCAGAAATGTACCCAAAGGTCTTCCCTGAGAGCATAAGAGTGGTTCAGGAAGTAGGTGGTTAAAGTAGGAAAACTGATAAGCCTTTAGGGCATGAAGAGTTATCTGCATCCAAAAAGAATGCAAACTGTCAAATTCTGGCAGTTCCTATGCAGAGTATAAGAAATAGTTTTGTGCTGTAAATTTGCCTGGCCATGCTGTACAGGATGCTGTAACAATGTCTGTATGCCCATTTTAATAATGTTCCTCATTGCAGAGAAAAACACAGAAATGCTCAAGACACAAGGTAAGGAAGTACATATATTTTCATTCTTTAGATATTCAAGGTCTGATTAGTGAATTATATAAAATTAGGCACATCTCAACTGTATCATAAGCCTGAACTTTTTAGGCTGAATGGGCTGCTGATGGAGCTTTAAAAAACCTCAACAAAATCTGACTTATCTGGAAAATGACTGCTAACTGTTCACTTACTGCAGCTGACCTTGTTTTGGCCAGTCTGATGATCCAAATGCTAACACTACATAGTGTCCTTAGGATACAAGAGTATAAATGGTCTTTTCATCACCAGCAAAAATGAAAACACAGCCCATGCAACTTTAGCATCTGCAATTTATATTCTCCATAAAGACTGTGTAATCCCCATGTAAGTTTAACATAGCAGTTGACAGTAAATCTGAAACCCATTACTGGGAGCCCTAGGAGAGAAACCATTAATTGGACCAGGTTTTCATACCTACTATTTACTCACTTGAGTAAAATGTATCCCAAAGAAATCTTAAATAGAGTCTATTTCTTTCTAGGAATGATATCTCAACAGAAAGATAGAGAGAAAATAAATTGGGAGGAAGATTAGCTCCAGTTAAAATTCCTCAAGCTTTTGAAATTTTTACTTCTTCCAGAAAGAAATTGCTGTAGCTTTAGACCTCACCAGTTCAGTAGAGAAAGGTCATCAGAAACACTGAACAAGTCCTACTAAATCCTTCAGCTCAGTGTTTAAGTGCTGTTTTGATCAGTTCTTGCAATGAGGCTGGACTCTGCAAGCACAGGTCCAGGTCCCTGTTATTTTTTCTGATCAATAATACATTTAGACAACTGCAAAGATAAGATTACTATAAGTTTAGAATGACAATAGAATAAGGGGCCTTAAACCCCAAACCCACCACCTCCAACTCAGAGGCACCATTTCCACACTTTTGATGGTTTATCTGTAAGAAAACCTGCCTTTAACTGAACTGGATGTCACACTATTTTGAAATACTTGCAGGTATGTTAAATTTCTTTGCTTCTCATAAAGGGTTTCAGGGGCTTTTTCCTCATAAAGGGTTTCAGGCCTGGAGTGAGAGAGATGACTGGATGTCCCCCTTTCTCCACCCAGAAACTAGGGCTGCTATAGGCAAGCTACCTTCCACAGGCAGTTCAAATAAATGTTTGCACAAACTCTGGCTGTGTTCAGCAGCATTTAAGTATTAAAAATGCTCTGAAGTCCCTTCAAAAACAGTGGAACATTTCTGATCAATTGAGTGCTTACACAAGCTTATTGTATGGCAAATCTGACACCCACCCAAGCTGTCCTTAAACGAACCAGGACACTTCATCAAGAACACTTCTTAGCCACTTTCTTTTCTTATTCCCACAGGAAGTAATATCATTTGTAGAGAAAGTCATCATGTATAATTTTGTGCAATAGCAGCTTATAAAAGTTAATTATAAGAGTTCCTTCTACCCCTGGCACAATGAATGCCTTTTAATAAGCAAAACTGTAACTGAGTGCAATTGTCCACCACAAACCCATTCCATGCACCCAGCGACAATTATATTACTACTTGAAATACAGAAGGAAACTCAACTATCACATAAATTAAGCTCTAGGACAAAAAGGCCTTTAACAGACTAGGAGCGCTACAAAAGAGCAGTAAACATGAAGGTGTTCCCTTCAGAAGCTCACTGTAAGTGCCATTGAGCTACTCACATTTAGAATTTCTTTACTGCTCACTGCTGTAGCATTTAAATTTTCACACATTAAATAAAAACACCATATGCATCAAAGATGAGTCGGAGGCCATTTTATGAACATTAAATTGTTTCCTGCCATTTCTTTCCCTCCATTCTAAATGGCAAATGTCTCATCTGCTATTATAAGACCAGAGCAGCACCAGGAAATACAGGTTCTTTGGTAACCAATATAAAGGCCACATTCAGATACCACCCACTGTCCTTAAAGCAAAATTGCATCCTATTTGAGATGTAACTATTGATCAAATATTATCTGCATATATGAGGATATCTACCTCAGCATTTCTTTACAGTTTTGAATGAAACCAGGCAATCTCTACTGATAGGTAGAATGGCATCAAGCCAGCTTTAGTTTCCACTCCAGACAATGTTCCTTCATCTCCTACATGATCACCTCAGCAAGCACACAGAAAACATCTCTGTGGAGCTGGATGTGTAAGGAACATACACCATATGTATCCTCCCTATATGATACAACATAAATAGTGTACAGGCCTGTTGAAAACAGATGACATGAGATTAACTTGTTTTGCCTTGTGAGAAGACCTTAATTTTCCTGGCATTTGGCATTTTGAAGAAACTTCACATAAACAGCACAAGTGTTCAATAGCCCTGTTACAAAAGATAGAGGAAAAGATGGTTGTGTGATCTTCTGGTTTCAGGCAAAATGAATTGGAACAGTATTTACAATTCTCCACCAGAAAACAAGTGAGGTATCACACACAGAAACTGGAAGAAATGTGGCACATATCAAGAGCTTATCTCCACCATAATTAAACAGAGGGTAGCTTAAGGACATTCATTTAGAAACTGAGATGGTCCAAAGAATTTTGTTACTACTTTAAAAGAGAAAAATGGAGTTTAAAAAAAACCCAACCCTCCCCCTGTCCCCACAAATCCTTTCTCAAATTATAAGACTCTGAGTTTGTTAGGATGACCATTGTGACAGGCAATATTTTAATACCTCAGACTTAGTCAAGCAATTCTATAAATAAAAGTTTTTTAAAAAATACCCACACTGGTTTTCAGTTCAATACATCATAGGCCCCTAACTTCAAAAACTGCAATCATTTGCAAGAATGTCCTTGTCAAGAGGATTTTAAAGCACCCAAAGCTGCTGTAGAATCTTCTAATGGAGGCCTATAGAATGCAATAGATTGCAATGCCAAGTTATGCCATAGCAAAGGTAAGAAATTTTCTGCATTAGGGGGATGTGCTTTGAAGAAAATCCAGGAAACCTGCATGACAATACCTGATCTACAGAAGTAAAAATGAAACGTTTCATGTTCCCCCAGCATCCCTTCAGAACGTTAATACAGTCAGTAAAATGCAGCTTTAGCTTTGACCTTTGCAGTGTTTTATATTTTAAGCAAATGGGCATTCCATTCCTTCCCAGAGGCTACTGAGACTATAAACAGGAAGAAACGAGGAATTGCAGCCAATCTAATTACAGAATATTGAAAAGGTCAAAGAAGTGCACCAAGATAGTTTAATTTTCAAAATGAAAATTATTAAGAGCCCTTGGTTGTGAAAAGAGGAAATGGTAATAGAAATAAAGGGAGCAATCAGTGCTGACCCAGTTGTCTGGGCAGACAGAGGGAAACCCACAGAACATGGTATCAGGAACTGGAAAATGCACATCTGTTTCAATGTTGCAGGCTTCAAAGTGCCAAGCAAACTTCTGTTTTTTCAAAATTTACTTTAAGTTGCTTGAAAACAGTTTTCCATGAAGGTCAGCAAAAGTGTGGGGCAAGAGGGTATTATGATTCCTAAAGGTTTCCTCAGACCTTACTTTTCTTCTTGAATATGAAGTTGAGATTCTGCTTTGCTGCTCAAAGCCTATCTTGGCCTTGGTTTTGCCTATGAAACACATCTGTCCAACCGAGTGACTCCTCAAAGTAACATCAATGACATTTTTGGTTCCACGCTCAGCCTCCTGCATTTGTTGCATGAGCAGAGGTTAGAGCTGTGAGCAGAGCTACTCTACCAACACACAGAGTGTGCCAGTGCATAACTGGAGCTATGGGTGATGAGCTATGAACAATAGTCCCTAGAAATTTACATTTATATCTTGGGACTAGTCCAATTGCTGCTTTTTTTAAAAATAATATATATGAATTTAAAGAAAATCAAATAGGAGGAAAATGATGAACAGGGTCTTAAACACTGAGGAAATAAGTAATGCTGAAGCAGGAACCATCTCAAATTGTAAAGCATTAACAAAAGGAAAAAGAAAAATCTTCAATCACTCCTAAATCCCCAGACTTTTGGTATCAAAGGTCACTTCATACCATGATTGTAATATGCAACACCAGGAACAAAAAGCCCTTTTCTTCAATACTGGTGTTCCCTCCTTATGTAAATCCAATGTTCCAATTTATTTCTTAAGGTAATGTTTTGGGCATAGGGACAATTTTTTCTTGCTCTCTCTGGCCAGGATAGTCCCACCCTAAATGTAGTAAGTGATCTGTCAGAAGAAGAGCAGCCATCATCAATGATCACAAAGATCACCAAATTAACTTAACGAAGAGGAAGAAATTTATTTGCATGTGCTCTCTCAAGTTTTTATTAACATTTTCTTGTTTATCACATCACAGAGCTCATTACTGATGTAATTTAAGAGCACTCTGTCATTAAGAAACCACAGGGAAACTATTTACTGGTCATATAGGTAAATAATGTAAGGAAAGAGTAGGATAATTGTGCCAGTGAAACCGTTTCCCAATAAATTCCTTTAAAGGAAAGCTGGACCAAAATTGAACAGACGTATGAGGAAGAACGAAGCTCCACAAACCAATACTAATCTCTAAAATAACTGGACACAAATATGTTGCACACATGTTTGTGTGTAATGTATTTCAATTAATGAAAATAAAGGAATCAAAGTTATGAAAAGAGGAGATGGGAGGAGAAAGAGAGCAAAGAATGTAAAAGAACAAAGCCTGTATTTCCTTTTGAAGAGTACTGTTCTAGAAAGGCTCTGGAAAGCACAGACCAACCCAAAAGGCTTGGGGCAGACAGGCACGATCTTGAAACATGGCAAGAGATGATTTTACTGGCCAAACTACTGTCCAAGAAGAAAGAAGGGGAAGAATAGACACATGCCTGGCATGATGCACTCTGCTGCCATTCCAGCCCTGTCCCTCATCACAGTTTTGGGGAAGGCAGTGGGAATGGGCCCTGCCAGAGCAGGCATGGGAGCCATGCAAGGCTCTGGGTTACAACAACCCAACCAGAGCTCTGCACACATAACCCCACAGAGGGTGTGCATTTTAAGAAATATTCAGCTGATACTAGAACATTACCTGGTCAATTTCTATGAAATAAAGAGATGTCAACTTCAAGTCTGCATTTTACTCCGTTTTGTAACCTAGAAGCATGACAGGCACGTGCTATTTGACAATGCATGTGCTATTTACAGCTGGGCTTCACAAATATGCAGAGAATCCCCAGAATTCTGGCAGTGACAGGGGAAAGACATGACAAAAGCCATCTAGTCTCGAAACCAAAATGGTGCTGGGTCCTGTGCCTCACCTCACTTGCTCACTGTCATTGTACAGTATAAGCATGATGGTTTCAATTCACTGAAAATTACAAAAATGTCAGATCTTACCCTGAGTTTCTCCAAACCACCGAGGAATGTGTCCAAGTTATTCCAACTATAGTCATTGCTGTGTTGCTGTTACTTGCAAACAGGAGGAATTTTTTAGTAAATGTTGGCTAAGATCAGGATTGATCCATGCCACACACACTGAAAATTTCAGTGAAAACACATATATTATGAGTTATAACTAACTACACTCCTATCCTCTGCTATTTGTCAGTTCTCAAAATATTTGTCATGTAGATCTCAGGAGCCATAAGGAGAAAACTCATCCATCTTTATTACTTCAAAGGGAATCTATTATCATCTAAAGTGTCACCTAATTTCCAATACCAACTATGTATTTTCTGGTGAACATTTTACATGGAAACCACATCCACATCACACAGACATGACAGTTAGTGTCCAATCAAACATAACAGAGTTCCATCTTAACAAATATTTTGTTCTCACCAGTCACTATGATTTATTGTGATCTATAAAGACTGTGTGCTCTCCCTCTCTCAAAAGAGGGAAGTACTGAAGTTCCCTCCTACACAAATTCAAAGCCACAACTTATTGCTTTGGGAAGGGGGACAAATTGCTTTTACTCTCTTTTTAAAAATAAATATATGAACAAGAAAAAGAAAAAACCCCAAAGATACTCTCTTTATAAAATGAATCTGTGTTCCCCATAGGAAAATTCAATTTTTGATAATTTTTAAAATAGATGAAAATAGTATTATGAAATGTCACAAATCACTCCTTCCTAATAGAAATCCTGGTCTACAGCAGGCTCTGATATGGCCCATGTGAAATGGCTCACAGTTATGGTTCCCATTCGTCTCTGCTTCGTGTTCAGCTCAGTTGCAAAGGAAAATTCTGCTGCAATTGTAAATCCCAGGCAAAACCCTCAGGAAGGGCAAAGCAGCACAGCTCCATTAGCTGGCCCTTTCTCTCCCACAGCATTTCCCTGGTCAGCATTCAGGACACGGAATAGTGGAGAGCTCCCACACAGCAGCACTGGGCTCAAGCCACTTGGTCTCCTCCACTGAGAACAACAGGGGAACCTTTGGGGTCAGGGACCACAGGGGGAAAGGGGCAACAACAGTGACAGTCCCTGCCATGTAGATAAGGTTAGACACTAAAATCCTGCCACTCACCCCTCTGCCCCGCCATTCCCCAGGCAATGTCCGTGCCTCAGGTCAAATCACAAACACAGTTTCAAGGGCAGCTCCCTGTTTTTGTGCATGAGAGCTCAGTGGAATGGACATGGCCATTGCACACCAGATGCTGCAGGGTTGGGCAGGCCCAAATAGATGTAACAGGCTCTCTACCCTGGCAGATCACCCCTGTATTTTTCAACTTTTCCCCTTGCAAGAAAAGAAAGGTAAATTTTCTTCTACTTTATTAAAATGCTTTGAGACCTTTAAGTGAAAATTGCTGTACAGCTGCAAAGCTCTATTAATAAAGAGAAGGGTAACATCTTTGCAGTACATCACCAACAAATTTTGATTTCTAAAGGGCTGACTACTGAATTATTGATTCAGATTTACCAGCTTATAAACTAACAAATTGCTCTAGACTCAATGAGAATGCATGGACCACTGGTTCTTCTCAAAGTAAATAAAGTCTAATTTTACTGTCTCTGATTTATTTTAAAATGCAGCAAAAATAAGGGGTATAACTACTAAGCAATGTTTCAAAACTAAACATAGAGGAAAACACAAATTTCAATCGTCATTCTGTCTCTGCACAATAGAAGCATATACTTTTTCTTTATATAAAAAAAACCAAAAATCACTTGTAATGATCATGGTTTTAAATAAGAATTCTAACATACAGCGCCTGTGAATTTTTCAAGGTAATGCAGTACACAACATATTATAAGAAAAAGCAACTATCCTGAAAACTATTTCTTGGCCTTAAAAATGCACTCTCTGCAAGAATAACAATTTTATAAACAAAAAGTTCCATAAATAAAAGTAATTTACATTATCTGGCAAAAAGGGCAGGAGATTAATGAGCCAAGGCTATATAAAAGAATAATTATGGTGAAGAGGAAACAAAACACTTTCGATACAGCAAGACAAAAGCTACTCCCAATAAAATGGAAGCCAGCAGTACCAGGTACACCATATTTCTTCACTGCAGAGTTTTTTAAAGGAAAAACCAAGTTCTTAGAGCAGGCTGTGACACCTTCACCTGCTGAGCAGCTGTGGTGGCCCAAAGCACTGCCAGCCTCCCGCTGTCACCTGCCAGCTCCACCAGCCCTTCCCAGCCCAGGCTCGCCCCAGGAGGGACACAGCAAGGGCACAGCTGGGCTCAGCTGTCACCCCTTGGGGCAGGGGAGCTCACACTCCACTTCCCTGGGAGCAAGGAGTGGGCTCTTGCTTTTTTGTCTCACCTGTGCAAGGTAGCCTGGGAACTTCTGGCTGCATGGTGGCACTGAAAGTTAGAGTGAGCTGTACTGACACATTAAGGCACCACAGCAGGACTGATGAGGGTGTGTCTAAACTCTCACTTTTGAGCAATGCCATCGTATAGTAATCTCCACTTTCTCCCCTGATAAATATTTCTATTTGAAAAGACCAATAGCTGCTGTTTTCTTGAAGGGTTTTTACCAGAACAGCACGTGGCCCTGATAATTTGGAGGCACAGGTTTGCAGAACTAGCATGAAAGGAAAAGAAGCGACTTTATTCCTATTTTTTGAAGCTTTTAGACTTTTCTGCACACATCCTGAAATCTACAACTAATGCTGCACTTACAAAGTTGTACTTCTAAGAGTGGAGTTAAAATAAACATTTACTTAATGACATAATTCCCAGAAAAAAGCCCTTCTGCAGTAAGTATCTACAGGAATTAATAAAAAAAAAAAAAAAAAAAAAGAACGTTTTCCTCAGAATAACAGACCTGACTGAAAAACCATTTCCTCCCAGCTGCTGAGGTGACTACTCAAAGGAAGGAAAAGCACCAGTGCAGCTGTGCACAAGGCAGTTGATATTCCAGTTAATGTATGCAATGGCAGAACACTTTTGCTTTTCTATGTTATTATATTTCCCACTTTGAATCAAAGCTTTCTCACAATACCATTTTTTAATACAAAACCTCACATAATTGATCACTGGTAGGGTCTTTATTCTACCTTTCCTCTTCCCTCCCCAGCTCAGTGGCTGATCCAGCCAGGCACTTCCCCGCCTGGTGCTGGCAGAGCCCCACAAGAGTCAGTGAAGGATGCTAAGTTGAACCAGTCCCCTGCTCCTGCTGAAATTTGTCAGGAAATCAAAAAGTGTTTAAAATAAAAATAAGACAAACTCAGCACAGCTGGAACACCTCTATTGAAAAATCTATTTAAAAAGGGGCAGAAAGCTTATTTAACTTGAGATACAGAAACAAAAAGGAATCTGTCTTACAAGCAAGGACCAAGATGGGGAGCTGTGGAAGCTGCTGGGCTGATACTCTGCAGCTGCAGATCTGCCATCAGCACTGCAGCTTCACAGGCAAGCCAGGCACCACCTTCCTTTCTCTGAGATTTGTATTCTGCATTGCAAGGCAGGTGCTATCAAGCCATTCATGACTCCAAATTTGTATTTAAAAATAGAATCTCAAAAGCTGAGACTAAAGTTCACAGCCCTGAAGGCACAAACAGCAGCAAAAAAGAGCAATGCTATAAAAGACGCTGTGGTGAAAAAGGGTCTTCTCAAAATTGCTGGACTTTATTTTCACTTCGTCATTGGCAGATTCAACTTTCCCCCCACTTTTCTCTGCTAAACATATAATAATGAATACCCAAAGATTAACATAACCATGACATAGGTCTTCAATCAGAGCTGTTTCTAATAAAATTAAAATCCCATCACCCCTGTAGTTTCTGTTTTCTGACCTAGACTTTCAGGCAGCAGATGTCCCATGGATGTTATCTGAATTATTTTTATTTGAACAGGATAGATCCTGAATTCTAAATGCATTACACAATTTATCCTTAAAGTGATTCACCTTTACTGTAGTCTTCCCGGCTCTCTGCATTTTCAAAAGCAGTTATTTTGCTGACATGCTAAAATTTCCCTAACCTTACAAGAAATCATCTTGTCTACTGTAGTGTCTAATTCTACCAATACAAGTACAAAATGACCGAGGTGAGATGGTCTGTAAAGCTAGTTATTTTGGGATTTCTATTTAATTTAATCTGATGAAAGGGGGTTAGATCAGAGTGCCTCAAATGCTTAGTTAATGATCCATGTATGAGCAGCACCCTCTCCAAGAACATTTCTGGACAGAGTGTGCTACAAAGAAAGAAGCAAGCGATTTCTACTACAGAATTGTATTTTTCATTTCAGACTATCCAATTATGATAAATTACAAAGACATCTTAAAAATCCTTTTCTGATAAAGAAACAAGGTAGTGTTTCAAAGCTTTTTCTTCAGAAAGCACTTCTCTCTCCAGAGGAGCTATACTTATTCTGAAAGTGCCAAATCGAAAATCCAGTTTAGGTGCAATCAATGACTGGCCAACTGGCCACAGCTTCCCCACCTGTAAAACAATTTTCTGTAGTTCCTTTTCATCACTCATGTTTCTCTTGGCTTTTAAAATTTTTATTGAGTCTGCACTGCAGCTACACCAGAAAAGATCTGATCTCTGCTGCACCTCCAAACACAATTCTATCACATACAAGATGATTCTGAAACAGCTCTCCTGTAATTAAAGCATCTCTCTGAAGCACCTGTAAGCTTTACAAGCAGGCAGGCATTTTAGTCCCATGATGCTCCAGTTGTGTTTACAGGTATTATCTGCATTCTGCTTTATTTAAGGTCACAAGCCTAAGCTTCCAAAGATCTGTCTCACTCCATGTGACATTATACTACAGTAGATATACAGATCTTGAAAGAACACTTTTTACACTAGGAAAATACACTTTAGCACAGCAAGAAAGGCTGAAGTACCACCTAACTAACATCTGGCCACAAAGGTCAGATAGAAGAAAGATATAATAAAGTGATACAGATAGTAAATTACGTTTTCTCTGGACATTTTCTACTCAACAGAATTACAGTCATGCTACTAGTGATAACTGCATACTAAAAAGATTTTTTTCCATATTTAAAGCTGATTAAAAGACACTTTTTTTTAAAGTACACCAAATTGTCATGTATTGCAGACCAAGTTGCTCTAAAGAAACTGAGCTCTGCAAGTAAATTAGTTATATTTCTGCTAAGACTATATTAAATAAGGCCAAAATCCCCTGTGACTGGCAATGTATCTTTCATAAGGCTCTATTCTGCTGAAATATTCTGCTTTCTAGGCAACGAGCCGAGGAAGGCCAAGCCTGTAAGAAGGTCTGCTCCAGAAAAATGCAGCCCCAATCATTTATCCAGCAGCCCTCTGTATGTGACTCCCACACATATTGGAGTCACCTGATAAGTGCTCATACAAAAAAATCTTTGCTGTTCTGTTAAGCAACATGCATTTTCAAATTTTCCTTCAGTATCCACAGCTGTGCAGCCAATGCAGGGCACTTAATTTATCAGAAGACAACAGTGCTGACAGAGGTAGTATCACCAGGCAGCCTCTTCCATCTGTTAAATATATGTCTCTCTCTTTGCCCAGCTTTCTTCTTCCTTCTGCAGAGAGGAGGAGCACAAGTAGCTTTATGCTAAATATTTTGGCCATGTATACAAGTTTTGCCTTATTCTCTGACTGACAATTCAAATTCCCCATGTTAGACCAGCACAGTCATTTATGTCACTCATTGTTTGCTCACAAAACTATCTATTGAGAACATGATAGAGTATTGTCAGATCAGAATGACAGCTGATGACAATGCAAGTTCCTCTGTATTCTGGTTACCAATTTTATAGTTTTAAGTCTTACTGAGGCCTTATACTCAAGGAAAAAGAGAGCAGAGTTCTTACTTCAGATTTCAGCTAGTTCCAGTTTAGGAAGAGCACAGCTCAATGACAGTAAGTGAAATAAATTCAAAAGAACAAAGTTTGAGAGAAATTATGAAAAAAAAAAGATTTATAATACATTCTGAAGATCAACAACTGAAAGTCTCAATATGCACAAGCATCTTTCAAACAATCTGTTATTCTACTGGTACTGATACACAGGAAGAAAAACAAATTGTTTCTCAGCGCCATTTCAGAACCCTCATTCAGTCTACAAATGTAGCTCAAATTTGTGGCTAGTGCCACCATAAGGTAAAAAAGAACAAGATTTATCATACTATTTACAATAAATTCAGACCAGAATATGATCCCTTCTCAGAAGTATAGGATTTTTGTGGAGGACTAGAACCTTCTTAGCTCTTGAATTTACTGCCAATTGCTTTGTAGGAAAAAAAAAGGAAATCCCAGTAAGTAGAACCAGATCAAGACAGTTGGCTTCTGCAGTGGCCCAGCTGTCCCAATGCCTTCACTCAAAGCTTTCTCTGCCCTTCTCTTCACAGCCTGCACTTAGTCCTCTGGCAACTACAACAAAAGCCAGTTCTGTCACAAACTGAACACATTTAAAGGGAACAAAGTGGGAAGTGAGTAACAAGCATATGGGTAGACTACAAACACTTCTAAAAGCAAGAAGTGTCAACAGTTTCTCCTCCTATCTTCTTTTCCACCCTCTTAGTACGAGTACCCAATCCTTCGAAATTTTGGAAGGATGAGCCTCAGAATACCAACTCCCTAAGCACTTCTTCCTGGATACTAAAACTGGTTGATTCTTTAATAGCAGACAGAAGCAGTGTGCTTGGGAGATATTACCACCTTCAGATTAAGGCATTTCAGGAATCCTTACAGTAAACCAGAGGAAGAAATATTTGGATTGGAAAAAGACTCATAAAATGTGATATTAAGAATTAAGAATAATTCATAGAATCACAGAATTGCTTGGGTTGGAAAGGACTTCTAAGATCATCTGGTCCCAACACCCCTGCCACGGGCAGGAACACCTTCCAGCCCATCATCAGGTTGCTCAGGGCTGCATCCAATCTCGTCTTGAACATTTGCAGGGATGGGGCAACCACAGCTTCTGTGGGCAACCTGTTCCAGTGCCTCACAACCCTCAGAGTAAAGAATCAAATCAAACCGAATTGAATCAAATCTAATCTGTCAATTTTAACACATTATCCCTTGTCCTGTCACGACATGTCCCTAAAAGAAATTCCTCCAGATTTCCAGTAACTCCTTTAGGTACTGGAAGGTGCTCTAAAGTTTCCCTGGAGCCTTCTCTTCTCCAGGCTGAACAATCCCAACTCTCCCAGCCTGTCTTCACTGGGTAGGTGCTCCAGCCCTTTGAAAATTACAACATTAAAAACATTACCATCACATTATTTCAGTGTGTTCTGAGATATTCTGGGGGAATTTAAAAGGGGATCCATCTGCTGGTATGCAAAAGAATAAAAACAAAATTATATATGTAATATCAATTTCAATTTCATGGGCCATATTCAGTAGTGTGTTTATTCATTCCATTTTTTCCCATAGAAAATTTCTGTCTTTATCTCCTTACTAACACAACAAAGAGAAGAATTCTAAAACATAACTCAAAGATAAAGTTTAAAGCATGCAAAATTTTCATTCTCTCTGTCTTTGAGGAAGGCTACTCAGACAAGTCAGTCCCTGATACAAAGCGATTAGCTTGGGCATAGTGCATGGTTATAATGGAAATTTTCTAGTTGTTCTGCACAGTAGGGGGAAAACAGCTTACTCCAAGGAAAATTTTCAGAGACTGTCCCACTTTGCTGCAATTTTATGCTAACACTTCTTGCTATCAGAAGAGATTCAACACCCATGGGGTTAGTTGCCCTTCTCCATTAGTCCATCTTAAAGATTTGTACAGTAAATAAGCAATAAACTGTGACATATTGTAGCCAAGCCTCTCCATCCCCTTGGTTCATTTTGGTTTTCTCTGTTGCACCTCCTGGCAGTGCAGTGAATTCCTGGCTGCAGGACCTCTCTGCTGGGAAAGCAGCAGCTCCAAAAGCTCAAAACAAAATCTGGGCAGCAGCCAAAATGGACCCTGTGGTTCCCCAGTTCCCCTTCTATGCATTCTGTGCCACAGGGGTGACTGAAAATGGAAAATATCAAAACCCAGTTTAGTCAGTTTAGTAACAAAAAGGTCGACGTTTGTCAGCAGTTATAAATCAGGAAATACTCTCAGAATAGAAATTTATGAACTATGCCTGTGTCTGACAGATGGAATGGGGCTAATTTTTCTCCTGGGGGTGAAGAAGAAAGCATGGAGGACAAATCTCAGAATTAACCCAGAACAATCAGTTATGTCCATCAATACATTTTAACTACCAGGAATAGCACAAGATTGCAGCCATCCCTGCAGAAGTTGGAGCTTCTAATGTGCAATACTCTTAAACATGCACGCACAACTTCTTCTTTGGAAATTAAACAATGCTATTTGCATGCATGGTTTCTCAGGGTACCTCAGAAGCTTGGCAGAGGCTGCATGCAGCACTTTCCCATTGCCTCAGTAAGTCACAGACCATCACCAGGACACAATGCTCCCAGTTACATGCTTTTGCTCTAGAAATGACAGTGCTAATAAATGTTCTCTAATAGTACCATGAGCATGTCTAACATCAGGCTTTTGATAAGCCATGAAGAGCACACATTGCAAAATTGCTGTCTGCAGAAACTCAAGCCAAGTATGATTTTGTGATTAATGGAAAGCTGATGTATCTCAGGGAACCTTTAGCAAGAATCTAAATATGAGGAATGCAACAATATGTTGTGAAGAGTTTAATTAATACTTTTTTGGTTAGCACAAACATTAGCTTGTCTTATTACATGACATTACTAACTTTCCAGTATGGGTAATTTTTATGCCCCAAGCATTCAGCTTTAAGCAGTTCTTCATGTGAATTGTTCAGCTTGACCAACTATAAAATTGGAGAAATGTGTACATGCAGGCCCAATTTAGCATGGAATTAATTTCTTTTGCACTAATAGGTGTTAATTTCCCTCTGAACATACATATACAGTGAGGTCTGAAGGAAAAGACAGATTTCAGAAATTTGATTTTCTTTTAAGATAATTAGAGCCTGTGCGACACAGCTGGTCATACTCTCATCCATGGGCCCCTTCTCATTTACAGTCCTGCCAAATTAATGAGAGGTTTTATGTACTCAAATATCATCAATAGATAAAGTTTCAGGTAGTTTTCTTCATTACTGGATATAGTCATATTTTCCCAACCCTCATCACTCCTCAGCATTTGTCTGGATTCATATTTTATGTCCCTTTGTGGCACACCCAGAAACATTCTCCTCATTGTTGGTGGCTGCACAGACACCTTTCCACAGCCTTTGGAGAAGCACAGGGAGAAAAGGAGCACAGGACTGATAACCCCTCATCCCTCAGCACAGCCAGGCAGAGCCTCTGCTGGGCTGTGTGCTGACCATCATGGCCCACTGCACTCATATATCATCTACCAGCACATAAACTGCCTGCAGTTAATGGTGCTTCTGACATTTTTCATCTACAACCTTACTGTCTGAGAAGTTCAACATTATAGAAATCTCCCCAAACAGATTTTCAGAAAATAGAAGTACTTTTGCCAACATGAATTAAAATGCATTTAAATTTTTTTTATCAAAATAGCTTTGATTGATAAAGTTTGACATGTCTTAAGGCACACTTGTTTTTTTCAGTCTAGGGTAATCACTTGATTCTTCTCTGTCATACCCAGAAAGATCTCCTAAAGCATCAGATTTCCAATGTGCTCTGAACCTCACACAAAATTGATTTCAGCACATACAGTACTACTGGTGTCTGATACTGATGAATTACCCTGCTAGTGAAACACAATTTCTACTAAATCAACAAACAGTTTGCTATAGAGGCCATAAGATTCACTCAGTTTCTACAACAAAAGCTCCCATTTCCTCTTCATTAATCCTTGTAAGTGAGATTCAATAGACAAGAGAAAATTCCTGCTAGCTAGCCTTATGGTGTTCTTAACCATTTTGAAGATTAAAGAAAACCCAACTATCAAACCAATAGAAGTTAATTTAAGATTTGAGCGACCCAGGGGAGTCTGAGGCTACTATTCAAAACTCTTGTCTCTTATGATTATGGAAAATTATGTGTTCACTGACTAATGTCCCAACATAGATTACTGAAAAGCAATCTTTTAAGCACTGAGAAGAATGCACAGTTCCTGAAAATCTCCTTCAGAACAAAAGAGAAGTACCGAGTTTGAAGATAGCATTTTAACTGAGTTTTGAACAGTTTTTATATTATATACTATTTTCTCATATTTTAAAACCTACAATAGCCTAGTTTGTAAACTTTATTTTGCTTTCATAAAAAAACCAAAGCAAATCAACACTGAGATTCAGGATGGGGAAATTCTTTTTGATGCACCCATTTTGTTTCAGAGTGAAATGCAGAGGGGAAATACTTTCCTGTGGTATTTCAGCCAATATTGAAAAGCAGTTCTGTATTCTCTCACTGTTTCTGCTAAGAAAATTTCCATTCCTCTAAAAGACTAGGTAAATATTATTGCAAACCCTAATTTATGGCTGTTATATGAAGCAGAGGTACTACACAGGATTTATCAAAATAAGACAGAAAAAATGCAGACAGTCACAGTTTGGGTCATTCTGTGAAATTACTCCTCCGTTAATAAGTTTAAATTCTTTATCTAACGCTGTGTTATCTAAGGCCAAGCTTGGTGCAGTAGAAGGATGTCTAACTAGCTTATTCTGTCTGAACTTTATTCAGCTTCTCTGCACCTCCACACTCATCCCCAGCCACCAGGAGTTACTTGACCAAAATGGATCAAGCCAGGTGTAGTGTGAACACAATCCACATGGGTTGAACACACACATGTGCATTGTGCAAGCTTGGGGAAGTCCACCAGAGCTTCACACCTCAGTGCACAGAGGTGTTAGAAATCCCATTTCTATAGGCTGAAGCCCAGCTCAATTTATGCTATAATCCCTACCTCACTGCAATGGTACAGAATGTACATACTGACAGTGCAAGCCAAAAATCTGCCACTACTTTTTACCATTTTATATACCCTGTCACAACCAAAACAATCTCCAATCTCTACTAAGAGTATTCTCCCATTTGCTTTATTTTCTCTCATGACAGATAGTTTCATACTCAACAGAATATCAGTCCAGACAGACTTTTATTTAGGCTATGTCATCCAGAACCTTGCATCCATTTGCTTAGGAGCTCTCTGATACTTTTAGTGACATACACTGCAGGATCAAGTCATCTGGAAAACTACTTTCTCCTCTCAGGTTTTGATAATCTGGTCAGTGAAACATTTCTTCCTCTATCTCCACATACTGCTGTACTTGCATTGGTAAGAAGCAGCATTTATGAACACGGCAGTACAAATAGTATTAGAAACACATTATATTATCTTCAAAAAAGTCAGAAGTCTAGATGCACACAGAATGTTGATTAGTAGAAGCCCGTGAACTTCAAGTTCACGTTTGTAACATCTGAATCAATAAAGTAGCCTTCCAGATATTAACAAAGACCCATCTACATCATGTGAAACATCAGATTCTGGCATAGCTTAAAATAAGGATCCAAACACAAAGAACAAAAAAACCCCAACACTACATTGAATTCTGTTTCACCAGTGGCTTTACAGTGCAGGGAAAAAAAAAAACACCACCCTGACTGCATACTATTGACCATGTGTTTTTATCTATCAGAACCAGGAAAATTCAGTTCATCTATCAGTTCACCATGTGCTACAGAGATATTGCACTTCCCAACCCAATGCCATGTTGTGCTTCCTACATCACTCTTGCGTTTTTCCTGTGAAGGAGGAGTTACACAAGTTTACTGAGTGCCAGTAAACTTTTTATTTATAAAATCAAGCAAGCAATTACTCATCATGTAGCTGGACTTGATTTTAATTGGAGCCAAGTCCATGAGCCATTCCAACAGCAAGTCCACAGAGAGCCTGATTCCAGGAAAAGCCATCAGCAGCCTCCAGCACTGTTCATTCCCCCTTTCAACTCATACTTATGTAGATAAGGTCAACAAGCAGACCCACATGCTGTAAGCAATATTGTTAAGACATAGGCTAACACATGATACAAAGCAATTCTAGTTTCTTAATTAACAAAAGGGTCTTGAAAAAAGGACATACAGTCCCACCAAGTCCCTAAATATGGTTAAATCAGTGGTTCCATGGAGCAGGTCACAGAGCCTCCAAAGAGAGGAGACATGTAAACTCTTCTGACACACTGTATCAGGCTGAAATAATTTCTTCAAACAAGCTTTTGCTGTGGCTAATTATAATTTCTATTAGAGTTGCAGAGATTTGTTATCACCATGGAAAAAGGATAGCTATTAACAAAATAGTGCAGATATCGCCTGCTCTGGAGAAACCATAATCCACGTTCTTCAGATATAAGGTCAATAGTACTTACCCCAGCTACCACCCCCATTGCTATCAGCCTGTCATTTCTCTTTGATCCTCTCTGCTGCTGTTTTTTCAGCTGCTGTTAAATGCCTGTGAATATTTTCCTCTTAGAGGAATAATTACAACATCATGACAAAAGCTGCTCCCAAATGAGTACGTTCAAGGGCCATCTTCCATTATGCACTTATAGTCCTTGGCCCTCCTCAAATCTGAACATCTTCTGCTTCTCATCTCTTACAGGAGCAAAGTTTCACATTAGCCTTAAGAGGGAATAGCTTTCATACTGTTTGATGCAAGTCATTCTCAACATGGTACTACAGGGGCAAGCCTCATTTCACACTGCAAACACTGTGAACACAGCTCCTCTGCTAACAGGCATCCTTTTCTTTCTCTTAGGGAATTTGCTCCCATTTTTGCTGCTAATGACCAGTACTTAAGAGATACAACAATAGTAACCACAGAGAATGGGAAGGAGTGCAGCTGGCTGTACTGTGATAGCTGAGGGGTGTTCTCCTGGGAAGGGCAGAGATACCCCGAGATTTGGCTGGCGGAAGGGGCTGGACACAGCTCCTGGCTCTCTCTTGCTCTTTTGGCTTTGGAAGAGGATGGTGGAATTGCTGCTTACTGGGAGGAGAATTTGCTGCTGCTGCTGCTGGAGCCCAGTCCAGTCCTGCTGCTTCTGCCGTGGGTGAGCCTTTGCTCATGACAGCAGCCACTGAACTGGGGCCTTATTAACACCCCACCTCACTAAAAAAGGGACTTTCACCATCTGCTTGGATGCCTCAGGGGTAACCCCTAGATCCTGAGCCCTTTCCCCCTCCCAGGGAGCCTCTCTCCCTGCCATGTTCAGGAGCCCAGCTGCTACTGTGGGGGCTGTAGCCCCCACAGTTTCTTTGCCACTGCCCTGGGTTTCTGCTACCCTGTAGCTCCCCACCCTTTTCCGGCCCACATGCCCTGAGGTTCCAGCTACAGCTCTGGCGTTTCTTATACATCTCCTCTACCTCTCTGGGATTTTGCTTGCCTCTGCCATTCCAGTTTGCTGCTTCTGAAGTCCCTGCTACAGCTCCTTTCGCCATCCAGAGGGATACCGAGACCGACTGCGTGCTGTGAGTTTGTACAGGAAGCCGCTTTCCCACCCCATCCGCCGGCCCACCCGCCATTAGCTCATGAGGGAGACGCGGCCGAGCTCACCCACAGCGCCCCCTGCAGGCCCAGGGGAACTGCCCCGCCCGGCCGGGAGCCAGCAGCGCCCCTGCTGGCCGTGCCCGGAACTGCACCAAGGGAGGCTGGGCTGGGTTTGTGCTCTGCTCACTGGGGCTGCCGGCACTGCTGTTTGCCCTGATTTACACAGACATTCTAGTAAAGAACTGTCATTCCTTTCCCCATATCTTTGCCTGAAAGCCCCTTAATTTCAAAGTTTTAATAATTCAGAAGGAAGGGGGTCACAGAATCACAGAATGAACTAGATTGGAAAAGACCTATGAGATCAAGTCCAACACATGACCTAACCTAACACCTCCTCATCAACTAAGCCATGGCACTGAGTGCCACATCCAGGTTTTTTTTAAACATGGCTGGGTACGGTGATGCCACCACCTCCCTGGGCAGATGATTCCATTGCCCAATCACTCCTTCTGTGAAGAATTTTTTCCTGACATCTAGCCTAAATTTCCCATGGCAGAGGGCAAAGTTCAACTCAGTCTTAAGATTGTGTCCTCTTGTTCTGTCAGTTGCCTGTGAGAAGAGGCCGACCTCTATCTGACTACAACCACTTTCAGGGAGTTGTAGAGACTGATAAGGTCACCTCCAAGTCTCCTTTTTTGCAGGCTGAACAATCTCAGTTCCCTCAACCATTCCTCACAGGGCTTGTTGCCCTCCTCTGGATGTGACCTGGTCGTAAAAGGAGACCAGGTTGGTCAAGCATGACCTGCCCCTCCTAAACCTGTGCTGGCTGGGCCTGATGCCCCGGTCATCCTGCAGGTGCAGTGTGATGGCACATAGTCTCCATTCCAAGGGAACTTCCTGCCTTCCTTGGCAGACACCTGTCTTTCAAACCAAGACAACAGGGTGGCCCAAACTTTCTGTGGAGATGCCATGTACAGCTCTGCACTGCTGCTAGATGTACCCACAGCCACACAGGACCTCTACACTAAAGACATCCTGCTTATATTAACAGCCACACATGTATTAGGCAGGAAAAAAGGCCAAGTGTCCCTCTAAGACTTGTGTCTAAACACTAAAAATTGCCAGAGAAGTTAGTTACTTCTACTAATCAACTTCAAAAGCATATTTGAATTTATTAGTTTTAACTTTCCAATTCAAAAGGTGTTTACTGGTCCCAGTTAATTGTAGGTTGGGGTGGGCATTCTTCTGTAATGTCAATGGACTAAAAGATTATTTATTATACCCAACATTATAGAGAAATGCCTCCCTCTTATCACTGAATCATTTCAGGAAAGCTGTATGTTCTGCTATATGGAAGGACAGGCAAGATGATCACAAGGATTATTTAGCCTTGGAGTAATTCATTAGAAGAATCAGGTGCACATCAAAGAGTCTGACACGCACAGTTGAGCTGGTGACAGAAACTGGTAACACTAATGGAGAAGGAATTAGTGGAGTAAATCCAACATTCAAGCAAGAAGGGGAAGGCAGCAGGAGTAGGCCTGTAGTAAAGGACACTGTGCCCCCTAAGATCCTCAGTCATCCATTTCACAAGCACCATCTTAGTGATGCTAAGGTGCTAAGGTCCCTCTACATTCACCTCCTGTACACAGGTGGGCCCTTCCATCCCTAGGGTTCCACAGAAACTTATAAAGTAGGATAAATTCAACTATTGGAGCACCCTGAACTTCATAAATCATCATCCATAGTGTCTAATCAACACCTCTGATGAACAGGCTCTTCAAGGGGAAATTCCTTCTATCCCTCCCACTAAGAGGGGACTTGAGTCTGTCTTTGCTAAAGCCGCTGCACCATGAGACAATTTTGGCCAGTTTTCCTAAGGCAATGAGCCTTAGAATGAATAAAGATAATTTTTGCAGAAGTTGTAAGAATGTAATTCACTGGAGTGCAGAGTGGCCCACACTACTGACACCGACCAAAATGGGCTGAACTGAACTGTTACACACTCTGCCTGCTCTCAGCCTGGCTCTGGACTTCCCAGTGAGCAGCAGCACTGAGCATTGTCAGAGCTGCAATTAAATCTGTAAACGGAGAAAGCTGTGGGACAGAAAAGAAAGCTAAAGAAACATACAGCTCAATTTCATTCTTAATGGAACATGCATTGCCAAAGCAGCATCTATTTCAGTGTATTCACACAGGAAAGTTGTTAATGTAGCAATTTTTGTGGGTACAGAATTTCACAATCAGGACATTTGAGTCTTTTTTTAAAAATTATGAGTATGTTATTCCATTAGAGAAGATAATACAGAGATCAGATTTCATTTACAAGATATGTTTTAATTTAGTCCTGTAGTGATTTAGAGTCAAAAGTATCTTAAAATGCTTCTGAGACTCAATTTGCAAGCCTCACAGAGTTCAAATAGCTTTCCTTTAATAAACTGGTCATTGCTCTTCTTTAAATGTCATTATATTTAACATTTCTGCTTTGTTTCCTGTAGCATTAATCTCAGTTATTGACAGTCAGCAGCCAAACTCAAGATGAAAGAAATTTTTTTGCCATGAGTTAATACATTTCACATCCTGATAATTCTTTCTTTATTCCTGCTGTTTTAAACAAAACTAGACAGAAGCACCATTTTTGCCTTTTACTTATAACTGCTGGCTGATTAAACAGAAACACATCCTAGGAGTATTTCATTATGTTATCTGCCCCCAGTTGTTTTTAAGACGATTAATGATTTGTTCACCAAAGCTATAGAATGACTACAAAAGTTCTTTGATATTCCCAAACAACAACAATCTCCCTAATTTCTTAAAGTCTACTGTACAGACATGAGTATGCAGACTGCTGTAAAATTGCTTACAGTCAAATGCTTAATAAAGGGCTACTGAAGAACCACAGAACTGTATTTTATCTTACTTGCATTTGGCTCTATTACTTCTTGTTTGTTTAAAAGAAGCATTTTTAATTGATGGCTGCAACCCCTAAAGCTCTGATTAATGAATCTAAACTTTAACATATTCAAAAGCACATTTAATACAGCATTTGTTAGTGTTGGCTGTTTGAGCCTCCAGCTTCCTTCCTTTGTTCCTTCTATCATCCCAGATCATGGTAAATCAGTAGACAGCAGCATTTTATGAAGCACATTAGAATTTCTTAAAATACAACTACATTTTCATATTTACTGTACACAAGCTTCCCATCACTCCCCACTTCATGATTTGGCAGCAGTGCAGATTGTACTGAAGAGGAGGGACCAGACTTCATTTTTCCCTACTAGATCCACAGACTGATCTTCCATACCTTCTTTCATCTTCTCAATACTCCCTCTGCCTCAGCCTCAGGCTTTAGGCAAGTTGCCAGAGCTATTGCTATGAGTGGGTGGTGTGAGATGCAGGTTGCAGACAGGTAAGCATGGCCATCCCTTGCACTGCTGTGTGCTGCAGCAGCCTGCTGCTCAAGGAACTGGCTTGGCTGAGGAGATGGTGTAGCAGCAGCCAGCAGAGGTTAATCATACTGCAGAGAAGTTGTGCACCACAGAGCATTGCACCAAGCAAAAAGAGAGAAACCAGTTCTCACCCCAAGAAGTTTATTTCTGTAACACAAGAGGTGGATACAAACAGATGGGGAAGGAGGAGGGAATGAGAAGACACACTGATCAGATCATCAGCACCCAAAGTGCTGTCAAGACTCTGGGAGGCAACCTGCCAAAACCAAACTTCAATGATATTTTTTTGGAGGTGGATGCTCATTAATTTTAGACAAAAAATGTAAACATTAAGGGTTTAGAAATCCTGTTCAGTTTAGAGAAGAAAATGCCATGCTACTGACTAAGAGGAGAAGGATTGCCTCTCTGAAGTGGGCACCAAGCAGCACCTGTTGGCTGAATGGTGCAGTTACCAGGACAGTGCCCACATGCCTGTGCTGGCCTTCTCCAAAGGACTTTGGACAACCCTGCTAACTCCTCACCCTCACAACCACATCTCTGGAAACAAAACAACTGCCCAGGTCTGGGGGACACTGACAGCAGTGCTGCCTGATTTCCCAAGTGTACCATGGACAGCTCCCTGAGAGCTTCCCTTTGTTCCTGTTGCTGGTCTATGGACCAGTTCAAACAGCTCCAGAGGAGACTGCGGTTTTGTCACATGATTTTGGGATTTAAATTTTCCAGATGTATCACTGCCCTGGGTGCCAACTCCCAGTTTGAAAAGTAATGCTTACAAACTTATTTCCCTTCAAAGACTTGAGGCAGAATTGATGCCTAGATCTCTCTCAGAAAATGAGATCTGGACTTTATTTCATTTTTAAAAAAAGGTTTCCACTAGGGTCTCAGAAGATCAGGACTTTATAGAATCTCAGGTCCTTCAAATATAGAATCTGTTGATTTAGAATATGAATAAATGTTAAGATTCTTTTTCAATTGCAATTTTCAAATATAATTAAGAGAATTTTTATTATAAATCTAGAGAGATAGCTATTTTTTTTTTCTTTCCTGCTCAACACAAGGTCACTGCTACACATAAAGAAGGAAGATAGATTTGGGGCACTGTTTGCTTAAGGGCTAATTCTCATTCCAGATAATGATTAACAGAAGATAAAAAAACGGTGAGATTGAAGAGAGTAAAGCAATTGCATGATAAAATACAAACAGAAAACAAAAAGCATTTGTAGCCAAATAAACACACACTAAGTGGCCAATGATTTCAGAGGATTAGACACTCATAGTAATTATTACATATTAGTAATCAGTAATGGCATGTATTCAATATTCAGCTGAAATGAAATAAGAGAACACACAACTCTCCCACAACGGACATTCAGTTTAGATAAAATGCACTATGCAAAATTTGGTACTAATGAATGCCTATTTGCAAGGTGGTTTTGCTGTCTTTATTAGCCTGAACATTATTTTTGAGCACAGCTGGGATCAAGGATGGTTTGACCTGAGAATTTTGCAGTTCTGAAAATTCTTGGGAAAAGAGATCTTTATTAGAAGTGGACACAGATACCTTTTTTCATGCAAATTAATTCCTCTTCAAGCCTAGCACACATGCTCAGATTTACACAGTACAGCTCAAAGCAATCAGCTCCATCTTAGGTTCCTAAGGCTCTCATTTTAACAGAACTGCCCTGGAATTTGCTTTAGAAGCCTGTTCCACACCATGATTAATCAGAAGGTGCTGCAGTTGTGCAACCATGGATTAGCATGGTGTACTCTGACTGACACTCGCAATTCTAGATTGATCACAAACAGAGGGCTGTTTTCTTCCTTAAACTAAACTGCGTCCTTCCCATACTATTCATTCATCCTCTTGACAGCTATGCTCTAGAAAGAAGTGCTGCAGTCAGCTCAGCTGTATCTATTTCACTAGCAACTCCTTCAGGGAGACACCCACACACACAGCTCCAAACTTCACTGGACCTCACAGAATAAATAAATAAATAAATAAATTTGGATGTTAGATGTTTAAGGAAAATAAAAGTGCTACAGTAAGTGGTATAAATTTGGGAGGAGGTTAAACTACCTGCCAAGACTGTTCGTCACTGAATACCAGAAATACTCCAATTCTACCTGGGTTGAACACGGCATTAGTACATCCTGCTTTGAGCAGGAACTAGAGGCATTGCTCCATACTTGGGATGAGACCTGCAATACATCAACATGAGAGATAAAATTGGAAATCTCAAAAAAGCCTCTCAGTGCCTCTCACTCCCTACTGACAGATGTTGCTTGCTGCAGCTCCAGCTCACTGGGCACCTTGTGTGCACAGCAAAGAACCAAACACCACAGAGAACCAAGGGGGAGAATGAGGGCATCAGGCAGGTACAAACTACAGCTCTCCTGAGCAGAGTTTCTGAACCCAGAATTGACTTTTTTCTTAATAAACTATTCTTTTATGGAAAAAAATTATTAACCTAAAAGTTAAAGCTTTTTATCAAAATGTTACTTTACTAAAAATTTTTCAGTCACTTTCCAGGGTGGGAGAAGATAGTAAGGGCCTATTCACATAATGATTTTCAATTTAGTGCCCTCCAGCCTGTGGTTTAAGCACTCTCAGCTGAAGCAAGGCTGTAATTAGTCTGTACTGCAGCTAAGCAGAAGAGTCCACATAACTACTAAGTACTTTTCATCTGAGGGAAAGTAACATCCAAATGCCCCCAGAATGACAGACTGCATTTTGTGAGCAAACACTGAGAACCTACAGACGGTTTATGGTACAACAGAGTAAGCAGCTCACGCCCAAACGGGATCAACCCCCCTGCTCATTCATTCTCGTAAAAAACAGAAAATATATTTAGTGGTTGAAGGTAGAAACAGAAGCAGGAACCTACTGCCACTGTCTGCTGTCAGCAGCAGGAAGAGGCTGGAGCAGGAGCTTGGCAATGAATGCTCCAGGCAGGAGAAATGGCAGCAGGGAAAAGGTGGCAGAACCATCAGTAGCAGACATAGGTATGAGAAATGCTGTCTTAATCACACCCAAAATAATTCCCTTACTTTTCATGTAAGAACACCATCAAATATAAAATTTAAAAATGTATAATTGTCATTCTTCTGATGTTCTATGACATCCTGCCCTGTTCCTGGCACTTGTTTGCATATGTCACATCAGAGCAGACTGGGGCATGACACTCTGATGCATCATTAGAAAGGACAAAATATCCTGAGTATAAAAATGTCACCAGCACAAGATATGTCCTCTCTTCTTGATCAAAAGACAGCAAAACTGGGGCCTTGGTTTTTTCATTAAATTGGGCCAAGAGAAGGAGAACTATAGACACCATCCATTACATTATTAAAAATCACTTTACAGGAACATAATATAACACAGGAAGTGTTACAAAAGAGCGCACATTTTGGGAAAGACTGAGGAGTGTGTGGAGGAGTACAAGAGATGCATACATTCAGCCATTCAGGTAAGTTACCTGTGGTGCCATTTCTTCACACAGACTCTCCTATCTTTCCCTCCATGTCAAACTACACACATGCCATCTCTCCTCTGAGCTTGCCCCTTCTCTTCCTCTCAGCCAGTCTTCCCAGCCCGCTCCAGAGAGGTGCTCATAGTGCTTACTAAGCTCATAACTTCTATTTTCTACCCCTTGTTTGCTCTTTCCTTGCAATTCCTTTCAGCTGTTTTTGGCAGTTTCTAGTCTCTCTTCCTAGAACACTAGCATGATTCAGTTGTTCCCGTTTTAAAGCACCTAATCTTCAACTATAATTGGATCTCCCACTTCATTTCCTAATACACTTCTTGCCTATTTCTATCCCTCATTGGCATTTTTCTGACTTTGTTCTAATCAAGATGAATGACAGTCTTCCTGAGGTCACAGAAACACCACTCTATTCCCCCTGTTCTGTCCGGTATTTGCATCATACATGACCATGCTGATACTCTTGAAGTTTCATCTTTCAGCAATCCTTCTTCTCCTCTCACTTTTTGAGGTAAAGTTTTGACATTATCTCAGGTAGATTATCCTCACAAATTTTGGCAAGGATCCACAGACATGATGACTTTGGCCTTTATTTTTCCCTCTCATAGCACTTTCCCAGCTGCAAGCTCACAGTTTGTCAGCAGAGAAGGGATCTGAGTCAGAGATCCATCCCTCCACTCTTTGGTTCAACAAAATAAATTTATCTGCATTCAGAAGTCTTTGGCCAGCTTTGGCTCTGTCTGAACACTCTGGCATAATTTATTCAAATCAGCACAGGGTGATTATATTCAGAAATACAAAACAAGGCTCTTAACTACATATAAATGGTATGATAGTAACTTCACAAGAATTACAAAAATACCAATAAAAATTTGTTGATGGAATAAGCAGTAGTGTGACTCAGCACCTGAGTGATAGCAAATTTTCAAAAAATCTTCAGTGCTGCTTCCTGCTATGAATAACAGCTAGTAGGAGGGTGCAAGGAAAGACTATTCTCAACATCTCAATTCCAGCCTTAGCAGCAGACAAAATTATCCAGTGTCTCAATGTACAATTTCCTCTGCATCATCATATAAAACCATTGAACAAAATCTTCCCTACTTGACTTTCACTTTAATAAAAAGTACAACTTCAGAAAAACCCATCTTAATTTGTGCAGAAAACAAGTCTTAAGGCGTGTTTCAGTGGCTTTAACTGAAAGAGCAAAAGCAAAACAAAAAGCATCATGACAGAGTTAAAAACTGCTCAGGCTGTGAAGCCTCCCACAATGAGTGTGTCACCCTCACCTGGAGCAGAAGTTTTCCATTCTGGGGAATGACCCAAAAAATCATTGACAACACATCCCTAACCATGGAATGACAGAAAAATAATTTAAGACACAGCTTCTCTGACTCCGCAAAGTAAAGGAAGTTCTCTTCATTAGACTTAGAGTAAAATGCAGACACCTGTACTTTTGTTAAGCTCTCCTATATCAAAACCAAGATGGAATATGTTTTGTGAAGATTTACAGTGATGAAAAACCCTTGTAATCCACTTACTGATGTTATCAGAGAAAATGGATAACTCAAATTGCATCTCTAGATGTCTAGAAAACACCAAGAATGACTAAAAAGTCTGGAACCGTAGAGTAATATTCTCAAAAAAATCAGGTTGTAACTCCACATTAATTCATGGCAAGGTACTGGCCAGCTATTACAGGGAAGTTGTTCTTCAAAGGGCCTTCAAGAATCCAGTGTATAGGAAAAAAAAATAACACCCATCTGCATCTTTTGTACACCAAAATGAAATGGCCATCACAATTTCTCCAAGAGACAGAATGTGACAGTTGTACAGGACTGCAAAATAAGCACCTTCAGACTCTGATCCATGGGCAGATAGTTTTTTGCAATTTTACCTGGAAATGTACTGTGTACTTTGGGGATGACACCCTGTCAGAACCAGCCTTTGCTACGCTAGCACACCCCCTGTAGCTAAATTTGAGCTCAGAGAGGCTGCACTTTAGCTACTTGAAAGCTCACAACAAAGCAATGGCAATGAAAAATAAATTATTTGTTGAATTTTCTTTTCACTTGCTAGTGCTACAGCTGGCAATCACTCCAAGCTTGCAATTTTTTGGAAATTTTTTTTTGGAAATATTCCTCACTTGCAATTTTAGACCAGCTTCACTACTGACATAACAGAGCACTGCTTGCATTTTGGGCTTTTTTGTTAACAGCACATCTTCATTTTCCTCCAAGATATCCCCAAAACACTTCATGCTTTTTTGCCACTGAAAATAAAAATAATTTTGACTTGGGTTCAACAATACTCCAGATGCAAAATAAGCCAGGAACTTACATGAGACAAATACAAAATGATCAATTTAATTCAGCCACACAACAGAATACCTAGGTATCATTTATGACACATTTAATTGTTACTCGCATTATATGAAGCACTAAAGATATTTATAACAATCACAGACTCATTCCATTCCTTTTAGATTCAATGACTAAGAACACGAGAGGTTTGAAAGTGATGCAACCATCAAGATTTCAGGCTTCTTTAGGAATTTATTTTGCTAGAGAATACGCTATGTAAGCCTACACATTCAGTAGAAACTCCCACAAGTCAGGCTTGCGTGCAGACTCCAAAAGTCATGGTTTAAGAGAACCTGAGTAAACTCTGGAGCAGTCACACAGACTCCCATGCTCCATTTATTGCTTCATTAGTATCATAGCCACAGTCTAATAACTCATATAAAGAAGCTGTCAAAGGAATTTGAGTCAATTATCCTTTCCTTTCTTTTCCCAGCACTAGAACTCCAGGAGAAAGGGCCTGAACCATATATGTGATACATTTCCTGAGAGCTCATTCCTGTTCCCATTTCAAGAGTAAGGTATTTTTAGTTGTCTTCATGGAAGCTGAGCTAGATTTAGTCCACTCCTATTTTTCTCTCCCCCTTGGTCATTTGGCAGCTCATTTAACCTCTCAGAAGCCCCCAGCACATGCTGCAGGTGAAGGGGCAATGTTGTCTTTCTGAGTAAAGTCTCTCAACACAACACTCTGGTGGACCTGTGAAAACCTGTCTCATCACTAATGGCTCATTCTGTCATGTGCCAGGGTGGCATCTCACATTTCAGAATAGAACACACTGTTGCAGATGGAAGAGACCTCTGGTGATCATCCAGTCTGACCAATTTAGGGCTGACCAAAAGTCAGCCTGGATGGTCAGACTGGATGATCACCATGCCCATTTGGGCATGGTCCAAATGCCTCTTAAACACTGACAGGCTTGGAGAATCAACCACCTCTAGGAAGCCTGTTTCAATTCTTGATTACCCCCTCAGTTAAGAAATGCTTCCTTATCTTGACTGAACTGTATAAATTTAGTGCTGTTTAGAGATTTAAATGTTCTGAAATGCTTTCACGTCTGCTAGCTCTAAAATACATTTTTGAAGACACCTCAAAACTTCCCTTTAGAATGCAAGAGATTTAAAGAGATCATAGCAAATTCCAAAATATATTAACACAGAAATGCCACGTGGCAGAACACAGCCATGTCCTCAGCTGCTTGTCTAGGACTTCCTAACCGCAGGAGAAAGGAAATTCAGAAGTGTAGCAGCACGTGAGGAACTGAGATGCCTTTCCCTCTGTACCCAGGTTACACTAACAGGAAGGACTGTTTGAACACCAAAGGTGGCTCCAATGTACAACATTCTAAAAGTGATCTGAGCCCTCTAGTGATGGAGAAAAATAGTGAACTGGCCACTCCTTCGAGTAAGAAAAATTTCTCATTAGACTTAAAGATGAAGCAATTCTAACACTTCTCCAACTCCTTACACAAGTTACATCCTAGCATTTTCCTTATACTAAAACATAGGTAAGAGTACAGCTGAACAATACAGGAATACTGTAGAATTTATTAAGTACTCTTCACCCATTTTATTTTGATCTTGGACATTTTTTCCTTTATGGGAAGTGCTGTGACCCTAATACTACAATAAGAAATCCACTAATAGATTATGAATTGTTAGCTCTTTTCCAATTATATTCCCATTATATTCCCACTACTGTACAAAAGTTTTATAAAAGGAATAAACTAACTGAAGATGAGAGCTGACCACAAAGGCTTAGAAACATTGTTAACACAGATTAACAACCAGATATTTTCTTCTCACTCCATTTTCCAGTTCTTATAATTGACCTAACACTCCCAGTATTCTCAGCCAAAATGAAGCAGATTTGGTTGCCTTTTGAATATTTGGACCAAACAACCCTCCATCCACAAGCTTCTATCAATCTTCAGCATTATACATCCCCTCAGATAAAAACATGTGATAAATTCTGCTCTGTTGGAATAATTGTTGGTTTGGGGTGGCCCAGTCAGCATCCGTGGGCCCAAATCAATCTTGTGAGCCCAGCAAGCCAGAGAGGCACAGCTGGACACGCAGCCTGGCCACTCTGAGCCCCTGCAAGCTGTGCCTGCCATGGATGCACCTCTGCAGCATCCCACTCCCAGTTACATTTGCCAGTCTGTGCAAGGGTTCCCCAAGAAGATGTTCTAATGCTTGTTAAGTGGTCTCATTTATGATGGCAACCACGCCACCAGGCTTCTGAGAACCATATTTTAACTCTGATGTAAAACTTGAGGCCATGATTTTTCCAAAAGTAGGAGAATCCATCTTTTACTGTAGAGAACCCAGGTCATGAATACTTCCTTTAGAAAACCTGCTTCTTGAAAACAAGTTTTCAGGTACAGCTCCTTGGTAAAAAAACCTGCTCTAAGCCTGGGAAAAGGGTGGTTTGTCTCACAGCCAGGCCCCATTATGTGCCTCCAAGATTAGTATTAGCTGAAGGATTTTTAGCAACTCAGTTTTGGAGTCAAGTACCTACTACTGAAGCCTCACTTAAGCATTCCTTTTAATCCATCCCAAAGTGATTAGCAGCACACATTTGAAGAGAAGTCAGCAGACTCCCACTGCAGAGAATTCTGAAAGTCTCTGTGCGAGACCTCAAAAAGAGACAAGATAAAAATATTTGAGATAAGGGGGGAAAAATTATGGATGAACGAACATTGCTAGCAACAACTTAATTAATGCAGGAGTAACAATTAAGATTAAATTTAGATACACAGATGTAGAGCTCGTGGTGATATTCTTAGTTCATTCACAGAATACAAATAAACTAGGTGTGCCCCAGAAATACTGACCCTTTGAATTATTTTGAATTATTTTTAGACTAACCTATGTAAAACAGGCTTTGGTTAGACATTCGAAAATGTCATTTTGCATTCTTTTTAGAGCACCCCAGAGGACAACTTCATGTGTGTAAACAAACACTCTTGGATAGTCCTTGCTCATTCTAATAGGAGCCCCCATTAACCACCTGGAAAAAGATAATGATTACCTATTTAGACTAGGCCTCACTAATTAGCAGCATTGCTAATATAAACAGTTAAATGCTAAGCACTAAAACCAAAACAAAAAAAAGGCAAACAAAAAAAGAAGGTGGCCAGCATGTGAGAGGGACTGTAAGCTGTGCCTGTTACCACAAAGAAGGGCTGCAACAAAATAGGACGTTAAATTAGTTTCAAGAGACTGCAGTGGTGCATGAAATTATTTCTTATGGTGTGCTGCATAGATCCATCCCCTGTGGGAATGCAAACCTCAAACAGAGATAGCCACAGAAAAGGACTGTTCACAGGGGTTGCTTGAATCAAGATGCCTGAAGACACAGGGCATGTGAATTTCACCAACTGCTTTATTCCTGAAATATCAGTTTAAAATACTAATAGTGGTCAAGTTTAGATCACCCTCCATGAACAATTGTGACCCTAATACTACACTAAGAAATCCACTAATAGATTATGAAGTGTTAGCTCTTTTCCAATTATATTCCCATTATATTCCCACTACTGAACAAACTACAGAACAGTTTTTCTGCAGAACTGAGTTCATGGCTAGATTTCCAATGTTATTAGAACTTTAAACCTTTTTCCATAGTACCATTGCACTGATGGGTCAGGCAAAACTGTATTTTCTCCACAGCCACAAAAGCAGTAGCAAAATGAAAGCCCATCAAGAGGAAAAGAACATATCAAACCCACCTCCCAGCAAGCACTATGAATGGAGTTTGTTGTATAGTCTTATTAGAAGAAAACCTGCATCCATGCCTTCTCCTGGATGCCAGCTGCTCTCACAGCATGGGCAATACCCTTTGGGGAGAAGTAGACAGCTGCTTACAGAGCAGTCCCTGCTGAGGCTCACACAGTGACCACCACCAATATCTTTGGCAACAGCCACACCACAATTTACAGGACAGGAAAAGCTGCAAGCCCCAGGGGTGACTGCAGTGACAGGCAAAGCAATTCAGGCCAGGGAACACAGGGTTCCACTCCCCATCCTTCCACAACATTCAGCTTCATCCACACCAGCCTGAGGTTTCTTCTTACTCTCCACTGTTAGGACAGAACAAGTTCCAAACACAAAGCTGGCAAGGGAGATGGGGTTTGCAAGGGGGTAGCACCCCCTCATCTTGAAAATACAAGTGAGTGCAGGCAGCAACACAGGGCAGAGCTGTGCAGGTACCTTCCATGGCACAGGGCTGTGCTGGAGTTTACCCACACCCCAACACCTGCATGCCTGGTACAAGCACACCCTGGCCTCTACTGCTGGCCTGAACCCTCAGTGTGCCAACAAATAATTCTCCACAATTCCCAGGATTGGAATTTCCAGGCAGTAATTGATCCCATTCTCCTCATTAGAGCCATTTTCAGGAGTGCCATGGACCGTCCTTTTTCACTGCCATCCCCAGATATGAACAACACCTTTTTGACATATGTAAACATAACATCCCAAATAACCAGATATTAATAACTACTATTTCTAGGATTGGTTGTCAACATTTAACAAGAAACGTGACTCATCAAATAAAGCAGGAAAAGAGTTTAAGCTTTTATCCAAACAAAGTGGACTATGCTGGCAGATAACCCAAGATATCCTCCTTTTTTCCTAATTTTCCAATTCAATAGAAGGTTAAAAGCGCCTGCAGGACTGTTGTTGATCAAATTCAAGTCAAAGCATCAAACAAGAGATATAGAGAAGAGCAACATCACACAGACCCAGCACACCAGGATCTTAAACTTCACATTCTCCCTTGAGGCCTCACATAAATTCTGGTCAGTTCTTAACTACTGGTGGAGTAATGGTCCCAGATGTCCTGATGTCACTTCTCTGTGTAGAAATTGTATTATCTCAGTGAAGCTAAGGAAGCCAAGAAGGAAAACATTCAAATGGGATCTCTAGTAGGGTGAAAGTTAGATTGAGGGCAGTCCTAAGGCCAAGCTTAAATAGTAAATGTTTTGATGCCCCATCTTCTTGCACGGCCAAGTAGAAGTAGGGCACAGCAGAAGCCTGAGGCTTGGGGAGGTTCAGTCCAGGTAATCCTGGAGAGAAACCTGCTTGAATGGATTAGGGAACAAGCCAGCAGAGCTTTACTGTCCTCTCACAGTCAGTCAGAAACTGTCCAACAGCAAATAGAGTCCAGGGGAAAAAAGACTTCACAAATGTGAAACCAACTACAGGAAGAGTGGAAGTCTCTTTGTAGCACCACAGATACACATGGGATGGTCTGAAATGTTATGTACAGTTTGGAACACACGTTCAGTCTGATGAAAACCCAGGATTTGGGCCATACAGGACTGCCTTCCCAAATCTACAGAAACTGAGTGAGTGCTAAAAGGTAAAATTCAGAATTAAATCCACCTGTTAATGCAGATAAAGCTGATGACTCAAATCACAGGATTGTAAAGTGATGAAATAGAGGCACCAGTTGCTCTAATCTTTTTGCAGCCTCTAATCTGTTTAGATTGATGTATGAAAACACGACAATCTCCAGCAAGGCTAGACCTTGGGAGGCCTTTCACCATTACATTTAATTTAAAAGCTTTATAATGCTAATTAATAAACTCATCCAGCTAATTACACTATATTATTATTACTGAGATAAACCTCTTGTTTGCAAAGCAAGGTCTAGGAAGATAGCAGTATTAGGTGACAAGCATGAGAGATTAATTTCTAAAATATTCCTTAATGTCTGACAAACTTTTAGACACTAAGACTTGCTAGACAGTGACTCAGATTGATCTCACCTTGGATATTTGCCAGGTAAAGGCTAGGTATTATTTCACAGCCCTTTTCCATATTGGAACTAGATAGAATTCAATTATTTTTCCAGTGAAGTACAGAAAACTTTTGCTGAGCATGGTTGATTAAATAAGCTTTTCTAAATAATTTTGTATTCTGAATACTTTCTTCCTATGCATGTGGCCAATGGCTTACAGAAGAGTAAGCAGATGTTATCTTGCCAGGAATGTGGGAAGGAGACAACTTGTGATAGGGCCCAAACCTACCTGCATTTAAATCTATTGCAAAACTCAAAAACTCAAAAACTCAGTGGAAAGGTTTAGACTAATCAATCTCCCATTCACCACAGACAGATGAACACAAAGGATACTGGCACAAAATTATTTGTATGTTACTACTGCCCCCAGGAATTCAATGCTGTTAATGCTGGATGTCCTATAAAGCCCATAAAATGAATAACAAAGCACATTAAACTACTTCATAAATGGCTCTGTCCCTGAACAGTCTCACTATTTATTTTTTAAATTCAAGCCAACTGTTGAAGTTGTCCATACAGATGTAATTCAGAGGACCTAGAAGAGATTTCATTTTTGCTATTGCTAAAGAGAAAACTTCTGACCCTCTCAGTGACATTGTAGAGGAAAGTAGAATCATTCTAGTGGTAATAAAGTATTTCACAAATAGTTAAAATCTGATGGTATTCTTCAAGAAAAATAGTGGGAAAGTATTTACCAACATATTTTTAATTGGGAATTTGATCAAAGTTATAAACAGCATATAATATTAGTCAACATTAATTATTTTTTCATTATAGCAGGTGCTTTCTAAGATGTTTAATTTACAGCATTTTTTACAGCACTGAGAGCAGGTGTAGTACCAAAAATGGCACTGCTTATGTTAGAAGTAAATTATCAACTGCAGATTTTGTTTGTTTTAAAATATGTGCTTCCAGGCAAAAGTAAATCCTCTACATCTTACATTGTTCCTTTCAAGAATGGATGGCAATACTTCTCCTTCCATAACTGAGTCTGCATATGAGAACTTAATCCTGGAAGGTCTGACCTCACCTCTCAGGTTTTCACCCTGGAAAAAGACTCTTTGCATTTATTTTTTTTTTAAACAAACAGCCAAAACCTCAGAAAGCAAAGCAAGAATGCTGGCAAAATGTAATGTGATGAAAACCAATGAAAAATACCTGTTTATACATTTGTTTCCACAATTTTTAATACAATTCTGATAAAGATAAGTATTAATGTTATTTAGAAATGTGTGTTGAGACAGAGGGATGCTGATGAGCAAGTTCATACAACAGGGAAGCATTAGGATTTGGATAATCAATAAACATCAGGCTCCATTCAAAATCTAGGTTAGCATCAGCAAAGACCAAGCAAAACTTTTCATAATACTGTTATGCAATATGTGATGTATCCCTCAAGAAATCATGGATTTTTGTTCTTCCTGACAAGCTCTATTCTTCTGAGGTGAAGGTGATAAATTAGTTAAAAGCACAAAGCAGCCAGGGAAAGAAAGCTTCTTCAAGAAGCTGTGAATCTTCAAGAAGCTGTGTTAGAGCCTGTGCCAGCAGCTCTTGCCAAACACAAGCACAATTAACCAAAGTGAGTCTGCAAAAGTCTGCAGGGAAAACAAAAAGGGGCAGGGAGATAAGGAGATGGGAAATGCTCACCAGAACTCATGTCTGAGCTATGAGACAGCACAAAATAGGGTGGTCATGTAGCAGAAAGGAAAAAGCAAGACTATTGAGCAAAATAGAACATGAGAAAAGATGGTAAATGGATAGAGAAACATTGTAAGAAAAAACAGATTGGTGAAGGTACAGATCTTTGCAAAACCCTGAGGATGTATCACACACAACTTCAGGAAACAAGGCAGCTTTGTGATTGCACACCCAAGAGGAAAGCAAAGCTGTAAGGAGGAGTTAACTGGTGAAGGGACAGCAGCAGATGTTCTCCCTTCAGGGTAGTCATGACAGAGTTTGCATGTCACTGAAAACGCTGTTGGGAGGGCTCTGGTTTGGTTGCAGGGGCAGGTGGGTGTGTGGGGGTGTGTGTGAGTGTGCTGACTCCCCTTGGTGATCATATCCTGGTATCAAGAAAGAATGGTAGGAGAAACAACAGCTATCTGCATATCCCTGAGTTATTAGAGCAAAGAGAGAACTTTTCAAAGCTCAGGAGTAATTACTTTGCACAAAGGGGGACAGAATCATGCAGCTGTAAAAAAACCCAAACCAACAAAACAAAAACCAAACCCACAGCACTAAACAGCCTTCCAGCTAGCAAGAAAGCAACCCCTTGGTACTGCTGATCTTAGGAGTGGCAACACCCAAACACAGGCTGAGGGAAATACATTATTAGAAAGAACTTAGTCAGAAAGATGCAGCATAAAGTAGGAACAAAAGAAATAGAAGAGCACTGAAAACATGCAACTTCACATCGGTGCTGATGCCTTCATGGGCAACCCCATAACCCTCTCCTCTCCTTCTGGTGGGTATCTTTTAAGCCAACACCTTCTCCACAAAGAGCACAAGAAACAAGACCACACAACAAACCCCCCAGACTGCAATTTGCAGTACAAAAGCCAGGATATTTGTGCACAGCTTTACTCTGGGCATCTTCTGCTCCCAGGCAGAGGAGACCCCAGCTGCCATGGAGGTCTCATGTCACCACAGCACTGCAGGAGCTGCAGGAGCCCTAGGAGGGAGCAAACAGCCTCGGGTTAGCTGCGTCTGGTGTTCCCAGCTGCTCTGGGACTCTGCTGCACCCTGTGTAGGCACCCTATATTGGCTGCACCCCATGTGGCCACGCAGCAGGTCAGAGAGGGTTACATGGCCTGTGGCTGGGCACATTTCACCATGTTCCTTAAACAAACCTTGTCTGGTGAAATCCTGCTCCCACAAACTAAAACTAGTTTGTTTTTTGTGCTGAACAGCTGCCTGTGCTTAAAACTCTGCCTGTTTATGGTAATGATGCAAATGGTTAACCAAGGTGAAAAGGTTAAATTACAAAAGCCAACTAAATTCCAGCTGTTTGCTCCTTCATTGTTAACCTCCTCTCTTGCTGCTGCCCCTGCTCCTGAGCCTGGGAACTCACCAAGGGTCTATGCTCTAAACATGCAAGATGCCAGTGCTATGGCAACACAGAACACAAGACGATGGCTAAAAGCTGCAAGGTTCACAGAGACAGAGCAGAGTTTGATCATCCAAAGAAGACCAGGAAGCTCCCCCAGTAGGTGAAGTGAGACTAAGTCACAACATAAAATGAAAAAAGCACTGAAAGAACCCAAGACCATTTGTTCTGAACTTGAGATAAAGCAACAGATTCTGGAAAGTTTCCTAAGAAAGATCAGGAGTCACTTTTTGCCTGTAAGCAGCCAGCCCTCAACCCTTGTACATCTTGGAAAGCTGAGTTGAGACCACTAGGGTCTTCAGCCCAAGCCCAGCAATAAAAGTAGCAACAAATAAATAATCCCAAATGGAGGGACAGATAGCAGAGGGGGAGAGAGATGCATCTATGTGGGCCTTCTCTGTTGCCCTTTAGTCTCCTTCATTTTCAAAGGACAGGATTTTCAAAGCAGGGCTATTTTAAAAAGCAACAGTTACTAGAGAGTCTGCACTAATTGGATGATGTCTCTCCAGAGGTTTTCCAACACTGACATGGTGTTAGTATTCCTCTTAACCTTTTAATATCATAAAGAAGCTTAAGCTCTAAAGTGAGATAAAGTAAAATACACATGATATTAGTAGTTGCATCTAGTGCACTGCAGTGCACTACCAATACTGCAGTATGTTTTTCCCTGACAAAGAAATCACTATCAAATATCAAGGGCTTTACCAAGAAACAAAGCAAATAAGGATGAGAGGGAAGAGGATGGTAAAAAAATTTTTAGAGTGCTGCTGACCCTCCTCTATGCAGGGTATCATGGTCCCCCCAGCATCCCTCTGTCAGTTCTAAATGTGCTCTGCAGACAGGTCACAGCATGAGTCCATCATCTAGCATGCAGCCTTGTGATCTTCCGCTATCCAGAGGCAAAATTTTAGATCTAAATCAGCATTGCCTATCTTACAGAAATAATGAGAAAGAGTATGCCCATTCCATAACTGAATGTCATTCTGCAGTAGCTTCATTGGTCAATCTTATCTTCAGAATTATAAATCTGAGAGACAGATGTATAGCCTGGGAAGTTTTCCATTTTCCTCAAAGAAAAAAAGGCAAAACAGAGACTACTCAGCAGCGCCTGCTCTCAGAAGCCAGAACTATAAAAATGCTACCAGCAGCACTGAAGATGATTTGAGTTTACTTTGTGTAGGGAGCAACTGCAGCAGAGAACACTTTGCTGGAGTTCTAGGGCCAGCCAGCTTCTTGATAACCAATAAATTAAAACGTCCTTTCTGACAGCCATTGTGCAGACTTCTCAGCAGGAAATGTTTGTTTTAACTGAATTTATTTCCTTGGCTCACAGGGGAAGGAGAAAGAGAACTTCTAGCTTTAAATGCACTGTATAGCATGCTGGTAAATTTATATTGACTGGTAGAAATGCATGATGGTCAGTGTTCCTCCACTGTTAGTTGCAGGTGTCCTCACATCTACAAACATTCTGTCACGTGTTTTTTCCCGCGGCTCAGAAAAGGAGAATGTTACCATAAACTCCATTGCTCCATTAAATACAAGGAAGCATCTCTAGCGCTCAAGTTAACCCAAGAAATCCAATATTATCTGTGCCTATATATTTCACAGGGTCATTTTAATGTTGGACAAGTGTGTTATGGGTTTTTTAAAAAACTAAAGCACCAAAACAACAACAACAATCCCTCACCAGTTTATAATAAAGCTATTACTCATCAATTACCTGCTAGAGTACTACTCCACAGCAAATTTTCCGAACAAGAGTACAAATAGGTCTCGAATTTTTCTTGAGTTTATAGTTATAGAATTATCAGAATGCCTGAAGCAAACAAAAATAATACACCAGCTAAGAAAGCTTCTCTTGTTTTAGAAAGAAAAGATGGGTCATGTAGTCATTACAGAGCTTTTTGGCAGGGCTCGTCAAAGGTGCACGACAAATGAGCAGACCCAAGAGCCACAAAACTGTCTTCACCATGAATGCCCCTCAGATCCCCAAGTGTACAGGACCTCCACAGGCAAAGAGATGCATTTCTGCTCACTGAAATAGATCTACAGCATTTTCAATAAAGTATAATTTAAACAGGCATAAGTTCATAATTTCTTTTTCGATTCTGCATGTCAAGGGATCAAACATTGGATTATTTTGTGGAAACTCTTACCTCAGTCTACAATCCAGCCTGTCAGTCTCTTTAGGTGCTCTCTTTAGGATCCACCAAATCTAATACAGGCATGTGGAGATTTGTTGTCTATGTATAAGCTTATCACCTTAGGCTATCTTTATCATCATGAGGGAGAAACAGGCATTTTCAGAAGGAAATTCACCTTACCTGTACCTAAGTTAAAACTTATACATGAACCAAACCTTCAGGGGTACAACATTTCCTAAGTATGGTTTTTCCCCAAGCTCAGAGTATATCAGCCAGAAACTAGTTATGGTCAGAGATGAAAGCAAAGGCACATAACATCAGAAGAAAACAATTTTAAGAAGGTGATGATTTTGAATTTAATAGGTCCTTGAAACTCACACAGCACTTGGGTCAAAATGATTTAACAACACTGCAAGGTCCTTAACCTTCTCAAGCAAAGAGAAGTTAGGGAGTGACTCATCATTTAGCACCAGTTAGAATTAGATTATTCTACCCTGAGACATTAATTCCTTACCCTGTGAAAACAAACATATTCATGTTTGGAGTTCACCATCATATTCTGCCTCCCTGTGAAACTTCACAAGTAGCAATTCTAAACCAGTATTTCCCTACATGACTGCAAATTGGTTTCTCTGCACATTTCAATGATGTGAATTTTCCCTTCATGATGGTTCCTTCAGTTCTCATTCAGAATAAGTAGCATCTGGTGTGGTACTTACTGGGGAACTGATGTCCTTTTTTAATGAATACCAGAAGAGACAGATACACAAAGCATGAGGAAATAATGATTAACTTTCTGCTGCCCATGGTATCCCACAGCTTAGCTGTATTTCATTTAATGATTATACACTCAAGTAAGAGAACAGTGTATTGTTTATGTAAGGACTTTGCCTCCTCTTAAACACGATATGTGACACTTGATGTTATATCCCAAGGTAAAATGAGAGGCAGAGAACTGATTAATCACTGTAAAGGAAATATCTTGGGAAAAACCAAATTGTTCCACAGCTCACTGTCACTTGCCATGCCTAGCTAGGAAAAGCTGGTAGGAATAAAACAGCTATTAAATAAGGCAGATCAGCCTGAGCAAACACTGAAGATACACAACAGCCATCATGGCTTTTCAGACTGGGCAGAGGCAGCAGAGATGCTGCTGGCCCTTGTGAAACTCGGGTCTGGTGAGAAGAGCATAAACTTGTCAGGAGAAATGCCTGAGCTTCAGACCCTGTTCACACTTGGGTAGCGGGTCTGCTTTCCCAGTCCAGCAGCTCCACACCCAGCTCACACTCAGCGTTCTCTGCATCAATGAGGCCAGACCTCTGAATGGATATTATCAGGGTATCTAAAGAGAGAACCCATCAGAACAGACATACTCGTAGTTTCAGTGTCTTTCAACAAGGCTTGAGATCTCAGCCCCCAGGAGCTCTCTCTTAATGGTTTCCAAAATATCAATCTCCAAAAGTCTTTGTTTTTTCTTGTAGAGAGCAAAGAATGTCTTTATGTCTTGACCAAGAGCAGAAAAGGTTTGCAGGAATGAACAAATGAGCCCTGGCACTCACCACTTCGAAGTGGGACTGGTCCTTACTGCACAACACAGCAGAGGATTAGCACCAACATTAACAGCCAAATGACTGTACCAACCTAACAGTACTGAAATTAAACCATTTACCAGCAGCTAACCTAACTCAGATATCTTTATGTCACATTCCTGTTGCTGCAGAGCAAAGGAAAACATCCAGAAATATGAGAACTAATGACACCAAATCTGTACCTGCTCATACTATATTGTTTTATCTCAGCCTTCTGGAATTTCATGCAGCTGTAAAGAAAGAAGAACTCAAAAATCATGGCTCATTGAATCAACTACAGAGGAAGGAGAATGAATGGACCCTTCCCCACTCAATCCTGACTATTTGCAGAGGAAATTGTGCTGAAATAGGGGTTTATCAGATACCTCCAGCTGGGGAAGACCCTGCTGCACGGATCCACTGAAACAGGCACCCACTGGCATGTAGCTGATGCAGAAAATCCTTTCCCTGACTCTGCCAACAGCATCTACTCTCTTTCCCCTTTGGTTTCTAGACTCACTCTAATCTCTCTTGTCTCAAGCTGATTTGGCCCATCCACTGGCAGCCTCCTGGGAAGCAGCTGAATGTGGGGACAAGTCCTGGAGCTCCTCTTTGGGTCCACACTCCTCAGACCAGAGGCTCTGGGCTGTGGTACATTCCCCCACGGTGGCTCTGTCTATCTTCAGCATCTTCTTTTACAATCTTCTGTGGTTAGCACAGATTATGCTCTTCTGAGGGACTCCTGTTCTATCCACCTCCTCTACATTTAACACCTAGTTAGTCTCTAGAATGTTAGCTTTCATATGTACAGCTCAGGCTTTTGTGCAGCTGCTTCCTTTCTCTTCCGTACATTTATTTTTTCATTGTTGTAATTTTAATTTTTCCTACAAACTTTCACCTACAATTTAATTTAGACTTTAAGTTAATGAAGTGTTCAGTTTATGAAAAGCCTTTTTTGGTTACACAAAACTTCTGTTGACCAGAAAAATTTAAACTACTTGCTGATTGAATTCTTCTGCACCAAGACTGTGCTTAATAAAGCATTTCCCCTCTGCCTATCCCACTGGTTTAATATTTGACATCAGCCCAAGTGTCAACTCTCCAGTCTGTGTCAATGCAGTTCACCCCCTCAGCTTTCCTACCTGCTTGTATGACCTGTGTTGAGCATAATTACATAATGGCTAAGAAGCAGCAAAGCACAAGTGGCTTGAATGTCACAATCCCTAAAAAAACAGTTTTGTAAAAGCTTTAAAAATGTCAGTTGGTTAGTCAAGCACAAAATTTAAAAAATAAGAGCTTTGAGTAATTTATTGCTTTACAAAAGAATCTCTGCCTTTAAAGAGGGCTTTGCTCACACATGTCCTCTCTTAGGAACCTGAGCTCTTCTGGGCAAGAACAACATTACACTTTGTTCAGAATATTGAATTTTGTTTTCATTAATAAATACATGTGAATAATAAAAATGTAGTTGCTGAAGTGCACTTACTTTGAATGTGCCATTTGTTCCATCTAACACCTTGACATTAATGCTAAAGCATTTCTTTTTCTTCATTGTAATAATTATTCAAAGAAAGGCTGTCACAGAGTACATCTTCACTCTAACTTGAACTGGAAAGAATAAAATTGGATGGACAGAAGCAAAGCCAGTGACAGCCATTTACTGCTGTGGCTTTCAGCACAAGCCTCCATCCATATCTTTCATTGGAACAAAAGAGGGATATTTTCTGTTCACCTGAATTCATTTCATTACAACATGCAGCAGAAAACTACTAAGTTTTATGACACATGTGAAAAACAGAGAGATAATTGATGAAAATAGTCTGTTTAATAAGTATTCTGCTGCCAAATGATTAATGCAGTGCTAGGAAAAAAACCCTCACAACCTGGCACACTGAGAACATTCCGTTCACACAAGGCCTAGAAAATCTCTTGAAGTGATCTTTCTATGCACCAAAATTAGGCTTTAGTTTTTGAGGTGCCCTGCTAGAAAGAAAGATTAATCACTTGTACCATCATATTACAGCAGCACAAAGAAGGCAGCACAACAGTGGACATGCTGAGGGACCGTGACAATCTTCCTTTGCTACAGTTGGCCTGATTCAAAATCAAGCTGATCCAAAGTAAAGCAAAGTAGAAGCAGAAAGGGAAGCCCTTCTCCAAGTCATTAAAAGCACACTTTCTTCAAACTTAGAAATATACCATTTTAGAATTTAAAAAAAATTGGGTTTTGTCATTAGGAAAGCCTATCTCCAGCCTGAAGCAGAAAGCCTATCTTTAAAACAGAAATGTCCTATTTCACACTGGGAAAAAAGTTGTTGTTTACTTTCAAAAAACCCTAGAGGAATGTGTGATTCATTGGTTGTTTACTTTAAAAAACTTAAGCCACTAGAGATTCATCTATTGCTAATTCAAAAGCTGGCACAATTAATGCAAACACTTGTTCCACAGTAGTATAGTTTAATGGGAAGGGGGGAGAGGGGGGAAGTCAAAGGATTATGAAGAAGCAAATATTTTCTGATAATCTGACACTTAACTGTCCTTATTTTTGAAGTGCATTTTCATAACATTTGAAAGCTAACAGAAATCACCACTTTTGTGTAGGCAGTGGGTTTAGGCAGAGGGATGCGATTTGGGAAATTTTTTACGGCAAGAGAATGTTTTTTACTTAGAAATAGGAGTTTTATATGTGCACAACAGATTTTTGAATTGCCTGATAAATCATACCATTCCTCTTAATAGGGAAATAATCACACCTTTTTCAGTCTCTGCAAAGGGTAGGTTTCACCACTAAGTTCTAAGGACCAGGCTTTCCTGTTCATAGGGGTTTTAGAACCTTATCACTATATTATTTTGTCTCATGACATCCACTTGTAAAGATTCAGTCACCACAACTCATCCACAACTCTGCTGCTCTAAGACACTGCCTGCTCTGCCTACAAGCAAGAAAACTTCTGTTTCTGGCTGGGGTACTGCATGGCCACTGAAAAGAGCACATCAAACATAGCATCACTGGGAAAGGCCCCCTAACCCAGATCCCCCCTGGGCACGGGGGTGGGATGTGGTGGGATCTGATGGGTCGGTGGGATGTGGTGGGTCACTGTGACATGACCAGGACACAGCACTGACCCAGCCCTTCACAGCCCAGGCTCTGCAGTCCAATGCCTGACACTTTCCCAGTCAGCTGCTGTGAATTAACTGGATCTTCTCCTTCACTGCACAGAAATAAATGCCAACTGACAAAGAAATCCTGGCTTTGTTGATGGCTGTGTTGCCAATCAGGGGAGAAACAGCGAGGAATCTGAGATTTTTTTTAGCTCAGATCTCCTCCTTGGACCAGGGAATGACCAACCTAAGCAGCCATTTATACTTCTTCAAGAAATCTTTATAAGCTTTTATGAGGAGCTGCAAGTCTTTACCAAGACTTTTTGAAGACCAACCAAGTTGAAAATAAACATGCCATACCAAAAGTATTAATCAAAACAACAGGGAGCTAGAAGAAAAACTTTACAAAAAACATACAGGAGTCAGAGAAGAATCTGAAATAAATTTGGAAGTATAGCTGGCAGTGTTAGATATCAAGAAGATTTTTCGCCAAGTATAGAAGTGGATTCAGCCAAGGATGAAGAAAGATCATTTCAGAAAGGAATGAGAAATACAGCCACAAAGGATGGAAAAGCAATCCAAGCATTAAATGAATACTTACATGTTTACAACAAAGATGCCTAAAAGTCTGTCAGATGACACTGGCTATATATCTGCTATCATGAAAGAATTCAGAAGCAGTTAAGGAAAAGCATTTAGCTAACTGGAGCAGTGGAAATGAAGGACAAGACCACTGGAGAGCCTCAGCTGCATGACAGCCCAAGCAGGCTCAGATTGAATTTGCCAGGCTCATCAGTGCACAGCAGACAGACTCAGCCCGGTGACTGCAAAGCAGCCCTTGGAGACAGTGCCCAGCAGTGGCACCACTCTGCCCACTGGAGCCTGAGGAAGGAGAAGCCTGACCCTCACAGAAACTGATGACAAAGTGATACCAATGATGCTCCTTAAAAAATTAAAATTAAATTAAATTAAATTCACTCCCCGCAGCTTCAGTTGGTTTGATCATGCATACAAACACCCAGGTGGGCAAGACTCATGTTGATGTGAATAGTACAATTTTTAAAGGGAAAATTCCACACAATTCAGCCTCTTAGCAGTTGCAGGGTGTTTCATGTGTGTTCATGCAGACAGTGATGCTCCTTAAGAGCTTTAGCTTTATAGTAAGTCTGTTATTGCCTTCACACTAATGACTCAAACAACATGATTACAGTATGGAAAACAAGAAAAAAATGTTTAATAAAAAACAACAAAACTGGTTCTCAGCTCCAATAGGCCCAAAAGCTCAGAAGGAAGACTGAGTGAGCTAATATGTAGTGAATCATTCGCTTAATGAGTTTAGCCTCCTCCTGTTTGTGAATTGTCCAACAGCACTTGGCAGTTTTCACATGCACTCCTTCTTCAGACTTATTTGCAAAACATCTCTTTCAAATAATTCTGATATTCCAGATTGCTCACAAGAACTGCTTTGTGATCACACAAGATTAAAATAAATAAATAGGCCTATCTGTTTTGCCTAGTGTTGCTCACACAACCCACTTTTCACTTCACAGATTGGACAGCATTTAGTCTCAGTACTGGGCAGGTCTGTGTCCACTGGCTGAAAGTTCAGTTTTTATGCATTTCTCTATACACAGATTTAAAATCTGTATTTTCCTGCACACATCCTACATAAAATGGCTCTGAAATTAGTTCAGCTGGTTAGAGGAGGGTTTTGAGTTCCTTCATTTGCCCTTCATTTAAGAGCTAGACTCAATGGTCCTTCTGGGTCCCTTCCAACTGTGACTATTCTGTGGTTCTAGAGCTGAAAACCATTTAACAAGTGTCTAAATGACAAAGAACAAATATACAAAGTGTTTTGTTTAAAACACTATGATTTTATCTGCTTTCACATTTTAAATTATTGTCTTGAACTGTGTGGTCTCTCATAGCATCCTGAAGGCTGAATACTGAATGTGTAGGTGATTAATTTTTTTCCCCCCACCCAAGCAGAGCATCACCCCTGAAGCCACAGGATTGTTCCTGGGAATGCAGGCACCTCACCTGTGCTACTGCTATGTTAAAATTTACTGTATTGATAACTTTAGAGTCTTATTTTGTATACAATAAATGATATTTATACAAACAGTAAGTATCAGAGCAAAGACAACAATCCCTGAAATACACCTTCACATGAAAGCCTGCAAATATTTCAATGTACTATATAAAGTAGAACTATGTGGAGGCTAAAAGCCCACCAGAAACCACAATCTGATGGTGTGGACCCCTGATCCACCTTGAGATGAGGCCTTCATCAGTCAGACAGCTGACCCCATCAACCTAACTTTGGAAATCAAACCTGTTGAACAGGTATCTCTCCTTTCCCTTTACATAGGTTAAAAGGATGAGATGGAGAAAACAGATTTGTCAAATCATGCAGGATTCAGCCTGAATCATCTCCATGTGTTTCACAAAATTATTCCTGAAAATATCTTAGTCTTTGTAGAGAAGAATAAAGGTGTTTCATGCAATCCTCAGATTCATGGGGCAACTAAATATTTGTTTTTTCACTGTAAGCTATTTATGTATAAGATTCTTCATGTTTTGGATCTAATCACTTTTACAGTTTCTGTGGGAGAAACTAAGCTGGAATTTCAGGCATGTCCTACAAATATCTCAGGCAGCTCACTCCAACTTAAACATTATTTTTACTCTTATGGTGCCCTCTCCTTAGTACCAAGTTAGACTTTTAAAAAAAAAAATTCTCTTTACAATTTCATACTTCTTATTTCTGACAGAAAGGAGGCAGAAGGGTTCTGCATTTGCTGAGAATATAAGAATCAAGCTAGGCACAACTTCTCTAAATTACAATCTGCTTTGTCAAATATCTAGGCATCCTCAGCTGATCATGTTTTAAATAGGGCTGGCTCCTTTTAAACAAATCACTCGAAAGCCTGGTTCAGAGTTATTTAAAGTGGCTGGTATTTTATGACGCCACAAATGCTGCACAATGCAACTGCTGAGCTTTAAAAACGCAGAAACTCAAAAGTGGGTACAAGAAACTACCATCTGTCTCTAGAAACAATTATCATCCTGCCATCTGTCTATACACTGGATAATGTTTTTGCTGTCAATAATATTTGATTGAAAAAGCTCTTTATGGATACTAAGAAGAGGAAACCATTTTAAGAAAAACAAAAATACATTGCTGATCATTCAAGTTTCTCTTTTCCACAAGAAAACCTGCCATTGCACTGTGCTCTACTGTGAGACAAAACATGAAGAGTACATTGCAATGATATTGGTCCCCTTTGTAAATGAGGTGGTGCTTCTTTACCATTGTTCCATTCTTTATAAACGCCTTACTGTAAAAAATGCAGGAAAAGTCCAAAACCTAATTCAAACTGGGAATAAAAGTTAATGCATTGTTTTTCCCCACCTATAAAAATAAAATCTTTTAAATGGGGAAAAAATAATTTTGTGATCTAATTCTAATCGTTTATTAAAACAAGTAGCAAAAAGATTTCAGACAATAAGTAAAGATCTCAGACAATGAGTGACAGATGAGACACATTTAAATTAAGGACAGATGAAAGGCAGGGACAGCTGCAGGTATGGGATTGTACCTTTTATTTGAATTTCATTTGGGGAAGTTATGGGTTTGGGTGATGTGGTAGTGGTTTTTTTCAGTGAACATCATGTTTCATGCAACATTTTAAGAGAATTAATAGTATTTTAACAGATTATCAAAAATTTTCCAAAATGCAATGTGTACTGAGAATGGAAGTTGACAATGCATTAAAAGACAAAAAGGCAAAAAGTTCACTTGTCCAGCAGCAGCACCCACCATTATCGTGGAGGGGCACAGGCAGATTATGTCAAGTGTGCTCTGTAACATGCAGAAAGCAAGTGCAGAAATCCCTTACTTAGAAAATCATAGTTATTAGTGAAAAGCTGAATAAGCATAGCTGTATTTCAAATGGGCTTGAGCACAGCAGATGTTCCCTGGACTCTTATGACTAAATCACAAAACTTGTCCTAGCCTGGAAATGCAGAAAACATGAATGTAGACTTAATTTGGGGGAGGAGAGGAGAAGAAGAGAAGAGAAGACAGCATAACAGCACAGAGCAGCTGGATTTCCCGAGGCACGTATTTTATTCATAAGTGTAAGCTGGTGAATAATTCACAGGCAGCAGCACAGAGCAGAAGCCAGTTAAAGAACCCTACTGGGGTCATTCCTAGACTTGGCTTTGCAAGTTGTGCCGAGTTACTCCAGCTCTTTCTACAAACATTCCTCCAGTGGAACTGAAAGCAGAGAGCTCAGCTGTTTTTACTCCAGATCCATAAAGTGGTGATACTCTTTGGGAGAGTTACTGGGAATTAATAAATCAGAGTAGCAAAGAAAGGTCTTCAGATAGTTTTCAACCAATTGTCTTGGAAAAGCACAAACACATTTTATCAGAAAAGCTTTCACCAGCAGGCTCCAGTTTTCAGCATCCATGGAGCTGAAAACTGACCAAATAGGCCAACAAAACTGCTGAAGGCAACCAGTGTGGTAAAACAAATGGATCTGATTGAGTGGTTTAATCTGCACATTCCTTCTGAACTGAGCTGGAGAAAACCACATAGTGATCTGGAGCTGGATGAATAGGCCCAGTTGCTAGAACTATCTGTGAATCACCAAGCCATTCCCCAGCAAGCTCCACTCACTAAAGGCATGAAGGTGGAAGAGCAAAATGTTAAAATGAAGAAGAATATCACTTGGAGATATTTTACTTTGAGTTTTTTTCATCGCTAAATGCAAACTAATCACCCTGGGTATTTTTTTATAAGAATAGCAAATTATATATAAGTAGTTCAGATGAAGCACCTTCCCTACATTTTCACTATTAAATCACTGGCTAGTTTATGATATTTACCCTCTAGGCCACAACCTATCATTTTCTTACTTCTTCACTCCAAGGCAATAAAAGGAAGAAGGATTTATGCAAATAAGCTCTGTCCAAACTTGTATCACAGCACAGTTCTTCAGGTTCCAAATTCAAAATCTACACACCTTCCTCACATATGGCACTTATCACATCACACCATGAGTAAGCATGCTGTGTGTTAGATAAACTTTAAGATTACAAAATCCTAACATTTTGTTTTAGTGAAAATAATAGTGAAGCTTGCTGCAAAGGTCTAGTGAGCAGAGCATTCATCTTCCCCATCACTTTGAACTGAGGAGAAGGACACAGCCTTCTCAGTTCCTTAATTCTTCTCACAAGCCCCAGTTTTCCTTCATAGTCATACCTGTAATTCCTCTTGAGTTGAAAACTAATCAAGCCAGTCTGTAGAGAAAAGGGTAGCTTGATAATAGAGAGGAATCAGACTGAGCTAATAGCACAACTAAGAGAGCAAGATAAAACCAGCCTTTCTGGTATGGAAACAGGAATGGAAAAGGGATAAAGAATGTTTTTTGCCTGATGCTTTTCTTCAGACTCATAATTCTGAAAATCTCTTGGAAATGAAAGTGGAATAGCGGCAACAGCTGTAGGAATGCTGGTCTGTACAGCCTGCGACACAACACCAAATATCACAGCACTTCACAAGCGATAGGCAAGCTGGAATGTCCCCATGCAGCACTCACAGAAAGAGCTAGAGGCCTTTATTTCAGTTTAGCACCACTGCCCACAGGAGATTCACTCTGCCTGGGCAGCTTCACTATAACTCTTCCTTGCCCAAGAAAATCAGCTCCTGAATTCATGACTGCAAAAACAAGTTTCCAGTGTGCTTTGTGCACTGTTTCATTGCTCAGTTCAAGTAGCCAACATGATTGCCATCAGCACTAGGAGAGAATGGAATGAAAGTGAATGCTTTGATGCTTTCCCACAGTCATAGACCTCTAGATACTCCTGAAAGAGAGGATAGTTTGGGTTTTTCCTGACATTTTTGCAAGAAAACATGAAGTATTCAGGAGTGCCATAATGCAATAGTGAGGTTTCTGACTCCACTCTGTCCCTGTCTGCGCAGACTGGAGTCAGCCAGCAGCTCATGGGAAGCACTGAGCCTCCCCATAAAGGTCATCTCCATCTTCTCTCTGTCCAGCAAGCAGCAGGGACAACAAAGCAAGATCTCCTGTGCACTTCTCTAGGTACAGGATTCAGTGATGTGTCTGCTACAGAGCACTTTGTATCCACTAAATAACCATCCTGATTCCAAAAGATTCAACCCATAAGTGCAACTGACTCACAAATGAAAGCAGAAGAGGGCTAGGACAAGTAATAGGAATTTTCCCCTTCCTTTCCTTTGTCATTCCATGCTAATTATGAAGTTCAGATAAGCTAAGGATTTTATGATGTTATAACAGGAGGGATTTAAAGTCCTAATTTTTTATTCCAATCTCTCTCAGAAGTAGAAAATGAGAAATCAAAAAGCCAGTTATTTTAAGAATTCATAAGTTATTGCACTCTGCTGCCCAGTACAATGAACTATTCTCAGTTCATGTCAGTTGTTAATAAGACTTTACCATAATATAGCAACTCAGCATGATTAAAAATACACCACAAAGGACATTCACCTCTAAAAATAGCTATTAAAAAAAATGGACAAAGTCAATCTGAAAATAGATAGGGGGGAAGGAAGAGAAGCAAAATAGATTAAGTAGGGCAAATCATACTGGATGCCAGGAAGGAGTGCATTATTTCAAGTTCGTAAAACATTTTAAAACAAATGTATAAGTAAAGCATGCAATAGCATATTAATCCAGTCAGAGTCATACACAGTCACTTATTTTGAACCAAAAATAGCAGAGGTTCCAGCTCACTTCTTAGGGATCCTCACAATGGCTTCATTCATGCAAGATAGTGACAACTGTGGCATTAACAAATTAAGGGTGTCTGTGTGCATTAAAGACATGAGTAGTCTTGCCCACTGATTTTAGCTTTTAAAGTTCACATACACAAAACCAAAAACAAAACAAAGAGACTAACAAAAAAACCAACCAAACAAAAGCTGAACACACAAAAAACACCAAATAAACAAAAGAAACACATACATCCCTCCCAAACCCCCCAAAAAATCTGAAAACAAATCCCACCACACAAATCCTGTAGCTTTACTGGGATAATTCAAGCCAGCTCCAAAATTGCACCATGGAAGCAGATTTCATTAAAAAAAAAAACTCAAGTCCATCTTTCCTGAACTTAAGCAGATACCCAAAAACTCTGCTGGTTCAGTGCCAGAGCACCCAGCACTTGGGCTGTTCACCCATGATATAAATGCACTATTGCACCTATTGATTGTGATTGCTGTCATACCACAAAGAGCTAAAGGCAGTGCAAGTATTTAATGGGTTTAGTACTATTCTAAGGTTTCAGAGGAAATACTGGAACATACACTTCTTCAGAAAACATCTGTACAAATTCCAAAACTATCTAAAAAAATTATTGTTTTTTCTTCTTCCTTGGAATTCATGTACCAAAAGATACAGAGTGTCTAAATCTATCTGGACTCATCCTGTCTTATTAAAAGATCTTTATTCAACATTCAGCTGTGAGTATTTCCATGAAATGTACTTTCCCTTATGGCTTCCTTCCTGTAACCAAGTCACTTGAAAATCAAGTTTAGAATAAAGATTTTTTTGGTTCACAGTGATTAAAACCAGCAAGAACAGCTAAATTGTTTGAATGCCAAGTGTGTGCAATTTTCTTGCAAAATCCTTAGGTCTCCAAGTCAGAGGGATTTAACTTTCACAGAGGTTGCACAGCTGCTTCCAGGTTTATTCAGTGCCACAGCTCAGCTCCACTGGGGGGAAACAGGAGCCAAGAAGAGGGGAGGTAAAATTCCTCCAATGCAGATACTCAAGAGAGATTCAGTGATTCCCTCCTACAGACAACCTTCTCAGACATATAGTGAAATAAAAAAAAAAAACCACAACATTTTGGACAGCTCCAGTGAGTCTAACCCCTGTAATGTTACCAGTGTGAGAGCACATGAACTATGAAGTGACAAGTATTTCAATAACTTGCCTACCTTGAATATTAAAAAAAAAACCCCAACTTTTATGGGATACAGGAATACATTTAACTAGACCTATAGACATCCATTGGCTGTGATGGACAAAGTATGCAACAAAACCTACCCCAAACAGCACACCCTGTCACCCCAATGTATTTTAACTTCCAAAAGAAAGGTTAAGCTTCAGAAAGATCTTATTAAGTCTTGTAAATACTACTCTCACCTCAACAGTGCAAAGCTCATTTTCTCTTCTCTACTGATATGGATCTATTGAGGCAATTGACTGGATTGAAGTCCAGTCATTTAAACTGAGCAAACAGTTTAGTGAAAATGCTGATAGGTCCTGCCAGATCCTTTGGCCTTTGCAGGGTGTAGTAGTCTGGACTTAGGTCAATGAGTATGTTACTATTTGAGCATCTTAAAAGGCCACATGTTGGTAGGAAATGGAACTGTCTCAAGCTTGGTGCATTTCTTGAATTGTAGCAATGGGGAACAAAGACACACAGACCTCCTTCTTGCTTGCTCCAAAGATCATTAATTGCAACAAGCCAGGCCTTTCTTAGTTGTAAACTGAACCAAACCAAGCAGGCCTGGCTGCCTGCCCCCACAGTGTCCCTGCTCACGTGTCCCTCTGCCCAAGCAGTTTTCTCACCCCGCGGTGTCCGCGCGTCTCAGCAGCTGCTGCCCTGCACACAGGGTGAGCACACCCCAGCTGTGCAGCCTGTCCTCTATTATAGAACCCACCCTGCACCTCACTGTTAGCTGAGCCTTCCCCAGAGTGCTTGTGGTGAGCAACACTGAACTGAATTCAATAGGGTTTCTTATCTCACACATTGCATAAAATGTCTGAGCTACAATATTTATAGTTTGTGCACCAGAGCTTAATCCAAAGCCCATTCAAGTCACAAGAAAGGTACTCACAGATCTGAGCCAATTGCAGATCAGGTATCAATTGGTATATTAAGTCTGATTTTTCTCCCACAGCAAAAAACAGCAAATATGCACTTCTGCCATTACTGTTATCTTTGCTTAAAACCAGAATTCAACTGCTTCAGCATCAGAGGCTGGAAACATTTGTTTATTTCTGTGCATACCACAACAAACATTTTCATCTTCACAATTACAAGCTGATAGAAATTTCACAAAAATGAGGAAGTTAATTAAGACATTTTGATGTGAAAACTGTTCCTATTAAATCCTTGAGAAAATGTTTTTGGTTTATATTATATATCTCAGAGTTTAGACATTAGCAAAGGGGATAGGTGAGTGATGCAAAAATTACCAATGGTATCAAAAGGATCGCATGAAGGTTTGTGAGTTAAACAATGCTATGTAACCAGTAACTACCTCAAGAACTTCACCTTTTAGGAGAGCTCTGTTAAGGACATAGAGTTTACCAAGCAGGCCAGATGAGATCAGTCCACCAGCAAGATCACATATAGGCTGGATATATTTGCTGGCTTTCTGATGGTTCAAGAAAAAATCCAGAAATGGCTTCTTTGCTGCCTGAGAAAGTCTCTGTACTCCTGGAGTAATGCTGCCATGGTGAAGAGAGAAAAGCAACTTCATGTAGCAAGCAGAAGAGGACACCAGGAAAATTAAAGGAAGAAAAATGCCTGCTGCTGTTACCTGTGGGGCAACAGGGTTATCCACTGCCCTTCACCTGCATCCCCTCTATATCACCACTTATGTCACAACAAACACAATCTCAGTCAGAATGGTGTCAGGAAAAATAAATAGAAAAGCATGTTTTGTAATCATCACTCAACAGTCATTCCTGACTGGTGTGATTATAAACCACCATCTTTAACAGGTTGGGGGCACTTTTTTGTAAGTTACTGGAACTTCTCACTGCACTTGGTAACAGTCCCCTCATCTGGGTGAAAAGGCCACAAGAGATGGAGACATCCTGCCATGTTTGTTTACACAGGGATGTAGCCCTTGCAGTCATGTGAAAGAAACGTTAATGCATTCTTTCAGCTCAATAAAGTTGTTTTTTAAGAATTCAGAGTTCAGGACTGATGAAGTTCAAGTTGCTGATATGAAAGACAAAGCCACTATGAAGTAAAGAACATATAATCACATGTATATATTTCCCCCTCCCCCCCCCCTTTAATTTCATCTCTTTCTTGTAATATGAGAAATTTTAGGAACCTCTGCACAAAAAGGAAACATTTCCCTCAAAGGATTATTTCCTTTTTTCAGCAATATAAATATATCTATTTGCACAAATACAATATTCTTATATCTTAGCAAAACATAAAACTGATGCAGCTAAAAAAGAAAAAGTGAGATCTTGGCTATCAGCATTGTCACTCTAATCAAGAGTTCCAAATCCACCCCCATCCCCCTATACCACAGTGGAAAGATGTTCTGTTTATTTTCTTAATGCAGGCTTACATGCCCCCTGGCTATTGGAATACAAACACAAAAGCAGATGCAGCGTTAATTTAATTCTGTAGCAAGTTTTCAGTGGTGCAAGAGCAACATCAAAGACAGACTACGAATATCAAATTAAAGCCATCCATCATTCTTCTTGCACCACATTGTCCAAATGCTTCACCAATATCAATGAGGATTTAACTGTCACCAGCAAGTGGAAACGCTGGTAATGCAAGCCTAAAATTAGAGTAGATTTGAGTAAATTGAATGATTATTAGAGGGGGGACATGAACACAAGCTTCAATCCAGCAAATTTAAAGCCTGTAATCAATCTTCACCAGGTAATCACCACCCATTTGTCACTGAAAATATTGATGCTTTGCTGGATTACAGGAGAATACCAAAAAGCTCCTAACTTCATTAACATGAAAGTACTAAGCAGATCAAGTCTAATTCAGGATAGCACCTACCCCAGCCACATACCTGCTCTCTCATTTTATCTGCAAGCCTCAGCTTCCCCAGATGTCTAATGTATGATATAATATACCTGCCCTTTGTGGAAAGCTGTCACCACTCTGAAGCCTGCAATCTGTGCTTTCTGTGTATCTCCACTTTTATAAATGCATAGACAAGTTTTTGGGAAAGAATTATAGAAAGAGGATATTAAGAGCAATTAACAACTCAAAAATAATAGCAGGCTAAAAGTCTTGAAGCCATTGAAGGAAACCAGTGTTGAGTATTGTCCTTTCTTTCCCACAGCCCAAAGGATGCACTGAATTGCACACTTGTCTTTATAGCTGATGATTCTTCACATTTGAGACTTAGCCCATTAAAATACTGCATATTATCTCTAGCATATAAGGGGGTACATAAGTATTTTTGCAAACCTCCTGTTAGTTTCACAGCTTGTGAAGAAAATCAAGACAGGCTTCATAACACCCTGTGCAACAGTCTGACCCTTTGCCACAAGAGTGGAGGAGGACCTGGTGCCAAGGAACAGCACTGGAAAACAGGAGCTAACTGTGTCAGTCAAAGACATCTTCCAGGGTACAACCAGAGGGAAAATCAGTGGGGAAGTTTTGTTTAAAAAAATAAAAGTATCAGCTATTGTCCTGGGTTGCACGTGCTCCATAGCCGGCCCTGGGGCTGCAGGAGCCACTCTGAGGAGAGCTGGGGGTGCCCTCGGTGGTGATGCCTTAGGCAAAGTGTATTTAATAAAGGGCAAAATGCCACTGGTTATCGGGGTACAAAGTGTGAGAAAAGCCCTGCAGCACCAAGCAAGAGGGGGAGCTGTCCCAGGCCCCAGCAGAGCCTGCCCTGCAGCACAACCACCTCCCATTGCCACTGCTCCTGAGCCTCCCAGGTCTGGGGGCAGAGAGGCTGGGAGTGAGGGGCTGAGATCAAACCTGGGACAAACTGGAGAGGGAAGGTGCTCAAGGATTTTTGTCTTTTCCTCTACCATCCTACTGCAGTTTTGACTGGCAATAAATTAAATTAATTTGCCCCAAGTCCGGTATGTTTTGCCTGTGGCAATAATTGATAAGCAATATACCTGCCTTTACCTCAACCTACAAGATTTCTTATCTGATTTTGTCCCCATCTTGCTGGTGTGGGTCAGGGGGAGATGTAAGAGAGCAGCTGGGGGGGGTCTGGCAGCCAGACAAGGTCAGCCAAATCTGACAGCACAGCTGTCTTGTAAAAATCCTCATGCCTCCTGCCTGAGGATGAAGACTCTGAAAGCAGGAGAGAACTGGGAGGGAGGGAAGCACATGTTCTGATTATTCACCACCATCCAGAGAGGGACTTCAGGCCTATTTCAAAATTTTGATAGAATGAAACTACAGCTTCAGAAATTATGCAAAATCACTCACCCACACACATACACACATTCAGACACTTAGGATGTTTTTCAAAGAAAACAAACACAAACCAAACTCCACAACCTAAACTGTATGAAGACAATAGATCAAAATCCATATTGAATTCTTTGACCTTTGTCACTGGAAAATAAAGTTCTGATACCAAGTATTTATCAAGCACTAAAGTATCTGGGAAGTGTTATCCCAGTGTACATAAACAATGCAAAGCAAACTGCAATCACAATTTAAAGTTCAGTTTAAATTTCACTTATATTTGGAGCTGGCTAAGCTATGCCACTGCACAAATCACAATTGTTACAGTGGCTGCAAAAGCAACATTTCATCAGATAAGCCTACCATCTTCAAAAGAAAGAAGATGAATTACAAAAATCAATTTTCCACTCATTACAGAAAGTGTAAGGATCACTAAAGATTGCCATGACTGCCATAGTGCTTTCTGTAATTTATACAACAATTTCTCGGTTTTTCATGGTGGACTGTCACCTATAAGACAGCATGCAAATGAAGAACATAAAAATAATTCAAGCAACGCTTCTGAGAACAAAACTGTTGCAGGGAAAAAAAAAAAAAAGGCAATTCTTGGAAAGAGATGTGAAAATGCAGACAAAACCCCATAGGTGGTTGCTACAGAAACAGCCAAAGTGTATCACACTATCATCTGCAGTTATTCATACAGATCCCTTAACTGAGACAGCAAATTAAATAGACCCCCTTCTCCACAAGAGAACAAAAATGATAGATTGCAGTAAAACAAAATCTTTGTGTACTGCCATCAATACATCAGTTACTCTTTTAAATGAGAAAACAATTACAGACTTGGCTGAGAAGTAAACTTTTTACCCCTCTGTGGCTCCTAACACTTCAAATCCTGGAAGCATTGATATGATTTTCGTACATATTTGTCACTAAACAGCCAAAAACCAGTAAAGCTCTTTTAGAAATATTTGAAGCATAAAAGTGCAGCTAAATCAAATTATTTAAACTTTTGAAAATATCAGTTACAAGAGGTACTTCCAACAGTATATTTCAGAGACAGCCTTCTAACAGTAAATAAACACAAAAACAGCATAAACACTTGCTTCAAACTACTCAGTTCATTTTCTTGATGGTCTAGTAAATTGTGGTACAGAAAAATCATCAGTTTGGAAGATGAGAAACATTTTCAGTAACTTTCATAGTTTACAAAAATAATTTCACAATTAGAGGACATAATTTTATTAGTCCTGAATGCATAAAGAATTAATGCATGTCCCCTAAGAGTGATTATTTCTTCATCTTACTATCCTATTATTTCTATATTTTGCTGCAAAAAAAAGCCCCAGATTTCTCTGAGTGATAGAAATTATTTTTGAACAAAAAATGCAAGGAAGGACTATATGGACAGAATTTGTCTGTGATTATATTATAGTGGTTACTTTTATTTTCTTTCATAATATCATTCAGTGACCTTCTTCTAATGGAACAGGAACTGTTGACTTTTCAAAAACTGTAAGCAATCCTGAGAAGCTGCAGTTTGCAACAATTACAGAAGGATCATCTACATGGGAATTATCATGCAGAGCCAGAAATATGCTCCTAAGGTTTATATTGAAACATGGTCACATGCTTCACCTTTAAACTCCAGTTCTCAATCATAAGATACATAATTTATCTTAGTCTGTGTTAAGTGCAGGAAGAAAAGCTTTTCCTTGCTACACAGATAGCAAAACCTTTTGATGTGTTGATTTTTTAAGGAATAATTTTGATCATAATTAATTTCAGTTGTACCTACACTGAACTTTGTTATCAAAAAAAGCGAAGACAAATACATTAAATGACTCTTTAAATAGTAAGTTTAAATTTATTACAGTTGAATACAAAGGTACACGCAAGATAAAAATAGATGTTATACTAATGGGCATCAAAGAGAACTCATCACTCTCCACAAGTACCTGAAAGGAGGTGGTAGCAAGATGGAAGTTGGTCTCTTTCCTTGAGTACCAAGTGCAGGACAAAAGGAAATGGCCTCAGGTTCCATCAAGGGAAGTAGATATTGGATATTAGGAAAATTTTCTTCCTTGGAACAGCATGCTCAGGGAAGTGGTGGAATCACCATCCCTGGAGGCATTAAAGCAGTGTAGATGTGTCACCTGGGGCCATGGTTTAGTGGTGAACTTGGTTGTGCTGGATTAATGGCTGATCTTAAAAGTATTTTCCCAAATTATTCTGTGATTCAGGGATCAAATTTCCTGAAAATGCCTTCAAAATATGATACTGCCCCTTACTTTTCATGTGGCTGCTCCTTTTCACAAGATAAATGACCCACTATTTCATGATAATGCATAGCATTCAGTGGAAATAAGATTTCAGCCCAATACAAATGTAATACTGGTCTTTGTAGTCAGCATTCATAATACCATTAGTGCTTAACCCATAAAAGGGCTCAGGCTTTTCAGTGTCACTTAAGGCCAGGTCACAATCTGACACATCTGAAAGGAGCCCCAGTGACAGTCTGACATATTTAAGCAGAACCAGACTTATCCTTTTTCTTATCCTCACTCTCCCTTCATCAAAAGATGACAGTAAGGCCTCTGCAAGGCTCAGACCCCAAAGAACAGAGGGTCAATCCTTTCCTTAGCAGTGGCATTCCAACCTAAAAGTTTAGATGGATAAATCCTTGCGATAGAAACAGCAACTCAGAACTTTTTCAAACGTGCATGTTTAACTGGACATCAAGGAATCTGCTTGGCACAAACCTTGGCTGGGGCTCAATTTCCATCAACAGCCTTGGTCTGGAGGGTCTTGCTGTACCAAATCAGAGCATCCCTGAGCCCTGCCCAGAGCTCAGCTGAACTTGCCTTGCTCCACAACTGCCTGGATGGAGCAGAGCAGATGAGAACAGGTGCACTGGTATTTCATCTTCCTGCAACAACATATTTTGCTCAAGGACTCCTGTTTCTTTTCCTTTGGCACTCAGTCTCTGTGCTCATTTTTCAGTTTTCCAGGCAGGCCCATCATCCTGGTCTGCCAGGCTGGCAGTGCTTTACCAGAAACAGCAAGCACTTAAAAACAGTGTCTGCCTGCTGGTTCCCTGAGCAGGCTGACACTGAGAAGGGGCAGTGGTAAAGGATGTTCAGAGCTTTATCATAAAGAAGGAGGTACGAGATCAGTATAAAGAGAACAAAAATTGCTCACAAGGGAACTTTTATCACATGCTAATCATGCCTCTGAGATGCAACAAAGCAGAAAATGTAGCCAAGTCCTTCCAATGTCTTCAAAATGTGATTCTGTGGGAAACACCATTACCTAAAAGTGCATAATATATTTTTTATTTCCCAAGATTCTGGAGAAAGTAATAATAATACATTTGTACTAATAGGAGAAAAAAAGTGGTCTGTGAAAATCAGAAAGATATGCTCAAACAGTCAGCAATGAACTGCACAATCCTGAAAGCAAATCCTACGTTGAATACAGCTGAATCAGCTTTTGAATGATGCATTGGCCTCACTCTGGGTGAACATTAATTATTTTCAAAGGTGAAGTGATTTTGATTTATGCAGAACAAGACCTTTTCCCCCAAAAGCAGACAGTAAGTGATAACTGACCAGAATCTGAAAGATTTGCTCAGAATCATGATCTTTGCCTCTGGTAATTAGCTTGTTCCACCCACCAGTGCAGCTTGAGAATTCTGCTCTTAGGACAGGGTGTGATGCCTTTTATGCTAAGGATTTACATGCTCATCTGAATTAACTTAGTGTCTGTTTTCTCTGTTCTTCTGTTTCTAATAATTTTTGTCAGATTTAGCACGAATGACCCACAAAAAAAAAAAAAGACTTTATATATCTCACTGAAAAAACCCAGTGATATACAGTAACTACCATGAGCACAATCAAGTTATAGCTGTGAAAGAGAAAAGCAGAACATTGACTGACCCAGCATTATCTTTCCTAAAAATCACAAGTGAGTGACCCAGAATAAAATCACAGAAAATATCTGTTATCTGTTCTGAGGAGCAGATTACACAAAGAAAATCTTCCTTGATAGTCTGCCCTTCCAGTTATGGAGAGACCAAGTGATGCCAACCACTCCTGTGCTCTGTGGCTCCTCCACTGAGCTGAACCTGCAGGACAGCTGGTCTCCATGCAGAGGGAACCTGAAGTGCACAGCTTGAAAGGGAGCTCAGATATCTCCTACCAGGTCTCCAAACTTAATGTTACAGACATCACAATCCCCAACTCATAAGTGGCAGACTCCAGGCATGGTCCACATGTGCCCCTGACAATCCCACACCTTCACCTCTCACCACAATAACACTCTGTGCCAATATCTGCCTCTCAAATGTACCATCTTCCTTCTGCATCTTTTTCCTCCACAAAACAAATTAGCAGGCAAACAAATTTTATCTCACATAAATGAAGCTGGATGCACTCTGAGCTCAGAGACTGCTGTCCTAAGTGCCAGCCACCCAGTAGATATAAAAAACTAATTTTTCTCCATCTTGTTGCCCAAGTGTTTGGAGTCAAACAGCAGCAACCTCTTTTGCTAATCTCCTATTAAGGGTTTTCAATTACATTTGTAGGGGGAAAAAAAGAGTGCTTTAAAATTAACCTGGTATGATCCCAGCAGGAGAAACTTGACAGCTAATAAGAGAAGATATTTCAAGACACATGAAAACCTGTCCCAGTGCGGTTCCTGCAGAAGTTTTCTCTTCTCATAAACCTTAAACTCAAAAAAAAAAAAGTCTGATAGCGAACATTATCTTTTAAAGAGACTATTTGGAGCCACCTTCTGAATAAAAAATAAACCTGTGAAGAAGGTTCTGAAACACCACACACACACACTTTAAACACTTTTCACCTTTCCTTGCTGTTTGAAGGTGACTTGCACACATTTTTAGACTCTGGGGAACCCCAAAAGAAAGGATATAAGCAGAAGAGCTGAGGCTACAGCCAGAAATTGAGCAGTTGCTGAGAAGGTTTTGAGAAGGCAAAGCTGCATCTCAGCTCTGCTCCAGTGCTGCCAGCACCTCCCCTGCCACCCCCGCTGCTAAAGGAGGGTGCAGAGAGGTTTTGCTGCAGAGCCATGGCAGAAAGCTGTCTCTCACTCAATGAAGGTTCATCACTGCATTTCAGGAGACAAATTCCTACTGAGTCACAGCACACCAGCCTTCTCTGCTGCTAGCACAGCCATTAATATTGCCAGTGCTGCTGTTAGTCTTGCACAACTCAGAGGTTTCTGATTTTATTGCTCATGGGGCAGGCAGTGACACTTAGAGGGCAGCAGCTCCTCTCTATTATCTCTTTCCTGGCCACCTAACTTTGAAGATTACTTCTATCAAAGACCCTTCCTTGCCTACTGCAAATTTCTTGACTGTAGCAGCACTGACTAAAATTAATCTGAGTGCAAGAGGTGCTTTGCATTTGTGGCTAGATGAGAATCCCTCAGAGAGAGGTGTTAAAAAATCAAAGTGCTACCAAAATTTCCCCATCTTAGTGAGAAAAGGAGTAGCTTTTACAGAGGTACTTAGTAGCAGATAAGGGACAGTTGGACATTTTTTCTTCCTAAAGGAGAAACGCAAGTTAGGGAAACTAAAAAATGCCTGACTGTGAGAATTATGGGACAAGACTTGGGAAAAGTATGAGTAGGCCAAAAGGGCCTCATCTCAAAGTGTCTGAAGATACCATGGCAGATGTCCCACATCTAAGGTACTGGACACTTAAGGCTGACCATCCTGTTGACAGAGGCTATGAGGAAAATATAGTACCAGGAGCAGGCCAGTGTAAGGACCATCTAGTTTCTCTACTGGACAAGCACCACAGCAAGAGAATTTCTCTGCTTCTGGGTCCAGAGAGAGTAGACAGCCCAAAGCTCTGATCCAAATACCAGAATGAGTTTGCCACTAATTTTTTTTCCCAGTTCTCCAAACAGACACTGAGTAAATGCAAAAACACTTGGCAAAGCAGCCAGAGTACACATCACAGAGAAGTCAGACTACTGTCTGAAAAAAGGGATTTCTTGATAGTCATTTATTTTACTACAAAAACTTCATTGCTCTCTACAGCCAGCAGCACACACAAGGCTTGTTCTACTAACGGGCTTCTAATGTCACACATCCAGCCTGGAAATTCCTGGCAAGATGCAGCAGCTTTGCCTGTGCAAAGCATGACAGGCAGCCCCCCATGCCACAGCCCACCAGGACGTGCAGGCTGGAACAGCACATTACAGCTGGCAGATTATTATGACTTTTTACTGCCTGCTATAACAGAAGCTTCCATAATGTGCAAGTTAAACTGTGTGCAATATGCCAGCAGATGTAGAAGGGGAGTTTAAGGGACCCCCTGCCCAAGTTGCTTGGTTATTGCTGGCTTCAAAAAGAGAACTCCTTGATGGATTTCTCAAAGCTCATGGCTAGACAGGCACAGGAGGTCAGCAGAGCCACCACAAAGACATAAACATACACACAAACCTGTGAGCCAGGACCAAAAAAACCCTTAGCTAAGTGCTTCTGCTGCATTAGTTAACTGCAACTGGAATTAATGAAGCATATATAAAAAAGCTGCAAGGCTTAAATCAGGCTGATTTTTTTAACCAGCACACCACTTTTTAAGGGCTATGTGACCACTTTTGCCTAAGCTGTGTAACTGCTTTTCTGTGATGATTACCATCATAAAACCTGTTTCAAGCAGACAAAAAACAGTTTCAAAAATACACCGACCTCCGCCAATGAGGAATCTGGCCCTCCTTGTGTTAGTTCAACTTACTCTGTCACCCCCAGGCTTCTTTGTACAATCAGCACAACAGAAGAATTTGGTAACACTGGAGAATCCATAAATACAGCTCAGCAGTGGCTTCAGCTTTATGCATGATAGGGGAGAAAGCTGATCTTTGCCAGCCTATCTTTTCATATAATAAAACAATCAGACTGTTGTTCAGAGACAGCAAATTTCTGTGCTACAGCTATGATAACATTTCACAGTATTTCAAAAAGGCCGGAATGAGACAGCCAAAGCAGGAGTCCTTGATTTCAAGGATGCAATATTGTGAACTCCATTATGCTTCCGGGTATCAGCAGAATGTCTGTAGACAACTTACACCTACATCTTCAGAATACATCAATTCAGCCACAAACCAAACTCATTAGAGAAATCCTCCTCTTACTCACTTCACCTGTCTTTATCCTTCTCAGGATGGCAGCCCTGCACAGAAATGGATTGCTCATGGAGAGAATAGTGAGGAGGAGCACTGAGCTGATGAATCTTTTTTTGTTTTTTTACACCAAAACACAAATTATGAGGCCTTTTTATGTGGGTTTGCACTCGATTTCAGATAATGGAGAAAATTCATGAAGGGAACTGCTGCACAAAAGCATGATACAGTATCTTACAACAGGAAAATCTACAGATCTCTTATCACCAACCACTCAGCAATGCTAAAAAAATTCACCAACCTGACCCTGCAAATCACCCACAGAAAAGTAAAAGAGCAACTTGGGAGAGACAAACTGGGCATTTACACTGAAGAGGAGAATGTACATAAATACTTTTGTTAGCAGCTGTGGAAAAATGTGACATATTCTATTTTTTCATATCTTTGACACATGCAGGAGAACCCTGTCAAAGTGCTGATTACTTCAATAGTGTCCAGAATGGGACACTATACAGATGGCATTGCAACTTTTTTTTCTCCATTACATGTTTGACAAACATTTGAAAACATGTTAGCAAGACTGTCATCTGCAGTATCAACATGCCATCTTTGAGTCCACACACTCATTGTCATTTATGGTGCCTGAAAACCTGGTATTGCTAAGGTTGGTGATTCTGTGCATTAGTAAGATTCCTTGTCTTCCCATTATAAGAGCCTGTTTTCCCTTCCCTCATAGGGTTAGCCAATGTACACAATACTGAATATATTTATAACAGGCCTTATCTTTTATCTGATTTTAATTACATATAAACTTCAGCCAAAATAAATAATCTTCACAGTAAAGAAAGCTCACGCAGATTTTTTTCTGTGACTCTCAGTCAGAGTCACAGTCTGTCAAGATAATTTTCTCTACTAGAGGTCTCCTAAAATAATCTGAAGTCAAATGTTGATTAGAATAAAGTTGGGATACTTCACGTAAATAGAGAAAAACTCAAAAAGGCTACGAAAAATAGAATAGAAATTAGTTGTATGCTCAATTCTCCTAATCACCACATCAGCACACTGCCATCAATTTCTCAATAATTTTTGCCACAGGGATGACAATTGTGGAATTCAGTAGGCATACAATAGGGCCAGATTTTCCCTATATTATCCTCATAAGAGATGATCCAAGTTGGCCAGACTTAGTTTTGAAGAACTATAGATGGATCACATTCAACAAAAGCCCCAGATTTTAGTCTTTAAAATACTGCATGATCTCATTCTCACCACGTGTGCTCCATCTTTTCCTACACATAATCCTCACACACAGCTCTACAGAGCTATGACACCTGAGCCAGCATTGAACCTCACCTGAGAGAGTAGTGGAGAAGCCCATAGTAAATTAGACCCAGGAGAAGAGGAAAAGAAAGGCAATTGAATGGTGCTACCAGGCTGAGAGACTGGCAGGGACACAGACATAGGAATTCAGTTCGCAGAAACTGCTCTCAAACAGCTCCAGTGCAATGCTGCCACTGCAATATCAGATGTTACAGATCTTGAACTGAACTCCACAAGCTGGCAAAAGACTTTTGACCTTTTCTCTTTAGCTTCAGCTTCCCTGAGTTGCTGTCACTGCTTCATCTCCCAGGCTTGTTGTGAAGATAAAGTCATCATTAGCCTTGTGAAGCTCCCAGACACTGCAGTGGTGACTGCTGTTAAAAAGCCTGTGAGGAGATTTAGATTTTCTTTTCAGAGCCGAGTTTCAATAGTGTGCCATAAATAAAGCATGGGACCACACACTGAACAATGGAGAAAACATAATACTGAATAGCTGCTCATTTAGTGAGTGCTATTCATCCTGCTCACTGAATGAGGCAAGAAGAAAAAAATAGTATATGATCTTGTAATTAAAGACTGTATCATGATGTATACACACAAGGGTCTGAATCAGGGTTGCACTGACAACTTTGTGTTTGATTGCCTAATTTTGCAACCTCGATGATGTTTTTTTAATGTAGTTTAACATTACATTTGAGTTCTTTCTTGAAAAAACGGTATTAGGCAGCATTTGTCAGTACATGCAAATAACCCAATGCATTATGTATATTTGCTTCCCTCCAGGTCTTTCAGTATGATAAGAATGGTTACCAAATAACATGTCTAACAAGGTTCTCCACAAGTTTTTCTGCAAAGTTTTCTCCTGTTCAAATCCTTACAATGGATTTGTTGAAATTTCTCCAACACAAAGCTATGAAGCAAAACAAAACTTCTATCATAATTTTGTAAAGAAATTTAAGTCAGAAGCTTTTGCTTTGCCTCTCTATAGAAACAAGAAACTTTCCCCTCTATCCTAACTTGATAAAAGGCAGTGAGAATTACTGGCAGCCCTTCAAGAGCACAGTGAAGCCACTACTAACTGAGGAACCAGAGAGCTGGTGCTAAGTCTCATCTCTTAACTATGAATAAGAGAAAATATTTTCATTGCTAATGTGATTTGCTGAAATATTTGCTATACCAGCATTCCTGTACTGTCCTGTAGGCTAACATTTGAGAAACAATGGCACCGAGTGTGGCAGAGCTGTTCCACCTCTCAGCTGCACTTGTACCACTACTAAGGGACTTGAATATTACTGTCAGGCACGTATTGTCATGGGAGCCCAAACTCCTACATAATAATATTATAATTTCAGCTTTGGTTTTGAAATCCTGTTCTAAGGCACTTTCCTTTAGTCAGGAGACAGCATGATTTCCTAAAGGTAGAGCCCACACAGACCATCCCAAAGAGAAATGCTCTCCTGTAACATGCTCTCCTTCCTCTCTCTTGCCTTTCACCCTGCTCCCCCTCTCCCCTTCTCACTCCCCCATCCCAGAAGATGAGATTCTGGTATTTACAGCAAAACTATTTCCTCCCAATGGGTGCTCACATAAGGCACAGGGATGAACAAAGTTCACCACTTCTTTTTGTGCACACCAACCCCTCAGGTCAGCTGCAATCTGCCAGAGCACCCTTGGACACCCAGCAGGTCTGACCAAAGGAAACAGCAGTGAGAGGCAGATGGAAGCTACAGCTCTCTGTCAGAACTGATAACCACATTTGAAAACAAATTAACAAAACTCAGAGCATCTCAATACTACACTGGGGGTTGTCTGGGCACAGTCTGCTTGTAGGGCAGTCACACATAACAATGACAACTCTTGGACTTTCCTTTTGAGGGCCAGGCACAAATTTCTGGCATTCCACCCTTTTGCAGAAAGTCTCTCTTACATTTTAGCTGTTGTAGCACATCTCTTAGTTGCTTCTTCTCCTAAATAGGTTAGAGCTTTTATCATAGAATTCACAGATCTTTAATTTTTAAGAGAAAGGGAGTCATGTCTCTCCCCTATTTTAAAATTTATTTTTTCCTTATTATAATATTGCAAGGAAGAGCCTTGATTTAGAGGTCTGTGTTCCAGTGGAGTCACTAGGACAGCCTTCCAAAATATTTTGGTTGGCTAAGAAAGTGGTTTGCTTTTTACCTTTGACCAAAAACAACACTCTAGACAAAAACCTGGATGAAGGCTAGTCAGTAGCTATTTTATCAGAGGCCAAATAGTAAGTGGCATAAATATGTTACTGACAGCAGTAACAGAAGCACATATGTACAGACCATCCCCTTAAAAAAATCCATCTGCCCTGCCTTGTGGCTTCTATCAAATATTAATAAATCTTTTTGTTTATTATGTAGCACATTGCACAAACAATATGCTAACAGTCACTCTCTGATAGTCATCAAAGACTGGGTGATATTTAGGTGTCAGCTACATCCAGAGAAGATTTTTCCCCACAGACATGGAAAAGACTAACAAATTCTTGCAGCACAGAGTTGTAAGTGCCTCCTATAGGTACAAATCTGCAGGTGTAAAGCAGAAGGCATTTGAGCCCCAAACACAGACTAAGTCCTTCTCATCCCACATTTTGCACAGACTGAGCACAAGGTTTCTAGCCAAGGCAGATGACAGTCCCTGGGAAACATCTTTGCTCAGTATTGTCTTAGTTAGAAACGAAGTTCTGGCTTCCTACTGCTGAAATGATGAATGAGAGACCTCAGTAAAGTGAGGAGCAGGAGAGTTAATTACTTAAAACCAGGCATGGAGGCAGAACTTCAAGCAAAATATGAAGACATCACCATTGCAGAGGTGTTGAAGCATCACAGCACACAGGTGCACTGGTCAGTGTTAAAGCTATGAAGAGTTAATCAAATGCACACTGATATTTGATGCTGCATAGAAAAAAGATATTAAAGCATCTGGGCATCTTTGAAGTATTAGCATCCTACAGGCTACAGCTCAAGAGAGAAGTGAGATCACCTGCCTCCTGCTAATGAGCAATGAGAGGTAAAAATCGCCCTCCTCCTAACCCCAGCACGATCTGTTCCCTCTGTGCAGACTGGCTGTGAGACAAGAGTGCTGCAGAGCAGCACTGGGGATGGAGCAAGTGCTTCCCAACATCCAGCTCCAGGGCTCTGGCTGCTGCAGGCAGCTGCTGTTTGAGGAACCTCTGCATGCCCGGGCAGAACAAGCACTTCAATTCCTGCTTTTCTTTATTTGTGCCTTGCATTGTCTGCTGTCATTCAAATCTGAATGGTCAACAATAAAACACTGCTTACCATCACTGCTCCCAGAATGACTGCATTGAATGATTTCCTGACAAACTGTTAAAGAACTGTACATTGCTATTATTATTATTTTCAAATCAATGCTTAAATGAATAATTTGTATGCACCAGTGAGCTTTGCTTGAAATCTAGTGACATGTCTAAAAATAAATGTTGTGCCAATGGGTAAATTCTGGCAAGTCACTGAATCAAGAGGAGTGTGACAGAGGTGATTGGAAGATGGAAATAATTAAGCAAGGTTTTTTCTCTTTTCATCATGAAAAAGAAACCTTTTGCCTATCGTTCAATTTGAAGTGCTCTGTAGGAAAGACCTTTTGTTTTTTGTTTTCCTCAAAATAAGCCAGTTCCAACACCCAAACCAACCCCTAAAAATAATTGCATTACTTCTATGCCTTTTTTTTTGTTAACTTCCATCTTTTTTTTTTAAATACAGTTCTCAGAGAGCCTGAAATATAAAAGAGACTCTTGAAGTTCTCCAAGGAAATTTGCACAACAGATGGTAAGATATTGTAGTTTCAGAGGTTTGATTAGAAGAGCCACTGATGTCTGCTGGGTTGAGCACAGGCTGGAGAGCCAGGAGCTTTCAAACTGTAATCCCCATTTCACCACTCGCTCCCTGCCTGTGGCAAGGGGTGTGGAATTCTCATCCTGCTTTACTGCAAAATGCAAACAGGGGTGGTTCTCACAGGATTGCTTAGAAGGATTAATCTAAGGTTTTACTCTGCTTAGAAGATCTTAAATGCTAGTCACACTCTGTAAATGAGACACTACTGTTACACCAAATCAAAATCTGCATTGCTCTACAACCCAAAACAGTATTTCTGAAAAAGTACATTTCTAACACCTTCACTCTAAGCAGATGACCCAGAAAATAACTTGGTAATCAACTGGAACAAAACATACTGAGACAAATTCAGTGTGAATTTTTTCATGTGGCACTTATACAAACGTGCTGTTTTAAGGATTAATTTTATAAACAGAATTCTGAACAATACAGTAAATACCAAAAAAAACAAACAAACAACCAAGCAAACAAACTTAAAGCAAAGACATCTTTGAAAAGAAGCACATAATTGTGGGAAGGACTTTGTTTTTTTAAGATCTCATAAAATATCTTAAAAACATGTCTCCAGTCCTGGAGTCCTGATAGGCGCCTGAAATACTTAATGCCTACAGCAAACATTTCATTTTGCAATATATTCTCTCATACCTTTTTCCCCTCATGAGTTTAGATGTGTAATCCACACTTAACTATTTTTAAGCCAAAATAAGAGAAAAAGCAGAACATGAATCCTGGGAGTAGCTGAGGACAAGGCTGAACAACTTCTCACTTGTTGGACTGGTCAGACCATCAACTCATAAATAACCATTAAACACTGAGGAAAAGATCATCAAAATAAGTGGCATAGAGGACATAGCAGCAAAATCCTACAGCCTAAAGCCATTAAATACAACTAGTTAAAGACTAGCAAATCTGTTTACAACACAAAAACCTCCCCAAAAATTCATACACACACCATAAAGCTTCAACATTTGTTACAGGAATGAAAGGGAGAGAAGTATGTAGGAGGGAAAAGAAATACCCCACAAAATAAAAAAGTTCAGCCACTTTTCACAGGTTTAAAGGTTCCTCCCACATCCATTCAGTAGTAGTTGGTTGCAGGTCTGTTATATTCCCTGGCTCACTATCTGCTACATCATTGCTGAGACATCCTACACATTTCTCCAAGGCTTGGCAGCAAAGCCAGAGAGAAATTATGATGACCATCCACAATGCTCATCTGTCCATACTGTCCAGGGCTAGTGGTAGAAGGGATATAAGGCATATGAAATATTACTTATACAAGGAAATGGAGAAGTGTAAGGTTCAGATTTATGTTAGCAAAGAGTATTTATTCACTCCTGCTTTAATAAAAATGAAACTAAAATGTTTGATGCAGAGAATACTCAGTGCATTCTTACAGGAAAAAGAAAACAGATGGAAAGACATTAATCAGCTCAGGGGCAGATATCTTTTCATTTATACATCCAGAGATCACAGAATTGAAAGAACAGAATTTCCAGGTTTAGAGTGGAATATGAGACTTCATATTTCAAGATTGTATAAATATAAAATCAGTCAAATTCCTAAAACTGAGTGGTCTAGTAGTGGCAATGGTCATGCAGTGCTGTACCCAAACCAACACACGAGGTCATGAAAGTGGTATAAGCAATTGTCAGGCTGTCAAAAACATGAATAAGAGACTCTAAAACTCTCACATACCCCCACAGGCTTGAGAACCTTTTTGTATGTTTAGCCCTGACATCACTGTGAGTCATTACTTGGAATCTAATCATTAAGAAATTAGGGGGGCTTGGATGTATTGTAGACACCCACTGAAAGACCTTCATGCAGTACTTTGTGAGCATGGCTGCTTGTTGCCTGCCCTTAGAAACCCAGACACACTGTGCTTCACTGAAAAATTGCTTGCTGTATTTTTAGTTATTTATAATTCAAAATATTTTTACATTGAGGAGTGAAAAAAAATGAAGGAACATGAAAAATCAAGTTCCGATGCTGTATTTGTCAGATGTCGGAAAAAGTACAATCTTGCCTCGAACCAGAAAGTGAATTTGGATGCAGCTTTGACCTTATACCTCTTACGTACAATTGTATGTAAACAATGCTATTATTTCCAAGTACCTTATCATCCATTCTGGATCCATCTGTGTCCACAGAGAGGAGCTGTATTTTGATTTTAAATTTTGGAGCAAAAGGTCAATCTGCATCTGCATGAGAGAGAATTAGAAGAGAACTGAGACTGAATGGGATCCCATTTGTTTGGAAAGCAAATACACAGCTATACAAGAACTGCCTTTTCATTTTATTTCTGTAAAGCAGAAGTATGAAATGCAGATCTACTTTGCCATAATAAAATAATTTCAGTGATGCATTTTCTCATGCTCAGAATAATGCCTCATACTTCTTTATTTCATCTTTAACATTAATTCAGGGAAATCAGGGGCATCTCTCTCATCAGCTGCATGCAGTCATGTGGGTACATTTGTTTTGTATTACCCTGCTTAGTTAGTATTTACATCACCTTCATCCAAAAAAAAATCACATTGTATTTGCTTACAATCTTAAGAAGAAAATAATTCAAATAACTACAGTTACTAAAATAAAAATTCCTCTAGTAGAGAAAAATTCCTTCTCCTGTGAGTTTCAGGATTCCAGGAGCTATTTCAGGTATTCTCAACTGCGGCACCAGTAAGGCTGTTTCACTAATTGCACAGAAAGTAATTGTAAGCTTAGAAGTAACAAACAATTTTTGTAACAGGGCTCAGAGCTGAAAAACTGGAAGTGTTTTGGATAAATCTGGGCATCATTTACGCTGCAGAAAAACAGAAGCAAAAACCTTCATCAGGGCAGTCCTAGATATTGAAACTATTGCAAGGGATGCAGTTCCTTCTTTAGCATTGCACAGCTACATTCACGGTTTTGGTCACTCGGGACAATTCATCTACAGCAATAATGTGCAATTCCCTTGCCTTTTCTAGCAGCCTGTCCTGTTCATGTTTTCTTAAATTACCTGAGTGAAGCAATATATATCAATTAATTCCATTCATATCTATACTGAGTATGAAGTGGTTACATTCTTTTGATGACTGGAAAGCATTTTTTTTCCCTGACATCAATAAAGGCTTTCAACTAGTTATCTTCAGGTATGCCATTACCTTTAAGAATGCCTTTTTTTTATAGATAGCCCTTCATATATGTTTAAAATCACTTTAGTGATGAAAATATCTCAGCCAAGAAGTTTTCTGTTACAAAGTTAATGAAAAACAGATATGCAGTCACTAGTGCAAGGATTTACTCAGGCAAGATAGCTCAGTGCCCTTCATGCTCGGAATTCACTCAAGAAGATCTTTGGGTATTAATTCAGTATGTCTGTTTTGGGGCAAATAAGATGACTGCACTACTGAGCAACTCCTCAAGAAGATGTTTATTGAATTCAATGATCACTCACTGGACTAAGCTTTTCTCAGGACTCAAGAATTACTGAGAATCATTAAAATCTTTCTTAAGGCAGGCCTCTGTTGGACGGAGTCCTTTAGGGTAAATTAGTTTGGGTTGATCATTTTCCACAGACATTACCTTAACTAGCAAAGTGGTTCAATTCTTCTTTCCCATTTACCCACCTCTTATTCTTGTTTGGCTCAAGGCCCTGGCTGCCAGGCTTGGAGATGTACACCACAATTACTGAGGAGTGGATTATTTTTAACAGTTCCGTCCCTTTCATTTCCAAGGATACATTGCTTCCTATTACTTGACTGTAATAATTTATGAGAGCAATTGGAGAAAAACAGCATGTTTTTTTTCCTAATCCAAAATCATAACAGTAATCTAGGCCACTTCTAGACATTCTGATATAACAGGAGGGTGGAGCATGTGAGTCTGTGGTACTGGGAATGGAGGATATTAGACAAGTCTGAAAATGTCATATAAAAGCTAATGCAGATAATCTCAAAGTGAGAAAGATCATGACAGTGCTGGAAACTTATGCTGAATTGATAAGAAAGGTCTGCAGGTTTTTCTATCATTCCTCTTGAAAACTAGATCAACATTGTATTCTAAGCATTGGCTATTGGTAACCCACAGGACAGTCAGCAATACTTTTCCTGTGTTCTAATTACAAGGAATTAACTCTGGGGTAATTTACTGCATTTTCTTTTGCTGTCAAAAAAGCAACAGAAATGTGCATCAGACTGTAGATAATAATTCGCAAATACTCTCTACATCTGCTTCAACTTGAGGTCCCCTTGCTGCCTGGACCATTTTCTTACATGCAACCTCTGCTCCTGTACAAAAACATGCTTAAAGAAGTAACTTGATGTGACCCAAAGGTCAGTGCCTCATACCTCTGGTCTATTTTTTTTTTACATAACTTACTGCCCAGCTCCACACATATCTTCTCATACTCTTGAAAGACCTATTTTGGGTTTTTTTAAACCTGGATTCTGAAAGATCAAAATTTGCTATCATAAACTTCACTATGAGAACATGACATTGCACCTAGGTTTTGAACCTTGTGTGCACAGTCTTGATACAGGCAGAATTTAATCAGCTTCACTGCCAAGCACAGGTTTCAGAAATCCAACTGATTGAGCCCCTAAGGGATTGACTTAAAAGCAAAGTATGCAGCCCTTTTTATTTTAGAATGGCCTCAGGACCATGGGCAGTAATTGCAGAAACACAATATCAGTATCAAAGGCTTCTAGACTGTCTTACAAACTAAATTTATGGCCACAGAGAAAGGTGTCAAGTTAGATTTAACTTTGAAAGAGACATTGAAGGGAAGCTCATAAAAGCAGCTGGATATACTGCACAAGACATTTCCAATGATCTTACATATATGCAGAAAGAATATGGTAAAGAATACCGTACTTGATTTCCTGTACTATTATTCAAAAACAGAGAGAGAGAGAAATGTAGTCCTTCTTATTATTTCCTATCCCAATCCCACAAGAAAGTTTCCCCTTTCTTTAACAGTCAAGTTTCCACAACTATTACATTAGTGAAACTGAGCTCTGTAAATGGAGGTTTGTTTGTTTGTTGTTTTGTATTAGTGGCTGCTGAAATTCAGCTCACTGATAACTCATTGTGGCTGCTGTCTTTCCCTGCTCTTCTAGAGACAAGGTGGGAGATTAATTCTAGCATAAAAAGGCAAGAAAGGAGGTGACTATAGAAAGGCAGCACCAGGACAACTGCAGTGATGTTATGCTGAAGTACTTCCCCCTTCCTAATACAGCAGGATTTAGATCTTTTAATATTGACCTTTGACTAAAAGCCAGGAAGAAGCTGTCTTTAAATGCAAACTCATCAGTTGGGAGTCTTTGCAGAATGCCAGTTGATACTTCCCCTTGGAGCACATAACACCTCCACATTGGCTGTACATTTGTTACATAAAGACACCTTATTTTAACCCATGAGTTTCAAAATTCTTCTTCAAAATAAAATTTACATTCCAAAATAAAAGTACAGAATTATTCTCATCCAAAACCAAAACAGACAAACAGCAAATTCCCCCAAAAAAAAACAAAACCAAAAAATCACCAGCAACACAACAAAAAACAAGGCATTTGCAAGACTCTACAGGCTCAGAGATCACTGACTTTTGTTTTCATAAATATTTTGACATCTCAAAGGTACAAGCTAAGAACCTGCTTTCCTCTAACATCCAACCAGGCTGAAATACTACTGGTGGGTAGGCAGACTTGGTTGTTTATCCTCTGCTATGCTTTGAAAACCAACTTATCACCTAAATTCCTAGTACCTGACTATTTTAAAAATGTGATCTAATAAGATGTGATTGAAACCCAGTCAGCAACCCAATACCACAGAGCCACTCAGTCCCCTGCCCTCAGTGGGATGGGGAGGGGATTTGATAATATAAACTTCAAGGGCTGAGCTAAGACACTTTAACAATGGAATTAAAGTAAAATACAATTATAATGATGAGGAAAAGGAGACTGAGAGACAGAAATACAACCAAAGAAATGCAAGTGAAGCACAATACAGTTGCTCATGACCTGCTGGCCAATACCCAGCCCTGAGCAGAACTGGTGGCCTCTGAGCAACTCCCCCAGTTTATAAGTTGGGCAGGCTTTCTGTGGTGTGGCAAATAGTTTGGCCAGTTTGGGTCAGCTGTCCTGGCCATGCTCTCTCCTGCTCCCTGCAGAGCATGGGACACTGAGAAGTCCTTGACTGAGTGAGCACTACTGAGCAACAGCTAAAGCATCAGCGTGTTACCAACTTTATTCTCATACTAAATTCAAAACATGTCACAGTAACAGCTACTAAAAAGAAAATTAACTCTATCCCAGCTGAAACCAGGACTTAAAGCTAAATTAGAAGATAAAAATCAGTGTGAAAGTAGCTTGTGGTATTAGTCATTACCATTCAGGAGGACAGAAAGTTATATTTCTAGTATTTGTTAAATTATCACCACCAACTTTTACACTCTAGTTGAGAATTTTCAAGTTGAGATCAAGCCATACAAGCATTTCTTTAATTTCCTTGTCTTTGAGCTGAAGCTTTGATTGAGGATGACAACTCTTGCAAGGACAATTTAAAACTGACCCTTAGGCCAGCAATTGCCAATCACCCCTTCATATGCACTAGTCAAGCATTCTGCAGAGCTGTAGGGTTTTGACTTAACCTTATTTCACTTCTGACAATCTTTACAAAGGAATTATTTGCAGTTGATACAATGTGTGATGGATTTGAACTTAGGTCAGGGAGATTAAATTAAAGCAGAGGGCATCCTCGTGATGAAATCATACCAACTTTTTCAAATAAAATTACTTATCCACACACACCAAAGAATTGAATAATGTAAGGTGTCCTTTTGTGATGGGGATTTTCTTCTCATGAGAACAGGTTATGCTCTACTGTCAAAAATATTTAAAGGTCAGGGACATCACAACCTACAGCAATTCATTTCAATCGGTGGAAAATGGTTTACATCTCCCCCCACTAAGCTGATTTGGCAGCTTGAATTCAGCAGTTAGATTTCCAGCTCAGCTGCTCTCCTCTCAGACTGTGTTCTGTGGTGCACCACTTTTGTGGTGTTGCATTACATGACCACATGGTCATTTCCATACTGTTGGGTTGTAAATACCAAATTTAAATTGCCACAAATATGTGTTTTCTGAAGGTTTGCATTTAACATGCTGCTCTATTGCTACCCTGTACACACAGTGATGCATCATTAGCACTGGAGCACTCTGCTTCCTTATGAAAGGAACTGACTGTCATAAAAAGAAACAGCAAAACTAACTACATCCTATCAGATAAATTAAGCATTACAAAGTTAGAAGAGTTCAGTCTCAGTAGGAATGGGGGGTGTCACAATCCATAACTGGTGAAGGCAACAGAGACACAACCCACAATGCGGTCCTGTCATCAGCCCTGACACCAAAAGTAAGGCACACTGGAAACCTCATTAAAGAGGTGCAAGGCAGCAGATCTGATCCCTGCTTTGAGCTGGTGATCATATCTGAAAGAGCAGAGCTGAACAGTGGAACTGCTGCATCTGAGGTTGCTCCCACTGCCTCTGACGTGCCGAGGACTGTCCCTGATACATAACCACACCTATGGGTGTGTGCAAGTCACAGGACTTCCCTCCTGAGGTGCTGGATAGGGTTTCATTTCTGCCTCAGCACAGCCTGTGCTCTCCTCTTTCCACACCTGTCCTTGACAAAAGTACAAAACACAGTTCAGAGCCTTATACAACCCTGCAGATCTGGTGTCACTCTCTGCCACCCTGTCACAAACAGAGGCCACAGACACTTAATCCTACAGCACTTTAAATGTACCATTTTCCCCGATTACTCTTTTCCATGTCATAAGGGCAAGTCTTAGGTGTTTAACACAGAGATGCCACCATAACATGAAGCCAAAGTTACAGAAATAGTCCAAGCTTTTCATTAAAGGCAAACAACCCCTTCAACCCAGCCACAAGTACTACAATTTTATAACAGGCTAGAAGGCCAGTAAAATACTGACTTCAATAACTTCACTTGCAATGTGCAGGGCAGCATCTAAACAAACCAAACAACTCTTAGTGGGCTTCTTCTTTAAAACCACTATGTGTATTTAAAACTCTAACACAGATTCCCAGAGCAGCAGGAAAAAACCAATTCTGGAATCTCAAGTGGAGCAGAGGATGTGACTTTAAAATGTAACCATGTGCCTTGCTGGTATAAGCTGCTTGGTGTTACACCAAGAGGAATCATTCCTTAGCACTGTCACACACAAAGTGGGACAAGGATTTCAGCTGCCTATCCCATACAAAACAGACTTAGGAAAAACATTTTGTCTTTAATTCCCAGCGTGAAAGAAGAATGTCATTGAAAGAAGAATGTCATTGTCAATGTGACTTTGGGAATAAAAACCACACTCCACCTGTGTTGCATTTCTCAGATTTGTTCTCTTCAGGAGTTCAAAGTTAAACAAACATTTCTGCATTTCCCTCCCATTATCTCAAAGCCACAGGAGTGAACTCTGGATTCTTCTCTGTGTCTCCCATAAGCAATAGATGCTCAGCTCTATATTGCACTCACCTAACAATGAGGAAATTCACTATTTCAAATAATGTGCAAATAAGAGGGGCCCAGAACTCAGTTTATCTGCCTGCCAGACTTTTTATTTCCCAAAATTAGTATATATTTATTTGCAACCAAGTTTTTATAAGAAAACTACACAAAGCAAATATAGAAATATGAATTAATACACAGTTTTCACCTCATGCACATTGCAAATAAGTATTCCAAACTGTGAAGACTCCACTTAATCTAATTAAGTATTAAAAGGGATTGTTCCTCTTTATCTTGCAGAAATTACTAACTCACATTTTCTGTTTAGTTTGCTTTCTTGTGAATAGCAGAAATACCATTTACACAGACCAGTTCCAGCCCAACTCTAAAAGGCACATTTTCTTCCTGGTATAAAAATAAATCTGACAAAGGAATCCAGTTTTTAAAAATGTCCTTATGCACGTCACTAAAGGATTTATCATTTTGCCTCTTTTTTTCCCCACAGCTGGCACAGATTTCTCTCTCTCAAGGTTCATTTCTAGCATTCTATGTAATTAAAGTCTGGGGATTGGTCTGTGGGTTGTTTGGATTTTTTAAACACTAAAGCAGTTTCTTTTAGTAATGTCAGCCTCAAGTGCAGACAAGAATGAATAAAACCTCAAATACTGTATTTGAATGGGAATCAGATTAGACTGGTTTCATGCTAGGTGGCACTTGTCAACATTACACACAGAATCCCCACTGGATGTGTTGACAATTTACCTTTTTTTCCTTCCTCTGTCTACAAGGTATTTCTAAATCCCCTAACAAAGCAGGGAGGCTCTGTCTGCCCAGGAAAGAATTTGTGGACAAATTTTCAACTCCTCTCATCGACAGCTGAAACACTGACAAGTATTTTACCTGTCATTCTGTAAAACTGCTAAAACATGTTTCCATGCTACTTATAAATACAGATCTACATATACAGACTAAATTAACATAGCCGATAATAAGCTTCATTAATCCATCAACTAAGAACAGATTGACATTTAAAACTGTCAAGGAAACTTAATGTCTGAAAAGGATTCATCTGCAGAAGCCCAAACCTTTTCAGTTGCTCAGGATTGTAATAGAGGGCTATAAATTGGAAACAGAGACTTGGGAAACCTGGTCTCAGCTAAAGGCAGTAACAGAAGTTCAAAACCCTCAGAGGAGCTGTGAGTTCATCCCTGGCACTCAGGGCTGTGCCCAGAGCCAGTGAACACGAGAAGTTCTCAATCCTCTGCTCTCTGCCCTTCTCTCCTCTGCTGCCTTTGCTGTTTCACAGCAGCCTGGGCCACGTGCCTGCACTTAGACATACTCACAACCTTATGGCTTCCAGGAGCCATTCACCTGTTGCACTACAGCAGCACAGAGGTGCTTTGCTCACTTGAGGACTGCTGTCCCCTCGAACCCACATCTCACTCTACATTCACACAATATCCCACTGAGACCATGGAAACTCACACAAAGACCAGTAACAAATGGCACACAAAAAATACCAGTCTGGTTTCCCTTCCCTGAAAAGTTCCTTAGTGCAAGGACTGCCTTTGAATTGTGTTTGAATACCCTGAGCCAGGCCTCTACATGAGGCTACAAAAGAAATCATTTTAAATTCTATGCAAGGCTAATTAGTACAGTGCTGTTATTCCCAGCAGGTAGAGCTAATCTTGTGTGATCTGAGAACACCCCAACTCCTCATATTTCTTTTGCATGTAGGGTTTCCCCACCCTCCTCCTATCTGCGCTCTCATCCCCTGTCACTCCATACACCGTTCACATGCTAGAACTTACCAGAGAAATTTAATTTCCCAATTAACCCTACACCACTGTAAGAAGCTTCCTCTATTGTTTTTTGAAGTAAAATTAAGCTCCTTGGTACTACTGTGCTGCACATGGCCTTAGATTAATGTATTTTCTACTTTTTCACTGATGAAGGAGTTGTCAAATAAACGTGCCCTTTAGCTAGCTGTCAGGGAAAAAATCAAGCCTCCTGTGGCATTCAGAAAAAGAGCACAGAGCAGAAAGCAGGATTTTGTACCCCAAAGTGGATAAATCTATATAAGCTGAAAGCTGGCTTCCACTTGAAACAAAACAAAAAAAAAAAAAAAAAGCAGTTCTCCACTGAAAACCTCAAATCTTTCACAAATGCATTATTATTCACAGAAGGTGCCCCTATCCAGCAGCACAAATCTTCACTTTTCTGCTGCCTCCAGATGCTTTACAATTCCTCTACCCTCTGCAAGACACAGCCCAGCCTCCAACAGAAAGCAGGAGATATTTCCATCCTGAGCAGTCCCACTGCAGAGCCACGGGCTCCTTGCTCCCTTCAGCACTGAGCAGAAATGGCAGCAGGAGCCATGCTGGCTCCTCACAGCTCAGGTTTGGTTCCTCATCAGCTCCAATGAGCCCTAGGTGCACAGCCAAGGGTACCCAAGAGGCACCAGGGATGACACCAAACTGAGCTGTTCTGAATTGATATTTCATACAAAAGAGAAGCAGCAAAATTCATCTTTTGCTGCTCGCTGAAGCTTAGGAGAAGCCTCAGTGCAGAGCCTGCAAGTTCTGCACAGCTGCCTAAGAATGATAAATTTTGGGAAAGGGAGCACAGGGGAGCACTATCCCATGGGTCCCCTGTTCCTTGAGGCTTGAGGCCCAGGCCCCAGCCACTACACAGCCATTTCTTTGTAAAATTTTCATATCCTGACTGATCTATGTAACACTGCAATCTTCTCCCTCATTTTCCTTTAAAGATGAAAACAGCAGGAGAGCCAGGGAATTTGCTTCTGCAAACGCAGCCTGATCCAGCCACACTAGAGATCCCTAATGCTGCAGAAACAGAATGCTCACCCAGCAAAGCAGAACTGCACAAGGAAGGGACAAATGAGTTACAAACCCCTGTGGGCTGTCATCAGCAAGTACACAGTCAGATATTTCACACTGGTTCTCACAATCAATAAAATTAAATGAATATTTTTTACAACCGTGTCAATTGAAAACAATTTTGCTAAAATCCAACTTGCACCATCTAGTCCTAATTAAAAAGAAATCCAGGTAACTGCAAACAATGGAGCAACATTTTTGTGGTGTGAATTCCCCAGTGAACGTAAAAATTAACAGATGTTTTCACAGTACACGTTATTTATCTGTAGCACAACTTCATTGCTGGGGGACATTCAGTAACAATCTGGGCTTTTACCAGATGTCTGCAGAGTAGGAGCTACTCCTTGATCCATTTGACTTCTTTAATGCCCGAGGATACATTCAGCATACATTTGGTAAGAGGCATTTCTATTGGCTCTATGGTTTATGCTGATCATCATCATGCTTGTTGTCATAAATAATAGGGTACTCCAAAAGAGATATGATTCCGGGTAACAGGACCAAGCAACTGGAAAAAATTCTCCCTAGAAAAGGTTTTCAGATTCAGAGAGATTGGTTAGACTGTATGTATTTGCAAACCTATTTCTTTAGGCAAAGATTAGAAAGGCAAGGAGAATCACAAAGTCAATTTTAACTGTGAATATGCACTTTAAAAGCACATGAAATTGTATCTTTGTCTGTGGCTCGTGCATTTCTCCTTTGCCCTCAAACAAGCTCAATGAGACTGAAATCTGGATGAATTATTTTAAAACTTAAAAGAAGATTTTAACAGTTGGCAGTTTGCAGTGTGTAAATTGTTTTCATGTGCACCTGCACATTTCAGAGGGAGGGAAAGAGAGATGGACTGAAAGAACTCTGCCATTAACTCTGTATCTTGAGCTCTGAACAAAAATATATTCTAAACAGACAGCACAAATGTGACACTAAAGGCTTCTCCCCTGAACTCTGCTCATTTCCAATGCAATAAACCTTGAGAGCTTCAGTTGAAAGCATGCTATGATAAAACCTGAGGAAAAAAATGCAAATGGATTGAAATCTCCCAGGTGAACTAAACAATTTTCTGAGACAGAGACCAGTCAAGGGAGTTTTCACTAACTGGAAAAACAAAAAACCAGAAAACAACCAAAAAGAGTGATGCAGCTTTTGAATAACACTGGAAAGTCTGGCCACTTCTTTTCAGAAAATGAAAGCAACATCTGATGACAGCTGTGGAACTCAGCCCAAGCCAGCATCTGCCCTTGGGGTGGGGTCGTGTGCCCAGGCAGCACCCTCGGGTACCAAGAGCTGGGGCATCAAACACTCGGGGTTCAAGGGTGAGGAAACTCTGATGGGTTCATCAAGAGCTTCATTTCACTGCACACCCTGGAAGGCACTTGTCAGTTGTGTCTTACCTCTCCCAGAGAAAGGAGAGTGTAAAAGATCATCCCAAACCCAGAGAAAAGAACCAAAATAGCTGGTTGTGTGGGTAACTCATCCATCAGGCTTCATTTTTATTTTGCAGATGGGGAGGAGGCTGGGGCAGAGGTGAGGCTATTGAGAGGCCGTCCCTTTGTGCAGCTGCACGTTGGAATTGATGGGACAGGCCTCAAAATGACAGATGGATGCCTGCAGCTATTTGATTTATTCACTGGATGAATAATAAACAAAAAGGCAATGCAGTGGCATTTAAAGCGCCTCGGACTCCACCATCTCCCAGAGAAGCAGCCTACCCAACTTCAGACACTGCTCAACAGAAGCCTTTACAATTCTCAAGGCCTCATTTTACTGCTGGGAGTGGGCAAAAATCAATGAAGTGGAATTTTAGTTTCTGCTGCCGAGAAAAAGTAATTTTTCCACAGTTTTAGCCTCACCAGAGCTCTCAGAGGCTTTATAAGCCTACCAGGAATTGGTACTGCTCTGGCTGTGATTAACCCTTGGCTTCACCAAAAGCCTTTTCCACTGCAAGCAGGGGAAGAATTGGAATTAGATTCTTAATACATGCAGGTATTCTTCCACACAGTGTAGAAGGATGATGCAACAACCATAAATACAGGCATTAAATGGGCTCCCTTCTATTACTAGAGGGACAAACTTATATCAGCAACTTGGATCTATTCAATGTACATCATACCAACTATAATAGAGCCTGGTAAATCCTAGCCAAATAAAAGCTCATTGTTCTCCTCCGCTTTCCATTCCCTTAATATCAGAGCAAATATCCTCCCAAAGAAGCTGCAGCTGCTACTCCTGAGATGGTTCAGAAAAACTCATAGCAGCCTCCAACTGCAAACACAAATATGGTGCTTAGTTTTGCTGCTGATTTACTCCAATCCCCTTCCCAAGACATTTGCTGTGATGACAAATGCTACTGGCTGGCAGCAAAGTCATGGCACAAAACAAAATACAGATGTGACTTGACAATTTAATTTAAAAAAAAAAAAAACAGACCATATTGATACTTGATTTCTTTTTAAGCTATTTAAATGAAATGTTCTTAATGATACCTCGTCTAATCTACCTTATTTTGATCACTAACTTGCTGCTGGCTAAGCTTGAGGTAACCACCATGTTCATGTTGTTTCAGTTAAATTCTATTTTTTTTCAGAATTGTGTAGTACCTTGTGAACCAAGCTAATGTAGAGCCAGAACACAATCATTTGCCTTTGCAGGTGTTGGGCACTGCGTGGTCCCTGCCTGCTCTCCATTCTGTGACACAGGACAGGACACAGCAGCTGCTCCCTTGACAGGCAGCACTCTGCCTTCCCTGTGCTTTGCACATCAGGACAAAGCTCCTCTGAAGTTCCACTGCTCTCTCTGGGCAAGGCCAGCACTGGGCACTGCCACAGGAGACAGAAAGACTCACAGCTGCACTTCAATGATCCTTGTGCATTCCTTCCAATTCAGAATATTCCATGATATTATTATAAAAGTCCCACCACACCAAAATTCAGCACTGAAGTTATTCAAACTCCTATACAAATTGAAAATATGAAAATTCATTCTGGGACAAAAATGTCATCATAATATAAAAAAACCTCACAGTTGTATTTTTTGTTGTGGGTTTTTGATTGTTTTGTTTGTTTGGGGTTTTGTTTGCTTTGGGTTGTTTTTTTTGTTTGGTTGTTGTTTTGTTTTGGGGTTTTTTTTAAGCATAGCAATATAATGTAAAAATGAAACTATTGTAATTTTCACATCAGAACTGGTTACTCTAGCATAGCTCCATAGAATGCATAATTAAGAGGAGAAACAGTCATAAAATGTCAGTGCACAAGAGTGAGTTAAGTGAATATCAGTTACCTTCAGCTGTACCAACACTCAGATGCTACTTCAGCTGAAGCTGCTTTTAAGGAAATGTAGTTGGGTGATTTGTTTTGAAGCCATTCCATAGTAGAGTTGAAAAAAGAGCAGCTTCAGATCAAAACCAACCCAAAATTAAAAATTGAAAATCTTATCAGAAAATCTGCAGCATTTTGCACAATTTAAGCTTTTGATGGAGGAAAAAATGCTTACTCTTGCAGCAATGATATTTTTAGAAGTGGCTTTTTTTTTCAGCTGAGTTTCTTCAAGGAAGGGTCCCAGCCATTGCTGCCTTCCTAACATCCATGATGCTTTTGCAGCTGCAATAAGTATTAAAACTGTGACTCCCAGGGACTAGCAAAGGTACTGCATCTTCTTGATCTCATTACAAAGTCAAAATAAAGAACAAGAATAGGTGATTTTAAATTCATAGCCACTTTAAAGGTCACAGAAAGTACTATACTCTTACAAGATTCGCTAATTATATTATTTATGGAAAGCATTTGTTCTAGGAACAGAGATTAGGCATAACTACAATTGGATGTGTCGGTGAAAAATTTAGAAATTAAACAAAGCTCGCCTAAAGTCAAAGCCAAGGGATTTTTTTGTACCATAAAGCCACTCTGTACGTGCTGTCCTGGCAGGAAAACCTCCTTTCCATTATTTATTACTCTGTGAACTGCTACTGGCAATGCCAATAGCTGTCAGCACTGTGCCCACAGCTGAGCAACTGGTGGGCGCAGGAATTTCAGCTGAGTCGCCGTCCGGTCTGTCAGCAGCAGAGAAAGTTTAGCAGCTCTTGAGACTCCAACCCAGAGAACTCCCAGCTGAGCCTGGCACCGTCCTGAGGGGAGGGAAGGCAGCTCTGCCCCTCAGAGCTCATTCTGCAAGAGGAAGAAGGCCAGAACAGGTGCTCCTCCCCTCCACATGCAGTAAGGCTCTAACCAAACTTTAGCTCTCACAGTAAAATTTAAATTTAAAATATTATCCTGACAAAAGCTGGTCACCTCAAAATATTCCTATGTAACCTGGGAAAAGAATCCAGTATTTTCAATTAGATAATGTGTGCAACCTTTGCTTGGCCTGCTCCCTCTGTGCCACCCTGGTGGTCCATTTCCATTACCCATAGGAGAAAATTTTTTCAGCAGGGAGACAGAAGGATGCTGACCTATGGGTGGGTAAAAGATGTTCTGGGACTAAGCAGTGCTCCCCTCGACTTGAGTGCAGAGCCAGCACCAAGAATCCAGCATTCCAACACCCATGTTTCTCCCCAAGCTCCATTTCAGTCCCCATAATTTTATGGCACAAAATCTGGCATTTGGAGCCTGCTTGTAATACACTTTCTTTACAGCAAGAGGATCAGCGTCTCCTGCCTCCTCCCCCTGTACAATGCACACATTTTCTTTATTGTTTCCATTCTGAGCCAGAACAGCTGAACCCTGAGCATGTTGCTTAGCAATACAGGACTAGGATAAGCTACGCTTGAAGTCTTCTTCCTCTGCTAGGTGTCCTGTAGTGGCCATTACTAGAGGAAAAATAGACTTTTTCATCATCTTCTTATTGTTTCCAGGGGAGTTTCTCCCCTGCTCCAATTGCATTTGCTTTGGATTCCCCCTCCTCCCAATGTTCTCACGTTAATTTTTTCTTAGACACAGTAACTGCTCTCACCTCTCTCATATATCTGACACATTTCTCAGCTGTAAGCTCTTTGGTGGGAATTTTCCACCTCCTTTTTAGATAACTGAATTCATTACAATTTAAGAAAACAAATCTGGAATGTTACAGGATAATACCTGCAGGAAAAATAACCCCTGAGTAAGTAAAATACTTTATTTCTCTCTTTTAGCCAATGCTCAGTTGACTTCATTTTGAAAAACTGCCAAACAAAAAGAAAAATAAAAGGTGTCTAAATACCATTTTTGCACTTCAGAATCCAAAAGAGCTTTTTTTCTGAGCAAAACCCCTGGCTCTTAACTTCAAAGATGTACAAGAAATACAGCTGTATTGTACCATCTCCATTTTGGTGCCTGATATTCAAATTAAGTTCACAACAAAATTAAGAGTGAACATTGGAGTCCCTTAGACTAATCTTTCCCATGCAGCACCAGCTTCCTGAGACTGTCTGAGGAAGGAGGGTCAATCTTTCAGGCCCATTTTTTGAGGAAATCTGAGCCATATCATGTCTGTTGAGATCCTGTCTTGCTCTTTCTGAGAGGCTACAAGAACCTGTATGAGTGGTGTTGAGGTTTGGTACCAAGTGTAGGTACAGGAACAACTCCACACCTTAGCTGCAGGTCAATCACATCATGTTCTAGTACTCACTCCATCCTCATAGAACAGACCCAAGGTTTTGTTTATGCATTCAGCCTGCAAGCCTTCCTCAACTTTCTATTGTGGTGTTTATTAGATTTGCAGCGCCAATAATCATGTTAGCACAAATGTTTAAGGGACAGCCTCCTCAAGAAAGATCGCTGCTCAGGAGGGAATTATCCCTATCTAATTACAGTTCATGCTGCTGCTGGACATCCCCCTTGCTCTTTTGTCTGACTGCTGCTGTCTCATTTTAAAGAGCCCTGACTCTGCTCCAGACATGGCATTGCCTATTTGGAAATCAAAGCCCCATTGCAAAGTGTGACAGCTCATGGTCAGTGAAATGTGTGCTGCAGCCCAACCCTGGAGCCAGCAGGCTGTGACCACAGCAAATCCTCCCAGAGAAAGCTGAGAGCTCTAAGTGTCACCTGAGGCTCTGTAGCAGCCACCCTGTACCCCCCTGCTGGAGCACAGCTCATCCCAGCAGCACCCAGCCCTGTCCTGGCTCTTTGTCCTGCAATGAGCTGCAACCTGCTGGAAAACACAGCCTGCACAGAGCCTGTGCAACCAGGGCAATGCTGCATGGACACAGGGGTGCAGCCAGGCCCTGGCCATGCTGGTGTCCCCAGCACAGTGTCCCCTGCACAGCCAGGGTGCCTGTGGGTGGCTGAGGCAGCTGGGGAGCACAGAAGCATCCCTGCAATGCTGCACAGCTGCCCCTGCAAGGCTGCACAGCTGCCCCAGCTGCACAGGGCTGCAGCTCAGAGGGACCAGCAAAGAAATGCAGCTCCCAGGGGGCTCAGCCTCCCAGTCCTCCTGAAGAACACACTGTGCTGGATCAAAATCCTTCAGCGCAGGCTCCTGCATCAGCTTTTATTGCAACTACTTTACATTTCTAAGTCATCTGGAGACTTGAGGTCCCACTCATTAAAATTTTGGCACAACCTCCCAGTCCTGGGCTCCTTCCAAAGCACTCCCACCTCTGGCACTATAAGGTTCTTTGCCTGTTTCTAACCAAGAAAATAATTATATGTGTGATTTTTTTTTTAATACTGCAGGCATGACGCATCTGAACATTTTGCTGATTGCAATATATTTTTATTAATTCATCAATCATTCAAAGATTTTTGTCCAAGGAGTTTTCAGGAAATTAGAATGAGCTTTAAAAATCACACTATTCAACAGATATAATTTCAATATTAAAGTCTTATAAATCTTTGAATGAGTAGTGCTGCCTAAATTGAAATCAAAGCCCAGATAAAAAAATGTATTCACTTATTTATTTCAGAAGACAATGTGGAAAGCTGTCTCCTTTTGAAACCTCGGTTATCTGAGAACAAACCTGTCTGGGCTTCAAGATCCTGCATCACACAAACCTAAAGCACCTTGTTGTACTTGGGCTCAGCACACCTGAGCCATCTACCTAAAGAAACAGAACAAATAGTACAGGATGTCCTGGCTGCTCCATCTGTAATCCCAGCAGTTACACTGCCTGAGGGGCACTCTTATTAGGTGAGAGTCAGACCCACATCCTTTCTTTTACTCATTTTAAAAGTCTGCCCTTTTATTCTTATGTCTTCAGATGCTTTTTTTTCTCTCCCTACAGCTCTTCCAGTCATTGCTGTTGCAATTTTACTTGTTGGTAATTTTCCTCCACCCATTAAATAGCTTCTATATCTCAAACTCAACATTAAAATTGCATGGTCAGTGTTTTTGAGCAGAAAAGATTGGTCAACAGGGGAGATGACTTCACTATCCATAATAAATGCTCTGGCACCACTGTCATTTATGCATCTGCTTAATCAAAGAAGACAACCTTCAACACGGAAGATGGGGAAGGATAAAATATAACAGAAAGGTATTTTAATTGAGCTACAAAAAGCTTGCTGTGTGATCAGTCTCTGAGAGGCCTCTCAGGTGTGGCTGAGGGACAGCAGTGTTGGCTCTGCAGCTCCAGCTGCAGGCACTGGGAATATCAGGAGGAGGTAAGAGTTGCCCCACGGCAAGGAATGCTGCATTTTGTCTCATTTTCAAAGAAGCTTTTTTTTTTTGCAGCTACATTGGAGCATCACCATAATTCAATTGTAGGGGTTAATACAAGGTCAGCAAACTCAGGCTCCTAATACCTGGAATCTACCTTAGATATCATTTTCTCCTTTTACTCAAAATATTATTGGCTTTTATTTGTTTGCTTGTCTGTTTTCTTAAGGACAACAGAGGTCATTTGAAGGTGAACCAAAAAGTTGATGTACAATTTTATCCAACTGCAGGAAAAATTGAAGATTTAGATGCCCTCTCTATACCTAAAAAGAAACCACTGCTGAAACGTTGCTAATATCACTAGATCTAGAATAAAATGTTATGTATCCCTGTGGTATTTCAGGGGAATGAAGGGATAAAATGAACAGTTTGCAAGCTAATTCTCCATACGTGCCAGAGTATTTGTCCAGATTTAGACTATGATCTTCAGGGAGGCAAGGGAGAGATGGGTTCCCAAATCCCATTGCCAAGCAATGAAAATTCACCTTTTAAAAGAATTCAGATTAATTTTTTTCCTTCTACATTTCATCCTGTTAGCCCCTACCTTCCATAAAATTACTGCAAGTATCTAAAAAGATGTTTCAATCAAACAGCTAGAATTTCAGTGAGGTATGCAAAAGAATTAAGTCCTCACAAGTACCATCAATGTTAAAGGGAGATATGAAAATAAGCACACACTCTGGACTTTCCATGTGTAAAATAAAGGACATTAAGCTGGCTATTAACATATTACTAATTGCAAAGCAATAGTGATAGATACTAGAAGTTAAAGGAATGAACTAAGGGTGGGCAATAGGTTAATTGCAGTACAACAGAATTGGAAAACAGGAGGAAAAGAGAATTCTAGATGAGGGGAAAATCCATTAATTGCATTAGATTTTTTTTCCTCAGTAAATGTGCAAATGCTGAGCAGATATTTATTTTTTATTTTATACAGTAAGATACAAAAGTATAAATTGTGAATGAAAAAAAAAAGTTTTCCTGTAGATGCCAAGAGCCAACCTAAGTTACTGCTCTTTCCAAATTAACCACCTCAAATACTGAGCAGAGAGCCAAAAATCTCTCTGAACTACTGAGGTTTAACTTTCAGCATGCCTTAAAAAGAAAGAAATTTTTAAAGGGAGGTAGGACTGCCAGCTTGGTTTGTGTATTTCAAAGGGCAAAGGCAATGCAGAAAGGGCAGCAGTAACCAGGCATCTTGCAGATGAACAGATGGTATAAACCTCATATGTACTGCCAGTTAACTACAGTTAAGTAAAATACATTTTAATACATCACTTTATCATGTGATAAATTTGGAGACAAGTCATAGTGTTAATTCAAAAACAGAAGTACAAGGGAAAGATTAGGGACCATCACAGGTAATTGCCTCAAAATTATTTCCCAATAGTATTCAGTGGCAGAAAAGACTAATACTATCCCTGAGTGATTAAAAAGAAGATAACTGGAGAAGAACAAAGTCAGTATCACCTCTAAACCCAGCTTCAGTGAAGCTCTTATTAGGCTGTTGCTCCCAGTCTAATTCAAGGAAGATGTGAAAAAGCAATGAGCAATTTAAAGTAGAGCCACAAATGGGCTTCACCAGCTGGGTAACAAGCCTTACCATACAGGCTTAAGGCATTAAATATACTTAGCTTTCAAGAAAAGCTTCAGCTGTAGCTTGATCACTGTACATGCAGGTGAAAGACAGAACTGTGGTGGCAGCTTTTCAAGGTTGTTGACAAAGAAAAACAAGACCCAACAGATGGGAGCTGAAGTCATACAAATTCAGTCTGGAATAAGAAATAATTTACCATCACAAAGGCTAATTAAACACTGGAACAGTTTTTCACTGAAGGTGATTGCCTTCTTTCAATGTAAGCTTTTAAAAGTGGATGAACCACTTTTTAAAAGATGTTCTTTAAACCATACATCATTTGAAGTGCTGCACAAGACTCACTGCCAATATTCTGGAGGAATTACATTGCCCCTGCACTGCCTTCAGTTTCTGCAGCTCTGCATGAGGGTGTCTCACCTATTTAAATATTACAAGGCTAATGCAGACCTTCTGTAAATTACAAGGATTATTTCTCTTCTTCCCCCTAACAGTCCTATAGGGAATCAGTCAGATTCTGATTAATTTATTTATCATTCCAAGTTATGAAATTTCAAACATCATCCAGAGCACAGAGCCTGTGAAGTTACTCAGTTGCTCTAACATGGTACACCAATCTTTCTCTTTCAAGGTTAAAGTGCCCAGCAATGCTGAAGTCAGACATTTAGCCTCAGCAGAGACAAATTTCACCTCATTATTTCACCTCAGCACCTGCTTTGGGTTTGCTGGGGGGGAATTGCCTATTCTGCAATTTTAGCTTTTAGAATTATTTAGACAAATTTCCCCCAGTCCAGTCCTTACCAGTGAATAGAGTTTGTTTCCTGGTTCTCTCTCTAATCTCTTCTTTCAGCACACACAAAGCCCCAAGGTCAATCCAAGCATACTTTGGTGAAATGTAAGGAAACCATGACACTTCAAAGAAGAGAAAAAGGGGGGAGGGGAGTTAAAAAATGCCTTTGTGCTCTATAACTGCAAAATAAAGATGCCCACAGACAGCACTGAAGGTTTATGAACAGATATAAAGTACATCTTTACCAATAACAGTGAAAAACCCGCATCTTTTGAGCCAGCAGTGCCGTGAGCCTCACTAGAAATGCCATGAGAATGAGCATTCCATCAGCACCACCACTGAAATGCTCTAGTGATGCACTTTCAGCAAATTACTGTGTTTTGACAAAATCCAAGTTGATAGCACCAAGGACATTTCTACCACTCAAAACAGTTATTAAAATAATCTTGTGTAACACAAATCACTGGGAACTACGTTCCATAAACTGACTTCTCAAACAAGCTTAGGATGATCTTCTACCCTCTCCTTTCACCAGACTAAAAAGGAAAGAGAAGACACAGCGCAGTGGGTCACTGAGATGTGTGCAGCATGTGACAATCTGGGCCAAAATCTACTTTAGTTTGTGTGGCTAAATAAGAGCAGTAATCCTTACCCCAAATCTCAGATGACTCCGCTGAAGCCACTGCAACCTTAAAGATTAACAACTGAAGATGTATCTTCATAACTCAAGCAGAACAAAAGGAGGGAAACAGAGAATGTCAGGCATGGGAACTGCTTGTTTTCAAAATACTCAGGGAATCCTATTTACAAAACCCACTTCAGCTGCTGCTCTCTCTGTTTAAATATTCTCTGATGGGAGAAAGCCAATACCTTTCTGCTTACCCCAATCTTATTTATAATAGGTTATTACTTTTTAATTCATCCAACTGCTCTTCTGAATTTCCAGGCAAATTGTGCAAAAAGCCCATGTAAGCAAAAAATATTTTATTAATGTACTGGAATCCACCATCATGGAAGCGAGTATTGGATTTCTCCATTTTTAACACCCTGATTCCCTACTACCCTGGGTTTCTAGATGGTAGCTTGATTTCCAGATTTTCTGTTTTCAGCCACCTTTCTTGCTTACTAATAATCATTTTCCTAAACTACCTGCAGTCCCCATTAGAAACTGTGATTCTCTCCAGCAGCCACTCCCTCCAGTGACAGGCAATACAACTCACTACAAATGAAAATCATGAAAAGTAATGAGAGAGGAAAAGTAGAACAAGCACTACCAAGTCAAAAGCACCAAATCTTCTGTTAACACAATGAAGGAAAACAACATGAAAAATTATAGGATCTAAGCTGAAGTGCACTGAAATCAACAAATCTCTTTCAACCTACTGAGGTCAGATATTGTCACCCCAGTTCTAATCCCAGTCCAGGGCTGGACAGAATTCCCAGTTCAATCACACCTCTGTTACCATCATGGTAGCTCAGGTACCCATCTGGCCACACCAGCACCATCTCATCTCTGCAGGCTCTGCCTCTGCAGGGCTTGGGACACAGAAATAACCAAGGCATGGAAACTCAAGCATTCACCACAGGGCAGCAATCTTAACTCCCTCGGTTTTCATAGGAAAGGGGAAGTTAATGTATTTTTCTAGTAACATAAATATTCATCTACAGCAAACTATAGGGAAGATCCCAGGACTAATGCTTTGATGGCTCCCTAGGACCTCTCTAAGATAACTGTGCTGTAACCCTGTAATGTGGGAAAAAATTCACAGAACTCATTTACAAGGGTATAATACAACAATTTCAGCCCTGTATCTTCTGTGTATCTAAAAACTCCAATCTGTTCCTGATGGAGAGTGTGTTTCTTCATTATGTGCTCTATTAGCATCAGCTTCCTTTTTAAAATTCAGTGTTCTTTCTTTCTCACTGCCAATATCCCAGATATCCAGAATTGTATCTCTGTTTAGTGACCTGCCATACAATGGTTTTACTAAGCTTAAATGGTCAGTAGTTTGTTCAGAGCTTTATAAATTCTAGACAGTATTTATAAGACTGTTGTAAAAGCTGGAATTTGCTGGCTAATACCAAATTTCTGCAAGAGTTGCTACATATGCAAAAGAGCTTCTGCTCTCCAGTCCCAGATCTGTGGTTGTCACAGTGATTAAAACTCCATGTTTCCCAAACAATTAACTAACATAGTCTATTAAATCTCATTTTATTGCTTTGAATGGATTTAGATGGTACAATAATCCAGCTCAGAAGCAAGACAGAATTTGCATATCTCTTTCAGAAAATGGATGAGACATAAAATGAACGACATGGTGGATAAAACCAAATCCTAGTGTTTCCTCAGCCTGCTTTGCATTTGATTTTCTCTGCTCTACCACAAACAAGTTTTAGCAGTGATAGACTAAGATATATAGAAATCAAAGATAGAGAAAGCTCTCAGAGGCTACAAAAACAATTCACTTTTAACAGAACAAACACATCACTCAGTATATTTCGACAAACTGGAATGTGAAATCAGCTAGAATGTTTCTTTCCATTGACTAGTACTGCTGGAGACAGCACTTCATGTCGTGCATCCCAGGCTGCAACTTAAATTCCATTTTGTGATTCAGAAAGTTTTTCTTTTAGTGCTTCAAATGGAATATATGACCTGCAATTCATTTATATTTCCTATGTAATTAGTAGCTGGCAAGTAAAACAAATTAGGTGCTTGATAAACACAGACAATTATATTTTCAAAGCAGTTGTATTTATGCTTGGAAGAAAGGACAGTTTTATGAATATGTAATCAAGGATGTAAAATTGGAAAGAAAACAAAATAGAGCACAGTTAATTTGGTGGTAGTGACAAATTAACACTGAGCCAAGCCCCCTGCACGTGCACTGCCCTGATAAACTTGTTATTAGCAAAGGTTCACTGAGAGGAGCTTGGTAATCCTTCTTCTGTGTTTGCTCTTCTTTATTAGCCCTTGGAGAAAATATTGTTTATAAAATAAAGATCTGCACAAGCAAAGATAAGAGTCCCTGCTTCCTGACTAACCTGTTTAATGGCTAACAAGCTGGGAATATATAGCTCTTTTCTCCTATTTCCTTCATATATTTGGCTACAGGTGTGTGCTGCACACCAGTGATTACCAAGCATTTAGGAGCAGCTGTGCCTCCAAATGAAAGATGAAACTGAACTGAAAGTTTGTTTGAAATGGAAGTAAAACCTGGCAGATGGCAGCATCCAGAAATAGCAGCACTGAAACAGAATTTTTTGTGCAGCTACTGCTCCAGAGCACTGTGAGAACAGGGGGAGGACATCTCAGCAACAATCTACAAGGGGAAAATAAAATAAAGGCATTTTTAGGGGGAAATGAAACAGCAGAGGGGATAGGAAGAAAAGAAGAAAATTAGCTTTCTGTGTCAACATCTAAAAAAAGATCAGAAACTTAAAGATTCTATTTAGCAAAATGAAAGAATTATAAGTATCCATAAGCCAGGTTTGTTCTTTGAGCAAAAGAAAAGCTAGTGGAAATACATGGGATAAAAGAGTCATTTAGAGAAAGAACATGAAAACTGACCAGTGGTCAGAATCAAAGAAAAATTTAAATCATAATAAGCCTTTGATGTATTGTGGAAAGTCATCATGCTGAAACAGATGTAGATCCAAGTGTTCAGGGAGATATGGGTTTAAGGGCATGTGCCAAAAGGAACATTCAAGGGAGGGGTTTTAGGTATTTTGCAAGAGGAAACTGACTTTCATTTTTTTAAGAAGTAGCCACAGTGCAGATGCTGCTGGCCAGCAGCTCCACAGTGCTCTCTGTGCTCTGGGGACTGCAGTGCCACTAAGAGAACCATGGTTCCCTTACTCAATCCCCTTGAGGAATGACTACCACTTTGTGTATTTGAGCTGAATCTTCTCAGAAATGGCCTAAAACTGAGTGTGAGAGGAAATGCAGCCTAAAGTGTTTCAGCCTTTGGCCATTTGCCATTGGACTGACACAACATCCTCCCTCCAGTGATGATGAGCATCAGGGTGCTCAGGTAAGACCAATTCATTTGTATCATCCCTGTATCAGGGATACAGGCTTTTGATTTTGACATATTTATCCATAACTCCACTCTGTAATTCTCAGTAACCAGGTTGGAAATTCTCTAAATCACTTTTCAAAATGGAATTTTGCCTAGAAAAGTCACAGAAATCTTCAGAAAAAGCCCTACATTACCAGCTTCAGCTTGATTGATTGGCATTAAATTAAACCTATTGCTGCAGTCTAAGTGAGGAGGCCAGAAGAAATGGCCTCCTCTCCATTCACTGTGTACACAGAGGTGGAATAATATAATGTGTCAGAGTAATTAGAAACTGTAAATTAAGATCACACCTGGATGTAGAAATAATCTAAATCTTGAACATTTCACTTTGGAAACATTTTTTTCATTTAATGTTGCTGTTTGGCTGCAACAAATGTCAGACCATGAAGCAGTCTGAAATCTGCAATATCATGGCCAGATCATCCTGATGACTTTAAGAGATCTCTGATTGCACTGCTGCTCCACACTCTCTTGTTGTTTAGGGAAAGCTGACAACCTTGCCTTCCTGACAAAAACTGTTCCAGATGATTCAGACGAGTTACTCGTGACAACCACTTTGCAAAAGTCTTTAATGTGAGTCATTTTATGGTGATTCATTTACTTTTTCATCATTTTAAAACAAGTTTTCCAGTGTGAAAAAGTTTAAAGACCTCTTTGAAAAGACAATTTGCAATTACAAGGCTCTATTTTTCACTAGAGACAGAATCATTGCTTTACCAAAACAAAGTTCTTCTGAGCAATTTTCATCTATTTCTGGTCTTGTAAACCAAGCCCAGTCTGAGTGCACTGTTGAAAACTGGCATCAGATATTCTGGGAGGGTTACTAGGCGACACTGCAAAGTTCTGTAATGTTATCCAGAATCCAAAGCTTTTTCATATCTACAGTCATTATGTTATATTCATTCATCTAATAAATATCTGGAGCAATCACATGAAAAGTTTCTTTTTGAATGAAAATATTTTCTTCAAAAGTTAATTTTGTAGGTCTTACAAAGCAACTGTGGTTTTCTGTTGCAATGAATATTTGTTTTGCTAAGGAAGTGTAGGGTAATCTCTGTACAAAATTGGGAGGTGTTGAGATATTTTGATTAGGGAATTTTATACTGGATTTGAGGTCTAGGATTTTTTTCTAAATTGCCCCAGAAGACCATCATTCTGACCAGTCCTTAACAGAGAGCTACACTGGGAGTGATGGTCACATACACTTACAAGAAATACATTAACATATTTAACCAGTTACAGTGGCTGTGTGGCAAAATTGGCAAACTCATAACCAAGAGAAAGCCCCTAAGACTGGGAATGTCACTGACATTAAAACTCCCTGAGAGCCACCATCAAAGAGTAATCAACCACAAATTAGCAGAATTTTGTAGACATCAAAACAAAAGAAAACTGTTGCTGCTATATTAGTGGTCTTTTAGCCTCTGCTAAATATAGAGAAGGTAAGCAGACCTGGATTGATGGAGGAAATTAAATTCCTCTACAGGCAATTAACAGAACACAAAAACCAAAGCCAAATTTGAAATGATGTCCTCATCAAATGCTGCTTTCCCAAAGAACAAATGATTGCAAAAGAGCATAAGATTTTACATATTGGGCATGTTTTGCTCTGCAGTTGTTTAGACTCTGGAGGGAGCTGAGGATACTCTTTCAGGAGCGCAGATTTCATACATCACATTTGTAGGTTAGAACCACCATGCCCAGGGAAAAGAGCCTGAGGCTTTTGAAGACACTGAAAGAAGTTCCAGCTGTACAAACATCATTCAGAAAGACAAGTCACTTGATGTTCTTGTTAAAAAAAATAAATAACCCAATGATGTGCAATGTGCAGATCTGTATGAGGAGTCATTTCAAATGAATGATCTCAGAGTGCAAAATCTCTGTCTTTCCTATACATAAATTAGTAGCTTGCCTTTATCCAGTAAAGCAAGACTGAGTAATGTATTATAATAATGAATTTCTTGGGAAGACAATCAGCTTCCCTTTTATATTTGGGCCATTATAGTAGTCTCACAGTATTTTCAGTGTGTCCTCATGTCCTCAGAAATTTAAATTTTAACTCTTTGGTGACATTTTATTAGGAAAGCACAGAGTTTTCTCCACATTCCCAGAGGGGCTGAACTCTAAGCTTAACTAAAACTCTACAAATCTCTTCCTGCTAAGAATAAGTTTACATTTCCATATTGTACCTATCTAGGAAAAAAAATGTAGAAAAACCTAGTGCTATCAGTTCTGTAAATAAAGAACATTAGCACATGGTTCTGGAGATCTTTCTGGCAAAACTGTTCAGCTATTCCTTAATAGGCATGAAAGGCAAGTACTGTTCTTTCTTATTTCAAAAATATTCTCAAGTAGGACTTGTTTTCTGCCTCTAGCAGCTTGTTTCCCCTCAAGCCTGTTGATACAGAGAGCTGTCTATGAATATGTTATATTTTTTTTGGTACCTGCAATACCCATGCTTACAGCCTGAAGCAAAAGGAAGCAAAAATGATGAAAGTGTTTCAAACATTCTCCACTTCGTGTATTCTCCCTGATGGCCAGAAAAGCTGAGCAATGGAGGCATGGAGCACTGCCTAATAAATGGGACAAGGCAGACACACATGAATAAGAAAGAGACACATTGGTGACCTTATGTGGCCCACAGATGCTTCCATGATATGCTAGCATTAATCAAAAGCAGGATTATATATCTCTTTATGTTTGTTCCTTATTTCACCTGCACCAAAAAGATAGTCATTGCTGTTCATGCAATAGCCTCCAAATCTTAAACAAGCTCAGCCACAATCACCTTCCTGTCAAAACCACAAATTTCTACCTCAAGTTGTTTAAGACTTCTTTTTTCCCATTCATAACCCACCAGTTTCTGCCTCCCGGATATATCTGGTAGAATATCTTTTAGGTCCAGCCCTGAGCTATAGGGTAGCCATAAATTTAGGCTTTGTACAGGAGCAGTAATATTGTCTTAACTTTAACAAAACCCTTTGCAAACACTACTCTTCTTGTCAGGATCAGTAATAGCATTCCAAAATAAACCCCAACATAGACAAGTCAAACATATTTCAACTTTCTTATTACTCAAACATACTTTATTGGCTAGCTTCTAAAAGTTCCAGTCAGAGACTAAAAACTGCAATGGGAATTATCTCAGCGTGCATTGATTACTAATCTAAAAATTCATGTCTGTTTTCACTCTGTTTGATAATTCTAAAAGACAATTTCAAAATAATGGATTTTATTACTATGAACCTCCATTCCTCACTATTTTTATTTTTTTTTGTGAGCATCTTCAGTCACATCTGGGTTGTTGAACCACTGATCCACATTTGTTAAGACTTCTGTCAACAGCAGAGGCTCATCCAGGCTAGGCTACTTGCTGAAATCAGCAGATACAGATGAAATGCACTGCTTGTGCAGGACTGCAACCCATCATGCAAGCTGTAGCACACTTAAACTCCTAACTCATAAATTTAACAGAATTTGTATTTTAATCTTCTGAGTATTAGCAAATCAGTATCTGTTACAGCATCTGCTGACCTGCTGAACTATCCCAATTACCCACAGCTACTCCTCACCTGAAGGGAGCATTTTTATCTCCTGAAAACACATTAATTCCACCTCTAGACAATAACCCTCTGTCAGAAGCATATTTTCCAAACTGAAATTTCTAGGGATTCAAAATATTTTATTAAAGGCTTCACAGTCTAAATACCAACAGTACTAATTCTCTTCTCTGTGGAGTTCCCCCAGGGAGGAATAAAAGAGTCAATTTAGCTGACTGGCCCTTGTTTTCAGAAGCTGACGATATCAAAAAGAACTGCAAGATAGAGGCTATAATCCCACAATATTAGATTTTTTGATGTTCAGCTCCAAGTGAAGTGGATGCCAAAGTTACTAGTATACATAATAGCTGCCCCTTGAAATGAACTATATAATTAATAGAGAAATATGAACACATTTAGCTAAAAGTAGCACGAGCATAAAGCTTGATATTAACATAGCTTTCATTAAACATCAAGAGGAAGAAAAAACATATAGAAAACCTTTGATTCCCTTTAGTTGCTATTATTCTCTCAATGTCTCAGAGTAGAGTATTACTAACATGTATGATCTGGTACACAATGGATTTGATATCCTTATATTGTATCCTTGTATTGTATATATATATTACATCCTTACATAATATATCCTTATAATGTTATACACTTCAATGTATTTCTATTAATATGATAAGCATCTGATTTGCTTTACAGTACCTTTGTAAATAGCAATACTGTTTGATAGATCCAAATAAGACACAAAAGAATTATCTCAAACTGCATGAATTATGTTGCAATATACAGGCAAAGCCACACCCTATATGCAAATATCTTGCAAATCCCATCTGAAAACACTCTGAAAATAGAAACTTATGTTTTATTACAAGGCTTTTGCAATGTAATAAGTTCCCTTGCCTAATTCATTAAAAAATGTTTTACCCAACATCTTGAAATTAACCCCATAGAGAATTTGAACAATTCACCAAGACCCTAAATGAAAATCTACTTGGATGCCAAACTTTGCATATTCAGTGTTGTGAAGAGAAATGGATTCATGGGTGAAAGATCATTTCTCATTAAGAATGCCCTGAAAGAAGAATGAACCTTTTCTGAACATCATTCATTATTCTCTACATGGGGTTGGCAGCACCAGCAGCCTAACTAGATTCACATCAGAACCTAAATTCACAGCACCTCTGCACAGAAATCTAGGGAGAAGCCGATGGGATGGCAATCAGGATTAGCTTTTCTGTATTAAATTTCAGAATATATTACCTAAAACTACAAGAAAATAAAAGACAAGTCTGATGGCAATCTGTCTTGCTCCAACCACCTGGTGAGTACAGTGCAAAGGGGCATCCACAAAACACAGCAGACACATCCAGGCATCTTCACTCTTGGCATCTCCATCCCGATGATGAAGGATATCACTGAGGATGAGTCTGGCGGAGGCAAAGACTTTTTATTCCATCAGGATTGTCAAGAGTTTGAGAGTTTATTTTTAGCAGAATCCTTGAAAACTCAGATAATATAGGCAACCAATCTAAAAACCTATCAGATATATAAAATATTGAATTACACCTATACGTAAATCTAAATACAATATATAAAATATACTATGTAAGCAGCCACTCATTATAGCATGGTGGGTAAAAACTCCAGTCAGAGGGCCCTTGGAGGTGGGCAGGAGGATTACAATGTAATAAACAGGCAGACAGACTCATTTGGAAGAACAGAGGAGGAAGGATCTGCCTCTAATAGACCAGTTTGATGAAATCACTACACTGAAGTCGTGCTGGCAGACTCCACTCTGACAGTGGAGTAGCAGTGACTGAGACCCAGGGAGTTAGGAGGAAACATCACCAAGAAGAGTCATTACACCTTCCAGGGCTCTAGAGATCCTTGTTTATTACATTTCTTACAAAATCTTATACTAAAGCAACTTTACAAAAATTAGCACAGTAAATTTAAAACCTGCAACTTTTAAATTGATTTTACTAAATGTCAAAAACAATGACTGAATTTAAATGCACAGATGTTTAATTAGACCTGCCTTACTCTTTTTAGGTAGCACCTGCTAGTCTCCATTAGCAGACTTTGCTAAAGAACAATATTTTGTCTACTTCAGAGAACTCGGCAAAACCCATTTTCTTATTTTTACAGTAATAAGAAATATATTTTTTCTGTAAGTGCAAACACTGGGCATTTATTTACCCTACCACGCATTCCCTTCTCTTTCAATTAGTCCATTACTAGTAATTAGCAACTATCTTGCTCAGTTATGGAGCTCTTGTATGCTAAAGGTAACAAGGACTAGAACTCCATATGATATACTTCTATTATACAGAATAATTCAAACATCAAAGTTTTCCTGTTGATTAATCTATTTACTAATACTGTGAATGACAGAGAAAGGAAACAGTTCTTGCTTATTTCTGCTGTGTGCAGGGTGTTGTCATCCTCCAGTGCTGTAGTTAACACATTTCATAACACACTATCTCATGGGATGAAACAGTTTCCCAAAATTAAAAAGGGAGGGGTGATTGTTTTAATTAACCTGCTGCTACTAAAAATCTAGGGATATTAATTCCACATCTCTAAATAGGCATAAGATAAAAGTTTTCTTGTTAACAGAAAAATTGTTCTTGATTTCCATTTTTAGTATGTATTCTTTGCCCACAGGACAATTACAATCCTTTAATATAAGCAGACAGCTTTTCACAAAAATTCAGTCCCATAAATAAAATCAATGCAGCAAAACAAACAGAAACATGCAGACTGTTGCTTTCTTTCAATTAAAATAGAACAAAAGCTGTAGTCACTGTGCAACAAGGAAAAACAGAGGAAGAGAAAATACATTGTCCATCTTGATACGACCAGGTACTTGAGGAAGTGGAAGAGTGAAAAATATGTGATGCACCATGTTCATGTGCAGACTTCAGAGAATAGGCACAGAGTCAATTTCAAAGAGAAAAATAGATCTATGAAATTATTTAATCTCTTCATCCAGATCTCTAAAACATCCATAAGTGATCCTGCGCATTCTCAGTTACAGAAAACTCCCGACTAATTTCATATATTTAGCACAGCAAGGTCATCTCTTGAGAATAGTTAGGAAATTATTTTTAATATGGTCTAGGACTACAACCAAGCAGGTTTTTAAAAGTCAAATCCAGAAGGAGTTGGCACCTGGAAGCTTGCAAAGCACCAGCCATTATAACATAGCTGTAACCAAAACTATTAATCTTTCACTTTCAAGAACACCAATTTAAGAGAAAGCTTCTTAGTAAAAGGGAATTTAAACAGTATGCAGCCCAGGATTTAAACAACATTCAACCCACTCAATTTTAACTGTCTAAAAGGAGACTTTTAACCCACTGTTTATAATGGAAGATAAAAGATACATGCTATAACACTAGATATCAGAAATTATTTCCAGCTATGTACCATGAGTAACTTCTAATTTTACTCATTCCCTACTTGCAGCCACTAGAGATGAATCCCATCATGGCTGGGTACCTTGGCAGAGCAAGACAAAGATTCAACAAGTCAGAGCTTGGGGATGGAATCAGCCAATTCAGTGAAATGTGCAGCTCCAAAGGATGTGTAAAACACGGGGCACTTCCTGCTGAAGGTGAAGGACCATGCAGGAGCAGAGCTGGATATCAAATAGCCACTTCTTGACTTTCTAACCTATTTTTTTCCTGTTGTTCTTCACCATCCTTCTCAAAGTCTATTATAAAGAAGCATTTTTAACCTGTTTCTTCAAGAAATGAGGCATATGTGGCTGCATTGCCTGGCCATCTGTCAGTTTGCTATTTTCCCTCAAGCACATTTTGAACCTGTTGAACAATTTCAGCCAATTTGACAGAAGACTAAAGGTTTCAGACACAGAAATTTTGGCATATTTCATCAAAAATCAAAGCAAAAAGAAGAGAAAAATCCAGCACATTGCTGTGTATGTGGCTGGCAGGGTGGGTGGTTACTGCAGTGGTGTCTGCAGGTTTCAGCCAAAAATCAGGTAATATTTACAGAATAGAACTTTCTTCTTTTGGTTTTGCTCACCTTTGTCCTCCAAGTAGTTTTCAAGCCAAGCAAAACACCAGAGGAAAGGGGTACATCAGTGAGAGAAATTGCAAGAAAGCCAGAGGTAGTGTGATCATTCCATACGCATGCACTGTGGCCAGGATGGTCAGTGTTGTAAATAATATAACTTTTAAATTTTTTATTTCTCTAGTCAGGTTTAAGTTGCCTTTGTCTTGGGGAAAGGAATTTTAAGGCTTTTTTAGGGGGATGTTGCACCACTCAACAGAGATGAGTTTAACCACACAACGGACTGGAAGTAGCCCAAAAGGCAACCAAAAAATAACAACCATCAGCAGAACAACAACAGCCAATGAACATCTACCCCAGACACTGCCCCTGGCATGGCTGGAGACAGCTGGTCCAGAAATTACTGATAAGGAAATCAAGGAATGAGGACCTAATTAACAACAGAGGCCAAGAAATCCAGATCCAATAGGAAAGCAGATACTAAGAACTATGCAACTTGGGACCAATGAACATTGAACCAATGGATTTCTATGGAGTTTAGATTGTATAAAGTTTAGGGAAAACCCAGTAAAACTCATGTGTGTATGGAATATTTTCCATGATACATCCTGGCCAGAATAAACTAATGCATGATTCTCTATCACTTCAAATAGAGTGTTACAGAGTTTCTCTTTTCTTCCTGGATTTTGACGACAAGAGGCCCAGAATAACCAGACACAGAATTTTCCATCTAGCTCATATAATCTCTGGGTTTGCTCCACTGACACTGGAGATTCTGAATTATTCAATGGTACATAAAAATCTTATAACCATCTTTAGTTACTGCATGCTGGTGTCTCCAGGTGAGGCCTGAGCAAATATTAGTTTGGTCTTAACTGTCTCCAGCTGTCACCAGGAGGGAAGGAGCATAAAACAAAAGGGAGTGCTACTTCCATTGATGTCCATACTCATAGCTCCCACGTATCAACAAATTAGGTTTTCCTGGGGCAAATAGCATCTCTTTCCAAGCAATCACATTTAATTATCATTGCTGTGTCTGTTCTCCAACAATTTTTTTTATATCTATTTACAGTTTTAAAATCTTCCAGCTATAATGAATTGTGCGTCTGGGTATATGCAAAAAACCCACCTTTGAATTTCTTTAAATCTGCTCAACACCTTAAAAAACTTCCAATTTTTTTTTAATGGGAAACAGTACATATTTTTTATGTACCTACCAGCTTCACATTATTTGTGATTTTATAGATTCCCATCATATATTCTCTCAATCATCTCCCTTTCTAGATGGATGAATTCCAGTCCATTTAGTATCTCTTCCCTGAGAAACCTTTTAGTGCTTTTGACCATACCTGACCATCCATGTTACCCTTTTCCATACATTTCCAAGGCTGGGCATTTCCTCCCTGAAAGGACAGAGCCAGAACTGCACATTCAGCATGTGGACAAACTGGGAATAAGGGATGGTCAAACAATGTCCTTACCTCAGTGCTCATTTCCTTCACTAATAATGCTTCAGATTCTATTTTATTGCTAAGAAACAGATTAATTATTTAGAGATGTCCAGGATGACTAAGATCTCCTTCCTGAACAAGAATAGCAGATTTAGAGTCCATTTTTTAAATCTGTAGCTGTTTATTTTTCCTCTTGGGCATTAATTTTTGAAACACTAAATTTTATATTTTTCTTTCACCCAGTTAGTATTAAGTTTCTGTTACTATTTCCCTCTTCCTTCCACTCCCCCATTTTAACATCTGTATCTTGTAAATCTCTATATTTCAAATTCCATAGTATATAATCTTATCTTTATATCTTTGTGACTTGCACCTACAGGTTCTACCAGCAACATAAGTAGATCACAACAGTGATACCAGTTTGACATTATCAAGGAAAATGTTAAATGAGCTCTAATAAGATATATTTAAAGTCAAATTAACTTTGTAGATTTTCCTATTTAAGCATTCAGTAACATTGTCAGTGCTTTCTTCCGCATCCCTCTACAGCTTCTGGTGAGGGTTTTGTGCAACTCATAGATACAGATAGAAATATATAGAGAGAGATATATATAGTGTCTATGTCTTTACATAATGTAGATTTTTAAAAGACTTTCTGAAGTCTATGGCTCACTCAGCCATTCTCAGTAGAACTATCAGCATTATTTGCAATGTGATTAGGAAGCCTTAGATACTGTTTTGTGCAATGAAGATACACTATGACAATGTTTGAGGGGATTTGATGAGTCACCCACAGTTTGATTCCATGAGAGCAGGACTGCAAACAAAGCGTGAGGCAGCACCTCATTGGCAGTGCAGTCACACACTGCCTCCCTCATTGCAAATTCACTCACGTGCCATTATGCTGCTTTTTATACAATATGATATCTGCCTATTCTTAGCAAGCATTGCCTTGAACACAAGTGGAATAAAGTATAGCATGACTGCCCCTTGTGCTATTTTAAACAAATACAGAGTGAAAGGCAAAGTGTTTTCACAGACAATGGGCTTAGGCAGAAGGGTATTACATCAGGATTCAGAAGTACTCCACTTAACCTAGGCTGCATAGTTACCTAACAACTGCAATAACCAAAAGATGCTCTGTTTAGTGATGCACACTTTTACCAACAAAAAAAAAAAAAAAAGGTAAGAGAAAAATCTATTTTTCAGCTCTTGATTGCAGCTTTTTTAGTGTTGGAGTTTTTCCTTTTGTTTTGCAAGAGAGCTGACAATACTAATGTGGTTGAAAGAATTCTGACAAGTTGCAAGACATTATAGTAACTAATTTCACTAAAACATAGGGTATTTCAAAGGACTGTAATGTACTGTTGTCATCAATAAAAAAATACTATATTTTTTAGAAGCAAATACTGTCTACTTTGATGGAGTTATGTCTGGCAATATTTTAAAGATTTTGGGTGGAAGAAAAGACCATTCTTTACTTCAATCTTAAAAGTAATAAAAAGTTAGCATACAACAGAATCCCTGTCTCTGCAGCACTTCAAAAGAATAGCCACCACCTTTATCCCTGAAGAGCTCCAATCCCCATCTGCAGGAAAAAAATAGATATGGATCTGATACTTTGTGAAGGCCAGAGAAGTTGCATCTGTTTATCCACTTATCAATTTAAGAGAAATGATAGGGCCAGAAGGGATGTTTGGAGGTCATAAAGTCCATCTCCTTGCCTCCAAGAAGTTCAAATGCCTCTTATCCCTCCTGACAGATGGTTGGTTAGGGTGCCCACAGATGAATATGGCATTAATTCTTAAGGAAATTTATTTCAGTGCTGGCACTAAAAACGGTTCTACAGGAATGTTTCTGAGTCAAAAAAATATCAAAGGAAGCTGGCAGGAGTAGAACATACAGTTTGAGATAACAATTCTCCCTGGAGCAAAGCTAGAACAGCTCTGTATCCTCCAACAAAGCATTGGACAAATATCAACAAAATTCAAGTAGAAGCATCAAATAAAAGTTGTAACAAAGTCCTAAAAATAATCAATAAAAACAAATAGATATACAGGCTGTTTACTAAAGAAAGTCCAGGATAAAACTTTATAAATAAATAAAATATGTCAAGGAGGAACAGAATCACTACAGACTGCAGCTCCACTCACTGCTAACAAAATTGACTTTTATATGAAGTACATATTACTGATTTACCAGAAAGGTGACAATGACTGTTACAAGTATCTTTAAGGACAAAAATATTACAATAATGGAAGACTTCAACAGCACTCACAAACTCTGGGTAGGTGTCAGTGTATGTGATACTGAGACAAAGCCTTTGCAAAACATAAACATTTGTTTTTTGGAAAAAATTTTTAGGTACCAAAAGAAAAATCCTATCTTTTGACTTTGAACAAAAGGTATCTGTGACCTAATTCAGGATATTTGCTTTCACAGCAACTGTTTCTGCACACAACCAAATCACAAAATAGAGAGGAAAGGAAAGCATAGGTACAGGAACAAACCTATCATAATAAAAACGAGTGAACACAGCTCTCATGCAGGTAAGTCACAGCACTATAACTTGTTAGAATTATCTGTAGGGCAAGGACAAGGCAGTGTATAGGCTGTGCTTGAATTTTCTAAAGGCTTACAGGAATATTTCTTAACCAAAAGTTCATAAAATGCCATGGGAATGTCTTCCTGTGGATTAATAACAGATTAAAAGGATAGGAAAGTAAAGTAGGAATAAATAGTAGGACTTCAAATGAGGCATCTGGCCTGAGGCTTATGCTATTTAGTATTTTTGCAAATGATCTGGAAAAGGGGTGGCAGGGTAGCAACATTTGCTACCAGTGACAAATTATTCAGGGCAGTAAAAAGGCAAGCAAACTGCAAAGACTTGCATAGGAATTTCATGATTCAGAAAGATTGGGCAATAAACGTACAGAAAAAACTCAGTATAAATAAATGTAAAGTAACACACGTGGAAAAGGAACTTTAACTGTAGATATTCAGTGACTGAGCCTAAAGCAGCTATTATGTTTCAGGAAAGCTATCTCAGAGTTATAACAGATAGCACGATGAAAACATCATCTTGATACTCAGGAGCACTTAAAAAGGCAAATAAAACATTAGGGATTTTTAGAAAGGAAGAGAAAATGAGAAAGAAAACATGATTATGCCATTTTATAGATCTAAAACGAGACTGCTGCTGCATGAAATCAAATTTCTCTGTCTTGGAAAGCACCAAAGACTAGAGAAGGCACAGAGAACTGCAGCAGACTGATCCAAACTCTACAGCACTCAGAGACAACAGCAGAGGAAATTCTGACATTTCAGGATCCCTATAAAGTGGAAATCTTAGGGTAGAGGAGAAACTAATTTTTGAAATGTCAGCATATGTTGATTCTGAAACACAATATGCTTCTGGGGACTCTGACAGCTGTTACTGGAATTACAGCTAAACTGCTGAAGTTTCAAGGCTCAAACACACTGAGGGCAGCCCTGTTACCCAGGGGACCTTAGTCCCTGAGAGCAAGGATCCCTGCAGTGCTTTGTTCATGGCCTGCACAGCAGCCCCAGCCCTGGCTACCCGGGATGGATGGGATCTGTTCTGCTGCAGAAGCCTGAGCCTAAAAATTCCCACTGAAGACTTGAACCAAGGTGCTGGAGGGCTCTCCACCTTGTTCTGGGGCTTCCAGAAATGCCACACTCTGGGACATGGTTAGGAGAACTTATGGAAGCTCCCCTTGAAACTCGGACACTCATTTGTCAAATAATTGCCATAAAAGAATTAAAGCTTGAAAATTATTATTCCCAACAAAATGCAGAGTCTCAAAGATAAGACTACACAAAAACATGTAAGGTAGAAGCGGTCATGTATGCATAGCTATGGACAGATTTAGAAAAGAAGTTGAAGACCAGCTTCAAGTCTTATCTTTTCTACCATCTGAGAGACATGTTTAAAGTAGGTAATATTGCTACCTTGCTTAAAGTTGGAAAAAACACAAGCAGTATTGTTGGCCAGTACTCCTAAGTCAACAAATGTGGTGATAGACAACTTCCCAGCTACACATATTCTATTTCTCAAGTGTCTCTCCCAGGAAATTTAGAAGAAACTTTTAGTCACAAATACTCAGAGAAAACTAAAACCATTCAGTTCTACAATGAAGTTTACAGTAATAATGTGACCTCATACATTAATAATGTGACCTTACATTGACTTCATTAGCAATCCTTGAACTGAAATTAAAGATTAATATGTACATCCTGCTTTTCTTAGAAGGAACAGAAGACACTGTTTCTTATTTACCCATCCATTTCTTTCTCTCACATATGCCTGTATCATAGCTTCAAGATTTCATGCATTTCCAAAACAATGCCATTTCTGAGCTTCTCAACACGCTTTTTCTTATAAAGAAAACAAAGCAACAATTTATTTACAGAGACCCACAGCAGCAATAGCATGGGATTTACTGGTTGGAGAAGTCTCAGCTTGAAAGAATCCAGGCAAAATTTCATTGAGTATCAGCCAACATCTACCCTTTCTAGCTTTAATCAGTCTCAGATTGGAACAAGAAATTCAGCTGAAGCCATCAAGATACTCCCATTTTGATCAGTCATTATGTATCTCATGGTTTCCAACTAAAATCACAAACAACCTGGCACTCTCAAAATGTATAAATTCCTTATTTTACTTCTACCATATTTTACTGAGATGAAATAAATCAGCCTCAATTTTTACAGATTTCATGAAATGTTCACACAGCTTTAGAACTGATAGAGGCCAGTTTGAAACCCAGACTAACACAGCACTTCTTTGGACTGCTCCCTAACCCTCAACAGGCAGTGGCCCCAGTTTGAAAAACTATATATAGCTGGTAAATTACTTACTACAGCTGAAACTTCAGCCTATTTGAATTCAATGGGAATGCTGCCATGAGCTCAATTTGGATTACAGTTTCATCATTTTGGTGATATTGCACCAAGAGTTTAATATTTTTCACAATTAAAAAAGCATTTTTTATTATTTATCTGGGTTAAACCTCTGTGTAAATGTATTAAAAACAAGCTATTAAACATTTTTAAGCAAAAACTCAAAGGAATAACTTTATCATGGGTACAGTAAACCATCCTTTTATATATAATTTGTAGCCACGTTACTCTAAAGTTCAGAGCCCATCAATTAGTAATTATTTCAGTGTGTTGCAGTCATTGGAGGAACAGAGAAGGCCCAAAAGCACAGCTGTTCTTCCTCTCCCTTAATTTAATTCAGTCAGGGGCTTTCCAGTGAATTTGCTGCAGCTGAGTCAAACTCTGTTCACCCAGTTCTAGGTATATTTAATATACTGCAGAAAAATTCATACAGGACATGAATAACCAGCCCCTTACTCATAGGAATGACAGCTCTTCCCTCAAGTGAGCTAGACACATGGAAGAGACCTACTCACTTCCATGATCATCTTTTGATTTACTTAGAAATAATCTAAAGTTTCACAGATTAGTTTTTATAACCAGTCTTTAATATTGTGTTAAATGTAATGACTCAATCATTTTTATTGCTGTCAGTGGGGAAAATTTCAAAGTCCTCAGGTTAATCTTTTGTACGGGTACAAATTCAGACAAGTAGACACAAATTTTTTTTGAAAGATAAGCTGAAGAGAATTGCAGAAGATTCTAGACAAACATGCAAAGTAAACATGCCAGGATTATAGGAGACATGTGATGACTCAAGAAATATCATGTGTGCAACTGAAAGTGTTATAACCATAATGAGTAATTGAAAGATGCATCATCAATGCTGATTTCTTGAGCAGCCAACAAGGATGGGTGAAGATGGGTGGCCATGGGGGCTGACAGATTTCATTCAGCTCTTGACATGTCTCTTGCCTATCTGCAATTGCTGTATTTGAGTGAACTTTCTGCTGTGCCAGCAGTAACCCAGGCATATAATTACAACATCTTTGAAAAAGCTCATCTGAGAAACAAATAAGCTTTCTTAAAAAAAAAACCTTCATATTGCCCTGACTCATAAATCTATGATGCACTTAATTAAATTCAATAGGCAATTTTAGGGAGAGATAAACAAATTAAAGAACCTCCACTGAATGACAGAAAGTTCCAAATAAACATAACCCATTTTGCATTTTAATTCCAGAGTTGTTTGTCGTTGTCAGGGCTGATACCTGCCTTATAAATACTCTTGAAAAGAGTTCTCACATAATGATATTAAAGAAACTTGCCAAAAAATAGTTTTTTAAATCAGATAACTCACTCCATCCTCCATGGACACATTAGAGAAGGGTGAGAAAGACAATGGCAATTTTTTTATTATGCCAAGAAACTCTTCTTTAAAGATTTTTCTCCTCCTAACTTCTCTGGAGAGCAACAATTAGCATGCTGTTTGTCCAGATTCATCAACAATGGCACATACAAAGCTGTAAATATGCCACACATGTGTCAGATTTATTACGGTTCCCTCCAGTCTGACAGATTTGTACGTTGTCTTTTTCTAGTAAAAGGCAGAACTGCTGCAGAAACAAAGAAAATAATTTGCAACCAGCAGTCATCAGCGATGTGTAAGAACCCATCTGAGTCTACCCAGACTCCAGTGTTACTCTCCATCACCTTGGAATCCCCATTTCCTCCACTCAGCCTCTGCCACCACCTCTAGAGAAGCCCATCCCCTGCTTTCATGTCTCACCATATGTGTTTGTCAGCTCCAGAATTCCATTTAATGTACAATCAGGGAACAGAGAGCAGTGCAGGCAGAAGTTGTGAATCCTGCTCAGGAGAGATCTTTTCCATCTAGGTGTCATGGAAAGTTTTCTCTGGGCAGACTGAGCCAGCCCTCAAGTCTCTCAAGCCTGAGAATCAGCAGACAGTTCCTACCTCCCCTTTTCTCCTGCCCACGTTCTTCTTCACAGATTGTTTTCCCAAGCACCAAAAAGCCAAGTTCTGTCACTCCTGTCCCTATCCCACTTCCGAGCACTGCAGACAAACGCGTTCTGTGGGCAGGGGGGGAATTTCTGTCAGGAAGTGCTACCCCAGGCCGCGCCCGTTCACTGCGGCTGCTGGGGGAGGCCAGGGGTGGGCAGAGAGAGACAGCAACAAATGACATTTGAGAGCATTTGTTTTCAACAACTGAAAAAGTAATGGCAAAAAAACATCTAGAGGAGCTGACAGGTGGTAAATCATGAAATGTTTCATATGGAATTTTTAAAAGATACAGGAAAGCACCATGTGGTGCTCCCACACACAGTTTTTTAATATATGTGTGTCTATCGATGAGGCAGGGAGCAGAGAAGGTGTGCTCACTGCAGAAATGTGAAATGAATGCTTCTCAGCTCCTTGTCACTGGGCTTCTTTCACTCCACCTACCCAACCTGGAATAGCATCCCAGTTTCTCTAAGTCTGGCATCTTTTCTGTTCTTCTCCTCCCTTTATTCAGCTCATAGTCAACCACTCTTAATTTCTCAGCTCTTTGTTCTGCTCCTCTTCAGGGGCTCTGTCTCCTCTTGAGACCTGGGGTAGTTTAAGACCCAATTAAACTCGGTACTAAGTAATTATTTCACACCCTCTTTCATGCTTTTTTTCATTAACTTCCTAGTTTGACTACATTCTGCACAGATGAAGACTTTCTTGATGCCTGTGACATGAGGTAGCTGAAAAGAGAAAATATTAGTCAAATCATTCCAAAATGTCCAAATGTAAAATTTCTGCCTCCTGATATGCATGATGAGCAGGAAGTTATAAGACTAGGCTGTGTTATTCAGTAGACAAGATGTTGGACTGTCAACTGCAGTTCTTGCATTACCATTTGAGCTACTGAAACTGCTCCTTGCCAAGGACACTTTGGTCATTTTTAGATACTTTATGGGAGAACAGGTATTTCTCACACTTGGATTTAGCACAGTTTTTTTTTCATATAATAGGATCTCAGGCTCTGCTGTTGCAAGGATCTTGGTGACTGAGAGATGCAAAGCTAAATGTCAGACATATAATATTTATCAGAAGCAGCAAAAGAAAAGGTTGCAGTCACCCTATGTGAAATTCTGAATTGAATGGAAAAGCTCCCAGTGGCCAAAACATCAATGTTACATACTGTAAAATTATAAATAAAGTCCTTTCAAATACAAGAAAGCCTGAATTTTCTCCAGCCAGAACCTGAGGTTATGAAGGAGTTAAATTCCAAAGCTACAAAGAGAATGAATAACTACAGGCTGTTATTTGAGGATTCAGGTAAACAATTCAGAGTGAAGTACAGCAAAACATCTGTAAGAGCAGCACTGAGATGCTTCCTGCTTCCCAAACCAGGAATATCAGATCTACATCCTCTTCCATTGCATTCTGCACTAAAGGAAAATATAAAGGAGGGGAATCACAATTGTAAGTGCAAGTTAAGCAGCACCATGGGGTATATTTCATATTCCTGAACAACCCACATAACCCTCACAAGAGACCTACTGCAACAACACAACTGGATTGTGGCAGTGCAAAATAACCCAACACTACACAGCTGCTAAAAGGTCTCTAGGAGCATCTTGAAACCTTGAATATGCTTGTGAGAAAATGTATTTCATTCACTCCTAAGGATGGCAAATGAGTGGCTGAATTAATGTTACAGAAATTTTGCAAATATTTTAGCACAAATTATGCAGACCAGTAAAACTGATCCGTCTTTTAATTGTTTCCCATTCAGACTCAAAATTTTTGTGGTGTCTGATTAAGATATTCATGAGTCCAAATTTCACCTTGAAATGTCAGAGATGAAATTTAAAAAATTTAAACCAAAGATTCTTATTGTTGAGTGGAAAAGTACTTTGAATCCTGCATTTCTCTGCCTTCTCTTCCTTAGAATAACTTATTCTGTACAGTAATTGCTGCATGTGTGAAAAACAAATTTATCTCCCAAACGCACATATTTCCAATGATCTTAAAGAACAGTGATTCAAACACATTAAAAAAATCAGCAGCAGTAATACTACAGTGAGTGGGTAAAAATCCTATAGAATTCTGTTGAAAGAAGAAATATGTGGAAAAATAATTGAATGCAAACAACCCTTCCCATGTGAAGCATGCAAAAAGCTATTAGTGATGGAGAGAAATTTGCAGCACATTTAGGTTAATTTAGGAAGCTTGCCAAAATAATTAGAAGAAATCCTACAAACTTTTCAACCCAGGGGGAATCCTTTCATTTAATGAGTTAAAGGAATAACAAATATCTTGAGGAATGTGAATTTAAAGTAGTCTAGTCCTTGCTCAAAGCCAAGACCCTCTTCTTGTGTATGGTATCAAATTCCAAGTATCACACTGCCATCCCCAGGGTAACCAATGGACCACCAAAATTTCAGGGAGCAAACTACATAGTCCTACTTGCCTCATTATGCACTAAGAAAGATAACATTTTATTCCTACATTAGAGTGGAATTGTGATGAAGCTGATGTGAAACACAGCCACTGCCATGTCCAAATGTTAAATAAATTCAAAACAACCACCGAGATCAATCATCCCTCATAGCAAACACTGCTCTAGTTGGCAGTGGAGGCAGTGTGTCTGGGAACACTGAGCTGGGAGACAAATAACCTCTAAGAGTATTTTTAGCTATATTTGGAGCCTTAAATCAAGAGTCCAGAACAATCAGGAGACAACCCTAACTGGTGGAGCTATAGCCCAGGTTACTCACTGGAGCAAGGCCATCTGCCTAGGTCCTTCCTTTGGCCCTCCATCATTGCAGGCAGCAGCTTTCTATAGGCAGAACTACATTCATGTCAGAACTGCAGCTGAGGAGGAAATGTGAGGTGAAGTTACCCACATGTGTAATGCAGAAGAAAGTTTTTCCTCTAAAGAATGAATACTTATGCTAAATTTCATAAAGATAAGATAATGCTCATGAATGCTCTCAAGGCAGCTGCCACTTGTGGGTCTGTTCTGTCTCTCCATAGGAATGGATCAGAGCCTTAAATGAGTTCAATCCAGAGGACTTAGTAACAAATCAGGGTTCACTATATCAACCAGCATGAGTCAACCTTTCTGACTGACCAGGTTACCTACCCTGCCAAGACAGAGCTGTATCCCAGCCTAAAAACCAGCATGAGTATAGCAAATAGACTAAAGCTCTTATCTACAGCTCTAAATCCATTTATATTCTCACTTTATATTCTCATTTATCTTCTCATATGACTTATGCTGCTTGCAGTGGGTGGCAATTCTACTTCTGTAACAGTATTTTATAATAAGAAATCTATCCAAAGCAAAGAGGGAAATACATTCTGATTCCAACGGTGCACTCAGGATGGAAGCAGAATTTCAGCTGAAGATATACTTGTAGATGTATTTTATTAGTTTAATAGAGCATCAACACTAAAATATGTGGAATTTATCAATTAACTTACATAAGCATAAGACAATTATTTAGCACCTCATGACAGACTGCAGTGGCTGCCTCACCTGCAGTGCTGTTGGATGCACTCTACCAGCTCCACACCAGCTTTTTTCCAGCAATTTTCATTTGTGTGACTGTAAATAGTTTTATTTTTGATTCTTATGCAAAAAGACTTTTAAGAGAGAAAAAAAGAAAAAACACGTCTGGATGTGGTTGCATTATATCTCTATTTTTATGGCTTTTCCTTGTAATGCCGAAGTACTACACATCTATTTGCTTTGACCTAATTGAGGAATACATGAAAACCTACTTTGTTAAAGTTCACTAATGCCAGCCAGCCACTGCAGCAAACGACAAACACAAGGACTTACTGGGTTACTGCTACACACTGAAATGTAATCAAAGGCTTAAAGGCAAAAACTTGCAATAAAAAAATGCAACTGTCTTAGAAAAAGAACTCACTACTAGTGAGGATTTATTCTATAATTCCCCTAAATACAAGCACAGCACATTCTCTTGAGAAAATGTAAAAGGTAATAAGCTAAGTTACATAAATTCTTATGCAATGAGGTTACATTGCTAATGTACAAGCTTTGGGAAAGGTATCTTGGAGTATCGACAGTAGAGTAGAAACTGGCAGAAACAATGAAACTATAACAGCAGGACCTAAACACAACACACCAACACCCAAATTCTGGTCAGCAGCATCAATGAATTGGCTCATCATCTCATTGGCCATCATCTGGTGATGCAACAAAGAACTTGGGTAGGCAATCAAGCAGCTTCCACTTTAATTTACAACAGGTCCTTTGACACCACACCATACTGAGCACATCCCAGTTAAAAATAATGCATGGAAGTTCATTTCCCAGTTACTTTGGTGACTTACAGGAGTACTAAGAGCTGGTTTACCAGTTCTGCTCTAGAATACATGTATAGATAAATTTCAACAGAAACATTTTTGGGGAAGAAATTCAAATCCACGTATCCACAATCTCCTTTCACATTTGTCAAAAATGTGAGTCCTTGCTTATTAACCTTTATACGACAGCACATCTCACTACTCTTCTCTGGCATAATAATCTTGTCAGCTGTGCAAATTTGAATACTCATCCTCAAATGGCAGCTATATCAAATTCACTAATTTCATCATCAAAAATAAAAGTCAGTAATTTCAGTCAATCTTTGCATTGTTCAAAGTCACACTGACCAATTACATGGCAGGGCTTTGTCCAGTGCTGATTAGAACTTTGGGCCTTCATTATGCAAAGTGGATCATTCAATAGTTATCGGTCACTTCCATCTTGCTTCCAATCCTCTCCTGAATGGTTTTAGGCAATTACCCTCCCATCATGCTTGCATTGTCTGACAGTGAAGCACAAGTTTCAGTAGGTAAAAAGGATTAAAAACATTATTGCTTGGACCAGATTTACAACTTGTTATAAATTTCCATGAAGAACAAATCACTGTTAAGCAGAAGTGGAGCTGCTGTTTCCAGCTTCCACAGTGCTGCAGGATAAAAGCACACACACCCTCCATGGCTCAGAGTGGAGCAGGAGGAAGAGACTTTTCCCTCTTTGAGTACTATCAGCACCATGGGAATAACTCTAGAGACTGACATCGCAATGAAAACAGCTCAGTTTACACCAAGAGTTACACTCACCAAATCTAAACCTAAAATTGAAAGAAGCTTTTTTATGTGCTCTATGTACTTTAAAATCACTGTTCAGGAAACCAAGCCCACTGCAAAATACAGTCTAAGTTTCAGAGACATCTTTGGCAAAGCATCAGTAAATTTGAGGCAGGACATAAGCCCATTAGTGGGCCAGTTTCACACACACACTTAGATTTTTAGGCTGTAAATGTCACACAGCTCATGCAGTCATTAGTCATCCCTGTGCACCATACATACATACAGAGGCAAAATGAATGTGGTTGCTGACTTATAGCAAAGAACTCTTATGAACACCTATCTTGAATATAAATATTGATAAGAGTATCATTAATAATATAGGATAGCACAGGAAGTTCATTTCAGTATATAAAGGAATCTCTCAAACTTTTTCCTATAGCTGGAGTAGAACCTCTGCTGACATTTAAATAAATTCAACTCTTGTTGGTTGGTTTTTTTTTTTTTTATATTTTGGCAATTTCTCTTGAGTCTGTACTTAAAGAGCCCAGATAAGCAGAGATTGGATGCTGAAATACTTCAAGAAAAGCAACTAGCACAGGGTTTCCAGCCCCAGGTTGAAGGAGGAAATGGGCTGGAGAAGCTGATTAGGACTCAGAGGTAATTCCATGCCCAAATGCAGCTCTGCTGGGTAGAGTCCAGTCCTGCAGCTGCTGATCCAAACTGAATCCATTCTCCTACAGCCCATTGCAGAAGATACCTGACAGTACCTTGTGGTTGATTTTACAAGCTCATAGCTAGAATGAGATAAAGGACCACACCAGAAACCTTCACATTCCAGTTTGTCTCCACAGCCAGATCTGCACTGGTCACTGCTACCTCTGTCTGCTATATCATGTCCTCTCCCCCAGTTCTTGCATATTTGCAGCACTTTAAATGACTCATCCACTTCTCCATCAGGAGAGAACATCTCCTTCTGTATTCTTTTGAGGAGGACTAATAAACTGCCTGAGTCATCACCATTTTTCACATGGTCTGGTCTCAATGTTTCAATACTCCAATTTAGACAATATCCACTTGGAGGAGTTCTTTGCTCAGCAGCAGCAAAGAAAATAACTTGACTCCCTAATGAAAACCTCAAAAACATCCCAACTACTAAAGGATAATGAGACATGGCCTTGATTGATTGCCTAATAACCTTTATCTAGATACTAATGAATGTAATAAATTGTGGGATTTATGGGCAGCCCCTGCTCAGAGACCATCTTTTAAAGTACATACTTGAAGAGTGCTAAGTTGTGACATGACTTCCAGCTTCAGTTTCATCAGGGAAAAAAAGGCCTGTGTAATGTGCAGGTTTGAACTGACAATCAATCAGCTGAGATGCTAAAGTGAAACAATCTAGAATAAATTCGTATTAAGTAAAATTTGAATATTATTTAAAAAACCCTTGCAATTATAAGTTCAGGCACACTTTGGAGGTCACAAGAGCCAACATGAATATTATGATTTTATCATTATAGTTATTTATTAAAATATTTAATCATTAATTAATGTCTTGAAATCAAGTTCCAATCAGAAAATCTCTATAGCAAGTTAGGCTGCAACATTTGCCAAAAAAACCCTCAAAGCAACTTGGGATGTTAAACCCCAGCTCCAAAAATTACAATTTCATATATCTATATTTCAAAGATATTTACATATCTACCTCTCATACCAATCAATGTTCTGACTATAAGACCTTGACATGTAAAGCATTTTCAGTAACACTCAGGATTTGGAAAGTAGGACTCTCAGGCTCACTAATTCTTGTTTGCCATTTAAACTCCTACCCCTTGTACTTCTGTTTTAAAAGAGGAAAAATGAGTAGGAGATGGGGATAAAAGCAGGGTGAAGCAGACCGGAGATTCCATTTGGGTTGCCAGCTCTCATATCTGAGGGCAGAAATGCCTTGTGATTTTTGGTGTTACTTGGCATCTCCAAGGCTATTTTGTTCCTCCACATCTTTTGGGCATGACCCTGTGGCCAGTTTCAAAGGGGCTTTTGTGGCTGGAGGAGTGCTGCTGGATCCAGGCATTTCTCCAGGGCAGGTGGAACAGGCACACCTCAGTGCTGAACTGCAGCTGACATCACACACGTGCCAGGAACGTACAGAGAGTTCTGGCCCTTTCCCCTCCAGCTCAAGGACACTGGCCATGCCAGAGGAGCACCTGGCAGCTCCCCCAGGCAATGGGCTCTGCTCCGGCCTCATTAAGAAAACCAGTGGGTAGGATGAATCCAGGATAGAACTGGGTCTAAAATGCTTGGGGGCAGGCTGATGGTAGCAGGGCAAATCTCTGTGAGGCAGAGCACAACCCATAGCTCTTGACATGACACACCAAGAGTAAGAATTAGCCCATGATTGCTGTGAATAGATCCTCTGCATTTGGGGAGCAGTTTTAACATTAGCTACCTCCAAAAGAAATTGTATAACAGTCAGGATGTTCATTGCAAAATCATTGCAAAATTTTTCCTTGCTCTTTATAAACCTGTCCTAAGGGCTCTCAGTGAACTGAAACATCTCATAAGAAAGGAAGAACAGCAACATCAATAAAGTCTATTTACAACAGCACTTATGAATCATCAGTGCTTCATGCTCATTTTGATAGCGCAAATATTAACAAGCCTTTTACTTCTCTTTATGCTAGCATTGCTTGCTACCCAAAATCAATGTCAGTACAAATAGCAGCATAAAAGAAAAAGTTCCAAAACTGTCTCCGCTTAAATATTCCAATGCTGGCTTCCAACTTTCGGAAAGATTCAATATAAATTAGTAGTAACTTTGTGGCAATATTGATGCCCACGATTACAAATATTCATAGAAACAGTAGGAGAAAGAGCTTTATTTTCCCAAAGAAAATTGTCTCTCTTGTAGAATTTACTGATCTTTACTACAGACCATTTAGTTTTCATTCTTTGAGACAGAACATTTAACTCTTACCAGGCAATGGTCTGTGCATCACTACACATTGCCTGTGTTGGGAAGAGCAGTGTTTCAGGTACTCTGTGTGGTGTTAACAAACCAGGTCTGCTCAAGGCTGCAGGGAGAGCTGCAGTTGCTCTGCAGCGATGATTTATGAGCAATGTGCACCCACGCAGCCTCATCACAAAGCAGCTCCCAGTGTGCGGCTCTGGGACTTTTAGAAACACCTGTGCTCCACCCTGCTTTTCCTGGTGCCTAAAGAACTTAACCTACAGCTACTCCTCGGCTCAGCTGCTGCCAGTGCAGCTGCGCCCCCAGGACAGGCTCACAGGTGAGGCTGGCACTGCAGGGTGGGAGAAGCCCCAAGGCGAGTGCCTGTCAGCAGAGTTACAAAGGAGACCTTGCTGAGGAAGGCAAAGCTCATTTATCACTCCTTTTAGCAAGCTGTCCCCAAAGGTTTACTTTTTTCCAACTCCCTTTTTCTTTTGAAACTGTGTATAGCAAATAATCTGCAAGCCCTGCAAAGTATGCAAATGTTTCCAAGAAGGAATCTCAGATACTAGTCAAAGTGAGAAATATTTTTTTAAATCCCACACTAATAACTATTTCCAGAACACAAAACCTCAAGATTTTGACAGGTTTATTTCCTGGAGACGTGTATAAAGTACAAACTAAACAAACATAGAACTCAGAAAAAATTTTCACTTGTAAAAATGGAGCTTAGTTTCAATTTTTAGGACACAGATACTGCCTTCTCAACACTGTATCATTCTAGAGTACAAAATATATTGCTATTTTCTCACTATGCAGAGGGGGAAGAAATAAGAAGCCCATTTTACATTTTATGGCATCTAAACACATGCTCCTCCTTCTAAACACAGAGCATAAATATAAATGTACCACACACTATGATTTCAATTATATTGCAGCTCTGTGAAACAACAGAGCTTTAAAATAGTGACATAACTACCAGAACGTGCTTTAAATCACCACATAATCCTATCATAAATACTATCTGCTTCATCTTCACTCACCTTGTTTAAGTTTGACCACTATACTCAAAGCATATTCCATATTGTCACTTTCTAAGCTGAAGGCTTTGCCTTTCATTAGTCTTTAAAAATTCACTGATCAGGAAATGAAAATTATAATAAAAAACAAAGAAATATCATGTCAACTAATTAGATATTAAATCAACTGTTATAGTAAGGGCATAGTAAATTTTTATGTTGTTGCTAAATATCAGACAAATAGAGCCACTAAAAATCTCTGCATTGCCATTAATTAATGCTCTGGAAATGAGGAGAGATACAGGAAGTTGTCCTGGTTTGTACATTAAAATAAAGTTTGACCTTTCTGCCTTCTAATACCTAAAATGATTGATAAAACCTTAACAGCAACCAGTAAGGATTAGGAAAGTGTTACTGCAGCAAGGGAGATACATGCGGGTGCCACCAGTTCAGCAAGAGCATGTGCCCTGTATAAACAACAGGCTCTGAGCTAGATTCTTCAAAGGGACCACAGGAAGATGTCTTGAAAGGGAGAGAGGAAAAATGAACTTGGTGAATCATGTAAGTGGCAGCCTGCATCTTGAGGGAACAGTTCTACTGCCTGTGAGTGTGCTATATGCAGAGTTTCATTGGGAAATGCTGGAGCTTGGAAAAAACATCCTGGTGGGCACAGCACCAGGGTGGGTTCAATGCAGGACTCACGAACTCTTCTGAACCAGCTGGACTGAGCCTTCTACAGCCTCCTCTGCAAGGCACCATCTCAGAGAAGGAAATAAATATAGGGCTGCAGATGCACTTTATAAGGGTTATTATTATTTTGCCCCAAAGCTCCTGTTGATCCCAGGTCAAAATGCAGCAGACAGTCCTTTGTGCATTTTTTGGAGAAATGGCAGCTTCTTTCCCTCTCAAATCCATAGGACAGTTAAGCATTTTCATTTATGGACTAAAACTCACTGAATAATTTAGAAACCCAGTGTCATGCAATATTTGTGAAAAATATGGTACTAGGCCAGTTAATACAGATGCTGACTGGACACGCATTCCTCTCTTTTTTTTCTCTATTTTTGGAGGGAGGTAGAGGGTGGAAAAGAGCTATCATCCCTCCCATAAGAACAATTCTTTCATTACCCAGGCTGGCTACCAGAGCCCAGCATCTCCCTCTTTTCCAGCAGGCCCAGGCATCCTTCAAGCACCAATGCAGGTGCTCAGCAGGTGGGTCTCTGCATCCACAGCCAGGTCCCACCTGGAGAAGGGAACTAAAATTCATTCACAGATCCTCCCCACTTAGGATTATCCCATGGCTATTCACATTGAGAAAGTTATTTGGAAGCTCAAGAGCCACTGAGAGACAGATGCAAAACCATCACATCACTGATTGCATCATATGACCAGCAAACCACGCAGAGTGAATCCCTGCTCCAGGCTGCAAAGCTGATCATTTATAAACAACTCACAGGCTCAGTTGTAATTACATAGGCATTCACTGAATAATTTTAAATTAATGAACATGCTTAAAGCCCTTTCACAGATCATTCACCCACAAAAAGGGCTCAGAAGCCCCACAAGAGCTTTTGGGAAAGAGGCTTTCACTGTGAATGGGGTTTATAAGTTTAAATTCTCATTGATGCTGTGTTAAATTGAGAGAAGGAAAGTTTCTCAGCTAGATTTAGGTTGCATATTATGCTAGATTATCAGAGGTTCTAAATGAAGCTCATGCTATTGGATTCAATTGAAGAAAACCCTGTTAGATACATTTAGCATCCAGCTCAGTAGTGTGAGCCATCTTCTCTAACACAGCCTCAGCTCTTAGGGGAAAAGGGTTTACAATCACCTCTCTCCACAAAACCCTGCTTAAGCATCAGCAACTATTTTAGAAATCTATGTTCCATTTTGACCTAACACTGCAGCTGAAAATGAGTTGGGACAAAACCAATTACCAATGAAGTCTAAACAGCATTTCAGGAACAGCCTTTGGCCTTGCAGCCATCTTATATTCTTTGCTGAGGTAGAAAATTAAATTCATTAGATATATCACAACCTTTTTCCACTATCAAGCCTTTTCTTTCTGCTACCTGGCTGGAAGGCTCTGCCCCATGTTGTTAGATAAGCACCTAGTCAAAGAAATTCAATAATGTGTAGTTTCTGGAATTGATTATTGCCCAGCCTTATAAGTGCCCCGCTAAACAAGAAAAACTAAAGCTGTAGCTGGTGCCAAGACAGGAACTAGAAGCTCTGTCACTTTTATACTTCCTTCTATCCTCCAGCTGTCCATGGGGAAGAACAATTTGAAGTCTTAAAAGAACTCTGAAACACTTTCAAAGCCCTCTCAGGTGTTTCCAGAGGCCACTTCTCTTTCAAATTGTGAAGCAGAGTTAGGCAGGATTAGAGAGGATCTAGGTAATTAATTTTCTGACAGCAAAGGGACAATGGAAGTGCATACAAATTCGCAGATCACAAGGCTTCACCAGTAGTTTTTGAAGAATCAGAAGACAGGAAAGAGGATGGCCAACATTTTTAATAATGTCTTCATATCCATCTCAGAAAACTTGCACACAGTAAATTTTAAGGCACTACTGAGTATGTAGTTGCAGACAGTTCATGCCATCCTGCACAATGCATTCAAAGTTTGACAGATCACAGAGATTTTCTATGGATAAAATAGTAGCTACTGAAACCACAAGTGCAGCAGCTTTGATTTTCAACCATACATTTTTTCTCTTTAACCTGAACATCCCCTTTCAGTGCAAAATAAAAGAACTCTATAATATAGCTGGCCTAGTTTTTATCAAACTTTAGTGGGATATCTACCCACTATGATAATTTACATTAATGCGAACAAAACTACAAAAGTTGAATGTGAATTTCTGGGGGAGAATACACTGTCTTGTAATACAACAAAATAGAAGACAAAACCATTTTTCAAAATACATAGATGGCAGAATTTAGGATATATAAGGGATATTTGGTGAACCTATCACTGAGTAAAACCAAGAAGCTCAGCAAAATATAAATAAAAAATAAATATTTGTGTCATAATATGTTCAACTTTGTCACCTAAAACTGATTTAGCCAATACCTCTAGATAAATACCTTTCTTCATATTCAATATACTTTCCACATAAGAATACATTGCCCAATGTTTCATAGGAATCACAAGCTGATCCACTGCTATCCCAGGTGACTATAGAGAGCTGACAAAATTTCTGATTCACATTCGAGTATCTTGCTGGATCAGGTCTAAGTTTACATTTCAGAGAGATCCATGAGAACTGTAGTGTGAATCACTGATAAGTAAATGGAAAAAGAAATTACATTTATCAGCACTTCTAAAAATAATAATGAAAAAACATCTCAGAAGAGAGCAAGAATTTTAGTTTCCTTGCCTCAATTTTCCCTTTAAGCTGTAACCCATCCCAGCCTAGATGATGATATGCAAGCCCTGAAAAAAAAACTTAAGTATGGAAGGTCACAGAACTGTTCCAGCTGGGGTAGAATCCCTCCCTATGAGAGGCAGAGCAGGGGCAGCAGCACATCTGGCTGACCTGATTATGCAGATTTCGTGGCTGCTGCCTTCTGTCTGCCACATGACACAGCGCAGGAACCTACCTAGGAACATGAACAAGGTGAGGGAAATGGGTCACATCCATGTTTGCTTCAGAAATCTGCTTTGAGGTCCAGCAAGAATGTTTACAAGGAGTCAGAAGACTTAACTGTTGAGAGCAATTTAGCTACATCCACAAATAACCCCTGGCCTGCAGGTTGGAGAGCCAGGTCCCTTTGGAATTCAAGACCTTTGGATCCAGGCACTATGAAACACAGACTGCTGCCCAGCAGAAACCTTTCAATATCACAGAAACAACAGAGAGAAAACATGCAATCATCGTTTCCACTGAAAATTCTTCTACAGGCTGTAATTTTGATAGGAAAAATTACATATTTTTGGAAGCCAGGAAGAAAGCAGAAGAAAACCTAATACATAAATCCCATGATAACTACTCTCCAGTCATTTGGGAAACACAAGAACACTTGTCATATTTTTCCTTTTCAGTTTACTGATCTTAGGGTACATAGTAAAAGAAACACCTGCAAAAACAAATGCCAGAGTGATTGCACATTCAGACACAGTTATGTTTTGCCATCCAGCAAAATGGCTGATGAAAATTTCCAGCAGGAGGTCAGGCAGTGACAGCCACTGCTGTTGGAAGGGCAGAGCCACTATTTCTGTACCACAGCAGAGATAGCTACACCTCTCAGACTAAAACTGACCACATCCTACAAATTCACCATGTCATTTGGTAAATTTCATCTTCTTGACTTCATATCACTTGAAAAGGTGCCCTGAATCCCCCTCCACATATTCCTCTGTACAAATTTACTGTGTACTCTCCATGCCCTTCAAATTACATCTTGGGGACAATTTGGTGGTGTTGGTGAGAGAATGGCTTTAGAACACATTTGTATACTGATGGGCACATGGGTAAAGTGATCAACTGATGTGTCAGCCCACACCCCTATGCAAGGCCTTGGTACATCAAGAAAGAAAATTCAGGAAAGAAAACTTAGTATCTTTACCTTCATACTAGCAAAATCCTATTCTAGAAGTGCAGAAACTAATCAAAAGAAGGTAATTTGCAAAGCTCATATCCAATTCTATCATGTCTCCCTGGACAAAGCGACAGTAACTGTGCAAACTCTTAATTTAAATCCTAAGCTCTTTTTGGAGCAAGTAATGACAACTGGCAAAACTTGATGTATTTTAACAGGAGGACAAAGGCAATAATTGAACAGCATCTAAATGCTCTTTAACCAAATCTGTACATACACATTATATCTGTTAATTCCTCCTTCTTTAATTTTTTACACCTTTGAAGCAAGACTTGCCAAGTCCCTTTTTGCTTTGCATTAGCTGAATTTAATTACAAGTGCTGAGAAGTCTTAGTCTCTCAGCTCATTAGTGAAATGCATCAAAAGAGTTAAGCAGACAACTGACATTTTATCATTTTTTACCTTTAAGCTTGTTTTAATGAGAACAGATCCATTTTTTAGTAAATTCATAAATAATTTTCCTCATAATGAATTGACTCTTCATAAAACTCTAAGATGGATTTCAATTTTCTAGGAGAAGGATGATTTCCTTCATAATTAACTAATGTATCAAAAGGGATCATTTGTAATATCTGTGGTCAATCAGAGCTGTTACACAGCAGCACACTAAGGCATGACTAACAAGTACATGAGGGAAACAAAACTTATAGAGAGAAAAGTCATAAATCTTGAGTTGACATCCTGAAATTCACATTTGAAATGGGCAGTTTTTATCAAAATGTGGTTCGCGGACAAGCTACAAGCTCAAAGTCAATGTCAAATCTAGAATCTGTAGCCAGCCTTTCCTCTCTTCAGTGTGCCTGGAGAACGGAGCAGTGGCTCTCAGAGTATCCTTAGGCACCCATGTGGACAGAAAGGCACCAGGACCTAGACCACTTCCATGAGCAGATTTTCTGAAATGTTACATTTCTCATGAGTGAATGCCTCTGCAAATGGAAACATTGATTATAGAATATGGTAAAGAGGTGGGTACTCTATAAATACCTATGGTCAATAGCATTCTTATCCTCCTTGTCCTGGACATCAACAGTCTGTATCTCTGCTCTAAACAGTGACTCCTCTCCTCTGAGCTTCTCTGTCTAACCTAATTCGTTCTACCCCAGCAACTTTTTTACCCAGTCCAAAACCACTCTCAAAATAAGGCTGCTTGAGCAGCAATCACTGATTGTTGTCATCTTATTGCAGGGGTTTCATACTGCTGTCTCCTTATTGCAAAAGTTTCATACCTTATTGGTGTTTCTCGTGGGCATTTCCTCAAAACACTGACTCTATCTTCTTCACAAAGCAGCCAACTGACTGCAGCTCCCTTCTCACCCAGCCACCCCACTCTTTTACAGCACTCTCCTCATTGCTTACACCTGCGGCCTGTTAAAGTCAGGCCTCTTCCTAATCTTTGATAATTGGCCCAGCTGCAACTCCCTAGGGGTAAGATTACTTTCTACACCATCTTTATTTTCTTATATTCTATCCCCCTACAACTGATTCTTACGAAAGTCCCAGAAACTCCTCTCAGTTTCTCCCAGTCTTTCTATGAAAGGTTATGAACAGATTGTGTTATCCCTTCAAAAAGGAACTTTGCAGTGTTTGCTCATTATTAAACTTTAAGTGAAGGAAGTTTTGTTTAAACTTTTGGTCAGTGCTCTAGAGAATTTTGGCCTGAAAGACCATATCTGCCTTTATGAGTATTCAATATAAAGCATTGGGGGAAGCATAAAAGTCATAAGAGGTGGGGTCACACCGAAGAGGAAAAAAGGGTGACAAATAAGGTCTCATGTTGAAATCAAACCAAATAACATTTTGAGGCCCAACATCTCATGTGAGTTAGGTCTGTGCAAGCAGTACTGCACTGATTTTGTTTCTATGACAGAAAAGGATTATAAATTAATACAAGTACTGTAAAAAAGTCTCCACTATAATTCTTTATTGAATTTTCCTTCTAATATTTCTTAATCCCTGATCCAACCTGCCTACTCATTCCTAGTTTTTTAATCTTGGCAGATAAAACCTTATTATTCACAGTCAATATTACTATTAATAAAAAAGTGTGATAGTTTGTGTCTTTCTGGCATAGAGGTTTTCTCCAGGACCACATGGTGCTAGGCCTAACCTACAGCTCTAGAGGCAGGACAGAAATGCTCAGAGTTTTGCACACCATATGGAAAGAGCAAAAAATAACCAGGAAGCACACAAAGGGACTGGGAACATGCCAGTATTTAGCAAAAGCATTCCCTCAAGTTTGAGGTATACAGCAGCTGAAGGAGAAAGGATTTTTGGGTCAAAGCCTACTGTACTTCACAGCAAGGGCTCATTTTGGCTCTCCTTGCCTTGGAGGTAAAATCTTGATTATCAGCTGCCCCTTTGTGTTTAAAAAGCAATCGTTCAAACTTGATTTCTACACAGGGATATCTCACCCAACTTGAGGGTTAAATAAGACCTGTGATACAAGAATTCCACTTTTTCAGTGTCAGGAGACCACCCTTAATATTATAGCAAGGATTTGCTCCTAATGAGAGCAACTTGTGTACACATCAACATGCTGGACTTATAAAGCTCTTTTACAAATACCCTCAATGATTCCAAGCTGAGAACACTAATAGAAATGTATTCTACAATCTACATGCTAAATCATTCTTCTGAAGGTCATGTTTTTCCACCTCATTGTGTTTGAGTCAGCTCCTGGTAGACAGCCATATTTCCTGAGATGCAATGCCATAGAAAGCAAAATAAGGGGAAAGTTTTGGCCTATATGCAGAATATTTTTGCTTTCTGGGATTTAAATGCTCTAATAGCTACTTGGATTCTTGCATAGGGCAAGAAATAATGAGGTTTGTAAGGAGCGGTCAAATAAAGGAAAATAAAACTAGCTGTGTTTGCTGCATTACTCTTCAGTAGAAGACTTTTTTTAACTAGAATTGTTGGTAATGTGATGACTAGTTCAAGATACAACATTTTAAAGAGTTATATCTGTTTTTCTATTTCATCTTTATGAGCCTGCTGAGATAGAAATAAGAATTGTTTTAAGTTCTAGCACTCAATACTCATTTCAGGACACAATACTTGAATATTCTGTACTTCAAAATCAAATATATGTCATCTTCGGTTTAAGATACCAGATTTTCATTTGCAATGTCTGTATTTTTCATTGTATGGTCTTTATAATCTTTTTACTACTGTCTCCAGAAGTATGTGATACTTTGTGTGGGAGACCAAAAAGACACACTGAGGCATTTTGGGGTTGGTTTTTTTGCAGGGATTTTTTTTTTTTCTTTTTTGTTTTTTCATGTCTAAATAAATGTGTTACATTAAAGCCAATTCAAAGCTTCCGGTAATCAATAAATACTCTCTATTTATAACTCAATCAAATATAACTATTCACAAATCATGCTGAATTAACTGACATGTTTCAATCTAAATCCAGACATCTCTTTTTTAAAGTAAAAATATTAATTCTAGGCACTTCAAAAAACAGCATTTATTTTATTGTGCATCAAAATTAGGTGATATTTAAGGTCATTTCCAACCCAAACTATTTGATTATTCTATAAAATTAGGCCTGCATTATATTCTACTGGGTTTTTTTCTATTAACAATATTTTCTATATTTTAATCATTTTGCAAGCCAAATTATCAGTTGCTCAAGCAGCTCAGGATACATCTTATCCTACAGAAGCCCAAAAGAAAGATGTCATATTTTCCATGAGATAATGTCTCCTCCCAGAATCATAAGTACACGTGCACATGAATGTGTGATCACTAAATCTAACAGAATCTGCCTTAATCAATTCAGACAGCACCTAATACCACTCACTTCCACTCTGCTGAGCAATTATTCAAATTGTACATTAGAAAATATGCTCTCACAACCATGGAAATTTTGATTTGGCTGAGACCCCTGGATGTCCACTCATCATGCCAGGAGTATCTGATCAACTGGCTCTTTTTAAATAAGATCTGAAAAATAATCAACTGCCTGTTGAAAAATGCTCATCTCCCACAACATGTAAACAGGATCCTAAGTAATTGTACTAAAAGGCTAAATTCAGTCAGACACCACTTCTGCTCACAATGTACCTACTGCTCTATTTGTCAAACGTTTCTCTATGTATTTCTCTCCATATTTTTTAAATCCCAGCAATTATTCCAGTCTATGCAGTGCAACAAAATAATTTTTACTGCATTAATTATCATACTACAGCTCCTTAACCCTACACAAAAGAGGGTTATCTGAGAAATCCACTCAGCAAAGCAAGAGGGGCTTAGTGACCTGTCAGGCTCTCACTGTTCTTTAGGTCCCACCTTTACCCCACCAGCAAACAGAGGATCCCCACTGAACAGCAAACTGCTCATTGCAGCGAGGAGATCCACAGAGCCCAGCTGACCTTGGTCCAAAGCAGAGACAGCACTGAGGACAGCTAAGGGAGGTTGACACAAAAGGCTGATAGAGAAACCTTGCTGTGAATGCAAACCTCAGGAGAAGCATTTGTGTCACTGCAGAACAATGTTCTGAAGGCACACTCACCTTCAGGACAGATCTGTCCATTCTCCAGTTGTGAGTGAGGATGCCACTCAGCATCTAATGGATTTCAGTGCCAGGATCCTGGCAGATTTTGTGTCACTCATATCATGGTGTTCCCTGCTCTGGGGAACCTGTGACACCTCAAGTATCCCCTTGGTGCACCTGGACACACGCACCTCCTATTGACAGGGTAAGAGCAACACAGGCAAACTACATTTTGAGTAAAGACTACAACCTCTTATTGCTACTAAATATCTTACTTTTCAAGAATTGTCATAAGCATTTTAGAGAAAAGTGCCCCCTGAAATCCATAAACAAATGACAAAATTTTGCACTTATCTCCAAAGTACTTTTATAGTTCCATTGCTAAGCTTTTTAATTATAATTGATTATGTCCAATCTTCCCTGAGAATTTAATCCTATGATTCAGCTCAGTTACTCTATTTTGACTGACCTTGACTATATGAGATGCAACACTTATTGTTGAAATGGAACAAAATCGGTTCCCTCTTTTGAATGTTTTGAAAGATTAAGTGTGAAATTATGGATTGAATATCAACCAAAGTAATATCAAGGTCATGCAAGTTAAATCAGTTGCATCTGAGCACTCAGGATGAAATTGCACATTAAAGGCTTTTACCATGTTTGCTTTGATGCACGAAGCACTTGACTTTTCTGAAGAGGGGAACAGCACAGGGGTAGAAACACAAGCTGCACGAAGCTATTAAGGCTACTCAATAACCACAAACTGCCAAAGATTCATGCCATAGATTAAAAACTAGTTAAAGAATGTTGACCCTTCTTATGACCAAACTGCTAGTTTTGATTAAAAAAAAAAAAAAATAAAAATTATCACTCAGTAATAGTCTAGGCAACAGCAGGAGCCAAAAACCTGCATTGCTGAGGCACACTTTCACATGCAGGTAACAGTTACAGGGGGGCACAGGGAAAACAGGGAAACAAAGTTAACACAACAGTTACAGGGAAATGAAGGCATTTAAGGGATTAACACAGAGGAAACCATAACCTTCCCTTCAACACAGACATACCCATCAGTCTGTAAATTAACTAGTGGTGCTAGAGAAGCAATCACTGCAGCACAGAGCTGAGGGGAGCTGCTGCTTCACTCTGCCTTTTCAAGCCCTAAAGTCAAAATGGTTCAGGACAGGATGAGGACAGACAGTGCACAGAGCCCTTACACTGCCACACAACATTTCTTGGATTCGGTCCTCCTGCATGTCAAGCTTTTTCCTACTACAACTGGCATCCTATTGATCTGTTTCTTTGTTTGCTGAGTAAATCAAGGTTAAGACCACCTGTGAATCCCCAACCAATGCAGTGCACAGCCTAAATCCTGTCCCCGTTTGTCCAAGTAACCCACATGTCTTTCAAGCCTCACTGGCAAAAGCACAGAGGTACAAAATAAAGAATTCTCCAAGGCACCACCTTTTTCATTCACCTTCTCTGAACATTAAATCCTCACCACCTGCCTCCTTTGCAGGTTCCCTGCAGGCTGCTGTTGTGCTTTATTTTGGGAATTTCCTGAGCAGGATCCTTGAGCAGAGGGCCTGGGAGGTTTCCTGGTTGCCATGACAGCGAGTTTACAAACCACATCCTTAGTCAGGGGAGCACATGCTGGATGTGCAAATAAATCTAACCCAGATGCACCTTGCCTTTTCTTTCCTCACAAAAAGAATTAGTTTCTAGTCCCACAGTGGGGTGAGGCTCCAAGGAAGGCAGGACCATCCCTCCCATGCAGCTCTTGGGGCAGGGTGGTGGCTTCATTTCCCCTGAGTTGTTCCTCTGCCTTCAGTCAGGCTTGGCTGGATCAGCCTGTGTTCCTGTCCAAACTAGCAAATTCAAAATGCTAAACACTGGGACAGTAGTACAGCACAACACAGAGATGTGCTTTGATAGCAAATAAAGCTTCTGCATTATCTGGATCAATAAAATCAATACCATAACACATAACTGATTTGTGCATCTCACTACTCTCAAGATTTATAGTTCATGTATTTTATGCAGTACAAGAATTTCCTGCTAGGCTTGTTCTTGCTTCTGAAACTTTCTTCTTTCTCCCATCAAAACTGTAATGTAAAGCTCTATGGCTACTAACCCTGATGCCAAAGAACATAAAGCTGGGAAACTTCCTCTAAAATCAATGACGTTTGGTAAAGAATTGTAATCCTTCTTAAAGGCAATACAAATAGAGTGCAGCACTCTCAAATTCTTCAGGTTCCTGCAGTTATTTAATCAAAGTCTTTTTACATTTAATTTCCACTATAGAATTTCTTGTACCACACTGTTTCATCAGTGCACATTCTGTCATTGGCAAACATAATTTCATTTTTGTAAATAGATTCTGTCTCATGTCCTTACAATTCTTCAACTGAAGCAATCTGAAAATAGAGCATTGATATACTTTCAAAACTCAAAGACTACAAATATCTGCAGATGATAAGGCAAAAAATACCTGGATTTGCATATCACCCAGCTGATATCTTTATATAAAGGGCTGAAATTCCCAGCTGATAGACACTGTCACCATCAATTACATGGGGTTTGCCATCCAAGTTCCTGAGTTGATCACTATTTTCATATATCTGTCCTCACAGTTCGCAATAAACTCTGGAGTCCCTGGGCCCCTCTTTACATCACTGCAACCTCATGGATTTAACTGAGCACCAACAAAAGAATTCAGCACAAAGTTTGGCATTACAAAGTTCAGCTGTGCTTTCAGTGCCAGGTAACCCTCTAAAAGTAGAGCCAACAGCACCACTAAGATATATTAAATGTATTAAGGGGGAGGGGGGTGGGAATTCTGGTACGTTTACTTTGTAGACGAAAAGGAGTTTCCAGAAATGACATGCGTATATAGATGATGTACAGGAAGAATTTGTTCAAGATATTTGTCTGACAAACGCACTACTTTCTCTTAATGCTGATAAAATACCATCAGAAGCAGAATTCTAAGCAACTCCTCCAAAGCAAAGATGGTCTATTACAAATAGATCATATCTAGAAAATGGACCAGACTTGGTCTTTTTATTAATGAAAAATATCAGTATGAAATATGGATTTCCAGGTAGACTATTACTTAAAACACAAGCAAAGGGTACTATTGAAAAGTGTTTATTATAGATCATCTATAATGACACTCAAAAAGTTTTAAAAATTAGTATAAAAATTTGTTAATTTGTATTTATTTATATATGCACACATAGCTAATTTTACTAGTTGGGGTTATTTGTATTTTTTTATTAAAACTACATACAATATTTTTTTAAGTAACATTGCTTCCTTTTTAAAAACTCCCAGTAATACCTTCTTTATTGGCATGTTCCTTTGGTAGGTTTTATGAATTTCTAGCGATTTCATTCTTGATCTCTTTAATTCAGCATGAGAAACATTCAATTCCTGTAAAGGCACTTTGACTCAAACTTATGTAAATGAGTTTCTGTTTACTGATTGATGGCTTTTATTTCATATCATTTCTACTCTAATTAGATTTTTTTTCCCTTTTGAATAGGGTTTATAAATTCATCACAAAGACCAAGTTATGAAAACTACCTTAAGACATGGGTTAATTAATATACACAGGTTAATTACCATTATATACAAGTGAACAAATTTCAGAAAATTTTTACCTTCATCATGCTGGCTGAGAATTCAAATCTGACAGGTCACATGCTGGACTCTCCTTCTGCCTAAATACTAACTTTGAATTCTGGCAAAATTTAAACCCCAGAAGGAAAAGAGGGTCTTTCTTTGCCAGATTGTCCTGCAGCAAAGAAACAAAAGCCAGCAAAACTCCTGCTACAACTCACTGCCCTGTTTGTTCTACATCACTGCAGTGTTTTAAATAAGTGAACTTCCTTTAAACAGGCTTAATATGAGTGCAACAGCTGAAATCAATGATATTAATGTCTGATTCTTATCAGGTAGCAGCCAGAGGGAAATTAACCTTGTAGCTGAGAAGTGCACATAAATCTGATTTCCAAAACTTTACACTTGATGTGCTACCTTGGGGGGAGATTTAGGTGGGTAAATGTACAGCATTCCCATTGCAAATTTCCATTGGCTTTAGCAGTGCTGCACACAAAACATCTGCATAGAAATTAATCATGAATACAGATGTTGTAAATTAAACTCCCTCAGAGATTTTATTACACAAACCAATGAGTGATTTTCCCAGCATTCTTCAATAAAGCTCTAATTAGGAGTATATATCCCAAAAGATTTTTAATGAAATGCCAGATAATGCTAAAACAGGAACCCTAGTCTTTTGAAAACATGGCAAGTACAAATTTTTTTCAGTAAAATCTTTTGCTAACTCTGAAAATGTTCTACCACCCAATATATTTGAGATCAATCATGTTGGTGTGGATGACTAAAGAGAACTGAAAAATAAGAAATCACTAAGATTAGTGAAACTTTCAGCCTGTTTTATGGTCATTTGCTGAAAGGAACTACTGCAATTGTCCTTTACTGGTTCTCACATTTGTAGGTGACTATGGTTGTTTTTCAGAGGAACTTCCCATAAAAGGAACTTTCTTTTATGACAGAATCAATAAAAAGGCCTTTCCATTCACAGCTAGAAAAAGGATTTGGAGGATTTGGAATAGAGCAATTTTCCCTGACTGCCATTTTGAAATGAGAAGCACTTGGAAGGGCAGTTGTTGCACCCACCAATGAAACAGGCACACCACAATGTCTTTTAGTCAATCTGCTAAAACTGGGCTGATGATTGTAATATGCTAGTACACATTCAAATTCATTCCTGAGAACCATAACTAAAGAAGAAAGACAGAAGGAAGACCATAAGTAACTGTATAAACTCCATTTCACACGGAGACAAAATGTAAACCCTTCATTGTACTACCTGTAATTCTAATAAAGACTATAGTTCCTTTAGTTTCAAAGGTGCTTCAATGATTCTTAGCACATTGCATTTTACTTTTTAACATTTCACAAAAAATTCGGTTTGGGTTAAAATATTCAAGTTCGAATAGAAGGTCTTGAAGGAAATTGTTCAAATTTCTTGTCAGTTATAAACAATTTTTACTAGGTTCCTTAAAAATTAGACTTATCGTGTCTTGGTAATGCTAAATCTGCACTGAACTCTTAGCTGAAAGAATTTCACTTGAAAATAAGAAGCAAATATCAATCTATCTTGATATTTAAGAAAATCAAGAACAAAAATTTCTACTCAATGTTACCCACACTTTACTTTTAAATTAATAAAAAATATTGAATTATTTTTCTTTTCATTCAACTCAAAAATTCAACTCATTATTTTGATGAATTTGTTGTCTCTACAACACAAGTGACCATCAGCCAAGTAACTTAAAACAGAAATCCAATTTCACTCTTTGTTGCCATGAGCTAAGAACATGAGTATATACTAAAATGCTTGGATGAATAAAATCTATTCTTCTCTGCTAACTCTAAGGTTTAAAAGTAAAATCTTAACTGAAATCACAGAGATAACATTTTTTCTCTTGTTGGTACTGGCCAGTTGGACTACAGACATTGCTTCCTTGATATTTGGCATTTTAAATAAGAACACACAAAATAATTTACTATCATCTACCATAGGAAATAGTGGTAACTGTTTTTGCATTTCAACAAAAAATATTCCAACTTGGAAAAAAAAAACATTTAAAGGATTTTAAAATTATTTTTTAAGTAAGCAGGGGTTGCAGGGGTCACCCTGAGTGGTGCAGGCAAACATTTTATTGGCATTCAGGGCATTCACCACTGGTGCCATCAGACCATGACACAAACAGAACCTGCCCTCAGAGTGGGCTGAGCTCATGCTGAACACTGGAGAAATTGTAATTGGGAGTATGGATTTTCAGCAATACACAGTCTCTCTGTGAGAAGGTGACTGCATGCTCCATCACACTGACCTTTAGGAAAGGAAAGGCTTGGAAGGCTTATGGGAATAGTCCTGGGTCTGGTATTTAACTCCTCTAAACACATTCTTGTTAAAACATAATGACTTCAGATGAATTCATGGTGAGACTCCCTGGTTTATAGTGGTGCCTGTTCATTTCCTTTGCCTTGCTTTCCTCTGTTATCATTCAGTGCTCTACTCATCTGATACTGTTGTTTTGCTTTTTCTGCCACCTTCTCTTTTTGCACTTTTTTAATGGTTTTCAGTAGCATAACCTTGAAGAGTCTCTTCATGTTTAAGTTAATTAAAAATATTTTTCACACCCAGTAAGCAAGATGTGACTCCATACTATGTGTGCTTAATGGAAGAAATATGCTTTACATGCTTCATTAAGTTATTTGCGAAATTGCATTAGTGCCATTCCATTAGTGTACCTCTTTCGGCTACATCTGTGGTCTGCTTTTGACAGACAAATTACCAGTTTCATAAGTCTATTTTGCTTTAGTAATGATCTTCTAATATGTTGAAAAATATCCATCTTAATAGTAATGGGAAAAAAAAATAATAACGTATTTTTCACTATAACAGGAACAACATTATCTGCTGTGGGACAAAATAATTATCAAATTTCTTAAAACAAGCAATTACAGGTTATTTTGGATATTTCATTAAAATTACAACCTTACACAATACAGGAACATTAACCTTGAAATAAGATGTCATAATGAAGTCCACATCGATTAGAAGAAGTGAAAGTGTCTACTGCATCAAAATCTTTTAAGACACCTACAGAATTTTAAAACAATAAAAATGATGTTGCATTGGCTATGCATTAAATTGTGAGAACATTTTGATACCTTTGAAATCTGTACAGTAAAAATTCCTTTAGCAGAAGAAAAACATTACTGACCCTGGATGTGGTCATCAGTTGGAAGCTGGGATTTAACACAAGAGTAATTATTTTTTACTTTTTATTCACTATTTCATAACAAATTCCTATTTAAAATCATACCAAGCTAGGTGTCTAAGCCACGAGATGCTATTTTACCAAGATTGATAACAATTCCCTGTTTGTTTTCAATTAGCTGTTCACTTAGGATCAAGGTTTTGTTATGTTAACCATCACAAACACAGGAAGTTACAGCCCCTGGCCTGGAGAACTTACAGTCACAGAATTTGAGCTGTACTGATCTGCTGTGCTGGTGCAGAAGTAACGATGCAGAATAGGTATTGCAAAGTGTTATTAAACAGGCTACATGTGGCCACAATCTGCCAGAGTAACAGGGAAAAGAGGATGAGGATAGCTGGAAAATTCATTTAATGTTCCTTTTGATAGCTCTTTATCAACAGATGAACAGGTGATGATGATTCTGATATAGTAACAGAGCTCTACAATATTCATTGCTCTGTCTAACATATTGACTATACCTGTCTTTGCTCTTCTCTGGTTGCTGACCTTCAAAATGAATTTGGGACCTCATGTCAGGATTTAATTCAGTTATATTATGTGTGCTAAGATAGTGAGTAGATAGTAGCTGTCTCACTACACTAACAAAAATAACCCGAAGGGGAAAAAAAGGACCTAAATTAATATTTATTAGTCATTCACAGTTGTATAATAAATCTGTACACCAAAACCCGAATCTAGGAGCAGAAGTACACTATGTCAATTTCCTGAGGCTATTGTGATATTCAGGGAATGTATACTGAGTGGAAAACATACTACAGGGAAAAGTATCAATGACTGAGAAAACATGAACAACTACAGCATCAGCTGAAGGCAGCTGTCTCTAAATGTGTTGATTTTACTCCAGAATGAAAGACTTGGCAGGATTCTGTCAATAACAAAAATACAACAAGCTAGATGGCTGGTTTAGAGCACTAAATAGCAAAGTAGGGCAATTAGGCACACCACAATTTAAATGGAATAGTAAATAGGTCAGGCTTGTTTCACAGTTTCTCTGGACACTAAAGAACTGCCTTTCAATGTCTAGAAGTACATGAAGCTGAGAAGCCTTGTAAGTTGATCAACTCACAACTCTGACTGTTCACTTACTAGATCTTGTTGCCATCATAGAAGAGCACAATGTGTCTCACGTGGAGGAAGGAATATAAATAGTCTTGTTAAGCTGAGCCTATATATTTAAAATAATCTCATTCATTTTATCTCCCCGTACGACAACTAGGACATCTGTATTTGGTATCACAGGGTTTCCAGACTCAGAAGCAAATCAGGCTGATCTACAATTTTGCGCCCCCTCCATAAGGAGTTTCAGCTTTTGATTGTCTCACCTTGAGATATGTGGTACATATATGCATAATAAAAGCCAAGGAGTTTTTATGTGTCTCTGTAATACAAAACCTCCCTGTGCTCTACAATAATTGCCATTATCTGACATCTCCTGTTCTTCAGCTTTTGCTTCATGTGCTGAACCCCAAGTGCTGTGACAGAAGCCCCATTATAAAGGCATGAGTTCAGAATTCCTGCCATTCCCTACTTTTACTCCTTGAACACTTTGTAACCTTTCATTAACTGACTTACTCTGGACTTATGGTCACTTACTTCTACTCATAAAATTAAAGACCGACACATCAAGTGGTATATATAAAATGCCTCACTTATTTAGAGGTGTGAACCACAGTCCTGATAGATTGATGCAGCTTTAAAGGGCTGGAGATAAGGGCAGTGCCACTGAGAATTTCCTCATGTAAAGCCATATGTCAGGTTCATTAGTGTATTTGCTTCTGCCATTTACGAGCACAACTGTAAATTGCACTCTTCCTGCCCTCACAGATTTTAGAGAATATTGACACAAGAGAGTGTCTGGCCCAATAACAGCTCACAAAAGTCAAAGCTACAAGACTCACAAACACCTGGGACAAATGAACCACAGGGAAAGAAAAGTGCCATTCAGCAGGGCTGGAAATTACTATTAATAGCTACAGACTCATGGCACTAGAAGAGCAGCACACATGGGTACACAACAGTGCCCTACATTCACAAAAAGGTTACAGAGAGCACCAGCAGGCAATGAATTACTCACAAATAAAAGAGCTGCTTCACAAGTAAGTGGGTTTGGGGGTTTGCCTTTCTTTTTATTTACTTCTTTCTGATAAAATTGCTGCTATTCTCTTCAACTATGGAACACAAGAGTACTAAATGTTGCATCAATAATGTAGAAGCATAGAAATGTATAAAACTCAATATTTAAATAAGATACTGATTTACAGACAGCATATAAACTTTCATTCTCCTCTTGAATCTTACAGACAACTCCTCCATGAAATACGTTCATTTTTGTAATACAGGGTAAGATTTTATGTTTTAAAGAACAAACATTACTCATCACACTTGGGATGTGAACAAAAAGACATACGAAGGAGGGTGAAGAGGTGAGTCTGGGCAAGGCAGTGTGGGGGTGACACCTGAAAATAGATACTCTTCTCATTGCCTCTGTCTTCTGCAAGTCTGAACTAAGGACAGTAGGAACTAAGCCTCCTAAGGACAGTAGGATCTGACACACAATTTTTTTTTGACAGTAGTAATCCTTGAAGTAGAGTGGTTTTCAGCTTTGTGGATAGCTTTTCCCCTTCAAAGGCTGAAGCAGACTTCAGTCAGAGGAGCAGGAATCACACCACTGTTAATGTACAACATATTTTAATGCTCTGGCTCCACTCAGGTACTACAATAATTATGTGTATTTATAGAAGCACTTATAAGAACCAGAGATTTGGATTTTGGCATGTGAGCAAAGTAATCCAATAAGAAGTGTTAAGGCCAGAATTTCTTGACCTTTATATTTGTCAAAGCTGTTGGTTCAATAAAGGTCAAGATGTGTGACAAAATTCAAGCCTGTCTAAGCCAATTAATGACAAGTAACCAGACCATTAAAAATCTCATTTATGCTGAGCAGTCAAGTGGGTTATGTGAGGGCAGTCTGTACCTTAGATAGTCTACACACATGGTTACAGGCTTGCTATAGGATAATAAAGGGCAGAAGGCAGCAGAATGAGAGAATACTTACAGTTTTAAGATTAATAGGATAATCTATCCAGCTTGGCCAGCAGAGTGAGAATCACAAATGAATAAAATAGTAACACTTGCTTATTTAATTACAAATATTGGTACTTCACAAGAAAATTGTGAAAAAAAAAGTTGAACATTAAGAATTTACTGCATTGATAAAATGCAGTAGAATAAACTCTTCAACACAGCTATATGCAGTTCATAAGCATAAGTGGTATGCACAAAGATACTAAAGAAATAGTTTGAAAGTACCAAGCTGCTCAAGGCTCTCTTTTAAAGAGAGAGAATTGAACAAATAAAATACATGTTCTGGTTTTCTCTATGACAGAGTTCACTTTCTTCTTAGTAGCTGGTATCATGCTGTGTTTTGGGTTTAGTCTGAGAATAATGTTGGTAACACACTGATGGCTTTAGCTGTTGCTCAGTAGTGCTCACTCAGTCAAGGACTTCTCAGTGCTCTGCAGGGAGCCAGGAGAGAGCATGGCCAGGACAGCTGACCCAAACTGGCCAAGGATATTTGAAACCAAAGGACAGAATAACAAGCACTTTTTTTTTTTTTTGACATCCTGAATTTTTCCATAACAACAAAATGGTTTCACTGGTTCAAATATCAGTTTTTCCTGCTAGTAACAGCAATCTTCAGTTCATAAAAACAAAATGTCTTGGGTTACAATGTGAGATGTAACCAAAAGTATGGACTCTATTACCATTTTCATAAGCTGTTAAATCAGGTGGGGCAGGGTTCTTTATCTTCTCCATTGTCAGCCCTGATAACTCACTCCAGGGGGCCATGATCACTGGTGGAGCACCAGGGTCTCACAGCATGACTCACAGAATTACAGTGTCCCATTTCAGATGCCCCACTCTGAGAGGAACCAAGTATTCCTGCCTGTGAATAATGTGAGTTTTGGAACATCATGGGCATCACCTACCACTGGATTCCCAGAGGACAAGGGCTTAAGAACCACCACTGGAGAAGGATCAGATCTACAGGATCACCACTCTGACAGAACCATATCCATCACTTCAATAGGACTGCAGCCACCATTAAAACAGACTGCTACCACCACCCTGACCAACAGGGTGTCAGGTCATATTCTGACTGTGTCAGTTTAAGCCAGTGTTTCTGTAATTTTCCTATTAAATTTTAGTTCTGACTTGGAATCTCTCACTGGTTTGCTTACAAACTAGTACAAACAAGAAATCCTGCTTTGCTAGATAAGGTGTGATGCTGGTGAAAGGAATATGTCCAATAATAAAAGCCAGCTTGTACATATTTTCTGTTAAATAGGGGCATATAAACTGTGGCTTTTATTTCAAATTGCACATAACTCTGTTAAAACCAGCACTAAATATTGTAAAGTATCAGTTGTATTTTTAGTCAGATTGTGTTCCAAATGGGTACAATAAAGATTCCTTCCACCACCTCCTCTGCAGGTAAACTCCTGCACTGGGATGCTCTCTGTGAAGAGAGTCTGTGTTGCCACACTCACAATCAAAGCTGCCCTAGCAAGGACAGACTGACATCTTGTCCATACTGCCTGCACAGACATCAAACATGGAATTAAACATGGGCAGGACAGAGCATCTGCCGGGGGGCTGAGCTGCAGAGCTGGGAGAACAGCTAAGACGGGGTACAGGGCTGTGGAGGCTTTGGGATGGGGTCAGGGGGTGGCTGGAACCTGCACAAACTTCAGCACAAGGAGCTGCAGCCCAGGCCAGCCCCTGCCCAAGCTCCACAGCAGAGCAGGAGGTGACCTCATGTTGGGATAAAGAAAGCACCTGCCCACAGCAGCACAGCCCCTGGCAGCAGGAAAGGCTCTGGAACAGAAAAGAGGCATCAGTGTTCTCTCACCCTCAAATGCCAAAAAAAGGACCCATCAGCAGCATTTTGAAAAAAAAGAAGAAAAAAAAAATTGAAGCATTTTTTTTTCTCAAAGTTGCTTAAATTATCTGACAGTGCCCTTTCTTTTAACAGGTCATCATAACCTCCCTGAGGGCATTTCATTAGCTCAGTAAAATCCAGTTTGCAGTGCATTATCCTAAAGCAGACTGACAGACACCTTCACAGTAGGGTAAGTAGCTTTCAAGTTTTATACAGCAAACAAGTTTCATGTTGGTAATTGAACACTCTGGATCACATCTGCAGTGCTTCTGTGACCAGAGGCAGCAGGGCTGTGCCCCAGCCCCATGGAATTCTTACATGGAACAGAGAGGGCTGCATTGTCTTAGGCTTCAAATCCATTTGTTTGCTACTTCTCACACACAAACTTAAGCACATATGACTGTGCCTAATTAGTAAATATAATGATATATAATTCAATATGCAATTCAAATGTATAATGCTCAGTGCACTATGAGCAGCTACTGAGGCTGAGGCCTTGGATGTGTCCAGAGGAGCCTCCAGCTCTGGCCCTTTCTGGAAAAGCCTGCAAACAAAACTTAAAGTCACTTCTATGTGAAGCAGATACTTAGCTCATATTTTCCTTATTTCTTCTGGTCCCCACACATCCCCACATACTGTCTTAGTGCTAAATCGGTAACTCTTTTCCCTTCAATGTAGAATTTAGACCTGTTCCTTACCCATATTCCTTACCCATATTCCAGCCTCTCCTCAGCCACGGCCAGCTCTTTCTGGCCCTCTTCTGCCCTGCTGCCTCCTCTCCCCATTCTCCTCAGCTTTCTCTCATTAATAAAATAAGGAAGAATCTTCTTGATGTGTTTTTCCCACTTTGCTATAGCTGAATAAGTGAAATTTTAATCCTTGAATAAATTTGTCTCCCTGTATTCATAAGGTTTTTAAATTAGTGCTAAACTTGCTATTTTGTGATGGATACAATAGTTTTTTACCCTGCATTGCATCTGTCAGTAAAGCAGTTCCTCACTAAGGAAAATACAGTCACCAAAACACAGGAATTTGAAATAAACACATGAAACTGTTCCTTTACAGCTGTTATTTTTGTGAGTGTTGCCAGACATGAGATACAACAAAACATATCTTTTCATAGCCTTCTGCCACACTTCAACTTTCCTTTGAATTAGACCCAGGAAGGAGAATGCACATAAATACCCCCAAGAATAAGATACAACTCTGGAGTGAACCCTTCTTCTACTCCAGCCTCCACAGGAAAGCCCAAACTAATACCGGGGTTTCAGGGGTTTGGGAAGGGGGAGGGTGGGGGAAGAGGGCAGGCATTTCTTTTGTGGATTGGTTGGTTGGTGAGTGTGATTTCTTGGTAATAACAAGTGGAAGCTATTACACCTGGAGGATCTGAAAGGTAATTCTACAAAATCATGACTGCTTTTTACAAGGCAAGGTTACCCCCATTCATGAACGAACTTACGACAATGAAATACTATTAGAAGAGAACACCTCAGAGTTAAAGAAAAATTAAAGGCTTTGAATATGTTCCAAACTCCCCACACAACCCAACAGCTTCCTATTCACAAGATGCAAAATATATTTCTAGGGATGAAACAGAAATAAATTTATAGTGTAGAAAAGCCCCTGATAATTTCAAACTCTAGATAGCAGAGTTAAAATTCCATTTGGTTGGGGTTTTTTCTAATCTGGAGAATCTTAGTGACAATTTAACTATGCAATTTATTTTTTTTTAATCCAGAAGACACGTTAAATGTTGGAGACTCTGCAACATTCAAATCAGAAACTCTACAGAAAACCAGTCTATTCATAAAGACTTGATTTGCACATTCTCAGCACTTGGCTTCCTTTGAATGGTATGGCTAAACAACCTGAAAACCCTCTATTAGTATTTCTGTAATGCAATTTAATACATGACTCCTCTCTGTTTTTACAGGGATTAGATGGCACAATCTCTTTTCACACAGAATGGAATTGAAGCTTCAGCTTCACAAATAGATACAAACCTGAGCTTCCCAAAATGGAAGGTAATAATGTATTTGTATTTCTTTCCAAGCTTAATTCTTTTACTCATCCAACTTCAGAATGATTGAGGAACAAACAAGCTACAGGTAAGCTGGCAGTTTTTCAGTTTAGAAGTGCATTGCACTTTTTGTATTCTTCACCTTACCTGGCATTTTATTTTGCTGACAGTTCCCTTTAACAGAATGCAACTTAATTATACTCAGCATTACCTGATCAGCAGGAGTTTGCTTCTTTGAAACTTTTTTTGTCCATTAAATGTATGAATTAAATCTGGCCCACAGCTACTTTTACAGTCTACAATGCTTAATTTAACAGCCCATATTACATTATGTTCATACTCAAAAGAAATGTAATCTCAAAATGATTCATAGATGCTCACAGTTGCCTACATAATGAGCACTCAGAAGACTAACAAAAATTGATTGTGCCCTGAGAATCAGTGTTCAACATATAAACTATCTGAACAGCCTGAGTCAGTCTGCAAATTCCATACTGATGGCACAGCTCACCCTTTCCATTCCATTCCTTATGCTGAACCACTCTTCAAAAGAATTATGGGACAGGATCAACACAGAAGGAACAGCTTTGCGTGTCTCTCTTGTAACAGACACACACCTGGATCATCTCTCATCATAGGTAACTCTGTTTTCTGCTTAAGATTAGAGTTCTGTGTGAGATGGCAACTAAAACAAAGACCACCTGGCCAAAGAACTCATGAGAAGGGACAAGAGTAGAAGAGAATGCCACAGGAACAAAGAAATAAAGCATTAAAAATCAAGCAGTCTCTTGGTACAAAGTTAAGCTGACTTGCAGCAAAAACAGTCAAGATTCCAGGTGTCCAAAGAAACACTGCACAAAAGAATGTTCCTGACCTTTCAGGGGACTTTGCCCTCAGTCTGGATGCTCCTGAAGAGTGGGGAGATCAAGGCAGCTCAGTGCCCTGAATTGTCTCAGGCATTGCTGCTCTCTGTGTTCCCCAGAGCAAGAAGTAATTTGCTGTAGAATCTCTTTTTGACTAGCACTGCTTCAAAGCAGACAAGAGTTATTCCCAGAGCATGGATTTCACCGGACTGCCAAGCAGAGGCTAACATTCCATAAAGCCATAGCCTGAGCTTGTCAGCTCTCCCAGAGGGGAAGTACAGGCTCACACAAGGAGGTAAGGAAGGGTCACAGGAGGAGGAGGGGAAGTTCAGAGCCTTCCTGTGCCCTCTCCACAGGAGCACAGCACTCAGCTGGGGCATGGTGAACTGCTTTCAGTTCCACCTCCTGATACCAAGTCAGACATGCCTCCTGCCTTCCAGAAAACACCTTTAATTGCAAGGTGGGACCTAAAGTCCTAAACAGCCTAAGTCAGCCTTGTCATTTTGATTTTGATTTTATGCTTTGAATAATCTCCCCATCACCTTCATTTTCTAAGCCCACCTTCTCACTGTGTGGCTGTAGCATATGATGATGACATTTGCTTTCTGTTCCTTCTCTCAAAGCTGTTCTCCTTTGTAGACCAGTTTTCAGAAAGAGAGAGAGCAGCATGGGGCACAGCTCTGCAGGCCTAGAGCACTAAGCACAGAGGGCTCTACTTCTCACACCCCACTCCAAGGCCACTTACAAATATCATACACTAAATTATATTTGGACAAAATGACACTTGAAACAGAGCCATAATTGGCTCTAGAACTTTACCAAGCCCTCCAGACCCCACCAGAGTATCAGTTATAATAATAATGCCAGTAGTGCCTTCACAACTTCCAGTTCAGGCAAGCAGTATACACTCACAGCCTCCCAACACTCTTCTGAGGATTCCAGCTCCAGTGTGCATCTATTCAATTCCAGACTCTCTCTAATAATTAAATCAAGACATGGTATTTTGCTCTTCTTGAGCATGTCAGACTTACTGGGAGTAGTTGCATCGAGGCTGCAGTAATGCTCTTGATTTCTTGCTAATCTGCCTCAAAGGACACATGCCCATAACACCAGTGACTTCAGCATGCTCGTGTTAGAGCAGAGTTTAAGCATCTATTTATGTGGGAAGACTTTCTTAAATCAGGGCCATACCTTTTATGATAAGCATAGATTGAAGTCCTATTTCTAGTAATGATTAAGTCCTAAGCATGGAGGATTTAGGTGCACATTAGAGTACTGCTGTGCTCAGAGGAGTTTGTTTTCACACATCATGTCCAGCACTCCATACTCAGGAGCACAGCCACAGGTATAAGAGAAATCAGCCATCCTCTGCACAGGCTGCCTGCACCATGTGCAGAAACTCAATACCACCACATCTGCCACACTCTGAGGATAATTGCTACAAATTGAAAATAACAGCATTTCCTTTCTACATTGTTTCAGCCTCAATAGCTGCACAGACACCCGAGATTGAAATCAAGAGTTGTAGATGAGAAATTTAGATATAATTGAGCATGAAGCATCTCATTTCAAACAAATTGTTTTGCTTTAATACATACAAGTGTACTGGTAAAAGATGCTTTGAATTGCAAAATCCAATCAATGAAAGAATAAAAGAAATTAGTTACATTTTGCAAAACACATAGGAAAATGTTTTCTATTGAAGTAAAAAGAACATTTCCTCTCTCATGAAGCAGGAGATTTTTTTAGTAGTTATTCTACAGTACATAAATCACGTTCAGGCTAAAAGTACATTTACTAACAAGAAAGAATGTCAGTAGCCAGTACAGCTCAAGAAGTTCTTACCTTTGCTGAATAGCTAATTAGAGCACTCATTTATCATTCAAAAAGTCTCAGAAAAGCATGAAAAGGGAGTAAAACAAAAGAAACAATAAGTACATGTGGTGGTGAGACAGCTGAATAAGCTATATCCTCACTTGAATTTAGTAAGTTTCAGAATTTAATGCTGAGGGAAACAGAGTGAAAAGACCATTGCAGGAGGTTCTGCAGTGTGGCTCAGGAGGTGCAGGCAGCCTCTTGGGAGCTCATAAGCAGCCACTATGCAAAAAGGAACTCATTTCACTGAATTTTACCTCTGCCACATTGGGACTGGCAGGATTGTGTGATAAGCTGATTAAACTAATGGACTGTTTTACCTAGGGCTCATTTCTTCTTAGACAACTATCCACTTAAATAAAGAGCTCTATAACTGTTTGCAGATGTGGGGTTTTATAGAACTTGCAGAAAGGCATATTCCTGTCCAATACTGCACTGAAAACTTAGAGAGTTGCTGGCCTAAAGTACCACACCCAACCCAGAAGTGTTTAATGGTTTGAATCATCAGTGCCTTCACCATGCCTTCTACTTTTTGCTATATGAAACATTTCCCAGAGTATCTTTTGAGGGAATTTGTTGTGCAAGATGCTCCCGTTGTGGTAGATAATAAAAATCAGTCAGTTCATAAAAACACATCTTTGAGATGCTCTAATCTCTCTGTAAAAGTGTGTATAGAAGAAAGGGGTCAGAAGAAGCAGGAGGGAAGGAGTCAACATATGAAACAGTGAAAAAATTTCAGAGTCCTGGAGCAAGTTAATAAATAGAAAGAAGCTGAAAAGCTGAGAAGCTCATGAGCAACTGCCCCATTCCCTTTTCTGATAAACTGTTCTGGTGGTGACACTGTTGGAGAGCACTGATCAAATCTGCAGGATTTGCAGGGCAGCCTGGCAAATTGTTCCCTGTAATGGAATCCATTATAAAAAATATGTGCTCCTAACCATAAAATTCTGGCTATAACCAACAATCTTATATAGAAAAAAAGTAGCAATGAGAATTTATTAACTAAAATAAGTAGCATACACACCTGCAAGCTGCTACAGCTCCATAATCTATTGCAGTGTAACTGAGGCCTATACAAGTGCCCGTTATCTCAAGCCATGTAAGCACTACAAATTCAAGACCTAAAGCAGCTATTTGTATGGTATCAACATATTAAACTCAGGGCTGCTTTTGGAAATCCTTATATAGAACGACTGATTTATCTGGTGTGTAAGCAACAACTCAGTATAATGGCAAACATAAAGCTAACAATATATTTTGCAAGATTCACTGTATGTATGAGGTGATATAGTTTTTAAACATGCTTACCACATTGTGGCTCTATTGTAAAACTCAGACAATGAATTAATTTTGAGAATGCAAAAATCTTCTACTCCCTCTCAGTTTTTCCATGTCTTTTTCCTTTAAGAAGACTGGATAACTTGTTAGCCAGTCACATCTCCAGGGATAAAAGCTCTTGATTCATAAAACCTCTACCAATAATTTGACACCATTTAGCAATTCTGCTTATTAAAGCTGAATTAATTCACAAAGTACATGAATTACAGCACTTGTTACGTGACCAGCAAACGTGCTCACATGATCACTGCTGAGGTCAGCGAAGGGACACTAACAGTGCCTGCAATTTATTCATTTATGCAGAAAAGTCTCCACCTCAGTTTCTTTAAGCCGCTGAGAGTAAGTATCTGAAATATATGGAAATAAAAAACAAACGTAAAATTAAATTATCAAGGTGTGGTGTCCTTAACTTTTTGGAAGTGAGGAGACAGCTAATTTTGATTGAAAACAGAATTATTTTAGAGTGGCTAGTATTATTCAATATGGAAGTTTTATTACTGTTTAAATGCAGAAATACTCATGACTGTCTGTGGTGTCAACCAGGTGTTCAAGTGTCTCCCTCTAAACTGTGAAGTTCTCTTGTCTCCTTTTATCTCCCCCTTAATAAATTTCTGATTCACGATATTCATGGAAAGATCATTTTTGATGAAGGATGTTATGTTTCATATAACAATAGATATGGCAGACAACAACAGTTTAATTTCCTTTAGTAAATAGTTTAGCTCCCTTTAGTAAATGGTACTTGAGCACAAATTCCCCTCTATTGGTATACACTTTGAAGCTTTTTCTGTTAAAAACTTAGCACAAGTGATTTAATACTGCTTTTGGTTACTTTATTTGTTTAAATGTAAAATAAACTTATTTTGCACTCATGTCCAAGCCTAACTTCCCCACACATTGCAAAACTGCAAATTTTCTAGTTTATTTTTTAGTTGTAGATAACTTTTACATCAATGAAAAATGGCATTGTGAATGGAAAAGGTTTTTGTTACTTTATAATAAACTATTCTTCTGTCCATAATGTGTTGTCTTTACAGCTACAGACTAGCACCTACTCATATCCACCCACATGCCAGGATGAAAAGGGAACAAGAACAATGGATATTTTGGATATTTGCCAATAATGAATATATTGCCAGCTAAAAAAATGCCATGAGCAGAAGGCAGATCAGGAAGCTCTCCTCCCAAGTGGGGGCTGAGGCAAGATCAATCTGCTTCTTGAAGTACCGAGGCCTTTCACAGAAATGAAAAAACATCTTCAGCACATATCCTGGGAAAATTCCAGATAAAACCTCCCCACAGCACAGCAATGCTTAACACATCCTCAGTTGAAACAACTGCTACATGATGTCCCCGAGGCAACAAGAAGTCAGCAAAGATAAAACAATTCTTTTGTACATTGTATAGTTTTGCTGTGGGCTTGAGGATCCATCTGCCTAGAAGGTGTGAAAAATGAAAGGTGTTGTCTGGTTTTTAATTGTTATGAATGTTTTTGATCAAACAGTTATTGAAGAAAAACAGCTATTATCCTACAACACTAACACACTAAATACTCTCTATTTTTTAAGAACTTTAAAATAAATATTTAAACCAAATGAGATGCAAAATTTCTCTGTTTAGTACAAGCCCCCAATTTCATATTGAAAAGCATCCATTTTGGTGCACTAGGCACTAGCTACCCTTTTCTTTAACAGCATCAGCAGCAAAAACATGAGAAACATGCTCAAGTCTGGAGTGTTATAACTCAACAGCAAGCAATGTGCCTTGGGCTGATACCGTCAGGGGAGGTCATGGGCTGGGAAGAATATTTAAAATAATCAATCCTCTAGGCAAGTTCAAGAGTGCAAGGGGAGTAATGTAAGAGCTTTAAAGTCTCCTAGATCTATAATGTTTGTGTAGCGAAGTGAAAGGGCAGGAAGGTAGATTACTAGACACAGAAGGGGAGTTTTATTTGGTTAAGAATTACCAAAACACACCGTGTGAAAGGTATTGAGAATCTTAGCCAAGGAGTTAAAAAAAGCAAGGCAGCCATCACTCAATTTTAGGAGAGAGTTTCTCAAACTCTGAAGGGCAAGCAAGTCTCCAGGTAAAGACAAACCACAGCCATGGTAATAGGCATTAAGTAAAGCTTACAATTGGATGGGGACTCAAAGGCGTCAACCCCATTTTGTGCCCCACTACAAGGAGGTGCAGCAATACTGAGATTCTGCTGTCTCTCTAAAACCAGTTCTGCTCTCAGACACTGAGGGCCAAGGGGCCGCTACTCAAACATTCATTTCCCTTCCCTCAATGGAGCTGACCTATGCTACACTTCCTTTTGCTTTGCATCCCTTTCTGCCTGGTTGTTGGCAGATGAGGATTCCCTGTATCTGGAAAAACTCATTCACCATGTTAACACTAATTGGAACACTAATTATTTAAATCATGTCCTGTACAGAATATGATGCCTTAAGATTTCAGGCTTTATGTTTTTAAATCCTGTACTTTATTAGTGCATAATGCTAAACTCCACATGAAATGTTAGTTAACTGCCTTCACATTTTGGTCAGACAAAACAATCCCTCTGGGCCTGAGACCCAAGGACATCCTACAGGCCCCAAAATGTACAAACAAAAGTGAATTGGGGGGAGTAAACTTCAGATAATGACTTCATTACCTGAAGCTGTAATTGGAGGATTAATGCCTGATATGTAAATAGACCAAACTTATATCTGTCTGAAAAACGCATGACCATAGTCCAGTTTGGCTGTAGCCTCTGAGGCTTCTGACTGCCCAAGGTGTACCTTTTGAAGGCCTTTAATAAATATCTACTTTTATTCTCTTCACCCTGTCTAGCCTCTGTTCTAGGTAGCCACTCCAAGGCACCAAATGTACTCCCAGTCCTTGTGTTATACATCTCCATTTTGGGATATTTCTCCCTGTTTTCAACAGCTGGTGACAAAGAGGCCATTGAGAGCACAAGTGAGGTGGGAGGTTAATAGATACATAAAATATTAGATCAAAATCTTTGAGATTTATGATAAAAAAAATTGTTGGGGAGTCTTTACTGATTTTGATGCAATTCCTGCTACATTACTTGTTATATTTATTTAGATAAAACAACACCTAGAGGGCAAATGAAACCATTTCCAGTCTTTATAGGGGAAGGTTTCCCCTCCATCTTTAATTCATGGGGTTTTTTTCAGCATTGACTGAAACCTGAATCAATACACTCCATCGGGTTACCTGGTGATCATACTCTACAACATGCAGGTACAATGGAGTAAGTCAGAACCCAGGGACAGTCTCAACACATTATTTCTCTCACTCCCACATTATTTCTCAGATTTCTTTTACCACCTTCATCTTTTTAACCCCAAAAAGATGCTTCTAATGTGCACACTAAGTTCAAAAGCATTCAGTTCACCCTGACCACCTAAACCTCAGCAAAGCCCTATTGCTTTAGTGCTAAGAGATCCTTACAGAATTCAAAGCAGGTTTTTCTGAGCTTGTTTAATGACAGCGAGCCCACAGTAATCAGCTGGCCACAACAGCTATTCTGCACTCCACCCTCTTCCTTCAGGTTGTGTTTTATCCTCAGGTTTGAGTTTGGAAATCCCCACTACAGTAGGAAAGAACTGTGGGAAACCAAAGAGTTCCACTTAAAATATTAGAGGCAGATTGCCTTCAGTGCAGCAAGTTTTTAAAACCCAGATGTAGCCTCCTTTTGAGCAAAATGAGACCTTCAGCAAGAGCAGCAGGATATTATGATCCTCTTCATCTAAGTTTCATACCAGCCTTAAACATTATAATAGAAATGCTGCTCTGAGTATTTCATTCATTTTTTACCATTATCCTTTTCTCCCCTTTCAGGAAAGGCTTTCAGTGTGTTGATTATATTTCTGTGCTGAGTTCCTGGAAATGTTTAATCTAAAATGACAATTTGACTAAATACGGTGGCTGCCATTTTATTTAGCCACAGGAGAGGTGAAAAGTCAGTCTGCTGCCTCACTTTGTGAAATGGATAATGTAACTCAGAGAATAGACACACAACATTTTCTGTCCATCAGCCTGTGCTTTCATTTTACAGATTTATCTGCTATCTAAAAGCTAGTTGTTTACCAAGTCACCCTTATCTTTCTTCTTTGTGAAACTTCACTGCAATAAATAAAATGCCTTGTGTTTGCTGTGCCTCCAGATCATTTTGATTTCAAATACACTCAAGATTTCATTTTGATTGTCCTTCCAAAAATTATATTTCATATTATGTCATAACACCAAAATATTCCAATAGAGAATACTGTTTCTGGGTTGGGCTTTTTTCCTGTTTGTTTCCCCAACAAAATTAAATGTCTATCTTATAAAATTTTTAGGGCATCTTCACTGCATTAAAATGAACCAGAATGAATCGAGCTGAAGAGGGTAGTTCCAAAAGTAAATAGAAAGACAAACATTAACTACATTGACTACCAATAACTTCCTTTAAGAGAAACTATTGTATTGATTAATTCACTAGTGAGACAGGTCTTAGAAAGATTATTTTCACTGTTCACTAAACCTCATACAATATTTAGATGAACTCAGAACTTCAGCTGACAAACACACTGATAGCAACGAGAGAAGTTTTAGTCTTATACAATGATTCTAGAAATAAAAATTAGGAAGTTTGTCTATCATAGTGTTAGAAATTAGCTCCTTTGCAAGAACCTAGGAATATAATTTAGCTTTTTCCATTCACATGCAAATAACACTATTCCTAATGCACAAAAGATATCCCAGGGAAGAAATTAAAACATTATAGAATCTAATAGCAAGGTTATTACATGTCAACCAAGTTCTGTTCTATGCTTTGTTTCAGGTTCTGTGTGATATGACAGCTGCTTCTATTCAGATGTTATTTTAAAGGAAACATTTTCTGTAATTTCAGCTGACTCATTCAAACTAGCAGTACTCCATTTTAAAATACCATTGAGAAAATGCAAAGCATTCCTTCACTGGAGACAGCATTCACTGTTCTAATCTAATGCAAATGTTAGTTAGAATCAACAAGCTTGCACAAATGCCAAATCACTTGTCCCCCTTTAGATGATTTCACACCTAAAACAGCAACAGACAATTTGCCAGAAAACACATTAAAAAGCATTTTAAAATGTATCACTGTGTATTATCTCTATGGCAAACAACACAGTATGTCCCAAATGGCTGTTCTAAACAAAGAAAAAAATACAAAACCAATCCTGAAACACAACAAGGTCTGCGATACTAATTCAGCTGGGACTAATATTGCAAACCCTAATAGAGACAGCACTCTGACAAGAATAAAAGCTTTTTTCTAGTAAGGGATAGCCAACAGGTTGTCAAAGATGTATTCCAAAGATAAAAATGTTAATTTAAGTAGTAAGACTACTTTTTCCAGCTACTCCTGTCTATGTCCCAGCCTATTTCACTTCACAGAAGAGACATGTATGATAAAATTATTTACATAAAAATGAGGAATTCACAGATGCCTGAGGAAAGGACACAGTGCCAAAATCATTTTGCCTTGTCAGAAGTTGCTCCAGCCATTCCCTAGACAGGGCAAATGGCACTGTGTCAGTAAGAAAAAGGCAGAAAAACTTGTAGGCTCAGCAGTGCCAGAACTGTGGATGAGGCACTGAGGGATGAGCCATATGGTGATAAGAAAGTGGCAGCCATTTAGGTGGCCATAGGAAAATTATTTGTTTTGTGGGCAGTGATCAAAGCTAAAACAAAAAAAAAGCAGGAAGACTGGGGAAAGCACCTGGTGCTGCCAACTGGAACAGCTGATGCCATAAACCAGGTTGGTGATTATGCAGATAGAATCCTTTATAAATCTGTCCCAGCATATGGTGAACAGGAGAACAAAGATGGCCAAAATACTGGAGTTTCTATTGGCACTCCTGGAGATATCCAAGAGCTGTGGAGTAGGACCAGACATGACTCTAAGACAGGTGAATGTTCCTTCAAGATGAGGATGACGGAGATCAAAACCGTTGCTCTCAGTGGGTTACTGTTTATAAGACAGCAAACAAAAAGCAAAAATACCAATACCAAACTGAAGATCTATATTCATGCTAAGATGTGAGCCTGGGCACTGATGGGATTGCTTTCAGTTCCTCACAGGAAGGCCCCTCTCCATGCTCTGGGGTTTGCACACCAATTTGACCCAGCTGAGACACATAAGCCAGAATTGCACACAGCAATTCTGACAGAACAGTCCTGGCACCTGCTTTTACCTGAGCTTCAGTACACCTTTCATCTCAGCATCCCCTGAGCCTTTTATTTTTTAGCATGGCAACTGCTCCTTGCCCTTTCATCCCTCCTGCCTACTTACAGGAATGTGACCCCAGCTGTTAACCCTCAATCTAGCTTTGTGCACTCCCCAGGCTCTCCTTCCACAAAACCACCCAGACATTATTCATCTGGAGGCTCAGGACAGGTGCTGCAGCAAGAATGGCTGCAGTTAGCTCAGCAGCAGGGAAGGTGAGCCCCTTGGCATGAACTGGCCAATCCCAGTGCCAGCTCCTTCTCCATCAAGCAGCAGAGATGCTGTGTGTCACACTGTGAAATACTGATCACATTAACTTAACCAGAACTTCCCAGCACACCAGCTGGGACCAACCAGCACTTGGATGGCACTGAACTGAAGACACTCCTTGGAAAATCTCACCTGAATGAAGGCTGCTTTGTTGGCTTCTACTTGTAATATTTACCTTGTTTATATACTGTGCATAACTGCGCTTCCTAAAAGCATCAGGTTTTGTATTCTAGCCTTCCTAGAATAAACAAAAGCCAGTGTACCCAATGGGAACAAAAAATGTACTGTAAATTTGACTTAAATAGGCCTGAACTTTCTGCATAGAGTGAATCATCAGCATGCACAGCAGATAGTACTGCAGGACACAAACACACTCCCAAAGCTGTGTCAAATCCATCACTAGCTCTGCTAATTGATAAAAGAGTGTTTGAGGCTGGAAGCCAGTTCAGGTTCATGTCACAAACCCCTCCCAGACGGCACTGAAACATGATACTGGTGCTAGAGGAGCCACAGCACGGTTCTCCTCAAAGACCTGTTGCCATCTGTTGCCAAACCACATCAGAAGGGGATGACAAGAGTCTTTAGTCCATCACCCCCTCGTGTGCTAAGTGGGGAGACAGAAAGCAGCAGAGACATTCACAAACTGTCAAAAACTTCCAGAACAGATTAATTGAAGCTGGCAGAATGGGATATGCTGGTACAGACTGACTGGAGTGAAATTACTCCATATTTGGCCAACTCAAATATATGCAATTTTCATAGAATGTTTTTGTAAGAACTTTTCATTGAGTTTTAATTATCCCAAACAGATGAGATGAGTGAGGAAACAGGCAGAGAGGTAAAGCTACACACAAACACCAGTGTTGTGACATGTAAAGCAGAACCCAGGGCATGAGTTCCGTGCCCTTTTCTCCAGACTGGGATATAAGTGAGTCTTCCTCAAGTGAGCTCAGCACACTAACATATTTCACAAAGAAACACAAATCCATTAAGGACTATCATTGGAGAGGAGAATGTGGAATTAAATAGTGACATTCTCATTATATTTTCTTCCACATCACTTGATTTTTTTTTTTTGGTGATTTTTTCAGGTCTTAATAGAGCATAAAAGTTACAACTTGCCTCTAGTTTGAATTTTTTTCCTACTCTATTATAAATATTTATCAGGCAAAAAATACAAAGTGGTGAGAATGAAGAGAGGTAGTATTAAAGTATAGGATAAATCATTATGTCAAAAAGCTTGCAAAAATAATCAAGTAGTCAATCAATTAATCCAGATGTCTGTTTGTCCTTTCTGACAACAGCGTTGCTTGACAGGCTTACATTTATAACAGGCACAAATTAAAGTGAGAAACACAAAATCAACTTCTGTAAGGATTTATAACTTCAGATTACGGCTGGCCAAAAGCAGACACATGCACTGGAATTTCAGTCACATGACACAGAAAACTGACTACCAGAGCCATCACCACACCAAAAGGTGCCTGTTAGATTGAAAACAAAAGCCAAAATGTAAAAACTTTATCCCATCTCATTAAATGGCAATTAAATTATAGAAATGCACCAGTAAGTGTTGTCATCTTATCACAGGGGTTCCATACTGTTATCTCCTTATTGCCAAAGTTTCCAACCTTCTTGGTGTTGCTCGTGGGCAGTTCCTCAGAGTACTGACTCTTTCTTCTTCACAAAGCAACCAACTGACTCCAGTTCCCTTCTCACCCAGCCACCCACTCTTTTATAGCACTCTTCTCATTGCTTACACTTGTGGCCTGTTAAGTCAGGCCTGTTCCTAATCTTTGATAATTGGCCCAGCTGCAACTCCTTAGGGGTGAGATTACTCTCTCCACTATCTTTATTTTCTTATATTCTATCCCCCTACAAGTAAGTATTTCAGGATGACATTCACAAACAATAAAGCACATAAGACAAGGCAGATTTTTCTCCCAAGTGTATTACTGTAACACAGAGATGAGTTTTAGAAAGGGTCTAAGGGGCAACAGCAAGTCACTCCCAGAATAATGGCCTTGTGTTATTTCTTACAGCTTCACTTTACATGATTACTCTTCACACATTGTCACTCCACACAGGACCGAGTGCCCAGACACTGATAACATCACACATTTACAGCCATAAAGCAAAAGGTCACCAACCAAATAGCTTCTGCCATTGCTAAAATGACCACCACCAACTCTGTCCCAGTACCAAGGCAGACTGGACATGCTGGTGGACACTGCCCTCCACTAAAAGCACAAAATCCAGCAGATATTTAAACAACAAGTAAGGAGGGTCAGTCTGGGTGAGCTGTGCTGGGAAGCCCACCCAGACAATCCCTGGTGTTTTTTCCCACATCCAGCTATTTTGAAGCAGCTCAGTTCACACATCCCAGTCCAAGGCCACCTCCCCAGAGCCAGCAGCCCCCATGGGAGAGAAGAGGTGTACCAGCTACATCAGAAATGAGGCCAGCTAGGAAATGAAAGGGGGAAGGCAGTAGATTGCAGAGAGAGCAAAGATTCTGCATCAAAACCAACCCAGGAGCAGTAACAAACAAGGCAGGAAAATCAGCAGCTTTAGCCATAAGTTTTCTTGCCAGCATCTGTGCTCTGGAAGCCACTCAACATTGCATGTCTGAGGGGCACTGAGCATTGTCCCCTGTTCATGTATCCCAGGTGAATCAAACTTACTGAATATAGGGAAAATTCCCTCAGCTGAGAGAGTCCTTGGCGCAATGGAACAGTGATGCAGAGCACTTGGGCCATGCTGCTGTGGCATCCCCTGCTGCTGTAGGTGAACCTGCAGCAGTGCATTTCTGGGCTTTGCAGAGTGCCTGCCTGCTGAAGGCCTTGTAATCAGCTTGTAGTGAATGGCTCTTATTAAACAATGAGATATTTTCCTTTGTATTTGCAGCACAACTGATACAAAGGAATGCAGAAACAATACAACACCACCAAAGTGAGCGAGGAAGCAGATGTGCCTCAGCAGCACACAAGCTTCCTGGCCATTTATTGTTTTCATTTACATGATGCTTTCAGCTACAGCTGAAAGCATGGAGAACTTGAATGTGTTGTTGCTTTGCAAATTAACCAAGGTCCATTTCCCTTTGTGCGATTTCTCTGGAATCACTCCCTCACTTGCCACATCTCTAAAGACTGCCTTAGCTGAGCAAGCAGTATGAAACTTTTACTTGGGCATTCATACAGGATTGAACCACTTCTTGGTCCTTCTTGTCACAAACACCATTTGCTAGCACACTAACTTTTATGACAATGACACAAGGATTATCTTCAGAGGCTGAGATCTCTCCATGCATTGCCTTGCACCCAGCTTTATCCAGTGCCATAAAGCATTTCAGAATACTAGGCTCATCACAGTCACCTTTCTGCAATAGCCCTGGACCACCTCAGACCTCTGGGGCTCAGACTGCACAGAGAGACACCTGGCCTCTGAGAAACAGCAGGATCTGACACTCAGCAGACACTAAACAGATGCACATGTACCATGCCATGAGGTGCTGCTTCTCATTAATTACTTCTCAGACACTTGGCTGATCTGTTTTCTCTACAGCTATGCTACCTGGTTGATTCATTTTTCTTATTGTCCCCAATTCAACAAGAGGCTAAAGCATGTCAGGACAGGACTTGAAGTCACATATAAGCTCATGAAGCTCTGGCTGATGGTTTAGCCTCATCACCTCTACCTTTGTTGTTGAGAGTGGTATGACAAGCTGGAAGCAACAGAGAGGGCTACTGTTTGAACAATTTAGCAATTAAGAAACCAGAAGATGCTCTGAAATGTGCTCTGTATATAGATGTTTTCCACAGATTGTTGTTGCTGTCTTGTCTTGGAAGAAATGTGTCACAAAATGAGAATTATTTCCTTTTCCACTGTGGCATAGCCATGATTTGATATTTGTATCAGCAAGCAATGCAAATACTTCATAAAAGCCTTTAATAGTGTAATTCAGCTAACAGTGGCAACAGTAATCAGCAGCTTGCTTCAGACACTGAGCAATCTGACAGCTTTGATTGCATCTCAATATTTTGCTAAAAGCAGAGGTTGGTGTGAAGGGGTGGATTCAAAGAGCAGCATGATTGAACAGGTGTGTACAGGGGAAGATCACGATCTCTATGAAGTATTCATACTGTGCAAGAGAAAACAAATGGGAAGGAAAGGGAAGAAAAATGAGCTTCTTCAAATGTTGTCCATATAAAATGAATATCAATTGTACCCACTTCAATGAATAAGTTCTGCCAGGAAGTAGATTTATGTATGTATGCTTTGAGATAGTACTGAATAATCTTCTCATTAACAAAAATAGCTCAAACATGACAGACTTAACTTCTGGTTTAGGTGCTACTAACTACATTTATCTATCTTATATAGATATTAACTATGCTATATTAACTATCCATGTTTAGAAAATCATATAGACACATAGATACTGGCTCTAACAGAGGAGGATATTTTAAAAAATTAAGTTAACAAAGTCAAGAGTAGCATTATTTATTCATTCATACACTTAAAGGTGAACTGAACAGTAAGTTGTTTTTCACTTAGTTATACCTCCTCAGGATTTAGCAAGGCATAACCCTAAAATATTTTCGCAAAATATCTCCTGTGTTTTCCTAACCTAAAGCTTGATCAGTTCTGTAACATCCCTTAACTGTAATTATACCTCCTCTGGAATTGCACCCTAAATAGAAATTGAACTATTCATGCTGCAAATTGAAACTCCTCAATGCGAAGCCATACAAATAACTTGCATTAGCATTAACCTCCTCCCAAAACTTGATAAGATCACTCCTGCTTCTCAGAAAGATCATACTAATTGCTGTTATTTTTATTGAGTCCAGGCAAACACATTCAAACCAACAAGTAAATGCTTGAATGACCCAGAAAAACTTCCCTTTAACCTTTACAGTAAGTGCATAACCTCGTGAAGACCCAGAAGCCACCTACAGGCAGAGGTGCTGTCTGTATTTGGGAGCCAACAGTGAGAGCAGGCATTTCACACATTACAATCAGGGTTTGCACTTACAGAACTAAACAAAACCACTTTGGGGACTGTACAGAAAACGTGGAAGAAACACACAAGAACAGTGTCCCAGGTTTTCTTTGGCCAAGGTGCAAAGCCCACAGACCAGTGATGCTAAGTGGCAATCCTGGTGCCTGGCTCCAGCCCTGACATGGGCTCGTCCCTCACACAGGGCCACTGCCCAGGAAGGGCCCCAGCACCACCTGCCCCAGCCTCTCTGACAGCTTAGCCTTTATTAAAGGACACAGTTAATTGCTGTTTGAATCCCACCATTTCTCCCTTATCTTCTGTCTCCTGTACCTTGCCTTCCACTTTTCTGCTAGCCTGTGCCACTCTAACTCATTAAAGAACCCCTTGGGTTGGGCTCAGATCTTCCTCATCATCATAGCTACAATAGACACCTCTGGTAGTAATAATAGGAAAAACACTAGATTCCCCTTTTCCCCTAGAAAATATAACTGATTTATGTTAATTAATTACTATTTTTCCTAAATACTGGTATCAACAGCAGATTTTACTGGTCAGAGGCTCAACTTACTGCCATGGGTGTTCAGGCAGCAGGACATGCAGAAGCAGGACATGGTCTTTCTGCATTTCCATGCCCATTGGAATTCCCACAGAGAAGACACATTCCCCCCACTCCACTGCTCATCTAAGCCAGAATAAGGAGAATTCTCAATTCTTTTCTTGTTATGCTTAACATTATTGCTGATTATCTACTAAAGAAATAATCACTCAATAAAATGAAATCCTCTGACTTAAGTAGTGTCAGATTCTAGGACTCTGCTGCAAAAAGGAAAACTCCTTTGCAGACAGAAAAACCAGAATATATTTTTAGAAGAACCAATTCTGCAAAGGAAAGAATGAGGCTGCAGGAATAAGCACAGTTTTCACCTCTGTCACAATTTCATTACGGAAAACTTTGGGATATTTACTTGGTGTAAATGTGTTGTTTCTGTGAAGCAGCAGGGCTAGAATTAAATTATTTCAACAGAAAAATTGTATTAACATTTGTTCTTGAAATGCAGCACTATGATAACACACTTTACACTGGGAACGTTTCTACAAACTTTTTTTTTAAATAACAGTGCCAGTTCTCCTCCTCCTGAACAGCTATTAATATCTCAGGAAATTCATTACTTAGAGAGTCCAACTAATTAATTGTTGCAGGCCTAGTTACACTGTTATATTTGTTAAAGGGACATGGTCATGATGACATTCCCTAACCAAATTCACATTTGTTCACCTCTAGAAAGTGGCAGCTGTACTGGCTGAAGAAAGGCAATTCATTTTGTCCTGCTTTGTGAGGGTGCTTTTGTTGTATGAAGCAATAAACAGGGCCTGAAAAGTGATCTGAGCATGTTGTCTAATCCCTCCTGCCTGTTTCCCTGGCAGTCTATGCTAATCATGCCCAGCCCCATCTGAAATCTCAAACACACAGCTACCTGCCTGCCTTAATTATATTTATTAGCTAAAACAGCCATCTGCAAAAAGATGGATCTTAACAGTACTGCACATAAGCCTAGGACAGAGAAGTGTGCAGTACTCATACAAACATTTTCAGGTGAGATTTGTGCTCTTTAATTAAGCAAAACACAAAGAAGAAGAAGAACAAAAGGCTGTAGCAAGTGTCTGTGGAACCAGCTCACACTACCTTTCCTGCCAGTTGTACAGCTGAATTTTAATAGCTCATCCTGCTATTCTCTATGCTCCAGTATCAAAACCACATTACAGACAAGTACAGTGTAAGGTTAGCATCTTCAAGTGTCCTTTGCAACTTGTTTTTCAAGAAACAGCATCTGTGAATGTGATTGTTATGTGAATCCTTGTGTTAGTCTACATCAGCTGTGAGACTGCTTATGCTGACTGGGAATAACAGAACATTTCCCTGCAGATTTGTGAGCCCCAACTCCACAGGTTGCCAATGGACACTTCACACCCAGACTCCTTTGTGAGCTATTTCATACAAAGGCATGAAAGCAGCAAGAGGATACAAAAGCAATCTCCATAAACTCCTATGCAGCAACACTGGGAAACTGCTTGTTGAAGTGCACACTACTAACACCATTTGGAAAGAGAAAAATATCTGAAATATCCTTAACTGAAGTATTCATACTCTCAGAAATGGGAGGTATGAAAAGAGTAATTTCCACTTATAATGTTACATGACTTAAGATTTGAATGCAAGCCATGGGGAGAGAACATCTCTTATATAAAAGGAACTTAAAGGGATCCCTTTCGCATCTTCAGGTAATCCAATTGAGAAAAAAAGAACATTTATATCACTGTTTAGACCACTTTTTTTCCTTGCTCTGGCAACAACCCTACATATGTGAGTTCACAAAACAATAGAAAACACCCAGATAACTTACAGTTCTATGAGTGATGCTAAAAACCAGCATTGGGAGGAAGATGAGCATCTTTGCAGAAGCTGACTAGATTAAAGTCACCTCACAGTGAGTAGCAGCTGAGATGAGGGACAGATTGTTCCCACCTAATTATTAAGGACAGTTCCTCATCTAAATGAAGGGGGCAAGTGCAGGTTGCTCCAAGGGCTGGAGAGCAGTCCCAGCCTCCTGGCTCCCTCCAGCACTAGAGGAACCTAGGTCAGTGACCCAGTTTTTCAGACCTCTCCCCTCACTCTTCCCTGCCCCATTTCTGCTTCCAACCCTCAGGCTAAGGCAGGAAAATACAATTTCCCTGCTCTGCTGAGAAGCCTTGTACCAGTCTGAGAAACCCCACAGAGTTTGTGCACCTTCAGTTGCAACTTCTGGGCACCTTCAATAAACTTCTATTTACTAAATTTGCCAGTGTGTGAGCAAAACGCCCAAGCAAAGACAGCCAAGGCTCCAGGACAGTGTAACCCAGCAGGTGGCTGGGCTAGGGATGGCCTGCACTGGCCTTTTGGGCTGCTGAACACACACCTGGGAAAACCAAGTCCTTAGCAACAAAACTCCATCCCAACCACTACCATAGCATGAAGTAATCAAACACTCAGCACACAAACAACTGGTTCTGAGACCCAGAGGGTGCCCAGACTCCCCTGCCTGACCTGTGTCTGGTCCTCATCTGTCCCCTGAGGACATGGGACAGAAATCAGCCACAGAGGCTACAGAGCAGAGATCACTGGGGACAAAACTGGCCACCTCAATTCACCCAGCAATTTCTTTCATGGAGAACTGTGTTTCAGTACCAGAACAGATTTCTGCAATATAATCCAAACACACATTTCAGCCAAAGTAATGATGTCTCAAGAACAAAAAGAATGGTTCTCATTGAAAAGAAAAGTAGTGGTTTATAACTGGGCTATAGTAGTTACTGGCCTCTGTTAATACTGTATTATATCATCTTTTTTTTTCTTTTTTTATTAAAGGAAATAATTTTTGTTGCTCGTGTGCTTATAAGAGGATAAACAAGAATTGATTATTCAACATTTTCAGAGAATCTCTGTGTTGATAACACAGTACTGTGAAGCAGCAACTAAAAAGTTGCAACTAGATGACTTCAGTCTTTTTTCTTTCCCAGGTGTCAAAAAGACAATATTAGGCCTTTTTTCTTCTCTTGGTTAATTATCATTGCCATCAACCCACTGGATGGGGGTTTAGTATAGATTTTACTGAAAGTGCCATTAGGCTATTAAATACATATACTCTATGACAAGTAATAATTTAAATTCACTTGAAGGCTTTTTTGTTTTTCACATAAGTTAATTCAGTTGTGACAACAAATATGTAAAAATGTTGCCAATGAACATTAACTACATGTCTCTGCTATTTTGTATTTTACCAGGTTGTCAAGGAACAGATTTACAACAGAATGCAAAAAATGAACACTTCTGATGTCCAAACATGTTTAGATGGTACTTTAGCTGACACAAATAAGAAATGGTTCATAATTTGCATTTATAAGGCTCAGTTGGAGCAACGAAGACTTTATATGTATTTATATGCATCAAAAGCCTATTTTAGTATTTTGTGTAAGAAGCACTGTTTCATTACTGACAATTCCCTGGTTTTAATGGGTACTGTACTCTATAAAAATGCATGTTCTGAATTTAATGGGAGAATGCACTGCAGGATATGAATGTATCAACAGGAATACATCATTGTAAATTATTCTTCAATCAAACAGCACAACATTCTGGCTTTAGCCAGCAGCCGCCAACAGGACAAGGGTCCCCAGCACACATCTCAGTCAGCACCATGGCCAGCGCCTGGTCACCAGGGCTCTGCAGACGAGGCAGCTCATTGCCATGGATGCTCTGCAGTTTTATCACAATCCCACTCTTTGGAATAATCTGTGTTAATTAGGAAATTAACACATTGCCAGTCCTCAAACTACTATGATGACACATGAAAACATAAAGACAACCAATGACTTCAGTTGAGTTTGTAGCAAATCAAAGTCAGTCAACGAAATCTTAAAGATCTGACCAAGTCATAGGTAAGAATGTGCTTTTAAAAAGGATTCCACTTTTTTGTAGATCACAAAATTATGATGAGAATATGTGCTAAAAAAAAAAAAATAAAATAAAAAAAATCCTAGAGTACTCAATTTTATACTACTACCACATAGATTGTTTTTAAGGCAAGAATTGGGTATTAGTATTTTTTTTCATGAAATATCTAGAACTGTTTGAAATATCTAATGAAAGGAAATAGAAAATCAGCTTTTCTTCCGGTTATTAAGTGTGCAAACAAGTTTATCTTTTGAGGCAAAAGTTAACATATAGCAGGAATCACCAGCAGTTTGTTATTACAGGGATCTACTGAGAGGAACTGAGATACATATGGGTTTTGTTCTGAAAATTGAGACACATACTGTACTAAAACAAGATGCTTACCTTGGGTAACATGAATTCACAATACAGAGCAAAGAGATGATTTAAAAGTTCTCCTCAGTGGCTTCATAAGCAGATATTCTACTACAACACTGGTCCAGCACTTCCTTTGGCAGGCCAACAAAAAAACAAAAACTGCAAAGTAAGCCTGAGTACTGAATGCTGAACATGCAGATGAGGTACTGGGATCTACACTGCAGAAATACAACAGTCTAACAGTGCTTAGAGAGCAAATTTATAAACAACCTTTATTGCTCTCCTCTGCTTCATTCTACACAATAAATCACTGCAGTACATCCTAACATCTGTGACCAATGTTCCTCAGAGAGCTCAGACAAGCATAACAAGGACAGATCTACCTATACCAGTGAGAAACAGGTGCAGGCTGAGGTGTCCAAAAACAACTGATATATTACTTAAATCTCACTTCCTACCTTTAAAAAGTCTTAGAGAATTGAATCACTGTGAACTATTTTCTGAGTCAATTCTTTCCCAGATATTTTCTCCGTGTAAGGAAATGAGCTCAAGACAGCAGGTGGGTAGAAGAGAACAGTTAGGGGCAATATGACCCATAATGTGCTCTGCAAGAACAGAAATCAAAGTGTTTCACATAACACATCACAGCAGTCCCTCTGAAGGTCTGATCTTTCCATGTGCTAAAAAATTCCACTTCCCAAAACCTACAAGACAGAGAACACTGTAATTCTACAAGGAGCCCTTAGCATTTGAGGAGCTACAGGAAGGGGGAAAACAATCCAGCTGTCCTAAACTTGGCCTTCGAAGAGACAAAGGAATAAAAAGGCCATTCCTTATGGAAAACCTTAACACAGTAAGGCAATAAATTCAAGCATCTGGTGTAGGATGTGTCAAATGAGTGCGAAAAATCTCCAGTGCAGGGAGCTCTGACCTGGCAGGTGGGTTGGATGAGACACAGAATAAGCAGGAGCTGACCAGAGAGTTCAAGCTTTACCTTGTCTTTCAGGAGAGCAGACATGGCTATCCCCATGTTAGCTGTGCAGAAAGAAATAGAGCACATTGCTTCTAGAAGCAACTAGGTCTGGCACAGAAGAAATTGCAAGAGGAAAGAATAAAGTCACAAATCTCCAAGTGTGCAGCTGCAGTGAGAGGTTCCTGCTCATGGTAAAAGTTCTCCCTTATCCTAACTGAACTGGATTATTTGAAAAATGCTGCTTTTTATTTCTTTTCCCAAAAGAAAATAACTCCATTTGCTCTAAACATCACAACAAAACATTAACAAAACTTTAGCAATCACTAGAGAAAAGCATCCTCCAAAATTAGCTCTGTATAAACCAAAAGTAACTCTTGTTATGCATGAAGGAAGCCTAGATCTGGTAAAAACAAATCTCTGCTCCCTAAGCATTTAAGGTTACTCCCTTTTTCTTAAGGAACTGAAACATTTTTCTCTAGGTTTTTCCTGAAAATCCCCATCCCTGCAAAGAAATGCCCATGGTAACTGCTTAGGCACAGCTCTGCAGTAAAACCTCACTGCCACCTTCCAGATTTTAATCACTTTTGAGCTCTGCAGCAAAGCTGCGGCACATGCAGGAACCTCTCATGGTTATGGGTCCCTCTGGAAATGGCCATGCCAGGGAAATGAAAGGAAAACAGACCAGGATTTATTACACAAACCCATTATCTGCTTCCTTCACTGACCTCCCCTTCAGTATGTGCTATTTTCCAACCTCTGCAGCACCCAAAGCCCAAACATTGCAGGACCAGCCTCTCCTGCAAACAAAGGGAGACCAGATGGAGCAAACTCCCACAACCCAAATGTGGTTTCTAGAGAGAACTCTAGTTTTCCTGGCTCTGTGATGCATCACCTGAACTATCCCAACTGCCAGGACTGAGAAGGGCAGTTCTGACCCCACCAATGCCTGTGACCTGTACCCTCAGCTTCCCTCTGGCCCCCGTGCCCCAGCACCGAGTTCCTGCCTTGGTAAGGGCAGGGAGGTGGGGGAAATTGAAGGTGAAAAGGGACATTGAGGCAGAGAGGGGATGAGGAAGGTATCATGAAGAAAGAAAAGTGAAATTACTTAAGCCAGAAATTCAACTTGCTAAATGTTGACTTCAACTTGTCTCCAATCATGGTCCTTAAAATAAATGCTTAAACTGAGCTGATCTTTCCTGGTTGCATTCTCAGAATCTTTTTTTCAAACATAACCCAGTTTTTTCCACCTAGTAACCATCAAGGCACTTAATAATTAAACATTGCTTTTGCACTCTCTCTGACCCAACTTTTTAAGCCACCAAGAATATATGCTATGTACACAGCACAGCATTTATGCAGCTTGATAGATGGACTTACAGCAGTTACAGCAGTTCTTCCATCTCATTAGCAGAAAATCTGGGACTGTATCAGGAAACTTTGAATGAAAACTGAAACTCAGTTCTTCTAGAGCCTTCTCTGTCTCCTCCTGCTGTGAGGCCAAAAACACACGTTGTGACAAAAAGCCCAGAACAAGAAAGGGACATGAGGGAAGATGAAAAGGAACCGAGCTCCTTTAGGCAGGATGCAGAGCTGGAGTGGTGGATTTTCCTCCACCTACACTCAAGGCCAGATCTGACAATCACAAACTTTCCAGGCCTGCTTGTCCTTCTCAATGACAGCCATCTCAAGGAACTGGTGGGCAAGATGTCCCAAACTCTTCCTGGATATTGATAATTTAAGCTAGAGACCTGAAACTCTGCCACATCATCTTGCTGGTAGAACTGTCTGTGTAAAGTCTTCGTTAATCTTCCTGCTTAAAGATTTCATACCTGGGTTTGATACCAACTCCCACAAACACTGAATAGGTGCCTTGTATTTCTCAGGGCTGGTTCATACTCAAAGACTGAAATTCAGCTTTCAATTATTCTATGTACAAAAGCACACACACTTTTGGGCTCCACAGCTCTCCTTGGCTGCAGGCTTAGGGAAAAATAAGACAGAAAGAACTCCCAGCATTTTGCCCAGTGTGTTCTCTGTGTTTCCTTGCAATATCTGAACTGCTGCACATGTTTTATTGGCAAAGGCAGATGGTCAAACTGGAGACATGAAAAATCTCCCAAATGCAATTACCTGAGTGTCCCTGAGCCACTGGGAAAAACTGAAGTGAAATCTCTGATCAAATCAGGGAAACCTCTAAATTCAACCAACTGTAATCTGCTTACACAGACTTTTGCAAAAAGACACCAGTAAAAACTTCCCAGCATCATTCAAAGTCACAGTGATACCCTCAGGCCTCTTTCATCCTTCAACTATTCTTTAATATGCTGAGAAGTTATTCAGTTGCTCTATTTTCTTCTTGCCCTCATTAGGCTGCAAGAGGAGACTGAATTTGTTTCTTCTCAGAATGTACAGAATTTGAGCAGAGGGGAGTCTGGGGGTGGTAAGGTAATCAGAGGACCAGATGTATTTCACCTCTTACTTCCCTAACAGATGGGCAGCTATTCTTCTACTTACAAATCTCTGTATCGAAATGCAAATATGAGCCAAAGCCCTGAGGGAAATGGGCTTGGGCTTGAGGTGTTGAGAGGGGTGTTTTTTTTCCCCATATGTTTTTGGTGAGCTTGGCCAGAGAGAGAATAAACTTCTGTCCCCATGCATGCAACCACACCATTGGATACAAATGCCCTGAAAGAATTTCAAAAGTAGATGATTTAAAAAAAAAATCTTTTCTTACCCTGCACCAGCACAGGATTCCTCCCTGCCTGTCACAGAGATGTGGATCTCTCTGGGATGGACACCCTTCTTTCAGGACAGCCCACCACAGGCTATGCTGACACCTCCATCCTGCCAGTTACTTACAAGTTAGAGCTTTATCCATCTTTCCTCCCATTTCCTAGTCCTCAATGAGTAGTCAGGAAGAAATATTCAGGACTCTCCTTTTTAGGAGAAGACAGATATCACAGAGGAAGACTGTTTCCTGGTTGTCATAGTTGGAAAACAAGAGAAATTATAAACCCAAAGTCCTTAGGCTGCAGGAATGGTCCTACCCACAAATTCAGCTCTCCATCTGCCAAACTGGCCACAGGTCCAGCCAAATGGGCAAAGATATTAATTTACCACATCAAGCCTTAAACATGCCTGTCTCTTCCACCTCCATTTTGACTGTAAAAAGACACAAGTCAGGATCCTTACATTGGGAAATTATAAAGAACAGCACTTCAATATATATTTAAAAAGTCCTTTTCCATCCACTGTTACAAATTGCAGCAGGGCAGGAGCTGTTGTTCACACAGGAGCACAATTCCTACCAACAGTGCTGCTATTCGGCTGAAGGGAACAAGTATTACTCTTCTTTCAAAAAGATACAGGCCAAGGTCAAAGCTTATGTCATCACAAACGCAAAACATGAGAAACCTACACATTGCTTTCAGCAGGAGTACATTTTGCTGACATGCAGTTTTCTATTCATTTAGGACATTTCCATCTAAAATTAAAAGCCAGAGGGTACAGTCTGTGCTGACCTTCTTCTAACAATTAAATAGAACACAAAATCTTCAGGCTTCAAGGGAAAAATTGATGCCAATTTAGTCTTAGATAACACAGCATCAATGAGCCCAATCAATAGTGCACACAAGATAGTCAGCAATTTAGGCATCTTGTTCCATTTCTTTTTTGGGGGGTATGCATACTAGCAAAGGAAAAAATTGCTATAAGGATTAAAGCATAGTAGACAAAAGCTGATAATTGACTACAATTGCAGCTCAGTATTACATTTCTAAAAAGATACTACCAGAGCAATTCACAGCATTCTCTGAGACTCATTTCCTCCACCAAGATCTTGAAAAAGTATTCTTCTCTTTTGGTTAGCTATTAATTGTACTAGGAACTTATTTATACTAAAGAATAGCCAATCCAGCACAAAAGGAGTTTATTGAATATTTTCATCTGAATAAAAAAACATGGTTCTGTCTGGGAGCAGAGCTATGCTGGCTGCATTACATTATTCTCAAAGTCAAATTCAACACATCAGTTTTCCAAGACTGTAAAAAATAAGGGGACAGAAATTGAAAGTACATTTAAGATCCTATAAAGCATGATTTATAAGGCAAATGCACATGATTACCCTGTATTAGAGGCATTTTATTTTATTATGTTTCATTTTCAGTAGATTTAGATTTTATTTTTCCTCTCCAGAAGGGGAAGTTCTGATTCATCACTATTTATGAGACTATTCTGACTGTGCTTTATGGCTGCCTGACACAGCTGTGTCTAGATGAAGGGTCAGCTGAGTTCTAGAATTCAGCTCTTTTGCTCTTTTATGCAGAGGGTCCCCAGTGTCAAGAAAATTCAGTGTCAGACCACAGTGGAGGCATCAGAAACACCTCTCCCCTTACATCTAAATGACTTTTTTTGGAAGAGCTCTAGCTGATCAAATTTTCAAACCTTGGCTTGTGTTTTCTGAAAGCACTGGCCCACACAATTTCTTTTAAACAAATTGAAAGTTATCATATCAGGCCTTGAGCTACACTTTATTCTAAAATAAAACTTTCAAGCCAAGGCATTTCAGTGCCAGGCACATGTGACAAAGCCCTGACAAAGGACTGCAGTAGCTATAACAAATAACTCAAAAGGAGCTGTTTAACAGGGAAGATGCAGCAGCAATCCTACTTCCCATAGCCACAGATGAGATCTAAAGCAGAATACAGACAGTCCAATGCTGATATTCCAGTGTTAACCATTTAGACTCTCATTTCCCAGGTCTGAGAGTTTAGCCTCTATGCAGGTGCTAATCCCACACAGTCCTGTAAGTCTAGAGGACTTCATACGCTGGATCCAAAGAAACTCTCCTGAGAACAGGCACCTACTGTTTTTGCAAGTGAAGTGTCACAAAATGTATCTACCAGTGCCAAATATATATTATCAAAGAGAGATAATAGCAAATGCTTTAACCTGCCAATGATGTGTATGCTCATGTTCTAGCTCCACATCTCAGAGTGCTCCTGTGCCCTCTGGGATAGGACATCATTTAACTGGGCACGCACAGACCATTATTACCACAACAGGTTCCTGTTCCTGACAGCCCAGATAGGACAAGAAGTGTTTTGAGATCAAAACAGCTACCTCATTTCCCCAGGACACAAGAGGCTTCACCTCTGAGGTGCTGCTTTGGTGGACTTAGGTGAGTAACAGGAAAGTGCAATTCCCAAGAAACAAGATCTTGGCAAAACATGATGAACACAAATTGGTGTCCATCTTCCCTGTTGTGCACCTGCAACGTTTAATAAGAATTCTGCTTGCATTATGTACATTACATACATGCAAGAATAGTTCATTTTTCAAACAGTTATTGTCAAGGAAGTAAATTAGGAAAAGTTACTAATTAAGAGACGCTAATTTTGTCTTTTAGTTCTTTCTAGAACAGTTAGGGCACAAACAAAAGCAAGCTCTCACTGAAGTACAGTGTTAGTCAACATGGAGAAACACAAGTTTTTTACCTCCCTTTAAAAAAAACCAAAAGAAAACCAAGAGATATCTCCCACAGGAGAGCTATTTCTGACTACCTACTTGAGAAACAATTGAGAACTCGACCAGTAAGATCAGACTCCTTCCACATGTTTCAAGTATAAATTGATTGGCAATGTCAAAGAAACAAAATCTCATTAACAAGAATTTGTCCTGCATTGATCTGACCCTCCTTCCAGTCAGCAGAAGTGTTGGGTTGTGTTTCTGCAGTGGAGAAATACCATAAATGGATGGTTAAGCAAAAGAGAAAAAATATATTAAACAGGAATACAGACACGTTTTTAGCCTCAGACAATGCAACAGATCTATGATTATTTCATTATTGAAAGTTTAATTATCCAAGCAGCTTGTGGCATTGTTTGGGTTTTTTTTTAAGCCAGGAAGATGATTTATTAATCCTGTTACATGGCTCCCATCACAAACTGAAGAGCTATTGAGCCTGAGTCTACTCCCACTCAGACATGGTAAAAAACTGAGGCGAAGGTGAAGAGAAACAGGCTTTCAACTTAGACCAGTCACATACTTGCTTCTAGTGGGAACACTATACATGGCAGCTCACCAACAGGTGAGGAATTTAGGAGGCTTCAAAGCCCAGAGGCAGTCTTTAAACACTGCAAAAATAAAGAGCAGCTCATGCAAATCTACAGAGCTCCCAATATCACCTCATGCCAATGGGAAATGTCACTAACTTTTTCTAAAAAGAAATGTATATTGAATAGCCAAACAAAATTGCAGACTGCAGTTAAAAGGAAAGTTTCTGTTTCCCAAAACAGATTTATTAAATAACTTGCTGGTATGGAAAAGAAGCAAAGCATACAATTTCTCAACAGTCAGTTTAAGCACAGCCTGATACTAGATATTACCACAAGTATTGTGCCCTCCTTTGCCTAAGGAAGCAAACCTATGTTTTCTCCTGATCTCTGCCAAAGGTGTCCCCAGCTGATGGGCTCAGGCCTCTCCAAAGAGCCCCTGTCTTTTCTATTGAAAGGAAACATCTGCACTGAAATTTGCTCCACTGAAATATTGTCTCTGTTGTGACTTCTCTACCTGTCTCTAGGTGCTGCCTTTTTCCTGCTGCAACACCTCCCCACCCCTTCCTTTTCAGCACACACACTTCTCAATCTAGACCATCTCTCAAAATCCTACACAGCCACATTTCCTGCTACTCATTTCTCATTCATTCCTCTGCTCCACCTTTCTTCTACATTATTTTCTCCATCTTGTATAGTTGTTTTACATCTTTTACAGCAGACAGTGCATGTTTGAGCTGAAGTTACTCAGTTATTCTACTAGAATACCACCCAGATAGCACCTCAAGTTCCCTCTCATGAGCTGCAACTGCTGGAGCCATAATCATCATCATCCACTTTGTTAGATGTTTCCCATTTCTAAAATACTTCCACCAAAATTTTGTTGCTTTTGTTTCTAATGTGCCTCCTGCATCTACTTTGGGAAACCATTGTTATAACCTTCTATTTCCTAATTTTGCTCCTCCTCCCATCCCGAATAATTATTTCCTGCTTGATTCTCATACCTTTAAGATACTTGTCTGGTTATATCAAAGACCCAGCATTGTCACTTAGCTAACTCATATATCAGATTCTTCTTCTCTCCTGATGTGAACTGTATTCCCAAGTGAGTTAATTTCTGAGATTGTCACATCTAGGAATGAATGCCACAGAAAGACTTTAATTGTGGGTTATGATAGTGCAATCACTAAAAAACATCTATAGCTACCTCTAGCAGTTAAAAATTATACAAGTCAAAAGGTTTATTTTCAGTCTTCAGAGCTAACCAGGTGTCTAGTTAACATCATGCAGCCCAAATTCATGACCCACAGAGAGAGAAATATTTCCACACTCTCTGCCTGCTGCTCTCTAGAATTTCTGCTAATGTTTGTTGCCAAGCACCAACTGACTGCTGCTCTTTGCTGTTTCCCTGTTTGCCAGTGCCTCTCAAGTCAGGAAGCTTATAAAACATTTAAATGCATGTTAATGTCTCAAAAGTTTTACAGCAATAAATAAGATGCTACACACAGAGCGAGAAGTCAAAGCCCACCCCTCATCCTTACAAACAGCTGTGGAGCTCCACTTTGCAGAAGGTGCTACAATGACACAGCTTGGAGTCCAACCACTTGCTCCATAACTTGATGAATTTGTCACTTGACACTTGCCACCAACACTGATGCAATCACAGGCAAGACCAAGAGACTTGTTGCAAATTAGTTTCCTAGTTATAAACAAAAGGTAACAGGACTTCCCTCTTTCACAAGGGTTTAGACAGTGTAAATTACCTTGGTGATTACAAGGTGCTCAAAAACTATGGCAGTGGACCAGTATAAAACCTGAAAATATTGATACCATAAGGGGATATTCATTTTGAAAATGTGACCTTTTGTCATCAATCCTTTTTAAGCTAGAAAGGGCAGATCAGGATTTTTCAATTTACATGCTTGAAAATTGCAAATTGGAAAGAATTCACTTCTGCCCTCTACCATGAGATAACCAAGTATGAGTGACAAGAAGACATGTTCCAATTTTATTTTCCTTTGAAAGCCACTTGCAAAAGCTCCTGTTCTCTACAATTCCTACAGTGAATCATTGAAGTAGAAGACAAACTCTCAGTAGTGACATGAAGATGATGAGTAGACATTCATTTCCATCAAACATTCTTCAAATATGGCATTTTGTAACAAAGCAATTGTTTAGTGATTTTCCAAGGTAATGAGCCAAAACAGAATAATTAATGTCAATGGTAGATGATGAACCCTTAGAGGTAGTAGGAAACTCGTTGCCATTAACACACATTATTGCATCTAATGATTCTGATTTTTAAAAGCTCCTGTAAGGAAATTGCATGACCACAAGGAATTACTTGCATTCTCTACATAGCAAGAAACAATTGGAGACAAGACCTTTGTTTCAGTATATTTGATTTGTGACAGAATTAATGTTGTGGAATTGATGTTCAGTTCCAGATACTTCTTTGTTTGATTTTCAAACTCACAAGCATTACTGCTTTTCAGATTGTGATTGAATACAGCTGTATCTGACAATGCAGGTTTAAATACTGTGGAAATATCTAATAGTCCTCCAACAACATTTTGTCTTTTAACAACTAGGAACCTATAGGAAAATGCATATTTGCTCATAAACAATCTTGCCATGGATTCTACCCTAATTAGTGTGATCTAAACTTGATCATAGATCACACTTTAGTGTATAAACTGAGCTTTACTCAAAAGACATACTTTAAAACCATCAAAGCTAAAATTAATGTGTGGAGCTACAAGGCCCACATGCTCTCCCCACCCTTCCCTACTCCACTGTCTATCCCACATTGTGTCTTCCAAAACCAGCTGCTTTCTCAGTACTCCTACCAAGTGTTGAATGCAGAGCATTTTATGCATTCACAGACACTTTGTTCTATGGTGAAATTCTACCTTTCCTTAGTCTGAATGGAAATAAAATGGAAACATTCTCCAAGCTGCCAACTAGGTATGGAAATACCCATAGATGTAGCTCCTGCCTGTATTCCTGAGACAGTAAGTCATTCTTCATTACTGACTGCACAGAGCACTGTTCAGAGCTACCCAAGAGAGATTTCAAAAGCCACAACTCAGCTTAACACAGTATCAAGTCAGGTACCATAAATACCACTCTGCTCCTTCCTGTACCACTGCTGGCACAATGGGCACATATTCTTTCATGGGGACCAAACCTACCAGCCTTTGTCAACATAGCAAATTTCACTCAGCAAACACAGAGACCATGTGGTGAAAAATACACGAGGTAACTGTAAAATCCCGCTTTGTTCCTGGGGACATCAGAGAAAACCAGCAAAGATGAGACTCCCCAACCATTCTGTGATTCTGTGACTTCGTTTCCAAGGTACAGAGATAAATTTCATACTTGTTTTTGGAAGGTCCAGAACATATCATATAATTTTGCTCAGTTACAGGCATCAGGCAGAGAGTAAAAGTTCACATGCACAGTAAGTGATATATCTGGCTATATTTAATAATTCAAAGTGCTCATGTGTCTAACATGCATGTTTCTGAAAAAAATAGCAGCTGACTGTAATTAGCTGGAGGACTTTCAATAAATTGAAGATTAAGTGCAAGGGCAGAGAGAACAAATCTTCTGTAGGTCATTAGCAAGATCAAACACAAAACTGTCAGCATTTATGCACTCAAGGTTTGCAGGAGAAAATAACAGACCTTAGCAAATGGCACCATTATCATTGCTAAGGTCACTTCTTAAAAAGGACATCCTCACACAAACCCAGGGCATTTCCCAGGTAAATGCTACCCAGACCAGGTTAGTGCAGTTGCATTAAAACAGATGTTCCCTACTCCTCCACATCCTTTCCACTCTTCACACCCAGGTTACAAGACAGGATGAGAGGTCTCCCAACCTTTGCTGCAGAAAATTCCTAGGAGAGCCCAACTGGTACAAGACAGCAAATTTCAAGTTGCACCCCCAGATGTCCCAAGGCCACATAGATTGGACATAAAGCTCCTGTTTTGCATCCTTCTCTCAGCCATGCCACATGGAGCCCAAAAGAAGCTCTCACAAGCCCACAGAGGACACAGAGCCTGAATTCACACAGTGCCAAAACTTGGATCCTCAACAAGGGCACAGTCCCAATGTGCCAAGCAAGGGCAGCAGAGCAGGGCTGTGATGGCCACAGGGATCACCAGAGCAGGTCAGCAGGGCAGGCCAAGAAGCCAAGTCAGCAAGACAAGGACCAGCAAGGCACCTGACAGGGCACAGGCATACCTACAGCACAGCTCAGACCAGAGCCAAAGGCAAGGTGTTTGAGCTGACAAACACCTCCTGATCCCTTTCATCTGATTTGAATTTTGTGGACTCATTGATCCCCCCTATCTCTGCATCCTGCAACTATCTTGACACACCCACACTCAAAGCATTCTCATTTGAGATTCTTAACCTTCCCAAAGAACAAATACCCTCCTGATACATTCATGTTGCATTCAACTCATTCATCTCCCTACTTGTCAAGAGCACTCAGAATTGAGCAATAGCACCAAAGCCATCCATCCTTTTGTCATGAACCACCCCCTGGGATCAGCATAAACACCCACTCACAGCAAGAGGCCAAACCAGTGCTCACAGAAAACAGACTTGTGTGCTCCCAACACACCTACTTCTAACCTTTCTCTCAGACATACAACAGGGAAATTGGCATAAGAGATGCCCTTTGTATATTTCTATGCATTTTGGGGAAAACTGGACTGTTTTCAAATCTCCATTTGAATTCCTTCTTCTCTTTTAAGTCTAGAGAGGGAGTTAATATTTTTTCATTGGGAACTGTAGCAGCATCTTATTTTTATGCTATCAATCATTGCAATGTCTGTGTGGAACACTTAATGTAACATAATTCAGTCTTGGAAAGTATGAAGACTGTCAATCAGGGAAGTCTCTAAATGTTTTGATAGGAGCCTTGCCCCACAACAGTAAGAAGAAAACAGTAAAAAAGAAGAAGCAAGGAGGAAAATCAAGCATTTTCAAATATTTGCCCTAGCTACTTCCTAAAGACCTTGCAAAAGGCCAGGAGAAGAGAAGCAATAAATGACATGCAGGAGCAACCTTGCAAACAAAGATGGCTCTTTCTGCAGGTAATTTTAATAGCAGACATGGTACTGGTCTGGGATTCAAGTGGCAGATGTCTTTCCAAAACTATAGATCTCCCTGATATTCTCAATCAAGGCACTTTATCTTAATTCTTCTTCCCATCCTTGCCTGCTCTTTCCTTTCTAAATGAAAGCTTTCAAAAAAAAAAAAAAGCCACAAAAAAAACACCAAACCACAAAATCAAAAAACACTTTGACAGCAAAGACTTGTTCACTCCTCTTCATGTAACTGCGTCTTCAACTGAAGTAGCAGTTTCAACACATTACAAAAACATATTTACTCAAAACATATGATAGTGGAGAAGACTAAAATTGAAGCTATTGCGACCACCAGAAGGTCTGTTCAGTTATAACAGGAATTCCAGTATTCCTCATCTCCCACTGTCCCCATGAAGGGCTCAAGAGAAGGACTGTCTGCCAAAGGCAGGCACCTCTCCTCTTCCTTGACAAAATCAATTTCTCACATCCCATGTGAGGTGTCATCTCTGTAACACTTGTGGAGGCACTCCTGGCAGGAAGATGCTGTGCAGGCAGAGCTGCTGCTAAGGCAAAATTGAGAGCAGAGTCTACACTACTGTCACTGCTGTGGTGACACCTAAGGCACCTCTGCTTGTAGGTACACATCCAGCCTAGGAAAGCAGTCCCAGTACCATGGAAAATTGTATGACTTTAGTTTAAGACTAGCTTCTATACATTTTTTGTCAATAAATGAAAAAAACAGACTGTAAAGACAAATAGGGATTTAGGGCTTGTGTGAGTAATTTTTTTAATTCTTTTCTTCTACATCCTAGGTTCAAGAATAGCCTGCAAAATGTTTTTTTAAAATTGTTTCAAGACTGATTAAAGCTGATAAGAAACTTCAGGTAGAGGAAATCATCCTAAACTCAGAAGTTAGTCAAAGGCTGTGTACATTGTATTTGAAATCCTGCACAATTTGCAGCCTAAGCTCCTTCCTCCTCTCTCACAGCAACAAAATCACATTTGGGAGAATGCTGTCAAGATCTACCCAGCATAACCAATAACAGCAGGACCCTGAGACAACTCCAGCTTTTGCAGATGCTTACAAACAGAGAACATACCATAAGCACTGACACCAAGCAGTCATCAGGGCTGGTGGGGTTGGCTGTGCTACTGAAGGTCAAGTTCACTCCAAGAGCAGCTCATGTACCCAAACCACACCTACAGAGCCATTCTGCTTTCTTGCTCTCTTGGCAATTTGCTGTCTTCCCCACTGCTTTTGACCAAAAGAGGCATTTGAGAATCTCAAATCCAGCCTTGGATGATACAAGGTGAACCTTGAGGCTTCCTTGTCAAAAAATCTATACTGTTTCAGTCAGGGGATACATCTCCAGTTGGGTTACTTCTGCTCAGTCAAGACGCAAAACTCTCATTGCTAAGACTTGTCTGTCTCATTGCTCCTTTCTTTGACAAATAAATGCTTTTAGCATTATCTATTTGTTCAACATATTTAGTGTCTGCATTCAGAAAAATACAAAAAATGAAAAAGGCTCTGCAGATTTCCATGACACTATCACCTCACAATAAAAGTCTGTAGGAAATGAAAATTTATATATTTTCCATTTCTTACTAAAGTAAAATAAGAGGTCTTTAAAGCTAAAATGATACAAAACTAACTCAAAGAAATGTAAAAGAGTTTGTGGTCGTTTTGCCTCTTATTTGACTAACTTGCTTCTAGCAGTTTCTGACCAAAGCCTTTATCAGTTTTCACAAAAGCAAAAATAAAGGTGAAGGATAGAACAGTCTCATCAACTGACATTTGCACTCACACATAGCTGTATTTAATTCCCAACTTCAGAAATTAATGACAGCATCTATGAAATTCACCTGATCAGGAAAACACAGTTAAGCAGAGCAAAACGAGCATATTCGAAAAGATTTTACAAATAAACCCATTTCAAGCTGGGATGAATTCAGGATCAAAACAACAGGTGAAGTGGCAACACAGAGCTGGACACTAGATCAAAGGCTCTCTGCCTCCAGACCCATTTGAGACATATTTGCATTGCTACCAACAAGACAACCATTTACTTGTCATTATTGTCACCAGGTCATGAAAGAAATTATTATCTTAACTGTAACACATATTATTTAGTAGGAGTCCTTGTGTGACTCTCTCACAATAATTCATGTTTAAATTTATGGGAGGCATAAAATTCCTGTGGCAGAATGCCTGTAAGGGAACTAATGTATCTTGTATGACAGTTATTGATATCAAAAAGGACTCAACTTGCAGTACTTCCTTGTTAATTGGTACCTTTGGTTTCAAAGAAGACACATTAAATGAACGTTTTTCAGTAATAAATCTACTCTATACAAATATATAAAGAAATAATAATATATAAATCTATTAAATAAATAATAAATGTACTTCATACCTTTAAATTTGAACCTATTTTACCCTTAGAGTGTTTTCTCCCAGTCCTCATCTCAACTCATGAGCCCTTTGTTAACTTTTTCCCTCTCCTTTGCTCTGCTGAGAGTGAAAGGGTAAGTGAATGGCTTTTGTGGGCATTTGGCTAGTGTCAAATCACAACAAGCACATACAAAAACCTTTGCACGATCAAGGAAACTGTTCATTCCATTTCAGTAAGTGCAACTTAATGTTTCCCATATCTATATAACATTTCCCTTAACATCTTGAGGAAGAATTAAGAGAAAACACAAAAGCAGGCAGAAACCAAATGAAGAACAATGGCTGGAAGCTGCAGATTCAACTTGAGTTTAGCATATGCACTTGGATATCTATAGTCACAACTTCTGTTTCTGCAAAAGTTGAGGAACAGGGTGTTCAGGCATGGGCCTCAAAAATACAGTGAAATTTGGAGCAAGATTTGGGTAAGGTGAACATGCAACTAGGGAGAAGAGGCCTGGCTCCCTCTAGGAGAGAATAGCAGAAAAAGAGTTTGTCTGGACAAATGATATGCAGCAAAGGCTGCAGTTTCAGTCCTGGAAAATGTTGATACCCACCCATCCAAGTATATCCACCTGATGATTTTTTGTACCAACATTTTATGCAAAAGTCACTTGGTGTTGATTTGAAGCAGGAATTCCACACAGCTAATGAAGCCTCAAAGGCAGTGATAGACCTCAGCATCCTAGAAGTGCTGGAAAGCTGAGCACAGAGCTGACAGCAAAGGGAGTCCAGAGTGGCCCCACAGCCTTCTTTATGAACTCGGTGTTCGGCCACCATATGTAAAAAAGAAACAAACGACCCCAGCCAGCAACTACTTGGCCAGTTGGTGTAAACTAGTTCTTTGATTAGGTTTCCAAGGAAGAGAACTTCCTTGTGCTGTAATCAGTCCTCTGCACAGGCACAGAGATGCCACTGAAAGATGTGGTGAGATCAACAGCCCCAACTGACAAAATTACAACAGGAAAACTGAAGAATAAAAAAACCCAAGACTTAAAAGTGGATTTGGGCTCTAGACCTTTCTTCACCTACTTTAACATAAAAGAAAAATTCAAGTGCGAAATAGTGTCACTACACATCACAGGCTCAGATCCCATTCTGGACAAGGACCTGTAGCCTTGTTCCCCCCAGGCAGCTCCTTGAGGACCGGTGTGTTCCTTCCCTTGCTGTGGGGCAAAAGGCTTCCATCACCTCAGGGGGGAGCAGGCAGATGACATCTCACATGGGAAGTTTTAAAACTAGCAACAAAAAACAAAAAAGATGACCTAATAAAGCTTTACCCTCTGAGTTGGGTCTCACAGGGACTGCAGCAGATGTTAGAGACCATGGAGTGTATCTGAGAAAGGACAAATGTACAATAAGATAGTATGGCATTTCTGCTTAACATCAGAAAAGTACACTGTTCCAAGCACAGAAAGAGCTCTTACAATTTTAGGAAACATACCATTAGATCACTATAATATACATTATTATGCACTGCCTGCTATGAAAGGGCAAAGAATATGTGATTTGGCATAAAACTGAGACAGTGGAGAGATATAAAACTTTAACTTGCACAAACCCCATCACTCTCAGCTAAACCAGCAAAACACTTTGAAGCAACAAAGTCACCGTGAATTGATGTGTGCTGTACCCACACATCTGTGGCACTTCTAAAATGGCTGCAACTTCAGAGATGTTTGATTTATTGTACTATAAACCATACAGAACTAAAAGCTTATATAATGCATTGATATCCAAGGCTTGCAGTTAACCAATCAACATTTGTAGGCTTCAGATTAACCTTTACCTAAGCTGCAAGGAGTAATATCTCCAGGACAACTTCTGCTCATATACTGGTAGCCACATCTTATTCATAACTGTCCCTTCAGGACAGTCACAGCTGAGATACTTTTTCCTGTCTTTGCACGATCAGTACCATGTATCAGAACTCTTCCCTTCCTTTAACTCACAAATGTTCTACAAACAGATCCTGGCTTTCAAGAGCTCCCTCATTACACATGCAACTCTGATAGCCTTTTGTGCAAATTAAAAGAAAAAAACTTTTCAAAATGACTAAGTCCCTTCTAGTGGGAATAGCTCAGAAATCTACACAAATGTCCATGCTTCTTTTGTCTTCTGTGTTTTGTTCTTGTGAATAAGAATTAGCTGAACCAGATGTTCGTAAGTGATTAAAATGTTAGGCAATAGCAGCAAATCAAATCAGCAGGTTTTACAGGAATATTTGCAAATACTTTATTACTATATTCACTCAACTCCCATCTGAGCTTCTTTGGCTCTACTTCTCTCTCCCACCAGCTACTTTTCTCTTGATAGCTTTTAACAGATTTGTTGGAGTTTCATTCCTGCTGCAAGTCTCTGTTTTTCTTAGTTTTAAATCTGGTTCTGTGTTAACTGCATATTGGAAATTTTCAAAGAAAATTCCTTTACACTTTAATCTTAATGTGTGTCTTAAGCACTCTTTACCTTCTGTAGCCAAGTACTTGAAGTTCTGTCACCCAGTTTTCATTCTTTTCCCCAGTATATATTTTCAAACAAAACTAACTTCAGAAATGGGGGTTTCAGTATGGTGAAAAACATTAGACAAGATGGAACCACAATACTTTCATCTCGGTATGAATCATCCAACAGAAGAAAACAAGGACACTGATTAGGCTTTTTGTGATGGAAAGCAGGGTGAATGTTCTGCAGGTTACATCTAATGAGGATACAATTTCACAATAGGCCCATTCTTTCCTGAGCACCTGGGTAATGTCAGTCAGGTGCTCAGCTGAGGGGATTGTGTGAACTTTACAACATAATAACTCAATGAAACAGCACAGGATAGTGACTATGTAATGCTGCACTGCAGTATAGGCAGTGTCCCCAAATTCACTGGTTTATTTTTGTGTGATAAATGACTCTTGCTTCTGTCCCTGAGGAAAAATGACTCACTGGCTTCTTCACTTCCTGCAGAGAAGTTTGCATTCTGCTCTGCTCCACTTCCTCTGTTACTACAGTGTTTCCTTTAGGCTTTTCCTTAGGTTGTCCAACCTAAGCCTTCAGGAATAACATAAAACAGCAGGGTTTTTTTTATCCTTGGGCTTTTTACATCCCAAATCAAGGTGGGGTTTGTTTGTTTCTAGGAAAACCACCACAACCCAGTATCTCCTCCAAGTCACAGCAGAAGGAAAAGCAAAGCCACAGTAACACTTGGGCGACTCTAGTGGCTTTAGGACAGCAAATATGATGCAACATTTTGGGAAGAAACTTACACAAGAAGGGAGAAACAGTGAAAAGGAAAAATGGCTGAAACAAGGCTGGCAGCCTGGTGATTTATATCAGCATTTTCTACAATAGCAGACTCCAAAGAAGAGTAGAAGAATGGCAAGACACAGGATTTTATTCCTAACAGAGCCTACCCAGTCATTGATGGTGTATTTTCAAGCAGAATCCTCCTGGCAGGCCTGTGGTTTAACCCCACAGGATAACTCAGCCCCACACAGACACTCCCTCCCCTCCCAATAGGATCAGGGAGAGAAAAAGAGTAAACATAAGATAGCTTATTCAAATAAATACAGTTTAAGAAGTAAGAGATGAATAGACAAGCAAAGCAGAAAAAGAAATTAATTCCCCACTTCCCCAGGGCAGGCAGGTGTTCTGCATCCCCAGGACAGCAGGAATAACAGTGACTTGAGAAGGCAAACATCATCACGCCAAACATGCCCCCCCTTCCTCCTTCTCTCCCAGATTTCTGTGCTGAGGATGAGGTCCCATGGTCTGGGACATCCCTGGGCTCAGTTGGGCTCAGCTGTCCTGGCTGTGTCCCCTCCCAGCTCCTTGTGCACCCCCAGCCTCTCGCTGCTGGGTGGGCTGAGGAGCAGAGGAGGCTCAGCTCAGGGTAAACCCTGCTCAGCAGTAACAAAAACATCTCTGAGTTATCAGCGCAAATCCAAACCACAGCCCCACACCAGCTACTGCAAAGAAAAGTAACTCTATCCAGAATCAGCACACAGCCTATTTCCAAGTAAGAGTGACCACAGCAGTAGCTCTTGGATGTTTGCAAGGTTCTCTAGCTCAAATGACTTAACATGTTGAGGTCTCCTGAGTATTGTTTATTCTTTAAAGACAATTTTCTAAAGATTTTATTTGCAGCTTAAGGTTAAGAAACACTGAAAACTAATGATTTGCAACCAAAATGAAATACATGTCTCCTATTGATTTTGTTTTATTTACTTGGAAACAATATTGATTCCCAAGAGATACATCTAAACACGAAGGCTGAGGCCCAAAGAATTTCCATACCATTGATTAATAGATGCTATCTGTCACTTTCACTTTTAATGAGACATTTTCTCTTCCATGAGATACTGTATTCTATCGAAAGGTCAAATGTGCATTCTGTACAAGAGAGAAACAGCTCACAAATAGCCACGACTCCAGAACAGCTGATTTCTTTGCTTCTTTAATTAAATCAGGAATAATTGTTTTCCTTCCTATCCCCAAAAGTTTTTCTGTTAATATGCTTTGTTCTTTTGATATTCAGCTCTGTTAACATTTAACCTATGCTTTGGTTGGAATTAGTTTAAAACTAAGACTTCTTTTACCCTGTGGGTTTTATAGTACACAATAAAAGCCTGATTCATGACCAGGTCAGTGCATTACAAATAATAACAAACCTCATTTAAAAAATCCCCATTACTCTTTGAGGCATCTTTCCTTTGGGCCAAATACCATTATCTGTGCAATGGTCTTAAACAAAACCAGCAAAACCAGAAGTGACAGTCGATACATAGACATTCATAAAGGAAGATGATTTGCAACGATATCCACCAGCCCACTGGGAAACACATATCACTAGGAATTCAGTAAGTGATACAAGGGCTTGTTATGTATTCAGCTTGGTAAATTATGAGAAAATTTCTTCCAGGCCTCAGAGAGAACAGCTTTGAATAAATCCTTACGGATTACCGATACCTCCAGTAGTACTTGCAGCACAAAGACAGAATGCACAAGTTATAATGGGAAGGCTGAAAAATAGGGAATTTGCATCCACAGAAGTTCAGGGTGACTGGGTAGCAGGGCCCAGACATTTTCAGCTGGATGCAAACTCACAGACAGGAGCAGCAGAGCCTTGTAACTACTGAAAGGAGAACCAGGCTGAAATAACCCAGACTGGGATGGTCCTTGGGAGGGTTCTACCCCAAGCACCTGCTGCCTCTTGCCCTCCAAGGAGCACCTCCAAGGTCCTGTCTCAAACTCCCCCAAGCCATCCCTTTGGGTGGCTGATTTTAGATTCTCCCCACCCCCTTGGGTGCCAACATCCCCCAGCAGATGCTCTACCATGTGTCCAATGATGGCTGTTCCTGGAGCACCCCAGCAAAAAGAAGTTATCTCAGTAAATATCAGCTCAGCTGCACAGCAAGAAACTTGGAATCTGCCTAATTATTTATGCATGCATAAATGCCCCAATTTATGAGCAGGGCAATTCAATGCTCTGGAGATGAGCAAATTCTGCCAGGAAAGTGGTGAACTAATGACCAGCATTTACCAATTCAAGGGATTCTCCCACACCCCAACAATGATTAAAGGAAGCTGGTTTTATGTAAAATATTTCAATCTAAAATTTTTCTTCATAATTAGAAATTTCAACATATTATGAAAACATTCAGCATCTCAATTTACCAGACTTCTGAAGCATAGTAACAAATTAAATGCTATCATGCCATAAATCAGTCCTGAGAGAATGTTTCCTAAAGAGTATATTAGGTCAAGTATCAGCAAAAAAATAAAAAGTGTGGTAGTGACATGAACAATTGTATCTTGGCTGAAAGACAAAGAATACAAGGCATTTCTTTAATTTTATCTTGGCAGTTCCATTCACACTGATATAATCAGGTTGCATCAGCAATTGGATTGTGAGTTCCCTTTAGAGGCTTATGATCAAAATAGGCTTTCTAGCACCAATACTTGATATTTGAGGTGCACATTACCAACCTTCTTGTTTGTGCAGTGAGAAGAAACACAGAACATTCAAAATCCCAGGCTCCCCCTGCTATAACATGGTTGCAGTTTTTTTTCCTCTGCAGCTCTTTTACAGCACTACAAATGCAGGGAAGAGCTGGAAAGAGAAGATCACTGACTGGGACAGCAGCAGCCAATCCATCTCCAAAGCCCAGCTCACTCCCACAGCCACAGGGAGCCAGGGCTCCACCACATCAGCTGAACCCCAGTTTAGAGCCCTGGTCCCAGCTGATGGTAGGTGAGCACTTCACTAACAGGAGCCCAAAAAAAATCCAATTACTCCCAAACTCTTAGGATGGGAATGATTACATACTTTTATAATGGTTGTTATGGGTTTAGGGGAACTATTAATCTAAATAAGGTACCACAGATCAAAACAAATGGGTTTCCAGGCATGGTGTAGAAAATAAATGCTTTAATTAAATTCTCCTTGAAAGCAGTTTACCTTTAAAAGCTTGTTCTTAAAGTTTTCCCTTCATTCATCCACCTGCCCACATCTCCCATGGTTTCTGCTGCCAACTCCTATAATCTCAAGGGCTAGATCCACCAAAATACAGGGCAAGTTACAAGGTACTCACAAAAATTAATTGGACAAATTTCTGCTACCAAACAAAAACAAAGGAAAAGGTTTTCCCTGTTGAATAGACACATCAGAAAATTTGTCTTTAAAGAACAAAATGTTAATGACAAAATGCTATTATCAGACAGATTAGGTGATTGATATCAACCAACTAAAAATCATCTTGTGCTGGTAAGGTAATTAAAGCCGAAGTTTCATCTCTGTATTGCAGAAACATGCAATGAGGGGAACCACCCAGAACCTGGGAATGATCCGAAGTATTCCAGGCATACTGATCTGGATGAAAAACTGAATAACCAGCTTATCTTACAAAGAAATTAGATGTTCTTACAGAGTCTTTCAACATACAAATGCTCAAAATGTATCCTTTAAAATCACATAGTCTAGGTGCAAAAATTTATAGAAAAGTAAATCTGTTTCAGAGCAGTTTTAGACAAAGGGTGCTTAGCAGTGCTGAAAAAACACCAATGGCATGAACTTCAATTTTCTCACAAATCCAAAAACTCATGCAAAACTTCTAAGCCATTTAAATTGCTGTTGTGTGGAATTGTTTCCATGGATTAATTCAGATTTATACAGGACACAGGCTGGTTAAGCAAGCTTAACACACAGACATTTCAGCATTCATATTCTGTCAAGTACACAGAGTTTTTAGAAGATTTTTCTTCCTCAATTTGAAAGAAACAAGACAGTGCTTTGAGATATTTTTTTCTATTCAGATCATTAGGTTTGTCCCAGTTGTCAGGGCTTTTCTTATATCCAGAGGTCATCAGGATGCTAGGATGCCTTAAGAAAGATACAGATGCATATGTGACCTTAACTCCAGAGTTTTAAGTTAAGCTAAGTGCTTAAGATGTTACCAACCTGCATTTTACTTCAGTTTCCATTGGTAACCAGGCAGCTTCTCTAAAGAATCAGATTAGATATACACACACGTTGTAATTCTGCTACCTACCACACAGCTTGTATTTTGGCAAAAATAAGAAATATAGAAAGCACAAGAAATATTAGATATCTACAAAGGTGATTATGAAACAGTCCCTCAGAAGGATATTCCAAATGTCATATATGCTTATATCAGGTTGGTTTGTTGGAGTGTGAGTTTAGCAAACTAAACTTTATACACTCAACCAAAATTTACACCCTATTTCTCTTAGCTTTCAATATGCAAAGCCAAATTGCTCTGTTTTAAATATTCAGAAAGACACACAGAACAGCTACTGAACTGAAGCCAAGAATGCTTCAATGCTTTTAATTTATATTGTGATTCGATCAGGAATTTCTAAAAACCAGAGGAGCAAGGATTGAAAGTACTGGAGATCTGGATTATACCCAGCCATGGGCATGAAGTGGGGATGAAGAGATGAGGAAAGGGAGAGGTGGCAGGGCTGTCCCAGTAACTTCCTTTACAGGATCATCCTCCTCTGGAGAATACCACAGGAGACGGCAGCTATTGCAGCCTAGGGACAGCTGTCAACCACCCTCAGAAAATGAGATGTAGAGAGAGCAAAGGTAATAACCTTTGCTCTTCTAATAACCTGCCTAGTTTTTTAACACTTTTTTTTAACTTTTATTCCACTAAAATTTGGGGGTTGTAAGCATCACCTCTGTATTTGTTAGCATACCCCAGGCCACCTTGGATTGTCAAACCAAGGAACTGGAACCCATTTACAGTAACCAGCTCAGAAACTGTCCTCAGCACCCAAAGATGAGAGTGCCCCTCTGTAAACTTCACAAATTCATCTGAGAGCTGTCAGGCACTACCTGGAAGTGCATTTAGGCGCTGGTGCCAGTGCTTGGTGCTGCAAAGCCTTGCAGAGCACCATGCAGGCTGCCCTGCTCAGGGAAAGCCAGAGCAATGAAGTCAGATGCAGCAGAACCACTCAACCCTTCCTAGCATGAAAGCATTCAGGTCCAGCTTGCTGGGAGTGCAACAAGTGCCTGGAGAGAGAGCATTGAAAGCATTGCATAATTACCAGCTCTCCTTACTTCCCAAAAAGGCCTCCTCTGTGAGAATGAGCTGAGCTCTGACACTGGAGTGCAGCTCCCATCTAAAGAAATAGGCCTGTCCAAGGTTATCCATAATGCTGCTCCTCTGCTAACAGAGGAAAAACATTAAAGATGCTCCGAAGAAAGGTGTTTGGATATAAGCTCTGCCTTGAAGTATTCTGCAGTTCCCACAGCTCTAATGCAAGCCTGAAAAAGTCAGTACTTTCCCACTGACTTTGATGGTATCTAGGCTTGGTCTTTGATGAGAAGAAAAACACAGCTATCAGGTTTTTAAAAGACCTCCAGTAAATACAGCTATTGCTACATTACAGGACAAGTAAACAAAATCATTACAGGTAATTCATCCATCTCCAAGAGAACTTCCCTTTAAGAACTACAGATCTGTGGCAGAAAAAGAACATTATCCATTTTATTCCAGATATTGAGAGAAGGAAATATGCCAGAAAAAGAAAATTTATTTCCACCAGAAAAATGAAGGAATGACTCATCAAATGGTTGCTCTGAATAAAAAGTTCATGTTCACAGTAAAGGGGAAAAATCCTATCCTTGGCTTAGGTGTCACATGGTGAGAAAAGAGAGAGATTTACAGATATCCTTAATAAACTGATAAGATACATCAGATAAATATGAAATCCTGGTCAAAGATTTAAGTAAAAACAGATTTGAGAAAGGAATTCATGTTGTTTAAGGACTTTTGTTTGACTTTTAAATGCTTTCACACTCTTTAATAATACCCAAAACCCTCATGACTCTTGTCAAGATAAAACCTCCAAAGTTTCCTTTTATAGAAGAGCCATGTCCTTGATGTGCTCAGCACTGCAAAGACATTTGAGCAGAGCACTCATTTCCACCTGCAGGAAGCAGAGCTCCACAGACTCTGAACGGCAACAGATTTCACAAAAGTGAGGTAGGAGAGGAGACATGTAAATATTGTTAAAACAACATCTCATCATTTTCATCTTCCTAAGCAGCACTCTGACATGATGGATGTGCTTCTGACACCCAGTGCTATATTGGTTGCCATTTTTAAAGACCATGTTTTAAATCTAAAGTGCAGATACAGCTACATTGTAGGCACTAATAAATAAAGGGCTTTTTGACAGCTATGGAAAGGGAGAAGTTAGACACATACTGCCAAGTTAAATTACACTCAAAATTCAGGGCTCATACCAAGTTGTAGCAAAAGCTAAGACAATCAAAAATCTTCCAGGACATTATTTCTTTCATTTTAATAAAATCAGTGAACAAGCACTTCTCTCAACATGCAAGTCCTGGATCTCTAGTCTACCAAGAACATCACTAAAAATGGTGCTGCAATAACAAGCCAGTGTTTTACACAGAACTGCTATTGAGGACAGGCTGGGTGAACTGTGCCATTTACCACAGACAGAATAAACCAAAACATCAAGTTTTACAGAAGCACCTGACATTCCCACCTCAGCCACTGCATACAATTACTTCATCACGACCCTGGACCAGATTCAAAGGCAAGCATTGGGTTCCAAGTGTCATAAACATGTCCTAATTGCTTTGGACATGTTTATGACACTTGCTTTTCTCTGTTACAATAATTTACTGTTCGTGCTCAAATTTAACTGGATGGAATTTAGAGGTTGGGAGAGGAAGAATGCCCATAGTACTTCCTAGAGTTATATATTTATACTAAAAATTGAAAGACATTGGAAAACCTGCTTTTTTAAACAATGTTTTGTGATGGGGCACATTTGACAGGCAGATTACTCAAATACTTATCCAGCAGTAGTTGTGGGCTGTTTAGATGAACAAAAAATACAAAGAGCATGAGTCAAGGCCATAAATGTTGATTTATAAGAGGATGTCATTGTATTAGTAAAAAGTAATTCAGACACTTTTAATTGAATGTAACTTTCAACTAAATAAGAACAGGTTGTGAAATTTTATATAGTCTGCCACTGAAAATCATAGAACAAAGCAACCATTCTTAAAAGTGGCCTGACAGAATAACTGAATGGTTAAATGGTTATGGTTAAAAGGTTAATTCAGAGATGGGTTACAAATGCATATTTCTAAATACTGCAATCTCTGCTTATTCTTTCCACAGTGAACATACAATTATTTTTTTTTCCCCAGAAACAATAACTTTGCCAGCACCAAGGAGCAGTGCACAACTTGATGTGCACAGCTCAGGGACAGCAGCAGTCCAGCTCACAGGATGGGCACAACAGGAAAGCACAGAGACACAAAGCAAACACTTACCAAGAACAGAAGCTTTGTAAAGCTTTACAATTCAGGAAAGCACCTGAGAGGTACTCAGTGCATGAAGCTAAGCTAGAACAAGCTAGATTTCACAGTTTTCTATCACCATTAAAACCTTCCTGAATTCCTTGCAGGATGTGACTTCCCAGTACCATCTGATTAACCTACTTCGTGATTCTGCCTTCACTGCAGCAAGGGACACTTGGTGACAGTAACATTTGCTGCCTCTGCCCTCCCCTTGTGTGCCTCCACCTTCCCTGGCACCCAGCAAGTGTGGGCAGAGCCACACACTGCAGGAACTGCAGCAGCCACCATCAGGCTCCCAGGGCTGTCCCTGCTGGAATGGTGACATGTTGGGGCTGAAAATGGGAATGAGGGTGCATCTGCTGGAGCCCAAAGGCTCCCTGCACCACAAGTGCATTCACCACAGCAGCACAGGGCAGCATCCCTGGACTGCACCATGCTTCACTCCTCACATGGGGCTCTGTGCCTTGAGACACCTGCAGCAAATGAGGACTGAGAATCACCATCATCACACTTATTTCCTTAGGATTAGACACAGCTCCCAAAAGCTGCAGGGAGACCAGACTGCTCAGTTCCTCTCAGGATCAACCTTTTCAGGTCCAACCAATACCTACAGATTTTAGAAAACCTACAAATACAGAGGCAAAAGCCAGCAGCAGCCAACAGCCTCCTACTTTAGTCCTTTTAAGTGACTTAAGACCAGCCATACTCAAGAAAATCTGTTATTCTCCCATGAGCCAATTCCTGCCTGGTTAACTCATACCTGCAACTCCAGCAGCTCTCCTGAGAGCACAGGGATGAAACACAGCTCAGGGCTGTAAAAGGAAGTTCACATTTGTACAGAGAAAAACACTCATTTTCAGCTAATACCCCCACAGCTCCTGCTAGTGCCAGGGGAGCTTCCTCCCTTCCAGGGAGCTCCAGGGTCCTGCACAAAACAGCTCAGGGAGCAACAGAGCCTGCTGCTTTTCTGTGGGGGATTTGTTTTCCCCACTTTCAGTTTCCATGGGCAGCTCATGGTACCCAACAGCACACTGACAGAGGTGCCAATTCACTGGTAGGGGAGAGGCAAGCCAAATCATTCCAAGGATTTTTATGATGTTCATACACTGCTGGTATCTAGTCAGATAGTTTTTCCAGCTATTTTTACAGTCAGTAATAAAAGGGTCACATTGCTGCTGCTTTTCAAGTGCATAAATCTGCTTAGTTCCACAAATAATTGAGACAAAAGCAGGCACAACATTTTTATTTTTTCCTAAATTGTGTATGGTTCAGAGTAAGAAAGAGATTACATAAATTGTTGTTAAAGGTTTTTCTGTCATTGTACTCATGCACCAAACAATAATACCTTCAACTGTGAAAAAATTCAATCCATTACTCTGAACATTTCCAGACATCTGATACAACAGTATACCTGCTCTTCCTTGCTACATGCCCAAAATCCTACGCTTGGGAGTCCAATTACCAGTCTCTCACCAGTGATATGAATACAAAAAGTAGCTGTAGCTCCCAAAATAGAGATAATTTAGAACCTTGTAAATCAGCTTGTTTTGAGCAGATGTCTTGCTGGGCTGGTCAGCTAATAAATGAATCCAGAAGTCCCTAAAACACTAATGCACAGAAACCTTGGTAAAGCTTTCTCCCCCTATCACCAGTTAAAGAATTACACTGTATCTGGTCCTGCAGTGCCTCTGTACCCAAGGTGGGGACACAAGCCTTGAGGGCTGGCATTGGAGCAGGCTGCCCAGGCAAGTGGCAGAATCACCATCCCTGGAGATGTTTAAGGCATGTGTGGGTGGGGCACTTAGGGATATGGTTTAGTGGTGAACATGGCACTGCTGGGTTGACAGCTGGACTCAGCCATCTTAGAGATCTTTGGCAACCCTGACAATTTAATGACCAGTCTGACCAAAACATTTCCAAGGGAAGTCCAAGAGAGCAGTTAAGAGGTGCCTATACCCATGTAAGGTTTCACAACATTGGTCAAGGCCAGGGTCCTGCCATTTGCCACACAAGCTACACCTGCCCTTGAAAACAGAGCCAAGGAGCAAAGCACTCCCCAGGACTCTTCTTCACTTGGAGACACAAGAAAGGCTTAAAGAAAGCCTAACTGAAACTTTGCATATTTCCCCACTATTAGAAATCATCCCTTTGAAAATTGCATAGGGATAAGAAAAGTGTAGCGGAAAGAAGAAGTCACACCCCTGCAAGTGTCTTAGCTCAGTTACAAATCCTACATAAAACCCCAGTCCATGGGCTTGGGGAGGACACACACTGCTGGAGGCTGCCCAGGGACAGGGTGCCTGCTCCCTCCCTGCCAGTCTGCTGTGAATATTCACTTGTAAGCACAGGCCAAGAGGAGATGCTACACCAGAGAGCACCTTGGTCTCACCAGTATATTTCTTCTTCTGGCTCTACACATCCTTCACCCCTAGAAAAGGGCTTCAAAGCAAGGCTTTGCAAAATAGATCAGCAACAAGCACAGCACTCTCCTTGAATATGTAGAAAAACTTTTTTATGGAAAGCTACATCCTTGGTTTCACCTTTGACAGGAATCAGAATCCAGGGTGGGAGATGATTTTTGGAGGGAAATGCTCCCAACACCACATTCCCTCCCATCCCCAGGATGCACCTTGAGGGGCAGCCTGGAGGGTTGGACTCTCACACAACCCTGACACTGCAACAGGGGCTTTGCATGGAAGTGAGCTTCAGAAAAAAGCACTACTAAAGCTCCCTGACAAAGAACTACAGCATGCTTGAAAACAGGACTCCTGGGTTCCTCTAAGCTCATTTGTGGATTTTTTTATAAAATATTGGAAAAAAAGCCTGTTTAGAACTTTTTGTATTAAAACCTGCTCAGCAGATATCAATTTAATTTGATGTTGCAACCAACTGCTTTTACAAACTGTAGGAAGAGACAAGTGTGAAAATTACAGTTATTTATATTCAGGCAAACAGCTGACAAGACTCCACAACAGCCCAGTAGCACAACAACAACGGCTCAGAGTGAAACAAATTAGCCTGGCATTTATAATTTAAAAAAATTTTCTCCTTCCTGGAACACATCAATTTTCATCTCTTCTTCCATACCAGACATTAACACAGTATCCTTAATTGCTTTTATGCAACAAACTATTCATATATTAAATGCAGAAAAATATTTAAATTAGTTGTTTTTTCTGCAGGGACTTTTCTTTGACATACATGCTGTAATTGAAATTTTGAATGATGTATGCTACAATAAATTGAAGGGTGGGGAAGCTTGGAGCTGCCTTTGACAGGTAAATTGGGGGAGGTTGTTTCTTTTTCATTATTTTTAGAGTCTAGGTAGTCTAACTCACCTAGACCTCATTCTGTATTTCAGATAATGTTATGTTGTTCCCTTACCAAATTCTTTTGGTGCTGCATGATGAAATACTTGCAATGTGATAAAATGCTGCTAACTTGTGACCTCTGTTATTTTTCTTCAAGTTCCTGAGAGATTCTTGAATTCCAGTTTGTTTTAAGAATCCTCACAGCTTTGGTGGCTTCAGAAAAAGGAATTAACCATTAAGCAGTACAGAACAGGAAAATAATCTTAAAATTTTGGCTTACATTTTAAGGGAGTGCTCAATGTTACCATTCTCTCAGTGCTCAATGCAGGAGTTTGCAATATTATTACAAGTCTCAAAACATAAGAGTGCAGTGACTTTCTGAGCTTATGACAGTAATAATATCTTAATAAATACTAGAAAATCTCATTCTTTGCAAATTTATAGTTGCCATCTGCCATAAATTAGTCAATTATTTCTCAGTTTAGTGAAATGCTCACCTGCCATTTCTGTCCACTTTTGTTTAAACACAGGCCTCAGGGGATTTAATAAATTGAGGCAGCTCCACACTGAAACTCAACACATTCAAGCTGAGTTGGTGGGGAGCAAAATTGTGCAGCAGCATAGTTCTCCTCTGGGAAAGTAAGCAATTTTTCTAGATCTAGATCAACTTCTTGTCCTGAAAAAATATTATGAACATTCTGGTATTTCTATTTCTCATAGCCTATACAAACCCCACACAAACTAAGGAAACTGTGCATTATCTTCTTTCCTCCCCATTTGAGCAGGGATCTGAATATTTTTGGATGTGAAAATCAAAGCACACATGTTGGGAAAGATAGCACTTACTTGCTCTGAGACTGAACAAACAAAACCATTACTTAAATTGAACTTAATTACTCCACTTTAATTCACTTTAAAAAAAATAGAATGCATTGGCCTTTTTCTATCCCAAAACAACAACAGATATTTCTAAACTTCCACATCAAAATTAATAAAATATCATGCAGGATATCCCTGAGTACAGAATTATGCAGACTGGAAGGGACTTTCCATGTCTTTCAGTCCAGGACACACCTGAGGGGCTGTATGACACAAGGAACCTTAGCAAATATAGACAGAAAGAATCTGCACTTCCCAGCGCTCTTGGACAAGCACGCAAAACAGGGTGATGGACAGGAAAGGGAAAATTAAACAGAAAAAATTATCATACAGAAGAGCTATTTTTTCTTGTATTGAGAATGCAAATCCACCATGGCAGCATTGCACAAACCAGTCCCAAATTTGAATTTCTCAGAAAATTTAGCCAGTCCTTTGATTAAGAAACGTTGATCAAGTCTATCCCCCCTGAAAGCTGGTGGAATGCACAAGGTTGCAAGCACCTCTGCTGGCACTGACACAAGTAGGTTTGCTACTGGTGACTGGCTTTTCTTCTCAGGCAAGTCATGGCTGCCCACTAAAGGCTGCAAAGTTCCTTATTAGCTGAGGATTAGGCACTGGAACATTTTTTGGCATTTAGCACACTATCAAACCATCTATGAAATGTTTTCATGTAGCCGCACCAACTGCCTGATTCACTCAGTCTCCCCATTAATCCCTCTGATTTTGATATTACACAATAAATTATGAGCATTTTTTCTTACTGAGGCTTAGTGCACAAAGCTATCAAGTATAAATGAAATAAAGCAGTACAAACAAGCATATCAAACACACATTGAGCTCTAACTCAAACACATCTACATATGATTTAAAGTGAGCCATACTCCCTCACTGCTCATGAATAGAGAAACTTTCCTTAAACCAAGCACTTCATCCTAATGAAAGCAGAGGAGAACAAATAGAAAAAGGCTGTAATTTTTTATCTCATTTGATACCATAAACAGAAATTATTTTTATTTTTCTCAACAGCAGCACTGTTACTTTTATGTTACTTGGATCCTTTAATATTGTATTTCCACACTTTGAAGTGCTAAGATTTCCTTTGACAGAAAATTATTTTTTGATATGCAGTACTTGTATGGGGGATAAGTAATATTCCTCACTGAAAATTTTTTGTTCTTAAATGGCTGCAAGCATGTCAGCCTTAACTCCATCTCACCACAGGAGTTTTATATAACTGTGAGCAAAAACATTCAGTCGAGTCCTCTGTTCTGATTTTTTTCTAGCAGGATCATTTTGATGAGGGTATTTGTTGTGGAATTTTGTAACCATCTACAATGGATTTTTTTTCCTTGTGTTGTCAGTACTGTGTTTTCTGACTATAAAACATGGGGGGGATTTTTTTTTTTTTTACAGATGACTAGGAAACCAGGCATCAGCTGGAAAGGTAACACATCTTCAAGTTCAGAGCACTAATGAGTCCCAAATGTCCTGCAACACCATTCTGCTTGTTAGTCTTACCCTTAAACAGTCTTGCTGGAAAGCCTGAATATTTGCTTCCAATTACCAACAACATGTGAAAAATATGCTCATATCCTTTCCATTGTCTTTCAAGACTCTGCTTCTCCACCAGCATCCCACACACATGCTGAAGGAAGGGGCAGACCCGAGGCAGAACCCTGCTCACCACCACTCCAGAGCATGACAAAACATCACACATCTCACCCCTTGAAATCTGAAGGTTTGTAGGAAACCTGGTGTTAATAATTTGCAGATGAACTGACTCTGCAGCCCTTGTCCAGGGGAGGCTCAGACAGCTGAGCTCACTGAGCCTGGAAAGCAGCTGCTCCAGAGGGTCCCATGACAGACCCCATCCCCACACCGAGGTTGTTAAAGGCATGAGCCAGGTTTTCCAACACTATGTGCCTTTAGCAATACCTGAGAATGCATCATTAATTACGTCCATAAAAATAATCAACTTCATAAGAGAGTACCAACAGATTGTTCAACTGAAAACCGTACTTATAAATATCCCAGATAAGCAGGCATGGCATAGGCCATGCCCCAAGTGTACAAGGGACAAAAGCAGGGACAACAGTATTTAAGTGCAGGCAATTTAGAGGCAGAGAAACAAGATGCCTTCACGATTACATCAGTGATTAATCAGGCTTAAGCATGACCAACACTGCTGACATCTTCCCTGGTGCACATCAGCAACCCCTTTCCTCAGCTGAGCACAGCCAGGAGATAGTCCTAATAAACAGTATGGACCAGGTACTGGGCAAAAGAGAGGGAAGAGAAAATGTGTGCTACTCTGCACCATTTGATCTTAGTGCTAGAGAGTGGCCATCACAAATTCCATTCACCATTACACCAGCTTTGCTTACTACCCTGGATCAAGGTTATCCACAAGCTCATCCAGCCTTCAAGTTCTGAGCACACTTCATTCTCTACCGTTATCACAATTTTTCTGCAATGATTTGAGAAAGAATTATTAAAAGAGGCCTATAAATTAATTCATTGAGCACATAAGATAGTAACACAACAATATTTAGCTTCCTCCCTACAATGAAGTTGTATTTCTTGCTGCTAATCTGCAAACCTTGCTCATCATCCAGTTAAATACAAATCTTGGCTAACTTTTGCTTATAAAGAATTTGCATTTACAAGAACTTTGCTATCATTCATGTAGTGAAGCCTCCATCATGATTTGCATGCAAAGCTCATAAGAACAGCATAACCTCGCTCTCGATGTCATTTTATCTCTTGAATCCAGCCTTCAACCTAACTCATGTTAGATGAAAACAAATCTTAAAATATTCCATCCAGTGCCAGCACAGCATCTTTAAGCAGCACTACATTTCTATCACACCTTATTTCTCTTTTCATTTAAGGTAGTACTGTCAGTAATCATTCAGAATTTTCTTTCATTCCACCCTTTTCAAAAAAAAAAAAAAAAAAAAAAAAAAACTAAAACCAAACAACCAATCAACAGCAAATTAAACAGAAGCAGAGTTGCCAGGAAAGAAGCAAACCAGCAAGTTTGCCAAATAAATGATTATGCACTTAATCAAATGAAAACTACTTAGCTAATTCTGATAACCTTCATTTTATGCATGCTGGGTCACATTATAGCAAATTAAAACCTCTACATGGCGATATTAATGCAGTTACATCTATGTGAAAAATGAAGAGAGCAGTGGCTCTACAAATTAGAGATAGGTAAAGTAAAAACTTGTACAGAACTCTCCAAAACACATCTGAAGTCACAATAAAGAGAAAAATGTCTTGATGTTCCCAGTGTTCAATCCAAATAGTCTGAAAGCAGCACCAGCGATTGGTTTCACGCAGAGGTGGGCCCAGATGGCAAACTGCCAGTTTGAATGTGGGTGTGCTTGAATTCATAGCTTTGGCTTATGTTAATAAGCATTTTAACACTTAGACCTCCTGTCAGGAAAGGAAAAAGAAAATAACAGGCTGAGCTATTGCAGGAGAAACAGGAACAAAGAAAGAAAGAAAGAACAGCCAAATGAAACCAATCTCAAAGAATTTTAGGAATGGGTTCAGCTGAGCTACGAGCAGAGATGATAGTTCTTGCTATCCTCACATAAATTCTCTTCCTGGAGAGCTTAATGATGTCTTTACTAATTTGAGAAAGATCACCACTGAACTGACTTTTAGACTGAATACTAAGCAAGAAGCATATTCATAAGTTGCCAGTTACCTAGAAGAAAAACAAAAGCTGGATTTTTTTTTTCATTTTGCAACAATAAATTAAAGGCTTAAAATACTGAAAAGTGTTCTCCACACAAAATTGGATATCAAGGTAAAGAGGGGAGATGAAAATAAAAGGGGTTTATATTAACATCCAAACTTGGATGAGGATTGATGGCACCTTTGATTCTAGCAAGGATTAGGAAAGGAGTCACATTCTATTAAGAATGGCCTTAAACTGACTTTGTGTGCAGGCAAGTGACAGCAGCACAAGTAGTCAGGAACAAAGTACCACAGTTTGATTAATATGCAAACCTTTAGATCTTCTTTATCTTACATTCAAGGTTTCAGTTCACTCTGGGGTGGTTTCTATTAATTTATCTCCATTTGAAGTAAAACCAAATCATTTTTCATACACTGACATCTCTTTGCCTTTGAAAATTATACCTGATTCAGCAAGAGGTACAAACAAATGTGAGTCCCAGCCATATATTCAAAAAGTGCATTTCTGCTCAGTTCTTTTTTCTCACAGAGTTTTGTGGTGCTCTATCCCACTAATTATGGACTATGTCACAGAAAGAAACAGATGACCATCACACTGACGAGAAAGATTTTTATGCGCAGGGATGAAGATATTTAATCCTTCTTTAGGAAGCCATGTCCACTTCTGAAGTCCACCAATTTGTCAAAGCTCTCAGTCAATCCTCAAAGAAGTTTTTTCCAGTGTAAATTAGGACAAATGCATGTATGTCAATCTCACAGTCCTCAGCAGTACCTGCCTGGTCACTTCCACAGGTCTTTCCTCTTCTGAAGAGGATCTCATTTTTGTTCCTTAGATGACTTCTGCATCCATTGTGCTGGAACCTCCTTGCTAAGGCCTCTATAACTTGCAGTTTTGTCTCAAGTCCCCCTCCCCCAGTAACTCTACCAGTGATCTTCAACCACCTAGAAAACCAGTGTATATGGCAACATATAATCATTAAGCAATACATGAAACTTCAGTTTCATCAACAGTGAGTTTCCAACTTGTTTGTATATTTTATTCCTCATTTTTCATTGGTCTTAAGCAACTAGCACTGGTAGTACCCTTTAAAATCTCAGCATTATTCATCTTTCTCCTCCTTTCCCCTTTTTGTCTTCGAATATCCTTTTACCTACATCTGATGGCATTAACTGTACTCATTCAGCACAGGACATCAGGAAAAAATATTTGACTTATATTCCACATCATTGACAATCTTCAGTCCAAGAGTTAGGCTAAGCCTTTAACAAAAGGCTACAAACACAGCACAAGATAAATAGCCATTTCTTATAAGCCTCTTTTCCCTGCAAGATCCCTATCATCATTCTCCACCAGCAATAAATTTCTGTGAGAATTAAACATCTCTCACACTACCCCATTGATCAGTATAACAGGCAGATGCTGCTAAGTGCTGCCTCAAGGGAGAGTGCTGTATTTCCAAGGTCCTGTTATCAACAGGAACTGGAAAAACCCTTCATTACCAAGCAAGAGTGAACTTTCAGAAGAGCCACTCTGCCTCAGAGCCATATTATTTTACACTATATTAAAAGCAGCAATAGTTGATCTTCTTTTCTCTCAGTGCCTTTTTCTCCCCTTCCTATTACCTTGCGCACTTCACTATATATTAAACATTATCAGACAGTTAATAGCCCAAGAAAGGTTTTTACCCCTCAAACACCAGAAAATCCAGACAGGCTCTCTCAGTCTGGCAATCTCTCTCATGTTTTAGCACACTGAATTCAATAACTGAATTATCAGATCAGAGACCTTGGGGGTTTTTTCATCATCATCCTAAAAATCCCATCTCTCTTCTCAAAGATCAGAGGGAGGTGCCCTGCATGGGAATTGCTGCCACCCTAATTTCAGTTCACTTTTTGCCATTTTACACCGTGAAGAAATCTTGGCAAATCCTTTCTGACAATGACTGGATTTTCTTTGGGTTTTAATTTAGTTTTGGAGAACAGTTGTAGTCAGACACCCTCATTTCAAAGACTAGTGCAGATAATTAAAGAAAGGGCTCATTTACTCCTAAGTAGCTTGCAGAAAACTTTCTTCTCAATATGTGGCCTTCCTCTCCTTCCCCTCCTTTCTTCCATAATCACTATTTGTAATTTGTTATATGTGCCTAATTAAACGTGGGATGAAACAGATCTTAGGTCTCAAATTTCACCTTATCTTGGTATTTGTACAAGATGTTCTCATTTTATAAATTAACTGACCTAAAACACAGAGAAGATTATAAATCTTCTGCTGGTTAGTCCAGCCTGATATAACTACTGTAGTATTCACTGTATTATAAGAGTATTTTCATTTCATAGCCATACTTCTAAGATATGCCAGAGAGGGAAAAAAAATAAATTACATGTTTGCCTCCCAAGCCACCAGGTAAGCATAAGGTTAAAAGGCTTAGAGTGGAAAAAAAAGCTAGCAAAATGAGATGAGAAACAGTGTATCCATGGCTAACTGCTTTGCCTGCTAAATATTGTCTGCAGGGTGAAGGAAAGACAAGGGGGAAAAAAAAGAATTTTCCTGTTGTTTGTCTGTTCTGTACAACTTCCCTGTATCAGTTATGAAATAAAATAACTTCCTATATAAAGGGCTGTTTTTCCAAGATTTTCAACATTTCATTGAAATGAAAGAGGAGGGAAACAAAAGATATTTGGTAGCTGAAGATTGTTTAAAACAAGGCTCTCTTTAGGAACACTTTGGCCTATAAAACACAAGGAAGCTGTTGGGGCTGCTTCCCTCAAGCCTCCACATCTGGCAGCCAAGGAGCAGAGGATGGGTTGGTGAAACACTTAAGGAATTAGGTGATATTTTATAAATCGCTCTGTTAGACTTTGGCACCTATACTTGGCCCAAAAGGAAAAAAACAAACTCAAGTTCATAATTTTTTAGGATCTTGGGCCTTAGTTTCTGAATTGAAAAATCAGGCCTAAGAAGTGAGCTGTGCCTGCAGCACCAGCCTTGAAGTTTCTCTCTTGGCCAGCCTGAAGAAAGCATCGGTCCCCCTTGTGAGATGATCCATCAGTCTGGGGGCACCATCACATCCATCTGGGGGCACCACAGACCTTGTAGAATGGAGAGGTTGGAAAAGCCAAGCCAGACATGAAAGGGAAGTAGATAAGTCTGGAGACATTCCCCCCAAGCTGATGAGCTCACTGGCTTTGGAAGTCCAGTGATCACCCACTGGCTGTCCCTGAAGACCCTCAGGGTTCCTGTGCTCTGGTGCCTGATTAGAAAGGGAGGGAACCTTCTCCATTCTGCACCATAAATGTCAGGGCAGCAACTCCCACCCACTGAGCCACAGTCTTGTTTTATCAGATGCAAGGTTATTTCACCAGGACAAAGGCATGCTCTGGCTGCTAGATCAGCTAACCCAGAGCTTTGCTGCACTTGCTGATAAATCCATAAGAAGTCTGTGCTGGGGAGGGGGAGCAGAGAGCAGGTATAACAGCTCTGGATCATCACCAATCCAACCCCACCCTGCACTGGAGTGGGAACACTATCTCAGGGAAACAGTGTCTCAAATGCATTAGCTACAAAGGGTATAGAGCAGGGAGGCAAATCAAATTAGAAATAGTTTTCTCCTCAAATTTCAGCCAAAACACTTGAAATCATTTTGAAATATGATTCCCATTGAGATTTGTTTCACAGTCAGATTTGCTTTTGAATTCTACATAGTGTGAAATACCTAGAGTTTCTAACACTGGATTTAGCAATTACAGACTTCATGGCAATACATCCCAATATAAACTGTAATTTGGGAACCAACTCAACACACCTACTTTTGAATAATATGTGAAATAATATTTTTTCCACTTTAAGTCAATGCTGAAGGTCTCACAGGCCGCAATAATGGGTCAAAGACTTGCAAGCACAGTCCAGTAAAAGCTGGAATTGTTTTATAATTTAATAATATATTACAACATTGAAGACTACTCAGAAGCTTTAACAAATACACAGAGTAGTTATCACTTATCTATTAGAGACACAAGAATTATTACAGTTACTCCCTGAATTTTCCCAACCTTACAATTTTCTTCCAAGTGCTGTTCAGAGAGATCATTCTTATGCTTATAATTCCATCTGATTTGGTATAGGTTCCTGGGGGATAAGAAGGGATGTAATATGACCTTCTAAAAGGAATACTATATTCAAAAACGCTATTAATCCTACATCCTTCTGGCCTTATTTTACTCCTTTTTACCTATTAAGGCAGGTTACTGCCCATCCAGCCCCACAAGGACATTGACATTTCATTCACTTTCTCCCCCACTGAAATGTAACTAAACTATAGGCAAGCCTTGAGTTTTTGTCTAAGAAAAAAAAAAAGAGGGGAAGAAAAATACTGCTGTGCATTCTTGTTCTAACCTTGCATTATCTGCATTAGCAGAAAGGAAATCGTGTTTGAACCATGAACTTGCCTTTTAACGGGCAGGCACAGGTTATCAGACAACATGAACTGTATTATTTTGGAGGTGAGTTTACATAACAGAACTATTCCTGTCAAAACTAGCAGAGGAGCTGGTGAACACTTGATTAAAGAGATTTTCAGCAGGATCTTTTCCCTGTTTGTAACTGCCAAAATGTCTGCTCTCTAATCTGACTTCTTTTGAACCTCTTTGATGTAGAGACTTAAAATGACCATTTTATTCATTACCCTCATGCCCTGACAGAACAGACTGAGCTGGGACAACAGCAATGTTGCATGGAAATCAGGACTCTAGAGGGAAAAAAAGAAGTGATCAACTTTGGTTTTATCTTTCTATGATAGTCTGTGAAGACAGACAAGCTATCTTTATGACTGAAATCTAATTTTCCCCTCTAAAAGTAGTGTCATACATTTAATCTAGCAAGAAAAACCATATGCCTGTTAACAGATCTTGTAAATCCTGGTTCAAAGGAAGAATTCATCAAGTAATTGCCCTGACATAGCTGCACTAAAATGCCAAACTGTCCTCCAACAACTACTCAAAGGAAGAAAAAAAATATTAAAACCCCAAACTTCTGCCTAGATGCTTTGCCATTCAGATTCTTCTTCTGTCTGTATTGTTTCTCTTATTGTTCCACCTACAGTTGTCAGTATAAATCTGCAGCAGCTCTAGCAGGAAGCTAGAGCTAATAAAGCAATTCAATTACAAAGAGAATCAGGAGTCCCCCTAAAACTTAATCTTTCAGAACTGCTTCAAAATTCCGCTGCTGTGCAGAACATATTCCCATATTGGTTCCCAAACAAGAAAAAGAAGCTTGTTGCTATGGTCTTGTGGGAGGAAGGATAAATACAATAATCCTCTGTCAGTCTAAAGAAATATGACCCAAGATTCCCTCACACCATGGTGTTTCTACAGATCAGATCTTCACAGCTGCCCGTAGGAAATGCAGAGCAGCAAGAACAAAGAAGCATCTGAATAGAAGAAATATACACCTGTTCTGTCATTCCTCTGATGTTTAAATCAAATTAATTTAAGCAATTTCATGTCTTAAACTGAGATACTGAAATTCTTAGTAATTAAAAGATGCATTCAATCAACTATTCCCTGTCTGCAAGGAGAAATAAACATATTTAGATTCTGCTTTCCTGAATGGTGGCAGGTAAAATTCCCCAGACTTGTTACCTGCTCCCGGAATGCTGGTGCCCAGACCCCACAGAAGGAATCCCAAACAGGTTATGACTAATGCCAGTCAAAATGTACTGAGGACAATGGAAACTTCTGGAGAATAGGAACAGAACATGGGAAAACAGGAGGAAGAAACCTGAGCATGAAAGGATACACTCTGGCTTCTTGCAGTAGGAACACTTGTTTTTTCAAAAAAAGGTGTCAGCCAGAAAGGGAATTGATGCCAGACAGGAATTGTTTTGCTCCTAAGCACTGATTCTCACAGGCCTTCTGGCTGAGGAGAACAAACCAGCTGGGCAGAGCTGGGATGCAAAGCTGATGTGGTGCCACTATTTCCCTTTGCACATTTTAAATGTGTTTGCTTCAGCAAGATTTAGTTCTTTATTTCCAGCCTCTAAAATTCAGTAAATCAATGAGAAGCAAGATATTATTATTAAAAATAGAAACCCCAATAATACTCAAAATCAACAGTAGTCTTATTCCTTTACACAAAATGTAAGAGCTATCATTATGTTTCACATATCTTATGATTCACAATCTTTGACAATTTCCCCTCTTCCTTGGTCTTTAGGCATTTTCTTTCTGCTTTATTAACTGGGAAAGAGTCCAGAAGTACATTGTGTTTGGCACATTAAAAACTGAGCTATTTAAAGTGTTAATCCAAAATTATTTAACTATGCAACCTTGTGGAAATGGTGTAAAACTTGGAAGTGCAAAACACATAGGGGAAAAATTATCATCCAGGTTCATCTGATTTAAAACCATTTCTTATTTCTCCAGAAGAAATTTATCATTCTAGTAATTTAATTTTTTAGGGCAACACCTCAACTTGTAGAATTTTTTTCCAAAAAAAACCTCAGTAAACACTCAGAATAAAAAAAAAAAATTAGAGTTCACTGGTAATAGAAACCCATAGCCTGAATCTATAATGACTTTATTAATTATACATTGTTCTCAATGCATAATTATGTAAAGTGTAACAAATTTGGTCTGATTTAGTTTTCCCTTAAGTAGCAAGAGTACATCCATATTTAATAAGACCACTGTAGCAAAAGTGGAAGTCTAAACACTCTGCACTGTCCACAGTTATGAAGACAGTAAATTAGAGCTCCAGCATGGGTCCTTTGAGAAAATGCAACAATTAAAAACTGTACCCAAAAATTACTTTTTTTAGTAGAGAAACAAAAATACTAAACACCACGCTCCAACATTTTTGCTACAAAGCCAGTGATATTTTCACATTTACATCAATGACATTTATTACAGATTACCTTTCAGGTAAAACACTGAAAACATAATATTGTTTCAATCTGTATGCAATAAGCCATTCACTTTTTAAAGTATTCTACCCAACACTTCCCAGCATTCTTTCTAATGGCCTTTAAGCTCCCTTCTCCCTGACATTTTAGACCAGATCCAGATTTCTCCAGAACCTCTTTATTCAGACCCTCAATTTGTCAGTTGTATAGCTTTAGTCACTGTTTTAGATAGAAAATCTAGAAGACTGACCCAGGGATAACAAAAGAACAGCTCTGTAGGAAGGAAGCCCAGGAGCACAGCAGTTCATAGCAGTTCTTTTTTCCATTCTATCCAGTTTTCACAGATTTCCATTCTGAAAAAGCCCCAGAATAGCAGCAGAACAGAGAAGGATTTTGGTGGCTGATTTCTACTGGGCTCATGGAGCAACAGTTGAGGTGGTCTAAGCTCCCACATGCAATATTCCTGTAAGACTTGGCTTTTCCTGGATCCCTTCCACCTTTTCTAAATCCAATATCTTCATGAAAGCAAGTCTAGCAATACCAGACTCATGAGAATATAAATCTGTGCATTTGATTAAAAGTCAGCCTGAGTACGTCAAAACAAACCCAGAAATAACTCAGTCTGCTTCTGGTAAATGAGGCTTTGAAGCCATATTCCACCCATGCTTTTCTCTGCAACTTCCCAAACTAAAAGTTTATTCCTCTACCGCACGAAAAGTAAAATCCACTGTAGACTTTCTTCTCTTAAGATATTTCTCATTTTAAGCACTGCTGAGTGCATGAAATTTGGCACATGAAATATCAGAGTGCAAAATAGTCTTCAAGGCCCTCAGCATAAAAATCAAATCTAATATTTATAGCTGGAAAAAAAAAGCTGGAGATGATGCATAAGGGAAACTCAGAAGAAACCTGAAAGCATCAAAAATATTAAATTAAAACCATTTATCTAAAGCAGAAGATAAGTTGAAGGAGTTTACAAAAGGAGGGAAAGCCGACAGTGATGAATATAGCAATTTGGAAACTGAGAAAGAAAGAAAAGCATGAGGAGGAGAAGTTATGGAGGAGGGAAGCAGGGAGGACTAATAAAATGAGACAGTTCAGAGGGAGGAAAGGAAACACTGGGTAGCCCTGTATGCATCAAATTGCTCTCCATGGAAGTAAAACAGAAATGAGCGACCTCATCCCTCTTCTGACTTTAGTGACCTCACTAGAACTAAAATGATAAAACAGGCTGTAAAATATTAAGCTGAAGTGTCTGCTCTAAAACCCTCTCAAACCATTGCATAAAAATAGCTCATCTCCCTCCCAGAATTTTCAGTTCCATTATCTAAAGGCAGTTGACATATTTACAGTTTTGATACTCAGGCAACAATCTGGATGGCTTAGGAAAGCCATGGCCTTCCAGGGACTGAAAGGCTGCAGTGGAGCTGGAGAAGTATTTCTCCTGTTTTCTCCTACTGCAGCATTTGACATACAGCATGTGAGACTTTTTGGTCTTTGCACTAAATATCCTCATTATTTTAATAGACACAGAAGCCACTTAATGATCTGCCTGCAGTGGCTTAGGAGATATTTAACAAGAATGGATATTTCTGTGAAATTCTCTGAATTCAACACCTGCTTTAAAGCTGCCTGTGACTGCAGCAGAATACATTCAACAACCCATGTGCTCCCTGTTTCAGTCATTTCTTTCCTGCTGCAAGGTACAGAAAATGTAGACCTCAGACAGCAAAGAAACAAGATGCACAAAGCACACATTGAAGAATTTCTCCACAGCTCAAGGTTCTTTATTATTCCTATTGTAAAACAGGAAGTTTCACAAAATCAGAAATTAATTGCTTAACAATGGCAATCACTGATAGAACAGATGTTAATGTTCATTACCATATTAAAAAACTGGCTAGACAGCTTAACAAGCCTGAAGCCATATGAACATTACCCTACAAAAATAATTTTAATTCAACTAAAGCATTCTTGGATACTTGTGTTGCATCTCTGGAGTGCTGACAGCTGTGTCCAGCCTCCAGCCCATCTAATCAATACCCCTTTTCCTGACAGTCTATAGATGAGTTGGTACCTATCCCAAGATTCCTTGGAAAATGGCAAAACCAAGGCACAAGGAAATATTTAACTTTGCAAGAGGCTGAAGGACATCAAAGTGCTTTGCAAATTATTCTATTCAAGCTTCTAGAGCTACAGCTCTGGTTTTTGAATAACCTTGAATAGGACATTGCATTTGTTTCTTCATCCAACAGCTTCCCTTTACTGATTGTCCTGCAGACCTCCTACAAAAGCCACCCATCCACTTTCTTTCATGCTGGGCCACACACATCACGTGTTCTAGCTGAGTGTGAAAATAGAACCTTTTCATGCCACCAACTTGACCAAGGACACCTTCAAAAAAGCAAAGACAAATGCAGTCCAAACCAATGATGCTCTAGCCCCATGGTTTCTCCAGCCACAGGAGAAATAAGACACAGCCTCAGCTGGAAACACAAGAGCTGAGGTGTTCAATTGTAAGAGAACACCTCATTTTTCTGCCACTCTATATTCATCAATTAATTTAACTTCTTTCACCTCCCTCCTTAGCTTTTTGGGGGGGATTTGTTGGGGAGGAGGGTTGGGGTAGGTTTCTTGTTTCTGTACCTCCTATATTGTTCTCCCTTCATTTTGAGGAGTTCAATGCTTATCTTTACTTCTTCTCATGCTTTTCATTATTAACAGCAACGACCTGAAAAAACAAGTGGCTATTAACTTCTATTAACTGTTAACTTCCAGTTATATCATCTCAGCAAAAAAATTCTGTGCCAGATCAGATAACAGAAGTGGTGATTATCCAGCACAGCAGAAGCAGCACCATGGGATAAGCCACTCAGTCCTGGTCCCAGCAGACAAAGAGCTCGTTTGCAACTGCCATGAGCAAGTCACCATGACAGAAACTTCAGAAGGTTTTGAGACTTAGCAATGAATTCAATCCAACTATTACACTCCTCCATAAAACATAGGAACAATCAGCAGAATTTTAACCCATCCATCTTCTTCCAGCCAAGCACAGACTGGAGACCCCTCTGTACATAAAGTGAAAAGATCAGCATATGAAACTTATTAAAATGTTTTCCTTCCTTTTGTACCAAGGGAATTTATATAAGAACTTGGACTTCAAGCACATTGCAAACTCACCAGGCACTTCGACCACATGCTGCTTCCTGCAAGCTCTGCTGGCTGGGGCAAAACGTGTTCTTTCCCTTCCAGCCAAGTTAATGCTGCATTTTGGACCCTTGGCTGAACAAGGAGTTGACACAGTGTCAACATGAAGATGCCAATTAGCACATTTTACTATGACAGCCTCTACATCTTGCAAAGAACCTAGGGATGTTTTAACATCTTTTCTGGGAATTAAGTTGTTAGCAAACCCTGTGGGTTCATGTTCCTCTCAAGAAAAGCTAAATACTCTTCCACACCAGAGATGCAAAAGGGTGGAATGAGAAAAGAGCTATTTTAATGCTGAGGTAGAACAAAAATTAGAAATTAGCAAAGAGAAAATTAAGTCTTTGTTGGAAATCAACTCATTAATGAAGAAATGCACAGAGTTTGCTGCTGTCATTTTTCTTTCTGGAGGATTTGCAACCTTCTGGATGCAACCTACTTTTGACTGACAGACCTCTATGCATGATTTGCACCTTTATGAGGAGGAAGAATAGCAACAATCCAGTAAAAAGCAGAGCAATGTGTTACTCTTTCCAACAGACATTCCAGCAGGGACATTGCAAAGGATGATCCTACAGTAGACTGTCACCAATCATTCGAGCAACTTGTTTTCTAGTTCACCAAGGTTTATAAACCCCTAGGTCTAGAATGGAGCACAGTATCTGGGAAAAGACAGGTATCACATCTTTATGATAAAGGTATAGCATGGGGCCAAATGGCTTAAGAGAACATAAAACAGAAATTTTCCTGCAGAGTTTTCTTAAAATCATTGAAAACATTCTGTCTTGGGCATCCAAGCTAAGACAGTGAAGGCCAAGCACCTTCTGTCTGCTTTGAACCTGAGGGAACTCCACCAGGAGCTCCTCTGCTCAGCTACAGACATGCAGAACCTCTGTCCAGCTGATGGGGATTCCTGCAGTCTTGGGCTTTCCTTGGAGTAGTGCAAAACTTCATTCTGATGCTTCAAGCATAAAATAAAAGGGAATGATGACAAGAAGATGTTACCATCTAACAATCAGCAAATGGACTTTTCCATACTGCCTCCTGTAAACTCCTTTTCCAGTGTTCAGTAGGATGTAGAGAAACATCTCAAGAATCTTAGAGACAGTAAGAACTAGCAGCTATTGTTAAGCATCTATTAAATTCTATATGTTTTCCTATTATGGTTATACTGTTTTGAGCTGAGTGGCTTGAATTTAATTTCATCAGTTAGCCTGAGGCCACGGGAGTGCAGGAGCAATCTATTATGTGTCTTGAAGTCATTATAAGAACTGTTACCAATTTTTGAGGCAGTTTTATTTAATGGCATCCATCAAAGCCCTGCATCCCCTCGTTGGTCCTGCCTCAGCACAGCCCCCCTCAGGCAGGATAACCAAGCCTTCAGACTCCAAAGGGCACTGGGAACACGTGCCCTGCAGCAGCACCTCAAAGGTCAAGGTTTAAAATTAGGTTTTGCTGTTTGGCTTCATATGAGCAATTCTGGACTAATAGCTGTCCCATCTCTTATCACTCTGAGTGGTAAGTCATACTGTGAAAGCCCTGCGAGGCACACCTAACAATGATTTCATTTTTTACTGCTAACACGTTCAGGCATTCTCCTTGAGCCAGCACAAGAATATTACTTACATTACAGCCAGGAAGCAGACAGATGCTGCATTTTGATTGGTTTCACGTATTGTATTTCTAGGATTCAGAATTTGCACTCAGCTGAGAGGCTGAATACCCCTGGGACTCGTTACTAAATACAGAGTGATCTAGACAAATGTTACTGTTCTAATCATTTGTACTCCTCAAAGGCATCAGCTGTGCAACCGCAGAGCAGCAGTTTCAAGGTAGATTTAAAAGACTTTTCATGCTTATCAATTTGCATATTGGAAACAGCAATACTCTTCCTTACAGTTAACAAATGAGATGCTCAATTTACTGCTGATGTCTTTACAGGTTGGCATTTGCAATTCACTACATTCAAATCAAAATGTAGAGGACGGCCTTGTGACGTTCAGCAGAGAGGTTTCCAGCACTATATATATATATATATTTATATATATATATCAGCAGTAATATCTTTCCACCCTAAATAACCACTGTCACTTGCAACAGTAGGCTCAAGTCTGACTTCATCTAGATGCGTGGGAGTTTATGCATGAGCTCCTGATTATGCCTAGATTTTTCACTTCAAGCATGGAATGTGTGCACCTCCATATCATCAGATAGTGGCAGTCCTTGTAATTATCTTGTCTCTTTCAATTTTTCTTAGGCTTTCCAAAGATTACTCTCCCTCTCAGAAATTATTACACCCAAGAAAATTATATGCATTAAATACAATGAGGCAATGCTAATATCAAGGACAAGGAAGGAAAAGGGGTTGAGCTTTTATCCTTTTCATTCAGGAAAGCTGAGTGAAATTATTTTTATTGCAATCCTGGAATGGGGAAAGAGTAGTCTCAAGTTTTAAATTCTATAAATCTCCAAAGCACTGTTTTTTCCACAGACTTCTTAAGCTTATCTTGAAGATTTCAAATGTCTTCACTGAATGAAAATTTATCTCTGTCTTCCAAAAAACATGATTCCTGGGCTAAACAAGTACCTATGTAATACCCACTCAATGCATTCAAATATCCATAATTCGTACTTCTCCCCTTTGCCATTTGCATTTAAATAGCCTGGCATTTTGCTGGGAGGAAAATTTCGTTTAAAAGGCTATAACCTGTATTAGTTATACTTTTGTGAACAGAAAATTAGAACTACTAAAATAATTATACAAAAGCTCTTGAGAAGCCAAGAGACACCAACAATAAAGGCCAAAGCTGAGCTAATGCAAAGTTCTTTGACTCCCCAAGATCCACTCAGCATTATCTGCAACGTTGGCAGTGATGTTATTCCTCTGTAAGTCCAGTAGCTGTATTAAACTGATAACATGTGTCTATATATCTTAGGGAAAAGCAATAAACCCTGCTGTGAAACACTATTTCCGTAGTATCTTGGACAAAAGATAACTTTTTCCACAAACTCATTTTTCATTTCCACAGCATTGTCTTCTTTTTCAAACAGGATATAACGTGATTCCACAGACAACTTCAAAAATGACTGTTTATCCAAGCCCACTTTTTACACAAAAGCTGCCCAGCTCAAGAAATTAATAAAAACAGAAATGCATTATATTTCCCCAGAAAGTGAAAGACTGTGAGATCAGCAGAGCTGAACTATTTCAAGTCATTTTCAAGGCAGAAAAATCACCTCCCATGGGTTAAAAGAAGACTCTAGCTGAGAAATAGCATTTTTACAAATAACTGCATCATAAGACCTTAGGAATGGTGATTTCCCACTTTTTCCCTCAGCAGTTGTCTTTCCACCATTGCTGAAACACAACTTTCTTACTGTATTTTCTCTACCTTTTCTGGAAATATTTAGAAAAAGATTTACATATGATCTGTAATGGTGCAAAGACAAAGGCAGCAGCTTCCACAATGCAGGGAACTCTTCAGTGCAGATGAGACCCTCCAGGCCTCTTCATGCTCTGAGCATCACTGGCATCCACAAAGACAACAGTTTACTGTACTTTTACAACTTCCTCTTCATTTAATTTCCCACTGAAGATGTTTTTCAAGTACTAACACTACTGTAATGAGATGATATGGTATTATAATCCTACTGAAACAGAACAACTCAGACATTATTGCTGTCAGCAGTATAACTGCAGAGGTGACACAACTCCTTGGCTGCAGGGGTTGGGAGGGAAGCAGAGCCCCACAGCCCATCCAAACTTCTGCTCCAGCACAGACAGGGACACACCAGACCTGGTTTGGGCTCCACAAAAGCAATAAATAAAGTCTCCTCTAGCCCAGCAATAATCATCTTCTGCTCAGCACCTGCAGGTCTCACCAAAAGCAAGGTCTGTGGTACTGCCTGAACTCAGGGCACATCTCCTTGGATTTGCTACAGACGTGTCTGGGGACTGGAGAGGCTGGGGGAGGTCTGTGTCCTGCAGAGTGTATATCAGGACAGCCCCACACAGTAAGTGAGGAAAAGGAAGAAGAGGAGAGAGTTCAAAGAAATTGCTAGAGTGAAGACAGTAAGGTCCCAGGTTAATCACTCATCCTAATAAAGTGAGAGACCAGGGAACCCCATAAAGCCAAGACTTAAACAAGGGATTCTTGAGTGTGAGGAGTGTCTGAACTAAGTCTCTGCTGTGACTGGTTCAAGCTGGGGATTTGAATGTAGGCCTGGCACAATCCAGTAAACAATATAATCCAGTTATCAGTGCCTGACAGAGACAGGACTCCTTTGGAGCTGTGCTACTTTTATAAATAAATGTTTGCTGCTGGCAAGATACAAAGATAAGTCATGACTTAGAGCCAGTTTATGACAGACTACAAGGTTCAGTGTCCTTCCCACAAAGTTTTAATTTATTTACACGAAGAAGAGCTGCAGAGGTTGAGACCAAAGCCTTAGAGACTCCTAGAACACCGCCTTCCTTTCTTTTTAACAACTCTTCATCAAAAAGGTTTCAACAAAAAAACCTAATAAAAATGTATTTAGAGGAAAAATTGATAGCAAGCTCACAACCTTCACAATATGCAAAGAGATAGCTAGTTTACACAGGGACAAAATAAAGCAGAGAGTTCCCAAAATTCCCCCAGATTTTTAAGAAGCTGGATCTCTCACAATGATTATAATTCTGAACATTGCTGTTAAAGATATTGCTTTCTCTGAAGGTACTGCTGAAATAGAGCGCTGATATTCATAGCATGACATGCTATGAAAGTAAATACATTTGCAAGCTACTCTGTGCTCAAAACCTGGGTCAACCACAGACACAACAAATACTCCTATTTATTTTACAGTACACCTGAAATAGTTTTATTACTGTATCCTGGAGTTTTGCTTCAGTCCACTCTCAAGGACACACTGAAACTCAGATGGCTGCATTCTCTTTCAAAATTGTAACACTTAAGCCAAACAGGCAGAGCTCTTAACACTGGAGATAAAAACTAATGCATGTGTTTCAACCCATTTTCCAGATCCCCTATAGATACTGTTTAGGTAAGACCCAAAAGTCATGGCTGAGTATGGTCCTTAGCCAGGTGCCACCAGCCATGTGCACGTCCAGCCTGGATGCAGGCACAGGTAGGAGGATGGTTTGTCCTATATATACATTGAACAAGCAGGGAAGGACTGTCATGGATATATAAATGGTACAGCCCTGTTAGAACAAGAAGCACCACAACATTCAGCATTGATATTAGGGGGAAAAGTGGTCCTTGTTGCACTTGGGGAGGTTAAATCACTTTTCTGCCTTGGGAAAAAAAAATATCATGGCCTCAAATCTCTTGACCCAGACAGATTTATGTTCTGTGGACTTCACATATAATGTATATATTCATGCATGTAATCTTCACTTCAGGTCATTTACCCTTTTACAAATCCTGGTACTGGAACAGAAGTCCTCAGATATAAATTATAATAAGAGAAATAATACTTTGGAGAAAAAGCATTAATGCACATGGAACAACCTGTGACCAAATCCAGTAACATGAAGCTTTTATGTGCTAGGAACTGGTTCCAGTAGTCTTAAGAGATAAGGGCATGGGTAATTTGTGTAACACCCCAGTATATCTCTCACTTATAATGGCTTCACTACCCACATTTTGAGCTGCTCTTCCTTCCTCTTCAACCTGTCTGCACTGCAGGCAGCACTGTGCCATTACCAGGATGAGCTTTCTTGCTGCCTCCAAGTCCCCAGTTTTATTTTTTCCTAGTAAAATGGAGAGTCAGAAAAGGTTATTTCCATCTCTGTTTTAACACACTTCTTTTGCCAAGACCTTTCTTGCAGTCCAGAAAGTGAATGCAAAGAGCCACAAGACAGGAAACAATGTGTGTAAATGTGACCTGACACAGGCCAGTAACCTTCCAGCTCAGAGCAACTGATTTCTAGCTCTTGCCATATTCAAGTACTAAGTCTGCCTTAAAATTACTTATTTTCATACTACCTGCACTGGCAACCAACTGCTCCAAATGACAGCTTATCAGAGATTCATATTTTACCCTCTAGGTTGACTTTGCTTATAAACAAACAATAAATCCCAACCTGTCATACAAAGATAAACCCTGTGCCTAAGCATCATGGAATCGTTTGGATTGGAAGGGACCTTTAAAGATCATCTAGTCCTACCCCCTGTAATCAACAGTTACATTTTCAACTGGATCAAGTTGCTCAGAGTTCCATCCAACTTGACCTTGAATGTTTCCAGGAACGGAGCACCTGCAACCTCCCTATGTAACCTGTGGCAGCATTTCACCACCCTTATAAAAATGTATTCTTCATTCAGTCTAACCTCTTTTAATATAGAACAATGAACCGTTGTCTTATTGCTACATGCCCCACCTTTCTTATAAATCTACTTTAAAGCTGCTACAAGGTCTCCCCCAAGCCTTTTCTTCTCAAGACTGGATAGCCCCAGTTCTGTGTCTTCACAGGAGAAGTGTTCCATGCTTTGATCACTTTTATGGCCTTCCTCTGGACCCACTCCAACAGGATAACAAAATCCATTTCGTTTTAAAGCATACCTTTACCAGCTACAAAAAACATAGCATATATGCTGTAGAATGAAAAATAAGAACCAAAAAAAAGAGAATCTGACATGACAAGAGAGAAATATGTATGAATGCCAGCCAAGAGATCATGCTAACAAACAGCTTTGAGACAAGTTTGAAGTAGTCATTAAAAAGGTATGAGGGAAGACACAGGTGGTTCCACAGACTTGCATGCAAACCCACCTCTGTAAAGCTTTGGCAATCCCTCTCTTTGCCAGAAACTAAGGATGCATGCAAAGACAGCAATTCACCAAGATTCCTGCAATGGTGACTAGCACTAGGAAAGCTAGCTCTGAGAAACCATCCATGAAACACTGCTGTACCTGCATGACTAACCCTTGCATCCCTCCCTTCCAGAGGGGAAAACAACTTAATAAAAATCCCCTGCAGCAGTAGTTAACTTAAATACTAACCCAAGAGAGAAACTTTTCACAGAGGGTGAGGGAAAGACAAAGTGGAATTGTCATGGTTTGACGCTGGCCAAACGCCAGGCACCCACAAAAGCCATCCACTCGTCTTCGCTTGCTCTCAGCTGGGCAGAGGAGAGGGAAAAAGTTCACAAAGGGCTCATGAGCTGAGATGAGGACTGGGAGTACTCTAAGGGCAAAACAGGTTCAAATTTAAAGGTATAAAGTAAATTTATTATTAACAGAGTCAGAGGAGGATAATGAGAAGTAAAATAATCCTTTACAACACCTTTTGTCCTCCCAGCCTCTCCTTCCCACCAACGCCACAGGGAAACAACACATGGGGATTTGGTCAGTTTATCCCTTGAGATCCTCTGTTTGCTCAGGGAAAGGAGTCTTTGCTGTGCTGTGTTGTGGGGTCCCTCCCACAGGTAAACATGGGAGGGATGTGGCATGGGTCACCCCTTCACAGGGTGCCATCCTCTAAGGATAGGATGCTCTAGTTTGGAAGCAAGGGCCCTCTCTGTATCTCTAGAAGCAGGGGCCCTCTCTCTCCATTTGGGTCTCTCACTGGATCACAGCTTTCTCTGGCATCCACCCACTCTGGTGCGAGCACTTCTCCCACGGGCTGTGAGTGGATCTCTGCATCCCCCCTGGACTTCGTGCATTGCAGGGGGACAGTTTGTTTCACCATGCTCCTCACCATGGCCACCAGAGGGATCTCAGCTCCTACTCTTTAAGCACTTCGTCCCCCACTTTTTTTTCCACTGACCTTGGTGCCACCATGCTGTTTTCCCTCACGGGTCTTTGCTTCCTTCTCTTCTCTGACTAGAAGTAAAGCTGCCGCCCATAGGTAAGATTGCAAACAAGTTCCACCAATTCAAAGATTCCTACAGGATCCTGCAGCACCAAGAAACCTATCTCATCTAGGTTTCACACTGGGGAGTGACTCGCTATGCTCTCGCCCTGGGCCTGGCACCCCTACCACCACCACACGGGTGTGGCGGCCAACATGGCACCGGTGCTGTCTGAGGCCTCTCTTGGTGAGGGCCCCGGGCACAAGAAGCTGCTTCCGGCCCTCCTGCCATTGTGTGGGCAATGGCAGCCCTGGCATTGTTTGAAGCCTCTCTTGGTGAGGGCCCCAGGCAGGAGAAGCCGCTGCCGGCCCTGCCCTCCTGCCCTCAGCGGGGCTGGCTGAGGCAGCCGTGCAGGCCAGGCTTGCTGCAGGCCACACCGAGATGGCGGCAGCTGTGGTGGCACAGATCACACAGCGCCGGGGCTGTGCTGGGACGGCCCTGGGAGGGGCACCTCACCAGCTCTGGGGAAAAACTGCCAGTGCTGTTCGGATTTTCTTCTTAAACATGGCATCGCAGAGGGGTTTCCAACCTCTCTAATTGGGCCAGCAGCGTGTCCATCTCCAGAGCCATCAGAGATCAGCTCTGTCAGACATGGTGGAAGCTTCCAGCAGCTCCTCACAGAAGTCACTTCTGCGCTCCCCCGCTACCAAACAACCAGGCCATGCCAAGTCAACACAGTAACTTAGCAAAACATTCAAAACCAATCAAGACCATGGTTGATGATGTGAAATGGGTAAAATATGCCCCACTTAGAAAGCACAGTGGTGTGTGGTCATGGCAAAAAAGAAAATCTCCAATAGGCTTACAGGTAAAATACTCCACTGAAAAACCTGGTTAACTCTGCTAGAAATACGTGATGGTCGTAACATTCAGAATGGACAGAATCACACTGAAAAGGAGAAAAAAGAGCACAGCTCATTCAAGTCTGCTTGAAAAATACACAACATCCAGCTGTTTAAATTCAGCACCATATTTCTTTTGCTGCCTGATGCAATACTTTATGCAAAAACAGCACAGGGATACAATGAACAGCCCCTCAGGCAGGGCAGGTAGAAAGGATAAAATACTACAAAAAACCACACACCACTTATTCAGGCTACTGGGACCACAAAGGAGAACAGCCTGTGACAGCAGCCTTGATGCCTGCAACACACCAGAGAGGCAGGATTATTTGAACAAGCACCTTTTCCTCTCAGAGAAAATAACAGCCAATGAGCTTTGGGGGATGGGAGAGGTTTGAGAGAAAAAGAGCAAATCCCTGAGGAAAAGAGAGAGACCTTAGTGCCTGCTCCCTTTCACATAAAAAAAAATTAAAAAACACCAAGCAACCCACACCCACTAAAATTCATCCCAATTCTTCTTACTTTAAAATCCTAAGCTATATTTTGTGGTAGTGAGGACAGCTCATTTCCATTACAGACAGTCAGAACCTAGAACTTGCTGAACCAGTGTGGTCCATCATACATGACCTTATTGTCTTCAGGAGGGTTTGGTGTCCACACACACTGAGAGTGGCAGAGGAAGGCCAGCCCAGTTAACCCCAAGACAGCTGGTGTCCAGGAGAAAATCCTACCCGTACTTCTGGAAAAGCCAAATCCAGGAGACAGCCCCATCCAGACTGCTGCCACTCCTTCCCATCCAAGATGTAGTGACAAACAGCAAGGAGGGTGTGGTGAAGCTGTTCAGATCAGGGTTAGGAGACCAGATGGAAGAGCAGCCTCTTGTGAGGGAGTGGTTCAGGGCTGCAGCTGATCATTAGCAGCACAGACCCCAAACAGCCAACAAGCTCCCATTTGTTATGGTATCTGTTGGCCCAGCACACATGGCACCAAGAAGGAACACTGGATGCACAGCTTTGCAAAGCAGACATAGCTTCAGACTTTCCAGAGTTACACTTAAAATGAAAAAACATGAGAATGGCCAAATGGGGTCAGATCAAATATTTCCCCTTCCTGTGTCCTAAGAGGCATCATAAGCAGAGGTCACAGGGAAGAACAGGATAAAAGTAAATAATGCCTCCCTCAGGTCTCTCTTAACCTCTCAGATCCTGGCCCAGGCATTTAGTAATACTCTGGTGTTTTGTGTCATCATCAGTGAACATGACTGCCTGGTTCAGACCTGAGGGATTCATAAGAGTTTGGTCCTACCTAATGGCTGCCATTAACAGGACCTTCAGGTAACTTATTCAAGAGCAAATCAGAGTGGGAAAATCTCACTGTACCTTGTCATGGACAGCCAGAAGTAAAGCAACCTTCCCCTGATTTATTTGCTCATATGCAGGATTGCCTATCTGAGGAAATACAGGACATCCCTTTCCAGGTCACTCAACTCTTCTAACATGATCCAGATCAGCCCTGTGAGATTAAGGGACAGGGAATGCAAAACTCATTTACAGAGCCCTGCAAGCAGCAGCCAATGGTGACAGCCTGTGTCCCTACACTGTGATGCAGCTCCACTCTCACAGCCAGGCTCTGAGCAGAGCACACCAGTAATTCAACTCTGTGCTGCTATCACCAGAGTTAGAATGGCTGGAGCAAGAAGAGACCTCACTGGATGCTCACTCTTTTCTGTTGAGTCATTTCAGCAGTTTACAAGGTACAATCCAGGGGAGAAGGCAGTTTAATTGTAATGCTAATTTGGCAGAGAGCACAAGACACTTGCTTTATCCTCACCAAAGACAGCAAATGCTTGCTTTGTTCAGTTTAATTGATAGCAGGTTCTAGACACTGCAGATATAAGTGACTTTCACAGACTTGGCTTAGCACCTAGAACAAAGAGACATCTCAAAGTAGATGTCAAACAAAATTGTATCCTGTATTTATAAACTCTGTGCTATGTCCATACTTCAATGAGTTCAGTAATAAGCAGCCTTAGCTTCAAGTTTCTGCAACTTTGTTTTATTTACTTCTGTTCACAATGTTCTCATAACAATATAAGCCCTAATTTTATCCTAAAGAATTAGAAACAAGGCCTGAAATATTTGCTTTTGTTGCCTAACCTATACAATTGTCCTCCCCTGCAACAACTGTCACCAGAGATTTTGATGTCCTGTACCACTGCAAATATAGCAGAAGAAAACTCCCCTCCTGCACAGTTTTCACTTTTCCAATAAACTAAGCATGAAAGGCAATCCGTGTACCAAGCAGAGTTTTTCACCTGCAGCAGCCTCCCACTGCTTGATCTGGAAAACTTCACATCCTAACCATAAACCTCCCACCTACAGTAGAGCAAGATATAAAGGAAATGAGTCAGAAACATTTCTCAAGCTTAAGAACTTAAAGATGAATTCACACACAGAGAAGAAAAGCAGAAAACTGCATTTAGCTTGCAGAAACATCACTAAATTCTGTATGGCAAAACATTTGGTTTAGAGCATAAGAAACTACTAGTGATTGAAATTTGTTCTCAAAATGTGAGGCAGATTTCCTACTTTACAATTATTGTGTAGCTACAAAATAGTAGTCCTGTCACAGGTACAGTACCACTAAATACAAAAAAGGGAAAATCTATAATGACCAGCCTAGTCATCAGCCCATCACAAACTGAAGCAGGGGAAATTGAGTTTATAGACTAGAGCAAAAGGCAGCCCACTGAATATTGTGTGAAATGAACAAAAAAAATAAAACCAAAAGAGAAACTTTGTAAATGGTCAGAGCACAAGGAAATTATTGCAAGGGCTGATCCAAAAACTGTGTCACTAAGTCCATCATGAGGTAGGGAGAGACCAGATGGACCAACAGAAGATGTTCAATCAGATGGTCCCAGGTAATTATATAATACACGGTTTAAAACATACCAGAAGTGATAGAGATCATCTTGCTTCTATTCCCATCTGTCCCTGGCTCACTCACCCAAAGCTTCAGAGCCTCTTTCCAAAATGCTGCTGTTCCCAGGCATACAGAATGCACCAGGTAATAAACCTGTACGGCTTGAGCTCACCTCCACAAAATATTAATATGTTAGAATTCTTGAAATAGAAACTTTAGCTATTGTCCCAAAAATTTGGATTCTAACGCCATTACAGCCAAGGCAAATGTATGCACAACTGAAGGTCAGTGTAACACTTACTAGCACACTCTAAATGACAGAACAAATGACTCACTGGAAGTGGTTGTTTCCAGCCATTTCTTCTCCAAAATAAAAAATAAAAATCATGGCTACACTGGTTTTCCTATAGTTTTAGTGGTAATTTTGTGCTCTACTTGCATCTTCTATTACATATCAGACGCATCTGATATGTATCAGCTTTAAAGATGGGTCTTGTTCATTGTACATCCGATACAGGGCTCCTTAATTTTTAAATAACTTGTGGTTTTTATTCCCATCTCCTGCATCCAGAGTTCCCTTCCCTGCAGCAGTTACTGTGGCCAGGCTATTTGCAATGGTACATGATCCTTCCTCCAGCTACACTGTCCTATTTCCTTGCAGGCTGAGCTGCCTGACCCGGGACTGAGCCTTCCACTACGATCAGCTTCATCAGGGATCCCGCCGCCTCGCTGTCTAATGAGCTTAGAGAAACCCTGAACATCTTGTCATGCTTTCACTTGAACAGATTATTTTCCCTTAACTGAGATGGGCAGGAGGCATTACCTCCCATAGCTGCCATTCGGATGCCAAAGCTGAGCTGCTGAATTCAAAAGAAAGGTTGGGGTGGATCCCCCTCCCTTTCCATTTCTGCTGCTCTGTTTGACATTTTGGAGTTCAGAGGGCTCTATATGCCAGCAAAAGAAATAATTTCTCACCTGGCCAGCATAAGACTCCTAACAGGAACAAATTAGCAATAGTATTGGATTACAAGAAGTAAACTGGGTTTTGCTCATCTGCAGCAATGCTCTGCCCCCAAGGGACAATTTTTATAAATACAATATTGTTGACATTCAAATGTTTTCCCTTAAATCCAGACTCTCACCTCTTTATCAGTGGCAGGTACTATTGTCAGTGAAAATGAACCATCACAATCATCCAAGGGGGCAAAGAACAGACTGGAATTGTAAACTTGCACAGCAGCTCCAAAGCAGGCCTTGTGTAATCTGCAAGCTTCCTATTCATTTTCATAAAATTCTGATTTTATACAGCAAGAGTATAAAGTCAGTTAAACACAAGAAAGGTTTCCCAGGTTTTCAGAGAGCTGATGTCATTTGGGAACTGTGTACTCCATTTATGCATTACATCTGAATAAAACAGACACAAATCACAAAGAAACACAGTGAGTCTTTTACGAGTTCATAAATTTAAGGGTATGGATATGCAGGGACCAAAATTTTAATCTTTAAGCACCATAATTTATGGACACACAAAGATTCATTTTAACTTTTCAATATTTAGAATGTGAGCAAAACCTGCTGCAGCACAAATATATCATGCACTAAAATAGCACTAACTAAAGATATTTTATTATCATTGCTCCATTGCACAAGTTCAAAGGCAGTGGCCCAAGCATGTAACAGTGCACATTAATAAGAGATGCTGTGAGAACAGACACACAGCACATGTGCAGTCCCTAACATAGACTCTAGTTTAGCTGATTATTCCATACACTTCTCTTGTCTCCCTTTTGTTCTCCATCAAGGAGTAGGAAGAGCAAATGCACAACACAGGGTACCAATTCCCAGCTGGTGAAATGCAATGTTAAGTTCTTCATGAGTGTACATTCCTCTGCTGCCTATCAACACAATTGCTGCTCAAATGTGTAACAGTAGAAGTTTAATCAGCACTCATCTGCAGCCAGGAAGCATGCAAGTACACAGAGCAACAAAGATAATGTGCTCCCAAAAACAAATTTTAAAAAACATAAAACCTGGATATAATTTTACTTTTTCTAACCCAAATTTTATCACTACTCCCCAGCTGCATCTGTCCTGCAGTGAAGCATCCCTATGTGACATCAGCTGAAAGCTATGTCAGCCATGCTTCAGTGGGGCAGAAAAGTACCTTCTGTTTAAAGAAGCAGGACTTGAGTCATCTTAACAGGCAAGATTTGACACTAAATTTGCCAGCAGCTTCTGGGGTGACACAGGCAACACTGTACATGGAAATGTTGTCAGTTATGGGTAAGGCTCAAGTGCCAAAAGCACTCAGAGGTACTTGAGATATGGCCTATCACAGGAGCCCACACACATGTACCTGCACACCCACACAAAGAAGGCACCAGCTGTGGTTTAGAGGAGATTCACACTATGGCCAGAACCAGATCCCTGGTTAAACACAGCAAACATGGAGGTGTAATGATCATAGACATTTCTCAGTGCACCAAGTCATGCTTAGGAGCTCTGCTGACTTTTAGTTTAAGCCCTAACTCAGTTCTAAACCTGAAGGCAATGAGAACACAGAAGAAACATTCAAGGCCTCACCACACACCAGAGCAAGGAATCAACCCTGTAAATCCCTCACCTTGACCTTTGCTCCAACCCCATTTCACTCACCACAAGTGCTAATACACTGCCTCATAAGCTTACTTTGTGAGAGTTCAAGAAGCAATAATGTGTAATCACAGAACCCACTGACCAGAAGCCATCCTTATTCAGCACTGCACCATTTGGAGTCAGTAACACCTGGGCATAGCTCCAGATTTTCTGGGTTTAAATCGAACTTCCCCAAAACACACAGAAAACTTTTTCCTACAGATCAACAAGATGAGGCCTGGGGTGTTTTCAAAAGCAAGCCTAATACCTATTTTGTGAACAAGAAAAGTGAGACACAGATGGGTTCATGTTCATCTCTCACCTCAATGGTATCTCAAGTAGCACTTTCAATTGTGACTCCCAGCTGCTTGATGTGGTCTTGAAGTGCAGTAAAGTACAAGTTCAAAGCCAGTTTCAAGTAAAGAGAGACACGGGGCCTTCGCTGGGACCAATTAGCAAAGGCTCACTAGCTCTGTAATAATCAGGGATGTGCCACAACTGGCAATCCTCCATCTAAACAGAAGAATGTAGATATGATCTGGATAGTTCAGCTATTTCCCTCCTATTTCCCATCCTTCTATCTTTGTCACACATTGCTACCAATTTTGTTCCATTTTAAGATGTCATTCACATTTTCCTCATTACCACTTTCACTGAATGCCTAATTAACAGCACTTGGACAATCACAGCAGGTTTTCCAGATGAAAGATTTACATCAGGAGATCACCAAGCTTCAAATGGCAGGAGATTTGCATCATCTCCTATTTAGAGGTGGAGAAACAGATCCAGAAGAATGAAGTTACTCATGGACCATCCAGCAAACTAATAGCAGGACTAGATATAGAAACCCGACATTCCCAGTGCCCCTGTGCTGTGCTCTCAGGCTGCTCTCCCAGTAAAGCAGCAGCTTGCTTTCTTTTCTCACAAATTAGATTGTCCCCAGGATGCAATAAAGAGTTTTCTCTGAATTCAAGCCTGTTCCAGTCACCACTGTTGCCTGTTTTGGTCCAGGCTTCCATTAAGTTTGAAAAAGCAATTCAAATAAGGAGTTAGGGAGCTAGCTTAGGACTGAAAACAAAGAAGCAACATGGAGAAAATGCTGAAAATAAAATACAGGTGGGATCTTGAGAGAAAGAAAACACACACAGAAATAAACTTAAGGTGGAAGAAAACATATCTATGTATCAAAAATATTAATGCATGCAATCCTAAATACTATTTTAGCATTTGCCCAATGAAATAGGGCATGAACCATTAGAGCAACTGCCTTTATTATTTCAAGGGCAATTTTGCTTTCCAGAGCAACATGTTACAGAAATTTTGTCTAGCACATTCAAAGCTACTGTAGTTAAAACAAATTACATGTTTGGATTCAATTATGGGACCCTGATGAGTCATAGTCCTCATGTGCATTTACTTAGGAAAAAAAAGTGTTGGAAGCCTCTAGAACCACAAAGAAAATTCAAAGGGAGAGTGAATTCAAGCATTTGAAGTAAAATGAGAGGTGCATTAATCAGCAGGCTCAACCTCCCAAGGCAGAAAAAAAATTTATTGCTTGTCTCAGGCATCCTTCAATCTGACCTGCAAAGCAAGCAAATTTAAAGTAACATCCAGTGCATTACTGAGGCTCACAGGCTGTGAGCCAAAGACTCACAGGCTTTGAGTTTCCATTATTTGCATTTCCCACACACATACAGACAAATGTCTTAACCACATCAAGGTCATTCAATACCATGACCATTAAATTCAGTTTTCCTTCAAAATGGGGACTCATTACCAAGACTAATTAAAGAATGACAAATCCTTCTGAATAGCTCCAATCCTCAGCAAAGGCTTATTCATGACTAGAGCATTCTTTAGAAATAAAGTTGGATCAAATTATTAAAATCTGATTTAGTGTCTGGGTGTCTCTGACTGTCAACATTAGAATTGTATAAAAATGCTCAGATGTATGATTTTTCTATCTACAGTTCCACCACATGCTTTTTATTGATCTTCTGGACTCCCTAGTTCCCTGGTTTTGGCAATTATCCATCAACGTTTGGAAGTCAATGTATGGAGAAAAGGCAGGATGCTCTACTTTTTCCCCAGGGTCTCTGGGATGTTTGCAGGGGCAGTCTGGACTACAAGACTACTTACTTACAGGAGCATTCATTAGGGTTTTTTATTTCTGAATCAGATATGGTACTAAAAACATGTTGAGTGGCTCTCAGTGCTAGAACAGAAACAAGCTAATTTCTCAGTGGCTTGTATAGGTATTTTTTAGACAGCACCAGACACCCAAGCAGTTTTTTGTGAGCTCATCCAAAATCTGAATCTCACATCCCAAGGACCTGATAGAACACAAACAATGTAGGAGGACTTGGCAGTGGGCACTCCAGAGAACACCCATGAGGCAAAACTCAGCCCCCAGTCTGCTGCCCACCAGTCCTCTCAGTCTAATTGAATTAGCCTTGCCATATACATGTCCCCAGGCCTGGAACAGCAATTTCCCAGCATTTACATCACCACATGTGGGGTGAAATCACCTCATCCATTCAGGCTGAGGCAGGAAGGGCAATCACATCATCTGCTCCAACCAGGCCTTGGAGGAGTGGCTACCATTAAGGCCTTAGGCTTGCAGACAGAATATTGCTCATTACTCCTTACTTCTCAGCAGGAAACATTGGTGGAGCATCCATGTAGCTCACAAGAGCATTTTCACTGTGCCTGGGGAAGCTGAAAGCAGCTGGAAATGCTGCAAGATAACCTATGAAAGATTTCATGTTGCATTTCTCAGACCCATGTTGAGGGGATGGATGTGGTTTGTTTTCCATAAACAGATCCTTCTATTGCATTATCAAGAACACAGGGATAAATCAAATCAGTTCTCAGGGATTTCAAAACAAATGCACTTTTCAAAATAAAGTGTACCAATTGAGTAATAGCAATGGGGTTCTTAAGTAAGAAACCTGCCTGTGAGCAGGGAAAATGCTGCGGAAAGGAAGCTCATCCAGAGCAGCAGGCACAGGGATAATAAAAAACAGCATGCCCAGATATTGGTAAGGCCCAGCCCCATGGTAGCAATTTGAAAAAAGGTTCAAAACTTCTAAGAGGGGATTTTTTTCATTTGCTCTCCTTGAAGGGAGATGGTTCCAAAAATGAAAAGAGACTTCTTAGGGTTCTGAAGAATGTGAAAAAATCTGACTCCAGAACACTTTCTAGCATGTGAAAATTAAATTGAGAAATTTGCCACCCAGGATACTTTTTTTATACAATGCACATTTCTGGAAGTGGCTCCTTTACTTCATCTTTTTCTTCTCTTCTGCTCTGCTGGATCTCTTCCAACCTCACATAAACCTCTCTCTCTACCTGTTCCTAGGCTTTAATTCTTCTGATGAACTTCTCTTTGCCTAACACTGACCTGTCTTTCTACTTCGGAGAAAAACATCCCAGAGAGGTAAAACACGAAGAAGAAGAAAGGGTAGTAATGGGCTGTCACTGTTAAATGTGTTTACTCCATTCTTTGTGCTTTACATCAAAAATTCACTCAAAATCCAAGTCATCAATCAATTCTCCATTATTGCAAAACATATTATAATCCACCTGTATGCTTTGCCTGTCTTAAGATTTAAAATTACACTGCCAAGAGATTTTTATAGCTTTTAATTTTATTTTTAATCCTTTTTTAAAATACTTGCTCACTAGGGTTGAAAGCAAATGTCTTTTCCTATTGATTCTGTTCTTTCCTTTTGATGAACACCAATTTTTTTTTACAAATAAATCAAAAATTAACATGTCTGTTCTGTTCTATGATAACACTTTTTCAGTATCGACTCTACCTACCCCTCTCAGTTTGCCAAAAACTTCATCATTCATGACTCAGCACTATAAAAAGTGACTAAGCACTCCTTACAACACTACTTCTGCTATAAAGACTGAACAAACCAATCATCTGAGACAGTTTGCAAAAAATATTACCTAGTGCTTGCTTTAGTTAAAATTGTGATAGCCTAAAGGACAAAGAAGTGCTCTGACAATCTACATGAGCTCCCAAGAAGTGGCAGTAGGACCCAGGAGAGCAGCACACAATCTAGATTGCCAAGCCTCACCTGAGACTGTTCTTAAACATTAAAACCACACTGATCTCAAGAGCTGTCTGTGGCAAGAGTGCACTGAACACAAGCGGGCACATATTCCTGTACACACCAAGGTCAGGTCAGGTCCCCACCTCTAGAGTGACAAGCAGCCACCCAGTGCCGTGCTCATCTGAGTAAGCATTGGGACACTGTAAGGAAAGCAATCCCATAATGTTTTTCCTTGCTGTGGTTGCCCACAAGAAACAGCAGAAGACTTTGGACAACAAAAAAGGGGAAAAAAAAAAAATTAGTATAGTCCCTCTCCTGCCATCCACTAGTTTGCCAGCATTAATTTTCTGCCTTTGTTAAGCAGCTTGCTTTTGGGTTACACAGGGATCTACAGCACTGAAATTGTGGGGATACAGCTAACAAGTGAGGAAGGATGTGAAAGTGGCCAGGTGTTTCTCAAGACTGAAAAGATATCAGGAATTTGCTAAAAAAGCAAGGGATTGTACTATCTTCAAGAAAATCTTCAAGTGATCTTCTGTATCCCTACAGAACCCAGGAAGATAAAACTTGGCAGGAAAGTACTAAGAAGAGAAAGCAGATATTAACAACAAGCAGGAAAGGTTCTCTCCAAGCCATCTCAAGGGGTAAAAAATGTTCTTTACCACACACAACAGCAACAACTTCCCCTAAGAGAGGCTGAGGGTCCAAGTCTTGAAAAGAGTAATTATACCCTGAACATCTGAAGAAATCTCTGGGGAAGTTTGAGCTGAGGAAGATCAGAGACAACAGAGCAGGTTTGAACACATGTCGAGCAACTATCAGAGCTGATCCCCTTTGGAAGCACATGGACAGAGGGGTGGGAACAGGGCAGGGTGAGGAGAGCACAGTGGCGTTTACCAGGTACACAAACAGGCTCAGTCGAGCTCAGGGCAATGCAGTGGAGGAAAAGACAGGAGCTGAGCAAGGATTTTTAAGTACTAAATTCTGGAGCTGAGTGCATAATGCAGTGCTTTGATGACCAAATCTCTTCAGAGTCCTGGAAATTTAGGGAAGACCAATTCCATCTGCTTTCATGTTAAACTTGAAGGCTACAGAAATCACAAACCATGCCTATCTGTCATTTTTCAATACAGGTATGAACTTTATCTGTTACAACCTCCACAAACTCACTATCTACTGTCTCCCTCAAACTGTGGCTTGATGGAAACAGATTCCATCCATCTGTAACTGTGTAAAAAGTACAGTTGTAATCTGGCTAAGCACAAAGAGAAGAATTCAAGAAGGGACAACAGGATGGAGGGGGAAGTGCTTTCACTGGTCACTGCACAAGACAATTTCTTTACCTTGAATAAATACAGTGCCAGACTGTCAAAGCATGTCTGCCAGGGAGCCCAGAATTCTCTCAGAAGATATTAAACAGGCCATCCAGGATATTTATACAACACTTCATACCTGGGGGAGGACTCAGAGACAATATTAATGCTTTTCATATGATGAACAGAAAAAAAACCTCCAAAACACAAATTGCTGGAGGGAATAAAAACTTCCAGCATAACTGGTCACTGGTTTGCCTGCTGTTAAGAAAGACATCCTCACACATTTTGTACTACACTTTACATCTCCCTGGAATTTCTGAGCATTTCACTCCCTAGGGCACCTAAGACTTTGAGATGTTTTACATCAGTATTTTCAGATTTTGTTTCTTTCTTACCTGCTCTTTCAGCAAAATCAATATTCTATTTATCACCCGTAGCAGCCCTCCCCCTGAACATACTAATAGTATGATGTCCTTCTTATTTTGGTGTTCCCAAAACTGCCCCCAGGACTGGAGGTAAGGCCACCCCAGAGCAGAGTGGGACAATCCCCCCCTCCCTTGGCCAGCTGGTGATGCTGGGCCTGATGTCCCCAGGACAGGGATGTCCCCCCAGCTGCCAGGGCACTGCTGGCTCATGTTTAACTGGCCATTAACCAGGACTCCCAGGTGTCTTTCCAGGAGGCTGCACTGCTGCCCCTTGTACCCCAGTCTGCACAAATAACCAGGATTACCCCATCCTAGGGCAAGAAGGAATATTACAGCTGAGCCCATGTGAAGCTGCAGCAATGTGGAGGGAAGCATCTCATACCTTCCTGGAGCTTCATCTTCCCTCCCAAATCACAAAAAACAGCCAGAAACACCACTATGTTTGTTGTTTGATGAAGTTTGGGGAGGTTGTTTAAGGAGAGTGAAGCCAACACATTACACTACATCCTGGTAGAATTGTCTGAACTTGAAAAACAGCCCAGGAAAAAAGTTTATTCTCATTATAACTAGGAAGTACAAGCTACTATTCATCCTCATCCAATGGAAACTAATAGCCACAGTTCCTAAGAAGGGGGGCTGTTCCTCATACTGTTTTCTTCTCTGAACAACAAGTCTTATTTTTCTCTGCCAAAGCAGTAGATTAATGAATTATTTTTACAGGACTATCCTGCCAAAGGGGAAAAAAAGGAACAAGGAAAAGGATTGTCTTGAATGATAACATCTACAGCTCTCCTAAAAACCTAAGCAGGAGTCAGGTTGTCAGCTTTGTGTCAACAGAGTCCCAACATCCCATACAAATGAATTTTCTGTTCCTGTATCCCATGAGATAGAGGAAGCTATTGCTTTTGCAAATGAGAAATGAAGCAGTGACTTATTCCTAGAGGGCTGGCGAGAGCTCATACCTAAAATGCATTTTGCTGCAGGGTAGTCTGGCAGGACTGCGAAGAGCAGGGAAATAATAAAGTCATCATTTTGAAAAATCCACTGAGCTCACAACAGGGGCTTGGAATAACTCAGCAGGCCTGAGGACAGCAGACAGAACGAGGCAGACACAAAAAAGGAAGAACTAGGAGGGACCAGGAGGAACTAAAGCTTACAGACCTGGATTTTTGGACTTTCGCAGAACAGCAGCACTGGTTTTGCACAGAACTTGAGCATCTCTTGTTGAGACTTTCACAATCTCAAGGAAAAGGGATTGTCCAAATATTCCTATCACTAAGCCTTTCTTCTTCTACTACTTCTAAGAGCTCTTATCTCACTAAGAGTTAAAGCATGAGAAATTAAGGCAAGAAGCATTTAGCTCATCTTGAGAGGAAAAGGATTCTAGATACTAGTACAAAAATTCCTTTAACTACCAATAAACCATACACCATTCAAGCAACAATAAATGCCTCCAGTTACTACTGCCCAGCTATTAGAACAAATCTCAGATCAATGTTACACAATGGAAAAGCAAGTTACCAAATAAAAAAAGAAAATAGTTGGTCAAAGTGTGTTGTCTCTGGTTTGGTGTTTTTCTGCATTCTCCTTCCCCTGCTTCAGGAAAAGCCAACAAGACTGCAGTTAAATTCTGTGCCTTTCAGACAAAGGAAACTTAATTGCAGTCTTCAGCAGACTGAATTTCTATTGAATGAGATAATGAAGCATAACCAATAGCATTTCAGTGGCAAGGCTCAGGAGGCAATTTGCTAAGATGCAGAGGTGTGGAGCAAGCTCCTCAGCAGAGTGATTCACTGAAGCACCAGAACTGGCAGAGACAATCAGTCCAGATAGAAGAGTTTCACGGATGACAGTAAGCTTGACGCTTGTGAAAGGCTCCAGCTCAGGTAAACTGAGAAAGACATATCACCACTGAACAGGTAAGTAATAAAACATTGCTGTTAAAATTAGCAACATACAGGTACAGTACCTTCCCTAAGGACATTGAAGTAAAACTCTTTACTGTTAGCATAACCACTGAATTATTCATGCAGTGTCCACACAGCCCCTGCTGTCAGCAGTACCTGGATTCCACAAAACAGGATGCTGCTCAGGACAGGAATGTCTAACTCCAGCTCTGAATAAATGGACTCTTAAAATACTTACTAACTCACTACACAATACCTAGTACTCTATCACAGGAAACCTCATTTTCTACTGCTAGAAAAGACCAGTTGAACATCTTTATTTTTCAGTGTATTTTTGAAATGTGCTTCTATGAGCTTAAGTGATGGTCTTGAGTCATAAGTTCTGGGATTCATCTATTCTGCCCATGCTCAGCTATCTGCAATTCAAAAGGCTGGAAAAGAGATATGAGTTTTTGATTCTTTACCAGTTCAGTACGTCCTCTAGTCCACCATGTATATTCTCCCTCCAAAAGCAATTTACAGAATAACTTAAACAATCTACAGAGATGCCCCTTCACCTTATGCATTGCTGTAGAAACACCTGACATACTGAAAAACTCAAAATGAGTGCTACAAAGTAGACGGCTGATCTCCCACAGGAAACCAGTTCTTTTATTATTGGTGAAGAAAATACAGTTCTTCATTCAACTTGGAATCAGCTCCACGTTGTGAGAATTGGCTCTATCACTCAGGATCATTTGCCCACTTAAATACCTGGTGAAGCAAAGGTTCACAAACAAAATCAAGAGCAGAATCAGCACTGACAGACTTCTACCAGTATGTAGAGAACGAGTCAACTACCACCTAAATGAGACAGCTGCTCCTTCAAGAATACCCACCACATTTAGGTGCACCTGACACTACCACCTCACAAAAAAATTCCTTGGCTGAAAGTAGGATGGGCTACAGGAAAAAGAATTGACATTCTTCTAGACAACTGTCTAGATAGACCCAGATAGTGTTGGGTCACACACCCCTCTCTTACTAAAGCAGAATGGGAAGAGGAGAAAGATCTGACTTTTCTGTCCTTCTGTGTGCCGATTTCTTTCAAACTCTTCCTGGTACAAGACAATTTGACAGAGCAAAGTGTCAAACACATACTCCCCAGACTGACAAGATCTAAAGAAGATTTAAATTGGGGAAGAAATTTTATAGCCTTAGTCTCAACGGTGAGACCTTCAACACAATATCCATCATCCAGTAAAGGCATTTACAAAATGGAATCTCAATGGATGTCAGGAAGAAAGGGCTTGGGATTTGTAGCAAAAGCCAATTAAACAAGTTCCATCTCAACTCTCCAAGCATCTGAGATTGCAGCCAGAAGAGGGTGTCTAACCACATCCAACTGTGACAAAAAACATGAAGCAAACTATTCAGTTGCTCTAACTTCACTGTGCTAACAGGAAAGGGAACCCAAATCTACATTTCTAGGTTCTGGTAACTCTGGATTACAATGTAAAGAAGTTTCACAGTCAATTCCTAACTAATTAAACAACAAAATCAAGATCTTAAGCCAAGAACTATCTATCACAATATTCCTAGGCTTTGGGGAGCTTCTGTTAGAGACCTTGCCTGGTTTAGCTGCACAGATTTGGTACAGAGTAGCTACACAGAGCAGAAGATGGGGAAAGATCACACACTGTTGTCATTAGCAAATTCCCAAACAATTCAGTTTCTCCACACTTTTTAGATAGTGCTCTTCTCAAGACAGAATAGAGAGCATCTGGACAGCATTATTTAATATGTTACAAAGCACTTGTTACTAACACTTTGCACAACTAACATCAAAGATTTTACAATGCCATGGACTTGAAGTAGTATTTGTGGAGGGTAAAAATGTGCCAAATTCCAGTGTAACAGGTGGAAAAGTGACATTTACAAGGACTGAGGGTCTGTATTTTTGCACCCACATTTCATCCACAAGGAAACAGCACAAATACTTAACATACTGCTGCCTTGGCACAAACACCTGCCTTTGCCCTGCAAGTGGCCACAGGCCAAAGCATTCAGAGCCACTCCAGCCCTGGCACAAATGTGTTTCCACTGAAATCAATGGGAATTTCCTCACTGAGCTAATGAGAGGAGACCACAGCCAACACCAGTCCCATCTGTACTGAGTATAATCCATCATTCTAACAAAGTAGAAAATTCATTCATACCAAAACAAATGAATACTCAGCACAATGATACATGACATTGAGTCCAGTAGCATTATCAGCTCTGTGACAGTCATAAGTGGAAAAACCAGCATTCTTGCAGGTCCTCACTAAATCTAGGCAGGCAAAAAGCACATTTATTACCAGTGTCTGAGCCACACAGTCTCTTAACAGCTGCTGTTAAGATTTTCAATTTCTTGAAAATCTCAGCTATTGTTTATCTGTCATCCCCATCTACTAAAACACCAGTTTGCTTCCCCCAGCTCTGACTCAGAATGTTGCAACTTCTGAAATCACTCTCTTAGCCCATTTTCTAGCTGGAAGATTCACCCCCCAGCATAACCATTTTACAGAGAACTGAAGCATGATTTCATCTGTCAGATCCTTTGAAACATATTAAGGAATTTCTGCATTCCCATAGGGTCTGAAAGTCTTAAATTGTTGAATTGCTGAGAGTACTTATATCAGGCAGAAAACTGGAGTGTATTTACTTTGTTCCATGTATTCTTTCCATAGGCATCCTATTTTGGCCACAGTCAGACTGCTGTGCTCAATGGAAAATAGGAAGTATCTATGTCCCACAATGAGTCTGAAATGAAAGGTAGCACATGCACTTTTGCTTATATTGCTTTTCTTCTGCAATGACCAGCTGCACCCTCTACTTTATCCTTCCACTCTGCTCAGATACTATATTCACTGCCCTGTAATTGACAGACAAAAATGTCATATATTAATATAAACCTACGTGCTAATTTGAGATTGCACAGGACAAGCACCAGAAAATAGCATTAAACCTGCAAACCTGCCAAAACCAATTATTTGCTTCTCTTTCCAGTGAAATTAATATAACAGTTCATCAACAGCATTCAGGGAGAAAATTCTCAGAAAGGGGATAATTATTCCCTAATTTGAAATATTTTTAAGTTAAGCAGGTGGTAAAAGCAAAGTCAAATCTGTCCACAGATCTCTAGAAAATCTCTCCTAGAAGAGATGTCATGCAATACTTGTCAACTTCCACTATTTCACAGCCAATATCTGTTTCAGCAAGAAATTCTTAGCCATACAACATCATCATTTCATCCTGGCTGAGTTCCCTGTGCTGTCCTTATCTCCAGCTGCTGAACCTGCCTCACCTTTTCAGAATCTATTTATATCACATGCCAGAAGGCAGCAGGGATTGTCAGCTCCCACCTGCATTGGACACAGCTCTGTAGAAACAGAGGACATGATTTTTGCAATAGGAAAATTGTTTGCTCCTTCCAGAAGAAAAAGCAACAGAAAAGTTTCATGTTAAAGGGCAAACCAAAGCAAGGAGTAGTTGCTGATGTAAGGCAGCAATGCACACAGTGATACTTTTGCTGAGAGCACTACAGTGAAACTGGGGACAGTGAGAGCTGCAGGAAGCTCCATGGCAGGAGCACAGCAAGGGCTGTGCCACAGGTGGGCACACAGGGACCCTCTGCAGAGCCGCACACACAGGGCAGCCTTTGCTCCTCTCCGTGCACACACAGGAGCTTGCCAGGGTGAGATGCATCCCTGCCACCATGCAAATCAAACAGCAGCAATGTAAAGCTGTCTGTACCTTACACCTTTCCTCTCCCTACCTCAGTACCAAGTGATGAAGACCCACTTATTATGTGCTTTAGGTGGTTTAATACATGCCAAGTGACTGGTTGAACACAATAAGGAAACATATCTCATCACAGCCTCAGTATCAAGAATCAGAAAGTAGGAGTGAAAATTAACTACCATAAAGTATCCAGCAGATTAGTTTCATTGCTTTGACATGACAAATAACTACTTTTCAGTGTCACCCACTCCTTCTAAGCACTGCAGAGTTTGCCCCAGCTGCCAGTATGATGACATTTTCTTCTCAACTGTATGATCCATTTGCAAAACTGTTGCTTGACAAACAGGGTTAAAGAAGTTAAAATGTATTTGCAGTATATATTTTGGCCTGTGGTGTGCAGTGACTTGATAAGTCATCTATTATGCTTAATGATGGCCTTATCTTAACAATGACATTCCAAATAAATTTAAAAAACAGACCAGTATAAATATCAAAAATTCTCCCTCTGCTTTTCAACAGCTTCACTTAGATAAAACCAAATTTCACAGTTATAAAACTGACCCCCAAGGCAGCAAGACAGCAAATGCTTTTGTGTTATGCCAGGAGCATCCTGAAGGGACTCCCCCACCTGATGGTTTATGAATGGCTTATTCCCAGAGCAGGAATGCTCCCATGGGAAGAGCAGCAAGTCAAATGCACTCAGGAGATGCAACCAAATATCCCCACAGGGGACTTTTCAGAGTAGACAAGAGCACAAATACCTAAGAGATGCTGTGCTAGCAAGTGAAACACCCTGTGTTTGCCAGCAAGGTTATCCTCTCTGAATCATCCACCTGCAAAACATGCTTTGTCCCACTCAAGCCACACACCACAATTTTGAAGGGGATGGTGAAGAACAAAATTTTGGCCGAGCAGTGCTCTGGATGAAAACCCATGGAGGAGACATATGGTAGACAAAACAGGGTTTTTCAAGAGTCACTGATGAGCTCTGTAGAAACAAAAGAAACTCCTGACAGCTTTACCACATGGCACAGATCAGGAATAGCACTGTGCACTCCTTCCCTCACCTCACGGATCCAGCAGCAGGGGTGGCAGGAGCTCGGCTCTTTTCCAGCACCCTGTAGCTCCACTACTCCTAATTTGATCTAGGTATTCAAGAGTATTTAAATTTATCTTGGAGCCAGCTCTGACCTGATGCCAGGAAGCTCTATCAGGAAACAGTTTGGAAGTGTTGTCTGCTCAGTTATTAGGAAATCTCAATATTTTTTTGCTGTTTAATCCAAACAGCAGAAGTTAAACCTTGAAATTCAAAACAGTTACCTCCCCAAGGAAAAGGTAGAGAAGACCTCTTAGGGAATCATTCTAAACATGTACTAATGTTTTTCCCTCTTTCCTGCTGTCAAACAACTTTGCTGCCCAATTTTAGGAGTTACTGTTACATTGATCTTTCCATTACTCAGTGTTTGTCTTCATGAGCTGCAATTTTAATAATGGTAACAAAAATACACAGATGATCTCCCTATTACACTTGTATTTCACTAGAATCCATCAGAATTCATGAATTTATGAGCTTCAATTTGCTGCAAAAATATAGAAAAAACACAGTGATATACAGTATTATTTTTCTGTTGTCCTTGTACACAGCCACTACATTGCAAGTAAGCAAACAATTCCAGGGAAATATCTCCTACATTAAGAAAAAATAGTCACTGCTTTATTACTAACAATCCAAAAGCATAATTCATTTTCATATTCATGTATCTACCAGGAATATTCCCTTGTTCCTTAATAACAAGAAGTCATTGAGCTTCTCCTGCTTTTTTCCCTAATTATGAAAAATGCCATCCCTCTAATTTTGAGTTATAATAAAAGGACTGCCCAGGGTAGTTCAAATTCCCATCTTTCTATTTGTGAATTGTCCTTGAACAAATGCAAGGTAGCTAATGCATCAGCTTGTGAAAAACCTTCCCAGGTAAGAACTGAGGAAGCACATCTGCACGTGTCCTTGAGGCACGCTGGGACATCACCTTTCAATGAGAAATCTGTTTGCAGCCTCAGCTGATGAGGCACAGAATGCACTTTAGTATCTATTCTGCCCTAGTCACTTCCCCTTAGTATCAGCAGAGAACACTCTCTGCAGATATTCCACCAGCATTTCACACATTCTAAAGCACTTAACTTTTCCACACATGCTGCAGCGCATTAGGGAAACATCTAAAGCCTACAGTCTTATCACAGCCTGTGGGTGGGAAATTTCTCCTTGTATTAAGTGCCTTATAAAGCACAGGCAGCTTCACATCACTACTGCTTTGCATTGGGCAGAGCTTCACATTTGGAATTATCTGTATCACCACAAACCACAGCACTGAAACACTGATGAGTTTTACATCCATGACTGATCACCACAGTATTTTCTGCACTGAAACATTAAAGTTTTATGTGCATTTCGTTCAAGAGGGTTCAAGTTTACTCTAAATTTAAGCTAATTACACTTCACAGCCTTTTCATTTGGTGAATTCAGTGAAGGCTTCTTAAAAGCCTCAGGCCTGGATACTGAAGTTGAGTGCATGAAGAACACCCACTGCCACAAAGGATATTTTAAAGCAGGGAACACACTCTTGAAGAAATCATCAGTGAAAAGCAGAGGTATTGGGGATAAAAGGATGAAAAAGGGACAGAGACATGAATGGCTGTAACTGCCAACACAAAGGACAAAAAGAAAGTTGTATTTGTATTTAATTGCAAAGAAAAACTTTTCATTATACACAAAAGATAAAGTACCTGGTTTTTCTTAATACTTACTGTGCCAGTTTAATAAAGCACAGGTGGACAACGCCTCTTGGAGGAGACTCATGGCTGTTCCAGTATCCTGGGCTGCCCTGCACAGTGCTATTCCAGGGGAATGTTTATCCCAAATGGATATGCTAAAGTCAAGGATAATCCAGGAAATGTCCACCTGATGCAGCCAAGGTCCAAGAAGACCAAAACATATACAATTATATTCATGCATTGCCGAGTCCAAGTTCTCTAAATTTTTGCCAATAAACATTTGTTCGCCCACTTGTTAGAATTTGTTAGTGCAGCTGCAGCATGGTACCCACCACAGCCACTTGATTTTTTTGTTGGCACAAAGCCCAGAGGAGCTCCCAGCCACAGCAGGTTTCTCCCTCACAGTACATTTATCAGAACAGTTTGCACGTCATAAAAAACAATTTCTAAGTTCATGTTGTTTTAACTTCACCTCATATTTCAGTGACCCTGCAGACATGCTCTGCTAAGTTAGAGAGGTGAGCCTCTGTCTTATCCCTCCCACAAGGATTCTTCCCTCTGCAGCTTGACTGTGATATTCACCCCTGGCCATCACATGAAGCTGCTCATTTTGTCAAGAGGAAAGTCTCCAGGCAGACTGACAGTAGAGTGTGTCAGTCTCAATGGTTTCATCTAAAGACAAAGATGTATCTAAAGAGCCATCCCCTCCTGCAACAGGGCATGGATTTCTGCAGGGACTCTAGTACAAGTGCTTAACTGGGATGCCCCTGCTTCTTTTTCCAATTCACAGCCTAGGACAGTATAGCTTCAGGCACTTGGAGATATCTGGAGTCTTGCTTGTGTTTGATTTTTGCCTCGTTTCTGACACAGGTTCATGCTCCCAGAAGCAAGTAATTTCATAAGCCCTTCTACAAGATAGTAAGTAAATACATTATGGTTCTGCATGAAGGAACTGCAATATATACTGAAAATCAATGCTTGCATAATTCTGAGGGCAAGAACTTCAAGATGTAATTTTACTTCAATAACTTATGTATTTACATGCTCTCTCTGGGTACCAATAAAAGCTTAACAGCATTCAGTTTGAATGCAGCTCTTCTATGGGTATGTACATTTGACAAAATGTGTACTATTAAAGCAGCTTTGATCTATTCACTGTGTGACCTGTTCTTGTTTTCTACTTAAAGAACAAAGTCAGAATGATAGAAAATTATAGTCAGCAGATTCAAAAATACAAGCAACTGTGGGATAGCAGGCAAGCAGCCTGTGGCTGGTCCAGGAAATAAAGTGCCACTGGATTCTTATCCCACTTTATCGTCACATGGCAGCCGGTTCCCATCATGGTTTTGACCTATTATGTCCCAGCAAGGGCCCTCGAAAGAGCCCCCTGGCTGAAGAGCTGTAGGGTTTCCATGCAGCAGAGAGGAAAAAGAGCAAGTCAAGCAAGAGCAAAGGGCGGCAGGATCCTGGACAGTGCTCAGGGTGTGAAGCTGGAGCACACAGACCTTGCTGCAAGACAAAACCCAGGGACAGCACCACAGACAAACAGCTTGAGCAGCCCTCCATGCCCTTACAAACATCCCTCTGGATGGGAGGTGTAACACAACCCACTTTGCTCTTGCAGTTTTCCTGCCCCTGTTTCAAAACAGGTACTGCAAAGCTCAGTTTCTCTGGCTAGGGTTATATATAAGCAGCAGAGAGAAGTCATTTTTCCCTGAAAGCACTTCCTTGATAGATCTTTTATTTTAAATCGGATTCAAAAGCTTTGTCTTCGTCTTCAAAGATATTAGACAAGCAGCATAAGATTTCATGCAGGGCTTAGCTTACAAGAGACTGTGTACCTGTCAGCCATCTTTCACAGCAGATTCTCTCTAATGCATCTAAACTAATATATCTAAGTGAAGGCTGAAAGAATGAAAAGCAATCTCTGCACTCAGATGTCACTTGCAAATCAGTGCACCAGTCAGACTTAAGGAAAGACATCTCCATAATGAAAGGAGGTCCAATTTTAATATTCACAGACTTCACAATTAAGTCCTCCCGATAAAATATCAGCAGGGGGACAATTAACAAGAGAACCAAGTATTGTGCTGCTTCCTTTGAGTTTATGAGATGTGGGAACTTCTTTTATTTTAGTTTTAAGTCTGAAGTTAAATAAGGCCTGGAAATGTCTGATAGATTTTACTGTGATGAACCAAAAACAAAATCTTCTATGGTTTCACTGCAACTAATATACAGCACACTACTGGGTTACAGCACAGTTTTGCACATGTATGTGCAAATTTGCACATGTAACACTTATCTGGAATGTGCTGTGACTTGTCCTAGAGGATATTCCACAGAATTTATCCATAAACCCCTGAAGTAAATGTAAAAAAATAAAAAACCTTGGGAAAAGGTACATTTTAAAACATGAATATTTTTACAAGATTTAGTTAAAAATACATCATTTTCCTTAAAATGACAAATCGATGATTTTTCACTGTGGAAAAGCAACTGCTGCCTTCTCAAGCCTTTGAAACCTCCCTGTTTGGCATCCTCTGAACACCAGGCAATTTTAAATATCTCATCAACTAGGAAATGCAGGTGGAAAAAGAGGATTGATTGAGAACAGAGATTGAACTGTAACTCTGAACAGTTTCTCCTGTGAAGGAGACAGAAGAACAAATTGCAATACAGTTCACATGAGTGAAGCTGTATAATTGCAAAATGCAATCTCTCTCCATGGATGAGAACAAAGTTTCCCTATCAATATTTATAAGCTTGGTATTTCTGAATCTCATTAGAACATTGATACATCACAGGTTGCATAGAAAATAAAAATAATGGCATATTTGCCATGGTTTTTGAGAAATGCCAACTTCTTTTTAAATAAACACCATCCTGCATCCAGCACCCTGTGCTCACTGAATGTTCTGTCTGATGTTCTGCTTTAGGGAGTGTTTGTTGCTGCATGTAGCAGAGTATGTCACAGTAAAGTTCATCCTTCTAAAAAGTCAAGCCTGCCTAACATATGTTGTTCTCCAACCTAGTAGAAATAAATATTTTAGTTACTTCCCCTCTTCTGCAGTCAGGCTGATGCTTTTCTTCTGCTTCTAGACACAGCCTTTTCCTTTGGGCCTCTTTCATTTACACAACTTGATAAAAGAAACACTCTCCCAAATAACTTCATTTAAATGAAAAGCTTGGTTGGCATTTCCTTCCCCTTTGTTCAAGATCACCAAAAGCCACCAAGGAGATTTCAAATAAAAAATTTAAAAAGGCATTTGAAACCACCATCCAAACTTTTGTACAACTCAGGGGGTGGAGAACAAACAAACAAACAACAAACACACATATCTTTCAGAACTACAGAAGCCTCAGAGGCAGGTCACAGATTCCTGAAAGGGAAATGTAGACAAGTGTACACCTCCTTTCATTCCTGCATTAATCCAAGTGCAAATATTATAGTCTAATAGATCCACAGGCAACATTCTTTCACAAGCAAATAATCTTTACCCTCTGTTATTATCTTTATAACAGAAACATTTTTCAAGTTCATTTTGAGCCATAAGAGTGACAGAGAGTATATTAAAGGCACTAAAATAATGAAAATCCTGCATTATTAAAGCAGATATATTAATAGAGGCAACACCCAAAAATATATATCTCTATGTTATCACTCTTCCTTGAGCAGATCAGAACAAATATGAGCATTGCACATCGTTCAGCAGGAGGAGATGGTTCAGCATGTTCAAACCTGGGCAGGAGCAGAAATGAGAATAAGGGAAACTCTTATAATAGAAAAGTCTTCATAACAAATTCCATGTTGAATTACTCCACTGTTAAAATAAATCTTGACATAGTTTTGCATTTTCAACTTCATTCTAGAATCTTATCCCTGCTCTGCTAAACACCAAGAACCCCCACTTGGATCTCCAGGGCTATTTGGTATAAAATACACTCCTCTTCCAACTTTAAAAACAAGTACTCAGCTACTGCTGAAGACAAGAGAAATTAAGGATGAAATTCCTTCAAGAACAAATAGCACAAAATAGTGGTTCTCTGTGTTCACCCCTACTGAACACAGAGAACCACTCTGCATGTTTGTAATGCACTGCCAGAAATATTTCACATCTCCCTGATATAAAAACAACAGCATACTACAATAATACTTCTTTCTCCTTTGACAGAAGTGCTTAGATATAAAAATCCCTAAAAGGCACAACAGAAATCTAAAACAATTCAAGAACAGCAAAATGAAAAGTAAATATGAAAAACTGTCATTTTAGTATGATCTTTCCTAATTAGGAGTAAACAATAAAATGTTATGTAAAGAGCACTATATTTTCCTTCTGTTAGTTCCACAGAAACTGAGCTAGAACAGGAATGTTTCAGTGACATGTCAGCTGCTTTCTTTCCTTTCCTGAGTTGCTCCAGGCAGTAATTAATGCTCCTGTAGGGACTCAGCCATTCCCCTTACCCAGTGAAGTCTCAGCAGCCATTCTCCTTTTGAGCTTCAGAATCCATCTCAATAAAGGGCATCAGGGATCCACAGCAATCAGAGGTCAAATCCCACCACATTAAGTGAAACTTGACTATATTGTAAGGAATCATTTGCTTGTCTGAATTCACCTCCAGAACAAGATCAAAGCACCACCGTAATCACAATCAAAAACTTCCTAACACTTTTAATATCACAGCTGCCTCACACCAAACTCTTTCAGAAAGGAGGAAAAAAACCATTTACACACATACACATTTCCCCACTGTTACAATCAGGAGGTTTAAAAGACAAAGAGCTTACTTGGTCAGGAAAACAGCATATTAAGCTCGTACAATATTTAGTATTCATTATAGACAAAACCATCCCTCCCGCAGGTATGTGTGTTTGAGGGACATATGGCTACCCTAAAAGGCATTTCACTGTTTTACTACCACCCTGAAATCAGATTAGTCTTCATTATCATCAAATCATGAAGAGCCCAGAAACTTCCAATATCATGCTTTCTTCATAGAAATAGCTCTGTCCTACAAAAAACTATGCATTTGCAACATTGTCCATGCCAACACCACCGGCAGGATATTCACAAGGGCCTGTAAGCTAAAAGGGTCCCAAAAATTCACAACTGCCTTCTCCCCCAGCAGGCTAACAAAGAGGCAGCAAAGTCCCAGAGGCTTGGATAAGTGACTAAAAGTACTTATTTAAAAGGCTTAGAGATCCTTTTTTTCTTGCAGCATTTTCTAGACAATTACTGAAGTCAGCAATGACCAGGAAATAATTAAATGCCTGTGGTGTGATAAAAGCTGGATTTCTAGGCACAGCAAGGCAGAAGAGAAAATGCTCAGATTGAGCATTAATCTACTGGGAGCCCCAGTTTAAATCCTTATGTCACTGGTGGTGTCACTTGGAGGAGACAAGAGCTCCTGCGTGCAGCACTGCCCACTCCTGGGGACAGCCCTGCACCTGCAGAGCACAAAGCAGAAATATTCTGGACACTGAAGAAATTCAATACAGTGTCCACAGGGCACAGGAACCCCTCACAGGGATGAATGCTGGAACAAGTCAGGAGGTGGTGTTTGATTAGGCAGCCTTTCATCCTGAAGTCAGAAGACAGCTGAAGCCACAGCTGACAATATTTACCCTTTTTTAACCTTTTTATTGTGCCCACACTGAGTTGTTCCCACACCAGCTTCTCAGCATGCAAGGTTTGCAGCAGAGAAGAGTTTGTCCCAAAAGTTTAGGGAGGTACAGTGGATGATGAAAAGGTAGCTCCTTGCAAGTTGTACTTCTGCTCTACAACAAGTATGGCCAGCCCCTGGGTGCCAGAAGGGGAAGTTTGCTCTGGACTTTCAGGTACTTAACAAGAGGCACAGGATGAAGCCCTTCCAGCCCAGCTCACAGACACCACAGCTCCCCACTGCCTCTGGGTGCCCATGTTTCCCAAAGCCCAGTAATAATTGTCATTTACAAACCAAAATATTGCTGGGCACTGTCCACCTGTCTTGAACAGCATCTGTGACATGAAACTGTTGGTTAAAGTGGTCGTATCTGAAGAAGTGACAACATTTTGCCTTATTTTCCTTCCCAAAATTCAGATAGCAAAGTCAGGGACCAGTCACATAAACCCTGCTCTTGCCATTTAAAAACATTCCACTAACATTGTTCTGTGAAAGATTACTTGGGCAAACTGCACAGCCAGTAAACAGCATCTTTATTTTTTGCTCACTGGTAAAATACCTGCCTTGGGGAAGGCTCTGAATGCAGATCAAACTGAGGGAGCTGCCCATGTCTCACATATGAGCTGTAGCAGGAGGAGAAGGACTGGCTGAACAGTCAGACACTCAGTAAACACCACACAGCAAACTCCTCCTCTCCCTCAGCACAGGCAGGGTTGAAAAGAAAGGGCTTTTATCAAAAAAATACAACCAGCTGAGACTAGTAATGCATTCCTTTGATATTTAAGTGCATAATCTCCACAAATTAGGCTTTTTACTTTAACACCTGCTAAGGGCAGAGCTGTTAAGCACCAGCAAAGCTACTCTCAATTGCCTATGCCACATGTGACTTTCTCAGGTCTGGGGATGGTTTCCAAGGACTAAGGATGGATATGAAAATTACATGAAAACATTATTTATTTCTTCTCTGCAGCTTCACAGTAACCTCCTATATTCAAACCCCACTTACTGGCAAAAATAAATATACCAAAACATTTAAACTATCAAAAAAATTCTCAAAAAAAGCTGAAAATTGAAGAGACAATCCATTAGAAGGATAGGTGTTTAGGATTTTCACTTTGGCATGGAACAAAACTCTCCTATCTCAAGATAGTGTGAAAAGATTCTACTCTTCTGTTCAGCCTCCAGAACTCCAGTTACTCACAGTGCCTGTGATGGAGGCTGGCACTGTAGGCTGCCTCTCCCAAGGCCCAGCCTCCAACAAGACATTGCTCATGCTCTACTGCCAAAAGCTGTTCTTTGTGGCTGGCAAATAAAGCAGAGAATCTCTAGAGAGAATTATTGTGCTGGTGACCTGGTGAGTCCATAACTCCTGCTCTTGCACACCATGTTGATTAACAGTTCAGCCATGCCTAAACTGGGCTGGTCTGCATGCACATCATCCTGCAGCCTGATTATATCAGCATTTGTTCCATCATGGCAGCACTCATTGGAATATTAATGCATTCTGACATATACCACATCCATTGCCAGCTACAACTGCAGAGGAAAACAGGTAATGTTTTCACTCTTTGGAAAGAAGTGGATGGTGAGACAACATTTGCATTATCTGAGCAAAAAGCTTTTCTGTACAGAACTTCTCATTTTATATCATTCCAAATATGACTGTATAACAGAAGGTGCAAACTTCAATCTGTTTTAATTAACAGTTGCAGGGTTTTATAATGGGCATACCACATTTGGGATGACTATCCTTCAAAAAAAGCACTTTAGTAGGAAAGTGTTATTGATCTAATGGAAAGAATGACTATCCCTAAGGATTACTGCAAGCAAATCTAATAATATTATATCAAATATACATCCAACACAGTAAGAAAAAAGCCTGAAGTACCTAGGAGCAAGCCACAAGAAATTGCTAAGTTTGTCTACAGGGTAAAACCAATACATTATTTCAAATTAACAATTCTTTTAATGAAAATCAGCATCATATCTCTGAAGTTATCCACTGGCTTAACTTTTAAAGTTATTGTACCAGTTTTTTAGAGAGATGATTGGATTGTATGCAAGTATTTCAAGAGTTCTTGTCCAGCCTTAGCCAAGACAAAAATGTTATGTAAGGTCAAGTCAGCACTGATTTGCATCATACTGTCCTGCTTACCAGGGAGTTGACCCAGCAACATAAGTCAGGTTACAGCTGCATTTCAAGCCTGTCCCTATCGCTTGATAAGGGCAAACTTCCTTGGGATTCAGAGAGAATAACTCCAGAAGCAAGTTCTTCCCCCCCACTAACAAGATTTCAGGGTGAGGATGAACCAAACAAGGGCACAATTTCTTTACTGCAGATAAACTACCTGAAAACAGGCATCTATTGAGCTACCCAGAGGGCAGAGGTGCCTAGAAAAGAATGCTTTAAACAGACCCTGCCTGCCACTCTTACTGCCACCTGTCCAGGATGAAGCCCTTCACTACAGGAGCAGCTCAGCCCTGGCACAGAATGTGCCAAGAGATTTGAGTGTACTTGTTGCAACAGAGTACCTGAACACAAAGGGAAAAGAGCACAACCAGTCCAGAGGTGTTTCTGCCTGCCTTTGGGACTGGTTACACTCCAGGAGATGATTGGAAAAGTCAAAATATCTTCTGAGTAACCCTAAGAATCCAGCAGATGAGATCCTGTTTCAGCTGAATCACAGCCATGGAGATTGTGCCAATGAAAGCCTGACCAGGTGTGATTGTAGGAGGTACTGAATCACAACCAGCTCTCACAGATGATTCACAAATGCAGAACAAATTCCTCAATGCAAACAGGATGCAATTAGTGTTTAGGGATCAAGATATCTCTTCCAGCAGTACAGTTAACTCAGCAATGTTTTTGAAAGGGAAAAGATCATTCCATAAGGCGCTGAAGTACACATGATCTTCAGGCTAAAATTAAATTTTAATTCAACATGGACACATTCAACACATCCTTCCTACAGGGAAAGATCTACAGTGGTCCAAAGATTGAATATAACCCAGAAAGTCTTTCCAGAGAGAGGAATTTTCCCTTTATTTTTCTCTTTGTTGTGACGCATTTTCCCAGGGAGTTGCTCTATACAGATCAATTGAAAGGGGCTCCTGGTGACAGAATCTTGGCCTGGGCGGAGTTAAGTGTCTGTGTGCAGATACACTCACAGGGCAAAGCCACTCCACTTAAGTTATTGGCAATTAGTGGCATGGAAAGAGAGCAGCCTCTGCACAGGGGCTTGCCCATGGTCCATTTTGCACCTGCTTTAGAAATCCTTGAGCTGCCCATGTTGGGACAGCAAGACAGGACCCTACAAGTGTATTCCATTTGTCAAAGACAGAAAGGTCCTTGTGCATCATAACCAGCCTGGTCAAAGGGCTGGTCTGACCCTGCCCTGAAAGCTGCTCTAAAGGATCAGAGGCCCCTTCATTTGCCAGTCCTTTGCTTACTGATCTCCACCTTCACCACTGTGGTTCATGTGCCACCGCTGCCCTTGGACAGCAGCACCGGGGCTTTTGCTTCCACAGCCAGCAGAGCAATGGGGGTTTTATACCCCTGCAGAGGCAACAGCCTTTCCTTACCAAGGAACTAAGCTTCAGCTGGTCCCCAGCTGGAGCCTTCCCCCTGCCTGATATTTATCTCCTAGATATATTTACAGGCAAACATATCCCTCTCTTGGCCTTTGCAATACCATGCTAAGCAAACAAGCCAAGCTCTCCTAGTCTCCTCTCATAAAGTAAGCTCTCTGTTTTCCTTATCACACTAGCAAACCTTCTTTGCACCAGTTTATTTCCTTGGACACGGGTCATCAGATCTGTACACAATATTCCAGGAGAAATCAATTCAGGTCCTTGTTAAGTAGCATTTATGCTCCCCACTGGAAGCAAATTCCAACCACTCAGTCTCCTGCAGCCACTCCATTCCCTGCACTCTTGTCCCCACAAATGCAGAGCCCAGCCACCATTTCCATACCCAAGGCACAAATCTCCAGAGAGCAAAGTGAGGGTCTCAGGAAAGGCAACACCCAGCAGACATTCCCCACTCTGCAATATTCAGGGATATTAGGACACAGATGCTAAAGTGTGGTTATCTTATTACAGGAGTTTCATACTGTTGTCTCCTTATTGCAAAAGCTCCATACCTTCTTGGTGTTTCTCATGGGCACCTCCTCAGAGCACTGACTCTTTCTCCTTCACAAAGCAGCCAACTGACTGCACTTCCCTTCTCACCCAGCCACCCCACTCTCTTTTAGCACTCTTCTTCTCATTGCTTACACCTGTGGCCTGTTAAAGTCAGGTCTGTTCCTAATCTTTGATAATTGGCCCAGTTGCAACTTCTTAGGGGTAAGATTTCTTTCTACACTATCTTTATTTTCTTATATTCTATCCCCCTACAGTAAAGTCCTGTCCCAGCTGGAACTTTGCAGCATTTGAGAGCTCAGTCTGGCCAAAGTTGGACAAATCTTGCCCAACTAGGAGCCTTGATATAAAAACTGCAACCAGATGAATTTGGTTTTTTGACTTTTCCTCCACACCAGGCATAAAAATTCCAAGACAAGTTAAAGGGCTGCCCTACCTGTCTCACCTATAGCATTTTCAGAGTTTCTTATGGGTAATATTACCAACACCTTTCTTTCACAAGAAATCTTCTCTATAATTTTTTACTGGAATCCCTCATCTTTTTGAGTTACAACTGACAATACTATTGACCTGGTTTTTTTAAATTTTAACTAGAATGCTGGAAAAAAAAACACTGAAGTGAGTATGCAGCAACAAGCACTCTGCAAGGTTTTACTTCTGGCACTGGGCAGCCAGAGCATGTTGCATTCAAGTCCTATTTACACCTTATTCCACTGACTGAAAGATTTCACTTGATGGATGCAGTTGCCTGGAAGCCCAGAATAAAATGCAATGCCTGCTATCTAGAAAAAAACTAGACACAGGAGTATCAATTAACTGTGTTTTACATTGTAATACACACAGCATACCTATTTTTGAAAGAATATGTACATGTTACATATATTTTAACCAGTAGCCTTCACATAATTCATTTCTACAATTGATCATACGCTCCAAAATTTGATGATTTTAACCTACTTTCATTTTCAAAACATAATTTGGGTTTAGCAAAGGAGAGTCTAATTGGAATGCTCAGTGCCCTTCAAATCGGACTTTAAAAAAAATCAGCACTTAATGAGACTATACAATTAAATACATATATTGTCCAAAAAATTAATGTATTGTTCATCATGTTCTACAGTCATAGCCTCCTGCTATTAACAGGAGCCTTCTCTGACCTTCAATTAACCCATAAAGAAGCATTAATTGAACTATAAAAGTCCTTGGCCAAAATACTATTTATAAACTCAGGAAACACTAAAAGCATGCAGAACTATTCCATGCTTTTTGTGAATAAAATATGGCAATACAGTATGGCCACAAGTCAAAGAACCAGAGTTTCAAATCTATAGCAGGTATTTACAAGCCTGTAATTGAATTTGGAGTGGGTTTTGGTGGGAAGATACAAGGTCACAGAGGGAATTTTGTTAAGAATGAGGAAAAAGCTGGCTATTAAATCAAGCACTATTCCTCTGAAGTATACAAGATGTCTCTTTTCAGGCACCAAGTCCGTTTGGAAAGCACATTTCTCCCCTTGCAGTGAAAAGCCAGAATCAAACTTTGACTGAAGCTCTCTCAGCAGAACAGTCAGCAGCACTGTGCTAGTTAAACACTGACATCTACAGTCGTGTCTTGGGAAAAATCTGCAGTAGGATCCAACAAAACCATCACCCCTACTCACCCTCAGCAGGCACCTCCCTTACACCACTGCCAGGTGTGAAACTGTGCCCAGGGTGAGGTCACTGTGACATCAGCCCCGCCACTGTCACTGTTGGTGGCAACAGTGGAAGGGCAGACTCGCACAACATCTGCAGGAGGCAGGGAAAACACACACGGATCAAAGCCAGGCTTTAAAAACTTGCTTTTTCAGTGCCTGAACTTCCATCATTGCACCTGATGCTCGTTGTGCGCTGGCACTACCGAGAGGAGGAAACACCTTGGTCCAAATGTGGGGCGAGGGTAAACTATACTATTGATTAGACCAGTAATTGCAATTAAAAGGAAAAATAGTCAATTTGATAAATTATATAGAAGCAGAGTCCCATATGTATACATATATATAGAAGCAGAATCCCATATATATACATATATATTAATATATATATGTATTCATATACTGCCAGCATATACTACTGTTGGCAGTATATGAATACATACTGCCAAGAGACCTGTATGAGAGCTACAAATTTAATAATATTTCATACTGAAAAAAGAAAAAAACAACATTCACAGCCAGCTAGCATCTCTGAATTAGATAACTAATACTGGCTTGACCTTGAATTTTCCTCAGGTAAGACCAGATGCCTGGATCCACACAAACCCTTCCCAGATACATGTCTTTTGCTCTAACTGCCACAGAACAAGCTCTCAGCTTTTTTAAATATCAAGGAAAAGTAAAGCTCTAAGAATTCCAGAGCAACGGTTATTCCCAGGCTCTCTTCATCCCATGCCATGTTTTCACTCCACTGTCAGCTCACCATTCTTGCTTTGTCACTCCAGCAACACCACTGGAAGGATCACAGAAGCATCTCAGAAGTTCACTCCTGCTAAATTCTGGTAGTTGACAAAGTTGTTTTAAATATCTCTAAAAGCCAGAAAATAATGCTGGATAAAGGACTATTCTTGATGTTATCTTACTACATCATGTCAGAGGCCTTGCTATTTAAACAAAAATTCATAAGATAAGAAAAACTTATCACAAATGATGTAGGATCCAGGGGAGCCAGCTTAGAAGCCATTACTCTCTGAGCAAGTCTCCAGATGTGTGAGGAGGCCAGGCACTCATGTTCAGTTCCTGACTGATGAAATTGGTATGCACTGCAGACCCACAAGACAAACTATAGGCAAAGTTCTAATTGCCCTGATTGCACAGCTCTACAAGAAGCTTCCAACAAAATAACACGCAGCAGTTTTCCTTTATTTATATCCGACACTGAAGAACATCATAGGCAATCCATTTTTAAAATCTCCCCTGAAGAAGCTATCAGCAGAAGCAGAGTAATAAAAACAGGAGATGAAAAAGCAGTGATCTAGTCACTACCTTGAAGTATATCCTGTCTGCTTTAATGCTGCTATTTTGCTTTATTTATGAATGTGTAGGTTTCCTAAAAAAAAAAAAAACGCAGAAGAGTTTTAATGACAAAATAGCAATTTCTGTTATAATTTCTCAATGACATAATGTAGCATGAAAATCTTTCTTGAGATATAAAGAAATGTTTTCTCTCACTAAATAGGCTCACAAAGCAGGTGTGCTGAACAAACATTACTTCTAACTTGAGCTGAATTTCCCCCACTACTTCTGACATGAATGTCAACTTATTCAAAAGCTTACACTGAACTGTCAAAGTCTTTTCCACACTTACTTTTCCTTCCCGAACAATTGAAGAGCAAGAAATCATATGCGCTACCTAAGCCAACATAAAGCTAAATATTAGACAGAAGGGTAGGAGGGGAAAAGCACCTTCTAGAACCTTCAGAGATGAAATTCTCTCCTAGCTCTCTTCATGCTGCTGTGCAAAGGAGAGGTGTGCAGGGCAGCAACACTTTGACCCCAGTCCCACAGGCATCCAGCAAAAGCAGGACACAATGTTGTCTTGCACTGAGGAAACCCTTCCTCTGCCACAAAGGCCTGTTTCACCTCTGGCTCACAAGGTGTCTGCGTGAAGAAATTCATATGTGCACATGGACCAGAACAAGTACATAGAAAGCACTGACACTTTTAAATTTTAAAAACTATTATTCATATACCCCATTTGCCAGGTATCCTACAGCACAAATGGCAATGTATTATCCTAAGAGTCAGTCTTGTCCTGCCACTTCAGAAGATTTCCAGTTCAAGTACTGACCACTCCTCTCACCAATAACAATGGGTGGACATCTTTCAGGTATTTGTGATCTTCATATTGAATTATGTATCATACTCACCAACAACATCACTTGGCCTATGTAATCAAATCTTCATTAAACACCATGACTTTTACCACTTTAACAAACTGACCAGTGAAATACTGCCTGACACATGCTAATCGTTTGGAAGCAAATAAAAGCCTAAAAGAGACCTTGATCAATATGCAAATTATGACCCCAAATTAGCAAGCCAGAGCTGGCACAGCCTGGACTCCAAATGGAGGAAGTCCCCAGCTGGAACACAGAAATCTAGATGGGAATTCCTGCTCCATTTCAGATTCTGTGTGATTTGGACAAATACATCTGACCCATAGATGATTTTCCCAAATGGTATTTGGTACTTCTTGCAGCTTTCAGGCAGGTCACTCACTCCCAAAGGAAAACACAACTTCCTTAGCCATTTGTAAACCACATGGGTATTGATCTGCATAACTAAGTGTCTGAAAACAGTTTTGTTTCCCTGTCTTGACTGTCTCCCACTGAAATGAGACAGAGAGACTGAATCAGAAGCTCTGCTGGCATAAGTCTGGCACACATTTATTTGGCATAAACTTGGTCCAGCAGATTTGTTGTCTCAAAGTTTAAAATAAACTAAAAACAAAGCTGCTGAGTCAAAGCTTCATACTTCATTCTTGGAAGCCCAAGATAGTTCTGGAGAATTACTGTGAAAAATACAAATGGCAATAATACATTTTTAATAAAATTGCTGGCTTAAATCACTTGCTTTTAACATCTATTTTGCAAGTCTCAGAGGAAACCAAAAGCAATTTTGTGTCAGCTTCCTCATTTTTATATATTATGAAAAATCTCCAGCTATAAATATATGTTATGAATGTAGTTTGGTACTGAGGACAATAGCTGGAAAATAATGCCTGGGGGAATGAAAAATATACTGAGGCTTTGATATAATGCTGACAGGAAAAGGCCCAATGCATTATTTCAACATCAAGGTAAATTTTCTATTCCAAGGACAATATTTTACACAGTGATTGCTTAAAAAAACCACCAATATTTCTTTTATTACACTTGTCAGTATTTTTCTCCCCCACAAATGCATATTGAAATCACTATAAATCCTATTTGCTTGGGGGAGCATTACCCATTTTCATTCATTTTAAATGTTATTCATTTGAATATTTTTTTCCACTCTTCTGCCTAAGTTTTCAAGAAAAATCTGCATATTGAGCTGGTTTAGCCAGTTAAGTGCAGGGGGGAGAAATAAGATGTTCTCAACACAGTTTTAGTGATCCTGACCCCCAAAGAGGTAACATGCATTTCATGTACAGTACATGAAGCAGTACAAGCACAGCCACCAATTCTGCTTGTGATATAGGTCCTGTGCAAATTGCCAGCTGCAAACATTGTGCAGTACAGACTCAAGACACAGGCAGAAATTCTTGTCTTTCAGGAGACACCAGGAAAAAAAAATACTTTACATACTCTTTAAGCACACCCCCTCAGCAGTGCTGTGATTCCCCACAACACCAGGCCATGACACCACTAACAGCAGCTTGCTCTGTGCCCCAGAAGGAAACTTTTCAGACACATGCAAGGAGTTCCTCCTGCAAGGCTGCTTGTTGAACAGCTCCAACAGCTTTTATACAATTCTCCAAATGCAAGAGGCATTGAGGGAAGGCCGGTCAGCAGAGGATTTCTGCCAAGAAAGCAGAGATCACACTGGAACACAGAGCCAGCTGGACACAAGCTGTACCCTGCACTCTCCAGCTGCACAGCAGAAGGCTCCTGGGCTCAACCCCTTCCCTTCTCACTCTTTCTCAGTTCAGGAGCTCCAAACAACCTTGGAAAGTTTTCATCTTGTGATATTTCCATACATGAAGACTTTTCCTAACCAAGCACTTTTCTAATTATAAACCCATTTTGTCTGATTCCCTTGTGCTAATCCTGAAACATGCACACATGAAGAACACACAGCCGGGCTAAGGGGCACTTTCAGAACTACAGGTTCCTCTGAAAGGAGGTTAGAGAATTTATATTTGCCAATGTTTGTTATAATTCTGACTGTACTCCAGTCAGGAAGTACAAACTCCCTTGACTACATTTTTCAAATTTGCTCCATCTTGAGTTTTAGTCATTGTCATCTGTGGGTCTTTTCCATTTCCATCACCTGCAAAGTAACATCTGTCTGAACAGGCAGAAATGACAGCAGCCCTGGAAAATGCCACTGAAACTTTCCTGCTTCAAGCCAGGAGGAAGTTCCCACACTCACTGTTGCTTGCAATGGCACAGTGGCCAATAAAACAAATTGGAACAAGGAAGATTGAGTGCTTTTTGTGATCAAATTACAAAAAACAAAATCAACAGTAGCTGAAGGGAACACAGGAGATGCAATATCTTGACTTTCATCAAACATCCACTACAATGCCTCACAAATTGCTTGAATCAAATTGGTTTGGACAGAAGCATTGTCAGATGGCTGGAAATTTAACTGGAAATCATAAGCAATGAGCAACACTGGGCAGCAGTGTTTTGAGCAAGAATGGCATTTATAAGTGTGCTTCCACAAAGATTAACATTAGACTCCATTTTATATAACATTTCTACTGAAGCATCTGGAAAACAAACAAGTAGCATATTAAATTTCTGAATAGTAACTGCATGGAACAAAGAGAAGCCAGTTTGAATTGAAAGTATGACCACACAACTATTTACAATGCAACAAAACCATACTATTTTAACAAGCACGAAAGCATAACAGCAAGAAAAATAGCACAAAAGCAGTAAAAGCAAGAGATGCCTTGTCATTTGGCCAGCAGAGTAGCAGAACCATGACTAAGGCCATCTGTTTTCCAAATATGCTGCCATCTTCCTGAGCAGAGGAGATCAGATCACAGTAGACATGACAGCTATTTATGAGATGCACCATCAGTTAGTAATATCTAAGGACTGACACCTCTCAGTAAAGGTGAAAAGTTTTAAAGAAAGGTCTCTATGTTTATTACATGTTGGGAGATGTTTCCTGTTAATTAGCAAGCAATTTTTCCTGAGCAGCAAGGAAGATGGAATGCAATAAAAGCTGACCCTTGCCAACACCAGGCAAGAACCAGATGGTCCTGCACTCAGTCAGAAGGACCAGGCTATGGACTTGGTCTCTTGATGTGCAAATACTATCCCCTTTCTCTTGCATTATATTCATCTGGAAATAAGGTTCCATAATATAGTCTAGACATCATGCTCAAGCTGGGTTCACTGCTCTCAAATTCACCTTCTGTCAAATCTGTAGCTGAAACACACAAATGTTTCTTTGATTTCTGTCTGCTGTCAACATATCTCAGGTCTCATCCATATCAGAGAAATTTTCATTAACAGCCTATGATGTGTTTTGCACAGCCAGTCTCACAGCTGATTAAGTCACCAGATAAAACACACTAAATTTTCAAATCCTAATTCCTTTTAACAACTGTAAGAAAACACTCCACATGATAAAATAATAAGTCTTACAGTTAATCTTCAGGAGGAGCCTGGGAGGGAGTGGTGGTGTTATCTGTGATGTTCAGGGTTCTCAATCATTACAAGCCTGACTCCTGTGGGTAAGTAATGGGAACTTCCAAGAGCACAACAGGTCTAAGGCTAGCAGAGGGAAGGCACTAAATCACAGAAAGCTCATTTCTCCAAAGTGCTTTCATTTTCAGGTGCAGACATGGACCTCAACACAAGCCAAAAGGTCTCACTAATTTCTTCAATGAAAAGAAGCATTTTTTGACGCACCACTCCTTCCTTCTTGGTTGTTCTCTGAACACCCTTCCCCCAGCTATTGTTGCAACCTGCAATGGTTTCTACTAACGCACAAAAAGCTGTTGACCTGGCCAGAGGAGAGCAATTACAGAGTCACTGGGAACTTTAAACTCTGCTATAAAAATGCACAACTAACCCTGTGACTGAGTACACAGAAAGTCATAGGTCCAGACTCCTCTTTGCCAGAGGAAACTGAAGCACACTCTTTCCAGGATGATGTTTCATCAACAGGCTGCTTGGGGCAAAGAAGAAAAAGCATTGCTTGCTCTCTTACAAACTGAGGCAGATCTACTCCATGTTGAGTAGTCAGACAATCACTGACCAGAGAGGAGCACAGTACACTAGCAGAGCAAACAGACTCAGATTACAGTCCTTCTTTCCCACCTCCCTCAACTTATTTATATTCTATATATAGCCTAAGATTCCCTGTTTTCCCTGCTTTTTTTTATCCCAATGGTGCCCAAATCCCAAAGTGAAAACATTGTACTCACTCTGACTTCTCTCAGCAGCTCCTGGCTAGGAACCATCTGTTCTCTTCTCCAAAGGGGATGTGGTTCAGCATTCAGAACACTCACCCACAAGCTGGGTCAATTAATTAATATTAATCCTTCCTTAGTACCATTGTCCCTTTCCACAGAGCAGCAGAGTCCCCACACCCAAGCTCTAACAAACACCTACTAGGTCAGTGGCTCCAATAAAGCCACCCAGCACAGGTGGGGCTGATCTCTGAGACAAACAGCAGAATTAAGGGCACCTCTGGCACTTCAATAACAAAACCCAGAAACACCTGAAGACATGAGCTCTCCAGGGTTAATAGAAGAATTTTAGCTTTGGACTTCCAGGTTGCAAAAGTAGTATCTTGTCCCATAACTGCCTTCTTGACGATCTAAGCCCAAGTAAATTCAGAAAGAAGGGAAAAAGCCTTTGCTAGACACCACTGCTTCCCTTCAGTATTACTCATTTAGGGCTTGGTGTGAATGTGGTGAAAGCTCAGACCCTCAAGGAATAACCACTATCAGCCCTGTCCTGTATGCAGAGACCTTGATAACTTTACACCACCAGTGATGGATTAATGAAGACTGATTAGAACCAGCTGCACCCCATCTGAGTACTTGCTCTGATCTTCCTGCTGGCATAACTTTCCATTTTAACTGATTCTGCCAGGGATGAGGCTGTAAGGGAACAAAGCACTTTGCCAAAAAAAAAAAATTAGTGCCAAATTTCACTACTACTATTAAGGTATTTTTCACAATAGTGAAAAGACTGATATGACATAACCAACTTTCTGTCAAATGCTTGCACGTGCACATGTTATTGTGGCTTCAAAAACTGAACTAAAATTTTAGGGTCAGCAGACTAGGCAATACAAGGAGAGGCTTATGCCACAAACAAACTCACATCCATAAAATATTATTGACAAGTTTCCCAGCTCTTTCTGTGCAACTTAGAGCTTGCTGTCTTTCAAGAAAAAAATTGAGTACTGCCTCAGGCTGCATCATGTACTGTAATAGTTGCCATAGAAATGCATCTCACTGCTTATCTGTCACAAAAAGCACATTTTGTGGAGGTCTGTGTGTCCACAAAGGCTAAATCTATAGCTAGTGTTGGAGGCCCACCAGAAAAAACTATCATTAAATGATAGCCTCCACCAGGTGACTGAATGATGGGGCAGATCAGCTGCAAGAGACAGCTCTTCCCTCTGTGACACAGGCAAGGATCAGCACAGAAAGAAAAGGAATTCACATTTAACCAATATTCATTGCAATATCCAATATTCCTCTCATGGAGGAGATGTGATGAGTACAGTCTCTTCTAGCATATTAATGTGCCCACCCTGCTCTTTTCTTGGCTCATTTGACTGGGGGAGAAACATTTCCTGGGCACCATCCAAGTCTTCATGACAATGTTTTGAACTAACCCATCATGGTAGAAACACCTTCAGTCCAATCCTCTCTAATACTTATATCAGGAATAAGGCATTTATTACATGCACATCATGATTTGGACATTAACGTCTAAGCCATAAAGAGCAGAGACATTTAAATTTAAACAAGAGCACAGCTTTTAGGACACAAAATAGTAGCTTCCAGAAGAAAGGAAAAAAACTTTAAGCAGCCTGTACTGTGTCCCAGATTGGTCCTTGGACCTAGTGCTGAAAGCAACACCTGGGCAAATGCTGCAATCCCAGCAGCCATATGAATCAAGACAAGGAACTTAATCATGCTGTGCCTCCATCCTCTCATAGGAATAATGCACAGCTGCTTCACTGGGGTAATGCAAAGCTGATTTCATTAGCATTCACAAACTGCTTTCTGCCCAGCAGAGGAAAGTATTAGGGAAATGTTAAGAATCCCTACTGCTGGGCTTCTCTTCTAAACTAGCTCTTTTCATAAGTTATGTTTTACCAAGCATACAAAAATTTCTTAGAACCTTCTTAATCAAGAAAGCAAACATACCCTCATTTGCCAAATGCAGCCTTGTAATTATGTGGAAATGAGGCAGAAACAGCACATACATGCATTAACATTGATATGATCAAAAGATAACAACACCATTAATACATCCTTTTGGAAATGACAGTTTTCAGCCAGACAAACAGTTGGAAAATCACAAGTGGGGCTCATTAAACGTTTTCTTTTTCAAAATTAATTAAACAAAAAAGAGAAAATGCTGCAGTAACTCAAGGGAGAAAAGGACCCATGGTGCTTAACTGAATTAAAGATATCCTAAGCTGTCCATCCAAATGGACCCACAGGTCTTACATACCCAGAGCAGACATTTAATGGACTCTTGAATAGCTGTAAACAACCAGGTGACCTTGTGTGAGCTCCTTCACCTGCTTCAGACAGAAAAAATCTCATTAAAATCATTCAAGATAAAAACCACAGGCACCTGATTAATCAATGCTTGCACCAAGGAATGGTATGGGATCAGGAAGGCAAGCAGCAGAACTGGGCATAGAAACAGAGCAGTGCATAAAACATTTGTCATTACAACACAGGTTACCTGAAGGAAAGCACTGTGGAAATACCTGAATCTGTGTTGGAATCCATTTAAAAGTGAGTGTAAAATATAATCCACTCTCCATTTGTAACACTGAAGAAATTCCTACTCATACCATACCATAGACACCCATACAATTTCATAATGTGTTGCCATGTGCTGAATTAATTTCTTTTTCTTCTTGTGTATTTTTTTTTAATTAGAACAAGTTTATCATTCCAATTATCATCTTTCAGCATCACAAGTCACCATCAAGTTGTCATTCTAACTCTCATTATTTTCAACTGTGTTGACATGGAGAAATAGAGGAACAGTCCCTCTGTTGTTTCTGTACTTCCAAACTCCATTGTATTGTAACCATAGGTGACCTTTTTTTTTTTTTCAAAAGTGACATATTTGGTAGATTTTTCTCTATGAGACACAGAAGACAAAGCACTTTCATTTTAACAATGTTTAAGATTGCATTAGGTTAGACAAATGCAAAGCACTTGGATCATTTTCTAAAACAAATTAAGGATCCAATATACTTTATTAGATCTGGGAAATACCGGATATTTCTCTAGACTAAAAGCTGTATTGCTTCTGTTGGGTGATATTGGTACAGCTCAGGTGCTCAGAATTTGTATTAGCACCTTCCAATATCTTTACAGCTCCAGCATGTTGTGAAGCTGTAATTATCTTTTTGCCATTTTATCATTGAAGATCTGCTACATTCATCACTTTACTAAGTCACAGAACAGAGATGTGACTTGGGCAAATAGTACTGATGGGGAGTTCTGGCAAAAAAAATAATCTCCTTAATTACATTAATAAGCTTTCCCCATAAGGCAAACTCAGCTCAAGCTGCTGCAGTCTTGATTTCTAAATTGTTTGGAATCTGGTTTGATTTTCTGCCTCCTGTTAAATATAATTCTCTTCTGGGCTCTGTTTTATGCATTGATTTTTGCAATTGCATCCATATTACATTGGGAGCCAAATCCACAGTTCTCAAATTCATGTTACACAGAAAAATTTTGACAAATAATCACAATTTTTTAATTAGACAGATACTTTGCCTCCTTGAGCAAAGGTGGGACTCAGAGTAGTTACAGCACCATTTTTCTCCACAGTCAAGGATATACATGAGTAGGTGATGACTTCTTAAGAGCACACTAAAACTTCTCTCTAGGCTATACTTCCTATGGGAGAAATTTACAGTTTAATGAGGTGAAAGTATTATTTTAAATCACTGTGCTCCTGAGTAGCAATCAGTGCTGGCCTGAGAATACAGAGAATCTCCTAAAACTCTCTGCAAAGGCTCCATCACTAACACAGCACATGGTGACTATTTCCATTTAAATAATCACAAGTGGAGCTGACATTTTCATTTCCAAAAAGTAATTTTTACTGATTTTTATGGCTACTAGGTAAGTTTTAACATGTATTCATCTCAAAAATACACGCAGAGAAGAGAAATATCATTATCACAGCACACACTTGGTTTCTATTCCTAGCAAGTCATTTAGGGCTTTCTGGGAAATGTAGGTGCAGACAGAGGCAAGGTCTCCTATTCCTGCTCTCAGCTGAGTTACTTGTGCCAACACAGCACCATACCCAACCTAACCCAGTTGAAACCTCTCTCAGGAAAAGCTTCTCCAGCTACCCTTGTCTTCAACTGGAATGTAAGAAGGCAACAGCTCTGATAATTACAATTCAAAATAAACTGAGCTTGAGACCCTCCCATTTGAAAGGGGCAAATATTAACAACTACTTTTTGGTGGTTTGTCAGTTAAGTCACTTGGTGCTTGTAGAATTACTTTGTGGGTATGAAACACAGAATGATATATAAAAGTTGCGAACCACGAAAGTGGATTTTGGTTTTAGATGTTTTGTCTGTTTTACATAAAAGCAATTAAGAATTCTGACTAGCAGTTGACAATTTCTGCTCCTAGAAAATACTGTATCAAAGGCAATGAAATCTTTGTACCTACACACCCTTTCTTCACTTCCTTTACTCAAAGGGTGTGATCCCCTCAGTTCAAATAAATATTTTTGAACTTATTTTATATAAACAACGAGAATATTGACAAGAGTCTCCTTTCTCCTCTCACCTCCAGTTTCTTCCTGCAATGAATATGCCACAAGATAGACACCCATGGCACTATTCCACTAATATTAAGACATTTGGTTTCCTTTCTCTCAAAAACCAGCTGATTAGAGCTAATTGCATGACAGACTGTTTGCTTTCAGAATAGTCAAGAAATAGCCTGTCTGGGGGCTTGGTTTTGATAGGCTTGGGGGCATGAGGAAGAGGTCTCTTCTCACTCCTCTTCAAGTAGAGCATAATCAACAATGGGTTTCTGTTCTACTGCTCCTTGTCTAAGTTTACTCATCACATTCACCAAGGAGCCTGGAATGTTTTAAGTACCTTTATGTTGTTCTCATTTTCATTTCAGACAGTGCCTTCCCCACCATATCAGATGGAAGAGAGCAGAGCAGTCTGTGATGTGCTACTCTGCCATTGTGCTGGCCACTTTTTAGAGAAGAAGACAGTTTTCTATTGCTCTACCAGAGTGATCATTTTTGTGCCTCATTATTTCAAACCCTTTCCACTTCATTATAAAAACACCATTTGCTAGAACTAAGGTAAGTAGCACAATAGCATTTCAAGGCAGCATGAATTAATCAATACAGCCTGCACAGCTGAGAAGTACAATGTCACTCTCACTGGAAGGTGTAGGCTTCATTTCAAGCTGCTCTCCATCCTTCTAATTAAGTACTTTATAACTCATCTTCCACAGAAAGCCTCAGCTCCAGGTATAAAAACAAACATCTCTGTTGAGAAACAGATGTGAATATAACTAAAGTAGAAACAAAATAACCCATCTGTAGGAGAAAAAAAAAAGAGAAAAAGGGAAAAATTGAGTCAAGCATGTTAGTCCCTGCTCCATCTAGAGCAGTTAGGCTTGACCCATGTACACCTGCTATTTTACAGTGTTCTCAAGCCTCAGGGTCATTTATTTGATCTGGCAAGAAGAAAGGAAGCAAGGGCCAAGAGAGCTTTCCTACCCATCCTTTTCACTGCCTAACACCTCATCTCATTGTCAAAGAGCACATTTAGCTTGCAGCCTGGCACTCACTAGAACTCAGACTGATTTTTATTTCTAGGGCCACTATTGAACCAGGAGCTGTCAGGGTTGAAGGCTCATGATGCTATTTCAGCTTCCCTGAGTGACCCATGTGGGCTCTACATCCAACATTCAGTCCATTAGCTGCACTTAGAAAAATCTGACTTTTGTTCTTGAAATAGTGTGCTCCATTTTGTATTGTGAGTGGAAATAATTTCCACCACCCACCCAGAGCAAACCAGACCAGTGGGAGCCAGCAGAGCCCTGGGCTATTTGCTGTAGGAGCTGCCTACCAAAATCCTGTACAGCCCCACCAGCACAGTCATCCTTTGTCATTCACAGCCCCCCTGTCCATGCAGCTTGTAACTCAGCCTCTCGAGTTAAGAGAAATGTTCTACAGCAAGAAAGTCAGCCGTGGTCCTTTCTACTTTCAAGACATTATTTTAAGGTGTCGAAGAAGCCAGGCTCAGGAACTGTAGTCAAATAGTAGATCTTTCTAACTGCATGACTAGGAAATGGGAGGAGTAGCACCAGTCCTTCAGTGCAGGAGGAGTTCATCCCTTCCTGCAGTACAGCAGCAGCACTGTCATCTTCTCCTTCAGAAGGCTCAGAGGCACTAACTAGGAGGTAGCACTCACCTGTTTGCACCTTACCCTGCTGAGGTGGATCCAGCACACACTTTTACCTCCACTGATCATACAGAAAAAGCAGAAAAATATGAAAACATTGATGCCTTTGTTACTCCCAAACCTTTTATCTGTTCTGCAGTCAAGCTATAAAGCAAAGACTTTGAAGCAATAGCCAGTTTGTTCATTAACAAGAAGTCTCACCCAAGTTGGTTTTGCTCAGCTATGCCATGTACAGATCTGGTTTGAAGTCTTGTAGAAGGCAATGCAGATCTGACAAAGATAGAATAAATGATTTGAATTAGGAAATGTTGTGAATTGTTTAATTTACTTTGTGGAAATCTTCCTCACAGACCAAGACTAATACTGTGCCAAGAGCCTTATACACACAACACTGCAGCTCATGCTGTATCATGCTGCTATTTTCCACTGTAATTTAATGTACAGGATTTTATCACCAGTCTTTCAGGTACAGACCTCAACCAGAACAAAATGGCTTACAACATCTCTTGCTGGCAAGAGTTTAGATGTCTGCTTGAAAGGCAACTGGAGTTAAAATATGACAGGCAGCAGACTAATCTTAACCAAGGATGAAGCTTTCAGGCAGCTTTTCTCTCCCCAAACACAGTCAGCTCCTCTGGGGTCTGCTTTCCCTCTGTGTTATAAAGGCTGGTAGCAGGGTACTGATCCAGCCCTTGGGGGTGGCTCACAACAGAGGTAGTGCTGAGTGCAGGCTTAGGAAAGGGCAGCACTCTTTTGACTGAGATGAAGCTGGCTGGCTGTTATTTACTTTCTGCCTTATGAAGATATTTGCTTAAAAATGAATGCATTCATGCATTTAACCCTGTGGTAGATGGAAAGCAACTCAGTTTTTTATGAAAATAGCCCAAAATAGTTTCATTTTTGTTCAGTTTCTAAGTCTATCTAAAAGAAGACCCAGTAGAAACTAGCCTCCACAAAGTTAATCCTGAGGGAAGATGTGCTGGTTTTGCCTGGGGTAGAGTTAATTTTCTGCACAGTGGCTGGTATAGGGCTCTGTTTTAGATTTGCTGAACACAGGGTTGATGATATAGAGATGCTTTTGTTATTACTGAGCAGAGCTTACACAGAGCCAAGACCTTTTCTGCTTTCTGTAAAGGTGAGGACATTCCCCCAGTCCTGACTCTGAGTGCTCATCAACCCAGCCTGAGCCCAACATTCTGGAGCAATGTAAATGGAGGGAGGAGAGCTCAGCATGCAAAGGCTCTTTGCAAGACTACCCCAAGCTGCAGCACAGACACAAGTGCTGTCTTTGATTAGCAGGGTCAGCTCCAGTTCCTCAGTTTCAGCCTGGGAAGGGTCAGAGAGCACAGGGACATCTCCCACTGTGCTGGGCTGACACAGCCCTGACACCTCCTGAGCAAATTGCTTTGTTGTGCAAGCGCAGAACAGCAGCTTCTGCAGCTGAGGGAAATGTGCTGGGCTTGCTGCAGAGCAGAAGAAATGCAGACAAGTGCAAATGCTGTGGGTGCCTGGCAGCACATAGAATGGTGACTGCAAAGCACAGCACTGTCCTCCCACAGCAGAGATGGCAGGGTGGCACTGCACAGGCACAGAGCTGGGCTGGGCTGCTGCCAGCACAGTTCACTTGTTCTGAGGACAGCTCACACAGGGAGGGTCTGAGCCACAGCAGGCCTCATGTGGCACTCTGAGCAGCCCTGCCCTAAAAATGGGAAGCACCTCTCTAGCACTTTACTCAGCAGGCACACACCAGGCAGGATATCTATCCTGCTTGCAATGCTCTTCCTGATGCTAGACAACATCAGAGCTACTCAGCTGAAATCCAGTTTTAGTCCTTCTGCAGAGTGAGTTTACAGAAGTTCAAAAGAGAGTTCTCTATCATTGTTACAGACTTCATCTCCTGAGACAAGGTGAGGCAAGCTAATCAAAAGAAGTATGGTTACTAAAGCACAGGAGAAACTGGTGCATTGGGACTGAGGTGGTTTTCTAACTACAGCTTTGATTCACCTATTTTTCTCAAGCCTGTCTTATCTGTTAAGCTTTCTGAAGTGGTACCAATTCAATGCCTAGCTGAGCTATCAACTTTCCACTATTCCTCTTTCACTTCATGCAGCACTCAAGCCTCTACACTAAAAACACTGGCACCACATGGAGAGAATAGTTTAAGTTTAATGCTCGCTATGGCTAAGAGTCATTTATGTTAATAGACATTTTTGTTCCTTGGAATTAATCTTCCTTTGGGCTTTTGTGTTTTTTTGGTGGCATAAATCAGAACAAATTATTTCCCTTACAATTTAGAATAGTCTTGCTCAGATACTAAGAGCAGAGAAAGATAATCAAAAGCAATCAAATTACCATATCCTAATGAACTACCATTTGTCAGCTGAGCCAGGGTTACTATTTCCTTTAACATAGCAGGAAAACATCAGAGAGGCTTGAGGATGGTGATTAAAGGCAGTATGTTTAATTCTGCATTTGCAGGAGGCAACCACTTGCCTTCAAATCTACATCAATTGCAATCTCTTGTCCTTACTCAGCATTTTCATTTCAGCCTTGTCCAACTCTCCCAACACTTGCTGCTACTCCAGCCAGTTCCTGTTGAATTCCCCACTGGCCTCTGAGAGCTGGACAGAGGCTTCCCTTCATGAGCTGCAAAACTTTTCACTTTTCTTTAAATTTAAAAGAGCTTTCTGCTGTGCCACTTCCATGTCCTCTTTTCCACCATCTGTGTTCTGCCCACTCCATCTGAGGGTTCTCCCTGATTCCCTTCTCCAGATCTGGGTCCACTTTGAACAACCTTTCTGTTCAAGCAGTTGGGACAGGAAAAACAGACTCCTCTCTTTTCATTCCCCATCAGCAGTGCTTCCCCCTCTGCCCAGAAAACTGCCAGTGCAGAGCAGCCCTGTGTGCTGGGGACGAGCTGCTCTGGGCGGCACATCCTGGACCTTGGGCAGGTGAGAGAGACAACAGGAGAGCCAGGCTCCCTCACGCTGCTTCACACCTGCCCCCAGTAGAAGGCAGGTCTCCAAGGGCACATCCTGACACCTTGCAAAAAGCAGAGCAGCAGGAGCTGGGTGCAGCAAAGAGGGAAGGTCCTGGCACCCTGTCTAAAAGGATGAAGAATATCATCACTGTTAGCAAGATGGTGTTGCCTTTGTGCTGATATTTGACATACAGACCTAGCAAACAGACTCTCCAAAGCAAACAACACCCTTATTGCAAGCTGACTTCCGCAAGCTGCAATTTCCTGTCCTTGGCTGGCAGTTACAGGAATACTGTCAGTATATTCATATCAAAAAGTCCAACCAAAAAAGCAAAAAATTTAAGAAAAAGGACATTGCCAATGAAAATCTGACCTTTCTGAGACTGACAAGTACTGTAGATGTTGGATGGCTCTGCTCCTAAATACACCTGCAGTCAGCCATTAAGTATTGCACAATAAAACTGCCCCATATTGAAAGTTTTGCCCAAGCCTTAAAGGCCACCCATCCTAGAGAAGCATTTCCATTCAGCAGAATTACAGGACCACCACAGACAAATAAAACAAATCTGTTAGCAGAGAGTTAGGTGACCTTCAGGAGAACATCACCTTCTAAAAAACTTACAGATATAAAACTCAAAATAAGTGGGGTTAAAAGGCCTCACAGGCTTTTGTGTCCTTGATTGCTTCCTTTGAGCCAAGTCATGCATGGACATAAGCACTGGGCATATTAATTTCCATGAAACTCACTGTCCTGGCTGTATTTCTTACTGATTTGAGTAATTTCTTAGAATTGTTATTCTTTTAGTGATAATAATCTTGCAGGAACCCTGGCCATAGGGTAGAAGGGACCTCACAGATGACTGAAACCAGCCTCCTTTGCTTGAAATAGTGCCATATAATCCCATTCACAAGACTTGCCAACCCAGGCTTTAAACTAGTGAGGCATCCTGTTCCCTGTGCTCTGTGGATATGGCTTTCCAAGAGTGCCCTGATGCCTAACTGGTTCTCTTGTGGTTTTAGCAAGTTTTATAGAACACTTACAGTCTTTACAGCTCTACCTGCAAAGCACTTCAAAAGATTCTGTTAAGACTTACCACAGTAAACCTGCTGACTCCATAATACAAATTCAAAGTAATTCCAGGTCAAACCTTTAATCAGAGAGACCTCTATAAGCTGCTTCTCACCCTTATTAAAGAGATTTAGGAAACCATGAAGGAGGTTGGAGAGTTACTGCTGTGCCATTTAAAAAGGCTCCATTAAGATTTGGGTATTTTTATCTTTTAGAAAAAAGCATTTGCACATTATAACTCTAAGAAGACAATTATAAGAGCATTCTGAGAGTCTTTTCATTTTAACTATATGGGGGGGGGGGGGGGGGGGAAATGGCACAGCAAAGTATGGGAAAGAAAATACATTGCCTAAGCCTTTTTCTTGAATAGGATCCTAACTAGCCATGTCACAGCTGCAGTGAAGTGTCTCATGTTCCTGTGATTTATTACTATAAGGGCCACATCATCTGCCAAAGTGTGCTTGTAAGAAATTAAATGGTTTCCAAAGGAAACTTTCAAACAAGACAGATTTTAGATTTGCATTTTCACCCTGATTAGTGTCTGTGAAGCTCCTTTGAAAACTTTTGTATCAAGCATAAATATAAAATTATTTCCAAATGCAGTTTGAGTGGGGGAAGTTTTCAGGAAGGAAGCCCAGTTACCCACAGAAAGAGATTAAGAGACTGTTTCGAGGAGTGAGAAGGCAGAACAGCACTGAAAGAGAAAGGAAGTGGCTAAGTTCCAACATGCTGCGCCTTGGACCCAATTGCTTTCTGTCTAACATGATGAGTTGTTCACAGGCCTGAGTTACTCTGTTACCCTTTTAGCTTGACCATGGACAATAAGCCTCAAATCAAGTGTAAGAGACAAATTAAGGGCTTGATCCTACACTCCCAGTTCCCTTTCACTTCAAGCTGAGGAGGGAGAGCAGTATTAAGATCTATATTAATGTTGATCATGGTGTCATTCCTGATGGGCATTGATCCAGAAAAATCCCAGAAAACTCCCACAATTAGCCCAGCTACTGCAGACAGGCAATTTCAGACCACAGCAGAAAATGAAGCAGCAACATTTCCATTGATCCCAATAGCATCAGAGAACCTCAGAGTCAGCCTTTCAAGACTCTTGTTTGCACATGAGTGTTTCTGCCAATTTGTATCAAGGTCTCATTTTCAAAGCAAAATAAATTTAACCTCACAATATCTGTCCACTGATGTAAGACTGCTCTGTTTTCCTGATGTAGGTCAGCAAAAACTGAGTACATCTGTAAAGAAGTCCCAACACTTTCATCAGAAAGACTTTGGAAACATAAAATATGAATCTATTACATCTAAGATATGGAAAGAGCCAAAACAAAATAGAAATACATGGAAAAGGAAAAAGTATGTAATAATCTAAACAGATTGGCAAGCTGTAACACTGGGTATTCTCTGTAGAATGTCCAGAAATTTACTACTTTAGTAACAGGCCAAACAAACATCTTGGTCAGTCTTGACTTATGCTATATAAATTACCAAAACAGCAGCAGTGAGGAAGGACTGACATCTTGCTAGCCTGAAGAAGTGACTTGATTTACAGATGTGCCAGGAAGTTCCTGGGGGTAAATTACTGTTGTGTCAAATGACATGCACTCTGTAGAATAAATGCTTTAAATACATAACTTTAGTTCTCTAGCATCAGAATCAAAAAGCACAGATAGTTGCCATCAGAGGGGATGTAACCAGATGCAGGGAATAACCAGATGCACGAATAGATGAAAATATGTGGCTAAGAATAAAAACAGAAGGATTTTTTGAACTTGGTCTTCCTACCTTTATCTGGTAGAAAGGTTTTGCAGAGCTTCTGTAAGAGATTATTTCTGATTTTGAATTTGCAACAGCAGTTGCCCCCAGTGGCACCTCCCTATAAACCATGAATACACATTCAAGGAGCACAAGTTGCACCACCACAATACCTCAATCCATTTGCTGTAGCACCAACCTGTAAAAGGATGACACACAACTGTTCAGTCTTCTACTTGCTTCCTTTTCTTCCTCCCAAGATAAAACAAGAGTTTCATCTAAACTACTGCAATTTCCTTGGGGAGACAGGATTACATTATAATGAAGCCCATCAAATTTGTTTTAGAACTATGAAATGCTGGGATCAGGCCAAAAGAATCCCTCCAGGCATATGGCATATTTCTCTTCCTATGCATTGTATCTACAGTCTCATTCCAATACCATGTACCAAAGTCTTTTCCTCATGCAGAGAAGCCAGGTAACACAGGACAACCCACAGAGGACATTTCTGACAGATTCTCTGACAGATGCTCAAGACATGCTGTTGACACTGTATTTTTTACCTGGTTCAGATTAATAATTAAAAATGATTCAGCACTGAGAATCTTCTGACTTTGTACTGATCAGGAAAAACATGTTCAACTATGAGATGACTAGAATCATTAAAATTCTATTTCAGAGAACTGCTGTTAAGTGATAATTTTGCTCTTCAAATTGGAAGAGAGGATTAATAATTGAATCCAAAGACTTAGTTATATATATTTGGTGGGTTTGTTTCATAATAGAAAGAATTACTTGAGTAGAAATCCATTACATTTTTTAGTATTCCCATGCTAGTCTGATTCTAAGCTTTTCCATTAAGCAGCACAGTTATAATGGCATTAACTACTTAAGCAGCAAAAACAGCACATAATTATCACTTTTAATGCAATCTTTTAGCATGTGAATAGATACTGCACATCACTGACAATTCACATTCCTAAACAGATTCTTCTATTCTGTCATAGCAGCTTCACCTCCTCTTGTATTGATATAACTGATCCAAGCATGTATAATTTTTTCCTCAATTAAAATTCCTCAGATTAATGAGATAGCAAATTTAAATCCAAAGGTGTAGCAATCAGCTACTGCTTTATTTACCTTCAGATAGATGTTTAGATATGAGCAGGAACTAGGGCACAATTACCCATGTACCAGCATATCAGCATCTCAAACCATGTGTGTACTCTCCAAATTATGAGTATGTTAGATATTGCACATATTAAAAACAAAAGTCCCACATAAAGAGTATAAGGTATATGGAAGCTCTAGAGAAATTAGGGGAGAAGAGAGAAGACTATGCAGCACATACCATCCCATAATTTTCTGCAGAAGGCCTTTTTCAAATAATCCCAGACTGACAACACTAAGCTCCTTAAAGATGCCACAAAATCACTGCATCACTGTTTCATGCATTTTCTTTTAAAGGCCTATTAAGAACCCATTCCTTCTAATAGAATGGTATTTTCATCTCAACTTTTTTTTTCTTTTGGGATCGTGAAAATAAGATTTCCCTATCATTGCCTCTTTTTTTTTTTTTTCTGTTTCTATTTGATCAATGATGATTCATTTTTTCCCGTGCTTCTAAGAGAGTTGACATTAAAATGCCTAGTTTATATTCTCTTTCTGTTGTACTTTTGCATTGGAGCCACTCAGAATGATGTCAGCTCAGCTCTAGGCATTGTCTCTGATAGTTCAATTCCAGCTGAATTGCTGGAGCCAGCAGGACATTAGCATTCACTTGATTGATTTAGCACACTCAGAGAATGAGTTTTGTATTCAGGGACACACATGAAAAACTGAAGAAATTATAAAGCAGTCTCAAGTTCTTTTAGAGTCACATATCTTTTCCTTCTCACATACCTTCCTGTGCTTGAGGGCACCATCTAAATAACAGCCATTTCAATGCCAAGCCCTTCCCTGACAGTGTTCATGGAAGAAAGAGGAGAGAAAAGCAATTTAAAACTTGTTTAACATAGTTCATCAATTTAACAGATTTCAAGTCTAAAAGATCATATTATGCATTACCTCCTATAAATACAGGAGAATTTCAACTGTAATTTCCACATTTTGTCCAACAATTGGAGAGAACACTTTTTCAAAGGTAAATACTTCAAACTGAATTCTGAAATAAGTATTAAAAATATAACACTTGATGGCTTTAAAACTTTCTTCCCTTGTCCAGTGCCTACCTTTATGACAAGGTTTTGGTGTTGTATGTGACTCAAAATGCACATGACCTACAAAGAGTTTGTGTCTTTTCAGATTCCAGATTCTTAAATCTGGAAAACTGAAGTGAAAAAGAGAATGCAGGCCAAAATTTTCAGAAGAGGTGGCTAAAGTTTGGCTCAGGAATCCATCTGCCTCAAAAGAAATGCTGAGCTGAGCAGGTGCCTGTGAACTGAATGAAGAAATATGGCTTTATTTTCCTGCAAACTAGAATCTCCACTTCACTATTTTATGACTTCAAAACAGAGATTCCCAAACTTTTCAACAATAGGACTGAAGACCTCAGCAGATATGTTTGTTCAATTACACACTTTATGGGCTGCATGAAATGACTGGAAGGGCCATACTGTAATAGAACATAGCTGACCTCTTCTTAAAAGTCCTTTTCCTGCACCATCTCTGTTGGCTCCAATGGGTGTTCAGCTACTCAAGGTGAGTTTGCAGCCTTCAGACCACAACCATACTTGATCCCTTTGACAGGACCCTTCACCTCCTGATACTTCCCCCATGGCTAAGCTAGGCCAGAATGGTTTGTCTTGGGATGAATTACCTCAGCTGAAAACACCTTCAGCCAGCGATAAACATCCTTCCTTGAGTGGTGGGAAAGGATAAGCCAGAAATATATGACTGAGAGACAAGCACTTTTTACAGCTATAAAAGACCACTATGATTTTCATGAAACCAGAAATCTCCTCTACACTCTCAGCGTGTGTAGAAAGTTCTCCTCGATGTGGTGACATTCACATCGAGATACTTCCCTGGGATTCAGAGGAATTAGGAGACTCTTTGCACACCACCATAATTTGTTGGTAAGTGACATTGGCTCTAATCTATACTGTTTCTTTGCTAGCTGTAACATAGATACCTTTATTACTGTGCACTGTATTTTTATCTAGTAGTAGTTCTTTTGTTTATTCTGTGTTGTAAGTAAATCTGTTAAAGCCTTGAGTGTGCTTTCCTTATGTCTATTCAATAAATAATTCATGTTGTAATAAGCCTGATTGGTCATTATTAAGGACTTGAGAGAGAGTGGGTTTTGGGGTGTTGGCTGCCTCAATAAAGCCACTGTCTAGTACCAGAGAGCTGAGCAAAGGCAGGGACTTGTCTAAAGTCTCCCCTTTCATTCATTACAACTTCCCTCTTCTGATGCAGTCAAATGGACAGGTAGAATTTGTGCATTTTCCAGTAGATTCAGCATTATAAACATATGGATGGTGTGACAACAACATCAGCTGTCCCAGTTCAACCTCACCTTTGCATTTCTCTTAATTCCAACAGTATCTCCTAATTAGGGGTTCTTTCTCTATGACATGTAGCTCAACTGGTGTTTTAACTGCTCAGAAACACCTGCAATAGCTCTCCCTGGCTTCAGTTACCTGTTCTGAGTGCAGCTGCAGGCTCCAGCCCAGCCTCCCCCTGCACACACACATAACAGGAAGACAGATGGGTCTGGACACTCATTTGTGATCATTAACAAGCAGTGCCTGTAAAAGATGACAAGTCATGTGTCAGCTGAAACATTTCACATTAATTGGAACAAAGTTCCTATCAAATATATTTTGATAATAGCCAATCTCTCAAGCATATTTAGCGCCACACAGCAAGAATATGTTTGATGTCTTTCCTTGGAGGCAAGAAAGAGAACCAGAAGGCAAATGCAGCTACAGGCAGTGAAGAAAGACAAACAGAAAATAACAAAAACACAGTTCTGTCTCTGGAGATAAGCAATGAACCATGGAGCCTATCAGCTCTGTCAGCAGTGTAGATCCTGACACAGGTCTGTGGGTTCCAAAGGCTGCTATTGTCCCAGAGACACTATGAAGGATCAGTAGGAAGTAGGAGATGATGTTGCAGCCAATGAACATCTCCATGGACAACGAGTCAGTACTCAAAGATGAAATCTGGCAATACTCTCTATGAATACAGGAGTGCATGTTTTAATACAAAGCTAATGCAAGGCCGTTTGCAGTGATCTTAGAGGAGTCGGTTCTCCTGTTCATTCCTATACGTGACAGAGCATTTCCCTTGACTTTCCTCACTTAACTTCCATGTTAGGGCTGGCCCTTTCTCAGTTACAAGATTTGGTTGGTTCCCAGCTAATGGCAGAGTCACTTCAAATACTTGAATAGCTCAAATCCCCTGAAGTTCTTAAGAATAGTTTCTTGCAGTAATTTGAGATGAATAGTTAACAAGACTATGTGTCTGTCTAAATGAGCTCCAAAATACTTCACAATAACTGTGGTGAGACCTTATGCATTACTATGGCATTTTAGTCTTTTTAACACCAAGCAACAGCTTCAGAAGCCAAAGAGTCTCTCTGGGTTTGTAACATGCTTTCCATGCTGCTTAGACTTTCTCTTCACTGATCTACTGCTGGATATAAGCAATGTTGAAAAGACATTAAAGCAACAGTCAAGACCTGTAGCTACATTAGTCATTCTGTCAGACAGCTGGAAAGAACCTCACTGAAGTTAAGCAGGAAAACAATTTGTTGAAGCATCTGCTGAAGCAGTGAGTCGCAACTCATTCAAATCTCTCTAAAGATCAAGCAACTGCTGAAGCCCTGAAAGCCACAATTGATCCTGCAAACAGGGGATACTAAAAAAAGCTTTGAACTCATCTCTAGTCTCTGGTATGTGATAAAAACCTGACTGTCCACATATTTATTCCTTTAAAGCAGTCAGGTGGGGAAATACAGGATGAGTGACGTTCCCCTACCTGTACTAGCTGACAGCAGTGCTCTCCTATCTTTTTTTTTTTTTTTTTCCAAGAAGCAGGTGGGAAAAGGGAGCACACTGTTGTTCTGTGATGCTCGTTCAAATCAGGTGCCAACTCCAAGTTCTTGACAGCTGATGAAAAAGATTCTGACAATCTGGAGATGAGAACAATTATCACTGAAGGAAATAAAAGGCTGTATCAGTTGTAAATAAGGTTTTTGGTTTATTCTAAATATTAACTAACTTTGTGTGTGTTGTGCTGTCTGCCAGGGAGGCAGAGCAACAAGTGAAATGTGCCATGCTTTAAGCACAGTTTATTGTATTGGTTAGGAAATTTATGGCAGTATCTCTGGGATTTGTCCCTGGATATACCTGAAATACTGATATACTTGATATATATTTGATCCCAGATATACTTGGATGTATTTGATTTGATCCTGGATACAGTTTTAGGCCAGTTCTGCTAGTGAGGTGGATGGACAGAGAGACTGGGACAGGGGCAGGGGACTGAGTAGGGAGAGTGACATTTGTGAGAGGGAGCGACACTTGTGACACTTGTGGCACTGTGACGGGATAAAAACCCAGGGGTTGCTTAACGGGGATTCTCCTCGGAGAACCAGCTCGAGCTGTTTAGGTGTTGCCGTGCCGGGAATAAATCCCTTTATGGGACGGGACATCGGAGACTGAGCTATGGGAAACGTGCGGTCGAACCGGTGGGGAAGCCTGGTGTGACTGCGTGAGTGCGGTGTGTGGGGAGCCAAGCGGGGCACCCGGCCTGTCCCTGGGGCCGCCGTGAAAAGCCTTCTGTCCCAGCAGCGACTGTCCCTGGCGCTGGGACCGTGACTGCCAAGGCTCAGACCAGTCCGAGTGGGAAGGTTCGCTAACCCCTGCGCTGGCACAGCAGGGCCCGCGCCTGTTCCCCTTCCTGAGGGGAGCTGAGGGAGGCAGGGCCGTGAGGGAGGCAGGGCCGCGCGCGCACCGCCAGGCGGCGCCCCCGCCCCGCCGAGCCGAGCGCGCGGAGCCCAGGGCGGCCGCGCGGCGCTTCCGGCGGCGCAGGAAGGGGCGGTGCGCGCGGCTCCGGTGAGCGGCGGGAGCGGCCGGGCCGCGGCCGGGGAGCTCGGGGAGCTGCGGCGGTACCGCGGGGGCCGCGGGTCGGGGAGTCTGGGGAGCTGCGGCGGCTCCGGCACCGAGCGCCGTGGAGCGGGGCAGGCGGGGACCGGGCTCCGGGAGGGCTCCCCGCGGGCCGCGTCAGCGCCCGAGCCCGTCCCGCCGCCTCTCGGTGCTGCGGGCGAGGAGACGGCGGGGCCGGGGCCGTGCGGTCACGGCAGCGGAGAGGGGCCGGGGCACAGGGCTCGTGTCGTACTGTTACCGAGAGCTGCGACCGGGAACCTGGATATCGCCACAGCTTTCACCAGCCTCGTCCCGGTGCGGGAGATGAGGGAACTGCAGCGCGGTTTAGAGATTGCGGACTGCATTAGAACCGTATAGAACCTGCACTAGTGCACTTATTCCTGTGAGTTCTTACAGTGCGTCTCTTTTCTAGGAAAAATGATTTCTGAAAGCAGCTCCTTCATCAAGGGTGTGGTGCTTGGAGGAGTTTTCTGCATGTTGGTTACGCTCCTCGGACACATTAAGGTGGGCCACGGGACCAAAGCACATCACCATGAGCATCATCACATCCAGGCTCCCAACAAGGAAGATGTCTTAAACCTCTCAGAAGGGGAACGTGTGGAGCTTAGTAAAAACATCAATGTGTACTGTATCATCCTTGTCAAACCAAAAGATCTGGGGCACTGGGCTGCAGCAAGGGAGACCTGGAGCAAACACTGTGACAAGGCAGAATTCTACAGCTCGGAAAAGGTCAAAGTGTTCGATTCTGTGGCCGTCAACACAAACGATATGTGGGCGATGATGCGGAAAGCTTACAAGATCGCATACGAACGCTATAAGGATGAATTCAGCTGGTTCTTCCTTGCATATCCAACAACATTTGCTATAATTGAAAATCTCAAGTATTTCTTACTGAAAAAAGACCCCTCTCAGCCTTTTTACATAGGCCACACTGTGAAATCTGGTGACCTTGAGTATGTAGATGGCGAGGGAGGGATCGTCTTAAGCATTGAGTCGCTAAGACGCCTCTCCCGTGTTCTTGATGACCCTGACAAGTGCCCAGAGCAGGGAGGTATGATTTGGAAACTGGCAGAGGACAAACAGCTGGCGATCTGCCTGAAGTACGGCGGCGTGTTCGCCGAAAACGCCGAAGATTCCGAAGGGAAAGACGTCTTCAACACTAAATCCGTGGGGGCGCTCATCAAGGAGGCCATGTCCACGCACCCGCAGCAGGTGGTGGACGGCTGCTGCTCCGACATGGCCATCACCTTCAGCGGGCTGGCCCCCAACCACATGCACGTGATGATGTATGGCGTGTACCGGCTGCGGCCCTACGGCCACTCCTACAGCGACGCCCTGGTGTTCCTGCCCCCTCCGGGCTCCGACAATGACTGACGGGGGCCTCAGGGAAGGAGGAACCCTGGGGTGGCTCTTCTCACAACACACAGTGGTACTGACACGTTCTGGTACTGGTGTACAGGTTCTTTTGCACATTGAGGGTTGGGAAAGCTCTTCATTTTAAAAGTGGAAGGAGGATTTTTTTCTAAATCTTTTATAGAGAAATGCTTTTGACAGTGCTGGAATGAAATTATAAAAAGAAGATGTTAATGTTTATTATAAACGGAAATTAAGTTTATAGGGAGGGTTTGTACATGTAAATATTTATTAATGAAAATGAAATGGACTTTAGTCTACTCTTAAAAATATATTTTTGCAAGACTTTGATTATTTCAGTTCTTCCAGGCATTTCTAGAATGTCTTTATATCTTTCTAAGTTGTACCAATAAAACTGACTACAGATTCAGTCTCAAAGACTGTAACTTTCAGCTATTTCTTTTACACTCAATACACACTCAATATCTTGAGCTTATATAGCACCTTCCACCTCATGTACAGCCTTCTAACAGCAGGAAGCAAGGTGACAAGAAATCTTGCAGCAGAGTAATATCAAGTGCCCTTTGGACTACTGTTTCTAAGCAGACAAAAGAGAAAGATAAACTGTATTTGCATAGGTATTAACACGGTCAGGGAGTCTGTTAGCACAAGATCATTTGCTCATTTAAAATTTCACTCCGTCTATAAGCATGTTAGAATAAAGGTTCAGTATTATTTTTACTCCTGTTAGTGGATGCTAATAGTGTTGACAAGGAAGAATTTGGTTAATTGTCAGTACAGTTTGGTGTTTGGTTTGGGTATTTTCATGCTCTTTTTTTTAACAATAGAGGGCACTCAGTTTTACACAAGTTGCTGGGTCACACTCCTATCCACCCACAGCCTGTGTAAACAAAGAGCACTTCAGTACTTACTCCATTTAGAATTCAGTGACCTGACATGGGTGTTTCAAGACTTGAGGAAGGTACTACATCCATCTGTTACATCTGTGATTGTCACAGGCTTTGTTGGTATTACAATATTCATAAAACACAGGAGCAGACTGTTCTCTCAGCTTTAACCAGCCAGTTGTAACACCCTGCTCTGAGCTGCAAGTGGGCAGGTGGGGAAGTGAAACAGCTGTTTCAGAGCTGATGAGAATATCCACATCTTGGGTTTTTTGTTTTAAGCATCAGGTTTTTGACAAGACAACTGCTCAGACCCTCATACAGGCTCCCACAGCTCAGCAGCTTTTTGAAAGGTGAGACAAGAAGCACCTGCTCATCCCCTCATCAGTCAGAGCTCAGCTGACAGCAACAGAATTGCTCCCAAAACCCAGGTAAAACTTGTACTTTTGATGTTTTGCTAATCTGGTTTATAAATTAAGCCTTATTTGAGTTGTATCTCCTTACAGAATAATACAGCTGCAAAAACTTTGACAAAACCAGATAAAGCAAGCAAAACTTTCAGTGTTTCTGATTATTAAAAACGGTTCTGACCCCCCTGCAGCAACAGCAATCATAGGAGAATGAGAGTGAACAATTCCAACAAGAAAAAAATCTTATTTGTCACAGATTTGAGGTGCTGTAGGACAACAGGAAGAGATAAGATGAAAGGAAACCACAAAAAGCAAGATTAGCTCATTTTACACAAAAAAACCTCACCAACACTGAAGCATTAAGTGATTTCCCATAGTACCAGAAATCAATACATTTACAATGAAATCTTTAAGATGCACAGAAATGTTCACCAGCATTCTGAAATTCTGAGGTATGATCAGAACTCTTTCTGCAACACTGCTTAAATTTTGTCTTCCTACATTGATAGTTTCAGATTTACCCTGTCATTTTCAGAGTCTTGTAAATAATTGTACAGAATTTTAAAAGCAGCATTCCTTCTGCCATGATTTAACTTGGCTTTAGAATCAGCTGGAGAACACCTTGGCTACTATCATCTGTAAAGGTCCAGGGTGGGGAAACCAAGCCTGCAGAACAGCACCACAAGGCACTGGCACACCAAGTTACATTCTGCTGCTGTAAAATTCATGTGTAAGAATGAAGACTTGAAATATTAATAAATGCTTCCAGAGACAGTTATGAGTGGTAGACCTTAAAAGTTTCCTTAATTTATTACAGTATTTCATTTTTCCATAGGCATAGCTTTGGGTATGCTGAACAAAGGACTGGGTTATCCAGACAGACACACAGTGCTCCTGAACCCCTTCTGTAGCTGTACAGAGACATGTGGCAGTGTGCACAAGCTGAGAGCTCTTCAAGTTCCACCTGAAAAAGTTGCTCCTGGCTACACTGAAAAACATGTTTTGCTGTCATGCCTTTATTTAACAGTGCTTTTGTTTCTGCTCCTAAAATAAGGCGGCACACAGGGAGTAGAGAGCATCAGGCACCAGGGGGGCACACACTTCACTGGCAGTGTGCCCACCAGAACTACAGACTCCTCTAGAAGGAGAGCAGTATCAAAATGTTGGCAGGTAGAAATCTGAACATACGTCTTCAGATATGAGCCACCACAAAAGAATTTCTAATCCACATATCAGTCTGAGTTCATAAATCCTATACAGATAAATGCGTATTAAAAAGAGAAAATCCTTAAGTAAAATGAAGTTAATGCTCCTAATAAGTTAAAAAATAATGTCAAAAAACCTGATTTCTCCACATTCAAGAAACTAGGTAGACTAACAAGATGTCAAGAAAAAATATGAAATGCTTCAGAGGTTTTGTAAACCATATTTATATTTCACACACACTTTATATTATGCTTTTAGAAGAGCACAAAAATGTAAACATTACTTGGCTTTTTCCTCCTTTCCACTTGAAATAGTCTACTCACAGTCCATGCAGAATCTTTCATCAAATATCTTCAGTCACTGAAGACTCAGGTTTAAGACAAAACAAAATAACTGTAATAAAACGAAATCTAGAAAACTATTGTAGCCTAACAGTACTTTTGCATTCAACTGATTTATTTAGCATAGCCACAGAACAAAATAATTTGTACATTCAGTCACATTAAAAACAAGGAATTACAAAGCAGTCCACATTTAATCTAAGTGCATTCCTTTGGAGTAACAGTTCCTGTTGTTTCACTTGTATGTCTTCATATGCCAAAGGCCATCATTTAAATAGTGGATATTCTCAATACCAATCCCTTTGTTGACCTTCTCACTGTAGGAGGAAAAATATACAGCAGTATTAGTTAGGTTAAATATGAGAGCACTACAAAATACATTATTTCAAGTAGAAACTGCAACATTTGTCAACTGGAAGGGGAAAGCTACCAATCACAAAGTCATTGTCTTCCACAGCAGGTGGACAAGAAACAATATTTGTTATTACATGTGCCCACACTGCTGACTGATAAGAGGACAATATTTGCCTTCCACGTTTTTTAAACAGCTTTCCACAGCATTTTTACTACTTCTTTGTGGGACACAGCTCTTCAGACAACACTTCCGCTACTTTTCTCCATTTTACCATTTCTCCATCAAAGTAGCACAGCACCTCCAATTGTGCACCTCCCCTCCAAGCACAGGATGTGGTACAAGATGACTGGAATGCAGAATCTAACAAGTTCTGGTTCCAAGTGTGCCAATGACACAATCAAATGCAGGTGAGCTGCCTCACTTCTAGTTGCAGGTCATCTACCCACTTCATAAAGAATGAAAAGTGCTAAATTTATGTGCCAAGGACTTTCAGCTTGTTAGAGACATGCTATCCTCCATAGTATTGACTATCTTTTGAGTCATGTCATCTTTTAGAAATTAGTGGTTTCTGTCTGTTTATTTTTCCAATTAAAAAAAAACCACCAATGAACTAGTTTTGCCATAATAAAAAAAACAAATCTCTTTTTGGGAGTGAGAACAAGTTTCATTCCCGTGGAGAATATAATTTACTCTATTTACACCAAGTGTTCTATTACCTACACAACCTGTCCAAAAGTATCAGGAAGGGAAATGCTGCTAACACAATATTAACACATTATATGTAGTAATTACACCAAGAGATTGAAATCCCACTGCCTAAACCAGAAAATTGTGGAACATTGTCACACAAAAAAAGCAGCCAACAGGATGCAGAGAGGAGTATCACTTCATTTTCCTCTCCAGTTCATGTTGCTTCTCCCAGGAACAGGATATTCAGCTGCAAGGCTGGTGGATTTGAAGGTAGGTATACAAAGGACCTTGGTTTGCAATGATCACAGTGTGACACTGCTCTCTTAGGACTGGGACACGGGTAGCTTTTCTTTCTACTTGCTCTTGGAGTCTTTTGAAGCACCACAAAGAATCCTGAAGAACAGAATTCCTCAACAGCTACAGCAGGTCCAAATCCAGGTTTCTGCAGTCCCACTCCATCCCTGTCCTCCAAGACATTCCCCCCTCTCTGCCTCGTGCTACTATTACGACTTAGGACAGGCTTGTTGAGAATTACCCAACTAAAGAAAGTGACTTGTTTTCACCAAAAAAGCTTTCTCACTGCCCCAAGTGACAGGTCTGGAAACCAACACAGACCAAACCAGCTGGGTGCACCTCATCCTACAAGATGTTAATAGAACTTAAAATGACAAAGTGATTTAGCTACTTATGATTTAGCACTATCTGAAAGCCAAGAACAACTAATATCCATTTCCATTTTCTGTATCTCTTTTCCTTCTCAAACAGTTTTCTGTTTATCACTCTAAATTTCACAAGAGGTTCAGCTAAGTTAGTCAGCACATCAAGCAGGGATGCTGGGCTGCTGTGGGTACACCCTGAGGAAAAAGAGCAGGCCACAGAGAAAAAAAAGCCTGGACAGGCAACCAAGATCCAGCAGGACTTGAGTCTCTGCAGACAAAAATCTCTTCAATGTTTTCAATCCTCTCAAATCCAAATTACACCTCTTGCCTAGCCCAGGTAGTACTCTGTACTCAACACATGCTGCAACAGCAGTGCAGTAACCCTGACAGTGGTGCTTATCCTCCAAACTAACACAAGAATAATAACATGGACAGGTTATATTTCAGCTTTTAAAACACTTACATGTCCTCAGCTGACATCTTCATTACTCCCACACATAATGCATGTTGTTTCCCCTCTGCCATAATTGCCTACAAATTACTGCTAAGGAAAATAGAGTTCTTTTTAAACTATTTCAGAAAAGTCAAAGCAATATGAAGAAATTACTTCCAAAAATACTTTCAAAAGCCAGTATTGAACTTTTAATCTTTTAGTAATTCTAGAGTTCCAGTTCTTAAAGATAAGCAAAACAATGCACTGAATTTAACAACTGAATCAGTGTGCAGAACAAAGCATGCATTTATGAACTTGGAACAGCAATTACAGAAAAAATCTCCCAGTGCTAAATTTCTCCCTTTGTGCCTAACACAGAGATGACAGTCTCTGCCTTTCTGGAACAAAACAGCACATGTTTGTGGGGCCATTTTAGATTCCAAGGCACAGAAGAATTGAGACACCAATTTAAAAACCACAAGTATTGAAATCACGTGTCCTTTTCAGAGCTTAGCAACACATGATGTTCACTGCTGATCTTTTCCTATAGCATCCAGCTAACAACAAAAGCAGCACAGCTTGGTGCTGTAAATGCTGTATTTGTTCAGGGTTCTTTTCTCAGTAAGATAAGGAGTGAATTAGCACACTTTCTTCATTTGACATACACTAACTTCATCAGACACAGAGAGCGAGTCCTGACTGCAGTAAAGTTGATCCTACTCACCTTTCCTAATTCCCTAAGAATAGGAGAGAATTCTTCTGAAGGGAATACATGATTGACTAAGGAGGCAGGGCACAAATATCACTGCACCTCAGCTACTTTTACCATCCTGCATAAAATCACTAAGGAGCTCCACTTACCAATGAGATTAATGCAACAGCAGCCCACTCAACAGTACAGCAGGAATAGTTATGTGGTTTGGAACGTACAGTAAGTGAAAAAAATATTAACAACTTTAACCTTGCCAAGCAATATCTAAACCTCCGCAGCTCCTTTCTGATTATTAGTTATTTCATGAAATCCAATTAAAACTCAAAGTAATACAGATAATAATCAATTGAGAACTCATCTCACAGTGAGCAATAATTCAGATTTAAAAAGGATACAACAACAGTGTCAACAGCAGCAGGGTAAAGCTTTGCTCCAGGAGATGTCAGGCCAGGGCACATTATATTAGCTCCACTCAGGACAAATTTAATGGCGCCTTTATCAACCTGCTGATGCGGGAGAATAAATGGGTCTAGGAGGGGAAAGACACAGCATTGCCATTAATACAGCACCAGACAACATGAACAGCTCATTGTAAAGTCAGTTTAAACAGGGCAGTGAGATCTAGAGTGTCCTGCAAGGGTAGAAGTATGAGAAACAATTACCAGAGCTCCTGCTGGGTGGTACTGTCCCAAAGGGACACAAATATTGACCCCAAAGGACACAGGTACTGACCCAAAAGGACACAAACACTGTTCTCCCATTTTGCATCTTTTATCTGAGAACCAAAGGTATTCCAGCACTTCAGGCTATGGCTCCTGCACACTCTCAGACCCACAGACTAAGCACAGACTAAGCAATTTTCCCCTAGGACAAACAGCCACACAAGAGCCCATCCTAAGAGATCTTAAAACCAAGGGGTCTTAAATCCTGTAAATTCCACATACTCTTACAAATTACTCCAATATGCAAGGAAAACCGTTTAACATTAACAGAACAAAAAAGGCAAACACAGACAAAGTTCATGAAAGCTGTCAGCTCTCCAAGCCATCCTTCAAGGGCAGGCACACTCCTGAAGCATTTCCAACACTGAGATCTGACTGAATAATGTTCTTTGGGATTCAAAACAGAGTAACACAATCAAGCAGAACAGCAAGAAAATATTGCAAGAGCGAATTGTGAAAAGTAAAAAGCATGCAGCCTAAGTTTCTACAGGAGACAGATATACATCATTAAACTCAGGAAGACAGAATATTTTTCTAGTAAGAACTTACAAGTATTTGTATAATACAAAGACTTGAAAGAAAAAAGACAGGGACCAACAATAACAAACTTATATCTCTGTTCCAAGAGAGCCTTTCAAGATTTTTTACAGAGTTTTACACAGCTTAATTCTTACTTAAGTTCAGATTGCTTAGCATATAGCATGGAGGCAATTAGCATAGACATGTGAAACAGAAAATTAATAAATTCCAGTTAAGAAAGCATACTGTGTCTTTAACATATTCTGGAACATGCATTTGCATGGAATATATGGAATGGAGGCTCTTTTTAATTTGTTTCTAGAGATGTCCTGTGGAATCACACTGTCACCCTGCTCTTCCCAGCACAGCCCCCCTCAGAAAACTTACATTTGTGAAGCAACCTTAGCGTCGGGTAAAAAATCCCTTCTCTTTGCCTGAAGAACAGCAACTCCCCATTCACAGTGAGGATTTCTATATGTTCATGACTGCAAGATTAAAAAAAAAGAAAATCCAAGAGCTACTTAACCCTTCTACACTTGAACTACAGTATTTTACTTAATGGCGTCTGGTCTATCTTAGCACCTGAGAATAAAAACAGTCAATTAGCAACAAAATTTAAAACCAAAAATATTATCTTTTTTTATGACTTGTTCTTCAGCAGTGGTCTCCTTCTTCCCCCTTGGAGAAAAAAGAAACCTACTGACCAAATACACAAACTGCATTTCCTTGGCGCTGCTTTTTAAATGCAATACAAAGAGCAAATAATGAGGATTCAGCAAAAATGTACTACCCTCTATTTAAAAAAAAAGTAAAATAATCGAGATAATACATGGAAGCCCAAAAATAGTACAAACTGTTACTGACAGGAATCCAAACAATTTTGAGCTTCCATGTGCATAAAGCTGAATACTTCCCTTCAACAACAGGCTGATCCTTGGAGAGACCCTGAGTACACTGCACATTAGCTACTAGGAAGCATTTTTAAGTTTCTCAAGCATCCTACTAGCATGGGCCTTTAAAGCATAACTTTCTAACTAGCTATTAAGAGATGATGGACGCCTATCAAATGTGGTAGGTTTATTTACTGTACAAAGGAAACATACAAAGGAAGCAATCCTAGCACCTTGAAAGCAAAGTTGAAGAGAAGAGATACTTACCATCTTACTATTTTGACTGGATCTTTCTTTGGCATGATTTGGTTTAGCCATGGTTCAATAACAGGAAATTGGTCTATCAGTTGATTCTTGATACCTTTAATAACTGAAGTCTTCAGCTGGATACAGTTTGATACATTCTCCTTTTCATCAAATCTGTCAAATGAAAGTGTTTTAGAAATGCAGTTTGTTCCTCAAAAGATGTATTTTTCAGTAGCTATCTTCAGAAGTGTTTATAGATTCACTATAGAGGTCTAACAGCAGACTGACTGTCCAGCTTTCAAATGCAGGATTTCATTAATGTTAAATTTGTCCCTGGGGAACACCTGGGCTGGGGGAAGGCAGGGGGTCCTCCCTTTGTAGCCTGTCTTCACCCCTAAACTTTTCGTACGGCCACAGCGCGTGTTCAGCGTCACAGATAAACCCCGGCCCATGGCGCTATTTTACCCAACTCCAAGAGAACTATGCCGGCAACACAAACACCCACAGCCCTGCTCCGAGGCGAACCCTCCACGTCCACCACAGAAACACGACCGGCGCTCTGTACCAGCCCAAGTTGGGATAAGTTAATGACTCAGCTCCATTTACCGAGCGAGTACCCAGGGCAAAGCCGAGGGCTGCGGACGGCGGGGCCCGAGGAGGCCGCGGGGCCGCTCCCGCCAGCGCAGCGCCGAGCCCGGGGCTGAGGGGGCGCCGGGCCCGGGGCCGAGGGGGCGCCCGGTCCCTTCCCTTCCCTTCCCTTCCCTTCCCCTCCCTTCCCTTCCCTTCCTTCCCCCGCGCCCCCAGCCCGGCCGCACTCACTTCTTGAACATCCTGCGGGCGGGCAGGCCGGGCCGGCGGCGGGCGGGCAGCCACAGCCTCGGCGCTGCTCACACGCGGCTCCGGCCAGGCCGTGCCTCGCTCCGCGCCCGCCGGAAGCGCCGCTCCATCCCCGCGGAACGGGCGGGGCCAGCCGGCAGCGCCGGGGCGGTGCCTGCGCCGCCCGCCTCGCATCGCCCCCTGCCCGCCGCTGCCCCCCGCACAACACAGTATTATTGTTATTATTGTTATTATTGTTATTATTATTGGGCTTTCACAGCCACCGGCTGCCTGGTACTGACAGGCACGGCGCTGTTTCCCAGGTAATAGATCGCTTTTTGGTAAAATAAGAAGAGCGAAGTGCTAATAGCTACTGGCTTCATTTAAACACAAAATATGTTTAACTGGACAAAACACAGCCATCTTCAAACTAGCAGAGCAGAAGCTATCCTCGCGACAGCTTCAGAGGACACAAGATACTGTCAACAGCATTCTGGGGGGGAAAAAATAGAGTTCTTGTCAAATAGCCGGTACTGGAGCTGGGCAGGGAATCAGGCCCAAGTGACAGTGCCACATCTTCAGGGTGGGGAGGGAGCAGAAGCCTGGCTTGTAGAGATCTCATCCAGACAGATGGATTCTGGTGGAGAGAGCCATCCATAGTGTTTTTTAGAATCAAATTAGGTTTTGCCATCACGATGCAGCAATTGTGAATAGAAAGGCATAGGCAGGTAGAATTCACCACACTGCTTTTTCACTCTTTGAGAAGCAGACCTGTGTTTGTTCTTTAGGCTCGTGTTTGCTATATAAACAGACATGCAGGTGATTACCCAGTCTCTTTTTAGAGTCAGGGAAATGCCATGATTGGCATAAAGGGGAGGGAGGAGAGGACATAAAACACCAGGTTACCATTGTGCTAACAAACGAGTTCTTTTTTCCATACAAAACAATTTAATCACCTTTGATACTATAACACGTAATTAAAATCTAATACTTAAAAGTTACATCAGCCAAACAAAGTAAAATCAAGCTTTATACATGGTATCATTCAAACAGTGCAGTACAGCTTTGGAAACAAACACACTAATAACTTTTTAAAAGGATAGGAATTAACTATAGCATTACATAAATAGTCAAGCATTTCATTCATGAATGCCACCTTCATCTACTTTGTAGCATCACTAAAAATACTGAGTGATGATCAAGAAACACAGTGACACTGCTAATCCCCAGGATTAGAAAATAAAAATGGAAGTTAATCACACTGACAAACTATTCCATATGTTCTGGTGATCCTCAGAAAAACTTTCATCAAATAATACTTTGCTGTGCAAACAACATCTTTTAAAACTGTAATGAAAAATTCATCATATCCTACCTCAAATGATAGAAACACAAGGTAAACTTCTACCCTTCTGAGAAAGACAGCACATCTCACTGAAGTCACCTGAGCCACTGGTTTCACACCTGTCTAAAACAGCAAGATTAGGCCCAAATTTTCAAAAATTGCCTTTGTCAAGAAGAAGGTCTTACCTCTACACTTCTGCTACCTTAAAGCAGTGTTACTGTTCAGCCTCAACATCAAAAGGCTGGAGACATTTGCTCTGGTTGCAGGGTCACTTTTAAGTACCAAAATTTAAAAAGCATGGTACCTGGACAAGACTGACAAAGCAAGGGGAACATCCAGCAACTGCCCTGACAGAAACCACACCTCAGGATGACATGCTAAATAGAAAGGACTTAGGATTTCACCCCTCCCATAAGTATTGGTAGAAAAGGGGGGAAAATCCATCACATCTGGCTTCTTCCTGGATCCCCAGAACTAACATTACCTTGCCTCCATCTGCTCTCTTATATCCAAAAGCCAAATATTCTAACTGATGGGACAAAGTCATTGACTGTCAAAACCAAAGTGAAGCTTTGTTTTGCTGGGGTTTTTTCAAATGTACTTTTCTACACATTACAAGCATGACCTTCCTGGCCTCAGGAGTTGTCTGACAGTGAGTCTGTCATAAAACATACTCCAGAAGAGCCTCAGTAACATTGCATTCCTATCTCTATGTACCAGTTTCTGTCAAGTTGCTGTCATCTTTTCCTATCCAACATAAAAGTGCCACTAGACTTCCCCTGAGGGAAGTCTAGTGCTGAGGAGCTCTGATGTCTGGTGTATGAGGTGTGTGCTCTGAGCTGAAGTCCATGGAGAATCTCATGGATCAAAACCTCATCACTTGGTTTCTTACTTTTTCCACAGCCATTTGTCAACAGTGTTTGAATCCTAACAACATTCCTGGGGAGTGTATTGTACCTTTGGTAACAGATCCACCAACATCAAAAAAGAGACTCTAAAGGCCTAGTACTTCTGTTCTTGTTTCTAAAAGTTACAAAATAAATAAAACAAAAGCAAACCATAGGCTGTAGCCCAGTACAAGCCCGTATGTATGAAAATCATATCAAAAAGCTGACGCTAAATTATTGTTTATAAATAAGTGTAAGAAAAACAATTTCCAAACCAAGCTAACAGGCCTCGGCCTAGGCCGCAGGCTCCGGGGGAACGAGCTGCCGCGAACGCCGCCGTGCACCGCACGGAGCGCGGCCGGAGCCTGCGGCGAGCCTGAGGCGGGGCCGGGCGGGGCCGGGCCGGGCCGGGCCAGGCCGGGTGAGGCAGGGCGGGACCCGGGGCGGAACTCTCCGGAACGGAACTCCCGGGCCCCGCACTCCCGCCCCAGGGGGCGGCCTCACGCCGGCGCGGGGCGCACGGAGCCCGCTCAGTTCCGGTGGGCCCGAGGGCGCAGGCGGGGCCGGGGGCGGGTCCCGGGGCGGATCCCGGCGCGGATCCCGGGGCGGTCCCAGCGCTTCCCGGTAGCGCTTCCGTGCGCCGCGCCCCGTCATGCACGGCGGGCGGATGCGCCGCCATTTTTGCGCTCCCTCTGCCGTGCAGTGACAATAACAACCCGGCCGGGCCGTCCCCCCTCAGGGAGCGCGGGCACAGGCGGAGAGGGGGGAGCGGGGCCCGAGCGGAGCGGCCGCGGGGCGGAGCGGAGCGGGAGCCGTGTGGGGCGAGCGGCTGTAGCCGAGGCGAGAGAGAGCCGCGCTCAGCCCTCCTCGCTGCTGCTCGGCGAAGACGAGGCGGCCGGAGCAGGAGGGGAGCGCAAGGAGAAGCCGGGGCAGCGGGCGGCTTTCCGTGGGGAATTCTGCGGCTGGAAAGGAGAATTGAAAGGAACTGGTGGGCGGCGAGAGGCAGGAACGGAAACGCTCCGCTGGGAAAGGAGTAAAAGCAGAAAGGCAGCGACAAACTACGAGAAGAACCAAAGTAATAAAGGAAAGGGGAAGAGGAGATAAAGTGATTGCTCCGATAAAGAAGAACGCGGAGGAGAAGGAATACGGAAGGACTCTGCTGATGAGAAGGAGGAGTTGAAAGACCCCCCCCAAAGACAGCAAACAGAGACTGACTCTCAAACTCTCCCCCTCTCTTTGTCACACCACAAGGATTTGATGCCCCTCAGCCTGTTCACTTCTGTGTGTTCATGTTTCCCACAGGTTTCTCTTCCCCCAACCCCCCAGCTGCAGCCCAGGAGGTCAGACCTGCCACTGATGGTAACACTAGCAGCAGCTCCTCCTGCAAGAAGAGAAAGTTAAATAACAGCAGCAACAGTAATTCCGAAAAAGAAGAATTTGATTCCATTTCCTCCTGCACCTCTTCTCCTTCCAAAAACACCTCCTCATCATCTTCCTCTGTCATCACCACTTCCTCGTGCTCCTCCTCAGGGGTTGCTTCCTCCAACCATCACCTCCAGAAGAAGCTGCGCTTTGAGGACTCCGTGGATTTTATTGGACTCGATGTGAAGATGGCTGAAGAGTCTTCTTCCTCCTCCTCTCCTGCTGCTTCTTCTCAGCAGCAGCACCAGCAACAGCTTAAAAATAAAAGCCTTTTAATTTCGTCAGTGGCTGTGGGGCACCATGCAAATGGCCTGACCAAAGCTGCCTCCTCTACTGTTTCCAGTTTCGCCAACAGTAAACCTGGCTCTGCCAAGAAATTAGTGATCAAGAACTTTAAAGGTAACAGGCCGTAATTTGTCACAACCTGTGGGGATCTGGCACTCGACTTTGTGTTTTGTTTTCAGCCTGGAAACCGGTTCCTTTCAAATAGCCCCGGGTTTTGTGGGAATTGCTTTTCTGTGGTGATCATTTCTATACTTATGTAAAGGGGAATCATGATTTCTGATGTGTGCTTGCCTGGTCATGTACACATCCTGGGCTACACTTTGCTGCTTGGAATTATTTTTCAGACTCCCTTCGCTCTGTCTCTTGAGAAGGCCTTAATTTGTATGTTAGGTGTCAGGTTTTACTGTCTAAGTGTGTAAATCTCCTTTGTTTAAACTTTTATCGTCTGATAACTCTTTTCCAGTAATCCCGATTCAGAGCTTAGTGTATATTTTAGCCCAGTTTATGATAAGTCTTTGCAGAGAATGTTTTTTTTTTTTTTAAACTGGCCTTGAATCTGCATGCCTTGTCTCTATCCCTGTTGTCTGTTTATAGGATAATCTGCCTGTGCTTAGTTTTAAATGTTGAAACTAAGGTGATTATCGGGCTATTATGGTGGATTTCCTTTCTGGTTTCCCCACTTGCCTTTAAAGTAGGTAGTGCAAATTTTTGCAGTTTTTTCCTTGTAATGTCCCCACTGTAATTTTTTATTGTAGTATCTTTTCTTTGCCTTAGCTTACTCTTACTTTACAAGTTTATATTATTTTATAAATTCTCTCCAAACATGTTTGAGATTTTTGAGTAGTGTTACTAGAGACCAAGGCAGAGAAATTAAACTTTTCTGATGTGATGCTGCTTCATTTTCTAGTAAATAAAAATACAAATAGGTAGGCAGAAAGCTTAGCTAAAATGCTGCCATTTTTCCCTATAAGGATGAGGCTATCATGGGCTTTTTTTATTTCCTGCTTCTTGCTCTCTTCCACCATAGCCCACTACCTTGCTTTCTTGGGTTGTTTCTTTCTCCTCATTCGTTTTGGTTTGTGGAGAGGTGAAAGATATTACCAGAATTAAAATAAATTTCTAAATACACAGTTGACACAAATGTTCTGTAGACATACTGCATTAGGTAAGGATTAGTACTCAATGTAATGTTTTGCAGGAATTCATGATCACACTGTAACTCTTTGCTTTAAGGTTCCAATTCTAAAAATGTTCTCTGCCCATCAAAGCATCATCATTTGATTTGACTGATTATTTTAAAATAGAAACCTATGATGCATTATAGGCTGCTTTTCAGTTGCTTGTGCACTGTTATCTTTAAGGGAAGTTAACTTCTCACCTTTAAAATACCTGTTAAATGTCATGGATTGCACAGTGCTGTGATCATCACTGCTTATGAATTGGTGTTTGAACCTTGCTTAAAAAGGATGCCTTGGTTTTCTGACAGCCTTGCTTTTTCTTTACTCTCAGATGCTAAACTGAATAATGATCTTAAGATTTTTGTCTTTATCTTAGTGTGATAGCAATAACATCCTTTACCACTTAAATAGCTTCCTAAAATCCATTCCCTTGGTGTTGCCTGCTGAGCAGCAGAGTCAGGAGCTGCTGGTGAAAATAGGCAAGTCCATGCTCAGTTGTCTCTAGATCCAGATCAGGCAGCTAATGTTGGGATATTGCCAATATTGTAGGGAAATGCTTGGAAGAACAAAATAATGGCTTCTCTCTGTTAGTTATTTCTAACGAAATCATAAAGCTTTAAAATTTGTTTTTGTACTTTTAGGTGTGTAAAAGTCAATTTTAATAGAGTATAAACTCTGGGCCAGTTTCACCTGTTGGCAGCATGAATGTGCATGTGTCATCTTCCTCCTCAGATTTTCTTCTTCTGTCTTCTCCATTTAGGAATGTCCTTATTAGAACAAAAATGGTTACTTTAGGTAGTTACAAGAATAGAAAATTTTTGAATAGTTCTTATATTCTGAGGATGTGACTTGGGGAATATCTTAGCATGTTGTAAATGCTGTGGTCTTCCTGAAGGTGCTGCAGAGCAGGGGCATCTCAAGAAAAGAGCCACAAAAAATAACAGAGAGGATCAGATCTGGAGCTGTTTGAGCATTAAAAGAGGCTTAACTCTAAAAAATATCCACTGGCCAAACCCAAGAGAGACATAAATGGATTCCTTGAAAATTGGAAGGTTTTCCTTGGGACCATAAAGCCTGTACAATAATTACAGTGTTTCCATGAGTGTTTCTTGAGGAGTTCTTTCCGACTCCTAATATGGAGTAGAATTAATGAGCAGTAAATTAAAAACTGAGATACACACAACTGTGTATCTTTTAATGCATCATTTTTGCCTTTTATGTTCCTTTCTTTTGGCTCTGCTGTCCTGGTAATGAGAATATAAGGAAGGTATAGATCATTGTGGCTGCTTTTAGCCCTTCTTGGGCTGCTCAGGCACAGGATTGTGATTTTTGTAAACCACAGGTTCTGTTTGGGCTACAAGTGCTGTGGTGTGTACATGAAAAGCAATGCTGAATTTCTTGAATGTTGCTCTTTCAAATGTGAATAAGATACTGCTTTTACACAAATGCTTTCTTTCCATGTAAGTATAAATTAAAAGCTGGACCATCAGCCCATATCCCTCAAAGCTACATCCTTTTAATTTCTGTTAAAGGTTCTGCTTTATTTAAATACATTCTCAAACATTATATCATTTATTTTAAAGATAAACCCAAATTGCCTGAAAACTACACAGATGAAACCTGGCAAAAACTGAAAGAAGCTGTAGAAGCTATCCAGAACAGTACTTCAATTAAGTACAATTTAGAAGAGCTCTATCAGGTAAGTGTATTAAGTAAAAGTAATGGGTTAAGGCTTTTCTGTTTTCTTCTCAGATTTCCTTGCTTAAAATACTTGATGGTGGTAAGAATATGGCATTTTGCTTGATAGCTGCTTTTGTCATTGAAAAACTTGTCACCAAATAGTTTCTTCATTTTTCCATAATGAAATACAATTTCACAAGACGTAGCATCAAACTAATGTATTTTTTTTTACTTGTCTCAACAAAACCCAAGGTATGGTTTCCCTTGCAGCAGTTGATGAGAATTAACTAAGGCAAGGAGCTATATTCCCTTTTCTTTTTAGGGGATTATGGTGTTTATCTGCTAAGGCTGAAATCCTCAAATATTGGTGTTTAAGAATAAGGTGATTTATAGTAAAATATAATTTCTTTTCTGAATAAAGTATCTGTTCACAATCAAGTATCACAAATCACTCAAAAACTTTCTATTGGCTTCTAGTAGGTAAATAGAGCACCATTTTTCCTTCATGAATTGTATTATTTTGGTTTGATTGTAATTTTCAGGCATTGCAGCATTTGTTCTATCCTAACAATTGAGAATCCAACTTTATTGCCAGCAACAGCTCTGATTGTGTTCTCTTCAATACTTTAGGAAGTGATCAGATTGAACTGCATTTCCTGATGTTTTTTATAAGCTCCACTTCTGCTTTTTCAGCTGAGTGTGCCGGGGAGATTTCCCCTGCTCACCTTTTCCCTGCTAACGTCACTTGCAGTTTTAGCAGCACACCAGTGCTGCTGCTTTAGCTGGGTGTTAAGAAGCTCTTGAACTTTTTCCTCTGCTTCTAAAGCCTTCATTACCTGGCTAGTTGTTTAATTTGTTCCTCTGTGTGTGTATATAGCCTTCTCACCACTACTTTTTAGTGTCTCTTCTTCCCATGCCCTCCTCTTTTCAACAAAAGCTGCATTTGTATATGAGGAAAAATCCTGTTTGTACAAGGCTTGGGGACAGATTTAAGGAAGAATTAATTGCTGTTCCTCAGTCCTCAGCATTTTGAAGATCACTATACTCTTTTGAAATGTTCAATTAATTAACTAAAAATACTAGTTTTTAACAGTTTGTCAGAATAATAGATAGTATTGTTATTTTTGCAAAACTTGGTGGAAGTGATAGCAAATTACAACCAATTGTACTGGGTGGTATTGTAAATTACTTACTCTAGACTAATGAAGCAAATAACTGTTAATTAAGTGCTTGAAGGCTGTCCAAAATTGTTAAAAAATACAGAGTTCTATTGAAATACTTGCTTCTGTTTAACAGTGTTGCTTAATTATTTTGCTCAATCTTACCCCAAGCATAATTTAATATTACTTAGGACCAGAAAACAAAAAATAAGCTTTTTTGTTTTAAATCTCAGTGTTTCAACATTGTTATTACTTAGATACTTCTCAGTGAAATAGAGTGCAATGAAGTACGATTTTTTTTAATATAAATCTAAAAATAAATGTCTTGATTTAAAAATAGTAAAAGGAATCACTAGTGTTTTTAGATGCTAACTAAACTAATGTCATTTCTGAACAGCTGCTTGGTAAAAGGATCTGATCCCAAATATGCCTTGGCAGACACCATTATCCAACATAGAGGGGAAATAGAAAAGAGTCTGCAAAAGTTCTGCTGTGCACCTCAAAAGAGGATAATTCTTTTTTTAATGGAGTTAAACTTCTTGCTTTTGGTTTAACTCTTGTCTGTGCTAGAAAAATCCCACTGGGCAAACATTCTGAAGCTTTATTTCTTTGCAGGACCCAAGATTGATAGTTGCTTTGTTCTTCCTCAGCAAACAAAATGATTCCCATCCTTGAGTAGCTGATGTACTACAGAATTGAATGCTTCTTTCATAGAATAATTTTCCTTATATTAGTACCTGAAAGTAGAGATCTAGATCTTTGGTACCTGATAGATAGCTATTTTTTTTTTAAATCAATCAGATTCAAGTACTTCAGGAAAGTTCTGATTTTCTCTTATCAGAGTTGTGTTCAGTTCTTTTTCCGTACCACAGACACCCAGGTGTGGATGCTGCAGTTAAAAGGGGGAAAAAAAGCAACCAAAAAAAAACCAAAGAGAAAACCAGAAAACCACATCTAACTGCATACATGTTACACAAAGGAAGTAGGGCTCTTAAGATTTTCTCACCATCATTAGGTGAGATTCCCTTAACAGGAACATTTTTTCCACTAATTCAGAACAGGATCATTTTGTGAGCTAGAGGCCCTGAAGTTTTCACATGTGTTGATGTTGATACATTTTAGATACAATCAGTATTGTCTAGCACTAGTAATTAAGTAAAGCATAATGTTGCAGTAGGGGGTAAATCTCTTAAAAGTTAAAACATTTCTGTGTATGTCATCAGCAAAGATGCAGAAGTTTTGTACTTTGTTCAAACACCCAATTCTAGCAGCCATGTTTAACACTTTGGAATTTCTGATAGACAAATGTAAAAGCTGACCTTTATATAAACACTCCATCAAAGGAGGTGTATGTTAATACATGCTTATTTCACTCAGAGTTAATTGTATGCATTTGTCCATCTCCAGTGCAGAAGCTCATTCTTTTAAGGATTTAGAGCAGTGCAGTTTGGTAGGCAGCAGTTGTAACAGTGTTGGGATGAGGTGACCAGAAGCCCAGGACAGAGGCTGCTGGTGTCCTGAGCTGGTGGGTTGAAGGCAGAGTAACCCTGGTTCTGCAGGTGACAGGCAAGTTCCACCCAAAACATCCTTCCCAGCTCTCAGTTGGCTTCTGCAAAGTGGAAGAAGTTAAGAAGCCTAGGAAGATTGCAATTGCTGAATTTCTAATCAGGCTCTTCGAGCTCAGTGTTTTTCATCCTCTTGTTCTGCTGAATTAAGTATCAGGTTATATCCTGGTTATATCCAATAGCAGAACAGACTTTAGCAGTGCTATAACCTCCTCTGAGCAGTGAACTATAGGAAACATTTTCCTATCATTTATTCTATGTTTGGTGATTCTTAAGTGTTGAGCCTGAGAGTCAAACCTGTTGCTGTTTCCAAATATTAAGATATGTACGCTTGGGTGATAATTTTGGCTTTCCTTACAGTCTTCATTCAGACTTGTTTTGGTTAATTGGCACTTTCACTCTCTTGCTCTACCTGTTTACTTCTGACACTAAGCTCATGCAGGTTTGGGGAGTTTTGAGGTTATTGTGTGGGATGGTTTTGTTGTGGGGTTTTGGTTTTCATGGAGGTTTGGTTTGTGTTTGGTTGGGGTTTATTAACTCCTCTGTGTGAGCCAGTGTTAGATGTAGTGCACTTGCACTCAGAATGATTCCTGCTGGTATCCTGGGATGAACCCAAGAACTCTTGCTTAGCTATTTGGGTTGTTGCTGTGCTTTTAGTGGTGGCTGCTCACTGTGCTTCCATTGGGACTGTTGGGAGATATTCTGGGGTGATGGCACAAATCTGCTCTGTGCACTTCTGAGCTATGCTGTCCCTCCATGGTTGCCTGCAGGTGCTGGGGAACAAACTTTACCTTCCAGTCCTTTTTTCCCCCAAGGAGTTGGTCATACTAGCAACTGAAATATTTTCCAATAAGTAAATAATGGCACAAAGCATTGATTGAAAATCACATATGCTTTTCCTCTAGCTTCTACAGATGTTTTACAGAATAATCCCTTCCTGTGTCTTTCACCAGCCTGCAAAGAGTTAAAGTTGTTTAGTTGCTTTTGAATTCTGGACAATGGGTTTGAATTTTAGAAGTCTTGAGATACACTAATGGACTTAAGAATGATTGTTTTCTTGATCAGTCTCCAAGACATGGCTCCATTAAACTTCTTTTCACTTCTTACTGTGAGCACAGTGGTAATTCTTCTAATACTTGATGAGATCCAGAAATCTGGGATTGTCACTGTGAATGTAGTCATGCTACTAATATTCAGGATTATAATTAAACTTGTTCAGGCAGGGAGTTGGTGGATGGATAGATAAGATAGATAATATATGTATACATATGTACTTTTGGGGATGAGGGAAGCTTAATCAAGGAAAGGACTGCAAAATTAAATTAATCTGGCAGTGCTTTTCCACTAATATCGGTGTGACATGCAGAGCACAGCAGTTAATAAAATTATACTTTAGGTGACTGCTTTGAGGTATGAAGCCCAGCAAGCTACTGGAAGATATTAAAGTACCATCCTTGTTTTTAGAGATGCCAGTCCTGCAGTTCCACATGAGAGACAAAATTGGTGATATGTGAGCTGTTCAGGGCACAGCCTGCCTTTATCTCCTGTCCCATTGCAGTGCCATGTCTGTCTCTGGTGTTTGCATGCAGCAGTTCACTGGGTTAAAAGCTGGGAGAAGCAGAATCCTGGTCTGGGAAGGGGTGTCCTCCTTTCTTGTAAAACCACATGTAAGAATATAGCAAGATTTGTTTCTCTTTCTCTTCAGGCTGTTGAAAATCTCTGCTCCTACAAGATCTCTGCAAATTTGTACAAACAATTGAGGCAGATCTGTGAAGACCACATTAAAGCACAAATTCACCAATTCAGAGAATATCCTTTTCTTAGCTGTTGACAAACCAAAATTGTTTTACCTGCAAGTATATAGTGATGGATTTCTTTCAATAGTTCATGACATTAGGCCATGATAATCTGAATTCCTAGGCTTTGTGTAATTGGTTTTGCTTTTATTTCATTGTGGGAACTAGGGGAACATTACTTGTTCCTTTATGCCTGTAACCATTGAAAAGTTTCTGAGAAAGTTTCACTGGTATTTCTGAAACCAGTAAATATTCTGAACACTTTAACATCTTACAGAAATCTGTGTTGGATTTGCAGCAAGGTTTAAAAAGCCTTCATTGGCTCTATCATGTCAGGCTTTTTTATATTGAACTTGCCAAGCTTAGATAAGTGAAAAGTCATCCAACAAGTAGCTGTTGGGTTTTTTTGGAAAAGTAATGGGGGTCTGGCAGCATGTCAGAGCTGAATAAAAGATTTATTTGAAGGACAGAATTTATTTCTTAAGGTTAACTCTTAACATGAGCTGAAATTACAGTGTAGTGGTAAGCTCTTACATGTATTGAGTATTGTTGGTTTTCGAGGTATGGGGATATGTATGTTTGTTCCATTCCTCAGGGATGGGAATTAAACAAAATATTCAGAATTATTTAGATAATTTTTTTATTTGTTCTGATAATTTTGATTTCTCACTATTAACACAAAGACCCTTATTAAAAAATAAAAATAAATGTGTTACAAGGAATTATCTGGTAGTTCTTTCTGAGAGTAGGTGAGTTTGTTGTGCTCCCTAAGTGTCTTTAAAAAATAATAAAGTTGGTTCATTTCATTGTTTACACCATCTATTAATCATGGTTTTCTTAATGATTTCTTCACGGATTCATTGGATAGTGTCCTTTTTCTAAAGAAAATAGACAAATGCTGGCAAGATCACTGCAGACAAATGGTAAGTTTATCTTTTTAAGGAAAACCAGTTGCTTTGTCAGCCTGTTTTGCTTAATTTTGATTTTTTTTTTTCAAATTTCTAAAATGTCTTAAATTTATGTAAGGTTTCTTTGTGATATACAGCTGTATCTAGTTTGTTAGAAATCAAGCCTTGAAAATAACATGCCTGTGCTGTGTTTCTTGGCATATGGGTCTGATCTTGGACACACAGACACCCCTAACTTATCATTGTCAGTTTTATGCAAACCTTTCTCCTTTATACCTATTTTTAAAGGAGCTGTTCTGTTATACAGAAATATGCAAAGTGTCACATTGATCACCTTGCAGGGATTGCAAGGGATAAATAAATAATTAAATTAGCAGTGTCCAAGAAAGAACTGCCTGCAACCAATTGGTGGGATTTCCTGTTGTTGTTGAGCATAACTGGTGTTGCTCTTCAGTTTCAAGAGTAAAATGATTGTGGCTGTTTTATTCCTTCTTGTGACAGATTATGATCAGAAGTATCTTTCTGTTCTTGGATCGAACTTATGTCCTGCAGAATTCAATGCTGCCATCTATTTGGTAAGGGCACAAAGAATTAAATTATTTGGGGGGGCAGAAATAAAATTATTTGGGGATGTGTTTCAACTATTGCTTATATATTGCTGATTTTCAGATGGATTTTTTTAATATAAACCTCATGGTGACCTTTAAATTACATGGTGAATGCATGAGTGCTTGTTGCAAAGGAAGACTTTTAAGTTATTTGCCATAAATTATAGGATTGTTCTAGAATACCTGTGATCCCAAATTTCAGTGAAGTAAATATCAACCTCCAGTTTGCACAGTTAAAGGAAGGGGTCTGGTCCACAACTGAAGTGCAAGGAAGGGTTTGAGGTGCCCAGTAACTGCCTTAGCAGGCACAGTATTTCAAGTTGGAAAGAATTACTTAAAATAAAAGCAAGATATGCTTTTTTGGACTTCAACTTCTGCTCCTCTTATTATTAATAATTAGTATATGCCTTACTGTTATTTGGTACATGAATTACTTTGGAAGAGATTGATGGAGGGCCTGACTTTTCCTAAGAGTGACCATACCCATAGTTCCAAATTAATGGAAATTATTTAATTGGGATGGTCATTGCAGAGATCCTTGTCTGTCACATCACTGAGTTCTTCTAAGCTGTGCAGAAGAATAAGAGATGAGTAAGTGATGGACAAAAAAGGAATATTGTCCAGCACCATAACCATGGAATTTGAACCCAGGATGATATTTTTTTTTTCTCATGAAGGTTGATGTTCCAACATCCTGGCAACCAACTGAAAAATAAAGATCTTGGAAAAGTTACATGGTTAAGAAAAAATATCTGGATTGGTGTTTAAAATGTGTAGCTTCATGTTGGTGCAGTGTCATGGTTTATTCTAATGTTCATATATTTGTTTATCTTGAGTGATTTGAGGCAGAGGAATGAGGAACTGGAAGAATGCTGGTATTGGCCTCTTTATTAGATCTAGATCATGGTTAATAAGAGATATCTGGGATTTATTCTGAAACAATTTATTGAACAGTCTTTGCTTTCTTTTTAGGGATATGGGACTAGAATTGTTCAGAACTCATATAATCAGTGATCAGAAGGTTCAGAACAAAACTATTGATGGCATTCTGCTGCTGATTGAGAGGGAAAGAAATGGTGAGGCCATTGACAGGAGTTTACTGCGAAGCCTTCTGAGCATGCTTTCTGACCTGCAGGTGAGTACACCTGTTTCACCTTTAAACCAGTAAATAGCTCAAATTCTTACTTGGTGCTCAGTAAGCTTTACCCTGGCTTTGTGTCATGTTGTTTCCCCAGATTTATCAGGACTCTTTCGAGCACAGATTCTTGGAAGAGACCAATCGCCTGTATGCAGCAGAGGGCCAGAGGCTGATGCAGGAGCGAGAGGTATTTGGGATGTTTGACAGTGTTTGTTGTGCCTACTGTCAAAGCAGTGTCAGGGAACAGAAATACTCTGCTGCCCTTGTGTACAAGGCAGTAATGGGACTTTGTTTTACAGTATTCTGGAAAAGGAAATGCACGTGCAGCTGCCTTCAGTCACAATGCCAATGATTTTTGATTAAAACTGAAGCTGCTACTTCTGTCAGACCAGTACTGTCTCTCTTTTTCCCTTCTGTTGTTTGTTTTATTTAACATACAAAACTACTCTGGCATTTTCAGGTTCCAGAATATCTTCACCATGTCAACAAGCGCTTGGAAGAAGAAGCAGACAGAATAATCACTTACTTAGATCAGAGCACACAGTAAGTGCAATCTCCCTTGGCCTGGTGGTATGAGCTGTTTGGCTCCTCTTCTGGTGAGGGCCATTTAAGTAGCTGCAAATTATTTCTGTTATTGACTGACCATCAGATGCTTTTCACTTCCCACGTTTCCATGTTTACAATGAAGCACTGTCTTGGCTCACACAGCTAAAAGCATTTTCTCCTTCTAAGTCACTGTTATTTTGGCATAAATGTTAAGTATTTGCATGAAGAAGAATAGGCTGCCTCTCCCAGCCCAGATGTCTCCTTCCTGCTGAAATGTAATTAGTCAACTGTTGTCCTACCTGAAAGTGATAAGACTTGGCATAGAATATTCTTAAGGTAAAACCTCTGAATATTTGCAAAAAATATTTGCGTGTTGAGTCTGGGAAATTTTTAAATAATGTCATTCTCCCATCTTTTGTACTTAGTGGCAGGATTTCCTCCAACACAGTCAGATGGAGGTCTTCTAACACAAAGCTACAGCTGTTGTGTCTGACAGAAAATGTAGGTCACTGATATCAAAACCTTTCTGAGAGAGAGGTGTTTTATTACATTTTGATTTCCTTCCTCTTTCAGCTGTTAAAAGCATTTAGCTTGTTCAGTGGCTTTCTTCTTCCACACCAGTATTAGTGGGCAATTCCCTGTTTTGTTTTAATACCTCTTGACTTGAGATCTGTCCTTGGTTTGTCTCCCAAGACGTGAATGTCCTCCCACAACACAGGATTAGGCAGATTATTGGATGAATTCTCCCCAACTTCTTCACTGATGGAATCATTGTCCAGCTGCCTGCAGGTCATGTACAACAGGCTTATTGTGTGAATTAAAATCATCAGTCAGCAAACAGAAAAAATTGTTGTTTACTGGGGAGAAAAAGGATAAATGTATGTAATCATTTTAGGTCTTTGGCCACAGATAATTAGAGCACTCCCAATGATAATGTAATTAACATAATCTCAAAAGAAGGATTTAAAACTGTCAGTAATGGAAAAAGGAAAAGTAATTCTAAACATTTCTTCTGTAGGAAGCCACTAATTGCTACTGTAGAAAAGCAACTTCTAGGTGAACATTTAACAGCCATTCTTCAGAAAGGTAATCTTTCTTCTTTATGGAAATGTTTCTAATTACTGCTTTGGGGCTTTCAGCTCCTGTGCTGAAAGAAAGCCATGGGTGCTGGGGGAGGACAAGCTGCACCATTCCTTAACTCCCTTTGCTCCTCAGTGCCCAAAATAGCACTGGCCATTCTGGTTGCAGATAAGGGGACACTGTGCTGTCTTCTGATAACACAGCAAAGCAAAAGGAAAATTAGAACAGGAGACTCAAGCTCAATGTGTTAAGTGGCATTTTGAAGACTTGGAGGTAAAGAAAGGAGTACACTTTGAACTATGGCTGTAACAGAAAAGGGAGATACTGAGTAGTTGCTGCTGACAAAAAGCAGCTTATTTTTAAAATGTAGTATAATTTGAGCTGTGGAATACATTGCCTCAGTTCTACAATAGTCTCTGTGGAGTCAAGTGACCCTCTGGTTATCTCAGAGATCATCTGGAAATAGGAACAAGAGGCAGCAAGAGTTGAATAATAAACAATCAGTTCCTTAGTAGCCAGATTCTGAATGAAAGAGGTATGTGAGCATCTTCCTGCACATGTGTAACAAACTGTTCATTGAGAGGAGTATCAATGCTTGCCCATCTGTTTCATTAGAACCTTGCTGTAGAGCATCAAACCTTCTCCAGAAAGTTAAAAAGTGAAGGTTAAGATATTTCTTGAAGTTGATTGCCTTCAAGCATCTGTAAGATTTATTTTACAGCTGGAGTTGAAACTCAGAGCTGTCTTGCCAAGGAATTTTTCCTGCTGATCAGTACAGTGTAAACTTTTCAAATCTTTAGGGAGTAGTAAAGCAGTAAGCAAAGATGTAGTGATAAGGTTGTTATATAAAGCACTTGTATCCTAAGTGCAATAAAATCATGTGCAGTAATAAGATACTTAAGGTTTCAGCCAGATATTGTGTTTCACTGTTAAATTAGGTACTTTAAAATAAAATAAAAACCCAAAAAATACCACCACTAAGGGTTCGATTAAAAATACTCGTTTTGAAGAGGCCTCACTGTGGTAATAAGCTGTGCTTTCTTTGGGTTACTCTGGTTTTAATTTCTATTGAAATTCTCCCATTTGCAGGTCTAAATCACCTTCTTGATGAAAACAGAATTCAAGACCTTTCTCTTCTGTACCAGTTATTCAGTCGTGTGAGAGGTGGAGTCCAGGTTCTCTTGCAGCACTGGATTGAATACATCAAGGTACTGTTCTAGAGCTCTGCAACAGCTACCACTGCTGTATCACTGGGGTTCATACACAAATACTTGAATCATCTCTGTAAACTATTGCATTTCTCTAAAAATTGAAGATATTTGCTTATAAACATGTTATTTAATAGACAGCTATTGAAACATCCCAGGAAAGGTACAATTACTGTTCTAGCTCTATTGAAGAGAACACTGAATATTCAGTTTAATTATTGAACTCCAAATACATTTGAATTTTATAATCTTGCTTTTAGTTAATTTGTGGGACAGCCATGTTTCTTCAGTTTTTATTTGGGTAATGGCAGAATGTTTGTCTTCTTCCTAATAAAATTTCCTGTGAGAATGAGTGGTTGTTCAAGTTACCAACCAGCTGAGGTTCAAAAAGCACTTGAATATCAGTTAGGATGATTCATTTTATTTCTCAGTGAAAATGTCACAGAAAATTTGGTTGTTGTGAAGGAAGAGTACTATAAAATAAAACCCAATGTAGTGGGAGCATTACCTGTGTAAAACCTGAGGATATAGAGGATTAAAAAGGATGTGTTAATTTTGTCTTGCAAAACTTCATTTCTTTAGACAGGAGTTCTCAATCAATTCACTTTTTCATCAGTTGTTTTTGAATCAATGTGCAAGGCCTAAGGATGATTATATAGTAAATACTTCATAATACAGTAATACATAATAAAGTAATACTTTTGTTGTTACTGGAACTAATAAGAGTACCAGAAACAACACATTACAAAGGTAACTTAAGATTCTAGAACTCTTGTCATTTAAATTAATTATTCAGGCTAATTGAAAGATATGTTTTATTTTGCAGGCATTTGGTAGCACCATAGTAATTAATCCTGAAAAAGACAAAACCATGGTCCAAGAACTTCTTGATTTTAAAGACAAAGTTGACCATATTATTGATGTTTGCTTTCTCAAGAATGAGAAGTTTGTAAATGCCATGAAAGAAGCCTTTGAAACATTCATTAACAAAAGACCAAATAAGCCAGCTGAACTCATAGGTATTTTTCTTCAATTTCTTTCCTGTGAGAATTTGGGTGCTGAGTTGCTGATGCACTTACAGATGGGATATGCTGGAATTGTGTTAATACATGCACAGTGCACATCAGCCTGGGATCTGCTGTGCCACCTGATGCAAGGGAATTGTTTGGGAGGGTAGCATCAAACATTAAAAGCAAGCTGGTCATCACTTAACTGGCTAGGCTTAAAAAAAGTGCAGAACATCAGAATTTGGGCATTCCAGCAATTGGCTGGTGTCCAGACATGAGAATACTGCTAATAATTAGAATTTTTCAGAAGCTTACATAACTGTGCCACCAGCATGTGTGCACAGAGCTGTCAGGGGTTTAATACAAGGCAAGAAAGCTGAGGATGCACTGAAGCTCTCATGGTGTGGGGACAGAGTCTTGGCTTTTCAAAGAATGTTACTCACAGATTGGTGCATTACATGCCTGGTACTCTGCATTGGAATCATTTCCCCACACAGTGAATAATAAATAAATGAAAACCTGCTTTGCAATTGGTTGTGCTGTTAAGCTTGTGGAGTGATACTTTCTGCCCTCCTTTTTTTGTATTAATTCTCTAACTGTAATGTGCTTACCAGCCCATTTGAAGTTAAAACAAACAATCTAGTTTGATTGAAACTGGAAATTAAAATAAAATAATGATATGCTAGAGAAATTCAGCAGTATAGTCAACACATTTAAATAACTGATTTACATATTTTCATCTGATCTTTTTGCTTCTATTACAGCCATGTCAATCTGCAACAGCAGTGATTTTCCTTTGAGATCACAACATAAACCAAGATTTTTTTTCATAGGCAAAATGTTTTTAGTTAAGATGCAGTCATTGCTTATCTGGAAAAAGATACTAGACCATAATGTTTGTATAACTTTATAAACTCTATGAAAATGTATCAAGGTAGCTGTTATGAGGCTGATAGAAGTGATTCAGGATCCTTTCCATTTTCAGGATTTCATAATATTAGATTTAGAGGTTTTGTTTCACTGTGATATTAAGCATGTGCTAAACTCTATTCTTCAACACTCTTTTAGCTAAATATGTAGATTCAAAGCTTCGTGCAGGCAACAAAGAAGCTACTGATGAAGAACTTGAAAAAATGCTGGATAAAATTATGATCATATTTAGATTCATATATGGTAAGTATTGGGTTTTTTTGGTGGGGATACAGTTGTTTACCCAGTTACATAAAGGTATTTTGAAATTATTTTTGCAGTCTGGTTACCTTTTCAGGTGTTTGTTCTCTGTGGCTGTGTTTTGTTGGTGTAGTGCTGTCTAACTACTTTGCCTGTCAAATTGCAAATAACAAAACATGTGGAAATCTTCATATGAAGGCCCTTTTTGTTTTTTCTGAGCTTTGAATTGGGTCTTTTTAGGTAATGTTTATTTAAAACCAGCAGTGCTTTGTGTTCACTTTCAAATCTCATCTCTTACAGGAAAAGATGTCTTTGAGGCCTTTTATAAAAAAGATCTAGCAAAGAGACTATTAGTTGGGAAGAGTGCATCAGTAGATGCTGAAAAATCTATGCTTTCTAAACTCAAACATGGTAAATATCTATCTATCATTTTTATCTATCATTTCTGTCCATCAGCTTTCTTTTGAAAGTAGTTGTTTTAACAGGCCTTCACAGAAGCACTGTTGGTATTTCCTTTTTCCATGAGGGCAGAAGCCTCTGTGCAGGTCCTGAATGACTGGTGGGTTTTGAGGAGATTCATTTGCTTTTAGTTTTGTAATTATAACAGGAAAAGCCAAAACCCAGAAACTTAAAAGTGCACAGTGTATCTTGGCCTGTGGGATAGGGTTGAGGCTCCCTGCTGGGTAAATCAGGGATGTGCTCAGAGAAAAGATGACTTCCAGTTGTTATTCACTGCCAGCTAGTTGTTCTCTAGTCTGGTCTTCATTGTTTCATTGGATGGAGCCTTTGGGTGGTAAGGGTGAGATTTTTAGAGCTTGATCTAATTCTGCCATCAGGACACAGTTTGAAAGGCAGCTGATAGGGATTAGAATTTCATCTGAGTGACCAGTGGCCACCATAGTCAAAGGATGAACAGTCAGATCCATGTGGAAAAACAACTGGGTTGCAAAATAGCTACCACATCAAAACATCTCCCTTTTTCTTGTTTGTAACCTTATTCTGTTCCTTAATTAGAATCCAGGTCTTTATGTAAGGAAACCTGGTGGGAAAGGTCATCTTGCTTAGAAGTACATTCTGGCACTGAGAATAAGTACTCTGAGGTGTTGAAAATAAACAGAATAATTTCTAATATTTACATTTTCTCTTTTATAGAATGTGGAGCTGCTTTCACCAGCAAACTTGAAGGAATGTTTAAAGATATGGAGCTTTCAAAAGACATAATGATACAATTCAAACAGGTACTGGGGGAAAGCCCTGTCTGTCCTATCTGTGCTCTTGAAAACATTACTGACTTTATTAAAGGTTTTTCCTCAGCAAAAAAACTGAGAGAAGCTTCTTCAAACAAACAAATAAAGTACCCACAGCAATAAGAGGAATTGTAAACTTCCAAACCATGTTAACACCAGCTCTAAGACATTTTTAACACCACTGTGTTCTGGAGCCTGGCTTGGAAGTTTTTGCACATTTAGTTCTGATGATTTTGTAATGTTTTGATTACAAACAATTGTTAACATTCTTTCCTCTATTCACACTTCATAAGATCTCAGCCTGCTAAAACACTACATTTGCTGTTTTCTTCTTTTGTGGAAGTGCCTTTTGAACTTGAGAGAAGTGCTTGTTCTTACCTTCATTTTCTTGTATGTAACTTGCAGTGTATACAACAAACACTTCTTCTGGTCATTTGTCTTTTCTGCTCTTGCAATGCCTGTTCTAACTTTTCAGTTCTACCTGAAATATGTACAATTAACATAGCTCTATTTCAATTTATTTTGTTTCTCCTTGCAGTATATGCAAAATCAGAATGTCCCTGGCAACATTGAACTAACAGTGAATATTCTGACTATGGGATACTGGCCAACCTATGTGCCTATGGAGGTCCACCTGCCCCCAGAGGTAATGAACTTCATGGGTTATACAGCTATTGGCCTGTCAGAAATGAAACTTGAGATCCACTGATGCTTGGTTTTCAATGTGCATAGAGAAAGAAATGCAGAACTATCTTTTTAAAGTGAAATTTGTTTTCTTGCAATTCCCTTTATCATTCTAAGCCTTGATTTAAGGCTTAATTGATTGTGGAGGAGGGAAGGATGCTTTTAAAGTAGAAATTGTGTTTCAGTGTTTTGGGATTTTTCTTTCTTTAGATGGTAAAACTGCAGGAGATTTTCAAGACCTTTTATTTAGGAAAACACAGTGGTAGGAAACTCCAGTGGCAGTCAACACTAGGACACTGTGTGCTAAAAGCAGAATTTAAAGAGGTGAGTCTGTTGTTTCTGTTACTCCTGTTGTGTTGTTGATTGCAAGTCTGGGTTGTACCTTAGGGATGGATGGGGAAGCTTTTTTGTGCTGTGATGGAAAACTTAACACTGTTTCTGCAATTACTTTTAACCTCCTGACATCTTTTCCAGATGTTGATAGTTTCTGAAACTGATGTGTTAATGTCTAAGAACATGCACCTGATTTCTGTATTGGTGGGGAAAGAAAAACCTGTTGGGGAAAATATCCACTGTCTTTAGCTCCAAATTCAAAACTGCCCTCATTTTTATAGTGGGGAGAAAAAAAAGGGAGCCATGCTTCTTCAATTGCCTTACTTCATCTGATAGCATTGAGAATCTTCACAGTAAGCTTTTCACTACTAAAATACAGAAAAATTCTGGATTGTACAAGAACACAACCTTTTTGAAAGGGTTTCCAGTTATTCCCCTTCAGTATTTCTTAATGGACACAAGGTTCTCATGAAATAGGAATGTTTACCACAACAATTTTCATAAAAAGTTAATGGTAAAACAAGTATTATCAAACTTGATTGTTTCAAAGATTCTAAGGTTCCTTATACTGTGTTCCTTAAACTAATGTTTGTGTTAGATTGTGACTTAAAGGCCTTCTAAATTATAATTTTAAGCACTCAGTGCTTTAAGTCATCTGATGCATATCTTGGGTGAATTTGGTCACTGGATAGAATAGTCCAGCCTTGTAGCCTCAAGCTTGTGCTGCATTTCATAGTAAATAGAAGTGACCAGTGACCTCTATTCTTCCATATTCTCAAGTGAATAAAATAACACTCTGTTAGTGAAACAACTGACATGCAAGAGTGACTTGTTTCTCATGTTCCCCTCATTCCTTTCCCTCCACCCCCCCAGAAAAAACAGCCTAGTGATAGCTGTTTATTTCCCTTGTGACAGGGCAAAAAAGAACTTCAGGTCTCCCTGTTCCAGACACTGGTGCTGCTCATGTTTAATGAAGGAGAGGAGTTCAGTTTAGAGGAGATAAAGCAAGCCACTGGGATAGGTTGGTATCAAAAACAACCGAGTACTTCCAAGTGTTCTTACTAAAAAAACCTAAACAACTTGTTTCTGCTTTAGAGGATGGAGAGCTGAGAAGGACACTTCAATCTCTGGCTTGTGGCAAAGCCAGAGTACTGACTAAAAGCCCCAAAGGCAAAGATGTGGAAGATGGTGATAAATTCACATGTAATGATGATTTCAGACATAAGCTCTTCAGGATAAAAATCAACCAAATTCAGATGAAAGAAACGGTATATTTTTTTTAATCTCTGGGGTTTAGATCCTTGGGTTAAGAACTTTGTTGCCTGCCCTTTTACAAGCTTTTTTTCCTCCTGGTTGTCATGTACCTACTGATATCTCTGTCAGAGTTACACCTGTAATTTGGATGTCAGCACATAGCTAACAGTGATTTAAATGTGTGCCTCTGTACTAAGACACCAGTGATGCTGGATGTCTCTAAGTAAGGTTAAGAGAAGTTCCAATTCTGAAATGCTCTTTTTGTTCTTTATAATTCTATGGAGCTTTACTGACTGTTTGTGAACATGGAAAATTCACTGTGGACTTGTTTCTCTGACAGCCATCCAGTGTAAAAGCTGAGCAAAGGTTTTAAATCTTTGTACAAGTGTGTTTTTAAACAGACAATCAGCCTTCGTATTTGTAAAAGCTTTATGTCAGATATTTGACAGCAGGCATTTCACTGTCTTACACTGAGAATTGTCTTGGAGACTGAAAGAATTGTTTTGACAGTGCTGGTGTTCTCATTAAAGCTTTTCTGAATGGGTCCCTCAGGTGGAGGAGCAGGCAAGCACTACAGAGAGGGTGTTCCAGGACCGGCAGTACCAGATCGACGCCGCCATTGTGCGGATCATGAAGATGCGCAAGACGCTGAGTCACAACCTGCTCGTGTCAGAGGTCTACAACCAGCTGAAATTCCCAGTCAAGGTGCTGTGCTGATTTTAATACTTCTGAAACTCTATCAGTTCTTTTTATCTTCCCTGGCCTGCCCTCAGTGCTTCTGTCTGAAGTATGCATCTTTTTAGTATTAGAGCAAATACTCACTTTCAGGAGTTTTTAAAGTGCCAGTTGTTACTAAAATCTATTTCCAAAGGATTTCAGCCCTGGAGTTTGTTAGCAGTAAGGGAGCAGCTGGCTCTCCTTGTATGCTGCTGTTCCACTGTTTGCAGTGTTCTGGCAGGGCGTTCTTGAGCAAAGGAGAAAATGCTTCAGATCTCAAAACCAATTCTGCATTGCAATCTTAACTTGGTTGATGCTTTTGAAGTACAGTGGTTTTTCTGGATAGGTTATACTGGTTAATATATACACACATATATATAGGAATAAAAATAAAATATTGGTGAATGTCTCAAAGCTGAAGAAGCCCACAGTTGCAATGTAAAATGACTGGCTTATTGTGTACAAATGGAAATGGGTTTTCAAACAGACAGTGATGCATTGTTGGAATTCAAATATATGGTGCTTTCTATCAGTGGAATTGTAAAACAAAAGGTCCTGCTATTTCATTCCATTGTATCACCATGTTGAGTGCCTGCAGGTCTGTAAGTATTACATAAATTGCAGTTGGGTTGTGTAAGATTATAGCAGATCATTTAAATAATTTTCTTCACTTGTTATCATGAGGCATTTTTATAAAGTTCCTCCCCCAACAAAATCACAGGGCAGACAAACTATTGCACAACTCATTTGCTTCAAGAGGAAATGAAACTTGTACTTTTACTGGCTAAAAGTCAGAAATAGAAACACTTTGGTACATGATGCACAAACTGCACTTTAGAGTTCAGTTCAAATAGCAGCAAGTATATTCCCTGCCTGCAAAAATCTGTTTAGCTGCAGGTGATAGCTAACTTTGTAACTTTCTGTTCTATCAGTTACACATTGCAGACTTTAGAAGCTCTGATACTTTAAAGGACTTTTTTAAAGTGGGATTTCTGTTTCCTCAGCCATCTCAAACAATATAGATATTTGGCTCAAGTGGAAAGAAAGAACCAAGAAGCATTGACTGCCAAGTAATAACGCTGACATGTGCTTTGTTTTACAGCCTGCTGACCTTAAGAAGAGAATAGAATCCTTGATTGACAGGGACTACATGGAAAGAGATAAAGAAAACCCGAATCAGTACAACTATATTGCATAAACATATGTTGGCCTTTGTTTTACTGCACACTTGGTGTCCTACACAGTTGCCAGTGGATAAAGTAGCCTCTTGATCCCGTTAATTGACTTTTTATACTACCGATGATTGAATGAAAGCAGTGTAATGGAAAAGTATAGTAGAGTGGACTTCTTTCAGTGGTTAACATGCCCATTTAAAGAGTAATATTTACATTTTAAGAAGAATGCTGTTGAACTCTTTGCATGTTATTTAGTAAGATGTGCAGAAAGCTGAAAGAAAGTACCTGGTCTTTCTGATTCCATTTGTCTCTGGGTCTGAAGGGGAGTCCCTTGATATATGACAGATATCTTTCACATCTTTAAATGGAAACAGAAGGTTCATTAATGTAAGAAAATAGCCTTTAAAATGCTTAAACTGCATGCAAACTTTTAATTTACTGTACAGAATGCATTTCAGTTATACATACCATTGGTTTGGTTGATGCCCACACTTGGATTTGTTTCTCTTGAGGGGGGAAAATGAGGAATAAGCCAAGCTATGCTTATTGCTGATCTAAAGGGAAATATTCTTGGTTGCAATTAAGACAAAATGGTGCCATTATAAAAGGAGTGTAAAGTTTGCAGTGTGGGCATATGTACTGTATATACAAACACCATTCTTAAATAACTGCTACAACAAAACAAGTTCAGATTAGATTTATATGGCTTGCCTATGAGACTTGGTGTTCACCTTTGGGAATTTTAAGCATAAAACAGCCATAATGGAAGAAGTGACAGTTTTTACTAGTCATGGGTAGGAGGCCTTCACCTCTTGGCAGCAATACTCTAGAATAAAGATGACAAGCCACACTGTTATTGTGGTAAAGCTGTAAGAACAAAAACTGCAAGTGGATTTTAATACTTGTTTTGCTTTGCAACATTCTAAACTTGAACTAACCTCAAGGTTTAGACAGGGCAGCTCTTCTAAGACTGCCCTGCTTTGGATTGCTTTAACTTAAAGCTTTAAGAACTCAGCCCTAGAGCCTAGCAGGCCTCCTAGAACCCAGAAGCCTACCTCTCATATAGTAAGTTAAGTATTGCTACAAGGCATCTAAAATATATTTTCTTAGATGGCCAGAGAGCATTCTTTGCATCTTTATAAGACATGGGAGAGTAAGTCACTTGAATGTAGAGCTTTGTTTCAACAAAATACATTTTTTTATTGCTTATAGCAGCATGTACCAGGAATATATGGGAAAAAAAAAGGTGTCAGCAGAAAAGGAACTCCTCCACGTATCCCAGTTCTTCCTTACCCAGCCAGGCTTTGTACCTATGATCAGCTGCATTGCAGAGCACAATGAAAAACCTCATCCTCTTTCAGGCACTGATAGTCCTGGGGAATACCAGATATCTCTTGGAAGCAAGATGTTACTTTTGTTTAGTGGCAGTGTAACTTAGCTCTCTCTAACTCTAACTTCTATCACTGTGATCCCACATTCAGGGGTGTGCATGTGAGAGTGTGTGTGTGTTTTCTATCTGACACATCCCATCCTTAGTGCTTTTTTTTTTATCTGCTGTTTAATTCCATATATTCTCCAGCCATGTTTTCTCTCAGGCTCTTTTGTATGCAGTCCTCAGCTGACAGATTAAACAAATGTGGGTGGTTTTTCCCCTACTAAATTATTTGCAGTCACCCTCAACTAACCATCATACAGCTCTTTGTGATCTGCAGAAAATCTGCCTTGCCCCTTGACACTATTGCAGCATAACCACTGGTAGACATCCAGGGCCACCCCTGCCTCTGTGAGACAAATACTGACAGTAGAGTTATGTGGGAAGAACCTTGGAGACTCCTCCTGCAAATCTTCAAGTGTTAGCTCAAATAGAGATCCACTGGGGAGGAAAGAATGCCTCCCACCATAAAAAAAACTTGTGTTTCGCATTCAATGTTCCTTTTCTTGTATGTGTTTTGTATCTTCAGCCAATAAAAGATTCCTTTTAAAGAGAAATGGAGAAGAAGCATAAGATTTAACTCTTTGGGAGACAGGAGCTGATGCATTGAGCTGGTTCCATTCAGTCTGTTGTAGCATATCAATCTAACACCACTACACGTGTGAACACCCACTGTGGCAAAACCCTCCCTCATTACACAAGTGTCACATTCACTCAAACAGAAAATATTATACAGAAAATGTCCTGAAATCTCATCAGAATTCACAATCTGAGGCAGACCCTAAGCTCAATCCAGTTAAAGCAACCCAAAGAATGGACTTTGAGAACCCTGGCCAGGCCAGGAGAGGGGCGAGCGAGGGGAGGGGAGAAGGCTTCTCCTTGTAGCTCATGGGTTTTCCCCAAGAACTTGTTCATCTCTTCTGCCAAGGTCTGGCTCATTCCTGGTTCATGACAAAGCTGCAGCCAAGATTTGTCGTCGTACAACTCCGCAAATTCTTGCTGGGATCATGTGCCTGCTTCTTGAGCCATATATATCTCTGTAAGAAAAAACTGAAATGGGCTTGGACCACAACTCATCTGGCTAGAACACAGCTTGTCTTTTTGGCCACACATTTTTAATCTTGACTCTTGCATGCAGTTTATAGCACCTTGTTCATAAGAAATTGCAGTTTATTCTTAGAAATATATATTTTAGGTTTTTTAATCTTTATACCCATAAATGGACTATTTTTTTGTCTTGGCTGGTTTCAAAAGTGACCATTTTGTTTAAATGCTGTAATTGCAAATGTGTTGTAAACGTTGTTTTGTTCTATAGTTTACACAAAGGTGCCAAAGTAAATAGTTAATAAAAAAAATTTTAAAAAAATCCCTAGCAAATTGTTAAGTTGCTTTAGCTGTTCTTCATATTTTGGTCTCAGCTTTTTTTCTTTTTTTTTTTTTTTTGTCAGCTTTTCATTTTTTCCTAGACATATCATTTGCCCTAATGCTTTCTTTTAAAACAAAAAAAAAGTGCATCTAAAAAAATGTTCAAATACCACTCTTTTTTTAGTGCTCTCATATAGTAGGAAGAACATTTTCTTTGAAACGTTACACTAAAATTGTAAGAGTACAGCAGCATTCAAAAATGTAATATACTTTTTGTATAACAGTCTTGAGAGTGTGTCTGGAGTGGGGGGGAAAAACTAAACCTGTTACTTTTCAGAAGCCTCTTCCCTCAGCTACCAGAATATGAAAATGTGCTTTTTCACAGCATCAAAAACTTATAGTTTATGCAGACTTGCAAACAGGGCATGTATCACCATTGCATCCTTCGATGCAAAAAGCAGCAAAACCTTTTTTATGTTTCATAAGTCTGATATGGGTACAGAGAGTCTTTCTTAAGTTGGTAAATAATGTAAATACATGTCCTTTCAGAGAGTGAGTCTGTTATCTAGGTATTTTGTGTCATTTAATAAATATTAAACAGTTTTGTGTTGATAAACTCTTGTGTGTAAAATGCCTTCTTACTCCAAGTTCTGTATGTTGGGCTTACTAATGTTTATGGCTTCCTTAAATTCTTTAGCTTGTGCTTTGATAGCAAAATACTTGTTTGCTACTTAAATATAATAAGTAGTTCTTTATTCATTCAGTCATTAAAATCCCTTGAGTTTTCTAAGTGGCTTCCATTCCTGAATTTTTATTATTTTGGGGTTTTTGCTAAGTCTTCTATGGTTCTTGGAGGGGAAGGAAATAAGCATCCTCATAGATCCTGAGCTGGGATTAGAATGTGTACAAGTGGCAGAAATGCACAAAAATATCAGAGGTGGTGCCTTGTTGCTCCTGAAGGAGGCACCTCTCCAGCTGTGAATACTCCTTGTCTCCCACTTTATCATTATTTTAATGACTCTGGAATTTTTATTGAAGTGTGAAGGACAGAGCTGTCCTTCATTCTCCAAAATACAGAATTTGCTTCTCATATGAAGAAGGGCCAATTGGCAATTCTTGATTTTTCTTCTTCACCCTGAGAGCTGGGTTCAATCTGAGCAGAAGGGCTGTGTCCAGCCTGGCCCTTCCCAGCTCAGGAGCACTGAGTGAGGACTTGGTGGAGGGGGAGATGGAGTGTTCTGGATTTCCCTTTTGAATCCTGGAAACTGGGATAGCTGCAGCAGAGCAGGAGCTGATCCTGTGAGCTGTTCTGGGCTGCATGGGCTGACCCTGCACTGCTGGAACCACACGGAGTCCTGGGGCAGGTGGGTTTAGATGGGTCTGGGAAACATCTGCCACCAGCCCTGCTCAGCTGCTTCCTTCCTGTCTTACAGCCTCGAGGCATCCAAATGCATGGGAGGGTTTTTCCACCAACACTTTCTCCTTAAGGAGAATATTTCCTGCATTCTTCACCAAAAAAAAAAAAAATAACCTCCTACAGGAACAGATGAGTGTTTGGAGACTGACAGATTATCTGTCTGCTCTGAGAAGAAAATCCAGAGCAGTAAATTCTTTCATTCCTTTTCCTATGTGAAGTGCAATACATGCCACTGTACTTTCTCCTGATTGAGAATAACTGATGGCAAATCAAATTTAAGATGGTAGCTTTGGATTTGCCTTTTTTGTTCCCCCTTAAAGGGGCCAGGGCCTGTGGACATACTGTGGAATTTAAACAATGAACACCTCAAAACTCACTGGAGTGGTTGAGAGGCATTGAACTTTGTGCAAAGGGTATCTTGTAATACATGGAATAACTGGGAAAAGAAACAATGGATGTTGATTAATCTACAAAGGAGCAGGTTTTTCTCCTGGTTAAGTAATTGTTTCCTGGTACAAGGTCACCTTTCAAATGACTCACAGCTTGTCCTGCTGCTGCTTATAGAAAATTAGCATTAGGATAGAAATTAAACAAAAAAAAGTAACTTTGAAAGTGAATTTTCTAGAATCAGTAGGACATTGCAGCATTGCAAATAAACCTCTTAAGCTGAGGAAAAGTAGTTCACATCCAGCAAATACTAAATTTTTATCAATTGCTAGAGATTTAGACACAGTAACTGTGTCTGACCCTAGGACCCCACTAAGAATGCCAAGTCCAAGTGAATGTTTCCAATTAGTCTCCTGTCAGTTCTTTGGTTGCAGCTCAAACTGGTGTCTCTGGAGGGGGACCCCTACCCCAATTCACTCCTCAGTTATACCCCTGACACTCATCACCCAGGCCAAGTCAAACACAAAATTCTGGTCCGTGGATTCTTGATTTCTTGCTGGATTCCATTGTTGCTGGGCTGGCCACCTTCTCATGTATCTTTTTCTCTTGGAATTGTCTCCTTATCAAATCCCTTCTGCTTGTATCTGCTGAATTCCAAGAGTTCTTCTGCTCCCAGCACTGTTACATTTGTTAGATCAAAAGTTTGGTCAGCTCCTGCAGCCTAAGGAGACTATTCAGACAGAATACAAATAACCTAATTTTCTCTGTAACTGTTGATAGATCTTTATCTTAGTCCTTAAAACAATCAGTTGTCTGTCTGCTTGCAACACCTGTATGTTACAGCTGGAGGAAAACACAATGTCACCAGGTGCTTCTGTGTTAAAATGCCTGAGTAATCAGAACTTGGTATGAAATTTCAAAAAGATAAATCTACAGATTCTGTTGCATCTAATAATATTTACAGTAACAAGGAAGTTGCAGTAACTGCTTTCAGTAGATCCAACATTTAGATGTGTTATGCAATTAAGGAGTGTAGAGGGTCACTGCCCAGGCCTTTACAGGGCTCAAGGGCTCCTGTGCTGCTTTGCAAAGCTTAGTCACTATGACTGTGCAGAAAGGGGCTAGCATGCAAGTGAATTGCATCTGAAATGATAAGGAATAGATTGCTTGTTACTATTTGGAACAATAGTAGTTTTAATTCATTGTGAAATATGAGTGCTAGATTATTAGCAACATGTTCACTTAATATATAGCTTTATTCTCCCCTTCTGGACTGAACTTCCTAGGAAATTATCACTTTGCCTGCTCTGTTTCACCCTTGTGTAGTCTCTGAAGTTTGAGGTACAGCTGAAAAAAATTTATTATCATGGCCAAAACCAGATGCCTTTCTCAAAAGCAGGCCCTTAATTACATCCACAAAGCCCTTCCTTCAGCTGGTGCTAGTTTTAGGCTCAAGGCAAAGCTGCTCTTTAATTAATTAATTTTCAGTGAAGGCTGGGCAGGGCACTGCACAGGCCAAGCTCTGCCACGCTGTGCATGCTGGGGAGAAGGTGCAGCTCCCAAGCATGAGACAGGAACAAAAACTACAAAACAGCCTCTGCAGAGGTGAGCTGAACCTTGTCACTGCACAGGTAGAGCTGGTTTGTAGGATGTGGCTGGGGAGGAGGTCAGAACCGGTTCTGCAACCACAGGGCTGCGATTCTGTCACTTGCAGAACTGGCACTGCGTGTGCATCCCTTCAGTTTCTCCCTTTCTATTCCTACAGCAGCAGCTGCTGCTTCAAATCCCAGCTCTAAAAGCACAAAGCAAACACACAACCTCAAACTGGAGAGAGATCACTCCCCAAAGAGCTCTGTTTCAGGACAATGCAGTGAACAGGCATTAGCCTGGTGTGTGCCAGACCTGGTTTCTGATGTCTGTCAGAGCTGGAAACTACAGACTAGCTACAAATATCCTTATGTTCTCTGTGAAAGGGATGTAATGTTATTCTAGGTCACAAGGGATCCTGTAGCACTGAAGTCCCACAGTTAAAATACCCAGTTATGAAAATGACTGTATAATATCCAGTTTGCCTCCCTGCCTTGTATTTTGGATGTAACTTCTTTTCCTGCCGAAATCTCTCAGAAAATGTTACAGCCAACACATCTTTCATAAGAGCTGGAAGTGGGCGGTGCCTTCTGTGCAGAGCCATTTTCACACAATAAATTCTGCTCTGAAGCTGACAGATGTATCTCCAGCAAGTTAGCACTGTGTGTCGATCAAACCACAAAAGCCAGAGTATTGACACACCTCTACTTTGCTGGAACAAGCCCAAAGAACATGTTGTCAGTCAAACAAATTCTTTTTTTTCCCCACATTAAACACAGCTACATCTTCAAGCAGCTTGGTCTGACTCACGAAATGCATCAATCTCATCTACTGCCACATGTTAGCCCAGCTGCAGCACACATCACATCACATCCAGCAGCAGCTGGAAACGATTCCAACACCACAGGGCATCCCAACATCTGCACCCTGCAGCACCGAGGGGCAGCGAAGGGGCACCAGTGGGGAAGGGAAGGGAAGGGAAGGGAAGGGAAGGGAAGGGAAGGGAAGGGAAGGGAAGGGAAGGGAAGGGAAGGGAAAAAAAGAGAGAAGAGAAACCAGTGGGACAGTGAAGAGACATCAGTGGGACAGCGAAGGGACACCAGTGAGACATCAGTGGGACAGTGAAGAGGCAGCAGTGGGACATCAGTGGGACAGCAAAGGGGCAGCTCCTGCCCCAGCCCGGTGCGAAGGCCCAGCTCCTGCCCTGCTCGCCCCCTGAGCTCCATCCAGCGCCGCCGAACCGAGCAGGGTTTCTGTCCCAGCCCGTGCCCATCGCCGGTGCCGCCTCCCCAGCCCGCACCGGGAATGTTTTCCAGCTGTGTCGCGACACGAGCGGTTTTACAGGAAGTTTCGCAGCTCTCTGCTGCAACCTGCTCTCTGATCCCTTCACCTCCCCAGCGAGGTTTCTTTTTTTGGCTTTTCACGTGATTTCCCCGGTCTTGACTCAGCAGTTTCCCGCAGAGCCTTTATTGGTTTGGTTTCCCAGCGCCACCTCCCCGCAAAGCGCTGCCGGCCGCTCGGAGCCTGCGCACGGCTGAGGTAAGAAGGGCTTGGGGTTTTTGGGAGCTGTCCCTGCCCCCGAGCAGAGTCACACACGCAGCTGAGGCCCTGCAGATGTCACCCTGTGCTGGACACTCCGTGGTTTTCATTGCGGTGGCCGGAGCCCCAGTGCTCAGTGCACGGCTGCAAACCGGGCTGTGTGAGAAGAACTCGTGAACAACGCTCAGCTGTTGGCACAGCCCCAACAAGGTCCCTGTGGTTCATCCCCCTCTGCCAAGTGACACTCGGACCTCTCTGGCCAGTATTAATACATTCCTCCTTCCACCCCTTCTATTGAAATGGAACCAAATCCTTTCCCTGCCTCCTGGGAAGGAATAATTGGTTCTGCCATGATCTTCTCCCTGAAGAAAAAAAAAATACAGGAATTGCCCTTTTGTTTAGAGATATCTAAAAGAATAAATAAAAATACATTAGAATAAGGTCATGATTACTGCATGTCCTAGGCATTATCTCTTTCTTCTTTTTATCACAATCTCTACTCTTCTGCACCAGGAATCAGAAACATGAAGTTACTCAGTGCTTCATTAAACAGTGGACACTTTGCTTCTGACCACACACATCCATCAGTTCTGGCAAGTCCCAGGGCTAAGGAAAGTTTGATTACAGAAATAATATCTAAACTGCTGAAACTGCTACAGGATTCATGAAGGATTAAGCATATGATGCAAATGAAATTAGGCATGAAATTATATTCCTCAATGAACTAAAGCTTTAAAAAGAAATTATAATGTTTTGATATTTGCTCTCATGTACATGTCAATGCCTTCTTAAAACAACTGATGTCAGGCAGTATAACATGCAATAAAGCTGTAATGCTGTACAGAAACATTACAGTCCTCCTTCTCAGATCCAGCAATAAACATAAGGAATGTGAATGTCTTAGAAAACCAGGATCAGCTAAATTAATAAACTATATTATTCTTTTAATCCCACCCTGCTTGCTATTTTTCTTGTGTTATTACACAGAAAAGGATTTGCTTGTTATGTTTGCTGCCATTAGATTTCATTTCAAGCTTCACTAAATTGGCATAAAGGAAACAAGTTAATTTGCCTTCCCATTATGTCTGCAGAACATCCACTTGGTTCAGAGCCCATTTCCTACCGTGCAAGCAAGAGATCCAAATATTCAGAATTCTGAACAAGGGAGTGTTGGAACATATCAATGTATATTCATAAGTCCAGAAGTAAATATTCCAGCAGATGCAAAAGGTGCCATTCCACCGCATGAACTACCTGAAAAGACCAAACATTTTCTCCTCTTCCAATTAATTAAAGCTTAATTCAATGTCTGTCTCCTAATAGTCAAATCCTCCTAATTTGATTGCTCCTAACTCCTTGTGAGGTCACTTTTCAAAAAAAGTACTTTGTTCTAAAGGAGTGAAGCCTGAGGAAATACAGAATCCCTAGAGCAGGACTCTCCCTAGCCTCTGAAATGCCCCATTCTTTGTGGTGGAGCTGAGAAAGACTTGCTGCTTTCAGAATTCCTGGTTTCATCTGTGCTGCTGTTACTGACATTTCCCTCCAGCCTACAGCAAGTCAGTTATTAAATATAAAGTTTATTTCTTCAAATAAATATTTGGTAATTAAGCCCAAAGGATAAATATAAATTTACTCTGTTTTGAAATTAGGTGAATCTGAGAGTCACAGGCAACCATTTTAGACAAGTGCATGTGCAGGTGTGTCACACACGTGCTGACTGGGCTCTGGGTGTAGTTACTGAGCACAAAAAGAAATGCAAAGAAGCAGTGAACATCTCTGAGCACAAAAGCCCTTGTGTGGGACCCTCATTTGATCGATGCCCTGGTTTCTGTGGTGGCCCTGACACGCCAGCTTTGGTTCTGTGACACTCTATGGGAAAGTACAGGATTGTAAGCACACAGCTGAGAGAAATTAACTGCCCTGTGATAACAAATTATTTCCACTTCCTCCAGACTGCATAACTGCTTTCCTATCAACCATCTGCACTCCAACTGTCCCATTATCAGGTCAATGTGTTTTATTGTCTTCTTCAGACTTCATCTTCTCCCCCTATAGCTGGGGGTGTCTCTTAGAGCCCGACCATTGAAAATCCTCAGTTCTTCCACAGCATCACAGGCAGGAATATTGCATTCCATGAGGCCCTTCCCTGCAGGGCAGAGCTCCTGTCTCCTCGGGCCATCCCCTGGCTGTCTCCCAGCCTCAATGCCCTCTTTATTTCCCCTTTCTCTGCCAAGCCAGTCTTTCTGACTTGTTTTCGTGGGGTATGGGGTTTTGGGGTTTTTCCCCCTAATCGATAATGTCAGGGTGCAATCCAGCATCCATCACACTTTATTCCACCTTCCAGACCCAAATCCACCGAGTTTCTTGTCCAGCCGCCTTCTCCCCACTTAGCACCTCAGGCTCTTCTCTCCCTCATTGCACCAAACTCCTGTCGCCTCCCATCGTTTTCTGCCTTTCAGCACCAGCAGAAAACGCATTAAAGCTCGGGGTGCGGGTGCCAATCCCTCCCGCAGCAGGGGCCGTGTCTGGAGGGGGTTCTGACCGATCACCGGAGGCACCGAGCGCCGGGAGCCCCGGGCCGGCCCTCATGGGACGGTGGATGGACAGCAGCGACAGCCGGCCCAGGGACACCGACAGCCATGGCAGGACAGGGGCACTGAGAGCCCACTAACCCTTTGTATTTACTGCAAACATGGGCAATATCTTTATTCTTTATTTGTTCTTCCCAGTGAAAGCCTCTATATTAAACTTCTCTGGACGTGCCCCTCTTGTAAGGTAGCAGCGCCAGGGCACACCGCAAACACTGCCGAGGGCCAGAACAAGCCGCCGCTACCCTGCCCCTGCAGAGGCCACCGCCGCTGTCCCCGCTGCTGTCCCCGCTGCCGGTGCCGCCGCCGGACCGGGACTGGGACAGGAGCGGATCAAACCAGACCCGCCCGCCCGAGGCGGCGCGCGGCGAGCGGCCCGTCCGCGATCCACGGAATCGAGCGGCGGCGCCGAGCGGCGATTGGCGGCGCGCGGGCGGCCCCGCCCCGCCCCTCACATGACCGCTAGCGAGGTTTTTGTCGCGCCCGCTCGCCCCGGCCGCTCGCCGTGCCCCGGTGTCCCCGCCGCCGCCGGCAGCAGCAGCAGCAGCATCGCCACCGCCATGGGCCCGCGCCGCTCCGCCGCCTCCTCCCGCGGCCGCCTCCTCCTGCCGCTGCTGCTGCTCGGCGTCTCTGGTGAGCGGGGCAGCGCCGGGGCCCGGGGGAGGGGAGCGGGTCTCGGGTGTCCCCGCGGGCTCGCGCCGCTCCCCGCCCCGTCACGCGCGGGCACCGGGGGTCCCGGGGGGTCCCGGGGCCGCCTCGGCCCCGCGGCGCCTTCAGGGGGCGGCCCCGGGGCGGAGGCGCCGCCGCTGCCGCCCCCCCGCGCCGCCACCCACGGGAGGGGAGGGGACAGCGGCGGGGCCGGGGAGGCCGGGAGCCTCGGGGCGCTTCCGCCCAGGGCCGGGGCCCGGCGGCCGGCACCGCGGGCCCACCCGCGCGGCCCGGCCCGGCCCGGCCGTTCTGCCAGCGCTCCTCGGCGTGGGGCCGCGGGCACGGCAGCGTCCGTGCCGGGAGTCACCGCGTCGGGAGCACAACAGCTGGGGAAAGTTCTCCTAAAAGGCAGAGGAGATTTAACGCCCGTGTGTCTCGAGATGGGAGTGATGGAAGCGCAGTGAAGGCACTGCCGAGCCCATCTCTTGGGGGTTGAGCCGCAATCACTGATACAACACGTAGAATAATAAAAATAATAGACCCCGGTCTACAAGCGGCGCATTGTTTAAGTGCTGTGTTCATGCCCTTTGGTTTACCCACTGTGTCACCAGAAAGCTGATGCTTATTTCAGAGAGTCAGAATTCTAGGTGGAAAGGGACCTCAAGGTTCAGCTGGTCCAGCCTTTCTTGGCGAAGACATGGTCTAGACGAGATGGCCCAACACCCTGTACAGCCAAATCTTAAGTGTCCTGTGTTGGGCAGTCAGTGCTTTGCAATTATTAGTTTGTGTCAGGTAAACAGACTATAAAACATTCTCTCAATTTTTGACAGCTTTGACAGCTTTGTGGTGTGCTTCCTATTTTTGATGCTTTTTAGAAATCTATCTATTCTTTGAACCATCTGGTAAATTGATTATGGTCCTGACATAATTTACTGCTTTGTGATGAGCTGTCCTCTTAAGTGGTTCTAGAAAATTAAGAAAAATCAATGTCTTAATAGCTGATAATCATATCTTACAGGTTTTTTCCAGTCCTATGCAGTTGAAGTAGATATAAAGGATGCTTCCAATGCTACATGCCTGTATGCAAATTGGATGATGAGGTTCTTGATAACATATGAATCAAACAATGGTGATTATGTAAGTATTTAGGAGTAACTCTTGCTAAGAACTGTATTTTGACCTGGATTAAAATTTAAGCTCTTTTACCTAGGGTGTTTGATTTTTTAATTATTTTTTTTACTAAGTCAGTTGAGAGGAATATTCCTATATAGTCCTTATAAAGTAAAGAATAAGTTCTCAGTCATACAAATTACTGAAAGTACTCTGTTGCTCTTACTTAAATGATGTACACAAAACTCACCAAGTCTAACCAGTACCACTGTAGTTATGTTCTTAACCCAAGCAGTAAATGTAATTGCAGCTCAACATGATCAGGGTTTACAGCCAGGTTAGAGTTGTACTTTTGTACTTGAATCTGATACAGATCCTTTCTCAGGCAGGTTTCAAGGAGCCCTTACCATAATTTTCCAGAACAACCTAAAATAATCTCAGCAAGGTTTCAGCTAACTCCAGCAAGTTTATAATGTTGTCATGGGGAAGAGCTGCATGTGAATGCATTTTAAATTCCCCTTTTCTTCTAGAAAACCACAACCCTGAATTTGTCATCCAGTGCGACACACAATGGAAGCGTCTGTGGCAATGACACACAGGCTGCCCTTGTGGCAGTGCAGTTTGGAGAAGGTCATTCTTGGAGCATTAACATCACAAAAAACAATGAAACTTACCAGGGAGACTTCATGACGCTGACCTACAACACCAATGACACAGCTGTATTTCCTGATGCTAAGAGAAAAGGTAACATTCAGTTCAGAATCTGACTTGCAAAGCAATCTCAGCCAGAAGTGTCAGACCTCATGTACCTGACCTAGCTTGGCTCCTTCGAAGTAAGGAGCAATCCAGGAGTCAGTAATGAATGTAATGAGTTCTGAACCACGTGCTGCCAACTGCTGCTCCTCGTACCTGCCTGCTGGGTAACAGTGCAGGCCAAATGGCTTCACTGGATGTGTAATTCCTGTAAGTGGAAGAGAAGGGGAAGGACAAACAGCTTTGATCAGTGAGGTGGACAGCAAGCTCATGGAAGATTAATTTTAGTGGGCACTGCTTGACCTTCTACCTTGCTAAGCAATACAGTGTTAGGCTGTGTACTAATGCCTACTAATAATAGAATTGTTTTCTCCTTACAAACTTAAGTAAAAGGGTTCACCTTTCTTATGGCTTGTCTAGTTCTGTAAGCTTGGTTACTCCTAGCTTTACTCCTTGCATTACCTGTAACTTCAGGTCAGGACATACAGGGAGAACATTCAGGAGAGCTGAAGATTGTTAAGCTTAATTATCGCTTAGTCTTTGTCTTATGAAATGATATAAAATGTAACACTACCTCTAAGTTCTTGCAGTTCATAAGGCATTAAAATATTTATGCTTATTTGTAGGACCAGTTACTATTTTTATAAAGGATCCTGCAGGTCCAGTTCAGCTGAACACTGTCTTCGTGTGTCACAATTCCTTCATTATTGAAGCAGAAAATATTACACAGATTTTCTGGAATGTTACTGTGCAGGCTTTTGTTCAGAATGGCACAGTCAGTAAAAAAGGTGAGCATTTCAGTTTGTGAAAGAGCTTTTTTGTGTTGCACCTTAGTGCAGGGAGCAAAGTCCCATAATAAAAAATCCACCAATTCTAAGATGTGTTGTATTTAATAATATCCATGTAAATATCCTCTAGCATTTCTTTCCTTGTTCCTGGAAAAATAGCTTAGGAGAACGGATTTAGTAGTGTGCTGTACTATTGATTGTTTGCCTGCCAAGGTGGGATTCTTCTCAAGTGTGTATTCCAGTAATTGGGGTATTAAAAATAAGCACTTCAGAGCTACTGTTGCTGAGTAAATCATTTGGGCTTGAGGGGTTTTAGCTGACTGCCTTCCACTTGTAGTGGTGGCTTCTGCTGTTGCATTTGAGTAGTCCAGAGCCTGTTGTCTCATCTCATAGCTCAGGAAAGAGACAAGCACAGCATCCTGCTGCATGTAGCCTAATAGGGTCACTTACTTGGCTGACAGCAAATACATGTCACACTTGTTCTAAAACAGCTTAATGTCGTTGTGTGTTTTACTTCCCTGTGTCAGAGGCAAGTGGTACTGAGTGTGGGTTTAAAACTGAGTGTTATAGGATTTCTGAGAATAAGTGGCAACTGTACTTTGTCTGAGTAATGAGACTTCAATAAAATTCCAGTAATGAGATGGTGATTAAAATGTCTTTTCAGAGACTAGATGTCCTGCTGATAGACCTACTTCTGCACCTACTGTTCCACCTACTAGTGCCAATGCAACTACTCCACCTACCACTGCTGCACCCCCTGCTCCAACTCCTCCCAAGCCTGTGGAGAATCCAGACACAGGAAACTATTCTCTTAAAAGTGGAAATAAAACGTGTTTCCTGGCAACTGTGGGGTTGCAACTGAATGTTTCCCAAGACAAGGTGCTTCTTTTTGCTTTTGAAGAGTAAAAGTTGCTGTAGTTATTTGGTGTGAAGTCTGAATGCAGGGTATTGCTGTGTACACTGCTGGCTGTCCAGAACTGCTTCTAAGTATTATATGTAGCACCTCTCTGACATCAGAATGGTTTTGTTGTATAATACAGGTCTTCAAAAACCTATGGATTCAACAGATCTTTTTATTGGGAGTACTTCTAACATGATTAAAGGTCTGGAACTTTCTTAGCTGTTACGGCTGTTGGTTCCCTACTTTCCCCTCGGAGGGTAGCTTGTTGTGTTAGGGAACAAAGTAACACTTCTCAAGGAATTTGTTTGTTTCAGTACTGCCAGCATGTAAATTTAACTCAAACAGCCTTGGTTCCATAGCAGCCAAGCTCAGCTCTCCCTGCTGTCATATTTATGACAAGCTCTTCTTACCCAAGACTGTTCGTGACTGAGACAATGTATTCCAAAGGCAGCTGAATGTCTTTGATGTGCTTTGTGTGTATTTCAGCCTCTTCTGATCAACATCAATCCAAAGACAACTGTCGCAGATGGTGCTTGTGGTAACACAACAGCCACTCTGAAACTGAATGATGGAAATAGCACACTGATTGGTTTCACATTTGCTGTTGTAAGTAACTTCTTTTATTTTAAACTAAATTTATCATTTAACAGCATGCATGGTGATCACTTACAGTAAAATCCTCCTGTTGCTTGCTGGTGGTCGGCAGTTCCTGTATGGGAAGTGGAACTGGCCAGCTGAGTGCCTCAGGACAAATGGAGAACTGGGTTAAAATGGTAAAAAATTTAAGACTGGTAAATGTGTTGGTTTTTGTAAAGCATGTGTTCTTAAATTTACAATAGCAAAATTGCACACTGACACTTGGTTCTTGCTTCTTGAACAGAAAAATGCGAGTGCAAGTGTACAGAAATTTTATCTGAGGGAGGTGAATGTTACTCTGCTCAACCGTCTGAATGGCTCTGGTAAGAAAAACAGTATCTGCCTTAAACAAGGGTAATACTTTATTCAGTGTCTGCATCAAATAATTCTGGCTTTTTTTCAATGTTGTTCATGCTTACTGTTAGCTCCTACTCTGTCTAGAAGTTGGTATGAACAAAAATAATAAGCAGAAATGTCTGTAAGAGTTACTTAAAATGTCTGTAAGAGTTACTTTAAACAGTGTGGGACCACTCTACGATTCCTGAAACTTCTGCTAATGGAATCACTGTAAATCAAAAGGGCTTCTTGATAACTCTTTTCAGTAATGTAATTTTTTGTGGTGTGAAATCTAATTGTACCAAATTTGAAGCTTTTTTCCTAAACCAGTTGTTGTCTTCTTTGTTTGAAAATACTGCTGTATCTTCCAACCACTTGTACTCTCACTAAAAAAAGGCCAGTCCTTCAGAAGCTAAAGTATACTTTTTTCCCAACAAACATATGTTTTCTTTTTTTTTTAATTGCTTGTCATAGCTACAGCAATTAAAGAGCATTAAAGCTAAAGCCCTTGCAACTCTGCAGCACTGAGATGAGTGGAGGTATAAGGAAAGCCTGATGTCATGTACATATGAAAGAGAGGTTACTGTAATAACTTCAGTTTCTGATTTCTGGTTAAGCTGATCAACCCCACTTTGCACTACTTTGTTTTTCAGACTAGTCAGTGTTGAAGTGTTGGCCCCTCTAGATTCAGCTACTCAGTCTTAGTGTATTAGCAACTGTCTTACATTTTAAGTGAACATGCAAATTCTTTCTTTTTTTTTTTTCCTTCTTTGTTTAGTCATTTCAAGTGCAGATAACAACAACTTAAGCAAGTGGGATGCTTTCCTTGGTAGCTCTTACATGTGCCGAAAAGAGCAGACCCTTCAGATTAATGAAAATGTTCAAGTACATACTTTTAATCTATGGATTCAGCCATTCCTTGTGGAGGCAAATAAGTTTGCTACAGGTAAGAGTTATGTTTTTGTTTTTAGTGATGCTTGCAAAATTTTCACTTGCTAAAAAGCACCAGCATTAGGTGCAAGCACTTTATCTCAGAAGCTCTTGTTCCAATTTTTTAAACTATGTTTAGATATAGATGGAATGAAGAGAAGTTCTGAGAGTGACATTCAAGTTCAAGCAAAGCTTTGTTCTCGCTTAAAAAATGTCTGCTAAGTGTGTGGTTCTTCACAAAACTTGAATGAACAAGAGACACTGAATAGGGACTTAAGGGTTGCTGTGCAGAATAGGTTAGAAGTTACTTGATAACATCTTGACTTGCAGAATTTGTAGCTCAGAACTTTTGCAGAAGTTCACTTTGAGAATACTGTTAGGTGTTTTGTTTCTTTTTACCTGTCAGTCTGAGGAATAGAAGTGTTGGGGAAGAATGAACTGTCAGGGTTTCCTTCAGAGGCAGTCTTGAGTATCCAGAACAAAAGAGATTCTGAAATGTTTGTTTGCTGCAATATGTTGATCTTGTCTGGAGAAAACTGAAATGTCTTAAATTACCTCTTAATATTTAGTGCAAACTGGTCTTTGTGCTTAATGCTAATACTTGCAGCACAGTCTTACTGGACTAGACTGATCTGTAGACACATAGATTGAAAAGTTCTGGTTTTAGACAGAAGTAAGATAACTCCAGATGTGTGTAGGGTAAACAGTTTAGTCTTTCTAAAGAGTTAGGGACCCATTTCACTCTGTAGTTAAAGTTGCAGCTAGCTTTCTTCTAATTATAGTTATTTTATCTGTGTAACATATCTTTGTTCTGGATAGATTCTTGATACCAAATCTAGGTCACTTTTTATCCTTAATGAGTGAAAGTACCAACCAGACTTGCTTTAAGTTTGAAATAGATAAGCCTGGTTTGTGAATGTAGAAAAATGGCTCCTCCCTAGCCTAGTGCAGATCTTGTGCACAGGAAAACTTGTGCACCTTTAATTTGCTATAGGTTATTAATGCTTATATTAATTAAAATGCTTAAATATGCTAAATGTATTGATGAGACCTCTGCAATTCTTTCTCACTTAGTTTAAATAATACTTGATTTTTTAATACCTTCATATTAAGGAAAACAGATTTTTATACCACACTTGGGATGTGTTCTGTCTTTCTTTATTCCTTATTGCAACCTTTTTCTCACCTACAGCCCAGGAGTGTTCGCTGGATGATGACAGCATTCTAATCCCAATTGTAGTTGGTGCTGCACTTGCTGTCTTGATTGCCATTATAGTGGTTGCTTACATAATTGGCAGAAGAAAAAGCTATGCTGGATATCAAACTTTGTGAATCTAAGTGTGATTCCTGTTATGATTTCACTCTAAACAAAGCAAGTGCAAGTTCTGAAGTCCAAAAAAAGACCCAAAACATAGGAGTAATTACTAGCCACAGCTAATTGGAGTTGAGAATAAAGGGAGAATGTTTATCTCAGATGAAGCAGAATTACACTTTGTTTTCCTGCCCTAAGAAGACCATGTGGGTTTCATAGCTGTCTTGAAGATGTCAAATCCTGGATGAATTGCTAGGCTAAGGATTTTATCTTGCAAAAGTCCTAAAGCATTTAGGATTTATTTGTGCTTTTTACAAATACTAGCCTGAAACAATAACACGTTCTGAACTGATGTGCATTGGGCATCTCCCAGATTAGCATAGAATTTGTACTTGCTTCTCTCCTCTGCGTTCCTTAGTTGTTGTTGTAATTGTGGGTTAAGCTGGCAGCATTAGTCACTCTGTTGACTTGTACAGTATTTAACAAGGATTGTCTAATGCCCAATAGCAACTTCGTTTTCCATAGGATTGAACTTCAGGCTGGTGATTAAGTGATCTCTGGAAGTGGCAGCAGTAACTTACTTGCCTTTGTTAGGATTTCAGTAATTTACTCCTGCCTTGGTGTAATTTCAGGAATCATTCCTATACCGTGGCTGTACAAACAAAATGGGTAATTTGCCAAATGGTGAATATATGGGAAGACTTCAGTGCCGTTTCCAGATGCTTTCAAAAAAAAACCTGTTAGGCACTGAATTCTTTACTATACCTTGGCAATCATCTAAAATACTCACCTAAGGCAGACTTCTGCTAAATTAATGCAAGCTTTTTTTTGCTGGCATCAGTTTAAAGGGAATAACCTTTCTAAATATTCCAGAACTTTAAAGTGCACTTAACTTCATACCATACTCTGCACAGAACTGGTCTGTCTTGTTGCTTTGAATGACCTTGTTTAAAGATGCTTTCATTTAATGAGCCAGTATCTGTTGTTGCAGCTTGAGCTGTTTTTAAATCTTCATCTTGAATGGTTCTCTGCCAGTCAAAGTTCACCTTGTAACTGCCCGCCATTGGCACTCTGAATGTTGAATGTTTGTGTTGGGTTGTTTGCGGTGTAGCATTTATTGATGTTAAGAATGCAAAAGCCAAACAAGAGATGGACCCACAACACCTGTTTTTCCTTGCTGTATGAAAAGAATAAGTAGGTTAAAAAAGTGCAGTGCAACTGGACTGTTCTTTAACTGCAGCTCTGTAGAGACTAACCCTTGATGCACAACTTTGCTCTGGGCTCTTTGTGCATATTCTTACTGCATGGAAAAAAAAAAGTCTTTTAGACTTTTAGATAATTGTGGCTTTTTTGCATATGTCATAACATGAGCTGCCTAAGCTAGTTATTTAATGAACATAACATTGTCTCCCCATTTAGAATGAGTTTAGCCTGCATCAAAGCTTCTCTAGTGTTTTATTAGTGTTCTCTAGGGTTGTAGAGATGTCTGTGGCATGTTTGTATACAAATCATAAAATACACTTCTTTCAGTAATGGTTTGGTTTGGTTTTTTCTTTTGTAAAGACAGTTTACTCTTGACACTAGCCAAGGAAGCATGTATGGGTGGATAATGCTTACTATAGCTTGTAGTCTACAGCTTGAATTTTGCATCAGTTACTGAAATGCATTTTAATGAAAGTGGGGAACTGCTATAAGTTTAATCATGAAACAAGCTTCAAGACTTACCATTTTAACTTTAAAAAATGGATCTAATGACTTTCATATTAATATATCCTCAAATGCAGAAGTTCATATAGATTTTTTAGCTTTTTTTTTTTTTTGTGAGTGATGTTCAGTGGCACCAGTTAAACATGCATCTCTGTTAAGGAGTAATCATCACACTATTCTTCTTAGCTTGCAAATTTTTGAACTGTACACAGTTTCCAAGTGATAAAGTAGAAGATTCATGCAAACTTCTTCCTAAAATCAGCACTAGAAATACCATTGCAAAAACCTGTAAGTACATTGGCTCAGAGTTTTAAGTACTCCTAGACTGATGTGCAGGTAACTGGTTCAAAAAACATCAGTTTCACCTGACTTCCTGTTGTTATAAAACCACTAGTTTTCCTGTATGTATTGCTCCATAGGGAACTGTCAATCTGTTTAACCTGTGCTCTAAAAAAATAAAGATTGTTCTATTTCTTAAGGAAACTTGTTCACATTTTTTAAGTGATTTGAAAACAGACGTCTTGTATTGTCTTTTTTTAAAGAAAATAAACTCAATGAGTAAGGTGAACTCTAATCAGTCTGTATCTGAGATTCTGTTACATAGCTGGCTTTGTTCTGGTCTGTGGAAACAGCATTTAAATTGTGAATTTATTTAACACCTGTGGATGTGGAATATTAATGTGTATAACCTATTATAGAGTGTGGTTGGTTTAGTACCTTATACACAGTTTACTAAATATTGTATTCTAATGTCAAGGTTTCTGATATTTTAGGTTAAAGATGTCATGCTAATAGTCCTCAAAAGTACCATTTCTAGCCAGTGAATGATGGGATTTGGGTTTTGGAAGGGGCATTTTATTTGGTCATTTGTTCCTTGTTTTGGTTTTTTCTTTGGCTGGTTTTTAAATTTTTTTTATTTACCACAGTGTTCTCTCTTGCTTAGCATATGTTAATAAAACACAAACTTTGGGGCTGTTGGTTGAATCTCATGATTGGATTTAAAAGGGAAGGCAGCTTTTATACTGGGGCTTAAAAAACTTTGGACCAAAAATTTCTGACTTTTTTGAATGGGGACACATTCATCCACATCATTCGAAAAAGCTGTTCCTGCTGGCCCTGCTGTGTTGGGCTGTAGTTACCAATTCTGCTCTTGAAGACACCTCTGGAGCTTCTAAGCACTGTACAGTAGCCATACCTGGATAGATGTGGGCCAGCAAGGATGGAATGTTCCTGGTATGAAACCTTGACCCCTTTTTCACCCTGGGAATTGCCTGTAACGGTGCCACAGTGTGATGTGTGCTGCAGCCATCTCCTTCCTTTGAAGAAGAGAGGGAATTTCTGTCACTGCCTGCTGGGCACCTTCATCCTTAGCAAATCCATTCATATTTAGTGTTAGTGTTTAGTGAGCCATTACCCAGCACCTAGCAAATTGTCTGTGTTAGTATTTAGTGAACAGGATTACTAAATATCAAATGTATGTCTCTCTTTAAGATGTTTAAATATTTTCTCAATCAGAATATTTTGAAATAGCTGTATAAGATGCATAGTTCCTTTCCTCTTGTTTTTTTTTCTTTTCCTTCCAAGTGTTGCTCTACTTGGCATTAGGTGCCCTCAGTTCAGCATTTTCAGCTGTTGAGCCTCCACAGCTGTGTTGTTCTCCTTGCTCTTAGTCCAAGGCTTTGTGTGGTATTTCAGGGAGGGGCCATGGCAAGTGTGTGCTGGACTGTCATAAGCTGAAGCAGGACAATACATTTCCCATAAATAATGCTGATTCTGTGAAAAAACAGCAGCCAACTTTTGAGGAAGCATTGACTCTGTGTCCTAATTAAAAACTCAAACAAGATAGTTTTACCAGGAGTGCTGCCTTATGAAATGCCTCTAAAGCAGGCACTGTTCCAGTGCTGGAGAGCCCGGCACAGCCTCCTGCCTCACCCCGGCCCTCCTGCACAGGCAGGTGGAGCTCTGCTCTCCTTGCAAACAGCTTGGAATGCCAAGCCCTGCCCTCGAGTTTGAAACCAGTTCCCAGCGCGGTTTGCTAATCATTGATGGGTGTTTGTACCAGCAGGGAGCTCCTCACCTTTTGCAAGCTGTGTGTTAAAAACCTCTGTAGGGTTACAGATGTCTCTTCCATTTTCCCCTCTGATGTGGATTTCAGTGAGGTCTGTGTAGTTCTCAGCTGAAACTAATAACCCTTTCACAGGGAAAATAAAGTCACCCACCCCAACAAAGCCTTTCAGTGTTTTCCATGCAGTGCCCAGAGGCACATTTATCTTGGCTGTCTCTTGCAGCTCTCAGTGAGTTTCTGCTTTGTTACTTGGCTTGTCCCTTATGCCTTCATGTCTAGAACCCAGAGGAGTGCTGGTGACTCCAGGGTTGGGAAGACCCCTGGGCAAGGCAGCACTACAGCAGTGTGGGGTTTCTGTTGCTTTATTGCTGCTAACTCTGAGGTGTGATCAGCTAATGCATGCTCAGACTGCTGGTTTGTCCTCACATTTCTAATCTATCCTCTGCTTGCTATAGGAAGCTGAAATTAAATGTACAAATCAGAAGAAGTATATTACCAATATAAAGGATGTGTGCAGTAAATGTGTTTAAAGAAATCAATCTTTCCATCAATTCTTTACTCAATACTGATTTTACTTTACATGTATTATTGTATCTAATACAATGTAATTTCTCGGAAATGCCTGTTTGCTCCTTGCTTTCTTTGGTTTCTAATGCTTGATTTCCCTTACTAATTTATTCTCCCTTGCTTTTTTTTTTGTTTTTTTTTTGTTTTTCCTCTTTCTGCAGCTGAAGAATGCCTTGCTGATTCTGACCTGAACTTTCTTATTCCCATCGCAGTGGGCGTGGCGCTTGGATTCCTTATCATTCTTGTCTTTATCTCTTACATCATTGGAAGAAGAAAAAGTCGTACTGGCTATCAGTCTGTATAATCTCTTCATTCCATCTCTGTTGCCCACCTTCCCTGTTCTTTTCCCTTTCCCAGATTTCCTGGCCTGCTCCTTAAAAAAAAAAGAAAGAAAAACAAATTAATTCAAGGTTTCTTTGTTTAAAAAAGTTCAAATCACTTCATGGCAGAATAACAATAACTTCACGACAGAATAACATGCCATGAATCTGAAGATGAGTTGCAGAAGCTACTGTATGACTTTGGATAAAGTAAGTGTTCTGAGGACCAGAGAATTGAACACAGTTGGTGTGTCCCTGTGGGAAATGTGATTATTTTTAGTAAAGAAGACATCTACAAAACTTTCTGTTGTTTAATCTTTTTGTACAAGAAAATTTCTAGATGCCTACAGCTTGTCTTGGTTAATGCTACAGCTAAAACTATAATTAAAAGTGTGAATGCTGTGTCAAAAGGGACTGTACATGCAGTGGGAAAACGAATACCCAGCTCTCAACAGACTTCTGTTGGGAGCTTGGCATATGGCTGTTCTTGTGAATCAGCCTGAATTTCCTATTCCTTCTGAATGTAAAAGTAGTACCTGATCTCACTAATAGCCTGACATAATATGAGAAGAACATCTGATTCTTCTAGTGAATTAATCTCTTTAACATCATACAGAGAAGCTGACTGCTAATGTAGGTTGAACAGCGTTGCACTACCCTGGTGTCTAATTTGCCAAGATAAGGTTCAGGTCTGGAGAACTTCAGCTACTCAGAAAAGGCAACAGTCTGCTGAAGGAAATGTCTCCTGTGCTATTTTGTTGAACTGCATTTTCCTTTTGTTCTGAGCTCAATTGTGAGATGAGGGTGGGAGGCTGGAATTTCACTGGCTGCAGTTTCTCTCAGCTTTGATTCTGAACATAAAAGAAACTACACAGCATTGGTCCATGTGAGGACCAAAAGTATTTTGAGAGCACTCAGGCTGACTGAGAACACAGGTTGCTCAGATCTTCCTGCAGTTCCTTTGGACAGCTTGCATAGGTTAACAGAGCATCACTGAAAAGCTGTGATCTCTGAAAGGAAGTGGAGATATGAAAGCTTTCAGGTTTGATAGAATTAATCTGCTTTTAACCTCCTCATTATTGCTGTCTCAGTGTAAGAGCACAAAATTTCTAGCATGAGGAATGCTGATCATAAAGCAGGAATGAATATATGTGTAGTGAAGAAAGTGACTTCCAAAGGAATAAGAGCATCTTTCCTGTTTGAAGATGCTTTCTTTGTTATTAGTGCCATACCTTTGCAGTTCTGTGTTCCATATCTAAACTGTATCAAAATTGAATTTAGTCATTGTGGTTGTGTTCTGCTTCGTTCCCATCGGGTCCGTGGTGATGGAATGAAAGAAGCCTCTTGCTCTTCAGACCTTTTTGGTCCATCTTGGCAAAAGCCTTTGGCAGCCAATAACCCCTGGGGGCACACAGAGTTTTGTCCTCTGCAGCAAGTGTTTACTAAAGCTGCTTCAATATTTAATCTCCCTGTACATTGACCCTGTGTCCATGCTGTGGGGGAAGCACCTTCAGTAACTCACACACACAAAGGTGACAGTCAGCACTGATGTTTAAGTAACTCACAATAGCTGTGTGTCCAGGAAAGGGAGTTTTCCAAAGAGTTAGTTCTGATGTTTGAGAAATGCCTGTGTATTCAATTATTCTTGTCCTCATAGTGACCAAAGATACACTCTACCTGATTCTGACAAAGTGATTCCATAGTACAAATGGGCTCTTGGAACAAGTTGTCCTATTTTTTATTTTTTTTTTTTAGGAATGTAAATCAATGCTGTTGGACTGTATGCTTTAGGTTTGGTTGTCTTGGTCTCTTGTATCGTACCTTTGCTCTTGCAATACTTGATTTCCCTGCCAGTGTTAAATGGAATTATTTCAGGTGGCATTTTATGAGTACACCCACTTGCCAGTGTGGTGCTTCTCTGCCACCAGCAGATGGATCACAGTTATGTTCTCATGCTGAGATGGCAGACTGAAGTATTTAATATCACTTTTGCTAGGCTATCTTAGTGAAATGTGGTCATTTCCTAGATGCAAACACATACATACATGCATATATATATATTGTATATACATAGAAAGTATTATTTTGAGCTTCAACAGAAGTCAGAAATTGATCCAGCACTTTAAGGTTGTTGCAGCATGAAGAGTGGTATGTACAATTTTCCAGATCTTAAATTACTGTACAAATATGCTGACAGCAGAATATGTGTATGGAAAATAAAGTTAATTATTGTGTTTATTAAGCTTTGTTTCAGTGTAAGTAGACATGAATGCCATTTCTGAGTGCTTTTCCAGAGGGATCATCAATGTGCTTGGATCTGGATGTTTGTGGGGAAACAGAAGCTTTTGCTTCTAAGCTGTTCACACATTTACATCCAAATCATTTGATTTTTGTGTTTATTTGGTGAAAGCATGGGTCCAGCATCTGCTAAAGGACCTCCTCTTTCATCAGAATCCTTCCAACAGACAGACAGGGAATAAATATTAAATAAAGTTTTATCTTGGTGCTAGTGTGAAGGCTGTTAATTTGATAGCATGAGACACAGTGAGTTTGGTTTCCTTTCAAGACCCCACAAATAAAAATGCTTTAAAAGAGCTAAAGCAATTGGCAGACATAGAAATGCTTGTGGGTTTAAATTATTTCTGATATCAAAAGCAGAGCCACTCCCCCAGCAGCATCCTCCTTGGCAGAAGGCAGTTTCTGCTGGTCAGAAGATGCCCTTGCAGATAATTTGTGCAGGCAGAATGAATACACTGCCCTGGTTCTATCAGTGCCATCTGGATAATGAAAACTGAGCAGAATTAGTTCCTAAACTACCTCTGGTTCAGGTATTTAATAGTTCTTAATAAATCCTTTTTGCCAGATGGTTGTGATGCTTGGTGAAGAGTGAGTCTTCTTGTACTGAACTCTTTGGCCTGGGGAAGTTCATCAAGTGCTCAGAATTCCAGGATGTTGTTACATGCTGCTTGGAAATTCAGTCCCTAACTGGCAGCACAAACTGCATCTCTTGACACCAATGTTTCAAGAATGCCACCATAGAGTTAATTTTACTGTAGTCACTTTATTTTAAATAGAAAAAATCACTTCTTAGAGACTGATATAGATCAGGAAATGACAGCAGATGAAGTTCCTTGGCTATGGATGTAGGACAAACATACCATAATGCCCCTGCTCAGGCAGTAATTTTAGTAAGTGTGCTTTCCCAGTGGTGCTGTACCCCAAGGTGTCCTGTCCTGCTGTGTTTGTAGCTCCCAGCAAGCAGAGTGCAGCTGCTCTGTCCCTTCCAGGGAGGCTCAGGCTGCTCAGGGCAGTGCTCCCTGTGCTTCACCAGCCTTCGGGGTGACACACTGATGCCTTCACTCACCCCAGCACTGACCCCTTAACTGTGAGGGGACTGGGCAGTTCCCTGCCTTTTGCTGTAGCATTGCAACTGGGACCTCTCTGGAATGGGGAAGAGCAGGTCTGAGAGCTTTGGGTACTTCTGTGCCCGATCAGGAGGCGCTGCCAACCTGTGAGGTGTGACAGGAGAGCTCCTCTCACTCATCCCTGCCCAAGAGACTGGGTGAGGATCCCTGGGGCAGAGAGGAGTACTGGAGTGAGGAGGAGAGAGGGAGAAATGCATTCATCTTCCCACTTCAGAAAGGAACAGCTGGAAGGGTTCAAGGGCAAACGATTTTCTGTGGCCCTTGCTCAACACCTTGGGTGTGATCACCAAGCTGTGTAAAGTGCTGCACTCAATATGCTTCTGGGGCTGGAGATCCTAGAAAGCATTTTGAAAGCTGCCATTTTCACTTTTCCACTCTGTTATTGCAGGAATAATGCAGAATTTTTGCTGTTTATTATTTTAACAAGAATAGTGCTAATAAACTACCTCCTTTTTAGCTTTTGCCTGAGAAATGCATATAAAACTATTCTAAAAAAATAAAATTTAAAGCCAGGAAAGATGCATTCCACAGGGATCACTCATAAAAGGCCTTATGAAAATAACATTTGGATACCAGAGGTTTTTTTCAATCAAAAGTGAAATCTTTTGCAAGTTCTCTCCCCAGGGGAACACTTCTAATATTTCCTAATAATGATTTACATTAGAAGATGAAAAATGTGGATCCACGCTCCATTGTATCTCATTGATTTCCTAACTATGAACAAAAATAAATTAACAATAATCTCCATGTGCCTGTTTTTCCTAGCAGAAAAAATGCTGGCTTGATGCTTTAAAAAGGAAAAAGCCTCTGATTGACTTATCCTAAGTGCCTGGAGTTGGCAGGGGCTACTTCCCAATGCTGAGTGTGAAGATGATCCGGCCCAGGAAGCGGTCGCTGTTCAGGTCATTGATGATTCCTTTCCCATGCAGACTGCACTGGATGGGGACCAAGTGATTCCTCTGCACATCTGTAAAGTGCATAGCCACCAGTGGGGAGGTGTAGTTGACCTGGAAAGAAAGGAGATTTAAGTGTCATTTTTGAGGGAGCAGAAAAGCAAGCAGGGTTTTTATTTTCAGTGAAATAATTTGTAAGTGGTTCATGGTTCCAGCATGCTGAGCCTTTCTCTGCCTGTGCCTTAGCAAGATGGATCACTGCACATTGCCTCTGGGGTCATTGCCCAGGACAGCACCACACTATGGGACTCACAAATGCTTTCTGCTGTCCTAAAAACCACACACACTCACTCACACACAGGGTTACACACACAGTTACACACTCACACAGTGTTACACACAGTTTGTCAGAGACAGAAATAGAGCTCTGTAATCCCACAGCCTCTGTCCTGCCCACATCTGCCTGAAATAGCCTGGCAGCACATCTGGAGCCTGTGCAGCAGCTCCTGCCCTCCCATTCCCAAGGAAGCAGAAAGAGATGCCAGCCCTTCACTCACGTGGGTGAACTTGCCATAGTAGGGATAATACATGAGGTCAAATGTTCCATTTCCAGGGTAGAAATCCACTGACCTGAGGTGACTCTCATTGCCTTTCTGTGATCAGAAAAAAAACAGAGGCACACACGGACATAGGACATGGGACACAAAATACAGGTCCCCTCAGAGCTTGTCTCAGAGCAAATGTCCCTTGGCAGCCCCTGGCTGAGCTCAGCTGTGCTGTGTTTGTTGTGAACACAGTCACTGCCCTGCTTCCAGCCAGGGGAGAGTGGAGCTGTGGAGCCGTGGGCAGGGTTGCAGTTTGCTGCCTGCTGATTCCCTGCTGCACCTTTGCTCTCCAAGGGTGTGATCCAGCAGCTGCCTGAGCAGGGGGAACCCTTCCTTCACCCCATTGCTGTTGGCTTGCAGGGTGCCCCCAGGACTGAGGGTGCTGCAGAGCAGCTGGAGATGGAAATGAGGAGTTCCTACATCTTCCCACTGAGCTCCAGGCTCCAGCTGGGAGCTGGCACCCAGCCTGCAGGCTGCCCCATGGTGGTGCCCATGAGGCTGCAGGAGCAGGTTGGGAAGCAGGAGAGTGGTGCCTTTGTCATTCTCAGCAGATTGCCCTCCAGTTGTGCCCAGACACGGGCAGCTCTGGGTCCTCTGAGTGTTTGGGGCTAATATGAGGACAAGTTGTGCTGAGCTGAGGTCCCTCAGGAGGAGGAGAGGTTTGTCCTTGTCCCCAGCACCCTGCAGGGCACAGAGGAGAGCAGTACCTGCACTTTGCACTCCACGCTCACGGGGACCCCGGCGCCAGGGCGGTAGCCGATGATCTGCAACAACAAAAACATCCATGCTGGTGTGAAATGCAGTGCCAAGCATGTGCTGCCTCCCTTCTCCAGAGCTTGAACCTTTCTGGGTGCCAGCCACATTGCTCAGGACAGGACTGTGTGTCCCTGCAGCCACCCCACACCGTGCAACCTGCCCATGGCTGAGGGCCAGATTGCTGCCTGACAGCAGGGGCAGAGCAGAGGACACAGAGAGGGTCCAGACCCCCTGGAGTAATACAGCCTCTCCCCCACACAGTTCACATCCCCCTATGCTTATTTTCCCAGCAGTGATCACTGAACCACCATGCTATTACACTTCAATTAAATTCTAAGAAAACTCCCATTATAAAACATCTGGGGTCTGGGGTGTTTCCCTAAATCTCAGCTCCTCATGAAGAAGGGCCTGGCAGAAGGCCCTCCAGGCACTAAGGCCTCAGCAAATCAAATGGAGCAAGTTTTATAGTGGGTTTTTTTACTATTTTCTAGCAGATTTGGCCTGCAGGTTTGGGGTTTCTAGTTCCCTTTTCCCCTGGGCCTAAGAAGTGAAGGAGTTTCAGCCCCTGTGTGTTCATCACACTGTGATGCCCCAAAGGAAGGAATGAAAAGAAGGAGCTTTCTCTGTACCCTGTTCATCTTCAGCAGGATGCAGGGCTGGCCTCTGGAGTAGCCAAAGGTTGGGTCCTGGATGCCAGAGCAGTTCTGCAGCAGCGAGCGCTTGAACTGGCACGCCTTCTTCTCCTCACTGTCACTCCCCCCTTGGATGAAGTACTGGCCTGGGACACACTCAATGTTCTTCTCCTCCTGAACTGTGTCATCATAAGCTGGAGGAGACCAACAGTGTTGTATTTGTGGGGTTCCCAGACAAAGGAAGGAATGATGAATCTGACTCCATGTTCTTAGAAGGTAATTATTTTAAGATACTATATTAAATAAAAGAATACTATACTAAACTGTACTAAAGAATAGACAAAGGATACTTACAGAAGGCTAAAAGATAATCATGAAAAACTCATGACTGTGTCTTCAGAGTCTGACACAGCTTGGCCATGATTGGCCATTAAGTAAAAACAATTCACATGAAACCAATGAAACAGCCACCTGCTGGTAAACAATGTCCCAACACATTCCAAAGCAGCCAAACACAGGAGAAGCAAATCAGATAATAATTGTTTTCATTTTTCTCTGAGGCTTCCCAGCTTCCCAGGAGAAAATCCTGGGCAAAGAAATTTTTCATAAAATTTGACAGTGACACAACAGACTTGTTAAACCCCCTGAGGCCTGCACACACTCAAACTCTCAGAGAACATCCTCATGTCAAGGGTGTTAGGAAGTCACACTTGGAAAGGCAAAGCTCCCATGACCTTGTGAGCCTCCCTTTCCAGATGTGGCTCATGAGGTGCCCAGGCGGAGCCCCCTGCACTGCATGCATGTGTCCAAGGACAAGAACCCCTCCCCATGGCTCCCAGGGGGACAGAGAGCTCACCTGCTAGGAAGTGGTGCATGCTGTCCACGTAGGGCTGCCACGTGCTGGGCTGGGACACGTTGAAGGCAATGGTGAAGCCATTCAAGTATGGTCTGATCATCACTCCTGAAGGAGACAGACCCTGGTAAGGCAGATGTAGGTGCAGCATTCATGGGCTTGGGCTCTGTGCTGCAGGACTGGTTCATGGGACTGGGCTGGGCTGGGCACAGGTGTGAGAGAGGCAGCACCAGCTCACAGATCAACTCTGTCCTCAACCTGCTGATCCCTCACCTTCATTTCGCCCCCAGAGAACACCATACACATCAAAAATATCCCAGGAAACCTGGGAGATATGGAGAGCCTCAGTAGTGTTGTGGGTTAGTGACTGGGGTTGCACAGAGAGGCTGCAGGTCCCCTGTGTCCCCAGCTGTGTGGGCAGTTCCAGACAAGAGCAGGGCAAGGGGCCCTTCTGTTCCCCACCAACACAAAAACATGGGGGAAATGCTGTGTCTGACACAGGGAGAGGATTTTCTGAACATTCTCTTGCCAGAACTCCCCCAAATAATAACGCATAAAAGTAACTCTTGATTTACATTTTATTTTGAAGGCATGCGGTATAAAGAGCCAGCAGTTGAAATGCATCAGCATCACCTATGAAATACCTAAACTTGGCTTTTGCCTTGAGAATAATGATAACAGTAAGCAGTGCAATGAGAATAGCAATTAGTATCATCAGGGTGATTGCTTCTCATGGGGCTTTTTAAGATGTCTGCTCCTGAGCAGAGAGCCTGCAGCTCTGCCAGTGCCCTGAGGTGAGAACACACTGTGCTAGGGAGGGCTGGGGGACTGTAGGAGGGCACAGCTCCTACAGGGCTTTGCCTGAGGCGCTGGCCATGCCATTTTGGTGGGACACTGGTGGCAGAGGTGCCTCTGGCTGGGTACATACCTGGTGGGGACACACGGTCCCGGTACCTGGGCGTGTAGGGGCTCAGCGTGAGCAGCATCACATACAGGCAGAAGGCAAACATTCCCGCCAGGCACGTGTAGAAGATGAAGTAAAACAGTAAGATCAAGCCTGCAAAACAGACAGGCACGTTGCTGTTAAGGCAAGCAGAGCACATCCCCTGGGATGTGTCCCACAGGGATGCACAGACGTGCTCAGCACGGCGTCCTCGGCAGCCCTGAGCCCGTGCTGGAGGTGGGAGCTGCAGCCCAGCCCTGCACACACACTCTGCTGTCTGTGCCTGCAGGAATTCCAGCTGCTCCAGAGCTGGGGTAGCTGCTCTTTGGGTCTGTGTCCCTTTTGCTGCATGGCCCTTCCCACAGCTGTGTCAGGAGCAGGTCTGTGTGCCCACCTGCCTCCAACAGATGGACCCAACATTCCCTCCTGCCCTTCCCACCCCCTCCTGGCATAGCAACATGCAAAGGTACCCCGTAGCTTCAGCCAAACTCCTGTTGGGGCTGTGGGGTGATGCTCCTGCCCTGATTCCTGTCCCCTGGTGCTGGCCTGAGCAGGCAGCCTGGCTCAGGGCTGCAGCACCACTGACTGTTTCATGGTCCAGACATTCAGGGAATGGGTTTGTTTTTCCTCTGGACCAGGCTGTTGGCTGAAGATGTCTCAAGAGGCCAGAGCCTATGAATAAAACCCAGCAGCTCAGAAAGCAAAGCGAAGCCCTAACCCAAATATTTCCCAGGAGAAACGTTCCGGCAGCTTGGAGGGAGCCCTGGGAACACAGATGTGCTCTCCTGCAGTGCCTCTGCCAGGGCCACCGTGCTGGGAGCTGCTGGGGCTGTGTCCTGCTGGGGCTGAGCTGGGCCAGATGGGCCAGCACTGTGCTGGTGGCACAGGGGGACAATGCCCAGCCCTGCCAGAGCGATGCTGGATGGTGCCTCTGCCCCAGCCTGGCTGCAGAGCTGGTGCTTGCTGGGACATCTTCCCACTGCTGCTCCCATTTTTGTGTTTCCTGCAGTGCAGCAGGGAGTGTTTCACCAGCAGAGAGGGGGTGCAGCCCTTCCCAGGGGCTGGGGCCTGCAGTGGTGACCTTGTGGCCATTATCTCCCTGCAGCCGGTGAGTGCAAGTCCCCTGAGGCCCCCATTCCAGGGGACACCTTTAGAGCCAGCACAGGGGGGCAAATTCCCTCCTCCCCACCCATGAGCTGAGAGTGGGAAAGTTCAGCTCCACTCACCTCCAAATGCTCTCACTTTAAAATAAGTGTTGATTTTGGTAGTAGCTTCTCCTGCCCCCATGTTGAGACAAGTGAGCACACGAGTGTGCACCAAGGGCACATGGGGGGTCACATAGCACAGCACAGTGACCCCAGGGGACAGGAGGATGCTGCACCCACCCCAGTGCTGCCAGCACTGCCAGGGTCGCATCCACACCACACTGAGCAAATCCTCTCACAAGGAGCTTCTCAGGACCTGGAGGAGCCTCCAGAAAACCAAACCTACATCACCAAGGACTCACCCTACTGCTCCCACACTTTGGTCTGTGCCTTCCCACCCAGCAAAGAAGCAGAAAAGCTGCTCTTCCTCTGTGGCCAGCAAAGGGCACAGGAGTGCAAACATGAATATTGAGGTCTGTCCCAGACTCATGCTGGCAGGTTTTCAGACTCCTCTGGTGCTGCTGGGCAGCTTCCTTTGTTCTCCCAGCTGCCACCACAGGCTTTGCATAAGACCCAGAGCTCTTGGCAGGGGCATGGGAGGGCTGTGGGGTTTGTGGTGCATTGCCAGTGCCAGCCAAGGGCTGCAAACACTTAGCAGCAGCCCCTGGTAGTTCAGCCTTACACTGATGGATGTGCAGGTGCCTCTGGATCAGGCTGGGATTTTCACTCTGCCAAGGGGGCTGGGTGCTGGCAGAACAGGGCTGCAAAGATGGGTGGCACCTCGTGTGCTTGTGGCACCTTGATATTGGGCCAAGCCTGCAGCAGCACTCACCTCACAGGCTGCTCTTAACCACCCTGGGCACCCCCAGACTCAGCAATAATTTTTGCAGGGCACAAGGGTGTGGATAAAGCAGCCAGGGCACTCAGAACCATCAGAGCTGGCACATCCCAGTGCACTGGCTCTGACACCCTGGGGGCCATGGGGTGACAGTGCTGACCAGCCCTTCCCTTCCCCTCCTTTCCAGAGCCAGGCTGGCTCAGGCAGGGAGGGCTGCTCTGCCCCAGGGTGTGCACCCTGCACACAACACCTGCCACAGCCTGGGCACCTTCCCCACCAACCTGATGGCACCAGAGCCACTGTCCCAGGGGTTACACAGGCAGGGCAGGAGTGCTGGTGGCAGCAGGGTGCACAGCTGCAGCACACTGACCTGCAGCTCCCATGCTTGCTCAGGCTCTACACTTCTGTCTGGGACACAGTCTGGGCAGCCTGAAATCTCTGCTTTCAAACTCGCCCTCAACATTAACCTCCTTCTGCATGGTTTTCTGCTTGTCCTCCTCACTGGTTATTATTGCACTAGTTAGAAACATTAACACTAAAGAAATGGGCAGGGGTGGTCAGTCCAGGCTGTCAAGGACAATCACAGGCAGGTGAATCTCTTGTGAAGCAGAAAAGGCAACAACCCCCAAAAGTGGGGCTTGAGCAAGGACCTACCCCAGCTCTTGGCTGTTCTCCCCAAGCATGTTCTCTCCTCCGGGTTCCACAAGAATATCTTCATCTCCCCAGCCAGGTCTGCCCAGGTTTTGCTCCCCATGTCTGCCTTGGGCTCGTGCTTCTCTCTGTCAGGATCCTGGACCTTCTCCTCATGCTTATTTTCCTGGAAGAGTTGCAGAACACAACCCCCACAGGCAAGCTGAACTTCTCATTGGCCAAAAATAAATGCAAAAGCACTTAATATCTGGAAAAGTTTCAAATTTCCATTTTCCCATCATCACTCTTGAGTTAAAGAGAGGCAGTTTTGGCTGTTCCAACTTAAGATCACTCAGAACCCAGCATCCATTTTTCCATTACATGTACGTCACTGCTGTCACACTGGGCACTGTCTCCTTGTGCTAGCACTTACAGAAACTCATCTTTTTCTACCTGCATGAACATGACCAGGGAAAACCTGTGGTCTGGGAAGGCTGGGACTGTTCCCACACTTCTGCAACATCTCTGAGTTCAAGTGCACATTCTCTGTGCTGCCACAGACGATAGCAGGCAGCAGTATTAAAGAGATCAACCAGCTTGTTTTCCTTGGCGTGTGAGCAAGAATTCAGCCTTTGAAGAAATCCCTGTGTTGTTACTCTTTTAATTACACCGAGTTCCAGGGAAAAGCATCTCCCCAGGTTGCAAGACTTTGTATTTTGCCTAGGGGGTGAAAACTTGTTTGTCCAGAACTCGGGAACACAAATCCTGTGCCTGGGCCAGAGCCGCTTGAGACACGGAAGCCGGGAAGCCGTCCCTAATTCCCCTGGATCCGGGCAGGTCTCCAAAGGCAGGCGGGTGGGAGAAGGTGCTGACCTTGCTCTCAGCCCGGGTCACGGCGGGCACCGCCGGGGCGATGCTGTCCCCGGGATGGCCTCGGCACCTCCGGCGTTCCAGTGCCTTCTGCGGCCAGCGGGGCTGAGCCCTCGGGCCGGTCCCGGCCGCGCCGGGGCTGCTGACCGGGCACGGAGCCGCCGCTCTGTGGGACCGGCACCGGGCACCTCCCGGAGCCGGGATCCACCGGTATGGGATATTTGCAAGCCGTGGGTCGCCCTGAGAGAGCCGGGATGTGGCCAGCAGCTTGGAAACTCCTTTGGATTGGGGACGAGAAATTGAACTCTGCTCAGACACACAAATAGTGCAGCACAGTGAGAATGGGGGACAATACTGACCCCAATAGGCTGAGCGTGTCCCCTGGGGAGCCTGGGCAGAGCAGGGGGTTGTAAACCCACCCCATGCCGCTGGCTGCCTTGATGGGCTGAGTGAAGCTCTGTGGGGCTCTCTGGGAGCGCTGCTGGCAGAAAATGCCCCCGGTGCCGGCAGGGCCGGGGCAGCGCCTGGCACAGACCCAGAGCCCGGGCTGGAGCCCGACCCGAGCAGCTCTGCCCGGCTGAGGGGCAGGGAACGCAGGGAACACAGGGCACAGGGCACAGAGCAGCTCCTGCCCGGCCTGAGGGGCAGGGAGCACGGGGTACAGGGCTGAGAGCAGTGGGGTTTGGAGCCGGGGAGCAGCAGCCCCAGCATGGTCACAGAGGGACTGGGACAGGAGCTGCGGGGGCTGTATCTGCCAGGACATGCACAAGGGGAAGAGTGACCAGCAAAGAGGGGGAAGAGGAGGTGTTCTTCTTCCCACTCTCCCCATTAGATAAAAGAGCTACCAGGACATGTTTTGGAAACATTTCCTCAGACTGCCAGGGCAGGGGACACTGCCCAGATGAAGCCCACACTGGGGCTTAGTGCTGCATTGGGGAAAGGCCTTTGAGTCTCATGCCAGCTTCTCCTGGAGGCAGCAAGAGCCCACACTCAGGAGCTGCTGCCAGTGCTCAGGGCTGTGGGGGGATTTGGGGACAGATTCCCCTGTCATGGGGCCTCAGCCCAGGAACTGAAGGAGGCTTCTGTAAGGAGAGAAGTTCCCAGCTCTCCTGGCTCTGTGCTGTGTGACCCTTCACCAAGTGAAGGGTTCTGTCCTGCTGGCTGGGAAAGGCCACGAGGGCTCCATGGCAGCCCAGGCAGGCTGAGGAAGCCCCAGGCTCACCCCATGGGTCTCTGTGGGGTGGCTGGGCAGGATGGGATGATCCCAGCACCAGATCCCTGGCAGATGTCTCTCATCTTGGGAGCTAGGTCAGGTCTGGCATGGAGCACAGGTGGTTTCTCTTTGCAACCCAGGACAGAGATGGTCTTGTTACAATCCATTGCACCTGAACAAGGGGCAGAAGGAGTGGCAGGAGCTGGGACAGGAGTGCAGTGGGGTAGGGAGAAGGCAGAGCCACAGCAAGCTGTGTTGGGACACTGGACAGCCCTGAGTCACTGCATGGTGTGACAGCTTGGGAAGCAAATCTGGGGCTCATCTCTGGCAAAATCGTTCTGTGCTGGCTGTTGTGGGTGGCCTGGGGGAGGCCAGGAGCTTTTCACGATTCTCAGTTCGGTCCAGGTCAGCTCTCAGTGTTGGATTCCTCCTGCTGAAATCCAGGTATGCAGAGGGTCACCCTGCCCAGGTGTTCCTTCTATTCCCCCTCACCACCCAGCACCACTGGCCAGACCTGGCACAGCCCTTTACCCCCCTCCCATACAAAGTGCTTTGCCTAAGAGACAAAGCAGCATTTCCTAAAGCAAAGTAGTTATAAATCTATCAGCCAAAAAGCAGGTCCTTGCAGCAGCTCCCACCTCAACAGGTGAAATGAGGCCCCAAAATACTCACCACCTTCTGGCTGGGGCTCCTGAGCTGGCCCTCCACATCACTGGTGCTGGCATTGCTGGCCATTCTTGGGTGGGAAACACAAAAAAATGTGAGTGTTAGCACAGCAGCACTGTGGGTGTGGGTGCTGTGTTGTGCTGGCTCTGAGAGGTTCACAGACAGAGAGAATCCCCTCCCCAGCCCTACAGCACCCCTAAAACAGCAGCTGTGCCGAGGCTGTGGGGAGCAACGCTGCTTTCCCTCCCTACCCTGCAGAACCTTGCTGTCCAGGAGTGGATCAAAAAATAACTTGTTTTCCTAAGGGGGGTAAGCTCCAGGCAGCAGGATCCTATCTTGAGTGCTCTGGCATCTGGTGCCCTTTGCAGCACCCTCACCGCATCCTGCCTCACATTTGAGCTCCCATCTCTGCCAGCTAGCGCCCTACATGGGGAAGCCAGGCTGTTCCCCCAGGAGACCGAGGAGCTGTGAATAAACATTAACAAATCGCTGGGGCTTCCGATGGGAAAAGCGTCAATGTGTGCCTGTCAGTCACAGCGGGGCCGGGGTTAAATTGCGAAATCTCTTTCGCGGTGGAAGGGGTATGAGAGGGGCAGGCGGGTCTATATTTATCCCCGAGAGCAGGCGGGAGTTCACAGCCCCAGGTTTGAGAGCTGCCCACAGCCTGTCAGACACAATCCGGAGGCACACCTTGCCGTGCCACGCTCGGGCCGGGGCTGGGGATGCTCAGGTTTTCCTCCATCAGTGAATTACGGGCAGGAGTTGATGCACTGGGGGTCGGGGTGGGCGCTGCGCTCCTGCTGCTGGAGCAGCTCCGGCGTGCGGGGCCGCCCGTCCCTGGCCGTGTCCACGCAGCTCTCGAGGAACGCTGGGGCTCGTTTTACACCTCTGTCCCAGCCTCAGCTCGGCACCATCCGCCTGCTGAATTTCCTGGCCCCTTTCCAATGGGAGCGGTGACCCTTCCTTTGCCAGAGAGCCAGGCCCTGTTCCAGGGAGGGGAGAGGCTGCCTTGCCCCGGGCTGGGACCGTGCCCGAAGGCTCGGGGACATGGGGACATGTGTGCAAGCCCCGCAGGGCTGCACGGTGGCAAGGCACCGTTCCTCCCTGTCCTCTCCCGAGCGTGGCCGAAAGCCGCTCACCGGCTGTGCTGATAAACGGGCGCAGCGGGACGCAGAGAGCTCTGGCAGCTGCCCCGGGCTGGCCGGGGCTGCCGCTCGGTGCCGGGGCCGGTGCCCGCAGCCAGCCCGCCGGCAGCAGGGCACGCCGCCAGCTGTGCCCACAGCTGTGCCCACAGCTGGATCTGCTGGCCAGGCTGACGCCCTGGGGCAAGGGTTGTCTTGCCGAAGCTCGGCAGGTGGAATGGGATGCAGGCGCTCGCATGGCTGTCAGTGTTCACTTTCCCTTCTCTCCTGGGAGAAGCTGGTCATTATCCAGTGAAAGTGTGGGGGGTTTAAAGCAGAGATAGTATTCGTTTCTTTTAAGTTGATGAAATATGCTTGAAATAATTACATTACTTGTACTTAGCACCTCTCAGCCCAGGGCATTAGAGTGATTTACAAGCAATTACGGAGCCTGCTGGGAAGATGCTTTTATCCCCATTTTGCGGATAGGATGTGGAAAACAGAGGTTGAGGGCCTGTTCTTGCTCCTTGGCCATGGACAGGAGATTGCAGATGATTGCTGCCCCCATGGAATAGGGCACAGGCAGCAACAGGCATTGCCCCCGGAGCGGAGATCCCGGAGTGCCGAGAAATGCAGCGCTGGGCCGGAGGGGTGTCGGGGCGGCTGCCCGGAACCGTCACTTGCACCCCAGGGAGGAGGGAGATGGGGACAACGGGGCAACAGAGAGGTGCCAGGGAGATTTTGGCGAAGGACAGAATGTGCTGGAGCAGCTGGACTGGAGGAGGGTGGGAGCTGCTGAAGGCAAAGGGATGGAGAGAGGTGGGAAGAGAGGTGGGGGGAGAGGTGGCGAGCGGCTCTGGCCGAGCTGCCGGTGCGTGTGCCGGATCTCCCAGAGGCGGGACGGGACCTCTGCCCTCCCGGAGCCGGGGCGGGAGCTCCGTCCGTCCCTCCCCGAGCCCCCTGGGGACCGGGCTCTGCGCTGGTCCCGGCAGCCGCTCCGGCCAGAGCCGCCCCTCGCTGCTCGCTCGCTCCCGGGGAGCCGGGGCGGCCGCGGGCGGAGCGGAGCGAGGCGCAGGCGCGGCGGGGCCGGTGCCGGTGCCGGGGCTGTGCCGCCGCCGTGGCCCGCGGGCTGCGGCGGGAGCGGCGGCAGCATGCGGCAGTCCCTGACTCAGCAGCGCCCGGCCGGCGTGGCCCTGCCCGACTCCGTGGGTGAGTGCGGGACCGGGGGGATCCCGGGGGACGCGGGGTTGGCCGCGGGGCCCTGCGGGGCTCCGGGGACGATCCGGGGCTGCGGCGGCCGGGCCGGCCCCCGTTCCCCCGCCCGCCCCGCCGTTCCCGCCGGGCGAGCGCGGCTCCGGCCGTGTCCCCGCAGCCCCGGGCGCTGCGGCGGGACCCGGACCCGCGGCGGGGCATCCCGCACGGAGCATCCTCCGGAGCGCCGCCGCTGCCCCAGCGGGGTCGGGGACCCCCCGGCCCTCCCCGCGATTTCCCCTCGCTCCCTCCCAGCGGCCCCGAGCCCGCAGCCCCCGCCCGGGCCAGCCGGGCCGCAGCCGGAGCCGGGGGTCACAGCGAGCCGAGGGACGCGTTTGTGGCAGAAAATGGGACGAAAGGAGAGGGGCTGGGAAGGGGGAGGCTCGGTGCCATCTGCCTCCGGCTCCCCTGGGGTAAAAGTTGGAGCTGGCTTCTTCCTTGAACTGCTACCGTGTGTCCATTCTTCGCTTCTGGTTTTTCCCCCAAAGAACAAGATGGAGAAGTCGGTCGTGTTTCTGTGCCATCTTGTCCATTTTCTTCTAATAATCGTGGAAAAAAAAATAAAAAAAGTGAATCAAGGGCAGTTCAAAGATATGCATTATTGCAAACTTTTAAAGTAATCTGGAAAAACCTGCTACAACCTTGTCTTTAGAGTGGCTTGTAGGGCAAATATAACAAGAGGATGTTTCTGATGCTTAAAAGAAAAACGATCATTCTAAAACCAGTGCCTGTTTGGAGTGCCATGTTAGCAAAAGCAATAGCCAGGCTATGGATGGCATAAATTTCTTTACAGCTCCCTAACTGAGTTCAGCACAGTGTTTTGGATCACCTTGTCTGCTTATGTTGTGGTGAGCACTGCAAGTTTTGGGGTATCTGTTTGGGATAAATCCCAGAGAAAAGGCTATTACTGTCTCTTAAAAGCAGAGATGGCAAAGCTGCTGTAGCTCGGCTTCTGTGCATAAACTGTACCAAGCTCAGGAGCACACAGGAAAATGACCTGATGGGGGATACTTTCAGCAGAAATTAACGTTGAGGGAGAGGATTTTGTCAGAGCAGCCCTTCAGCAGCTATTAGAGAGATACTGGGTATGAGTCTGTATGCTGGAGCAGCTGCAGGCATCCTTACAGAAGTACAAAACCACTTTCTCTCTACACGCATAGCAAGGTGTTTTCTGAGAAGGAAAAAATGTAACTAATATCCCAATTTAGTGCTGAAATGGAGGTAGTCACATTATCTGCTCACTTTCATATCTCTTTTCAATATCAGTTTAGAAGATTATGGCTGATTTTGTCTGAACTTGAAATAAAAGGTTTTAAATATTTTTTTTAATCTTATGAGGAATATTGAAAAGCTTTGAGAAAATTTCCAGTTGAAACCTTATGTTTATGTTCTCTATTGAATGTTGGTGTGTGGCAGTCCTAAGCTGGGAAACAGCATAGAAATTGAGTGAAAAACACGATGGTGCTGAAACAAATACAGCATCTGTACATGGTGTTTCAAGGAGCTCCTTTTAGAGTGGTTTTCGTGGTAACTTTTTGAAGCAGTTGTGATGGCAGTGCAGGAGCTCTGGCTGGGGTGTGTGAGTTCCCACAGCACCCCCAGCCATGCCCTGCAGACATCTGCACCCCCCAGAGCTGGGTGAGGAACACTGGCTGGGCTCATTTACCCTCTGCTCAATTGCCACCCAAACCACAGCAGTAATCACAAGTTTGGTGATTCTGTGGAAGCAAGATGGATTAGTCCTTTCTCACCTTTCAGAACTCATCTGTGTAATAAACAGCAAATTTTCTCCAGTTTTGGTCCCACTGTTACGGATTTTTAAGATGTTTATGGGACGCTTGCATTTAAATGGTTACATTGAAACTGAAGTGTGGCACAATGATGGTATCTGTGAGGCAGTACATAGAGAATGGCTTCATATCTTAATGATTTTTGAGTGATTTAGAAGCCTACATTTTCTATTATTAACTTATTTGGCAGGTGTAGGAGAGTAACCCCAAATGTGTCCTGCAGCAAACAGTCACGTACCTTTATCTCCAACCTGTAAATCATGGCTTGAAAGACTAAGGATCATTGATAAAATACCCAGCCTGAATCTTGGTGTTCTCTAGCAGTTATTTAATTTTTTTTTGTTTGAAATTAGCAACTATCTAGCTATTTAATTTAGCTATTAGCAACTATCTAGCTTTTTTTTTTTTGTTTGAAATTCGCAACTATCTAGCCAGTTGTCAGGCTCCTTGCTCTTAGGACCAGTGATGTCCCGGTGGTGCAGTCAGACCTGTGCTCTGGGATATGAGCAGAAGGGTTGTTGGTAGAGAGCTTTCCTTCCAGAGACAGCAGGTCAGTCAGAAAGGATGGTGCTTTATTTTGTTTTATAGACCTCTCTTGCCTTTCGTGTTGGAATAGATGACCTCCAGTGGTCTTTTCCAACCTTACCCTTCTGTGATTTTGTGCTCTCCATCTGCTGGGTTTTTAAGCCCCAGGTTTGGCCCTTGTCTGTGATTTCAAGCTCATCAGTGGGTGAAATGACCCAGTCCTGTGCCCATGGCAGCCCAGAGCACGGAGAGGGAGGCCTGCTGCCATCAGCACAGCCCCTGGAGCTGGAGCTGGAGCTGCTGTGGAGGAGCAGGGGAGCTGCAGGGCTTTCCCTGCCCAGAGCTGTCCCTGGGGAGGAAGGCAGATCATTGGTAGCAGCCTGTGTGGGTTGGTGTGGCCGCATCATCGCTGGGTGAAAGGATCTGCTGGGCACAAATACACAGATCCTACAGAAGGGCCTGGGGGCACCTGGGTGTGCTTCTGTGAGACAGAAAGCTGCCCAGCAGGGCCTGCTGTGCTCCTCTTTCTGGAGAGCTTGGACAAGGACGTTGTGCTTGGCTGGGCCAAGCTTTCCCCCAGGGCCTTTCTGCAGGGGTTTCACCTTCACCTCGATGTGCCCAGGCTGCCAGGGAGATTCCCAGGGTGGTTTCTTTAGGGAATGCACTCTGCAGCGGTGAAAGCTGCTTCTCGCCCTTGGGACACGTTCCTGCTCTTCTCTGAAACCCCCAGAGAATTGCTGGGAGCTGGGAATATCCTTCCCTGCTCCCAGGGCCTGCTGGAGAGCCCCAGGCTGTGGGAATGGGATTCAGGGTGGCCCAGCAGCCCACAGGGATTCAGGCAGGGACCCCTACAATCCATTATCCCCCCAGCCATTTTGCAGGTGCTGGGTTGTATCTATGTAATATATTAAATATGATCAAAAGAATTGTTCTACAAAGTGGCACAAAGATGGCAAAGCACATGCAGACCAAACACACCCTGAAGATGTTGCTGAGTGTAGTGTCACAGCCAGCTTTCCTCTTGGCTGGTGGAATCACTCTTTTATGTTTATGCTCATTTGGGAGATCTATAAATATAGAAAAGAAAAAAAAAATCCCTCATCATCAGGCAGCTGTAGATGAGTTTTACTAATCCACAAATTCATTATTCAAGCATCTAAAAATACCTGGTCCTTGCTGAAAGTAGAGAAGTGGCTGTTAGTGGTGATGTCTTATTTGCATGGAAAACTGTGGATGCCTTATGATTACAGTCAAAATTCCCCTCTCAGAACAAGCAGCATGCAGTGGGGTTATTTAGCCTGATGCAAGTAGACAGATCAGAAAGTATATAAATGTCTAATGTGAATATTTCTCATTAGCTCAATTGCTCCAGGCTAGAGGGGCTGGGAGACTCCAGCGTATCTAAATGAGCTTTGCAGAGCTGCAGCTCTTAAGGCTCTCTCCATCTACGTCAGAGCAATGTTAGTGAAGGTGAAAAGTGACAGGCAAACCCAAAAATATTCTCAAGCCAGTAGAAGGGAAATTCACCGTGGCGTGGTTGGCAGTGGGAGGAGAAATTTGTGGTGCTGTGACTCTCCCCAGATGGAATCAGCAAATTCTGTTGTGTGTGTGTGTGTTTTTAGGGTCGTTCAATAGAAGAAAAAGAAATTCCCTCTACGTAACTGTGACTCTCCTCATTGTGTCAGTGTTAATTCTAACGGTGGGCCTAGCTGCTACAACAAGAACCCAAAATGTGACTGTTGGAGGTTATTACCCAGGGGTTATTGTAAGTATAGAACTCCTAGGTAGGTCTAGAAAACTTATTGCCTACAAAGTCCCTTGTAAAGCCGAAAATGTTGTCAAGGGTGATTTTGTCCTGAATATTTTGCTCAGCTACTTCATTACCATCTGATTTATTTGTTTTGTTATTATTTTGCACCTGCTGCACATTCCCATGCAAAAAACCCATCAAAGTGCCAGCTTCCTCTGAGCTTAGGTAATGACTTGATTTTGAGCTAGTGGGGAGACAGATAAATATATTATGTCAGCTGAAGCAACTTTAGAACTTCTTTGTTTACATAGATCACACTAAGACCAGGCAGAAGTAAGGCAAAGAAGGACCTTACTGCCAAAAGCAGTTGAGAGAGCAGGTTTTGAAATACTGGCAACATGAACTTGTGGTCATAAACTTTCCTTGCAGAAGTGTTTAACAAATTGGAGTCCCTGGATGAGGAGCTGTGGCAGCTTGCCAGGGGAGCATGTACATCAAAGCCACGAGCACATCCATTTCTTCTTTTTTTGTTACCAGCAGCTGAAAATGGGAAAGAAACATCTTTTAGCTTCACATGGCTTAATTTAGAGAAGACCACAGGTGTCCAGCCTTCCTTCCTGCCATTAGATGTATGCTGTCTTACAGAAGCACGAGGGGCAGGTATGTCACAACCCTCCTGGCAGGAGCAGAGCTCTAACAGGAGCTGGACAGCAAGTCCTGCTCTGTTACTGTGCATGTCTGAGACATGCTGAAAAAGAAGCACCGAACTGCAGTCAAATTAGGTGTCTCAGCAGATTAAATGCAGCCAGTAGCCCCAGCCAGAGGCTCCTGGTCTAACAGCTGTAGGATGCTGCACATTTGATTTGGAGCCTTGAATTTGGAGGCTTGAAACCATTCCAGAAAAGCAGGTGGGGACTTGTTCTTGTCTTATTGCTGCTTGGTTTATTTGCCATGCATTGCTGGTCTCAGGGAGGTTTATACTTTCAGTGACCAAGTTTTTTCTAAAGCCCCTTTACAGCCATTGCAGTGTGGAACATGCTTACAGGTTATGTTGGGCCTCTTTGGTTTAGGTTTTCTGGCTTGTCCCAGTATCTCCTGCATTTAGGCCTGATCTCTTTTGAAGAGAAGTTTAGAAGGAAGGTGTTGGGAAGGATGACAGACTGGGTCCAGACTCTCCCCACCTACTCTGCACTGTGCCAGCCTGAGCTGAGCCTCGTGCTCCAGAGCAGGTCCTGCAGATGATGCAAATGGGCAGAGTCTGCTGCTCACATCCCCCTGACATCTCTGAGCTATTTATGGCCCAGGAACGTCAGCATCCCTTTCGCTTTTCTGAGGCTTTGTCTGCTCAAGGAATTAATGAAGTCCTGGGCTTGGGAAGGGCGATGAGTTTCTTTATTCAGAGGCACCCTGGCAATTTGTGTTTGTCACCAAATTCCCCACCTGGGTTCATTAATCTGCTCTGTGGAAATGTGTGATGACCTCACCTGTCTCGCTGCACAGGGAAACATTGCAGTGTGCTGCTGGGTGCTTCAGAAGGTGCTTAAAATAGCTGATGTTTCATAACAAGCTGGGATTTCTCCCTTTACTGGGGAAAAAGGGCTGGCTGCAGTGAGTGAGTGTTCCATGAGCTGTCCTCAAGCAGATAGAGCCAGAAGTCTCTTTGAAGGCTGGGTGACTTCTGTGTGTGGAGCAGTTCCATGGCTGGAATCATCTTGTGGAACACAGAATCATAAAGTCACATATACCCTGAGGTAAGACACCCACCAGAATCATCAATCCCAACTCCAGGACAGCTCCAGGAATCACACCATATGCTTGAGGCATTGTCCAAATTCTTCTTGAACTCAGACATCAGATGTCTCTTTGCTGCCATGCCTAAACCACCCTTCCTTCTTTCCTCCTTCAGCTTGTGTTTCTTGGGCAAGCACCTCTTGTGAGAGGAGGAAGATGCAAAGATGTTTGCTTCAATGCAGGGGATTATCTTCCCAGGCCTCTACTTCCAAGGAAGGGCAGAACCAGGCACTGGAGACCTCCCACACATCAGTAGGATTTTGTTTGATTGGGTTTTTTGAGGGTTTGAAGTTGTTTGGTTTTTTTCCTCTAGCAGCACAGTTCCTCATTGATAGAACTGGAGAAGCTGAAGCAGAGGGTTCAGTAACACCCTGTAGCCAGGGTGCCTTCACCCTCCTCCATGACCACCCAGACCTTCCCAGCTGCATCAGGGAATCCCTGAGCTGTGTCTGTGTGGGAAATGTCCTCACCTGTGCCTGGATGACCGAGCTGGACAGGGGAGCCCAGAGCACAACAGTGATGTTCAGCAGACGAGACCAATGCCCAGGTGCAGAAAACAAGGAGCCCTGTGGAAGTGAGACTGTGAGATCTGTTGCTGTCTCCAAGTTCCAGCAGCTGCCAGAATCTGTGTGAATTACTGACCTTTCTTGGGCTTGCACTGGCAAAGCTCTTCTGTGATGGTTCCTTGCCAAGGATGTTGGCTTGGGGCTTTACTCTGGAAAAGCACATTCACTTTGTGTCCTGTCCTCCTTTCAGACAGATATCCCAGGGGATCACATCTACCAGCAAATAAATGATGTATCTGAGGAACATTACTGAGATCTCTTTGTCCCATCCGTGGAAGAATGAGTAGTTCTTCCATTAGTGCAATGAGAATTCCTGTTGATGAGAATCCACCAATTTATTTGGTCTTCACCTGCTGGATGTACAGACTTGCTCTAATTTCTTCTTTTGAATTATCTTAAATTATCTAAAGCATTTCACTTTTTGTTTTGAGGCTGCTCTGAAACACCATGTTCTCTTAAAGCTCAAAGGACACAAAACATTTTTCTTGAGCATTTGCCTTAGGTGTGTGTTACCACACAAGTTCCTTCTGCTAAATATCACCAGATTGAAAAATACACCTGGATCCACATCACTGTTAATGCCTAGATCTCCCAATTTTTTTTTTTTTTTTTTTTTTTTTTTTTTTTTTTTTTTTTTTTTTTTTTTTTTGCTTGGACTTGAACTATAAATCTCTTACTTGAGGAAGGTGGGGGTGTTGTTTGCCTGAGCTAAATAATAATCCCAGGAGCACTGGCAGGTCAGTGTGGGGCAGTTCAGCAGTGCCCTGGGTCTCTGCCCTGCCTGTTTGCCCCCCCAGGGGTGAGCAGACCCTGGCTTCACTGTGCCAGGTGTGGGGACAGGGGTCTGCAGGGGCTAAGAGTGCCAGCCAGGCAGTGGGGGAGCAGCAGCCTCATCAGCTGCTCCACTTTAATCCCTGCTGCTCAGCCAGCTGCCTTCCCTGCCTGCAGCACTGCTCCAAAGGCTGCTGGGCTCCAGCAGGGCAAGGGGAGACTGAAGCCCAAGTTTACATCTTATCTGTGTCTGCTGATCTCTGCACGTGCCTCTGGCTGTTAGCACTGCATTCATCAAACCTTTGTCTTCTGTTCCTGCATCTCAAAGTACTGATTCCAGGTTAGTTGGCTCATTTTTGAATCACTACAGCTTGTCTCATGCCTTGTTTTCCTTCCTGGGGAGTTGGCCAGTTACTGGGCATTCTCTCATGGATCTTCACTGGCCCTTGCTCTGTTGTCTGGATTTGCCTCTCTTTAGTATGACAGATCCAGCTGTAGGACTTTTCCAGTGCTTCTCATTTTGCCAACCCATGGAAGTGGGGTTGAATGTGCTCTACACCAACCAAAGCCCTTTCTCAGTGTGACACAATTCTGTATTTGCATCTCCCCTCTTAGTCCATTGTTCCTGCTTGAAGCCCCTGTTTCTGTCCTGGCTGAGGTGTGCTCTGTCCTAGAAACTTCTTAGTGTGGATGAAGGCTGTGGAGAAGGGAGGTGGGGAATTGCTCTCCTGGCTGACTTCAGTGAGCTGAAATGAGTGTTGTGAGTTACAGAACAGATGATGCTTTAGCTGCAGAGCCTTATTCTGTTGGGCCAGTGTGAGCTCTTCTGGTAGAACACCCTGGCTGATGCATTCTCACGCCTGGAAATGAGGGAGGAGTAAGAGAAGACAGAAAACTGCTGAATCTTCCAAAGTACAAATTTCCTTTATTTCATGCTTCACATTGAGGAATTCTGAGTTGAAAACTGAGGTGGTTGCTCACAAGGTCAGTGAGGTCACAGAATCCTGGTCCTGCAGGTTTTAGTGCACTGGTCCTGCTAGGTTTGCATCTGGAGGCTCCTGGGTGTTTGTAGGGTTGCTCCAAGACACCAATGCACATCCTCATCCACCAGCCATTCCTCAGCACTGGGGGCATGGAATTCAGAACTCATCCTTTTGGTTTTACACACGCTTTTAATGTCATAAGTGGCTACACCTGATAGTTCCTGCTAGTGAGAGACTCCACTGATTTCTTGCTGAAGGAAAAGAGCTCACACATCAGCAGAATGTTCTTTTGCTGCTTCTGGATTTAATTGTGTTCTGTCTGTCTGAAAAATACGTTGAGTATCATCCTGAAGTAAATGCTAACACTACATTGTTTTTCAGCTTGGCTTTGGGTCGTTCCTTGGAATAATCGGATCAAACTTGATAGAAAACAAAAGACAAATGGTAAGTTCTTTATAAAAACTTTACTTAAAAAATGACAATAACTCAAATACCACGTGTAAAGAGTATTATTTTAGGTTTTCCTAACTCTTCCAGGGTAGTGTTGCATATCTCCTGAGAGCTGGGGCTGGTTCCTGGCAGCCCAGGAGCAGCTCCCTGGGCACTCTGGCTCCTGCCTCACTCAGGAGAGCAATCCCCCTGGCCCTGGCAGTGAGATCCCTCCAGCCTTGCTGCCCTGGGGCTGCAGAGGGCCCAGGGGCTGGGCTGTCCCTGCAGCCTGTCCTGCTGCCTGCTGGGGCAGGGCTGGAGGGGCTCAGGGCTCAGGTTAGCCCTGTGTGCTGCTGAACGAGGCCAAGGAAAAGGCAGATGGGAGAAATTCCTGTCCAAACCCAGAGTCTGCCTCGGTGCTGCTTTGCTTTGCACACAGCAGGCTCCCTGCATGGAGGAGAGGGTGAGGCAGACCCTGCAGGAGATGCCATTTGCCTGTCCCACAGTCAGACAGGGTGCAGGGCAGGTGGGTTTCCCAGTGGATATTTGTGTTGTTTTCACCCTGGCTCTGCAAGAGCAACATATCCCTGTTCTTTCTGTCCTAGCAGGGTTTCAGCCTCTTGCTCATCCATGTATTAGCAGTGTGTCAGTGTCTGTTTGAGCAATGACCATATTGTGATATTGTGCCAGTCCTGGGCTCTTCACAGGAGTGCCCACGAGTGACAGTGTGGCTCTGGCTTGTTTGATTATTCTGAAGAGCCCTGGGTGGCCTGAGCTTATTCTTTTCATCTCTCTGTCATTCTGTGTCCTAAAAAACATTCATGACCCAGCTTTGCCAGGATTGCATCACTGCTGCCTGGGCTGGCAGCGAGCTGTCTCCACTCTGATGGCAGAGAGGACACGCAGGAGCTGTCACTTATTGTCCCCGTGCTTTAGTCACATGTCCTCCTTACCCAGGAGCACTTCACAGTGGCAGCTTTGTCCATTGCATGTTTCCATGATACCACTGGCTGTGGAAGATTTATTTTTTTTCAACCTCTCTGCACTTCCCCTGTGTCCTGCTTTGCTAAAGGGCAGCCTTGGTCTGGCTTGTTGTGCAGCTGAAGGCAGAAAGGCTGCAAGCAGCTTGTGCAGCTGTGTTCTGGTACAGTTCCTGTCTGTGAGGTGACAGAACATCTGTCTGACCCTGGTGAGTGTGAGGGTGTGAGGAGTGGAGGGAGCCAGTGTGGCTGATGGGGAGAGCTCACCTGCAGGAGCATTTCTCACTCCCCCAAGGTGCTGACAGGAGCAGACCTCTCTGGGTTTCCCACCCAGGTGCACTGACTTCCATGCCATGCCCCAGAAGGGAAGGGAAGGGAGATCTTTTGTGCCCAGGCAGCTCTGGCACACACCCACTGCCCACTCAGCGCTTCCAAGTGAGGAGCCAGCAGTTTACACACCTTTATGGCAGTCAGCTGTGCCATGGAAGAGTAGGAACCAGCACCTTCACAGCCCATCTGGGGCTGTCCCATCACCTAAAGGGAACCTCAGCCCAGGACACTCCTGCTCTGTCCAAACCCAGTTTGTCTTTTGCTGTCTGGATGCTGCTGGGTGTTGCTGACTTCCTCTGGAGTCACACGAGTGAGGATCAGTCAATAATATCTCACAGCTTAGAGAGGGACTTCTGCTTGCTACAGTAACAGTGTTATCAACCCCAAATCAAAAATAATAATCTTGTTGGCAAGTTGAAAACTGGGATTTCTAAAATTAATTTTGTCAAGAAAATTAATCCACAAACAATAGAGATTTATGTCCAAAAGGAGACAGAGGAGTCCTGTAACTTTATTGAATAAAGGGAGAAGCCATGGGTAATTTCCCCTGGGGTGTCTCAAAATTTTTAGGGGACACAGCCTCTTTTGTATCCTCATTTCCCAGCCTCATTTCCCTCTCTCTTTCCCCATTGGCTGAGGAACATAACAGGTACAGACTTCCTGAAACACCTGATACATCCTTCTAATGAATACCCCCCCTGTTTTTCTTCTTCCTTGTGTCTCTGTTCTTTCTCTCTAAATCCAGAGATTTAGCACAGTCTCCAGTGAAGAACAGTCTGTGGCAATTAGTGGAATTCCTATGGAATTTATGGTTCCCCCGATTGCTTCTTTCTCCTCTCCATATCTGGCCTTATCTATCATCAGGCCCACAGTTTGTTTGTAAAGATATTCTTCTTAAAGACATTTCTTCTTTTTCATTCCTTTCCATTTGTATGTTTCTATTTGCTGTTTGATTTTTTTCCTCTACCATAAATTCACAGTGTTTGGTTCTCAGGCTTTTCTTTCTTCTTTCTACATCCGAGAGGGAGAAAACTGTGTGTAAATAAAGTGAGCATCAGATACTTACCTCTAGGTAGGGCTGTTATGAAAGTATCATTAACTTTGTATTTGTTTTAAACTACCATATTAGCTGCTCCTGTCCGTGAGCAGAGATGACTGACAAATTCCCTAATTGTGTATATTTAGTGTTTGGCTCACTTCCCATCTCTAAGGCTCATGCTATTTAGGGCAAATATCCTCTTTCATGTGTGTATGAAACAAAAGACAGTAAACCCTGTGTTTTCCACTAAAAGGGGACTTTCTGTGCCTGTGTGGTTTCCCTGGTTTGGTAGTGAGACAGTGACCCTGCAATGGATGGTGTGAGTTGGGAGCCAGGCATGCCAAGGGTGGGGCTGAGTGGGGCAGAAAGGCAGGAGTTCACAGCTGACAGAAACAGGGTCAGCGTGGGATCTGCTCCTGGAAAACTTGTCACCTGCTGCCATCTGCAAGCACTCTGTGGCACAGCATCCAATATTGCAGTGGCAGCCTGGTGTGGTCATGGCACCTTCACGTGGTGCCTGGGATCCTTCCACGGCCTGCTCTCTCTGCTGCTGCAGTCCAGTGAATGCTGTGCCTTGAATGCTTGCCTCATCTAGAAAACCACTTTATTTTCTCCCATTTTTAAGTAAACCATTTCCACTGCCTCAAGTGAACCCTCTGGGGTCTCCAGTCATTGTTTGAGCTGATCTGGTCTGTACATGAGGTTACTGGAACAAAATCTGTTCTCACCTAGGGAGATGTAGATAACACCAGGGTGATTAACCTAAAAATCCTGAGGTACTTTAAAAACACCGATAGAATCCTTCTGGATTGTATTTGTCTGGGGGGTTGGCTTGTCTCTCTGAGAGCTGGAGCCTTGGGCAGTGGCAGGAGCCAAGGTTTTCAAGCAAACTTAGTACCTGGATCTTTAAAACAAACATCCCCAAGTCAGGAGACCTGACGTATCTGTCAGTGCTGGCCAGACTAACTCTTAGCTTTGTATTTGGGGTGTAGAGATTTTTATTATTGCTTACAGCTCCCCCATGACCAGAGTCACCTTTGTACTCCTGGAGAAACAGTTCTTACAGCTGCCAGCAGCTGACACTTGAAGGTTTCAGTCACCAGAGTTGGAAAACCACTGGGGAGCTTCCCATTCTTTACACTGAAATACTGTCAATAGATTGAAATAATGTGTTTCAATAGATTCGAATTGATGTTGAAAGCTGTTCCCCAAGCTGCATTTGGTGACCCTGGCTGTGTGAATGCTGTGCTTGCCCTCCCCCTGCAGCCCTGCTGATATCCCCAGTGTGCTTTGGCAGAGGATTGGGATCAGTGCTGGGAGCAGCTGGGCTGAGCCCAGGTGTGGCAGGGGCTGTGTCAGCACTGCTGCAGGCTCCCCCAGCTGAGCAGGGCTCTTGGCAGAGGTGGTGTTTGGAGTGGCATGGTGGGAATAGACACTGCTTCTCGTACCTGGACTGGAGATTATTTCTGCTTTACCCGCTGAATGCTTTCACCCTAATTTTAATGGGCAGGATGGGGTCACTGGAAAAGGGTCGTGCCTGTGTGACTGCCCTTGTCAAGCTGCAGGTGGAGGGAAGGGTCTCTCCAGGAGCTGGATGGACTGTGCTTGGCACAGCCTGGCACCAGGAGCCCAGCCAGGCTGCAGTGAGGGTGTTCAGAGCCCATGGCATTGCCTGGGCACTGCCCTCTGCTCTCATGGCTCTGTGCCTGTGCCTGCAGCCAGGGGCTGCTCCCTGAGGGCACAGTTCCAGCAGAGAGGCTCACACTCTGCAGTCTCTGCATCCTCACAGCTCAGAAGTGCTCACAGAAGCAGCTCCCCACAGCCCTGCAGGGTGAGGAGAGGAGAAATCCTCTGTCTCTCATGGGGAGAGTTAAGGACAGCAGCAGCCAGAAGAGGAGGTGTATCCTCAGCCCAAGTTTAGCCTATTGGAGTGATGAAAAACCTGCATTACTCTATCAAGTCCCCAGAGAGCCAGTCTGGCACAATGCTCCTATTCCTGCCAGGGCAGCCACACACACCCAGTGCCTTCAGCCAGGGCAGCCAGGCCAGCATCTGGGTCACTGCTTGCTGCAGGGCTCATCACTCTGCTTTCCATAGCCCTGTGGAAGGGCACTGATCTCTCGGCTGTGGGAGGCAGGTGACTCTTTGCTTTGTTTTCCTTTCTCAGCTGGTTGCATCGATCGTGTTCATCAGCTTTGGTGTGATCGCCGCGTTCTGCTGTGCCATTGTGGACGGCGTCTTTGCTGCCAGACACATCGTAAGTGCTGCCAGGGAAACACGGCCCTGCAGTGCTTGCACTCTGAGAAAACAACTGATGGGTTTGCAAGCCTGGATCAGCCCACATCCAACCCTGTAAATGTGTATCATGTGCTGAGTGCTGCTTAAAATCACAAGCTTTAGAAAAAATGTATCATTTTAAAAAAAATATTTTTAAATGAGTGGAAAGCACTAAGATCTTAAAGCTTTGCTTTGGTTTGTTTTTTTTTTTTTGGCTTTATGTGTTTATTGAGTATGAGAACACTTCAAATGTAATGTGAATTACAGCTCTTGCCAAGGGACAAGATATGAGCAGTAGCATCTATTTTGTTTTAAATGTTGGCAGAGCTGGTTCTTAATGCAGAGGGAATCACTGGATGCTGTAGTAGAATGAAGAAATTTGATATGAAGCTCACTGAAGCATTACAGTATAAACAGGAAACATTTGCAGTAGGTTCTCAGTTTCCATTTGGTGACTTAAAAAATTATGAGCTACTGCTGTCATGACCAATCCCTAGTACAGTGGGCTGTGCAGAAGCTTTAGTTATTAGTATAGAAATAAAGACACAATTCCATTTCAGCTTTTTGATTGAAATTTGTGACTGCAAACGTTTTTTTGTCCTGCAGCTCTGCAGTTTGATGACTTTTTTTGAAATTTTTGGCTAAAAGGGATTGAAAAGACAGATTTAGAGTTTATTTGTATGAGAATGGAAAGGAATCTCAGAAGGTCAGAATTACCCATGAAATGGAAATTCCCTGTGTCAGCTGGCTGGCTATGCTCCTTGTGAAGCTGGCCCTTCTTTCCTGCCCCTGAGTATTCCAGTGTGGAAGGGTGGTTGGATGGCAGGATTTGCTGGCAGAGCAAAGGGCAGCTCCTCTCACGTGTGTGATGGGTGTCTGTCTGTCTGTCTGGACGAAACCAGCAAGTCTGGGCCATGTCTGGCCCCCTTTGGGAGGGTGTGACCTCGTGGGTTGGGCTGTGGCATGAGCTGGCATCTCCTCCTGGCTGGCACTGGGGGTGGCTGAGGCACCCAGAGCTGAGCAGAGCTGTGGTGACAGAGAGAGGCTTTGGTTTGTGCCTCTTGATGAACAGATGGGCTGTTGGCCTCACTTTACCACCTGACAGTCCTAAAATGTGACCACCTTGCTGAAACGTGCTCCTGCCATGCCAGCCCAAGGGGTTGTTCCTGTTGCCAGCTGCTGCCACTGCCCTGCCAGCCCAGGCTTTGGCTCAGACACCTGGAGAGCCGGTCTGGCTGCTCCTGGGAAGGGCTCGCTGATGTGGATACCGGTCTGGCATTGCTTTCCATGGGGCTTTGCCTTGGAGATACAGCTGCCACAAAGGGAGCCATTAATGCCTGCTTGCAGGCTGGAATGTTGATGATGATCCAGAGCCTTCCTGAAAGACACTGAAGAGCACAGAAAGGACAAATTTGTGGACAATTAATGGATTAAAATTGCTATGATTCAGCAAGAAGGGCCCTCAGAAATAGGTCAAGCAGACCTGGGATGTGTCTGTTCAGTTCAGGATGGCCACTGCCAACCAGAGAGCCCAGCTCAAGAGACTGCTCCTCCCGTGCTGGCTGTAAAGATTTCATGGCTCCAAGGACCAGGGTTAAACATCACCCAGGGCACTGGGGTGGGGGCTGCACAGCTCTGGCTGCACTGGGGTGCTGGTGTGAGATCAGGGTCTCTCTAAAGCCTGTTCCCTTGCCCAGCCCCTTTGGTGAGTTTGGTTTCTGCAGGGCTGAGCCTGGTGCTTTGTCTCTGCAGGACCTGCGGCCGCTGTACGCGGGGCGCTGCCAGTACTACTCCAAGAGCACCACCCCACCCGAGGTGAGAGCAGCTCCTGCTGTGCCCTGCCAAGGGCCCAGAGGCTTGGAGCAGGGGCAGGAACCTGCTCCGGTTCCTGGAGGGGGTGGGAGGCTGGGCCTGGGGTGGGAGCAGCGTGCTGGAGCACTCGGGAGGGGGGTTCTACATGTGCTGCCCAGTAGTGACAGAGCAGATGGACAGAAGGGGGTGTAGGACAGGAAAATTCACCAGTTTCTCTAGTTCTTCAGCTGTGCATCCATAGGAGCTGGGTGGTGGATTAAGGTTTCAGAAAGCAATAATTTCTGTGTACTTGAGCAACAAGTACCAGTCTCTGCACCTCTCCTGTTGTCTTGATTCTGTTGGGAATGGATGATCCTGCCACATACTGGTGGTGTATATCGATGTCTGCTGCCTTTGCTAAGCACTGATTGTCTCTCAGAGCTTTCCTCACAAGTCCACAGGTAGTTAGGTAGTTCTGAATAGCCATTATACACCAAATTAGAAGGCCTGCTTGAGGGTGCAAAGTTAAATGTCACACAGCAGTGTGGGAGTGGTCTACTCTCTTTTCAGGCTGAGGACTGTCCATGTGGACTCGGGTGTTACCTCACCCACAGACATGCACAATTAACACTTTGATCAGTTCTGCACCACTGTTGGAATCTGCTCTCAGTCTGGGCCATGCTGTTGACAGCTCTCTGCTCTGCCTTGCCCTGGGGTGAGCTGGGTTGGTTCAGCAAGGCCCTGGCTGCTGGCAGGAGTTGCAGAATCTCCTTCCTCTGCAGGCACTTGCTGTCTGTGAGCTCCCCACGGCAAAAGGAAACTGCTCTGCTCCAGACGAGCGCATCTCTGTTCCCATAGCAGGGCTTTGTGGGAGCAAGATAAGGAAGGAAAAATCTGCCTGGGGCTGATATGGAGATCACTGAGAATTCTACATGTAGAGCAGGCCAGACAGCAGCAGGAACTGTCTTTGGGGATGGTGTCGTTCTGTGCTTTATGTGGTTTTTTTCTGTGTTCACGCAGGCGGTCTGTCACCCACAGCGCCGTGCCCCCTGCACGCCGAAAATAAAAACCAACACCTGCTTCTGCTGTGACCTGTACAACTGTGGGAAGTAAGCCAAAAATGCCACTCCTGGCCTTGGGAAGGGGAGCAGTGGTCATGCTCCTTGCAATAGCTTGCAGCTCGTTTGCAGGATAGCATCAGATAATGGCAGATGTGGGAAGGGACCTTGAGTTGTGTTTGTTAGCAAGGAGGAGTCCCAGACAAAAGCTAACCAAGTAAAGATGGGTGTGAAATACACCAAGGCCGTCCCAGCTACGGGTGAGCCCAGCTGGAAAAATAAGAGCACAGGAATCTCCATGACTTTCATGCTTGGTGTCCTCCTCAGGTTTTCCACCTATTGAGTGTTGCTTAACACCTTCCTTCTCTGTAGGCACTGGGTGTTGTTTTTTAATTTCACAATATCGAAGGTGCAAAAAACCTGGGACACTGTTCTTCTTTGCCTTGTATGCATTCCATTCCCCGCTAGCAGAGAGGAGAGTTGGCAGCCTGGTGCCATCTGTGCCTTCATGAACCAGTGTCCCCTCTGCCCAGGAGTGTCTGTCCTGCTCTCACGGGGATGGAAGGTGAGCCAGCACTGTGCACTGAGGCAGAAGGTGGCTCCCAATCGAGAACCACTGCAGAGCAATCACACCACTGAGATCTGGCCACTGTGCCTAAGCCAGTCTAATTTACAGCATGTGCTGCCTATACCTTGTGAGTGTCCAATGTGTGTTAGCAAGGCATTAATAAATTGATTTTTTTACTGCTGGCTCTTGCCTAGGGCTGTTTCAGGCTTAGGATTTCTCTCAGTACTTAGCTGGGCTGGCCTCCACTTAAATCATTGATTGTGGTGGAGGAAGGTCAGAAGCTGCTGCTGGGAGAGGGTGTGTGGTTCCCTGTGCTGGGAAGCATGATCCTGGTCTCTGTAGGACTTTGTGTGTGTGAAAGAGGAGTGAAGTTCTTGCTTTCCTTGGGTAGTTCACAGATCACAACCCTTTTTACTGGCTGAAGGGAGGATACTGATTAGAAATGAACTGATTGGAATGGAATTGAAAAGCTTGAAACACTTCTGTATTTCTTTTTCTTTTGTTTTTTGTTTGTATTTTGTTTTTTCCACAGTCCTGGTTCTGGGACCTGCCCCTGACCCATTTTCCCCTCTCTGATGAAAGATAATCAGTTATTGTTATTTTAATCTTGCTTAGTACCACACAAACATCCTGCACAGAGGAGGTGCTGGATGGTGTCTCAGTAGGAGAGGCACGGACACTCCAGACTGGTTGGTGCACATGTAAAGGATGGAAATCATGGCAAACGTGACAGCAATCCTGCATTCTTTGGGATGTTGGGATCCCTGGCTCTGGCAGCAGGACAAGCCCCTTCCCGCTGCTCAGGACACGCTGAACCACGCGGGATGCTCTCACTGAGGGGTCCCTGCTCTCACAATCTTCACAGGAGCAGCACTTGCAAACAGCACACACAGGTTTTGTTAGAGGGCCATGGGGAGCTCAGTTCACACAGAAGTTGTGCCAGCCAGCACACAGGTTTTTGTGACCTGTGATGCCTCGATTCTGATTGAAATCCTCATCCCCTGCAATGGGCTCCTTAAATGAAATGTGGGAGTAAAAAGGGTAAAGAGGCAGAAGTTGAGTAATCAGCAGAGGAGGGTGACTCTTGTGCAAGGGGCAGTTTCCTGCAGGCCTTGTGGAGTCTGCTGAGGAGCTGAACCTGGATGTCCTGCTTCTTGCCCTTAAATAGGAGCCAGCTCTTCCCCCTTTCCTCAAAGCTCTCATGTGCTTTGAGCCTAACCCTGCATGTGAGCTGGGAGATAAGTCATTCATGAGCTCTTGGTGCTGTTTGTCCCTGATAAATATGTTTTCTGAAGGGCTATTTGCTGCAGGCCACTACATCTGATAAGCTGTGCTGAAGGCCAGCCTGTTCCACACTCAGCAGTCAGAGAGGTCATTCCTGAAGGATTCTGCTGCAAGACTCCAGCCCATGTGCTGCAGGAGTTGCCTTTCCTTTTCCAAAATAATGACCTAACCAGATTTGACCGAGTTTTCTCTCTCTTTTCTGTGTGTGGAAAAGGTTCAGAGTGTGAGCAGAAGGACGAGGTGCCAGGCTCCAGCCAGCCCAGGCTGTTGTAGAGCAGTGAGGGGCTGGAGCTGGAGCTGGAGCTGGAGCTGGAGCTGGAGCTGGAGCTGGAGCTGGGCATGGATCTGGGGCTGCCTGGTGGCCAAGCCCTGTGAGCCAGGCAGGAGCTGTGCTGGCCCCTGCATCCCACCCAGCTGCCCCTGCCTGGGGCTCTGGGGAGCAGCCAGCACTGCCTGGGGGCAGCCCCTGCTCCTCGGGCACGCTCTGATTTCCCAAGGTAATTCCAGGACCTCTTTGTCCTTGGGAAGCCTCCAGAACCTCTGTGGAGGTTTCAGATGAAAGAAATAACAGGCAGGTTCAGACACAAAGTCATTTGTTTCAGAACAGAGCAAGCAATTTGTTTCAGAGCTCCCTTTGTGCAGGGAGATTGTGGATGCCACAAGCACGGGATCCAGGAGGGTTTATCCCCATTCCCTCAGCAGTAAGGCCCAGGTTATCACTGAGCTGCGGAATGCATTTTACTGTCCAGCAGTACTGCTTAGGTTTTATGATATGTTGTGCATTTTTTTTTATCATTACTGTTGGTTTTTTTCCCTAATCTAGCAGAGTAGAGATTTCTGGAGGGTACTATGAGTACATTGATGTCAGCAGCTGCCAGGACATCATCCACCTTTACCACTTGCTCTGGTCAGCAACAATTCTGAACATCGTGGGACTGTTCCTAGGGATCATCACAGCAGCAATACTTGGAGGCTTTAAAGACATGGTAAGAGGATATCAATTTCTCAGTGCATTAAAGAAAACAAATCAGGCAAATTGCCTTTAAAAATGATCATGGAAACTATTGGTGTTTCAAAGCAAATTATCTATGCATTACATCAGTCAGGGTGGGAAGAAGGGCAAGAAATAACTATAATAAAAAAGTGGAAGTGATTCACTTTTCTGATTTTGTCACTATCTGAGCACAGTTAGAACATATTAACAGAATTGGGAGACTGTATTTTCAAAAGGAACCACCAGAGAGGCATTGGCAATACCAGGATGATTGAAAATAATCTCTCTCTTAAAAATTGATCTTCCTTTTCATAGTGTTCACATTCTACAAGGAAAAGTGTGGTGGTTGCTCATTAATTGTTGATTTTGTAGTAGCAGTCTGAGCTTTACAGACTGTGTTAGGCTGAAACTCTCCATCTAATTTCATCACGGTGCAGAACCTGAGAGGGTGAGCTAGGGATCAAAACCAAACTTCAGATAATGAAGAAAATACTGTTCTATCAATGTGAAATTTGAAATATCTTCACTTAACCAGGATGCCTGTTACCTTCCACATGGTTTTGTTCTAAACAGCACAAATGAAGGGGTAGAACTGAATGTTCAACAGATACATTTGGGGCTTTTTCAGTCACTTGTGACTCATTTGGAATAACATAAAAACATTCACACAGAAAAGATATTTGTTGTCCTGGCTATATGTTTTTCTTACAAAGAAATCTTGGGTCCTGCACTAAGGCTACATTGTTTCAGAACTCTGAACTCTTTTCAGACTCACCAATATCTTCCCAAGTAAAACAGGAGACACATTCCCAGCTGTGCATCACAGCCCTCTGAGATTTGATCCACACCAGAGAGCCTCTGCAAACAAAGATGTATGGAAATGAACAGCAATGCATCAAATAACAGAGTAATTTTGAAGTAATGAATAATTTCTCCTACTTGTGAACAAGTAAATCTGTTTTTTGTGAGTACTGGTGTGCACTGGGCTACTGCCAGCTTGTTTGGAATCTGAAACAATCAGTGGCTGTGGAATGAGGTGACCTTAGAGTGTAGCTGCTGCCTGAGAGGGAACTGGATTGCCAGTTCCTAATGCAACAGGGTTGACATATAAAGACACACAGTGATCCTTTGAATAATTTCGGCTTTCATTCAGCTCTCAGCTTTCTGTGACTGGGTTTGCAGCCTCATACTCTCTTCCTTTTGTTTTGACAGACTCCTTCCCTGCCTACGCTGAACTGCAGTGTTGAGGATGCACACCCTTCAGTGACCTACTACTCCAGGCCACAGGTGACATCCTACAACTCCTACTACCACAGCACTCCTCACCTGCCTCCCTACTCTGCTTATGACTTTCAGGTGGGCAACTTTACAGGATGTTTCCTTGTTCAGCAGCAAGGTTAAATCCAGGCAGTCTGCAGGACTCTGGGGGCCTGTCTTCCTGTCATTCACACGGTTTCATTTTCTTGGTCCTGCAGAAAATACCAAATTTTTCCTACTAGGCATTGGTCCTTGGCAGTGCTCTCTCTAAGGCAGTGTTTTCCTGAAATCTGTCCTTGAAGTGAAGGCAAGAGGGAGGATCTGCTGCCTGCCTGCCTGCCCATCACTCACTAGTAGAGATCACATTGAAAACAGGCACTGCCCCTGGCTCTGCAGTGTTCTCAGGAGAGAGGCAAAGCCAGGTGCTCAGGTACTAGAGTTTATTAGGCCAACTGTTGTGTCTGAGAGAAATAGAAGAGCTTTTGGAAACAAGCTATTTGAGCTCCTGAAGACTCATGATGCCTGAGAAGCTGATTTGTTGTGGTTATTTTCCACATGCTTCACTGGCCTAAGAGGGGTCCCTGCAAACATCCCCTCTGCTGTAATGCATCCCTTCCTCTTTGAGCTATGGAGCTGTGCTGTTGGAAATGGGGATTTCATGTGAACCTTGCTGTCAACATCAGCTTTCTCTTGTTGTAGCTGAGGACATTTCCTCCCCTGCTCTTCTGGCAGGTGGATGTTACAACAGGGGTGATGTGAATTAACACATGCACAACCACCACAACAGGAGACTTTTTTTTTTTTTTTTAATTAACAAGAGTTCAAGATTTTGGTCATCAACAAAGAGGTGTTCTCTGTGATAGCCACCACATCCCTCATCTGAGCCATGCATTAGAGGTGACAAAAATCTAAACCTTCCTGGGTCTGCTGCTACTGCCACTGGACAATGCTGTTGTCAGGGCTCCTAAATATAATTGAACACTTAAGTCAGAACTTTTAGGGTGTATTTGTGAGTCATTTTTGAGATTAATGAAACCTGGGTCGGTCACTGGTGCTGTATAACTTCCTGCAGTTACAAAAATGCCAACGTCAGTGCATGCCAAACCAAGCTTGTTACAAAGTCCTTTTCTCAGTTTCTCAGCAGTTCCAAGCTCTGTCTGACCCAGAGCTCGCCAGTGTGGCAGCCCCAGCACCCGCAGGAGCTCAGCATGGGTGATTTCCCTGCTTTGTGACTGGAAGCACTGCTGGGCTCTGTTAGCACAGCTCAGCCAGACAGATCAGAGTGTCTGGGTCTCACTGCTGTGAGCACAGGTGCTGGCTCAGGAGATAGCACAAAAGCTGGGCATAAATTCAGCTCATCTAAATTTAATACAGCCAAATCCCTTTTTAACATGAAATTCCAAGTCTGAGCCTTGCATATCACTCTGCTCCAAGCAGTGACTGAACCACCCTGGCCCCTCTCCCCTGACAACACGTGGAGCAAGCCTGGCCCCTCAAACCCCTTCCAAAGGATGCACTCCCTCTGGTGCAAGAATGCTTCCCACTCATTCCACACATTTTTCACAGGACAAAAACGACACACCAGAATTCCTAAGGAAGGCTTGGCCCTTGAAAAACCTGGTTTTTACACACAAATCTAAAATGGCAGACCCATTTCTCTGGTTTTTGGAGCAGCTCATTCACTGTTGCTACTGGCTGGTGTGTGACACCCAAGATTTGAGAGGAACTCATCAGTTTTCAGTTGTCCAGTCTTTGTGAAATGCAACAGGCACACAGAAGTGATGAGAATTTTTTAAAAATATCTTCAGTTTTGGATCTAAGGAGCCTCATCTTTCAATACCATTACTTACAGGCTGTGCTTACTTTGAATGCAACAAGTTATCTGAAGTGTTATTTGTGTGTGGTGAACCTTGAAACGGTAATTTTGAACTGTTTGGTAATGAAGTATCACTTTGATACAATAATTTCCATTAGGAAATGGTTACATTGCAGCCTTTGCTGTCTCCCTGCAGCATTCCAGCGTGTTTCCAGCCTCCACTCCCTCTGGCCTCTCGGATGACCCCCAGTCCCTGTCACCATCCCCCAGCTATATGTGGGCCTCCAATGCACCCCCTCGTTACTCACCGCCCTATTTCCCACCTTTTGAGAAGCCACCACCTTACACGCCATAAAGAACGTGGGAAAGAAGAAACAAACATATTTGCCATCGAAATAAGTGTGAACATTTTGTATTTATATTTTACTGTGGGAGGGAGCAGGAGAATCCAGAAGATAATTGCAAATAAAAATATTAGATTGGACTGTCCTTTTCTGCGAGACTTATTTCAGAAGTTTTAACGATGGCCTGTGACAAAGGGGACAGACTTCTGATGTTTTAATGAGTCACTGAGCAGCAGGTGACCTAAATTTCAGCCTCTTTGGTTCATGTAGTCCTTGATTTTTAATCAAGTGATCCAACACAGATTCTGGTCTGCCTTACTCCATCTTGTGCCAAGCTGAAGTAAGGGTAGCCAAGATCAGTAGTTGCTGGAGATTATCAGTCTGTGTGAGCTGAGGGTGCTTGCAGACAGCACCACTCAACACTGGTTTTGTTTGGCCTTTGGGCTCCAGTTGCTGGGATCCTGGCTGGGAGGACACAGGACCCAGCTCACATCACTTGTTGGCCCAACACACTGGAAAAATTTTGGGGGGAACCATGACAGTGCCTCAAAATGTAACCTTGTTGAAAAGGATAATGTCATAGGATAGCTTCATGCATGTGCAGCAAAATAATCAGAATATTGCTTTTTTGAGGGGGGGGCAAGCTGGTTTTATTTCAGGTTGCTTCTTAAGATAAAAGATGGAGTTGTCTCTGTCTGAATTCTGTGTAAGTAATGCTGAAGTCAAACAGTTTGGGTGGTTGCACTGCCTAAATTTTCCTTGTATTCCTATAAAAAACATCAGGAACCGTCTACAAGTCACTGAAACAGTGCAGTAAAAATATTATTTATTTATTTGTTTGTTTGTTTATGTTTTCTGTGGTTGGGAATTTCTTTTTAAGCCTGTACTTTTAACTTTTTTAATGGACTGAATCAGCACCCTGAATAAGCACTGGTTTAGTAGCTGTATTATGAGCTGCACATAAGGAATATCCACTACTAGTTCTCCAAGATATAAGTCTCACACAGATGAAATTCAACACCCTGTAATATAGGACAAAACTGAGGAATTTGCAATTACTGTTGTGACTTTCATTTAATCTTCAGCTGATGACTGCGCTGATTGATCTAGATTCCAGCAGATTTTGCATGCATCTTGCATAACAAAGGTCAGCTTTGATATGTGACACACTGACCTCTAAAGTGTGGTTCTACTGCAGGAAGTGATTTCAGATGACAGTGTTCAGATCTGACCTGCTCAACCTGAGCCTTCTCAACTGCTCACTTCAGGGATAAAAGCAACATTAACATTTTACTCCTTATTTCCTAAAGATATCATTTCCTTGGCATCAGTTTGTTGACCCTAATCCTCAGTTGCCTTCCTGTACTTGCAACTGATGCAGACAAAAAGGTGCCTAAAAGTTAAATGCGGCTTTCAGAATCAAAATGGAATACATGCTGGTGGGTTGGGGGAGAACCCAGGTGGATTTTAAACTGTGGCACCTACCTTTATTCTATAAAAAAATTCAAATGCTGTCAACATGAAAAACAAACACTGAAGTCTCTGATCTCACTTTTCAAAGTACACCCACACTTTATAATGCTGTTTTTAATCCTATGCATTTGCAAAGCCTTTAGGCTAGACTATGTATTAACTTTATCATCTCCACTGTCAAATACTAATCAGTATATTAGTTCATTTAAGGATGACACTTTATTCAGAAGCAAGCGTGACTTTTCTCCAGTAAGAAGGGAAATTAAAAAAAAACAGCTGGAGAAAGGAATGCAGCTCACAGGATTTAAAGCAGTAGTGTATCATATCCTGGTGGCATTTTTTTTACTATAGAATGTTGAAGTGCAGCTCCTATAAATTTGTGTACTGGAACTAAATTTATATACTGGGGCATCCTCCATTTTATATTATATTTCATGAAATTAAAGAAATGTAAAGAATCTCTTGATGAAGAGATCGTGGGCAATTTCAAAACAGACAGTACTTCTCTTGATAAAGCTCCCCACAAAACTAGAATCAGAAGGGCACATTAATTTAGTATCAGAAAACATTTTATTGCTTTATCTTTGAAATAAAAGCCAACAGTCCTGTCCCACTTCTGACAAACACTGTACCATTTGTGCCTGTCAACTAAATAGGGCTAGAAGGACTTAGGGACACCACAGGACAGGACTGAACATCCTGAAGAGAACATAACTTAGTGGGATGAAACAATCAGGAGATGAATTGTGTCACTGGTTTTGAGTTGAAAAATACTAACCTTAGGAAGTTATCCAAATTCTCTTTTTTTTCTAAGGAATATTTTAGCAAAAATTACATTGCTGCTTTAAATTCACTATAAAAGGACAAGTACATTTTCACATTTAAAAACTTACTGGTGGTATTTTCTGTTGAATTACCTGTTTCATTCTGCTTGAGTAAAACAAAGCATTTAATGTAACTGCAACATCTGCACTGTATTTGTCATTTCTTATGAGAATGTCAAGTTTGTGACTCATATGTACCCTTTTATTACTTTGCCAAAGTAAATAAAATTGTGTGACTTTTGTAAACATTTACCACTTCTATTTTACATTTTAGCAGCCTGATTTACAAGCATCTTTAAGGTTATTTTTAAAAAGTGAGTAAAATTTACATTTAAAGAAATCAAAGGGAAAAAAAGCCCAACAAACAAACGAAAAAACCCCACAAAACCCATCTCTGTTCTCTGTATTTGAGACATATTTCTACTAGGATTAGCAAAAAATTCCTTAAGTTCTATTTTTGAAGGCACTCATGACCCTGTAGTTGATAATTCTGCAGTTTTACCATAACATGGTGCCCTGATCTCAAGCCCTCTAAAATTATTACTGCTAATTTTTCACTTAACACAGATCTGAGTAATCCAACCAGTGCAGTCTTGGTGTCTCCTTTGCTTACTTTGGGCATATTCTGTGCTGGTGATGTCAGCAGAGCGAGGCAGAAGCCCTATGCCAAGGAGAAAAAGGCATCTAGAACATAATTTGGTATGTTATCTATTAAATTGCATTCCTACATGCAATAAGAAGTCTACACAAAGTAAGTGAGTATTTCCTGTTGGCCCCAGGTCACCAACAATGGAACTCTCACAAATCACAAGCAGTCAGCAGCTGGAAAGGAGAGCCCAAACCACGAATGAGCTGGAAGCACAGCACTATCACTGTGTACAATTTACTGGTCCCTAGGTAGGGGTTTATTGACTTTGAACCCATTTGCAGCACCACAGTTGGTCAGAATGTTGCACAGCCTCAGAGTTCCCGTCCACCCCATCTATCACAGCACTCAGCTCACAGCACACCGGGGCTGTTGAGCTAATTTGCTTTCTTGGAAAGTGTTCAACAAAACCAATTAAACAGCATCAAAACAAACAAACAAAACTAAAGCCCAAATAAAAACACCTTGCCCTGTTCCCCCCCTGTGGGGACAGGAACCAGTGGGTTCCCTGCTATTCCCAAAGACATGCAAAAGGAAGCTACAAATGTGTTAGACTATAGAAACTGAGTTGCCACCAAAAAGAAACATACTGCACTCACCTTGAGAATTAAACTTTTTTATTTTTGCCATAGAAAGCTCTAAAAACTAATATCACGTGTTGATTAATGAAAAGTAGAACACAACTTTAAAAAGGATGTTAAGGAAAGACTGTACAACTATATACACCACAGACTGGGGAAACCAAGGAATGTTCACACAGAACATTTCCTAGGCAACAGCTGTACATCTCAGAATTCAATGTATATAGTTGTCAGCCTCTGCATCTTTTTATAAGCTGCATGCCTTAACAGAACAAAATAAATAAGCAGTAGATGTTATTCAATATTCATTTAGTTCACAGAGTGGAATGTTATGGTATGTATCCCCAAAGAAACCAGACAGTGAGGATGCAGCCACCATTACCATATTCTGCAGCAGATCTGTAAATGGTTTTATATGCATAACAAATGACTGTGAGGTTTGCTACCTTAGTCTGTTGAAATTTTTCATTTCTATATAAATGCTTTGTCAGATTCAACCTTTTTCTTCCATCATCCCAAAGCCAATTTCTTAATATTTACATAAGTTTTTTCATTAAGTTAAACTGGAAGTTAAATGCTTACAAAAACAAACAAAAACACAAATGTAAGTGCAATAGCCAGAAATCTAAATATAAAAGCTTACTCATGGCCCCATAAAAAGTTTTCAAAGAATGAATTTAACATGTTTCCAAACCAATAAATACTGGAAGTGAAATTAAAGAAATGCTTTACATACCTCTGGACTTTGGATATCAAAATCACTTCCAAGGAAAACTGAAGACCCTGAGACACATGCAAGCACGAGTCTTCTAGCAAAAATAGCTACAAAGCCCTAATTTTCCAGTTTTCCTCCAAAAAGAGACCTTTACTAGGCACAGTTTAATTTAAGGTTTTAAATATATCAGCAGCAAATAGTGATAGCCATTATGTTTAATTCTGCACTCTGTAATGTATGCTTAATTCCAGATCCCAACACAGGCCATTTACTTAACAGCTGGGCTCAATGATCCTTGTGGGTCCCTTCCAACTCAAGACTATTCTGTGACTAAACATGTGTCATGTCAATAACAAAAATAACATTGCATTTGTCTCCACAAAGTTGAGGAAGTGCCACCACAGCACCAGTCAGCTGTGCAACACGGGCAATCCACACTCACATCCATGAGGAAAATGTGTGCCTGCAGAAATGCCACCTCAGTAACACCCCACATTTAAAGCATCACCCATCGTATTCAAAGGGGTCAGCAATGTGATCTGGAAATAATCAGGTATATCATGTTCTTGGCTGGCAAAGAAGTGCTGAGCAGCATCACATGCACCACACAAACAAATCCTCCTCCCAGCAGGGCTCACGTGGATTTCTGGTATCATTTTGGTAGCTCAACTTAGATTTGAACTGTTTCCCATTTAGGTGCCTTTCTGTGAAGAGTGCTGTATGTCTAAAACCTTTGAGAGTCATAAAATCAAGATACTAACTTGAAACATGAAAAAGAAAAGAGAAACCTGTAACTGCAATTTAAGCAATTAAAGGTTTCCATAACTAGTACTATGCACAATAGTCTTTCCCAATCACCTCTAGAACTTGAGGATTTTCATATTACCATTTACAAAAATTCAACAAGTCACTAACTCTGAAATGCTAAACTAGGACTCCAGCAAACAGCTGTTTTTCTCTACCATTTCCTGATCAAGGTGGACATCTAATTCATCTTTTAACTGTTGTAACAGGCACCAAATGAAAGGAGAGTAAAATGGCAACATAATAAACCCAAACCTGGAAACACCTGACAACTAGACAATTGCAAAGAAATTATACTTTGGGTCATGGTGAATAAAGGGTATTTTCTGGTTGTTGGTTTAGTCTTCATCTTCCAAAATGTATAAATGGGGGCAAGTGTGGGGTGAAATCCAAATCCCTGTTACACTTGAAGATCTAGCCAAACAGGCATACAGGATCTACAGCAGCCTCAGTGCTAAACCAATATAGCACTTACATGAATTCATAGATTTGAGAAATCTTCAGCTAAAAACAAATGATATTTTTATAATTTCAAAATTCTGGACTGAAGCCCTTCTTCTTGAAGTGAAAAAAAAAAAGGAACAGCACATTATATGAAACTAATTACTGGCATTTTTTCCAGCAGTAAAAAAATGCAACAGTATTTCTCAAGCTGCAAGAAGGTAAAATTATCTCCTTCCTAAGTGTTCTAAGCTTCTTCACTATTCAGCTTTGTGGGGTTTGGTTTTTTCCCATTGCAAAAAGAGTAAAATAACAAGGTCCAGGACACTGAATACTTAGCTCACCACACTGCCAAGTGTAAGTAAAGTTTGTTCAAGTTAGCCCTAAATGAGTATTGCTTGTAGACAAGACTTTTTGCATGAAGACAGATGATTCATAATATTTATAAAAGCAGAATTAGGATGCTAGCTCAAAAACAGATTACTCCAGTGTAGTAGGGGATCATGTATTTTGGCCCCTTGTTCACAAATGTGAGTTGTGGGATTATTTTTTTTAAATGGTTCCATGACCAAGAGACAATGATGAAAAAAATCTTACTGTTTTCTTGGTTAACATCTAAACAGAATTCAGCATTAAAGTGCTAACATGAAAGAAAGGGCTTACATGGTAAATATGGGTACAGGAAATACCTCAATTAGTTTAGAACTATTTCTAGCTCTTTAGAAGGAATTGTACATTTTCAAGCCACAAGTCCTCATGTTTTGATCAAATTTAACATATCTGAAAACTCTGATAGCGCCTTAGAATGTCTCACTCTCTATTCAAGTAAATTTTCTGATTAATTGCTTCCACAAAGCACTGCAGTTAACCTGGTCCATCTAAGTGTTACCATTTGGTTACTCGGTAGTACAAGTTAACTTCTTTTGACTTTAACCTTTGATTTTACAGCAATTTCAACAGTTCAGTTAAAACAGCTGCAATGCTCCTGCACAGAACCCTTTTTTCCAGCATTTCAAACATTTCAGTAAGATTCTGGTATCACAAACTCAAATTCAGTACTTCCTTCTGACGGGTTTTGTTTAAAAATCGTTTCATTTCCCTGCGGAACGAAAATGTCATCCCAGGTGATTTGTTTGGCCGGAGAGTTGGACGCTGCTCCCTCAGTGCCATCCTTCCCTGAGCCCACTCGGTACACAACTCCCCCCTGGCTGATGCCCGGGACGCTGCTGGGCCGGTCGCTGATGTAGGCGTACTGCCGGATCTGCAGGGACCTGCAGGGGTGCAGCCTGTACAGCTTGGTGTCCCCGGAGGGGTCCTGGCTGTGCACGGATCTGATGTGGGAGACGGTGATCTGGTAGTTGATGAAGGATTTGCCGCACGTCAAGCACTGGTACCTGCGCTCCCCGGTGTGGTGCAGTTCGTGCTTGGTGCGATACTCTGCCAGGGCAAAGACTTTGTCACAGTAGCGACAGGGATACTTCTTCTCCCAGGAGTGCACGTTGAAATGCCTCCGCAGGCTGGTCAGGCACGCGTAGGACCTCTTGCACACGATGCAGATGTAGTAGACTCTGCCGTCCACTATGAGCTCGTAGTGGTCGTCGTGCTTCACTTTCATGCGTTTCCCCTTTGGAGATTCATCGTCGGACTTTTTGGGTGCGTCATCGGGCTTGGCTTCCCCTTCCTCAGAGTCGCCCTTCACAGGGATGACTATGTCGTAGGTGTCCTCACCGATATTTGCATACACCTTACAGCCTGTGGATAAGCCTCCTATTTCAGTTGCTGTATCCAATGTTATGATTTTCTGCCCATCTGCCGCATTCTTCGATGTTAGACCCGAACTTAATTCCTTGTTGTTTCCAGAAAGGACATCTGAGATTTTTATTTTCAGCTCTCCAGCTTTAGTAGATGGCTCTTGGGAAAATGTAACAACCTGTTTTTTCTGTACACCTGATCCTTCAGTGCTCCCTGCCTTAGGAACAGAAGATTGCTGAACCAAAGAGCTGCTGCTGACCGAACCAGGACTAGAGGAGCTAATGATATCGACATCATCTTCAACAACCTCCTCATCATCAACAGCAGTTGCTTCCACTTCAGTTACAGAGCCATTATTGGATGGCTGCTGGTTCTCCTCAAGTAAATTAATTGTAGGAGTCACATGTGTTTGATGCAAGGAGCTGGCACCAAGTGAGGAGTTAAGCAGAGGCTTGTTCAGCACGATGATATTAGGAGTAAAATGCTGCGGCGTTGCCGAGGCGAATGGTTCAGCACCTGCCTGTGTCTGGCTCGGGCTCAGCTGAGTGGCAGACAAAGTGAGGTTCTGAGGCGCTGTGCTGTTTGTCACATGGGGAGAGCCACCACTGCCACAGGATTTTTGGTCAGAAGCTCCAGCTGGACTTGAGCAAGGCTGGCTCTGGCTTGCAGCATTTTTGTCTTTAGTACATTCTTTTGGAGGAACAATCTCAGAACAAAAAATGACATCATCATCCTCCTCATCCGAATCACTCACTGTAATTTTTGTAGTCTCATATTCTATGCCATGTAAGGAGAATGACTGTGTTATAACAGGCATCCCATCTGCTGCCTCCTGGCCCTCTGGCCTGATTACAGTCACCTGTGTTTCAGCATCTCTTTGATTTGGACTAGAAGCTGAAGTTTTTGAAGCACTGTCTTTGACCTCGCTGGGCACATTCTTGCCTTCGGCCGGAGGGATGCCCAGATCAGCTATGAATTTAACACCCAGCTCCTGCCCTGATTTAATCAGTTCATCAAGTAAATCAGATCGGATGCTGATTATTTTGGAACTATAAATATAATTAAGAATTTCTGCAAAAATTTCTGCTCTTACAAAGCTCAGTTCAACCACTTGACCAGCCACTGAGAAAAGCTGGTGAAAATATGTGCTTGAGGCTGAAAGGATGTTTCTGTGAGCTCGAAATTTCCGGTCCTCCACAATGACTGTAACATCACAAAAAAGTCCATGGCCACGTTGTTCATTCAAAGACTGAAGGAGCACGCTAGAATATTGTGTGTCTGTTGCAGAAATAAGTTTTTTCTCCTCCATTCCTACAAAAGGAAAGCAAAAGATATCAAATCAGTAAAAATGCAGATTTACAGTTTTAACCGCATTACAACACTCACATATTTACTGTCTACTCCTTCTTTAGGAAAAAACAAATCTGAGATGCTGTTCAGAAGATTATGTGCCACTGCACTCCGCAAATTTGTTTCTTATCGTTGTTTGTCCTTTCCTCTTTCTCCACAAGGTAAGTGGAATTCTGATTATATCCTCTGCTCTTACAAGGTGAGGAAGAAAGAAGCAACACCTCATCCTAAACAACAGCAAGTAAGGTTAATTGTAAAACCAAGAAGATGGAAGTTTTGGGCCCCAAAAGCAGCTTTAAACTTTATTAGTAATTTCTTTTTAATTGTGAAATATTCCATAGATTGTTATGAGAAAGCCCAATAGCGTGAAGTTATTTATGGCCAGACACCAGAATCTGTGTGTCTGCATATTACCAGTTAACTGAGTTAATGAAAACACTATGGATAGTGCACTTCCTTCCCCAGAAAAATAAACCTTTCCTTTCCCAAAAACATAAACTTTTTTGAGCCCTATGTCATATATTTGCAAGGCTACGTATGTCAAACCGAGACACTGAAGCAGCACCATAGCAAAACAGATCTGCTAAGTCAAAGTAACCTATCTGCCATCACTGCCCAATCAAAGCCCCCCAGTAAGCCGCAGAAAGCAACATCAAAATACAGAACAAGGAGCCACGGGCTCTAATTTTATCCGTAAAACTTTGATTTCCGCAGGCCGGGCCGGGCCGGGCCGGATGAGACACCGATGTCGGAGTCCCGCGGCCGCCGCTCGCCAGCCCGGGGAGCGCGTCCCGCCCGGCTGCGCCGCGACCCCGGGGCCCCGGCCGGGAGAGCCGCGCTCCGAGCGGAGCCGCCGCCGGGGCAGCAACGGCCGGTCCGCGGCCGGAGGCCGAGCGGGAGCGGCGGCGCTGACAACTGCAGGCCTGGAGAGCGGCCTGGCAGCACCGGGCCCGGGCTGACGGGCGGCCCCTCCGCCACTCCCCGTTCGCTGAGCCGTGCTGAGCCCCCAGCGGGGCGAGAGGGGCAGCCGAGCCCGCCGTGCCCGCCGAGCCCGCGTTACCTGCGCCGCACTCCCGCCGCGGCCCCGCCGCCTCCCGCACCTCCGGACCCTCCGCACCGCCGCTGGAGGGCGCTGCCGCCACTGCCCTCGGCTCTGACCCGAGCGGCCTCGGGAACCTTCGGGCCGGGGCGGGGCCGGGCCGCGCTCCCGCCGCTCCGGGCCCGCCCCGCGCTCCCGCCGCCGGCAGCAGCCCCGAGGCCGCGGGGCTCCGGACTCTGCCCGGGACGCACCGCCCGCACTCCGCCCCCCGCCTGCCGAGGTGCCGGGCGTGCGGCCCCGAGCCCGCTCCAGCGCAGGCCGTGGGACGCCCCGAGTCCCGCACACGGGCCTTGCTGCGGCCTCTGCAATTCCCGCCGGGATCCCGGCTCCCCGCGTCCCGGCGGAGGCAAAGGCCGGCACCTGCCCTACGGCTGAGCGTGTGGATAGCGCCGTGCAGACGCTATTTCCCGCCGAGTGTCATTTCCTTCCCGGGGGCACCGGCGCTGCTCTGCCAGCGCTGACGCAGCCGGCACCTCCGCCCGGCACCGAGGGCAGCTCACAGCCACACCTGAGCCCACACCCGCCCCAGCTCCTCCTCCGGGAGCGTTTGTTTGGAATCCTCTGCGCCACAGGCACTCGTGTTAGACTCTGCCAGCAGCTGTACAGACATGCACGGCTTTGACACAAAGTACCTTTGACCAAAATGACTCAAATGCACATTTGACATGTGGCCACCAAAGTGACACATCCACACCGTGGCCTCTTGGAAACTCTTGCTGTTCAGGAATGCTCAAAGAGCACCAAGATCATAAATGATATTTTGTGTCTTTGGTTACTGATCTGTTCCTTTCCCCCCCCCCCCATGCATTCTGCGGACTTGAACCACAGGGGTTCCTGATTTTAAGATTTTTTAAGATTCAAAAACTTTGACAAGAAGAAATGGCCTGTCAAGTTCAACGAAAAACGTAACAGGCCACAGCCACCGGCAGACATGACCGCAATCCTTCACCTCATAAATCAGCAATGAAATGGTCCTGCCCAGGTTTATGAGCAAGAAATACATAATAATCTTTCTTCTAGCAAGAAAATCACCTGCCAGGCTCCCTGTATTTGTATAGTTAGTAACAAAAGTTCCTTTTTGAAGTGAGCCTTCAGATTTTAAATGTTAGAAAAGCAGTTTCTGTTTATTTATAGGCTTTACCAGAGAGTCAATTGAATGAGGATAAATAATAGAAAACACTCATCAGGGAAAACATAGGCTTTTCTTCCTCATATGACCCTTCAATTCTTTTCTCCTTTGATACAGGCTCTTCATTATTTTTACACAGGAGGCTATATTAAATGAAAACAATACTGTAGTTGTTTTAATATTTAATTCAGTGCTTTTTTTCTCCTCCAAAAATGTGTGATGGCCCAAATCAAACGATTTCTTAGCCTTTCATCCTCCAGCTTTAAGGACCTGTTTCCTCACTGCCTCTTCCAATACTAAATAACAGGAAAATTTACAGCTACAGATGAGCACTGACTTGAAAGGATCCCTGCTCCTGAGGCATCACCAGATCTCAAAAATCAGGTTAGAACCACTCATTCAGAGGCACAGAAATGCTGCCTGATTTAAAAGCTGCTGGGAGAGCACCACCATCTCCTTGGCTTTTACCTTTCTCACAGCAGCTTTTCTCTATGGCAACTCCTTCTGTCAGACATAAAATCTGAACCCCCTGTCACATTGCTGCAGTCAGGGCACAGATAATGCCCTCCCCAGCTCAGCAGGTTTCACTGAAGCTGTCACCATCTTGCTGCACCCAAAAACTGAATTTCAATATGCTTTTTTTTTTTTTTTGTCAGCATGCATCTCCTATTTTAGAGGTTGTTTTTTCCACTTTTATATTTAGATAAGCCAAGAAAGTGTTTGGTGATTCAAGGCACATAAAACCTTACAATATAAATACCAATATAAAAGAACCATTTTATCCAAGATATTGATAAGAAACATCTAGAATACAGAACTACATGTGGTCTTTTTGGAACTGAACAAATAAGAGACCCAATAGCAACTTTTATCTTAATGTTGCGAAGTGATCAAAAAAACTTTGGGATGAAGGCTCTGAAAATATGAAGTACAAATTTAAAGAAATTTATGTGCAGGCTTTTGCCAGAAGACAAAAACGTAAGTTTTCAATTAAGCAATTTAAGATGCTCTTTTAGTTTTAAAAAATGCACTGTGTGAGAATAGAAAATTCTTTTAAAGAGCTGACAAATTTGAGAGACAAAATAACATTCTTCATAATGAAAACACATATTTTACATTAAAGTAAATTAAATTTTATAAGCAGAACAGTTAAGGGTTTTCAATAAAATTGAAATTCAATATTATCCTACCTAAGACTACCTTTAAGGACAGAAATATTCTTCCACAGTGGGAATTTCAAATAAAGCATCACTGCTTCTGAAAGACTCTAAAATACAAATTTCCACTATTTGTGCCCTGAAGAAATCTCTGAGAGTATTTCTCCTGCCAATCCCATTATATAAAGCCTCATATAAATGAATTAAGAGTCCAGTGATCCTTTTTATTGACATTAGTAGTTGTTGTAGATGCTGTTATGTACTGCATGACATTATAACTTGTGCACTTCAAGTCACCTAATAATATTAGCTAACACAGGTGCAGAGTGCTGCTGAGGCAGATGTTTTAGTCACCATTTAGTCAGATCTAAAATAATTTAAAATTAGTTTTTCAAAATAATCCAAAGAAGGGAGAAACTGTGCTGTCCTCACACAGACACAGGCGACAGTAATGCCACACACATGGGCAATCTCTGGGAAATCTTTTCCCTCCCTGTTCTGCACGTGGTTCCTTGCACCCAAAAAAATACACAAATAAATAGGCTTCTTCCATCTTGCAGGATTTTTTATGCTGCTTATGGTAGGTTTGAGAGCTAAAATACTGTTTAATTTGTGAAAAGGAACTGGTATACCCTGACATAATTTCTAGACAGCATAAACCAGCATGGGTTTCCCAGGGTGCAGCAGCTGTCCAAAATGTCCCATTTACCCAGAGCTGCCCAGACCCGGCCGTGTTACACTGCACTGCCAGAGCTCAGCACAAACTCGGGGCTCATTTAAGAAAGCTCCGTGGCAACGTGGTCAAAGCTGAAGAGGAAGGGCCCTCACAGAAGAGTGGGTGTCTTATCTGAATACATAATTTGTATCGTCTTTATAGATAAAGGTTAAGGAAAAGACTTAGGATCATCAACTCCAACCGTGAGCCCAGCGCCAGCACAGTGTTCACCATCACACCGTGTCCTCAAGTGCCATCTCCGAGGGGTTTTTAACATTTCCGGGGATGGTGCCTACCCACTTCGCCGGGCAGCCTATTCCTGTGCCTAATAACCTTTCCCATGAAAACAATTTCCTAATACCCAACCTAAACCTCCCCTGACGCAACTCGGGGCCGTTTCCCCTCGTCCTGTCAGCTTTGCCCCGAGCCGCCGCAGCGGAGCGGCGCCAGCGCCGTGTCAGGCAGGCCGCGCTGGGAGGCGCCGGGCGCCCCAACACCGAGACCGGGCCTTGCCGGGCCGGGCCGTGTCAGGCGGCGCCGGGCCCGGGCAGGAACGGGGAACCCCGCCGGGCACGGTGAGCTGTCCGCGGGGCGGTGCTGCTGCCGGCCCGCCCTGGACAGCTCCCGGGGCCGCGGCCCCGCGCCGGTGCCCGCGGAGCGGGGCGGAGCTGGGCCCGCGCCGCCACCGCCCCCCGCCCGCGGCTCGCGCCCCGCCGGTGCCTCACCTTCCGCCGCCGCCGTGCGCGCGTCCATCGCTGCCGGGCGGCCGCCACGGGGCACAAAAGGAGCCGCCGCCGCCGCCAACGCCGCCGCCGCGTTGCCGGCCGGGCGGGTGGGGCGGTGACCCCGCGGGCGGGGCCGCCCCGCTCCCGCCCCGCTCCCGCCCCGGTCCCGCCCGGCCGGGAGGGCGCCGGAAGTCGCCGGAAGCCGCCGGAAGCGCCTCCGCTTCCGCCATGGCGCCCGCGTCCCGCTCCCGCTCCCCGCCCGCCGCCAGCTCCGAGCGCCGCGGCCGCCGCAGCCGGTCTCGCTCCCGCTCCCGCTCCCGGTCCCGCGAGCGCAATGGCCCGAGGCGCCTGAGCCACCGGCGGAGCCGCAGCCGCTCCCGCAGCCCCGGCGCGCCGCGCTCCTCCGCGCACCACGGGCACCACCACCACGGCAAATGGCCCGAGTACTACGAGAAGGAGAAGGAGGAGATCCTGCGGCAGAGGTGAGCGCGGGTCGGGCCTGCCCTGCCGGGCCCCGCTCCCGGGATGGGCGGGTGCCGCTGGGCCTGGTTCCCGACGGCCCCGTCACGGGTCTCGGCCCCGTCACGGGCTCTCGGTGCGCTCCCCGCAGGCAGGGCCGCCCGGGGGGACGGGACGGAGCTCGGCTGGAAGGGGGTAACAGCTGCTGCCGCCGGTCCTCTGCAGTGTGCGGAGCTCTGCTGCCAGACTGCCCTTGCTCCGAGTTGTTTCTTATCCTTCCTGCAGCTGATTCAGGCATTAGAAACACTGACGTGTAGGACTGAAAATATTTGTGTACTGGGTGTTCCAAACTAGGTGTCAGTGACGGCGTTTTCCTTTACAGGAGACTCAATGAGAGAGAGAGAATTGGAGAACTGGGGGCACCTGAAGTCTGGGGGCTGTCACCAAAAGTTCCTGACCCAGAGTAAGACATATTCTTTCTTCATGTTTTTTATAATATTAATTACATATCAGTTCAGTTTATAAAAATGCTTTATCCCTGCATTAGTCATGGTGTCACAATACTTATTGTACCAGTTCCTTTCTGAAGCAGCATAATGAGATTAGTATTTTTTCAACCAATAATACCAATTATGCAATATGTGATTTATTGTAGATCAGGTGACTGTTGTGTTGTGGTTCTGACAGCAGTTCCCAGGCTAAATTAGCTCTTTAATATTTTACTCCCTTGCAAGGATTGACTCAAAATGTCTTTGGTTTTATGTACTTTGATCTTGAGTACAGCAAAACAGATTTTAAGTAGGAAACTGTTATTTTATTCAGTTCTGATGAGCACACACCGGTAGAAGATGAAGAGGCAAAATCTAAGAGTAGCTCTTCAGATTCCAGCTCAGAAGGTATTTTGTTTGGCTTGCACAGCTTTTTTGAAAATGGGAAGCTACTGTGGTTTAGAATCTGCTGCTGCTGCTTGCAGGAGGTTCCCTGGCTTAGATGGGTGGAAGTGGCTGGGGCGGGCTCCAGCTCAAAGGAGAGCATTGCTTGGGGAAGATTAGGGAATATATATGGAACTAGATGCTCTTTGTTCTCTAATGTTATGTTTGAAAACATTCCAGAGGAAAAGAAGAAAAAAAAGAAGAAAAAACAAAAGAAGAAACGTAAAGCATCCAAAAGAAAGCGCAGGAAACATTCTGAGGACAGCGACAGTGACTCAGAGTCTGAGCAGAACTCCAGTGGTAAGACAAGAGGGTTTCAGCTTGCAGTCTGGCCTGGGGAAGTGGGATTTCTGACTTTAGCAGCCACTGGGCCTCTCATGCCAGAGATGTGTTTGATATGTTCTCATATGACCTGTACTGCAGGGAGCTTTCTGCTAATGCTTTCCCAGTGTAAACAAGTCCCATCAGGGGTGTACTGGGGCATTCTGGTGGAGGCAGTCAGTGCTGGGAATGGGTTCAGGGTTAGGGTAGTGCTTAGGTTAATTGGTAGAGGTAGTGGTTAGTGTAATTCTTAGCAGTAGGGTTAGGGGAGTGGTTAGGCTTAACTTTGAGAGAGTAAAAGAGCCTATGGCTCCAGGATCACTGGGACTGGAAAAGGCATGCCAAGGCAATCCCAGCAAGGCCCCAGCATTGCTGTTCCTACATCTTTCTGACCTGGAAAACCCATCTTACTGAGTTTGGGTTAGGGCTAGGGCTTAGGGTTAGGGTTGAGAGAGTCAAAGAGCTCACAGCTCCATGAACACTGGGGCTGTAAAAGGCATGACATGTTATTCACAGGGCAGTAAGCCACTTAGTTAAAACTAATAATTTATTTTTGATAATACATACACTTTTTTTTTTATTCAGATGAAGATAAAAAGAAAAGCAAGAAGAGGAAAAAGAAGAACAAAAAGTAAGTGTCATGGTTGCTGTGTCATTTTGGCTTCTGTTGGCTGGAGGGCAGCTCAGTTTTCTTTGCAGGCCCTGAGGGAGCCTGAGGACCTTGGGTAATTTGCAAGAGCAGGCAAATAATATTAATTTGATGGATTTTATTTAAATCTACACAATTGTGCAGCACAAGCAACTTCCTGTAGAGCTCCTTTCTAACACTCTATGAAAGTCAAAACAGAACATATATATTGTCTTGGCTTTGCTGTAAAGTGTTTTGTATGAAACAGCAGGCAGCCATTCTTCCTATAGGTGGAAGTTGTCTTGAGAAACTAATTATTTGAGTATGATTCCAAGCACCTTCTTTAATCTTAAATTTTGATAAATAGCATGTCTGTCTGGCTTTATCGCAGGAAGAAGTATAAGAAAAAGAAAGCTAAGAAGAGCAGGAAGGAATCCAGTGATTCAAGCAGCGAAGATTCCGATGATGAAATGCTTCAAGGGGATGATCTCTGGATAGAGAGGTCAAGTAGGTTCACCTCACTTCAAACTTGGGTGGAAACTTCTTGGTGTCGTTTTTGTGAATTCCTTGTTAGGTGTTGCTGACCTGTGTAACCCTTCTGATAACAAAGAACAATGGACACAAGAATAATCTTCCTCATTATTTGATTGTTGCAGAAAATACTGAAGCTGACAGTTTGATTGGACCAGAGGCTCCCAAAACTCACGCATCTCAGGATGATAGGCCTTTGAAGTGAGTAGCCAGTTCTAATGGTACTTTGATCAAATCAAGTAAATCAGGTGTGAAAGTTATTATTCAAAACGGCTGTTGCAACAATAATGCATGCAGGAGTAGCCAGTTCTAATGGTACTTTGATTAAATCAAGTGAATCAAGTGTGAAAGTTACTGTTAAAAAGGGCTGTTGCAACAATAATGCATGCAGAGGGAAAAATGCTGTGTCAGAAACTCACAGACAGAAGTTCTAATGGTGCTAGGCTTTCCCCTGGCTTGAATTTGGGTAGAAGAGTCTGGTTTATGCTTTTTAGCCTTGATTCCTAGAAAAATCAATTGTAAGTGCCTTTATTCTAAAGATCTGCAGTATTGTGACTTCGTAGTGTCATCAGAATGAACTCAGCTGATAATGTAAGATGTTGTTGCTAGTGTTGCCATAAGGAAGAAAGAGGCCAACATGTGGGACAAAATAAGAAGGTGTTTAAAAATGCAGCTGTATATAGTAGTGAGGAGGGAAGTTGGATGTTTAGCTCAGGCTCTCTCTATCTGAAGCTACTGACATCACCACTTTTGTTTTTTAGCTATGGCCATGCCCTCCTGCCCGGGGAAGGGGCAGCCATGGCAGAGTACGTCAAAGCAGGGAAGCGCATTCCCCGCAGAGGCGAAATCGGCCTGACCAGTGAGGAGATCGCGTCGTTTGAGAGCTCTGGTTATGTCATGAGTGGCAGCAGGTATGGCTTTGATGATGGCAGTGGTTCAGTGGAATTTTCAAGAGCTGCTTTCTCTGCTGGCTGAACAGAAGACTGCTTCAAAGCTCTACTTGCAAGCATGGAGGAGGAGGTGCTCTGCTTGCAATAATCTACACTAAGCTCCCCATTGCTAGGGATGGGTAGTGAGTTTTTCAAGGACACTTTGTCCTCAAGAGCAGTTCTTCACAGGCAATACTCTTCTAATTATTTCACATGAAGAGGTGCTTGTGTCAGATGGCTCAAAGGTGCTCTGTTTGGACAGCCCTGGGGATGTGCTGGCCCTTTGTCTCCCACAGGAGACAAATCAATGTGTGAGAGGTTGGCTGCACTTTTTTCTCTATGACCAGCAGGAATCTCACTTAAATTTTGGTGAGCCAGCAGCTGACACCCTGGGGGTAGGGGAGGCTTCTGGCTGACTGCCTGAGAACAGACATCCCCAGAAATCAGTTCCTTGCTCTGCCACACTCCTTCCTGGGAAGGTTAGTGTGCACTTTGGATTATCTAGTTTTTAGATATCTGCCAGGTTTTTTTTTGCCAGTTGGCAGGGTAAGCACAAAAAATTCAGATACCAACTTCAAGGACTAAGTATAATTTGCTACAGTGCAAAACTGCAAAGAATTACAAAGGATAAACTAAGTAATGCACCTAACCATTACTGCAAAAGATTGCCTAGAGTGATTAAAAAAGATACATCACCAGTTACCCTATACTTTACCATCATCAAGATCTGCACATGAGCTGGGAGCCCCAGTCACAGCAAAGGATTGGAGAAGCATTCCTGGGAATTCCTACATGGTGTGTCCACCTGTAGGCAAGGCTTCCATCTTCACTGTGGAAGGGCTCAGCTTTTAGACTGTAGAATAAACAAGCTTACACGACTTCTAGTGCAGGAACATTTGGTTTCATCGTCCTCTTGTGCTCCACCCAAAGCCTGGGCAGGGCTTGAGGAGGAACCAAGGGAGGTGGCATTGATCATATACCTTCAAACAAGGCCAGATGCCTGATTTCATGCCTTTGTCTGGCTCTAAATGCAGAAAGACAAGTATATTTTTACCACTACATGTTTCACTAATGATCATGGATATTACCTTAGTGAGTGGATACAAATATAACATTTTGTTGGAAGGTTCATCTAGAGGCCAACTTTGGCTCAGGGGCTGTTGTTCAGGCCTTGGTACTTCAGTACCTTTATTTAAAGCCCCTGAAGACATTGAGGGCAGTTGATGGCTGGAAGCTGTGCCAGGGCACTGCTGATGTACCCCTGTCCCCCCACAGGCACCGGCGCATGGAGGCTGTGCGGCTGCGCAAGGAGAACCAGATCTACAGCGCAGACGAAAAGAGAGCTCTGGCATCCTTCAACCAGGAGGAGAGGAGGAAACGAGAGAATAAGATCCTTGCAAGCTTTCGAGAGATGGTCTACAGAAAGACTAAAGGCAAAGAGGAGAAATAATGCTTCATGTGAGCTGTACACCATAGCTTGCACTGTGTGGCAGCTAGTGCAGTCCAGCTGTGATTTGAAGAAAGCTGCAGGTGCTGCAGCACCTTTCACCCAACAGGCCCAAGCTCAGGAGTGGATTACTTGTGTCAAGGAAACAGAGTTATTTTCATCAGATTTTCTTGGATGGTTTGTTTACCATCTACAAGGAATCCCTGCAAAGAGAAAGGCTGCAAGGCAGGAACAGGTGGGGAAGATTAGAGGTGTCAGTGTTCTGCACTCGCTTTGAACCGACAAGCCAAAGGATCCCATGGGAAGGTTTTGTTACCTGAAGTCAATAAGTGTGATTTTTTTATTCAATTTATTTTTATTAATCATAGGATCATTTAGCTTGGGAAAGACCTTTAACAAGCTACTAGCACCGGTAGCAAAAATGAAGGAACTCCTGAGTTCCTGTTTTAAGATCCAGGACAGTCCACTATTTTTTCACAAGTCTTTTAAATTTAGGTTTTTCCTCAAAACAGTTGAGTTTGGTTTGTGATTCAAACCAGACATGTACATATTTGTAAATTTCATTTGTAATTTAATACAGATGTGCTTCAGTTACTTTAGAGCAAGCAGATGGCAACTGAGGTGTAAAGCAGCAGTAGTAGGAGGGTCTGATATTCAATCACTGAAACACATGGAGAAGAACTGAGTTGCTTGCTTCTTTTTCTCCTATGTTATACATAGGCATCAGTGCAGTGGGGTGCAGTGATTGGAACCCCTGGATGTACACAGGTGGGAACAAGGATGTATCTTTCAATTTATTTGAAATGTTTTCATTTATGGAAGTGTTCTAGATTAAACCCTTGTTTTAACTCCTGTAGTATTTTACTTTGGTCTGTTTCAGCAGTATTACATGGCTTGCTTTAAACTCTGTGCTTGGAGGCTTTGCTCAGGCAGTGCTTATGTGGTGGTTATCTTTGATTCAATTGCATATTTCCAAACATCTCTCCTAGAACTTCTTTTTCTCAAATGTTTTTAAAACAAAATGGTTTTGAGAGATGGGTTGTTTCTTTTCTGTTCTCCTAATTTATTTTTTTTCCTCTAAGTCTAGCAACAGAGATGTCTTGTATATTTATATGAGGAAAATAAAAGTCCTAAAGTCCTATAATGTTTTCCCTGGAGTTCCATAAACCTGGCAATCACAAACAGCAAATCCTGCCCAGCTGCCTCTTCCTATTCACACTCTGGAGCCTGGTTCCATCCTGCTGTCCCCACCTGCCAGGGACTGTCACCCACAGCCAGCTGCCATGGCAGGGCATAGATGATTTTGCACAAGTTCAATGCTTCTTATCTATTCACAAAGTAGAAATACTGCTAAGGAAGAGCTTTTTTTTTTCCATCATGTTTATTTGGTTCTCCACAAGAGAGGACTGGTAATGGTGAATTGGAGCTGCTCATCGGGAAGCAAGTCTTTCTGCACACAGTACTTTATTTTCAATTATGTCATGAAGCCACTTTTCTCTAAACTCACACTGTTCTGGCCTGGAGAAGGGAATTAAAAAAAGGTAGATTGTAAGCATAATAGTGAATCCAGGTTTGGCCAGGTGAGAGCTGGCCTCTATCCACCATGTAAGGCTATCTGCTGCAATAAAAACCAGGCAAAGCAGGACAAATTTCTGAGAATGCAGATGCCCACAGGGTGGCTGTTCATGCCTCTGGGGGTGAGGCTAGTGATAAGCAGGGTCATTTCATGGAGCAAGATTTTGACAGTTTCCACTCCTCTGCTATTATTGCAAACTTATTTACATCGAGCTCCCTGTTTGGTTTTGGAATGGAAAAGCTTGCTAAAACAGAAGAGTAATAACATTTACCTCCGAATCAGCCTGCTGGACTCCAGTCTGTAGAACACCTCCACAGGTGCAGTCTGCAACACAGCAGAGACAGGGCAGAGGCCAGGTGCAGCCCCTCAAAATGCAGACATTGTAATTAAGTGAGAGCTACTGTTTACTTTAAAAATAACCTGGATATTTGGGTGGGGCAGAAGGGAAGATGCTGCTCAGGGACTGGCTGGACATTGGTTGGTGAGTGGTTAGTAATTGTTTTCATTTGCACCACTGGTCTTTCATAGTGCTTTTTTCTCTGTTTTTGTTTTCCCAATTTGTTACTATTATTCTATTTATTTTACACTTAAAATTCTCTCCCCCATCCCATGGCGGTGGGGAAGGAGTAAGCAAGCAGCTCTGATGCTTAGTTGCCATCTGGGGTTAAACCACAGAATATTATTTGTTAAGTAGAAACACTAAGGTTCAGTATGACTTAAGCCTGGAGGTAAGCAGTCTACTCAGTGCAATTTATTTCATTTTTTTCTCTTGATTTGCAAGAGTTCATTTTACAGGTGCAAAATTCAGGCTGATCAGGAAAGGGATTCTGAGACACCTTGAAGAGTGAAGTGCCACTCCCTCTCTATAGAGCCCTCGTTCTGTAACTCACCTCTACTCAGCCCTTCTTACAACTGCCCAGAGCACTTGTTGCTTGGAAAGGGAAGATGGTAAGAGCAGGAAGGCCGATGTAGGATCCTGCCAGATTCTGTTTGCCAAGTTCTGTCAGTCAATGATTTGGGAACTAACCCAGCCTCCTGCTCTGTGCCTTGCTCCTCTTGCCAACCAATGCCATGTTTCTATTGGGCCACGTGTAAATCTCCTGCCATTGTTCTGGCAACGTCCAGGCCTTGTCAGCATCTTCACAAGAGCTGCTGGCTCCTCGCCAGCCTCTCCCCTGTCCTGGCACTTCCCTGCCTCAGGAATGCCCCTGTACTCTTGTCCCTTAAAGGACTAGTGCATCCCCACCATTGCTGAGTACTTACGTCAGGTTTGAGTTTGGAGATCACTATAACGAAGTAGACACTCGCTGTTGCTCGTGGGATGGGTTTTCTGCGTGTTGGGAGGCCCCAGCAAGCTCTGTAATGGTACCTCTTGCTGTCCTTCAGTTCTTCTTCCTCGAGAAATTCTGAGTGGTGAAGCCAGCTTTCATGAATGTCCCATGTCTGTTGAACAAACACATCACACTAAGACTCCCTATGTCGAGTAGAGCTGACTTGTGTGTGGTGCTAAAAAGGAACAGAGGTGCTTTGCTTTTATTTTTCATACTTCTTAACAGTGAGAAAGTGTGGCCTTCCTGAGTGGATGGAATTGTGACTCACAGAAATTAGTTCTTCAATTTGCTGCTGTCCTATCTCCACTGTGAAGTTCTTAGCTGTAGTCCACGGGATATTTTTGATGACATGCTTGCTTTCTGAAACAGATAAAATGCTAACAAATCCTCCTGAAAAGATTCCAGCACTTTCTAGTAGAGCAAACACAATACCTTTCTCTTTTTCCTCGTCCTCTGGGAGCCATTCCTCTGTGCTGCTGCTCTCATCTTCCGGGGGGATGTGATCTTTTTGCTCACTGCCTTCCTTTTCCTCCTCCATTGGTTTCACCTTTAGAGAGATAAACGCGCAAACATGGAGCGAGCGCTGCTCTGAGAGCTGCAGGCCCCGTCTGAGGCAGCAGCGGGCAGTCCCTCACCGCGGGCAGTCCCTCACGGCCCCTGTTCGTACCCCGGCCCCGCTCACCCCGCTTGGCACTCCCGGGCCGGCGGCTGCTTCTCCCCCGCTTCCCCGGCCAGGCCGGGGGTCCCCAGGCGCGGCGGGGGCCGGGCCCCGGGGCGCTGCGGTCCCGGGGTGGGTGTGGGAGCCCGGGGAGCGGAGCCCGGGCCCGGCGCTGTCCCCGCCGCTGAGCGCGGCCCCGCGGGCACGGGCGGCGCGCGGTCACCATGGCGAGGCCGGGCCTGCCCCGCGGAAACCGCCCGGAGCCGCTGTCCCCGGGGAGGAAGGGCGGTGTGAGCAAGAAAACAGCTCTGGGATCCCGGCAGGTTCTCTGTATTTTTGCCACTCTGGGCGATTCGGGAGCTAAAGCAGCCTCCAGTCTGTGCTCTGTCCAGCCCGGTGCGATGAAGCGCTACAGGCTCTGAACAGCAGCGCTGGTAGCACAGAGCCAGAGCCCCTCAGAGGGAAAGGATCACCGGGACTGTGCGGGAGAAACCAGAAATGTTTTAGCAGACCACAGCAGATCACTGCATTCCCAGCTGCTCCTCTTCCAGAATGACAAGAGGCCGTGGGGCAGGGGGTAGGAGCAGAGATTGCCCTGCAGCCCGTGTTACCAGACCACAGTGAGCTGTGTCCCGGCAGGTCCATGAGGGAGCAGAGATCTGCCTGCACCCCAGGAACGAGCCACGCTGGAGCAGGGGGATGTACCCAGGCTGTGACCCCAAGGAAGCCCACACTGGAGCAGGGGGATGTACCCAGGCTGGGAAGCCCCGAAAGCTCATGCTGGACCAGAGGGACGTACCCAGGCTGTGACCCCAAGGAAAGCTCATGCTGGAGCAGGTGGATGTACCCAGGCTGTCATGCCCTGGAAGCCCATGCTGGAGCAGGGGGATGTACCCAGGCTGTGACCCCCTGGAAGCTCATGCTGGAGCAGAGGGATGTCCCCAAGCTGTGACCCCCTGGAAGCTCATGCTGGAGCAGGCTCTGGCAGGACCCTTGTGCCCATGGAGAGAGGAGCCCACTGGAGCAGGTTTGCTGGCAGGAAATGTGACCCTGCTGCAGCAGCTGGTTACTGAAGGACTGCACGTTATGGGACTGTGTGGGACCTGTGCTGGAGCAGTTCATGAAGAACTGCAACCCATGGGAAGCACTCACACTGGAGAAGTTAGGGAAGGAGTCTCTCATGGGAAGGACCCCATGCTGGAGCAGGGGAAGAGTGTGAGGAGTTCTCGCCAGAGGAGGAAAGAGCAACAGAGACATGGGATGACATTGACCACAACCCTCAGTCCCCATCACCCTGTGCAGCTCAGCAGGGAGGAGGGAGAAATATCATGAGTGAGACTGAAACCAGGAAGAAGGGGGGAGTGGGGGGAAGGTGTTCTATGATTTGTTTTAACTTCTCATTATCCCGCTGTTATCTGACAATTCATTAAATGAATTTCTCTAAGTCAAGTCTCATTTGCCTGTGACAGTAACTGATGAATGGTCTCTCTCTCTCCTTGTCTCAACTCACAAGCCTTTCAATGTATTTTCTCTCCCCTGTCCAGCTGAGGACAGGAGTGACAGAGTGGCTTTGGTGAGCACCTGGTGTCCAGCAAAGGTCACCCCACCACAGTAACACAAATACAAGGGCTGAACACATGTATAGCTTTATTTAACAATTAAATCATTTTCTATAGATAGATGAATTTTTCAAAGTGTTGACACTTTAGTTTATGTTCTCCAGACCCTGAAAAACAAAAAATAACAGCTATATTTATGTCATTCTTGCCACTAATGTGCAATAGGGCATATCTGAAAATTCAGATTTTCAAACTATATTTAATTACTCAGATCTTAATTAGAACAAAATGAAAATGCACATCCCCAGAGGCAGGCCAGCTGCAGGCACCGAGTGAGATCTGACAAGAGGACCGGTGCCCACCTCAGCGGCCATGCCAGAGCTCGGGGATGGGGGAGCAGCCCCAGGGCCCCGCTCCCCCCGCGGTACCTGCCCAGCGCCCCAGACCTGCCTTGGACACGTAGTGCTTGTTGACACCCGACAGCCGCCGGTCCCTTTCCAGCAGCGTCCACTCGTAGGGATAGCGGGCGATCCTCTTCTCCTGCAGGTACAGAACCGCCCGTTGAGGGTCGGGCAGGGGCTCCCGAGGAAGGCGGGGTAAGGGATCCCACAGGGATGCAGGGACTGGGGGATCAGGGCGGCCCCGGTGGGGAAGCGGAGCCCCAGGGTCCCGGATCCCGGGACGTGCCGCCCCGCCCCGCGCTGACCTTGCCGCCGTTACACAAGCGGTGCATGAAGATGGTGGCCATGCCGGGGATGGTGAGGCAGACGCCCATGATGGCCATACCGGGCAGGATCTCGTACCACATCCCGCCGGTGGTGGTGTCGGTGTCGGTGCCGCTGCCCCTCGCCGAGTGCCGGAGCACTCCCGGCCTGCCCCGCGCCCTTCCCGGCCTGCCCCGCGCCCCCTCACACCCTAGCGGGCCCGAGCGGACAGCGGGAGCGACGGCGCTGCCGGGGAGCAGTCCCTGGCAATAAATGAGGTCGTGTTTGTGTTCCGGCTCGCCCGATACCGCTCTCGGTCCCAGTCGCGGGCGGCTGACCCCGCCGGTACTAGCGGCGGCGGGCGCGGTGCACGCTGGGAGTGGTAGTCCGGCGAAGGCAGCGGCGCCTTTAAGGCGCAGTCTCGCGAGAGGCGGCGGTGACTGGGCGCGCGGGGCGCAGCCCGGGCCGGAGTCGGGATCGGGATCGGGATGAAGGAGGACAAGGAGAATGCCAGGCCCAAGGAGCGGCGCGGGGCCTCCGCCGGGCCGGGCGTGCTGCTGCCCGCCGGACCGGGCTCGGGCCCCGCCGCCGGCACGGACGGCAGAGCCGGCACCGCCGAGCTCGATCGCCTGGAGCGGCCCAAGGACAAGAAGGAGACGCTCAGCAAGGTGGGGCCTGCGCGCTGCCGGGAACGGCGCCCTCCCCGGTAACGGGGCTCACCCTCTGTAACGGGCCCCTCCTCCCTCTGTAACGGGACCTTGCCCCGCTAACGGGCCGCTTGCGGGGCCCTCCTGGGACGGGACGTGTCGGGGGAGGCGCGGTAATGACTCGTCCCGGGCGCTGCCGCCGCCCTGAGCGCCGCTCCTGCCGTGCCGCAGGTGGTGATCCGCCGGCTGCCGCCCAGCCTGACGAAGGAGCAGCTGGAGGAGCACCTGCAGCCTCTGCCCGAGCACGACTACTTCGAGTTCTTCGCCAACGACTCCAGGTACGGCCGCCTGCCCGGTCCGGGCGCTCCCGGGAGCCGCCGCTACCGCCAACCGGGCCCCAGTGGCGCCGCCGCCTCGTCAGCGCAGCGCTCTCGGTTTGTGTCTCTGCAGCTTGTACCCGCACATGTTCTCCAGAGCCTACATCAACTTCAAGAACCAGGAAGACATCGTCCTCTTCAGGGATCGCTTCGACGGCTACGTTTTTGTCGATCACAAAGGTAAGTGAACGGCTCTCGATGGATGCTGCTGCTTCCCTGCTGTCTGTGCTGTCTGCTGGCTGAGCTTTGGAGGGGTGGGTGTGAGCAGCCACGTCGGACTTGTTTGGGTTTAGTGCCTCAAAACCAGTTCCAATACCTCTAGAAATACATACATACACAGATCTGATAACATCTAAGTCCTTTAAATGAGCTGGTTTGCAGTGTAACAGCACACTGTGTTTGCCATACCCAGCTGCATTCGTGCAGCCATAAATCTTCTTGTCAGAAGATAAAGTTTTAAAGCCTGCTTGTAATGTGTTGCATTGTACTATACTTTGTCAAAAAATGAGATTTGCCTCAGTTGTATTCACTTAAAATATTCTTTATTGCACAATGAATGCAGAGGCTGTAGGATGAGGCCATTACATGGTGTGGTGCTGCTGAGGTGTGGAACTGACAGTCATGGGCAATCTTAAATCTAGTATGTCCTTGTCAGCCTGTGTTTGCTGGTTTATTAGTATAGTGACAGTGTTAAGGTAACGAATTCTGCTCTCTGTAGAGTGGTTTATTTTTTTATTAAATGGTTTTCTAAATACAATGATGTTTTTATGCTGTGTAAGTAGTCTCTTCTAGTATTGCATATTTCTTGTGAGACTTACCTTTCTGCTTTAGATATGGACAATATAATCGAATTTATATCTGTTTCATCTTTATTTTAATGTATTTTTTTCTCTCAACAGGTCAGGAATATGCTGCCATAGTTGAGTTTGCACCTTTCCAAAAAGCTGCAAAAAAGAAGAGCAAGAAAAAGGATGCCAAAACTGGAACTATTGAAGATGGTATAACAGCAAGCTAGTTTGTTTTTGCATGTGTAGACTTGAAACTCTTAGCAGTAATTTAAATGTAATGTTTTTACTGTGACACTATAGTTCAACCAATAGATGTTTGCTTAATATATGTGAAGTTTATGAGCACTGCTTTGTCAGCTAGAAATCCATTAAATATGATTGTCCCAGACAAACATAATACAGCAGCTCATTTGAGCTGCTGACTTATGAAAAGGTGGCATATAAACAGCCCAGCTGAAGTAAATGTAACTGAGCAGTGCATCATGTAAATACTTTTCATGCTACAGTATCTCTTCTTTTTTTCCCTCCCCTTTTTTCCCTTCTCTTCTGTGTAGATCCAGAATACAAGAAGTTTTTGGAAAGTTACAGTGCAGATGATGAAAAATTAACCTCCACTCCTGAAACTTTGTTGGAGGAAATAGAGGCAAGAAACAAAGAGCTAATAGGTATGGAAATCTGAGTACCATAGTTACATTTTCCTAGATCACAAAGAAACAAATATGTTTTGTAATTTGAACCTCAGCCTGGAGGAGACTGAATTCTTTTGTGTGCCTGCTTACTATTTGTTAAACATTTAGGCTAATATTATTGTGTATTTTGTTTTGTTCCCATGCTATAAATTCTTCTGTAGGCTTAGGTTTTAGATGACAAAGTTCCTTCCTGTTGCAGATGTTTGTTAGCCAGAGCAGGCTGTGGAGGGGCTGCATTTCAGTGAGATGCAGTGGTGTTTAATGCACAGTGCTGTGATCAGTGGTGTTCCATGCAGACACAAGTTGAGATAGTGTGGTTGGGTAAAATACCACCAAAAAGTGACCAGGTTGCTCTTTTTAAGTATCTTACAGGGATCTCTTTAAAAATGGGAGTGTCTGAAAAAGCCTAATGCAGACTGAATGAAGAGATAGATGTAAGGGATATCCTAACAATATCCTAAAGAAATTTATAGAATCCTAATAGTTGCCACTGTTTGGAGATAGGTTTGGAATATTTGTGTCACTGCTGTGTTGCTGTATATGAGAGAAGGGGAATGTAAATGTCAGGCAGGGGAATGTGTAAGGCTGCTTCACTTTATATAGGGCTCTGTTGTAGGTATTGCAGTATTGGATAAGGCAAGATATTTATATTTGTTTTATCTGTTCTCCAGCTAAAAAGACTACTCCTTTATTGAACTTCTTGAAAAATAAACAGGTAAGACTTCCAGAATTTTCTTGTTTGCCAGTACAATTTGCTCATTGTATATTGATACATTTCTGCCCTTCCTTTTGAAGAAGGCGCTTTTGACCCAAACTGTCAACTTCTGGTTCATATATTTTAAAGGAGTAGAGTGTTGGAATGGTGGTGCTTTGTGTACATTCTGGTCACAGCAAAACACCTCTTTTTGCACTGACAAAACAGATTCCATTGTAGTGCTTCCATTTTTAGTGCAATATGGCTGAGGTCCTTGTAGATGATCTTTCTCCTAGCACATAATGTTATTTGATCTTCTAGTAATGGAGAAACTCAGAGGTGGGGCAGATTTAATTAAAATTTTAATGATAAAGGCTGAGCCTAGTGATGTATTTGAGTTTTTTAAGACAGTACAAATTAAGGCTTATGAGTAAAAAAAAATACTGCTGCAACATGTTCAGGTTCACAACAACAGACATGACAGGACTTTTTTTTTCTTTTATAATGGAGGCAGCATTGAGTGAGTTGTTTGATGGCTTAAAGAGATGTTGTATGCTGTGGAGAGACACTTTCTCTTTGTTTTTACATACACAGAGACTGAGAGAAGAAAAAAGAGAGGAGAGAAGGAGGAGAGAATTAGAAAGAAAAAGACAAAGAGAAGAAGAAAGAAGAAAATGGAAAGAAGAGGAGAGAAGGAAGAGAAAAGAAGCAGAAAAATTGAAGAAAGTAGACAGATGCCCAGAAAAAGAAAGAGACAGATCAAAAGAAGAACCAAAGATTAAGGTCTAGAACAGTTCTTTATTATAAACTGTTACACTCCCTTTCCCCTATTATTTGTATATCAGTCTCAAAATGTACTTTGGGTATTGTGTGAAGAATCATATGAGTTTGGTGTTAGTAAATGACCAATTTTTTGTAATATTCAGTAGCAGGCATTGTAAAGGTTTACATGCTGTATTGTTTCATAGTAATATTTAAAGTTTTTGTCATGTGACTGTTGTACATGCTGCGGTAAACAGGATTGTGAATTCACTATGGAATGGAGACTATTTTTAAGCTTTCTAAAACAGCCTGGTTTAGGAGAAAAATCCTAGTCTGCTCTGTGAATAATGCTTACTCATACACTCCAGCTTTTAGAAATACTGTGATTTGCAGTAATATTTCTTTAATGTTTACTTCTTACTGGCCTGTGGTTCCTTTGATGCAATTTCGGTGTTGTGCCAGACAATATGTGTTAGAGTGAGCTTTTTAGTTGAGACTTCTGTTTTCTTTGTAGCTACTTAAGAAGCCTGAAAAAGATGAAAAAGACTTGGAGAGAAAAGAAAAGTCCAAGAAACTGGAAAGAGAGACTCTGAGGGAGGAAAAAAATGCGAGTAGTGCATCTGCCAAACGATCTGATGGGGAGACAAAAGAAGAGAAGGCAAAAAAGTATTCTAGTACTTGCTATAAATATATATGTATCTATAACTTGTTTCCTGATTGTACTGAGGCTTAGGCTGCTCTGCCATGACCATATTTTGAAATTCCTTTCAAATGCTTTTTCTTATATAAGGCATGAGCTGTGTTCTCTATGCCAGTGCACATCCCCGTGATTACAGAAAGCTTTGTGATTTATCTGGAAATTCTTCATTAGTGGACAGATTTTAATATTTTTACAACTTATTATAGGAACTCCACTAAGGAAGTCCATGTGTAGGTGAATGCAGCAGGCTGTGAGCACTCTCCTTGCAATGAGATAATTATTATAACCATGGCAAGAGGAGAGGTGTTCTCCACTTACCAGTTCCTCTAACTCTTGTAAAAAGTCAAAGTGGAAAATGTAATTCTCAACAGCTCCATGATCTGTTTGAGGTTCAGTTCTGCCATGTGAGAAATACAGATAAGACAGACAAATTCAGATGTTTTTTCAAAGCCAGAAGAGATTAGGCTGGGAAGCTCTAGTGGTCAGTGTCCTCTCTGGCTGTCGTGCATGACTTGGGCTATCACAGCCTCCCAAGAGCTCCCTAGTACCTGCCAGTGTGTCATCTTCCTATTGCACATTTACTCCACTATTACATTGATCTCCCAGCTCTGTTTGATGAATCTTTTGAGCTTAATTTTCAGTTTTGTTTTCATACAGATCAGAAGATGAGTGTGTAAAGGACTACAGGGACCGAGATAGAGATTTTGACAGAGACAGAGAATATGAGAGAGCACAGAGAGAGAAACTGAGGCGCCAAGAAGAGGAGCGTCGGAGGCAGAAAGAGCGCTATGAGAAAGAGAAGGTTTTTAGAAGAAAAGAGGAAGAGGTGAAAAAGGAGAGAGACTTACTCAGAGAAAAGGGAAAGAAAAGTGATCTTACAGACTTTACCAGCAGCATGGACAAATCTGAGAAAGTAACCAAAGATGATAAAAAAGAGGATGCAATTAAGAGGGATCGTATCAGAAACAAGGTGCTGGATTTCTTTAAATTCATGTGTTGATTCTTAGGGGTCTGTGGTTTTTAGGATAAAAGCACTTAAAGGAAATAACCATATGGTTTCTCTGTTGAAACTTCTCCCTGTTCTGCAGCAAACGCTGCCATTGCTAGAAATGTGCACTAAAATTTGCTTAACAGTGGTATTTCTTATCACTATGTAAGAACTAATCCAAGAAAACATGGGTGAAGCTGTAAGACACTGATCCCTTTTTTATTTGCTGACTTGTGCCATAGGCGGTCTCTTTAAGGTGTTGGTAGAGTATCAGTAATCTGTGTCTGCTGATCTTATGATGCCTGAAAATGCATCTCAGAGTGGGAGTGTGATTGAACAGGTTCCTTAAAATAGGAAACTGCAACTTTTAGAATATGACGTGTGCTCTAGGTTCAGGAAATAATGACTTGAGTGTAATTTTATGTACTCTACAAATTCTGTTTTTGAAATATCTCTGTGCTTGTTTTCTGTATCACTTAAGACATTGTCAGGTCCAAAAGAAACTCAAGGTTTTGAAACTTTGGCCTCTCTTCTGAGAGGATGAGAGCTGAACTCAGCAGGAAACTCGTTACAAATAACCTCAACTCTGAGCAGTGTTCATTGTGGTTTGAACAGGGATGTTGCTTTTCAACAGAGACAACCTTGATTTGGGACAATTGAAGTTACTTTGCCACCACTGTGGAATAATTAAACTTAGCCTGAAAAGTTTGAATTTGAGCCATTTCTAATACCATAGAAATGATGCCATAATAACCCTGAGAGCAGGGAGTTTTGAAAGAATCTAAATAGTTTTGATTTATTTCAGGATCGCCCAGCAATGCAGCTGTACCAGCCCGGGGCCCGAAGCCGGAGCAGATTGTGTCAGTATGAAGACAATGCTGCAAAACCCCCAGATCAGGGAGTGGAAAAGAAACAAGAGGGTGAGAGCAGTCACACGAAGGAAGAGGAGTGACTGATGTGCCAGCCTTATGTGTTCTGACTGTCTGTGCAGCCAAAGAGCATGTACTACGCAATCCAGAAGTGCCTTCGGAGCGAACAAGGAACAAAGGAAGAAAAGGGGGCATTGTGCTGTTGGATGTTTCTGGTTAAAGAAACTCAGTTGTAGATTCCAAATTTGAAATGTGTTCTCATTGTAATATTTTCAGTTATTTGAACTTATTTTCCCAGCATCTAACTACAGCAGAGAAGAGAATCTTTGCGAAATAGAAAGACTTTATGGCCTTAAGTTTGATAATAAATCAGTTGTGGTCAGGAGGAAATGACACCTGGATCAAAAGCCAGAGCTCTACTCTAAGGCAATTAGAGCCAGTGTTGGATGCACTTAAGCAGAGCAAGCTTGGAGTTGCCTGGAGTTAACACAGGTGTTGCTGTGTCCTGTGGTGCTCCTGCGTGAGGCAGTGAAAGCTGAAGTGTGTCAGTCTAGCACTGAGACACAAACCCAGGCTGGGGCTGTTGAGGTACCAGTGGATAGGAGCCTTTTGGCACACAAGGAGCAGAACATCTGGCAGTGCAGTAACCATGTTAGGGAGGGAGAGACCGTCCTCTTCAGTGGTTCTCTGGATAAAGTAACTTAAGTTGGAGTGTATGAATAAGCTGGCTTAATAGTTGAATATGACTTGATAAATTCTCATGTAAAGTCTCCCTACATTGAAATGCTTATTTTTCATCAAATGTAGCTGGTTTGGGCATCCTGTTCTTTTCCAGCATCTTCCCTTCACTCAAGTCTGAAACGTTTCTGAACTCCTGCCCTCTCGGAACTGCTGCCTCTTCCCTCATAACTTGAAGTATTGTTTTACAGCCCAGAACGGGACTTCGCCAGTAGCAGGTCCTCCCAAGCTAGCGAATTTTAGCCATAGCTGTTTTTTGTACTAAACCCAAATAAACTCGCACAAACTCGCTGGGCCGCCGCCGTCCCTCTGTGCGTGCGGGGCCGCCGGGCCGGCAGGGGGCGCTGCGCCCGCGCCGCCGCCGCCGCTCCGCCCTTTCCGCCTCCTCGGACGCCGCCATCGCCGGGACGCTGCACCGCTCCGCGCCATGGTGAGACATCCGCCGCCATCCGCGCCCTCCCGCCGCGCCCCGAGCCCTCTCCCCGAGGCCGCTGCGCTCGGGGGTCCCGGCGGGCGGGCCGCGGGGCAGAGGGAGCGGGAGGGAGCCGGGGGCGGCGTTCCCGGCTGGCCGAGGCCTGGCGGCTGTGCCGGGGCCGGGTGAGGCACTGACCGCTGCGCTCTCTTGCAGTCGTCGCACAAGACGTTCAAGATCAAACGCTTCCTCGCCAAGAAGCAGAAGCAGAACCGGCCCATTCCGCAGTGGATTCGCATGAAAACCGGCAATAAGATCAGGTGAGGAGCTCGGCCGGGGCTTCTGAGGAGCTGCGGCCGCGCAGGCTGAGCCGGCCGGGCCGGGCCGAGGGCGGGAGCTGCTGGCGCTTGTGCCGGCCGGAGAGCAGTGTGTGCCGGCCAAGGCGCTGTTTGTGCCCGGGAGGCCCTGCAGGGATGGGAGGGCAGCCGAGGCTTCCGTGCCATTTTTTTCTGTAGCGGTTTTGCACCGGTGCTCTGTGGGTGTCCACACACGTTCAACAGCGCTATGTGTAAAGTGGAAACCTGAACTGTACGTGTGGATGATTTATTCCAGATTTTGTTCCCTGGTAGCTTCTCTGTTCCTGACGTTCCCTTTCGCAATACCTGTCTTCTCTCAAAGGTGCCCCTTTGGGTTCCTGCATTTTCAAGGAATGGATCCTGAGCATGGGTGCTCTGGAGTTCAGGGAGCAAAGGAAGCAAAGGACTTGTTGGGTGTATGGGAAGTCAGATTGATAGTATGAAATGCTTGGCACCTGACTGTAGAATTAGTTTGTCATAGTTCCTTGCTTTCCTGTTGTGTTTGTTCTCGAGCACTGTGCTTAGGGAAATGCTGAGTGCTGTGACACACTGGGTGCACATGTGGCATGCATGGTCATGCTTGTCCAAGCCCTCTGGTTGAAAACTGCAGCATATTTTTATTTCATACACACCTTCATCTGGGCTTTTGAAGGCAGCAGATTTCCCTCTTTCTCTCTTAGTCCTAAGCAGTGAGGAGAGCAGCAGCAGCAGCACTGGCTGGCACAGGCAGTGACCCAGCACAGCATTGCTGGGTTCTGTTCTGTAGCTGCTCCCAGCTTGTTTCTAGGTGGGATCCTTGGTTCTTGCACTCAGCTGGATGCTTGTCTGCCACGTGCCAGGTTACAGCTGGGTTCTGTTTCAGCTGAATTGCAGTACTCTGAAATACTTGACCATAGGAAAAAATCATGGATTTTTGTCTCCTGGCTTGAGCAGCTGGGCCGTGGGTTCTGTCCAAGCTTTGTGTTAAAGCAGGCTGCAATTGCAGTGCTTCCTGCTGTGGGAGTGCTGCCATTTTCCTGCTGAGAGCAACTCTGTTAACACTGTGCTTTCACCCACACCCTGGTGAAAGCATTTGTTCTTAACATGGACAAGTACATGCTCAGAAGTTAATGTGCTTTCATGGAAGAGACTTCTTCCATGTGCTGTTCTGCTTTCATGTTTAACAAATGTGTGTGTGCACTTTGCTAATTCACTCTGCTTTTGTCTTAGGTACAACTCCAAAAGGAGACACTGGAGGAGGACCAAACTGGGCTTGTAAGAGAGACTGTCCCAGGAGCTCTAATGAACATTGGTCTTTCTGTGTCAGATCCATAACAGCCTCAAGTCATTCCTTCTGTGGTGCTGGAGTGCAGTCCCCAGTGTGGGGTTTTTATAAGCTGGTCTGGGATGTTGATGTTAACTGGGAAAATCTTTGTATCTGAAACATGGAGACTGTGTTCTATTAGTGTTCTTTCAGGCATCACCGTGAGCATTGGCACTGCACAGGCTTACTAATAAATATGGACCTGAATGACTTTGGTTTTGGAAATTATTTCATATGGATGTGGTGGGATCGTAACAATCAAATTAATGTTAATGTTAGTTATAGTCTCACTTAATATGAGGAACCTTGGTAGCTGTTCAGGTAGAGTAGGCTCTGTCTTCCTTTTCACTGACTGTAAACCTTCAGGAGCAAAGTACCAATTTTAAAAAAAGTCAAAATCAGACCTGAAGAAAATCTCTTGCAAAATGCAGTACTGTAGAGTGCAGTGCATAATGTCTGTGTACTCCCTAGAATATTAAATAACATGAGTTTTGTTGGGGAGTCTGTGTTGGTTTGATAAATCAACACCAACCACAAGTGCACCTTAGTATGAAACATTCTCAGCAGACAGGTAGAAATTTAAGATGGGGCTCAAAAGGTAAGTTTGCAGCTGTTTAAAAAAAGTGAGAGGAAAAAGAGGATTAAAGGTCTCTGGCACTCCAGCTCCCCTGTGCTGGTATTCTCTGCTGGGGCCTGTGAAATCAATTTACTGCAGGGAAGTGGAGGAGGAGCTGTGGCTCTGCACCCAGTCCTCTCTGTACACTGCTCTGAGCTGGGGTGGCTGCTCTGGTCACCAGGAAATCCCTGCTGCTGTGAGCCTGTCCTGGGCTGTGGCCAAGCCCATCCTGACACTGAGGGCTGCCAAGGTGCTGCTTCATTCCTGAATTCTGCCCCAGCCTCGTGGGTCTGTCCTGAGAGGCACTTCCTGAGGAAGCTTCAGGCTGCCATGCCTTCTGGGTTGCTGCTTTTCACACTGAGGGTAAATAGATTTATGCCTTTTGTATTGCAACTTTGAGCAAATAACTGGGTGCAGCATGTGCCAAACAGGAAAATGCTCAGAGAAATACACATCTCACTCAGAGGTCATGAGGTGCCTCCTTCCTAAGGTGTGCTGCAGGGTTCTGTAAGGGTGAGCAAGGCTGGGATTTTTACCAACCTCAGGATACTTCAGCAGTATCCTCTAGCTCCTTATCCTGTCTGGGAAGAGTCTGGGCTCCATCGTCAGGGGGAAGCAGTAAGTCACTGCAGCAGGAAAGCAGCAAGCAGCAGTGCCAGAGGTGTTGGAACAGAGGCTCGTGTGCTGCAGCCACTCTGACCTCAATGATTTTTAAAGCTTTTCTGCACTCTTTGAAGTGCGTGTTCAGGAAATAACAGCACTGCTGAGGACTGGAGTTCTGCCTTGGCATCCAGCTTACCTCCTCCAGCCTCCACATCACTGCTGGCAGGCAAAGCTGCTCACAGAGTTTCTGTAATTGTGCTATGGGGATCTGGCTGAGGAGGAAAACAGCAATTTTATGGGCTTGAGAATGGAAAGAGACAGTTTTTTCCATGGCATTTGTGGGAAAACTTTCCTGAGCAACAGATTGGACAATTTATTACTATTTATTAGAAAGTTTCCCTATTACTATCATGACTAATATTTTTATTAGGTGGAAGTAGCTTCTACTAAGGAACTGTTTTGGAAAATAACTCCTTGTATTATTTTCCCTATTTGAATCTGCTTTAAAAGCTGGACATTAAGGGATAACACAAAGTTAATTTAGTACAAATTGAACTTGGGTTAAAATCAATCCTCTGCAGAACCTTAACCAAACAAATATCTCTGGGTTTGAATGTTTTCTGTTGTCTGTGGCAGCTCTCTTTGCCCTCTCCTCCCTGTGAGGGGATCAGGAATCTCTGCAGAACTGAGCTAAGACATGAAAACACATCAACAGAAGCTTTAAAGAGAAAAAAAAAATTGGATATTGTAGTCCATTGATTTTGGTGGATATGCTTTGTTTTCTGAGTGAAAAGCAAAGTTGGAGCTGATTGTATACTTGAGGAATATTTTTCTAAACATGTCTCTGTATCCAAATCAGCTGCCTTTCTGTAGGTATGAAAATGAACCGAGTGAGACAAAGGGGTGGCTCACTGGAAGGAGTTTTTTTTTTTTGCTCAGTGGAAAGGGACCCACCCAGGGCAGGGGGTGACATGGTGAGGATGTTGTAACACATCTAGAGAAGCAGAGTTCTGGTTCTGCTCTGAAGTCCCCACCTAATTTGTCTCAGCACAGAATACTGGGTCAAACCCATGACCAAAGGATGAGGGCAAAAGCTTTCTTTAGGGGGTTTTGGTTATCTCTCAACAGGAGGTAATAACTGAAAATCATGTTGTGGTATTTAGGCGCAGCATTTGTCAGCCAAATTTTACTTGCAAATGGAACATTTAAGTCCATGTTTCTGGGTGGAGCATGACTCAGTCACAGGTACTATTGCCAAGGAAATGGCTCCTTCAAGGAAATTCTCAATTCCACTGTTTACTCTGTGCCTTACTCAGAGGAGGATGTAAGAGCCATCCTGTGCCCCTTCCCTGACAGCTGTAAAAGGGTAACAGAAGACTAATAGGTAAAAAAAAATATTTTGTCAGTCCTGTCTGTCTTATCAACAGCATTTTGGTTACCAGAGCTTGACACCAGTGCTGTTCATAGAGTTTGTGCTGGCATGAACAGACTGGTGGGAAGCCAGCCTGCTCTCCCATGGCATGGACATGGCCACAGCAGTTCCAGAAGGAGCTGCATTGCCAACATCTTCAATCTATTAGAGCTAAAGCATTGTAGACTGGGCATTAAACCTAGTTCCAGTGTGTTTTGTATGTATCTGCTACTGATCTCAGGGATTAAGATGTCCAGACACATCTTTATATCCACCCAGGCACCTGGACTGGGCATTATCCAGTCACTAGATCCCTGCTCACTCGTGGAGGCTGCTCTTCCACACGGCATTACTGTGGACTGGGTTAGTTTGGTGTCCAAGCAGCATTTCAAAACACAGTCTGAATAAAACTGGAGTTTGCTCAGGATCTGTGAAAGCCCCCAGCTCTAGTTCCCCAGAGGAAGTCACCTGTGTGTCTTTGTGTATCTTTCTGCATCAAGATGCAAATGCACCTGTGTAGCCAGGCCAGATCACCCTGAGTGCCTCAGTCACCCTGCAGGCCTCCTGAAAGGCAGCTGGAAAGAAAAGCACAACTGCCCCCCTAAAGGAGTTGTCCCTGCAAGGGCTGCCCTGGGGAACAGAAACTCCCCAGTTCCTGTCTGAGAACCACTTCTGAAACACAACTGCTATTTCAGGGCATAGGAATAGTCTCGTGCTGATTAGAAAGAGGAAGGGGCTGTTGTTTTTCTGAAGATATTTTGAAGCAGTACTGGCTTTTGAGAATGTAAAAAGCAAGTTGAAATCATCAGGGCAGAACTTCACTTGGTGAACAAAACACAAAGAGGCGAGCAGAGCCTTTGCCGTTTTAATGCAGTGACAGACATACATGCACTGTTATGCTGCTGCAGCAATGTTCATCAGAGTTTCATTTTTGAGCATGACCTCAGTAGCAATAAAAATAATCTCAATCTCACAGACTTCACATACCTTTTCCACAGTTTCTGAGGATGAATCATCTTTGCAGAGCTGTTCCTGAACTCTAATCCCCACAGGGGCCACCACGTGCAGCCTCCCTTGTGTCCTTCCTGCCTCCTTTGCTCTGGCCCCCATTCCTAATGAGGATGAGCATTTCAGGCTTCCTGGGAGGGGGATCTCAAGGGAAGGGCTGCCAGTGTGAGTTGTTTTGCATTTTGAAAGGCTTTTCTTGGCCTGGACTCTTCTAACAGGGCCCTTAGCCCTTACTCCACTGAGAATCAGCTTTATAATCAGCTGTCATAAATAAACATCAACCCAGAGAAGGTGCATATGGCAGAGATCAGGAGATCTCAGAGGAAGCTGGAAGGTGTTTGCAGCATGAAATCCACACATGGTGGGTCAGCATCCTCCTGACCATCCATGGTGGGCAAGCAGGGTGTTGGAGCAGCTCCCCACAGCACAGCTGACACGTGAGCCCCGACCATGGTGATCTGTTGGGATGCAGCAAGGAGTCCCCATCCATGGGGGCACAGAGCACAATCCCCTCTGCAGACAGGCAGTTTTTTGGAAGGGCTGTCCCAAGGTACTGCTCCCAATGGCCATGGTGCTTTGCACACCCACTGGAATGGCCCCAAAAGACCACAAGACCCAGGGTGGCCATGGTGCCATGGCTTAACCCTCACTTGGGCAGGATTTTGAGTAGCCAAGTTCTCAGCGCCCTGCAGGCTTTTCCAGCTGCTATCCAGCATGGGTTTACTGGTGAATGGAGGCAGGAGAGCTTCAGCGCTCATGGAAGAAAGCAAAGGCCTGTCTAACAAAGCCTCGCAGGGTCGACAGGCCCCAGGAGTGCTGGGCAGCTTTTCCCTCAGCCCCAGAGTCCACACAGTCCTGCCCTGCCCCAGCCTCTCTGGATGACTTACAGTTGTTGTTGGTGTTGTGAGAGTGCAGCTGGACCAAATCCTCCTCCAAGGCCCCTGCCAGCTCCTTCAGGTCCCTGGAGGTGTGTGCTGGCAGGTACTGCCAAGCCTTGCGCCCATTGTGGTCCCTGCAGGTGGTGTCTGCCCCGTAAGCTCCCACCAGCACCTTGATGAGCACCTCGTGTCCCTGCAAGGCAGCCAGGTGCAAAGGGGTGAGCCCGCCGCTGGCTGTGGGGATGTTCATGTTCACAGGGTAGCCTTTCTTCTGGGCGTGGGAGATGACCTGGATGAAGCTCTCATGGTGGCCATGCTTGGCAAGCCAGTGGAGAGCGGTGAAGCCTGTCACAAAGTCTCTCCTGGTCAGCAGGCTGGGATCCAGGTCCAGCAGCTTGATGATGCTGTCCGCATCGCCCTCGGCCACCGTCAGCAGCCACGCGTGCTCCAGGGGATCAAGGACAAGGGGCAGCAGATCAGAGCTCTGCTCAGGCTTCTGCTCTTGGTGCAGCCCTGCAGGAACACTGCTGCTGCTGGATGTCTTCTGGGCAGTGGCAAACCGCAAGGTGCTGCCAGGGCTGTTGCTCTGCAGGAGGATTTCCTTCAGCTCCTTCCTCCGGGTACTGCTGGGGCTAACGGAGAACCTGCCTGAAGCCCTACCCCAGCTCCCCAGGCTGTGCCTGCTCCAGTTGGTGCTTTTGTTGGTGTCCATCTTCTGCGGCGTATGGAAACGCTCCAGCGTGGCTGGCCAGAGATGGGAGCCGCGGGCCGGGCCGCCCGCTCGGGGCTGGGCGCCATCCAAGAAGGTGAACCTCCGGGAGATGCCAGCTACCTTCTGCTCTGCCTCGCCCCTGTCCCGCTCCTGCCGGGCCATGGCGGTGCCTCTCGCAGGGCTGTCCCCAGCTCCCCAGCCTGGCACGGCTCACACTGCCCGGCACTCACCCCGCGCTTCCCCCGCCGGTCCCGGGCGAAGGAGGAACCGATCCGCACGGCGGCGGCGGGGCATGGCGGCGGGGCGGCGCGGTGACCTTTGCCCGCTCACGCTGTGTCCGTGAGGCACGGCTCGAACACGGCTGGCTCTGCCCACACGGACCGACACGCTCCCCTGAGCCGGCCGCGAGCGAGCGCGGCCGGGCTGCGGGAACGGGTACGAATAGAGGGAAAATGCGGGAATACAGGGAACATGTAGGAATACAGGGAACGTGTGGAGATACAGGGAGTGTGCGGGAATACAGGGAAAGTGTGCGGGAATACAGGCAAGCGTGGGAATACAGAGAGGGTGCGGGAATACAGGCAAGTGTAGGAATACAGGGAACATGCGGAAATACAGGGAGTGTGCGGGAATACAGGGAGCGTGTGGGAATATAGGGAGCGTGAAGAACCGCAGGACCAGATGAAGGCACGGGGGTCCCGGGCAGCTCAGTGCTGACACTACAGCAGAAATTGCTGAACTGTATTCTCCTAGCTGAACAGTCTCCTTTAGCACTGCTCGTTCAGCATTAGCACCTGAAGCAGCCAAAGCTTTAGGCCGTAAGAGCTGACCAAACATAAACTTTTGATAAAATGATGCTGCTAACACAACAGTCTTGGAATTCAGCAGATATGAGCAGAATGGAGGTGATAAGGGCCAAGGAGACAATCCCAGGAGAATAAGGGAACATCAGAGGCAGCCAGCCCAGCTCCAGTGAAACCCAGCAAGAAATCAAGATGCTGCCAACCAGAATTTAGTGATTGACTTGGGTTGGGTGATGAGTGTCAGGGGTATAACTGAGAGGTGTGAATTGGGGTAGGGGTCCCTCTCTGGAAGCACCAGCCAGACCTGTAACCAAAGAACTAACAAAAGACTCATTGGAAACATTCACTTGAACCCAACATTCTTAGCAGGGTCAGACCATGTTACATTGTCTGGCGTGTGTAAATCCATGACACTGGTCCCAGGACACTTCCTCTGACCCCAGCAGCACCCCAAGATTGTCTCACTGAAGCAATTGCCTTACAGCCCTCCTGAAACAGCCCCCCATGGCTGCAATGCTTGTCCTCGATGCTGTGCTCAGGAAGGCCCAGGTTACTGCCCCCAGAGCCCATGTTCCAGCGGCTGGTGGGTTTCTCTGATGTAAGGGAAGCCCAGCCCGGGACACTGTTTGGCTCCTTGCCACCCAATGTTTCATCCCACTGGGAATTTGGCCTTTCTCTCTTGCCATAATCCCCTTTGTAGTACAGCCCATGCCTGGTGTTGCTGGCAGCTGCAGCCAGTAGTCTGTACCCTAATTTTGTTATCAATCAGGACCAGTTCTTCTGCTGCAAATTCTTCCCAGTCCTCTTTCTCTCCAGAAGTTTTTTATCCATGACTGCTCTGACACCCGTGGCTGAACTGTCATCAGGTGGTTTTGCAGCTGGTCAGGCAGCTAAAAGCCACAACAGCCCCTTGAAGCTTTTTTCTTTGCCTTCCCTAAGCTTTAGCCCTGCTCTGACTTGCCCTGAGCTGGTTGTCAGCCTTGAGGGCCTTTGCCTTTTTCCAACCACTTGGACCAGTTTTTCTGGGATGTGTGGGGAGTTGGCGTAGTCTCAAACCCCAAAGAACTGGTGGTAAAAGCATAATTGTCCCCTTGTTCCCTTTCTGGAGCTGCCTGATTTTGTCACTGGGTTTTGGTGGCTTCTGTGGGCTCAGGGGGGCAGAGAACTTGAACCACACAGCCATGAGATCCTGGTGAACAGTTGAAAACACTTGGGTGGCATCCGGGGAAAACAAGGAGGGAAATAAGGAGCTGCTCTTGGGAATGAATGCATTAATGGTGCAAAACAAGCCTCCCATTCAGGGCCACCGCGGCCATGACTGCATTAGGGACTGGACACACTGGTGAGCTCTGACCATGATAAAATCAGGGTGACAACCTCGGGGACTTCACTCGGGAGTCCAGGGGCCAGGACAGTTGTTTTGGGGAAGGACTGAGTTACCCTCAGCCTCGTTTGGTGCTTGTGCTGCCATCACATGAAGAGAAACCCAAGCGGCACCAGCTTTGTGCTGCAGCAGTGCTCAGACCGGCCGGGAGCTGAGGCTGCACCGGGGCCGGGCAGGAGCGGCGGTGCCACAGGAGGGAACCGGGCACAGCCGTGCTCAGCCGGGGCCCGGGCGGGCCCGAACCGTCCTGGGACCTGGGGCAGGGCAAGTGCGAGCCGCACGGACATTGCGCTTGAAACAGCAACCCTGCTGAGCCCCGGGGAACCTGATCGGACCCGAACCGCGAACCCCAGCCCAGCCTCGGGGCTGCCCGGCTCGGCCCCGGCCCGTGCTACCGTAGGGGCCGCAGGGCACCGGGACGGGTCCCCCTGGGCCCTCCCAAGGAGGCGGCGGGGAACAGTTCCCCGCGCTGGGAGCGGGCAGGGCCCGGGGTGCGGCCGGGCAGCCCGCGGGGCAGGCAGGGGACCCGGTGGGCCGGAGCTCGGTACCCCCGGGCCGGGGCTCGGCGCTCGCCTGGCCCCTCAGCCGCCGCCCCGAACCTCCGCCCGCCCCGCCCGCAGCCCGGGCTGCACCATCGCGGGCTGCTGCGGGGAGGGAGCGGCGGCCCCGCTCCTCACGGAACGCGGCGGCGGCGGCGGCGGGACCGGCGGGACCGGTGAGGCCGAGCAGGGCGGGGAGGCGGCGGGGCGGGGCGGGCAGCGCGGGCAGGGCGGGCTCGGGGGCGCGGCGGGGCCCCCCCGCGCGGTGCCGCGGTGGGCGCGCCCGGAGCCGCCCGCAGGCCGGGGCGGAACGTGCGGCGGGCGGGCAGCGATGGCGGCGGCCGAGGTGGCGCGGCAGGTGCGGGTGGCGCGGGGCCGCCGAACCGCGGGGGCCGGGCGGCACCGGGGCGGCGGGCCGGGAGCGGGGGCCGGGAGCGGGCAGCGCCGGGGCGGCGGGCGGGAGAGCCGGGCATGGCCGCGGCGGCGGGGCCGGATCAGGGGGCGGCGGGCGGGCTGTGAGGGCACCGGCCTGGGCCTCCCGCGGGTTCCGAGACTCGGTTCGGAGCAGCAGCGGCGGCGGCTTCGGGAGGGTCGGGCTTTGGCGGCCCACCCGAGAGGAGCTGGGGTCGCCTGGGGTAGAAGATGTTGGGGTCCCCCCCGCTGCAGCCCGGCCCGGCGACCTTGGGCTGCCCGCAGCGCGGCGGGCCGGGGGTCCTGCCCCCCGGTGCCCCCCGGTGCCCCGGGCCACGGCCGGAGCTGCCGCGCTGCCCGGGGCTGCAGCGCTTGGGAGGCCGGGCCGTGCATCCCTTACCCAGGGCTGGGTGCCCTCGGCATGGCTTTGGCATCCCTGCCTCTCCGGGATGCTGCTCTCCTCCCAGAGAAACCCTCGGGCTGGGTGATGCGGGAAAGGGAGCTCTCCGGTCTGGCACCGTGTGCCGCGGAGGAGCTGCGGGAGCCAAGCACCAGCCCCGTGTCCCCGCTGCGCTTTGTCCCCGAGGGTCCCCGGTCGTGGCACCGGCCGCTGCCGGGCTCGCCCGCCTGCCTGGCGCGGCACAAGATCCCTGTGTGTCTGTGTGCGGAGAATTATCCAGAAGAGGAGCAGAGGGAGTTGAGCCACCTCTGCGCTTGTCAGAGACATGCTAAGGAGGCATCTGTAACGCGTTTGCATGTGGAAGGGTTTTGTCTGTGGTTTGATGGGCTTCCAACTTTCATGTCCGTGTGTTAATACAGAAGTAATAGTTGAGGTGAATGCTTTCCAGTTTCGTCTTCAAAGCAGTATGTTTTAGCATGGACCTAATCTTGCTGAACGGGTAGATGTAGCCATTCCTTGCCAGTTTGTGATGTTATTTCCTCCTGGACATACCCATTCCCTTGTATGTGACTGCCAAAATATGTAAAGTGACTCAGTTGCTCCCCTGTCTTTTAGAGAAATTGAGTGTTATGCTTTCCTAGGACAATGTACAGGAGTTTGAGACATCTGCTTGTGGCCTGGAATGAATTTATGGTACCACACAGCCTCGTTTTGGAGGCAAAAGAGAAAACTGGCTGTGAGACAGACTTGAAATGAGTGTGCTGCAAATTGAAAATGTCCTTTTACAAACAGATAACTTGTCAGCCAAGGTCTTGGCATCTGGTCACGTCTGCTTTGTGGAGCAGTCAGCTGTAATGTCCCGGTGGTGCAGAGGGTTCTGTGTGTGCCAGCAGGGTTGAAGGTGTGAGAGCTGGGGCTGGGTTTGGGGTGGAGCTGGGGTTACCACCCTGCCATTGTCCCAGAGAGCCCTTGATCAAGCCCACACTCACTGCAGGGATAATCTGTGAAACCCCCTTCTCCCCAGGTGGGCAGGGTGGCCTTGTCACCACCAAGGCCACCTTCTCCTGTCCTCTGCCAGGGGGGAGACAGGGGCACAGGAGCCTCCTGCCAGGCACTGTCCAGCTCTCTGTATCCAGCAGAGGTCAGAAACATTACTGAGACTGCTGATAGTGATATGTATCTTCTAACTGCTGACTTCTCCTGGGAATGTATCCAGACTGCGTGGCATTTCTGCAGCCTTTTGTCAGGGGCATAAAGAAGTGTAATCTTAAGAGCTGTCAGAAGTTGAGATTTCGGAAGCACTTGACTGTTGGTGAATGTTGAATGGCCGAGTGATGCAGTGTGTCTGGAGAGGGTGGCTGATGGTCAGGACCTTTGATGAGACCCTTCTTGCTTTCCATGGGGTCTGATTCAAAACTATTTCCCTCCCACTCTTCTGGTGTTTTATATTCTTGATGATCTTGTATCAGCTGAGCAAGGAAAAATAACAAAGTCTTTATCTATTCCTGATTTACATTTATCTTGTAGAGGATGTTTACACTGTCTGCTGGATAATTCTTTCATTACATAGGAGAATTACATACTTGTACAAGTGAGAAATAATTGGTACAAGTGTTGCTCTCATTTGCTGTTTAATCAGAACCAAATGCTGTCTGGGGAAGTGAATGCCATAACTCCAAGGTCATGAGAAGGGATCTGATGTTGTTCTGGCTTAAAGGCGATGTGAAAAACTGTCGTGTGGAAACCTGAGTTCAGGTTCTGCCTTGCTTTGCCATTTGACTTCTTGTGCAAGAGCTGTCTCAGGTTTGGGGGTTGAGCCCCAGGTTTCAGCATTAAGGGCAGCAGAGGGGCAGGAGGTGGCTGCTGTGAGCCCTGGCAGTAGTGGTGGAGCTCTGTGAGTGTTGCTTTATTTGGTTTCAGTGCAGGATGGTGCTGCTGTGTTGGTTGTGGCAGTTTGGAAATCTTTCTGAGGGAGTCTCCAAGGCCTCAGGGTTTGAAGTGATTCTCATTTGGGAAGAGGTGAGAAATTGTGTCAGAAGTACTACGTGTCAGTTGTCAGTGTCCCGAACAGAAACACTCAAGATGAAGTATTGTTCTGCAGCCTCTGAGAGCAGTTTTGTTCTGTGTGGGCTTCATTGGGACACCGGGTTCAGAGCTGTAAAATTCTTTATTTTCTTTGCTGTGCTCTGCCTGAATATCACCAAGTGGAGGCTTTGCCTTTGTCTGGAGTCCTTTCTCATCATTCTTTAGACCTGGGCACAGACACAGTCCCGAGTGCAGCGCTGACATTTGCAGTGAGCAGCCCCATTGCCTGTGCTCTGCCCTGGCTCCACAGAGGCAGTGGCCTCTCAGGGCTCTGGGGACAGGAGGTGACACTGCTGTACCTGCTTGTCCTGCTAAGCAGATCAGGGCACTGATGTGCATTCAGCAACATTTCCCTCTAATCGTATTTTCATCCCAGGGACCCCGGAGTGATTCAAACACCTGAAGACTAAAACTTGTCCCTTTTATGTAAACTGATGGTTAATGGATGGTGCTTTCAGGCGTGGGGTCATTTATTATAACACCTTTGTGTTTTCTATATGATTTGGATAGTTTTCTGTAAGAATTAGAACAGGTGGTGGTGGGTTCTATGGCATGGAGAAGCCCTTACAAAAGGCTGTATAAGTCCCTCTGAGAAAGGAAAAAGTAAAATAGCTTCTCCAAGTGGCTGCTCCTTGCTCTCCTTACTTTCACTCTGCAATAGCCCTGCCTGCTAATACAGCAAGAGAATGTGTTGCTCTTTTTGTTTTTTAATCTTGTTTGTGACAAACACGCTTTACTTCCTCCCAAGCAACAAGAGCCCCTTCTGTCTAGGCAGGGGGCACTCTGTGTGTGTGGGGAAAAAAAGGCATCTGGTATCTTGGTGTGGTGCCAGTGTTCACACTGCCTTCCAGAGATTCCATCTTTGCCTTCGTTCCAAGAAGATGTAACCTTAAAATAAAGAGCACAAAGGGCTCTCAGCCATCCAGCACTCACTGATGCTCCTGGAAAAAGCATTCATGCATACAGTAGTTACACTTTGCTTACCTTGTTGGTGCCTCTCTATATGTTTTAAATTTGATCTGGTTTGGAAGATGAATGATGGAAGACAGTCTTGAACACCTTATCAGCAAAAAGCTTATAACATATTCTCCTTCAGTGTTGAACAAGGGGATCCAAACCTACATTGAATATACACCCAGGATGACTAATCAGTGTGTTCATATGTTGTTTATGGTGCTGCTGTTTATATATAGCAGTGCTCCTGCACAGAGACACCACTTGGTGCTCAAAGGCTGGTGACTTGCACTGTTTCTTGGTGGATCACACAGAAAATGTTTCTTTTCTCTCCACTGGTTTGGTAATTACTGTCAGCTTTCTGATGAGTGTCAAAGAGTGTCAAAGCCAGGCTGATCTTGAAATGTTATTTCTTTTTTTTTTTTTCCCACTGCATCCAGTCTCTTGATGCCTTGGCCAAGGAGGCTGTGGATTTTTAGGCAGAGTAGCACAATCTACCTTATGGCTGTGTACTTAACATGGAGGCTTAGCTGCTGTGACTGGAAATCCCATTTTGCAGTAGTTGTTTCCTGGCCTGTACCAGATGTGAACTGTGGTTTAGCTGCATTGTAAAACCACAGGTGACTAGAAAAAGAACCTACAGGAAATGACTTGCATGCTGAATTCTGTGTGATGGCAAATGCCTCCTCTTAGCTGAGAGCAGCTTAACTTCCACAATTTATTTTGTTCCATCTGGATCACACTTATATTTAGGGATGAGGGGATGATTTGTTCTTAATGAGAGCCCACACTCCTGCCCACGCTTCCTGGGGAGAGTAGTGTTCAAGCAGTCTTCCAGTGGTGTGGTTTTAGGGCTGGGTATTAAAAATACACTTGATATTTGTCCTTCCCCAGAAAGTGTCTTGGGTTGTTCTCTCTTACACCTTTGTGGACTCTGTCCCCCCTCTGTTCTTCACCAGGACCTGGGGCTGTCACTGCAGATCCAGCACTGCCATGAGATTCCCCAGGGCTGGGGTTTTGTTTGGGTGAATGCAGTTTAGGAGGGTTTGAGTCACAAAAATCTGTGTGTCTGGCACTCTCACTTTCTTCTGCTTTAGCTGGTTCTGCATTCCTGGGTCTCACAGCTGCACTGTCAGTAGGCAAAGCCAGAATGTGCTGGGCAGCCTGAGTGCCTTCCTCATGAACGTGTCATTAGGAGGGAGGGTGCTCAGGAATTAATGAAGTGCCATATTTGGTGAACATCTTGTCAAGAAGAGTCAGACTAATACACAAAATATGGCTGAGGGGAAACATATTTACACATCACAGGCTGGTAAATATGGTTAATTATTGAAGTGTATTTGGAGCCTCATATCTGAAAAAGCCAATCCAAACCCACAAGAGCAAAACAGTAACATGACAAGAAAACATACTGACAGGCTACTGTAGTAAATGTACTCCTTGGGGATGTTTTCCCAGCTTAAAATACCAGTGTCATTAGCAGAAGAGGGAAAACCAGTATTCCTGTCCCTATAAACAGGCTTTCAAGATATGTGGAAGAATGATTGTGAATGAATAAATTCAAAATCACACCCTATAAACTACTGCCTTTTGGCTGTAGTGTTTTTTACAAACTGATGGAAAGCTAGAGGGAAACTTTCTGATTTTCACCTTTAAATATGTTTTTAAGAAAAGCCTTTGCTTTAGAGAGGGAAATACCTTTTGGGGCTGCAGGAGGACAGCACTCCAGTACACACCAATCCAGGGGTGCAGCACTGGCTCCTCATTTTGCCTGGTGCCATTTCTGAGGCTGAGCCTTTGTGTGTTGTGTTTTACTGTTGGCTGGGCAGGGTTGGCACCAAGGGGGGTGAACATTTCTGACCCCCTCCCAAAGCCCGTGGCTGTTCTGGGCATGGAGCACCACATGTTCTGCTGGGCTGGGGAGACAGGTTGGTGGTGTTGAGCACAGGAGGGAGCAGGGTGCAGCAGCAGCTCCTCAGGGAGTCCTTTGGGTGGCTGGGCAGGAGCAGCCCTTGCCCCCAGCAGGAGGTTTGAGTGCCTCCACTCCCAAACCCTCCTTGCAGGCTCCTTCAGGCCTCTGGGGTTGTGAGCAGCTCAGTTCTGGGCACTCTGCTTTGTTTTCCTGTAGGTACACTTTCCCTTACTGTTTCTAGCTAATTTCTATAATTGCAGCTGTGAATGGGAATTACATGTGAGCTCCAATTCACATAAAGTGAATGGTAAGAGCCTTGTGGGAGGTGTCATTAATACATTGCTTTGCACAGAGGATTCTTTTTGTTGTCAGTATGAGGTGAGACTTGAGTTTCTGCATATTTTTTGAAGAAACAAGTGTTTTTCACCTCTTCATTTCAGCAGCTGGATTTGTGTACATGTTTTGCACATTTTAGTGTTATTCTGTCAGGGCTATCTTCAAACGTTTGACACATGAAATGTTCTGTTTGTGCCTCCTGGAGTTGTTTTAGGGAGGAGTGAAGCATGCTGACATGATTGATAGATCTGAGCAATTCCCTGCCTGGACTGTGCAATTGATTCCACTCGGGAGGTCGTGAGGGTTTATACAGAGAAGTGTGTTTTGCCTGGAAGTGACACAAGTGTTTCATTGTATTTCAGGGTGAAGGCTGTCGCACTGTCCCCCTCTCTGGACACGTGGGATTTGATAGTTTGCCTGACCAGCTGGTTAATAAGTCAGTTAATCATGGGTTTTGTTTCAACATCCTGTGTGTGGGTGAGTATTTCCATTTTGGGAAGTTCTCTTGCTGAAAAGTTTTCTGCAGCTGGATGTAGCTCGTAGCTTACAGCACTAACAAGGTAGCTTTGATTGAAATTTCCCCAACTGTTCTATTTTCAGTAACAAGATTTTCTGGGAAATCCCTACTGGGGTTCTGCAGTATGGCTTTCTACCAAGCAGTGAAATAAAATGCCTAAAACCACAGGCTGTTATTATGATCTTTCTTTTCCTTATATGTTTGAATTTCACATTCTTAAAAGAAAATAGGTACTCATGCCAGAGTACTTTGTTATGAGGTCTTGTTTGGTTTAGTATTGAATTATTATTGTAGTTATTTTAACAAAATACTAATCGTGCTTCTCTTAAATCACTAAAAGGTATTTTTTTCTCCTCCCTTCTGTGCATATTTGAATTAAGGTAGTGTCTGGCCAAGCCTTAACTCTTCTGACAATTATCCAAGCTGCCATGTGGTGTGGATCACAGCTGGGGGCTGGCACTGGAGCAGGACTTGGTGTCTGTCCCTGCAGCCCATCTCACAGGGTTAGGATCCCAAATAATCCCTTCTCTTGGGTAACAGAAGTACACCCCTGTATGGCTTTGGTACCATCGTTTAGGAAGGTTAATTAGGAAATTAAAAATGGTGAATTAATAATTGATGGGTTTGGTGCTGCTGGTGCCCTGCCCTGGGGATCAGGAGGCTGTGTGGCCGTGGCTGCAGGTGATGCCAGCAGTGCCTGGTGTGCAGGGGCAGAGCATCAGCTGGGGATATCTGCTGGGGGCTCAGCTGGTGGCAGCCCTGCATCCACACAGAGTTTTCTGTCCCCTCTCAGGAGAGAGGCAGCTCATGGGATGCACCTGGGGTTTGCCCAGGACAGGGTTAAATTTGAAATGAGAGTAGTGGAGCAAGGAGAGGAGAGCTGAGCCCTGTTAAATGGAGCTGAGAAGACAGTTTTCCTTACAACCACATCTTACATTCCCCTGAGATGATAAACTTTGCTGACAAGTGGAGGTCACTGTCAGGCTGAGTCTGTGGGTAATTTCCACAGTACATGAATGTGATGTGACCTAAGGAAACTCCTGTCCCCAGGACTGAAGTCTAAAAGTGTTTTCTTTTCCACTTTCTGGGCTGCAGTGTTTTTTTACAAGTTCTAGGTGTAGCAGTGGGTGCCTCCTGTAGTTACATCTTCACTTTGATGTGTGGAGCGGAGCTGAATGCCTGTGCTTTCTTCTTTGCAGGGCAGAAATTGAATGCAGTAATCACTTGTTGAGGTGAATAATGAGGATTCACCAAGATAAATGTACATTAGTTACTAATGTCAGTTTTGTATGAATAGTAATAACACAATCTTGAAATAAAGAAACTTTATATAGAAAAATATAATAAACTTCATTAGAAAAAGGTTTGCAAATCTTTGCCCCCACATTTAAACATCCTGGAGAAAGAAAACAAAAATTCCCAGTATTCATTTATTCTGTTGGATTTCACTTGTAGAGCAGAGTTTGGGATGAAAAGTTGAAAGAACAAGGAAGTAAATAAAGATTAGATGAGAATCCCATAGAGAGCCCACTAAGCATGACAGAAAGGGATTTCTTTCCCCCATTTTTTCAGCTGTGTGTGGCATCTGTTGGAGGAAAAATCCAATGATAATTCTACTCTGTGTCATACTGGATCTGAGCCACCAATTCCTGCAGCTCTTGCTGGAGAAGCCAAGGAAAGCTTCAGAAATGACTCTCAGCAGCATGTCCAGAGTGGAGCAGTTTTTAGCTCTTCTCATGCTGAAAGCTGTCTCCCCTGTGAGCCTAGAGCCAAAGCTAGAATGAATGAGAAAACCTCTCATTAAAAGTTAGGGGTTGCAGATGGCTTCTCTGATCCTTTATTTCTCAGCACAACCATTTTCTTCCTAAACTTTGCATGATAAATTTTTTAGTTTTTTCTTAGTTCAGTGCAAAGGAGAAGTGTTTAATGGCTGAGACTTTCTGTGCTGACTGTATTTCTCAGTGAGATAGGGGAAAAAGAGGAGGAACAGGCTGCTGGTTTGGTATGAACTTTCTCAGTTTTTGCCAGGGTGGACTGTAGTTGCATTAAACTAGTATCCCAATTTAAGCAGGATTTTGTCCCTGCCTCTGTCCCAGGATTTGCAGGGAATTTGTTCTAACTGGCCTGTTCAGTGCAATGAGAAAGGCTGTTTTGTGGCAGAAGTACTTCTGTCTCCCCCAGGACTGTAGCAAGACTGTTTGAGGTCACTGCTGTGATGTGCAGGGCTCTCAGCCTGGGGGAGGGAGGGATGAGCACAGGATTCCTGGTGCTCTCCAGCAGGCAGCTCTCTGGGGTGATGAGCTGTACAGCCTGGAAATTGCCCAGTGCTTGTTTCTGTGGTCACTGGTGCAACAGCTGAGGAGAGAACAGTTTCTCTAATCAAAATCCATCTGTCTCCTCAGCCTTCTCCTGCCCAGAGCCCTGGGTGGATGCCAGGGGCTGGGTGCTCCCCTGAGCTGCTGTTTCAGTGTATTTTGTGAGCCCTTGTTGCCCTCCTTGCCCCAGCAGCCCAACTTTTGCCTGGCTGTGGGGAACTGTGTGGTGTCTCTGCATGTCTGTCAGATGGAACAAACCATTTTCCCCTCTCTCCTTGAGACGTGGCCTTATCAGTCTGAGTTGCCTCAGGGCTTGTCTCAGCAAACCTGCTTCATTGGATTAGTTCCCATTTCCACACATGAAAAGGCTGTGCATGCATATACATTTTCTTTAAAATTGAATTATTTGATATCTGGAACCACGGTTGTTAATCTTGTGAGGGGCAGGTGCTGCTCTCTCATGAAAGGAAGCTCTTGTGGAAGCTGCTCCTGCCTTTGAACAGGGAAATACTCCAAGGACTGCTCTGTCCTCCCACAGAGTCGATTGATGATGATGTGATTGGGGTCTCTTAAATCCTGAGTGTTGTGGGAAAGGGAGGCAGTGAGCAGTTCCTTGTTTCACTTAGCACATGCTAGGGAAAAGCAAATTAAATTTCCAGGCACAAAAGGAGGAGGTGCAGCTTTTGTGGTGCATAATTCAGCTCACTGCTGCAGCTGCTTAGGATGCTAAAGGTTGTGTGAAGAGAAGCCATGACAGTTCATTCAGCAGGAAGGTGCCTGTCTTGGTTTGGGGAGTTAGGAGCTTGTCCCAGCTGTAGGTTTGCAGGTGGTGCCACCACTGTTCGTTCACTGTGGGATTTGGTGAGGGCTCCCCAGAGCAGTGAAGGTACCATGTGCATGTGCAGTTGGAGCAGGGAATGTCTCAGGAGGATGTGTGGGGAGCCCAGCACAGCCAGGCTGTTGGGCATTAAGAGTGGTTGGTGCTTTCTGAGCACTGATGTAGGGCTGCTGCAGGTCCAGAACCTGCAGTGGTGGCTCTGGCCATTTTTTAAAATGTCCTTGAAAATTGTCAGATTTAACAGCAAAACTCCATCCCATGATGAAAGGTACAACACTCGAGCTTTTCCATTGCTGTCACATCTTCCTGGTGCAGAACTCTCTCAGCAAAGGTCAGTCTCTCTGCCCTGTCCTCCCCAGAGAGCTTTGCCAGCCCTGTTTTGGGACAGCAGACCCTGTTGAGTTGCATAATCCCTAAGTACGGTTTTGGAGATAAATCACGTGTCCATAAGCCTGACATCAGGAAATAATCTCCCTGCCAGGGGTGCCTCTCACTCAGTTTGTGTACACTGCTGCTTTTTTTCAAAGTAATTCTGCCTCTTTTAATCCCTCTTTTCATCATTTCTGGTTTTTGGGGAAGATTCCAGTGCCATTGGCTGCAACAAGCACAGACCAGTTGTCCTTTTTTATCAGACCATCTGTTCCATCTGGACTTCTGTCCTTACAAGAAGCAGTTGGCACCATTCACTTCTTTCAGCCAGCAAAAAGTTGCCTCTGTGTGAGGCAGAAACTCACAGCAGATTCAAAAATTCTTCCTTCTGTCGATTTGGCCTTCAGAATAGCACTGTTCACTATCTCTGCTCATATTTAACACAGCAGAACCCTTTATTAGTGTCTTTAGTCTTTTACTATTTCATGTCACTCTGTCAGTGCTAACATTCTTTGTGCTGAAACAGTCTTTCCTCTCTACTCTGCCTTCCCTGGCAGGCTTTAATTCTGTGTCAGGTCAGTGGGGTTACACAGTGCAGGGACAGGGGTATCTGCTGGCTCAATGGGAGTGCAGGCTTCACATGAGATGCCATGTTAGTGCCTGGATGTTTTAATCATGAAGGTGTTTGGATGGGCTTCTCCCACCCGTGGAAAAATGCCCCAGTTCTGATCTTCCCCTCCCAAAAGGAAAAGCTCAGTGGTTGAGTTCAGAGTTGCCTTTGCTGGCCCTGTGTAGCTGGCATGAGGTGGGGTGTAGAATCATGTTCTGCATCTCTTAAACACTTCTCCTTCCCTGACAGTTCAAGTCACTCCTGCTGGAAAAAACACTTGAGATGGATTTAAGTAGGCAATGATTAACAGGTTCAGGATGTGCTTAAACAATAGACTTGGCCCCATGTGAACATCTTTCACCCAAAAGGAGAGAGGCAGAAATGAGAGGTGACTTACAAGGTGCTGTCTGTCCAGAAGCCAGTGTGGTTTACAGATGACCTTGTGTTCCCTGCAGAGAGCAGCTCCCTGCCCTGTCACTGCTGCTGGTCCCCTGTCACCCTGTCCTGTGGCCTGGGGGCTGCTCCAGGGCCTGCCAGGCTGTGGGGCAGTGCCCCAGGAGGAGCCTTTGCAGGACTGTGTGGGGTGAGGCTCCTGCCCTGCAGGGCTGAGGGGCTCCCCTACCCTGAGATGTCCCATCAGGGTTCCTGGCATTCACAGGCAGGCAGCCAGCTCACTGCTCTGTCCCACCCATCCCTTGGCAGGGGCTTTGGAAATGCTGCAGCCTTCTCAGGCTGTTTAGATTTTTGTCTGTTTTTACTCTGCTGTTTTCCTGGAATCCCTGAGAACGGCCTGGGAGGTCACACAGGCTGTTGCTGTTAACTCTCAAAATCCCATCCATGGCAGTGCTCTGGTCTGATTTGTGCACCTGCTCTGTTTTGGAGGCCAATGGTCCCTGGCAAGTCCAGGCAATGAGATTCCAGGTCAAGGAAGGGCCTGTTGGAGCAGCTTATTGTTCCAGTGGCAGAGGTAACCTTGTGCTTTGCTGAGTCCCCCTCCCTTGCTCTGGCCAGTGCTGTTGTAGGTGCAGCTGATGCATTGAGGTGGCACAAGGGACTGCAGCCACACCAGCTCCTGCTGCTGACTCCTTCTTCTCCCCTTTGGACTGAAAACCAGATGGGTGCAAAGAGCAACTGCCCTGGTGACTGTTCTGGCTGTAGTTGGAGTTGGTTGGTGATGGAGCACAAGGTCTCAGCTGGCTCCCAGGCAGTTCTGCAGCTCAAGGTGTACACTGACTTGGAAATGTTAATGGATCTTGCTGCCTCTGGAAAGGGACTGGATGTGTCATCCTGGCAGTCAGGGACTGCTCAGTTCCCAGAGCAGGGGACCTGGGGCTTGGAACTAGACAATCTTCCTTCCAACCCAAACCATTCTATGATTTTATAATTCTGTGTTTGCCTTGCTCTGCCATGTACTTCAGCCCTGAGTGAGGAAAATCCCTTCTGAGGCCAGAAGAGGAATTTGCCTGCTTGCAGGAGTGAGGCTTGCAGATTTGGACATTTGGACGGGGGAGGATGGGGAGGAGTTTCCCCTTCTTGAATTGGGCATTTCATGCAAGTCTGGATCTGTTACAGAGCTCTAAACCTACAAAAATAAGAAGCTCTTTTATTCTGAGCAAAGTGGGAAAATGGTGAAGTTGTTTTGGTTGGGAGCTGAGGGCTGGGGGAAGGAGGGGAATGCTCTTGCAGCCAGACACAGGCTGCCTGTGGTCCCACAGCAGGCTGGAGGAGCAGCCTTCACAGAGGGTGGGGTTCAGCTGCTCCTGAAGTTTGTCCAAAAGCCATCTGGGCAGCTCAGAAATTGCTGTTTCCCCAAAACACAGCAGCCCTCACAAGGCAGCAGACCAGACTGTGTAGGAAGTCAGGTCCTGTGAGCTCTGAGAGCTGGCTCTGTTGTCAGAGCCTGGTAAGGGAGGCTGCCCTGTGGAATGTGTGCACAGGGGATTTGTTTTATTCTTCCTGGGATGTATCTAAAACAAATTCAAGACTGGTCTCTGGGATTTGTCTCTTCCTTCCAGACAAGGGAGTAGTTGCCTGTTGATAAATGAAGTCCAAATAGCAGTGCAGTACTGATAGAATACTAACAGAATACTGACAGTACTAGCAGAACTTTTGGAAGCAGATTTTGCAATATTTTACAGCTTGTGTAGCCCCTAAGGTATTACCAAACCAGATATTACAGAAAATGCCCCCTCCCAGTGCAGAAGGCTGATTGTCCAACTTGTTGTGAGAAACCAACTGCACAACTTGCTGTGGGATCCAACCAGCTCTCAGGGTTTCTGCATGGAAGGAAGCTATTTCTGTGGCTGCTTATTAGAGACATTCATCTGGAGCAGCTTTTTTTTGGAAATGGCAGTGAGCCCCATTTCCTCTCCTGTTTTTTAATGAAAATAGCATCTTCTGTAGTGTAGCTGTGGGTTTAAGCAGGATCTGAACGATGCTTTCCCCTTCGCCTTTTCACCTCTTGCTTTTCATCTCTATTTTCTAATGACATTAATGGCCATTAGACTGTGAAATGTAATTTGCCCAGAATACAGAGCTCCCATTGTTCATGGCTTTCTGTTTACCAGACGCTCCCTTGGGAGCATGAGATCTGCTTTCATCTGCTACAATTTCACCCCTGTTAATGTTTGGAAGCTCAAAGGCCAACCCATATTAATATTCAACAGAACGTTTCAACTCTCTTTTTCTCCAACAGGGGAAACTGGCCTTGGTAAGTCCACCCTCATGGACACCCTTTTCAACACCAAGTTTGAAGGTGACCCAGCATCTCACTCACAGCCTGGGGTCCAGCTGAAATCCAGTACCTATGACCTGCAGGAGAGCAATGTCAACCTCAAGCTGACTATTGTGAGCACAGTGGGCTTTGGGGATCAGATCAACAAAGAGGACAGGTGAGTGTGGGGGAGAGAGGCTCTATTGTGACCTGGCTTTTCATTCTCCCTGTGCCCTAGTTGGGCCTGACTGCACTGCAGTTTTCCTGCTTGCTTCTTAGGAGTTGTCCTTGTCACCTCTTTAGGTTGGGGTGTGTAGAAGAGAGGATAAAGGCTCTGGAGTGTCAGCACTGCTTCAGCTATAAAACAGCTTTTCTCATGCTGTCAGAGCAGTTTCTGCCCTGCTGGCAAGCTTCTGCCCAAATTCATCTGGTGGGCACACTGAAATGCTCCAGGGCATCTGGGCTTGTTTTGGTTTGTGCTGACCTCAAGCTGCTGACCAAACCACTAGTGTGGTTTAGTGTCTGCTTGGCTTAATATCCACTTTTGGCAGGGCTCTCCCATGGGAAGAGCCAAAGGAAGCACAATAAATGAGCAGTGAGATACCCTGGGGGAGTGTCTGTGGCAGCTCAGATCCCAGAGTGGCTGGAGTGTGTTGGTTGAGGGATGTGCAGTTACACCAGGCAGTCTCCAAGGTGCTCTGCAGAGACATTGCTGATGGGATTGCTTTTTTGTGGGTCTGCTGGATATTTTTTTTTAAGTTTGCTTAAAATGCGCTGATGTCCTTTACATTATAGCTCTGGCACGCTCTGTATTTCAGAAGGCCTTGCAAGGGAATTGCAGGAATTTCCTGCCTCAGAGCACTGGGCAAAGGTGGTACTGAATGAAGCTGTGTCTCCACCAGCAGCACTTGGGGCTGTGAGAGCAGCAAGCCATTCACTCCCTGAGTGCTGCAAATTAGCCTTGTTTTAGAAAGTCTCTCACCCTCACATTTCAAAATATGAGAGTCTGCTTTCCCTGGAGAGGAGGGTGCATCTGCTGTCCTCTGCTAAGTCCCAGTGCTGTGTTTTGGCAAACAGGCTGCTAGAGTCTGATGTAGGACCATGTGTCCTTGTCAGCAGTGCAACTTTAAAATTTCTTACAGGTGGGGAGCAAGGGAGGTAGAGAGTATTGTCAGAAAGTGGAAAATGGAAAGCGAAATCTATCAACAGCTTGTTACTTAGAAGTTCACAGTCAGACAAGCCAGGGGCATTGTCCTATTTGTTTAGCTCTCTGACTTTTTAGCTTTTTTTTTTCCTTTTACCCAAGCTACAAGCCCATTGTTGAGTTCATTGATGCTCAGTTTGAAGCCTACTTGCAAGAAGAGCTGAAGATCAGGAGGGTTTTGCACAACTACCACGACACGCGGATCCACGCCTGCCTGTACTTCATCGCCCCCACCGGCCATTCCCTGAAATCCCTGGACCTGGTCACCATGAAGAAGCTGGACAGCAAGGTTGGCACAAGGAGCTCTTACTGGGCAGATTCACTGTTTGCATAGTGGAAAGGTTGCTGCTTTTCCAGAGGATCTTGAATAGCCCTTCTGGTGGAAATGGCAGAGTTGGCAGATAATTCTGTAGATTTATTGAGCACTTACAAGTTTTTGGAGGTTGTATTGTAGACTTAGAGAAACTCCCAGGAGCAAAGTTGATTACTTCATACCTCTGTTTTTTTCTAGGTGAACATCATTCCCATCATTGCCAAATCTGATGCCATTTCCAAGAGTGAGCTGACCAAGTTTAAAATTAAAATCACAAGTGAGCTGGTCAGTAATGGAGTGCAGATCTACCAGTTCCCAACAGATGATGAATCGGTGGCAGAGATAAATGGGACAATGAATGTAAGTGCCTCAGTTCTTCCTCTTCTCCCAGAACAGCATGTAGGGGTTGGTGGCCCTTATTGGAATGTTTCTTAAATCTACTTTCCCTTTCATTTTGTTTCTTAAAAACAGAGGATTTCACAAGAGTCTCGTCCTTGTAGTGTCATCCTAGGCTAGGAGAGCTTTGTGGTAGGCTGCTGCCTCTCTGGTGGGCTTTTCTAGTCAGAAAGCAGACTTTTAATACCCTCCTTGTCCTCATGGGTATCTGTTGAGGGACATATAAGAAATCACTGTTTAAATCCTTTTCAGTTCAAGGGTTTGTCATTATTCCTGTCCTATACATCACCTGATGGCATCCTACCAGTAAACTTCAGTGGCAAGGAATTGCACAGCTTAACCAGGAGGGTGTGAAAAACAGTGCACAACTTGGGCCAGACATGGTTCAGGGTGCCTGCAGGTTCCCAGTCAGGCTCTGGCCTCCCCATTATCGTGGGTGCCAGTCTGTGGCTCCCTGAGGATGAAATAAACTGTCCCTTGCCTTTCTGGCAGCATATCCTGAGCATGGTGCCTTTATCCAGAAGGCTTTTCACAGGAAATCAAGTAGGGGAAGTTGATTGCTTTACTGCTGTGGGTGTGGTAGAGGTCTAGCTGAGGTGCATATGTGCCACCTCTTGATTAAGTATTAATAGTTGTAGAGTGTTCTGCAGAGGCTTGAAAGAAACATGAAGTTTGTCCTGATGTTGGAGCTGTCAGTGGTGGTTTCCTGGTCACAGCAGTTCAGTGTTAGCCCTTCTGAGGGTGGAATGAACCTCTGCTTCTCTTTCCTTTCAGCCGTTTTCTTGTCTCCTGGGAGGGAACTGATGTCTTGGGTTGCAGACATTCTGGGCTGTGTCAGTTGCTGCACAGACAAATCAATTCTTACATCCTCTATTACAGTCAGAATTACCAGGTTTATGGGGACTAAGCAGGCCAGAATTTGACCAAGGCAAATTTGCAGGTCTGGAAAGCTTGTATCCAAATACTGATATTATTAGAAACATAAGACAGATATTACTCTTACTCTGTGTGTGTCACATGTGAGAGCAGGGGGCTGAGGAATACAGGGGGAGGAGCCCATCTCTGTGAGTGCTTTCTGGCAGTTTTGCTTTGTTTGCAGTTTGACTGTGTGAGCCACACTCTGAAAGCAAAAACATCATCTCTGAAATCTTTTGCTTGTACCCAGCTGTCATGAACTTGTCCAAATTTTTGGATAACCTGTGGAATTCACTTCCTGCTCCTGACAGCAATCCAGGGTCTCTGATCTTCCATGGAGTTGGCTTCCTGAGGCCCTTTCAATTGTCCAGAATTTGGTGCACTTTAAAAGCTTTGCCTAACTTCACAAAACTCAGCAGGAAGGGTTGCTGCAAGGAGCTGGGAACTCAAACTGCTGAAGCTTTGCACTTGACTTCCTTGCAGCTTGGCAGAATGCAGTATAGCTCTAGGAGAAAGGGAGGTAGGGAGAAATCTCACTCCCCCAGTGCAGGAAAGTACTATGACAGTGTCTAGGGGGTTTGCTTGGCTGCCTGAGTTTTGAAAATGTGAGGACTGTGAGATCTTCAGAGCCTAGATAGGTATTGGGAGGGTTTCAATTCCAATTTTGCTGAGTTTGCACTGGGCAAGTCTCTTTTTGCCTTCTGCAGAGATCATCTTTACTAAGAAGCGACTGTTTCTTATTTCTGAGTTTTTGAAAAGCAAATCCCTCTTGTTCTTAGTCAGCCTTTGTGTAATGTGGAGTGCATATCTCAGCTTGAAGAGTGTGACCTTGGGTGACACTGGACACAGGGTTGGGGACATGTTCAGCCCTTCCTCAGCAGGGCAGAAGCAAGCAGGGAGGACGGAGCTGTTACTCCAGGAGTGAAGGATGGACTTCCATCTCATGATCTGATGGAGCAAGGTGTCTTGTGCTCCAGCAGGAGCTGAAGGAGTGGTGGGGGGATAAAATCAAGAAGGCTCCAAGACCTCTTACTGGTTCTGTGCTTGTGCAGATGTTCTCCTGAGGCACGGCAAGCCCTGGGACAGCAGCGCAGTCCGAGCCGCAGCCCTCTGTTCCAGCTGGCTCTCTGATGCCAGTCTTGCACTGGCTCATCTCACCTGAGACTCTGTGGCTGGGAGGATCAGCCAGGTAGAGGATATAGAGTGGTAGCACTAACAAGGTTTTCAAAAAAGGACCCACCCTGCTACCCCTTGTCTTGGACTAGTGGCCAGTGACTAGACTCCCTGAGATTAGCATGTGCATAATGACTGTGTTGCTCAGTGGCTGTGCCCATCTCTGTGTGCTGCTGCCCAGCCAGCTGTGAGAGGGACTAACGTGGATCTCACCCAATGTGTTCCAGGCCCATTTGCCATTTGCAGTGATCGGGAGCACGGAGGAGCTGAAAATAGGAAACAAAATGATGAAAGCTCGCCAGTACCCTTGGGGCACAGTGCAGGGTGAGTTCAGCCCTGGGATTTTCATGGCATGAATGGTGACACTTGTGCAAGTGGGCTCTCATAAAAACAGCAAAAGCCTGCTGGATGTGATTATCCATGGGGAATTATCCTTTGTTAAATCCTTGTGCCAGGCCTATAGTGCCAGTTTTCTCTGCTTGGAAGGGCTGTTAAACCTGGAGGAGTAGACAATTGAGGAATATGGGAAGAGATCTCAGTTTCTGTCCCCATTTTCCTCCTTCCCGTGCATTCCTGCAGTGGAGAACGAAGCTCACTGCGACTTTGTGAAGCTGCGGGAGATGCTGATCCGCGTGAACATGGAGGACCTGCGGGAGCAGACCCACACCCGCCACTACGAGCTCTACAGGCGGTGTAAGCTGGAAGAGATGGGCTTCAAGGACACTGATCCAGACAGCAAACCCTTCAGGTGAGATCCCTGCAGGAGACAGGAGGGCTCAATGGAGGCATTGTTGGATGCACTGTGTGCCTCTGTGTGTGTGTGTCTCCTTGGGGGAGCACGGAAAAAATCAATGCAGCAAGAAAAACTGCCAGGTCAGATAAATCCAGTCTTCAGCAAAGCTCTGACTGGGAGAAGGTGAAATCACAGGGAGGATCTGCAGGACTGACTGTGAATCTGCAAGTATGGGAAAGAAATGTCTGTGCTGCAGAAAGACAGTGATGCCTGTTTTGAGCTTACCTAGAAACAGAGGCCAGGCAAAGTTAAAAGGATAAAAGGGGATATTTTAATGAAGGGCCTCCATGTACATTAAGGGCAGATGAAGCCTCCCCAAGAGGCTGCACCCAAAATGGACAATGGTCACGAGTTTTTCAGACAGATGTAAGTTTGGTCTATTTACATATCAGGCATTAATCCTCCAATTATGGCTTCAGGTAATGAAGTCATAAACCCCCAGTTTGCTCCTCCCCAATTCACTTTTGTTTGTACATTTTGGGACCTGTAGGGTGTTCTTGGATCCCAGGCCCATCGGGATTGTTTTGTCTGACCAAAATGTGAAGACAGTTAACTAACACTTTATATGGAGTTTAGAATTATGCACTAATGCAGTACAGGATTTAAAAATATAAAGGCTGAAACCTTAAGGCATCAAAGGCAGTGTTCCTCTGAGCTAGTGTTTGTTGCCAGCTGGTCTCTTTGAATTGCCCAACATTCAACATACAGAGAAGTGCCAAAAATCATTGGATAAAGAACACCTTGGGCACATTGGGTAGTGAGTAGCAAATGTGTTGTGTGCAAAGCAATAGTCATGGTGAGGGCCCGATTTCAGAGGGTCAGGGAAGGCAGTTTGTCCCAAGTCTTATCACTGGACTTCCTTTCCTTTTCAGCTTACAAGAAACTTATGAGGCCAAAAGAAATGAGTTTCTGGGAGAACTGCAGAAAAAGGAAGAGGCAATGAGACAGATGTTTGTCCAGAGGGTCAAGGAAAAAGAAGCTGAGTTGAAGGAGGCTGAAAAAGAGGTAAAGACTGCAGTACTTGTGTCTCCATCTCCGTGATAGATTCACTCCCAAGTAGGTGGTTGTTGCCAAAGCACTTTCTTACCAAGAAGTCTAACTTGGATGGGGATGTTAAGGTGTTCAGTCTGTAGGACAAAACTGAATCACAGTGCTTGTTCTGTACAACTTACTGCACCAGGAAAGGACCAGAGTCTTGATTCTCATGGAGAGGTGCAGTGTGGTAAAAGTCAAGGAGAGAAGCAGCCCGTGAGGTGAACTTGTTTTACAAAAAATACACCCATACAACTTTCATAGCATTGTGAAAAATCTATGAATTTACTGACCTTTAAAGAGGAATAAGGCAGAGACCCCTGAAGATGGATTAGGGGTTTTTTTACACTTATGCTCACCCAATCCTCTGCACTGTTCTCAGTCTGCACAATGATGCATTACTGGAACACTGCCTGTAAGTTCTTGTGGAAGGAGGCTGTTCCCTGCCCTTTGTCTGGTAGTGCCACGTCCTGCTCACCTCTCTCCTTTCCTTTCAGCTGCATGAAAAGTTTGATCGCCTGAAGAAATTGCATCAGGATGAAAAGAAGAAGCTGGAGGATAAGAAGAAGTCTCTGGATGATGAAGTAAATGCATTTAAACAAAGGAAGACAGCAGCTGAATTGCTTCAGTCACAGGCTCAGCAGGCTGGAGGATCACAAACTCTTAAAAGGGATAAGGAAAGGAAAAAGTAAGTTGCCAACCCAGAGGTATTTGCTTTTGGTGATGATTCTCCTTCACTATTTTTCTGGATGTTCATATCTCCCTCCAACATAGCCAGTCCTTATCAGGGGCAGGCTTGCAGCCAGATTTAAACCCCAGTAAGGCTGAGCAGTATCTGGAAGCATGTAACATCTGCTGTCATCCTGAAGAGCAGGGAGCAGTACTAACCTCCCTCTTTGCTTTCTGACAGCATGGGAGAGGATGAACTTGTTTTTATTCCCCAAGATTCCCTGCTCCTCCCTTGGTCACTCAGTGCTTGTAAAGAAGTGGAACCATACTAGCTGCCAAGGCTAGGGTGTGGGTAGGAGGGGTGTCCCGTTACCCTCAGAGAGGAGCATGTTTTAGCTCAGGTTCTTACTTGTTCAGCTTGGGAAAATAGTGGAAATTATTCAGGCAGACTAACAGTCTTGAATTCCGGAATCTGCAGAATGTAAGACTGCAAAATAAGGGGACAGGTCACAGCATCTTGTTAGCACTGGTAGTGTTCTCCCATCCTAAATCAGCTTTGTGCCCTCCCCAGCAGCAGTGGGAGATACTACATGGCTGTAGCAGGGGATCCCAGTGCCAGGGACTGGTGTGACAGGATCCAGCCCCTCATCAGGGGCCTGGGCTGTCTGCAGTGCCTGTGCTGGGCTCCTGCAGCTCTGCAGTTGCTCAAGAGCAGCCAGCAGTACAGTGAAACAGATCTCCCACTTGTCCCAGCACTGAGCAGTTCCCTTCCCTCTCACTGACCACATTTCCCAAAAGGAGCACTGTGCCACCTGTGCAGGTGTGCAGAGAGACAAACAGGGGTCTGGTTTTGCACCACTGCCATAATCCCCCCCTGCACAGCCCTGGGGCAGTCCTTGCCTGCTCTGTGCAGTCCTGAGTGCATGAAGAAGTGCTGTTAAATTGGACAGTATGGGGCATGCCCAAAGTGCTGGCGGCACTGTTTGTCAGGGAAAAAAACCTGTGACTGTTAAGCTTGGGATCAAATGAGACAGAGGAGGAAAGACCCAATTCCAAGAATGAGATCCTGGTTTAGTCTTTTAGTTTAAAGCTGAAGCTGCTTCAACATGAATGTTCTTTGTGCTGAGCAATTAGTGCTGCACTTTTCTCACTCGCCCATTCCTTTCTCCACTGCCTGTTTTGATTTGTTCATTTGAATCACCTTCAGGGGGTTTTAATATCTTTTGATACTGAGGAGTCTGAGACTGACTGGGGACAGACTTCTCTCTCCAGGCTGGACTGTGTGAGGAACACCCAGCTGAGTTCTTTCATGCTTAGAGCCCTTCCGCATCTGCTCTCTCAGGACTGCAGATTTCAGCCTTGAGATCAGTCAGGGTCAGGAATGCAGAAAAAGGAGGCAACAGCCTTATAGTATCAGCAATTAGTTGCTGTGTCCCAAGTCAAACTCTTGGTCCTTGAAGTGGTTCTCATCTCAGAACATCTCCTTGACACCAAGCATGTTGATGTGGAAAAGCTTTAGTACTGTTCTTATCAGTTAAGGACACAGAAAACTCCATGACAGAGATAGGTCAGTGCTTCAGTAAGGCTTGGGAAGATAATAGGAACCTTCTTTGGCCGCTGGAAAAATTGCTGTGCTAGAAATGGTGCTGCTTTCTTTGCTCTGTAACTGCTCCAAGTGTCCTTCATAGTGGATTTCAGTACTTAGATCATATTTTTTTCTTAACAATCCATGAATTTTGCAAGCTGGAGCTTAATTGTAGCTTGTTTACTACTGGCTGGCAATACAATAACCATTTTCTTTCACAGGTGACTTGTTTAAACCCAAGCTCTGTAATTTGCACTAATCATGACTCAGTTATTTTTTTGTTGTTGTTGTTACATCATTATCATCATCATCAGGCCTCACATGTGTGCTGTTTTACAGTTAGCTGCTGTTTGGCTGCATGGTGCATGAGGCACATTGTCCTGGTAAGCGTCATTAACTCATAGAGCCTCACAGTGGGATCACTTTTTCCTAAAAAAGCAGATCCTGTGCAAGTCCTGAAGCTTATAAGTATTATCTCTGTCTTCCCCTGCTTTCACCCCACTATATGTGCTCTACCAGTCACTCCCTACATGTGCAGTTGTAGAAAAAGTATGTAATTATCTTTAAATATTCTACAAAGTTTAATTCAGAGACTCAGGATATGGAACACAGAAAATTAAGGATTATATTTTCTTCCTTTTAAATCTTCCCAGCGCTTCATTGGCTCTGTTCTCTTTATTCCATCTCCCTTAAAAATAAATTATATTCTTTAATCACAAAGGCCATGTTGACACTATGGCAACGATTGCTATGGAGATGTGGTGCTGATGACACAGCCCAGCAAGCCATGAAATGTCTCTCTCTTTTCTTGCTCCTCCTTCCCTCCCACTCCTCCAAGCTGCAATGTTAACTTGTGGTTACAGTGAAGGTAGATGCAGGACTAGTTTGTGTCATCCTCATTAGGGTTATTAGTTAAACTGCTAATGACAGTGGTCTACTTACAGCTAGGTTGAGTGGGTTTAATTGAGCATTTTTAATTTGCTGATGATTCTCTGGGTGAGAGGAAGAGGAAACCTCCCACAGGAATGTCTTGCTTCTTGACAGAGCAGCAATACTCATTATCCAAGACAGTGCCCCAGGGCCTGAGGTGCACAGGCCTCTCAGAGAAGGGGCCCTGTTGGAAATAAACTATAAAACACCCTCAAAACTCATCCTTGAGCCCACCCTGCCCTGCAGACAAAGCTAAGACTTACATTCTCTCCTGGATAGTCCAAACTAAATTACAGTCTACCCTTCAACTGGGTGAAGCTGATTCCAGGATTCCTTCCCTCTTAACTCCACCAAGGGAAATGGCAAAGCAGGCAAACATTATGCTGCCAGTGAGAGGCATTGGAATGTCATTTAAATGGGACCTTCCACTTAACAGAAGAGCCTCAGAAGGGTCTTGCACTGCCTCAACTGGCACTTGCAGTCAGCTTGAGCTGCCCAGTTGAGTGAATGTCTCTGCTGCCAACGGTAACTGTAGAACAATGGGAAGAACAATTCTCTCCTTATCAGGCTCTGAATGTGGAAAAATAAGCTCAAAGAATAACAGTGTTCATTCTGGTGCTGAGTACGAAGGCACAGCTAAAGTGCAGCTAGAGTGAACATTACTGATTTTTGTTGGTTTTGGATTGCTTTTGGCAGTCCTCATAACTGTACACTGTTGTGTGCTGGGCTTTGGATCAAATGAAGTTCTTTGTTCCCACTACACAAATGCAGACAGTGCCTTTTTCAATGGGCATTTGTCATTGCTAAATTAAATATGTATATGTGGTACTTTTCCAGGATTTAGAAAAACACTCTCCATATTGATCCATAAAGTGTTGCAGGGCTTCACTGTTTTGCAAGGATACAAACAAGTCACAGTTGATGAGTCCTGTAGCTTGCAAAACTGTGAAAGGATTGTTTTAGAAAATAAATTTGGTTCATCCCACTGCTGAGAGAGTGTGTGTGTGTCTGCATAAAGCATGTTTTGTAGTCAGATTAAACCTTATTAACACTTAGCAACATTTTCTTTTGTGTGTGTGTGCCCATTAGAAAAACTTGGATTTTTATTTTGTTTTTTTGTCATTAATCCATAAAACCATTAACCTGCCTTTTTCTTTCATTTTCAGTTCGGGTTTCCTGTAGAACCTTTCCCTTGGCCCCAGAGGCGAATGCCCCACCCTCGGCTGTGCCTGTTTGCTCACCTTTCCCACTGCCCCTCCCATGCTCTCACACAGAGCTCTGGGCTGCTGGGCTGTTCCTGTGGGGGACCCTGCTGGCCAGGGGGGCTCTGCCAGCTCCCTCCTGCCCCTGGGCAGCAGCAGATGCCCCCTGCTCCTGGCCAAGGCTCCCTGTCCCATTGCTCAGCTTTTCCCTGCTCCTGCTGTCAGAGCTGCTCGGGGGTGCATTCAGCTCCTGCTGGGGTGGGATGTGCTCTCTCCAGACACTGGCTGCCCTCTCCCCATGGTAATTTGCTGTTCCTAAGCCCTCATTACCCCCTGTGCTGCCATGTGTGACTCAAATAACTTGCAAGAACTTTTTGTAAAACTTGACGTCCTCACAGGCATGGGCGTGAGTCCAAACCTCTAGTTCCCAGGCTTGAGGAAATCTCAAATTTGGATCCATGGTTTGCAACTAAGTGTTCTCTGAATGCTGCAGGGGTCATGAAGGATCTTTTGCCTGGTCTCCCTCTCAGTGTGCTGACCTGGATGCACATCCTGGATCCAATCTCAGGGAAAGCTGGTCACCTTGCTGTACATATCAGTGTTTCTGAAGAAAGACCATGCTGTTTCATTGACTTTCTTCTCAGTGATTCCAACAATTTCTGGTTTTAATGCAAAAAAACCACTTTTATATTTTTTTTATCTGACATCTCTTTAGAACTGTACAGATGTTGACAGGTTTCTTATATTTTCTATTCAGCAAAAGCCTTGTTTTTATTGCAAGATTTGCACTAAAAAGGAGGGGGTTTTGCTCACTGGGCCAGGAGCTCACTCTGGCCAAGTGCAACTGTGGTTTGCCTGCAAGTGTCTGCTCTCTGTATTTCTGGCTGAGTTTTGTTTTTAAATAAAGAGTTCATCAGACAGTGAATTCTGGTTAACATTTACTTCTTTTGTTTTTTGTTTTTTTTGCCCTTCTTTTTCAGTAACCCATGGCTCTGTACTGAGTAATTACCCCTGAATACAAGGCCTGGAATGGACCTTCATTTACTTGTTAAATCGGAGGGTCTAATAAAACATGACAGCATTTCAGCTGTGACCTTCCCAGGGTGTTATCCTTGCTCTCTCCTATGTCCTCGTTGTGATTCTGTCTTTACTATGTACTGGTGGTTATTGCTTTTATTAAACAATGTAAAATTAGTCACAACAAGTTCTGGATGCTACAACTTTAAATCCTGCCATTTCCCCCCCCCCTGCAATTAATGGATTCCCCTTTTTCCTGGTCTCATTCCACCCAGCTAAATAAGGGATATGGAAATAAGTTCTGTGAGTTATTTTTGCTGGCGAAATAACAGCGCAGTTTAGATATAATTATTGATGACATTAAAATGACAACACCATCTTAGTTTAATTATCACATAGTTCAGAGATAAAACACTCATTTCTCATTCTATTTGTTGTCATTTTCATGACATCATCTGTCTTTTTTAATTTGCTTTTTTTTTCTTTTGCTAATTCATGCTATCTGAGGACTAGCATGTAAATCCTGGTTCCCATTTCAGACTTGTTTGTTGTGGTCCCATCCTTCAGAGCTCTGTGTGTGCTGAACCCACCTGTGCTGCCCCTGCAGAAAGATCAGATGAGTGCTGCCAGCCAGCCTCCACAACCCCCCAGATCTTTCAGGAGATGAGCACACTCAGGCCTGGCCCTGGTGGTGATGCTGCTCAGTGCCAGCTGCTGCTGAGGTTTTACCTGTTTTACCTGCTCAGTAAAGCTGGGGCTTTACTGAGCAGAGCTCTGTGGTCCCAGGGCTCAGCAGCAGTCACAGCTCAGGCTCAGCCTGGTCCTGCTCACAGCAGCAGCCCCAGGTCAAACCATGGCTCCCCCTTCCCAGCAGTCAGGGCAGCCCCAGCTCTTGGTTGCAATTATTTTCTCAGGTATTCTGTTTCACCATAAATACCATTTCATTTTCCCATAGAACTCTTTGATTGCTTTGTGTTTCATTTGGCATTCTTTTTAGCAAGTTGAAATTATTTGAATATTTTCTTCTTCCTCTGCTTTTGAATGTTTCCCTGCTCTCAAAACCAGTCAATATTAATCTGTCAATGATTTCTAATTATCTGCTAAAAGGACAAATGAATGTGACATTTTTTTACCATACTGCAGGTCACTATCTGTTCTTCCTGACCATTTGCCTTATTAGAATGTTATTTAAAGTTATGTGAAATCTTTTTAAAGACTTTAAAGAAAGAAAGGTTTTTACTTGTGTGATTTTGCTGAAGTACTTGAGATACCACATGGAGGTTCCATCTCTCCTCTGTCAGCTGTTTCCATGTTGCATCTCTTTTTCTTGCTTTTTGAATGTCTTTCCCTTTTTTGCTAATCTTCTGTTTTTTCTCTTTTTTCCCCTTTTCTCTCTCTGTAGCTTTTTTTAATCTGTCTTCGCCAGCTGCACTGTGTCTGAGGGAGAAGACTGCCACTTCTAGAAGAGTCTAAGGGTCTTATGTCTGGGGAGGGGGGAACAAATCTTCAGTGTTAGTGTCTTGGAAAGAAGCTCTTTTACTGACTTGCATGATACTTAAAATTGAAGTGTCTTGTAATTTGTGTGACAAGACAGGGCGATGGGGGAACCGATGACCTGGAATTTTGAAGAGCTACAGAAATGTGATGTTGGGACTAATGATGTAGCGAATACATTTTCAAACGTTGTTATGGGCATATGTTTTTTCTAATGTTGTCTTTAATAATATAAATGTCACAGGCTTCCCCGAGGTGTGAAGCCTAAGGAATATTTTCAATATGCTGGTGGTTTGATTGGTTTTGGAAACCTTGCATTCAGAGTCAAAGCAAATACAAACATGGTGCAACTTGCTCTGTTGGCAGCCACGAAATATTTAATTTTATCAAAGAAATAAAGTAAGAACTGTGTGTTCTCACTGGTGTCCTGCTGTGTCTCACCATCCTGTTAACAGAGCCCCATTGGCTGGTGGATGTGAGTCAAGTGGTGCTTTCTCCTTCCTTACCCCACCTGCTCTTGTTTCAAGTTAGCGGCAGCCGGCGGGGCGGGGCGGGCTGAGCTCCGGGGCCGCCCTGAGCCCGGGCCCGGCCGCCTTTGCTGTGCGCACACGGAGAACAACGGCACCGGCACCGCGCTCGGCAACGCCGAGGAGCCTGCACTGTTCCGCTGTCACCTTTCTAACTTTCATGTACATTTGAAATAAAAAACACGAAAGCCAGCGCGGCTGCTGTGGTGTGTGTCTGTGTGTGTATGTGACTGTATGTGTGTGTGTGTTTTTGATTGTGCACTGCAGTGGGGAGTGGTGTCTCTGCCCTGGAGTGTTGCCAGTCTCAGAAGTGATGTGATTTTAGCTGGGACAGGTGTGTCCCAAGGGTAGTTGTACACCTCCATTTCACCCTATTTTAGCTTTTCCTCTCATTTTCTGTGCATTTCACTTACTTGGCCCTTTGGTATTTAGTTTAAAATTTGGGCTTTTGCTTGGCTTTCATGTAAGTGCATTGCAGGGTTGCAACAGGTGAGGCAGCAAACGGATAGGTGTAAAATGGGGGCTGAGTTTTGGGGAGCAGTTGTTCAATCTGAGATGATGCAGCTACACACATCCACGTGACCTGTCCTCTTCCTCCTCCTCTCTTCAGCTGCTCTGAACAGCAGCACTTTAACAACTCATCCATTTGTGTCTCTGGCTGCTCTGGGGTGTGCAGCACACGCTGGGCAGGGCTGCAGTGCTGAGGGTGGGGGGACAGGCCCGAGCAGGGGCTGCTGAGCGAGCAGGGGCTGCTGAACGGGCTGGGGGTGCTGAATGTGCAGGGACTGCAGGGGGAGGAACAGAGGAAAGGATGCAGAGCCGGGGGCGGGGGTGTGAGTGAGTGAGTGAGGGGGAGTGTAAGTGGCTGTGAGCAGTGTGCAAGAGTGTGAGCAAGTGTAAGCAAGTGTGAGTAGTGTGCAAGGGTGTGAGCGTGTGTGTGTGTGTGTCTGTCTGTCTGCGTCTGTCTCTGTGTCTCTTTGTGTGTGTGTGTGTGTGCCGCTCGCTGCGCCCGGCGGTCACGGGGAGGCCGGAGCTCGGTGGGGATGGCGGATCCCGGCCGCGGGCAGCGCAGCGCCACCCCTGTGGCAGCCGCGGCTGTTGGGCAAGGCCTGGGGCAGATCCCGGGGAGGGCGGCACCGGGCGGACACCGTAGGGCCCGTGAGGCCCGTAGGGCCCCGCTCCCGGCAGCGGCCGCCAGGGAGCGCTGAGGCCGCCGCGCCGGCCCCGCCATGGCGGCTCTTTCTCGCGGCGTCTCGCGCGATCGTGACGCGCGGCCACGTGACTCGGCGCCGGCCGGGCCGCGCCGTTCGGCCCCGCGCGAGTGACGGGAGCGGAACCGGGAGCGGAACCGGGACGGCACCTGCGGGGCGGGGCCGCCAGCCAACGGGGCCGGGCCGGGGCAGGTGACGGCGGAGCCGAGGCTGGGCCGGGCCGGCGCTTCCCGGCGGCCCGCAGCGAGCCGCGGCCTGGTCCACACGTGGGGCCTGGTCCCGCCGTTCGCGCCCGGGCCCGGCGGGTGCGCGCCCCTGGCGGGGTTGGGCCCCGCGGCCTTTGCCCGCCATGCCGCCCCCGGCAGAGCCGCAGCCGGAGGCGGAGAACGAGCCGGCGCTGGAGCAGTGGCGGCAGTACAACGAGACCGACCGGCAATGGGCGCTGCGCCGCCGCTTCATCCTCCGCCACCTCCCCGCGTACCCCGGCGGCGCCATCGACCAGCTGCTGGCGCTCTCCGTGCTCTGGACCAACCACGTCTTCATGGGCTGCAGGTGAGCGCGGGATCCCGCCGGGCTCGGGCGGGCTCTCGGTGGCCGCTGTCAGCCGGGGTGCCCGCAGGACACCGGGGCTCGGGGCGCTCGGCGGGACGGGCCGTGCCGCGGGCAGGAGCCGGTGAAGCGGAGCGGGACCGGAGCCCCCGCCGGGAGAACGGGCTCGGGCTCCCGTGGGAGCCAGACCTCGGCCCCAGATGCGATTTGGAAAGGAGCCGCAGGACAGCTAGGGTGGAAGGGGCTGAGGCAAGAGAGCTTCAGTCCCTGCCGGTTTTGTTCGCTCGAGTGTGCCGGTGTGTGTTTGTGGAGGGCAGCAAGCCGCTGGAAGAGTTGATGGGTGTTTGCAAGTAGTTCTTGATGTCCCGCCCCCAGGACTCGCTGAGCTTGCGGTGCTGTGTCATTTAAATGAGCAGAGAGCGTCCCTGGGAGCACAAAGCCGCCTGTGCAGTCCCCTGAAGGCTCAGCTTTTCGTGGGGAAGTGAAGGGGAATCCTTTCATTCAGCCGTCCCGGCCGTAGGCAGGCTGTGCATATCTGCACAAACGTCACCCACGTTCACAGACGCCTTTAATGATGAGATTGTTTTGTTTTCAGCTAGACGGAAGCAGTTGCTTAACCACCAACTTCTGCAAACTGTGGCACAGAGATGGACTTTTAATAATGTTCCATCCCGCAGCCTTGTGGGGAATACTTTGTGTCATCTCTACAGAGCAAAATCAGTATCTTTAAATACACATCTGCCTGTTTCCTTTTTTTTTTCCTGAGTCAAATTTGGTGCCCTGCAAGCACCAAAATTTAACATAGATTTTAAATAGTTTCAAATTCCAAAGCTTGAGCAAATGTTAAAATTGAGTATATACATATATTCTTCATATACAGTCATATACAGTGGTCCATCTTAATGTGTTTGTATGCTGTCTTAATGGGGACTTTCTCTGTGCCAGGGCTTTTGGGAATGGTGCAATAATCACCTACAGGGTGCTGCTAATAGAAGTGAAAAACTCTGTGGGAAGGTTTCAAATCCCAAAAACCGCTGCAGTTTAAGCCTGTCAGTGCACATACTTTCTGTGATGAACTCCTTCACCTGCAGCTCTCAGAGGAGATGAGATTTGGGCAGGATGCAGTCTGAAGCCATTATCAGTGAAGATGTTTCCCCAGAGCTCGTGTGCCTGGCTGGAGCACTGCAGGGAACATTCTGTACTGTTAAAACAATTCCAGCTTTACTTACAGTTGCCTGGGGCAGGAAGGGACCTGCAGCATTCCCTGCAACTGCCTTTGGTGTTTGGGAAGAGATGTTGTTGATTTATCAAGTAAATATCTTCAAAGTTTGAGAGATTTTTGTTGTTTTTGTTTTGTTGGCTGGTGTTTGGTTTGGAGTTTTGTTTTGTTTTGTTTTCCTAATGCTGGTTTCTTGCCAGCTGTTTGTCAGAGCAGCTCAGCTGGTTAGAGCAGGGTGCTGATAATGACAGTGATGTGGGTTCAGTCCCTATGTGGGTCATTCACCCAAGACTTGGACTCGATAATCCTTGTGGGACCCTTCCAACTCAGCCTGTGGCTCTGGGAAGAACAGATCAGAGGCTTTGCTGTGAAATCAAACTGAGTGTTCTGCTGGGAGATGATGTGGAGAGCATCCAGAAGGCTCAGAACACATAGTCTGTGAGGGAAGGGTTAAATAAAAGGCTTCATTAGTTCAGGTTTAGATGAGAGAAGGTGCTCCTGTTCCCAGATACGTTAAAGGTGGCTGAGAATGGGGGCAGTGGTGCAGGAAAGCGTTGTGCTCCAGAGTTACAGGATCAGGACAAGGGGTGACTTGTGAAAGTCACAGCAGGGAGACTCCAGTTAGCTAAGGGAGGCACTGGGATCCTCTGGCCAGATGAGACAAACACATGTTGAGACTGGCTGATCTCCTCCCCACCCCCAGCTGAAATATGAGCCCCAAAGGTCTCCATCCTTTGTGAAGGATGACAGGTGTCAAATCTGACACTGCTCTTGCACCCTGCTGGAAATGGACACTGCCCATCACAGGTAATGTCACCTTGTCCCTGTAAGTCAGGGGGAGAAACACATTCCCACTGCTCTCCCCTTTGGCTGCGAGAGGACAGGGGATGTCCTGGTTTGAAGGAAGGCAGGAACCTCCCTTGGAATGGAAAATATGACCCCCATCCCTCTGAATTATTATAACTTTGAAATTAAGGGACTTTCAGCAAAGGTTTGGGGAAGGGAGCAGCAGTTCTTTACTAGAATGTGTGTGCACATCCCAGACTGTCTGTGTCCATCCCGAATGTGTGTGCACACGCCAGACTGTGTCCATTCCCAGTGTGTGTGCACACCCCCGACTGTCTGTGTCCATTCCCAGTGTGTGTGCACACCCCAGACTGTCTGTGTCCATCCCCAGTGTGTGTGCACACCCCCGACTGTCTGTGTCCATCCCCAGTGTGTGTGCACACCCCAGACTGTCTGTGTCCATCCCCAGTGTCCGCACTGTCCCTGTGTCCCGCTGTCACAGCCGAGCCCGCCCCGGCCGCGCTGCCCTCGCTGCAGTTCCGGACCCGGCCGGCAGGGGCGCTGCTGGCTCCCGGCCTGTGGGGGAGCGATGGTTCCCGCGGGGGGCAAGGAAAACAAAACAAAATAAAATAAAATGTAACAGAAACTGTGCAGCCCTAGCGGGAGCTTCGGGGTTGGGTGACGCGGAGTGCAGGGTTAAAGTGTAGCAAAAAAGCCCCAGGCAGCGCAGAAAACACCGGGGCTGGGCTGTCCTCCTCCTGTGCCGACAGCGAGAGAGGGAGTGAGAGGAGCTGAGCCCAGCCCCTCACCCATGGCCAGAATCTCATGGTGTCTTTGCCCTTCCAAAGAGAAAACCCCCCAGGTAAGAGAGTGAGCAAGCTGCACACTTCCCCCACCTTGGCCATTTCTTTAGTCTCTCTTAAGTACTGGTCATTATTTTCTCTTAGTAACAGATGGGACAAAATTCCATGAGAGAAAGAAACAAAAGGAAAAATCCTAACCCCCAGCAGGGCATCACCACTATCCCATCTCCCTTTGATCCCTCCTGGAATTTTCTTCCCATTCCCGGTTCCACTGCCTCCACTGAGGGCTGAGCTGTGCTGGTGAAGCAGGGACTGCAGTGTTCTGTGCTCAAGAGTTCTCCCAGGAGTTTATATGGATCTAATTTCTGCTTGGTCCTCTAAATCAGGAGCAGAACAAACCTTTCCTGAGTGGAGCTTGAGTAGGTTTCCAGAGTCCTTGGAAGAGCAGTATTTAGAAGCCGGTGCAAATAAATCACTGCAGCCCTGGCTGTTGGGACAGCTGTGGGCTCCTGTCTGTGGGCAGTGCCCAGAGATGCTTTCTGGCTTTGGAAGGTGAACATACCATGGAACAGGTGCAGCATTGCTCTTCCTCCTTTCTGAACCATGGTGTGAAGCTGTCAGAGGCTGGTGTCAGGCTGTGTTTGTGGGCTCTCCTTGGAGAGAAAGGTTTGGGTTTCTTTCCTGTTCAGCCTCACCATGCAAATGGCTTGAAATGATGTGACAGATCCCCAGAGCAATGGAACACTGAGCTGGTGGGGGGTGTAAGGCCTAGAGGGATGGGACAGGGCTGTGCCATGCATGTCCTGCTTGTGTGGAGCTGTGGGTCCTGCAGCAGGGCAGGGTTTGCTCTGAGCCTGTCACAGCCACCTCACCTCTCTCTTGGTTCAGGAACCTAAAACATTTCAGTTACAGCACCCAGCCAGAATTTAGTTTGGCTTTTTAAAGAGTGATCAATGAAGGCTGAGCAGTGCCTGTGTCACCTGACATGGCAGTCGTGGTGTTGGTGATGTGCAGGCTCTGCCTGCTGCCCCACACAGGACTCCAGTGCCACTCTGAGCTCCTGTGCTTGGTTCACTGAAGCTGCTGCTCCTCCCTCACACCCCAGTGTTCAGTAGTGCTCCTGGCAGCTCTGCCAAATATTTTGTCAGATAATGTATTTAAATTTCAGTTTAGAACACTGTCAGTGTGGTGGCTGCCTGGCTTAATGAGAAGTGGGTTTGTGCAGAGCTGGTGTGTGGCTGTGTGTCCGTGGCAGGGGGACAGTGGTCAGTGCTGTGCTCTGCTCCAGCAGGAGCAGAGGAGCATCTCCCTTGCACAGCTGCTGTGCCTCAGGCAGCTTTAGTTCTTGTTGTACACAATAAAAGCTCGTGTGTGCCTGTGTGCTGCCCCTGGGGCTGGCTCTGAGGTCCTTCCTGCCCTTGGCCCCTCACAGGTACGGAGTGCAGGTCATGGAGAAGGTTCTCAAGATGGCTGAAGGCATCGACATCGGGGAAACGAGGTGCTACGAGCTGGTGCCCAGCAAGAAGCTGAAGAGATACCGCTCTCCATCGGACAGTGAGTACACCTGCAGTGCCACTGACCCTTCCCTGTCCCTGTCTGGGGGCAGCCCTGGGAGCAGGGGGACCCAGTATGCCACAGGGCCGCCTGTGGGACAGCCAGCACAGCAGACTGGAGGGAATTGCCCATGGTGGGCTCTGCTGGACTGCAGAGCAGTTCCCTCTCCTCTGCCATGTGCATGATTCACACACATTCTGTCTTTGCTTAGGAAAATACCATTTTTCATTTCAATTATCAGGTAGTTGGTTTTCTCTAGGACTGGTGTCTGGAATCAGATACCTGTGTGGCTTTGTGTGCTGTGGTGAGCTGTGATGTTCTGACCCTAGGAAGGGTTGTACATGTACATAGTGATGTTCAGGTCATTGCTTTCGAGTTAGAGCCTGTTTGGAGCTTTGAGGGGATGGGGAGTAGGCACGTTGTGTAGTTTTGGGGTTTTTTCCCCCTTCTGGGCCTGGAAGAGTGCTGTATGTCAGCCCAGTCCATGGTCTCAGGGATCAGTGTTCCAGCTGTGGCTTTTCCAGTGGAGGACATGCAGCAGGCAGGGAGTGCTGGCAGGTCGCTGGCTGCTCCGTGGCACCTTCAGAGCTCTGGAGAGGGCGGGATCTGTGCAGGCCCCTGTGTCAGTCAGCAGTGCCTGTGGGGGCCACAGATGGCCTGGCAGCACAGGACTCCTCTGGGCTTGGGTAGAACTTCTAGCTCTGCCAAAGTTGCTTCCCTTACTTTGCCAGCCAGGAGTCTTTCTGTGCTTCCACGGGCCAGCTGCAGAGCTGAGGAGATGCTGTTCTTGTGTGTGTTGTCTGTCACAGGCAGCAGCCCTGAGGGTTCTCCAGGGCTTGTTGCACAGACGGCACAATGAGCTGTTCTGCTGGCAAGAGCCTTTAGGTGCTGCTGCAGTGCAGCCATCAAAAACAGACAGGGGAAGAAATGCAAACCTTGCCATAATTCATCAAAACTGATGGGCAAAGGATTTAATGTGTAAGAGCTTTGTCACCTGATTTCAGTGGGAAGGAAGGAAGGGCTGTTTGAGCTTTGTCACCTGATTTCAGAAGGAAAGGAAAGGAGAGGAGAGGAGAGGAAGGAGGAAGGAAAGGCTGTTTGTGCTGTGTGCAGGTGTTGTTTTCACCTGTGCTGTGGTGGTTGGTGTCTAGACAGCCTGACCTACAGAAGGCCAGCACATTGGCACTGGATTAGGCAGCACTTCCCAGCACTGAGCTGGCCTTTTGCTCCTCCGATGAAATTACACACATGGACCATGTCAGCATGTGGGTGCTGAATCTTCCACAGGAGAAGCCTTGTGTAACCATCTTTTAGATGTAACATATTTGCTTGTCAGCTATTTGATTCTCCCCCTCTGCAGTAGCTGTGCACGCCAGGATAGTCTGTCTCATTTGCATTTCTTCTGGTGCAGAAACAAGAGGTCAGTCAGTAATGGGGCCCTCAGTCGCTGCAGCTGTCCCTTGAGGCTCAGGCAGATTTCTTCATGTTTGCTGCCCTTCAGCCCAAAGCAATTACACTGAGAGAAAATGTGCTCCTATTAAGTCACTAACAGCCCCGTGTGTTTTGGAAAGGAGGGTTTGGTACCACTGTGTTCCACCAGATGAGGAGACAGGATGATAGAGTAGTTTATCTGACATCATCCTGCAACCCTGCAGCAGAGTCAGAGCTCAGGTTCTAGTCCTGCTCTGGTGTTCTGTCTTGCTTACCATAGTTTTACTTATTTTAGTAGATTTGAAGGGATTCACTTCAGAAATTACCAGATGGGTCAGTGGGCAATGCTGGAAGGCAGCATCACCTGACTAAATATGTAGAGATTTTTGTGTGGTAGCTGTGAAAGTGGAAATACCACTGTAGTGACCTGCACAAGCATGACTGGTTATCTTTTATGAGTTGTGAATGTCTTTTGGAAGGAAACCTTTTGGGTTTTGGCTATGGAATGCAAGTCCTGTGTTCAGAGCCTGCAGGTTCCTCTTGCAGATCCCTTTCTGAAAACAGTCTCCCTGTCATAGCACATATTGGTAACTGTGTAATATTCTTCCATCTCATAGGTCCAGAGCCAGAAGCGACTCCTGAGCCACCCAAAAAGGTGGTGCCCAAGTTCCGAGTGCGGCCCCGCTTTGAGCCCATACATTTTGTCACCAGCGGCGAGAAGGATGGCAAGAAGGACAATTCTCTGGATAACCAAAGGCAGGAGGTGAACCAGGAGGCAAATACAAACAGCATGGCACAGCCAGCTGAAAACTGTACAAATTCTTTTGTGAATGCACGAGAGGCGAATCCCCAGCTCTCCAGCTCAGCTGGGCTTGGCTTTACAGGCCCAGCAGCAGCAGCAGCCAAGAAGGCTGTGAATAGTGTGGACTCTACCACAAGCAACGCCGTGCAGGTTTCTGTTTCCCCTTCAACTGCCCCGCCTGCATCAGAGACTTTCCCTCCATCAGCAATAATGCTGAAGCAGAGCTTTATGGAGAAACTGTCAGCAGCTGTCTGGAAAAACCTTACTAATCCAGATGCAAACACTGGGACGGATAAAATTAACTTCACGTATCTTTTGACGCGTTCAATTCAGGCATGCAAGACAAACCCTGAATATATTTATGTTCCTCTGAAAGAGATTGCCCCTGCTGACCTGCCCAAGAGCAAGAAGCTCCTGACAGACGGCTTCGCTTGCGAGGTGCGGTGTCAGAACGTGTACCTGGCCACCGGCTACGCGGGCAGCAAGAACGGCTCCCGGGACCGCGCCGCGGAGCAGGCGGTGAAGCTGCTGAAGAAATCCGTGGAAGTTCGAGTCGTTCAGCGCAAGTTCAAGCACACCTACCACGAGGACCTGGTGGTGTGTGAGGCGGGTGTGTGTCGCCCAGATTTCCCTCCCGCTCTCAAACCTCACGAGGAGTTCGTAGTTGCCAACAGGGACTGTGTCCCCATGCAGCCCGGTACTGAATCCATGAAGGGTTCCGCAAATGCCAACAAAGATTGGACTAGTTTTGTCCTCACAGAGAACGCCAGCGATGCAATAGGAATACTTAACAATTCTGCCTCATATAACAAAATGTCTGTTGAATACAAGTATGAATTAATGCCCAACCGCTCGTGGCGTTGTCAGGTGTATCTCCAAGATCACTGCCTGGCAGAGGGATTTGGCACAAAAAAGACCAGCAAGCACGCAGCAGCTGAGGAGGCACTGAAAATCCTGCAGAAGATGCAGTCAAATATAGCATCCCTCAAAGTGACCCAGGTGCAGAAAGTGGGCTGCTCATCACGGGGCTCTGGGAGGAAGAAGGACCTGAAGGACCTGGTGATCTATGAGAACTCCACTAACCCAGTGTGCACCCTCAATGACACCGCCCAGTTCAACAAGATGACGGTGGAGTACGTCTTTGAGAGGATGACAGGCATGCGATGGAAGTGCAAGGTGATGCTTGAAGATGAATTCATTGCAGAAGCAGTTGGAGTGAAGAAATCTGTCAAGCATGAGGCAGCAGAGGAAGCCGTGAAAATCCTCAAAAAGACTCAGCCAACTGTTGTTAATAACCTGAAGAAAGGCACTGTTGAAGACGTCATCTCCAGAAATGAGATTCGAGGTCGATCAGCAGAAGAGGCTTTCAAACAGAAGATCAAAGAAGACAACATTGGGAACCAAATTTTAAGAAAGATGGGCTGGACGGGCGGTGGCCTAGGGAAGGATGGTGAAGGGATTAGGGAGCCTATTTCAGTAAAGGAGCAGTTCAAAAGGGAAGGACTTGGGCTTGATGTGGAAAGGGTGAACAGAATTGCTAAGAGAGATATTGAAGAGATCATTCGAAACTATGCACGTTCAGACAGTCACATTGACTTGACTTTCTCTAGAGAACTGACCATGGATGAGCGGAAGCAGATACATCAGATTGCCCAAAAATACGGTCTTAAAAGTAAATCCCATGGGCAGGGACACAACAGATACTTGGTGGTGAGCAGGAAGCGGCGCAAGGAGGATCTGTTAGACCAGCTGAAGCAGGAGGGCCAGGTTGGGCATTACGAGCTTATCATGCCCCAAGCAAACTGAGGTGAGGTGTCCCCTTTGAACAGAGACTGAGTTTCCTGGACACTCGACTAAAGAAAGAGATGCTGCATTTTTCTTGTGGGTAATAAAATAATGACATTAAAGTCTTTTACTTTGGCAATATAATTTCTAAAATGTTGTTAGGTGTTTAGAACCGACCGAATTCTGTTCGAGCGCATTAGCACAACCCAAAAGCAGTAGTGCTGTTCCCGTATGTGTCTTTGATATTACTTGTTCCTTCACATTTTACTAGTTTTGTAATAGCAAACACACATGTCCAACACGAAGGAATTTGACATCATTTAAAATTATAGGTCCCTTGCTCTTCTTGAGCAAGGAAGGAGAAAAAAAAAACCTTTTTAAAAAAAATAATTAAAAAGCAAAGGAAATGCAGTCTGGGGGCATAAACTTGTATGTAAAATTGGTATTAATTACAACAAAAATAAAGTTTTATTTCTGGAAAAAAAAGGTTTTGTCACACTTTGTATTAAAAAAGTGTGCAAACTGATTATTCTTGAGAAATACATATATCAAGGTCTTGTCTCTGCTGTGTTTATGTACAGTATGTAAACCTTAACCAGTTTAGTGGTAGTTTTATTCATAGATTTCTACCTTGAGTCTCCCATTCTGAGAGTCACTGACGGCGCCTTCACTGCCAGCGAATGGGACTGAGAGAATTCCAGCGTTCCTACCTTGGAGAACGGTTGGCATGTGCAGATACCATGGTGAAGTGTGAAATATAAAAACTGGAGGTAAATGCAGAGCCCACGCTCAAAGATGCTCATGTAGCTTGTGGGGACTGTTATATAACTTATTTTTTTACTTGGAATATCAGCTCTTTAATCCTGAACAAAACTGAATGTGTGCCTGGTTATTTCTCTGCTCCATCCCTGTACCAGTGCTTGTGTCTGGTGAGGGGGATTCCCCAGGAAACTTCTGGCCTTGCTCTGACCACATGTGAGTGTGGAAGCTCTCCAGGACTGGCTTATGTCACTGTGAGGGCAGAGCACTCCCTTCTTTTATGGGGAAACAGCCTCTGACCTCCATCTGCACTGCCTGCTGGCAGGGCTACAGGACACGGTGCTCTGTGAGCCTTGGAGAACTCTCCCTTCATGCTTAGGAAGGTTAAAGGAGAGCAGCTGGCCTTGGAAGAGCCAGCAGTGAGGTGTGCCTAGAGATGCTGCTCATTCTGGCAGCAGAGGGTCTGCAGATGCTTCACTAAGCCAGCCCTAAGGCAGTGGTTGTGTCAGGTCTCCTGTTGCCGTGTCTCAGCCATCACCTGGTGTTTTCTGCTCCTTGTATTTGCCTCTCCAAATCATGACACCCTCCTCTACCTTTTTTCCCACCTCTTGTTCTCTTTTGTTTTTAAATGCTCTCAGGGCTGAGGTGAGGATGCCTAACCTCTGAATGTCCTGGTGGTGAGCAGTTAGAGGGATTTTCATCCCTGCAGGGTGATGAGGAAGAGGAGAGACTGCCCTGGCAGGTGAGACTCAGGAAGCAGAGAGCAAGAGTCCTCTCCTCTCTGCCTGGCTGCAGCACAGCTTCTGCCTGCTCGGTCTGCTGGGTAACAACTTCCTGCTGCTGTGAAAAAATAATATGGCAGTAAATTCTGAAAGAAGTTTTTTTTTTTTCCCCTTTTGTATGTGGTTGGTTTTTGTGTTCTTCTCCCTGTCTGAATTCTGCTCTCATGAACACTGGACTGTAGCAGATGGTGCTGTAGGAGTGGAAGAAGCCTGGTACTTTCTAGGGAAAGAAATGAAGCTCCTCCTCCCTAGCTTGGGTCTGCACCAGGTGCTCGGAGCTTGGTGCTGCCAAGGAAGGCAGTGAGAGTTCCATTGCTATTCATGATGCAAAATGCCTCTTTTGGGAGAGCTGGGGCCTCACTGTAGTCAGGGTAGCTCAGCAGGGGCAGCTGCCCAGGCAGGCTCTGCAGGATGGTCCTGTCCTGTCCTGGCTGTGACCCCTGTGCCACACACGGGGCCCATGCAGGACCTGCTGGGGGCTCTGCAGCCGCTGTGCCCGGGGGCTGCAGAGCCTCAGCCTCGAGGAGCGGCACCACGGGGCCAGGGTGGAGCCTTGGATAAAGGCCTTGCCTGAGCAAGCCTGAAGGGGGGATTGATTTCCTTTGGCTGCTCTGTGCCGCTCACTTCTGGCTGCAGTAAGAGTCCACTCTGTTGTTTTGGGGTTTTTTTTAACTAGTGAAACAAAGAATGGTGGGAATGCTGCAAGGGCCTCTGTGGCTTTAGAGGGACTTGGCTCCTTCAGAAGGGGTTATGGCATTGCAGCTGCTCCAGGTAAGGCACAAGGCTGTTCCAGGGTACAAACTGTCACTGCAGGCACAGATCTGCATTAAGTTTTTTTTTCTTGTACAGAAACCAGCTTTTGTTATCTGCCACTCATCATAAATGCTGTTCTCCACCTGCTAAGACAGGAGGAAAGGCAATTCAATTCCTGTAATAACCGAGCCAGCCCTGTCTCCCCCTCACTGCCCCTCCCCTGCACTACCCCAGGCACGCCTCTGCCCACAGGAGGAAATATCTCAGTGCTAGAGCTTCCCCCCACACCAGCTGCTGGCAGCCCAGTTAAATAAGCACAGTTATACACTTCTTGCCTATTTATACAATAAGCACTAAGGTTACACTTTATTTACAACTTTTGAAAAATGTACAGTTTCTTACATGGGTTACTTGTGCAAAGTTATACTTTTCAACTAACAGACCAATGTGCACACAAAAGACACTGGAACAGTGGACAACACAATTGCAGGTTCCATCCCACACTGCTGCTTAAGGTTCTGTATCCAAAGGTACAAACTTGCCTTACAAAAAAAGTGACTGGACTTACAAATGTTTTTTTTCAGAATTGAAAAAATACTTCCATAAAACTGAAGGGAACGAACTCAAGCATGCAGCAGTAGCTCACACAAACCACGCCGTCATCTACGAAGAGCAGAAACTGCAGAGACTCGAGTGCCTACCCTGGACTTAATTCAAACTTCCCACAAAACAAAGTTAGATCCCAAACAACTTATCTTTCTCAGCTAAAGATAAGGGACAGGAGAAGGACACTGAAGGAGAGTAATTCCATCACTGGAACAGGTCAGGTTTTACCTCTTCCTTAATGTGGAAGGCCTTTTGCTGAGTACCACAGCTCTGCCTGGTTTTGTCCAGTAATGCCTCGGTGACAGGACTATAGAAACCTACTGACAGTTTCTGTAGGCATGTCCTTTAAAATAGTAATAAAAAAAAAAGGGCTTGTTTCTCACCCTCAGCAAAGATCCAAGTACCACAGCCGTAGTGATTTATGTAGATCTGTACATAAATCTTGCATGTGAAGTGCAGAAGTAACAAGCATTCCAGGGGCTTACTAAATCTTTGAATTGGAATCAATCGAAGTGTTGATTTTTTTAACATGAGTAAAGGAGTTGATAAACCAATACAAAAGGGAAACAAAAGATGATTTCTTCACCCAGTACTTAGAAACGCAGTGGGGTCTAAACCAATAGTAGAGGTGAGTGACCAGCCTGGACACATCAGCACTTTAGTTAATATCAGTTAAAAAATGTGTATGTACATAAACATCCCTTTTATCAAGCTACACATAAGCATCACTGTGTATAACACAATTACAATTAAAAGCTTAGTGTACACTACAGAAATGCACAATACTGCCCTAAGACTGGAGAGGGACCACAGAAAATGAATTCAGCATCAGTAACTCTTTTGCAAGTAACCCAAGTACAGAACGTTTGACTTCAAAGTGGGTGCGTTCTGATGTCCAAGGAGAAGAAGCTTCAGCAAGGGAGGGTGGCAACAGCACAACAGCTATTTTGCTTGCAAAGTAAATGCTAGGAGGAAAAAGATGACTCGGACACTTTGTTTATTTTCCTCATCAACAGAGTGTTCATTTGCATCATCCTGGGTCAACAGTCACGCCAGCTCTGTTCTACTATTGCAGAAACCCGTTTTTCATATTCCCGCTTATTCTCTTGGTATAGCTGAGCTGCCTGGCTGTTTGCTGGGCTGTTCGGATTGGGCTCATCCAATAGGGACTGTGCAAAGAGAAAAACATCCTTAGGCACTGCCAAGAACAGCTCCCCAACACACCCTCTGAACTGCCCACGCTGCTCAGATCAGGGCTGTTAGTCCAGGTGCAGCCCTGCATCCCTGCAGCTGGAAGGCTCTGGAGGCTTTGGCCACCAGTGTCACCCCTGCACAGTGCAGGTGACTTGCTGTGACAGCCAAGCATTGCTGGGGGCCCTGCAGTGACCACCTGAGTCACTGCCTGGCCAGCTTACACCTGGGAGGGATTCACACTTTGCCAATATTGTAGCTGCTACACTGGCTCTTAGGAGAGGGGAGGAAAAGTTTCCTGAGCTGTTTTTGTCAAAGCACCCTAATGTAATTCTGTCTCTTCATGCAGAGTTCTTTTACCTGTATGGATGTTAAGATGGAGGAGACATCATAAGTGGGGCTCCAGCGATTCTGAAGGATATCCAGACATATACTACCGTCTGCATAGACTGGAAAGGGTCAAAAACACAGCTTAAAACACGACTTGTACAGCCACTGGCTTTTCTCCCTAGTACTGCCCACTCCTGAAAACCTATGTACAGACACACTGCAACAGCCCATACTGCAAACAGGCCTCTAGGTAGGAAGCACTGAAGCTCCTCACCAAGAGAAACCTGAAGTATTTAAATTCAACCCCTAGTTATTATCTCACAAACTTCTCTGTGTCATTGCTGCTGTGGAAAATCATGAACAGATTTTAAGGCAAAAAAAAAATTTCAGGTGCCCAGAAGCGAACCAAACAAAGAACACCCACAAATGGTTGTTCACACTCAAGGTTTCCCCATGAAGTCTCTGCAACAGAGTCCAGTCACCTTACTCACAGCAGCTACATGAGAACCTTCCCTCCCTGCACTGTACCCACACTTGCCATGGTGGAAGGTTTCTGGTATTTCTGCACAAAGGCAAGGAACAGCTCTCCAGCCTTTAGCTACCAAGGAAGGGGTTTAATTAAACAATCTTACTGTCACTGGCTATAGCTGGACCCTAACACTACATTTCATGGTGTATCACTCTTACAGGCATTTAGGGGAAGATGACAGCTGCATTCACCGGTGCCACTATGCTATGTCTACAATCCATGCAGACAGAAGTCCAAAGCACTGCTATTTAAGTACAAAACATTCTTCTGTAAGGCTTAACAGGCAGTTCAGTGTCTCACCAGTACTGTGCTGTAACACCTGAAAGGTAAGAGGCTCCTTTTATTGCCCCTTTCTTTTCAAGCCTGAGCACTGCTCACATATCCATCCTCACCAAAACTACACAACCACTGGAACTGTGCTGCCTCATTAGTGGAAACTTTTATTATAAACAGACCTTTTGTACAGCAAGCTATAACAAAAAACATCCCAGCCCTCTCTTCCCCCCCACCAAACCTCCAAGAGAACAGCAAAACTGAACCCAAGCACTGTCTAAGTACTTACCATTTGGATGAAACATTTTAGAGACAAATCTGACAGTAGGTGGCTTATTTGGGTATTCTTCTGTGAATTCTATTGTAAGTTTGAAAGTTCCTGGAGTTGAAAGAGAAATAAAGCAAGCTTTATTCAGCATGAATTTACACAAGGGATGAGTAAGTAGCAGTTCCCCCACAATACACACTGCTCACACAGGCATGATGGACATGGAACACACATTGTGCAATTCCTTCACTCTCGTGGAGTTAATCATTAACACTCCAGTCCCAAACAGCACTGGTACAAGAGTATTTCTTGGGACTGACTTTTATTAAGCCAGTCAAAAGGTTTATGTAGGGAAATAAATCTGCCCTTGGGGTTTTCTTCCAGAGAGCCTAATCCCAGTACACTGTACAAACAACAGCAGTGGGTGTAGAACCATCTGTGTACATAACGTCACTGGGTGAGTCCTATCTATGGAATACACTGTCATAGCAAGGACCTTGTCATTTATTTCCTCTAAATTAAAAAAAGGCACATTCCTCAACAAATGTAAGGTAATCAGGTCCTGCAGAAAAGTAGTATTGAATGCAGCATCCAAATCTGACACTTTCAAATACAAACCTGACCCTTTACTTCACGCTAACTGGTCATCCTTAGTGAGAGGCTGATTGAGCAGAACCAGAAAACTGCAGCTGAGTCTCAATCCAACCATTTCAACAGCCTGCACCAAGGTAAGTTATTTTAGCCCTTCTCCTCAGGCTATGACAATCTGAGAATAAGAAGTCTGTCAAGTAAGCTGCACATATGGATTCAGGGGATCAAGGCCTACTCCTGATTCAGCTCAGTAACCAAGGAACTCTCCCTGCTCCACTGCAGACCACGGGAGCTGCTCCCAGCCACGCTCCCAGCAGGAGCAGCTGCCCCAGAGGCAGCCTGGGATGTTCCTGGTGTGCCCAGAGCTGGAGCAGCTCCACACAAACACACAGCCCTCCTGCAGAAGGACTGCACCTGACACTAAAGCTGGAACAAGCTGCTGCTGGGGTATGTTGCCTTTTTTGAAAGGGCATCTTTATGTATCAGTGATGGATGAATCAGGCTCCCCACATCCCCCCACGCTCAGTGTCCCTCAGTGTTTCCTGTTGGGAGAGAGTTTTCCAGCCCCAATAGAATGAAGTTATTCCTTTGGCTAGCAAACACGTGCCAGTAACTGGTAAGCCAGAGAACAGATTTTGGTTTTTGTTCTTTTTTTTTTTTTCTTTTTCCAGATCAGCAAGGACCTGCAAGATTTCCCAGGGACTCCTTTCTTTATAAGGAGATAAACTGTAACACTGAGTTGCAAGAAATGAAGGTCATTGCTTTGACGTTCCAGTTTGCAAATGAAGACACAGCACAGATGCTTTAGCACTTTCTCTACAGCAGTGGGAAGTCTCAACACCCTAAAAATAAGTTTATGCATGTTTGGTTTTTTTATTAGCAGCCTAACAATGTAACAGCAGAGAGCCAACACTATGCTATCTCACTGTGAAACAAACGAGCCAGAACAGCAGAGTTAGGATTGCTCAAATTGCTGGAAGTCTGCAGTGGGGTTTTCAAGTAGACTCCAGCTTAGTCCAGTGGCACAGAGCCAGCTCTGAGATCAGCCTGAAACACAGGAGTGAGGAACAACTTCTGCCAGCTGCAAACATCAGCCCCTTAGAACCAAATGCTTAGAGATTTGACTCAAGATATTCTCAGCTCTCCCTGCCCCAGTTTGGTTCTCAGGAGCCTCCCCCTGAAGGAGGAGTGACTAAGCAAGCAGTAGGCTGAAAACCAAGCACAAACCACCACACAGGCTCGACAGCAACAGGAGCAGTTTGGTCTCAGAATCTATTTAAAACCACTGAAAGAAAGGGAAGTTATTGTCCCCCAGAGACAGGACAGTGCCACTTTAACACAGATCTGAGCTCACCTGCAGCAATACCCAGCTGGAGTATCTATCTACCTGCTGGGATTTCCAAGGCAGGGCCCAGAGTGGCAATGGCTCTTTGGAAATGCTCCACAGCATGCAAACCCTCACTACTGAGCTTTACTAAAGGGCAAATCCAGAGATGTGATGCACCAAAGTCCAGGGGTCACCCACACTGAAAGCCCACAAAGGCATCACAACACAGTGCTGAGGCCTCCAGGGTCCAGTCCCTTCTGTCACTAACTTTAATGCTTTCAACTGATATTTCTCACAACTTACCCATGACAGACATTTTAAAACCATGAATTATCATATTTACTGTCATTGTTGATTTTGGGATCACCACTAATCTTAGGCAAACATTCTCTTTTCTGCCCTGTACTCACCTTGTTGATCACTCCTGCCTCAGGATTTGAGACCCTGCCACAGCCAGGAGAGGTTTCTGCCCAGCCCCAGCTACTCCAGAGAGCAGAGCCCGTGTCCCTGCAGGGCCCCTCACTGCCACCCCTCCATTCCACTGCCCTAAAAGCAGGGACAGGCTCTGTCACTCCTGCATGAGGATACAGGATCCACATTCCATGAGCAAGGCATAAACCACACACAAGACAGATGCCTTGTATTCTCTGCTCAGCCTCCTGCACAATCCCAGCAAGGAAGGGTACAATGGCTGAGCTACTTAAATCTCTCTGAGCCAGGAATCCTCACTAACCACAGCATCATCATCCAGCCTCAGAGGAACAGCACTGGGACAGCCTGGCTTCCATGGCTGTGCCAGCATCACCACTTCAGATGCCACACACAAAAATTCTTAGAAATATGGTGGAGGGAGGATAAATATCCCCAGGGTCCCACTGCAGACACCTGCAATCGAATCCTCTTGAACCAGAAGATGGAAGTTGTGCTGCTGGTCTAAATTAGTGGTTGCTCCTAAGCTGAGGCAGGCTGCACACCGAGTTGTGAAAACACCCTCCAAGTCTGGGGGTGGAGAAGGAGGGGTATCAGCTGCAGAATGCTGCACAGCAAGTAAACAAATGTGCTTCAACTTCAGGTTTGCAGCCCAGACAAACTACACCACCTCAGAAGCTGCAGGCAGAGAAGGGCCTCACCAGAAGGAGGATAAAGAACAGTAACTCTCACAATGCTGGCAACATTATACCTCTAGAATAACAAACCCCCCAAATTTCACAGGCTACTTTTACAAGAACTAAGTTATCTGAAATTTTACAGTATCACCACAGAGTGAAAGAGCCTAAAAATGAAAAAGAACACCGCCCTGCAAAGACTTACAGAGTTTCAGTGTATCTTTGAGTGACAAGGGCCTGTGCAGCTGCAAAGCCAGTCCCAACTAACATGCTGTAAAAGTAGAATTTCCTTACTCTTACCTGCATGAAGCTGAACTGCATCTGGACTGCACTGCCATGATCTGAACTGTGCTGCTTCACCCACTGAGCGGGAAAGCACAGCTGAGGCACCAGCAAGCCCTATCTGCAGGCTCCACTCAGTGCTTTGTTATCTAGCAAAGTGAGATCCATCCAGGGGGAGCAGATAAGCAGATATCCTGCTGCACAAGCCACATCTGTTTTCCTGAGCACACAGTGGGAAAACACAGCCTGTGCTAAGAAAAGAGCAATCCATCACACCTTGGGGCACACCAGCCCAAGCTGCAGGACAGCAGCAGCAGCCCCGAGCATCTGTCTGAGCCTCAGACTGCTGGGAGTGCAACACGGCCTCAGCATCCAAGATAAAGACTCACTGCTGCCTCAGGAAGCACAGAGGAAATCAATATGTCAGGGCTCTCAAAAGCAGTCCTCAACCTTCTGCAACTAAATGGAAATACATGGAAAAAAAGCCCTCGGAGCATCTGTTAACCACATGCTGAGCTGGAAGAGCCTGAGCATGGCAGGAACCTGCATTCAGCACACTGCAAGGAGACAGCTCTCTGCTCCAAACAGTGAATCACTCTATCAGCAGCACTGCTCCAAGAGCCTGAAGCAGCTCCAGCAACCCCCACAGAAGTTTCAGTGAGCCCTTCTTTAAGGGTTACCACATGAGACAGCAAAACACATTTAGTCTAGCTGCTCTATTATGCAATGCTTTAAGTCCAGGTTCTAAACATCAGCCTGCTGAAGCAGCTACTCCAGCAAATTTCTTAACTAATGAAATACATTAAAAAAAAGTGAGTCTTCAGAGTTTTCTTAGGCCTGAAATATTTGAGGTCTTCAAAACAGTCACAGAGAAATACAGTCTGCAATTCAGAGGCACATCCACAGGTGCCACCTCCACAGATAAACAAAGACAAGGGAGTGAGCCAAGAACAACATAAGAGTTAAGGAATTTTTCCTATGCTTTTGTCATGAGTCATGGAGATCTAAGATTAATTATAGCCTACACTGAAAGTACCTTCAAAAATGCATCACAGATTTCAGTTAGACAGTATTTCATGTCTAACAGGTTTTCACAAGATGCTGAAGTACTCACACAGCATCAGTAAACCTTTCAAAGTCAGTAAGGCCAGAGGGAAACTACAGGTATGTCACCAAGACCTACTCAGTCAGCTTTTAAACTTAAAAAGTCTTTTCAATCCTAAGCCCTGAATGATACCAATTGTAGCATAGCAAAAATAAATGACAAGAAAAAGCCACTCTTCTGAACTTCCTCAGTCATTCAGCCCATTTCCTACTTCAGCTGACTCACATTGGAACTTGCTCACAAAACACTTCCAGCATCAGAAAAACACAGAACTCAAACAAAAGACAACAGTTTTTTGCCAAGTTATTGATGGCTACCCAAACATGAATGTCCCTAAAAACATGATCCAAAGTTCAACAGAAAAGTTTAGGGACCTTTAAAATGACTTATAATAGATATAGGGACTACATACAAGACTGTACAAGCTAAGGGCATGTTTTTTTAAGTGAACACAGCAATCTAAATCTACAACACTTTATGAGAGTAGGATTAGAAAACTAATATTTACAAGAACCAGGCACACACGTGTGTGGTCAGGTGAACATGCACCCACATCCCCCCTCCACCCTCTCCAGGCTCACACCTGTTGCAGAGTCTACGGCAGTGACACCAAGGCCGTGTCAAACCGCAGCATTCACCCCGAAAAGCCAAACACAGCCCCGCACGCCGCACTTACCGTCCTCGAAAGGAGTCCCCTCGGGCCTGGAGAAGGGAAAGCAAAGCACAGCGTTACCCCGCTGGCAGCCCGGCTCCGACCCCCCGGCGGCGGAGCGGCCCCCGCGGCCCGCCGCCCCCTTCCCCGCCGACTCACCCGAAGATGACGGCGTTCCACACCATGATGTTGTTCTCAGAGGGGGCCCCGCTCACCCCGGCCGGGGGATCCTCCTGCAGCCTGCGGGGCACAGGGACGGTGAGCGCGGCTGCGCCCCCGCGCTGCGCAAACGGCGTAACCCGGCCCGGCAGCGGCCACTGCGCAAACGGCGTAACCCGGCCCTGGAGCCGCCGCTGCGCAAATGGCGTAACCCGGCCCTGGAGCCGCCGCTGCGCAAACGGCGTAACCCGGCCCTGGAGCCGCCGCTGCGCAAACGGCGTAACCCGCGGCAGGCAGCGCCGCCCGCGCTACGCAATCAGCGGAGCGCGCCTTGCCCCGCCGCCATGTTGTGCTGCCCCCTCCTCCCCCGGTAGCGCTCGGCCCTTCGTCCTCCTCCTGCCCGCCCGCCCCTTTCCCCTCGGCCCGCGGCCTCGGTACCTCTTGAAGTCCCGCATGAGGCGCCTACGGGCCGGAGTGGACATGGCGGGCTGAGGGTTATAGCTCAGGCATACACTGCCGGAGGGAGCGCCGGGTGCGGCTGAGGTTCGAGCTCCGACTGAGGCGGCGGCGGCGCTGACGGACAGGAGCGATCGCGGCCTCTACCACTACGGCGGGCGCGGGGGGGGAGCCTGGGCTGCACCGACTCCTGCGCCGGCAGCCCGACGGTCCCGGGATGTACCAACGGCGCGGGGAGAGGGGGGCGGAGCCGGATGTGGCTGAGCCCCCGGCCCAGCCTCTACCACCACGGCGGGGGGCGGGGCCTGGGGCGGCACCAACGGCGGCGGAGGGCGGAGTGTGACGCCAGCAGTGGCGTCACGGGGAGGCGGTGGCGCTGCGGGATCAAAACAGTTCAGTGGGGAAAGCGAAGGCCGGGCCCAGGAGCGAGCTGGAGCAGGGAGAGCATTCCCAAATCCCCGGGGCACGCAGGGCTCCCTCACACCTAACGGTGACTGGGGAAGACAAACACCATCACTACAAACATGCCCTCCCTTCCTCCTTCTGCCGCAGATTTCTGTGCTGAGGATGAGGTCCCATGGTCTGGGACATCCCTGGGCTCAGTTGGGCTCAGCTGTCCTGGCTGTGTCCCCTCCCAGCTCCTTGTGCACCCCCAGCCTCTCGCTGCTGGGTGGGCTGAGGAGCAGAGGAGGCTCAGCTCAGGGTAAACCCTGCTCAGCAGTAACAAAAACATCTCTGAGTTATCAGCGCAAATCCAAACCACAGCCCCACACCAGCTACTGCGAAGAAAAGTAACTCCATTGCTGTCAAAACCAGCACAACACTGCATTCTCTGCTTCCCCAGAGAGTGTTTTCAAGGGAAAAATAAGCTTTTTTCTACGTTTCTTTAACAGCTTTTGGAAATAAAGAATCGCTCAGCTGTTGCGTAAAGCTGGCTGAGCTGTGTTTCTCGAGTTTATCCTCACTTGCAATTTCATATAACCCAGCTGTGTGGGGAGGCGGCTGAAGAAAGAGACACGGCAGAAAACGCAGTGACAGAAAGTTAACATTGTTATCAGGCCGCACAGGACCTTCCCCGCTGCACCGGCCTGTGCGGTCAGAACCGTGTGAGCTCTGGCTCCTGGTCAAGAAGCGCTCAGTCCAGTTTTGCCCGGCCTTTAGAGGGGCAGGAGCTCCGGCAGCCGCCGGGCTCTGCGCTCCCCGGAGCCGCCCCGGCGGGCGGGGCCGGGCGCGGGGGCCGGGCCAGGCGGCTCCGGGCCCGCCGCCGCCGCCGCCATGCCCAAGGTGGTGTCGCGCTCCGTGGTGTGCTCCGACACCCGCGACCGCGAGGAGTACGACGATGGGGAGAAGCCGCTGCACGTCTACTACTGCCTGTGCGGGCAGATGGTGCTGGTGCTCGGTGAGCCGGGGACGGGCAGGGGCAGGCCGGGGGGGGCAGGCCGCGGCCCGGCGGCGCGGAGGGCCCGGGAAGGCGGCGGCGGGGTGCGGGTCCGGGGTGTGGGATACGGGTGTGGGTTTGGGATGCGGGTGCAGGTTCGGGATGTGAGGTACCGGGTGTGAGTTGGCGATGCGGGTCCGGGATGTGGGATACGGGTGTGGGTCCGGGATGCGGGGTGGGGATTGCGGTTCCCGTGCGGGTGCCCGCCGGCCCCGCCGCCAGCCCGGCCCTCGCTCCCGCAGATTGCCAGCTGGAGAAGCTGCCGATGCGGCCCCGGGACCGCGCCCGCGTGATGGACGCGGCCAAGCACGCCCACAAGTTCTGCAACGCCGAGGAGGAGGAGAGCGTGTTCCTGCGCAGGTGGGCCCGGCCTCTGCACCCCCGTCCCTCTGAGCCCGGCCCGGGAAGGCGCTGTCCCCCCGCCCGGCCGGGAGCCGCCAGCCCGGCACAGACAGACCCTGTACGGTGTCCGTGTGCTCAAGCGCTGCCTCTCTTCCCCCAGACCCGAAGGCATAGAGCGGCAGTTCAGGAAGAAGTGTGGCAAGTGAGTGACCTTTTTTAGTCTTTTGAGTGATTTTTATAATCTTTTTTATAAGGAAATCATAGGAACCCAGAATCTGGGTTTGCTCTCAGCTGTGCATATTTCTGTTTCCAGGTGTGGACTGCTGCTCTTTTATCAACACCAACAGAAGAATGCTCCTGTGACGTTCATTGTTGATGGTGCTGTGGTCAAATTTGGCCAGGGTTTTGGGAAAACAAACATATATACTCAGAAACAAGAACCTCCTAAAAAGGTGATTTGCTTTAGAGAACAAGGATATCTTTGCTTTTCTAAAGTGACAATAGTTGTGTATAAAATAACTTAATGGTGAGGGGAGAGAAAAGAAAAAGGACCTCTGAACAATAACTCAATTTGGTGTCTTGTCCATGTCTCCCTTAAGTTTCCCTTGACAGTGGTCACTGCTGCTTGAAGTCCTAGCACTAAAGGAGAGCAAAATCAACTCTAATATCTAGACTGTGCCTGATGTTTAGGCTCAGTTAACAGAAAGTTTCCAGTTGTAAGTAGATCAGCTTGGTAGTTTGCACAGTGATTCTCAAATTCTGGCTGACCTACTGTATATCAGTGAGCTTGCTTCTGGTAATGACACCTTTAAGCCCAGAAATCACTGAGCATAATTCCCCTTTACCACCCACAGAGTTCAGGTAATCTTGATGGCTTGCATAAGAAGCCTTAAAACCTTTGGAAGGAGGAAGCAATCCCTACTGGCACAGCTGTCGCCAAGGTTTAACAAAATATTCTTGTTTTTCACCAGGTGATGATGACCAAACGGACCAAAGACATGGGCAAGTTCAGCTCTGTCACAGTGTCCACAATTGATGAAGAGGAGGAGGAGATTGAAGCGGTGAGTTTTGGATGCCCTTAGTGGGCAGAGGCAGCAGTGGTGTCACTGTTTGGATGAGATGTTGTTGCTCTGGGGTTTGCTGGTGCAAGGTGACGTGTGTCTGTTTCAGAGGGAGATTGCAGACTCATATGCACAGAATGCAAAAGTGATTGAGAAGCAGCTGGAACGCAAAGGCATGAGCAAGAAAAGGCTACAAGAGTTGGTGAGTTTTTCTTTGGTGCTGAACACAAAGCTCTGAGAGGTGTTGGCTTTGTACACAAAAGCTGTCTTGCAGATCAGACTGCAAGTGTGGAGAGGTCCTGGTATAGTCACAGGCAGCTTGCAGCTTTGTGGGGATGAGATTTCCTTTACAGGTTTTATAAAGATGTTCTTGTCCCCCTGAATTTAAAATTGCATGCCACTGCCTGGAGAGCTAACTGAAGAGCAGCCAGCAGAGTGCCTGCAGGGAGGCTTCCTGTGACCTGCTGGATAAGGACCAAGGGAAGGGGACATCAGGCCATGGCTTTGCCAGCCTGTGCTCCCATGCCTGCTTGGCAGAGCAGGTCATTGCCATGAGGCTCCTGGGCAGGATCTGCACTCAGCTGCTGCTGCAAGGGGCACTCAGAGAATGAATGGCAAGGACATCACAACTGATCTTAGCTCCTGTGATAGGAGGGGAGTAGATGGAAAGGGGGAGGAAATGTGCAGCTTCCACCTGAGGATAGAAAGTATGAAATTGCCTCTTGGGCTTTTTACAATTTTAAAGATGGCCCTTGTTTTGAACACATCTGCAAAACACTTGAGCTACTCTTGCTCCTGGTTTTAGAACTGAAAAATTTGCTTGGTCAGACAAGAAGAGCAGACTTGATTGGAGCACTGAAGGGAAAATTATCCAGACATGATTTAATTCTACCTTAATTTTCCTGTTCAGGCTGAGTTGGAAGCCAAGAAAGCCAAGATGAAGGGAACCCTGATTGATAACCAGTTCAAATGAAATGCTGTGTATCTGCTGGGTGTTTGGAGACAGGAGAAAACTGCCAAGAGCTATCACAGTTCTGTCAACAAAGCAGAAGTAACAGACAACGTTCAAGAGTTGCACTGTGCTGCAGCCAGCTTGGAGGATGGGAATCTCTCTGGATCCTCTGTGTACCAGTCTTAACTCCAATGGCACTGGAGGCTTTCAAATGTGTTTCCTTGAATACATTAGGACAACAGGTACAACAAAGAAATCCTTACAAAAGGAAGCTCTATGCCTGTTGTTCATTTTAAACATATCCAAAAGGTGCAGCAGCCTGTGCCATGCCACTCCAGCATGGTCTGGAACAACAGGGATGCAAAGCTTGGGCCTGGTGCTGCTGCTCACCCTGAGCTGCCAGCACAGACTGGGCTGCTGCACTGCAGTCTCAGCTCCTGCTGAACATCACAAGGCTGCAGTTGTACAGACACACACCAGAGTGGAAAATCCAAGCCTGTTTTAAACTCTTGTAAATAAAAACTGCTACTAATGAGTTCAAATATATGTTTGGAAGTTACTGATACAGCCAGTGATCATTAAAGAATACATCTGCACATCTGAAGTAGCCCATTGGGCAAAACAGTATCAGTATTTGGAGTTGTGAAATGTGAAGGAAAAATTGTTTTGAATGTACTGACCACTAAGGCCTTGTATGGACAACATTACACACCAGTTTTTAAAGTACCTTGTTTGGGTAATGGTACTTTGTGCCTCTTGCATGATGTAATGACAGTGCTCTCTAGCCCATGTCTTCATTGCTCTACTTTGAATTAAATATCATTACAGATATATTAAATATATTACAGATTTGAACTAAAAATATCTCTCCTGAGATATTCTTGCTCTACCAAGTAAATGCACCATAAAATGCAAGCAATGAACAAGATGCTTCCATCTTCCACAATTATTATGGAAAACTTCCTATAATAACTATAATTCCTAAAGATTTTCCATCTGGCTTTATAGCCCTGACTGGCAAAACTCCAATCTGTGTACCTAAGATCTATCCTCTCTTTCTCAGGAAAACAAGGAGTAAAAGAAGGAGTGAACTCTGCCCAGAGCTAGCAGAGATGGGTTGGTAGATCCTGGGACAATTTAATGCCAGCATGGTAAGCAGGTGTTCACATTCACTCACCCAGTGCTGATCTTGTTCCCTGCTCATCACCTGCTGATCTGGAGCCTATTTCCAGAAGCCGTGGTGGTGTGCAGTACTCGGGAAGGGCAGGAGCTGTGTGGGTACACAAAGCCCTTCCCCAGTGTGGTAGCACAGTCCAGCCAGGTGAGGGCCTCAGGCTTCCTCTGGGAGCGATCCAAGCCTGGGGGAACTGCAGGTCACTCTCTCTAACAATTCACACTTTTTTTCCCAAGCAAGAGTAAAAGACTGACATCTGGAAATAGGTTTTGAACCATGTGAGAGGTGCTGGGATGCAGATGCTGAGTTTCCAGTTGTCCAAGGATGAAGTGTGGTCTTGCTTCAAGTAACACCAGAACAACAAGCTGGCTTGGGGATGGTGGCATTTATTGTCAGGGTTAAGGCTGGGAGGGACAAAAGCTGAGGATGGGCTGTGAAGGGGCTGCCAGGTGGGGATAAGACCATCTCTGAAATTTGCTGAGGCACAAAGAAAATCTGGTGAGTGCCCCAGCTCAGCACAAGTTGTCCAAAGTAGCTGTTACCAACTGCCATCAACTCCCTCAGCTGCCTCCTGCAGCCTTGTGACAGCACAGGCTTCTGGAAGGACAGTCCATGTTCAATCAGTGTTTGTCATTCTTGTCATTGGAAATCTGCCAAGTTTGGCTTAGGACTGGTGCATGGACCCAGTCAGAAATGGGAGTACCTTGCATCTTCTGAGGTGCTCTTGATACACTCTAGTTATTCAGGCCATGACTGAGACAGCTACAACACAGAGAATCTGATCTAATACATTATTATGTATTTCTTCAACTGGAGCTAGTTCACAACAGTGTAAATCAAGTTGGGTTTTTCATTTCTAGATTTAAATGAATTAAAATATATTAGCTGACTGTAGCAACAGGAAGCAGGGTCACCAAGTTGCAACAATTGATGAAGTGTCCTGTTAAAATAGATAAAACCAGCTGTCCTGCAGGGTTTCCCACAGCCTGGTAGCAAATGGCAATCTGTAGCAGAGTTCAGACCAAAGAAAAGTCAGATTTCATGTTACAGTCAGATATGTAAGTCAACATTTGTTTTTATAAGTCTGTAGATACAGGTAAGTGATAGATTTGTTTAACTGAGCATCATATTGTATGTAAGAACTTTTCTAGATGCAGAGATATCACAAAATGTGAAATAAAAGTGAAGGAGGGATTCTGTTCCAAAAGTAATGGCACACATGGACAGACTTACCTTACAGTATTTCATGACTTACTTCAGACCAGTTTCCAAGCACCTTCACAAAACTCTGGTCTGATTTACGGTGTCAGAAGAGTTCTGGATGTAACAATGCTGCCTGGCTCCCAATAACCTGTACAAAACCTCCACACAATTTGTAAACACTCAAGAGAAGTGGTAACAGTGAATCCAACCTCCTCCCTGTTATCACAGCTGTGCCTGGGGAGCAGCATTGGAGTGAGGGGAAGTTTTAGCCTCAACCCTTACAGCTCTCCCTGTGCTCCATGTTTGTGCCATTTCACTCAGTGCAGGTGGCTTGCTCTGACTCCCTGGGCTGTTGTATTGATAAATGCACATTGATAAATACACACAATGTGTATGACAAAGTGATCAGCCTGGCAGCAGCACTAACTGATCAGCCTGAATCTCAGTCTCAGCTTTTGCTGGTGCTATTATCCTAAAGAGGCCATGGGGCTTTGCCACATCCAGGCATTTTAAAAGTACAAATTTATGGGCTTGTTATAAAGGCTCCATGGCTGGGCTCCAAGGATGGAATGGAAGCCTTGTAACTCCCTGCTGAGGAATCCTTATGACCCTGGCTGGCCACAGCAGCCTGGGGTTTTGGGTAGATTTCAAGGAACAAGTGGCCAATCTCTCTTTTGTTGTCAGCCAGAAAAACTCCATCCCCACGGCAGCAGCCAGGGCTGTAACTCCTGTCAATCCCAGCAGGATCAGAAAGCAACAACCAGCAAAGCACTGGAGGGATGACACCTCCCAGAACCTCCCTGGTGCTGCCAGTCTTGCTGTGGGGTCTTGGCAGGTCCTGAGGACTCCTTGTTCCCAAAACCACCCCCAGCAGCTGGGTATGGCTGTAGGGTGTGCAGAGCTGGGGCTGTGTCCTTGCAGGCATGTGACACAGCTCTGTCCCCACAGCCAGGCCCCCATGCAGTGCTTTGGGCAGCTGATGGGGCCACCCTGCATGGCTGGGCACTGGCAGGACAATCCCACTGGGAACTGTGATTTTACCCTGCAGGACAAAGCCTCTTGCCCTGCCCCTCTGCACCAGACCCTGCCAGCCATGCAGGCAGCACATGAAGGATGCTGGGGCAAGGGTGACAAGGGTGACAATGACACAGAGGCAGGGGCACTCCTGGCTCCATCCAAAGCCCAGAGACACAGCCTGGAGTGACCCAACAATTGCTGAAGGGGACAGTGGAGTGGGTGAGCTGGCACTCTGGTCTTTTACAAGTCAAGTCCTCGGGGTGGGATGTTCTTCACTGCAAGACTCAGCACACAGGCAGGCACAGCCCAGCTGGGACAGGCTGGTGCACACTGAACCATCCCAGCCATCCCACACCAGTCACCAGCTGCCCCAGGCACTGACAAGTGTGTCACACGATCCCCTGCACAGCTCTGCTGCGTCAACACCTCCTAAGCCTGGATTTATGGCTGCTGGGCCAGGGCTGAGGCAGAGGCAGCACTACAGGCATTCACCATCCCTGTTCACCTGCAAAGGAGTTGCTGCACCAGGCTGGACACAGCTGCTGTGCAGGAAATCACAAGGTGTGGGATTGTTCAGCCCTTCCCACAGGAGAATCACACTAAAAAGGAAAATCCACCCCATCCATGTCATTCTTGGGGCAGCACAGCCCAGAGGACAAAATGCAGGGTTGGAGGGACTGCACTCAGCTTGCTGCCTTGCCACTGGTGGGCCCCAGTCCTTTTCTCATGCCTCAGTTTCCCCACAAGAACAAAGCCCTTAATCCCTGCACACTGTGCTCCTGTGGCAGGCAACAGCAGCAGCTGAACTCCCAGCCTGGTCCCCAGGAGGGGCAGTTCAAGCCCCAGAAGGCCTACCAGGCTGTAGTACCCAACAGTGGAGTGCAGGAAAACCCCTTGTGGGCTCTGCCCTGCATCTCCCACCTGCCAGAGCTAAAAAAGCTGTGAAACACATTCTTGTTTCCTGAATCCCCAAAGCACTCAATAGGGCAGGTAGCTAAAACCCATTTCACTCAGTGCCAGCCCTGCACCCCAAGTCCAGTGCACAGTCTGTAGGTCTTAGGGATGGCCCAGCTCAGCTCCTTTGCAGCCTGGCACAAGAGCCCAGCTCAGTGCCTCAGTCACCCACCACTGTGTGCAGGAAGAAATGATGCACTTACCTTACTGTGCCAATGGCCTGGCCATGCAACCCCTGTGGAGGAAAGGACAGGAAAGGATGCCCCATGCTCAGCATTTCAGAACAGCCCTCGAAATCCAGGAGAGCTTAGCAGCAGGAGGCTGAGAGCCCTTACTTAACAAGCTGGCACTTGTACAACAGGAGAGGGCTCCCTGTAAAGCTGCCCCGTGGCACGGTCCCCTGGCAGGCTGCTGCCTGTGCCCAGCACTGCCCACTGCTGTGGCATTGCTCACATCTCACCTGTACAGCCTGTTTCATTTCCACAGCAGGCACTGGGGGATCTCACTCTGCAGCAACAGGGGCAGTTGAAACCATCGGCAAGGACAGTGGCCCAGCTGTGAGGCACAGGACTGGCTCCCATCAGGAAAGCCCCTGCCCACTCACAGGGACCCTGGCAAGCCAAGCCCACCTGCAGCAGGAAGGTGCTGTGCTCTCATGCCTGGCTGCCCTGCTCAGATTCCAACAATAAAACCAACTCTCACCCTTTGCAACACAAGGTCTTGTTTAGCTGCCTTGGGCAGTGGCTGAGATTGGTTTCAGTGATTGAAATCAACTGCTTTGAGCAGGCCTGGGCAGCCAGAAAGGACCAAAGGCATGGTGGAAGTGCCTCACTTGCTGATCTGAAGGGCAGAAGACCAGGAGAGCCTCCCCTGACCACTCCAGATCCCCAGGCAGAAACCAGGCAGCTTTGCTGGAGTGACCCACAGACCTACAGAGACATCTGGGTAAAGGTCACACCACACACCTTCCCCCAACTTGCAGTTTTCCCCACACTGTCCCAGCAGCATAAAGGAATTTTCCCCTTCCCCTGGAATTTTGAGCCTTAAGTTCCAGGGGTAGGGAATGAGCTGGGAATGCACCTCCCTGCCTAGCAAGCACAGCTGGTACAGAAGCTGTCTCTGCTCAGCTGCTGCACCCCCACAGCACAGCACAGCACCCTCTGGGAGAGCAAGGCTAGCCAGGGAAGCTGCAGCAATTACCTGCCCTTGTGTCCTCTGGCTACCTCCATGCCCAGTTAGGGAGCTCAGCTCCTAAGGCAAAGAACATGATGCTCTGCTCCTCCAGGGAGCAGGAAACACCCCCTGAGACATTCCTCCAGCCTCCCAGGCATTCAGTGCCATAGGGAGTGCTGTGCTTTACAGACAGTTTAGGCACTTGGCACCATCAAAATCAGGTTTCACGAGCTCCAAGGAGCAGACAGGCCAGAGGCAGGACTGTGGCACACACTCAGTCCATCAGCTCTGGTTTGTGGAGGCTCAGGGAGGTCAGCTGGGTGAGCCCTTCAGAGCTGCCAGTCCCATTCCAGCCTGCACCACTGGCTTCCCCTGGGGAGGAAACACTACCCAGCTCCCTTGGCAGCCTGCACTGTGTTTACCTGCCAGCACTTAGCAGGTACCAAGGCTTGCAGGATGAAGGTGGCTCATCTTACTCCTTCTCTACAACTGCTGAGCCTCCCAACCCCCTCATACTTCAACTGCTGTAAGAACAAACATGAGATGAGGAAAATTGGTTTCAGATTTTTATTTCTCTGTACTTTTTAAGCAGGAGTGACTGAAATAGAAACCATCATGAGTCCCATCAGGGGGAATAGTTTGATAAAGACAGGGCAAGCAGTCACCCCTGCCCCATGCCAACCTGTACAAACATCAGCTGCCACTGTTTAGTAACTAGATGGTTTTCAAACAAGTCCATGAACAGTCATAGACTACATAGAACAACATGCCAGTTCACAACAGGAAACAACTTATGTATACTTCTTGATTTCATCATACAGGACTAAGACAAAAGCACCACCCATTCCTCGGAGAACGTTTGACCATGCACCTTTGAAAAAGGCCTTGGAGCCCTCATCCCGGGCAATCTTCCGCCAGCAGTCAACAGTGCCAGAGTACATTATGTCAGCTGCAGGAGACAGACAGCTTCAGGAACTGGGTGCCCACAACCCCCAACATCCAAGTCAGAAACAGCCTCGTGTATCTACTGGCTTTACAACCTTAAGTGCATCCCATTTCTTGGGTGACTTTCTCCAATAGCACATCAGAGAACGAGACTGCCCAGGAGAGATGGTGCTGCTGCTGCATTGTCTCTGGGAGACACTGCAAGGACCAGTTCAAGCAGAACACAGCAACTCCTTGCTTTGACAGCAACACTTCCAAACCCAAAAGCTATTGCACAGTTGGCCAGGCTGTGCCTGCTATGGAGGCTGTCTTTTCTTGTCCCAGAGACACTGGCTTGCAACATCCAAAGGTGAGTTCTGCTGTTCCTACCTACTGGCATATACCTGACTTGTGCATGCCACCTTACAGGTGTGCTGTATGACCCATTCATGCCCCTTCCTGTCACCTCCTTCTGCAGCCCTGCTTACCAGAGATGAGGATATCTACACAGGCTGATGTACGCCAAGCCATTCTGCCTTCCCTTCAGCTCCACCACCAGCTATGGACTCAGGGATGCCCAGTAACTCTTACACAGGAGGAGAAACTCACCTCCTTTCCGGCCAGACTGCATCATCATGCGACGACGAACCGTGTCAAACGGGTAGGAGACCAAACCGGCCACAGCGGTGACGGTCTGAGCAATCATCCAGCTGACAACAATGTGGGTGTTTTTTGGGTCTGGAAGCATGCCTGCAGGAGAGAGGCTTTGATGAGAACGGCAGGTAAGCCACCAGCACTACAGAAATGCACTTCAGGCCTGCCGCAGCCCAGCATCTCCGTTTTTGTGCCGTTTGGGTCAACCTACCCTTGGCGGTGTCGTAGATGCCGAAGTAGGCGGCTCTGTAGATGATGATGCCCTGGACAGAGACACTGAAGCCCTGGTACAGGCCCCGAAGGCCATCTGAGCGGAAGATTTTGACCAGGCAGTCACCGAGCCCACTGAACTCCCGGTCGGCCCCGGCTTTACCCACATCCGCTGCCAGGCGGGTTCGGGCAAAGTCAAGGGGGTACACGAAGCACAGGGAGGTGGCGCCGGCGGCACCCCCGGATGCCAGGTTACCGGCGAAGTACCGCCAGAACTGGGTTCGCTTGTCCACGCCGCCCAGGAAAATCTCCTTGTACTTATCCTTGAAAGCGAAGTTGAGGGCCTGGGTGGGGAAGTACCGGATCACATTGGCCAGGTTGCCGCGCCAAAAGGAGAGGATGCCCTGCTCGCGCGGGATGCGCACCACGCAGTCGATGATGCCCTTGTACTGCTTGTCGGCGGCGATCTGCTTGCTGGCGTGCTGCACCTGCAGGGGCCGAGACGCCGCCGTCAGCGCCGCTCCCCGCGAGCCCCCGGCCCACCGCCGCCCCCCCTCTCCTTGCGGCGACCTCGGCACGGCCCCGGCCGCCGGCGCTCACCTGCAGCAGCAGCTTGACCCTCTCGATGGGGGCGACGGCGGTCTTGGAGATGGCGGCCGCCACCCCGCCGGCGAGGAAATCCTTGGCGAAGGACACGGCCGCATCGGTCATGGCGGGAGCGGCGGGAGCGGGAGGCGATGCCGGGCGAAGGAGGCGGGAGGCGGCGCTGAGGGGGCGCCGCAATGGCCGTTAATATAGGGGCTGGGCGCGAGCGTGGGCGGGGCGCGCGTCCCGCTCGCCCATTGGCTGCGCCAGGGGGCGTGGCCGCCGCAGGGGGACGGGGCTGCCGTTGGAACTGGTCGGGGGCACATGGCCGCGGTGAGGGGAGCGGGAGCACGGGGAGCCCGGCATGGGGCACACCGGGACGGGGCACACCGGGACGGGACATCCCGGGACGGGACATCCCGGGACGGGACATCACGGGATGGAGCACGCCGCGACAGGACATCCCGGGATGGAGCACACCGGGACGAAACAGCCCGGGATGGAGCACACTGGGACGGGACATCCCCGGATGGGGCACACCGGGACGGGACATCCCGGGATGGAGGATGCCGGGATAAAGCACGCCGGGACGCGGCATCACGGCATGGAGGATCCCACCAGCACCGCGGGCAGGACACGGATGCGGCCCCGGCCCGGTCACACCGCCTGTCCCTATCCCTACCCCGGGCACAGCACAGAGCGGTGACGGGGCCATCCCAGTGCCATGGCGAGAGCAGCCGGGCTCAGCACAGCTGGAGCGGGGCGGGCTCTGGGGCTGCCTCATCCATGGACACGCTGAGGCCCCGCTGTCAGCCCTCGGGATGCTGCCACCCGCACACAGGGTGACAGTGACCGAGCTCCCTGTGCAGCCCTAGCGCCGAACTCAGCTGAGATGCTCGGCACAGCCCGGCGGTACCACCCGCCCCCAGCACACAGCGGCAGCCAAACCTCACTCCAGCACAACTTCACCTGTCCCAGAGTTTATCCCTGCTGTTGACTGGTTCTTCACGGTTATACACCATTGCACATGCTAGTGATCCACTGATGAAGGTGACAGTGACATCTTAAATGTTTTAGTGCTGCCTTTTGGGGATTTGTCACGTGTATTTGTGATTACAAAGGACAGGCTTGGCTGATAAAAGGTTAGTTAGTGCCTGATAGGTCGTAGGAGTGCACTACAATACAAAGGTGGTAGCAGCACATCAGAAACAAGTTAGAGATAACTTTTTGACTCACTTGACTCTTACAAGGTTTGAAGGGTTGATCAGACATTCATATGTACCCATTCAATATTTAAAATCTATTTAGAAATACAGTGTTAGTAAAAAACATACAGGTATGCTTGGACAAGGCAAGAAATCCTTTCCTCCCCAACATGCTTACAATTCCCACCTCCACATGCATACATGTCCAGTAAGTCTCAGTATTATTACCTGTACTGTGCCCACGGGAAAAGTGAGGCACAGGGAAATAAACATCATCACTAGGCAGGTTGATCAGAACCAAAAGCACTTACAGCCTCAGTGTGATGCATGAGCCACCAGATCTGCTCTCCACCATCCTAATGTTTTGCTTTCTATGCCTGCATTTCTTTGCTGAGAAAAAAAATCAGTATGAAGCACCAGTGCAGCAGAACAGACAAAGCCCATTAAGAGAGGCACTGCAAGACTTCAGCTGTAAGATACATCAACAATCAGTTCTAGGTGCAAGTCAGGCCTTAAGTTATCCCAAATCTTTCTGCAAGTTTCTCTCCACAGTTACAGACTGTTCCTGCATGGATTTGCCAATGCCTCATCCTGCTGTGACATGTTCTAACCAAGCACTTTCTGAGATTTATTTATTTTCACCCATCAGGGATTACAAACAGTGCAAAAACACAGCTGAGGAGCTGTGTAAAGCAGCAAAGGCTGTGCTGAGCCCAGGCTCAGTATGCACATACCTTTGGAGCTGCTGTGATTCCTGTGCTGCCAGGGGCACAGCCAGCTTCCCACATGGACACGGGGTTTGGGGTTTCTATCAGAAGGCACTGGGATGGGGCTGCTCCATAGCTGAACTTCTACACAGGAACTGGAGCAACACCATGGCTCCTCAGGTATCACACTAACATCAAAGGTGATCTTTAGTTGTCCAAAAGCTCCCAAGAGGCCCATCTGTGGCAGTGGCACTGGCAGTACCCTGGTGCTCTTGCAGAGGTTCCTAGCACAGGACCTGTGTGCAGCCCCTGGAGCACAGGGTTCAGGGGATCAGTCACAGCTGGTGTGCATGGTGCTATTCTCTGTGCAAGTTCAGGGCAGCATAGCAGGCTTAGGTCTGTGCACTGGAACTCAAAAGTGGTTTAATAAAAAAATAGAGCTTTAAAAGTAGATAAACAACATGACAGAGTTTGTGGCTCTGAAATATCTAACACATTTAAGAACTGCATTTTCAAGAAAATATTTCAGTTAGAGGACTTCAGGAAATTATTTTTCAAAGTGTGAAGTAATTCACATACATGCAGTAACAATGCACGAGAAAGGGAAGAATATTTTTGAGTATGCACTTGAGTTTGCAGGATTGTCATTCCAGTGTATTACAGTCCATTTTGCACATTACAGTTCTGTCTTAGCAAAAGCACAGTTGCAGCAGCATCTTTATGCTGGAGATTCAGACAAAAATATTATTCTCAAGTACATCTCAAAAACTAAGGAGTGGATTTGGGAGTGTGACTGAACTAATTCTGACTCTCTAGAATGCCATGTCCACACAGTATCACTAAGAAACATGGAGATTTCAGTAGAAATTCTTGCATGTTGCATGTATTTTATTCTGTTTTGTTATTTTTGGCTGACTTGGTATCTCAGATTGCTTTAAGAAAATCCATTTTCTCAATGCTTTTGGAGATAATTTATACTCCCATGTCTATTCTCTTGCCTTTCTGCACCTGGTTTAATCTCAAATGGCTATTCAGTTTTAAAAAGCACCTAAAACAATGCCATTTCAAGTTCAGTAGTACAGAGTTTTCAAACTAGTTGCATCTTTCCTCTTCAGTATGTGCTTGCCAGACATATTCTTTAAATCCATTCAGCAAATACAATACAGATTTATTTTTTCCTGTCATAGGTCCACTGAAATGTCAGTACCTGTAGCTCAGCATGTCTTTCTTGCAAAGGTGTTTCTGTATCTGCAGTGGACACTCTGATGTCAGTTTTCAAGTGCTGATTTCCTCGGCTCAAAATTTTCTCTTCGGAGGAGCTTTAATTCTCTCAGTTCTTGTGGGTGTAAGCTCTGGTCAACACCAGGTGTTAGCTTGTAATTTAAAGGAGATTGAATATAACCATTTCTGTAGAGACAAACCCGCTTGCAGAATTCAAAGGTGCTGAACATAACACCGAAGTATGGCACAATCTGAGAAAAAAACAATATAAGAAAAAAAATTAGACTCACTAGCAGCATCCATAGCTTAGATGTTTTAAAAAAAGGGAACTTCTAGTACTTCAGATCTGATCTAATAATAGACATTGTCCTCATTTATATAAAATCAGTCTCATCTCAAGCTATGCTGGCAGCTGCAATGTGCTAAAAGTAGGAGTTTATTGTTGTTACATAACTAATTATAGCAATATTGTGAGGAAGAAGGTCTATGCTACCCAAGAGATTACCAGAACTTGTCAAATATCCAAGTACATCCTAAACAATCTCAGCAAATCCTGGCAGGAAATGTGGACTTTATTCCACATACACTGGAGTGACTCCACAATTTTCTTCTTTTGCCCCATGCAGAACCAGCAGCTCCAGGGCCACTGGCTTTGTATCAGCCAAGGTAAGGCAGTCACAGGCAGGCTACCACAATCAATCCTACTGTCACTCAATTAGCACTCATTAGCTGACCTGTAGTACTCTATGTAGGTAATCCTCATCACAGCACTGTAAAACGTATTTATGTAAATTAAATTACCTACTGTTTAAGCTACCATGCTTTATTTCATGTTTTCAACTCAGCAAAGGCTGCAGTAACTGATACACATGCATTAAACAGCTGGCTGAAAGCACTGCTTTGGACTTCTGGCCAAGTGGCTTACACAAGCACACCTTTTTTACAGCTCACTACATGTCAATGACTGGAGCTCAGGTCAGAGGGAGACCTTGTTTAGCTGCCCTAAGTGGATTGCTTGCAATCCCCCATCCACTGCACACCTTGTGTGCTAGGAGCACCCCCTTCTTCAGAGATACTGAAATGAACTTTCAGGTGGTGACACCTAGAAGCCAAGCTTGGATTTGGGGAAATACAACCAAACCAAGTTCCAAAGCTGGTTTATAACCTGTCTTGTCACTGATTCTGTCATCTATAAGCTACTAAATACAAAGGTATGTCATAAGCTTTCTATCCCCAACTGCCCAAAACTGTCTTGATTCCCTCAGTATAGTATTTAACTGGGATGAAAGCAAAACCTCACCTTGAGCAGACTGGGTGTGAGTCCTCTCCAAAGTCCAAGCACACCTTTGTGCTTCACGGTCTGCCGGAAGCAGTCAGCCATGCCAGTGAAATGGACATCAACTCCTCCATAGTGGGGAAGCCAAGGGCTCTGGGCCTGTCAAGAGACACCAGAGGGGTTTAGAACAAGCAGAGAAAACCAAAGTAATTCATTATTTTCTCCATCCTGCTATATAAGGAAGAGTCAACACCAGGTTTCAACAGATAGATCTGGATTCGTCCCAAAAGTATCTAATTTGCATTAAAATTTAAATTAAAAAGGGAAAGAACTCACTCTATGATAGGTATGGAAGTGAATAGCAATTTCACACAGTGCCTCCTTTTGTACCATGTCACTACTGGAAATAAATCCCACCCTTTTGAGGACAAACCATCTGAACCAGAGGCACATATCCCATTGGCCCCATGCCAGCTGCTCAGGTCCAGGTAGAGACATTTCCCACTCCTGGCAGTGAAGCACCATGAGAGGGAAGGTTGGAGCCACACTGCCTTCCTGTAACTCAGATCAAACCAGCTGAGCTGTCTCTGGCTGCTGAGGCTGTTCTGCACTGTGACAAGCAGGAGCTACAGGCTGAGGAGCAGCAGCCCAGCAGAAATGGAATTTCTGGAGATTTCATCCAGGCTGTTTGGGCCCTCCAGGGGCTGCAGGGGAGCAGTTGGTGCCCCTGCTCCCACATCCATGTGCTCAGCTGATAAGGACTAGCTAAAGTTACCTGGGGAGAATCCCATGGGCTGGCAGCTGAACTTCCAACTGCAGTACAGTGTCTGTTCACATGGAACAAGTGTAGTTGGTCATTTTTAACAGCTAAATCCTTTCTTCATTAATCTCCTACTGCGTTAGCACAGACAGGATAACCTGACCTTGAATAATCCCATCCTCATCCATCTGTGCACATGCAGCCATGGATTTATTTTGCATTGACAAATCAGGGTTTCAATCAAGCACATGGCAAGTGACACTTAAGTGTCAGAGGCCCCAGGACACAGACTGATGCATTGCAAACTGATCATCCAAAGGTAGAAGTTTGATAAAACTGGGCTTGTACAGTTAATTGATGGATGGATATGGGCATCATGACCCCCACAATGATCTGAAACACCACATAGTGCAGGGATTTTTCACTCCTTCTCTAGACTAGCCTGTAGCTCCTAAGAGTTGCTAAGCCTATGACAAGCCTCATCAACTGACAAGTGATGGTGAGATTTTCTAGGTGCCTTAGCTATAGCATTTCAAGTACTTGGCAAGTGAGATGCTGGAAAGGCAAACAGATCAAAACTCACACTCTACACACATAAGAGAAATTGTTAATCAAATAGTTATGGTCAAATCTACTGTTAAAATTTAAAGGCTGAAAAAAACCCCTGATAATCCCCCCACAAAGGGCACGTCTTCTTTGTCTAAAAAAGCCACAGATTATAATTTTTTTCTCTTTTTTTTCCTGCCTGATTGAAATGCATGTGAAATACCTCTTATGGCAGGTAACAGGTAAAAACCTTCTGCACAAAGACTTTAATATCTGTACTGCAGAAGGTGCTGAGTGCTCAAACTGAGACTCCAGGAACCAGTTCCATAAGAATGGTGATATTAGCACCAGCAATGCTTAGAAGAAAACTGAAATGATTAAAGTACCCTAAAAATGCAACGGCAGTCATAGGAGAACTGGATTCAAAACCCTGTTCTGCTTTCTGGACTGTCAGTTTCCACAAGTTTTTTTTTTTTTTTTTTGTAAATGAAGTTATGAGCAGCCAAGCAGAAACGAAAGACAGGTTTCTAAAATGTTTCCAGAACACAAGAATGCCATTAACATGTGATTCTCTTCCTTTTTCAGTCCCTTTGTGGTAGGCAGGGCATGGCCTGCCAGAATTTAATTGTGTGAGTTTGACTTAATTCCCTTCATTACTGCAAAGGCACAGATCAAAGGGTTGATTACAGGACTCCTGCCGGCAACACCAAAAGAAGTGACAAGCACAGTGCAGGTTTCAGTAACAGTAAACACCTCCAGAAGGCAGTTTAAAAGAAACAGGTAAGTCAAGCCCCTAGATTTCCCATAGACACTGACCTTTTAAGAGATTTACTGAAATTATTTATAGTACCATTCCCCATAGATAAAGTTGTTTCTAAGATTTCAGTCTGTGGAGTAAAGTATGTGCTGCCAGCCTTTCTGCTTTACAGGAGCTGTATGCTTCTAGGACCCTACACACAGTAATTAAATAACAATTGTTCACAGAATCTCAGAATCACCTCCTGCAAGCGGAAAACTAAAAACTGTATCAGTGTTGTAGTTAAAATTTCAGTATTTTGGAACATAGCTAAATGAAGTTAAAATGCATTAATAAAAGAATAATGCGGCAAATGTGTTTCACTTGGCACTGTTGTTCATGAAAAAGAGTAGGTGAGGGTTTTGGTGGTTCATCTAAGCATGTCTGCCACACTGCAACCCTCACAGCCACCCTACGGCACCAGAGCCAGAAAGTGGAAGGAACAAAACAGACCAAACTGGTTTTTCCAACTCTTTTGCAGAAACCTAGCATGACATACAAATCAAACAGCTAATCTCATCCCCAAAAGGTCAGATTTGTGACAGAGAATTCAATGCACCTCAAAGCAGCTGGAATTCCTTGCTTTTGACACCCCTTGACACTAAGGTTTCCATACAGCAACCCATTCTCTTTTGAAGACTTCCTTCCTCCCAGCTGCAGCTGTCTCAAACTGCAGAGGGCTGGGACACAGCTCCCTGTGCTGGTAACAGGGAGCCAAGGGGTTACTCACAGTAGGAGCAGGGCTAAGTTGCTTCTCTTTTCACCTCTGATGGACAGTGGGCTCTCTAAATGATTAAATCACATCAAATGCAGAATTGCCTCCACCTGATCTCTCTCACAAACACAATATTTTTACATCCAGAGCCCACCAAGTTGATTATGTCACTGCGACACTTCCACTGTTCTACTGCAACAACCAAGAGAGACATGTACAAAACCCAAGAGAGACATGTACAAAAAATGCCCAATTACCTGCACACAATATTCTTTTAAAAGAAACAAAATATTTAAATAAGGGTGCAGTGTCATGACTGCAGGTGAATTGTTAGAGGTAATTGTTATCTGAAGACTCTTCAGACACCATCTCTCCCATTGTCTGCATTATGAGGTGACTGCCAGAATAACATAACTCCATTTTGGGAACTGATCTCACAGATCTTTTCAATGACCTCCCTCAGCCCCTCTCCAGTGCAGATAAAAACTTTTCACTTGCTTTTTGGGACATTTTGGTTTGCAATTATTTGTATTCACATGTATCAGAGTCTATGAATTCACATATTTGATTCATGTACTTCCCCCCTTTTCTTTGTTAATAAAGTTTGTTGGAATATATTTACCTTTACATATATTACTTTACATATATACATGTATTTTTATATATATATATATATATTACTATATATATATTAATATATATATATATATATACACACACCTTTACATATTTTACTTTACATATATTTGCTATTTATTTTTGAGTAGGCATTACTTTTGGCACAGAGCATGGAAGATAACTAACAGTGAATAGCTGTCATCAGTGGTGTGCTACCCTGATGGTGGATAGAGTACAACTGCTTGGTATTTACATATTTTCAGCAGATTCAGGTGTCCTACATTTCTGATTGCTTAAAAAAAGTACAGAAAGACAATTTACACACAGCTCAAGAGTTCACACTCTTAATCTGGAAGCTAAAAAAAGAAATCTTTGCAGTCTGGGTTAATAAGGGCACATGCAACAGGCAAGTGCAGCTGTAGTTCAAAGGAAACTGAAGGTCAAGGATTCAAGTTAATACCACTCCAGTCCACAGAAATTTCACTCAAGTGAAGACTGGATGCTTGAAATGTAGTGGATTTCATTCCACTACAATGAAAAAAAATAAAGTGTAAATATGTGTTAATATTTCAAGGGAAAAGGCATCCTCTTGGGCTTAATCAATTCTTCCTCCTAAAGGTCAGCCTTACTCAGCAGTCATTCCCTGTCAGTGCTTTAGTAATGCTGACTTACCCCTGCTTAAAGTCCACCCAAAGGTATTCAGGCACAGAGGAAGGTAAACCATGGCAAGCTATCAGGAAATCAGAACAGCAGAGCACAGCTGACCTCCAGTGTCCTGCACTCCAGGAACACCTTGTCCTTTCCTCTGTAACCTGAACTGGGAACAAAGCATGCCTTTCTGGGAAGAGTGGCACCCAGTCAGCAAAACAGCTTCATGCTTGCTCAAAAGCTTGACTCTTTGCTTTAACTATATATCACTAGGCCTGTTGTACCCTGAGGCTCCACAGTTTGTTGCAGAATTCCTCCTTTGCTGCTGAGCCTAAACTTCCTCTGCTTTAACACCTGCTGTGTGAAGAATTCTTTATACAGAATATATAAGTCTTGTTCCTCAAGGCAGTGCAAACCCCTTGCATGAGCAGCTTCCAAATGCCTCACGATGGTTCAGCTCAAGCCCTACAAATGGGTGCATCATTTTCATGCACATTAACACTGATTTATTTAATGGTGCAAACCCCTAGGCAGACTGGCTTGGTCCCACACTTCACACAGTGGATGGCAATGCTAGCTCCTGCATCTCCTGCTGCCCTAGGAACTGAGGAGAAAACTAATTTTTAACAGGACTGGGGCTTTTCATAGGTCATACTTTCATTTGCCTTATGTGGATGAAGTAAGGATTTACACAAAATCAAAACAAATCACCTATAAAAGAATCACAGAATGAACTAGGTTGGAAAAGACCTATTGAGATCATCAAGTCCGACCTATGATCAAACACCTCCTCATCAACTGAACCATGGCACCAAGTGCCAAGTCCAGTCTTTTTTTAAACATATCCAGGGACAGTGACTCCACCACCTCTCTGGGCAGATGATTCCATTGCCCAATCACTCTTTCAGTGATGAATTTTTTCTGACATCTAGCCTAAATTTCCCATGCAGAGGGGAAAGTTTAACTCAGTCTTAAGACTGTGTCCTGTCATTGTCAGTTGTTGCCTGTGGGAAGAGACCAACCCCCATCTGACTACAATCACTTTCAGGGAGTTGTAGAGACTGACAAGGTCACCTCAGAGTATCTTTTTTCCAGGCTGAACACCCCCAGCTCCCTTAGTTGTTCCTAATAGCTGTACCTCCAGAGACATCATTGCATTAAGGTTCTGTCTGCAATAGCTGTGTGTGAGCAGCAGCAAACCCAGCCTGTGTCAGGTCCCGTCTGCTGGGAGAGCTTATGGAGTTTCAAAAGGTGGGCTGAGTTAACCCATCTGATCTGCTCCAAGCAGATTAAAGAGCTCTCACTCACACCACACTGATGACAAAGCTGAGGCACTGTAAGGGGCTGGCAGACATGATCAGCTGGCACTATCAAACCTGTTTGGGGGCATGGTGGCCACTTTAGTGTCTGGGGAGACCATTTGGAGAGAATTGCATTCTGCCATCCCTCAGACTTCTGCACTTCAAACAGATGCAATGTGTTCTGCTTTTCTTCAGCGGGCCACTGTGCTGCAGTGCAAAGCTAATCTACCTCAAGGTATTACACAATTATCAGACCACAGCTTCTTGCATGGACAGGTTTAGTCAAGGCAGATCTCACAGTTAAAGCAGCCCAGTCCTGCTTCCAATTATTGATCTACAATTTCTTCCTCTTATCCAGTTTTCCTACTAACACTGTTCAGTGTTCCAACTTGACAGACAGTCAGTCCTCATGGTTTTCTCCTGTGGAAGTCTGGGGATCCAAGAAAAATACTTCTGAGATTCAGATTCATAAAAGCTGATCTAGGCTGTTCCAGAAGGCAAAGTCTACATTATGCTCCATAACCTTTTTCAGGCATTGTCTCAACCATTTGCCAGACCAAATACTTCCCTAAGCAGCAGAGCAGCATTCTGCAAAAACTTCAGAAAGTGGTATAAAATATCTTTGTAACAACATCAATGAAACAATTGCAGGTAGCTCAAAGTATTCAGATATAGTAAAAAAGGAAAGAAGGGATTTTGTAGAAATATTACCAGTGCTTTCTTAGACCCAGACTCATTCAAAATAAAATTTCCCTGCTAAAGGCAGAAAAAAACCCCTAAAAAACTGAAAAAGAAAAAAGTGTTCTTGTACGCAAGTCTGCAAGGTAAAAAGGGCAGTACTTGAATATGGCTTAGAAAATGGATTTAACAAATAACCCTATATTGTGAGGTAAGGAAGGAAAGCCAAGAATAACAGTCAGAATGATGTAAAGATCAGTTAGATTTTGTTCAGAAACTGAAACACCATAAAAGTAAGTCAGGAAAACACTTACTATAGAGCACAACCCTCTCTTTCATTAATCCCCTCCTACAGATGCACAACAAAAGCCACATTTCCATGCTGAAACATGCATACAGTACCTCTGAATTCTCTAACATGCCAATCAGGAGCAAAGTGAAAAAGGGAAGACAAAGGAATAAAATTAGGACAAGCACAATATAGAGGACTCAAATATTCAGTAAGACTCACTCATGTTAATTAACATTTCCTTTAAGAAAAACATTCAAGTATATATAGCAAACAGAGCATATTTTTTTAAAAAATAAACTCGATAACAGCAAAGGTGGAAGAAGCCATGGTTACAGAACAAACCTGACATCATAAAGCATCACCAAAACACAATTCCTCCTCAGAAGAGCTGAGGAAGCAGGAGCTGCTGTCAGCTCCTACTCCCACAGCTGCCAGTGACAGAAGCAGCCAACGTCAGAAGTGTAGGATTCAGATATGTAAAGTAAGAAAGGAGGAATCAAAATTATTACAATGGAGATCAAAAATAGCACTTTATCCTTATGAATTCTCCCATAGCAGAATTCATTTCCTGGTCTATGCAAACAAGTCAAGCATTGTCCAGATGAGGAGATGAATGGAGCTAACTCTCCTAAGACTGCCTAGCACATCAGGTAAAGATCTGAATGGGATGTCCTGGTCTCCTGCTTGTACTCTACCCCAGAATCAATGGAGAAAACCTTCTGTCCTAGTTTCTCAGTTTTTGAAGCTCCTGAGATTGTCTTACAACTCCCTGGCTCCCCATCACCAGCAGCTTCACTGGAAAAATCTTCTTTAGCAACATAGTCCCTCCATTTGTCAGAATGGTGGAACAAAAGGGAGGGAAAACGAATCTGACACTGACTTCCACAGTGTGCTGGGTTCCTCTTCGTACACCATAAACCCAGCATTCACTGCTTCAAAAGAAGCCCAGCACTCCTCCATGTGGACTGCAGAGTACACACAAGGCTCAGAGGTAGCTGAAGGCTTTGGCAGCCCCCTCTTCCTATCAGCCAGAAAGCTGAATCACTAAATAGAGGCTGCTCAGAATAAGATGTCTGAGAAAAACTGATCAGAAGTATCTGCTCCCCCATTTTCTACAGAACTCTGAAATGCCTTGATGTTTTTCCTTTTCTTTATTCTCTCCTTTTTAGGAGAGAATAAAAGGTCCATCCCTTTTCATGATACTTTTCCTGGTGCTGCACTAGGCATTTCTCTCTTCTGACCAGCACCCTGCAAACTGCACAGACAAGCAAGCACAAAGCAGAGCTGATCTCTGCAAAGCTGGGCCATACCCTGGTGCTAATTGGAAAACTCAAACTTCTTGGATAACCTTGCAGGAGCTCCAGTGCACTCTTGGTAACAACGTGGGTTGCAATTTCCAACAACAGGTCTCTTTTCTGGACAACCCTACATGAATTAAGTAATTTCCAGTACCCAAAAAATTACAGGATTTCACACCTAGGGAGCTTGCTCTTTTGAAATATCTTTGCCTTCTCCCATGCCTTCAGAATAAATCACAGGAGGTGTTTCTCCAAGCTCAGAAAATCACTATTCAGAGCTGCAATGTACTTATGAGGAAGAACCCTCTCTGTTGATGAGCGTTTTGTTTTCACACAAAGTATTTTTAACCTCTCCAAGTCCTACGTATTTAGGCAACAAATCCAGTTCCCCTACTGCTGGAAGTGCCGAGCAGATGATGAAGCTCCCCTCGGTGGAAGAGCACGGCCTGGTGGCAGGAAAATGAAACGCGGGCCTGTCCCACTTCTTCACATGCCTGTCACGACACAGCCCGACACAACACATTGCACCAGCTACAGCCAAAACCTACTTTTGAACTGATTACAAAAGCTGTTGCATCGACAGAAAATATTAAAAGGGAAACAGCACAGTAAATGCCTTTATTTTCTTTTATTCTTCAGGGCAACAATATTGCTGTGAGCCTAAGGATATAAAGTAAAAGAAGGCTTGTAAGGAGTATTTGCTTTTCTTAGATCCACTGGTATAGCTGGAAAAAACAAGCAAGTTTTCACGCTCAGAATATTTCTGAAATATTTTATAAGATACCTGATGAATGTGCTCAGTTTAAACTAGACTTCTGGACACATCAGCTATGAGCTGGTCTCATAAAAGCCTGCTACAGGATGGAGAGAGGGCAGTGAAGGTTTCTGTGACAGCATCTGCACCTTGAAAAGGGGAACTCGGGCAGCAGGAGAGGGAAATGCAGAGTTTCACTGACTTTTTGCTACCTTGTGACTTGCCAACCAGGCTACCACATGATGAAGGGGGCAAGCACCTACATAAGGCTGCCACAGTTAGTGACTGTTTTTCTAATAAGATCACAAAAGCCTCCCATAAATCTGCATTCCCAGGAATTAGGCTGAAAACCCAAACTTTTATGCCCCTGCCAGAGAATGACCATATGATGAAAGCTATTCACCGTCTCTCTACTGGTGAAGTTCTAATGAAAAGTCAACATCAGCAACTGAATTATATCAGTGAGATGGAAGCTGTGGGATAATGGTAGTTTTGTGGGGTTTTCTTATATCACTATTGTTAAAGTTCAGAAGAAAAGATCAGGAAGATATAGTAACTGTTGTTTTGCTGATGCTCCAGGAAAACAGCAGCACCTGCAGCCGGTAAGTCACTTGTTAACCAGAAGAGCCAGAAATAAGAACAAGGATAATGATCCTTCAGACTTTATACTGAGCAAGTTTGTTTTGTGGTGAGGCATAAATGGCAGACACACATGCTCTGAAAATCACATGGACCTCATTCATCCTGCCTACCACCAAGGGGACTGAATTTCTCCAGCTGGCAAACTTTCACCTTGTATTTCACTGAAGGTTTGCCAATTCTGAATTTTGAGAATTTGATGGAACTGCTATGGAAAAGGAAAGAAATAAAGCTACAGAGATGGAGTCTGAGAGCATACACATATCCCATGATAATACCTGAACTCCCATTAAAGGTATAACAGCCCATTTGTAGCAATGATTTCCAGAGCTTAAAAACAAAACAACAAACAAAAACTCACTAATGAGCAAAAAACCCAACAAAACCCAAACCAAAGTCTCTGTAGCCTACTGGTAAGGGAAATAAAGTGGCACCCATGATCACCTGGCTAGTCTTGTCCCAAGCTCTTGCACCAAGCACCTACAACAAAGAACTGGTAATGTGAATGTTCTGTACCTGCATCTTCCTCTTGACCGTTTCAAAGGGGAAAGAAAGTGTCTGTGCCACAGCAGCTGCCACACAGCCATTTACAAAGTTCTGAAGAGGAGTGAAACGAACTATGGGCTCTTGCCAGATTGTGTCCAGATTGATGTAAACAAAGAATGAGCCTGCAGAAAATGGAACAGCACCTAGGAAGCAAACCAGACAGGATTATATCAACACACTGTACACTAAGAGAGGAGAGCTGCCCATCACATAACTAGAAAGATGGGAGGAGCTGCTGCCAGTTTACAGCTCACATTCCACAAACCCAATCCAGATTTTGATGAACTTTACTCTTTAGTCCCTGGTTTACCACCAAACACCCATATTGTACCATCTCATGACAGGTCAGGTGTTTCTCCAGGTCCTCTCCTGTGACAAGCTCTTTTCCAGTCCAACCCAACCCTAGTATTTGCACAGGTAAACAGAGTTATGTCTTCAGTCAGGCTGATGAGGGATACTTCTGGCCTCTTTGGCTTGTTTCATGCTCTCATCAGTTTTATAGTGGGATTATACATTTATTATTATTGTTATTACACATTTTATATAATGTCGTATTGTGAAAACGAGGACTCAGTTAAATGGCATTTTTAAAGGCTATGCAGAGTAAATAGATAATTAAAAATTAATTTCAAGTAAAGAGAGAATATAATTAATCTTCATCATTCACACCTACTATACACTACAGCTCCCACTGGTTTCACTGAACAGCTCAGGAGACACTCTCACACTCAACAGGAATTACAAGCACTCTGTGTGTGTGTGTGCGTATAAAAGTGTTTTAAGAGTTTAATGGTGAAAATTGTGCATCCAAACACAATGAGATAACCTATAAAAGAAGGAAAAGAGTACTTTGCTGAGCACTTAGCCATATATAAAACGCTACACACTTGGTCCTAATTTGAAATAATAAAGCTGCTGCAAAGGTCATCAGTGTTGCAGTGCCTTGCAAATCTCCACATCTTCTAAAAGAAAACATTCCTATCTGCTTTTGAAATCAAGTGAGCAAGTGAACACACTGCACAGCTGCAGTGAGGTATTTCACCCCAGGGTTGTTTTACCTAATATTGCTGGTGAGACACCCCGGTAGAGTGCACGGAGCCCCTCCTGGTGATAGATCTGGTAGAAGGCGTGGAGAATCCCTTGGTAGGACGGCTCCAGGCGGTTCTGCACGATGAGCCGCGTTTTCACCACGTCGCTGGGGTGCGTCACGGTGGTGGCCACCATCCCAGCCAGGCTGCCTGCCATGATGGCTCTCCAGTGGGAAATGTGACCCAGCTCATCCATGGAAAGGGTAACAAGTCTAAAGCAAACACATAAAGGAAGTACTGTTAATGACACTATGAAGAAAACACATGAAAAATTAAGGCAGATGGTTCTTGATGCAAATGTTCCTCTGTCCACAAGCCACTTCAGCAGCAGGAATTGAAATTTTGGCCTGTGATTCATCCAAGATCTTATTACATGTAACACCACACAAGCATCCACCTACAGGCTGAAAATCTTTCATTTGTATTTCCACATACAGGATGAAAATTACCATGATTCAAAACACATCTGCAAGAAATTATCTGATCATCAGTTAAAGACATTGGTCCAACCTGTCAGTTAAGGTTATCATGTAAGAGGAAATACATAGATAATGACATCACAGGCCTTCTGAGAGCAACTGAACCTTCTTCTGTTACTTATCTTGGGACAGGGAGGTTCCCAGGGACACACCTCTAGAGAAGACTTTTGTCCAGGCACTATTATGCTCAGGAGTTTAAGTCTCAATTTGAAAATTTGAAATTGAAGCACAGTTTTAAAAGCTACATACAAGTCATACATTTGTGGTGCATTGAAGGACTTTTCTAGGACAGGAAACTCCTACATCAGGGAGTAATGTCCTGGAGGCAGCAAGAAGCAAGTAAAAACACTTCAGAGTTTTAGCTGGAGGTAAAGAAATGCATTATTCTATTTTGGTAGCATTAACTGAAACATCTAAACATCTACATTTAACCTGCATGGTGTAAAACAAAATAATGTACAAATATTTACAAGTCACTGCTCGCTCAGTCAATGTTTTTTCATTTGAATGTGCATTTTCTACTGCATGACAAATCCCTGCATCTACTTGTCTCGAGCCCTGGGAGTGCCCAGGGCAGAAAGCCCAGCCAAGCAGAAGTAAATGGGCATAAACCTTTCTTCCTGTGTGTCTTATGCAGTTCCTAAACCCACACGGCCTAATTTTCCTGCGTGTGGACAAACGCTTGGGGAAGGTGGTGGGGTGTCTCCAGGCACATTTTATATATGTATTTTATCACATACCTGATAACATTTACAACTGCCATGGAAAGACAAGAGTGTGTGCAGAGTAATTGCTGAGGGAGCTGGCTGTGCTCAGTCCTGCTCCTCCTGGGACTGTTCACCTAAGCTGCCCTCTAACATTTCTCTTTCTGTGTTACTTGCCTTTATGTACACCATTCTCCCAGTAGAAAAGACTTTCCCAAGCCCCCAAATGGTGTATCAAGGACTAAGCATAGGCACCTTGTATTTAATTTCCTGACAGCCTACTTCCACCCTTAATTCAGAACACCCTGTACAAACTAGACACAAACTTTAGCCTTGCTAAAGGAATACACTGTTTCAAGCTGAACAATGAAGTTATTTTGCTCAAAATCAACTGCTGTATGTTGGTGCAACACACTGCCTTTTCTGTGACCTTAAAATTACATTTAAATTACTGTTTGTACCTTCCCACTCATATTATCTTGCTCTTTGTTTGACCACTGCATCTATTATGGCACAAAAAAGCTGCCCAGTTTTAGGGTCACTTCATTTGTGGTCTCCTGAAGGGCTTAGGCAGTCATGGGCAGATGACTTGCTGGGACAGATGAGTGACAAACCCAGCAGGTTGGCAGCACCAGCTGGGCTGTGCTGCTGCCCAGAACAGAACAACTCAGCACCCAGCTGGGTGCAAATGTCATGTGCTACCATGAACAGCTGACTGCAATAAAAAAAAAAAAAATTAAAAAAAAAAAGAAGCCCAGCCCCCAGAGTGGCAAAACATTCTGGTGTGTGCAAACAGTCAGGCACTCCCTGCAAGGCTGAGAGATACTGGCAGTGGAAGAGAATCCTAGGAAACAGCACGGCTGGCACAACTCCATCAGCACTGCTCCATGTTCATCTGCTACAGTCCTATCAGCACTCAGTTTAATATCTGTGTATTATCAAAAACAAGGTCTTAAAGCAAACAATGTCACATATCAACGTCAAAACCAATCAAATTTGCTTAACAACTCCTGCGTGATAGGGTAAAAATATCTGACTTGTGATGTTGTTATTTTCTTTGATACAGACAACATAAATACTTGAGAGTGTACAAATTAATTAAACAAATTGGTTGCAAAGAACAGATGTGACAGCCACACCTGCAGGCTGCACTGTAACTTTATTTCTAAATGAACCGGAGCAAAAGAATTTTAAGAGACCATCAACCCTTCCTCATGTGAAGAATACCTATGATTATAGAGGCAATTGCTGGCATATCACCAGGCCCTAACAATCGCTAGGCGTTGAACAAATTAGATAAATAAAATTCCAAGCGAGGGTCCGGATCTTTGGGCAGAAGGGGCGCACACCCGGCAGAGGCACACATCAGACTAAACCCGGCACTCTCCATCCCTCCCTCCCCCGCTGTTCCGAAGTCCGGCGGGGAGCGCAGGTCCCGGAGCCCCCGGATCCCCGAGCCCCGCGCGGGCCGGTCGCTTACCGGCGGGAGGCGGCGAGCTGCAGGGCGCTGTAGGGGCAGAGGCGCAGGCAGGCCGTCAGATTCCCCTTCCAGAGGGCCCGCACGCCCTCGGTGCGGCACAGGCTGCGCCCGGCGTCGCGCAGCCCCCGCCGGCAGTGCCAGGTGCCCACCTGCGCCAGCACCGTCAGCAGCTCCAGCGGCGCCGTCAGGCTGAGGCTGAGCGCGCCCGCCAGCCCGGCGCAGCCCAGGCGCTGCAGGGCGGTGAGGCGGCCGTCCCGGCGCAGGGTGGCCATGGCCCCGCCGGAGCGGAGCCGAGCGGAGCCAAGCGGAGCGGAGCGCACGGAGCGGCCCGGCCCGGCCCGGCCCGGCGCGGCCCCAGCGGCCACAGCCACAGCGGGGCGGCGCCGCCCGCCTCCGCCGCCGGGGGGCGCTGTGGCGCGGGGCTCCGCGCGGCCCGGGCCGCGCTGCGGAGGCGGAGGGAAAACCCGGAGCGGAACGGAACGGCCGGAGCGGAGCGGCGCTGGCCGCGGGTGAGCCCGGACGGTGCCCCTGGCCCTGCTCGCACCTGAATTCAGGGATTATTACATTATTGACATTTATGTCGCTGGAAAAAAGCGCCCTCGCAACAGTGACCCAGCTACACTCAGGACACACCCCTTTCTCCTTACAATTATTGTTTCCACAGGGAGCGAATGCATACATTTCTCTTTACAATTAAATGTGTTTCCAAGGGAGCGAATGAGGCAACGGCACGACTACACAAAAACACCGAGTTCTCCTCCTGAAGCACTCTGTGTTGATGCTGGAACTGAGTGACTGAGTGATCATCATTAATAAGATTTACGAGGTCAATTAGTTCAGGTTTTCTTGACGTGTTGCCTGAGGAAAAAAAAGGTACAGGGAGGGGAGAGACCAAAGTGGAAAGGAGAAACAAGCTGAGACCAGAGTCTGTGGGGGAGGAGATAACAGCCAGGACAGAGGTGTAGCAGAGATTTGCTCTGAAACAGGATGTTCTGTTTCTTGTAGCAAAAATCCCCAAACAAACAAAACAAAATAAAAACCCTCCCTTCCCCCCCAAAAAACCCCAAAAAACCTCAAACCAACAAAAACAACCAACTGAAAAATTCCAGCCAAACTGAAAGCTATGTTCAGTATCTTCTTACAGTGCAGCCAACAGAACAGTGTCAGATGACTCAGTCTGCATTCTCTGGCAAGAATGCTCTGCTGCTGATCCAATGGACTATTCCTAGATCAATAAAAGAGCTAAAAGAGAGCTCTCTAGAATTGCATCTCTTTCCAGGAACTCAGCTACTTATGGTATTTTATTTTCTTGGTGAGAAGAAAGCATTTAACCATTAAGGAGGAGAAAATCAACAATAAATGGGTATAACTTCCTATACATGATTAGAGCTTGGAAACAGAAGATTTCAAACATTACTTCAAGACTTCAAAGAAAAGTGTGATATTTCTTCCAGGGTTTTTCTTTTGTTGCTCATCTGCACAAGACAAACCTCAACTTAAGATTCTTACTGAGCACCGGTATTTTCCATACAGTCTTCCCATTTCCATTACTCATTTTGGGGCAAGTTTTTCCATACTTGTTCTGGCTGCTAAAATGAGTCACCAGTTGACCTCAGCCTCCTGCAGCAATCCTTGGAGAAGGAGGTGATTGGTGTGAGTCTGTTGGGTTTTTTTCTCCTTAGTAAAGGGACCTGCCAAAATAAAACCAGTCATATACTAAAAAATTGGGTATGTTCAAGGTCAGGTTGGATAGATCCTGGCTGCTGTGGCGCTCTGGCCGGGGCTGGGTCCACACTTGCCCGGGGTCCAGAATGACCAAGGAAGCGGGGACGGTGCCATCAGCAGCACATTGGGAGCGCTGCACCATTGGGAGCCGATAGCCGCACCATGCAGAGACAGGACAGCGCTTTCCCACCGGGAAAACACCAACAAGCCAGTGTAAACCAGGGAAAGGCTGGCATAAACCCTCACAGATCTACTATTGGTGAGCAGTGGTGGATGAACTATCTTTGCTCCAGGACAAAGGAAAACACGGCGTCGCACCACAACCAAGCCTTTGCTCTGCCTGAGCGAGGCAGCTCCGAGGAGTAACTTCTGTTTGGCTTAATTTGAATACAATGCACACACACGATGCCCACAGGCCGAAGATGCCGGCAGCAGGCGGCTGCAGCCGGGGCCGGGAGGTCAGGGGCGAGGGGCCGGGCAGGAGAAGCAGCCCCTGGCACCTCCTGGGCCTCGCTTCGTGAAGATCACCCTGAAACCGCCCGGAGCGCCCGGCGGGCGGGCAGGGGCCGCGCTGCGGAGCGGGCGGAGCGGAGCGGAGGAGCCGCGCCCCGGGGCGGGCCCGTGGGCGAGCCGCGCTCCGCCCCGGGTGGCGGCCGCAGGGCTGGCGGTGCCGCGGCGGCCGGAGGGTAAGGGCGGCCGGCCCGGGGAGCGGGAGCGGGGCGCTGCCGGCGGAGGGCGCTCCGGGCCCGGGTGGGGCGAGCCGGGCCGCGGGGCTCGCTCCGCCAGGGAAAGTTGTCGCGGCTGCTGGGGCGGTTCCCGGCGGCTCCGCTGGGGCTGCCCGGAGCCCGCGGGCCTGCTGGGACGGGCGGGCCGAGCCCCGCTCCGCTCCGCTCCGCTCCGCTCCGGTGCTGGGGGGGAGGCGGCGAGCTGAGCCGGGAGAGCCCGGCCCGTGCGGAGGGCGCGGCGGGCCTGGGCCAGGGGGTTCCTGGGGCGGGGGCTGCACGGCCCGGCACAGCACGGCCCGGCACAGCACGGCCCGGCCCGGCCCGACTCGGCTGCTGCGGCGCTCGGGCAGCCCGAGCTGGCTCCGCACCTGCCCGGGGCTCGCAGCCGGGGCGGGGCAGCGGGACTCCCGGGCCGCGGCTGCCGCTGAAGCCGCCGAGGGCTGGGCCCTGCCCGCCGGGTGCTGTCGGCCGGCGCTGCCGGAGCTCGGGGACCGCGGCCTTCAGTGGCTCCATGCATTGGGCTGGGGGTTTGTGTTATCGTCGCCTCAGCGGCGCTGGGAGGGTTCGCTTCAAAACGCTCCTTTATTGCAATGTTCGTGAGAGCAGCGGCACTTCTGATCATCGCTCCTTTTCACTTAATTTTGCATAGAGCGGGCTGGATAAACTCATTTGTTAAAAATCAATTTCAAGCTCTTTAGACTTCTCCAAGAGAGTTTCTGGTAAGTGCTTGTCATAGAATCACTAGGGTTGGAAAAGCCCTCTAAGATCACAGAGTCTAACCAGTAACACTCACTGTGTTTACTGCTAAAGGATACCCCCAAGTGCCATAGCCGCAAGCCATTTGTAGGCTTCCAGGGATGGTGTTGACAGCCTCTTCCAGTGCCCGATCACCATTTCAGTGGAAAAGTTTTTCCTAATATCCAATCTAAACCTCCTCTGATGTAATGTGAGGCCATTTCCTCTCACATTACTTGAGAGAGGTGACCAACCCCCACCTGGATCCAGCCTCCTTTCAGGTGGTTGTACAGAGCCATAAGGTCCCCCTGAGCCTCTTTTTCTCCAGGCTAAACAACTCCAGCTTTTTTTCTCTGCATGATGAACTCTGCTGCTGGGGATCAATGTATACAGATGCTACATTGCATTAGCTTATAGTGCTCCTACATACTCACCTCTGCAGAATTAAAATATTACCTCTGCTGGTGAGACTGCTCAGGGCCTACACTGTCTGCGAGAACATGAAAAGTAACCTAGGAAAATATGATTTTTTTTTTTCTCTTTAAGATAACCCTTTATCCTGACCTGGTTGATGGTATGGTCTCTGTTGTGGTGGCCCAGGGCCTGGCATGAGTGACCAGCTGGGAAACTGGGGATGGTAAGAGCTGTTTGAGCTAGCAGTACAGTGAGCAAATGTGAGGGGTGTCTTTGGAACAATTATTCCCATTACTTGCATGTTGCTCATATGGACTACGTGAGTGTTTCAGGTTAGATATTGCCAGGTTGTTAATTTCTCCCAGAAGTGTAAGTTTGTTTTAAAGTATGAACTTAGATTACACAATTTAGGGTGTTGTAAGATAAGGACAGTTCAACCTTCAGTTATTGTAGTAAATCCTAGTGCAAGGGCAGATGTGTTCCAAAAGTTTTTACCATGGCAGAGTGGCCAAAGGGAAATAATAATCTGATAAAGGAGTTGAAAGTCAAAATCCTTGCGATTTATCAGTTGCAGCAGTTTAGGTAGTGGCTTATTGATATGTCAGGGTTGATTCCAAAAGGCCATTCTGCTGAACAGCAGTTCAGTGGATCAGCCAGTACATAATTCAGTGCCTTGTTCACAGTTATGTAGAGAGAAATTTCTGATGCTTGAAGAGCTCTTGGCTATGAGCACAAGTGAGGAAGAGCAGGGGTAATGGTGTGCACTAGCAAACCACTGTAGCTTACTCAGCTATATGAAGAGAGTTTAGTGCTTTTAGGTGATTTATTGCAGTATGGTTGCAGCTATGCTGGTGTAAGGATATAAGTGAAAGAAGACTTGCAAGGGCAGGATAATATATCAGGATAATATATTGCTTTAATAGAAGATCTGCTTGTAAAACAGAACAAGATTTTGTGTACACCTAGTGGTCTGCAGGCTTGACATTCACATCTCTGCAGGTTGTAACAACAGAGTCCTGGAGGTTTTAGCCTGCTGCTCCACAAATCTTAGTGGGGTGGCAGAAGTTTGGTTGGCACTAACTTGGTGGAAAGCTTTTTATCTTAGTGCACAGTGGGCAGAAGGGACTTTAGAGATCACTCACTGCTTCAGTTTTGTAGAAAGTGCTTTGTGTATCTGCTTTGCTTATATGAGACACTGGAGGTGTGTCTGTGTACATACACAGCTGTGTGCAGAGATTAATCCTGAGAGATTCAGCCTTGCCTGACAAACTTACAGTTAATTCTGAGTGCATTTGGCTGCAGTTCCCTAAGAGGAGTGATTCAGTGCTCAGTCTGTGCTGTATCTGCTGCTGCCAGAGATTCCTGGTTATTTTATGTTAATTTTAATTGCACTTGCTTTTTCTCCAGTACATATGTGGGTTTTTTCTTTGTCATTCTCAATAAAGTGTAGTCACTCTCTTTTATCAAACAGTTTCTGTGCTTGTCTTCCCTTGTACATTCCCATGCTGAAAGCAAACAGGCATTTTTCAAGTAATAACAGTAGAGTTTATAACCTGTGAAAGCCATCTACAAACTTTTTTGTTGTGTTTCTTCAGTGGAAGCTTTTATGTGGCACTCTTGTAGTTGTCTTTGTATATGTATCTTTTTTTTCTCCATTTGATTTAGCCTATATTTATGTTAAAATAGTGTCTACAAAATAAAGAAAAATACAGCATATGGACAGCATTGAAATACACTAAGCCTTACTTGTAACTAGGTGCTAAGCCTTTGTGGAAGAAACTGGCACGGATGGTGGTTTGCCAACTTCTGTTTCTTTTTCCTTGAATTTAGGCCTGAAAAGTCCTTGATAACCAGTGGAAGCCTCTCTGTAAGCTTTTTGTACAATTAACCATGTGAGGAGCAAAAAAACCTAGTGTGACTATTCTGTCTGTACTAGATGTGGGTATACTGATATGGAGCTCAGGTATCTGAACTTAACTGCTTTAATCAAAACCCAGCATTATACTGTTTAGATTTCCTGAAAAATTTCTCTGGTAAGCTAAAGGTTGTCAACATTTTCAGTGTAGTTGGTGCTGAAACTGGGAGATTACCTCAGGAGCTGATGAGAGTCTGAAAGATACTTAGTTTCTTATTGTTAAATAAAGGAGGTGTAGCAGCTGCCTGGTGATTACTGGATAGAAAAAGGTCAGTTGGGATCAGCTGTCCTGGCTGGGTCTCCTTCCATTTCCTTGCTCACCCTCAGCCTCCTCACTGGTGGGGTGGGTGAGGAGCAGAAAAGGCCTTGGCTCTGGGTAAGCCTTGCTCAGTGATAACCCCTGAATTACTGCTGTAATACCTCTTAAATGGGACCCTCCTGCTAATCTGTAGGGGAGATTTGTTAAATTATGAATTAGATCCAAATGATTAGTCTGTAGTTGTGTCCTTGGGGACAAACAATCATGTGATGCTGTTGTCTTGGTAGTGCTTATAAAGAAAACCCAAGAGTACAGACCATTTGAAGAGACAACTTTCTAACTGTGGGGAACAGTTGGGTGCGTGTAATTTATGGTTTTTTAAAACATGTTATTTAAGCAAAGGACATTCCCTGTTAGTCACATGTGATTCTTGATGACTGTTTGCTTATTATTAGCACTTCAAAAACTTCCATCCAATTCCCCAGGATGCACAATGTAAAACAAGTGTCATCTAAATTGTCCCATATTGATAATTACCTAGAAAAAGACGTGGTGATGAAAAGAAGTTCAAGAGAGAAAAAGGAAAGCTAAGCACGAGAGGAGAGAAGAGAGGCAGATAGATGGAGATGAGGAACACCCCCCAAAGCAGCAGAAGGAACCAGCTGAAGAACAGCACTGGCCAGAGAATATGCCTGAATGGGAAGAAAGGAAATCCCTGCTAGCTCAGAGAAGAGTGGAGTCTGTCAGACTGCTTACAGTGCTGTTAAATCGTGTGAAAGTAAGACTATTTTAAAACGTATTTTAAACTTTTAAGGATATCTATTCGAGCTTGAATAATTCACTAGACATTTGATATCTTGATGCTGTTCAGGAGACTGCTTTGGGGCTGACTGGACACTGAGAAGGCCTGAGGTCCATGTCTTGTGACAGTCTGCTCTCAGTCTTGCCCTGAGAGCAAGCATAGTGCATTTTCACCCAGAAACTTTGCCTTTGGTGCTTTTTCAAGACCTTGTCTTTACTGAGTAAAAAACAGGGCTGGAAAAGCTGTTTTGGCTCTATTAGACTTGACCCAGTGTTGCAAGCAAGGAATTTAGGAGTGGAGACATAAGTGATACTCTCTTTGCTTGTTTTGGTCTCAGGTCTACAAGTGACTGAACTAAATTGGCACAGATTATACCCTTTGGATTTCTAATAGCCTCTTCTTTTTTCTTGGCCAGCACTCATTACCAGGCTTATTTGATTCAGATAATGTCTTGAGAAAGTCAGCAGTGAAGTACTAAAAATTTGAGTGTTTTGCACACAGATTAATGTTTGCAAGTTTAATTTAGTGCTTTGGGTAGAAAAGGTTTCAAATGAAAACAGGGGGTTTAATTTCTAATATGGCTTTGTCTCCACTATTTGCAAAGAAAAAATTGCAGCTTTTAACAAGTGTGTAATATAAACGATTTCTAAAGGACTGTAATTTACTATGAGTTGAAGTCAGAGGCTACCCTTGCCGTTCTGTGTGTGAATTTTAGGGCCCCATTACATCTGACATTTGCCTTCTTAATTACGAATCTGATGTGTTAAATAAATTTCTATTTTCTTGGTTTCACAGTTGGCAAGTCAAAAAGTGGATCCTTCACTGGGTGTAAAGAAGGACAATTCATTTCCTGAAACAGCATTTAAAGACATACAGCAGGAGCTGATTCACTCCCTTTACCGTACGCACAAAGAGCTGAAACGTGTGGAGTTTAAGTGCCCGCTAACTCAAAGAGGTAGTGCTTTATGCTGTGAGGAAGGAGATGTGAGTACCTTCCATGCACCTGCTTGTCACATAGTCAGGACAATTTTAAATGATGCCTCTGCAGCCCCGAGCTCTGATGGACTGCCTGGCAGAGATGTGTGCAACTCCCTGCTGATCACGGTCACCCAGCATGGCAGGGTCATCCAGCCTCTCCCTGCAAGGCACCACCCTGCACTGGACGTAGGTCACACCCACACAGTGTCTGAGCAAGATGATTGCAGAAAGCAAAAGGTTTATGAGACTGATGAATTCATCCATTATTTACTGAACTACTATCAGACACCACACTATGCACGTGTTTGCTTAGAGCCAAAAACCACTGTGAACAAGTCCCAGTGGAAACGAGTGGTGTCTGATGATGGTGGTGGGTTTGACAGCAGCTTGAGTAACAAACATGGTCAGCACTTCAGAGAATTGAGTCCTGTACAAAACCTCCACAAGAGAAATTGTAGCAGTGATAGTAATTACAGGCTGGTGATCACTCTTGGAGAATTTGAGTCAGCAGACAAAGTGTTAGAAAGCAAGGTCCGTGGGGGCAAGCTTGCAAAAAAGCTGCAGGTGCAGAGGAATGACTCACTCACTGTTGATACTGTACCACATGCTGGACTGAATCATTCTTTGGAGTGCACTACTGTTACTCATAATGAGGAATTCAAACAAGAAGATGGTAAAGATGAAGGCACTGTACCATATGGAACACGTAGATCTGCTTGCAGATTAAAGGATTTGCTGGAAGAGATCAGTGATTCTGAGTGCTTTAGAGAGGCATGTGGCGGCTCAGTGAAGAGAGCAGAAAGAAGGTATGAAGAAATTTACAGCAGTTGTAATAAAGGGTGCTTGTCTGCAAGAGCTGGGGAAAGAGAATTACTGGTTTGCCATAAAAATGTAGCTCTAGAAGGTCAAGAGAAGGAAATCAGCCAATGTAACTCCTGTTCTAATTCTGTCCATGAGGGCTTGGCAAGGCAGTGTGAACGTAAACTTAAAAAGTCATGCAAGAGGTCTAGTAGTAAATTAAGATATGAAGGAAAGAAAAGTGAGAGACAATCCAGGGAAAAGGAGAAAAATGCTCATAAAATGAAGAAAAAGCGAAAAAAGCTTTCTTCTAATCTTTTATCTGATGAATGTGGCTTTTCAGAGACGGACAGTTGCATGCAGCTGGAGTCGCTCAGAAAGATACGGAGAAAATGTAAGAAAATGTTGCACAAAAAGGTGAAATTCAAGACACATCACACCTCTATGGCTGCACCAGATGTTACCCCTCATGATGGCTCAGCCCTTCAGGAGACCCTCCAGAGGAGAGGTGAGAGAGGGGACACCACAGCTAAGGGGACTCAATTTGACAGCTCTGTGGCAGGTGAGGTTGCCACAGTTCTTACAGTGATGAATGGTTTTTGGTTTTAAGAGGTATAAGCAAGGCATAGAAAAACAGTGCAACTTCCCTGCAATTAAGGGTTTGTTCAGTTTAGCTCTGAAAGACACAGCTGCAGCTCAAGAGTAATATTTGTCTAATTAACTTAGCACAGTATTTGTCCTGGGCATTAGCAGGTATTGGTTATTCTGGTAACAACATGCTTTAGACAACTAAAACAGTGATAGACAATTCAATGTGTGGCACAGCTGTGTAGGAAGTACTGTCTCAGGTGAGTAGATTTTTACACAGCTAAAATACATCTGATTTTCATACAGGATTGCTACTGGCTGTTCTTACAGCCTTTTTTACAATTTGCTGTGCTTCCAGTTGGTTGGTGGATACCCTTACAACCTGACAAACTCATTTCAACTTTTTCTTATCTACAGGAGATGAGAGGAAATTAATGTTGAGAAGAGAGATGGATGCAGATGTCAGAGGATGCCCTCTATTTCCTCTTGAGATAATTCAGACAAACCCCTTCTCAGATACTTTCTGTGGAGGAGAGCCCAGAAGAGGATGTTGAACAGCTACTGTATTATAGCTCTGAAGTTTTTATTAACAAGTGGGAGAAGAAAGCCCTTTGATCATTAAACGAAATATGAACTGCTGGGTTGGTTTTTGATTTTTTTTTTCTTACATCATTCCTTTGGTTAGAATATCTAACTGGTGTAGTGAGCCACAGAAGCAGAATTTGTGTTTGCCTTTTGGATAACTTCTGGACCAAAACTTTCCCCAGAGCCAGAACAAACTTTCATGGACTAGTGGCTAAAGAACTTGAAAGGACACAGACTGAGATCTTGGAGCATTACACTTTGATGGAATGCAGAGAATCATGTAAATTACAGTATTTATTAATAATGAGTCATTGGGAAAAAACCTAATTTTCAATCCTAGAGCAAGCATATGAAGTGCCTCCTCTATCAGATTGTTATATTGGTGGGACTGGAAGGTGTGGGGGACATTTATACTCAATTTTGAGAAGTAATAGATTTCCAAATGTGAAAAAGGTCCCATCTTCTGTAAAACCCACACTAGAAGAATCCTTGTTTTCTATTCACAATTCTAGAGGTGTTTCTGAAAACTTGCTGCCTTTTGGGAGGATTTCACTGAACTTATGCTCAGTGTAGTGCTCCCAGGAATCTGAATGGCTGTCTAAGCAAAGCTCTGGGTGTTAGATAATGAAATGGCAGTGCATCTCAGCCTGCTGACAGTCCCCATGTAAATGCAGTTGACAGTTCACAAGATTTTGAAGGCACATATAGTGAGGTAGCTGTTTAGTATGAGTTTGCCTACAAATGCTTTCCAGAGGAATTGTGAAATGTTGTCAGAGTTGTGCTGCATGTAGATAAAAATGGGAAAATGCAGTATAGGAGCTTGAATTATATCCATATTTATTCATCTGGCTATATCTAGAAGACAGCCACAATTGCTTTTGGACAAAGTCCCTTAGCAAGGTACAGAGTTTGAAGTTCAATACACTGATTATTACAGCTTTCTTTTTATTATGCTTTATTTATTACATGTCAGTAGATGAAGTTCATGTGAAAATGTTGCCTTCATTACGTAAGATCTTACCCATGTTTGTAAATTCTGCTCTAATAAATAGTAATAAAAATGAATAATTGTAATTGTTTGTGGTAGATAGGTTTTCTCCCAGTCTTCAATACTGGTGATTCCTACAGGCTTCTAAGCCAGGTTTTATCAGTCTTTCTGTTCATATGTTCAGATGTCGAGTGCCTTTTCAGGGTCATAAATGACAAATGGTTGCTACTCAAAGTACTGTTAATCTATTCCTTTTATCTAAAAGAATGTTATTTTCTTGACAGAAATATTTTCTATTTTGGAGAACCTTTATGCCCCTCTTAAGTCCCCCCCTTTAGTATTTTATACAGTTATAGTGAAGAGGGACTATTGTAACACGTTACAAGCGACCATGTAAAATGTTTTCAGTTGCACTGATGTGACATACCAAGGGTGTTTTTTCTCTATGCAATATTTGCAGATTAAAGATAACAAAACTTCCCCCCTGTCAATCTATAGACAGTTTTGTGTCCATGAGTACCCATTTCCCATAAGACAGGCTTTTGGTGACAGGTGAGAAAGTATTTCTTTTTGTTAATCTAGGGGAGAAGGAACTAAAGATTTCCTTCAGTGTAAATTTCTAGTGTTTTATCAACATGCTGTCACAATAACCAATAACAAATAAATACTCAATTCCTGTAATTGCTTCAGGGATTCACCTGTACTGACTGAAACTGACAGAGGATTTGCTTTGTCTCCCAAGTCCTCATTCCATGTAAAGCATTGTAAGTTAATAAAATATGCATGCACTTTAAAATGTGAGACATCATTGTAATCTTCATACCCAAAGAGAACTTCTGTGTTTCCTATTTGACATTTTTTAGAACCTGACTTCAGGTGTTTAAATAATAATTTAACTTTTCACAAAATCATAGAATGGTTTGGATCAGGACCTTAAAAACCATCTTGTTCCAACCCCCATGCCAAGGGCACGGGCACCTTCCACCTGCTCCAAGCAGTGTCCAGCCTAGTCTTGAACACTTCCAGGGATGGGGCACCCAGTTTCCTCTGGCAGCCTCTGCCACAGCCTCACCACACTCACAGGGAAGAATTTCTTTTTCCTGTCAGCACATTTAATATGAGCCCCACCTTTTCATACACTGGTCTGCTTAATATGATTTTATTATCCTGAAGGCTAATCTTTAAAGATATATGTAACAGCTTGCTTTAAAACTTTTAAAATGCATGGCTTTGTAGATTGGATTTTAGTTGTTATAAATGCCACATCCCACATATGAAAGTTACAGAATGTTTTGGCAATGAAAACAATTATTAGATGAAAAGATGCATTAAAAACAGCATTTATATAGTTCAGCAATGGAAATGTAGAACATTTCTGGTATACTTTCACATCTTTCTGTTTGAACCTGATGTGTGCTGTTGTGCCCAGCTGCTGTTTCAAGAGGCTGGATGCTTTTTATGGAAATGCTGTTTACTCTGACATGTATGAAGTTGGGCCTGAGACTGCAGATCTTGCCATCAAATCTAATTTTCTGTACAGACCTAGCGAAAATGCCTCTTCATAGAGCTGGTATGAAGAGAAGTGGGCTGAACACTGCTTTGTTACTGAAAGTTTGTGACCTGTGGGTTGTACCTTGTGCTGAATGCTGAAGCCAAAATCCTACATGCTGGTTTGAAAGCAGAATTACACAAGGCCCATTATTAAATCAGTCCATCTGCTTGAAATACAATACAGCAATTATGATATAAAGCTTTTTCTTGTTAATCCAGGGATTCCAGGCAATGCATAGAAATGCCTCACCTTTCATAAAACCCCTTACGTAATTTTCAACAGAAGCATTCAGTACTGAACTTCTTTTTGTTTAACTGAAACAGCAGGAAGTAAGAACTAATAAAGGTGAGTACAGGCAGGTGAAGCCCAGGTGAAAGAATATCTGAATTTTACAAAGCAGTTAAGAGTATGGTTGAAAATCAGATATGACTCAATTGTTTTGATTTGTGCTGGCAAAGATCTTTGTGACAGGTGTTGGACACGTCAGAGGAGGGAGATTAGTGATATTGTCTGCCTTGAATTGGTCATCCTGTCCTGCCTGGTTAATGTACAGCCTGATGAGCTGCCTGGCATGGCTCTTTTTGCATAGTCATTGCTGCCAGTCACTGTTGAAGGAAGGGTTCAAATTGTAATGAACAGACTAAAAAAGAAGTGAAACCCATCCATTTTCTTCAGCACTTTGGAAAGAAGTAAAACCTGTGCCTGCTGCTTTATGAGCAGCTTTTGTGACACACTTCTTCTCCTTTCACAAGAAATTCTCTGCTTTCCTTGAAAAAGTAACAATCCTACCATCGTTTCATACCTCCTCCCCAAGAAGTATTAACAATGAAAAGAATGAGCTTTTCTTGTGTTACTGCATGTTTTCTGCATCATTTTTGTTGCTATTTCTCTTTGTGATGCATAACGTTCTGATGTACAGATTAATCCTTAAAATAGTTTTTAGTTCCTCAGAAGATGTTACAGAGTAACTTTAGAGTCAGGTGGTTGGGTCCACTTAAGGGAGGTTACAGACTTCCAAAGCTCCAGCTTTTGCTCAGTATTAACAATTACGTGGGGGTTTTTTCTGCAATAGAGCACATTCTCTATTTAATATTCTGTCAAAATTTTACTAGCAAACAGCATTTACAAGCATTCCATTAGAACATATTTTACTCAATCTATGCATTGGATAATGTGACAGATCAGAGAAAGACAATATAATACTTGAAACGTTAGGGGAGTATTAAATATAATAATAAAATATAACATTTGGTTGCAGTAAATAAAAACAAACTCCACCATTATGCAAGAGTATTTTATTTTCTGCCTTAAACAAATAAAAGCACATTTCCAATTTGAGGTAAACCATTAGTAGTAGTTTGCAAAGAGTATAAATGTCTCTAAAAATAAAACAGCAACACAAAGGTCATGACAAGGCCTATGTGTGTCTCCAGACCTTTGTCAGGTAGTTCATACAGTACCACTTTAGACAACTCTGGCTCAAACAACCTTGCTCTTCATTGGAAGGCCCAGTGCAACCAAAAGAAAATCCCAGGACGGTGTTGGGACTGAGGGAGAGTCAGTTGTTCTCACCACAGATGGTCTCAGGCACTTTAACATGTTGTGTCAACTCGTTTGTGAAAGCTGCTGTTGTGCAACACACTCTACTTCTGAACACTTCTGCCTAGTTTGCACCTACACCCAGGACTCAGTTCCTCATTTTGGGCATGTTGCCAAATTGAAACAACCAGACAGTCGAGTCAGAGAAATGAAACAGAGGGAACTACACCAGACAGGCACCCTGGAGATTCTGCACTTGCAGAATCAGCAGGACAAGAAACAAGTTCACATGTGATCAGAAAATCATTAGTTATCTTGGAATTTATAAGTTTTATGGAAGTACTTTGGATGATGAACATTCACATTTTTCCTTGGTCATATCCATTTATCCAGCCCTCTCTGGTAGGAGGGAGGTAATTTAGAAAAAAACCTAACAATTAAGCATAGAGGTAAGCCAAGAGAGCAAATAAGTAAAAAGCAACTTAGAGGTCAGGTCCACAGGTATAGCACTGCTGGTTATGCATGAGATTGTGTCATTTCTTTGAATGGCAACATTCCAAACCAACAAAGGCCTCAATGCAGAAACAGCTTACACTGTTTTATTTTGTACAGGAAACTCATGTAAGTTACATTGACCAGTAATGTTTTTCTGCTAGGTAAAGGTGCATGTACAAGAACACTTGCTAATCATGCCATACCAGCAACTTCTTGTTTTTTAGGCCTAGGAATCAAGAGCAGCTGATCTTCCATGTTTAATATAATTCCATTAACATTCATAGGAGCACTTTTTGCTGAGAAGAAAATCAAATGAACAATAGTCAAGTCACACTCCATGGTGTACCTTTAGGGATGCCTAGTTCCACTCATTATCTAAACTTTTGTAACACTATAGATGTGCTTTAAAAGTGAACAGACAATATTAGTCTATGCAGAATTATGCATGTTGAATACATCAAGCATTCATCAGTCTTTATTAAATACTTAAAAGTGATTTAACCTCACAAAAATTCTTAATCTTTTTTAAAAGCAGTTAGTGTTTCATCTGTAAGTCACTAATGCAATGACTCAAAAGCCAAATTATCTCACATAATAATGAATTACACTGCACAACAAATGAGTATGATGCTTTGTGAACAAAATATAGTCCCTTTTCTAAAGGAATTACAACCCAGGTAAGATCTGCCAGATCCTGCAGAAGCTAACACAAAAGAAGATTTAGTGGTGTTTGTGTTGCATATGTGAAGTGAGTCATGTGCTTGTCTCCACAGTGATAGGTTGGTAATGAAAAACTTGATTCCAACCTCCTTTGCATTAAATGGTGATAGCAGGAAAACAGTCCTTTATTGCCAAAACTGCAGTTTACTTTTGCACAGACATTTGCCATGCATACTTATTATGTGGGTTTAAAGGAAGACAGATCATAGACCTTCAGAAGCTTCCCACTGAATTTGAAAAAGAAATCTTTGAAAAACCATTCACTGTACCTCTGGACCTTTTGTAAACCTTGCTGCTGCTGCACCTTGTGAAACAGAAGTGGAATGTTACAAATGATCCATTGTGGTTCAAAAACAGATTGTTCCACACTGCAGTATCTACTCTTTCTTTGCATCCTGGGCATCTTTCTCGTCTTCATCAGAGTACACGGTGGGTTCCTCCCCCTCCTTCAGCAGCTTACCAACATGATGGTACTTAACTGGGGAAAAAAAAATCCAAGTAATTTTCTGCCCTGAAGAGACACGTTTATAAACTCCTCCAACTGTTTCCTGAATGAACAGGATGACTATATTTCAATAAAACAGCTCTGAGCAACTTGTTCCAAACACTGGGGGAAAGGAGAAAAGCTAAAATCAACTACTACCTGAACTACTATTACTGCTGTCATAAGAATCACGTGAAGTAAATGTAACTCTCATTTTATTGCCTAAACCAAAGATGAATAAACATAAACTGAGGGAGTCACCTAGCCAAGGAAACAGAATCCTGGATTAGATTATTTCTCTTGCCAATGTTAAAACCAAAGGCATTGTTAGAATACTTACATTATTAAACATGCACATATGTATGTGCACACATATACACAACCTGGAAGGGGTTTTATTTTTTGTAATGTGTATTACAAATATTCAATAGGACAGAAGGGAGATAATTTCTCCCAAAGATAGAGATGGGTCTGTTATCCGATTATGTGATTAAGCCTCTGATTTATTTTATATCTCCTTTTGAGCATGTAAAAATGCCAAGACATGTAAGGACTGAGAGCTATATTATGTTGCCTGTCTGTCAACTTCAACAAAGCAAAAGAACCCCCTGATTTCAGGTATTTCAGACTAGCAACGTTGTTATAAATACTTAAAACAACTATTTGCCATATTTAATAGGAACACAGTAATAAAAAGAGTGGACTTCACTGTCAGTCCTGATGCTCAACACTTGTAAAGGTAGATTTTAACACTAGCTCAAGTCATATATTTGATAGCACAGTTCTGGTTTCTGCAACAAGCTTGTTAGCATAATAAACCAGCCATTCAGTGTGGTGTGATTAACAGTCTTAATTAAAACAGGAAGAAGGCCAAAATAGTAGGGGCACATCAGGTCAGGATGGAGATTTCTAATGACATCATGTGGAGAAAACTCCATTGCAGCTGGTTATAGTAAATCTTTCAACACTAGATTTAAAAGGAAAACACATTTTATTTACACTATACTGGTAACTGGTGGACTGGTGTATGCAATTTCCATCACACACATATATATATATATATATATATATATACATACATATATACACATATATTTTATATATATATTATATATATATGCATATATATACACATATATATTATATATATATATTATATATATGTATATATATGATGCTTCCAGCTGGTTACAGCCTTTTAACTATTGCTTCCCCTATTACCAGTTAATTCCTTCTTTGTAAATAGGTTTAAAATTGCTTACAAGTGAACTGTGACTCCCAGTCCCTCAAGGTCTCTTGCTGTGTAGCATTGAGGTCAGAGAGGTCATCATAGGTGTCCCTCAGTGCTTCCTTGTCCAGGCAGAAGGTGGCAAGGCCTCGGGATGCATCTCTTCCAGCAAAAATCCCATATGGGCCCTCTTTGAAATAAAAACATAAGCAGCATTATTGCAGAGGCAATGGAAGCTATGTTATCTTCATGGATCAGAGTCCCCAGACTAAAACAGATGATGAGCTTCTACCCTGAGCCATGCATCACGTGCCTCAAGCTTCTGAAATGCTTTAAGGTTTTATTCTAATTGGTAATAAGAGAAAACAGAGGAAGAGGACAAGAAACAAAATAACGGAGAAGGATACCACTGAGGTTTGCTGAAACATCAGGACAATGAACCACACAGTGGTGCACAGCACATATAAACAGGGTAAGGATAAGCATACAGACTGGGACACACATTCTTAGAATAAGGAACGGAGGAAGGATGTCTATGGGGTGAAATCAAAGTTTCTAATGGATACTCCTGACTGGAGATGAAAGGATGGCTTGACAGAAAATATAGTGGAGCTTCGAGAAATTACCAGGTTGGAGGAAACATCTATTAAAACAAAATGCAAGATGAACTCAAATGACCAAAACATTTAACTCACAGCAGATAAGAGAAATCAAGATAAACTCTTGCTAAACTTCATTAATGATTGACTTGCTTGCATGACAAGCCAAAAATTGAGATACTGCATGTTCAACTAGACATTCAAAGTTCTTCTAAAGGGAGCTTAAAGAAGTTAGATATGAACTCTGGTTATTGTAGAGCACATGCCAACTTCCAGAGTGTGCTTTTTCCTAAATTAATCAAAAGAATCTTACTTTTCCATTAAAATGAAAATCAAACTAGCCAGACATTATGGTGAGCCATTCAGCAATTACCAAATCAGATGCAACAGACAGCTTTTACTGTCATCAAAGAAGGCAGCATCTAAAGCTCGGACCTTACGTCAACTGGATTTTAGGTTGCACAAACACAGAACTGCACATCTAACTCACTGTGCATATCATCCTGACTGCTGCAGAATGCAAAGTTACAGCCTGGCATCATTCAGTGGCAGTCTCGTCTATGTTTGGCCCAAAAGCTGTAACTGATAACACTTCCAAAAACGTGGTGTCTCCTGCATTTTTTTCCTTGTCTCTTAAGTAGCACTGGCAGCTCACTACTGCAGCTACCAGGCTGTCTGGACAGCTCGAGAGTGGTTATGCCAGGCAGAACCTGGTACAAATCAGCAAGCCTCAGTGAGCAGTTTTAACAGGCAGCCTCTGATAAAAATAAAACCCCATGGCCTCGTGGAGGTGATAAAACTCCTTCATCTGGGTGCACGTAGTCCCACCCACCTCATCATTGGCTGCTCTACGAGCATAGGTTATTCAATCTTTGCACGTTTGAACTATGCTCCTGGTAGAAAGCTGGTTTAATCTAAATTGCCAACTATTTAGTACAAATATTATGCAATAGAGCGATACACACTAAAAGTTGGGAATGGAATGTCAACACCGAGAGAATACTTCACTTCTGCTGCCTGCATTTAGGCAAAGGCGACCCAGCCCCACAAAGCCACCCAACCTCTCATGGTACGTGTAGATCGCCATGGGAGAACACCGAGAATAATGAAACTACGTAAAGTAGCAAAGCCGGAGTTTCTACAACACCGGGCCCGACTGGACCCGGGCGGCAGCAGTCACCGTGCCCGCCAAACACCGGCCGAGCCTTCCCAAAGCTCTGCATGGAGACCGGGATGGGCTCAGCGCCGATCCCCGCCGAGGGAAGGCGCTCCCGGCCAGCACCGGCCCTGACCCGCCTGCGCTTCCCCGGAGCGTGCGGAGCGCCCGGGCCGGGCCCGTCCCGCAGCCCCCGCCCTCACCGGGCCCGTAGAACTTCCTGGCGCGGGTCACGTCGAAGACTTTGCCGTTGACGGCCATGAGGATGCGCGGGTCGCTCACGCCGTCGAAGGGCCGCAGCTGCTCCAGGGTGAAGTCGCGCCGCTTCATCTTGGGCAGCGGCGGCGGGTCCGCCTCGCCCGCGGGCGCCGCGGGCCGCTCGCCCCGCAGGATCTGGTAGAGCAGGAAGAGGCAGAGGCCCAGCAGGCTCAGGTTGAGCGGGGAGCCCACGATCTCCAGCAGCAGCCCGCCGCTCTCGCCCGCCGCCTCCTCGCCGGCCACCGCCACCTCCTCGCGGGCCATGGTGCTGCTCTGTGCGGCGGCTCCGCGGGCTCGGAGCGCGCAGCGCGGCACGGGGCACGGAGCACAGAGCACGGAGCTCACCCGGCCGGGCGGGGCGGACCCAGGGGCGGGCGGTGGGCGCGGCGGGGCTGACGCGCGGGCGCGGGGCCGCCCCCAGGCTGGGCCGGGCGGGCTCTGCTGGGCGGGCCGGGCAGGCCGGGCGAGTTCGGCTCGGCGGCTCGGCGGCTCCGCGCCCGCCGCCGGCGCTAGGTGGTGGTGCGGGATCGGCCGTGGCCGCGGCTCCCCAGATTGGGTCAGGCCAGGCCGCTGTGGCGGCACTCGGTTCCACAGAAATTCCGTAAAAAATAACCTCGGGGTGGCGTTAGAGCCGTGTCGGGGCTGCCGCGATGCGCTGTGCGAACCGCGCTGCTGGATGGAGGATGGAGCCCGGCTCCGCTCCGCGCTGCCAGAGTGAGACAGGGGACAGCGGGCAGAAGCTGATGCACTGGAAGTTCCACCTGAATACGAGGAAAACTTCTTTACTGTGCAGTGATTGCACAATGGAACTGATTGTCCTGAGAGTTCGTGGAGTGTCTCTCATTGTAGAAATTCAAGAACTGTCTGGACGCAATCCTGTGCCCCCGGGCTGACCCTGCCTGAGCAGGGAGGTTGGACCAGCTGACCCGCTGTGCTCCCTTCCAGCCTGACCCGTTCTGTCACTCCCTGCACTCTCTCCACCTGTGCACATCTTCGCTTTCTTGACAAGGCAGTGACTTTTCTGAATACTCCAGAAATGTCAAACTTAACATAGAAGAAAAGGGAAGAAGTAACCAAACTTCTGGGTTTTTCTCATTCAGATATTACCTCCAGACCTCACAAAACTACAGAAGCAGCAACCATGATGTACTAATATAGCATGAAAAATAAAATTATCCTGTCACAGAGTTCTGTATTAATGTTTCTTCTCAGTGGAGGTTTTGGTGAATTAAAACTTAAGCTGAAGGAAATACTAACTTGGATGTATCTACTTGGTATGATGTTCATATGGTGGAGCAAATGGAGCCCCAAATACAGGTACAATATGACTGGTGACATCTGCTCCTCGGTATCAAGTGTGAGAAAGCACAAAGTGATGCCTTGGGTCTGAGTAGTCGCCTCTGCAATATGTGTCCTTCAAAAAGATCACAAACCAATGCCCTGCCAGAGTATCGTCATTCTTTCTACACGAGTCAGTACCTCAGGGTACACCTAGAGAAGAAATGCAGTGTACCAGCCTTGATCACAGAATCGTTGAGGTTGGAAAGAGATCACCAAGTGCCAACCTGATCTCCCATTATAGCTTGGCAGATGGTTCATATCCCTGCTTCAGGGGAAGCAGGCAGCTTTTACTGAACCTGGCCCTGGGACACATAGTCACAGCAAACTAAAGAAGTGCATTTAGTTTACTTTCTAATTCTCAGAAGGAATATTTTTAATAATAATAATTCTCAATAATTGTAACAATAATAATAACAATAATAATGATATTATTCTCAGGAATATTTTAAACTCTGTGGGTCACTGCAGATATGGATAATATTTTGTGATACACGCAAGGACTTGTGTACTAAGATGTTTAGACACGTTGGCTCTTGGTGTTTGGTTCCACCTGCTGTCTCCTTTGGGAAGCTCCTTGTTTTATAGATCAGCTCCTGAACTTAGATCTGTCCTGTCGTGGTATGCACTGACTTTTGCTTCCACCTGCTGTGTAACTTGAACAACTCCTTGTTTCATTGATCTGACAGCTGGGATTTGTACTTGTTAATAAAGTAGCTCTGCATTTTGACTCTATTTCAGATGCTAGAGAAATCTCTGAAACTTCAGAATTATTCAAATTCTGAAGCTGTATTACCTAGTTAATTCTGCTCAGTGTAGACCTGACACTGTTACACTTCATTGTGCTGCTATTATGTTGTGGAGGAATAGATGTAGAAAAAAGGAAGAAATTTGGAGGGATATTTTACATTTTTTTTCAACAGCGAGGAAAAACCCCAAGACTCCAAAACAATGCCAACCCTGAATCTGACCTTGAACTAGACACTAATCTGGGAAAAGAAGCTTTGTTTATGCCTAATATCCAAGAGAAACGATTCAAGAACAGTTCATTCTTAGATTAAGAAGGGCCAGGAAACATTGCCAAGATTGATAGAATCTCAAGTTATTTGCCATGCGAGTGCTGGTACTGGAAGTGGCCCAACTTTTCAGCTCTTTATAAAAAAACTCATATGCCTTAGAATGTATCTTAAGCAAAAAATAAGAACAGATATTTAGAGATAAAAGGGTATGAATAAAAGGTAATACATTGGTTGGAAATACCTAAATTCATGAACATTTTGTTATGCATTTCCCTCTAGCAAGCCTACTTGGAAATTCCTTTAAGGAGAACTGAGGTTCCAGCCAGAGAGGAGTTTGCCGCAGCTCTAGTTAAACACCACTGGCATTAATTGTGCTCCCACACAGGTTTCCCTCTCCATTCTATAAACAACAATAGCTTTCTCCTTGAAACTATTCTGCTTACATCTCTGAGATGGGTTGATAGCCTCCAGCAGTGTTCTAGCATAATGCTCTCTTCTTATTAATTGAAGAAAACACTGGAACTCAGACAGGTTTCATATCCTTGCAAGTCAGGATAGTTCAAACAGTTTTAAAATACTCCTACTTGTATTTTTTAAGAAGTAGTGTTGATGTGTAAGAGATGAAGAGAAATTAGTTCTGCTACACCTCATCATTCTTCCTACTGTGCTATTTCCACTTTGTATCTTGTCTGGTAGATTAAATGCATCTTTTAGAGCAAATTTAATTATTCTAATCAAAATGTGCTTTACCTGGGTTCCCCATGATTCTATAGTTGTCAAGCTGGTTTTGGGCTTCATATTCTCTCATTGTTCCTGTGGAAGCCCTTCACAGGAATTCCTTCCTCTGACTTACCTGATTGATCATTTTAATTTAAGCTGAGGCTGCAACTTTGTATAGATGTAATGCCTTATTTTTATTACTTGTGATTCCCAGAAGTGCTGGTCACCTGGAGCTGTTGCTGGTTTTATTTGACCTGCAAGGACCCAGGGTTTCCAAAGCAGAGAGAAGGTATCTCAGTCTTTTAAATTACTGAGAACTGGTGATGAATAAAACCACTGGCAAGTTAGATCTTTGCTGCCCAGACTGAAGTCTGATTTGTAACTCCTATTTGAGAATTTGAGACTTCAGGAACATGTTGTAGGACTGCATTACAAACACTTTGAGATACCATGTAGCCAAAGAGAGCAGATTTTTGCCCTCTTTGGGCAAAATGGCCTCCTTACGTGGGATGGGTCTGTTCCAGGTGTGGAACAGGCACCTGACCCAACAATGCCCTGAATTACACCTAGTCCTCACATCAAAAGCACAGACCATCTTGTTGCTGGACTTGCTTTATTTATTAGTTTTTATTTCCATCTCCATCACATTTCTGTTTCTTTTTTCAGTTGCATCTTCTGACTTTCTAGCTATGCTCTCCATCCAGTAATGTGCAAGGAGGAAGGGCTGTGGAATGTGAAGAAGACACTGCTGAAGGCTATCAAAGTCCTGTCATTCCTGGAGATAAATGTGTAAACACCTGCAGCATAAAACAGCTCCAGATGGGACTTTCTACCAAGTTTCAGAAAATGTGTCAGAGAGGGGTATTGGAAAGAGACTGTTTGTGTTGGGGAATTGCTTTCCTCAGAAATACCCTGCTGTGAACTTGCAGCTAAAATCTTTCCCTCACTGGCTTCATCTTCCCCCCTTCTAGGACTGTAGGTTTCAGTTCAATCATGTCAAACAGGACTGACAGTCACTGTGACAAGAAAGCTTGATTGATCAGTATGTACAGCAACCACACTAGGAATTTTGGAGTTGTATTTTAACTACAGATGAAAATCCAAGTGTGAATTCTCTGTATTGGCTCCTTTTTCTAAAAGGCAGCAGATGTCAAAACCAATCTGCACAAGCTGCCGATGCTTCTGGAAGAGATGAAGAAAAAAAAAAAAACATAAATCCACATGTGATTCTTGCAATGTAAGAGTCTTAGTATGCCTAGGAATCACACTCATAGACCCTGAAAGAGTAAATTAAATCCCTGACTTCCTGAAAACAACAACTTGGATTTCCTTCCAGGTCTAATGAGCCAGAAGGATTTTATATATCACAAGTAATTGGATGATGTGAAGGAAAATTGGTGCATGCCCAGATCAAGTCAAACCAGTGGCACAATTAGAGGGATTAGGAAATGTTGTCTCTGCTCCATTAGTGTTGGATATGGAAATGCTGTTCATGGCATGTACACGTTGTTCACAAACACCTATTTTTATTTACACTGGAGACATTTACTTTGCATTTTGGAGCACATGAGCTGTCTTCACTCATGTCACTGCATCCCTGAAGGAGGGCTTGTTACTTCTGTGCCAATTCTGCAACAGAGCAGGTGGGTCTGTTTCAATGGGAATTGGTAACCAACTTCAGCATTAATAGATTCAAAGGTTAGAAGGTAGGAGTAATCAATAAACTCTGCATTTTCCCAGGTGTAACCTTGCAGCATTTTAGTTGCAGAAAGGCAACAAGATGGATGGATTCTCATCCCAGTTTATTTAGCTGAGATCAGTTCAGTCACTGGACTTGACACAAACTGAGACACTACACAGCAATCCAGTAGAATCCAGTTTTCAACAGGCTAGGGAAGCACTTCATTGATTTCCCAGCCTGATGCATTTCTAGTTATACAATGCCCTCAATGGGAAAATTTTTCAGACTCTCAAAGCCATCCCACAGCCTGAACAATGTTACCTGAACCATGTTGCTGAGAGGAAGCTTCTCACTGTGCCTTGAGCCCTCCAGGTAATGTGCTGGGTGCTGACTTAGGTCAGGCTGAATGTTTTCCCCAAGACATTGTGTCTCAGGAGCTGAGCTCCAAAAACTGTCACTGCCATCACATGGAGCTGAGTCAGGGAAGGTTTAGGTTAGATACCAGGAAAATGTCTTCCAGCCAGAGAGTGGCTGGGCACTAGAACAGGCTCTCCAAGGCAGTGGTTACAGGACCAAGCCTCTGTGAGCTAAGGGAGTGTTTGGACAGTGCTCTCAGGCACATGATGTGATTCTTGGGGTGTCTTGTGCAGGACCAGGAGTTGGACCCGATGATCTTGATGGGTCCCTTCCAACTCAGCACATTCTGTGATTCCGTGGTCACGCCATGGTTGTGCCTTCACAGCTGGGTTGTTGCAGGTGTCTCAGGCTGCAGCCTGTACGATTCCATGGACAACAACAAACCAGTAGGAAACCTTGGAGGCAGCAGGGACTTCCCAGGGCACAACGGCTTGAGAAAGAGCCAAAATTCCTTCAGTGTCACAGGCGGCGTTTTGTGTAAGGCGCTCTCGCAGGCCAGCGCAGCCTTCGGGCGGAGGCAGCGGGCTGAGCCGCTCTCAGCGGGGCTCGGACCGGCCCGGGGTGGGTGTGCTCCGGCGGGAGGTGGGGCCGGTGCCCGGTGCCCGGTGGGAGGAGGCGGGCGGGGTCAGTGTCCGGTGCCCGCTGGGCGACGGCGGGAGGCGCGGCCGGTGCCCGGTGCCCGGTGCCCGCTGGGCGGCGGCGGGAGGCGCGGCCGGTGCCCGGTGCCCGGTGGGCGGGGTCGGTGCCCGGTGCCCGCTGGGCGGCGGCGGGAGGTGGTGCCGGTGCCCAGGGCGGCGGGCGCGGCGGGGCGCGGGCGCGGCCGGTGAGTGGCGGCGGGGCCGGGGCCGGGCGGGCACCGGGACGGGCACGGGCCCGGCTCCCGGCACCGGAAAGGCTCCAGCCCGGTCGGTCCCCGGGCAGCCGCCGTGCCGGGGCCGCTCTCGGGGCCGGCGGCGGCGCTGGGATAACGCCGGTGAGCGCTCCCGGCGGAGCTTCCCGTGGGACGCTCGGTTCCAGTGCTGTAGTCTCGGCTCCCTACGGCTGCGAACGCAGAGGCTGGCGGCTGCATAGGCATCCTCATCCTGAACTTACAGGCTTGCAGTCTTCCAGTGTCGGACCTGACGTTTTATGCTCCAAATCAGGTTTTTACCTATGTTAGGTAGCTGGAGTTCGGTGGCTGGTTGTTAATATAAGCTGGAGTTTATTTGTCTCTTATGTCGTTGGTAGAATTGCTGGAATTGGTGGCTGTCTCCCAGGTGTGAGCCCTTAGCACTGGTGTGGGGGACTGGGAGAATCCCTGTGATCTCAGAGCTTCTGTGAGGAGTGAATGGAGAGAAGCAGCAGGGTCTTGTAAAGGGTCAGATCCATAAAGTGTTGTAGAATGAAAAGACATTGTGTCGTTTCTTTCATGATTATTTTCCTGATACACTTAATGGCTTGATCTTAACAAAGAGCAGGAATAAAGCCTTAATCGCATAACAACTTTGATGAATTTTCTGTGATAACTGCCCTTGTACAAGTCAGAGTGTCTGAGGTAAGGGCAGGTGCTTTCACCCAGGTGATGAGCTGCAGACAGGCTACAAGCACAAAATATCCAAAACCCTCAGCAAACCACCTGCAGTCTTTTCCACTTTCTAGTTCAGCTCCTCTTTTGGAAATGCCATTCAAAGTGACCCTTTTCCCTTCCAGCCCTTGTGCTGTCCTTACACCACATCCTGCAGAGAGCTGAGTGGATTTCTCTGCCTAGAGCTGTGCACTGAGCAGAGCTCGTCTGATGCATGTTTGGATGGGGTCTTACTAATTTCAGAGCTAGTGTAGCAGACTGGAGAAATTAAGAGTTAGCCTAGTACACAGACATTCTGATCCACTTGGGATTACAGACACTGTGGATCTTTTACACTTCATGCTGTCTTTCTGGTATTTGACAGAAACGGACTTTTTGAAACCTTTAAAACAGAAAGACAAGCTTGGTGGCCTTATCTTTTATTAACAGCTCCATGAATGTGAGTTTTCTATTTCTTTTTTTTCTCTCTCACAATATAATATGTTATAATTAGGACTCCAATACCTTTGCAGATCCATTTTTAGACAGGAAATGCATATATATATATATATATATATATATATATATATCCGGTTGCTATACAACAAATATAATGAAAACTTTATCCAGCATGGCATAAATTTTTCCACTGCTTTCTCAATTGGTTTATAGTTTGGATCTCTAGTTCTATAATACATGGACCAGTATATTGCTAATGCCTTAGGCCAATTCCTGAAGAATATTGTACCAGAAAAATTATGTTTATCTAGTGTAATTGCTCATCTGTTTCCAAAGGACGTCAGTAGATGACTTATGATAAGTAGATAACTTATCAAGATGAGCACTCTACATAAAAGAAGCTACACTTCTCCAGACTGAGCTCCTATTTAGTCACAAGGAAACACAGTCCTATCACACAGGCAGTGTGAGGCTTGCAAGGATTCCAGAACTGTCCAGTCCAATGTAGAATTTTCGTCCATATCTGCAAAATTAAAAGTTGACTTGGTTCTCACTATAGTATAAGAAAGTGCAAAGCACTTCTTACCTTGGACTTGACCTGACTTGACTCAAGTTCAGAATATATTTGGATATTTAGGGGATTTATTTATGTAAATAAATGCTTTTTCTAATGTGCAAACCCAAATTACTTGGATGTTATATGAACAAAAAATAAATCCCTCTGTTTTTTCAGATCACTGTGAGATGGAAGACTTTTCCACATAAGCTGTTTCCTTATGATTCTGTCAAAGATTTGATGGAAGTTTTCAGAAAATGAGATGTCAGATTCCTGTGACCACAGAGATGGAGACATGCCTAATGCAGATTTGATGATTCAAAACTCTTTGTCCTTTGGAACACACAGTACAGGGCTTTTGACTGTATTCAGACATTTGGGAAGTAGATCCCCTTTTAGACTTCTTTTTAGTTTTTCTGGGAGCAATTAAGTGCAGACAACTATCAAAAGTTAAATTTTATCACTTAAGAAATTTTACTGGCACTGGTTTCTGCTTCAAAATTAATATTTTTTCCACTGGTAATGATTCTTAATTTGTGGGTCAGGGAATTTCCTTCAGACAGATTCACAGCTCTGTTTTCTTTCTCTAGAAGATGATGTATGGCAGAGAAGAAACAAGAAGTTGTACTTAGTCCAAAGACTTGCTCAATGCAGGCCCATTTATTTAAATTCTAAACACATTTATTTAGAGATCAGTGGGTACTTAGAATATTTCACAAGAAAGCAGTAGCTGCAAGTGCAAATACTGGAATCTTGCATAAGCATTAAGAAAAGGGCTAAGATGTTACCCAGTTTTGAACAGCTGTGAAAATGGGTACTCAGGGAGCAATAATTTGTGTGTGTGAATATGATACATTTGATACAAACAAACACATCTTTAGTTGTTCCTGCTTAATATCTGCTAAAATCCTCTACAACTCTGACTGGGATGTTTCCTGTATCTGATACTGTTGAAGTGTGTTAGGCATTCACTCATAGGTATTTATTGATTTGTATGAAGTCTCTCTATATATAAATGAAAAGGAAGTATACATGGTATATATTAAACTGGGGAGCTGATTTTTTTTTTCTGCTGAGGATTTTCAGTAATCCTTATGTTTGTGATGTGGACAGTGTGTGTGGGGTGGTTGGTCTCAATATCTTTAGTTATGTAACATAAACATCAAGCTGTGCTGTGAGTCAAACAGGGGACAAAGCATTGTGACTGCAGCCTCTGGTACATCAGTCTGCAAGCTGACTGCTGAGATGTGAGGAGTTGAATTTAGTGGAAAGGGTGTCACTGGTTTTAATGAGTCTGGATATGGCCCAAACTCAGGAATCAGTGGTTTGGTTTTATTGGAGTGGCACCAGCATCATGTTGAGTCATGTGTGCACAGGTACACAGACATCCTCTTAAAGTTTAAAAGGAGTGCCAATGCCACAAGCACAGATGCCATTGGCATTTCATCATTTTCTCCTAAATGAATTCAAGCACATTGCATGAGATTTTGGTACTTGACACTGGGTTTAGTGGAAATGGCGGTTCTCATCATTCCCTCAGATGAGTTTCTATGCCAGTTCCTCTGTCTAAGTTCAATCTATTGTGTAGTTTAAACATAAACAAATTTCTCTCCATTTGGAGAGGTTTATCTCCGTGTCTTCAGCTGAGCTGAGCTGTGTGCAATGGGAAGGAGTGCTACAGGTTAGAACTTGAAACCACCTCTTTGGTGAGCAGCAGACACTCACTGATGTTATTAACAAGGATTGTTTCAACTGCTGCTCATCCCTGACTCCTGCTGACTATTGCAGTTCTCCCCCAAACTCTCGTAAGACCTCATCAGGTCATAGCTCACACAGCCAAGTGATCATGCAGGGCTCTGAACATTATTCTGAGTAACCAAAACTGCAGCAAAACTGCCAAATACACACTCAGTCACAAAGCTTGAAAGCAGGATCTTTAATGATTCAGAAACTCAAAATGAAGAGAGCACAAAATATTATTTCAAATATACCCACTTGTTTAAGCTGTCTCCTAGTTTAGCTGCCTCAGGAATGCTGAATTTGGGGTGGCTGCACTATTCTAAGCTCTTGAAACTGTAGGAAGTAATGAGGATCTTACTTCTTGAAATTGCTGCTTAAAAACCTGTGAGGGGAAATGGAGTTTAGTGTGCACACTCATTTTGCTTACAACTTTGGCACCCTCTGTAGGGCTAACCTCAGCAAATTGGCATGTCAAGGAATCACACACCATCCTGTCATTTCACTGCCATTCTTTTCATCTGCTGTTCCACTCGTTTTTCTTTCTGCTGAACAGGCATTTCTTAGAATTTACTGATATTTGTCCCTAAAAAAGGCTGCCATCATTTTTAGGAGTCTGTTAAATATTATTGGTACAATTTGCAGCAAATCACATTATAGTGCCTTGTGGTTAAATGTGTCCTTTCTTTTTTCCCAGTTAATGCTTCATGAGATCATTTTTGTACACCACCAGGTTAAGTGGGAAGGGTATTTGCCAGCACACAGAGGGTTAATGCTGCTGGATTTGGCTGGTTCTTTGCCAGACTTTGCTCTTTTGAGTGCCAAGACTTTTTTTTGTGACTTTTTTTTTCTTTTTAAAAGATGTATAGCTTGGTAGAGTTGAGCTGCATCCCTTACCAGGCAATATGGGGACATTTGTGTCTCCCAAACTGACCTTTTTTCCCAATTCTGTCACTCACTGCACGTGGCTGCAGCCAGGTAACAGATCTAAGGCTCTTCCTCACAATGTCAGGATAAATTTTATCCTATTGTTCAAGAAGCTATTTGTATTTTCCTAAGCACTGGTAATGACAGGAGGGGGAAGTTTTGGAGAGGATGCATTCTCTGGTCCTGTTGTCTCTCCAAGACTGTCAGGATTTCTGAGCTCTGCTGAATTTATCCTGTTTTTTAATATGATAATGATTTCATTATCTCAGGAGGAGGAATTGAAAGGAAACAGTAGAGGTAGGCTGTGTGGTTTGCTTGACTTTTGAGAAATGATCCAAGAGTTTCTCTATAAATTTAAACTCTAGACCCATAGTATAACTTCCCAGAAACCTGTTAGGAGCAGGCAGGGTTTATCTCCAGGCAATGTACAGAGTTCCTTGAGGACTCAGTCAGAACCATTCCAGGAAGGATCAGTTCTATTGGCCTCTGTGTATGTCCAAAGCAGCTGTTTCATGAGAGGGGCTGAGTTTGTGTTCTTGGGTGGGGGTTGATAAAATCTGCAGAAGGGGTGGGCGACTTTTCAGCTCCATGGTGGATGGTGACAGCTGCTCCCCTTTCTGTTTGGACCTGCAGTGTTGGCTGGCATTTCCCTCTATGAATACCTGGGTGGAAAGATCCACTCAGTAGCCAGCATGATTTAACACCTGATGCCAATACCAGTGGATCTCAAGTATGTTCCGTTTAAAGATTAGCTATAGGGGCTGGAGTGGTGAGGCTGAGAGTGGCATTTATCCTAGGAAAGCTGTAGGTTTCCCCTAAACACCGTGGTAAAGCAGAGAGATACCGCAACAGTGAACTTAACTTTGCCATGTCTCTTAGCTGCAGGTGTTTTGGCCACCACTGATGCTGGGATGATCACACATCAGACACACCCATCAGCTCAGCAAATAGCTAAAGTGTGTGCCAGGCTCTGTGGCTGGGAGAGACCAAGCAAAGATTCAGTTTAAACCTGTGATGATGTGACTTAGTGACACAGAACTGTGGTTTTTTCAACACTTTAAGGTAAAGTTCTTCTTCAATTAGCTTATTTCCTGCCTCTGGGTACATATTAGATATTTTCCCTTCCCACTACTGTGAGGACAGTGCCAGCATATTTAAGAGACAATTGGGAGCACAATGGGATATTTAAAGATTGCTAGAACTTGTCTGAGCAATATGTTAGGCTGCTGTGTAAGAACTCTGATGTGCTATGTTGTCTACTCTGGTGAAATTGGCTCAGTATGAGGTATTTTTTTATTATGTGATGATTTTAAAACTCTCAACATGCAGGGCCAAATCATGTTGTGCAGTCACTGATTTCTAATTGAACTCAGCATTTTGATGCCAGTATTCCTGTATGAGTTCCCATGGCTGAAGGCTGGCTAGTGAACTCAAAGTTATCTTGGATATTTATAGGGTGGCTATTCTTGTAGGGTCTTTCTGGCTGTCCTTACTGAGCAAAGACTCATGGGGAAAGGCTCTAAAATACAGTTTCAGTCACCAGGAACTTTTGAGTTCTGTTGCAGTTTATGGATTCTGGAGCAGTCACTGAATTACTCGTCCTCAGCCCCCCCACTCTATCTGCAATATGGAATAATACATTCTGTGCAGAGGGGCACAGGTCTGATATCTTACAGATATCAAATGGTAGGAATGAATTTATTGTTACTCAATATTTTCACTTGTTTTGCTGATTGAGGGATGAACCAGGTACTGTATTCATGCCTTTATACAGAGGAAAGGTAACAGAGAAAACACCCTGTTACCATTGCATACTCATTTGAGTTAAATGTCAGGAGTATGCAGTTCTGAGTTTTATTTTTCTGTTTATTTCCCCTTGGAGAAATAAAGCCAGCAGGCAGGACATTGTGGGACTTCCCTGCCTTTCTCTGAAGGTTAATGGTCACCTTATCTTTAGCCTTGTGTTTTCAGGCCCTGGAGCCAGCCAGCCTTTTCCCCAGAGCTGTGCTTCCGTGCTTTCCTGTATTATTGCTGAGATGGTATCAGGGATGACCTCCACTTTCAAAGTTTGATTTCAGCTGTAGCTGGAATCCAGGATGTTGATGATTTTAGGAATATTATTCCAGATGTGTGAATCCCTGGTTCTCCTCTTGCTTGTACCTGTACAAACAAATCAGAAGTCAGTCTGCTGGGGAGGTGGGCCTACATTAGTGTTAAACTAATATACATGGGAAGTCATTAAGCTTGATTTCTGCTCACAGCACAGGCATTAGAGGCAGCCTTGGTCTGATCAGTCTCCAAGGCAGCTTGGCAAGAGTGTTTGGAGGACATTAACTGGATCTATCCCTAGAGGGGAATTTGGGAAGAATGGTGTGTAGAAAACTCAATTCATTATTCACATCATCTCAGGATATTTGTTTAGACTCAGTAACTGTTACCTCTGATGTTTGACACTCAGAGCAGGCTCTGCTCCGTGTGCCTGTAGCTACACACTGTGTTCTCACATTTCTTTCCAGATGGTCTCGTGTGTTGGTGCCTGCCTGGACACTGAGAAGGAAAAGTTGTGTTGTTGGAACTTAATATTCTCTAATATGGTATTTTTTTAAAGTCAGAATGTACAGAAATAGAGCTTCTTTGTTCAACTTCTGCACCAACCCCACCAGGACAAAAGAACCACAGTTTCCCAGTATATAAAATATTGACCATGCTAGTATTTTCACAGGAAATACCAGCTCTTCCACTGTGTCAAAAATAATCTGTTTTTCATTCAGATTATTTAAAATCTTAGATTTTAGATTTATGGTTCTGGATAAAAAAAGCAGAGATGTGAGAGGTCTGGTCTGTGTATACAGGGACGCTTTTACTTATCTAAAAATAAATTACATATTTATATGCAAATAAATCCTTGTAGATTGTAAAATGTCAAACAAACAATTCTATTTCTGCATCTGTATTATTTGTTAGGCAATTGATATTTTCTGTCACTGAAGTCTGAGGTTATATCCATGATCCTGTTGCAAATCCAGGGGAAATTACCTTTTGAATGACACATGGCCTGACCTTCATCTCCAGTTAATCCAGGAAGAACTCGCATTTGGCTGGGGGGACACAAAGGATAGATTTAGAGTGCCGGTATTTTTCTGGCTGTATTTTAGAATTCAGTAATGCACTGGATAGCCCATAACAAAGTTTTTCTTCACTTCTTTCTCAGAAGAGAAGACAGTGTGTTTGTGACAAACTGCAAGAAACAATGAAGACTCAAAATTGCCAAACGCTGGAATCAAAGAGATTATATTATTGCTGCAGTCTTTGAAATATTCTTATTATTGAAGGAGATTGCAGGAAGTCCCTCTAACAGGGAATGACAACAACAAAAATCCCCCAAATCCCACATGTTATACACAAAGTGTGAAAACACACATAATTAGAGCAGCAGAGAGTAATTAGACTCCAGAGCAAGTATCATGGCAGATTCTTCTGGCATGAAGAATTTATTCATCCATAGATAAATAAATGCATGAATGAAAAGCTGAAATAGTGTATATTTGGATGCCTCTGACTGCACTCTCGACTGTCAGTTTCACAGATAGGCTTTGACCCTCATTTTCCTCATAATATTAATCACAGATGGATGTACAAACTCTGCAAGGCAGAAATCCTCTTATATCTACTGTCTTGTTCCCAACCCTGTATGTCTAAAGCTCTGATAGTGCAGCTTTTAACAGTGATGCTCTTTAGTTGTTTCTTTAGAATTGGAGAATTTTCACAGAAAATTCCCAAGCCTGGCCAATTTGCCAGCCTGTAAATTTCACTTGTAGGAAAGCTGAATCCCTTTCTTTTTCAGCAAAGTGTTTCTTGAAAGCCACATTTGTGTTGGCACGTTGCTGCAAAGTGTTGCTAGGAGTACAAATGCAACATGCTTGTAAGGAACACCCAGAGTCTTCATGCCACAAACCACAAGTGGCTCAAGGATCAGTATATGATGGCTCACCCTATCACAATGTGACATTTACCTTGCTAAGAAGTCAGTTCAGAGACATCAAAATGTACTGGAAATCTGAAATGCTATGGTCATCACTTTGGTGTAGGATTTTTACTCCTACCTCTAAATCTGTGTTGTGAAATTCTCAAATGAAACTTTTGTCCCTTTCTGAAAATAAATTTTAAAAAATGTAAACCAGAGACCCCTGTTTAAACACAGTTTGTGAAAGGTGTGATTTCCTTACTGTGTGACCTCTGGTCCCTTGCTGCTGCTGTGTGTCCTGCTGCCATGCAAGCTTTGGATGAGCACTTTGCAAATGTGGACTGTTTGCAGTCAGGGAGCTGGGGAGGGGTTTGCCCTTAGGGATCCAGTGGCAAGAGGCTGCAAGAACCACAGTAGCTCTGTTGGACATGAAATGTATTCAGGATTGCTGGTTGTGTGTGTAGCTCCTTACACCTCAGCTCTCAGGCTGTTGGCATGTACCCTGGCTGTTTGTAATATTTGTATATTTGAGTTTCCTCCGCTGGATTAGTGATTGCTGTTGGTTACTTCAGTTGAAGAGGCCTTTTCACAATGACTCAAGTGCATGTGGAACAAAGATCTTGATGATTTTAGGAGCTGTATTTTGGTGCAGGGATTTCTCAGTGGTGGGCTGGCTGGACCTTGCTCAGTCTTGTTCCCTTTGGAGAAATTAAGAAACATGTTGGGAAGTTTACCAGGCTCTGGGAGCTTGCTGCTGGTACCACTGTGGGAGGGCAGGTTGGCCCTGGGACTGCTTGTTCTCCCTGCAGGGGAAGTGAGGCAGATTTGGATGGGCAGTGATGTGGATGGGGCAGTGATGTGGATCTGCAGTGATTTGGATGGGGAATGATTTGGACATGCAGTGATTTGGATGGGGAATGATTTGGACATGCAGTGATTTGGATGGGGAATGATTTGGATCTGCAGTGATTTGGATGGGCAGTGATTTGGACGGGCAGTGATTTGGACGGGCAGTGATTTGGACGGGCAGTGATTTGGACATGCAGTGATTTGGATGTGCAAGGGGCTGGTGCAATGTTGGGCTCTTAAGGGAAAGCCATGACAGTGAGTTTGAAGAAAGCCGTGATTTTCAAATGAAAGTGGGCCTAGACTGGGCTATTTCAATCAAGCCAAGCCACAGACTTTAGAGGAAATCCATGTCTGATTGAAATTTCAGGTGTTCAAACTTGCTCTCTTCCCTATCTTTGAAGAGCCATCTTTACTCTGCCGAAGTCTGTGGTTATTTGGTGTTCCTCTGCCCCCCAGCTGAAAAGAGTTTAAATAATTAACTGGCAGCAGAGCAGCCCATTCACTTCAGCCCTTGACAAGTGGGGAGCAAATGTCAGTGCAGGGATGTCTGGCTCTCAGGGCAGGTACAGCTCATACCTGCTTGCTTGCACTGATTTGCCTGTGGGCACAGAGCTGTAATGTTTATCAACATCTAAGATTTCAGGGCTGTACCAAAACTCTCAGTGTGGAGCCATTTGAAGCTGTGCTGGTGATAAAGAGGCAGAGGAGTGAATAATAAATCTAGCATGATGTGCCTTGGAGGGTGATATGAAGATAGAGAATCAAAAAGTATTAAATCCTGAGATGGGATAATTATTTTTAATGACTGTTTACTAGTCTGTGCTTCTTAGAAAGTAAGGGGGTTTTGAGATGGTGCAATGTGTATTGCTAGGTGCTGGTTGCTGAGAACAGGACTATGTTTGACCTAAATGGAAGACAACAGATGAAGTTTTGCATGTTCAGGTAAGTAACTTCAAGACAAAAATGCATGAAAGGAAAAACAATATTGAAAGGAAGCAAAGACAAACCATCTGAGGAGGTTTGGAGACAGGAAATCTGCTTTATGTTAGCAAATATGCTGATTTTTAAGCTTCCAGGCTGTGTTCTATGCCAGTTAAAGTGATGAAATTCTTCCAAAGTCATCAGGATTACACCCTTCCATGAGCTTTAGGAACTGTGCCTTCCCACTGGAAGGCCATTTGATCTTTCCTGATTTTAAAAATAAATGTGAATTTCTCACGAGGTCTCCTTCATTTCTCACTGTAGTACAAATGTTTCTATTGGCACCATTTTTCTGAACAAAATGCCAGGCAGATTTCAGATGCAGTCCTATGTCCAAGGTTTTGTGCTTTAAGCCAGTCAGAATGTTTCTCCAGTAATCTCCAGGAATTCCTTCCTGGTGGTGGTTGCCCAATAACTGAAGCCTTGATTTTGCTTTTTTTTTTTCTTCTGTGGGCTTTGTCTGATGGATGGAGATTAATTTAATGCTCTCTAGTGATCCTTTTTCTGCTGGGATTAAGGGTTCAGTGTGAAGTCATCGTGACACGTGCAGTAATTCCCAACAGTGAAACTCGTTCCAGTCAAACTTCCTCTAGTGCTGCTGTATTTTTACTGCTTTGTCTTTTCCCAAGAGACAGAAAATGTGTTATATCTGCTTGAAGTCAGCTTTGATCTGCAGATGCAAATGTACTCTGATGATGGCACTGAAGCTGCCTGCTTGTGGAGGCTTTTGCTTTCCAGCTAAGTGGGAAACTAGAGTAGAATATGATTTGTTTCCTGTTTGTGATGGCTCTTGCACTTGTTGTCTTCTGATATTTGTGTGACAGCTTTCCTTTGTCTAGGGGCCTTTATAGAAAATTGAGAAATGGGGTTGTCCATTCACAGATGTCAGACTTGTGCACTGTGAGAAAACTGCTGTGGCTGAGCCACTGATGAGACTCCTCACCAGAGGTCCATTTCTCACACTACATGTGTCTCTCATCAGAAAGGCATTAAAATATTTTTTCCAAGTGTTCAAAAAGGACTTCTCCACTGTAGATCTGGTATTCCTACTAAATGTCTTTAAGAAACTCATATAAAAATACTTAATAATACTCCCTCCTACTGGCTTGAAAGACCCAAGTATTTGAACACTCTGTACCAGCTGAGAAATACAAATAAATGTGGTTTTCTTCTGATCTTCTAGGAATGATTGTAAATCTTTGCTTTGCTATTATGAGAACTATGAACCTCCTACTTTGAAATAGCCATGCAATTTTTAATGAGGAGCTGATATTCTTAGCAGCCCGTGTGACTGCAGGAGCAGACTCAGGCGGTGGCACTGAGCTCCCTCCCTGTGTGCAGGCAGCCCCAGCAATGTTTTGCCTCCTCTCTGCTTTTACCTCAGCAGACGCCATGGATAGCCATGATGAAAATTCATTTCCATATCAATTTAATGCAATGTAATGCCAGAAATGTGTAGTACAGCTGTATTGTCCCCAGGATTTGGGTCATCCCTGTGAATGAGGCTCTTGAGGTTTGTGTTCCCCAGCATTTACCTGTTCCTCCCAGTGAGTGCCTCCTCAGCTGTGACAGTGAGTGACAACTGCTGGTAAATTGGCAGAGGTCATCACCAGGCAGTAACTCTGCCATATGAGTGTGCTGGCTAATTTAAACTCTTAAGTGTTTTTCCTGACCTTGCAATATTGCAGGGATGCAGTTGTTTGGGGTTTTTTCCTGTTAATGTACAGAATGGCTGGTTAGAGTAGATTGTGATTTACAGTGAACTGGGATAATGCCTGTTTTGAAAGATCCTGTGCACCCCTTTTGTGCTGGAGAACAACTACAGCTTTTAGTCGTTATTTCAATGTTGCAAGTATTTTCTGTAGCTTTCCTCTGTCTAAAAAGTAACAATAACAATTAATCTCCTCGGGGCTTCTTCACACTGTAATTATAAGCAAGCCCCTCATCAGTCCCACAGGGGGACGGAATCCAGTGCCATATGGTATTTTACACTTGGGATGCTGTGCGTACCAAGAGCTGGAAGGAGACAGGAAAAGGGGGAGTTAACAATTCACATCCATTTATGGAGCAGGCACAGCCCTCCTTGGAGCCAGTTCAGCAGAGTCTGAGCGCCTCAGATCAGGAACTTTATCTGGCCAGGGCTGCTGCAGCACGCCGGGGCTCTGGGGAGCTCTGCACAGAGTCGCTGGGCTGGCAATCCCGCCCTGGAATGAATTAAATGCACACACACCTCCCTGGGAGCACCATGGCTGGCTTCTACGGGTGCCTGAAAAGTGACAAGTAAGTGCCAAGCTGAGCCCTCCCCTGCACCTTCCCAAAGGGACCTGGGTCTGGTGGGTGCTTTGAAATTCCGTCTTTGTTGTGTTGCAGCTGCAGACTTGAACAAAGTGGGTTTGCCTTGGGTCTGAAGTGCCAGCCTGAGCACAAAAGTGCAAAAAAAAACGTCCTGGCTAAAATATTTGTTTGGTCGTGGTTTTTCTCCTTCAGAGGTATCAACATGAAATATTGGAAAAGGCATTAAGAACCTTTTCCTGTTTAATTATAGCAAGAGGGAAAATTTCCTCTTCCCCAGTGATTAGCTGTATTGTTTCTATATTAACACATAAAAAGGAGAAATACAGAAATTCACAGTGGCTTTTAAAGAATGTTCAGCTAGAAGTCTGGCAGTAAATGCTCTTTAAGAACTTGATGAGCTCAGTTTTTCTATAAGCAATTTGAGGTTTGTTTCTGTAATTGCTCCCTGTTGAGAGATTTGGTTGTATTTAAAAAAAAAAAAATTTTTATTGCTTTGCTGGCATGTTCTGTTGGAGTAGGCTATCAAGGGAAAATAGAATGAGAGAATCATGTTTGTGCTTTAAACCACCATGAAGATGTATTCTGTTTTTCCTTTGACATTCTCCCTGCTGTGAATTGAACAAAATTTCCTGCCACCAAACCTGAGGAGTGGTTTGATCTTGTTTTGCACCAGCAGACTGCAGAGGGCTCTATTCTTGCACCCAGTGAGAGATTACAGACAGGGAACATGCACAGTGGAGGGCAAATGAAATTGTGTCTTGAGGCTTAAGATGTGAATACTGATAGTTAAATGTGTGGGTAAACCCTGGATAGCAGAGGGAGGAAAACAGCTCAGAAATGGAGCTGGCAACTCCTTTTCCTTCTCCCAAAGGTTTATCCCTCACACCAGCAGTTTGTCTCACGTTACTCTGGTGGAAATGTGCATTTTCAAAGACACACAACTCCTACTGCATTTCTCTTGGCTTCTCCATCCCATATTGACTCCTTTCCTCCTCTGGAGTTTGTGAAAGGCAATTAATATTTGGCAGAGAAGTTTGATTGGGGTAAAGGGGGAGTGTGCCATCAGAACTGGCAAAAGGGCTGTGAGTCCTGATCAAGGTAGGTGGATTGGCACTTGAATTGACAAAAAGTAGTAAATTTACATTGTTTGATTTTCCCCCCAAGTCCTTCAGAATCTAATGCACTTAAAACAAATTTGTAATTCAGAGAGAGGCTTTATAAAGGCTAGACAGATGAAGCTTTTTTACATTTTTTAAACCATCTCTTCTTTTCTGGTCAATCTCCACCTGACTTATGAGGAACAGTGGTTTTTGTTTTTTATTCAACAGATTCTTCTTTTTTGATAATTTTCAGTTAGGTCTCTACCCTTCATATATGTGCACAGATTATATTCTCAGCCTGTTATTTCAGCCCTGTGATGTGTTCCCAGGTGAATTAATGCAACTACTAACCCTCTACAGTCTTCACAGATTTTATGTGCTGATTTGGCTGTGGTTTTAGGCACTTAAAATGAGTTCAAGACACCAGTTGCAGAAATAGTGATGTTTTTACCCTGAGATTAATTTTCAATGAAATTTGTTTGCAGTTTAACATTGAGTATTTGTCTTTCTGGACAAAAGTGTCCTTGGAACAACTTCCCCAAATTGTCCCGTGGTCGTTTGACCCGTAGAAGTTAATTTGCTTTCTGAATGAAAGCTCTTTTGGAATGAAATTACTTTTATGCTTTAAGCAATTGGTTTGGATACCAGCAGGAATTTGGCCGAAGCGCCTGCCAGGAAAGCTGCCATGGGCTTTGGGGAAGGGTTTCCCAGGGCTGGGTCCAGCCAAAGCACCTGGGGTGTTTCAAAAGCTGCTTCAGGGAGTGCTCTCCTGTGCTGCTGGCACATTGACCCCACTGCCCCACATCTTACAGGAGGAAGCCAAGGCTCTGCCTTGTACACTGTAATAATGTGAGGCTGGATCTGATTTTGTAGGCCGAGTCTTGTCCCTGTGCTTTGTTAATGTCCTCTTGTGAAATGAAAATAAAAGAACCCAAAGCCTAATCCAGGTAATTCTTCATCACAGTCCCAATCTTGGCTGCTATTTCGCTGAAATAAAACTTCTAAATTGATTTCATATTTCTCTTTAACCAGCATAGGCAACCTGAGTAATCTTGAATTGTTCTGCTGAGTTTATCATCACCCTTGTTGCAGACTTCTGTTCCTTTCTTGCTCCAAGCATGGTGCCAGAAAAAAATATTAAACCTGAACAAATATGATAAAGTTTCCTAAAGCCTGGGGAGGAATCTTTTCATGTGCTCCTCAGTTTTTGGGACTAGCCAAGTATGTTGTTATGAGCTGAAAATGTGGTTGCTTGAATAGCAAGGTTCACTGATGGTCAATGCAAACTGCCAATTTCCAAAGATAAATATAGTGTGTTAGAAGCTATATAAAATATTTGGCTGAAGGCTTTATGTGCCAGCTCAGTCTGGTTTCTATAGGAGGCTATAAGAAATTGTATTTAACTGTATTTAATGTGGTCACTCAGGATTTCACAAACAATCCCAAATTATGGACATTTCAGCTTGAGTGTCTTTTGCTTTGCCAAGCTTTGCACTTCCAGTGGGGTATTGTATTCTTTTCTTATATCCCATAATTGTCAAAAAATGCTGATGTGCACGTTTACCCTCCAAAGAAGTTCAGCACTTGGGTAAAGCAAGTTGATCAAGGAATGCATCAGTAGAATTTTCAATATATTTCTAGATTGTTTGAGATGAAAGCAATTGCCCATCTAAAATGATGTTATGACCATGAAATTGAGTAAAATATGTTCTCTGGGTTAGGTGCTGCTGCTGTATTTTGTGTTTTTGCCTGTTCAGATAATTGTCAGGAGGAGATTGTGGTGATTGCTGGGTTTGTTCTGAAGATGGCACAGAGCTGTCCACCTGATGGACAGGCTGTCTGTTCACTGCCCTGCACCTTCACCCAGCCTTCTTGTTGAAGAGCCTCATAGGGGATGGTGAAAATCCCCAAAATCCCTTTGTCCTTGCAGCCAGTTACACTTTTTACAACTTTGACATGTTTGTGTGGTCCTTTGAGCCTTTGGCTCCCCATGCACAGCCAGCAGCTGCTGCTTTAGCTGGGACAGTGATGAGTGGATGGGAAGTGCTTTAAAGCTCCTCCAACTGCTACTGCAGGAGCAGCTTGGGCCAGGCTGAGCCTGATGGCTCCTCTCTGTCAGCAGCTCCTCAGCCTCCCCTGCCTCCCTCCCTCCTGCTGGAGGCTGCATTGCTGCAGGGCTGAGGAGAGGCACTGCTGACTGCAGGGAGGGATGCATTGCTGCTGCTGGCTGCAGGGAGGGATGCATTGCTGCTGACTGCAGGGAGGGATGGCTGGCTGCAGGGAGGGATGCTTTTCTCTTTGGCACTGTTTTAGACATGAAGCATCTCTCCAAGACTCCAGGGCTGTTTAAAGTGAGACACTGAGTTCCCTGGCCATCCCTGCCTGTGGCATCCCCCAGCATCATCTCAGCTCAGCCGTGGTCCATGGGCTCAGCTGGCAGCTCTGGAATCAGTGCAGGCTTCCTGGCAGCTGTGGCAGAGCCACTGCCCTGTGATGATCTGGGATCTATCTGTCTGTGTGGCTGGTGAATTCAGGAGAGGTGAAATGCTTCCCATAAACACTTTGGTATTCCTAAATATGTCTGTTTACATGTCTTTTTATTCTACATCACTTTAGCATATTATTTCACAACACGAGCAAGAATCCCTCATTAACAGCTTTTCAGTGTTGGGGGATTTTGAGATGAAACTATCTGAGAATGACAGGTGGTTTCTGCCCAGCAAAGCAAGTTCACCTGTGCAGAGACAATCCTTGGATGCGTTTCAAGAAACAGCTTTTATGGAAGGTGGAGAGCTCTCCCCACTAAGCCAAATCAGAGAGTGTGAGCTGAGGTACAAAGACTCCTCAGGGGCTGTGAGTCTCTTGGAGGAATCTTTCCATGCACTGCCTATGAGCATGTTCCTGTATTAGGCCATTGTACAGTGTTTGGATACTTGTGAGCATTTTGTCTTCAGCCCACAGGAGTCATTCAGTGCTCTGTCTGGTACTAAATGTATAGAGATTTAAGTCCTGTTTTCTTATTCAAAAACAGCAGAGAGGGTGAACAAGAGCAGTTAGGAGGTGTTAGAGCCATGGCACTCCAGGCAGTTGGGCACTGTCAGTACAATGGTGCTGTATTATTAACCAAAAAATCAACTACTTCTCTTTGTGATTCACTCTGTTTGACTCATCTTTGTGCAAGAAGTTTCAATTCTGCTTTAATCCACCAGTGAGTCACTCCCATCTCCTCATTCTGCTCGTGCTTCTCTCTGGATGTGTTTGTTTTTGCAGCCACAGTGGTACAGTGTGTTTGCTGGCTGTAGGCAGAGGAATTCCAAGCAGTCCTGTTTGTTTGGTTTCAGTAGAACAGCCCTTTTGCTATCACCAAGGTTTTGAGTATTTGGCTGATATGCTGTCAGATTGACCTCCATTGCTGCTTGTCCTGCATCCCTTGCAGAGGAGCAGAGGCTTGGGCTGGGACAATCTGCTAAATGTGATTTCCACTCTTCTGCATCCTTTGACCATCAGGTTTTTTGTCTTCATGATTTTGCCAGGCTGAGCCATGAAAACATCTTGTCATAATTTCCCCTTTTGTTCTCTTAGACAGAAACTTCTGCTGCTCCAAGTATCTGGCTTTGTATGCCTAGAGCCAATTGGAGAGATTAATTTGTCATTTCCTCCTTGTGCAGAGTTCTACAGAGTTTTAGGCTTTCATATCTACTGTGATGTGAAGGCCTAGAATTGGATATAAAAGCTGAAATCTGATGATATATGGGACAAAAATGCAGTGGGTTCAAGTTGTGCTTCCAGCAGATAACCTACCTGGGCTGGTGTAGGGCAGCTGGAGCTGATTACCAGCCAGATTTGAGGAAATCTGAGATAAGTCTGTCCATGGAGAAACAGGAAAAAGCCCAAGGTAATTCCAAGGTTGATTCCCTTCCACCCCCCATATTTCTCCTGCTGTAAGAAAACAGCTGAGCACAAGGCGCTCTACACTAATGTGATTCAAGCTTATAGCTCTGCATTACATCTGTTATAGTTTCAGGGTTGGTAAAACCATTATGGATTAAGTAGTTTTAAATATTATTTTGAATACAGCATATACTAAATGCAAACTCTCATATTTTATTTTGTTCATCGTATTATTTTATTCTTAATTATTTTTGTCAAGTTCACAGGTGGACTCCCACTCCATCGGGGGAGTCACTGTGTAAAGAAAGAGAAAACCCCAGGCAGTTGATATCCTGCCTGATTTTGCTTGCAGATGCTGAGCTGTCACTGCTCATCACCGTGCCAAAAGTCAAGGTTGTGCCAACAGCCCAATGTTTCCAACACAGTGTATGTGAAAAAGGCCACACACACCATTATTCATTTCTTTAGCTGTTACATCTGTGTGTGCTGCTGCATTTGGAGAGGTGTCCAGGTGCCTGGACATTCTGTGCTCTGTTGTGTCCCATCTCCATGATACAGCATGTTGGTGTCTTTGTGACTGCTGTGCTTCAACCCCAGAAATTCAGCCCCACAACAGCCACTCCCTCCCTCTCCCCTGCTGGGCCTGGGGAGAGAATTATTAATTAATTGGAGAGGGTAAATGTGAGAAAAATCATGGGTCGAAATCAAGACAATTTAATAGGTAAAGTGATGTCATGCACACAAGCAAAGCAAAACAAGGAATTTATTCCCCAGGGCTGGCAGGTGTTCAGCATCCCCAGAACAACAGGGCTCTGTCACATGTAATGGTGACAAGAGGACAAACACCATCACTCCAAATGCCCCCCTTTCCTCCTTCCCCAGTTTTCATATGGTCTGGGACATCCCTGGGGTCAGTGGGGCTCAGCTGTCCTGGCTGTGTCCCCTCCCAGCTCCTTGTGCACCCCCAGCCTCTCGCTGCTGGGTGGGTGAGGAGCCGGGAAGGCTCTGGGTAAGACCTGCTTAGTGCTAAAGGAAGCATCTCTGAGTTATCAGCACTGTTTCAAACACAAATCCAAACCACAGCTCTATACCAGCTGCTAGGAAGAAAATTAACTCTATCTCAGCCCTAAGGATGCTCTTAGAGGGAATTGTGGCACTCAGAGCAGGGAAACTTGGCTGTGCAGGCAAAGCTGCCTGATCTTGCTTTCTAACCATCCATCCACAGCCAGGGTGGCATTCCAGCTTCAAAATTTTGTGGTGGTTGTTCCTTTTGGCCTCTGAGATCCTAGGATCTGGTGTTAATTAGTGAGCTAAATGTTTGATTTGTATTCATGATGAATTCATTTATACTTAAACATTCTCAGGAATACGTAACTGTGCACTTCTGCTGGGGCTTCCAGATATCACTCATCTAACAAGGCACTTGTGATCCACACAGTATCTCTGATGGAAATGAGATGTATTTGAGTGGTCTAGCTCAGAGTTAGGACAGAGACACAAGGTAACCATCAAACTATCTCTGTACATGGGAAAATACAGACCTGACAGAGGTGTGGAGGAATTGTTTGTTGGTTCACTCCAGCAGCCACACTGCTTTCCATCATTTCAGTTCAGTGAAAAGAATGTTTCAAAAGCTTAAATTAAAAAGATGCCAAGAGTCTCATTGTTTCCTTTCTTGCAGCCTTGGCCTATGAAGATCTTACAGAATGTCTGTCCCCCATCTGATTCTCTCCCCCACGTGCCTGCTTGTCACTGCCCATGCTGCAGTTCTTGTTGTCTTTGGTGCCAGTTTCTGCTGTCATGTGCCATCTCTGCCCCCTGATGCTGCTGTACCGCTGCCTTCAAATACAGTGGAATTCAGCCTGATACTCCATTGGTGCAAAACAGCATTAGCTCAGATAATCTTATTTTAGATGATCCTGTTTTAGAGCGGTATTTGTGTCTGGAATCCCAGAGAAGTAGGATCCCTTTTTAGTAGTTGCTCATGCTAGAGCAAAAGGTCAGGAGCTGCCCTTGGGACAGAAATGGCTCAGGAACTGCCCTGAGCACATGGATGATCTCCAAGAGTTCTTTCTCCATGTGCTTCAAGGCCATTGAACTTCAGGAACTGTCTAACTTGAGGCTCCAGAGGTGGCAGAGCAGGGACAGCAGGAGGTTTTCTTTAGGATAGAAGAAGGGAGGGGAATCAAACCATCAAACTTCCCCCAGAGCTCCCTCTGCAAGCACAGAGGCTGCCTCTGCCCTTCCCTGGTCAGGAGCCAGGCTGGGCTCTGAAATGCAGAAGTGCCCAGGGCAGTGGGAACTCGGGCTGAGCCAGCCACACACTGTGTTCCAACTGGAGAGGAGCTGGCCTTGTTTTCATTTGTTGTGTGTACAGGCAGCAGATACTGACAAATAGATTTTGGGACTTCACATGAAGAGAGATTTCCTGAGCTTCCTGCCAAAGGCAGCTTCTGAGACCACAAAGCCTGTGTTTTATTTGCTTCTTTATAGCCAAAAGATGGCTGGCTGGTTTTATGGCATTTTGATCTTCAGAGAAAAATTGTAACAGTTTCTCCCAGCATTTTCTGTCCCTCCCTTTTTTAAAAAAAAATTTTTTTAAGCGCACTTTGAATTCTAGGTCGTTAAATGTCTTTATTATCTCTTGTCCTGAGAATGTATCTGAAGATTTTTTTTCCCTCCATCTTTAACTAAAAGTTGAGGGATAAGTGACTGTTTTGGAAAAACCTTTAAAAAGGAGAAAGCTTTAGATATAGCCTGAAGTTCCATGTTTCAGTTCTGGTGTTCAGTTCTCTATTGTTTCAGCCTCGCTTTTCCTGCAATAGTCAGACAGCTTAATTTGGTGAAAATGCCTCCAGACTCTTTTCTTTCAGGCCCAGGGTGTAATGATCCTTCCCAGTTTCTGAGACTGGAAATCACTGTGACTCAGATATGGGGGCAAATATGCAGATTGCTCCTGTGAAATTTTATGGGGTTTTTTGTGATTTACCTTCTATGTGTTTCTAGCGCTTGTGTCAGTCCATACAGCCCCAGCATGCTGCTCTCCTGCAGCAGAGGTGATATTTAACTCTCCCACAGGGCTCATGAAGCTTTGCAGGAGTTCAGTGTGACCATGGTGATTCCACTGGTAAAGAAGCTCATGGCTGAGTGATAAATAACCTGGCTCTTGTTAGAAATTGAGTAATTTCCTGATAGAGCCAGGAAAACCAGTGAATTTACCCACATCCCAGCCCAATAGTCTCCATCAGCTAGAATATGTTTAAAAGACAAGCTCTGTCTCATAGATTTTGCTGTCTAATACTTGTCACCTTCAGAATTTGGAGATATTTGCCATTTCCATGAAGTTTTCTTAGGCTCACAGACTTTCAGCCCCTGTGGAGCATGTTGAGGCCAGCTGATGGCAAACCTCTTTCCTTTGCCACCTTCTGCTGATCCCTACAAAGCAGCCCATGGGCTCCCAGGGCTCTGCACACCCCAGATCAGACCCCAGTCATCTAAATTGATGCTTGAAGGCTCCAGGGAAAACAAAATTAATTAGGAACTTGGAGAGGGAGTAAAAAGCACATACACAAGCTAGAAAACAGTGGCTAAATATGCCCACCTCCAAATCTGCGATGGAAGATTACACTTACTTGTGGAATTTACCACTTGGAGAGGCAGAGACAGTGAGCTTGACTTTTATTCCCATACTTGACTCTCTGACACCTTGACTCTGCTTGTCTGCTGCTCAGTGATAGTGGTTGACATTTCCTGCTGCTTTGCCTTGAGACCATTTCCAGAGGCAGTGATGCTCTCTGGGGGCAGCTCCCAGCTGGCAAAGGCAGCCTCGGTTACATCCCTGATGATTTTTAAATGCATGTTCCTCCTCCTCCTCCACAGCGACTTCAAATCTATCCCTGTCAACTGGATCTGAGGGTGTCTCCTGCTGCTGGCAAATGGTTCCTTTAGTGTGGTTGCTGGAAGGCTTTGCTATTCCTTTTCTTCTTTTTAGGAAGAGTGGGAGAAGATCCTCATTCCAGCTGTTTCCTGAAATTTCCCCAGTGTGTTGGTGTGAAGATAAAAATTACTACATGAGAAAATCTTACTCCTATGCTATTGCCAAGTGGTGGAATTTAACTGGGTCATTCAATGGCCATTCCTTTAAAATGGAGACAGTCTGGGGCCAAAGTCTTGCTGTGGCTTGGATCATGCCTATGTTAGAGCCAGTCTTGATTTGGGCAAATTTCTGTCACATTTCTCAGCAAATGCACTGTAAAATCTGTGATAAATTATTATTAGGGATGGGCTATCATAACCTATTTTCCTTGGCTTTTGGCTAGCAGGTAGATATTTGCTGTATTGTCTGAGCTGATGCAAACTTGCAGCAGAGACCTTCCACAGACAGCAGCTACCCAAGATCATGCTAATAAGCACAGCAGAGTAATTAGGGGCATGAGGAGAGCTTGAGGTGGCACCAAACCAAGTTAATCTGTCTGGCATTGGTGCCAAGTGTTGCAAAGCTCTGGGACTTCCCTTTGGCCTCCTGAGCTGAGTACAAACCCTGCTGCTGGTACCTGCTCAGGTATAAGGCACCAGGGCTGTGCTGCAGTCAGTCCCCACATGCAGGGACACAATTCCCTAAACCAACAAATGGCAGGAGTGCAGGGACTCTGGGGAGATGGGGCAGCAGGGAACAGAGGAATTGACTCTCAGTTTCTGGACTGGTAACAGAGTGCTTATGAATTTTTCCCATTTACCCTTCCCCCTTCTTATCCTCTTGGCTTCTCACACAATTACAGAATGAGTCTGTGCGACTGTATGAAAGGCATTTCCTCCTCTTACTTTTTTTTTTTAAAGTCTGCTTCAGCCCACCAGCTGCTTTCCATTAGTGTTGCACACACACTCACTAGGAGGGCAGGACATAATGCTTCAGGCACTGGTGAACAGCAGAAATCCTTCAGAGTGCTGTCAGGCAGAGGCTTCCCAAGGCAGATTGTAGCAAACAGGAGTTCAGCACTTTGGGACCTGTCTGCTGGAGAGTCTTCACAGAGGAGCCAAGGTGTGGGGACACAGGGGTTGGGGCAGTGTCTGAGTGCAAGGTGTGGGAGCTGGGAACAGATCTCTCCATGTGCATGGTTGCTGCTTTGGATATTTTCTCAAGGTTAGGAGCTGAATGTTGTCTGTTGCTATGGAGAATTATGACCCCCTGCTTGATTCTGGGAGGATATTTTATTGATATTAAATATTATCTAGATGCTTATCCAGACTTCCTGGTGGGTACTGCTGCTGTATTTATTATTTGTGATCCTTGCACAAGGACCTTAAACCTTCTTGAACTATCCCTCCTTCAGTGAAAATTACAAGATTGATATTCTATAACTTTATAAACTCCTCCCCTCCCCATTACCAGTGGAGAGAGTAGCAAGAATCCTGGTGTGAAATGCTGTTTGTGCTGTTCTTTTATCCCTACATTAAACAGCATGGGAGGGACCCCATGGGAGACACCAGCCAGGGGTGGCAGAAACCCTGGGAATTCCTTCCTAGGAACACTCCACTGTAGAAGGGCACAGTGGGATCAGCTGTACAAGGTCAGATCCTGGTTCCCCCTCTCCTGTTGGATTGCAACCTGTTTCAACAAAGCTGTTTTGTTGAATCCCACACTGTTCAGCATTTTCTGTGCTGTGGGCCTTGAGTGCAGGTCACTCATCTCATGGACAGCAAAGGGAGCTTTGGTTGCTGAGTTTCTGATATGCTCTAGGGATGTGAAAATTGAATAGAAATCTGTCTGGCTTCGCTATTGCTATGATTGACTCTGAAATCCTGTTCAGTGAAGTTGCAGAGGGTAAACTTTACTTCTTTAGCTGTTATTGGATTAATGAGTTCATTGATAGCTTGTTGGGCTCCCTGAGAGAAAAGTCATCAACCACATTTTGTCAGAACAAAGTCCTCTAATGCGCTTTAATAAGAGAGAAGAAAATTTAACCTCTCATTCACCTTTTGCAGCAGGATGTAATCTGAATATGAAACCATCCTGCATTCTGTGTTTTTTTGAACCTCGGTTTTCAGGAGAAGTAGAAAGGCTTTCTCTGAGCTTCTGCAATAGCTTGAAGAGTGTTCTGGGGGAGGCTGGCTGCAGGGTGGTGACCTGGAGGACCAGATGGGGTCCACAGGCTCCATTTTCCTGTGCTGATGCATCTTGCTGTGGAAAGTGTGTGCCCTGAAATCTGGAGCATAAGCTTGATTTCAAACAATTTTTGTAGCATGGAGGCAACTGGTCTTTAAAAGCCCCAGGCAAAAATTTCACCTCTTTCTCTTGGCTGCTTTCCACTGTCTGTGTTCTATAGGCCATGAAGATGCTAACTGAATGCAGTGCCTTGCATTCTGGAGGCTTTATTTCCTCAAGCATTTATTTGATAAGAAAGAGGCTGTTCAAGGTTCAGCATCTCCTTTGATCACTGTCATAAGGCCTTGTAGGATGCTGATGCATAACCATGACTGAAGCTGAGGAAGCTCTGAAGGTGGGCTGGGGGCTGGGAGCTGTGCACTTTCCAAGTCTTCTGCTCCACTGGAGAGCCAGCAAGGAGCCTGTGTCCCTTTTCTGAGGCTGTGTCCCTTTTCTGAGGCTGAGCAGAGAGCATTTCTCTTGGACCTTTGTTGTTTGCAGGAAACTTGAGTGCTGTACAAAGCAAACTTCCCAGGAGTCCTTAAATACACAAACCAAGCAGTGAAAGGGAATTATCTTTTATTCATTTGGTGAGATTCTCTCACCCCTCTACCCCCCATGTACATATTAAGTCATGTGCTCAGCTCAGCAAAGTCAATGGTCAGAGCACCATCCTGGAACTTTATTTCTTTTTTCTATCACTGCCCTCCCATAGAGAACTCCAAATATTTGTCCAGTTGGTTCAGTTTGCAAAGGGGAGACAAGGACATTTCTCCTGTTCCTGGAGATTTCTTATTACTTTTCAGACTCATTAGTTCCTGTAATGAGTCGAAGAGCTCTGAGTGAATGCAGCACAGTGGGGTTATCAATGAGAATGTTATGTGGGATAGCAGGGATAACTTGGATCTAAGCATCAAACCAAATGGGGGTAGTGAGACTGCTAAGTTCCATTCTCTGTTTTAAAGGTAAAGCAAACCCCGCAACTTTCTAGGGGTTTAATTGCTTTAAAGCAACCCTAGCAATGAGAATAGGGTCTAATAATGTCAGTATTATTTGTGTGATTGCAGCTACATAGGAGCCACTCTTTGCAAGTAATTAATTAATTCACATTTGTGGTAATCCATGCTGTGGAGGGAGAGGCAAACACTGCTTTTGGTAAACTTTCAGTCTTTCCCATGGCCCCACACAGGAATTGATGCAGTGGATTTACTGGCCATGGCTGAGTCTGGATTTGAGGAGTGTGGCAGATTCAACATCTTGTGTGCCCTGTATTTCTGCAGCAGGAGGGCTGCACGTGTAGGGATTGCAAATACTGTTTGAGAGAGGATTAAGAACATTAGGAAGGTGTAGACTGGGGAAATGCACCCACTGTTCCACACTGAGGAGAATTCTCCTGCATCCCTGTGCAAGCATCTCCTCCCAGCTGTCCTGTGGCACTCAGGAGTATCAGAAATATGCTCTAAAGGCCATTTATTTAACCTGGTATTTTTATCACTGCAAATCAATACACAGACAGAATTTGTTGAAAACTTTGTCTCTAATGGTGTAATGCTCTGGGGGAGCTCCCAGGGGGTCAGCACAGCTGATTGCACTGGATGTGCAGGGTATTGATACATCCTGGCCCTGTGTCTGTCTGCAGTGGTGAATGTCTGGGAGTTTGATTGGTTAATGCCTGTGCACTCATGTGTATTTGTATTGATGGGGTTTTGTCCTTTTTTTCTCCATTACTCTGACCTCCAGGCTAGGGCTTGTGGCTCAGAACATTTGCTAACTGTTCTCTGTAAAGTACAACTCTCTGCCACCAGAATTTGAAGTCTAAATGCCACCAAATTGCTAACTTTCCTCCAGGTTTGTCATCAGGTTTTCAATGATGGAACCTCCACTTTGCTGGTGGAATATATAGACCATATATTATATGGGTTTTTTTCCCTGTAATTCAGCTACTTCAACTGACTCAAAGCTTGAGAAAATTTGTGATGTTCAGTTCACTGGAAAAAGATGATGAGGTCCTAAATGGGGCACCCTTGTAGTTGACATTTGAGCTCCATGTGCCCCAGAGAACTCAACTATAAAATTGAGTTAATGCTGGAGCTGATTTGACTGTGAAGAAGCTGCCTCAGAGCCGAACTGCTTTTCATTGAAGCTCTACTTGTATAAAAGATGTACCAGTTGGAAATATGTGCTTGCAGTTACAATAAACACTGCGGTCAAAATATCTTCAAGGGCTGGAAAGATTCTGAGTGAGCAGCTGAGATGATTGAGTTAAATAAACGTTGAGCTGATGCAGACAAATCTGGATCTGAAAGCATCAATTTTAACTTGTTTTGGTTTAACTGAAGGTGGAGAAGCAGAAGTTAGAGGTCTAGATAAGCCAAATTCCAGGTCCACTCACATTCTGTGAAAATAAACTCAAGTCTGGAGACTTGTCAGTTTGTCCTTGTAAATTTGTTGAATGCTTTCTCAATATTTTATTTCAAATGCATTTACCTTTACCTCAGAAAAATCGAATACAGTGTGCATAGTGTATAAAGCTGAGAGGAAAAATTGGAACCAAATTTCTTTTTAATATAAAGAAAGAGTCTATAAGAACATCTACTGATGACTGCTTTAAAGAAAGTATGCAGGAAATGCAAACATTTTCATAGATAATTGATGAGACAAGGGGAAAAAAGGATAAAAGTTGAATGGTTATGATCATTCTGAAGGAAACTTAGAAATCTTATTTTTTATTGTCAATATTGTCTGACAATATTATTGTTTCAAGAACAACCTCAGTGCATCTCAGTTAGGAAAAATGTAATCAGTCCTGGTTGTTGCAATATTTTCATTGGTTTATAACAAGTTGAAGTGAGATTATTTGTAACTAGATTGTGCTGATGCTGTCCTGTGCCCAGTGCTCCCATGGGATCTGTTTGACTGCACTTTGCTTCTCTTCTGTACCTCCCCAATTCCTCCCCAGGGTTCAGCAGCTTTACATTTTCCATGTCTGTGTGGTGAGTGCAGGGAATGCTTTACTCCATGGCCTCTTTTGTCACAGGAGCCCTCCTGTTTTACCTCCATGAGCTGCTCCTTTCTTTTCTCTGACACACACCTCTGCCCCTGAGTTTGTGCACTTTATCTTTCAAGGCTGTCTGAGGATGTGGACTCATAGAAAGGTCCCAGTGCTTTTGGGCATGGCAGATTTTAGAGCATGTGGGTGATGCAGAAGAAATGAAAGAGTTTAGTGATTGGCCAAACTGGTACAGAATCACAGTCTGGTTTGCTGTGGAGAGACTTGACTTGGCTGTACTGTTACAGCACTTAATTGTGGCAAATTGTTAGATGTGCTCTATGCAGAAAAGAGAGCAGGATTTGATTATAAAGATTCTTGGAGTCCTTACAGCATGTGGGAGCCTCTACTTTTATATAAGTACCACTGAGGTACCTTCCATGGCAAAGGACAGTGTTTGTCAGCTGCCCTGCTAAACTGTCACATTCCCATTGTTGCCTGACATTTGTACCTCCTGTGGTGTGCTGCTTCATTCCTTTGTCTGTGACAGACACCCCTTTGGAAAACACAAAGTGGAGCCAGTTACCACTGAATGATGTTAAAACTAGGCTGGACTTCTGTTTTCATCAGGGAGGAAGATGATGCCATCAGCTAATTTGGTTGATCAATAGCCCTGCTGGCGATAAGGTTTCAGAGCTTGTGGTTAAAAGCTGATTGCACTGCATCCAAAATAAATTTGATCTATTGGTTTCCACAAATGTAGCATAGCCTGGAATGATGTTTCAGTGCTGATGCTTAACTGGTTTTAATAATGATGACAGACTAGACTGGTGCCTGCTGTGAGCACACTGTGATGCATGAACCCTGGGCAGCTGGGCACTTACTTCTGTTTTTAACAGTGGTGTGGAGCTGTCACTCTCTAGCAAAGGTTCATCATTCTAAGGCTGGGAAGCATTACAGTGTTTGCTGAGCAAGTGTAATGACATCTTTCCTGAAAGCAACTCTGATTCTGGTCTCTTAGCAAGACAGAGGTGCTGGCAATGATTAGACTGGATTTTTAGTTGTGGCTGGAGAAGTAAGTGTCACTGAAAAATGACAAGTTCTGCGGCCAAAGTGCACAAAAGTGTGCAAGGTGTGGTTCTGATAGCCATTTGGACATGTAGTTTTAGAAAAGATTGAGCTGTGTTCTTTCTTCATGCTGGGTGGGACCATGTTCTGCTGGGGAGATGGACTAAAATTAAACTGATGCTTTAATCTCTGTTTCAGTGACTATATAATGGCCATGAGGCCCACAGAGGTCACACAGTCACCTGGAGACACAGTGGAAGAGTGCACAGGTAAGCAGCTGTTCTCTGAATGTACACCTGATTTGGAAGATTTGTTTTCTTCAGTTACTCAGGTCTGTAGTGACCTGTTTTGCAGTGCTGTTTTTTGGAGTTTCTTTTGTAGTGTAAAGAAAATTCTGCGTGTCTCTGTCAGCTGTCAGTATTATGGAAAAGATGATTTAATGTGCAATACTGGAGTGGCATATCCTGTTGGAGGATATTCCTTTTGATTCTGAGCTGGATTTTAAAAGCAGGATGTCAGAGCTCTAAGGGCTGATTGTTGTGCCTGCACTGATGGATCCTGCAGAGGTGGGAGCTGAGCCTGTTAAAAATCCTCTGTCTGTGGGAGCTGTGTCAGACCCCTGGCTGCCTTTCTGCCTCTGGCCACAGGCAAGCATTTGTTACTTATTCTTTAATCTGTGGCATGGTCTGATGCAAACAATGTGAGGAGTTTGAATGACAGGCAAGAAAGTAAAATATCTTACTTATGCCAGACTTGTTTACCTTAAAGGATATCCCCTTTGCCAGTTTGAATATGAGGGATAGCATCATGTCTGAAGCATCTCTGGAGAAGTGACTGTCACACCATTTGATTTTTCTCTCTTTTCTTTGGCTAATGTTTTGCAATAATCTTAAATGTTTGTGTTTTAAAGGTCATCTTGCTTTATTCTTTAGAAATATATTCACCACTATCAAAATATTGTTAGAAGAGATAAGCAAATGGCAGAGAGACTGTTAGTTGAACTCTGCTTGGCAGATGGATAGAGGTGAAGAAAGTGCAATGATAGATGCTCAGCACTCTCTGGTTTCTTAGATTTACAATCTAGTTTGTCACACAGTCTGGTGCTATCCCAGCAATCTGGTAAGCTTGTGTGGAGCCCATGCAGGAAAATTTTGTATTCAGGTTTACTAGAAGATTCAGAAAAGAGATCAAATTCTGGCCTGGGTGATAGGAAAAGCAGGGCATGGCTCATGATCTGAAGTGTTGGCTCTAAATCCACCAGGAGTATTTCTGACCCTAAATGAACATTTTAAATAGTTAAAGGCTGCTGTGCTGTTGCCAAGGAGTTCAGGAGACACTTGGCTGGACCTGGACAAAGCCAGTTTAAATCTTCTGTTTACTTCCAAAGGTAATGAAGGATTGCCTCACCTCTCCCTCTCCATAATCAGTTCATGATGTAAAGGCTCTGGGAGTGTGAAATCCCCACCTTCACAGTCCAGTCAGCTACACTGATTTATTGAGGTTTGCCTTGCCTGTAGTGCAAGGCTCCCAGTGCATGCTGCTCCTTCTCTGCGGCAGGAACCAAAACCTGGCACCCAATGTTGGTGGTGCTGAATTCCATGATTTCATTGCCTGTCTGCCAATATCTGGTGTTTGTATGAAGAATCATGACACTTTCTGAGAATCTTGTCTATGGGTTGGGATTTTTTTTGCAGGTGTTTTTAATGTTGAAACTATCTAGTCCTTGGATTTGAGGGAAACAAAAGATGGAAAATACTTCCTGACTGCGCCCTAAGAAGTCAGAGACCATAGGAGATCCCCAAATGAATGGTTTAATTTGAATATGATCACTGACCTCCCAAATCAGATGTTCCTTATGCTTTTTGCAGTTTCAATTTTTGCACTAGAAGAAGCAACCTTTTCTATCTTCTTATAGGGAAGAACTATTCAAAGAGCAGGAAGTCCTGAGTTAATTCTCTCTGCACAGGAGGCACAATGAAATAGGCAATACACATACAGACAGTAAAAAACATAGTATTCACAAACTTTACAGAGTAAGGAAAATGTTTATTCCTGCTTCTTTTCTGTTATAGTTGGCTAAAACATACCATAAGCAACTAATTTTTGGGCTTTTCCTTTTTAGGGCAGTAACCTAGAAATTTAGTATTTTATTTTTAATGCCATAAAACTGAAGATAAGCAACAATAACATATCAAAAATCACCAGTGGATGAAGGGGGAATAGGCATGGTTGTTTGAGCTTGGATTTTTATGCAATGATTTTTTTTCCATTTTAAGCATTAAAGTCCTCTTTTACTAGTCCAAGTATCATTGAGCATTCTACCAATTCATTGTTATGTTGGGCTGTTTCACAGTGCACTGAGGTGTAGGCACGTTTAGTTTAAAGGTGGCATCCTTTTATTGGTGTGCAAAACCAGAGCACAGCTGTTCCCAGCAGGGAGCAAACAAGAGCATTGTATTTCTGTGCCATGTCCTTTTTGCCGAGTTCTCTCTCACAGAACAGTCCCACAGCTTCCATCTGCACCCAGCACTAAGTGTCTAGCAGTGATTTGATCTTTTTTTACATAATAATATGGCAAGTGCCAGTCTCTGGAACTGCAGGGAAACTTGCTGTCTTCTCATTCATCTGAGGCAGCTGAATGTTTGCAGCTGAGCAGAGCATGGTTGAAGAGGAGTTATTGCTGGAAGGGATGTACCCCACACACCAGTAACAAATTAGACTCTAGAGGAGGCACAGAAGTGCCTGATGTGTCTGCATCAGATCCTCTCTGTTGCGCAATGGTACAAGAGCTGTCCCATGCCAGCTGGGGATTGCTCCCTGGCAGTGTTTGGAAATCCTTTCTGCAGCCTCCGTTCTACAGTCAGCACCACTTCTGATTAGACAAGTATTTGGAGCAGTACCTTGGCAATGTTTGCTTTTGTGGCAAGACTCATGTCTGTTTCTCTCAAATATCCTTAGGATCACTTGCTGCTGTGTGGGTTTTTTGGTGTGGGTTTTTGGTTTGGTTTGGTTTTTTTTAACACTCTCCTGGTTCTCTGGAAATGCCTGCATCTAATGAAGCTCATCAATAGTGCCTGCACTAGAATCCAGCTTGCTTTCTGTCTGTACAGCTGACAGTTCACCAGTGTACATGACCAATGTCCATGTCCTTGTTTCTCATTTAGATGAGAGCTTTTGAGCTGCAGAGCTCTTTGCCTGTCTCAAAGTTTGTCATTTCATCCTTGGAGTCATTGACTGTGTTAGCAGACGTTGCAGAATTGATAATTTTGGGGAACTGCTTTCATTAAACTCGTTAAACTTTTGTTTTGCCTATCTAAGAAAAACCAGATCAGCTTTGACAAGTTTCCTGGAAGAATACCACACACATTGTCTAGTTGTGGATAGGGAAGACAGGAATGGTCAGGATGTTTTCTAAAGGCTCTGAGGCACACTTGGCAATGCTTGTTTAACTGGAGAGGCTCTGTGTCCTGCTGTGTGACCTGTCCTCTCCTGCCAGTTCTTGCTCCAGCTGCAGCATGAGGCTCATTGAGCCCTCTGGGAGTTTTAACAAACCCCAAACCCTTGGGATCAGCTCTGGGCCACAGCAATACAATCTGTGTGTTTTCTGTGGCTGTCTCATTCATTTATTGCCTGATAAGCAGCAGTGGAAGATAACAAGGCCTTCCGCTGATAAACCCTCCCCAAGAGCAGCCACATCCCATTGTTATTGAGGGACTGCAGTGAGAGCTCCCTTTCCGTGGTTTGAAAGCTGCTTTGGCCTCAGGAGCAGCCCAGGTCACTTGGGCAGCAGCTGCAGGTCTCTGGGGGCTCTGCACAGGGGTGGCAGTGTCACCAGGCATGGGGACACTGTGGCAATGTCCTCATGTGTCCTGACACGTGGTGCTGGCACTGGGCTGAGGAGCAGGGAGGAGACTGGGGGAGTGGATGTCAGTATCATTGTTTGTCTCTCAAAGTGGCCACTGTCTGCTGCAGCTGTGTGGTGGCACTTTCAGCACAGATAAGGCCCATTGGCACAGATCCCTGCACGTACAGGGCACACGTTGAGACAGAGCACCACCAACTAAATCATTGCTGGGAGAGAAAATAATTGTCTTGAAATAATGCCCTGCTTATGAAGGAATCCTCCAGCTGTGGGCATGTGTTATGCCAACTGCTGTGAAGTATTATTTGAACAATGAAGCTGGCTCAGATAAGCAATGATGTTATTGCTCTGAGTATGTATTTAAGTCAATCACAGGGGTCTCAGTACAATAGTTTGGCCCAAACCACTCAAAGTGACCCCTCAGTGTCAGGGTCAGGGACAAAATGCAGGACTTGTGTGCTGAAAGAAAATATACATAAGAATGTTGAATTATCTTCGATCCTATTAATAATGAAAGATCAGTGATGTTTCATGGTGGGGTTTTAAAATTCTTTTTGTATTTTCATTTGGACTATGGAAAATCTGACACTGAATTAACACTTTTCCAATTGTGTTCTTAGGGCTGCTCTGTTTGGGGCTCTCATGACCTGCAAGACAATGTCTTAATTTAAGTTTGCTTCTTTGTCCCTGGAGGAGTTGTTGATTTTATTTTGGGACAGTTGTTTAATATGTTTATTTAATGTGGAAACAGATATTTTGGTTTTGGAGTTTATAAATTCTTTTTCCAGTTTCAATCTTTTTGCCAATGTTGAATGTCCTTTAGGTGCTGTCTCCTTAGAGCACTGAATAAAGAGTAAGCAGAACTAAACCAAATTAAGAACATTAATACTTAAAGACATTGACAGCAATTTTTATTGAAAATACACCAGACATGGTCACTGTTCAGTTGTAGATAGATACATTCTCTATATAAAGTATATTTTTGCATAGACTGGAACCCTGGTAGGCACCACTATTGTCAGCTTAATGCCAGTGTTGCTCTAGAGGAACCAAATGTAAGAATTGAAGCTTCACCTTTCACTGGACTCCAGCACTGAATTATTTACAGAGGAGCTGACTGACACTGAATGGGCTGCTCTGGCTTTGAGAGATAACATTACCCAAGTTAAGCAATACCGCCTACTTTCCTAAATTATCTTTTTTTTTTCATGTTGCAGGAAAGAAAAAGTCCAAATTTCAGACTTTCAAGAACTTCTTTGCCAAGAAGAAAAGGAAAGAACCTCCAGCTCCCAGGGGAGAGAGTAATTTAAAACCTTGCCAGTCCAGCAGCGATGTCAGCATCGCTGTGCTCAACACTGCTGCACTTCATTCACCGGGGGAGGCTGGGTAAGCTGCCAGGGAAGGAAAATAAATAAAAGTGGACCTATCACAGCAGTCGGATGAAAGCATGAGTTGGCCCCTTAGGAGCAGCCTCTGTCCAAATTTGTGCAAAACAAGCCCTAATGCTGATGAAGGAATTCCAGGAATTTCCTCTTTCTTTGCTAGAGCTCAAGGAGTCAGCCTGGAAAGGAGGGGGAGGGCAGGGGACAGGGTGATCCAACTCTTAGCCCAAGAGTGCAGATAGCCCAGATTGCTCTGATTGTTTTTAGTGTTTGAAATCTGTCCGGGAGGGTCTGACCAGCAGCACCTTTACAAGAAGAGGATGGTGAATGAGTACTGCCAGTACAGAGGAGACGTGTGGAGCTGTGTGGGTGATTTTCAGCATCAGTGATGCCCTCTGTCACAGCTGCAGTAAAGAGAAAAGTATTTCTGGTATATTATCAGTGTGTGATTGCTTCTTTAACTTTCTTACCTAGCCCTCTAGGCACAGATAACAACTGAAGGGCCCCGGTTTTGTGTCAGCCACCCCTGCAGCATGTAAGGAGGTTTGCAAGCCTAGAGTCCCATCATTTCCTCTGGCTTGGTGGGAAGCTTGAATGTTGATACACAGGAATGAATTGAGCATTTGTAGAGGGAAATCAGTGTGGACAAGCAATGGCTGAAACATCTGGGCTTTAGTTAGTGCATCTTTAGCTTCAGCAGAAAGATAAATATACATATACATATACATATACATATACATATACATATGCATATGCATATACATGTACAGCCTGGAATTACAGAGGAATGTGGATTTGCACATAAGAGTGCACTAAAGCTGCAGTTAATTCTATATTTAATCCTATGGTTTTGGTTTTTTTTTTTTAATGCTGGTGACTGCCAGAAGAAAATACAGTAATTCTCTTGCCAACACATCTGATACATATGCAGAGAGAGAGAAAAAGACAGAGGTCTTGTACTGACTGTTTCAAGAACAAGGAGACCTCAGCCCTTATGGGTAAAGAATTCCCCAGATGGAAAGGCAAATACATCCTAATGCACATGCTTTCTTTGCAATAAATGAAATATGCCAGCTAATAGTGAACATCCATCGCAGTAAATAAAAGCTGCATGACTGTTTTTCTTAATGCAGTAAAATTATGTCTTGCCCATATGGAGTACCTCTCATGCTGAAAAGGACTATAAAATCAGACACAAAAGGATGGGATGGCTTCAGTAATGATGAAATAAGGCAAGTGCCTTGTGTGTAGAGCTGCTGTCCTGCAGACTTACACAGACATTAACCATGTGTGTAATGGGAGGAAGCACAAACTCTGACCTGTGCTGTGAGAGAAACAGCTCTGATTGCCTTCAACACAACATAAACTTGCAGCAAATTTATTTTGCCCTGCTGTGAGGCTGTGTACAACTGCAGACTGACTGACCACACCTTTGGGGCAGCAGAAGGGTTAGTCCAGCAGCTATAGGAGGTGTCTGGAGATGTGAAGAAGGGGGATGCAGGAGGAAAAAGAGTAATTTGTTTGGGGTTTTTTAATGTAGTGCATTTGCTTAATGAATGTTCACAGTCTTTCTCAGCTTCTAAATAAAGAGAGAATCTATGGTTAGGCAAATAGCAGAGACTTCTTCTATTTGATTTCCTTGCAGAAGAACTTTGGCATACTGAACTTCTCATGTCAGAATTGTGTTCCTAATCATCCTCTGTTCCCCAGAGTCAAACTTTCAGAGGAAAGCATTGCCTGTGCAGCATCTGAGCCAAGGAATCCTTGTAATTTGTATTTGTTAATAGTTTCATGGCCAACAATGAGAAAATATTCTATGAAGCTTTCCAGTTCAAGACTGGGATGAAATCCTGGTAGAGGCTATCCTTGTTGTCTTTTGGACAAAGTAATGTACAAACAGTACCTGCCTATGCTGGTGGAACTTGGTTAATAAATGATTTGGAGCTTTCCTTGTTGTGCCACTCAAGTGCAAAAAAAATTTGCTCTGCATAACTTAATAGCCCAAGCCCAATCAATCTCAGTTAATTACAACTCAGTTAACAGCTGCTGTGGGAACTCATCATTGCTTCACTGGGCTGAACAGCCTATGAGCACAGAAACAGAGCAGGAATGTCTCACCCTGCACTTGAACGTGGCCATTGATGGGTCTGTAACTGTAGCCATGGACATTGTCCCATCTACCTTTTTTAATACACTTAAATAATATTTAGGATACGGGTGAATGCAACTGGTTTTATTGCTGGACATGAGAGGACTCAAGTCAAGTTTGTTAATATATCAAAGTTAAATTTTCTGCCCACATTTACAAGAAGGAAAAAGACCAATCCACCATCTTTGGCAGGTATGACACACACCAGGCTGCAAAGCTGTGTCCTGAATGTCTCATGTTAGCCACACTGCCACCTAAGGAGGACAGGGGACTCCTGTTGTCCCTTTCTGCTCTGTAGACCTTTCTTTGCATCCACCTCACTCCTAACACAGGATCTAATCTCACTGGACTCCCTCTCTAGTCAGCAAACTGAGCTGTGTGTTCAATGCAGATGCTGAGTGCATTGCAAAGGGACATCTGCATTTGATCAAAGGTGTTCCTCCTCCCTTCTGAGTATAAAAGAAGCAAACAGTGACTGTCTTAACCATGCACAAATCTGAAGTGAAGCATGATGTATGCCACTCTGGCCTCTTTATCCTCCCTCTGTCCTGGTGTGGGGATGTGCCCAGTGCATGACCACTCATTCCTTCCTTTCCAGGCTCAAGGGTAGCATGGGGAACAAAGCCTTGTCCCACGACAGTGTCTTCATTTTGGAGTCTGCACCAGGAAATGTGACAGGTGATGTCTTGTCTCAGGAAAACAGACCTGGGAGAGTGAGAACTTTGCAGGTGAGAACATCATCCCCTCGTCAGCAGTGCTGCTGTTTGTCAGTTGTCTCCCAGGAAAGTCTGTTGCTTGATTCCTTTTGCTGTGTGCCTTAGGATTTTGCTGACTGAAGTGTCTAAAACCAAATTTGCTACTTTTGGGTCTACTCTGCCTCTTGGAAGCTGAGTTTTTGAGCAGTCCTGGTGCTTTCAGCCTTGCCCAGGTCTCATAGTGTATGATGTGAATCCAGTTCATGAACTCTTAGAAACTTTCTTTACTAAGTGTGTCCTCTTCCAATGGGATTTATGTTCTTTACTTCACAGCTACTGCCTTTGGGTTAAGGCCATTTATTTATACTGCAGTGTGTCCCTTACACTGTTATTCTTTAAATATTATTTGTGTTACTCTTTTTGGCAGTTCTGGCTCAGATGTTTTCACTATTCATGGTAGTGCCAGTGGCTGTGTGAGTGTGTGGGATGATGGATATGTCAGGATGCTCTGACAGCTTTATTTATGTATTTATTCTCTTGGTCTCTGCTAGCAAAAGATACTGTATTCTGCTGGGTCATTTCCTTCTTCCAAGGCAACACTGAACCCTCCTTGACAGCTCCCTTATGAACTGTTGATTATATTAATTATATTTCACTAACTGCACTCACTAAAGCTTGGAACACTCAGATAAAAGTTTAAGGTTTTTCCAGAGACTGAATACAAATGCTTGATAAAGGAGCCAAAGGTCACTGAAATTCCTCCTTTGCTCAGTGTGAACTTCATGTTGCAAAAGACAATTGAGTCACATGTTAAGTAATAGAAGATGCAGAGAGGGACTTGTTCCTCTCTAAGGCTGCAAAACAGGCAAAGCTATTTTTTGTATAACTAAAGGAGTAGCAGAAGAAAACATGTTTGTATATTACAGAACATTGTTAGGGGGAAAAAGCTCTTTTCATGCTGTTTGCAGTCCACTGTGCCCTCTCCCCATCCATCACACTGCACAGTAATGTAATAATGCCAGCACTATTTTGGTAGCTCTGACAGACAGGTTTTTTCTGTGAGCTTGACTCTTGTCAGAATAAAAGCCAAGCACTAATAAAAGCAGATACTTTCTTAGCAATGTAAATTAACTTCTACCACTAGAAGACAGAATGCAAATTCAGTTTCCCCCACACACTTCGCTGTCTGCATGTAATAAATTTAATAAATCTAAGACAGGAAGTTGTGAAAAGAGACCAAAGCAAAATTGACTTTGTTTTTTCCTTCCCATTAAGTGCACACTTATGTTGTATGCCTTGTGTTGCCCATATATCACAGTATTGCAATATATTGCCCATAAATTGCAAAAGGAAGCTGTTTGAAAGGGGGATTGGTGTTCTAGACATTTGCTACCCTGTGTGGCAGCTAGATCTATAGGAATTGCATTGTAAAATGAACCTTGCTGAATAAGAATTGCAGCTTTTTATGTCTATTTTACAGAGATGTAAATGACTGCATAGATTGCAGGAAAACACAAAACTAGGCTTAAAACTACCCAATATGGTTTAATAAGCAAAGAAACAGAAAAATTAAGTCTGCATGTTTATCTTGGGAATATTCTGCTGAGATGTTTTCAGTGGAAGGATAAAGTTTGTGTTCAGACCTTGTTTTTATTCCAGCTTTGTCACAGCTGACAGACTTAGGCCAAGAATTTTAGTGATGGTGTTTCCTGAGATCTGAACATTTTCAGTTTGAGGGAACATCTGCCTGCTCCTGAGTTTGCAGACTTTGTTGTATTTTTCTAGGGTCAGGGCCAGCCAGAGCATTCTTTTGTGAATCCTGGAAAAGAATCCCCGCTCTCCTTTACAAACAAAGTTGCTCCTGGCTGCTGTTACCATTCCTGCTGTAGACCAGGATGTGATGGTGGGGGAAACTAACAAGTAATTAATTAGGGTGGATCAGAAATTAAATTAATTTGGTATTGTATAAAAATTGTGACTCAGCTACTTGTGTGGGAGAAGGTTGTAACAAGCTCTCAGATTTGGAAGGGCTTTGTGAGGGAAAGGTGACTACATAAACCTGGGATAGGGAATGTTGACTGGCAATACTTTGTTATATTTAGTCACATAAATACCTAAATTAATGTGACTAAATAAGTAAATCTGGAATTTGAAAGTTTTTAATTTAAATGGAGTTAATCTGTAGTAAATTTTCTGGAATGGTGAAATTCCTGTCTCCTTTTGCTAAATTACTGAATAAAACTGATTTTACTTTTAATTTTATGCCAACACCAGTTTTAATGATGGGTCCTTGATGAATGTAGCTGGATAAAATTTTATTAATGGCTCTTTTCTATAAATGGTCTGTTTCTTCAAGTTTTTCTGTTAACTAAAAGATTCTGCATATCTAATAGGAGCATCTGGCTTACAATGTCCAGAACATCTTTAAATTACATCATTGAAAGTTTATATTCTGTATTTCAACCACAGCTTCAGCTTCAGCAGAATGTCAAACTTGGATCACCTCCTCTTGTTATAACTGGGAAAAAACTGGAAGATGCAGGTGCTGTTTCTGAAGATGATGGTTTACCTAGGAGCCCTCCTGAAATTTCAACCCTTCATGGAGTCCTGACAGATTCGCCAAACAAGGTACAATTGACCATCCATACAGAAAAGAGAGTGTCTGCCTAGGGGAGGGGAAAACCATTTTGTTTGTTTGTACATGATGGTATAGATCAGTTGGAGCCAGAAGAAATATCCACATGGATTGTGGGCTTTTTGCTCTGAGGTGTACCTAGAAATTGACCCTACAAAACCTTTTCTGTGCACAATTTTCCATGCTTTTATATAGACCAGAACTCTGACCTCTATCATTAGCAAATGTGCGATTTCAGACTTCAGTGAACTTGTGAGAATTTGTAAATCTGATGATTTTAAAACAATAACCCAAAATAACTTTATGAAAGGTACTGCCTCCTGTGGTCAGCCTTCCTGGTGTATCTCAATGCAGCAGAAATCTCCCCTGCTTTATGTTTGATGCCAATGAAGAAATTAAACCCACTGTGTAAGGCAGGGACCCAGTGACCCTTCCATTGTTTTTCCCCTTGTGTTTTCTCATAATTAGCACTGGATATCCAGCTCAAGATGATTCAGTGTGACACTTCCCCTGACTTACCCTCTTCCTCCTTTTATCCCACAGTCCTCCAACCCTGTTCAGCGTCATAGCTCTTTGAGTTTAGGAGGGACAGACAGTGAAGATGAACAGGTAAATAGTTCCTTTTCCTGATAACAAACTTCCCTGAGGTGGCATATGTGGAGTCTCTAAGGAGCCAGTACCGACTTTTTATTTTTTAAAATTTATTCTGAGTACAGTGTATCCTAGGAAACAATTCTTTAAGAGTCCAGAGCAAGGGAAATGATATTTAAAATGTACCTCTCAGGGTTTTCAATAAGAAATAAAGACAGGCAGAAATCTATTGGTAAGTGGGTTGTGTGAACAGCACAGAGGCAGCTCTGTGGCTGTACAAATCTATAAAGTTACACAAAACATTGGACCAGACAAAGCTCTTCAATTCTGCTCCCGTATCCCAGGGCCCCCATATCAAATAATCACATCTTCCCATCAGCAGTGGCTTGTGAGCAATGCCCTTCATCTCTCTTATCATGGGAAATGATTGCAGGACCACCCTTTCCTGATGGCAGGTATTCCACAGGAAAGGGTGGGTTTTAATTTGAAATTTTTTTTGGATCATAAATGACCATGAGAAGCAGCAGGTTCTGCTTTCAGAACAACACAGTCCTTGACCAGATTGGAAAAATTTGCAGAGGTCATATATTTTTGATGTACCTTGACAGTTTTTGTCGATGAGATGTGAAGGTGTTTTCATGATCTTTAAAACTCCATCAGCACATGTGTTTGAAATGCTGTGTTACATCCTAAGCTTAAATAAATCTAAACTGCAAATGCCAGGCACAGTGCAATGGCTGAGTGTCACCCAGCTTTGTGAATGAAGCTTCTTTGGCATTTTGCAAGTGTTCCAGAAAGTTTGGTCCTTCAAAACAGTAGCAAAACCACTCAAACTTCACTTTTAAGGGTTTTTAGTACAAACATTTCTGTAAACCCTTTATTTTGATTGCACAATCCTAGGTTACTGCTGTGCAGCTCCCCAGAGCAGCATTGCTGTGAGGATGAGATTCACAGCACTGGATCTGGAGGATGGTTCTGATATTCTGAAAAGCATTTGATTTTCCTGAAAGTTGATATTGAAAGACAAAAGTGGCTATGGCAGCTTTCTTAGAGATAATGAGGAGCAGGCATCCGTGCTATTTCTGTGGCTTTTAAATAATGGATTTGTGCGGCGGGTCGCGTTACTGGGATGAAGAGGCAGCTGTACAAACGGCAGCAGTGTCTCCTGCTGGTGTGTGCACAAACTGCAAAGGTTTTTGCAGATGGGACCTGGGCTGGGGACGGGCTGGGGCTCTCCCTGTGGCAGAGACAGCGATTTCTCCTTCTGTGTTATGTGCTGTGTGTTCAGCTGAACTCACAGAACCCAGCGATCTCTCTGCACGGATGACTTTGGGCATGCATTTTAAAATGAGGATTTATGCCCGAAACTATGGCCATTTCAAGCTTCTGAAATGGAATGAGCTAACAAACGAAATGTTCCAGAGATGTGGGGAAGTAAAGCAAAATATACAGAGCATTGTATTGCAAATCAAAGGCGACTCCGACAAAGGGGAGAGAATGATGAGGAGGACTCCAAAGATATCAGAAGGATAATTAATTACTTTATTATACTATATTATTCTATACATCTAAAACTGAATCTGCCAAGCACTCAGCCCTGCATACACTGCACAGAATCTGGTGACTGTCAGTGACAGTCCTGACACACACACACCCACACACACACACACCTGGCCCTGATACCAAACACCATCACTGTGGATGAACAATTTCCATGTTGCATTCTACTTTGGCACAAACACAGGCACAGCAAATGAAATAAGAATTGTCTTTTCTTTCTTTGATGTTGCGAGAATGTGAATCTCAGAAATCCTTGGGAAGAATTGCGCCTTGCTTTTCTCTGTGAAGGGAAATGTGGCAACAGCACTGTATTTCTGTGTGTTACAGATCCCTTCTGGAGCTTCCTCCAGGCCCATCAGTCCTTCATCCTCTGGCACCCAGGGCACCCCCGTGTCAGGAGGCAGCAGCTCCCTCCCTGTGGATTTCACCACCCCTGCCAGTCCCCTGGGCTGCCTGGACACCTCCGCAGCCAGGCACAGGATTGCCATCAACCCGCGCAGGCAGAGGGGCTTCACCAGCAAGCACCTGCTGCCCCTCCAGGTGGGTGTTTGCTGCCAAAGAATCACTGGGCAGAAGGAAATGAGTGTGAGTTTTTAGTCAATATTTTAATTTCTTTTTTCTTTCCTATCCACGTTCGTTTACTTCTTCCATTGGAAGAAGGGAAAACACCTCTTTTGCACCAGCCAATCAACCAACCAAAAAGGACTCTGAAAATTTAAATATCTTGGAAACTGAAAAAACCCACAATTTTTGGTTTTCATTATTTAGCCAAAAATTGTGGGTTAAGCTTCATTTGTAAAAAGACTTCTGGTGTTTGAAAAGCTGAATGTCAGTTTTATAGGGGCCTAAGTCTAGTTTTACAAATCTACTTCTTAAGTAGAATAGTTTATTAGCCACAGTGTTGGTAAATTACAGGAGGGAGGCTTTGTTTCTGTGATTTGAGTATTCATAGAAATGCATGTGTATAAACTGCCATTTTTGTGCATGATTCTTTAATTACAGCATCTTCACTTCTTTAGGTGAAACAGCTGGAAAATGAAACTTGTCTTCCTGCAACTCCAGAAAGGAAGGGAAATTCAACAGAATTACTTGAGAGTGGCAAATATAAAAGTGATGGGGAAGGTAATGAAGACACAGGTATTGCTGCTTTGGGTGCTTGAACTCTTCTGTATAGCACTGACAGGACCTGTTTGAATTGTTAGTCCTTCCAAACTGGCGTCTTTTGGTTCTTTAACATAAAACCAATCCTGGCTGCTGAATTGTTGTAATGGAAAATGTCAAGTACACTCAACAAAGTGATGCTGAAGTGGTGAACTTTGAGGGCAGCACTAAAAAAAGAGCTGAAAGCATCATGTCCAAAAGCACATGTCCTACACAGCTGGTTGGACCTCAATGTGTGAAACTGAGTTCCTTGACACTCAGAAAAACCTTAACCACAGCATTATATGTTGTGTGTGTCAGGTGACTTTGATTGGCTTCTGTTTACTGGAACTTCCTTTGCCACTCACCCAGAGAGAATTCTCCCAGTCATTGTAGGTGGCTTTTCTAGGCACACACATGCAGAAATGTCTAGAGAAATCTGGTTAGTGGTCTTGCAGCTAAGGGTATGCACAGGAAACAGCTAAACAGCAACTAATGTGTACACCTGAAACAGACAGCAGCTTTCAGTCGCTCCCTGGATTAGGTGTGTTCAAACTGAAATTTTATTAATCCCTCATTTGGACAGTCCATTTCTGAACAGGCTCTGAACAAGCTTGTTTATCAGTCAGCAGTGCCCAGAGATGGGGCATTCCTGTTAAAGGACTGCACTATCTGCAACGCATACAGATGGTGTCTGGATTGTCACCTTTAAGTGCACACTCTTTTCCTCTGTTTAACGCAGGATTACCAGCCAAGGTGGGACCCTGTGCAAAGGGAGGTGGTTTTAAGGAGACACCAGGTGTAAAATCCTCCTCTGATGTTGCCCCTGAGTCTTGTGGTCCCACACCTGTGGCAGAAGACCCCTGTGCTTTGCAGCAGGAAGACGGGAGCCTTCCTGGTGTGCGCCATCCCTACAAAGGAGCCACGCTCCTCCTGAGGCCTGAGCCTTCTCCAGTGAACCTGCAAGGACACCACGGTGCAGGAGTGATGTGCTCTGCAGATGGGTCTGCTCATGAATCAAAAATGCATCCTCAAAGTACCAGTGCTGAAGCACCTGCACTTCCAGAGCTGCAGCAGCTTGAAGGAGAAGCTGCTGTGTCTCCAGACATACCCACAGCTGACTTGTTCAGCAGTGGTGTGGAAACATCTGGCATGGATATATTGCCAGATGTTGCACCAAGTTCCTCAGTAAATTCTGTGGATTCAAACATTAAAGCCCAGGAAAAGGGGGATCCCCTGTTCAGTGGCAAAGAAGAACTCTGCTTTGGTACTGCTGGGAATCATTCCAGCCATGCTGTCTCAGATGCTCCACAAGCTGCAGTAGCTGATGTAGAGTCTTGCTCTGACATCAAGACAGGGGCTGATTTGAGGTCTGAAAAGAGTTCAGTAGCAAAAAATGACAAAGAAGCTTGTGAAATTATGGAATTTCAGTTATCCAAGGACAGTGTAGAAAAAAAAAAAGACCCTGCTGCATCTGTCTCAGAAGCAGTTTGTGTGGTACCTTGCAGTAAATTGGAAGTATGTTCTAAAGCAGAAATGGTTCCTGTTTCAAAGGGCAACCAAGGCAGTCAACAGGGCAACACATCTTGCATTTCTGGAAAACTTTCCATTGGGTGTCTTGCCTCTTCAAGTTTGGCTGGCTTGAAGAGTAATATATCTTCTGATGCTGTGAGTAAGGAGCACCAGGTAAGCACTGCAGCTTCTCACAGAAAAGCAGCAGAAGGCAGCCAATCATCAGATGAAAATGTAAAAACTCCACTGAAGACTGCTTCTGCTAGACCAGTCAGATTCACCATTGCACCAGCATGGCAAAGGTCTCTCTCAGGGGGCTCAAACTCAAAGGAAGATTCCTATTCCAGAAGTTCTCCAACATCCCCTATAAGACCAGAGTTCTTTGAAGGAATGACAAAAGAGCCCTCAGGTTTTGATGCAGCTCTGCAGGAATCAGCAAAAACCAACTCAGAGAGATTTGATCGAGATTGTAAGGACAGAGATCTGCACTTGAATTCTTTCATGGAGTGGGCTGACCATGAAACACAAAACTTTGAGAGCCCATTTGGGGTCAGACTAAGAAGAACATCATCTTTACTGAAATACCAGAACGAAAGCTGTGTCAAGCCCCTGAAGCTGCTCCCCCCAGCTGCTCCAGCTGCTGCTTCTGCTTCAGTCAAGGAAGATCAGAAATTAATGGGCACTGGGAAGCCTCCTGCAAGCCTTCCTGTCCACACAAAATCAGTTGTTAAAAAACCAGATCTCCTAGAAGACAAAAATCCTGCCAAGGCAAGATCAGAAGAAGTGGCAAAGAAGCAAAATGGTTATAAACCTTCAGGTATTTATGCTGTATTTGTATCCAAACATTGTAGAAAACAGTGGTCATATAAAGAGCCTTGGCAGAGCAGCACAAAAAAAATTTTAAAAATCTTCTTGGCTAAGAACCAAATTCAGCCTTGAGTTCATCACCACTATAATTTAATTGGCTTGATGATTTGGCCAGTCAAGAGAATTCTTGGCTTATCTTAATGAAGGGTGTGTTCCAGCAAGAAGAACAACAGAATAATGGCTTAAATGCCTCTAAAACATTTCTGGTATGAGGTATTTGTACATATAGTTAGAGTTTCAACATAGATTTTTAAAACTTGTTGCAGTTTTAGTTAAAAATTCAGACTGCAGCTGCTCAAACCTTAACTAGGAGTTGCATTAGGTGAGATTATTTTTTAAACAATTATTTAATTTAAAATATTTAAAAAGTGACAAGGAAGCCTGTATTTTACTGCCTACATAAAAAAATCATTACTGTAGTACTCATTTAATCTACAATGGAAGGATGTAGTTTCAAAGGCAAACTCCAGTTCACAGTGATCTCAGTGGGACATCTGCCATTGACTTAGACAGAAGCACAGTTGAGTCCAACACTGGAGAATAAACAGAAAAAACAGGTATTGCCAAGAACAAAATCATCAGGGAAGGTAATTTTATCTCCACCATGTTCAAAGGGTGTTACAGATGCTGAAGGATTTAAAATGTGAAGCACTAACTTTAGACTGACTTGACCTAAATCCCTTCTTTACTTCAAAAATGCTTCTTTTGTAGAAAAAGTCTCTCCGTATTTGGAAACTGCTTCCTCTGAACCAGCTTGGGTCTCCATGGCAAAGCTGAAACGAAAGGGTTTCCAGGGCCACCCTCTTGCCAAAGAACGCAAAGATGAAGACAAAGCTTTGGCCAAAGTGGATCAAGGGCAGGTAGGGTACCAAGTAATGCAGCATGGGTGTGAATCCTGCCCCAGGTCACCTGGGTACTTCTGCAAACTGTTCAGTATTGTCTCCATGGGAGGTGTGTTGTGAGCATTACCCAAAGAGAGCTTGGCAGGCCTGGCCTCTAAATCCTGAGACAGACAAGTGATGCAAGGGAGGAAATCCTGAGACAGCACTGTCATAGGGATTCATTTCACAGCTGGATTTTCCTATATAATGTTCCTTTGCACTGCTCAAACCTGAACATTTCAGAGCTTTCTGATTGCCCAGAGCATGTTTATGTAGCTGCTCTGAGTTGCATTTACTTCCTCACTGCCTTCTCCCTCCCTCCTCCAGGATGTTCCCAGCCATCCTTTCCTGGCCTTTGCTGCATTTCCACAGGCAGGTTTGAGGGTTGCCAGGGTGAGCTTTAGGAGTGCCCATGGCTGGCAGTCAGCTGCATTCTTTTCTTTTCTTCTCTCCTCACTCTGCAGCCAGGGCTCCGTGCTGGTGAGAACACTCTGAAGAAGAGGATGCCTCCCAGCTCTCAGGACAAGAAAACACAAAGAAAGACTGGTGTGTCTGCAGCAGCAGGTATTCTCTTTCTTTATGTAGGGCTACAGTTTGCACCAGTGAATGGTGTGGGTGGCAGGGATGGGGGAAGAGAGACACCATTTTTATAATCAGCACACTTTATGTACGGCCTATTCAGACCATGGTTTTTGTGTAAGTCAACATAATGGCTTGTTTGCTCAGCAGAGAGAGCAAGTGAGGAACTCTTATCTGCACTGCCAGTTCATGAAATGGCACATAAACAGTCTGGTGATTTATTACTGGCCAAGATCAGTACTAAAGAATAGAAGTTGAAGTTGGAGATTGTCCAGAAGAGAGGAGCAAAAAAGGTCAGGTCTTCTAGATCTCCAGTCAGTCAGGAAATGCTGATAGGAGTGGAGTTGTTTAGTCTAGAAAAGACAACTAAATTTTCTGCAGAGGACAAGACTGGTTTTTATGGACAACATGAACTTAAAATGCACCAGGGGATGTTTAGCTTAGATGTTAGGAAATACTTTCTAACATTAAGAGCTGTGAGGTGCAGAAGAGCGAGGCTTGCATATGGAGAGTGTGCAGTTTCCAAGACAGGATGTGTTGGATAGATAAACATGTATCAAGAATAATTTGATAAACATGTATCAAGGATAATTTAAGTAGAGTGAGCTTCACCCTCAGGTGAGCACAGAGGCTGCAGGGCCCCTCTCCTGAGCACTTAGCTCTGTTTCTCTGCATTAAAGATGCAGGGGGGAGAGTGTGACTCACTTGGTGACTCACATTGCCTCTTCCAAGGCTCTGCTGGGCTGCAGCTTCTCCCTCGCTGCTCACCAGGGTGGTGCCAAGCCTCAGCAGCACGCTCCAGCTAGACACAGAGAAGCCAATCCTTCGGCTCTAAAAGCACATTGTGCTAGCTGAGAGCTATTGATTGCAGATACTGCCTGAGTAGGGAATAAATGCACCCCTGTGCCAGAGCTGTGGCTTCTCCATTGGAGATTTCATCATCAGATTGCAGCTGACACAGTGAGAGATGCTGTCTGGAAAGAGCCCATGCGCTGCCCCCTTTCTTTCCCTGTGTAACCCAGCAGCACCCACAGCTGGAGATATTTGGCAGCCCCTCTGTGCTACTACCTGTAGTAGTTATTGCTAGAGCTGTTAGCCATTTCTGAACCTGCAGGCTCTACAAAATTAGCTTTCTCCCTTACCACAGCAGGTGACTGGCTCAGGGTGTGTGCATCAACAGAGAAGCTCTGATGTTGGTTGCAGCTAATTTTGTGAGTGTGTATGTGTGATTAAAATACCACACCTTCTAAAAAGGGTTCTGCTTGTCTTATGGCTTTAGGTGTAAACTGAGGGAACATAAACAGACTGATTTTTGCTCAGATGAGGTTTTCCTTTGAAAGGCTGACTGGATTTCTGTATATTGCATCATCCTAACCTTGGAAGCCCAGCAGCCTTTGGTGAAAATTCAGAACTTTGCAAATTTCTCTGCTACTTGTTGACTAGAACTTGCAGTCTTTGTTGTGCTTACAGCAGAATTAGAAATGCTCTGATTTGGTTCCCATTAGCCCAACCAGGAGTTTGAAAGTGCTGGTGGTGGAAATGATGTAGAGTTAATATCCAGAGGAGTTATTTATTTGGATTGTTGTGTTTATTACAAAGAAAGTTCTCTTCCAAAATGGGAAAATTAATTTTCAAAATCAAAATTTCAGTAACACTTGAATTCTTACCTCGTCTTAGATAAATCTGAAAAATTCTTGTGTATGTAGAGCTGCAGCCTGTTTAATGGACCTCCAGTATTAAGTATAATTTGCCTCCTGCAAGAACTATCAACCAGCCAGAACTTTTAAAAACCAGAGACCTCCTGAGTGAAAATGGGAACTACTCATGGAGTGTGACTAATGAAGCTGATGGATGCTTTCCAATGATTTCAATGCAAGCAAGATCAAGCTTCTTTTACTTAACATGGATTTGACATTAATTTTGAAAAATTTCAGACAAGGTGAATGGAGCAGGACTTTTCTAGATAGGAACTCAAAGCCATCAAAGGAGCATTATCTGTGTTCCTTCATCCTTTGTGAGGATGACAGGCTTCTGTTAGGCTGCATCAAGAGGGACACATAGTACCATCAAAATCCTACCACCACCACAAGTGAAAGTACATAAAGCAGTGGTTTGATTCCTACCTGGTATTCAATAATATTGCTGGAGCAATATTGGTGTTGGCAGTGAAGACTAAAAAAAATCTTTAAGAAGTCTTCTCAGTATTGGAAAACATAAACTTTTAACTCCACAGCAAGCCTGGGGTAATTCTTATCCTGTAGCTATTTTGTTTCTGTTTTCCTGCATACTCAGAAGTCTTATTCCTAGATTTTCCTGCTCTCAAGAGCATAATTAGCCTGTGGAACTCCTTGCTGTGCACTTTATTAGAAATCAAGGGTTTGAAAAATTAGGAGATTAATTAACCAAGAATCTGAGTTAGACAAATAACTGGGGCTATAGTCTTCACATGCTTGAAGATTTTTGAAAAAAGTCCTTCATTTATCTGGGTTTAGACACTTGCTGTTTGGACTGAGGAGATGATTTTTTTATGGACACATTACTCACTGTTTAGTATCAATTTTCCTGTTGCAAGAGCTGGTCCTCACCATTGCTGTAGCTGAACCAGAAACTCCCAGCAATAGTCAATTAATAATTCCTTTGCCTTCTTGGTGAGTCACAAGCATTTTGGGCTGTAAAACAGTTTTGAGAGAAGCAAATATTATTGGCAGAAATTGAATTTTTAACTCTCAAGATTTCTGATGAGTGATGTGTGTCTTCTCATGGGCAGGTAAAGCTGGACCAATGTCTCAGGAAGCTTCTGTGGTTCCTGCTGTTGGAAATGAAGCCAGGCACTCCCCTAACCTGCCAATGACACCCTGCAGTCCTGCGGAACCTCCCTGGCTGTCCCTGGCCAAGAAGAAAGCCAAAGCTTGGAGTGAAATGCCCCAGATTGTTCAATAGCAAATGACAGGACCATCCTTTGCATTGCCAATAGCTGTGTTAACTCCACTTAATCCCTTCTCTACTGTGACCATTTTTTTTTCTTTTGAGAAATAAGAGCCTTAAGACTTTTGATCAGACTGTTGTATATAAAGACATAATGAAGAAATGCCACTGTGGGCTTAATCTGATGTATTAGGAAGCTGAGCATTTCCTACTACCAGACACTAGGAAAATTTGATTCATTTTTATATGCTTGCACATCTGATGGTGATGTTCTGAAAAGACACGCTTCAGGCTTTTGGAACATTTCTCTAGCACAATATGTTTTTAAAGTTTCTTTTAAAGAAACTTGTTCTTTTAAAAAGACTGTACAGTGTTTTGTAGGGTTTGGCTCTGAGCTAAGAAATTAAGGTATGCTTTAAAATATTCCCAGTGCTGGGCACTGACGCACTGTGAGTCATGGACACTGATGTCATCACAGCTCCTTCTCTGGGGCTCTATGCTGGGCAGCCTGACTCTGCTTCAGGTTGTTAATGATCTCGTTTGTGATAGCTGTGAGGTCTAAACACATCTAAGTTGGGGTGGTTCTGGTTTTTGTGTGATTTGAAGTCTCAGTGCTGTTGGTCCTGTGCTTGCTCACAGACACCCCCTGGAATGGCCCAGAGCTGCACACTCCATTCTCTGCCATGCACTGAAAAACCACCACACTGTAGCATGTGTGTGCTTTTAGTTGTACCTTTAGAAATCTGGGCAAATTAAACATTCTACTAAAAAAAAATCCCTTCTTTCTTTAATTATGGCAAATAGTGATTTTTTGGTGAGATTCCTCAGCCAATTTTCTCTCTTAAAGAGTGTATTAGGGGGAGAATTTGCTCCTTAGAAAGTGGCATCTTTTCAAGAAATGCCCCCCTCCACATCAATAAGGATGTATATTTAGTCAATTGTATGTGATGTCATAAAAGGGGCATCTGCTTTCCTTGTCTCATCAGCCTTTACCATTAACTCAGCATCAGTCTGAGAATGTGCAGCTGGAACAGGATTATCCTCTCAGGGCCTGGCCTTGCAGTCACTCAAACTCACAAAAGTTTTGCTTTTGACTTTGAAGGATGCAGACATCTGAAAAATAAGCTTTGTGAAATGATGTTGGTGGCATAAGAGACAGTGGCACTTACTGGTGCTTCCAGTTCTTGCAGAATTGCACGTTTATGTAGTTTTTGTTTAGAGTCAGTGCAAACTTTGAAAGCTATTGACTGTTTTTAGCTGGAAAGTTGGTCAGAATTTTTAAAGGAAAATATTATCTATTGATAGGATTAACTGCAAACCAAAGAAAATTGGTTTCAGATCAGCTCAAGCAAGACTTTAATCTTCCATTTTGGGCCTGAATTTAATATGTAGTTTTTGCAATTTGAAAACAGTATTAACTAGGAGCTAGACTGTGATTTTTTTTTTTTTTTATAAAGGTGAAAACTTACTTGCCCAGGAAGGCTCAGAATCCATAGATACTATTTATTCTGGACTAACACCAGAAAGAATAGGAGTTTCACTTGATAAGGAAACAAGGAGTGGCTTGGTAATTAATGCCTGTTTTGTAACTTCTTTCTCTCTGCTTTAGGAAGCAAATATTTCCTTACAAAGAACTGAAACTTTTGTATTGCTCTGAAACTTTTGAGTGTAATGTAAAATAATTTACTCAGCTTTGATTCCTGGAGTTTTGTACAGTTGTCATCCCACCACAAGCTTACTGACCCTGTGTAAAACACAGGCCTTTCTATATTTAGGGAACTGTCTTCTCATTCTGTTAATGTGGATTGTGATTCTTCACCCAAAGCACTGCAATGGATTCTATAATCTCTCTTTCCCTGTGTTTCCTTTTGATCTTAATATTATTCCTGTCTTTTATGTTTGGTATGTATATATGTTTTTGTAATCCTTGAAGGAACCCCTTTTTTATTCCATCCCCCTGTTTGGTTTACTATTAAATGCTGTTGCCAGTGATGATGATATCATTTCTGGGAAGAGGGATGGATGGCCCTCGTTCATTCAGGAAGAAATAAAACCAGGTCTTTGGTCAGTATTGACTCTGTACATGATAAACTGCATAGACTTTGTTTTGGGGTCATTTTGTGTGCCTTAAGACTGATCAGCACAGCTGGTCAGACTAAAGAACTTTTCTAAATCTAAGTTCACAGCATCATGAGAATGCTGATGGCTCTCCTGTTGCTCTGGAGTTACTGCTCCTTTGGGAAGGGCTGGTTTGAGGGTTGGTCATAGGAAGCCTTGAAAATACTTGTTTGTGTGTGTTCAAAGAAGCTGCTCTAGGAGATTTTTGGAGTGTTTTAACAAAGAAAGAAAACACTAGAGAATCATGTGATGTATATTTGAAATTCACTTTCATTCTGCATTTCTGCAGTTAATGTTTTCAAGTCTCTCTGCAGCTAAGAGAACAAAAAGTATGTAGAGAAAGCATCAAAACTGAGTCTCATATAATCACAGGAGGTTAGAAAATGGGAATAGTAGATAAATGTTGAAAGATCAGTGATTTATTGTTGCATTTGCAGAAGTTGGTAACTGTATTAGCATGGTTTTGATTTCTTGTTCTAGTGTAGTTTTTAGGTGTTCAGTGAGTAAAAATAACTAATATAATAAGCTCATTTTGGGTGATTTTTTTCTAGACACAGTCACTGTGTTTGAAAATAAGCTGTGTTGAAGTGCAGAGTTGCAGAATGTCACAGTGAGGTTCTGTGGCTCGGGGTCTGTAGTGCAGGGTGCAGGAAGCTGTCTCTGCATCCCCTGTGCCTGTGACCTGGCTCTGTGTGACAGCAGAGGGTGCTGGTGCCATCCCTGAGCAGCGCAGGGGAATTTCAGGGGATGTTTGCACTCTCACAATGAGAGGAAAGCACAAACACCAACTTTCTCATGTAGGAATTTGGATAGAGAGAGCTCCCATATGTATTATGTTATGTCTTAAGGGCTCTTGTCTAAAATAAAAGATGTAATTTGTTTTGAAGTATTACAGTGAAACTCTCAGCTCAGAAAAGCTGCAGTTCCTGAGTGGTGCCACCTGCTCTCCTAAGTGCTTTCCAGATCAATACAGGAAGGATTTTAGCCAGGCTAATATCTGTGAGGGTGCCCTGTCCTTTAGAGCTGTTCCTGGAAGAGGACAGATCTGAAGGGTGCAGGTAATGAGAGCTGGGATTAGCAGCCTAATAAAAAAGGCAAACCTTTCTCTTTGTCTTTTCCTCCAATGTTTGATATTTTACCTACAATTTTCTTAGAGATTTATGCTGGTTGTAAGATTTGACAAATTTGTCCCATCAATCATCACCAAAATATTAGTAATGATGAGGTGGAACCTCTTGGGGAATCTGAGCATCTGTTTGAGATTCTGACCTTGATTTGCTTGCTGTACTATAGAATTCTGTGTCCTCTATGTTGTCAGGAAATATTGCGCCCAAAGTATCAATATTTGTTACAGGCTACAGCCTGAGATTGTTCTTGGGGCAGGAGTTCACCGAAACCTCTGTTTGTCATTGAAACCAGCTTTTTATGTCTTTTATGGAGGTAGGCAGATGAAATAAACTGTAATTCTGGTTTAGGAGCACAAACCCATTCATCTGCCCAGAACACAAAGGTTACTCAGGTATTTCCAGCTGGGTAGTTGAAGGGGCATGGCTCGATGGGGAGTGAAACGTCAGCTGGAGAAATGAAAGACTGAGAGTGGGAAGCTGCAATTGAAATTACCCTTCCATTGTGGGATTGATCTCAGGCCAAGGAAGGGCACTGAGAGGAATCTTTAAATAATGATTTTTCCTGCATTTCTCCCTGCATGTAAGGGATACCAGAGCTCATTGCTTTGAACCACATTAAGCAGGTGAGCACCATGACTGCACTGCAAATCAAAACCTGTTGTGAGCTGCTGATCAAGTCCACACAGAGCAGCATTTTAAAGGGAATTGCTGTATGATCTGTGCATTAAAAATGCAACTTCTCAGGAGTGAGCTAAGCCAAACATTAGCAGCTTCCTCTGACTTGAGGGGCAGATTATTGACTATGGAAAATATGAGATGCTATTTTTATTCTCATTGTGCTGGGATTGATTTAAAAAGAAGCTATTTTAATAGCTGTTTATTTTTTAGAGGCAGTTCAAAGAAGAAGAATCTAGAGGCAGATTATCTAAACAGGATTATTAACTGTCAAGTCTTGGACTGATCTGTAAGCCAAGTTAGTCACTAAACAAGAAACAGGTATGGAAATGGGTGAAGCATGGAGTATTTAATTTATATAATTTTGTGTGATGTAGAAATAGAAAGACAGAGGAAGAGATTGATTGGTGTAATAACCTACATGGAAAAGGTTGTTTGGTACCTGGAAGCCTCATTCCAGCCTTTCTTCTCTCTGCCTCAGAATATATTTCTTCCCTCTCTAAGCATTCTTACTTTTCATTTGGGGGATCAATTTTTAACCTCTTTTGTAGTCAGTCCAATTTTTACTTAACCTGTTTTGTAGTCAGTTTATGGAATTTTATTTTATGGAATTTTATTTTTTGGAATTTGGATGAAAAGCTGACAAATGCAGGATCACCTATCAACACTGGCAACCCTTGTTCAAAGTTCACCCTAATCTGTGTGGTTAAACCAATACTTCCTTACATTTTCTCTATTATACCATTCTGACTCCAAATTAGTTTTGATTTACAGGTATTTTTCCAACACAGAAACGTGGGATTAACTGCCTTAAAATTAGAGCCTTTCCACATTACTTAGGAATATGTTTCTGTGGGACTGAGGTAACTTCCCCCAAGTTACACAACGAGTTCCCTGCAGCCACTGCAGCAATGGATGGGAAAAGGTCGAAGTCCTGGGGCTGTGTTGTGTTTCCATAGAGCTGAAATTCCACGAGCAGCCTCCCCTGATGTGTCCCTGGCAGTGCTGGGAGCTGACAGGGCAGAGGGGACGCTGCTGCCGGCTCCTCCAGGGCTCTGCTGAATGTCCTTGTCCCACCGGTGACGTGGGCAGGGGGGACAGTGACAGTCCCTGAGCAGCAGTGCAGGGGTGACTGCACCCCAAAGGTGCAAATTTACCAGCTCTGCCTGTGGGTGAAATAACTCCCCTGGACTTTGTGAGCTGTAGGAATATGTTTTATTCATACAGGAGTAAATAAAGTGACATTTCTGTCACGGCTAGATGTACAAATTAGGATATATCTACATTAAACTAGAGCTGTGTTTTAAACATAAGAGGCATTTTGGACTCAGTTTGGATCCTGAGTCATGCATATTTCAAAGAGGAGGAATAAATATATGTTTTAGTACAGCATTCAATTTGTAAAGGGAGTTCTGCCCAAAGATGTGTGACCTCATCTGTAACTGCATGAAAAGAAATCAGAGCAGAGCCTCATTTTGTGGGGGTTTTTCTTCCACTTTGACAGAATAATTTATTATATAAGCATCCTTAGTGTTATGATCCCTATAAAAAAAATGGTCTCCTTACTTTGCATTGTTTATAAAATAAGAGCTTTGGCTGTGAGATATACTTCATACTGTGGTAGAATAATCACAAAATAATTGCATTGTAAAATGCTAGAAAAATCAATATCAGTTCTTATTTGCTATTTATTTAATAATTTCAGAGCATTACTTTCTACTAAAGCCCAATTCTGCAAGGTGCTCCATCATGGTTCAGTGTGGGCTGGGACTTGGACTGACCCCATGGGGCCTGTCCAAAGGCAGATTGTGGTTCAGATCCTGCTCTTCACTGGACAAATTGGATTAGGCCCCTTTTTGGAGATGTTTAAGCAAAGGGGAACAAAAGTTTTCAGGAAAGTGTGTTATTTTTTTAATACCAAACCACGTCATGCAAATTCAAACAATATAACTCAAGGCTTGATATGGCACGGGCTGATGTGACAAAGTGTAATGTTGCAATCTAGAGTCCAAGCATACTTGGATGGGAGAAAAGTTGAGTTTTAGCACTTACTCCTGGGAACCCAAGCCTGGCAACCAGGCTGGGGGTGCTCTGGGCTGTGCTCAGTCTAACGCCTCTGGGATGTGTGCTTGTCTCAGACTTGCTGGGTGTGAAGGTCTTCACTTTTTCCTAGGTAATGCACCCCAAAATGGGATCTGAAGTGCACTGAAGTTCCAAGCAATCTTCTCTAAAGCCACAATCTCAGCCCTGAGAGTCCTTTAATCCCCATGAGCAGCAGCTGCTCTGTGCAGTGAGTTTGCCCCGTGCCCAGAGGGCCATGTGCGTTTGGCTTTGCATTGACAGCAGCTCCCTCCAGCCACACAGCAGCAGAGGTGTTGGTGCAGCTTCAGTTTAGGGCTCTCTGGAGAGAGCTGTGGCCAGTCAGGTGTGTTTCATGGTGTGTTTGATTAACCTGGCTCAGTGGGTTTCCTGCAGTACAGCTGGCTTTATGGTTTGGCCTGGTGTGCTCAAGTCACATGCAGCAACTTCACCAAAGTCATTGGAAGTGACAGGAATTGAGTGAATGGAATTTGTTTATGTTGGTTTTTTATCTTATTCAATCTTTTTCTTATGGATTTCACCTGTGAAGGCAATAGTGAGAGTACACAGACACACTGCTCTGACTAACTGATTTTTAGAGCACGCCACTCCTTTGGAAGGGCAGTTCGTGTCTCTGAAAGCTCATGACACAGCAGAGGGAGCCGGGGTGGCACGGTGGGATGCCCGGACCCCTCTGTGGAGACTCACGGTGTGGCAGAGCCGATTCCCATCCCTGCTGGACCCTCCGTGCCCGGGTCAGCAGCCTGAGCCCCGGCTGGTGTTGGAGATGAGCTGTTTCTCAACTGGGGCTAGGGATGAGCTGTTTGTCACACTGGGGTTAGGGATGGGCTGTTTGTCACACTGGGGCTAGGGATGGGCTGTTTGTCACACTGGAGTTAAGGATGGGCTGCTTGTCACCCCGAGGAGCAGCAGGGCGGAGCAGGGGCGGGAGCGTTGGGCCGGGTCTCTCTGGGGCTGGCAGCCTCAGCCGGGTTTGGCCCGGGGCCGTTCTGCCCCTCTCTGCCCGTCTCTGCCCCGTTCTGTCCCGCCCTGTCCCTCCCTGTCCCGTTCTGCCCCTCTCTGCCCCGTTCTGTCCCGTTTTGCCCCGCTCTCTCCGTTCTGCCCCTCTCTGCCCCGTTCTGCTCCTCTCTGTCCCGTTTTTCCCCTCTCTGCCCCGTTCTGTCCCGTTTTTCCCCGTTCTGTCCCGTTTTTCCCCTCTCTGCCCCGTTCTGTCCCGTTTTTCCCCGTTCTGTCCCGTTTTTCCCCGCTCTCCGCAGGCAGTCTCGGCTCTCGGGCTCTCCCATCCCCGCGTTTATTTTATTGACTCTCCCGCAGCGTTTCCCTCGCCGTGCTGATGTAACCGGGGCCGTTGCATAATAACCCAGCCCTCAAAGTTACTTTCTCTTGGCTTTTGCCGTGTGAGAGCTGCTGGAACAGCTGATTCCCCTGCTCGGACCAGCTGCTTGTCAGCCTTGCCACTCTGTTTAATAATGGGAGTTTCAGAAGTGCGTGCACACACTTTTGTATTGGCTGAGCAGAAAAAAAATGACAATTTTCCAGACAGAACTCATACTTTTCCTAGACTTTTGCATCTGTTTTTATTAACAGTGTGGGCCTGTAACCACAGTACTGCAGTAAAGGTTTTTTATTTTAGGGAGTGACCTAAACAGCAACACTCTTTATGCAATTTTCCAAAGAAATGTAAAATAACAACAAGGATTCCAGTGTTAAGTGGCACTTGGGGCTTTCTTTCAGATCCGAGGAACAACTCTGTCAGACAGGAACAAATCTGCTAAAGCCAATGTAATTAGTTTGGTCTAAATAAGATTATAATTGGGCCTTTCTGTTTCTGCATTGCTCAAAAATAAATCCCAGTAAACAACTTGAGGTCAAGTCTGCTCTTAGCTATGCCAGAACTATGTTGAAACTGGGGGAAATTGCCCCAAATTAAGACTGCCTGATAGCCTACAGCATAAAAATGGTTGAATATATATCTGTGTTTCCTAGGTAGCCCTGTCAGAACTTGACTTGTAATTACCAGTTCTAGTCTTTTACTGGAAATACTGTTTTGTTGGCTTCTTTGGCTTCCTCAAATTTACATGCAGCAACAACCTCCTTTGCAACTTCACCAAAGTCACTGGAATTGACAGGAATTGGGTGAATGTCATTTGTTTAAGTTGTCTGTCACTGCCCAAGGTGGGAGATTTCACAGCCTGACCACAGCTGAGTTGAGGTTTTGGTTCTGTGTGTTGTGGAACTGTAATGCAGAGATGCTGCTCTGGTCTGAGTTTGAATCTGAATTCTCTCAAAGTGTGGAGATATTTGGAGGATTGTTTTTGTTTTTAAACCCATAGAATTTTCTTGTTCTTATAAACAATGTTAATTTTGGAGTCACTCTATTAATATACAGCCTAATAGCAGAATAGCTGCTACTATCAACACATAATCATAAATATTTCTACTAATAGTCCAAGCCTGATGTTCTGATTCTAATTAATCTGATTATGCCTAATAATAAATTATATTAATGCTTTGGACATATTTTTTAACTGGTGAGGCTGCTAATCAGTTTTGCTAAAATGGCATTCTTTGGGCTAGGGATTTACCTTGCTTGAAGGCAGTATTAATCCCTGGCTAAAAAGATGACTGTCTTTGTATTTCTGGAATCATCAAACCAACCTTTTTTTACCCCTTTATTCTTTGTAGAGCAGTGATGTGCACTGAAAGAAATCAGTTTATGGGAAACAGTCTGTCTACAGCATGAAAAATGGTTTTGTGGTGGGTCTCAGTTTATTTTTGCTCTCTGAAGTCTTTGATGAGTTAACAGCTGTGTGCTTAAAGCACAGAAATGAGAGCAAAACTGAATGACCTGTGACCATTTATTGTCACAGAAGCAGTGAAGTGCCTGTGTCTAATGCAGGTCTGTGTTTGGAGGCAAATTTTCTCTAGCTAGGAAGGGCTGAAAATAGGAAGCAGATTTCCATTCTGGTTTCCCAGAAGAGTGTGTGTGTTTTGGCTGCAAAGGAGGCAGGGAGCAGACATGGAGCTTTTGCCTGTTTTCTACAGGATATCCCACTTCACTCTTGCCTGATACCTAACTAATGGAATATGTTCTGCAAATTTGCCTTCTAGCACTGGCTTGCTATGGAAACTTGTCCAGCATCTTTTATGTTCTGGTGACACAGGGCTTTGAGAGACCTGCAGGACTTGTGGGTGGTTGGCTTTGACCAATGTGAAATGGTGGTTTCACCTTCCACTGATGCAAACTGCCTCCACAGAATAAACCCAGTGTAAACTTTTCTTAAAGGATTGAGGGGAAAAAGTTGGTCTCTGGCAATGAAATGCTGTTTTTATTTTAGGCATCTCAATGTATGAGTGAGGAAGTAATCTGATTAGCACATTTGCTAGAGAAATGAACCAATGGGAAGGTGAAAATATTAATAAAAGATAGAGTTGATTTATACTCAAACTGGCCTTTAAATTTGCAATATATGCTGTAAGAACATGCTTATATAACCTCTATTTCTATTCATAAAGGTTTATGTGGGTCTATATTGAATTATGCATTTAAAATTAATCCACTGAGGCAGCCCACTGAGATGCCACTTCTCATTTAGTAACTGCATTAAGGACTTTGTGCTTCATTTAGAAACTGTGAGAAGCTTGCTTTGTGCTGTGGAGAGGAACTGGCCTGCCAGAGTCTGACTGGCTATTATAGGGTCTTTAAAACAACCATCTCTCTGTCTGTCTCTCTCCAAGTTACCAGTAAAACTCTCTTCTTGACTCAGGCAGCTTGGCTGAACCTGACAGACCCAACCGACTCGTGTCAGATTCCTAGAAAAGATTCATGAAGGTTTTCTTCAGGGCTTGGGAACAGCTGATTCTGCCTCTGCAATGCTCTTGGGACCCAGAATGAGCAGGCACACATATTAGGGCTTTTTACCAGCAGCTGTAATTCAGATTTATTGAGTGTTTTGTTTGTGTAGCTTTCCAGTTCTTCAGACATTGCAAAAGGGTCAAGAGCTCTTCTAGATGTTTACATGGATCTTATTCTAAGAAATCTTAAGACTCTTAGTTTGTCTTATTTGCATTCTTCAGAGTGCAATTATGCTGCAAAAATGGCATTGTGAGGCTCTGGGTTGTGTCTGAACTGAACTTCTTTGGCTTAAAAATAAAAGCTTACTAGTTCTGCATATGCACACTAGTGAAAAATACAGATTGACATATCTACAAAGCCTATCTTGTTGGTTACAAAACATGACTTGTTGTGGGAATGAGTGCCCAGGTTTGCCTGGGCAAACCTTTTGTCTCCCTGTTCTGCTTTTGGTTGTTATTATCATTAAGACAGTGCTTTGTGGCCTTAGTTAAAAATCTTGTGAAATACCTGGCAAGGCTCAGCTTGCATTTCTCATTCTGGGAACTGTGCTAATACTGCTAAAATATTCAAGTGTCTTCTGAATAATTAAGAAGTTAATTCTCTTAATAGTGACACTGAAGAAGTTTTCTCTCATACAGGGTTGTGTATCTTCTCTTCCATATTTCCACCACATTGTTCCCTGTCCCTTGTATTCTCCATCCACCTTGCAGACAGTCCAGAGCCACCTGGAAGTTCACCACGTTCTCTCTGTGTGCACCTGCATGTTGGGGGGTTAGCTGGCAGGCTGAAATTTGGAAAGAGATGGTAGAAATATTTTTTAAAAATTGGTTTAAATTCTTGTTCAAAACTTCTCAGAGATGATGGACATGCAGGACCATATTGTAAGTGAAGTTCTGTAGAAAGCCAGGCTAAAAGTATAAGTATTTGTAAGAAGAACATTCTCTCATTTTTACATTGTCTCCACTTACCAAACATGTTTTGTTTGCTGCTTTATTTCTGTGTGAGAGAAATAATATGTGTGATTTACTAGAGGGAAGCTAAGTTGGAAAAAGGGATTTTTATGTAAGTACAGAAAGTGCTTATTCCCCTGATCATTTTTATCTGCTAAAGGATTAAATTCCATAGTCTAGATTCAGCTGCTATAAAAAATTTGTCTCTTGCATGTGTGACTGTGCTCTACTAGATGAAGGTTTCACTGCTGCAGGGTGTCACGCAGCCAGTCCCAGAGAGGACTTTAATATCAGGGTAGATACTTGAAGTAAAATGCAGAAGGTGAGCTAAATAGCATCTATATATAAGAGACAACATTTTAAAACAGTCTAGTCTTTGGCAGAGAAGTGACAAAATTAAGACTGAAATCCTCAAAGTTATTTAGGTGTCTCATTAATGCAATGGAGAACTGGATGTCTGAATATTTAGGGACCTGAAGTTAAATCAGAAAATAATGAACATCTTGAGGAAATTATTATCAAAGATTAAAATAGATCAGAAATATCTTCCTTTAAGTCTCACCATTTCAAGGACTCCTTACAGGTTTTTTTTTGTGTTTAGATTAAGGGTAAATAAGATGATAAAATTAAATGCTCATTTTGATATGTGAAAAGCAACTGGTTGCATAACTGCTGAGTTATGAAACCTATATTTTTGTCCTCTGCATTCTGAACATCTGTGGCCTATATTTAATTGTAGTTTTCATCTTCAGTTTGAAGAAACAATGTTTAGCCTGAAGACAAAAGTGATCGGTGTAGTGAAATCAGCTAAATGGTGTGGCTGAGTCTCACTTGCTAATGGAAAAGGCATTTTTATACATGTTCTAACTTAAAAATGTTATTCATTTGATAGCTTAAATAGAGTTAAGACTATTCTGCTATTCTGAACAATCTGAAGAATTAAGGTATTAAGACATGGAGGGATTGTACCTCAAGGGGAACAGGTGCATAAGGAGAGAAATATGGGGCCATATTGCACCATCAATTTTTAAGCAGAAATCTGTACTGATTCCAGTAGGAAGTAATTCTGGTAAAATATTGATGAAATGATGTGATATGACCCACAGGCAGGAAATAAGGAAATGTGCAAAGTACAACAAACCAGTAGAAGTAGGGAAAATAATATGAAATGAAGAAACAAAAGGAATGAGCAACTTCAGAAGAAATACTCCTGAAAAGTCTGGAGAATGATACAGAAAGAAGGTTTTACATAGGGTGGCAGCATGATAATGTCATCACCTTTCCCTCAGCAGTCCACATAGCCAGAGAGCTTCAGCCCAGATCTGCAGCTGTGATCTGTGTTTTGCAGTTGGTCCATATCATGGACTGCATGAGGTTTCTGTTTCACTCAGCTTCCTTTTTTGACATGTAATTCAAATCCAAATTCTAATCTGCATTTGTGACTCAGAAATCTCTAAGTGACATCCTTACCAAAGAAAGAAAAGATGGAGCCTTCATGTAGAAATAGAAAGGTGATGTTTGAAGGATGTTTTTAAATTTTTAAAATGCAGGTAGTCAAGAACTTCTGAGATGTTTGTGTTCAATTTGCTTGCACATTATTGTAGCTGTTAAATTCAAGGTCTCCATAGGCTTCTTAGCCCATGTCTGAGTTGCAAACCAAACTGTCTGCAAGTATACACTGCTGAAATCAAAGCAGGTTAGGAAGTTTTAATTTTAAAACAAATTTTGTTGTTAGATGTAAATCTTGGGTTTCCCAGGTGCAATCTTCAGGAGAGATCTTGAGGTAAAACTACGGTTTTCTCCCAACACAGTACGATTTATTTCCACAGAGGTAAGGAATTCTAAACTCCAGTTTCTGACTGCACATCTCAGGAAATAGAGTGTTGGTTTGTCTGGCTGGGGATGTTCTGCTCAGTAATGAGGTCTTGCTCATAGCCATGGCATTAAAGAGCCCTACCAACAAGGTGTCCCAGTTAGCTGAATTGAAGGTGGAAATATTACCCTCTGCTATTAAAATGTAACTTCTCATATTCTGCCAGAGACATAGGAAGCATTTTGAGAGTTTTCTAACACATTGCCATTCATTTCCCCACATTGGATCTGTACATTGAAAAGAACACAAAAAAGGAGCCCTCGAACATACGTTGATAACACATGCATATTTATGCAGCCAGCAGTTCCCTTGTTTAAGAAGAATACTCAAAGAATTAAATTTCATAATTTTCTGAAATAGCAAGGACATTTAAAGAGCATCTGTGGATTAGTCTGAGTAAGTTTGTTCTGTGAATTGCTTGAAAAGAAAACAGACTCTTCCTAGGTATTGCAACAAATTGTTCCCAGCACTTCAGCTTAACACAGTAAATGAAAATTCAGAGGAAGCAGCACAATATTGGATGAACCTGCTTCAGAACATTGGCTCAGGCCACAAAGCAAGTAATTAACAAGCTGAATGAAGCATTTAAGCCCACGCCTTATCATTTATGTAACTAACCTTTGAGTTTTGGACGCACTGGTATGCTGCAGTGAAGCCTACACAGTGTTTCTTTTATGTGTGTGTATTGAGCAAATGGGAAATGCATACCCTGCCATTTGTTTTTCACATTTTCAGCACTTATCAGAGTTCTCTGGCTGAGTGATCTTATATTGCAAAAATGTACGCCTCTTGGTCCTTTTTTCTGTAGTGCAGCATGAATCTAGACAAGCCTCAGCCTTGTTGTGTGTGGGGGGATATATTCTACTTTTAAGGGTGCTTCTGAGCTCGTTTAAAGCATCATTAGCAGCAGTAGAAAAGAATTAATTGAATGTCACTTTTCACTAAAGAAGTGAGCAACAAAAAGAATGATGGGGATTCTGCAAAATCCTTGTTTATGGAGGCAGCATTCAAAAACAGCTTTGAAAACAAATCAGGAACGCTGTGAACCAATGAGGTCCCAAAAGATGTAGTGTCCATCCTTGTCACACATCTGTTTTTCCCATCCTGAGAAATACTGGGCATGCTAGGAATGCTGAGACTGCTGATGACAACATTAGTTTCCTACAGAGTCGTGAGATAGAAGTGGAGTGTAACATCACCTCTGCACTTGGGAAATGAGTCACTTTGCTTATTAATGCTCTCACTTTTGCCTCTCTCTCCTGTTCTTTTCTCCATCACTTTATAACCAGACTTATTTGGAACTCTTGTGAGACAAATACCATTTCTCCTTGGCAGGAGGAAAATAAAATAGCATACTTAACATGGTTATATAACACACTGCTACGCATGCCTAAAATGAGGTCATTTTGATTAATATATTTATCTGGTGTGCAGCTGGAACAGGACATATAATTGTGATTAAAAGACCACCGTTTTCATTAGTCTCTTTGCAATGGCCTTCGGTTTTGTAACTAATATCCCTGAACCTGATGGGAGTTAGCTGCTGGTTATGTCATAATTTGTGCCCTTGGGCTATGGTCCTAACTTTCCAAACCTCAGAAAATCGTAGTGTGGAAACACAATTTCCTTCCTCTCTTTTTTTTCGCTGTCAGAAGTTAGGTAAGAATTCTGCACTAATTATGTTTATTAGAAGTAATCCAGCAACATATGCATAGAAGGAGGAAAGAGAACGGAGCAAACTGTGGAATTCCTTAAAGTAGGAAACGTTGCTGGATGATGGAGAAAGTGAAAAGATGAGTGATAAAGCCAGTGACAGTGAGCCAGGAGAAAAAGTGGAGCAGCATGCTGCAAATGTCTCTAGTATCATCTGTGGGAAAGAGAGAACCGGTAGAATCTGCTTTTGGAACACAAGCAGATGTATTTTTCTTTTGGGATGTTGAGCTGCCATTCTTCAAAGTTCTGACGCATCCGGTTCTATTTCGGTGTGATGACTCCTAACGAGACACGTTAGGCGGCTGCTGCTCAGAAGCCAGCATTTAAAAACACTGTTTTTCTGTTCCACTCTTTCTGGCAAAAAGCTCGTTATTCAAGTACTTGCTCTAACCTTTAGTTACCCTGGTTGCATAACTGGAAAGCAGCATCCCACCATGCACTTCTGTGACCCAGTTGTGCCTTTCCAGTAGTGACTTTATGAGTTATGAAAGGTGTGTCTGCCACATTGCTACAGAAGCATTTACTCTACTGACCCTGATTTCCTAAATGTTATATAGTCATTGTTCACTAAGGAGTAAAAACAATGTAAAAGCACGTGAAAAAAACCTTAATTCTGCTATGTTGAAAATCCCTGTGTTATGCTCTTTAGCCTTGATAGTGTTTGGACTTCTCATTGATAAAAAAAATACTTGTAGAACCAATTTTAAAATCATTAATGCTTCAGTAATCTTTCAAAATGAATTTTAGATGGTACATTCAGTACTAATAGTCACAGTACAAATCATTGACTCATCCAAGGAAGAGCCTGAATAACAATTGCTTTGTTGAACTGATTTGCAGTCTAAATTGTGATGTGCAGCTTTCACATTTTCTAGACTGTCTGCAGACTTGCTAAAATCCTTCCACATTGTCGTATCATCTATCACCCTGTATTCTACTCATGATAAAACCTCCCTGTGGATGAGAATGAATTTCTAATGTCTCATAGAGAAAACTGTTTATTGCTAGCATTACTTTCACAAAATCTTTCTGTAGCTCATAGAAAACACAAAAGAGACATGTGCTTGGTTTTTTTGCCATCACATAATACAGCATAAGTCAGTTATATAAAGTCCCTTACATAAATAGCTTAATTCTACTTTCATTTATATGGAATTATAAATCAAGAGCAGATCTAGTGAAACAAAAGATGTTACACCAGCATAAAACAAGCATTGACAGCATGTGCATACTTTCATTATATAGATTCTTCCAGCCAGTGATTTTTGGGCTTTAGCAACTTGAAAATCATCCTGTCCTGAGAAGTAAAGTATTTAGTATGTGTCAGCTGAAGGCTGGTCTCCACAGCAAAGCTTGTCCTTTCCATCAGTTTTCTAGTAGCCTCTGCATATTAATTTTTGGTATCAATATACAATTTATCTGTGTAGTTAAAATACAACATTACTCTTGTCTAGTAAGCATGATGTAACCAGTTCTTCTGTTGTGTAAGTTTTAGAAGCTTGATATTAGTGACTGATGATAAAAACCTGTTTGAAACTCAGGAAAACCTTTAAAAACCCATCCTAGCTTTACAATAGTTTAGTAAAGCAATTTCTAGTCTTCTTTCATCTGTACATGTGGCCAAGAGGCTGAGAGATGGCATTCCTTACCTTATCCTTGGCTGTGAGTAGTATGGAGCAAAGACCAGGCAACCTATGGCTCCTACAGTAGAGGCTAAAGAATTGTTGAAATTAAGAAGTCAGCGCCTCTTTTGAAGATAAAACTGTAGCCATCATACCTTTCACCCAGTCACACAGAGAACCATGGCACATTAAGAGAAGTTCCAGGATTTTGTGGCATCTTTTAGAGTAAAAACGTGTTACTGACAGCATTTTGAAGCTGGGGCAGGTCACAGCCAGGAGCTGTCCCATGTCCCTTTGTCCAGCATGGCACAGGGTCCTGATCCCATGCACAGCAAAGTCAGCACAGGGTCCAGTGCCAGGGAACTGGGGAGCAAAGGCTGACTGGAGACAGTGGCTCTCCTTTAACTGCTTCACAGGATAGAAATGATCCAAAATTGCTAATGATCATTTTAATATGAAGCATTACGTAAGTGTGGATGACTTTAGCATATTTCAAATACCAATTGAATCAATCTGTGTAGGTACAGTTATAAAACGAGGACACAGTGAGAAAGTAGTTGGGAAATATTTTGCTATCCTATATTTGGGTTAAATTCTGTTTCATATTGCATCTAAACCCCTCTTTTTTATAACCACTCTTAAAGCTTTCAAAATTAAAGTTATGACTTAAAAACAATAGTTTAAATCAACATGTTCCCAAGAAAAGGTCCAGTTTTGACTATTTACTATTTCCTGATGAAAATGCACTTCAACCAAAACTTCCTCTGATCAGACACAAGTATGTTTTGTTACAGTTAATAGAGACCTTGACATACTGAGTTGTAGGCTCACCACAGGCCTTTGCCTGTGCCCTGGATTCTAAAGCAGATGCAGAGCCTGAACAAGCTTACATAAGAGGCCAGCAAGGCAACCTCTGCCCCCAGCAGTGGCTGGGGCTTAGGCAGCAAGTCACAAGCATGCTACAACTAGATTAAATGACAAGGCAAAGGAAGCAGCCCATACATATGTAACTTGCAAAAAAATTTTAAATCTTCATATTTTTTATGGAATAAACTCTTAGTATTAGGTTTATGAATAAAGGTGTTCTTTAGCTTTCTCTGGGGAGTTTGATGGAACTTTAGAAGTGGTCATCACTGACAATAGTCCTTTCATCACCCCACAGACACAGCTAAAATGTGGCTGGGATGCACTCCTGCCTCACACAGTACATGAAAGGGTACCCTGGTCACACGTTTAAATCACAGCAAGCTGTAAAGCAAAGAGTAATGCAGCAGATGAACCAAAGCCCACAGAAGTGCAGGGTAATGCAGTAAGCCAGGCCTTCTTCAGCTCCCATCCTTTTTACTCTACCACAGCAACAAAGGAAGAGAGGCAGGGAAATAAAACCAAGCCCAAAACCCCCCAAAACACCAGCAGCACCTGCTGTCATCTTTTACAACATTTGAGGTTTGAACAACTTAATTTCTATGGTTTGGCTTCTTGACTTCAAGTGTTGTTGTGTGACTGCAGGATATAGGAGTTGTTCTTTGCTCCTTTACCTAAAAGACCTGCAAAAAGCAGCTCCCCTATAATATTTGTTTGCCTCTGTAGTTGTTATGCAAGCCAAAGAGTAAAGAAGACAAAAATTTTAATTAGGAAACAACTCTCCACACAGACTTTGTTGGTACAACATAGTTATAAGTACATCTACAAACACATACAGGTTCTTTGGACTATGATTTTTTAAAATATATTTTATATGACAATGCAAACAAGTCTGGAAAAAAATTACTTCAAACTTATGTAGAGGTAGCTGAACAGTATTCTGTCCAGTGATATGAGAGTATAACTTAAGTTTCATTTCAAGTTCATTACAGTGCACAAAAGGATGTTTTACAAACAAATGGAATATACAAGTCCACAAAACATTTTATTTAAAATGGCTTGATAGATATATTTCTGGCACTCTTGTAACCACATAGCTTGATGGAATTAAATTGGACAAGTATATGGTTCCAAATTAAGACATCTTACACAGATAGTCTTTTGCTCCTCATTTTTGTACTTCACCTGTTCCTTATCAGGGAATTATAGAAGCTATAACATTGTTTTTGCTACACTTCTGCTCTGTAAACCTTTGTTCTGCAAACTGAATGTAAAGATTAAAAGCTGCATATGTTTTATATTTATAAAATATATGGCTATGACTATTAAAAAGCTCAAGAATGGCAATAACAGAATACAGGCACTTCTATGTGAGGGTTACTTTAGACCTTATGAAAATCCAACATCAGTAAGCACTTCACATGATACCTGGATGAGTAAGTCAATGTAATAGTTCAGGTTTTTATTATCCACCATTTTAATCCTGTCTAAGCAGATTAGTTTCTTTCTTCTTTCAGACAATATTTATTTAGCAAAGTGTTTCAAGAGAGTGACTTTGCTCAAACTACCATTTTGCTATTGCCATAAGACTTCCAGTGATTTGCTGGGCTTTGGAAATAAAGCCCAGCTCCTAAGCTACATGCTGCACTAGTTACAGTTTCAGTTGTGAATTAAATGAGAACTAAGCAGGGGCTGAAAAGAGGGATTGTGTTCATCTGATGTAGGACTTGGGGGAAATGGGGACCACTACCCTAAGTGCATATACGTCCATGGGGTTTTTATGCACAAAACCCCAATAGATAATTTTAACTTTCTTTTTTAAATAAGTGTTTGTGAACATGTTCTCCATTCCTAAACACTGAATTTAAATACAAGTCCTGTCATTGATTTAAACACCAGTAAAACTTCAGCACCAAGTAGAAATCATTAAAGAGAAAAATTTTCACAATGATAACAATCAGCCATTGGAGTAATCTTCCCAGAGAAGTGTTGGATTTCCCAGCACTGGACACCTGTAAGATTTGGCTGGATTGCCTGCTGGACCATCTTGTCTAGACCATGCTTTTGCCACGAAAAGTTGGACCAGCTGATCCTTGAGGTCCCTTCCAACCTGGGATTCTGATTCTGTGAAAAGACCATCTAAACCAGAACTCAACTCTATGAAGCTCTTTCTCTACAGCACAGATTAACACAGACCTGCTACATCCAAATCCACTTTTTTTTTAAGATTAAAACAATCTTTGGATTAATAAATCCATGGTTGAGGTGTTCTGTCAGTGAGCAGTGGTGCAGGACAGAAGGACGGCGAGCCACATCTGACAGCTGGTATCTCTTATTGCTACATTGTCATGGAAGATAGCAGCACTTAAAGTAATGACAGAAAAGAAGCAAGAGGAACTTCTACAGCTAACACCAGAATGTCACTCAAGACTTAGCATAAAGACCTATCACACCATTTTATCATTTATTATTAAAACTACTGAACTACTGTCTAAGCAGCCTATGCATTACCTATGCCCACACAACAATTAATCAATACTTCTGACCACACAGGAAATGCAAGTTTGAATCATGATTTGGTTTGTTGGGTTTTTTGTTTTTAGCAGATGAGCAAGACTGGTTATAAAACTGGGTTTGGTGTCTAGAAAAATGTGAGCAGCTTAAATAAAATATTCCCCCAATTAGTATTTTATCTGATCAATGCTATTTCTATAATTAAACTGAAGGTATTTTTAAATCTGTTCAGCTGTTTATTCATGCCTGTGATAAATGTTGCATTTACATCCTTGTACTTATTTATGCAACTGAAAAAATCAGTGGTAGTGTGGCAAACCTAGATTTTTTATTTTAAACATCATTACTGGAACTTTACCATCTCAACATTATGAAGGCTAAGGGTACTCCTTGTCCAGTTTTTCCTGGACAGGTTTGTGTTCATTAGCATAAATCTTTCTCAGTATTGGTTTTCATTTCTGATGGAATTTTCAGACTTAAGCCATTAACCTAGGATGTGTGGCCATGGAGCAGCCCCAGCAAGAATGCTACTGTACCTGTACAGATGGAATTTTGGTTTGTTGTGGATGCAGATCACCTGTTTGCATTACATGCAGTAGGTCCAGTGTTTCCAGGCTGCAACAAATGCACTGGGTGCTCACGATGCAGGGCATGGACACAAGTCTCTGCTTGGAAATTCTGGCTGCTTTACTCAAGGCTAACAGAAAAGACAATATTCATCTTTAAAATCAAGGATTCTTTCCATGACATCTTTTCTAAAACAACAAAATAGGCAGAATGAGTATGCAGAAGACACAGCGTGCAGGATAAAAAAATAATTACATCAGTGAGAAAACAGTTTAAATTAGGTATTTAAGCTCCTTTTCTCACAGATAAGAGTAACAAAAGTGGAAGCTTTTTTTCCTGTGGGAGCAATATGAGACACTTATATTCTGCAAATGCAATGGTTTGTGGAAGAATTGCATTTAATGCAGCTTCACTTCCAAACAAATAGAAATCACTTTGCTGACTTATGAACACAAAATGCCATAGCAGGTGTCAGCCACCATCACTTGGTACTGTTCAGAAGATGTAGATGCTTTTATACATTTTTTCAGCACGCCAAATACCACTCATGGAGGGAGTGCAGCAATCCAGCAGTATGGAAGGAAGTTACAGCATTTCCAAAGTAGCTCAATGCAAACAGGACACAGATTCCATGTGCACCACAAGGGTGAAACATGTTTGTCTTCCATTTGTTTCTTTGGTACCCTTATAAAAAAGTTCTACAGAATTTAACAAAAGGGGAACAAAGGTAGCTTTATGAAAACTACTTTTAACTAACAAATATTACTGATGAGATAATGGAAAAACATGCAGAAAAGTTACATTAAATCCTACTGCATTTTTTTCATAAAGGCATGAAATGGCAGTGCTATCCTGCATAAAAAAAACCCAAAGAAATTTATAGCATTCCATAACATTCGCACTTCATTCTAGTTTTTGCCACTGAAAGGGAAAACAGTAGCTTAGAATAAAGGCCCAGTTTTGCTCACATTGAAATTAGTCAAAGTTAAAATCAGATGGAGGTAAGAGCAGTCTCAGAAAGTGGTACACTGTAAGCAATAGAAGCAGCAAAACAAGTATATGAACTGTTGATTAAAAAAAAAAATCAAAACCAAGATACTTCCTGTTCTCATTTCTGCCCTATTTTTACCTGCTTTATAGCTAGAAGTAATCATGCTAAAATTCACTTGCCTTCCTTGGGAGATAACTATTATTAGCAACACTACCCAATCTCTTAAGAGAAAAGCAATGGCTGGGTAGAGATTTGAAGCTAACAGAAACCTGAAGATTGGGGTGAAATAAATAGCATTTATTACAACATAATCCTTCTTATGTGACACAAACTACCCTCTGAGTCCTACAATTCAAAATAACTCCCCCCCTCCCCCTCCCATACACACACTCCAAAGCCAAACCCCACCAAACAGTTAAAAGAAATAAAACTCATCTTAACAGCAACAGGAGTTGATGAAAAAAAATAAATCTATGTATTAGCCTACAATGAAATGACACCAGTACTTCCAGTTTTCTCTAGAATAAGCCACTTTGCAAATATTGCAGCTCTTTCTTCGCAGTTGTTTGTAGCCATCGTCCATTTTTGCAAGAAAGAGTTCAGACATAAATTCAACTTCAAGTTATTCTGTTCTGTGAAATATTAGGGGTTAGATCCTTCTGTCACCACTATGGTCAATTCCCACTGACATCAACCATCAGTACTTGAATTTACCCAAGCACATAAACACATGCTTAAGCAGGTGCTTGACTGTTTGGTTGTATCAGGAACCTCTCCACAAGCATAGGATGAACCTTCAACAGCTGTGCTTGAATTAACTCAGACAATCTGTGTAATCAAAGACTTCAAGGCAGGATGTTCTGGGGGCATTCTTAAGCTACAGCAGAACTGGGGATGAGTAGAAAAACATTCAAAGTATTTGAACACAAATAACTGAAAAATTATCAAAGCAGTTGCTTGTGCACTGCAAGAATCATCATTTTTGTCCCCAGTCATAAATACAGGGTAAAAACACTATAAATAGAGCAGCTCACTTTCCTTTAGTGAATGAACACATAAATAATATACATTTTGAAACAAAAAAATCATAGTGCAAAAATAAATTATCAAACAGAAGTTGTGAACATTATTTTACACAATGCTATATAAAACCTGAACCATTTGAATAAAAGACTTTGCAGTTCACTGAAATAACGCATCAACCTTATTATTTCTGCTTCACATTAAACTGCACAGTTTATCCTTTATCCACTAAAAAATAAAAATAAAATAAATTAAAAAAACCCTTAAGATTTTTAAAAGGTTTATGGCAAACAAGATCACTTTTTGTTCTATCACATTTGTTATGAATTTAGCAGTGCAGCGATTGAATACTCGTCTCAGTTCCGAACGGAAACTATTGAAGTATCCATAAACATCCCCTGCTCTTTATAAGTCATTCTCTTTGAAACTCAGGCCTTGAAGCATCCTGACACACTCAGATCTCTAAGACATTATTGCAGTTAGCTGGAGTGACAGGGGCAGTGGGAGCTGCCCGGCTCTGGTGCTGGCTGTCACCGCGCCCGGGCGCGCGCCATGAAGGTCAGCACGCGGCGGATGCCGCTCAGGCGCTCCCGCAGCGACTGCATGGCCAGGAAGGGCAGCTGGGCTCTGTTCTCAAGGGGCAGCACAGCCAGGACCCACCAGCACCAGGCTGGCCCGTTGGGGTTTGCCTGCAGGCAGGGGGAAAAACAGAAATTAGAAGTCAGGGGCTGGTATTGAGGATTTAACTCTGAAAAGCAGTTGTCGATAGCAATGTAGCAAGTGGGTTATTTCATTGCCAGCCTAATGGCTTGGCCTGAAACAGGTTACAAACCAGTGGCACCTTTCCTAAAAACAGTATGAAAAAATAGAATGTGTTTCTATTACTAGCAACAATTTATGGGGTGGATCTTCTGGATTTTTTTTAAATCTTTTTTTTTTAATTATTTTTTTTTCCCTGAGTGACTGCATGGCCAGGAAGGGCAGCTGGGCTCTGCTCTCCAGGGGAAGCACAGCCAGGACCCACCAGCACCAGGCTGGCCCGTTGGGGTTTGCCTGCAGTCAGGGGGGCAAAATTATAAATTAGAAGTCAGGATTCATACAGCTGGTAAGGGGCTGGTTTTGAGGATTTAACTCTGAAAATTCAGTTTTTGATAGCAATGTAACAAGTGGATTATTTCATTGCCTGACTAATGGCTTGTGATTACCGGTTGGCCTGAAACACATTACAAACAAGTGGCACCTTTCCTAAAAATAGAATGTTGAAATAGGATGCATTTCCTATTACTAGCAACAATTTATAAGCTAGGCCTTCTGGATTTTTAAAAATTTGTTTTCTTCCCATGTTATTACTGACCCAGATCTTTAGGATTCCTTCTCCATACTTTATGACACTACCTCATATTTAGCCCTTGTTATATTCTGTTATTTTAGGACCCCACCATTTGCAGTTCCCCACTGTTTGCAGTCCTTTATCAAAAGTAAAAGTGTGCAGTTGCCTATTTACTCTCAGTCATTTAACTGGGGAAGTAGAGCAGGCAAAAAAGGCAGTTCAGTCTCCTGGGATTAATGCAGTGAGATAAATAGTCTCAGAAAGTTATCAACATTAAATACAAACTTTTTCTTTGCAACTGTGCTACCACTGGTGTGTGGCAATAGAATTTAGAGGCTCAGCTTATGTGAGGTAAATGCAGAGTATTCATATTTTCATCTTAAAACACAATGCCTGCCAGCTTATCGGATATCCCTGCTATTTCTGTCCCTAAAAGTTACATAAGCCACTGATTGTGGATACCTGTGGGTCAGGATCCTTAGCTGGCATTGGACCAAAATGACTGAGAATTCGACTTTTGAGTGCTTGCTTGAGGGAGTTAAACCATGTATAGGCCTGATCATAGACAGAGTCATGGAGAACAAGTAATGCAGCATACTCCTGTCCTTGCACCTGGAATGAGAAAAGAGAGGGGAAGGTTACTGTTACTTCAGGCTGCATGTTGAGGAAGGCATAGGATTTTCAGGATTGGGTAAGGGAAAGGAAAAGAAAAAAAACATGCCAAAAGAGTTTTGGAATAAATAGTGAGAGCTCATTTAGTGTTTCCTCTTCTGATGATCCTCCACTAACCAAATTCTTCACTTTGCCTGTATTCTAAACCAAAAATATCTATTTGTAGAATTTGCAGTTTCTGGATTTTCATATGAAAAAATCTTTACACAAATAGCGCACAAAAACAGGAAAAAGATTGTGCAAAGCTTTAAAAAAAAAAAAGTAGAGTCAGAGTAGACATTTTACCTTCCCATTACATACCAAAAGCTCTTAAGAATTAATGCAAGCAATTTTGAAGGTTATGGTGCACTCAATCCTGCTGCTTCTTACCTGAATAGGGATTTTTAAATTGGCTTCCATACAAATAGTGTAAGGCTCCCCCTCCACCCTCTTATAAACTGCAGTTATTCTGTCTAGAAGAGCAGTAAGATCTCATCCTGGATACACTTAGTCTGGTCCTCTGATAAATACCTCCAGGAAACACTCTTCAGTACTTGGGCAGTGTGTGTGCATGCTTGTGCTGACTAGTATGTGTCCCACCTTAACCATGAGCAGCTATTAAATACCACAAATTTGTTGTATTAGATACATCTACAAATATAAAACCCACTAAAACCATACATGCTTAGAATTTCGTATGTTATACAGTTTAAATGAAATATTTCTGAATCTACCTTTTGATCCTCAATGTACTCAATATCTGCTGTATTATATCCATCACGCTGGCTGTGCTGAATCACCTTAAATCTCCTCTTGCCAATGCTGTCTACAACAGAGCGACCATCAGCAAAGAATTCAACATTTCTTATCTCCAGAATGCAGCCATAATCTGCAAACCTATTGAAATCAGAACAAAAGCAAGTAAACAAATCTTATTCTCTCCACCCTGAGTTCCACAGAGCTGCCATGCAGCCAGTCCCTGCCACAAAGTTATTTACCAATGTCAGCTCATTTCTATTGTTCATAGCACTGACCTGCTCTAGTTCAAATTATTCCACAATTGTTTGCAAAACTATCAGGAAGATTCAGACTGTCTAATCTGATTAATGCTAGCTGGATGTTTTGGAATACAGGAAACATCTTATGAAACAGAAAGATACACAGATCAGAAGCAAACTTTCTTCATAATCCTAATGTGTTCAGTCAGTTTGTAGAGAAGGACAAGTGCAATTCAGAATATTACCATTATGGAAGGACAAGGAAATCTATGAAGAAAAAAGTTTTTGCACAATTTCAGCACATTTCACTTTGCAGGTGAGTATTTTCTGCAAATCATACTTTTCACAGAGTATACATACCCAGTAAGTTTACAGCATAAAAAGAAGGAAGGAAAGGTAAATAGAGAGTCAAACATTGAAGTCAAATTACCTAAGACTGACTGTAAATGGCTCAATGTAAATGCTCAGCCAGTCCTTATGAAGGTCCTGTTATACCTCTACAGCCTCCACTATAAATATATAAAGGATATAAAAACACATCCTATAATTTAAGGAAATTTAGCCCAAGAACACACCTTACTACCATTTTGAATTCTTGTGCCAAAACAGTCAGCAGATTTAAAAGCAGAAGAAAAATACATTTTTTTCATGTACTACAGGAGGTCTGCAGCTCAGTCACATAATGACACACATTCAGTTCTGAGTGTTTTGAGAGAACAGACCATCATATTAGTCAGAATCCAAGTCCTCACGGGAAAAACTTCTGTCTCCTCAACCTGCATGATTAGGAGGAAACTTTAACCTGCCCGATTAGGAAGAAAATTTCTCTACTGGAAAGCTACCCCAGATATTACAGCCATGGACCTTTCTGCACCTCTCCACTGGCTCCAGACTAAGAGGGTGCCTCAGATGGTCCAGGCTGTTCACTCACCCCTTGACAGGGTCGCTGATGCACATCCCAAACTGCCTGGTGCCCGTCTCCATGCACCTGCGGATCATCAGCCGGTAGCAGGGCTCGAAGATGTGCAAAGGACAGGGCACTGTGGGATAGGCCATGGTGCACACAAATATGGGAACATTCTTATTTAGGCTGTAAGAAGGAAAGGAAAAATCAGGTATGACGTTTTACCAAACTACTGACACATAAGGCTCATATTCTTTAAGATTATGACATATTTAAATAGAAATTATAGCATCTTTAGAATAGAATTCTTAATGGAATAAACAAAGATAAAATTATTGGTAAAAGCTTAATTTCATTCTTAATGGAATGGTAAAAGCTAAAATTATTTTCCCTTTAACTGACTAAATACTCTAGAAAATAATATACCACTTAACAGACAATTTTTTCATTAAGCTTTCTGGATTTGTTTGTGAAAGCATTACTGGATCTCTAGTATTGCTTTTATTTATTTTATTTCCCTTAATCCCATTTCTTCCCTATCCAGTATATTCCAAACCCCATCCTGTCAGACTGCTTCTCACTCTGTGCCTTTTATAGAGGTCCACTGAAAGCAGACACATTGCTTTGTACTTTGTTTATAAAGATACTTCTACTTCTCTTTATTCTCTTTCTTTTACTTCTCTTTATTCTTTAGCACAGTGTCTAGTTTTTATGCTCACCCAAGCACAGTTTCCCCTGGACCCTGTTCTCTGAAATCACATGGTACAGAGAAAGAAGCTCCATCAGCATCTCAGCTCATGTTCCACAGCAGCCAGAGCCACTCCCAGCCAACAGCAGCAGAATTAGAGATGGGATTTTACATAAATGGATTACGTACTTGGAAAGCTCTGCTATTTCCTCTTCATAAATCTTTCTCCTTTCAGTGAGTTCTTCTGGAAGATATCTGGCTATTAGCTCCTCCATTAGCACTGTTTTACAATATTTCCTCATAGCCAAACACTGCAGTAAGAACACACACAAAGCAGTTGGAGAGAAAATCCAGCACTTCACAGAGTATGGTGCCTGTGCAAAGGACATCCCCCATTACACCCCCATTTTCTGATGTCTGTGAGTCTATAATCTGTCAAACTTGCCACTGAAGAGTTGATTTTTTTTAACTATTCCCTGTGTTACAGACATTCACTTAGGAAATCTGGAAAGCAAAAATCACCTACAAATTTTCCAACTACAGGCCTGGTCCTAAGGTTTGAATAGAGACTAGCCATGCTTGGCAACTCACAAGAGCGTTTTAAAATTCACATTCTTCCTGAGTTATGTAATATTTCATGTTGGGAAATATCAAGGCTGTCTGAAGGTGAAGTGGTTCCTATCACTTGAACTTATGCTGAAAAAATCCAAGTGTTACCTCTGAGAGCCCTTCCTTGCACAGGGGACATTTTGGGTTGTGATCCAGGCATCTCTCCAGACATTTGAGACAGAAGGTGTGTCCACAAGGTGTAGTGACAGGTTCATAGAAGAGCCTGGATTGGAAAATCCAAGAGCAAAAAGACAACAATATCGTGTACTAAAGTAAAAGAAAAAAGTTGCTACCAAAAAAAGCTGAACTTATTCACTAACTTAACTACTGACTACTACAGGGACAAAGTCTCTTCTTGATTTTAATTTCTTCAACCAACTTTTGTATTTATTCAGCCTACAGACTTTGTTATTGCCATCCAACATGAAAGGCAGCCCATGAACTCTGACTTCAGTGAATGTGAGGGACAATATTATCATGAACTTCCAACAAGCCAGCTTTTAATTTTCCTCTGTGTGAGCAATAAACAGACCCAGAAGTTGGACCATCTGACTTCACTAATGAAATTGAGCAATACTTCCACAACTATTACTGAAATTTTGTGATTACTTGTATGTGTGGAGCTAAGCACAAAATACCTATTTGCAGTAATAGCCCACATGAGTAATTACAATAAACTGGGACTTGGCATGATTCTATTATTGCCAGCTTTAATGGGTATATTTCTTTAATAGAGTTTTTAACCTTCAAGGGACTGCTCTTCTGGAAAATGAGTGACAGGAGGTTCATATTTTATATTTAGAAAAACATTTAAATATATAAGGCCAGGTATTCAAAGTATCATGGTACCTATTCTTTACCCATTTCAAAGACCACTGTGACACTTAATTTCATGTAAAGATTTTTTCCTTATTATGATTATGCAACACTGCAAAGTCATATTTCCTTGTCAATAAAGACCTTAAGGGGATGTAAGAAAGACAGAAGTTTTTTTAAAAATAGAAAAAATTCAAATCTAGCAACTAAATTGTCTGGAATATACTGTATTTGATAACATACTGTCTGAACATTTGAATACTAAATATTTAAATACTAGTCTCATTATAATTTAAGTGAATTCATAATTTTTCTTAAAAGTATTAGTTTATCAAAACAGTACGCTATGTTCTGTTAAACATGTGGAAATTAAAATACGTAAGCCCACGTTTATTAGCATCTTTTACAAGATGAGTGTATTTAAGAATGCAATTGGCTTTTAACAAGACTGCTATAGAGAGCTCATTAAATGTCATTAGTTACTAAAAACATTGACATTTAAGCAATGGAACATATAAAATAGTATCTAAAATGCCACACCTATCTTATTGCAACTTGATGGTGTAATTGAAAACACTTATAAACTGTTTCAAGAGCAGAAACCTCACTTAAACCATGTGAAACACTGAATTCTACCCCATGTTCCAGTAAGCACTGCATTGCATATATAATTATTTGGTAGGGACTGACTTCATCTGAAATGTGGCATAAAGACAAAATACTCCTCTTAAGATTCCTGAGCTCTCACAAAAGCCAGCAGCAGCTTTTCCTAACAACTCTAAGAGGACCTGGACAAGCTCTATGACTTGCAGAAAGAAACACTACACACCAAGACTTGCCACAACATTATTTTGAGCTACTGCAACACAGAAATTAAGATGCTGTGGAATAACACTCCTTTTCTCATTAGTTCCTTGCTTTGAGTACTTTGTATTTTCTGCTTGCTGCTGGAGCAAAGGTAGATCAATAACATTTTTGCCACTCCATCAGACAAACAGGTTAATAACAGCTCCTGCAGTTAATTGTGAGCAGGTCAGTAGGTTACTGGGTAATTAGACCAAAGCACTCAGGAACCAAAACCCCAAAAGGCTTCTGAAGAACATGGCAGGAAGTAATTACAATGGGTTTGCATAAATAACCAGGAAGATCTGAGGAGAGCTTTCCTGAGCACAAGCCCTCCTTGTGCAGTGATGTTACAAAGCCAACATCCTTCTGAAGGCAAAGTCTGCATTTGGCACTACAATTCCAGGCACAGCACCTACACATCCTCTGTTCTATAAGGGAAACAGTAATCCCTGGGTTAATTCTTTTACAAATGCATTGTAGTCTGGCTGTTTCTGATTTAACATAGAGGATGAGAAAGTAGGATTAATTAATTTTATTTAAAATATCTGAAAAATGGTTTGTGAACATGATGATAAACAAGCAGAATCACCAAACCATCTAAGACTAATTGTGTGGCTTTCTGTTAGAGGAAAGTTTTGCTCTTTGCACTATTGAGTGTTTTGACAGCTGCACAAACTTTTGGAACATATTTCAGCTGTAGACAGGCAGAGGGAGAGGGGGCAGATCTGATTTATTCCAAGCAGAAGCAAATCAGACAATACAGCAGTTGGCCCTCAAAGCTTTCCGTTTGTCTGAAACAAATTGAAGCCTCCTCCTCTGCATACAAACAACAAAATCCAAATTTCTCAAAACACAAGCCTTCAGAAGTAAATCCCTAAAGAGGCTATCTGCTGTTTAAGAATTTTAAAATATTGTGCTAAACCAACCCCAGCATGAATTATAGATAAATCTGGGTAATTAAAAAAACCAAACAACTTAAGCAACGCCCACTGCAGCAAGTGAAACACCTTCCCTATATTTCTAAGTCACTAAAACCCCCTCACATAATGCATTTCCCAAAGTGAAAATGTTTTGTAAAAAACAAGTAGTAAAATAGGTGCAGTTGACAACTCCTACTTGATTTACTAAGCCATTGCTGTTCCCAAGAATAACTGCTGTTCTATTAACAACAATTTTCTTTACTGGAAGAAGAAATCTTCAAGCAAATGGAGTGTCTGCCTCAATAAAGCAAGGAGCACATCTCTAAAGCAAGAGTTAAAGCACACTCTTGCTTACTCACAAGATCCTCCTATGGCAATAGCAGCAACACAGTATTTCACATGCAAACTCAGAATATTCACTGGATGTGGTCTCTTTAGGTATTTTATGCTTTTCTGACAAACAGCTCCACAAATTCCCAGGTGACAACTGTGGGTTTGTACACTGTGTCAGTGGTGAGAGCAAATCTTTCAGACACCTTCTCTAACATGCTGAACCCCCACGTGACTGTGTGCCCTTTCCAAAGCAATCACCAGCCCAGAGAAGATCAAAGAGTGCCCATTCATCAACAGTGCTCAGAACCAAAGGTCTAGAAATGCATCACTGGAGTGAAAATCACAGCCAAAGCTAATTTCATGTCACAGGCAAAAATAAGTACCAAGCAAGCTAGAAAATCTCTAGGTCATAAAAGGGAGGAAGATACAGCTGGAAGGCTATAGATATCTGTGAGAAAAGAACACACCTCATACACAGGGAGCAGTCCAAATCTGATGGATCCACAACTTCAAATGGAATATGTTGTCCAGTACTATTTTCCCTAATATCAACTTTGTCTATCAATAAGAAAAAAAAAAAGCAGTTGAACAGAACCATGCAAGCACAATGCCATCTCATGTATTTACACCAGCATCTGATATTTGCAACTTATTGAACCATGAAGCATCATCACAGTAATTTCTAATCAAAGCTTCAAATTCAAAAGCCTTGGCACAAATCAGCACATCTCCCCTTAATTTTGGTCACATTATAGCCACTTACAGAGGGATCAATCTGGCCTTGCATTGGCAAAGTCAAAATACTTTGTTAGTGCTGAAAGTCTAAAGTGAGACAAGTTCTTCTCCTATACCATTGTAAATACATTGCACAGCATGAAAACAAGGCCAGATACTAAGAACAAATAGAGGTTGTACTTTTAAACTTTTAAAATTATTATAGAAAAGGCTGAGACCATGTGCAACACTGATGTTCTTTAAAAGATTCAGAGCTCTACTGAGAAAAGCACATGACCCAACCTTCCTTGCCCCTATTTACTTTTTTTTCTCTCTGCACACAGTAAATCTTCCACAACATGCATCCCTTGGTTAGACAAAAGAGAAAATACAAAAGGCAAAGTGGAATTTGGTCCCTCTTGGTCTGAATCTTACAGAAGAAAAGATTCCATGGGTGGCCTGCCATAGAACAGGTCCTGTAATTAAACATACCTTTCTTCATCAGCTTGCAGGGCACCTCAGCATTTCTCATCTCCTCTGAGCAGCACTTCCTTTTCAGGAGGCTGCATTTCTCAGAGAGGAGAAAAGTAGACTCTGACATGGAGGTGAATTTGTTCTCCTCCTCTGAGCAGTCCTTTTTGCTCTCTGTAATTTGTATAGGTTTCCTCAAACTACCAGAAGTAGTTACATTTGGTTCCTCTTGAATGGAAAAACCCTTTTTCTGTTCCACATTGACCTGTGTGAAGAGAGGACTGACATTAGACCAATTTTCCAACAACTTGGTAGGGAAAAAACTCAACCTGTCAAAAATCTTTAATATTATAGATCACCAGGAAGGACTTTGTGGGTCAAGAAGCAAGAGTTTGAGAATTGCTAATACTAATTTAAAAAAATTAAACTCCAAAAAGCAAGCAACCAACAAACTTGATTTCCCCTCCCCACCATTGAGGGTTTTCAGCCCTTTTGTGTGCCTTTAAAGCTCAAAGGTTGTTAAACTGGATTCAGTCAGAAAGGTGGCTTAATCTCATGTTAAATATATTGTTATCACTGAACCTATGGGGAAATGCATATTGTTTACATCATGGTGATGGTATCAACCAACAGAAACACCAAAACAGTTCAGTTAATTTTAAGGAAGCAGTAAAAACACACAAAATTTATAAGAGAGAAAATGCCCAGAGCTTCCTCTTGCAAGGCAGATTCCTTTCTCAGAGAATAAACCATTCAGGATTTATCTGCCATGGCCACAGGACATCCTGTGAGCAGCCCCTGCACTGACATCACCTGTCAGCTCTGTAACATCACCTCCCTGGATGGACCCAAACCAGACACTGGATTGTGATGTGTGACATGCAGGGAGATGAGTGAACTGTCCCCTGAATGGCTTTGTGAGAGTCATGCAAAAGGGTTTCTTGGCAGAATATCCTAACAGCCTTTCCATGGGGCAGTGTCACTGATTGTTTCTTATCAGTCTCAACAAGGCAGCTAAAACCTCCACCTCTGTCTGTAAGGACTAGCCAAGTTTTCTCCTAAATATACAATATATGCAAACCCCATCCCACAGTTCAGGTCTCAGTGAAGCAAAAGTGATCCTTACAAACCTATGAATGTAAACTTCTGCAGCCCTTTACACAACTACAGCTGCAAAACCAAAGTTATGAAGTAGCTCACATATCTTATGTGGCTCTACAATAACCTGTAAGTACTGTACAGAGTATAGAATGACTTCATTACTGGCACACCAGCTATAGCTCAAGTTGAAGCTCTAGATTTTAGCATTTCACAGCATTTGAGAGTATCTAAATCCAATCTACAGAGGCCCCTTTCCACTACCAACTACTTGGAAGACTTAAAGACAATTACAGGAGTAGAACCCACTCAGTTCTGATATAAAATTTATCAGAACAGAGGACTTCCATTAAAGAAAAAAAGTCAAATAAGGAGACTTCAGTAAGTTAACACTGTTTTGTAGGTTCTGAAATTCAGTAAAAATTTGAGAAAATGTATCCTCCTATCTCCCAGAGGCAAAAAGGAGAGAAGGCTTCCCAATGTGAACACAAAACACACAACAAATTAAGAACCACACATCAGACTTGATCTTTACCTTGAGCAACCTTTGTAGGTTATGGCTGGTGCCTCCAGATCCCACTGAATTTAGGAGATTCCCCTTCAATCTAGAGTGATGTGACAACAGCTGCAGGATATCGGGTAAGTGTTCCTGAGCATTTCCCGGGATCAGTGAAAACAAACTAAGTAGAAGCTGTGATATAAAACAGAACACTTCACTGCTTAGTTCCTTCCTTGCAACCTCTAAATGAAAAAGCAAGTAAGGGAACAGCTGAAAGAAGCATCCAGGATTTTGTTAAAACCATTTAAAGAGCTCTTTAAATGAGGGTAGGAACAAAAAGTGCAAGAGCTAATGCAGTACAGGCCAAACAGACAGCAAGAAACATTTTCAGAGTTAAACAAGCCCACAGAGTCATTAACCATTCTCTGTGATGTGACACACACATGCCTTTGTCCTCTTTGTCCTGCAGTTCAGGGCTCACCAAAAATTGCTAACATCTTTCTTGAATGTTTTTGGGTCGTTGTTTTGGTTTTTTTTTTGCTACACATCATCTTTCAGTGGAGTTTACTAGTACAGAAAGCACTCATCTCACAGACTTAATCCAAGATCAGTTGGGTAAATGTGTCTGATATTGCAAACTGGAGCTATTTTTAATTCACTTATGTGAGAATACAAAAAAGGTAGGCAGTAGAAAAATGCCATTTTATCATTTTCTATAAGAAAATAAGTGAATCTATTTCAAGTAGCAGCTTGAAGCCTCTTGTATGGCACAGATTATCAGATGAATATTTAAGGAAAGAAACAGACATGAATAGAAGATTCACACTTCAAAAACTAATTTCAACATACTACTGAGGTGATCCTGCTGATGCCTGAGGAAGCCACATGACAGCTGAGATTTCTATTTAAAGCCAAAAAGGATTTCACAGGATCACACTATGTCCAAACTAACACAGGCAGACAGTTAATGCAGGCAGAACATCACAACTGCACCCAAAGAATTTGGTAAAATGTAGTATGTCACTGTTATGTGACCAGCCTTGGAAATGACCCAGTAAAATATTGCATCATGGATGAACTCTGTGTCTGATGAGTGCACAAGTAATTCTTTCAGTCATAAGAAGCCTAGTTTTTCTCAGAGCCCCACTGCTCAGAAATTAAATGTCTTGGAAACAGCTATTTGGAGTCAGAATTTAGAAACATATCTGTTTGTTTCTGGTCTTTTTGCTCTAGTGCACAGAAAGTCTTCCAGCATGACTGTGAGCACAAATCATGACATAATGACCATGAAAGACTACATGGAAACCACTGGGGAAAAAAGCAAACAAAACCCCTCAAACATCAGTGACAAAAAAACCCTCAGAGGCTGAAATCTCAACCATATATGAAATGAGATAGAAATATGATTTCACTACAACCATTCAGGTTATACTCTGTTACCTCTGTGAATAGAGTTTTTCTGTAAGAATTCTACTGTGCTTAGAAAGCCTGATGTGCTACAGAACATAGAAATCCTAATGTTCCCATCCCACCAGGGATTGAGAATGGCATAAATACACTGTCATGAAGGAAAATAAAACTATTATATTTTTATTGTCATAAGTAATCACTGCAACACTGAGCCTTTTAACTATGACAACAACAACAAAAATTATTAAATGTCAAAATACTGATTTACAGGATATCAGAGATTTGAGGGGTGGGCAAAACAGCAGTATTCAAAAAAGCCATATAAGAATTCCCACACATTGTAAGTTGCATCTGAAAAAAAGCCTCACTGCAGATCAATTTTTTTGCTTATTTAGCATTAATTATTAGCCCTAAAAAACTATTTTACAACTGCTCTTCCTTTGTTGACTGCTTCCTCTTCCACACCTCCTGCACACACTGACATGGGGCAGCATGACTGGCAGTAGCAAGAAAGCTGCTGCTCCCAAGTGGAGTTTGATGAGTGCTGCGTGTTGTGCTCTGCCAGTCACTGGCCTGACACATCATTCAATAGCAACTCCCCCTCTTCTGCACTCTAGCATTGGGAATAGATTGCCAGGCTAGGAATCAATTAGAAATTTGAGAATCACAATAGTCTGTGGGTGGCAATTATTAACAATTCAGTTTTCCTTCAAATTTTTTGATGCTAGCACTGTAACTGTTTCCACTGAATGGCTGCTGACTATATTTTCTTGCTACGTTCCTATCTTCAGATCAGCAATACATGACTCAAATGTGAACAACAGTCTGGATTTGTATCTCCATCCAGCTCTCTGCAGTAATGAAAGAGGGGAAAAGAAAAAAAATTGTATCCTCCTTTATGAGAGGCTCCTGAAAACAATTGTGCAGATCCAGATGATTTAGGGAACTCACCTTTTGTGCCTCAAACTTGGCTGTCTTGTTCCCAGTGTCTAGAGCAAGGCAGAATAGAAACTCCCTTAAAGCTTCTTCTGTTTTCCCCAGATTAGCTAATGCTTGTCCTTTCCTTAGGTGACCCTGCAAGGAAACATCCACAGCTGCAGCTTTTGTCCAGAGAATATACAATAAAACCACAGTGAAAGTACAAAAGATCTTTCTGAAGAAAGAAAAGTTAGCCAGGAAAAATCACTAGAACCATGTCTTACACCTAGACACCACCAGTGCCTGGGATTCTAAACACAACAGTCCTGAAAACTACAAGCATAAACAGGATATTCTCCCACTCATGCAAATATGATTTTCACAGCACCTGAGCTGAACTGATATTGGAAACATCTACCTCCCCTACATCCATCTTCTAAAACAGCAATTTTGTCCTTAGCATTCAATTTTTAGAGAGTCCACAAAATTGATATTCATCCAAGTCAAGGAAAATAGCCATGGCTCATTCTCCAGGACTAGCACTGTCTTCCTTCACCCCAGGAAGCTCAATAATGGTTAAATGTCTGTAAATTGCAGGAGTCCAAGAAGTTACAGGACATAAAGCCTCCCTCAGATTCCACTGTCTGACCATTCCAACTGTTTTCTATCAGGGCACGATCAAGGCTTAAAGAAAGTACAACTGGAGTCACAACTTACTTTCAACCAGTATGGCTGGAGCCTGCACGCTGTTTCTGCATCGTGCAATGCATCTTCACAAGCTTTCAAAGTGGAGTTAATCTGGGACCGGTTGCTATATAGTAAGTGGTCATTTGGAGCTGTAGGAAATAGAAAAAGTGGTTGATTAGGTAAAAAGAAATTAGTTACATAAGCTTTATTCCTTAATTTTTAATTTCTTTTAAACACATGTTGGTGCTTCCAAGTTGCACAAACCCACAAAACATCCATGCACTAAATTAAATCTGGAAACCTCTTTGGGCAACTCCAGACAAAATGCCAGCTATGTCTTATATAACTGCAGAGAACATTGCATAAATAAGTGCTGAGACACTCACACAATAAATTACCAGCACCGACTGAAGATCAGATCGTTGGTAGAGACACACAGGAGACATTTAAGACAGCAGGAGGGATGCTGTCGTACTGTAGGGAGGAGTTTCAAAATTGGTAGCACCAAAGTTTTTAAGTGATAAATTAGGGTCTTTTCATGCCAGAGCTCAAAACACAGGAAAAGAAGAATCAGGTAGGGTTACAATGATCATTGAGTTACACCCACTGCAGCATCGGGACACAGGCTGTGCAGTTTTCTTGGGAGCATTTTCATTTCAGGGAAATGCTTCGCTGTAATACCTCGCCTTTAACTTCTACTTTGTACTTGCAGCGTGAGTCACTTTTTCTCAGGAAGAACTGCATGAAAAGGACCGCATCAAAAGTTCTCCCTGCGCAGCCCCGCAGGCGCTCCCCGGCGCTGGGGCGGGAGCGCGGGGCCGGGCGGGCCGGGGGTGCGGGACACGCCCGCGGCCCGGACACGCATCCCCGGCTGCGAGCGGCTGCTCCGCGGGGCGCCCGGGGCTGCTCGGCGGGGACCCCGCGCCCGGAGCCCTTCCCGGGGCGCGGCGGGATGCCCAGGGCGCGGCGCTCCGCTCCCCCCGGCTCCGCCGGTTACACAACGGCGCCGGCCGGGGGGAGCCCAGCCGGACCGCAGGCTCGGGCTTACGCAACCGCTGCTCTCCTGACCCAGTTTCACCGCGGGCCGAAGAGCCGAGACCCCTCCCTCGGGCTGCCCTCCGGACACCGGCCCCAGGACCCGGCCCGGGGAGCCGGCGGCACGCTCCCGGACCCCGGGGTATCCCCGGCCGAGCCCGGGGCTCGGTGGGACGAGAGGCGCCGAGAGGCCGCCAGCGAGCCCCGGCCGGTGGAAAGTTATCCCTGCCCCGGCGCGGAGCCGCGGACCAGCAGCGGGGAGAGGGAGCCCTTACCTAGGCTGACCGCTTCGTTGTACTTCTGCAGGGCGGCTTGGAGCTTCTTCTCCTTGTAGAGAAGGTTCCCTTCGTGCCGGAGCTGCGAAGCCTTCACTTGGCAGGGGAACCACTTGGTCAGCAGGTTGCTGAGGATGACATTGACCCGCAGGAGCTGCCCGGCCGCCGCGCCGCCCGCCTCCTTGCACAGGACGCAGCGGGGCTCGGGCGCCCGGTCCCTCTCCAGGCACTTTTTGCAGAACGTGTGTCCGCAAGGCAAGGAAACGGGCTCGAAGAGGAAGCCCTGGCATTTGCGGCACCTGAAGACGTCCCACTCGCGGGGTGCCGCGGGCTGCCCGGCGGCGGGCAGTCCCTCTTTGATCCGGACGCTCTGCGCCAGGCACTCCACCAGCTTCTCCAGCTGCTCGGCGCGCAGCTGCTGGTGGCGGGACGCCAGCTGGTACAGCGGCAGCGCCTCGTGCAGCCGCCCGCCGAAGGCCAGCGCGTCCGCCCGCCCGAGCAGCACCTGCCACTCGGGCCCCAGGCCGCCGCCGGGCGCCTCCAAGTTCTGCGCCTGCAGAGCGCCGGCCGCCAGCTGCAGCACCAGCTGGGGCTCGGGGCGCGGCGGCAGGTGCGAGCCCATGGCGGCGGCGGCGGCTCCTCTAGCGCGGCGGGCGGCGCGGGACGCCGTGAGGCGCGGGCGCGGCGCGGCCCCGCCGGGCCATGGCGCTGCTGCTGCCGCCCCGCGCCGGGAGCGCCCCGCGCCGCCGCCGCCGCTTATATAAACCCGGGCACGTGACGGCGGCGGCAGCGCTCATTGGCCGCGCCCGCAGGTTGTTACAAAACCAGGCGGTTTTGTAACGCGCCGGGCCCGGCCCGCACCGGGAGGGGCCGCCCCGAACCGGGTCCGGGGCTCGCTGCCCCCCTCCGCCCCCTCGGACACCCCGTCCCGGCGGGGTCTGAGCGTATGGAGAGCCTGGGGTGTCGGGGTGCGGAGCGCTGCCCACCCGGCACACCGGGCGCGGAGTTGGGTTTGACCCGCTGGGCTGCACCGGCGTCCCGGTGAGACGCGGAATTCTCTCCAGGGTCCGGTGTTTTGGTACCTCCGGTAATGCGAAAGAAACGTCGGCTCGGAGTGATTTTGAAAAGCGAGAATGCCGTTTCCTGCTAGAGCTGGAGTCGCGAACCTTTGTAGCTGCACAGTTAATCATTCTCTTTAAGGGAATCTACAGAGTAGTGAAGCTATTTTAATGTCAGGTACTCCTGGTTTTAGAACAACTAAGGAAAACATTGTTCTGTTTATTTAGTTTTGCAGTGTGGCATGTTGCACAGCTCTACCTATCCGTGCCAGATTCTCGAAGAAAAAGCATATGCCTTGTGATGTATCTTTGTTTTATTTAAGAGCAGCTCTGTTGGCCGTTTCAATCTGCATGTTCCCACCAATTCTTGTTAGATGAGACAGTTGCACTAGTTGTGTAACTGTCTGTGCTAAATGTAGTCTAGGGAGAAAATCACCTGTGCTACTACAGAAAAGAAGCTGTTCTAAAAGAAGTTGTGTAATGCTTTTTGTTTGCAGCTTTATGCATATTTACAGTTACCAGAAATGCCCATGTTATGTATACATACACTTACGCTCTAAAAATATAGAGCACTTTTCACACTGTCTTAAAATCCACTGCAGAATTTGAAATTTCTGATGATGTCCTATTACTGATATAGTCAGCCTCCTCATGAAGCTCAAGAGAGGGGTTGAAGGAATTAATTTCCATTTTCTTACTTGCAGAAGTGTTTGGACTCCTCAGTTTAGACTGCATGAGCTAAGCAGGTATTAAGGGACAAGTCCTGCCTGTGGAGCTTGGATGGACAGGAGAAAAGATGTAAGGAAGGAGAGGCAACCTTAGTTTTGCAAGACCTTGCTTAGGGAGGATACTTGAGAAAATTCAGATTACCTTAGATTAAAAAAAAAAAAAATTAGTTTAAAGCAGCTTAAAATCTGGATTTTAACTTTTAATTATACATACTAATTCTGTGATGATTGTGTCCATGTGTAGGCAACATTATGCTCATACAGAAAATCAGATCTGTACCTGGGAACAGAAGCCAGCCATCAGACCCTTCAATTGTCTTTTGATTCTTGTGATATGAGGACATTTTGCATCTGCCAAAAATTTGGCCCTTGTCTCTAGGGTTCTTGAATCTTTAAAAAAAAAGAAAGAAAAAGTTTAACATCTAACTGCTGTTCTCAAGCAAGTCCTTTAATTAGAAAAAGAATTGAATAAGCACTGGTTTCAGTACTTCTTTCTGCCATCATTTAAATCAGACAATAATCCAAAGTATGGCACAGGCTGCCAGCAAGTAAACCAAAGAAAGATGGGACATGTGAAGCACTTAAAATTTCAGTTAAGCAGTGCTTCAGAAAAGTTAGAAAGAATGAGCATTTGTGCTCAGGAGTGTGGGGTTTTCCCTCCAGGCTCCAGCTTGCTAACATAGACTTCTTGTTTTCCAAACTTCCATGCAAGAAAATCTCATGCTATTAAAGAACAAAACCCTTAAGGAAAAGAAGAAAAATACTTTCTTGTAGCCTTGAGGTCAGCAGTTGTCTCTATTGCAAAACTATAGTCTCGGCAGCCCCTCAGTGTGTTATTTTATAACCATTGTCCTGAAAACCACTATGAGTCAAAGCCTATTCAAGCGAGGGAAAGTGACATAACCACTGGTTACCAGTAGCAATGCAGTGACAATCTCTATCAGAGAAACGCCACCAGTATTTACATAGTTACATAGCAGACACTTAAAGAGATAAGTCATGGTATAAAAGGAGGGTTTCTAGCAGAACATGAATTCAAGCTAGGAAGGGGAATAGATTTATCATAGGAAATGCAATCAGCATTTGTGCTCTGCAAGGAACTTGCACAGCTCCTACTCTCCATGCATGAAAGCAGCTGCAGAGCTGGCTGGCAGTCGGAGCACTCTGGGCTGAAAGGAGTCTCTGAAAGGCACTGGGAAATGCACTTCTGGGAATTCTCCTCTACCAGCAGGACATGGCTGAAACATTTCAAGGGAAAAGAGCAGCTGTGCTTGTGAGCTACTCCCTGTGGTGGGAGCTGTGTGCTGAAGAGGGTTCAGAACACAGAGCTTTATCCCAAGCCTGCAAATAGTTCAGAGCTTATGACAGATGGCCCATGGGCAACTACTCTGTGACCCTTTTTTCAGGGGAGAAAGCAGCTGGCTGTGCCTCTCCTAGTTCCTGGTATGTGTGGTGTTTGGTAAATGTTGGTACTTGGTGGGGTGTGACAGGTACAGAGTGAGCTGTACAGTCTTTAACAGTAAAATACTTTAAAGCCAAGATACTAATTTACTGTTCACTAGAAGTCAAACAACTACTAAATATTTGATTCTGATATCAGGCCTGGCTCTGCAGAGACTTTTTTAGCAAAAACAGCTGGGTGAATTGATCATACATAATCTAGATATGCTGGGGTGTTTTTATATAACACATCCTGAAAGCATAGAGTTTTCAAACATTCATGCATATATTCATGGACTTGGAGCAGCAGTAGGTCATGAGGTGTACTTGATTAGAAGGCAAAAGAAAAAAAAGAAAGAGGCAAAAAAGCACCCTCCTGCCTACCTGCATTGTTCATGAGATCAAGAACGGATTTATCCTTTACTTAAACAGAAAAAGTTAAAGTGAGGAGGTGACTCACTCTGCAAAAGCACATCTCCCTTGTATGATTTCTCTGCAAAGGGAGGTTTAATTTCTTCCTTTTAATGACAATGAGCACAATACTGATCTTCTTCCAGCAGTTAATGGCTGGCATAACAAGCAGCATGAGAGCATGACTACATTCTTCAGCCTTCTTCTGAATCCATAAACTGCATCAGGCTTTGCGTCCACAAAAGCCACCAATAAACCTGCATTGCTCCCCTCTCAAGCACAACTAACTCAAGTGTGAAATTCCAAACCAGTCACACTGACTGAACTCCTTCTCCAGTGGAAGAAGGGATGTGAAAAGTTCCATCACAAATACAGATGGCTTTTCATTTCCATGTGCTCTGCATGTGCTGTAATAACCCATAGCAAGAACAGATTTTGACTGATGGCCCTTGCAGTTGAGGCAATTTCAAAAAAACACCAGGCAGGAAGCCTGACCATTATGGCAGGAAGCTGCAGTAACATATGCATGGGGAACAAGAGGAGAAGATGTGTGTGTTCTTCTGTGTTATTTTGCCACTGAACCTCTGAATGACTTTTGGCAACTATCTTTACCTCTTATTTTGCATTCTGCCTATTGTGACTACTCCTTCATGTACTGGACATCCTAGTTATCATACACACGTGATTTACATTGAGAAACTATCAAGTCCAAGTTTTACTTTAAATCTGTTTAATTAATCTTGAAAGAAAAGGCATAATGTTCTGTCCTCTATAAAGGAAATTAAAGAAAAGGCTTAATAGAGAATTTTATGTTCATATGCCATGGTTAGAAAATAACTACAATTAAGACAAAAATACATGATCCAGTTTAAATGAATGCAAGGCACCAATAGAGAGAGCAATGCTATCTCAGGGTGTTGTTTCTCAAGGAAAAATTCCAACAGAGCCTGCAAAAGGTTCTTGTTGCCTACTGGTCCATGAACTGTGGAATAAGAAAAATCCCCAGTGCCCTTCCCACACAAACCCCTGCCTGCCTAATTGATGACTGGCTGGTGAGCAGCTTGACAAGACCTCAGGACTGACAAAGCAAGCATCCTACTCAGGCTGTGTCTCTCACTGTGTGACACTGAAAGGGGGATTCACAATGTGCCCTTGAAGCATAACCAAACCTGGAGTGACTGGGATAAAATAATTTCTGTTCAGACATACCCAGATTCTTAGAAGGTTACTTTTGTTCTGCATTGGAATGAAAGGGCTATAGCCAGAAATTCAGTGAAATTCAAATTCCAGGGTGTTTGAGTTGTGGAGAAAGAAGTTATTTCAGTATTGAACAAATATTTAACAAGTGTCTCATTATTGAATTCTGGAAAACCTAACAATGTTTTGAAGGCTCTCATTTTAGCAAAACTGAGGAACTATCTGCTATGCACTCCCACTAGCCATTTTGGTGACAACTTCTGCTTTACTAATCTCTCAGGAGGAAAGGCCAAATTAATTCTTAAGTACAGAGGAGTGAACACCCCAAGTTTTCAAGCACCCATCAGCATACATGGTAACCCTCCAATTACAGTAAACTGCTGCTTAATGTGTGGCAAGACAAATTCAAGACTAAGTGGTCCAGAGAATATGACAAATCCAGTCAAGAAGTCTTTCCAGTTCTGAAGAACATGAGCAATTGCTGTTAGAGAACCACCAAATGAACATATTCTAGAAGGTATTCATGGATTCCTCTGCTCTGAGCAGTAGGAAATGACTGTGCAAATGCCTTTAGCAACAGGTCATTTTACCTCCATGCAGCAGAATTCCCTTTGTCTGAAATGACTTCACTTAGGTTTAGCTGGGATACATTTTCGGTTTGGAACAATGCAAGTCTAAGCAGCCAGAAGGGAAATGTAACAAGGAACACAAGGATGTATGTTTTGTTTCACAGCCTGTGGTAAGATACAAGGAAGATGAACAAGCTTCACAGAGGAATTAATGCAGTCTGCAGTCCACTTGGAAGTTAAAAGACCAAGAGGCAGAGTATGGATCAAAGCTGGAAGTTATTGATGAATCCACTTCAAAGCAAATGGAACAGGAAGCTTCTGAACAATTTGAAATCCTGCTGATGGTTTATTTGAAACTACAGGACACATTCTTGCACAGGTTTTAAAAGCTTTCTGGACCACAGCTATGCAGCTATCTTTAGATTGGTATGGACTGCTGTCAAAGAACTTTCCTCTTTAGAAGTATGACAAATAAGTCTTACTATGCTTGTTGTGATTTTTTAAATACAAAAGGCAAGTCATCCTTTCCTACACAAACATCTGTGGGAGTGTAAAAGGCCTCCTTAACCCACAATTTTTATTTCAGTAATTTTCTGCAGGGAGTGAGGAAGATAAAGGCAAGTTCTATAACCATAAAACATGAAAGAGACAAATATGGGTGGTATTTCTGTGATAGAAACCCTGCAATTAGCTGGAACCAATGCTTTCCAAAGCACATCTGACTTCTGACAAACTGAGTTCCAGAGCCACAGCCTGCTGTCTTTGGGCAATTGCTCACAGCCTCCCTGTCTTTGCTGCTGGGGAAAATTCATTCAGCCAAGGAGTGAGGAACTCATCAGTTTTTTGGCAAAGCTCTTAGGGACATACATGTGGTCCCATGGTATTTAAATCGAAACATATTTCACTTTAAAGGAATCCTTCCAAGGTAAATTCACCAAAGGAGTAACTCAGAACAGACTATTCCAGTACAAAGGGAGGGACCTACAGTGACCATCCAGTCCAACTGCCTGAGCAGCTCAGGACACTTCAGCCTGTGCTGAACTGCATTCTCAGCCTGGGGGCCTGGATATGCTCCTACCTGTGACTTCCATCCAGCTGTAGGCAGCCCTTCATCCTGGGGTCTGGCCTGCAGGACTGATGAGCTGGGGTGGGTTACAAGGTCACTGCCTCCTGCTGCTCCCCACCACTGCAGGGCCAGAGGGTTCTGCCTATTCGTGGCAGCTGATTCCATGGAATCAAACACACAGGCAACACATGAAACAAGAGGCAGGCATTCCAGTCACAAAACTAGGAGATTACAGCTATTAAGCCCATTCTGATCAACCAGATAAAGAAAAAGATTTCACCTCTCCACTGCTGTAATTACATGGAATTAGTCCTGGAAGCCCAGATGATACTTCTTTCTTGATCCACAGTCTTCCAATTTTCTTCCAAATTAGCCTTTAACTATCCATAGCTAAACTATAGTCACTTAGTAAGAAATGAAGCAACAATTTTATGCAAAACTCAAGATCACATTTGTCATACTAGAAGGCAGGAGTGGGTTTGTTATTTTATTTTTTATTTGAAATATTGCAGAGCTTTCTTATGATACATACACATTGATAGGGCTTCCGGTAGCACACTATCAAAAAAAAATTAGAATTCTGAATCATAATCAGAAATAAATGACTCTAACATCTATTAAGATGGTTATTTAAAAAATGTTTTGATGAATCATGCAAAAATGTTCACAAAGAGCATTATACTTTTTCATAGATAAATGTTTTGTTTTTCCTAAGTCTTACAAAAAGAGCTTGTGCTTTAAACACTTGAATTGAAAAAAAATATTTACAGCAGACATCATAAATGCCACATTTAAGTTCATAGAGGCAAAGTGGTGATGGTCCCCTGTTTTGCATTCACCAAACACGCTGAGGGTTTCAGATCTCTTCCATAAACTCCCAATTTAAAAGCGTTCAGTCTTGGATCTTCAGTACGCTCCTCTTCTCCAAATCATTCATTTCCTTCAGTATAAGGGCAACATTGTATCTCAGTTCTTGAAACTTTGCAACTGGCACCTGAAATAGAATGCTCAGGTTAGAAAACACAAGACATTGCAGGAACTTGACTAGGGCATGTCTATGGTTATGGAACCTTCTGCAGTGTAAGGCAAATTTCTCTTAAAATACTTAATTTTTCCAAATTTAAGACAAAGGATTTAAGGTTAATAAAATTCTGGTAATTCAACTAAATCCACATGGAAAAGGAGGATGGGAAAAAAACAGAAGTAACACCTAGATTGTACATTTTCTGTACTGCCTGATGAGAGAAAAGAAATACTCAAGGATGTAAATTGAGAGCTGCTAGGGTGATATAAAAGTCATGGACTGGAAGGAAAGACATCTGGAAGGTTGTGGAGACTACAGAAATCTCAAGCAACAAATTCAAGATATTCTGTTTCTCCAAACTTGCAAGACAAAGGAATTGAGACTCGAGGCCAGACACTTGGCAGCAACCTCAAGAGCAAATGGCACTTCCACTATGTGTGGAAGGCAAAAGATTTAGGGTTAAACACACAAAGCATTTCCAACTGTGCAGGAGACTCATGGCGTCACCATTTCAAGCCTGAGAAACCCAGTGGATGGAAATTTTATCTGTGAAGAAAGAGACCCCCAGCTGGGTGCAGGCACAGCCTGGTGACACAGCCTGGTGACACCAGTGCAGTGCACAAACACACACACGAGTGCCCAGTGCAGTCTGGCTGGTCCCACACAGTCTGCACAGCACTGCCTAATTTACTCCTCAGACTGCACTGAAGACAGCAGTTCTTTTGGCAGAGCCCCTTGTCATCCTCCTGCCCACTCTGGCACAGATACCAATTATATGAGAGGAATCCAACACCTGATTTGCATTTTCCACATATATCAGAAATGCATAAAAAGGCATCATGTCCTTTTCACTTTTGACATATATACAACAAGACTCAAAATGCTGCAATTCCCACTGCTTAAAAAAAACAACTTCAGTCAGAAGCCACACTGTGATTAAAATACCAAATGGAGACCAAAGAGTGTAACTTCTCCCTGTGCTATACACATTTTAAAACTGTTCACAACAGAATTATTTTCTGGACTTACCATCTTACATAAGCCCTGTTAGTTAGCACAACATTCTGAATGTGTTCAAATAAAGGAAAACTGAACATCTGAGGACTATGTTTACTTGCATAAACTTGCTTACTCAAACCAGAACACAAGTTTATTCCAAAGAGCTAACTGTGGGAAGACCTCTCATCAGATCTAGAAATCCTGTCTGAAGTCACACCCTTGGCATTCAGATCCAAGAGGCAGCAACAGCAAAGAGCTGATTCTAGGAGAAGCACACTGTTTGTTATCAGATAGCTGCACTCCTGCATGTGCTGGACAAACACACCTCCACTGCAGAATAACTAAAGGTCTTCCACATTGAGGAAAAGACCCACAAAAAACAAACCCTAAAATCAAACCAAAACAGTCAGAAAAAATGGCACCAAGACCAACACTGGACATGATATGCCAGGAACTAAAGTGGGAATAAACTAGATTTTATCCTCACAAGTGAAACTTACCCTTTTGTAAACGGTTAACCTGGAGTCCATGGCATCATTTAAGTTCCATGGAAGCCCTCAAACACAGTGTATGGGATGCTCTGAGCTGGACAGTCCAGAGGGGTAAATTTGATCTCCTGTGAAGTGACACCCCCAACAGTTTGCAATGTAGCACAGAATTTATGCCCTTCTCTACAGATGCTTTCTTGCAAAACAATTCAACAGCAAAATCAGTCCACCTCTTTCAACCCACAGGGCTTTGGTGCTTCTTCCAGACAACTACTAATGAGAGAACTGAAGCCAAAATCTGTACAGAGTTCAAGTGTAACAATGCCTGCTGTGCATTGAATTCCTGTACGCACCACCATGCTATTCATAGAACAAACAGCATTCCTTTCCAAAGGTTAAAATTATGGAAGAGTTTATGCCATCTTCTGGCAAGCCTTTAAGTACAGTGTCATAAATACTGCCACTGACTAATCCTGTAACAAGCAAAGAGGGTTTTTTTTACTTTCTAGCAGCCAGAACAGTTCTGAAGAAAAAGAATAAAATTACCTCTGCCACAGAAAAGACTGTTACCATTCTCTGCCAAATGCAGAAGGTTTGCAAGTGTCTCATACATTATATAAACTATCCCAGTAATTTTTCTGCCCTCAAGAGACAACATCAGGTCTGAAGGTTACAGTTCATAACAACCCCATAACTTTTAATCAAACCAGACATTATGTAATAGTGCTTTCCAGTAATTAATATTCTTCTAATAAATTGCGGTTCAGCAGAACATGTGCAGGAACAAGGTATGAAAATATTTTGATTGGTATTTCATTAAATATTTCATGTGGCAACACTGAACATGAAGGATTCCAAAGCAAACCAACCAATGGTAATACACCATTTACAAAAGCTTTAGTATTTTAAATAATAATTCAACTTTCTAAATAAAACTAGAAGTGGTTTCCTTACTATTTATTATGGCAATCAGACTTACTTCAAAGCGATGAGCTGTCCCATCTGAAAGCTTCATCATCATCAGAATGGATGGCTGGAGTGCACGGGCCAGTGAACTGAAATTATTTACATCATTAGGATTACAGCAGTACAGATCAGCACTGTGATGAGTACAGCATTGCACATTAACAATTTTAGATGTTCATGTAGGCTTTACACAGGACATGAGTAATTTCAGTCACAGAGTCTGGCTGGAAACTCATGAACACAACAGCTCTGTCCAATTTACCTCAGTATTGAGACTTAACAGTTAATAGTTTAGTAACTGCAAGTTTAGGAGCATTTTCATTTTTACATAAGTGGTTTAGTGGAACTCTGATAGGGATAAGAGCTGGCCAAGTACTGCTAATAATAATGCACAGTTTTCTTATGCAGTTTTCAATGCTGCATTAATCATTTCCATCCCTTCATACATTCAACTGCCACCTCATTCGGGGAATCAGCCTCTTCCAGGCTTCATCCTAAATTTGTGTGTTATTTTATTTGATGACCCAAAGAAGGGAAGTGAGTCATTCTTGTGCAGCTTCCATCAACTGACACTGCCAAAGCCTGCTCAGGTACAGACAGGCACTACAGCCCAAAGCTGCCATACCTCCCTGCAGAGGCTGTTGCTGGATGATAAACAAGAAATCCCAGGGGGAAGATTAACTGAAAACAAAATTAAAAGGAAGGAAAACAAAAACCGGTAATGTATTGCTCCTCCTGTGTAGTTTGGAAAACAAATCATAGGATTTGCTTTCAGCTTGCAAGCACTTTGCCTGAGGATGTTTACCTGGACATTTTGCTCTCCTATCAGTATAGACTCTTTTTCTACAGTGATACCTGTGTGGTGCTTACAGCACTGCTCATCAGAAAGTCACCTGAACAAGTAACTTGTGGCCATTCCAATTTTCTCTTAGGAGTCTTTTTTCTTGATTTCAGGAAGACAATTCTGATCAGCCATGGGCCTTCCTGGCACCAAAGAGACAGCACTCTCTCCCAGATGCAGGTATTCAGACACACAACATGGAGTCACTCATGCTAACAAATTACACTACTAACAAAGACTGGATCATCTAATTTCTTTCAGCTTGGTCTGTCCTGGTTAGGACTGGACAGAGAGCAAACAGCACAGACAACAGGTTTCTGTTTCCTTCTGGGTCTAGCCAAAGATGCATCCCCACATGCCTCTGTTGTGGCAGATGGTAAGAAGCTGTTCACTGCAGGCACAGGCAGGATGATCTCAAAGGCTTTTACTCCTGCTGTGAAAGAAACTAGGAGGTAGTTCAACCAGTTACATAACTATGGCAGTGTAAAGGTGCTGGCCTGAAACTTCTCTCTGTAGAAGCAGAGTACAGGAGATGGAAATTCATTTACCATGTGCAAAAAATGATGATCTGCTTGAGAAGTTGAATAGATGAATACCCTCCCCTGTTCCAGTAAAACTAAGAGCTTGCCTAGCTGCTTGAGGCTCAGTCTGACTAATTGCCATTATCTGTGGATTTGCACCAGCTCTGTTAAGTTTTAAAATAAGAGACTTAAACTTTGAAATGTTACCAGCAGTAAAGTCTACATACACCGACTTCTACACTGTTCAGAAAATTCCACCTGTATCTTACTGTTTAAGGCTACCTGCCAATCCCTAATAGCAAGGCACATTTTGACCCCATTAAAATGTTTAAGCAGCACAAGAAATCAGTTTAATCTTAGGTAATTCCAGGGATGTGCATGATTCTCTGTTGTACCTTGTGGATATAGCTACATCCACTCTCCACTTGAAGTCCTGGATACTTGGCAGCCGACTTCTTTGTACCAGAGCTGTGCCTTCGGAAGGGGGGCGCCTGGAGAGTGGATCAGAAATAGGAGACTGAAATGTAAATCCATAAAAGAAGCAACAATCTAAAGAGAAAATAGAATTCATCAGTACAAACCTGTCCAGAATTTATTTCTCTCCTACATCTGTCCTTAAAGAGGTCTGAATAAGCAGAGTTTTTGTGGATTTAAGATAGTTGTGCTCAGATTATCCCATTTTTGATGCTTAACTATGGTCCATGTTGAAAAAAGAGACCAAGTGACTGTATAATTCTAGTAAACTGATGCCACTACAAAGATTAGTAAGAGTCATTGTGGTGGCTGGCATACCTATTATTTCAATTATATGCAACTGTGAGGCATAGAAAGGGATCTGCAAACATATCCTTACCTTCATGCAAATCCAACAGGAACAAGCAAGCAGAGACAAGACAGATGACTTAGGCAAAACAGTTGCATAAGGTCACTGTTCTTCCTCAGCAAAAACCATCTAGTATTTGCAAGCAGTAATGTTTTGAAATATAATATTAGTGTATTTTGAAGCATATTTAAAAAAAAACCCACAGTGGTTCTTGTTGATCCAACATAATTTACAAACTTTAAGTTTCTTACATGATGTTCACTGCCAACCCCAGCTCAGCCATCAAGATTTTTGCCTAGTCTAATGTGTGAGAAGCCAAGCATTTCATTTGTTACTCATATTGCAGGAAGAATCAGGCTGATCAAGTCCTAGTTTATTTCTGTGTGGAAATACAGTTAAGAGCAATTAAACTTCAGATGGTAGACAACTTTCAAAATTTTAACAACATGCTGAGTTCTGGATAACTAAATGGCAAATCTGATGCAAATACATAATAGCCATTAGATATAGAGGCAGAAATAATTTCAGAATGAGGTCACTGTGCTGGTCCATTCAGGAGGTAGATTCTGGACTTTGAGTTACTCTTTTTTTTTCTCTCTAAGCATCCCATGTCCCTGGAATTTATTTGCAGTACGTTTCAAGGCTACTCCAGTACTTCCACTAAGGGCAGGATAAGAAACATTACATCCTTTATCCATGGTGCTAGACATAATCTAATTACAGACTTTGCATCAGAAAGGAATCCTCTCTGAGCAAACCAAGCACTGTAGGAATGGCAGTCTCACATCACTACTGAGATTCTTGTGTGCAAGTTAGCTGGGCCTTTAGAAACTGCCCAGAAAGATTAATGATCTGATAAGGTACAGGGACTCACAGGCTGAGATCCTCCAAGTGTCCTGCGTTTGGCAAAGGTGATATAAGAAAGAATTTATCTCTTTGGTGAGGGGAGGCTGGGTGGTGTCAGAAGTGAGACACATTCCTTATAGCATGGTAAAGAAATGAGCAAAAAAAAGTAGATCAGCTGGTTCTTACTCATTTACTCATTGTCAGCCCCTGGATAGGAAGTAGGTCAGCACAGCTGGGTGCAGCCATGAGGAGCTGGAGTCCAGAACAGTCATTAGCAGGATTAAACAGTAAGAACAGGCCTTTCCCTCAGCGGAGAGCTGCTGCCAGAGTATTGCTTAAGTTGGAGACTCCCTAAAAATAGCCACACTGCTACTGTTTCCTTAAGACATGTTAACTCCCATCAATGGAAGTCAGTCCATTCAGTGCAGCACCAGCACCCTGGGGGAAGAAAGGAGTTTTAAAAACAGAAAGATATTCTACTTAGCAGTGGTGGGAAAGATCAGGAAATGGTGACCTCCAAAACAGAGGGGAAGCTTTGAATACTGTTGAGAGATGGCATTTCTGTGGTCAAACACAAAGCTTTATTTCTGGTCAGGACTGCACTCCTGTGCCATTCTCCTAGGAAGAGTCACAGCTTCTATGGCTTAGTTTAAGCTTCTGTCAGGACCTTCCCAGCTTGGACAAGACCACAGTGGGAACTGCAAGAATCCTGCAAAGATGACAGAACGTGCATAGTGGCCAACATGCATACAGAAATTACACAGGCTGCTAATCAAGCCATTGATTTCTGAGAGGAATAGCAAAATGGACCAGAAAAGACTCAATGAATCTTACATCTAAAACCTATAGCCTACAATTACATTTTGTAAACACTCTGTGCCAGCAACTGCAATATACTGTCAGCACATTGTGCAGAAGGCAGAAGTCAGAACAAGCAAAAGACCATGGATCAGGTAAAGACCATCCTAGAGACCATACAAGCTGTGCTGGAAAGGATGATACACCTGGTGACAAGAACATCACCTCCTAAAGGATTCAACTCGAAAATGAAAGATTAGAGAACTTGGAGCAGCAGCTGATCTACCAGTACCAAAACTAAAGACAAGTTCTGGATGGTTCCCTATGCACATAACAAGACATTCCTAGCAGGCCACTGAGCAAAAACCATCTAGTATTTGCAAGCAGTAATGTTTTAAAATATAATATTAGTGTATTGAGTCTATGTTGAAGCATACCTAAAGAAACCCACAGTGGTTCTTGTTGATCCAATATAATTTACAAACTTTTAGTTCCTTACAAAGACTGAACAAACTTGTATGTGTGAAATGCTGACAAATAGCACACAGAATGCACCCTCCTGGTAGAAACTAAAGGTACACCATTAGAAAAAAAACCCCAAAACAGTGCATTTATTATAAACATTCAGAGAGGGTGAAGTGTTGTCCTTTCCCTTAAAAGACAGTTTTAATTTCATGTAGTTATTTGATGTGGCAAGTTTTTCTTTCAGTCTACATAGCTTGGTGGAACTGTGGGGACACAAATACAAATGCCAAATACTTCAGAGTTGTTGTTTAGTGAAAAGAACTCCAAAAATAAGATAAGATGCCAGGAAAAGTATTAAAAATGGATTTTTCTGGGTTATCTAGCTCATACTGAATTACTGAATTTTTGATGTCATGCTAATGCACCTCTTACCATCACAAATATATATATTTACAACTCAATAAGCATATGTATGATTCAGTGTTACATTTAAGATTGTAGAAGCAGATCTGTCTAAAAATCAAACCTGAGGTGTTCATCTCTGGTCTCAAAACACAGAGGAAGATTACACTGGATAATCACAGCTTTCAAAATGAGAAAAAGCTAAATTTTCCAGCATCGTGATTTCACAGTAGAAAACAGACAATCATGCATGCTTCAAATTACATCTAAATTTATCTTCCTTCCCTACTGCAAGCAGTATTTCCACTTTGCAACCATGAATTTTGCATTCTTAACACCTATAATTCAAACAGAAGAGCAAAGAAAAGACGAGATGACTGAATTTATTTTTACTCCAAGAACCTTTATCTGTAAGCCAAGATCTTAATCAAAGAAATGAGAAATATTTTTAGCTTTGGTAGCAGCACTCAGACCCTTGAGGGTAACTGAAAAACCACAACTATGATTATTGGGATTCCAGGCAGAGCATCTGAAGCAGCATTGGGTTGGTGATGTCACGTGCTGAGTGACCTCAAGTTTCAAGAAGGAGAGTTGGCCCACAATGATCATCTCAGTCCAACTCCTCGCCCTGTACAAGTCTGCATATTCAAAATATTCCAGATTTTTAATTTCTAGATGTACAATAGGCTAAACATGGTTGAGCAGAGAAACTTCTAGAAAAAGGGAATCCCAAGAAGTGGCAAAAGAGACAGGCTGTTCATAAAGCTCTCAGTTTAGAACTTACTCTAGAGTTACTGAGGAATGTTGCTTAAAAAGTGAATTGTAGAGCACTTGATATCTCATATGTGTTGTCATCAAGTCACTCAGTGTGAATTCCCAACTGAACTGTACATTAAGACTTGAGAAATGCTATCTGAGAGAGCTGCCATGAACCAGAGCAGGTAGGGGGCTTATGAAGCCTGCCTTGCAATGATAATGATGGTAAAAATGTAATTCTGCACTGCATTTTTCATCTGTGGGTATTGATCAACCTCACAGTCTATAGAACATTAGAAAAACTGATGAACACAGAAAAACTGAGAATTGGCAAGAAAGCTACTTAATGCATGTATTGCCATGCATGATGGACATCACACTGTGCTGAATCAAGATAATGGGACAAGTCTTGTTCTCATTAACTTGGAAAATATTGCTGTTCCTTCAATACACCAAGGATTTGTGTCAGCAGAGCTCTGTGCAGCCCTGCTGTCTGCACAATGAAGACACTAACCTGTTACCAAAGACTACACTGGAAAAGTCCACAATGAAATCTTCTGGTATTCTGAAAGAGATAAGCAAGAAAAAACAGTTAGGGATTTTTTGTAACCATAGTTATATGGCCTTACCTGAAAAAACCCTCAATCTCTTACAGAACACAAAAGATGTGTCAACATTTTCCATCTTCCATTGCTTAAAATTGCCAGCTCTTATGTAAGCACTTCAGTATTGATTCAGTCAGGACTCTCAAAAGGACAACCTGTGTTTATATATCAAGAACCCTAAAAACTGCTACATCTGCCCATCCTACCTTGTATGGCAATGGTGTATTTCAAAAGAACCCAGTATTGGCTTAACTTCTCTCAGTAAAGTCAAGAAAAATTTTACTGATGGCTCTGACAAGTGCAGAAGGCAGGCCAGCAATGCATGCTTTCAAAAATCCCAAACTGACATTTTTCATTTCACTTTCACCTCCAGTGTAATGAACACAGAAGGAAATGCCTCTCAACATTCAAACAGAGGCCCTACTTACAAAGGAGCATATGTGGAGACTGGTTGAAGAGACTAACACAGTCCATCTACCCCCACCTTTCCACTCCTTCACCATTCCTTTGACACTGCTGTTGCCTTACAAACAAGCCACTGTTGATTTTCAGTTCAATAGATCAGGCTGTGAATTGCAAAGACCACAGAGCAAACACCATCCATTGAGCTGCCTGTGCCACAGGGACAGTAACCTCCTACAGAGAGGCAGGTTGGACAAGTGGGAGAAGCCACTACAGCTGCTGCCACAGTTAAATCCAGCACTCACCATGAATCAGTGCCCAGAGACATTACTCACCAGTGGCTTGAGACACACAGCAGTGCATCAAAGGAAAATCAAAGCAAACAAGGAAGTTATATGTCCTAAAGAGCTTACAGTGTCTAATGGCCAGAGAAAAAACAACTCATCAACTCACACAGTGGGATGATGAAACAGCAGTTACTACAGCTTCAATTCAGAAGGGGAGCAGTGGGGTTAAACCACATTTTAAAATAGTGCTTGGATAAAAAGAAATTCATTTTAGCAAGCACTAGAACAGTGTTTTTTGGCTGCAAGAGTCTGACTTTCAGAAAAGACAAGACTATTTCTGCAAACATTACTCACACTTTTGTGCAAGTGTATCATTTAGCCCATCCTGACACTGACTGGATACCCTGACTATGTAGTGGAATAGCTGGAGACAGGGCTGTAATATGATTATGATGACACCTACCACAACACTTGATTGACTCAAGAGCATTACTAAAACAGAAGCATTAACACCACCCTTGAGTTTGCATTATTTTTGCTGTGCAATGATCTCACTGGAAATTCTGTTCCTGGCTCCTCAGCACACTTGAGGCCAGTCAGACATGACACAGATAAGATAGAACATGGCACAGTTCAGTCTGAACTACAGATAGCTATCACTTGTCATTGGAACATTCTGAGGAAGGGACTCAAAGGGCAAGAAATGTGTGAAGATGTCTCAATCCCATGTTATTCGCCTGAGTCATAAAGTTATTAAATAATCTGTGAGGGGAGGGAAAAAAAAGCACCCACAATTTAGTGTGAATTTATTCCCACTGGCTCAACCACTCAGGCTAAGAAATAGGGAATTGCAACTTTTTAAAACTAGTAATATTTATGTACTTAATCAGAATTGGGCATGTATTCCAGCCTCTCTCTTCATCAAAACTAGAAGCCAAGATCAGGTACCTCACCAGAAAATTGAGAATTACAGGATATTGTATGGGCAGAATTATATGTCAGAGGTAGAAGTTAGGAAGAGTCCCAGTACTGTGAGAATAATGGGAGCATAGCAGCAACTAGCAGCCCATAAAACACTCAAGTCTGCAAGCAGCACAAATGCAGTTACCTAACTATTGCTGCTAGATAAGCCCTATTAACCAGAACAGTAAGAAAAAAAGATGTACCAAGATATAAAATATATAAAAAAGGTCATCAAGACTGAAAAGTATCTAAGTAAAATGTATGAATAAATCATTAAATGAGAAAAAAACTCCCAAACACTACTACAAAAGTGTAAGTCATTGAAGTGTGGTCAAATGGCAAGGACAGGGACCTGGGAGTCTGCATTTCTGACACAGCCAGCCCAGACAGTGACCTCTGACACTCCTGTACCAACTTTCTCCACTGCTCAGAAGAGGAATATTGACCCAGCCAGAGAATTTGGCATAGAACTTTAGTATTCTTCATTATTCCATAATCAAGCTTGGCACATTCTGTGTGCACCTCAAAAGACACCAGCTCCCACTGGGCCAAAAGCAATTCATCAGCTTCTTACTGACCTGCTTTAACCTGGGTGTGAACTCCATGACGTGGCAGAGGCAGCAGCTTGCATTTGAGCTTTCAAGACAAAAGGCAGGCCAAACTCCAGCACTGAGCCACAGACACAACAGTATCAACTTGCAAGGCACCTTTCACTATGGCCCAAATGCCACCTTTCATTGATTACACCCCAATTACATCTGCAGTTTTAGCTTGCCTGAAGTTGCTCATAAAGTAAATTGTGCTTATGATTTAACTGCTTATGAGGAGAAAGCCATTATTGTACAGGTTAATGGACAAATAAGGATGAAAAATGACAGAATTAGAAACATCTGTTTCTCCTAGGTAGCAATCAGAATGTTAAAGAAATGTGCAAAAATAGTGTTTTAAAATAATTAAGCCTTGGTGCAGATGTTTCACTACAGAGGAAAACATCAACTGCTGTTATTCTCTCATTGCTACTGAATATAGAAATAAGGGAAAACCTATAAATATTACTAGCATCTGACCTCTAGCTTTTAGGATATGATCCCTTCAGATATACTCATGGAAGACTGATATAGATTTTGTCAAAGGCTGTAACAAAGGTCATGATTTCTTGGGTAATGGGCACGAGAAATCATAGCTGAACATGGTGGTCGGGTTTCATGAACGTTATATCATTGACCTTTCAAAGAAGGAGAGAAGTAGGGCAGTTCTTAGCTTCTGAAATGCTACCACTGTCTTACCAAACACTTAAAAAAATATTGCAGGGCAAGATGGGGATGGCAGAGAGAAGGTCACTCATATTTGCATAACCTACATTACAGAATAAATCAGACCATTTTCCCCAGCAGGTGAAATAAAACTGCTCATGCTCAGTGCTAAATCAAGTCTTACACAACACCTGTTTTTTCCCTCTGCCTTTACATGATGTTTGGCAACAGATGCATTAAGAGGCACTTACAGGTAATTTTTATATCAACTTTTTAGTGTAAAAATGTTAATTTGGGGAAGCAGTTACATAAAAGCCATGAAAAAACAAACATTAAATGACTGGTGTATGCAGGCATACCTGAGCTCCTTCAAGTCTTCTTTAAAAACCTGAAAAGACAAGGAAGATGAAATTTTACATGATATAGCCTTAAATTATAATTTCTTACCTACTGACACAATAGTGGTCACTTATTTGGTATCTCTCCCCAAAAATTTTAAACTTGAGTGCCAGTAGTTTTGAAGTGACTGGTAATATATTGAAAATAATTTTCAGAAGTGTTCAATCAAGTTGTGATTTAAAGACCTAAATATCTTGGAAGCCTTTATTTTTCAAAATAACACTTCTGTCACTTCTTTTATGTAGCTATTCAGAAACATTTTTCTTTTAGACTGGCTATATGCCCTTATTCTCAAATACATTTTGCAGTAACTTGTTTAAACTATGACAAGAAAAAGGAAATGGCAGAAGATAAGATCTGAATATTAAAAGCATACTTCCACTATATTTCCTGCAATATGGGAGCTTTCCCAGTATGCCTGGGTAAATATGAAGCTGTATCTTAAACAACTGGTAAACTGGAAACCCTGAAGTGGCTCACTCACATAAAAATGAGAAAAGAAAACTGTAAGGTAAGGGAACATGAAAACTTAAGAAAATAACCATGAAGATGGGATAGGGGTTGGGAACATGGTGGGTGTGTGCATATTCACACCAGACATCCACAGCATAAACGGAAACTGCACTTTCTTCCAAATTCCACTATATTGTTCTGGCCTTAATACCTTCCTTCCTCTATGGAAGAAATGTGAACAAAGGAGGCAAACAAATATGAGAAATTGAAAGCATGGGCAAAAATGAGTGGTATGTGTGAACACCCAGTAAGAGTGAGTGTTGATGCCTGTGAAATAACATTTTGCTATGATTTCTTTGGCAGTTTTAATTTATGAGTGAAAACAAACATGCACAGTGAACAAGATACTGAAGTAGAAATAGATATAGGAATCTTTTTCCTGAAGCTTAAATATTTTTTCAAAAAGCTCACTCTAAATCTACCCAAAAAGTGAAATAATGATTTTAACAGTTTCTTCCAACAACTTTAACTTGGAGAATCATTTCTATGTGCATTTTCCCACCCAGGCAAATGAGATTTAGATGGTGACTTGTGTCTGATGCAGCTTTTACCTTATCAAGGCTCCAAGTACTCCCAGAACTTACTTCTTGTTTGAAAGTTGATAAGGGGAGTCTCAAGGCTTCTCGGAGGAGGGTGTACATGCCAGAGATGAGGAAAGCAAGTTGCTCTTCTGAGAGGTTAGCACTTTCTGCAATCAGCCTGACAGATTCCCTGCAGTCTTTTCCTTCCAATGCATTAACAGTGACTGTGAATAAGAAAAAAAGGCAAGATCCTTGATTTACTCAACGGTGTAGCTCTTGACTTTGATGGTCAAAGGTGCATTGACAAAACTCTTACCACAGGGAGAAGCCTCACAGACAAAAATTAAATCAATCATTGAGACAGTGTAGCAGAGCCTGCAACACCACTGGCTGGATAACCTTCAGATACTGTTACATGCAGTTTTTACATGGGAACTGACCAGGTACATGAAACTGCATCTCATTTTTTACATTAGTCTTTGTTTAGCAATAGAGTAACAGCAACAGCCTCAAAAAACAAACCTGGTGCAAGTGCAAGAGCGATGTAGATAAACAGTGTTGAAATCCATCACATCTTCAAAGATTACAAAACCTTCAGAGGAAAAACTGCAACCCTGCAAACAGTGAGTCACAGGCCAGCAGGAGCAGACAGCGATGGGAGATTGGTGCCAGCTCTGCATAAGCAGAGGGAAGCTGTGCCCACCCACTGCAGGGGAATCTGCACTGGGGTCACTGCCCTGGCTCCAGGCACTTGGTTTGGGAGGACTGTCCGCCCCTGCTATGGTAGGCAGCATTTATTGCACTCCTGAAAGCAGGTGATAGCTTACACCAAAATCAAACCCATACAGTCAGGCTGACTGGCACTGAAAAGGCTTTTCAGTCTCTATGTTCCTGCACTAGACAGCAAATGTAGTTCAACATGTGTACTTACTTCTGTCCCAAATGCCTCTGCCTGTACACAGCTTTACTATTTCAAGAATTACAAGGAACCCCTGAATACATTGATAATTTCTGCTACTGTGCAGCAACACTTTTAGAGACAAACCAGCTACCAGATGTTTTGAGTCCTTCAAATCAAAAAGGAAATCCCTGACAAGATGTTAGCTGAGAGAACATGCCAGGGTCACACCACGCTGGGCAGCAGCTACCCTCCAGCAAGGTGTGCTTTCACTCCACTAATCAACTCTTCCATTATTCCATGATTGTTTTACACACCATAATTTACTCAAGTGTGTAACTCTTGATTTTGATGGTCAAAGGTGCCTTGAGAAAATTCTCACTAGAGGGAGAAACCTCACAGACAAAAATGAAATCAGTCATTGCAAATCTTACAGCCTCAACAGGACACCTGTACCTGGGGGTTGCTGTATTGTCTCCTGCACATTTTGTAGATGCCCACGGGGTCTCTGACTGCCACACACAGCCTGACAGGGACTGAGCTGTTGCCTCTGGGACACAGGGATGGGAGAGGAATGACTTTAACAGCACTCAGCTGATTTTGAGGCCCATCCACAGCTGCAGAACTCCGTTCCTCATTATTTCACAGAACTGTAGAATACAATGAATCAAGCCCCTCATTTTATTTAAAGCTCAGCTCTAGCTTCCTGTTGGGAAAAGCAAAGGGAAGTGCTCCAGGAAGCTGCAGCCCTCCAGCTGCAGCCCTCCAGCTGTCACGTAATCACAGAATGTTCTGAGTTCTAATGGACTCCGAAGGATCATTGAGTCCAGCTCAGCCCTGCACAGGATACCCCAAGAATCCCACCATGTGCCTGAGGGAATTGTCCCAACACCCCCTGAGGTCTGTCAGGCTGTGATCACTCACGGGGGAGCCCGTTCCAGTGCCCAGCACCTGCCAGGGAGAGAATCTTTTCCTCATAGCTAAGCTGAAGTGCCCTGACTGAACATTATGTTGTTCCCTCGTGTCCTGTCACTGGTCACCAGAGCGGGCATCAGTGTCCGTCTGTCCGCAGCCTGTTGAGAGGAGGCTGGAGCCGGCTTTGCGGTGTCCCTGCAGCCCCCTCCAGACCGAACGGAGCAGGTGACCTCAGTCCGGGCGGCTTCCCCACTATGGCCTTTCACCACACCCTTGAGTGTCCTTTGGAAGCTCTCTAAGAGCTGTCCTTGCCTTCCCGAGAGGACCCACGGCTTCCTCGGGGAACGCGGCTGCTGCCCATGGGCTCCGCCTGGAACCCCGCGCGTCCCTGTGCGGGGGCAGCGCGGCCCTTCCGCGCCGGGGCAGCGCCCCGCGGGCCCCGCACGGGCCCTACCTTTGAGGAGCCGCCGGAATGTCTCCTTGCCCACGTCCTGCACGCCCCTGGCCATGGCTTCTACCTCGGCCGGCACTCGCGGGCCCAGGAACCCGCGGCCACCGCCGCCCTCGCCGAGCCCCTGCGCCGCGCCGGCCGCCATGGCCGCGCCTCCCGCCCGCTGGCCGCGCGCCCTCCCCGCGGCAGGGGGCGCTGTGGGGGCGCGGCGCCGGAAGGAGCGGCCGCGACAGCGCGGCGCGTCCCGGGACCGGCCGCTGATGGCGGCGCCGCCGATGCCGTGTGCCCGAGGCGCTCCCGCCGCCGCCTGAGGCGCTCCCGCCGCCCCCGCGCCCGCCGCCATGACCGAGGAGCCGTACGAGAAGTTCCTGACCCCCGAGGAGCCGTGCCCGCTGCTCTCGCACCAGCACCCGCCGCGGGGCGGCAGCTTGAGCCTGAGCGAGGAGGGCTGCCTGGACGTCAGCGATTTCGGCTGCCAGCTCTCGTCCTGCCACCGCACCGACCCTCTGCACCGCTTCCACTCCAACAGGTCCGCTCGGCGCTCGGGGCGGCCGGGCCGGGTCATGCTGAGGGCCGGGCCGGGGTGCGGGGTCGCGGCGGGGTCGGGGCCGCCCCTGGCAGGGCCGCGCATCCTTCCCCGGCTCCTGTCTGCGGCGGGCCGGGCTGCAGGTGCCCCCCGTGTCCGCCCCACGCCCTGCTGGGTCACCCTTCCCCTTAGCTTGGTCTGGCTTCGGCTCATCACGTTACGGTTGACGGTGTGAGCTGGGTGGGTTTTTTAAGATGTGCTTTTTCATAGAATCACAGAATGGTTGGAAGGGACCCTAAAGGTCATCTAGTTCCAACTCCCCTGCCCTGGCTGGGACACCATCCACTTGAATCAGGATGCTCCTACCCTCAGTCTGAGTTTCTTAATTTATGAGATTTTGAATTTTTGAGGGCTGTAGGCAGCTACAGAATGGTGTGTTTATAAGACTTAAAGGCAGGCCTTGCATGGTCACCAGGCAGACCTTCAGAGATTCAGAATGAGCTAGGCGGCGTGGTGACTCCACTGACTCCTGCAGAAACATTTCCACCCCATGCTGCTAATTAAGGGCAAATTATTCTGCCTGTAATTTATAGAAGTGCTAATACAGCTCTGCAAAGAAATTCCAGTTGTGTTCATAAAATCAAAATCACAGTCTTGCTTTCCGAAAAACCTAGTTCTGCTAATACGTAGTATTAAGCTTGAATATAGCAATAGCTTTCTTTGAGAATACTCTATGAGATTTCAGTCTCCAACATACATGTCTCCAACATTCCTGTTCCAGTCTTGCAAGATTCTTTTGTGGGTTATTAGTATTTCTGTGGCACAATTATGAAGAGTGAGTTTGTATCAAGTCTTGAAAATTGCACTTTAAAAGTGTCATTCGCAAGGGCAAACTTTTAATTATACATTCTTAAATGATTCAGCATGAAGAGCATTGATCAAACATGATACACTCTCATAGTATAGTTCTTGAGTCATAAGACATGAGCAGTAAGATATATTCTTAGAATATCTGTAAATAAATGTGTGATAGTCACCAAATTTGCATTTAATTAATTTTGTACATTTCTCTGTATTGCCTTCCCAAGTGTGTTGCTCAGGTTTGCTCTATTTACAAGCCCAGGTTTGTAACCCAGGCTTCTCAAGGGGTTGTTTGACTTCTTTGGAAAAGGACATGCCCTGTCTTGCACTGATTAAGCCATTGCAGATGTGCAGCTCAATCTGTGGTGTTCACATAAGGCTTTCTATTTTTTGAAGTTAGGAGTAATTTTAATGCAGTTCCCCTTTGTTGTTAATCCAGTTCACCCCAGGGAGCACAGCAGCCCCCCAGCCATGAGAAGGTGAGGCTGGCTGCCTGCACCTGGAGTGTCTGTGTAGTTTGTTGGTGCTAGAGCCCCTGTACCTCATCCTTTGTTTTGATATGTCTTTGGAACTTTGTCCACTCTATCTCTCATTTCATTATTATTTCATGGATTCTGAAGGTGTATTCATGTTGAGTGGTGTGCTGTGTCACCACAGTTTTGTTTTGCTCATTCCCAGTGGATTGCCTTGCCCACAAGAGTCTGTACCAGCAAGGCTTTGCACATCTATAGGGGATGCAGAAAGGGAGGCAGGGCAAGAACTCCTGAATCTGCTACGAGGAAAGTTTTGGAAATGTCTTTAACATTGGATAAATTCACATCTGGCCAAGTAGGTGTGGGAGTAAATCCATCACAAACATATTTAGCCAGCCTGGTATGTGGTTTAATGAGATTGAGGACCAGCCTTTCTGCTGATAGGATTGCTCAGTGTGATAGAAGAGTGTTTTCTAGTTAGCCAGGCTGAAGTGGGCAGGCTGATGGAACAGGAGTTGATTGTGTGGGTTTGTGTGGTGCATTTTAGAAGCCCTTTTCAAATTGTTTTGGCCATATTGCAGTGCTGTGCTGACTCATATTTGTCTCGACCTACTTTTCTCCAATATGTAAAATAAGTTCCAGATATGGAGACTGATTTCATGAGCTTGTTACATTCTGGCTTACTCTCATTAGAGTAAAAAATCTGTTCTGTGAAAATTGAGTTCTCAATAGCTTTCCTTTAGCAACAACTTCAGCTAGCTTTGTAATGAGGCAAAAAAGTGTTTAGTTTTGGCATGGTATCATTTTCACACAGGTCTCTTCCCCACCCTACACTGTGCCATGTCCAATGGTTTTGACATTCAGAGTTGTGAATAATAGATCCATAATATGTTTCCTTATTAAGCCTTAATTTTGTGGGGGACTGTCAGCCTGGAATTTCTTCTTGACTTCTATTTGTCTTGAAGTCAAATTGATTAATTACTTACTTCTCTTTATTCCAGTTTATATGGAAGTTTAAATATTCCAATACATGGAAAATTTTATTTTTAGATCAGTGTGTTTTGAAAACCCAACCAGCAGCAAAACAGGGTCAATTTCCATATTACAGGAGCCATAGTTCTGGGGTAGAAACTGACAATAAAGGTGTAATTATACTAACTGTATATGGAATTTTGCCTTGATATTTGTTACACTGTGTTCCCTTTGATGTTGTTGATGTACTTTTAAAAATACTTAAAACCAGAATACTTCAATTTACACAATTATAACTTATTTCAATAAAATCAATGTGTAGTATCACTGACTAGCAAATTTGAGATAGTTTTACAAGGCTTAAAGGAATTTCTTAGCACACATGATGCCAATGTTTGCTGCTCTCTAATTGTGTTGTCCTGTTTTGCAGGTGGAACTTGACATCTTGTGGGACGAGCGTGGCCAGCTCGGAGTGCAGCGAGGAGCTCTTCTCATCCGTGTCTGTGGGGGACCAGGATGATTGCTACTCTCTGCTGGATGACCAGGAGTTCACCTCTTTTGATCTGTTCCCCGAGGGCAGTGTCTGCAGTGATGTCTCCTCCTCTATCAGCACTTACTGGGATTGGTCAGACAGTGAGTTTGAGTGGCAGGTAAACTGGTTCCACTGGAAATGTAAAATTTTGTGTAGACTATTGCATGCTGGATTTAGCTGTAGTTAAAAAGTGATAGAATAGCATGTCCTGAGTTGGAAGGGACCCACAAGGATCACTGAAGTCCAGCTCCTGGTCCTGCACAGGACAAGCCCAGGAGTTACACCCTGTGTCTGAGAGTGTTGCCCAAACACTCCTTGAACTCTGTCAGGCTTGGTGCTGTGATCACTGCCCTGGGGAGCCTGTTCCACTTCCCCAGCAGCCTCTGGGGGAAGAACCTTTTCCTGATACCTAACTTTAACTTCCCCTGACCTGGCATCCTGCTGTTCCCTTGTGTCCTGTCACTGGTCACCAGAGAGGACAGATTGCTGCCTCCCACTCCTCTTCCCCTCTTGAGGAAGCTGTAGACAGCTATGAAGTCTCCCCTCAAGTCTCCTCTTCTTCTGAACAAACCAAGTGACCTCAGCACTTGTTTCTTTGTAACTAGGAGCACATATCTGAATCTTGAATGATAGAAAAAATGTTTTGTTTCATTTTATTCCAACCTACTTAATCAGGAGGGGAGACTGAAGGTCAGCTCTCCTAAGAAGGTTGCTTACATATTGTGGTTGTTTGGTTTTAGGGATCAGTGTGTGTTTCTTGTAGCCATGAGCTTAGAGTCTGTGTACTGAGGATCTGCCCTGCTAATGAAATCTGGTTATAGATATCTGGTCCTACTGATACTTTCTAGGTAAAGTGTACAAACTCTTGCCATAGCTTATTCCTATAGTATTTTTTCTATCCCAATAAGAGTACATAGCTCATTTTGTCTCACCAGAAGGTGAATCACATCCTTTTCCCAAGTCTGTGCTGGATGCAGTCCTCATTGGGTATTTCTAGTTTGTGATAGTCTTCCCTGTTCAGCAGTTTTTCAAACATGATATGCATTTCTAGTACATTATAGACCTAAATTGACTTTTTATATTAAAGATTTAAATCAGCTATGAATGTATACATGACTTTGAAATAGGCAAAATAGGGTTTCAGAATTTATTGGGGAATACTTGAAAATTTTGTCATAAAGCTCAGTCAGAGCATGTAGAGAGTCTTGTAAGGACAGTACAGGAACTGAAAACTGATTTCAAGAAAGCTCAAATCCTGTTCCAGAAGATGCAAGTGAACTGGAGACGTGTACTGAGATCAGCTTTGAATTTCTGACTGGCTTAGTCCAGCTGCTGGTCTCAACAATGTATGTTATATCACTGCAGTTACAAGTGTGTGTGTATAATGCAGTCTGTAGGAACAGCTCAGGTTGGATCCCAAAGATTCAGAGCTTTATTGAGTTGTGAGATTTCAATTGCCTGATAAATATGGCAATTGTTTTGAAAAGATGCCATTTCCTATGCCTTAGCTAGCTGACAGAATGTTTGATTGGTAACCAGATTTTTTATTACTCTTTGTTTTTTAAAACAAGCTTTTCTCAAGAGACTTGCTTGATTGGATTTGTAGGATTTTGGAAAGACTTTTTTGTAGCTCTTTATGGTGTTATCTGGCAGAATCTGAGCACAAGTAATCCAGCTGTCCCACTTTAACTGGAAGTGCATCCAGAAACCACACATCAGTTGTATAAATGAAGCTAGCTGAAGTTCTCAGTTGCTTCCAGGCAAATGGCAGTGATTTTTATTTAATTTTCTTGTGTAATTATGGAGTTTGGTAGGAATTACAGACCTACTTTAAAATTATCTTCCTTAAACTAGATATGCTCCAAAATGGGAGGTTTAGATTTAGGTTTGGATTGTAATGGACAGTTTCCACTGATGGAGAAGGGAAATAGTTGAAGTGCAACTTCAGTCTGTGTTTTCTTGAACACAAATTTTTAAAGAGGATTGATAAGTACAGAACAGTGTGAATTGAGTTTGCTGCACTTGCTGTTTACGGGAAGATTCAAGGGAGTATTGCAGGTTTATGAGTAATTAGAAAGAGTTTGTTAAAGTACAGAGATAATCAATGCTTTGCTAATTTGATGGTATGTTTTGAATTGTTAATAGTGTTAGAATAATTTACAATCTGCCTACTCTATTCTAAAGCTTTGTTCTTCCTTTTGCATGTTACAAGTTGCCTGGCAGCGACATTGCAAGTGGGAGTGATGTGCTCTCTGATGTTATACCGAGTATTCCAAGCTCTCCCTGTCTGCTTCCCAAAAAGAAAAACAAGCACAGGAATCTTGATGAGCTTCCATGGAGTGCAATGACAAATGATGAACAGGTGACTTTTTTCCCTATGTGAGAACTGCAATGTACAGAAGAGCTTCCAATTAAAAGACACAAAGGCCATCCTGTTTGCTGCAGTGTAAATGCAGACCTGTGCAGAACTATTTGATTCTTAAAACTAAACCTTGTCCTTTGGATCTATAGGAGCCAGTTTAATGCCTACTCAAGTTTTCACCCTAAGTTTTTAAGGATACCCAAAGATAGAACCATGATATTTGAGCATGTTTTATTCTGTCAATTCTTTATTTCTTCTGTCTCTCATTTAGAATCAGTAATACTTCAAAATCACCTGCCTTTCTTTGGGTCCTAGGTTGAATATATTGAATATTTGAGTCGCAAAGTCAGTACAGAGATGGGCCTTCGAGAGCAACTTGATATTATTAAAATTATTGATCCTACTGCTCAGATCTCACCTACAGATAGTGAATTCATTATTGAATTGAACTGTCTCACAGATGAAAAACTGAAACAGGTGAGTTAAGGTTTGTACATTTGACTTCAGAGTTTCAGCATCGGATTGTATCTGGCAAAATCTTATGAACTTGTGATCAATTTTTATGCATAATCATTAGATGTTGAGAGAGACACTACAGCACAATACTGTCAGTGACAGAAAATAGAGTTCAAAAGCATATTTGTATGTATTAAACCTTGACATAAGACTGGTTGTATATTCTCATTGTGTGTTAAGCCAGAGCTGGGGAGTGTGTAATGGGTTATGTTGTAGACCTGGTGCTGCTTATGGCACTGTACTCCACTTCATGACCATCAGCTAGCTGAGAGTCTTCATTTGCTCAGTGAATGTAAACTAGCATTTAAAACTTAAAAAAATTGGAATTTATTGGGGAAGACCATAAATTTCATGTAGAAAGGGATAGAAAATAAAGCATTTTAAAGATATTACAAGACGCAAATTATAACCAAGAAGTGTGCCTGGCTGATGGGGTAGATACATCCTACTGTCTTCTCAGCCATTGAATTATTGAGATGTGTTGTTGGAAAGAGATGCAGTGTCCATACAAGCTGAACTCCTCAGTGTTGCACTGATAATGATGAAGGTTAAGTTGAAAATGGAAAACATTCACTGCTTTTATGAGCTTGGTCCTTTTCATATTTCAAACATTTTGTGTCATCTTAAAGTAGAAAAGAGCTTCTTTATTTACACACACTTTTGTGTGAATGTACTTAGCAAAATAAAAGGGTTTGATACATTAAGTAAACAACTTAATTCAGTTGAACTTAACTGATATTCCTGTTTGTTGTTGAAATAATAACATATTGTTACATAGTCACAAACCTGACAGGCAGAAGAGAAAAGAAGCCCCCAGCCCTTGCTACATATTTTTCTTCCTTCCATAGTGAAATGTCACAAATGTTAACATAGTTAAGTTCTCTGGGTCACTCCAGATTGCTTGTGATTTAAGCAGCCACAATAAAATGTTTTAAAAGCCTTACTGAGCTGACCCAATAACTCCATCATTATTAGATTGTGTTTTTTCCATGAAAAGCAGGATCTCAGTGCAGCATTTATCAGACTGCAGTAATTTTGCTGCCTCTGTTCTAAAGGTAAGAAGCTATATCAAGGAACACGGACCTCGGCAGCGGTCTGCAAGGGACAGCTGGAAAAGGAGCAGCTACAGCTGTGCAAGCACCAGTGGTGTGAGTGGTGCCAGTGGCAGCAGCAGCAGTGCCAGCATGGTCAGCTCAGCCAGCAGCAGCGGCTCCAGCGTTGCCAACTCCGCCTCCAACTCCAGTGCCAACATGAGTCGAGCGCACAGCGACAGCAATTTGTCCACAAGTGCTGCAGAGAGAATCCGGGATTCCAAAGTAAAGTTTCTAGTTATGGTGTCTGTGTTGATTAAGCTGTCTTAACTCCTGAAGCCTGCTCATGGGATCTTACCTGGGATGTTTGTCCTGAAGGAGCAGAGTAACTGAGTTGTCTGTCTAAGTCAGTGATCATAAGGAGTTTAAACTTGTGCTCTTCCCATCACTTCTAACCAGAAGCCTGGTGTTTGTAGTAGTAGATATTCTAATTCCTTTTGTTTAGGGTAAGTTGAGCGGGCTTGAATAAGGGCTTATGTATCTAACTTAAGAAAAAAATAGTTTAAGAATGATCACCCTAATTAAGGCATAATTTCTGGACAGCAGAGACACCCGTGATGCTTTTTGGTTTTTTTCTCAACTAGAAGTTTCATCAGGCTTTTTTAAAGTTCTTTATTTTTTGAGCATGTCTCATGTAATTCCTTGGTGAGAAGGCACCCTCTGAAGCATGTCTCATTTAAAGTAGAACTGTGGCACTCCTTGTGTCCCCATAATTTAAATTTCAGGTGTGAAGGAGTGGAGCAGTTCTTTCTTGTTTTCAGCGTCTTGGGTTTGTTAATGTAAGACTGTAACATTTCTCCAGCAATAAGGATTCCTTCAATGAGTGACTTGACTATGCAACATCACAGGTTAGTGTTGTGCCTCAGAATTCAGTTCTGGTAAATGGTCTTGATATTTTAATATTAGGTATGATTTTGGATGAATGTTTACACCACTGCTGAGAATTCGTATTTGTTATTTTTCAGAGCAGATGTTATTTTAGAGGTTAATTTATATTTGCCAGCTTTAGAGGTGTTTTTTTTCTAATTTACAGAACAAAATCTTATGTTTTGTCTGTTCTGTATTTTGACAGAAACGTTCCAAGCAACGGAAACTCCAGCAAAAGGCCTTAAGGAAGAGACAGCTGAAAGAGCAAAGACAGGCTCGTAAGGAAAGACTGAGTGGATTATTTCTTAATGAAGAAGTGCTGTCTTTAAAAGTGACTGAGGAGGACCATGAAGGAGATGTGGATGTTTTAATGTGACAGGGGTGAATTTATCAGTGTTCTTTCTAAGCCTTAAATGTATTATCCTTATTGTTTACATATGTTTCTTGACCAAATTTTGATTAGTATTAACAATACAAACCAGATCTTTTCTCAAGTGTAATTTTGCTAAGAAGGTCTAAGTATTGAGTAACTTCAGCTTTTTGAGACTAATTTTGCAACGAAGAATTCAGAAACTTACTTGTCTTCTGAAAAGCTGCTGAATAGATGTGATTTTAAAGAAATTTGAACTTGGCTAACATGCTAACTTACTTGCACGTAAGTCTAGGGGTACTTTTGGATGACACAAAGCATGCATTACTATGCTTCAGCTTTTTTAGGTTTTTTTCAGCTTTGAGTTAGTATTACACTTGACTTTTTCTGTCCTCCTTTTCTGTTATTAGGGAGATTGTTTAGCATGAGGAAAAATCTTTTGCTCTCTGGGGCTTTCTTCAGCCTTGCTCTTGGTTTGTACAAAATCCAAGTACTGTTGATACTTTTCTAAAAGTTTTGATTTAAATTAAACTACACAGAAAACAAGAAGCAGAGAATCTCTAATACAAATACCGCCTAAATAATGTAGTTCTTAGGAACCAACTAAAAATTAAAAAAAAAACCTCATAGTAATTGCAGACTTAGTCTTCAGAAGGTTATTTTGTTGCTCAGTATCTTAGGATTGTTACTAATGGTTCACCAATACATCCCTAGTATTTCTGTGAAAAGATTCTTATAAAAACACATTTATGAATTGAAAATACACTAACCTGCAATTAAGTTGTCAAGGACACTACTTAAAATAGTTAAAAACACTACTGGAAACAGAAGTGCAAACAAGTGGCACACAAATTCAGTGGTTTTCTTCCCCAGAAGCATATCTAAATATATTTAATTCATATTGTTGACAGGAGAACTTAATTAATGCAGCTGTACTTTTTAAATTGTATGTTTAGCTGAGGTTGTCTTCTGTGTGGGTTGTTGCACCATGACATGTATCAGAATTCTCCTTTTGTTGTCTATCAGCTTTTGAAATTTCTCATGATAAGAAAATTAGGTAAAATTGTGACTTTCAGGTAGGGAAGTAGTAGTAGTTTCAACCTTTTTCTTAACTCTGACAATCTTTAAGCTGATTTTAGTTTTTATCTTGGAACTACTTTTATAGAACTCCTTCCCCCATGGCTGAGATAAAAATGATAGTTCTAAATTTTAATGTGAAATTTAACAGTGTATAAAAGTGTTTTTGAGTTCTGAGTTTAGGAAATGATTTTTTTATTATGTTGATGCTTCCTTACTTTAATTTTGCTCTTGAATTAAGGAGTTTGACAGTTTAGTGTGGCCACAGGTGTCTGTAATTGCGGGATATAGCCCAATCCTACAGAATGCATGGTCAGCTTTAGGACTACTGACATTAATGTTCCATGCCCTGCACAGACTTACTAGCCCTGACAGCTGAAATATTTTTCTTTCAGAGGTGGCATTCCTTTTAGCCTTAAAATAAACTGACCAGTAAATTATCTGAACACTGGCCTCTGAAAGGGTTTTGATAAGAAATAAATGGGGTCCATAGTCAAACTAATGTGTTTGAACTTAGTGCTGCTCTACAACAGGTCCCCAGGCTTGACCACTGACTGACTAAAAGCCAGGTAATGTCATTTTAAGCTCAAGTTAGCTGTCCCATGTGGCCAGTTCTCTGTCCAATAACCACAAGTGTCTGTGACCTGTCAGTATTTGCTTGTACTGTGCTGTTGCTGATTGATGCCTCCCTCCTGTATAATCAATACTGAAAACTTCTTAACAGTATACACTTTACTGAGAATTTAGATTGACTTAAATCTGGAGCTTCATTTATATATCTTATATGGAAGATAAGATTCAATTGCTATCAATTTGGGTAATTTCAGGGTGTGGTTGTTAAACTCTTCCATGGTAATTGATGAATTCATCATGAAATAGTGTTCACCATGTGTACACTGGTGAATTCATCAGTGTTCACCATGTGTACACTGTCACAGTTCAGTACAACCTTTATTTTCTGCAGTGACTTTGAAATGTGATGGAATTTTTTTTTCTGAAGAAAAATGCACACTTTGTACTGTAGAGAATTGAAACTCTGAAGTGAATTGTAAGGAAGGTGCAATATCTCAGTGTAGTGGAGCATGAAAGTGTGTTCACTTTATTCTGTTTCAGCAGTTATTCAGAGTTTAAAATGCCTCAGGGTTTTGTTGAGAGAAGACCCCATCATTTTGATGAGGTACAGTTCATTCTGGCCACCTGTCTCCTAGCTTCCAGAGATCCTGAAGTGAGGGAGGATAGTATTTCCATCATAGTGTGAGCATGTAAATATAAATTATTCTAAGTGATTAGATGGGTCCAGATGCTCATCTGTTAGATGGACAAAAAGGTCCTGGGTGCCAGAATAGCTGATTGTGCTGTGTTGTCTCCAGCAGGTACTTCAGTCATGTGAGTGACAGTTAAAATGATAGAAGAGAGTGGATTTCCAGGGATTCCATGCTAATAATTTATAGCTCTGTGATCTCATAGATCCAGGATGCTCATAAGAATACAAAGAATACAAAACTCTAAATGTTCTGCTAAGGATGCAGAATAACATCTTGCTTACCTTGAATGTTCTTTGCCAAGTACTCAGAGATACAATGTTGTCTCTCCCTGATCTCAGAGAATCAGGCCTGAAGTCACTGTGGCATTCAGGAGTTCTCATATTCTCATATACTTCTACACATTTGGGTTTTTTTTCCTTTTGCTTTCTCATCCTCTGTAGTTGCAGTGACACACTCATTTTGTGGTGGGGGAAGGTTTTTTGTCAGATTCATGGTTTTCCCTGCAGCATGCTCAACATTTACTCAGGAAGACTCTGTCCGTGGTGGTTTTAAAAGACGTGTAGATGTGGCACCTAGACATGGTTTAGTGGTGGGCTTGGCAGTGTTAGATTTAGGGTTGATGATCCTAAAAGGACTTTTCCAATCTAAATCTGTTAATTTCCGTGAAATACCTGTGGTAGTAGTCAAACAGTGGCAATGTCAGTGAAATCTGATCTTGCTGATACAAGTTTTGGCCTTTGTGGCTATAGGTGTAACTACTGGGTTCTGATGAAGAGTAACAGACTGCTAAAATAATGCATCCTTATTGAGTTTTTTTCTTAAAAAAATAAATCAAAACTCTGCTTTTTATTAATGGAGAAAAAATGTGAAGCTTAAAAGCAATACAGAGACACACAGGAAAAAGCTCATGGTTACTTGGCTTCATGGTACTGAAACTGTCTGTAGGAACTTTGTACCCACTGCAGTGTGGATATAAACATTTTACACTCTGTAATGATAACAGTTTGCTTCCATGGTAACTTTTTCTCTAAAAAGGCTTAGAAGGAGCACTGAAAGTCTGATTGCAATAGGACTGTAAACAAGAGAGAACATTATTTTCTAATATGATTTTAAAGATGAGAAGAAAGCTGCCTGACAAACTTGGCTGATTTCTGTGTATCTAATGTCATCTTTTGTTAAAATGCCTATTTTTTTTAATCTGGGAAGCTCATAAAAAGATGGTTACAATGTGCTCAGTATGGGGTGCTTACTTGGAAGAGCAGGAAAAGTCTTTACAAGACTTTCCTGGGCTCAAATTTTAGTTCTCATATTGTGGTTTGAAACCTGTGAAGATCATTCTCTGGGGAGAAAACAAACCAACAACCTGCTTGAACTTACTTACATGCATTTACATCAGAGTGCATATACAACACAGAAAAATAAAAATGGCAATATTTCCTGTTTATCTATGCTGAATGGCCTGAAGCCATTTTTTTTCTCCTAACACTCCTTCAACTTTGAAATCAGTTGATGCATTGGTCTATAAATATTAATAAACCTGACTGTTTTGGGAGCTTTTAAAGTTCATTCATATAAGCCAGATTTTCATGGCAAATGTTGTTAGATTTATTGGTTTAATTTTCTTAAGTGTACTGATCTTGCAATTCTTGGGAACAGAAAAGTCAACAGTTGTCCATTTAAGGATTGCAAAGATTAGTTTATTAATCTAGCAAGAGCAAATCTATGTAATATTCAAAGTTTGTCTATTTTGACTGTTAACTCTGATGAATCATATTTGCATTCTCTCTCATCTGGCTAACTTTAAAACATTTCCAAATTACAAATAAATAGTCCAGTGTAAAAAAAATAAAATTGTAATATGAAAGCCTTGAATATAGTTAATAACCAAAGCAAGGGGAAGGTGGGGGGGTTGATTTTTTTTTCTTTATTTTTGTGGGGGGGAGAGAGGAGGGTATAGATTAGAGTATATGGTATTGCTTAAATTGAGGGGGTTTTTTTCCCAGGTTCTCTGCTAATTGTATTGCTAAAATGCACTTTTGTATAGAAAACCATTCTCTGTACATTCTGTATCTACTTTACACAATGTTTATAGAGATTTTTCTGAAGTTGTGAAGGATTTACTGAAAGCTCTGATGCTGTTGAATTTAAGTTTTCATTGTATTTGAAAATAGTTATGTGCATATTGAAGTACAGGTTGGAATTAAAATTAATGATATAGCAAAGATATTCTTATTAAATGATGTGGTGTCTTCTTCAGAGAAGGGGGGTTCTTATACAGGACCTGTGAAGTCACTCTTCAGGCAGAAAATATAAATTTCTGTCACTGCACAGGCAGAAAATGAAAATAAAGTGGCACATCTTACTTGTTCTTGATGGCAGAAAGGAAACTGGTCCCCCCTTAGCTAAGGGGGTTTGTTAACTGCAAAATCTGACAAGAATGGTTTCATAGGGAAGCAATTAATTGTTTTGAATTGTATAACCCAAGGTCATGTACTTAAAGCTGTCTGTCCTTTGTTTTGATTCCTGTGCCAGAGGTATTTTTTATATCTATGCTCAGCACCAGCAAGAACATGGCAGTCTTTGAACAGGCAAGAATGAGGACACTTGCCAGCTTGTAGAAGTTGTGTCCCTGAGCAAAATTTGCCTTCTGCAATACTGAAGTTTGAAGTGTAATATTGCAAAATCTCCTTTTCCCCTTTGGAGTCCAGTAAAAAAATCCTGAAAACCTGAGAAGAGGATGGCTGGCATAGGGATGTATTCCTCAGCATGCACAAAGTTTCCTGCAGCAGCTCAGGGATCTAAAACTGCCTTCTTTGTCTTGGCTATGGCTCATCAGACACTTCTGGGATTTGATTCTCATCAAACACTGACAGAAGTTAAAACTGACCAAGTGTTGCTATCCCAGTTTCTGTGGATGTCAGGGGATGGAGGACAGGGTGAAAATGCTGCGTATCACAGCAAGTCTTGTCAAACTGAGAGATCTTTACTTGTTGTGAACAGAACTGTGGAAGCTCTTGCTCTTGTGTTGCTCTGCCTCCACCTGAGCAGCCTGCTTGTGTGCTTTTTGTTTTCACCCAAAGGTGAGTGACAGTGTGGAATGTTTTGCAACAAAAACCAAATTGAAATGTTTCCAAGGACCTTGACCTACTGGGATGTTGGCTTGTTTTGAGGGCTGATGTTTCCTTGGACAGCACCCAGGAGCTGCAGGGAAGCTGATCCTCACTCTGACTCCCAGAATCTTCCCAGTCTGGCCTCTTGCAGCAGGTCATTATCAGGTACCAGCTGGGTCTGATCTCCTGGCAAGCCCTGCCTGTCACCAGGGTTACATGGGCACAGCCAGTGGTGTTAGGAATCTGTTATCAGCCATCCCTAAGCATTTCTTCATTTCTCTCTCAAGTGTAGCCAGTTTCACTGCATTGAGAAAGTCTCATTTGATGGCCAAACAAGGCACAAGCTGAATGAAGATTTCCATACTGGCAAAACCAATTGAAAAGTTTGCTTTACCTAATTGACAGGCGTATTGGCTATGGGCTTGCCATCCTTAACCCATTCTTACTACACTGGCCTGAACTGTACACTTCACCCAAACATTTTCCTGTGCAAAACTAGGAACTTTGGTTTCCTGAGATCCTTTGTATGTGTTCCTAAAGATCCCGTGCCCTACTGCGTAGAAAACTTCCTTTTTTCACCTCCTTCTGGAACATTCATCCATTGCAAATCATTTCTCTAGTGTTGAAATCAAATATAAATATAAATCCAAATCTACATTTCTGTTCTGAAATCTCATTTCATGCTCTTTCCTTCATGCTGCAGTGACTTACACCTGGCAGCATCACTGGTGTTAGGACTTATTTCTGATAATGTAGAACACATTCCTGAAGCTAAAGCATGGTAATTAATGAGAGTCTTTCTGATCCTACTTCAGTGGGAGTGGGAGTAGTATTGCTGCTAAGCTTTTTGAAGCTGGAGGATTTATATTGCAGTGGCTGATTCTCACCACAGGTACCTCAGCCCGTCTGTTGTCACCAGGGGGAGCACCGTGGTCATTTACTGGATTTTAAACTAGAGATGTTAATGTTGCTTTGCTACAAATGCTTTCCTTTATTTTCTGTTACATCCTGGTGAAAGATGTTTGCTTCTCCTCTCATGCTGTTTTTGGAGTAGGGATCTGTCTCTTAAGGGTCAGTTTTACCACAACAACATTTCCCGTGACTAAGGGAAAAGTTAGCTTTTTCTATTCAGGATGATTGCTAATTCTTGTTTCATCTTGCTTATTGCAACTGAAAGGTGGAAGTACACTCCTGTTTAGTGTTATGTATGCACTGCTTTGCTGTTTAAATTCCCTGATTTCTGTTCTGAGTTCAGACTTCCTCACTGGGGGCTGAGCATTTTGCAGTTGAAAATATCAGGTGATGATAGAAAACAAGCAGCCAGCTTGTGATGTGCTGAGTCTCATAAAGTACATAGCTGTCAGTCCCTGGGAGGCACTGCAGAAAAGATGTACCTTGACTAGCTTTATTTTTTTTAAATAACCTCTGAATTGGGCTTCTTTTGGAGCAAAGTAAAGTACTGCTTCAAAGGGAGCTTTTCTGTAGTGTTTCTTTTTCTCTCTTTGCTCATCTGACAGTTATTGCTACCTTTCAAAAAGCTTACTAACACATGTAACTGCAGAGAACATGTGAGGAGTTCTCCCTGGTATCTTGGGTTCATTCTTGGAAGTCAAGCTTTTAATGGTTCTGTGCAGAACTAGGAGGGCTTTGAGCACTTCTGTGTGATTGCACAGCCACCCTCTGTTGTGTCATTAGCTGTCATAAAACAGCAGCAGATTCTAAAGTCTTCAACTGTAGGATATTTCCCTTAGGGAAGATGTGTTCTCAAATAATCTTGAAAGGAGGGAATAAAGTTTTAAATCATAATCACAGAGTAAAGAGATTTAAAATGTGGCAGATAGTTGTTTATATCTACTTAGCTTTTTTTTCTTGACACCTAGTTCCTGTCTACACCTCCTAAGAGCAGTAAGCTGTGAGTACAACATGGCAGTTTATTGCAGGAGTTGCTGAAATAGTTTTAATTAATCATAGACCATCCTTGTTATTTAGGTAATTCTCATTTCATGGTATTTGTTTCCTTCCTTATTAGTTTAAAAGTTTATTTAGTCCTTGCTTTCTTTGTTCAGTGTAGAAATAAACAATTTGTCACAGGGTTTTGTTTTACTTTCCATTGTGCCTAGTAGAAGCAAATGAAGAAATTAGTTCACTTTAATAACTGGTCAATTTGCAGGTACGGACAGCACCTAAACATAGTTTAGATAATTTTGTAGGTTTCATGTCTCCTGTGTTGCAGATGTATATAAAGATGCAGTGCAGCAGTTGTGATCTTGAGGGGCACTGGAGGAGTACAAGAACTGTGGTGATGGGCTCATGCTTTGAGCAATAAATGCTCCTCATGCAGGGCAGGTTTGTGCGTGTCCAGAGATTTTGTTCTGGATCTTGTTCCAAAGCCAAGCACAGTGGTGTGTTCAGTACCTGGCTGGTACTTTCTGGCAAGAGCAGTGTCAGTGCTTAGCAGTTACTGCACATTCTTCTTGCTTAGGATCTCACAACTCCTGGGTGATTCCACTTGGCAACTCCTCTCTGCTTTTCTAGAGCACAGACCACCTCTGTATCCCATCTCTTTGTTACTGAACAAAGCAAAACCATTGTGGAGGGTCTACAAACTCGAGATTATGGTGCTGAGTGACTTTCACTACAGATTCAGAAGTATTTTTATTATATTCAACTAATGACTCCCTGCTGCAAGGATAATTGAACATTAAAGTTCATCAGGTTGTCATGTATTTATTTCATGTTCTTTAAAGCATGTTTGATATTCAGCCAGCTCTGCTTTGGAATAGTCCCTCTCTAGGGTAGTTCAGAAGACCAGGGCCTATCATGTCTAGGACTGGTACAACCTTTTGCTCTTAGTAGATGGAAATGATCACTTCAGTGACAATTTGTATTGACTAATTTGGTAGGCAGATAAAAAAATACATGAGTTTAGGTGAGTATTTAATTTTATTAAACTCAAGGTGCTAGCAAGCCTTTATGAAGTTGGAAAGAATTTTTTTTCTGCTTAATTTTTAAATAAGGTGAGTTTATTTACCAAATAGAAAGTATTCACAATGTGTGTTTGACTTATAAACATGTTGTTCCACAAATGCATGCACTTCCTCCTGAAACAATTTAGGTCGTAAAACTGTTTGTAGAAGTTACAAATGTTAGCCAAGCAAAAATGAAGCAGTCTGAAATCTTAGTACAAACCCATTTGTGGACTGATAAACCCATTTGTAGACTGATAAAATGAGTGTAATTTATGGTCCAGATACCTTACTGGCATATGTATTAAAGTTTGGGGATATGTCTATTTTTCTTAGTATTGCATTAGCTGTAATTTCTATGTAATGCTTCAATTCATTTATATATTTGCACAACAGACTGTCAGATAAAAAAGTGCCAAAATGTGTATAAGGAGGTCATCACTTTAGCTTAATTGCACACAAATTTCCTGCAGACTCTGATGCTTAAGACCAATAATGAGACTGCTACAGCTAGAATAAACGCATTAGCCTATAAATTTAGAGCTTCTACCTGCTTTGTGAAGGGAGAATCATCTCTAAATGAGCCTAGTAACATGGATTTGTGATTAATCATTTTACTTGGTGACTCATCTATGATCACAGTACAACAAAAATGTCATGTTTGCTTAGTGGCATTAGCACAATTTATCTTCTCTACATTCAGAGAATTGCCTTGTTGTCAATGTGGGACTGGGAATACAGCTGAGGAGTACTTTTGTTAAAGGACTTCTGATGTCACTTTATCTAAAGCAGAGTATAAACAAACAAACAAAAATTTTACAACTGCTCCTTTCCATGAAATGTAATTATTCTACTTGGTCAGACCAAATAATTTGCAGTAATTATCTTGAATCTGTAAAACAAAACTAATTTAACCTTGAGAACGGGTATTATTCAAGTTGTGTCTGAATTTTTCTTTTTAAGGCCATCCCTGCAAGTTATCTCAGTTTTTGAGACAGCTTTGCTTTCCTTGTTGCAGAGTAAACCCTGCTCATTACTAGAATGCTCAGGGCCCGTGGATTTGTGGATGTCAGGTTTGCATAGGTGTTGTCTAACCGAGTCTTTCTTGACCTTCCAACATTCCTCCACCCTGGTTTCCTGAGTCAGAGATTCCTGAGGGTTGGTCTAGTCAGTGAAGACAATGCAAAGGTGATAAAATGATTCACTGTGAGTATCAAAACCCAACACCCTGAGAGGAAACTTTGGTTTAAAGAGGAGAATGTACAAGCAGAAACTTTGGTGAGAATGAAGAATTCACACCTGCCCTGTATTGTCTGCTCAGTGTCTAAAAAGTCCAAGTTAAATCTCTGCACTAGGAATTGGGTTGAAAAAAAAATCTTTAATACTTGCATGTATGCATAAATATAGCTGGTCTCTGGTTATGCATTTTACAGCTTCAGGGTTTCTTGTGACCATAGAAGCTGAAAGTTATCTTTACAGGAGGAGACACAGTCCTGCAATTTCATAATGGCATCAGTGAAGCTTTAAAAAACCACTACCTACAGTGAATGCTTGCAAGCTTGGAAAATACATCTGGAGAAGGGCACAGCTGTGTGATAAAATCTGAATTTAAAGAGGAGCCAGGGGCTTGTTGCTGCTCCCATGAGAGTGTTGGTTTTTTTCCCTCACCTTTACAACAGAGCCTGCTGCCTCTGTGCTGTTCGGTGGTGATCGATGTGAACATGCTGGAACTGTTTGCATGGAATGATCTGAATCATTCAACCTAATATTCATTTGTTTGACTAAAGCCTCTTTAGAGCCACTTGTGATCTGATGACTAACATGGCACAAAGATGCTAATGCTCAGTGTATACATAAATCATTAACTACTTAATTTGGATTTGGAAACCTGAGGCAACAGAATGCTCCATGGAGAAACAGCTATATTTATCTCTCCATCCTGAACCACCTGTCTCCAGAGACTTGGAATGCATTAGAAAAATTAATGTAGTGACTGAACTAAATCTAGATCCTCTATTCCAGAAGAAAGCAGCATTTTTTGCAACTAGAAATGCATGGAAATCTAGGATCTGTTCTGCTGAGACAAGAAAAATTAACTTGAGCAGTACTGCCAGAAAAAAGTAAGAATTGAGAAGAAACTGAGCCCAGCTATAATTTTTTAAAATGTATTTTTGGAGGTGGTCTAGGTAAGAGTATTTGTGTGAGAGGAAAAGGAGTTTTGGTCCCTCTTTAACTCCACAGAATAGAATTTAAAGTCTTACTTTAAAGTAAGACCTTAAAGTGCCACTTCAGCAGTATTTTAGCCCATTCCTGAAGGCATATTTAACTACATTTCTTTGGTGAAGAAGTTTGGCACTGACAGGGAAAGTGTATCTTCCAAACTGATAAACTCTCATGCTGGATGCAAGTGATGTGAACAATTTTCTGCCATTGAGGTTCCTCTTCTTGTCACTCTTGTCTTGTTCCTTCCTCCTGGTTAGTTAATGAGCTGTGTGCCCCTGACTAAAATACCATGAAGAATATTATTGATAATGGAGCCTAATGGAACATGCGACTCTGTGCTGCTGCAAGGCACTAAGCTCCAAACTGCATAGAGGGAAATTTTGAGACTAGTTGTATTTTTAGATACAAATTGACAGTGAGAGACATTTCATAGTATCAGTGAAAGAATTCCATTCTCTGAAGCTTTTGTTTATCTTGTGTTAAACAGGTTAGAGACTTGTATCTAAGTATGCATAGAGCAGCAAAGCTGCTTCTGTACCAAAGCAAATTGATCCTGTGTTCATTCCTATAAGTCCAAGATGTGTTACTGCCCAGTTCTTAGAGAAGAAAACACAATGCTCTGAGCTAACCTGGATTCTGACACATGTTGAAAGGGAAGCAGGACCTTCCAACATTCTTCTTGACTTAATAATTTTGCTCCTTTAATGATTTTACTCCTTCTTTAATACTACACTGCTTCCAGATTGGACCTTTTTTCTTCATTTGAGTTTTAATTTGATCCTCTTGATCCTCCTTTTTGTGTAAAAGTATGGTAAATGAGAATCTACAGGCATGTTGTTTTTTTTTTAATTTGAGACATGTTGTCACTCTGTTTTGTTAATGCTGTGTTTTCAGAAACAAGGATTTTGTTTGCTATTTCAATAGAATGTTGTTTACCTGAGTGAAAAGCTCAGCCCCCCAAATCTGAATGTTAGACACATATTTTATTTAGTAAAGCAGACATTAAAATAATTATTTTATTTTTAACATCAGATGCCCTGCCTTATTCCTAGAAAATCATTACTTAAATATTTAAGGCAGATTCTCTCAAAGGTTTGATATGTCCTAGATAAAATGTTTGCTTCAACTTTAAATATATAACATCTAAACTCTACTCCTCTAGAAACTTACGGTACTATACATTTGGAAAAGTGATATGTAAATAAAAAAAATGTTGAAGGGCAAACAAGAATTATCACATGCTTTAGAGAAATCAAAGTCCCTTCAATATAAGGATTTACCAATATGCTTTTATTTAGCTTAAAATCTGGAAAGTCAAGCTTAAGGAGCAAGTCAATGTTCTCACAAGGACTTGTTTTACTTTATGATATAAAACTTGGAGATTACTTGTCAGTTACATTAGTTTATAATGTCTGTTTTTACAGTGAATTATATATACACTTAAGAAGAAATAGTTCTTTTCCAGGGATAGCATTTTAATTCTATTTCAAATATTGAGTGAAGAAAGCTCCAAAGAACAAGTACAATAAACCTTTGATACGTTCAGGACTGTAATATAAGGGTTGGGGTTTTTTTGTTTTTTAGAGTTGCTAATAGCAACTTATGTGGCGAACATAAGTACAGCAATTTAAAAGGACACTGTGGTAATGTGAATTTCTTCAAGTAGTTAAATACTAATGTCTTTCACCACATCAATGTCAGCTCTGCTCCCAGTCAAAAAGCTAAGGACAAATGAACTTACCATTTCCATTTGCTTTTTTGAATTGAAAGGTTTTCAGAACACTGACAATAGCCAGTCTAGTCTGTAATTTTTACTTGATTTATTTGAATTAGTGAAATCTTCAGTAAATACATCTGGGTACACTTCTTAAATATTTCCCCAGAGAGATTAAACATCTATTTACTTTAACTCCACAAGTGCTCACAGACTTTTAATTGCAGTGCTTGACAAACTCCTCAAGAAAGGAGAAGTGAAGAAAGAGGAAGAGAAGGTCACTGCTGTGGAGAGCTGCTGCCCTGAGTGGGAGCACTGGCTACCGTGCTCCACCTGCTCATCTGAATGCCAGGCAAGTGTGTTTGTGTGGTAGGAAGTGTAGCTGAATTATTTACACCACAGGTTTCTTTTGTACCTATTGACCAGGAGGATCAATAGGTTCTGAAAAACTTGCCTTTCTGTATGGTGTTCCTAGCTGCTTGCTGCCTCTGTGTGCACCTAAGGGTGACTGCACTCATGTTCTCCACCTTCATCTGTATTTGAGATGACTGGTTAATAGAAAAATGTTTAAAGCAAAATATTAAATGGGAGTCCCATGTTAGTGTCGACGTAGATCAGACCTGTCAGAAGAGCTTGGCAATAAAATTGAGTAATTGCAATGTACATCCTTGAGGTGGAGTTCTACCCATGTTAAAATCAATGTCAACAGTTTAGTTGATTTTAGCCTTGGGTTTATTTGCTCTTTGCTACTGGTAACCATGGTATGGCATGCATGGTTCTTAAAGAAGAATACGTGCTGTTGTCTTAGCTTGAGGCTTTATTGCAAAGGCTGTGGAAGTTGACAACAGGATTTTTCCTACCTACAGCAAAGTTTGGACTTGGTAATGTTGAAATGGATATAAAAGGCTTGTGCTCTGTCCTCCTTCACCTCTGTAGAATCCCTCACTAACTCTCTCTAAGCCATCCTGCTTGAAATGGCAGAGACAAATTCAAGTTATCTCCCACCACTGGCACTGCTGCCCTCTCAAAGATAATTCCACAGGTCAAATGTCTTGGAATGACCCAGAAGTATTTTTTAGAGTCCAGCTTTAATTCTCTGTTTCCTTCCATTGCTGCTTCTGTTGTCCCAGGAATTCTCCCTTTAAAGAAGTGGTATCCTGTCTGCCTGTTCCCTGGTAAACTCAGCAACACAAGTAAAGAAAGTGAGACACACAAAAGATGCCTTTTGAAACAGAAACAAATTGCTTAAGAAAGAATTCTTGCAGACTGGAGACTTCTCTATCAATGCCTCTTGTGCAATGCTCTCTGCCTGGTTTTTGGAGGCATATTTACAGGCTGGATTCAAGGAGTGAGGAGCTGGCCTTGCTGATTCAGTGCACCAGTGTAATTGTCCTTGAGACATTGCTTGGCTGCCATAGGCTCAGAATTGCCTTCGTGCAGCCTTTCAGTGTTTCTAAACAAATCTGAGCTTAACTGTATCTGGGAGCCTTACAAAGGAAAAGGTATGGTCAGTATTTTAAAATATATATGAATTTTCTGGTATAATTAGGTGGAATATGGATATAGCATTAGAAGTTCAATTAAAAGCATGTCGATAAAAGGCAGTTGTGTGCTACATAAAAGATTCTTTTGTTGAGAACTGGCCTGAGTTACGACTGTTTTATACACATTAATTTGCTTTGTACATACAGAATGGAGCTGATTGAACAGCATGATTGTCTGATGAGAGCTGAAAAGCAGCACTTGCTGTAGGTAATTTAAATTGAGCCCTATTATCATTTACGGATTTATTCTGCTTAGAATCAATAAGATGAAAAAGGGTCTGAAAGCTTTACACTAATGCTAATCACTTCTGGGTCAGTAACTCCTTGTGTTTAAGTTATGCATTTCTTCCCTGTATTCACAGAACTACTTGGAAAGTGAAATATTTTAAATATCTTCCACTGAAGAGAATCTTCCCACTTCTACTTCACAGAGCATTCAGCATTGATAAATATTTTGTTGTACTGACAAAGTTCCCTGAGAGGGAAGTGACACCAGCCAAATGAACAAAAGAGGTGCTCTGGAATAAAGCTCAGCACAGAATGCCCTGAAAATTTTGTTATAAAGCAGCATTCTTGGTGGCTGGAGATTCAACTTGACCCTAGGATGCAGAGCAAAGCTGGGTTTGGGTAGCTGCAGTGATTTAACTTTCTGTTACAGGAAAAAATTTATTCCTGGATAATTTATCTTTTCATTTTAGAGAGGTATCACCAGGCCCAAGACAAAAGAGAAAACCCAAGAGAGGTGAGAACCATGAGTCTCTCCCATGAGCAAACAGTCCTCCCAAAACTGCCATGGTGTGGGTCATTTTAGTTCATGGGTGTAGTCCTTCAAGGATAAGCTGCTCTAGTTTGGAATCAAGAGCTCTCTTTCTCTGGAAGCAGGAGTTCTCTCTCTCTATTTGAGTTTCCCACTAGATTACAGCTTTTCAGCATGCACCCACTCCAGTGTGAGCAGCTTTGCTCACGGGCTGTGAGTGGCTCTCTGCATCCCCCCATGGACTTCATGGATTACAGGGACAGTTTGTTGTGTTATATCCTCACCACAGCTTGCAGAAGAATCTCTCTTTGGAGCACCTCCTCCCCTCCTTCCTTTCACCAAGTGAAAGTGTCGCCATGTTGTTCTCCTCACGTGTCCTCACCTTTTCCTTTTCTCTGACTCAGAAGAAAATTGTTGTCCATAGGTTCTTTTGTTCTCAAATTCTATCAATTAGAAAGTTCTTATAGGGTTTTGCAGCACTGAAAGGTTTATTTCGTTCGGGCTCCGTATTGGGGATTCGCTCACCATGCTGAGGGATGGCCCTGGCCCCTCCCCACCCCTTGGAAGAGCTGTGTGTGATTGTTTTCCTCTCTTAAATTTGTCCTTATGGAGGTGTGACCAGCTTCTCTAGCTGGGCCAGCACCATGTCCATCTTCAGAGCCATCAGGGATTGGCTTTGAGCAGCTTCTCTAAGAAGCTGCCTCTGTGGCTTTCACTGCCCCTGCCAAAAAACCAGGCTGTGTTAAACCAACACAACAACTTGTTTTCTGGGATATGTAACTTGTTTTCTACTATCCTGTTAGCAAAAGGACAAACCTTTCCCAGAGTTCTTCTTGATGAGCAAAAGTGGTAGAAAGGAGCAGAAGTGATCAGAGGCCTATAAGGCCCTTATTCCATAAGATTTTTCTTATCCTCTACAGGAGCTGATTGCCAAATCTTTGTTGTTTCATCAACCAAGTGGCTTTCTCTCCTTCTGCTCACTTTCTCCAAATACCTGAGAGTACTACTTTATAGGCTTAACTTTTTTTTAAAGTGTTTTAAAAAACACATGATAAACTTTCCTCATATTAAAATGGGCTGGAGCAGCTAATAGAATCTCTTGTAGTAAATAGCTATAAAAACATCAAAGGTTTTGGTAACTGTTAGCTATATATTTTGTAATGCCTATTGTATTTCCATTTTGTTAGTTCTATTTAAAGAGCAGTATTATCATGCCCCATTTCCTGTAAGATTGTTCTATTTGTCTGCTCTACAGGAGGTAGGAGATCTTAGGTCCAAAAGAAATTATCTCTCAGTAAATTACTCCTAACTCCATTACGGAATACTAAGTACTTTCCCCTTACTGTGTGAGCAGCTTGAAGAGATAACACTGCAATTTATTTATTTGTTTTGTCCCACATATATAGGTGACACACGAACTCATCTGAGCAGAGACAGTGATAACTGACAGGTACATTAGATCAGACACATATAGCAAAGTTTACTTTGATTATGTAGTAAGTGTCAAGATGTACAGTAGCTGATGTCAGTTTGATCTCCCTTATAGCATATAATGGCTTGTCTTTTTCATGGTTGAATGGACACTAATTTTTGTCTAATAAGTAAGCTATCAGTTGAGTGTTTTAGAGAGCAGACAGTTTTTTATCCTTCTGAAAGGGAAACCATTCGTGAAATTATTTCAAAATTTGTTTGGATTGCTTGTTGTATTCATTTCTCTCCTTCCAAAGTCGCCTGTTTACTCAAAGGTACTAAAGGTACAATATTTTCTAAAGACCTGCTGTGATTCCGTTGCATTGTGTATGAGACCTTTCCATATTGAAATAGTAGCAAAGAACAGAATATTTTCTGTCTGTTTTGCTGTATAGCTGCCAAACTGCAAAGTCTGTATGTATCACCTTCTAAATTTTAAAGGGAGACAAGCAACAATGTCCTGACATTACAATCCCCATCGTTCTCCCCTGTAGATAATGCAGGAATTATCTAAGACTGTAATTTTGTAGGTTTGTTTTATTGTTATTGTGCAGCCATGATTTCAGTTGAGTTGTGTTTATGAAAATAGCTTTTCAAAATGTGTTTTGCAAGGCATATTAACTCATTAATGATGGACTTACACAAAACTGAAAAAAGCAGACCCTCAAAATTACAACTGGCAAGCTGTGGAAGTGAAGGGTAATATTCTGAGGTGTCTAGCATGGCTTAGCTTCCTGGCACAGGCCAGTTCAGGGGGAAAAAGATATTTAAAGCAAAAAGTAATTTCTAAATTTTGGGGGAAATGCCGCTTAAAACCCCAACATTCCGGCTACTATAAGTATGACAGAAATTTTTAACATCCCTAAACCCTGTGCTGTTCACAGTATACATCAGTGGGACCAGAAAGTCTCAGTTCAGCATGGTTGGATCTTCTCATTGAGCTGGTTTAGCTCTAATTCAGGTGATGTGTGGCTCTCATTCCATGGGCTGCTGAGGCCTTTGTTGCCCTGTATGCATGGAGCTAGGTGTTTTCTTGTTCTTGTTCATTCATTTGCTTTTCAGTCTAGAAGTAGATCTTTTTTTTAAGTCATTCCTAATGTAGAGGAAGATTCGGTAAGAAACACTTGACTGGGTGCCAGGAAGTGAACAGGGACCATCTAGTCAAAAACAGGGTGTGAATAACTAGTTTTTAAGTAGTAACTGTGGGGATTTTGAAGGTGCTTTTAGATTTGCTGCAATAATCAAAATTTCTTTCACTGCCAGGTATGTTTTCCCTAGACATGCATGTCTAAGAAACAAACTGGGGTTTTTGGATGGCCTTCCCTGCGTTTTATTTCTCTGACCAAAGTGCCCTTCCACAAGCAAAACTGCTGAACACTTCAGTGTTAAGGCTGTGGATAATTTCAAATATTTGACACGAGCATAGCCATGCATTTTTGTCTTGGGAACAGTTAGTTTTGAAAATATTTGAAATGGCACCTTCATAAGGTAGAATTCTGTAAGAGTCAATAGTAATGGCCATGCCAGTGCGAGAAATAATAAATGAGGTTCTCTGCTGCCTTCTCTTAGACTCAGGATGAGAAATTGAAATGCAGATTGGGATCTTTTTAAACTGACAATTTTGTGAATGCTCTACTAATGCTTGGTGCTGCTTTTTTTTTTTTTTTCTTCAAGGCTGTGTCTTGGCAGTCCTTAGTACTTGCCATCCACCCTTCTTGGGGAAGGTTATTTGTTTTACAGCCAGGGCTGAGCTTAGAGATCATCACAGTCCCAAAGCAGAAACCCTGCTGTTGAGCTGGGAAGCAAGTAAGAATCTCCCCCATTTGCTCCTGTGTTCTGCAAACATAGCCCCCTCACTGTTTTGCTTTCTCTTTGCTCAGCTCTGTACAAAGAAGCTGAGTGTACACAGTGCCAAACATCACCTGAAAACTTTATTGCTGCTGTCAGCAACTTCTCTACTAGTTCAGTTTGAGAGAGCACAAACAGAGGTAACACTGAGATGTTCTGATAACTTACTGATGAGAGTGTCTCCAGGCTCTTCTCATACATTAACATTTCAGCCTGCTTCACTTCTCTTCCTATATTCACTTTGGGATATATAGAAAATAAGGCTATAATAATGCTGTCCTTTCTTGTCTTCTTTCACAAACATTAATCCCGTGATTTTTTATCAGTACAAAATAACCCTGGAGATAGGGCAGTCTGTGGATCAGCTTCTATGAAACTAGAAAACTGAAATTATTGTGTTTAATTGTGTGTGAAAGTCAACTTTTGTCAAAATCTCTAGCTGTGACTGGGTGCTTACAAAATGCAATGTATTCTTTTCTTTAGCAGATCCCTTAAATACATTTCACTAGCAACCCTTTTGAACCAGATGAAACTGTAATTCAGGCTGTCTTGTTTGCTTCTGCTTTAGTTCACAATAATGTCACTATGCTGCTCACACCAAAGGCTGAAGTTTTTATCTGTAACATCAGATATTTTGTCCTAGTTCTTCTGCAGGTCATTTCTGATGAGATAGTTTTTATAAAATAAAGAAACCCAACCAACAACCCAACCAAACCAAATCAACAATCCTCCATCCAGTTATATTTTTAATGTAAAAGTTTTGTTACTCAACCAGTGTGACTTTGCAAGATCATCCCAATCTTCCAGTGGCTTCCCAGCAGCCAGCACAGAGCAATTCTCCAGCTGAAGTATAGGAAACATTGCTGCAGCCAAAAAATGAAGTTAATAGAGAATATGATCTTTCCAGGTTTTCCTCCCATTTTTGGGTAAACTCAGTAGTTAATTGGTAAGGGCAGTGTGACCAGAGGCTGAGGAGAAGACAAACAGCTGCTGCGAAGTCATGCCTGAGCTGCCTTGTGCTGTGGCTCCTCCACCTGCAGCAAGGACAGCCCTGTTCTCAGGCCTGGATAGGGCATGAGGGATATCCAAAATCAGGGCAGGGTGTGACACAACCCACTAGCTCAATTTCTTTAGAGTCCATGTGTAGAACTGTGTCATAGAAAGGGGACCAGGATACCAGGTGGTTCATCACCAGTCCAATTTATTCAAGAAAGCATCAAACACTTATACAGCAAATAATAAGCTTATGAATATTCTGTAAGCCAAGCAAGCTATTGGTTAAACTATACCATGAACTCTTCCTCATTCCTTAGGGGTTACACCTCTCTTTTCTCATGTCTCTTTCACTATTTGTTATCCTACTACAGAACTGCTTGACTATAAGGTGAACAGAAGGGCCCTGTCCTTAGCTGCCTTTTGTGTCTTTTGGGTGGCAGTGCAGCTGCAGTAAGTGAAGTACAGATGTGTGTGCATTATCACAGGCATTTCCCACATGTGCTCTCATACAGCTTCCTGGGAAGCCATAGGTCAGACATTTGCTGTTAGGTAATTATATTGCTAGGGACACTCTGTGCACAATCTCTTCCTCCCTCCCTGCTTTTTCTTATCTTTTGGCAGTATAGGTTTTATCTGGTGATCCCTGGTGTTTTATGACAATAATATCAAAAAGGGGAATAAAAGATTCTGCTTTGAGGAAAAACATCTGAAGTTTGGGGATGTTTCTCCCTTACATTCCCTTTTCTTTGATTTCAGGCATCTTTCACGGGATGAACAAGCAGAGCAAAACTACTACCTGGCTGGAGGAGAGAAATCCTAATTTACCTGGTTTAGCTTAAATTCAGCAGATCTCTGTTTCCAAATGGCAGTGCATTGTACTTACTGCTCAAGCTAAGGAAAAAAGTAACATCCCACTCTGTGGTTGGCAAATTTGCAGCAATGACCCCATTGAAAGCTGGTGGCTTACATCTCATATAACCTGAAATAAAGGAGTCACTCACACATTCATAATCAATACAATTACTTCTACTTTACATGAATTAAGTAATTTGTATGGCATTACTGTTTGGGGCATTTGTATCCCTATTCAGAGCACTTCTTCAGTATTTCAGTCCCACTGATGGTAAAGGCAGGTGCATGCCAGTTACCCACAAAACCAAGGCAAAGCTCTATGGGGAAGGTCTTTTATGTCCATCTAGATTTGAATTTGTAGTCCCTTTCCAATTACTGTGCTAATTGTTTAAGAGATTGCTAGACTAAAAAAGTTTTTAATCACTAATCTGTTTTTGAAAGGAACTTATGGGCTCAAAACCTGAACTACATACTTCTTAAATTAATTTTCTTCATGAATACTTCCTTCTCAATACAGATTTGTGAGTCAGAACACCCTACTGTGCTTGTTTCTTTGTCTTTTCTTCAAACACCTGGCCTATTATTCTCCTTTTTTTTTTTGCCCCAACAAAATCATTCACTCTTTGTAGGCAAGGTTCTGATGATATAATGTCACTGGAAATACAGAAATTTATCCAACATGCTCTGGCACCATAAATGAACTTGAACCAGAGAACAAACGGAAAAAATTTGACAATTTAGCCAAATGTGAGTCCTCCAATAGAAATATTTATCAGTGTTTTCTGAAGAGATACTAATATGCTTGCAGGATCTCCCAGCAAAGCACCTCAAAATGTGATGTGGAGGGGAAAGTCAAGAGGTTTAATTTGAAGAGAGAAGTTTTTTCCTCAGTAGTTGTAGACGATGGCTGGGTTGGGATTGTATTCAAATTTCTCTGTGGCTTTGGAAATCCTCCCATATATTTTTGCTTTCAGGAAAATCAGATAAACCCAATAAAACAACCAGGGCTTCAGGCCTGCCTCCGTTGAAATCTGTGCCAGGAAACAATCTTGATGTCACCCAGAGAAGATTTAGGCTGTAACCTTTCTTTATTCAGAAGAGAGGCATAGGGACATATCCTGCAGTCTCAATCCAGGTCAGTGCAGGCTTTGCCTAAATTAGAACTAAATAATTTATTGCACAAGGCAAGATAAAATGTCAGGAAATAATTGCAATGTTTAGTGTGAGACACACTCTGTAAAATGGCTTGTTCAGGATGTGGGAGGCTGCAGACCCATTGCCCTGAGAAAGACTAGGAGAGCAAATGTCCCTGCTGGATTAATAGCAAATAGTTGAGCCCATGTGCAGCTATGAAACCAGACTGAAGGTTTTTCAGCTCTCCAAAATTTTTTGGAATGTAATTTTAGTACTATATCCATAAAAGCTGGTAATTAAGCCTCTTTATTTAAAATTTAAACAAATTGAATAAATAAGCCTTCTTCCCTTGGTGTGATATTTCATTTTAAGGTAGTTATAATTAACACATAATACGTTCTGAGTTTTGATTATGAGCACTCTGTGGTTCCTAAGCTGATTTCAAGTGTTGCTCTGCATGTTTATTTTCATAATACCATTAGCTCTCACAGCTGGATTTCAAGTCACAGGAAAGAATGGACATTTCTTGGAAGGACTTGTTAGAGCAGAAAAAACGAAATCACCTTAAAGAAAAACTCTTAATTTCAAAGTAAACCCAGATGAAACATCACAAAGCTATGTTCTCTAGCTGTACCCATTGGGAACTGCTGATGATTGCAGACAATGTCTTCTGCCCAGATGGCACAGGGCTGACAGCTTCTCCTTAAGCAGGAACAAAACAGGCAATGCACTTACCTTTGCTGTTCTGCCATCTGTCAAACTGGGCACGGTAGGTTGAAGCTGCAGAGCCATGCAGGAGTGTACAGCAAAGGAGACAGTCCTGGCCTCAGTGTGGCACTGGGAAGAGTTCACAGCTGGCAGGGAGTGGTGCCCAGCAGGCTGTGCTCTCAGCAGGAGAGGAGGATGGCTTGGAGAAGCGTGCCCTCATGTAAGGAGAACGAGGACAGAGCAGCACCCAGACTGGCAAGGCCTGGGAGCCAGCCCTGCTGTCCAACCCTGCAGTTCCCAGGCTGGTGCTGAAGTGGCTCAGTGTGCTGGGTGGAGGGAGCAGCTCCCAGCTCTGGCAGGAGCTGTCATGCACATGAGTGGAGTTACTTGCCTCTGTGTGTTTCATTGCTGTCCCTGAAATTATTTCTAACCATAACTATTGGAAAAGCTTTGTTGATAGATAAATGTTATCTCTGATGTAACTGCTGAAATTTAGCTTGTGAATTTGATTCCCCCATACCTGAGTGAGATAGGCCCTCTGGTCAGTGATGAAGATTTTGTTGATAACATAGGACCTACTATTTAATGCAATGTATTACATCAGCCTTCAGCTCTTATTTTTCACATGCTGCTTCGGTAACTTGTCTACAAATATAAAAAGCCTGGGCAAAAATACCCAGGTTTTATTATTATTGAAGACTTCTTTTCTTAATGACTTATGGCAAAGGCAGGACAGGTTCGGCTACTTTAATTGAAACAGTGAGTCTCCTTTCCTGCAGAACCTCTGCATTGCAAGAGAGAGACACTTGTGGCAAGGAACGATACCACAGAAGCTTGCACAGAACAGGAGTTGTGTAATGACAGTTTTCAAGGCTTTAACCTACTTAAAAGGTTTATTTGGAACAAACTCAACACTTGAGTGTTGTGCTGCCAGTTGGCAGCCTGGGCCATGAGAGTGGACTGGTGGAAGCAAATAGCTCTTGTGGGAGAAACACACTCAAACTTTGTGTGAGAGTTCCTGCTTGCTTCACTTCCGCAGCCTCCTGCTGCTTGACTCACAGTGCAGCCCTGCTCTAACTCCAGCAGGGAGCTGGCTCTTCCCAGCAGCTGAGATACCACCATCTCCTCCTGCCTGTGCTCCCAGTGAGGTCTATGAACCCAACAGAAATACTTCCACTCTAGTGGAAAGTGATGAGTATTTGTCTTTGACCCAGCAAACTTCCTTCTGTGTCCTAGAGCTAAGTACAAGCTTGGTGCAGTCTCCAGAAGCAGCAGTGATGTAGTTGGTGCTCTGCACCTCAAACTCTAGCTGAGAACTCAACTGTGCAGTCTTAAGAGTAGGCCTAGAGCTGCCTTGAGAAAGAAGTTCTGAACTACACAAAATATTTTCAGTGTAAATGTGTTTGAGGACAGTTTTGAGAAAACACGCAGCATCAGTGGAGGAGTTCCATGCTGTCCCATCAACCACAGGAACAGATTTTGCTTGGACCTCTGCTACAGGTGTGGGAAGGGTGATCTCCATGTGCAGCCAACTATTGGCCTTTCTTTTGCTGCTGTGAAGCAAAAATCAGCACTTATATCACTCTGCCATTTGCACAGTGTGTTTGTTTAATGAGCCCTCACAACAGCCCTGTGAGGTAGGCGAGTGAGCTGCCAAAGGAGCATAGGATGACCTGTCCTTGCTTTTCACTACAGCACCAGGAGGATAGTACACATCCTCACTTTACACTAAAGCATCAGACCTGTGGAAAGTTGTTCTCAGTCCCATGTCCTGGATGGGGAAGTTCAGCAAAGACTTTAAGATGACCTGTCATGGAGTCCAGGATTGTGATGGACTGCAGACTCCTGCTCAGTAAGGCCTCTGTTCACTCATTTCAACATTGGTCCAAGGAAAAATTGAACACATTGAGTACTCATTTACATTCTGAAAGTACTCAAGGCATGAAATGTCTCAAAATATACAAGTAATCTGTTAACTTACTGGTGTGGTAAGGTGTGCCAGAAATCTTGCTAAAAGTATTCAGCAACCTCATGTTTACAGCTATAAGCTACTGATTGACATGTATATACATACACAGAGACCTACAGACAATGTACTGCACACTGCTAGCCTACTTTCACAGAATACAGTTCATGTACAGAGGTTAAAATTTCTTAGTTAAGACATTGACACCCTGAACATAAAGCAAACTTTTTAAAAATTTGAAACAAGGTACTCTTTACACAAACCTAATTCTGAATCAAAAGCCCTTACTGAAAATAGTCCCCATCTCGTTCCTGCTAAGTCTGTCTAGAATGCAATATTTCACTGGCATTTGCACTTCAACATGAAGCATGGTCTCCAAGTTAATAACTGTGTACTGATTCTCAAGTACTGTATGTAGGAGTTCCTCCTGAGAAGTTAAGAATTGCTTAGAAAAGTGGTTATTCCTGCAAAGAATTTCGAGTCTTAGGACTAGCTTCTGGTGAGTTCGGTGATTTCAAAGCTTCAGATACATGTTAGCCTGATTTACACAGATGAAATAGTTCCTGCTTCTGTTTCTGCAGTGCAAGAAATGATACAAGCCAATTTACTGCCTGATTTCATGTTGTAATGAAGGAAAACAATATTTAGTAGGTTTATTTCCTTTCAGTCTGTTACTGAAGCTGCAGGAAATACAGCTCTGTGTGTGTGTGTGTTTTCTTTTTTTTAAATGTGTTTCTCTAATGAGAGCTACTTATTGGAGAAGGCATTCACTTTCCCCTCCGTGGCTGTAGTCTGTGGGAGAGCTCCTAACAAAGTTCTTTGTTAGTGTTTGTAAGACTGGAGATGAGGTTTAATTGAGGGATTTGTGCTGAATGTTCTTTCGCTTTGAGTCTTAGTGCTGCAATGCTTGACGTTTTCCTTTCAACTGCTGCTGGATCAGTGAAGGCAGTGAGAACAGGGTCTGACGGGGGTCCAGGAGCTTTCATTAGTACTGAAGCTGTTGTCACGAGAGGATTTAAAGCATTGAGAAACCTGTATTTGAAAGAAGTCAATATTACCCAAATTAAGAATTGTTTTGGAGAACAAATACTGAATTGCAGCTTCCCCCCAACAAAGTATTAGGGAAAAAAGTTCCAAAATTCCAAATTTTTTCCAAATGTACATTTTTTAGCTTTATTTTGCAGTATAGTGTCTTGCCCTTAAAAAAAAAAGGCAGAAAATCCCACCCTAAATAAAAAACCGAACCACTTTTAAATAAAATGAGCAAGAGATGATCAGACATGGCATGCAAATATCTAAACCAGCAACCATTTGCAGAACCCCTCATGCTAAATCCTTTCTAAACAAACCTTGGATGCTGTAGATCAGCCTGTTCTGTGAAAGCAATAAACCACCTCATAAAAAGGCCAATTTATATAGCTGTTTATGCAGACAATTTGTTCAGATCAATTGATTTCATGTGAAAAGCATTTGTTTGTCTGTTAATGTAGTACTAAGATACAAGCTCTAATTTCAGCAAAGGTGCTGTCTTATATTTTTTATGTATGTATATATATACTTGGATATAATATATAATGTATTAATGTTTTTTTTATATAATGCATTTATGCTTGAGAGAGAGTAAGAAAGAAGGATGGAGCTGCAGCCACACAGGTCACAGCAGTTTGTATGAAGACTAGAGTTCAGTGAGACCAAAATTGCAGTAAGTATGCACTATTTGTCTTCAAGAAGCAATTACATATTAAGATGTTATTAGCATGACTTAAACCCAAATTTAGCTGTTCCTAATCAAGTGATCCTACACAGGAACTAACCCATTTTAGTAAGTTTATTGAGAACATGCGAGTAGCAAAATAATATAAAAGCAGCATTTTTAACAGTTTTGAGATTTAGAAAAAAATAAAATTATTCTATACCTTCCAAAATGTGGATTTAATATAGGATTTCTGAAGAGAGAAGTCCAGGTGAGACTGCTGAGGCCAAATGGCCCTAAGGCTGAAGGACTAAAAGCTGGGGACATGGATGGCACAGCCAATGTGGAAAGAGGCATTGACCTCCATGTGTGATCCAGGAGGGGAGAGTGGCTCAGTGGAACATCCAAAAACAGACCAAGTGGGTGCGTTAAGGAAATTCCTGGAACAGTCCCCAGAATTTCATTTTTTTCACGTTTCCTCCACTTTGCCCTTCTGTTTTGGAACCAGACCTTCAACAAGAAATTATAAAGGCATTAGCTGAACTTACTCTGCAGTTTGTCTTACCAGATAGTAGAGCGCGTATTGATATGGCAAAATAATTACTGTTTAACCAAACATCACTCATTTAATATAAAAGATCTTTTCATAAAGGCCTTAGTGGGTTTATTACAAAATAAATCACTTTTCAATACTGTAAATTTGACTACTTTTTGACTGAAGAGTCATGAAGGTTTTAAAGCCATTGTCATAAGTTAAACTAAAATGCAAGAGCAATTATTAAAAATGATCATTCTTCCTTTCATAAGCTATTTATTGAAAGTTAAATTTCAACAAGGCCATTCAAGAGGTGGCGATTATAATGCAGTACAAAAATTGTTTTCCAAAAGTTTTAAATAGCATCGACAGTGTTTAAAAACCGGGTTTCTGAGGTTAAAAACCAGCTTGCTTTACCTCAGCCGTGCCCTATGACCATTTCCAGCAGTGTAACTTACCTTCAGGTGCTTGAATGTCCTGAATTGTGTTTGGGAGAAAAGCCCTGCACACACCGGGGCGCTGATCCCCAAACAAGGCTGCAGCACGCCCCAGCCTTGCTGTCCTGAGCCTGATGTTGTTTGTCTCTGTCAATTGACAGAGACACAATTGACTCTTTCAAAGCACTTGCTCTGGGTTCTCAGGATCCAGCTGAAGAAATACTGTGCCAGTCCTTCCATTGCCTGCAGAATATTTACACTGGAAAGCTGCTGTTCTCCTGGCACAGGGACTTGCACCCCTCAGGCTGAGTGTGTAACACAGAAGTGTCTCACTCACAGGCAGTCAGCAGAGGGAGGTGTACTCAGCAGAAAATCAGAACATCAAAATTTTGAAGTTGTTACTTGGAATTCTTGAGTGGCAAGACTCATTCTTTGGTTTTTCCTCCAGAAACCATCAGCTTTCAATAGTCAGATGTCTTACAAAGGGATATCTGAACCTGTGAAATGCCAGGCAGCTATGCCTAGATACTCCATCACTGTCAGTCCAAGACAGGGGTCTGGTAAGGAAAACTAAATTACTGGGATCAGATTAATTTAAATCCCTGTTAACCAGTAATCCCAAATATTTGTAAGTGGAGCTTACCTAAGATCTCACAGGAGAAGACCACCAACTCAAAGGTTTTAGTGTTTTCTATGAAAAATATCAAGTTGAAAAGGAAATAACTGTCTCACACTGATATGCAGATTCAGCCTTTCCTAAAAAGGATAAAGGCTGCAAGGGTGTTCATGTCCTTACTAAATGGTAGCACTGTTCTTCAATCTGTTCTTCATAAAGAAGCCTAACACAAAATTAAATGTCTGCTTTTCTGCTTTCTCCATCCTAAAGCAAATCCATTTGATCACTCGGACATGCACTTTGACTACAAAATATTTTTTAAATGTTTCAGGTAATTTTGGGCTTAACTCCAAAATTTAATTGTCTCTCAGATTTTGTATTTCTCAAACTGGAAGGAAATACCAGCATAGATATCTAATAATTACTGTTAGAAAAAAGCTGGCTTTCCATTCCTTATTGGTACAAACCCGTCAGTTCAAGTGGTAACAGGAGCAGATCAATGCCTCATACCTTAGACTGACATGACAAACAGCTTTTTGACAAAATTTACTGCACACAATATAGTCATTAACATTCAGATTAGTCATCCTGAACCATTTGTTAAGCAGTTTTTCTTTGCTTCCAGTAAAAGCCTTAACTTTCTCTTATTCTATTTTCAGACACTTCTGAAGTGACAAACTAACCATAACAGAAACTGCTATACCAGTCTTAAGATTTTTATGACTGTAATATCAATGGCAAAATGCTCTAGAAAAAAGTATGACTTAATACTCAAGAATGAGTTTTAAACCATTAAGTTTTGAATTGCATGCTAAATATTACCCAGATTATATTTGCAATTAGTAGCATCATGCATATCTGACAAGAGATTCAGGTCTTTTACAAAGGAAAATGTGAGCAGGTAAAATTTGATTGCTTTCTTGCTGTAATTTTCTGTAAAAATGTATCCAATTTAATTGATGTAATACCTAATGATGCTAGAAAGATACATAGATGTGCATAACTGTATCATGTTTCTGCTGTAAGTAAATAAGAGGATTTAAATAAGAGTAATGAGAAAATATGACAAGGATTTCTTGATCAGTTATATCTGTAAGCCAGTGGTTTAAAACTGATGCAGTTTATGGCAATGAAATACCCATGAAACCTTTTACTCCTCACGTTAAACAAGATAAAAGAGTCCTTTAATTTTTTCTTATTTTCTTCCCATCCTAACAATATGAATAATGAGAAACATGAGTGGCAACAACAGATGCAAATGCTATTGAAGAGTGATCCCAACGTGGCTCCAGGTTATGACAAGGTTTTGCAGACTCTCTGACTACGTCTTTCCCAAGGTAAGGAATCTTGTTGGGAAGGAATTCTCCCTTATTCTATAGAAGTAAATAAGGAGGGTGTTGGATGAGGGAGATCTCTTTGAAATGATGATGGAATGAGCATATATTCATGCCATTTTTTTTTCTTATTTGTTCATTTTCATGCAAGACTCTAAAGGAGGAGCAATGCAGTGGCTGGTACCCATTTCAGCTCGTTTCTCCACAGAGAAGCAAACCTCCATTTGTAAAACACACTGAGGTGAAGAAATTATCTGACTGCATTGGGTCAGATTAATTTCTTGAGCTTACACTTGACTAACTAAAGAGATGCCACTTTCCATGTCAGCTGATTTAGCCAGGTACCATGGGAGAGGGTTGCAAGTCTCCATTTCACACAGAATGCCTTACAGACTAACAATGAGCATGGGCAAGTGTTTGGTAATTATGGTAGTTGAAGTACAGTACCTCGCTGTTATTCCTACACATCCCCTTCCCTCCAGGCTGAGCCCAGTTTCCCACAGAACAGGAACTGGGGTTTGGCCCTGTGCACTGCAAACTCACACTAAACAACTGTGCTGACTCTGTGCTCCATGCTCAGGACACTTGTGTTAAGACCTAACAGATTAAGGAGTCAAAGACTTACCAGGAACAGCTCTTTGCTGCTCCTTCCATCCCCTGGGGATGCATCAACTCTTGTTAATTTTCTTGTAAATTCCTTTTTGGCTACATCAAACACAAATGTTTTGTTTGTTTGTTTGTTTCTAGATTAGTCATTAGGAGATGAGTTCCTCTTTGCCATGTGCCATTGCATCATTCCTTCACAGGGTCTACAGAATATGTACCCCACAAAGTGAATTTGACAGTAACATTTAAAGTAACAACTTTTCACCCATGTCTTTTTCACTGTTAGATGCCATGTGCAGTTGTCAGAGATCGGGGCATGTCAGTGACTGGAGGTTTTAGTCATTGTTGGTGTTAGAAAGAGTGAAGGATACATAATTTCCCCCAAGTCCACAAAAGAGAGCTGAAAACTGATCTAAGTATTCTTTGAGTCAATTATAAAGTATCATTCATACGTCTAATGCCTTTTTTGAAGATGGTGCATATAAAGCTAAAAAAAGTTACAGTTTTACAGACTGTAACTGTGGTGTGAACCATTGCAGATCCAGTGACTGGAGTAATGACAAAGTATACAAACTAGGATCTGGCATTAACAGTATCAAAGCTTTGCAGTAGTAAGCAGGACTGTCACACTGAGCAGCTGCACCAATTCTCAGTCTTTTTCACAAGTAGGCACACACCCAGAATTGTGCTGGAACAGTCAATATCTGATCTACAGCACAAGCCAAATTTAGTACAATTGTCATTTGTAGCTTATAAATACTTGAAAGCCGTAACACCTTTTGGAACAATTTTTTTTTTTTTTTAGGCTATAATTTCTGTTTGAAAAGGGGATTTCTAGGTTATGAAGAGATGAATCTAAAGAAAAGGGTTTTTAAGAGATATTGTTAAGCAGGAGTGCATAGAGTCAGTAAAAGTTACTAAGAGTAGTTTGTAGTTTAGCCAAACTGCAGCCTACAAGGGATTAGTGTCTGTCTAAGCGTGCTGAAGTTCTACAGGCATTGCTGCAATCACAGCCCAGCTGGGCATAAAATTCTCCTAGACAGGACCTTACTGTCATATATGAATGTCAAATTCATCTTTCATTTGTTTTAACCGGTCATTTAGAAGCGTTTTTAGTTTTATTGAGCTAAGTTAGACCAAGAGAAGGATGTTAACTCTGCGGCCTCAGTAAATAACTTTGAATGCCCCATAGAACCCTCATTTTCTGTAAACAACTTAATTTATCCTTTTTTATTCCTGCTTTTCGACCCATGAGGGCGGCAGCACAAGCGGGCGTGAAGCGCAGCCGGGGAATGTCCCTGAGCCGCCGCTTCCCCGCCCGGGCTGTGCTGCGCCCCGTCCTCCGTCCCTTCAGCACCACCCGCCGCGGACAGGACGCGCGCCCGGCGCCGCCGCTGCTCCGCTCTGGCCCGGCGGAACCAGAGGGAGAACGCGCCGTGTTCAACCCTCTCCTGCCCCTCGTCCCCTCCGGCACTCACCTGCACCCGGGCTTCCGTCAGGTCAAGGCGCAGGGCCAGCTCCTCTCTGCGGGAAGAGCACTCAGTCAGAGCCGGAGCTCGCCCGCCGCCCCGGCCCTGCCGCGCCCGCCCCTCCCGCCGCTACCTGGTGAACACGTCGGGGTAGTGGGACTTGCAGAAGGCGCGCTCCAGCTCCTCCAGCTGGAACGTGCTGAACGTGGTGCGGTACCGCCGCTGCTTCCTCTTCACCGGGCCCGGTGCCTCGGAGCCGGGCGGGCGCTCCTCGCGCTCCTCCGCCTGCGGCTCCTCCGCGGGGCTGCGCGCTCGGCCGGGCCGCGGAGTCTCCGCGCGTTCCGCGCCTGAGGGACACAACCGCCGAGTTACCGGGGCGGGCGGGCGTGCAGCGACCCCGCCGCCCCTCGCCGGGCCGCCTCTGACCGTGCCGCCCTCCCCGCCGCCCCTCACCGTGCCGGCCCGCGGCGGGGCCCCGGCCCAGGATGCTGTCGATGAAGTAGGAGGTGAGGAGGTGCAGGGCCGGCGGGGCGGCGGGGGCCGCGCTCTGCATGGCTGCGGGCAGGGCCCCCGCGCCGCGCCGGTTTTATGGGCGCGGGCAGCGCCCGGCTCCGCGCCCCGGCATTAGCATTTCATTAGCGCGTGGCGTCAAGGCCGGGGGTGGGACGCGCCGCGCAGGAGCCGGGCCACCTCCCCCGGGCGGGCACAGAGCCGTTCGCTGCCCTGGGGCCCTACTGCCCGCTCCCTCCGCTCCCGCAGGCCGGCCGTAACTTTCTGAAGCCTCGTTCGGGGGCGCGGAGCGGCCGCGGTGAAGTTGTGCCGGTGCCCGCCGCGGTGCGGGAGAGCCGTGCCCGGCTCCTCGAGAGGTGAGGATGGGTCCGCAGTGAGGGCTGGAGGACCCGGCTGAGACCCAGGAGTGAAGGAAAAGAGTCACCAGTGTTCACCTTTAGTGCTCCTCAAGAGGTGACGATGGGTCTGCAGTGAGGGCTGAGCGACCCGGCTGAGACCCAGCAGTGAGGGAGAAGAGTCACTAGCGTTCACCTTTATTGCTCCTCATGACCTTACACTTGTTGAATTCAGCTTTTTAAGGCTGACCTTGCAAAGTACCGTGTGCCAGTAGGTGAAGGGAAAGTGCACAAACCCGTGCAAGACTGAGTCCTTTTTCCTGGAGATCTCTAATTCCACTCCTGCTGTAATGATGCTGTCGGCGCTGTTACAGCAATGGTTCCTCAACAGGAGGCCTGGAAACGATTTCCTGCACAGGGAGACTTCCAGCAGTTTGGTGATCTTACTGTAGCGTACTGATAGAGACTGTCATAAATGAGATGACAAAATGACAAAATGAGATCTTGATTTTGGGGGATGAGAATGAGATACTACTTTCTAGAGAGTCTTACAGAGAGTACAGCACAAAAGGGCTAAGAACACCGAAACCCCAGAAATAATGGCTGAAAGCTGAAGCCAGAAAAATTTAGATTAGAAATAAGACAAAGATTTTAAAATCTGTGTGTTTATATCTAAGTTTTGAAACAAGAATGGTGGAGTTCTGTTTTCTCTGTCTTCATATCAAGTCTGGATTAGTTTACATTGTAGCTGAAGACATAGAGGCTGTCAGTGCAGAAATGCCTCCTGACTCTGTGACCTGTCAAAAATCTTTTGGTTACTCCTGGCATTGCAGCCCACAGGCAATTTTTTTTTCAGTTTTTTTCCTTCTCTCCTCTCACCTCACTGGGGCTGTGTGACTGCTTTAGTGCTTTTATCTTCGTACTGACAGAACTTCTTGCTGTCTCTCTGTTCTGCTGCAGGGCTCTTCTTTGACTCAGACCCTGACTTCACTCCTTTCACTACCATTTGGTTTGGCCTGGGGCAATACCTTTGTGAACCTATTCCTGTGGCATTCTCTATGAGAAGGTTGGGACAGCACTTTGTGATGCTAACTCTTGAAAAAGTAAGGTGCTTGTATGAAAGATGACTCTGGTAACATCTACAGAAAGTGGGTTTTTTTTTGACATGGTGTTTTCTTGATATTGCCTAGTTTATTGTCCTGTTCATATCCTGATCCTAAGTTCTAAAGCTCAGACTGCCACATTCACCCTTAATTGTGTTCAAAGGCCTAGGGACTCATTTGTGTTAGGAAAAACAATGATTCTATGCATCCTATGGACCAAATGCTGTCAACTCCAGGAAACAAGATTTGAGCCATCTAATTTCCTCTGACTAAAGAAACTGTCAGAACTTCATAAGGAATGTCCTGGATGTGAAATAGCCAGTGACAAATGTGTTATATAGTTACAAATGTGTTACAGTTGCACATGTGTCTGTGGTCAAAGAGAAGTCCCTGCATCTTGGAGAGCATGCCCAGGAATTCCAATGGGATCTCCCAGAAGCCAGAAGTGACTAACTTTTGTCACTTCTGTGTTCCATACAAACCAAATCCATGAACAACAGCAGATAAAGCTTCTGTGAGGAGCTGCAGGGGTGGCTTCTGTGAGAAGCTTCCTGCACATTCACAAGCCAATGCCAGCTGGCTCCAGGATGGACCCACTGCTGGCCAAAGCTGAGTTCATCAGCAATGCTGGTAGCACCTCTGGGACAACAGGATTAAGAAGAGGAAAAAACCTGCACAACAGCAACTGCAACCAGAGGGAGGAGTGAGAATATGAGAAGAACAGCTCTTCAGACACCCAGGTCAGTGAAGAAGGATGGCAGGAGGTTCTCCATGCGCCAGAGCAGAGATCCCCCTGCAGCCTGTGGTGCAAAGCTGTGGTGAGGCAGCTGTGCCCTGGAGCCTGTGGGGGTCCATGGTGGAGCAGAGATCCACCTGCAGCCCAGGAAGAAGTCCAAGCTGGAGCAGGTGGATGTACCCAAAGGAGTTCATGATCCTGTGGGGGCCAGTGCAGGAGTTGGTTTGCTGGCAGAACTTGTAACCCCGTGGGGGACCCACTCAGGACCAGTCTGTTCCGGAAGGACTGCAGCCTGTGGTGGAAGAGACCCATACTGGAGAGGAGCCAGGACAGCTGTCCCCACCTGACCAAAGGGGTGTCCCAGAGCATTTGATGTCTGCTCAGCAATAAAGGCTAAGGGAAAAAAGTGTAGGGCATTTATTATTATGAAGTTTGTCTTCTAGAACAGCTGCTGCATGGGCTGAAATCCTACTTCCCCAAAAGTAGCTGGACATGGTCTGCTGATGGGAAATAGAGAGTATATCTTTTGTCTTCCTTTGCTTCTGTGTCTGGCCTCTGCTTTTGCATTATTAAACTGTGTTTATTTTAGCCCATTATTTTTATCCTATTTTCTCCCCTCTTTGATAAAGAGGAGAGACAGCAGCTTGGTAGGCAACTTGTGTTTAGCCAAAGCCAACCCACAATACATTTGTATTTTTCAGATGTCCTCAGGCAGGCCACATTTACACTGCTGACTGATGTTTGAGTTGTTATTTTGGATTTGTATTGTGTCTTGTCATGAGCTGAGCAACCTATGTTATAGTTGCTGCATAATGGCATTGAAAAATGCCCTAAAAGAATGTGATTTAAATACATTTTCATTGCTTTGTGTTCAACCAACCTTGTTGCTACTGCTTTCTTGGTTTTCTGTGGCTCCCATGCAAAGTAAAATGTGAGAGATGAATCATAAAGCTCACCTTGTCCATGGAGTGTTGGAAAGATGAAGGGAAGAATATGCATGTGTTTGTGGATGACAGCAGAGCTCCAACTGCATGAGGGGCACTGGTGTTTGCTGTGCTTGAAATGTCTCTTGGCATGTTGGTAATGTATTTCAGCATTCTTTATACTTCCCTAAATATATAAATGTATGTTAATGAAGTTTAATATTTAGGCTTAGAAAACAATCCTGTCCATATCTACATTAAAAAAAGTTCTGAGATTAAATATGTGATGAGGTTAACAGGAAAAATTTCTTGAGTGTGTCCAAGGAGTTGGTTTGATAGCTCAGCATGGATCTTTATTGGCTGGAAGCAGGAAAATAGCTACCAACTTGAGAATTAAGTGCAAGACTTGGATAAGGCAGAAATGATTCTGATGAGAGCTCTGCATTGACTGTGCTTGATGTCCAAGGAAGCAGATGAAAAGTGCTGAAAACCTTTAATGCCTATATACCTCTTTGGATTGTTCATATTCTGATTAACTCAACTTGTTTCTCATTCTATTCCTGTTTTACACAGAGGCCTGAAGATCTGCATGAATTGGAGATCAGCACCTCTCCTTCATTTTATGGGATTAGATCTAGGTTGTGTGTGGCAATCCTGTAAATACTGGGGAAATGCAAGACTGAATATTGTGGTACAGCCTTACTTGGTTTCTCTCAAGCCAATTGATACTTATTATACCAACTGCACCAGAGTGCAGTAACTCTTTTGTAATGGAATCACAGTAAGCTGGTTTCCCATTTCAGTTAATAACTTGTGAAAATAATGTAAGTGCTTTTTGCTGATGAGGCATACTTGACTGCTTGGAAAAGAATGTGTGTGCAGTACGTGGCAATTCAGCTTCCCTTTCTGTGCTGCATATTCAAAAGCACAATAAAATATTAGTTGAAAGAAGAATAAGATAAGAATTGGAATGTTGCTGACTATGGAGAAGGCGTTGTGTTGAGATGGCAGCCACTGCTGTCACTGTGCTCATTCTGACCAACCCACCTGGAGCAGATGCCCCTCTCCTGTGTCCTCATCCTAATCTTTTGGCAGTCTCACTTCCAGATCTCTTCCTTCCCCCTCTGCAGACCTTTGATTTTATGCAGACAAGTGGAGAGCCTCAGTCTTCCCTTTGTGCAGTTGTTCTTGAAGGAGACAGACAGACAGACAGACAGACAGATAGATAGATAGATAGATAGATAGTTCTTGAAAGGCTGGTATGTAAGAGGTTCCTGTTGAAGTGACTTGAAAGTGTCGCAAGATACGTGGAATGACCTAAACATACTGCACTGGGTGTTCTCCCAGCAGCTGCTGTAGTTATTTCTCAAACCCTTCAGGTAAAAAGTGAAGAGCTCCTTGGTGCACAGGTATCTCTAGCAGTGCTATTATGATAAATTAATATTTACTGGATCTGCCAAAGCCACTCCTTTGGGGTCACAATTAAATGAGGCTCTCATCTCTTCTAAAAGGTTAAAAAAAAAAGTATGTTTTAATATCTCAAAGTTTCTAGACTCTGCATTTATGGAGCAAAAACTGGTAACACCTAGGGTCCCAGAAGACCAAGAATAAGTGAAAAGGATGCAATATTAATTTTTTTTTCTTAGAAAGTGCTAGATAATAGACTAAACCCCCATTTTTTATCTCTGTTTAAGGGTTCGTATTTTACTATTTCCTAGCGGTGTCAGTCCTCTATCATGTTTGCATATTCCTAGAGTGAAAATTACTTTTTTTTCAAATTACTTTTTTTAGAGGCTGACTATCAATGTTGGACTAGACTTGGAGGACCACATTCCTTCTTCCTTTGCTGGTCCTTGACAACAAATCACCACTTCTACATGCATCATTTATTCATATGTGAAATTGGAATGGTCACACACTCTTTGCTACTAAATTATCTCTGGGAAAGCTGGGTCTGTTTAGAATAATATTTAGAATAAACACAGTTGATGTTTATCCATTTACAATTGTAAAATGTGCTGTACAAAACCACTCAACGCCTGACTCGGGTCACACTTTGCGACTACATTGAACAGTTCATCTCTTCTTTGGCAGAGCTTCAGGAAGGTGAACTCTGCGCTCCCTCTTGTGGCACATGTAGAAATGTGAAGAAAGTTTGGGGGGAAACTGCCCGTGACAATGAGGGAAGTTGAATATGTTCGTTTTACTTAGCATCTTGTGACAGAATAAAGTCAGATTTCTGATGTTACCCGAAGTGGTGTGAAATAAAAGGTTTTCTTAGGTCAAAAGACAGACCTGAAGCAAATAACTTTCTAAAGCAAGGCTAAATGCTGGATTTTGTCACAGCTTTCCAATAGTCAAGGAATGCAGAATCGTGAAATACAGTTAGGTATATTCTCTGTGGATTGATTTTTACATATACACATGAAGGTACATCTTAGGAATATTTACCTTACAGTAGTTAATTTTTTATGTCACTTCCTGCAAATCTTTGTGCCATTTGGTGTATCTTCCCCTTTCTACTACTTTGGTGTATTTGGTGTATTTTCCCCTTCCCCTTACTTCTTCTTCAGGTTTGTGATCCAACAGCAGAAATTCATTCATTTTGTGATCCATTAGCCTGCTTGGCCCTAGATTTTACACAGCATTTACATTAGATGTGCAAATGTGGAAATTATGTGCACTCTAGAGATGAGAAGAGGAATAGCAACAGAGAGTACTACACCCCAGATTACTGCAGGTTGCTCTAACTCTGTAAAGATGCTGCATTTTCTTGGACTCCATCATGCCACTTGTGGTAATGTGTTTTTCTGGAAATATTGATGCCCTCGGGGAAGAATTTTTTAAAACTTTATAGTGAAGCATTGTGGAAAGTCATCTGCAGGATGAGGACCCTGGTTTGAAGGAGACTTCAGTATTTAGCTTTATATCTTTGCCATGGGCTGCAGTGTTACTGCAGACACACTTGGGTGTGCCCAGAGCTCCAGGACCCCCAGGTACCCTGCAGCTGTGAACTGGTGCCAAGTCTGATCTTGAAGTTACTGAGAGGCAAGCGAGGAATATCAGAGAGGTGAGTAGTTATGTAGCTGTTAAAGATGTAACTGGTGTTACACAGTTACAGAAAAACAGAAACAGATCTGAATCAATTATACAGAACCGACACCTGGTGTGCCTCTGCGTATTCACCTTCCACACTCCTAGCCCAGAGTGGGACTACTTTGTGTTACGATTTGTCCACACAGCCACATCCACGCACACAAACCGTGCAACGAGGAGGGGGAGGCTGGAATATAACAGCTGGAATATGACAGCTGCTTTAATAAATACAGGGCAGACAGAGAATTATTTTGCCCCTGCAAATGCCAAGCTGCATCTTAGTTCATTTCTAGTGTTCAACTCTGCAGTGTGTTCAAGTGGATGATTTCTGAAGGGCTGTACTGAATCAGAGGCTTTTAAGGAAAATAGTCCCATGAAAGCAGGATGAAATCTGAATGTAGAGGACATCTTTGTGCTTGTACCACTTCTCTCTGGAGCTGTTTGTCAGAAAAGCAGCAAGCAGGCATGAGTAGTTCTCCTTTTATTTCTGCAGATGGCACCAAGCATTTAGTTCTGAGACATGTTTACTCTTTTAAAGCTATTTTGAACTCCTAAGAGATGGTCTGCTGCTGTGCAGACCCTCTGTGGCTGCACTTGGCCTCTCTGCAGCTCTGTGAGCCCGTGCTCCAGGGAGGGGTTCCCCATCCATCCTCGCTGTCCCTGGGATGGTGGTGGGAGCTGAGGTGAGAGCCATGGATAGCCCAGCCGGGGTGAAGTCTGGGCAGGGGCCAGTGGCACGAGTGAGTGTGGGACTGCAGCTGAAGCAAGGCGAGAGCTTGGCAGGGGTGTCGCTGACCAGACCCCTGTCCCAGCCCTTTTAAAAATTTTATTTTATTATTACATTTAAATATTAATTTTAATTTTCACTATTTAATTAAATATTAATACTTAATATTAATAATAGCTAATATTATTAAATATTACTAATATTTAATAATATTATTAGATATTGTTATGTAATAATGGATATTAAAATACTAAATATTTGTATTCCTAACCACTTGAGATCACTGTAAAACTTCAGTGCCACACTCACAACTCTCAAGTTTACCAAATGGAAGCTGCCACATACAATCAGGCTGGGTGCTTTGAGTTTTTGAGCCAGTCACCTTTTTGGGTGCCCCGTCCCACAGACAGCCTGGCTGGCTGCCCCATGTCCCATCCAGATTTGATTTCACTGCAGCCCCTGGAGCTGTCACTCTATCCCCAGGATAACCTGTCTGCCATGCTCACGTGCAGAGCACACACTGACAGCTGCCTGGCCCCAGCACAAAAACATGATGACTTATTAATTTAGCAAGGCAATTAATTCACCACTGGCAGCACTGGCTGAAGAGCAAAATGAGGAAGTTAGATTTATCCTTGTCTTCAATGCATCAAAATAAAAGAACATCTGTAGTGTGCACAGCACACTCTCAGCAACCAGGAGCTCCTGGGCTGGATATTGGAGGAAATAACTGGAAATCAATGGTGCTGTACCTGCTCCATCTGCCACCAGCCCTGCTCTACACTGTGATCAGATTGTGCAGAGGTTTTGCACTACACCAAATATTGGGGTTTTTTGGCAGCTATTCGTAGTCTGCTTTTCCATGCTTTGAAGGTACACTCATTATAAATTTAAAACGGATGAAGATTCCCTTGTGCCATGGGGACAGAAACTCCTGGATGATTTCCCTTAGGAGGCATTTCTGGCCTACCACTGAGTGTGCAGCTGTGCACTGAAGCATGTACTTGTTAGAATATGTTGTAGAAACATTATAATGCTTAAAAGGTAGATAGTGTCATCATTTCAAAGCACTGTATAAGCACTGACTAATTGAGGTTCATGGCAGCACTTTTAAGCAGATAAGGAACTACCACTGAAAAATAAGTAGCAGCCAACACTTAGTACCCTGAGGTCTGAACTACAGCAGTTATTTTTTCAGGTGTGGAAAGGCAAAATATTTGAGTTTGCTCAGATGCTACAGTACAGTAATAACTGGCAAATGTCAGTATTTAAATGAAACTTCAGATGGAAACCCCCCACCTCCATCCACTCCCCACGCACTCAGCAGCCACATTTGTGCAGCTGAAGTGCTGCCATGACAGGACTTGTCACAGCCTCTTTTCACACACGTTACACAGCCTCGATACCCCCTTGAGCACTGGGGTGCAGGTTGGCTGAAAATCCTGCCCCCAGGAATTGCCTGAGAGAGGACAAGGCTCCAGCCCTGCTAGGCTGAGCAGGTTGTTGTCACACTAAGAAGCAGAACCAGTATTGCTGGTGGAAAGCCAGCACCTCGTGCTCAGCCCTGCCAAGGCACTGCCTGCTCCTTTCTTCTTCATTTCCTGTAGCTGAACAAGTTTCAAAGGGCTCCTGTGACAGCCACCAGCTTTGATCCAGGCTAAAACACCTTGAGGTGGGAATCTTGGAAACCAAAGCAGGTGCTGCAGCACCATAGCTAGGCAAAGGAAAATCTCTAGGGCTCTTCAAACTTCTCTCCTTTTTTCTTCTTCACTGAACAAACCATTCAGCCTCAGCCATGCTTGCAGCCCAGTTTATGCACATGTGGGTACCATCACACAGTGCTCATTTACACCAGGCCACTCACCACAGGATTTCAAACCACCCAGGCTCACCACTGCTGACTTGAGACAGAAACCTCCACAAGCCAAAGCCGTGGCAAAGAAACCAGTGGAAACTCTATTAGCAATGCTGTGACCTGCTAATTAGCAGTCATACTGAAAGCCATTAACTCCCAGAAAAAAAGAGACTGGAGGGTTCTGTTAGCTGAGCATGGGTTGGACAGTACCAAGACTGAAGGGTTTGCCTTGAAAAGCTCACAGAGCTTGTGCTCAGTGCTTGACTGAAGCTGTTTTGCTGGGATTTCAGGTGGCTGCTGTGCCTGGTTCACTGTGCAGGGCTATGGAAGGGAATTACCCTCTGGGGGGTTCTTCAGGACTATAAATTATCACCCAGCATTGCCACAAAATATATCTAAAGGATTCCTATGCTGTGCTACATCTCATTTATTTCAGGCATATTTAAATGTCTTGCTAGTTTGGCCCCTAAATTTCTAGAAGGAAGAAATCTGTGTCCTTGCCAAAGATGTAAATAAATGTAGATCTAGAAGGCACCAGACTGGAGAAAAGGGATTTCATGGGGGGGCTACAATCCTTCATTGCTGCCCACAGCATCAATTTACTCATCATGAGGAACTTACCTATTATTTTACACTCTCAGTGCTCCAGGAACAGAGCCAGTGCTCATTACTGTCAGCTACACCAGGGGCCTAATTGCAGAGCACATCCCTGATTGCTTTGGAGGGGCTGGGTGACAATTGGCCCTGCAGGCAGAGGGCCACTGCCAAACTGTGAGCATCTGCATGATTGACTTCCAAAACTCCAGATACCACAGAAAGGACTCACACAGACAGACAGACAGCCTCACATCAATCATCTTCACACAATCCTTCTTGTTACATTACCTGCCCATTAAAAACTGATAATTTTATAATAGTAAATTTGATAAATTAATTTTTTTTAAGTGGAGAACATGTCTTTTTTCTCTGGTGTAAAGCCTAATTCTTTTGCACAGCCACATTTTGAAATGTGTTCTGCTAGGAAAGCTAGAAAATGCTCACTTAGATTTTACTCTTGAAGACTTCACAACTGACATTAAATAAAAACATGAAGCCAGAGGAATCATGGACTGGTTAACTTTTGAGGAAGACACAATCAGAAAATGCTTAAGGAGAAATATCTGGCCTTCCTCTTCCCGCTCCATGCCATCAGTCAAATCTGTTTCTTTCTTTTCATCCCTAAATGCCTCACTGATGCCATCCCCAGACATTTATACCTCATTGGGAAGGAGCCAAATGATTAAATGAGTGGCCTGTAGAACCCTGAGGTTAAAAAAAATAACTGGTGTCATGAGCTCCTGTTTCAATACTTTCTGTCTTTGAGCTGTTCAGGAAACACCTTTGTCCAGTGCCCCCAGTACCTGCAAGTAATATATCTTTTTTTTTCCTCTTTAAAATGAAAACCTGAGCTTCTGATGGGATCACGTGAGTCTCGTAATTGGATCTTTAAAACAGACCCGTGAAATAGTGCAGCACTTGTGGTGAGTTATGGGAGAGCTGACAGTGCTTTAAACAAGGGCTCTGTTATAATTCTTGCTGCCCATTTCCTGGTGAACACGGACATGTGCTGCTCTCCTTCCTAGGATGGAGGCGAGGGTGTTACAATTATTGAGAAATGAAGCGGAGATTTATTTTTACATTAACCTGCTACATAAATATCTTTTATACTGTTCGGCTGATTCACAGTCCTCATTAATGGATTAAACTTGCTAGTTTGTCTCTTTATCATGTTGATAGACCTGTTAAATGAAACCCTGAGAAGTCAGACAGTTCAGTCCTGTGGCCAGTGGCAGCTTTTCACAGCAAAGATTTCTGGCTGGGTTGTACGTGCCAAATGTTCAGGCAGCTCGTGCTTATCAGCATCCATTATACTTTTTGTTGACTTGGACCATTAATAACCTGTCAGATTAGGTAATTAGGCTGTCTCGAGTAGCCAGGGAAAATTGTTTTTCCTAACTGATGGTATGGGTTTTGCAGTTGTGCAGATAAGCACTTGGTCAAACGGCAGTTCAGGCAATATTTAACTGGCCTTGCTGATGAATGCAAAAGTAGTGCTGAGACATGAGGGCCAGATAACAACAGAGGGACAAACAACAAAATAAAATTACCTGCCTCTTTTGAAATTCTCTCTAAATAAGACACTGCTTACTATTATGGTTCTGAAAATCTGCATATAGGAGTAACTATGTTAATTTCAATGCTGTGATGGTTTAACAAGCATTGTTCCCTAATTCTGAATTAAAACTCATCCCAGACTTGGTGGAATTAGAGGGATTCTCTCAAGAAGGTGTCCTTTTACCCCTGTAGTAAAGCTGGCTGTTGGTAGTACCCATTACTGTTCTGACATTCTCTTTCTTCAGTGACCTTTTTTCTTTGGCACTGATGGAGTCTCTTGTGCCCAGGAAATGCTTCAGCTGTTAGTAGGTGCAGGAAAGGTCTGTTTATTCTGGTGAAGCTGGGATCCCAGCTCTTGGGTGAAGGACATTTACCTATTTCTAGAAGCAACCTTTATTGTGAAAAGGCTGGCTGTTTTGGCAACATCCATCAAATGTGCATCAAAAAGTGCAATAGCATATAATTCCCTGGACACTGAGGCATGTGCCAGCACTCAAACAGGGAACATTTAGCTCTTCTTGGGGTTCCTACACTATTTCTGCAAGGCGAGGACCAGCTCTATCCTGGCCTGGCTGCTGCCCTGTGCATATCTACTGAGGAAGCATCAGGGAACAAGGAAAACACACTGTTTTCAGTGACCTCTCCTTGGAGGAAGGAGTTTCAGTCTCCTCTGCTATATATCCTGGGCAGGGCTGGCTGTCAGGAAGTATTTTTACTTTGAGATGGTTTAGTTTATGCCACATAAATCTCAGTGGTCTCTCAGCTGGCAAAGGATGGCAGGCAGCTATGAGTCTCTGTCAAGCATCTGGAGTGGAGGAATTGGAGGAACAAGGCTCAATAGAGGCAGCCAGGCTGCAGATCCACTCCACCCACCTGGGCTGCAAGATGAGCACACAGAGGCTGGTGTCAGCCCTTTTTTGCAGCCCCTGATGGGATGATGATGATTTCTAAATGTCACTGAAGAAATTTTGGTGAACTTCTGGCTGATAAAAAGAGATGAGTTTAAATGGTCTCATTTTGGTTTACTGTCTGAGATTCATTGGTGTGGGCTTCAGTGCAGCATTGGGTGTTTAGAGTGGGTTCAAAGGTGGGAGACAGTTGATCTGTGGGCTGCAATCCATTAGAAGCCAGCTTTATCCAGCACTGAGATGGTTTAATCCATGATTGGTTTATGGAAGTGAATGGATTTGGTCTATTGAACTTTTCACTTAAAACAGGATGAAAATCCCCTTGCTTTGAAGTTCAGCAATTGGACTTGGACTCCAGCAGCTCTCCTCTTTTATTTCCAGGATGGACTTGACTTTTCAGTGTAGTTTTTCCTTAACACAGCCACAGCATTTGAGCAGCCAGCTCATTCACACAGAGCCTGCACTCCAGCTTCTTTTGCCTTCTCTCTTCTCCCCTTGTGCAAGCAGTCCCTGCCCATCTCTGAGGTCCCTTCCAACCCCAACCATTCTGTGATTATTTGAGTCCCATTGTGGCTTTCCCATGACCTGTCCCTGTGCTGTTTGCTGGTGATGGAGAGATAGGAGAGCCCGAGCCCTGCCCGCTGCCTTTGAGGGGCTGGTGGCTGCGGTGTCCCGGTCACGGTGTCCCTATTGCAGTGTCCCTGTCACGGTGTCCCTGTCGCGGTGTCCCTGTCGCTGTGTCCCTGTCACGGTGTCCCTGTCGCGGTGTCCCGGCAGTGGCCGGGCTGTCCCGGCCGCGGTGTCCCTATTGCAGTGTTCCGATCGCGGTGTCCCTGTGGCAGTGTCCCTGTCACGGTGTCCCTGTCTCGGTCTCCCTGTCGCGATGTCCCAGTCGCGGTGTCCCAGCCAGTGGCCGCGGTGTCCCTGTCGCGGTGTCCCTGTCTCTGTGTCCCGGCGGTGGCCGCGCTGTCCCTGTCGCCGTGTCCCTGTCACTGTGTCCCAGTCGTGGTGTCCGGCCGGTGGCCGCTGTGTCCCTGTCGCGCTGTCCCGGCCGGTGGTTGCAGTGTCCCTAGCTCGCTGTCCCGGCCAGTGGCCGCGCAGTCCCTGTCACGGTGTCCCTGTCGCGCTGTCCCTGCCGCGCAGTCCCTGTCACGGTGTCCCTGTCACGGTGTCCCTGTCACGGTGTCCCTGTCGCGCTGTCCCTGTCGCGGTGTCCCTGTCGCTGTGTCCCTGCCGCGGTGTCCCTGTCTCGGTGTCCCTGTCTCGGTGTCCCTGTCGCGGTGTCCCGGCGGTGGCCGCGCTGTCCCGGCACTGTCGCTTGCTCCGGGCACCGCGCGGTGTCGCCGCCGGCCGCTGCTGCCCAGCCCGGCTCCCATCGAGCCCCCGGGGCTCCCCAGCTCTCGGTGCTCCCCCTGTGCGTTCATGTTCTGGCAGCTTTAAAAACGCCATCGCTGCTGCCGCCCGCCTGCTTTTTGTGATCGCAGGATCACAAAATCTTTGTTTTAATCGTGTCAGAAAACTTTGCTGCAGCATTCCAGGAAAGCAGCTGCAATGAGCTTGTTTTGGGCATCAAACACTGTAATAAATAAGAAAAAAGCTAAAAGCAAATGGACACAGGGCAAGAAGGGAGCTGCTCTGTCCTTCCTTATCTAAATTTCTTGTTGTTCAGTCTTTATGAAAACTATGCTGTACAGTTTCTACAGAAAGTCCAAGGAGGAAAAAGGCAAAAATAAATTGTTTAGTAAAATCTAGAGGTGAATTTTACATAAAACTTAACAGGTTATAGATAGCTCTTAGAAAGGTTGCTGTGGTTTAAGCCCAGCCACTAACACACAGCTGGGATGGGGAGGAGAATTGGGAAAAGGTAAAACATGAATTGGGATAAGAACAGTGTAAGTTTTGAACAGTTCGGCCGGGAATAAATAAAGGGAGAATCATTTTAGTACAATAAAGAAAAAATGGCCCCTATGGCTTGCAGGATAGGAAAAAACCTGCAAAGTGCAGGCACAGGCTCCAAAATCTCACACTCAGAGGTAACAGAAAGTGCTTATCTGGGTCATTCACATTTCAGGTCTGTGCATACACCAGAGGCAAAGGTACTGGCTCCAGTGTGTATCAGAAGTTTGCAGGGAGAGGAAGGTATAGAAATCTCTAAAAATAGATTATTACAGGGTAAGGTTAGGAAAAATAAACAACACTTAAACTGCTCCTGTCTACTGCAGATGACACCAGGATGTCACTGTCCAGGGAAGGGAGGTGTCTCTTGTTCACAAAGAGCAAGAAGACTGAATTTTGGACAAAGAATAGAACTCCAGTCAGAGCCTGGGCCAATCAATAATTTTAGAATGGCAGTATGTAAAGGACAGGTTGTGCTGGGGAGAAGAGTTGATCAATGCCTCTTGTTTTCTTATTCTTCTCTGCCCATGATGTAGAATACTGCAGGATGCTCCTTAATGCATGTATTAAGTGAGGTGCTTTTTGCCACAACTTCTCAATAAAAAAGGCAAAAAGAAACAGGATCCATGTGTAACCTGTTGTTTTGTCAATTATTCTGTCCACTCCTGTTGATGTTCTAACTGCACTAATAGTTGCTTTGTGCTGAAATAACTCTCTAAAAACACACACCAACAAATAGTAGTTCCAGTATTACCCTCCAGCTCTGTCTTGAGGCTGAGGCAGTAGAAGAAATAATAAAGGAATCATAAAGAAATTAAATTTAATTATCTCTCTCTTCTTTCTTGATTACCTTTTTTAGAGGATCTAAAGTAAACAATTGCCACGATCATCCAGCTCACTGACATCTGAAAAGAGGCAATTCAAGCAGCCTCATTGAAGGCTCTTTTGCTTAAATATATTAATGGTATTTCCCACCTTATCTGTTTTTCCTGACCCTAAGTTCATCTATCTCTGTGTAACTGCTTGCCTGCATTGTGTATGATGATAATATTGTGAAATGTCATTTTGAATGCTGGAGGCAGAGAATTACAGCTGACAAATGAATTGGTCAGTCTTGTGCTGAAGAACAGACAATTTTGGGATTAGTTTCCAAGTTTACTGCAATTTTCCTAGTTTACTGCAAGTGTGTTATCTCTTCTTCAAAATTTATCTCCCTGTGTGGTTAAACAGCAGTTGATAAGGCTTGCCTGTAAGGCCACTTTTAATGATCCTAAATAATATTACACCATGCAATCTTTTCATACATATGTGTCATAGTAGCTAAAAGACTTTCTATGGTTATGGAAAGTTAAGCAACAGTAATGCCAAATGTATATCAGGTCTTGTTTTAATGGTCTTTATCTCAAGTTTTGATCATTATTGTAGTTCTTAAAATCTGGAAAAGCGTGGCAAAGAATTTTGCATTTTGCTTTTCATGAGTTAACGTGTCCCTCTCTATTAATCAAAATGAGTTTTCACCCCAAATTTAGCTCTTTTAAACTGGTTATAACTATGTAAGCCCTCTGTCTTACACTGAAGTCCATTCAGGATCAGGAAGTCAGCAATGCCTTCACTGTGCAGAAAAACAACAAGAGCACAGGGGGCTGCACCTTACTTGTGAAAGGTCAAAACTCTCCACTGTTAATTTCACATGACTTTGGAAAAGGCTTCTGACCTGTTTTTTTTTGTAAATAGCAGTGTTAATATCTGATTTTTTTCTTGGCACCTTGTCTAAACATTTATACCTGTGAACTGGGAGTGTTGAGCTACCACTGAGGAAAAAGGAGAATTCTTCTTTGGAAGAATTTCACAGTTATTTTATGCAGGCAGAAATGAAGATATAAGGAGTGGCAAAGGAGAGTCAGACCTAGAAATCTTCAGCGTTATGAAAATGATCAGACAGAGCCTTTCCCCACCACAGAGCACAGCTGGCCTGCCATGGTATGTTCTCTGCATTCACCCACTGAAGGCTTTGCCCTGGGCAGCCAAGAAGCACCGCAGGGATATATGTGCCTCAACCCTTGCATCTCTGTTAGTTCCCCTCCTTGTCACCCTGAGAATTATATGACATGTCATGTTCTGTCAGCTTCTTTTCTCCTTCTGGGGCGCTGAGGCAAATAATTAATTTATCTTGTTTTAGAGAACGTCATTTTGCCATCTCGATGAATTTCCCTGGCTGCTGTGTCCCTCCGAGCCATTCTGGCTGCTTCACTACTAGCACCCCATGTGCCTTCTGGACTTGATTTTTTTTCTTTATTTGTCTGACTATCTTACATTATCTTTTATTTATTTTACCCCTTTGCTTTTCCTCTCATTTGTTTGCATCTGATAGGCTTTAAACTTGCTAGTCAACAGCATCTGATGTTTTAGTGTCCATATGCCTCTAGAACTTTTTATAGCTTTGTATCAGTCTATATTGTCTTTCCCAATATGCCACTGACCCCTTAGCATTGCAAAAATGCCTGGTCCAAGTTTTGAAATTCCTCAAAGGAAAAAGAGCAAAATTTTCCCATGAAGATCCACGAAAACTTTGTACATTTGCTGCTTTCCCACAGCTTTATTTAATGACTTGGAAGACAGTGGGGTGGGCAGTACTGTGAAAACAGTGGCCTCCACTGATGGAAGATGACATGCAAGAGATAAGGAAGAGGAGAGGAAGGAGGCTGAGGTCCTGGTAGGTATCAGATATGGAAGCCAGAGAGCAGTTTGTCTATAGAGCTTCTAACAGCACCACTGGGTTTGGTAACATCTCTGAAAGGGAAGAAGACAGATGTGGTTAGGATGAGTTTTAGGATTAGAGAATCACCAGGTGAAACAGAAGGTTTAGATTCAGTGAATTTACAGCATGATGGCTTTGGTCAATGTATTACTGCTATTTGCATCTGCTGCCTGTGCCTATGGAACCAGGTCTGAGGGCTTTAGTGATGCCCTCATTTTGGATTGGATTTTGGCCCTGCTGTTCCTGTGAACAAGGTTGAGAACAGCGGTACCTTTCTGTTCAAAATGCTCTCTTCATCCTGCAGAACACTTTGAGGAAGGGAGAATGGCAGCCAAACTCCTGAGCTGTCAGAAACTTTGCTGCATTTGGTTCTCTTGCCCCCACTCCTCTTCTGAACTGAACATGTCCAATGTGGAGTCACTCAAAAACAATGAGCATAGAATCCAGTGCAAGGTTTGACGTCACATTTCAAAGTAGAACCCTAAACCTGTAAAAGACCAAAGTGTGAGTAAAGGATTGAGAAGGCAGAGTGAAAGGTAACTATACTGGGGGAGGTGATGGCAGGTGAGGTTCATGTGGGAGGAAGAGAATGAATACACATTTAAGGCTCATCTGACGCTTCATGCCCTGACCTGTGGTGGGTCTAAGTTTAGAGAATAAAGGTAAGGTCTTAGGAGAGGGGAAACAGATAAAAGAAACAAAGCAAACAATGAATGTGCTACCCTGGAGGCCTTATTTCCACAGTATGGAGTTGTGGTGCAGCCGGCAGCTAGGACAGCTTAAAGGAAATCACTTTGAGGGATCTGAGTGAGCTTTCCCCAGAGCAGCGACTCATTAGTGTCACCAGAGAGACAGAATTATGTAAGTCTTTGTTTCAGGTGAAAGAGATGTTACCCTCCAGCAAGAAAGGGCTGTGCTGACAAAGAATTTCTGTTTTAAAAGCTCTGCTATGGACTTAAATTAGCTGCTATCCAGACTCAGCAATTATGGGCATCTTTCTGGGATGTGACTATTTATATTGTAAGGTAGCTGATGAGAGTAGGGCCAGCACCAGCCTGGTTCTCCTCCTTGCCTGCAGAAAACAAGTGAGCTCTCCCTGTCCCAGTTATGCTCAGAGGATTTTAGGCTCTGTTCCCAGGAGGAGCAGAGGCTGTTCTGTCCCCAGGCAGTGAGCATCAAAGAGCTGTGAAGAGCACAAGGTGCTCTGGCCCACCATCCTAGCATAGCAATAGGGTTCTTGGCTGGGAGGTACCCACAGGAGCTGGGATCACTCCCCCCTCCAGTATTGCTTCCTCAGTCATGGTTACAGTGGTCTTGATTCCATGTCTTATATTTAAAGGAGCAGCTGCTTTCTAATTCTCCCTTTCTAAGTACTTCCTTCCCTGAAACATCATTGTGAACAACCTTTATGAGGGTACCAGTCCTCATAGCTTTGCTGTTCTGAGGGAAACTCAAGGTTAACACTGTTAGCCCAAGGTAAATTCTAGTGAGAATTCAGGTGTTGCAGTTTTAATGTGCACTAGTGCTCTGGATACATCCTTAGCTCTTAACCCAACTGCCCAAGGCCATGCATTAGAGCCTGTATTAGCAGCCTTCAACAAACAGTTTGTCTGTGGTGTAACACAGTGTTTAAAGACTTTGACAAGAGGTATGAAGAAGGTAGCCACTCATTAGAGCTCTCTCCTGCCTCTCTCTGATTTCCTACCTTGTCTCTTAATGGGCTGGGAGAAGTTATGGTGCTTGCACACTCACAGGCAAGGCAAGATAAATCTATCTGCTACACTAAGATGTGCTGTTATGGAAGAATTTTCTGAGATTTTCTCAGCAGAGAGCATATAACATTTTCCAGTTATTTTCTTACAATACGTTTTGGTAGGATATAGAATGGGCTAAAAATTGGATTCAGAATTTAGTGGAAACTTCCTTTCTTTTGTTGCAGCTTTCATTGATATTTGCAATTTTGAATGAAAAAAATAGCGTGAACAATGAAAACTCTGTGTTATTCACATCATAAATCAAGAAGGAACTGGAAAGAAAGAGCCAATACAGAAGATTCCTGCTTATCTGAACCCTGAGATTCTGCTTTAGTCACATAGACTGAGATAACCCAGCATAGGAAAGGTCCCTTTCAACCTTCTGTGTGAAAAAGGAAGGGCTTGTTTGTGCAGAGTGAAATACAATGCCTGAATATGCCTGACTGTGACTGTGACAGGACAAAAGACTTGAATTCATAGACTCATTTCTGAGCTGTTCCTCACTAGGCAGATCCAGACTGTCATATGCTCAGGATGGATGTGGAGATCTTGGCTTTCAGCAAGACAAGATTTAGGCCAATATGTGCTTGTTCTTTGTTCTATGAGCATTTGGCACAGAATATGTTGCAGTACTCTGATCTATCCAGTGTAATGGGATTTCCATAAATTTTTTAAATGTAGACTTCATAAATACAGTGTTTGGCCCATGCAGCACATGGATCTGACTTTCCCAAAGTTAAGAGCTTGAGGGTGGCCAAACAGATCATTCCTGGCTGCTGTAGCATCACACAGGGACTACACAGATCCAAGAACAGTAAGAAAAAGACAAAAGTCATACTGAAATGAGGAGTAATGAGGAAAATAATACAAAAACCTAGTATGCAAAGTCAGACCACTTGGCCTACATGAGAAGTGTTTATTCAAGGACTGTGTTTAATGCATAGTGATGTGAGGCAAAGTAGAGCAGAAAAACAAGGGCTATGAGAAAACTGGGTGCACAACCACTTGTGCCTCTGTGCCAGGCTGACCCCTCTAAATTACTGCTGGTTCTATGAGTGTTTACTCCAGCTTCCTTTGCTCCACATTTGTGTGGAGGTGGGAGTGTCTTGCCCTGTAGGGGGATAGAATTTTGGATTGGATTTTAGGTATAGGTAATAATAAGGTAGCATAGAATAATAAAGGTAGCATAGAAAGTAATCTTACCCCTAAAGAGTTGCAGCTGGGCCAATTATCAAAGATTAGGAACAGGCCTGACTTTAACAGGCCAGAGCTGTAAGCAATGAGAAGAAGAGTGCTATAAAAGAGTGGGGTGGCTGGTTAAGGGCGAACTGGAGTCAGTTGGTTGCTGTGAGAAGAAGGAAGGGTCAGTGCTCTGAGGAGCTGCTTATGAGAAACACCAAGGAGGTATGAAACTCTTGCAATAAGCAAACAACAATATGGCATCTTTGCAGTATAATGACAACATTGCCCAGTGCAAATTGGCAGCATGAACAGGCCATGTTTGTCAGTGGGGGAAAAGTGACATATTTAGTAGTGAAACAAAATTGATGAAAATGTCTAAAGAACTGCTGAAACTTTCTAAACAGGCTCAGATATTTGTTTTCCCAGCAGCTTTTACTGACTGGCCCTATTTTAACATCTTGCTCGAACAGTTGCAAAAAATATTTCCTGATGGTGGTGAGTTAGAGCTTTTTTTTAGATGAGTTGAGATTTCAATGATAAATTTCATTGCTTTTGAAAACATTGCAGTGCAAGAACAGACATGCTGGTAGCTTTTCTTCTGATTACATGGCTTGCTTTGTGCTAATGTGGGTTTTCTAATCTCATGTAAGCAACTTAATTATGGACAATTTGTGCTCCATGGATCTTCATCTTTCCTCAGTGAATATAAGCAATGATGGGAATTGAGCAAAATTACTTGCTACAGCATCTTTTTCTGCTTGACAATAATGCTCCATTGATCATTGCCAAAAAAAGCTTATGAGATATGTGACTACCTCAATGTGCATATGGAGTTTGTCACCTCTTTATTACCTAGGTTATGTACATAATAGAAACTTATTAAGTTATTCAGCCAGAGACTAAATTTTCTAGCAAGCATAAGGATAGAAATATTGGAGCTTGGAGTGTGTAGGATCAGGATACAGCTAAGTGTTATGCCAGCATATAAGTCATTAATTTGATGTCACTTAACACAAAACTTGAAAATATGTTTGATTTACATATGAGAGATCTGGTGTTTTGTGAGTTTGTTCTGAGGAAGAAGGATATTTCATTGAAAAGTCAAAATTTGTATATAAACATTAATCTGCCTTTGGGGAGTCCAATAACATCTGTACTGTGGTTAAGCTATAAGGCTGGAGATGTTTTTGAATATAGAATTTTGATCATTAAAAACTTCTAAGTATGTAATGAGTAATACCTGCTGTGGTTTTTGGAGGGTTTTTCACTGACTCTCTTACAGAAAGTTATGGTTAAAAATAAGAAATGAAAAAAGAAAGGTTGGAGATTACTAGCTTTCATACTGTAATGAAGATGATGTTGTCTTCAGATATGTGAAATGTTGCATTCAGATTCGTGAGCCTGCAACACAAACAGCTTTTATTTGTGACCTTTAATTTTAAAGACAAATAGAGCTGCCAGTAATTTAGGCATGTTCTTAGACTTGTTGGAGCAGGCTGGGCAGTGCCTAAGGGTTCCTTTGATATGGAATGGCACAAGATACTGGAGAAATTCTTCTAAATCAGAGCAACACACAGCAAAACTAACTTCTAATGAGCACAGAGAAAAGGTCTGTATTTCATAAATAGACCTGGTCTCTGTAAGATTTCAATCTCAATTGCTTTGGCTTTTCATCTCTAGTAGAACTGTGTGGTTTTACTCTGCATGTGATACCTGATTGTTCACACATATCACAGTACTTGTCATAACAGCATCGTTTTCTTGTGAGAGCTCGGTTCTTCATGCCCCTAATCTGGTGAAAAACAACTTCCTTTTTCTACAGGGATGCAGGCATATGCAAAACATAAGTATTAAGTACAATAAGAGCTGAAATGCTTCCCATTTTACTGTTATTTCCATGTGATTTAATGGGTGTATTAATCCCTGTTTTGTAAAGTATTTGTATTGCCCCTCTAGAATATTTATCTTAGTACATTTCCTTTCCAACAGAGGCTTAATTACAAATTTTAAAAGATCAGTACAAAAGGTGCAGATATAAATACGTCTTTAAAACACTTAGGTCAATTTAGTGCGTAATGTCTAAGGACACTGTTTATTATATAACAAGGCATGTACTCAGGTTACAGAAATAAATTTTTAATTTGAAATTATGAGATCAATGAGCATTAACTCTTTTTCCCAGTTTTAGTTAGAGGTTAGTTAGAGCTCATTTACATTTTGGGAAATCATTACATTAAAGTCTCCCTCAAGCAAATCTGTTTTTGTGGAGTTGCTCCCCTCTGTTAAAGGGGAGAGAAACAGAATTTGCAATGTATGGTAGCTGCTGTTAAAATTTGGGAATCTCTTAAGGGCCTGGGGCGTCAGCTCTCCCTAGAAGACAGGACATTTTTCTCTGGAACAGGGTGAGGCTTTGTAAATGCTTTGATAGATAAGAGCTGTCTGTAAAGGTGGTCAAAGAAAGAGTGGAGAGCAGAAAGACTTTGTGGAAGTAGTTTTTTCAATGGTGGGGGAAAGTGCTTCTCTATTTTTGTCAGTGTTTTGAAAAAATGTCATCAGCTCTCAAGGACTGTCAGCAGGTTTTTGAAGCTGGCACATTGGAGAGTGATAGAAAGAGAGCATTTGGCCTGTTCTTCTCACCTAGAAACCCTGCTCCTCTCGCCAGCCCCTGACAGCTGAGATTTTACTTCTTCACAAGCCTGTGGGGAAGGAGGAAGGAGACCAGACCCGGAAGGGGGCTGCTGATGCCTGTCCCTGGGCCCATGGGCAGTTCCTGGGCAGGGAGAGAGGGGGGCAGCCCGTGACCCCCCTGCCTGCTCCTGTGCTCCAGGCTCCTGATGGGTACCAGCCCTTCCAGCCCAAGGGAGCCCATCCTGAGCAGATCCCAGAGCCCATGGTCTGTGCTACAGCACATGTGGCCTTGCCACCTAGCTCCAGGAGGAAGGGCTTCTCTTTAACAGAGATCCTCTGCTGGCACAGAGAGCAACATCTGAGGCCTGACAGACTTAGTGACATGTGAGAACTGAGTAATTAGATATTTAATATGGGGCAGTCACACAGGTGTCTGAGCTGTGAGTGGATATTCAGAGATTTGGTCACCTTGAGGGTGAGTGGAGGCTTCCCTAAAGCCAGGGCTTCAGTGTGCTATGCACAGCTTAGCACATGGCCCAGGGTCTTTTGGAGGAAGATGTAGATGTCTGAGGGGTGGAGGTCTTTGAGGAGCTGAAATCCAGACCTAAACTATAACTATTCCTGTTGAAAATGTGTGTGATGTCCTGGACGAGAGCGTGTTACAAATTCAAGTGGCTATTGTTGATTTAAGCTGAATCTTAATCTCCTGACTGGAATTTCCACTGAGTACAGGTTTTCAGGAAGGCCTTTGTGAAACAAGGGAGACACAGCAAAACATGCCAGAAGAGAATTCTCTTGCTCTAAATTTATTAAGCTAATCCCTGCAGGATGGGTCAAGAATCCAACCAACAGGGGAGGAAGGAAACAGGAAAGCAGGTTTAAGCTGTAGCCAAGGCAAAGAAAGCCTGATAAATGAGGTGAAAGTACAGTTGTGGTGCCTTGGCTGCTGCAAGGTGAAAGAATTGCAGATCAATGTATCCCAGCTTGGGAGGATGAGGAACAAATAGACTTGTGAGTGAGGTTGTGAGGTGTGGAAGCCAACTTCTTAGGTGTAGCAGCAAAAGTTTCTCTCTTGGGTTGTTAAAGCCTTTACAGCACTGATTGATGACTAGGTGAGAATTTGAACTTTTTGAGAGACTTGGGGGAAAGATAAGGTGTTTGTGGATGTATTACTGCCAGTAGGAGATAGAGATTTTTTTTTTTTTTTTTTTTTTTTTGACCTCTAAAGTAGGAGGCCCTCAAAGGACATGGTCATAGAGCTGGTTTGGTCCATTTTCCATGAAATGATTTTTCCTGAGCCCATATCTGGTTGGGATATTGATGTGCCCTTTTTGCAGGCAAGTAAATATGATCCCAAGAGCTCTCAGGCAATATGTATTCTTAGGCTCCATGGACATGAATTCTCAGTGTTTTGGGCTTTTAAGATCAGAGAGAATGAAACTTTTACTATAGAACTTATCTTTTCTAGGGGAAGTTCTTGAGTGGGACTGCTCATCAGTTGAGTATAAATAAAGCTCATGACTAAATTTCAGTGTGAAAACAACAGTAACTGGTAACCTTTTAGAGAGGTCTCCCAAATTTTTGCCTGGCTCCTGATAAAATCAGTGAAGCGGTCCTGATACAAAAAGTAACCTATGCAGTTGGCCTCAGATTTGTGCTGAGGTTACTGTATTTTGCCCATGGTTTTAAAAAAAGTCTGTTAACTAAAGCAGGGCATTTGTTCCACCTTGTCAATGCTGAATTCTTCTGGGGGGATGCAAGTGTGTTTAGCTCTCTGGATATTGAGTTAATCACGTACTCACTGTCACTCCACTGAAGCCATCAGAAATGAAGTTACCCTTTAATTATGGAAAGAGATGTGCCTTTTCAATGCTTCATCAAGCCTCACATTGCTGACATTGGACCTTTAGGCAGTTGGGAATGTCTTATTCAGAATGCCTCGAGGAAGGATTCTGGTTGTTTTTATAAATACCCTTCATTTCTCATACTTTTGAAAGACTTCCTTTTGCAAACTACACCTTTGTTGTAAAAAATCACCAAGTGGCATGCCAACAAAATTTTCAGCATTTACAATTTTTAAGAAGCATGGTTAGTATATGAGTGCCTAGGGGATTGCCACAGGGGAGTGAGGCTGGTGTGGTAATGGCTGACCATGTGGAAGGCTGAGGGTGATGGCTAGAAAGAATATTAACAGGAGATTGCTGCTTACAGCCATCCAAATTTCCTCTCCTTTGCATCTTGGTAATGAGAAATAAAGACTTTCATTGCACCTTTTTTTTGTTTGTGCTGATTTGTGCAATGTATCAGAGTTAACCTCATCTTGTGCCTTCTTATGGGGTCTTGAAGGGTTCAGGTAGTTGCTGCAAGAGTTTTGCTGCCTTGGAGTGTTTGAAGAAGCCTGTTAAATCACAGTTTTACTGCAGAAGAGCTGGAAGCAGTGTAGTGAGGCTGTCACAAGATCTAGGACAAGGAGACTGACTTTATGGCATTAGTATGCACTGGAGGGTAGAGCTAAACTCCCATCTATGGCCCTGCACAACAGGCTTGTGATCCTGATTCTGGATAAAAACGGAGATTCCTTTGTTTGTCCTGCAGCAACTCCATGTACAGTGGAACCATTGAGTGACTGGAATGGAAACTTTATTTATATTTCTTCTCCAACCTGCCCTCTAAAAAGAGTTTCCTCAGTGCTTGGGTCTGTCCAGTCTCCAGCACAATCTGTGCTGGTGGTGAGCAGCCTCCCTGAGTGTGGCCAGAAGTTGCACATCTCTTGCTGTGCTCTTCTGAATTTTGCCCACTGGCAGATGCTGAGGGGCAATTTGTTTCTCCAAAACAGAGGTAAAATTTCTGCTTAGTAAGCAGGCACTGGGCAGGGATCCATAGTACCTGGCAATGCCTCACTACTGTGTGTCTTAAACCTGGGCATCTTCTGATACAGCTTTAGCACATTACAGAGGAAGCTGAGTACATTCTGTACCTGGATTGCCATCATTTCTTGCTCCCAAACAAAGGATTTGTGCCTGTGAATTTCAGAGCCTCATGAAAATAAGAAATTGTTTAGCACTGAGAATTTCCTGCTGCCTCTCTTTTGACATTGCTGTCCCAAAAGAAGAGTTCTCCAAGAAGTGTGTGATGGTACCATGAAATATTGAACTGGGGAGGCAGTCTTAATACTCCACCAGGTACTTTGGGGAGCACAGGGAAATGATTAATGAGACCAAGCCTTACCTCTGTCAAAACCAGATCTGTTGGGCTGCACAGTTTCTTCTTTTTTGGAATATTCTGCTCAGCAGCATGTTGCCACACAGAATCATCAGCAAATGAGTAGCAGATGGAGCAGTGACACATTTTATCCTGCAGCAGCAGGGACATTTTATGTGCTATGAGAATTCAGAGAAGTTAGTTTCATGCAAGTAGGTGATGAAAGAAAAGCTGCCTATAGCTTTTCTTTCTCTGCAGAATTGCAGATGGACAAACACTGAGGAAAGTGGTTTTCTCAAGCAAGGCAGTAAAAAAGAATGAAATGTTCAAGAAGTTAAAATTAAACCCCTGCTATGGCAAAGATACACAGCTCTGCCTCCTGTGCCCAACTGTTACACCATGCCTTGGGTTTTGTTTCACATAGAGTTCTTTCCATCAGGCCTTTGCAAACTGATAGGTAGAGCTACTGTACTTCAAAAGCCAGATGTTGCTGGTCATCAATAGCAGTTAGCCCATACCCTGGGCTTTGTATAAATTTATTTTGCCACCCCTCATTTTATATAACAGATAAACATAGTAAAAGAAAATATGAAAAGTAACAGAAGCTGAGGCTTTTTCAAGATTGTTTGGTGTCTGTCTTCTGCTCACATATGCCTCTTTCTTCTCTCAGCTCCATGTACCATAATGTTTACTAGAATACTCAGAGTGGAAGTTGCTGATTGTGAAGTTGAAGCCTGAGGCTGCATCCTGAAGCTAGCTAGACTGTGAGAAAGAGTGAAGAGACATTACAAAGCCAGCTCTGTGTTTATTCATATAATATCTAACTCTGAAAATGTAGTCCAAGTTTTAACTTATGCTAGGCCTTGCAGTAAGAGATCTTTTTTCCTCTATTAGCAGACATGTTGGGGGATGTTTCTGGATGGTTTTTGTGGGTTGTGCTTCCCTTTCATTTTCACCCTGACATTCATGTTGCATCCAGGGGTCTGGCAGGTATTTTTTCCCAATGACTATATTGATCTGTATGGAGAAAGCAAATGCAGTTGGCAGCATGCTGGGTGCCTTGCTGTTTACCAGGCACAAGGCTCATCCATAGTTGTTAATTTGCTGTGCAGTATTGGTGTATTTGGGCCAATGAACACCAAAAATATCTCAGCCCTCCCAGGGTCTGTTCATCTTCAAATAGAGTTTGTTCAGACAAAGAGAGATCTGATAAGGTACTGATAACAGCAGGGAATGGGTCACCATAATCCAACTGTCCCTTTTAATCCTATACTCCAGTGTCTTCTACTATAATTAATATCCTCTTTCAGTGCATGATGTAAGTGGTAATTAAACAGTTTATTCTCCTCACCTGCCCTATCCTGTGACATCCTTGATGTACAAAGGGCTGTGATTTATAACAACAGACATATGGGGGCCATGTGCTGGTGTGCAAGCTGTGTCATGCTGTGCAGAGAGGGAGATGCTGGCAGCTAGAGCCAAGCCTGACACTTCCTGAATGTAAAGGTGTGACTGCATTGCATCACCAGAGTCTCTTTGAAGGCTCAGTGTGAAACATGGTGACTTACCAGGAGGGGACAGAAAGTAGCAGGAGAGGGATGTGCATATCAGCTCTAGGCCTTCTCAGACAGTAAGGATGTCATGGAGAGAAAGTGCTTTCCTCTGTCCGGCCCAGAGTAAGAGATGTTGCCCAAAACAAAATCCCCAATTCCATTTGGGACAGAGCATCCTTAGCAATGTTTTGATGATCTTTGTGCTGATTGTGGTCTAGTAAGAAATTCTAGTAAGAAATAGTTGGATTTTATTCAAAGTTCAATACTTTTTTGAAGCACAGTTTATTAGCCAAAGTGCCTACCAGACACACAATGCTGTGCTTGGTGACAATGAAACCTCACAGTCCTGCTACAGCTAGGCAGAATGTAAACAGATGTTTGTCAAAAGTGCCAGCTCTTAGAAGCAAATAGCAGAGACTTTGCTAGTGATGGACTTTTGAGTGCTGTGAAGTTATTATAGAAAAAGTTGGTGGAAAGGAAGAGACAGCCCTTTTTATTTGGAGAATAATGGGAAAATGATAGCACAGAGAAATCTTACATCAGAGTAAGAACAGTATGGGGGCAAAAGCTTAAACTGTCCTCTAAATGACCTAGCATATTTTGAGAAGGCATTTCTGAGGTCTCATTCTGAGGCAATGTGTATGATCAGTACACTCACTCCCATCAGTAGCTGGTCCTTTCTGAGAATGGTACAGAGCCCCAAGGAGCATCACAGTGTGCCCAGTGCTTCCATAATGCTTTGTAGTGGATTTCATCCCTGCTTTTCAGGTAGAGAATGAAAGCATTGAACAGCAAGGTGCTGTGCTTGGTCATCAGCACAGTCAGGATTGCTGCCCGCCCCACTGGCAGCACTGCTAAGCAGTGGCCAGCTCAGTTCTGGGGGCAGCCAATCCTCCCTGGGACCCTCTGGAATGCCAGGCTGCCCACAGCAATCCTCAGCTCCCTGAGCAGGTGAGGGCAGGCTCCTGCTGCAGCCAGGAACTCTCCAGCATTAACACAAAGCCCTTGGCCTCTCATCCTTTGTGAGTCACAGCCTGGAAGGCCAACTCCTGGGAACCCTCCTCTGATCAGTGTCATATGTGCAAATCTTTAATCAGACAAAACTCTCAAAAATACCCTTTCTTCCTTCCCTTTCTTTGTGCAGCCTGTCCCACCATCTGCTGGGAAAAGAAGAGTTGGTAACTGATGTAAAAAAAAATAAAAATTGAAGAGTTGCCTTTCTACTGTTTGCAACTCTCCTTCTGTGCTGTGGTGACTGGAATCCTCTGCAAAACTAACTCCTAACATTGTCATTAGTGTCTCTGGCATAGCTGGGAGGAATGAAGGATGAGCTTTAGCTGAACATTAATTTCAGAGTAGTCTGGTTTAGTAAAAAAAAGGCAATTCTATAATTTCTGAAAACCAAAGGGAGACAGAAAACTATTCATTTAGCTGTAAATCACTTTAAATTGCGTTCTCTGGCTTGGAATTTAGTTGATGTTAAAATTTTTGGTGTACAAATGAGGGAGATAGAGAAAGGGGAGGGCAGGGAGTGTTATTGCAGGACTGCTTTCAGAACTCTTATAATCTTGTATATTTAGAACAAAGTGAAATCTTACTTTGTGGTACAACTGAAGACTTCTCTAAAGGAAGAGGAAGGAATGTTTGCCTTCCAGAGCTTGCTTTGAAATTGTGAGCTCATTAGAACCCTGAATCAATATTCCATGCAATTTCATTACCAGTTGTGTGAATTTGGATTTTTCATTCAAAGTGATTATTTCCCTCCCTCTAGCATTCAGAGAGATTCTTAAACACCCCTTTCCTCCAGAGTGATCAAAATATTAGTGGAGGTTTGTGAAGTTTGGACCTGCTGCTCAGCACCAGACATTAATTTCTTGGGTTTCTGACAGATGTTAACCAAAAGAAGCTGCATGTTAAAACTTCCCCATAGTGATCAACACATAAAAGAGCTAGGAATGGGGAGGAATAACACAGAATATATTATGTGCTGTAAATGTGTAACTGAGAGAGATAAAACAACTAGGAAATAAAATATGAAACTGCAGCTTGAGAAGATTCCTTATAATGTTTGAGGAATATCTAACAGTTTAATTTTTTTACTGATTGTAGAGGTTTGTTCAGAATTTTTCTAATAAATATGCAGAGATAATACAAAGCTTAGCATTTTATATACAAGACTGGAATTAATTTGTACAGAATTCCTCAAATAAAAATAGATTTCTTTTATACTCCAGGCACAGATGCTGCCAATTCTTTTGAAATTTCCACAGTTACCAAGAAAAATTATGAGACAAGTCTAATAGATCATATAGTCACTTAAACCTGCAGGAAACACATTTATTAGGGTTTAATCTGCACTATCAAGTAATCATAGGGAATTTGCTAATTAAGCATAAATCATTGTCAGTCATGATCTCTAAAAAGCAATGCGTGTTCACTGTGCTGTTTCAATGCTCTCTGCAGACAGAGCAGGCAAAAGAGACGTTCTGGATATGTGTGGGTTCAAAGTGAAGCTGCCTGGGGGCAGTCTGTATGGTCAGCCTTAGACCAAGGGCACCAATCTGCTCAGTTTTGGGAAATTTCTCAGCCTGCAGAAGGGCTGGGCCCTAAGGCAGCCTGTGGGATCAGGGGGAACTGTGCTGTGGTGGGAATCACACCGAGGGGTGGGTGCTCCTGCACAGCTCCCTGTGAATGCTGCAGTGTGGGGATGCTGCCCGTTCAGGGATGGGCACACCACAGCACACCTGCAGTGTGCCCCCAGCGATGGCCAAGCACTGATGGCATTGTCACTTATCAGTGGGACAGTGGGCACTGGCAGTGAGACACGAGAGAGGCTCTTGGTAGTGTGTTCTGGGCTGGGGGAGAAGGTGCAGTTGTGAGCCCTGCTAAAAACTGAAATACAACCCCTGGAGTCAGGGACTCAGGGCTGGCCTCGTGTGCACCTTGTGTCTGTTCATCAGCCCTGCAGCAGAGCCCCTCACAGGCAGGAGGTTTTGTGCTTCAGACCTCATTCTGCTTTATCAAGTCATTATTTCATTATTGGAAGGCACTGCTCCTGGAAGGCCAGGGCCTCATTTCTGTGACATTTTTGGCTATAAACAACCAGTAATTTTCAACCTCTGTGTTAATGAATGTCTTAAGTGTTTTTCTTTGGAGGCATACTGAGCTCTGGTCTCTCTGGACTTCTGCATGTTATGAGGAAGAGGCAATTTAAGTTTGAGTATGAAGAAGGGTTTACAAGAGCAAGTAACTGGGCAGCACTAAGCAGTAAATGGCAGTGTGAGCTAAGGACAAAATGCTTTGACCAGTGTGTCTTTTTTGACAGCCTTATTGGCATGAGTTGGATCCTATTTGACAGCTGACAAGGGCAGCATGACAGGGAAAAGCCTTAGAATTCTGCTTGGAAACAAGCAGAAATCTTCAAGAGGGACAATATATGAATATCTTGCTGCTGGCCTGTCCTGAAGGATGGAAATTGGCATTTATGTAATGGCGTTCAAACACCATGAGTAATGTTTGAGTTCTGTCCCTTAAACATTTTATGAAATCAGAGGAACATTGATTTTTTTTTTTTTTTTTTAAGTAGGAAAAGCACAGCACTGCCAAGCCCACCACAAACCATATCTTCAGGTGCCACATCTACACATCCCTTCAATACTTCCAGGGATGGTGACTCAATCACTGCCTTGGGCAGCCTGTTTCAGTGCAGGATTTTTTCCTAATATCCAATCTAAACCTCTTCCTTTTGCTACTTGTCTTGTGTTGTCTTATTTCTTGTTACCTGGGAAGAGAGACTGAGTCCCACCTGTCTGTGCCCTTTTGTCAGAGAGTTTTAGAGAGAAATAGTCCCCCGCGTCTCCTTTTTGCCAGGCAGAACACTCCCAGCTCTTTCAGTCTCTCCTCATAAAATCTGTGCTCCAGCCCCTTCCCCAGCTCTGTTGGCCTTCTCTGGACAGCTCCAGCCCCTCAATGTCTTTCTTGTAGTGAAGAGCCCAGTGTTGAACACAGGAGCTGAGGTGGGGCCTCCCCAGTGCCCAGCACTTGGGATGGTCACCACCCTGGTCCTTTGTTCACCAGATCCTCTTTCCAGCCCTTCTTGGAAATGGATATAACATTTGCCAACCTCTACTCAGCTGGGACCTCCTTGGTTAGCCAGGATTGCTGGTAATTGTGATGCCTTAAGTTTGAGCTTTTATATATTTCAGATTCTGTACTGCCTTAGGATGTGACTCTCATATAAAGTGTTAGCAAGTTCTCTTCACAGTTTAGTTAGACAAAACAATCCTTTTCCAGCCTGAGAACCAAGAACAGCATTGCAGCTTCAGGCCCAAGAAGTGTAAACAGAGAATTGAGGAGAGCAATCTGGGAGAGTGGAACTTCATAACCTGGAGCTGTAATTGGACAATTAACCCCAGTATGTAAATGGACCAACTTATGAAAGTGTTATAATTGGTGGTTATAAAACCACCAATTTATGAAAGTGTGAAAACTTGTGACTGGTTGCCCATCTTGGGTCTGTCGTGGGTAGAGCCATGGCTGAGCTCTTGCACTGCTCAAGGTGTGTCCTTTAAAGGCCTTTTATTAAATCCCTGTTTCATTCCTCTAACACTGTCAGGCCTCTGTTCCAGGTAGCCTCCTTAATTGAAGGGAAGTGGCTAGGACAGCTCAGCTGCCAGCTCCCTCAGTACCCAAGGGTGGATTCCACACAAGTCATTCTTTTGATGGCATTTTGATTTCATTCTTGTTTGTTTTAATGTACTCTGAATTCAATTCTCAATTGCACTAAAGTATTTTCCCCTTCTTTGGCAGCATGTCAGAGGCTACAAGGCATGATCATATTAAGTGCTCTTAGTACTGTCAGAATGACATGAAATATCTTAGGTTGAGTGAGGAGAAGGTCTTTTCTTGGGAGAAATTTGGTGCTCAGGATTCCACAGAAATAAAGTCTGCTGAAAAAAATGTTTCTTATCAACAGTGTCTGGAAAATAAATATCTAGTGTGATCATTCGGCTGTGGCTGTAATTCACATTTAATTCTCCCACCAGATCTGGGGAATCGGAGACAGAGACTGAAAAGACTAATCTGCAGCCTTTCATCTACAATCTTTTCATTGACTAATAGCAGGATTAAAATCAGTCTGTTACTCCTCCTCTCTCAATTTCCTACAGCCTTATTAAATCTTTTAGATGGCTTTGAGCAGAAAGAATAGAATTTTTTTGTAATAAAAAAAGAGTAATTCAGAGTTACAAAGTATAACACTATGTAATGTTAAAAATAGACACAGACCCCTGTGTCAGTTTTGTTTCCAGTTCAAAGCTCTACCCCTGCATCTTTCAGAAGAAACTCTTGGTTTAGCATGGTAGGGATATAATATATTGACATCAGTGACATGAGCATGAATTTAAGATGAATTTAATTCTGCTCCTTACACCACTTCTTTCTTCAATCTATATTTCACTTGAGAAACTTGATTTGGTGTCAGGCAGTGTTGAATGTGGTTAGGGGTTCTGGCATTTTATTGCTCCTGCCTAGATGATATTACTAATGTTTCAAGGAGTGCTGTAAGGCATGAAAGCAAGACATAAATTTCTAAAAGTAGCCTAGCTGCTGTAAAAAATAAAAAAGCCAACCATTTGAATGTCCTGCAATGATGTTAGAAAGTAACTTGACTAATTGACTGCTAATTCTGCTGATTGAAAATGGGATCAGATCCACATCAGCCTACGAAATGTAACAGGTGAGTTACCTCCTTGTTCTTACAGTTGTGTGGTGCAACAAGGAAATAGAGAAGGAAGAAACATGTGCCAAGTTCTTTGTGTTGACACGGGGCTATCAGTTGGAGCTGGCCAAAAGGCAGACTTCCCATGCTGTTTTACAACTTTTTTTTTAAATTTTATTTTGTGTCGGTTTGAATGAGACTGCTAATAAATATTTTGACACTTCCTATGAACTGGATATCATTCTGTAAATGCTGAAATATGTCATTGTAAATTTACTTCCCTTGGCCCACACTCCTTTTGGGCAAAATGTGTTTCTCTTTCTCAGCACTGGCCCTGCTGACACAAGCTGTGAAACGGGCAGGAGTAGCTGGGGGGCTGATGCTGCAGTGCTTGCTCCACAGAATGTGCTGTGGGCCATGGCAGGCTCCTGGCTGTCAGCCAGGCAGGTGCCAAGGCAGTGCCACTGCTGGCTGAGCCTGCTCCATCTCCTCCTGAGCTTCCCTTGTTTCCTCACTTCGCTGCTTTTGCTGGCTCGGGGCTTTGCCTGTTTGTCATTCAGGGCCCTTTTTTGGGATAAGGGCTCCTGGGTTGCTGACTGTAGGCCCATCCTCTGCATGCACACTCAGTGTCACCTTGACTTGCAATGGTCCTTGGTGTCTCTGGCCACTCCACACTGAGCAAGTACCTTTGCACTTCATTGCAGCCTAGATTTCACCACTGGACCTCTTCTTGACATTGTTTGAAGTCAATCAAACCTGATTTGAAAAAGGTATATTTTCATTAATGGAGAGTATTTCAGGTGAATTTTTCTTCTATAGAATGTTTCTGTCTACTTGGTGTGCCATTTCTAGGAGTTGTATTAGATTGGTATTGCTTTCAAACCTACCCTACTTTTGGGAAACTTTCTTTCCCATGGACCTTGTTCCTTGAAAACCCATCTCCTCTCAGCCTCAGGTTCATCTTCTGTGCTTTGTATTGTTCATTCACACGTTTCCACTGACATTTTAGGCTCTCTCAAGAGTGAAGGGTTGTGGAACACTTAGTTGTTTTCATTAATGTAGGTACATGATTGTCTTTACCATGCTGGTGACCTGCAGAATCTGATTTCCATGGCTTTACAATCTCCATTTATGCCCATTTGTATTGTGCAGTCTGGCCCATTGCAGCTGGAGCTAAAGGGAAGAAAGTTGGGAACTGTAGCCCTGCAATTGAGACTAAAATATCTGACAGGCAGGTGCTGCACTTCACTTCCACTGGTTCAAGGCAGAGAGATGACTGCCTTACTTTCCTGAATGTGCTTGCCCAGCTACCAAAAAAAAAAAAAGAAAAATCCAAACCAAAATCAAACTCCAAACCAATAGAAAGAGCCAGAAAACATCTTGAAACAATATCTGTTGATGGGATAGTTTGCTGTATGTAAGGCTAGCCATGCTCTCAGGGCATGTTGGGAATCTGGATCACAGAGGGTCAAATATGGGCAGTGTTGAAATGAGTGGGAAGCAGGGCAGTGATTTGGCCTGGCAGGTGATGCACTGGTCTGGGAGCAAGGAAACTCCCCTCTGCTTTTCATCAGTGCTGTGCTGGAGCTCAGGAGTTCATTACCCTTTGTGTCATTCTGCCTCTCTCCCTGTTTTGTCTGTTCACATGGCAAGGGAGTGTTCACTGATGCACAACAAAGCCATGACCTTCACTGTGTGATCCCACTGGTATGAATAATGTATATGGTTTATAACAGCCCTACCTACAGCAGTCAGCAAAGACAGGCACTTTTTAAAACTCAAAACATGAGAAGATACCTTCCCTTGGATGGGAAGTTTTTTGGAGCAAGAAGTTGACATGCTTCTGGAGTAGGCTGCCCTTGAGGAATAGAAGTGGATCCATATGAATTATTTCAGAACCATAATACAACATTTTAGCTCTGTATCTGTCCTTTGAACTTGAGCCCAGGGTCATTACATGTGGTTCTGTAATAAAATCTCCACAAAGAATGCCACATATAGTATTGATTTGAGTAACAAACCTATATCATTCTGGTAACTTGGGGACTTTGCACAGAGAACTGTTGAAACAGAGCTGTCAGTTTTCTTGATGATTCAAACAAATGCTTGTAGTAGTGTGAGTCTGTGTATGCACACACACATTTATATACACATGGATATTAGGCCAAGGCAGAAATCTCATGGGTCAAGAAATTCAGAGAATAAAATTGTACTTGTGTCAGCTGGCTCAGCAGTCAAGTTGGGAAATCAGCCTGTCTTCCCCAATACTTTTCAGAACCATGTTTGGTTATTTCTGTTGCAAATTCATGCAATTGCAGGGAAGGGTAAGGAAGGGAATGGCAATTCTATTTTACATTCAGTTTCAACAAAAGGTCAAGGCCATTTTCAGAGTGCCTGCACCTTCAGTGCCTTCAGGAGTTTGTGCTTCAGTCACTGGGCTGGTTCTTCAGCAGCTGGAGATGTAAACACACAGCAATCGATCATTTAATTTAACTTTGTGGAGCTGCATAACTTGGTGATTCAGAGGCAACTTGGCTGCCATTAAAGGGAAACACTGATTTTTAAATATACATTCATTCCAGCAAATGGCTGGAGGAACTTTTTAACATTTATAGTGCAGTAATTGATCTTTTACCACTGTCAAAAGCTGTTAAAGACCTATCGGCTTGCTATTTCAGCACCATATGTTCTACACAAGTTTCTCACCATGTGTCTTTCCTGCACTTTAGAGGAAGAACATTTGTTGGACTATTAGAACAGACAATTGCCTCTTCAAACTATGGTGCCTATGTAGATGTGTGGGACTTCATCATAAACCCTCATCTGTACTGTGACCCCTTGAGTCATGGAGAGGTTGGGGGATGTACTGTTGGATCTTTTTTTAGTAGTGTGGTAATAGTATTTCATCAGACAGAGATTATATTTGGACTCTCTTTAATGCTGGCTACAATAACTTAAGGCAGTGCTGTGGTTCTGAACTGTGACCCTGGATTAAAGCAAACATTCTTTGCACTGCCACATTCATCTCATTTAGCTTCTATTGTCGCTGCTTCAGTCCTGATCTTGCATGTTGTTTCCACGCTTCCCGGAGTTTTACCTTCCTCTTGCAAAGTGTTGTGTGATGGTGGGAGCTCCTGGGGGCCCATGGGGCAGTAAGGAACAAGGTTTTCACAGACCACTGAATCCACATGAAATAAACCCTTTACCTCTTGTCTGAGTTTCTGCATGCAGATTGATACCCAGAGTAAGGGATAAATATGAAAAATTATGGTCTAGGTTAAGTCTTTGGCTGTTTGCACTTCTATGGACATCAGGCATTAGGCTTAATTTGGCCAGTCAGAAATCTCCTCTGGTAAGGAGAACTCATCTGTGGCACATCATCTACAGAAGTTCAGTGGGGAGAGAGTTTGTGCTCTGAAGGTCTCAGCCTGGGAGTATATAGAGCATGCAGGGGTCTGCATTGCATTTTTGCCTTCTAAAAAGGTGAGAGAGAAAAGAGAAGGAAGAAGAGTTAATTAAAATAAATTTCCACTTATTTTATTGTACAGTGAATTTCTAGAGAAAGAGGGATGGAATTGGTTTCTGTAGTTCATTAAGATCCTGCCCGAAGGGTCAACAATATTGCTGTCAGGAAAGAGGAATAAACTGAGCATTTGGTGAGTCTTATGTCCTGTCATAAAATAATCATGGTCTTTCTAGAAAGCTAAAGTATTGAAGAATTACAGGATTCCTTCAGTTGTGGCCCTATGGCATATCTCACTTGAGAGTTTGGGCTGTGTCCATACTGTAGGGACTGTGATTTTGCTTTTCACTATGACTTGTGAACTCTGGGGCAGCAAAAAAATGCCTGTGGGTTTTCAGAGCACCTACTACCAGCAGAGTCCCTGCAGGATTCAGGCTGAAACATAATTTGTTGGGACTCTTCATAGAATAAGACCAGATGATTTTGTTAGGGATGGCTAATTGCATTCCTCCCTCAAAGAAAGCTGGGGGACACTCAGTTCCTGCTGCTTTTTATCTATGTGATTTGGTCCCTTTCCTGTTTCAAGCTCCTGTGAAAAACCCCTGCCATAACATTTCAGAAGGAGGATACTGTGGCAACCTTACCTCTGGCTTTCTAGCTGTGCTGCAGATATCGTCGTGCCTTATTATGAGACAATCTTTGAAGATTGTGGAGCTTTCACAAATCTGCTCATTCTCCACAGGGAAAAAGAGAAGTTCTGATGGGTGGCAGTGTCTGCTCCAGCAGCTCCATCAAATTCAGAGCTGTCCTTTTAGGTGAAATTACAGCCCTCCTTCGTTTTGCTGATCTTTCATCAGGTTTTCTTCCTCTCCCTAACCTCTCAGTGACCTATTCTCTCAGAGAGCATCTAAGCGCATTTGTAGATGTCCTGTAACTCAGCAAAGCCTTTGAAGACTAGGATGTTAGACTGTGATTTTTTTTTTTTTTTCCCCTGCTGATTTTCCTCTAAGCCTTCCTCTCTGATTTCAGCCACGTTCTCTGCATGCTGCTTTCCTCTTTTGCACAGCCAGCTGTCAGAGACAAGGGACACTTTGGAATCAGCTTGGAAGTAGAAGTTAGCTGGGATAAGCTTCCTGACAACAGTCTGCTGACTGATTTTTCAAAGTCATATTTTGCTGTGAGGACTCTTTTGAACTAAATTAGATTATCTGAGTGTGAAACAATCTAGCATGATCCTTGAAGGATAGTCCAATTCTGTGAGTAATAGAAGAGCTGTAACACTACCCAAAACTGTTATGTGTCTATGGTTTTATATTCACCTGCAAATGGTTGGTGTTTATTTATATGCAGGAAAACAAAATGATGGAAAAGTTCTGAGAAAAGGCACAAATAGAAAGATCCCAGCACAGTAGTGTTTGTGAACTGCTTTCTAACACAACTGGCAAGGCCAAAAAAATCACAGAAACCCGGGAGGAATTACAATGACACTTTTACCTCATAAATTGAGGTAACACCTGACATGAAGACTGATAGGCTTCAGACTGCAGCATCTGTGTGTCTGGCACAGGGATGTGGTGCTGTAAGCAGAGCTGGGAGCCAGGACACCTGGTTCTGCACCCAGCCTCTCTCCTGCAGCCCTGAGGACATTGCTCACCCTTGTGCTGTGCTTTCTCCTCAGCCCTGGGCTGCTTCATCTGCTCAGGCTGCTGACTTCCCCCTGCAGATGCTGTCCCCTCACCTGACACAGTGGGGATTTGCTTCCTCTCATAAGATTCCTGAAGTTCAGTAATGGCTGAATGATCTGATGCTGAAGAAATGCCACCCTTGAGTCACTTTGATTTGGGCATGAGTCAATCTTTGTGATATTCTATAGGGTCACAGCAAAGCAGTTGGTGCCATGCCTGTTGCAGTGGAAGGAGTTTGGGAAAGCACAATGTTGTCACAAAGAGTGCCTGCCTCTGCCTAAGAGATGAGACCAGTAGAAAAATTTCATGTTTTGTTTCCTATTCTCAATTAATAATGTTGCTCATAAAATAACATCTGCTCTCTTAGAAGTATTGTTTTAGAATTTAGAGCACTTGGCAAGTGACTCCCCAAGAATTGTTTTCTTCTTATAACATCTTAAATATATGGTCCTAGGTTTGTACTAAAATGAAGTAGAGAATTTACTCTAGATAAGTTGTTAGATAATGTGCATAACATAATTACTATGAAAATTGCTATAACTAATACAGCTAAATATAAAGTTTGTGTCTTGCCTTTGGTAATTTAAAAATTTTTTCCCCACTAGATTTTATGATTCTGAATTAGAAGAATTAGATTCAGTTGAACAAAAAACCAAACAACAACCCCAAACCCCCACCCCAAACATAATAGTGTGCAGTTATTTAATTTTTTTATTGTTTTTTATTTTTTTTCTTAAATAAGCTCTGTCATATTTGCTCAGTCTTGTAATATTTTTCAAAACTGCTAATACTGTAAAGTCAGTCTGACTTTTAAAGAAATGAAGGGGCTGTGCTCCTGCAAAACATCATACGTAATTAGGAAAAACTAGAAACACACTGAGCACTGGTGAAAGCTGTGGAGTGAATCTCAGGAGCTTTTTCCTCACTCTCTTTCCAGAATGCTACAGTAGGTTTAGTTTCATCCAAGGTCCCTGGAGCCCACGGAATGTCACTGATAGGGAGTGTGAAACCAGCACCTGCACTGCATCAGTAACTGAGCAATGAGCAGGTTTACATCAGAATTAAATTTCTACTGACTGACAAACCCAGTGTATTAATTTTTATCTATTCAGTACATAGTCGAAGGCTTTCTTGGAACTGATGGTGAATTTATTAGGATTTGTAGCTGGCCTTTGTTTTTGCACCTGTATTCTAATTCCTAAAAATATTGGCTTTGTCTGTTGATTGCAGAAAAGATTGACTTTAAAAGTTGGCAATTGATAAAATCTGTTATAGAGAAGAAAGTTACGTTCTTATCATTGCTTTGGGGAATAATTTGTGCTAAAAGTTTTCTGCATTCTGTTGGGGAGCAGCAATCAGATTTACGGTAGTTATTTTTGCTCACTGCATCTTTCAGATATCCTGTTTAAAGCCTTCTCTGTTTAGACATCTGTCTTTGTCCCATTAACTTGATGAGTTTCAATGCTCCATTCATCCATTTCTGCCATAAACAACTCCATGTCTCATTTTCCTGCTGTCTCCTATTCATAGGACGCATCCTTATCTTCCAGTTCTACTCCTTTTTACCTTAAATCTCACATGAAAATTAATTTAGGACTGCCCTAAGAAAGACATTAAGAAAGTAATAGCAATCTTTGTCTTAGCTCTGCCTTTAATTTCCTTTTTTTCTTTTATTTTGGACTAGATCCTCAACAGAGGAGGTCCAAGGATGGGAATTGGGAATGATGAGGGATGCATTAAAAGATATTGTGGAGGTGCAAACACCTGGTCTGGCCTGAGATGCTGCAGGACATGATGGGGGTGAGGTTACCTTGGTGGGGAGGAGCAGAGGCAGGGATTTGCCATCCTCTCATCCTCCTGGGGCCTGTGGCACAGTCACTCAGACAAAGTTCCATGGCTTTGGAAGATGTTACTCTAGAGCTGAACTTTCCCCTCAGAACAGATGCTGGACACAAAGGCTCAGACTCCAAGGTCTGTCTGTGCTCTCTAAGATGTGCTGTTTTAACTGAGCCCTTTGTGCCAAGTCAAGCCTGGCAGTCTCCTCCTTTCTGATCTTTATTGATGTTCAGTCATGCCCAAGGGGGATGTAAATCACATCAAGAAAAGCTCTGGGCTGAATTCTTCCGATGGGCTATCACTGCTAAATGATGAATCTGTTACATAAGCAGGAAAGCCCTGTGGGACAGAGGATGTTCAATGAAATTTGTACAGATAATCCATAAACACTGTCCTGCTGGGAAACAGAACAGAAAACTGCCGCTTTGGCCATGAAAGATCTGAGAAGACCATACCAAATCCTGTAATTAAATGACTTTTAGTGTTCTTAAATGTTATGTTCCATCTAGACAACTTAAATAGAGTTAACCAGAAGCTAATTAAAAAAGCCTTCTGCTTTCTTACAGTGCATCTGTCTGGTACTGACCATGGAGAGTTTATCTATTCACAGAACACCATGAATCACTCCCCTGTTTAAGAGAAAAATTGATTGCTGTTCTAATACTTATTGAACACCTATAACAGATGTTTAAATCCCTACAAGCTTGAGATAATTAAAATAATAAATCTCTCCCTATTTGACAAGACTGTTAGTAGAAATCAAAGATATAAATAATCTAGTGGAGTCATGAGACATTATTCTGCCAAATATTGTGACCATATTCTCATGGAAATTTCAGGGCTGATTCTACCATCCTTATTTAGGAGTGCTCCCATCAGGTGCTGCTGTTGTGATTAGGGCAGGAACAGGGTTCAGGACAGTACAACAGCAAGGACCTCCAGAGCCTGGCCTTCCCCACAGGATTAATGTCTCAGCTCTCAGCTGTCCTTGCCTGTATCTTCAAGAACTGGACACAGATCTCTTTTATCCTGTTCTTGGAGTTTGTTTTGCTTCAGTGAGTAAATTGTAGTAGTATGTGGGCACCTGCATTTGCACTTTGCAGTGCTTGGCTGCCTCACAGGCTGGGAAATGTCAGCTTACACCTGGCCCATGGGCAGGGATGTGAGAAGGGACTCAGCTTCCATCTCCCTTCCTTCCTTTGCAGCAACAAACACGCACCTCCTGTGTCATCAGCAAAAGCTCCTGTGGTCTCCAGCCCTCAGGAGGGGCTGGCACAGCCCCAAGCTGCAGTTCTGGGCAGAAGAATTCAGCACTTATTGAGTCCAAGAGGAAGAGGTTATTGTCCCAAGGCTTGGTGCCCTGGGACAGGGCAGCTGTGTGCCCTGGCCCAAGGCTTTTGCATCATTGACTATTTTGTGACCAATATCTGAATGGCTCTTGAAACACAGACTGAAACCATCTCTTGCTTCTTCCAGCTGAGTACCTGAAGGAGACCCCAAACCAAGGGGTCCTACAAAGACTCTTGATTGTGGTGAGGATTACTTTCTCTGAAATGAGTTTCTGAAAAGGAGCTAGGTGCCAAGATCAGCACAAATGCCAATGGGTTATCCATGGCCTTGCATAAATCATGGGGGGGACTCTGACATACCCTGGGTTTGCTTTGTTGCCAGTTGGGGCAGCAGCAGTGGAGTTATGTGCCACGGTTCCCCACTCCATTACCAGAGGGATATCAATCACTGTCACTGCACCAACAAAATTAGTGAGTTATCCTGCTGGGCACTGACAATGAAAGCACAGAACACTGGAAAGGCAGGAAGACACTACTTGTGTACATGGAGAGGAGTTCCTCTTGTTGCTTCTCTACCCCTGTTGCTTCTCTAGGGTTTTGGAAATTGCTGGTTTCAAAAATTTTGTGTGAAGCCCATAAAGACAGCAGAGTAATGTAAGTTATTCTCCCATCCAGCCAACCCCTGATTACAAAGCACATCTAACAGAACTGACAAAAGCTGGGAGAAATGAACATCCATTGGGAAAATGAAAAAATGAAGAGTGATATTCATCCTAGAGGAACCTATAAAACTGCAACACTGTCTTTTTATAAAAGAGCTACAGGACTGAAGGTCTGGATTCTCATAACAGGACTTGTATGACAATAACTAGACAAGAAACAAAAAGCCCTCAGCATCTAAAGAAAATCAGTGTTTTCATCTCACAACAGCCTTGTGATAACCTTGTGATTAGCTGTGGCATTCTCTTGTTCTCAGAGTAATGAGTATGTAAAACTGTGTTTTGTGTATAATTTCTGGGCACCATGTCAGCTCTTTAGGATCACTTGAAAGGGAGATCAGTGGGAAGGATGCCATGGCAGTGATTAGAAAATAACTTTGCAAATCTTCCTTGTTTCCCCTCTCCTTCAGCCTTCTCACAGTCCCCCAAGAGCCCTGGCTGGCAGAGCAGACACAGCATTGTGTTAAACATGAATTGTTAAACTCGATGCAATGCCAGCCTGGGTGGGGTGAGGTGCTCACCCCAGAGCTGCAGCTCGGCACATCCTTGTGCCCAGTCCCTGGCAGCACCTCTGTGCTCCTGTGGCTCTTTGCTTTGCTGTGTATTTGTTCTTTCAGGTGCTTTAGTAGCACTGAAACTTGTGGTTTGGGGATTTTTTTTTTCCGTTTCCACTGTGGCTCTGCCAGCAAAAGAAACCGACCAGCCTTTTGTTCATCACTTTTTTTTTTTTCCTTCTATGGCAAATATTTATAAGTAAACCAATCAGTCATTGTCAAGGGAACTCTAATGGTATGCTCTTGTGTGGATAATTATTACTTCCTTGTCAGCAAAAGGTTATAAAATTTTTTCTTTTGGGAAAATGCAATAGAGACTTTTTTCCTGGCAGGCAAATACTGTACAAATGTTTTTCTCTGGATAATACAGCTGAAAAGCTCCTTGTAGGATTACCTGACATAAATGCTTCTGTTAGGCCGATTTCTGTGTCACTGAAAGACTGTTGACTCTTTTCCTAGGAGGAAAAAGAGCTTTCTATGGTTTCTTCCTACTGGGAAAACATTTTCCCTGGTTCTGTCAGGAAAATACAAATAAAAACCACCCCTGTTTTTTTTTTTTTTCTTTTAAATGCATCAGAATCTTGGTTCAGAAAAGCTGTTAAATACATGATTAAATCTGTATTTACAGGGACAGATTCTTGCCTGCTCATCAAGGATTGCTCACCTAACCAGGTCCTGAAGTGCTGCAAGTACAAGCTTGGGAGTGAAGTTGAGAGGAATGATTTACTCTCTGACACTGGCAGCACTTCCAGCTGGCTTGGCTGGATGGACTTTTTCCTGGAAAAAGATGTCTTGCATTGAATCAAGGCAAGTTATCTGACAGAAACATAATCACAGAGCTGTTTAGGCTGGGAAAGACCTTAAAGATCATTGAGTACAGCCAGTGAAAGAACACTAAACATGAAGGATACTTGAGGTACCCATGGCAGTCAGGCAGAGAGGGGCCCAGAAAAGTGTGCTGGTCCAGGGCAATGTGCCTGTGCATGGTGGCTGCTGTCTCTGACACTTGTCTCAAGGCCTGTTTTTGTCTAAATTTGTAGAAATATATTTTAAAAGGTGTGAGTGTTCTATTTTTTGCTTTTTAAATTCTTCTCTTTATTGCCAGTGATTCTGGGGAATGTTTCTAGCATTTCAGATAGTTTTGACTATCAGCTATTGAGGGAAACGTTTGAGAATAGAGTAGACCTTCACTGCTGGCATAAATCAATGTGTGGTGCATGATGTGTGTACAGGAGTCAGAGAATGACACACTCTGGAAAATTATTGCTTTTCACCCTCTTAATTACTGCTGCTCTGAGGTCTAGGCCGATGTCTAAGTGCTGTTTCTCAGCTGCTTTATGTCCAAGACAGAGTAATATAATTCTGAGAATTAGGAGGAAATGGAAAATTATTTGTAGTTCAATAGGTCTAATTCAGCCTCATTCCTTTCTGTCAGTCTGTCCCCTCCTGCAGATGGGGGGTGGCATCTCTGTGCTCCCAGCAGAGCTGAACAGGGGCTGCTCTGGGAGATTGCACAGCTGCACTCACCAAACTTGACACTGATCTCTACAAAATCTTGGGTGTGACTGTGTGAAAGCTGCAGTCAAAGGAGCTGCAGGCTCATCCTGGTGCTCAGCAAAGCTGTGGCTGTCCCAGAGGAAGGGTAGAACTTGCTGCTTGCCCTTCACAGTGTGATGGAATTGGGCAAACGCTGAAGCCCCTGGAGCTCACCTAGGGCAAAGGTAACACCCCCACCAGCTGGGTGGTTTCCTGGAAAAGCAGACAAAGCTGCTTGTTTAACAGAATTGCACCCTCATGTAAGGAACAGATTTTTCTGTCCTCTCAAACAATTTTTTGTTAGTTGATTCAGAGAGGAGGAGGAAGTGCTGGAATGGTGATCTTCGGGCTGAACCACAAGCAGAGGTGGAGCATGCACAATCAGAGAGCATTTGGCTGAGCAGAGCCAGCAGGATTCCTGAGCTGCTGAGCACATGCAGTGAAAACAATTTATACACCTGAAAATTAAGTGGAAAAATTAGCCTTTAAAGAAGCAGCACACTAGGGAGAGTGAGGAAGGTTGATGGACTCATGTTGCTTTCCTGAGATTACCACAAAATAAAACCCCCAGAGGCACTGGTGCTGCAGGGACTGAGGCTGTTGAATCAAATGCTTTTGAGGGAATATACACTGTTGGTGCAAAACATTAGTTTGGTTTTCAGAGTGACCATGAGGTCAAGAGGTAGCACAAGGACACCTGATGGGCAGAGGGACTGGGAAAAGGACATTGGAATTCCTATTTGTCAACTCTTACTCTATCCCCAAAACTTAGAATGAGTATAAACTTCTTCCAGACTCTGAAGTTCTCCTCCTTCTAAGAGCTGGCCCCTCTGTCTGACTTTCTCACTCGCAATACCTCCCTGCAGACAGTATAAAATTTGTCTATGAATCTCTGACATCTTTACTTGATTGTCCTCCCCCAGCCAGCAGTGGCATATATGAACTCCATCACATTTGGGTAGTTGTAAATGAATAAAATTTAACTTGGAAGAGGGAAAAATATACCTACTAAATTTCAAGCAAATGGAGAATCCAAAATAAAGTATCTTCCCAGGGTTTAAGCCTTTATTCTATTGATGGGAAATGTCTGTGTGTCACAACAGCCTGACTCCCTGGCCACCAAACCACAGGGTCACATTTCCCTTGCCTGTGTGTGACAACCCCCCTTTTCAGAGCTAATCTGCCACTTGAAATGAACTTCTTTAAGGTATTGGCATGTCCTAACTTATTTTTGGAAGACACTTGCAGTTTTCACATATTTCTTTCCAGCAGTAGATGGCAGCAATTTTCTTAGTCCTAATCTGATAAGATCTGTGTGCTAATTACTGTAAATGACTATATTTCAAAAGGTAAAGCCTTCAGTTGCCCTTTCCAGCAGATATTGCTAACCAAGCTATCATCCCTGCTGTCCTGCAGGCAGTGCAGTGCTGAGCAGTGGCAGACAGTGTCTCCCAGGCTGTCTGTGATGCAGAGGCAGCAGGACGCCAACCAACCTGGCCCCTGGATCAGCCTCAGCCATCCCTGGGATTATTCTTTGGGGATAAAACAGATATGGGAAAATGTGGGCCCACATCCTCACCCTTGTCTGGGAGGGGAAGTGAAAAGCTTGGAAATAATGAAGTGCAAAAATGCTGTGATGAATTGACTAGTGAGAGTCTGAAGAAAATGAAAAGAGCAGAGATGCTTTGGCTCAGAAATGATCAATCTGTGCATATTGCTCTAAACTAAATTTTCCTCTTTGTACAGGCTGTACATTTATTTCCAGAAAAGGGTCATTAGGAGACTCACTTTAAAATGAGATGTTTGTGATCAGTATAAAGGTTTGCAACAAGAGACAGAAAGTGTGAGAAATGAATTGAGCAACATTACTATATGAAGCTAAAATATAATGACATCTGTTATGTGAGCACAGAATAATGTTGAAATTAGGGAAGCTTCATCAACTTTGAATGAATAACTGATCTCCAGTGGACAGAGAGAAAACTGATTTTAATGACTGTTTTAAACTAACATTTGGTGAAATAAATGTTTAATGCATTTGTTCTAAACCAGAATTAACTGCAGTGCCATGTCTTTTTCATAGCTCAAGCACTGCTTCTATTCAGCTGTTTCTCTATCCTTTCTGTCTCCCAAAGTCTACAGGAAGCTGGGATTTTTAAAGCTTATCATCCATTACTGAAATTTTGAATTATTTTGAAATATACCCCTTATTCCTGCTTTTGATGATATATCTGGTAGATTAGCTGTGTTTTGGGAAATGCAAGTACAAGATGAAGAATCTGACAAATTCATGATGGGGTAATTGTGTTAAAACCATATTAAACCCTGTTCATCTTGAAACTCTGCAGGAATTATTGTTACCTGTAGCTTTGCAGTCACCTGTGTTTCATTTCTCACTGTGTATTCAAACCCACCTGCTATTTCATAATTAAAAATGTGCCTGTGGTATAAAACAGGCGGATGGATTCTGACATGCCCAAAATCAGAAAAATGGTTAGAAAGGGCTGGGTATGGGGTAAGAGAAACATCCTTGAATAACCTGGGTATTGTCATAATTTAAATAATTGTGGATGCTGACCTATTTAGGAAGCAAAGTAAAACTTTTTCCTTAATCATCAAAGAAAATTTGGTGTAATATGTGAGCTGGTAAAAATTCCTTATTTTTGCCTGCACCTTGGGTAAGTGACTAGTTAATATTATGCCTTTAACCAAAGACAAAGAATCAAGGTCTGAGTACCTTGGTTTACTACAAGGTCTCTTTAATGCCTCAAGGAGCTCTCCCAGCTGTGTTTCTGCTCTTTTCCTCTGCCTGCTCTTGTCCCTAAGTGTACTCCAGGGGCAAGGGTGCTTGTGGGACTGCTGCTTGTGTATTGTTGAAGATGCTTGTCCACTTTCACATGCTCCTTTTTGACCTTGCCCTGTTTTCCCTGCTAAAAGAACACACACGCAATGAGCAGAGCTGCTGTAGAGCCACCTTCGTGCCTGTTTAACAACATCCTGCCTGTTCCTGTGGCAGCAGGGCCATTTCACACACTGTCCCTGGCAAACAAACGTGCCTGTCCTTTCCAGGGGCTCTTGCAGGGGGTGAGCAGGAGGCAGCCCTGTGGCACAGGGCAAGAGGGCTGGCTCAGGAGGAGCAGGGTGGGAAGATGCAAAGCAGGAACCTCTGCCAGGTGGGAGGAGAGGGATGAGCTCAGGCACTGGCATGGCTTGTCCTGGCAGCCACAACTGGGGACAGCAGAAAGCAGCACAGGTTGTGAGTATCAGGTTTTGTGTCCAAGTCAATGAGGTGTTTCAATTTTTACATTATAATTGAGATTCAGATCTTTTATTTATCTGCTTGATGTTTTCGAAATGTTCTCTCCTTGATGACATTGCTGATATAAGCACTTAAATTTTCTGGAAACAGGCCATTTAATAGCTAATACCTTCTCCCCAGGGCCTGGATTGGAGTCATTTTGGTCAGTGAAATGCTTCATGCTTTAAAATGGTGGCTACATGTGACAGGGGGTCTGTGCTTGTGTTCTTCATGGCTGCTCCCTGGAGTACTGAGATTTTCTACCCCTCCCTATTGCCAGCAGTGCAGCTCTCTGATATATGATGGCCTAATTTTTGACCACGTGCAGATTCTGTGAAGGGTTTGTTTGTAGCTTTATGGCAAATGTTTTAAAGGGATCTGTGACAGCAGGGACCATCTCCCTTTGTAGAGGATGAAATGAAAGTGCTCTTGTTATCAAACACACACCATGCTCTCACTGAGTGCAGGCTGCATCTGCTGGGACATCAAAAGGTGTGGTGAGTTTGCATTAGACAAGTAAACTTGCAATAGGAATTCTCCCTCTCTAAGATCCTGCATCCCCCATGATGCAATCCTTTGGGCAAGGACTGTCATGTACTACAAGGCTCTGTAGCTTATCACAATAGGACTCTCAGCTGATGCCTCTAGATATGAACATGAAATAAATATTAATAACCAGACAGCCTCCCTGCTTACTATATTCCTGTTTCCAGTCTTCTTATTACTGATCATCTACAGCTGGAGGAATGGATGCAAAATCATCTTATAAATTAGGCTGAGCTGAAAGTGGAAGGCGGCCAAAAAGGGCAACTGAAATAATTACAGGCATAAGGGGGCTTTGATTTGAGACAATATTAGGCAAGATAAAACCCATTTAATTCTCAGAGTTATGAACTAAAGTAATAATAAACTAATTCTCAGGCTAATAAATAAAAGTATGAGGGAAGGATGTATAATATTGAATGGCACAGAGAAGGTCAGCAGGGCTATTTCTCACTGTGTGTTTGCAGTGTATGAAAGGAATGCCCAAGGAAACCTAAAGGTGACAGGCTTGAAACAGATAAATGAGTTATTTTTATGCTGTGCAAAACTTCATCTGTAAATTCCAATTCCACAAGATGTTGTGTTGTTATGAGATACTCTTAAATACAGAACTGGTGAGTTTTTTACCCACCACTCTTATTAGAGCTATTCAGTTCATTTAAAAGGAATTGATCTTCATCTTTTAGCTAGAAATCAGAGGTGACTGTGTTTCAGGAGCAAGCAATTTGCTTCAAAAATCTTATAAAACTGAAGACTGTATCAAGAACAACATTTAATGTTCAGAACTATATGTCTTACCCATATTTCTGCTAGGAGGTGCTAGGTAGGGTAAAGGTGGGTGAATCCTGTTGAACCATATTTTCTGAAGTGACTCTGCAGGCTCAGAAATACAGAATTCACAATTGATTTTTGTACTTTCTGTGGAATCAGCTATCTTGAGAAAGCAAGCTCCCTGTTTTGTTATGATATAGCAAGTTTTTAACTCATTTTATCAGAGGAGGTTGTGCCTAACTAAACCTTGTTCCTAAGTCTTTATTCTGGGGGTCAAAACCATTAACACACCTGGTGATTTTTTTTCTGGAGTGTTTGGTACTAAATTATTTCCAGTCACACAATGTCTTTGTGGCTGAGAAAATGCAAATAATGATCCAGTGATACTCACTGTAATCTAGCAGTTTATCTAACTTCATCCCATAATACAATTAAATCTGAGGTCATGATCCCTGAATTGGGCACTTGATAAGGCAAAAAGTTTGTCTTCTCAGACAGGTTTTGGATGGGTGCAATAAAACAGAATCCTTTCTGTCTCTGGAGATTTCTGATGCAGTCACAGAAATCCATGTTTAAACCAGTAAAGAATGTGTCCTCTGGCTTATTTTGAGTGAACAATCTAACTGCAATACTAGTGGAGTGCCTACTTCTAAAGCTATTAGAGAGAGAAATTTTTCTCAATGAGATGTCTTCAGTCTCATAGAAACCTTTGAATGGAAAGCTTTTTTTTTAGCTTTTTACTTACTTTGTTTTTTTAAGAGGGAGATAGTACCACAGGTGCTTAGGAGAAGAAAAGGACCAGATCAAGAGGAGGAAGGTAAAATGTCAGATACCTCAACCAATCCTTCTCAGTACCAAACATGGGGATCTATTGAATACAGAAGGCAACAGAAATAACTCTGGTGTTTGTTTTACAAACAGCTAGTTTACACAGGGGAGGAGCCAAGGAGTTCAATGTGCTGGCATTTTTGGCCATTTTCAAATGCAGCTGAACACTGAATTTTGATAATTGGTCTCAATAACATTCTTACTAAATACAAATTAAGTAATTTAAAGGACTTGGGTTTGCACCTAATTATTAAAGACACTGAATTGGATACCAGTTTTCACTCACAGTTTTGAACCTTTTGTTACACATGAGTCGTTGTCACTCAGAAAAGCCATCACAGAGTATTCATCTAATCCATCTGGTAGTGCAAATAGTGGAAGGACTCAAAATAACAAGAAAATTGTTTATCTTTCTGAATAGGATATGAAATTACTTTCTTGCCTCTTTATAGCAGCTCAAACATTTACACAAACTTGTTAAGCTGCTTAGAGAGAGGATTATTTGTGCAGGTAATGCTTCTTTCAGTAAGTTAAGCTGCAAGGAAAACAGATGCTTGACTTCACGAAATTTGGAGAAATTGCCTCTGGGAGAAATTTAAATAAATTAATAGGGAGCTTCTGCTCTCCTTCCTTCTCTGTCTTTATTTTATTCCCTCCCTGTGAAGATGGGTCTGTGCAATACTCACAAGGAAGTTAGTTAATTATGTAAAGCTGCACCAGGTAAATGTTATTTACAGATGGCTAAAAAACTTTGTATTACACTCATTTGCCAAGAATAACCTCCCTCATTTCACAGCTAGTGGAGAAGTGTTTTTAATTGTCATTAAGGTAAGCTGCAGATTGTATTTCTCCTGCATATTTTTACCCATTTTGACTGTTCTCTTTCTTTGCATTTTTTAATTGTAGCCCTGCAGGCGCTGTGCGCATAATTGAAGTAACCAATCTGTTTTTGTTTATCTGTGTTTTCCATTAATTAGATATGTGGAATCTAAATTTCCTCCTGCAAGACAGGAGGTGACAGGCTAAGGGACCAAGTCTGCATTTCCTCACCAGGCTGCACTGCTGGTGCAGTTGGAGCAGACATTCCCAGCGCAGGACACAGCAGTGTTGGAAGTCTGGGCTGGACAGGGTGTGGAGGGGCAGCAGTTGGCTCTGGGAAGGACTGGAGGAGGGATGTGAGAGGCTCCTGCCCTTCCTGGGGATGAGGCTGAGCCTCCCTGGACCGTGGGTTTGCTGCAGGCTGGGTGTTCACGTCCAAGGACAGGGGGAGCTGCAGCCTTGGCCCTGGGCACAGGGAAATGGTGCCCCAGGAATTGCACCTGCTGCCTGGGCTGGGCTCACAGCAGTGCTCATGTGGCTCCTGGATACTTTCCAGTACCCAGATTTCCTTTTTCCTGCTGCTGACACAGCAGCTCAAAACTCCACTTTTATAAATAACCAAGGTTCAACTCCTAACCTGACCCATGGCAGCACAGCTAAGACCTAAAGCTGCTGCTATTTGTTGGGGCACCTCAGTAGTTCTCAGAGAATTTTATTTAGAAACGGCCCAGCTCTGCAGTGCTCACATATCCATAATAAGCTAGTGATCAGCTGTCAGGTTTAGCCAAGAACTGGAGAATTTGGCTAGAGTGAAGTTCTTGGGAAGAAATTGAAGTGATCTTCATGTAAAGGGCAATGGCAAACTATTCTTGGCCTGCCCACAAATGACCACTAAGAAGAGAGGGAATAGCCTCAGTTCTGGGTGTGCAGAATGGCAGGTCCACGGAGAATTCCATAGAGGAATGGGTCAGTAAAAACAAAGCTCTAATGTAAATCCAGAGGCAATCATCAGGGAAAATCTTTGGAGCTAAAAGCAACTTATTGCTGTTTTTTGAGGTTCTTCTGACACTTTGTTATGGATTGACAACATTTTCCTCTGTGCTTTGTGAGGTCAGGGTTTGCTGGTTTGTACTCAAAAGGATGAATAAGTGCTTGTTTGAAGCTAATGGCCTCTTTTGCCTGTATATCTGTGCCATAATTCCAGCCCAATCCTGTAAGAGCCTCCCTGATGTCAGACTGGCCTTGCACACACATTAATGACTTATCAGGTACTAACTCCCTGCCCAGCCCACACCTTTTCCCTCTTGCCTCCCCTCTGTTGCTCAGTCATTTTTCTTTGCTTGTTGCTTGCCTGCAGTGATGGGTGTGTGCCCTTTTCCTCACTTGGAGTCTGGCAGTAAATCATTCCTCTGCTTCTCTGCTTTTGCTTTTTTTTTTTTTTTTTTTTTTCTTTTTACATTCTGGAGCAGCTCTGATTATTTTAAAGCAGAAAAAAGACTAATAAATGGGGAGAATCCTGAAGGTAAGTACTTCAGTGAGGACTTAATGTCAAGGTACAGTACACATAGAAGCTTTTACAGGGACTATTTAAAAACTGTTATCTGCTGTATATTTTAAAGGCAGGACATAATTCAGACATCTGATTGACTGCCCTTGAACGCTGACTCTTGCTCTATAACTTTTATTTTTCAGAAACCTTGATTTAAGAACGTTTTGAAGGCATCATATACTGCATTCCTGACCCTTAGTGGATTACTTCTGCTGCCTTAGCTGCACCAGCTTTGTGGGCAAAATATGGCAGAAGAAGCAATGTCAAGCTCTGTCAGAGCAGAAGTGGAAATGTCACTTCTGTAAATTCAGGATTGCTTAAGAATTGTATTCCCTCTTCACCTGGAAGTACAAGAGGTGCCCTGGCCCTGGGCAGTTCAGGAGGTTTGATGGAGGTGAAGGCTGGAGAGCACGAGCAGTGTGTGCCCGCGTGGAGAGGAGATGCCTGTGTACTTCTCTTCCACCTGTTTTTGACAGGGAATATTAACACTCCAAACAGAAATTAAGCAAGTACTTTCAGCATGCATGTTTTGTTTCCTTTAAGACAGGGTACAGCTGTAATGTGCTCTGTATTTCCAAGTACTGGCATTTTTACATAGGTAAGAAATATTCAAGTCTGAAATACACTTGACAGCTTCTTGCAGAAACTCAAGCCAATTTTGGAATATTACCATGTTATCTCAAGCCAAAAGCATTGGCAACCAAAGGTGTTTTTAAAGCCATTAGCTCCAGTTTCATTCACTTGTTTTAGTTTTTTCTCTTTGATAACGTTGTTTTTGAGGAAATGAACTCACTGACAGTTTGGAGGGCAGGACTGGCTCAGGCATAGTGAGAAAAACCACAACACCACTGTTTAGTCTTTGAGTCTGAAATGAAATCATATCACTTTATTTCCAGAACTGTTTCTCTTCACAGATGTACTGGGAGAGGGTAATTCAGTGCCTTGAAATGTATGGACAGCTGAGCATGACAAAGCCTGAAACAAATGTCCTGAAAGGAGTTTATTATCAGGTGTTAAAACAGGTAAGGCTGTAAAAAATATATTTTAGCTGCCAAAAATGTGTTTGACTGCTACCAATATATTGGACTTCTTTCTTTACTATTTTTTAAATTTCATCTTGTTTATAGGACATGCTCACTGGTGCTTAAAGAGACATTGAAACACTGACACCAGAATTGAATTACTGGTGGGCTGAACTGGAGGGCCACTTGAACAGGAGATGCTGGAGCAGTCTGCCAGGTGAGTGGGTGGATGTGCAGGTGTGCAAGGGCAGAGCACCTTGGTCCTGCCAAACACAATTCTTGTGTGCACCCCTAGAAAAACAAAGCAATGCCCCTTCTGCCAAATACTCTGCTGCATAAAAGCTCAAGGATCTTCACCCTCATGGTGAAGTGAGGGCTTGAGGAGGGGTCTTGGCACATGAGCCCCTTTGCCATGGCCTCAGAGGGTTTGCTCAGAGGAGCCATCCAGGCTCCTGCAGCTCCTGGCCCTGCACACCTGGAGCTTGGCAGGAGCTGTGCCAGGGCCCAGCACGGCTCATTTCACCTGCCTGGCACCCCTGGCAGCCCTTGTGGGTGAGCAGGGCCAGGGAGAACCCTTGTGAGGCACAATGGCAACAGAAAATTCTCCTTTTCTACGTGACAGGCCAGCGTGGTGCTTCTGCTTGAGTCCAAACCCAGCTGTCTTCTTGGGAAGTGAAAGAATCAGACTGCAGAATTTAACCTTGAGCTTCACATTTTAGTAATGGAGCTGGTCAGCTTCAGAAAGAGACATCTGTTCAGTATGGGATTGGGGTATGTAGGTTTAATACACAATTTATCTGTCTGTGAACAGGGATGTGAAACAACGCTTAAAGCTGATCATTATTATTTTTTCCACATACTTCCCCGGCCCTGAAACTCCATTTCATTTTCATCTGAAACAACATTTTTCTTCTTTTGTCACATGACCTGGAAAATCCACTATTCAACCAAATATAATCTATCCCAAATATGTGTAACTTCTGTCCAGAAAAGTAATTTAGGCTTTTGTGCCATCAGTCCAGAGTTTCAGACCATTTGTGGTACTCTTCCTTTCATACTTATGATTTGCTCTGTTCTGCAGCCTGAAATATGATAATCTGGGCAGAACAGAAATGCAAAATAGGATAATTTTTACAACCAGATTTAAAACTTCTGTTTTGTGCTACAAACACAAAAAAGTAAAAAAAAAAAAAAAAAGTGCTGTACTAATTTCTTCTTTTCTAGAAGCAAAATGGAGAGGGGAAAAGAAATCTGTAACAGAAAAACATAAATCAACATCAGTATTTGTTGATTTCTAGGTTTTATTTTCTTTTGGTTTTTAAACTAGGATTTTCAATCCATTCACATGCAGAAATTTGCATTTTATGAGAACAAAATGTGATGAGTTCATTTTAGGTAACTTACCTCTTTTTCCTCAGTTTGTGGCATATAAAACCAACCATGCTTGTCATTGTCTCAGTAATTTCTCATAACTGCAGTTAAAATATATTCTAAGTTTGCACCAAATGAACTGTTTCAAGATGACTTTGCCAAACTCTGTATTGCAGTGGGATTTCGGCAATTATGATTAGATACAAACAAAAATGATCTCTGGAATACCACTGAATGCAACATCTATTAGCTTCTCTCAGTCCCACAAGAGGTTAGGAGAAGCACAACTTGCATTCTGTCTCTGTAGCTCTGCCTCTGCCAACCACAGTTGTGCTGGCAGATCAGCACCATGAAAAGGGGATGAAGGGAGGAGAAGCAAGGAGCTGATGGAGGACTTTTATATTACTGAGTGCTGATGGGCTTTAGGATGTTGTTGGTACTCACCAGAATTCTCAGAGCTGTTGAATTCATTGTGTAGCTGCATCCCATGTAGAGGACAGAAATTACCAGTACAAGAGTCTGTGTGTGCTTTTACTGCTCCCCATGTTTTTTTAGCTGGTTATTGGTTCTCCCACCAAAATGTGAAATAAACAGGCAAAGGCAGCATTTGTCTTAGTTGTGCCTGAGAAATTCCCAATGGCAAATAGAAGCTTAGTTCCACTATCTATCAGTGGATTTTATATCTCTGCTCCACAAACTATTCTGCACATGAAAAAAGGCTCCCTATTTGAGCAGTTTCCCTAGCAAGCTGTTTGCTGGATTAAGGCAAAATTAGGATTTGTGTCTGATTTTAATTAATCCCAAACAGTGATTACCTTTCTGCTGTGGGCCAGTCAAGAGAAACAGGTAAATAGTAAATATGTTATCTCCTTTTGCTCTTCTACAGAAATATAATGACTACTGCAGGAAGATGTTACCTGTGCTGTAAAGCTGTCATGTTTTTCTTTCAGGAAGGAAATTCTTATTTCCCCATCCATATACCCATGCAGAACAGTTACTCTTCTTACACTCTCTACATGCAAAATGCTTAATAATTTTATCTTCAGCTTTCAAACATAAAAGTGAGAAAGTTGCCCAATTCCAAACTTAACTACTTGTGTATGTTGTTGGTATCAAATAAGATTACTGCTTGGAAGATACTGCATTTATCTTTCACTTGAAATAACCCCGGAGAATGTCAGATGCAAAATGAATTTTGAAATCTTGGCATTTACTGCTGCTTTATACTCTATGTGTGCAACTTCAGTCAAGCGCAGTGACATTATTGTGAGAGTCCCTCCAACTGAAGGAATTGGCACTGCAATAACAATCCCTCTTTGCAGAGCTGAATGGGAAATGTGTTACTACTCCTGAAAAGTGGTGAGCAGAATCATGGCTACTACCAGCCAGGCAGGATTCTTTCCTTGTCAGCTTATTCCTTCCTGTAGCCAATTCCTCATCCAGCATTATCCAGCTGTTGATGTCCTCCTCCCTTCACAACAGGCACTCTTTGTTTTGGCTTTTGTCCCGTGTAAATGCAGCCCTGCCAAGTCCCTCTGTGATGAGCTGCTGCAGCATCAGCATCTCCCCTCCTTGTGGCTCAGTGCTTCCACCTCTCCCTGCTGCAGGGTCGTGGGTGCTGCTGGCAGAGCACAGGGCAGCAGGACACACAGGGGCTGGAGATGGTGGAGGCAGCCTGGGGGATGTCCTGGGGCCCTGCAGCTTTCACCTGGGCTGAGGCAGGCTGCAATGGGGTTATCTATTGGCTTTGCATCACTGCTAAAATTAATGGCTGGGAAGAGTTGGTGTTTCCAGAGATGGGCTTAGCTTTCATGGGGTGTCTTGTGAGCAGGAGCACACACAAACACACACACACATGCATAATTTTCATGTGTGGCCATATTTCCCAAAGATCAGACCTGAATCTGTGCTCCTATAAACGAAAGACTAGACATAAAGTCAATAAATGTGACTCTGCACAGCTGTAAATCCTCTCATCCTGTCATCTTGCCATTCAGGCAAGAAAGATGTGAGAGAATTGTGTAGACTCAGAGGTTCACGGCAAGGCTGGGGCTCTCCTGATCATAGCATAGAGATTGGCCCCTTCTGGAAGGAGCTATTGGTGGTAAAGCTCATAAGGGCAACTCACATCCCCTAAATGACCTTCCTCCTGCTGGAGGCTGCTCTCTGTACCCCAGCAAGCTGCTCAGGTGGAAGCTCTTTAATTTCTGCTGTGTAAATTCAAACCAAACCTTTCCTATTTGACTGAAGAGGAGCAGAATGCAACACACCAAAGCAGCAGATCCATCAGTCCTTGGTGGGTGAAAAAAGAGCAGCTGGGAGAGCGGCCTCAGCTGGTGGCTGTAATGAGGATGTTTGGCTACAATCTAATTGTAATGGATTTGGGTGAGTCCACACATAGATTGATTTAAATTGATTAAGAGAGTCTACCTGACTCTCTCAAAGCTAACTGAAGTCAGTGGAAAACAATCCTTTTCCCTGAATTCTCTGATATTGAGTTAAAGCCCTAGAATTCTACCTCATGAAATAATGTGGTTAGCAGAAAAAAAGAAGAAATTTAGTAAATCAAGGATTGGAGAACTAAATGTGAAATTACGCATTTGGTTCCTGGTTCTTCACAGATTTACTGCTTGGCATTGCTCAAGTTCACTGGTGTTTTTTGTCATCCCTTCCTAATATGGACAGGTATGACAGTGAGAATAATTCTTCTCTCTCCCATTTTTATTGAGGTCAACTCTCTCTTTTTTCAGTGTGTCCAAAACAGTGCACCTGGGAGGTCTTAGCTGGGTCCCTCACCTGCTTTACCAGACAAGAAAAAACAACAAAAGAGGTCAGAAACAAAGGCCAAAGCAGGTCTCTTTACTCCTTTAGGGGTCCATCAGAAACATGTGTAAGGCTTGGTGCATGGCAGGCTGCTCCTCCAGCTCCTCTGAAGGCTGATCTCTTCTGCTCTGTACTCAACTCCGTGAATACTATATTCCTCTTTGCCGTCCTACATTATTTTGCACAATAGGCTGAGAAAACATCAGAATAAGGGAAACAAAGTTGCTTTAAAAAATAAATTATCAGTCAGTTATATATTCCCCTACTTTTAAATGAATAATACATACACTTATATAGTGAGCATAATAATTTATGTTTTTTGACTTGGTATAAAATGCTGAAGAATGTCTAGTGATACCATTTCAAGTATAATTCCAAAATATTGATAAATGCAGCTTCACCTAACTGTATGTTTCAAAGTTCATGGGATGCTTTATTTCTAAGCTTTAAATATTTTAATTCAACTAAAAAGTGACTTTAGTAAGTGACTTGATATATAATGAAAAAATAGCACTCTTACACTGAGAGAGCCAGGGGAATGTAATCATGCCAGGGTAAGTGAAAGAGTAGCTGAAGTGTCAGAGGTTATGAATTGCAGCAAAGGTATCAGTGTCTTGGTGAAGTCAGTGTCCCCTGGACAAGCGAGGTCTCCTGACAACATTTTGTCTCTTTCAAATTATTTAAAAGAATTATACAAATGTTTATTGATCTTTTTCACACTCCTGCTCTACAATAATTTTGCTCATTTACTGTATGTAAGAATACCTTGAGCGTGCCTGAGTCCTCCCCACATCTGGGACTGGGAGAAGACACAATGTTTGGTGGTTCTTGGCCTTGCAGGTCAACGTGGCTGAACGTCGTCTCCTTGAGCCTACAGAGGCTTTAAAGGTGGTTACACACAGAGAAATGCCTGAGAATGTTGCTACTTTTGTTATCCCTGTGTGGTATCCAGTTCAGATTTGCTTTGTCTGTAGGTAACAAGACAATGCTTCTAATTGTCAGCTCTGCATATGTGACAATGACCCAAAAGCAGAGCCAAGTGTTTTCTTGACTTTGACAATAATTGCAAAGATGCTATGCATAGCTGAGGTGAGCCGTGTGCAATTGAGCAGAATCTGGCTTTTCTCATCTCTTCTGGCTTAAGGGCAGGGTGATGAGGGGATGCTCATTTCACTGGTGAGGGTCTCCTGAGGAAGATGCTTTTCTATGGCTGGCTTGTGTTTAGGTTTTAAGCTTCTCACTGCTGTGTTGCTCAGTGTATGCAGCTTCTCAGTGGTCCTGTGCACATTGCATGCCCTGTGACACAGCACCAGTCAAGCCAAGCACTGGCACTGTAAAGTCCTGAAGTGCCACTTACAGAAATTTGTCCCATGATTTTTCTGCCTTTATCTCATTACCTGACCATACTGTGTTCTCCTCTGAATCTGAGTAAAATGCAGTAGATTGTAGTCTACATGGAGCTATTCCAAGATATTTAAAAGTGAATAAAAATCAGCACAGGGAAACTAAAAATAACACTACCATTCTTTGGAAAGCATGAATGTGCCATGACAGAAGTAGAGTTGGGAGGAGAAATGTAGTCTGGTCCAGTTACAGGCAGTCTGGTAAAACGCATGCTAATGATGGTGTGAAAAAGCAAAGTGGGTTTGAAAGACGCTGAAACCCCTGGGGCGAGCTGTCCCTCTGTCTGCACTGAAACCTCTGTGGGTTCTGCGGGCAGCCTGAGGACAGGGCGGCACTGCCGGGGCAGGGGGAAAGGGCCCCTGGTGATTCTTTAAGTGTCAATGTTTGCCTGTGAACCTCAGAGAGCCGCAGCTCTCACTCCAGTGTGTGCTGGTACTGGGCACTGCCTGCAGCAGGGACTGTTCTGCCTGCACTGCCCTGCCTAGGGTTAGGGTTAGAGTTACACCTGCACCCTGCTGCTGCACAAGGCGTGCCAAGGGGCTCACAAAACCGCAAAAAGTGGCTTCCTCCACAGCTTTTTCCTTGGAACCAGCCTTAGCCCAAGGCTGCTTTTACTGCCTAGAGTTAGGGTTACACCTACGGTTAGGGTTTTGAAAACCACAAAGCCCAGAGCTCCAGGCACACTGCAGCTGCAAAAGGCATCCCAAGGAGAACACAAAACTGCCAAAACTCGGCTTCCTCCACAGCCTTCTCCTTTGAACCAGCCTTAGCTGTAGACTGCTTTTACTGCTCTCCCTAGTGTTAGGGTTACACCCGTTTTGCTCCGTGCCATGTCTCCCGGTAAGGCACCGACCCCTTCTCAATGTTTTGCTACCACTCCATCCATCCATCCGTTGGCTACATCTACAGCGACCGGAGCTACGTTCACGGCCGTAGATGTCCCTTGCCATTCGGGTCCCCGGGGGCTCCTGTCGGGTCTCCTTGGCTGTTTGTCCCTCCGCGGGGCGGTCCCGGGTTCCTGTCGGGTCTCTGTGGGTGTTTCTCGCTCTGCGGGCGCGGTGCGGGCGGTGCCGCGGGGCTGTCCCGGGTTGCTGTCGGGTCTCTGGGTGTTTCTCGCTCCGCGGGGCGGTCCCGGGGCCGCGGCCGTGCCGGGCCGGGGCTGCAGGGCGGAGGCGCGGCCGCCAGGGGGCGCTGCTGCTCGCGCGGCGCGGGGCGGGCGCACCTGGCGCGCGGGGCCGCGGGTCCCGGCCCGCTCCGCGGACACGGGCACGGACACGGAGCGGGACCGGGACCGGCCCGCCCGCCGCCGCTCCGGGGACACCCACAGCCCGCCGGCATGCAGCCCTAGGGGGGAGCTGCCGTGGAGGTGAGTCCTGCGCGCCGCGCTTCTCGCGCCAGTTCATTTTTTTATTAGAAAATAAAAAGAAAAAACAAATCCCTGAGAAAAAAGTTCGTTCCTTCTCGGGCCGCCGCGCGCGGGACGGGCCAGAGCTGCGGCTGCTGCCTCAGCGCTCCCGGAGCTCCGGGCGGGCGGAGGGACCCCGCGGTCCCGCTGGTGCCGCGGCGCTCCCGAGGGGCTCCGGGCAGGGACCGCCGCAGCTCCGGCTCTGGTCCCGGTGCCGCTGTCCCGGTGCCGCTGGCTCGGAGCGGATGCTCGGGGCCGGATCCGTCCGTAGCAGCGCGGCCGCTCCAGCGTTCCCCGGACTGAGCCCTGCTGCTGTTGGAAGCGCCGAGAATGTTTTCTGTCACGAATGGGGGAATCTCGGTTGGTGCCGAGAGTTTCTCAGCCTCGCGAACTCGTCGAGGGCTTCCCGGGAAAAGTGTTACTGCCGGGGATTTAGAATAAAGGCACTGGAGCACTTCCTTGCGGGATGATGCGGCGCGGCGGAGTCTGCTGAAGCGGTGCCGGTGCTTTGGAGGCTTGGCTGCTCTGAGTTACCGTGGTGGGTGTTGGACTTGAAACCTCTGCCTCTGAAAGTTCCGTGACAATAAAGCTGCTCTGGTTTCCTTTGGAGTCCGATGGAAATCTGCTGAAGGGCACTAAACACTTCTGAAGTGACTTGGATTCAGCCGCTGTTTTCAGAGAGCCTGTCCCTGGACTGCTGTCTCTGCTGGGATTCAAAGCATCAAAAGTTTCTGGTGGAAAATACTGTAAGCTGCGGTTTCTCAGAGTTGTAGGAAGGTTTGTGTACTTTTGGCGATTTCTGTGCCTGTTGGGCTAACGCTCAAACTTGGGTTTGTACCGCGAGGGGAAACCCATCGTTGCAGGAGCCAGCAGTTTGCAGCGCTCAGCGGCAGTGTTTATAGTCTCTGATTTATACTCCCCGAGTTTTTACCCTGATTATTTAAAAAAAAATAACAGATTTTTAGCGTCTGTGTAAGGTTTGTGGATGTTACAATATCGCTACCAGAGTGCAGACAGATTTGAGGTTTTTCAGGGGTTTTTAGCGGCGGGGGCAGGCGGGGTGAGCTGCGGTGGGCTCGGGAGCGGGAAGGGCAGTGCCCAGGTGCTGTGTGAGTCTGTGGCTGTTGCTTTCACACCCCAGACAGGCTGTCCTTCGCCCTAAACGCTCCCGTCCGTGCCGGAAAGGGGATGTTGATTCCCATCAGGGTTAAAGCTCTGCAGCTGCGTGCCTGTCTGTGTGTCCGTAGGAGCAGGTGGATCCTGCCCTGCCCCTGAGCAGCGCACGGGGAGGAGATTCCCTCCGGAGGCAGGAGAGGCCAGCCCGGGGGGGACATGGTGCCTGGAAAGCTCTGCCCGTGCCACAGCCGAGGCGGGAGGTGAGTGTGGGGTGGGAGCTGAGAGCGACAAGCGCTGGCTTTGCAGTAGAGTGACTGCAGAGGGGGGCACGCAGGGATTTGGGGTTTGGGCTCCCTCAGCCAGCGGGGTGCAATGCATGTGCAGTGAGCAGGAGAGGTGAGAGTTGGGGCAGGTCACCGAGGCACTGGCAGCGGCCTTTGGGGCTGAGCCTGTGATCCATCAGGGGCTGTGACTGGCGATGTGCAGGGCGGCTTCCTGAGAAATTACAGAGGATCCCATCCTTCTGAGGATGTGTCTCTGGGCACAGGAGACCCTTGCAGTGGGAGGACGGGGCTTGGGCCGACCTCCCTGCAGAGTGCCGGTGTTGCTAGGCAGCAGCTTGCACCTCCAGCGTGCTCCAGATCCGAGCCTGCGAGGGGAGACCTGCCTCTCCTGAACCGAAGCTTTCTAGCTGCTGACCAGGCTGGAAAGCCCAGATCCTGTGGGTGTGCATGCACTTCTTGCTTGCTCCTGGCTATTGGGAAGGGGTTCAGCTGGGAGGGTTCAGGGTTGTTAGCTGACAGCAACACTTTATATTCACCCACCTACTTGGGCTGCAGGCGAGCCCAGGAGAGAGAGATGAATCTTTGAATGTTCCATTTGTAAGGCTTAAAGAGTTCTCTGCAGAGCACCTTTTTCCTTTCCCAGTACCTGGAAGCTCATTGGAGGTTTGTCTTCAACTTGGGTGGTGATTGATGCTTTAGCAGTTAAAGGGGAGGGGGAGGGAGAAGGGGGGAAGGAAGGCCAGGTGTGCCACATTAATGCACTGAGCCAGCATGAGTCGATTTTAGTGGATGCCACACAACTGCTGCAGCCTCAGTGCACGAATGGCATCAGCCAGTGCTGTCTGAGCTGCTCTGTATCTCACAGAGCACTGGAAAGGCTTTTCATTTTCAGAGCTGCCAGTCTGGTGGCTGCACTTTGAAGCAGTGCAGTAGCTGAAGCTGTTGGAAACTAGCAGGGGTGGGACTGACCACTCTCCAAACAGAAGTCAGATCAAAAAGGAGCCTGAAAGGGTCAGGAGGGATTCATAGGCTGGTGTGGTGAAGGTGAGTTCAGCAGAAGGGCAGTTCTTGTGGCACAGATCACTTCTAGCCAGGCAGGAATTGGTGGTGTGGGAGAAGGAGGAGGAAAATTCCTGGTTTGATGGAGGCTGGAGGCTTGGGCCTCAGGAGAACCTGGACTTGGCAGCCTTAAGCCTGGCTGGGGCTGCAGAGGAGTGTGGAAGTGGAGGCAGTAGGAGCACCCTTGCTGCTCTCAGGATCTCTGGGTGTTGAGCTGTGCCACTGTGGGGTGAGCCTGAGCCATGGAGGGTTTAGGAGTGGGTTTGTCTGGAGGGGCCAGGCAGCTGCTGGGGGCAGCGTGTGTGTGAGGAGCCCAGCAGAGAGGCTGAGAGGCTGCTGGAGAGCCAGGAGGAGGGAATGGGGACAGCATGTGAGGCTGTACCTCTTGGGATGCTCTGGCTCCCTGGGGAGGGCTGGAGCATCCAGGCTGTCTGGATGGGATGTTCCTGTAAGGGAATTTGGTTGGTTTGCATAGGCAGAGTAATTTTTGTCCTTGACTGTTCTCAGTTGTTTCCTGGGGAGAGAAGAATACGTTACAGTAATCAATTAAAGCTGTGGAGAGCAGGGTCTCCTATGTGGCATTTGGAAGGGGGAGGCTGCTCCAAACTTTCTATGCTGTGGATTGTGATGCTCTTGTGGGACCAGAGGTGGAGAATTCCAAGGAGGATGTGCAGCTAGTGATCCTGCTGGCTGCGGTGGGAAGTTGCCAGGGATGGCTGGAGCAGGTGCCTTGACCTGGGTGTCTGGGGGAAAAGGCTGAGAAGTTGTACTCACTGCGAGGAGTGCAAATAAAGCATTTATAGTGTATGGACTTTTCCTGCTCTCTGAAACGTTCCTGCTCCTCAAACTGAGGCTCAAGCTGAAAATATCAAGGGATGCTAAATTGTGAGCAATTGTTAAACAGCCTTAAAGAGCTGTATGGGAAACTGTGTCTGCTCTTCATTTCTAAGCCTTCCTCAAACAATGAGAGTCTGAGCTATTTATCAGGAGCTTTTTTAGTGCTGGAAGGGAAAGTGAGCATTTAAAGTGTATCACAAAATAAAGAGGCACTTTAAGAGGCAATTTGCTTTTCAGGATGTCCAACTAAAAATAAATCTTTCTTTAAACAGCCTTGAAAAGAAAACAGAGAGAAAAGATCTTGCCCTTGCTGAGAATAAGGAAAATATTTTTGCTGGCTTTGATGGTGGGGGTTTCCTCTGGCATCTGGTACTCGATCCAGGTAAACCCTCTTGGAACTGGTGGAGAGCTGAGGGATGTGTTATATTCAGTAACAAAGCTGGTGAGACAGAGAGACTGTGAGTTAGAAACTTCTGTAGGGATTTTGGCTAATCCTTTCCACCTTAAAAGCACTACAGAGAGTTCCTTCCACCATCTTTTCTTTGTTTATGTAACAGTTAATTAACAAGGATGTCTATTTGACAAAGCAATTTCAGGGCACATAAAATATGTATTTTACTTTTATTTTGGCTGCATCAGAACAAAACTTGATTGTTTTCAAGATTTCCATAAAATGTGTCAAAGTAGCATTCTATAAGCCGTTACTCATGGTTCTCAAATTCTGGGGGATGTTGTTTCTTTGCTTACTTAATTATATTTTTATTTTCACTCAGACAAATATATGTAAAGTCCAGTCTCTGGTTATGTAAGGGGAAAAAAAAATCCCCATCAAGAATCTGTTTATCACTTTAAGGAGCAGCGATGCTGCCGAGTTCAGTGAAAGCAACTTGCCTCTGCTGACAGCCAAGTGCCATGTCTGGCTTCTCTGGGACTGTTTTCTAAGTGGAAAACTGTAGATGAGTGTTTTATAAGGAGCCTGACAGCTGGTATGTCATCTTTTCCTGTTAATTCTGTCTTCTTTGAGCATCATGAATTAGTTAGGAAAGCGTGTGGCCGTGGATGAGATCAAGGAATGTATTTCTAAGCACATCACAGGCAGAGCTGTGTTCTCACAGAGCCTGTTTCATTAAGGTGCAGGAGTGAGCTTGGACCAGACTTGCCATGAATAGTGCAAATACTGTTATTCTGTTAATATTGCAGAGCTATGAGTGTGTGTAAGAGCAGGGATAACGTCAATATTGCTGACTGTTACAGCTGTAGTCTCTCTGCTCTGTGGCCATGGAAAGAGGCCTGTTTTAAAGGCTCTGTAAAAGCAGGGAACATTTCAGCATGCAGATGGCAGCCCAGTCTAAAATCTAGCTCTGTTTGTACTGAGCACCTCTGCAGCGAGCCTTGAGGAGCACAAGGGGAGCGAGAGAAGTGGTGAGGGGGGGAAAGAGGAGGGATATGCTATCTTTCAGGATTGAGACCTCCCTTTGAACTGTCTCTCTCCATTTTTAATAGCTTTTCTGCAAAAGCTGCTTGGGGAGCAGGGTTAGAATGGGTATGAAAGAAGCAAAGCATCTAATCTTTGGGCTTAATAATGCCCTGGTGTAGGCAGCTGCAAAGTGGACAGGCTTCCTTATTGATATAGGAGCAGAGAGCAGTGAGTGAAATTGGTATGGGTGAGAATGGTCCCTTCTCATCTCTTTTAATCTGAAATGTCTTCTGCTTTTGTAGTTGAAGCTCTGCAGAGAGGACCTGTGATCGCTGGCAGGGCTGTCTAAAGCAGTCAGGAGAAAACAGCCCTGACCTGAGCAGTGCTGTTTGTTCTGGGTGTCAGCAACTGAGCAGCTGGAGTCAAGTGCAGCCATGGTTTTTCTGGAATTTACAGGGTTTATCAGTGTATCTGAAACCTACCAGCAACTTGGTTTTTTTCACTCAAGAGCTCTGAATAGCAGGAGGCAGAGTCCTTTTTTCCTGTGCAGGGCTTCTCCACAGCCCAGGGCAGCCTGCCTGGGCTGGGTCTGAGTGGTCTCTGAGCCTGTCTCAACCCAGAAGAAATTTGCCATCCTGGGACGGTGCCCAGCAGCCTTGTCAGCTTTGAGAAGCACACATGGTCACCCTTGGCTGGGGCTCCTCTCTGCCCTCAGGGGGCTGTGGTCACTGCTGCACCCTGTTCTGCACTGGAAACCTCCTGCTGGAGCCGCATCAATTCCAGCGCTCAGGCTGATTCAAGGCAACTCTTAAAATCTCTCCCCTTTCCTCAGTGCTAGTGTACATGTTTATCTTTCCAAGTGTAGATTGTCTTCCCATTTTCTTCTCTCCCCCAGTGGGTTTTTCTGTAAGCTTTTAAGCACTTCTGCAAGGTGGTGAGAGGCTAAGCCCCACTCTGTAAACTTAAACTCTGGCTCTGAGAGTCTTTACATTTCCTATAGTACTTCATGTTGCCTGAAGTACTGTATTGATTAAACCACAATCTGCAGGAGTAAATATATGTAGAATATTAATAGCTTCTACTCTAGGGGGAAAAAAAGGCTGTAAATTAATTGATCCATTATGTTGACCTCATAAACCATGAGGGCTTGCAGTACAGCTGTAATCCTCCTCCCACAACATGTATTTCACTTTGAATGTCTGTAAAAGTTCTGGGCTAGTCAAACTTAAAAGCTGTGATACTGGACACATCTATCTATCTGTCTTATCTATCTCTCTGTCTATCTATCTTAGGATATGTAGTTAGAATATTGCAATGTTAAGGCTGAACAATAGTTCTCACTAGAATCCAGGGTAGTGCTGAATCAGTACATCACTGATGGTGCAGCTGGGTATGAGACTTAAAAACCAGTAGCTAACTTTCCCACTCCTTTGTCATTCTCGTTCCTCCTTACAGTTGCTTTTTGTGTTTCCAAGTGCAAGAGCTGTTGCAATGAGGGGTGAGTACGATTCAGGGATTTAAAATCCGATTTGAAGATATAATGAACTGGAATTCTGTGTGAGTTGCTCAGGGAATCAAGGTCAGTGTGTGGTGTGAGCTGATAGAACTCCATCTGCTAATCAGTGCTGTTAGTCCTAGTTCTGGTTTACAAACTTGTTAAGATGGGCTGCTTGGGTTTTTATTGAATTGGCAGCAATTTAGATGTGTGTGTGCATCGTATGCTCATCACTCTCTGCAGTGTTTGATGCTACAGATATTGTAATCTTTATCTATATTCAGAATATTTCAGGGGATTTTCCCGTTTCCTGCCCTTTTTTTTTTCCATAAATGAGCACTATTTTAGGCAGCTATTGGATCAGAAAATTCTTGTAAGAAAATGTTCTTGTGTTAATGCATGCAGGGTTTTCTGTACAGGGCAAGCCAGCAGTTTGTTCAGTGTTGAGTCTGACTGCCACTTTACCATAGCTAAAATCACTTCTACAACTCTGCAGCCAGACATGTTAATAGGGGAAGTTAATGGGGTGTTTGCCGTCCACAGTATTTTTCTTTTGTGCTTGGCACTGAAGCCCATTTTTTTTTTGTTTCTGTTTTACACTGTGAGATTATTTTTGAAACTTTAAGATTCTGCACTTGTTGTCTTCTACAGTTCCATTTGGAAGATATTTAACCTTTTAATGGAGGCATTAAAATATTTTCAAACAAAACCTGTGTATTAACACCAAAGGATGTTTCTTCTGAAATAACTAGTAAGATTCTGAGTTTATTCCTTTCACATCACAGAAGATCTGTGAGTTTTAGGTTTTTATTCCTTTACACCCAGACATCCAGCCTTTAGAGAAGTCATTACAGATAAGTATTATAACCTTGTCAGTATTTGGCTGTGGGTTCCCTTTGCTTTATCAGGACAAGACCTTGCTTTTTCCTTGTTGTATTACTGTCATGTGGGTGATACACTGCTGAGCCAGTAATAATCCCAGACAGTTTAGATGTTGTCTTTTTGTTGCTGTTTATTTCCAGTTTGTGTAACACAAACACTGTGTTGAGCATGTTTCCCTCGTGTCTCAGTGTTAGAGACAAATTTTAGGAGGAAGCGCTCTGGAATGAGCATCTCCTCTAAAGAGAAAGGAGAGTTATTGAAGCCCTTTCTTCTGCCAATGAGAGAAATGGATACCATGGGATGAAAGTGAAAAAAACTAAAACTGTTTATAAACAAAGCAAGATATCTGCAAAGCACGGGAAAAAAATGGAACCTTCCATCTCAGTCCCACCTCTCCACATGGCTGAGAGGCAAAGATTCTGCTGCCCTTCTTTGTCTCTGGGAAGGGAGGAGAAAAGGGTTCACAGCAGCTGGGAACCTGTTGGATTTCTGCCATGGGTCTCCTCCTCACAGCAGCCAAAGCTGGTGGATTTTTGTTCTTTCTTGTGTTGGTTCAGCTCCTCCAAGGTCTCAGATTCTGGGTGGTCCCACTGGATCCCTGATGGGCTGAAAGAAAAACAAACCCCAAACAGTTCAAGGGAAAAACCCAGCCAAAATTGAAAAGTCACCAAAAGGATTCCCAGTACAGCCTCCAGGTTGGAGTAAAGGAAAGGAAAAAAACTTCTGGCATAAAATCACCCTCAGACTCCTCATTTTAAAATTTATCTTTACGTTTCACCTGAACAAGGAGAATTAGGCAGATGTGAGTTTAGTTAAGGACCTGAGAGGTCCAGTGGAGAATTAAATCCTGCAAGACAAATGCTGAATGCACACTGCCTTGTAGAATTAATGCTCCTTGTGTATTTAGACAACTTAAGTGGCTGGTTATGATGGTGAAGATGCACAATGAATTAGGCAAAATGAAATATTCTTTGATGCTCATTGAGCAGCAGAGCGAAGAACACTGCATGACCCATATCAAGTAGAGCTGAAGAGACATTATTTGAGCTAGCATGCATCTCTGATCTTGAGTATTTTATCTCTGATCTTGAGCATTTTTTCTTTATGTTTGAGGTATCAACAAAAGGAAACTGGTGCCCATTGTGGATTGCTTCCAACCAACATATTATATAGGCTGAAAATCTTTTAGTAGTGAACAGCTCAATGTGGTATGTTGGCAAAAGAGAAGACCTGAGAGTGAGTTCATATTAAAATTTAAAGCCTTAAAAAGTGGGCTGGGGAAATGGTTTGAAAAGAAATGAACAGGACTCACCATCTAGCCTACTGTAAAAACAATGAAAGAATTACTGTTGCCATTTCATCCTTTGTGTGTGGGGTGAAAACGGTAATTTATTTTTGTGAGATATCTGAGCAACAAAACCTGACAATTGGAAATCACTAAAGAGGTGGGTCGCTGTTTTTAATGAGTGCCTTCTGCATCACAGCTTCTGTGGAGAAACCAGAACCTACAGAGCCTCGTGGTGTGTCAGCAAATCTCAGCCTGAGCACAGACGTGTGCCTGAGTGCACAGGCGCTGCTTCTCCTTTCTTGTTTTCTTTCAGAAAGGAGCACTGCATGAACAAAGCTTGTGGTACAAATTAGAGCAAAGCTAAATTATATTTAAAGTGTGAACTTGGGAATCTCAGTGCTGGATTTTGTGCAAAATATGAATGCTCTGATTTTCTTCTTGTTTCTAAAAGCCTCCTTCTAACCTTGTCCCTTGAAGTTCCTTTGAGTCCCAGAAGCCATATGAGCTGAAGGGGTGCTGGAAAGACAGCAGGCAGTACATGAAGGAAATGGGAATACAGCAATTTCCCAAGCTCTGTTTCCTGAGGATTTGGGTGGAAGAAATAAGTTTTTCAAAAGAGATGAAGTGTGTTAGGGTAGGATATGGGAGTCAGGGTGGTTTTTGTTAGAAGAACAAAATTTGTGCTGCATTGCAGCCTGGTCCCCTTGTAGTTTTGGATGCCCACAGGACACTGTGACACTTGCCTGACGTCAGGTCTGTAGCACAAATGGGTGAAGAGGGAAGGAGACACCTTATTGGCAGAGAAGAGATGAAGAATTAAGTTGTCACACCTTGCTGCTCCTACACTTCTCCCTCTGAAAGCAGCAATCTCCCTTTGCTTACCTGGATTCAAATACAACCTGGCTGGTCACAACAAGTCTGGGACTACTGACTTTTCCTTCTCTGTCAACAAGCACTTCATTCTGTGTCTCTCTTCCCTCCTCTCAATGATTTTGGGCAAGTTGGGTGTAATTGGTATTTCTGTGTCCTTATTGAGTGAGATGTCTTCAGTCTTCTGGGAATGGCATGAACTTGGTTCCCCTGTTCTGAGGCATATCCAGTAGAGCTGTGACATTCTTGTTACAGCTGTGAGCCCCTACTCACACCTGCTTGGAGTTTGCAGCATCAGAGTAAGTGGCTCCTCAGGGAAATGCTGCTCAGTGCCTGTCAGGGGAAAGTTCTGTCGAATGGCAAAATCAGCCCTTGCTTGCAGGGAAGTGGCATTGGACTCTGGCTGGTTTATTCTATCTTGTGTTTTGTTCATGTTCTTCGTCAGACCATGGGCATCCACTCCACATTGATTCCCAGGAGCCTGGCCCAGGGCTGCCTGGGGTCTGTGGTCCATCCCACGGCCTGACAGGTGAGTGGCTCTGAGAAGGGAGTTGAGACCAGTCCTGTTGGGCAAGTCTTGGCACACGCGGCTCCAGAAATCTGAGCAAATTTAGAAACTTAGTCTTGAACTTATACAACCTTTCTTCTTCTGGCTGCTGGACATTCTTCTGGGGCAAACACAGCTTATTTTGTATCTTGTGCCCTTTGTTAACCTGAATGTTTATAAGCAGCCATCTCGGATAGGGCAGTTTGAGCAGCCTGGGTGTCTGTGGCTGGCTGCTGTCCCAGGACAGACAGAGCTGACCCACTGTCACTGTGACAGATCCCACTGCCTGCTGGAATCCCTGCCATGGTGGAGTGACACTCGGACTCTGATGTGTGTTTTCATGCCAGCCTCAGTGCAGTTGTGTCAGATGTGACAGGCTGAGGCTTTGGGCTTGATTATGAATGACTGGGTGGTGCTGTGGTTTCTTGCCCTTTTGCTGCTCTGTTTTCCTGATTCATGGAGGTACAGAGACTGACTGCCTTGGTGAGGATAGGGCTTCAAAAAGTACAACTCCTATCAGTGCTGACAGAACCAAGAATTTTCTGCTCTGCCTAGCATTAATATTGGTTGGCAGAACTTGCTTTGAATTTTTAAGTGTATTTAGTGCAGCCTAGCTTGTTTGGGGTGGAGATGTACAGACCCACATGAAAAAGGACCTAGGAATTCCATATTTCAGCTGTAATTACTGAGGGGGGAAAAGTGGAGAAACTAATTTGTAAAGCTATACTTGCAAATCATTCTAGCATAACATCATCATTACAATTATCTGTCAAAAGATTTAGTTCAATTACTTCTTTTTAAGCTCTCTTGTCAAGATGGCCTTACTGGTTTCAGGATTGTGTTACTCCAAGGAGAGGTCAAGGAAGAGTGAATGCTAATTCTGTCATTAACCACTGTCAGACAGCCTTCAGTGTGTATTTTTTTTTCTTGAAAATGCCTTAGCATTGTTACTGTGAGGAATCAATAGGCATAAAGTGCCATAGAATTCAGAGAGGGGAAAAAAATCCACTGCCTGTTTATAGGTCATAGTACAGTAAGGTGAGAGGAAGAGAACTTCAGTTTAAAGTGGTAATTTTGAAATAATTGAATAGCAGCACAATTCCTGTAGTGTAAAAGATTACACAGGGTTACTTACATTTTCTTCACACAACGACAGGCCAGTAATAAAATTACAAGGAAAGAATATTTGATGTAATAAACTCAAATTAAACTGAACAAGCATCAGTGAACAGCAGGACATTGCAACCTCTTGCTGCTTTGTAAATGCTCAGAGCTGGATGGGTCTGGGCTCTTTCTGGATTTGGGGATTTGGGACCTCTGAGTGAGCTGGGTGGGCAGAGGTGTTACAGCATTTATGGGAGGATTCTGTTCACTGGCTCAGCTTTGACTGCTATTGCTGATAGTTTTGTGCATTTCTGTTTAATTGAAACTGCTGTAAAATGTGTGCTGAATCTTTTGGTGTAAATGATATCTTCACAGTGATTTAGATGGCTGCCAGCTTTATCTGATAATAAGGGTCGTGATCTAAAGTCTGTATCTTGTATGGAGATGAATTCCTGGAGCTTAGATGTATCAGGCCACTTAAAGGCCCATGACTTCAAGCTAAGCATAGACTTGAGGACTCTAGCTTATAATTAAGCATCTTTCTTTGAGAGAGATGGGCTTTGAATTCAGATTTGTTCTACCTGTTTTTAAGTGCAGAGAAGGAGCCTCAGTTTGCTTTTGCTATCTTTTCTCTAATGGCCTGGTACTTGTAAATGGAAACAGAATTAATTCCAGTAATTATATAAAATTAAAAATAAAATTCTAAACTAGATTTTCCCTTTTTTAATGTACATAACATAAAGTAAGTAGTAAACTTAACAGGTGAGACTCCTGAGACCTACATTCATTGATTTCTGAATTTTGTTCACCTTTCTTTACCTCATTGTATAGGAGAAATTTCTGGAACAGCATTAATTGTAGGCATTGAGGCATTGTAGGAGTTTTTACAGTGCCACCAGTGGGAAGGCAAGGTTGCCAAGAGAGATTGTATGAACTGTTCTTTTCCTGAATAATATAATTTTTTTTTTAAAGTGTGTGGCCTGTTTATATGAGACAAAGCTAGTTACAGCCATCAGGGTTTTCCCTTAACATAGAAAATAAATAAGTAACACACAAAAATCTGACAGATTGGACTCATACTACTTCAAATAAACTGTTGCATCTTGTGATTTTTTTCTTTGAGAGCAAAATGATATTTTTGAGGTGTCATTTAAAAAAACCCAACCCTTTTGTGTGATAGTAAGAGGTAAATCGTTCATACATGGTTACTTTGAACTGTTGTGTTTTTCTACTCCTGCCTCAACATAAACTGAGAACTTGTTACATTAAGCCATTGTCCTGTTGTGGTTCTTTGAGAAGTGTTTAACTGTAGCTGCTGCTTTGTTGTAGTGAAAAGCTGTGATTCAGACTTTGTACTATGTTTGCATTTCAGCTGCCACAGAAAGTGAAAGATGAAGCCTCTTGTTTTCTTGGTTCTTGTGATCTGTACTGTAGTCAGCATGAATTTGAAGCTCGTGTCAAAGAGAAATTCTGGTAAGTCACAGAAAATTCTTTTTACTTTTGGATCTGGACCTCATGCTTATGCAATCAAGCATTTTAGATGGCTGCATTTTGTTTTGCATATGTACTACTTGTTCTGTTCTGCCTGAAAAAGCAAAAACAAACTGGTATGGTTTGCTTAGTAAATGAAAGCTGTTTGAATGTGTCCTTCTGTTTTCTTTTGTTAAAAAAAAAAAAAGTTGATTAGGTTGAAACTTCAACCAGAGCTATTACAAAAATGATAATGGCTTTGGCATTGTGGCATTGTTCTAACACCCAATGTTTTACTCATGCTAAGGAATTTTCTTAACTGTGGATGTGGTCTGTGGTAAGTTTTAGGTCTGGATGATTTTTTGTATGTTGAAAATGTTATGCTGGTCTGATATATGATCATGTATAGGGTTAACTGGGAAGAGCTCTCCTGAGTACATCATCTCTGATTATTCTGTCAGTGAAAGAGAGTAGGAGTTGGTTCATGTTTACATCTGCTTTTGAAACCTTTTAGCCTCTTCAAAGAGGCATTAGAATCTCTCCTTCCAGGGTAGACAGCTCCTCTGGATAATGGTTATCTGTACTTGAGCCTGAAGTGATGTCTGCTCCATGCAGCTTTGCCCTCTCAAAGGAGTGACTTCATGAGACTGTTTGTATTTCCCAAGTAATGTGGGGGGATAGAATATAAGAAAATAAAGATAGTGCAGAAGGCAGTCTCACCCCTGAGGAGTTGCAGCTGTACTAATCACCAAAGATTAGCAACAGGCCTGCCCTTAACAGGCCACAGCTGTGTCCAATAAGGATGAGGGCTATAAAAGAGGGGGTGAGGAGGCAGTTGGAGTTTGTTGGCTGTGCTGTGAGGAAGAAGGAGTCGGAGCTGCAAGGAGCTGTCCATGAGAAATCACTGAGAAGGTATGGGAGCTTTGCAATAAGATGACAACAAAGTAAGCTGTGAGTTTAGGAGGCATTGGGCAGATGAGTAGTGCTGTGCTACACAGGGCTGTGTGTAAGGGTTAGTGCTGCACTTTGAAACTTTTGATGGCATGTTGTTTTCCCACACTGTTTGTGTGCTATGGTTACATGTGTGAGGGCCTCCACTGATCCTGCTGTCCTCAAAGTCTTCAGTATTTTCAGCACTGCAGGTACAAACAGAAATTACTGGCTTCAGGTACAAACAGAAATTACTGGCTTCAGTTGGTGTGGCTTGTGTTAAGTTTAATTTCTGCATTTCTTGAGACCAGAGGAGAAAATTTTTGGGCTGTCTATTAAAAAGAATTACATGTCACATCCCAGCCTGGGATGTGTTACTCTGGGAGCTGCCAGGTGCTGGGCTGAGTTCTTTCTGCTGGGATGGAAAGTGTAAATGGAGGTTGCTAAACTGAACCAGCCTTTTGTTGTGGTTATTGTGCCCAGAGCCCAGTTTGTGCTGTGAGAGCAGTCAGGGATATTGGGGTTTGACTACAGTGCAGTCTTGGTCTAAACTCTGCCAAGGGTGTTGGTGTTCCTGTTCTTCAAAACTGCTGAGAGTGGCCTGGATGGAAACCCCCTCTGAGATGCACAATCAGTGCCTGAGCAGCCTCTGCTCTCTGATGCCAGGCAACAGCACCTGGCTGCAAGCACGGGTCTGTGCAATTCTTTGCCAGGAGCACACAACTGTGGAAGTGGCGTGCTGGTGGCTGTAGCGTTGTTCAGCTGGTAGTTTACCTTTAATTAGATTTACATTTTTAAAATCTGCTTTCTTTGACTCTGCAGAACTTCGGCTCTTGTGGTTATAGCAGCTGTTGACAGTGTCAATTTAGGTTCAGTACTGGTGGGAAAAATGCTTTAATATGTTAGACTGCCTCTTGCTAAATATAACCCACTAGTGAATAGGTGGTTCTTTTTCATTTCATTTGATTGTGGCAGTATGTGTTGAGAATAAGATGAAGAGGAAAAATTGCACATAAAGTAAAATTATAGTTTCTTTGCAAGTCCATAATCATGTAGTTGGCTTTCACCTTCAGCACTCATTCTGGTTGCTGCATGCACCAAACTATTTTTTTTTTTTCCCACTACATTGTGTGTGAAATAATTTTCTGTTCCTTTGATATCAGCACTTGGAGTAAAACTAATAATTTGACTCCTTTACATTTAAGGATTGCTGTTTGATTGCTTGGGGCTTCACTAAATGTTATATGTTGTGAAGAAGAGATGTTCCAGCAAGTTCTGAACTTTAACTGTTGGTATAGTTTTAGTGGAAGATCAGAGACAGTGGGTGGATGCAGACAGGCAAATGCACAAAGAAACAATGTCAGCATATTTTATTTTCCATAGGGTGACAGTAGCTCTAACAGGCTGGTGCTGGAGTTCAGAGTTGTTGTGTTTTTTTTTTTTTTTTTTAATACTGATTTCTTGATGAAGGACAGTGGAAAGGGGAAATGAATGTGATACTTATTTGTGGGCAGCTGCACTGCAGTGTAAACTGGAAGTAGGAATAGGGTTTTTTAGCTGTAGATTAGAGCTGAGCTGGGGGAGAGGATGAGGGGCCCAAAGGATGCTCTGGGGACAGGATCTCTGCAGCAGTGTCTGGGTGGGCATTGTAGTCTTGGGTCTTGCTGGCTGTTGGTGTGGGGATGTCTGTTCCTGGTGAGCATCCTCAAAAGGGGAAGGGAAATTGTGCAGACAGTTGTGTGGAGCAGTGTGAAGCAGTGCATGGAAGGTGCTGACACTGATGAAAAAGACAGATTTGGGCTACTAGAACAATAAACCAGCAAAATTGGTGTCTTTGCTGACTTATGTAGACTGGCATTTGTTCTAAGCAATGCATAGAATTATTGCATGAATGGCCAGAATTGTGATTAGTGTCAAGTACAACAGCAATTATGGAGTTGACTGGCATGTGTGTAATATCACATAATGGAATGTATCTTGTTTAAGGGGGGTAGGGAGGACCTAAAGAGGAGCAAGGAGAAGGTGAGGTGGTGTTGTCAGACAATACAAAGGCATCACTCAACCAGGGCAGTCAAGAGTGGGTTGGAATGTCCAGAAGGGCTTTACAGGTGAAACTGGAGTTGCCTTAAAGAGAGGAGAGGTTTGGCTAGGAAAGCATCTTCAGAGGCTGGTGCAGAAATTCTCCTTCAAAGTCAAGGAATGGAAACCCAGGGGGAGAAAGTTGAGGATGAGAGCTCCAGACAGCAAGTGCAGGCAGTAATAGAGGCTGGACAGGCAAGAGTCATCAAAGAGGGGTCAGGAGTGGAAGGTCTAAGATGTTAAACAGAAGGTGATGAAATGGTGCTCCAGCTGCAAGCACAGAACTGTAGTTTGCTGAAGAAACAATCCTCATGGAAGGGAATAGAAAAACAGAACTGAAAGGTTTTTCTCATGTCCTTTACTTGCCCTTTGTTACAGATTTAGGAGTCCATATTTCCTATTTGGAAAAGAGAAGCAGGGATGCATATGAAGACTGCAAATAGATTTAGAGTACCCTGCCATGCCGCAAAAATGACAGAGAAACTTGTAGCAAGACAAATTTGGCTGCTTCTCACTTGAGATGTGGAGCCAAAATAATTTAAATGGGTGAGCTAATTTAATTATGCTCATCAGATTCTTCTTTGGAGGCAGCAACTTCCCAATGTTCCAGAAGAAATCTGTCATGTCTACAGAGTAAAGATTGCTGTTTGTGGTGGGAACAGAATAGTTTGCCTCAAGCATCTGTGTGAGTGTAATGTTGACTTAAGTTTCACAGGCATTTCTTAATATTAAGAAGCATTTTTGAAAACTGCAGGTCATCCTTTTTTGCCTGCTTTAAGAAGTAAAACTGAGCAAACAGCAAATATGGGGACTGCAGCTTTAGCAATATCCTAGGAAGGGTATTTTACAGGTGGAGGTTATACAAATGAATTGAAGATGTGGGAGTTGCCAGGTTCCCAGCTGATCGGTGATTTCCTTTTAATCGGATTAAGTGACTTTTCCCAAAGCCTTTGTGTATACAATGCTTTGAATAATCACAGCAGGGAATATAATACCAATTTAAAATCATGGCATTTTTTAAAGCAAAAGATTTTTCAGATTATAGATTCTGTTTGAATTACTAGACATAATTCCATTAGTGAATAATTGATGACATTTATTTTTGCTATATTATTTGCTGAGCTGAAATCCCTGTCTGAGCATGCTAGAGCTCTGGACGGCATGCCAGCCTTGTGTGGAGGAGCAGGGGCAGACATCCCCAGGGTTTCTGTGCGGCTGCAGGGCATTGAGGAGCCTTTCTGCAGGTTAACACCTGAGCTTAGCTGGCTCAGGTTTGGCACGGTGCATCAATGGGGAGCAAAGACACACGGACCTCCTTCTTCCTTGCTCTGAAGAAAATAGTTTAAAATTTTTTTATAAATAAAAATATTGCAATAAACCAGGCCTTTTTATGTTCTAAACTGAACCAAACCAAGCAGGGCCTGGCTGCCTGCCCGCACAGTGTCCCTGCTCACGTGTCCCTCTGCCCAAGCAGTTTTCTCACCCCGCGGTGTCCGCGCGTCTCAGCAGCCGCTGCCCCGCACACAGGGTGAGCACACCCCAGCTGTGCAGCCTGTCCTCTGTTATAGAACCCACCCGGCACCTCACTGTTAGCTGAGCCTTCCCCAGAGTGCTTGTGGTGAGCAACACTGAACTGAATTCAACAGGGTTTCTTATGTCCCACAGCATGGGTATGTCCCCCAGCTACAGTCATGTCTTCCTCTCTCCTCTGTCAGATGGATTTGCTGTGGGATTCCAGCCTTCCTTCTCCTCCTGTTTACCTTGGGACCATCCAAAAGGCCTTCATGCCATAGGAGCAAGTGCATCTCTGATCCTCCACCCACTTTATAACCCTCTACCTGCATCTGACTTTATCACTGTTGGCTTATGAGAGAGAAGTCTTGACTTGGCACTGGGTCTTGCTGTGTATGGACATAGCCAAATTGTCTTAATTGATATTGCAGTGCCTTTTAGCACATTAGTTTAAAATCTACTGGCTTGATATTTTGTGCCTTTTAAATGTCATGCAGTGGACTTACTCTGGTCTGCTATAGATGTTTCAGAGACCTTCACTTTCCTGTGACTGTCACTGCCTGTGCCTACGATTTCTGTCTGTTCCCTTCTGTGAAGATCAGTCTTCCTGTGTTGCCTGACCACTTTGGCCACAGAACCTATGGCATACACAGAAGTGGAGGTGTTTGTACTGCAGAGATAACTCATGGATTTGTGCCTGGAGTGGGGTATTCTGGATGAGCATAACTCTGAAGTCCACTGTGCCTGTGGGAGTGGGCCAGAGGAGCTGCTGGATGTGTGCTCACACTTGCCATTTGCTTTAGTTTGCAGTTGCATCTGCCTGAAGAGCTGACTTCTGACCCTGATGTAAAATTCATGGCCATGAGCCCTCCTGTGTCTGAGATACGAGCGATGCAAAAGAGGCTTTTGACTTTTGCTGCCTGCAAATGCTGTGCAGGCCGAGGAGATGGGAGCTTGGCAGCGCTCATCAGTGCATGCTGATCTCCTGCTTTTCCCAGAAGATGTTAAGTTATTCACAGCTCCAGCAAACAAAGTCAGAATCACTGCTGTTCTAAGCTGTCATCAGTGCAGGAAAGTGCAGCCTCTCCTGCATCAGCTGTGTCTGCTCACGGGTTCATGGCTGCTCTCCATCTGTTCTGTTTGGATCAGTGGGAAGAAGGAGCCGGGCTCCTGTGCTCGGTCAGGTCTCGGGGGGCTGCCAGAAAGTCAGCTCTGAAACTCTGGTTGCACCTCATTACAGGGATCTCAGCCTTAGTTTCTTCTCCTCTAGACAGAAAATGGCATTGTAGCTGGACAGAGCTGTCTGGAGGACAGCTGGCAGCGTTCATGCAGCCTGTGTGCAGGTGGGGAGGAAGGGACATGTACCAGAGGAGCAAGAAGGGAAATAAACAATCTGCTAGAAGTTTGGGGTTTTTTTAGTTACCTCAACTTGACAAGGTTTAAATTTTGAACTTAGTTAAGCATTCGAATTTTTAGCTATTGCACACATTTAAAATGAGTTCATATATAATTTAAGCAATTAAAATATTGAGCTCTTACTTAAATATTAAAGGAAGATAGGAAGATTCCTTCCCAAAAGGGAAACCTTTTGTATTTGAATAAAATAAATGAACACAGTTAAATTGTTTCAAGCCAAGTAATCACAAAGGGAAAGCCTGAAGTTCCCAAATATCTTTCTTATGTTTTAAAGTGCAGTATTTTGGATGTTACTCTTGCATGTGTCTGGGGGATGTGCTGGTGTTTAGACCTCCAGTAACTGTGTGCACAGTTCAAATGTTTATTAGGGCTTGAAACATGATAGTACTATTATTTTTTTTGACTTTCCATGTTCTAGTTGTACTTTTTTACCTGAGCAGCGTTTTTTAAAGTTTCATGGGACTGCTGATGTTTTCAGTAAACATCTGCTATCATGGTATTTCATGTGAGTGCTTTTTGTCTCTAATGATTACTTCATAGTTATTCCCACTTTACAGATGGCATAAAATCAGCAAGAGAGAAAACTGTATGAAGGTTGCCCAGCACACTGAAAGTGATGCAGGGAATAACACATAAATTAAATGTTTCCCTCTGTTTTGTTGTGTTACTAATGCCTTAGGCAAGGACAAGGAAAGCAGTCTTGTCTTCTAAAAAAAATTTGAGGCTAAATAAGCATGTGCATAAAATGTGCTTCTATGTCCTTGGATATATGGAATAGAGAAAAGCTTCTTTAATTTCTGTTATTTTTCAGTAGAAGATAAAAAGAATGTGTCAGCTAGAAATGGAAGAGGAAAAGGAGAGATATTTGGTTATACCAGGTTTTGTGCACTAGTTTTAGGCTTAGAGCTTTTGCCTTTGAACATTACAAGTCTGTTGTGTATTGGCTGTCCTTCCAGTGAGGAGTGGGGCACAAGAAGAGGAAGAACCACTTAACACGGTAAAATGGGATACCTGAGGAGCCTCAAGCCCAGGAGGTGCCAACCACATCTCCTGGGTAACCAAGTTTGTAGCGGCCTCTGAGTGTGTTTGCTGCTGTGACCTAAAGAGCATTTGCTGCTCCTGAGCTGCTGGGGCTCTGCAGGCTCAGCTGCACTCCAGCCACTCTGGGCTCCATCTGTGCTGCCCTTAGATTCTCAGCACTACCAGGAGCTGCAGCTCTGTCCTCAGATGAGTGAGCAGCCTAAAACACCTTTGTCCAAGGACACCTCAGTGTATAGTCTAACCAGATGTTCATGTTTATTTAAAGAAATTAAGGTCCTTTCATCACTCTGTTCAAATACACATAAAGTTTGAGGGCAAAGTTGTTTCACAGATTTTTTTAGAGTTTATTTATTTTTTTAATATTTGAGATTTACTTTTCTGGTATGTTGAATATAGAATTGACTCATTATTTGTGAAGACTGATGTTAATATAGCAGATCAGATTTTTCACAAGACAGCAAGAGTTGTTTGTTCTTGAATTTTAAGCATTATGGTTTTGTTTCAGTGGCACTCTTGATGCACTCTGTGATCCTTATTTGGATCAATGTGCAGAGCCACTTCACGCACCCTTATGCTGTGTTACATGTTCAGAAAAATATATGTATGGGTGGGCTTGGAAGGAGAGGTGTAATGTGAAACACAATCATTCATGTCCTTGAGTTATTGGTAAAATGCAGAAATATTATCACATTCTACAGAATGGAGCTCATCAGAATTTCTTTTCCAGTGACACAATTTCATTTTGAACAATAAATTCCCTGAGACTGTTACATTTGATAATCAATGGAAAAGTGCTGGAATGTGAATCAAAGGCAGGGTTACTCCCAGGCTCTGTAGCCCTGGAGCTGACAGCAGTAGTTGTCATCCCTCAGGTGGGTGTCAGCAGAAGCTGGAAGATGAACACAGAGTGGTCAGATCTCCTCCACTCTTTGTGGGATTCCCTGAAGCATTTTCCTGTGTCAAATCCCTCAGGTTTAGTGCAGAGGAGGAATGGAAACAGTGAGAGCACTTTAGTGGAGCCAGGTGGTCCTGCAGCTTCCTTGGCTTTATGCTGGGGTGGATCTGTGGCCATCAGCTCTGCTCTCTGCAAGTCCTCCCTGCTAAAGAGCCTCCTTCAGCACCAGCCTCTTCCTCTGTTGTTGCAGGCTCCTGTTGCAGAGCATGTTTTGCTGAGAAAATCAACTAACTTTCAGGTGTTTCTAAAACACCTGCTTGTTCTGGTACTTGTTGTTTAGAAAAGAAAGTTTGACACTTAAGCCAAGAAATTAATTATTAAAAATTGGAGCTATTGAATGTATTATTTGTTTTTGTTGTGACCTTGAAAATCTTGCCCTATTATATAAAGGCAGAGAGGTGTGAATAATGGTGTGGGCTTAGACATAAGGAAGGAAATTAGGATGTGTATCACTGATGACACATTGGATATAGTATTTCCATTCAAAATGACATCTGTAATTTTAGGGAAATGGGGGACTACAGTGGAAATGCACTTAGGAGTGCAGTGTTTCAGCTTTATTGGAGCAGATTGAAAGCTGAAGCTTTTTGGCTGACTTCTGATATAGGTCAACATAATTCCTATTTGCTGTGACTTTACATCATATTATTTACAGCATTATGATTTTTTCATTTGTACTGGATGATTAAATTTGCTCTTTACCACTCAGTGTTTATTGCAAAGGGTTTTGTTCCAACTGTACAACATAACTTCTGACTTACTGCATGAGAGATAAAACCTAAATCCTATGACCTGGGATGCCTGGCTGCAACTGCTGTGGACTTTACACAGGGAGACAGCTGTATTGAGGAGGAAAGGTTCATTATTAAATCCCATTTTAGAAATGTCTACAAATGAACTGTTCCATTTGCTGTCCTTCATGAAGAGCTGCAATTGATGGTTTTCTCTGAAGGATACAGATCCCATGTGAACAGATTCAGAATTCTGTTGTGTGAAGTCACTTGCAGAATGTGTCACCAACTTGCTTCATGTTGTAGTAAGGGCGACTCCTGATAAGCTGTAGTAATTAGTTGTCTTTTGGAAAAATATCCATTTGGTTTGTTTTTCCCCAGAAGTGAAATGCTGGGTAACTTGGTCATGAGAACTTAGATAATACAAATTCCACAATGTGATTGTAGAATGGCTTGGTACTGTCACACACAGATGAAATGTTCCGTGAAGTCTCTCATTGGTGGGTAGATATGGTCATCCTCAAGAAAGGGAAGTGGTTTGGTTTTGCTGGGGGCTGCTGGGTGAAGCTGTCCTCTAGAGTATTTTCACAGCTGCGATTGGCATGTTTTTCAGGTTTATGCAAGACAAGTGCATCCTTTCCTGCACATAGGGTTACCCTTGCAGAATGATAATGTGAATATACTTTAAAAAAATCAGATCTCCTTTAATAGTTTTATTCTGCAGATAATGCACAGCTTTCATCAGTGTAGTTACTTAGATAATTTAATGCTCCTTCCATGTTTTACTATGGTGCTTTCCAACAGGGAGCTGTAAAAGGTAATTTTGATCTCCTTAAACTTTGTATAGATTATTAAGAAATATTTTCTTAATGGCAGAAGAGGGAATTCTATTTCTGCATAATCTAAAAGCCCCTTAAGACCCACCTTTCAAAATCACATCAAACATTAGGGAAGGGATGGGAGCAGTCAGAGTGGTGAGGTCTCCACTCTTTGTGGCAGCTCCACAGCTGTGCAGCATTTGGTGACACTCAGGGTCAGGTGTTTCCAGCTGGCTGGGAGGTGAGAGGGGGTAAAACCATCACTGGTGCTGTGTAAGCATGGGACTGGCTCTTCCACTCTGTCCTTTGAGATGCCATGAAAGGTATTTTTGTGGCCCAAACACTTTATGGGAAGGGAGGTGGCTGAGCTGTCTCTTCTCAAGGTCCTGCTCCCTGGCTCAGCTGCACTGGGGTGCAGCCCCTTCTGGGGTGGTCTCAGCAGGTTCTTCCACAGCTTCTGTCCCACATATTTGGGCATTTGGACTTTGGGTCTGGGCTCTGTTCTAGGGAGCTGGACTGGGCTGGGTCATGTTCCGTGTTCCTCTTTTATTTTCTTCTTTGAGAAACTTTAGAGTAGGATATGCTGTAATATGCCAGGAGAATTAACCAGAGGAAGCATCTATGTAAAGTGAGAGAGGAGCTCATTAATTGCCTAAAAATTAGGCAGTTTCCATCTGAGTAATTGGTGTTGGCTGGCTGGCCAGCCTTCCACAGTCTAAGAAGTAGCTCATTAGTAGAACACACACAGATGGCACTGTGCTCTGAGGTACTTAAAATACACAGGCAGAGAGCTGTGTTAATAAGGCAAACCTGTCCTTAGCCTCTGTGACTGAGTTTGCCACAAGCAGCAGAGGGAATGGTGTCATTTGGTAAATATTATTAGGCAAATGCATTTCCATAAATTTATTTAGTTTTCACTTTTTTTTCCTTGCAGATAACAGATTATGATAAATACTCAGAGTAATTTACTGTTTCTGGAAAAAATTCTATTGCAATAATAGACTTAGCATAACTGCTTCATTTCTTCAGTAGCTGATTTACCCATATAATTGCCTAGAGGGGGAGATGTTTCCAGAGCCCAATTTTTATTTGGAATATATATAGATTTTTTTTGTTCTCTGTTCTTTCTGCATGCAGGTTGTTAACACTTAATTCAAAGACTTTTTCTTAAGTTGAGTCCTTTCTACAAATGTTAATGGATAACAAATAAGGAACTACCCATCTGGGAAGGTGGTAAATGCAGGGTCTGAAGAGGCTCTGACCCTGCTGGGGTGGGCAGGGGCTCTGTGGTGTCCTCCCAAACACACTGCCTGTGCCACTGGGGCTGCACAGCCCTGGGGAGGGGACAGCCCTGCTCTGGGGCTGACTCAGGGGTGATAATAAGCATGGCTTCATTTCCAAATGGTGGGCTTTCCCTCTGCTCCTCATCCCACGTGCCCCTTGAATGGAGAACTGCTCCATCCCTACTCTGGGCAGTCTCCTTTTGCCAGAGCAGGGTCTGAGCCCATCTTAAAATTAGTGCAGTTGACTGTGAGCAGTGAGACACTTTCCTCACCCCACCTGCAAATTCCTAAGCATATTGACTTGTGTTTGAGGCTTTGACCATTAAGACTGGGCTGGGGGAGCAATGGGCTTCCTTGGATAACCATTCTTTCCCAAACAGTCTGAGCTTGGTTTCCTGTGTAGTTACATTTTGTTCAGAGGTGCTTTTTCTATCAGTGCTTGCATGTCATTGTCATGAACTATGACAAATTCTTTCTGATGAAAGAATTTAATGTTTCCCTTGTTGATGCTCTGCAAGCACTTTGTTGCATTTTCAGCCAATGTAATTTATGTTGCTGCTTTGCTCTGGTTCTCATTTCTCATAGATTGGATGTCTGTTATTAGAGTATGTGCTGTGTTGAAAAGAATTGTTCAACCTCAGCTTGATTAGTCTGCATTGCTCTGTGTGTGTAAGGTACAGAGCCACTTTGGTAGATCTTTTGGGGTTCATTTTTGGTTTTTTGGAGTATATTTTAGCAATAATGGCTGGACCACGTAACTCAGGAACACATGCAATTTGTAAAGAATAATTTAATAGTTGTGTGCACCTGTTTTGAATGATACTGTTCCTCCCTGAGATATAGTACTATTCATTTTAAATCCTGCTTTAGGCTTAGGTTAGATCCTTTGTAGCATGCATGGTTTCCACAGCCTGCACTGAAGGGAGCGGACTGTAATGAAATAGATTGTTTTATGGAACTCAAATATTTGAACCTGAAAACTTTGAAGAAACAATGGAATATACTTATTGGGCCAATGGGATTCAGGGTTTCCACGGTCATTTAAAGATAAGCAGGCTATTTAAGGCTGTGACTAGGAATGCAACTTAGAGGTGTATGGAGAGATGGGAGCATGGGATAGATGTGATACAGGAAGGATTTTTGCAAGGATGTGTGTAAAAGAGTCAGGCTTTGGAAGAGAAATCTGAAAATATTTACTGGGTTATAGATTTGGCTTGAATGGAGAAGTGGGGTTTACAAGGACAAGAAACCACTGAGTGACATGATTTCCAGGGGAATTTCAGGAGTTTGGTTGCAGTGGAATTCCATAAACTATTCAAAGTGGCAGTGTATGCAGTTCTGAAAGCAAGAAGGGCTTTTAACTGAATATATGTTGAAAAAAGGAAGAGCAGTATTCATTTTAGCTTTCAAATTTCAAGGTAATTTGATAGGGTTTACAAGTAACCCTAGCCTGTGGGTTTTTTCCCCTGCCATAAAGCTATTGAGTTTGGTGGAATTAAACTAGAAATTAGAAAACACCACTGCAAAGCAATGTGATTGTTTCTCCCTTCTGTGTGCCAAGCTTCTGCTTATTTAGTGTGATTCTGCAAAAACATCCATTGATTTTGGTTATTTAGCAGCTAATTGCCTCATAGCCCACAGGATCAAGCAGCAGAGCTGCTTATTTAGCCTATAACAACAATTCTCATTGTGGTGCCCAGTTGTGCTGGCACTTGCTGCAGGGAACCCCCCCTCTCTGTCCTGGTGAGGTGGCAGCAGAAATGTCCCCTCTGGACAGCAGCTGCCATTTAGGCAGTGAGCACCTGATGGGTGTGCTTATTCTGTAATTGTGAACCCTTTTTGAGCTCATTTTTTTTTTCCTGTTGGTGTAATTTGATGTGTGCCACGAGTTGCTGAGGTGAGAGCACAAGCTGGAGGAAACCAAGGCATCAATGGAAGGCTCTGACAGGTCCCTCTCCTGCTTCCACCTCAGGCATTGCAGTGGGTAAAGTGGAGAGAAAAATACACATGTGTCAGAGCGAATCCCCAGGAAGAATCTTTGCCTCTTCTAGGCAGTGCCATGATTAAAAGTATGCTGCATTGCATTCTGCAGGGAGCTGGCTCTTCATTAAAATAAAAGTCAAGCATGACAATATGGTAGCATGTCAAGAGGTGTAGCAGCAGGAATTCCCCCAAAATGACACCTTGGCTGTAGTTTGACTAAACACACAACAAATTGTTTAGTGCAGGCTGAATTCAGACGTGCTGTGCAGATTCCTTCAGTGCATCCACTTGAAAAGCCCTCTAATGCTAATCCATTTGGATACCACAGTATTGTTTCCAAATACAAAATCTGAATTTTAATTGCAGTTTTGTGGTTCGCAAGAGAAAAGTAATACATAACTACTGTTGTTTCAAAGACAAATCCTTTGGGGAGATTGCAATTCCTCAAACATCTTTAAGATTCTCAGCAGCAAATCAATACATTTCTCAACAATAATTATCCTTGGAAGCCTTCCAATTAGATATGATATGAAGAAACAAAGCTGTGGTGGTCTCCAGCTGAGCACTGCCTGTGAAACTGCCTTTGCAACTTGAAAGCTAAATGAAATTGTAAAACAGAACTTGACTGTATCAGTAGGCAGCTATCTTTTGTCAAGTACATATGGGGATAAAATAATCTCTCAGGCTGGAATTGTTGACTCATTTAAACTAAATTCCCATGAATTGGCATCATCTCTCTTCTGTATTTGACTGGAGCTCTTGAGTGCTTCAGCTGTATGAAGGACGAGCAATACTTTAGTAATGCTAATTGGAGGGCTATAGCCTGTCCTAAAGTGGTCTTTGAACATAGTGATAATGATAAAATATTAATGTCTCAGAACATTAATTAAGATTACTTACAGACATTGGGATCACTTTGAACAGAAGAGCAGAAATACTGCAATTCCTGGCAGGGCTATTAAAAAAAATTCAGAAGCAAAACTATATTACTGATATTATTTGTGATTAACTTTTAATGGACTTGTGGTGATTTGAGTGACTAAGAGCCACACTATGGGTCAAGATTGCTTGGTAATTCTTCCACTGTGAATTAGACAGTTCTTGCCTGACTAAATGCACAAATTAACTTCATTCTGCAGGAAAATACATGGGATTGCCTGGCCATGTCGTAGTGGCCATGTCAGTTCTGGCCTGTTCAGTTTGCAGCAGCAAATATATGTGTGTGTATATATATATATATGTAATAGGTGTATTTAGAGACACCTCTTGGAGAAGTTTGTTGGGATGCGATGCAAGAACCCAGTGCTATGTACTCAGTGTTTGTGTTTTAGATTTTGGAGCACTGTGGTTGGATGTTGCTAAAATGGCAGCAGTGTGTACATCTGGCTGTGTAAGGCAAAAGTGGGAATACTCATAAATAGCTAGGAAAAAAAATTGGTTTTGTTTCAAACAAATTCACTCTGCTCAAATATGAGTGTGTGAATGATGTCTCTACCAAAAATGCTGTTAAGTCTGCGTTGTTAGGAGGAATAAGACTGGAAATATCCATTGTATGGTGTCCTCATTGTGGCTGTGGAGAACCAGGGAAGGCCAGTAACAGCTTTTTGCCAGATATATTCCTCAAAAAACTCTTGGAGACCGAGGCTGCAAAACGGACATCTAGAAGCCAGGTTGTAGTACCTTCTTCAAGCAATTTTATGTGAACTAAATAGAATGAAATCAATGTGGGAGCAAGGGATTTTTAATAAGATATGAGAAATCAGGTTCGTGCTTTCAGCAATCACAGGAAAATAATTTTATCTTAATTTCTGTTATAAGTTTTTGTCCTGTATTTAGTCATCTAGTCTGCCTTTGGTTTCAGCTTTCACAGTTTGACTTCAAGTCCATGTAGTTTGCATTGCTAGCTGGCACAGTAAAATGTGGCAGCCTCCTACAGACATTAAAGGATCCCTAAGTCAAGAAGGATTAATGAAGTCTCTGGGTGAGACTGCAAATTATGGCTGCTTTCTTCCACAGTCTTTGATGGCACACTCAGATCTTGCTGCTCCCAAGTGCTGTTGCTAAAGCATCCCTGATGCTGTTCCTTGGTCTCTTGACTTTTTTGTCCCTCCATGCTGACAACAGTCCTTCGAACTGCATCTCTAAACCAGAAAAAAAGAGTCAAAAGCCCATGCCTATGTTTAATTCAGCTGATTTAATAATGTCTGAGTTGAATTCTGTGGTGGTGCACTGCATTGGAAAACTGCATGAGGAAATGTCTTCTGCAGGAGATCACAGAATGATGACAAAGCACTTGGGGTCTCCCTGGACTTGGTGGGGTCTCTGACCTGTTAGACCTCAGCAAGCATTTACTCTGCTGTGCCAGCTCAGAAAGGGTTAAAGACTTTCTGAAAGCTTCTGAATACCAGAGCAGTTATTTTCCTGTGTAACAGTGAAAGAATGACTATGCATAATTTAATTTTGTACCTCATAGATTTTCATGTATGGAATAATGCCAGAAGCATTTGAAGAAGCTTTTCTTTTACTGAACCTGTGTTAAGACACTGACATCATCAGGGAAAATATGTTGATTCAAAGAACTTTTTAAAAGCTCCCTCATTTGATGATATAAAACCACATTATCATAATTTATTTGTTATCATTTTTTAAATCTTAAGCTATTCTTTAATAAGATTGTACTGATAACAAAGCTTTATTCGCTGCTGTGATTTCTTTGTATATTAGTTAAGGGCCACCTAATTAGAAATGTAAAATAATTCTCATTTTGTAAACAAATACACAAAAACCCTCTCAGTGAAAAATGCAGTTTTGCTATTTAATTTCTGCAGTAGTAACAGAAAGAGGACTTTCTTGTCAGATCCCTCTAGCAGTACTAATACAGATAGTATTGCTAACTGAACTGACTCTTGGAAGAGGGGATAAATTTGGGTTTCAAAATGGTGGTGTGAGTTCCCCTGACCTGGGGGAAAGAGAAGCAAAGACACTCCAGAGAGGCTGTGTGTTCTTCCTGTGTTTTGTGCATTTTTGGATGCTCTCTGCACTACTTGTGTTTCTCTCCAAGGACATGCTTGGTTGTATCTTCTCTTGTCAATTTCTGTAATGAAATGAAGGGCTCCAGGTTTCCTGTCGTCTTTTCTGAACCAGAAGGCAAAACATTAGGGAGAAAAGGAGGAAAAAATTCACAGTGTGACTTCTGAGAAGTGCTGAAGGCCAGCCTACCTTTCAAAGAACTGCAACTCCCAATTTTTGTTGACTGCAATACATTTTGAAATACTGACCCTTTAAAAACTGTGGCCTTGAGTTCCTATGACTTGCTCTGCAATTGATGAGAGCTGCAGAACCTAAGCACCACTGAAAATCAAACTTATCAGTCATGCTCGCTGGCCTCCTTTGATGGAAACAATCTGCCTTGGGGAGTTCAGGGAGCTTTACTTAAAATTCTTAAAATAAATGAAGAGAAGTTTCTGTTAGTTTCCGTGCTTCTGGAGCTGAGGCTCTCCTGTGAGAGCAGGCACCACAGGCTCTCCTGGAAACCCTGAACCCACATGTGGCCTCTCTCCCGAGTCCTGTGATGGAATGGATGGAAAGTGAGCGAGCCCTGCTTCTAATGCAGGACCAGGAAGGGGACCTACTCAATGAACAGCAAAGAGATACTGAGGAGATTAGAAGGGAAAATGTAAAGCAGTTGAGAATAGTAATCTTTTGACTAAATATAAAATGGGGCTGGGGAAGCAACTGATTTTTGCCTGACTTTACAGCTTCCATTCAGACCATTTTTAATTTTTTTTATTTTTATTTTTCTTTCTCTGCAGAAGCAGGGTCGTGGCTCAGTGTGTTCAAGGCAAAGCCTTTCTGCAGTGCTTGTTGGCTGCAGGGGGCATCAGGGCACAATTCCTCCAGCTGAAAGGCGCTGTAGTGCCTGCGGAGCTGGAGATGCTCTGGAATCCCCACCTGTCCTCATGAGCATCGTTGTATGCCCCCCTCGGGCTGTCAGAGAACACAAATAAAGGGCAGATCCCAATTAAAAATGCACGGGGTCATTGTAATGTAGCTAAAGAGGCTCTCTGGGTTGTGCTGCTGTCAGCCTGGTGCCGCTTGCATCTCTGTGAGATGAGCTGAAGGGAAGAGCCCAGCCCTGCTGGAGTGCAGCTTTGCTGGGCTTTGCTCTCTGTCATTTTCAACTTGCTCACAGCCAGGCTGAGCTCCTGAAGTTGGGGCTGGCAGCTCTGGTGCAGGTGCCCTGCCCTTCAGAGGGTCATGGTGCTGCCAGCAGTGTCTGATCACTGTCCCATGGTGGGGACAGCCTGGCCAGGGTACACAGAACCTGAGAGCAAAGGGCTCCTCACGTCCTCTCAGGGCCAGCTCTGCCCAAGATCAGGGGCTGCTCTCAAGGTAAAGGGGATTTGCATCAGCAAAGCCAAGATGAGCGCTGGTTCCTTGCCTCAAGCAAGCTTTCCCCGTGTTTGAAGGGTTTTTGAGCCTGATGCTGGAAGGTCATTGGACTGACTTGCACATTTCTGCAATACCTGAGTGCTTACTGGATTTCACTCTATAGCTGCTATTCGAGGCAGAAGCCAAAACCAAAGTATAATTAATATATAAAAGCCTCTTTTCTTTGCCTCAGGCTTGTTTCTAGTTTGTTTGTTTCAGTACATTTCAATGTGAATTTTTCTTGGTTCACTGACTCCAAACCAATGGCTGGCATCAAAACATAAAGCCTTGCAATCACTTTTGCCTCTTTCATGTGTGACTGCCTCAGAAATGGTGGCTCAGAGCACTAGAAATGTCAGCTACAAGCAGTTCTGGGGGCTACAGCTCTCCGTGTAGGGGTAGACTTGTAAAAAGGCTTTGGCAGTGGGATTAGTTGGTTCTCCTGGGTGCAGGGGATTGTAGTACTGGCTGCTGCTATATTGAAATAAGGTTGTCTCCTGGATCTGATCCTTTTGCTGTCTGTCACTCTAGTTTATTGAAAAGAGATGTTTATTCCTTGAGGTTTTTTATTCCTTTTATTCCTATTTTTTTAATCGTTGTGTATTTTTATAAAACAAATAGAGGTTTCCTCACACAGGTTTGATTAAAAAGAAAAATCAGAGTCAGAGAGTTTATGGGTTTTTTTAAAGGTATTTCATGTGAATTCACACTTAAATACATCTGCCCAGTACTTTTATATGTAAAGCCAGTGAGGTTCACTCTGATTTTCTTCTTGACTTGGTTAAATACATTACTGCAGCTTAAGGCCATCAATCATAAACAGAAGCTCAGGAAATGAGATGAATGGATGGGGGATGCAGGTGGTTCTGCTTTATGGGAGCTTGTGGGACCCCAGCAGGGCCAAACTCAGAACTTTTGTTTAATAGGAAGCTTCACATTACATTTCGTTTAATTTCCAGTTCAAAACAAAACCTCACCTATCCTCTAGTTAGAATGATGTAAATCTTTCAAAGGTTTTACAAATGGGAAATATGGTTTTACTTTAAAGACTTGTATTACTGAAGGATTTCCAAATGTGACATTTTCAAGTGAAGAGTTTTCCTCTATGGCTTTTCTACATGTGTGTTGTTTTTGTGTTATTTTGAAAAGAGGACCAACACACTACAGAAAAGTTTTTTAAACAAGGAGGAAGACCAAAATGCAAAATTCTAAATTTAACGTGCAACTGAATAATTTTTTTTTTAGGACCTAAAGATTTCCATAAGTAAGAGCCACTTGCAAGTAGTTTTCTAAGTAGAATTAAGAAACTGTAAAGGGTTGACTCCATCAGCAACTTTAACCAAAATGCATGCAGAAAAACCATCTGCCTGGCTCTTGAATTGCAGTCTGTGCAATGATGCTGTGTTTCAGCAGGGATCAGTGTCAGTGTGAGGAAGGGCTCCCAAGAGAAAGTGAAATGTGATATTAAGAATGTCAATATTTCACTTTCTAAACTGAAATTCCTGGTAGTGTTGAGGTAATCCATATGTCTTAATCAGCTCCTGGTGTTTGAGTGGGAGGAAGCTCACACAGTAACTAGCTGAGGAGGAGCAGTTAGTCAAAATAACTGCTTTTCTCCCTGAGGACTTTTGGGTTCTGGAGATATTTAACAGATGAGATAGCAAGAGCAGCTGGCCCGAGGGAATTATCAGAGAGGCATTTGACACCATGGATCAAATAGATTGCTAAATGAGTGTTGTGTCTGTGGAGGGCCCGAGGTGTGATAGCACCCAGTGGGTTGGGGGATTTTCCTGCCTGTTGGGATTGCCAACATGGCAGTGGAGGCTCCAACAGCGTGGGCTGGGCCTCAAACTGTGGTCTGGAGGGGGATTTGGGGACAGGAATGTGATGGAGCCCCAGCCTGTTGAAATGACCCTGAGGCACAGGTGTGCAGAGCCAGGTGAGGGATGCTGCTGCAGCCAGGGCAGTTGTGCCTCTGGGGGTGTTTCTGCTGTTGCTGGGCCTGCAGGAGGAGCAAGCAGAGCACCCATGGCTGCTCAGCTGCCCCTCAGGGCTGGAGCTGGGTGGGAATTCTGGCGTCTCCCCAGCAGTGTGGGGCCAGGGGTGCCCCCTCTGCAGCTCTGCCTTCTCCTAGGGATGTTCACCCATGCATCCCTCACTCCTGCAGCCCAGGGGCACTGCCTGCTGCCCTCCTGGGGCAGCTCCACTGCCACAGAGCTTCCCTGCACACCTGGGAATGGGCTGCTGCCTCAGAATTAATAATTTAACTGATTCTGAAGGCACGTTGGCAGATACCATAGTACTCGTCAAATCTAACTGCCTGTAAATTTAATTAGTGTGCAAAACCCAGCTTTGGAGTATACCAAAACTTAATTAGTCAGCAACTTAAGGTTGTTAGCACACTCTCCAGGGTAATAATATCCAAAAAAGGGTACATGAAGGCTGTGATAAAATAATTAAAAGCGTAAGATCCTCATGGCATGTTTTCTTCAGAGCTCATCTCTGCTGTTTATAAATCAGTATGGAGGAATAAGAGCAGCAGCATCTTGGAGCTGAGCTCTGATGTGGATGTCTTCCCTCAGTGGTGGGGGAGCAGTTAATTAGCAGGTGTGGAGGCTCAGGTTGGTCAATCCCATGCAGAGAGCTGAGCCTGTTCCAGGGAGCTTCCCATGCCTTCACCACCGTGTGTCAACCTGCTGGTGGGGACACCCATGGTCTTCACAAAAGTATGGACTAGTAATTAACAATTTGGGAACATGGAATGGCTGGGGGCCTTTCTAACTGGGCTGGTGGAGAAGTCTGTAATTAATCTATTAAGTCTTTTAGATGAGGTAGTTCGAGAGAGAGAACAGAAACTCTTCAGGAGCACTATCAGCAGCTGAAGTGGTGCTGATTTGTCCCAGGCATGTTCCCAGCACTTCAGGTGTCATTCTGGGTTACCAGAGTGGCTTTGCAGCAAGGGACAGTGGCAGTTAACCTGGGAGGGAAGCAGATTTACAGTTTGCCTGCCATGCAGTGCTTGCAGGGAAGGAAGGATGTGACTGGCAGCCAGAGTTACTACAGGGAGGCTTTTAACAGGGATGGGGAAGGCGTGGTGCAGCAGTGACTCACTGCAGGCTGTTGGAAAGGAAAGGAATGGGGTTTAGTAACACTGAGTGTGCCCCATCTGTCACACCCCAGAGATGTACACACTTGTCTTCCTAGTGTTCTGCTTCAGCCCTAAGCTGCTGCAAAGTGGTTTTCCCAATTGCCTGTATTTTTGTGGGAATAGCCTCTCCTATGAATGGAACATGGGCTAAAATGAAAGCAACAAAATTTTCTTCAAGCATCCCTGGGCCTGGCTGTGCTTTGTTGCTAGATGCTTGCCCTCTGAGTGCTCCTGGTCTCTCATTATCCCCATGCATCATGGGGAAAGAAGGAAACAATTAACTTTATGATCCCTGAAAGAGTATGTGAAAGTCAACAGTGTCTAAGAAATGTCTGGAGGCTGAAACCACTTATCCACTTACATTCAAAAAATGAAAGAATTAATAAAACATATTTTGGCTCCTCCATTCCCACTCCACATAGCAAGACAACAAATTCAGTTCCTGTGCCCTGCAGACCTGAGGGAGGAGGTGAAGGAGGCACAAGAAGCTCCCCTGCTGCCAGGGTCAGACACAGGTACTGGAGCCTCCGTCAGTACTTTTGGCATTGATCTCACCTGGCCAGACTGTCCCAGGCTTGGCAGAACAGGGGCAGTGATGTGCTCTGGTACTGGGAGAGAAAAGCACATTGCCCACCAGTTCTGGGTTGCCTACCTGTACTGATGTCTCCAGCCCTGCCTGGAAATCCCATTCCAGAGCATGGGATTAGTGGAATTGTGTTCTGGGAGGGGACCTGGAACCATAGCAAAGAGCCTCTCTGAGCTGGTGTTTCATGGTTTGGGACCATCTTTCACAGTAAAATGAACAACCCAATGGATCCTTGTAGAGTTTTCCTCAAAATCCTGTGTTACCATGGGGCAGCGTCTCCACCTGAGCCAGGGTTTGGTTTTTGGAAAGTTGGTATAGGGATAAAACAAGAAGGAGAAGCAAGGCTGGTTGCTGTGTGTGTGCCTGCATGCAAACATACTTTCCTCTGGATTTAATATGCATCTGTTGAGGTTCTTTTCCCTTTCTATAGAACCTGAAAGCTCAAAGCTGAATTTTTTTCTGCAAAAGCTGTGTACCACAGGCACAAGGTTCACTTACACCTCAGCCTGGACCTGCTGATTTGTTGGCAATCATCTGCCCAGTTGTGTTTAGATCTTGGTTTTTGCTGTGACTGTCTCATGTAACATCCAGCCACCTTAAAGTCTATGCAAATTTGAGATTGACTTTGGTAAATCAGGATTGGAGGTGTTTTTTTTTCATCACAGGCCTGTGGCAAAGTGAAGAATGGCTGACTGGATTCAGTAAACCCCCAGATTTCTGAGAGGCAGACTGCACACTGCTGAGTGAGCTTAATTTAATGAACTGAGGGATGCCATGTAATCTAACTGCTTATTATGTTAAGAGGCAGCAGATAATCTAATGATCCACAGGTGGCTATTTTGATTTGACTGTGTGAAGTTAAAGATGTGCTTGACTCCACCCCGCTGAGCAGTGTTTGTCCCCGAGCTCAAGAGGGACAGAGGGGGCTGGCAGAGCCCTCCCAGCTCGTGGGTGCCTGCCAGGATGGGGCAGCCTCAGCCTTCCAGGGATCTTTATTTCTGTCACCAGGAGATCTCAGTTTTAGCAAAAAAATTATGATCTACCCAGGAAAACTTACTGAAAACCAGCAGATATTATTTTTATATTTTTAGGAACACCTGGTAATTTTGTGCCTTTTTATGCATGTATAGGTGCTCTGGAGAAATGCACGTCATTGGTTATTTATATTTGTAGAATGTTTATGTATTTTAGAAAGTACCTATTCACAGCCTGTAATCAGGCTTTAATCATGGCCTGTAATCACAATCAATAAATTAATAGATTAATTAATAAATTAATGCCAATGAAATATGATTTTTCTATTGATTGTATGTTTATTGATTTTGGTGCCTGGAAGTGACAGCCTCGTTGTGGGGTTTTTCTTCAGAGAAGCAAGCTGAGTTTTAATGAGATTTGTGCCTAGCTCTTAGAAACACCACTCTTCAGTGTACCCTGCTCCCATTTTTGGGATCACTAATGTTGTTGATGTAAAACTGCTTCCGATCTTCAACGTAAAACTCAGCTTTTCTTTTAATTGCTTTTGATTCTGTTCAGTCTAACTGTAATAATTTCATTTTTTTGTTTAAAATTTCAATCATGCCCGCCATATGGCAAGCATCATTTATACATAAAAGCTACTTGCTGTTTTACCTTTGGAAATCATCAGGGCCTTCACAGTAAGAGCTTCCTAACCATCTGCTCCCCTCTCTGACCTCGTGTTAATGTAGACATCTGCAGTTGTGACTCCGGGGTTATTAAACAGTGATGCCCAGTCAAATGCCCTTGTGCCTGGCTTTCCAAAACTCAGTGCTGCAGAAAGCCTGAACTGCAGCAAAAGCCCTGCAATCTGCAGCTGTGGTGGGCAGGCCTGTGCCCCCCTGCGGGTCCTGCTGCACACAGAGGCAGAACAAGAGGATTTGGCTGAGGAGACACAGCCATCCCAATGAGCCATGGGCTCACGTTGGTGTCCTGGAATCCTCTAATGCCAGACATGCTCCAGCATTAGACACCATGCTAATCCATTTTTAGAGTGTGCTGTGTGCATAAAGAAGATTATGCCATTTTAAAATGAGCTAATTATTTGTAGTTAATCAGAGCATCCCCCAAATTACAGAAGAAAGTGCTGTAGGTTGAAATGCTGTCCTCGACTGAGTCAGCAGCCAGGCTCTTCCTGGGCTCAGTGATGCAGGGTGGGAGTGCTGGGGCTCACTTACCCTGCCCCTTCACCAGGGCTGGCTCCCTCACAGCACATCCTTCAGGGCAGCCTTTGGGCTGTTCTGGTTAATTTTGCTTTTTTTCTATTGAAATATTGTGTGTGAATGTTTGTCAATGAGGAGGAAGAGGTGGCTCCAAGTAATCTACTATCTTGCAGAAGCTGAAGACAATGGAGCTAATCACAAAATTTAAATGTCTAATGTTTCCAGTGTTCTTAGACTGGGCACTCTTCATCTGGTGCTGTGTAAATTGCAGATGAAGACAATCCATTGATTTAACCAGATACGTATATTAAAAAAAAGGAAAAGGAAAAGCTGATTTCATTTTGTGGTTAATGTGCTTTTAATGATTATCTTTTTAAAAGGCAAATATTGCTTGCTAGAGCTGTTAAATATTTTATATACATTTTTGGAGTTCTATTCAGCCATAATAATGACAATTAGACATAATGCATTTGTGTTAATACTGGTCTGTTTTCCCTAAAGCAGAATGCCTTTAAGCGCAGGCAATAGTTTTGCCATTGAATAGTAAAATCTTGGTAAATGATTCAGGTAAAATCTTGGTCTAAAACTGATTCTTGCACACATTAGTCCTTTAAAATGACACAGCAAGAAAACTGTTGTAAGATACATTCATTTAGTGGATTAAATATGGATTAATATTTAACTAAATGCTGGGATTTCTGATAAAAGTCCTCTGGTTTTGGTGCCCCATAAACATAAAATAAATCTTGGTGAGGTGGTAAGGGTTTGGGGGAAGAAACCCTGGGCTGGCAGGTGCAGCTGCTTGGGAGTTGTGTTTCCCCAGTCTGTCCCTGTCCCACCTGGGCAGGATCAAGTGTCAGAACCACAGAAAAAGAAATGCATTTGTATTATTAGGTGGTGGTAATGGAGAGCATTTTCCACATAAATTTCTTTATTTTTCTTAAATAATCAGTCACATGGATTTGATTTCTGAAGTAGATTAATTTCTTTATGCAAGTAGTTGGTAAGAAAATCACTGTAGGAAGCTGAACAAATGACCAATTTGGGTTACCAATGTGTCTGTTCAAGTCTATGAAAAAATGGGTTGAAAATGTGCATGCATTCTCTGAAAAGAGATTGGTGAAAAAAAAGTATCAGAAATGCTTTTTCATTTTTTGTTCCTGATCAAGTTTCATAAATACTTTAATATGAAGTATTTGGTTTCCGATTACCTCAATGTATGGATTTTTTAGGAAAGTTGGTGATGTTTGTGTTTTTTGAGAGGATGTGGGTAGGAGGGGGGTGGCAGATGGGAAAGTCAGAAGAAGGTTAGGATATGCTTTTTAAAGGAAATGCAAATAGAAATGTAACTTAAAAATAAAAATGAAAGGATGGAGGGATTTCTGAGGGATCTGCTGGCTGAATTGGGGTGGCAATTCAAGACAATGAGGTGCAGTGTTTTAGCTTCTGTCCCAGGTGCAGGGCCCTCCTTGCTGGGGAGGAAGGAGTTAGGAGTTGTGGCTGGCACAGGGTGGATGTGAGCTCTGTGCTGCTCTGCAGCCCCTGCAGCCTGGCTCTGGCTAAGGGAGCTCAATTGACCTTGGAATGTGCTGGGAGTGCACAGGACAGTGTCTCTCACACTTCAGGGAACTTGTTTACTGCCAGTTGCTTCTTGTTCCTAAGCTCCATTTAATTCCTTTCAAATGTCTCTTTTCAAAGATCCCTTAAGCAGCTTCATGTGAATCAAGGGGCAGTGGCAGTTCAGGTGCTGCAGAGGTGGGTGCTTGTCTGTGGGGAGGAATGGGAGGAAGGGAGCCCTGTCAGCAGGGATGCCCACGGGGCTTTGCCCATCTGGGATGCCCTGTGAACCCAGTGCTTCTCCTTCTGTGGAGCTTCATGGAGCTCCTTCCCTTTCTGTCATGTTGGGAGCAGTCATGGAGCTGAATGGAAAGTGGGAGCTGAATGTTAATTTTGCTGTAGTTGTTTTACTGAAGGTTTTCTTGTGTTGATTGGGATTTGAAATAGGTGCAATCACTGTCGCTGTACTGCATTAGAGGAGATGAGCAGAGCATATTTCCAAGATGGCAGCATGCTCCTAAAAATGCTTGTGAGTGTGAAGATGAGATCAGTGCATGATGTTCTCTCACACGGTGAGGCAGATGTTTAAATGATCTGTTTGTGATTCAGTAGCCATCTCCATTCAAGCCTTTGCTGCTTCTGCTGCAACTGTTCAGGTGGATGAACTACAATTCCTGTATTCCAGCCCCATGGTAAATTACACAGATTTTTCAGATCCTGGTACCTGTGTTCCTTCAGCTCCTGGGATAAGAAAATAATTTGCCTGGCTGAATGCAGCATGATATCTGGGAGTGGGATGGGTGAGTGCAGTGCCTTGTTCCCCCCAGAACTCCTCAGGAGTTCTGCATCTGTCTCCTTCCTCAGCCTCTGCCCTTTGCTGTGTAGAGGGCTGAGCTGCAGCGTTCGTCAAGCTTTCTGTTCAAGTTTAAATCTGAAATTACTTGGCACAAATTTTTAACTGCTTGTCTCCATTATTACATTCTCACCATAAGCCATAGTGCAACACTGTTGCCTATTTCAGGATGACATTTTCAAGTGGTTGTGTCTTTTACATTTTGCTTTAACAAGCCCTCTTTGTCTCCACCAGCCAACTTGTTTCTGGACTAGGCCCACCCATTTGTGCTAAGAAGTAATGCCAGTTTGTGCAGCATTGTTTAATCATAGAGTCTCTTTTAAAATGGTTCAATACAATTTCAGGAGTAGAAGGTGTGTGCTTTGTCTTGTTACTTCCAGAGTAAACTGCTGACTATTACCTACCACTGTGTGGTGTGGCTGCTGGCAGTTTAGTTAAATGAACTGTTTTCTGCCTGAGGTTCAGCTCCTCTTGTTTCAGCTCCTCACCTCCGAACAAAAACCCACAAGAGAGCTGGAGAGGAACTTTTTGCAAGGGTGTGTACTGACAGGACAAGGGGGCATGGCTTCAAATTGAAAGACTGTAGGTTTAGGCTAGATATTAGTAAGAAGTTCTTTACTGTGAGGTTGTGAGCCACTGGAAGATGTTTCCCAGAGAAGCTGTGACTGCCCCATCCCTGGAAGGGTCCACTTTAGGCATCCTGGTCCAGTAGAAGGTGTCCCCCCACGGCAAGGGGTTTAGAATTAAGTGTTCTTTAGGGCTGCTTTCAATCCACACTGTTCTGTGCCTCTGTGATTCTATGTGGTGCTCGCTGCACAGCCAGAAAACTCGGGCACAGGGAAGCCAAGAGATTTAACCATTTCCATTCTGAGGAGGGATTTTGATCAAAGCCTACTAAGCAGCATTGACTCTGCTAAGGTTTAGGAAAGAAGTTCTGTAGAATTCCCTTCTGGGTCCATCCTCTGCTGGCATCTTGATTTAACCTTTGTGCAGAAGGCACAGTGGCATTTTGGGTGTGGCTGATCACATTTTGACCACGAGGAGGGAGAGGCTCGCACCTGGGAGCCCTCCGGAGTGGCTCCTGTTCCCAGGGATCTGTGAGTCTGCCCGAGTGCACCTTGGTGCACAGTTGCTCATTTTTCATTAGGTAGTGATTTGATTAGATAAAAATAAAAGTTGCTTGAGCATTCACTTTTGCAGTGATGCATAACAAATTTATGCAGATTCAAATAGGACTAATCTGCATGCAAAATATAAAATGTGATTACTAACCCGTATGCACCTGTACTGAAGTTTAATTGGGTACAAATGTGAACAGGAAGAGAGAAACCTAACAAAATGTACAGCCTTGAATTTGGATATGAATTAATGCAAAGAGATCCTTATAGTGTTAATGATGATTCAGGTGTTTCCGGAGTAAATTAAATATTTCAGTAATTTAAGAACACTTATTCTTTAAATTACAATGACTTTATTAAAAAAATACAGTCTTGTTTTCTGCAGAATTTTCAACTGAATGCCATTGTTCTAATGGCATTCAATTAATGTCCAGGATCACCTAAGAACACAGACGATTGATTCTAAAAGTGTGTAAATCAGCTGACAATGGTTGTAGTTTCCTTGACATAAAGGAACGTTAAGAGTGCTAACAGTGTGTAGGGAGGTCAGGACTTAAAGTCAGGAGAGCTTTAAAGAACATGTTATTACTCATTTTCATGATAATTTTGGTGATGTTTAGTGATTGGTTCATCTAGCACTGCAGCTTGTGTTCAAATCCAGTATTAGAGCACATCACCTGCCTGTGAAGGTCTCCGTGGTCCAGGGAGGTTGGATGTCGGTGGAAGCACATTTCAGCTGATGCTTCTTTCTTACAGGATGCTCTGAGAAGGCTGTTAATGTTCCATGGTTAGGCAGAGCAGAGTGAATTCAGGCTGTAAAAGTGAATGAGTTATGAGAAGAAAAGCTGAAAGTCAGTTATCCTTACAAGCTTCTCATTCTTTGGGCACATATCTGAGGGGAGACTCCAGCACTTGTGGTACCCATCTTCAAAACCAGAACTCTTGTAATTTCTGTAATGAGGTGAATGGAAAGCATAGGGGCTGGTACCATTGCTGCACTGAAAATCTGGCACTGCTTGAGCCAGGTTTTGTCAGTCCCTGGAGCTGGTACAGGGTGCAGTGCTGGGACAGAGACCCCTTGCTTGGCTGAGGAGGCCTGGGCAGCCAGGAGCACGGCTGGGGCGGGGTATGGGCACCCTGGTCATTAGAAAGTAATATTACTGTCTAATACTTATTCATTTCTAATAATTACTTTCGTGTAAAAGCTTTTCCTGAGTGGGTTTCTTTGGGGATCAGGCTCATTTCAACGAGAGAGATGCTGTGATGAGGAGAGCCATTCTCAGCAGAACCTCCCAAGTAAACATCGCACATTGTGAGCACCAGCAGTTGCAGCTGAGCCCTGCTGAGCCCTTCGGGTTAAGAACAGCTCTTGCTAAGAGATTTGACACATTTTGATGGAGACCAAATGTAAGTAGTGGGAATGCTTTAAGTAAACTGAGCTGACATCAAATAATCAAAACCACTTAACACTGTGACACAAAGTGACAGCATCACAGGATTTCAAAATGTAAGTTGACACTCTGTCCTGTGCATTAGTGGGTGCAGGAGCAAACAGCACCATGGCATGGGTTAGTTATGGAGTGCCAGGATTTCCTCTGAGTGGCTGTGGCACTGTGAGGCTGGCCCGTGACCCTGGTGCTGTTTTATACAGAGCAGTGGTTTTGTACACAAATGAACAAGGCCATGAAAAGATGTCTTGGCCAGCAGGGTCCCAGTGGAGCAGTGTGTGGGAGAGTGGCTCAGGCTGTTTGCTGGAGTGACTGCTGTGCTCTTTGCATGATGAGAGAGGGTTTGTGACTGGAGCCTTGCTATGCAAATCTATCCTTGTTTAATAAGAATATCCCCAAATGACTGTATGGGGAGCCATAGGTTTGGATTTTTCTTGAAGTTATTCATTTGAGGCCTCTCCATTTATACATATTTCCCAGAGGAGACAGCCTCTATTACTTCCTTTAAGCAGTTACCCAGGATATATGCTACCCACAACAGCTGCTGCTTGCAAGAACCTTCATTTTGTTAATGCTACCTTTGCCAGAAAATATTCAAAACAGAAAATGAAGTATCTGTGGTGGTGTGTTCAACTCAGCAGGAAGCTGCATTGGTGCCAGAGCAGAGTGAGACAGAATAGTAGAGTTCTGTACCAAATAAATTATTAATCTTTAACGTGCAAAAAGGGGAGCTGTAGGAAGAAAGAATGGCATGGTCTGGCAATGTTTGCAAGCACCTGTGAGTCTTGGGGCTTTACTGAGTTTCCAAGAAATATCTTTATGTTCTAGGCCCTTAAGAAAATAACACAGTGAAGGAGCCACCTAATCCATTTACCCACTGCCAAGCACAGTGCTGGCTTTACCAAGCCCTGCCACATCTTGGTTATCAACTGTTTGATCTGGCAGATGGGAAAGGGTTTTATTCTGCACTACCATCTGCAAGGTTTCACAGTTAATAGTGAACTGAGTACAAGAATAAATTGTTCCACTGGAAGATCTGGTAATTGCTTATCAACAAATGGCAAAGTGACTTGAAAGCAGACAGATGAGGATGTGCAAGTGCTGTAGGTGAATAGGCTCTGAGGTCAGTGTTCAGGGAGTATTTGTTGGGCCTCAGGTTCCTCTGACAGCACTGGCCCTTTCAGAAGGCATTTGCTAGAGTCAGAATGGGATTTTAGAGAGGTTAATGAGCCCTCAAGAAGAATGCAGGAATTTCTTAATGGAAAAGGGGGAGAAAATATACTGACAAGAACAGGAAGCAAGGAGGCTGTGAGGAAGGGCTGCTGTTCCTGTAGTTTTTCTGTATTTAGGTGGACTCTGCTCTAGTATCTGTGAACAGTCTGTGAGTATAAATGCTCCAGGAAAATGCTCTTGTATTTCAAGACAAAATACTCTGATATTCCTGGCTCAAGTGAGATCATGGTGTATATATAGCAGGATGGAGCTTTGGCTGTGTCACTGGCACTGCCTGGGTGACGTGGCACCATCCGGCAGTGCTCTAGAACATGCTCAGGCCATGGAGGTGTGATGTGGGCAGAACAGTGAATGTGTATTTAGAGCTTGACTTTACATTTGGGTAGGGAAAAACTGAGTTTTCCATTTTGGTTTACCTAGGGTTTGGGTTTGCAGGGTGGTGTGGGAGTACCCTGAGCATTTACAAAAGGGAATCCAATGAAGTGCTAGAAAGTCACCATAGAAACATTAATGTGTATGACAGAATTGTTTCTGTAGATACTTCCTGAGGTTTTAAAGGCTGATACTTTTCAGAAATCGTGGAGTGCATCCAATTAATTGAAATCGGAAGTTTCAGATATTAGACTTGCGTAGGCGTGTGGAGGGATGGAGATGCTTTTGGATCAAGTCTTCTGCTGTAGTGGGTAAATAGGTCACATAATCTCTTCAATTTTATCAAGATATCCCATTCATAAGCAGTGGGATCCAGGCTCCCAGTGCTGCTGCTCCCTCAGAACCACAGGGCACCACTGACTGGACACCTTCTCATGCCCCAAAGGTTTCCACGGTTACTTGGAGCAATGTTTTACTACTATCATCTTGTAAAATTGAATCTCAGTTTGCCTGGTTTTCTAGATGATCCTTCTCAGCACTTCTACCAATGGAAATTTCTCAGTCAAGGGTGGCTGGAACTGTGCAGTTTCCCCCATCAACTTGTCATGTCCCATAAACGCATGAAGTCTGGAGTAGACATGTCCAGGAGCCAAGGGTACATTTCTTTTTGGCAGAAGCTTTGAGGTGTTTTTTATTTGAGTACCTTGTAAATGAAATGAATTGTCCTTTACAAGAGGTCAGAATTGTTATTAGTTCACATGTCCAATGCTGTGAGGGAATATTAAGCAGTAATTAACCATTACATCTGCTTAAAATCCCCATGGCAGTTCTTCCACAACAAAAACCTCTTGCTCACTGGCAGTGTGTGTGGTTAAATGATGCTTTGTCTATCTTGTTTTGGAAGAGTAGAGAACTCAAGGAGCCCTTGGAGGTCATTTCTGCTTGACAATGGCTTTGTGAGTGCTGTTGGCACTGCTCTGTGGGGCTGTCTCTCCAGGACATCTGGAAGCTCTGGGATGTTCTTGGAGAACAGATGAAGAGCTCAAAGCTTTCAAAAGCTCTTTGCTACAACCAAAAGTTGCTGAGGCAGCTGGAAACATGCACAGGACAGTTGGTGAGATCTGGGCTAGGAAAAGGCCATTGAGATTTTGTGTCTGACTTGGAATTTCACCCTGTGTTGCTTTTGTTTTGGTTTTTAAAACTGATCACCATAGGATCCCATAGGGCCTTTGTTTCAGGTATGTTAATTACTCAAGCCAGTGGCTCTGTCTTTAATAGAATAAAATAAATTCCTGAAAGATGACCAGCTCTTTCACAATGAAATATTTAAGGCTCCACGTTCATAAAAACTTTCTCCAAGCAGCTGCTTCTTGTCTTGGACAATCACACTAAATTATCCACCAGCTTCCTGGTTCTTTTCAGAAATAATGGCTTGATCCAGTTACACGTTCATTCCTTACAATTTTTCTGAGATTCCTGGATGGTCATTTATTTCCCATCTCATTGAATATCAAAATGACCTGTCCTATATTTTTTTAGTTATTTAGCTCCTGGTGGATAATGGGAGTTTGTAGAGGTTTGGCTTTCAGTACTAAACAGCCATGTTCCAATTTATTTTGTAAGTTCTCACAGGAACTGTTTGGTAATGGCTTTTGTGTTGTGCTGGACTGGTGCTACATGATGCTGCACAGTTAGAAATCTTCATCAGATGCCTTGGTTTTAGGCAACCACTGAACAACATTCTGAAATTTGGTGCATTGTTTTTTTTTCCTTCCCCATTCCAAAATATTGCTAAATTATCTCTGTTATAACTGAATCTTTTTTTTTTTTAATCTTAAAAATGACTCGTTGAGAATTTGCAGCTGTAATGTCATGCTCTCTTATTGCTAATACTCACTGTAGATTGTATTTTTCCTCCCCAGTATTGTCAAAACTGGAAGTGGGTGCCTTGATAAATCAGTTCCAATGAATGGCAGTGGGCTCCCACTCTGCATGTCATCCTTGCTGTGAATTTTGAAATGGCACGCATGGTTCTAATACAAATTTTGTCTATGCTGTTATTTTAGTGCTATCTTTTAATGTAACATTTACGAAAACATTGGCAATCAAAGAACATGTTACCATTTGTGCTAATTTCAGGAGATGATCACAGGGCTATGTAATTAGCATTGATTAACCAAGGAGCTGAATGGAGAGAGGCTACTTATGAGAGGGAAGAGCAGGACATTTTCCCTGCTAGACAAGGAACACTTTACAGTATGTTAATGAATCATGACAGCTGGAGAATTTGTGAAGGCCAAATCAGAGATGATTGCTTCTGTTACAAGGCAATAGGTAGGTCACTGGGCATTGTAAGATACTTAGAATGGTGTCCTGTTGTACTATGGGGAAAGTGAGAGATTTATGTAATGGAAATCCTGTTTCACAGCTCTAATGAGCTTGTTAATAACAATTCACTGTGTCACGGCACTTAGTAAGGATTTCAGATTTTGTAACGTAGAATGAGGTGAAAGATTCAAATGGAAAAGGAAGAAAGATGTTGCAGTGAACATTTTTGTGCAGCAGAGCAGCACCCTTTAAAGGGCTTTAATGGACTGCAGTTTGAAGTCCAGTTGCACAGTGTGAAGACAGGCGGGTTTCCACTTGTGCTGTCTCTGAGCCACCTGCCTGCCCTGAAAATGTGCAGTAATAGAGAATTTGGTGGTGGGAAAAGTTTCCTTTTGCCAGTGTGTGACAGGCCATTGCTGCATGAAATGGCATGTGCTGAAGCTTTTCTGAGCTCTCATGGGAAATCCCTTGTGCAAACAACTCAAAAACTTGTGTGCTTCCTCCTCCACTTTGTAAACAGGGTGCTGTGGGTGGGATTGGATAGGTGCACGCTGGTTCTCTCTGCTTCTGTTCACCCACCTGCAGATTGATGCTGCCACCTGGGAAAGGGGCAAAAGTTTAGGGTGTTGAAATCTAGGAATGAGTTTAGTGAGTTCTGTATCCCCTTGCAGTGGAGTTCGTGCCGTGCAGTGCCATACCTAACTCATTCATGCTGTAGGAATGTCTGAGTTACTGTTTGGGTAAATCTACCCTGATGTAGCAGCCATGAATCCTTTGAAGGACTCTAGTTCATCACCCAAATGAGCAGAGTGCTTACATCACTCCATTTCCCATCTAACCCTCCTCAGGCTTGACTTGCCTCTGATTTCTTGGAAGGGCCATTCAGCTCTGCCTTCCTGCTCAGACCCAAAATCCCAATGTCTGGCCAATTCCCAAAGTCAGTTTTCTCTTCTGGCCATCAGAACTTGTCCATGAGGATCAGTCTTTCTAATGGATGTTGCATCTGGAACTGACCCTTTGCATGTTCTACACCAGTGTGAGATTCTTACATTTTTACTATTTGGTGTCATCATGGGATGCAAAATCATCTGTATGAATCTGCACAAGGTCAGATCTGCAGAAGGTGCTTTTGTTTCACCTCCCCACTCAAGTATTGAATCATATGTATAACCACAGTTCTGCCCATTCAAATACTGGTTCAACACTTCAGTGGTGGTTACAGTTTTTTACTTGGTGTGTCTGGGACATGATGCCTTACCTGTGAGACATGAAGCCTCTCATAACTGGAGAGCAGCCTGGAACAAAACCTTGCATGTCTGAGCAGCTCCACAGCTGCAGAAGAGGGGAGGGAATGCAAGTTTTCTGGTCTAAGCTTTCTGTGACTGATTCTTTTCTCCTCATGAACCCAGCTCTTGGAATCTCAGCAATTTTGTGTGTCAGAAACCCTGTTCTAGGCTTGTCTACAGAGGGCAAGGGCTGTGTCTTTTGTTAGAACGTGAGTTCAGTGATGTAACACACCATATCTTTGCTCTTGCTTCCAGATCACCTGCTCATTTCTGAGCTATACAATATATTGGTAGAGGTGAGCACATATGAGCTTACCCCAGGTTGCTTGTGCACTGTTGTGCTGTGTTTTTCTGCCTTGGATCCAGTTAAAGAAGTCTCAAGGCTGTGGAGGTTGTGCAGTTTTTGGTCTGTTGCCCATTCCAAGTAAGGTCTTTTCACTAGGAAAAGTCATGCTGGTAAATAGGTATCAGCTGTCAGCTTCATGTTTTTCTTTCTTTAGTTCTTCCTTCCTTATCTTTTATTCTCACCTTCTTGAAGGATTATGATGACACAGGGTTGTTCCCTAGTTGCAGCAGAAGCTGAGGTGGGAATACATTAAAGCACGAACAAACAGGAATCTGCTAGATAAACATTTAATTTTTGCCTGCCTACTTCAATTTTAAGTCCCAGAGGACCAACTTCCTACTATCACCAAACCTCATTATAGTTTTATCTCTGGTCTTATAATAAAATCAAAAGCATTAAGCAACTGGAGCTGTCCTAGGCTATTTAGGATCGATTCAAGTAACCACTAATTGCAGTTTGCCTCCCAAATGCTGTGGAAGTTGAAGATCTTGCTATATGTGGTGGTCAAATATCTTTTTGAGACAGTGCACGCAGCGAAGTTAATAGCGACCAGGGTTATTTAATATCCTAAATAAGGATGCAGAGGAGGAAGTGGAAAGCAATCTGGCAGTGTCTGCTGAAGCTGCTGGCATGGTTTTTTTACAAATTAACTGTATCAGAGTGAATTAGAAAGGGAAAAAAGGGTTGCAAATGTTCATGAGATTTGGACAGTGATTTTAGATTGGCTTGTATATGTGGCTATTTTCATGTTTTCTGTGGAACTAGTTCATGTGGTTCCAATTATTCATTTAAGTTCTATATTATTATCTTCAGTTTCCTGAGTGCATGATTTATGTATCTAAGACTATTAAAGCCAAATGCACAAATTGAAATTCACTGCACATTGATTAAATTGGCTGTATGCATTACTTAAATAAATTACTTATGTTAAAAAATGACTCTAATAGTTAGAATTTGCAATTCGAATGACCTATGAACCAAGGATTATTTGCCAACAAAATGTTTGAGTAATATTAATAATGAATATATTAGAGAATTTCATGAGTTCATCACAATGAATAAATAAGGAAAAATACTTATCAGATAATATGTTAGTATTCAGTGGAAAATCAAATTCACAACAGGTTCTTTGGAAAATCCAGCTGAATGTCAAGGATACATGAATGAATGCGGTGTGATGAATGCACCTAATTGCACATAATACTGTTTTAAGAAGGTTGGCTTTCTGCAAATATGCATCTTTTTCTGTGAAGAAAGAGAAAAATTGAAGAAATGGTCATGCTGCTTCCACAGAATGTTGTAGTGATGTTGTTCAAGTGCTCACTGCTTTTTGGCTCCAGAATTACAACAGAATTATGATCCAGACTGAATCTTGATGGTGCTCCCCTCTTCTCTACAAACCTGGTCAGGGGCTTCTTGTTCATTGCTCAAGTGCTGAGGTGTGAGGGACTGCTTCACCCCCTGTGGGAATGGGGCTCTTCTGGGAGGGCAAAACTGCTGTGCTGAAGCTTTTTAAAAGAAGTTATCTGCTAAGGGACAGTCTCCTTTTTTTTCTAAAAGTTAGTTTCTACAAAGATATTTCTATTTCAGGTGCTGTTGAAGTATTGGAACGGGTAGGTGTGGCTTCATAAAGCTCTTCTCTTATTGTTTGCTTTAGTCCTTCTGAATACAAAATAAACTAACCTAAAACCTATGGGCTCTTGAGTTTTTAGTGTGATGGAAAAATTAAACAAACCCAGGCAAGCACAGATGTCCCTTCCCAATCAAACCACACTTTTTTTCCCCCCAATACCAGCTTCCAAATGCCTGCAATCCATCAATATCCAGCCTCCCTCTAGCCCTCTCCAAGAGGATCCACTGTGTTTTATAAACCTTCCCAACAGTTCATGTATATAGCAATAACACTAATGAAAGGTACAGAGTTTTATTTTAATTTATAGACAAAGCAGCTTTTTTTTTTCCTTTACCAAAAGTTTTAACTGTAGTAGGTCATGTGAAAACAGGTACTTTAAGATTAAGTGCTCAGAAAAATTAACAACAGATTGTATGGGGATCTTGAAAGGTCACACTAGTAATGATTGTATTAAGAGGAAAAGGGCATGTTAGCAGGAAATGGGCAAAGATGGGTGTGAAATCTTGGATGTTAAAGTATTTCATTTTAGCCTGGTAGAGAAATCTCTGTGCATTACTGAAGATGTGGTGTGCCTTATCACCTTCCATCAGTCCTCATTAATTTCTGGGAAAATGCAAAAGGCAAGATTAGTTCCAGCTGACTGAGGGGTGGAACCTTTGGCATTTCTTTCCTACTTAATGCACGTTCACCTTGAAATTTATTTGATCACAGTGGGAGACAGACAAGTACGTTAGTGTCTGTCATGTGTTATTGACAAACCACTCAAGGCAAGTTGTTGGCCTTTTGTTGGGTTGGTTGGTCTGTTTTTTAAAGCATCTCTGTATGTTTGTTTATCTTTTCCCGCCTGGGAAAATGAAATGAAAAGGGATTCTGAGCTGTTGCAGTGCTGAGTGCTGCAGGATTGCCCAAGCAGCCTGGGCTTGTGCATCTGGCCAGGAACAAAAGATGCCACAGTTGTGTTTCCCCCTGCTCTTCTCACTAATTTTGATGTTTTTTATTCCACACCACCACAGTCTCTACAAAAAGCATTGTGGCAGGTCTAAAAACCAATTTATTTGTTGGAATAGTACTTGGCAATATTACTGAGTTCTGAGCTCAACAAAGATCAGAGATGTGAATATGAAGAGCAGCAGGTGAAACACAGTGTAATAAATTATGGGCAGCATTTTTATTTTCCATTTATTTCCATTATTTCTGTCAAGTAAAAATCTTGTGGGAGGAGTGAGTTAAATACTTGTTTTTTGAGTTTTCTTTAGAGCTACATTTTTGCTGACTCTGCAACCCAGGCATTTCTGAATGCTATTGCAGTCCTCTTATAGTGAAGGGAATTGTATATCTGTCCTGTGAAGTAGCACATGCCTGGCTCTATTTGTTATCTTTCACTGTCATGGAAGTGTATTTGAATAATAGAATCTGCAAATACAGTATAGGTAGAAAAGAACAAAATATGAATATGAACTGTTCTGAAAAAGCCCTTGTAAAATAAATAGGTTTTACTGTAAAGAAAGTGGGGGCCTGATGTTATGTGGTGTTGTGCACCCTGTATATCAGTGGCAGTCAGCCCCTCTGAATTTTAAACAGTAAAGTGACTTGATAGTCAGCAGCTGGGTGATTGCACTGCCAAAGGACCCTGTTACCCCTGTTATATTTAAGCTCTGCTACCTCACCAGTAATGGTGTTGTGAAGATTAGGCAGGCTCAACATTTAAATTTGAAATTAATTTTATTTGTTACATTTAATTAGCTATTATAATCCATAAAACGTGCTGTGTAAAACACACAAAATGAAAACAAATGACCATCTGTGGCATTTAACATCTCTTCTGTGAGAAAAAAAAAAAAAAAAAGAAAGAGGTAGCCTTATTGTGAAAAATTACCCTTGAGGTAAAATGTAATAATCCCCCAAATCTGGCTGCCAGAAAGGAAGGTGTGAACCTTTGCGGAGGTGTCCTAGCCAGGGCTCTTTCTCTAATGTGGGGCTGCCTTTACTTAGTTTTTAAGAGAAACCTATTAATTTAGCTGAACCTTCTTGTACCAGGAGGTAAATAAAGATGCATATACTGAGAAGTGATACCTCATTGCAAATGTGGGCTTTGTTGGAGCCTGCTGGACGCAGTGGAGAAGACTCTCTTGTTTTTGTGTTGCTTAGAACATATTCTAAAAAGTGTTCACAATGTGGATGTGTCTGAGCTAACAGAGGGCAGCAGATGCATTTTGGGGTGCCTCTCATTCCAGGTGGTTGCAGCACTGCTAGGAACCCAGAAGGTGCTCATCATTAGAGAGAAAGCTATTGCAGTTATCTCTGGTCATAAGACATGGGATCCATCCTGGCAGAAAAAGATCTGGCTTTTGCTTGTGCCTGTAGTGCTGATTTTATAGCAAATGTTTTTGTTTAATGTAATGGAGCTTCAGGAACTGCAGGTTTTACAACAGTCTCCAGCCAGATTCTGAATTGTTCACCTCCAGGAAAGTGTGAGAGAAGTCTGGGCTGCACAAGAGGTGGGTGACTTGGGGGTGAAATGTCAAGAGCAGATCTCAGTGCTGGCAGGGGAGCTGTGCTGAGGATGAGCCAGTGTGTCCTGCCCAGGTGAGCTCCTTGTGTGGCAGGGTCAGTGCCTTCAAGCCAGGCTCAGGGCTTCAGTGGCTGGCTGATACAAAACTCATTGAAATGAGCCTTTTCACTATGGCCAGTGGGTGCCTCTCATGTTTTTGAGTGCTCTGGAGATGTTAGAACCTTTTAAGTGCTTGTTATAAGATGTTATAACCTTTTAAATCCTTGTTATAAGATGTTATAACATTTTAAATCTCATGTAAGCATAAGGACAAGGGATATTTGGGTCTGCTGGTTTTTGTAAAATGCAATTTTTACCCAGTTAACAGTCTCCAGCAACTTAGATTAAGGCTGGTTGGAAAGAGCAGGTAGCTTAAAGTGCTGAAAGAACAAAACCCAACTTGATGTGGAAGTTACAGAATTCACTGCGCTGTCCAAAAGTGACACAGTAGTAGTGAAAAATTGCTTTGTGTGCTGATGCTTTCTAAGCTCATCTGCTCTGCAAGTGCCCCTCTGTGATGACAGATTTGAAAAAAGAAACTTTGCCTTTGGAGCATTCTGTGAGCGTGTGGAATGTGTTGAGCCCTGGCCCCTGTGAACGAAGAGCAGCAGTGCTGGCGCCTTGACTGGGCTGTCACATCCATTAGGGGGTGTGAGCAGAGCAAGCTGCAAACCTGAGCTTGAGAGAAACATTGACATTAATGTCAGCAGGACCAGGTCTGCCCTCCTATTAACTTGTCTGAACTCAGAGGTGCCTGTGCTGCAGCTGGGTTGGCTCCAAGGCCTGTGCCTGTCACTGAATGCAGGAGCTGAGTGCTCTTGCTTGGCTCTCCCCTTCCTGCCCAAGGGCTGCATGTCCTGTCAGGCCAGGGCAGCTTTACATCCCTTGCCTTCCTCCTCTGGGTGTATTTTCTGAAGCTGTGGCTGCTGGCTTGCACAGAGATTAATGTCTGTTGTGCTTGCCTCTTCACACGAGTGTTTCTAGATTTTCCTCCCTTTGCTAGCTCTCATAGATTTTCTTTTGTATTTGTTCATCACTGGCAAAATCTTGTGTTTCTTTATTATTGAAAAAATACAGCTGGGTTTTCAAGTCACTGGAATAAATTAAAAGCTTGTGAACTGAAATACTTCTCATAAAACAGGATTTGCCCAAAACCAAGTGGGATGCTTCATTTTTCTCATCAAAATTAACTGTATCTCTTGACCTAAAGAGGTTATAATATTTAAGCTCCTACTTGTAATAAATCCAGCTTCTGCCTGCTTTTCTCACACTATGTTCACAGGAATTATTTCTCTTTTTTTTTAGGAAGGCTATTAAAATACTGCTTTGAGAATATTTTTAACCTCATAAGAGATATCCTCTTGTTTTCTGTTCTGCTGTGGAGGGGTGTTTCCCTCTCTCCTGAGCTGTGCTGGTTTTTGCAGTTTTGCCAGGCGGAGGTGTGAAAACAAGGCAGCTCTAGGCAAGGCAGAAGGATGCTGAGGCAGGGGCAGCCCCAGCAGCTGCTGCTTTGCTGTGTCCTGGGCAGTGCCAGAGCCCTGGAGAGCCACGCTGGCTCCGTGGGACAGGACAGGACATCTGTGAGAGCAGGAGATGGCTGGGGCCCAGCACCAGCTGTTGTTGACTGTCTCTGCTATCGCATCCCCAGCAGCAGGAACAGCCAGTCTGACTCCTCACGTGTCTCCCACAAGCTGGAACAACCCAGGCTGGATCCATGGCCAGCAAAATTCAATTTTGCCTGCACCACTGGAGACCTTTAGCAGGGCTGACATGGCAGCTGCTGCCCACCCTGGTGCTGGTGTGAGCTGGAGAAGGAGGTGCTCTACAAGTGTTTATTGGCTGCATCTTGTGTAGCACAACCTCATTCAAAAGGGACCTTGCTAGAATTTGTGCAAAACTACAGCCACTTGTCCTCACTGTCTTGCTAAAGTGTGCTGTTCCTCCAGTTTAATTTTTCTAGACACTTCCAGATGAGGAATTGGGCTGAATACTGGGTGGCCAAATGGAAATCAAAGTGCTGTGAGCCATTGAAGCATGTGAAAAAGCTCGTTCTCTCTTTTGGCTGCACTTTAATGGGGTTGTTTTGGGTGCCTTTGCTCTGGGAAAGTGCACATTCAGGCTGTGACTCAGAGTCCTTGAATGGGTTTGTGGTCTGCAGGGACAGGGAGCAGCTCAGGAAGAGACAATTTTCTTTTTCCTCTTGTGTATTTCTTAGAAAAGCATAACAAAACAACAACAACAACAATTTCCTGTCCTCAGCTGCAGAGTGTGATGAACTCTGGTTGAAATGCCAGCTGTATTCACTTGTGTTTTCCCTCCTGTGCCATCTCTTCAAGCAAACTTTTACAGCTGCTGATTGCACAAAGACAACAGACATAAGCTGATGTGCTGCTGGAGCTGCTGCCTAATGCTGATGGGTATTTTGGTGCTGCAGCCTGTTGAGTGTATGTGATAATTGCTTTCCCTTTTGGTCTTTGAGGACAGAAGATGCAATTAGCATGTCCGGCATATTTTCTTTCATGCATTCTCAAAATTGCAATTCTTTTTAGGAACAACGAGAAGTCTTTAAATTGGGAATTGGTTCTTACATTGTAAAGTACCTTTGCTTTCTGAGCATCAGAAGAAGTTGCTTGCCCTAGCAGCTGCTCTCTTGGTGTGTTTGAATTCAGTTGTGGAGTCACAAGTGCAAGTACAAAATCCTATTGAAGTGCACCAAAAACATTAAAGGTGCTTTGCAAAGCTCTTGAGACCTTCACCAAAGCTCTTTGGGACTTGCACCAAAGGATAGGTGCCAGCCCTCAATTTGAATTTCAGGAAAGGCTTGAGGAGCTTGTGGGTGGATGATGGGGAATATTTACATGTCAAACACCAGGTAGGGTTACACAGTGTATGGAAAACAACTTGTGTTGTTTACCAACATCTGATTTCTAGCACCTTGCCTCTTCTAAACAACAACACAGCCAGCCTACACTGCAATCTGTCCATCTGCAGGCTGCATCTGAGCAGAAAAGAACAAAACACAAAGGATGTATGGATTCAGGTTTGCACATAGCTGTATACAGGGCTCTGGGAGTATGTGAAACAGTTTTCCTGACTAGAGGGGCCTGGGGGCTTTCCTGGGGTGCTGGAGGGAAGCTGTTGAGATCAAAGGCTGTATGAACATTTCTCATACATCCCAGATTTAGGAGGACACCCCCAAACCTTGCTCTTTCAGACCTTGGTAACTTCCCTAAGGTACCTTTAAAATGACGCCATTTAGCAACAGCCACTTCAGATTTGCTACAGTTACTGTTCTAATTACAGACAGAAACTGTTGTCTGAGAGAGAACTGTATGGAAACTGTCAAATGCTGACATTTCATGGCAACCATGGGAGCTGGAGATCTGTTTTGGAGGGGTTCCTAAAAATACTCCATAAGAAGTGAGTTGAAGATGTATTACTGCTATATGTTTTAAAAATCTTCTCCGTCAGTGAATTTAGTATTTCATTAGAAACTACATATCCCACAATAAAATAAAAAAAGCGAAAAGTAGAAATAAAATATGGTGTTTGTGCTCATTTAGCTGTTTCTTTAGAGTTATTACTAGCAAAGCAAATTTGGAACAAACCCTATTAGGACTTCTAGTCCTCTCTGTAGAGCCCTAAGCCTGGCATATAGCCATTAATTTACCAACTTTGAAAGGATTTTTATCTAATAAAAAGAGAGATGAGTAAGAGCCTGCACGTCATTGCAGGCACAAAGATGCAATTTTGAAGAGTTTATCTGAAGCCCCTTTGATAGAGCCTTGATGCTCTGTGGAGAGGAAGAGGCGCTCAGAGTTTGCTCACTGAGCCTGCCCTGCAGTGCCAGGGAGAGGGATGAGGTGGGAGCTGGGGTCTGGCACGGTCCTGGGCACAGCTCCTGCCCAGGCTAAGGAGAGCCAGTGCTTGGGGTGTCAGATGTGTTACTGAGAAGGGTGGGAAGGAGTGAGGAACCAAAGGGGAGCCTTTGCCTAATGCTTGGCAATGAACAACAGACAGGAGTCAGTCACAGCTGGAGGTTGTTCATCTGTAGGTGCACATGAGGGTTCACATCTGCCAGGAGTTAGCTGAGCTGGGCCTAAGTGGGCTCAGGGAACTGTGGATTGACTCCAAGGGATGACAGGGCTCTGCATTGCACAGCTCTCAGTGAGCTGATCCAGTGAAATGACATAGTTGGGCCCAGGAGGAGGGTCACGGTGATGCTCTGTACAGGCTGCCTGTTTGGACACCATCTCTGTTTGCTGCTTCTATTTTCAGTTAGTTTAGCTTGGAAACAAGGTTTTGAACAAGGCAGGCACTGAGCATCAAATTGTGCTACTGAGGTGTGGGGTGCTAGCCATGCAGAATCTGGGATTGCCTTGACCAGGAGAGGAGAGGATGGATCCCATCAGGTGGCAAAGCCAAGGTGCATGTTGGGGAGCAGCAAGCATGGGGTCTGAGAGGGACGCTGGGAGAATCTTCTCTGTCCTGGAAGATGTTGAGATAGGAAGGAGGAAACCACTACAATCCAATTTCATTTCTTTAGCAAGAGAAATGTTATTAAACGCAAGAGATGGGTAAGGTAGGGTAAATTATGTCAGAAGAGTGGCTGGGGCTGCTGTTGTGCCCTGGATTTGGTGACTGAGCAGGTTAGCAGTGTGGGAAGAGTCTCATCCTGCTGGGCACCCTGCTGGTCAGGTTTGTCAGCTCGGGCGTACTCAACCTAGTCTGGGGCTGAAGATGCAGCATGGTCATTTTTCACCTGCAAGGAAGAATGTGTACATCAGTGCTGGGCCATTTGTAAGAGGAGCTCTCTCTTGCCCTGGGTATTTTGTCACCTGGAGCAGTGACATTGTCAGATACCAGCGTGTGCAGTGTGCATTGCAGGTGCTTGGTGTTTGATGGCTCCATTCAAGTGTTGGTGCTTTTGAGTAATCTCTTCTTGTCTTGAAGGCTTGCTGAACCATGGGTCATGCACAGGAGATGAATTGCCTTCTGCTGTGTGTAGCATCAGTGCTGTTGTTGGGAACTGTGCTTCCTCACCTTGCAGAGTGGTTGTTGCAGTGGCTTCTTCCTGTACCTCAACTACAAAAAGTGGTTTGACCTTCAGTGCAGGTGGCAGAGAGTTAGAATATAAGAGAAGAGCTGGAGAGGGAAAGGTGGTTTGGAGAACCCAGGTTTTGGATGAAAAGAAGAATGGTGACTGCTTGTGCCTGTCTAGCAGTGCTCCAGTTGTATAAAATAGGATAAGGGAGAGGTAGATAAAGACATTGTGTAATCTTCCTTCAAAATTTGTCAGAACGGTGGGATTTAGTGTACCAATTCTTTCCTAATAGAAAAGGATTGGGATTATTTATCTTCCATCAAGATTATGACATTGTTCAGACTTTTTTCCTTCCCCCAGACCTTTTTTGTGCCTTAAAAAAATCTCTAGCTGTGTGGGCTGGAATAACTCTGAAATGAAGCCAACTGGATGGAAGGCTGTAAACTAACTTAAAGCAGTAATTTTATAGAGCTGAAATAGTAGAAATCCTGGTAAAAGCTAGTGTTTGCATGCACATCCTGAGATCTGTGGAGTGTGTGTGTTAATGTGTTTGTCAGAGCACACCTGCCTGTCCTCTGACTCAGATAATTGAGGTTTGGTTTCCAGTGAGCTCCCTCTGTCCTGCCCCAGCTGTGGGGCTGCCATGGGGCTGCTGGCACTGTGGGCACCTCTGGCTTTTGTGGCTTTTCAGCTGGTACCGAGCCCTGTCCTGGCACTGAGGTGGCTTCTGCCTCTGCACCAGCCCCTGTCCTCCCTGCCCAATCCCTTCTTGCTGAGACCCTCTGCCTTTTCTCCTGGCACTTGAAATGTTCTTTGAAAACGTCTCACCCTGTTTATTCTTGAGATGCATCTGAAGATCCTGACACTTACACATATTCCATAAATTTCCTTGTTGTGACAGGAGCGTGACCTCTAAAGATGCAGTCCATTCTTGCCTTTATTGCAAAGCATCTTTTTTTCCTTATTTTCTTCAGTGTTTCTGAAGTTTTGTGTTTGTACTAATGACTTGACACCCAAACAGGTCCATGTCTTGCTGATTTATTCTGATGTGTGTGTTCAGCAGGAGCCAGCTTTTCCTGGTGAAGGGGTGTGGGGGGGAGGAAATCCTACGCCTCTTCAGAGGGATCTTGGCAGGTGTAATCACAGGATTTGTGATTCATGTCCAATATCCCTGAGAAGAGCTGACATCTTAGGGCAAGTTGCAGATATTAAGGGGGCTAAGTAAAACCTGCTTTTGATGTTTGTGGATTTCTCTCAGCTAGATCAAAAGTGAAGTTGTTAATTCAGTTGATCAAAACTCCACTAGAGTTACTGGGTTAAATGCTGTCTTAATCAGCTCAAATCTCTGCCTCTTCCTTCTGCAAGGTACCACAGAAGTTAGATCGGTGACATTAGTTTGTAGCTAATGCAGAACAGGGTGGGACTGCTGGAGGAGCTATAAAGCTCGAGGTAGTAATTACATGAAAGCCATCATATTTAATGACCAAATCTGTCTGTAGATTTTTGCATGTGGAAGGTTTTTCAGGCCTGTGACTACTGGTGCTCTGAAATTTTAGCCTCTTCCTGTGCAGGCATGTTGCATTTTCTGTCTGGCTCCTTCTGCTTGTACTCACAGTGTGTCTGTGCTGGTTGTCCTTTGCCTGAACTTGGAAGGAGCTGCAGGACTGGGTCTGGCTCTGTCCTACCATTCTTTGTGCTGTGATTACTCTGTTCATTTCTGTTCCACTGATTTCTCTGGTTTGGAAATCTTCAGTAGCATAAGCAGCTACCTAATGGAAAGGTTTTGGAGTCCATCTGCATTGCTGCAATTAAAATCACCATGGGGGTCCTTAGCAGTGTGAGAGTAAGAGCAGTCTTTCCTGCATGGAAGGTTGCAGGGTCTGTCCCTGATCATCTGGGCTGTTCAGCTGCAGTGGTGGCAAAAGGTCCTAGAGGGAGGGAAAACTTTTCATGTGGAAATCACAGCAGCTGCTCAAACACAGGGGTGTGTTCCTGCTTGGAGGGTTCAGCTTTGGGTGAGGGCCAGCTTTTTTGGCAGAGGAAACACAGGGTGAAGAGGCCATGATGAGATACAGCAGCAGTGATTCCAGGGTGAGGGACTACATTTTAGTGGAAAGTATCAGGGTTAAGTGTGGCAAAGAAGAGGGGATGCACAGCACAGTCTTGGAAGCTTTTCTAGAGAGAAAAGATATAAAGGCTCAAATCCTGCTCCTGGGATGTTTTTTTGCAGTCTTACTGAAGCAAAAGAAAAACCTGAAATAAGTAGGATTGCAGGAGTTCTTGGTTGAGCAGGAGCTGCAGCATGAGGCAGTGTGGGGTGCAGGGCAGCGCCTGCCAGCCCCTCTCTGTGGGGATTGTGTGATTTCCCTGGTGTGCCAGCAGCTGGAGCCTCTCTGAACGCGCCAGTGCCGCTGCCAGGGCAGTGTGTGCCCGAGTAGGGCTGTGCTCAGTCTGTTCATTGCACATTGGAATTTTCAGGGAAATTGATTATAGCATGCTTTTAGAGAAGAAACAGATAGAACATGCCAGTGCTTATTTATTTTAAAGCTTAAAGTAGGCTGTGATATGACCAGTTTTTATTTTACATTGGTTTAATTTATTTATTTTTTAAACTATAATGCTGTCAGATGATGCATTATCCGTACCTGGAGGCCTGCTGTTCACTGTGCAGGTTACCTCCACGATGACAGCTCTGTATCTTCAATGTCAGGCACACTGTTCTTGAGCCAGAGTAGATTTACAGATTCTATTATACTTCTGTTGAGCAGCTCTTAATCTGGGCAGAGGAAAACATGCTGCAACCAGCACGTTTTATCCCTTGCCTTTAGTGTTAGAGCCCTCTTTGGCAGGGTTGGACATTGTATTACAAATAGTCCTCTACCACCTCAGTCTTTAACATTAAAAATCCTCAAAATCCTGTAAATGCTGGAGGTTTCTGTCACTCCCAAGCATAGTCTGAATAAAAACCAGCACTGGCATTAATTGAAGGTCTTTGCCTGTGTAACCCGGGTGTAGCACACAGGCTGCTTAATGTTGTTTTCTGCTCTTGTGCTGCATTCCTGTGTTACAATCTCCATATAAAACAAGAGAGTTGTGAGCCTGAAAATAGAAGCTGTGTTCAGCCCCTTATTGTTTTGGCAGCTTTATTTTTGACATCACAGTTTCTTTAGTAATTGAAGATTACATGCGTGAAGAAATGTAACTACTCTGCGCATGAAAAATGACATTTGTTTTGCTTGTATGACTTTGCAGACAGTTCCTGCATTATTTAGCCTCTTTTGAGCAGGATAACACAGGATGCTGCCCTTGACCTGTAAGGAATAGCAATGGCATTGCTGTGTGTATGTAGCACCGTGTTGTAATTAGCAATGTTTCTGTTCTTGTTGTAAGCAGCATAATCTGAATTAGCAGTAAGTAACCAGGAGCATATCAAATATCCAGGGAATGTTATGAATGTGAATAGTCCCTGGTGGGTTTTTTCTTTTAATTCTCACCCTTCTATCTTTTAGCTTTCTTCCAAAAGCTGCTTTGACCTTGTATCTACCTTGAGATTCATGCTCCTTACTACTTTTTTTTTTCCAATTTATCCCTACTGTTAGTTCTTTGAATGCCATTGACTCAACACTGTGGTTATTCCTATAGCTCAGCAGTTCCACCTTGTTTCAGCTGCTGAAGTCTATCTCTCATCTTTTTCTGCTTTTTGTTCATTAAAGAGAAAGAAAAGGTGAGTTTGGATCCATCACTGGGAGGTGTTCAGTTTGGTTTCATTCCTTCTGAGGAGGGAGAGGACTGTGGCTCTTCCTTACGTGCCAATGTAGGTCATGAAAATAAATAATCAGCTTACACATGTATCCACATGCTGCCAGGAAGTAATCCTGCTTAGCATCACTTTATGGGGTTTGGAGTCTTTCTGAATCTTCTAATCCTTAGTGATATTTAAATAACATGTTGTGATCACTGTTTGGCTTAATTCATGTAGAAAAGATGTATTATACAGATGTACCAGAATGGAAATACACATGTGCCAAGACACACAGATGGGATGTATATATTGAATATGCAGAATAATTGCCATTTGCAGACTCTGGGATGTGCTGGGGCAGCTCTCTAGACAGGTGCTCTGGGGTGGCTCTGTGCCTAAGAAAGCAGAGATCCTGCAGGGGTGATTTGCCACGCTATTTTTAGATGGAAATTTTGTTCTAAAACTAGAAGAACGGCCATGACTGTCCCATTTCTGCAAATAAAGCTCAGAAAGCATTTGCTACTTCAGCACTCAGGATGAGACAGGTGCATTGTTTTTTCTCCCCTGTTATCTGGGTTGTTAGCCAGAGGGGGTCTGCCTTGCAGATTCATGATTTGAAAATAGCTGTGCAGAGCTGCTCAGTGAGTCATGTGCAGAAGGCAACAGAAAACATCTCAGACTACAGCATCCAACACCTACTCAACCCACTGCTGCCTCCCACCTGCAGAAACCTTTTCTGCCAAGCACAGAACCCCAGCGAGGTATGGGGGTCCTGAGGGGCTGCTCGGGTCTCTGTCAGGAGGAGCTGTTTGTGCTGTTTGTGGTGCCTCAGCAGAGCCAGAGGGAATGCTGCTGGCCAGAGTCCCTCCCTTGCTGGCCATCTCCACTGGAGAACTCTGAACACAAATGTTCCTCCTCCAGCTCCCCTGTGTTTGAAACAATCTCTGTTTCCTCCATCAGCTGTGGAGTGGATAGAGGATATACCAGTCTCTACCTTTGGCTCAGTGCTTCCTGAGGAATTCACTCAGCACACACTCAACAGAGGAATTTACTCAGTTCTGAATTAAGTTGCAGCCCTGTCCATGCTCCATTGGTCAATCTGGAAACTGTGCCCTGGGGGTGCTGACACTGACCCTGCCAGAGCTGCTTGGCGGCCTGGAACGTTTACTCCTGTAGCCCTCCGTTCTTCTTTACTGTGACTCCCAGAAAAGGTGATTGAGAGGTGGACTTGGATGTAGCAAAGCACATAAATGAGTAAATGCATCCACCTCTTAATGGAACAAATGCCAGTGGTTGAGCTGCACCCCTGCACTTTGTGCTGCTGGCTCTGAGGCCAGCCTGCAGGCAGCACTGCTGGGTGCCTGTGGGAGACAGGAGCAGGAGCAGTATCCACACTGGGAAACCAGGTTGTGCTTCATGAGCACCAATTTCAGATGCATGGCTTGCTTTCCTGATTACAATCAGGTCCATACAATGGTGTCTTTATGAACTTTTAATATAAGTCCTTTCCACTGGCATGAGAAATTGCTGTGGCAGTAACACCCATTCTATTGTTGATGGAAGGGCTTGAAGTAAGAAAATACTAGCTGATATTTAAACTAATTATTATCAAAGTTCCTTAGATAAAAGCACTTAATTAATCTGCATTCCATTTCCTAAGCATCTAGATCAGCATTTAATAGAGGTAAATAATGCTCCTGTGATTTCCAATACCAGCTAGCATATTCATTTCTTGAACCATTATTTCAATAACCTGCATTTTAGGAAGCTGTGTCCTGCAGCCAGAAGCTGTTCTGCTGTGCCGTTGAAGAAAAATTATTAATTTAAAGCAAATGTTCAGTTATACACAAAGTCTTTGAAAGCCTCCAAATACTTTTATTGAGAATCAAGGTTTCCCTTTTCTTCTGAACATTTTTTGTTATTGTTATGGACATTGATACTTCGAAGTTCAGGTGATTCCTTTGACAAAGCAAGTCTTTACTGTGTGCTTAATGTAAATTGATATTTTTCCTTGTTTTCCTCTTTTTTTCCCTGTAAGATTCTTGTGCCCCTTGTCTGGCTTTGCACTGAGAAATATTCAGGGAGGTAACTCATGTCACCATGATAAGCACACTGCAGTCTCTGTCATTTTTCATTGTTGCCTGAAGGACAGCTGGGGAGGGAGATGGTGTTCACATGCAGAATCTTTATCCTGAGCAAGTGTGATGATTCAGTGGGGTGCCTTACTGAACTGTAATTCAGTCATAAATACAAAGAAATGGTGTTTAAAAGATGTTAAAGCTCTGACACACATTGGTGAAAGAGAAGCTGGTACTCTTGTTTAGAAGCTGATCCTAAAAATCCTCCAGGTACCCTAAGAGATTGTGACCAGCAAGTGAACGTTTCACTGTCTCAGCCCTGTAGTTCAGAGTGCATGGTTTGATTTCTGCACCTGCCCAGAAATTCACTGTACTATTTGCAGTAGCTGAAATCTGGACTGTTTCAGGTTATTAACTTGTTTCCTCTGCCTATGGATAGAGGAAAAAAAATCTTTGGCACAAGTGCAAGAGGGTTTTGTTGGGATGATTGCAGTGTTTTTTGTGTTATCCCAATAATTAAAAACCACAATAATTGCATGAAATTCATTTTGAAAAGAGAGTTGGATTTCAAGCACTTAAATCCCATTGATTTCCTATAGATCACGGTCTCAATTCACCAAAGAAATTTTTGATTTTTTGTCACCTTTTCTCTGCAGAACTTGCTAATGGATTCCAGTGCATATGTTGTCACCAGCTTTTAAAACCTATAATTAGGTCTGGTTCAAAACCAAACACATCTTTATTAGATGATTATGATCTTCCAGCAAATAATTATTTAAGAAAGCATAACAAATGCAACCATTTATTAAAAGAGTGCTGTTGACAATGTAAGCACTTAGTGTGATTACAGAACTGCTTATTTCAGTCTGTGTTGAGCACCTGACAGGAGGTACCATCTCCTGGTATACTCTGTTGGCTTGTAATTTTAATTACTGAAATTTCTATTGAGATTGGTGAATATTGGGGGAGGGGGAGTAATTTGCATCAGATATTCCTTGCTCTACAGTATTTTGAGGCTTTTCTACTAAGCAGTTGTGCACATGTGTTTTGTTCTATCTGTGATAAAACAGATATAATTGTATATTTTATGCTGAAGATGCTCTTAATTTTTGGTTTTTAAAGAAGGTGCTTAAATGATCAGACTGATAAATTTCATGCTAATGGAATTTTCAGGTATCCAATTAGCAAAAAATATAATAAATATAAAAATATATAGAAATAAACATAATAAAATATTATATATAATAATATCTAAATATAGCTATTAGATAGAATATATATTATATAAAATATAATGTTAAATTATAATTAATTGTTAGAATAATTGTTCAGCATCCTTCAGATTATCTTGCATTTTGCAGAACAGTAAAGAAGCTTAAAGGAGTAGATGGCAGTTTTAGTGCAAGAATTGGCAAGGTGTAACATTTCCTGAAGGAGAAATGTGCTTTCTGGTGAAAACAATTTCTGATTTTTCTCGCCCCCTATAATTTTTCTGTCATTACTCCTAGACCTGGATCAGAACAGAATTCTGTAATCCAAACGCTGGAAATTTGAGAGAATTTGGACTGTGATAAATATTTTGCAGCTGACTCACTCTGCTTATGAATGAACTCTGCTAGAAAATCTGGCTCCCACAATTAAGATTTAGAGAGCTAATTGCAAGGCAAAGGGGAATTGCAAGCTCCTATTTTTGTGGCAACCAAGGTAATTTTAGATTCTGGATCCAAATGGCAGAACATATGGAAAGTATGGATTCAGATTTGGGCTTACAATGAACTTTGCATGTCAGAAAAGCCCAAAAGCAGCAATGCAGGGAAGCTGATGTACATTGCTGAGGATGGCTGAAGTGCCACTCACTGGTGTCAGGGCAGGGCCGGGCTCTGTGCAGCCACAGACAACAATGAGAGGGAGGCAGGGGAAACGGTATCTCTTAATTTTATGCTGTTCTTCACTGCTCTCCTAAGGGATTAGTAATTATTTCTTGGAACAGTAGCCACAGGCTAGAGCTGAGATCAACTCATCTCCTTGAGTTTGTACCAGACAGAGGTGATGGGAGACCAACGTGCTCAGCCTCAGTGGTAATTCTGTGCTTGGCCACTTGTTAATTCTGTTGGTTTTCCTTCACTGTACAGTTGTGTAACACTTGAGGGAGCAGAAGGTGCTGAAGGATGTGTAGGAGCAGAATGGCTCCTGCCAGGAGCACAGATGGCTGGAGAACAAGCCACCCTCAGCAGCCACGCTGGGGATTTTGTGTTGGTATTTTCTCCTTTTCTTTTCTTTCAAACCACGGTTTTAAACTGGGAGTAATTGAAACAGAAATAATTGGATCCCTCCCACTCCTTCCTGGGGTCTGTCTGTGTGTGTGCACTCTAGGCATGCACTGTGATGGCAGCAGAGCCAAGGGCTGCTGTCTTTCAGGAGGGAAGGTCTGGTTTTTCCATTTACCCAGAGAACAGGGAGCAGCTCTGCCCTGAGCAGTGGCACATCAGGTCCCTTCCTTGGGGTTGTGTGTGGAATTGTGGACGTTGTTCCTGCTGATTTTTATTGTTGTCATAGTTCATAGAATCTGTGCTAAGCGTAATGGCCTGGCGGTGAATCTTTTCAGAAGCTGGACAGACTCCCTCCTTCTCCAAATATTGTTGTGTCATGCACAAGGCTTTGGGCTGTCATAGGACAGCATCAAAAAGACACAGCTCAAGGTTCCTCCCAATGGGAATTAGGAGGCAAATTTGCTCTGGCAAGACCTGTGCTGGTGCATGGAAAGAAATGGGAGGGAGAAGAGGCAGTGAGTGTTGCTCTGCCAGTGCAGCAGGGAGCAGACCTGGGTGTGTGGGTTTGGATTGTCACTGTCTCAAGTGCTGCCCCACAGAGAGTCTCCCCTAGTGGAAAAGAGTTGTATTTGTTCATGGCAAGCCAAATGCAATGTGATTATTGCTTCAAGGGATACAATTTTCCCCTGTGTGTTGACAGATGTATTTGTGCAGGTTATTTTTCCATTAGCACTTGGGTAGATGAAGGCAGCAGTGCCCTGCAGGTTTCCTCATGGAGGTGTTGGTACACAGCTGCTGTGTACATAAAATAACTTGGAATATGTGTGATATATCCCTGAGTTAAGATGAAATGTGCTGATGGAAAATATATAGTTAAATATTTTATTTTTGTAGAGTAAACTGTATGTGCACATATGTGTATATGTATATAAGTTGTGAAGATTTTTTTTATTTTCTTGGTGATGAATGTTTCCATATTGCATTTGTGTTGCTAGACTGAGTAATTAGGAGGTCTGATAAGGAGCTGAGATTCCTGGCTTTTTTGTGTTTTATAGCTTTATTCCTGATTTCCAGCACTACTTCTGCCTCACACCTGAGGACATGGGTGCTGTGCCCTGCCACAGTGGGCTGAGTGGGTTCCTGCTCTGCACAGCAGCCTTCTTGGAGAGCTAGGGAAAGGCTTTGCCTTTGGATGTTGTCCTGTTATAAGCTGCTCATGGGATGGTTTTGTCAGTAGTTTTGATGCCTGCAGATGGGAATATCCTGTCCTGATGGGTGAGTGGGCAGTGGTTGCTGTCATGTGTGTGCTGGGGAAGGCAGAGGCTGCAGGAGCCACGGGCCACCCTCTGATTTATCCATCCTGCAGCCTCCTGGAGGATCAGGAGGTGCCATTGGAGCTGCTGTGTGTCCCACATTGAGCCTCTGGAAAGGTCCCAGGGGGTGCTGGTCTGATCAGCAGCTGCAGGAATTGGGCAAGAGCTGGAGGTGCCACAGAGCGGTGCTGCCTCTGCTCCTCTCCTGGCATCACTTTGCTGTTCCACAGGGACTCATGGAATAATGAAATGTTTCTGGATGGAGAGCTGAAAGTGCAAACTGCCTTGTGGTGTTGGAGGGGGCAGAGCAGGGGCAGACTGTCCGTGTATTGACCTCAGCCATGATGGGCCCCATCAGGAGGGGAGCCCATGGACAGGGAGGGGGAGGGAATTTGCCAACAAATATGCAGACATAAAGACACTGTGGCTGGGTTGACAAATTAGTTCTGCATAGCGTTCATTCCAATGCTCTGTGACCTAATTTTTAAAAAAGAAAGCCTCATTGACCTTGGTTGGGGGATGCAGAGGTCACAGCCAGCCCTGGGACCAGAGCAGGGCACAATGGTGGCATTGCTGAACTGGGCTTGGAAAATCTTACCATCCTCACAGCTTAGAGGAATTATTTGCAAATGATTTGGGGTTTGCACTTGCACTCTGGAAATGTTCAAGGCCAGGTTGAATTGTACTTTGAACAAGCTGGTTTAGTGAAAGGTGTCCCTGCCCTCAGCAGGGGGATTGGAACCAGGTGATCTTTAAAGGTCCCTTCTGACCCAAACCATTCTGTGATTCCCTCCTGGGATTAGGGAATTCAACCAACACATTTTGAAGAGGAGGGAGGTATAGTCCTAGGAATTGCTGTTCTAGAGAGCTGGATGTGAGGAAAGGATGTATCCATGCTCTTTCCCTAGTGAAGTGTGCAGTCCCTTAGTTCAGCTCCCAGAGAGTTTGTTGCTGCCAGAAGTCCATCCTGGGCTCCAGAAAGGGGCTAAGGGGCATACTGCAGTGGGAATAGGTGAACTTGCATTGGCATGGGAAAAACAAGTATAAAATGTTCCTCCTTTCCTACCTATGTTAGGAGGTTTCCATTTCAGGAAGGAAGTGTGGGTCTGTTCTGTCATACCTGGGGGTGGGAGAGCCCAGTGGTGTAATTAATGCTGCACGCCTCTGCTCCACAGTTGTAGACTGTAAACAGAGCTGATCAAATGATGGTGTGGGAGAGGAATTGTTTAAAATAAATTTTAATAAATTATAAATAATGTATGACTTGCTTCAAGTCTACCTAGCCAGGCAGCATTTCCAAGCTTACGAAACACAGCCTCATATCAGTAATGTTCATGTGAGCAGCCACCCTGGTGGTTGAATGCATCTCATCCATGTTAAATTTAACTGTTGTGTACAACAGTGAGGCCTTAAGTCCACTCAAAGATCAGGGGTTTATTTCTTGTGGCACTCAACAAAGGATGGCTCTTATCTAGAATTCCACAAAACCAAAATTCAGTGGCATTTTTGATGTTTGGACAGGAGAAGAGGAGAAGATTTCAAGTCCTGCTTCTAACTGCTTTGTTTGTCAGATGCTTGCGGAGTAAAGAAAGCTGGTTTAATGCTCTGTCTGATTCACAATAAGCTGTAAAACAGATTCACAAATAGAGTATTAAAAAAGAAGAAATTAGAAGGAGTGAGAGGAGTCAGAAGTCCTTTTGATGAAGACAGCTCTGCTGGGATTTCTGCTCCCTCCCTTGGCTGACCCAGAGCAGGGCTGATTTTGGGGCCTCAGCAGGAGGGACTGGAGTGAGCACAGCTGGGCATGCAGGAGGTGCTCAAGTCAGGATGCTGCTCTATTACTGAACTTAGGAGCTCATTCCCAAGTGCACAGGCATTGCTTTCCTTTTGTTGCCAGAGTGCAAATAGTCTTAAAAATGCATGGTTTGGCTAAAACGTTGGGATAGCTGGATTCAGGAAATAAAGGGATGTTATTTAGCTGTTATGGAAAGGAGATAATAGCATGAGTCAGAAATTTGACTTCAGTGGAAGTTAGACATCTAAAAACCTTTGTGTCTCAGCTGTGTGCTTCTACATTTCCTTCCAGCAGGAATAACAGCACTTCCCTGTCCCCAGGGAAGTTGTGTGGATAAGAATGTAGTGTGATGGAAGCTGTTTAGATAAGCAGACTTGCTCAGTGTGGATTTCCTTTATACTAACAAAATCAGTATCAGATGGAGTACAGAACAGCTCGCTGATGCTGTGAAAGCCAACAAATACCTTTTTCATTCCTGTAGATGACAGAACCCCTGCTTATTTTTCTTTATTTAGGAGGTATTCAGGAGACAGAACGAAGCTCTGCTATTGCCTCCCAGCAAGTGACCTAAACCATTTAAGCTGAAACATATGACTCTGAGGAAGTATTTTGCAAAAACAGATGCACAGAAAGTCAATTTCCTATTCATATTTTGTTGTGGCAATTGGTACTTTCAAGAGATGGCAGACTTAAATTAGCTGGAAAAGTGACATCTTTAATTAGGAAAGCCTCTCTGCCAGCACATTGAACAGTTGCCAGTTTCTCAGCATTTAGGGACCATTGATTGCCAACAATGGCAGCTAAACTGCTTCTGGGTAGAAACTAATTGAATTTTCTCAAGTTAAAACGAGGATCTGAAGTTAAATCAAGACGAACTCCTTTGCTTGCTCTCGTTTTACTTACTGCTGTGATATTCTCAGCAGTCCAAGGGCTGCTATATGTTGGTGAATGGAGCTGCCTGGGGCATAGCTGTACAAATTCCTCCAGCCTCTGTAGTCCTGCCATTCCTCCAGATCCCTGTTGGTCCTGCCATGCCATTTTGGTGGTTGTGTTCTCTTCTGAAGGACTTTTTTCTTGGGGCAGGTTGCTTTTTAGTCTTGTGCTGCTGTGATGGGAGCTGGAGGAGCCAGTCTGAGGGGCTGGGCTGTGTCCTACTGCCTGAGCATCCCATCCAAGCCAGGGCTGCCTCTCACTTGGGATGGGTAAAGGGCCTGTGGTGACATGCACAAGCTGTGAAACTGGGTTACAAATTTGTGAAGGTCTGCCAACCAGACCTTCAGTGGCACATGGTTGGTGTGGTCCCAGGTCTGCTCCCTTTGCTGTGAGAGCTGAGGGCTGAGCTCACCCTGAGGTGAAGCCTCACACCAGGCTGGAAAGGACCTGGGCTCTGAAGGGTTGCTGCCTTTGCTGGCTGCAGGGTGGATGCTTTAGCTGTATTTCTGTCCCTTCATCTCAGGCGTAGCTTCTCTGAAGCAATTTTAGCACTTCCTGCACCTGTAAGCCCAGGAAGATTTGTCCTCTCTTTGAGCGGGTTCTCCTGCTGTTCCTGGTCATCATCCAGGCTGAGTTCTGGCTCAATGTCAGTTCTACTCCATCCCATCCTTCCTCTGTTGCTGTTGTGTGGTCTGAGGGATCATTCACTGAGCTCTCCCATAAATGCTGCTGAAACCTTTGGCTGCATGGAGAACCTGAGGGGAGCTCTGCTGATAACAATGATAAATCTGAAAGTTTGGGATTATCTGCCCAACTTGTGTGGAAGCTGCAAATGCTTAGACCTGAACTCTCTTGCCTCAGGCCTGTGCTTAGAAGAGGAACTCAGAGATGTAATTACATGTTTCCCAAAGGGCAACTCAGTTTCTTATTTCCTTTTTTACCTTCATCCTGATTGATCTCCTCTTGCCCTCCTTTCCCTTAGCAGGGATTTTGGAGGATACTCTCTGCTTGCTTCCTTCAGTTTGAAATATAACTCCAGCTGGTCTCAGGGGAAGGAGCCTGCTGGTGATGATCTTGCTCTAACCATATGTGTGTTTATTAAAGCTATTCAGCTCTGGTAGACTGTGCTAGTGCTGTAAGAAAAGGATGGGGGTTTTGGTCAAAATGGAAGGGGTTTGTTTTTTTTTTTTTTTTTTTTTTTTAAACCAACCTGCTTTACCCCCCGTTATCTCAATAACTTTGTTTTTCTGTTAAAAAAAAAAAAAAAAAGGAAAAATTTGGAGGAAGGGCAACTCCTGCCTTGCTATATAGCCTTTTCTCTCTGGCAGAATACAAGGAGCAGGAGAAAGGAAAGGCTTCTTGGAAGCAGCTGCAAGGGAAGGGTTTATTTGAAGTACTCAAGAAAGGCAACTTTGTGAAGCACCAGCTCAGTCTCCAGTGGGCAATGGCTCCCAGCTGTTGTCTGGATTAGAAATGTGTGTTTAAAATGTGACCCAGAGTTGTGTGTTCTCCATCCACACAGCCCTGCCTTATGTATCAGTATTAAAAAAAGTTTTTTCAATGTGTCTCCTCATGAATTATGTAATTTGCTTTCTGTTTGAGTCTCCTTTAAAAGAAAGAAACCCCACAACTGTTGAAGTGGGAGAGAACTTGAAACAGATTTGAAGATTGAACAGGAAAAAGAATTCAGTTAAATCTTTTGTTAGAAAGAATCTTTTTTTGTTATTCATCTTCTCCCATTACCTTCCAGTATTAATCTAGAACAGAAATATTTTGCTTATGAAATGTACATTCTTTCAGGTGCTTTACAAGTGGTTTATTCCCATTACAAATACAGTGAAAGGGAAGAAGGTCCTTTCCCTTCTTACAGACCCACTGACATGGAACTACTCCTTTTGCTTCTCTTTCTAGTGGTAGACAGGAAAAGTGTAGAGACTTCTGAAACTATATTATCTCTGGAAATATTAAAAGAGATTTTCTCATCACTGTGTGAAATGGCAGCAAAAAATGCCTCTATTTGGAAATAAAGTTTAAAGGAAGAGACAGCAAAGATGTGATTGTTCACTTAAGCGAAGTGTTCTGGGAGTCATCTGCATGGCAAGCAAAAGGGACAAATTGCTGGGGAGTGTACGAGGGTTTTAAATGAAGCCTGCAAAAGTCTACTCAGCTGTTACTGGGGAATGGCAGGAACAGATGAGTGCCCTGAGGAAACTGAAATTTCCTGTGTTCCTGCCAGCCCAGGCACCAGGATGTGGAAGGCCACAAGAGTCTGATGCCACGTCCTGCAGTTGCACAGAGGATGAAGGAGAGGATGGACAAACAGGTGGCTGCTGACATGGGGTCAGAATTGACACTGCTGATACGGAAATGAAAGAAATGAATACAAAATCATCATGAGACAGGAATCCTGGGGAATGTGTGGAGTGTTTCTTCAGGGGAATAGAGAGGTTCTGGATGGTGATGCTCAGAAAGCCCCTGCAATAAACAAAGCTGTGCAAGTGTTGCCAAAGATGGAAGCCCTGACCTCTTATGTGGGTCTGAGGAGTTCCCCAGCAACAGGACTCTAGACTTTTGATTTAATTTGAGATTTTTACTGTAAAAGAGCCACTGTTTTAACTGCTATAAAGCAGATTTCCAGTAGTCAAAGCAAGCAAAATGGCCAGATTTTTAAAATAAAACTGATAAGACTGGTGAGATTAGTTTAGCTGAGAAAAGGAAGTGTTTTCTCCCACTCATAAAAACACAGAGGTTTGTTCAAAGAAGCAAAAACGAGTATCAAAAAGCTTGTGGTGCCACAGATAAAGCCTTCCCTCCTCCTGGCATGGGCTGTGCTTCCCAGTTCTTTGATCTTCTGCTTAATTCACGTGGGATGTGTAGCATAATTCAGATTTCCACAAAGGATCGAAATGATTTGGTGTAGTCAAAGACAGAGGTTTGGAAACACCACAGAGCATGTAAGGGGTGGTTATTAAGGGGTGATTTTGAGAGATGTTTTTCTGTGCTCTGCTACTTTTGAAGTTCATTGTGTGGGGCCAGTGGGGAGGGAAAAAACCCAATAAAACTAGTAATTGAATGAAACATGAGCAGGGGTTTAAATGTCAAAAAGTGAGAGGGCACCTGGGGCTCTCTGTCCATCGAGCTGTCAAAGTTGGCTGGTGATGAGATAAAAAGAGAGATCTTGTTAGTATTTGCATTTAAAGCTGTTTTCCACAATGCTGTTGAATATTCACCCATTTATTTTGCTAGTTGGGTTTTGCTAGTTGAAAAGATAGGATTGGTGCAGGTTTTTAAGACAGTTGCTCATATTTGAGGTGGGCAGTGCAAAGACATCACCAGTGTGGACAGCCCTGGGCCTCCATGGACTCTGCATCTCTGTGTGTGAATGTCCTGTCCATTGTGTCTCCAGGCCATGTTCACGGTGTCTGTGTCCAACTCTGCTCATTGCAGGAGGAGAAACTGATTTTTGGTGCCATGCCAAGGGTCTGTGTAGCTCATCTCCAGCCTGGAAACAGCTCTTTACTGTTGGGACAAGGCAGTTGGATCCTGGCTGTTTGAACCTAGAGAGGTTTTCCTCCTTTTCTGCACATCTGAGAGATGAGTAATACACTGTCTAGTTACCTGCAAGGGTGCAGGTTTCCATTATCCTGCCCAATTTGATGCCTCTGTCCAGAACACAGCCTTGGGAATGTCCTTTTTGCCTCCTGAGGTTTGCTAAGTGTGATACTTTGAGAGGTTTGCATTTAAGACATACAAGAACCAGATCCTGTTTCAGTGTTCAGTAGAAAAGCTTTTAGTCTTTGTAATCTTTTTCCTTGGAAAACTACTGATTTGTATTGCAAATGTGTTTGTATACCTCTTTAAAGTTTGGTTATTTTTCTCTACCAAATGGTATTCTTAAAGTATAAATGCAGTTGCCTCATCAGGAGTTCAGCCATAGAAGGTCATAGAACTTACAGTCAAGAGCAAATTTTAATAAGGTCCCAAGGTCCCCAATTAATTCTCCTTTTATTTTTTTTAATATACTCATCAATGCTGGGCTGCCAATTGCATTGAGTGTCCTTTAAAAATAATTAATACTGCAATCCCTTGAGTATTTTCAAGGTAAATAAGTTTTGAAGTTAATCACAGTAACAGTAAAGAGATAGAAACTGCTTTTTTCTGTACTTGTTGTATATAACTGTAGGCCTATATAGATAATCAAACATTTCTAGGCAGATCTGGATTGATTTAGAGATTACAGCTGAAGCAGGGGTTGAATTGCAGCTGGATGTTGTTGAAATTGTACAAGCTCTCTTCTTGACATTTTTTTATATTCCAGCTTCCTCTTGCTATTTTCCTCTTCCCTATAAAATCTTGTATTATCTGCAGGTTTTGAAGACTTCTTTTTCTAATCTGGGTTGCTTTTTTTGTTTTGCTCCTTAAATAGAGATTTGAGAAAATGTGAGAGTATTACTTGACAACCAAATTATGTTGGAGTGAAGCGAGTTGACTTTGTTGCGTGGAGCTGCATCAGCTGATCTTCTGGCAAGGCACAGTTCAAGATGAAAGAGTGAAAAATGCTTTATATTTAAACTGCTGGGGAAACACTGGACATGGCCTGGTTGTTATAGTGAAGTTATCTTTAAACACTGGTGTTTAATAGAAACACATTCTTCCTGCCATCACTTTCGGTTTGGTTCAGGAATGTATTTTTACATGAACCTTGCATGTCCCCACAGTCCTGGTGTGCTCTGTAGGATGGACTCAGTGCAGGGGCTGAGCTCCTTTCCAGTGAGCACAGATGTGGAGATGGGTTCCCATTGTTTGCCTGGTTCACACTGCTCTCAGTGTGAGGGACCAGATCAGTGCTGCTCTGACTGGGAAGGGCCAGAAGGGCTCAGATTTGGGGGTTTGGTGCTCAGCACCCCCTGCTCCACTGCCCAGCCCTGTCACACTGCCCTGCTCACTGACAGTGTTTGTGCCACTGGAGCCATGGGCTGCTCTTCACCACTGGGTTAAAGACAGAGCCAGTGTTCAGGGTGTGCTGGAAATCCCATCCCTGCTGAGAGCAGCCTTCTCACCACTTACATGCTTTGGTTAGTGGGAATCTGGCTATTCAAAGCAGCTGCTCCAAATGTTTAAAAAGGTACCCTGTACAAAAAAACGTGTGCTGTAAATATTTAACATATTAATTATTTTTGTAGTTAATTTGTTCTGTTTCCTGCAGAGTCCAGTTTTTTTCCTTTTCTGGAACTTTGATGTGTCTTGCATTTAAGAGTATCTTCTTACTTGTACATGTGCTGCAACCTAGAAATACACACATGAGAAATTAGTTTATAGATGAGCAAGACTGGATTTGTGTATTCTGCAGATCTAATCAAAGCTCATTTTAATAATGTGATTTGTCTTAAATTTTCTCCCACGTCTAAACCTTTAGACTTTTCAATCTGCTTACCAGTCATTATAGGCAGATTTCTGTATGAATAATGCATAGTTTTGCTTTAAAAATCAGTCTACACAAATCCACTTTATTTTCACTTTTTATTGATTCCAACCTTGGTGGCTTGCATACATCAGAAATTTCACAACTTAAAAATGTGTCTGTCCCTACAAACGAGTCATTGATCAAAAAAGGTTAATTTGACTGACTCCCTTGAATTTTTCATTGTCTCTCTTCTTTGTTTCTGTCTAAGTAGTAAAAACAATTTCCATTTAGAAACTTCAGTTTTCAGAAGAGTAGAGTTTCACTTTCTCTGCTGAATGTATGGGCATACAGTGTATTCATAGAAACAATTCAGAAATATAATTAATAGAAAATTTGAACCCACTGCAGCAGTTTATTGCTGTAAGTATGCTCAGGTTATGCTTCCATTCCAAAGAGATTCATCTGTTGCTGACTGCTGATATTTAATTCATTATAAGGTTAAGCACAAGAGAATTTGATATTTTTGGAAATGGTAAAGGAAACATTTTTGACCTCTACTAATGAAATTGCCATCAATTGTCTGTTTTCTGTTTTCCCCTCCTCTCCCCTCGATCTAATTTGTTTTTCCTGTTGAATTTCCTCAACACTTTTCTTCCCAGGCTCTCTGTCACCTCACTTTAATTATGTTTTTGCTTTCTGAGGTGGATGTAGGAGGGCCCCAAATGCTGACTTGGAGATAACAGTGGGAGCCCCCGTGGGCTCTGGGCAGCTGTGGCTCATCCTGGTGGGCTGGGAATTCCCTCCTGAAGTCCTGGTGAGCTGTGATTGTGGAGACAGGGCTGCTGCTGGGTCTCTGCTGACCTGCTGTGATTGTTTGTGATGGCTCAGGTGTAGTCTGGAACCACTGTCCTCTGATTGTATGAATTAATGAATTTAAAATAGAAAACTCTTCTCAGCTTACACAGATCTCTGTTTTACACTGGCAGCAGCCCCTTCAGCCAGGTTTTCCCACTCTCCTCGGAGGTGAGTGACAAAATCTGCAGAGGAGCTTTGCTGGAGGTATGGAAGGTTTGGGCTCATGTTTCCCTTCAGGGTCCCTGGTAGGAGGTGAAGGAGAATTTCTGCTGTTATTTTAGGAAAGGCGATTTATGTAGAATTTCTGCCTTTCAGCAGGGAGTTTGTAAAATTCTGTGTTCCATGTAAGATCTTCAGAGGATGTGGCAAAACCTGCTGTTGCAGAAGCAGCCCCTTCCACAGGGAAGAGGGACCTGGTGGGCTCCATCTGGGAGCAGTGGGAGCAGCTGGGCTCCCCTGGAGCAGTGCAGATGCTGCTGTGAGTAGAAGACAATGTCCCCTTGCTGCTGCTGCTGCATGGGTGTAGACACTTTTTTGATCATGCTGCCTGGAGAGGCATCAATCACATCTGAATTATTTGCTGCTTCAGACGTTTTATTGTGCAACACCTGTTTTTCTCTAAAACCAGGCGCTGTGTGATCTGACCAGAGCCTGGGGGGAAGCACATACTGCCATGCCACTTTTATGTGCTGCCAAACCCCTTCCAGTGAAGGGCTTTAAAGCAAGGCTGTCAGGAGGGCTGGCTGAGTGACAGAGGAGCTGTGCTGACCACTTGTGAGATGCTTGGCTAGCTGTGAAATGCCAAGGGGTTGTTGTCCTCACCTCTAAGTTCTGTAACTCAAATGTGTGCCATAAGGACCCTGGCTCTCCTGAGGCAGCTTTAATCAATATACAGATTCTTTCACTGACATCAGGAGGCTCAGCAACATCAAGGAAAGCTCAGGCAGTGTTAGAGAAGCACAGTGGGATGGGGGATGATGCTGTGGTACACCAATGCTGAAGGAAAGATAAGCTTTCCTATCTCAGTCCATCTGGGGCTAGACTATTGTGATGAAATACCAACATGTTTGCAAGCAACAGCTGTGTGACAAAAACCTGTTTTCTGTCTGTCAGGCTTTGTTTTCCCTATAGAAGTGCTCTCATGTGGCTCTGGCTGAGATGTCCCCATGGTTGTGTTGTTCCCTGTTTCATGGGTGAGGGGCCAGGGACCTCCTTGCCCCACAGCCCTCCCAGCACACAGAGCCTGGCACTTCCCTTGCTGCTCCTTCCTCTCTCATTGAGCTTGGGCTTGCAGGGGCTGGCACCTAAATATGCTCCATGCAGCCTGGGGCACCTTTGCCACTGATGAAGGGGATGATTTAAGCAAAAATGGAAATTGTTCCTGTCCTTCCTGTGGTAGTTTCAGCCCTTCTCCTGCTGTTCCCTTAGTGGGTCAGTGGGTTCTTCGGAAAGCAGAGCCTGAGCTGGCCCAGCAGTTGGCTCTGTGCTGAATGAGAGGAGCTGCTGGAAACCACCCATCCCAGTAGATGATGTCTGCTTTGAAATTCTCCCAGCTGCTGGGCCCTGATCTCCTGGCTGTGTCTGTGCTGAGCTGCCAGCCTGGCACACAGCCTGCTAACGTGTCCTAGCAGTGCAGGCTCTCCCTGCTTCACAACTTTATAGCCTTCCTATGAAACTGAAATAGCAACGTGGATGTATTTATTCAAAGCATCAGGGGAAGAGGCCTTTAGCAGCCTGGCTGGCTGTGTGACATTTACCTTCTCATGTCTGTCAGGATTTTCATTGCTGAAATGAGGCTTGTGAACAGCTCCTCTCAAGACTGCCTCTCAAGACTGCTTCTCCAGCCAGGGCTGAAACATTGGGGGTGCTGGATAATGATCTACTGAGCTCATTTTATTAGTGAGACAGTGTCCTACATATTTGGGACACTTCCATGGCCTGTTTGTCATCATTCCTCATCTCATGTCTTTTGGTAGTGTAAGATTGACAAAAGAATCACATAAACATTTGATTTCATGTACTCTTTCTTAGGACAGCATTTGAATGAAAAGTTGGTGTTTATATTGAGTCCAAAGTTTTTGTTTTCCCCCCTGAATTAGGCTCGAAGACCTGGATGTAATTCCATGAAGACTTCAAAAGACAAAGATGTCCCATCTCAGTATTGGGATTATTTATTTATTTATTTATTTATTCTGGCAAGGTCAAAAAGATGAAAACACAGGGCTGGATTAAAACCTTTGTGTTATAAGTCACATTCATGATTTAAGTGGCCTCAGTGTGTAGGGAATGTTGGATTTGAGGCTCTCTGATGGGCCCTCCTGCCTGTCCCCAGGTGGGCTGAGCAGGAGAGGCAGAGCTGGGCTCAGTAAGTGCCAGAGAAGATGGAGCTGGAGCACTCAGGGGGTTTGTCCCAGCTGAAGGTGCTGCTGTTGTGAAGCACAGGAAGTTTGGTGAGGCATAGGAAAGCCTGGGGTTTAAAATGCTCTTTGGTGAAATTTCATGGAGGATGCTGCCTTACTTTCTGTTCAATTTGAGTGCATAGGTGACGAGCACAGCTGTAAAAATAGGGGCCAGGAGAGAATGACTAGGAGGATTTATTTATTTTTACTAACATATGGGAGTTTTCTTTGCTGGTTTTGTTTTGCTTGTTTGTTCTGGTTTCAATATGAATCTCTATCATCTCAGTACTTGAGAAATCTGTGCCTTGGAGATGTGATCAACAACTGCCTGATGTTGCTTTCTCTTTCTGCTCTTCTAGAGACTACATGGAAGTGCAACATCATACTTATTTTCTGACATTATAGTAAGTTTTATTATGGTTTCTTCCTGGATATTGCTCCTAGCATTGGATGGGATTCCTAAACTGGAAAAGATATTAAAAAAAATGAATGTAGGGAAAAGGCAAATAAAAATAAGGAATAAAGCTTGATACATACATTTAATATAATTCTTGTACAAACTTAGTTATTTTCCTTAAGCACTGGCAAGGTTTTTCCAGAGGAGGGAAACACTGCATACATTTTATTAGCACGTTTGTTACCCTGGCCTTTTCAATCTAACAGCAGAGTGTAGCCTGGGGGAGGGTGTTGCAGCTTATCTTCTACTCTTTTGACACCTTGTGCAAATTAATGACAAAGCCCCACGTAATGTGCAAGTGAAAATGAGGTTTTGCTGGTACTTGAAACCCTATGCTAAAACTCCAAAATGAAAATTCTCTTTTCTTGAGCCCCATGACCTAACCCTCCCTTCTCTGAGCAACTGGGGGAAGGTGGGAGAAGAAGAAAGGGAAGGGGGGGAAAGGAAAAGTAATTTTAAGTTTTGAGATTGTGACTCATTATTCTTTAGCTCTCTGGAATGCCACGAGACTTTTTTAAGCATCCGTTATTTGTCACTTGGCAGAAAGAGGCTGATAGCTTGAGACTTGAATTGTCATTTTGTACATAACACACTGACAGATCCATGCAAAAACAAACCTTACCAAAATTACATTTAAAAATGTATAAAGACACCAAATAAACTTTACAGAGAGCTTGCCAACACTATTCTGAATTCTGTGATAAAAGACAGGACAGAGGGAGCTGCTGGGATTGTGCCTTCTACATTTGCACTGATTTTTTGTGCCTGCTCCGGTTGTTTTCTAGTTGCTGTCTCCTAAAAGGGAATGGGCTTTTCCTAACATCAGGTAGAGGGAGGGAACTTGTGTTTTGGCTCTTTGGAGGCAGAACAGAGAATCCAACTAGCAGGGAACTGCTTGAAATGGGGAGTGATCTCCCCCATTGAGCAAGGTGTTGTGTCAGTAATTTGCTGTCAATATGTCTCTGAATTTGAACATGAATTTGCTTTTGCATGGCAACACTTTTTCTAGTCTCTATCTACACACAGTTGGAGGATTGGCTTTTAATTGCATGAATGTTTGGACTCTTTAAGAAGCTGCTTTCAAAATGATCTTTTTCTAACAGGGGCCAGCCAAGGTATTTTAGCACAGAAGGAAGAAAGCTTCCTCAAAACTCTTTTGTCAAAGCAGACCTTGCAATGTGGGGCAAGATAAGGAAGGGTTCCCCTCACACATTTCTTTGCCCAATGCTTGTATGAAAGTGTCAAAATATTATTTTGTGTAGCCTACCTGTGCATTGTATTTTTGACCACTATCAGAAGGAGCTTTACTTTGTTCTGTAGCTCTCCATGAAGTATCAGAGCCCTTCTCCTGGCACTTTTGTGTGCAGTTTTTTGCTCTGTAATTCTCCAAAGTTTTCTTGCTTGCTCTGGGTGGCTTTTGCAATGGTGTGATTGATTGCTTGGGAGTTGAACACTCCCATGAAAGTACTCAATCCACTAAATCTCAAACTGAAGCTGTGCTTCAGTGACAGTTAATTGGGAGTTATTTATGTTTTTCTGCAGGCAATAGGTACTATCACTGTTTTCCTTGGAGGAGCATTTAAAAGATTCAGAGATTGGCTCCCTTCTACACTAAACAACATTTAAACATATTGAAAAAATGGTTCCTGTTCCAGAAGCTTTAGAGGTAAGTTATGTTTTTACCATGAAAAAGCAATCCTGAAAATAAATACTGAATAACTATTTCAGAGGAGCCAGGGAGAAAATTATTGGTTATTCCAACTACTTCTGGATAATGCATTGCCTTGAATTTGAAGGGAAAGAACTTACCTGGCCCTGTTATCAAGGGTTGCACCAAGCTGAATATTTTAGAAAAGTTCTGCTTTGAAGTGAAGCTGCAGGTACACAGTGGTAGGCTGTATTCCCTGACTTGACACGCTGACCCTGACTGGGGAGATCCCATGGTAACTCTTGGAATATGTATGCATGCATATGAGAGAAATAAACAGAGCTCTCGAATTTCAAGAAGAGAAATCACTGTATCACTGCTTTCTCTCTGACCTTGAAAGGTCTTGAATTATTAAAGAGTCTCTTAAAAGTGCAACCTAGTTTCTAAACCCTGTAACTTTAAAATGGCATAACCATTGTGAAATTTAGTTCTGGAACCATTTAAGCAATTTTTTTTCCGCATTACTTTAATTACAAAAATTGGATGTTTCTATTGCTTTAGAATATTTTATCATTTTAATTAAAATTAATAATTTTATGTACACTGCACTGCTGTGAATTCAGGATACCAAAAGTTTTAACAGCTCCTGATACTCTTGTGAAAATATCCTTGAGTAGCTGAAATTCTGGGGGATTTTCTCATAGCTGAGTACCACCTGAGTTAATTACATGCCTAAGTTATAGAGGGGTCTAGGTAGCTTTTAAATACACTGGACTTCAAAGGTATTGTTTATGTTGCCTGTGAGCAGAAAGCAGACTCCACTGTGAGAACTGGGGCTGGACCAAACTTTGGGCTGCTTAACAGAAACACCTACACTGGGCAGCTTTGACTTGAGCAGATTTTGAAATGATGATCTAAGGATGGCACCTCCATCCTCTTCCTAGGGTTAGAAGTTTTCATACAAGAGAGATTTCCCATGTTTTTATATGATGCAGGTGATGTGTTGTAGTTTTTGCTCCACATTTTTCCTTGATACAGTGAAGTGGAATCAGGGCTACAGCTGTTTATAGCTTACTATTTTATATCCCATTTATTAACATCAAAGAAGTGGCATGTCTGCCCAGTTCCTAGATTTGGGTTATTTTATGTTCTCTTGTGCATAAGGGAGTTTTATATGCTGTAGGAGAAACTTGCAATGGAAAATTCATCCAATCCTCTCCTCACAGGTGTGAACCTGTGTCTGTGTTTCAGCAGGTACCAGAAAATGCTTTTGCTACAGGAGTCATTTGCAGGCTGTGGTCAAAGCTGAACCTTGGCTGTGGCACAGCTTTAGGTCTTGCAAATCCCTTTGAGTTCCATCTAACAGGGAGGCCTTTGAATTCTGGGTTATTGTCAATGTTTACAGCAATGTGATTAGAGCCAATTAGTGACTTGTGCTTTGTGTGTGCTGTAATAACAGAGATGTTGTTTTCCCACTTTGCTGAATGGGCACGAGGCAAAGAAACTTTCTCCTGACCCTGAGGAGGGAGGCTGTAGATAAACTCCCCCTGCTTCAATGCCCATCTCTCCCTGCTGTGCGGGAGTGTCCAAGGGGAGCAGGGCTGGGAATGTCCCAGTGTGCTGAGAGGAGGAGCAGGGCAGCTCTTTCTGATGTGTGTGTGGGCCAGGGTCTGTCCCTGCCTGTGCTTTGTGGCTCCACTGGAATCCTGCAGGGCAGCATTTGATGGCTGATGTGATTTGCTGGGTGTGAATACAGATGCACTTACTGCTCTGTAGCTTGTGAACATGCAGAGCTGCTTCAGCAAAGGCTGGGGGAAATGGGGAGGGGTGGGAAGGAGCAATTAATTTTGGCCTTTCGGGAAAGCAGCATCCTGTCGATTCTGCTGTCATCACATGCAGTTTTTCTCCTTGTGCATTTGTCACAGATCAAGTCCTGCTACCCACTTTTAAATGTAATTACTGTAAATGAGGCACTCTCCAATTCCAGGCTCTTGCACCATGTCAGAGCTATGCAAAAGTTCTACAGGAATCATTCCTCCGTGTCTCAGGGACAGAAATGTTGCCAAGAAGCATAAACTATCACTTTTGTTTCCTCCATTTTAATAAAACAAAGACATCTTTCAAAGTTAATTTCAGAACCTTCTTTGTTGTCAGAAGTAATTTGGTGGCCTCAAAGGGCTGAAAACCCTATCCCCTGGATAGTCAAATGCACTTTTGGATGTTTGTGATGTGTAAACAGACAGCTTCCAGCCTCCATGCTCTCTTTATCTGCATCTGTAGAATAAAAACAGTGTGTGTTTTAATTAGGAGATACAGTTAAAGCTGTTCAGGGATGAAAAATTGACAAGAGACCTGCTTGCAAGATGCACGTGCCTCTTTTTTCTGACATGTACTCATGAGCACACCCTTGGGGAGCAGGAGCTCCAGCTCTGTCTGTGGGGCTGGGGCTTGGTGGAGCTGCTGGCACTGAGGGCCCAGCTTAGGGGTGGCCAAGAGTGCAGGATTCTCCCACTGAAGGATTCCCCTGCATCTCTGCTGATGCTGGGGACCAGGACAAGGCTGTCCTTTGTTGGCAGAGATGGAGCTGGAGCAGGCAGCTCCACCGCTGGGGTCTGTAATGAGAATTGCAGAGCTGAGGACTGTGGCCCTTTCTGGTGGGAAGTGCAGAGCTCTCCCTGTGCAGGGCTGGTGGGTGTCCTGCAGCCCAAGTGTTGGAGGGTGTGCAGCTCCTGGGAGAGGAGAGGCAATGCCTTGTGGCTCTGGACCTGTCCCTCCTAAGCCTTGCACAGCAAGGGGAAATAGCAACAGTTGGTTTCTGCTCTGTGAGAGGAATTAAGCATAATAACGTGTTAGCCTAGACTGCTACCTGCCAGAGTTAGACAGACTCGAGGCTGGGATAAAAAAAGATTGTCATCTGAGTTTTCCATCTGGATGAGGCTGCTCAGTTTGCCTGCAGCCCGTGTGTCTCTGGGGGCTGCGCACAGCGATGCTCCGGGCCCGCAGGGAGGCGAGAGCAGCGCTGGGGCTCCTGCGGGAGCGCGGCCGCCTGCCTGCAGCAAACTGAGCTGTGCAGCCAAACAGGCTGATGGAAACTGCCTGGAAACACACACACTGACCAAATGGTGCCTCTCCCCCAGCTTGCTGCTCACAAAGCTCAGGTGATTTCAGATGCTGGATAGATTTAGAGAAAATGTTCTCGTCCTGCTTGCTACTGGTTTAAAAACATTCTAGAAAGAAAATGAAGTGGCAGTTGTAAAGTATCTGGCATATTAATGCTAAAATGATATGACCAGAATCCTATAAAAAAAGGATTTCTGATTCTTATCTAGAAATTAAGCTGTATGCAATTATGACAAGACCATTTAGCCTTTGTCCAGTCTACCTGTCCTTATCTGTTTAGTCAAGCTTCCCTGAACAAACTGCTTTTATAGCAAAAACACAAAATGTGATTAGCAGAGAAACAGTATTTATTCTGATTATCCTCCAGTGGCTAGACTATTGCAAGAGTTAAACCTCATTTGCATCTTTCTGCAAACAGATGTGGCTGTAGAGAGCTGTGCTATTGCAGACAGCAAGGCTATAATGTGTAGGGTGTGTGGTGTGTCAGCTTTCTGATCTGGCTGGTTAGGCTGATAATTTCCTGCCAGTTTATAACAGCCTCTGGTTGTTTGATTGCAAAGGGAAAGGCACTTTGGGGCTTAGGTAGCAGGGGAATTGATTTACCCAAATGTCTTTCATCTGAGTGTGATTTGTTAATTTTAGATTTAAAGACTATGCTGGTCTTTCATTTATCTGCTTCAGCCTATGGTTTGCTGCCTTGTATGTTTTATTTTTAACTGCAAGGTTTTATATCCATATTAATAAGTCATCCAGGAAATATTGTAGCACTAAATAATCTGCATTTTCAAGTGAAATAATTGTCAGAGTTTGCACAAATAAAACAGTCTGGTTTGCTCCAAGTGACACAACTATAACAGAGCACAGTCCAATGGAAGAGACAGTCTTCAGAACAGCTTTTCAAGGATTCCTTATTGCTTTGCAATGCATTTTTTTGTGAAACAGGAAAATTACTTCAACTTACAGCCCAACCTGGTCATTATCTAAAATCACTGAGTCATTTTTAGTCTCTTTTCCTCTTCCTAAGTAGCTTTTTGGATGGGCAGCATGGAAGCTGCTAACTAAATTTCAATTTTTAGGAAGGCCTTTAGTCATATAACTAAGGGTGATAAAAATCCTATTTAATGGGGAATACTCCTTTGCCATGGGCTTGATCAATAAATTAAATGGGTTAATTAAGTTGAGCTGTCAGGACCAAGGACTGTCATGAAGTCAGGCCAGCAGAGTTGGCCATTTATCAGAGGCAAAAGTTTGTCAAGAAAAGGCAGCCTTTAATGGGTTATTCTGGAGTGCATGCAAATGAGCAAGTACCTAAAAAAATCTAGCAAGGAATGTCTGTCATCTGATCACAGGCAATATTAAAGGAGGTTGATACGTCTCAAAGTCATTAAATTTGCTTATCAAACTCCTTACTGGGGATTTTTGAACTCCAGGTTCTGAGGAGATGAATTGGCTTGTGAGTAATAGTCTTAGGTATTTCCATTTTTCACTCTTCACTGAGAAATTCAATTTGTTTTATGTTTTGAGATACATATACACACAGACAAACATATACCTATATATGTATGAAGTGGTTTAAAATGCAAGCTTATTAAAAATAGGAAAGCTTTTATTGCTTTCAGAGCACTTGGAGGAGTTGTGCTCTGCTGGTAGAATTCAGTGCAGAGGTTGGAGGCAGACCAATGCATTGCTGTCATTTCAGCTCAGGAAACTTCCAGTGTCATTTGTGCCTGGCTCCGTGTGCTGCCTGCAGGAGAGTCCTGTTGGTCCTGGGCTGTGAGGGTCTCACAGCTGGGTGCTGTGGAGGAGCCTGATGAGTGACCCAAGCTGTCTTGGACATCACTGGAGAGAAACATCTAGCAGAGTTTCAGTGCCCACTTACTGAGGTCAAGAGACAGAAAGCCATAGGTGCTCCACATCTTTAGTTTTTCTTTGTGTTCCTCAGGCTGCAGAAAGGTGGTGCAGTGTTTCCCTGGCAGCCATGGGTGTGGTGGCTGATGGAGCCCTGTGAAGCAGTGGTTCAGGAGCCCCTGAGGCTGGCATGGTGTGAGCAGCAGAGCAGCAGCAGCTCCTGGCTCTGCCACAGCCCCCTCTGGCACCACGTGCTCCTCTGCGGATGTGGTGGGAGGGAGCTGCTGTGTGCTTCCCAATGTGGAAACTGAAGCAGTGCATATAATTGCATCCAAATTGCATCTCTGTTTTGGTACTTCCAGTTTAGCTCTAAAGCCCTGGCCATATGGATGCACTCCTACAGTCACTCTGGAGGCAAGCTGAGAATAAAATGAGCTGTGTGCAAGTGCTGCAAGCCTGTGTAAATGAAACCTGCCTGACAAACCAGAAACATGCCTTTTTGATGTATAACAAAAATAAAAATCTCTCAAGGCATAGAACTTTATGTATGTTCAATTCCTGTTGATTAAATAGTTCTCAGCTCAAAACAGCAAGAGGGTGAGCCAGGGATGCTGGTACCAGGGCAGTGATTTATCAGGAGATATGTGAAGGTGACAGTGCTAGAAAATGTGCCCAGCCATGTGGGCAAGGTCAAAGTCTTCACTGTAGTTTGGAGATGTTGTGGTTTGACACTGGCCAAACTCCAGGCACCCACAAAAGTTGCTCACTCACAGTTCCCTGCCACAGCTGGGAAGAGGAGAGAAAAAAATTAATGAAGGGTTCATGAGTTGAGATAAGGACCAGGAAAAAACACTCCAGGGGCAAAACAGGCTCAGCAAATAGAGGTGCAAATTGAATTTATTACTAACAGAATCAGAGGAGGATAATGAGAAATAAAATAAGCCTTTAAAACACCTTCTCTTCTCCCAGTCTCTCCCTCCTTCCCACTGACAGTGCAGGGAGCACAGGGTGTGCCTGACGTGCACCTAGCATGGAAGAGGATGAAGATGAGAGACTGTGATTGGTGATAACTTCTGGATTGCTTCCTCTCCCTGCTCAATGGGGCAATAAAAATCCCTGTCCCATGCTGTAGTCTTGCGTTTTGTCTTGGAGACATGGGAGAAAAGTCAGAAATGCCCCCAAAAGGCTGAAGTGCCTCAGGCGTGATGTGAGCTGGGCTCCTGAGAGGGTAATTTCTATGTGACACTGGTCTGTGAGTTCTAGATGAACATTTTAAAAATGGCTTTGGAACTTCAGCTGTAGGAAAGCCAGGCTTTTGTACCTTTTTTTTCTTAAACTATTATCAGCAGCTGTGAAGTGATGCAATCCATATGCCGTATGGAGCACCTATATATAAAAATCTGACATATGGATGTTGTGAAGTTCTCGGAAGATTCCACATGCCTTAGATCACCCACGTGCTAAAAACATTCTGTTTGGGAATTAGTTGTTGAGATTTATGTTGAATTCCCATAGTGAAACCAGGCAAATTGTGCTGGGAATATTTGTAACACAGAGTCAGGTCTGAATTACTCTTTTTGGTCCCCAGCGGAACACAACAGGTTTTGGGAAGTATGAGTTTGGGGTGAATGTTTTCAAGGTGTCTCTGCAGATAACTTACATTGAATTTCTTAACCATTTGGATCTGAACTGTTTCTAGCTTGTGGTTCCTCACTGTCATCATCTGCCCTCCCCTAGTTGGGGGTCTCTGTCTCCATGGGCAATGTGGGAGGGGGAGGATGAGGCACAATGTCACTGAACACCTGGTTTCTCAATTAAGTCTTCAGGACTTGCAACTCAGATGTGTTGTTTTGCTGCATGGATACTAAGGCAACCTACTGGCTGCTGTTTCTGTGGGACTTGAAGAAGGTAAGGCATTCCTATGGATCCAGAAGTTAGTAAAGCACACACTTTGCCAGAAGCTTCTGCTTTTGCTAACAGTGGCTTTCCATGCTGCTGTAGCTCATCATGTCAAAATGTTTATCTGGAAGTTCTCCATGGCTAGCTAGCATGAGTTGGCCTGACTTTTTTTTTTTTTTTCTTTTTTAAAAATCTTTTTTTATCCTTTGAGATGGGAATCCACCCTTCTACTGCTGATTTGGCTGGCTGCACTAACCTCCCTGGGGAATTCGCCATCAGAGCGTGTGACTGAGCAGCAAGGTGGGCATAAGGCATGGTGGGCATGTTGGCTCCACACAGATGGAGGCTGAGGATTGAGTGAGCAAATGGTAAGGAGGAAGGTACATATAAACTGAAAAGACTTTTCAGTTTTACTCACTGTTTAAGAAGCACATAGCAAGTGCTATAAAAATACAGACGAGTAATGTGTAGCTGGTTGATCCTCCCCTGGCCTCAGCAGAGGCAGACGGAATTGGACCCATTTATCTGCTGGTTTTGGGGCTTGTTCAGGGTGAGTGTGGATACAAACTCTGCTGCTGCACAAGGATCATGACCTAGGGAGAGCTTGGACATGCTGTGCCCCCACATGTTTGTACCAGTTCCTAAAGTTTTCATGCAAGACATCTTAAATTGCTGCTGCCCTGTCTGTCGACTTTGTTCTTGTGGAATGGCAGGGGATTGACAGTGATTTGGATCCTGCTTTCTGAAATGCTTAGTTCAGGGCTTTAGTGGTGCAGTGATGTGGAGTAGCAGCAAGCAGCACACTCTGGAGCTTGGTTATTTAGGGGCCCGTGTTACAGATGTATGTAAACCCCTTTCTCCCCAGAGAGATGTCAAGGTGAAGTTAATTCCACTACCAATAAATGTTTGTTGTAATGTGTGAAGCAATAGCAGGAGAATGAGCCTACAGCATGTGCCTGTACATCACTTTAATTTGTAATCAACCTGGAATGATTTCTTGTTCATAGCTGTGTCTGTGTTATTTGCACGTGCTGTGCTACAGTGGATTCCACTTGCTTAAAATCCTTGTCAGGGAAGAAACATTTTTCTGGCTTTTATTTGCAATGAAAGCTGTTCCCTAGAGTCATGTCAGCTGCAGAAATCCAGACCCCAGCACAAGTGTCTGCATTAAAAACTGGGCTTTGGGCTCCATTAAAATCCTGTGACTGCACATGTCACAAACAGAGACAGGCAGTGCAGCAGCACAGGCACTTGAAAGATCCTGCTTTGAAACCAAGGGGCTTTTGAAACTGTGGGGCTTTTGAAACTGAGGTTGCAACCCTGGAGAAAAGAAACAGCTATCTCCTCTCTTTGCTTCTTCCAGCCTCTGTCAGCTTCTGACTTTAAATTTTCTCTGAAATTATGCACTTGTCTCTTGGTAATCTTCCCCCATATTTTAATTGGGGATGGCAGGTAAGGCATAAGGTCACAGAACTGGAAATGACCTTGTAAAACTGAGACAATGGAGCCAGAAAATGGCTCTCCAGCTAAAACTGGTGATAGCAACTGCCAAATTTTTGGGAATGTTTGCAAACTGGTGATTAGATCAAGCAAAATTACATAAAACTTTTGACCTTTGAATATAAACAGGGCTGGAGGACTCTGAGAGGGGAATGGCAGGGCTCCAGTAAGAGAGATGTGTATCATGACAGTGTAGTCCACACTGTGTAGGCAGCAAAGCATGCTGATGGGTTAGTGCTTATTTTCACATTTAAGAGAAAAGTACATGTCCTCTTTCTTTTTGTACAACATATTTCATGTGTTTATATGTGTGTGTATACGTGTCACCCCCATGCATAGGTGGGATGCATGCCCTTCATTGCCTCTAAGACAAGGGTTGGCTTGCTTGCTCTGGACAGTTTGTATAGATGGCACATTGCCAGGATGTAGGGATGCTTTTTATTTCTGTAGCAAGCCCTGTGGCCACCACTTGTTCAATATTAAGTCTGTTTTCCCTCAGCTCCTTCTGGAGGAGGGTTGGAGCAGTGTTTTGGTTGGTTTTGCTGCTCTGTTGTGGTATGGCAGCAGGTGTATTGGTTATTTAGGGATGCTCAGTCCAAGGGAACTTTTGAAGTGCAAGGGTTTAGGGTTTATGGTAAGGTCACAGATCCTGGGGGAATTAATTAATCAGATCAGCTGATGAGAAGTGCTGTCCCCTGCCCTGGCAGGTAAATGTGTGCTCTGCTTTTAAGTATGTGAGTAGTCCATGTTGAACCTGGATTAGAAACTGAGATTGCTTTTTGACAGTGTCAAAATAAATTAGAGAGCAATAATAAACCCCCAAGAAGAGATTAGGATTTAAGAAACTGAAGACTCTTACCTTGCTCATCCTCTGCTCTTTTTGACTATGGAGCAAAAAGAGAAAAGTGCTGAAGGCTGTTCAGATTTTCAGTGCAAAAGACTGATGTTTTGGTGAGATGAGCAGGAAATAATGGCCAGAGACTTGCAGGAGAGCACTGAGATTTGCATTGATTTTTTGAATCCCTGCTTAGTACTGCAGGTCATCCAAGATCTAAACTACAGCAAAGGGCATTTCAGAGACAGAGAAAGAGAGATCCCATAGGTGCAGAGTGCACTAATCTGGATGTAGCAAGCAGATTATGGGTGTTAAGGACTCTTATTGGTTGGTGTGGGACTGTGCATGCTGTTAGATGTGTGCTCTTAGGCAGAATGAACAATTTTCCCAAAGATTTTCCAAGGTGTTAATCTCAGTAACTGAGTAATGCTGTGTCAGTGCCAATAAACTTCTTGTAACACTTTGGCAGCCTGGGAAAGCTCTATTGCAATTCCCCCCTTCCCATCCTCATGGGCAAAGCAGAGGCTGGGGAATTGAGCCCCAAGGCTGTTGTGTTCCTACAGCAGGTGTTGGTGGGCTCATTGGAGATGGCAGACAGGACCCTGTGCCTGCAGACAGACCTTATGCTGTGGGGACACCCAGGAGGTGAGGGGGAGTCTGTGAAATTCATGGCTTAGGGATCTGACATAGTGTCCTAGAAAAACCCAGGGGCAAAGAAAAGGATAGAAGGCAGCTCTCCCAGGCCATGCTGAGCTGGTGCAAAGGGGTGCACTCCTTATTTGCCAGTCCCATTCCCTGCTTTGGCACCAGGTTTTGTTTGTGTTTTCTTCCAGCCCCTGAAGGAAGTGAAGGCAGACAACTCTTTGGCGTCTAGACCAACTATGGGAGCAGAGATATGTCCTGTTAGGAAATGTCCTTTTGGGTGTAAATGCATGATGAGGGCCAGCAGACACAATCCAGAAAGCAGCCTGGACTTGTACTTTCTGAAAGTCTGCATCACTGTCTCAGTCCAGGACACCTCATTTCCAAAAGCATTAAGAATTTCCATACAGCTTTAGACTGTCTCCAGATTCCTACCCACTCAATCTCTAATTAAATGTAAGAATTTCCACTTTATGATTAATCCTTCTTTTCAGGGCAAGTTGCAAAATAGTTGAAAAAGTAAGACTTATCTGTCTGCTGCTTTCCTTCTGCCTTTTTAGTTTGCAGATGAATGTAGGGTCATCTTCTATCATTCGTCTTCTTAGAACTTTTGCCAGTTTTAATTCTGTAAAATGCAATAGTCATTCCTCATACTTATCTGTAAATTGCATTGAATCTTGTTGCAGTCATATTAGGTGGTAATGATTTATATGCCTTCTAATAATTTATTTGATTATGCCAGCTATGTTCCATTTCTAAAGAATTATCAAGCTGATGCTCTTGCATAGGGAACAAAGAAATATTTTCCATAGTTCTTACTTTGCCTTTCTGCACTTTGGTGCAGTGCTGAATTTTTGGTTTATTAATACAGTGGTGTGTAAGGATGAGGCTGACAATTTATTGCAGGTATTTAATGTCATTAGACCCCAGGTTGCACAGGAGCTGCATATCCAGAGGTGGTTTCAGTGTGGTGAGTGTCAGTGCTTGGGTGTTTCTGCCTCGTGCTCATCCCCAGATCCTGCAAGTCTCTGATGGGAATGTCTGTGCTGGGCACAGATGGGGTTGATGGCTCTGAGCTCAGTGGGAATGTGAAGGACAAATAACACTGTCAGAAATCTCAGTGGCAAAATACTTTGGGTTTTCCTTTCCTTTTCCTTATGCCCCACAGTTCTGTGCCAAGCATGAGGAGCTCTCTCACCCCCCTCATCAACAAAGGGCTGGGTGCAGGGAAGTAACTAAGCACAGGTTTAACTTTAGGACTGGAATTGCTCCCATAGATTTCTGGGGCAATTGTTCTCTCAAAAAGAAATAAAAAGGAAATGGGGCTGCTTGGGGGGGACAGGGAGAGAAAAGTGAGTTAGACTAAAGAAAAGTGATTTTTCTATCTGATGTGTTTCATACACTGGAAACTTTCAATATTGCCTTTCCTGATGGACTGTCTACCCTGTCTGTTTTCTCTTCCTTTTGGAAATTTGTGCTTAACTCCTGGATAATATGCCTCCCACGCCAGCTGACAAAACACAAAGAAGCTTCAGCTCTAGGGGAAAACTCTTCTCTCCATGAAAAAAATGATGTAGTTTTTCTTTCCTTTTCCTTGACTTTCATATTTAGAGAAGCACAGGATGGAACAAAGTATTGCACAAGTGCAAATAATGTCCAACTTTTTTTTTTCCTCACTAAAATTTCTCTTTGAAAAACAGTAAGTTTCTTTCTGAATATGTTGGCATAAAATATCAGGTTTTGGCAGTGTTTGAATGCTGCTTTTTCTGTCATTTGAAAGTACTATGGTGCTGAGACATTGCACTTTTGAACAGGATGAAATATGGTTACTTCTTAGGAAAAGTGCTTGTGATTACTGCAGAAGCCAAATTGTTGTATTTTCCAGAGTTCAGAATACAGGCTGGTACTGTGTGTGTATGAGAAGTAGTACAATTCAAAGGGACAGAAATGATAGGTGGAAAACCAGGAAGATATTTTACCCAGTGCACAAGCAGCTGGAATCATGCAGAAAATCAAACAAGAAATTACTTCCTTGCAAGAAATTAAAGCATCCAAGCAATGAAATTAATAATCAAAGAGGTGTCTGATATCCCCTCCCTTCAGACTAGGTTTTTCTTCTGCTAAAGCACTTGAGTTTTTGGAGAATTTGAGTCCTGACCCTGTAAACTGCCTTGCCCCAGCTCTGCTCTTGAGGAGTTCAGCCCCTCTGATGCATTGAAGCTGAGGAGCCAGATCCACAGCCTAGATCACTGCATGTGCCCCTGGTTACAAAAATACACTCGTGTCTCCTTGTCAAAGTTTTTGTTTCTCTTTTCTTTAACTTATTTTTATTGCTTAGTATTTCTATTATTGCATTAATTCTACCATAGAGTGTTACTGGGATTGGGAATGAGTCTCCTTAACATCTCTGTTTGTGTGCTTTTCAACATTATTTGCTTTTTACCATTAGTGAAGACAGCTGTGTGCAGACAGAACATCTGGGGGCCTGCTGAACTGTAAAGCCTCCTGACATGGATGTTTAATTTGCACTGACACATTTTCACTTTTACTTTATACCTGCTTGCAGCCTTGCATGTCTTTTGGCTCTTTACTGTTTTACAGATGTCAGGTAGCAGGGAGCTGAAACAGAGCAATACCCTTGGTTTTCTGCAAAGCTGTGGTGTGTGAATAAGGAATTGTTCCCAAAATTGTTCCTGAGACTGCTGAGGATTGTTTGTGTTTAAACAGTCACTTGTTGTTTGCTGATACTTTCTTTTTGAGTGTTATTGTTTCATAATGGTCATTTGCACTTGTACAACCTCCTTGTCAAGAGAGTGGTGATGGTTTGCTAAGAGGCTGATTTCAACCAGATCTTTTCACAGACATGGTTATTAGGGAATGCAGCAATCTTCTGACAGATTTTCTACTCTATTAAGCAGCCACATCATCTCTGTGAATAAAAGTGCCTACTTTTACAAGAGTTGGCTTTGGTGTCTGGAGGCCATTTGGGTGCTTACAATCAGTGCTGAAAAGCAGCTGATTCTGCAGGTGGCAGTTCTCTGGCTATCCCCAGATGCTTTTTGATCTGCAAGCTCCATGTCTGGTACCTTTGTCTCCCCTGTGCAGAGGGGCAGTTCTGTTAGAAAGGCACAGTAACCCCAACCAATCTATGATTCTGTGCATCCCATGGTCTGTTCTGAACCTGTCAGATTTGTGCAAGCAAGGACTTGGTCCCCTGGTTCCAGGGCTGCCCAACAGGGCTCTGCTTTGGGCCTTTCCAATGGATGATTCTCTTTTGCCCACAATTTCCTCCTGAACTATTGCATTTGCCTGTGGACTAAATTCTTATTTCCTTGGGTCTGTAGTGACCCTTTAATGAGGGTCACTGATTTTCCCAGAGATGTGAAATATTTGTTTTCCACACATGTTGGCCTTTTGCTTATTCTTGAAGGCGTGATGTAGCTGAATTGCTTCACTGTCTGTTTCTGTTCTGTTGTTGATTAATCTGTTTTTCCACTAGGGCTCTGTTATGAGAGAAGATTAATATTACAGAGAAGATACTTGTTTGTTTCAAATATTTTGTTTCCTTTCTCTGCTGGGAATATTAGTATAAACACCGAGCAATCTGAATTTAAATAGCTAAAGTATTAGTCTTGCTGTTCCAGTTGCTTGTTATTACACTTGAGGATAAGGTTACAGCTGATTATACAAAATACCTGAGCCATAGGTTTTACATTCTCAATCAGCATATTATAGATGAACTATGCAAATCTGAGATAGCTTTTTTGTTTTTATAATTGAGAGAGGTTTTCCTTGGAGTACGCAAGACTCTTGAGAGAAGCTGAATTGCTTGTTTGTAATTCTGTTATAAGCTTTGCTGGTATTTATTTAACATGCAGTTTATTGCTACTGAATATTTTTCTTATGGCTTGCTGTCAAAACACTCAGAAGGTTGCTCCCAGTTTTGATGCCCTCTGCACAGTGGCTTGTTTGTTGGACCAATCTGAAGCATCCTCCACGAGCCTGACTCATGGGCAAGGCAGCAGTGCACTTATGTGAAGAAAATGTAAATTGTTATTGCCTGAGTGGGCCCCTTCAGCTCCCCACTTGACATTGAGGGTAATCAGCCAGCCCAGGGCCCAAAATGCAAACTGGCTTTGATTTCTCCAGCCCTTGTACTGAGCCCTTTGGGGCCATCCCAGACCCAAACTGCCCAATGCAGCAGATCCCTGGTCCTTGGCTTTGGAGAGTTGAGGTTGGGAGCTTGGGCTTGAGTCACTTCTACAGGTCTGGGCTGTCATGTCCCCTGTGTCAGCAGCATGGGCAGATTGGATTGCCCTGCTCTTGCCTTGGGGGTGGCAGTGCCTCACACGTGTTCTCCCTGTAAAGCTGTGCCAGCACCTTTACAGAGACATTGTATTTGACTGAGAGGCCCAGCACTGCTTCAGGCCCTGCAGCTTGGAAACCTGCTGAACTCACAGCTTGTTCTAGCTCAGGAGACTGAGCTCTGCCAGGGATGGGGGCTCATGCAAGCACCTGGCACAGTCAGGTGGCTGTTTGGGGACCCAGCTCCTAAGGAACACCTGGCTCCAACCTCATCATCTGCAGAAAATGGACTTGACCTGAGATTCTGCTGGGTTTTTACAGCCCGTTTCATGCATTCCTCTTCAGCTCTTCCTTGCAATGATTGCAAATAAAAGTGAAGCCATGCTTCACCTGGTTGAGATTCAAGTTAAATTCAGTTTCACGAGAAAAAGTTAAATATTAAATTCTCAATTTTAATAAAGCAAATGAAGCACTAATGCAGTAAGAAGTTGCAACTAATTTTTCTTTGCTGGCACCTGTGACCAGGGTTACTTTATGCTTGGCTGTGTTTGTTTGTCTAAACTCACAAGAGTTAGTTTGTCTATGGCTTTAGGGTAGACTCTCATGTTCATTAGCAGGAGAGCACTGCTGCTCCTGTCCCCTCTCTCAGCATTTTAGTAGAGGTTTTCTGCAGCTGGAGATTGCAGGCAGGATGGGAGAACTGCCCCTGCCACGGGGGTGTTGTGGGGGATGTTGGAGCAGCAGGACACATCTTGTGCCTCAGTTTATGCACAGGGATTCAGAGGCTGGAGAGCTCAACAGAGAGCTGGTGTAAAGCCCTTAGCTCTGGTTTGCTTGGGTTGTGTTCACCACAGTGAGTCTCAGTCCAGCCCACTCAGCCATGCTCTCTGTTTGTTTTAGTGTTTGCAGAGTCGGCCTTTGGGGCATGAACTCCAGAGGAGATTTCTGTCTGTTTACCAAAATGGAAATAGCCTAGCTTGGGAGTGGGCTGCAATCCCTTCAGAAAACTCATCTGTAATATATTTCCTGTAATCACAACTTAAAAACAAACACACGTTTCCACAATGTTCTTCAGTTTTTCACCTTGGTATTTCTCACACAGGCATTAATCATCCACTTCTCCTCTTAAGTACAGAACTCAAAGCATTGCAGTAAAGAACTGTCTTCTCATGCCTGATGAAAAAGATGAGTGGATTTTACAGTGAAATTCCCCTTGCTCTGGGGAGCAGGGATCATGCCAAAACAATGTTCACTGACCTGTGTGACACAGGTGCTGTCTGTGTCAGGATTTTGGTGGAGTTAACCCCTGATCATTCACTTTGCAGAACATCCATCTTCCACTGCAAAGCCACAATGCTGGCTTTAAGGTTGTTAAAACCTAGTCTGGCTTGGTAATCATTAGATTTTCAAGTATGTGCTGTATTGGTTGTGCAGGAATTTTGAGGTGCCTGTTGTTTGCAATTTGGGGCTTATCCCAGGGAGCCTTAGCACTGGGTGGTTTAGTCCAACTTGTGGCTATGAAATACAGGTTCCTGTATTTCCTGTCAAAAAGAGATGTCTAAATATTATTCCCTTCCCTTTGGAACTGACTGGGTGAGTTGTTCCTTGGGGTGGGTACTAATTCATTTCACATCACTGACATAAATTTTGTGCTGATTTTCCATCCTAAACTCTTCATTCTTTGATCTTTTTCTTTGCCTGAACTGCTTCCTTTTCTTCTGATTCTTCCTACTGGCTTTTTGGCTGGAAAGAATGTACTTAGTAAATTCTGATTCACTATTAAAGCTGTTCAGTCTCAGGGTGTGCCCAGGTAGTTACCCAGTGCCTTGTTCCATCATTTGTGCTGCTTGTTCTTCACCCACTTCACCCCTTCCACCATGATCTGCCTTCCTGCCCACGGGGTGAGCCCTCAGCAGCAAGCTGGACTTGAACTTTGGCCTTCTGTGCAGTCCTGGGCTCAGGCATGAGGGCTTGGAAAGGGGAGGCTCTTTCTGATGGGCATGAATTCTCTGTCTGAGCAGGCTGTGGAGATCCAAAATCCTGAGGAGGCTGAAGCAGGGTTTGTTTTCTGTACCTCATGTGTTGCCACAAGCAACCTTGGTGTGTCATAAAGTGAGATCTGTTCTTGTTTGGATTTTAACCTGCCCTGGTCAGCTCTAGCTACAGAGGGGTCAAGCACAGAACACAGTCTGTGGCTGCTGGAGCACCTTTGGGCTCCTGGGCAGCCTCCCTGTGTTTCGGCTGGAAGCTTCATATGTCCAACAAAAACATTGCTAAATAGACATTTCAAGGTAGCAGATTTGTTGTGATTGTGGGGGGAAGGTAGAAGTGATCTTAAATTTGCAAAAATCTTTGACTGCAGTAAATCTGTGTTACCAGGATGCTAAAAAATTTAACATGAAAACAACAGGCTGGCAGCCTGCAGTACTGCAGACTTAAAAATTAAAATGCCACCATGTTTAATGGAGCTCCCAAAAGTAAGGATAAAAATGTAATTACTTCTGATGAGACACATATTCTATTAAGTAAAGTATATGGTAACTCTTAGTCGGCTTTGGTTACCTAGGTAATTTAAAATTAGTTCTATTTCTTAAAGCTCAATTTGAAAATTAATTCAAGATTATATATAGTTAATATTTGCAGGATAAACAGACAATTAAAAAATTTAAGTTGATTGTGAACAAACTCAAATCCTTAGAGTGATTATGGTCATGCTGCTGTTTGAGGTCAGTTTAACTCAGGCTTGACATTGAGACCTCAGTTCCAAAAAGCTGTTAGGTGACTGGGCACAAGTGTTTATGCAGTTTTTAATCTCTTGTGTGGCCTGACTGCACTCACACTTTGACTCCATAGGTGCATAAGTACAACAGGAACAGTTTGTTTTCAGGTTTAACACAATTTAATGAACACAATAAACCTCTTACTTTCCTACTGCATTTCAGACTGTTAGTTTTGAGAAGACACACATCTCGTTTGTACAAAAGAACCCATATTACAAAATGACCAGTCAGCTGCCATGATGGAAACAAAATAAAGAAGAGTTTTCCATAATTTGTTTGAGTTAGGATTCCACAATTTCCCCAGACTTTTCTCCTCTATATGCATGGTTTAAAAAATCACAACACCCAAAGGGCTGAAAAACACAGAAAGAAAGTAAACATGCAACATTATTTCTGGCAAGTCTTTTTAAAACAGAGAAGTCTGATGTGAGGTAAAGCAGGATCAGACATGCTAAGCAAATTTCAGTTGACAAATGTAATTCACTGAAGCTGTGTCTGGAACAGGAATGAACTTGGCCAGACGATTGCACTCCATTTAATAGAAAATAATGAATATTGATTAAATCTGTGGCAGGTGTCACTGCACCCTGCAGCAGTAGCCAGAGGAGGTGGAGGTGCAATAGGGTACATAGCAGGTGGTCCTGCCTTCCTGCTGTATTGGCCTCATGGTGCTGCTCTGCCCCAGGGCTCAAACCAGGGCTTGGTGTGAATCTGGGGCTCCCTGGGGTTTGGGCTGGGAAATGGGCACACTGGGGCCATCTCTGTGACTGAGGAGGGGGGTCACTGTTAAAGGCTGGGTTTTGCTCTGAGTGTTAGAAATGAGGGGATTAATGTTTGGGCTGTCTGTATAAATGGGAAGAAATACCTTATGGAAAGACTGGAGTGCGTATAGTTTGGTAGCTCTTGGACATCTCAACAGAGGTTGACTTTCTAATGGACTTGGGCATTAGTAAGAGGAACCTATATATGTCTGCTATGGAACTGCTGAGCATGGAATATTTATTGTTAGCTGAGCTATAATCAGAGCTATGGCGAGTTTAAAAATAGTATGGCCTGCTGGGAGAAAAAGGTAAGAGTATGTATTAATACATAGTATTTATACTCACAGCATGCTTTTCTTCTGGGAGGTGAGTTTTAATTATAGTGCATTACACACATGGAACAGATTTTGGAGACACCTGCATGGCTCTCAGGATGAGGCACAGAGTGGCATGTCTGGGGGAATGCTTGGGAAGGTGTGGGAAAGCCAGCAGGGGCTGTAGGCAAGGAAGGGGCAGTGGGTCCCTGCAAGACATTTCTTGTGCTTTAATGGAGTGGGATTTAAATTTAGAACTCGTATGTGACCCAATGTCAAGTCAGAAATGTGTGGTTGAAAGTGTATAATCAGCTCCAAGTGGTTGCCTTGTAAATCTCAGGAGTGGAAACTGGCCTCGGGCTAGCAGCCGTCTCTGCAGCATCTCTGCTTGAGTGAACTTTAATCTTACTCTTTATCAAGAAAAGCAGTGAGAAAAAGAGGGGAAGAACGATGAACAGAGTGTGAGTTGCCCAAAATAGGCTTTGTATGGATAAAGGTGATTTTACTGGAGACTTTGCAAAGAGTTCTGTGTGCCCTTAAAGAAAAGCAAAGTCCTGTTACGGAGTGTAACTAGAGAGGAAGGGCCAAGAGAAGCTCAGAGAAATGCTCTCGTTCTTACTTTGGGAGCTGCTTCTGACTTTACTGGGTTGAATGTGTGCACAGCACTTCCAAAAATGAGGTGATGTCAAACTGGGAATTCTACAGTCTGGGGCCAGTCTGCAAAACACTCTACTCTGTTCAGGACTTTGTTTGCTGAAGCTGCTGCCAAATTGAGCATCTCCCTGAGCACCCGCAGTGATGCTGATGACCAGTGGGCTGTGAGCATTCAGAGCTGTCAGGAAAGGAGTAAGGGCAATTAAACAATCTCTGAAATTTTGAGCTGCTCCTGGCTAGGGAGCTTTTTTTTGTGACATTTATATGTGAAGTCTTCATTATGAAAAGAGGTTATCAATATTGTGAAACTTGGAAAACCTCATCAGCTCTGCCTTGATTATTTGTGGGTATATTGTAGTCTGCCATGCTTGAGACTAGAGAATATTTTGAGCCAGCGGTTTTTCACAAGTCTCAAGACAATGTGAAATAAAGAAGATATTAGTGACAAATGGAAGTTTTGTCTCAGGCCAGTTTAGAGTCCTGGGAACTATGTGTTTTGGAACAATGTGCTATTGATTTCAGGAGAAGATGCTTCATTTTGTAGGTGCTAAGCATAGACTTATTCAAAGGAAAAAGTTCAGTGTCAGTGAACCAAACAAGATCTGAAACTCAATTTAGTCTTGAATGAGTAAGTTACTTTTTATAGTTGTGGTCTGGAAATCTAGCTTTTTATAATTTTCATGGGTTTAATATTTGAAATTTAGCAGACTACAGCTTTTGCACGTGTTCATATGTTGACAGCAAACATAAACATTTATATGAAGTAACACTGAAAATCTGTCTTCTTCACACATTGGAAGGTGTCTGACTCCATTCTATTTTCCCTGAAGGAATATCAAAATATTTTTTTTAAGGAACATGGATATAGAAATAGTGGTTAGTGAGTATTCACTTTATGTAGATCTACTAGAAAAACTTCATTTTCCATTTTTCCAGGAAAACATGGGTGACATAATCCCACTATTTGCACACATACATTGTTTGTGGCCTAGAACCTAAGCATGAAAGTAAGTAGCTCTGTCTGCTCAGCTTTTTAAAGAGAGCATAGCTTGTAATATTCACTCAGAGAATTACAATCTCATCAGTGCTGTAATCTCTCCCTGTGTGGGTTTTTTTCCTTACATAATGTATAATTGTTTTTTCTTCAAATCAGCAAAGTACTTGAGAAGGAAGAATGTACTGAGACTTTCTAAACAGTGGCAATTGTCTGCCTACCTTGCCTGGTAGTTTCAGTTGAGTCATGGCATGAGCAGTGCTGGTAGGAGAAACCTCTGTACTCCACATAAACTTATACACAAGCTCCATCGTGTCTTTGCTGTGCATTTTCACACCCTTGAACAGTAAAAGAAAACTGGCACAAAATCAACTATAAACTGTGAAACCCCAAAGTATCAGGAAGGAATATGCATGAGTTATTTTTGAAGCATTTGGCACCACCTCTTTTGTTAGGGGAAGGGTACTTGTGAGCTTATGAGAAGTGCTCTGATGGATGCTGAAGCCTGCCATAAAGCTCTTTTTGTTCAAAAAGAAATCTTGGCTAATGTAAACTATTGGAAGAAGAGTTTATAAATTAACAGAGCTTTATCTGTCTTCTGATCTCAGAGGCCTTCCTTTCTCTCCAATCCTGGCTATTTACAAAATTTTCTTGCATTGAAACTAGGTGAGGGATTACAAAAAGCTTTTTTTCCCCCCTTGACATTTATATTGGAGGAGAAAACTATTAAATTCTCTGTATCTTAAAGCTAATTAGATCTAGTAATGATCTAGTAATGTTTATTCCTGTATGCTGTCTCTCTTATAACTATGAAAATTACATAAGAGTAGTGGCATCTGTCTGGGAGTATTGCAGACTGAGAGACATGGCCTTAAAGTTGAGGTCTGCTGGAGCCGTGGATGCAGTTGGATCTGTGTAGCTCCAGTGCCAGAGCCAAACTGTCCCATGGCTCTTGGCTCACAAACAGGCAGGGTTTGGTGCCCGCAGGAGGAGCCAGCACTGTCACTGAATCCAAAATATCAGCTGCCTGTGTTGGGGTGAGCCATCTTCATATCCAGGTCAAGTGTAAAGTCTGGAAAAATGTTGCTCATATAATGAGCAGAGTTTTTAAAAGTCTCCCAACTTACAGTGCTGTGCATTGCTGGGGCTCTTCACTCCTTTAGCTGTGTGGGGCTGCCTGAAGGTATTCCTGAGCTCCTTGTGGGAGTGGGGGAAGAAAAAAATATATATGGTATTGTGGGGTCAATGTGTGTGACTGTAACAGACCACCAGGCTTTGATCTTTGGAATTCCACATTTATAAGGGGAGGTAGTGAATCAGAGAGCTCTCTTGGTTTGAAAGACAGGCATCTGCTAAGGAAGGCAGGAGCCTCCCTTGGAATGGAAGATATGACCCCCTGGCCTCTGAATTATTATAATTTTGAAATTAAGGGGGCTTTCAGGCAAAGATATGAGAAAAGGAGTAACACTTCTTTACCAGTGTGTGTGTGTGTGTAACGAGGCAAACAACAACAATGGTAACAACAACAAACAAAGAGCAGAAAACCCCAAAGTCTCTTCCCACTTTCCCCTCGGTGCAGTTCTGGGCGTGGCCAGCAGGGGCGCTGCTGGCTCCCGGCCGGGCAGGGGTGATTGCCCCGTGCCTGCAGGGGGCGCTGTGGCGCCAGCTTGGCCATCTTCCCCCTCACGGTCAATGGCGGTGCAGCCGAGGGAACGGGATGGGGAAAGGGCCTCCTTTATGAACCCCCAGTGGCAGCAGATTCTATTGCCCCCTCTGCATGGCGAAAGGAGCTGTAGCAGAAAGCTCAGGAGAAGCAAGGTGGAATGGCAGGGCCTCCTGGTAGGCAGAGGGAGGAAAGCTACAGTGAGACACAAAGCCGCGGCAATGGCGGAGGTGTTGGGCCGTTGCAGCCTCGCTCCTCAATGCAGGACAGAAAAAGGCTCTTGGGGATGTTCTCTCTGGCTGATCCCTGGGTCTGGGCTGTGTGGAGGGTGGGAGCAGCTCCCTGGTGGGAAATGAGGTCAGTCCCAGGCCTTGGTGGGGCATGCGTTGGCTCTGGGCTTCCCAACAGCGGCAAGAGGAGCCCAGCTGGCAAGCTCAGTCACCATGCCCAAGCAAACGAAAAAAAGCAAAAAGAAGCAGGTAAAGCCCACAGAACCAGTAGGATCCCTGGTAGGAGATACCAGCCATGTGTCCAGTAAAACTGCCCCCCAAAAGAGAGGGGCTGCCTCTCATCCCTCCCCAATTCCCCCTGGAAACCCCGGCCCGGCTCCCGTTCATCACGGCAGCCCCGGAGCCAGGGAGTGTGGGGATAGGGCAGGCAACACCCCTGGGCACCAAACTAAACAAAACAGGTCAAAACCCCCCCAAAGTGAGATGGGATAATAAACCATGCCCAAGACAAGAACCCAGATACTTCTTTTACTCAGTGAATGGGAAATGAAGCTGCCACTTTGAGTGAGTTTATTTTAAAGCTGAAAGCTTTGAAGGTCAGCCCCAGTGGAGTGACATTTTTGCCAAGGGCAGGAGAAAAGAGATCATTCTGTGAGTGAAGTAGGGAGTGTTGTGACCTTAATGGAGTCATAAAAGTTGAACAAGACACAATGGAAGTGAGTTCCCATATCCAAGGAAAGGGTTTATATTAAATCAAGGACAAAACAAGCAGTGAAGAAAGAAGTGTGAATGCTTCCCTCTTCTTTTTTTTTTTCCTCATGAAAAGCAGTTTTGCAATTGACTTACTTTTTTTTTCAGAATTAGTTCCTGTTTGGTAACCATCCTTAAAATAAGCTCTAACTCCAGATACTCTACATCCTACAATCTTGTGTGATGTTGGCTGCTTCAAGTGTGCTGAAATTTCTCTGGAGGAGGGCAGTGGGGCAGATCACAACTAAAACAGTGTGACAAGAGGAGCAATGCTCTGATGGCCAGAATCTCCAGACTGAGATGTCTTCTTTTAAAAATATTTTAGATTTATACCTTGGATATAGGACCTGTAGAGCACTGCTCGTGTTAAGTGCTCTGAAAATGCAAACATCACACAGAACGGTATCATTTCATGGTGAAAACACATTGCATGTGCTTGAAACATCTTGATTGCTTGGGCACAGGTAGAATCTCCCTTAATTCCACCTGCTTTAGCACAGTCAAATTTATTTAAGGTGTCTTATTTGCAATTTCTTTTCTAATAAGGAGAATGAAAAATTTCTTAACTCTTACCCAATTTAATTTTTGCTTCCAGCTAAAACATAAGCTTTCCAGACACATTGCTTCGTGCTTTGAAGGCACAGGTGTGTCTTTTTTCCAGCTTTAAAAAAATTCCAAATTGTTGTTTGTATTTCAGTTCTTTAATACAAGCTCTCCACGGAGGGCCATGGGAGATGTGGGAAACATGGATTATGATGAAAGATTTAACTCATCTCCCTACTGTAGATCAGTGCACCATCTATTGATACTCCTACTGGTCTACAGGAAGAAGCAGAATGACTTTGATAGACTTACCAATCTTCTTAGTTCAGCTTAAACCCTGTTCCATGTACCCTAAGCCACATTTCTCTCACAAGCACTACTTGCTTTCAGGGTTTTACCTGTTACCTCTTTGTGTAGCAGTGCATTGGTTTGTGTTTTCTCTCTGTGGGACTCCTTCTAACAGGATGAGCAAACCCAGCATAATTTAATATATATGCTTGAGAATGTGACAAGCTGCCTTCAAAGTTGCACCCACTAGTTGAATGGCTTTCCATGATACCCATAGCCATCTTTTCTAATTGTAATTGATGTTTGGAAAGGACTGTATTGGTTTGTAGATCTAATGATCTTTTAAAAAAGCAAAAGAATATTATCAGAAATATAAAAGCATTGCAGGGAAGAGAATAATGCTTTGTCTCTATTCAGAAGTAGGAGACTGCAATTTTGGGTATGCAGAGCACCTCAAGAGCCTCAGACAGTTAATAAAACATCTGGGAAATGGGAAAAGCTCAGAATCCATTTGCAGGAATCTGATTGGGTCGGATGTGAGAGCTGCAGTATTTCTTTGTCCCACTATTATGGGACCTCTGCGGAGGTGACTGAAGAACTTGGAGTTGGCAGACTGGATTCTGAGGATGGCAATGTCTTCCTGTCTGTGTCCAGCAAAGCCTGCTTAAACACTAAATTAGGTGAAATGGTTGGTTGTATTTGCTGTTATCTCTTGGCTGATTGTAAAACAGGCCATATGAAGTCATGTAGATCTTGGAAAGTACTTGCTTGTGCTTTCTTTATCATTTAAGGAGAAAGGTCTTGTGCCTTCTCATAATCAGGCTGTTTGAGTGTGAAAAATGTACCTTCAGTAGTCTACTAATAGCTTGTTCTGTTCTTAATAGTCCTTTAATCTTTGCTTCTTGTAGGATTAATGATTAAAACTCTCTTCATGCTCCTGACTCCAGCTGATGTGAGGCATTGCCTTTGTGTTTCACCCAGCCACTGTGCATGTCCTCCCACTCACACACTGCTGCAAGTTGAGAGCAGCCTGTTTTGGGGAATTTTGGACACAGGGGGATAGGCACACGCTGTCTCCATATTGCTTCCTTGCTGCCTGCTGAGACTCGTTGCTTTCAGGGCTGTACAAAAACCTGGTTTCACATGCTCTGCTCTGGGTGCAGCTTTCCATTGTCTAACAGCAGAGCAAGGACAGCACATGAGATTTTTCTATGCTGAAAATAATTTTAATTGATTGTAATTGCAGAAGTAGAGGGCTTGGGAGGTGGAAGGCTCACTGGTAATTGGTGACTGTGCTACAGTAATAACCTGGCATGAAGTTCCTGGAAAAACAGGAAAGTGTGAGCTGTGGGGAAAAAAAAAACTATCAGTGCTTTGGTGTGTTATGGGAAATATTACTCACAAAACCATCTGGACTATAGAGAATTGAGTTTCAAAGATCAGATTCTGGCACTGGGCAAATGTGAATCCCCATTCTTGTGAGAACACCTGTGTGAATCTCCCTGAGAATGATGTAAACATCCTGCTGAAATGGAGGGAGGTCATGTTAGCCTACATGTGAGGGATTTGAAGGTCTCTAGGAGGTGATTCCTCTCTGTTAGAGCTGTGTGCTGCCCACGTTAGGCTGTTGTTCTGAGAGTGTTTCTCACACGGTGCCTGCTTTAGGACACTCGCAGGAGTTCAGACATCCCAGTATGTGCTTTGAAAAGAGCCATAAACCCAGCTGCTCGCTGCTGACGCATGTAACCTTGCACAAGAAACGCTCACAGGGGAAAGTCAAAGAACTTAAAGGGAAGTTATGTCCCAGCTCAGCTTTAGAAGCATTAGACAGCTTTCTTCTTCTTTATCAAAGAGTGATAATCAACTTTCTTCTTAGTGACAGAAGTAGCTGTAAAATAGTTCTTTTCTCTCCCACCCTGCCTTTTTTCTTGCGAGTTTCTTTAAAGTTTGTTTTCCTTGTATGTACACAACTGCTTCACTGTGTGACTTGATGGAGAGACTCTTTCCTAAAATAACCATTAAAAAAAAGTCTGTAAAGCTTTTGTTGTCATACACAGAACTGCACTTGCTTATTATTTTAATATTTAGCTAAAATTCTGGGGTTTTTGTTTTGAAATAGTTCATCCAATTAGGATATAGGATAAGGGAATGCAATGTTAAAAATAAAATATAACTCTGGGAGGTTATTAATTCTTGCAAAGAAACAAATTTTGTTGGAGTGTTAATTTTTTCAGTGCATTGGGAAATGATACCAAAGAGAGAAATGCAGGGTGCAGCAGCTTCTTGTCTAGATCAAGCTTGGGTAATTTTCTTGAGGCTGAGAACCAGCCTATAGATTAGTAGTCTAATGTTGTGACCAAAGTGTCAGTGCAGAATCACTGACAATGATTTCCTGCAGCCCTTCTTTAAGAGGTGATGGGGGACAAGTTGGATATCCCAAGAAGAGCCAGTGTGGTCTAAGTCTGTATCAGTCAGTTTTGACTGCTGATGTTTTCTCAGTCCAAGTATGTTTTTTGTTCACCAGCCAAACATTTTGTATTACTGTTTTTATTGTTGACAGTGTTTTATCTATGTCTTTATCTGATATGACCCCAGGTAGTTTTGTTTGCTCTGGCACATTAACTGGTGTGAATTTTTGTGCAGCAGTTCTTCATCTATTTTGACATGTGTATCTGTCATTTTTATCAATTTTTGCCAAGACCAGACTGGTAGACTCTTCATCACAGTATTTGTTCTGGAATAGTCTGTGTGACCCCCTTCACATGAATTCTCTTTCTTGGTGGCTGAAAAGCCCTGTGTTTTCTGAAAAGGAAGATTTCATTTATTTATATGCTGATGGAACAATTTTTTAAAATTCTGGCAATAGTCAGTCACTTGTTAATTGTTTTCATTGCATTCCATGGCAAATACCCTGACTGGTATCATAAACTTGGCCGAGTGCTGGGCAGACTGAGAGAACCTCTGCTGCTGTATGCAGGAAAAGTAGAAAAAAGCAACCCAGACCCGGAGATCCAGAGAGGTGCAGCTGGTTTTGCCCATGATGACATAGGGAGGCTATCTGAGCTGGGAGTGGCATGGAGGTTTCTGACTTTAGGCTCAAAGTATTGCTTTTGTTCATTGCTCAGCCGTCCTGATCTCAGAAACCAGCTCATTCTCCCACAAGACATCATTCTGATTTTGGTTATGAAAGGGTCTGTTAAATTTTTTAAACTGTTCTGGTGTTCTCCACTATAAGCTTTTCTGCTTCAGTAAGCCCAAACTTTCCTATCTTTGTTTCTGTTAAAGCTGACTGAAAAATATGTGTGGATGAGGAGTTGGCACAGGCCAGCCAGATTTGCTTTTAAGGGCACATTTCATGACTTGATCTTTTTACTCCATTCAGAGTTTCTTTTATTCAGTCCTTCAGAGACAACAAATCTCTCTAATTTTTCACATCCTCAGTGGAAGGAATTAAGCAGTCTGAGGCTCTGTCTGCTGGATTTACTGCTGATCTACTGGAAAAAATATTCTCTGTTTCTCGCAGGTTTATAAAGATGCCATTGGTATGATTTCTGTTAGGTCCTGGGCATTAATGACTGGGAGTCTGATGAAGTGGAGACTGACTTTACCCTTGTAATCTGCTTCCAACATTTGTTGTGTCCTTCAGTACTGGGCACTGGGAATAATCAGGCTAATGATCCTGCTCTTGCATTTGGGCTTCTCCAGCATGTTTGAAGGTTTTGTTCCACCAGCAGTACCAGCTTTGCTGCTCTGCCTGCAAGAAGGCACCTGTTTGCTTTGTTAGTTGTGCTGCTCTTGGAAGGGAAGAGGGGTAACAATGTGAGACTTTCTTACCTTGTACAGCCCCACTGTGCTCCTCGTTCATCCCTCCCTCACCTGCTGCCTGCATCCTTTGGTCTGGAGCTGCTTAGGATTTGTTTCATGTCAATCTTCCTCTGTTGCTTTTCCTCTGAGAGCACGCTGAAAGAATAATGGGAGTGTTGGAGAAATAAAAAGCAATCTGGGAACAGAGATTGGGGGTAAACGAAAGGTTGTAGATGAGAGAGGGGAGATGTAGCAGGACACAGCACAAACAGATTCCAAAAGTTTCTTTTTCTGCGTAACACATTTAAACCTGTGAAGTTTGCCACAACTCTAATCTCAGTCAGGTACTTGAGTCATATGGACAAACTTTATGAGTTTGTGTGAGAAGAGTCTTTCCCTTTTTCTTCTAAGTTATTATTTAGAGAGTCCTAATGAGCCATGATTGTGCTTTAGGCTAATGGCTGTCCAAGGGATTAAAAATCGGGGGGAACAATTATTTGAGTGCATTATTGCTTTATCTTCATTACTGCCAAAATCTGAAGGGTACTATTACTGCGAGCTGACTATAATAAGTTGCATCTGATTTTCTTTTAATTAGTGAATTGTTACCTCCTGAAATACTGGTTAATGCCAATTAGGAAACTGTTGTGTGATAGGTCTGATGTAGTTCTGGTAAAATCCCTCACTGTCTGAATAAAGGGAGGGGGAAAAAAAAGAGTAAGTTAACAAGTTTTTTCTTGATGTTTTTGACTTCCTACCACACTTCTTTGTTTAATAAGTGTACAAAGGGATTCAAATTCCGTGGCTGCTGTTGAAGGTTACTTTGGGATAGTTCTGTTCCCTAGCCCTCAATAATTCTTCCTGTTCAAAAGGGTGTGGGGTTTATGAGTCTGACTGTTGTGTTAAGCAAAGTTGTAGGCAATGTGGAACACTGGAGTTTCTATGTCAGTCCTGATGACAGCCTTCAAAGCCCCAGAAAGTGATGAAGGGATAAATCCTCACAGGGATTGGCTTCTTCATGCTGAAAGAAAAATTCACATGTTGTCTCTGGGTGTACTTGACACATCTGGTGAGATTTTTTTTCAACACTGAACATGGCGTTTATGGTTGATGACCTTTTGGGTCAGTAAACAGGAGGTGAAAAACAGGGCTTCTGGAGCTAAATGCAGTAACTTCAGTAAGTAAAAATAAGATACTTGACCCTAGCAGAGTGATCTTTCTACTTTAGAAACAGCAGGCCTTCTAATACATGGCAGTAGCTTATGTAATAATCAGTGAAAATAGTAAAACATACATAAATTAAAAAAAAATTGTCATGCCATTGTCATAATTTTTACATATAATTTGAAAGGCAAATTATGTTCTATAGTAATTTCCTCTGTTCTCTGCAGCTTTCATTGTTGGCTGTCAGCAAATGGCTCATTAAGAGCTAATATTAAATTCGCTAGTGTGTAAAAGGAATGGGCCCCTGAGCCACTGATTAAAAAGCAAGGTAGAGAAGGCCAAAGCATTTAACTGGAGGCATGAGAGCTGTTAATCCTTTTGTTTTTTTCCAGTCAACAAATTGCTGTTAAATGAAAGAGGGAGAAAGACTGTGCTTTTTCAGAATGTAAAAGGTTTGTGAAGAAATCCTTCAGGCCTCCTGCCTTGCCCCTTGTGAAGGCAGAATAATTCACTGGGAGGGGACAGTTATGACACACCAGAAGTGCTTCAAGTATTGCAGAATGTAAATATGAAGGTTTGAAAATGAGGAAATGACAGATAATGCACACTTGTGACTGTGTGTGTGTGACTCCTAGCAATTTTTTGGTACTGACAATAATGTTTTGAGGAACATTTAACAGCATCTCCTGAATTGCTTTTTGGGACAACTGGCAGTCAGAAAAAGTGGCAAGATGTTTTCCATCTCTTGATTCAGCCCTCCTTGATGACATTGTATTTTGTTGTGAAAGGATGAAAGCACTTTCCCAAGTTCATGGCTGTGCAGGAGGAAGGTGCAGTCACTCTGGTTACTCCAGAAAAAGCCTTTTGAGCATTACTTTGATAAATGTCCAGTGTGGTAAAAGGCTCCTGCAAGGCTAAGGCTTGTCCCCATCCTGGTTCAGTTGTGGCTTGCACCATTCTTGGCTGTGTTGTGTGTTGTTTGCTGTGACTTTTCTGTGTGTTGACCATGGTTGGGGCAAGGGATTTCTACTCTGAGCACTACAGTCTAGTGTCTGGCACAATGGTGTCAGCCATAGTTTAGCCTCTAAGCTTTAAGTCCATAAAGTTTTAAGTACTAATGTGTACTAGCATAAGGGATTGAACAAAAATAGATGTGTGGAGAAATGAAGAGAACCTGTTCTCAGGGGTTTTAACAAGGGAGCACAGAAAGGGCATCCTTAAAACAATGACTGTGACAAATAAACATGCATGCATGAAGTGTTCAGCAAAAAATGAGCCTTGGAGCATGGGAAGGAGATCCATTGAATAGTTCAACTCTGCAAACTGTTTTGATTAAAAAAAAAAAAAGGAAAACGGTGAGAGAGAGGGAACATATAAATATATAATGGCTATAAATCACTGGGTTATTCAATTATTCATATCCATACAAACCCCCTGCATTTATTCTGAGAGAAAAAACCAAAAAGGATTATTTCTCTTAGTTGTTTTTTATTATAAGCAATAGAGAAACAGTGATAAGTGATCTTTGTTGTTTCACAGCATTTGTAGTGTTCATTTATTTTGAGTGCATTACTGAGTCAGTTCACTGGCAAAATTTTTTAAACAATGGCATTGACCTTTCAGCAAATGGCTCAGAATAATGGTGGGAAACAATTTTTCTTTTCAACTCATGTATTCCTGGTGGACAGACACATGCTCTGTAACCTTGAGGACATGTCAGAAGTTCTCCCTTCCTTCTGTGGATGCCTTGCAGTAGTGTCATGGGTAGGGATTATTCAGTGAATAACTACAAATAAAAATAAGAGGAAGCCTGCTAGCATTCTTGCTGAAAACTTGAGATTAATTAGATAAATATTTCGGTATGAATTATTTCCTTAAATCCTTGTAATGGGACAATATTTCCTGCCGCTGTCGTTTGATTGACCTCAGGGAAGGTGAATCCCTGCAATGGAAAACTTGGCCTGTGATTTCTTTATAATACAGTATTGGCTCTCATTTACTATCCATTTTTTATCCCGTTAATCCCAAATTAAATGCCTGGCAGTAGCCATTATATGGCAGTGGATGACTTGCCAAGTCTGAGAGTGTGTGCACTGCCAGCTGTCGTGGTGCCCAGCTGACCCTGGTGCTCTGAGAGCATGCAGCTTCAGCAGTGGTGCCATCTCTGCAGAGAGGAGTCTGCTGGGAACCCTCAAGGATCCCCACAATGTTTAATTATTACTGGTACCCCTCAGCTGATGATTCCTTGTCCTCCAGGCTTTGGTGGAGCTCCTTGTCTCCTCATGCTGGAGCAGTTGAGTAATGTTTGCCATGTTGAAATGTCTCTCTGCCTACAAGGGGAACAGGGCTTGGTACATGCCCTGAGCAGGAGAGCACCCGTTCTGTGTATCTTTGCTTTTGCATTAACAGGATCTTTAATGCTATTTAATGTGGCAATCTGTTTATGAATTATGTAGCTCTACATTTCACACACTCTGGTATAGTATCTGAATTTTAGTCAGCCCTTTCTAACTGCTGCTACAGATTTTGGTGTTGCAACAAATACCTCTAGCTCCTTTTATAAGTAGGATCAAGTCTTCATCGAAATCTGAGACACATTTTACCCTCTTTGTTTCACTCATCGAAATACTTGATGACCTCTGCTAAGAGAATATCGTGCTGAGCTAAAGTATTTTTGATTTTGAAGTGGCATTTTGTTAAGAGTTCTTTCTCTGGCTTCCTGGGGAAACAGCCTTTCTCATTACTGTCACTTCAATGTCTTTATATGCCTACTTACAGCTTCTTATATTTACTTTTGAGTAATCAACGACTGAGCTGTATCATTGGAGTATTGTTAACAGGCACAAAGGGGGCTGACTCAGAAATTTTTGAGGTCAGGTCAACTCTTTTAGTTGATCTTTGTGAACCTTGTGTAAGATTGATAGTAGTGGAAGCACACTAAGTAACTCCCTGTCCACACTGCTGTCGGTCTGAATGCTGAATCTCTTTGATTATGGTTGAATCCTGTCAAGTTTTCTGGGAGAAATTACGGTAATGGCCTTTGCAGCTTGGGAGGAATACTTCAGAATTTGTAACTAAGTCATTACTCTGGGAAACCTGCTGCTTTGAACCTTTCTGTGCAGCCCTTCCCTGATGCCATGAAACTGTCTCCAGTTGATACTTAACTTGGGTTGCAAACTCTTATTCATTGCTCAGTGAAAACAGCCCAGAGACTAAATATTGGCGTTTTCTTCATTTTGTGTGTTAGTTTATCTGTTTTGTTGTTGTTGTAGTACATAAACTGCGTAGAAAACACTCTCAGAACAGGGACTAACTGCTCTCCTAAACCTCACAGGATTTAGCTTTGAAAATACTGAAGGAGAGCTTAATTTTTGAAGATGAGTGAGCAGCAATGCAATCACTCACTAGGTATGCACACTTACTCCTACACAATTTAAGTCTTCAGTCAGAATATTAAGCACTTAATTGAAACACACAAAGTGTTGGTGGTGTTTTCATGGTGCTCATCTTGCTCTTCAGGACCTGCTTATTCCTGCCAATGACTGAGTAAACATGTGAGGAGTCTTATTTTCTTTCAGGTTGAATTGAGGACTTGTCACATGAGTACACAAACACAAGCCAGTGTATCCTGGGTATTTTGTTCTCCTCTTCTGTCCTGATACAACTGAAATAAAACATTCAGTACATACCTCTGTTGACTTCTGTCACTGATTCTGTCTCAGAGAATGCAGGCAATGTTGTTTAATTAGGATAAGGAAGGACTTCTACACTGCCACTATAATCATTACTAAAATTTTCAAAGCCATTTCCTCTAAAGTGCTTTGAAGCCTAGTTCTCAACTCTCAAGTTAAATATGATGGAATTAATTTTGTAGATGGCCTCATCATAGAATGCATGATAGCATCAGCTCTATGAAGAGTATTCCAGTTAGTGTGTTAATTTTAATTATATGGAAAAAAAGATCTGTTTTACCCTGATAAGTTGGTGCTTGCCATTGCTATAGATTTTTTTGGATGTTCTCCAGAGCAGGTAGAAGGTTAGCTAATTTTAACATGTGAATAGAGAAGGGAATATTATTCATACTCTCCCCCCCAGACAAAACTATTTAACACTGCTTGGATGAGAAAATTATAGGCTGCAAACAAATGATACTGTTCACACCTAGACTTTACATGGGCCTTTGAATACACAATGATAACTACTTTAGTATTCCCATAGCAACAGGAAAATAGTAACACAGATGTAAAGTGATATATTGGTGACATTCCTCTTATCTTGTCCTTTGGGTAGACTTTCTCTTGCTCTCTGCTGCAGTTGAGTATTTTCTGTCCTGTGCAAAGGCTCTCCAGCTCAGAGCTGCTGCAAGGTGCTCAGGTGTCTCTGTGTGCCACTGCTTTGAAGTGTGTCCAAATCCTTCTGGGCTGACCCTGCCCTTCTGTGCCGGCAGGAGAGGAGCTCAGCCAATGCAGCCTGTGAGGAGGCTGAGAATGAGTCTTCCTCTGACACCATGGGCATGAGGAGCCTTCTTTTCCTGGTGACAACTGGGCTGAACCCCTCAGTAAACAGGCAATAGTGGATGACAGGGAAAGTTTAATCCTGTGCCTTGTTTAAAATTGGCTTTCCCCTTGAGGTGTGTTTTTTTGAATGCTCAGTATCCTGTTCCTTATGGATGTCTTCCAGTGTGAGATATCTGATCATCTCAAGGAAATGTTGTTAGCTTTGTAACAGAGATGCATTGCCAAACAGGTGCTGTTTGTATGCACCTCTTTGTTTTCTTGTTTGTGTTTGCAGTTAATTCATGCTTGATGCTATTTCAGTTTCTGTTCTTGGCAATGTTGACTTTTTTTTCCTACTAAAGACACATTGAAAATATTGATATTTACAATGTTTATGGAAAGGTGCTAGCTGAAATGGGAAGCTTAATTTCTGAAATTCCAGTATTTATAAATTTATTTTCCTCCACTGTAAACCACCAAGACATTTAGAAGTTAAATATGTGACACAGATATTTTGTAATGGAATTATGGACACTAGTAAAATCAGAATGTTTTATTTCACTTTCTGTTGTATTTTCATTTATGGCTGTGTAAAAAGTGAAGCATTTTGGCCACCTGCTAAACTGAAAATTAGGTATTCTTGATACTGTCACAATTAGAGGCTGTGGAAATTCTGCTCTAAAAAACTAAGAAAAGTATTTTATTCAGCCAGATCAGAACACTAATTAATAAAATTTTAAAATCCTGTCGCAACCTGTGCCTGGATAATGTGCATGGGACTTCTACTTGACCTGAACCCTGGACATTAATAATATCACATACTCTTTAAGTTCCACAGGTGGATAATGCATTCTGTCTATATTGCAGTCTTATAATAGTCTTGAATGTACCCTTGATCTTACTTTATGAAAGAGACTGAATGGTAGACCTTGATTTATCTTTGCTGTACCTTTTATCATATTGTCTTCTTTATTTTCATGTCATCTCTACCTTTGCTTTTGCTTCTCTGATCTAAGAAGTTCCAACATCTTCAGTCTCTGCTGATACAGAAGAATCAGCATGACTTTAATCAATGTGGTTGCCTATCTTTGGGACTTTTGTAATCCTGCTACGTCCTTTTGGAAGTGGTGTGACCCAAATTAAATAGAACCCCTCATTCTTTTTTATGTGCTCTCCTCCCCTTTGAAGTACATTTTGAACGTGAGTGTTTCTTTTTCTTCTTTCTTCTTCCTTCAGTTGCAAGAAAAAGATGCATTCAGCAAGGCAGAGACAGTATCTCTTTTGAATGGGAGATTTTTCTTTGCAAAGACTTTGGGCATGTCACTTGAAATCAAGTGGAAGACAGTGCCAGTAGCTTGCAAGTATTGTACCCAATGTGGAAGTACAAGTTCCTTTTGAATAATGTATTATTTATCATGCATTAAACTATTAATAGAGTAAAGAGTCTAAGATTGCCTAAGACAAAAGTTGGGAATTTGGTTGGAGGGAAAAATGCTGTTGTTAAGTGAAACTTTTTAATGCATTTTCTTTGACCCACATTTTTGAGGATTCTGTTGTTATTTTGGAAATGGATCTCAGTTAATTTGGGGAATGAAGCGGGACTGTTTGTAATTTCTATATTTATCTTCAGAGCCTAAATTCCTTACTAGCCACAGCAAGTGCATACAAGATGACTGGTAAAAATACTTTCCTAAATTCTTAAGGAATGAAATAATAAGAGTAAAAGTTCTCTTATTCCTTTGTATTTTGTGGTTGGCACTGGCTATCATTGGCCATTGATATGGCTTTTGCTTTTTCCAAAGCAAGAAACACTCCTACTTGAGTTAAAAGAGTGAGTCCTCTGAATAATGCAAAACCTTGTAGAACCAGAGAGTCAATGCCTTGCAAGATCAGTCTTGCAACATGTGCCCAATTTTGCTGTGTTTCAAGTTACTTGCTTGCTCTTCATGTTGAAGATGTTCTGTGGAGGGCCTCAGTTTACCTTTTTTGGATGATGGATGGCTGTTTGTGGAGATTTATCTAATCATTGAAGTTAAAAGAGAAAAGTAAAGAAAAGTAGATATTTAGAACTAAAAAGGTTGAAGTTTTCCTAACACAAGCAACGCTGCTTTTGCCAGCCTGGAATGACTCCTTGTTCAGCAGGGAGGCTTTGTTGAAATGAGACCAAGGAGGAGATGAGGACCCAGCCAAACTTAAGGGACTGATATCTGAGGAGTATTATAAAAGCCTGTAATACCCTGTGATTTATCTAGTCAAGTTTGAGAAGGGTACAAAGATGCTTTAATTTTCCTGTGTCAAGATAGTGAGAAGGACAAATGGTATAGTGCAGAAAATACCTATCCTTCCCATCTCATCCATTTTAGCCATGTGAACTGTTTTTAAATGGAAAAAGAGAATTTCTTTCCTTTTTTTTCTTTCCTTTTTTTTTTCTCCCCACAAAGAGCTTTCAAGTGTGAAGAATTCATTGTGCATCCTTCGGTTTACTTGTTTTGAATTTCCAGTAACTGGATCCAGGAGCATGATTGATGCATCGTGTCCAACAGAACCATTGGACATGTTAACTGAAGAACTAGTCTGCACCACTGACTAACCTAATTCTGGGAGCTTTAACTGGTCTGAAAGGACAGGAATGGAACTGTGAAAACTGTCTTGACACTTGGTCATTTCTTTTTTATACTAATGGGGTTAACATCCTCCTCTGTCATCATGAATGAAAAAATTTTATTGGTTAGTTTTTAGCCTAGAGGGCTATTAAATGGAATCATCAAATGTAAATGAAGCCCCTGGTAAAGTCTCTTGAAGTTTTTCTCTTAGTAAAATAATGACACAAATGTATACATTGAAATGTAGATCATTAGAAGGTAGCAAGACCAGAAACAGGAAATAGTATCAATGATAAAAATAGTAGTTGTGGTAGGGAAACTGTTTTCTCCAGCAATATCAGCCTAGTATGGAGCTGTCCCTCAAATGCTTGAACGTTTACGTACCTGCTGTTAGGTATTATGTTGCATTTAGGTTGGAAAAGACCCTGAAGATGATGGTCCAACCATTAACCCAGCACTGCCAAGGCCACCACTAAACCACGTCCCCCAGGTGCCACATCAACATGTCTTTAAACATCTCCAGGAGTGGTGACTTAATCACTCCCTTGGGCAGCCTGTTCCAGTGTTTGACAGCCTTTTCAGTGAAGAAGTTTCTCTAATGTCCAATCTAAATATTTCCTGTGCGTGTACACACATCTACAGACAGATTTTTAAGGTGTACAATGTTAAATTAAGTTAACAATTCCGTGTGCCAACCCTGGTTTGACAGACAGGCCAGTACCTGGGTTGTCTTCTAGTTCCAGCCCTGTTCTGTGTTTCTTCGAAGGTATTTTACGTGCGATGGAAAAATAAGGTGAAACAATATACCAACTGAAGTGATTCAGTCTGTCTCACACAGGAGTGACTTGCGGTTGATTGTTTGTTTGTTTGTTTGGGTTTTTATTGAGGAGTGAGAGGCAATTTAATAAAATGCCATGTAGAAAACTAATCCTATTACCACCCTTTCCCACAGAAAACAGGCTCAGGAATGTGGTGCTCTCATCACTGCAGGACTTCTTCCAGCACAAAGGCATCTTCCAGTGCTCCTGGCCTGTGGGCAATCTCTCTCCTGTACTTCTGCCTCCAGGGCACTTTTCAACATTTTGCACTTAGCATTGCAATTTGGTGAATGCTAATTACCACTATAAAGATGGCCCTTGTGTGCTGATTAGGACGAGTCTTTATCCCTAACCAAAGGAAGATTGCGTATCGCTGTCAGAGCGTTTAAGCTGCTGAACTTGATTGATCATTCCAACGTGTCACTCGGTACCGTGCCGCGTTTGAGTACGCTAAAGTTGATGTAGATGACTGTAGAAACATGATGAGTAAGGCTGTATGAATCTTTCATAATGAAGCATGAAATAGGATAGAATTCTCCTGGACTCCAATCTTGCAGACACTGATTTAATGGAGCAATATCCCCTAGTAAAAGAAAATTGAAACCAGTAATAAGCACTGAAGCTGACTCAAAATTTGTTGTCAAAACTGATTTTGAATTACTAAAGAGGAAAAGAAAAAGAAGAAAGTGGTGTGGACTCTCTCTCCTCTCTCTCTCTCTCTCTCTCTCTATACATATATATATATGCATGTGTGTGTATTCAAATGTAGTTACCTTTTCAAAACAGGAATTTTCTCCTATGTTTTATGATTTAAAGGATTTTTTTTGGTGTTTTGTAGGAGTTATTACAGGAGGGGAAAAATAGCAATTTCAAAAGAATGATATGGAAGTTATTTGGGCAAAAACAACTGGTGAAAAGGAAACGAAAGTGTTCTTATTAGTATGAATTTTCTTGAAATTTGTAGACTTAGTCCAAAAATGTCAAACATAAAAGGACATGTTTCAGTTTAACTGGAAGTAGCTTGTGGGAAATACAGTTATGTGAAACATCTCAATTTATATCAAATTGGCAATTTTTTTTAAGTAGAGAAGTCTAAGTGTCAAGTGAGTCAGCTTCTGAACTGTGTGCCAGGCTGTATTAATAAGTGAGAAAATGAAAATAATAATTTCAAGTGATTCACAAAGTCTGTGGGTATCATATGTGCTTTCGCTTGCCAGAGCCATCCTTGTTTAGGAAGACATGGAAATAAATGGTGAGATTAAGAGAAATGTGACAGCTGAAGATACTCAGGTTAATGGCAGATCTGGAAGGCAGCCTCTGCTTGTCTTCTCAAATACAGGTGGGGGTGCTGGGGGCATGGTGAGGTGTATCTGAACCCTTATCTGGGCACTCTCCTACCCACACAGCTCTGCCTGGCTCAGGTGTCCTTGCGGAGTGGCACCAACTTCCAGTGGAGGCTTCTCCGAGTCCCCAAGGAGGGGCTGGGACATCACAGCACAGAGACTGACCAGGGTGTATTTTCATTTCACCTTCCTTTCCCTATCCTTCCTAGCCTCTGTTATTTATACAATAGACCAGCAAATTTAAAGCAGGAAAACATTCTATTTTTCCTGCTTGTATATCAATCCTTTTAATAAATAATGCTTCTCTTGTCAGGAGTTTTATTAACATCTATAAACTGCTTGGGCTGTATTTAAAAAAAAAGGACAAAAACCTTGTTATGTTGTTTTTGCTGACCTTCCTCCTTTAAGTGATGTGACTGATGGCATAATAGGTAATAGGGGGAGATTGTACATTAATATTTAATAGGGATAGATAGGTTTATTACTGAAACATGTAAAATGCCCTCACAGCTGCCAGCTGTAATTACTGCCTCTGTCTAGATTGTACATGTGCATTTGTGTGTTTATGGAATTAAGTTTAGAAAGTCAAGATGTCCAAAGTTAAGCATTTAAAAAGCATATGTGTGTCAGAATTACCTATTATGATTGGAGGATTTTGAAAAAAACAGAGCATATTTCAGAGCTTTAGGAATTTAGTTTTTACCCTTATTAATTCATCCTGTTTCAGAAAGATGGAACTTCCTGCTGCTTTAAGGATTGATGCTGATTTTGAAGGAACAGCAGAGCTCTCTCCCAGTTACTGAATCTTGTCTATAGTCAGGAGAGCCCACTGTGGTCTTTATGGGCTAGTCTTCAGCTGGGGTTTTCATGCCCCTTAGCATTGAATCTTCTTCATGCCTTGTTTTCAGATTCTAGACTTCAAATTCCAGCTGTGCAGGGAATTTGAGACAGCTTTGAGGTATTGCTGCTATATTCCTTGGCAGGTGCAGAATATTTGCATTCCCAAAGCACAAAGAAGCTTATGAAGTGGCTGAAACAGAAAAGGCCTAAACCAGATATTATTGCAATTCACAATGGAAATAGATGGGAGATTTCTATTGGCAGATAAAACTGATTTTATTTATATTTATTTGATGTTCAAGTGACAGATTTTAGCAGCCTAGAGGTTCTCTTCAAATGTTTCCATTCCAACAAGCATATAGTAAAATCAGAGCCTTCCAAGCTTTCTGTCACTTCTGCTTTCTGTCAACATATACACAATCCAAGATTGTATCCTGTTATTAAATGAGCGAGAACAGTGTGCTGGAAGCATGGTTATTCTCACCCAGTGGGCAGAGATCTTATGAAAAAGTGTGTCTCTTCACATTACAATGTTGTTTGTTTGTTTTTCTTTCCCTTGAAATCCCACCACATTGTTATGAAGTTAATTTAGTTGCTGTTGCTTATGATACGCACTTCACAGGAATGTGTGGTGCGGCTGAAGAAACAGCTTTTATGCTTTTTAAAGATCAGTCTTAAAATAGAAATTGTGTTTTGGGAAAAGGAATAGGAACTGTATTTCAGCGGCAGAAAAGTTTCCTTATTTTTTATCAGCGGTCAAAAGGACTTAAAAATCAAATTCAGAGAATTTTCAGTGCCATCGTGATGTCCACTGCATGGCTGTGTACACACCAGGGTGAGGAGATCTGCTCCTACTTCTCTTCTGTTTACTGCTTAAAGTCAGTAGAGTTTTAATACACCCAGTCTGACAGCATTTACCATAACAAGCACGTCCCCTGGACTGTGCAAGTAAGGCACAGGCTTGTCAGCCTTGAGCAGCGCTCAGACACGCAGCTCTTGAGGTGCTCTCACTCAGGCAAGTATTGCTCTGCATTCCCCAGGGATTTTTTTTTCTTTAAAGGCCTTTAAAAGTGGGAATGAATTAGGCATCTCTTCCCTGGCTCCCACAGGTTTGTGGTCCCTGAGTTTCACATTTAAATGGGTCCCAAAAGCAAGCTTTGTGAAGTTTTAGCTTTATAAAATTCCCCAATCCCCTATCTTAGCCCTTGTCATTTGGAATGCAGCCCAGATGTGTTACAATGCTCATACACCTTGAATTTCTCCTAGTTTTAAGGAAGTTGTCCTAGTTTTCTTAGGAAATCTTCATGGTCTTTGCCAAGTGCTAGAATATATTTTAGTCATACAAAAAAGCAGACCTGGTGCTTCTGGATAAAGGGTTGGTCTGGAAGGATATGAACTTTGAGGGGGTCAGTTCAAGAGTCAGCCTTTGCTGATGTTTTGTATATATATAAATACAGTATTTGTATATGTTGCCAATATCTCTCTTGTGATGTGGAAAATTCTCAAATGTAGAGGAAAGTCTCTATGGGCCACATGCCATGCCAGCTGACTGGTGTATTCCAAAACACCTGGAAGTGCAGTATCCCTGCAGGCCCTGAAGAAGCATTAGAGGAGGGATTCCCATGCTTCCCACACCCATTGCTTTCCTAGGCTCCACGTTGGCAGATCCAGAGCCAACGTGCTGGCAGCGAGGGTGGGCTGTGGCAGCTGTGGCAGAGTGAGTGTAATTGCTGCCTGTGTGGATTAATCTAATAATCGTGCAATTATGCAATCATGACACTTGCATGACTGTATTGTCTGCATGGTATATGGAAATGATATGATGATTATAAAGTCATTATCCAGTATAGCAGTGTGCCTGTGAAATCCAGTGCCCTCCCTGCACTGTTGATAGGTATCTGCACTGTGCACAAGGGATGGCTCTCCCTGGAAGGTTGGTGATGTTTGCTTACTTTTATCTGTTACCCTTTGCTGTGAAAAATTTAACCCATTTCCTCAATTCAGGCTTTAATGATTTTCTCTAACTACTGAACATCTCTTGTAGTACAGAGATTTCCTACGGGATTTCCATTATTTCTATGGTTTTGCCATTGCTGCTGTATCAGTAGTGTTTTCCTGTCATCTTTCTGTTGTGGTAAACTATTTCCAAATTGACAGCTGTCGCATATGTGCTTAGGTAGGGATTGGGAAGATCCATTTATGGACTGTATCTGAATTCTTTCATTTGGTCATGGCAACTGAAGAAAGGAGGAACAGATAAAAGATTTTCTGTGACATTTTAAAATGAACTGTAGAATTTAATCAAATTTCTGTAACTTATCAAAATTAGTATACAGCAGCCTTTCTTGCTGTAACAAGTCAAAGAGAATCGCTCATAATGCACAATTGACCGGACATGGTCATGCCTAATTTTGTAGGCACAGAATTTCATTTATTTCAGTAGGACATCATTTACACATAAAATGATTGGTCATTTTATATAAAAAGTTTTCAAGATGTATTTTATATGACAAATTGTAATTGCTTAATATTTTCTCATTTCCTGAATTAAGATTTTCTGATGATTTTACTGTAAACAAGCTGCTGGTGTTTGGAGCCCAGTGGCTGTTTGGAGATTTCCAGAAGCAAGTCCAGTCTGAGAAAAACAGCATGGGCTGAAAAGTAATAAGTCTTTAAGAATGACAACAATCCTCTATTTAGAAGAGAGTCTCCAGTGTGGAGACTACCTTATGTATTACACTTAAGTGAGGAAAGAAGCTGGATGGGAATGGATGTACAGAGGGTTGATTTTATTTCAGCCTTGGTGATGTTTTGGAGCTTAGCACCTTTGGGGTTTGGTGCTGGTGATTGTGTCCTGCTCAGGCTGTGTGCAGCCAGTGCTAGGGACAGCACGATGGTGGATGTATGGATGTAGCATCAGGGAGTTTGTGCTGCCTGGCCTGATGTGTCTAAGCAGAGAGATCCTGTACAGGAGTGAGACCTGATCTACAGCAGACAGCTCTGTGACAGCCTGGGGGCTAGACTCAGGGGCAGGCAGAAAAGCAAACAAAATGTTGTGGGTTTTTAGGCGAGAAATAGAGAACAAAATGGAGAAACACTGTTGTGCCACCATACCTGTGTTGCTCCAGCACTTTGAATATCTCATGTAGTTTTGGTGCCTTTTTAGCAGAAAGAGTAGGATAGAGTAGGAAAAACTTATGTGAGGGCTATGAGGCAGTTTGGGACAGGGATCCAAGAGGTGCCAAGAGAGGCAAGCAGGGAGGGAATTAAGAAACACAAAGCTCGGCTGTAATTGAGCTGGGGAGATAGATTTCTACCTGCCATTTTGTCTGTATAGCTGTTGGGTTCCCCTCCCTTATTCCTATCTGCTGCTCTGTAAGGACACTGCTGACAGTGTCATAGGAAAACAAACTGCCCTTTCTTCTGTTCTTTCCCCCCCTGCACTGGTTTCTCCCAGCTCAAGCCTCCCCTTTACTTCCCAGACTGTCCCCCATGAAATTGCCATCCCATTTGAGGTGCCTGACACTGGAGCACCTCTGTAGGGTGCTGGGGGTCTGTGTAAACCCACCCAGGCAGCACAGAAAACCCTGCAGGGCCACACACCAATGTCTGCAGTCAGCCTGGCAGTGGCAAGAGCAGTCTTTGTTTCCAGACAGCACAGATGGGCTCAGAAACCTTCCCCAGCCACCCTCAGTCAGAGTCCCGGCATGCTCTGGGAGACAAATCACACCCAAGTGGGCAATTTGGCATTTTGCAATGGTGCATTTTTGTGGATGGTCAAATGTACTTTGGAGAAGAAAATGCTTGTGGAGAGCCGTGTTTTACCCAAGTTTGATAATTGAGTTATTACGGAAGTGTGTAAAAAATGGGGTTTAGAATAGAAGTGCTGACACTAGAACAGCATGAACACAGCTGTTATATATAGTAAATTTGTAAGAAATTGTATAGCTAACAAAGTAGGTCAACAGCTTCAGAGGAAAAACTGTTTCAGATGCCAGGCTACTCTATCTGAGAAATCTTGATGTTTTTTTCAACATGAAAACAGAAATGTTTTCCCTTCTGTGCTATTTCCCGTCATTTTCACTTTTAAAAATTTTCATGCTGGAAAGTGGAGCTGACCCCCAGCTGTGAGTGAATACAAATCCAGCACATACAGGTACAGCACAGTGGATCACAGACCAGGAGACATAAGGAAGACTGTTCCATGCCAGATCACAGGTCACACTTGCCTGGTCTCCCACTGTGACAGTGGCCAGACATGGCCCCTAACCTAACCCTAACCAACATTAAATTTCCATTAGCTCATAACAAAGCTGATGACTTGAATACTTTGCTCAAACCCTTTTATCTGGACATCTCTGGTCCCTCAGGGTCCGCCTCAGGTCTCGACTTCCCACTTTGCTCTCCTGCCTTGCTTGCCCATCTGGCTTACAGCCCCACATAGGTACTTAGTCAGACTTACTGGGGTTGGAGAATGACAGTGTCAAACTAGGGGACAAGGTTAATCCAAATACTAAGTACAGCCATTAGACTTTCTGTGAACACTTTTTTGTGTTTGTCTTAAAAAATATTGCTGCATAAAGGTGGCACTTCTCAGTCTCTCCATCCATCTGCAACTCTGTTTAATTCCAGTGCCTTGATCTCATCTTCCTTGTCCCATTTTGCTTTCGTTAGTCTGCTTCTGGCAAAAAGGTTTTGAGGTGCTTTTCTTGCCCTCTTTCAGCCTTCCTGTATATTTCCATTGCCAGCCAATTTGTTGCTTTGGAATGTGTCATTGCTGCTGGGAAGGTTCAGCAGTGATTCCTGCCTGGCTCAGGGTTTTTATAGGTACAGCTGTTCTTGGGAACCTCCAGTTCTGAACACATAAATACCAGTGGTGGTGCCTTGACTGACAAGTTTCTTGCTTAATGGCATAGTTTCCTTGAGAAGGAAGCCTTGAGTGCTGAAGTGGTAACAAGATTGGGACCACTGGTAAGATTTTAAGAAATTCTGCCTTCCCTTCTCAAAAGTGATTTATTTAATGAGGAAGCAAAATTCAGCTGTGTTTTGGTGGGTCAAAGACTGAATGTTGAAATCACTGATGACAGTGACATTTAATTGCTCTGTGGAGCCCATGATCTTTGATTTGGGACTTTTTACGCAGCATCCTATTTCATTCAAACTTTTTATTTAAGCATTTCAAAATATTTAGTATTTTATGACATAGGAAACAGCCATGTTTGTTGTCTTTTCTATATTGTGGCTTGAGTGTGTCATGTTATTTTGAAACAATTTCTTCTCAGAACAATATTATCTCTTTTTTAAAAAAAATAATACTGCAAGATTTCCAATTCTTATTTTTTTATGTTTGGCAGTCTTTTGATTGTTTTAATATCTACACAGCTTTTAAATTTTTTTTTTTATAAACTGTAAGCCACTGTAATTTTATTATGTGCTATGAGAGCTCTGTTCTCTGTAGATAATATTCCTACTATTCCCATTTTGTATGATACCACAGTCTGGGAGCTGAATATTTCAATGAAATGTATCTGTTCTTTGCAGAAGCTGATTCCAGTAGTTTTTGGTTTTTTTTAAAATTTTTGTAATAGGCCATTGTTTTGTTTGCACAGAAATGGACTCAGATGTGACTTGCAGTGCCAGTCTCAAAATCTGAATTATTCTGCGTTTGAGACATTTATTTTCATGCTGACTTGCAGTTAGATATTCACACTATTTTTTTCCTTGGCTTACATAATCCTTATCTAGGCAGCTGACATTGCAATTTGAGTTGCAGCAGTACTTAGCAAGGAGTGGAAAAATGATTAGAATTATATGTTTTAACATTTCAGAGTCACAGGATGTTCAGCTTATGCTGAGTAACTTTATTAATAACAAGAGTGTTACTGAAATACTGACCCTTTTTAATAATACAGCAAAGTCATGCTATTATGTGCTACCATGTTTTACCAGTAGAGAATTGTAAAAATTAACAACTCCTTGGTCTAGTAAATAGGCACTATTATTCAGAGGAAATCAAATAGCACGAATAGAACCTCTTCCTTGCAATGAAATTAATGTTGCACTATCAGTTGTGTTTCAGCTTAATGTTCTTTGCTTTTATATTTGCAAAGAAGTTTGTTCACATAGGATGTAATTCTATCTACATGATGTACTACAGGTAGTGAAAGACTAATATTCAATACATCTGGTACAAATAGCATACTAGAATTGACTCATCAACATGAACAAGCATTTTGGCTGCATATAAGTTTTAAAGGCAGGCAAGCAGTGGCTGATAAAGAGCTTGCTAGAAACCTTACCAAAGTTGTGAGTGAGTCAGTAAACTGGGACCATGCTTGCCCAGACCATCTGGGTCAGGGGCTGTGAGCAAAATGAAATACTTGTTTTTGAGCTGAACACTCCTTTGCAATGTGTGGAGAATATAACCTTTCATGTGTGAAGGCCTTGAGCTCAGCCTTAGTCATCCATCACTTCACAGTGCCCAGCTGGAGAGCAGCTTTGCAGAAAAGGACCTGGTGGTCCTGGTGGGCACCAAGTTGACCATGAGCCAATAAATGTGCACTTGTCAGGAAGTTCAGTGGTATCTTGGGCTGTATTGGAAGCATTACCAGCAGGGTGCAGGAGGTCATCCTTTCCCTCTATTCAGCGCTTGTCAGGCTGCACCTGGAGTGCTGTGCCCAATTTTGGGCTCCCAAGTGCAAGAAAGAAATGAACATACTGGAAAGAGACCAACAAGGGGCCACAGTTAAAGGGACTGGAACAGCTGAGGGAGCTCAGACAGTTTAGCCTGGACAAGGAGAGTCTTAGGAAGTATCAGCATGTGTAAATAAAATACCTAAAGGTACTGGCTCACTGCTGTAGAAGGGGCAGAGATCAAGAGTGACTAAGAAAGGGTCAAAATTAATTTTGAAATTGTGAATATCACTGAACTCTGTAAAAGTAAAGAATCCCAGTTGTTTGGAAACCTGTACATGCCATGTTAGAACCTGTGTTTGTGGCTGGAGTGTGTGTTAATGCTGCCAAGGGCAATGGGCACTCCACTCATTTTCTGAATCTCAGCTATTGTACTGAAGTGTGGAGTTGGAGTAGCATTTAATCAGTAATAATCACAATCAAGATTGAACTTTAATGAAGTTCAGGATAATTAGTCATTATCAAACGGCTCTGGTTGGGGGCATGTGAAATGCCTGACAGCACAAAGCTGTGTTCTTCTAAGTCTCATTCAAGAACATTTGGCAAATTATTTAAATGAGCAGTTTTTGGCCTGTAGCTCATTTAAAAATGGAATTTGTGTGAGTCTGTGATGGGTCATGTGTAGGTTGGGAGGTGTTTGTGTTGTCAGTGTCTGATGCATTTCAGTCAGAGCTGGGTATAAGATGGGCAGAGCTTTGAATGAGGATCTGCAGAAGTACCCATAGTTTGTGTCAGAGTGGTTGTATCCAGGTTCTTTGCATCTCTAGGGTGCTGGGAGGAGATGCAGCAGAACAAAGCAGAGACCAGTAAACATTTTTGAACAACCATTTAGATCTGCTAATTGCTGCTAAAATGAAATTTTGCAAATAAATTTTTTTGGGACTGATGAATTTGTGAAAATAATTCCATGAAATCGATTAAGAGAGTGCCTCAAAGGACACCATGGGAGTTGGGAGAGTGTTTGAAGATGTTTGAACAGATGCCCAAATGTCACCCGCGTTACCTAGCAATGAAAGTACCAGGAGTAAAGAAAACAGGTAGTGTATCTGAACAAGGATGTGCAAAGTAACAAAGGAAAAAAGATCCTTATTTTTATAGCATAAACAGTGGGTTTATTGCTGGCTAAAACAGTAATGGGAGATAACTGTGTGCAGAAAGGTGGCCAGTGAAGTGCTGGTCTGTTGCTGGTATTTGCAGTATCTGCTGGGGACTGGATCTGTTTGCTGGGTGAGGGGTAACCCACAGTGCTTTCTGTGCTTGTTCTCAGAGAAAATGATGCCATATTTCAGGAGAAAAAAAATGTCTTCTACCAGGGACAAAGTGGCCTTCTGGTTTCAGTGCCTCAGAAATTGGATGATCTCCCATCTGGTCAGCTGAAAAGCAATTTTGGGAAGTTTTCTACACTGGCTAGAGTTTTAGCTAAAAACATGAAGTGAGCATTCACTGCAAACATGAACCTCTGCCATCCTCCTGGGCCAGGGAGAGAGTAGATAATGCTATAGAGAAACAGGGGCTGAATGCCTCTGCATGGCCCACACCTCCCAAATTATTGTTGAATAAAGTACGTGGAAAAAAGGATTATGTAGGGCGTTAAGTACGATGCAATAGCAAGATTAAGGGAAAATGCAAATCAAGGGGTTGAAATTTGCTGGCCTGTTTGGAAAAGACATTTTTTCTATTATGGGTAAATAAGTTTTTAAGGTTTTAAACTTTCTTTCGACCCTGCATAAGATTAAAACCCACTAAGAATGTTCTTTGCTAAATAAAATCTCTCTTATTTTTCTCTGTTGGAATATTTGAATAAACTCTCAGTGTGTTCTTTAGATTTTATTTCTCTCTTTCTTCTTAAAATATTTTACTTAGAAGTTTAGTGGATTGAATAATGTCTACTTGAAATGAAAAATTGAAACCTGTTGCTTGATAAGTGCAGAGGAGAGGTGCTTTGTTTGCATTTTCCAGATAGTTTCCATTTTTTTCTAAATAAGAATGTGAAAGTGGATCTGATGCTGCGAAAATCAGATGTGCATTTGTTCATCTGATGGAAAATGCTACAGTGGAGTTATGTTTGACCTGTTCTGAAGGAGGGATATGGAGCATGCATGTTTCTGAGGCATCTGAGGCTGGAGCCTTTCCCTGGGAATCAGCTCTTTGATTTTGTATTCATATGTGCTTCAAAGGACCATAGAAGAAATAGAAGAGTTTTGAGGATTTTATATTTATTTTTTATTTTTAAAATCATGCTTAGTTTAATCCAATTTGTCTTGTCTGCCTTTGGATTCATATAGGGCAAAGGTGGTGATGTGGGTAAAGCAGGCAGACATTAACTCATTTCTCATTTAAAAGTAGGGATATCAAATGCACAGATGTTTTAAAATCACACTTCAGCATCTTATCTAATTTTTATGGTTAGTTATTGCTGTAACTACCTCAACAGAAAGGAAAGAGAGAATTGGTATGGCTTCTAAAATCAATGAGCCGTTAAATAGGTGACAATAATCTTGATATAAACTTAGAATATTTATTTGGCACACAGAATGCCTCTAGAGAGCATTACATTTCAGGCTGTTCTCTAAATGCCAAGTGTTTATCCCCTGCCCCTGGAGTTCAAGGGCAGCCAGCCCTGATGGCATCACCCCAGCCCTGCTCCCATGGGACAGGATCGTGTCTCTCCCTGCACATTTCTGTGTGTCTGTGCTTGCTTTTGTGGTTTTCTGTCTTCATTTCTGTGTGAACAGCTGGGGCAGTGACATTGTGCCAAATTATACCAACTGGTGTAAATGCCCCCACTTTATTTTGGTGAGCAGGTTATTTCTTACACTGCGTTTTCAGGTGTGACTTTGCTGTTAGGCACAATATAAAGAACAGGATCTCTACTGCACTCTGCCAGAGAGGCCTTTTTAGCTTGGCTGTGAGCAGCAGCTTGGGTTTGGTTTTCTGGTTGGTTTGTCTTTGTTTTTTCCAGCTGATTTTCTTCTTTGTCCCAAATGCCACCTGTTATAATTTCTGGTTTTATAGCACTGAGGAACATCTGTGCCCACCAAGGGTGCTCAGCTGGCCCCATTCTTTGGTTTACATTGTAGAATGCATTTCCATGTTGAGCTTGATGTTTCAGGAAAAAACATCTAGACAAAGAAAAAGAAGACAAAATATTGAGATGGCAAGTAGAAGTGCAATGGCTTGTCCAGAAAAGTGGAGTTGATGGAATCAAGGGTGGATCTCATGGTATCTCAACCACTATGACCTGGTGGCCTGACCAAGTAGGACTCTGTTGACAGCAAGTGCTGTTCTTGATTTTTGCATTGTTGTCCGTGTTGTACTCCCAGTTTGCAAACTAATTTCATATTGATAATAATTGTGGGGTTTAGGTTGTTCTTAGTTGAAGCATTGAAACTGTACATTATGCTGCCTGGTCTCCTAGAAGTGAGACAAGACAGCATAACCAAGACTCAGAACTGAAATCACGTGCCATTGAGATTGATCCTTTCCCCTCAGAAAGTAGGAATTTTAACCTCTCAAAATTGTTTACATGGAGATAGGCAAAAATGCTTAATGCAAAAACCAAATCATATAAAGAAAACATTGTATTTCCATCTCCTACAGTACTAAATTTTCAAAGCCTTTCCCCCTTGCCCTGAAAGCATTTTCTCATGTGTTTGTTGTGCTCTCTTGTTGAAAATCTACCCTGGGAACATGCAGAACCCCTTTATTTAGTTGCCAAATGATTTTAGCGATCTTATTTTCCACATCTGGTTTTTAAACCTCTTTGAAAAGCAGCCAGGCCTGTGAAAAGAAGTCATGAATTGCAAATGTGTGTGTCCCTGAAAGTTACCTCACATTTTAAACCTAGCACTGCTGCTCTGGCACGGTGCAAACAATGGCTGCACTGAGTGGTGCTGCCAGCAGCCCAGTGCAGGGGGTGACAGTGCAGCTGCAGAGCTCTGCAGGCAGTGTGGCTCAGGTAGGAGAATTCCCTGCAAAGGGCATCTCTGGTTAAGTGCCCGTGGGCTGGGGTACGTCAGACACATGTTGCTTTTAGCCTCTATTTCTCTTGCTGCTTCTACTCACTCTCTGGTCTTCTCAGTGAGGATTTTCAACTGCTTTTTCTTCAGAGGCTGGGTTTACAATTTCTTAATGTTTTAAAGTCAAGTCAGCAATGCTTTCCACTATGATTCCTTCCAAACAAAACCCTAGTTTTCTTTCTGTGTCATGAGATGATACAGTGATGGCCAGTCAGCCCCTGTAACACACAGCAGGACAAGACATAAGCCCATAAGCCCTGTCTGCCAGCATGGAGGAGCAAAGGAGCAAGATGTAGGACCTGAAAACCCCAATTTCAGCTGAAGTGGCTTACTGATCACCTCCACTGCCTGCCCAGAGCCCCATTCAAGGATCAGAGAAGCACAAACCTCTCCTCTTGCAGAACTGAGTGCTGTTCCTTTTGGAATGTTGGGACAAAAATAATTGCTTCTCTGCTTGTAGTAGCTCTTGTGTGGTATAAATCTGTGCTGTAGATGATTCATTAAGCTGCAACCCTAATAACCAAAACTCTTAAGGTCTGAAAGCAACTTTGAACTCCTTATTACTGTACAGAGGTTGCTAGTACTGTACAACTAGTACTAGCATGTACATTAGCAATTAAGAAGTCAGAAAAAGGGAGACATGAACAATAGTCCAGCTGTTCAACAGAAATAACTCTTAAGATCAGTATGTATTTAGATGCTTCTTTAGTACTTAAATTGCTCTAATGAATAGTGTTCTTGTGGTAGAATTGCCTCGTTAGCTAATGAAAATTCTTTGGGAAACCCCCAGGAAGAAGACGTGACATTCCAGGCAAAAATTAAATATTGATTATTTTTAATGCATCAAATTAAACTTAATCATACTTTAGGAAATTCCTAATGTTTCTCAGAAATAATTTAAATCCCAGTGCTGGTTTTTTTACAAGGTGGATTCATACTGAAATGAGTTGCAGTACAATAGAAGTTACTGCCAACATATAATTTGTGAAATTCAAAAAAGTGTTAGCATATCATTTAGATAATGAAACCTTTACACCCATCTAGATCTGTAAGTACCAACTTGAGCAGAGGAAATGCTATTTCAGGGCTATTATATTAAATTATATACATTTGCTGGGGGGTTTAGATGGCTGTATGTTTAATTTACAAGCTTTTCATTCCAAGTTTTTCATTTTTTCTTAGCAATTAAGGGTTTAAAAGACTACGGATAGCAGTGTTAAAATCAAGTGCATATTCACAAGGCTGACCAAAGTCTGAATAATCAAAGTAGTCAATAAAAATGAATAATTTCCTAGATACTTTTAATAGCTATTTTTTTCTGAATGTTTTAATTGCACTTTCCTCTTTTGAGCCACCATCACTCTCCCCTTCTTCCCCATTTGATTTAGGAGCAGCAGCTGAATGTCTCTGCAAGTGGGGAGCAGAGGGAGGAGGGCAGCACACAGCAGTCTCTGGCTGTGGCGGTGCTGCTGAGAGGTGTCAGCCGAGCCCTGCCACACGTTTTCCATGGACAGCTGAACTGCTGGGTCCATGCAGCTCCACCATCTGCTCAGGATTTTTTGCTTGGGGGTTATCACAGAGCAGCCTCACGGTCTGACTTATCCATTCAGTGCCAGGACGTGTGTGGGAGCCGCTGCCCAGATGTCGCAGTGGGGGCACATCTGGCTCTGGAGGAGACACCTGTGGGGCTGTGTGAGTCACAGCCACCCGTGGGGAGCGCACAGCTCTCAGCTGCCATCTGCCCTGCCCCAGCAGCCAGTCACCAGGCAGTCCTGCTGCCTGCTCTGGGTCATGGGGTCTCGCAGTTCAGTACCAGGGTTTCCAGGTACAGCCAGCGCTGGTCTGGTCTGTTGTTTCCAGCACAGTCTGGTAGTCTCACAGGCAGCTTTGGAAAGGATCTGTGAAAGATTATACATTTTCATATATCTCATGTGTCAGAGTCTTTGCTTGAAAAGTACTGGGAGCTCAGAACTAAAAAGGTAACTTGTTGAGTCTTTTCTGTAACTGTTGGATACTTAAATATCCTGGTGATAGATGCCTAAGGGAAAAAAAAAAAAGCAAAACAAAGGGTTCAGAAGTTAGAGTCTACAAAACTGTTTGTAAAGTGTTGGGAGATTCTCACACACAAGTGTGAGAATTTGCAGCAGGTTTTGTTTACTTGTAAACAATCTCTTTATGGCTGAGTTTATTTTTATGGACTTGCTGTGTTGTTTGCTTGTTGAAAATAGTCTCTGAAGGTAAAGCTGAGGCTTGTAGAGTGGTACAAAATTTTCAGCCTAGGAGAGGAAGGAGGAAGGTTTCAACCCTCCAACTCCTTGGGCTTTTGAAGTGAATGGCCAGTATTGAGGGCCTGGTGTCATTGCAGACTGGTTCTAAAAATGGTAAATGTTTTTGAGATGCCTGCACCTGATTAAAGTGGGTTTTGTGCATGTTGAATGTGAGTAGTTGTCTTGGAGTGATTTATGAATATGTCTATTCCATGATCCTCTGTTTTATGCCCAAAAGTGTTTGCTGTATCTCAAAACCTGAGCCCAGGTGTGTTTGGGGCCAGGGAGAGGGAGGAGCTTTGAACTTTTTGACAGGAGTTTTTGAAGCCTCACTGCTCAAGCACTCTGTGATGCACTTCAGTTGTGTTCTGCTTGGCCAGTTTGGTTTTGTTGGCCGAGGCAAAAAGCTTTTCCTTTCCCTGGCTTGAAGAGGCTGCAGTAGCAATCTTTCAGTTGCCTGGAGGTGAACTGAAGAGCTGCTGGTCTGTTCCAGCCCCAGCCTTGAAAAGCCAAACCAGGGAGAGGAAACACAGAGAGGCTCCAGCCCAGCTGCTCTGTCTGCTGTGGTGAGGAGTTTGGCACCAGAGAGCCACCAGGTTTTTGTGTCCTGCTGGAACTCCTTCATGGAGGCTCCACTTCTTCAGAGTGAAAGCCAGCCCCATCTTGCACCACATGTCAGGAAGGGGTATTTCTTCAACATTTTCCCCACTCTGTTGTTAATAAACCATTGGATTGGGGTTTTGTTTCACTTTCCTCTATTAGTGTTCATTTTCTATTGGTGGAGGGGGATTGTTGAAACCCTTTAGAGGAGACTACTCATTGTAGAATGTCTTCTCTGAAATTTGCCTCAAAATTGAGACAGTAGTGTTAGTGTGTGTTCCAGCAGAGCTAAGAGTTCAAGATTGCCCCCAAATAAAGAACCTTTGAAGAATGAATGCAGTAAGTGTTCTTGCTGTTTTAGTACCAGAACCAGATGACATGTCTATGCCTGCTCATTTTCTGGTGCTATCTTTGCCTTACAATGCTGTTAAGAACCCATCTTGGAGGTATGATAGCACTTCAGAATCTGCTTGAGTAGAAAATGGTCGATAAAATGAGAAGGAGCTAGTGATAACTGTATCCATACATATTTACATTATGGTGTATGTCCATAATACTCATGAGTTGTCAATTTGAACATGGTTATTTCTGTTAGTACCTTTGATGCGCTGTCAGCATATTTTTATCATCCCCCCTTCTAAGGAGGGATTTCCTTCTTTCTAACAGCTAAAATAATTTTGAATCTTAGCACAAACCACAGCACTTTGTTTGAGGTCATTAATTTTTATTTTATTTTGAGGACCATAAGGTGGTCAAAAGATTGAATCATTAAAGCAAACAGAGTGTAGAGATATTTCAGGAAAAGATTTCTTGTTCCTGTAATTTCATGCTTCCAAAAGAAAAGGAGTGATTTGCAAGGATGCACTTTCCTATTCATACTCAAAGTTAATGCATTGCAGTGTTCCATAGTCAGCCATCAGTGCTCAGTGTCTCATGGAGAGGGAAAATGTTGGGAAATAAATGTGGAGATGCAAAGTCATTTGTCCAAAGACGCACAGTGGATTGAGAGAGCTTCTGGTGTGTAATCAGGCCATGGGACCCCCGTGTGGTGTTTTGTCTCTGAGCTGTGTATTCAGCTGTGAGCCCTGGGCTTGGTCCATCCCTTCCTCCTCCTCTGCTTCATCCACAGCTGCCAGTGTCCTGGTGCTTGAAGCCAAAATGTGGCTGCTGACACTGCAGGGGTGGTAGGAGAGAGGACTGGTCACCATGGATTGGAAGAGAGAGCATGGAGATGCTCTCATGTCCTCATGGCTGTGGGGCAGGGCCATCCTATGCTGTGCAGAGACATTTTGGAGAACTTACCATCCTGATTTCTCTGTTTGATCTTTATTTTGTTTTGTTTTATTGGGGGCAGTTGTGTGTGTGAAAATGAATTGGGAAATAAAACTGGCTCCTGCAGAGCACGCTGAGTACATCCAGTCCGTCTGGGCAGAGCACCTTTGGTAACTACCTTCAAAGAAGGTTATTTTACTTGCTTTTGAACCATCTCTATAGTTGGTCATAAAGAGTTTTTGACCTTATGTCAAAAATCCACCTACCGAGCATCCGAAAGTGCTCCCAGAGCAACAATGTAACAGAGGCTGTAACAATGCAAGAGGAGGAACTTCAAAAAGGTCTTGAAAGGCTTTTGTGAAACGCATTATGGTGGATTGTTTGAAGCTGTTAGAACTGATCTTTAATAGTTGCACTCTTTAAAAGCTCCTGAAATCCATTCATGTTTACAAGATGAGACATGAATTTCAAAAGTCTTTTTTTCTCCTCTTCTTCATTTTAGTTCCTGAGTTAATAGGCATGGTTCCTGCAGAGAGATGAGTATTGCTGAGGTCAATAATATGTCTTTAATGTGAACTGTCAGGAGAATCACCTGTGCTGAAATTCACCTTGACCCAGAGGGTGTGTGCAAAGCCCTCACATTAGGGTAGTTCAGTGCAAAAACTGCAATTTCTTTAGGATAATCCAGCACAAAATGCATGGAATGGGCTGGGGGGGGGGGGGGGGGGGAACCACTGCCAGGTTTGTCAGACTGATGCATTTGGGTAAATTACAAGGTAGTGTTGCTAAGAGAAATAATGAAGATCTCCACAAATGGGATATCTAAGAGGTATCACACCTTTGTGCTGGGTTTCATAGAACAAAGGGAGAAATTTTTATGTAAGTTTAGGTTCATTTGCTAAAACTTTGTGCAAAAAGAAATCAGCCTTTTATACATAGAGTTGTAAGTATTTTTTTCCTTATTAGCTGAAGGTGGCTCAATTAGCTTGCTGGTACAAGTAACCCTCTGAGAAGTGGGTTGCCTAAACTGTAGGAAAATTACTGGAAATAAACTATCTACTGTTATAAAAATTCATTACAACTTTAATATGGAGTTTAAGAACCACTTCAATAATCTTCAACTTTTGGCTTCAGGTATTTGGCAGATTGACTCGAACACATTTTTAGGCAAATGTTTTGCATGTTTGTTATTATCATCATTTGCAAATGAATAGCTGGAATCTTGTTTTGTGGTAGCATTGATTAATAAAACCTGTAGTACCTTGAGACAGCACTGACAGCTTTTAAGAAGGTAGGGTGTGGAACCAATATTGCAAGAGGCAAGCTAATTACTATTAATTAAAGGTAGGCAAAAAGAATGGACTTCAGGTCACAACCTAACAATGTCCCCAAGGCTTATGTGGCTTTTTCATTAAAATGAAGTTTCAGTAAAGCAAAACTGATTCTGCAAAGAAATCTGGTAGTCTTATCCATAGTTCCTCAAGCAAAATTCTCATTAGCTTCACTGTCATGAGCATGCAGACTGTAGTTCATAATCTAAAAAGTGTAAATATTATTTGCTTTAAATTTTTGTCCGAGATCTAGTAACTTTGACAGTAGAAATAACTGATTTGAGAAGGTGACTACAGAGCAAATATTTATTGTTCCTCATTATAAAAAACCCAGAAGGCAATTGGTGATGGCTGAGACAGCAGATTTAAAATGAGTAAAAGCAGTATGTTTTAGATGAGAATGAGGTTAAATTGTGGTGCTCATTGCCACTGCATGTTATGAAGATTAAATATATGGAGGGGTTAGAAGTTCATTGGCTGAGTTAATGGGGGATAGATATGTCAAAATCTGTTAAACATGGTGCTCTGAGTCCAGCTCCTGCTTTGGGAAGTCCCAGGGCTTGCATTTCTGGCAGCAAGGAGGCTGTGCCAGTCTGTGCCCCACCCCTGCAGCCCTGGCAGAGACCTGAGCTGGGGCACCCACAGTGGGCAGAGCATCCCTGGGCATGGGCTGAGCCTGCACAGCTCAGTGCGGGGCTGCTAAAGGCTCCTGTGCATGGGGCTGAGCCTGCACAGCTCAGGGCAGGGCTGCTGAAGGCTCCTGTGCATGGGCTGAGCCTGCACAGCTCAGGGCAGGGCTGCTGAAGGCTCCTGTGCATGGGCTGAGCCCTCAGGGCAGGGCTGCTGAAGGCTCCTGTGCAGCTGCAGCCTGGGTGGTTTCCCCCAGAGCTGTCAGCTGGGGGCTGGCAGTGAGGGCATGGTTGGGAGTGTTTTGGTTTGAATTGGTCTTGAGGACTGTGTTCAGCTGCAGCTGAGACAGCCTGCAATTTTGAATTCCACATGTCCCTACTAATGCTTTTCAAAGGTTTCACTTATGGAAAATGGTGAAATTCTGGGGAAAATGATGTTTGGACAGTGTAACAATTTACATGTGTGTTCTGCAATAATTAGCTTATTTAGGTGTAGGAACTTACCTCTCTGCACAAACACAAATATTCTGATAATTTGTTGATGAAGAATACTTTGACAAGCTGTCACAAGAATTTCAGCTTTTTTAGATGTCTTCTATTTTGGTTGCTTCTGCCAGAGGATTTTTTTAACATGAACAAAATTCCGTTAAATGGGGCAGATTTCTTTCCAGAAGATAATTTTAAATGTTTAGTTAGATGTGATGGTTTTCCTCCAGCTGTCACTGCATTCTTGTTCTTACATTCCTGAGAAAAGATTTTTAAAATAATTAGGTGTGAGTGTATCTGTATCAGCCCTTCCTTGCAAGGGCTTTTGTTTGTTTAAATTTGCCAGCTTCTCGTGTTTGTGCTGCAGACTCTGCACCACGGTGTTCCCCACGGGTCACAGGCTGGAGGAATATTATTCAGTCTTCACCCTTGGAGTGTGTTTTGGAGAGGCGAAGAAGAGGGCTGACAGAGACAGACCACAATGTCAAGCCTCAGGTGCCATGGGATTGTCAGATGAGTGCAAACTACCTCCTCAGCTGCTTTGGAGGAGTAGGGATAGATCCTGACTTGGTGTCCCTCAGCAAGACCATAGGGATGTCACCCAGAGCCCTGATAAGTATAATGGATTTAGGCTGGAAATGCCTCTGATGGAGGTCTGTCTCCATGGGTGTGGAGCCGTAAGGCAACAGGGAAGAGAACCTACAGCAGTAAAGCCAGGGCATAGCCTTGAGTTCAATTCCTCAGCATTCTCTGATTTGGAAAACAGAGATCAAATGGCAAAGAATACATAAATTTCAGTATCAGTATTGTTGATTGAGAAGTGTTGTTTACCCTGTTCCAGTGAGGCTTGGACATTTGGGGTGGTTCAATAATTGACTTCTGCAGGTTTTCCTGAGGGAGGCAGCAGGAGCATCCCTCACCTTGCCAAATGCAGAGGAGCCAGGGCTGCTCCGAGCACAGGCACTGGGAAAGCTGCTCAGAGCCAAGGGGGTTCCCCACAGCTCTCTGCAGGAATTTGGCTGCCCCTTTTCTTCTCCCACCAGGAAGGGACTCACCTTTGGGGCTAGGATGGAAGGAGCAGGGAGGGCAGAGTGCTCATCCTTGGGTGGAGGCAGGTTTGTACCATGTGAGAGCAGTCCCTTTCCCTCACTCTGTATTCCCTTCCTGGTGTGTTTGGGAGCTGGTGACCCCTGTGCAGAGCACTTGGGGAATCATGCAGGCATGAACAATTAATCTTTTAAAAGGTCTGTTCCCTGGCAGTGTGCCAGGGGAGCCAGTGTAGCCCCACTTTATAATATCAATTTTTAATGATGAGAACTTTGCTAAATTCAGCCCTTGATAAATCTTAGAGTTGGGTGTTCAAAGTTTAAAAGCAAACATAATCCAATTATTTCAGTATTTGATTAAACTAAACTGCCACTTTGGTAAAGTGTTTAAATAAATCAGTAGTAATATACTTTTCTACAGTAAATAAAGTTATGTCTCTATAGTTCAGATATGAATATTCACACAGAGCTCTTGGAAATGAAGCAGTGGCAGTTTGCACAGAACATATATTAACTTAAGGAAATAAATATTTTATTGATCCTTAAAGGGATTGTGATTTTGGTGGTGATGACTGAAAATGCTGCTTTTAGAACAGTGAAACCACTAGCTGTAAATATGTTTTAGGAAATCTATTATATTTTATTCTGTGAACTCTGAAGACCACCTGCTGTAAATGCCTAAGGGCTGACAGACTCTGGGAGATGTCAATGGGCTTTCTTCAGGTTGCTCTACGGCATTGGCTGCCAGGTGGCATTGCCAGGAGACTTTAAAGTCAATTCTCAAACACAAAATAGTTCTTCACCCATGAGGCTTCCTGGCTCCAGCAGCACCCTGCTCTGTTTGTGTGCAGGAATATCCCCTGTCCAACAGAACCTCATCCAGAGCCCTTTTGCCCCAGCAGGAACCTGCCAAGTGGCTGGGACAGCTTTGAAATGCATCTTTGTAAGAGAGAGCTGAGCACCAGGGCCTTAATATGCAGTTGAGTGCTCGTGCACACAGAAATAATTCCAAAGAGTGAGAATTAGGGACTGCTGTGTCCCTCAGAGCCACCTGCAGAATGCTTGAAACTTCTCTGTCAGGAGCCATCAGCCTGAGGTGGCCCAAGGCCTGTGCAGTTTGGCCTTGGCTGCTGTGGGGTATTAAAGGGCACAACCAGCTGAGCTCTGGATAAGATTTCTGAGCTGTCAGGAATTCACATGCTGACTTACTTTCAATTGCTTATCTCCCGGCTTCTTTCAACAGGTCTTACTAGAGACATGATCTTCTTGTTAAGCAAATTATCAGCCTTCCAGAAATGCCATGAAAGGCAAATCTACCTATTTTTATGGAGTATTTCATTTTTCTAGGCTCATAAGATTCAGGAAATTAGATCCTTAGTTCCACATCTTAGTTCTTCAGTTCATGGTAATCTGAAGAAATGGGCTTTGCTCACTACCTTCAGCTTGGCTTCAATGGAGCCATTAGTAAAAATAGACAGCAAGAAGACATTACCCCAAAATGTGAAAACTGTTACTGCTTTTGGATGTGCCTTGGAGCCTTTATCTCTACTGTCACAAAACATGTCTTTATGTATCATGGGGATTTACTTTGTGCTCCAGGAGCAGCTTTCTGCCATCCAGAGGTTCTGGCAGTGTTGTGTTTGTTTGAGGCTTCAAAAGTCTGTTCTGAAATCTTTCACATTTCAACCTGTGCCTGTTTCAAGCTGCTTAAACTGCTGTAACCCATATCCAGGATACCATGGTACTCTGTCCTCTTTTAATTGTGTCTGAAGTTCCCCACTGAAGTGTGAAAAAGCATCCTTCTTCTGAAGCTAGGCATGCTTCTCTGTAGCTGCCCATTAAAGGGACATCTTCATCCCAGGATGCTGCTGGAACATTCTTTGAAAAGAGACTAAAAGTTGGAGAATATCAAGAGATACTCAGTGAGCCCGCTAATTAGGGTTGACAAATGAAAATTACAATAAAACGAAACTGCACAAATCCAAAAAACTGGGTCTTTCTCTGATTGCTTTTGTTGAGAGAGTGATAAAACTATTTCTCAGAGCAGGAGTCTAAGAGACTAATGTGTCATTACTTTCAACTCAAGAGATAAAACTTCTTGTTGCTTTTTAGAACATTCAATATTTTAGCATTATTTTATGATGAAAGAACATGTGCAGTCTTGGATCATTTCTTATGTAGGCTTTTATGCCTAGTGCCTGTTTAAAGGCATTTTTTTCCCTACAGGTTTATACCATTTCTTTTACTTCCTTGGGCCATCATGGGTAGTCATGCTGGATGAGGTTTCTGACCTGGCCTCCTATGCTGTGCACGTGTGGATGAAAGGCTTCTACCTTGAAAACCAATTCAGTCCCACAATTAACTTTGCAGGAGGGAGTAGAGTTTCAGAAGGCTAGAAACTCTAGCCTTCCCAGGTGTGGTTCCCAGGTGTGTTATGGAAAGGATCTCCTGAAAAGTGTGTAACTTGGCTTCTTGTGGCTGATTTAGGAAATTTCAGCATTTAATATTTCTGTGAGATTTCCTTTATTTCATAGCAGGGGACCTGGAGACATGTTTGATCCTTGAGATCAGCTGTATGTGCTGCTTTCCTGTGTTGCTTCATTTTCTCTACTACTTTTTCTTTCCCCCATCCTCACAGGTGCATATTCTGATGCTCTTTATGATGTTTCAGCCTCATCCTGCTGGAGGAGCATGGCTATGCATTGACCCTGAAGTGGCACTTCAGGGTCAGCTTGGACAGGGCCCTGACAACCTGATCTCATTGAAGACCTCCCTGCCCACTGCAGGGGAGTCAGTCTGGATGACCTCTAAAAGTCACACCAGCCTGTGATTCTGTGTGCTCTCACAGGAAAGCCAGGAGAGCTTTTTGCTCTGCCATCCTCTGCCTGATGACTTATGTGGAACTCCTCTTTTCTTCTCTCATGACTCACAATTAGTTAAATTCAGAGAAAAATGTTTAAAGGCATACACAGCCCTGTAAAGCTAAGGCGTGGGGACAAATGGAAAGTCTCTGTCCATTGGGGGGAAAGAATAATGTGGAATTAAATCAATTCAAATAATGGCATTGATGTGTGGAAGTAAGTTTCAGTGTAAGGCTGACCATGGTGAGTGATGGCCTGTCAGATTTTAGAATAGAATTACAGTTACATAGATAAAAGCAGAGAACCATGTGAACAGTATTCCTGACTAATTGCCACAAATATTAACAGATACAGCCCTGGCCATGCATTTGGGTGTCTGGCAAGCAAGAGAAAAGATTTCTTTTTTGTGCTGTCAGCCAGAGATCTATATATTTCATAAGTAAACACAATTGATGCATAATTTTGTTTCCTGAAGAGCGATGCAAACGTGGCTGTGATTCCCAGCATTCCTTAATGTGCATTATCTGGGCATTGTTCATTTTTGCCTATGGCAGAAATCACTTATGTCTTTTCAAAAAGAGCTTGTCAGTGTTTGCCCCAACAAGATCTGTCTGCAGCACTCAGGCATAGATTGGTTTAAGCAGTTGAACTTCAGGCTTTGAATCTGACTTCAGTGTTACATGAGCAGCTACAAGAGTTCTTTGTGTTTCTCAATTTTATTGCGGGTTAAAGCAAATCAACACAGGATTTGAGCCAAAGCTCATTATGGTCAATGTAAGTTTTGTCCAGTTGGTTTCTAAACAATGATTCTGTTCATGTAGCAAGGGCTGTATTCAAGGAAAAAAATCAAATAGCATTGTGTAATCTGCAGAAGTGGAGGGTTCTGCTACTTTAGTAACGTTAGTTGCATTTCTAATTAGTGTTTGCTGTCTTCCCAGGCTGGGAAGAAGTTAGGGAATAATCAGTGCTAGATTTTTTTTCTATCTCTTTGCTATAATATAAACCAAAAAGGAGTAGGAGGATATTGCTATTATGATCGTGCTTTTTATCTCCATAAGTAATTTGCATGCCAGATAATTGTTTTGATAGAGTTAGAAATAGGCAGCAATGTATACCTGTGCTTATGAATGTGGTGCTCTGTGTGCTCCCAGGATTGACAATATTACATCAATACCTTCATAAGGGATCCTGCTCAATAAAAATCCATTGATCTGGATAGTCACTAATTTAATGTGACATCTTTGCTGATGGGATATCCTGCGTGAATGATTCTTTGCTGTGGTTAATTTGCAAAGTTCAAATTAAAAGTTCTTACAACTATAGTCTTTAGAGTAATGGAGGATTATGTCTCAGATCACAAGCTATGTGAAATGGTTAGAGATCAAAAAAGTACTAATGTTGTGCTTTTCTCAAAGGACCCAAAGTTAATTGGGAATAGCAAGCAGCTGAGATGCTCTGCAAAAAACTCTGCTGGTCCTGCCACACTTGTTCTTCAGTGAAGAAAAATAAAAAATTCTTCTGATTAAGTTGGTAGAAGGATTAGATGTTGGCAAAGGGGTAAATAATGATTGATGCAAGCTCTGTCAACAGGGTAACATTAATTTATTTTGAACAACTTTGAAGATACATCTAAGATTAAGAATGTAGCTTGTGCTTATATGGGTAAGAGCTGTGCCTGGAGAGCAGCAGCTCTGAACATGTGAGCTCGCATTGGAGAACCTATTGAACATGCACCCAAGGTATAAAGTTGTGGTTAAGAGGAATAGCAACAATATGTAAGCACTGAAAAAGCAAGAGGGGAGAGAGAGGCAGTTGTTTTTGTTGTATACTTTACTAGCAGTTAGTGCAATTTATCACATTCTGGTGCTTGACAAGAGCTGGGAAGAATTAGGAAAATAATTTCTACTTAATAAAACTGCCTTATAAAGGGTTATTAAAGGATCTTTGTGTATTTATGTAGCACAAGAAAAAGAAAAAACAAAAAATAGAGGTGTTTACACATAAAGATATATCAGGATATGTATTAATTTATTTGTGGAGATATTATCTGATTATTTGAAAACTAGTAGTAGACCTGAATCTGGTCCTTGAAAAGTCTACTAGAAAGCACTTTTGCTCTTCTGCCACATTATCAGTTTTCCACCTATCCTGTCACATAAGAATCAGACTGGATTAGTGTTAGTCGTCACCAGTAGGGTATGAGAGCCAGATCATATTAGGGACTGTCACACTGAATTAGCCAAAATTAATACGGAAAGAATATGATTTAAAAGAGTGCCAGTGATTCAAGTGCTGTATCTCATTAGCACAGGAAGCTTTCTGCTCATAAAGCCAGTGTTTTCTCCTCAGTCCCTCCTGTTGATGGGAGATGAAATGCCATGCTCCATTTACACAGGATGCTAATGCTCTGCACAGAGGACTTCACCAGAGGAGCTCAGGTGACAGGAGACTCCGGAGCCCGGTCAGGGTTTGGACTGCTGTTGACCTTATCTTTATAAGGTGCAAGGTAGGAATGTAGTTATCATTTACAGTTCCTGACATGTCACTTTACAGCCTGACTTGTTAATGTAGGGCAGCATCAGTTTTTTTCATCCTGTAGCAGACTGTAGTTTGCAGAGTTCAGCAGTTATCACATGAGAACCAGGAGGGACAACTGGGATTAGCAAAACCCTTCCCCCATCCTGGGGAAAGAGAAGCCAGAGCTGCATTACAATGAGAAAAGGATTGGGGTTATGTAGCATGCCTGGCCTTACACCCCAGTTTCTAAGAGCTAAGCAGCATGCCCTGCTTGTAGAAGGGAAGGCACAACTTTCCATGGAGTTGCTAACACCTGGCTGGAGCTGCCAGTTCCAAGAGGTGCCAGCTTTGGGCTGCAGCAGCTGCCTGGCACTTGACAATGTGAGTCACTGTTCCTGTGTGCTTTTGATATAGAAATCTCTTTCCTCTTTGGATGAAATTAATTAGTTTTTTCCTATAAACTTGAAATAGATTTTGTAGGAATGACATAGTATTTAGCTGTGTTAGTTGCACAGAAAAATATCCTATCCTGCTTCTGATGCACAGTCATTGTTTTAAAGCTATCAATATTAATGCAGTGACCTGAAATCTTGTTAAGTTTTAGCTCAGAAGCTCTTTTCTATGAGACACTTTGTATTAGTGAACCTCATTTCAAAGCTGGACAAAAAGCTTAAAAGAAAAAACTTAAATTAATTGTGGGAAGGGGGAAGCCCATAGAACTTAAGACAGAAAGATTTCTGGGCAAAAATTGGTTCCAGGCAAAGTGGAAAAGAATTTGTGAGCTGCTTTATCTGCTGCATGAAAGCTCCTATGAGCTGATTGCTGAAACTGGGATTTTCATTTCTCCCTCTGGGGAACCAGTAACTCCCAACTTCCCTCAGCTGCTGCATGAGACTCTGGCTGGCCCTGCTTCTGTTCCAGCTGTCTCTGCTGTTACAGGAAAGCTGTTAGCACAAGGGTTTTCTGGTTTGTTTTGCTTTTTTTCTGGAGGAAAGGGTGATTTTGCAAATTGGTGAATTTTTTGGAATGCCCCTGTGAGGAGAGCTCTGCACCAACCTAACCCCCCCATCAATGGTGCTGCGTTGTCCACAGTGAGCCTGTGGACAGGACTATGGGAATGAAGGAGGCTCCTCTTATATCTCAGGCATGAGGGGATGCACTTGACTGAAGTGAGGATCTGGAAAGAGACTTGAAAAAACTGAGACCTGAAAAACAGTTTCCAGGAGCTTTCTAAATAACTTGTTAGTACAGGTGAGGATGCTGTTTGTTTGAGGTGAGGCTGTATGTGAGAGGCTGATGTCTGGTCTGTGGAGCCTTTGTCAGTCTGTGGAGCCTTTAAAGCCTAAAGTTTGTGGTGCCTTTAGCAGTCTGTAGAGCCTTTAGCCAGTCTGTGATGCCTTTTCCCTTTGTCTGGGAACAGCCTTTGCTGGCTCCCTGGAGCTGCAGGTCCTGCCCTGTGCCGGGGCTCCGAGGGGCCGGGCGGCTGCGCTGCTCTCGCAGTGAGCGGGCCCGAGCTCTGCTGGAAACACATCAGAAACAGGGAGACACATCAGTGCATCTTGTAAGGGGAGAACAACTTACATAAAAAAGCCTAATTCCTGTAGACATCACAGGAGCTGTTCCCTGCATCCTGCCTTTGCTAGTCAAAGTTAAACAGTGAACGGACTTGGTTTTCTGTGCCCTATTTCTGATGAGAGAGGGTGATGCCATAGGAGCCTGGTTATGCTTCAGCAGCAACGTCCAGTTAGGATGAAGAAATGTATTCCACAATCTGTTTCTATGAGTTTGTGTGGTTGGGCTCTTGACTGTGCTGGGACTGCAGTTTGCATTGTATGTCCTTTTAAAGTTCACTGCTTGTAATGCTTTGATCACTGCTAAAATATGTACCTATGTTAATTCAGTGTATTGATACACCAGCCTTCTGTGTAAACCTCTGGGCTGGCTGGCTGCCTCCTCTGCTTAAACCCGTGTGGACTGAGGCCAGGTCCTTTGTGCAGCCTGACCTGTGGGAGGGGATGTGGAGCCAGTAGGGTTTAAAAGAACCAGAGCTGCCATGTGCAGGCCTTGTTGGATCTTTCAAAATATAAAATGGGATGAAAATTGCCTGATTTTTTATCACTCTCTAACTCTGAGGCTTGTGTGTAAGTTATCATGAGGACTATGTGTTTCCATGTGGTCCTTGCTGCATCTGTGGCCAACACAGTGAAACATTCCCATCAGTTCACAAACATGCATCAGTTAATTTTTTGGTCTTTATGTCTGTGCTGAGGCTCAGAAAAGAGAAGAAAATGCTGCAGCTAATCTTTAGTAGTTGCAGCACACATAAGTAGATTATGCAAAACTGTTAATTTTTTATTACTAAATAGCACTTTAGGGAGTGGAAGGCCTTAATACTCTGGCTAAAGATGCTAGTCACACCAGATTACTATTGTTGTACATTAATAATAAAAATACTTGGGTCTGATTAGTGTCAGTTAAAGTTTCCTGAATAAGAGATAGAACTCTTTGAATTAGACTACTTGAATAGCAGCTAAGGATTCCTGAGGAATAATTTGTATTAAAAAGTTAAGACCTTCACTACTTTTCTAAAGGAATATCTATGGCTAGTGTGGGAATTGCATACCATTCATGTGACAGCATGAAAGGAAAGGATCTTCACAGACCATGAAGTGTAATAAAGGAACATCCAAAATTGATTTTCATTTAAGTAGATTACTTGTGTTTTCTTCTAGACTAAGGAAAGCACACTCTAATTTCCATTACTTTTCACAAGTAGACCTACTGGTATCCATCATTCAATGCACCAGGCCACTCTTCCCAAGTACCTGCCTGTGACTTGGGACAGAACTGACAGGGAAATCTGGAGGGAAATGCATGGCATGGGTTGCTGGCAGTTTTGAAGGTATGATGACAGACCAAGGGCTAATCCTGATTTTGGGTTCTCTTAATGTTTTGTTGAATTGTTGCCGAGTCCAGTAAACAGATCCATGCTCAAAGCTATTCAACTTTGTTGATGCTTTAGCTAGCTGACTCGTGTTTATTTTCAAACCACAAAATTAGGCCCTTTCGTATGCTAGCCCTTCTCTGAGGCTGTTCACACTCCCTCTTCAACAGGTCTTTTACTAGACAGAAACATCTTCAGAGGCTGCTTTTATCACTGTAATGATGATGATTGTACTGCCTGTGCAGAGCTGGAAATGAGACCATTGCTATTTCCCTGTGCACAAGCAAACAAGTTGCTGTCCACATGAATTCTCCTTGATCTCTGTGACACATCTGCTGTAGGCACATCAGGAGAACAGTCAGTTTGCCTGTGATCATGCCTTGCAAACAGGTTTTTTTACCCTATCAAAACACAACAAAGGAGACTAAAACCTTTGTAGTGAGGATGCATGCTTAGTACCCAGAAAGTTCCAAAGAAAACCCACAACTTAAATGGAATATGTTCATACTGTTTTAGAGAGACATATAAACTGCTTTCACTTGCTTGTTGTATTGGCAGGATATTCCAGGGGTGATGATAGTGGGACCTCTCCTAATCTTACATATTCCCAGTTCAAGAATAGCTTTAAATGTTTATTTGATGTGAAAGAGCTAATTGTACAAATAATTATTTTCAGCGTGATGTGCCTCTGCTGTTTATTCTGTGGCAGTAATTAATTCTATAATTAGAAAATGTCCTATTAGATAATTTCTCTGGGAACTCAGGCTATTGTCCAGTGCCGGAAACATTCAAGAAGGTGGTTTGGTTATGACCTTGGCAATCTGACTACTTTTATTGGCAAGGGCTGGTTTGCTTCACTGGGGGATCATTACTGAAGAATTTAGCTTGTATGAGTGGGACTGGACATGAGCCTCTTGATGCTGAGATTTGGTGCTGTGGATCAATGAATTTGCCCTGGCCTTGCCCATCTCTAGGAGGGGACACCTCACCTACTTGTGAATTTGTGTCTGCTTTTGACCTGTCAGCATCTGCCATTCTATGAGAAATTTGGATGAAATGAATGTACTTCATAAGGTATCAGTGAACACAAGAAAATCAATAAGCAATCTGTGTGATAATTAATTAGCATGCCAGGATGAATTACTGTTTCTTCCCCTCCTGATTTGGGTCACAGTCACATCTGATTTGGGAAGTTGTCAGTTTTTCAATTATAGCTTGGTCTTTGTTCTTGGTATGGCTTTTTGCCTTTTTTTATTTGATGTGCTCAGAATGAAGGACTGGCAGAGAGAAACTCACACTGTGCAAACTTGCTTGTTGTGGGAAGGAGACAATATTGAGCTCAGCACCTCACAGAACCTGTTGAGGAGGAGATGTACTGTAGGCTGTCAAGGCTGGCCTGAGCCTGAGGGTTTGAGCCCCCAGGAGCAGGGTTTTTGTTCAGGGATCTGACACCTGCTCCAGTCTGCAGGCTCCGATCTCTTCAGATTTCCTGGGACTCTGGTGCCATTCCTGGAAAGTGGAGTCTCTCCAGCCCATGTACTCCTGGAAATTCACCCACTGCCATCCCAAAACACACAAGTAGTTTGGCCTGCTCTCAACTAGATTTAGCATGGGAATTATTCCTTAGGGTCAGTCCCAGGATTTTTACTGCCTTCTTAAGGAGGAAGGCTGGTGTTGTGAGCTTTCCAGAGACTCCTGGGAAGGCAAAGCAACTACCAGCTTATTAACCAGCTTCAAGTATAAATTCCAGGCCTTGCTATCTTGTTTCCTTTCTGTGGTCACAAAAAAGACTAATTATATGAGATAGATTAATGAACTCATTTTGTGAATACACCAGGTAGAGAGATAGATGCCTATTTAACTTTCTCGGTGAACTTCAAGAGCCAAGATTTCCCTTCTTCACAACAAATTGGTTTCAATCAACAGAATAAAGTCTCTCAAAGCATCTCTGCTGGGTCTCTAATGATAACAAATAACTCTGCTTTTTACTGGATAGTAGACAAAGCAAAGGCACTCTACATCTGGTACTCTGAGTGTTCAGAAAGGATAGGAATTAAACTGGTGATGATCATATGGAGCTTTAGAAATTAGCATTTGCAATAGAATGGTGGGGGATTTTATTTGGGATTTTGTGTGGGGGGGTTTGACAACCAGTTCCTATGGTGTCTGAAAGAATTAATAGAAAATTAAATTACTCTGGAAATTTCACAAAACCTACTTCAAAAAGAAGTTTTATTTTTCTTCTTCCTAATTCTCAAATTTTCAAGGATTTTTCAGTTTGCCTTCTCTTAAACATATTTTCCTTTTTGCTTTTAGAAACCTTGGAGAATACAGAATTTATTTCCTATTTGTGTCACTATAAAAATATTTTCAATATAGCTTTCAGGGCACACCATCTTTATTAAGGGTCACATATTGAGAGACACTGATTACCTAAAATTTGTGCTAGGGATGGACATCAATGTGGAGTAATTACAAGAGAACAGTTTTGGTCTGAAACAGTTTGCTTGATGTATAAGAAGTTAATGATATTTTTACAGGATTTTATGACAACCTAACCCTAGCATGTAGCTGATGTTACTATTACTCCTGCTCTCAGTTTATCTGTACTATTTCATCTGATTGCCATCCTTGTGGTATTTTAACCACCTCTGCTTTAAACGGACCAAATGTGGTTTCAAAAGTATGATTAACATGTGAGGAAGGGAGATCTTATTTTTCTTTGTAATGCATAGCATCAAAAAGAACATCTCATGCATACTGTAAATATTCTGAAAGACTTCTTCACACATCCAGCACTTCCTGGCCATGCTAAGGTAGCTCTATAGCACCAAGTTTAAAACTGGCAGATTTTCTTTGGGTCGATTGAAACTTTGGGAAGAACCCAGTGGAGGGTTTCCTCCATCAGCAGACCACAGCTGGTGGCCATCAGAATAATTCTAACATGGCTATAAATATATTCAGGGAGAAAAGCCTCCAGCCCATTCATGCCGTTTCAGAATCAGAGGCATTACAAGGAAGCTGAAGTTTGGCCCTTGGCACATTGTGGAGGCAGCAGCTTCTTACTCAACGTCTGTCTGTTATGTCTGTCACTTTTTCAGGAACTGAAAGCAGAGAGTCACATGCTGCCTACTCAAACCCAGCTAAACTGCTGCTCCATTTGTAAGGAGTCATTTGGTTTTAATTAGCAGAACCTCTTGGCTGACTGTATTGATACAGTTGAAAGTCTCCTCTGGTTATGTGGAGTCAGGTTTTCTCAGGTTCCTGTGTTAGACTCCTTTATTTTCCCCCAAGTACAAGAGTAAAAGTCTTATTTATAAAGCAGCACTTGCCGCAAGTTTCTTATCCAACCTCAGCTAGATAAGTTTAGGTTTCTAAGCAAATTGTATTTGGCATCAGTTGGCTGGAAGGCATCAGCTCAAATGTGATGTAACTTTTATTTTAGAACAAAGCCAAGGAATTGCTCAGTATCTCAATGTTAAGAAACAGAGGGTGAAAGACCTTAATAAGACAAAAGTGCAAAATAATGGTACAAGGTACTACTGTGTGCCAGCTTAAGTGATTGGAAAGAAATATAGAAAACCTTCTGGTTTTCCCAAGCAATGATGGACTAATTATCCTCTAGTTGCCAATAATTCAAGGTGAATGAAGGGATCTAAGCAGGAGCTGAAAATTGGAAGTAGTCCAGAGTGATGGAAGTGCACATCTATAATGAGCCTCCCTGCCCTGATCTCTGACTGCTGTGGAGAGAAATTATTTTAGCTTCAGGCATCGTGTTCCCAACACGGTAGCAACAGTAATGGATGTTGGGTGGCTTCTTAGCTTCAGAATATCTCCAAGATCAAATTATTCACTTTAAATCATGGTAGTTACTTGTGAAAATGAAGCTGGAATTCTCAGAACTCAGTAGTTCAGACATAACTAATTTTGAACTGAAATGGAGATGCTCTGAATTGAGTTCTGACTGCAGTCCTCAGACTCTCCCTTCCGTCTTGGCTTTACAACCTTTTCAGACACAATTTTCCACCTGAAATTTACTCCTGACCCTTCACATCTTGCTTTTACTCGTCACCACTATATCAACTCACACCACCAATGTGAAGTTCTGCTTGTGTTTTGAGTGAGTACTTCCAAAACGTGAGCAAAATCGATGTTTACAAAAAATCCACTGAGTAGGGTTTTGATGGTGAAAAGGTGTGTAAAGACTCTGGGAGACAGGTTCCTGGTCAGACTGGTGATAGATGTGTAATAAGTGGGAGGTGCAAGCCACCCTTCATCCTCACCTGAGCCATACGTCTGAACAGTGAAATAGATTAGAAAGACTTTATAAATGTTTGAGTCCAAAAACTCAAATTGCAAGATCTAAGTAGCATCATTAGATCTTCTGAGGGATTGAGCAACAAATTTTACAGGAAGCACTGATTATCCCACCCCCCCTCCCCAGCTTGTAAATATTACTGGCTGCATCAGACTCTGAAATGTGAATGTTATCTCAGTCTTCCTATTAACATGAGCTATTTCAAGTTTTGCTTCAGAATTGTTTTTCTTGTGATTCTTTCATGATAATTATGCAATTAACGTTAATCTAATATTAATGCTGAAAATCCATACAAGTGAGTGAATTCCTCCAGTTAAACATACTGACAGCTTTATTTGGCTTCACTGTGTTTTGTGAAAACTTTGCACACTTGATAGAGGCAACAATAAATAAAAAGAAAATTTCAGTAAAGAAAATTGATAGAAAATGCATATTTTTGCAGACAAGTGCTCTTTTTATCCTAGAATCACAAAATCATTTAGGTTGAAAGAGACCCTTAGAATCATCGAGTCCAACCATTAACCCAGCACTGCCAAGGCCACCACTGAACCATGTCCCCAGGTGCATGTATTCCTCATTTTCTTTCCTTGTTTGATGTTCTTTTGTCAGATATATTTGATCCTGGTTGTTCTTTGAAGCAGAGCTGGTTGTGGATTCCAATCCCATCACTGTCCTCACTCTGGTCTGTGAGTCACAGAGGTGAGGCAAACACCGAGGAGTTGGGAGCACCCACTGGCAGCCTCCGTGGCACCTCTGAGTTGTCCCTGCTTGTCTGTTGGTGAATTGGGGTCTGATTCTTGCCCAGGAAACAAATGAAGAGCCATTACAGACCATCCATCTATTTTCACTACGATTATAAATTCAAGTAGTTAAACTGCAGGCTGATGGTGATCATTTGTTAATGTGGCAGTGTGAGAAACCAGCCTCTTAAATCAGACACTTTAATGCTTTAGGCAGTGAGAATTTTTCAGAACGGTTACATTTTTGATCCTGTATTATTTTGGTTTTTCTAGGCTTATTTTTTAATTTGAGTCGGATTTTTCATTAAGGCAGGTAAAGTGAAAAACAAAAGGTGTTGAAGATGCTATGGGGGTCCTAAGTAGAAAGAAGTTCTCAATGGGAGATTTGACAGTCTCCTTTTCAGGCCTGCATTCAAACTCCTTTGTATTTCAGGAAAGAGCTGAGAGGTGATAAAAAATTACATAATCTGGTTCAAAACTCAATTTTTCAGAGGTGACGTTTCTACAAGAAAATTTTTCTTTTCTATTTCACTTTATGATGAAATTTCAAAATGAAGTTTTCCCCTGAAATTTCTATTTATAAATCATAGGAACCCAACACTTTCCTTATTGGTGGTGGTAATTTTTCCCTCTTTCCCTAATTTCAAACTGCTGCCCTGTCCCATTCCTCTCAGCAGAAAAAAATTTAACTGCTTAGAAAGAAGGCAGTGCAGTGAACCACTTTCTCTCACAATTTGACAGCTCTGTCCTTTTTTCATTTCCTCCTTTTAGGAAAATAGGAAAAGAGTTATTAAATAACTCTTATAGGGAAAGATTATTAAATAATCAAGTAGAAGCTGGGTTTTCTGGCTTCTTGTTTTTTAATACATTTGGCCGTGATTTGAGATTCTGTCAAAACACCAGCTGGGCAATAATAGACTATGGAGCAATTCTACTGATTGTTCCAGGCCAGCTAAAGTTTGCCTTGCCATGATGGCAAATGGTTCTCTACTTTGTGTCAGCACCTCTAACATATCCTGATACCCCATCTGAACATTAAAAAGCGTATCAGCGTTGCAAATGGAATGGTTGACACAGGTCACTGCAGAATTTGGAGAACCTGAACTACAACTTCCAATTTCTTTTGGTGTTCACCTTTCCTAAAGAATTTGCAGCAGAAGATAAGTGCCAAGAATTTAAATCTCTTGTTGGTAGGTAGTTACTTTGCAAGAGTGAACACTGCAGTGATTTCTGTAAGCTGAGGATTTCAAATGGAGCAGTGCTATGATAAGGTGATAAACCCTCTATGCTTCCAGGTAGTGTTAGGGATTTTGTGTGATCTGCTCTTCCTAGTGGACCTATTTTTGCTGAATTTGCTAGCGCAGTGGCTGCATTGTGCATATGGACAGGCATATGCCATGGGATGATTCTTTGGTCTAGCTGTGCTAGTCTATGTAATACAAAACCTTTTTGTCACTAGACCAGTCTGGCATCTCTCATCACTCCCAGGGTGACTTGAGGGGTCTGACATAATTACTGCTGGAAACAGTGGATCAGTTTAAATACTAATGTTTTGGAAAAGATCTTGTATTTGATATAGAATTTCTATTCTGTGATTCTTTGAACATTAGTGTGAATGTACAGCTCTTGGACTTGATAAGAAAGTTTGGTCTAGTAATGCACAGGTAAGAATAATTCAATTCTAGTGAATGTATGTACTGGAGATCAAATGAAGGCAAATGAACCAGATCACTGAATTTGTGAGACACAAAGTTATTGGATAAAATTCTACAGTACATACCAACCCCGTGTGCTGTCTTAGTAATGCTATAATTAAGCCAAAGAGTCATGTCAAATTGGCCTTTTCCATCCGCTCTGTGATCTGCTCGGGGAGCAATTTGGGAAGAATGACAGCTGACCTCAAAACCGACAAGTTCAGTTTTAATGTATGATCCACCAGAGCTGATACTTGAACAGAGCTCATCCACATTCTTATATGGGTGCTAATTGTCCTTTGCTTAATTGGGAAAATCAAAATAAGGCTTGCCGGATGCAGGCTTGTTCAAAATTTTTATTTCAGTAAATGCCTCTTGGTACTAGCGGAGCCATTTTATGGCTCATAAAAACATTCTTCCATTTTATTTGCAGCTATGTAAACTGCAGTGAGGTGGTACAAGTTTAAAATAGCACTATTGGGTTTTTCTGTTCATTTTTATAGCTTTTGCCAAAACAAATCTGTTAATAATAAAGTCTCAGAAGTTCATATGAGTAATCGACATGTAAGACACATGAAACTCAGCCTGTATTTATAATACTAATTGATTTCATTTATTTTGCATCCCCTGTGAATTTCTCACTGCCAGTCTTGTCATTATCTTAATGTTGTTGTTTCCAATGACACTCAGAAAAGTCGTTTTGAAGGCAGGGGGTCTTTCAGCACAGATGCATCAGGTGTAAAGCTTCCTTTCCTCTGAGGTGATCGAATTGTCTAAAGGAAACCCCGTGGAATGGTACAGCTTAAAAACCAGGGGCTGTCCATCTGTTTGAATCTGTGTTACCTTGTGAAAATCTGCTTAATGCTTGCTCCTGTGAGTGTCTGCATTCAGATAATGCAGGTAGGGTTTTTGGTTGTGACAGGGAAGTGTGAACAGTATTACTGCTGGAATCAGTGCAGTATCTGGAAGGTCATAGTTAGGATATACAAACCTAAACCACCTCCTCATATGTTTGTTTTGCTGGCCTGGAATAAGAAAAGCACTCTGAATATTTTGATGGAAAAATCTAGTTTCCATTTCTATTTGATAGACAGAGTTAAAATGTAAATGTGGTAGAGAGTACCCTCAGTTAATGGTGTTTTGCTTGTCTGGTGGGCTCTGCCTTGCTATCTGAAGGGCAGAGTCACCATTCTCAGAGAGACAAACTTAGAGTCATCCACAAATTTTAGCATCTGCCATAATTCAAAGTAATCTTTAAAACAGAAATTGTCTTTAATCTGAGCTTTTCTGAGGTCTCCTCCCCGCTGCTTTTTAGCAATTCTTTGCCTTTGCCATTTATTTGTAGCCCAGTGCCAATGATTTTGCGGGGGAGAAGTGCAGCTGGCTCAGGGCTGGTGTCCTGGGACAGCTGCAGTGACTCACACTGTTCTCTACCTGCTGCTCCTCTTGGCATCTCAGAGAGGAATTTTCTGAAGTCTTCAGCAGCTTGGCATTGAATGCTCCAAGTCACCACAGACAGTGGGCTTTCACCAAGGGCTTTGTTCAAGGTGAGGCAAGGAAATTTGAATGAACATGCTCTTTTTTTAACTTTTTTCTTTTTTTTTGAGTTTATGGTTTGATTTCATGGGCAAAAATTTGGGAAATATTTTCCACTGCTCTCCTTTTCCTGCCCCTTCTTCTAACAGAATGAACAGCATCACCTGCTGTATCCTGAAGTGTCTTAGAGGACGGTAATTAAGAACCAGCAAGAAAATCAGAGTTAGGAGTGAGGAATATCCTGATATGTTCATGTTTTAAATACCAGATTGGGATACTCCTTTTCCTTTGCCTGCAAGCTGTCACAGGCTGAAGGGATGCAGTTGTGGCCCTCCTGCTGCAGTTGCAGGATGGGCAGAGCAGTGTGTGTTTGGTGCTGCCTTTTGTGTGTGTTGAGAGGGAAAAGGCACTTTACACCCACTGCAGTCACTGGGGAAGCCTCAGAGCAGCAGTGTCTCGGAGCAGCTGGGGCAATGTTTTCTCAGAGCACAATTTCCCAGCTCTGCTCCTGGAACAGCCAAATTGAGCCTCACAGTGGAAACTGCATTAGCAGTGTCATCAGTAATGAGCTGCACCTTTTAAGTAACAAGGGCTGAAGCAGCGTGAGTGGGAGTGAGCCAAAGCATGTCTGGAGTGACATGCTGAGGCTTTCTGGGGGATGTCACAGGTTTGAGTGGCCACAGGCTGGTCACAGCCAGGCAGCAGCCAGCACCTCCATGCAGTGTCCAGCTTCTTTGCTTCAGCATTGATGTGGAAAGGGAAAGGACCGGTGTCTCAGCTTCAGGTGGATGTTACAGAGCTGTTAACTCACATTTTGTTAATTGTGCTGCACTGAAGCTTTACCTGTTTGTGGTGGCAGGTTTGCACTGAAGACTGTTGTCAGGGGTATTACGCAATGGTCTGTTATTTCAATGAAGTATTAAATAAAATTGTTTCCACGTCAGGAAATAGGGAGATGACCTGCCAGAAAGCCTTAGATAAACTTTCAAACATGCCTGAACCTACTGACCTTCAAGATACAGTGCAAGGCTCATCTTTTCTTTTTCCTTCAGACCTTGGCTAGATGGGATAGCTGGAGGCACCATATCAGTGCATGGGGAAAGGCCTCTTAATGCTGTCACCATCATTTAAATATTGATCAGAGCATGCAGAAGGACCATGTTGGCCATGGGAGGTGAGTGAGCACAGTCCCTGTGGGCTTTTCTCTGCTGCTGTGAGCAGGAGCTGTGTAACCATTGCCTGCTCATGGGTCAGCGCTGCCCCGCACAGCCAGCCGTGCACAGTGCTCAGCTGTGAGGCACCAGGTCCAAGTCAGATACACATCTTGGCATGGCCTGGGATTTTTATTCATCACACTAAGTGGGGAATGTTCATTACAATCACACAGAGGAGATGACCAAGTGTTTTGTGCTGAACCTCAGTGGCTGTGCAAGTACCAGTTTGCACGCTTGAATTGCAGAATTGATGCTTTTTGAAAACTCTTGTGCATTTTAAAAATGCTAGTTAGGAAAGGATGGCCATTTTGTCTCCTTTGTAAATGTAGTTCCAGTGTCACAGCAAGATATTATTTTTTAAGTGCCAGAGTTCCCTAAGACTTCTCTTTGCAGCTTCATTTAGGTTTCTGAGCTGAGACTTAACAGCTGTTCTGTGCACTCAAGCGACTGCCAGGGCATATTTTGTGTGAAAGCATGGAGAAATGGGACATGTAGGAATGGTCTTGCCAAAGACCAAATGGTTTTTCCAGGGTATTAGTTTACCACTATAATAACCATTTTTAGTCATAACCCATTTTTAGTGATAACCAATTTAGTAGACCAATAATATTGTTACATGGCACATTTAGTCAGTTTTAAAGTGCAATGTATTTTAAATAAGTAAAAAATGAGAATATATTAGCACAGTAAAAATAATTTAAAAAGTGACCTCCCACATATTCCCATGGCTAAATATTAGAGGTTGGGAGGGAAATGCTGTAGTTCATTGCTAAGTGGCATAAAAGTACAGAACAAGTGGATGGGAAATGTCATATTAGCATAGTTGTTTTTCAAGTGTTAGTGTTAACAAAGCTCTTTTGACAAAGTCTGTAATACATCATTTTTCTTACAAAAGAAATCAGAGTTGATTAAAGCATCTTTAATGGCCAGTGAATTGTGTTAGCATATTAATCTGACTGGTGGGCAGACTTTGTCTCCTTGAGAAGGCTGTCCTAAGATAGCCTTCACCATCTGGGTGGACACAAGACCAGGGAATGCCTGGCCTTGGCAAAGCTGAAAGAAATGATTTTCAGATGCTTTTTGTAGGAGGACTTCTTTCATTTGCAGCTGATGCTTAAAGAGCCCAGCACTTGGTCTCATCTGACTGTGAAACTTTTGTCAAAGCTCAAAAGAGACTCCATAAAGTTACAGGCATAAAAAATGCTTGAATGATTCAGCCACCTCTTTGTGAACACTGTCTTTCCATCCCCAAAGAATTCCCATCTCTCTTGTACATGCTCCACCAGGGAACCTTGGCTCTGTATAGCCAGGATATTTTTTGTTGTTGTCTCCCTGCAATAAAAGCAGCAGTCCTCCTGCTGGCAGAGAGGAAAGGTCAAGGTACTTGTAGGAATTCCCACTAGAATGTATAAAACAGAGCAAACACTCATCTAAGGGCTCTTGGGGAGGAAATCAAACTTCAAATTCCAGGTCTTGAAGTTTCTACTATTGTACAGACAGCATGTGAACCTGGTTAAACTCTGTGGGTTGAAACAGTGCAAGAAAAGGTAACCTGTAGGAGACACAAGGGAGGAAACAAAAAAGAAAAAATCTTATGGAAGCCTGTTACTTGTGAAAGTTTCAAAAGTCAGAAGGGATGTGGTAAACTTTCTTCATTAAATGTGGGCAATGGTAATTAAAAGCAGGAGGATGTCAAGAAGTACAAGATTGCCTCCTGTCAGAGCAGCCTGAGCTGCTCTGTACAAACTGGTTTTCTGGGAAATAGGATTTAAAATTGGAGTTCTTGAGCTGTGGTCCATTACACACCAGAAAGTAACCCCTGCATCAGCTGTAAAACAACAGAAGAGAAACAGTGTGGTATAAAGTGGAGTCAAATAAAAGTGAGAGAAACATTTTAGATGTTAGGCTTACATGGATGTGAAAATGACTATGGCAGCAGGGTAAGTAGCAGCTGTTTATTCCTTCCCTCAGACCTAGCCCAGGTTTTTCAGTTGGGACTGTTCCAACTGCCAGCTGATGCCCTCAGTCCACTAGTAATTCTTAGTCCCTTTGGCTTAGATCTAAACCCCAGCTGGGGTTACAGGAGTCACTCTCCTGTGTCCATCTCCACTGCTGTCCTGAGCCTTCACAGGGGTCCTGTGGTGCATCTCACAAAAAATGTGCAATGTACTCCGGTCACATTTGTGTGGGGAAGGAAGGACTGCCTTCTGTTCTCCAAAGAGGTTTGTTAACATTACTAAAATACATAGTTTAGAGGACCCAGCAATGACAGGTTAGATTCTATTAATTATTTCCCTTAAGATCCATTCAGGGATGCAGCTCCTGCAGTTTCAGTTGTTTTTGTCATGCCTTAGGCAATACCACAAATATAATGCTCGCGTTTATTAATTTACTTCATAATTAAAGAATGGGAAGAACAAAGTACACAACTAACCTAGTGTACCTTAGTTGCAATTTCCAAAATTCCACCCAAAGATTGTGTCTGAGAGCTGGCTTGCCTCTGGGAGGCAATCCACTTTATGGATTGGACTGGGAAAGGTAAGGGAGGGTCATGGTAGGATTTGATTCCAAGCTGCACTACTGCTCTGATTTGTGATGGCAATGTGAATAAGGTGACCATGTTCATGGGAAAGTGGTCAGAGCAGGACATTGATGGTAGGCAGGAGATCTGCCAGGGATCTGTAAATCAGCTCTCAAAGAGGTAGATATAATTCTTAGTTCTGTGAAACAGATGGATTAAGTTTTATTCAGTTACTTTAAAGAATCTCTTCTCACAAGGCACAGTCTTGTGGCAGGTGAAATTAATGTGTGTGAATGTTCTTTATTAAAAATAAATGCATCTCTTTGTAAATCTACCTTTTGCTTTAACAAAGCAAAGATAAAGCCCAACCATTCAGACGTGCTTGGACAAGTATTATCTCCCCTGGGAAGTGCTGTCCCAGTGAATTGGATTGAAAGAGAAGTGCTGTGCTGGGATTTTGGTATTTGTTGTACCATATGGGGCACCTTTTCATGTTCTTTGTCATCTTGGCGTGCACGAGCTTAATGTGAGCCATTTGTTGCTTGCTTCATAGAGAAACTGCAGTTACCTTTGTTCCTGGTTTGCTGTTGGAGAGAAATGTCATCTTTAGAGCTGGTGAGGAGTTAAACATCACTGTGGTCATCAACAGCAGATGGAGGGCAGTCTGTGTGTGAGCAGGTGACACACTGGCAGCCCTGGGAGCTGCTGCTGAGCAGCTCTATGCATAAACTGGCAATCTGAGCAGGTACCTCCCAGGGTGGGAGCTGAGGAACCAGGCAGGGGCTTGGGGTTCCCCCAGGTGAGCTTGGCTTCAGCATCTGTAGGGAATTCAGCAATTTAAAGTTTTAGCACTTTCAGGTATCTCAGTAAATGAACTGAATGTTCCTGTTGTTCTTATGGGTTTTGTCTGGAGCTTTAATTAATTATGAGGTGAAATTCTGTTTGGACTGGGTCCAGGAATGCTTACTTTTTGTAGAAGTAGTTGGGTTTGAATGTCATTTGAAACTTGCTTGAAGGACCTTGCACTTCATCTGTTTTCTCAGCAGTTCTCAGAGAAGAAACTCTGCGTGGTCACCATATTTAAGTCTCATAGGATCATAGCATTTTATTCCTGAATTCCTGATATGATGAAGTATCTTGTGATTATATGAAATTATGTTTGAATGAAAAGATATGAAAACCATCAGCTCAAATTTCCTACCTATTCAGGGAATTTACAAAGAGTCCATGTATTGCCTTTTCTGGGAGTAATATTTTTTGTTCATATTATATAAAAGGTGCAGAGCATTCAGAGGAGGAGAATTTTTCCAATAATCAGTTACTTAAACTGAAAATATAAACATTTTTTAATGAAGAATAAAGTGAAACACTATGCATTTCAATTTTTCGAATGAAGAATAGATTATAAACCCAGAAACCATGCAGGTGTTTAACTCTTATAGGGAAATGGTACTTAATTATCTTTACAGTCTGGGCCTTAGAAATTGTAATTTCTTTACTACCATAAACAGTTCACCCAAAACTGTGATTAAGGGCTTAGGGAATGTGTAGTTACCTCATAAAAATATGTACATAAATTCTGCTGATTAATTGGACTGTAAAGCACATCCTTATTTATTATTACAAATGAAACTCTAATGTAGCTCATGCAAAGTCTTAAATGAGTGCCATTCTTTTTCATTAGGTAGCTCTTTAAAATCAATAATGTTTTCTTTAAGGGAAAGCTTAGGCTGTTACTAATTTAAATCTCATTAACTTTTGCATTTTTTTTTTCCTAAAGTTAAATTGGAGCTCTATTTTTCATTTAGATTTGGAGCTGCAGGCTATATGTAATTCCATTTAAAAACCCAAAGTAGACAGGAATAATGTTGGGTTAACAGTTATTCAGAGAACCAAAAATTCATAATATTTAGTGTTCAGTCTTCACTTGTCATTTAGCAGTAAATATTTTTCCCAGCACAAAGTTTGGATGTGTTCTCCTAATTAATTTAAAGTTTGCAAAACCAGGTTGAAAGTCACTTTTCTTGCACTATATTCCTGTAACCCCAGCCCCCTCTGTCCATGGCTGTGTTTGCATGTCTGGTGGAGCACGGCTGTCATCCTTCACATCCCTCATCTTAGCCTTGCTCTCTGGAGTGCCAAGACTGTTTTAAATATATGCAAAGAGAAGCAAAGAAGTGCAGGGTCTGTGATTCCTGCTGAGTGGATTTGTCTCTTCTAACAGAGAAGCTGTTCAATAGCAGTTGGGCTATTAGTGGTGCTTTTTGTTATCTAAAGTTCCTAGCTCGTTAATGAGGTTGTATTTGCTTATCTTTCTTACTGAAGGCATACTAATCAGTCCCAGGGAAGAGGGTAAAAAAAATCCAACTCTCATGATTTTGATGACATACTTGGGAATATTTAGCATTAAACAATAACAAAAAAAATGCATTGTAAAGGTTTATGCAGCCCTAGGCAGTCTGGAGATGGAAAGCTTAGCACAGTTTTTCAAAATAGTGGTTGGCTAGAAGGGTTTTGGCACCATGTTATTCACTGCACATCAAAATTAACACATTACAATCAGTGGTTACTTTCAATTATGTAAAAGCAGACAACTCTTTGGAGAGATTAAAATGGGGTTTGTAATGGCTTAGGAGAATTCTTAAAATTGACAATTTGACACAGCATGATTTCAGATTATGTGAAATCTGGCATGAGGATATTTATATTTCTGTTTGCAACGATTCTGTTCAAAGTCATAATGATGGAAATATTTACAATGAAGACATAATAATGTCTTTAATATGTAAATCATTCTAATTGCATTTCTTACACTGTCAACCTCCCAGTGAAATATCATTTATTTCACAAGTGACACATGAAAAAATATGATTGCATTTGTGATAGTCTTATTTTTAACAGAAATACGACAGTCTTTATCTTTGAAGAAGTCCTCTTTATCAGCAGTTCCCTTAACACAGTTTGCATGACGCCTGCATCTCTATTTCTGATTCAGATCCCTGCTTCTAACAGAGCCTCTCTCTGTTTTATTCTTCTTCCCCTCTCACAAAGAGGGTTTGCTGTGGGGACGTGCTCATCCCCCAGCACTGCAGGATGCAGAGGTTGTGTGGGGTGCACTGATCTCCGTGGGAGCTGGATGCCATCCACACCTCTGAGGCTGGACCCTGTATCTTGTGAAAACAAGAATGATTTGTTGCCATTAAATTCTGCTTTAACCTTGATTAGAGCACATTCAAACTGCTTATTTTTGTGCCCAAGTAACACGTGTTAGTCTGTCAGACACCTTTCACTTCACTTCCCTGTCTGTACCCAAAATCCTTGCCCTGAGGTTACATGCCTCCTGTGTGCTTTTTCCTCTCCAGCTGGGAACAGTCATTTTCCTCTTCCTTCAGATATAGAGCTGGACAGATGACAGTTCTGTCATCCCAACTAAAAAATCTGTCACTGTGAGCTGAAAAAAACAATACAGTCAAAACAATAATAAAATCGGGTTGAATTAAATAGAGCATTTTTAATTGGGAATGCATCCACTCAAAACACTGTGTGTCATAATTAATCCTCCCTCCCATCTCCAGCTTCCCCGCTGGGAAACTTCCCCACTATTTGCTGAATTCTGCTTGTGTTTAGCAGGGGCAGTGAGGGAAGGATGAGGGACCTGATCAGGATCAGCAGACCGGAGAGGCAGGAGCCCTCTGAGAGGAGTGGGGACAGCCTGCCCTGAGCAGGGATGGGAGTCCCCCAGGCACTGAGCATTTGCAGCTTCAAACTCACTGAGGTAGCTTCAGCCAGGCTTGGAAATGAGCCCCCTCTCTATGAAGAAGATGGAGGGGAAAACGAAGGGATCCATCTTTGCATTGCTGTCCTGTCTTCCCTAATCACTGTGAGTTTTTTTCTGTTTAAGAATTGAAGTTCTGATTTTCCAAGTTTCAAAGGAGGGTTTCTTAAGTGGAAAACATAGTGGTTTTCTTTGGGGTCATCCTTACAGTGGTCAATCCGGGTGTAGTCATCTCTGTGCTTTGCCTTATTAAGAATTTTTAAATATTCTTTCAACAGTTGTCTTCAAGCTGTCATGGCAGTCGATTCCCAAGGCTGGGACAGGAAATGATGGAATGCGAGTTAGGATAAGAAGCTGGGAGTGAGTGAGCAAATGAGCAGTCTCAACATTGCTCACTGAGTATTGGGTAACCAGTGGAGAGATATTAATTAAACATGTTGCTCCAATTGTGTGATTTTTCTGGTTTACCAGTAGCTCAGGTGGAGGTTTTTAGGATGAGGTTCAGAGTGTTACAGTTGTGCTGTGATGATTTAATAATGATGTGCTGATGGATTAGGGGGCTGCAGGGCAGTGTCCCACCTGGAGGATGTGTTGACATCCAAAGAAAGGCCTGAGGTGCCAAGAGCTCTCCAGCTCCCTTCCTGTATTCTCAGCTCCCACCTTTGCTCAGTCTCAGCCCTGGAGCTCAGACATCTCCATCTTCCATCCCCTTTCAGAGGAACAGGGAGCAGCTGCATGTTTTGTGTTTTGCAGTGAGTCGAGGCCATTGAGGATGACAGGAGGCCCATGAATAAAACACAGACTTGTTTGTTTTGTGCCATTCTGAGCAAATGATGTATTAGTAATGAAGTATTTGTGGTTTGTTACTTTTGCTTACTAATAAATGAAATCTTCCTGTTGCCAGCTTTGTTTCTGGCTCGTGAAGTTACAGGGAAGTGCGAGGAGAAGGAAGAAAACTGTGCTGGTTTGGGCTCTGTCTGCTTTATGGTGGTTCTCATTTAAAGACAGCCACTGCTTTGTGTCAGCTTGAGGCAGGGGCAGTTTTTGTGGGATTTCAGTCAGTGTTGCCTCTGCTCTGAATCTCCTGAGTAAAGACTTTGAAAAATGATTTGAAATAGGATGAAGTGCTTAGGAATGGGACCATATTGGGAGCTGCAGTCCCACTGATGACAAAATGGCCCCTTACCCCAATAGGGGATGATCACTGGGGCTGGGGCAAGAAAGGAGCAAGGTCTCAGGAATGGGAGCTTGAGAGGGGACTGAGAGGAGTGGTGGTACTGGTGACCAGTCCTGCTTGGAGGCAGGGCTCACAACTCATCTGGAAGAGGGTGGGGATTTGGGGAACCTGCAGGCCACAGGGGAGGCTGTGATGGCAGTCCTCCCCCAGGGCCTTTTTTCAGAAAAGGGGGTGAGCATGATCCTATCAACATGACTCTTGTTCTCATTGAAGGTGAGGGGCTGTCAGTGGATGCAGTGCTGTAGGATGTTGCTACTGGCAGCTTTTAGAAAATGGATATGTAGATGGCAAGGTGTTCCTAAGAAAATGTGCAATTCTGTGTTCCAGAGCCCAGCACTGCATTGCCACTTTACCTAGAGAGATTTGTCTCTTGCACAGGTAGCTCTTGTAATGGCTCATTTTTCAATCATCCTTCATTTTTCTTTCATACATGTAATTATAATGGCTTGCAATTAGAATAAACCTGTTTGTTTCTTCTAAATAGAAACAAGTCTTAAGAACAATGTTTACTGTTTAAAAACATCTAATTTTGAAATCATTTCATCATTCATCACTTACAGAAATTTTAATCAAATAACCCACTAACACTTCTATTCATGACTATCCTATAAAAGCAAATACTCTTTTGATTTACGAATGTTCATTTTACTGAAATTGAATCAGGTGTGTTCTGCAGTCAGGAGAGCTTCCTATTTAAATTCTGCTGCATACATGCAGATAATGAATTAAAATGAGAGGAGGAATTACAACCTAGGTTAGAGTGTGGGTCACAACCTTTTCAAACAGAGGCCCTCCTGTCATGCAAGTGGAAATGGTAATTGGCTCACTGCAGCTGAAATTATCCATGCCAGATAACAGGAAGAATGGCACAGCAATTGTAAAATGGCAAGTGTGTCTAGATACCCAAAGGTAAATGTGTAGAGTCGAAGCAAATGACCAAGGCTAGTTATTTGTTGCAAGTAAATTAGATGAACTTGACTTGTTCCCTTCTATTTATGTGCATGTCCTCATTGAAAATTGGGCACTCACTCTCTTTTTTTTTTTTAACATTGCTATGTGTTCATCCAGTACTTTACAGATGTCCAAGCCCTAAAACATTCATTCTACCCAGTGTGTTTATGACAGGGAACCAGTTTTTAAAAACATTTGATAATCTTCTGATGGATCGATTGCATCTTTGTAAGCTAGAAAATAAACTACTAACGAGTAGAATAGTGCTGGTGTGCACCCAGATCTAGATATTTGTGAGAAAGGCTCCCTCTATGTGTCTGTGGATTGTGAAGGGCTGTGTTGGTGGTAGGACAAACCATAGGGTCAGGTGGGTTGGAAGGGACCCCTGGAGGTCTGGAATCTGGCTCTGCCCCAAGGCCTGGGATGATGGCACAGCTGGGCAGGAGCATTGGTGAAGCACAAGTTGCTCATGGTAAATGGAGAATTTGAGTCACCAGAAATGTCCCTGCTGAGGTGTCCAGTGAATGATTGCTTTACCTTGCACAAACACCATGGAGATCATGCCCAGGAATAACTCAGTCCTGCTTTCCTCTGGTGGTGGATTCTTTTCATATCTCCTTGCTCTCTTTTCCTGTTGAGCACTCTGCCTCGGCCACAGGGGAGGAGCTCTTAGAGCAGACCTGTGTCTCTCAAGGATTCTCCTCTACAGACAGCAGAAGAAATGAATTTAGCCCTGTGTATTCAACAGGGAGCCCAGCCCATGTTCCTAACCTAATCCAAACTCGAGAGGACTGTGCCCTCAGAGCAGATAATCCAATTCTAACTGTCCACATACTTGAAAAGCAGATGCCAGATAAAATAATCTTGTGTATGTACACTGGTTATTCTACCCCACTGGGGCTACCAAGTTAATAGAGGTTCATTCTCTTTCATTTTAAATTCCTTTACTCACAATTCTTTCCTAGTACTCCCTTCTGGGAATTTCAAGCAGTGGATATAGTTTTCTAATTGTGTGATTACTTGAGACTGCAGCTGCCTGATCTGGGAGCTAGTTTTCATTTACTTTACCTTCAGTAACTTTATTCAAAGAAACTAATGAAAAGAGACTCATCAATTATTGAAATGAATTCAGCTTTGTTCCCAAACTTTGCATGGTGCTAAAGACATGAAAACAGAACTGTGTGAAATTTCACATGGTTATTAATGTAGTTGACTGGAGAATATTGAAAGTGTCTTGGAGAGTGTCCTTAAAGAGCTCATGTGTAGTCAACAACACTTAAAATATTAAATGCACATACTTTCAGGTATAAAGTGTGTCTTCAATGTGTTGCTCCTTACCTAAAATTGTGTTAGGATTAAACTTTTATTTATAAATGCAAAGAAATATATCCAGTCTGTTGTAATACTTGTTACTGGTATCAGTTACGGTTCTCCCTTAGATAGTGATTCTTCTTTCTTTCCATCTGCTTTGCCTGAATTTAGTTCTGTGCACCAAAGAAGTATCAGAGATGCTGGGAAATCTCTCCTTGAACTTTTCCGTCATTTATTATTTCCCTCAGGATTCCAAAGAGCTAACAAAAATGGCAACATGCACTGGGCAACATGCTAGTAAAAAAAAAAGACTTTTTTTCCCTATTTTGAAGCTTGGAAAAGGGTAGTATTTTTGTTTACTAGATTTTGTAGACAAGAAAAGAAAAAAAACATCTTCAGATGGGTTTCAGATCTGGATGAACACTAGTTTAGAGCCTTTTGTATTCATACCAGAGTTTGCAGTGATTTTTTGGTCATCTGAGTTGTTCATCTATGGAATTTAAATTTTAGAATTTAAACAGGAAAGTTTTGTTACTTGTTCAGTCCAAGAAGCAGATGTAACTTCAAGTATCTGATCTGACCACTTCAGTCTAGAGCAATAGTCTTTCTTTGCTTAAGATAATGTTCCCAGGCTTTTTGGTGCTAAATTAATCATGTTATTTCCTGGCTGACTTTGAAGGCATAGGTATTAATAGATCCTCAAAGAAGTTTAGTATTTTGGATATCTTGTTTGCTGCAGATCACCCACTTGGGTTTACTGCCTTGGAGCAAAGAGCGAGGCTGGGCAGAGGCAGGAGATTTGTCAATGACCTTTCCTACAGCTTTTCCAAATCTGCTGCCCCATGGCCGGAGGGGAACTGGAGTGGGAAGGGTGGGGGCCAGGCAGTGCTGGGGGTGCTGAGAAGGCAGGACAGGCTGGGGCACAGGCCTTGAACCCATGGCTGGGACTTTACAAAATACATAAAAGGATGAAGCCATGAAATATGATTTCTTATGTTTTGTTATTGTTCATGTCCTGGCTCTACTGCTGTTGATTTTCAAGGTGCCTTTTACATTGTTTTCTAACATGGTGACAGCTGCAGAGAATCAAGGCATTACACTGAATATTTGAAACCAAAACACTTTTATAAGTTCCAATTTCTCTACTGTTTACTTCAACACAGGCTCTTTAAAAACCTGCCAGATATTGAAGTGATTAGGAGATCAAGGTCACCAAATACTCATTTTTAGGGTGAATATGCTGCATTTTAAAGAGATGCTTTAGTGCCCTCCCCCTCTCTTTCTCTGTGCTCAGCAGAGCGATCAGCTGAACGCAAAGAGCACAGCTTTGGAAGGGCACTTCAGGTTCCATCTGTCTCTGGGAACATCTGACTTGGAAGAGGTAGCAAAGAATGTGATGAGAACAGAGATTTCCTTTCCATCACAGAATGTGTCTCAGACCTCCCTGACTCCAGCAAAATCTTAACCTGCCAGCTGTGGTTTGCTCTCCTCTCCATCAGCAAGCGTTCCAGAAAGCCCCTGTGATAAGGTGCCACCTGAAAAGCTGCCTCTGACAAGTGCTACAGGATGAAATGCCCCTGTCCAGTCACTTCTACCGATGCTGCTGTAGCATTTTCAGTCTTCAAGTATAATTTCTAAGCCTTGACCTCATTAATATGCCATCGCCCCTGGAAGCTGAGACTTTGTTCAGGGGTTTTTCTCTCCCTTGAGAATTTTGGTGATCTACCAGTATGTTCTTTCTTTTGCATTTTCAATATAAGGCTAAAATGTTCCTGGCTCCCCATGCTTATGTAATTCAAGGCAAAGCAATCTGTGGTTATTTGAACCTCTGGCAGTATATATTTACAGTGAGTTTGACCTCAAAGGAAATGATGAGTGTTCGGCTGGAATATTTGACATTTGAGTTGGGTTGTTTAGCTGTGGATCATAAGAAAAGCTGGTGAAAAAATGGAACATCCACAAGTCTGAAAAATCTTTTAGTTCATCCTACAGAAATTTGAAGCTTTGATCAAAATTAGGGGAAAAAATAGGTAGTGTATATGGATGTTGAAATGCTTTTTTCCTTATTTTTGGCCCAGATTTGGAGAGACATTAGCATGTTGCTAAATTTAGTGAAGATTTTTTGCACTCATCATTACTTGGCTTAGGAATTTTGGAATATTTGCACTTTTATATGCCTTGAAAGTCCCAAACATTTTCATCAATAAGTTTGAATAGTCTAATTCTTGCTGGAAAATATCGAGAAAATGAGATCAGAGTAGAGAAACTACAAAGTCTGTGAGTGATCCTATTCTTAGATACTGTGTTTCTACAGAAAAAAAAAAAATCTTGCTTTATTGCTGAAACAAAGTGTTACTGTCATAGAAGAATTAGTAAGACTTACTGACAGGGTTGTAGGAAAAGCATGGCAACATTCATCCATCTTGAACCACAATAAACTTGGTTTTGCTCAAGATTTGTTATATTCTAAGTGATCTTATCTCCAACAGATACATTTTTTGATTTTGTGTCCCTCAGGGGAAAAATATTTGAATTTTTTCTAAAATACACTTTAATATGACGACGTAGAGTCAAAACCTAGACTCGTCTTGATTCAAAGAATGGTAAAACTCACAGAAAAGAGGTGTGACAGACATTTTTCCTGAATTTCCTCCTCCTCCTCTCCTCCTGCCTGCTCTTGGAAATGCTCTCTGCTGCTGGACAAGGCCACCCTCCACTCCACCCTGGAGTATTGCCAGCATGGGCTTCTTCTTCTCCCCTGTAAAGCCAGGTGACTTGCTCTTCATGGCAGAGATACTGGCTCAGATGTCTCTCAGTGGAGAGAATTTTTATTAACAGTTATGAGAGTGTTCTTTCATCATCCAGTTTGATCAGTCAGCTAAGATGAAGCAGCTCCACACACAGAGATCTCACCGTGCTTTGGAGGAAACATCCATGATTTTGAACAGTGCACAAAGGGAGAGTTACTTGCACTGTGTTCCCTGACCAGCAAATGTGGCTCTGAGCCCTGGAGTATTTGAGGAATTCTTGGAAGGGTGTGGTGGTTGCTGGCAGTTTTTAGGCAGCTCAGGTCCCCAGCAGCTCATGGTGGGAGGAGCAGGGAAGGGCTCTGGGAGGAGGCAGGGGACCCACACTGGGCTCTGCTGATGTTCAGGTCTCACATGGCAGTGCCAGGCTGTGATGAGAAGCTGGCAGAGGTCTGCAAACACTGCAGCAGCATTAGCACAGTGCGGTCAAAAATTCAGGGATGTGAAACCAATTACATTTGGTGAGGCTGATCCAACACCCTGACCCTCGAGACAACCACAACCAGCCAAAGCTGCTAAAGACTTTACTGTGTGTGCTCAAATGCAGGGCATGTTCCCTTTCCTCCAGATACAAGATCTGAAAATACCTAGTTGCCAAAAATTCATAGGCTGTAACTGATTTCTCCCTTTTAAGACTCTGAAAAATTTGCATCTCTCTTTGGACATTCTTAATGGAGTGCATCTATCATTACTGCATGTCTGCAAACCCTGAGCATGATGGATATCAGTTCCTGGACTCTGCTGTCCTACAGCTCATATATACATAAAAATATAACTCTTGTATTAGAGGAATGGTGCTTTTATTTCTGACTATGTACCTACAGTCACAAGCATTGCCTGCTTTGCAGAGCAATAAATTTAATACATTAGCTAGTGAATAATTTTTTTAATGATTTATTTGTAGACAATTTCAATTTAAAATGAGATTTTCAGGTAACAAGGTAGGCAAACATCTTTAACAATGCCACAATATAAATTGCTGTAGCTGACAGATCCCTATAAAAATTATAACAGGCAGATGCGCAATGCAAAAAATTATTCATGTGACAGCAATCAGAAAGACAAATTACTTAGAGACGATGTACATGCTCCTCTATAATTGCTTATAAATTATTATGGTTCATGTTAAAAAGCATCTAGACTCCCTAGACAACTAGATTTATTTAAAATAAGAGTAATGGGAAATTGCCAGGAAATGTTGAGGAAGAAGATGCAGTACATGCTTTGGGTGATTGCTAACATGAAAGTACAGTAACTTATTGTCAGCCAACTCAATCTATATTTTCCTTAATAGTTTTGTAGCCTTCATTTTCAATTCTCCCTCTGCTCCGGTTGCAGTAGCCTGGGTAGGTAACTGGGATGGGCCCAGTGGGGCTGCACTGTGGTTCACTGCTGCTGTGTTTCCCAGCTTGTGGAGGGCACAATGGGACACTGTTCTGCACCCTTGCAGGAGACAGCACTCCTGAGCACTTCCATGTTCCATGCAATAGGATTGAATTTAGTCAGTTGGGGTAGAAGGTATGCTAAGGGGATGGGGAAGATTGACAGATAGGTGGGCAAACCACTTTTCCTTAGGAACCTGGGATGAAAATGGGACAGTGTTTCCCGTATTTTCTTAGTGTTCCAAATTAAAAAAACAAAATCTTTTTGGAAGTGTGTAAAGTACATCCACAATAGACAGGATTTAATTTGAATGAGCTTTCAGTCAGGCATTTACCAGGTGATTATACAGTAGCAGAGAAATAGTGTATATACATTTATTATATCAGTCTCTCTCTAATACTAATATTTTTCATACCAACCTGATTATATTACATATTGAGAGCTAGCCCAACAAAAATGACAGCAAACTTTGTTCTGGATAATGGAGTGCTGAACTCCACCTAAGCAGCTCCAGTCATTTGTGATGACAGCTTGGAGAATACTCCAAACGAATCTAACAATGCTCACGCTTCAGTGACTGACAGCACAGCAAGAGGAAAAATTCCAGTTTCCATGTGAGTGCAGGGAGCCTGACCTAGATTTTAGCCTCTACAGCTTCAGAAGAGGAAACATTCTTACCTGTGTATTTAACAAGAAAAAAAGAGCAAGGGGAAAAAGTCATCTCCTGTTTGATTAGTCTTTCTTCAATAATTAAGACTTAGCTTATTCTGTGAGACTTCTCCCCTCTGCAGATGTCATCAACACTATAATGACTGGTTGCTCTGTTCCCTGTGTGCTCTTCTCTCTGTAATTACCCCCTCCTGGCCTGCTGCAGGGAGAGCTGTCACAGGGGAGCAGCTGGGGCAGACAGGGCCATGGGTGGCAGCCTGCCTGCACCTTCCCCCTCCACCCCACTCCCTGGTGGGGTCAGCTTCCTGTGGCTGTTCAAATTCTTTCTTTCAGATACTGTTAATAGGGAAAAAAAGTCTCTAGTGTGAATTTCCTCTCCTTTCTTTTGTTCCCTGGGAGGCAGGTGCTATGCTGGGCTCAGGTCGCCGTGTCCGGCGCCTCCACTGGAGCGCTGGCAATGGCCAACAGAGCACTGGCCCCACCATTGTGTTGTTCCCTGGGGGCAGCTGGGGAGGGTTTTTAGCCATTTTGGTGACCTGGTAAATTACTGTTCAAATGCCTTTTATCTATTCCGCTGTGCTTCCTATACTTCTGCAGCTCAAGTTCTGAAATTGGAGTAGTAGAAAAATGCACACGAGAAGGGAAAAGAAATTTTCAAATGAAAGTGGAGGATGAAGCAGATTAAATGACAAAGATTGAATGGAGGATTGCTTAGTGTTCATTTGAGCTATGGTTTGACAAGTTGTTTGGTGTGGATATGGGAGCAATTTAATTGAAAGTAGGGTATTTTCAGCTTCCAGATTTGGATTTCCATATTGGGTCTGCTCCTAACTACAGAACTCCTACTAATTGTGACTGTGCTCTGTGAAATAAATGAAAACCCGACACTAGGGTCTTTGATCCACAACCTTTCCATGTGTGTCTCATTGTTAGTTATTCTTTGTTGTGGTTTAACTTTGTTGAACCAGCACAGATTTGAAAGCATTAGATGATGTGACAGGATTTGATTGACACAAGAGTGACAGAATTAATTAGATCAGCTGAATTAATTAGATCAGCTGGATTAGTTTGGATCTAAATTCCAGTTCTGGACACCCATATTCATTCAAACTTATGGCTCTACTTAGACTTCTGTGACTTTGCTACATCACAAGAGAGAAGGGTGCCTTTGAGAATATCTATGTGTCCTGGAGAACCAGGGATGTGCCATCTGGAGAGCTCAGCATTGCCTTGCACATCCCTTGCTGAGAAAAGGCAGCTGTGAGTTCTGCGCTGTTCTTCAGTTGTAAATCACAGCAGCCTAAAGAGCAGGACTTAAAAAAAGCACAGAGGATTTCAGAGGAAGCTCTGTGGGGAATACAATGATACCCACTCATGTAAAAGTCCTGTCACCTATATAAAATAATTCGCAGTGAGGAAGAGGAACATCGGTAAATTGCTGCTGGCCTTTCAGCTGATGTCATTAACAGCAGCCATTAAAAGCAATGAATTTTAATTTAAATCAGTAGGATGTTGTCAGCAAAATGAGAATGAAGATCAAAATTAAAGTTAACTGGAACAGTGTGTACATAAGTTCAGGTGAAGGGTTGATTTGGGGGCTTTTTTGATGAAGAAAGACGTCGGCTAGCACAAACAGCTGCTGCTTCTGCACCTGCCTGTGGGGTGAGGGGCAGGAACAGGAAATACACTGGGGGAAAGGTGCTCCATGATATCCCTTCACATGTCAAAACTGTCAGGAGTAATTCTGAGTAATGGGCTTTCCTTCCCTCCTGAGCTTATGTTAGTTTTTGTTTTCACAAGTTTGTTTTGCAGCAAGATGTTACGTGGAAGTTTATATACCAGAAAAGTATTAAAGTGATCAGTGTCAACAAGTTTAACACGTGCTGTATGTGATCACAGTACACTTAAAGCTGATTTACTGTGATGGGAAAATTAAAACCTTCTGTTTGTCACAGTTACTTCTGAATGATTAAAGAGAAACACGAAAACTTGGTAAACATTATTTAGAGGCTGTAAAAGTTACTAAAAGTAGGATCAGACCTGATATTCCACGTACAGAAATTTTTGCTGATTATCTTTGATTAGGAAGTAAGATAAAAAATCACTTGATGACAGAATGCAATGGACAATGTGTATGAAATGAAGAGTGTATGAGGATATCCAACAATTATAGTTTGAGAAGTGAAACTGTAAATGCAGAAGAGGCAACTTAAGAGTTACCTAGTTGAGTTTGAAGTGCTGCAGTAAAGGTAAAAATGTTCCGTTTACTTGTTGCTTAATATGATCAATAAATTCTAAACCCTCCATATTTAATGAATTCTATTAATTTTAGGTATTGTGTTTGCCTTTGGATGATCTGCCTTTGAAATATTTTTCTTTGGTTTTATTCTTGGCTGATTTTCACACTGATAGTTTTTCTAGCAATGAAGATTGAATTAAAAGGTCTCTGATATGTGATATGTTGATATGTGTGCATGGGCTAGGGCTGTATTGTACTAAGATAATAGCAATGGGAGAAAAAATTGTAGGGAGGCTGATCTTTCATTAAACTGTCTGATGTATGTTAATTTTAAAGTGAAGTATTAAGAAAACTGTTTCAAAAGTTTTTGCTGAACAGAACATCAAAAGCAGTCCTTTTTTATTTGAACCACCCCTGTATTAAGTTTGATTGCATAGGCAGCATGTTGTAATTGTATCCTGTTGTGTATAATACAGACCTCTACAGTTTGAGTAGGCTGTAGGTAAAAAACCCAACTATGTGGAACTGCCTTGAAAGAAAAATTATAAATGTCACATCTGTTATTTGGGGATTTTTTTGCATAACATAACTAACAGAGGTGGATGGAAAAGTTTTAAGGGATAAGACTGGCATCAGATGCCAATGTACATTTTCTTTCCACAAGGAATTGGAGAATTCAAAACACTTACAGAAGCAAGTAGTTAAGGTGCAAAACATTTGGTTTATTTAATAAAGAATTAGTGTTTTGGGGATGAAAGTAATGATATTCTAAAGAAGTGGAACTGAGCAAGCGCAGTGTGCTCTATTTACTGTCTGCACATTCAAAGTTACATGTAATTAAAAAAGGTGTTTGAAACCCCTCAGTTGCCAATAACTGCTTTGGGTTTTTCATATTACCCTGAAACAATTCAGCGCACGCCAAAAGCTATTTCTTTTAATGCACTGTATTGCATTTCTCAAGCTGCCTTTCACTATATTGGAAAATGTATCTGTGTCTAATATTTCTTTATTATTGTTTTGCTTTCAGTTGATGGTTGCATTGACTGGTCAGTGGATCTCAAGACATACATGGCTTTGGCAGGTGAACCAGTCCGAGTGAAATGTGCCCTTTTCTACAGCTATATCAGAACTAATTATAGCATGGCCCAAAGCACAGGTCTTAGGCTTATGTGGTACAAAAACAAAGGAGATTTAGAAGAACCCATTATATTTTCTGAAGTTAGAATGAGCAAGGATGAAGATTCCATATGGTTTCACTCGGTTGAGCTGCAAGACAGTGGTTTCTACACATGTGTTCTGAGGTGAGTATTAAAGTCTAAATAAGAATGTGGGGATTATTGGTTAATAATGTATGGAGTATTAGATATTGGTTAAAAAATTAATTTTAGCCATTAGAATTTAGATATACATCCACTTAATGCATATTAATTTTTTATTCTCATAATTATATATGTCACATAATGCTTTGTCTCAAAATTAGTTTCCCAAGTAATTATAATTACCTAGTCAAGTAGCTATAATTAATGTGCTTTCACTTAATTACTTCTTTTTTTTAAGTACAACATTTGAAAATTCTCAATTTCTGTAAACCTTCAGAACCTGATACTTCTTAAATCATGAAGTATTTTATGTAAGTACTGTTCTGTTTCAAATCCTCTGAGTTATTACAGAGTTACAGTTTGAATTATTCTGATGGGATCAGGCCATGGGGAGTTACAGTTCTGTCTGGTTTTGAAGAAATGTTTATTTTAATATACAATTATGATTTATCATAAATTTAAGCAGACCTCATTTGGTAAGACACCAAAATGCCTTTCTCAGAAGTGTCTTGAAACTGTTGGATGAGGCTTAAATTAAACATGTGCTAGAGCTCGTGATTTCCATAGTGTAGATGTTGATGTCATCACTATGCCTAAAATGAGAAGATAAAAAAAAAGGAGGACTTTTAAAGAATGAATGAATAAATATTCCTTAAATTATCCAGCTTTGAATGAAAAGGAGTTTACAGATACTTTGTATGATTTGGTCTTAAACTATTCAGAGTCAGATAATAAGTTTGCTTCATCCTTGTGTGCTGTTCCATACTGAAATTAGACGCCTTTCATGAATAACAAGTATTGCAGCAAATAACAGCACTGTTCAGAACCCAGAATTTACTCTCTGTCCATCTCTGCTGAGTCTTGCTGCCTCATCTGCCTCAGACCATTGTGATCCTGAGGAATGCTGCTTAAATCAAAGACTGTGCCCTGGATTGTGGTGGTTGTACTGGGCACCAATGTCCAGTTTAAATATTGGATGTATCCACCTAATGCAGCAGTTGGATTGAGTTGCAGCCTTTGGAGCTGGAGTTTTATCAGCTCCTCTGTCAGAGGTGGGGTGTGATGTGAAGGCCCTGGTTTCGAAATGTTATGGGAAGATGGTGATTTGTATGTTTTAAGGGAGCTGTGCTTTTTTCATAAGAAGTCATTGTTGTGATAATCAAGTTACTAGTTTAATACTCTGAAACATTCTCATGCAAATCCTTTGTGAAAAATAAAGAATTGATCTTGGATCAAATTCTGGGGCATACTTTTTTACTGGGAAATTTCAAAACTCTGCTCATTTACATGACAAAGTAATTTTGGTAACAAATGGGCAAGTTCTTGAATAATTCATGGCTTCTTCTAATTTTTAGCTAAAAACTATATGACATGCTTATTGGAAGGCATTACACAGCAACAAGATCTTCCTTGTCAGTTATGCAGTTTCCTTGCTTTGACTAGAACTTTTTTACATAATTACAGATATTTTTGCCTTTTTCAGATTTATGTCAGAGTGCAGAATAATATGTGTAGTGGTTACAGATAAAAGACTCAATTTCTTCCTTTACTGAATTATTTTTTTCTTCCAAAAGCGCGGCACTGTATCCTTGCTGTTATTGTTTATGAAACCATAGGAGGCTTAAAATAGCAGAGGATGTAGCAATAGTAATTGATTTTAATTTCATTAAAATTGAGCTAGATGTAATGTTCTGAAATGTGATCACATTTCTGTGGGAGACTATCCACACCATTAACTGTGTAATTTCAGCTTTATTAATCCATTTTTTTTGAGGGGGATAAGCAGATGTTTGTGTTTTAGTCATTAACCAGATTCACCTGCTTTATGAGAGTTAAGAGGTCACAAATGAGAGCAGTAATTTTAGAATATGATTTTATTTTCTAGAAGGATTAAAAGTCTCTGTTACAAAGGCCATCTTTTGTAGACTAAATTAGCAGAGACTGGTAGATAGAACTTGATGCAGTGGAAATGAAGAGGTGACTGTCTCCATCAGTGTGCAACACTGGCTTTAGGGTTACATGCATAGCTGAGCTTTTTGGTTTGGTAGCTGAAAGGAAAAAAACTGAGGAGGAAAATGCTCTTGATTCAAGATAAATTTAAAACTTTTTCTCAACAGAGAATTTTTCATTCAGGTTCTTAAAGAGAAAATCAGAAGCAATTGAATTTTAAATTGATGTCTTTCTAGCCACTCACCACGGACGTGTGAAGCTCTGGTACATCTCCCTGTGCTGTCCAAAGCATGAAATTCCACATTTTCATGTCCCAGTGGCCATTTCCACCACTTCAAGTCACCACTTCCAACCTTGGAAGTGTTCTGTTATTTGTGCTTGTCTTTGCAGAAGGGTGCAAGGGAGTGAGATACTTAGATTTGGTGCTAGGGCCAAGTGGGATGAGGGGTCCTGGTCCCAGAAGTTCCTGGGCTGAAATGATGGACTCAGTCTTGATCTGGGAAGGCAATAGTGAGAGTTTTAATTTACACTCTCCCAAATTGTTACTTTTTTCCCAGTCAACACAATATGACAGATAAGAAAACTGTATGGAAAAAATGTCAACGGAACTTTTCACTGAATTTCTTATTCATTGAAATGTTTCTTCTTGATTCTTAAAAAAAACAAAGGCAAAACTCTTTTTCAGGAAGCTGCATTTTCTGGTTTCTCACATGTGCTCATAGGATCAAGGATGACTATCAGTGAAGCAGTGTGAAGGAATTTTTCAGAACCTGCTTGAAAAGGGCAGGTATGAGAAGGTGAAGGATAGGCTGCTGTGACAGGGATTTGAAGATAGGTAAAAATTAAATGTGTCAGTGAATTCATTCTTATACAGAACTGTCATTTCAATAATCATAATGACTGTTTTGTAAAAAACCTGTAATACTGCATAAAATTAAGGAGTATTAGATCAGCCTTTATAAATGAGGTTGCTTCTCTGGATTGAAGGGATTTGATATCATAATTTAAATGTTGCCTCTCCTTTATTAACCAATTAAACATTATTCCATAGACAGGTATGGGGGTGTGTGTATAATAGGAGGAACTTATTGGTGCATTAAAACCTACTTCTCCCTTCTCACAATGCATTTTGGCATTGAGCTCATACTCAGAGGCAAACTGAAGTGCTATATTTTTCTCCAGTGTTAAGCATATGAAAAGGTCCAGATTCTGCAAGGACTTTTAAGAGTGCAAAGTTCCAGGTGTGTTAGTTAAGCTATGTGAATTCCAAGGGTCTTCTTTGTTCTTGGATGCCTTTTCTGTGTCAAATCAGGGATATTGCTGCTGCATCCAAAAAGCATCCTAAGAAATAGATAGCTGTGTATTTCATTGCAGTTCCCAAGTAAATGCTGTGATGTTTGTATCATGACTTTACAGGCCAGTGTGGAAATGCTGTGTTCTGGAGGTCTCCTTCCAGTACATATCCTGGATATGCCATTCATCTTCCAGCACCCCCCAATGCTACTTTCAGATAAAGCTGTTGGCATTTCTATTATGGAGGTTTGATGTTCTGGGATTCTCACATCAGCATTCTGGATTGCAGATTCTTCACTGAAGAATTCAGAGATGAGCTTCAAAATCATGGAGCATCAACTCAGAGCATGGAAATTACACTCAACCTAAATGCATAGGGTGGCCCTAAAGTTCTGAATATGTAGGACAGTCTTTTGCCAGATCATGGTCTGCTTTTGCTCTCTGAACAAATACATCTGTTTTTCTGGGTAAAAAGCCTTGTTTTTAAAGACAGAACAAGAACTAGGCCAACTTAGATCATCTTCACCTGGTGAAAGAAAAGAAGATGAGCTGAGGAGGAAACCTCAGCAAAATTTAGCCTAAATTTGCCCTCGTCCAGGGACTGCTCATGGAAACCTTCTTCTAACTAGGCTCAACTCCAAACCAAACTGTAGTCAGGATTTAAAGAATAAAACCAGTAAGGGTAAAAAACATAAGTACATATTTGCTGTTAATTAACTTTTGGTGAAATAATCTTGATTTCCATGATGAGAATAAGAAGGGTAGAAAATTGGAGCCTCAAGAGGGTGCAGGGGAGCAGGAGGTGAAAATTTGTGGTCATCAAACTGACTAATGAAGCTAAGCCTTGATTTTTGTATTGGATGCACAATAATGAGGGAGTGAGGGTCTTGAATGCCTATGGGGAATAAGCTTGCAGATCTTTAATACCAGCATTTGATGCCAGAGAACTGCTGACAAATCAAGTTAGAAAATCTGTGTGTCCTTTTTCCCTTGCTGTATCCCTGCATACACAGTTCTTAATGGAGAGAAGCATTGCTGTGGACATGCACAGAGGAATTGAGCCTTTGCTGAGCCATTGGTGAGCTATTGAGATACCACTTTCTGAGCAGTAATAAAATAGAGCAATAGTAGGTTTTAAGCCTTCTGGCTTCTGAATATCTGTGGAGCGCATGACCAGCAAATCAAAATCAGATTTAGACAGCCTGGAGGAGCTGGCAGTAAAATCTGCAGCTCAGCCTGTGTGCTCTCACTTCAGAGGATGTTAGGCAGGGCTTAGGGGCTTGTTGTAAGTGCCTGTCTGGAGTGCAGAATGCACCCATCAGCCCAGGAAAAGCTGCACACCTTCTCTTAGTGCTGAAAGTCTAGCTTCTGAGCAGTATGAAAAAAGTGTGGTTTTGGATCCAAACAGAAATGTTGAACAAAGTCATAAGGTGAACATGTGTAAGGTTGCTTTCTCTGCAGCCATCTCTTGTCATTCTTACAATATGTGTTTTAATGGAGTTCCTCATTTTGTTGTTGGCAATACAGAACGTTTGGCTTTGCTCAGCATTCAACTGCTCGTGAAAAAGGTGATTTTGTATCTCAAACCCTGTTGGATGCATTGTTGTAATTCCAATTTAGCTATAGAATATTGTCTTCCATAGCTGTTACTGGCAAGTGCTTTTTTCCCTCATAGATTTACTCTGGAAAGATTTAAAGATGATACTTTCTTGTGGGCTAGTGTCTTTAATTATTGGATATCCAAGAGGAGCACATCTAAGTAGCTGATGGATTATATATCTCATAGTTACCTCTCAGCTTTGCATGTGGGTATATGATCAGCTTTCCTGTACAGTCCCAGGTGTGTCTGTAGAAGCAGCAACATCTCACATTTGGAGCAAGTGGATTCAGCATGGCACAGGCTTTCCAGCCTATGGCACTAACATTAAATGTCACACATTAAAAGTGGGTGACATTTCCCACAATAAAATTGACTGATTCTGTATAAACAAAATCCCTGCGAGATATAGTATTCAATACTTGAATTCAGTGCTACAGCAGATACATTATAAAGTCAGTATGATTCATGATAAAATAAATTTTTTTTGAGGTTCTATCACTGGGATATAATGTTTTGGCATTATCAAAATGCAGGGGAAAGTGGAATCAGAATGCCTCTACATTTGTTTCCAAAATTGTGTAAAAAGTGATGGTGCTCCTACAAATCATTTTGATGACATTGTCTTTATTGAGAGAAATCCGTTCTATCTATTCTTTGCAGAAAAACAAAGATTTGTTTCTCTTCCCTGGTGATATGTGTATTTCTGCTCCCTCACCCTCCTCCTCTAAAGCTTTAAAAGAGAAATTATTCATCCTCTGTTGCTCTGAAAAACAATGTTTACTGTCAATGAGAAGCTGCAAGAACAGTCAGGGCTTCAAGCAGAAATATCCATGTTGCTTTGTGGTTGGAGGGCATCCAGTGGCTTCCCTGTTGCAGTGGCATGGACAAGAATGAGAACATTGTGAATCCTTCAGTTTTCCTAATAGTGAAGTCCCAGGTTTAGATTCTTTTAAAATGACTGACCTGACTTTGTAGCCTCTACAGGTTGTCATCACAAAGCTCCCTGTGCTGCAATGCCTCAGTAATGTTTCAGCTCACTGGTTGCTCCTGAAGTGCCTTCCCTGGTGGGGTTCAAACCTTGCCTAGAGCAGAGAAGGGATGCAGAGTGGAAGACTGGTTCCTCATGCAGTCAGACTTTGCCTGCAGGAGAGCTGCTGCTGAGATGTTTCAGCCCTCCCCAGCCATCTCTTCTCCAACATGTCAGGGAGGTTTTATTTCCTTTCTGTTCTCCAAATAACAGTGACAATGTGCTCACTCAGGTATCATTCCTGTTGGAATCCCCATGAAGCCAGCTGTAACTACAGCACATAAGTAGGAAATGTTGTCTGTGTCCTGTGAGTGGACAGACAAATGGAAGGTTTCCTGGGGAAATCCATCATGCCCAAAGTACAAGATGACAGAACCACAGGGAGTTAAACTGATATTTGGTAAGTGATACTGGAGAAAAATTTCTTATTTTCTGGCCACCACTTTAAGGGAAGGCACAGCCAGGAGGACTCAGCTGTAGGACTCAAACAGTTCACATTGTAAGGACATTCATTTCATGATTCTTTCATTCCTTGTATACCCTGTGAGGCAATAACTGATCCACTGGTTTTCCTGCTCAATTGCCCGTGTACAAACAGAGTAGGACCTGCCTTTCAACATTGCATCTGCAAAATAGGACTTATGTGCAGAACGAAGGCTGTGCTGCACAGGTTTTATTCCTCCAGGCAATAAAATCGTTGAGGTTTAGCAATGCAGACAAGTCTGATGGGTGTCTTGAATGCAGCTTTTGTTTTGTGTGCTAGGTGCCTAATTAAATAAAAAAAAGCATAGAGGAGTAGATATGCTAATCCACATAGTTTGTGTTTTGGAAGAAATAAAGGAGAAAGCGTTCAGTCATCTCAGAAACAGGGTATGGCAATTGCAAAACTGTTGGAAGGGAATTTCTTAATACTGTCCTGGGAGCAGTTGTTCCTGTGCCTCAGATTTATGTCGTTTGTAATGGGGCTTTTCAGTAAGACAATGTGATTTAACATTAATATCCAAGTTCTAATAGAAAAGTATTAGGAAATAAATGAAAAGGGCTTAGTCATTTGTAGTACCAAACTTTAAAGCAATTTGCTGCCTTGTAATTCTTAAGGACAAAGAAGGAATCTTCCCCTAGAGCAAACCCAGCCAATTACAGGATTTCTTTTGCTGGAACAATGTCTAAAGCTGACAGAGACCACCTAGTTCATGAACTGAGGTGTGATATGCTGCAATAACTTGGTGTTCTTTTGGCTTCTGCATTTCTTCTGTGTTCTGCATTGTATTTTCATATATTCAATTCTGACATTTAATGACTACAATCAATGAAAAAACCTCAAACCCAAGGAACACTTTTGGCCTATGTGATCCAGCTTCAATGTTGGGAGATTTTCTCTTTGTGTCTGGGTAGTCCCTGTTGGAATGACTGACTGGTGATTTGCTTTTCATTTGCATCTGTCACAATGCAGAGGTCATTGGGACCCAGAAAAGAAATAGCTCCTCCTGACCCTCACCATATATGAATCAGATAGTTGTCATTTATTCTTCTTCTTTCTTAAGACACACTTAAGAAACACAATACTTAGAGATTACCCATGAGTTTTCAAATTATAGCCACAAATTTTCAAATCATGGCCTTACTGTTACTGGCTGTATTGCTGACTGTAGTAGGCACATCCTGACATTTTTATGTCACATTTCCCTCTTAAGATGATATCCAAATTAAATTTAAACTTGGAACTAAGCTTTGGTGAGAGAGACCCAACTGTGATAGGCTCTACCCAACTGCCATATCCAAACATCTTTCATTTTTTGTCCCAGGATCTAGAAGTACAAAAGTTCTCTAAACATGGCTAAACTCATAGTGATAAGTACAGGTCTTGCTTTTAAGTGCCTCTGTTGAGAACTGGGTTGTTGACAGGTGACTTAAGGAGACATTCCTGCATATCTATTTTTCAAGCTGTTGTTAATGTAAGCCTTTTAAAATTACCTTTCAGTGACTTTGCTCAGAAGTCCTTTTCTTTTGAATAGAGAGGGTACAGCCTTTCTTCACTGTAAAACATGACCCTCTGGGACATGCTGTATGTTTTAGTCAAGGTCAAATTGTCTTGTTTCTAGAGATTGGATCTTAGGAGAAAAGAAGTGCATAAAGAATAAAAATTCTTGGTGAGTGGTGGGTTAGTTCCACAGAGATACTTTTTCTGCTTGAAGGGAATGGGGCCTTGAATGGTACCTCTGTCTGGATTCACCATCTCTTCCTCTGTTGGAGGAAGAAGAGATAAGAGCACTGGATTTGTAACATTGTGCTGGTTTAGCACTTAATTTCTGAGCTCATGCTTTCTATGGTGTCATTTTCTTTTACTGGGGTATCTTGAAAACGTCAGATGCTAAAGGAATGGTAACATGGAATTAGAATTTCTCCCTTTCAGGCATAGGAGTTGGTATTAGATAACAGCAACGAGAAAGCAAAAACAGGACCGGAGTGTTTGGAGCAGTACCAAGGCTAGGTACCACACACAAGCCACAGAATCACTGCACCTCTTGGCCTTTGGTTCAGGGAGCAACTACAGCATTGTCAGCCTGTTGCCCTCTCACTTGACAAATTAATAAGAATTAAAAATAAAAAAAAATTCAGGGGTCTGTGATTTGTAACCTCTGGCTGTCACTTACAACATGTGCAGGAAATTGATCTTTTCCAGACAATGACCCCAAATATGTAGGAGTGAGTGGGACTCACTGAGAAATAAGTTAACACTCGAGTGAAACCTTGGAAGAATAGGTTGTTTTTTGAGATGATGCATTTGTGCGATCTGAAAAAGAACAATGATGATGAACAACTTATTTTTCTTTAAACAGATCATCAAACCATGACCTTGGTAACCATTGTGTGAACTGTAAAATTTAGACAGGAATAAATTTATTAAACTCCTATGAAGTGAGAGGAAAACAGTCAAATGCTCAATTAAGTCTTAGAGCTGATAAACCAGCAGATTTATAGAGCAGCCAATCTGGTTGTGCATTAATGCTTCAGATGCATAAAGATGGTTGGTGGTGTAGTTACTGCTTGTTGGAGGTTAGGCTTTTTCTTTTTTTCTCCTTCTTTCATTTGGGAATGAAAAAAATGGGAATTTTTTCCCATTTGTTACCTAAGAGACGATAACAAATGGTACTTAAGAGACAAAAGAAGTGGTCAAGGTGGGGGAAAGGGTTCTGCTGGTTATTCTCTTACCTGAGGAGTTTTCTCCTTGGAAGGGCAGACATGCCATGAGATTTTGGCTGGGGGTGAGTGGCTGGCCTTTGCCCGATCTCACTCTCAGATCAGAGGGGAATGGTCAGGTTACTGCCACTGTGGGGAGAATTCTCTGCTGTGTGGAATCCAGCCCTGTGCTGCTGCTTCAGGTGAGCCTTTGCTCCTAAGAGGAGCCACTGAACTGGGACCTTATTAAAACCTGATCGCACTGGAAAGGACTCTCACCATCCACTCAGGTGCTTCAGGGGAAAATCCTGGAACCCCAACCTCCTCCTTCCCGAAGGCTGCGTCTCCCAGCTGTGTGCGGCACCTGCTCACAGAAACCCAGCTGCAGCTGCCCAGCCCCGGTGTTTTCTACACTGCCTCCTTGGGCTTTTTTTTTTTTTTTTACACTTTAAACTCAGCATCCCTTGCCCAGCAGGACACCCCGTGGCTGCAGCTGAGGAGTTTCTGCTACAGTTTTTTTGACACCCTGAGTTGTGCCCATCTCTGCTGCCCCAGCTCCACTCCAAGGTTCGGGCTGCACCAATGTCACCATCCAGCCCGCCCGCCATTAGCGCGTGAGGGAGACGCGGCCAAGCTCGGCCACAGCGCCCCCTGCAGGCTTGGGGGAACCAGCGCCCCTTGCCCGGCCGGGAGCCAGCAGCGCCCCTGCTGGCCATGCCCGGAGCTGCGCCAAGGGAGGCTGGGCTGGGTTTGTGCTCTGCTGTTTGCGGTGTTTTAAATTTACGTTACCCTGTATCTTCGCCTGAAAACCCCGTAATTTCAAAGTTATAGTAATTTGGAGGGAAGTAGGTCGCATTTTCTATTCCAGGGGAGGTTCTTGCCTTCTTTGGCAGACATCTGTCCTTCGAACCAAGACATTGCTGTTGTTGCTCTAACTCAAAATGAGCTAAGATTAATGTAGAGGTTGATCTATTCAGTCCGCAAGTCAGTGAGCCAATAAAAATGTCATTAAAACAGCCAGTGTTCAGGGACATGGTGAGAGATCTAAGCCTGAGGTGTGCTGTTCCCTGAGCACTGCTTTGATAAATACACTTCCCAGCTTTTGGATCTATCACTGAAGTCTTAGAATGTAATAAAAAAGCCAGTACAATGAAAAATGAATCTGTAAGGGGAAAAAACCTAGTGTGAATCCTCTTGTATAAATATGCAATTCAAAATTAGGTGGGGTTTCTAAATCTAGTAGGTATAAAATATTCAACCACATTTCTGCCGTCTTTCCTCTCTATAAGAAAATAAATAGGGGTGGCTGGGCATGATTCTGAGCATATTAGAGAAAAAAATTTTCTACTTTACTCTTTTAACAAATGACTCTCACCTAGCAGAAACACAAATGAAAAGGTTTTATTTTCAAAAGTTGTGAATATTTACTTTAATTTGAATTCAGCCTTGGGGCTGATTAATTGTCTTGGATCCAAAACTAGATGAAAAATAATTTAGAGGCTGAAACTCCAATTTCGAATATCCTTATCAATTTCTTTATATCCTCCCTTTTTCCCTTTTGTCCTTGCTTCGAAATCAAGCCAAACACAGTCTTGCTTTTGTTTTTAGACCTGTTCAACTCCCTTGGTTCTCCCTCTGCTTTTCTATTTGGTTCAGAGCTGGCTTCAGTTTGTGATTCAGAGCCAGCTCCAGGTGGCCTGGGGATTACAGATGCCTTGCCACCAGAACAAAGGAAACTGCTTTGTGAACTCTGGCAAAGCTAAGCTCTTCCTATTTCCAGTCGAGAGAATGGGCCCAGTGTGTAACTATTCCCTTGGAATAGAGAATTACAGGTCTTCGTTTGAGTGTGAAAATCCAAGACAGCTTTTCTTCTTTGCACTGTGGAGTGGTTCTTTCTTTTCTTCCCTCTTCCTGTTCCCCACATGACCACTACTACTTCTTGTAGAATTAGAACCCACTAGAAATCAACTCCTATGGAAAATGAATGGTTTGGAAATGTTTCAGAAAAGACAAATTGTTGAAAGACCCACTTCCAGACCCATGGGTTTGTATTTCCTTTACATGTATATGGAAAATGTACATTCTGACATTTTCTTGTGGATTCCAACATTTGCTACTTAAATACAACTCTTCTTACCTGGCCTCACAATACCAAGATCACCACTGGAAGCCCTCCAGCATCTTCCTCACCCACCTTGAAGCTGCTTGCTTTTCATTCCTCTTGGCTACTGTTTCTGACAGCAAAGCCCAGGTTACCTGTAGCTCTGCTGTTGTTATGTTTTGTTCTTCTTGTATCTGCCTTCCCTCATTAAAAATGGCCATATAACCTTTCCTGCCAGCCATGGACTGCTGGGAGCACTGACCTCCCCCACCAAGCTCCATGACCATGTACTGAAAACAAAAGTGGATCCTCCCTTTAATAATTCATAGGCCATCTGTTTAGCTTCTGAAAGAAGAAAATCAAAAATATGGGGTTTGTGCTAGTTTATCTACATACCTCTACCAACAAAAAAGGGAAAAAGACTCTTACCTTAAAAAATTTAAATGCAGGTCATGAAGGAGAGCACTTGTGGACACAGTGGTCCTGAAAACAATTGGAAAGAAAGAACTGGATGCCTTCCCAACACAGCAGCTCTATGGCCTTCCTGAGAGAGCTCTTTAGGTGGGCTCCCATCAGTGCCCTGTGTGGCCAGGCCCACCCTCTTTCTGTCAGCTTGCCAAGTGGTAAAAACAAAGTTGTACCTCTTTGTGATCCCCCTCCTGAGTTCTCCCTCAAGCTGTCAATTTTAGAGAGCCCCTTTACGCCTCCAGAGCTCATAAGGCAGGGAAGACACCAAGAAAAAATCAGCACAGATGCATCAGCTGCTCAGAGAACTGAGAAATGAAATCTAATGGCCCAGCCTTGGGGAACAGCTTGCCCAGCACAGCAAGGAATGGCTCACAACTTAGCAGACTTCAGCTCCAGACTTCTGCTCAAAACTGAGAAAAACAGCAAGGCTGATCAAACTACTGATTCCTTTTGCACATGCCTTGAAATATCACTGTTTTCCAGAGCTGACTAGATTAAAGGAAGACTCCTGCTTCAGTCACTGACATTCCTGCAGAAATTGCCCTTTTCTGGATTACCAGCAGCAGCAGTAATGTGAGTGGCTGGTGAAGAACCATCTATGAAGCTTTCAAGTCTATTGCTTTTGGCTTAGTGAGGGCTTTCTTCATCATGAGCCTGAATAGATTTATTGTCTTGGTCATGGAGTGTGAACAAAAGTGATAGTACTCCCCAGGCACTTAGTTTCCTCAATTCTACTCAATTCTAATTGTAACTAATGAAAAGCATACTGCATTTTTAGGTTGTGGTTCCAGGAAGCATTTTAAATAGAAGTAGCCTCCAGCGCTGTTCAAAATGCAATCTAAATAATGCAAGATTGTTAGGAGAAAATACAGCACTATTAAATAACACCAAGTAATGGACAACTTTTCAAAGGCATTATTTTTTATTAGCCTGGATCATTATTACTGAGCACATGTGACCTTACTTGCGCTCCGTAATACTTATAGTCATTCAGGAAAGCTAAATAATCATTAATCGTAATGATTACACTGAGTGGTTATATCCATATTTTTTGGATTTTCAGTGCAGTAAAAAATCTCAAATATGTTTTGTTTTCTTCCTACAAGAAGGGCAACCCTTTTCAAAAGGTAATTTAGGAGAAAGTTGACTTATTTTCCCTAAATTATATAAGCCCACCCCAAATGATGGATTGTTTTCAGTCCAGAGAAATTTTCTTTCAGGTAAAATAATATGTTTTGTGCAGTTTGTGAGAATGAGAACTTTATTATAGACTCTCAACTAAAACACATCACATCAGTGTGCAAAGCGAACCTTTTCACTCAGAGGCGAGGGAATGGACAAAATATCCACCAATTTTATTACACAGATGTACAGGTGGCATTTTGAGGGGAAGTGAGAAGGAAGGATAAAGTCTGTGGTTTTGCTGAACGCATAACACTAATGATGCTGAAAATGGGATGTTTCTGAAGATTGCCTCCAAATTTGCCTTGCAAATGGTTCTGTCTGCCAATGCCTGTATATGCCACACCTTTGACAAGAACCCATTTGTAGTGTTTTGCCAGCACTTGTTTAGCATGAAGCTTTGAGCTCTGGTGAAGTGTCCCTGTAGACCTTTTTATTTTCTTCCCATCTACAGGCTCCCTTGACAGAAGGAAATGTAAAAGATTTGTTATTGAGCATTTTTGGCTTTTTTTAAAATAAAAACCACTGTCCTGGGTTTAGTTGGTGGGAGTGAGACGTCAGCATCTTTAGTGTCAGAAGAATATTTCAAAATATATCAAAACATTTATTTTCCAAGTGAAATCTGTTTTGTCTATGGCAGTAATGGGTGAGTGGTCTCCCTGTCTTCTTCTTGATGCATTAGCTTTTCCATTTTATTTTCTCCTCCCCATCCTGTTGAGGGGAGTGAAGGGTGCAGCTGCTGGGAGGCTGGCAGCTGGTTCAGGTCAACCCACTACAGTATCATGTGCTGTAGAATTTTGTACAGGGGTTCTTTCTCAGGGAGAAATCCTTCCTGTGTGATGTGATCTAACATCTAGCACATGACCCTTCTTCTCAAATGTATAGCACTGCACACTGGAGTGAAATCTCCTGAAGGTGGGAGAGAGCAAGGGTGAGGATAAGTGTGGGGGGATACAGAGGAAATGGGACTGTGTCTCCTGACCAACATTTGAGGTGCCAACAGGTTCTTGTGTTCATAGACTTGCAAGCTTGAAAGACCTGCTGTGCTGGGTTGGATCACTTGTCAACAATACTTCTTCAAGGTTCTTCATAGTCTTCACAGTCAGAACTGAGCCTTTATGTTTCCTAGTAATTCTTCGGGGCTGGAAATGCACAGCATGGCTGTCACTATTTGAATGTGTCACTCAAGTGTTTGTGAAAATGAGGGCTTGACAAAGAAACTTTCTGTGCCAAAACAGACATGGTGAAAAGAAGGCAAGATAAACAAAACCATCTTTCTGTCCCTGCAGAAACTCAACGTATTGCATGAAGGTCTCCATGTCCTTGACGGTAGCTGAGAATGAATCTGGGCTTTGCTACAACAGCAAGATCAGATACCTGGAAAAATCAGAAGTCACTAAAAGAAAGACAATCTCCTGTCCTGATATTGAGGATTACAAAACAGCCAATCAAGAGCCAGATGTGGTGTGGTACAAGGTAACTATTGCTGTCTTATTGCTGTTGGGCTGAAACTCTTCAAAACTTTCACTGTACATAAAATCTGTGTACAGATTTACTTTTTGAGTAAATCTACTCCAGAGGCACTGGTGGAAGCCAATGGGAGGGGATATTCTTTTCCATTATGCTGGAATATTTAGAGATTTTCACCCAGGCAGGGAGCATAAATTGTTTGAAACAGAACACTAGATAGATAAATAAATATGAGGAAGTCTTTGAGATTTCCTTCATTATTTCTTCTGCTGAAAAGAGAAATCCTTGTGTTTGTGAGAACCTGCCAATTCACTGGTAGTCATGGAATTTGGACTTGACCTATGAAATACCATCAGACAAGACAGTGATGATGCCTTCTCATCGTGTGCAGAACCTGCTCTGCCTTCCAAAAGGCTTCTCTGTGTTGAGGGATTAATGAATCTGAGCTAGTAATTGCATCAATTTACTGGGAGTTAACTGTAATTTAAACATGCTCTTAATTATGCCTGAATAGAATTCCACGTGTACATAATATAGCATTTGCTGTGAGGATTTGTTTTAACAGTAGTATGAGCTTCACTTCTGGCTAGAATTACACTGCATTAAATATTTACTTTTAAAGATTTCCCCAATTAATGCCATTGATATGTGCTCAGCTCAGTTATGCTTATTAGAACTGTTTTGACAAGATGTGTGGGATTTTTTTCAAAGTAAATATGTGTGTCAAGGCATGATTGAATGAATAGGATTTAAGAGTAAGAGCAGTTTCATGAAAAATCAGCTGGCAGAGGGAAAAGGTATATTACATCCTGAGTGTGCAGTCTTAATTCATTTCCATCATGTCTTTTCTACTACTAGGTTGAAAGGAGGGCTAAGAGAACAATCAAAATGTCAGGTGAAGGACAGGTAGCTGTTAACTACCAGAAAAATAGACTTTTCAGGTACTGCCACTTAGATTTCAAGGAAGAGAAAAAGATGCATAATAGTGCACACCTTAATTACTGGGGGGAAAAAACCCAAACATTTCAGATGTCTAAGTAAATAGTCTAGATAAAGAAACTTGCAGATTCTTCTAGCAGGTAAACATATTGCAAAAGCAGAAAGGAGCAATTAATTGGTTAAAGCCTTTGGGGGGAATTTAGAGCACCTTCCAGGACCTGGATGGGGCTTAGAAGATGATTAAAGAGGGACTTTCCACAAGGGCATGTAGAAACAGGACAGGAGGGAATGGCTTTGGACTGAAGGAGGGTAGATTTAGATTAGATGTTAATTTTTTTTCCTGTGGGAGTGGTGAGGCACTGGCACAGGCTGCCCAGAGAAACTGTGGACTCCCCATCCCTGGAAGATTTCAAAACCAGTTGGATGGGGCTTGTAGCAACCAGGTTTACTGGAAGCTATCCCTGCTCATGCAGGGGAGTTGGAAAGAGATGATCTGTAAGGTCCCTTCCAACCCAAACTATTCTGTGATTCCATGCAATGAGTCATACAGTTGAGCACTTACTCTTTTAGGGAAATTAGCAGACCTCCAACAGTAAAATCTAGATTGTTTTCAGAATATAAAAACTCATAAGAATTTTGTTTCTCAGCCATTTTCCAGCTTCTCCCCCTTTTTGCTTTTAGTTTTGTGTATTAAATATATAAACAAGCATTTTCAAAATAATTTTGTAGAGCTGGCATAGTCAGCAGAATAAAAAATAATTAGCTAAAATATGGGAAAGAAAGGCTTATAAATAATCATTAATAGGAAGCACTTCAAGAACATACAAAAAGAAATAATAAGGAAATTAGTGGTACAATTCCACTAAGACAACTCTTCTATGTAAAACCACAATAGCACAAACATTGTTTTTACTAAATTATTACTCTTTGTAGTAGTAAATCCTTCCTCCACTCCTGTAATGTCATCCTTCTTATTGCAAATTTTATGTGCTTTATATAAAAATATAAAGCATATAAAAATGTATCTTCCATCTCTTTGTTCCTATGCTTTTGAAAATAAAGTAGCGAATATAAAACTGGTAGCACAGGTTATTTCAATGCTGTACTAAAGGGTGCATATCTGAAATATGCTTACTTTGTGTGTTCTGGGAATTGTATTCCTTCTAAATTAGGGTTAAATAGGACTGGATCGTATTCTTTGCCCAGTGTTCCAATTTAGCTACACTGAGTAGGTGGTTGATGTACCTTTCAATAGATCCAAAATTTCAAGGTCAAATCAGAAATGATTTAATGGCATTTCCTGGCTCAGATCTGTGTCCTGAGTGAGTCTCAGCACAGTAGATGAGATCTGGATTCTGGTCCTTCTCTATCATCAGTGTTAACTGAAGTTCACTTGCAAGACAAGATGATGCTTCCCTTACAGCTGTTCTTTTGAAACAGAGAGATGTGCTGATCACTCTGGTACCTGCCAAAGTGTTACACAGCTTCTGGATTTGAAATCTGATTATATTGTGACTGAATTTGGCCTCCTAGGGACAGGGAGAACTCTTTAGTGCTCCCTTTTCAAATGCAAGGCCAGAAACTCTCAGTCCTGTCTTTTTATTTCTCTGTCATGCTCCTTGAATTTAGAATCTGACATGGATTTGGAATGTGTATGGAGTCCATGAAAAATTTATGTTTGTGTCATGCTGATCTCTTACTGTGGTACAATATATTTGCATGTTGACGTATTTTCTTGTTTGGTTGTTTTCTTAAGAGAAAGCTTTGTTCTATTTTGTTTTCTGTGTTTCTGACACTGCTGTTGCAGACGAGCAGAAAATGGGGCATAGGTGTGGGCATGTCACCAGTCTCTGAAGTTGCTGAGCCTGATGTAGCTGATGTGAGACTGCAGCAGTCTGAGAGCTTATTCCAAGCTGCCACCTTGAGAGAGGGAGTAGAGAGGCATTGAAGGTACTCAGGCCCTATGTTGCTTTGTGTTTCCTGGGTACAGGATTAGCCAGAGCCTCTGGAGCTGCTGGGACTACTGAGTGCTTTAGAGAACTCAAAAAGTGTGATTTTGTTGCAGGGAGAACAGGCTTGATGTTAAAGGTGTTTAGAGGCAATAAATACATTATCTTAAGGTGCCATTTTCAAGAGACAACGGTTAGATTTGAACTGTGCTTTTAGTTCAGAGCATTCCAAGAATGATTCAATCATGAGTGCTGTTCACATGGAAAGTGACTGATCTGCCTGCAAGGATCCAGTATGTTGGGAAAGAGAGAGTCTCTTCTTGCACTGTATCACACCATGTCCAGAAGGACTCAAACATGCTTCCAGCAGGACCACAGTTTGCAGCAATGAACCTAAATCTGCCAAACAACAGCTAAGGACTGTGTGGGTGAAGTCTGTGAGAGCTGCAGGCTATCAGTGCCATGTCCCGCATCACAGGGTGCACGGGGGGTGATGTTACAAAGTGCCTGGTGATGAGAAAATACTGAATCAAAGCTCTTCAGGTGCTGGAGAAGCTGGTGATGAGAAATAAGGCTGTAAGGAAACCAGGCTTCTGAATTCTCTCAAAAAACTGCTGTTCTTCCTGTTTTCTTCTATTGGTAAATGGTTCTGGCCTGGGACTATGTATAAAATTTGCCTTCCAGCTAACTCTTAACAGATGTTGCCCTTACTCCCTTCAAATAGAGATATATTTTAATGGTCCATCCTAAAGGAGAGGTCTTGGCAGTTGTTATGAAGAAAAAGAAGATACTTAACCATTGCTTGAGGGCGCCATGTATTAAACACAGCCCATGTGATACAGTAGGAATAACTGAACCTTAAAAACATTTCTGTTTAATTTCAGTCTTCAAATTAATTCCAGTTTCAGATCTCTCTGCTTTCTGAAATTATATTTGAATTTTAATTGCAAAATATATCTAGGTGGTTGTTTCCTTACATATAATACTGAAAATAGGATCACACAACACTGTCTTATGTTGTGCAAGCCAGGTAATTTTGTCACTGGATTTTCTTTTGCAGGAATGTGAGCCAAAAATGTGGAGAAGTGTTGTAATTCAGAAGGGAAATACTCTCTTAATTCAAGAGGTCCAGGAAGAAGATGGAGGAAATTATACCTGTGAACTAAAGTTTGAAGGCAAGCTTATACGAAGGACGGTTGAATTGAAGGTTACTGGTAAGAATCTTTTTTCTATGCCAATAGGAAAAAAATTAAAGCTTTGAAATAATAAGAAAAAATGGTACTCACATGTTAGTGAAGTCTGTCAGTGAATCTGTTTGACAGAAATAAGTCCAAAGCAAATCCCAGTAGCTGAGCAGTTCAGACTCAGGGAAGTTTATATCAAGATCTTCTAAAATTCCACAGGAGAGTACTTTTACCTTTTGCTTTGTACAAAACCTGGAAATGCTCCATATTTTTAAGTTTTTCTTTAATTTATGATGATCAACTCTTCTAGTCTAAGGATTGTCTTTAGTGAAGAGGATGGCACAACCTATTCCAAGAAGGAAGTTGGCAATATTGGGCTGTCAAAACAAAGTAACCTGCTTGTCAGGAGGTCATTCACTCTATGGTTCTGACTCCATGGAGTATTTACCAGACAACAGTATTTTTCTGTCTATTTTTGCCAGGTATCAAAAACGAACAGCTAAAATAAGTATTGTCTACTGATATATTCTTGTTCCCTTTTCATCTCATTGTACAGTATGACATCTATAATTATTACTTTGCCTTCTGTGTCTGTGGAACTTTGCAAGTACCTGAAAACAGTTGAGGTTTTCTTCAGCCTTTCACACAAAACCATATAAACAAATGGTTAGGTATCTTCCCCACATACTGATTAAAACAGGGCCCTACTCAAAGCGGTGCGTGGTAGAATTCGTCTTATATCAAATGGAACTATTCCATATGATGTTTCTAATAGGTTCTTGAAAAAAAGTCTTCCCTTTATTTTGAATGGAATCTGATTTTTTATTCTTGTCATTATTTTTCATTTTCAGTGAGTTCTTTTCCCTGTGTGCCCTATGTCATGTGACCCTTTATTGTCCATTTTTGGTCATGGACAGAGCTCTAAAGTACTGATTTGACCTACCTGATTCTAGACCTGAGATATGAAAGAAGATATAATGCATGAAGATATAATACCTGCTTTGTGGGTGGTTGCTACCCTAAGTAGCATGCTGGTCTTCAACCAGAATGTGAACTAAGTTTGACAAAGTGAAAATGAGATGCATTTAACTCAATTCCTCATGATGGGTATTTTATGCTCTCCCTCTCATCATGACCTTGCTAGAAGTCATGTGTTCCCTTCATTATTTAAACACTATGGTGTATTTATACTTCACAATTTAAGGAATTTGTCCTAAACTAAATATAGACTTTCTTACAGTTATTTCTCTTACTAAAAAGTTCATTATCAGTATTATTTAAAATGTAAGTATGAAATATGTCAGTGTTCTCCATTTTCAAAATGCTTGAGAAGGAGAAGATTTTTCCTCTTTTAATTTGGTGTGAATTCACATTGCATTAAATTTTGTTTAGTTTATAAAAGCACATATGTTTGTAAACACCTTTTCCAGATGGAAATGCTTGGGAGACAAATCTGATATGTGTTTGCTTATTGAATCTCTCTAGATATCTGAAAAAAGGCTAGTAAGTTTATGTAAATAAAAACCTAAAAATGTGGAGCACAGCTACAAATGACAGCTTGAATGAGCCAGTTGGTTTCTCCTGGTTTTTTTGTTTTGTTTCAGTTGGTGAGTTTTACATGTTACTGTAGGTTTAGATCTTTGTGGGGGAGAGGTCAAAGAAAACTTGTACAACAAACAGCAAAGGATTGCTTGTGTTGTGTGGCTGTCCAAACCAGGGGAGGGGCCCTGAGGTCAGATCACAGGCTGTGAGCAGGTACATGACATCTTCAGGGACTTGGCTGAATAAATGTTGTGTTCCTTCAGGACTCATCTCAGTATGTCCAGGTCTTTCTTGAATTGGAATTTGTGTTGCACTGGGCTCCATTTTTCATCTGTCTGAAAATGGGTTCTCATCAAAATATTGCACCAGAGGAAGCTAGAGGGAGAACCAGAGCTCTGACTTCTGAACCTGCTGGTCTTTAAAATCACTGTTAGCAAATACTGCTGAAGGCTGGGGTAGAATTGTCTCTGCTAGTGTGCAGCACAGATGTGGAGAAAAGGATCATGCCTGCTGTTTTCTTCTGAAGGAGCTTTGTGATGCTGTTTCTATTACTGGTACTTATTACCATGTCTGAATTGGCATTTATTGGCAAGTGTCTGAGTTCCTCTAACATAAAGATTTTGAACAGAAAGACTCTGTTGGGCACTGCTAGCAGCCATGGTAACCTGAAATTGTTATTGAAGAGTTATTCTGAAAGTGAAATGGGTAACTCCATGTCTCCCTTGAGCAAGGAGAGATGCATTGCCATGGAGAGAGGGAAGCTGGCTTAGATTCCCTGTAGTTTTTCAGGCATTTGCTGAAGTACACAGTACAAAGTGCACCAGTTAGGTGGATGAAGTTATTTATCTCTTGGTTGTAAGACAAGGATCTTTTCTTCTTTGAAGTCCCATCAAATATGGTACGTGAGGTTTTTAATCCTTTGTGAAGGTTGTGGTAGTTATGTAAGTAACAATATGAAATATTTGCTGTTTGTAGCTAAATGCAGAACGGGCATCTAAACAGTGAAACTTGAAATCAGAATAAATGCAGTGCTGTCATAACAGAAGCTACATCAAAAGCTTTAGGAACATTTCAAGGTGCAGGAGCCAGAAGCACCATTTTAACTTGCTATTGGTAAAACTAATCAGAATAGTTAATGAGATCCCAGCCAAATGCAGCAGTTCTGCTGAAGATGTGATCCCACAAGCCAGGCTGATCCAAGTTCACAGCAGACAAGAGAGCAGCTGTGGGCCGAGGGAAGGATGTCTGCCTGTTTGATATTTATTTCAGTGTTGCCTAAGGATTTATTTGAAGTAGAGGCTTTCAATTGGGACACAACCCTGCTCTTATTATTTCTCCAGCAAAGTCCAGTGATGTCATTAGAGCTATTAGAAGGTGTTCCCTTAATTTCCTGTGACAAAGTCTCAGCACAGTTGTCTTAGTGGCTGTGCCTGTGGCAGGGAGCTGCAAAGACAGTGTGCTTTCCTTGGATCCTGTCTTGCCTTCTGGCCTTTGCAGGCCCAACTGGAAGATCTCAGTGGGCCAGTTAGAGGTGGGAGGAGAGTCCCTCCTCCGTTTCTTCTGTGACTAAGTCACGATGAGCAAGTATGAAATAATTTGTAACAAAAAATCTCAACAGTCCTAGATGGAAACTGAAATCTCTCAGTGTGTGATGCCTGGCCAGGGGAAGGCACACAGAGAGACCTGAGTGGTGTTGGGAGGTGAGCAGGGCAGAAAGCAAACAGGTCAGATGGCATTTGCAGGAAGGGGCAGCTGGACACAGGCATGGCAGTGTCATTTTCTGGCTGCAGTGGGTAATGAACAGCTGTGTGGGATTCAGTTGATAAAGGACTTCAGAGGCTGTAGCTCTTCAGGGTTCTGAGGGAAAGGCTTGCAGCCTAGAATATATTTGAAAAATATTTTGACAGAAAGTATTTATAGGGAAAAAATCCTGAGCTACAATACAGCACTAATGAGCAGTGCCTAAATCTTGGTGTTTGGGTGCATTTAACAATAATAGATTGTCAACAAACCAGCTTTTTCATCACTAGTTCTTCATGGGTTTGTTATATTATGCAGACAGATGTGAAACAAGTCTTGTCAGCCTTTTTTGCTGAAGAAACATGACAACAGTGTTTTCTCTTAGCAAATAACATATAACCCTTTAGTCTATGTAAAAAAAATATATTGATACCATTTCACTTTGCTTCTTGGTAGTTTTAGAGTTACAAACAAGTGAGATTAGAAACTGTGATCTAGGGTTCTAAAGTGTAAAAATGTAACAGAAACTAAGTTTTTAATTAGATAATAAGTTAGAGTGCACCCATTTAGAGAAAACCTGAATGCACTAATATAAAGTTACAGATAATCTACATTATTAGAATTTAATAAAATTACAGTTATTCAGGAATATCAACAATCAAAAGCATTTTAATGAGCATTGTAAATGCCAACATTTATTAAACAGTTATATTATTCAGATTAAAAGAAAAAAAACCCCAGACTTAGAATGCCGTGTTTGTTTTGAAAGGCAATTTCTGCACCTTCCTGTTTTCCCCAGCCCTACCAACAAGTTTACTCTGTCTTGACACACAGCAATATTTCAATAGCTTTGAGAGTGAAAAGGTGCCATTGTGAAAAACACCTGCTGTGTTTATCTGCTCCTTCAGCACTCTTTTTGCTTTGGAACACTGGTCCATAAGGGCACAGGCTGAGAAGAAAATGCAAGGAGACATATCTTGGAGCTTTGGGAAAAGGTGATGCCTCTGAGAAGAGAGCAAGGCCTGCTCTCACAGCGTGGCCCAGGTGCCCCTGGCAGATGAGGCTGTTTGCAGGGATGTGTTTCTTCAGGGACAGCTGTGCTAGAGGGAGAAATTGCCTTGTTCTTTCTGCTGCCTGTGGAAAGAGGTGATTTGTGAGCTTGTACTGGTGAATTATTTTCAAGTATGACAGCAGAAGGTGGCCATCTGACCAACTTCATAAACTGCTGGTGATGGATTGGAGTGACATGCAGGAGTTACTGGACCACTCTGTCCAGGAGCTCTGTCCTCCAAGTTTCCTTCATCCTCTACTCTGGCATATTCTTCACAGGCTGCTAAAATGCCTGGCTGTTCCTAAAAGTCATTTGTGCAGCAATATCTGTTTTGACCATCGTAAATGACAAATTATTCCACATGGCTACTTGAGTTGAATGATTCTGCCCGAATTCACTCTTTGGACATAGTTTTTCAATTAAATTATTTCAAGTCTCATTACATCTCTCACTTTTCAAATTACACCTGCTTCTGTTGCTAGATTTTGTTTGTGGGTTTGGAACCCCTTTATTGGCAAAAGTAATTGATGGTTGGTTCCAAGGAGAAAGCCGTGGAGGAAGCCATGTTGTTGCAGTTTTGTGTTCTCCTTGGGATGCCTTTTGCAGCTGCAGTGTGCCTGGAGCTCTGGGCTTTGTGGTTTTTGGAACCCTAACCCTAGGCAGCAAAAGCAGCCTTAGGCTAAGGCTAGTTCCAAGGAGAAAGCTGTGGAGGAAGCTATGGTTTTTTTAATTGAAGTTTTGCAGGATATTTCTTGTGAAATTTCAAAATTTTCCCCAAATACAAGCTCTGGTTCCTGTCAGCACTCAATATCTCAGCTAATCCTGTAGATCTGGGAGTTGCTTGAAGTGCAGTGGTGCTTTATTGTTGATTTTGGCCAGCAGCTCTAATGAGGGCTGTTAGCTCCCCTCTCCCTTATTTGTTTGTATTTTCAAGCATGGGTCAGAGAGTCTGTTGTCTCAAATAAAGCAGAAAACATTTCAAGGAAAGCCTAAAGCAGCCTGTGAATTTTCCTGATGAAGCAGCCTGAAAAGCACTCCAAGGTAAAACACGGTGACGTGCGGGTGGTGGTGGCTGCTCTGGCCTTCAGGGTTTGCTGCTCCTCACTCCCTTGCATCACCACTGCTGGTGGGCATGGGAAGTGTTTGCTGTACTTGGAGCTGTCTCCCTTTTTCTGGAAGCAGATGCTCGTTCTTGAGACTTCTATTTGTTTAGCTCCACATCTCCAAAAGAAAAATTTCCCCTGTTTAGTGTTCACCGGAATTCTAAAGCGATATTGAAGCTGTCAGCAGCTGTAGGGACATGCTTTTTATTCTTTCCCTCCTCTCCTGGCTTGGCAGCTTTGGCCTTTCTTTGCCTGCTGTGAACAATGTTCAGCTCACTCCCAGTGCTTGACGGTCCTCGTCACTTCTGACGTACGGCCTGGGATGCTGTCCCCTGTTGCATCCCATGCAAGTGTTCCAACCAGAGCTCCCCTTTGGCAGGAAATGTGCTGTTTTCAGCTGAAAGCCCAACTCCTGCTCCCTGTAACTTCTTGGGGAGCTGCTGGAGTACAGGCAGGGAACACTGGAATATTGGCACTTCCTACTTTAGAACTATTTTTGTTCTTAACAGGCAATTTAATCCGTAAGTCGGAACTCCCTCCTATACTTTGTAATACAGAGAGCAAATCCCTGTGCAGAAAGCTCCTGGAGCAAGGGGGTGATGGATGCTTGCACCCTGTTTCCTTGGCTGATACGAGGTTAGACCTCCCAGCTTGGCTTGGGAGAATGAAGGGAGAAGGGGGCTCAACTGTGGCTCTCCTGGCACCTGCCTGTGTGCCATGGTGGCTTTGGGTATCACTACCCAAATAGTGTCACAAAGAAAGATACAATGATTAACCAGCCAAGGATGCTGAGGTCAAAATAAAGTGTGCATTTTCATATTTTCCTCAAATGAAATATAAGCAGCAAAGAGGGATAAAAACTGGTGAGATTTTCAGTTTCTTTTTTAGTTCATGGTGTTAGTGCATTCCATTAACTAATGAACTGCATTTATAGTGGTAGATGCAGAAAGGCCTTCCTGCCTCTAAGAAAACATTTTTTTCATAACAGAACTTTTACCAATATTTGGGCCCAGAATAGAATAAATTAAAAGAATCTGGAGAAACCAGTTATTTAGGGGAAGATATTTACAAAACAATGGACAAAGAGAAAAGCAGCCTTCTTGTGACTGCAGTTCTAACAACTGTGAAAATTAGGTACTTGTTAATTTGGAAATGAAATCTTAAAATGAACAAGTTAAATCTGCATAAGTTTTTTACTTCTGGGAGGGAGATGGCAGATGGTTTGGGAACAGAAAATCCTTCCTGTTCACTTCTAATATTGACACATCATATCTCAAGTGACATTTACTTGCTCATATAAATTACACCTTTCCATAGCAAGACTTCATCTCTTTGCAATATCTTGACACAGTCAGGGAATCACTTTTTCATTAAATGCAAGGGACAGCAAAAACCTGCCCAAATTAAGGTTTTATTGAGAGTCCCAAGGTTTAAAAGATCTGTGGTAGGAGATACTGTTCTTAGCATTTCCTCTGCTGCACTTTCTTATAAATGATGCATTGCATCTTTTATTACTTTAATTTTCTAAAGGAAACCTTCCTTTCTATGAGAGACAGCAAGGCAGAAATGGGTTAAGTGCTGACAAATACAGTACTTAAAGACCAGGAAATGAATTTCACAGCTGGGTTCTCAAACCATTGCCAAAATAACTATCTATTTAAAGCTACATATAGGAAGTGCCAACAATTAGAGTTTTCTTTTGATATATTTTATGTGATTTGTATTCATTTTTACCAAGGTCTTTGTTTTGTAAATATTAGCTTTCTGTAATACAGTAAAGTATTTATCTTAAAACTTTAATTTCAATTCTGATTTGTTGCATGTCTGGCATCCTATTAACTCCTCTAGATAGCTAAGCATGTTTCTGTGGTCAAAGCAGACTTAATTGCCACTGATTTCTGTAGTGACTTTAGTTTTTCCAACTACCTCAGGCAAAGCCTAGTATGATCCATCAAGAGAAATGCGTTCATTTGCTTTTGACCCCATTTGGGAAATGGAGCAATTTCTCTGCCTTTTTCAGAGTATTTCTTGTTCAACCATGCAAAAACCCTGTTATAAATCTGCAGCAACTTCTGTGTCTGCAAAGAGTCCACAGGAAAATTCAGTCCAGAGCATGGTATCAGTACAGTGAGGGTGCCCATTCAGCTGGAAGAAGTGTCAGTCCTGTTCTGTCTTTTAACATCTTTTTTTCCCCTGCCACCCAGCAAGGCCCTGATAAATTGGACCAACTCTTCTGGTTTCAGGAGCGCCTCATCAGAGTCTGTAAGCTCAGGATCTGGACAGTGTCTGAGGGTTGCCTGTGCCCATTGGTGGTCGCTGTGTGAACTGTGTCCCTGTTAAAGTGACAACAAAATACATCCACAAGGATAAAAGCTCCTTCATTTGCAGTCCCTCAAGTGATCCAGATTGATGACTTTTCCATTCACTAGCGTGACCTGTTAATACAGGGCTCATGAAATATAGTTTGGAAGATAAACATTAAGTATTACCTCCATATCTCCTGGAGAAACTGCAAGTTCTAAGGGCAGTGAGAAATGTAGCAATATGCTGCAGTCTATGAATTATATATAGTGTCAGTACTCTTGGCGCTTTACTTACAGCTCCACAGCCTGCCTTCCTGGCTCATGAACATGCAGAGTAATTAGAATGGCAAATAGCATTAGTTTTTATTGACCTATGTTGCCCCCTAGTTCTCTGTCATGTTCTTGAACATCATGGTTTTTTCCTTCCACCTTAAATCAGCAGTTTGCAGTTTATAACATTGATTATTTGGTATTGTCTAATTTATTGATGTGGGCAGCCAAGGCTTCCACGCATGTTATGGGTTGCTCATTTCTCCAATGACCTGTCTTTGTGCACAGCAACTGTAGCTCACTGAATCGCTGGCTATATACTGTAAATGTCAGATATGAGCTCCCACTTTAAAAACTGCTGCTCAGTCCAGGAGCTGCTGAGCCACATTCTCTAAGTGTATTGTGCTTTCAGTAGTGGAGGTAACTTAGTATTAATGATAGGATTGTGCAGGTTTTGCCAACAACAGTGAGGTAAAAACGCACACACTGAAAGAAACTTGAATGTTTTCATTTTCTGTGTTAGAGTAAGTTTCCTTCATCATGAAAATGTAGGCTGGATGCTCTTTCTTCTTTATTAATAATAGATAAGCGGATAGATGCACAGGCACAAAATAACACTGCCCCTGAAACCATTTTGCTAATGGTAAAATAGATACACATGAGTGATCAGATTGCCTTGTCCACTGAAAATGCAGCTTTCCCACCCAGAGAAACTGCACATTTTGCTTAATATATTTTCTCATAAGAAAAGCTTGAGAACCAGAAGCAGTGACTGTCTCGTTCCTTTGAAATGACTGGAGAAATTTTAATAGGTGAAAAGCTCTGCTATAACTTGAGCTGGAGATCAGGATAATATTTCCACAGCACAACGTTAATGCCTTTCAAAACTGGTTTGTCCTGCCTGGCACTTGTAACTGTGTATCTGAGATGAAAAGTTCTGCCGTGGAAGGAATAGTGCTCACTACTGAATTGTCAGCATTATTTCTTGCTGCAGTGATGTGATCCTCAAAGGTGCCTTATTCAAGTGCCTGTTTGGCCTGACCCTGTTTAGCTTATGAGATCTGACAGTAGTAGTATTGCTTCAGGCTCTGATGTTGCTCTTATGAAGTTCACCAGAAGACTGGAGCTAATAACTTACCAATGTTTGCTCTGTGCCTTGCAATTTTTAAGTTGAAAGGACATACAAGAATATGCTGGGTGTGTTAAGTACCTTGTTTGTCTTTGATATCATGGGGCAGCATGGAAAATATGTTCTTAATTTTCATCAGCACCGACCAAGCTATTTTTTGTCTTTGATATCATTGATTGACCTTTTCTAAGCAAGACAAAAATAAGCATTCAACTGAATTTGTATTTAGGTGTTTATTACTCCAGTCTATTTCAAAGGGCTGGGTAACTACTCTGTTACATTAGACTTACATGTACTGACTTATTTACTGTGTGTATTGAGTGGTTTTCGCAATGCAAGCATGTTTCAGTAAGTAAAATCAATTTGCAGCCAATGGGAATGCAACAGTAAGTGATTTAACTTTTCATCTTTTTCTTCGGCTTGAAATGAAAAGCTCTCCAAGGTTTTTTTTTATGACAAGCCCTGTAGGCTGAAGTACTCTGAGAAAGTGCAGGAAATATAAAGTGCAAATTGCAAACCAAAATGATTCCACAGTAAAATTAATAAACAATATAGTCATAAATTTCTAAGGCAGCTTTGGGTTCTTATCTGTTCTTATACTGTTTTTTTCTGGTATAGCCCAGCAATGGACCTAAAGGCCTGTTTCTCCTCTGAAAGGGCAGTCTGGTCTGTGCAGTCTCTGATTTTATTTTATCTTGGCTGGAGCTGGTTCTCCTGTGTGGGTACCTGTCTGCCAGGAACTGGTCTGAGATAATTTCATAATCGATTAAGATGATAAAGGGGCTTTGGTTATATGGAAGGAAGCTAGATCCAAGCACCAGATGGTTTTTCATCTTTATGCAGTGCTTGTCGCATCAGCAATCCAGTTGCGGAGAGCTGAGCCACCCATCCTGGGCCAGCAGTGGTTACAGCTTCTGGCAGGGAAGGAACCAATTTGCCATAAGCTGTGTATGCCCTTAGAGCTTCTCTGAATACACTGCCATGCTGCTTTTTCTTCCTTAATGCGAGATTGAATGCGCCTGGAACAAGACCCTGCCAAGGCTATGACAGCTCTGTAACCTCTAAGTGGCCGTAGCAATTGTATTCAGGCAGATGTTTTTAAGGGGAGTATTATCTAAATATTGGTACATGTGGCTGTGCAGTAAAGCAATCTGATTAGGAGATGCCATTTGTGCTTCTCTTGGGATGTGGACATGTTGCAGAAGTATAGGCTACTTAATTTGTAAATGAAATAAGAGGGGTACACAGTGGGTATTTCAGCATGGTGTGCATGCCAGTGTGAGAAGGATGGATCTCAGAATTAGAGTGAGAAGGATTGGAGGGAGAGAGAGGAAGACCTTTGTTACTTGGTTTTCTGATATAAAAGTCTGTTTGAAACTGGTGAAAGACCTAACCAGAATATCAGGCTGATGAAGAAATGTGACTTTTCAGAAAAAACACGAGTTTTGTCAGAGAGGAATGTTAGCATTTGCCCCCTTAAGAAATTCTTTTTTCCCTTCATAGTAAGAATTCCATTCTGGGAGAAACTGCAGCTTTTCTGTGTTGTTCTCCAGAGGGAGAGAATTCACTGCTTTTCTAGCTTGAGTACTTTTTCTATCACTTGAGAAAGAAGTTGCCCTAAAGCTTTGGGCAGTGCAGCACTCAGAGGAAATACTGTGATCACAGACTGCTGCTGAAAGAAGAGAAGATGGTGAAGAGGTCAGTCTGGAAATGTGGAGTCCTCAGGGGTTAGAACTGTGGCTCCTACACCTCCTAGCAGTGGCAAAGCCTGTTAAGTTCTCACCTTTAACAAAATTCATACATCTCACACAAAGAAATGTTTCATTGTTCACTCATATACTGAAGTTAATTCACTTGGGACTGTTTGTCTTAAACAAACTTATCCATGAGAAAGTTCTCTTCCATGTCAGTGGCTTCCTATACAGGACTGTTCAAGTTCCTGTAGATCATGGGCTCATAACTGAAGCAGTAGGCTAAAGCACAGAAATACTTCCAACAATTCCCTCAAGGAAAGTTATCATTGCCTTCATTCCAGAAAAGCAGAGTCAAGGAAACTGAGCATACCTATAATGTACATGTTGAATCATTCTATTTGTGGGGGAAAATGCCTCTCTTTTGGGTTTTATTTTTAATGTCTGATTTTTTTTCCACTTTCCAAAAATTAATAATTCTATTCCCCACTATCCACTGTTCTGGCACTGCAATGGGAATTGTGCATTTCATAAGCAAATACTGAGATTTATTTTGGCTGGAGCTCATGATGTGGGGGAGAGGTTAATGGGACACATCATACTCTGAAGATAAGAAGAGTGAATTATATATATTAGTTTAATGTAGAAGATATGGACTGGAAAGAAAGTTGGTTCCTTTCCATTAAGTTGTGGGAGGGTCAGAGAAACAGCTTTGAGCACCTCCAAAGTCTCTGGCTATCTGCCACCAGATCTATATTCGCTGTTCAGCCCAGACCTCATTTTAATATTTAAAATGGTACTTGCTTTCTTTTTCTAACCCTCAAAAGGGCTTTAATTCTTTCCCTCATTCTGTCAGTGCTCAAGCTGCTACAGCTGTTGCTGTCACATTTAATAAGGACTTTGCAGAGTTTAAATATTGTGTTGTTCACCAGCTTTTCTTTGGTGCGAGAGAAGAGCTTTGTTGTTAAGTTTGGGTGCTTCTCACTGACACAGCTGCTGACAGGGGGTGTCAGCTGAAGGTGACAGGAATTTGTCACTTGCCCTGGTAGTCAGGGGAAGCTCCCTGTGGTGCCTGACACCACAATGCAGCCATGGATGGAGGTGCTGCAGACAGACCCCATCCAGCATGGAGCCCTCGCTGATTCTCCCCAGGACTGTGGTGTTTGGAAATGGATGTCTTTCAAAAATGAACATAAAATTGACCACACTGCAGTTCCTGACCTATAGTTGCACTATTACACTGACTTTGTGGTTGCTTATTTCTCATTTGAACATCACCAGTAATCCTGTGGTCCTTTCTATGCAGTGAACAGGTAACTTTCCTTTGCTTAGTTGTAGATGAGGTGGGAAACAAGGCAGCAATGTGGACAGGAGCTTGACATTTCAAAATGTCAGAAGGAGGAGGAATTGAGACTAAAACTTGATGTCCTCATGCCTACAGTAACTTAGCTGCTTATTGAAATATTCTTCTCCCTAGCCTTGAGTTCTGTATGTGTCAATCCAGCTGTTTACTGAGGCTGTTTATTCAAAGGTCAAGAAAAACTTGGAACATCCGGTCCCAGTCTGCAGTGTCTGCTAGATACCCTCCTGTGTACATTATATCTCTCCCTATTCTCCTTCCCCCCAAACCCTCCATCTCTGCACAGCCAGGCTAGATATTTACATTCATTCTCAATGTTAAACTGCATTTAAAAAGCCCATTTCCTTCCTGAAGCTATTCATCTTCTCTCTGGACCTTTGATGAAATCCTCTTCCTTTGATTCTGAATCATTCTCATGTTTTCAGTATGACAAAGAGTGATTTTATTTTTTTTCTTCCTAACACTGCAAAAAGACCAACCTCTCTTGTTAGGTTTTCTTTTGAAGTATCCAGGGTGAAAAAAGCTGAGCTGCAGGATAGAAAAGTATTGCTAAGACATGACATTTTAAAAAATTGATAATAAAGTCTAGGTTAAAAAACAAGTTACTGGGCAATGCATATATTTTCATCTGAACATTACAGGCTGTTGTTTTGTTTAAATTTTCTGGGTGATGAAGGAAAATAGATAAGTGCTCATTTTGGTAAAAATACTACACTTCAAGAATATTATCAATTATATTTGGATGCCTCATGGCATGTTTCTATCTTTTAAATAGGATTGATTTTGTCTTAGTGTGCTTTTACTGCTCTGATTCTGCCTTAATTCACAGACATTTGCATTTCTCTGCTTTCCCTGTTGGTGACATTCTTGGTGAGTAACAGCTTGCTGGGTTTACATTATGAAAATAAGAATAGGAAATGAAACTGCAGATCCTTATATCTTCAAGTAAAGATGCCTAAATTAGAGGAAATCTTTCTGTTGTTCTTGTGTTTACTAAATATAAGGACGTAGTCAAATCCCAGAGGCTGATGTGAGAAACAGCTGCAAGCGTGGAAAGTGGCAGTTTAAATTCCCAAATCCATGGCATAGCCATGGCTGTTAACCCAGAACAAAGGGAAGTTAAACCCAGAGATTGTTTCCATCTTTGAGTTTCTCTGTCATTCTAATGCATTCAATGCTTGACTGTGTGGCTGAGAACTTATAACCAGGCTGCGCTGTGTCATCATGGAGATAAAAAGAGAGAGTGTGCAAAGAACGGGTGCAATCTGTGACCCAGCACCAATAGTCCAAACCAGTCCGAAATCCTGATAGAGATACAGAGGGAGGCAGCTAAAACAGGTGCCTAAAAGAATCCAGAGTGTCAATCAGCTCAAACCAGCAGTAGAAGTGAAAGATACAGTGCTGCTTTGTACTGACCTTTATGTTTAATTCTCAGCTGGTTATTATGGAGGTGAGTTTAAGAAGTTACTCCTGTTGATTTAGATTCAGCCTGCGCTTTTCATGTGTGCGAAGGACCTTGCCACCGGAGAGGGCATTGCAAGATAGCAAAAGTAACAAGAGCAGTTGTCCTCCTCTCACCTGAAACTCTGGTGCACCAATAAATATTTTAAATCATAATTTAAAGGGTTTACCATAAACCCTTTAATAGCAGGAGCAATTTTGAAGTATTAAATGCTATTTTCCTTTTAGCCATAGCAAGGAGGGGGGAGATGGAGTCACTGTGAAGAGTGTGGCTGCAGTTCTGTGTGTGAAGCTCATTTATCAGAGTAACAAATGTGGTGCTGCCGTGGTGGGGTTGTTGTCATGGGTGCTGTACATCACTCCTGCAGGCAAGGTGCACATGTCATATAAAGCAGTGGAGGAATGTAGCTCTGTTCCATCTCTGTCAGATGGTGTGATGACTATCCCAAGGGACAAGATAGATGCCACCACACTGTCATGGTGCTGCATCCTTGCAGCACAGTCTGCTGGGCTGGCTGGCACAGTTCCCTTGTCCCAGAGGCTTTGGTTTTGCATTTCTGACCTTCATAAAAGACCATCTAAACAGATATTTTCCTTGCAACAAAAATGGCAACAGCAACAGCAAAATCAACTCTGGTCTCTGTTCACACCTGGGAAATTTTAGCCTGAAAGGGAAAGATTTTTAAGTCACTGACTTGGCATGAAAGGGGCAACCTTGTAGTGTATGTGTAAGTACAGCTGTGACTACTGTAACAAGGGCTAATGTGTGCCAAGAAAACCTCAGAGTGACAAAACATAATGTGAGAACTGTAAGTGGCAGAAAAGTAACTGGGTGAGGAAATAGGATAAGACTTACAAGAAATTCATTGCAGCATGAAACTGAAATTAGGGTATTTGCCAGCTTCCTGAGGTGTAGGTGACTGTGCTCTAGACAGCCAACATCAGGAGGATAATCCAGGATACAAAAGCAAATGTGTTAATCTGGTTTCATCTAGGGCAGTCCCTTTGAGCTGTATCAGTTAGGTGGATGTGCCACTGAAGGGGCAAACATCTGAAATGAACAGTCTGGTTCTGTTGATGTTAATCAGAGGAACCTGTGCTGCCCTCAGTAGGGTTCCACCAGAGGGCAGGTGAGTATTTGGTCTGTGGCAGGCATAGGTGCCAGTGCTGGAGAAAAGCTGTTCACATGCATCGGCTAAAGGGTTAGAAAAGTAAGAATTGAGGTGAGCTGGCAAGAAAAGCCTTCCATTTTCATGGAACAAAGTCGATTTTTGGTGGGTGTTAAATTCCCTTTGCCATGGAGAGCAAGCTTTTCAAGCCATTTTTTGTCCTCAGCTAAAGAGAAACATATGCAGTTCCAGCTGTGGAAATTATCATGCAGTAAACAAGTCTCAAATGACTTTGCTACTTCATTTTGTAGTTATAATTTTGGAAGCATATCACAGCAAAGGCCTTCATCCAGGGCTAAATTCAAATCAAGTTTTGAGTTTTGAAATTGAAGTCTGTTCTGAAATCCCCAACCATTTAAAAATAAATGCCCCTGGAGAATTTAGCAGAAAAAAGAAAAATAAAAATTTTATGTTAAGCAGTTCATTCAAAAGATAACAAAGAATAGGGATGAAACAGTTGTTTCTTAACTACAAAACACTCTGTTCACTTAGGTTATGGATTATCTTCTCTGAAGAAAGATGTGAAGACACTAAAATAAAAGTAGATGTAGGAATGCATTTATACCAGGAGCAGGCATGCACACCCATCTTGCTGTGCATTGCTAAAATGGTACCACATACATGAGCTTACTCAGAGCTCTTCGTTCTCTGCTTGTGTAGACAAATGCTTTGGATCTGCTTGAGCCTTCCAGTGTCAGCTCTGACTCTGCAGTTCCTTACTCAAGAATGTCAGGAGGTACTCATGGGCTTTAACTGATTTCTGTGGGACCAAGGTAAAGCATGAATTTACTGCCCATCCCTGACCAATTGTCTGCTGCATTCAGCAAAACAAGCATGTGTTTTATTCTGCTGGAAGTGGAGAAGGCTTAAGCACGATCCTTAAGGGCAACCTCAAGTCTTGGGCAGAAGAAAAATGGAGTTTCAGAGGAGGGTACATGTGCAAACCTGTGCAGGGTTCTTCTGTCTCCCAGGGCTGCCTGTGGTCACCTCCAGCAGTACATGTCAGAGCACAGCTTTTCCAGCTGTCACAGCAGCACAGCTCCAACTGTTATTGTAAAACATCCAGTCCTTTTCCCTAATGCCCTCTAATCCCAAACACTTGAAAGTGTACAGGAAACTTAAGCTGAATCAATACCTAATGAATAAGGAAGCTTTTCTTACAGAGCTCTTGATAGAAATGAGTGTTTGGCTCTTCTATTGAACAAAGTGTACTTGTGCAGCAGCTTCATCTCTAAATGGCATTTTTAGCTGCAGTTACTAGAAACATAAATGGCAAAACCCCATGCTCTGTTGTGAAGACCATTTTGAAAATAAAACTTGTCTTGTGCTCGTGTAATAGTGGTAATAAAAAAGCTGTTCAGAAAGTGCTACTACTTGAATTAGGCCTGTCTTCATCTTGTTAAAATAAATGTATTTATTAAGTATGCATATCTTTATCTCTTATGTAATGAGAAGAACAGAGGCGTATCACAGATCTGCAGTGTCTTTTGTGCTCTACAAATTCGATGCGACAGTCACCAGACAAAAAGTGATTTATTCTGTGTCTTGTAATGGGTGGAATAATTAGCAGTGATGGCATCCATCACTTCTACAACATGCTTATCTCAGAACTTCTCTATTGATTCAAGAGAAAAGCAGGAACAGAACAATAAAAGTCAGTTCTGTACTGGGTCCTTTAACTTGGTGTGCCTGATTTGTACACCTGATAAATAGATCTCTATAGCTTGAACGAAGTGTCACTTAGTAATGTGGACACAGTCTGGCTTCAGTTTGTCAGAAATTAATTCAGCAAGGCTGAAAACAAGAGAAAACTAAGCACCACAACTGTCCATGACAGACACTTTATTCAGTGGGAGCATAAATAGCTAAAGACTTTGGAAAAGTTTCCTGTCATTGTAAAGCATATGATCTTGGATCTGAAGGAGGAGATGGTATCTTAACAAAATAGTACATGATTAAATCCTTGCTCAGTTCTGGTGTAACTTCTGATTTACAACACCTGTTGTCTCCTCCAAAAGTTCAAGTTTTTAAAGTTTTTAAAGTGAGACTGATTGGGAATCTGACTCTGACTCCATGCACTTCTCTTTCATTTTCCTGGCACAGACAGGCATTTAGAGTTACTCTATTTCTCTCTGGTTTTTCCTTTTTTTTTTTTTTTTTTTTTTTTAAACAGCTGGTGCAAAGCTGCTTGCCATTAAACAGCATGGAAGCAGCAATTCAGTGCAGCAGTATCCTCTGACAATTTGGAAGCAAATGTAATGTTGTATTAGATATGGGGCATGCCTTAGTCTAACCCACACTCCTGTGCATCTTCCTGCAGCTTTTTGCTTGTTTTCTGCCATCAATAGTCTTCTGTTAAAAAGTGAAGTTTATTTGTTGGTTTTGAAAAGTAGGGAAGCAATAATTAAGTACAAGATATGGAGCAAATTGCTCAGAAAACAGCTGTAGAAATCAAAGTCAGTGGGATTATTCTGTTTCTCTGCATTGGAAGTAAAACTCAACACCACATTGCAAGTATTGGAAATGTCTGGGAAGGATAAGGTACAAGATCTGTGAGTAGCCTAAGTGCATGAAATTGGCTGGCTAACAATAATTTCAAGGTTAAAAGATGCAAGAAGATAATTTTCTGGCTATAAATAATATTTTTAATTGTGCAAAGTAAGGTTTGGATCTTTGGATTCCTCACCTGAGACAGTTCCCTTAATACTGATGTCTTCTTCAGCACTGTTTCATGCTTCATCATTTGGTGTGAGGTGAAGGAGGGAAGAGTTGGTTATCATGAGTAAACCACATCAGATCCACAGATTTTTAATGTTTTCCACAAGATCTCAGTTTAAGGATGGGGCAGTTCCATGCTTGCTCACTAGGAAAGTAAAAGTAATTTTCAGCAGTACCTGTGAGAGCTCAGAGGAGGAGGTGGGTTTATCTCCAAAGCCCACCACCAGTTCTATCCAAAGAATGCACTCAGAGGAGGAAGAGGCAATGGTACAGGTCACCTAGGAACCATTACATATTGATGTGAACCAGTACTGGAGAACTGAGCCTGAAAAATCACAGTGCCTGCTTGCATAGGAAGGATCACAAGGAAAATATTTTTTCACTCCTATTAAAATTGTACAATTGCTTGTATGATTTGAGAGTTACTTCCATTATAATCCAAGCAGAACAAAAATTCTTTTCAAACAAGAATCTTTCTGGCTGCTATAAGTCAAGTCACATTCAGATGAAGGAGGAAGAAAATTTTTAGTTCTGTTGTCCTTGAAAAACAATGGTCTTTAATTAAGGATTGATATTTTTATGAAATACAAAACAGCTTAATAAAATATCAAACTCTTCTATTGATCATTGTAATTCAAAGCACTCAGAATTCTGGCATGAGTGCAGAAAGAATTGTAATATAAATAAGTACATAATGTCTGTCACTGCTCTGGTGCCATGTTGGTTGTATTCTTAGACCACAGGCTGCTTTCTGTGAATCTGCTGACTGCTAAATAATTGTGTCTTTTGCTGAGTTCCTGTAACAGCAGACACATAATCATCTGTTCAAAATAATTATGTAAGATTCTAGTTGATCTGAAGAGAGTCATATAGCTTTTTAGCCTATAATTAGCATTCGTATTTTTCAGCTTTGCTTTTTCAGATAGAAATACGAGCAGTTGTGTATTTTACTACACTTTTCTCAGCTAGAAGTCTACGTTCTAATCTCTTCTGAAAGCTGTGAAGGTTTTACAGACTTGGTGCTGGAAAGCAGAGCCTAAACCCTAATAATTTCTGTGCAAGAAGCAGAAGGGAAGGTAGGATCCCAGTTCAGTAAAGGATGTTGCACTGCACCTACCTGGATTTTCTTTCAATAACTTAAGGGGGAAAAAAAAGAATGTGAGCATTCCCTTAGGGTACAAGTGCCTCTGGTTTTAGAGGACTTAACTCTTTGAGAGTTACTGAGGTGCTTCTGGTCAGTGGATTAGAACAGGTGGAAGCCAAACTGGCAGAGAAAGAGTCATTGCTCCCCACCAGTGGTTGACCCAGCATGATAAAAATACATCAGGTTGAAAGTAGCATCACTACTTACCATGGCTGCTGTGTGGCTGCATGGAGATCTGAAGCTGCCAAAAATTAAACCTTCAGGGTTTCAGCTCTGCTGCTCACTCTATTCAACTCATGGCTTTGAACAAGTTATCAAATTCAAAGTGCGTCCTTTCCCCCCCCAGCAAAATCTCAAGCATACCTCCTACATAGCATACCATACACAGAATGTAGGATACCCAGTGAATCCGTGCTTCCAGTATTCTGTAAGTAGAAGGACAGAACTCAAAACAATAGTTGTTATCTACTGGAGCAGGAACTCTGAATTCTTCCTGCACTTGGCTTTGGATAAAAATTTTCACATTTAGATAAGCCATCATGTAATCCCAGAGGGTGTTTTAGCTGGGAATGTGGAGCTGATTGTAAAAAAGTCCATGCCCCAGCAAATAATTCTTATATCATTGGTAACAGACCAGCAGGACAGCATTCCAGTAGCTTAGATTCATGCCAGTACTAAAAAATGGAAGCTGGGGAAGAACAGCAGCTGTGTACTGCTGTACAGTGTTACAGTGTTTGTCCTGAATCCAAACATTTTAAGACTAGTCATACAAAATTCAGGTCTGTCCTGCAATCAGATAAATGTTTATGGATTCAGAAATGTTAAATCAGTCATCCAGGCTGTGAGAAGGATTGGTGCAGAATTTCCAGTTCTGGCATGTCCCTTTGGGTTCAGAACTGAATGATCCCTTAGTTGCAAATCACCTGATCCCAGGCTTCCCCAGCTTCTCAGGTGGTAACACAAAACCCAGAACTGTACACAGTGATAAATAACAGCAAGGAGTCAATTCATCATGGTGTCTGTGATATTTGTACTCTTGTAAAATATCTCTAATAATGTAGTACGATATTAGCTATTTTTTTCATAGGGAATAAAAATATCTGGATGAGAACCATATGATTGAACCATATATTCAGAAGTTAGTCCCCACAGCAGGAGCAAAAATTTGCTGGAGAGGCCTACTGGTGTTAAATCTCTCTGCAAAGTGGCATCATTTTATTAGCAGACTTGATATGATGTTAAAAATTATATCTATTATAGCCATCCCAGAGGCATTCATTCAGAAGAGGGTAATGGAGCACAGCTAACAAAAGAGATTTGTCCATTTGGACATGCTGAAGGCCCTAGAGATAAGAAATAATTCTCACATAAGCAGTTCCTGAGTTAAAATATTAATTTATAGGAAATACTTTAAAAAGGTCTTTTGAGGAGATTTTACAAGGCTCAGGTTTCTCATTTTTGAAAGCTTTAGAGCTTACCTCACCTGGTAAGAATTTACAAATTCAATCCCAATCATTTGTGTGTTCACAATCACACTTTTAAAGCCTAGTAACTTCCTGAGCAAGGAGTACGTGTTGTTCAGCCATAGCCATGCTGTGTTGTTGGGATTAGTTCAGGGAGCTCATTATTCTGGTGGTTTCAATAGACAAACCTTTGCCTGGTGGAGGCTGGTTCACCTCCCCTGAATGGTGCAGTGGGGATGGATGGGCATCACTGCACAATCCTGCCTGCTTTGCTTACTCCTGAAAGCCCTCCCTGGGCAACTGGGTTGAAGGCAATTCTCTGACAGACTGAGTTGTTTCTAGAATTACTTGGAGACGTAGGAAGTACAAAACCAATACAGCAACAAGCTCGGTTTCTCTGGTGTTGTATGTCTTTCTCCACTCATCGTCTCTCAGGGCTTTGCTTCATCTGACAGGGGACAGTTTGTAACTCCCCTTTTATATCCAACTTAGCAGCCAGATTTCAGCTAACCTGTGGATATTCATTTCCTGGGGTGTCTATACACATTTTTGTAATAAATTTATAAGGTGCGCTATTGGGTACTTTGCTAACATGTGAATTTCTGACCTGTGCTGCTGCCTGCCTTTACTGTTACAGTTCTGCCAAAGAGCAATCAGCTTGTCCAGAGAGGTTAATTCTGTGTGTACCCTCCTGCCTGCTGCTCGTGTAGCCATTACTCAGTAGGAACATAGACAATGCTACTTTGAGGGGTGGAGGAGAAGATGGGAGAATTATTTTGTTCTTGCAGCAGCTAGAAACACTGAAAACCATGAAGACTACTGGGCTTCTGTTCATCTCAGTTTTTAGTTGATGTAGAGCTTGCCCCTCCTCTAAATGAATCAGAGATTACATATAGTCCAGCTACTAAACTCCCCTGGTCAGCAGTCTACAGGAGAGGAGTGCATTGGTTTGCCCTTTATCTGTTTTTGTGATTATTTCTTGTTAACTTCAAGAAGTCTGGTTCAAACTAATGGAAAAGATATCAGGAATGCAGCAGCAGGGAGAAATTGCCCCTTTTGAAGGATTACTTTTATATTAGAAGGTTTTTAGATGTCTGGAGACTTTTTAATGGAAGAGACAGTGTCAAAGCCCCATTTGCACCTGCTTGCTTCTGATTGTAGATTAAGAGTTCTTTTAAAACAGTTTTGAAAAATGGCATTAATAAGAAAATGCAAGGAAATTGGACTGTGTAAAAAGAATTCATTAGAGAGCTTGGAGACAGGTATTATAGCTGGCATCTTTCCTTATTTTCATTTTGGGAGCATCTGATGTCAGTCTTGATTGCACAAGGTGAAAGAGAACCATCCCAAATTTCAGCAGAGTGCGCTTAGGGTTACTCTGGTAACAATTTCATTTTCAGGAATTAGGAATAGTTTCTCAGAGGTGTTCACTAAAATGAAAGGTTTCTCTTTGCTTTGGTGCAATTAAGAGGCCAGATCTCCTAGGCACACAAAGCACTCAATGAAGTCCAGTTTTTTCCTCTGCACCTGATGAAAATGGTCTTGCATTTGGTGAGACGTTCCCAAGTAATATCTGCTGTTTACTCAGTGTTATTTGCTATCATCTGGGCAGAGTGTACTTATCTCTCCAACCTGCAAGAAGTATGAAATTTGCCTCTGGCTCTTTAGATTTTATATTAAGCTATTTTTCAGTCTATAGTGAAGAAAAATCTTTTTCCTGCTGTTCTCTCCTTAGTGCTGGGCATGGCAGCAGTCTGGTCCTGCTGTCTCATGGCCTCACTTTCTGTCAGCACTTCTCTTACTGCTGTGAGATTTTTTTTGTCCCTCACTGTGCAGCTCAAGCAGAGACTCCCAGCCAGTCCTAACAGCCTGTCCATGACATCAAACAAGTTGTTCTTCCCAGTGCCATGTGCTGTGTTTTGAGGTGAATCTGTCTGCTGATGGTGTGCACAGAGGTAATGTCTTCTGTCTGCTTCAAATCATGGTATCAGAGGTTGTGCTGGACTAAACCCTAAGCCTGATTTTCTTGGAAACAAGACATGGAAGCCTTTTCTTCCTTTGTGGACAGGCTGGACTATTCTAACAGAGCAGGCCTGGAGGTGTGGGTGTTGGTGGCTGGAGCAGTTCACCAGAGCTACTCCTCATTGATAGTGTCAGGAATCTTCTTACCCTCAGATGATCCTGTCTTCTTGTGGCAGCAGCTTGGTCTGCCTAGAGCTGTTTTGAAGTTTTCCTGTGGCTGGGAGTAGGGTGAGGAACAAGAGAAATATGGAATTAGAAGTGACAGCAGGTTTTGGCAGTAGCAGGAGAAAGCTTGCTTGCAAATCCCAGTAAGTGTGCTCCTAGTTTTGAAGTGAAAATCATGAGAAAATCTCAGGCAGGGAGACTTCACATAGCCCCAGATATGAGGAGGCAAAGCAAAGAGAAAGAGGAAGGCATATTTTCTTTGTTGTCTTTAGGAGTGATCTCACACAGTATCGCCTACCCATGTTTTCTTTTTCCTGATTGTTTTCATCATTCTGGATTTTGTTTTGCCTTTTTCATTTCCCCAGATGTTCTCTGCAGTTAAGTGTCTGCAAGGAGAATAGACACAAGTGTGTAAAAGCATGATAGTGAATTCTGTAGTTCAGAAATGGGCAGCCACAGTGGAATTGCTTCCACAGATTCGAGCTGCCAGCTTACCTGTACTCAGACCTGCTTACTTGTACTCAGACTGAATACTTTATTATTTGCTATAAGGAGTAGGGGTTTGAACCCAGGTTTGAGACTTTCCAAATGAGCTCTTGTGTGCAGTGGCATGTCAGGAAAGGCTGCTGTGCTCTCACCCTTGGCTGCAGGTGTTTGTCTGGGAGTGGCTCCATGTTCCCATTTGCTCTATGGTCCCCTTCAGGTGCTTTTGATCCTGAGTTTGTTTTAATTGCCTTGTGCTGTCCGTTGGCTGTCTCTGTAGTTACAGAGCTACTGAAGTAATCTCTCATTAGTGATTTGATGTAGGCATAATTATGATATTATATTGTGTAATTTATTCTTTTTGAGACAGGCCTATGAAAAAATTCACAGCTGCTTCTTTCTCTAGAAAATCCTTTTATATTTTTTACTTTCAAGGTTTAGTGGGAGGTTCCACAAAGCAGGTAAAGGGGCTGTGTTTGCCCAGCAAGAAGGCAGATCAGGAGGTTGGCAGGGGTGGGTTGCGGGCACACAGAGGTGGGGGCAGTTCTGTGCAGGTGTGTGGCCAGGTCTGGCCAGGTGCAGCCCTGCCACACCTGCACCCCTGAATCCTGCCACACCTGCACCCTCAGTCCTGCCACACCTGCACCCCTGAATCCTGCCACACCTGCACCCTCAGTCCTGCCATACCTGCAGCCCTGAATCCTGCCACACCTGCACCCTCAGTCCTGCCGCACCTGCACCCTCAGTCCTGCCTTACCTGCAGCCCTGAATCCTGCCATACCTGCACCCCTGAATCCTGCCACACCTGCACCCTCAGTCCTGCCACACCTGCACCCTCAGTCCTGCCACACCTGCACCCCTGAATCCTGCCACACCTGCACCCCTGAATCCTGCCACACCTGCACCCTCAGTCCTGCCACACCTGCACCCCTGAATCCTACCACACCTGCACCCTCAGTCCTGCCACACCTGCACCCTTAATCCTGCCACACCTGCACCCCTGAATCCTGCCACACCTGCACCCTCAGTCCTGCCACACCTGCACCCTCAGTCCTGCCACACCTGCACCCCTCAGTCCTGCCACACCTGCACCCCTCAGTCCTGCCACACCTGCACCCTCAGTCCTGCCACACCTGCACCCCTCAGCCCTGCCACACCTGCACCCCTCAGCCCTGCCACACCTGCACCCTGCAGTGTGGTTTATCTCAGATCTGACTCACCTTCCCACACTTGAGTCTTGCTGCAGGCTTAGCAAGTAGAATTCCTTACAGAAGCTTTGTCAATGCCTTCAGCTTCTGATAGGGGAATGGAAAATTGAAACATGTTTTCAGTGAAACAAAGGAAGCTGATAAAATATGTCCTGTGAGCTGAATGTTAATTCTATTACAGAGCAAATACTTGACAGATTGAGACATCCTATTGAGAGCAGATCTGATCACAGGTCTTTAAGTGAATACAGTACCTTTTAACTTGTATCTTATTTCCATTTAGAAGTAATTAAATGACTTTCAGATTAAAATGGGTATTATTTTGTGGTGATTTAGATCTTCAGACAGACAAGGCGTGAAAGTATCCCATTTCTTGTTTTTTTCTGTATTTTAGCAGAAATTTATAATAAAATTGAAATGTTGATTTTTATAGAAGCTTTAGGTGTTACTGAAGAAGTCAGTTAGGATTGGTTTAATTCTACATTTTCTTAACTTAAGCAACTATATTTTAACCCAGACTTATGCAATAACATGATTAAAAACATAAATAATTTAAATAAAATACATTTTAATTGGCAAAATCTTTCAAATACAAATTTTATTTTTGGTTTGGGAAATGCTGTCTCATCAATGTGGACCTGCTCATGGAAATGCATGGATCATGGTGGAAATTCAAGGGTATTGGGAAAAGTGAGGGCATTATAGAAACAGCCAGGAGGCTGATGTCCATGCAATCACCTTGTGGAGACTGAAATTCTCTGCCCAAATTAACTGTTTGCCCTTTCTGCAAGACCAGTGCTCCTTCTATTCTGTTGTCTCCTATCCTGATGTTTATTCAGTGTTTTGGAATAGAAGGATCAGGATTTGCTTATAGCTTAAAAGCAATAGTGGAAAAAAAGGTCTCCTCTGACTTTCCTGCCAGATTTAATTGCTGTGTTCTGATTATCCCTACATCAGTGCAATTGTAAAGAGTGGGAAATGGACAGGAAATATGTCTGACCCAAACATTCAGTCTTGTCTTTCACACTGTACACACATCAGCCCTTAGGGTATCCCCGGGTGTCACAGCCTAAATTATTTCCACATCTGAGAATGATCCCATTTAATGCTGGTGTCACAGGTGACAAACATCACAAGTGTTTTCCCATGGCAGAGTTTTATTATCTGCTCTCAGCTGTGGAAGGGGAATTGCTTTGTGCCACCTTTCGGGCTGGGTGCATCTCTGAGTGCTGGGCACAGCTGAGCTGAGTGTTCCTGACAGCTCAGAGACATGTGGAGGGGACAAATGCCTTCCGCTGGGAATTCCAGGGTAGCCCGGGGAAGGAATGCACCAGAGGTATCCCTTGGGTATGAAACTTCTGTACACAGGCATGCAGGGCATTCCCTTGGCAAAGGAATTAGCAACTCCCTTCTGGTGCTGGAAGACAACAGATCAGAGAGCCCAGAAATCTCTATCTTGCACTGTCTTCAACATTTTGAATAAATACTTAAAGATGTGAAGCAATCACTTACCTAGGAAGAAGATTCCTCTTTGGATGGATATTTCTTTTCTTGCAGCATATTTCTCTCTAGTCTTAGGCACTGTTTTGTTGTCTTTAATACCTCTTGATTGCATCTTGTTATCATCTTGTCTTGATTGGCTTTGTGGCTCATTATACAAAAAGGGTGCTAATCTTTGTTAATTAGTTCCTTATTAGAGTCAGTTGAGATTTGTAGCACAATAAGTGAGCTGCATTTCTGATGATAAATAATTGGCTGCCAAGGAATCCTTAGCATGAAATCATGTCAGTATAACTGATGGTGTTTTAATATTTTATGTGGGTTTGTATGTGTTTACTACAGTACTTGGTTCTTCCAGCTGCAATTCCCAAGACTACCAGAAAATTTCTTCTGTTAAAGTAACACACATAGAAATATTATTATTGTGACCCTCCCCAGAACCATGTTTATTTTGCATATTGCTTTGGCATGGTAGGGGAGCATTCTGGAGCATGTTACTTCCATTACAGGAAAGGTAACATCTCTCTTCTGCTCAAATCCTATGGGAATTCTTTTTTCAAGAAACTACAGCTTCAGTTTTGCACATTGACACTTATCTGCTTGTTCTCTAAATGATAGGATTTATACAAGTAAATACTGTAATCCAAAGATGGGCATGTGTGAAGCATGCTTGGTGTCCATGGAGTGGGCTTGTCTCCTCTGCACAGAGGGTGCAATATTCCCAGGCCATGCTGGACTCCACGTGTTTATCCAGTGCCTGCTCACATCAGGGGGGGCACAGGGCACTCAGGTGCTGGCACCCATTCCACCCCCAGCATCAGCAGCACTGTGGGCTGAGCTGCAGCTTTGCTGTTAGTTCATATGGCAGATCATTTTTAAAAGAAGCCACTGTACCTGCAACTGATGTTGATCATGTGTACAAATCTGTAGAGGTTTGTGATACAAAATCCATCCTAACTTTAATCATAAAATTATGTTCCTCTGCTGCACAGTACCTAACCTGATTTGTACCAATTTGTCAGTCTTTCATCTTACATTTCTAATCTCTAGTCTCTCTAATATACTGTGTGAACCATGGTCATGGAGTTTTATATCACAGTTTGTAAATGTTACCATTTCTTCCAAGCAATGTAATTTCACAACAAACAAATTTAAAAAATAATAATATAAGGCATCAAATGCTTATAAACGGGCTAACCTCTGGGCATTCCATTTTACTGTGTGGTGGTTGGAGCTCATCTGCAAAATAATGCTGGGTTATTTCTCAAGGATATGTACCAAAGTCTCAAATAGTTTCAATATTTGAATTGCTAAAGGATCACAGTACATATCAAAACTATTTTTGGTGCTTGAGAAGCTGCGTGTAGAGTGATGCAGATTTAAATAGTGCATAAGATATTTTGACAATGAAATATTTTTTAAGACATACACTGAATGTTTGTGAATTATGAGTTTTATCCTCAGTAGTCAGAACAATGTGTTTATTCCCATTAGTGAAAAAGTCATAAATCAGAGTTGCAAGATACCTTGCTCACAAATGCTTGTGTGTATGCAGATGTCTGTACTCTTCCCATTTTCAACTGAACAGTTGTGTTTATTTCATTATCTCAAACCATAATGGTGAAAATCACTGTAGCTTGCATTACAATCTAGTGACATAAGTTGCTTAGTTCCAGCTGACTCCTGTCAGAGAAAAATAAGTCAGGAATCTTATGACATTAATTTTTATATTAATGGGACAATTTGTGGCAATTTCTCAAAGATGATTTCTGTGATAAAAGTTGAGAGTCCCTAATTGAATGAAGATACAACCTGCTGTGGTCATTCTGACTGTTTCCAGTGCTGAATATTCCAATTGTGTGTGCTCTAGTGAGTTGTGTTGCTGCTGAAGCACAGAATCATTAAAAAAAAAAAGAAGCTGGTTCTTGCTGCATGAGTGGAACACAAATGTCACCAAAAGATCCTATTAACCCCAGAATAACTGCTAATTTGTAGGTGAACAAGCAAAGTAGGCAAACAGCTGGCCTGCATTTTCCCTTCTGAGTCTCTTTTCTGTTCTGAATGTGCAAGTGTGTGCCTAAAATGTACATTTTAATCTAAGGTTTGAGGGAAAAGTGTCACCAGGAGATGAATCCTGTTGAAGGAAGATGCTTCATTTTAATGATTGCCTATCTGATGACTTAGGAATGTTTTTACAGCAAAACTAAGAAATTACAAGGCAGGACAAAGTCACAGTGTTGTAAAATAATAATAAAAGGAAGATTATAAAATAATTCAGTTGTGCCTGTTGTTTAAAAAATGATGAATCTTGAACTGAAGACTGTCATGAATAAGATAAGGATGAAGCTCTCAGGGAAATACTTCAGGGAATTTCTTTTAATAAGACCTGAAAAGTATGCCTTGGGCATAATATCACAGGACAAAGATTTGAAAGCCTCGAGCCAACTTTCTCTTTTGCCATTGTAATTTGACCCAGCTATTGTAGTTAATCACTGAATATAAGGTAGCTACAAGTTCCATCCTTTAGGTAACCCATTAGAAGTTCAATAATTAGAAAAGTTTCAGCTATTTCCCATTATTGCTAAAGAAGAATAGTGTAAAAACCCTTCCTTGAGAATTTTAGAGAAGAAAGGAACTTAATTGGGAACTTCCCGTTCTCAGTTTTTCTATAGTGACATGTGAAGAAGAAAACAAATTTCAGAGAGTTGAGGTATTTTAGTGAGGTGCCTGAGGGAAAGTAGGGAACACTTGACATGCAGTGAACCCAGACTTACAGGAATCCGATACCCTGATCTCACTACAAACGTAGGTGATTTTGTGCCAGTGGGAGCTGAAAGTGCTTAGCCTTGTGTGAACAATCTCTGAGATTGCAATTTACTCCTGCACTCAGGGCTGCTGGAAAGGGCCTGGGGGTTATAGTGGATGCCAAGTTGAAAATGAGACAACAGTGTGTTTGATTGTAAATAAGGCAAAACACACACTGAGAAGTGTTGTGAGGGGTAAAGTCAGAAGATAAGGGAAGAAGGCAATGCATGCCCATTCTCACTTTGTTCTTGGTATTGGAAAATTGCTGCTGACCTACTGAGCTCTTGGTTTTGATTAACAGCATGTGCACTGTCTGATTCTGAGTGTGTTTACTTGCATCAGCTTACTTGGAGTACTTTCGTTTGGGCTAAAATCCTGAGCTCAGTTTGAGAAAAGCTGAGCTTTGTATAAAACAAATCAAGTATCAAGGAGCCTGTTTCAGACAGTGACTCCATGTCACCTTGAATATCTTACTGTAACATTGAAGAAGTGGTTTGATCAACACTTGTCAGGAAAGCAGTGGTTGTAGAGGATTCTTGAAAGAGGAGCTGATCCTCCCTTGGGGTGAGAGAATGGTAGAAATGGTCTCTATAGGTACCTTGCCATTTTTTGTCAGGCCTCAGTAAAATGTAGCAATGATAATCTGTCTAGTTGCTTTTATTCTTCTGTCTGTCATTAGTTCTCCACCTGAGACACTTTCAAGCACTACAGGTCCCTGAAGCAGGAGGAGACATCCATAGTATATTTAAGTATATATAAGTGTATATAACATCTGGCAGTGTGTCAGTGTGTGTGCAATCTGTGATCACATCAGTCTCACTTAATCCTTCCCAATACTTGGTGTACTGAGTTGCCTGGTTATCTGGCATTTTGAGTGTGACCAACAGCTGCACTGTTGATTTTAATGTACCTTGTTCTCAGAAATGTGAACATCCTGTTCATTGTTTACAGTGGGTTCCTTTGAAAAAGTTGCAGATTAATGTACTTTCTTATTGTAAGAATCTTACTATCAAGAATAACATTCAAATGCAAAGTTTGTTTGAGGATCAATAATGTCATTCTCCATGGTGTCCTCAGGCAAGCAAATGACATTTTGAAAGATTGGACTTTAAAATGTATGAAAAACCCGGCACCCAAAATATTGCAGGAAATCAAAAGCATTGTCTGTTACATTAATGCCCTGATTCCAGACTCTGTGAAACTATTTTATGAAATTTACAGCTGCAGCTCTCTTGCAGAAAACCATGATATATTAAAAACTCTATGGAAATAGACAGGCTCTGTGTGAACCTCCAAAACAAAAGCAAACAGATTGTGAGTCCAAGTTTGGCTAGATAGCACATCAGTCATCTTTTGGAAGTCATTGTTTAACAGTAGATGTGGGATATTCTCTTAGAATTTAAGTCAAACGTATTTAAAATGGGATTTATTTATTTGTTTGCAGTTTCACTAGGAAAGGCAGCATTTACAGAGGGCACCTCTGAAATTGTGGTTTTCATTCTGAGTTTTGTCCCGTGTCTGTGAGAGTCAGTTAGAGTGAGGAGAATGATGCCTTCTGAATATTTTTAGTCTTATGCTGTTCTGCAGTATGGTATTCACACAAACCATTGGAGAGGTCAATTGGCATAAAGTTTCACACTCACAGCTAATGGGAGAGCTGTTGCTGGTAATTACACTTTTCCAGTCTTCCCTATTCCATCATTCTAAAACAATGCCAATGAGGGAATTCACTTTTGTCTTATACTTTGAGTTAAATAAAATACATACATTTGAACAATGTGAGTTTCCTCAGTTCAGCAAGGTGAGCTCTACTTCTCAAAATCTGTTCTCAGGGGTAGCTTTACTCTGCCTTTTGTAGCTGCATTCCCCATTGTTCTGCAGGGCCCTGAGCCTTTGTGCTGCAACCTGCACTGAACTTTGCCATTTTAAGTGGCTTCAGAGAATTCCTCCCTCCTTGTGCTTCTGTTTGTGCCTTCTCAGGATGGCAGGGAGGAGCTGTGAGGAGCCAAGATAAACAGACAGCCTTTCACTTAGCAGTTAAACAGAAATGAGAAGAAACAGGACATGCACTTTGGTTTTTCAATTGTGTAGCCTTCATATGGACAATATGAACAATGCTGATTTTCCTCTCTACTGCATGTGCACTACTTTGACTCAAGAAGATGTGTTCATATTTACAGGAACACTCCTTGTGCTATAGAAAACATTTACTCAGAGCTGGTGCAGTTGTTTTTTCCGATTTGGATGTGTCATTATTATCTCACTCACTTTTGTGATGGATCCTTGACACGAAGACTTGGTTCAGGCTTATACAGCTCCAGTGAAGATCACTGCATCTTATCCTCCAGTTTGAGAAAACTTTTACCATTTGTCTTTCTCAGACTAGGAGTAACATCAGTGAATGCAGTTACCGCCATTCCTGGAAAACAGTGAAAATACTGAGTGCAGCCCTCAGAAGTAATCCTTTCTCCTCTCATTTTGTTAGTCTCAGAATAAAAGTTAGCTTCTAAAGCAGACATCAGTGCAAATGAACTTGGGCTGTATTAGAAGCAGGTGTTAGATTTTGTGTAAATCTAAGAATGTTGGAGGTTGCTGGCTGGACTGCTTAACAAACAAGTTTTCATGAATTGAAATTGGAACCCAGTGTCTGCTGACCAGTGTGGATGCACAATCCAGGGCTGCACAGTGGGAATTTGTAGGGGCTGTGATGTTCCCTCATTTCGCTTTTACCTTCTTCTATCCCTTGATGGTATTCAATTCTGAAACTCCCATTAAATTTGCAATATTGCTGGTGTGCACTGTGTAATTATAAATTCCATACTCCATGGCCTGACACTCATCATTCTGCATACACTGTCCTTTGTCAAAAGGGCAAGAAGGGCTACATGCTCAATACAGATGAAGCTGTCTGCATGGAAGGATCTTCCAAGTCTGTCTCTGCACCAGGGAAGGCCATTTGAGAGTCACAACTGAATTTTGGCTAAGTCAAAATGTTCCCTTCTGCATGTTCCCCATATGCCAGTAAACAAACATCAGCATAATCAAGCACAAAAGAAAAGCCCCAATTCTCAGATGAAGGAGTGAAGGCAGATTTGCATGTATCCCCACATAAGTGTATAATTACAGAGTTTGATCCTTATCCCTGAGATACTTCAGGATGTGCACAAAAGCTTCCTCAAACCATTGTGCTCTGAGTCCTGTTTGGATGTTAAAGACTCTTCTGCAGGGACTGTGTAAATCAGCACAGGGACTGTGCAGTGCTCACTTTACAGCATGGGGAGGGGGAAGTGACAATTTTTATTTAATTTTACGATAAATAGGCAAGGCTCCCATGTGATGCACTTCCACTCAGGAGACATTTTTTTTTTGCCACAAAATTTTTGTTTCTTAAAGCAAAACATCAGTCCATGACTGTCTCACATAAACAAACGCAGGTGTTAGAATTGTTCCCCATATTGCTGTGGGAGGTTTTGTTTTTCCCTGCTGTTTGTGTGAATGTTCTTTCCCAGTGGAAATCCCATTTAGCTTAAACTTGTGGGGTTTTTTCTCAAAGTATAACCTCAAGCTAAACTCTTTTGCTTATGTTGCTATTTTTTACAATGGTTTAAGCTGAAGTTAACCTTCCTATTAGCATTTTAATGGAAAAGGAGATTCTAGCACTTAGCAAGACATTTTGTCTGCTTTCAAATAGCAACGTGGTAAAGGTATGAAATGCTGTTTTCCATTGTTTGCAAATTCTTTCTTTTCCTGCTGCAAGGCTCTTTTCCCTTTATTGATATAAATAAGAACAGCATTCGGCAGGGACATCCCAGGTCCTCTGTTACAGTCATTCTCTTTTTAACAACATCAAATACTCGACTTTATAAGCTAGTCAGTCCTGTTTTAAATTAAATTGAGGGGATTTTGCTCATGCTTTCTAAGCCTATTCTAAATGCTCTCTTTACTGGTCATTAAAATACCTCTTCATATCTTAAATAAATTCATGGTCAATTATAACCATTTGTTTCAATGCCATGTAATGTTTTTTAGCTGAAATATTGTTCTTTAAAGTGAATATGACTTTCCAAATAGGGTTCCATTGCCACAGTCCTTCCTTACAAATGTCCTCATTGTGTGACACTGTATGGGGAGCCCTTTCCTTAGTGGGAATCTGAAAATGGGTCAGGACACCGTGTGCCTAAGTAAATAATATTGAATGTACTGTCAACTTTCCAGAGGTACTGCAGGGTCTTTCTAACACCCTCCCAAAATAGAGGAGGTTAAGCCATGTGAAAATTTAAGGGCAAGCAACAGATGTGTTGTACAGGCAAGAATTATTTATTAAAAGTCCCCAGGACAATAAAGATTATAAAGTAGTGGTTATAATAATAGCTTAGTTCCTGCCTTGCTAGGATTTCCATTACATATTAATTCTATTATTAAAACTTAAAATTGTTTTATTTATGATCCTGTTTTCTAAGGAAACTATTGATCAAAACAGGCCTTGCTTTATCAAAAAATTCCGAGCATTATCCAGATCAGTTGTCAAGCTGGATATATTAAACCAGAAGATGTTTTAACAGTAGCAGACACAAAGTGATGTGTCCAGCAAGAGGGAAAGCCAGGCACAGCTACAAAGTGTACCCCAAAAACCTGGAGCACCTTGAGGGCTGCAGGGGTGAGAGCACACGATGGTGCTCTGCCAGTGGAGCCACAGTAGTTCCTTGGTGTGTGGCCAGGGCACTCTGTGGCAGGATGAGGCTGTTGATGACCGCCTGTTGAGAGGGCTTAACGTAGAAAAATATAATCTCTGTCTGGTAGAAGTGCTGGGAAGGTGCTTTTCTGGCAGAGTGTGTGGTGCTTTCACACTGAAGGGCTCACTGGCTGCCACTCAACAAGAGAAAACACAAGCAGCAAGGTACCAATGAAGCCAGACAGGTGCACACAGACACAATGCCCATGTGGTGGGGATGGTGCTGCCTCTGTCCCCTGGCCTCTCCTGGCTGGACAGGGAGGACAAACATCAGCACGTGCCAGCCCTGAGCTCTGGCAGGGAGTGGCATCTGCAGTGTGCATTTACTTGGGGACAGTAGGAGCAGGGTTGGCTTTTTGCTGTGCTGGCTGCAAGACCAGTTGATAGAAAGCTGCATTTTTCTTGTAAATTGGTGGAATAATGGTGTGTTTGCGGAGAATGTTGGATCTAGCACCAGGTATCTGATGAGGCTGCATTAGAAACCTCGATCTGCTGTACAAGAGCACTCCAGTGTAAGTGTCAGAGCAGCAGTTCATCAGGGCTTGACTTAGCTGTGCCAAGAGTTATTTATATTCTTTCACTGAGAGCAAGGTCTACAAAGCTGCTGTCCTGAGGAATCAGAAATTCGAATACAGGAGGATTTCTAACCAAAAGGTGAACATTGGATCAGTAAATTAAATTTAGTTATAAGAGGATAAACATACTTTGTCAGGCACTCCACCCTTCCTGTTCCCGCTGGTTTGGAGTGTTGTGGGTTGGTGATGTTGCCTTACATTAATATAAAAGATTTCTGTGAGGCTGGGTGACTGTACCTGAGATTATCCACTCTGCCAGAGGAGAAAGTAGCTGCCAATTTAATGTATTTTCGGGTTTGGATAAACTATTTTGTTTGGACAGAGGGAGTGTAGATTTTCCAAATTGCTTTTCCATCCTTTTAAGCAAAAAATCGTGAGGAGAATAAAGCCACAAAGACCATTCATTAGGTCTTGAGGTCATTCTTGCCGCAGTTAAATGGTTTGAGTTTAAGAATAATAATTATTATTATGACAATAATCACTATTATTAAATTTTATTTAATATTAAATATTAATGAAAATAATTTCCAAAATGGTGATATCTTTACCTAATTTGTGTGCATTTTGTCCAGTTCTCAAAATTACTCATTTCAAGAAGCAGAGTTTAAATATGTTCTGTTCAAGGACTGTAACCAAAGGCAGGTACCCAAAATTCCCACATAAAAACTGTCATTTTCATTTAAAATAGCTCAAAAGTGCCATTTAAACCACTCAATTCCACCCAAGTTCATCATACTTAGGGTCAAAATTTTGACAGCAAAGTTGTCAATTGTATCCTAAATTATACTTGTTTGATTTGTCTGCATTCAGGAAGCAAAATTAGAGGCATGAAGCACAATTTAATTGTGGATCATGTATGCAAGAGGAATGTTGTGAGTATGCAAGTGCAAAGTAACTGGTGTTTGCCAGCTGCTGCTGTGTCTCTGCTCTGCTTGCAGACTGTTGACTTTGTGTACATGTAATGATTTTTTCAAAGAATCAGTGATCATTGAGGCAGCAATAATTGGCACTGGGGAAACCTTTTAGCAAGTCTTCCCTAGCAGTTAGTGATGTGTTGATTTCACTGGCTTTTGAATAGCTAGAAAGTGTGCTAATTTTCAGTTGTGTAGTAGCACTTAATTAAAAATGCTATAGAGACTTGGAGGGGTGGGCTCAGCCTTGGGTGAGATCCTGCTAAGGGAGCAGTGTGTACTGAGGAGCCTATAATGAAGTGCAGTCTCAGACTAACTCAGTTTGGGATTAACACAAGCGCATGTCCAGCCCTGCAAGGTCTTTTCAGAACAGAGAACTGATTTATGTTCCTGCTAAACATCAAACATTTCCAGTGGCTGCAGGTCTTAGAGCTAAGGCTCAACCAAAGAATAAGCTTAGGGTATGGATAGGGTTAGAACAGAGAGAAAACCTGATTTGTAGCTGTAATTTCATTTGACCAGGTACCAGTGTGGAGCAGCCTTGTGCATGGTGCTCAGGAGCAGAACTAAGCAGAAACAGAAAGTGCTTCTCTTCATTTTATTTTCAAAACACTTCTGTTGTCCTTACTCCTGCTTTCCTGGCCATAGATTTAACACAGAGTAGAGCAGAAGGTCACCCCTTTACCTTAAGTATTGGTATAAAGCAGGTTGTACATGTGGGTGAGTGAACAGGTTTATTAAGAAAGAAAAAGGCAATAGATAAGGATCTAGCTGCTGAAAGAAGCTCTCAGAACTTTAAATGTGTTTAAATTAGGAAGTTTTATGTGCCTGAATCTGAAACTTGAAAATGTAAGAGTCATTGCAGTCAATTTAGTTGCTTAATGAAATAACGAAAGCATCATATGAAATTATGCAAAACCAGGGGAAATTCAATATCCTGAAATCCTACACGCAGATTAATCAAATTAATGGCAAGGTATAAAAGGAGACATTTGGGAGATTATGAAGAAAGTCAGCTGCACAGAGTTTAAAGCCTTGGAAAGGGAAGACAAGCCATTGCTCAATGCTGCATGGCAATTTTCTCAGTATAGTAGTTAAATATAATATTTTGGAGGAAAAAAGTAATATTTTGGTTTTTGCCTTTTTTAATGAAACCTCCGCAGCACATTTGTTTTAGCTTGGAGGTCGTTAAATAACCTTCAAAGACACTGTCTTAATTTTCTGGAGAAAAATACAAAAGTATGTTTTATATAGTACAAATGTCAGACCAAGGGGTTTCTATTTGTGGAGATATTTCTCTTACATTTTGTTGAATTTTATTTTTTTTGTTTGTTTGTTTGTTCTCTTGTTTTTGTTTATTTTGTTACATGAAACTGAATTTTATATTAATGTACAAACAGTTTCAGGCAACCAAGAACACACTTATTTTCCTTCATAAACCATTTGTCTGAAAAAATTATTGGGGCTCCTATCTTGAATATTTGAGAAGTTCTCAGTGTTCAAACTGTGTGAAAATATAATTGGAGTCTCCTAGTCTCCTTCTTCTCACTGTCATATTTAAACAAGAATAAACAATAAGTAGAAATGAAAACGAATGAATTATTACCTGAGATGTGTTGACATTTGGGAAAAAATGTAATATTTCCAAACTTATAAGAAAAGTTATGAATTAAAAAATGTACTTACCAAGAGTACCAGCAAAAAAGAACACAAAGAATCAGATACCTTACTGCCAAACTATTGCTCCCAAAATTTAGGAACTTGGAACTGAGGTGCCAAATTTACTCTTCTCAGGGACAGGCTGCTGTGCCAGCACTTAGACCACAGAAAGTCAGGAGACAAAAACCATAAAGGATCTTGATAAATAGCAGCATGACAATAATCAGCCCCGATCTGCTTGCCCTGAATGTGCTCACGTGAGACTGCAGCGTCATCTCTCCAAGGAAATATCTCCAGTTGAAATTTACTTCACCAGAGGGACTCAGATTGGAAAGTTCCCCAGTCTGAGGGATTTTGCCTGCTTTTAAAGGCCACTCTTCCCCTTCAGCAGTCCAAAAGACATCAGTTAACATGAGACCAGGCCTTTATGTGAGGTCTGAGTAAAGCACTGCTTCGCTTGGGGTAGAGAGATTGTTCCCACCAGGGCACCTCGTCACAGCCCACATCTCATGGCTCTGTTCCTGTACAAAGTCCCTCAAGGAAGGGCTCCATCCCCACATCCATATGCTCGTGGCTTGTACTGGCACTGTACTGCCTCTCCTCTTCCCAGCTAGGATCCCTCATGCTTGTTTCCCAAAGCAGACATTTCAGTTTGTGATGTTGGTGAGTCATTGTCCTGAGAGACACAGGGAAATGGAAGGGAGGGGAAACAGGGTTTGTGCCATTAGAAGGATGGAAGGAGCACACTCTGTGGTATTGTTTCCTCTCACCATAGTGCAAATCTGCAGAGTTTTGTGCATTTCCTGGTGGATGCTTGTTCTGATCCAGATCTTTCAAATATGTTGAGAAAGCAGAGGTGAGCACCAGGGAGAAACCTGTGCTTCTGTGAAAACTCTTCATCAAAGCCTGTTCATTGTGACGAACAGCAATCAGTGTACAAAAGAGGCATCTCTTGAGTTAAGATTAGAATGATAAAAAAGAGAATAAACAAGTTTCCCAGATGCAGCCAAAGCTCCTTCCAAGCCTGTTGCCCACCCTGGCCAGCTCAGCTCAGTTACAGAGGAGAGCCACAGCCACAATGCCAAGGTGAGCACAGAGACTCCTGACCCTGAGCTGCTGCTTCTCTCATCAGACTAGGTTAAGTCAGGTTCTTTACCCTAAAAGATATGGTTGCAGAATCCTTGTTGTCAATTTCCATTCCAAGTAAGCATAAATACTCTTAGTAAGTCCTCACAAAGCTGTGGGTGTTGTGCTGCTAGGAATTGGGCTCTCAGGTAAAGCTCCCATTGCCTCAGAGGAGTTCACTTATTATCAAAGGAAATATCAGACTGCCAAAGGTGGAGAGATGGTGTTTTAGAATAGGCATGTTTGTAAAATCTGAGAGGAAAATACTGGTGAGGAAGATGGAGGGAGGAAATGCTCTGTTAGATATCTGTGTATTGAAAGTGACAACACCTAATACTACTAGCAGGAAAATTTATCATGTGTTAAATTAATGTACTGTATTATGGGATGCTTTTATATAGCAATTTCGTTTTCTTGGTGAAGTTTTGTATTGAGAAGTAATAAAGAAAATTTTGGTGTAAAATATGCTACCTTCAACATTCATAAAACACACTGTACTTTAGAGGACCCAATCCTGTTCATTTCCACAGAAATGGAAGCTTTGCCATTGACTTCTGTGGAAGCAAGGTCAGCTACAAAATGATCAATTAAATAGGATTCCAAGTATGATTTATTGTGCTCATGATACTCATTTTCACCCCATTAGCGTTCCTTTTCCTTAGTGTGACCTTCAGTCTTGCATAGTGAAATGCTTATTGCTCCAAACCATGACCTAACAGCTTGAGAATACAACTGATAAGGCAATGATCTGAGTCAAACAAGATAGTGCCCATGGGCAGGAGCTTCTTGCACAGCACACTGGACTCCTGGCCTCCACCTTGTAATGATTGTGGACGTTCTCCCAGTATAAAATCTGTGTAATTCTAATAAATCAGTGAATTTAGGTTCAGGTTTGAACCTGCCTGCCCATGGAATGAGTTCCTTGTTTTGATTTTCTTGTTGTCTAATTTTCTTGTTCTTGCTTATTGTATGAAATTGTCTTTATCTCAACCGTGAGTTTCCTTACTTTTACTCTTCTGATCCTCTCCCCAGTCCCAACATGGGAGGAGTAAGCAAGTGACAGTGTGGGTGTTAGTTGCCAGCTGGGGTTAAACTATGACACAAAACTATAGAATCCAGACAAATATTTTCTTGAGGGGTGAAATTAATGTTAGTTTTCTTTTTCAAAGCAAAATAACAACTTTGGACCTGTCAAATGAAAAACAAGCAAAGGAGGAACAGGAATTCATTTACAAACCACCTATATCACAGACCTGGGAAATCTTGACTTGCAGTTTCCATTGAAAGACAGGGGTGTTTGATGTTGATGCAGTGACAGATGACACCCTATACTGTATGTTCTTCTTCTGTTGCTGTTGGAATTGTGTATTTAGTGAATTAGTCATGATTGATGATAGTGTTTTAAGGACTTGCTAGTTCTTCCTGGGAAAAGATGGCATATTTTAGCAATATTAATGGTTTGAGACTTAAGGATAGCAACATATATTTTTGCAATCTTTTAGCAGCAAAGCCATAATTTATACAAATGGATTCACTCTGTCTTTAGCTCAAGAAACTCTGACAAAAGATGTCATTTGAAGTAATGTTGCTCATCATTCATAGATACGAAAGCTTAAGGGTCCATTGCTTTGATATAAAAGTGTGCTGCAGTTTTCTGCTTCTTTTAATATCAGTATATGGTGTTAATGATACTCAACTATTTTAAGCAGCTCCAGTTGAGACTAAGAGAACAGAAAGGTGCTTATTTGCCATAGAAAGAGATACACTAACTTGGGAGTATGTAGAAAAGCAGCATTCCAGCAACAACTCAGAATTCCCTAAATGGCAGCTCTGCAGCAGTTAAAAAATAGTGCTACAATGTGTTCAGCCAACATTGCCAATTTATGGCCCAGTACAGTATATTAGATCCCTTTACAGCACCTTGGTAAGGAAGCACATCATTGCAGAATAGTACCAAGGGCTGGGAGAGGTCTCTGGCTTGCTCTGGTGTATTTGCTGAAGTGCAGCCCAGTCCTGCAGTTGCATTTGAATGCTCCCTGTGGTTGTGATATCAGAAATGCATGCATGGGGACCCATTGCAGGATGGGCAACAGACAACAAAAGCATGGTACAAAAGATAGTCTTTAGACACAATCTGAGAGTAATAACAGATTAGACAGATATTGTGCCCTAAAAGAGTGTCTTACAGTGCTGCTGCACTGTGCTTTTGCTTCTGTCATCCAGCCCTTTTACGATGACATGATTCTTTTACTAATTAAAAAAATCCAACACAACAGCTAAACAAACAACCACCAGCTCTTCCTTTCTGTATTTAAACCACTGGTTCTCTAAAGAGCATTGATATCATGTAGTTTGTAGATAAGTGATAGATCCTTATATAGTGCCATATTAAAAGTGAGCTGACACACAAAGATTTTCTTTATTTACTAATTGAAATCTGTGAGACAAAGTGCTAATATTTCCCATCTCTAATCCTGTATTTAGATTATTTCTATAATACCCTCTTAAAATAGTTTGTTCTGTAATTATTAATCCAGATATTGTTCACCTCCTGAAAAACTGTCATCCTCTTTAGCTATGCATCTCACGTCTTTCAGTTTAAGCCCTTGCCTTACATCACTAGAAAACAGACCTTAGAATTGAAATAAAACACTTGCTGAACAAGGCAATCTTTTTTACCTGTAATAAATAAAAAGGTGTTTGATAGCTGTTGTGCATCAGAAGGAGTTGATGGGCAAGTATGTGTTGATTAGAGAGAACTGAATGTGGTGGATAATGTATCTCAGAGCAGACACCAATGTGGAAAAAAAAAATCAAATGGGGCTGGGTGGTAGGTAAAACAATTACACATGCCTGGGCAGGTTATGACACTCAGTGTATGAAGAACATGATAAGTAATGAAGTCTTTACTGTTTCCTGCCCTGCCACTGCTGAATTTGTGCTCAGCCAGCCTCTCCATCCACCAGCCTTCCCATCCTTTAGGACTGAAGTATGGTAAGAAATTTATAGGTTTTATTTGGGAGGAATTTTGTGGCTTTTTTGGGTTTTTTAATCCTCAGATTTTCCTTTTATTTTACATTGCAACAAAATCCAAAATTCACAAAACTCCTGTCATAGAGGCATGTCTGACAAATGCTGAGTGAGAATGCTGTTTCAGAAAGATATAGAAGTTTCACAGTGGCCTGACTGGAAAATTGGAGGGGGTCTTCTTTAAATATCTTTATTGCTTTAAAATTGTTCCATGAGCTGTGGCAGTAACACTACATAATCACACAGAAGATATAAAATGGCAGTCAAAATACTATGTTGAGTTTCAATTGAATGATGTATTTTAAATGTAATGGCAGTTACTACCCAGAGCAGATTGAATAGTCTTGTTCTCCTGTTGAAAATGTCAAAGCAAAATCTTAAATTGCTTCAACACATGACAAACAGAAGACACTTTGAACAGGAGAATGAAGAGTCAAGCAGGTTCCTTACAAGAAGCTGACACAATTGTGTGAGAAATTTCTCAGAAATTGCATTCCTGGTGCAAAACTCTTATCTGTCTGCTGGGAAAAAAGGCAGCAGAAAATCTAGAAGATGGGTAAGGACTGTTCCTCTGAGAACAGCAGAGCAATGTAGAAGTTGAGGAAAGGGGTCTCTGTTTTGGGCTGCTTCACCAACACTGCCCAGGTGGCTGAGGGACAGGAGCAGTGCTGGTGTCTGTCCTGGAGCTTGGTGGCCATGACAGGAGGGTAGAAAACCCCTCTCAGGAGAGTGTTTGTGTGCAGGTGGTTCAGGCAGAGGCAGGTGGGGTACCTGGGTGTTGGGGCAGCCCTTTAGTGTTGTGCCCATGCCCCCTCACAGGGAGCCTGTGCTGCCTTTTCCACTGAGGCTGGGGGAGCAGCTTCCCCTTCCTGCAACTTTGGGTGTATAAGCCTTGGCTGAGAGGATTTGTTAATAAAAATAGAATTGGTTGCTCTCCTCTTTTTCCACTTGATGATTTTTGGCTCTTTCATTTTTTTTTCTATTTTTCTCTTGATTTAAAGATTATCTTCATCTTTTAATAAAGGATGGAGGAAATATACTGAAGGATTAAGTCCTTATCTGCAGCCATTTGAAATGCCTGTGGGACTGTTTAATCTCACATTTCAGAGGATTTGGAAGCTAGGCCTCTGCAGTTTCTGCTGCATACAGTATAAATGTGCTCAAATTGACCTGTGGGACAGGTGCAATCCATGGCTCACTCTCTGACAAGTTTATTTTTTTTTTGTACTCTTCTGATAAAAATGTCTGGTGTGTTGACAACCTGCTTCACAGTGGTCACATTGATTCAAAACAAGTAAAGTCCCAATGACCTTTTTTTGGCTATGACTTTACTGTTTTCCATTGCTTTTAGAATTGCCTTGAAGTCTTTGAACAGTTTCACTGGGCAGTTCATTTGTTCCTCTCAGCTGTGCTGGGTGTCACTCACTGGGCTGGTCAATGGGGCTGTCCAGAGATGCCCCAGTGGGCACTGGAATGCAAATCCTCAGACATTTTCATTAATGGATCCCTGTGCAGCCTTTAGTCACGTTCCTCTTGGAGGTTTGCCTGCAATTCTTTGCATCCCCACTGGCCAGTAAACATTTTCAAGTAATATAGCAGTCTTAAAATATCACATTTACTGTTGAATACTTGCCCTGTGCAAACCTGATGCAGTGCTTGGCACATGTTTGGTGTATTTTTGTGAAAAAGAAATTGCATTCTTGGATCAGAGACACTTTCCTTTGTTTGATAGTAGTTGATACTGAAAGGTTCAGGTCCCAGGCTGATCACCAGGGGTTATTCTGCTTCCCATCAGCTGCTAGGAACTCTGATGTAAGTGGTAAAAGGCAGCAGAGCTGACTCTGAAAATGGGTCGTCCCACCAGAGATTTCTGTGGATGCTACTTTTTTAGTTCATTCTTTTAAATCCTTTTCCTCAAATAAGAAGACAAATTTCCTGGGATAACTGCCTCCTTCATTTCTTAAAGCATTGTCTTTCATCAGAAGATTTACATTTTCTTGATCTTTGGTCATGAGGCAGGATAAACAATAGCAAGTGTATGTATGAGTTCCTTATATTATGCCTGCTTTTATTAATTTTCCTGCTCATCCAACTAATAATGACATGATTCGCCCCAATTTTTTTCTTAATGATGCTCAATGTGCTTAGTGAGTATACAATTCAAAACTTCTTCAGTGGAAAAACTGAAAATATAACAGACAAACCTGGTAGAGTATATTTTGCAGCTTTTGAAGGCAAATTAGAGACAAAGAACCTACATAAATATTGCATAAATATTTTTTGAAAAGGTTTTCCTTGTCAAGTAAAGTAACATTTTTCATCACTGTAACAAGCTTTGGAAGCCAGGGTGCTAATCCAAAGAATGCATCAGAATTAATAGACTGGATAGGGCAGGTGAAACCTTCTCATTAGTCCCCAACAGAGCAAAATCAATTGGCAAGAGGTGACGTAACTGAAGTTTCATGTTTCTTACTTGTGAATATAATTAATCTAAAAGACCTATAGTTAAAATTCCATCTAAATTTTTTTTTGGTATGGCAGCTTTGCAATCATAATGACCCTGCTGAACATCAAAGCTGTTTGAGCTGTCACACTGTGCAACATCTAAAATTGTCCAAAAATACAAGTTTTAAATGGTAGCTACTGCCTTTGAGACTTAAGTGAAATGCATTTTTAATGTCATTCTTCAGTAGTTCTGTCCTTTTGTTTGAAAAGCTGCCCAGGGTTGTTTGTTCTGCAGTGAGGGTTTGATCTGGGCTGTCTCAGGGCACAGGTGAGCCATGAGGTTGGCTGAAACAGCAAAGAGGTGACAAAATGGCACCGGCTCTTCCTTCAGCAGTTTGTGGTGAGCACTGCTGGAAGCTGCTGCTGAACTTGGAGATGGCTTTTCCTCAAAAAGAGCACTCATTGTTTTGCCTACATATGGTAGTATAGGTGCTTAAAACTTAGTTCATTTTATATTCATTGTCCACCATAGTTCTCTACTGATACACTATCTGCAGCTAATACAAGTTTTTTAGCTCTGGAGAATAATGGATTGCTTTGAGTTTTGTTAAAACAGTGCATAAAATGCTCTCTGTGGTAATTCATGTGTCTGGGGTTGTGCTGTGGTGCAGTACCTCACTGTGCACAAGTGGTCAAATTGATCATGGAATATTAATGGCTTGTGGACTGCAGGCTTTTGGTAGCCTGGCTTCAGGTTGACAAGAATGATAGCTTTCATTTGCATGCAGAGTCCAGCTGTTCCTTTGAGATGGATGAAGGGACCTGGCTTCATCTGTCACCACTTCTTTACTTTCTTCTAAGACAGAAAGAAAAAAGAATTAAAAAAGCCAAACCATAAAATGTCATAAAATGTTCTTTGCAGATCTCCTTGAAATAGAGGGTAATTTCAAGCATCTTATTTCTGCCCAGAGTCCAAGAGAAACATTTTGAGCGCAGATGAAATTGTGTCCTTTGTGCTAAATACACTCTGTTCATTAAATAAAGCACACTCCATCTGAGATTTTCATGAATTACATTGAAGGAAAATGTAATTTACATTTAGTAAGAACTTATTACACTTTTTTCCTACTTCAGAGGAAACTCATGCTTCATTCTTAAAAGCAAGCTGCATGATCCACATTTAGGAAAGGAATAAAATGATCACAGGAATCATTTTGGCTGGGAAAGAAGTTTGCATAATCTAACACAATCTGTGAAATTTAGAAATGCAGTGAAAGGAAAGGTGTGTTGGCAAGTGTAGGAGTGAGGAAGCTTGATAACATCACACAGTGAAAGCCCTGCTAGCACAGAATTCTTCTGCTTTCCAACACCCACCTTGCAATGACTCTAGTGACAGCACCAATGGTAACCCCTGCCATCAGTGCCACTGAATGTTTCACATCAGGAAATGCTAACAGTCAATGCCATGGGCATTTAACACGTATATTGCAGTCGTGTTAAGTGTTCAGCCCTGTTGTAATTACTTTGTAATAGGCACCTTGTGGGATTTTGCCATCTGTGCTTCAGTAATGTGCAATCTGTGCTATTGTTTCTACTCCACTTCACCAGAGTCCTGAGCCGTACTCTATTGCATAAGTTCCACCAATCTCACCAGTTTCTTTTCCAGAGTCCTATGTTACTTAATTGCCTTGTGAGAAGGTGGAAGAAGGTCCAGCACAAAAGATCCCAAACCAAAAATCTAGTTAATCTCTACTTCTCTTAACAGTTCATGAATTCAGCAGAGGTCTAGCACCTTCTCTCCAAAGCCATTTGGCTCTCTCTGAGCACTCTGATAGCATCCCATGTGCAATAGATGGAGACAGGTGAGGAGACTGGCAGCAAGACTCCTTATTCAGAAGTGATCTTGCCCATGGAATGATTAGCTGCTCCTAGTAGTTCTAAATAGTCGCCATGGGTTACAAGGTCATGCCTGCAGCAGAAGCTGCTGGAGCAGCTGGGTAAGAACAGGACAGGCACAGCCAGTTGTGCAGGATTTTCACTGCTCTCAGAGTCAAGGGAGCTGCAGTCATGGCCAGCTTCCCCTTGGTGCCAGTAGCATGACCTGTGAAACACAGGTCTGTTCTGAGTCATTAAGGACTTAATGGGTTAAAATCAAAACCACCAGTAATGAACCAAGATCATTGCAGTGCCTCAAAATTCATTTCCCCTGTGAGCTGCATTTCAGCATGGACACAGCATCTTGCTGAAAGCTGTGATTGTGTTCTCCTTCTCTCAATGTCATAAAAAGAATTCCAATTATTTACTGCTAATATAAAAATGCTAAACCCCTTTTTGCAGAAAATGTCCCCCAGAGTCAGTCCTAACAGTGCATTAAGGCACTCTTGATCCTAGGTATGGTTTTCAAAAAGTGGTGTTCATGGTGGTAGTAGCCAAGGGGAGGCATCTAGCTGCTGAATCATTCCATAGCATTTTCCCAAAAGAAGCATTTCCTGCTTGAATGGTAATAAATAGAAAAAACTCTTTGTCACTGGCTAATGACTCCTGACTTCCACACAATTTCTGCATTTACTAAGTTGGAGTTGTTTGAGAATAAGTGTTCAGTGTTTATTTTCAAAGATGGAGATATTTATCCTTAGACAACATCTCATTGCAGTGGCTTTATTTCTGTTCGAGCAAACAACAAATGGAGGTGCAATCATTTTGTCAGCTTAAACTGAGAGGAAGGAAATAACACAATAGGCAACTGATGGAGAAGTGTGTTTTGACTGACTGGTGGAGCACACTACAATAGAGCTAATCAGGAAAGAGGGTCCTTGTATAAACACAGCCTCACAAAATTGCATTTTTATGAATGAGTTGCTTCATGTGATTTCCTACTACTTTTCACCTTGTGTGGTAATTTTCTACTGTGCCAAGAAAATGAAAAGCAATGATTCTTATCTGGCAGCAGGACTTGCTGATGATAGTGTGTTAGAGGTTCAGTCCACAAAGTCCAAGTGAGAACCCTTGGCTTTTTAAACAAGCTTTTAACCCTTCAAGTGAAGAGTTCATTCCTTGTCAGCCAAACTACAGCTGTCACATTTCCATTTATATCTGCACAATTGGCTCTCACATTTGCTTCGTTGTAAGCAGAGACATGAAAGATAAAGCAGTAGCAGGTCAGGCCTGAAGCATTTGACTGCCAGCCTCTGAGAAACCTCTTGGCACAAGCTGGGATTTCAGGTGAGAAAAAAGGAGTTAGGTACATATATTTTTAAAAGGTAAAATGCTGAGCTTCTCATAGCAACATATGCCCTCTGGTTAATATATTGATTGAGGGCTTTGTATGCAGTTAGTTCTGTTGTAATCTATGGTGTGCAAGTTGCAGTATCACTGCCAAGGTTTGTCTTTGCCAAAGTAGATCTAAGCCATGTCTGGAAGCATATGTATTTGAACTGGGAGTGAACAAAAGCTTAACTTTGGGTATGAGCTAGATTCAGATTAAGGATTTGGCATGCAGTTATTTGCCCCAGAGGATGCTATTCAAACAGATCTGTTCTGCTGTCAAAAGGTTAGCCAGATTCTTGATTGAATGATACTAGAGGCACTGTGTTAATTAATGGTGGGAAAATGCCAGATCTTTTGATTGAAGGAAGTAGGTTGGCATGCAATTGTCTCATAGAAGCTTTGAAACAATTTTTTTAGATTCTCTGCATTTTGTCTCATGTTTAGATAATTTCTCGTTTCATCATTGCAAATTACATGAGCAAATGTCCAGGAGGTGCATCAATAGCAAAATTATAGAACAGCAAATGTACTTTGGGTGCTTATCTCAAGAAGAGGGAAGTCATTATCCACCACTAGGAAGAAGAAAGCTGTTCCCCAGGATTTGACAGTTCCTAGCCACATGGGAGTTAACATTTTAGCTCCTTTCTAAGAGTTATCTGGTCTGGAAAACACTCCAGCTGTGCTGAGTGGCCCACACACAAGAAAGAGGCCCTTCAAATCATAAGCAGCTGGATTTCAGTGATGACCCTGGTGCTGACTGGAGCAGTTCAGGGCCTGGGGCACAGGTGATGCCTGTTGGCTTGGGGCATGCCCTTTTGCATGGCACAGGAGAAGGGAATCTGCATTCAATTCAGAAGTTGTGTTTAGATGAGCCACTCAAAATATGGAGTAAGAGACTTGAGTTCATCATAGCAACAGTTTGGGCTCCCTGTCTGTCACTGTGGATGCTGTAAAAGCCTGACTGGAGTGGGGTGGGGGCTGTGAAGCTGCTGCAGAGAGAAGGTAGGAAATAGTGTGGGGAAATAGAGCTGTGTCAAATAACAAACTGTGAAGGAACTGGGGCTTACTGAGAAGCCTGATGGTTTTTCTAGCTGGTTATCACTGCTTTTCCCTATGTAAAGATATCCTAAGGCTGTTTGTTTTCAACTGCTTTCTACTTTTTCAAGAGAACTCATTAGTGTGTCTGAATATGGAATGACAGATTTTTGAAGCAGTAGGGCTGTGGTGGGGGAAAAAATGAGCCTTCAGACTCTGAGGCTTTACTGGCACTTAAAAGCAGGACCCACTCCTTTCAGGCAGTTTTCTTCTTTAGCTGGTCCTGTGAGCAGCTAAACATTGACCTGTGCAGCACATCATGCTCGGCTTTATCTGACAGAGATCACTGTGTAACTAACTGGAGAGACCAAATCTTATGCAGGTCTCTTCTCTCCTTTTCTGCAGCATTTTTGGTGTGACAGCATACTCCTTGTGACTATGACAAAGAGAATAAAAACATCATGTATGCTGGGAAGGAAAATGCACCTGTATGACCAGCTGCAGAGGATCACATCAGAGTATTGATCTGTACAACACTGTCTCCTTAAAACTGTCATGGACAAATGGAGTGACAAGTGTTGTTGAAATCACAGCAATGTGATTATTGTCCTAAAGTTTGTGTTACTTTTGAATGAGGTGAATATGAGCACAGGAGGAAACAGCACTTTAGACAGTTCCTGAGCAGTCTGGCTGCTAAACAGCCTCTGGCCATGTTCACCAGTCTCTTTTGGGAGGCACATGCATTGCCAGGTGCCTCTGGGTAAAGAAATGCCTTTCCAGTATGTCATCCAACACCTATGACTTCCAGCCATGCCCCAGGTAGTGAGTGCTGTTCTCCTGGGACAAGGTAGAGAAGCCTCCCCTCAGTCTCAGTTCTGTATCTTCCATAAACAAATCCAGCCCAGGCAGTCCCAGCCTGGTCACTGGATGAGACCCTGGACTGATGAGGAAAGGCAAAGCAACCCCTGAGGCTGCTGCGTGGTCAGGCCAGTACCTTCCCAAGGTGGGTCTGTCTAGGTGGCCACAGGAACTGCTGCCTTGGGAAGCTGATGTCATCCTTATTCTAGTGCCTTCACCATGTAAGTGCTGCTGCTCAGAGCAGCCTGGGGACATGCCACATTCCATGGCATTTGGAAGGGAAAAATAAAAGTGTAGACAGCTGTATCACAGCTCTTCCCTTGACAGTTCATGAGGTGGATTCAGTTTCATAGCAGAATTACTGCCCCTTTGATAATAGGAAGAATAATTGCCATACATTTAATTGTTTTAATTTCATGTAGCTTTGTGAGAGGTCAAATAACAGTTTATACCATTAGTTTCATTAAATACATGTTGATACAGTAACAGCAGTAACTTTTTGTTCTTCTTTTCCATGAGCGATGCTGCAAATCAGTGCCCTATGTCTATAAACTGTTCCTAGAATTAAAGAAACTTCTTGTAGAGGAATGGGAATTTGAATAAATGTTGGTTTTAGACTTCTGTCAAGTACAGAGATCATATGTCTAGAGCCCCTTGTAGCTGAAAATATCTTGTATTGCTTTTCTGTTTAAGAAGGACCAAAAGTGAATTTCATAAGTTCATCAGTGAGTAAGTCATCTGATGTCTGCCCTCTAAAGTAAGATTAGCCTTTGTTTTCAGTAAGCACATCTGACATTGAAGAGCCAGCAGTTTGTTGCCTTCTCATCTCAAAAGCCCTTTGGGCCATTTCAGTTCCTATGGAAAGAGCTCTGACAGGCTGCCAGTTCATTATGGTGATTACTCTCCAAGAAGAGCATGGCAGACCATAACCATTTAAAATGTGACATGCAGGAGCACATCTAGAAAACTTCCAAATGTTGCAAGTAAAGCTGATGGAAACAGGGGGAAGCCCTGGTCAGATTGGGTTAGAAAGGGTGTAGGTGGAAATGGGATATGAAGAGAATATGAAGTAAAGAAAGCCTGAGCACAGTGGCACAGCATGGATGAAGATGCTCCAGCAACTTTTCTGCATATTCTGCTATGAACAGAGTACTATTTACTACCAAAAAATAAAAATAATAATATAAGAAAAGCATAAACGTAGCAAGAAAAGCCTGAAAAATTGAAGAAAAGGTTAAAGAAAAAAAACTCCTGCTGTAACTATACCAGAAACTGAAACTCTGAGGCTGTTGTGGATGTAAAATTGGTTTGTAGGCTGACAATCGTTTATTTTACAATCTCTGTTCAAATAATTTCAGGTGATGGGTTTTAACAGGAAAACTTTGAAGGTAATTTGAAAATGTTTAATTTCATGTGGCGCAAGATGCTGTACTGTATTAAAAGCATTTCTCCCCATTTTTGGGAATATACAGTCGTTTATTTCAAGCTAAGCCAAATTTACAAAACCTATTTGCACAGTCTGGCCCTAAGTTTTCCAACAGGGGTGTGAAGCCTGTGCCTGCAGCTATGCTTTTTAATAGTTGTGTAATCTGCTTGCTGGAGCAGTCCCCTGGCAGGAGAGGCTGGGGTGTTCTCAGATGGAGATAATTCTGCACAGCAAGGGTCCCCAGCAAGGCTTTGAGGAGAGGGCCTGGGTACCCCACCTGCTGGGGTGGGAGTCTGAGCTACTGTGGAGCTGCTGGGGTCCTTCAAGCACAACTATGTGCAATTTTTCTATGTGTTGTTTTGTTGTTTTGGACAGACATAAAGACATGTCGGGACTGGTCACACTGAGATAGATTTGTCTGGCACTTCAAATTCATTGTGTTAACTTTGCAATATGAGGGTCTAAACTGCTTGTTCTACTCATTACATGTAAGCTAAAAGTGAGAAGTGGAGTTTGTTTTGCTGCTTTGTGCTAAAATGTAATTCTTGAAACTGGTCATTTCTGTTAAATCACAGCCACAAGGTAGGTGGTGACACATTGGCTGTATAACAGCTGTACTGTGTAATAAATGTTTACATGCCATCAAGTATACAAACATTTGATTGCTTATGTGACAGAGCTTTTCTTTTGCAGTCATTGGTCTCAATTTTTCCATTACATGTTCTCATTTTCTTTTCTAGCTTTAGTCACAGACAAACCTCCAAAGCCATTGTTCCCCATGGAGAACCAGCCAACTGTTATAGATGTCCAGCTGGGTAAGTCCCCTTCTGGGAATAATAGATCCTAAACTTCCACTCTGGTAGCAGATGGGATAAATTGAAAGTGGTAAGAATGGTTTAGTGGTAGTTATTACATGCAAATCAATTTGCAGCTTCTCATTTATAACCGTAGAATTTACTGCCACGGCAATTTAAGGGAGTGAACATCAGGGAATGGCAGTACTAATTGGTTGCAATGGGTATGAAATATAAAACACTGATGCTTTTCTTAATATATGATTGGTAGAGTAAAATATGTCTATGTTGGTGCTGTATTGGTCAGTTGATGTTCAGCCTAAGACAAATGTTCTCATAAAAGAAGTGCTGATTCCTTTAAAAGTTAGTGTAAAGCATTGCATTTCCAGGTGGTTCTGAATGTGTACCAGAAAGGGCTTTTGACTAAAATGCTTGCATGCTTTTCTCACTCCTGTTATATATTCTTCTGTGAATGCACATCTCTGAATCTCAGCTAGCAGCCTCTATTTTCTGTCATGTTAGAAAATAATGTTAGAGTGTTCTGCTAACTTTGGAGAGCTGTAGGGGATTGTGATACTGAAAGAACTGCTCAGCATTGAGGTTCCAGGGTTTTTTTTCAGTGACTTGAAAATAGATTTCTAATTTTAAGAAGCAGAATTGGAGTTGCTGTTAAGGATTGTGGTGCCATGAGCGTAAATTACAAGAGATGTATTGCATATGGGGATTATTCACTCAGTGCTGAAACTGTGGCACTTTCCTTCTTGAGCTTGACTCTCTTCCTCCTTTATACCAAAGCTGTCTAGAATTTAGAGGTGGAATGGTGTTTAATGGCAAGCAGGGTCAGTGTGAAACATCTGAAGAGGGCTGGTGACATTGTGGTAAAGCTGTTCGTATTTGTGACATTCTGCATACAGAGCTCTACTTGAGATGAGTACAAAGACACGTCCTTGCTCGTAAACCAGGTGCCAGACAGTGTCAGAGAAGCACTGTGGATGCTATGAAATATTTAAAAATAGGGCTTGAATTCTTGAATGTGGGAATATAAATTAACTGTGACCTTAGTGAATGTTAAAGATTGGCTTTCTCTCATACACCTGAATTGACTCAGGAGTCTGTAAGGGCTTGCACAGGGAAGACAGCAGTGGATCTGGGCAGCAGCCAGTGCCAGGTGAATTCTGCAGACAGGTGCATATCTGCATATTTAGGTTCCCCTCCACAGGCCTTGAATATCTGTAGCTGAACAGAATTTGCCCCTAAAAGAGGATATGAAATGGATCTGGAGCCATAGTTAAAACCCTACCTGAGTTACCAGCAAAACCCAGTCACTGAAGTTTGGATCAGCCCAAAAGACTGAATTCAGTCTCCTGGTCTAATTTCCTAAAAGTCAACTTTCTAATGATTTCCTTTGGGAGCATGCTGTCCCTCTATACATCTGTGTAATAAATGCACTCAGAGTACACATCTTTGTTTCCTGCATTTTCATTTCAGCTTCATTTTCTCTTCCAAGTTCCCCTGTTCCAGCAGGACCCTGTTGGTTTTGCACTGAATTCTTTGTTGCTGTTGTTGTTTGCATGAAAATATTTTGTTCTGGCTGATTAAAAGGAGGTTTGATTAAAAAAATGAAAACAAACCCACTCCTCTCCATGGAGATGTGGCTCAGTAATAGGATTTTGGAATATCTCCAGAGGGAAATACAAATCTTGCATCTTTATATGCTGGAATGTAATCCATTAGTTGTCCCTTAAGATCAGGGAATTTACATATGGTGCTTTCTTTTTTCTGATATGTTAATGGGTTTGGTTATTGCCACTAAACCATATTCATATGACTGAACCTTAACTTCTTTTGCGGTGAAGTTTATTGATTTCCCTCTTGATTTAACTTGTCAAATAGATAAAGCTGGAAGATTCTCAGGGAACACCTTCAACTCGTGGAGGCCACCAGCAGCTTGGGCAGGAAGGCTGTGCTGGCCTCTGAAATGTGCCACAGCCTTGAGGGACTGGGAATTATTTGCTTGCACAATGCAAGGTGGGGAGAAGTTTTGTGTAAGGACCTATAAGGTCACTTCATTAAAATCTTGTTAAGCTCCTAGGAGTTTTGAAAAATTGATATTATTCGATATTTTATTAGACATTTAAAGGAAATTTTTGTGGTTTACATGCCAATGGAGTCAAATCACCCAATATGCCTGATTTTCAGTAGTTATGCAAGTATGAATATGTCACTAAGCTACAAAAGAAATGAGTTTAATCCATCTACTTGTTCTGCAGAGATTATTTTAGTTTTCTATTGGAAAGCTAATCTTTAAAGAAATAGCTGTCTTTCCTCTATAAATAGAGGAGATTAATAATTATTTACTGTCTTTATCTTTAATGATTAGCACAATGCAATGAAAAATCTCCCTGGGCCTCTAGGCAGTGGCCTAACTATTTAACAGCTTATTTGCCCTTACTGCAAACTTCAGTATTCACCTTTTAGCTTTCAGATCTTACAGGAAGTTTTAGTGAAAACAGGTATGCATCATTCTTATTGACAGCGGATAAAAGAGCTCCTTCAGGCTTCAAACGTGGTCCAGAGCCTGCCTTGTTCTTCTTAAGGAGCAGGAATGTACTTTGTGTTTTCTGATTTTCTTTGGTATGTGACAGAGATCTAAAACCAATCCTGTCAAGATTAGAGAGAAGCAGAAACTGGAATTTGCTTCTTTTTTGTTTTTTGTATTTGCTTGTGGTGGGGAAACAGAGCCAGAGATGGGGGACGGTTGACAGGAGGACAAAAGATCATCCCTGAGGAGAAATAGTCCAAAACAGTTTCACTCGTTTGCTTTACCAAGTCAGATAATCATTTCATCTCTGGATAGACCTAGAAAATAATGACAGATTTTTTTAATTATTGTCCATTTACTGCTTTCTTTTTGAAAAAACAAAACTAGAAAAAAAATTTATGTTTTAGTTTTTTTCCATTGAGGTCAGTGTCAAAATAGTTCTTGATTGTATGATATGTGATCCATTTAATCTTTCTCTACCTTGGTATTAACAAATAATGTTTGTTCTTACTATATGTTTTGCAAATATATGGCATTACTTGGATAATAAAATGTTCCTCCTCAAAAAAAAAAATCTTAAATTATCTTCATGATGATAAAATCAAATTTGATAGTACAGGCCAAAATACACAGCTCTTGTGCCCAGGTGATGGGGTGGCTTTGGCAGAAGGTCTTGAAGACCATCTCCCATGTGAAGCTCTGACTGGGAATTTATTGAAGTGTGTGCCGGTGTGATTCACAGTTGAGTTGTTCAAAGGCCCTTTTTTGGAACAGGAGCTTGCTGTTACTTTGACCATACAAACCTAAGTGTGTTCATGGATTGTTTTTGCCAAATCCCTGAGTTTAGAGAATTCCTTATGTGATTTAGAAGAGTAAAGATTGAGACCTCAGTCAGGTGTCTGGGGGCCATGAGAGTAAGTTTTAAAGATCTGTTATCTGCTTTCACATACAGCTGCCTGAAAGCAAGTGGAGCATGCTGTGCTGTAGGTCTAAAGATGACATGTTGGCAGTTGCTCTGCTGGTTTCTTAATTCATTTGTTTCATTCTTTTCCAGATAACTTTGTTCCCTCTTTGTGCTTTGAGAACATGGAAAGAAGGAAAAACAATCTTTTGTGTTTTGATTATATGATTACAGAGTAGGTTTCTCCTCCTCATTTGCACAATTTTAGTGTCACCAAGAAGCCAAAATCCCACTGATCCCTGGAGCTGTTGTGCTGCCAGCTCTGAGCTGGTGTAGAAGCAGTGGGAGGGAGGCATTTGTGGGAGAAAGGAAGCACAGTTGTGCTCTGCTGATTTTTGGCTGGACACAGATCTGTAAGATCTATATCAGGCCAGTCTATGTATAAGCAGCTGCCAGAGTTCTTTAGCTTGCACCGTGGCTGCTATTTTTCATTTGTGTGTTTCACAGAGTAGCAAAAAAGCTAAAAATACAATATCAAAATAGATGCTAAATCTGTTAATTCTGTATCATTTTACAGTGAGTGCAGTGCAGTGTTAAGTTAGTCTTCTTATGAATGAGTTAGTTGAGTGGAATAAATTTTGCATGTTTGGGTCTATATTAATTGAATATATAATTTACATATCATTTGCTTTTCAGCTATGCTCTAGTTTTGCTTTCAGGTGTTTACTTAAGAAATGTAGCAGGAGTCTTACAAAACAAAGCAAGAATCCTCTGTGCTAATTAATTTACTGAACAGGAAGGATGTCAAGGGGTTTAACTCACTTTTTGCCATGGTAGTTTCTCTGTTTCTAAAGATGCTGAGGAAAGAAAACACATAGTTTATGAGGATTGTCATTATTCCTAATAGCTGAACTGTTCAGAAAGATTTTGTTTCTAAAAGATTTAACAGCACAATTCCCTGGGACTCATTATTAGGCAGATCAATAGAGATCAATAGAGCTACTGTAAAACAAGTGCAAGGGAATGTACAAAGTTTCATCTGCTGACAGGTATAGGAATAGACTAAAAATAGTCAGGAATAAAAAAGCCCTTTTAGTTTGCAGTGGTGGCTGGAAGGAATTATTTGAGGAGTGGAAACTCATGCATTTACTGACATTTTAAATATATCACTTCACTTTTAACAGTCCTAATTTTCACTGAGATGCCACTTCTCTTCTTAAATAATATTTTTTAACAAAGAAAGCTGTGCAAAATGTTTGAGGCATTCATTTCATACCAAGCCTGTTTATTCAAGACAATCCAGCACTGTCTCATTACAGATTTGCTCATTAAATCTTGCATTCTTTCATATTTAAAGATACAGGTATTTGAAAAGCAGTTGAATAGAGTGGTGATCTTGGACAGAAAGCAATATAGAAAATTTGAATTGTAAAATGCTTCAAATAGAGCAAATGATTTGAAAGGGAACTTGGTAAGAAATTCTTATTTTGTGTGCTTGCAGTGTGGAAAGAGCACTGATACTTGTCCATGGTGAGATCTCTCGAGTGTTGTGGACAAGCCTTTTGATTTGGGGTTTGATTAAAGGGTCATGTGAGACAACTGCTCAGGAATGTAGTGGTGCCTACACAAAACAGGGATCCTGGGTGTTGGTTACTCCATGCTGCCTTTCTTTCCTCCCTCAGCTCCTCCCAGGCATTCCCCAGCCTAGGGCTGGGCAGGGGCTCTCAGAGGGAGATCTGGGTTTCTGTGAGCTGGGTCAAACCCAGAGCTTTGCACCTCCCAGCTCGTCTGGGAGAGCATAGAAGAGACAGATGTTGAGGAATCAGAGGTGACCTGATGTGGGCCCTGAGTCAGCAAAGAGGCTGTCTGAAAGTTATCCATAGAGACTCATTGTTCTTTCCTACTGCAAGGCCTGAGTGGGGATAAGTGAAAATCTTGCCCCAAATCATGTCCTACTGCCTTATTCTGTGTGTGTGGAGTGGCCCACATCACCTCACAAATTCAGGTCTGAGTGATCTGAATGACGGAGCAGAGGGAAGGTGGGACTAAAGGCAGAGAAGGCCGCTGGGTAGTGTCCCCTCCACCCCAACACCAGCAAAAATTTGGTTCCCTCCATCCCCAGTTCTTCCTGCACTGCACTTTCATCTGACAGCCCTGTCTCCCTGTACTGTTGCTGTCTGGAGGAGCAAGCTGGACTTTCACTGCTGTCTCCTCCACACGTTCTTCCAGGCATCCATGGCTCTTCACTGCATCCACCTCCTCCCACAGATAAGCTGGGAGATCCCTGTTCTTCCCATGGGTGGACCCAACCTTACACGTTGTTCCCCTCCCTTTACCAGGATTCACACAGGACTTGCTGTGTGCATCACCCCAGACTTGGTGCTGGATAATCATCTCCTCCCAGCAGTGCAGACTCATGTACCAAAAGCTCCATGGTTCTTCACAGAAGTACATAAAGGAGCAATTTTCACCAGGAAATGAGGAGAAACTGAGGGGATGGTCTTTAGGACCTGCCTTCCTCTGCAGCACAAAGGATACAGCTCCACAGCTATTTCAGCTGAACGTGCCTGTAGGAAAGGAGGCAGGATTTACATCTATTGCAATCATTCTGTACTAATCTGCAGGGAATATTAGAGACAAATTGTCTGACATTTAGGTTTTGAAGTAGTTCCCTAAATACCCAAAGTGTATTACTGCTAATGCTTTGATGCTAATTTGGTCTGTTGTTAATATTCCTTCTTCTCTCAGGGATAATGGTGAAATGCTACACTTCAGAGACCTGGGCTGGGATCTGTGGTTCAGCTGGTGTAAATCCACAGTTGTTTTGCCTTTTGTATGGTTAATCCAGGTTTTCACCTGTGGAACAGTACAGTTCATTGGCACACTTCTTTCTTTTGTCTTAACGGACTTGGAAAGACCAGCCAAATTCTGACTGCTGATCTGTGGTTTTTACACTCATTTGGATCCATGGGATTGGCACAGATATGTCAGAAATTAAGATTTATCACTTTCCATTTTTTTTCTGTACTTCTATAAACTATGTATTGCTTATGTTAGGTTCAGTGGATGTTAGGTCAGTATATGCTCTTAGGGGAACATGAGTCTGCCTGTATAGAAAAACTGATTAATTGGTGTCAGACAGACACCCTTTCAGTTAGTTTTGAAACAGCAATACTATAGATCAATCTGTTGTTCCAAGAAAGTGGTTAAGAGGAAACACTTCAGTATATCCTGACTCACAGCTGTCCCAAGGCACTCATCCAAGGGCATTAGCTAACTTATGATGATTGAGGAATGCCTCAAATCATCTTGCTCCAGTAAATCTTCCTCTGAAAGTGGTGACTGTAGTGTGGGGGTACCCAGGACATGGACCTGTAGCATTTCATTAGGATTAAATTGCCATCAACCAGTGCAACCATCATTTCAGCTGCCACAGACATGCAACTCTGCGGAGCTTGGCTAAAGGATCTCTTGTTTGGTTTCTCAATTTACTTCATTTGACTGGTGTCTGGGAAATGGGCACAAATTTGTTTCTGCAAAAATGAAGTTCAGCCGAATGACAAGAAATAGAAAAGATGGTCTTGGTGGAGAGCAGGGGATTAGGGCTGTTGGTAAGAGTTGTGGGGCTTTTTTCTGCTATAACTCTCCTGACCTTGACCAGGGCTCTGTCCCCCTTTAAGGTGAGGATATTGCTTCTCTAGTTTTCAGGAACGTGGTGACAATAAAATCACCTGATGTTGGGAAAGTGCTCCAAGAAGGGCAAAGAAGGAGTGCAGATAGAAAAAGCTTTGACCTGGATTTTTGCCTCAGGGACCTTGCCTTTTTGGGCTCTGAGCCTGACTGCAAACACAGAGACATTTAACTTCACCATCCACAGACATATGCTATTGTGCATTGAAAGTCAGACAATATTAATGTTCCAGAAAAGAGAACCACAGGGCAAAGTTTGCACCATTTTCCATGCTTGTTGGAAGCACTGTCACTGGAAGAAATTCATGTGCTGCCATTTTACATTCCCTCTACAGTGTTTGTCATGTGAATGAGTTATTAAGCTGTGAATGCCTCATATATTCTGTAAATTACAGAGTAGAAACATTCAGCACTACTATTTTGACCTTTTCAGCATTCTGTGATTTGCTGGGCATGCCATTCCACATCTTTTGTTTACGGCCTCACTAAAACGTAGGGATGGAGCTGAGTGGGCAAACAGTCAAAATATACGGGGCTGGGAAAGGTCAGGGTCATGCATCACAGCACTGCTGTTCAGTGGGCAGGGAAGATTAAAATCTAGACTAAGTGTTCTCATGATTTTTTCCTCCTTCACTGAAAAATAATAGAAAACTGTATTTTGTAATCTGTTCCAAAGGCAGCAATGCAGAAAATGAAGACTGATGGTATAATTTTTATTTCTTAAAATTTCAATACCGTAATGTCGTGATCTTACAGGCTGTGAAAATCAAAGCTGTCATAGTCCTTCAAAAGAAGTGAAATGGAATTCTACTCACCAAATCTTTGCTTCATTTAATCCATGTTTGATAAATGTTGCTCTTACCTTCATCCTCAATACCCTTGTGCTTGTCTCCATCCTGCAGAAACAAATAGTTTGTATTAGGTAATTGAACTTCGACCATTAGAACGAGATTGAGCTACAGTTTTCGTGTTAGATATTGCAATCCAATGAAGACCAAATGAAAGACAGTCAAAGCAAGGCTTCTCTTGAAATTAAGAGATATTTTTATTACCTACTGAAGACACATGTTACGTGACTTCCCAGAACCCCTAATCAGATGGAAAGTAAAAAATAGAGGAAGCAGTAATCTGAGGAAAGGCAGCAGAGGCACTCTGATTTCTGCCATACTTTTTTAGTTTAAAACAAGCCACGTGGTGAATGATGACTGGAACTTTCTGCTACTGAGTGGGTTTTTATTATCTGCTTATACTATATGAGAAGCTTACTAATTTTAACATTCTTGGCTCTAGTCCCATGAATAAGTGAATATAATTAGCCATGAAAACATCCAAAGAGATCTCATTGATGCACAGTCAGGTGTGCAGTTACTTCAGCTCACAGGAGCCTAAACTCTTTCTTGAGTAATGTTTTATATATACTCTAATGCAAATTTCACTGATGGTCTTGTACAGTGCATTAATTAAAAGGCCTAAGAAAATTTCATTTTATATCCAGCAGAGTTGCAAATTTAAGTGAGCTGAACATGCCACTGCTATAATGTCAGTGATGGAGTTTGTAAATGGCGCTACGTGCTTTCCTGGCCAAATGTGATGTAACCATTTGCAAACTCAAAGTGTTTTTCACATTTCTCTGATCAAACTCAGTGGATTGACTTGAGTATTTAAATACTTAGGATGCAGTAATTTTAATTTTAAAAAGGAAAACAGCTGGTGTCTTAAGTGTGCTTTTTCATTAATAGTGAGATGATTAAATATTAGTAAACACTCTATTCTCTGAATTTTGTCTTTCTTTATGAAGGAAAAGATTGTCCATGTGGGTGTTTCCTTGGATACATCCTCTAAATGCTTCTGGACATGACACGCTATTTTGAATAGCGTATTGTCAGGTCCTGAATATGCAGAGTTTGAAAAGTGAAACTGCTGTGATTGGGCAGGCTGATCAAATCAGGATTTCTGTTTCCCAATCATATTACTGTAAGCTCTTTTTAATGATTTCCTCATCTGTTTTGATGATTTTGAAATCCATTTTATAGATAATATTCTGCAGCCTGTCATTCAAATTGTTGATATTAAAAAACATTGCAGGCAGAAAACTGCTTTGCTGTAACATTTGAGCACTGCCCCAATGAAGTGAATGCATACAGAGTAGGCAGAGAATTTCATTTGTAACTGCAGTGGGTACTTGTGGTTTAGTTTTACTGGAATTCACCTGCCTTTCCTGCTTAACTCACTTTGCAAACTGAGTTGAAGAGATTGCACTGTGTGCAGTTAAGAATCTGCTTTACGGAGGATCATTGGCCAAGTGCTTTTATTTAGGACTGTGGTTTAACTTTTCTAAATATCACCTGGCATAGTGAGTGGTGTGTAGTTGTTGAATGCAGCTGTTATTCACCCTGTGGGCACAGTGCCTCTGAGAGGGGATCTCTTGCATTTGAGCAGTGATTCTGAGGCAGGCAAGCATGCTGCTTCTCTCCGTGTCAGGATTTTAAACCCATTCAGCTGGTACCTTCACAGCCTAACCTCCCTTGTGTGAAATGCCTCCTCAGTCAGAAGACTCTTAAACTTGTGATTCCAAACACCTGAATTTTTTTAGCAGCACTTGGGGGTTATCAGTCATAGTTTTGCCTGTAAAAAACGCCAGGAAATCCACAAGTGAATCACAGCACTGTAGTGTGTAACAACAGGTGTGGCTGCCTTAGGTTAGCTTTTTAAGGAGATATCAGTAAATCCTCCCTGGAAATTTGCAAGCATCTTGTTTTCTGTGCTGATTTTGTATTAGAACATTGGTTCCCACCTGTCTTGTGCAATATTCTCTGCCAGCTGTGTAGTGATGTGTTCTACTAACACTTCACCAAAACTGACCATGCAGATTCATTTTTTTCTGTGATATAAGACTCTTCTGTAACTAAATTGTAAATATTTGTGTATCTGCATCATTGGTTTTTTTTCCTCTCCTGTAGTTATTTGCCTTACAGTCTCAAAGCAGTGAAATCCCTGTCAGAGTTTCCATTGATCTGGTTTCTAAGGCCACATTAGTTAAAATTACAAGTATCTTTTGATTGAGAGAGCTTTGGCAAATTTCTGCTGCAAATAGTATTTTTGAGTTGTGATTCTGTTATCCTACATAACCGTGTAAAAAGTACATCATGATCAGAAACATCACTTTAAGCATTTAGGGAGATGTTATCAGAAGTTTGGTTTATGTCAACTTTTGTCAGCAAAAATTAGGTGACAAATGAGAGTAGTTGAGGGTCTAAATTATGAACAGAGCTGCTAAAAAAGCATTGATACATCCAGGCCCAGCCTAGTTCACTGTGTTCTGTTACAGTACAAGCCAAAGGAACTTCTATCTAGCAAGGTTATGTTCAGTCACAATAAGAAGCACCCATCATTAATGTGTTACAAATGTAGAATAATTGTTGTCTTTTGTTGTGTCAAAAAAAAGACCTGATGTGTTTGGTATGGTGTTATATGTTACTGCTACCCTGGCATGCCTTTTAAAGAAATGATGTGAACTCCCAAAATGAAGCCTGCTGCCCATGGCATCCGACTGATGACACTTCAGACACACCTAGAACTCAAGGATCAATGGGAATGATGTCTCCTGCAGGAAAGGAGTGGCCTTTCAGTGACAGTGTAGTGTTCCTGCTCTGTCATGAGCCTAATTTCCATCTGAGGAGACATTGCTCTCCTTGTGTTCCTGTTCCTTGTGGTATGAATAGGATGCATTTTGTCTAGAACTTGGGAATTTTGGAAATATTGTGAGGATGTTGCTTGCTGGGTTTTGTTGTTGTTCTTCTAATGGAAACCAGAGAAACATTTTTAAGCAGATTTTGGGGGATTTTTGACCATACAATAATGAATGATTATGAGATCAAAAATGGGCAGCAGAACAGCTGGCATGAGTAAAAACTTGTATTTTTTTTTGCTATATCTCTGATTGAAATCACCAGTTTTCAAAGCCGATGCTGACTCTGTTGAATCTAATTTAGCTCCTGCATCAACTCAGTTGAAGCATGAGTGTAACTGGGAAGGGAACCAATGTTCTCTAGCAGGATGTCACATCTGCAGTGTCAGACACGTGAGTCCCCACAAACACCTGTTTTAATAAACAGCCAATTTGCTAATTCTCAGTTATGCCCACAAATAGCATCTGTTTCTGGCCAGTTGTCTACCTGAATATAGCATCTTCTTAATCAGTGAAAGCCTCTGTTGCATAACTAGTCTGACTCATTTTCCACCCAGAGATGGGAATTACCCACTCTGCTCTCTGCCCTTAATATCCTTGAGGGAATTGGTGGAAAATAGAAAGTCTGCTGGAACAGTTCCACCCTCCCTTCCAAGCAAATAAAGCTGTCAGGGCTTTGATATGTACATAAAAATAAATGCATTTTTAGAGCTGGGTGTTATTAAAATACCACATTGGCTGAACGATAATTAGTGATGGACCAGTGGAGCACCCAGGGCATTCCCACGGTGGATGTTGCTTTAATGATGGCTTAAAACAAATTTCCAGACATTTATAGTGAGGTTGGATGCTGCTGAGAAAGAAACATAAGCACCTTCCTGACCCCTGGAAGCCAGCACCACGCTGTCAGCTGAAAGGAGCCCGGACAGCTGATCCAGCAAACCTGGCATCCCACACTTCCCCTGTGCTAAATATGAGCCTCACACTCTTGGCCCATGGACTTCAAAGGGAGCCTGGCATAAGGGCACAGGAAAGACTTACTGCTCTTCCTCAGGCAAATTTGGTATCTTTAGACTGAAATTCTGTATCTACTGATAAATTCTCTATATAAAGGCTGTGTGTACAGCCTTACAGTGCCAATAAAGGAGTAAATAAAACTATAACACTATAAAATCTCTAAATAATTTCCTGTCTTCTCCTTTGAAGGAGCCAACCTCGTGGGAGGAATTGTGGTGACAGGGCTAATTCTTTTCTCTTCCTGCCATGCCCCATTACGAACTAGAGAGATGCAGCAGAAGTGCATTCAGGTATTAAACTGTTTTATTGCTTTTCTTATTTAAACATTCCTAATGGGATTACAACAGAGACCATTGCATTTAGACAGGAATGGAGGAACTTCTGACCTGTGCCCATGCATGTAGGAGATAATATATTCTCTGCAGTTATGGCAAGTAGTAAATTGATACAAACTATCATGCAGGAGTGAGAGACCAGATAGACAAAACAACAACACAGCCAGGTTTTGGCAGTTTTAACCTTTCAGGAGCAGCAGAGCAGCTGACCATGAACCCAATACAACAGCCTGAAGCAGTACAGTGATATAGCCAGAGAGTATTGACTCTCTAACCCAGCAAAAGGGAAACCATGACTTAAACCTTGACATAAATTTTTGTAAGCCAACTTGTGCTCCTTGTTAGCAAAAGACTAAATCTTTCATCCTCCATGGTAATTCTGTCCAGCAAATTGTATTTAATGGAAAATCAGCTCAGTGAAAGCCAATCCAAACTGCTTGTGGCTTTAATTATATTTTATAGAAATCAAGTGCAGCAGAAAACAATGTGCTTCTGTGGCTCCTGATTAAAAAAAGTGATGGATTATTCACTTACAGTACATTTTCAAAAAGAAGTATTCATGCAGTACAAGTTGTCTGATTACTGAGAGATGAAGCAACCAGTCTCTTAAACCTCTCCTGTAACTGAGCAACCAGCAGTGGTGCATGTTTATGTTTTGAGTCCATAATGCACCCTGACAAGGGAGCTCACTGGATGGAGGTAGGCAGAAGTAAAATCAAAATTGAATAAAAACAACTGAAGCCCAGGGACAAAACTGCAACATTCTATTTTTATTTTTGAGACAAATGGACTCACTGGGATTTTCTGAATGTCTCTCACTGAAGTTGCATATTAAGTACCTTGAAAGCAAACGATGCAGCACAGGAGGGAGTTGGCTACTTGCTGTGCACTGAGCAGAGATTTCTCATTTCATCCATCATTCACAATGTGCTGCAGTACTTCCAGAACTACTGAACTTATCTAACATAGGGTGGAGTAAGACCAAGAGCTCCATTTGCAATGTGTGCTCTGCTCTAAACTGAATGTAATTTCTGGGTTTAATCCTATAGAATATTGTGTGGCTGTGCATTCTACTTTTTAGGATATATGGAATTATTGGCTTTCAGAAATCAAGAATTGGTTATTTATAAATCACAGGACTGACTTACGTATCAGACTCGAGGGGCGTTTTGCCTTTTGTTTCCTGTAAATGTAGATTGCACTCTACCTGTAAGTACATCATTAGAGCTGCACTTTAAGAACTGCTATCCAGCTTCTCTGTTTCCCACGGTGTATCCCATAGAGCTTATGTTAATGGATTTATGGCTTTCCCAGGTCATCCCACATCTGACTGTCCACACAACAGAGAGCAGGCTGTATAATAATTTACTCAGAGTAGCAGTAAAAAAATGCAACTAAGTCTTGCTAGCTTAATAATACTTGGACAGCCTTGGGAGCTAGGGGTGGGTGAGCTGATCTCTCAAGACCCTTCCTGGTTCAGCATCCACTGTGTTATGATTTAAGAAGCTGGAGGTTTTAAAAAGATTGAGGCTCTTGGTAAAATCCCAAGATGTTGATGAATTTGGCAGTGTACCTCTTCTGTTCACTGCTTCATTGCAGTTAATTTCAATTCCATAATCAAATTATTAAAATAGATTCCATTTGTCAGCTTCCTTAATACATTTCTGATCTTTGCTGTTGCAATGTATCAATGTGTGTGGTTGGAGAGGTGGAATCATCTGTAGTGCCCAAAATTATAGAACTGTAGAGTAGTTTGAGTTGGCAGGGACCTTTAAATGTCATCTAGTCCACCACCTCTATAAGGAGGAGGAATGTCTTCAAATAGAGCAGGTCACTCCAAGCCCCGTCCAGCCTGACCATGAGTATTTCCAGGGATGAGACCATGCTCAGGCACAGTCTGGCAGCCACAGCAGGTTCCTACACCTGGAGCAATTCCATCAGTCCCTGTAGTTTGCACTCAGTCAGTGTGTGCCCAGTGCCTGGATTGTTTAGGTTACTGACAGAGCTTTGGCTGCTTTGGTGGTTGAAGAAAGAATCTACAAATTGAGATTTTTTTGGGGGATAGGAAAAGGAACTATGAGGACTACATTCTGCATATCCCCTTTTTGTTGCCTCTTCTTTGGGATCCATGTCACAGACTGGTTTCCACCACTGATGTGAAGTATCTTTAAAAAAATCTTTGTAGAACTTGTAGCCAATTGCAGCAGAAATCATTTTATCCTTTAGTGTCTGGCTGGCTCCAGCTGTCACATCAACCTGAGCTTTGAAAATCATTATTCCATGTGGATTTTGTGCTCCCCTATTAGGACAGTATCTGTACAAACCCAAAGCACATGCAGCAAGGTTGCTTCAAGATTTATTTTACAGCAATTTCATTTTTCTGGATGCCTTGTGAGATTAAAGTCAAACTTAAAAGAATCATTTTCCAAAAGAGAAAGCAAACAATGATTTAGATAGTCCATACCCCATCATTCACCATTCAGGCTTGGAACAATGGCAGCATTATGTCACTGTCTTAAGTGTGAATGTTGCCTCTAAATTTGTATTTTCTAAATATGGAAAGGGAAGCAGCCTTTCTCTGATAAAGGCTGGTTGTCTTTGATATCACAGATAAAGGCTTTGATAGTTACTTTTTAATTGCTTTATTGCCAAAAATTTTCAATGAAGCCATAAAAGAGAAAAAAAAAGATCAGCCTAATTGCCTCAAGATGGATATGTAATGCATAAATCTCTTGTTTAATGGATCTAGTAATAGACCACCTGTTTCAGTTGCCTTTTCCCATTCAGAATATGAATGAATGATTCTCTCAGATGTCCACAAAGAGAAAACACAATAGCACCATCAAAAAATCAGTGATTTTTCTTTTTACTTTTTTTTCCTTGAGGTTTGTTCATTCTTGTTCTGTGTATCAGCCAACCTTGGTACATTTAACCTTGGGAAAATAAAACCCTTTGGTGTGATGTGTAAAGCTTCATGCATTTTTGTTTTCCAGTTGTGTTTCGAATGACAATAGAGAGCCAGTGCATTAATAAAACATTGGCAAATCCCCAGAGACTCAGGCCTGAGTTACAAGTATTCCTTCATGATGTGGTCCATGTATATTCCCCAGTATGGATACCACTCCTCCTGCCCAGTTTTGTGTCTTTTGGCATTGGTATTACTTGTCTCTGGTAGGATTTGGCTGTGTTGAGGGATTTGAGCTCCACAACCTGGGAGCTTTATGGGCTTAAATTCAACCTGGTCTGTAGAAGGGAAATCTGGTGGGAATGATTTGCCGAATGGAAGTGATAAAATCCATGTTTATCACCTATTTAAGAGCAGATGAGGGAAGGAGAAGCCATCTGTCAGCAGGTTTGCAGCTTCTGAGAGAACCTGGAAGCAGTTTCTGATGGATGTGTATCCATCAGTGTAGCCATGAAAGAGCAGGAAGGTGGATGGAATGGTGTCTCTGCAGACCATGGGTTTGCAGAGAGGAGGAAGGTGACCCATTGTGAGGTATTTCACTGATAATTGAGGGCTGGGAGAGCTGTTCCATGTGTTGTGTTTCATCCTCATTGTGGCAAGCTGGAAATCAGGCTTTATCAGCAATAAAACTTCCCCCTGAAGCACTCTATCCTTAGCAGAGGATTTATATGTCAGCTTCATCCTGAGAAGCAAAGAGGAAAAGACCAGAATCTCAGCTGTGTTCAACACAGTGCCACATGGCTTAGTCTGTGAGTTACATGTAGAGGGAGCTGGAATTGGTGATGGAGAGCTCTTGTGTCTATTAGGCTGAAGTGTGTACAAGAAGTGATTATGTTGTGTTGATTCTGTGAGTGTATCCCAGACTAACAGCACAGCCTTTTTCCAGGGGAGGTGATACAGAAAGGCAGCAGCTCATCAGCCTGTGGCTCTCCATCAGTGTCAGTTCTTCAGACTTTGCCCAGTTCAAGATGTGCTGCTGTCTGACCTCCTCCTGTGGTTTGTGGAATGAGAGCTCAGGGTGGGAGATCAGAGGGCCCGTCTGCCTCCGTCCCTCCAAAATCTGGATGTCCAGTGTTAAACTCTTGAACCTGAAGTTACATAAATGACTTGATTTTAAAACCCTTTCAAAGTCAGCTGGATATGAGCCTTGCTACATAGCCAGAATGAAATTTCTAGTTTGTAATTGTCAGTTATGTGTGAATGTGCCTTTATGTACAAGTACACTCTGTAGAGAACCAGTACATGAGAGAAAATAGCCTAGTTCAGGCTAAAATGTGTTATTTCTAATAACTGGCCAAGACAGAATGTGTTCAAGATGCAGACCCCAGAGTCCTGGAGATTGTCATGCTCCAGAACAAAACAGAGCTCGTATACCATAGGGCTCCCACCCCAAAATCTCTCCTGAACCTCCAGTTTTGTTTGCTGCAGGATAACTTGTAGTAGTGGAGAATCTGGGAGATACACCTACATGGGCAAGGTATGATTTAATAAGTTTCATGATTTTAAAAAATTGAAATAGTTATGCCAGCACACTCCCTGCTGTATAGTTATGCTAATATAAAGGTATCTGATACTTCAAAATACTTTCTTGTTCTAAGTGTTGAATGTCTGTGCCTGTACATGCAGATTCTGAGGTAACAGATAGTTTTAATGAACCCCTTTGATATTCTGAGTTTACACAAAACAAATATCAGATTATGCTTACTTTTTATGCACCAGCTCTCCTTCTGGTTTTATTTCTCTATAAATAAAGAGCTAAGCTCTAGTTACATATGTCTAAATGTCTGAAAAGAGGGATTTGATTCCAGAAGCTGTTGTTGTAATGCAGTTAGCTCTGATTTTTCTGCTAGAAAATTCCATTTGGAATCATGTTAAGGTAGGAGAGTAAAATAGACTGTGAAAGTTAGCTGTTTCTGGTGTTCAGAAGAGCCTGCTTTTTTCATCCATTCTCTATTTTATGAAGTAATAAGTCTAAACCCAAAGTTTTATTTAGCTATTCCCAAGGAAATGGAGGTGCGTAGTCTGATTCTGCCTCTTACCAGAGAAAAGTAATATATAAAGCTTGTGGTTTGCCTAGGAGCCTGCAAAGCCTTATTCTGTTGAGTAAATCTCAAGTTTGTTCTGTACTACCTGAAAGATGAGCTCATAAATAGCTGTACCAGGAATGGACATGTTCATTTTACCTGATGGTTTTACCATCATCTGCAACTTCAGACACTGAGATACCCTGATAAAATGAAAACAGATGCTCATAGGTTTTTTATCTGTTCTTTCCCTGTTTAGTTCCCTGAATTTTAATTGTTACATTTTAGGCTGTGGCTTTTTTTAACATAGTGTAGTGTATGTGTATTCCATGTGTCTGGAGGCAATGTGCTTTTCCCCAACTTCTTAGAGGTAAGGAGCCAAATTTTCAAAGGTATTGCAAATTACCAGGGAAATAATAAATCTGGACATGGTGTTTTATCCAGGGCTGCTAATGACCCAATTTATTTGCTTCAAGTGAACTTTCCCTAAGGCAAGTTATGCTTTTCCAGCTAGTCCTCTCCTGCTTCCCAATGGTCCCATCTGTGTCAGAAAATGATGGAAATGTAGCAGAGCCATTGCCTTAATCAAACATCTTGTCCCTTTGCCTGCAATATGCTGTCACTGGGCATTCAGACAAAAGGGCTATTTCATTATCACCAAGTTGTTGTTATTAAGAATAAATTAGAGCAATTATGCATTATGTAGACCCAGAACATCCTACACCATTGCTGTATTCACCATGAATTGTATGATTCAATGGAATTCTAAGGAAGAGCCAGTTAGTGATGAGGATGAAATACAATAAAAAGCAGAGCAGAGATTGAAGGGTGGGAAAAAAGAAATGTCCGAAAGACAGGAGGAGAGAAACAGAAAGCTAGAGAAAGTTACCACCTATCAGCAAGAAGAAAAGCAACATGAAAAGATTCTGGTAGAGAAGAAAGAATCTTTTTAAAACGAAAAAAGAAAAGAAAAAGTGTGAGACTTAAGTGTCTCTACCTGGCATCCAGCCTCAGGAGAGCTGTTCTAAAATTGAGGTATGTTAACAGGATACATCACTTCTCCTGGCCATTTGCTCAGATGTATGTTTTATTAAAGTCTGAATAATTTCCTCACATTCTATTCAAACACTGGCTTCTATGCTTTCCCCTCCCTGAACCCTGGCAGGATTGCTTGGACACTGACAGAGATCCTGACTCTACTTTTGTTGCATGTTTATGGTTAAGTGTGTGTGACTTTCAGTTAATCTGTGCTGGCTGTATGTGAAGGGATAAATCTGTACATCCACATGGATCTTCAGGACTACACAACTGTGCCAAAAGCAGAGCAGCAAGTGTGTGTGATGGATTATGTAACTCTTCCAAAGGAGCACAGATTCTGTCTCCAGTTCTTCACCCTGAATCATGCAATATTGGAGTTATCATTAATTATTGCCAGTGAAGTTGAGCATATGGGCTTAAAAGAGTTCTAAATGGTTTTGTTTTCTCTTTTATTGTTACCCATCTGATACATACAACCAGGCAGCATAAGGCACTTGATTCTCCTCACCAATCCCTTGTGTACAATATTGAAAGAATTCAAAGCAGTGCATATTTTAGCTGTCCTTTAGAGATGAATTACTGCTGTTTATGCTTCATGCAGACACTTGGAAAGACATTTCTGCATATATATAATATTTTGCTTGCAAGTAAGTCTTTAAAGCCACAGTTACATGAGATTTAAATCTAAATTATTCTGCATTTTTTAAATCTGTGATGAGTTTTTAATTAGCTAACAACAGTAAATCTGAAGTGACTGAGGGAAATATTATGTTTTAACCATTTCAAAATCATATTTTAAGTGGAGAAAAAAGTCAAGATTCAGAGAAATGTCCTTCTAAGCAGATGTCTCCACAACCCTGTAAACAATTTGTGTAAGAGTTCAAGTGTTCTTCTCACCCTTATTTAGACTGAGATTTCAGTGTTGAAACTGATATATTGGTTCTGTAGAAGGGAAATATAAAGCTGGTACTAATGGAATAAACATTTTATTTCACTGTCTGTGTATCCATATGGACAACTGAGCCACAGAATTTCGCTTTTGGGCAGAGTAGGTCAGCATTCATCCCTGTCTCACATGCATATATTCATCTCTATGTGCTGTGCCTTGGGAAGTTCTGCATTCATATATTGCAGCTCTGCAATAAAGTTAACAACTGTCCTTTTTTCCCCCCTCATTTTCTTAAGTGCAGTGATTAAGGAAACGGTGTGGATAAATCATAAAAAATATCTTCTGTCCCTCTGCCTTGATAGGGAAAGTCACTGCAAAGCCTTTTTTTCTTATGTACAGTGTTGTGTTATCTGCGTCTTTCCTTACTGTAATCTCTTTTTCTGTGTCACTTATTAAAAATTCTGACTTTCAAACAGCTACATAAATTTCTTTAAACATCTCCTGACTCAATAAAAAAGCCAGGAAGGGATTAAATTGAACACTCAAGCTTCATTCCATCGTCTCACAAAAGTGTTCAGATAAACTATGAAATAAATCTTTCTGTCCTGTCAGGTCATTTCAATAGCTCTGATATTATTTATGGCCTCATCTATATAATCCTCACTCAGAAGTAATCGGAAAGTTCCCCTCAGTCAGCTTGCGTGATCTTTAGAAGTGGAAGGTGCAAATGCTTCTGCTTAACTTCAGCTCAGATAAGAGACAGGGATCACAGTAGTAGGAGTGCATGGTTATTCTCAAACAATATTCATGTTCAATGAAATGAAGAATTCTGGAGGTGCTTCACCCCATTTGAGTTCTGCAGTAACGCAGCTGGAAGTGAGCTGGGCTGCATGAGCTCTTCTAGAAAAGGATTCTGATTTCCATTGTAATCGTGGTGCTGTGGGAAAAGATGCCCATTGGGAATTGTGTGGCTTCCAGTTTGCTTTGAGCTGTGAGATTTCAAAGGGCTTGAGGAAAGGGAGAGTGTATTTGGTTGGCTTTTGCTGTGTGAGCAAGTTTTTTTCTGGGAGAGGCATAATTCCAGAGCAGCTGAGAATCCAGAGGACAGTGTAAGGGGAAGGAGAACAGCTTTGGAAATCTGGCCTGTTTGTTTTTGACCTTTACTGTTCATGCTTCCTAACCCAGACTTGGTTTTAATCAGAGTCTGTTGTTTGATTGTCACCCTATAGGTGACATCCATCCACACACCCCAGGGGCAGCTTGTGCCAAAATCAGCTGCTGACTTCCCCATCCCCTCATCGGAGGCAGTGCTGGGCCAGGACACAACTCTCAGCTGCAAAGGGGGCTTTAAAAGTAAATGTCTGGCTATAGAGGAACCTTTGGAAAACTATTAGCATGGGATTTGTGCCACAGCACATTTGTGCACAGCACATACCAAAAAAAGGAGAGAAGTTTGCAAGCATCATTGGGCTCTGCTCTGAGTGCTCTCCCTTTCCCTTCAAGGAGGCTTGGAACAGCTCCTGGTGGAAGAAACTGATTTGGATTTATTGATAGTCTTGAAAGGCTTGAGAAACATGGTTTAGAGAATAAGACTATTACTCCTTAAATTGTGTATACTAAGATTATCTGAATTTATAAATACAGACGTCAGATTTTTTCAGTCTCCCATTACATAACTTGGCGTCACTGAGTTCAATACTTCAGCAGCACAAAAATAATCATTGTCATAAAAATAAAGCTTTGCTACAGGTAATGTTTGGAAAATAGATATGTTCTTCTTCGCTGGACTAGTGAATACTCATACTTACAGCAAATATTCTCCTCCATGCCTAAGAGAATTATTATGGGCTGCTGCATGAAAGACTTTCATTTCATGTTTTTAAATGTAGATGTCGTTCCTGCGAATGCTTTAAAAATTGAATCTCATCACATCTGTTTCATGTGGTTTAGAACACTGTTAGGCAGCTTTTCTGCAGGTGTTTGCTGATTTTTCTTTTGTTTCAGTTGTCCCAGTTTGATTCTATCTGAAAATCTTTTGGTTTGATGTCATCTTGTACACTGTGTTGCTGTTGTGGCTTTGACTGGCTGAGATGCCATGGTGCCTAACCCTATTAAGCTCCATAAAAGCAGCAGTTAGAATTCCTCAGCATAATCTCAGCCCCTAACTCTTTTCTAAGCCATTTACAAACAGACATAATATCATTTGCCATGTATATTACACTCAAGCAGATCATGAAAGAGAGATATCTTTTGTATGTTGCAATTCAAACTGCAGTTCTAAGTTATTTTTCTGGACAGTGATGGGAAGGTGGTGTTGAACCTATGGAGTGTTTATGTGCTTCTGTTTAGTGGGTTTGGTAACACAGATTCATGAGAGGGATCTTGGGCAGTTGCTCGGTGATACCCTAGCTTGCACCATTCTAATTTAAACAGTGTAGTTCCCTGCTTTGCCATGTAGTAAATCAGATCCTGCCACTGTTACTCTGGCAGAATCCCACAGTATTATGCTTAAAAAGATCATGCACATACCAAAAAACCCAAATGGGTTTGGGGTGAATATATAGCTCTGTGGAAGAGCCTGCCAGCTGTTAGTGATTTTGAGGGCATTGCCTGCATGACATGTTTCTCACTGAGCACCTCTCTACTTTCATGCCCTGGCTGAAGAACAGTCCCTTTGATAACAGTGGGGCTCAGGTCACCCCTCAGGTTATGACAACACAAGATAGAATTTTGTACTACAAATAAAAGTCTCAACCTTTATTTCAAAACTAAGTGGGAGCTTTGAGTATACCCAGCTGCCATCCCTCATTTAACTTCTTCTCCCATTTACTTCACAGTGACTGTTAATTACATAGCTCCTGTTCCCTTCTCTGGCATCTGTTTTCCAGTGTTTCACATGAAAGTGGTAGATAATACAGTTGGTGTGTGTTGATGTGGCACAGCCTGGTTTTTGGTAGCAGGGTGGGCCATGGAAGTGGCTTCTGTCAGAAGCTGCTGGAAGCTTCCACTATGTCCAACAGAGCCAGTCTCTGGTGGCTCTGGAGATGGACACGCTGCTGGCCCAATTAGAGAGGTTGGTAACCCCTCTGTGATGACATATTTAAGAAGAAAATCAAAACAGAGCATTTTAATGGAACTAGGACATAACTGCTACACTGCAGTCATGCCCTTGCTGCCGAGGGTGGTATGGTAGAGTTGAGATTCCTGCTGAGGACCTGGCCCTCATCTCTGACTTGGTACAGCTGGATCCACAGACAATGGAATTCCTTGGAAAAGGGAATAGATTTCTGAGAATGTCTTTGAGCCATCTGAAATTTCTAACAATGGCTTCTTGGAAAAGGCACAAAAAGACCATGTGAATGTAGAAGTGCAGCCAGCTCAAAGGATAATTATGCCGGTGGTTTGGCTACTATGCTTTATTAGCCTGAAGGATCCAGGGAGACTGATGAATGCTGAATGACTTTCAAGGAATCAACTATATCAATCACTAGCTACTGACACCACTGATATTCCAGCTAGGTGATGTGCCAAGCAGCAATCAGTTTTGGCTATAATGAGAAAAGACAAAAGCAAACTACTGATGTGTCACTTTGATCTTATTTCAATAAGGTGCAAAATCCTTGCAGATTGGACCCACCATAATGCTTGTAGGTACTTATATTAGTGTGAAATTTATGGAAGTCATCAGTACCATTAGTTGAGAAAGCAAGAGGTGTCTGACTTGATTCAGAAAATAAATTTGTGCATCATAAATCCAACCTTTTGAGATAGACGCTTGAGCTATCCTCTTGTGTAAAACCTCTGCCTTCTCCTACTTCTGTTCTTCTCATGGCTTTGTGGAGTGGATAGGTCTTGATTTTGGTTTTCTGGTGGTGGTTATAACTGGCACACCAAAGACCTGGGTTCCAACATCCCAACGTACAAACTCATTAGTGGAAATTTATAGGGTGTACTAGTTTGAAAGCAAGCCAGTAGAAGATTCCAAGTCAGAACTACAATTTAATAGGAAAATTAAAATAAAGGCAATGATACACAGGCTTAAACTGACAGAGTCAGAGTAAAACCTGACACGCTGTTGGTCAGGGTGGTGGTAGCAGTCTGTTTTAATGGTGGCTGCAGTCCTGTTGAAGTGATGGATGTGGTTCTGTCAGAGTGGTGATCCTGTAGATCTGATCCTTCTCCAGTGGTGGTTCTTAAGCCCTTGTCCTCTGGGAATCCAGTGGTAGGTGCTGCCCATGGTGTTCCAAAACTCACATTATTCACAGGCAGGAATACTTGGTTCCTCTCAGAGTGGGGCATCTGAAATGGGACACTGTAATTCTGTGAGTCATGCTATGAGACCCTGGTGCTCCACCAGTGATCATGGCCCCCTGGAGTGAGTTATCAGGGCTGAATTTGGAGAAGATAAAGAACCCTGTCCCGCCTGATTTAACAGCTTATGAAGATGCTAATAGAATATGTGCTTTTGGTTATATCTCACATTGTAACCTAAGGCAGGGCAAGCAGATCTGTGGCAGATTGTGAAAACAAACAACCTGAGTTTGGAGACTGCCTTAGCCACAGCAGATGCTTGAGTAAGTATATTTTAGACTGAATAGATATTACTGAGTTTTTGTGTCAAAGATAATTAGAAATATTAATGCACTGCAGAAAACTGGCATCATATTTCACTGTATTCCTTGCACCAAAATAGATTCCCTTCAACATTAAAGTGCTAATCTCAGAGGTATTTGTTATTTCCAAAGAATTAATGATCATTTAGTCTGCTAACAGCCCAAGGCAAAGCAGAAGGGTTTAGCATTATGCCAAGTGGTAGCTTCTTGTAGGGAGGACTGCTTTCAAAGAATTAGCATTATGCAAAATGCTTTCAGGATGTGCCAATCAGCTCAGTGGTTTGTGGCACTAATAGTCTGCTTGTTTTTCAAATCATTTACCCATTGTAAATTGGTAGATTTAGATGCTGCAAGTTACATTTACAAATCTAATCACTACTTATAGATGAACCAGTAATTATCTAACCAGCAAGTTTATGAGTTTACTCTCAATCAAAAAACCCCAGGGCTGTGTGTGGTAGATGTTGGAAAACATGCCTGAGGACTGAGTCCTGTAGATAAATTGAACCTCTTGGGTAGATTTTTTGGAAAGCTGATCTAAATTAGAGTCCACTGTAATCAGCATTTTTGCTTTCACAGAGAGCAGAAGTTACTCTTGTGCATCTTTGTGAGTAGTGGCAGGACTGTTGCAGAGCACATTGATGTGATTTATTCAGACAGAACTCTGAAAGCATAGAAGTGTTTAGAAATTTCATTTTGAAACCCCTCCAAGCCACAGAGATGGATTATTTCCATATATTGCAGCATCACTGGGAACACTGTAGCTGGAGAATACCTTCAGTCCTTGAAAGTTTAAGACAAAAACACTGTTCAGAAATACTGTGGCTGCCTGATCTAGAGCCCTATTTCTACCCACAGAGCACCAGCTCAGTTCACATTCACATGAATAAAAAGTTATATCACTTATTATCTGCCTCATCTCAAAACTGCAAATGGAATATTGCTTGTGCTGTCAGGTAACAGTTCAAAGTGTGACCTACCCAACTCAGAACTATTTCTTTGTGTCTGCTGAAGCCCAGAACTCTGTGACTCCTGCAGCCCAGATTCACATTTTGTTAATGGAAATGAAAATCTCTTCATCATTTCCTCTCATGTTCTGTAGTTTGGGTTTCTTGAGGTTTTTTTCTGGTCTCCACAAATGTGGTGCAGGTTGTTGGTGTAAAATCAATGCCATGAACACATCTGCACTGATAGTGAAGATGACATATCATACATTCATAGCAGTCCAAGTTGAAGTCCACTTTTGGTATTTGCAAACCAGGACAAATTCATTACTTTAAATTTGTTAAACTTGTTTATGACCTGTGAGGGCAAAAGAACCATTTTTACAGAACATGGCTCATTTCCTCAGCTCTCAGCCTTGGGAGCAAAAGTATATCCTGGCTCATTTGACAGGACAAGGACTGTCTAGCATGACCTGTCAGTGATTAATAGGCTCCCATTCCCCCACAACAGGGCTGGAATGAGTCCTGGACTGTTTTTTTCCATGTGTGACTGAACATGAAATCATGTACTTTTGTTACTTTACTGTAACTTTCCAGCTGTAGGATATTTGTCTGAGGCTTTGTGGGTCCTCACTTTCACCACATGGTGCTAGAATGTGATAATACACTTTGTTTTAGAAGCAGAGCTCATACTGTTGCTTTACCATGGTGGTTGTGTATCCTCCACTATAAAACTTTGGTTTAATTTGAATTTGGGTAAAATACAACCTTTGAACTCAAATTTCCCATTCTGGGGGAATATGCCTTCAGCAATTAATTAAAATTCAATCAACTCACATGTATGTGAGACCAATGCAAAAATCAAACATTTTGTTTAACTAGGACTTTGTAAACAAAAACTTGATAGCTTGGAGAGGAAGGTTAACACAGATTTCAGGAATGTGTTCTTTGGAATTGCTGAAAATACCCGTGTAATTTGACCAAATGACAAACCTTCACAGTGCAGGTGAACATCCAGCCTCTCACAGGTGTTGTTTGTTGTCATTATTTGGGGCTTTCCTCCATGGACACACACTTGGATCCAGCTGGCCAGGCAGAGGCAGGCTGTGCTCTGGGGCACAGACAGCTCTGCTTCTTCCAGGTCATGTAGGGACTGGACAGAGAACAGGTTTAAACCTTTGCTTTCTTGCTGTCTATAGAAAAGCTTTCATCCCATCATCTGACCTATGGAGAGGACAGAGAACAGCCTGTGTGAGCTGACATTGCTCTCACCATGGGCCTGCTGTCTGGAGCCAGAGATCCCTCCTTTGAAGACTTGGGGGTCCCAGATAAAGGCAAACTTGGGGATGTTGGTATCTTTGCCAGTGTGAATTTACCAAATCCCACAAGTGTCTGGGATGTTTCTGGAGTGCTGACTAAATGGAGCATTCCTGGTGACCATGTAAAAAAATTTTTTGTGATGAGGAAGTGGGGCTTGTCTTTGTTAAAAGGAAGTTAAATCAGCTTAAAAATACCCTTGAAGTGGAAAAGGGCCAAAAGCCAAAAAATGTTTAAAATTGTATTGAGGGCAGACAGCCTTGTATTTATATAGTTGAACAAATTCCACAGCTACACAGTAGTTGTTAATCCTGAGCTGGATTATCTGGTTTTTCAAAAGCACTCCTCCTGTGGCTGCTGCTCACAGCTGCACCCTGAGCCTGGCCCTGCTCCAGCACTGGCATCACCTCTGCTGCCCCACAAACACCCCCAGGGCAGGAGGGAGCCCAGGCAGCAGCTGGCATGGCATGGCATGGCATGGCATGGCATGGTCCCTCCTCCCTTCTGGGAAATGCTGATCCTTACCCTGGGTTGGAGCTGCCTGTGAACTCCAGTCTGGTATTTGCTATGCAGTTTTACTTCCTCCAGCTTTTTAAACTGAAACAGGTTTCAAAATAGTTAAATATCAATTCAGTGGTTTGTATTTCAAAACCTTTTTCCATTGCTATGGTAAGAGCTGATGTCTTCATCATAATATTAATCTCAGATATTTCCTGTGTGCAAATGCATCATTTAATTTAAATGTCTGAGACTTCATTTAGAAGCAGTAGAATTTTATATGGCATCAGTCTTTCCTGCATTCTTACCTTTGAAATATTAGTTGAATCCCATGTGAGCAATTTTTTTTTCTCTCATCTTGTTTTTCTGATTTCAAGTCAGGTAATAATCACTTTTGTGTTTTGTCTTTTCTTAAGTGGGTACTTTTCATTTGAATGAAGCTGGGATGTGTAGGAAGGACTGTTTATTATTGCACCATACCTATTTTGCATTGTTACAGAGAATCCTGCCTCCATTGTTCAAGGGAATAACAATATCAGCATGAAGCAAAATGAGAAATTGAATTAAAAAAGAAAATAGCTGTAGACATCCAGAAGCTGATTCAGCTCATGTATCAGAAGCCAACACTACTACACTGCTCAGCAGTAACTGGTTTTAGCTAATGGTAATAAAAGGAAACACAAGACTTGTCAAGTGGGCAAAAGAATTACAGACTGTTACAGGAGAAACAGACTGAGAGGGATGAGATATTCAATGCAAATACAGTTGTTGTAGGAGTATTAATATCCCTGATTTGTCAGTGGAAACCAGAGAGTCTTCAGATTTGCACAGGTGCTTTTTAAAAATCCTTTTATAAGGTGTTTGCATGGACTGCAATAGCACCTCCCCTGCAAACTATTTTTTATTTATTGCAATTTAATAATGTATGACAATGTCATAAAGCAGAGCAACTCAACGGGGTGAGAGGTCAGGTCCCACATCTCCCCACCCAGCTGAAATGGGCTCTGGGGCTGCAGGGCCTCAATGTTATATTTCACCAAGCAGGAGTGAGCCCAACACTGTCACTGTGTCACCAGGCAGAGCTGCTGAGCTCTGTGATAGCTCTGAGCAGTCACCGAATGCAGAAAGGAGCAGGAGCAGAGAGAGCAGTGCTGGTGGTGATCAGTGCTCACACACCTCAGGGCACTGAGGGCCACCTTCCCCCTGCACCCAAAAAGCTTCCAAGTCAAGGCCTTTCTGAATGTTTTTGCTATAGATAAACCCAGTGTTAGAGAACTACAGAATAATTCTGCTATTAAGTTCATTTGGTTTGTGTTGAAATGTTGAAAAATATTTGGAGCAAGATTTAGTTTTTGCTCCTTTATAAGCAACTTTTAGTGAGAACTAAGTAATCTCCTAATTATGGTATTTGTGCATGTGTATGTAGATTTGCACAGTGGTGACATCTGCTATTGCCTAATCAGCTTCTAAAGAATAACAACAATAATCACAGGAAATGGATTTGGGAAATCTGTACTTTAATTAAATCTGCTAAGTGTCAAGTTTTGTTATAGAACTACTTACTGACTGTAGGTTTTGTCTTATTCTCACAAAAAAGTTAATTATAACCTGGTGCAGAATTATACCCTGAATTTGTTTTACTCTGCTCAGACCTATTGACTGAGGAAGTGCTTTCATTCTGCTCAAAAAGCAAACATATATTTTACTGAGATTCTTAAGCCTTCCTGTTGGAGTCTGTTGCTGCTCTTCACCCACTGTCTCAGTCACATTGTAAAGCTCCGGGGGAAACCTAGTGTAAAGCTGTTTATTATTATGTTTTCCTTCTGAGGCAGAATTATATTACTACTCTTTTTAAAGAGGGCATCTCTGTGTTAAACTGATATTCTCAATATTTAGTAGTCCCACAGTGAGTTGGGATCTGTGAGAACTGCCATGGTGCAAAATAACTGTTCCAGTGCTTGCAGTGTCCTGAGAACCTCTCACAGGGCTGGGATGCCATGTGCAGGGGACAGCACACACATGGGGACACAGGCAGAGGAGCTGCTGCCTTCTCCATTTTCTTGGAGAGACACAGAATTTTTTGATATAAAGCACAACTGAACTCTACATCTGTTCTTCTTGAGCTCCTATGCTTTGGAACAACGCCTCCCCAGTTCTTGGTATTACTGTGTGATGCTGCCTCTTCTACACTGGAGGAAGTTGAGCTTAAAAGCCTTGTTTTTAAAAATATTTTCTGGACAGGCCTGACACTGGTGTCACCTAGCTCATTTGTCCCCAGGCGTTAAATCTGTGCAGCAGGCAAAAAAAAAAAAAAAAAAAAAAAAATCAGAGTCTTTCTGAACTATAAATGTAACCAGCAAATAGATAAGAGTTCAGTGTCCTATAATAGGATGTCTTTTCGCTGACTAGCAGAAAGGGAGTGACTCAGCCTGACTGTGTACACACACTGAAATAGACTTTTTCAAGTTTGGAGACAAAGGCCTTTACATGCATTTATAAAATTGCATTTTAAATGCTTGTGAATGAGTTAATCACACAGCCATCTGATAAGACATGAACAGGCTCCCTATTTTTTACACTATTAGGTCATCCCAAGAGAATCACAAAACAAAATAGACACAGATGTGTCATCCAAGGGTGACTAATAAAATCTAGTTGAAAACAGTGCAATTAGGAAAATAGTGCAAGTAGGAAATTTTCAAGCCAGTTTCACAGCTCTGTGCCCTTCATCTTTCCTGCCAGAGCCTGCTCTTCAGGAAGATGATAGAAAAAGTTCCCCTTGGCTTTCACAGGTCCAGGCAGGTCTCTGCTTTCTCCCTGCTTCTGTTCTCTCCCTCCTTGGGGCTGCCTCCAGCTCTGCAGTAGCATTTTGAGCATCTGAGCCTCAGAGTCTTTTCACTTTCACATGAAGATTGTACTTTCCCATGAGCTCGCTGAAGTGGAGATTTGGGAGAGATTGGATGGCACTTAAAATCTGGGGAAGAAGAGAAATGGCACAACTGGCACAGTCATAAATGTGTATCTCAGTAACAAGAGCAAGCTCAGAGCTGTACCCTTTCTATACCCTTGCAGAGGGAACATTCTGTAAAGTACAACACAGAAGGATCCTTCTCACTTGCAGACTTTCATCTTACCCTGAACTCCAGCGATGAGGAGTTTTTGATAAGCTGAGATCACTGTCTAGGTACTTGTAACTTACTAAATGGGCTTTCAATTACAAGCTCAGAGAGCGAGAGAGAGGTGTCAAAAGAACCATGATCTTTATAGTTTTCCTGCAGTTTTAATTGTGAATGGCACCTAATCTCTAGCAGGCAGCTGTGAGATGCAGTCCTGGGAAAGGGAAAAGCCCCTAGACAGCTGAGAATTAAAAAGAAACACTCAACTGACTTGATTACTGGTGTAATCTTTGAGGTGTCTTTGCAGTCCTAAGAACCTTGTTTTACAGCTGTCAGCTTTAAAGAATGAATGTCATCTTTCCTGAGCCTCTTTTTCTAGTGGTGGCAGTTGTCTGGGGAGATAAAAACTACACAGACTGACACAGCTGCTGATATGAAGAGGCTTTCAATGGCTCTCTTACCACTGCTGTAATAAAATGAAGAAGTACTGAGTCCAGGATATCTTGTAGCAGATTTCTAGTGAGTAAAAAAGCTTCCCAGAGTAAGTCAGGCAAGTTCTAAAAGTTTTTACAGCTTAAAAGATGTTGGTGGAGGAAGAGGTGACTGGTTGGTTGCTGCACTGCAGTATGTTTTTGTACTAGTGGAAGCCTTGAACTGGGTCTGCTTGTTCTGAAAATGTGATGAATACTGTTGTGGAAAAGCTTACTGGTTCTAATGTGAAAATATTGGGTACTTCCACTGCGGAGCACTTTTATGTGTTCATTGTAACATCTCCAGAGGGACTCCCTGACGGGAAAGTGCTTCCCTGCTCAGCAAAGGTTGTTTGTATTTATTTAGTTTCTCTCCTCAAAGTGATTTAAAACTGGGCAGACTAAGTTGCTTGAATTGAAAGGAGTAACTGGTATTTTACTCAGTGCTGGGGTGTGTCAGCCACATGGTGTTTGGCAATAAACATTACTGATTCAGACATCTGTGGGAAAAATCAATGGAACACCAAGTATTAATTCACTCAGGTTCTTTAACAAATGTACCCTGGGGTTGTTCAATATGCTCTGGTTTGCTATGATGATCTTAGAATTAGGCTGGCCCAAATCTTTTGAGTGATATTAATAGCACTGCATTAACATTGTGTGCACAATCAGGGGTTGCTTAATTTAAACTCATGTCAGTATAACGTAAATGAATTCTTACCATGGTGACTGATGGCACTCCATAATTCCAGTTAGTCCACATACTGTGTCACTGCTTTGCAAATTGGGGATTCTGGGATATTGAGTTTTTCTGCTGCCAAAATTTACCTCAAAAACATTGAGATTCACTGTAGTTAAGCATCCTTCCTGGCTTTTTCTTATTTTCTAACATCTTTTCTACTTTTTGGAAGTCAGATTTAATTTTTACTTTTCAAAAGATGATTATGAATTCTTATTCTTGCCAGAAATGTAAAAGTAATGAGTTCAGGTCTTAAACATTTGTTCTCCTGTCAAAAAACAGCTCCTCTAAAATCATTCCCCCTAGAGAAAAATATGAATAATCTTAAAGAAGAAATCTGTAGGTGGAAGAGAGCTGCTAAATAAGTAGTCCTAAGAAAGAGAAACAGTGAGCTGCAGCCTTCAACAGCTAGAAAAAGTATATCTTATATAGACACTAACTGTGGTTTGCTATTCAAAGAGCTGGAGGGAGAAGAGAGCTAAGGCTACAGAAAAATTATTTCCTCGGAGAGAGAGTCTGCAGGATACAGTGTGTTGCTAGAGTTTAAGGGAAAACTGAAAAAGCTCATGTTTGATTCAGAAGTTGCTGAAAAGAAGAAAAAGAACAGCTTTGGATGTCAGGTTTTTTCAAGAACTCATATGTTAATATCCTGCTTTCTTGGGAATAAGGCACTGACCCCTTCCTGACAGACTGTGATGGGCTTGATCTGATCCTAAGGGCATTTAAATAAACCCTTTCCTTAGTTTTACCCAGAGCAGGACCATGTCTCAAAGCCAGAGCAGTCAAGTCATTCTGCATTTGCTTTCCTTGGCTGGAGAAGAGCTCCAATCCAGTTTAACCCAGTTATTCTGTTGGGCCAGGCTGTGCTGTTCTGATGGCTCCAGGTGTGTTCCAAGCAGGGCATGTCAGGGCTGGGGAGGGGCAGTCAGGCTGGGCAGTGCTCCAGCAAGAACAGGAGTTCAGGTGCTGTGTGGGATTTTCTGCATGAACCTGGTGCCTTAGCAGAGGACAGAGCCCCAGTGACACTGGTATATAATTAGAGAAGTGGCTCAGAAGTGCCTCAGGACACTAATGACAAATCCCATAATTGCTGAATTCGTCCTCCCAGTTGACCAGTAAGGCAGTTTGAGGTGGTGCATTACAACTAGCCCACCAAAAACCAGGCTATAAGTAAGAGAAAAACATCTTGCAAAATGCCACAGACAATAAAACCATTATTTCAAAAGCAAAAAGAGGTTGGGAGTTGATGTGTTCACTCGGAAACTAAGCCAGAGAGGATTTTCATGTTCAAATAAAAATAAATAAAAAATAGCAGAACATTTTAAAGAAGCTTATTTCTGTAATAATGCAAAATGTTAAGCACAGATCTACAAGCACAAATAAAAATTCAAGTCACAAAATGGGTAGAGACATTATACCAGCAACATTAAATAGATGAAATGGCAGCAGTCAATTTAATAAATAGTTTGCCTTTGCTACCTCTGAAGCCAAAGAAGTCATACTGCTTTAGGAACATGTTCAAAAATAATTCAGAGAAATATCTGCTCTGCCTTCCTGCCACTGCCAAAATCACCATCTGAGGTCACAGCACCAAACCTCTTTTCCCTGTTGCCCTGGCCGTTGCACACATGGCAAAATTAGGCTTTTCAAGGGCAGCAAAAATGATGAGGAAAATGTGATGGCAGCAACCAGGGAATTCATCCTGCTGAAATCAATGGCTGTTTGAATTATAGTTGCTAAATTTATCTGCCTACTCCAGGAATTTCTGAAACTTGCTTTCTTTAGTCCAGCTTCTTTTTAACCATCTGGATGCTGGTTTGCCACACTATTTCCTCCAGAGGAAAAATAAATACCCATCATTGCTAGGGGTGGTGGAAACACTAATCATTTTGTAGCTCTGTGGGGACATCTGTTGTTGCATCACTCAGTCTGTGAGTTAGTGCCAGCAAAAGCTCAGGTCAAATCTCCTTGTTCTGTTCTGGTAAAACCAGCTTGGAATGCTAGTTTTGATTATCACCTATTGTCAAACAAATCCTTTCTTTTTTTCCTTCACACTCAATTACCTGGAAATCATATCTTTGTGTGAGTTTAGAGGGACCACAGACAAGGGCACTAAGGAGGGATGAGGAGCTGAGTGCTGGTGGTGTGTGTGACACATTGGGCAATCTGTAAATGCTTTGCTCAAATGACAGAGTCAGTAAAACTTGAAATATTAGGGCTCAGTTTGGCAAAGGTTGTGCTGAAGCCAATTGATGAATGCTTGAGCCTATGCTTATATCCCCTGGTAGGCAACAAATCTGAGTCTTATGAGTTTTGTACTTTTGCAAATGGAGCTGGAGAGCTCATTTGGAGGCTCAAAAATAAAAACACCTCCCTTTTCAGCCAGGGCTTTGAGACACCATTTTATACTGGAAAACCTCTCCTTTGTAAATCCATTTGTGTGAAAATAAGCAAACTTGGATATTTTTATTATAATTTTTGCAATTTCACTAGAAGCCCGTGTTTTTAAATAGCCTCCTGCTTTTCAAAAGCTCATATGCCAAGGGTTTGTTTGACAGAGGTAATCTGCTGGTGCCTGCAGTACCTTGTATTGAAGGACACTCTCTCCATTTAGAGGGCTCCTGTTTGATGTAGAGTGCTCTTCATTTTATTTAAGTAAATGATAGCTTTGGCTTCTGTAACAAAAGGCTAATTCTGCTCTGCTTGAGGGAGAGAGGAAGATATGGAAGACATCTTAAATCAGTGCAAAGCACCATTGATCTCTGTCTGGTCATCTGATTCAGTTGTCCCAGAAGTCAGTGAGGACCAAGACCACAAGGGTTTATGGATCAGGAGCAGGGAGCAGCCTGGAATAGAGGAATTCTTCACTGTCACTCTCAGTGCTGTGATGGCAAGTGTGCTGTGAGACACCAAGCCCTGTCAGGTCCTGTGCTGGTGTCCTCAGTGGCAGCCTTGCTATGCACATAAGGTGTGAGGGATTTCCATCTGGCCCCTGCTGTTGTTCTGCCAGAGCCTGTGCATCACTGAAATCCAGCTGGGGGCTGGCATGAGAGGTGCTAAGCTTTGTTCAGGCTCTTCACCCAGGGGAATAAAAGCACTTGTCAGTGATTTCATGGCAGAGCACAGGCTGCAGAAATCCTGGGATGGGGAAGCATCCCACACCCTGTTACTGCAAGAACTCTGCTTGCCAGCAGCTGATGTGGGCATAGTAGGCAGAGAAAGGTCTAAGGCATGTCTGAGCAGCTTTTACACATAACAATATGGCAAAATGAGTAAGCAAATTTTTTTCAGCTTATTTTACAATTCTGGTTGGAGTTAGGTTGGTTTGGTGGGGTGGGTTTTTTTGTTTATTTGTTTGAGTGTTTTCCACATGGAGCTAATTCAAGTGAAATAAACTAACACCTTTGGATACATGACCAGGGCTAGGACATTAGAACATGTTTTATGTTGCAAAGACAATGCTGTTTCATTTAAGCTCTTTTCTCCTTTTGCAGTGCCTCTTTTAAAAGGAGTGGATGTTTTCTGTTTCAAAGCCTGTTCCAAATTTTCCTGATTTTTTTCTCTTATGTAAAATCATCTCTAAGTCCATAAGAGTTTCATTGGAGAAATTAAAATTGTTCAAGAGAGGTAATTTAAGGACATCCCTACCCATTTACAAAAGCAAAATGGATATGAGTTTAAAGGGTTCCCAATGCAGTGAGGTGCTACATAATGCATACACAGACACAACTTTTGGTTTTGGATATTTTATTGTGTTTGCCCCAGGCTGGCTACTCATGTATCCTGAAGAGCTGAAGCAGGTGTTCCCAATAGAATTGGTTTTAGGATTCCCTTCTGTTCTGCAGTGACATGCTGTGGATTTTGCCCACACTTGCCAGTAACGTGTCTGTTGCTGATTGATATTGGAGGCAATCTAGAGTAACACTGCAACTCATCTGGCCAGCTAAAAGTGAACTGAGCAGCTTTGGGAAGCCCCTGAAGTGCTCCTAAGAGGAGCTAGATCCACTCCAGAGAACAGTGTGAAATTTCCAATGAGAAATTATGGGAAATACCACCAGCGGGGAGCTAACAATACTAAATGATCTATCCTATCCTTCACAACATAATATTAAAAGTTTACTAATATAACCTATCCCCTCAGCAGCAGTGATGGCAGACATTTTCATGTCTAGGTATTGCTGCACTGTTAGCAGCATATTTGTCACTAGAAATAATGGACCCCCTTTGCTGTACTGCAGTGTTTGATAATTAAAGGAAACTATTACATCTGTTTGACACTTGCAAAAGGTCCATGTATGCGGATAAGTTTATTTACTTTAGGGTAAGAAAAAAAAGGAAGATAATTGCATATTAAAGCCTATCCTGGCTCTCTCAGACTGCACCTGAGAACTTGTGCCTGTGCAATACTTGCTCTCCAAAGGCATCCCCCAGCTGAAAAGTAAAGAAATGCAGAACTCAATGTACTGCTTGGCTCAGCATTCAAAAGCAGTGCCTTGTTTCCCAAATGAATTGGTCTGGCTTCTGTTCCCAGCCATCAGTTCTTTTGTAATTTCTCTCTGCTGGACGAGAGAGACTCTAAGTACCCAGTGTTTTCTCCACAGGAAAGTGCTTACAGTGTATAAACCAGTCACTTGTCAATCTTCTGGTTTATAAACTAAATGTGTCTTGAGATTTCTGTAGTCTCACTATATGGAATTGTTCATATCGTCCATGTAGGTTTTGGGGCTGCTTTCTGTATTTTTTCCAGTTTTTTTTTCTAAGACAAGACATGAACACACTGTGTTCTAACCCAAGGTCTCACAAGTGCTGTCTACACTTCCCTGCTTCTCGTTGCCCTCTGGTATTCAAATTTAAGGAATAAGTTTCCATTTTCATACAGCTGTGATAATACTGGGAGCTGTTAGGTGTGTTTAGATATCTTTGTAATGTAATGTAGATCCTTTCTGGTATCACAGAAGCATTCCTCTTCCTGCAAATAGGTTTGCATTTCTTATTTCTCAACTCCTTGCACTTGGCTAATTAAAATTTAACTGGGCATAGCTTCCCAATAATCCCCATCATTTTAATTGGCTTGTCCTCCTCCTGACGGGTAATTCAACCACAACTTGTCACCTGCAAATGTGTCAGTACACGATCTTGTCTTTGCTTGCAGGTCATTGATGAAAACAGCAGCTTAAATATTGCTTTTGGCAAGCCCTCCTATGGAGCACCCACACCTCAGGCTCAGTCCTGGCTGACAGCTTTCATGCCCATAGCTGACGTCTCTTCCCTGTGATTTGTACAGCTCTGTCTGCATGTTGTAAACCATTAGAGAGCTCTTTCATAGCCAGGCTTTGCTCTTGGCTTTTGCATTTTACTGAAACAGAGGAAATAGTGGAAGTCCAGATCTTCAGAGCCTCGTATCTAGGGGCAGAGGTTCTTCACAGTGACATGAATAGACAGACCTGTCTCATGGTTTTTGAAGATCTCTTATATTCCTGTTGCAGGAGAATGAGTGGGTGACAGGTGAGTCAAAGCAGCTCACCAAACCTGCCATAACATGACTGCTTGCCTAGCAAAAGTTACAAATTAAAGAGTTTTGTTTCTCAGCTGGGCTGTTAATCTCATTATTATATTCACTTGTCAGAGCATGTTAATATAACCAAGTGAAAAATGCTCCTAGACACATCCTATTGAATATTTAAAATGAATAATTAAATGTGGCTTTCAAGACATCTAAAATAAGTGATGCTAAATCATGGTGATCTTTAAGGGTTGGTTACCTTATATGTGTTCTGAGAGTCCCCCTAAGTATAAATCATAGAAAATTCAGTTAGAAGTCAATTGAGTAATGAAAAAAATATTAGCATCCTCTTTTAAATCTCCTTTTTTTTTTGTTGGTATTCCTTTTTGTTAGGGGTATTCCTTAAGGATTTAAATGGAGTGGTAATTCTGCACATGAAAAATATGAGCTGAAAATTTGGTCAAGAGAACTATGCAGACAAGAAGAAATTCAGAGATTGAAAACATTGTTGATAAGACTGTGTTGTGTTTCTGTGCTGTGTCCCTGCAGATTTTAGTCCCTGAAGTTAGTAGGAACTTTGTAGCTGTGTTCTCTAAGTGCTCACACTTAGCACACCCACCCCTGCTCATCCATATGGTCATTTATTTTTCACCATAAATATTCTGTTTTAAATCTTTTTAGATAGCAAGATCCAGGTGTTTAACAACTTCTAAAGCCATCAGTAAAGCAAAATACCCAAATGTCCAAAGGCTCACTGGATACTAATTTGTTGTAGTCAGTGAGTCCAGTCCTTGAAGTTTCCGTTCCCTTTGCCTCCAGCTGAGCAGCACCAGGCCAGGTCTCGTGTGCCTCATGAATTTCAGTGGGGCCACTGCCATGGGTGTCACAAGGCTGTGACAGAAAGTGTGCAGCACTCGCGTTCTGAGACACTGAAAAAACGTTCCTTCCTCCAGTGGAATAATTCAAACCTCTGCATCTTCTCTCTGATGCAGGGGGAGGTAAATAACGCCACATTCAGTGCCATTTGTCTGTGTGGCAGGGTTGCTGAGCCTTTGCCTGGGCAGGCTCCCTGCTTTGGAGCAGCACAGAGCTGAGGCATCTGCTGAGCCAGCCTGGGGCTCTGGCAGAGCACAGTCCCTGAGTGAAGGGCCTGGGGAAGGCCAGGGTGGACACAGTGAGTGCTTCTGCTGCAGGCAAGGCAGATTTTGGGAAGATTGATGCAGAAGTAGAGCTCGTAAGCCTATCTGGCTGTAAATGATTCTGTTCCACAACAATCCAGGCTTCAGAAGAGCTTCCATCACTCTATCTTGCTTTTATCCATTAGGCCATGAGATGCATTGATCATCTTTCTGTGCTTTACTTGTGTCCTTTCCTCAGTGGAAAACTGAAATTGCTAGTATTAGTGTATTGTGACTTTCCTAGATAAAACATACAAACACACATATATTTAGATATTTGTATTATTTATTGCTGTCTTTCACAGGCAGAGCCATTTGAGATAAATCCTTTACCACTAATTTAATCCACAATTCTACACTGGTGGTCATTTTGGCAATTGTAACTCTCATGGTTGTGTTTCCCTTCCTCTGCACACTGAGTATCAGTGTGTACCCACATAATCTATTGTACCTCTGTTTATGCAGGTACCTCAGCACAACGTAGTGTCTGTACAAAAAAAGTTATAAATTAAAGGAAACATCAACCCTTTACTGCAGCTGCATTTTCCAGGAAAGTAAATGCAGTGAAATAAATGGTTAATGAAGGATTTCTTCTAATTGGCAAGATGGTTGTGGGAATATTCATTATAATTTCATTGAAAGTTGCATGTCCAGCTTCCATTTTGGGGTACCCAGGTCCTCCTTTCATTCCATTTGATGTATTTGGTAATCAGCCATTAATTAAAATGTCATGGCTTCCCAGCAATAACACAGCAGTGGTTTGGTGCTTCCCACTCATGCAGGAAATGTGCGAGATGGATCGGCCAAGTGTTTGGTTCAGGTCAGTGCTGGCCTGTGCTCACCCTCCCAGCATGAATAACTCAGGCACCCCAGGACTGTGACGGGAGCTTTTCTGGGCAGTGCCTGCACAGATGGAGAGCAGGGAGCACGCAGGAGATCTGTGCCAAGCCTGGGACTTGGCTGCCAAATCTCATGCAAAGTTGGGCTGTGCAGCTGAAATAGAGACATGAATTATAGTCTTTTAATGTTCATTAAAACTTTTGGTGCTTATAGTCCTGCTGAGATGAAAAATTCCAGAGCAAATAGAAATCCCTAGGAACTCAACATGTTTTCTACAAAGGTCGCCTTCAATCTCTGGTTTTTATACTTGCCTTCCTTCCCAAAAATTAATTGTCACATGTGTGATGGCTTCAGGCTTCAGACTGTGTAGGAAATTGAGACTGAGTCTTTAAGTGTAAACAAAATCCTTATGTCAGGAACAAACCTAGAATTATTTCTACTCATTCCACTTCATAGTGCTACAGCAGTTTTTAGTAGGTACAGGGTAGTTTGACAGATTGTGATAAAAAATAAAAATGAACAAATTACTATTTATACTGTAAAACTGACTAAATAAAAAACCCAGAGCATTGTCCTAATCTGACTTTCAATATAGAAATCCTCTGTCCTTTAAGCCTCTTTTTGGGGAGATTCTGGCTGGGAACAGAGCTCTGCTTTTACAGGAAAAGGAACAATCCTCCCCAGGCAGGGGCAGGGGGCAGTGAGGGATGCAGGAGGACACTTGTGGACTGGTGGCTGGCAGAAGGGGCAAAGCTCTCAAGAAGCTGGTGCTCCATGGAAAAGCCTCCAATTTGTTGTGAGAAATTTTTTGTTATCTGTTTTCTACCTTTGGGCTGTTGATTGCACAACATAAAACACACACTGTTTTGCCCAAGGCAGGATTCCAGCACTCAGCAGTTTGGGGTGAAATCCAGACAGTTTATTCCTTTAAGCTGAGTTCCTCAACTTTAAGATATTTAGATAGATTGGCCTTGGAGAACATTTAGACCCCAGTGGTGGTGGTCTGATCTAATGCAGATAGATCCAGAAGCAGAATAAGTGATAAAGTTGTGGAGTTTGTGCAGCTTCACAAAATGTGCCCTCTGGTAGGTTTGTGGTGCAGAGGGAAAGTCTGATTTTCATTTTATTGATATTGCTTCAGGTTAAGCAACTTCTTTTGGTAGATAGTGATGGGGAAAGTTACCCAGAGAACAATTCTTTAAATATACCAGAAAGTTTTCCAAGTAAATCACTAAATTTCTTTAAGTGTGATGCATAACCAGGAGGAACAATAATTTCCCAGTTTGATTTGGGGACTCAGATGCACTGGAGATCATCTTCTGTGGCAGAGCTGCTTGTCCCTTTTAGTGGCTTACAAAGCTGTGTAGCCCTTTGGGCCACTGAAATGTGCTGGATTAAGAGAACGTTTTGTTTTACACATAAAACCACTTTGGAAATGTGTACCATGTGTGGTGTTCAGGGATGACTTCAATCCCTTGCTTTTTCTTTATTTGTTGCATATGTTATATGGCAGCAAGTGTAATTTGAAATTGGCTCTGCCTTTTCATCTAAAACGAATGAGGATTTCTTGGCTGCTAATGCTGGCATCATTGTACTTCTTCACAACTTGTACTAAACACATTGCTGCAAAGTTTTTCCTAAGAGGTAATGTGAGGTTTGGATTTGTTTTTGAAGTCCACACACTGCTTTTCTATTGTGCTTTTGAGCCATCTTTTTTCTGTGATTCAAGACTCAATTCAACAGGAATGCTTCCCACCAAAGCAACAGAAATGAACAATTATCTAACTACTGTGAGAAATATTTTACAGAGGCTTGTATGTTCCAAATAGACATTTCAATCCTCATGGAAATATACCCAGTTGAGTTCCATTTTCAGAAAATACTACAGTTTTTTACGCAAAATAAGCTATTCTTTTGTTTAGCTGCTCTGCAGAATTCTTTGGCAGGGAACAATTCTGTGTTCTGCAGGGATACTACAAATTGAAGCTTCAGGCCAGATTTTGAAGTACTTTGTGTTTACATTTTATAGAGGGAATGTGTTGACTTTGTGTTTTGACAGTATATTAGAAGACCCTCAGATACAGGAGATTGCAGTGAAATTTCCTCAAAATGAAAGTTGCAATTTTCTGCTTCAGATTGTATTACATTTCATAGTGAAAATACACATAACAGCTTTTTCTGATGCTAATTCTACTGGAATTCACCACTGAGACATTATTACAAATTATTCTTACAAATGTTTTATCAACTGCCTCTCTGCCCATACTAGCCAGCAGAAGAAGCCATTGCGCATAGCTAGGTCTGCTAGGAAAAAACCCTGGTGTTTTGGTGTTTCTATAGTTTATATCAGTCTCTCTAATTTGCCAACAGGATCTGCCAATGGATCATGACACAACTTCCTTGGCTCATGAGCGAGAATCAGAGTTCTGTTGGTCTCAGGGAGAGGTTTGGGGTTGGTGCTGGGCCACTGAGGCCTCCAGTGCTGGAGGTAAAGCCAAGGTGGGACCGAACAGCCCATGCAGCTCACAGCCTTTATTGTCAAAGAGGAGCTGCTGACAAGTGGAAGTTGTATCCCAGGCTGGAAAATGTGCTGGAAAACCACAGGCTTGCCCCCTGCTCTGTCTCTCTCCTACCAGGGTAGCAGCATCTGCCTGGTGGCCAGGCAAACATTTAGGGAATGTACCCTCCTAAACTGCAGGGACTTGTGGATTTCAGGAGGATAGTCATGATTCTGGCCACAGCAAGGTATTAAATATGTTTCTGCAGTGATAACTTTGTGCCCTTCTGAAATCGATAGCTGATTTCCTGTGGGATTCAATGTGACAAACAGAAACATCCAGGAGCATTTAAATATACAAATATTTGCCTATGTGCAAAGTGTAAATTGTTTGTTCTAAAGAAGTTCCATTTGTCATTACCTTAGGCTAAACCAAATTGCAGAGGAGAGTAATTTATTACAAACATGATGTTTTGTGGCAGTTAAATCCATTTACTAGCAAATATGGAAGGCAAAATTCTGTAATTGCAAATGTCTTGGCATGGAAAATATTAAGAGAAAAACCAGTAAGGGCTGAGTAGTACTTGTTGTGAATAAATATGCATGATCAGATAATGAATGAAGTTAAATTATTGGGATGTCTCTAATTTAATCTCATCTTCCAGTAAAAAAAATACCTAACTATAACTTCAACTACCAGAAAAAACTACTTTATACTGAGAAAAGGCAGTTAATACTCATTTAAACTGTGTTCAGATTAAAAGACACTTCCCTTATTATTTTTAATTCCTTCATACATTTGGAATGATATTGCTTTCATGGCCTTGTTATAATTAGCAGTAGTGATTTCTTGTTAATGACCTGCAAAGATGTATAATTCATCTGATAAGCTGACAGCCTGACTCATTAACAAGGTTTGACCAGAATCTGAAGCCCTCTGCAAAAGATTTTCTCCTATGACACTACAAAATGTTCTCTGGGGTACCATATATAAATATATCAATGTTAATGGTTTCTGCAAAGCGGTTACAAAATCTCTCTGCTGAGACGTTTTTCTGTAACATTCATATAGAATAGAGATTGTTACCTAGAAATCCTATTTTGCACCACATTTATGCTGTGATTAAAACTGTGCTGACACCACTGATATTTATAAATCCCTGGCAATCAATAGCATTACTTCTACGTGGTTTGCAAAAAATATCTGAAAACAGAGAGCAAACACCAGGCCACCCAGCATGAAGAAGCCTCTGGATCTCTCCACTGGTGGAAAACACACATTTGAAAAAAAGTTTGCCTATTTTCAACAAAAGCTGTACTATCAGCTTTTAGGGCCTGATTAGTCAGTCCCCCAGAGAGTCATAATTTCTTGCACTTCAGTGAAATTTGGATCTGGCCCTGGCCCTTCTTGGCTGCACAGTGTTACCTAATGTCTCTCTTTTGAATTTTCTGCACCCATGTAATTAACTGGAGAATTAGTTTCTGCATTTCTAGAAAGTGTCTTTTACATGGCATTAGGACAGGTTCAGTAATGTTCAGAAATACACCCTGTAAAGTTACAGCTGCTGTGTGGATTTATTACTATACATGGCACTTTGCTGTGGAAAAGGCAAAGTCACTGCCCAAGGCAGTTTTCAATCCAGCATGATGTGATCTTCTGCAGAAGGTGTGGGAATTCTGTGTGGTCCAGATTCAGCACACACACTTTGCCTCTCAGACTTGCTGTGAAAATGAGACTTTTTTTATTGTTTGTCAAGCCATTTGAAACAAGAGGGATTAACCCAATAGAAAAGAAGAGGAAATTGCAAACTGTCATCAGTGTAGTGTTTGAGTGATGTGAAGTAAATAAAGCCTGGGACCATGCAGTGACCAAAGGTGAAATACTGAATGGTTCTTCTTTACGTGGGCAGCATTCTGCCTGTGCAGTGTATGAGGGAGTGGCTCTCAGGAACAAACCCCTTGTGTCTGTGTCTCTGGGCTGCTGGTGCTGCAGAGGCACAAGGAGGCTGCAGTAGGGCTGCAGGTAATTCCAGCTCTCAAGCACTTGGCATCACACCCTTTGTTGTTGTTTTTGTGGTGCTTCCTGTGACTGTGTTTAGGATGTGTTGTAGGAACCACCTCAAAACTTGTCCATAATGTAACAAGAGCAAATCACAAGAGGTGTTGTCCAAATACATAAGAAGATGCTGATCAAAACAAGAATTGACCAAATAATTTTTTTTCAAGGTTAGTAGTCAAAGCAAAAGATAAAGGGAGCTAATTTCATCTCAGATTCAGTGACTGCATTTTTGGAGGTTTGTGGTGAAGAGGAAAGGAAACCCTTAGAAAGCTTTGTTCCACAGACAGCCATGTTAAAGCCTAAATGACAGGTCTCATTTTGGTCACTAAAATGTTGGTACACAGGGAGGGAAGGAAGGAAGGCAGTCAGCAAACAAGAATGTCACGGAAGTGGCTCTGGGGAGAATGTGGGGGTGCTGGCATGACGTCCTTGGTGAGGCAGCCAGAATGGATGAGTGCAGCTCCAGGATCATGTGTCCATAAAGGCCACAGAGACCCCTGGGAGCATCCATGGCTCACTCCCACATTGATTTGCAGGGTGAATGATGATGTTCCTACTCAGGTGCATTCTCTGCTTTTTGTTAAAAAATACTTTCTTCTACAGAATTCCCATAAAAACAAAGTTTGTTTTATTTAGATTTCAAATGATGACTAACTGGTACACTCAGGTGGATTTTATGAGTAGTTTCAGCTTTATTTTTCCTTTGGGGAAAATTCATCCATCTTCACCTGCAGTTCAAGGAAAAATTTTCTCTCTGGCATAAGGGAGGAGCTCTCATCTTTCTTACCCTGCTTTCTTTCCTTCTCACTGTTGTTTTGCTTTATATCTGTCTGTTATCCCATTGTGATACAGAAGAAAACTGTAAAATTCCCTATTGATGTAATCTCTCATTTTTTATTTCTGGAAGAGAAGCTTTTTGACAGACTTTTGATGGTGGCACATTCCTTCCCTTGTTAAAACAGTGACAGACACTTTTAGCTGCTCAGTTTGCTTTCTCCAGTGAGGAGCTTTCTCACCACAAGAAGAAATAATGATACTGCTGCAGCTTGGGGCTGTGCTATTGGCAGAGTGTCTATGCAAACACCCTCAAGAGCTGATGTTGTACTTTACCCCAGTCCAGACAGTTGCAGTGTAGCCCCTGTGCAGAAATAATGTGATCACTGCAGTAGTGCAGGTCTTACTGTGCTGTGTCACCCAGTGTCTGGCACAGGAGGCTCCATGTGGTAAGAGAACTTTTTGCAGTGAGACATAGCTCAAGGCCTCTGCTTAGCAGGACTTTAAAGCATGCAAGTACTTAATTGATGTTGACACTTAAATTTTCACTCTGGTAAGCAGGGACTTGAGGAGAAGCTGTTCTAGTATGGAACAAAAATAATGTGAAACCCTGAGGGCGAGAGAATATATAAGAGAATGTATAAGCTAAAGCATTTGCAACTTTCAAGGCATTTCTTTTTGGTTTTTTATTGGTTTTGGCCCTAGGAGTGTTTTTGGCCCTGCAGAAGAATATTTGAGCTTTTAGACTGAATAGAACTCTGACTTTGTGCAAATTGGGTGCCATCATTGCTGTCTGATGGTGGGAAGGCTTTAAGACACAACATCATTCAAGAATTTTACTCCTTAGAGTAGACATAATAAATTGCCTGCATGTCAAGGAAGAAAATGGGGAGCAGCACCTGGGCCAGCACAGGCTCTCCACAGGTGCCCCCTGAGTGCAGCAGTGTCCTGTGTCAGGGCTGTGGGGCTGGGTCCCAGCACTGGCAGCCTGCAGAGAGCAGGGGTTTTGTGGGAGCTGCTCTGTCCTGGCTGCCCTGGCTCTGCTGCTGCAAACAACGTTCAGATTGACTCCAACAGGAGCAGTGCTGCTGCTGGAGCAGAGAGGCAGCAAACCTGTCTGTCACTGGTGATTTCCAGCAGGTAGAGTGTGCTCTTAAAGCATCACCAGGTTATCAGAATATACAGTGGGATAGATGAACTTCCCCTTAGGACAGGGGACAGTATGATGGATGAGAGACTCGCACTGACAGCTACCAGGACACTTCTTGGATAAATATGTCATTTATCTTCTCACAAAGCACATTTCTATTCTAGGGTATCAGCTGTGTCAGTGTTAGGAATAGTCCCAAATCCAGGCAGTAAAATCTCTGAGGGACAGGCAGGCTTTGGTGCTGGCATGGTTTCCACCTTCAGCTGCACCCACCTATTTGGTGAGTTATTGTTATTGCATTTGTAGGTAACTGTTCAGACAGTTTTTAACCAATGAAGCACATTTGCTTTGTGACAGCTTTAGCAGCCTGATTGCACACAATGTGTTCAGGCCATAGGGAAGAGCAGCTCCTCCTCTTCTCCCCCATCACTCACACGTGTCCCTCGTGCCTCTGGCCCTGCTCAGAGCAGGAAGCAGCAGGAGAAGCGTGGGGAACAGCCCTCCCTCTCCTTGTCCATGGCTCCTTGGGTTCTCCTCCAGAAGGACAGGGCAGGCACTTGGTGTGGCCGAGATCCCACCAAGGGACACTGTGTCCATCCCAACTATTCCTTCAGAGAGATGGGTTTTTCTAGAGCACTGCTGTCTGTTCAGGCAGGTCACAGCCCTTGGCTTTAAAGCTGCATTTACAGAGGATGAGGCCCGAGGAGTTTTTACCCAGCCCTGGGTTCACACTGAGCCAGAGCTCAGGCAGCTCGGGCTCAGCACTGTGGGAATTCAGCAGCCCCATCAGGCTAACAATGCCATTGGCTTATCCCATTTACTGAGTCCAGGAGAGATTAACTGTGTAATAGCACACAACTCCAGGGGTGCCTGTCTTGCAGAAGGCTCCAGGTATCCACTTTACAAAATACAGGAAAAATATAAAACAAAATATAATATTCTTTCAGGCAGCAAAACTGGTATCAAAGATCGCTGGATTTAAGCTTTGGAGAAAGTATGGCTCTTATTCTCTGTCCAAAGAATTACAGTCTAATAAATTTTAGCACAATTAAACAGATGATAACAAGGGAAATTAATATGTAAATAAACTTTAGGCCACAAGGATAAGTTTATTTCTGTCTTGTCACAAACTGACTTTTGTGCATGATAAGACCAGAAATATCTTGGTCATTATTATGCATCTATTATGTAAACAGGGAGAATGGCCATCATCAAAACTAATTTCATTTTTGTGCTGGCAGATTGGCATTTCTGTGCAATTGATTCATTTTATCATCTGAGACTGTGACCACTGTGCCTCTAGACACTCTCATGGACAGGCTCAGCATGGCAGGAGGGCTTGGGGCAGAGGCTGTGAAATGTGACTCAACCTGCAGCTCAGAAAGTCCTTACAATGCTGATTGCTGAAAGGATGAAGTGTGTTTCAGGGGAAGGGTGGTTGTTTTCCTTTGGCATTCATCCCAGTCACTGCCAAAGATAGGAGGCTAGACGAACTTCTGGCCTGATCCACTATGGCTGTTTTTATGTTACAAGGATATGGTTTAATTATTCAAGAGCCAAGAAGAAAGTCTTTAGAATGGTATGGCATCAGTGAAAAATGGTATTGGACTCAGGCAACTGCACAGGTTTTGACTGAGTGTTGCTGATTTAATAAGCAGTTGAGACTTGATGGACTTCACTGTCACTCCAAATGCATTTTCAAAGTGTGGCTTTAATTTTTGGAGTAAGATCTCTCCCGGCTGAGAGCTGTGTGCCACATCATTTGTTAGCAAAGTGCCAGGTGTACTGGTAAGTACATCTGTGAGGAAGTTGATGTGGAAGTGAAAGATGGCAACAACTTATAAAAGCATTAATGAGTTGGAAACAGGTCAGCAATAGAGTCTTGGCTCGTTAAAGATGTCCTCTTGGTTCAGAATAACTGTCAGAGTAAGTTGGGCTGACATTCTCAGTGCCACAGACTGAGATGAACTGCAGAATTAGAAATTAATCACAGTGTGTCCACTACCTTCTGCTCCTAGGAGGATGGGGAAATTTTTAGCATTACTGGCAAAAATGGTGCTTTAATGATTTCATAACCTTTTGAAATGTAACCCACCCCATTAAGAATTGCTTCATCATTGTGAAATTATATTGGGCTAGACCCTCAGAGAGTAAGTCCCAGAGAATTGTCTATATACAGTGAATGAGGATCTGTCCCATTAATCTTATTGCTCTACTAAGAAAGCAGTCACATCATCTAGACCTTCCTTCAGGCCAAAGCTGCCAAGAGAACTCAGAAAAAAAGGCCAATTTACAGATAAGGAGGTTTACAGTCAAGCCTGAGGATCATTTTTCTATTTGTTTGCTTCTCCTCTTAACCTAAAAGTAATTTAAGGAATTTCATGTTTGGTATTTTGAATAACTTTTCTTCTGCAGATAGATAGCTAAAATGGCCTTTCCCTAATTCTGTTTAGTGACCCCTACATTTAAGGGTAATATGTTTTGTTCCTACCTCTAAAACAGGAAAAAAAAAAGCAAACAATGTGTGCAGAGTCATGAGAAAGAAGATTTCATTAGATGTGGGAAATTCTGAAGATGATGAAAAATGTGCTAAGATTAGATTTGGACAACTGCACTTCAGTAGTCAAGTCTGCAGAAAACGAAACAAACCTGAGCAACTAAGAAACTCTTTGGGGGAACAAAAAACACCACAAATTTTTTTTCTAGAAGTCTTCATAAGTCCCTTTGGTTTTGTTGTTTCCTCTAAATTAGTATATAGGTCATCTTGCTTTATTGTGGTGGAGTATGTCAAATAGATGGTTGGGAGAAATTTTCACTAGTCATGCAAGCTCTTATTAATTTGGGAATTTTTTATGCAAGTAATTCCATCAGCATTAGTCTGTAACTCTCAGAGTGTCAAGAGACAGTTTGTTAGTCCACCTGGTTTCATCTTGTGTGCATTATGGGCAATGAAAGTTTCAATCACTGTTTGTACTGAGCCCAGTACAGTGTGTTTTAAAAGATTATGTAGTTCAGGGAGACAACTTGCCTTGATCTCAAGGTGTGGAGAGCTGGAGAATTCACTGTTTCTCAGAGTCATCTCTTCAAATTGCTGTTTAGATTTACTGTTTCAAACTGGTATTTTGTTTGCAATTAAAACTTTTCTGGGTACCCCTTTCAGCTCTTTAAATGCTGCTCCTGCTGTGCTAAATCTTCCACTTTCTTGTCTTTCTTCCCAGTGAAATCCTTGTACACTGTACTGTAGGCACCTTCCAATTCTCTTACCAACAACCTGAACATACAAGTCCTTGAATTCTTCCTCTGTCCTCTCCCTGGCCCTCTTAAGGTGTTCTGCCTGTTGCCTTTCTCAGCTGGTGTCAAGCCCAACATCTCGAGACTCAGTGGCTGTAACAGAATTAGCTGTGTAATTAAGGAAATTTTCACAGAATCGTGACCAAAGCTGGTAAATCTTGGATTTGGCCAAGTAGGTATAATTCCACGAGCTGTGAATCCCTGTTGGATGGGATGGGAGCTGGACTGTGCCTCTGCATGGGTGTAGCATTAGGAGAAGTGTGGTTCAGCACTGGATGCTGCCAAGTGGTTCAGCTGAATGTGCTGCAGTCAGCCAGTCTGCATTTGGCATACAAAGAAACTGCACACAACTTGCTAAAATGTAATCACTGAGTCACATCATTGACTGCTCAATCTCTAGGAAAGTTAACTTGTTCGGAACAGGGTAGATCACATCAGCAGGATTCTTTCTTATTTATTCCCAGGTGCTGCTAATGCCTTCTGCTCCTCGTGCTAAAGAAATTGTGGGCAGTGCTGTGGGAGCTGCTTTGATGTCATTTCACATTGCTTTTACACACACATCAAAAATGCAAAAGCACAGCTTGTTTACTATTGCTTGACAAAGGGACAAGTACACTTAAATCAAAGAACTTGCCAATACCAACATCTGAGCGTGTAGGCTTCATTATTAGACAGTTCTTTGGGGGCTTTAAAACATGGTGCCATGTAACAAAATCCTCAGACACCACAAATAAGGCTATTCCCCTTACTACACTTGGCAGGAATCTGTTAAATGAGAAGCTTTTCCTTTGGCAGCTGTGCCAGGAGGAATAAAATGCAATGGAAAGGGTGTGCCAGTATTTACTGACTGCACAGCTACACTCACAGGCAGAGTTACAAAGTCATTTCTTGTCATGCCTCCTGTGACAGTCAGGCTCCTGCTCAGTGTTCTAATTTCCTTGATGTCCTCTTCCCAGTGTGTGATGTTCCTTTGAAACATCACTATTTATTCAGTTGACAGTTGCAATGTCAATGACAAGGAAAAATAATAACTGTGTGTTATAAAAATAAGTTAGAAGAGAAAAAGTCAAAGTCCTTGTTGAGTTTTGAATTGTCATCTCTCTGTTCTGCTCCAGGAAGGCTTTCTCCATCTGATGACCCCCAGAATGACTTTGTATATTCAGGTCATGTACATAAGTTCATCTTCTGTTCTTCAACATTAATGCTTTTCTGACAAATCAGCAAGGAAATGGGAAGACACTGTAGCCTGCAAGGCAGCAGTGGTATTTTTGCTTCAGTCACTTGATTTGACATTTCTTTTTCAGAGAATCTGTCCGAAAAAACCATCCCCTCTCCTCCCCTTAGCCTCTTTTGACTCCAATCAGAGATTCCCACCTGTATTTCTGCTTGCTTTCTTTGATACTTCTCAAGCATCATCCGGAAAGTGAGAATGGGCCTAATGGAGGAGGTTCTTGTCTTTGATTCTGCTTTGGATCTGAAAGGCAATAAAGAAAATTTTCTAAATCCCCTCTTATCTCTGTCACTTCAAGCCCCTCTCAAACAAGCAGTGCAGAGCACTTGCAATTAAACCCAGGCAGAATTTCTGATGACCTTCAATGTCCACAGGCATTCACTCTCCTGCAAACCTCCTCCAGACTGATCAGATTAAAACTGAAGTACCTACATGGTAGGGGGAGAGGAAATGAGGGGACTGAGCAGCTGTGACACAACTGTAATTAATCATAGGACACCTTTCATCTTTCTCTTCACTCTTAGGACCTGTGGAGTTTTAACAACCAAAATGAGTGCAGGGGGCTCCAAACATAGCTGAGAGTTTTGTGTACCAGGTTTCTGTTCACCTGCAGCTAGACAGTCATTATCTGCTTTCAAAACCCTGGCAGCTTAGCTAGCTCATGAATCTCTTTTTTGAGGAGAAGAAAGGGAAATCAAGCTGCATTTTCTGGGTTCTTAAATCCTTCTTTTCAAAGTAGCGGCAGTTTTGACAGAGAAAAGCAGTTACTATGTAGCAGGTAGCCAGAAAGAAATACAGATAATTTCATGGACAGCTTTGTGCTTACTCAAACCCTTCCTACCAGGGAAGCAACAGAAGTTTAAAATGACATTTGTAAATGATGTGACAAAACAACCATTTTCTTTCCTGTGGGTGGTGATAGGGTTCTGATTACAAAGCTCAGTTCTGAAGGCACAAACACAATTGAATGAGAAATGCTGTGCTTTCCTTGACTTCTTTGTACTTCAGAATAATTAGTTCAGGACACTAACACAAACATATTTAATATTATTTTGTCTTTTAGAATAACAACAATGCAGACTTCTCTTTTTCTTTTGTCCCCTAGTGACTGAGTAGCTCAGTTTTCTTAATAAGTTGTCTCCTGGAGCCCTTGTTAAGAAAAGAAGCTGCTGAGTGCTGCTGGTGCATGCCTGTGTATCCCAAGGAGAATGTGTGCAAGATTATGATGGCACTGAGATAATGATAGAAATGATGGGTCAAAATCCCAGAAGGGATGAGACTCTGGAGCAGCTGTGCAATTCAGTGAGAGCATTGAGCATCTGGTGAGGGTATAGGTAGCCCATAGGTGTCAGGTATGTAAACACAGTATGTGTGCCTGTGAGTACATAAATTCCAGAGAACTGTCTATAGGAGCATCAGTGCCTTACTAATAGCCTGGTAATTTTTGCTGCTTGCTATTGATCTTCAAATTTCATAAAGTCAAGATCAATTTCCTAAGTAATATCTCTGACATTTGTAAGTAGTACCCAATATAATAATTGATCTTGGGTCATCTTGTCTGGGACTGACAATGTTGTAAATGTCCACTGATCAATATAATCCCAAATAGAGCTTTAGTGATACTTCTTGGAAGCAGATATGTGTCTCATAGAAGCAGTGTGCACTGCAGGAGCTGTTTTGAGAGCACAGGAAGAGGGGCCCAGTTTTCCTTCCCTGACCCTCACATGCCCATCTGGTCCCTGTAGTTTTGCTTTTTCCCTGGGCCTGGAAGAAATACTACACCTGTGTTTCAGAACTGAGTCTTTTTTGGAAAACAGCTTGGTGGGCATTCTAATAATGTCCAAAAATTCCAGTTTGGATTAAACAGTAAATTCCATCACACTTCAGTGGAGGTGGTTTGTCATAATTTTTCCAACCAGTACTGCCTGTGCATGAGTCCTTCTAGGACTTCTCAGCCACCCAGTCTGGCAATGAAGAGAGAGAGATCAATCATGATTCCTTCCTGAGATTCATTGCCCTACATCTTGCTGAGAGCACCTGATCTGATTCCCTGCTGACTGAACTTCCTTGAAGGGAACTCAAACGTGTGTTATTCTTTTACACCACTGACAACCCGAAGAGTTAAAACAGAACTCAGGCTCCAAAAATGCATGAGAGAGTTTTAATATATATCTAAATGCCAGAACAGTCTTCAGGCTTTGTTGGACACTTCATCATACTTGAATTAGATCACTGAACTTCAGTTTTCCCTATAACCAACAGGATAAAGCCACGAATTCTCCTCTAGATCTGTGCCACACAGAGGCCAAGCATTAGAGCAAGCATCTACGCAAAACATGCAGTGGGGTCCCACAGTGCCATCCCAAGAGCAGGCATTGTCACTTTACCTTCTTCTGAAGCTTCAGCATCATCAGCTTCTCAGCAAAGCATATTATTTAAAGCAGAATTGTTTCTGCCTTTCAGCTTGAGCCTGTCCCCCTCTCTGGCTGGGTTGGTAAAGTGGGTGAAGAATGAAGGGCATGTGTGAGATACCCAAGAGCATCAAGGGAGGATCTGAGCATGGTGCTGTCCCAAACTGCCTCTTCCCCTTGTTCCCTGCTTTGGACACAATGGTTTGTTTTTCAACCATTCAGCTTGAGAAGTTCAGTAAGATTTGCACATGTAAAAAATTACCCCAGCCTGTTCTGTGTGCTTGGTAAACTGTACTGTAAACCCAATCAGATGCTGTCACTGTAGCATGAAGTTGTTCTGGTTTGAGAGGGAAGCTTTGGAGTGCACTGAGGACAGGATCATGGCTCTTGGTCTCCGCTTGAACTTTTTAGTCTCCTTTGAAGTTCTACTGCCTTGTGGTCCTTCTTGCAGTAAACACGAAAGCCAGTGTGGTTCAGGCTGATATCATTAAGATAAGCAATAGACAGCTGTGTGCTGAGCAGCTACTGCTCCCTGAGGTCACAAAGCCACCTTAGCAGCAGCCTGCACTACCACTGCCTGCCTGCCTGCTGCTATCTCTTAATCCCTTCTGTCATTTGGATACCCTTGCTGAAGCCAACAGACTGAATCACATCAAGTTTACCTCAGTGTAACATTTTCACTTGTCCTCTTGGGCCAGCACTGTGGACATTTGTGTCCAGAACGAATCCTGGAATATGGATGTTATTTTAATCTCTGTATGCAAATGACCCCACCACCACCAGATGGAAGTTCCTTATGATAAAAATCTCTGTGAAAGTTTTGAACCAGCTAGGAAGACAGTGGCAGCAATGCTCTGGTTCTCTGCTCAGCTGTCTGAAGAGCTGAAATAACAGCCCTTTGCTCGTGATAGGAAGGTAACACTAAAGGGGTCAAACATTGCAATAGCTTGTTCTCCTCCGTCCTGTGCAAAGAAGAGGATCTCTCATAGCAGTGGTAGTTGGCACATAGGCCTTGCTCTCTCTGAATGAGAATATTTTTTCAGCTTGCCCTTTAAAGTTTGAGGGAAGTCTCCGTTAGGTTTCTGCACATCAGTACCTGGATTGGAGCTCAGCATTCTGACTCCTCGTGATGACAGAAGCATTGCTGCCACACGTAGCAAAATGGATGCATCAAAAAGACAAAGCTCATTTCCTTGGATTTGCAGGCAGAGAAGGCACTTGGACAGAAGGTGATCACTACCCCTGTGAGAAGCTAGACTGACAGAAACCAGAAATACTGCAAAAGCAGTAAGATTCTTTTCTTCCTTCCCTAAAACCAAAGAAGTTTTCAGAAAACAAGGATCATTACAGCTGGTCACTGGCTGTGGATGTGACTGAACAGGAGCAACTGCTTGGATTATTACCAAGGCTCTGACAAGCAGGATTAGGACAGGGAGAATTCCCCACCAGGAAGCTGATGGATACTGACGATAACTACGAGGAGCAGTATGTCATCTGCTGACACACTGTGCAGGGTTAGTTTCTCATTACTACAAGCCAAGTCATGTAGAACTTGTAGTTTGTCCTTTACCATAATTTATATCCACTGGGGCTCTAAGCAGATTCATAAAAAATGGCAACCAATCCATATCTATCATGCTTTATGTTTGGGCAAAGAATATGGATATTACTTTTTTTAAGTTTCATGAAATATCTGCTCTTATATTCATAGTGATAGATGACTCTGCCAAAGTTTTATTTTAAGGTGGTTTAGGGGCAGTGTGCAGAATGGGGAGGATGCCTAAGGAGAGAAGGATGTTGACTGCAATTTTATTTTACTGAGGACAAAGCAGTCATAAACCCTCCCTGCCTTGGGGGAAGTATATGCAAAAGGCTCTCTGGCATAGCCAGAGCTATCTATATAACAGGACAATATTTTCTACAATGCTTCTTAAATACATTTTGCCAAAGTAAATTGATCCTGACAGAAGCCTTCCTGCCACCATGATGTTCTCTCTTGATCAGGGCCTTCCAGCTCTGCTGAGATTTGCCAGATTTACAAATCTCTCCTGAGAACTGGACAGGGTCATTTGATATTAGATGTCTGAGTATATAGCTGTACTTACCTTTGAAAATACATTTACTATATATATACCTACCTGCAGTCCCTATAGTATATCTAGTATATATTATATATATACTATATAGTATATATAGTGTATATAGGGACTATATACAGTATGTATATATATATATATATATATATATACACACATTATATATACTAGGTATACTATAGGGACTGCGGGTAGCTTATTCCTTCCTAACTGCTACTTTAAAAATAGTTTGTCACATAAGTATTTTCTCCAGGAGCATGTAAAATAAGGTAGAAGGTTTCCATTTGCTCACCCTAATAATCTGTGTTCTCTTTCCTTCTTTAAAAAATTCAATGTACAAATAACCAGGACTAAAAAAATCTACAATTCCTGGGGAGGCTGGTACAGACATGTTACTTGCAAGTTTCTGAAAATGAGGGGCTGGTCTCTGCTGTGGTGCCAAGGGGTGCACAAGGCTATCAACCAGCCCACAGAAGAGGAGGGTAGATGATCCCACAATGCAGCCAAGCTTGCTTTTCCTCACTGCCTCCTAAAGCAGATGCTAGAAGCAGTCTGTGGTACAATGGAACCAGACAATTGCTCCTGTCTTTGAAGCAAAGCCCATAGCTTTCCCCTTCTTTGCTTTCCTGCATGGATGAGGGGTAAGGAGCAGCCTTCTTGCTGTAAAAAAAACATCAGGTAAAGTAGAGACTGTCCCAAAAGAAAACCTGCTTGCTTTTGTCTTCCTTCTCTGTCCCATAGCCAAATGGCTGTAGGCAGGGACCAGGCCTTGTGTGCTTTGGTGCTCTCAGAAGTGCCCTCATGTCTGTAGGCTGACAGCCTGAGATGCCATTTTTAACACACTAAAATTTTAAATACCAGCAATCAGAGCAAAATGGAGTTTTGGCTACCAACCCTCACTCCAAAGAGGCAGTGGCCTGATTTGGTCTGCCTGAGTCAGGACTGAGATTCTGAATCCCAGCACTAGTCACTACCTTTTAAAATTTAAGCATCGCTTGTACTGACAAATTGCTTTCTAAAGTGAAAACCTGCTATGAGAACAGCTTGCTGGAGTTCCAGCAGGAGCAGGGGAGAGAGGTGCCTCTTGTGTGCCTGTGACAGAGGATTGAGGCATGATTCATGTCTCCTCATCATTGCTTATTGTAAAACATGAGCTGGGCTCCTGGCAGGCATGGAGATGTGCCTATAGGTGAGCCTGATCATGGGAGCAGAGCCACACTTCTGTGCTGTTCAGGAGGGTGGGAGGGCTCAGGATGGCACCTGCCCCAGTGCTTTTCCTGTGTTTGGAAACAGATTGTTCAGTGTAACAAACTCTGGAGGAAATGAGGAATAGCAGCAGCAGGTGAGTCCATGCTTCTGTAAAGCAGCAGATTCAGGTGTTGAACCTAGAGAACCTGGCCAGCCCTGGGAGAGTAGTTTTCATGGTTAATTTTCTCTTTCTTGTGCTTCTGATTTTTCTTTTAATTGTGTTTTAAATTGGGAACACTTTGTTCAACATTAGTAGCCAATGGCAATAAGCTGTAGAGATACAGGGCAGGGGGAAAGAAGAGGTGTGAGAAATTGAAATGACAAGGTTGTATTGGTGACTAGTGATGTAGAGGAGGGGAAATTTTACCTGCTGTGCTTTGATGAGTAGTTAGGAGACTGTAGTAGGCAGGAGAATCTTTAGAAGCTGAGTTTGCATGTCTGGAGCACATCTGGTGTAAAACAAAAGAAAATTGAATAACTTCTATTTTAAATGAGTCTTTGGGAGATTTTTATTATCCTCTTTTTCAAGGGAGACATCTGAGCACTTTTTCATTTGGGAGGGACCCGATATCAGCTGCTGACTACACCTCTGTGTCTGTGCATGGGAAGTAAGCTGCTAATCTGACTCACAGTGGTTCCATCTGTCACCTGGGACACAGCAGGTCTCACTACTCAGGTTTTATGTGAAATTGAAGGGATCATGTTTTTGAGATCTTACCATTCAAAGTCTGTTTGCAACCGAAGGCTTTATTGTGTGAACTTGTCTTCATAAGACTTCTCTTCCTTTCTGTTCAACTGTGGTCCCAAAGTGCAAACAGTGTATTTTTCTGCTTGGGAGTAAAGATATATTTTTATTTTATTGAGAGAATGCTTTGTCATCTCTGAAAAACTAGACTTTTCTAGAGATCCAGCATATTGAAAATGAAAATATTGTGGGGAAGTTAAGATACTTCTGATTGAGCTGAAATGGGTCACATCATGTTCTGGAATGATTTATAGTATTCTTGTACTTCTGGTGTTTCTCTCACCCAGCTCATATTTCATAGGTTGAGGGATGTATTGGAACAACTGTGCAAAAAAGTCACCTTCCCTTTATAGAGGGGTAGATGAGGAGAGAGAGTCTGGGGGGGGGATGGATGGATGGATGGATGGATGGATACACACACCACCATGTGTCTGCAGTCCCTGATACAGCCCACCAGCCCCTGGCAAAGCTGCTGGCCCAGCAGCTAAGTAAGTCCTGCTCACACCCTGCCAGACACTCAGGTTTCCCTGCCCTATGAACCAAGCTGCTCACACTAAAGGCAAGTGACCATCAGGGTGGTGACTTGTTACCTGTGAAGGTCCTCAGGGTGGCCAGGAACAGAGGAAGGAAAAGCACAGACAGAAGCAGGGCAGGCAGCAGCTTTCTGTGGGACAATTCCCACAATTCTGATTGCTTTGGGGTTTGAGGTTGAACCTTGTCTTCATGTTGTCCAAAGTGAAATTTCTTTCTGTGGAGCAGACTCTCCCCAGGCACTGGTGAGGTTCAGGGGCTCAGATCTGGTGGAAGTGCTGCTCAGGCTCTGTGTGTTTGCCTCTCTGCACAGTCGTGCATGTCAGCCTGGCTTGCACTTCATTTCCATGAGAGCAAGCAAAGAGCACCATCACAGAGGCTCTGAGCAGCTTGCAGATGACTTGACATGACAAAAGCAAAGTGCAGGGTGCCAGCAATCAGGATCTCCCATAAACTGCCTGTCACATCTCCTCTCTTGTGCGTTTAAAGCCAACCACCAAAGTAGGGCAGGCAGTGTCAGGGGGCAAGGCTGCTTGAGGCCCTCGTCCTGCTGGGGCAGGCCCCCTTCAGCAGGGGTTGTGCACACAAGGGCTGATTTTTTTAACCCATTATAAAAGATGTGTTAGCTCGAGTGCCTGCCCAGCATGGTGACAGCACAGGTGGCCCATGGGCTGTGAAGAGGAGAGGCAGGGGATGGTGGCTGAACCACCAAGGGCCACCCCATGCTGTGCTCCACGCCTGTGACAGCAGGGACAAGCAGGCTGCTGCCATGGCATGGCTGATCCTGCCAGGCAGCAATGATGGGGTTCCCCTGGCTGTGTCTTCCCCTGCAAGCCCAGCCCAGAGCAAATTCACTGCCAGCCATGGGTTTGCTGTTCCACTGGCATGTGGGGCAGATTCTTCTTCCTTGTCAAAGGTGACAGCAGCTGAAAAGCAGCCATCCCCTCCCAGCCTCTCTGGAGAAGTGTGGCCCTCATTAGCACTGTCCTTTGCACTGTTGTGACTGAGCTTGAGACTATTTTGGTGAAGCACAGGCAAGGACCTCCACTGTGGCAGCCTTGGGATGGCAATGCTGCTTTCAGGCAGGGCAGGCATAGTGGGACTTTTCAAGCAGCCCTCCTGGTATTTAGGGAGGCCACAACATGTCCCTTTTATTCTCACAGTTGGGTGTTTCACTAATCATTGCTCAGGGGTAAGAAAGGCAGCTGAGCTCTGCCTTCCTGTGGCTGGGGACAAGAGCTCTCTGAGAAGGTCAACAGCTTGAGCAGAAAATTGGTAGGGGTCAGGAAATCTAATAGGGCTGAAAAAATAGTAACTACAGGAGTCAATATAGCAAGTAATTAATGTATTTTCTGTCTGTTGGGAAAATAAAAAACAATCAGCAACTCACTGAAAAAAAAAGGAAAACCTCAACTTGTTTGCAAACAGAGCTGTGTTTCTGTGTGGAGCTGACTTTTAAAGAGGTTTAATTAGAGGGACTGAAGCAGAGTGGGAGTGTCTGTGTAGCTCATTTGTTTGGCACTTGGGAATAGTGAGGGTTATTGGGTCTGTTTAGCTGATAACTCCCCCAGGGATCCTGGTTTTCAAAGTACAGTGTTCTGCAGGGGTCTGTGCTCGTTCTCTGGGCTCAGCTGTGAACTTGTCCTTTGTGGGAAATGGGAAATGACACAAGTATAGATAGCACAGAGCACAAATCTGTCCTAACCTTCCCAAAGGAGTGCTGCTTTCAGGCTCTTGCCTGATACCTGCACAATTCAGAGGAGGGAATGCTTTCTGAGAAATACTGGACTGAAATGGAGCAGCAAAAGTGTATAAGGCAAAATATGGAGAGGCTTTCAGTGAAATGCCAAAGTACACAAACTACACCCAAGAGAAGGAGCTTTCTGTCCATTCCTGAGTCAACACAGATTCAGGCTGTAGGAGGGCTGACTCTGGAGTTAAGGGCTGAGGGGAGGAGCACTCAGTCAAGATGATTCCTGACAAATGTAAGTTATTGTATTGTTCTGAGCCCTAGCCCAAAGAAGAATGAATCAGCTAAGGAAGGAGGTATGGTTTTGACAGAGAAATAAAGGAAATTAGCTCAGACATATTCGTTCTCAACAAGGCAGCACAGAAGACAATGATGCAAGCAGAGGGAAAATTTTACTCAGCCTTTTCTGTCTTTAAAACTCAGCAGAGTCAGCAGAAGACCTGGAGAAAAACCTCTCTGACTTCAAAGTGCAACAGCCCCCTCGGGGCAGCTATCAACTCTTCCCAGGTATCACCCTGCTCTGGGAGCCCTCTGCCAGGATTCCCCTGGGTGCTGCAGTGGGAAATAACAGCAAAGTGCTGCAATGTTCATGTCACCCTGTGCTGGAGAAATAATGTCTTTCCTGAATTTGAGAATACATTCTGGACTACAGCAGGTTTATTCTGTTGTATTTGTCTCTATTTGGTATTGCTACAGGAGCTTTTGAGGGCACATGCAGCATCCCTTTAAAAATCCTTAAAAGGAGCATTGTCAGGGTGTTGGGGACAGAGCTTGCCTCAGCCTGTTGCCAGCTGCAGGCACAGCTTTATTCAGTGCTCTGGGGTGGCAGATGCACATCTCTGAAGGCCAGTCCTTTGCTCTGGCTCCTGCCCATCTGTGTGCAATTAGACCGTCACACTTGCAGACAATCACAATTACCTGGGTCCTTTTGAGTGCTAGCAGGAGCTTTGCCAGGGGAGAGAAGATGAAGCCTGTAACCTTCTCTAGTTAATGCAGAGGTGAAGGCCATGTAAAGGTTTCTGGCACTAGAACAAAAGCTCAAATAACAATCTTGATGCTGAAGTGGCCACGGTTTCAAATTAGACCTTGCAGGGAGCAGCTTAATTTCCTTCTTGGCTCTAGCGCGGCTAAGAAAAGAGATAAGCAATAAAGAAGAGCAAAGCTTTTCTCTCAGGATGGCTTTTTTAAGATCTTGCTCTGAGCTCCTATGATAGTGCCTTATATCCAAACACCACTGTGGGCAAGATGGGGGGAGGTGGAGAGACATTCTGAGGCTCTAGGACTCTATAAAATCAAAGCTACTTTCTCCAGAGTAAGGGAACACATCATCTCTCTCTGGCCCAGGCATGGCCTCATGCCATCCCAGCCATCATTTCTCCCACTGCTCTGAGAGAAGAGCAGGAATTATTCAGAGAACATTTGCTTCCTTAGATTGCTGTCCCACAGTGATAAGAAGGAACAGCCAACTCTATCTTTGAGCGACAAAGAGATGGACCACAAAGAGATGCTTCTGTCTCCTCACATCAATCTGCTGTGGCTAGAGGGGAAGGAGGATCCTACCCCTCTCATTGCTGCTTCTTGCAAGCTTGAGGAGTTTCCAGCTCTCCAGCTTGCCCCTGAATTGAATTTTCAATGCTCATTCTTGTGTTACATTTCAGTTTCCTGAGCAAGTACCTTTGTTCACCTTGTTCTGGATGTCACTGCTCTGCTGCCGTGGGGCTGCCCTTGGAACCCCAGCACCAGGGGCACATTTTCCAAGTACCTGCAAGGCTTTTCTCATAACTGATGTTTCTGTGCCTCAAAATGCACAGAAATGAGATTTGCAGAAGGACCTCAGCATTGAGCACAAGTTAAAGTCAGCACAAGGCAGCTGTCAAGCTGCTTCTGGAAATCCCACTAAGCATCTATCTTCATTGCAGGTGCATAACTGAAAAGCTAAAATCCTTGACTTTCACTTACACCTGAGCTCTCAATGACTAAGATTTTAAATTCTGCCCCCAAGGCAGTTCTGAAAATGGGATAAAGGATTTTACAGGATTTAGGTGAGGTTAAATTTTTTCTGGGATGAGGAGGGAGAGGTAGTAGTTGGGATGTTTTTCTGTATGTAATTTTTTTTGAAGAAAGCTGCTCTAGGTGATCTTGATTTGATTGATTCATTTTTGGAACATCTGATAAATTTTTATCAGCAACATTTCAGCCTTGTGTGTGTTTTTTGTTTTGTTTTTCTCTCTCTGTGGGAGTTACAGTCAATAGCCAAGCCTACAAGCAGCTCTTGCATTGGCTTGTGATTGTGTGATTTAAATTGGCAACAGTTGGGGCTGTATGGAATGACAGCAAATGCATTGACTTGTGTTCTTGGCAACAAACTGTCTGGAGGCTTAGTTGCTTTGTCTCATGTTTGGAGTTCTGCTTGCTGTTAGTGTTATTTTTATCCTACTTTTTATATGTGCTATTTGCTCACTTGAGTGAGACAGAAAAGCACAAATATCTCATGGCTATATGTTTTCTGATGTCTCAGGGCATAAGAAATAAGAGCAGAGTGAGAAAGAAAGTTAAAATTAAGATCGTAAACTACAGAGGACAAAAAAAGACCTAAAGATCTCTTGCATTTTTCTCATCAAGTTTTTGCCAGTCTCTTATTTTTTTTACTGCCAAAGACTTGCCTTTGTCAAAAAGTTCTTATATGAGTGAAGAGCCAGCTAACTCTAAGTTATGTGCTACTGCCATTTGTTTTTCCTCTACATCATTACAGCTCCCAGAATATTACTGTAGTGGCTGCATGTGCAGCTCATGGCACAGAGCCTTGCTTAGGGGAAGAGCACCTCCTTTAGTCTTCTTTTAGGCTTCTTCTGAAAACCAGGAGACTAAATCTAATAAAATATATATTATATGGGTGTGCTTTCAAATGCTCTTAAACTGTTATGAAATGAATGTCTGGAGGCTAGTTAGATTTGATTTCACTATAAATTTATCTTATTAAGAAAATTATTATCACTATCCAAAGCAGGTTTCTTAATTTTCTTTAAAATGCTTTCAGTTCATTAATTCCTGACTGAGCTTTAATTATGCAAATGTTTGGAAGGCTCATATCCAGTCATGAATCTGCTGGCTGCTGGAATAGAATTTTGAAATATTATAGAATTTCCTGTAATTATGGTTTTTTTTCATGAGGGAAAATAATTTGGTTTTAGTATGTCTTATTTTCACTGGATCCAGTAATTCTCTAACTAGTCACTGAATTTCATGAGACTTTTATCTAAATGGGATAACATGGTTTAGCACACAGCTAGGCCTGTATTCTGTAGAATATCCAGGTAAAATAGGAGGGAAGAGAAGCCCAGGTACAGTAATTAGCACTGTCTTTATTGATCTTGTTGAAAAAATCACAGCATGGAACCTCTGAGCAAGTGGTGCTGGGATATGACCTGGGGAAAATAAGGGATCATGTATCTGTGGTTTTACAGAGGCTGAAGCCCCTGATGTGTGAGTGGTACTGCAGGTCTGTACTGGGAGGGGATGAGAAATGGGATCAGCTGTGCTGGGTGACTCAAGCAAAGCCCAAGCTCAGCCTCAGCTGCCCCTGCCAAGTACTCCTGCTTGCTTGAGGACAGTGGTGAGCCCTGGACAGAAGTTTTGTGCTCAGCAGCAGGAGGGACCTTGTATGGGTACCCTCACATGCCCAGCATCAGCTCAACCTGGTGCCCAACATCAGCTCAGCCTGGTGCCCAACATCAGCTCAGCCTGGTGCCCAACATCAGCTCAGCCTGGTGCCCAGCAGCAGCTCAGCCTGGTGCCCAACATCAGCCAGCCAGGCCAGGGCTATGGTTTGGGCTGGGCTGGTGTCACCACGTTTCTCTTCACAGAGAAAAGCAAGGCAATATTCTTCCCAATATTATTTCTGTGATTCACATTCTCTGAACCTCAGAGAAAGGAAAAACAATTCTTATTAGCTGTGCCTGTGTTTGTGCAAAAGTAGAATGCAACATGGAGATTGTTTACCCAAAGTGATGGTGTTTTGTTTCCTTAGCCTGTCAGGGCCAGGTGTGTGTGTCAGGACTGTCACTGACAGCCATGAGATTCTGTGCAGTGTGAGCAGTTGAGTGCTTGGCAGATTCAGTTTAGATGTAATGCAACATAGTGTAAAATAATATAGGATAATAAAGTAATCAATTAGCCTTCTGATAAGATGGAATCCTCCATGCCTTGGGGTTCCCTGCAAATGCTACAGGCTGCAGCCCCTCCATCTGCTGCTGGCTCTGCTGTCACTCCCAGCACAGGAGAGCAGCTCAGAGGATGTCATTGCAGAGCACTTGGAGACAATTGGCACTCTCTGCTAACTGCACACAACTACCACACACAGAGATTGTTTTTCATGAGTCAAGGTCTGCGTTGCCCCTGGCATTTGTTTTGTGGATAAATTTCAGGCATAATCTCTGTCTCCCATATCTTCTTATCCAGGATGTCCTTCTGAAAGAAAAGGAAATGTGTTCTTTACTTCAGGGTTGTATACAACCCAGCCTTGCCTTGCTAGGGGAATTTAAATCACTCTGCTGCTCTTTGACCACTTTCTAGCACTTGTAAAGCATATTAGAACAATAATGTTCTTGTCAGTGACATGGTGATTTGCCTTGCAAACCTCACAGCCTGGAAAGTCAGCTTCCAGACAGCCTGCAGAATGCACTTAGTGAGAAGTGATAAGTAACCTGCCTTTCCTGTTCCCTGTCTCAGCAAAAGAAAGAAACAAAGCCCATGAAGTGCCTGTAAAACATCTGCATGTGTGGAGTGGGAAGCTGCTCCTTTGGCAGCACTCAGAGCTCTCTCCAATCTTACAGGGACAGACACAAGCACCATTGTCAGAGAGGAGCTCCAATATGCAAATGCATCGATGAGAGGGACTTGGAGTGTTGGAGTGACCCTCTGGTGGCAGCACTGCACTCTCATCTGCCCTCCCAGGAGTGGCAGGGCTCTGCAGTAGATGAAAGCAGTGGATTAGCACCCCGTTGGAGTGGAAGATGTAAATCCAGCTAGCAACGTGTGCAGGTCTGACTTTTGGTGTTGCTTAGCACAGAGATTTGCATTAATAATAACCTTTGGCATTTTCAGTCAGTTCTGCCACTAGTTGGGAAGGCTCATCTGCTTCAGCTCAGGCTTGTTGAGAGCAGTATCTCATGTGGCACAAAAATGCAAGAGAAAAGGAAAACTAATTCATATTTCAAAACATGGGAAAAAACAGCACCCAGGGATAGGAAAAAACAGCACCCAGGGATTCACAGAGACTTTGGGTGCTTGCTGGGGTTGCTCTGAGATGGTGTACTCTGTGAGTCAAGGTCTGATTTGCTAGGAGCAAATTCTCTGATGTGGGCTTCAAAGCTACAAAATACACCTGCCTGTGCAAAACAAGTGAAAAAGAACAAACTATCCATCTGCATTAAAAAAAATAATCCAGAAAAAGGCCATGGCATAAGCCAGGTGTGAAGAGCCTTTGCTTTCCATGCTGGCATAAGCCAGATGTAAAGAGCCTTTGCATCCATGCTGGTCAGTCATCCAGCCTTGGCATTTAAGTTTTTAAAAGACAGAACAACTTTTAGGGATTTTAAGCTTAATTTGCTTTATACCTGAAGCGTGTCTCATTCAAGAGAAATTGTGCTGCAGAATTTATGATTCTCTGTCAAAGCATGCTGGCCCTGCATTAAGCACATTCCAAACCATTCCTGGCTAAATTCTTTTGCAGACCCTTTTCCCATCATTAGCCAGTGCTCCTACCACCACCAGGCAGGTCTTCTGCTTGAATAATTGCATTTCTCTGGAATTCTCTTTGCCAGAAAAGAAGTTGCTTGAATGCATGGTAGAGTTCACACAAATTGACTGTGAAAATGGACAGGTGAAAATTGGACAATAAGATTTAGCAATAATTTTTTTTACTGCCAGTGGTTGTGTCTTATCAGCTGGGAGTCTGCAACAAGCCTGCTTGATTGACAAGGCAGGGAGAAAAGCTAAAACAGAGACTTCTGCTGAACCTGGTCCTTTACTGTATCAAGGTGACCCCAGCAAAGCAGAAGACAGTGATGTCTGCAAACAAGCCTTTTTACTTTCTTTCCTTGTTTCTTCAAACACTCTCTTAACTGTTGATTCATTAGAAATTCACAAATAACTTTCTCTGTTCCTCAGCTAATTATTTTATTAAGTAAAAAGGCATCTGAAATGTCTATCTGATCTAAACAGAATCCATCTGTAAATGGAAAACTTTTAGGATACTATTAATTCCAGGAATTTTGATGTTGTTAATTAAATGATGCAAGGGGAATATTTCTTAATAAGACCAATTAGTAGTGGAACTACTGAAGGTCATGCAGAATAGCAGTAATGATGTGCAAAAGTTTGGGCCTTACACAAGATGAATTTATGGAGTTACAAATTGCCTGCCAGTTCCTTCTGCCTGGAGCTGTGGCTCAGTGTAATATTGCATGGCTTGCAGCCAGCCCTAAACCAGGACCTGCAAAGGGGCACTGTCCATGCTCAGTGCCTGTTTCTCCATATATTGAAGGATAAATTTAGGGACCACAGAATTCAGCCTCATTTTTAGTATTGCAGTATTTGGGGGAGAATGTAGTAAGACATGCCATGTTCCTTTCTGGATGGGAATGGTTGGAGTCCCGTGCAGTGACAGGTTGCTGCTGTAGCTGTGTGGTGATAGAGCAGGAGAGGAGAAATCTCCCTTACTTTTCCATATGGAGGCTTATTTTGGGAGATGAAGTGGTTCTGCAGGGAAGTCAGTGTTACCTTTCTGGTGGTGTCCCCCTTCCAGAGGCAAAAGGAGTGATGAGAGTTATAAACCAGAAGTTATTTCAGAAGCTGTAGAGGAGTGAGAGGTCCTTGCCAGCTTGAGCAATATCAGAACTGCAAGTGAGAGTCTGAGTTTGGATGGGCCCTTGGAGTATCATCGAGTTCTTTCCACTCCAGGACAGATCAGGTCAACCCAGACCTGCATCATTCTGCTGCTGAGATAAAAATTAGTTGTTCCATGAGAAAAAAGTTGTTTATGCCACCCCCTGATCAGTGATGGGTTTGCAGATGAGATGAACTGTGGGGTTTTTCAGGTGTTGCTGGTACCAAACTTTGAGCTGGGAATATGAATTCATTCCAGATTTTCCTGTTCATGGTATTAGTTTATTTTGCTTGTTTCCCTGGTGGCAAAGCTAGGAAATAGATCTGCCCAGGCACATTCAGAGCATGCAGGTTGTCATGGTAAAGGTTCCTGATGCTTTATATTGAGTTTGTTTATTACAGAAGCTGTCTACCAACAGCTGGGGTTTTTAAGTTTTCCTGTCTGTGTAGAAAACTTCATATTTCTTCAAACCAGACATTATTACCTCAGGGTATTTACTCCACATGTATAGAAATCTTTGACTCTCTTTGGAATATTTTCATTTCTCAGGGTTTGTTTTTTAGGTAAACATCTGCTGGTTTGAGGAAAAGTACATTCTGTAAGATATTTTGCCTGTAACACTTAATGTCCAGCATGGTGTGCCAGGAAAAGGGCAAATATCTGTCAATGCTGATAGGCCTTGTCTATCCCTTTTCTTTTTCACATTGCTACAATGTCTTTTTCCATTAATATCAAGCAAGGACTGAGCAGCCACATGCTAGGAATCACCAAGTGGTATTTAAAAAGATGTGTGTCGTGACTCCAAGGCAAGCAGCACAAAAAGGCCTCACACCATGCAGGCATTCAGCATCTTGGGAAAAGGTGAGGTGGATACAGCCAGGGGCTCCTGTTGTCCCCTCTACCCATGGAGGACACACAGCACCTCACAGGGTTGGGTGAGCTTGTAGTGGCATTAAATGTCTGCCTAGGAGTGTTTCTGACTCCTCATTAGTTACTGAAGTTGGAACTTTCTCTGATGGTTGTCAGTGTTGTGGGATGTGCAGATAACTGAATATCCACCCCTTCTTCTCTTCTATGTCTGGTCTAGTTGTGTAATCTGCCAGCATCTCCACTGTTCAGGGGCCAGCTGTGGTCCCAGAGTTCATCATGAATATAGAGATAATGAAAGAGTCTGGAAAACATTTTCAGGATAAACATTTTCCATTTTTGTCTTTTGCTATTTGAGAAACAGACTCAAGTGCAGCCTTTAAATCTTTTCTTGCTGTATCCTAATGTTTCAAAGGAGTTGTAATTTTGGATCTTGACTTGGAAACAATTTAAAGGCAGCTGATTTTCTGTGACTGGGAGTGCTGTGCTTCCTGACTAATCAGACTCTTTAGACATGTCTTAAATTGGGCACTGAAATAATGGATAGACAAGTGCAAGTAGTTGACTCAGCTCTGTGGGGGTTTAGGCAAAGGCTCTTTAACACACAGCTCTGATATGCTCTGAGTGTGCACACAGCCACTTATCACTCCTGGGCAGACAAGAGGTGAATGATTAAGGCACAGTAAGTCAATCATGGGAAACCATTATCCCATGCTCAACCAAGTGGTGTGCTCCAAATGATCAACCTCTCCTGGAAAAGTGGAGGCCTGTTCTATTTCAGTCAGGAGAGTCTCCTGCTAACACAGAGAATACCTGACATAGCAAAACACTTCTTTCAAATACAGTAAAATTCATTATTTAGGCTTTCCATGCTTGCTGAAAGCCGTGAAAGATTCAGCAGGAGTCTCCACTGACATTAAATGAGGTCTGTTCTCCCACTAAGCTGCTGATTCTACACCTGCTCCATAACGTGGAGCACCTATGTGAAGTAAAATAGGCAAAGAAAAGGGGGTGCAGCATACAAAAAGAATGGTTCTTCCAAATTTCCTGAGTTGTTGGAGGTTTTTCTGGGTTGGTTTGTTTGTTTGGTTTTGTGGTTTTGTTTTCTTCTTTCTTTTATTTTCTTTTTCTTTTTTATTGCCTTCTGCAGGAAGACAATAATCCATCCTGGCAATGTAAGCACAGTCCTGGGCTACCTAGAACAGTTAAATCTGTAGCTAGACATAAAGCCAGTTAAATGCTGATTTTTTGAAGAGAAAAGAAATTTGAATAATTTCCAAGTTTTCTTTCCTTTTGTTTTTTTGGAAGTATCTTTAAGAGGGGAAAGGAAGAATTCTTTACTCTATTGCTTGAATAATGCTTTGAAGTTTGGTCCTTAGCCAAAAGCCTGTTGACAGTAACATCAGTGTGGGGCTGACTGGCATCATGTATTTCTTGGGAATCTTTAAAAGCTCTCTGAGCAGCTCACCAAGGAAGGAATTATTCCTCTGTCTTGTTATGCATGGGTAAGGAGCAGTCATTCAGTGATTTACCTGCCTTTTAGGGACAAATCTCTAAACCTGGTAGAGATCCAAGGAGTCTGACAGGGAATTCACCTCTTTCTTTTTAACAACCAGTCTGGTGTCACCTTATGTTGCCACCATTTCCATACCTCCTCATTGTTCATGTACTATTTTTCTCAGAAAAAAATTGGATGGATAACCTCGGAGTTTCATTTACACCCATTTCCTGTAGATACAAATCAACATCACTATTTTTCATGTGGTTTATAGCTATTCTTTTTTTTTTCCTCCTCCAGTTTTTGTAAGGAGGTTTATCTGAGGTGTTGATATTTCTTACAATAATTTTCTCACTAGTAGCTATGACAAAGCCTCTAATCTTCTCTCTTCCTTTTGTCCTCAGGAAATCCACTGACTGTGGCCTGCAAAGCTTTCTTTGGATTCAGTGGAGAATCAGGCCCCATGATCTACTGGATGAAAGGGGAAAAATTCATAGAAGAATTGGAAGGTCACATTAGAGAAGGCGAAGTCAGGTACTTCTTGAATTATTTACTATTAAAAATGCTGTATGTCCCACAAGCCTGTTGGGTTAACAAGTTTTTAATTGAAAGTGGAAATCATTTTCTGTCCAAAGAGTGATGGATGGCTTGGAGCCAGGGCTGTGTGAGTTGCTCCCTAAAGACAGAGTAACTTGTGCCTGAAAATCTGTTCCCAGATTCCCCTGATGGTTGGAAGCTGAAGCATCTCCTGAGTGTTCTGGGGTTTGATTTTAGCCCTGTGTGGGATTGGTGCTGTCCACTGCAGGCATCCCGTGGGACCTGCCTTGGCAAGATGATATCCATTCCAGCACCACTGTTAATCTTGAAGACAAATGGTCTCCTGTCAAAGCCACCACACTTTTTCTCTTCTCCTAAATGTGTTTTGTGTGTGGGTGGTTCAGCTCTCAGTGTGCTTTAACCTGAGCCTTCAAGAATCAGTGTTTGTCCCTCCAGGTTTAACACATAAGGGAGAGAAAGAAGTGCCTCTGTCCAATATCCAGCTTGTTCTGGGCTTTTTCCCAGGTGCTGGTCATCACTTGGTGTAAGTTGTAAAGAAAACACACTTGTATCCTCATGAACTTCCATGGAATTTGCACCTTACTCTCCTCCTTAATAATTACCTGATTATTGTTTTTGAGCAAAGACCAAGTTATTGTTATACTGTGGGCAAGTTGGTCCCAGCTCCTATAGATGCAATGAATATTGATTATGGTACAATGAATATGGATTATAAAGAGAACCAAGGTCTTTTCACTTTCCAGTGCACGTTTTTTAATCGCATGTCTGAGTTTTTTGTTGCTTGTAAAGGTGATTCTGCAGAGCAAGAGGAGAGAGGTCCCTTTTCTTTATTACTTGATCAATAATGTGAAGTTCAGCCACTTAGCCATGAGTTGTTAAGATATACTTAATTGCACAGAGATTAAATTTATCTTATATTGCCATTGTACAATCCTCTTTTGTGCTTCTGACCACAAAAAACAATTATTGGAAACTTCTGCCATTGTAAGTAGTCAGCACTTAATGGCATTGTGCTCTCTCTGGTGTGTATATATATGAACAGAGTGATTTTGGTCATGTTCTTCCCCTGCATCAAGACAATTTGAGGTTTGTATTTAAAGAGTGCTCTGGCTTTAGCACAGTTCAGAACTTTTCCTTTATATACATTTGTTAGTGAAACTGAATTTGAAAAGGCTGTTACTTGTCCTTTGTTGTGCCATCTCATTGCACATTCATGTTTCAAACTAATTTGTGACAAGTCTCTTTTCTCATTCCACTAAAGTGCTTTGACTCAGTTTACAGACCCTGCACAATTCATTGAATCTTCTCTTCAGCAAAGCTACTTATCACCTCCCTAATCTCCTGTGATCACTGCCAGCATTTGAAACAGCATTTTCCAAAACACACTGCATCATTACCAGCAGTGCCCCAGTCCATCCCTTTTTTATTTAGAAGTAGCTATGGCAACTGAAGTGGCAACTTTTTGCAAATGATTTTTTGCCCGTAACAGCTCTTGTTTTTGTGTTCCATTACAGGTATGCTGCTTCAGGGAACTAAGCAGCACTAATTATTCTGTCAGTGCCTTGAGGCAGCCCACATCTTCCACCCAAATATATTTATTGATGTATTTAAAAATTGTCATGTTTTAAATTTGATGAGCCAGGGTGAACTTGCTCGCTAGATGTCTTCTTAATCAGTTTGCTTCTCTATGTGTTACCAGGACATTTCATTTTGAGAAGCTAAGAGTAGTAAAGAATCCATACAATCAAAGCAAGATACTCCCTGGGCTGTTCCTTTGGTGCATTTCAACTCTGCATCCCCTACCTTGAATTAGTTCACAAATTTAGTAGCACTCTGAATTGGTGGTGCTGTCCTTACCCTGGGCTGTGCCCATCCAGTGTGTTGCTGGATTTTCTGTGTATGAGAGCTCAGGTCTGCAGATGATGTGTGGGAGCACAAACCACTCATCCCCAGTGTGCAGGGTTAACACTCACTGTGCTCTCATGAAAGCACTGAAATAAGGATGCATGTAACCTGAGCATCCCTGTTCAAATGCAGTCCGTGGAACTGGGTTTTGGTAAGCACACTTCACCAAGAGTAACATTTGTGTCACTCTGGGCTTATCTGTGTTTATTAGACCTTTTTACAAAGCTTCATGATAAAAAGTAACTCAAAGTCTTGCAGGACTTGGAGGCAATGCCATCCTGTCTGAGCTGCCCCCTTGTCTGCCCTTGAATTAAAATCCCCAGGTGTTAGACATGTGTGGAAGAGACTTTGCTTGCCAGGTGGATTTTTTACAGCAGTAATGAAAAATGTCATGTAAATTGAACCAGAGTTATTAAAGAAGGAATCAGAGTCTTTAAACATGTCTGCAGAGTTGTCAGTTGTACCTAATTATCCAAGCAGCCCACAGCAAATTTCAACACCAGCTCTCTGCCATGGCAAAGTATTTTCAGACATAAATGTTGCTCTCTCAGACACCCATGAGTTACTTTTTTGTTTTTTGTTGTTCTTCAACAGGTAACACTGCAAAATAGTCATAATGCTCATCTTGTAAAGTGTGTTTGTCCTTGTTTTGTCCCTCTTGTCCATTTTTAAAGTGGAAATAGTTTAGCTTATCCTAGAGGGATGAAAATAAGTGACTGGAAACATTTTGAATGGCAGCCTTATTTCTTCTGATTGATTTATCACCCGCAGAAGCCAACAGATGGTTATGAAATGCTCAGACAAGATGAGGATGTTGTTTTCTGTTAGGAGAGGGTGCTGGGGGCAGGAGGCACAACTCCCATAGCTGATGTGCTGGGTGCTTGGCAGAGAAGTGTGGAAGCAACAGCTCTCTCCTGAAAAGCTTATACCACTCAAGTAGACAAATTCAGGGCAGAGAACAAGAAACACAATGCAGGAAAGCAGGAGGGAAGGCCACTGTCGTGCTGCCAGCTGAACGACTTTGCTTTGGAGAGGTGCTTGTGTACACACAGAACTTTCCTTTATCTGCAGCCTGTTGTTAAGGAACAGAAGGAGGGGGGTAGATTCATAACCCTGTTCACAGTCAAGATCCTCAGCTTTATAAAGAATGAAAGTTTCATTTTTGCTAATCCCAACTCTCATGTAGGTTAGTAAAGGTTTGCAATTCATGCCTCTGTCATGCAGAGAGACCCAAGTGAAGCTTTCTTATGGCCTTGTACCTGTGGTCATACAAAGACTGAAAATATTGGGAAAATATGGTGTCAAATAAAAGTGTTTTAAATTCAGATTCAACTTAGTGCATACAAGCACTGGGAAAATATGACCAAGGATTTGAAAAATCCAAGCCATTGCATAATTTTCAAAGAAAGCATCTCTATTCTGTAATGACACTTCCTTTTTAAAATTCATACTCTTACCTGAAAATTATTCACTAGACAAAATGTTTTGTTTCAGATCAAATAAAATGCTTCAGCCTGAAGGAAAAGAAGGCACTGAGTGTTGTTTTTACACCACCCACCTTTTATTTCTCTCTTTCCATCCTGTTTGTTGTGAGTTGTCAAGCACCATTGATTTAGCTGTGCATTAAATGTTGTAATTACTCTTACAGTTTGTTCAGCAACCCAGAAAGAGTGAGTTATTGTTCTTTCAACTTATGAGAGCCGGCATGTGTTGACAGTGATGCTGGTGAAGCTTCTCCCACCTCAGATCAGGACAGAGCTTCATCTTCTGGGTGTGCTCCAAATGCTGTTGCACCTTTAAGGTCTTGCTTGTTGGTATTGTATTGTGCTCCATGTTCTCTGAACCAACAACAGCAATTAATTAATCAATGCAATTAATTAAGGGCTGCATGTGTATTTAAAAAATGCAGGTGACCAGCTGTGCGTTTCTGTGGCAATAAAGTAAGTGTAGAGTGATGTTAAAAGAAAAAAGAAGAAAAATTAAAAAGCAGGAATGAAAGGTTTAACTAAGAGCTTTCTCCACTTTGCTGCTAGCACAATGCTTAAATGTTTGTCAGCATTTTCATTCTAGGTCCCACTTTATAGATTTCCCTTGCTAAAATTTGCTATTAGAAGATATGTTAAAAAAATTGTCAGCCCAAATATATTGGATATTCTTTTTTTTTAATGAAAGCTCCTCTTTAGCTGATTATGTATTATTTAAATTCAGGCTAAGGGTCAGTTATTTTATCTTACATACATGTAGTTTAGATGTAGATAAAAATAACAGTTTCTTTTATCTTAACTGTAATGTGTCTCCATTTTTCTTCTGTGTAAAATATCTTGATTACAGTAAACAAGAAAATCTGAACATTTGCAGAATGCTGCAGATTAGTTTCCCAGATATCTTCTCTGTTAATGATTATATTGTTCCTTGTAGCATGATTGGTAGACCAAAAGTTGTTGGGCATACTGTTTACCAGAAGAGTGGCTTTCCTGAGTCTTTATATAGATATAGCAGAATAATAGGTAAATGAGAATTGATTTACCTCACTCCCAGTAATTAGACTGAGTATGCAAACAGACCAGGCTTTCTGAGGAGGTTTTTTTCTGGCCAGAAATTGTGCAAATTCAACCTTTCTTCCATTATTTCACCACTTGGACTCTGGACCAGAATAAAAAAAAAAAAAAGAATAGAAAAGAAAAAAGAGGAATAATCAATGAGAATTAATTGGCGGGGGGGGGGGGGGGGGAAGATGCAATCCAAGTTTCCAAATTCAACACACACACTCTCAAACACACACACACCCTGGTTTTAAACTAATGTTTTCCCACTTGCTTTTTTGCAAGTTATGCTGCCACAGTGAAAGAGGCTGAATTGTTGTGGATGCTCTGATGCCTCTTCTGAGTTACTGCAGAGATGTGTTTGTAGCAGTCAGGCTGGCATTTGTGATTGCCTACTGCAATGCCCTCATACTTCTCCTTTGATTTGTTTTCAGTGTGCTTGGAGTTCCATGGTTGTCATGTGAAATCATGTACATAAGGAAATGTGTGCACACACAATGTCTTTGGTTTATAAAAGTGAAGTTTGGGGTTTGCTATTACTGACAAATGTAAATGTCTCCAACAGCAGTTTCCATCCAGAGCAGGCAGCACTCTGGTTCATTACTTCCCATCCACTTTCCTTCTTTCAGTCTTGGGAGAAAATATTTCTTTTTTGGTGACCCTGGGTTTTATTTCTACCTTTACATCACAGTGCTGTGCAGTCTTTTCAGAGAACAGACTCACTGAATGCCACATGCAGTGGTGAGTTCACAGGGGACTCTGAGGGCACCCCACATTTTCTGTTTACATTCTTGTGCAGCATTACACAAACAGGATCAAATTAATCTGGTGGGTTTTACTTGACATTACATTTCTCTGTTCAAAGGAGCAGCAACTTTTTCTGGAGCAAGTGATAAGCCTTTTGAGAGAATAGGGTATTGTATTTTTAGACTCAATGTCAGCGGCAGAAAACGTGCATTTACTTTGCATTCTTTTTAATGTTCACATGAGAACAATGACATGAAAAGGCTGTACCTCTGGCCTGAAAGTCTGCTAGAACTTTTATTCCATTTGTGGGGATTTTGCACATCTCCACTTTCCTCTCAAAGAAGGAGAGAGCTCTTGTTCTTGACACTGTTTCTTTTAAAAGTCAGGATCTAGCCCCAGAAAACAGAGGAAAATTCCAAAGAGTAGCACAGCTCCTTTTGTTGGTTTTCCACACAATTAAAATGTATCACAGTACCCAGCCTTTAAATTGCCCTGTAATTTGTTCACTGATGGCTTAGTGGCACATCCTCCTTCTGGAAAATGGATATTTGTCACTTCTTTTAAAAGAAGCATTGTTTTTAGCATTTAATTCTGATGGAGCCAAGAAAGAAGCCACACATAACCACTGTGCTCATGGCCACTCTTCCTGCCCTTGGTTCAGCTCCTCACTAGACAAGGCAGGAGAAAAATCCTTCTGGCAGTCATAGAGAATGTCTCTGTGAAGGCTCTTTCAGGCAGCATGAGTCTCCTTTCAAGTCCTTCTCCAGGAGTGAAGGAGGCCAAGGAACATTGTCTTGTGCTGAGAAATCATAGTGCTTTGGGGAATCTGCCATCCATAGTAATTCAGTTAAAGCAAAGGCTGTATCCCTTCCTTCCAGACTCCTCAGAGAACATCTTGGAGAAAAAGAAGTTGAGTTGACATTGATCTTTGATGCTGTAGAGGAGGCAGACCTGGCCAACTACACATGTCATGTGGAGAACAGAAATGGACGGAGACACGCCAGCGTTCTTCTGCGCAAAAAAGGTAATTCTCCCTTTTTAGTTATCTGTGACCTCACCTGCCTCAGCAGCAACTCATCAATCAGAGGTCCTGCTGACCTCTCTCAGCCAGGCTGGACTCCTGTGTGCCTGCTTGGAGCTGAAGTGTGCTTATGTACAGCTTCAGTTTACCATTTGTGGGAAAAAAAATCATGGATTGTTCTTTGGTGTCTAGAAAATTGCCCTTGCATGTGATGCACTTGCCTGGAACACAGTCACCCATAAGGCACCAGTAATCAGGGGAAGTATTTTGAACTGAACAACCTACGAATTTGACCCAGAACTGACTAACTAGGCAAGTTGAAACTTACATTTCTTAGAACAGGTGCCCTGGCACTGAGGTCAGATGTTCGCATGTTTCTCCACTTCCTGGCTTTGTGTTTTAAATTGAAAACTTTAAGCTGTCTCCATGCATTTTGATTTCTGACTGCATCAGGAATTAAAACATGGAATGGGAGCCACAAATACAGAGAGTTACCCGATCATGGTTGTCTTGCTTCATACTGTTCTGAATGGAGAACAGCACTACTGACAAATTACCTACAGCGGAAAGGGAACTGTTGGGATTTGAATGTGCCAAATTTAAAAGTGCTGCTGTGTTCTGTGTTTGAAAAAGTCATTATCAAGGGAGTGTAACAGTATCCTATGGCAGTTCTTCTGTTGTTTGTTCAATCAGCTCTCCTATTCATAAGTGGGCTGGCATTTAGATTGGATGCTGATCTCTCTGAGATACAGTGTATTAGGAAACATAAAAGCTGTAAGAATAGTAATTGTTGGGAAAGCAAAGGAAGACTCCACTCTTGGGGCAAAGCTGTTGTGTGAAACCACAGAACATCTGCACAGGAGATTGACTAAGGAGTTGATACATTATCCAGACCTCTGCCATCACTCCTGGATGTAAATTATTTTGCCAAAACAGGAGATGAAGAATTATTTTCATGAAGCAAACCTGAAAGGGCAGCTCCAGTCCTTTGTGTGCTTTCACTGTGGCAAAGTTGGCATAAAGGAATGTTGATCTAGCAGATCATTCTACTATCTACTACAAACTTCCCTACAGGAGGGCTCTGCAGAGGATCTGGACTGGCTGGGTCCACGGGCTGAGGCCAGTTGTGTGAGGTTCCACAGGGCCAAGTGCTTGGTCCTGCTCTTGGGTCTCAGCAGGCTCCAGGCTGGGGCAGAGGGGCTGGAAAGCTGCCAGGAGGCAAAGCATCTGGGGATGCTGGAGTCACCATCCCTGATGGGATTTGAAAGCCATGCACATGTGGCCCTCATGGTTTAGTGGTGGGCTCAGCAGTGCTGGGTTAATGGCTGGACTCCATCATCTGGGAGGTGTTTTCCAACCAAAACAATTCTACAATTCTGTGATCTAAACTGACGGATTGTCACAGCTTTAATTAAGGAATCTGGTCATCATGATGAAGGATTAGTGTCTAGTGCAAAAAGTGTTCTACCTTTCCTTCCACTGAACCTCATAAATATACAACTGATAGTAAGTATATCTCTGTTGGCACTGGTGAATGTTCTGCTGTGTGCATATAGTAGAATAACAAGCTCAGTTTATTTATAACAAAAAAATGCAGATATTTCAGAGCTCTGCTGGAATTATGGAAGAGGCACCGCTGAATACAGAATTTGGAGGTGGAAAAGATCACTTTGCAGCTACTATTTCATTTCTCTCTGCACTGTGGCTGTAGAAAACTTATATTCCCCTCAGGCACTCTCAGTAGTTGATTTTCAGGCTATTAAAGTGTCATTTAAAATAACCACTGTATTTTACTGTGTCCTTTGACTGCCTGTCCTATTGTCCTGTTTGTTATTTATTAAGTTCTCACAAATACTTGACCAAACTTTTCCTTTCTGCAACTTGATTTAATTCTTCTTATACTAACTTTCTCCAGCTTAGATTTTACTGTAGATATTCATGAGTCAGGAAATACTACTGTATTTACTGAGCTGGGACAAGATTTAGGGCAGGACTTGCAGAAAGCTGTTGACCAGCATCCTTTGTGCATGTCAAAGAAGGGATTTCTATTGCAATGTGCTGCAGCAGAGATCTCTCAGTCAGAGAAATCCTCCTCCCTCCAAAGTCTTACCTGTTACGAGCTGCATTATTCATGTTTGACAAGAGGCACTTGTAGCTCTGTTTTGTCTTCAGACCTGCCCTCTGTTCAGGGCTTTTTCCTGGCTTGGATGAAAAACAGGAAAAACCCAAAATCTAAGTTGTAGGGGTTGTATTAGATTTTTTTGAGTTCTTGTTTTGACATCAGATGCTTATTTTTAGCACATAATTTGCTTTGAAAAAAAAAATTAGCTGTTCAGATTTTTCAGGGAAAATATATTAAATACTTTGCTATATTAGTGGTACAGTCCCCTCTAATCTTCAGGAGAATACAGGAGTGGCTTTTTGCACAGATCTAGTGTAGCCCCGTAGCATGTGCCATCATTTAGGATTATTTGTATTGTTTGGGGTTTCCACCTGAAAAAGAACCAAATCAAGTTTCAAACCCAAAGCCACCAATGCAAAGGCAGAGTCAGAGGTGCTCCTAAGACCTGAACACAACTGTCTGCTGTCACATTCTTCTTTACTGACTTAATTCAAGACCACATTGTTACTTGCTCTCAAGCAGTTCAGAAATAAGCTCTGAACAATCCTGGGTTTGGTTTGCCTTTTTTTTTTTCTGCCATGCTGTCCTAGCATATTTGGTACTCAAATAACATGGAAATACAATATACAGCCACTTGTCCCTTAGTTGTGGGAATAGTTCAGGATTCCCTTCAAAAGGGTTTGAACACAGTCCAGTATTTAGTGTCTGAAGTCTACACAGTCTATAATATAACTGTTCTGAAAGATAAATAACTTGTCAGAAACCACAGAATAAAGTCAGACCATGCTTTTAGTGGCAAGAAGTAGAGAATTGAAATAAAAGTAAATATTATGATGACTTTTCCTCATGATTTTTTTTAAAGGAAGCTGCCTTTAATTAAGACATGCAAGGAACTAATTTTAGGGGGGATGGGTTTGATACTGATACATCACTAAATTATGAGGAACTTCTAAAATGTAGTTGTCTCTCACTTATTGGGTATTTATGAGACTTTTGCTACTTTAAAGACCATGATCCTCTGAAATATGTGTAAGATGTTGTGGCAAGGTCCTTCTACATTATTTTACATTAGAAACTATCAATATTATTATTTGCTATTTTTCAGTCACTCTTATAGCACAGAGACCAGATTCAACTTCTTTTCTGTTGGATATGCTGCTTCCCTATTTATCTCAGTGAGGACCACTTGAGGAGGAAGGAATTAATCAGATGCCAAGGCTAAGTAGAGTAGGCAAGAAAATTGAACATCCTGGGTTTTTCTCATTGCTGCCACTTTGGAATGGAAATAAGGAGACCTCAAAAGCCCCAGATTTTCCCATAAGGAAAGCCCCTTTTTCCATAAGGACTCTCCTAGAGTCCTTATGTCTGTACTCTAGGAGAGTTCATGGGGCAGAGGGACAAATACTGGACATGCAAAAGCTGATCAGTTTTGCCTTTTGAGCTGGATTTTGTGGGTTTGCTTAATACCCTGCTATTCCCCCCACCAAAGTGAGCACAACTCTGTGCTCCTGTGTGGGCTGCAAGGCTCAGCATTTTCTTTCCTTCCAAGCTGGAAGTTTTGCCATCATCTCCATTTCCTAGCAAAAAAGATTCAGTGCTATTTAAAAAAATAAAATCCCCTCAAAAGGGATTTTAACCAACTCTGTTCTCCATTTGCCTAGATTTATCCCCCAGAGGATGCAGGCTTTATCATGCAGTGTAGTAAAAGTCCCATGAATTCCCTGTGTTCTCAGAGAGATTAAATAGCTATTATAATAGACTTTTTCCATCTATTAGTCCATGACTTCTTGCCAGACAGACATCAGAGATACTGTAAACTGGGAATAGCTTGACATCTGATGTTAATTATTGAAATAGAAGGCATGGTGAGGCAAAAATAACCCCCAAAGATACGCAGCTAATTTGCTTTTTATCTTGAAAGTGACACAAATGACATATGAGTAATTTTTTTCTGACCTAAGTTTTAGAACAATAAATATCACAAGAACTTTGTCCCAGCTGTGTGAGTTTGGCAACTTCTCACTGTGTTTGTCACAGCAGCAAATATCTTCATGACGTCTTATCTGAACCAATACAGGCTGTGAGAGTCAAATTGTCATCCTCTGTCTTTTATGGCTAAGTAATATGCCAGGTGGTGTTAGGAGCAATATTACATTCAGAGGACATTTCAGGATAAAGAGCAATGCTGTTTAAGTTAGTCCCTTGCATCAGATGGAGCTATGGTCTGGTATCCAAGGGTTTTATCCCATTTTGTCATTGGTTTGCTGAATGACCTTGAACGTGCTGCTTCTCTTTTCTAAGCCTGTTTCCCCAACTGTAAAAGATGGATCATTGTGTCTGGATGCATTTGTGAAGTTCTTTGACTTCTTGTGCTGTTTCCTAACAAAAGCATCTGAGTAGGAAATTTTAGCTAACACTAGGTCCCATTAAATTATAATGTGAGCTCTACAAATATGTGAGAACCCCGTTAGCAGCCGTGCCAAACAAAGTGGCTCTTTGCAGCCTGATGTGTGCTCCTGGCTTCTTGTGTTGTCTTGGCCTTCCTGCAAGCCCAACTCATTTTCCAGTGATCCAGCTGAAGCCCTGGCTTGGCAGCTCACATCAGCTTGTCCACAGGCTTCACAAATAGAAAACCAAAGCTGCCTAATTTGGAGGGGAAGGGACCGGATCCTGCCCAATCTGTCCTCACATGCTGCATTCAGCATTTGATGCACTCTGCCAGTGCAGAAGTTTCAAACTCCACCAGCTTATTAAAAGTTGGTTACTCCTCTGTGTAAAATCACTGCATAGTTCTTGTGTATGAGGTTTACATGTGTAGCCTCAAATGTATTCTGGATTTCAGATGGTTATTTCAGATGAGCAGTAGATGAAGTAAATGAGTAAAATTAAATAATACGCAATGGACAAAATTAGTAGGAATTTTTAATGTTATGGTGGTTGTAATTGGAAGCTGCACAATTTTATGCGGAATTGTACAGTGGATTAGAGAAAATACGGCTTGGAAAGATCATAACCTTTTTGCCTTTCCTTGCTAATTTTAGATTTGATCTACAAAATAGAACTTGCTGGAGGACTGGGAGCCATCCTTCTTCTGCTTATTTTGCTCGTGACCATCTATAAGTGCTACAACATAGAGTTAATGCTGTTCTACAGACAGAACTTTGGAGGAGATGAAGCAGCTGATGGTAAGCAGTTGCACAGGAAACTCAATATATGCAATGGAAATATTTCAGAGACCCAAAGTGGTGAGATTGAAATGAATCCTAAAAGACACCTGCTGCTAGTTTAAACTACTAAGCACCCAACAGTGTAAAGCCCTAAGACTTGCTCCCAAAGCCCCCCGAGATCAATGAGTCTTTCCACAGGAATGTCACTGGGCTCTGCCACGAGCCAAAGGGAGCCAGGAGAATTGTTCATGAGTCTGCTACAGAGGCTCACAAGTCATTTGTGAACTCTTCACCTTCATGTGTCCGGTGCCACATGTGCCCAGGGTCCCCTCTCCTGAGATCCACTCTGTAAATCTGAGCAGCCTTTCACAGGTGTCCTTCATGAAGCATTTTCTTTGAATTGCCACCAGGCTTCCAGTGACCTCCTCTGACCAGTGAGAGGTGATTGTTCTGAGGCCAACTAGTTACCTCAGCTCATTGGGAGACTGTAAACAACTTGGTGGGAATGTGCAGCTTGCCTGGGGTGTATCTTTAGGAATAAAATAGACTATTTTCCATTTTTTTCCCCCACCTTCCCTCTCACTAGCATATATTCTGTTTGGTGCCTAAAGCTAAACTTGTATTTTTAAATTGAAGTTTTAATTCTGAATATAGAACATTCCTTCTTCTATGAAGCCGGAGTAAGCCCGTTAAACTAAATTCCAATCTTTAAATCCTATTACTATGTTCTTAACACTTATTTTATAATTAATATGCTATTAATATTCATCTAAGTAGTATCTGCTAGAGAGAGAAAGTGCAGTATTCAAGTACAGGGGCTTGCCATAGCCCACTGCAGCACTTAGAAGTCACACAGGCTCTGGAATGGTACATCCAGAAACTCAAATGTATTTGAAAAGAGAGCAGGGAACGCATTTTCTATAGAGCCAAAACAATGTGCAGTTGCATAGACATGTTGCCTCCTGCAATTGGCATTTCTGTTATCACAGTGATAAATGTTTCTGTTTCACAATGGGTAGATATGGTGTGAAAAGGTTCCACTATGATGAAATCCATAGGAGTCTTGGAGAATGGATGGAATGACATCTAAGGAATTTTAGAAAGAGGAGGGATCATCCTTGTGGATCCCTTCCAACTCAAAATACTTTGTGATTCCGTGATAAATAGCAGAAATAGAGATCAGGAAACTTGCTCTTTCTCAATCCTCATGTATGACTGGGAAAAAAATAAATTTATGCTTTTTCCATACTCTACAATACTGCACAATATTTATATTGGTACCTAGGACAAAGGGAAGGGTGAGATTATGTGGTTTGAGAAGTACTTTACCTGAAACACCCTGGGATTATACCAACATAATATCCCTGCTTCACACCAACCAAAAGTGGTAACTTCCTCCAGCCTGCTTCACTTTGTTTATCTTCTGTTTTCAGCATGAAACTGCTGCATTTTGACTCATATAAAAAATACTTGGTTCAATAATTTTTTAATTTATAAAACAATATTATTTTCTGGTTGTTTAGAGGAAGCCCCATGAGTACGTAGGGACTTTTGTGTGCCTATAAATTTTGAAAACAACCTTTTCTTTTTCCAGTACATAATTGTAGACTTTTCACAGCTTTGTGTCTTGTTCTGATCCTGCAGGATGAAAGATGGAGGCAGAATGTTACAGAAGTCAAAGCATATATGGGGATGTTTGTTTCTTCTCATGTAGGGGGAGCATACAGAGCTCCCATGAGCACTCAGCTGTATGGATGCAATCACAGGGTCATTTTCCACTTGTATGTGTATTTCTTTATAAAAGAAGATTTGGAACTCAACAGATCTGCTTTATTCCTGTTTCTAAATATACCCCACGTAAGCAATGCTGGACACACTCACTTCCTGTGTTGTGTGTAGCATTGCTTTTAGAGAAAATGACACTGAGGATTAAAGGATGCATTTAGGAAATGGCTGCAAACAGTGCTGCTCCCAGAGCCCCCAGAGCTGGCAGTGGGTGAGTGTGGGCAGCTCTCCTTCTCTGCCCTGGAACACAGAGCTTGTGGGCAGCCAGCAGGGGCTGAGGAGCTGCCCCACCACTGCCCGAGCTGCCAGCAGCCCGAGGGAGCTGCTCCTGCCAGCATCCTGCTGGCTGGCACTGTGGGCAGGGGCTCAGGGACCCTGGTGCTCTGCCCCCGGGGATGTCGGGGCTCTGCAGCTCCCACACTGTGCAGGGATGCTGCCTCCACGATCACTGGCATCTCTTAAAAGGTTTTGGCAGGCTTCCTTATGGACAGGGAGGCAGGTTTTGGATAGGCCTCCAAAGCTGGCTGGTCTGTTGACTTCAGAGGAATGTCAGCCAGCCAGGTGGACATCTTCCATCGTCCCCCACAGCCATGGTGGCTCTAGGCAAATTGCCTTTTACAAATTTGTAATTATTCACATGCTTTGAGTACAGCTCTGACCCTCATGGGTCTGGCTATGTGTCAGGAATTATAAGTAACCATCAGTTCAAGGTCATCAAGAGATATATTTTATTATGATTGGGTATTTGTTCTTTTTATCAGAATATATTGAGGAATTTTAACTGCTTTAATTATCTTTCATGTGCACTATTCTTTACAGATAATTGGTACTCAGAAACCCTCCATTCATGCAGTTTTCTTCTCACAACATTAACTATTTGATTTTTCATTTTCTGTAAATAATGGCAGCTGGGCTCTTCCCTAGAGGCTGAATTGCTGAAGGTTGACTTTTTCAATATACTGTTTTCCATTACTGCAGAGGAACACAAAGAGAAATGTCACTAAGACAGTCTGATCCCAGCATGGGTCCCCAGCTCTGTGGTGGCACCACTTCTGTTCCTGGCACACTCATGAGCTCTTAGCTCCATGTTTCAGAAGCAGAGCTGGAGACAAGCCCCAGTGCTGGGCAGGAGGAGGAGGAAGGAGGGGAGAAGAAGGAATGTTGCCCTTTATGGGAGTCATTTGTCTCTCTTAAAATGTGATCCCCAAGTTTTTCAAATCTTGTGGATCAAGTGGATTGTGATCCAAAATGATGATATTGATTTTTAAAATTATGGGATTTTCTGGAAAAAAAAATGCTTTGAACTGTTTGTATTTGGCATTGTTTTCTGAATAGTCAGTATTTATTTGAATTAATCGTGTCTTTTCTCACAATTACTTATGGAAGGAAATTTTCCTTGCTCAAACTTTCTGGGTTCAAAACTTTTCCAAGCTGAAAACTTTAACATACTCCTAGAACTCTTGAGTAATAGAGGTTGAAAGAATTGCATTACAAATATGTAAAGGCTTAAAATAAAAGTTTCCACTTTAATATTTGTATGAAAATTTTGCTCATGATGTTTTCAGCTGTGGCACATGTCTGACCACATGGAGCAGAGTTACTGCTCAGCATGCAGAAGAAAACTGAAAGGATCCATGAGATTTCTGCCTGGAAGCCAGATCATGTGTTCCTGTGAAAAGTCCCCATTTTTTGGGAAATGCTTGGTGGTTTCAAGGAATAATACAATTTCCCAGTACTCTCCTGTGTTCCTTATAGTGTTCTTGCAAACAGCAGGCTGAACATGATTTGTTTTCTTGCAGACAACAAAGAATATGATGCTTATCTTTCCTACACCAAAGTGGATCCTGATGCGTTAGATCGTGATAATAATGAAGAGGAGCAGTTTGCACTTGAAATTCTGCCAGATGTTCTAGAAAAGCACTATGGATATAAACTCTTCATTCCAGATAGGGACCTGATCCCTAGTGGAAGTAAGTATTTCTGACCTTTCAGTTTAATTTCTGTCTGATGTGTCACTAAGGCCTGGACTGTGTGATAAGTACTAGATATGGAAAACCTTGGGAAGTGGTTGCAAAGATTGGAAAAGTTTCCTCAGCACTGCAAATCTGAATTCTGTGTTAGAGCTTGTTCCTGCACCACTGAAATCAGAGGGAATATCCATTGAAATCAATTTGCCATTGATTGGCAAATCATTGATTGGCAATCAATCTGCCAACCTTCCTACAGGGAAGGCTGTAGCACTGCAAGCAATACCAAGTCCAAAATGTCTACATGAAACACAGGTAACTAAGCAGGAAACTTTCTAAAGGATTTTATCATCTCTGTTACATGATTGAAAATGGGATTATTTGTTTTTTCAGTGAGTAGTTGTTTCCTCTGCAGCAGCTTTACTAGTAAAAGTCATCTTTTCTATTGTCTTTTGGGGTTTTCCTTAACTTGTGAGTCTCATAAGATTCAGCAGCACCTTTGGATGTCTCTGCTAAAGGTCAATGCTTTCCTAATGGTAGTTATGGCATTTCTTCTACCAGACTCATTTTTGAGCAGATCAAAAAGACCACAAATCATATCCATTGTGTTGATGAATTTTGAATGCACAGTATGTTTGCTTTAATATTATATTTATTTTAAGTGCTACCCTTGTGAAAAATCAGCCTTTTTTTTCCATCTCCAAATCACTTTCATAAAAACAGTAGAAGAGAACATGAGCTTCTCTCTGTATGTGCTACTGTGTAGAAAACATGAACAAGAGAACAAAGCAATGGCTGTAGTGGAGCAGATGTCTCCAAACATGGAATAGCTCGAGCATAGCTGCATTACAACCTGCCTGCCAAAAGACTTGGAGCTGCTGCCTCACTGTGCCAAGTGCCTGACCCAGGAGTCAGAGCCTGCTTCTTCTCTGACCTTTGAGAGCACTGGAAACAGAGCTCTGAACCCTTTAGCACTGGGAAAGAGGAGTCAGAGCCTCACCAGAGATCATGAAAAACCTGTGCAGGGGCTTGAATTTATCACATGCATTTTCAGCTCTTAGTTTAGAGCTGATTCACTTTTTCTTTTTGCCCCTGCAAGGTGTAAGTTTTTCTCCCATAGTGAGAAATTACAGAAAGGGGACTTGGCTTATAGCTTTCTTATTTCTTACAGTACAAGCAAATTATATCAAATTTTTAGATATTATTAAGAGGAAATACATCTTTCTGTGGTAACAACCACAGAATTGTTGTAACTAGTTGTTTCGTATCCAACAATATAGCAGAGTTACACATAGCAATTCTGCAAGTGAACTAAGAAGTTTAAAGTTAACTCTTCAATAATAACTATGCTGAAGCACACATTAATCTGAAATGAAATTCTTTTTTCCACTTGTTGTTCCAGCCAGCATGGTATTTTATTTTTGTCTATTTTTGTCAGCAAGGCACTCAGCAAACACTTGCCATCACTTTGGGTATTCATTAAACCTCTCCTGAAAATGTAGGGTACCTGAAAATGTCAGTTCTCATTTATGAACATTCACAGATTTAATCCTTCTTCTTTCCTCTCAAACTCACTTCTTCAGTGTTATGAAAAGGCCTGATTCTAACACATGGAGCTTCAAGAACGCCTAATCAGACATAATGACAAGGCAGAATAAAATGTGGAGCTGAAATGAGTGTGATTTGCATGCTTTGGCTTTGAAAAAGATATGGGGGAAAGCACTTTATTTCAAGAGGGGCTAGAGGGAGGGTGAGGGGATGGGGAAGGAGGGAAGACTCAGCCTCCTGTATTTGTGAGCTCTCTCTGTGCCCTGGAGTAGTGGAATGTGCCTGTGTTCTGCTGAATCCTCACCACTCTCACCAGGACTTGCAGTGCTTAGTGAGGGCAGTGTGATGTGGAATGGGCCTGCTGGAAACTTCAGAGGAAAACATAGCATGGTTTAGAGCGACTGTCTCAAAAAGCGGCAGATGTGACAAAATATATTACTGTCCAGGGTAGATTTCTGTAGAAAAATGGGGAGTTGATCACAGCTATTGTTTTATTTTAAGAAATATCTCTTCTCACATGTTTCACCTCCTCATCTTTCAGGGTAAATTGCTTTCATCAATGTAATCGTTTCCCACTCTCTGCTCTGATGTGTGTCCCTCTGTATCCTGTGTACCTTGGCGTGTGTCCCCCAGTGCAGCCAGGAGCTGTGTACGGCTGGTGCCTCCCGCAATCCCTGCAGTTGTGAGGAGCTGCCACGGGAGGGTGTGCACCATTCGCTTCCTTCTTGGCATGCAGCAGCTCCTACAGCTGCTCCCTGCGTTTGAGAGCAGGCAAAAAATAGATTTGTCAAATACTATTTCATTAATTTTCTTGCGCAGTTCTGCAAACAGCCTAAAAAGCTGACTTGGGGGAAATTCAGGGACGAGTTTGATTGTGTTTTTGTCCAGCTGGCTCATTGCTAACCTCTGGGGGAAAGCTGTGATGGGCTCTGCATGTCCCTGTGCAGCACAGGGAGAGATTACAGCCAGATGTGCTGTGGCTGGGACATGTCCAAGCTCTGCCTTCGGCTCTGTGTCTGGTTCAGGGATGTCCATGGACTGCTGCTGTCCCCAGGAGGACAGAGGTGCTGGCTGTGGGGACTGAGGCCACCTCTTCACCATGGGGAAGCAGATCCCAGGGTTCAGGTCAGATGGGTCATTTTTGCAGGAGGTGTTGGTTCTGAGCCCTGCTGGGAGACAAATTTTATCCCAGTAGTGCATTTTGTGCCAGTGGGAGGGAGAGGCACCATGAAGGATGCCAATGGCCTCAGCAATGCCCATCACACATGGCCAGCAGGGACCTTTGTGATGCTCTTGGTGCTGCCTGAGAGCAGCATGGATGGATCCCTGAGCTGGCAAGATGGAACAGAATCCCACAGAGCTGTGGGAGGCAAGACTGGTGACCCAGGAGGGAGACATGGCAATGGAGACCGAGTTTGTAACCCTGGAATTGAGTTGCATGTTATGGGAAGTACTGTAGCAGCTATTCTTTCTTAAAGAATACTCTTTGGTCTTAGCAGAATGAGTGTTCTTCATTCTGTCAAAGCTGACAGCACACACACCTCCCTGCCAGGTAACTTAGGTGTAATTGGACAAGTTACCCTGCATAAGGAGACTGGGATCCCTGAGATGCACTTGCACTTCTGACTGAATTCCTGAGTAATTCTCATTATTTTCACCCTATTCATTTTCAGGGCTCTTTTTACAAACCTTTTCCCACAACAAACATTCAAGCTCTGTAAGATTTTTTAATTCAGGGTTAGGAGACCTGAGGAGATTGAGTAGTTGGTGGGGTGTTAACAGGACGAGTTATGTTTTCACCTGAGCCATTTTTTGTCTTGCCAAGGATGATGTCTGCAGTGAAAAACATCTGTTTGCTTGTCACTCTTCTAAAACCAGGACTACATCAGAGGAAGGTACTTTTTTCCATGGTTTCTGCAAATTATTTTAAAACCTGAAAATGAAGAGGTAAAAATTGTCAAGTTAGACTTTTAATACCAGCAATACATATCTGTTAGAGCATCATCTAGGTGTTCTCTAAGCGTATGTGCATTTGGTCTTGACAGGATTGAAAAAACACCAACAATTCACTCCAGCTCATCAGGGTATGATGATTAGGCAGTGAAAAAAATAGCGATGGAATAAAAATATTTGTTTACCTGAAAAATGAGAAGTTCTCAGCACAAGGGGAGAGTGTCAATGTCATGTGATAAAAAGCACACGACAGTCAATATTGTAGTTCTGGAACTTTGTAGTTTTGTCTACCCATCTGTGTGGGTTTTGCCTGGGAAATTCCAGCTTCCTGGGCTCCTGCCTGAAGAAAACCTGGTTGGATCACGTGTCTGGATTTTTCAAGGAGCCTTTGTTACCTATAGGATACCATTTCTTTGGTATCCAGCTCCACAAACTCCTTTCAGGAATGCCTGGTTGTCTGCTCTGTATGAATCTTGCTTTTAATGTCAGGCATGGGTAAGGGTAGCAGGGACACACACAGATGTCAGCTGAAAGAGGAATAAATATGAACAAAAGGCAGAAGGGCTGCCTGTCCTATAGTGCACTAACCTGCATTATTTGTTTCTTTATGTTAAACTCATCAGCTGTCCCTCAGCTCATCCAGGGATTGGGCTCTGTCTGGGAAGGGGCCATTACTCTGCTTTGTGTTTCAGTTGTTCTGGTCCAAGCTAAGAGAAGCAAAATATATTTAATAAATAGGAAAAGCAAGACACAAAATCATTGGTGGTATAATAAAGTAATCAGACTCAGGGTTTGGGAACTATTCAGCTAGGAAACCAGGATTGAATTACTCTTCTATAAATAACTTTCTCAAGTGATGGTCACACTGCCAAACACAGAAAGGCTGGTTATTTTCAGAGTGCCAGGAACCAACCAGCATGGGTTTGATGGTAGATACTCTTTGATTCTCATAGTGCTGCCCAAAAATATCCATATGATTTTATATGATTTCTAGTGGTTTTTTCCTTCTCCCTCAACTCCTGAAAATCATCTGAATCTGGTTAGTCAGTCATTTCTTTGTGTAAGCAACTCTGTGCCCATAGCGTTCATTAATTTCCTTGCTCCTAGTCTGCTTGCATATTAGATTTCCTTCCAGCCTGTGGTTAATGTAGCTCATTAAGGATTCCATAGGCAGTTACACATTATTTAATTGCAAATGGGATGCATTTCTCGAAATTCTCTTCTTTAGTGCTTCAAACTCCAGTTCAGCATCGTTACATGTAGACAGTGTTTGGTGAGCACATACTTGCTGTCAAGACAAATTTGCTTGCCATTTTCTGGCAAGACTAAAACAATGTTTGGGTTTGGGTATAACACTTCTTGCTGTCCATTCCTCCTTGGGCATTGCATTGAACATGCTGCATAAAATAAAGCTGATAAAGCCACTCACAATGTAAATTTTATTTAATTTTTTTTTACCTATGGGAGTTGCTAACATTTTGGAAAGAGTTTTGTACCATACTGCAAAACAGTGTTTCAAGGATGGGGAAAAATGATCAAAATTTAAAATGTGTTTTTTCAGTAAAAACAAGTGGGTTCGATCTAACAGTGACATCTTAGTTTTACATTCTAATTTATGATAAAATACGATCCTTGGGACTTAAAAGTGAATAATTCCATACTGGCTTCACCAAGACAATGGTTTTTTTCTCCTTTTTCAATGAAATATCATTGTTGACACCTCCTGCAGCAAAAGTGAAGTTACAGTGAAATTATATTTATCTGATGGAAATATGTTGCTCTGGAGCTTTACAGTTGATACTGGTTGGTGACAGTATTCCTGAAGTCCCTATTCAGTTTTTTCTTGCAAATGAAACTGTGTCATTCCTGACCATAATTTCTTAGCTTGCTGGAAAGGTGAAAGCAACACTTTCTCCATCCCACATTGCAGTATAGATTCCTTGGATTTAGTACTTTCTAATGGAGTGAACACTTGAGACAGACAACTGAACCTGCAGGATTTTGGGAAGTCTCCAGTTCTAAAGTAAAAGGAGAGCAGATGATTTAGCAACTCAGAGGTTTATGGAGTCAGATTGGTACCACTGGGAAAAATAAAGCTGGAAATTCCAGGGACAGGAATCTGTCTTCCCATGCTTTTCTTCACAGAAATGTTCAAGTGGTGCAAATATGATATATTGTAGAGTGCACCCAGAGGAGCCACAGGCTCCAGGAAGATTGTCACCTGCCTTCAGTAGTAGTCCCAAGCTGGAGTTAGTGGGAGTAATAAGTACTTCTGGACCAGATGGCTGGAAATTCGGGGTTCCAGTTTCTTGTAGCTCAGTGTACTTTGCCCTCAGTGCACCAACCAGTCCCCTGTTCATTGGCCATGTCCACCAGTGACCAGCTCCCAGCGTGGAATTTGAGGGATCACCTCAAGACCGTTTCTGAAGGCGTTCATTCCTCAGCTGAGGACAGAGCTCTGATGTAGCAATACCCAGTAAGGAAGGTGGGCATCCAAAAGAGATGTGAGAAGCACAGAGGAGAGAAGTGTCCGTCCACCCAAGAAAATAGGGAATTTCTCCCATCTTCTTTCCACCCTGTTTGCCCAAGGCAAAGGCTGACAACTCTTTGATTGCTATGGTGTGATGGATTATTGCTGGGGTGTCACTACTGAAATGATTGGTGCTGGATATTTGAAGAGATGAAAGTGGAGTGATTTTTTTGTTTGTTTTGTTGGTTTATGTTTTTTCTCGATTGGATGCATTTGGATATGCATGGCCATGCTCAGCACTACCCTGGACATATGGTACTGCCCAGTATTGTGTCCTGCAGGGAATTGTCTTGTGCATAGCAGTGTTCTCAGTGTTTGGAGGAGGGATGAATATGTCTCAGGAAAGATGCATGATAGTTTGTTGTTTTACTGTATCTTGCAGATTCAACCTCTAATGATGAAGCTTCCCACCTAAATTCTTTCTTTTTGGGAGCAGAAAGAAAGGAAGAAAATGAAGAGTCTGAGCTGTTGATACATTGGGATAATATCTTTCCATTGTATTGAACATTTCTACCTTTCCTTAAGTTTTGTTTCACCAGTTCTGCTTATCATTTTCTCATTGTTGCTGATTCTCTCCCCGCTCCACTGCCTCTCCCATGGATTTTAATGTTGAATTTTTTTCATTAATAAGTAACTATTTTACACAGAACAATGGGGGGGTTTCCTCATAAAGTACTTCAAGAAACAAAATACAAAAACAACTGTAAATGCTGCATGATTAAAAAGTCATAAACCATTAACTAAAAGTCAGGATTGTTGCATAGACATTTGTAATGTATGTGTATGTCTTAGATTTTTGTGTGTCTGTGGGATGTTTGCAATTGCCTCTTTTTTCCATTTGTGAAAGAAATTCTTCTTGCTGCTAAGTGGTGAAATAAAACATTGGTAAAGGCAGATTTGATGCTAACTATGCCTTCAGTCTCATGAAAATGAGCTATTTTAGAATGTTCCTGTTGGCCTATTTTGTAGCAATTTACTTTACTGGAAGTGGTGTGAATAAGCATGCTGTGGTATGGTGCCCGGGACTATAAAATGAATCTTGCAGTAACAGATGTTGATTAATGATGTTATTGTAATTATTGTTCTTGCTAGAGGGCAGATGTGTAAGAGAAGTCCTGCCCTGTGCTGAGTAAAGATCTGTTCTGTGCAGCTCTTGTGTCCAAGTCTTCATTTCTAACACGTGCTTCTCCTTTGTGGTCAGGCAGCACATTCCCAGTAGCATGGTCAAGAGGTTCATGTAGTTTAAAAACGCAAAGATATCCTGTCTCAAAGTTTGCAGTTGTAATGCTGTGCAACCAATGAACATTTTCTGCCCTTAGCGGTTTTGTTCAGGGGATTTAATTTTTCTGGTCTTGACCTAAAACCCATTGAAGTTTGTTGAATGAAGTCTGTTCATTTGAATGGGTTTTTGATCAGGTCTGTAAGTAGATCTCTTTCCCATCCTGTTCCATGTCAGACCAGTGTATTTGGCTTCTCTTCCCTACCATCCCTGGGATAAGTGAAACTCAGGAATCAAAGTCCAATTTCACAAACATTTTGAAGTTCAGTAAACTGGCATCATGGAGCTGCTGATGGGACTGGCATTTCTGCTTACACTGATCATTTGCAACTACTTGGCATGCATGAATAAAAGAATTCTACTATTTTCTTTGTCACTGATGTCTCAACAAATAAATACTTCCAATATGTTTAAATTTTCCATTTGTTCCTGTCACTTGTGAAGTCTCTGTTAATACCTTGGGGTACATAGAAGCACAGGTTTGTGATACTAACACAGACCACTGAGCCACAAAGAATGTTCTTATGCTTTTGTGGTCAATACCTAAAGAAGAAAAAGCTCCCATGATGCTTCTATGCAATAGCACAAGTTCTGCATGTGATGAGGGTTCATTTCTTTTGAGCTTTTGCAAGTTATGGTTCATACACCCTGCAGCACCTTCATGTCTTTGCATCTGGAACACGGGAACCACTCCCCAGAGCCTGCTTCCCTCAGCACAGTGTTAATCATAACCAATGTTAATGTTAGAATTTACACAAACATTGCATTGATTTCGACCTATATTTTTTTCACTAAGTGAAATGTGTGTTTTTATTCACTAATGCACCTACATAGCAAGAGTGTTATGTAAATATCATCCTGCTGCAATGAACAGGGGAAAATAGTAAAGGATGGAGGGTGTTATTAAGGAGTTTCCTATGTGTACTCCATAAATAGAAATATTTTGTGATACAAAATCCTATTTTTGTTGGAGTATATTGAAATGCCCATTATTTTATATGGTATGGATCAGTTAAATGCAGGATTTTGTTATACTTGATTGCAAGCCTGATGTTTTAATACAATAGACTTCTTTATTCTTTACTCTTTCTCTTTTTCTATAATTTGTAGCCTACATTGAAGATCTCACAAGATGTGTTGAGCAAAGCAGAAGACTCATTATCGTGTTAACTCCAGACTATGTTCTCAGGAGAGGATGGAGTATTTTTGAGATGGAAAACAGACTCCATAACATGCTAGTCAGTGGAGAAATCAAAGTTATTTTGATTGAGTGTACTGAATTAAAAGGGAAGGTGAATTATCACGAAGTGGAATCATTAAAGCACACCATCAAACTTCTCTCAGTGGTCAAATGGAAAGGACCAAAAAGCAGCAAACTGAACTCTAAGTTTTGGAAGCGCCTAGTCTTTGAAATGCCAGGGAAGAAAAAGGAGGTGGTGTCTCGGCATCAGGTGCTGGATTCTGCAGAGCAGGGCCTCTTTGGAGACCTGCAGACTGTGCCCTCCCTCGCCGTCACGGGCACCTCTGCCACGCTGGTGGAGTCGCGCGCGGGCCTGGGCGGTTTCCAGCAGGCAGACTCCGCGCACGGCCGGCACTTCTGCCGCGGCTACGAGTGCGACGTGTCGGCGGCCACGCTGCCCCTGGCCTCCATCAGCAACCACCACACGTACTGTAACATCCCCCTGGCGCTCCTCAACGGACAGCTACCTCTCAACAACGCCGTCAAGGAGCCCCAGGAGTTCCACAGGAACAGCCCCTTGCTGCCTTTGTCGGCCAAGGAGCTCAGCTTCACCAGTGATATCTGGTAGAACGTCAGGGCTCTTTGGAGATGCTTCATGGCCACCATGAAGAGACGCCCATAAAGAACTTTGCCGTACCCGCACGGGGTGAGAAAACCTATTCAAAGCAGCAGCACACTTGTTTGCTTTTCTACTTGAACTGTTTTGTTTACATTTACAAATTATTGACAAAGGGGGCATTCTTTTGTAACTCAGTAATGTCCTTCCTGTCTTTTAATGTACAGTTTTATTGCTTCTTTAAAAAGGAGGGGGGGAGAGAAAAACGCATCCCGTCACTTCACAGTAGGTTTACAATCTGGGACGGATAAAAGGTCACTGGGTATGATCTCCAACATCCATACATATTTAGGTAACAGTATCTGGAATACACAGAAGTTGTTGGGTTTTTCATATCGACTACAGTACAGTTTGAAATTCTAATCATGCTACAAGAATTAGTATCTCCTGCACAGACCACAAGGGGTGAATCATCTTGAAAAGGAAGGAGAAGGAAACCTTCCTGTTAACATTGTCTTGCAAATACTTCTTAGAAGATGCCCAGCTGAAACAATGCAGACAAAGCTTTATCAATAAAGTGCATAGTAACAGTTACAAAATAAATCACCTGCTCCCATCAGCATCTCTTCATTTTATTATTGAGGTATGTTCTATTCCTAGTCAATGGTTAGCAATGTGGTTTTATTAAACAACTTACTAGAATACTGGAAGATGTTTAAGAGGATTTTAAACAATTTTTCTCTCAACTATAGATTGTTTCACAATTTTTTGCAGATTTTTAATGACTTTTTCCAAGCAGTTTAAGTATAAACTTAGCTGTCTATTGGCCGATTCATTAATCTGAAATTTCCTAAGATCTAAGATTTGTAGTAAAGTAATTTTATGTAGGATTTTTTTTCCAAAATCAGTAGTTACAATTTGAAATTAACCTTTTTTTTGTGAGAACATCAGCAATAGAAAACTACAGCAATATTCAGAGATAAGTGCTGAATTATTCAGGTTTACTAGTAAGTCTGACTTCTGTTGCAGTGATAATCACCTGAAACCGTTTTCTCTCTTGTTTATCTACCTGCCAATTTATTTACCTTTTAAATATGGCAGAAGCAGGAATATTTCTACTCTCTGTGTAACTGGTGAAAAGTAATATTTTTCAGCAACTGGCAAGGTCTTGCATTTCACACTTGTGTGAGTGATCCCATCAGTCAAATAGGATCCTGTCATTTATCCTTCCTGCTGCTGCTGGATGAGAATTGTTCCAGAGGTGCTCAGCATCAGGGATTGCTGCTCTGTGAGTACCAGGGTGTTTCATGGAGATTTCCACACTCAGCTGGGTAAGGGTTGCAGAGTCAGGCTATGGAGACAATTGTATTAAAGGAAAAAGCTCTAAAATAATGAAGGCAAAAGCCAGTTTTGCAGGTTTTGGCATGGCTCTAATGAAAACACAGCAGACATGAGAGTTTTGTCTCAGTAACATCTGCTGGAGCAAGTTCCCAAAAATATTTTGAGGCAGGCAACCTTGCCTGTGCTTCAGTATGTCTTTAGCATTTTTCTCTTTGATTGCATGAATAAAAGTTAGCACTCTGCACTCAGCTGCCTGTGGTTTCATCAGCAAACAAATTCAGTAAATCCTTGACATTTTGCAGTGGTTCCTAAATTGTACCCTCCAGTCAAATGGAAACAAACACTGACCTAAGACTTAAAAGTATCCAGAATTGGCCCAAGGGCCATGAAAATGATCTCAAATGTGCAATAATTCATAGAGGTCAGTATTTTTCCATTGCTTCTTTCCCCAGTTCTTTATTCTGTGCCCTCCTTCACCAGTCATTGTCTGTAAGACTTTTAATTAGGTTCAAATAATACATGTTTCTCTCATTTTTTCTAATATTATTATGCATTTGACACTAACACCGAAAGTGGAAATCTAGAAAATATATTAATTTATTACACAGTATAGAACTATAACTTGCTCTTTTGTGAAGTTAAGTTCCAAACATAGGTGTTTAATAGATGTATTTTTCTACCGAGAAAGAAAGCGATTTTACCTCCATTATAAATATATGTATTTCAACTTCCTCCCAAAAATTTACAAAATTTGCACTGTTTTATAAGTGTTACAGACTGTGTTTACACTGGCTATGTTCTTTAATGCAAAGTGTAATTTTAAAAAATGGAAAAAAATCCTAAATGAAAACCCTGCATGAAAAGAGCTGCATATGTTTAAATGAAAAGCTGTACTTTTCATTATTTTCCTTCCCACATTACTCTAGAATCTGATTAATTCACATAGAATGTTCAGTGAGATTTTAAACCTGCTAGTTCTGTATTAAGCATGCAAACTCAAAAAAAAAGAAAGAAAAGAAAAAAACATATGCAGGTTGGTCTGCTTCTTTTATTTACAAGAATTTAATATTGGTAGCAAATTCATTTACCCAATGATAATATGTCTCAGAGCAGTAGTTATCCTAAAGCAAAATGCAGTCATGTTTGTATTGAGGAAACATGAAAAGAACAGGTTTTCAGTCCTTTTGCAAAAGCACACTGAGTGTCTGTGTATCAATATCTTTAGTTATAGATGCCAAGTCACAATCTGCTTTAAGATTTCTGAGTGTATGTTGAGTACTACAACAATATATACATGAATCAGACCTGCCTGTACCCCTGTGCTTTTAGTGTGGGGTGGGACTGAGCTCGGGGGCCTCTTGTTGACTCAGTTTGTGTGACACCAGTACAGAATCATGGAATTGTTTAGCTTGGGGAAGATCTCTAAAATTATCAATTCCAGCTGTTAACCCAGCTCTGCCAAGCCCACCACTGACCCAAGTTCCCAAGTGCCACAGTTTTTATACACCTCCAGGGATGGTGTCTCCATCACTTACCTGGGCAGCCTGTGCCAGTGCTTGACAGTGATTCAGTGAATGATTTTTCCCTAATCCAATCTAAAGCTCCCCATGGCACAGTTCGAGGCCATTTCTTTGTGTCCTGTTGTTTGTTACTTGGGGGAAGAGACTGAGCCACACCTGAGCTACACCTTCCTTTCATGGAGTTGTAGACAGGAGGTCCCCTCCGAGCCTCCTTTTCACCAGGCTAAGCCCCCCAGCTCCCTCAGCTGCTCCTCCTCAGATTTATGCTCCAGACCTTTCCACAGCTCTGTGTCCTGCTCTGGACATGCTCCAGCCCCTCTCTGACATGCAAGAGGCCAAGTGTTTCCATAGGGAGCTCTTAAGGGTCTAGAAAAACACTGTCAGTGAAATGCGTCCATCTGTGGGACATGGGTGGCACAGGAGCCATGAGCTTGTCCCACTGTGGGAATCAATCACCTCCACAGCAGCTCTCCAGTGTGGCAGCAGTGACAGCTGGGTCAGTCCTCGGTGGCAAAATCCCAGCTCAGTCATGTGAAATTCATCAGCTGAAATAGAAGGGCATAAGGGCATTTTGTGTTCCTCTGTCTCACCAAAGCCATGGTGGCTTTATCAGCTGGATTTATCAGGGGAGAGGCCAGGACGCCATCCTGACTGTGCAGCTTGTGTCACCACCCCAGCTTGTCAGGCTGTGCCTTGCCCAGTGACAAAAGCCACCAGCAGCAAACATCCTTACTGCAGCCATGGGGACTTCTGGTTTGGGGCACATTCATCTTAAAGATGGTTTATGACGATGTTTGAGAGGTACTGTTTTTACCTTTGTGTGTGATGTACTTCAGAGGCAATTGTGGTTTAAAGATTGTCCATAAATTGAGCCAGAAGTTGGAAGCTTGTCCAGTGCTACAGATTTGATGCTCCTGAAGAATGTTCAGCAAGAAAACAGGGTAATTGTAAATTAGGTAACACAGTGAATATTGACAGTTCTTGGGGGCTGTGTGTTGGGATGGTATTTTATTAATATTCCTTTTTCTAGGCAGTAGATGAGAAGTCTCTATAAAGATATTGCCATGCTCTGCCACCAGGTCTGCTCCAAAACCCATTCAAGCCAACAGAAGGAATTCCATGAAGTCCAGCAGATTTTGGAGAAGGCCATAACATCTTATGCTTGCTGTGTACAGAGGAATACAAAAAAGAGAGAGAGATAGAAGGCAAGAGACTAAGAAGCATTTGCTTATTTATTCTGTCTAAAATGAAGCTTATTTTTGTCCCTGTTTGGTGTGGATATGCTCCAGGACCATCCAGCCTTGGGAAAAGAATTTTGTTCATTCTTTGTTATAAACAAGATAAGAACTTGGGAATAAATAACAGATACTTTTACAGGGGGAAAAAAAAAATCATTGCTCATAAGGGCCTCTGCTCTCAGTAGTTCCTTTGATTCAGCAGGCTCTCTCTGTTCATCGAAATGCATAAGCACATACTTAAATCCCCCTTAATTCAGTGAGAAATGCTTTGCTGAGCAGGGTCTGGAAGGGCAGGAATCAGAGCATTGAGCAGCCCCTAGAGCTGAGCCCTTCTGGGGTCTCTGAGCGTTTCCCAATGTCTGAGCAGAGGGGAGAGGAGCTGCCAGGCCCCACAGCCCTGCCACAGCAGGGAAAGCCTCAGTGCCCCTTAGCCTGGCAGTGCCAGCGCAGGGGAACTCCTCATGGCTGGGGGAGAGCTGGGGGTTTGCACTGGGTCCCAGCTGGGAGCTCAGCCATGGGGTGGCTTGGTCAGAGATTCTGCCTGCAGGACAGCTCCACATCCCTGCAGCAGCTGCTGCCTCCCCTCCTGGGCACCCTCTGAGGCTCCTGCTGGGGCTGCAGTTTCTGGGACTCTAAGGAAAAAGTGGAGAGTGTGAAGAAGGGAGGGGAAGAAGAGAGCAGTCAGAGTCCAAGGGTTTTTCCAGGCAGAAACACAGAGAGAGAAAGGGGAATGGCAGCTCTTGTATGAATGCATCGTGTTTGTCCACACTTCAATGGATGCTGTGTGAAGTTCCCCAGAAAGATGTCATTTCTTGCCAGCCCACTTGCTTCAGAACCCTTGTCTTGGTAATTTTAAAATTAACGTTTCATTTTTTTTGTTTGGATGGGAATTTCTTGGTTTCATCCACAGGGAAAAAAAAGAAAAAAAAGAAAAAAATCTGCTTCTTTATGTGTGGGAAAATTCCCCGCAAAATAAAATCTCACACTTTCTTCAGTCCCACAGGTTTTCAACTTGCATGTAATGCCAGAAGTATTTCCTTGCTCAGGCCCAAAGGAAAATGGGTATGTGAACAGTGCAATAATATTGATTTAACATAACCAATATTGTTCTATTTGTTTATAAAATAAGGAAAAGTAAACAAATGTACTTTACTGTCTTGGCAGTATTTAAGGTTTTGACATTTCATAAATAACATTGATTGAAACAGATCCAATTTAGAAGTAGTCAGCCCAGCAAATGTTAAAAATATGACATTTTGGAATAGTTTGTTATAGGAAGCAAGCAGAATTTGAAAATTGAAAGTAATGACATGTCACACTCTTGCAAACACAAAGAACAGTGTTCTGCAATATATTTTGCTTCCCTGAAGAAAGGACCTGCAGCGTTTGTGGTGCTGAGGGAAGGACAGCTTTGCAGTGCTCACCACAAGAACCTTTTTGATCATTTCAGTGCCACTGGAGAAATTCAGAGGTTAATAAGGCTGCTCCAAAGAGGTATAAAACATTGTCTAAAAAAAAAACGAAACAAAGTAAAAGTTACCAAGCTTTACCAGGATATTTGTCATATAAATATAAAACATCAGCACTGCCAATAGAAGCAGAACATGACCTGTCAGCATTTTCTCTTCTTTGCAATATTATTGTATAGCTACAGACTAAGCAGTAAAGCAAATAAATAACAATAATAAAAATACAGTTTGTCAAGCTGAGCCAGATTCTCACGGTAGGTATTCTATAAACTCCTCTAATTCATTTTGATAGAGTGTAATTGGCTTTACAAGGATTTAAGGGTTTTCTTCTCTTCAGGACCAACACAACAACAGAACAATGTATTTTATATTAGATGAGTTTTGCAATTTCTAGGACTGCAGAGTAATTCCCTTGTACACGGCACAGGGTGGGAAATGTTTTCCTGGCTGTGAGTATCCACTGAGGATATTCAGAGTGGTTTCCTGGGGTGGGAGCACCAACAGCTGCTGCTGGACCTGCTGATGAAGAAGCAGAGATAAATTTGAGGGCAGTGGGGCACCCACCACACTCAGCAAGGCAAGGTGGGCTCAAGAATTTGTCTGGAGAACAGAGCACCAGTTCAGAGTGTGCTCACACTGCACAGGGGGATTTGCAAATCTCTGGTGCCCTCTTTTAATGGGGAAATACAGTCAAGCCAAGGCAGGGATAAAAACTGTCAAAGGAAGAACATGCGCCTAATTTCTTTCTGAATCAAACTTATTTGGGATTCAGAGCATGCCTTGGGATTTATGATGTGGAGGAGAGAATTAGTGATTCTTATGCAGAGGGCAGAAGAGGTTTTGCTTTTGCTACCAAGATATATTTCCATGAGAAATCCAGACCCTAATGTGGCCCAGACTTGATGCAAATTAGCCTCTTATGAGGGGACTCAGGAAGAGAGGGTCTAATGAGAAGTGAAGAAGCTTTCAAAGCACACTATACTCTAATCAGCTCGTGTGTGAGGCTGAAAGGTAACTTCTGTCAGCATCTTGAAGGGAGCACTTAACATTTAGTCCCCAAATAACATTAGAGACTCCATGTTCTGCATAGGCTGCACACAGAGAATTAACATCTCTTCCACAGATTATAACAACCTTTAAAACCCTTAACAACTCTTTGATTAAAGGATATCAAAGGCTTTGTGATCATGAAACAATCAATCTAACACCTAACTCCTCTGGGGAAGTATTTTCATCCACCCTTTAGCAAATGAAAAATAGGGTTTAGAACCATTTTACCCAAGTTCTTATAAAAAAGCCAAAGGCAGAATTTTGGAGACTGTGCTCACAGTCTCTCAGTCTGGAGTTCTGAGCAGTAGATAATATTCCCTGGACTGGGCTGGTAACTCCAGGGCAAATTGCCTCATCCTGGCTCTGTGGCCACATCGTGTTCCAGCCTGTGTCAGCAACCTCTGGGTGTGCCCAAGGGGTCACAGTGGGGCTGTTTGGGGTTCAGCTGAGCTCTCCCAGTGAGAACTGGGCTGCTTCTGTGGGGGATCAGCAGCTCACTGCAGAGAGGGGAAAAGACAGAAGCTGATCATGGGCACTGAAGTGACTTTGGAAGGAGGCAGGCTGATGAGATGACAGGAATTCTGTGTGCTGGAGCAAATTATTGGCAAGAGAAGACAGGAGGGAAAGCACTGAACTGCCACATAATTTGTACCTAACAGGCAGCCTGAACCCCTATTAGAGCTCTTACGCTGCCAAGCTCAGGGAAAATTTGTACAAAGTTCCAACTTCATTGCTTTCACCCATCAACAAAATGACCAGAAGAAGCATCTGTAATGTGACAGTGACAATCTGCAAGGAAGGCTTCAACCCAGGGCCAGAAATTTCAGTTACCCTCTGCACAAACTGCCCAGACCAATGCAGGTGTGGGTGCAGTTAGTGCAGAGATAATTCAGAGCAGCCCCTTTATGGTGGAACAAACGTGAGCAGCCTGGGACAGCAAACCAAAGGAGGATGTTCACGAACTTGCTCACCTGGCTTGTCCTTGGCAGAGCCCCAGGTGTGAAACACAAGCACAAGGGCTCTGTGGGAAGAGTGAGGGGGCAGAAGCAGCCAGGCTGGGTGAGTGTGTCCAGGGGATGCCACAGAACAGCACAGAGGGGCAGAGAGGGGCAGGAGCTGACACGGGAGGGGAGGGAGCCATCACCACTGCCCACCAGCACTGCCCAGCACCACTGCCCACCAGCACTGCCCAGCACCACTGCCCGTTGCCCAGCACCACTGCCCGTTGCCCAGCACCACTGCCCGTGCTGGCACTGCTGGGATGTGCAGGGCAGGGGCTCTGCTCAGACACGATGGCAGCAGCACCTTGTGATCATTGCAGCCTGCTCTAAAAACCACAAAAAGGTTTCTAAAGCTATTTATACCAAATTTCTCGGCTCCTCCGGGTCCAAAGAGAGGCAAAGCCTATCCAAACAGCTCTGCCCTCAGGAAACAGGCTAATAAGGGGCTGATAAAGGAAACAATAACAATAGTCATTAATTGGACAATTTACTTTAAATCCCTTTCTTAAAGCATTAATTATATCTTAAAAACTTATAATCTTACTTGTTTTTAACATATTGAAGTCTAGGGAGAGGGTGTGGGAATAGCACTGCACAGAGCAGGATGTGTTTTATGTGCCAATAAAGCTGGGCATGGTCATTCAGATTAAGTGGGAGATGAGACATTAGGTCTGGGTTACCTCTCCAAGGTCTGGGCACCCCTTGTGATGTCTGGGTGCTGCTGCCCATGGGGGGAGAGAGGACAAACAGCCCTGCAGGGCAGCAGTGCAGGAATGGGGCAGAGAGCTGGGGCAGCACAGCCCAGTGGGCAGAGAGCCCCAGGGGCATCACAGCTCACATCCACAGCCAGCAAAACACAGGCAACCCATGACAAGGGCTGCTCTTGCAAAATACAGCACTGTAACCTTTGAGCTGCTAATCATTTTTCCTTTCTGGCAGCCAAACAAATGTTACGAAAGAGTAATTCTCAGCATCCATTGTACCCTGAGGGTTAAACATGTGTAAGAAGAGATCCAGATAGAGAGCTGGCAGCATCTGCTTCTCCTTTACTGTATGGAGAGCTCTTCTGAGACTTGAGGGATGATGGGAGTTGTCTTTTTCTTCTTTTTCTTTTTTTTTTTTTTTTTTGAGAAATAAGGTCATGGAAATTGTCAGAGGAGCATATGGAGCGATTATAGCAAAAGCACAGAAGTCTCTTCTTCCTGATTTTAAAAGCCTGATTCTTGTTATTTTACAGTAAGACTGTAAAGCACCAATTGTCTCCAAGAGAGCCAGGGAAAGTGCAGAGGTTTGTGCAGGGGTGGCAGAAGTTGAGGTGGGAGAGGCAGAGGGCACAGTGGGAGGGATGGCACAGGGATGCCCATCTGGGGCTGCATCCAGGGCACAGAGCTTCAGGAGCTGCCACTGTCCCTTCCACAGGACAAGATGCATTTCAGTAAAGCTCTTTTAAATCATAGTGGTCTGATTTCTAATACTCACTCCCCCTAAGCCAGCAAAAAGCCACAGGAATAGCACAGGAGGCGAAGCTGCAATGTAAGAGTGGCTGAAGGTAAGCAGGTCACCCAGCCAGGGCCAGCTTCACTTGCAGCAGGTTTTTGCCTTCTTTAATAGTACTTAAAAACTGTGCTGTGGAAGCGGTGTTTTCCCAAAGCAGCTGGAGCAGAACAACCTCACATAATCATCAGCCTCAGTGTCCTCATGGCTTTGGCACCACTGGGAATGGGACTTTCCCCTGGGCTGACCTCCCCAGCCCTCTGTGCTTTCTCCCAGGTTTACCAGGGGCTGGGCTATCCCAGCTGATCCCCACAAACACCCTGCACCATTTCCCTGACAAAACATTGTCATGTTTAACCAGTACCTTGCACTGGCCACATGAGCAATTCCCTGGCTCTGGGGAGGGAGAAGTTCCTCGTGGGCGCCTTGAAATGCAGCACTTGGGCAGTGAGGCTGACTGTGACACTTGGAAATTCCATTTCATGGTACTTGGTTGATTCAGAAGCTTACCAGATACCATCAAGAAATCAGTCTCTAATGATCAGCCCTGGCCTCAGCCTGGGTGTTTTCCTTTTGGAATGAAATTAGTTCAGTGTACATGTGAGCAGTGACACACCAACAATAAGTTGGTGTCAGAAATGCTCAGTTCTTTGTTAGAACTGAGCATTTCTTTAACTTTGCTGTCCTCCCTACAGGCCATGGAGGAAGTGACTAACTCCTGAGCAGGCAGCCATGGAGCTGGGAGAGATGTGTTGGAAGGTAAAAAATGTGCTGGTGCCTGTTAGTCAAGCACTAATCAGCACTACATCTAAGAAAGACTTCTCCAGGGAAATCACAGACTGCTAATTTGGAGGGAGGAAACAGTGCAGATTTTTTCCACTGAAATGATAAAATAAAGGTCTCCAGCTGAGATACCCATTTGGGGAGATGAATGATAATTTGCCAGGACAGGGGACAGCTGAAATTAATAATGATATTCTGCTGTAATTTATACTGCTCAAAAGCCAGAGTCAAATCAGTGCAGTCACTGGGGATCTGTACCTGATTTCTCTGAATGAGAATTTGTTCCATTAATCTGGGTGGCTTAAAGGGAAGACTGTAATAACTCTGAGCACTGGGCTTCAGTTGGTCCAATGGTCTCTATCGAGGACAAAAAGGACCTGTGAGTTCCAGGGTCTGTGTTTTTGTGACTGGATTAGTTAATGTGATGTGGCTTGGCAGAACTTGTGATTCCCTCTAGCATGGAGGGAAGTTACCAGAGGTATTTTCAGATTGCCAGCTGCAGCACAAAACCACAGTCACCCCCTTCCCCAGTTTTACACGGGTAGGACATCAAGTACTGCACCAAATTTTAAGAAGTGAGCTTCCCACACAAACCAACCAAATCTTCCCTGAAGAAGTCAGCTGTGCTCTAAAAGACCACAAAAATCACAGAGGCCAGAATTGTCCCTCCTGACCTTAAGGGCAAGCAGGTCTCACTCACCTTCCTCTTGGCCTGAGCTCTGCAAAGAGCCTCAGCACATCTGACTGCAGAGTCACCCCAGAAATGGCCCCTGTGAGCCCCCCCTGCCACCCTCAGGTTCCTATCCCAGAGCTGGAAAGGCAAAACTGCAGAAAATGCTCTCAAAAGGTTAAAAATAAAAATGCAATAGAAATTCTGGCCAAGGAGGGATCAGCCCTGGAAGCTTTCTTATTCTCAGTTTGAGCTTGGACATGTGGAAAAAATAACAGTCATGAAAGGACTCACAGGCTCTCCCAGTGCAGATGAACAATAAACAATGCAAAGGCGAAGAGAAAAATAATAGATAAATTTTTATTATCCTCTGAGCAGTTGTAACATGGAAATTAGGACGGGATAACAGGCAATTTAATGCCAGCATATGCATTGGAAAATTGGAGGTGGCCACAAAGAGGATTAATATGACTGGAGAAACAGCCAGCACTGGCATGGGAGAATAATCAAAATAAGGAAAAAGGAGAAAGGGAATGAGGATAAACACTTCCAACCTTTGCTACATTGTTCACAGAAATGTCAAGGGAAAACCCAGACCCATGCAGCCACACACAAGTAGAACAAATTATCAGCCTGAGCAGGAGGACATGCCTGGACAAGAAAGAAACCAATTGATCTCTGTGGGATGACATAAATCCAGCAAAAAGAACAAAAGGGTTCAAGCACTGCAGAGTTAAACTGAAAGTTTTCTGGTTTGCTTTTTTTTTTTTTTTCTGTAGGTTTTTAATTTTTTTATATTGATCAGAGAAAAATACTGGGAAAAAGAATGGAAGTGGTACTGCTGCTTCAAAGCAGGAGATGGCACAAAGCATGAGGCTCAGAGAGGAGTGTGGACACCCCCAGTGTGTGCAGGGCTGCTCTCAGCCAGCCTGAGCACCCTGCTCTCACTGAGCAGGTTAAAGCAGAGAAGGTGCTGAGCACATGGGCGAGCCCACAGGACAGCCAGGCTGGGACACAGCCCCACTGTGTCCCACAGGGCTCAGCACAGCCGAGGGCAGCAGTGCTGGGGTGGCCAAAACCACCCAGAAACCACCCAAAATCCACCAAGTCACAGCTGGGGTGCCCCAAAACTGGGGGTGGGGAGCTCTGGAGGAAGTGTGATGGACCATGGTGGGGGCACCACTCCTGCCTCTGCAGCACAGCTGTGTTGGTGTGTTCAGTCTGCAAGTGACAGCTGCAGCGGCCAAGCTGCACAAAGGCTTCGGTGAATTGGGTTCAGTAATGAACAGCACAAAGTGCTTTATGGGACAGGATTCATCTGGGATACCCCATTCCAGCACCCCCACATCTGCTTAAGGTCCAGGGCTGCACCTCGGTGTCACATCCTTCTGGGATCTTTTGTCACTGCTTTAGAAGAAACAGAATGGTTTGAGCAGCTCCAGAGCTCTGGGTTTGCCCTTCACACAACACTCATGGAAATGTTCCTTTTCAGGCATAAGCAGGACTGACCTCAAGTACGTGGGCAAACTGTTTATTTATTGCTGTAAAATGACAGCAAGTTCACTGACAAAAGCAGATTGGGCAGCTGGTGGGGATTTTTAATCACAGAGAAGATTCAGTGGTCACTGAACGTTAATCCACAACTGTTTACAGAATCATATTGTTACTGCAGCATGTTGGTTTTTCTTTGAAGGAGTTAAAACTCTATTCTGGCAACATAATGACATATGGTTATTAACTGACTTTAAAAGAGCATTTAGGAGATATACAATGATTTTTTAAACATATATATAATGTAAATCCATGTATTTTATATATAAATATATCTAGCCATGCAGGACATGTCTTACAGGAAACAAATATATAAAAATATATCTAGCTATGCAGGATGTCTTACAGGAAATAAAGGGGGCTGGTGATAGCTTCTCATAAAATTTTATGTTGTGGTTTTCTGGCTTTCAAGATGCTGCTGATTTGTCCATTTAAAAACAAATAGAAAGAAACCCTAAGAAAAAAGCCTGGACCAGTACTTCAGAGACTTGGTTCTAAGCTTTCATATTCAAACATCAAATGACTGTACTGCTGTTCTCCTACTTGTAGTGCTAACTATCCAAAGGAAAAAAGGCAGGAAGGGGAGATGAGGCACTGGGATGGGACCCGAGGGGATGACAGCAGTTCTGTCTGCCTGCACTTCCACAGGGGATGTGTAATGAGGATAATAACTGCTCTGCTCCCACTCCCAGTGTGTAAAGTTTATGAGTCCATGGGCCATCCATTCCTAGAGCTGGGGCTACTGGAAAGCAAAGGAATAAAGGTGGGGTTGGCCTTTTCCAAACAGGCAAGAACTTGCTCTCAGGATGGAGGCCACAGGATGCAACACTCTGAGTTCTGCAGGGGATTCCAGACTTGCTGACTCTGCTGGGATTGCTTGGCCTGTGACCCCATAAGATGCTCAGGTCCTGGCTGGGAGAAATCAGCTTTCAGCCTGTAAACCATGTAAGTATGCAAACTGCTCGGGGAAGGTAGGAGAGCTCAAGGACTTAAAGATGTTTAATTGGCTTATGGAGCTAAACTCCTTAAAGAACTTAAGCTGCTGTGAAAAGGGAAGCTGGTTTAAATCCCCAAATCTCCCTGCTGGAAAGTGAAGCCCAAGTGTGCAGTAGGGTGGAAGTTGAGGGCCTGGCTGTGCCATGGCTCCTGCAGCTCTCCAGAGGGGACAGGAGAGTTTCCTGCCAGTTCCTGGCTGGCACAGGAGCTGCTGTAGCCAGGACACCTGGCTCCCCAGTGCCTTTGGACTGGTGGAGCTGTCTGAGAGGCTGCTGAATGCAGCTCTCATTTGGGGAGGTCTGAGCACTCTTTCACACCCTAAAAACCAGAAAGGGACCCATGAGACCCATGAGAAATGGAAACCAGGAGGTCTGGGAGCACGTGGTGCCTTTGTTTCTACTTTGTTGAAGTTTTTTTTAGTTTTGGGATGGGGTTATTGTTTTTATTGTTTGTTTTCTGCTTCAGCTACTGGCTCTCATTATAGCTCATGTGATTACAATGCCACTATTTTCTCCTTAGGAGAAAATAAAAAAGTCTCCTCTCTTTTTAATAAGGTTAGAGCTTTAGCTATTCCAAGTGGACACATTAAACCATTTTGGCCTCAGTATTAACATTTGTGTCCCTTCCTTTAACTGAATCCAAGTCTCCATTTCTGCTGTGTGCATTACTAGAAAGAGGCTGGAGGTGCAGCCTCACAAAGCAGTGTTGGAGGGAAAGTCCTTTTCCTTGTCTTTCCTTGTTTATGGAGCTGATCCCACCAGCCCCTGTCCCACAGTGTTGCACTGAGGTGTTCCCTCAGATCCGGCACGGTTTGTGTCTCTGGGCTCTGGGCAGTGTCCAGGCAAAGAGAGGAGGGTCTGTGCCACAGTTTTCACCCGCTGTGTGCAGGCTGGGCTTGCACAGAGCCTGGCACGAGGTGAATATTGTTTCAATAGGTTAATTTAGCAGCTGTTTCCAAGTTATCAATCAAAGCAATGAATGCACCCAGTCTCAGACCTGTGCAAACACATTTCCTTCCCACAAGACTTCCATGACTAAATATCAGTGAATGACTGGCAGATGCACAGAGCCTTCCCATTCTTCCCAAACTGCTGAACAACTTGTCTGATTTAATTTTTAAAATGTTTGCAGTCTCAGCTGGCAGCTGCACTGAGCAGCAGCAGCACCAAGGTGAGGGCACCCACTCAGGGCTCTGCCCAAAATGCAGAGAGAGGCTGCCAGAGCCCCACGAGAGCTCTCCAGGCTGAGCATGGTGCTACAGGCACAATGAAACTTGGCTGGAAGATATATGCAGGTTATTAATATACAAAGATAGAGAATGTTTAGATAGGACTGGCACAGATCTGCAGGAAAAGTCACAGACTTATTCATTAGTTACTGCTGGAAGAGGACGCTGCTGCTCAGTGCCTAAATGGGCTTCCCTTTGCCTTTCCCATCCAGAAGACACACACACAAATTAGGCAGCCTCTCAAACACAGGATACGTTTCCCTCGAGGAAAAGAGGAGAATTTGAAGCACTCAGGCCCTGCACTGGGGCACCCAAGTGTGTTTGAAATGGTCAGAGATGGCAAAATACCGAGATGAAAAGCAGCTTGGAAGTTGGAGCGAGAATAGAGGAGACTTCCCCAAAGATGTTTAATAGGTCACAGAGGGCAGGTTTTGTTCCAGAGGGCTGGATAGACGTTTATAAATTGCAGTTCCTCTTTTGCTTTTTTTTCCCCCTCCTCTAAGAAAAGGAGAAGCAGAGGGCCTGGGAAATGCAGATGTGTAAGAGGGACTTGAGCAATGAGCTGGGCTTTTTTTGTAGCTAAGGCAAGGTTAAAATTGTGTAATTTTTTGAGGCACAGGTTAGGCTTGCAACAGGGCTGAAAAAATCTGTTTAATTTACTGAGAATGTGCCAAAATTGACACACGACACTGAGATGGTTAAAAACACAGGAAAAAGTTACTTTTTTAAAAACAATTTTTTGGGTATGAAAGGTGTCCCTGCATTTAAAGTTGTTGATCTTTGGGGTTTTTTTCCTTTGGGAAAGAAGGGAACAGAAACCAAACCAACACCCTGCCCCCAAAACCCCATGCCCAAGACTTTAATCTGACAATTCCTCCCAACTAAGGGTGATTCAGATACCAGTTCCTTTTTAGCCAACCACCAAACTACAGTGGTTTGGATAAAAGGGAACCGTGGTCTGAGTCATCCAGAGTTAGTGTTTGGTTGGCAAAGCCATGCCTGCAGGATTTTCTGAAGTCAAAAAGCCCTGCTTGTCTGCCAGAATTACCACAACTTGTCTTGCTTTCAGAAAAAATCCGTCGGCCATGTGATATTTTGACTGATAAATTTAATGTGGTAGTGATTAAACTGTGCATTGGCAGTTTTCTTTGTGTTTTGTTTTTGGGGGGTTTTTTTAACTGAGAGATCTGCCTGAGAAGAGGCAGCAGCTATTTTTTTCCATAATTGCATCTGTTTCAGAGAGCAGACAGATGTTGGGCTGAAATTCATTATGGTATTCATAAACTCCATTGGGATCTGATGACCTAGTAACATATAGCTACTGTTCCTTGCAAAGTGTTTCAAAGTGTTCTTATTTTGAATGAAGAAATAAATTTGCAGAAGATGGGAGGGAAGGGAAAAACCTCTACCAAGGCAGATGGCTGCACAGCAGCAAGATACAATAGTTATACAAAACTTGAGAGTTCAATTTATTTCAATAAATTATCTTTATTTTGCAAAATTGCCAGCCAGCCTTTGTGCATTGATATCATTGCAGCAGGGAGATACTGACTTGGTATTCTGATGTAAGGCAGAGCCACAGTGAAACACTCAGTGACACAGGAAAGGAAAGAAAATCAGAGTAGGAAAAATTCTAATGGAGAGACAAAATAATAGAAACAGCTTTGACACCGGGAAGCAGTTATCTATTTAATTAATTTATTATGGCCAAAATCACTGCTGAGGATCCAGCTGGTGCTGGAACAGAGTGCAGAGCCAGGAATGCAAAGCTCCATCCTTGCAGAGGACAGGGCTGCTCTCCCTGGAGGGGCTGGTGTGGCTGATTCCAGGGGGAGCAGGGCTGTGTGCTGGGCTGCAGGGAAGCTGGAAACCCCCAGGGCAGCTTTTGTTTCCTTGAGAAAGCCCGAAGGGCTGAGCTGAAACAATGCTGTGAAATGCTGGGTCAGGGTTATCGGCGTGCAGGGAGAGGAGGGAGCTCCCCCAGCTGTGTGTGTGTGCAGCCTGGCACAGGTCCCTGCTCTGGGCACCATGAAAGAAAATAAACTCCTGAAAAAGCCCCAGTGAGCGGCATTTGGAGCAGTGTATGTTTTGTGGGACACCCATACATTAAGTTTTAGCCCTGGGAAATGAGGCGGACATCCTGGCTGGGGTTACAGCAGTCAGAGGCACTTTTTCCAGCTTGCCTGTCCACTCAGGAATCCTTTGGGAAGGAAACTGCTTGGTCTCATTTTGGATATCCTGTGCAACTGAACTAGCATGTTTGCCAGGAACAGAAAAAAATTATTTAATTTTTAAAGAGCTGAAAACTACTGTATGTGCTTCTGAGTACTGTACGGGAAATTACTGCTTTGGTTTGTTTGTCTGGAGCTCTGGCATTTCCAGTTTACTCAGGATAGCAACCCTGTCTCTTGATCCTAATGCAGCAGTCTCTGCAAAGTGGAAATCTGAAGACAGATCCAGGTTTAAATATTATTTTCTGGCCCAGCCTTACAGCGTTTGGAATGAAGTGGGAATTTTCTTCAGTTCAAATAGGAGAAAGCACGAGAAATATTCAGAGTACAATCCAACAATGCGCTGAAAACAATGACACTTTACTGTGATTTCCAGGCACTGTAGGGATGGGTCCCAAGAATGCTGAAGATATGAATTGGATTGTGTTGGTAGTTCATATTTTTTGCCTCTTTTAACTAAATTGGAATGTAAGTGGCTGTCCATGGCCTGAAACTCAAACCTTCCCTTCACAGTCCAAAAACATTTTGCAGCAGCTGCACTAAGTTATCCTGTTATTCTCCAAGGTGTGGCCTGATAAAAGTGTTCTCTGCTTTTCTGTGGCCATGAAATTGTGCTCCTGGTGTGACTGCTGCCAAGCTAGCACCCAGACACATCCAGGCGGCACACAGGGCTTTGAAGAGTTTTAATGTGCAACCTTAGCCAGACAGGAGTTGTCCCCTAAAGAGGCACTAAGGAGATGTCTAAAATCTCTAGTTTATATAAAAGCCAAAAGTAATGGAGAATCTTGTGAAGTATTTTTATTCTGGGAGAAAAGTGCTGGTGTTGGAGTCAGCATCAATCTGATCAGTGCCTCAGGCATGGGCATAACAGAGGTTCCTTACAGAAGGTAAAAACCTTCCAGCAAAATCATCTCCCAGGGAGTGTTCCAGTGCCAGGGAAGGCTGGAGATCCTGGAGATGCTGTCTGACCCTGGGGCACGTGCTGGGAGCTGCTGCAGCCCTGGGCAAGGCTGGCACACGGGCATGGCTCTGCACCAGGAGCTGGGAGCAGGGGAACCCAGAGGCTTGAGGAGGGATTTGTCTCCTATGCCTGTAGCAGGGAGCCTGACTTGAGCTTTGGGATTTCTGAGCTTCATGTTGGATTTGTATCCTGAAAATGCTGGGAAATGTATGCAGGGGGCTCGCTCTGGAGTCACAGATGTGGCATGAGCTGCTGAGCCCGGCTGTCCCCACAGCAAAGGGAGAGGCAGGGATGTCCATTCCCTGAGCACCATCTGGTTGAGTATTTCAATAACATTTTCATGTGTGTTGGACTTCTTCTGAATGATAATTTTGCTGAATTTACAGTTCAGAGAACAGAGAAATGCTGCAAAGAGTCAGTTTGTCTTTCTCAGGCCAAGCCCCCAGTTTAAGAAGCTGTTTATTTCCTGTGGACCAGAAATCTTGTTATCTTATGAGTTATCTTGTTTATTTCTCTGCCAGTTTCACACCTGTAGCTAAGACCCAATGTAAACAAAGCTGGAGGAAACAAGCCAGCACGTCAATTTGAGCCTCAGCTTTAAACACTCTCTTCCTTTACTGAGTGTCACATCTGGCAGGGGCAATTAATCTTGGTAGGATTATTGTGGACCCAAATCTGTATTAGGATGATGACAGAAGAGCTCAGAATTAGCCCAGCACTTCTGGGGTACAATGGCATTTCCTTTGCTGAAACAAAGGAAGTTCTTTCCCCTTCATTCTTGCACTTCCCTTTTAATACAAAACATCCTTTGCAGGCACAGAGATGTTTTAAAGGATTTTGTGTTTGGGTCTCTGGTTGCTGAATTTGGCTTCAGGGTTTTGAATATGGCTGTTGGAGAGGAAAGTTGTACAGATAGCATTTAATTGTCTCTTATGTTTGCTATGCTTTGGTTGTTCAATTTTTAAAATTGAATTTATTGTTAAGGGAACCTGTTCATTTTTTATTACTGGGAAGGTGAATGTGGGTTTATTAACAATTGCACTAATGCATGGACATTCTGATTCCTGGGAGTTTCTCTGCCACAGAGCTTCCTGCAGAAGGACAAGGTGGGGAGGCTGCCCACAGGTCACAGCAGCACAAACCCCCTTGGTTTGGTCAGGGCTGTGGGGAGGATGTGCCAGGAGCAGGGCACGAGGCCGGGGGGGACACCTGGAGCACATTTCTGTGTCTGTAGAACCAGTCAGCAGGCTGGTGAGGAAATCAGGCCTTGTAAATCTGGTTCTACCATGTAAAGTACCCTTGTCCTGGTGGCATTTGCAGCCTCACCCAATCTGCTGTGAGTGTCAGTGACAGAAGCAGCTGTGGCTTCTGCTGGACCTGCAAGGCCTTGATGGGGAATGATGCTCTGCCTTCCTCAGCAGCAAGGGGAGAACTGCTCAGCCTGCAGGGTTGCGAGGGGGCTGGAGCACCCACAGGAACTCCCAGCAGGGTGCAGGGGAAGGCAGTGCTGGTACAAGCACAAAGCAGGGACAGTGAGACCTGCCTGTAAAATACTACAGGCCATGTGATACTTCTAAACACTTTAATACTTCTCATTTTGGGGTAGAGCTTTGTCAAGTGGAAACTGATCCTCAAGTTGAGCACTTATCAGAGGTGGGCAAGGCAGGCAGGAATAATTTCAGCCAAGGTCCTGAGATGGAGAGGGAGAGAGGGCATTGGGTAGAGAGCAGTCGGGAGTTTCACACCCGTTCTCACTGGGAGGCAGGAAGGAAGTGGAAAGTGGCAGGAGACAAAGGACAGCCTGAAGGTTAGAGAGAAGAGATAAATAGGGATTGTGAGAAATAACACAAACAGAAAGGCTAATGATGTATTTATGTAAGGCAGGAAGGCTCAAATGGGGAGCAAAGCTCTGGCTTAGCTTTGACAAAGGTGACATGAGAGCCAGGATTTTCTAAATGCTGTCCAGGGGAGAGCAGGGGGCTGGGCTGTGGCTGTGTGTGGATTTCTGCTGCATTGCATGTTTAGTTCTTACAAACTTACACTTTAATGCAGTTATTTGCCTCAACTCTTTAGCAGAGCCTCCAAATGCTGGCCCGAAGGCAGGCAGAGAGCTCAAACTCAGGGTCACATTAGCGATAATGTACCCAACGCGGACTGTTGTACAAGAATACTCTGAAGCTGAGTGAAGCATCAGCACTTCTTTCAAGGAAATTGCCAAACGTCTTTATTACAACACTGCCCCTCGCTGCTGGCATTGCAGCCCTCCCGGTGTGCTAATAGGCACCAAAGGCACTTCAAACACTTTGTCTTGATTTTATGTCTGCAACTGTGGAAGTACTGATTGAGAATTTCGGCCCCTTTGCCTGCTCTGTGCGAGGGGACAGCGTCCGGAACATCCCTTGAGAGTGTTTAAGGACTTTATCTCAGAAATGTGCGTTTCCACTGAGACTTGTCTCTATAACACGAGGCCCAAGAATACCCGCAAGTCCTTCCAGCCTGCTACACTACTGCGTGTTCTCCCTGCGGTCCCAGTTCCCGGGGACAGGCGGCTCCGAGGGGCTGCGGGGGATGCGATGTGCCTGCGGGCCGGGCTGCCCGAGGGCTGCTGCGGGCTCCGCACCGCGGGCACGGCCCGTGCCCTGTTCGCGTGGGGCCGCGGGATGAGCCGAGAGCGGGAGCGTCCCTGCGAGCATCCCTGCGAGCATCACTGGGAGCATCCCTGCGAGCATCCCTGCGAGCATCCTGGCAGTATCCCTGTGAGCATCGCTGCCGTCACCTCCCTGGGCTCGTGTTCGCAGCGCCCGTCACCCGAGGTGAAGGGGCTGGCGGTGGCTCAGCCGTGTGTTTATAAATCCTCATCTTTGGACGCTGTCACTGCAGTTTTGGGGCTTTTGGGTTTGGTTAGCGGCTGGTGCATCGCCCCGTGCGCCGGGAGCGCAGCGCCGGCGGGTCCCCGCTGCCGGCCCGGCCCTTCCCGGGGCGGTGCGTGCGGGGAACTCCCCGGCCCGGTCCCAGCCCGCCGGGGCGATCCCGGCTCCCGCCCGCGGGGAGCGCGCCCCGGGTGCCGAGCGCGGCCGCCCCCGCCCGCCGGCGCAGGTGGCCCCGACCCCCCGGCTCGCACGTCACTTCCTCGCAAACTTTTCCCCGAGCTGCTGCCTCGGCTAAAGTTGCCGGCGGCGGCGGCGCCCGGGCCGGGAGGGCGCTGGGCCGGCCGGGCATGCCCGGCTCGCTGCGCGGGCCGCCCGCGGCAGCGCTAACGGAGCCATGGCCCGCAGCCTGGACGGCATCGACCTGGCGGCGCTGCGGGTAAGGACTGCGCCGGGGGAGCCTGCCCCGGGCTCGGGGCTGCCGGTCCCGCTGCTCGCTCCGCGGCGTGTGCGAGCCTCAGCCCCGTTATGCGCTGCCCGGAGCGGCTCCGTGTGCCGAGCCCGGCGGGGCGGCTGCCGGGACCGCGGCGCATCCGCGGCGGCGATAGCGGGGACGGCGGGCGGTGCTCCGTGCCCGCACACGCACCGAGATGCCCGGGGGCTCGGGGTGCAGCCCCAGGCTCTCCCGGTGCCGCTGTCCGGGGCTCTCCCGGTGCCGCTGCCCTGTCCGGAGCGGGGTCCCGCTGCTCTGCCCGGCTCGGAGCGCTGCACCGCGGAGCTCCTTCCCTGCCAGGATAGGGAATAATTCCTACCGACATCCCTAAAGATGTTGTGAGTGCTGTGAATACAAAACAAATGGGAAACGAGGAGCTTCTGGATGCGTGGCTGTTTGGCTTTTGTGGCCTTTTTGTTGTTATTGAAGTTTGAGATGTTTTATGCCCCCCTCCTTTCCCCAAGCTAAAACAGTCAGCATTTACGTAGTTTTGTGAATTTTTATTGTTATCCTCTTATGTTTTTAATGTAAGCCAAACTTTGGCCACGTTAAAAGCCGTGCTGTCAGTGTTTCACATCCGCAGAGCAGCGGCAGGGCTGTGTGTGATGGCCCGAGTTCCACTTGCCCTTTTTACACTGGAGCTGAGCACTGAGCACCCGTCCGACCCAGGCAGGGCTGCTGTGGAGTGCTCTCGACAGAAGAGGAGGGAAGAGTTCAGTTGTGGCAAGAAGCAGTCATCCCCAGACAGTGAAACCAAAGCAAGCCACTTGCTAAAAATATCAGGGAAAAAAGAAAGAGGGCTGGGAGCAGCCTGTGCGATGCTCACATGGCGAGGAGGGTGTTCCAGACTGGAGGCAGAAAGAGGAAAAGCAGCAGGGACAGTAAGGTTAGGAAGGATGGCAAAAGGCTCCTGGCTAAGCAAGCAGAAGTTTAGTCTGGCTCTGCTATGAGGTGTAAGGCAAAATAATGGAAGTTCTTCTTTAGGGCTTTAGCAGATGAATCTCATCTTCTTAAACAAATAAGGAAATAGTGTGAGTTTGAAAAGGAGTGATTCTGCAAAGCAGACAGCAGGCTTTGTGACAGAGCCATCTGATTCACAGCCTCCAAAGCTGAGAGCACTGTGAATTTCAGCCTGCACAGGAGAAGGGATGCATATCTTATTTTGGGAGAAACCCCTTGGAGCACAGCAGCAGCCTTAGTTTGGGGTTTGTGCTAAGTAGGAAATGGGAGGCAGGTGAGGCTGAGCTGTGGAAATGATTTGAAGACAGGTGCCTTGCCTTTGCTGTGTCTGAGGTGTTCGTGGGGCCAGTGGGAGCTGCCTGGTGCTGTGCTCCAGCCTCCCACAGTGTGAGTGGGGTCATTTTCAATCTGAGATTGCCTTGCTCCCCTCCAAATGGATGCTCACCAAGGCTCTCCCTTTCCCTGGAAAGAAAGGGGTCTGTGGATTCCTAACCCTGCTGGGTTCACCTGGGTAGTCAGAGGCTAAACATCCCTGAACTCTCTGCTGAGCTCCAGAGGCCCTGTGGAAGAACTTGTACTTCAGACACCTGGATCTTCTTTAGCTGCAGGGATGTGGAAAGTGCATTTTGGTCGTGCTGCTCTTCATTCTGCCTTGCAGAGGAGCTGGATGTGGCCTGGGTGCCTCTGGCCAGCAGCCTTGCTCTGCTTTCCGAGTGTGCTGCAGGGGACTGGAGGGAAATCAAGGTGGTCACCATATGTACAATGTGTGATGGCAATTAACCTCAGAGTGATGAATGTTCAGGTCAGAATTTTGGCATCTTTCGAAGGGAATCCAGCAGCTGGGCTGGTGAAGGGTTAGCTGGACCGTGGGCTTAGGTGGTAGCTGGGAGGAAGCACTACATCAACAATGATATGTGGCTCCAAGACAATTAGGAAGGTGGCCTGTTGTGAGCAATGCCAGCAAAAAATGCAGTGCTGATATCCAAGCAAACAAAGGCAGTCCAAGGAGCAGAGCCCAGATTAATATCCTTTATGACTCTTCACAAGGCTTGGTTCACTGTGGTGTCCTGATTAAAGAAGAGAGATGGCCAAGTATTTGGCTGCACTCAGACCTGTGAGGGCTTGAGGTGCTAATGCTCAATTTGCTAGCAAGGGCAGGATGGGATTTGCACTGTATTAACTTAAAAGCTAATGTTTATTTAGGTAATTGTTAGGGTCTTTCCTGGAGTGTCAGAATCCTTTAGAAGCAAACTATTAGTGTGCTGAATCAGAACTAAATATATTGAAAGAGGAAAGAGAAGCTAATTTTGAGGCACTTAAATTACTATAGTTGCATAATAAATAAGCTTAGAGAAGAGTGAAGACAGCACACAGTTAAGTGAGAGAGGCAGTTGGAAAGTCCAAGTTGAAAATGCAGTTTGGGTTCCCCTGGGTTTCTGTGCACTGTGGGCACTTGTTAATTCAGCAAAGCTGCTTTCTGCAGGACAGGTGTGAATTAGGGTGCTGCTCATGCTTCCATGGAGCGCAGTAGATTCTGTGCATGGAAGCCCTTACTGGGAGGGTTCCTTAGAGAGCTGCTGTGAGTTTCACTGCCTGGACCATGCCCACAGCACAGCTCTGTGCAGGGGTTTTGTGCCACCCACCAGTTGCTTTAGCAGTAGCAATGGTTTATTTGCTGCCTTCAGCCCCACTGAAGTAAAGCATTTCTTTATATCCAGACTAGTCAAAACATGAAATGAGAAGAAAGCAAAGAAAACTGCAGTGAAATCCAGTCTTGTAGGCATTCTTATGCCTGTCCTTAAATCCATGTGTGAGTGTTCCCATTGATTTCCTTTTCAGTGAGGGCTTTTGGAATTGGGGTTTAAGTCTAGAGGGCTTACTGCCTTGTTTTAAAATAAGTGACAGGTAATAAAAAGACACAGACTGACCTGCATGGGTCAGAACTCATCTTGATCTGATTTGTGCATTGCTTTTTTTAAGAAAAGAAAAAGTCTTGTAAGATTGACAGTCCAAGAAGTTTAAGATTAAAACTCATTTAACTTAAAACCAAATGAACTCATTAAGGCTTTCAGTTATGGAAGTCTGGGCTGTGTTGCTCTGAAAGCTCTTGGCATTTACCATGACAATTGTGCCAATAAAGGTGGAATCTGCTCAGAAATAAAGCCTGTGTGGTTCCACTGGGATTTTGCCAAGGTAAACATTTCTGTATCCAATATGAAGAAAGAATTGCTTATGTTAAAAGATTAACATATAAGTGGAGTGGAGAATAGTTTGATACTTCTAAATAAAAGGATGTTTTGCAACCAGGGGCACAGCAATTGTACTTCTGAGATAATGTTTTTCTGTATCACATCCCTCAGCAGTACCAACAGGCAGTAACTGACATGATGGATTGCTGAAACAGATGTGGTAAAACTGACACATGGAGTTAATAATATTTTATATAGCATATATCACTCTCAGTGATACCATGGCAAGAAATGAGCTGAGTGATAAATGGCTTAGCCAGAAACCAAGAAATGATCTCTTGAGTTCTTAATGGTTTTAAATAAATCCCTCAAGTGAGTTTTAACTGAACACCAGATTTTTTGATGTACTCAGTGGTTCAGGAATGAGCACTGCCCATGCCTTGCAGCAAGAGGCTTCCCTGTCCCTGAGGGGTTGCAGCCCTGCTGCAGTGTTGGTGTCACAGCAGCTGTGCTGTAGCACAGGGGTAGATGATGGTTCATGTGGAATGGTGGACTGATCACCTGATTCATTAATCTCTTATGTAAATTAACAGCAATCTAGTTTGGGTTCAAAGCCAAGAGTTCAATGCCTCGGTCAAATTCACTTTGTTGCGTTTGCAGAGCAGGAGAGTTGAGTGTTCTCAGCCTGCCTGTGAGTTAAGGTTGCCTGGTTTGGTACATTTCCCTTCACTAAGGTAACTGGGCTCAGGTCCTTTATAGTGTAATTTTTTCAATTCTGCTCTTTAGGTTTTTCCTTTGTTGCATTGCTCATACCAAGTGTTTCACAGCAGCTCAGCCTCCAGGTTAGCTCAGTGTGGTAAGGCTCAGGAACCTGGAGTTTCTAGTATTTTTCACACACCTTCATTTATTTGTGGTATTTGCTGTGGAACCATCCTGCCAATCTTCACCAAGTTGTTTTGTATACAGAATTTTGTGAAACTTGACTGAAAACATAAATATTAGTGCATTTCTTACCCCATGATTTGGCAATTTCCCCTTTAGTGTGTAACATATTAGGAGATGGGCCTCAGATATTTCATTTTGGTGGTGTACAATTAGTTTCTGCTATGAAGTGGTTGCTCTAATCCAAATAATGTTATTTCTTCTGCTTTTTGCAGGACCCTGCGGGAATATTTGAGCTGGTGCAGGTTGTTGGAAATGGGACATATGGACAAGTCTACAAGGTTTGGATCCCCCTTTAATTTAGGATGCTGCTCTTGATAAAGCTCTATTACCTAAAGCAGAAGTGAGCACCATTTAAGAAAGTGGACAATTCCAGTAACAGCCTGGTTTGTCTTGCTCTCTTTTCTGCATAAGCAAAATGTACTACCTGTGAAATTCCATGGCCTTTCCCTCTGTCCTGTTTTCATGTCTCTTGGCTGCCACAGGTCACATAAGCATCTTTTGTACTGACTTCCGTCTGCTCTGTTCTTATTTTCTCTTTTTCACAATTATTTAAAAGGTGTCTGGCAGAAATTTACACCAATGATGGCTAAATTTGGCCTGGGTTGGGTGAAGTTCAAAACTTAGCCAGCAAGGTGTCAATTAGCCCTGCTCTGCAGGAGGCAATGAAATCTTTGATTTCTGTCATTACTGTCACATTGCTTTGTCCCTGTGGTGTCAAAGCAGAACCCACAAACAGCACAGCACTCTGTGCACCATGCACAGCTTACTTTAGTTACAACAACAAGCCTAGGAAAGTGTTCTTTCACTGTGAAGCTTTCCCTAAAAGTGATTTAAGAAGAGGAAATAGCTGTGATTAAATAGAGAACCAGGTTCCCATTTAGAGAAGGAAGGCAGAGGAAGGAGAAGGCCATGCTGAGCCCTTGGAGGTGCCTCAGAAGAGCAGAGGTGCTGGGATAAATCTGTCTGGTGCTGCTTCTCCCCCAGGTCCCACTGCTGGCCCTGCTTGGCAAGTCCTGTGTGTGTGCAGGCTCTTTGTGCTTTTTTCCCTCTGTGGGTCCTGGAGCAGCAATGCAGAGCTGTTCTCCTTTCCCCAGGGCACTGAATGCATGCTGCACTTTGGTGTCCATCCTCTGGTGTGGATATGATCTGCTGTAATCACATTTTACTTTCCCTTTGAATCTGTATGTTCTGGAAGAAGCTTTACAGGAGCAATCATGGGGAGTGTCTCTTTTCCATGCTACCATTTTTAAAATTATTATTATTTTTATATCAGAAGCAGGATCTTCTGTAACTCTTTGTGGTGGTGAAGTCTTTGTTGTTTCTGAGATTGTCATCCAGATATACTGCTTTTAATGCCACTGAATCAAAAATACATGCTCAGGGGTTCACATGGACAGATTAGAAGCCAAGAGAGGTTTAGAGGTGCTGTTGATTTTTACCTGTGAAAAGATCCCAAACATCCTGAATGTTCTGTGAAATAGTTGATTTTCTTTTTCTATCTGGATTTATTTTATATTGGGAAAGAAAAGCTTCAATCTAGTAATCTTTTATGAATGCTGAGTATGAATCAGCTGCTTAATCATGGCAGAGGCAGGAAGGAGCAACATAGTTTGCTTCTCTGCTGCAAAAGAAAATGTTTTGAGCCATCATGTAGCTCATTAGAATGTTAGTTGCCAAAATGTGCAAGAAATATTGACAGTGGCAATTTAAAATTGCACCCAAAGGCTGCTTTTCACCAGGCATGCCAGAGAGCAGGCTCTGACAGCTCTGGGGGTGGGGTGGTTTCAGTCCCTGCTCGTTCTGCACTGGGGCTGGCTGGAACATCTGAGGAAGGCACTGGGAGAAGGGGTCTCAGAGGGCTGGGGGGAGCTTTGTGCTCATGAATCCTGCCCTGGAGGAGTGAGGGGCTGTGTGGGACCCCAGCTGAGGTGAAAGAAATGGTTAAACTTTGTTCTGACAGCAGTGTGGGCAGCGGGGGTTGTGCTGGGGATGGAGCAGCTCTTGGTGGGATCGTGGTGGTGGCAGCTGCTGTTGAAGGAGCTGGTGGTGACAGCCAGGCTGGCCAGATGCAGAATGCACATTCCACACTCAGCAGGCAGCTCTGTCACTGCTGTGGAGGATTTTCACCCAGCCCAAAGGCTCAGTGTGTTTGGAATCCTCCTGCAGACCCTCAGGTGTTTTGTGCCTGGTGGCATCTCCCTGGTGCTGGCCTTGCACCCACAGCAAAGGAGTTTTCTCAGGAGGAGGGCAGCTGCAATGGAGCACTGCTTCTGCAGCTCTGGCCATGAGAAGTGAGGCTCATACTCACTTTTTAACTTTTGTATACTCTGTCCTCTGATCTATAAAATGCTACAACAGACAGAATGAACAAATGGAATTCTGGAATAATTTTGCAGTTTGTGAAGTATAAGCTTATGATTATAAATATTTAAGTTATAAAGTAGTCTCTGTTATCCATATACTTTACTCATATCATTACAGCATGTTTTTATTCTCCTGAGGTGTTAGATTCTTCCATACATTCAGAAACCACACATAGTAATTTGCACATAATCAAAGAAAAGCTTATTTCAGGCTAAATAACTTATATTCAGGATTACTAAATTGCTTTGTTGACCGTGAAGATGATTCATATTTTAATATATGCAACTCTATAAAATGAAAATAAAATTTTGAGGATTCATCATTAGATTTAGAAAACCATGTTTAACAGATTTATTGAAGGAGAATATTATTCATACTGAATTATTCCAGTTCTAGTTCAGGGTCTTTTAAAATGAAATGGAAAGGTATGAATTGTACACATAACAATGCTAGAGCTGAGTAGAAATATTATAAAGATTTGTGTAGAATAGCTGACTAAATGCCAGCAGATTTTTTTTGACAGCTTATGAAGTAGTAGGACATAAATATGCCAGAACTGGCAACTTCAACCTTTGCAAAGTGTGAATTAGATGGGAAAAAAAAAAATCCAATGGTAACCAGAATTCATGAGGCTTAGGCTTCATTATCTCTTGAAATTACAGGTGAGTTTTTCAGGTAATTCCTGGTTTCCGTGTGCTGGAATCTGAAGAACAATCCCATGTAAGAGGTGATTCAGAATAATGCCATGGCAGGTGGTAGCACAGTCCTACTTGACAGAAGGAAGAACTGGAAGTAGTTGGAAACTGCATTTGCTGGTGGTTGGGAATTGGGAGTATTCACTCTTCCCTGCCTTTGTCTTCTCAGTGCCGAGGAGCTGAAGGTCAGGCTGTGTCCAGTCTCTGCACCGTCTCCACTGAATGCATTTGGGAAAGAGAACTTTCTGAACATCCCATGCACTATTCTGGCAAGATCTGTCCATCCTCCTGTGTGCTCTTGGGGCCAGGGATGAAAATGGGTGTGCAGGGCATCAGCAGTTGCTCTCCAAATATAGCCCAGCATTTCTGAGGGTTTCCAGAGCTGCTGGTCATTGAGGACCCTCAGAGAGCAGAGCAGTGTTTGGTGTCATGTAACTGCCAGTGTCATCTGGGAGGAAGTGAGGAGGCTGAAGGTGTCCCTGGGATGTGCTGGGCCATGGCACTGTGTGAGTTCTGTGCCTGCTCCCATTCCCTGCAGGATTTTCCTGTGTGGGCTCTGGGGTGCTGGCTGGGGCTGGTCCCTCACCCCTGATGCTCAGCAGCTCTGTGCTGGTCTGTGCCTGTCTGTTCAGCAAGAACTAAACTCTAAGTTTGGGGGAAGTGAAATATTTTTTCCAAAGACTTCTGCTGTTAGTTTCATAATCTTTGATGGGAAGTGTTTCTTCCATAGAAGCCTCTTAGTGCATTGTCTATGTTCCAATTTTCAATGCAGGGTCATTTTTCTGTTGAGTAAACGGGGAAAGAGAGATATGAGGGCAGCTGAAGGGGTTGCCATTTTTGAAGTGTTTGGGTCACACAGTTCTTCCTGAGCTCTGGAGGAGGCTGTGAGACTCTGACAGTTGTCAGGATGAAGAGGAATTGTTCCTAATCCTTCTCATTCAGCCATGCTCTGAGAGTCCTCATCCTTCTGAAGCTTTAGTGAGGTCAGCAATGGTGTTCTGATAACCAAGAGGCACCTGACTGGGGCTTTTGTCTTCTTTAGTTTTTGGTGATGTGGATTAGCCTTCTCCTGGGCTTGCCAGTTTTCAGTGGCCTAGGCAAAGAGAGGCCATTGTCTTTGGGTAGTTCCAGGGGCTGATGTTTTTTGGCACATGATTTGGAGGCTGGTGATAAACCCTGACAGATTTGCAGCTGCAGTGTGCAAAATGGTTTTATCTGTAGTGGAGTCTGAGGGCCCAAGGAGCTTGAGAGAGGTGCTGTGGTTTGGGGCTGAGTGTCAGAAGGGAAGATGTGGATTCCCAGCAATGCAGCTGATGGAGGAGCAGCAGTGCTGCTGCTGAGGCTGAGCAGGCTGGAAGCAGCCCTGCCTTCCTGCAGGCGCTCTGCAGAGCCAATATTTTTGTTTTTCTGTGGTCACATAAGACTCAGGATACAAAAAGGAAGCAGGCCTGAGTAAGGAAGTGTATGGGGTTTTGGTTTTTTTGTTTTTGTTATTTTTTAACACAGTTGCTTCTTGGCATTGAATTTTGTTTCAATCGCTGACATGAGTTAAGAGTTACTTTGCTGCTGATGTGGAATGGCAGGAGGGCAGCAAAACACAAATACAATGTTTCAGTTCATCTTAATTTGAAAGTCTGTTAAGTTCTTGGTATTCCATGCTGCCGAATGACTGGCTGCTGTAATTGAGTTGGGAGTGGTGAGGGAAGGAACATGGGGGTTTTTGAGACTGGGCAGTGTGTGGAATCACCAGACCATGCTGTTATGGAGTGTTATATCTGTGGAGTGTATTGTTAACCATAATTAATGGTAGCACATGGACGGGCTAAATGTAAGAAACATTACAATTACGTTCAGTATAATCCAGATAGTAAATGTGTATAAGCTGAAAATTTTTAAACCATGCCTTCTGTGAGTGGATCAGCAATAGCCACTTTCCAGAGATTGTGTCTTGGGGCTGAAATGCAATTTCAGAGTCTCCAGAGTGCTGCAGAGATGTTAAAAATGACACATAATCTCAGGTTGTTTCGTTGTCATTTGTGGCGAGTCACAGTTTTCAAGCTAATCTTAGTCTTCAAGGCACTGAGATTTTGAGAAGTGAAGAAAGGAAATCAGTTGTACTCTATAGAAATGACAAAGTGCTACTCTCTGTTTCACTAGCAGTTGATAAAAGTACTTGTTTGTCTATCTGTTTATTTTGGTTTTCAGTTGTGATGCCTTTTTCTTGGCCCTAAAATTAAAATTACACATGGTAGATCATGTTTACAATTCTATAATTAAAATTTAAAATTTATAATTGCACATTAGCATATCTAATGAAGCTGTCCCAATGAGAGGCTTGAATTAATAGTGTGAAATGTCAAAGTATTCGCCCCCAGACAGTCTAATCCTACTTTGCAGGATGTGTTCTAGAGGCAGCCTTGGTTTCTCAGGATGGTGTGGGGCTCTCCAGCTGTGGGACCTTGGGATGTTTGGTCTCCTGGCCTAGAAGAGAATACCAGGCTTAAAGAATTCAGATTATGCATGCTAAGGGTATGAGAATACATAAAAGGTGTAGAAAAAAAAAGGCAAGACCCATCATGGCAGCAGTAGAAGAACTGATTATCTTGTCCACATGAAACTGTCTTGGTTAATGCAAACTAACTTTTAGCAGAAGGCGGGACCTTGTGTTCCCAGAGGTCTTTTCCAATCTCAGTTTTGAGTTGAAGACATACCCACTATCAACCCAGCCTATTAGGGTGTGAATTACGAACTTGGAGGATACAAAAACCCCCACCTCTATATATATATATTTATATAACAGGTAGTTTATGGTGTGTATTCAGTTGTCAGAGTCAGGAGCATTTTTGTGCTGGGGTTTTTAGGGATTTGGTGCTGTTTGGTTTTTTTTTTAATCTTGCCTTCCCTGCCTATTTGCATGACAGGGCCAAACTATATTCAGCACTGGATTTTAAAATAATGGATCAAACATGCGAAATTAATTAGCAAATTGTGAAGTCCTGGTTCTAGTTAGTGAATATTTCAGAGGAACTCGATTAAGATTCTTAGGAGCCAAACTAGTTTATCAAAAATAGAAGAGCAAGGATGTGAAAAAAACCTCTCAGCTGTGGAGTGCCTCTATACAATAAAGGCTGTGGCTGAACAGAGCAATGTACAATAATTAGATGTGCCATTAGAGAGTAGTAAAATCCTTGCAAATAATTTGTTTTCAGGCCTCCTGCTTTCAGCTCCTCCATGTTTTGGACCTAAAAGTCCATGTGGGAGAGTACAGTGCATTTTCATCCTAAACTGTTGGCGTTTTGAGCTCATGTTGCATAACCCTTCAGGTTTTGTCACTGGGTCGTACTATTTTGAAGGTAAGAGAATGTGCTAAAAATGCACTGCTGGTAATGTGAGCATGGTGGGAAGTAGTTCAAGCTCTTAATTCCCTGCTCAAGCACTTTGCTGTGCTTTGAGCACCTCTCCAGTGACATTGATTTCAGCAATCCTGACTGCTCAGTGGCATCCAGGTTCACACCAATGTGCAGATCCATCAGTGTGACCAGTGCTCTGTGGGCCTGAGCTCTGCAGAATCTGACCCATCAGAACTATTTACATTGCATATGATATATGAATTTGGGGAACTTGGGGGAAAAATTGTAATTGTCTATTTGCACTACAGAAGGCCATGGCTCTGACAGTTAATGAGTGAATGGCATGACATTACTTAATTTTAAACAGCAGAAAAATCTGTTGTGCTGTTTGCAGATGTTTGAGCTGATTCCCATGCCAGGTTAGCTCTAGTAACTACATTTCACAGTGAACTGCAGGATTTTAGAGCCTAGTGAGGACATGTCACCTTATCTCTGTTATCTCTTATTTCTTAGAGCTCCTTATGAATTGTACTTTCCAGGCCTGCTTTAATGTCCTGAAGAGTGCATGTGTGTTTCTTTGAAAGTTCTTCTTTGGTACCTCTGGGCAATAGCTAATAAAGTATAATAGAGGGAACAACAAATCAGTTGGTTTCCTAAAACAAACCAAGGAACTACTTTTCAGCTGTTTGTAGTATACTTTTTATTTTTCAGAGTCCTTGTGTATTATAAGTCTGCCCTTGTAGCCTTCTGAACCTTGGTGGAATTCCTGAAAGGTTTCAAGGTTTGCTTTAGAAGCACCTTCTCAAAGACCATTTATTCCCCATCCCCTACTTCCTACCCTTGAAAACACTGAATTTCAGTAACTTTTGAGATCTTACAAGTGAGCAGTCCAGGAGACACACTTGCAGCAAGCTGTGCCCTTTTCAGTGTCCTGCATAAATGATGTTATTAGTCCTGTGCAGCAGCTGGGTGTGGTTTGGGCAGCACCCTTGGGAGCCCCCAGATTGTGAAAAATGCACTTTTTGATAAAGACAAGAGAGGGGCTGGTGTGGGCAGCTGTGGCTCTGGGGATCTTGCTTCTCCTCTTGCCTCTGCCTCCCACAATGGCTAAAAACCATGAATTTGCTGGAAGTGGAGCTGTTTGTGTGAGCGTAGCTGTGAAAATGAGGCAGCCCTTGGTCTTGTGCAGCACTTTGGGATTGTGGTTGGGAGGAATCAGTGTGCTCATGGAGGTGATCTGTGAAAATTGCTGAGCAGCCACTTCCTGAGCAGCTTGCTGTTTGAAAACAGCTTCACTTCAACCCAAACATGGGGGCAAGAGAAACCAGAGTGGGAAAATTTCAAGAAATGAGTTAGCTTTCGTTTCCAAACTTTGCATCAGAAATGTCAAAACATTACATTTGAACATACATTTGAATTCAGCAGGATGTTTAATAGATTGGGGGGAAAAAAGGTACAGTCATACTGAAATAATCTGGCATGAAAAAATGAATTGTGAATATTAATGTGAATTATTCTGGTTTTATATTCTGAGAGGAGTGTTTGCAACCAAAAGCGAGACCAGTTGGCAAAATATTGACATTTTGTTGGTGTTTACTGAAGACTGGAATTTACTAAATTCTGTTTTCTGACTATGTGGTTGCTCCATCTGATATGAGCTTTTCAATGCAATTTTTTCTGGTATCTCTATTGTTAAAAATGGAAATATTTAGAGGAAAAGGTCATAAGAGAAATGTGTGATGGCCTTCTGAAAAGAAAATTCCTCAAGTTCAGTAAAATGTAGATATCTTTCTTATTTAGTATGCTGAATTTGGCAAGGCATTTCCCCAGTATTTAAAAATAACAAAAGAGTAACCAGTTTACTAATTATTTCTGTTGCAGTAGATTTGTCTACTTCTGTTTTACTCTTGGCTTTAAACCTGTGAACAATTATACTAAAATATGCAACAAAACCATCATGAAATAAATATGCATATGACTTAGATAATGGATTCTCAAATGTATTATTTACACAGATTTTTCATTATGTTGTCTTGTTATATGGAAAGAGGAAAGAGGCGGAAAAAAATAATATTTGTTTTTTGCAGTCTAGCATGAAATATTTATTGTAACAGGCTTCTTGCAAACATTCTGCCCCCAGAAGCCAAATTGTGTCAGTGGATATCTGATTGCCTTTTATTATGATCAGAGGGCAGAGTTAGGAGTTGGGGGGCAGCGTTATCTCTCGTGCTTTGAAAATCAAATTGCTGTGATGGGGTCTGGCAGCTTTCCTGTGTTTAGCCCTGCAGAGGAGCGCAGGCAGCTGCAGTGCTGCTTGCATGAGCATTGCTGCTTTGGGATGCCTTTGGGATGAAGGGGGGTTTGTTTCCAGCGGCCCTGGGCTGTGCTTTGCTGCCCTCCCAGGGAAGGCAGCCAAGTTTTGCAGGCTGGAGGGGCAGGGGTGCCCCATGGACCCAGTGAGGCCTGGCATGGCTCAGGATGGGGTTTGAGCTGTCAATGGGGTGGATGAGGGCACACTGGGCTTTTTGTGCATGTGCAGATCAGCCTAAGCAGGCCTGACGTTTCCCAAAGGCACCGGAGCTCCTGGCTGGGTTTGTGCTGTGTTTGGGGTGCAGATTGCTGGGTGCCCAACTGGGGCAGCTTCCCTGGCAGGAAAGGGCTTGCACAGGGAGAGGCTCCATGCATGGCAGCCTGCTCTCCAAAAATGTGCCTGGAAAAGGATGAAGGATCAGAGAGATGCACTAACTTTCTTTTGGACACTTGGAAAAATCAGCCAGAACTCTTTTGAGTAGAGGAAGATACAAAACAAAGGCTGAAAACTCAGGTCTCTGATAGCACACATTGGAGAATAAAGAACAGAGAGGATTTTGGACTCATCCTTTGCTCTGTTCCCCTCTTCCTTTCTTTACACTGTTAGTTTCTGGGTACCCACCTGTTGGCAGGCTTTGCATGGCCTGCATCCCTGGCTTGCATGATGGAGTTGTTGCAGTATTTCCATGCTGGTGAGGGGATCTGCCTGTGCAGACCCTGTGTGAGCGCTCAGGTTCCTGCCCATGTTTGCAAAGCAGCTCCTGCATTCCTGAGGCTGCTCAGAGAGTCACAGCACACTCCTGGTCAGGCCTTTTAATGTCATTTGGCTTCCTACTGCCAAATGGTTCTGTGACCAGGAATGAAGGGAAATGTCCTTACCAGGGCTGGGTGATGGCTGGAGCCTGCATGGCACTTGCCCTGTCTGTCACACAGATGGGATTTGGATGTCAGAGGGAGTGTATGAAATATCTGGCTGGCTAAGCTTTTGTGATTGCTGTATCCTGCATTGTTTACATTGTTCTGGCAGACCTCTCCCTTTGGAAGTTATTAATATTAAAATAGAGCAATTCTTCATGAAGCGGAGATATCCTTGCAGCCCAACTCTGTCAGGGGTGGCTGGGAGGCTTCAGGCACCCATCCCTGTGCTGGGATGGAGGCAATGCTGAGGCACACCAGGGCTGGACAGGGATTGTAGGTGCCACTGGATTTTGGGCGGGAGATGACACTGTGGTCTGTAAACTGTGCTTCTTAATGGGGAGCCTGTCTGGTTGAGCCCTCTGGTATGTAAATGCTGCCTGATCTTGTGGAAAGGTTGTGAGGTGAGGTGAGCATCCAGCAGTGGATTTTCTTTCCTTTCTGCTTCCCTTATTGCCAGGCAGGCAGCATGAGTGCCATCATACAGAGCCCTGCTGTCTGAGCTGCCAGAAGCCACTGTGTGATGTGAAAAATCCCTAGAGATTGCAGGATGCATTTTGATTTCTCCTTACAGACTTGGGAGCATGATCAGAGAGAGAAATGGGGAAGGTGCTGCCCTGCATTCCCCACCCTGGGCAGGCTGGTGACTCTGCAGTTCTCTGGGAGTGTTCAGGAACTGGCTGTGGTAGGATAACCCACATCTCTCCTGCCTGCTAGGGAGGACACCCACGTTTGTGAAGGACCCTTGATGAGCAAAGAGTGTCTGCAGTGCAGGAGGTGACACAGAGGGCTTTGCACTTTGGTTTTCTGTGATTCCCACCCAAGCTGTGCTTGCCTGAGTGCAGCAGTGCCTTTTGCAGATGTGCTGCTGGGGTTTGTGGTGCCTCAGGTGGGTCTGTGGCTGCTGGAACAGGGCGTGGGCCTGGCCCTGCTGCTGAGGCACAGCAACAGCTCTCTTGAGGTTTGGCAGAAAATAGTTTTTTGTTTTCCTTGGTGAAAACAAGAGGAAGCCTCAGCAGGTAGGAGGTGATGCTTTGCCACAAAATCCTGTTCTCACATATCAGTACAAAACCACAGCTGGACCCACCCCTGGCTGTGGGCAGCCTTTACTGTACCAGTTGGTGATAAAACTCATGTTCTCCCTCATTGGATCATGAGATATATGAATATTAATTTACTCCAGTTAATTGCTGACTTTTCTAAAACAAATTCTCTTTTTAAAAGAAGAGCTGGTAACAGAAGTAAACAGAAATTTTCAAAGATCTAAGTAGTAAACTCCTTCTATTAAAGCCACTGTGAAATTGGACAGAAATGGAGATATGCAAAAAATGAGTATTTTGATGACTGGTGTGGCTGGATCAGTGAAAGGAAAATGACAAACAAACCTGATTCAGGCCACTGAGCATGTCCATGCTTAACAAAATTGAGCTGGAAATAACATTTCTAATTAAACTGGGTCAAACCATGTATGCAAACCAGGTCTTTAAAAATAATTATATGAAACCTTGTTTTTTTCCAGTCCTTTGCACATGATGTCATTTGTTTGACCTATTCAGAGGGGAAGTTAAGTGCTCACAGTGTGTGATGGTGCTTTGTGCTCACCTTGCACTCAGCTGGTTACAGAGCAAATGGCAAATCAGGATCAGTGCAGGGGAGCCAGTCCCCAAAGATGACTCAGTGACTAATTTCAGAACCCCTTCTTGTTAGGTATTTGTTTTTCTGTAACTCCTCAGTTACTGAATGTGTCAGGTTATTTTCTTGTGCAAACGTCAAAAATAGGCATTTTCTGTAAGCCTCAGTGGTGCAGGGAGGAAAGGAGTTTGTCTCCTCTGGTTTGCACAAAGTATGCAGGAATTGAGTCATCTTGGAGACTTCAGATTTGGTTGGAATGGGCTGACTGGTTCAAACATGACTGGATGCAAGAGCAGTGCAATCCCATACATTCTGTTTTCTTAAAAAAAAAAAACAAAACTGGCTGAGCTTCTCTTTGGTAATACAAGTTCATGTGCTCCCCTGAACCTGAAGGTTCAGAAGGTAGAAGGCAATTCAAAGCAGCTGGGAGATGACTTTTCTGGTGTGGGGTTTTCATATGCACTTTGATGTATGTTTTTTTTAATGACCCTTTTGTTGTAAATAAAGACCTAATAATTTAAATTTCTGTTATTTAAATATGTGCATTGGCAATGCTGTAGAGTTTTAGTTTATCCTGCAAAATTTTCCTCTGGCACATAATTTCATATTTATCCAAAGCAGCAGTGAGCTCTTGGTGGTGTATTTTGGCATCTGGATGTAGATGACGGAATATGCAAAGGAGCTGCAGAAGGAAGATTTTTTGGAAACTTGTGGATAGTTACACTTTTTAAGTGGTTTTTTTAAGTGAGCACAGCTAGATGTTAAAGCAGAAATGCTAGCTTTTAAAATTGATATTCTACACGTAAGCCAGCAAGTTGCTGGCATTAGCTGGATGCCTTGTGGAATGTTGAGGTTGTTTTGCTGTTTTGTTTCTGTCTTTCTTGACAGCTGCTTTGGATGTGATGCAGCTGCTTGGGCAGGCTATTGCTGTTACAAGGTAAAGGAAGCACATAGGGCTCAGAGCTTGGAAAATGAGAAGTGGCTTTGAGACTCAACCATGGGAAGGGTTCTGGTGCAGCTTCACTGACATCTGAGGTACCCTAGGCTAGGCCAGGGGATTTCAGTGTTTCAGTTTTGAGTATTTCTCTGTGTGTTTCTGTGCATGCCCTTTTGTCTGTAGTACCTGGGCCCTGTTGTATTTGGTGTGGAAGAAGCTCGTGGAGTTTCCCAGTGCTGCTGTGGGATCTCCCTGTGGCAGAGCAGCTGGCAAACCCGAGTGAGGGCGATGCCCTCCATCCCACACTTAGAACATGAGTGAGTGTTGAGGGCCAGGGCAGTGAGAGAGCTCCCTGTTTCCGTCTGTGGGTTTGTGCAGAGCCTCATCTCCCATGGGCTGTGAACTTTGGGTGGCAGCCCTGCAGTGCCTTGTCAGAGGCCCTTTCACACAAGGGGACACACTGCAGCCGTGGCTGAGGTTTATTTCTTGTGTCACAAGCTCTGGCTCAAACCTCTGAGAGAATCTGTGCAATCACACCTTTTCCAACAGGGAAACCATTGAAAATATACTCTTTTCTCATTTAAAGTGAGGTTTGTTTGAGAAATTTGACCCTTTATGAGATTAATTCAGCTCTAATAAACTCAACAGCAGAAACTCCTTAGGACATAGAATCATTAAGGTTGTCTGGTTGCCTTCAGTGGGGCAGAAGTGGGTGTGAGGACCTCAGTGCTGGGACAAGCCATAGTTGGGGCAGCTGGTGGTGGGAAGGGCTGCAGAGAACCCTTGTTAGGGGTATCCACAAGTGCATGGGAGGAGGGCAGGGCCCCCAGCCTGTGCTGGGGCTCTGGGGTTGTTTCACCCACACACAGCTCACTGTGCAGTTCACTGCTTCATCTTGCCCTGCACAGAATTAATTTGGTTTGTTTAAACAGGGTGAGACAAAGAGATGAGAGTTTCAAAAATCCAGTTAGGGCTGTTAAGTAGTTAATTTCAGGAAATTATTGGTACCTCTTGTGACCAGTTCTTCCAATGATTCACTGCTGCTTTTGCTTCGTGTGTGCTCGTAATTACGCTGAGCTGCATTGCTCAAGGCTCTGCGGTTCTCCAGCTGTAATGTGTTTGGCCATTTTCTTGAAATTATTCTGCAGGGGTAGTTATTTCTTTCTTCCTCTCAAGACCTCACTGTTCATTTCTACCCCGCTGTGATTGACTTCAATCCCTACAAGTAATACAGAAATTGAGAAGATGAAGCATTGAGCAGTAACTGCTTGTAGCTGTTGAGGAACTGTTCCTGTGCATCTGACCTGTAGTTTGTTTGAGAGGGGAACCTTTGCCAGCCAGGCTTCTGCTGTACAAAGCTGATTAGATCAGTTTAGAAAAAAATAACACCAGTGCTCCTCATGAATTCAGATTTTTTTTTTTGGTTTTGAACTTGGAATCTCCCCTCTTTTAAATTCATTAGAAAAGTGAGCTATACTTCACTTGTAGGACTAATTAAAAGGGTAGTCTGGTTTCATTTTGGAGACTAACTTAACACTGAAAGCCTTTCCAAACATTTAAGTAATTTTCCCTTGAGTTTTCTGGACCATCTGGCCAATAGGATTTTGGAAGGAAATGGGAATTGACTGCTGCTGTGAGATCAGTGCCATGTAGCTCATCTCTTACAGAAATAATTCAGAAATCTGGAGGCTTGTGTGTTTTTTCACAGACTAATTGTGTTCATTAACTCCCTTTTAATTTTTGGAGAGGATTCACTGGGTAGAGCCCAATGAAAAGGCATAATTAAATGCTCTTTTTTTTTCCCCCTCAGTTAAATGCTCTGTGAGGAATTTGGTATGTGTGTAAAGAATATGACCTTTCCTTAGGCAAACCTCAGATCTTCTGAACTTGACAGTATTAGTCAGCAGAGTTTTGAGTTCAGGATTCACCTCAGGTGAACAGAGTCATAGGGAGGGTGTTGGCCCAGAAACGCTGAAGGCAGGACTCAGAGGCTGTAAGAGAAACCCTTGAAATGCCAGCTGTTAGTGCTGGGCTGTCCATGGTGTGTGAGCTGGACACAGCCACCTGCGTGGTGCTGCAGTCTGGGTGAGAAAAACACCCCCAGAACTGCAATGGGAAAGTAAATCACCCTTAAGGGTGCTGTAGCTGTTCATCATTTAGACTGGAACCTGCAGCTGTGTGCCCTGCTTGCCTCAAAGCCTTTTTTTAAAAAAAACCCCAACAACACAGTTTTAACCTGTGCAGAGCCGTATCCATGTTCTGTATTACATGCAAGAGAAAACTCAACTATGTTACAGTTGCTGTTTACAAGAATGCTGAAAGATCTTTAAAAGTTCAGTGATGTAAATGCTAAGAGCTTAAAGTGCACACAAGGTTGTGTTTATGTGGGATAGAGGGCTAATAAAGCTACATTACTGTAAAAGCTAAAAGATGACTCTCCTAACATGAGGTTTGTAATTGCTGTGTGCAGCTTAACCTTTGTAGCTTTGTAGCAGCGGCGAGCCAAAAACCCTTCCTTTGAGGGATCCTTGCTCCAAAATCCTGGCCACCCATCAGCTGACCTCCTGCAGCCCAGCCCTGACTTCCTTTCAGCAGGATGGGGCTGGCAGCACACCCTTGGCTGCCTGTGACCTTATCCAGCAGAGAGAGATGTGCTGTGAGCGGGTTTCTGTAAGCGCCCTGCATTTCTGTAAACGGATGTGAGTGAGTCAGGCAGCAAAAATCCACCGGGCTGGGGGGATTTGTACCTCACCCCAGACTGAGCTTCTCAGCAACCCCTGTTCTGCAGAGCGGGAGCCTTCCAAAGGCTGAGGCTATTCCAAAATTGTTTATTTTCCTGGATGAATAGACTTCTGGTGCAGCAGGCCTTTGCTGTCGTAAGTCACCACTGGGCTCCCAAGTGCTCTGTGGGACTGGCTCTGTGCCAGGACTCTTCCAACCCTCCTGTTCACAACAAGAGGAGTCCTGGGACTTCAAATACCCCACATCCCCCCTGTCCTGTGCTACCCTGAACTCCCCACCAGCCCAGTGTCCCCAGACCAGAACTCCCATGGAAAGAGGAAAGAATCCCGTGTCTGCAGAGCCTCTGTGCCCTGACAGGTGTGGCAGGCCCTGGTAGTGTCTGAGGCTGGAAATCTGAGTGTATCAACAGATGTGAAGGGATGTGAAAAATGCCAAAGCCCAGGATGAATAGCAAGGCTGTTACTTGTGCAAATAGTGATATTTAGGCTCAACAAAATCAGTTTTTATGTCCCAGTATATGTAGTGTGAGGAAGATGGGATAACTGCACAAGCTGCTTCTCAGAGCTCTTCTCCTACTCACTGTGCTGCTGTCGGAGTTACTCGACCCACATATGGCCCCAAAATGTTGCTTTTCTTTCTGTGTTGGCAGCAGTTCCCTCTAAACTCAACACCTGGATGACTTTTGAACAGAGGGGAGCTGGAGCTTTGGTGTTTGCCATCCCCTCAGATGCTACTGAAGCGCCACCAGATGGAAACTGGACCTGATCAAAGTCAGTGGGAGTCTGGTCCTTCACCAGGAGCAGCTCTGCCTCCAGAGCTGACCCCAAATGTGGCAGGGGAAGGTTGTTCCTCCAAGGTGCTCTGTGGGCTGCAGCTCTCCCAGGACAGGCCCCCCTGGTTTTACCTGCCCCAGGAGAAGTGTTCCTGCTCCTTCCTGCTCTCTGCCTTGCACATTGCTCACATTGTTCAGAAACTTTAAGTAGCAGTTGGAGGTCTAAAGCATCATGTCTGCATGTGAGCTGAGCAAGGAGAAGCCACAGGAATGGGAACTTCCCTCCAAATGAGCATGGAGCTGCAGAAGATTACATGGGCTGTTCTTCTGCAGACACCACCCATGTCAAATCAGTAGAGAGCAAACCTCTCTGTGTTATGGCTAGAATGGTATTTTCAAAAAAGCTTGATGCTTTGCTTGATCTTGCTGATCACAGTGAGAATGACCCGTTTGGGAGCAGGTTTCAGTATCCCAAAGCATCAGTCCCTAGTCCCTTCTCATACAAGCATGCAGTAGCCTTGAGTGGTTCATGTTTTGGATGAGGATGGTAATCTGAGCAAGTGAACATACTGATATTGCAAAAAATGTCAATATTCAAATATGTGTTCGTGAAAGAGCTTGAATTTGTTCCTTTGTTTCATTTTCTTTTCCCACTGTTCTGCAGTCAGACACAGACAAACATTAGGCAAAGCAAACAATCTGTGTTTCCACTCATACAATGGCAGGAAATAGGAACTGAAAGGATTAAAAAAAACCTGGGCAGAAAAACTGCTTCTGGTGCCTCTTGGGTTTTACAGTTCAGGAGGGTTGTGGTACAGACATTTACAGTGGGGATGAAGAACTGTTGTTTTCCTCCAGAGATCAAGGTGATTTGATCTGGTCCTTTTGAAATGACCTTTATCCATCCCTCCCTTCTAGACAATGTGCATGTGGGTAGAATTTTAAGTGACTGGTGGAGGTTGTATTTTCTAATCTCTTCTCTGGGCTAATGTGTTGCTATTTTAGTATAGAGGAAGTTCTCCTATACCACTGCCAACTTAGTTATCATCAGTGGCATTATGATTTACAGTGATAATTTCTTTTGTTTCTTTAAACATGTGACACAAGTAGGGACTCTTAGTGAATTTCCTGATTTTCTTTTTTTTACATCTTACTCCTGAAACATCTAAAACTTCATTTGGAAAAATTCATAAAACTAATATTTTCACTTTGAGTGAGCACAACTACATTCCCACTCCTGATATGAGGGGGGAGAGAAAAGCAGTGGGAGGGATAAAATGACATGTTCTGCACATAAATAGAATGGTGATGTTTGTGAGGAAAAGAATTTGTTTTTCACTGAATATTCAATACATTTTTACTATGTAAATGTGATAAACTTTACAAAATTATATTTTTTTAATTTGGAATTCAGTGTAACATTTTAGGGTTTTAAAAATAATTTTAAATCCCTCTATAAATCACATATATATCCCTAATATTTCTTCATAACTGTTGCAGCCTTTGTCTTAAAGAACACAGAATGTTACTAATTAACTTCCATTCTTTATATATCTACATGCAGACATTTTAGGGTTTAGTGCTGATGATATTTTGCAACCCAAGTTCTGGGATATGTGAAATAACATTTCACTTATTGGTATGGTCTATACCTAAAGTGATAAATTTTAGCTGACTTCTTAGAAAAATCACAGAGTGGAGTTTAGCATATAGGAGGAAAAAAGACCAATACCACATAAACCTTGAGGAGCCTGTCTTGGTTATCTGCAGCATGTTACTAATTCTGCTGTTCAGCACTGACCAGCAGAGGACAAGGGTGGTGTTTTGTAGTGTTTGGGTGATGTGCTTTGCTTTCCCTGGCAGGAAGCACCAAAACTTTATAATGTCAATCACAGGAGGCTTTCTGCAGCCTGAGTTTGTGATTAAAAGGATGAAGCTGCAACCAAAATGATATCTGTGCTCCCACCTGGCTGGTGTCCTGAGGTCTTTGTGGGGCGTTTAAAAAAAAAAAAAAAAAGACTTTGTGAAACTGGTGTCCATCTGTCCAAGGCATTTGTGGTTTGAGGGGGTTTGTGCAGTTTTCTGTGCTTGTGTTTTTGTGGGGTTTTAAACTCTCAGAGTTGACGTGGATTACATGTCATAGCCTATGATGAAACGAATTGTTCCTGAAATCCAGAGCTAGTATTCAGTGCATGACTTACTCTGAACTTTGCCTTGGGCCATTAACTAACAAAAACAAGCTATAAGCTCTTAATTACTTCTTCCTTGGAATATATTCCTGAAAGGTCCTTACAGGTTTTGCATTACTGCTGTATTTTTAGCTGGAGAGCTCCAACCATGACTGTGCGAGGTGTGGACTGCTCCTGCTGATAGAGCTCGCCTAAAAACTGTCTTCTCAGGTGACTCAGCCCAGGTGTGCAAGCCCTGACCACTTGTTAACATCATGAAGACCCTGAGGGACAGCAGCATGCTTGTATGAGGAGTGTAGAACAGTGGCTGTGTCCAAGCTGCTGCATAGGAACAGCCTATCTGCAGGTTTTATATTTTTGGGGTTCTCCTCTCCCTGTTGTGCTGACCCACCGGGGAGCACAGTGCAGCCCCATGGGAGGCCTGCTGTGTGAGCAGGCAGAGCTCCTGTTCCCACTGCCTCTGGGGCTGGGCTTAGCAAACATCCCTCATCCCTTCTGAAGAACTGGGTCTGACTAGAAGAGTCCTGTGCGGGTGGAAAGGAAACAGAAGGATCATGACTTCATTAAGATCACGTGGAATAGGACAGAGGGTTTCCTGGATCCCTGCACAGAGCATTGTTCGCTCCCTGCATTATCTCTTGAAGGCTTTTCTTGTATTTGCAGGATGGAGAGGGGTGAAAGGGTGGGGACCGGTCCCACGGGGCTGAGCTGGCAGGCTGCCAGCCCTGCAGGGCCACACAGATGGGCTCACACTTCAAAGTTCACCAGTGCATTTGGAACAGGAAATCTGATTGCTCGAGTTCACTTTCGGTGAGAGCCCGCAGCACACAGCTGTGCTTTCACCTCGCTCCCCAAGGGCGGGTGGCCACAGGCTGCATCTGCTATCCCATAAGGAATGTCTGCTGGAGAAGAACCTTGTCTGCCAAAGTCCCACACCTCCAACAGCCACATCTTGCTTTAAAATGCAAGTCTTGAACATCCAGAGAAGGTCCCAAGAGTTAAAGCTGTGGTATTTACCAGCTTTCAGGTTTACACAGCAGACAGTGATGGGTCAGCCAGGAGTCCCCTATTCTTGTGGTAATTCTGGTGTCCGTGCCTGATAGCAGAGTATGTTTGGTATGAAATGGCCCTTCATAAGGGCACAAAGGTGCAAACTTGAAGTGTCCAAGTCTTCTGGTTTTTGGGAGGTGTCCCTGCCTGCAGGCACCTGACTCTGTACTGCTTCTGGTTGCAGACAAGAAGGCAAGGACAGGGACAAGAACAAGGACTTCTGGTGTGTGAAGTGCCCCAGCTCTGTGCAGCCTTGGTGTCCTGCAGCAGGCAGTCCCTGCCTTTCTCAGGCACTTTTTCCTGCTGCGGTTACGTGGGGACAGCTCCCCCAGACAGGCCCAGAAACACGTGAACATTGATGAGAGCCAGAAAGGAAGCCTGTGCTGGGGCTGCCGTGGCTGCCTTGGCACGGTGTGCAGCACTCCAGCGGACAGCTGCCTTCTGCTGTCTGGGCTTGCAATTGTCCACTCCAATCTGTCGGATCCCAGGTGGGGAGGGAAGCTGATGGGAGCTGTGTCCCACCCCCAGGAAGAGAGATACGTGCAGGATCTGGGAGGGAAGCTGTCAAACCAACCTCTCTGCCTGTGACTTGCAGCCCTATAAACTCACTGGGACCTTGGATCTCTTCTTGTAATCATGGCCCAAGCCAGGGACTGTCCAAAATATTTTTGGAACATAAGAGGAAAAGGTGTTGTACGTGACTGAATGCATCACTTTGTAAATATACTTAATTCATGTAAAGCCCCTTTATCAGCTAATAGCTGGCTGCTAATGTTGACACTCTTGTTGGATGCAAATAGAAAAGTACGTGCCTTGACCCTTAGTGAAGGACGTAGATAAGCAGTTCCTTTATCTAAGGTGAAAAGATAAATACACATCCAACAGAAATAACAGTGAGCAATCTGCCCTGTTCCATGTACCTCTCCCTGCAGTGATAATGCAGGGTTGGAGCTCATCAGAACCAGATCTTTGTCATCAAGCATCTCCCACAAGTCTGGCTGCAATGAGCAGTGTGTAGATTTGAAAAATGTGTGTGCTGGCTTCAGGTTTGCTGAGTGTTGCTGTAGTGAGCAACTGGCAACTGCAGCAGACTATGCGGAAATATTTTCTGGAGGAGACCAGGAATTTAGCTGGACTCAAAGCTAATGGGAGAATTTTTTCCAGCTTGGATAACTCATTAAAATGAAGGGTGGAACTTCAATTTTAGAAAGGCGTTGAGCCTCAGAATTGTTCGTGTCTAAGCTCTGTGATAGAATTTGATGCTGTACTCCTGGGTAGGAATATGGGTGTTGCAAATGGCTGTTGGATACATTCACTACATTCTCTAGAGCTCTTATACTGAGCATTTGGGTGAAAGATTAAACCTTTTATTAGAGAAACCAGCCCACAGACCATTCCAGCCCTTGCCCAGTTTCTGGGGAAATGTGCATTGCAGGCTGAACTGCAATGATCTGGAGAGGATGGGCAGAGGCAGAGTGAGCAGAAGGCTCAGAGGGCAGTGCCTCTTGTTCTTAGATTAAATCAGTAAGGATGAACTTCAGCGTGTCTTGTCACTGGAAGTGAATGAATCAGCTGATCTCATTCGGTTGGGAAAAAGTTAAAACAGCCAGTTTGCTCCTGGAAGCTTTAAACAAAAATCAAAACACCGCTTTTCTCAAAACAATTCACACGTGCTCAACTTAGTAGCTTCAGCAGAAGCAGCAATGTGACATTTCCCATGAACTTTGGCTAACCTCTGAGATTCATTGATAAATGAAAAAAATAAGGGAGAGCACTGAAATCTTCCCTTGCTAAGGCATTACTCTCTGTCTCTCAGCAAGAAGCCCAGGGCTGGGTTCAGGATGTTTATTGCTTCTAGAGGTGTTAAGGAACATTGACTCCAAACAGTTTAAAAGACCAATACTGAGAAATCTGTAATTTTTGTTCTGAACTGCCAGCACAGTCACAGTTTGTGCCTTAATGCAGGAGCAGGATTGAGTTGTGCCTCTTAGTTAACAGGGACATATTTTTTGAAGAAAGGTGAATCACAACCCATAAAACAAAAGGACTTTCTGTTTTCTTCCACATAAATAAGATTTTCCAAACTTTTTTTTTTGGGGGGGGGGTTAGTATTCACATTTATAGTGATAAATGAGAGCAGCAGGTTTTGCATCCAATGGAAATAACTGTGGCAGCAAAATGACCAATATCTGTTTCACAGAGGGACAACTTGACCAGGAGTTATGCTTTGACACCAGGACTGAATGCCCAGCCTTTCCCTCTCCTTTATTCTGATGAATATTCAAGTGCAGCGTTAGCCTAGTACTCACTGATTGTATTTGAACTTGCTGACCAGCGTTGGGATGGATGCTGACCCAACACCAGCATCCTTTGGGCTGGCATGGTCACAGCCCATCCACACTCACCCACCAAGGCCTGTGTGGCCTGGGGAGAGGGTGCCCTATTTGTCTTCCTCCTGAGGTCTCTGCTGATGGGTAAATCCTATCATTCTACTTCATGAGGAAAGGCTTTGCAATCCCAGGAGTGTTTCCATGGAAAGAGGACACCTTTAAATACACAAAAAACTCAGCAGGATTTAGTTTTTTGTAAAAGAAAACATGACTGTGACATATTGCCTGAGAATGAGGAATCATTTTTCTTTGATGCAAAATTGCTTCGTCTTAGAAATAACATTTGTGTGCACTTTTGTGCAGATAGAACCTGGGTTTTTGAATTACATCAACCCAGCTTTTAATTTTGTGGGTGTAAATTGCACCTGCAAATCATTTTGTCTGCAAACTGCAGCATTTCATATTTGATTTCCTGATTTCCAGTGGCTTCCTTAACTGCTGTCAGTTAGTTATTTTGATATACAGCTTTGCAGTCACCTCTATTTTGGGAATAAAATTGCGGTCTCAAAGCTTCAAACCCATTTCTGAACATCTGATGGAAGTGATAAGCGGGGATGTACAGCAAACCCACTGTCTATTCAAATCTGTTGATACTATCTTCCAGTGTGAGGTCAGTGCTGGTTATCGTGGTGAAAGGCTTCGTCTGTGGTATCTTTGAGCAGCTTGACCTCACCAAAGCAAGAAACTGCAGCTGACAGCAAAATTCACGTGTGGGTGTTCTTGTGAATCACATTTTGTCACTCCCAGTAGCAAGTTTGCTCTTTTAATAGCTTTATTTCCTATTACCTTCCTTTACCTAGCTGTGTTTTCAAAACCAAGCCTATTTCTAGTGTGGAGTTACCAGCTGTCTGTTGTTTAAAAGTGACTTTGGGGTGTGGGCATTCCATAATGAACTGTGGACATATGTAGGCACTCACACAGTCAAAGTCCTGGGTTAGTTCTTCCCCACCACCACAGAAAATGACATTTTTAAATTCAAAGCTCTTGCATGGTTTTGGGGAAGTAGCTGAGATACTAACTGAGATGTAGTTAACTCAGCTGAAGTAAGAATTATAAAAACTAAGCATTTTGAAGTAAAAAGCATTAAAAATAATTTTTAAAAAAAAGACAAACGCATGCATAAAACTTTAGTTTCTTGGCAGCCTCATAGAGGTTGCCAGATTGAGGTACTGGAACCCAGAGTTTTGCCAGGACATGTCAGGGTCAAGGTGGGGACAGAGCCACCTGCCCAATGCCTTCCAGCTTCCCAGCACACCTCAGCCATGGATGCTCCAGGACAGGAAAGTGGCTTGTTCAGACATTCTGAGGCTGTGCTGAGATGGATGCTCCTCCGGGAAGAGGAGCTTGAGGGCTGGCATCACGTGTGGAACAGAAGCTAGATGGAGGCCTGTGAGCTTGGGCCGTGTTGTGCTGTGAGAACAGAGCTCTCCCAGCGCTGCTGCTTCCTTTGTGCTGAAAGGAAGAGATAACTCTGTTAAATTCAGAGCACAGTAAGGGTGTGGCTCTGCTAACACATCACCAAACCTCATCTTGGTGGTTTTGTGTCACTGTTGAGTTGTTTGGTACATAGAATTGTCTGGGTTGGAAGGTCACCTAGTCCAAGGTCACCTAGTCCAACCCCCTTGCAGCAAGAACACCTCCAACTAGAACATTGCCTTGAACACGATTGAAAGCAATTAGTCAAACCTGATTGTTAGAGGCCTAATTTGTTGATGTATTCAGTTTGCCTACATGTTTTACACAGTGTCTTCTGTCGTTTTAACAGGGTCGCCATGTTAAGACTGGGCAGCTGGCAGCAATCAAAGTGATGAATGTTACTGAGGTGAGTGCAAAACCAGAAATAATAAGGTCATTGTTAAGCAGCAAGGAAAAATAAATAATCAGATCATGAGAAGGTGGACGGCTCATGAAAGATCCACTGATGTAAATCATGGCTCCTGAGCACCAGTTTGTGTATTATAAAGTACTGAGTGGTGGTAACACAACCATATTTTTTAAGTGTGGCTGACTAATGGTGACAAAGCAATAAGGGAGTACCTTGCCATATATTTTGGTGTTCAATAATATCAAAGATAAGAAGTCTCTTCCTGCTTATTTCTACTTGATTATCTACTTTCAGAGATAGCAATTAAAAGATTTCCTGTATCTCTGCACTGTGTCTGCTGTGTTTCATCACATCCTATCCCCTCACATGCCAGCTGTTGCTCAGAGTAGTGCCCTGACAGCCAGCAAGCAGGATCATGTTAGAAATGCAAATGTAGTGCTTTTTTATTGTGATTTGACAGATGAGGGAAGCAGACAGTTTAATTGGCACTGTGTTACTCACGTTTATAAATGGGTGTCGGTGCTGAAACAGGGTGTTGAGCAAGTTCCTCAATATTGGCTTTTGTGCCTCCTTTTAAGAGCACAGCCAGTAGTGGAGCAGCTTGCCTCCTTGAGACCACATTAGCCTGAGCCCCAGGAAGGCTGAGGAGAGTCCCTGCTTCTTCCTCTTGAGTTTCCTAGAAGTCTGGTTTGGCAGCATCCAGTAATGCCAACTTACTTGGAAACAAAATTGAAATGGTCCTGCATTAGGAATTACCATACTGGGCTTGCAGGATTCTGAGAACCAAACAGAGCTCTTTAGGTCTGGTTTGCTGCAGGGGACAGAGCTAACACCATGCTGGGGAGCCTGTCCTGGTTGAGGGCAGTGATGGCAGGCTGTGCTGTTTTCACATTGAGACCCTTCATGGGAAGGTGAGGAGCATGTTACTGCAACTGCCCAAAGGGGTTTGCCCTGGTGCTCTTCCCCCACTGAACCCTGAACAATTCCAGCTCAACTGTGCTCAATTGTTCCTGCTTTCTGGGCTTGGCACAGGGTGAGTGCAGGGCTTTCTGCTCCTATTTCCACTTTCCTAGTGCAGAGTTGGCTGTATTTCTGCTGCTAGGGCACTGGCATGTCTGGATGCAGTCACTTCTGCTACTTCTGCCACTTTTGTTCACCAAAAGATTCTGATTCTTTCACCAAATCTTCAGGGTTCCTTTTTCCAGTAAAAAGTCATTTCATCAGAAATTGCCTGCCCAGCTCCAGCTGTGGTTGTTCAGATCTGGGGCACTCCAAGAGCTCAGCAAATCTGCCCTTTGCTGTCACGAGCTGCAGCCCCAGGCTGGTTTCTTAAGAGCAGCAGCAGGATGCTGTGGTCATTGTGGGATCCCTGGACATCTGTCAGGAAGTGCTGCTGTGTTGAGTTGCACGGGGGTGGGGGTAGCCCTTTGAAATGGTTAAAGGAGAGCTGATGGCAACGTGTGCTCATGTGCCTCTCCAGGCAGGCTCTGCTTCCTGTTTTCTGACAGAGCCAGACAAGCAGAGTGCTTGCAGGGAGACTGGATTCTTGCTGCTTGTCTCTTCAGCCAGCGGAGCAGGTGATCAAAGAGCTCTTCTACAGCACATCATCCTCCATCTGTCTTTGATTTCATTCTTTCTAGAGAGCAAAATAACATTTAAATGTGAAACTTGTTGTTAGACCTGCCCCAGTACTAAGGGGTCCCTTGGTGCAGTATTTATCGGCTGATGATCTCGTTTCCAGTTGTGGTCTGAGGAGTGTGTTTCTAGCTCTAATGCCACTGCAGATAGGCCCACATCTTCAAAAACAGCCTTTGATCATGAACCTGTCATCTCTGTGCACGCAGCCATCTGTGCCAGGAGTGTTGGTTTGTGAAGCAAACAGCTTTGTGCACCTGCACATCTGTGAGCTGCTTCCTTTCCTTCAGCAGCATTATTTATGAGCAGGCCCCTGGGACAGGGGCTGCTGGTGATGCTGGCAAGAGGGCTGGTAGCAAGTAGAAATTCTGAGTGTGCATTGAGAAGCTGAGGGTGCTTTTGTCCATGGTCACTGTGCTTGAAGGGTGTACGTGGCACTGAGGCTCAGCAGGTCTGGGTTCAGCTCCTCATGACATGGCCCATGGGGCACAATCACTCACCTTTACCCTTCTGCCTTGGCTTTCCATGGCACAGAGCATTTTTATCCAAACTCACCGAGGCACTGGGAAGCCAGAGTGCATTGGTCTGTGGAATGCTGAGCTGCTGTCCTGTGTAGTCCTTTGCCCAGCCCCTGAAGCTCAGCCTGCTGCCTGCTCCAAGTGATGTTTCCCTGTCTCCCCAAGGCATTCAGCTGTGCTGGGCAGTGGTACTTGGGCCCTGCAGGCCAGGATGGGCAAGGGAAGGAGAAACAGGTGCAGGGAGGGATCAGGTTCTGGCCTTCAGGGTAAATAAAGACACATGAGAAATCAGGAATTGCATTTTGCTGGTCCTAGATCCACATTACCCCTGTGACCTCCTCTGGCTCTTGCCAGTGGATGTGGAAGAGCCTGTGGGGTACCCAGGTTGTGTTCATGGACAGACTTGGTTTTGTTTTAAAAACATGGAGATCAGATTGCAGAGGAATAGCTCAGTGAAGCTCTGAACTTAGATAAGAGCTTTGCCAGCATGGTTCCAACATCCAGGAAATTAATTGGGTAAAGGATGAAGAGCTGAAAAAGAGGCAGCAGCTATGAGGAAGTGGCTGGGATTTGCCAGCTCCCCAAGGGGAACTTTGTGAAAGCTACAGGCTGGTGCTGAGGGCACAGCAGGGAGCTGGGCTCCATCAGGCCAAATTTCATGCTGATGGGCAGAGTTAAAAAACCCCAAACCCTTCACATCTGTAAATATTTTAAGTAATTTACAGAAGGCTTTTACCAAAGATGGGTGTTCTGCCTCCACACATTTGCAGGAGTGGGCAGAATGCAGGAGGGACAGCAGAGGAAGAAAGGAATCCTCCCTGTTTGTTCCCCTTTCTGCCCTTCTTCCCTGAAGATCCAGAAGCTTGTGTAGATGGCAGAACCCTTGTGGTCAGGTCCAGGGTGACAGTTCTCATGTCCTGATTCTCTGCCTCCTTGCTACCTGCTTGTGTTCACCCTTTCTCGTGCACTGTCTGGAGCTGCAAAGGGAGCAGAGCCTTGTACCCCTCAGGCACAAGCTCTCGCCTCTCTCTGATTGTGCCCTTCCCATGTGCAGAGAATCCTGAGGATTTCCTGCCTGCTGTCTGCAGCCAGCTCCCATTTCTGCTGGACACTCCAGGTGCTGCACTGGGCTCCTCATCAGCCTCACTAATTCAGTCGTGCAACATCCAGGGCTGCATCAGGATTAAGGGTCCTCCTTTCTCCCTAACTGCAAACAAAGATAAATTAACTATTTATTATAATGTGTGCAGCTTGAGAGCCTATGTTCAACAAAGATTATTAGGGAACCTGAAATGGCCTATTTAGCTTCAACTAGAGTTATTTTACATCTCTGAAGGCTTAGCACAGTTAGCCTTTGGTCTGGCAATGTGTCTCCTGGGTGTTGATGTTACTGGGAAAAACTTACTGGTCCCTTCTGTTGGGAATGATTGTTGTGTGGTCAAGTTTAATAAGACACATCATATGCCTGTTCTTGAGGGAGTTTGGCTTTAGCCTGTCATTTAGCTTTAATGTGTTGCTCCAGGTAAAAAGGTCAATGTGTCTGGCTTTGTAAGCAGGCCATTATGGTGGTTAAAAGAATGCTTCAATGGCAAAACTACTGGAAAATAGGGGAAAAGCACAGAAAAATGTCCTTTGGGGCTGAGTTTTTCTTGCTGCCGCTTCTTTTTTTTTTCCCTTCAGCTAGTAAGTGCTGACTGGGATGTTTTACAACAAGGTAAATGAATTTTCAAGTTTTTGGTACTCCTTTTAACTGATACAAGGATACCTTATACACTCACTTCCTATTAAAGTGGATGAGATGGCAAAACCTGGGTGTGTTTCACTGGGTGTTGTGTACCATATCCAGCCAGCTCTGAGGGGACCTTTCCAAATCAAGCAGTTCTCCCTGAAAAAGAGAACTTCCTTCTAACATAATTATTAAAACTTGTGCTTCTACTAGTTTTCTTATTGTGCACAATGTTGTATGGGCAGAAGAGGACGTCTGCTCTGGCGAGACTGAAACAAAGGACAAACAGGCAGCTGGTGCCTGGGAGATGATGTTTGGGGTGTGCTAGCCCCCAGCATGGCAGGAGCTTCATGGATGGCTTGGTGTTAGGAGGGGAGAAGCCTTGGTATGGACAGGGCAGGCTCACAGCTGTAAGGAAGGAGCAGATCCTAACCCTGGCTTAGGCTGGGGTTTGATCTGTGGCAAGTCACCTCTTGCTTGGCTTTGGTTTCCTCCCAGCAGGACCCTCCACAGGACTGGGAAGACAGATTGTCTGATGTGTGCACTCAGTGCTTTTCCAAGTATTTAAGTAATGGAGTGTTAGGAACAATTTTATTTTTCTTTGAATCTAGTTAGTCTCAGAGACTCAATTGCTGCATGCAGAAGCCATAAATGGGGGAGTAATAGGAACTGTCTGAGCTCCCTGAGGAGACAATGTGCAATTTTTATCCCTGAGTGGGGACATTTTTGATTCTTTAGGTCAAACCCTAGCAATTCATTGGTTTAGCCCCATGGATCAGGGTGATTGAGTTGTCAGTTTAAGAGCAGATCTCTCAGCTGCAGTCTCATAATCCCAGGGTAACTTTGGTCCCTGCTCAGAGCAGGGTCAGCCATGGGATCAGACCAGGTTGCTCACAGTGCCCAAAGACAGAGGTTGCTTGGCAGCCCTGGGGCTCCATGATCTCTGGTCCCCTAAGGAGCCTCCTGCTCTCTTTTTTTGTTACAGAATGAAGAGGAGGAAATCAAGCTGGAGATAAACATGCTGAAGAAGTACTCCCATCACCGGAATATTGCTACATATTATGGGGCTTTTGTAAAGAAAAGTCCTGCAGGCCAAGATGATCAGCTCTGGGTAAGTGTTTAGTGTTGTTTCTGCTCATCAGATTTACAGCCCCTTCTTTAGAGTTCCAGCATGCTTGGCTTGGACTCTGTCTCAGTGAAGCTCTGAAGTCATTGTTCTGAAGAATAACATATAAAAGAGAAAAATCACTGCTCCCTAGACATCTTCCATCCCTATGATTTCCTTTGAGGATGGGCATAAAGTATGTTATGATTCATGTGACTGCTGCTGTCATTCTGATTTGTTACCTAACCCTTTTTTTTTCCAAATTAAATTCTTCTCTAATTTTTTTTACTGAAGTGAAAGAGCTTGTCCTTTTCGCCTTCTCTCATTCTTGTTGCTTTCCTCTCCTTTTTTCAAATGAAAAAAAAAGGAAGCAGAGGAATTGGCAGCAAGGAAAAGCAGAATAATGAATCCTCCAAATTTTGGCTGCAAGATTTTTGAAGCGCTGCGGCAAAATGAGAAATTTCAAATTTATAAAAAATTCCTATGCTTTTCAGTGCTGTTAACTCTTGCTTTTCCAATTTTGTACATTCTTAAAAAAAATAAAAATAAAATCGGCGACAGGAGAGGAGCACTAGTGAGGTTTTTTATTTATTTAGCAGTGTGTGTGATTCAGGAAATGAGGTTTTAAGTCACTTGGCATCCAGGAAGGCCACCTGCAGTTTGCCCTGCGGGGCTGTGGTGGGAGTGGGTGTTTGCAGGTGCTCTCCCCCTGGCCTGGCAGGGCTGGGTAAAGGTGCCCTGTGTGTGTTTGTGTCCCTGCAGCTGGTGATGGAGTACTGCGGGGCAGGCTCTGTCACCGACTTGGTGAAGAAGACAAAAGGGAACTGTTTCAAGGAAGACTGGATTGCTTACATCTGCAGAGAGGTTCTCAGGGTGAGTCCTGCCAGCAGAGCTTCGCTGCTCATTTGCAACAAAAAGGCCTTTCCAAGCCTTTGGTTGCTAAAATAGGTCACTAATGAGCATTATTGTTTAAAGGTTGTGATCCATGGGGCTCGTGGGCTGTGGTCCTTGAGTTCAGAGGAGCCCTGAGAGCCAGCATGATGGCTGCTTGACATCCCATATTGTTGTAGCTAATCCCATTTTCTGTATGAAGAACAGAAAATTCCTCTTTCCTATGGCAAATAGCCATCTTCTGAAATTCCAGACACTGGGCACCTAGAAAAATAAATAAATTTTCTGTTTTCAGCATGTCTGCCCTCCACATCAGGAGATCTTGCTGCTCAGTGCTTCAGCTATTCATGGTTGTAAGATCTTTCTGTCCCTAATTCCTTTACCTGCACACACTCAGGGGTCTCTTTTCCACACTGTTAGAGGCAATGCTGACTAAACAGCATTCCAAAATCTTAAAGGTGGCCCTGCTGGGACAGTATTCCCCAAGAAAATCTTGTGGCTATATTTCATTCCATGCAGGCTTAGGGCTGCTTTCTTTCTTTTTTCTTTTTTTTCCTGGAAAGCGCAGAGGATAAAACAATTCCCAAGTATAATCTAATGAACTAGCCTGGAAAAAAATGTGATGTTGGAGCCAGTCATTCTGAATTCAAAACCCATTACAGAGTTACTGATCTGTCTTCCCTATAATAGAGTTTTACATCTTTTCTAAATAATGTAAGATAAATGCATATTCTGGGAGTTGGAATTTACTTGGCATGCTGAAGTAATGCTTGAATAGGGGTAAAACTTTGTTTCTGGGGCATAGCAATTGAGAAATGTGCTCAGCAGAGAGCATTGGCCTTCTTGCAGGGATTTGGCTCTACCTGAAGATTATGATCATTGTATCTGGAGAGTGTGGGGAGTTCTTCTGCAAAAGAAAAAACCTTAGTGGTGTGGTCAGGTTGTTCCTCATTGGTGTGGCTGTAATGTCTCTGTTAAAGCAATCGATGCTAAAACATTTGGTTTATGCTCATGCAACTGAGAGCTGTAACAGCATGTTGGTGAAACAAGGGATTGGATTTAATCATGCTTGTTTCAAGACAAAATGGCCCAGTTGCACATGGATTGACAGTGCTTCATTCTGGAAAATTTACAAGCTGGGTGGAAGCTCTGTTTGAAGCCATTAATATTAGAGAGGCTAAATGCTGTGAGTGAAGAATCCCTGGATTGCTATAATGAATTATTTCAGTGTGTTCCTTTATGTCTATGATAGTTCAACCATGGGCAATTTTGAAATGCAGGAGGAGACAGCAAATATCAGCTGATTGAAAACAATATTTGCTGCATTCAAAAAGAGGTCTGACATGGTATTTTTAACTTTCTCTAGTCCATTTACCACTGAATTTACCATTTTGTTGAATGCAAAATTTAGGCCACTACAACCAGCCAGCTGCTGTCTCTGGTCCTCATACAGAGCATTCTGCTTTGCTCTTTCTCCCTTTTGTTTGCTTTTAGCATAGAGTGTAAGGAGCATCCCTTGTTTCTGAAACAGAAGTTTTAAATATTGCTACCTTGTTCTCTTCACACTTAATTTAAATATTGCTACAATAATTTAAAATATTGCTACGCATCTCTTCACACGAGATGCTCCACCACTGTCAGGCCTGTGGTGAAGAAGAGAATCAAACTTATGGTTGCTGTCCTCTCTCCTCCCTGAAAATGTTGCTAATAACATCTAAAGGACTTTCCTTATGAATAAAGACTGAAAAGGGCAAAAGTGTAAAAAGTCAACAGTGCCATAGTCAGGGTAATGTTAGGAAAAAAGAATAAATCCGGTTTTCTTTTAGGGATTGGCACATCTTCATGCTCACCATGTCATCCATCGAGATATTAAAGGGCAGAATGTTCTTCTCACAGAAAATGCAGAAGTAAAATTGGGTAAGTTTCCTTAAATGTGTGCTGGAAACCTGTTTGTTAAAATTTAAGATTTCCATATTGACTCAGAGAGAACTTTCAGTAACCTAAGTGCAGGACATGTGCCAAGTGTCATTAATACTTGTGCTTACAAGGTGTGTGTAGTGTAGAAAGAGTTGTAAATGTAAAGTGCTCTGCAAAGTGAAATGTAAGCTGTTCTGCAGGGGTTTCCCTCACAGCCTGAGGGCAGTGCAGGCAGTCACAGACAGAGCCAGCCCAGGAGCTCACAGCACCATCAGGCCTTCACAGAGCATCCTGCCATGCAAAAGACTTCCAGACTGAAAAAGTTGGGGGAGCGAATTTTGCTAATCCATTTTTCTAAAGGAAGCAGTCTTAGAGATTTGCACAAACCTGACAATAAGTGGAATTACTCATGTGTAAGGGCTACCACTGAAAAACAGTCATCTCTCAGAAAAGTTGGAGGGTTTACTCATTTCCTTTTATTACTGTGACATGTCAGTGTTGACAACTTCTGACTTCCTAAAACTAAACTCAAGTACGTATCTCTCTTGAGATGTCTTTCATGTTTTGGAAAGACATCACAGGCAAGTGTTTTAAAGGAGAAATCTCAAGGGGAACACTTCTTATTTGTGATGATCTTTACAGTCCCTCTCTCTTTAACTAAAACAATTCACTGTAGAGTTGGAAAACAGCAAGTAATAAACATGGCTTGTGGATGTGGGGTAGCATGCTTGGTTGGAGCAAGTAAAAAATCTCATTATGGTTAAACTTTGTGGCAAAAACCTGGCTTCACTGAAGTCAAAGGGAGTTTAAATCATATGTACTAATTGTCAGCTGTTCCCTCTTAGAACAGTAAGGTGGGGGTGTTGTGTGTTTTTATGGTCTTGTGCAATTACTACTTCAACCTTTCTTCACATGGCTGACAGAACAGTTAAACCTTTGTAACTCTGGTTAAAAATGAAATACATTTACCATGTATAATGATTTTAAAAACAAGAAAGAAAGATGTTTCCAGAGAGGTTTAGCTCATGTGTCTTAAGGAAAAGAAGCTCAAAACCAAGAGGTTCTCAGTTCAATTCTGTTCCACCTCAGTGTGAGAGTGTGCACTTCCCATCAGAAGCACAGAATGATCCCAAAGGTCAGCTCCACCTTCTTCTTGGAGGCAACTTCTTGCTAAGCAGGCACATGGAATTATAGCACTGCAAATGATTTTGGCTTGCAGATAATCTGCAATGAGACAACATCAATGAGAAAATCTGCTCCTTGATGGTAACCATGGGGCTGTGTCCTTTCAGTCCTTCTCTTTCCCCCTCCTTTGTCTCCTCTGTGAATAACACTCCAGTGCTATCCCAGTGGATGCAATTACTGTATTTTGGGGTTTTGTTCAAAGAGAAATACAATCACATAATTATTGGTTGTATGGACCCTTTTCATATGTGAACAAAGCCATTTTGCTGTGCAGTCCTTATGAAAGTACCACCCTTTTCAGCACAAAGAGAACCACAGGATTCACTCATCATAATGGTCTAAGAGGAGAATAAAGTCGTTTATTCTCTTAATAAACTACTTAATAAAGTAGTTTATTAAGAGAATACTTTATTCTACTCTTAATAAAGTAGAATAAAGATTCTCCAGTTTGTTCTGAGATAATGTATGAACATAGGGAAGGATTTATTCCAGACACCTCAGAATGAAGTGATATGGTGGTTCTTTCCAGCTTTCACAAGTGGCTATATTAGACACATCCAAATTTGCCTTGTGTGTAGATACCATTTTTTCTTTCAGTCTAGTTGAAGACCTTGAGTCCTACTCAGTGTAGCATTTAAATTAAGCACAAATTATTCCATAATATCTTGTAGAGCAATTCCTCTAACCCACCAGGCAGATTTAGCATGCTAAATAATTTATAAATAATTTAAATAATAATTCAGCATTATTTAATTCTTCTGTCAAAAAGAAGGGAAAAAAAGAGGCAGTTAAATCTCAACTATTGGATAAGACATGCTGGAGGAGCTCAGATTTCATATATTATATATATATATATATAGTAGGGCAAATTTTTGATGTTCTAAACAGTATGAAAGTGACCAAGCACATGCTTTGCCATGTGGATACAACTTTTTGCTAATTTCTTTATCTCTTCTTGGCTTTTCAGTGGATTTTGGTGTAAGTGCTCAGCTGGACAGGACAGTTGGGAGAAGAAACACATTTATTGGCACCCCGTATTGGATGGCACCTGAGGTCATTGCTTGTGAGGAGAACCCAGACTCTACATATGATTACAGAGTAAGTGTGAAACACTCCATAAGGTAAGAAAACATGTGGGTTATTGCTGAAATCCTGCTCATCTGAAAAGTTCAAGCTTCCTGCCTTATAAACCACAATAATACTAGAACTGTACAAACAGAGGTCTTTGTAATATGTGGGTGGCAGCTCTTTTTAAGAGTTATGTTTCACTGTGAGTATTTTTTCTGAATTTTTAGTACATGAAATACACTTTCATGAACTTCTCTACAATAAAAAAAAAGTACTAAGAGTTTGCAGGTCTGGGTAGAAAAGAAAGGAAGGGAGGAGTTCCAAAGGAATACTTGAAGTAATGTAATATTAATATGGCAAATTACTGCACATTGTGGTAGAGCTTTTTGCTCTGTACTCAGCTGTGAATCCTGAGTTAATTGGCAGTAATTAGTATCCCTTTGCTCATTCATGAGCATGTGACTGGAATGGTTTCTGGTCAGTGGCAGGGTGGCTGAGGCACAGAATTTCCGGTATTTCAGTTGTGGGCATTGCCATGCAGCATGTTTTCCAGGGATGGTTTTCTGAGCAGGAATCCTCTGGGTGATCCTACAGTCACTCTTTTAATTCAGGTGCTCTCTCCACTGCCACTTTGCACCTCTCCTTCCAGCTGTGGCTTCAGCAATATTTATGAGAAGATCCTGTCACTGCTTCCATTTCCTGGTGATTCAGAGGCTGAGATTCTCCCTTGCTGAGACTTTCTGGCCCTGTGAGGTCATGTTGTGTGTGTCAGTCATGACTAAAGAATTTTAATTTTTCCATATCATACAAATCTTCTACTGAAACCTCAATAAATTAATCTCTTGTCTTCATTCCCTGTCCCCAGTTATTTCCTTCTCTGAATGTGTACTTACCAGAAAATAAAATCATAAAGAATGTGCAGCTCTAATTCTTGAGCTTTCTTTGCCTTCAGTAATAATCCTAGTTTGTCTGCTCCCAAACAGATAGTGCAGATGGTAGTTTAAAACTGCTCAGCAGAGGGTTTTGGAAGCACTTTTGCAAACAGTGCTGTGACTCAGAAGGTGGCACGGAGCTTCTCTTTCCACAGTGACTTACACCTGGTAGGAAGGGCTAAGTAGCAGGAAGCTGCTCTGGAACTTCTTGCTCTTCAAAAAAACCAGAACAAACAAACAAGACAAAACTAGTACAAATACATCCACATAAATGTGTTTGTATGCACACTGAGCTTTACAAACACTGCTGTCATCCTCCCTTGCACCTGTCTGCCTCTCATGCTTTGGAACTCCGAACCAAAATTCCTTATAGCCTGGATGTTTCTCTCACTGTCCTCAAAACCTGCAGTACTACCCCTTGAAGACTCTTTATTTTCAGTCATTTACTTAATTACAAGTCAGGATTGTGGATCTGTGAAATCCCCACCAGTTTTGTTGCTGAATCCCTCCACAAACTTTGATGTGAACTGGCTTTCAGCTTGTGTGCAGAGTTCAGAGCAGCTGGACTGGGAGGGTTCTGTTGATAAAATTGCATTTAGAGTGCTGGGCTGGGCATGATCTGCTATTCATGTAATGGCTTATTCCTTCTAACTTTTGGTGGTTTTCTGTCAGTCAGTTTTTTTAAAAGGTAAGTTTTAGAGAAGCTCTGCAAGTTGGTTTGGCCATGTGCCTCTCATTTGGCTACATTTAGATACAAAGAATAGTGAAATAATGCACATGATTAATCAAGTGGAAACGTGTGAAGTTTTTACAGACACTGAAGGTGGCTGCAATGTACTTTCCATGATCAAAACCTGGCCCTTGGCATCCAGATCAGCTGATAAAGAGAACTCCACTCTGTTAACTGAGCTGAACATTGTGGCACAAATCTGACTGCACAATGCACTCTTCTCTCATGTGCCCAAAAAAGTGTGACCAGAGACTTTGTACAGAAAAAATCAGACCCCAAGGCCTGACTACAATTCTTGTTCTATCAGTGTAGAAACTCAGCAATGACTGCTCTGAAACAAGCATTAAAACCAAGAATAGTTTTTGGCCAGAAGGAGAAGGGTGAGGCACTGCTGTGTCTTGCTGCCTCATGAGATTTAAGACATATATTTAAACAGTGTCTGCTATATTCTGTCTGGCTCTTGTTTTTTGAATGCAGAAGGTCTCATTTTGGGGCTGGCTGCTTAAATGATGGATCAGAGTTGCATGGGGAATAGGAAGCTTCTGGCTATTAGCACGTTCCCTAAAAGCTCAGTAGGGACTGGGAAGGGAGCAGAATATTTTTCACTCCAAGTAAAACAACATGATCTAGGAGAGATCTAGAGAAACTGGAAAAAAACCCCAAAAACAACCCAAACCCAAGAAGAAAACAAACAAGCAAAACAACCAAGCTTGAATGCTGCAAGCTGCAATGAGTATTGTTTCTTTTCCTGCAGAGTGACCTGTGGTCCCTGGGAATCACTGCTATTGAAATGGCTGAAGGAGCTCCTCGTAAGTGATTTGGTATAAAGGTGGGGCTGTTCTCTGCTCAAATAACTCATGCTTGGCTAATGCACAGAATTCTGGTTCTATCTGTATCTTTAAAAACACTCTGTGACTTTTTCTCATTTGGACTCTTTTGCTTTCTTCTTCCTTTTAGACTCTTTCAGTCTGTATTTTTGTTCCTTGCCTTTATTTCCTGGGAAAACAAAATTTCTTTTCTTAAAGCTCTTGTTAGCATCAGTTTGTTGATTGCTGCCTGTGGATACAACTAAGCAGAAGTGATTGATATGTTAGCAGAAAATATTGACAGGAGTGCCTTTGGGTTTAGATCACTAAAAAAATTGTGGCAGTGAAAGAAGGTAGGCCTAAAGGTTATTTTTTTACTCTGAAACTGACTTGTTTCTGACAGATTTTGGGACTAATGTGGTATTTACTCACATGCAATGGCTTTGATCCATGACCACTCTCAGCCTGAGAGCAGATTGCCACAGTTTCCCAGCCTGCTGCCCCCTCACTCCCCCAGAGAGCCTCCTGCAGGTCAGGCAGACACCTGTGGGTGCATTTTTGTTGGCATGGGGGGCTGCTGGCTTTGCCCAGCTCCTGCAGAGCAGATGGGATGTGTGGGGTATCTGGTCACTGCTGAGGGCAAGGGAGATGAAACCCATCAAACTCTGGCCTGAGCCTGAGAGCACGTAGGCTGTTTTTAACAACCCACTTGGCTGCTCACCCATCAGACTTGGTTTGTAGCAGGAGCCAGCTGGAGTTCAGGAGCACTTTAGCCTGACTGAAGCTTAGTCCTGAGACATGAGTCCATTGGGAGTTTTTTTTGGGAGAGACTTTGTAGCTTTGCATGCCAGTTCCTCATGTATTTGATGTTTTCCCCAGTTTAGACAGGGAAATACTGTGGGTTATATTCTGTTGCCTTGTGTTTTGTTTACTGTAGTACAACAGTGTCTGAGACCCAGAGCTAGAAACCAGACTTCTGCCCCTCATTGCCACTGCATCATGTTCTACTGAACATACCAAGGAAAATGTCAAAGCCAGAACCAAATGTGAGAATGGCACGTGGAGGCAGACTGAGAAATTAATAGAAAGTAGGGAAAGCTTTACCAGAGCTTCTCACTTCTACTGGTTCTGTGATGCTCTAAGTCCATTTCTGTTAAGAGCATCACTGCTGAACACCTAAATATTATAAGAAATCAGCCTCCATGTAGTCCCTGACAGTTGTCGTTCAGTATCTCTCTCTGGTGAAGGAAAACCTTTTACCCTCAACATTTCTCCCTGCCAGATAGAACACACTCAAAATTCCATACAAAGTGCCTGAGGATGGTATTTGCTTTCTCCTGAGTTCCTCATAACTTCAGCTTTCCACAAAAGTAGCTCTGAAGAGAAGTACAGTGGGCTGGAGAGAAGGTGGCTTCTGAATGCAGGGATGGAATCTGTGACCTGGGAATGGTGCTCCCATTCCCAGAGCACAGTATGGATGAAATGTGTGCTCTGTCATTCTGCTCTGTGCCACAGGGCAGGTTGTGAGCTCTGTGCTTTGGGTCAGCTTTTCTTCTTCCTGGGTTTTCTCATATGCCATGAAAAATGTGGCAAAGATTTTGGTTAAAATGGAGCTTATAATTTATCTGAAACCAGAAGGCAGACTTAATAACTAGATGAATATTTCAATCTCAGCTTTAACTTCTGTGTATGTGCAAACACACTTTTGTGTATGAGAAATATGAAATTTTTATGTCCTTCCAAAGCTATATATATATATATATATATATATATATATATATATAATGCAAAGAAAGTTGTACTTGTTCTTGCTTTGCAGCCTTTCTTTTGAATGTCTTTTAGCTGGAAATCTCTGTGTAGTCAGAGACTTGTTTTCTTGGCTGTACTGTGAATTTGGTTGGCTCCTGGTGGGGTTCTGGGGTGAACACTGTGATGTTGGAAGTGAGGTCACAGGGGGTACATGCATCCTTCCATAATTTGTGGTTTCCTTTGCAGCCCTGTGTGACATGCATCCCATGAGAGCACTCTTCCTCATCCCAAGGAACCCACCCCCAAAGTTGAAATCCAGAAAATGGTAAAGAGATGTATAAAAAACCCTGTATTTTTGCTGCAGTGGGCTTAGGAGGGCTTTTAGCTCTCTTGTTCAGAAACAATGATTTTGTTAAATCATGTAGTTATCTAGGAGGTGATTCCTAAGCTGTTTCTATGAGTTGGATTGAACCAGAGGGCAGATATAGTTGACCTTTGGGAAACAACACCTTTCTTTTTGAACTCTGCCTGAACTGCGCAGTTGTTTCATTTTGGTGTCTGTGGCTGAAATTGCAGGGTAAGCAAGGAAGGCTTAGATGTGCTGCTTGGGGTCAGGGCTTTGTCAGATTGCTTGGACATTGTGGGGCTAATGGCAGTCACCTGCCCTACAGAGAATTACTTTTTGTTTTAAATTAAGTGTACAAAGAAAATCTTCACCTTATCAAAAGGTCAAGGGCCTTTTTGAAAGGCTTGTGTTGGCCAGATTGTGGTTTTGTTGATCAGGATGTAAATTCAAGGTAACAACTCCTCTGAGAGGGTGGTGAGGTGGAGTTCACCTTCAGCACTGTGCTGGTCACAGGAGTCTCACTGGTGGCAGAACTCAAATTGTTTCTCTCAGTTCCTGTGTAGAAGGAAACCTTGCAAACTTAGTGCTTTCCACCTCTCAGGTAGTGCTTGGGCCACAAGTTGAAAAGGATTATCACTCTTTCTCCACTGTTCTGTCTTTTTTAGGTCAAAGAAATTCCTAAATTTTGTTGAGAGCTGCCTTGTGAAGCATTATTTGCACCGTCCATCCACGGAGACCCTGCTGAAGCATTCCTTCATCCGCGACATGCAGAACGAGCGGCAAGTGCGCATCATGCTCAAGGACCACCTGGACAGGACTAGGAAGAAAAAAGGAGAGAAGGGTAACATGGCAGAACCAAAATAAAGCACACTTCAGAGAACATGTCCTCTTCAGATTTTGGCAGCAGAGCACAAGGCAGATGCAGCTGAAATACTAGAACCAGGAAAATTGAGAAAGTATTGTCCTCAATAGTGGGGCCATTTTGAAGATTTCTTTGTTGTAGCCTGGATCCTTAATGGTGTTTGAGTGCTTAAGTCCTTGGAACCTTGAGTTATTGAGAGCAGCCCTGATGCTAGCAGGGAGCAAGGACTCCAAGCGAAGTCTGGGTCTCTGCTTTCTTGAGCAGTGCTCCACAAGTATTTCCTGGTCTCTCTGTTCATATTTCTGTCCCAGATTGATTGTCAATTGTCCCAGTTGTTGGATCTCCATATAAATTTGTCCTGTGAGTTCTTTTGGGGCAGCAGGACTCTTTAAGTGTTTTGAAATAGAGTGCATAAAAGACCTCCAAGCTCCAGTAAAATGCAGATGTTATAATGAATCATTTCCTTCACAGCATGAATGAAGAAAATTTGTTCCAAATGCCAGCCTTACCCTTCAGAGCAAAAGCTGGAAGAAGTAGTGCAGGAATTGGGGTGATACTTGTGAAAATGCCTGTGCATGGCCGACTAAGACTGTGCAAAGGGGACAGAGACAAGTGGCCTGTTGACCAATGACCCTGCCCTCTCTCCCCTTTTCCCTTTCAGCGTGTTTTATACTGCCAGAAATGCTGTGAGGATCAGGGACTGTGAGAGCAAACTGGGAAAGCACTGTGGTGTTGGAAGGTGTCTTATAAACAGGAATATTTGCATCTAAAATGAAATTGCTGTTGCAAAGTAGATTTACTGACTCCAGTAGTAGTTGCAAATTCTGCCACCTCTTTCAGCTGTGAATCTCAAAGCACACTGAAATGGAAAGATAGTTGGAATTTCTCACAAATGCCCTTGAGAGGGGTGGAGGAGTGCAAAGATGTCACTTCTTCATAAATAGTTATATTTTGACCTGAAAATACTATTTTAAATCAAAACTCCTCTGAAGAGGAGAATAGTGTGGAATTGCCAGACTACACTTCAAAATAGTAATTTCAAAAAAAAAAATGAATTGACAATTTAGCATGTACTACAGCCAACAATGCAGGGTAGGACCAGTTTGAAATTATCCCATAAAAACTGCCTTCATGTCAGTCTTGAAGAGGACTTTAAAACTACAGATCAGCTTTTAAAACATTGTATTAAAACTAGTATTAGTTTTTGTTTTCTTTTTTTGCTTACCTAATTATTCCCTTTGATACAAAAGGAAACCTGGATTTACTGGTGGCCTCAGCATAGCCATGACAGCAGAGCAGGGCAGTGCAAGCTTTTATGTCCTGCCAAAATGTCTTTTTGAGAACCCCACTGTTGGTGGTGCTGTGGGGGTTGGGTTTCTCTGTGGGTTTAGCCTAATTTCCTTCAGATGATGGAAGTAGGTTAGTTTTGCAAAACCAATACAGTCAGTCACGGGAAAAGGTGGGTGTGTGTAAAGGGGCTGCCCTGAATCATTACCTGAACTAGATTTTGAATTATGTACATGGATATTTTGCCTTCCCTCAGCTTCCCTCTACAACATGTGACTTTTAAATTCCAGTTCCTCCTTAGCCTGTAGTTCAGGCTGATTGCTCAGAGATAAAGTTCAAGATCATGTCTTAAATAACAGCATCCTCCTCTGGTGTTTGTTTATTCTCTTTTTCAGAAGAAACAGACTATGATTACAGTGGAAGTGAGGAGGAAGATGATGAGCTGAATGAAGATGAAGGAGAACCAAGGTTAATTTTATTACTGAAATAGAAAATTTGACTGCCCAGGTTGTTGTCATTGAAGGCAGCTCTCCTCAGCCAGAACAGTTTCTTGCTCTGAATCCCAAATGTCCTGGGTCCCCTTTGGTAGCTTTAACTGTTTTGTAGCTGTCAAACATAACTGCTGAGTATGAAATGTCTGTAATAAGCTGCTGTTTTACTTTCCTTGCAGTAGGGGGGAAACTCTCAAATGAATGACCCAATAATCAGCTTCAAGCTGGTTTGTAGCACACCAGGTGTGGCTGTAGAGTCAACTGCTGGAGATGTATAATGATTTGCTAAAGCAGGGCAACAAACATTCTCAAAGCACCTCTATTCTCTCTTTAATGCTGTGTTTTGTCATGTAGAAACCTGCTCTTTGTTTCAGCTCCATCGTTAATCTCCCGGGGGAGTCAACTCTGCGCCGCGAGTTCCTGCGGCTGCAGCAGGAGAACAAGAACCGCTCAGACCCTCACCGGCAGCAGCAGCAGCCGAAGGACCAGGAGAAGTACAAGCAGCAGCTGCTGGCAGAGCGGCAGAAGCGCATCGAGCAGCAGAAGGAGCAGAGGAGGAGGCTGGAGGATGTAGGGGCCTGGCTTGTGCTGTTATTCCACGTCTCGTCTCAAATGAAAAACGTGCCTGTAGGGAGTAGGCTTTGCAGGACAAGAGGGCTGTGTTAGATTGTTAAATCAGCTCAACCTGGATCAAGTCTGGCACCTTGGGAGATCTGTGTCACTTTTGAACACCGTGGTTTTAGATGGGCTCTGTCCTTTTGCTGCTGATAACCTGCCCTGGGCTCTGTGAGCAGACCCCCAAAGGCATTTTGATTGAGTAGGTTTGGTGGTGGTAGCCCTGGCAGATGGGATGAGAGATCCCCATTTCTTCCTCTTATGTATTCCCCACTTTTCAGTCTGTTGGTCTGGTCCAGAGTCTTGGCCCTGCTTTTGTCTAAGATACTAAAAGGCAGCTGATTGCCCTTTCAGGTGCCTGACACACTGTTGTCTTAGAGGGAAAGCTAAATCATAAAATCACAGAACCATTAAGGTTGGAAAGACCTCTAGGATCCAATGCAACCATTAACCCAGCACTGAATGTCCACCACTGTATCTTGGTGCTAAGTGCCACATCCACATACCTTTTTCAACACTTGCAGGAGAGCTGGTTCCATCTCTTCCCTGGGCAGTCTGTTCCAATGCTTGACCAGCCTTTCAGTAAACAAATATTTCCTCATATCCAATCTAAACCTGCCATGGCACCACTTGTTTGTTACCTGGGAGAAGAGCCTGACCCCCACCTGGCTAAAACCTCCTGTCAGGGAGTTGTGCAGAGCAGTAAGGTCCCCCCTGAGCCTCCTTTCCTCCAGGCTGAGCGCCCTCAGCTCCATCAGCTGCTCCTCATCGAACCTGTGCTCCAGACTCCTCCACAGCTCTGCTGCCCCTCTCTGGACATGCTCCAGCCCCTCAGTTTCGCTTTTGCAGTGGCACAACACAAAAATCACCAACGTGTCTCTTCTCTCTTGTATCTGACATAACTTGAGCATTGTGTGAACACTTCAGAGCTGACACCTGTGAAGCACAGTGCTGCTCCAGCAAAATGGGAACACTGGGAAAAAACCCCTCCCTTCTTGAAATGTTGGGAAGACATTTGTCATTAGATTAGTTGTCAGCTGTCAGGGAGATCTCACATGCCTCATAAATAACAGATCTGCCCTGGGCTGCCAAAAGGGCAGAGGTTTCACTTCAGGTTTGGCAGTCACGGTGGTGGCAGCTTGTCCCTGCCCACTTTTGCTCTGTGGTGTCAGGTGTCCCCCCTTTAGTGACTGCAGAGCAGGAAATGGGCCTTGTGATTTATGATCCCTGGCATGAGTAACTGGTGGGTACTAAAGTAAAGTAAAATAAGCAGTGTTGTTCCCTGGCTTTCTTCCAGCACCAGAGGCGAGAGCAGGAGCTACGGAGGCAGCAGGAGTGTGAGCAGAGGTGGCCAGAGGTGAAAGTCAGTCAGAGGAAAGAGGAAAGGGGCAAAGAAGACAAAAGGGCTGTGGAAGATGAATACTTCGTAGTAGATGGACAGAGGAAATTGGAAAAGAAGCAGGTATGAAGAGGGTATTTGCTGACAGCAGTTTGCAGCTCCCTGTTCTGTATCTGATGTCTCTCTCAGTTCCCTGAGGGTGTTCCCATCCTCTGAGTCATGGACCAAGGAAGAACTTCACTAATGCATTTACTGCCTCTTGTTCTGAGATTTAGCCTTCCTTTGAGTTGACTTAGATGTTACTGAGTCACCCTCCATATCTACAGCAGGGACACTGCCTCTCCCACTTTTGTCCCTGCTGTTCCTCTGTGCTGAATTGGTCTGATTGAAATTCCTTTACCCTGAAAGCTTCCAGCATCAGCTAAACCTAAGCTTAGATCTCCAGTCCCCATTTTGCATTCATGTTGTAACCAGGACCATTTCTTTTTCACAAAAACAGTGAAGCAGAGGTTGATTTTAATGCTGAACTGTCATTATCAAGTCTGTCACCTTGACCACAATGTTTTTTCTAATGTTTCAGCTGCAAATTGATTTGTAATCAAACAGAAGCATGCAGTGTTCGATTAAAGACCTCTGGTTTTAGTAAAAGTAAAAAAAACAAATATGTTTTTCTGACCTGCTGTCTAAAAAGCCAAATAGTGTTTGGTGCCATTTTATTCTTCCTGTTACTCAGCGTTCTGACTCTTCTGTCAGCCCTGCTGGAATTGTGGTCTCTGTGTTCTTTGAAAAGCCACTATTTCCAGCAGGCAACTTGGTTGTCCTCCAAGGCATCATTGTCTCTGAGGTCCATCACTCTGTGCTTTCAGAAGATGGAAGATGTGCAGCACAACAGGAAGATGCACAGAACCCTCCCCAAAGATCAGACTCAGCTGCTGTCTCTCCAGCATGACCAGAAGAAGAAGGAGCCTTCCAAGAGTTCAAATGTGGGAGTGCATCCTCCATCAAGCAGCACAAGCAAAGAGGTACTGTCTTGGCCAGGGCAGCATTTTGGTGCTTTGTAGTTTATAATGCTGTAGGAATGCTGAAGCAGAGAGCAGACTGATTTTTAAACCTACATCTGGAGCTTGACCTGTCTTTCTACACACTTATGCTGCAGTCTTCAGTTTCCATTAATATTCAGAGGATAAGGGAAAAGAAGAATTGTTCTGTCACTTCTGCTTGAGTTGAGGGAAGGGTTTGATTGGTGAGTGGACAAATGAGGTTCTTCTGGTCAATAGGTGTCATTCCCTTGTCTTTCAGAGAGGCATGAAATAAGGTAATACCACCTGAGCTTTAATAGAGGTCTTTGCCTGATGTTAGGGTTCACAGAACTGAGCCAGGCAAGAACAGCATCCTGCCCCCTGAGCACAGACCTCTGTGCCCCAACAAGCAGCCTGTGATGCCTTTTCTTGGTTTTTATGTCACAGGGTAAGGTTTGATAGATCAGGGATAGCCACATACAGTCAGCCTGTACTGCAATCCATTTTCCTCCTTTGCTAACTCTGACAGTATTTCTACCCACCAACTCATTCTGGTCACTGTCACCATGCCATGAAAAGCTCTGGGTCCATTTCCATCTCCTCATTCCTAGCATGCTTTTTTGATATTATCCCAACTAGTAAACCCAGTTCTACAGCTGGTGTGTGATTTGTTGTGTTACTAAAGTCTGGGTCAAAATCTCAGCAGCTCACAGGTGCCTCCTCAGTAGAAGAATGGATCTGATGTTCTGTGCAGTCATGGCAAAATGCAGTCATCTTCCCAAAATGCCCAAACAGAGGCATGGGGAGAGCTCATGCACATGTAAATAGGAGAAATGCAGGGCAGCTTCTTAACACCTTGCTGCTGCCATCTTTGTCATCTTCATGTGTGTGTGTGCTGCAACTATTCCCTGAGCTGAAATGTCCTGTACTGATAAATAGTTAAATGTAACTGCTAGAATTGGTGAAATGATGAATTTCAGTAACTGAATAGAGTCTACAGACAGCTAAGCAGCAGCTTGAAGTTAGGAAAACAAAAGATATTAGTGCTCCTTGTTAGAGCAGCAGTTTGTGAAAACGAGAGTAATTCTGTTTGAAGTACAACCTAACTGTCAAAACCACAAATGCCCTGGTTCTAAAGGCTTTATTGTACTGACTGATTAAGCAAATCGTTACTGAAATTTGAATGAACAGCTCTTGAAATCAGTATTTGTTTGATGATGGAGGGCTGGGTTTTATTCCAGCTGAGGAGCAAATTGAGTGTGGACAGAGAAGTAAGCTGCTTTTTCTAAATACACAACATCAAAGTCAATAGAAAAACTTTGCCTTTTCTAGGCCTTTAATGGGTGAAAATGCAACTCTGATGATTAATTTATTTTCTACTTTACTGTAGTTAGAAGACAAAAAACCAATAAAATACTGTCTTAAATACTCATCTCTTGTTTTGGTATGTGTTTTGTAAATTACTCCTTGATAGCAAAATGAAGAATTTAGTGTGCAGTCACTGTTAACTTTTAATTTAGTGTAATTAGTTGCAGATTACTTGCTTTTTAAGTTCACAGCATGAGGCTTTTGTCATTATGGCTGCAACAATATGTTCGAGTTTTAAGGATATTGTAAAATATTATTTACTTAATCTCAGAACTTCTTGGAAGTCACAGATCCTTCCACTAAATTCATAATTGGTGGTACAGCCTTTTTTGGTTGAGACTTCTTTGTCAGCAGTCTTAACTATTTGCAATGATCTAAAAATGCTTTAAAGTTGTAACTGTTTTTAACAGGGATAAGTCAGTGATTTTGCTCCTGTTGATGCTGAACTTTTCCAGTTCATTAGCAAGAGAGATGTTAGCTCCTCTGTTGAGAGGTACATGTATGGGGACAGTGGTAGCCTACTCAACAGTGAGTTTGTACTTTTTAGGGCTCCCGTTTCTAGGACCAGTCATCAATACACAGAAGAGCACAATAATTATAGTTTCATTGAGACATTAAAAACAAACAAAAAACCCTAAAGCCCTCCAAAACCTCAAGTTTAATATTTGGGGATGCAGAACCCTCTCTTGGGAGTTCCTTGGGCCCAGAGCTGAGGGATGAATTATCATCTCTGGCTTTTACATTTTCTTCCTTGCTTATAGTAAAATTTGCCTTTCATTATTATGAGTTGTAGGTAATGAAAATGTGGCCTCAAGAGTGTGTTCACTGGAGCTAGAATTTCGTGGTTTGGCTGTGGTTGTTAGTTTTAGTAACTGGGGGTTTTTTTAGGTTTTGGTCTTCTTTTTTTCCACAGTGAGACAAAGTGGAATAATTTTCCATGTCCTCAGCAGTTTCTAGGCTGTGCTAAGAATATGCTTACCTTTCTGATACAGGCACAAACATCCAGATATAGTGGGAGATACTGTTAAGAATGCCCACCCTAACACAGATACAGGGTATTTTTATGGCATTAATCTCTAGTTTACTGCGTAGAGCTGTTTCCAGGCTGTTGAATCAGAGGATATGCTGAAGATTTACATTAGAGAATGGGAATTAGTCATGTTGAACAGAATTGAAAAGCATAGTGTAGTCAAAACCACAGGATAAAGACTTTTGTAATGAGCAATGCCCTCAGGAAATTTATTCCTTCTAGATCGTGTTCCTCAGTCTTTCTCACAAGTAACATACCAAAAGACAGAGTGTTGAAAGTGTTTTAAGGTAAAAAGCAAAGTGCAGTAGTGTCATTGCTGTGGAAGGGGGTAATTAATGCACAGCAAAACAGAGGCTGCATGTTGTCAAAGATAAGTAAGTATAGACAGATGATTCCTCCCAGCTAAAATCTCAGCCTGCAACCAAAGGAGTGGCCTAGAATACAGCAGATGGAAACTCAAGCCCTTCTCCTTGCTCTGTTTGGAAACTTGATGGAGGAGGAAGGGTTGCAAATAGAGAGGAGATGGTGGTTTTTGCTGTGCCAGGGCTGTCCTCCTTGGTGGGAAGGTCCATTGGAGGTGATGTGTTCTGTGCTGTCATGAAACAGCATCCAGCCCATGAACTGGGGCTGTCTGTGCAATGTGCTGCTGCTTTTGTCCTTCCCAGGCCGAGGAGCGAGCCAAGCAGAGTGACAGCGCACAGCCCCCGCTGTGGCCGGCGGCGCTGGGACACGAGGCCCCCGCGCAGCCCAGGATGGGATCCGGGAGCAGCTCCAGCCCCTGCACCCCTGCCCCACAGAGAGCCCTGCTCGTGCAGGTACTGCACTGCCTGGGGAGGGACAGGGGTGGCTCTAGGCACCGCAGGCTGCAGAGGAGGGTGGGTTATTGGTGACAGCTCAGTTGCTTTCAGTGCATGTCACACTGCCTCACCAGGCAGCAGCATGGGCCTGTATGCTTCTCTGAGCATAGCTGTAATTATGGGTTATTACTATGAGATCAGGCTGTATTATCCTAAATGTTTCGTAAACTCATTGTTGATTTGACTTGGCATGAGCTTCAGGTGAACATCCTGCATGAAAGGTCACAGAGTTATAGGATGGTTTGGGTCAGAAGGGACCTTTAAAAGTCACTTAGCCAAACCTCCCTGCCATGAGCAGGCACATTTCAACTAGATCAGGTTGCACAGAGCCCTGTCCAGCCTGGTTTTGAATGTCTCCAGAGATGGGGCATGTGCAGCCTCTCTGGACAACCTTCTCCAGTGTTGCACCACCCTCATCATAAGAATTTCTTTCCTTACTTTCCTAAAATTCAGGGTTCTGACTTCACCCTTTGCCTGAGCCATATCCTTATGACTATGGACTATGAACTCCACTAGTGTGTGATCACTGCACCCCAGCTGCTCCACCCTTGAATTCACTGATTAGCTCCCCTGTGCTGGTGACCCTCAGGACCAGTAGTGCATCCCCCTGGCAGGGCTGCCTATCACCTGGCTGGAAGAGTTACCCTCTGTGCATTCCAGGATTTGCTGGATTGCCTTCAGCTCACCATGCTGCTTTCCCAGCAGATATCAGAGTAGCTGAAATTCCCCAGCAGGACGATTTGGGGAAGCAGCTCTCCCTTATCCTGCTTTGGCTCGTGCCCTGGAGCGAGTCTGGGAGTCTGGGAGGTGGATGATAGCTGGCTCTTAATGTCTCTGAGTCAAAGCCTCCCTGTGTCTTTTCTCTTCAGCTTGCTTTGCTCTTTGGTGATGATGGAAAAGTCACCAGAAACAGATGTTGTGAGCAGAAAGGCCTCATTTCACCTGATAGCTTTTACCTGGAAAAATATTTATGTTTGTCTTCTCACATCCTTTTTTTCCAGGGCCTATTTGTTGTTTCAAGTCACGAGTATTTTTAGTGGGCTGAGTTGATGGCCTGGCTTGCAGCATCAAATCACTGGAGAGCTATTGCAAGGTCTACAAGAAGGACATTTGTAGCTTAGCCTTGGGCAGAGGCTGGCAGCTTCCCTGAGGCAAATATTTCAGCCCTGTGATAGCAGTGGGAGCGTCCATAGTTTATTGCAGGGCATTTGGGATTCTGCAGGAGCACAGTGTCTGTACAGAGGATAGTCTTGTCCTTCTTGGGAGCCACTCCTGGGATGAGAGGCTGCACCTGGGACAGGGTCATTCCTCTGCACCCTGTCAGTGCTTTCCTGTTTTGTAGCACCACTCCAAGTTACTGAGGGGAGTGGTGAGGAATGAAGCAGTATTTACCAACTTCTTTCACATTTCTTGATGAAGATTACACTACAGAAAATGTATGCAGTTCAGAGTGATGGTGTTACTTAAGGATAACAGCAGCAAGTGATGCACAGTGGTTGCTGTGATTTCAGTCTCTGCTGGGAGGTGCCCTGGTGCCCCCTCACAAGGCAGAGCTCCAGCTGACAGTGCATGTGGACAGGGAGAAGCCAATCTGTGCTGCTGCCTGCTGTGTTCACATGGAGTCCACATGAGCTTCAATGGGTAATTTATCAATCCCCTGAAGGGTTATTTTTCCCTTTGCTGGATGGGAGCAGCTGTTGCTGCTAATGGCAGCATGTTTGGACAGGCTGCCTGCATTAACTGCATGAGGTGTTTAGGCAATACAAGTGATGGGTCAGGTAGTCACCTGGAGATTAAAAACCTGGAGATTAAAACCCACAAAAATATACTTGTGAAATTCAGTATGTGGGTGCCTAGTTGATTTAAAATAAAAGTGAACTGTTGAGTTAAAATGCAAGCTGAATTCATCAGAGATGCTGCACTGAAGAACTTCCAGCTACATTTGTCAGAGAGTTTGCCATCACTGCTCTGCTCAGACAAAAATTACTTCTTATTTTCAACAGTCATATTCTGTGAGATCTTGTGGCACATCCTGGATGCCCATATCTCTCTCAGAATTATTTCACTGAAAAACTTTACACAGCTCCTGAGGTGAAAGGAGCGTGATTTCTCAATGCCTTACATCCTTTCTGTCTACTGTGGGAAATGTGAGATTCAGAGTGTACAATTCCACCTGCTTTGTTCCAGGTTTGTGTTTACTGCAGTACACAGCAGATCTGGCTCTCTGGTTGTGCTGGTGTGGGATGAGCTGGTTTGGACTGCTTGCAGAATTCCACAGAGGCTTCTTGAACAAAGTCACTGAGTCTGATCATCTGCCCAGCATCTCCTGCTGCCTGACTAGTGGAAAAATTTAGCTCACATCTAAAATTAGCTCCATTTTTAATTAACTCTTGTAGTTTTCCTATAGGATTTGCTAGGTAGATATTCTCTATTGTGTGGGTTGATGTGACTGAATCTGAACAAGAAGTGTAACAATATTACAAGAGCTAGCTGTGTGTAAAGCCATGGAGTGCCCTAGTATCCCAGAGTACCTGCTCAGAAGTTTAAGAAATTCCTTTTCCTTATGCTGTTTCCTAACACTTGCACTTAATCTATCTCCTCTATGTAGATTCAGTTCAAATTAGTAACCTGGGCATCCTCCAAAAAGCAGTACAGCCTTTTTTCAAAACTTCTTGCTTCTAAATGGTTTTAAACTAACTCTAGTAATGAGTCTTTTGTGCTGTATCACCTTATGTTATCTTGTGAATCAAAGTGTTCTTTCTCTTAGCTCAGCTACACGTCCCTTTATGGTTTGAGGACATACAGTAGGTAACACTTTCTCTGCCAATGCTTTCTGTGCTTGAGGAGAGCTGCTGTTCTTTAGATATTACTTATGAGAAAAACAATTTAAAGTTCAAATCTCAGTTGTTTAGAATCATTGTTAGGTGGAGGGTTTTAAATTATTTTCCCTTTACAAACCTAAGGAGAATATCAAACACTGATTTTGGGGGTTATCTGAGATGGTTTTGGCTTGCTTGTGGAAGCAGGTGTTTGTTCCTGGCTTTGCATAGAGCTGGTGTACTGGGCAGAGTTTGGATTCACTTACATCATGACTCAGCAAAGCTTATCCATGCTTTTAAACACAAATAGTTTTCTGGTAATCAGCAGGACTCAAAGGCTGGAATTTAAAAAGAAATATATGTATCTTGTTGAAAAAATGGCAAGGAAAAGAAAATCCTCCTATATTCTGATAATGATACACCTGCTACAAAATCTGTTTCTGTACCCACAATGAATCTCTTCAGGTGAGCACTTTGCTGCTCAAATAATTCTGGTTAACTAAAAACTGTTATTAGAAACAATCTTGTTGGACAAAAAGGTATTTTGAAAGGACATATGTTACAACTGCTGAAAAAGCTGTTTTCTCTAAAGAGAGTCAACAGAACATATTGTCCCAAAAAGACAGGAAAAGCATCTGAATAACTAAGTGAACTTCTCAGGACTGGTTTTGGCAGTTGACTTTGCCATACAGGTCTGGGAGGTTGCAATGAGGCATCTTTGACACCTTTTATCTAGTTTTGGAATTACTGCCTATCAGTATTTAATTGACATTGAACATTGTTCCCATGGAATTCTGTCTTGTACAGTTACAGAGAGTTCACAATCCTATTATCTTCTTGAAAGCTGTGTGAAGTTCTTGTTACTGTGGTTTACTTTTTAGGATGGATAAACTGGAGAATTGTATAGACTTACCTGATAAATCAATAAAATACTCATTTGAGTAATTATTTGGGAAAAATGTACTGCAAGTGCCTCTGGTCTAAGGTGCAGTAACTCAGTTGGGACACAGGAGTTTGAACTCTGACTCAGAAAAAAATTGCAAACTTCATTCTTAGGCCTCCAAGTGTTGGAGGTGCTGATCTTGCTGTGTATTTGAGGAAGAGGCACCTCCCAGAGAGCCCTGGCCCAGCATTGCATGGGAGATCAGACAAGGTGAAGCAGAGAGTGGTACAGCTTCAGGCATTGCTCTAATACTTCTTCTATTTCTGTAATATCAAATTGATTCCAGCATAGCAGAATCTGCCCTGCAGACAGGCCCAGCTCAGACAGAGTTTCTGTGTGCTCTGTCTTGGTCTTGTGTCCAAGAGGATTTCTCATTTCAGGGAGGCAGGACTCTCAGCTGACACATTTAACACTGAGTTTCTTCCTCTTTGGCAGACACTGGAGTAGCAGATCATCAGAGTGTAGATTTCTTCTTTTACATGCAGAAAAAATCAGAGAACTGAATGTTGAATATTTTAATTTGAGTTTTGCACCACTTACTTCTTGTTCCCTTAAAGTGAAGACTTTGTAAGGAAGTAACTTGATTTCTTCCCCTTCCTCTGCTGTGATTCGGGTTTTTGCTATCCTAGTGCTCTAAGTGGGTGCCTTTAGAGATGTTTTAAACACAGGTGGCTGCAATGGGATCACCTGGACTTGACCACCCATGAGGGTGTAATCTGAACATAATTACATTCTTTCTTACTGCATTGTCACATTTGATCTTTCTTTCTTTTTTTTTTCAAGTAATTGAAAAATTTGTTTCAGAGGAGGACCAGGGTCCCCTCATAATCACTGGAGCACTTAAAAAGTCTTTGCAGCTGGCAATTTGCCTCCACTGACTGTGAGTTGGTGGTGGCCATGCAATGAATAGCTCAGAAGTCAACATCTAAGTTAGGGGAGGTGAGTTCCAATGGTGATGAGGCTATGGAAATCCTGCAGTGGAAGCATTGTCCAGGTTTTAATGAAATGTAGTGATTCCACAGCATTTTTTGCATCATCCAGGTAGTTAGTTCCCTGTGCATTGCCAGTGACCTAGTTGCTTCTCCACAGATTTACGAAAGGGGGGTGTGGGTGTGCGTGTATGTGTGTATGTATATATACACAGAGAGAATAAATTTTTTTTACTATTTCTTTTTGTTGCACCCTTCACCTTGGGATATTTGTGCCTAACATACTAACATGCTGGAAATTAATAGCTCACTGCACAGTGAGCAAGGTAGGGCTCTATCCAGACACAATATTCCTGCTACACTTAGTAGATGTTTAATCTCCAAGGCAGAACCATTGATCTCTGTTGAGACTGCAGCCTGTTAGGTAGGCAGGGAAGTGCAATTCACCACCACATGTTTTGTTTATTTCAAGTGTGAGAATTTCCGGGCTAGTAAGGACGTGTACCACAGCAGCTCCCTGTCAGACATGGTGACAGCTCCACTCAGCCCTGGGCAGGACGAGGTGTTCTGGAGCATGAGCCACAGCAAAGAGCAGCCCCCAAAGGTGGGTAAAACTCGGGGTGTTTGTATTGGGGGTTGATTGCACTGCACTGTGTAGTATCCACCCTCTGCACTTCATAAAACTCTGAAAATCTCATTGCTTGTGTATAAACTGGATCACACTAATCTAGAAAGAAAGATGCAAATTTACAGGGAGGTTGGTGGTGTGGGTTTATGTGTATGTGTATGTCGTGGTTTGACATTGGCCAAATGCCAGGCACCCACGAAAGCCATTCATTCACCTTCTTTTGCTTTCAGCTGAGCAGAGGAGAGGGAAAAGAATTAACAAAGGGCTCATGAGTTGAGATGAGGACTGGGAGAAGACACTCTAAGGGCAAAACAGGTTCAGATTTAAAGGTATAAAGTAAATTTATTATAACAGAGTCAGAGGAGGATAATGAGAAGTAAAATAAGCCTTTAAAACACCTTTTTTCCCCTCAGCCCCTCCCTTCTTTCCATCAACAATGCAATGAGACAGGGTGTGGAGATTTGGTCAGTTCATCACTTGAGATCTTCTGTTTGCTCTGGGAGAGGAGTCTTTCCTCTGCTGTGCTGTGGGGTCCCTCCCACAGGTAAACATGGGAGGGATGTGGCATGGGTCACCCCTCCACAGGGTGCCATCCTCTAAGGATAGGATGCTCTAGTTTGGAAGCAAGGGCCCTCTCTCTCTGTCTCTAGAAGCAGGGGCCCTCTCTCTCCACTCGGGTCTGTCACTGGATCACAGCTTTCTCTGGCATCCACCCACTCTGGTGTGAGCACTTTTCCCATGGGCTGTGAGGGGATCTCTACTTCCCCCCTGGACTTCATGCATTACAGAGGGACAGTTTGTTTAACCATGTTCCCCATGCAGAGGAATCTCATGTGCAGTGCTTGCACCTGCTCCCCCTCTTTTTCCATGGACCTTGGTGCCACCATGTTGTCCTCACTTCCTCCTCTTCTCTGACTAGAAGTAAAACTGTTGCCCATAGGTACCATTGCCAACAAGTTCCTCCAATTCAACAATTCCTACAGGACCCTGCAGCCCCGAGAGGTTGATCTTGTTCAGGTTCAGTGTCAGGCTTAGATTTAAGTTCACAGGTTCACCCACCATGTTTTCACAGCTGACCAGGCAGCCTTGCTGCCATTGTGTGGGCAATGGCGGCCCTGGCGTTGTTTGAGGCCTCTCTTGGTGAGGGCCCAGGGCAGGAGAAGCCGCTGCCAGCCCTGCTGCCATTGTGTGGGCAATGGCGGCCCTGGCATTGTTTGAAGCCTCTCTTGGTGAGGGCCCCGGGCAGGAGAAGCTGCTGCCGGCCCTGCTCTCCTGCCCTCAGCAGGGCTGGCTGGGGCAGCCATACAGGCCAGGCTTGCTGCAGGCCACACCGAGATGGCGGCAGCTGTGGTGGCACAGATCACACAGCGCCGGGGCTGTGCTGGGACGGCCCTGGGAGGGGCACCTCACCAGCTCTGGGGAAAAACTGCCAGTGCTGTTTGGATTTTCTTCTTAAATATGTCACCACAGAGGGGTTACCAACCTCTCTAATTGGGCCAGCAGCGTGTCCATCTCCAGAGCCATCAGAGATTGGCTCTGTCAGACACGGTGGAAGCTTCCAGCAGCTTCTCACAGAAGGCACTTCTGTGGCCTCCCAGCTACCAAACAATCAGGCCATGTCAAATCAACACAGTGTATAATATCTGCACACATATTATATCTGCAGGATCTGTAATTGCAGACACACCTCTTTTGTTAGACCAGGTATTTGTAGCAGCCTGTTTGGTGAAAAGGTCTGGCTTGTTGTGGAAAAGCTTGTTAGCTTGTGTAATTGAGGTGATGGTGTGTTTCTCTTTCTAACAGAATTTCTAAGAGCAAGTCCAAGACTATTTGAGCAGGAAGTCATATGCCCATGTGTGTATTTATTTTATTACTTTGCAGTTGAGGGTGGGTGTGTGTGTCTCATTCCCCAGCCTGTGGTAACAACATGAGGTAATCCACCAGCTGGGGAAAGCTGCATTTGGTGACTGCAGGTGCCTTTCACTGTCTGCTTTAAATATTGACCAGGAATGATACTGACTCTGAGGAAAGGTGCAAACCTCTTTCTGTCTGCACCCTGATAGACTGCACTGGCTGAGAGGAAACTGGAAGCACCTGCTGCTGACTTGCAGCTTCCAGTGCTGATATCATGGAATACCTCCCCACAGGTTCCACTGAACTATTGTTCATTTCTGTTGGTTAGTCTTATTTTTTCATTGATACAGGATAAGAATTATCAAGGTTTATTGACTTGGTTTATTTATTAAAATATCAATAGCAACCTTGAAATGTTTGATTAAATCCTTAAGGTTCCAGAAAGGACAACCTCAAAATTTTACAGCAGGGATCAGCCTGGCCATCAGAGATGCCTTTCAAGGTAAGCTCTACAGTGTTTTATGCTTATTCTAAACTAAATTTACACTGTATATTTTATAGACATGCACTGTGCTTATACTGTGTTCTATGCTTAAAGTAATTTTTTAATGCTGTTTTATTGTCAGTAGGAAAATTGAAGTGTCTGGCAGATGCTCTACCTCAGTGGCATTGGTTTCAAAGGACAGTCAGGTGTCTGGGTTTGGTGAGGGGGGTCTGACCTCAAGTCCTTCTACAGACACTTTTAATTACAGCTTGTGCTGCTTGTTTTGCCTGATAGTAGCTTGAACAGGCAGCTTGTAGATGTATTGTGACATTTTTGGCAGTCTTCCCTTAAGGCTGGTGTACTTTTTTCATATCCCAGGAGAAAAGACCAAGGATGTCTAGAGCTCAGCAGTAAAGGGCAGCCCCCACTGGATGTCTAATCAGGGAACAGAATGGGTTGGAGAGACTGGAAAGTGAAGTAGATTTAGCTGAAATAACAAAGTGATGTGCAGAATTTCTGATGAGTCAGAGTCAGAAACATCGTCTGAAATAACTTTCAAGTGAAATCAAGCCCTAAGTGTTCCCCACTTGGGAATTACAGGAGGGAAAGCAGAAAAGAAATGTTTAAGTAATTGTCAGTGTTACAAATGAGTGACTTCTGGGACTGGGTTTCTGGTTGAGCCACTGGCTTCGCAGTTTATTTTACTGTCCAATGCATTTCTTTCTCCACTGATAAGTGACTGCTGATGTATCTTCTAGGAAGGTAGTGGAGCAGTTCTCTTGAGTTGTAAAGCCATGAGATTTTGGAATCAGGACTGACATTTGCCTCTGAAGATTCCAAGGGAGATGTAATGTAGGATATTTTGTAATGACTTGGAAATCTCTGTAGTCTCCCAGGATGACTGCCCAGAGGAAACTGTCCCCTCCATCATCTCCTCTCACTCCTGGGTGGCCCTGCTTGGAGCAGCAATGAAGTTTAGTTATCCAGAGTATGACCTTGTACTGTAACAGCAGGAGCTCTGTTCCAGTCTCTGTTCCAGCACACGAGAGTCTCATCTGCTTTTTGTCTTTCTGCTCAGTAACACTCATCAGTCATCCCCTGGGGGACATGCTCTGAAGCTGAACAGTAGCAGCAGCACTCCTGGCACCAAGCAGTGGGAGATGGGATCTCATCAGAGCAGCTGGTCAACCTCAGGTGATTCCTAAGTCAAAAATCCGTCAGTCAGAATGTGCTAAACTCCTGTGACATGAAATGGTCTTCTGCAGGGTGTCAAGTTCTGCATTGCAAATGGGATATGTCCTTTTAATCACATCCTCTGGTGAGAGGCTTTTGAAGGCCCTCTGGATTTTATGGTCCCATGTCCCTAAAATATAAGTATCTCCTCTTCTGAGTTAGAAAAGTGACTGTGAATATATTTTCATATGGAAAATTTGAATTGCCTCAATTAAGAATTGGAAAAAATAATTTCTGTTGCAGTTAGTGACACAATTGAAACTCAGCAGAGCCAACATTCCAGAAATACAGATGTGATTCAATACTGATACTCACTCATTGGCAAATTCTGCTCTTTGCACTGCCCACTGATAAGATGATACACTTGAGCAGTTGATGTACACTAATATTTCTGCACTTTAATAATGTACTGGCAAAAGGAACATAAAGCATAAATCTCTCTACAGCACATTATGAAATATTTCTCCAGTATTCTTTTATGTGCAGAAAGATAGTGGAATTGAAAAAAAAAAAAGGGCATTAGAAGTTAAAAGGAAGATAAAACCATCTGATTTAGGCAAACTACAGCTTAGTAATCTCCTTTGCTGTCAGGAAGTGGTGTAGGAATGCAGCAGCTTGCAGTGGTTGTGAGGTGTTTTGCAGTACAGATTCTGGTTGCTGAGGTTCTGGCAGATGGGGATGTGGAGAAATGGACAGCTTTTTTTCTCTCCTGCTACTCCCATGGGTGTTTGCTGTGGGTCAGCTGCAGGGCAGTTCTTGCGCAGCCCCTCACAGAGCTCTGGTGTGCCACTAGGCCTTACATCCAGGTTGGCCACTAAAGACTGGGAACATGGGGAATCCAAGTCAAAGCGGGGTGGATGCAAAAAATGTTCTGAAACCACCCCAGTGATCTTATGAGGTCATTTATTTTTATATTGAGGTTTACATTGTTAATTTAAAAGCCCTTGATAAATGAGAACAAATTGCTTATTTATTACTCTTACACAATCAAGCCAGCTTTGCTTTTACCATCTACACAGAATAGGAAGCTTTTCTTCGAGAGAAATCCAAATCACATTTTAAATTGCTTGGGTTTTGTTTCTTTTTGCTCTTATGTCATTTTGTGTTTGAATAACAGAGTTGAACAACATGCAACAGCCCAGCTCAACTTTGCAGAGTCCATGTGATGTGTAACTCCTGTGCTATTTTGGCATGGAGAAACAAAAATCTCAACAGAAATGGAAAGAATAGAAAACCTCCCTTGTGGTTTAAACTGTCTCCTTGAGTTCTTAAGTGTCATTAAATTACAGCTAGTTCTGGCATATGGCATTTCAGATGGAGTTTGTTGCTTTCCCAAACCCACAGGGATAATGAATTGGAGGAAAGGGCTATAAATACTTTAAAGCTAATAGTTCTGCTGAGTTGCTTAGTTGCTTATTGACCAGTAAGGAATTGTGAGTTTTGAAAGCTTTGCAAAATGGATGAAGACATGAAACCATTGTGACAAAACTAAATTACCAAATGTAAATCCTAATTTGTGTGAGCTTGAATTCTCCCCCCTTAACTCACAGGGAGTCCTGTTGGTAACAGTGGGGTAGTCATGGGAGAAGCTGCTGAAAAAGGCAAGTGTTGAGCTGGCCAGGGTGTCCCAGGGCAGGATGAGGGGACAATGGCTTGTGTGCAGAGCATCCCTTGAAGGCTTGAAGGAAGGTATTAGGATGCCCTCACCTTTTCCCTTGCTCCCTTTCCATGGAGCTCTGGCTGATGTGCAGTGGGAGTGTGTTGCCAAGGGTTTGGTTTGCTTGTCTTACTCTTGCTGCATGAAAGTGCACCAGTATCAATTTATGTATGTAATATTGCAGCTTCTAGAACCACTGGGAAACAAGCAATGAGATTTTCCTTTGCAACAAAGAGAAAAGAGAAGTTTGTCAGCAGAGACTGGTATCTGCTTTGGGTCCTAGCTCTGTGTGCTTGTCTTGCTCTCTCACCTGCTGCATATACACTTAAAAAAAGAAACTTTTGTGGTTTTTTACCCCCAGGGAATCCAGGACTGGCCAAGGCAGAGAATGTTTTGTCCCAGAACCACGTGCAGCTGCATCAGAAGCCTGAAAAAGTTTCTCATCCAGGCCAGATTGCAGTAGGTTCTTTTAAATCTGCTGATACTTTTAATTTGTCCATCGTTTTCACTGAGGGGTCTGTCTGTGCAGACAGCTCTGTTTTGGTGTGTGAGTTTGCTGTCACTCATGAGTCAGCCTGAGGGATGTATGAGGCTGCGTCAGTGCTTTCAGTCCAGGTCTGACTTGTGTCCAGCTCAGGTCCTCAGCAGTGTCCAGTTTTGGCTCAAGTCACTTTCCTGTGTGAGATGCCCACCTGTATGGACCAACAGAACCAGATCAGCTTCCTAGTAAAGCTTTTTTTGGGGTGGAAGTGACCATAACTCTGTATGCTGGGACAGTAAAATACAGCAGGTGCTGTTTAACAGTGGGTTCTTCAGCTGAGTTTTCTTTGCTCAGAGTCCAGGCTCCTTTGCCAAGGTGAAGGACAGTGCCAACTCCTTGTTAAAAGCAGCAGACTATTCCTCCTCAAGTGATGAAGGCAGCAGCAGCAGCAGCAGTGAGGAAGATGACACAAACCACACAAGGTTGGCTTGATTGTTGTTATTATTATTATTATTAATAATGTTATTCTCATTACACAATTCTAAATATCTAGGAAAAGCTGGCATGCCTAAATACTCCCCCTCCTTTGAAGTTGCTATCACTCATTTGTGTCAGTTGTAATTAAGCAATTTAATTGCATTTTAATGAACTCCTGGGGGTAAATGTTTGCTCCATCAGATGTGTACAGGGTAATAATATACTTGATGACTTACTGCCCTGGGACAATGAGGAAATGTCTTGTTTTAACTGGATATGCTGGGCAATGCTTTTATAGGGATTAGTTCACATTGATCTACATTTATATGGAATTTTTGAAAGAAAACGGAGAGGGAGACAAAAATGTAAAAACTGTATGCCTTCATGACAAATACAGGTTAAACTGGAGAAAACAAGGCAAACATGACCCTTGAGATCACACAGTCTTTTCACTCTGGGAGAAATAATTGCCACTGAAAAGTTGATTTCTTCACCAGGGCTGTTCATGAAAAGGAGAGATGGTTTTGTAAAATGTGCTGTATTTTTAATACTGACATTCTGCATCTGCTGTGCTTTCCAGCTGATGCTGTGGCTTGTCCCACAGCTGATCCCACCTGAACTGTGTCTCTGTAGCTTTCCAGTTTATCTTGCTGGTTTTGTGACTGCCATCTTGTGTTGTTCTACCTGCCATGTAAAATGTGTATTCTACTGAGAAATAGTGGAGCAAGAATAGCTTGCTGCTCCAAGAGAAGGGAGTCAGGGGGTCAGGAACAGCAAACAAACATTTTTTAGCATTGGTGAATGAAACTTCTGATTTTCTTACAAAGAGACTCCAGTTTAATTCAGCTTTTAGGATTTACTTTGAAGTGCATCCCAGGGCCACAGAGCTCTCTGGGATGGAGCTCTTGCTCTTCTGACAGAATTACAGATGCAATTTTGTCAGGTGTCAGGCAGAGATGCCCAGATTTGGAGCATTGTTGGCAGGTTATTGTGTTGGGCTGGTACCACTCATTTCCCCTCTGCTGTTCTGAAGAGGTAGAATTTTTGTGCCTGCATATGCTGCTCATTTGCATTTCTGAAGTTCATTTTCAAGGCTGAGATGAGGAAAAAGATAGTTAAAAATCTTGTAGCTTATTCAGTGCACCTGAAAGAGCTGACTTTCACTGTAATGCCTTTGTTTTCCTACTGATCCTCTTCTAAACCACCTTATTCTGATCTGTAAAAAGTTTTATTCACTCTAGGTCATAGAATTCATCCTAGACCTCAGAAAGACTCTACATAAAAATATGGATTTGCCCTGTAGCAATGACTTTGCTGTGTAAGTGTCAGATTGCTGTGATCCTTGCATGCTGTATGATTTGAAGGAGTGGTATCACTGCCTTTGGAACTCTGCATTTGTTATTTGCATCTCCTCTGTGTCTGAGATCCACCCATCCTCTGGAGAGGTGCAGTTAGGATGCTCCTTGTCACGTTTACCTTCCTGTGCACACAACCACTGCCAAGTAAATAGCAAATAGGATAGTGATCTGACTGAAAGGAGCAGCCAGTGTTGAAACTGCATATTCTGGCTGAACTGAAGGGTTTGGGGGTATTTTTCTCTCTAAGGCATGTAGGATCTGAAGCCCCTTGCACTCTGGAGTGTTTCTGAGGGGGCTCTGCCTGAAGCACCTTGGGCCAAGTTTTAGTGGGCTGCTGAAACGAGTGATTTCCTGTGATTTCCTGTTCTTGCCTGGGCTGTGGCACAGCACCTGATGTCCACACTCCAGCTTTCCTGGAGGTGCCCAGTAGGGCTACATCTGGGACATCTGCAAGAGAAGGAGTTTCTTATGTTCTTGGATGAATCCTGGTAACCACCCTGAGAAGGCTCCTTTCTGAGCATGCTGGACTAAGGGCTGCTGTGTTTCACCAGTAAAGCAACTTCTGGTCTTGTTTTTCTTTGCAGTGAGATGAGCCAGAATTCTTCCTCACACACTCCAGTTTTTTGTTTTTGAGGAAAGAGTGTCAGTTTATAGGATCCAGTGTCTTACCTCCCTGTTTAGCACATCTATTCCACTGATATTAATTTCTCCTACTTTATGGAGTGCTTCCTCCTCCAGTGCCTGCAGTATGCCCCTAAAACACTGAGTATCCTGGGACTCATTTGTATAGTTCAGTTTCCTCTCTGTGCTCTTTGATTGCTGTTTCCTACCAGCATTTGGACAATGTGGATGCAGGTGTGTGCTTCCTAGGAATTACTGTCTCCCTCTCCTAAGTTGGAGGTTGACATTATTTAAGATCAGCTGCTGTTTGCTTCCCTAATAAGAACAAGTCCTGGCATTCACCATTGATCCTAATCCACATCTTGTCATTCCTTCTAAGTTTAGTATGCAAATATTTACCCACTCACATAGAATGGGGAGAGAATCCAAAACGAAAAAATAAACAACAAAAAAATCCCACAAAAACTTCTACTCCTACACACCCATCTGAAATCAGTAGATTTCTCACCAAACCTTCTTTGTTATCACATGGGGACTCATTTAAAAGAAAAAAAATACATTTCAGTCTACTACCAGTTGGCACATAGTACTGCAGAACCCTTCACACTGGCTGAATCCAGACAGTTTTATAATTACTGGAAAGGAGGCAAAAATGTAATAGGCTTAAATGGATTGCAGTAAAAAAGATATGAGTATAAATAAATAAATGGGATAAATAAATCATTTGAGGTGGAAGTGTGCAGAAATGGGGCCAAGACATGTTTGAAGCCGTTCCACTTGGGTGAAAAAGTTTTAAATGCAAAGATACCTCAGGCAGTGCAGGAAGCAGTGATGTACTGGGAATTCACAACAGACACTTGCCTTGTTCTCACTCTTGCTTTTGCTATCAGCTTTTGATCACTGTTGAGGACAGGATGCTGGGCTAGGGGGACTCTTGGCCCCAGCCAGTCCAGCAGCTCTTTCTTTTTTCTGTCTCTCTGTGCACTGGGCAACACTTTCTGTGTTTCCTTTTAAGGTGAGGAGGTCCATGTTTCAGAGACTGATTCACAGGATGAAATTTCAGTGTAGCCTGTCCCAGCAGGCACTGGCAGAGAGGTCCCTGACAGCAGCACATGGCAGGGCAGCTGCTGCTCTCTGTGGAGAGCAGGGTGGCTCATAATTACACCCCACAGGGGAATGTGTGACAGGAGACAGAAGGTTTGAAGTAGGCACTTCCCAAATGACAGCTTGAGGGACTTGCCTGAGCTATGCAGTGTCTGAAAGATGATGAATGAAGTGCAGGGAGATGAAGGGATGCTCTCTGTCAAGGTGGGGAGAGCTTCCTGCTGTGTGTGAGTGGTCCTCAGGCACAAGCCCATTCAGGCAGATCCACGGACTAATCAGCTTGCTTTTGTACAAGAACATTTGAGTGTAACTATTGAATGTTAATTATGTTCACTTTTGAACATGGTTATGTGTAGTTTTTTTCCTTTTTTTTTTGCCTTTTTTTCCCCCCTCTGAAGTAGTTCTGTTCATTAATTGGAGTTTGTTACCAGGCAACTGCTAAGCGGCAGAATTGCAGATTTCTCAAGGACGAGGGTACCAGATGGAATTGAACTGAAACCCCAAAGCACCGTGGCAGAACAGAAGGTAATTTGGCCATTTGTAAGGGGGTGGGGGGTGGGTACAGTGAGGGGGAGTCAGGTCATTAATGTGCATGATAAATGCCATATCCATTACTTCTTGGGAGCATTCTCACTCTGAAGTCCTGCTCAGTCATTGCAAATTATAGCTATAAGCCTTGAAAAAAAAAGTGTAGTTTCAGGTTTTGTGCTTCCTGTAGAAATGCTTACATTTAGGTACAGAATCGCAGTCCTTCATTTGTCCTTCTTATTGACCTGTAGTAGTTTCTGATGTCAAGGTATTTTGTGATGGCACTGGGCAAAAAGCACTGTTATTATTGTTGGTGTGCATTGTTGCTACTTTTAAAAAATCTTGACTTCTTTTTATTCCAGTTTAAAGTGAACTACCTCCTACTGCTTAAAATATTACCAGAGCAGGGGAAAACCACTTTATCTCTCCCAACTGGCTTAGCAAAAATTCTTGTGTTCTCATATGTCATGTTGTGGTTCCTTCCAGCTGTAGTTTCTAGTAGAGGCTTCCAGTCATGTGGATTTTCCCCTGTGATAAATATCAGCGCAGAAAAGATGAAGAGAGACAAAGCAGAACAATGTTCTTTGTGGTTGAAAACAAGAAAAAAATTACAGTAATAAGACTTGTACTTGGTGTCAAGGTTCTTTTTAGATATTACTGAGTGTATTCTTGCTTCACAGATAGGGAAAATAAATCACTGTGAAACTGGTGATTTCTCCAGAGCTGTGGCAGGGTAGAAAGAAAAAGGAGTTCTCTTTACCTCTGGTGTCTCTAAACTTCAGACCAGAGTGGTGACCCTCCTGCCTGGGGAGGGAGTTCCACTTGGCCTTTGTCCCACCATCTTCAAGGAGAAAGGACTCTGCTTTGGAGAGAGAAGTATAAATGGGGCATAAATCAGTATTTCTCTTGTGGCAAAGCCAGCCCGGTGTTTCCACTTTCCCCTGATACCCAGGCTGCTTGAGGGAAGGGAGAACGCTGGGGTCTTTGAGGCCCACCCTGAGGATGAGGGAGGATGATAAAGAGTTGAGGTTATGTGTTTTAGTGGATTTGGAGGAAAGAGTGTGGGAGGGAGAACAGGGAGAACAGGCAGATGGCTGACACCTCATAAATTTCTCTGCTGCCTTCTAGTCTTTTCCCCCCTTCTCATGGAGCCTCCCATCCCTTCCTCTGAGCTCTTTTTCACCCACCAGCTACAGCCACCATGAGTCTCCACATCATCTCCAGCATTTCTTTCCTTGTCCCATCAGCCTGAGCAGCTTTGAAGTGGTTAGGGTGTACCAAACTGCCCCAGTGATTCAGATGCGGATTTGGTTTGGTTTTGTTCAGTTGAATGTGACTGAAAACAGAACTAAAAACCCCACTGGCTTGGTTCCTCAATCTCAAATACTGACTTGCATATTTTGGTTTCAGTTTTTACATCTAAATTAAAACATAAAATATATTCCCAGAAACCTACCTCTGACTCCATAGACAGTGCTGTCAGGGAAAGTTTGTGTGGTACCTCACAAAGTTCACAAGTATTTCCATGGGAAGCTGTAAGGCAGTCTGCAGAACCAAATGTCACTAAACTGCAAATGCTGATGCTGGGTCCTACTAAATGTCCTCTTTCTGGAGTATGGTTTCTAATTCAGTAAATGGAAAGTGGCAATGAAATTAATGGTGCAGGGCTTCAAACTAAATGCAGGTCCAGAACCAAGTGCCTTCTTCTGTCTGCAGTATGCCAAGGTCAAGTCTGAAACTCGTTAGTAAATCATTTGACTTGGTATCTCTGAGGCTGAAGTTCCTTCTTTTTCTGTGCTTGAGGTGATGTAGATGAAGAATATTTGTGGAGTTCTTCAGGAGTAAACCCCAGATTTGTCATCTCGGATGTTTGCCATACAGTTTGGTGTTTAATTTTTGATTTTAATCCTGCCATAGGGTTTGTCTTTAAATGATGCATCAAGGGAGAGCACTCTTCTCTCTATGTGCTCATTATTTATCATCCCAATTAACTGGAGTTGCAGAGTGCATTGGAAATAAACTAAATGTGGTGTTTATCTGCATGTTCTCATGCAGGATCAGATTTTAGGGAAACAAATTCCAAACACTCAAGAAGGCCTTTGGAGCATAAACAACCAGAACTATCTCCTGCCAGATCTCCTCCAGCAAAGCCAAATTACAGACTCCTCTGTGAACCCGCCACAAGTGCCACTGACTTGCCAGGAACCTCAGAACAAACCTCTGACTAAGGTAAGAGATAAATTACAGATTGCCTGAATTGAGCTTCAGCCTTTTAAAGTTCCTCTATCCTGTCTCTTTTTACAATGAGTTTTTTCACTACATCTCTTCTTTTCTTTAAAAGTTTTATCTGGGAGGAGGATAAGAAATCTGGAGCTGCCTAACAGATTTCATTGTTCCACTTATTTTCCCCCATCTCCTTCTCTGCTCTCTTTCTTTCCTTGCTCTGTTTTTTCTCCCCTTTTGCATGAGCTAGAGGACTCACACCTTCTGCTCCTTGCAATGGCAGCATTCTGGTGTGCCTCTGCTCATTGCCCCTGGCTTTCTCCCACCCAAGCATCATGTGAGAGTGCACAGGACAGCCACAGAGGGCTCTGACACTGCTGTGAGCATGGGCCTGTGAGGAGAGGGGTCACTTGAGGCAGGTAACAGCTCTGTCAGAGCAGCACAGGGTGTGTGCCCTGAGCACTGCCCACCTGAGGCAGCTCCTGTTTCTCATTGCAGAGCCCATGTGCTGAAAGCCCACCTGCCAAGAGCAGCACATCCTCCACAACATCCTTCACATCATTCATAGATCCAAGACTGCTGCCAATAACCCCTCCCACCAGTCCAGTAGGACCTTCCTGTAGCTCTCGTGAGTATGCTTTGCCTTTGCATTAAAATGTAAAATGTTCCTCCTAGGTTTTTTGGGGGTTTTTTTGTTGGTTTTTTTGGTTGTTTTTTTGGGGTTTGATTTTTTTTTTTGGCAAGGGCTTATTGCTTAGAAATGAAAACTCTGAGTAGTCTTCTGAAACTAGAACTTCACATTACTGTGAATTTTCATTGTACTGCTTCAGCCCTTCTTTCAGATGTGGTTTGCTGTGCTCTGCTGCTGTGTTACCACCTTGCCTTCTCAGGAATGCCTGAAGAATTTTCCAGATTTTTTTTTTTTTGCTATACAAAGCTCTCAGGGTGTTCTCTCACCCCTCTGGGGTTTCTTTTGTTCTACCATGAACAAGGTGGCTCAGATACGAGCTGTAACCAAACATTCACATTTTCCACAATTGTGTGTCTTTCATTGCAGCATCTAGTGCCAAACCTGAGCCTGTCAGGAGGGAAAATGCAAGGAAGGGCTCCGTTGTCAATGTCAATCCCACCAATATCCGCCCACAAAGTGACAGCCCAGAAATCCGTAAATACAAGAAGAAATTCAACTCCGAGGTTCTGTGTGCTGCTCTGTGGGGTAAGCTGGAGTCCTTGGGCAGATGTGTGGAGGGAAGGCACAGCAGGGGTGGCTGGCAGTGTCTGCTAGGCAGATTTCACAGTTGCACTGCTGCTCTCCTGGCAGAGAGTGCTGGAGAGGATCCCTGAGCTGATAGCTGTGTCACTTACATGGCCCTGCCTTCCCAGGGGTGAGGTGCCAAACACATGAAATACAGATGCAAAGGACTTTGTGCATCAGAATGAGAAAATGTTTTGATCAAGCGCCAAGTTTCTCCCAAGAAACCATGCTCTTGGGAGAGCCAAAAGTTGCAAATGCTTCAGCAGCTTTTGTGGCTCATGAGACTCATCTTGAGCTGTGCCAGGGTACAGCTGATCACAGAGCCCTGACCCAGAGGATATAATCCAAACATGAAACCTTTTGCTGTCACATGTGTTAGATATTCCAAGGATCCAAAGCAGGTCAGGTCTTTCCAAAGGCTTGTCTTGCTCAGTTCCTGCTGTATCTGCTTATTCTGTTATTATGGAACATCACTGAACCATTGTTTAAACTTACATGCTTTTTACAGGGTCAGCTTCACATGGTGTAAAACCAAGATACAGGATCAGGTCACTCTCAGCAGCTGTAGACCTTGTCCCAGTCATACATTACCCAAACTCTTGAGTTGTTTAAACTATCTTTCTGCTTCAGAAGAACAGATGTATTCTATGGGACTCACCAAGCCTTTTTCTCCTCACTTTCTGAGCCTGGAATAGCAAGTGAATGAAGTAGATGGAATCTTATCCAAAGCAAATGTAGATTTCCAGTTTATAGTTTCACAGATTTTGCATAATGTGGGTTTGTAGGAATCCAAAATTTTAAATTAAGAATAGAGCTGTGTGGTAAGGTGTGTAATTAAATGTGCATTGAGGCTGAAGAGCACCAGGTACTTGTCAGAGTGGAGGAGGATGCTTGTTACAGCAGGATACCTTATGTTGTGTCTTTAGAATCTTCTGATTAGAAACATAGATATATTTCCAGCCAAACACAATATCTGACATTCTCTGATGTCACTAACCCAATAGAGCCTTGTCTTCCTTAGCAGCAGTTGGATTTCAGATGGATTCACTCCTTAATTTGGCATTTGAAGGCATTTTCCAAACCAGAGACTGTTTTCAAACAGACCCTGCACGTCCTTGTAACACAGTGCTTCTTCCCACAAGTTTGGTGTCCCCATTATTTGAATGTTGTATTTGGAAAAAGAGAGTTTGGGGGGAATTTTTTGGTTGTTTTTATTTTTATTTTTGTTGTAGTCAATAGGGACCCTTGGAACACTTAGTTGGGTCTCCTGTGTCACTACTGTAATGGTGCTGGACTGGGATTTTTGTATTGGTCACAGGTACTTTCCAAGGTCACTTGAGAAGTTCACATTCACAGAATATTTTCTTTTTTGTTTAAATCAACATTGACTTCAGCAGAGCTACTAATCCTTCAAGTTCCATAGGTATACAGCTGTTCTGTTGAGTAAAAATTCTAATAGTGAGATCCTTTTTCTTCTGGGAAGTCATCCACAGAGCAACAGGGAAATTATCAGGTTCCATTAAGTGAGATTAAATAAAAAATTGGTTCTCAAAACAATGAACACTCAGTGACCTCTGAATCGTTAGGTGACTTATGCAGTTTTGTTTTTTTTTCATGTATTGACAGGGGTAAATTTATTGGTGGGAACAGAGAATGGATTGTGGCTGCTGGACAGAAGTGGGCAAGGAAGAGTTTATACGCTGATTACGAGGAGACGGTTCCAGCAAATGGATGTTCTGGAAGGACTCAATGTGCTAATTACTATATCAGGTTGGTTCAGTGGCTAAAAGTATCTGACCCACGTTGGGCTTGGAGGCAATTAAAAAGAAGAATTAGGTTATAAACTAGGTTGAGGAATTTCCTCTTTCAGAAAATCACAGGACAGTTATTCTTGTTAATAGGAAAACTCTGCTGAATTTTTAACATTTATACTCCCATTCCAGAGAGGCTTTGGGACAATTCATTGCCTGGTTAATGTGTAAAATGGTTTGTGGGAAGTACAGAGTGTTTCATATTCCTTAAATGGGCTGATTCTCTGCAAGCTGTAGTTTGTCACTTTTCTGGTTTCTGCGATGGGTGAGCATCTATCTAAGTGCAGTTCTATTAACTTTATCATGATATAACCTCCTCCTGTGTTCAACAAGAGGTATGAGCAGTAACATGAGAGGGATCTGTATTGTGTAAGCATCAATAACATTAAGTGGAGGTTTTCAACTTCTGCTGGGAAACAGTTTCGACTCTGGCCTTATTCCCCATGGCTGAGTGGCCTCAAAGGATGCACAAGACATACTGAGGTCAGAGGTGTGGGTCCAACAGGGAGTAGCAGCTTGTCTCCAATCCAGACTCATCATGGTGGGCAGTGCCAACAGCTGATTGTCCCATACTGCCAGGTCCTCTTGTTGCTGGGACATGACATAGTCCTTCTCTTCAGAGTAATCTGTGGTCCCAGGGTGCTGTTGACCATAGGCTGCTTGTGAACTAATACAACAAAAAGAGTGATTGACATGAAGGATGACAAAATAATTCTCAAGTGTAAAGGCATCCAGAAGTGAAATAGCTACTTTGAATGAAGATGGACAGTTAATTGGAACTACATCAATAGCTTATTCAAAGTGGCCATTGCAGGACATGCCTGTGTTCCAGGATAAACAGTTAGTGTGATGGTTTCTGATAACACTTGTGTCTGTAGAAAACTGTTCTTTGGCCTGAGGGAGGAATTTTAGTCAGGTGTGAAAATCTTGCATGAAGTTTGAGTCACAAGGGAAGTGCACATGTGCCCAGTGCCACAGAATTGCTCCTGTGCCAGTCCCCCCTGTGTGTCCCCATCACTCCTTTCATGCCCTTGCTATGTTCTCTCACCTTGGCAAGGCACAAGGACCCACTGTACTCAAGGTCACAAAACTCTAGCTTTTTGTAAGTGGGGGAGAGTTTCTACTTGAGGGACTTAAAGTGTTCTGTCTCTTCTTGCAAATCCCAGGGAAGAAGAATAAGTTGAGGGTCTATTACTTGTCATGGTTGAGAAATAAAATTTTGCGCAACGATCCTGAGGTGGAGAAGCGGCAAGGCTGGGTGTCCGTGGGTGACCTGGAAGGCTGTGTGCACTACAAAGTGGGTAAGGATTTCCTGGTTTTCCTTAGAGAGATGCTTAATCATCCTTCTTTTGCATCTTGTGACAGCAGTGTTCTTCAGCTTTGTTTCAGGACTGTATTGGGTGAATATCTCATGAGTTCTTTCAAGACTCCGTGTTGTGCATGGCAGGTGCCTTGCTCCCTGTCATTTCAGCAGCATTTCTTCTTGCAGCAGTTACCAGATGATGTTATGACTGTTTCCTGTAATGGCTGGAAGGAGGGAGTGCCAGCCGTGATCTGTGCTCAGTCAATGGTTCTGTTTTTCTGTAGTTACTTAGGATTTTAATTGAACTGATGTTTTCCACCTCCTCATCTTTCCTCTTGGCCCTGGGTAACTGCTAAGGAGTTGGACCTAGTTCAAGTCCTAGTGAATCATATTTGTAGGGTGACCTTATGTAGATCAGCTCATCCCTTTCTCTCATGAAAGACCCAAATATACCTTTGTTTAAACACCCTGGAAATGGTACCATCTTACTTTTCTTGGGCTCTCAGGCAGCTTTTTTCAAGGTTAATGTGAGGATTGTGATAATTTCTGTCATTTAACTGTGGGGGTGGATATATGGCACGTTTTGCTTTGGTGAAGGATGGTGTGAAAGTGGCACTTTCTTCGAAGTCAAAGCCATGATACAGAGGAGTGCAGAAAATGTGAGGTGGCTGCTTCTCATTAATACTTTGCTTGACGGTTTTGCTTTTTGGCTTTAGAAGTGGCAGGGGTTAAACTCAAGGCAGAATATGAAACAGGTGTGTGTTGTTACTTTAACTGTGATTACAGCTAAGCACCCACATATTCTGCTTCAGTTGCTCATCCTTGGGTTTGGTGCATTTTTAAAAAACACAACGACAAAATACTTATCCTAAAATTAGGCAAACATTTGGTAGGAGCTTCTGTGTTTACATATGACAAGCCACTCCTGCGTTTTTGACAGCACAGCTGCTGCTGTTTTTCTCTTGGAGAATCTTCTTGTATCTTGACCTTTGGTTGTACAGCAATTTTTCCAGGTAGAAAAGAAAGAAAAGTACTGTTCTGCATTTTGGTGGAGTTTGCTGAGTTTTCTTGTTCTCTGCCTATGTGAGATAGAATCCTGTTTTCCATTGTGAAAACACAATGCACAAAGAAATCTTAATTTTCAATGCATGATTCTTCATTTATTCTCAATAGGCCCAGCATGACCTTAATTGTCTTGGAGAAATTGCTCATCTCTGAAATGCTTACTCATCTCAGAAAGAGGGGAGTCCTTCACCCACACAGCACCTGGGGATTTAACCCACAGATGAGCAGTGACATGAAAATTCATCCTGCCAAGTCTGACAAAATTGTTCAGCCAACAACCACCAGTCCTCCAACAGTAGCTTATTCATAACCAGTAGTAGTAGAGTATGTTCATACTTAAAAAATCAAGAGGTTGGTTTAGCTGTAGGGTCAAGACCTTTTACTCTGAATAGTGAGATTTTTTTTCATCACCATATGACAAGGAATATATAAATGTTGGTAACAGTCATTTGGCTTTACTGAAAATAAATGAATTGTAGGTTTCCAGTCAAGGTATTGTCACTGGTGATATTAAACATTGATGTCCAGAAAGCATTAGTCTCCCATTCTGGATAATGTCTACCTCTACAAGTCATCCATTGAAATAATTTCATGTGATGAGATGGTCTTTGATTTAAACATCTGTCTGGTACCTAAGGAATTGTTCTTCTTGTATTACAGTAAGATATGAGAGAATCAAATTCCTTGTAATTGCCTTGAAAAACTCAGTGGAGGTTTATGCTTGGGCTCCAAAGCCTTATCACAAATTCATGGCTTTTAAGGTAAGTGAAACATCACTTTGGTTCAGATGTGTCACTGTCTCTCACTTCCTCTCATCTGTGCTCTGCTTTTGTTTTTGTTGTTGTGTCTAACATTTATTCTAGCTAAAGATAAACTGAGTATTCTTTTAAAGAAAATGTAGTGCCTTTGATGTACTCTGGAGATGGCAAACATGAAACTGTCACAGTCATGAGTGTTAGATGTGAATAACTTGTTTCTCTCTACCCCAGCCAAACTCAGCAGGTGCTGTGCCAAAATGTGCATTTGTATTGACAAAGTTGATGTTGATTTCCCTCAAAAGGGGATGAAATTAAACACAGTGGTAGTCAGCCTACTTTCTGCCTAGTCCATTTCTAGAATCTTGATTCCTTTTACAAACCACAAATGAATTATCCAACTGTCCATGCAACTCAGAGGATGATGGATACTTAGCTCCTTAAATGTAACCTACTATTTTACCAAAATAGCTGTCTAACTTCTGAGTTTTGAGAATTCTTAGGATCCTAAATGTAGTTCTGAAAACCAACAGTTTTATTGTGCTACATACTGCATTTTTCTTTTTTCCAGTCCTTTACCTCACTTCATCACAAACCACTGTCAGTTGACCTGACTGTTGAAAATGGGCAAAGACTAAAGGTCATATATGGCTCAGTGGTGGGATTTCATGCCATTGATGTGGACTCTGGATCTGTGTATGACTTGTACCTTCCAACACACGTAAGAGAATCCAAAAACCTACATTAATGCCTTTGTTCTTTGGGTTGTGTATTGATGATGATCAGGTTAAGAGTTGTACTATTTTTCAAAAGAATGATTAGTGGCAGCTAATGCAAACCACTTTTCATATAGTTTTATAACACTGAAGTCCAGTTTAAATGCTTTTATTGCTTTTAGAATATCAATTTTAGTGGTTTAATGTCAGAAAGCCTAATGTATGGACAGTACTATTTTGAATTGATTTATCCTGGAAATTTAGGACTTAAACAGTCAAAGACACAATAATATCTACATGAATTTAGGTGACTTTTACAATCTGCCACTGTGCAGACAGCAGAAACCAACTTCAGACTAAATAAATTTGCTGATCTTCTTGCCATTCAGTTGCCCATGAAACCACTCTGTAAATTCAGAAGAAGTTTTTACATTTTCCTTGGGACTTTCTCATTAGATTGTCAGTAAGTTAGCATGAAGATGTTGATTTCAGGGGTATGTGTACATTTTGCATTGTGTTTCTGTTTGAGGTGATGGAGAGCACTAAATGCTGCTTCAGGTCAGATTACAGCAAATTGCCCTGCAGAAGTGAATAGGTGGCATGGGGCTGTCCAATATGAAGTCTATGCTATGGTGTTACTATTTTTGGACTTTTGTTTGTTTGCCTATTTTTTAGCTATTCTTTTCAAAGCTGTGAGTCCCGAAAGCCAGAGAATCTTGGGGGCTTAGGTTCAGCAAACTGGGAGGTTCCAGACTGGCTCCAATCTGATGGGAGGCCCCTGGCAGAGAAACTTCTGTGCACACTTGAACCCTCCCTGAAGTCAACAGTGCTCCACAGGGGCTGGGGGTGCCATGGCCTCCTTGCATCCCCAGACCATGTGTCCCAAAGTTATGCTTGGCAGGTCTGAAGAAATCTCATCCTAGATCTGCATGTTGCAGCCTGTGCTGTGAATCCATCTATTTTTAACTTTTCTCCACTCTCAGCCCCTCGTTTTCAACCCAAATGAAAACCCCACTCCTGCTGTCTAAGCCACTTGATCACTCTGCTGCCCCTGCAAGCCACAGCCTCCACGTTCTGTCAGAGCTGTGTTCCTGTTGGACACAGTGTGTAACATTGGCTGTTAGATTAATAGGCTGCTCTTAATTGAAAAATAACTTCTAGCTGGTCTAACTGTTGAATCACCTGCTAAAGGCTTGTACTGTTTATTTCTGTGTTGGTTCTTTAAGGTACTTAGTATTTGTCATGTTAGAGGATTTATTTCATCTGACAGTACCTTTGTTAACTAGTCAGCTGTGATGAATTCCCATCAGTTTGTAAATTGAAGCGTGGTACCCACGTGCCTTTCTGGAAGTGGGTTGCTGAGCAAGGTGAGCAGTGACTTGTCAAAAGGATCATTAGCATAATTGCCCAAGAGAAGCAAGGCAAAGAAAAAAGTGAACTTTCTTAGAGGCTTTACTTTTTCAACTGGCTGCAAATACAATTAGGTACCTGATGAGAGAGATTTCCCAGGTGACTGCCCTGAATATGTGGGGCACCTGAGACTGACTGCATTTGTGTGAGCTCTTCAGCCACAAGTTATCACGGACTAAAAATATATTTTCCTTTCAGAGCCTTAGACCTGAAATAAATCAGCTGCTACAGCAGCTCTATCTTTTTTGATACTCTATTATTTCAAAAGAGCTAGAACCGGATGCTTACCTCCAGGAGCATTGTGGTGGCACTAGCCCAGACTGTAACAGGCTGACTTGAGATACTCTTGCTTTCTGGTAGCCTCTTTTCCTGGTTGCCCAGCTCTTTCTGCATCTCTTACCTGCTGTGGTCGCTCATGCGGGTCCCGAGGCGGCGCATTAAAATTGCTCTGCGGCTCTGGATCCCCGTTCTAGTGTTACGGATAGTTCTTGCCGAGGCACGGAGTCAAGTGGGTGGCCTGAGTGTATTCAGTTGGGCAAGTACAGCTTCAGTGCTTCTTTTACTGTTCGTTGTGCCCTTACAGTGTGCATAAATGTCTGTGCTTGAGGGGAAAAAAATAAAATACCTGTGTGTGGCTGGCTTGTGAGAATGATGTAAAGCTCCAGTCATATGCTTCCTATAAAAATATTAATTGTAGTGGTTTGATGTACTATGTAACATCCTGTTTTGAGTAGCGCTTTAAACAAGGAAGTGCTTTGCTTTTTTTTAAGGCTGTCGTCTTTTTCTTTCCAAAATGCTTTCATAAAACCCCACCTTCATGGTTGTATACTTCACCTTTGGTTTTGGTTTTTTTTTGCTTGGGATATGTTGGCTTCTGGGAGAGATTCGTGTGAGTGAAATGCACTGTTCCTGTGACATGCAGAGGTGTGCCCAACAGCAGTCAATTGGGCAGCTATTTGTAGTGAAAGATCTGGGAAGGGAAAGACAGAGTGAAAAGGTCCAGGGAACTTTTTAGAGCAAGATAAATACAATTAAATTTGCAGGTTTTTAACTTGTGAGTGGGGAAAGGGAAATATCATGGAAAGTGAAAGCACTGATCTCCTGGAATGTGGAAGTTTCTGTCCTTCATCTTCTGAAAAAGTTGTGAATTCAAATTTATTTTACCTTTCTCCTATTTATATAAAACAAGTATTTTGTGAGGGACTAAGTAAATATTATTGTGTCTCAATGGCTCCATGGCTTCTTGAAACCAATTAACACTGGTAAATTTAGTGTGAACTATTGAACACTGATTTATTTGCAAACCTGCTGTCATATTCAAAGGGGGGAGAAGGAGAGAAAGTCTGTTTCAGAGGCTTACTAGCAAACTATACAGCCTCTGAGAACAGGCATTTCTTTCACTTTCCATGAGCCATGAGCTAGTTCTTTTTATTGCTCTGCCAAGCTAGTTAAATCGATGTCATCACTGAAATTGCAGTCTGTGTTCTGATATAAATCTCAGTAAAATACGATTCCAGATCCAGGGGACGATCCGCCCCCATGCCATTATCATCCTCCCAAACACCAGTGGCATGGAGCTCCTGCTCACCTACGAAGATGAAGGCATCTACATTGATATATATGGGCATTTCACAAAGGAGACTGTTCTGCAGTGGGGAGAAATGCCAGCATCTGTAGGTATGTATGAAAAATTGCTTTCTATTAAATATAAGATGCTGCTGCATGAAGCCTGACTTCTTTATGAGGTTTGTATCTCTGTGAAAATGGTTGTATGGCACATAAAGCAGCTTCTGAGCAAAGCAGATGTGTAAAAGAGTAAACAGATTTATGGGTGTTTGTGTTAACACAGCCAATGATTGCAATAGGGGCTTCCCATTTGGACACAGTCTGTATTCTTGTCACACTGTTTGTTGCATCACACATTGACTATACAGACAGACTTCACTGAGGATGCAGCTTACCACCAGTTTCCACAGGGAGAATGATGTGAATTACAGAGGGGAAGGAGTGTTTTGGTTGTTCATAGCTCACAGCGTTTTATGTAGAAATTCACAGCTACTGAGGGGTCAGTTACTGAAGAGATCTGTAACTGCTGTCAAATGGCCCCTTCATTTTAGCACTTTAAATTCACAGGGCTGCCAGCCCAGGGTATTTGTGATAGATTCTTAATCTCCCCATGCTTGCAGTTGGCTGTGTAGGAAGAGATTCTGCTTGTACTGCAGCCAGGACAGCTGTTTGTTTCACCTTTCCCATAGGGCTTCAGGCTAACAGTGGGGAAAATGAAGCACGACACAGGCAGATTTTTGAGTTTATTGCTTGCTAATTTCTGTCTCACTCCTGTTCTTTATTTTAAAACAAACATTCCAACAAAACAAGCCCAAGACAATTAGACTGCACAGAAGCCTGTTATTAGCTTGGAGGAAACTGGATAGCACAGTGAAAAATTAAGGATGTTCACCTTTTTCCTTTCACTTCTATCTGAGTAGTTTTAGGGAAAGCCCATCTTTGGGATGTGGTACAAACCAAATCTGACTTCTGATTGAAATTGTATTTCCACTAAAAATTAACCTAACCTCTAAATACACAACTCAAACTTCAGATAAGGTCTCTGTTAACTGTTATTTTCATAATTTTACCCCAAACTCCTATAAATTTTATTAATCCTTTGATATCCTTGGCTGCAGATAAAACATTATAAGAGAAGTGTGAATAACTGTTATTTGAATGGCCCAGCTTAGGGGCAACTTGACAGTTTCTTAAAAGATCCTGTTTTCCTGGAATTTCTATGCCCTTTTCAAACCTCCTGAAGTCTGTATGAGCATATCTCAATTTTCATTCTCTGTTGCAGAGACAGAGGGGTCTTGTGTTACCCTCAGGGTGCTCTCTAGTCATCCTTTGCTCATTTCTTGATTTCTTTAAACAAGCATTTTGAAAGAAATATTTGTAGTTGGTAGAGTATTTTAATAGAAAAAAATTAAAAAGTTTGCATTACAATCGATGGATTTAGGGCAGAGAATCTAAATATATCTTACTCATAGTCTTAAATTGGGACCTCTGTAACCAATCTGTTAATAAGAAATCAGAGTGAGGAAGCTCAAATCCCATGGGAAATTAAAAAAGTGTAGAAGTATTCTATGTTTAATCTGAAAGATGTACACATATGTAGGGCTAAATATAAATATAGCTGTAATATTTTCTATGAAACAGGTTTCAAAAAGATATTAAGAAACATCAGGTTAATAAGATTTGGGAGCACTCTTGCCTGTTTGTGTGAGTAATGAATTATTTATAGTATGTAGCCATGAAGGGTTGACACAAATCTAGATATTCCCAGAGGAACTAGTAAAAGTCTTTATTTCCTTTTCCCTGTACATTTTAAAAGCCTATTCTGTAGAGAAACAGGGAGTGTAACCAATAGGTGGTTAAATTAATGCCTCAATGCTCTACAGCATACCAGCTGGAAGCACAGGATGTTTTTATCTAAAGCTGCAGTGGAAAGTGGACTCAGAGTAACTACTCCCAAGGTGCTCGTGGTATAGGAGCTATTGTTCCAAAATAAGACAACTCTGAGTATCTGCTCTCAGTTCATCTCACATGAAACACCTCTAGGAGCTCCCACGTGGGAGGATTATCATGACTCAGTACTGACCTCTGAATTGATAGCCTGCTATCCTTCCCATTAATCTCCATGTATAGATAAGTCATTATTACTGGAAAACTGTGCAAATGGTGTAATGAGTGTAATGAGGCCATCTTCTTCTTTCACAGAAGAAATTTGGGAAATAATTTTTTGATTCTGCTACAAAACTGAAAATTTTGGCTATTTGTACTTAAACCTGCCATTGTCGGTTGCCAAGTTCTGGGTATATTGGCCAGCCAGCAGAGCATCGGGGCTGAACTTGGTGTATCTGGTTTATTCAGTTCCTTTTTGAATACTGCCTGGAGGTCAGATCTCTTCAGAACACAGCAGAAGTGGCCCAGCAGATGACCTAGAGGTTGCAGCAGACACTAATGAAGTGGTTCCTGGGAGCTGCAGGGAAGCTATCAAATTGAAATCTGCCAAAGGCACAGATACAGACACAGCACAGTGGCAGCTGGAGTGTAAATTTCATCTAGTGGAAAAGATCAGGACACTTATTAGTTCTTTGTTGCTAGACCTATATGACCCATACTAAACAGAGTAGCCACAGAACAGTTTCATGCTGTTTATACACATGCACCTGCCTTGCTTCCCACCCCCAGAACCAAAGGCTGCCTCTGTCTCTATTGTGTTCAAAAGCAAACTTTGAAAAGGTTAATGTGATATCAGTTGGTACAAAAAATAACAAAAGTTTGAGTCTTGTATCATTTTGATGTTCTTTATGTGTGGTCTGGGCTTACTTTTCAGATCCTGTAGACTGCATGGGTGCTGCCCTGGGCTCATACTGCTGCTGCTGCACTGTTCACAAATGTTAATGACACTTTCTTCACAGCCTACAGCAATGGTGCCCTGTTGTACAGCCTGAAGCATAAAGAAAAGATTGTAAAATATATTCATTTCATGGCTTTGAGTTTTAGAAAATACTCCTCCTCTTTTGCCACTCACCCTTGGTTACTCACTGCTGCTTTGCTTTTAAAACAGGTTCATTTCTTCTTCTTTACTCATGACTGGAATACTGGGAAAGAATTATCTTGCTCTGAGCACTAGTGGCAGGGAAGACTTTAGTGTGCACAAAGAATAACAGAAAGTCTTCTGAACAGATTTAGGGGAAATTTATAGACTCTGAGGAAACTAAAATCACAACACTGTAACCAAACCATATGTGTTTCCAAGGAGGTATGATTTTCATACATTTGTTCTAACAACAATTATGAAGCAAGGATTCCAAGTTAATGTTAAAACAACCCTGCTAGAAGTATATAAAGTCATGTGGGCATATTGCCTTTATTTTCTACTGTCCTTCTCAAGCAGGATTGCAGGCTGTTGTTTCCAGTATCACTCTGTACTGAAAGTTCAATTTTTAGACAAAAACCTAAATCAGCATGGAAGGTTTTAGGAAGCAGACCTTGCTCACACTAATAATGTAGGGCAGATATACACTGTCCAATGAAGCTAAAAGCCAGTCCAGTGCACACATTCCCTCTACATCATTTTAGAGCAACAGAATTCTCAGACTAATGCAGTAACAGTTGATAGCTGAGCAAGAAGAACAATTTCTGAGCATTGACTACCAATAGAGCATAACTAATGTGATTTTACCTTGGAAGCCCATACAAGTACCAGTCAGAGGACTTTTACTGAAACTGTGCCTAATTTGAAATCTGTGGTCTTAACTCCTTCATCACTATTCCAGTTTCTTATTGCCAGATTTAATGGGAGTATTGTACTAAGCTTCCACAGTGCTAGAATATCTTCTTTTGGTTTTGGAAATATTGCATATAACCAGGCATGGGAAGACACCAAATTAATCATGCCATGGTCTCAGATTCTGAAGTATTCAGGTTTCAGACTAAGCTGAACTCCATAATAAATACAAACCCTGCTTCCTAATAGGAACCGAGTACAGTGGGTACAGAGAAGACAGTCAAGGCTTTTCTTGGATATGAACAGTTAAAGGATGAGAGGCAAAGATGGGCACAAGTTGCACCAAGATATTAGGAAGAAATGTTCAGCCTTAAAAGCAGTGATGCATTGCAGCAGGGTCTTGGAAAGGTTGTGAAATATCCATCAAACCATATGGGTACAAGGTCCTGAGTAACCTTGTCTATTTTGGCCCCACTTTGGGGTGAGGGGGGCAGTGGTTAAACAAGATGCCCTTCAGAGTTTTCCTCCAAGCTTTTGTGAGTCTAAGATATACAGTAGTAGTTAAGGTTTATGTCTAGAGTTCAAAATAAGTCTGAGAGGACAAACTGAAATTTAGTTACTATTCCTAAGGCTTTTTTTGTGCAAACTAATCAGTTCCATAATTAACATAAATGAGGCAAGAATCAGTGTTTCAGCTGTTAAACAGTACCTTTTTTCTTTTCTTTTTTTTTTTTTTTTTTATCTTCTAGCTTACCTCCTTCAGTCCAATCAGGTCATGGGCTGGGGAGAAAAAGCGATTGAACTACGCTCTGTGGAAACAGGAAATCTGGAAGGAGTATTTATGCACAAGAAAGCACAGAAGCTAAAATTTCTATGTGAAAGAAATGACAAGGTACAGAGATGACTACAGTGTGGTGACTTAGCAAAAATGAGTAATAGCTGACTATGACACACCAGTTAATTCTGGTAACTTTGTTACTGGTTATTTCCTACCTTGGTGTAAGTTCCCTCTTCAAAGCCAGTGATGTCACTGGTCCCACAAAGCGCCCATTATGGATATTCATTAGGGATGCTGCACACATTCCCACCCCCAGCTGTTAGAACTCTCTATTCCCCCCAGCCTTCACTGTGAACTGCACAGCACCACAGGTGTAGTGGGGAGAGTTAGTGAGGGAGCCCTGAAAATTCCCAGCTGCAGGACTGCATCTCCTGAACTACTGAAATTACAGGAGTTAGAGCAGTCATCATGGGAAAAAACCCCAACACTCCTAATTGCAGACACCAGGGTATGGATAATCAGGTATGATTTCTTGCATATAGCAATTTTGGTAAACGCTCTCTGAAATCTGTTTAGTCCCAATGTCATATTTAGAAAACTGAAATCTTAAAACCTTAGATTAATTATTTTTAAATGTTCTCCTATGTATTTTCAAATAGGGAGATAAATACATTTTTAAAAATGCAGTTGTATCACATGTACAGTTTCACTTTAAAAAGTTTCTTGTGGGATTAAAATTCAATTGTGATATATGTGTAACCTTGTATTTGGGACTGTGGCATTCTATCACCTTTCTTATATGAGTAAAAATATTTTCATAAATATAAACTGACAGTAGCATCTTTTTTTTTTCTTCTTTTTTTTTCCCTTTCAAGGTGTTCTTTGCATCTGTACAGTCAGGAGGCAGCAGTCAAATATACTTTATGACTCTTGGTCAAAATGTACTATTCAACTGGTAAAGCACATCAAAATGAAGACTATGAAAAATTCCCTGTAGGTAGCAGTGTAAAATTCTCAGAGGTAATATACACAAATTTGCACTCCTTACCTACAAAAATGTTGTCATTATTGACTTATTAAAATTCATATTCTTTCAGTCTGGAAAGAATTCCATTTTCCTGTTGAAGTATTGCAAACATGTTTAGTTTGTCTTTCAAAGTATGTTGCAAACAAAGATTGTATTAGGAGACTTTAGTGAAGAATGTAGCCAATATAAGAAGCTCCTGTACTCCAAAAAATGGACAGTTACACCTTCACAGGTGATGTAATGTTGGTATCTTGAACTGAAGTCACTTTTTATGGACAGCGACAGCTGTAGGTAGATACAAAATCACAGTTGGAATCTATTTTGAATTGGGTTTGGGCTCCTTTTGCAGTTTAAGCAAGCTGTTACTGTCACCAAGATGAACTTGAATGACTTGTCTAAGCCTTACAACAGGGAAGGAGTAAAAGGGTTTTTGGTGGGTCCCAGCCAGACTAGAAGGCTTGAGGGATCCTCCTTGGACCTTGAGGGATCATCCCCTGTGCTGGGTGGACAGGTGTGTTTCAGTACAGAGTTGTACAAATAGTTAATTCTGAACATGTGCCCCAGCTAGGAGATTTCTACCAATGCAGGGAGGGACAGACTTTGTGTTTCTCTCAGGGCTGGATGCCTGAGCCCATAGACACAATTACTGTAGGATGTATCTGTAAAAACTGTTTAAATACTCAGTCAAAATTATAGATGCATAAAGCATTATGAAACAGAACCTGTAACTTTCATTCACAGCTGGGACCCACACTTATATATGAATTGATTTAAAGGCACTACCCATGTATATAAAGAAGGGCACAAGAGCAGGCACTTTCTTTTCTTCCTTCTTGCTCTTTCACATGAAGTCTTTGTGTATTTGTATGTAAATATAATCTTTCCACAACGGATATTAAGATTAACAAATGTATTCTTAATATAGCTATGAAAATATCCAAAGAGTTAAACTATTATAAATAGAAAATATAAATAATTCCAGGTGCTTTCTATGCTAATTATACCTAAATAAAGCTGCATCTTCTAGTGTTATTGGTGCCAGTGTTTCTGCATAAACTCTGTTCTCAGGGGCTTATAAATTGGCCATAAAACTATAAAGATATAATATATACATATATGTATATGTACACACTATGTACAATCATATACTATGATTCAATTTTAGGGTTTAATGTAATCTTTATGTAGCTGACTTTTGGATGTGCTTTGAAAATGTAGAGCATCAAATGTAGTACAAAAGAGCTCATTCCAGACATGATACAGTAGGGATAATGCTGTGGGCAAAAGTGAAATCACTAGTTCCAGTGCTTGAAAATAGGTGTTTTTACTTGAAATATTTGATACTGAAGGGTGCAGGAAAAGTGTGTTGGAATATGTTTGTCTACCTCAAGGATGATGGTTCTGTGTTGATAAGAGGCAGAAAGAGTTGTTGGAGCTGGCAGCTGTGCTGTCCAGTGTGTCAGTCTGGGTGCTGGCAGTGATGCTGCGACTGACAGGTGCTCAGACTGTGTCCCTGTGCTGTCCCAGCAGGGAATCAAACCAGGGGCTGTTCACCCTTCCCCCTGTTCCCTGGGCTGGCACCTCCCTGCTGCAGGCAGGTCAGAGGTGCCTGCACTGTTGCTCTTATGTTTTTGGCTATCTGGAGGACTGCACTTTCCAAAGTTACTAACCTAGCACTTTTCACAGGCACTAGCTTATCTCAAAACCTATAGTGCTTTTTAATGAAGAATTTTCCTTTTAAATGTTTAACTAACAGAAAAATAAGCCTGAAGCCATACTAAAAAAATACATTTAAATACTCAAAGTGGTTCTTAATGTATGTGAGTGATTAGCTTGTGCAGACTTGAAACCTGAATGGAAACTGCTTGAGCAGAGCTGTGTGACAACAGGAGCTCTGTTGTAGTAATGTTCCTGCCTGTTGCCAGGGCCAGGGCTGGGGCACATGAGCAAAGCCTGGCTTGGCTTCCCGTGCTGCTGAACATTTGGGCTCGTTGCATTGGACTTATAGAGTAAACAAACAACAGGGGAAAAAAATAAGCCACCAACAAAACCAAACAAGTCCAAATCTATAACAGAATCAGAGATGAAAGTTACAATTACTAAGCAACTTACTTGTTTTTGACTTAAAAGTCTGAGAGATTGAAGGAAGAGCAGCTTTCATTTTGCACACAACAGGTGTGCAGAACTTGCAGAGCTGCTCGTGCTGTAAGCAATCAGTGATCCAGGCTGCCCTGTAATGTTTTGGAAGTGTGCTTATCTCAGCAGCCTCTGCACTACAGAGGATGCATGGGATTTATGCCTCCCCTGTTCTGGTGTCAACAGGTAGGAGGCTGATATTTTCCTGATGCTAGGGACTAGTTAAAAAGAATTTAGCAAAGAACAGTGGGAATTTATAACAAGTCATATGAACAGATTAAAGAAGCAAATGTGATCAAGCTTAAGTTTACTGTAGCAGAAAATTACAATGACAATACATTGACACACTGTGAAAAAGCTCAATTCTATTCTAAAAGGGAAAAAACCCAAACAGCCACAAGTTCAAGAGGGGGAATGTGCACTATTGCATTGGGATTATAATTCATTCTGTTTCCCTCTGTTAGCTTTCTTCTTTCCAGCTCCAATTCAAGGCAGTGAGTTGGATTTTCATCTTCTATTCACAGTAAAAAAACATTAAAAACTTTCTATGTGTAATTATGGAAAGCATGAGGCACTTAGAGGTGAATGCCTTTGAAGGATTTAGAAGTGGTATTGCAAATAGCAACAGCAACTGAATGCAACAAGGAGAAACCTGTGGCATTGTCCCTCTATCAAGAGATAGTCAGAAAGGCTGAAGATGAGAAAGAGCTCAGAGATGTTGAGAAGAGTAACAGAAAAAAGAGGAAGTGACTGAAGAGGAGGGAAAAGCTGAAGAAAAGAAACACAAGTAGCCAAAGGTAAGGGAGTGGATGTCTGGCACAGCATATTGCTGTAGGAGGAATACAAAAGGTTAAAAGATGTTAAGGAAAAGAAAGTAGCCAAAGAAATGGAAAGGTGTCTGAAGTGACTGGGGGGCACTGAATGAGGGAGTATTTTGAATAACTGTTCAGCTCAAAACAAAAGGACAAAGGCCAGAAGAAAAAAAATGTAAAAATCCAGTAACCAAGGTTACCCAGACATAATTTTAACTATGCAAAATGTATATCAAATTTGTAATTTCATTTATGAGGTGTTTCACTAGCTGTACCCTTTCACTAACTTTTAAAACCAAGGACTAAACTGCTTAATGTGTTTTCCTAGTGATGTCACTTTGACATGAAAAATGCTACAGGGGCAGAATGTTAAGGATCCATGTCATCAACCCTTTGGTACAGGCAGTCTCCTAATGACAGGTGGTGCTCATAATGTTGCATTTGCCACACAAGATTGTGCTGATGCTGCAGCAATGTAGAACTGTGTGTATGTGCCTGCTTTCATTCTAGGCATGGTGAACTCTCTTTTGCAGCCTGAAGCTTGGCACATGACTCCAAAACCTGGGAACCATGCAAGTTGTGTACTGTACACTATGTATTGTTCTCTAATGTGGAAATTGTACAATGGAAACAGCAATAAAAATACTCTGAAAAATCAAAACTAATATCACACTTGTAATGATTCTGTTATATTGACATCAGCTGTTGTAAAAATTGTAGAAACCTTTGTTATTGTTTTCCAAATCCAGTCACCATCCTTAGGGAAACATCCATATCTGCCTGTAGGGACAAAGCAAATATATATCCTTGTGTGAGAGTTCAGAGTGGACAGAGTGCACCTGAGGGTGACAGCCAGTGCTGTGCTGTGTGTGCTGCTAATGAGCTTCACTGCACTTGTGTGTGTGTCTGCCCTTCTCTTCACACACACACCCCATGGCATGAGGGCGGGGGTACTACAGCAAAGTGACAGCTTGCAGCCATTGATGCTACAAGAAGTGGCTTTTGTGCACATCAGCCTGAGTGCCAGGTTAGCCCAAGTCACTGTTTCTCAGGTAAGCTCACACAGTCTTTATTGCCACTGGCATTGTTTCTCCAAAGGCCACCACAAAAGCTGGGTTGCAAGTTCAGTTCCAGGGTTAAACTGGTGTATTTAAGTTAAATGAAGCATAAGCAAACCTGCATTCTGTAGGAAAGACTTCTGTAGACTTTAAAACCTGTGCAGTAAGTCAAAGTTCCACACATCAAAAGTGTAAGAAATTTTCCTGCTGATAACTCACCGCTTTCTTAAACTGCCTTTCAAAGTGCAGAGAGCTGATTAAAGGGCAAGGGTATGTCAGCTGGGTAATCACCCAAAATGTTCTTTTAGCATTACTTAACCACTTCTGTTATTTTCTAAGATTTAACAAAAGCACCTAGGAAATAATGGTTAAATGCATCAGAAAAACTTTTCTATTTTTGTACTCAAAAGACTTTGTGGTGAACAACTTTCACAGTAAGCTTTATGATCTTGCACACCAGCTTTTTTTTTTAATCTAGAGCATCACCTTTTATTCTTTTGTGCCTTTCATTTCTCCAATGTATTTTAATGTAATATTTAACAGAATGTAATAACATCCTCCTGTTCAGCATAGCTCATTCCTCACTGTCACTGCTGTAAAGGCTAACTACTCTTTTCTTAAGGTGTGTTGTATATAAAACCCAAGATATTTGACTGCTAATTGTCTCTGAGAATTTGAGACTATTGATTGACATGGGGTGAACACAAGTATTGTTTAGCTCACTTGCTTGTAGGCATATGAAAATCATATTGTCTTCAATGAGCTGCTTGCACACCCTGATGAAGCAGGCTCAGCACAACACAAAGCCCTCAGTTCTTGTGATGTGGTACAGCCATCTGCTGATGGCTCCTCTCCAGTCATTTCTGATTCATTCTCTGAATGTTTCTCAACTTCCAGTTTCTAATCCAGTCATATCAGTCCCACTGTTCTGTTATGGTAGGGAAATCACATCTAGATGAATTCACAGCATAACCAGTGTTGTTGTTGTTTAAAACTTGTTGACACACTGACAGCAAGAGATTTAGCCTTGTTCCAGTTTTGAAATTGGTGTGTTAGCTGGACCTCTGCTGGTGAGAAAGAAGGCAGTAGGAGCAAGTTCCTAAGAGAAGGAGCAATCTTATATCTGAACCTGCAATGCACACAGATTTATCCAGTATAAAGTATTGACTCTGCTATCAGTCCCCATCAGTCCATTACCACTCCACAAAAGCTTCAGCTTCAATGAATGAAACCCCAGTGACCCACAATAAAAATGGCAACAAATGCACATGTAACAATAGCCTGTGTATAAGTTTCTTATGCAAATCCCATCATGAGCACAGACAAAAGTGGAGATAAGCTGGGGGCGTTCCAGAGATTTCATCATTATACCCACATGTTATTTAATAACTAAAAAAAAATGCACACCATAAATATACATTGTGTGTGATGTGAAATCACATCCTGTGCAAGATCATTTGTTCATTTTTGTAAACTGTAAATGCCATTTTATCAGTTCACACAAGTCATGTTTACTGGGGAAGAAAAGACACCCTGTGGAAGTTTTACCCAATACTTAGCTTCAACATAACACAAATGACTCATTTGTTTTAAACTTTCTCACTGAGGAATGCACTGTGATTATCATAAAATCCATAGTGTCATATCATCCCTAGAGAATTCTAAAGGCCAGCAAAAGCTTGTGCTTTATACCCCTTTGTCTAGTTTTTTTCAGTCTATTTTAAATGATTCAGGTGACAGGTTTTCCAATTTCCCCACAGCAAATGCTCCACAGTAACAAAGGCAGTAGACCAAGGATACAGCTGTGCTCAGGCTGGAGGAACTGCTCTGGCCCAGCACCTGAGCCAGCTCTGCCTAAGCTGCAGCCACACTTCTGGGTTTCCAGACTGGAAATCCAGAAATGTGGATCTGGACCAGTGACACTATAAAGACTGGAAGTTGCTACTCTTCCTGGCCTTTTTTTTTCTCCCCTCTCCTCACTCTGTCCTGCTGGAATAGCTGGGGTGGGCAGGGATCTCTGGAAAACATCAAGTCCAAGCCCCCTGTGAAAGCAGGGTCATGCAGAGCAGGATCTCATCCAGACAGCTCCTGAGTATCTCCAGAGGAGACTCCACAACCTCTCTGGGCAGCCTGTTCCAGTTTCAGCTGATTTACCTGCCTAGGGTTAGGGTTAGGGTTTCTTAAGCAGAAAGCCCCGAGCTCCAGGCACACTGCAGCTGCTTCTGCCCTCAAAAGAAAATTTTCCTCCTATTCAGATGGAACTCTTTGTGTCTTAGTTTGTGCCTGTTGCCCCTTATCCTGTCACTGAGCACCACTTGTTCCCGTTCTCTTGAAACCTGTTTTTCAGATATTTGTGGGCATTGATAAAATCCCCTCTCAATCTTGTAATTCTCTGGTTTCAACAGGCTCAACTCCCTCCACCTTTCCTCATAAGAGGTGCTTCCTCCACTAGAAAAAAAATACAGGCACTGATAAAATATCAAAGTTCTTGATCTCAGTAAGCTTTCACAGGACTACTTATGAGATCAATGAAAGTGTCCCAATGGCAGCGCATTTGGAACCAGATGGTCTTTAAGGTCCCTTCCAACCCAAACCATTCTTTGATTCTATGGTGTGATAAAGAAGTGGGTAGTTGCAGTGGGACAAGAATCAATAATAATATAAATCTCACACACTTAGGAACCACTAGCAAGAATTCCTTCTGAAGATGGGAGCAAGAACAAGACCCAGTAGACTGTTTCAATGGCAAAATGATTACGATCACACTGCAACTATATAAAAGAGAAATACAATATTAGGAGCAGGCACAAGCCTCTCGCAGTTGGGAACACACTGATGGTAAGGAAGAAGCCATGACGAGCGCTGTTGAGCCAGGAACAGGTGCGGCAGGGAGGCAGGGACCGAGGCGATGCTTGCCGGTCAGGGCCTCTGTCCCTCCGACGGGGCGCTGGGAGCACCTGCGCCCGGTCACCGCCACAGCCACCGGCGAGCGAGCACGGGAACAGCCGCGGCCCCGGCCTGGCGGAGGAACACCCGCGGCCGCCTCTCCCACCGCTTCCCCGGGCCTCAGCTCCGTCCCTGCTCCCGGGCCGAGTCCCTGTCTCTGTCTCCTCCCCGGCTGTCGCTGTCGCTGTCCCCTCCCCGGCCGCCGCGTCCCTGTTGCTGTCCCCGCCCCGCCCCCGGCCGTTGGAGGTTTGAAAGGCGCGCGCCCGCCCGCCCCGCCCCGCGCGCGCGCGCCACGGGGGCGGCGCCCTGCGCTCAGCCATGACAGCGGGAAGCCGCGGCCGGCCCCGGCAGCGCCCCGGAGCGCGGCTCTCGCCCGGGAGCGGCGGCCAGGGCGCTGTCATGCAGGACCCTGCCCCGGAATGCGCCGAGGAGAACCGGGCGGCGGCCTCGGCGGAGGGCGGCGGGGCCTTCTGCCTGCAGAGGGTGTTCGACATGGTGCAGCGCTCCTCGCAGCTGAGCGCGGCGCCCGCGGAGCCGCTGGCCGTGACGGTGGTGGCGGTGGAGCGGTACCTGGCGCAGGCGCCGCCCGCCGCCCCCCGCCAGTACTGGTACGACCTGACGCTGGCGGACGGCGCGGGCTGGTACCGCTGCCACCTCGCGCCGCGCCTCAACGGGCTGGTGCAGCGCGCGCGCCTGCGGCCGGGGACGCGCCTCCGCCTGACGCGCTGCTCGTTCCGCTACGACGAGAGGCGCCTGAACCGCGGCTTCTTCTGCCTGGAGGGGCTGGAGCGGGACGGGGGCACCGGCACCGCCGCGGGCACCCCGCCCGACGGGCACCGCCCGCACCAGCCCCTCCGCGGGGACAATAGGCACTACCTGCCGCTCTGGAACAACGAGGATCCCTATGGAGACGTGTGGGTACGGGACAGGCCCCCGGTGCAGGTGGATGTGGACGGTAAGCGCGGAGGAGGCGGCTGTAGGGGTGCGGCAAGGACGCCCTGAGGGAGGGGACGGTGCCGTGTGTGTGGGGCGGCGGAGCTGGGGAAGGGTCGGGAGCACAAGTCCCGAGAGGGAGCTGAGGCGGCCTTGTCGCTCTCTACAGTCACCTGACAGCAGGGTGTAGCCAGCTGGGCTCGGGCTCATTTCCCAGGCAACCAGCGGCAGTGCAAGGGCACATAGTCTTAAGCGAAAGCTTAGCTTGCACATAAGCAAGAGTTGTTCACAGAAAGGGTGATTAAACATTGGAACAGTCTGCCCGGGGAGGTGATGGAGTTACCGTCCCTAGAAGTGTTGAAGGCAAGACTGGATGTGGCACTTGTTGCCATGGCCTGTCTGACAGGGTGGTGTTTGGTCATAGGTTGGACTCGGTGATTTTAGGGGTGTTTTCCAACCTGATTGATTCTGTGATTGCTTGTGCAGCTGGGCTGAGCTTCCTGGTCTCCTCCAGCTGTGTTTGGCCTCACTAGGAATGTGCCACTTGTGTCACAGTTCACCTGCTCCTGTGGGAAAAACCTCTTCCCTGGGAAGATGGTGAGGCACAGGCACAGGTATCCCAGAGTTGTCAACCTGTGGATACTTCACCCCTGGAAGCGTTTAGGACCAGCTTGGATGGGGCTCTGAGCAACCTGGTGTGAGCTGCGTGTCCCTCCCATGGCAGAGTATTGGATCGAGCTGACCCCTTTGAACCCAACCCCTTCTGTGATTCTTTGTTGCTTTGAGAGAGTTTTTTAAACTCTACAAACATTGACTGAAGAGATGTAGCTGTGGTGTTTGTGCCCAGTCTCCTGAGGTGCCAAAAACACTGGATGCAGTGGTAGTCTTGTGTCTGGTCTGTGGGGCAGGATGCTCACGCTTAGAAGCTGCCACCCAACTGACAACTCTTCTGTGTCATTTAAAATGTGTCTCAATTAAAAAGAAGAGCAAAACTATGCTGTGTACAGATAGTTCATAACAGAATTTTATTGGTGAATGATATCAGCAGATGAGCCTTGTTAAATGTTAGAAACATTAATAAAATACATGTAACCTCCTGCCTCTTTACTCCTGAAAACTTAGACGTTTGATCATGAATGCTCTTTTTTGGTTTTTTCTTTTCCCCTCCCCTTAACCTTAGTCTCCAAACTGACTAATCTTGGTCATCTGGAAATGACATGGAGAAGCAGAGTGCATTTCCATCCACTTCTTGTGAGAATCCTGCACAAATCTAGACTAAAGTACTATGGAAAACCAGAGAAAAAAATGGATATGCCTTATCAGGTAAAGAGGGATAAATGCATAGGTTAACACTCAGATTTCTGTAGGATATTTGAAAATAATTTTTCCTATATAGTAAGCACATAAAGTTATTTTATAGCTATTTTATATGGAAAATGCTGCCTTTACAAAAATGTTGAGCTCTCTAGAGCTGAGTTTTCAAATGCTGAGTTTTATGATCATATATTTACAAACTTTAGTGGATGAATTTCAGTTACTATAGTTCATTTGAGCTTTTTGTGAAGAAAAGGATACTTTGAGGTGTTAGTAGTTTAACAGCCTAAACATTTCTGGTCTCTGTGCTTTGAAAATTGGACTTAGTATATCCTGTCAAAAAAAAAAGCACTATATTTAAATTATTTCTAGGCCCTGATTCTGTCATCTGTTGACTTTCAGATAGATTATTTTACTGTAAAATTCTTAATGATTTTTCTAATACATTTAACTTGTGATATTTTTGTGTTGAACTTCTTGGAAAAGGAGACTGGAGGTGTGGTGGGTTAATTTAAAAATCTTTTTTAACTGCTTAGTTATCTGCTCCGTTTCAGATTCAGCATTTGCCCAGGTTAAAAATTGGGAATTTTTTCCACTCTTAGTATTCAGTACAAGTTCTGGAACATCTTCTGTATCCATTTCTAACAAGAGAACTCATTTATGAGTCAAGTACTCGTGCATTATCCAAAATAAATACCTAGCAGAATGATAATAAATGTGATGACTGTAGATTGTCTCTTTTTTTCTTCAGGCTTACTTTGAAGTTGCTGATGGCTCAGGCATGATGTCAATGGTTTTGTGGAATTCTCTGTGTCCTGAATGGTATCACAGCATGAAGGTTGGCACAGTGCTGCTCCTTGCCAAGTATGCCATCAAATCCAGTTACCCGTTTAAAACACACCCCACCCCAGGGGATTCACAGATGAAGAGATTTGCTACAATTGGTTAAGTATTGCAGAAACCCATTTTGAGTCTATAAAATACAGTTGTGCAAAGTAGTTCTCCATAGAAATAAAATAGAAAGTGATCCATTGCTGAGACTAATCGATAAGGTATAAATCCTTAATTAGTACTTCTGAAAGGTGTCTGAGCTTCCAGGTTCTTGCTCTTCCTTGTTTATATTGAATCATGTCTACACAGTTTGCTGCCAAATTTAGTTAAACCCTTTACTTAAAAAATAAAAAAGAATCTCTGATATCAGGAGCAGAGATTATAAGGATAGGCCTCTAGTAATGATTTTTATCTGATTCTACTTCCTGCTTAACACACATATCACTTGTACACTGCACACATCTTTTTCCAGGTCATTGAAGGACATTATCACTTCATCTGACTTTAGATTTTATACTGTCAAGGCCCAGAGTATCTGCACAGCTCCACAGAATAAAAAGTTACACTGATGACTTCTGTGTGCTGAAAGAGCATCACTGTGGGAGTGTGCATGAAGAATATTCCTTGGCTATAAAAAAGCATTGTCTTACTTGCCAGTTGTTTAGTGTGGCAGATACTCTTTGAGCTATGCTACAAAAATACAAGTCCTGCAATATAACAGTAATGGCCTTTTCAAACTGGATTTGATCAACTTTGGGGTTGTTTTCTCTCTTCCTTCACTCTGTATGAGCTCTTTCCCATTTTGTGCTTGTATACTCAGAACAAAATGACAGCCAGCATTCAGGAAATTCAAGTAACTTCTTGGAACAATATGCATGTTGGTGAAGGGTGATGTATGTATCACTTATTGACAATGACAGTTTCCTAATGGAGTCAGGAAACAGTGCATGAAAAGAAGCTACAAAAAGTTAGCTACAGTGCACAAAAAGAAGCAATGTTTTCACTGCCAGAAGCAATATCTTCCCTGACTGATAAATATTTGCATTTAAACCAGATTTCAGTGTCTGAAGTATTTTTGATGGCTTGGCAGGAGATAGAAATGTTTAGCTAGGAATGGAAGTTTGTGAGGGAAGGTGATGACAACTACAAGCCAACCCTGAAAACAATTATGATTGCCACAAACCTTTCTATGCAAAGAAGACAGAGTAAAATATGCCATCTGAGGTGACTTTCTCTATGTGCAAATATCTGCATTTTCATGCATTTCTGCACTTCTGATTTCTTACAAGAATCTTTGGGGTAGGAATGGTAACAAAGAGATCAAAATGGCCAATTCAGCAACTGGGCTGTAAAGGGTAATTGCTCTGTGATGGAAGAACTAGAAGTCATTCCATTGGAGAGCACCATGGTGCACAGATAAACTGCAGAAACTGTAAATCTTTGGTTCATAGAAAAGTATGTACAGAATCTCAGTTCTTTGCACAAAGGTGAGAATTTTGTGTTAATATGAGTTCACATATTCCCATGATGCATGGATGGAGGGTATGACCATATTCATATAAGAACAGTCACAAGAAAACAGAATATCCAGAAAAAATTCTAGAGCATATGTAAGATGGACTTTTTGCAACTTCCATTGCATGAGGTTTTTTTTCTTTTTTTTTGTTCAGATGAAGTGAAATTATTACCTCACTAAATACCTCTGTGTATGCCCAATGTGGGGCAATATTTCAGGTTTCAATTACACTAAATCACAAAAGTAACAATTACTTTTTCCTTCATTTATTTTAAATTTGTAATGCCATCAAATCCCAACTTTCCAGTGTGTCCTGAGAACCACACACCTGTGAATATTGTACAGTGTATCTGGAGAATTATCAATTCGCCAGTGTTAAAAGGTTTCCAGATGGAGAGTTCTGCAAGGTGCTGTGCTTCAGGCACATCCCTCAACTGCTGTGCAGGGAGCTCTGCATTGCTGGCCCCTGTTTGCAGCTGCAGCATTGTGGGACTTGCTGAGAGGTGCCATTTCACAGCCTAAAACCTTTGGAACTTAGTACCAATGCCTTGAATTGCACTGCCAGGCAGTGTGCTTATTTCAGATTCACGCAGCAGTGGATTTGTGTGGCACTGATGACAGCCTTTGTGTAATCCTGACCTGAGTGTATGACTTTCATTTAATCTCAAAATAATGAAACAATTGAGAGATGGTTTTGATGCATGGGAAAGTTTTGTTTCAGGAATTTTCGTGGCAATGCTGTCCTAAACAACCATATGCAAAACCACCACAGTTCTCTGAATGCATTTCTAGAAAGCAGAAGCCTAGAGAGCATTCCTAAGTAGAGGCTCTGACTTGAAGTAGAACACCTTCCAAATGTTGCACTGTCAGGGTGAGGCACCAGATATGGTTACATAAACAGTTGTATGTGTTATTTATATCTACTTAATTTCTTCCCTGGGTGCATTTTTTGAATAATCCCTTACTCAAACCCAAGAACCTGATCAGAATCTGTCTTTTATATACCAGCAAGATTTGTCCTGTTATGAGACTACAAAGTACTGCCTTGTATATTCTAGAAGCTGAAGCCACTATTCCTGTATTTTTTAATCTGGTTGAGGAACACCTTGCTTGCCCCAGTGCTCCACCATGTTTGTAATTTAGCATCAAAACAGTCTGAGAAATAAAATGTTCAAGTGCTATAGAATAGGCATGGGAAGACATGGTGTTTTCCTCTATGGCCAAGGTGTATTTCTGTCCTATTGAACTGGCATCAAATATGGAAATTCTCATGCACCAGTTCTGTTTTACTTCATTGTCTGCACATCAGTTTCAGACCTCACTGGCATTTGACAGCAAAGCTAGTGTAAAAAGTACTTTGTGTCTAATCAGAATGGTTGGATTAGTTCCTGTTAAAATACTGCCTGGATTGTACCAGTTGGCTCTCGTAGGCAGTTGGAGAGTTTAACATTACTCACATGATAAAATTGCTTTGTTGTACCTGAATTCTTATTTTATTTTGATGAAAACCTGAACTCAGAGAAATTGATGAATGATTTCACAAAGTCAGAATATTTAAGAAACTTTACCCCGGTTTCTTTATAGGTTGTTGATACCTTTGTTATATCATTATTATAACAATGATGATGATGATAATTTGTATTTATGCCATAAATATTACTTTTTTTTCTTTGTCAGAAATTTGCCTCAATGTTCGGGATCCTCCGACTGAAATAAGTATTATTCCAGAAGAAATGGTTAAGCCAGAGTGGGGATTACCTGAAGTTAAATATAGGTTTATCACAAGGTAAATAGAATTTTGTTGGCTATCAAGCTGGAATTTAAATTACACTACCTTACAGTGAATGTTAATTGGAAATGCTTTTTGCAGAGGTTCTGAGAAAGCTTACCCAGCTTTCTTCTATTTTGCTTTTAGGTCAGAGCTGGATGACTTACCGCACAATCATTCCTGTGATGTTATTGGTCTTGTGACATTTGTAGGAAGGGCTGAGCGAGCCAGAAAAAGAGGTTTTTCTATAAATATGACTTTCAGAACTTCTCAAATAGTTTCTAAATTTCTAAGTAAATGCTTATACATTTTTCTTAATATTTGTTTATCTAGAACACAGTGAAGACTTCTGGCTGTATCGTTGGGCACATGCCATCGATGGGACCTCAGAACAACCGTTCATACTGGAATTATTTGCAACTTCTCAGCCAGATGTGTTTGAGCATATTCATCCAAGTATTCATCTCTCTATAACACTAATAATTATTCTTAATGTTTTTCTAGTTCATTGTGAATTTCTAATTCTGAGATTAGTTGCCACTGAATAAAAAATGCCACAATTTATCTCATCTCCTCAAGCAGAAGATAGTGGATCAGAAATTAAAATTTAAGAATAAAAAATAGCTTAAATATTTGAAACCCTTACAAATTGCAGTCTGTCAGTTAGCATAAACAGTTAGATGGGCTGCTCTGATCTCCTTCATTTCAGATGTTTCTGTGAAGAAGAACCTAGGCAACATCTCTTGCATCAGAGGCAATTAAAGGCAGCAGCTGGTCAAATCTCTTATTCCTCTTGACCTGCAAATATCTGCTTTTTTTACAGACAGGAATAATTTAAGAGGATTGAATGAAGAGAGAGGTGAAAGTGGAAAAACTTCATTTCTTTGGAACAGTGTTTTTTGCCCAAACAGCAATCATCACCCAGCTGTGTTAGTTATCACACATGAGCTAAGACTAATAAATTTTAAACTAGGGAATCCTTAATGAAGGATTTTAAAAGAGCTTTAAATATTTCTTCTTGCCTTCTTTCTCTTCTCCTCCAAGCACTCATTCTTTTTTTAACACTGGTTGGTGTTGATATGCATATTTTTATCATTTGATGCAGCACCAGCTGCACAATCCTGCTTAGATTATGGCTGCATTCATCTTGAGTGTTCTGGGGAAGTGGGAAGGAATGACATTCCAGTGTTTAACTGAGATACTAACCAAAGAGTAAGTTTGAGCTCTGTTTAGAAGTTTTGCAGTGGCATGCCATAATTTCTCATGATTTTATACTTTTTATCCTTTAGAAACACAGCTATCTAATACCAATATTTATACTATTTGTTTCAATAATATCCTACCTGATGAAGTATCTCATGTTTCAGTTGTAATATCTGTGCTGAAATTAAATTCAAGATTTAATTACATGTCCATATGGTAATTTATAATGGAGACTCAAAACCTTTGTGAAACATTTGAAGGGTCAAGAACTAAATTGCCTTGTTTAGAGGACTTAATAAAATCAATCCAGTGTGTGTCAATCTTGCTATTCTAAAATCAATGAACTGTCAGGAAAAAAAAATGAAGTGTTTTTTTCTCCAGTGACATACTTGGTGTGCACACAGATGAGAGTGATGACTGAGAATCCTTCCAGGACAGTTTACCTTACAACTTCAAATGAAAGTCAAATATTCATTAAAGGTAACTTAAACTACTTCTAGTTTGATGTAGTTCTCATGTTGTTTCTTTGGAAAGGGTATTTTCATTTTACAGCACAATCAATCAGTACTGACTATGATGTAATAAGGAAACATCACTGCAGAAGACAAGAAGGCGAATGGCATTTTTGTAAGACATTAAAATGGATTTATCTCTAAAAAGTATTTCTAGGTTAAGACACATGTTTACTAATTCTTTCAAGCTGTTAATATTTTGATAGGGTAGCAATTGTGGTTACCACTTACTTAAAATATTAAAAAACACTTGCAGCTTTCCTATTCTAGGAGCTTTTTTGCTAGTTGTTTTGGTTTTTTCTGTTATTTAACGTTTGACATTCAGTGTCAAATGCAAGTGTAGTCAAGGAATTCAAGGTACTCATTTGTGAAACACTCTTGACAAAAGACATCTTTTGTATTCTCAAGATTTTCTTAATTTGCTTTTTCTAGGTAGTGTTCAGGGGAGTTTCAAAATGAGAACAAATGTCAGTTGCCTGCTTTGGTTTTGATATCTGATTATTTTGTCTTAAAAGGGTGGCACAAGGGCCAGCCATACACCAAGGATGCCAAAGTGAAAAACTTCATTCAGTGGATGGAATCTCAAAGTGAAGCTGATCAAATAAAGAAAACTGTCATCGGTGGCTATTACCCTTTTCCACGACCTCCTGATAGCTTTTTGAAATATTGTAAAAACAATGAAGGTATCACATATTAAATATCTTTAGATTTGTGGCCTTTCCAGTCAGTCTTACTCCAAGAAAACTTCCTTTTGTGACTAAATGTTTCATAGGCTAAATCCTCACCTCACAGAAAATATTGCACTGCTAGCTGCAGGAGAATTGTAGAAGCTGAGCTGAGCTACACATATACCCAGAAGTTTTACTCTGAATATTCTGCTACATCAAAATTAAAAATAGTTATTCTGAAGGCTACATTGAACTGGAAATTTCACCTGAAACAGAAATTGTGGTGGCTGACAATGCATACTAACAGATGCTTATGCACAAAAAAGATTTATCGTTTTAATTTTTTTCCATGTGATGTGGATAACTAAAAAGTTTAGAATTCTTTAAAAGCATAAGTTTAAATCAATTTAATATTTAGTAAATCTTCTCTTTAGTCTTGTGTTCAGAGATTCTGGTATTATATGACTCTAAAACTTGATTGTGGAAATTATTTTTTTTTGCAGTTGAATCAGTTTTGAAACCCATAGGTGAAATAGGGAAAGAGATTGAAGACCTGCACTACAGAGAACACAAGCGAATTGCTGTTCAGGGCATAATCAGTGCCATAAGATACATCAGCTGTAGCAGTGCAGCTGAAGAAGCCCCAGGAGGGGACCTGGTCCAGGTATGGGGTGTGACAGATAATGCCAAAGCAGCTGTGATTGTCATTAGAATGGAGAATTTTGCATATGAGTTCAGAATCTCATTACATTGTCTCTTAATCTGATTTTTGAGAGCAATATTTTAAAAAGTGATGATTCAGTGCTTCTCTGAATGTGTTTTGGCAGTCCTCTGTAAAACTTCTATCTGTTTCAAAGTTACTAGTTTGACTGATCACCTCGTGTAAATTGGAGTGTGGGAGAGGCAACTGCTGCAACATGCTCACTTGTCACCTTCTAGACAGAATTTACCTTATTAATATGATTAGAATATCATTTCTGCTAGATGTAAGGTGACTGTCTGAAATTTGCAAGTTTTTGAGTTGGAAGAAGTAGCTTTAAGTGCATTGAAATTCTTAAACAATTAACTGTTGTTGCAGAAAGATGCCTCTCAGTCTCTTGGAAGTTCTTCTGTGTCCAAAGAAGACTCTGTTGACAAGGGAAAACATGAAGGAGTTCAGTCTTTTCTGGGGCCACCCTGCACTCCTGGGGAGCATCAGCACCAAGCTCCGCTGTCAAAAAGGAGTTCAGGCAAGAGAAGGACACCACGCAGATTCAGAAGAGATGCAGAACAGTAAGATCTCTTCATTAATATGTGGTGGATCTTCTAAAAACTGCTTTCAGAAATTAAGCCAGAGCCCAGGCTGTAGAAAATAATAAGAGAGCTTTAAAAGCATATATAGTTTAATCTTTGAAATGTAATTATGTACTTTTCCTGGCATCAGGTGATGGCAGTTACACTATTCATGCTAATGAAGGATTAATTAAAGTAGGTTTGTGGTGCTCTCTTCTGATTAATTTTTATACTGTTTTCTTATTAAGCTCACAGATTTGAGATAAAAGTAGTTAATACTTGAACCAAATGTAGTTTAGTGACATAGCTGTGGAACAAACAACAGTTACAGTGATGTGAGGAAGTCAGACATCTTGGCTGAAAATGCAGAATCAGGTATACCTGTTCCTTCATTTCAAACACACCTTATTTTTGATTTCTGGGCAATGGGGTAGTGCATGTAGCTGTAACTTGCTGTCAGAAAGGAAAGTAGATAGTGGTCATGTGCTAACCTAAGGGCTCAAAATAACTTTTAATTTGTTTGATACAGCTGTGTTAAATTCTGGAGTAAAGTAACTGCTTGTATAAGACTGCTGTTTGTTGCAACACTCGTGTAAAATCTAGTACAGCCATACTCACTACTGGAGCCTGGTGTACACTTTGACAGATGGAAAGTTTCAAAAGTCAGGCCAGTCACATCTGGATTTTTTGCAGTGGATTTCTCATACTATAAAGGGTATATTTTTCTTCTTTACTTTTCACATTCATAAGTCATAATGTGTGAAGAGAGTGGATATTTAGTATATTTTGAGGGGAAATGAAATAATATAATTAGCATTGAATGAACATTTAGTATTATGAAAACCTTGGTAAATAGAAGTTCCGTCTTGGCAGTGTTATAGCAAATTTAGTGGATTCTTTTCCATATGAAAACTTCCAGCGTTTGAGTGTCTTAGTTTAGTTCTGCCTGAAAGAAAAACATCAAAGTTCTTTGCTTTGTGAATTTCCATTTAAATAGATACTGAACAGTAATGGTGAATTTCCTACTTTAAGGGGAGGTACATCTGTTACTCCTGTATCATCTCACCCCTATTTTACACGGACTGTAAGAAGAAAACTTGGGTAAGTCATGTGAAATTAATTGTGTTGAATAATTGCAATAATCAAACAAAAATACTCCAAGTAAAAGTTTTACAGATCAGGAGTCTCTAAGGATGCAAATTGAAAGAACAGATCAGGTAGAGTTTCATGTTTTCTATTCACTCATCTGCACTCACTCTAAATATATCTGAAACATAATTTTGGGCATGTTATTAAAAATCTTCTATTGCTACTACTTCTGCTAAGGGAATATATAATAACAGAGGTTCATCATGGTAATGAATGGATTTTCTGGTGGTGGCTGAGCTGTGCGTTTTTCTTGATGCTGCAGAGGTGTAAGTATAGTTGTCCCTGGGAAGCCACTCCCCTGCTCCTTTCACTCCCCAGCATTCAGGTGTTACATAACTCAGCTTGGATCCAGAGGAGGTGGGGTTTTTTTGAAGTCCACATAGGAGTTTCAAACCCAGAGCCCTGTCAAGTCTGGAACCTACTGAAATAATTACAAAAGTGAAATTATTAAGAAAACTGAGTGAATGCTTTTATTTGTTAACCAGGGGCTAGAATCTGCTTTCCTATGAGCATTTTAAGGGCCATAAATTCTTGTCACTTGTTCCAGGCAGAACATGAGCAACTTGAATGTTTGAACTCCTTGGTGTCAGTAATTTAGGATGTTTGCGTATTTTGGCAGTGATCTGGATTTAGGTCATGACTACAGATATGGCTCATTGCCTTTTTGGTTTACTTTTAGCATCTCTTCCTTTTCCCTTTCTTCCTTTCCTAAACCCAAGAATTACAGTGCTAGGAATAGGGCAACAAAGTTTTTGACCATTCTGCAGTGTTGCTCCCCTACCAGCATGCCTGTTTTCTTGAAACACATTTACTGGAAGCTAATTTGCAACAGCTTTTTCTCTGGGATAAATAAGGCTCTTTTGAACCCATGTGTTGTTTCCTGGTCCTTTTGGTAGAAACTGCATTTTCTAGGAGAAGTTATTACCTAACTTTGCAGCTGATTCATTAAAAACATCACCTGGCTTTAGGTTCTGCAGGTGGTGCAGGACTTTGCAGGGACTTGTGGTACAAATCCATACGAAAATCAGGAGATTTTCCTTGACTGTAAGGAATCTTGTTTTCTTTTGCTTGCTGAGAAATGTTCCTCTTTTTCCAGGGTGGGGGGAGGATGGGAAGAATGTCTTCTCCCCATTTCTTATAGGTGAAGCCAGAAGTTAAGGCATGTTTACTTTGTTCTCTGCTTTTCTCAATCTGCTACTCTCCTCGCTACCTGTGTGTCCACTCTATGCCTTTAGTGCTAGAACCTCAGCTAAAGGAGGAGAAAGGCTGTGTTGGATTATGGAAAGCTGTTTCACTCTATATAATTAAAAGGTAACTCGTGTATTTCTGTAACTACCTATAGAATTGTGCTGAATTCTCCAAATTGCCAAAAAAAATAGAAAGTTAGCTGACATACTTTAAAATTGCATTGATTTCTGTTCCTTAGATATAGAAGAATGTCAGCTCTCACTGAAATACTTTAATATATTGATGAAATAACAATAGTAGTTTTAACAAACTTCACATATTTCAGAGAAAATTCTGAGTTGGGCCCACAAGTATCATTGAATCCAATAGTAGAGTTATATTTCAAAGTACATACTCTAACTTAAACTATTCAGCATCAAGTGTTTTGTATGTTATTTTCAGCATGCAGTTTCATGTCTGGGTTTTTAAGCAGTAAGAGCTTGAGTTTTTTTATTGACAGCTACAGTTCCTGCATTTCTGAGGTAACTTACTTGATTTTTAAGAGTTTCAGAAACAAAGCAAATGGGTAATTTAGTGTTATTGTTCATTTTTATATCCTTGCTAGTAAAGATCTTCCACATAATGGTACTTCTAAGAATTTAATGTACTCCAAAGTAATTTAATTTATAGAGAATGAAGTGATGGTGAATGAGGAAAGATCAGGAATTTCAGACAGGATTATTTGTATGTGGAAGTGAAAAAAGCTCAGTAGTTTTCTTAGAATTTTAATCTTTGTAAATTTAGTGTGTTGCCATAGAATTGCTGCACTACATGCTCCCTCTCCATACTGCATGAAGTAAACTTGTTTGCATGCTTCTGTCCTTGTAGTTTCACTTCTGTATTTTTTGTCACGTAGACCCTTTTATATTTTTTCCTTCCTGTGGATGTGACAGCAAGGGAATGGGGACTCTGTAATTTAGGGAAATTCATCTTGAGGTTTGTATGACCGAAAGTTTCACACCATGTGATGTTTCCTTCGCAACTCTTTTTCACATAAATCAGAACTTGTCAGGGAAAAATTAGTAGATACTAAAAATCAATTTGTGTAGACTTACCAAGTTCTCATAGAAGGCTTTTTGGTCTCTATGTTACTTGCTGTGGTAGATGTGTTTATCACAATGGTGTCAGACCAGTTCATTTCAAGCCAGTCTATAAAAAAGTTTTACCAGTTTTATCAGTGAGTGAGATGTTTTCTTGTATTGCTTTGAGGCACTTTACTTCCTTGCATTGTTTGGGCATAGCTGTGAGTCATAAGTTTTGGGTTTTTTTTAATTTCATTTATCACATTTAGTCTCAGTGCTTGGGAAATAGGTGTGAAGCATGGGACATGCTTACTTTCCCAATAGTTTCTGAAAATACTGATCTGCCATATATTTTGATTGATGTTATTTTTGATGACAATACTTTAAAATAAAATGACTGACAAATTGAGTATCAATGTATCTGAAAATAGTGAAGAAAGGATTTTTTAAGTGGACATCTGTGAAAAGGGGGGTCTGCAGAGTGCAGGCTGGAAACAGCAAATCTGGCAGGGCACAAGTTCTCCTAAAGCTGGCTTGGGTAAAATAGGCTGTGGGTGTTTTGGTGTACAACAGCAGGAGCACATTGCAGTAAGTGGGTTTGGGTGGCCTCAGGTGCATTGCAGACATGGTGGTTCACTCACAAAGAAGCACCTGGATGTATTAAAGACAAGTAGTTTCCCTTACAAGCCTTGCTCAAGTTAGGCTGTCCACGCCTCCAGCACAAAGCAGGCCTGGAGGAATAATGTGTTGGGCAGGTAGAAATTATCCCAGCTACAGATCTGTGAAAGAAGTGGGGAAAAATCATGACAAGTTTTCTTTGGATTTTCCTGAGGATCTGCTTGCTTTAAATCAGAGCCCATTCACTTCTAAATCTAGACAATTTTAAAAGAAAAGAACCCATGATGTCCACTTTCCACAATATCTACTTGTCAGCAGTAGGACTTGGTTTAATCCTCTGCTTTAATGAGGAGAGAGGTTGTTGTGTATCTAACTTGACATGTTGGTTTCTGAGCAAGCCTTTCTTAACACTGTGCTGGGGTTTCATTTTATGTTTGACAGGTCCAAATCTCAAAAGTGAAAATTAATTTTGTGGGCAGTAATTTCACAGGTTGTACTGCTTAAGTGAGGATTGTTTTGTGCCTAGATTTGGACATCACAAGGAGGTCACTTCAGAGGTGATAAATCCATGATGGGAGTGTATTTCTTAAAATATACTTTCATACTCAAAACCCATAGTGCATTTCCTTTTATCTTTTCACTAGATACTATTTTAGATGTTTTCCCTTTGTTAGGAAATATTGCCATGAAAATTTCAAGATACACCCTAGTATGAAATAGAAAAAATATTTTTAAAACCTGCAAATACTTATGAAATTTAATATCAATACAATATGCTGTAAATAGCATGTTCATCTTTGATTCCTTTTTTACTGTCTGTATCTTGCCATTATTATTAACTACTTTGATGGTCAGGAATTTTAATGGTGCCTTAACAAAGTCTTACCTGTTTCAGTTGTTTGTGATGCAAGATAATCAAGATAGTCCTTTCCCTAAGTTTTTTCAGACATCACAGTGGGTTTTATTCTAATAAGAGGAGAAAGAAGAAAGGAATACATGGGTCTAAGAGCTTATGTTTGCTTGCAGAGTGCCTCTTATGTTTTTCTCCTGCATAATATCCTAGGTAATTTATTGATAAAGAATAGTTTGTACCATTAATTCAAAACTTTATGATTAAAAAAAGGCTTAACAAATACCTAGTTTGCTTCATTGAACTGATCATTACAACTGGACAGTATGTCCACAGGAAAACAGAGATTTGTCATTTCTGTCGTTTTGGATTCTGGAGTGGTGGCATGGCTCCGTTCGTGCTGTGTTTCTGGGTGCTGGAGGGGATGGCAGGGCAGTGCAGCCGCATGCTGAGCGCGAGGTTTGCCATCGAGTCGCTGTCGGTCACCTGTCGGTCACCTGTGTTTGGCCGTGTCACACGTGGTGTTTCCGCCCGGTGCCGGTAGAGGGCAGCAGACACCGCTGCCAGTGTCGAACCCTTCCCGTCTGTTTCCCAAAGCCAGGAATCAGCCAGTCCTGAGCTCTGCTGAGCTGATTTACTGAGCACAAGTAAATTGTTTTTACTTGTTGTGTCCAGCTGCTGTGTACAACTGTCACAATAAGGAATCATTAATAAGGAATAATGATTCCTTATTAATTATTACCTTTTTTTAATCATAAAGTTTTGAATTAATGGTAAGAAACTTTTCTTTGCCAAGAAATTACCTAGGATATTATGCAGGAGAAAAACATAAGAGGCACTCTGCAAGCAAACATAAGCTCTTAGGCCCATGTATTCCTTTCTTCTTTCTCCTCTTATTAGAATAAAACCCACTGTGATGTCTGAAAAAACTTAGGGAAAGGACTATCTTGATTATCATTTATCACTGTCTGTCATTTATCATTTATTACAAGTCTGTCTTTTGCTGCATAGAGTTTGAGTTAATTAGGTTTAAGGTAAATAAATATATGTATGCATATACACACTATAATTTTCTTTTTATAGCTTAGATGAATATCAGCATGGACATTCTGTGCAAGATAAAAATGGACAGGCTGTGTCAGACAGTTTGCAGTGTTGCACAGGTATGTTGCTAATAGTTGTTATATTAACCTTAGGAGGCTTAAGACTACTTTTCTTCAGGTCCAAACCAGGCAACAAAGATATCCTTATGACCTTTGTTAAGACAGTTCCTCTGTACATCTGGTTTGCATCAGCCTCTGGGGAACCACTGTAGCAATGTATTATGAATGTCATTTTACTCAATGTTCCCTGCTGCCTTCTAAGGGATGGCTGAAAGGACAGCATTGGATTGTTTCCCATTATGGACAATAAATTCTCAGTCTATCTTTATAGAAGTTTTAAGTTAGGTTAGTATCTCAGAAGCAATTTATAGCATAAGACCTCACATTTTCTCATAGCTCTTTTAATTTCTGCCATGTGTTCGTAATTGAAATGTTCTGATGAAAATTGTTTCTTATTTAACAGAGGAGTGATACAATTATATAAGCAACTAAATGTTTTTCTGTGCTTATAATAGAGCAAGAAGGAGTCAATAATATAGCTGAAACTGAAGAGCCTGGGAGAACTTGTGGTTCCTGGCAGAGTGAGCTGTGGGCACAAGTGAAAGACAAGTTAATGAATTATTTTCATCACAGCAAAATTTTCCCAGAAAGTATCCCACGTAAATTTGATTATGTGCACAAAGACTTACTTATGCAACAGTACAACCTTCATGCAGCAGTGCACCAGCCAACAGAAGCCAGAACAGATAAAAACATCAATGAATTTAAAAGTGCTATTGGCCTTGGATATTATGAAGTGACAGTTCTGGGTAAGTAGCTTGCAGTGTAAAAAAGGTTAAGCAAGAGCAATATAAGTTCATCAGAAATTGAATGGATTTCTCTAAGGGAATCAATTGATTCTGAGTATTTCCTGAGGTTTGAAAAATTATTGACATTTTAGATTTTTGTTAGAGTCCCCATTTAGGGTAAATTTTATTCTCATTAAACATAGTTTTCAATGAAATGCCTGAATATCTTATTTGTAGGAACACTTTTTGTATAATTTCAGTTTTTGGCATAATCTTACGAGTGTTATTTGAGGAATGTGTGTAGTCCTTAAACTATTGGTTGTTTCAGTTAGGAATAGGTCCTGATGTAATCAGGCAAATTAATAAATTGCACTTGCCAGCTAACTTTCTGCTGGAGAGTTGTTTATCAGAAACAAATCTGTGTTCTTAAAAAGACAACTATAAATGCTTCTTTTCAACATTATTCTCATTGAGTTGATTTTTTCAATGCCTTCTTTCCATGGCAGAAAATGAAAAGCTGTATTTTAGCCATACTCATTAACTGCTCCATGCTGCTTCTGGTTAACATGAAGCACCAGTTGATTGTTTTTTATTTATTAAAATATAAATATGCAAGTTGATGTGTATCTGTTTGCTAGCTTTATTGGGGGTTATTAAGTTTGATTTTGTTTTCCCTTTAAAAAGGGACAGAAATTGCCTTGATTAACAGTGCTCATGTTAAGTTCCCGTAATTTAAAGATTTTCATTATTTGCTAAGGGACATTTGCAGAGAATATTTGAAGTCATTGGAATCCTGAGACTGACAATACAATATTGAAGATGAAAGTAACACTGTATTGCACACTTTACTGGTTATAAAGTTAATTTCTCTGCATTTGCAGATAAAGTTAAAAGGAGGATGAAATGGCTTCCAAGGTTTAATGTTTTCTGAACTATCAGCATTTTTAGCCTTAAACCATAGTATTTCATAACATCATATCAATTTGAATGTGCTTGTGCATAATTTTATGTAGAGACATATTTTTAGACATTAATTATTAACTAATGGACAAAAGATGTAAATAAAAATCAGTTCAGTGGTTTGTTTAAAAAAAAAGAGAAGTGGTGCACAAAGTTGCTGATGGGCTGAATATGAAGTTTTCTGCTGACATAAAATATTTTTCTTCAACAGGTATAAACCATGATATAGCAATAGATGTTGCTTTTCTTCCACTGTTTTGCCCTGACAATCCCCACTTGTTTCAACTGCAAGACATTCAGAATGATACATTATTTTCTTGTATGAGTTGTATCTCTGCATGCCAGCAGAAGGCCACCAGCAGTGGGAGGCTTGGTGACACGTTTCCTGTTTCAGGTGAGGCTGCCTTTCACTGATGTTACTCATTTATCATTTCTTGGTTTATCTGACAGTGCAAGAGTTAATCCTCTGTAGAAATCTCTGGTGTAGATCAGACAATGTTCACCTCTTCAGTGAGAGATGTGAATTCTATTTCACCACCTTTAGTAAATTGCTGTAATACTGAACTTTCAAGGCAGTTTTTGCTGGAGCTGTTCTTATCCTCTGAAAACAGTATTTTAATATCCAAACTACAAACTCATATCTAATTCTGATTCTGTCATTTCTAGTGATGGAATTTATGAATAAAATTTTTCACTGAAAGAAAGTTGAACATTATTGTATGGAGAACATTTTCAATTCTGTACACCTTTTTATTCTGGACAGAGTATACAGCAAATACCTTTTAAAACCACCTTTCTTAACTTCTAGATGAAATTGTAAAAGCAGCGAAGGAGCTCGATGGCAAACATGTTATCTGCATCTTGGACATGTGTCACTTGGGTGATGACAAGGTGGAAGTGTTTCTGAACAAAGTCTACAAGACAGTGGAACCAGGTGTGCTTGACCCAGTGTAACTTAATAACTTAATTTTCAAATGTATGTGGTTCAAAAGGAGGGAAATAAAATTGCTGTAACTTGAATGCACCCTCTATACATTGCACTTTTCTAGAACTAGTAGACACAAATATAAAATCATGATTCTTAGGGCAGTTGTAGTGGTCATCTGTGTAACTGGGGAGGACAATTGTTGCCTTTATTTTTCAGACTTGAAACAGATTAGACGATATCTTGCTCACTGATGTTCAAGAAGGATGAATAGGCAGTACAGTGAGCTGATCATTTGGCAGGATACCAAGGACTCAAAGTGATTGTCAGCTGCCTTTCTTGGCCTGTGCACAAACATACCAAGGAAATGTACATATCTGGGTGAGAACTGGGAAGAGAGGCAAGCTTCCCTAATATTTAAGGCAGTGTTTGCAAAAGAATTAACAGGCTGTGATAAGAATTTTGGCTGGAAATTAGAATAATTTTGAGGATTAGAATTTTGATGTTCTGTGGGGATCTTTGTTAGTGAAAGCTACCAGAGGCAGCCTAACTGCTCTTTAGGCTTGAAGCTTTCTGTGAAAGGGATTAAATACCATGGTGCCTTTAGTACCATGATCCAGGAAACCACTTCCAGTTCTTCTCACCTGAGCAAGGTCAGGTGCTCTTTTTATATGTCTGCTTTTGTACACAGAGTATTAGGTATTGAGTATAGCATCCAAACATTTTTGACATATTTTATTCATTAATACGAGTATTGAAATATTTTTTTAAAGAATTTTTTTATTGGAACTTGCTTTGAGCTTTGCAAGAGAAAGCTGCCTTTAAGAAGTGCTAATTATGGCAGGATATACAGTTTGCCACATCATTTCTAGGTGTGTTCTGAGAACATTAAGTTCAGCCAATATGAGAAGCTGCTACTTCCACAAAAGCAAAGGACTGGAAAATTCTGCCAACTTTTTGCCTGTACTGAGGAGCAACTGGCTCCTGCTGGTCCAGAATCAAGTAGCACATTTTTACCTCTGTTAAACAGTCTCAAATCACTTGAGGAACTGGATTCTTACAAAATTATTTTCAAGCAGGAGCTCTTTGCAATTTGACTACTTGTCCATTTGAAATGCTGCTTTCAATTCAATTCTTTGAGAAGAAAGAATTACGGAGACTTGCCAGGTAAATTGTATCATTATTGACCAAAGCCCACAGAGTTAATTTATAGGAACAGATAAATTCTTAGGTACATTTTAGCAGCCTGTTGGTAATTGGAGATTACCTCTTTCAAGTAGTAGTTGTCACTTGTCTGCCCTGGGGGCAGTGGACTTTGTCCTCCAGTACTTAAAGTCTGTACCCTATCTTCAGTTAATGGTAATTTGACAGAGAAATGTAATTGATTTTGTTACATACAAGTTCACAGACAACTTCAGATAAAAAATCATGAAATTATTAAACTATTGTGTCTTTCTAGTGTAGTTTACAGTTTAAAAATATATTAAGAAGAATAGTTTAACTTAAATTGCACTGTAACTAAAAGAAAATGAAATGTGACTGTATTGTATCTGTCTATTTAATATGAATCAGAAGTATTAGTTCTGGAGCAATGTTTGTTAAGTCATGCCTTTCAGAGTACCCACAGAGGGCAAAATGCAAAGATACCAACCCAAGAAGAGCAGGGTGTTGCTTGCAGTATTATTTGTGTCATTGTTCTGTTTATGGGTATGTGAAGGTGAGAGGCCATTGCTCTGGATTGAGTGACACAGTGCTTCATGTTCCAAACTGAGCCATGCTGACTGTGCCAGCCAATGTTTTTTATTTACATATACTTCAGATGGAAGTCTAATTTTAATGAAACTCTTCTTTATTAAGGCAATTTTAAAGGAATTATGTTTGTCATCACAAAAGGACTGATGTGGCTGAATTGTCACAGAGCCACATTAGTGAGATGGTCCAGACACCTTCCTTCACCCCATGCCACAGAAATGGAGCCAAAGGCTGTTTGTGGCATTGCACTGCTTAGCACCCTTTCAATATAAAGCATTAATATTTCATCCTATATGTTGGGACTGCCTAACTCTAAAGGAAATATCTGAATTGTTTGGAATATAGATAATGTTTTAAAACATTAAAGGATGTGATTTTACTTAAGTGTTTGAAATTTTTCATGGCAAAGGAGAGGTACTTACTCTTACAGATTGGGGTGCCAGTATTGAAAGCACAGGATTTGTGTGCAGTTGGTGAACATCCTATGCCTGTAGTAGACTTGGAATTTTACTACTTTGGATCATTCTGTAGAGTCACCATCCTACTAACTTACACTGGACTTAACATGTGGAGTTCAGTGGCTGAAGTGCTGCAGTGTTATTGTGATTCTGCCACTCTGCCTGTCTCCCTCCTTCCTGCCAATCCAGCACTGTCAGACTGGAGCAAGGGTTCTCAGCAAAGAAACCACTTGCTGTTTTACTTCTTTCAGTATTTATTAACACAAGTGTAAAAACAAATTGATTTTTGGTGTTGAGTCTGTCAAAATGATAGTTTCGCCATGTTAAGCAAAGATACAGAGTCATTACTCCTGCAAAATGGCAAAGGGCTCACCTTTATTGCTGCTGTGTATTGCTACTGCTAGGGGTAAAATAAGATCAGAACCTGTTTCTTTACTGTGGAAGGTGAACCTGACCAAAGAACTTTAAAACCTCACATGTGCATGTTTCTTGTGTTTCAGCATTAATTTCAAAGAAGGAAGGAAGGTAGAGCATATGTAGGTAGTGGTACTTTTGAATGTATAAAAGTTCCTAAGTCATAAATCATGAAAATAATACTAATTTTGAATTAATGTGATGTAGAAGTTGTGCAACATTGAAAAGAAGAGAATATAAATAAACAAATTTATATATGTAAACATCTTGGATTTTTTTCTTTCCATTTCTTTCCTTTTTACTTCTTGTAAGTTGTTTTGATTTTCCCAGAATCTTCTCCATAGTCATGTTTACTCTTTTCAAGAAACTTTAAAGGAGAAGTAGACATGATCAGAGTGCAAACAAGATTCTGGTGAGAGGAGGACAGAAAAAAAGGTGACTTTACTTGGTCAGTTGGTGGAGGAGTTTTTGAATTAAGGAGAAAACAGCAGTGAGGCTCTCTAGTAGAGTTTTTTTACAATTTTGACAGATCACCAAGAGCACTCTGTCTTGGTATCACTCAGAAGAAGAAAACATGGCAGGGGATGCCCTGACAACTCTTCCAGCCCTACCCAGTCTTTAATAAATAGATTATCAAAATAATTATTCATATAGGCCACAAACAAAATTACTGTTACAAACCTAATTTAGAAACAGAATTTTTTTTCCAAACCAAGCTCAAACACAGTCCTTGAAATCCCACATACAGAAAGGCAAATGCCATTTCTCTCTCTGCCTGGTGTGTTGCTAGCATTTCTACCTTTTATACCTCCTAGCTAAAAAAGTCACAAGGTGTTGTATGCAAGACAAGTGTGTTAAAGTCAGCTGTGGAAAAATGCCAGTGAATGGCTCAGCCTTATTAGCTATCCATGTAGCAAAAGCTGTCTACAGCTGAATATTCTACAACATGACAGGGTGTGATATTAAAACTAAATAGCCATACCCTGAGTAGCTTTCCCTGTAGCTGATTTTGACATTTGGAGGACCAGGCAGTTTCACATCTTTTAGGAGTACCTTGCTGGCATTTTAGAAGTTTCCACACTGACATTTTGTGTCACGAAAGGAAACTAGTGAGAGGTTAAAAGGCTTTGAAGTGCAGGAGGGAGAAAGGCTCCAACAGGCAGAACAGGCTAATTTTGGTGCTCTCTGCCACTAAAAAAAAAACTTTTCTGTTGCTACAGCTAAACAGGTAAAGTGGCAATGACATGGCTAAGTGTCTTAAATACAGCTCAGATGTGGTGTTTCAGAACAGAGAACTTTGAGGCAGAAATTATGACAGCGTGCCCATTGCACAACTTAATTTTTCCCATAAGGGAGCACATATTTTGTTGGGTTTGTTATTTTTTCTTTCAGCACAGAAGATGTAGGGGCAGCTCTTCTTTTAAAGCATTAGCTTAGCTCCTGGTTCAAGCTGCCCCTAACATTCCATCTAGCTTTGCAAATTTTGCCCGAGATTCCAAAAAGTGACAGGGCCTGAGCTTAACCAAACATCTTTCTCACTAAAGCTTTTAATCCCATCATACAGTTAGCCAAAATAAACTGCAATTTTATTTAGCTGTTTGAGCCATATGAAAGAGGAAAACTGATATAACAAGCTAAGTCCTGGTTAACTGGAAAGTTATCTTTTTGTAGCTGCTTTGTGCAAGAGTCATGAAAATCATTGCAGTATTTTAGCAAAAGCCAAACAAGAAGCAGAGAATATTACTAGAGTACACTGGCTGGTTTTCAGCTCTGTGGTGGCAGCAACAATTGTCTTTCCCCACTGAATTACTATCTTCAGAAAACCAAGCAATAACCAGAGAATGGCCATAGAAGGGGTCCTTCAGTGATAAACACCACAAGGTTTACAAACAAAGAGAAAGGAATTCATTTACCTAACCAGCATATTGGAAAAACAGATTGAAAAAAACCAACCCCAAAAAACCCCCATAAGTCATCAACCAACCCTCAGGCCCTTACACGTTAGAAACCTGAGACAGAGTTTCCGGACCCGAGAGAAAGTTTCTCTTCCCCGTGCCACCCACCCAAACCCACATTGCTTTGCTGTGGTAACAGTGTGGATTTTGTTACATCATGTGATCTGAGCCTCCTGCTATCACCTTGATTCAACAGCTTGCAGAAAGTTCATCCAAATAGAGAGATTTTAATCTGGTTTTGCATTTGGATTTTCAGTATTATCTAGAAGCTACATTTCTACAGCTGGCGATGCTCCCCTAAAACATATTTTGCAAATATTGTTTAAAACAGAAGTATTTGGGGATTATCTTGATGAACCTTCAGTAACCCAGCAGAACTGCTCCTCCCAGTCCCACCTTGCCTGTTCCTGTAGCTCTCAGCTGCTGCCCGACCACAGCTCTTGGGTGAGAGGGAGGGAGAGCAGTTTCTACAACATCCTGACCATATCTGGACTTCCACCCCCTACTCACCTACATCCTGTTCTTGCTTGAGTGAGTGGAAAACCCTCCAAAACAGAAAATTCATTCTGTTTTTTTTAATAATGAAAAAAAAATAAAAAGGAAATTCTGAGTATTTGAAGTCCCAGCTCAGAAATAAGTTTATTGAATACTTTCCAGTGAATGGAAATACCCAACCTGTGAACAGTTCTACCCAACAAGCACTGAAACAGTGACTTACACTGAAGTGTGTTCCTCTGAACTTCTTTCAACTATGTCATGTCACCCCTTAACCAAAAAAAAAGAAATTAATTGTTCAATTTCTCAATGATGCCAAATACAGAAAGATTATATTATTTAACAGAATATATTAAAATAAGAAAAGGTCACTTACAAGGAGTGATTAAAATCATTGTTAGTCATTATTACCACCAAAGCTGTAGAATTATGAAAGAGAAACACAAAAGTCTTGGTTTTGATGTCATGGTTTATATCTTAATTTTGAATGATCAGCTCACTAAAGGGAACTAAGAATTCTCTCTCAGTCTTTCCAAGAAGCCATTACTAATGTGTTTATTTGGCACTTGAATATATTTGGGTCTAAGTGACAAGTTGATAGCTTCCATCAGTTTAGCAACCTGGCATTTTCAATAACCTCAGCAGCTAACAAAGATGTAAAATACTGAAGATACATTGGGGAAAGCTGCAGCAATTTCAGTCAAGTTCCAGTTTGATGGTTTATTAAGTCTCTATGGCATTGAAATAACGTGCCAATGTCAGAAAGTGGAATGGCCTTGAGTAGAGAGGGTGAGAGCCCAAACCTTGTGCTCAGCTCCATCTCTGTTCCAGTATCCCAGCCAAAACCACGGCCATGCAGTCCATCCACAATGGACTCTTAAAACAATTCACTCTTAAAAGGGAAGAGGGCAAAGCAACTCGGCTTTTCTTCTCTGGGTTCTGCATGCTTCAGACATGGTCCCTCATTAAAAATTCACCTCTTTGGCCTCAGTTTAATCTCCTCAACCCAAGAACAAAATGCCATGCCATTACACCGAAAAGCATTCAATCACATTTATTCACTCTGAACAAATTTACAGATCAAGTAACTGCAATGAAGAAAAGAAATCATAGCAAAATCTGGATAATTTCAAGCTAAAAAAACCTCTTACCTTAAAAAAAAAAAACATGTCAAAGGTGAAAGTATATTCAGATACTTGCTTTACATGCTGAAACACAGGCTCAATAAATGAATCCATGAGGAAGTGTTAACTAGTGTTATTTAAAACCTTTCTATATAGTGACTTAAACCATCCTTAGCATTTAAATCTTCCTTTTGGCCTAACACCATCCATCCTTTTTTTTTTTTCATTCTATGGCTTTACAAATTTGTTTGGGGTTTTTTGTTGGTTTGGGTTTTTTTTTAAAAGCTAGTAAGTTTTGGTTTTGTTATAGACACCACCATAAAAGTCAAAAGAATTTAGGGGTAAGTACTGATTTTCCTAGATTGTTATGCTGAAAGCTACAAAACTTTATATTACACTGTTATGTTTACTTATCTTGAAACTATACATTTCTGCCTAGTGGTCTATGTTGAGCAACATTCCAGATGAGGTAGACTGAAGGAATATTTATCATTATAAGGACATCAGTGTTGCAGAGGGAATGAATTCAGCAAGGAATGTAATTACTCTTCTCCTCATGCTATTCCTTAATCTCTGGAATTTCAGAGAGTGCTATTAGCTGACTTTGTATAACCTGAGTTTTTTCTCACTGAAATCCCTGAGGCTTTATTTTTATTTTGTCTCATTTAATAATTTTTATAATGTTGGGGCTTTTTTAGCCTGATTGGAGGTAAAAGGCTTTTGTTACTTGGGGGTCTGCTAGTTCTGCTACATTTCTCCTCTCCTTTCTACCACTAACAAAAGGAGGATAAGAGACATGGAAAAACTGTATTTGAGAGGCTCAGTGAACAATGGGGAGAGAACTGGATGTATTAATAAGGAGGGAATACATAAGTGCATAAAGGATGCACATTTGTAGCTAAAAAGCCTGTGGTACTCATTCTACTTGTTGCAGAACAATATGTTCTAAAAATATAGCATTTAGTTTCATTTTTTTGACTGAATGGAGTTTGAAGACAAGGATGAACTTTAAAAGGTTAGTAGCTATAAAATCTGCTCCTAGAAAGCCTATCAGGAGATCTCTTCCCAGTCTGCTAAGCCTGCCCACATCCACGACTCACATGTCTACACTTATCTGGAAGGAGCAAGAAATCCCTGAGCACTAACCATGAAGGGCTTCCATGGATCCTTTTCTCTCCATTCCATTATCTTCTTCCTCCAGCACAATCAAGGTACCACTGTAACCACCCTTGCAGCACAGGGCAGAAACTAATGCTGAGAATGCAGACAGAAAAATGTCACAGTTGTCCAGAAAACACCTGCTGAGCTTTGCTGGGTAAGAACCCTCAAAACAAAACCATCAAAGAATGAACAAAACAACAACATAAAACACCTGTCAAAATACAGAAGAAATATTTTACACCTGTAAAATATAGAAGAAATATTTTTTAAAAAGTCAAATCAGCACCTTCTTTTACATTACTAAGTCCTAGAGGGGAAGCTCAAATCAGAGTCTCATCACTATAAAAGAATAAAACTTATTTCTTAGAAAACAGGTCAAGGTTGTCACCCCCTCTTCCCCAGATCCATCAGTTTGGCAGTAAGAATGGGTCTTGAAGCCTTTGCATTGGTTGGGTTTCAGTGGTTTAACATTTGCTAATCCTTTTGATCACCTCTCCTTAGACTCATGCTCCATCCTGATGTTTTTGCTGAACAGGCTCAGGACAACTTAGCTGCTAAAAATCAGGTGTCTTCAGGCCAATATGGCCAAAGTAGAACCACAGTCTGGTGAGACTCAATACAGTTATCTGCTACTGCACAGAACAAGTAAAAAAAATTATATTTCTCTTTTTACACAAAGTATAATTAACCCAAGAAGTCCATGAAGGCAAGGCATCTGAGGACAGGCAATTGGCAGGATAACAAAACTAAGCCTTTTTTATGAATATTCTGAACACCAGCTGGAAAGCAGAGGCTTTTCATACACATTTTCAAATTAAAAAAATACCCTCTTTGGTGGGATTTGACCAAGCCCCAGCTGATGGGCAGAAGCACAAGAAGCTCAGTCCATAAGTGCCCTCCAGAGAGTGCCCAGCCCAGGCACACAAAGGGTTATCCACAAACAGTCCGTGCTCTGCCACCCCACGTGGTAGCACAAATGATCCATCCCACCCACTGCAAACAGAGCCAAATACTTCAGAGAAGTCACAGTGCTTGCTCCAAAACAAAAAAACCAAAAACAAACAACCCTGACAGTGTGGTGTGAGGCACAAACACAAGTGCAAGTGGCAGTAACAATTGCAGGGCAGAGCTGGCTGAAGCCAGAGCAGGGAACCCACAGTGCAGTCCCAGGGGATTTCACACACGCTCATCCTGAGCTCAGATGGGTATTTCTGGCAGAGATGGAGGAACAGCCACTGTTAGTGATGCATCTTCACAGAAGGAAGAGCTGCCCAGTGCCTCACAGGCCTCTTCACATCTACAGTCACCTGAGGTACAGGAGCAGGAATCAGCTTCCTCCTCTTTCTTTGATAAAGCAGAGTCTACCTGTTTTCTTTTTCAGGATTACTGCTCTCTGAAGTTTCTGTTAAAATTAAAGAATGAATTTCTTCTTCTATAATTAACCTGTCAAAAGCATTCATGGGGTCATCCTTTGCAGAGCTCTGAAAGAGACGAACAACATTTTTAACAGTATTTCCTCATGGCAGGTGTTGCTTTTTCACCCCATAAGACATACCCCTGTTCCACAACATATACCCTGTATTATGGTGGAAAGCCAAGGTGGCTGGGCAACAAAATGTGCTTTTCAGAGCCATGGCTTAGACCTGGCTGGCAGAAGAGATGTCCTCTGGAAATGAGGAACTGAATGTTGGTGCTTCCAACTACAGCCAGCGGGTGAAGCTCAGGCAGGAGGATGGAGAACTGAGCACGTACACACTTTGTAGAGTTTTCACACAGAGAAAATTATTTGGGGCAGTAACAAAACACTTGTGCAAGCACAACAAAGTGTAACTGCAACTGCTACCACAGTTACAGCCCTCGTGGCCGAGAGTCCCATCTGGGAGAACAACATTCATGTCAAGGTTTGAACAAGGGCTTGTCAGTGTGCTTCTCTTTGGATTTTTATAAAGGGCTACTGAGAGAGATTTATTTAGAAATCAGTTTCCTTAATGGTATTACGTTTATTTTCCCCAAAATAATGCACCACTGCAAGCTTTTCATCAACCAGTGACTGAAACTATAGCTGCTTTTGTTCTTTTGCCAACAAGAAGCTATGTGTCTGATTTACTTCCTAGCAAACAGACTATAATAAATGTGAGAGTGCTAAAAATGTTAGTTTCTGGAAGTCAAACACAAATAGCTTAATTCAGCATCATAAATATGATTAAGTAGCAGAAAGACATGAATGTTCAATAGAAGTCACTTAATGGAGTTGCAAAAACAAAACCAAAAATCCTCAAACCAAAACCCACACAGCAAAAGAAGCCTGACAATCAGAAAACTGCCACCCAAAAAACCCCAACCTGAAACAAATTTAAGGGACTATAGTAGTCTGGAGTAACAGAATAATGTAATTCTATTAATCTAACTAAAAAAGTATACACAGTTGTGGGGGTGGGGAAGGAAATCTAAGTTTTGGGTAATTGTTCCTGAACAACTCCTAGTATTGTAAAATACTTAATCTTCATACTATATACTTGCTTATACATAGTTAGTTATAAGACAGACCTAAGAAAAACAAAACTGCAAGCCTAGAGATCCCAGTTCAATAGATTTGTTGACCGAACAGCTTCTTACTAACCTGGGAATCCTCGTTCTGTTCTCCAAACATGCGCTTGAGAATTTCCCTTGGGTCCGGAATTGGTGGAAGAATTAATATCTTCAGCCTTCATAAAGTTAAAAAGAAAATATTTAGATGAAAGATATATTAATTCAAAAATAATTTAAAACCCACAGAATCATTTAAAAATGTCAAAATCATGTTTGGGTACAGTCAAGAAAATTTGTGGAGTCAACTTTGTCATCACTGGCCAGCCTTCATTCTCTGTGCAACTCTACCCATTTCTTATTTTTACTCCCCAAAACAGAAGGAGAACATTGACACAGGCAGATTCTAAATAACTTTCATCTTGACAACGACAGCAGCAAATGTAGGGAGATCAATATTTACCTTTTTAGATAAATCAGTAGAATAATTGTAGATACTGCAACTATTAATGGAATGGTAATTATTAGAACTAAATAGATTGTAGAGTCCCTCTTCTCACCTGGAAAACAGAAATTGTTGAAACTTAGGGATATTTTGATAGGCTTTTTAGGAATAATGACAACAAAATAGTTAATTCTCCAATTTGTTCATAGACTCAGTGCTTTTTCAAGTTCACTAGCACTTTTGTAGGCAAGGACAGTCTTGTTTTCCAAAGCTGGGATTATAATGTTGATGTGTTTGGCAGGGAAGTGCAAATGAGCAAGACTCAGGGCTGAAAAATTGGCTACACTGGACTTTGCATAGCTCCACAAATGGCACCACACATTATCAACAGCAGCACAGGCTGGGATTGGTGGTGCTGCTGCTGAAGGACTAGAGCTCTTCTGTCCTTTTTTCACTCAAAATTAAGTAGGTACATAAGGAGATGATCCTTGACTCCCATTTATTTAGCAGACAGAAAGGTATTAAATGCCTTGGAGATGAAGAGTAAAGTACAGTGCAGGGCCAAGTCTCTCACCAATGCTCCTTTCCTCGCTCCAGTCACTTTGGAGGTGGCTGTTGTAGCACTCCCGCTTTGGCTTTGCTCTCACTCTGAAGCTGTACTTGCTGTGAGCATCAATGCCAGCAATTGACACAGAACTCCTCTCGGACTAAGGCAAAAAAGAAAAGGCAATTTGCTTTGTTCAATTACCAAGGTATTGTCAGCCACTTCCAAGACTATTTACATTGTGAAGCCAATGGATTCTGAATGTTTTGATGGATGACCTTTTTATGACTATGAAACCTCATTAAAAATAGGACATAGTGGAATTTAACAAGCACAGAAGGCCTTAATGCACATTCCAAAGCTAAGATTTAATCTCATTCACTGCTACATCTATCATGTAGCATTTGGCATCAATGATTAAACTAAGACTTAGCGTTTGGAACAGTGCCTTTTTAATTTTTTTCTTTCCTTTTTCTGAAAAACATCTGTGATTTACCTTCCCTTCTTGTCAGGGCAGCATGACCAACCATACCAAAGTGTTCTGTGATGCCTCTACAAAGAGCACATACTAGATAGGATCTAACTGCACTTGTTTTTTATCCAAAATAACAGTTTCCTGGGGAATGTTGCTAGCATTTGAGTTTGGGGTAGAATAAACAACTAAACATGCTCCACAGGAGAAGACTGCCACTCACTTTGAAATTTATCATGTTGTTTTTACCATTCTGATCAAACAGAACATTCAGTTTGGCTATGGACATACAGCATGAGTCCATCCAGACACTGAACTCAATGCTTTTTACGTACACACTAAAATCAGTGTATCTGAGGGTGCACCCCTCTTTCTTCCCCTCCATCCTCAGTCTTTATCCCTTTGCTTTTCTCTCAGAGAATCTGAGAGATTCTCTGATCTTGTCTGCACCAGCAGCTGATTTTTCTTTAGGGCAATCAGGTCACAGCATTTAAATCCAAAGCTGCCACACGACCACAGAGACCAACAGCAGGAAAACCCAACACCAGAACACCAAAGCCCATATGCCTGAGAAGCAGACAGGCACCATTTCCTGAGAGTTTAGTAAATCCCCCTTTATCAGACTGTTCTCACACACTAACAAATTACACTAGAAATGATGGGAAGGATTCAAAAGACTTTAATGAATTTTGATGTACAGCTTTTACTAACATAAACCTACAGCATAAGAGAAAAATTAACATCACACAGCACTTCCAGCTCTGGCACCCACCCCAGTCACATGCAACTGCTCATTATCAACTGCAAGTATTTCAAAAGATTCACAGAAAATAAAAAACAGCAATGAAAACTTACTGCAATGATCTGACCAGTGTCCAAATCACCATTGCTATACTTAACTTCATACTGCAAACAACTTTTTGGAAAAGTTTCTGATTCACTCCACTTTACATCGATTCCATCATTAGTCTTTGACAATGTCAATTGTCTTGGTGTGGCAGGTTTTACTGAAATGCAAAATGGAATAATTAGTTCAAAAGTCTATTTCACTGCTTACAAATATGGTTCAGTCCTGCATTGCAGAATGCTACACTTACACCAGATTAAGAAGAGAAAGAGGAAGAAGTTAGCACCAGTAAGTCAAAAAAGGAGTAAATCCAACTAAAGAATAAGAGTAGAAGTTAATAGAAAATTACCTGTCATCCTTCTTCCCAGATACCCATCCCACAGAAAACAAACTCTTGTCCATATAATTTCAAATCAAAGGTCAGTAAAAGGGAGCATCTATTCTCATTGTCTCATCCATACTTTATGAGGTGAAGTTTCTCAAACACAACAATGTACTAGAAATTTCTTATTTTAATGATATTTTTATGATGTGATGTTAAACTTACCGAGGGTGGTAGGATTTTTACTTGCACATAGAGGCCTGACTTCTTCAGAATCGCCTCTAATCAAAATACTTATATCAGGATAAGTTCTCCTGTCTCTTGGGAAGGTAAGATTGAAAATGCATTCAAAGATTCCTTGGTCTACAGAGGAGTTGCTACAGCTCTTAGGGTTTTCCAAGCCATCAAACCTAGAGGAATAAATCATTATTGTAAGCTTCAGAAGAAAAGGACAGCAAGGGGAAGGCTTGCTTATAAACGTGTGTTACAAATTCTAAAGACTGATATTGCATTAAAGCTATGCTATAACATATAAAAAAATAAAGCTAAGCAAAGTAAGCAGCCTATAATTTATCTCAAGCTTTAGAAAGAGTCTTGTTTTTGTGAAGAGTGCCAAGGAGCAGAAAGAGAGGCAGGCTTGCTTTATATCAAAAAGAACAACTGCTGTCAGCTTTGGTTCACATTTTCCACATGGGAGAACAATTCCAAGGAGTAAAGAATATTTAGAAAACATACTAATTTGGACCATTTCTTGTCAGCAGAATTTCATCTGTGATAGAATGAGCTGATCAACCTTTAGCTCTGCCTCAAGCAGCACAGCTCTTGAAACAGCTGAGTTTTACCTATTTACCTGATTTGATTTTCAAAATGTCAGCATTCCCTTTCAATAATAGAGAAGTTAGGAAGACAAACTTCTTCCTTGCTTCTCTTTGTGGCCCAAGTCTCAATGAAACACACCAGTAGCCTTTCCTCCCAGGAAAAACAGAACCAAAAACCCCACCTCGCTGGCATTGTGGAAAATGTATCTTTCCATCTAAAATTGAAGTGTTTTCTTAGTTTTTGGCTTTAAAATCTAAAAATTATTATTCTTTCAAAGAAGCATGAATTAAACCACTTTGAAGTCACTGCAGTTACACCTTCCATTAAAAATAAGGGCAGGTTGAAAATATATAACTCAAATCTAAACCATTAGTCCAGTAAGTATCTCTCTACCCAGAAATTCAGATAATCAACCCTGCATTGGTCCTGTTCTTATAACAAAGAATAAGTTTGAGCAGCAGTCTAGACAGGGAACAAATAGTCCCCCCCCCACATTTAATGAAGGCAGCAACATTTGTGCTGTTTGCTGTCCAAATGCCCTGAACTGAACAGCTGGCCTGTGAGACTGCCACTGGAGAAGAAGAGCAGAAAGTTTATGTAGTTAGCTCAAATAAGACAAAAAGCTGATTTAAAACTACAACATGGGGCTTTCGAAAAGGAAACTCCACTATTTCTACAGAAGCTAATGCAATCTGGCATTTCACAAGCCCCATCAAGGTGCAGAAGTATGCATAGATCAGCATGTACAGCTATCAATGCCAAGAGCTGGCTCACACAAGTCTGTTCCCTGGGAACAAGACACCATTTATGACTGTCCACTGGCCAGCGGGGAGGATGGTGAGAAAAAGAGGTTCTTCATAGCTGTAAAGGTGAATCAGTTATTTACAACATTGAAGATGCAAACAGAAGTACTGCTAAGAGTTATTAATGCTTTCATGCCATTTCCCAATGCTTTATGAGCTGACACCTACATTGTGAGTGATCCTAACTTAAACATCCTGTTTTCCTGGACTGCAAAGAAAGCAACTAATACATCGGTCTAGCTTAGTTGTTAATTATTCCCTCTTTGAATCAAGTGCCCAAATAGAAAAATATAGAAAGCAACAGCAGCTGTGTTAATCTGGGCTACAGCAGCAGACACAAAACAGTTATATCAACTTCCCAAAAAGTCTTGGCCATAGCAGCTCCTGACCCCTTCGGTGGTGAAGTTTTCTGTTGGATGGGACTGAGAAGTAACTTGGACACAATGCCCTGGGAACTTTAAAAGCAACAGGAAGCAGACAAGTGGAATGTGTCATGTAAAACTAAAGATTAGTCCTAGAGCACTTTAGAGCCGGGAAGACAAATCTGCCACGAACCAGTAGAACAAAGTGTAGTTGGTGTCACTGCTTGCGTTCTCCCCACGATGCCAGGTACAAGCCATGTACTCCAGATTGTGCCACACACAGCCCAAGTCAACAGCAGCAGTACCTGGAACACCTGCAAGGCAAGTTGGAAATGTTCTCTAAGATTTATTTTGTCCAAGTTGTCTCTGCTGATTCCAGAAGTAAAACATTTCATAACTGAATCTGGAAGACAGAAATGTGTTGGTTACCTCTCACACTACGCTGCCTGTTCAGCACAACAAATGAGGAATTCCAGCTGTTTAGAGCTTGCAATGGCTGAAAGCTCAGCAGAATAACTTTGAGAGGCAAGCCAATCACAACAGCACATCCCAGAGTTCACCATGGCTGAATTGCTACTTAGAGTTACCAGATGCTAAGGTCAAGGTATTGAGTCAGGAAACTATTTATTTCTATTAATCTACCGGTATTTAAAAATAAGTCAAAGTAGCTGGTAGTTGCAGGGAAAACTATAACAAGGCTAAATGTTTTTACAGCCATCAATGTCAACCATAATCAAAGGTTGACTATTTTTAGCTTCTCCAGATACAGTATTAGTTGCTTGATATTTATAATATGGAAATACCTCTGAGTCTTAAATATTGACAAAAGCAACACCAGGTAAGCTGACTTTTTAATTGAGACCCATATACCTTTAGACATTAAAATCTAACATTTGGAAACTCAAGTCACATCAATACAAATGAGTACTTAGCAATTGTGAATAGGTCAATGGATCACCCAGGCAGAGCAATTATGGAATAAAGTCTTTCATATTCAATCTTGCATTTCTGTATGAGTTCTTTACACTCTATTACCATATTACATTGCATTGGACATCTTTTCCCTGTAACAAGTAGCAACATCTCCACGAACTAAAAACTAAGTGCGTATTAAATGCAGGTCTATATTGAAAGTCAGAGCTTGCATTCTCCCTGAAGCAGCAACTAAGAGTATAGGGAAATGAAACAGGTTTTCCTATTCCAAGAAATATATAAAAATATTTCATCTGCACACACACTTTTAAAATCCCCAGCCTGTTTAGTACATGCTGTCCTAATGATCTCCTTCCCTGATTTTCCAGAACCCTTCTGGCAGACACCCACACAAGCTTGATAAGGTCTCTGATTCTCCCAATCACATGTGGTTTTCATCCACATAAAGTCATGCTCCTGGGTTAAGACAGACTTTTAGGCAAGAGGCTCATTTTCTTGCTGTACATCCTAACTTCAAGTATTCAGCAAAATAGCTTACTTCTCAAAGTCTGCTTCCTAACAGTTTTGCTGTGGACCCCATACTTCTGCATGCCAAGAAAAAAAAAATACTTTTTCTCTATTTATTTTGCTATGCTTTGTAGACCTCATTCATCTCTTGAAAAAGACAGAACCCTATTACAATTATTTAATTTATTCAACAAGTTATTAAATTTACTACATTCCTCCCTCCTACATAGACAACTGTATTTTATGGGTTTCTGTTTATAAAGAAAAATCATGCAAAATAAACTGACAGATGTTAGTCATGAAGGCAGTAGGCTTAATGGAGTCAGAGCCATCTCCTGTGCCACAACCACCAAAACCAAAGCAGCTCATACACCATTCCTGGGTTTAGATGGGGGGAAGAAAACCAAAACATTTGTCATACCATCTCAGACACACTGGAATTCCTGCCAGTGTAAGGATATATTACAGCCCTTCAGAAAGAAGGGCTCAAAGGAGGCAGAAGACAAGTAACAGGAACTACACTGCTGTTTTGGAAGAGCACTTCCATTTTACAAGCTTGCCCAGAAGACTTTAAGCATCAGAAGACCCCAGTTGCATTTAAAGGTGGTATAATCATGCTGTTTAAGCTCTATCAATAAAACCAGCCCTTGTGTCAGGTACTTCTCTATGATGCATTTTATGATTTCTTGTTGAAAGAGACAAGAAAAAGCCATGTCTTCTCAGGCCAAGAGGGGTCTGGCCACTGCTGGCATTACCTTTTGGCAGGAGGGAGGTCTCCACCCAGGGGCTGGGCTCACTGGTGTTGTCGTTCTTGCACTCACTTCTCACTCTGAGGCGCATTTCCTCACTCAAGTGCGCGTCCGTCACACGGAATCGGCTCTTACTCCATTCCTGGGTTTACATGGGGGGAAGAAAACCAAAACGTTTTTCATACCATCTCAGACACATGGGAATTCCTGCCAGTGTCAGGATACATTACAGCCCTTCAGAAAGACAACAGCTAAAAGCCAAAGGAAACCACTGTCTGGCTAGGTGGGAAGCCTGAGCATCTCTTGGCTTTGCTTTTTTCTTTCTCAGGCACAGTCAGAACTCACAAAGAAGAGCTAGTCCTACCCCTGTGACCTACAGACATAAGCAAAGGCTACATAGAGATCAAGAAGTAAGTACAACAAGGGAGAAATGATCCTAGAAAAAGTCTTCATGGATACTACAAAATAAGCATGTTTATACTACAGCGGTATAAACAGGCACTTACAGATCTGACCTTCACCTTTCTGTGTGTGCGCACATGAGGGCATGACCAACAGAATGAAGTACATTAGAAGGCACGACCAAAAAGCAGTGAGATGAGTTTGGATGATTTAAGGAGCAGAAGAAAAACCTACCAAAACAAACCCATAAATGGCTATTAAAAGCAGTGACACCACATCAAGCCCAAGTATCTCATGATCTTACCATTTCGACTATGTTTGCATGAGAAAAAGGCTCACCCTTTTATCACACACTTTCTTGAGCATCTTTTGTTGGCCTAGGAGGATGCCTTTTAGTTAACTGGAAACTGGGTATGAAACAAATAATTTTGTTATGGCCAAAGATTGCTGTAACCACTAATATATAAAAATAATAAATATTGGCGCTAATGAGAGGGTAAAGAAATCAAACAAATAGATTAGGTTTGTCTAGGTTTAAAAGACAGGTGTCTGGCAAGCAAGGTGGAACCTCTGTCGGAATAAGAAATGTGGGCCCCCTTCCCACCAAATTATTATAACTCCAAAATAACGGGGCTTTCATGTAGGGGAATAGAATATAAGAAGATAAAGATAGCATAGAAAGTAATCTTACTCCTAAGGAGTTGCAGCTGGGCCAATTATCAAAGATTAGGAGCAGGCCTGACTTTAACAGGCCAGAGCTGTAACCAACAAGAAGAAGAGTGCTATAAAAGAGTGGGGTGGCTGGTTAAGAAGGGAACTGGAGTCAGTTGGCTGCTTTGTGAAGAAAGAGTCAGTGCTCTAAGGAGCTGTCCACGAGAAACACCAAGAAGGTATGAAGGAGACAACAGTATGGAACCCCTGCAATAAGATAACAACACTTTCAGGCAAAGACACAAGGAAAGGATCACCAGTTCTTGACTGGAATGTCCATGTGTGTAACACCGCAAAGAGCAGAGCACAAACCCAGCCCAGCTTCCCTCGGTGCAGTTCTGGGCACGGCCAGCAGGGGCGCTGCTGGCTCCCGGCCGGGCAGGGTGCGCTACTTCCCCCAAGCCTGCAGGGGCGCTGTGGGCAAGCTCGGCCGCGTCTCCCTCACGCGCTAATGGCGGGCGGGCCGGCAGGAGAGAGAGCAAAGCGGCTTCACCTGCAAACCCCAGGGGCAGCCAGTGTCAGTGCCCTTCTGGATGGTGAAAGGAGCTGCAGCAGGAACCTCAGAAGCAGCAAGCTGGAATGGCAGAGGCGAGCACAATCCCACAGTAATAAATGAAATGAATCAGAAACTCTTCAGCCGTAGCAGGAGCCGTGGGGTGTCCTGTCGGGCAGGGTGTTACAGTGCAGTGAAACACCCGGGGCAGTGGCACAGGAATGGCGGGGCTGGGCAGTGGCAGCCCGGCTCCTGAACATGGCCAGGAGAGGCTCCCTCTGAGGGGGAAGGGGCTCGGGGTCCTGGGTTTTCCCTGAGACCCCTGAGCAGATTATGAGGGTCCCTTCCAGTGAGATGAAGTGTTAATAAGGCCCCAGTTCAATGACTGCTTTTACAAGCAGAGCCTCACTCGTGGTAGGAGAAAACAGTGGGAGATGGGACTCTCCAGCAGAGGGGAATTCTTCCCACAGTGCAGCCTGAGACCCCAGGAATGAGAGAGAGCTCGGAGCAGAGCCCAGCCCCTCGCTCCTGAGCCAAAATGTCAGAGTGTCTCTGCCCTTCCCAAAAGAAACCCCCCCCAGCTAAGGGGCTGCAGCCAGCTGCACCCCTTCACCCCAACCTGGCCACTTCTTTTGTCTCTCTGAAGCACCAGTCGTTATCATCTCTAACAACAAGTGGTAGAAAATTTCCTTTAAAAAAATAATAAAGAAAAAATCCTAACCTCCAACAGATTCTGTGAGCAAAAAGATTCAGCAAGATGTACAGTCTGTTTCATCCTGTCCTGTGAAACTGCCGACCCTAAGTTCATTCATTGCTGATGACATTAATATCTATTAGACTCTTCCAGAAACTTAGCTCTTTAACCACAGAGACTTTCTACTTGTTGATTTTTTAATGAATCAATCAAAATAGGTAAATAGGTTTCTGCTGTGTTAGCAGGTTCAACTGGCTCATCTAAAGCTCCAAAGAAGATTTTTAGAGATCATTAGTGTCAAAATGAAACATCACCCTTTTAGCAGTGACATTAAATCAGCTCAGCTGTTTGCAAAACCAGAGTCACAGAATTATAAAATGCTTTGGGCTGGAAGGGAGCTCAAAGATCATCCAGTTCCAACCCCCTCGCTGTGGGTTCCAGCGTTCCGCTAGAACAGGTTGCTCAATGCTCCATCCAAACTGGCCAAACCACATCCCTACTCATGTCCAGGATATCCTGGAGCTGTGGGAAAAAATACAGTGGTTAGCATGAAAAGGCCAATGTAAGCATCAGGCTGTAAGTCTGTTAACAGGGCTCAACAACAATGGACTGCTTCAAGAGGCATCATATCAATTGGAACCATATCTGAGATAGCAGCACTGTCTCCCCCACAGCTGGCATCTACCAAAGGCTCCAAATTCCCAGAGTTTGGAATAACGGATTTATCTTCTTACTGGCAATAAATTGTAAAAATACTTGTCCTACAGCCCATAGCAATGGGCACCACAGCAATGCCCTGTCCAAAGAGCAGCTAATCCACAGCAAGGAGCACATCTGGGCAAACCATCTAACGCAGAAAAACAAAGCCCAAAACAAATGAGTTATATGTCTTCAATTCCAGGCAACAAACATGCACCATATTGTCTTCAAAACACAACCCTCCCATAAATAATTGTACTTGCAGGGAGAGGGTAAATGGGGAATGTTAATTCTTGGCATTATCTCCAAAAGATGCAATACTGTCAAACTACAACTAAATCTGCATGTCTCTTTAAACTGAGTCCAAAGTAAAGGAGAAAAGCCTTTGCAAATTCCCACTTAACTCTTGAGTATGTAGACTGCCCTGTATCTATTTTTTCTAGAAAGCTGCATAAGCAAAGACTGAAACGAGACTTCTCCCATTATTATTACAGTACTTCTATGTTACCACCAGCACTCAGTTATCAGAGAGCAACAGACAGATTTTTATGATCTGAAGATCCCATATGCTGGTATGATTCATTTTTGAGGTTTTGATCCCATGATAAGGATGAAATGCTATATTAAAATTGTATTTATATATGTGTACATGCTCTCCCACAGGGAGTTTTATAACAATAAGACATTTACTGGAACACAGAGCTCAAAGAGGTGATGCACTTACTCTTCTGTCCTCGGGAACCCCATTAATGACGATGTCACTGGAATACTCCAGGTTGCAGCTACTGCTGATGTTCTCTGGGGGGTTCCATGTCCAGGTCAGAGTACAGATATGGGTCAGTGAATAGTTCAAGTTGGATGGAGATGGAAGAACTTTTGCTCCTGGAAGAAAGGAGTTACCAGTGTAACAATCCACACTTTACCATTAGTAATACTGGCAGATTTTTAACTCTCTGACAGAAAAGAACACAAATAACTTCTCGGCCTTGTCAGCTCATGTTTTCCATCAGATAAGGTACTGCCCACTAAAGCGTTTCTATTATTCTTGTTACCTCAACTTGTAAATATTTTAAGTATGCACAAACTACCTAAAAAGTAATTTTTAAGAAATTGCAGCCTGCAACAAGGCAGCGGTTGTGGTACTTGAGCTTTTGCGCATTGCAGGAAGATGAATCACAGGCTGAAACTTTAGTAAAAACAGCATATACATTTTGTGGAGCAATTAATACTGTGTTCTCCCCAAAAGTTATCCATCAGCATTGCTTTAAAGAGAAATCCTTAAAAAGACAAGTGTTTACATCTTTCTAGTAACAGCTGTATCTTAGAAGCAAAATTTAAGCAAAGATTGCAAGCAAAGCAAAGATTGCAAATGCAAGAACGTTAAAAAACTACAAGGAAACCACATCTTTTTCTCAATTACCTATTAAAAATATAACGCTGTGTTCTGGCACAGTGAGCAAAACCAGTGTGGGCCAAATAGTAATTTACTGCTGCCATACTTCAGGGATATTTTTTACCTCCCCAAAAGCCAAGGAGAAGCAGAGCAGGGCCATGACTCAGAGACGGTCACAGCGATAAATCCATCTGTGCTTTGACCCTTCCTTATCGTGTGCACTGAGTCAATGCCTACTCAAGACCCATCACAAACCCTGAAGATCACATTAGAAAACAAAGAAGGGAAATACGACAAGAAATGGCAAACTTCCAGGAAAAAGTAAAGTACGTGTCAGACATCAATTCTAGAAAACATTACCAACTGGGAATTCCCTAAAAAAGTAAGAGTGAACTTTGTTTTTTTAAAGGGCTACTCTAATATGTACTACGAGAAGATGTTGAACCACAAGCCCAATTTCTGTTTGTCAGGGTATCTCCAGGTATCATCACTGAGCCACCACCACGTGTAAGTCTGTGGGCAGAGTGTACCCTCGTTACTCAATAGTTTCACAAACACTTCAAACAGATATCAGCTCGTGCTGCAGGTCCCGCTGTCCCAGGGAACCAAGCTCAACCCATCTCAATATTCAAGTGAGCTCATAGGAAAAGGGCAGAATAATTCCATCAAGATCAGTTTTCCCATCCAGGTCACAGTGCAGCCCTGTTTCCTTCTGCTAGCACAAGGAAGAGGGAAGATAGAGAAGCAAAAGAGGTTCCTTGAGCAACAGTTCTGCTCAAAGCATCCATGACACCATTATTTTACATTTCCTAAAAGCCAGAGCAGCTAAATCTTGAAAGGAATTCATCAAACTTCTGGAGCTCTCTCAGACCTTTGCATAGTACAGGAACAGGCAATGGTAAAGATCAGGCACCATTATAATCCATGTGCTTGCACAGATAATGAGAATAATTACAAAGATGCACTGATTTAGTTTGAATATGCTTAGTTTGTTTGACTACTTAAAATTTTTGTGATTTTTGTTTGAGCAGAAAAGAGAAATTTTTATTCTTGCAAAAATACAGTCTCCAGTGAGAAAATGGAATGTAGCAAGAACATCTTTGTCTATTACCTCTTCCACTAACAAAAACATAGGACAGGCTTTAGGAACAGCCTTGGGACATTAAGTTTGAAAATACTAAGTCTTTCTGATCATATTAAAAAAAAAAAAAATTTCAACAAGAGTACAAGCATTCCATCTTGTCATGACTGAACTTTTACCTACAATAGCCACAAACTATTAAAAAATGTCATCCCTGATTTCTACTCTGAAGTTCTAAACATTTTCTTCTAAAAGGTCTGATTAGAAGCCATTGCACTTAAGGTTTGTGGATTACTAGCCACACAAAGAAGTGCTAATATTTACAGCTTATAAATTAATCAGTAAATCGTATTAGCATAAAAAGTTTAAATCTAGTAGAGTTTTGAATAATCTACAGAATTCTGAAGCTCATGTTTTAATGTTTTAAATTCATCTTTTATTGATAGATTAAGCCAATCTATACTTTTATCTGTGTAAAATATGCTCATGCTCACCATCTCATGCTCTCGTTATTAAAATTTCTGTAGTAATTTTGCAGAACAACTCAATGACCAACTACAAAATGTGGGCAAGCCGTTATTTCACTCTTAAAATGCAAAACCACAGTGGTGCTTCTAAGAAAAGAAGAACAGCAATAGCCAGTAGAGATTACATGAGGCATAGAAAACATGTTATTTCTAAAAGCCCTAACGAGGAAACATCAGCAAATCCTTTGCTTCAAGTATCACGTGAGAGTGTTGTAAAGTAGTATAAAACTCATCATATTTTTATTTTGTTCTCCTGCATTTTCTGAAAGTTGATTTCATAGTCATAAAGTTGATTTCATAATGATAAACCGAACTGCAGACAGTTGAAAAATAACATTTCGTTAATGTCTATAGCTGGGTTCTTGGATAACGTGAGCAGAGAATAAACCTTCAAGCCCGCGTCCTTATGAAGCCCTCACAGACGCGCACGCATGTCTCCCAAAACTAAACACTCGTACTTCCAAACTCGGGAATCCCGAAGGAAGAGCGGAGGCGCAGGGCGAGGGGGGCTCTGCGCGCCCGCACCGGCGGAGCCGCTCCCGCACCGCCGCAAGACTCAGGCACCGAGAGGAGGGCAGGGGCTTCTGCTCGGGGTTTTAAGGCAGAAACTGTCCTGGGAAACGAAGATGGAGCTTAAAACATTTCTACCGACCCTGCCTTAATGAAAGGGGAGAGCAGAATTTCAGCATCCCCGCTCCCGGTAAGGGACAGCGCAGGGCGCGCAGCCGGGCTGCCTCGCACACGGCCGACGAGCTTCGGGCTATTTCTACCACAAAATGAAAGGATTTCCCTTACATCCATGCCCGCATTTCCCTCACATCCATCCCCGCGTGTGCGCGGAGCCACGGCCGAGCCGCCCGCCCCACGCACGAGGAAAGGAGCCCGGAGCGGCCGCTCCAGCGCCGGCACCGCGCCCCGGAGCGCAGCCCGCAGCCCGCAGCCGCTCCCGGGCTCCGCCGCCCGCGCCCCGCCGCCCTGCCCGCTCCTACCTGCCGCCGCCGCCGCGGCCACCACCCAGCAGACAGCGAGGAGGAGCGGGCAGGGCAGCGGAGCTGCCGCGGGCACAGCCATGGCTCGGCCGCCCCAGCGCGGCCCCTCGCTCCCACTTCCCGTCAGGGGGCCGGACCAGCCGGGAAGGGCGGCGTGACGGGACGGGCCGGGCCGGCCCGCCCAGGTAATCCGAGCCGGGCGGGAGGGGCGGCCCGGCCCCGCCACCTGGGCGGTGCCGCCCCGGGCTCGGGGCTGTGCAGCGACGGGAGCATCCCCCGGCCCGCACTGCCCTCCCTCTGCTGTCACCCCTCTGTGCCCCATGTGCTACCCTCCGCTCCCCGCCGCTGCCTCCCGCATGGCCAGCACAGAGATTCACGGAATCGATTCGATTGGAAAAGACTTTGAGATCACTGAGTTCCCCTCCGCTGGAGCCGCCGGTGCCTCCCCGAGCTCGGGCTTGGCCGCGCTGCAGTCGCGGAGCCGCAGGGACGCCGCGGGACGCGGGCGGTGCCCGCACAGCCCCTGCGGGATCGCACCCGCTCCGCTCCGCTGCCCCGCGCCCTCCGTGCTTCCGACAGGGCGCTGCAGCGCGGCCGCACGCTCACGAAGGTCTCGTTCTGCGAGTCAAAGTCGTTTTCATTTTACGACTGGGTTCGCACTTGTCTGCTACAGCTATTGAACCGTGCCCCAGACGGGTATGGTTAATGTCCTCTACCAGGAAAGCAGCTACGTTAGCACATCCCCGAGCAGTTCTCTTGATGTCGGAGCCTGGCACAATGCCGCTTTTCAAAATCCCTCCTGAAAATTCAGCTAATTTCTACAGTTCTCGTCTTTGCTAAAAATGCATACTGTTCTTTTCTTTTTTTCAGAACTGCCTTCCACAAACTTCTCCAAACTCCCTCTCCTTCAGCCCTTTCCAAATACAACATAGTCACTTGGAATTTTGCTCTCACATTTTTTTATGGGTGAGATGCAGCAAGTTTTCCAAAATTTTCTCAGAACTGGGAATAAGACATAAGTGCTATTTTGATTAATTTCAGGAGAATAAAATATTTGGGACAAAAATTTCCCTTCAGAACCAGAATTTTGTGGTAGCTAGCCTGGTCCTAGTTACCACCCAAATACAGGTATTCTAAAAATAGTATAGATCCAGCAGGGAGGAAACTTGGCTGAGTTTCAAGGCAAACCAAAATTTGTTAGTAAAACTAACTTATTCCTAACCCAACAGAATGTTTCAGTATTTACTCAGCTCTTCAAAGAGTTTTGCAAGAGTGCATCTGCTTTTTAGACACTCATTCTAGAAAAAGGGAAGTGGAGCTTTTTATGATAGGGTGGGGAATATCCTGTGTTAATGCTGGGCTTTTTTTGCTTTTCTGCCTTTTTGTTCCCCTGTGAAATAAGAGGACTTCTAGTTGCTCTTAAAAAGTGCCCAAGGACGTTGCAATTATAAACAGATAAACATGTGGTGGAACATTTAAGCTGTGTGATGGAGATTGGATTGTGCAATTATGGCAAGCACGGGCTATGCCTGCCAGTGAGGACATTTGTAGAGTAGAGCTGATCCAAGCTGATCCTCTCTTGCTTTCATTTTCCTTGCTATTTTCTTTCCTTCCTTCTTTCTGTTTTGTCCACTCCTTCTCCCAGGAGAGCCAATGCCAAGCACACATGCAATCGTTCCCTGCCTTTGGCTGCCTGCCCATCAGCGTTGTCAGACACTTTTCCCCCTCTCTCTTCCTTCTCCCTGAAAGCTCAGCTCGTTGTTACATTCCCGTCCCGATTCCCGGCAATCGCAATTGCTGCCAGAGCCTTTGATCCCTGCCACATACCAGAGACTTCCCATTTCTCAATCTCACTGAGTCCTGTCCTGCAGCTTTCTGTTGCAAATCTCATCCTCATTTATGCTCTTTGAGCCAATGCACCTGCGCTGTGCTGACTGGAACTCATATGGACACACCTGAGGAACCTTTCAAATGATCTCTTGAACAAGTACCTGGGGTATGGCTTCAGGTTTGGTATCAACTGCTTTACAATCCTCTTACTGACCTGCCCTTGGCTGTGTGCTCCTGCCTTTGCCACCCACACAAACAAAGCCAGTGATTGTGGGGACATGCAGTGAGTTTGCAGATGCAAAAAAACAAAAATCCAACTTTTCTGGTGCATGTTCCCTAAATCAAATTAGGAAATTGTGCCAATGCCTGGTGTGCCTGCACAATTACCAAGTCCTGCAAGAGGCAACAATTATTAGCAGCAGAGTCATGGGGAATTGTCCCTTTTGGGGCCACAAGTTATCCCACATCAATGTTGAGATTCCTCCTTTCCGATTTTGCAGCAGCTTCTGTCAATAATTTAGGTCTCAGCCAAAATAATTACAGGCTCTTCAGAAGACCACTGGAGTCAGTTCAAAAAAGGATTCAAATGCAGCTGGATCTGAGGCACAAAAATCCAAAACTGTGTTGAAAAAAACCCAGTGTGACTCACATGGCTCCTCGCGTCTTGACCTTTGTTGTGCTCTTTGTTCTGTGCTCTTTGGGGACATCTAGAACTTTGTGATTCACGTTCACAACAGATACTAACTGTGCAAACTGAACTGCTGCCCAAGCCCTGCTGGAAAAGAGAAACTTTGTGGAATAAAACCCACCTCCTTTGAAGAGCACTTTTGGGTGGACATGGAACCAAGCATGTTTGTGCCAATGTTGTATCTCCCCCTCTGATAAATTCTATCACAAGCCCATGCATCAACATTTCTACTCACTATTCCCTAAATATGAAGATCTATTTGATTTACCTACTTATTTGGCAAGGGCCTTATTTGGCCTTTACTCACTAAGGGAGGCAGGGCACAAACCTGGTCCTACAGCTGTTTGGCCAAGGCTTGCAAGAGCTCCATACAGAAGCCCCAGAAGATAGAAGTAAAAAAAGCAGTTTTTCCTTTATCCTCTGGTGAGGTAAATAACAATTATACCTGACTTACATTACATAATGTAAGAGCTAGTTCAGCTGCCTGGGCATGTACATTATTGTAACCACCTTGTAGGTTGAGCCAGTTGAAGAAGAGCAATAATAAATACATCCTCAAAGAGCAAAAGTCTGAAAATTGTAACTTCAGAACAGAGCAAAAACACAACCACAAACTTACCAGATTTTTTTAGGAAAGTAGGGTCATCTGCTGGGACATTTAATTACTTGTGATTCAGATCTTGTTTCTATTGATAAATTTGTGTGTATGACTGTCTCTGTTTTCTCGATGAATCGTGTTTGTGGGATTTCCCTGAGCTGGATGTTGTGGTGCTCATGCTCCTTTAGGATTTTTCAGTCAGCATCTTCTATTTATTGCTGAATAGTTTCGTATTCACCATTTCATTTGGTGCACTTCTGTATTTGAAGATTTATTTTGGTAACCTTTTTTAGGGCGTGCATATGTGATAGCTCAGTGCACTAGGGTTTAGTCCCATGAATCTTGCACTGCTATTAGCTTCTGATCACTCACCCTGTTCTGTGAAATGAAGAAAACAAACAAACAAACAAACACACACACACACACACACAAAAAAACCCCTAGGCAAAACATGGTTATTGAAACACTTATTTTTCCTCATTTTCTAGTCTTTTATTTTGACCTGGAATAAACTCTGAACTTGACTGCAATGTGACTTTTTTTCCCTGGGTTCTTGTCAAAATTACTCATTATTCAAGAAAAAGGAAGTAAAAAGAGCAGTATAGGATGGCTGGTCTCAGGAAGCTCTGGAGCAGCTCTGCTCACCCTCTGTGTCCAGTACAGCAGTTAAGAACCAAGGCAAACGGGACGTGCTGTTCTTTCACACACAGAAGTTTAAACAGGGCTGGTACAACACTCAAAGGTAAACATGCAGGATAAAAGCACTCCTGTTATGATTATGGAGCAGCAGGTGTTAGATTTACATGAGAAGAGAGTAAATTACATCCAGCGGAAATATTATCTCTGTATCACAACTGGTTTGCCACTGCTTGGCGTAAGCCAATTTGAAGTACGACAGTCTGGCTATATAAGAATTAGCTGTACACAGTGCTCCTCAACAGAGTAAGAACCCCCTTTTCAGTTAGAGAACTCATCTCTGTGAACATCAGATCAACATGTGCTACCCTCCTCAAGTGGGTAAATTGGGTAAGATGTAATTTCATTTATATTAAGTTTTTGAGCCCATAATTTCCACTTAGGTTCTTCTCCAATTCTTTTGGGCCAAGTTACTCAAATCATAATGGGGAATCCCTGGAATTTGGTATCTTTAGAAAGGGAAAACAAACATATTTTACCTACTTTAAGACAAAGGTATTATGTTTATGTAAAATCTTATTTGATATCAAAATACCACGTTGTGAGTGTTCAAAGGTCTTCTGGAACAAAACCAAACATTACACGCTACAGGTATTCTCTCATCCATGATTTTTCATTTGCTGGCCTATCTCATGAAAAGTCCTGATATCAGAAGAAGATTAGAACATCAAATAATATGTAAAAATACATCATTTTCTGCAGTAAGCTCTTCATTCCAGACTTTTTTTGTGAGAGGAAATGGAGTTCTGAGGTTATTTTTCTTATACTGATACTTTCTAATCCCTCTGCAGAGAAAAAAAAGCAGTAGGTCCAAGAGAGAAAATGTTTATACTTTGCTTACTTGGTAAATCTCTAAAAGCAAATTATTGTACATAAAATTCTGGCAGACCCTTTGTTGCTTTGTATGTCCTATTTGTAAACCATCTGGCTCTGACACATCCCATTATCCAAACCAATCCTGATACTTTGAATAGCCAACTCCTCTTAATCCTCACAGATACTGCATCCCATTTCTTTTCCTTTTACGCAAAATTACCAAGGTATCCATTCTGAAGATTTGATGTATTACACAGCAGTTTTACAGCAAAAATAATTAGAGGCACACAAATAAAATATGTAATGTAGCCAAACTGAGGTACAGAAAGAGTGTGTGCCAGGATGTCATTTGAAATATGTTCCACTAATTTTTCAAGACTAAAAATTCCTGCCACTCCTTAGGCAAGATAAGAAAATAAAAAATGTTAATGATAATAGACATTTCTATTCTTCTCAAACAGGTAGCAAATATGATGTACTCAATGTGAGTATCAGCTACTTAAAACAGACACATATACAGTACAATCTCCAGATATATCTGTGAGTTAAGGTCTTTTAGCCATAAATAAGAAAAGATCGGGAGGATTTCCCTAAACTGGGACAATTAAGTAAGAAAAGGATAGATGGAGAAAATGGGATCATCTTCTTGGCATCATTGTCCCAAAACCAGCTGTAAAATAATGGTCACTCCTCATCCTTTCTAGATGGGTTGAATACACAAAGGAAAAACAAGCTGGTTTGTTATCAGTCTTCTTATAATCTATCCAAAAAAGAGATTTTTCTGTAGAAAATCCAGAAAAATTATTTAGCAGGACAGAAGGCTAATCCTTAGGGCATATAATTTATGTAATTCATTAAAACCACAAATAAGTGTATCTTCTGAAATGCAGTGACTGAATATATCCTAATTGGACTGATATTAAGCACTTCTTTTTTGGTCCCAGTTACTTTGACAGCTTCCCAGTATATGACAGTGAAATGGCAGAACAACTCCAATATCAACAGCTTCGGAAGTTCAGACAAAAATTCATCTTGGACCATTAAAAGATATCTGAAGATACAGGTAAGAATTCCACTGGAATTCCAGTAAAGATAAGGAATAGAAATTGAAAATTCAGCCAACAATATTATCTCAGAACATTAAAAATGTCCAAAAACATGCATAAGGATCTCCCTGCAAATCCAGGAAAAGGAGGTTTTCTGTAGTATCTGAAAGAGCTACAGTGCAAGCAAGAGCTTTTGGATGTCTGCATCTCATACATCTGCTGACTCTAGTCAAGACATTCTTTTACTACTGATATTTAGAGGTCAATTAGCTCCAAAGGTACCTTGTATTGGATTGACTAATAATGAACTTCACACCTCTTAGTAAAGTAATTTGGAAAACTCTCACTACATGCTTTTAAATATTATTTGTTGAAAGATAACAATGAGGAAGGTGCTAACCATATTTACACACACTAATCTCTCTTCCTCTTACTTAAAGTTTGTGCTAAATTTAGAGCCTGTCTGGCACAAAAGCACATAGAAGCAGAAATGTGGCTGGTTTGTTATAGGCACATCTGTATTTTGCTTGAAACAGCTAATGGGTGAATTCATGGATCACAACATTATTTTCTCAGAATACAAATAATTGTAGGTATTTAGAATCATGCATAATAAACATTTTGAAATGTGGTCCAGTTACTATTTGAAGATAATTTTTGTCACAAAAACGTAGAAGCGTAACATTTTATAGACACTACAGCCAAGCTAAATACCCAGCTGAAGTCCTTTTATTATGACATTTTTTTACATATCCTTAAAACTCCCACCCTTCCCATATGAACTGCTGGAACCATATTTACAATTGATAGGATTTTGAAAAACACTGATGTTAAAAATGTCGCTGGATAAAAGAATTACTGAACTGTGTTCTTCTTCCTGAATCTAACGCGTGATATTAAAAAAGAGGCAGAGAATGTATGAAAGCTTTGGGAAGGGGAAGAAGGAATAAAAGAATTCTGGAAAATACATTTTCTCCAACCACCTATCAGACAAAAACAATGAGCTTACAGAGAACAAATCTGCTTAACAGGAGGGAACATGCATGACTTGTGGTGCTAACAAATCCCTCAAATTTGTGTAAGTTATTTTTATGTGCTGCAAGTTTTTAAACCGCATCTCTCTGATTATTATAATTTTTCCGAAAGTTATTAAAGCACCTTATAATTTCCAATTCAAATAAAGCTGTTCTCAGAGTTCCTATCTGTGTGAGACGATGAGTGGCAAGCAGGAGGAAACTCTTATCAAATGACACATCTCTCAGGTTTGCTCTCGGTGAGTACAATCCATCCTCTCCTGCAGCTGTGAAAATTTATCCAAAATTGGAATCAGCTACAGTAAGCTCAACTTTCATGGAGATTACTTTAGAAATATCTGCTCTGAGGATGTATGAAAATTATAATTTCTGACTTAGGTTTTATTATTCCAGACTAGGGCAAGTTTACTCTCATTAAGTGCAATAGGGGTATGTGGACCCCAAGTCACTTTTTAAAAGAGAAAGGTCTCTTACCAGTAAATACAATTTCTCCTTCACATCCCCTGTCCAACAAAGCTTTTAGCAGCAAATATGATAAAATGCTAATTTCTATATACTCTACAGTCCTTCTATTTACAAAGTAGTTTTACATTTTATTATATTCCATTGTACAACTTTACACAGTACGTCATTATTTTGATTCATAGTTCAGCAATTCAACATGTATTTAGATAATTGCCTTTCCACATCCTGCTGTTCATTTAGCTTAAAAAAAATAGTAGAAAACAAGCACAGTGGTGCAATGTCCAGGCACTTTCAATGTTGCTCAGCAAAATAAGCAAGCACCCTGTTTGAAAGCATGGCAACTTTTTTTGTGGGGAAAAAAAAAACCTGAAGCAAAACAAATCAAACCATCCTGCAATTCAATCTTTGCTCATCATATATGGTTTTAAACATCCTTTGTACAGTTCCAAGAATTCCTGAGGAGGCTCTGTAAGATATGACTGATATGTTTATATGTCAGCAGTGGGTCTGAGTGAGTAGTAACTTCCATCACCAGAGGTTCCACTGATGGCACAGAAGACGTGAAGGGAGTCCTGCATCCACGGTGAATGCATTGTGTCTTCATGATAGATCTAAACAAAGCAAAACAATCACAAATTCAGTACAGGTTTCACTTCATTATGATAATCAAGCTGTTTAAAAGGTATGCAAAAGAGATATCCAACCTTGTCTTCAAAGCTGTTTCACAAACGCAGCATAACAAAGAAATGAGAAAGAAGAATAGTTTAGTGATTTCTGTAGCATTAATTTAAACACCATTCTGTGTATTACTGGATCACTTTTAGTTACAACTATGCACTGTGGAAAAGAAACAGTTCTCTGTATAACAATTTTTTATAATGTCTCATCAGTAACAGAATTCTAATAGGTTTTTTGTGAGCATGGGGAGTACATGCAGCTAAATCCCAAAGACACTCACTCCCTCTGTATCCACATTTTGTATTCTGCAGCCTGAAGGACACCCTGACAGCACAGGATCCAGCTGGAATGGCAAAGCTGACTGTGCATTTATTTTCACCATGTGGTTCACCAGTCGAGTTAGTTTACTTTGAAATTGCAGTAGTGAAACTGAGATCACTGGCCATCATAAACAGCCTCTAGAAATCCAGCTTTCTGCCAGTCTCTGGAATTTCCTGGACCTGTTCAGCTGCCGTTTATAAATTTTTTGTGTTTACATTGTAGCTTAAAAGATCTGTAAATAGGTCACAGGCTGACCCAGTGATTACCATCTGCTCTTGCATCTCAAACAAAGGGCAGTGCCTGTGCTGCTTTAGGACACTGACAATACTTAGAAAAGCATATGCCATTTGCAGTGAGAACCCTCAGTTAATGCACTATACTCTTCACATTTAACTGAGTAATGTTGCAAAATAAGAAAAAAAAAACTTATTCCATTAGGATGAATTTGTTAGATATTAGGTCATTTGATGGCAATGAAAAGTTCAAGTCAGCTGTTGTACATCATCATGTTGTGCAACTATAAAGAACAGTGTTCATAAACACAGTATTTTAAGCTGCCTTTTGAGCTATTACAAGAAGAAAGTGAAAAGTATATCCTTCCAAGGAAGCCCTTCACTTGGACATTTCAGTCATACTTTGCCCGTTAAGCAAAGACAACACAGCAGTGGATAAATCTATTGAGGTAGCAGGGGGTGTGTTTTAACAATGCTTCTTTGTGCTAAAATAATCTTAGCTATTGTACTTTGACAGTGCAGGACTGAGTGATTTGTTTTTTATTTGACTATTGCAAAATTCAAAAGCCACAAAAGTTTCAGCAGCTGCATGCAAATTAGAAGTCTTGGCACTGGCAAACAGCTTAGAGTAAGCAGGTGGCAGCTCTTGTGAACAAGCCTCTCTGCAGGTAGTGGCAATGAAAAAACCAGTGTGGCAAATGTGCAAAATCAATAGTTTGCCCACTAAAACAATGGTGGCCACGAGCAGAATAGAAGGGGAATCTAACAAAAGCAACAGAAATGCAGCAGTCACTCTGAATGGATCCACCCTTACACTCCTACAACAAAATTCATCCCCATCATGAGACTGCTGCCCTGAAATGATATTGTACTATTCCATAACAAGACTCTGATTCCCATAAGCATTATTTCATTGTAAATCAACCTCATTTAGAAACAGCAGCCTGGTGCAGTTGTATTATTTTGCCATTTGTAGATTTTTCACTTAGTGTGAACAACTACTCAACTAACTACCCAACTCATTTTTATTGAGTTAACATGTTGCATCCTTAGTTCATAGTCACACATAGACTGTATATTGACTAACTGGGAGATCCCGAAAGCATTCTTTTAAATTTCAAGTTGTATGAACCACAATGCAGTCTGTATTGTTGATTTTATATCCTTGATGCTATAACTCTACAAGCTTTCTTTCGTCATAATGAAGGCAACATTAAAGAGCAGAGGCATGGAAATTACTTCAGAAATATAGTTCTCATCTAATTTCACAGCATAACACTAGATGAAGTACAACTGCTCTTTGAATCTCTCACCTCTCTGATGCTACTATTAAAAAGTATTTTCCTAGAAAGATCCAAGAAAACATAAAATTATAGATCAGATAAACTAGCATGAATTTTAACAGTGCATAGAAATGGCATGTTGGCATTAGGCCAAAATTGTAAGAAAACATACATAAGGAAATATAACATTAAAAAAAACCCCATAAGCTGGCTATAACCGAGGAAATGGAAATTCTGCCAGAGAACTTTGACCTATGACCTCCTTATAATTTTCAAATGCGATGCAGAACACGGCACAGGATTTCTGATGGCCATGGCAGACAGTGGTGTGTCCTGAAGACTTCACCCTGCAGCACTCTGAATACCAACATCAGGCTGAGATCTCCAGTCAACAGCAAGCAGTTTTAGGAACCCACCAGCTCTACAGCCTAATTTCACATTCGCTTACTCGCCCGTTCATATTTAGCTACAGAACTCGAGGAGTGATCACATTTTCAGTTCCCAGCCAGCTCTCAGCTTAGTCAGTTTTCCAGCACAGAGAGCCACCTCTGTGGGCTCCCCATGTGCAGTACGTGCCTGTTCATGGATGATGTCAGAAAGCTCTTTCACCATATCCTGGAAGTTTGACTTTAACCCCTCGTGGTACTCCACTTGATCCTCCTTAATGAGACGCTCGTTGAGCTCCAGAGCAATTCCACAGGCTTGGATAAACTTCCTGGGGAGGAAAGGAATGAACTTGGGGCATTACAACAGCCCAGTCTTCTATGAAAGCAAGCAACTGAACAGACAGGCAGATCTCAGTATTTCCCACCCCCTCTTCTCCTGTGTTTGGGGCAAGACAAATTCCAGGGGTATCCCTGGCCCAGGGAATCAGGGAATGAAGAGGGACTGCAACACAGGCATTGGGCTTTCTGCTGGAGCTCCTGTGAGCCTGTATCCTCAGGAGGTGGCACAGCCAGTCCTGCAGGGCTGGCCAGAGCTGAGTGTGTGTGACACAGCAGGGCTGTCAGAGGTCAGGCACCCTCCAGAAGGAAATTCACACCATGGGGAACTGTAATGCTCTTTCTGAGGTCTGTTATTGTTCCTTTGCTTCATTTAACACACATATTTTCCTTTTTTATAAAGCTCAATAAAAATACATTCACAATTGAAATGGAGACAGTGTTTGCACTGCAAGGCTGGAAAGTACAACCATGCATGGCATGTTCTCAGGGATTGCTCCCTCACTGCCAGGTCACTTGGTACACGGAAGGAGAAGGGGATTGGCCCAAATGCTGCTTTCTTCATACAATGACAATGGAGAAATGGGTGAAATGGGAGCCACCAGCACAGAAGGGGTTGGTGGGCAGCTGGTTGCACCTGAGAGGTCCAGAAATTGGAAAAACACCTGCGCAAGTCACACAGTTTCAAAAATTAGCAACAGAAACAAGATCAGTGCTCTTCCATAAACTGAGAAGGGATTTTCTTTAAAGTATTTTAAGTTCATCATAAGCTAGCAAAAAATCCCCTTGGAAAAACTGGCGAACAATACAAAATATCAAAGACCCTTGAGCCTCTGGACTGTCAGATCTCTGGTTTTCAAACATACTTTATGTGATAATCTCAAAAACCCACAGAAACTGTTGAAGCAAGTGTTCAGGCAAATCTCCTCATGGAGAGCCCAGCCCTGGACTTGGGAACATATATCTTGATATATATACTCTTGATATATATAATTTCATTGGCTTTTTTTAAATGTGTGAGCACCCACAACCCCACGAAACTTGGATCTTTATAAGACATATTTAAGTATACAGCATCTGCTGAGTTTGGAGACAGACAAAAACATAATCAGAGCAGGTACCATCTTCCAGCCAGCTGCTAGTTTTTATTACATTAGAAATCCTACCTGAACATTTCTTTTAACTCATTCACCTTCTTAGCAGGATATTTGCTGGACTGGCTGTCACTTAGGAAAGCTCTGGCATAGGCCAAAGGACCAGCATTAACCTAGAATGAAAGAAGAAATCATTTATGCTAGAACTCCTGCTGAGACAAAAAGAGATATTAAGATTGTTTCCTCATATTTTCCTCTTATTTCTGTGTGGAAAAGCAGCATGGTCTGAGTCCTAAGGTCACTCATCCAGCTTGAGAAGGCAGACTCACAAAAAGCTCTTTGTGCCTGATCCTTACAGTACAACCTTGAGTATGTTTCAGCAGTTACTTATGGCTAATTAATGTGCAATTACACTTGGACTTGACACTGTAAACAGCACTGGAGGAAATGTTTATTCCCATGAGCCAGCTGTGTGTGTAGCACTGAAGGTGACAGGGAGGTTGTGCTGGAGCAGGGCAGCCCTGAAGCCTGGGTAGTTAATGATTTCTGGAAAGTAAATGTGCTGTGACCATGCCTCACCCCGAGCTGTGCATGTAAATGCAATTGTGAGCAGACATCAAGCAGACTGACCTGCACAGAGACACAGCCCTGCAGTTTGAGCTGCAGCTGGATCATGTCAACATCACCAGCAGAGCTGCAGAGTTGCTGCAGCTCTGCTGTCTTGTCCTTTATTTCATCAGTAGCGACATCAATTGGCTTCAAATTAACTTGATGTTCATAATTGACTGGAATTCTCTTCTTAACATATGGAAAGGAGTTCAAAGCTAGCAGAAACAACAAAAGAAATGTACAGATTGAGAAGTCATATGAGCAGCACATAGGAATACTCTTCATAGAACATATACGAGCAGATTCTTGCCCCTGGGGATGTGAAATCCCAAACAAGGCTATAATTTACCAGGAAGATTTTTTAATCTGTAAAAATGTGCACATAAAAAACACAAGGTAAATTCCTCCTCCCAACCAGAATATTGTCTTATAATTCTGATTGAGCTGAGAGAATTTGTACACATTTCTTGAATATTTTCATGAGCTAGAAAAGGTCTCCTAATAGTTACTGATATTGTTTCATGTTCAGGTATTTGTACTTACTAGTTAGAATGGTCCTTTTTTTGCACTGCTCTTCCACACTGCCATGCTTTTTTCCAGATAAAGTGTAAGGAGTTTCAAACACAAATCTACTGATATTATGATTTCTTTCAAATTCAGTTTTTCTTTCAGACATTTCTTTGTCTTCAAAGTAGGGCTTCACATAAGTCACTTGAATATGGGCATACTTGGGATCAAGGTCTTTAATGTTCACCTATGAAATAAGAGGGTTACTCACAGGGGGAGCAAAGGTTAAGAAGTTATAATTGGCTAATCTATTCACTGGGATCTGATTTAAAATAAATGCCTGCCGATCTGCCCTCACTGCAGGAAAGCCAATGACATGCCAAATGCTCCTTCTGCCTTCAGCTGGTATGTCTAGACCATGCACCAGCAGATAAGACAAGGAGGTGTGGCACAAGAAATACATGACATGGTGCCAAACAAGCTGTTCCTGCAGCAGGCAGCCACGTCCCCTGATCCATCAAGGCAGCACAATTCTGAGCCACTCAGTCCTTTTAATGTGGCCACAAAGTGTCCAGACATGACCCAGTGCTCATGCAGTGCTGGGCCAGCCAAACCTGCAGGCCTGCACTAAACCAGCTTTGGGATCACCAGCACTGCCCAGATAAATCCCACTGCAGCCCAAGGGTGTGCACAGCTCTTGCAAGGAACATAAATAAGTATTCCATCTAAGGCTGCAAGGCCCCAAGAGGTTTTCTTTTAGACTTGCAGCATCAAAGCAACAAGAAGTAACTCTGCTTCCAGTGACTGATGTTCTGTGCTGGCTTCTAATGCCTTCAGCAAGGCTCAGTGCAGTGGGGATTGCAATTTCCAGTCAGAATTCACACCTGGGAGCCACAGCAGCACCAGCACTGGTCAAGCTGTGCAACATTTCCACACACAGGAGCAGGAGGATGCCAGGGGCAATAGGGTAAGAGGGTGGAGGAGAGGGCTCATTCTCCCACTGGCAGAAGGAAGAGATGCTCTGCCATCCTCCGGCACCTCCACAGTTTAACTCTACCTTATTAGAATCCTGGATAATCTTTACAGTCTCTGACCCAAATTTTTCTCCATAAAGTTTAAGAAGTCTGAAGGAGATCTCTGAGAGGCCTGTCAGTTTGGGCTCCTTATAGACGTATTCCTTCCCATCTTCTTCCTCAAAGAATGTCTGGCATTAACCACAAAAAAAAAAAAAAAAACACCAACAAAAAAACCAGTGAGGAATAGTTGTCTTTCTTCATTTAGAAAACTTTTATGTTAGATTTGATGTTTGTAAAGCAAGCTTCAACTAACATTTCAGAAAGCCAAAAAGTTTTGGAAGACTATGGCTCATAAAGTCTCACTGAACTTTGCCTGTTTAATAGCTTCCTTCAAAAATGGTCTAAAAAAATAAAATTCTTCAACCAACACAAACACAATGCATCACTACTTGAGTAGAACCAGTGAGAAATCTAAACTATGTGGAAGATGGTTTGGCCAGCATTTGACCTTTTGGAAGGTTAGAAAGAGATAGGCAGGAGAAAAAACCACAAAAACAAGGTAGAGAGAAGGAGCAGAGAGATACGTGAGATGAGGAAGCCCTGACAGCAGAGCCACAGGAACAGTCAGAAATTCAAGAATTTGTGTAAGCTGCAAGAGACTTTAAGCAATAAAAAAAAGAAATGGGTTTCCTGTGCTTTAATTCCTCTTGTATGCAGGGAAGTGGGATTTGGTGTGTTTACTGTAAATGGAGACCAAAACACATCAAAGGCTGTGTTTGCATCACCAGTCTTACCCATAATGGAAACAGCATGGGAACTTCATGCTTTGGTGAACTGCTCCAGCTAGAACTCGTGACACAGCGTTAAGCTATCTGCGTGTAGCTGGAATATAAAGCCAGAAAAGCTTCAAAGTGCAAAACTGGATCAAGTACTGGTTGTTGGGATGCTCCACAGCTCAATTTTAAGGGCTGATCCAGTTATTTCCAACTTCCAGAAAACTAAGCCAGCAGTTGTTTCCTTTTATCTGTTGCTAACCTTATTCACTTTTTACATATCCAAAGTTACAGGGAAGATGAGGGTAAATATAAAATGCATGTCTGCTGCAGCAAAAGTCACTGCTGTGGTATGTTGTGACAGTGACATTCAAAGGTACAAACCCATGAGGGTTTCAGGGGTATTTATCATCTCCTCGAAAAGAAGGAATAAGGAAAGGCAAGGCCAATAAAATGTACATGGTGTTTTCTAAAGAGGGGTCCTGCACCTCCCCTTGGTTGAGTCCTCAAGCAGAATCAGGTTGTTCAGAGACAGAAAGGATATGAGGGTATCACACTTTATTAACTGCTATAGGTGGAGAAAAAAAATAAAACCACAGCTGCTTCTAAGCTCAGAAGACTTCAATGAGCTGTGATAAGATCATGCCACTTCCTGGGACTCTGAGCCCCAGATCTTACTCAGTTTTTCAGCCACCTCAGCTAACGCTAGCACTACCTATCTCTACATGTGTGTAATCAACATTGACAGATATTTTGCCTCCAGCTTCTCTCATAACCTTTTACTCTGCTAATACCCAGAAGGGAGCAGCATTTTTTTGCAGAAAAAAAAAGTCTGTTACTACTACTGTTTATATACTATGGTTATAGTTATATACTGTTACTAGTTATATACTATCCACACTAAATTGTGTCTATGTAACTACAAGAACTATAATTACAAAAAATCCTCAGCATTTTCTGAGCCCACTAAGGCATTTCCTAACTGCTGAGTTGTTTTAAGAAAAGCCTACAGGCAGAATCATAAACTTTATGATAAATCAAGTGCTCCTGGAAACAGATACAAACCCTCATCCCCAGCGTGCAATACTCATGTAGACACTGGTGGCTGCACCAGAGGAGCTTTTCAACTCCAGGTCTGACAGAGCAGCAGCTCTTGGGCCAGGATGCCTGGTGAGGGGCAGCTGGCAAGCCAGTGTGTATACTCACTTGTCCATAAAAGGCCACTCTGAAAAAGGTTCCAAGGAGCCTCTTCCTTGAGTGCATTACTTCCAATATCTTAGCATAGGCTCCGTGGAGTGTTCTGTACAGCTGGGTGAGTTTCTGGAAATCAGATTTTAACATTATGAGGAAAGCAGGATTTTCCAAGCAGCACATTCTAGCTAACACCAGAAGCTTCAGAGATACCAGAACACAATCCTCTGGAGAATTGAAACCCTAATTTCCAAAGAAGTTGAACTCATGCAATCTTGTTTAAAAAACCAGGTTTTAAGTAGATGCTTAGTGTCAGGTCTGCAGGGTACCACAGACTGCAGGAACAGCACTGCCCCTGCAGAGAAGGCTCAGTGCACTGGGTGTCTCAGGGTGTTTCCTGACTGAGCCTTCACACACAGAGCAGCTGGCAATATTTTACCCAGGAAGCCTTTTTTTGATTAAAAACAGCTTTAACAATGAAAAAATAGGTCAAGGTAAGGCTTTCTCCCCTCCTCCCAGGTTCAGTTTTATGGCTGGATGGGAGGGGAAGAGGTCATACAGAGGGAGGGAAAGAGGACCAGTACTAAGCTGAAGCACAGGTCACAGCACATGGGGAAAGGAGCAAGGCTGGGAACAGCCTCCTTCCTTCCTCTCCACTTGCCACTGAAGTACCCAAGATCTTGTCCTTTCTTCAAGCTGCTCTCATTCTGGTTTTAACCCTTAAAAACCTCAGGTCTCAAAAAGAATAGAGCTTCAATGAGCATATGGAAAGACAAAAGGGTTTTTTTTACAGGAAGGAAGGTGGCAATTATTCACTAAATAGTCATGAGTCACCCATGCCATTAGCTTTGATAAATACCTTTCAGATCACTGCTTTCAGTAATTTCTTTAATAACCAGCAATGAGGTACAGTGTGTGCTTTACTGACACTAATTCAGTAACTCATAATTTCAAAAATAAAAAAGTCCCCTGTTTTTTATTTCTCAGCAGTCTAGAAAATTACCTGCTCTATGCAAACGAGTTGAAAATACCCACCTCAAATTCACGCCGCTTTTCGTAAATGGGAATGATCAGTTTGGAAACCTCAGAAATTGTTTCATAACGCTCTGCCTTCCACAGGCCATCTATGCACTGCTCCAGCAGCTCCACCAGGACCTCCTGTGACAGCAGCCAAATAGGTGGTGTTACTGACACTCCAGATTAGAAGATAAAACCATTTTAACTTCAGACGCTTCTATCAGATCCCAGAAAAAGTAATTGCAGTTACATAAGTTTAAACACTGTGTATTCCTGGCCTTTCTAAAGGCATTCTAAATTTTGGGGAGGGGGAAGGGGAAGAAGGAGAAAAAGGAAAAGTTATTTTTTAAAAGTTCATTAATTCTTCATAAGCCATTAGCATAATAGCCAGCAAGTATGTTTAGTTACTCCCCCAGGAACATGCAAAAACTCTCACAGAGTTTTTGGACAGCACTGGAGATCAGAGGTGTATGACTAAGAAACACACCCAAGGAACAAGTATTGGCTGTGATGCCAAGGATCCTCAAGCCCTGATGAAAGGGCAGCTGGGCTGCAGGGCCACCTTGCTCAGCCACACGGCCAAAGCAAGGCAGCTGCACAGGGATGCTGCAGAAGTTCTTGTGAGGCTTCATGACTCATGGGAGGATCTACCCACTTCCCCAAGGCCTTGCCAGGGTTTCTGTATTGTTCTGCTATCATGGTATCCTGCAGAACAGCCCTAACTCCAGGGGCACCCTAAGATGACCTCTCCCTTGCAGAGCTTGACTTTGTATTGCCCCTTCTTGGAAACACCACACCCGGCTGTGCTGCCCTGAGCTGGCAACATCAGTGTTTGCATAACACAGCAGGCAGAGGTTGGGGTGCTGCTTTTTCAGCCTCTGTGCTAGAAAAACTCTTCATAGAACCAAGAACTTACATGAGTTTTACCTGTCTGAATCACACACAGAAAATTCTCCAGAACAGATTTCTCTTGGGAAATTGGAGTGGAACAGTCTTGTTTACAGATACCAGCACACCACTGCAATTTGTTAGAGCTTATATGAATGAATTCTAAAACTAAATCCTAACCAGATATCAAATATCCTCCCATCCTCCTATCTACAGCACAGGACCTCACCTCACTGTAATGTACATCCATCATGCCACCATCTTCTTTCATTGCACCTTCTTCATCAATGTTGGGAGTGATCTTCCTGAAGGCAGCGCATCCACTGGGAAACAGTTCTGCAGCAGACAAAAGCAAATGGATTAGTGGAATTATCTCAAATGTGTCATGCTGCTGTACTTTGACCTGAGCTGGCAAATCAATACCACTCAACAACACTCTCACTGCCCCACTCAGCCCTGGTGGGATGAGGAGGAAAATCAGGGAAAAGAAGTAAAACCCATGGGTTGAGATAAGAACAGTTTAATAATTGAAACTAAGTAAACTAAGGAAATAATAATAATAGAGAGAGATATATAAACCTCAAGAAAATCAAGTGATTCACAACACAGTTGCTCATCACCTACTGACCAATGCCAAAACCATTCCCACACTGGCCTCCTTTCCAGGTAACTCCCCCAGCAACTGCATTGGGCACGACATTCTGAGATGCGAAATATCCCTTTGGCCAGTTCAGGTCAGCTGCCCCAGCTATTCTCCTTCCCATGTTTTTGTGCAGCTCCTCACTGGCACAGCACGAGACACTGAAGAAGTCCCTGGCTTGGAGTAAATGCTACTGAGAAACAACCAAAGCAGCCATGTGCTGTCAACATTACTCTCACACTGAACCCAAAACAGAGCTCCAGCTACCAAGCAAGAAAAGTAACTCCATCCCTACCCAGCTGTTGCTGGAGAGCTGGGTGGTAAGCACACAGAACTGCACACTCCTAGCAAGGAAGCACAGTTAGGTACCCCAAAGCTTTGGGTAGTTCAGCCTTTACTGAATCATTCCAGCCTCTGTATATGCAAAGAGTGCCAGTAACAGAAATAACTCAATGTTCAAACCTAATTTAATATTCTTTTGGACTTGTTCCTCTTCCCTTTTAGGAGTTCTCCTTTACCACTACTTGTGGTAAGCAGCCTTTGTGTACAAATAAAACATTGCAAACTTTCAGTACCCCCCTCTCTGCAGCCATGTGAAACGTGCATATATATCACAAGAACAAGTCCTGATTTTTCCCACTCTGCCAAGACAAAGTACAGAATCTGGAGGGACTCCAATCCCCCTGAGCAGGGCACTGAAGGACTTTCCAGCCAAGGCAATCAGCTTTCATGCAGCCTTAACTTTCTGAAATGTTAAGGGTCTTCTTCAACAATTACTCCCTTAAATGGAAATGAGAAATGGGGTCAATATATCAACTGCAGAACAGGTATTTAAAAGAAAACCTGCAATGTGGTGTAACTTGAGAACACACAGCTCTGTCCTTCCTTCCTGTTTTGCACTAAGCCACAAAACTCTCCTTTTTTTCTGATTGTTCTTTACATATGTGTATGGTTAGGCTACAGTCTCATTTCTTGACTGAATTTTGACTGTTTTATTCTACAGTTTTCTGTACTGCCTATAATAATAATTCTGATGATCATATTGAGTCAGTTTTTAACATGGCCTTCCCCAGTGAGCACATTTCCTAATATAAAATACAAGTGAACATTTAAACCAAGACATGATGTGTCAGCTCTTATTTCACTTAGCACCATGCTAGCGTGGCTGTCTAAGTTAACAGGTATGAACAACTGTCATTTCTTAGAAACTACTCATCATCTTCTAGCTTAATACACTGCAATAATTTCTTTTTCCTTTTCAGCTTGTTTATAAAATAACAATTTACCAAACTGAGAGAGCCTTTTCTTTAAAAAGACTCTGACACCCTCAAACCCCACCATCATCCTCCTCGTGTCTCCAAAGCAGCAGACACTTACTCTTCCTGTGCAGGAACTCTGCAACGAGGGCTGCTACGTGAACATAGCACATGGCTGCCTGCAAAGCACAAAGGGACATTATCAAAATGCCATCTATCTGTACGTCTGTCCTGCTGTGCACCAGTTTTGAGTTGCACAAATTACCTCTGAGAAGTCCCCGTTCTTCACGTGTATCTTGGCCATGCTGTCCAGCCACGTCTTCCGGAGCTCAGGCGTGCTTGCGTAAGACTTGGCCAAGCTGTACTGGAGATCCACCAACATTTCTGGGTCCTTCTCGTGTTCCTTCATCTGAGCAGTGGCCATGAGCACTGTGCGGATTCTCTTCGTCAAATCTTTCACTTCGGAAGGAAAAGCTGTTGCCTGACACGAAACAAACTGAATTAAAAGCTGATACAGAAAATACACAGTTTGCCAAAAATTACCCTTTCAGCCAACTTCACTTACCTGAGAACACTGAGAACACAGCAGATAAGGCTAATTAACTCTTCTTACTGAACTCACACTGCACACAGAGTACAGTGTTCCAGCTGCATTCAAAGGCACTTCAGTCATGCCATGCAGACGGCCAATCTCTCCAGGCTGTGCCCAGGGTGCCAGGCTGGCTGTTCCTGTGCTGCAGTGAGGCTGCCACTCTGGCATCCTGAGGAGCTCCTCTGAGAGCAACACACAAGTGCTCCATGCATGCAAATATCTCTGGATGAGACCCCGAACCACGGCTGCAGTATTTTTTCATGTCATTCAACATCTGGCTTGTTAGGCTCTGATGTGGTCTGTCTTCAATTCCTAAAGCACTGCAGGCATTTGTAGAGCTTCCCACCACAAGAATGTAGTAGAGAAGCATGTGCTCTGATCTGATCCCCTGCTCATAACTAGGCCAACATTGAGTTAGACCAAGGCTTGTCCAGCCAAGTTTTGTAATCTCCTAAAACAGAAAATCCACCTCCTTTCTAGGCCCTGCCCCAGGGCTGCACAGTGCTCTTGGGAAATAACTTTTTCTTAAGCAAAACTGGAATTGCCCTTGCTGCAACTTGCATACACTCCCTCTTGTCCTGCACTCCACACCTCTGAAAATAGTGTAAATATGCCTCTATAAACTGTCTGCTGTGGAAAGAAGCAGGTAGGCTCCCCCTCAGCTCTCTCCCCTCCATGATGAGCCTGATTTATGCTCCCTCTCCTCAGATTCCTGCAGCTCAGCTGCTGCTGTGGCTGTGCATGGCATTCTCTCCAGTGTGTTGAAACCTCTCCTGTACTCTTGCATTTACACAAACACAAAAACTTGATATCATGATCGTCTCATGATGTAAATTACAAGTATGGCTCAGTAAAATCTTTACCAACATCTGTGTGCAGAAAAGAACTGAGGTTTTTGCCAGGTATATCTTATCTATAAATTTGTTAGATCACAATTAAACACCTAATGGAAGCTCCCATTAAGCCTTTAGGTCACAGGATAACCGTGGAACTGTAAAAACACTTTCCATTTCCCCTATCCTGCCTTGGCAGCTGCTCTGTGTGAAATGGAGTACGTTGCAATTGCTCAATGGATGGGGTACAAGCCACTAACTCTAGCACAAAGAGAGGCAATTATTTTCCAAAGAAATACCACCATTAATCTCCACATAAGAGCTCTTTCTTAACATTACTGACACTTAGTTGAATAAAACAAAATCCTGCTAATTATTACCTTCAGGCAACAGAAATGCCAGCCTCTCCCTTGTCATTTCCCTCAAAGCTGGGAGTTCCTGGAAAGCTCTTTGGACAATCTGGCAAGCAGAACATGGCAAAGCACAATCTGAGCTGCTGAGCGCCCTCCCCTTGGTGTGAGGCCTCAAGTTTGGAGCATGACCTGCCTGAGCAGCTGGTCCTATTGCTGCTGGCACAACACTTGTTTACTGAGCAAATGCAGCCTACTACAAGCCTATAAATCACAGTTCCAGTCATTAGCCCAACCCTTAAACAGAGTTTCCTGGAGTCTTTCCCCAGGCTTGCATCAATGGCTGATAACACATGTGGGATGTGACATCTCCAACTCACCTTCATGGGCCTGTCGCTGTTTGCAAAGTTGTTAATGATGAGCAAGGAGTCCTGAAATCTGGTCCCACCACTGAGGGCCACATCTGCAATTAACTGGCTCACTGCAATTATTATCTGTGGGATAAGGTAGAGGCTTTATTTAAACAAGCCCTAATAAAAGGGTTTTATTAAGGTCACAGTTAATAAAATGCTGACAGGAAAGCATCACATCTTTTCCACCACGTAAGCAGTGGTTGGTGCTGTGGCTCAGCTCTCACATCCCCCAAGGACAGGCACTCCCCAGAGGACCAAACTGCTTTGCAGAACCAACAATCCAACTATTCTAATATGAATCCCTGTTTGGACATTAGCTACCTCCTTCTGTGATTCTTTACAACCCAGAGGGTATTCATCTGTCCCCCATGGTATCTACATTTGCTTCAAAAACTACCAATGCCAAAAAAGCAGCTCCTAGGAAATCCCTTCTCCTGCCTTAAGGGCAGCTGTCCCTTCCACCCCATCCCAGCCAGTCTCTGGCACAGAGATGTGTCTGGTGTCTGATACACTAAAACTCAACAGCTTGGAGTACTTGATGGCAATTATTTTACCTAAAGGTGCCTGCACCAGTCACTGAATTAGGCAAAGCCTGGAAAGCAGGAGGATTTTGGTCCATATGGCAATGGCAGGATCCTCTGCAGGCATGAGGTCACAGAGTTCTGTTGCTGTAACTGTTCATTCAATCTGAGGTGTCCTGTCTCTAGCTTTTCTCCAGCCACTGACCTGAAGATGTGTTCTCAGAAACGTTCTCCTTTTGGTGAACTCAAAATTATTTCTCATCAGGAGGTACAGAAGAGCAGAGGCTTCATTCCTCGTGGAGGACACCTTGGAAGTGCAACACTTCAGGATCTCATAGCAGAGGGCAGCACACATATTCACCCTTCCTTTGAAAAATGCTGAGGGAAACTTCACAAGAGAAAAGCAAATATTAGAAAATACACCACGAAATGGCATAGGGATCAGATGGGCAGGGGCACAGGGCAACAAACTAAGCTGCAGCCTGGACAGCCTCAGCAGAACTTCTGCCAGAATTCTGAGCCTGAGAGTATTTGTGGGAATGAATTTGGGGTCTATTTTTAACCTCATTTCCTAGACCGATGGGAACTTTGCTGTCACGCTTCTTGGGGATGTGACTGCTTGTGTCCATCTAACCCCTCCCCTGATAACATCTGGGATTTTTTGGCAAATTCTCACCAAACTGGACTGATAGAATTACATTCTTCCAAAAGCCATAATCCCAAGCAGTGGGGCAGAGAGGAGAGGTCCCAGAGACATTCAACCACAAGGTGCTATCTGGAAGATCAGAAAATCCATCAGAGCCCAACCAGGAATCCAACCTCACTGGGAAATGTGACCTGCAATGGTCACACATCTACTTCTACATGATCCCCCAAAAACAGCTAAAATCATGCCTGCATGCCCTCAGGAATGCAAACATGCTTGTCACTTAGAGCATAAAATTCAGTGAGGATTTTTGCCACCCAGGGAGCAGCAGGACCAAGCCAAGCCACAGTGCAAGCTCCCTCAGTCACAGCAGGGCTCAGGGACCTGCAGCAGGGACAAGGGGAACACCCTGGTGGCCTGGCTGTCCCCTCAGCAAACCCCTGAGCACAGCTGTCAGGGCAAGCTCAGCCCTGCCTGGGAAGGGACACCTGCAGCAGACAGGTGGGACACCTGTCCCAGTGGGCAGCAGCCTCCTGGGGATGCCAGGGTGTGTCTGTCCCTGTGGCTGTGGTCACAGGAGGTGGCTGGCAGGGAGGTGACACCACCCTTGGCTTCCCTCCACCTGGGCACAGAGGCTGAGCACAGGGAAGCAGAACAAGGAAGGGCTTTGTGCTGGCAAGCAGGGACCTGCTGGGGAGGGGAGGTAACAGCACCTCCTGAGGGGCGGAGGCTGCTGGGGATGGCCCAGCAGCACTCTGCTCCTGCTGCTGCAGCTGGCACCCAGGCCCAGAGAACCTCCTGCCAAAAAGAGGCAACAGAGGCAAGCAGGTTTTACCTATTCACATTGTTTGAGACCCCATGGTCCTCATGGGGCATGGTCCGTTAGCCACTTCCATCTGCCCCATTAGCCACTTTTATCTGCCCCACTACCTTCTGCCCATGGGAGGTGACAGTAAATAGAATCAGCCAGAGGCCGAAGCTGTTACTCTGGCCCTCCACTCCTTGCATTAAGTATGGACGATCCAGGGAAACTTGTAGGTACCACCATGGCATGGTGGTGACAGTCTTAAAACAGGGATCTGGGACCTGTGGCTAGCAAGATACTGGGATTGCACCAAGAAAATAGAATTAGGGCACAAACCACTTTTTGTTCACTGCCTCTGGCCAAAAATTATCATCAAAAAACAAAACAGGAGAAAGAAGGAAAGAGGCAAATAAACATCATAAGGTGCACACAGATGGTGTGTGCACCTGGGAAAGGAGCTCCAAGAGCTGCTGCCCAGTGCAGTGCTGCCCTTCCCCAGAGCCAGACAGGATCATGGGCAGCCCTGGGCTGAGCTGTGGGACAGGGCACACACAGCACAGCCATGGCTGGCACCTCTCCCAGCAGGGACACAGCCAGCCAGCAGAGGCTTTCCAGACACTCCAATGCACTGCCAGGGACACAGCCCCTGCCTGTGAATCTGCTGCCCTGTGCACTCCCCTCCACACCAGCTCTGGAGGAAAACCTGTGCCCCTTTCTCAGGGAACTGTGTCCCTTTCTGGAGCCCAAGCAGAGGAAATGGCTCCTGGTGCCAGGCCCAGGGAAGCAGATCCAGGGGTGAATGGCTGCTGCAGGCCCAGCCAGGCCTGGTGCAGCCTGTGGCTGCCCAGCTGGCCCAGAGCAGTGGGGAGAGCATGGAACAGCTCCTGTGGTGCTGACTGTGCCCTCTGCAGGACCCCATTTCTGACCCAGCTCCATGCCATGGACCAGAGCAGGGCTCAACCCAGCAGCCAGCTCCCAGAGAGGCTCAAAGGGATGTGAGGGCAGCACAGCCATGGGGACAGGCAGAAGGACGTTTGAGCCAGTCTGTAATGCACACCCCTCCTCTATGCATGTTTTCCTTTAAAACTTTTAAATTAAAGACCATTCCTAAGCATGCATAGAGGTATTTATATATGTATTTATCTGTAAGTGATGCCCTGAAAAGATAGATTCAGTTCTTAAGAAAACCTAGAGTGTGAAACAAGAGCAATCTAGCTTTGGTTGGTTCTTACCAGCCAGTAAAACAGAGGAAGCTTTCTTGCCAAATTCCCAGAACACACACGTGCAACCAAAACCAAAGATGCAAATAATTACAGAAGATTTTTGTTATTTGCTCTCTTGCAACATTTTTTTTAAAGTCTTTTGCCTATCAAATAACTGGGTTTAATGTAGAAGACAAATTATGGGCAGCAGAATGCATCTCAGGAATTTTTTTCCTCCAGCAACCATTTGCTGTGAGCACAAATAAGAGGGGGATTCTTTTCATTGTAATTTTAGCTACAGGAGGTCTTAAAAATGAAAAATCTTCCATTCTAACTGTGACAAAGGTATAACTCCCTCTGGCTTTTCTGGAAGTTACAAAGTAGAGCAGAGCTAGGATTTGAAAACAAACTTGCAGGAAAACATTTCATCCTTGACTTGTCATACAACGCAGTGACCACCTGCCTTGGCCACCATAGCCACTTCAGGCCTCAGAAGAACACTTGAAAGGACTTAAAAGGAAGTTTGGGACTCGTGTGGTTATGGAGTTGGCAAAGAAAACACTTCCTCCTTCTAGATACCATCTGCTGGGCTCATATCTTCCTTTTACAGAAGCCATATATGCCCTGCCATAGGGGAAATGCAAGAAAGCTGAAATCAATAATTTGTGCCTTTAAAGACCCATGAGGTGAAATTCAGCAAGGATGTAGACTGGCATAAATCCAAGAAAACAATCCCCCATCCTTGCAGCAGCCAAGCATGCAGCCTCCCTGCTGCCACTGATGTTTTGGAAAGCAAGTGTGGAAGCCCTGAAGGGCTCCAGGCTTTGAAGGCTGACAGTGAGATCAAATTGAGCAGGTGTGCAGGTCTGGCTTCACATTCAAAAAAACCCCACAAAAAATATGTCAGGAAGGCAAGGAATGCCTATTATTTGCTATAGGCACAAAACAAATATTTCTGGCTAAACAAACTTTTGGCTAGCAAGTGGGAGAGCAGGGTGTGTGCAGATCTGCAGCAGCATGGATCTCGAGGCTAAGCAGATCACAAGCAAGCAGAAAAGTCAAAAGAAAGGCAGAGCAATAAACAGGCACTGAACCCTGCAGAAAAACTGAGTGATTCCTGCCCCTGCCAGCTGCCAATCTAGCAGGCTCTAAGAAGCCCCATGGAAAAACACCTTGTAGGAGACCACGCTGCCTGGAGCAGACAGGGAGCCAGCAAGAACTCTGCATTTCTGCTTCTCATGTGTTTGCTTAGCACCAAAATCCAGCCCTAGACTTACACTAACTCTCAGCTTTGCTGTGGGGTTACAGCAAAATGTACAAAGCACAGACTTTTTCCACCATTGAAAAGCAGTTTAGCAGTCTCATTTTAATCAGATTTTGCTCAGCAGCTAGTGCAAAAGCTCCTTTGAAAGTTACTCTTTGCTTACCACTCAGACACCATCCCTGCCTGGCTGCAATCTGCCACGTGGATTTTCCTCATGAATGAAGTGTTGCGCTCAAGGGCTTTGAGGTGTTTTAATTAATTTTGTATTTATGATAACTGCACATCTTGGGAGGAATGGTGTTATTATGTACAGCAGATCTGGAAAAACGTCCTTTAGAGCAGTGGCAGGTTTTGACAAGAACAGAGGGCAATGTCAGCATCAATCACTGCTCCTCTGTGGTCAGATGTGGCTTTGTCTCTGCTTGAGCTCGGGGCATTAAACAGCCTCACTACCTGTCAGGGCTCAGAGAGCACAGAACAAGGCTCAGCAGAGCTATCACCTCTCCCAGCAGTGGCTGAGGAGCTGCCTGTCAGTGCATGCATTATTCAAGCAACAGCACAGGCAGCAGCACTGGCACTTTGGGGCAAAGATTTAAGCACCAGCTCTTGGTCAAACAGACACTAATCTTTGTGACCAAGGCAAGTGTGGGAATTCCTCATGATTTCTCCTTTGCTTCCTGATACCCAACAAATAATAAATAACTAGAGAACTTAACCTGGGCTGTGTTTTTAAATCAGTGTAGCTAAAACACATCTCCAAAATATCAGGTTAACAGGAGTTTAATCATACTGGCCTCTCTGCCATACTTAAAAGTTCTCCCACACCCTTGTCATTGTACCTACCTTGCTAATGAAAGCTCTCAGAGAGGCAAACACGTGCTTAAGGGCTGCTTCTGACTGCCCATTTTTGAGAAAAGCCAGATGAATATCAAAAACCTTCTTCATAAGTGGATTGTGGCCATCGTTGCTTAAAAGCTGGGTCTGGAAAGCAACAGGAGAATTTACTTAGCAGAAGTGTTGTGCCTGAAGCTGGAAATGACAGAGATAATTTTGCATTATTAATCATATTAATTCTTGAGCCAGATAAGCAGCAAGGCCTTCAGTAAAAATATAACCAATAAAATGTGACAATCAATAAAAACTTACAGTAGTTAGCAGAGGCTATTTTTGCAGCAGAGAAAAAAACCGAAAATATTTCATCACTTCTGAATCACTAATTCCAAAGACTAAGTCAATATTCTGTGCAACTGTGACTGGTTGCCTAGTTATTTTAAACAAAACATGTTACCAATGTAACTATCACCCTGGGGGTTTTTTTTCCATTTCTTTTTATTTTTCTTGAAAATTGTTTTGTTTGCAGCCCAAAAGAGAGGGGGGAAGAAAAAAAAAAAGACTCATTTTCTCACTGGATAGATCAGTAGCTGTAGTTAGTAATTTCACTTCCCTCATTTCCTGCAGAGTTTTGCCAGTTTGCATCTTGTAGATTTAGCAAAATGGAATTTCTTGGGGGTTATTGATACAGTTTGGTGTCAGACCAGGTGGGCTTTGCCCACTGCCATCCCCATGGGGCTGTGCAGGAGATTTGGGCATGACACAAGGATGTGGATCTCCTGTATTGACAGGAAATCAACAGCCCCCATCCCACTGCCAGTTCTCACAGTCCTTGGGCTGGCTCAGATTTTGCCAGCTTGCACAGACCTTGTGGTAAGTTCAGGATCCAGAGTTTTACATTGAGCTCATTTCCTGTGGCAGTGGAACAGCACCAGCCCAGCTGCTGCAGCACAGGACCCACTCATGTCTGGTGTGGCCATAAAAGTGAAGCCAAAGCCCACTAAAGGGGAAGGGAATCCAGTCTGTCCTGTGGTTTAAAAATCACATTGTTTCTAAGTTCAGCAGTATTACAAAAGAGGCAGCTGAGAAAGTCAAGCAAGTTTTAAATGTTGCATCTAAATCCTTTTGCAGTTACCAAACTTCTAAGGAGTAATTTAACATCTGCACCAGGATGGCTTTTTGGCTCTGCAGTGGAAGCAGAGGCTTTGAATACCTTTCTCTTCATCTCCATGTAAAAAGGAAATGTTCATCATGCTTGCTCTGAAATCCAGAGCTGTTCTTGTGACACCACACCAGACACATTGCTACATGCAGGATTCCTCTGACTACACTTCAGGAAGGGAATTTCTGGGACAATATTTTGCTGCCATCCTGGGGATCTCTTCACCACATTGGCCTTGGTTTGTGTAGATGGCAATGGCTGCTAAAAGTATGAATCCCAACATGGAGGAGAAAACTTCTACCCATGGTTCTGGTCCTGTCTGCACAGGTAACCACAGCTGGAGAGCCTCAGCCTCAGCGATATTAATGTACAGCGATTCAAAGAAAAACGGGCCTTGCTTCTAGGTAATTTAGAGTACAAAAGAGCAACTTCTAAATGTGTTGGACATTCATTTCCCTTTTCTCTAGTCCCTCCTTTCTACACGATATACATTTCCTCTTATTCTATTTTTGTAAAGCCTGCTATAACATACATGGGATTTTCTCTGGCCTTGCAGCTTTGAAGAAATGGAAAAATTGTGTATGGGTATAATTACTCTGTGAAACACTGTTTTGGAAAATAACCAAACTGCAAACGATTTTCTTTTGTAAACTCTTCCATATTCTTCCACTCTAGGAAAACAGATCACCAAAATCCAAACATATATAAAACTTTTCTACAACATTTTTGATTTCAGTGCTGACCTTGAAACTCTGAGTGAAAAAAGAGATGGTGTCCAGGACTGTCAGGCACACTTCGGTGGCAATATTGCCCTCCAGTAATGCCTGGTGCACAATATCTGCTTCTGAGGTGCCTGCATCTGTGGACAGAAAGAAAATTAGGAGGAAACAGTGTTCAACACTCCAGCTCCCAAAAAATCTAAGTGCTGATATAGATAAGGTTCTCCCTTGCACTTTCACTGCGTTTGGGAGATGATGCTAGAATAGCAAGAAGCTGAATTTGCAAACTCCACTCAGAGAAGCTGCCTCAGCCTGATGCCACACCAGGAAAACAGTATCTGTATTGCCCCTTTATATCACTGTCTTTAAAGCCAGACAGAGCATGAGGTGTCCCAGCTGTCTCCAGGGAGGGGAGATGGCAAAGTGCTTCAATGGGACAAAATGCACCCACATGGAGAGGCTTAGAGCAGATCCCAGCACAGGTGTCTGGGCAGTGCACTTCTCCTGCTTGTCCTGCTCTCTATCCACCTGCCCACACACTCAGCCAAGGAGCTGAGCCAAGACAGGCAAGAGCAGAAAGCCACACAAGTCCTAAATCCCAGGGGTGATTTTTAAGGGGCTGGCTTGGATGCCACCCTCACCCATCCAGGGATGCTGCAGGGAGGCCTGGTGACCAGGGCAATTCTGCAGAATCTGGGTAACCTGTGGAAAGCAAGTGTAAAATGGCCCCATGCAGTTCTCCCCAGGCTGGAGTGCCTGCCCTGCTGACACACGTACTGTGGTTGAGGGTGAAGGAGCTCTCCAGGCTGCCCAGGTGCTGCAGGCGCGCCCCGGCCCGGCTGCGCAGCGCCGGCATCGTCTGCGACTTCCTCTCGGCCGCCGTGTGCTTGGCCAGCCAGGCGTCCTGCACCCTGCAAGGGGAGCACAGACAGCCCTGGGGCACCAGCAGCAAACACACCACCGCACATCACACAAGGCACCAGGATGGAGACCTGTTCCTCCAACACACCAGTCTGGGGCAGTCCCAGTGGGCATGCCCGCGCTGTGCCAGCCTTGCTGCTGCAGGAGGCCCTAGGGCTAACACGAGAGCAGGGATGCTGCTCAGGAAGCAGGGATGCTGCTCAGGAAGCAGGGATGCAGCTGGGGCTCTTGTCTCACCTGCAGCTGGCTGGGGGGGACACTGCCAACCTGCGCTCGCCTGAGCCTGGGGATCTCATGCAGGAGCTGGAGGGGAGGGAAGGGGCAGGGAGCTGAGATGAGGGGCCCCTGCTCAGGGCATGGCACTGAGCAGAGCCCCAGACCCACTGGGGTTTGCCCAGAGTGGGTGTGCACCAGCCCTACCCACCTCCACTGGGGCAGGGAGCACAGGCATGACCCCCACAGCCCAGCACCAGATGGAAGGATGCAGTACCTGGCAATATTTCTCTTCCCCACGTATCTGAAGTGAAATAAACACACCCTAGGAAGAAAATGAAATATGTATCTGTTACAGATCTTGCAGATCAGGAACAATCCAGAACATTTAAAACCCACCCTATTCTTGCCTGCAGCCACACTTCTCTCTGTACAAGGGCTTGCATCTGTATTTACAAGTCACTTGACCTCACACTCTTGGTTTCAAAATTCTATGGCACATTTCTGTCTTCTCACCCATCTCTTCTCCCAGATTTACTGCAAAGTGGAGGCTCTGACAGTGAAGGGGAAGCTGAGCCCACAGGTGGTGGGACACCCCCCAGTCAGAGCACGGGGCACTGCCACTAAACCAAGCTTCCTCAATTTACACTTGCTTCTCCTCAGAGGAAGGAAGAACATGTCCTTCCAACCTGGCCAGACACCCCCAGCGCTGCACAGGACAGTGTGTGCTCTCCTCCTCAGCCATTCTGACCACACCAAGGTGCAGGGTTTGAACAGCAGCCTTGTGATACTCACTCCAGAAGCATGAGGACATTGATCAGCTCCTGGGGGGAGAATTTGTTCCAGTAAGCTAGAAGAGTATCTGAAAGAAAATGAAGAACAGTGCACTGAGACTTTAAAAACCTCAAAGAGGGGACCTTACAGGCCAAAACTGATGGTCCCTTGTCTTTCTGGCTGTCCCCAGTGGGCAGGAGGCACCAACCTTCAGAGATCATCTTCACAATGTACAGGTAGCACATGAGAAGTGTCCGGATCTCGAACTGGTCCAGCCGGCTGCAGTGGGACACGCTGCTCCTCATGGAGCTCCTGCGGATCTGCTGGGACACAGCAGTGACACCGAGGGCTCCTGGCTCTGCACAGGGCTGTGCAGCATGGGCACAGCAAACCTGGCACACACCAGGGGTGCTGGCATCCCTCCAGCCCCCACATGGGCACCCCACAGCACCGTGCCTTGGAAACAGCTCAGCCAGTGATGAGCAGCCTGGGAATCCTGGGCACATCACCAAACACCCAAACACTTCTCTGCTCAGAGAAAAGATGTCTGGGCAGAGAATGACAGGTTATCCAGCAAAATACACAGCAGCCTGCTTTCATTTCCCCTGCTCTCTGCAGCAGCTAAGCTCCTGAACATTTTTAAAGCCAGTTCCTGTAAACAAAAACTCACTGGCTGCCACCATTTAAAGCAAAAGTCTGACTTTCTGTTAAAGACATACACTTCAAAACAAAATATCAGTTAATAAAAAAGGAGGACGTTTCATCTTAAGAACTTTCTCCTCCCCTCGATTTTTGGAAGTGTTTCAATTTCCCTCCTACTAAATGACTCAGGCAAAATACATGAAATCCTGCTGATGAGTCAATTTATGTGGGGAAGGCTTGGGCATTGTATGGTGGGAAGCATGACTTCTAAAGTTACAGCAATTTTATTTTGCATTCTCTGTGCTGGCCTGAGCTGTATCCTTCAATAAATGGATACAATGAAGCCCTAGGCTTCTCCTAAAGCTCTGCCTCTCATGTTTGGACAGGGATCCACAGACCTTATTTGCTGTTTATTCTGGGATAAGCTGTGGATGTGAGTCATAATAAAGCAGAAATAAACAATCATGTTAGAGTTGGAGACAGGGTGCTATGGCCAGAGATTTGCTATTGACCATGCCAAACTATCAAGTCAGCACACAATTCACTCCAGGGGAGTGGGGCAATGAGCAGAGTCTGCCTCTGAGAGTGCTGCTGAAGCTGTGCTCCTCCATGGGGCACTGCTTTCACATGGTTCTGTGCACATTGCTTTCAATCAAGAAAGACTGCTTTCAATAACTCTGAAAAACATTCAAGCACATTCAAGAGGAGGATGTCTGGCCATGGAGGAAGAGCTGAGCTGGAAGCCACAGCACCTCCTGCAAAGCCCATCAGCAGGGCTGGAGCTCAGGGCTTTGCTGGACAGTGAAGTGCTCGGCTGTACTCAGCCCTGGAGCTCTGTGATTTATGGAGGAGAGCTGGAGAGGCCTTATCTCTTCTAAGCATGTCAGGACACAGCCATGAGCCCAGATAATCTTTGCCTTGCTTGTTACAAGGGCCAAAGTTTTTGAAGATGTATCAATGATTCACGCCAACCCAAGATATCTGCAAAGTGCCTTGAGGAAAACCAGGGGTTGGTTTGCACAAATATCTGATTTTCATGTGTGCAATCTGCCAAGAAGAAGAGTACTGAATACCTCTCCCTGTCATAACAGTGGGATCAGAGATCTTTGTGGCATGACCACAGTCACCTGCAAGTTTGGGCCCATGGTTACTTGCCTGGGCTGGTTTTCCTGCAATCACTTTATCTTTAGTCAGTGGTCACTGGCAACCACGGTGCTTTGCTTCTCAGATATATGGAAACCAATTCCCAGCACTGAGGTGCAGCCAGGCTCAGAGCCACCCACACACAGGGAGCACATCTGAGGATGGACAGATGCACCACAGGAGCAGAGATTTTCCACACAGATTTTGCCTTTCATCTTCAACAAGCAATTTGTCAGCCATTCTATTTTTGGCTCCGTGATGTTTGAAGAAGGAAAGCATACCAGACTTGTGACTCTGACCTTTGCTAAACATCAATCTGTTTGTTCCCAGAGACATCTAGAAGCTGGCTTTGGAGAGTGTTACCACGGGGAACTCCTTTTCCCTCCCCCTTATTTCACACAGCCTGCAGGCTGTGCTGCTCTGCCCAGCCCCTGGTACATTACATTTTCACTCTGATCCGGGGAACTCGTTGCTCCCTCTGAGTTCAGGGATCCTTTTGAGTCCTCTCTCTTTATTGAATGGCCATTTGGAAGGGCTGCTCCACAGGCTGAAAAAAAACCCCAGACCCCACAGTTAAACCCTTTGCATGCACTTGTCAGCACAGCACAGATGGGGCTTGCCAAAGCCCCGTGTCAAAAGCTGGAAAAGGAAAAATCTGGAAAGGACAGTTAGGGTGACACCACATCTGGGGAAAACAATGCACAGTCTGTGAGATCTTTTAGGAGATGACTGTTTCACGTTTTGGGTAATGGGTTTTGGGTGTTTCAGGCTGGTAACAGTTGTGTTAAAATAAATAGGAAAATTTAGAATTTAGAAAAATTAATTTACCTGTATCTTTGTCTGCAACCAGGCTGGATCTGCTTGATGGGGATGGAAAACTGCATATGAATTCATCCCTGGATGCCTGCAAAGCAATGTAAGGTTTTGTGACCAATCAAAGATAACACCTATTCTCTTATAGAAGGGAACAGTGCAATACAAAATGCCAGATTAGAGCAGGTTTTAAAAACAACACAGATGAAAACAAAAATTTCCTTACTTGTATAACAAGGAAACAAAGGAGTTGGGAAGGAGTACAAAGAATAGCAGAACATATAGAATAAGTCATGGTAGTGTTTTCCTTTTTCCTTTTCACCATTTGAGTTGAAATTCTGAATTGTTTTTCTCCGATGTCCTATTTGTTATTCTTTTGGCACAGCAAGGAGGAGAGCCTAGTCTGCAAGGCCAAGGCCATTTGGGAGCCACAAACACAATTATTGGGAAGACCAAGCAGCAACTCCCCAGAACAGCTGCTGGAGCCCCAGGCCAAGCCCTGCTCAAGCTCGTTGCTCTCAGAGGGACTCAGCTCCCCCCAGGCACTGCACAACCTGTCCAGAGACATGTCAGATGTGGAGGAACCCCAGCTTTACTCACAGGGCTGGAGGCAGGGCAGGAGCTCAGGGCCTCGGGGCCGGCCACGCGCTGCAGGTTCTCCAGGAGCACCCCGAACAGCGGCAGGTACAGCTGGGCAATTTTTGCCTGCTGGTTCTGAAAGCAGAAAAATCTCAGTAAGAGCCCAGGTTCCCAATGGAGTGAAGAAAGGGTAACTCCTGTATTGTATTTGCTGGAACTCTCGTGGCAGGAAGGAACAATGAATCTGACTCCATGCTCTCAGAATGCTAATTTAGTATTTGAAAATATTATATTATATTATATTATATTATATTATATTATATTATATTATATTATATTATATTATACTATGCTATACTATACTATATTATACTGTACTATACTATACTATAGAATACAGAAAGGGTACTTCCACAATGCCACAATGCTAAAAAGAGAATAATGAAAACTCGTGACTCTGACACAGCTTGGCCCTGATTGGCCAAAGAGTGAAAACAACTCACACCAGAATTGAATGAAACAATCACCTGTGGGTAAACAATCTCTAAACACATTCCACATGAGCAAAACAGAGGAAAAGCAAATGAGATAAAATTGTTTCCCTTTTTCTCTCAAGGCTCCTCAGCTTTCCAGGAAAAAATCCTGGGTGAAGGGATATTTTCAGAAAATGTGACACTCTTGAGCCAAAACATATACACACATATTTCTGTATTTACACACTGTATGTTGTGTTCAAGAACATGAGCTGGTTTGGCTTCTCACCTTCACTTCTAGAGCTGCCAGAGAGGTATTACCCTTCTAGCAATAAGCTTGGGGCACTCAGGGGTTTTGGAGGCTAAATAACATTCCCAGTCCCACAGGATGTGTGAAAAACTAAGTCCTGGATTTCCTAACTCTTTAACTGGCACTTGACTGGCACAGTTTGATTTTTAAGTGCAACACTCAGGAGTAATGTAACAGGAATATTTGCTCCATGCCTGGTGCTGGCTACTGCCTCCAGTCAGAAATTCTTCACAGCAAATGCTTCTAGTGAAAACAGTTTGTAGGAACAGATTAATTTGGGTTAACTGGTACAGAGCAAAATGATTGGGTTGACATTTTCTTAATGGAGAACTCTTTTACATTCAATTCTTTTTTGTTAAACATATCCTGGATTTGGCTGAAAGTTTAAAAAAAAGAATAAGGCTTGCAAATTTAATAGAACCTTTTAAACAATAAAGAAATTCACATATACAACACATATACCAATATCCTGTGGGACAGCAGCAAGACAGGGGAGCTTCTGAGCACTCAGGGCAGTGCTGCACACCGAGGGAGCAAACAGCTCCTGGATCCTCACTGCAGAGCAAAGCAAGCCCTGCTCCAGCTCAGGCCTTAAAGGGGCAGAGAAGGGAGGGCAGAGGGCTCTGGGCCCATGAGAGCCCCTGGCACATTTGGGGCACTCTCCCACCCTCGATGCCAGGCAGCCATCCATGTTCCTGGATAACACCAAGAATGCAGCACACTAGGAGCAATGTGAGGACCAAAACTACACAGAGGGATGTTTTCAGGCTAGAGCAAGGGCAGGCAGTGTCTGCACAGATAGCTGGGCGCTTTGGAGGGCATGTGGGTCAGCAGGGAGCAGCACCAAGATAAAACAAACCCATTTCCAGCCTCTTTCAGCATCCTTGCGTGCTGAGACTGACCAAAGAAAACTGAGACCCATCTAGAGGAAATCCAGCACCTCATGAGAATCAAGATCCTCTCCTCTGAGTCACTAATCAGTAAAACATGCAGCTGACTTGTAACAGAGATCAGCTCTGTTTCCTGATTATAGCATATTAATACAGGACATGAATTTAGGCCCAAGACCAGAACATCACTAATGTCCTCATTTTGTTGAACAACTCTTGGCTAATGACTCTCTCAAGTTCCTTAATGGTTTAGGGATAATTACCTAAATACTCAGCATGAGTAAGAGGGCTGCAGTTTTATTTTCTAGATGGTTTCTGAGCTATTACTGTTGTTCCATAACTGTCAGTTATTTACAACAGTTCCCTAAAAAACAATTAGAATACCTTTTGTGCACACAGCAATATCTAAAACTCTGGTATGTGGTTTTTTTTTCAGAAAATGCAACAACATTAAGTTAAAAAGCCAACAAAACAGGCCTGACCTTGTGCTGGTATCTGTTGTCAAAGGCATGCTTGATCAGGAGGTTTTTTAAGACTGAGATGGCTGTGTATCTGATATCATAATTGTCCTGCAAGGCAACAGAGGCTTCTCTAAGAAGCATCCCCACGAGGAAGTGATGCCTGCAATACTCATCAGTTAAACTGTACTCAAGATTTGTATCTGAAAGAAACAACAAGGCAATGGTTAAGGGAAATGTTCCAAGAGTCTGTTCAGAGCAAGACATAACAGTCATTACACCATCACCTCTGCCAGGCCCTTCACCAAATTAGAACCACCACAGGGATAACCCCAAAGCTCTCTGTTCTTCCCCCAAAAGTACAAATGCCATTTGCTCAGCTCAGACTTCTTTTCCCCCAAAACCCCAAAGGTATGAAAGTTCTTCTGTGGTAAGGCAGGGTGCATTCAGCTTTGAAAATCCCAGTCAAAGGGTTCCAACAGCTCTGTGGATGCAAAAGATATTTTTAAACTCATTGATTCAAAAGTAGCATTTACTGGATTGTGAAACTTTGTTTTTTCTTTCCTCTGAATCAATCTGGAACATTACCTAGCTTTCACTGTTAGTCATGTTAGCAAATGCCTCATTGTCTCACATCATGGCTATTATATTAGTTGGATGCAAGCTAACTGATTGGAAAGTGCATACTTAATTCAACATTAGAGGAGTTGACTATTCCAGCTAGACCTACCCACTGAAGTGAACCATTCCACAGCAAATGAAAAAAATTCTAATTATGTGTAAAAATAAAAGAGTCAAATAAAAAGACAGCAAAAATAAAGAGGAACTGGTAATGCTCTAAATCTTGGAGAAACAGGACAGTATGTCATGTTTTAATATTATTTGTGAGGCCTTTGCTTAACTTCCAGCTTCTGTCAATCCCTTGGATTCTTTCCCATCATAACATTGCAAAAGTAATTGTGTGCTCTGGCCATGAGGCCGAGCTTGGGGCTTGCTCTGGCTGCTGTCCCCAGTGAGGCAGCAGGGACAGACCAACAGCCAGCCCTGCATTGGCTGGGAGGTTTCAGAGCTGCTGTTCCAAGATGCAGCACTCCAACCCAACAGGATGTGGTTGCAGGGCTGTGCTCTGCCAGGCTGCCCATCTGCGCTGGCTGAAGCTGCAGAAGCTCTCTCTGTCCACCTCCCTGAGGGCTATTCCTTCTCCTCCTAGAGACAGAGCAGCAGGGGTTTGGGCATCCCTCCCTGCACCCACACAGGCTGGTGAGGAGGTCAGACACACCAGCAAGGTCCCTCCTGAGCCCTGTACCACAGCTGTGTCCATAAAGGAGCCAGGTCTGCAGTGAAGGTGCATCTGCACATGGCTCTGCCATGGCACCATTGCAAAGGCACCTCTGCTACCTCAGCATGGGCTGCTCTGCTGCCAAGGGCTCTATGTCAACCTCAGCTGGTAGGTCCAGTCACAATAAAACACAGCAGAAAAGAGGAGCTGCCCTTACAGCTCTTCAATTCAACCATCTCAAAGGCAAAGGCGAATGTTAACCAAGAAAGAGCATCTTTATGTTACCACGCCTGTAACAAGCACCAGGGAGGCTGTGGATGTGTTTTTCTTGGCTGTTTCTAGCAATACTGTTTGTTAAACAATGCCAGGCAAGTAGCCAAACTGAAGTAAGAGATTAGCAGCTGCTCCAGAAAGCTCTGATGGGTGAGATATTTACCAAAATAAGGGATATTTCATTTACTTCTGCTTCTGCACCTGTATATGCGTGGAACCACTTTGGGACTTGTATGGCTTCACTGTGAGGCACAGCCAACATCCCCTTTCCTCCACCAGAACACATCACACAACCATAAATGCACAGGGCTTTTACATGGGAGATCCCAATCCTCACCCTCCTCTCCAGTACTTACACTGGCCAGGCTGGTGGCACCCAAACCTGGCAATCCTTACTGCAGCTGTGTAGCACAGACGAGCCATGAGAGGGAATGGGGCTCTGTCTGCAGCACTCCTGGGGCTGCCAGCAGAGCCAGAGCTGCAGCCACAGCACCTGCACACAGCCTCAGCTCAGGCCCTGTGAGCCCCTTCCAGCCCTGCTGAGCAGCTTCAGGCAGAGAGAACAGCGTGTGACAGTGACAGGGATGTGGGGGTGCCACAGCACAAACACCCTTGGTGAGCACCAAGGACAGGCTCCAGCTCTGCTGGCTGCCCTCAGGTGTAGAACAAGCTCCAGCACACTGTGCCCTCTGTGCCTGGTTCAGTGTCAGAGCAGAAGGTGACCTGATCCCCTCCTGGGGGCCACAGGGAGAGCTGGCAGCAGGGCAGTGAGTTCCATCTCTTCTCCTGCACCCCCATTCCCTACAGGACCCCCCACTTCTCAGGGCAGGGCACTTCTCTGACACTCCTGAGAACAAAGGATTGCATTGCAATAAATTTGCCTAAATTGCAGTAAATTTTTCTACTTACTGAAACACAGGCAGTTGTCCTCCAGATATTGCTAGTCCCATGTAAATTTAAATATAGGAAATACCAAAAAGACCGACTGCATATCATTCTGGAACAAAATTATATAAACCTGACAGAAAACATCTTGTCCTGAGGTTAATGTCCTAACCAGGACATACATTTCCTTGACACCAAACCAAAGTCCAGCCAGTCAGAAGCCATCAAGACTAATAAATTACAGTTCTTTAGACAACCTCTTAAGAAAGAACATACCTTGAACTCTTTGCAGCTTGGGTTTGGAAAATGTCATTGGTAAGTTCAGAGGAATGTAGTGCTCATGATTGCAAATAGTTTGAAGAAATTCAAACTTGTATTCAACCAGCAGCTGAGATAAAAAAAGACAAACATAAACCATGTTTTTAGTTTGGCCCATTTTCTTCCAGTTCAATGCACTTGTTACACAAGGGTTGAAGAATCTAATAAATGTATCTATGCTTTCTAATAAGCAGCATCTGGCGAAACTCACAAATAATTGGTAAATTCTTGTGTTTCTCTGCCCAAGTGTCAATGCATACAGATGTCACTTGGGACTTCTTTGTCTTTTTCATCCAGGCTATTGACCACTCTTTCCTGTCATCCTGACTCTTTACATTACTTTAAAGAACATCTGGCTACAGGCTCTTAGCCCAGACAAAAAGGTCTTTGCCTCTAAAAGACTCTGCAGGAACAGAGTCTAAAAGACCTCCAAGAGTTGTGTAAAATAATCACTACAAAGCTTTGACTGATGTAGACATGTACAACTGCAAACCACTTTTCAAGAAACCTACTGCTTACCTTAGGGTCTTTTGGGCTGAATCCAGAAATGTAATCATTTATCAAGTTAAAAACAAATCCTCTGTCCATAAAGGTCAAACAACGCTGGGGAAAAAATAGCCACATGTGACCAACCATTAAAAATAAAAGCAATTATCCTAAATCCCCTCCATACTACTGTCCTGCCAGCAGTCAGATTTCATCTTCTGGCTTGCTGCTGACTTTCCAATACATGATCCAGTTTCTGTGAAATAATTTGGATGACTTTACTTAAGTCTCCAGTGGACAACAGAAATATTTGAAATGAGAGTAGATAAATTTCAGGTTCCAAACAGTTGCTAGGAATGCCTGAAAACCCTCAGAAACATACAGAGTTACTGTCTCTTTGGAAAGGGAAAGGTTTCTTTCCTAGGACAGCTTATCCCCTCAAGAGTTTTTACAACTGAAAAAACCAAAGGCAAGATAAATTTAAACCACATTTGTTTGCTTGCTCCTTATTTCTCATTATCAATCTATCAAATCTTGGGAGAAGAAAGAAATGCTGACCTTCAGGAAGTTAGCCAGGCTGAAGTTGACATTCCTGGACTCTTCGGGGATCTCGTTGTAGCGGATGGTGACGTGGGGGATGATGGCCAGCAGCAGCGAGTGCAGGGCGTGCTGGTAGGACTCAGGGAACCTCTGCCCTCTGGGCAGCTGAAAGCAGAGCACAGCTCAGTGCTGCAGCTCAGCTGGGACAACTGAGCTCAGGCACGAGCTCTTTAGTGTTTGTTTTTGCTGCTTCCTAATGAAACAGTGATCAAAGAGAGTATTGGCTGCAGCTGCAGCAGGTAGTGACAGAAAAGGAGGCTGCACAAGCCATAAGGACTGCTGGAATTTCTAAATTACAACTAAGAGTGAAAGGGTGGAAAAGGGAAAAGTGTAGTGAAAAAGAAAGTGAAGCTGTTCAGCTTGTCAGCTTTTTGCTTTTAAATAGTCACATAGCTTTTCAGAAAAGCTTTTGGAGGAGTTTGTGACAGTTCTGTAATGCAACATTGACCAAATTTATATTTACCTTGATTTTGTTTTCTTCCAGTAAGTACATTGCCATGGACTTTGCCAGTGCTTCAAAGAAAAACCACGAGTACTAGAATGAACAAAGAATACTATTACTTTTCTCAACAGGATTGAACATGACTGATACTCCCAACTATGTGGGGAAGCACCTGTGTGGGAGGGAAAGCTCACATCCAAGTGGCTTTTTGTGAGCACAGCTGTGCTTGCACAGCTGGCTTGGAACAAATGCCTTTGCTACCCAGAGATGTCCTGCCAGTCTTAGGTTAGATTTAGCCCCTCTGGATCCCAAATGCACCATTCCTAGAACCAGCAGGGTTTGGGGTGCGAGCCCTGCAAAGGCCCAGAGGGGCAGAGACTCAGTTTGCCTCCCATGAGTCACCCTTCAGGTGTGGCTTGGGGAAAACAGATAAAACTGGCCAAATGAACAGCCTTTTGCTGTCCCCTGTGGTGGGCCTAAACAGAGGTTCCCTGCAAGAATTCATCTCTGTTTTAATGGGAGAACCTCAAGGATGTGATGCAAGGAGTTGGTCTGCATGCAAGGTTTGCCCTGCAGAGGGTTTAGATGGGGGTGAATCTTGGGCTTTACACCAGATCCCCTTTCCTTCCCCTCTGCCCTTGGCAGCCAAGTACTGCCAATACTTCACCTTGAGGAGCTTATTGATGGCCAGAAAATCTGCTGACTGCTTCAAGATGGTGGCCATGGAAAGCACCAGGATCTCATGGGTCATCTTGGCCTGCTTGGCACTGGGTTTCTCAGCTCGGAACACATACTGGGACAGAAGAGCAGGGTCAGGGTGAGCTGTCCCCACAGGGGCAGCATGTCACCCCTGACTGAGGCAAACAGCAGGGTGAGGTAAGCTGTCCCCACAGGGGCAGTGTCAGCACTGACCTTCAGGAAGGAGCGCAGGTAGTGGTCCAGCCCTTCCTCATGGCACTTGGACACGATGTGCAGAAGAACCCTGGGGAGAAACGTGGTTTGTGTTCAGCAGCCACACAAGGGCAAGTTCCTCTAGCTCACAAAAGCAAACACACACGTGTCCCACCTGCCCAACCACAAAAGCCTCAAGAGGCCACTGGCACGGCCTGATTTGCACAGTGACAGCTCCTGCACCACCTTTGCACAAAGCACTCAGATGAGGTGGCCAAAGCCTCTTCTCCACTTCTGTGCTGGCCCAGGAATTGCCCAGATAAGCTGACTTTTAGCACTCCTTGCACAAAGAGGTGAGACAGAACATTTTCCATCCTTGTTATACTCTGATACTTCCTTGCATCCCCAGGATTTATTAATTCTGGAAACCTGGGGTTTTTTTATCATTTATTTACATCATGTGCTCCTTGTTACATGCAGTGGATTATTCTGGGCTGTTGCCTTGCAGTGTGGGAAGGTCAAGCAGATGCTGGAGAACATGCCAGCCCTCCGGACTCACTCCCAGGCGGCTGATCAAGGCCTGGTTTCCCCAGCCACTGCTGGGGATTTACATTCCACTCCCAGCCAGAGGGAACAACAAGCCATTGCATGTTGTCACAGACCCCACAGGCCAAACCACAAGGAGGAGCTTACAAGCCATTTATCAGATAAAGTGGGTTTTAAATTCCACCATGAAAATCTGATGAGAAAAGAGATGTTATTAAACAGAAAGATACTGACAAACTGGAAAGCATCAGGCCAAGCTTTGATAAAAATCTCTGGAAATGAAGGTGGGAGCTGGTCAGCCAACAGGTACCTGGGGTCACCTGTTGCCCTGTCCTCACCCTCTTCAAACAGAGTGGAATTACAGTGCTCCACAAAGGAAAAGTTCTCATGACCCACACCACATGGAGCAGGGCTGTGACTGCAACAGGCACCACATCCCTGGGGACTGGGGCTCAGCCTCCAGTTCCATGGGAGCAGGATGCTCCTGACACATGGAGGGACCAGAGGAGGGTGACATCCAGCACCCCCTGTGCAGGCAGCACTGCTCTGAGGCAGCACCATGGGAGGAAGGTGCATGTTCTGCATGTTTTAGTGCATCTCTGGGATCCAGGGGTCACTGCTGGTGCCAGGCAGGGAAGGTGCCCTGGCTGCTCTCCCTGCAGGGAAGGTGCTCTGGCTGGAGCAGGGAAGGTGCTCTGGCTGCTCTCCCTGCAGGGAAGGTGCTCTGGCTGGAGCAGGGAAGGTGCTCTGGCTGCTCTCCCTGCAGGGAAGGTGCTCTGGCTGGAGCAGGGAAGGTGCTCTGGCTGCTGTCCCTGCAGGGAAGGTGCCCTGGCTGGAGCAGGGAAGGTGCCCTGGCTGCTCTCCCTGCAGGGAAGGTGCTCTGGCTGGAGCTCCAGCAGTGCTGCCAGGGTCGCTGCTGCCCTCTCGGGGCTGCTGGAGATCAGAGCCGGCACAGCTGGAGCTGCAGCAGCCCCACAGCAGCCCCAGGGCATTGGGAGCAGTCCTGGCACCAGGGACTGGTGTGCTGGGATGAGACCAGGACACTGCTCCCCACATCTGCAGCTGGGACACACCTGAGCACTCTGCGGCCCTTTCATAAGACAACTCAGCTCCCAGAGCCACCAAACCCTTTCTCTTTTGAGAAACAAACCTGGAGTATCTTTAAAGTACCACGTTTTTCCTCACACCGCCCCCAGGAGAAGAGCCCCACAATGCCCCCATGCCACCCACACGATCCAGGGGAAGGCAGCAGCAGGGGACAGCCAGTGCTGTCACTTAGCACCCTGTCCTGGGAAACCAGACCCTGCTTTTGCCATTCATGGCCTTGCATTTGTCACTGGAAGGTTCAGCCAGCACTCACATGGTGCAGTTGACAGCTACTTCATCCTCCTGCGTCACGTTTGTGAGGACTCTAAATAGTTGCATAAGAATTACAGGTAGAAACTGAATCATTACTTGGATCTCCATGGCGTGCAAACACTAAAACAAATGTTCAGAACACAGACACTTTTAGTTCAATGTGTTGCAGATGTTAAACATTTACAGTCCTCAGACATTTCTGTGGCAATGGGACAGCAAAGGCTTCAGGGTGTGCAAATGCTTCAGCCCACTGGAGGACAGGAAAACTGGGACCCATAGCAGGACCTGCTGACACATCCCAGCTGAAAACCCTCAGGGAGAAACATAAATCACTCATGGCAGGTATTAATCCTCCTCTCAGATGTGTTCCAGGCAGATATGACTTCATGAGAGGTCACATGCTACTAATCTGATTTGAAAAGCCCAGAATTTAAGTTTTGCTCTTAAGTCTTCCCATCACTTGTGCCAGTTTTTTGAAGTCCCATTTCCACAAATGCCTTTGGAGCATGAAAAACTGCTGCCCAATGACTTTCAGAGAGACTTTTCTTTTCAAAGAGCATAGCTTGCTATTGAAAATGGATTTTAAGGCACTTGGTGAAGGTCAGGATGGTCTCATGCACAGGCTCTCCACCAGACTCACAGAGCTCTTGTGACTGAAGCTCATGATATGAGTCTAGGAAACACAGCATGTTTCATTTTCAGATTTCAAACCTGCAAATCTAACAAAAGGTTTTTAAATCTTTATCTAGCTACTTAAATTACTGAAATTATTGAGGTGGTGGTGGTTAAGATTCCCTGGTTAGCACATACCTATCTCCCTGTCTGAAGGCTGCAGTGAGGGTGCTGGGGCTTGGCAGGGCTGGGACCTGGCAAAATGCTCACAACAAAGCTACTGTAATTTTAGTGCTTGGCTTCAAAACCTGCTATTATTTCTATTTCTTAAAATATTTACACCTTATTTGACACATATTAAGTAATCCTGTGGTGATACATCCCCACCCCTGGAAGTGGAGCTGTTGCTACAGCACCGCTCTCAAAAACAGGCAGTTATGGAAGGAAACAAGGACAGTAAACAGCCAAGAATAATATTCCCTGCAGAAGCCCTTGCTGGACCTGCTCCAAAGCCCTTACTCATGCTGCAGTGATTTCCAAAAAGCTGGGTATAGGTCATAGGTCACCTCTGCTCAAATTTAACTGGCTGATAATCTCACTGATCTTTTTCAGCCTGGAAAAAAACTCGCGCTTCGAATGGGCTTCCAGAAAACAAGGAATTGTGCTAGATTTTAAAGGGCTGAATCAAAGCTAGAGCAGCAAGGGATGAGAGTGTGAGTGCACCAGGAGAGAGCTTTGCCCTGAGCATGGCAGAGCAATGCTGACTGCTTGTTTTATCCCTTATGGAAGGCAGAGGGAAGCAGCACACAGAAAATCGTCTGACGAGATAAAATGAATGTAGGGACATGAAAAAACATTTAATTTAAATCCTAACCCATCTGATAGGATAAAGCAGAAGTAAGGGTACAGCACAATGCAGTGGCCCCAGCAGGGGTGTGCTCCCACAGGGCAGGGGTCTGGGTGTTTGCTGACAGTCTGTAAGAACACAAATGAATCCCAGTGACAGGCACTGTTCACCTTCAGGTATTTAACGAGCTCTCCTGGCACTTCCTTGGCTCCCGCCTGAACCAGCTGGCAGTAGTGGAAGAATTTGTGCAAGTGCATGTCCTGGAAAAGACAAACAAGGTCAGTTCAGCAGCCTCAGCATCTGTCAGCCCTACTTTGTTGCTTGCACTTAGAAATTTGGTGACTTTCCTGTAGCAGTGGGCCATGTCCCCAGCAAACCCCATGTCCCAACTAACCTCAATATTGAGCACAAAACTTCCAAGAGTGTTAAAATTCTGCTGTGGTTGCACTACCCTGAGCCCCAGTCCCCAACCAGCACTGGCCTGGAGAAACAGAAACCCTCCCAACAGCTGCAACTCACAGAAACTGCATCACCAGCCTCCTACTGCCCATCTGGGGCAGACTCTCCTTCCCATTACTCTCCCTCCTCCTCCTCCCAGGTTAGATTTAATTACTGGGTTATTTAAATCTGAAAAGCATCTGGAAATGTAATTTGGGAGGAAGCATAACTACTATGCTGCTCTCAGTGCTATACAGAGTCAGTAAATCTCCAAAAACAGAATTAGATGCTGAAAGCCCTTTTTTCTGAATGTACATGTAGCTGATGGCATCCAGCCAAGGGCATTCCCCCAGGAGCAGTGCTGACAGCCCAGTCCTAGAGAATGTGCTGGGGACCTTTGCTGCACATCATGTGAAACTTAGGAAAGTCCATCACTACCATAAGACAGCAGAACACAGCAGGGCTTGGTAAAACAGCCTGAACTGCTTTCAAAGGGAAACCAGGACTGTTTTCTTGTGTCTGCTGCTGTCAGAGAATGTTTTTTTAAAAAAACTTAATAAAAAGTCTAATACTAGTTTGGACTCAACGATCCTAGAGGTCTTTTCAACATTAATGATTCTACAATTTGGGGAAACCTCTCACATCCACCAGGTCTCTCTTTTGCCTTGTTGAAGCAGGTCACTTGTTCATTGAAGCAGGTCATTTGCTCAAATGTTTCCTTGGTCCTGCCAGTTACAGTGCAACTGGCCAAGGGAACATCAGCCTCTCCCCAGGCTCATTCAGTCACACAAGTATCTCACCCCATCCAACCAAGGAGCAGATCCCAGCCATGCTGCTTCAGGAATACCTCAGGGCTGCTTTGCAAACCAGGTATCAGGGCTCTCCCACACCACCTATGGCTCAGCTGTAGTAGAGACACAGCAGTCTCTTCCTTTGCATTTGTGCTGGAAATTTTTAAAGTGTTTGACTTACCTGGGTGTAAATGGTAGAGTCCAAATGGATTCTGATTTTAAACAGTGGCTTTGCTCCATCCACCCACTTTGCATCCATGCTGGGCTGCTGTGAACAGACAACATCCAAGTACTTGGTTTCAGACTGTGGTGAGCAGATGGCTCTGTGCAGATACCTGCCCAGAAGGTACTGGCAGGGGTGGAAGAAGGATCTACCCCCAGCACAAACACCACCTTCCCCATGAAAACAGGCACACAGAGCACAAGCTCTTCTCCTGCTCTGTGCCATCTGCAACAGTCCAGCCTGCCACAAATACCCTCTGCAACTGGCATAAACAGAGAAAGTGGAATTAAATGACTCTTGCCTCCCACCTCTAAGAACTTAAAGTTTGGGGGTGCCCTGCAGTAGAAAACCTTTCAGCTGAGCAAAGCACCAACAGAAATCCATAATTTATAGTGGTAACAAAAGCTCAGCTTCCCTCCTCTGTGTATTTTCTGGGTCCCCAGGATGAAGGAGAAATTGAGAATCTGACTCCATGTTCTTAGAAGGCTAATATTAGGAAAATATTAGGATATTATATTATATTATATTATATTATATTATATTATATTATATTATATTATATTACATCATATTACATTATATTACATTATTACTATACTAAAGAATAGAGAAAGGATACAGACAAAAGGTTACAAAGAATGAATGATGAAAACTCATGACTGCTTCCAGAGTCCCAACACAGCTGGATGTTGATTGGTCATTAACTCAAAACAATTCACATGAAACCAATCAAACAACCACCTGTTGGATAAACAATGTCCAAGCCACATTCCAAAGCAGCAAAACAGGGAGAAGCCATCAGATAATTATTGTTTTCATTCTTCTCTGAGGCTTCTCAGGAGAAGAAATCCTGGTGAAGGGATTTTTCAGCGAATATGACAAAGACACTGCAGCCCATTTCAGAATTTCAGAAGGCACCCACCTTGCGTGAGTCAGAGTCTGCAAGCCCCAGGTAGCCGGGGGGGAGGCTACAGGACACGGGCAGCTGCCGCTCCAGGGGCACGACGCGCCCGTCCTTCAGCAGCGGCACCCAGGAGAAGCCCACTGCAGAGGCAACCAGCACAGGGTCAGCACACACACTGCAACATGCCCAGCTCAAAAACAGCTCTGGCTCACCCCAGGAAGCCCAAGGGATCAACCACAGCAGTGTCACTACAGCACCTTTTACCTGGTGAACCAAAGTGGACACAGCGCAGAGCAGGTGTGGGTGTGAGGGGCAGGAACAGTGCATGAGCCATGGCTGTGCACCATGGTCAGGGTCCTTGGAGGGCTGCATGGAGGGAGAGGCTTCCCAGCCAGTGAGACCCGGGTGTGCACATGCCTAGAGTTGCTAGATCAGCCCTTGAGACCCTGATCTCACAGCAAGTTTTTATTGGTGACTTGCCTGACAACTGCACATTTGTGCAAGTCAAGTCAGGAACATACAGAAAGAGCTGTCAGACTGCAGCAAAAATTTGAGATTTAATATAAACTAAAAACATGGAGTTTATTCCATTTTTGACCTACAATATCATATTAGGCTGCTTTTAGAAAAGAAAATTCATATAGGCTGATATGTTAATCACCTTTTTTTTCATGTCCCTACATTTGTTTTATCTTGGCCTTTTACACTCCAACAGAAGTAACTGAAGCATTGAACATACCTTGAGTTTCAACGGTGTCTTGTTTTTTCGATGTTGCCTTTGTATTAATTTCACAGCTGACATGATAGAAGGTGAAAAGCAAATGATGCTTTTGATGGAGGTGAATTGGAAGCTCAATTTTAATCTAAAATGATATCATGATAGATCAGACTGTATTTTTGGTTGTGGAGTAATATTTTAGCTCTACTTCATTTCACAAATGTTATGTTGTATGCAGTTACACAAGACACATTCTTACCCACCTTAAACAACTCCTAACATTTCCATCACATTTGCAACATTACTTATTAATGGGGGTGTGTGATTGGAGTGCACAAAGCGTGACAGTAGAGACAGCAGAAAACAAACTGACATTTAAAACTGACAGAGGCTCTGGCTGTGCTGAGCCCTTCTGCTGAGGCAAAGGGCTGGTGATTGATTATCTTTACCCATATTTCACCCAGCCCTGGAAAAAGAGGTGTCCTGAAAAGCCCCTTGGCATTGTAGCATCCAGGAAAATCTGCTGTTTCCCAGGTTGCTTTTACCTCATCATAGAACTCGGGGCTCTGGTTGTGGTGCAGCACAGCAGCGTAGGCGTGTGTGGTCAGCAGAGGGCCCCCAGGCTTTCCATATATGCACTGCAAACACAAATGAACAGCTGAATTCAGGGTGCTGCCACCCTAAATCAGCTGGACAAATTAAACCACTGACCATGCAAACTCAGAGCTTTTCTCCTGCCCTGCTCAGCCTGGCAGGCACAGAGCACTCAAAATGGCAGCCCTGTTAAAAGGTAATGTTAACCCACCTTTAATGGCCTGGCATCAGCTTCATCTGAATCCCTGAACTCCACACAGACAGCAATATTCCTTGCCTGAAATGGGGGAGAACAGGAGCATGAGCAGCAGCATCACCCTGGCCCACACCAAGCCTGGCTGCAGGTCACTGCCCAGCTCACTGCCCAGCTCACTGCCCAGGTCACTCCCTGGGTTACTCACCTTTGCAAACACCTTCTGGTTCTCATACTTCAAGTGCAAGGGGTAAACATAGAGGTGGTTTTTGTAGACAGTGAAGGGGTAACAGTATTTTGCAACTTCTGGGACAAGCTCCTCCACTTCAACTGCAACGTCCTCACAGCCCTTCTCAAAAGGTTTTATAGGAATGTAAGAAGCTGTGAAACAATCTGTGAGAGAATAAGAACTGAAAAAATTAGATCCACTAGAAAAGCCTTTTGGACAGGAGATTAGCCTACCTAACCTGTGACAGGAGTTGCCAAAACCCCATGGAATTACACTGAACACATCACAAGTCCTTTCTTTGCTTCAGTTTCTTTAAATGCAAAGTAAAGAATCACACTGACCATGTTTGTAAATCCCTACAAAGTTATGGATCAAAAATGTGATATGAGATCGATGCAAAAGCAGGCAGCTAGCTTCCTTCAGATTTAGGGTGTGATGGCCAAAATGTAGAGAGGATCAATCCCTCAGGTAAATCTCTGCACTTGGACCACATCTCCTCCACAGAATGCATCAGAAAGACTTACAAGTCAGTGGTTGTGCTGAATTACTCATTTCTGATGGCAGCCCTGAGATACTCTTGTTAATGCAACAGCAAGACCCTCCCTAGAAGCATTAACTCCTGAGGCTCAAGCCATCAGCACTTCTGTTAAGATCTAAGATCCTTACTTGTGAAGTCCAGTGGGATGTCTTTGATGATGATATTTAACTGGGCTGGAATGACCTGCAGTTTTGTCTTCTCTGGTCTGTGTTAGGGAGAAAGGAACAAGAGTGTGAACCTTGAAAGCTCATGTGCTGAGCACATCATCACCACTCTTTGCTACCCTCCAAATATTTTAGAAATTGCCATCTCATGCTTACACTAAACTGTTTAAAAATATATGTTAAAATGCCTGCCCAGGCCCTGCACCAGTCTCTCACTTACTTCTTATACTCAGCTAAAAGCTTCAGCATATCTTCATTTGAGAGTTTGCCACTGTCTTGCTTGTACAGGGGTGAGAATTTTCCATCAGCATCAAGAGTGCCCTGGGAGTCTTTGAAAACTGGCCTGCAGAAAGGAAGAGGTGTATTTTCTAAATGTTGGTAAACATAGAGACACTGAGGTCTCTGACACATCTGAAAGGCAAGGGGCTCAGTTCATCAGACAAGGGGCTCACTGGCCTCTGACTGCTCCCAGCACCACAGACCTGGCTGCTCTCCCACCCTGACCTGGTGCTTAGACCCCACCCAGGCTGCAGCTGTCACATGAAATCACTGGGACATCATTACCCATTCCCCTCTCTCCAGCCAGCTCAGGACACATTCAGCTAATTTCCAAGCCTGGTCCACAGTCACAAACACCCTTCCATCCCCTCGCACTAACACCAAGTGGTAAAGCACCTTTCCCACTTGCACATGGGGTCAGAGCACAGAAATCCCCCTAGAAAAGGAGTGCACAATAAAAACCAGTTTGGGGACATGCATCATCTTCCTCCTGGAGTCAGAGCAGGAGACTGGACTCTGCCCTGGATGAATACCAGAATCTCTGCCCCGAAAATAATGGGTGTCTGTGTATAATAACATTAAAGCATCTGCACTTCACTTCTGTGCAAGCACTTTCCTCTGAGACCACAGGGGAAATGTTCCAGGGATGCAGAACTCTGTGCACCAGCCCACTCAACTCCTTGGTGTCCAAAGGCAGCTCTTTACCCAGCAGGAACAAACCTGGAGCCAGTCCAAGCCAATGCCCACCCAGAGCCCACCATTAGGGGAGGGTCCCCCTGGAAGAGGGCTGAGTGCTGGCTGCCGGGATCCAGCTGCATCCCAAAACCACCACCTCAAAGATGAGCAGCCAGCACCACAGGGACACTCAGTTCAAGAATACACACTGCAAGCAGTACATCCCTAAAACTGCAGCCCGCTGTGACAGCTTTCTGTGCTCCCATGTCATTCCCAGCACCAATATGCAATTCAGCACTAGGAGGCAGCGGACGAGCTTGCCTTCCTCTGAGTGAGCTTTAAGAAAGTTAGCACTGACACACTTCTCAGTTCCAGTAAAACAACAGCAAGGGAATGGGATCACTACCTACTGCCATTCCCAAGAACACTAATTAAAGCAGAGTTTAAGATAGAAAACAAACCCATCTGATTGCCACTGCCAGGCTGGGAAGGCCTCTGCTCTAATCCTGTCCCTGGCAGTGGCTGGTGCCAGGAGGTAATTTCTGCAGTGATTCCCTTGGTAGCATGGGACAGTGTATTTTGTCCCCAGGAACGTTCTGCCCTGACAGCAGTAGCTGCAGGTCAGTAGGAAGGTTACTGCCTTCCCAGCCCTAGCACTGTTTACTTTTTAATATTTGTTTCTAATTCTAGATAGAGCACTTCGGGCCAATCCCAATTCCTTCTTGAGAGTTGGAGCCACACTCTGCCCTCAGCTGCAACCTCACTGACTTCAGTCACTGGGCCCCTTTCCCAACCATGTCCCAGGTCACTCTGAGCAGCAGCAGCAGCAGCTCCCAGTGTGGGCAGAGCCCAGCCCAGGGTGAGGCACTGACCTGGCAGCCCAGCCGAAGGGCATCCGGTACTGCCCCAGACGGCTGCACACCTGCTTGGCCACCTTATGGACCTTCTGGGCAGTCTGCAAAACACAGAGAGGCAGGTCAGAGGTGCCAGGGCTTGAAGCTCCCCCAGAACAGCCTGCAAAGCAGCAGCAGCACAAACTTTGTGGGCAGTCATGTTAAACCTCCTCAGGACTGAACTGCCAGGGTATTTATTAGTGCTCTATTTGCCAAAAGGTGTTAGTGTATTTTCCAAAACTGACGGCACTTGGCTCATCCTATACAGACTCACAAAGTGTGCCAAGGGAATGCCATCATTAACAGGTATTCCATAATTGACTTTTCAGGAACCAGTCTTGACTGGCTGCAGCAAGACAGCATCAGCTCCACATGGATGCAGAAACTGAAGCTGGTGGCAGCAGCAGCAGGGCCTGTCCCCTGGATGTCAGGAAAAATTTCTTTACCCAAAAGGTTGTCAAGCATTGGAAAAGCTGCCCAGAGAAGTGGTGGAGGTGTTTAAAACATGTGTGGATGTGGTGCTCAGGGACACAATTTAGTTGTGGAGTTGACCGGGCTGGGTTAATGGTTGTACTCAATGATGTTATAGGGTTTTTCCAAGATAAAGGATTCCATGATTCTATGCAGACACTTCATTCTGGGGATGAAGTATCCTGCTTTTTCCTGTCAGCCCAGCCCAGGCTTTGGCTTGCTGAAGTGTAATGGAGAAAGGTCTGGCCTCAAATGCTTGGCTCTCTCTTATCCTCTGCCTCTTTCCAGGGGAAGAAACCAAGTCTCCCAGGACAGTCCAACTGAAGCCAGCCTGGGAACAGTGCAAACAGAATGAACAAAACCTATTTTTGCCAGCAAGAAAGAAACTGAAGAGCTGCAGAACAACCCATGTTTCACCCCCTCTACCCCCTGCAGCAGCAGCAGCAGCAGGCAGCATCACTCAGTTGATGCACCCATGGCCCCAGCCAGTACCTTCCCAGGGTCTGAGTTTTTCATGTAGGGCTCTGCACAGTGGGCAATGCTGCCCTGCAGCACCTTCTCCACTCGGGCCACCAGGAAGATCTCTGTGTGCGGGTTGGTCACGGAGAACACCCCCTGCAACACAGAGGCAGCAGCTGTCACTGCAGGACCCCAGTGTGCACCACAGGGTCTGGCCTGATCATCCCACTGCCCCTTCCCACACCCCACACACACCCTGCCCTGGGGATGGGCCACAGGGGCTCACCAGGCCTGAGCATGGCCAAGCCTTGGCAAACTCTCCCTGCGCTTTGCCCGTCACTGCCAGCAAGCCCTGCACGGCCACTTCAACACTGACCAAAGCTCAAGAGAAAAGCTGGCTTCTGGTTACCACACAGAGCATAACAACACACTCCCAAGCCACTGAAAGCCCCAGCAGCGACCCAGAGGGGGAGCAGGGGAGGCACTGACCCGTTTTATGTAGCGCAGGCAGGACTCGGGGACGCCGTGCACCAGGCCCTGCCCCGGGGCTCCCTCTGCCCGGGGCTCCGAGCCCTCCTGCAGCATGTCCCGCACACACGGCGGGTTCAGGTCCACGTGCAAGTCCGCTGAAATCTTGCAGTTACTCTTCAGGTCAAATAACGCCAAGCTTAGGAAAAAGGGCTCAACCTGGAAATTGGATTGAATATGTGTGTCATAAAAAATGCATGGCACGGGCTCAAGAGTGTCAACAGCACTGCTTTCCTGACAAGAAAACTGGGAACTTTCTCCTCCTCTTTGTTCCTTTAGTTTGGTACACCAGCATTTTACAGAACTGCGACATGTAGCCACATTTTTCTTCACAGAGAAAAGCGCGGCACAACTTCCCAAGAATATTTCTGAGATTCACATTCTCTGAACCTCGGAGAAAGGAAAAACAATTCTTATCTCATTTGCTGTGCCTGTGTTGTGCCAAAGTAAAATGCAACATGGAGACTGCTTACCCAAAGTGATGGTGTTTTGTTTCCTTGGCCTGTCAAGGCCAGGTGTGTGTGTGTGTTGGGACTGTGGGCTGACAGTCACAAGATTCTGTGCAGTTGTGTGCTTGGCAGATTCAGTTTAGATGTAATGTAATAGATGTAATATAATATAGAATAACATACTACAATAAAGTAATTAATTAATTAATTAGCCTTCTGATAAGATGGAGTCCTCCTCATCATTTCTCCCTTGTCGGGGGCAAAAAATATCCACTATAGTAACACACAATCCATGTTTATTTGCTTTATGAATATACAGATTCATTTTTTTCCTGCACCTCCTTGCATTTTAATCTAGTCAGTTTGAATAAAGTTATATGAAATATAAAGAATGAAATCCATATTTTTTTTACCTAAGTGGTAAACTATAAAGTCAGGAAGAAAAGGTGAGCCATATTCATTAGATCTGTTTATCATTTTGCAATAAGAAATCAGCTTAAGAGTGTTTATGATCACATACTAAAGATCACTATATTTATTTCCCAAAGTCCAGCAGCTCTGGATGGCTCAACTGTGACACTGAAAATGTTCCTCAGATGCTATCCCAGGAGGAAAGTCAGCTCTCACAGCCAGGAGAGCTCAAATACAAGGCTGACACTGCTGAGGAAATGCATGTGCAAAATCTGCCAAACTGCTTTGTAGCTACTGACCTTGACAGCACCAGGCAAGTGGCAATAATTCATGTATTCCTAATTCAAACATCCTAGTAGGCATGCATCCATGGAAATATAAAAATGCAGGCCTGAAGATAAAACTGCAGCATGCCCAAGACATTCCAGCATGACTTGGAGGCATTACATCAATGCTGAAAATGTGCTGATTAGGTCTCACTCTGGCCCTGATTAAGGATGGATAACAAGAATCTTTGCTATTAGCAATGCATCCATCTGCAGGGAGTTACTGAGCCTGGTGTTGTGCCTCAGAGCTGTGAGCTGCCAATATGAAACCATCACAAAAAAGCCTTTGTGATTCTCCCAGGCATCAGCCAGGGCAGCAGCAGCAGAGATGGGGCAGTGCTGGTGCCTCTGCCTGCCCTGCACCCCTGCAGGAAGGGCTGACTCCAGCCAGAGCAAGCACAGGACGTGACAGCAGGGATTTGTTTGGGGAGGAAAGACTGGAGGAGACTGGTCTGTTCAGCCCAGCAGAACAAAGGCTGAGGTGAGATGTGATAGCTGCCTACAGACATCAGAGGCTCAGAAAATACAAGGGTTTTTAGGCTGGGGCACAACTTTGGCACAATAACAAATGCATATAGTAAAGTGACTGTGAATAGAGTTAGGCTGGGAGTCAGAGGAAGATTCCAGAACAGGGAAATCCCTTGCCATTAGGGGAAACAAAATAAAACACAGCCATGAGTGGTCTGGAGATGGAGCCTAATCATTTACCAACAGGTCTCTCACAGGGATGGAGAATTTGGCAGACACACAGTCCCCATTTCCTGTGCCCCTGAAGCACAGGTTTCCCAGTGGGCTGAGACACATCAGCAAACACATTTTTGGTGTTTGCTGATGTGTCCAAGTACATTTTTGGACTCTGGGCCAGCAGTCACTGCCTGTCCAGGTCCCACTGGTGCTCATGGCAAAATGGGATTGTTTTAACCCCACAGGTTAATTTGTCGAGGTATTTTCTTGCTGGTGAGAGGAAAAAAGACAAAGCAGGACATGCTGGAGCTCCCCTTACATTGGTGGGTCCTTCTTCTGCCCTGTCACTCAGCTGAGCAAGGAGGTTGAGGGAGAAGTCCTGGCAGCACACCACGAAGCGCCGGCTGCACTTTTCCTCAAAAGGCTTCACATCTGGCTCAATCCCTGAGAAATCGAGTCTCTAGACAGCAAACAAACCCATCTGGTCTCATTAAAAAAGAAAACAACCCCCTGAATAATGTTAAGTGATCACATTACTGCCAATACTATCTTTATAAATTTTTTAAAGTTGAAAGGTACAAGACATTCACAAATGAGTGTGATTTGATGGTGTTACACAGAGGTATTCAGGACATGGATTCATGGGCATTTTTTAGCAACCTGTTTTGTAGAGCACAGCAAACTAAACCTCAGAATGATTTCAGTTCCTTCCTGCTTAGTTGTAACCCAGGGGATCTTCCCAAACACCACTTAGAGCTCGGGCAAGAAAGCGGAACACGAGACAACAACCAGAAAAGTGCCTTCCACCATGAAGGTGTGGCCAGCTTAGAGATGGCCCCTGTGCCTGAAATACAGACAGGGCACACGTGGGATTGTAAACAACATTTCAGAGTGGAAGGCAGGTCCAGCTGCACAGCAGTAACTGGTATGGCTAGAAACAGCAGAGTGTGTCTGGCTGGGAAATCCAAACAGGCTCAATGATCATCACTTCCTCCCCAGTCCAGCACACCCTGGCCTGTGCCTCCACACTCACCCTCCTCAAAGAGCAGCCAAACACAGCAACCAAAGGCCCTCAGCCTCTGACACACCCATTGTGCTGGGCACTGGGGACAGAGCATCCCTAAATACCAGCAGGTATTTCTGCTTCCCTTATTTTCTTTTCATGAAGAAAGTACATTGCAGGTATTCATTCCTGCTCCCAGTTTCTTTAGCACCAGGCACACAAGTGTGCATGTACCAGCACTGACTGGAGCAAAGACTCTGAATCCCTGGTGTTACAGCAGATCCAACTGACCCACATCAGAATGAAGCACTCTGGGTATAGAAAGAGGGCAGTGAATTCAGACTAACCATTTGGTCAGGTAAAAGAAGTTATCTTAGATGCTCCACACTGAGCAATATTTCCATTTTTATTATCTGACTAGAATATAGGAAGCTTCTCAGAGCGTCTCCTAAAAAAAAATATAACCAAAAAGCTTCCTGGATGCTTATCTTCCTTCTGTTAAAGACTCTAAAGAATTGCCAAGAGAAAAGCTCATTTTGTACAGCTAAACCTTTTAAAGACTAATTGCATTTCCTTGTTGAACCAGAATGTTCTATTTTACAGGTGTGAACACGCCAAACCAGAAGCAGAACCAGAAACCATGACAGATCTTGGAACAGTTCTCTAAAACTGTTAGCAATTGCAGCTCATTCCACTGAAATCCCACACCTGGACCCTGGCAGAGAATTCAAGTTCAAAGCCAAGAAGAAAACAGGCCAATAGGCAATGACCACCTCCAGCGCACCAGACCAGCACAGGGTGTTTTCCAGTTTGTCTGTCCCTACATGTGAAAACTCCCTGAAGACTGAGGGAGTAAACTCCCCTGTAAACCCCTGCCATGGCCTTTGCCACCTCTGCCCCCTGCACCAGATGTGCTGAGCCCATGCAGCATTGCAGCCATCCATGCAATGCCTCTTCTGCTGCTTCTTCTTGCAAGCATGAGAACTTCTCAGAGCCCCAGAAAAAAACTGGTTTGAAATCCAGCAACACCAAGATGGATCACACAAATGCCAGCAAAGCTGGAGGGAGGCCATGTGTGGGGCTGCTGCAACTCTTCCCTGTATTAGAGCTACAATTTCTGAGCACTGGCACCTCATTCTGCTCTCACTGGCAGGAGTATGGGCTGCACTTCTGCTCTGCACTGGAAAACATGCTGCTCCTGCAGGCAAACCCTGTGGCCATGCAAGGGGACAAGGGAGGTGACACAGTGAGCAAAACCTCACACTGAGAAATGTGGGAGTGTTTACCTGGACTTCTGGGTCAAAAGAAAAGATGTTTTGTCTTCCATCATTCCTGCTCAGTTTGTTTAGTTGATCTGTTTCTCTTCCATACTAGGACAAAGGAAGGCATTGACATTAGTGCCTGGCCACACAGAGGCAAACACTTGCTATTGGGAAAGAACTGAATCAAAACAAAATAATTACTTTTCAGGTTGCCTTTGGGATACAAAGCACTGCCATGGTGCAAGGACAGTGCAGAGATGTGGCTGTGCTGAAGGAAAAAACCAGGCAGAAGCAGGCAACCACACCTGGAGCTGAGGAACACACAGCCTCAAACCATGGATGAGACAGGTGGGATAACAGAGAACCCACCAGGACCTGGTGCCTGCTCAGAGCTGGAGCCACAGCAAGCAGAAAATCCTTCTCCCAGAGAAGCGGGACAGAAGTAGCTGTGGGTGGGGAGAGTGGTCCTGCAAACACAATACCTTCATCAGCTCTGGATGCATGCTTCTCTCCAGGCTCTCCAGGATGTTCTCTGACTTTCCCTGCGTGCTCGATTCATCATCTGCAAGGACACCAGAAACAGATGTTCAAAACAACTGCAGGAGCAGCACTCTGCCAGAAAGCATCCCGCAGTATTTGCTAACAATAGCACAGAAAACAGTTTACTGAGACTTTTCCATTCCTTGGGAGTAAGATTTTTCCATGCATTACCAGTATCAAAGTGTACTATTACAGTCTGCTAGGTCTGTCCAGAGCAGAACTTCACTAAGCCAATTTTCCAGGAGCCTTGAAACTTTGCCATGGATTTCCCTTCCAGAAGAAGGGTCACATTTCCCTCCACTTTTATTCCTCAGACTATCATCTGTGTTATACTAAGCCCCTTTGCATGATACTGTGTGTCAGCCACAATTCTTGCTTTAAATTCAGTACATCGTACACTTCTCCAGGCACCCTGCCTGTATCCTGTGCAGAAGGGAGGTGTTTGTTTACAAACTGACCTTGCACAGACTCCACAGCATCTTTCTTCTCTTGCACCAAACTCTCAGTATTGCTCTGAATGATCTTCCTCAGAGTTACCAGCCATTCCTCCATCTCCTGCTCAGTTTCAGCTGCCAGGTAGTGGCTGTACTTGTCTATTGTCTTCAGCTCAAACGCGTAGCGGCGCATCTTGGGACACTGAGCAACAAAAACAGATTTATGGTACATTTCTCTCAACATCCCAGCACCTGCCACACAGCTCCTCTCTGGGAAAGCATCCTGAGCTGAAACACCACAAAATACAAGGCAGGCACCCTCCCTGACACAGCAATCTGGCTGCAATCACAGAGGGCTTTGTGGCCTGAGCAGTGCACAGGTCCATGGCCAGCTGCTCTGAGTGAAGGAAAGACAGACTGGAGCACAGACATTGCACCAAGGAGCAAGAACATGCGCTTTCTGATGTCACCAGACCTGTAATATTTGCCCAGAGAAGCCAGGAACTGGATTTGTCTGGCATGGTAAGTAATGCTGCACTCTAGGACACTTAGAGGCATCTATCTTTAAAAAGCAAGTGGTACATTGCAGCTTTTTGCAGCTGTGCTGGCCTTTAAAGAGCATTTTCCAACCAGAAACCAAGGCCAATCTGATGCAACTTGGGAAGTACATCCCATAGATCACTGAGGTGTGTGCATTATTGCTTTTACTGTGCTCAGAAAGATAAATGGGAACTCACAGTTCTGACTCATCCATGCTGAAGCAAACCACTGGGGTAAATTAAGCCACCCTGCACCACACTCAGTGCTTGCAGCTTCTGCAGAGACAGCAAGGGCAGAAGGCAGAGCAGCAATCCACTGCTGCACCTCACTCTAGCACAACCAAGCAATCCCAGGATTAGTCCTGTACAAATACCTGCTCCTAAAACCTTATGGCCCCTGAGTATGTCCTGAATTCCAAAGGATTACCTGCTTGCACGGACTTACCAAGACATAGCATAAGAAACAAGAAGCTGGAGCAAGCAGCAATTAGAGGAGGAAGGTGCCCCAGATAAAGCAATATGATTTACTCACTGGCCTATTGATCAGTTCAGCTGGCCAGCTCTAGGTTAGTTTGCAATTCCATGCCTTCAGACCTCGAGAGAGCAGGCCTGCCTGTCTCAGAGCCAGCAATCCATAAATCCATGCAGAGCCCCACAGAAAGGACACCTACCTGAACCACATCATTGCAAGCATCCAAGAAAATGCAGCCTTTGGATTCTTTTGAAATCTTCTCATCTTTGTAGGAATTCAGAATATAGGAGCCATCTGTGAGCTGTGACAAGTAAAAATACCTCCTCTTGAATACCTGTAAAAACACAAATTCTTGCTCAGGCAAGTATTCACTCAGCTGGGGGACAATCACAAACCATGGTTTCCACATCTGCCCTCCCTGCTCTTGAGAAAAGGCTGTAACACAAAACACTGCTGACCCTGGAGTGCTCAGATTCACCCATTTGAATATGGCTTGCTTTTACAAAGAGAGATTTCCATTTCCATCATCTTCTTTAATTTTAATGCCCTTGTTGTTATTGTAAGTTTGCCATCTAAAGCAATGCCCCAGGGCTTCCAGCTCATCCCTCAGCTGGCTCCAGCCTCATTTACCTTTACAAAGCAATGCTGCACAGTAAATTCAGATCAGCACATTACTTGAAGATCCATCCCACCCTAAAGCAGGTATTTCCAGAGCCTTTTTCATACAGACTTACAAAGCAATTGTCTGGAAAACTTAGGAACAGACGTGTGGAAATTCCTAGCACTCAAATGCAAGCCAAGGGACAATGCAATCCATTCAACTGCTTGGGTTTTTTGTGGCTTTGGGTTTGGGTTTTTTTATACAAACTTATTTTCATGAAGTGGCTTTGGCTTAGTGTCCAATTCTTACATCAAAAAGCAGTAGTTTCAGGAGAACTGTCCCTGTATTTGTACTTCTGATTTTCATGAAGAGAAAAAAAGCTCTCCAGTATCTCTGAACACCTTTCTTCACGCTTGTCAGCCTAAAGCTACTGGACTATAATTCAGGAGACCATTTTGGCAGCAATTGTGGTAGCACCATATGCTGTAAGGAGCAGGATGCATTTCACTGTTGCTGGGTATCTGTGTGAGGAGGATCATGAAGGAAGCCAGGCCAAGCAGCGCTGCAAGGATTTCTACTGTTCTGTCTACCTGGAAGATCTATGAATAAACACAGCATTTTTCATGCCACATGGGAGATTACAAGAAATTTCCTGTTTCTATCATTACTGACACCAGCACATGTTCAGCAAACCCCCTGGCTTGTAGAGAACTGGGAGGGAGCCTCGTGCCCTGAAGCATAACCCATCCCTTCTGAGAGTAACCTCTGGCCTCATTTGGATGATAATTAGCTGTAGAGATGCTCCACGGGCTGCTGAGCTTTAAGTTTTATAAGATTTAACTAAACCTTTAGTTCAACAGAGCATGAAGACACATGGAAAGCCAAGGATGTGAAGCATTAATCCAGCCTAAATACTGATTTAGCACTTCACTGAAGCAATCTCAGGAATTTTGGCAGTGGATGCTACAGAAACCCATGACAGATCTCTCTCTAGATATTACAGGGTTGATATCTGTTGTGGTTATGGGATTTCATGCTAAACAGTTTGCATTTGCTGAACTCTGTTCAAAAGCAAATGCAGAATCAAACAGCAAACACTTTTTCTGTGATCTTCCCCCTGTGCAAGCACTGCTGTCAGACATCACTGTCAGAAGATGAAATTAATACTCTAAACCTATGAGCAGAGGGAACATCCCCTCTGATCAGGCTACAGGCGCTGCTGGTGAGCACTGAGATGGCAGAGGGAGGGCTAGAGAGCTGGGGAAGTGCATTTGGACAGAGAAGGACAATCCTGGTGCTGTGGTTATAGCACAGGCCACCAACAAACCACGCTGCAAACCAGAGAGGGAGAGCTGAGCCAAACCAGGGCAGTTCCCTGCACAGGAAAGGGTGCTCTGAAATAAAGGGTGGCAGCTGCAGCCCAATGAGAGTTTGCTTGTGGCTCAGCTCTACACAGAACACACTCTGCACACACTTAGAACAGTGTGAGACACCAAGAGCCAGGCAGAGAACCAGCACTGGCGAGATGGACACACCACAGCAGCCTCTGCAAGTGGTGGCAAGGCTGAAGATGGCCAAAGTCTTCAGCCAAAGTCCTCAGCTTCCTCACACGTGCCTTAGAGGTGTTGCTGATTATGTGGTAAACCACAAAACTTTCTAAGAGGAGAACCCCAGAATCACAGTGTAGTTGAAAAACAGACTGCCCAGTTTTAGTTCTGGACATGAAGAGTTTTCCTTAGTGACTACTTGGCTTCCTTTTTTCCTCTTCCTTTTTCCCTTCCGTTTCAAGGGAAAAAGCCATGAGAAATATGACTAATCTTGCAGATAACTTAGGAGACCCTTGGCTCCAAGACACAGCTCAGAGGACAGCTCCTGATCCTCAGTACTTTGATATCAGAGCTTCACTGGAGACCCTGGATTGTATAAATTGAACTGAAGCCAGTGCAGTTCAGGTAACTTCTCTGAAAGGCAGGTCTGAGGTGCAGAGCACTGAGACCAGCACCAGCAGAGGCTCAGGCTAGAACAGACCCAACTAACTACTTTGAGCATGAGTGACACCACCTCCAGAAGTTTCAGGGGAAAATGTTGCTTTAAGCTTGCTTGGAACAGCAGAGGATCAGAAAATCCTTTTCTGTCTATCACCTCCAAGCCCATTTTAAAACTCAAATTAAAATTAGCCCTATGAGCAGTCCTGTTCCACTTCCCCTGGAAGCATAACTCATTGAATCAAGCCTTGGAACAGTTAGGCTTTTGGAGATTATTTTAACATATCCTTACAAACTCCCCAGCAATCTCTCTGTGCTGTGACAAGGCAGCTGCATGGTGGGACTGCAGATTGCTCACTGCCATAGCAAAAACCTTTGGAGGAACTACTCAAAATCTCTGCACAATCTGAGCAATGTCACACTGGATTATAAAGAGCAGAGAACAGGAGACAAGGCAGCTGCTGCTTTTAGGTCAGTAATGCTACATCTCCGCAGTAATATCACCCCTGCCTTAAAAGCAAAGATTTATCATTTTACTTTAAAGCTGGCCTCTCTACATGTTTCCAACCAGCAAGGAAACTGTAAATTCAGAAAGCTGTCTTTGCAGGGCAGCTGTTTCCTTTCCTGGGCCTCAGCTGCTCATCCACAAAACAATCTTGCTTTACCAGAACATGCTGCACCTTTTGGTCAGCTTGCCTGTCATGGTTCAACGTGCATCAGCCTTACATGCTGGGGAGGGGAGGGTCAGAAACTGCTGCCAGGCTGGGTTTTCCAGCCCACCATGGGATACAAGAGGGGCAGATCCCATCCCAACCCAAACCCAGCCATTGTGCTCCTGGGAGCTTTGGAGATGTGGCCTGAGCTTCATCTCATTCATCAGTAACTGCACCAAACTCACCTTCATGGTAACAGTGATGGTGCTGTTGACATTTGCTTTGTGCAGCCAGCCCTGCTTTATCACGCCCCCCTTCTGGGAGCACAGGGAAGAGGAGTCCTGAAAGACAGCAAACAACCATAAAAAGAGGTCAGGTAACTGCTTCCCACAGGAAATTCCTCTTGGACAAAGGAATTTGTCCACCCTGGAAAGCAATACCATTTAGCTACAGCAATACAGTGACATGAGAATGCATGTGCAACAGGTACAGCTATGCATACAGTGCCATCACAAATAAAATAAAATAAAATAAAATAAAATAAAATAAAATAAAATAAAATAAAATAAAACATCAGGGATATTCCTTTCCAATAAAGAGGTAAAGCGGGCTAGATTGAGTCACCTCTTAAAAAAGAAAGATTACATCTATTCTGATAGAGCTGCACAGTGATTATGCAATGAGGCCTCAGGTTCTTATGTAGGATTTCAAAACAGGGAAGATGGAAATTTTCAAGATAGTCTGTTTAGGAAGTTGCAAAATGCAGAACTCTGAACTTTTCCTGTCATATCCTTTTGCCATCCTCATATTTTAAATTTCAGCAAAAACCACTAAACCCCAGTAAAATAACTGAAATGTAACTGGCTGATTTCACATTTACCAAACCACAAAGTTGCAAGTGACCCAACCAGGCTGCTCTTGGCACACCAGATGGGTTCCACCTGCTCCTGTCCCATGGTCCCAAAAAGAGAGAATGGCTCTCCACTCACACCTAACCATGACCTCCACTGGGAAGGGAGGGAAATGAGAGCCCAAAGTGATGAAAAAATCTCACCCTGGGGTTCCCAGTGACTCAGCAGCAGAGGCAGCCCCAGCCTGCCCTGCTGAGCTATGAAAGAGCTGCTTTACAGAGCCTGCAGCATCCAAAGGGAGGGTTTCACTCTTTCCATGTCCAACTTCCAGAGTAAATTTTCTGATGCTTTATTTCCCTGGGTAAAACAACCCATGATCTCTCCTTTATAGTGGTTCACCTTTTTTAATCAAGAGATTTCTTTTACTTGAATTTCCATTACACAATTCTAATGCAAATGCTTTGTCGGGAAACTGTAACAGAATCCTTTAGATACAGGCATGCCAAAAGATACAAACCTCAAAACATCTGTGAAAGCACTTGCAATACTCTTCCACAACAAACCTCAGTAACTTCTCTTGTTTGAGGATTTGGGACACTGGCCAGAAGAAGAAAGGTCTCCACATTTTGATAGAGTATTTTTGTCCTTTTGCTTTTCTGGAAGCATGCTGATAACAGTGCATAGCAATGTCTCCAGCCCAGAGCTGATAGTTTAAAAGAGGCACCACCTCAAGTTACTGATGTAATGCAAATTAACAACACAGCTAAAAAAAGATTAAGGCCAAACTTGACAAAACATTTCCATTTACAAAGAAGCCAATGCAGTCCAGATCTGAGGTGTGCTGGGACATACTCCAGTAATTTGAGAAATGTGCAAGAAACAACCCCTCCAAATCTTCAGCTCTGCAACAAAGTTCCCTTTTGCTCTGTAATTTCTCAGCAGCAACATACTGGTGCCATGGGAATTTTAAACAGCTGGGCTAAACCAGGCTTCCCTCTGTAAACAAAAACTTCCTAATATCATGTGCATGGATTTATCTCCACGTGGTACTTGAAACAGAAAAACACTGCCTGTCCCTTCTGTAGCACATGTGATACTCATGGGCAGGAAACATGGCATCTGCACCATCCAAAATAACCACCAGCTCTGAGATGTCCCTGCTGGCAGAGCCCCCAGCCCACCCCTCAGAGGAGCTCCAGGGCTGCCAGTGCTCCCTGATGCCAGCTGAGCACAAAGATCCCCTTCCAGAGGTGCAAACACCTCCCAGCACTGGCACAGCATGGGCAGAGCAGGACTGACACACTGTCAGCAGGGTGGGTCAAAGTGACTGATGAAAAATTGCTGATTATGTGGTAAACCACAAACTTTCCAAGAGGAGAGCCCCAGAATCACAGTGTAGTTGAAAAACAGACTGCCCAGTTTTAGTTCTGGACATGAAGAGTTTTCCTTCGTGACTACTTGGCTTCCTTTTTTTCCTCTTCCTATGATGTTCTGTTTCAAGGGAAAAAACCATGAGAAACATAACTAATCTTGCAGATAACTTAGGAGACCCTTGGCTCCAAGAGATTATCATGTCATACTTTGAAATAAATCACTGCCTCACTTTTGATCCCAATTTCACAGTAGAAAGCAACTCACCAGAAAACTGTTCCTATGAACTGAATTAATTAAACACAAATTAACTTCTCAATGTATTTCTTCTTTTTAACAGGAATACATTAAAAAAAAACCCCAAAAACCAACCTTCTCCTTACCTCATCCTTTTCAAAGTCTTCATCAATTTCAAACACATGGCTTGGAATCTTGTCTGGCCTAAAGGATTTGCTGAAATCACAACACATTTTCATGTTTAATGAATGGAACATGAGGGTTGTGTGAGCCAGCAGCTGATGCTGGATCCAGAAGCAGCAGCCAAAGTGCAGGCTACAGAGCACAGAAGATAAATTGCAGGAGACCTACAGCTCCCTGCAGCTGGGGAAAGCTAAGTTCTGAGTGCGTTTCATGGAAATTAGGCACAAGCAGCCTGTAATTAGCTTTCTCTTGTTAGCTCTTGATTCTGCAGAGTTTTTGCTGACTTGCTTTTATGGAACAAAGAGAGAGCACTCTGGTTTATCTTCCATCTTTACAAAAAAAGAAGCAAGATCAGACTACAAGATTATTCAAAAATTTTAACATTATTTGATCAGCAGTATGACTCCATCGCTGCTTCACATCCCCTCAAGACCCTCAGAACACACCCACTACATCCAATTAAGAAGAAAAGCATTTAACAAGCTTCCAGCATGTGAGCAGCCTGGACAGGGGTCCAGACATGCCCAGAGTGTGGGCAGTGAGCAGAGCAGGCGCCACCACACAGGAAATAACAATCCAGAGAAATCTGAGATGGATGTGCCTGCCTGAAAAACCCAATTAGCTCTGGAGCTGGGAGCACTGGCACAGCACTGGCACAGCCCAGCGTTTCCAAGCACAACTCCCCAGCACTGGTAGCACCAGCAGCAACATCACATCACCCTTCCTGTGCTGGGGCACAAGGAGAATCTGCCTGGCCTGTGTGAGGCACACAGGGAACATCAGCCCAGTGGGGCAATGAGGCTCCTGGGCAGGCACTGCCAACACTATTTACCCTGCCATGGCTCTGGGCGGCAGTCTGTCCTCATCCCAAACAGAGGGTGTGGGCACACACTGGAGGGTGGGATGTGAAACACTGACCACACACCATTGTGGGCACCTCCCTGGCACAGCTGGGGGACAATGGCAGGAAACACAAACCTCTGGCTCTAACCTTGCTCGTGGGACAGGCACCAGGGAAAGGGCACACTGCTCCTGCTCAGGCTTGTGATCACACATCAGCATTCCAAGGGAGCACGACACTTACCATGGCAACATCCGAAAGTCTCCTGAGTATTCCTCATATTTGTAGTTCACCACGAACCAGTCAGAGCTGTAGGTTTTAATGCACTGAAAGGAAAACAATGCAGCTCTCAGAAAGCTACAGCAAGCACAACAAAGCCCAGCACCATCTGAGAGGTTACACACTGCAGGGTGAGGTAAGCACGAGCGGGAAGGGCGTGGGCAAGGCTGCTTCACTTGCTTCATGCAGCAATGCAGAATTCCGTAAGGAACCTTTCCAGCACAGAGACAAAAATCACACAGCATCTGGCCTGCCACACAGCTACAGATTTTGGATTTACATCATTCCAAGGCTCTAAAAAAGGAGTAGTGATTTGGGAGGAGACTGTTTTCCAGAAGGCAAAAGTTTTCTGTCCTCAGAAACACAGCGCATCTAACTCCACACGACCACTGCTTTTTGTTCTGCTTGCACTTGAAGAGAATGGTCCTGGAGAGCAGCACTTCACAAGAGCTCCACAGCACTTCAGATGCTCCAGGGAGGTTGTGGATCCCCTTGTCAGGCAGGTGGTGCAAAGCCCACACCTTGGCAAAACCCACTGCAAGGACACTCTGTACATGAGATACCTGTGAGAACTCTCCTGTGCAGCGGGTCGGGCAGGGATGCCCACAAAGGAGAACCAAGGGAGCTGCAATGCTGCAGATCAGGAGCTACAGCTGAGCATCCTGTCCAAGGGCCATCAAGGGCTGAAGGCAGGTGTCACATGGGCTTTGTCCCTACCTCTTTGACAAAGAGACTCTGAGCTTTCTTTAGAGCATCTTCTGGCACTGTTGACTGGACAGTCCTTCTCTGTCGGCTGATGATGGAGATCTGCAGGAAAAGAGAACTTTTTCAGCACAAACTGCATCTTCAGGGCTTGACACTCACTTTAAATAAATGTGGTGGGCCTAAGCCACCAGTGGGTCATTTGGGCTTTATGTGTCAGTAATGCAGCCAGAATTAACATGTGGTTAATGGTGGAAATTTTCCAAGGTAAGCAAGACAGGAGAGGAGTGAGCCTCAAACATGGGAGAGAGCCAGAGCAAACTCACAGACACATCCTCAATTGGAAATATCAGGAGGTCCCGGAGGGGATCGCTGTAGATCTGAACTCTGCGCTGCAGGATCACGTTCTCATAGTCCAGGGGTTCCACCACTTTCGTTTTTTCCTGCAGGAAAAACAGATTATGAAAAATATTACACATGTGTAGCATCTAAAATAACCAGTAACTAACATCTTGTGCTTAATTTCAAACTTATGACCACTCAACTGCCCATTACTCAGCACTCTGATGCTCCTGTGCTGCATAAGCACTGATGAGCATGTTTTGCAGAGAGGGAGATGAAGGGTTAAGTTTGAAGCAATAAGCTATAGGAATAACAAAGCACTGTGCTGCTCTGTCTCAGCACAGTCTCTAATTTCCTAATGGAGCAAGAAAGCTTCCTGGACAGGCCATAGCTCTCTTTAACAGCTGCAAGATCCAGCATCTTTATGCTTGAGCAGCTCATCTGTACAGCTTGGCAGAAGCACAGGAAGGCTCCTGCACTGGCTCTGCTCAGCTCAGGGCTGGCTTTGCTTGAGGAGCAATGAGAGCTGTGCTCTCCTAGGAATGAGGAGAGCAAGGCTGCAGCTACCACTGCCAAAGCAGGAATCTCAGCCCCTGGAAGGAAGAAGAGCATCGCTCTGGAAAGACAGGAAAGCCCTCTCCATAAATCGCAGCCCAGACACAGCCAAAGGCCAGAGCACAGTTTTATTCTCACTCACATTTCAGGGAAGCAAGAGGAACTTCTCCAAAAATCCCTGGAGTCACGAGCAAAAACTATTAGGAGAGTTTCATTACATTCCTTATTGTACCTATTTTGTCTGTGTAACAAGTCCAGAACACAGAACTTAGTAAAATGAGAAAAACAACTTCTGAAGCAGGCATATGCCATCTCAGCTGCCCAGCCTGACTTCAGGTTTCATCAGCAAGAGTCAGGCTCTCAGCACTGCATTGTGAAAATCAAACTTCACACACCAAAAGCCAACCAATGACTCTGTAGAGGAGTGGTCACAATAAAACAGGAATCAAATTATGACCCATCACCTTTGTCTTGTTTTGAACCTCAACCAAAATCCTGCTGCTTGGCCCTGCCACAGACAGTGTTCATGAAGGCCCTGCAGCAGCACGTGGTGCCATGTGCCTCTGGACAGGACATCCTTGCAGGACAACATGGAGAGTTGGGGCTCTCTCCTCTCAGAAGAGGGACATCAGATGTTTACCCATGAGCAGCACATGTTACCCTCCAGGAAAATGGCTTTTCTGGGATGAACTGCTCACCATGACTGGAGTAAAGCGGAGACCAGTACAAGGTCTCTTGTTGAACACAGCACAACCAGCAGCTTCAAATGAGGACTGAAAGCTCAGCATTGTATAACCACTGGATAAACAGCCACACCAGCTTGTTTGGGAGTCCACACAACGCAATATTTTCTGTGACTGAGATACGCAAGGAAGTCAACATTGCTCTTCCATAACCAATCCTAGCCAAAGGTCTCGTGCCTGTTCTGTGCCTTTGGCTCCTGGCATGCATTAATGAAACACATCTTGCCTTAGACAGTTTGGCATTTAAATGTTTCCTTTCCATGCTGCAGAAATCCAGCATGAATTAGCTCAGTTATCTGAAAAAGTTCCCTTTTTAATCACTCCCTGAAAACACTGCTTTACTGCTTGCACAGTAAAGGACCCTCACACTCCTCAGATTACCAGTGAAAAAGACAAAGGTCAGGCAGCAGAGAGCCCAGGCTGGCTGCCAGGGCATCCAGGGAGCTCCCTCAGCCACGAGGGATTTGGGAATGGGGTGACAAACGCTGCCAGTCCCACTGCACACAGAACTTCTTGATTCTACATCCAAGACCTGAGCTGTAAGGGACTTATGAAGAAAAGAAAGAGTCTATCTGAAAAACAGGAATTTGAAATACCCAACAGGTAGACAGAGAAAAGGAGCTCATTTACTCTCAGTCAGTCTCATGCTCATTAATTGCTTAATTGAATTTGGTTAATCACCTGAAACACCAGTCTTATTTCAGGACAGCACTGTGCACTTCTCAAAGTCGGCTGAGCTTTGCAAATTAATGTGAATTAACAGGACACCCATTTGCAGGCCCACGACAGCAGGCAGGGCCCCACAGGACAGGCACCCAGCTCTGCCAGCCTCTGATTCACTGCAGCAACCCTGGCAAAGCTCAGCAGCCTTGCTGGGTTAAAGCAGTGCCATGACCCCAAGAACTCACACCAGGCCCCCTCACCTCACCCTGCAGCAGCTGTGACAGTAAATTAGAGTCCCTCTGTGAGCCTTCCACACCTCTTTGGCAATGCAGACCTTCCAATCACACTGTATTATTTTCAGTCCTTTTATTGTTTTGAACATGGTCCTGAAACTGGGGCTGTATTTCTAAAGCTGTTCCTTTTAAAAAGTTGGGGCTTTGATGACATTTCTTTTCTAGATCTGATACCTCTGATGACCAGCAAGACAAAGTCCTGGCAGTCATCCTGGTGGGATTCAATGGCAGTTGAAGGATAAGGTCTGCAAAGCATCCCAGATCCTCACACAAAATGTTTGGAAACTCATAGAGCACTGCCTACAACAAATACAAAAAAAAAAATCCATAAAGGTTATGGATTATAAAGCCCTTCTAGTCTGGTGGATGTAATGATATTGGAAAAAACGTGTGGTGCAGGCTGTGATCTATATCTGACAAAGCAGTGCCAGGCCCTGGGACATGCAGGGATGCAGGGATGTGCACTGGCACCCAGAAGGGCTCTGCAGCACCCAGACAGGCATTTCTCCTCTGGGGCTGTCAGAAATCCAGTCCTAGAGCTACCCAGCCCCAGGCTGTGCCAGTTCCCTGTCTCAGCACACAGCAGCCCCGTGTCCATCCCCTGCAGCCCAGCACTGACCATGCTCACACCCAGCACACCACCCTCTGTCTGTTGTGTCTGAGGCAAATCCAGAGGATGTAGGTCAAGCTGTTTGTCAGCAAGCAGCTGCTGAAGGAAGGATGTGGGTCCTGCCTGCCATCGAGGAAACAAACCCCTCCCTCCACCCTCAACTGTGCAGGCTCCCAGCAGGGCCAGGCAGGCTGGGTCCTGCAAACAGACCCTGGGGTAAGGAGGGAGCCATCCCAAATATCTGCTGCCCTTTTGACCCTTTGAGTGCAGACACTCCCATCAGCCCAGAAAGGCTGGAGATAAAGCTGAAAATGGGATTTCAGTCTTAGTTTCCCTGAAGGTTGAAGGGTACCCCAGGCTCACACTGCCCAGCACTGTCACAACAGCAGATGGCACCCACCAAAGTCATTACAAAAGCAGAGGAAAAACTATTACACTAAAGTAATTAGAGTCTTAGAAACCACAAACTCCTCCACAGGGGAAGCCAATACCCAAGCACAAAGAAATGCTGCCAGTCCAGCAACAAAATCAATCAATTTCTGCAGGAAAAAACGTGCAGCGCTGCCAAAGGCACCCTGCTCTGTGGCACACACAGCAGCTCCTCATCCAGGGCAGCAGACACTGCATGGAGATGCTCCTGAGAACACAGCAGGGGCAGCCTGGGCTCAGCTGCCCTCTCCTGTGGCTCCTGTGGATGCAACACCTGAGCACAGCCAGCAGCAGCGCCCAGCCCAAAGCACTGCAGCTCACTGTGCTGGATAAAAACGAGTGAAATACCTCAGGGAAAAACAAGCATGATTTTAAAAAACAGAACATGAGTGCAGGGCACCCTCCCAGATAAGCCCACTCATCCCTCAGGCTGAAGCCCCCAACACCAACCTGTTCCCAAAACACACATTGCTCCTTCTGTCCTCTGCCAGCACAGAGTGTGCACAGGGCTGTGTGCTGAGCCCATCCAGCAGGGACACCAGGCTGCACTGGGGCAGCAGCACAGGCACAGCAGGAGCCTCCATTGGAGTATGGAGCACCCACCATGAGCGAGCTGCTGGCATTGAACAGGAAACTCAGAGGGATTCCTGCAACAGAAACAGGCCCCAAACACCAACACACAGCTCTGCCTCTGAACAACAGGAACAGGCCCCAAACACCAACACACGGCTCTGCCTCTGGCCAGGCACAAGCACAGAGGGCCCAGAGTGAGGGAAACCCAAACAGGGGCCCTGTGCTCAGTGCCTGGCTAGGCCCAGGGCCGCTGTGCTGGTGCCACTGCCCCTGGTGCCACTGTCCCGTGCTGGTGCCACTGTCCCTGTGCTGGTGCCACTGCCCCAGCCAGGCTGAGCACAAACCCTGCCCAGGGCAGAAACCACCAGAGAGAGCAAACACACGAACACTCGCTCACACGCACAGCTGCGTACACCCACTCATACCCTCGCACACTACTCACACTCACTCTTGCATGCTACTCACACTCACACTCTTGCACACTACTCACTCTCTTGCACACTACTCACACTCATGCACACTCACTCACACACTCCCCCCTTCCCTCAGCTCTGCATCCTTTCCTCTGTTCCTCCCCCTGCAGTCCCTGCACATTCAGCACCCCCAGCCCGTTCAGCAGCCCCTGCTCGCTCAGCAGCCCCTGCTCGGGCCTGTCCCCCCACCCTCAGCACTGCAGCCCTGCCCAGCGTGTGCTGCACACCCCAGAGCAGCCAGAGACACAAATGGATGAGTTGTTAAAGTGCTGCTGTTCAGAGCAGCTGAAGAGAGGAGGAGGAAGAGGACAGGTCACGTGGATGTGTGTAGCTGCATTATCTCAGATTGAACAACTGCTCCCCAAAACTCAGCCCCCATTTTACAGCTATCTGTTTGCTGCCTCACCTGTTGCAACCCTGCAATGCACTTACATGAAAGCCAAGCAAAAGCCCAAATTTTAAACTAAATACCAAAGGGCCAAGTAAGTGAAATGCACAGAAAATGAGAGGAAAAGCTAAAATAGGGTGAAGTGGAGGTGTACAACTACCCTTGGGACACACCTGTCACAGCTAAAATCACATCACTTCTGAGACTGGCAACACTCCAGGGCAGAGAGATCACTCCCCACTGCAGTGCACAATCAAAAACAGCAGAGAGAAGCCCCCATTTTTTTATTTTGCTCAAGAAACCTGACTGTACATGAGAGAATTCAAATGATGCCTGGAAACTGAGCAAACTCACTTGGCAAACCATATGGGCATGTGGAAATGAGCAATTTCTATCCACAGAAAAGCTTTTCCACAGCCAGGGATTCAAAGATCAGGTCAGGGAAAACTCACATTGTGTGGCCTTTAAGAGCTTTTTCCTTTTAGCATCACATTTGTGACTTTTTCCACCCCCAGCTCCTGCACTGCCATCTGATCCCATTACACACTCTCACTCCAGCTTGCAGAAAGGCTACAGAGCTCAATTTACAAAAGCTCAGATTCACTTCAGAGAAGTCATCACTGCAGACTGCTGGGCATGAGAAAGAATAATGAAAACCCAGAAACTCTGGGCTTGGCCACCCAATGTTCATCGAAGTGCCATAAACCTCTGCAAAGCCAGAATAAAGCCTGAGCCCCAAGGACTCTGCATTCCAAACTCCAGAAGGGAAGGGAAGAGGTGGGAGCAGAGCTCAGGGAGGAAGGGCAAGCAGGGAGACAGTGTGAGTCAGCACACATGGCAGCAGCCACAACACAGGGCTGCCAGCAGGTTTGGGCTTCTCAGCAAAGCCACATTTTGGGAACAAATCAGCAGGGAGGCAATGAGGCAGCTCCCAGCAGGTGATGGGGAGCTGGTGTCCACGAGCCTGCTGCAAAGCCAGCACGCAGCTGGATACAGCAGATGCACAATGGCAAAAGCTCAAGGATGAAAAGCAGTCCATAAAGCTGGGTATGAGCAGCCCAAAACTATTTTTACACTGGCCAGAAAGAAGGAAATTTAAAAACACAAGAAAAATGTCCAGACAGGAATTCTGGCTCTGCTGAAGACACCAAAACACTGAGACACCAGGGCTGCACCTGGGACAGGTGAGAGGGGTGGGCTGTAAGGTGGGCATGCAAACACACAGAGCATCCTGTGAAAAGGCAAGGGAGGAAAACCTCACCAGAAAGAGGAGAAGCAGGGGAAGAATGAAGAGGGAAACGGCTCAGGAGCTGGCCCAAGGTGGTGCAGGAGAGGACAGAATGGAGAATGGAGGCTTTACCCATCTGTGCAGGGGCCACATCATGGGAAGCAAGAATTGTGCCAAGCTGGGCTGTGTAGCTGTGGGAGGCAGGAGATGGGGTCAGGGAGGCCAGGAGGGGCTGGCAGAGAAGGTGGGCACTGCAGGCAGGAGAGGAGCCCCAGGGCAACCGGGAAGGGAAGAAGCAATTGGTGAGGAGAAGGGGCCTGCCAGGGAGTGATGAGATCAAACACAAACACATACACACACAAATATACAAACACAAACACACACACACACACACAAACACATACCAACACACACAGAGCTCAGAGCAAGGCTGTGCACAGCCCTCCACGGGCAGCAGCACAGCAGCCTCCTGAACAGCAGCACATCATTGCCAGGGCTCTCATGAGACAGGGGTCTGGCTCAGAGTGCACACATCCCCTCTCCACCCCACTCTGTGCCAGTGTGTGCCCTGCTCCAGCTCTGAGTGCAGAGCCAGCACCAGGCTGCTGTGCCCCACATCCTCCCTGCACTGCACGGAGATGGCTGCACCTCCCAGGAGCTCTCAGAGAAATGAAAAGCCTTCGTGGGGAAGGGGAGGATGAGTGCACAGCCCTGGCACCCTGCAAGAAAACATCAGCAGTGGAAATGACTCACTCTTTCCATCCCAAAGCTCGAATCAGAAGCCAGCCCCCTCCCCTGTGCTTCCCTCCACCCCGCCCAAGTTCTGTGCAAAAGCATTTCACCGACCACAGCCCTCCCCTCCTGCATCCACGGCCCTGGGGGGCACCAGAACCCGGGTTCTGGGTATTTTGTAAGGTGGAAGTCTCCTTTTCCAATGCAATGCCCACTTCCCAGTGAAAAAACAAGTGCCTGCAGTCACACTGCTGTCCCTGAGAGCAACACATTGCTGTATTGGTATTGGTGTGAGACACCAGCTTGGAGAGGGCTTGAAGAAATAGTCAAAAAGTTGATGTCACTGTAGACATGCAAACATTTAGCTGTCATTATTAGGCCTGTCAAATAAAATGAACTCAGGCCTTGAAGTGTCTACAAGTTGGTTTAGAAATACAGGAAACCAGAATAATCAGCACGACTCTTCATTTTCCTTCCACTTACTCAAAAATGGACTCCACAGCTCCCAGCCTTTAGCAGATCCTATTCTGAAGCAGAGTTCTGCAGCCGAGGGGCAGGAACACTGTTGGTTTTTTTTTTTCTGAAAGCTTGAGATTCTTGCATAATCACTTAAGCAAACAGGCCCCAGGAAACAGCTGCATTGCAATGGAGCAGTGAGAGTTCACAGCCCGAGTGTGAGTGGCTGCGAAGGCAGTGCTGCCACTCCAGCCCAGCTGCACTTCACCTCCACACACCACCTCTGAAAACCCTGAACAAGTGCAGAACCACACCTGAGGTGATCCAGCACTGTCCCTGCCCAGGGCAGTGCATCAGGAGCAGCATTTTGCTTTCAGCACGCCTGTCCCTGTGCCTGACCCTCCTCAGGATCACCAAGGGCTGCTGTGTGACAGTGACAGCTCAGCACCCTCTGCCATGGGGTCTGCAGTGCCAGCCCCTGGGGTCCTGTGAGTCCCTGCCTGCACAGGCACAGCCTGGCTCCAACCCAGCCCTTCTCCTCCAGGGGCACAGGGAGGGACCAGGGCAGCTCTGGGTCAGCCAAACTGCACCTGCATCCAGCTGAGCATCTGCTGCAGAGCATGAGAGAGGTGCAAACACGTCACAGCTCTGGTTTCCTCCTTTGGAAATAATAGAGCTGATAGAAATTGGCAAAAGGGTAGTGGCTTCTATGGGATAACTGAATTTCTGCCAGATATGACTTCTCAAAGCATTCTGGAACACAGGCATGCTAAAAAAGGAAAATAGTAATTACAATGACAATAATACATGTTATTTATTTAGGTTCTTAGCTGGAACATCCCAAAGTGCTTTTCAGATGTCACTTGTATTCCATCATTTATTTATGTAGTATCAGTTTTATATTTAGCATCCAAATCCAGAGTAGCCAGCTCCAGAACATCTTAAAGCAATTAATGGCACATAAGCAGAGCCCCTCCCTTTCCTGTCTGTCTCAAACTCTTGTTTTTCTCTTGGGCAGCTGCTCGCACGCAGGGCTGAGCCAAGGGCTGAGCCAGAGAACAGACGAGCAGGGGAGCGAGCAGGGGAGCACTCCCACCCCATCCCACCCCTCTGGGGCAGGGACACAGCCAGGAGCAGGGCAGGACACTTGTCCAGTGTGGTCGTGGTCACAGGGGTCCCAGGACGAGGGAAGAGATGAGAATCTTGGCTGCACATTTCAGAAGGCTGATTTATTATTTTATGATATATATTATATTAAAAGAAAATTATATATTAAAACTATACTAAAGAAAGATAAAGGATTCCATCAGAAGGCTAGAAAATAATGATAGTAAAGTCTTGGGACTGACTAGAGTCTCAACACAGCTGGACCTGTGATTGGTCATCAAGTACAAACAATCCACATGAGACCAATCAAAGATGCACCTGCCACATTCCACAGCAGCAGATAATCATTGTTTACATTTCATTTCTGAGGCCTCTCAGCTTCTCAGGAGAAAAAATCCTGGCAAAAGGATTTTTCAGAAAATATGTGTGTGACAGTGCAGGCCCACGGAGCACAGAGGGGAAGAGCAGGGCAGGAAGTCCCAGGGCAGTTTTGGGTGCCTCAGCAGCACAGCCAAACCCCAGTTTTGTCAGGGGTGGTTTCAGCAGCTCAGGAAGTTGTCTCAGCCTCATCTTGCTCCATTTTCAGGCTGCAGGCACTGGATACAGGTACAAAGGGGCTGCGAAGTTTAACTCTGTTCCCCCAGCAAACAGGGGAGGCTGTGGATGGGCTCTGCAGGGGATGGACTTTTGGAGGCTCCAACCCAACCACAGACAAAGTGCAGCTGTCAAAGAAGCACCCCAAAGCTTCCCCAGATAAAACCATCCCAACAACTGCAACATCATCCAATAGGACAAGGGAGAGTTTAGGGAGGAAGAGAGGGAAAGGAAAACCTGGCACACAGGGAGCCAGCTGCCCTTGTAAGCCCTCCAGAGCTGCAGGACACTGCTCCACACACAGACACTGCAGCCCAGCCCACACCCAGCTCCTGGCACCGCCAAAACACAGTCCCACATGGCTGGGATGGCTCTCCAGGGCAATGTGCAGCACCCTGACACCACCAGCTCCCACCACTGCACAGGGTATCAGTGTCACTGTCATCTCTCCCTTGCTCAGGGGACAGAGAGGCCAGGCTGCAGTGGGGATGTCACCCAGCATGGAGGCAGGGGCAGATGAGGAGTGGGGAATGCTGTGGAGCAGCACAGTCTCCTTCCAGATGCAAGCACTCCCCAGGAACAGTCCTGTGACAGGAGATATTAATAGGGGAGAGAAGAAACTGCTTTTCAGTGAGAGAGAGGGGTGAGAAAGGGGTCAGGAACAAGCAGCCCTGACCCCATTAGAGAAGCAGCAGGAGGCAGGGAAAGGCTGTAAAGATAAGTCAGGGCTGTGTTGAAGGAAAGAGGAGCCATCAAGGGAGAGCTTTGATTTATACTTTTAAGAGAATGAAAGAGATGGAAGAGTTGGTGACAGGGAAACATATTCCAGCATTTTTAAGATGACAGCAATGGCCACAAAGGTATAAGAAACTACTGTGTTCTTCCCTGCACAGCAGGAGTGAGGAGGCCAATTAACCAGGGATGCTGAAGCACACGTGGTACCGCAGGCCTGGCTGCTGCTGCTCAGCTGCTGTGTGTGACCCTGACTTGCATTCTCAGGCCACAGAAATGTCAAAAGCTTTGTGCAGTTTTTCACCATTAGCGATAATAAATCAGCATGCACAGGGCTAAGTGAAATGATGAAAGAGCCACCCAGCTGCATACAGAAAATAATGCTATACTACACACTACAGCAGGTTGTGCTGGTTCAAATGCTCCTGGTGCTCGGGGAGATACCTGCAAATACCTCCAGATACCAGGACAGGCTGAAGCAAAGCCCAGGAGCCATCCCCTCTCTGGATTCTGAGAGCACAAATCCCAGCTGCAGTGCTGGCAGTGGCTGCAGGCAGCACCACCAACCATCTGCTCCAGGCATTTCACTGCACTGACAGGGCTGGGCTGGGGCAGATGCTGCCAGTGCAGGGACACCTGCATTTCCATGGCATTGTCCTCAGCACTTTCAGCCTTGCCCAGTGAGTGCTAAAGCCCCAGCTAGCAAAATGTGGTAAGAGATAAACAAATGTGGTGCTTCATTGTCTTCCCAGAGCTTTCCTGTAACAGGCAGGAGGACACAAACATTTGAATGATGCCTTGGGAAGGATAAGATTTTGCACCCATCAAAAGCTTGTCATTGCCTCCAAAAACCTCCAGAACTGGACACATGGACTGCAGCTCATCCTGTACCAGTCAGACCTCAGCACTCAGAAGAGCAAGGAACTGCTCCATCTCTTCAGGATGGGTATCAGTAGGAGCTGAGCCAGAGATTGTCCCCACAGAGCTGCAGAGAGTACTTGGAGCCTTGCTCCTCTCCACCAAGCCATGCCCTTCATCCACCCCACCACTGGTGTGTGCTCAGGCAGGGGCAAACGCAGCCACGTCCCTGGCACACCTGGCCAGCCCTGGGCTGAGCCCAGCCCCTCAGGGAGCCCTGGGTCAGGAAAGCATGTGATTCATTTTAACAGTGCTTTTAAGTGTTTTCTCGAATAAGCCCCTGTGAACAAGATTCTCTCCTCAGACACTTGCACAGGAGTCAGCAGTGGCACAGCAGGCAAACCCTGCCCTGCTTACACCAACAGCAAAGCTCCCGCCCACTGACAGGGGCAGAGTTTCCTCTCGTGCCTCATATATGTCTGTTTTTCTATGTAAATTGTGCAAACACAGCATGCTGGCTGCCCCCAGGGGAACAGGCGTATATTCTCTCTCTCTTGGGTGCCAAGATCATTACAAACGCTGCATATAAAAAGGCTTCACATTGATCAAAGTGAATTTAGCTTATTAAAAGAGGATTCTATGCAGAAAGCTGATTTCCTCAGCATGAGCATAAATCAAGACACTAATAATATAGTTTAAGCTGAAAAAAAAAAACCACAAAAAGAACAAAATGCCTTTTTGCCTCCAGTCAAAACCTCCTTACTATCACCATTAAGGAGCTTTATATCTCCTTTTTGTGTCTGACTGAAACTGAGCCACCCATAGGAGCCCAGCCCAGCCAGGATCAAACAAAACCCATCTCCTCCTGGCACGCTGCCCACCCTCTCACAGGGAGCACACCACAGAGAGCAGACACTTGCCCTGAATTCCTCTGGGTGCCAAGGATGCACACAGTTGTTTGTAAGCAGAGGCTCTCCCATTGCCATTTGCTGGCCCAGACCTGTGAGTGGCACCCTGGGGGTACCCAGAGATGCTCCCCTGGCCTGGCTGACCCAGCATGGGCTGATCTTTTGCAGCTGCTCCTTCTCAGAAATAGTCTGACTCTGCACCCTTTCCAAAATCCTCATGGCAAAGCAGTAAATGCATCTTCAGTCAAACCGTATAGAAATGATCTAAAGAAAATCAGAGCAATTGTGCTAGACTTAGAATTGCCACCAGATGACTGGGCTTGGCAGCACTGTGGGAAAATGCATCAGCTGTGTTTTGTCAAGCGCTTGCTGCTCTGATCTTGTGCCTCCCACACTTTTAATTTCCCTGTCACGACACAGAGAATGACACTTCTGGAAAACCTGCACAGGGCTGAGACACAGCCCCCTCTCCCTGCAGGGCCACAGAGCTGCTGAGCACACCCAGAGAGCCAGGGCAGGCACAGGGGGTCTCAGCTCTGGCCTCACCTCCACCCAAACAAGTGCAGCTGATTTGGTCCTCAGGCAGAAGGAAGAGCCCTTGCTGCTGTCCTGGCAGTGTCACAAGAGCCAGGATCTCACTCACACACGTGAGCTCAAACTGCTCAGCTCTGCAATGCCCCACAGCCTCCATGGGCTGCAGCTGGGGTGCAGGAGAGGGGCACAGGCACTGCCATGAGAACAAGGCCTGCCCACCTGAGCACTCAGTGCATCCTGCTGGCCAGAGTCTGACCTGCCCAGCTCCCCATCAGCAGTGCCCCCAGCAGGGTTCTCCTCCTTGCTGCTCGACTTTCCCACTATTACTCAGCAACATCAGAGGATGGGAGGAGGGAGATTGCACTGAAGGTCTGAGCCAAAATCACCCATCTCCATGCACTGCCAAAGGTCCCTGGCTGCTCTTTCAGCTCCAGCCCAGATGCCTCTCCCAGTTACCATCAGCACTTTGGCTCTGAAGCTTCCCTTCTAACACAGCATTTTACTGTTGGTGCCCCAACAGGTCAGCTTTCAGTTAAGAATGGTTTAAGTTATCACACTTGGGCTTTGACTGCTCCTTTCTTTAACCTAATCTTAAAATTCCCCTTTACCTTTCAAGCGTGTCATTTATCCCACCTGCCAACAAACACTTCCACTAAATTTGTGTGTTTATTTAAACAGTGACATTATTTGTCAATTAGCCAGCCCAAACTGCATCCCTAGTTGTAATCAGTAGCACACATCAGGGAGCATTCAAAGCTGAAATTGATACAATCTGCCCTGCAGCCTCGTGCAGAGAGGAGCACAGAGAGAAGCAGGGTTCCCACAGAGCGCTGCCTGCAGCACCCGGCACTCCCAGCAGGGCTGTGCCTGCTTTCAAGGGATTCCTGCTGAACTGTGCCTCCCCAGACCTCCCCTGCACAGCCTGTCTGTGAAGAGATTCAAGGCCAGAGTGATGGCCAGGGTGCTGGGAACAGCAGCCCAGTGAGAGGAACAGGAGCCCCGGGTGAAGGCTCTTCATCCTTCCCTGTGCTTCACAAGGGATCAGTGTCCCCAAGCTCCCCTCCACAGCCTGTGCTGACTTCCACTCTGCTTACCCTGACAGGAGCAGCTCTGACTGCATCCTAGCAGCTGGTCCAAAGGGCACAGTGTGGACACAGGGACTCCAGGACACCTTGGAAAGGGACAGGCTCCCCTCACTGCCACCATATCCAATGCTTCCCTTCCACAGGCACAAAGGAGCAAAGCCCTGCCAAAATCAACAACCTAAATATTCTCCTTGCACTAGACAGGCATAAATCAAAAACCAGGAACAGAAATAAGATGGCATGGGCCTCACTGCTCCTGCAAGACAGCAGCTTTGTAACCACACTGTACCAGACATCCTCAGGCTGGACACTTCTGGCTAGAGAGACACCTCCTTAAACACACAAATTGTGGCTCTGGACAAGCTGACCACTTCCATGGCATTAAAAGCTTTCCTCAGAGATGTTTTCTTTTATGGGCATTTCATTCACTGACTACAAACAGCTTCTTACTCCAGACAGTTCCTTGTCTCGAGGCGTGCCCTGAATGCCCAGAGTGCTGAGCTCACCCAACACACTGAGAGAGCCCCACGGTGCCCACTCTCCTGGGGATGGAGGTGTGGGCTCTGCAGCATTAGCTCTGCCCACCACCCTTCATCCCCTTCAGGCTACCATTCCTGTGCTTTCAGCTGTGATTGCCCCAAGGCAGGCAGACAGTCAAGGCACTTGACAAGATGACCAAGGGAATATTAAACTATTCACATAGTTTTTATTAACTCAATTTCACTTGCTTTGTTCAGTATGCAGGAAGAGGATGGGATCCTGCCAGGCAAAGGCTCCAGTGCAATTCCAGACTGCTTCAGAAAGTCCCAGTTCCTGGCATCCAGGTGCACAGAGCATCACTTGCTGCCAGCCTGCTCCACCCCGTTATCAAACACCAACTCCTACTCCCCGTGTACCTTCTGGCCACCCTCTGCTTCCCTGAGCTCAGCTCTGCCCCAGGGTGAGGGACCCCAGTCCTGATGCTGGCCCCTTCCACCTGCCCCACACTGGCTGTGGCAAGCAGAGGGCAGATGGGATGGGGAGGTGCTCACACAGCTCTGCAGCTGCTCAGCACCATCAGCACCAAAACTGAGACTCACCTCAGGAACAGGATCAGGAACTGCGACTTCTCAGTCCCGGCCTCACCCCACCACTCCCCACCAGCATTTCTCAGGATCCTCTCTGCACCCTCCCAACAACCACAGACATCCCTTCGTCACAAAGATGACAAACTAGAAGATAGAGGGGAGCCAGCTTTCTGCTGGAGAAACCGCATCCTTAATCACTGAGGAAAGTCAAAATGCCATCCTACGAGCTTGTGCCACCTCCTTCCCTGCTCCCTGATCACTGCAGTGCCTTGTGGCCCTTCCCAGTGATGCAGAAGTGCTGGGATTTATCCACTGCTGCTGAACTGTCGAACGCAGGAGCCTCTGCCAGGACCTGGATCAGGAGCACCTGCCCTCACCCTGCTCTGGTGCCTGGCTGCAAACACACGAGGCAGCACAGCAGCTCTGGGGATCTGCCTGCCAGAGAGAGAGAGAATTGGCAGGGACAGCGTGGGCAATGAAACCCTAGAGGGGCTCAGAAAAAGAGTGGCTGCCTGACAGACTCTGACGCTCCTCTGGGTTCCTGTCAAGGTTTTATTTATCTTCATCTGCAGTCCCACCCATCCCTTCCCCTTCTGAGAAAAAGAACCTGACACGGGCGCCACACAACCATTTGCATGTAGGATACCAAAGCCCTTCTGGTCCTGTATATGTAATTTTATTTTTAATGAGAAGTTCCATTAGCTTGTACAAAGCCTTTGTCCCTGTGCGTTGTTGAAAGAGAGAAAGCAAATCACATGGAAGCCCATAAGAATCCCCAAACAACTGCACATAATCAGCAAAAACTAGCACGAGGAAATCAGACTAGATTATTACCATGGCTTTTTTTTTTTTCCAGGCTTAGAAATCTGTAAATTTACAAGAAAACTCAGTTTTTTAGAAGAAATGTTCAAACCTCTCAATTTATTTAACAGCACGTGCCATTCAATCTAACAGCAGAGAACTAACAGGAATTATTTCCAGAACTTGTACTGCACTTTCTGCATATCCCATTGCCTAACCTTTCTTCCATCAAAGTCAAGGTCAAAGTTGATCACACGCTAGAGTAATTCAATGAGCACCAGTGAAACACATCCAACAAACCCTGGGAAGCTGGGAGCTGACCCCGGCATCCTCCCAAGGCGCAGCGCTGCCGTTCGCACAGCTGCGAGCACAACAAAGACAACCTGCTGCAGCATCCCACATGCCGGGATCAAACGCACGCCTCTGACCACGCGTGTGACTTTCACCCCAGACCCCTGAGCGCGATTCCCGGCATCTATCGGGATCTGTCGGGCTCCCGGCTCACAGCGCCTGTGCCTCCCGCCTTGCCCGGCCGTGCCCTTCAGTGCTGCCCTGTCCGTGTGCCGGGTTCACACCGTCCGCACCCCGTTACTCCGCCACCTGTTCGCTCGGTGCCCCGCACTCCGGTTCCCGTTAGTTCCTGCCGCCGCTGCCGCCGCCCCACGCCAGGACCGAGCGCCGCTGCCCTGCGATGCTCCCGGCCCGGAGCGGCGCAGGTGGGATGGCACGGCACGGCACGGCACGGCACGGCACGGCACACACGGAGGGCACCCCAAAGACAGATCCGCATCCCCTGCCTTGCCCAGCCGCGCCCTCCTCATCCCAAACCCTGCCCCGCCGCGCCCTGCGCATCCCCGGCTCTGCCAAGCCCCGACCCAGCTCTGCCCTGGCTCCAGGCCCTCTTCCTCTTCCCCTCCCCGCATCCCCTGCCCGGCTCTGCCCGCTCCCAGCGCTGCCGGGCTCCTCCCGCCGCCCAGCGCCGAGCGGGGCCGGGGCGCGGCCCCTGCCGGGCGCTGCCCGCGCTCACCAGCACGAAGGAGCTGCGCACCGCCTCCGACACGCTCTGCCGCAGCTCGGCCGCCGTGCCCGGCTTGCTGAGCCGCTTCGTGAACTTCCTCACTTCCGACATGGCGACATGATCCGATCCGCGCCGAGCCGAACCGAGCTCCGGGCTCCCTTCGCGCTCTCTCCGCGCTCCCTCGCTGCTGCCGGGCGGGCGCGGCCGGGCCGGGGCGGGCGGAGCCGCGGGGCGGGCCCGGGAGGGTCCCCGCTTTGTCCCGCCCCGCCCGGGCCCGCTTTGTCCCCAACGCAGGTGGCCAGTGGCCCGCTCCGGCACAGCGAGAGCCCCGGTGCAGGAATAGCCCCGCTACCCTGGCACAGGAATAGCCCCGGTGCACCCCTGGCACAGCGGGGATACAGCACAGACCCGGCCAGCGAGGGCTCGGCGTGCCGGGGCTCAGCCGCGAGCACCGGGCTGGAGCTTCAGAACAACGGCACTCGCGGAATGGAGCACCGGACAGCTTGGGGGGGTGATCTCCCGGCTCTCCCAGGCGTTCCTGCAAGGCTAAGCTGGATCCAGGATAAGAGTTTTCTACTGAGCATCTCTGTGCTGGTGAAATTTACCAGGGCAGCGGGCTGTGTTTTGGATTTGTGCTGGAAACTGTGTTGATTATTAGGGATGTTCTCCTTACGGCTGAGCAGCGCTGACACAGAGTCAAGGCAAGAACTTTTCTGCTCCTCACCCCACCCCAAAATTGCAGCAATGAGCGAGGAGGGGACACGGCCGGGATAGCTCACCCCGACTGACCCAGGGGACTCCCCACATCCTGAGGCATCAGGTGATGGTGTAAATCAGGGTCAGAAGTCACCATCACTCATGAGGGAGCTCTGCTGGCCCGGGGATGCCTGAACGCCTGTCTGCCCTGAGAAATGGTGAATGAATTCCTTGTTTTGCTTTGCCTATGTAACTTTTGCTTTACTTATTGAACTGTATTTAGTTTCCTCACTTATACCCGCCTGATTCTCTCCCCACATCCCACTGGGGGAAGGGATGGAACAGCTGTGTGCAGCTGATTTGTGAGCTGGGGTTAAATGAGAAAATATCCAACCTATAGAGTTTGCTATAGGAAACTGCTTTGGTCACAGAAGCCACGATCATATTCCGTTTGCTTGCTCAGCTGCAAAACCAAGAAATAAAGATATGAAAAGAAGATTCCTTAGGACTCAATTCCTACTCCTCATTACTTTGTCACTGTGCACTTCTTTGAAGGATGGTGATTTTGAAATTACAATAGAGAGCCTTTGTTTTGCTTATTAAAACCTTTTAATTTTTTAACTTATTTTGTGTGTTGTGCCTTCAGAGCAAGATACTGAATTGAATAGAGTTGCCATACATTCATAGGAATTTACACACATTGTGCCATATGACTGATTAAATACTATCTACAAGGATCTCACTGGAATTATAGGCATCCCATAAATCACACAACTTATAGAGAAGTAGTTTTGATTATGAGAGCCAATCTGTAGGGGGCAATGAATACAGCCATTATGATCCAAACCCTTTAAAATGTAATTCGTGACTCCCAAAGCATGCAAGCCAGTTATTGTTCTGCTTTTTAGGAGTTCACTGAAGGGGCAGCAGTCACCATTTCATATGAAACATTGCTCTGGGTTTTTACATCAGAGGCAAAACAAATCTGAAATTTTGTTGTTAATTATCAAGTATTTATTAGACGTCAAATAGAAAAAGTTGACAAGTTAAGGAACTTGCATTTTCACAAATATGAAGGTTTTCTGAACCTAAATTAGATTAAAAGCACTGTGATGCACAATTCCAGTGGCAGCACTGTGAGGTTCACTTCCTTATTCCCACACCCATGAATGTTCTTGTAGAGATTTTTATCAGCCACTTCAAATCCTCACAGCAACTCCCCTGCAGTGAACTGGCAAATAAAATTATTAGGTCTCCTTCACCTGGCCCCAAAAGAACAGGTAACACAGCAATGCTGGTCACAGAGTGAGGACAGCCCTGTCCCTGCTGGCCGCTGGGGACAGCCCCTGGCCCCTGTGGCTCTCAGAGGGGTTTGGGCACTGCAGGAGAGCCCCACCAGAGACTGGGGCCAACAGCTCTGCCAGAGCCATTCCTGCCTTCCATTTGCTGCATTAGGAACAGCTCTGAGAACCTGAGTGTTTGTCTGGGGAGGAGAGTGCTGGGATGGTCACTTGACAAGAAATAAAGCCCTCTCTAAAGCACACACTCCATTTCTTAGCTAGACAGAAGCAAAAGGTTCCCACTAAGATTGTGAGCCTGGTTGGGTGCCAGCATCCAAGGAGCTGAGCTGCCCATCAGCAGCACCCCACTGACCTGAGCTCAGCAGCCAGGGAGGGCCAGGGAACAGTGAGGCTGCTTCTTGAAGCAAAGCATGAAAGGGAAAATAAAAGCAAAGGGAAGGACACATCACATGAAAACAACCTGCAGAAAGCTGTGATTCCATCTTGGGCAGATTAAACATCAGAGGAAGTCTCAAGCACAAAAAGTGTTAAGGCAAGACAGCAGCCACAGCACTGCTGTTACAGACCAACCCAGGCCTGCAAGGACTGTAGTTTTCATCTCCTTTTTCACGAGGAAAAAAGGCCAGTAATTGTTTATCAGCACAAGAAAGGCACCCAAGGACACACAGGAGCATTTAGAAGTGCTGAGGAGTGGCACTGCCTCAGATAACCAAACTTTCTCCAACTCACTTTGCATGGGGAGCTCACAGATTCAGATGTGCTGATTTTTTCATCTCTTTCTCTTTTTGTTGAGACTACAACCTTGAAGTCCCCAATGTCATTTTGATCCCATACCTGCCTGAGTGATCTGAGGGTGAGCAGCAGCAGCAGCTTGTAGTTCCCGGTGAGGATACATAATGGAAGGTGCAGGCAACCTGGGCAAAACAGCTCTGCTGCACAGACTATAGGAAGAGAAAATTTCCAGAAGACATCATATTGGACTGATAGTGGCATCCTTCCCACTGAGCAGTAGCACTATAGCACAGAAGATGCACTAAAGAAGAATCTCTCTCTTTTTGTTTTTTTTTTGGACAAATATCTGTCAGTGCAGCTGATGCTGACATGAAGTATGGAACCATACACTGGGGACCCTGACCCAGCTCCACAAACCTCCCAAAGGTACTGAAGGCTTAGTGGCAGGCTCAGGATTTAATTTCTCAAGCCATCCAAGATAAAAAGCACTTAATATTATCAGCCAATAATCCAATTTTTCACTGCTTACAGTGGTTATCTGTGGGCCTTACTAGCACCTGCACATGAGCCTATCCCACAAAAACGCTTACCAATGTGGTTAATTGAAGCAGGTGATTAACCAAGAGTTTCACTGCATTGGGGAGGGTCCTGCATTCCTTCAGGGAACCTGCCAGACTCAGTTACCCAGATCCAGATGTGCTTTTTTTTGCTGGGCAGGAGAAGGATTGTGAAGATGCCATTACATCTTCCATTTCCCAGCTTCAAAATTCCTGTGAGATACATTCAAACATCATAGCTATATTTCAAGTACTTCAAAATTAAAAAAAAAAAAACCAAACAAATAATCCAGAAAGTGTCCTTAGGATGGTATCTGCACACTGACCCCTCTTGACAGCAAAGCCAAGGCCAGACTGCCCCAGGTCCAACAAATTTTGTGCATCCTGTGCCTTCTGCCAAAGCAATGAGCAAATGAAGTGCTTGGGTATTTTGATCAGTCATCACTCCTGGGCTGCACATGCATCCAGCCAGCACTGCTGGGGTGTTTAGGGGAAATCTGGGAAGTCTCAGGAGATACAAACACTGTGCAAGGCTGGGTATGGCAGGAGCAGCGGGTCAGACACCTCAGCTGTGGCTGTTCCTCCCCGGGAGCCACATGCCGTGTCCCCCATGGCCAGAGGTGGCAGTGGCACTGTCATTAACCCCAGGAGCCACATGCCGTGTCCCCCATGGCCAGAGGTGGCAGTGGCACTGTCATTAACCCCAGGAGCCACATGCCGTGTCCCCCATGGCCAGAGGTGGCAGTGGCACTGTCATTAAGCCCGGGAGCCACATGCCGTGTCCCCCATGGCCAGAGGCGGCAGTGGCACTGTCATTAGCAGCCACTTGGCTTCTCCAGGCGGTGAAGGGAGGCTGCTCCGCCCGGGCAGCACGGAGCTGGTCCCTGGGCTGCAGAGCCCTGGTGTTAAAGGGCTGCCCTCTGCTGACTGATCCCGATGGACGGGCACAGCCCGGGGATGGGAGCAGTGCCAGAGCACTGCCCTGCCCAGGAGGGCACCCTCGGGTGAGCACTCAGCTCTGCAGGAGCACACACTGCTCTCACCTCCTGAGCTCCTGGGATGGAAGGCACGGCAGCTGCAGGTGCATCCTGGCAGTTCCCATCAGCATCCACCTCCATGGAACAGCACACAAGGGGTTTCAGGGACCTTGGGTAAACTCCTCCTTGCACAAAGGGTCAGTGAAGTAGCCCTAAGAAGCACCACCGGTAGTGGTGAATCCATGGGATGTCCCAGGCTGCCCTTAGCACATCCTTAAAGAGACAATATTGACCCTGCAGTCGCCAGAATTTTGTATTTTGTATTTAAAAGTTCTCCCAAAGTTTACCTTGTGAAAAATAAGGTAACTTCATCACATTTGATTTAAAAAAAATGTGACCAAGATGCTGCTTCTGAAGCACCCGGCATTAACTATTTTCAGATACAGAACTACAAATAAGATTAATAGCAATTCCAGCTGTCTCTAAATAACTTCTTCATTTTTCATATGTGGCTTTTTTAATTCTGCCACAGACAACTGAGCAGAGACAAAACGTCCTCAGTCCAGGTATTCTGCACACCCAGACACTGGAAGGGGGAAAGGTCAAGACGTGGTTGTTGGTGAGGACCAGCACTGTGCAGGTGGAGAGCCCTGACAGCAACTGCAGAGCTGCTGCCTGCACCACAAACAGAGTTATCACAGCCATGGTCACACAGCACAGGGACACACAGGGACAGCACTGCCCTGGCTGCCCCAGCCCATCACAGACATGGTCACACAGCAGTGACAGCACTGCCCTGGCTGCTCACTGCCCTGCAGGCTCCACCCCTAACCCCAGGGAGAAAGGGCAAGAACAATTTCTGGTAAATTGGGAACACCTCAAAAGGCAGATGCTTGAATCTGTTCTAGTGTTTTACTATTCTGACAGGAAAAAATAACCCAACCCAACACTTTTAAAATGTTTATTTAAACATAGGAATTTCCTCTATCTCATTTGTGCCCATGGCCACTTGTCCTTCCACTGGATACCACCGTGAAGTCTCCAACATTTACCCAGTCAGGAAATTTTACACATGGGCAAGATCCCCCTGAGATGGCTCCTCTCCAGGGTGGGCAGACCCAGCTCTCTCAAGCTCTCCATACCCTGACTAGCCCTCTGTTGGACTCTCTCCAGCAAATCCCTGTCTCTCTGTGTACTGGGGAGCCCAGCAGTGCAGTGATGATCCCCTGAGCTGCTGCCCCTCTCTCCTGCATCCTGGAGCACAACTGATCATCAGATGGGAGAGATGGAAGGAAAGCACAGGGTTCAGAGCTCTACTGTAACACAGCAACATCCAGCTTATCAGCACTCCCCTATTTATCTTCCTCTGCTTGAAAGCTTTAAAGATCATTTACAATAACTGCCACACACAAGAGGATTGTTATCTCACACAACTCCCATGAGCAGCTCTCTAGCTTGGACAAAGAATACAGCAATTAAGATGTAGCTGCACACAGCTACTGGACATCCCCCCTTAGGTCAAAATGCCATTGCTGCCTGGTCCCAGCCCAGTATTTTTCATGACAACTCTGAAAAGGCAGAAGAAAAAACTCCCTGATGTTTTTTTCCTTGCATAGCTATGTGAGGCCAACTGGAACTGTAGAAGGGGGTTCAAAAATGCTCAAATAAATCTATTTCACAATATGCTCTGCAGAGTCAAGTACTGCACAGGTCAATAAATTCATCTCTCACCCTTTCAAATTTTCTTACTTTGTTACTGCTCTTCATTTGTTTTCAGACAGCAAAAGGAAGGAGTAGTTACTTCCATAAAAACAGAGTCTGTTGAAAATCTTAGGCACAAATTGAACTGTGCCTAGTCCAGCAGGTCTAAAAATACAAAAATGGCATTGGGATATTTAGATATGCAAACAGAGGAAGTAAGTGGAAGCAGAATGGAAGATAACAAGGAAACACTTTCTGTGAGGCTGGTCACAGACTGGGACAGGTTATCTACAAAAAATGTAGTGCCCATCCCTGGAGATACTAAAAGGCCTGAGCAACTTGCTCTGACCTGGGTGAGCAGAGGGGAGTGGACTAGAGCTCCAGAGGACTCCCTGGATCTTGAATAATGTGTGATTCTGTAACAAGCTGTTCTGTTAATCACCATAATATAATACCAGCCTTTATTCAGGAGGGTACTAAAGGATAGATTTAAATTTATGCATGAAACCTACAAAAATCAAAGGAGTTATGGTTAGTGGAAAAACAAACTTTCTGGCACAGCTCTAAACATGTGCTCATCACTTACTGCAGTTAAAGACAAATTTACCCACAGGCTTAAACAAGTAGTCGTGTTCCTTTCTGAATGGCCTTTTGTGTGCTGCTCTGTGCATAGCACTTGGCTTCACTCATTTTTTGTGCTCCATTTACTGAGCATTATAGTCTGAGCAGAATTCCACACCACAGCCTGAAGCACCATCACTAAAGCACATATCAGTTTCTAACCATGTGAACTGAAAAGCCTGCACTGCATCTTAGCAGGACACCAATACTATCAGCAAAATACTAGGAAAGCAAAAGTAGCAGCTGTAAACATCAGCATAAAGAACATGGATTCATGACTCCAGCAGCACATCCTCAGAACCAGCCAACAGTTCCCTACAGCCTTCCAGTTTGTTCCCACTTTCACAAAATGAAGCAATGTGCTTATAAGCAGTTCTCAAACAAACAAGGTATCATATATGAAACTAGAGAAAACACCTAGAAAACAGACACAGATAAAACATGAAAAATTTTGTATTGCTGATATTCCAGCCAGAAGCAGCAGGTACATTTGCCTCAAAAGGTTAACAGCTTAGCATTCCTTACACTTTTAGGTTCACTTTGGCTCATTTAAGGAGTGGCCATTTTCCAATATGTGTTCAGCAAATTGTTAATGACAGGCAAAAAGAGCACAGTGGCCTTCCATGACTGATGAATCGATTCTGCCATGCCTATGGCTAATGCTCATATATTTAACACTGTTAGAATCATGCCAGCTGCAGAGTTCAGCATTGCTTTCAGTGAAAAAACAAAACCCAAAAGAATCTCACCAACCAAAAGAAACAAAGACATCCCCCTCCTCTTTTCAATGTCAGAAGAAAGGACTTGTGCAGCATCTAGAAATCAAATTTTAGCATGATTCAGCTCCTCGATCTGTTGTTTTTGTCCCTCTGTACGTGCACTGGGCTCGGTGCCCAGCTCTGAAAGAGACAAAGGTACAGAGGCACAGCTTTGTTCCCACCCACAGCCACTCACTGCCAGAAGCAGCTGCCAGGACCCAGCCACAGCAGAAATGAGGTGCTGAAGATCTGTGACACTCACTCCAATCAGCTCATTTTATTGATTCTTGGGAAGTGACTGGGTTAATTCACATTTCCTGCACCAAGGTTCCTCTGCAATGGCAGCTCCTCACTTTGCCTCCTGGGAATTCTCACTTTCTGTAAGCAGAATTTTGATGACATGAATGTCAACCTTTTGTTCCTTAACAGAGGTTGTTAAGGAGGCCCCTGGAAAAAACCACTCCAGAGAGAAGAATCCTCCTGCACAAAGAGAAATGTTTTATTTCAATAGATCTCCATCCATGCTGTGCCTGTACTCCAGCCAGGAACATCACTGCAGTGCAAGGGCACTCCCTGACCTACAGACAGTGATGGCACACGACTGAACCCGACAGGCCCAGCAGGGAAACCGACATTTACCTCAGGGAGAACTTGGAGGCTGTGACGGCAGCAGAAGGCAGCACATCAGGTACCAGAGCAGTCTCCAGACCCAGCAGTGGCTGAGATCAGACAGGACACAGCACCACTCAGACTGGAATAGCACTCAACCAATACAACTTTTGGAAGGAGAGGGAAAGAGGCACTGATTTCTGAACCATCAAAACTGAGCAGAACAGTTCAGCTGGGGAAAAAGCATTGAGAGTACTAGATCAATGCAGAGGAACACCAGAACTGTGAGTGCTGAAAAGCTAAATATCAAGATAAACGGAGGTCAATCTTCCTCAAGATCAGCTTTGTTTAGTGCCTGAATAATAAAAACAATAACCCTTTTTTAATGAGCACCTGAGGACTCAACAGGTCCGAACACAAACATCTTAATAGAAGTTCTGGCAGCTAATGTGCAAAACTAAGAGTTCAACTTGTATCTCCAAAGCAATCAAGTTGAAACAAAACCCCAAAACCATTCAGATGATGAAGAGGTTAGAGAGGAGACTCTGCATAAAAAATGTAAAAACTGCCCAAGTGCAGGCCATTCATGCTGCAGGAACCCCTCCCAATGTCCCTCAGCCCCACATGTGCCTCCAACACTGCACGTTGACAGCAGCCAGCTCTTCAGTCACTCAAAGCTGGCTTGGACCCATCCTCTTCTGTGTATTTCTTAGCAGCTAGTAAGAGCTCCCTTCTCCTATTACTCATCCCAAATTTTGGCATTTACTATTTTAACTATAATATGGGAAAAGCAGGAGTGAAAGAGCAGGACACACACACAAAAACAGCATACCCCAAACCCCCAGTGCTAAGTCCATATGCCTCCTCCTCCAGTCTGGACTTTTAGTTCCAGAGAAATGCAAGCTACAATATGCCAAGACTCTGGAATTAAGGTACCTGTAAGCAAAGTGATGGCACTGTACTGCATAAAGCAGCTTCTTAACTTGTGTGAGTCAATAAATATGTAGAACATCTATAACAAACCCTAGAAGCATCTGGGAACAGCTCACAGAAATCTCACTTAGTTACAGTCTTTACACAGATACTGCATATATTATAGAAACTGATTTTTGGAGGCACAAACCAAATGTCTTCTTGTGCCACCTCCTCAAGTCTGTCAATTCAGTGGAGCTCAAAGTAACAAAAGAACCCTGAGATAGTTTAGCTTGTTTCATGCAGGTATTTTCAACTCTGAGTCAAATTCACCCAACTGCGCTAACTGAAGATAATTTCATATAATGTGTGTACCATTCTTGTATCTATTTTTACTGATAATAAACCCCTTGGAACTGTCTTTCTTGTCCAAGACAATTCTATACAAAGTCATAGCCAAATTCACCTGAGAAGAAAAGAATTAAATGGTGAGTGAGACTCACTTCCTGCCTTTCCACGTCTTCATTCTTCCACTAATGGGAAGGAGAGGATTCTGTGCACACTTCTGAAGTTTTCCCTATGTGAAACTATCATATAATTACTCTTAATTCTACTTTATATCCAGTTGCAGTACTTCATTCCCCATTCTTTCAGAAATAAAGGTGTCACAAGATCAGGAAAAGTAGAACTCAGAAGGTAACAAGTGCTTGCAGGATCAATGATCTCAGAAACTGGTCAAAACTTCTTTAGACAAAAGGCAAATTAACAAATCAAAACAGAAAAGAAGCAACAATTTCCAAGTATGTGACCAAGTTTAATGATACATTTGTTCTCTGAAACATTTGACCATCAATAACATTTCATGGGTAATGATGCCCAGAATGTTACTTCATAGGTTTTTTATATGAATATTTACAAAGACTTTCAAAATTCAGTGGCACTAAACAAACAAGAAGAACTTAAAACTTTAAGCTACAATGCTTAAAAAATGTAAACAGTTTATTTTACATAGTTGTAAAATATAAGAACTTTCTAATGCAGCTCAATTTTATCTGGAAGGTGAATATATCCTGGTGCCCGTGAACACGGAATGAGAGAATTCTTTACACAAGTATTGTGCTCCAGTGTGCAAAAAATTATATATAAGAAAGGAATCTAAAGTCCACAACAATTAAAAGACAACAAAAAAATTTTCACGTCCTGAAGTTGAGAAATTTATAAAAACATTTACACATGGTTGCTGACCCATCAAAAACTTGCATAACTTAAAACTCTGAATATTAGCTACTACAAATTCAAGGTCTTTCGCCAATGGAATTTTGTGCAAAGATCAGACTACATTATTCAGCATTTTTCCAGCCTTCCTTTCCCACCCCAGCTCCTGACATCTAGTGGCCAGAAGCACCACTTAAACCCTTTAGATACAGGTTCCAATTCGTGCATGCATCCCAAAGGCACACACATGTGCAGACACGATTTTGTGCAGAAACCTGTGCAGGTTCACAATGACATGGCAAAACAACTGTCTGTAGGAAGTTTAGAGTCTAATGTTTGGCAGGATTATTCTTACACATTCCTCTCTATCCTACAAGCCCAGGTGTTAATAGGCACACTGCTTTCCAAGGATCCAATATTTGAGTAGCCTTAAAATAAAGATTTAAAAATAAATCAGCCTGTAACATTATTATATTAGATACTTTGCTTTTGCCTGCATTATTTATGGAATTTCAATCCCACAGTACCATAGCTTTATGCTGTCAGTTGCAAACCAACTAAGATACATTTTTCTTTTTGTTAATGAAGACTTTAATTGCTCCAGTAAAGTCAGCTGATAAAAGCACTTCTGTGTGATCTGTCTTCAGAGCTCCTTAACAAGAACAAGAATAAACTGTTAGTTCATTTAAAAAAAAAATATTATATATTTTATTATATATAAAACACACTCTCATTAAAATATATGACATCACTATGATACCCTTCTTCCTTTATAATTTCTGATTTCTAGCCAATATTTCAAGAAACATCTGCATTTCTTTTTATTAATGGTTGGTGCAGCTCTACCTCCTAACAGCTCCAATGTAAAAGGAACAATCCTAAAGTACTTAGGATGGCAACTGTACCCCTCATCTCACATCCTCCCTCAGCTTTTAAGAATGCAACAGTTGCCCAAGGTGGAATGCTAAGTTGGAATATGTACCCATGCCACTGCAAGGACTTTTCTTCTCAAGAAACCCCCACCCAGATCAGAAGTAATCATAATATTTTCCTGCTCATGCCATGGTACCAAGCAGAGTTCACCTTAAACACCTACCAGAGGGGATGGTGTCTGATATCTCACAATCTTCTCCCTTACTTTCAGCTTCTTGCTTTTCAGAAGTTTCCAGTGACACCATCAGACCAGGATTTGGAGCAAAGATTGCAGAGGTGACGACTGCATTGTGCGCTGCAGAAAGACAATCCAATTTTGCTTTTTTGATTACCTTGTTTCAAGAATTTGTTCATTTTACAAGAACAGCAGGCAGAACTTCTAGTAAATATCCAAGAATCTCAGTGCTAGTGGCCATCAGGTAAACTCAGAATTCAAGGAACAACTGTCATTGTTCTATAATCTTAGGGATTTCAGAAGATGCTCTAAGTGCCCAAAACTAACTGGCAAGAGGTCCAAAACATATTTGATATAAACATGGCCCACATTTTCCAAAAACACTGTGTATGTGGAGCAGATAAAAGAGCTGCTTTTTTCCCCACCCATTTTTGGTTTTAGTCTGCTGTGAAAGAGAAAGTTTGCATTTGTTTTCAGAGTCACTTTTCCATAAAGGATAATGGGTTGATAATTATTTTGATTTCTAAAATTAGCCTGCAAAAGATTACATTAATTCAAAATCTCTTCCTAAAACTGGACAAACTCTAAACTACTTTATCTCTTGCCATCCCAAAGAGAGTGTCCTGTGAACAAGGACTCCAGACAGGTCACCAATTACCATGTATCCTGCTAAGAATTTGTTCACACTAAATGCGTAGCAAATAAAATATTTCAATTTTCAAATCATATGAGCTTTGATAAAGCAAAGATCAAAAGCTGGTTTTTACCTTTAATGCCTTCCCAGAAGTCATTTCGATCTCTTCTTACAGATGTAAACTTGCTCAGGTCATGGTATGTACTCCAAATGTAGACATATTTATCTTCTGAACCACTTACAATGTAGGTAAAATCATGGCTAAAGATTCAAAGAAGGAAAAACATTACTTTTCTTAGCTGTTCAGGCATGCATTACAGCAGCTCTGCATCTCTAAACTCTGACACTAACTGGGCTCCAGCCCAGGAAGTAGAGATGATTTAATCTGGGAAATTTATCTGGAGCAGGGGGGCTGAGCAAGATGATCTCCCAAGGTCCTTCTCAACCTCAGCTGTAGCACAGTTCTGCCCTCACAGCAACAGTAAAGGACACACAGCTCACTGTCCACAGGATGCAAATGCATTCACTCACCCACAGGAGCTCCCAGCTCATCACTCTTCACCAGTCTTTTTTTACCTTTCCATTCCAAGCCAAGTGACATTTCAGAAGCTCAGTTTTATGCCAATGTAGATTATTTAAACAAAACCCTCCATACTTCAGCCACAGCATTTCCCAAATCCCTAACTCCATTGTTACAAAACTGTCTTACCTAAAGCTGGCTTTGATTTGGCTGCTGCTGTTGACATAACCTTTGTACTTCATAGATAAAGACAGATCTCTTAGGTCATACAATCTGATTCTGGAATCATTTGATGTCACTAGTATCTAGAAAAGAAATAAATAAATTTAGGAGTGGGAACAATTAGCCATTTGCAACCATTTTTTCACCTGCACATTAATCAGAGCATAACATCATTAAAAGAATATATTTTCTATTTTACCACTACTTAGTATTATATTAGCCAAAATCAGCAAACAGCAAGGCTCATTTCACTAGTGTTACAAGATTTGGCACAAAATTACTAAACATTAGATATAAATATCAGAATTCAGTACTGGGCCAAAGCTGCACTCAAAGACAGTACCTTATTTTCTCCAGGCAAAGGTTCAATGCCAGTAATTTTTCTTCCAACTCTATTTCGACCCCTGGTAGAACGCACGTGTATTTGTGTGTGATACTTCAAGTGCTGAAAAGATATCAAAATGTGTCCCAAACTGAAACAATTGTGTAAAAACATTAGCTTGCTTCAAGCTCTAACAGGTTTGTTTCTTGGTATTCAAATAACCATGACTTCTAGATCTGCTTGTTATTTAACATAAAAAAATCCACAGCCTCAAAGTTTGTTTACCTCTGTGTCATAAAAGATGCATCTTCCATCATAGGTGCCTATCACTGCATATTTGCCATTCTGACAGAAGTTGGCAGCTGTAATCAATTTTGTCTGCCCATCTACTTCATTCCATAATGCCACTTTTTTGTCAGGAATGTTCCAGAGTCGGAGTTTTCCATCCAGTGAACCACTGAGGAAGTACCTGTCATCCTGAGAACACACACAAGGTTTCATCTCCACTTGTGCTATGAGTAAGTTTCTGCCTTCCTTAAAACCTTCCCACCCCATTTCCAAACAGCTCTTCTACAGAATTTCCCAATAAGAACCCTCAGACAAGCTGATTGTAATTGTTCAAGAAATTTGTGGTAAATGGAATTCAAATTCTTACAGATTTTTGACAAGATTACACACATGCAGTTATATCTCAGGTTAGAAAATTGCTCACTGTTAGCACAGGTAGTTTCTACCCACTCAACACTCACCTTGCCAGGAGCTGAAAGCTCCTTTCATGGTTTCCCATACATCTACCAGTTCTGTATGTTTAGGGAACACTGACAAACACTGTTCTTCCACTTGAGTTTTATTAATATTAGGAAGCCTGATTATAGTATTTTTAAAAATTTATAAAAAGTTGAAATTAATCCCTTGAGGTCTCTGATCCACTTCCCCTGCTTGTAACAAGGACAGTTCCAAAAGTTTGATCAGGCTGTAGTGGGTTATATCCCGTTGTGTTTTAAAAATTCTCAAGGATTCTGTGGTCTCTGGACAATCTGTTCAATCTCATTATGATTTTTTCCCCACAAATATTTAATCACAATATCCCTCACTGGAAATTTAACTTTTCACAGTTACTCTACACTTTACTAGCTGTGATGGTACAGCCAACAGACAATTCACTTTCCCCTTCACATGTACACATGGTTAAACCCCATGGACAGTCCTGGTGAAGTTCAGTGAAGATGAACACAAAGTCCTGGAATATTATCCATGAAGCATATTTTTGAACTGCACAAACTCTATTATTCAATCATTTTATTTTTTTAATTAAAAAAAAAGGGAATGGAACGCCGTAATTTTAAATTCTACCTCTCCAGAAGTAAGAGGGCAGTTCCACTTACCCTTGGATGGAAAGCTATAGCAGTGACAAAGTCTATATGCTGGAAACAGCAAAGACATTCTCTTCTTGATATGTGCCATAATCTGACAGTTTTATCCATAGAAGAAGAAAGCAAGAAGTAATTCTGTGAAACAAGAGAATTCCACACTTATTAACAGACATAAAAGTAACAGGAAATACAGAAGCAATTTGATTGGTAGAGCCTTACTAAGGCTATGCTACCATGAAATTCAACATTTTGTATTTTCAGATAAAAAGGTTTATCCAAATTACCATTACTGATCAGTGTTTGCCTTAAGAGCTGTACACTGACCCTTGGTAACAGACAATTTTCTGGAACAATCTCAGTGAAAATGAAGATTTGGAATGTAGTTAAAGTATTCAGAGAAGAAACGGCATGACAGACCTCAGAGATGCCTGAGATGCTTCAACCAGACTGTGTTCCTAAAAGTACAACTGCATTCCCATGTGGAGAATTATCTGAATAAGTCTAATGTGAAGCAAGGTAAGTCTTTAATTTTAAAATAGATGTATGTGTTCAGCAACTTCAGAACACGTACACTTTGCACAAAAAGTGAAGCACACTGAAGACAGGAAAAGCAGTAACACCATAGAACAGAAACCACACAGCTCAACAGAAAATCTCCCCACTATAAATAATTTACTTTCATTATTGAATACACAACTGTAATTGTTACTGGCTTGTTTGGGTTTTTTTAAGACCACTCTTAATTACACAAGCACAAGAAGGTTGCTCACTTTATTCCAACTATTTCAGCTAGAATAAATGTTGCCTGTACAAAACTTCTCTTAACTTCAAGGATCATTTCATATTGTTCAAATGTATGGTTCCAGTGACAAATGACAACAGAAAACAAAGAAAACACAGAGCTGTGCAGCCTGTGTTAAGGTGCCTTACTTTAGACCAGGAAAGATCAAGAAGATCTGCTGTGTGGCCTTTGTATTTGCAAAATGGTCGTTGCCGAAACGGGGCATTTTTATCATCTGGGTCTTCATCAACTGCACTGCAAATCTATCAGACAAATGCACAGAAATATTACCAAACATTAGCTGGAAAAATTTACCATGAGGCACTTAACTGCTTAAAAAACTATAAGGACAATAACAATTTAAACAAACAATATTGCACTAATACGAAACCAAAGTAAATGTCAAGTACAATGGGCTGTGAAGCATCATCCTGGAAGTGCAAAATTAAGTTCTAAATTTTCTATTTTACAGCTCTTATTCAGTGGGATCGGTTTGACAGCAATTTAAGCAAACACCTGAAGATAAGCTTTTGGAATGAAGTATCTCAACTTTAAAAACTGTGTTCCACTTCAGAATATAAACTGTGAGTTCAGGTTTCCAAGTTTCTAGTGCATATCATGAATGACAACTTCCCAGTAAGAGACCAGTTCACAATTAACCGCTGTAAAATCGTAATTTTTAAAAGCCCTAGAAGTTCCTATACAAAACCTCTCCAGAAAAAAAAAAAAACTAACTCAAAGCAAACAAAACCCAACCACTCAAAACAGCATCTCTGGTTTGTGTGGCTTAGCAAGCCCACTCATTTACATGAGTTTAAGAACAATTGCTGGCCTCCCTGCTTCCCCCTCTGCCAAGACAACACACACTAAATAATGCTACTGCCAAGATCTTCACTTAAACCTTGATTTTGTCATCTGTTTCTTATAATACTGGAAGCCAAAACCAGAAAAAAAACCACCCTAAATACATTCATTTTAATGGCAAGGTTTACTACAGTATCTGGAAAATCTACAAGCAAGAGTGTCTGAATACTTTTCTTCAGTCATGTTCCATTTTTTCTAAACAGATGTGAAAAATTTAAATCTGTCAGGTATCATTATGCTTCTGAGAATCCCATTGCTCACTTTGGCCTTCCTCAGAAAAAACATCAAGTCAGACATTAACCACAAGTAATGGTCAGAGATAAAACACTAAGAGAGGAAATTCAATGATGTAGAGTTTCTCCCCTTAGCAATTCACTCAGCAATCTCCTCTGGCAGGAGGCCACAGCACAGCTATGCAGATTTTGTAATGCTTTAAATTCAGTGATGGGCTTCCTTGCTTGCACCCCAGGTACATGGGATTAATAGATTTGATTGAAGACTTCTATTGATACAACAGTTTGACAAAAAGACACAAGCCAAGAACTCCTTAATGTGTGTTTGGATAAAGCAACAATGAGGATTTGGCATTACAAACCAGACCATCTCTTCCCCTCCCTTGTGTACCTACCCCTGCATCAGTATCAGACTTGGAAGAATTCAGGCTCTCCTGAGAAGGAGAAGGGGAGACACGGCCTGGAACACAGACAGAAACACCATGGTCAGCACCAGGTTCCCAAAGAGCCAGAATTTGTGTCTCAGAGCTCCAGCCATGCACAGATACCTTCTGTGTTGTACTTCATGCGCATGTTATTGAAATAGTCAAAGGCATTCTTCAAAACCCATATCCTCACTACATTGTCCTGCCCTGCAGATGCCAGTAATCGACCACAGTGAGAAAATTTCATTGTCCAAACAGCACCCTGGCAAATAAAAGAGATGATTAAGTCACAAAAAGTGCTTTACTGCATACCAAAAAGACTTTCTACAACGTCAACTGACAAGATTTTAGACATACTCAAGATACCACAAGTAAAATAAACTGTAGATCTAAATGCTGATAAGTAATTGTTAAGACTGGTGGATTGTGTAACATATGTGCAAAAACAGTTTGAAAGAAAAAGGGCATAGGGCAGAAAGAAAAAGGCCCACAGGGCAGATGACTGCAAGAGAGGAGTGACAGGACATCAGCACTACCAGAGAATTCCACATAAGACTTGTCCAGTTCTACATAAGACTTCTGAGGGGCTCAGAACCTCCTGTTTGTTTTGTGGAACTGACAAGTACTTGTAGCTGCACTTGAGGTTTGCATGCATTTTTTAAAGTGGAAACTGTGATTGGTTACAACCAAAATGGGTACTACATATATTTGTTGTATTCATCATTGGCATGAGGGCTTTGCAAAGCCTCTGATGATAATTCTTTCTCCATTGCCAAGTCCAAAGAGTTACTAATCAATAAAACATAACCACACAAGCAGTATCCCATTTCCTCCTGCTACTGAATAAAGAACTACCAGGCATTTGACTCCACCATGCTCCACCAATCTGGAGGAATTTCCTGGGTTTAAGAAGTCAAATATTGGCATGATGGAAACTAACAGGGATTACCAGCAGGAATGGAAAGTTCACTTGTGGATGACAACTTGGAATCTCTGGTCACTGACTGCTGTAGGTCATTACCCTCAGGATTGCTTCCAATGTCAGACAGCTGCTGTCAGCAGAAATTTGGGAAGTCAGGAATACTAGAATGTATTCCAGACTCACAGGGAAGCATGCTCACTTCAAACACTGACAAATAAGTAGCTTTTTTGCCTGGTTCTCCACAGGCATCTCTGCAATATCCTATCCTGGTTTCTCCCCACCTTATCGTTCTGAACCACATACTCCATTAACCTCTCCCAACTTCTGCCTCCAAAACCTAGTAAGTATTTCTGTTCAATATTGTGTTCATCTCTCTAATAGAGTCATTTATTTACTGCTGAGCAGGTCAAGCTTGCTGCTCTGTGCTCAGTTCTGATGGAAGAAAATAGCCTATTTCAGCCTAAAGTTGTAACTGCAGGAACTGAAAAAACAAATACCACTTGATACTCTTCAAATGAGAGCTCTGGAGAATCCCTGATACCTAGGAATCTACATGCTTTTTATTCCCTGAAGATCTGGGCAAACCAGCCAAATTCTCTTTTTTTTTTTTTTTTTTGCCAGGCTTTTATTTTCCAGAACGAAGTTTTTTTCCACAGAGAATAAACCTGACAGTCATTTTTGGAGGTCAGCAAGTAAATAAAAATGAGAAGTTGAATCTCAGGATGAACAGATTGGGCAAAATCACAGATGGAACTTGAGACCTACCATATGCTCTCCACTGAGATCCTGAACAACTTTAATTTGTTCAAAATCATAAGGTCCCTTGAAACCATGTGCTGCTTTGAACTTAACTGGTCTTGTATAGGGCATCCCTTCATCATCACTGGAAGAGGGATCATCTTGATCTGTGTGAAAGACTAGAGAAACACAAATTCAGCACTTGATGTTGCAGCACCTATTTAATATGTTAGTAAGCTTTTTGGTAGTGGATTAGCCTTGAATTAGACAATTTCTATAGGCAATTTAAAGATCTTAAAGCAAAATAAGAACAGTATTGCATTAAGGTCTAAAAATACATCTGCATTAATTTTAGGCTACAGCAAATCCAAACACTGAACACTGAAAATAAGAAGTGCTATAAATTTTTATTCTCCCCCTTTCTTGGCACTTGTCTTGCATTCAGGAGATCCTGCACTAAGTGATTTCTGTCAGTTTGATGTGTCTGAAAATGAATCCATTGGCTTCTTCTCTCTGAGCACATTGCAATGGCCTGGTGATTTGCCCATGAAGTACAAGAATTGCAAAAGAGCTGTGGCCAACAGCCACTGGCAACACAAGACACTGAAGTGCAGCATTTCCATGGCATTTATCTCAGGCTGTGGTTATACCAGCTTGCTGCAGCACTAAAAATCTGTCTGAAAGATACACTGATAAAACAAAAAGAGGAGAATTCAATTGCAGTTGGGAAATCTAACAGGAGCTCATGCTATATGAGAGCTCCAGTTGTAGTACTGGTTGCCAGAAAACAATCTGATTTACTAAAGTAATGAAGATAATCGCCACTTCTACCTTTGCTGGAGTAACTTTCCAAAAATGTGTACATTTTGATATTAAAACCTCTTTCTAACAGCACAACAAAAAATCAGAGCATTAAGCTGGTTTAGTCGAAAAGGTCTCTCAACTATTACTTTACAAGAATTTATCCTTGTAACATGTTCATCTCAAAATGCCTACTAAGCTACAAGGTTCAACTCTAAAAAAATCCTATCACCAACTGTAGAACAGTGGTAGAATGCAGCAGTGTATGTTCCTCTGCCAGCTTTGATTCCTAAAAGCACAAGGATAAACCAACTACCCTATTGAAAAAAAAAAAAGGATTCTCACTTACCTTCATCTCGAACACTCTTAACCTTATTAACAGCACGTTCACCATATTCTTCAGCAAGGTGCTTTGCTTTCTTCACAGATTTGCCAAGGAACTTTTTCAGTTGAGTCCTTAAAAACAAGGGTACATTTTCAACACACAATAATGGAAAATTGTCTTTTTTTTTTGCTACTATAATCAGTAAGCTTGATTTGTAATGCAACCTTATCTTTTTTCATTACTGCTTCTTAAAATAAGCAGTAAATTTGACAGCAGTCATGCAATCTTCAGTTCAAGCACAGAGCTACAGGCTTATGTAAAATCAGGTATCACTGGTAAAGTGACTACTTGAAAGGTAACTTGCTCAGTAATCAGAAGGGAAGTTTCAGCTTAAAAAAATAAAATGTTTCTTCTTTCTAGGGAAAGGAAAAAACATAAAACAGCATCTTACGTTTTCTGTTTTAACCTCCCTCCATCAGTGTCAGTTTGCTGTGTCTGCATTTTGTCTTCATCATCAGACTGTGCTGCATCATTACTAGGAAATACAGAAGTGACTGTTTAATGGGATATCATAATGAATCTAAATTGAGTGAAACATTAGTAAAGTAGGCCATGCATTTTAGGACCCATCTTTATTCCTCTATGTAACAAGTTGGAAAAGCATGGATGTTATTTTAATCACATAATAAAGGTCTTTCAATTATTAAGCATCTTGATACTAAAGCTGCAGGTGTCAGATACATTATTCCCTGCCACAAATTTCCAACTTAAGCTTATAGTGACAATTTGAAAGCTAAGAGCAAACAAAATTCATTAAATTACTAGGAACTGGTAACATGCCACTTTGTTCTCATATCTTGCTTTCCACAGATCAAATAAATTAATAGTTGTTAATCCTGAAATAGAAGTTTTTTTCACAAAAGAATTCTAGAAAAGTGAGCTTCTCAATAATACAACAATGCAAAAAACCTAGAAGTTATCTGATATATAAGTTCATATGGGCCTTTGAAAAGAACATCTAGACTGACATGATATTCTGATCATTCAGCACGTGTCTTTTTCTATCAAAGATTGCAAAAAGAGTCCATTTTACACATTAGAAGGATCTAAAATTCTATTAAGAACAGGCAAACCTCAAAGCAGTCAGCTGCACTAATGACAACAGATCTTCAGAGAAACAATCTCCTATGAAACACTGAAAAAGCTACAGGAGGTGGTGGCACAAACAACATCCAGTACTTGAACACAAAATGTGTTTAATTCAGCACAGAAATGACATTTAGTACATCAAAGGCTAACTGGAGATCAGTGAATTTTCAGATGTACTTGCTTGTCAAGTTCCAGCAAGATCATCAAGTTTTAGTTAACTTGAGAGAAATCAATAATGAGGCTGGTTCACTGAGAACTGGGAATCAGCTCAGATTAGTCAGACAGATGGATCTGGGCTCTTTTCACCTGCGTAAGAGCGGCTTCCGTTTATGCAAAACCCGTGAGAGCAACAGCATCTTGAAAGCTCTCATGATTCATACCTGACATATTCTTTAGTTCTCCTCATGATATGCAAAGTCAGGGGATTAATGCCTGTTGGCAACTTTTCTTCTGCCAAACTCAGAGGTATTTCTTCACCTGTATCAAGGTTTTTTATCATTACACTTGCTAGAATTTCCTATCAAAAAAAATAAGATGTAAAATGAAGAGAACTTGATTAGACTTGAAAACCTAGAGCAAAACAGAAATCATCAAAACTTACAAATTACTTATCTTAATGGGAAATTCTGTAGCTCACTAAATATTTATTTTACAAAGACAAAGTTTAAATTAGCATGTTAGTGCAAACGTTATCAATCACTAGACAAAGATGAACAGCTACATATCACAAGCTTCAATTTCATAAATCAAAATGCAACTATAGAGACATCAACCACTGCCTGACACTCTTCATGCTAATATCAAACATATTATGCAATTAAAAGACATTGCAGTCTTTCCTTTTCCTACTCCAGCTGCTGTATCTTAGGTTTAGCCAAAGGCAAATTTAACATACAAGGACAAAAGGAATTGAGAACTGACTAGCACCACAAAGGAGGAGGTTTATTTGGGGTATCTCATGGATGTTGACAAAGGTTCAGCAACACTTTAAAAAAGCTTACAGTGCTAGACACAAACAAAAGCCAAATATCATTTGGATTAGCAGAATTATTAACAGAAGAAACTATTTTTTAGTATGAGGAAGATAATTTTGCTATTGCTGACTCCTTCCCCTTTTAGACACATGACAAAATGCCAGGTTTGCTGCTGTTCCCTCCCATAAAAATCCTATGAGGTGTTTGCATAGCTACCAACACAAACTTGATGGCATTTCAGTCTGTTACAGCTCACACTTCCAAAGGCTAAAGGCACACATGACTCAGGGGCACAAAGTTCTTAGGTGGACAAAGCCAGCTGTGCCATCACTCCTGTTTGCATTCCTGGTGACAGCATGGAGTGGTTCAGAGAACAAGGAGTGACCTGACTACAACAACTCATTTATCAGACAGGGAAAGCAAGCACAAAGGTGTTCCATGTACAGACCACAGCCATAGATACCTCATCTGTGAGCTCTCTGCCAGAGTTAGACCTGGGTCTTTGTGGTCCAAGTACTTCATTTGTTGTTTGGCCATCAGCTGCTTTCCCGTTCTCCTGAAATGGTGCAGACACAGATTACATTATCTCTACTGTATCACTGAAGCAATAGAAAATGTTCCAGTCATCAAACTCACAACCATTTCCCAATACCTGGGCAGTAACAATTTTATCTCCACTAGTTGCACTGGCCAAATCCAAGGAAGGCTGAGAATCTTTGGGCACACCTTCTGTCACTGAACTTGAAGTTAAAAGACCACCAGCTGTGAAGCTGTCTCGAGAAACTGAAAAGAGATTTATTAGAAAGAAGAGCATAACACTTGCCATAAATATCAAATCCTAACATCACTTACAGGCCTGAACACCCTTTCTGACCAGTTTGGTATTTTTTAACGATCAACTGCCACCATATCTAGCTTACAATTATGTATTTCATATACAGTTGGAGGTTCAGGCATGACTTCACACCTAGGCCTCTTAAGCTTTAATTAACTTCTTTTTAATAGTAATTTCCTAGAACCCAGGACTACTCATTTTCCTAAGAACTCAGTCCACACCTTGACTTGCATTTCTATGCAAATACAGACCACACACACATTTCATTTGAAGTAACTGTTTTTAACTTATGTATTGATGAGTCAACTTCTCCTTGCTATAGCTACAGCTATTTAAGAAAGTCTGTGAATGAGGAACACTTGTAAAGCAGAAGGGTATTACTTCATTGCAATAAGGTAAGATTGTTGCATAATTTTTTACCTATCAACTAAACTAAAAATCACAGGACTGAATGATTCTTCACTCGAAACACAAAAAAATAATAACCCTGCAGATAAATAAACCCATCTAAAATAGAACACTTGCCTTCTAGAACAGGTTTCTGCACTTCAAACTCCAGCTCACTCTTCTTCTTGCGGGGAGGCGGAGCTGGCCGGGCAGGGGGGGGCGGCCTGGGGGGAGGGACATTGGTGGGAGGGGGGGGCCGGGCCGGGACAGGTTTCTTTGTGCTGGCAACTATGTCAGGCTCTACAGTCAGCTGCCTCGGGGGCTTGGCTGGGGGCATTTCTTCTGTGGTAGAAAGGTCTTTGGTAGATAAATCTGAAGCCACTTTTTCTAAAGTATTTGTCTCTTTCTTGTCTGTTATGTCCTCTTTTTGTGATGTTTCTCCTTGTGCTTCAGTTTCATCCGTTTTATGGTCAGTTGCATTTGTTACTTTTGTTGGTTTATGAGATTCCTGTTGCTCAGAACTAAACAAAAGCTTTCCAGACTCCAATTCAGCGTCCTTGCACACACTCTGATCCTCTGGTTCTCTAGTGTCTTCTGGTAATGGTATTTTAGCAGCTGGTACTTCTGGGACATCACTAATGATACCTGCTCCAGAAATCCAAGCATTTGCATCTGAAGTTGGAACAGTCAATTCATTTCCTCTAGAAGCTAAAGCATCATCTTCTAGTTGTTGGGCCTTCTGGCTTTCTTCTATAATACTGTCAATAATCTAGAGAAACAAAACAAAATCATTATACCAGTCACCAGCAGGCACTTCCTGGGTAAAAAATCCAGTCAGCCTGCAAAATACCCACAAGAACTCTTCCACTGAAGAGTTGTTTTATATACAAAATGCAGTTTGGTTAAAAAGGAGACCAGAACCTTGGTGCAGAAATGGGCATATTCAAAAGATAAAACAAAGTAACTAATTTCCAGTCTTCTTCAATATATTTGGAGAGAAAACAAAACTACTTTTTGTTAGGAAACAAAAGCTGCTCACTCTTCAGAGTTCTCATGTACTGCTAAATATGATTTTGTAAATTGCACAAATAATTCAAAACTGGTGAATCCTAAATATGTTTTTAGAACACTTAGTTTGATTTTTACCCTTTCGATGAACATTTTTACTAGCATTAACAACTAATTCTAACCTATGGTAGTTTCAGGATGAATATTGATCATTAAATGATTTAATATTTTTTGTGTGATGCTGGAAGCTCAAAGCAATATTTAACTAACCTCTTTTGAATCATCTTGCTTCATTTCTCGTACAAATGTTTCATTTCCAGCTTTGTGTAGTTTATTGTCCATATCCTACAAAAGAAAAAAATCAGTCAGAAAAAACTTCTTCAGAAGATGATCTAACAAAAAATACATGAAGGACAAGAAATCTGACACATCTTCACACATTACTGCTGTCAGATGTTTAAACAGTAATGCTCAGTACACATAAGAAGTATTTCAGAGTCATGCACACTATGCAACAAAACAGGCAGTCATATATAAGAGGCTGCAACCTCAACTAAAATCAAACTGAAGGTAGCATGAGTTCAGAGAAATAGACACATGTAATAATCTGCAGCAAGGAAATTCCATATTAAAATATTTTCTCTTTTATTTATCAACTTTTAGGAAAGGATGCAAGAACTATATACCAGCCACATATAGTAGAAACTATTTAGACATTTCCAAATTAAGGCAGGCAGCTCTATCAAGTGGTCACAAATATGCTTCTGAGGTTCTAACATGGAATCTTACATTCTTGCAAAGACAGCTGCAATTACAGAAAAATTCTTCCTCCCTCTCCACTCCCTCCTGCCACAAAGCATTTCTAATCTAAATGCAAGCTCTACTTTGCTTTATTATTAAAGTTTATCTTCAAGTGTATGATGACATAAATACTTAAATGTAATCAGTGCCTACAGAAGCCCATTATATTAATTTCCAATTCTGTTGACATTAAACTCACACACCTATTAGACTTCGGACTTAGGAAATATTTCTTACCCATTCCAAGACAAATGATACCATTAGTCACACATTCACTGAACTGATATGATACCAAGCACAGAAACTACTACTTTTTCCACCTTCAGAAATTCAGCTTTGAACAAGTACTTAAGGAAGGTACTTCAAAAAATTCAGTAATCAAATAGCAACCTAGAGAACGTCATAGCTAATAATTCATGAAGACATTAAAGTTAGTTTTGAAGTTCATTGATTGCACACAGTTTAGTGAGAACGATAAAACAACATTGCTTGAAAGGCTTACACATGTAATACTTAATTATTAAAGGGACATTAAGCAGAATACAAACTGGGGTAAGGCCCTGCTCCCTAAGAGGCATAGCAAGATATGGTATCACTGTTAAAATACTATTGATTCAGAGCAGAGCGCTGCTGACAGCTCTGAAACACTGGCTTCACCAGGATTTCCCAACTCTTTGCAGACAAACCTACAAGAAGTGTTGTACAGCAACACCTTTGGCCCTTGTGAGAGCAGGAAATGAGTGTTATTTGCACAAGGTTCCAGCTCCTCACCTATTCACTGTGTGCTGGATTCAGGCTCGCTGTCACTACGCACAGAATACCGATTACCTGCGTGGGAAGTGGCAACGCTGTCTCATTAAGCTAAATATAGTGGTTTATCTTCACATAACCTACAGGGGAGGCTTCTGAAGTACAAACATTAAGATTTTTCTTATTTTGGAGACAGAAGAGAGCACAATCAACAATTTCATATAAATCAGGACCAAAAGCCAGGAGGCTGCAGAGCCTTGTTTACTACTCACAAATCAGTTGAAAGAGCACAGTTCAGTAATCACATACAGCTTAATTAAATTGCACAAACACATTTCAGAATAAAATGAGCTTTGAGACACTGTAATATACCCTAAATAAAAGGAAAGCTGGAATTTCAAGACAAGCACAATTGCTACATAAAACAAGGAAAGTCTGTAATTTCCTCTGTGTGCAGATGTCAGGGGTACTGTAGCACATTAGGTGGAAATACTCAACCCTGTGTTCATCAACAAGCACTCGACTGATTTTAAGAAACTCACCTTTACTACATTGGTTCCAACTTTTGTTGGTGACCTGTCAGAAAGAGAAGACAGACTTAGGTAGAGTTCATAGACAATAAGCTTTGTTTTAAACAGTCTACAACACAGCCTTCCTTTGCAGGAACTGTATACTTGATAATTTGGATGAGCAACAAAGTGAATGTTTTTCACATCACTTGTACACAAGTTCCCTCCTCTATACCACACACAGATCCACAGCTTCTACAAAATCCTGAGAATTTGCCAGTAGAATCTTTTAGGAATCACCTATCACCCTTTTCTAATAAAAAGATGTTATTCCAAGTACAAAACTACAACCATTCTGCACTACAGAGAATTCAAAATTAGCATGTGTGTGCCAAGCATTGGGTGGACATTGAAGAAACAAAACTCTCAGAGAGCAGAAGCACAAACACTCCAGTACTCTGCAAATCAAGTGCCTGAATCCTGATCCATAGAGTTACCACTATCACAGCCACTCTGCCCCTCAGACTCTGTAGCAAACCTAAGATCTTGTTTCTAATCAGGACATTTGGTATAAATAGAGACAAAATACACTTTAACAGGAAGGAACTGGTGTGCACTACTTTCCAAAATACTCCCAGTGAAACAGTGACTTAGCATTAGCAACCACTCACACTCCACCTCTGGCTACACTAATTACATGAAAGAACAAGGTATCTTAGGGGAATGGTATCAAATAATTACTTCTTGTCAAGTCAATTCAATTAGTGGATGGTCAGCTCTTATTATCTCCTGAACTTACATCTTCTACAAGACTTTCAGAATTCTGGAAGATATTTAAATATTGAATCACACTGCTTACTCTGACTACAGAATCTTGCTGATACATAAAGGAAAGGTTGGACCAGATGATTTTTCCGGGCTGCTTCCACCCTGAATTGTTCTATGATTTTATCAGTTTGTCAGTCACAAGCAGAGACAAAGTTGCAGATTAATTCCCTAAAAGCTTACTACCAAAAGAACTGCCTGGATTGCACACAGATCCCAGCTGACCACCAAGATGAGTGACACTGAACCCCAAGCATCACCTGGCACCAAGCAATACAGACAAATATTGAGATCTCAGCCTCATTCGCCCCTCCGGCCTCCAAAATCGTTTTAAATAACAATACTTCCTGAAAAAAACCACAACTATTTCCAATTGTTTTTTAAGAATTTCAGCTCTTCTCTTTACCATCTGGAAGCATTTAATCACAAAAAAGCAAAGATTCCATTTATACAGCAGAGCTAAGTAAACAAGAAAGTACAGTGGATTGTTATATAAACACTCTATCATTGCAACTAATTTAACATGCTACACTAAGGTGCTTCTGTCCAAATATTAACTTCAGGTGCACAATACCTGTGACACTGTTTTGAGGTACAATCCTCCTAGAAAGCTCTAACCCCAATGGGCAAAAAAGGACAAAATATTTTGGCCAGAAAAACATTTTTTGTTACGCAGAATACATTGCTGGGAAAGGCCTCAGCCTGTGTGAGATTTCTGGTTACTGAAACATTTTCAGTTCCACTATCAACTCTTGGATTTTCTTAGGAGTGGCAGAAATGTGTCACAGTTCATTAAGTCCATGAGATGACTTTAACAATGAAATATATTTATAACTACACCATTAATGCCTAGGCTTCAGCCAGGCTTCTATTTTACAAGACACTGCTTAACATCCTAAATAAGACAAATCCCTCAACTGCAAATAGATATTTTGGTTTTATACTGTGACACTTCTCACTAATTGGCCCCTCCCTTCTGGTACAGGCAACTCATTCCTACACTGGTTACACAAAATAGGAGGTTCAAAAGACACTGTTACTGTTTCAGACTTCTTCAGCTGATTAGTTCTGCAGAAAATCTGCACTCAAACAAATCCAGATGTTACTTTCCATGCTCAGGCTACTCAGCTACCTTGGGAAAAAGGTGCTTGAGTGATAAAGGTTACAAACTAGCAGGTGTAGAACATAACATGGTGCTGTTAGCTTGACATAACCCACACGCACAATTAAGGAGAAGCTTTAGCATGGAATTTACATGCATTTAAAATACTGGAGAGCTTCCACAGCTGTTTGGCAAAGCCCCCACTTTCAGATCAGTTTGTAATACAGGCAGGTAAGTTCAGAGTCTTGCCTGAGAGGATTTGAGCTGTGTGTCTGTCAGCAGCATCACTCCCAGAGTCGTGAGCAGTTACTGTTTATGTGCTACTACATTTACACTAAGTCAGCCAGCTCAGTAACTGAAATATTGTGCAGTTCAACACAACTCTGGAATGGTCTCATTCTTCCCAGCCACCTGAACTTACAGCCTTCTCCATGCCCCTTCACTTTAAGCCTATTCATTTTCTGAATGTAGTGTATAAACCTTTGCATTTTTAAAAAACATATGTACAGTGGAAAAAAGTGTCTGAAAATATTTACTTAAGATCAACCCAAAGATCAAATATTGATTTGGCTTTGAAAGGTCAGGCAGCACATGAAAACTGACATATGCCACAGAAAACATAAGGCAAAAACTAATCTGGTGTGAACATTTACTAAAAAGTGGGATTTATAAACTGATAGCAATACATCTTCTACACTGCATTTCATCTAAGTTCTAAATTATCTTACATTACACCACTTTTACACCAGTTTAACAAAGGAAGGCTTCAAGGTTATCTACAAAGATTAAACACAATTCAAAGAAATATCCCACTTCACTTGCACAAATAGATGTCTGATTAGTCTGAAAGTCAAACAAACTTACAAAGAAACTTTTTTAAAAAATTGTTTATCTCACTATCAAATTCATCCTGACAGTGAGCAGACCACAGGAAAGTTCCCATTCTTACTATCAGGGAGCTCTAGCCTAGCACCTGTTTGAAGAGGGCTTAACATTTTCAACATGTTGTTGTTCAGTTTTGTGACAGAAAACAAAACATTCAGCCCTTCAAAGAAAAAACAATGTGAGTACTGGCCTTGGGCAAATCCCAAAGCAACCGTGCCTGCCTTCCTGGAGGATGTACATTGTTCTCCAACAGGTGTGCCAGGCAGCAGATGGGAAGGTGTTTGCAGTGCAGAGCAGCTGTGCCCTGCACAGAACACAGGCTCAGCAGCCAGCCCAGAAGTGCCCTCAGCCCTGTCCTGCACACCGTGTTCCCTCCAGCCTGGGGCTGCCCTGGAAGCTGTGACTGCTCCTGCTGCAGCTCTCCATGGCAGTCACACCTCCAAAGCCACAGGGATTCACTGCTGCAATGCATGTCAGGGCTGCCCTGGGGGAGCTCAGCAAACTCTGAGTGCAGAAATGCATCTGCAGCACTGAACACAACCAACACTTCCCACTCCATCTGTTTGCTGCCACCATCAGCTTTGCACATTGGCTAAAACACTCACACACACAAGAGCCGTGCTAAAAACCTCCCACATGTCAATGGGCACAACTTAACCTTACCTGTCTTCTACACAGAGGAACACTAAATTCTTCAGGAAAAGCATCATGGCACCTTCTAAAGTACAGGACTACTGAAGTTACAAGTCGAGAATTTAAACAAAACAGAGGACATTTCTCATTACCTACACCATCTCTTTCACTTGGCTTCTCATAACAATTTTTAGGATACAAGCATACTAGGAACAAACTTGCCCCCTCACTGTTAGGCACATGAAGTCCAAATAATTAGGTTTAACAGTTCTTGATTTCAGAGTGGGTGGATCACTTTTCCTATAAATAAAATATAGAGGATCTGTCATGTGCCTGCATCTAACCAAGTGTGCCTTACTTCATATTTTCCTTCTCTCAAAACTGATGTCCTCCTGCATGGGACTGTTCAGGCCTCTACATTTCAGCATCTTTTCCTAAATCCTTCCATGGTTATAGTGCTTCTAAATTGAGTGACAGAGGTTAAATAGGGGCATCTTCTGTCACACTACCTCTCCCTTTTTACTCTGGATTTAGTTGTCCAACAAGTGGACACCCTCCACATGTCAAAAGTAGGATTAGAAATAAAAGGCAAGATCTAGAGCAGAAGGGAAGCACACAGGCCTCACCAGAGGGTATACAGGAATCTCAGAACATCTCCAAACACACCTCACCTTAGAGAAGTCATCACCCCAGAAGTGTTACCCAGGAACACCACCTCAGACCATTCTAATCTGAAAGAAACACTCTGGTTTCTGTAATTTCTGCTGATTAGTTTTTAAAAAGCACCAGCTACAGATGTAGTCAAGGATGAGAATATGGTGCTTTCCTTGAGAGGGACTCAAGCATCAGTAATTTAATGACTTAACAGTGGGAATTGGGAGCCTACATCCAACTTGAAAACTCCACTCTTACAGACCAGACAATTAATAAAGCAAGTAAACAGCAAAGAAGTCAGCGAGCTGACGTGAACACTTGGCACCACTTTCAGAGTTTCTCTATCAGCAGCTATTAAACTTCCCCACACAGAACAAAGGCTAGGGAGGGAGGAAGCTACAAACCTCACATTTTTAATGAGGGCAAATGTATCTACACTGCTTTGCTGCACACTAGTGCTGCCAAAAAGGACTCCCAGCTGATTTTACTGATCATCAGAACATTGAATGCAGGAGGAAATATCTGAAACTGCAGAGGGCAACACGTACTTGTTTTTAGTTGCCTTCACTGCAACAAGAAGGTTTTGATTTTTTTTTGTGGTCCCACTCAACATCATTACACATGCAAAATAATATACCAGCCTGCTTCCTAGAAGTGCCCAGTGCATGCGTGAAATTAGCTCTTATGAAATCTCAAAGCTTATTTTGAGAAAATACTGTCCATATTGTTAGATTCAACAACAGACTGAATTACAGACCAGCAGCTGTATTGCAAACTCACAGACATCACCTCCTTACTTGACTCAGGCTCACAGAATTCTATTGACTTGAGTCAATGATGCATTGACACAGGTTATGGAAGAGCACTAGAGAAATTAAAAGCACCTTTCACTTTAATTTCTAGTGAGTGACTTCATATTATCAAGTTCTGCTTAGATACTGGTGGTGGAAACCTGCAAAGCCAGGCCATGATCTGTCTCAGACAAAAGGTGGATGTGCAATTGGGCAGATTTAACAGCTCACTTCTACCAAAGCCTGCTTCCCCTTTCCTGTCTGTGGTCTCTAGTCACACTAATCCCTCACCTTCACCCTCTCTGTCCCAACCTTGACAGGTTTCAGCTGCTTCAACTTATTGAACAGTTTTTGCTGTTTCCAGTTTTCAGCTGTTTACTTTGAGTTAATGCAACTCAGAGAAGAGTTTCATCAGTATTTCTACCAGGAGGTAAGCAGTTGGAGAAAAACCTCATTTCAGTACAAGCACTGTGAATCTGGCTTATCACATCTTGCAGAACTGCATGCTAAGATGTGCTTTTCACCAGGCTACAGCTAAATAGCTGAGCTCAGAAAAACTTTAATACAGGATCTGAAGGTGAGGAGAAAAGATCTAGTCTTTCCTTTCTTGTAGGCATCCAGTGACCACTGAGTCACAGCTTAAAACAAGCTCCTTGGTCCAGTATTAGAGCTTCAAATGGATCCCACAATCCATATCTATTACTCTATAAACAGGCCATGTGAAACCTCATCCTACCACGTAAAATATTGAAGAGGTTTGGTCCAGGCTACACGAAAACCAGAACTGATACAGGGCACAACCTGTCCAGCACACAGCCAGCCAGAGATTTCCAACAAGAGGGGCACATTTGGCTGACACCAACAACAGTGTCAGGGTTCGTTCTGAGGCAGCAGCACTGGGACAAACCCCACAAAACGCTGGGAAACCTTCACTAGGGACCAGCTGGCTTAGAGCAAGGAGCATCAAAGCGACACCGAATCACAGATTTGTCAGGGCTGGAAGGGACCTCTGGAGATAATCTAGCCCAGTCCCCATTAAAAACAGTAAAAGTATTAAAGGCACCACTAAAAACAGAGCACAGAGCACACCAGAAGTTGCTCTTCACGCAGCAACAGCTGCCTGTTGCTGACGAAGCTCGCTCTCTTCTCCTTCCTCAGAAAATCTGTTACTTTTATCGCATTTCAGGGATTATTCTGTCAATGCCGATGCCATCTCCGCCCGTCTCCTCCCAGCCCTACACCCGCTCCCGCCTCAGGAAGGCAGGTATGAGCTCATCCTCCCTCTCCCGGCCGCCGCCGTCCGCAGCAGCGCCGGGCGAGCCCCGCTCGGTGCCCGCACCCTCCGCGCTCCGAGCGCACCCCGAGCTCCAGAGGGGGCCGCGGCCCCGCTCTGACCCCGCTTCCCCCCCGCACCCCCGGGAGCTGCCCAGAGGCGGCGGGGCCGCGCTGAGGGGAGGGAGGGCAGGGCGAACTCACGGCGCGGGGGAGCCCGCGGGGTGCACGTCCTCGGGCGCATCGTAGAACTCCTCGGTGTCGCTGTCGGACGCCATGGCCGGGCCGGGCCGCCACCTCCGGGCACCGCGGGCCGGGCGGCGCCGCGCGGGTATCGCGAGAGCGGCCCGGCCCCGCCCCCGCCCCGCGGAGCCACAGAGGGCCGGCAGGGAGGGAGGGGCTCCCCCCGCGCCGCGCAGCGCCCCCTGGCGGCCGCCGTGAGGGCCTGAGGGGATGAGGGGGAGCCGCGGCTGCTGCTGCTCGGCCCGTGCGGAGCCCCCGGATCGCAAAATCACGGAACCGAGCGGGATGGAACTCACCTCGGGGTCACCGAGCCCAGCCCATGGCCCAACACCACCCTGTCAACCAGGGCATGGCCCCGAGTGCCGCGCTCAGTCTTTCCTTAAACACCTCCAGGGCCGTGACTCCACCACCTCCCTGGGCAGCCCCTCCCAATGTCTGATCACTCTTTTGTGGAGAAATTTTTCCTAACGTCCAACCTAAACCTCCCCTGCCGCAACTAAAGGCTTTGTCCCCTTGTCCTGTTGCTGGTTCCTTGAGAGAAGAGCCCGACCCCCACCTGGGTCTTTTCCAGCCAAAGGATTCTGTGATAGAACCAGGTGATAGAGAATTAAGATGGTCTACTAGACAAAATGACAAGAATGTTTTAAACGTTTTTTTTTCTCATTGGTTTCTGTAATGAATGCTTGAAACCGGCAGCAGGAATCAAATAATATGGTTCCTTATTTGTTTTTCCTCATATTTTCCTTCCATAAATTTTCATCTGATCTTCTGGTCGGCTTTGACCTCTCAACTAATTATGAGTAATCAACAGCAACTCCCAGAGGAAAGAGGCTTCCCCTTGAAGCCTGCATAGCTTTTAATATTTGCTCAGTAATATACGCCTGTTCCTGATCCAAAACACTTAATCAATACATGTGAGCAGGTTGAGCATAAATTTAGGCTTCCCTCCACATTCTCTGCACTGACCTCCTGCCTCCCTCACTCTTTGGCTCCCTAGCTCAGCTACAGCTCTTTTTCTGACTTCTAACAAACACAGAGTTTTCAAAGCACTGACACAAACTGGAGTTCTCTGTCTATTCTCTTATTTTTTGTAAAATAAGTAAAGGCTTAATGTATTGAGACAGATATTGTTGTCAATAATAAATGGTCAACACAGAGGTGTTCACACACACACCTGTCCTGCACATGCAGGTGACATCAGGCCACATCCTCCTCAAAATTTCCCTTAAAAAGTCATTATGCTTCTCAACCAAACCAGAAGTGCTGGGATGACAGGAGGAGAACACACTGGAAATGCATAAGCAGTTCTGATTCTTTTTAAAAATAAGGAAGAATGAACCTAGCATACACCTCAAGCTCTCAATGTTGGAGAATTTGAATAAATAATTAGTACAGAAAATTGCTGACTTTATTCATTGCACACTGTTTCTGCTCTAACTGACAGCCAAACACAACAATTGCATTAAAGTAGGAGGGCCTCTAAATAATTAAAGTCTGTAATGATGTAACCTTAGCTGGGGAAGGCAGATGGCTCTGGAAACTGGAGAAAAATGCTATTGAAAAGCATCTTGAATTGTTTATCAGTGTGTCACTCATGGCAGCTGCATGACTTCATGTTTTATTAGGCAGAGGAAATTATGTCACTGCAGAATTAAATAACATTCAAATAAAAGCCTAGTTTTGGTATTTAGTCAGGTCTTACACAATTATTAAAATTCAGCTTTACCACAGTGCTCTTGACATTTCCACTCCAAACATACTTGTTTTTTGCATCAGAGGGGCTTCTCAGAGGTTGATAGAGCCCCTAGATCAGGGGGATTATAACCACAGGACCACAGAGACACAGCCACGCCTGATTTGCCCATGGAGACAAATGTACTAGTGGCTACTAAGGTGTTGTCTAAGCACCAGGAAACCCTCTGGCCGAGACAGAGCCAGAACAAGGACTTGTTCCTGCTGGGGTTATGCTGGCTGCTGCCTCTGCAGGGTGTTGCTGGGGATGTGCAATGTTTTCAGGCTGGCTGGCTGCTGTTATCTCTGCTGCTCATAAAGATCAGCAAGAGGACAATTAGGTGTAACAGGGACAAAGTTTCCCGAGATAGAAGATAAAGATCATAATTAGTGTTTGCAAGTGACCTGGCTGCTTTCTCCCCAGAACTGGCGCAGCTCTTCCCCAGGTGCAGGATGAGCACCAGGGAATGAGGTACCAGGGATGAGCACCAGGATGGCAGTGAGGGTTCATCTCACCTTGCCATAGGAGTGGGATGTGTTGGCTTGGAGGAACTGCAATGCCCAGCTCTGCAAGGAGCTCTTAAACCCTCAGACTTACATCTGATATTGTCCCTGGGCCAGTTTTCTCAGAACCAAACCCACATGAGGAAGAAGATGAGATCATAGGTTAAAATCCTTATGGATGGCAGACTCCTTGACATAGCAGATTGTACATGTGCTAAGATTTGCTAACATGAAATCATACACAACTGAATTACCTGCATTGTTTTCTGACTTCCATGTCCTGCTCAACCATTCATCGATGCATTTCACACCACCCAGCACAAACTGGTCCCTGTGTTTTCCCAGTACACCATGGCTGAGCCCTGTGCCCAGCAGCTGAAGGTCCTCCATGGTCTCTCTGATCTTGACCACGTAATGAGAATTTTTGTCTTCAGTTTGGACATGGACTTCCCCCAGGGCCTCCCATGAATCAAGCTCTTGTGTCAGCTTGTCCCAAGCACTCTGGTGTCAGCAGGACCATCTTACCAAAATCACCACTGTGTGGAAGTTTCCTGGTCTTCTGCCATGGCCAGGCTGACTTCAAGCATAAAGTCTTGTGTCTTTTTGAGTGACTTTGCTGCTGCTTTCATAGTTCAGAGGCTCAGAATGCACAGGAGTCCCTCTCTGTTTCTTTCTGGCTCATTTGCTAGCATTGCTGATATTGGCAGATAGGTCTTGGCCCCACTAAATCTTTGTATACTCACTGCAGCCTCTGCAAAATATCACCCATGTCAGATTCATCTGGTCTCCTAGGGACATAAGGTTTTAAAGCAAATCTCTTTTTTGTCATTGCATTAAAAAAATAAGGGCAAAAAGTATTTTTAGGGTTAACTGGGAGCTGATTCAATCCTGCTGCATTGACAGTGGGTGATCTCTTGAGTGCCCTCTGGGCACAGGGAGAAGCAAGGGGCAAAAGTGCTGGAAGAACTGCTGGTCCCAGTCTACCACAGGATGAAGACAGTCAAAGTGAAACCCAAAACATCTGGCTGAACCAAGAATTACACCAAGATTTCCTGCATGGCATCCTTGGACATGCTTCTCTATGGCCTTGCTCCCCGGGGATACAGAGTTTGGTGAGAGTAGAAGAGACCTGTGTGGAACTGTCAATGGCATCAGTGGTCAGATAAAACAGGGCAAGTGCCTTTGATTCAAAATCCTGAGCACCCAGCCTGTGCTGGTCTGAGAGAGGCAGGGAAACAGGAAAAGCTGCATACCTTGAGCACCATGTAGGAGCATCTGTCTTTGCCAACTTGTTTGACAAGCCATTGATGCAAATCATGATTTCTGGTTCTCTTTGTGAGAACTGCTCCTGCCCAGTGCTGAAAACCACTGTTGATGCACGGGCACCTTCCCTTGGCACCTGCCACCACATCCATCACACAGTGTCACCTTGGTCCCTGTGCTGTCCCAGGGGGAGCATGCTGGGAGGTTTGGTGTGTTGACAACTGTCTTGCACAGGCAGCTTTGTGTGAAGGGTGGTCACACAGGACAGAGTGCCCCCAAAATGGTGCAGAAATGCCAGGAGGGTTGCAGGCAGATGAGAAGGGGTGAGAAACTTTGGCAAGTATTGGCAAAGAGAGGAACCAGGGGAAACTGGAGGAGGGGGGGGGAGGATCCCAGCTAGCAAAATGCTATGAGGGAACTCAAATCTTCCTGCAGGGGGTGAAGAAATGCACTAAAAAATGCAAACACAAAGATAACAGTAGAATGTGGTCCGACACCCACCTCCAGGCACAGGGGAATGGGAAAGCTTCACTGGGAAATGGGAAATGCTGGGAAATGCTCTGAACTCAGCTCCCACAGAGTCTTCCCTGGGCACCCAGGTAACAACAGTGATGAAAATCCCATAAACAGCAAATCAGAGCACAGAAATCACACTTGTCAAAAATGTATCAAGCAAAATGTTTCCTGAAGAAGGCGTGGCAGGGGAGAGAGATATGGCAAGGTTGTCTGTGGCTGTGTGTGTCAGGTGTGGAAACAGACAGTGGCATTTGCCAGCTGCTGATGACTGAGTCACATTGCAAGCCCTGTGCCTGGGCTATTTACACCAGCAGCTATGAAACAGGTTTGTTTTCATGCAGGTTATGAGACTGATAGGGAATGGTGCTAGAACACATGCCTTTCCTTTCTGGGAGCATGGGAAGTGCTCAGCTCAAGGCATGCTGTAGGAAAGAAAATATCATGTAACTGACAAGCAGATCTGGAAAATATTTGCCCTGAATGGACTGGGCAGTCTTTTCCTGTTATGATTAAGAGGGAAAGGTCCTCTGACTTATTTTTCTGAAGGTCATCAGGAGCTGTAGTGATAGGAAAAGGAGAAATGGGTTCAAACTGAAAGAGGAGAGATTTAGTTTAGATATGCAGAAGAAATTCTTTACTGTGAGGGTGGTGAGGCACTGGAACAGGTTGCCCAGAGAAGTTATGGATGTCTCATCCCTGGCAGTGTCAAGGCGAGTTTGGATGGGACATTGAGCAAACTAGTGAGAAGTGTCCCTGCTCTCCTCCTTATGGAGATGCACACCCACACCTGGCAGTGCCCAGCAGAGTGTGCTTTATGCAACTGAAGGGGTTGGCTTGTTTTTTCTCTCCAAAGGCCAGATCCACCTTGGAAAATCCAGCAGTGAGGCTCCTTCCCATGGCTCAAAAGATGGGAAGAAGAGGTTTTATGTCCACTGGGAGGTTGATGCCCTTTTGTTCCAAACACAGGGTATGCCCAGTCTGGATCCTGCCTTCATCCCACAGGTGTAGGGACACAGTACCTGGAGCTGAACAGCAGTGACTGGTCCCTAGCAAGGAGGAGCCAGGACAGGCTGAGCAAAACTGGCAGTGCCTGGGGGGTTTCCCTGCTTCTAGAAGCAGGGCATCAAACTTTTCTGTTGGAAGTAGAAATAACCTTGTTATTTTATGGTCAGTTACCCAAAGTGTGAAGCAGGATAAAGTGCAGCTGCTAAATCAAAGGTGAGGTGAAGACTCAGTGCCTGCTGAATGGGTTAAGAAATGGCTGAGAAAGCCCCATCTGTCTTTTGAGGTGGCCTCCCAAAACTCAGACTGTGCATGGCTTTCTATTCAAAGGATTTTCCTGCTGCTCTGGCTTGCACTATATCATCTGCTCTCACAAACAAACCAATTTAACTACACAGACGTGCTGTTTAATCGCTCGTCCTGGCACGCTGACAGTTCCTGCATGTGCGGATGAGTTGTGTCTCAGCTTTGCCAATGCAAATGCTCTGTCCTCCAAATTTCCATGTTTTATTTTTGTCTGAAGATGCTCAGTGGATACGTATACAATTGTTACTTTTTTGTTTTCTCTACATTCTGTCTCTAGATGCCTAAAGCACACTGCTATTTTATGAATCAGGCTTGGCGTATCAATGTATAGCAGAGCTGGGAGTTGTGCTCTTCTCTGAACATCTACTTTTGTTCTTCATTGCAGCTCACCAAAAATCATGATCAAAGCAATGAATGCTGGCATGCACAATGAGAAAGAGAGCATTGGCTGTTTTTGTAAGGAACAATGAGAGCAGCTTGCTTTGAAGTGAATTTTGTCATATTTTAAAAGGTAATTTGTTACTTGTGAAGATTATCCAGAATTAATGTAAGTGTTGAAAGAGAAACAGATACATATCTTTTACTGACAAGATTTTACAGAACACTTATATTGAAAGGGAAAGAGAAATAAAAAAGATAATAACATTACAGTGGAGGAATGATGTTGCATACATTTTCTGTGTTGGACAAAATTCATTCTGAAACGACTGCATTCTAAAAATGCTCACAAGAATCAGTCTGATTTCTAAAGACACTGAGGAGTTTGGAAGTTACAACTTTATATATACAATTAACATGAAGCCAGTTGGTGCTAAGAAAACATCTTCTCCAGCTCCTGGTCTTCATATCTCTACTTAATAACCTGTGGCTGTTCTGCTGGGCACTGCCTCTCTGATGTGGCAGGAGCACCCAGACTCTCCTGACCTACAGCCAGCAGGTCAAACTGTTTTTAACTGAGATTTTATCAGCCCCTGGTCTCTGGTTTGGACTCAATTCCTCCACAGAATAACTGCAAAAGGAATGTAGTTGCATGAAGGGATTTCCCTGACTGTAAGAAATTTTCCTTGGAGGGAAGTGAAGCTGTTCTGTTGCACAGAGGTACCTGCTGGCCAGAGCAGGACCTGGAAGTTGTACCCTGTGGGCAGGACCCATGCTAGAGCTGGCACTGATTTCATGCTCACAGGTGGGATTTCAGTATTCCAGACTTCACTATTAAACTTCTGCCTTCCTGAACCTACAGCCCCAGCTTCTCATGGTCCCATGGCTTGCTGGGTCTGTAGGCTCAGGAGTTTTTGTGCAACCTCACTTGTGAGCCCAGATTGACCTGTGCCTGTATTGGTACTCTCCAGATCTGGGTTTCCAGTTCTTCCCTCAAAACTTGCATCCTCTTCCATAAACACACCAGCTGCTTTCTCCAGCTCCATTACCTGTCCACAGAATGCCCACAAAATGCAGAGCACACATCAGCATTTGCTGGGAGGTCCCAGGGAGGTGCTGCAGTGCCCAACCACCATGGCATGAGTCAGGGTTACCATGGCAGCCCCAGCTTTGAATTCTCCTGCTTTCATGGTTTTCTGCCTAAACCTTGGATTAGTTTAACCCAAGTTTCTATCTATCTATCTATCTATCTATCTATCTATCTAGATTATGTGCTTTTGATGATAATTGCTATTTACTTTTAGTGACTCATTCTGCTGCTTTTTCTCTTAATAGATTTTGGGTCCCAGAGGAAATGAAATTGTTCCTTGCTGCTCTTGTGCTCAGAAAGAATACATGGTGAATATCTGTGAACCTGGGTGGACAGATGTGGGAGAAAATTCTGAAATGGGCCTTCTCAATTTTTATGGAAAGAATCTACCAAAAACCTCCACTGATTGAACCACCTGCCCCATTCCTGGGTATGAGCTTTACTCTTTGGTGCTGACAGTGGTGTTGACAGATACAGAGATGGGGAGAGAGGTGGAGGTGTGGTGGTGGTGGTAGCAGAGAGGTGTCAAGGCAGGGTGGCAGTAAAAGCTGGAATAGCAGTGGTGATGGGGTCAAATGAGCATGATCTCTCCTAGATCAGGAGTATTTGCTGATATATCAAAATATTTTATGTGGTAACCCTAGGGCACCCCAGAGACTGCACTGCAGCTTGTCAGAGTTTAATCTCATTCTCTTTTCTGCTTTTTCCTTGCCAGCAGGGAGTGTGTCCTATTCTGCCATTGTGGTTTACGTGAAGGATCACTTAGGGTGCAGCAATTTCCTGCTGTACACTTCCATTTGTGCCTCTTTGCTGCTGAATATATGTATTTAATTATAGGCAGCAGAAGCAATTTATTTGTTTAACAGTGGCCAGGAAACATACCCAGGGGAGATCTCTGAACATGACCACAAAGCTGATAAAGATTAATGTTAGGTGACAGAGCACTGGATAAGGCTATTCTCACATTTGGGTCAATATCTGCTATTCATAGCATGAGCATTAAGTAAACGAATATCAGCTTATTATGTGCTATTATATTTAATGAAGTTCAGCATTTACTTTTCCTCTGAAGACTGCCAAGGACCACATTAACATTGCTGTGTGCTCTGGCAGGCAGGAGAGCAGTGTGGTGAGTTTAGCACAACAGTCACATCAGAGCTTTCAAAGGGCACTATGTGACCTCTATGATTTATTGTTAGGCACAGCTAATGATATTTGAGTTAGTGCTTGTTGCTAACACAGAATTCATTATTAGTGGGTATAAATCTCTTTCCTGCTACAGGTGCTGCTAACTGCTGTGGAAGCTAATAAAGACATCAGTAGTCATTTATAAAAAGAGAAGCTCCAAGGGTATTGTTGATATTGTTGTGCTTTAGTCAACAGCTCCAGGTCCCTGCTGTGCTGTGCTAGAAATAACAAAGCAGCTCCTTTGCTCACCCCTGCACTTCCATTCTCACCTCTGTTCATTTCCTGCATTGATTAAAAAGTAATAATAATAATCCCAGAACTATTTAGGAAGTGCAGAAAGCCGGCTGCATCCTGCACATGGTGGCCAGTCTGTGTGTGTGTAAGCCCAAGCCAGGAAGCTCCTCACCCCCCCTGAACAGCTCCACAAGGCTGCTCCCAAATCCCTGCAGCCTGGCAGGATTCTTCCTTTATCCCTTGGCTGTTCATCACCTCTCTCCTGCTCACCAACCACTTCAGCCACGTGGCACCCACTCTGTAAGGCAGGACTGCCTCCTGAATCCCCTGCAATGCCCTGCTCCAAGGTTAATCCAGAGGCTGAGGAGCCCCAGTAACACCACCATGAAAAAGAAACCAACCCACATCCAGCAATAACTTCTGTGGAGAAACAGGAGTTTACTGGGAAAGTCTGGTTTTCTGTTCAGTGTGTTGAGTCACACTGTGGTTCTGGGGGAGCTGAAACCACTCAGGGAATTCTTCAGGCTGTGCTAAAAAGAGCCTGATTTATTGTGCTGAGGAGCAAAACCACCTCTGGCTGTGGATAATAAACAGCCATCTATGGAGGCACAGAAAGCAGTGATGTTAAAGAACATAAAATTGAGTGTATTTCTTAGTGACACAGTTATTCAAGAGAGCACAGCCATGGAGCACTTCAGGTGCTGCAGGACAGCACTGCCAGGCTCTAGGCCAGCACCATGCAGGACCAGCACCTGCTGCAGCCTGGGGCACATTGAGGGTTCTCAGCCCCAGTGAAGGTGAAGAGAGGACCTATAGATACCAGGAGATAAAGAGGGAGCTGCACTGAACCCCTGTGGATGAGGAACATCTGTGTGCTTGCTCCAGAGTAGGACCAGCATCCTCCAGAAATGGTTTTCCCATCTAGGAGAAATTGTCAATATTTTAGGCTTTTCTGCCCCTTATCAGCTGAAAATTCAAACTGAGGAGAAATTAAAAACTCAGACATTATGTTTTGAACCTAATTTCCCAAATTATGCAGCCTAACAGGCAGAAGGAGTTACTGCAAGGTCTTTGTTTAGATCTTTGTTCTAAATTTAGAGCTTTTACTGGCTGTAAATAAAATCCTCATAGTTGCTTATATACAACATTTTTCCCTCTCTTGGTTAATTTTGGGGGTGTTAAATATGTATTACTAACTAATTGAAATGTCATAGTCCTAGATTAAACTCCTCTAGTGGAATGAAATTAAAGGTTTCTGCTCCTGGTTAGAAGAACTCAGTGTGAATGTTTTATAGTAGCAGCAAAGCCAGAATTACAGGTTAAGCTCCCAATCTGTGTGCATGACTAACACCAGGAAGACAGAAACAGTTTGAATTTTAGAAGATCAAGCCAAGAAACAATGAAGGAAATGTAACTTATTTTAGATCCAGTGTTGTCCTGGAAGGAAGCAACTCTTGCTAAATCCCTGGGCTCTAATGGCTCAGGGCAGGGAGTGCATCCCAGGGGTGATGCCTGGACCCTCTGTGGATCTGATATTTTCATCCCAGATATCCCACAGTGTTTGATTTGGTGGGACTGGCCAAGGCTTGCAGCAAAGCAGCAAAAGCTGTGCAATCACCTCTCTCTTGCTGGTATTTAGGAGCTCATGCCCACAACAGTCACTGCCCTGCCAATGGTTATACTGCCCTGGAGCGCCAGAGTTCTGGCAAATGTTCATTTGGTTGGGGAAAGAAACCCCCCACAAAAACCTGTTTGTGACTGCATCAAGTGCTCCTCACAGAGGCTACCCAGAGGCTGGGCACCCCTCAGGTGGGTGTTCTGTGGGAACAGTGGGTGTTGAAGGCCAGCCCTCCCCATTCTGCCAGCTCTGGCTCTGCCAACAGTGGCAGGGAAGCAGTCAGGAGTGGAGGCTAAAGAACAGCCTCCTCCAGAATTTTCTGTGCCTCAGATGACCGCAGGAAAAACAAGAGGGTTACTTATGTCTGCTTCCATATTTAGTACAGGAGGGAAATGCCCTCTTCAGCAGGAAGGCAGCATGTTTGTCCTTCCTTTCTGTGTGTCCCAGCATGCAGAACACCAGTGACCTTCATGAGAGTGAGGAGAAACACATCACTGCTGAATTTTGGGGAGAACGTGGCACATTTGTCACTGTTGGTCTGGGGCAACTGGGAGCCTTTTGCCATTTTCAGCTCTGCAGTGGGATCCTCCATCCAAGCTTGTGACTGGGCAGGAGTTGGTGGTTATGGGAGGAAGCAGCAAAAATGCTCATTTCTGTACTGATTTGATTTTAAACTTTCACCTGAGGAATGCTGAGTTGAAGCTGCCTTGCTCCTCACATGGGCCAAAACCACCCTACAGTGTTCAGTGACAAGGTGCTGCTCTCAGCTGGCTTCTGCTTCATTTCCTCCTCAGCCCCTCAGCCAGCTCCATGACATGCCAGCAAGTACAATTTCCCATTTCCTTCCTCAGCTAATCCTGAAAGGGACAATAAATAACAAGAAGGGTCCTTTATAAGTAGATATGAAGTACTCACATCCGCAACCTGTTACTAAACTTACAGTAATTTGTTTTTAGAATATCTCTTGGTGTGAGCAGCACTTGGACAGGCCTGTGCTACAGTGTCTCACTTTTCGAACTTTAGGGTTTCCTCTACAACAATGTCCTCCTGTTCTTCCTCCTGGATGTGATTCCCCTCAGCTGATGGAGCTGATGAGGAAATGAAGAGGAAAAAAACTCCAAACAAACTAATTTTTTTTGTGAAAATATCAAACCAAAGGTTGAGATCCTTAACCGAGAGAGGGAGATTTGAGAATCTTTTAAATACACCTTTTTGCAACAGCTGGCTCTGAAATTACCTATAAATATCCCCTTTCCACAGCTGAAAATGCAGCACCAAGGCGCAGTGGCTCAATCCCCAGCGCTGCCGGGAAGCCGCAGCCCCGTCCCGCACCGAGCCCCATCCCAGCTCCTGATGCTCCGCCAGGGCTGAACCCCGAAACAGCGCTGAAGGGGCGAGGGGAGCGAAGGGGAGGGGAGCAAAGGGGAGGGGAGCGGGGCTGGGAGGGCAGCCGGGACCGCGCGGCTGCGGCCGCGTCCCCAGAGGGTGGCGCTGGGGCCCCGCCGAGCGCGGCGGCAGAGACCGGCTCCGGTGCCACGGGGCATGGATGGGCTCCGGGCCCGTGTCACCGGGCATGAATGGGCTCCGGGCGGTGTTACCGGGCAGCGATGGGCTCCGGGCCGTGTCACCGGGCAGAGATGGCTCCGGGCCGGTGTCACGGGGCAGCGATGGGCTCCGATGTCGCGGGGCAGCGGTGGGCTCCGGGCCGGTGCCATCGGGCAGCGATGGGCTCCGGGGCAGTGTCACCGGGCAGCGATGGTCTCCGGTGTCACCGGGCAGCGATGGGCTCCGGTGTCACCGGACAGCAATGGGCTCCGGGCCGGTGTCACCGGGCAGCGATGGGCTCCGGGCCGGTGTCACCGGGCAGCCATGGGCTCTGGGCCGGTATCACCGGGCAGCCATGGGCTCCGGGCGGTGTCATCGGGCAGCGATGGTCTCCGGTGTCACCGGGCAGCGATGGGCTCCGGGCGGTGTCATCGGGCAGCGATGGGCTCCGGGCCGGTGTCACCGGGGGCTCCGCGGTGTGAGCGCTGCCCCGGGTGCCCGCAGAGCCCTTCAGGGATGCGCAGCGGCTGCGGGGGCTCCACAGAGCCCGGCTCCCCTCGGCTGAGCCGCACGGTGAAGCCCCGGTACCAAACCCCGCTGGAGTCTTTGGGGTCACTGCTGCCCCTGCGTGGGCACGGGTCTGACACTCCGAGGGAAAGCCACCGTGTCTTGCCGCTGTGTCCAACAGCTAAAGCCATCCTTAGGGGAAAATGAATCATGCCCCATGCCTGGAAGTGTTCAAGGCCAGTTTGGACGGGCCTCTGGCCAACCTGGTCTTGTGGGAGGTGCTCATGGAAGGCAGATTGGAACTCGATGGTCCTTAACGTCCCTTCCAACTCGAAGCATTCTGTGATTTTGTCTCTGCTCAGGGATTGGCAAAGGAATCAATTTAAAGCCATTTATTTGCCGCTGCATGGGAGCTGAGCTTAAGCATGCTCACTCCCTCAGGACCTTTCCACTTACTTATCTTTGCAGCAGTTCTCAGAGGTTGTTTTGATCATCTCTGGAAGAAATAAGACTGGTGGCTTTCCCCAGCTCCTTTCCAACAGTTTGGGTTTGGGGTACTAGTTGAAAGACTGGATATAGCATGTCTGCAGTAAAGCAAGCTGAGATTTGCCCTGTGCCTGGTTGACTTGGCTGGTCTCTTTCCTAACTGAAAAATGCAGAAAGCCCCCAGGCTCTTCTGTACAGATATTTCACAAAGGCTGAGAGGCGAAATCAATTTTAAATGGATTAACTCTTATGAGTGTACCTCTGTTTTCCTGTATATATATATCAGGACAATTTAAATAGATTAAGTCCTGCGAGTTTAGCTCTGTATCCTGAATACCATGGAATTAAGGAAATCTTGTTTTATATCTCTGGAAGGACACTGATTCATCACACAAAGCAGAGATCTGGTGCAGGCCAGTGTCTCTTGGAAAGAGCTTGATGTGTTGCTTAGGTTGCTGCCTGGTGCTTATCTCCCCTCACTGTGCCTTAGAGCAGAGCAAACAACATTTCACTGCCCCCTTCCTCAGGCAGCAGTGGAAGGGTAGAAAAGTACTTTTGCTTCTGGGGGAATGACTTGGATAAACATAATCCTGTGGGGAAAGAGGTGCAATGGAAACAGATCCCCTTCCTTGGGGCTGGGGCAGAGCAGAGCCTGGGCAGCAGGGCAGGAGGTGTCTGGTGCTGGGTGCTGTACTGAGGATGGCACCCACAGCTCATCTCCCCCTCCTGCCATCAGAGTTTGGGGTTTGGGTTTCCATGGCACATGGCACTGCTGCAGAGGCCCGAGCATGTGAGAATGCAAGGGTCGCTCTGCCAGCAGGGGGACGGCTGCAGCTGGAGCCCGGCAGTCCTGCTGCCTCCTCAGCCAAAGCAGCACAAGGGCCCCGAGCATTTGGCACACAGGCTGCTGGAGCTTTCTGTGAGTACCTGGTTTGGAAGGCAGTTTGCAAAGCCACGGAGACCTGTCCCTCCCTGGCACAGCGCTTGCAGGGCAATGCTGGCACCAGGAGCCTGGGCACTGCTGCAGCCCATGGAGCAGTGTCCAGCTGTCCTGCTGGGCAGATAAACCTGTCTATGCTGGATCTGCAGCTGCTGCAGGCAGGGACCCTGTGTCACACTCACAGCTCCCTCTGGCCATTGGGGACACCACCTCCAACAGGGTCCTGCTCACTCACTGCTTCCAAACACAGACAGGATCTTCCTGTCTTGCAGATTTAAACTCCTCATTTGTTTTTACAACAGCCAAATGAGTGGCTGGCTCTACCAAGGCCATAAAGGAAGACTTGCCTGTTCTACTTCAAGTATGCATCCCAGACTGAAAAACTCCACGCATGCAACACAAATAAATATGTCAAGGAACAGAAGAAAACATTTTAAGAGATATCTGTGTATAAAAAGCCCAATTAACTGCTAGTATAAACTTTGAAAAAAAAGAGCCAGATCCTTACAGGAGGAGCCACAGCTGGATGTGCAGGGGGCAGCTGCCCAGGACATCAGCCCCCAGAAATACTCTCTGAGGCTCAGAAACACTGTCTGGACACATGCAGTTTGCAGTGATATCCAGCAGGAAGTGTGATGCACCTTGCTATCTTGCAGGAAAGCAAATATTGACATTTTGGAGAAACTTGTAAATAGCATCTTGGATAAAACTTTATTTAAGCAGACAGGACCTTTATGCTCACATGCAATGTGGAATCCAGTAAAGACCAAATGTCAGACCATAGCCTTAAAAGAACAAGACAAATGACCAGAGTGAAGGACACATTACAGTAAGTAAATCTGAAATCAGCAGCAGCCCTCAGACCACTCGGAGGAAATAGAAGCTCATCTCCTCCTCGCCATGGTGCAAGGCGCAGATCATGCAGCAGAAGCCAATTTAATGTTTGTGCTACTATTGGCAGCCCTGAACCAAAGGTAGAAGATTCCTCCCCCTTCTCCAGCCTGTGGCAGTGCTGTCCCAGTGTTTTCTCACAGCTGCACCTGGGGCATTTCCCTCTGAGCTCTCCAGGCAGAGAAGCAGGGTTCCCTCAGGAGCAGAACCATGAGAGCCCCCCATGCTGGACACAGCAATGCATTCCCTGGCACTGCCTGAGAAAGGCTGGCACTCACCCTCACCTACCATGGGGTGTCTGAGCTGGAAGGAGCCTCTCCTTGTGACACAGAAATTTGCAGAGCATACTCTGAATCAAAGCGGGCAAGGTGGAGCATGGCATGAAGGCTCCTGGCATGCTTTGTGCCTGGGTGGTGCAGTCCTGGCTGGATGCACTGGCAGGGCAGGGAAGTGCACTCCGTGCTTTGCCAGCCATTCACTTGTGCCTCCAGCTAGCACTAAAAATAGGTCGCTTTCATCAGCCTCAAGTTCATCACCAAAAGAGAGCAAGCAGATTTAATTAGTTTGAACACAGCTTTGTCTAGTCTTCAAGGGGAAGATGTGAGGCTGGCTTTTGCACTGATTATTTATCTCAGACAGAAACCTTTGGGGTGCAGTGGCAAGGCCAGGTGGGGACTTCTGATGGCAACTGTGACAATGTGTCCTTTTTCCTGCTAATGAGGGTCAGGCCAGATCCAGCCCTGTCTGTGTCAGCAGTTCTGCTGAATCCAGGGGTTACACCCGTGTTCAAATTACTTCCCATTAGTTAAAACTGAATAAAGGAAGCTCAGGGAGGCTGAAAGCCCATGCAAAACCTTGCACAGCATGGGGAACTGTCCACATTACAGAAGTGATTGTTCATCTCTGTATAGGTGATGGCCAAGTCAGAGATTTCCACAGGGGGTAGCTGTCCCAGAGCTGTGGTCTCAACAGAAAGGGTAGGTCAGTCAGTGTTTTAAAGCATTTATTTCAGGTGCTGGGAAAAGCAGAAAACACAGAATTCATACTCTTGTTGGATGCATCTGGCCCTCAGCAGATTGAAACTCAGGCTCCACTGTCATCTCAGCCACTTGCATTTGATTTACTCCTTGGCCAGGAATGATTTATGTATTTCTGCCTATTGCAGTTCATTAGATCTAAATAGCAACCATCTTGCTTCAACCTGAGGGCTCATCCACTTCTTTATGCTGATGTGCTCTGACACAAAGTCAGTCAGGAATGTGAAACGATGGCAATGTTTGCTTTGAGCCCACTAATGTGAGGTGCTCTGGATGGAGCTGTGCTGGCTGCTCAGCCCAGGTGAGCAGTGCTGGGCAGAACCATGGTACAGCACCATGGCCCTGACAAGGGGAGCACCAGGGCTCTGGCTCAGGGACTGTGGTGTTATCTGCTGCCCCAATGCAGATAACACCACAGTCCTGGCTCCAAGGAGGCTCCTGTGGGAAAATGCCAATGGGGCTTTTGGTGCTTGTTTGCTGTGGGACAATACTAGCAACAAGAACCCACAAATTATACCTGGCTGTCGAAAGACAAAGGCAGCTCTGCAGGGTGACTTCAGGAATCATGGAATATGACATTACATTTTCTGTAATGTGGCAAAGGCACCCATGCCCTCTTCCAAGTGTCCTTCCAAATATCCAGGTGAGCTGACACCCATTCATCCCCAATGGCACCATACTCTGGGCCTCACTGTCCGCCAGCAGAGCTCAAACCTCAGTTTGTAGGTTCAGCCTAAACAGCCTCATGGGAGCTGGGAGCTCTCTCAGGGCATGAAGCTTGGGCAGCTCTTTGCTCAGCAGTGATGGGCACAGGTCATTGGGCATGTGTTGTGCCTTTGTTAAATGTCAAATTAAAGAGAAAGAAAGAGTAAACTGGGAAATGGCAAAGATTTTTAGCACTGCTCTGGGACAGAAATGGTGACATCCTAGGCTCACTGAAAACAAAGTTGCACCATCTTCTCGCATATGCGTAGATTTGTTTTGTACTCTTGCAATTGCACCTTTTAAGAGCAAGAAAAAACTCAACATGATTTTAAAAAAAAAATAAAATGAAGCCTGTCTAGTAGCTTGGAAGCTGCTGCTCTGGAGGGAAATGACTTGTCTTATCTGCAGAGCAACAGCTTGCCCTGGCTGTTGAGGGGGATTACAGGGTGATGCTCTGGTGATGCTCAAGGTGAATTGATCTGGGTGGGAGGTAGGGGGTGTGTGTGTCCCAAAGTGCACCTGCAGGAGCAGGTCAGCCCTGCTGGCTGGAGCTTTCCTCCCAGTTTGGCTCCTTGTACATCCCTGCGTCACTCTCTGCAAGGTACCGCCAGCCCTGGCACCATTTTTCCCCACCCACAGAGAGAAGCAGAGCTGGCCTTAGACCACGGCCATGCCAGGGGACTGTGGTGTCCACCCACGGGGCTCGGGGCATGGAAAAACCCTGAACCCCAGCAGCATCCAGGAGCAGCAGACGGAATTGCTGCAGGGAGCACACTGCTGCCTGAACCCTCCCATTCCCAGGGGTAGCACCGGAGCTGATAAAAGACAATTTCCCACACATTCTGCAGTTTACATAGTGATGAGCTTCTATACTAATTCCCAGGGGGAGGCAGCTGAATTATAATTGGATATATGACGTAGCAAGGGCGTAACAACTCTCAGAAGCCTTTTCTGAAGCAGATGAGTATCTTGATTACTCTGTCTGCATTTCTCGCCAAATGTTTGTTGAACGAGGCGTATTCATTATCGAGATCCAGTGTGCTCCCTCCTGCTGCGGGTGCTGAGGCAGCAGCTCCGGGCCAGGGAGAAGCCAGGGGGGTTCAGGTGTGTCCAGGAGAGCCAGGGAGGTGCAGGTGTGTCCAGAAGGGCCAGGGGGGTTCAGGTGTGTCCAGGAGAGCCCAGGGAGGTGCAGGTGTGTCCAGGAGAGCCGGGGAGGTGCAGGTGTGTCCAGGAGAGTTAGGGAGATGCAGGTGTGTTCAGGAGGGCCAGGGAGGCGCAGGTGTGTCCAGGAGGGTCAGGGAGGTGCAGGTGTGTCCCAGAGGGCTGGAGAGGTGCAGGTGTGTCCAGGAGTGGCTCGCCAGCCCCAGGGCACTGCTTGTGGCCACTAGGACACACAGGCACAGCTCAGCTCCCTGATCCTGGTCACTGGCACTGGGGATTGAAATATGGACAGCTGGTTTGGGTTCTTTTAAATGTGTTTTTCTAAAAATCCTACACAGTACTGTGGGAGTTTTAATTCATGTTTTTCTGATAAATTTATCAGGTAATGTAATTATTTTTTAAACCATGTACAATTTCAATCAACCTTTGCGTATATTCTGAAGGGAGAAAGGTAGGAAAAAGAGGAAGGGACAGATTTGAGGTTCACTCTCCCAGCAGTGGCAGAGTTCTTTGGCCAGTAAGTGAAGCTGGGAGCACAACTGGCAAGGGCAGGCTGGGAACATCCCCCTGTGTCTCCTGGCCTGAACTGTCTTCCTTCAGGCTCAGACGGACCCTGAAGACCACCCCAGACAGCTCACTCCTATCCAGAGGAGACACCTCTCAAAACCTAGTGTCTGGAGCAGCATCTCTCTGCAATCAGGGAGAGATTACCGTGGGATGGTAATCACACTGAGCTGCGGTGTGGAACAGCAGAAGCCCTTTCAAAGTGCTGGGTTACATCATAAAAACTTTAGTCACTGATGAAAACAGGGAGGGATAAAAATAGCACACTGTGTGTGTGTAACATACTGTGGCACATCTGGTTACGAGTCACTTTTAGGACAGACTTTGTTTTGAAGGAGTGGGACCTCTAATGTTGTTTGTGAATCCTTTGCAGACAGCCTGATAGCAAAGAAAACAATTAGAAAATTATCTGAATACAAGTGGGTACAAGCAACTCTATATATGCTACAAATGCATGTATTTTGGCAGGGGAGATTTAAGGGAATTACATCCACATCTGATTTCCAAAGAATTACTAAGTACTTATTTTTGTCAGCCAATTCTCCTAAGGGAATCGTTAAGGGAAAAACATCCAAGGGGCAGCAAAACAGTATCTCAACAAACTTCTGAAAAGACAAGCTGCGATTTCAGAGTTAGAGGGAACATTTCTAAAGGCACAGTGAGTACCTGCCAAGTGCTCAGATGTGTCTGAATTTCCACCAGCCTCTTCTCCCTTTGCTCCCTTGGGGCTCCCTCCGCAGGGAAGGGGTTCGCACCCACCAGGAGGCTGGGAAATGTCCAACCCACAGTGGCCACACACAGGGAGAGCTGCAAGAAAGGCAGAGCTGGGTGAGACCTGACCACTGCTGACTCTGCTTCCCCCGCGTTTATGGGCTCTTAAAGGGTTTTGTTATCACTGGGCTATCAGAGGTGTCAGCACGTCTAGTCCTCAAAGTGGGACGGGTGTCCCCAAAGACATGGACTCCTTTTGCTTTGAATTAAGCTCAAATAAACAGAATTAAAGACCATCTGGCTGAGGGATTGCAGGGGAGCAATCCAGCAGAGAAAACAAAGGTGAAGTGATAATGTTAGCGACAGCTTTTGAGCAGAAAGGCCCCGAAGGTTGTGTCTTTGTCCTAATTTTACACTGTTAGTTTCTTGTATCCTGAGGAGTGTTATTACAGGATATAAATAGCTGTGGCTGAGAACAGAGCAACACCTTTGTCACTTCAGTGGCAGAGACCATAGTTATGGAGCATTAAGCAAGTAAAAACCAAACTACTTTTAATAATAAGGAAAACTGATGAGTTTTGTTCACGCCTGTAAACACAATCACATTCTGTGATGGTTCCTGTACTTTCAAATGAATCTCAGTCTAAAGCTGATGAGGATGAGGATGAGAAGGGACCACTCTTCCCTGAGGTCCCTGTGAGCCCTGTGCAGATGCCAAAGCAGCAGAGCCCAACCCTGCAATGCTCCATTCTCCTCAAAGTGGGGCAAATGCTTGGAACAGAGATGTGGAAATATGAGAGCAACTCAAAACATTTCAAATTATTACAACCCTCCAGTGTGGATGGAGGTCAGTGCTGGTGGATGGCTGCAGGGCAGGAGCATGTTGGTGCCTGTGGCCATTGGCTTAGCCCTGCCTGAGGTGAACAGGACAGAGAGAGCAGAGATCAAAGCATATTCCATGTCAAAATCTCGAGGCTGACACACTACATCCTGTTTCTGACATCCTGCATTTTTCTCTGCAGCCCTCTCCCTAATTCTGCTGGCTACATCTGTCCTAAATGTTGGACTGTGCACTTTCAACTCCATTTTCTTTTAAAAACTGCAAAGAATTCCTATTTGAGAGCACAGCCCCAAAAGCTGAAGCTGTGGCATAGAAACTAAAAGCTTTTGTAGAAACAATTTTTTAAATGTCATATTGCAGGCCGAGGCTTTGAAGAAGCAGTAGCAAGAATTAGCAATGTCCCTGGTGAAGGCCTCAGCATAGTCTATAAAGTTTCTTGATGATTAGCCAGCACCTGGAAAAATGGTTCCTGTTCCAACAGTGAAGCAAGACATACTGAGCAAGTTTTGCTCTTTAATATAAAGTTTATTTCTATACTGTTCTGATCTTCTTTAAACCAGGAAACCAGAAAACAGGAAAACCAGAAAAATGGTTAGAAAATGTTTAGCAGTGGCACTGCTGGACCTGTGGTGTTTTGAGAACGAACGTGGGACAAGTTTCATGAAGACACAGCTTCTTCAGTGACATTGATAGAGCTGGAAGAACCAACACACTTTGCACAGATAACCCGCACCTCAAGTCTAAAATAGCAGATATAGTTTTCAAATGTAAATGCAGGAGAACTGTGCTGGGCCAGCTGATGGTCCTGGGCAGTGGAACTGTCTGGAAAAAGAGAGATCAGACCCCTCAGAGCAGCAGCCCTGTGTGGCAGGGGATGTGACAGGGCAGCTGTGTGGCCCCCACACTCACATTTTCACATGGACAAGTAATGCAAACAAAGCCTGGTCAGAGGGCCACGTCCCTCCTCTGCAGATGGTCTCAAAGCTTTGGGAAAAACCTTTACTTTTTCCACAGGGAAATGTGACTGTTCCTCCTGGCACAGCTACCAGAGCCCTTCCTCCTCCTCCTCCTCCTCACCTGCTGTCACACTTGGCTGGGGGTGCAGGAGAGGGACCCTCTCCTCCTGCTGCAGCTTGAGGGGACAGGGACGGAGCAGGGACAGATGTGGAGACTGCACTTACATCTGGAAGCAGCTTCTGCAAAGCCCAAATCCCCTGGTGAGCAGCAGGTTCACATCAGCTGGTAAGTGTGACAGTGACCTCTCCTCTCAAATACCACAGGAATCTTCCGGCAATGGGATACTCTCCTTTGTGAAAAACAAAAGCAAGAGACTATTTTTAACATTTTGATTTCAGGGGCCAGTACATTCAAATATTTATTGAATCTCCACTCTTGCAAGGGTTTGCCTGTTTATTTATAGCTGCTTCATGTTTCTGATTGCGTTTTCTTCCATTCTTATGTTGTTCCAGCTAAAACAGCAACTTTTACAACCCTCCTCTGCACATTTTCCATGTTTGTGTTACACAGAGTAACTGAGAACAACAGTGCTCATGGTGAGAGCTAAATCACTCCTGGAGCAGTGGATGCAGTTGCTATAGCAGAAGTTTGCACTAAATTGCTGTTTGGGGGGACCAGGTCCTCCACTGGCTCCCACAGTCACCAGAACCTCTCACTTATCAGCAAGATGTCAGGAGGCACCACAAGGCATCCTCACTGCTCTTTTCTCTGGGGTGTGCATGCCCCAAAACCCCAAAGGCAAAAGGATGGATGAATCAATTACCCATTTGTTTCTGACATTTATGTTGTATTTGGCAGCACCAGCATGGAGTGGCATTGCCAAACTCAGACTTTGTTGTAGTTTCGGGTTACACTGCCACAATCCTTTGTTAGACTCAGGGCACACCTGGAAAACCTGTCCTTAGGTTATCCTCATAAAAATGCAGGAAATGGACGTGGCCAGCACTGCCAGCATCAGGTAATACTTTGAACACTGTCCTGGGACAAGGTCCACGTCTCTGTGACCTGCCTGGGAAGTTGCACCAGCTCCTGGCAGGGTCTCCCAGAGCCATGGGTGAGGACAGAGACAGGGGAGAGAGTTGATCACTTATTTCAGAGGCATGGTAGAACATCAACTTTAGAGGGAAACACTGAAATTTCATTTTCATGTCTTTCCACTTTGCTGCAGGCTACAATTCAATTAAAATTCAGATGCACTGTATTGAAGTGCAATTCCTCACTACCCCTCAGGACCTGCATAGTGAAAAGCAGGCAGCACCCAGCATACCTGCTGCATTCCCAGGCATCAGCAGCACCACAGGCAGCTAGGAAAGATGTGGTGAGGCAGAAGCAGTAATTTTTTTTTTTTCAGACATCCTGGGCAATAGTGTGGTAGGAACAGTACAAATTGCTGCTGTCAGAAATTTTTAATTTTCAGTGCATTTTTAATGCTAATTCTGCTGATGAAAAAAATAGTCATGGGAAGTACCTCAATGTCTTTTTTCCTGAACAGCCCATGGTATTTGGGAATTCCTTCTGGGGCACCACACACAAAGAGTTCCTGCAAGGAGACTAAAGAAAGGGTTAAGCAGCTCTGCCTTGAGACAGAGAGGCTCTGAGGGTGGATATGATTTTTCTCATTTAATGAGAATCTTCATTCCATTTTTTAATAAACTGGCTCTCTGCCAGGAGAAGTCACAGAGAAGGCACAAACCCCCACTGGGACACATGGACAGGCCAGGAAATGAAGTTGAATATTAAAAATATTACATGTATACTAAAAATAATTTTAAAATATGCACTAAATTCCTTCCTGAATTAAAAAAAAAGAAACCAGCAAAACCAAACCAACCCCCAAATTTATTGGGCATCCCTGCATGCCCAGGACAGCTCTGAGCATCCCAGCAGGATGGAAGCTGCACTGCAGTGGCTGTTTCCCCCAGCTTCACATCTGCCCACATGAGGAAAATTGATGTTTCTGGTGTGTCCAGGACACGTGAGTGGAAAGAAACAGCAAGAGCCCTTCTGCCAGACAGTGGCAAATGTGCCAAGGCAGGGAAGGGAGGCAGAGTGTGTTAAATGGGTGTGATACCACACACCCGGACACAACAGTGTCCAGCATCCTCAGGAAGGACCTTCCTGAGGGATCAAGTGATCCTGCTCAGCTGTGGAAAAGACCATAACCTGCATCCCTAATGATGGACTAGACAGGACAGCCTGCAAGGCACAGCCTGTGGATTGTGTGCACTGCAACCTCTGCTCCTGAAGGGAAATGAAGAATGAAGAACCAGTTTTCTTTTCCCCTCTCTGCCCAACCACCTGGATTAGAGCTTCCCTAAGGATATCTCTCCCTGGCACTGAAGGGATTGCTAGAGAGCCAATATCTGGGGCACTTGAAAAGAATGGAGTACCAGCCTCATAAAGCTCCACAAATTCCTAGCTGTGCAAGCTCCAGTCATCACATAAAAACCACTGTCACAGAGCCCAGACAACAAAATCCTGGAGAAAAGACACTCAGGACTCGCTCCTGTGCCTCTGGTTTTACTGGCACAAAGAGGAGGACTGGCTGTGCTTGCTTGTCAGACATTCACAACTATTTCCAGGAGCCTTTCAAGGATATTTTGAAAACACTTTCTATATAGTTTCATGGAAATAGTTTTCAATGATGTGTTGAGCCAAAGGAAGCACAGCTTCACTGGCACAGACACCCCACTTTATTGTATTGGTCTTGATCCATATGTTATTGCTTGGTGTAAGGGTTTACTACTACACCCTATAGACAGATGCTCTGTGAGATTTCCATCCCATTCTTCAAGAGCAATGTTTACAGCCATCAGAGCCTGCAGCTGGGACCAGCAGTAAATAAGGAGTTTCAAAAGCAATTGGCTGGGCTCACTTCCACTGTTTATCCTGCTGCCAAACACCTATAATTTCCCTGCCAATACTGCTGACCTGTTATTTACAGCCCCCACTTTATGCTAATTCATTTGGTCTCCCTGAAGGGAGACACACGGCTGAGAACTTCTGCCATAGCACAGAGAGTCAAGTTTGATATTAAAATAGTATGTCCCTACTGCCCCCACAACAGCAGGGTTTTGTTAGTGTTGAGGCACAGCCAGGAGAGCTGATGGTGATCCAGGTTTCTGTCAGTACTGATACTCTTTGCTGTGCCCTCTCTCATACACAAAATTTAGGGTAACCTATTGAGTGATACAGAACACACATATGCAGATTCATGAGCTTCTTCCTGGCATTATGCTGTAAAGAGTATGGACTAGAAGTACTGAAGCCATGATCCTACACTCAGATTGTTGTTGTTTCTGATTAAATATCCCTCTCTAAATGAAGTTCACCTTAGAAAGCTCCTGGAGAGAGTAAATCTCTGTGGTCAGTGTGGACATTCCTGGGCAGACCTTGCACAGCCTGTTCAGGAGTTAGGCTGTGAACCTGTCAAGGAGCTCAGCCTGTTTCTTTTCCAATACATGTTGTGTTGCATTTTTGTTTCTGAATTTTACTTTCCTTGTGCCATAAGGAAAGGCATAGGAATTCAGGACCAGTTTACTTTAGGCATAGGAATTCAGGATCAGTTGTCTCTGCCCTCCCTGCTGTAACAGATCTTGGTGTTTCCTATTCAGGATGCAGTAGCTGAAATGTTTCCCTGTAGATAAAGTATTGGACTGAACATCTTTGTTTTCTCCCTGCAGTGATTATCCTTGTGCTGCACAGAAAAATAAAGACACAGACTTGCACTGCAGTCATGGATTTATATCCATGCAGCTACTGCATAAAATACCCTGTAATGAGCTAGCTGGTGTCACTGGGTTCTGCTGATGCTGTGCACGCTGCAGCATCTCAGTGGTGCAAGCACAGTTTGTTTATCTCTGTAGAAATAAACCCTTCACTGTTGTTGCTGCAGTGCTGGTCAGCCTTCCTAGAGGCGCCTGGAATCAGGTTGCCTTGCCTTTGGGAGTATCATGATGAGGCACTATGTTTTATCCTGTGGCAATGTGAAACTTTTTTTAAGCATTGTTTTGGGAAATGGCCACTGGCTAGTCCTGTGTTGTTCTCCTGTCCATATTTTGGCATGGCTCAGAAGGTTTACTGAGATGCTTTAGTATCAGCTGATGAATGGAGTCATTCCACACCACTGCCAGTCACTAAATTTGCTCCACTTAGAACCATTGAGCTGCTCTTGCTTGGAGATGGATTTGTTAATGCATTTCCTGACAGCAATCAATAATTTATTTTATATTCATTGCGATCTCTAATTGGGAGCGAACCCTAAAGACAGATTGCTTTGATGTAAGAACTATTGACTGCTGCAGAAAGCCCATTTAGCAGCTCACTTTGTGGAGAATGAGAGCACACTGTTGTTTTCATTGCTTTTGTGATGTTAGGGGTGATCAGAGGCAGCTCTTCTGCCAGGACATGGTCAGGTTGTGTCACACCCAACTTTGATCAGATCCTACAACTTTCAAATGAGCAGTGGTCCAGAGATCAGCACGAGTGTTAGCAAGAGGCAAGCAAAATACAGCCTTTATTACCTTTCTTTTTGTGATAGGAAAGATAATACACAACAGAAGTTCATATCTTGTCTTGATATTGCAGTGATAAATGATAACTTATTAAGACATACAGGGGTTTCTAGAATTCCACATTTTCTCTCCTTACTGCTAATTATAAAGAAACTAAGGTGCATTGCTTTCTTCATATGGGAAGAAATTCCCAGGTATAAAACAACCAGTGCATGGATTATGGCATGTGCAGTGAGCAAAGAGGAATGCAGGGCTGCACTGCAAGGCTCCATTTCTTCATCAGGAGCCACTGCTCTCCCTGTTGCTCCAGGGGAAATTATAAATATGATCCCTCCATCTGGCACAGGCCACTTCTCCTGCATCCTGGCTGAACTGTGTTGGCTGAAGCAGTTTCCTCTGCTGGCACTTGCTCCCTGTTCATCCCCACCTGTGGGAAAGGAAAGGAAGATGAAAGTGATGTTATTTATCTGCTTTCCTGGCAGTGTTGAACTCCCATTTCCTCTTGGTGATAAGAAAGACCTGTAACACCAGCTTCATGAGTTAAAAGTAAGCTGATTTTACTCAAATTGAGAATTATTATTAGTGTTTTAAAATTCCTGTCATGTTCTAAAAGCTGCCCTGCAGTCATATGAAAGGAGTTAGAAACATTTGCCAGCAGGGAACAAAAGCATAAGCGTGCAATGACAAATTGTTTAGCCTGGAGAATACACAGTCTGCAGTGCTGGAAGTAGCTGTCTGTGGTGATTTGTAATTTTGTGCAAAAAGTGTTGTTCCAGTTGCTGCCTAAGCCAGAAGAGCAGTGAGAATTTGCAGAAGACATTGATTAACCCAGCACTTCAGTTGGCTGTTGGAACTTGTAGAAGCTGAATGCAAACATAATTATTTCATGAATCATAAAATATCCCCATGCTGGCACTTCAAAGCTCAATGCTGCTGTACAGACATTAAAAAAAAAAAAAAGAGAGAGATTGATGGGAATGATAACAAACACCTTATTGTAGTGCATTTTGGAAATGTATAGGGTTGAAAGAAAGTATTGTATTTTGCTTTTTTTCCTCAGACATTTGTTGGAAGCACTTCCTGACTTGCACTACTTCACTTTTTGCCTAACAGTGAGAAAGAATTGCATCTGGTTATTTTTTCCCCATGACTTTAAAAGCTGTAAAACAAGCTAAACTTTAGAAAAGATACAACAAAGACACAAAGTCTCAGAAAATTGAGACTTTGGACTTTCTGATAATCTATAACTCAGACTTCAGATTTTTACCCCTCTCTGGGCTGCCTCAAAATGTACATAGGAAATCAATATAAAAGCAATATAGGGAAATAATACAACTAAAATATTGAGTTGCTTCACTCTTCTTTATAAATTTGAATCTCAAAGAGAGCAAGCAAGGAAAGATTTTACAGGAAAATTCCTGTATTATAAATGAAAGCTGTTGTGGAGGAATACCTGAATTACCAAAGAAATGTCTTGACTGAGTCCTGCACCAAGTTCAGGCACAACCTGCAGCCTGCCCCAGCTCCCAAATGGCTCTCTACCTCAGCTAAGGAAAAGCACTCCCTGATCTTTTCATAGTGATGCTTTACTATAACATATTATAGCATGAAAAATTCTATTTTAAAAACAGCTATTCCTCTAAATCTGAAATTCTGCTTTGCTGATTTTTGCTGGAGGAAAAACATGATAAACTCCAAAATTACTTTGGAGAAAATGACAAGTTCCACTGCTATTTATTTTTTAAGTGAAATCCTTGGAGGTAAGGGAAGACTTGGGGCTGGGACTGGCAGGCTGCAGCTGGTAAAGGTTGTTATTTGTCAGTGCTTATGTTCCCAAGGAAGGCTTCCAAAACAATTTAGTCAACTGAAGATGAGGCAGTCCTTGCTACAAATGGAAATGTTGCAATCACACCCTGCACGACAAAGTGGGTAAAACATTTTGTGTGTCTGCCACAAGAAGCCATAGCCTGGGCAATGGATCTCTGACTGTCTGATGCCCACTTCACCCTTTTATGCAAAGCTGGTGTGATATGGAATGTAAAATCTACTGGTATGTCTTGAAAAGAATAAGTCGATCAGCAGTCTTAGCATGTTTTAAAAATAGCATTAAAATGTCAGTGTTGCTTTTATATCAGCCCTTCATGGCCTCAAACTACAGAGGTTATTGCTGCAGTGGACAATGTAAGGATGTCAGTGGTGTATTTAGGTCAGATTCTCTCTTTGTAGTTGTTGGGTTAAATTTTAGAGCTGCTCTGAATCCTTGAGGCATTGAAATCCCTGTCCGCCCAGGATGGCCTCCTTTCTGCCTGAATGCCAGTCACAGACTGTTCTCCCTGCAGTCATCTTCTCTGCTTTCCCCATCCTGCCTTCTACTCCCTTCACATTTCCTTTGCCTTCCCAAACTCCTCAGATTTGGATCAATGTTAACCTAAATGTTTTCTGTCTTCTTTTTCTTCCACATGGTGAATTTTAATGCTCGGTGGCCAAAGTAACTCCCCCTTCCTACATATTTTAATATTTTAAATATGCCTCTCCAGTGAGATGCTCCATTTACATTGGAAATGTTTCTCTGAGAGTAGCAATGCTGTTTATGCTGATTTCTTCCCTGTTGCCTGGCAGAGAAGGGCAGGCTGTCCAAGCTGCCTGTGATTCTCTGTGCCCCAGTAATTGTCATTTCAGCGGTGGCTGACTGTGTGGAGGGCAAAGAGAGACAAGGCATTCAAAGTGGCATCAAGAAAAATTAATCTTTAGGTTGTTGTTTAGCCCCCATTTTTAGATTTGTGAAAATTGCTGTGGATGGTAAAAAAAGCTTGAAAATCAGGCTTGAGTATGCAGGATTTATCGGTATTATAATTTAATTTAGAATGCTTTTGAGTGCCAGCACATACCAGGCAGCTATTTCCTCTTCCAAGCACTGGGAACTACTCTAATATCTGGTACTTTTGTAATGTAAAGGCACTGACTGTGCAAGGAGAGGCATTTCAAATATCTTTTTGATAAAGCTTTAATATATATTTTAATGTTATTAGCTTTTGAGGGCTGCCTGCAGCTGTCTGGGGAGGCATGGCTGTGTCTCTGTGCACCTCAGCTGGCTCTGATCTGGCCAGTGCTTGGGTGGTGAGGAAGCTGATACCCATTTCTGCGCTCTAAAGCATGGGGCTGGAAGGTGAAATTTCCATTTCTCATGCTGGGCACCAAAAGTATCTCATGTTTGCATCTCAGGACAGGGAGAGAGGCTGCCAGGATATCTTTCTTGCAGGAAATATCTGAGAAATTGGGAGGCTTTCCTTGCTGCGCTCACAAAGTGGTCAGTGCTGAGCTGTTCCTGGCCTTTGGCATGGGATGGGATGGGGTGGGGTGGGATGGGATGGGATGGGGTGGGATGGGGTGGGATGGGATGGGGTGGGATGGGGTGGGACGGGATGGGATGGGATGGGATGGGGTGGGATGGGATGGGATGGGGTGGGATGGGATGGGGTGGGATGGGGTGGGATGGGATGGGGTGGGATGGGATGGGGTGGGATGGGGTGGGATGGGATGGGGTGGGATGGGGTGGGACGGGATGGGATGGGATGGGATGGGATGGGGTGGGATGGGATGGGGTGGGATGGCAGCCTGCAGGAACGGCTGGAATCTCAGCACTGCCTGCACTAAGCAGATGTTCCTTTCTGCTCCAGCTCTGCAGGATTTCTTGTGCATTAGCAGGAGCCAGAGCTGTCAGCAAACTTTGGAAATGCAACGTGCGTGGCTGGAATCAAGCTGTCTTGGGGGGAAAGCCAGCTTTAAAAATGCTTAAAATGAATGATGTTTTACCACAAAACATTTTCATTGTTTACTGCTTGACAAATATGCACCTCACCTCTCGTTTTAGAATGATTTTAATTTTGTGAGGCTGTTATGCAGAATCTGCATGAATATGCAGATCTGTCCTACACAGAACATTTTCATTATAGGAAAGGTATAAATCCTGAAAGTAACTTTTCTAAATAGCAGAATAAAGAAAGTAAGAGGAATTAAAAAGCATTCCTGCAGCAGAGGAGCTCACTTCACAGCTGGAAGCACAGAGATGCATCTCGACTGCAGCCCTGCCCTTGGAGAAGGGGTCAGGGGTGTTACAGTTCACTTTGGCAGGCAATGCTGGCTGAAAGAGCAGCAGAAATGCTGCCTTAAACACGTGTGGGTACTCACTACATGTGAGCTGCAGCTCCTCACAGCTCAAATCCAGTCTGACAGTAACTACTTGCAGAACTGCAAACAGTGAATCAAAGTTGCCACAAGCAATTGAAACTTAATAGAGCATATTTCTCCTCTCCCCAAGTTCTGTGTTCTGTTTTGTAACAGATTCTGTTACAAATTATGGCAAAAGCTCAGAATGTTTCGAGCTCAGGTGGTGCTGGGTACGTGTTTCTTTTGCGATAAAATCGAGTTGTATAATTTCTGAACAGGAAATGCTCTTGCTTAATGGATATTTCTCTCTCTAATCTGTAATATCAATGCAAAGTGATTGTGAGGTAGATATAACCTGCTCTGCCTGAACTGGTAGCTGTTCATTTTTATACTGTTCTTAGATGCTGAAAGCATGTATTATCACACCAAATTATGATCAGTATAATTATCAAATTGCATCAGATTTGTCAGCATAAATACTGAGAATGCTGCATTGAAAGGAACTATTCTGTAAAGCAGACTTAACACAGGAAATGGTTTTGAATACAGTTTTGCTGTAATATAATATGTAATATATATTATAATCACGTGTAAAACTTACTATGTAAATTGTTTTGTATTAGTAATTTTGTGTACTTGTCTTGTGTTTATACTTTGAGACACCTGGCAGAGAGTCTACAGCAAATTTCAAGTGGATTTCTTGCAGAGAAATACATAACAGGCATCAAAGCTTTGTAGAAAACTGCACTTAGAACAAGATTTTTAATGACAATATAATAACTAAGCAACCCTAGTACACGAATTTTCAAGAAGAACTCCTCAGTGACAAAGCCTAGGTCTGCTGAACAGAGCTTTGCAGCCCTCCCCTGCACAGCTGGGGGGCTCCTGGACCTTACAGAGGCATGCTGGAATTTGGTGCTGAGAGGTCCCAGGTAAAGACCAGGAAAACTCACTTGGTTTTCAAGGTGGAACTGTTGGAAGAGCACTGGAGCAGTATGAGCACTCGATTCATTTGCCAAGTCCTTAGTTAAAAAAAAAAAAAAAAAAAAGGAATATTCAATTGTGAAACGAGATGGAGCCTGGGTTTTTAAAAACCACCTTTTGCCAGGTAAACGAGCAAAGAGGATCCGAAAGTCAAAAAGTTTCTGTGCTGTTGGAAGTGTGGACTTGAACTTGGGCAAGAACCCATGTTTCATGTGCATTGGAGACATTACCTTACCTTGGGATAAAACAGAGCAGTAGGGGAAAAAAGCAATATCTGGAGCGGCATGTGTTTTATAGCTAGTGTCCATCTAAATGGCAAATTTCCCTTTCTTTTCTAATGGAAAGAAAAAAGCAAAAAGGTGAAGAACTCACTGTTGCAACCTTCTTTTTGTAAAATATTGTGACTGAGCACATTCCTATACCAGAGTTATTCTATTTGGGAACATTTGTGTGATATCCAGTGTGTCACTCTGTCCATGCCTCTTCTCAGCAGAGGTGAATTCTTCCTAAAGGTTTGTAAAGATAAGTCGAGACTCATCTTTACAAACAGAGCACTGGCTCATGCAAGAGGTCATTTTCAAGGACAGGAATTAGAAAAATATACACAAAATATATACACAAAAAATGCTTTTTTCTGCAACTGAGATACTGATTTTCTTGTCAGCTTCAGAGCAGAGGTGAATTGGTTCCTTGTGCCTGAATTTGCTTCAGTTGCTCTCACTGATGTGAGGAGAACAGAAGGGAACCCAAAACTGCCCACAGCAAAATCTGTTAGAGTTACTCAACCAGGATAGCTTTTACTCTGAGATTGATGCTGCACTGGCTTTGATAAGCCAATGCAAAAAATGTTTGGATAAAAAACAGCTTTAAAAGCTGTTACATACACAATTCTGAAATGGTGTGTTGTGGTCTCATAGGCTGTTCAGCTTTTCCTCCAGGGTTAAAAGAATGAGGAGCTGGTTGCAGACTTGGCTGGAAGGTTACCTATGGCTTCATAATTAGTTTTGCTTCAAGTTCTGCCCTCAATTGCATTGCTAAAATTCCTATAACTTCATTAGGGTTGGCTGGGTTTAACGAAGGCATTATTTGCCCTAAGATTACCTGCAGTCAAAAATTTGCTGAATGTTGGGGGTTCAGTAATTAAAGGTGTGTTTACAGGAAACAATACAGGCAGAACTGCAGAAGAAGAGCAGCTCCCAAATCAAAGATGTGGCCACATGAAAAAGAGGGGAGGACTGTGAGGAAAATTCAGGGTTAGCATCCTCCAGCATTATGGGAGCAGGTGAAGCAATTTTGAGCTTTCCAGGAGCCAACACTCTGGTTGGGAGAGCAGCTTGTGGCTTGCCTTTCACCTGGTAATGTTGCTGATCCCCAATGAATCCCCTGGAGAACACAAGGAGATGTTTTTGTGTATCTATCACTCGTATTCCCTGGGCCACCAAGGACTTGGTGAGTGCCTGAGAGGAGACTACAAGGAAAATGGAGAGGGGGCAACAAGGAAAATGGAGAGGGGCACTTCATTGGGAGGTGTAGTGACAGGACAAGAGGGAATGGCTTCAAACTGAAGGAGAGTAGATTTAGATTAGATATTGGGATGAAATTATCTACTCTGAGGCTTCTCTCTCCACTGGCACAGAGAAGCTGTGGATGGCCATTCCTGGAAATTTCCAAGGCCAGGCTGGATGGGGCTTGGAGCAACTTGGTCTAGTGGAAGGTGTCCCTGCCCATGGCAAGGGGGTTAGAACAGGATGGTTTTTGAGGTCCCTTCCAACCCAAACCATTCTGTGGTTTTATGACTGTTGCTGCCTCTTTCTGTCCCTCCTGCTGTTCTCAGAGCTCTCCTGATGCACCAAGTTGCTGGAGACAAGCCGTTCTGGCAGACCTGCTACCGCTCTGCGCCGTGGCCTCTACTCTCTTTTCTCCCTCCTACTCTCCATCCTTCCCTTGTCTGTCTCGCTGTCCGTCCGTCCGTCCCTCCCCTCACGGAGGCCCCGCCCCTTCCCCATGTCCCCGCCCCGCGCAGGCGCAGTGCGCGCGGCCCGGCGGTGACGCGGGCCGGGCGGGGCGGGCCGGGCGCGCGCGGGGAGCGGGGCCGCGCTCGGCACTTCGGGGCCGCTCCGGAGCGGGACCGCGGCCGGGCCGGGCGGCCGCAGCCGCAGGTGAGGGCGAGGCGCGGGCACCCGGCTCGGTCCTGTCCCGCTCGGGGGCCCGGCGGGCCCGGGGGGCGCCGCGTCCTGCGGGGCCTCTGCGGCCGCGGGGGGAGCGGGGCCGCGCTCGGTGAGCGGCGCGGGGGGGCTGTCCCGCACCGCAGCGGCTGCCCCGCACCGGAGGGGCTGCCCGGGGGTCTCCGCTCGCCGGGGCCGCTCGGAGGCCGCGGGGCAGTGCTGCTGGTGGCGGGGGCTCCCTGGGGGCGGGACGGCACCGGGCTGTCCCGGGTGCGCTCTGGGGGACGGCGGGCGGTCAGCCCCGTGCCGGGGGCGGTGCGGGGCGGTGCGGTACCCCCGGGTCCCCCCGTTCCAGCGGGGACCAGCGAGGGCTGCTCGGTGCGGGGCACAGCCGGGGCGCGCCGTGCCCGGCGGGGCAGGGACGGGGTCCGGCAGCACGGGGGTCACCGCTGGGGACACAGCGCGAGTGTCCCGGCCGGGGTCGCGGCTGGCGGCGTGTGCGGAGCGGGTGCCGCTCGCAGAAAGTGTCTTTAACTCTCCTTTTGCGGGCTTTGTTGTGCAGCCATTGTAATCGCTCTCTTCCTTCCCCCGGCCCGTTCTGCTCGTCAGTGTTTATTGTTCCCTGGTCCTTAAATGGTCTGGGTGCAGGAAGGAGTTTTGGGGGTTAGTTCTGGGATGCAGCCATTAAAAAGGGGACGTAGCTATAGGTTGTAATTAACTTATCAGTTTCCTCTTTTCCCTGTTCTCATAAAATTTAGGCCAAGCTCTGTTTTTAGTAGGTACTGTTCAGGACTTTTCGCCTCCGTATGAGAAGTGCGATGTTAACTTAAGAACTCTAGGAGTCTTGGCTCGGCTCCTTTGTATGATTCAGGAGACGCAAGGTGCACATCTTTGTCAGTTTTGTATGGCAAAGGGCGCTTCGGCTTGGATGTTCTGAGTGTTAATGAAACTGATGCTGTCTTAGACCTGCTGTGAAATCTGCATCAGAAATACTTCCCTCGCTCATTTAAATATGCCTCATACATTTGAATAGAATGCCACAGAGGAGTTTTCCTTATTCTTTCCCCAGTGAGCTACACATGGAGATAATGCTAATGAATAACCTTCAGGGCACTCTTCCCACTTCTCTGATTTCATGGTAGAGCTTGTTCTGCAGTCCTGCTTAATACTAGAATATGCTGCAGAGTGTTGATAGTAAAAAAAATCGGTGTAGTAACTTGGATTAAATGCTATCCTGAATGCACTGCTTGTGATCTCTTTGATTCTGTGATTTTCAAAATTGTGCTTCTAAACATTTTCCTTCACTTCTAAAGTTCAAAAAATTGTAGTGAGGTGCCAGCACAAATTAGCATGCTGCTCTGCTTCAAAGAAGCAAGACTGCTTCTAGTGAGCCAGTGACTCTAGGTGTCAAAAATGAATTAAAGTGACTTTGCCCCAGCCAGCTTTTTTTTTTATTATTATTCCTTTAAATAATTTCTTCTGCTCTTCTGTGAAAGATTCACTAAGCTGAATGCCATCTGAGGCTGTAGTTCAGCTGTACCTGATCTGTAGCAGTAATTGTGGCTTGGAGATTTCTGCAATTCGTGGTATCATTGGCCCAACTTCTGGTGATGTGTGAAGCAGATCAGCAGATGTACCCAGCCAGAAGAAAAGGGCCCAGATTGCCTGGTCTGGTTTGCAGTGGAGACCCCCAGATGCCAGCAGGGCATTTCCATGGAGCAATGCTGAGCCCTGGGATGTCTCAGACAGCTGGGGGGACAAGCAGGGAAGGGAGCACATGCAGTTGGTAAGGGAGGCTCAGAGGGGAAGTGAGATGTAGCTCTACAGGAAGGGTTCTGCTGGCACATGACCTGTCTAGAGGCACAGTGGGGTTGGGCATACAGAGGAAGGCCTTGCCTTTTCCCCTGAATTCCAGGCTGGGTTGGATGGGGCATTGAGAAACCTGGTGCAGTGGGAGATGTCCCTGCCCATGGCAGGGGGGTTGGAACCGTGTGATCCTTGAGGTCCCTATCAACCCAAATTGTTCTATGAATTCTAGTCAGAATTGTGATTTTACCTTTGTTTTCCAACAGGTTGAGAAAAATGCTAGAGTTCTTAAAAAAAAATCAGCAAGCTATCTCATGTTGAATGTATCTCAGTGTAATTCAGTACTTCTGTGGTTTCTTTGACAGTGGTGATCGAGCCCAGGTTGTCTGGATCTAAAGGTATCATTGAAGTTACCTCCAGGGCTCTGTGTTCTTGGTGGGTCTAGCTGTTAGAAAGGGATCATTAATCATCACTACAAAGAAAGTGTTGGTAGCAATTCCAAAGGAATCTGCAGTGTGTTCTGCTGGGAGTGTTTCTGCTAGCACTACTCCATCACCTCCACAAACACAATGAGCAAAGCTGTCAGAAATGCTCGTGTTTTTCATGGTTGTTAGGTTGCTGAAATAGTTGTGATTCCTAGTATATGGCTTTTCTTTTTTTTTCCCTTTGCTATTTTAGATGATATATCTGTGCTGGCAAAACTTTCTGTGAAACTGCACTATGGCACAAATTGAACAATTATGGAGTGTTTTAAGAAAAGCAGCCTCAGAACATTTCAGTGTTTGGCTGTTTCACTGTATCAATAGTGGAAAACTTTTCTAATGACTCTTAATAGCTTATCAGAGTTGATTTTGACAGCCTGGGGCTGGGTTCACAGGGATGGGTGCTTTTATCACAGATCTGGCATAGTGTTTATGGGTGTCAGTGTGAGTGGGAGGTAAAAGCTTAAATAGATGGGGCAACATATGTTCTGCTTTCCTTTCAAGGTTCTCTACTTTCAGGTCTTTTTCATTCTCACAGCTGTATTGCATTGTCAGAGTACTGTCTGGAAATATTTTAATGGTTTTCTTTTTAACTATTTGTGATGCAACAGGTTTATTAAAATTCTGAGATTAGAGCTTTGTGGATAAATTAGAAACACTGCTGTGGAAGAAACTTTTGTCAGTGTATTGGCTCTCCTTAAGCTAAGTGTCTTTGAAAAGCTACAAAGTAATTAACCAATGTTAAATTGTAGCCTCTGATGCACAGGCACGCTGTCCGTGGGCACTCAGCAGAATTGAAAAATTTTCCAGTTTTATCTGAATTATGATTATGAAATTATTCATGATTATGAAATATTATGAATTATTTTCATAAAGCTTTGTTTCCCAGGACTTTACAGAGTAGGAGGTGTTTTGGGGTGAAGGTGTGCCTGTGTCATGCAGTGCAGACAGCCAATATCCCAATATCCTGTGCAGGAGGTTCTGACCAGGCTGTGAGTGCATTGGGGTGGAGATACAGCGAGCTGAGTGTGTGACTTGGTACTGCTGACAGAAGCGTGTCAGAAGTGGATTTCCGATTTCCTGAAGATATTTTTTGGATTTTGAGGTAGAAAGGGACCTGTTTGAACCCAGGAGGAGCTTGCAACCTGCAACAAAATTAAATCTGACTCCTTTAATTGACTTGTGTATTTCAGAAGATTAAGAAAATTTGGGTGATTTTCCATGTTCAGTGTCCTGTAATGAATTTGAGGTCTTTGATGTCCTTTCTGAGAAGCTGGTTTCAAGTGAGTTGGCTGTACTACTTTTTGAAGAATGCCCCAGCTACTGATTTGTATTATTGAGGTTTTTGCTTTAAACTTGCTGTGGGAAATACGTAATTCAATTTCTTTTTATGGAAACAGTGCTTTGTTAATACTAATGACAATGGTCATATGATTCCTTGGGGCTTTTGTTTTACCTCTTTGTGACTGATGCAGCTGCTTGGTGGTGTGTTCTGTAGTTGTGAGATTTGTTTGGCAATGCCAGCTATTCTGCTTGGTTTCTTTAATGTGAAATATTTAAAATATGAAAAAACTTAGGTACAGGAGAAAGTACAAATGAAAATGGTTTGTGAACAGAAGTTTTGCTTTTAAATAAGTTCTTAGAGCTTTTGCTCTGACTTGTACCTGCTTAAATTTTGGGGAAATCTTCAGACCTGTCTCCATTTCCCTGTTAAAGAGCATCTATCTTACCAGGTGCCCCATGCCTGCTTGAGTTGTCACATTGCACATTTTGCTCTCCCTTTTCAAGACCCCTTCTCTGGATGGTGCCCAGACAGTGATGCCCATGGAAGGCAACTGAAGAGCAAAACTGCTGCTGATCTCTGTGCAGGTGTGGATGGCACCAGAGCAGAGCTGCTTGTCGGTAGGCAAAGCAGCAGGGCTGTTTACCTGTGATGTCAGACTCTTGCTTTGGTTCCTGCCTCCTGGCACATGGACTAGTTTGTCCTGCCTCTCAGAAGTCTCTTTATTTGCCTGAAGTGGGAGGTGTAAGCTGCTTTAGGACAGAGGTCCCGTCTAAGCTGTTCCACCTTGCAAGAAGAGAAGCAGTTGGCACAAAGCTTATGGGAATGTGGTGCATGGATCTCATGGTTAGAGCTAGGGATGGGGTGGTTTGAGTGCCTGTCCTTGCTCAGAGGACTTAAAAGTATGAGTTCTAACAAATACTGCAGTGCTCAGCTACTCATCATGTGAGTCCTGTTATGAATGTTAATTTCCATCTTTGCAGGGCAGCAGGGGAAGAACTTTGTTCCTTTTTTCTTGGTGGTGAAAATAAGCTCATTTTATCAGTCTGTTATTCAGAAATCACAGACCAGGATTTAGCATCATGACAAGTGAAAACCATGGTGCATGGGAAATGAGCTTAATTCACACCATAACCATCTGGTCAAGTGCAAATTGTTATGAGGAAGGTGAGGTGTCATGTGATGAAAAAATTCAGCAGAATGACTGTGAGTGATTATGATTAAATATTAGAGAGAATCTTATAGGCTGAAAAAAGCAAGGATAAATGTGAATTTCAACCAAATTCCTTTTTCCTGGTTTTTCTTTGGGATCTCTATGTGAGTGGTGTGTTCTAGTTTAAGGTGAATGTGTTCCACATGCATTTAATTCAGTATTGTGAGAACTTTGATTCCTTTGAGTAACTGACCTTATCTGGTAATGCTAATGGAGGTATCCAGCAGTATGTTAAGATGATGATCTGAAATACCCAGCACATTTTTACTGTATTGGATTTCTGAAGCTAAAGCTCTGGTTCTGTCATATATGATTGCAGTGTGTTTTTTTACATTTTAAAATAATTCTGTAAGAAAACAATGCAAAATATTTCAGATTTCAAACTTCTTCATAAACTTGTTAGGATTGAAAATTAAGCAGAAGATTCACACTCAGACAGCAAAATCTGATGCTGGAGACTTTGGAGACAGTTTAGTGCTGCAGGTAATTCATCAAATGTGCCTCTGGGTGGTTCTGCCTTGTGCCCTGATCTCCTGGGGCAGCTCCATTGGCAGAGCTCATGCTTCAGTGGTTGCAGGATGATTTCTTTCATGCTGCTTAGCTCATGGGAAACTTACCCACTCAGTAATGTTTTATCAGTTTACTAACTCGCCCTGTGGCTACACCTTGCAGGTGGAGGCAGGGATCGTGTCAGGAGGTGAGTGGAGGGAAGGCAGCACAGCTTCTCCCAGCAGCTGCTGGGGATGGAGCATCAAACTCAGCTCAGCAGGACCAGGGCACTGCTCCCACTTCAAACTTGTCATGTTTCCAGATGCCATTAAAGAACCCTTCCTGGGATTGCTGTTCTCCAATTAGCTTTCCATCTGTGAGGAAGCTGAATGATCCATGTAACACTTATATTCACGGTTTCAGGTAAATATTTATATTAAAGCAGAAATTCTACACTACATTAAGGAAGGGGGAAATTTTTTCTTAGTTCTGGAGGATTCAAGCACTGCCCTGCATTCTGTAAACAGATACCTGGCTCGTGAAGGGAGCCAAGAGGAAGAAATGGGTTGCTCTTCTGCCTTGTCAACTTTTGGCTTCTCAGTGCCTCACACTCAACCAGTTTCAGTGTTACAAAACACGTGGTTCTGGGCAAGTTTATGGCTGCCCACAGTTTTTGAATAGAATTGAGGAAGTGAGTAGCACATCCGTTATTTAAAGAAAGCTGCGAGCAGCACTGGAATCCTACAGACGTGGGCATGTGTTCTGTATATATATATTTATTTTTTTTAGAAGCTGATTATCCACCATGGTGCCAGAATTGTAGAAGACTTATGTTAATATTTTATGCCTACCACCCCCCCAACATCTTTCATCTCAGTGTTAGTAACTTTTTAAATAGTAGCAACTACAAGTTACAAAATACACATGAGGTTGTATTGCTGACACTTATTAATAATTATGTTTTATTGCTTTTTTATGTTGGAAGATTTTAACAGGAACAGTTTTATGAGTTTTGCTTTCTTCAATGTTAAACTTCTAATATAGCAATGATTTTATTGTTAGAAATTTATTCTGGGCTCTTGTGTTTGCTGTTCTAAGGAAAGCTTGTTTTTATACAGTGGAATAGAGGTATTTCCACTAGGGTGTATGTGCTATGAGACATACAAACAAAAGACTGCAAGCTTACACATTGAAGATGGAAATTAGGAATTAAACACTTAAACTACAAAGGAATTGGAGGATAAATCTAGATAAGTCAGCAATATTGAATTTACCAGGTTGCTTGAGCTGCTTTACACTGCTCCCTTGGTGGCTCTGCAAATCTGACCAGTCTCTTGTGGTTGCTCACCTTTGTCATGGGGCAGTAAATGTGCCAACATTCACTGTCTCTGTTCCTTGGTAGTACCAAACACTGACATCAGTAATGATAAAAGGACTGTTGTGGGGAGTTTTGTGATCCAAGTGAGACTTGGTACCATATTTTACCCCTGAGTCTGAGAATTTTGTCCTTAACGTCCAAACAGAGTTCTGTTATTTAAAGGATAAGAGTAATGAGATAATTATGTTATCACCTGTCTTGGGGTTGGTAGAAGTGTTGTTAACTCATAATTTATCTCAGTGATGTTGGTGTTATCACTTGTTACAAGAGAGCCTGGCTGTATCTTTGCAAGTATTTTTCAGGGATGCTCTAGTACCTTGTCTTAATGTAAATTTTGATTTGTGGAGGAGTTTGCTGTGAGGCTCTAAATGAACCATGGTACAACTCCCCTAGCACTTCCCTTTAGCAAGAAGGTAGGGACTCTGAGATTTTGTGTTCCTACTGCAATTCCTTTTTTTTTTTTTTTTTTTAATGGTGTTCTAGCTGGTTTCCCTACCTGATGATAATTAAAAGCCACAGTGATGCAGCAAGACCTTGTTATGATAGCACCTCCCATGAGCAGAACAAAAAGGCAGTTTCTGTTCCCTTCCCAAATCTTGCTATGCTGATGTAGTCCTTCTTCCACTGGGTATTCTTCTGGTGTTTGGTGGCACTGGGTGGGGTTGGGTATGACTGTATAAAGGAACTGTTACAACTGTTGGTAATATCTTAGTAAGCAAGTAGGCCAGCCTGTGGTGGTAACGGTTTTCTCTTTCTTGTAGCCTTAAGGTGATGTGGTGGACTTTTACCAGCACTTTTGCCTTCTTCTAAAGGCAGGGGATTGTGTTAATTGTTACTGTAGGTGCCTGCATGGCTCTCCTGGCTCATGGAGCTCCAAGTTATGTCATTTCTGAGAGAAAGGGCTGAGCAGATGTACCCTGGACTTGTCCTCCTCTTAAAATTGATTTCTTTAGTGATGATGTTTGCCAAATGCCCTGGCTTTTTTTGGGATGACAGCAGGGGTTTCTTGTCTGCTGCTGGCTTTCTCTTGCTGTTGAATATCATTCCTAGTTGGTAGGAGCAGAAAATATTTCAGTAAGGGGGTTGTAAACCTTAACTGTGGCAGCTCAGACATTTATGTGAGCTCTTCTGCAGAATGTCAACCAAAATAAGCTGGAGTGGTTTTAACAGCCTAAATAATCACTCTTTGTATTGGTTGATCCTGAGTAAATAGGTTAGAAAGTACTTAAGAGCAGCTCAGCTGGAGCCTTATGGCAGAGAGCAGGGACAGGCAGCCAAGGGTGCTGAGCTCTTCCATGGCACAGCTGTTCCTAGAGGAGGTGATCCAAACCTAGGGCAGCTTGAAGGGCTGCTTGGAGGCAGAAATGTGGTTTGTCCCTGCAAATAACCCTGTGATTACAGCTGAAATAAGAAAATTCCACTTCATCATCCTCATGGGGAATGTCTGTGTTTTCTGGTTAGGCTGTAATGATCTGCTGGTGTGGAGTGAAAGAAGTGATTAAATTTAGGCATGTTTCATGTGGGAGCAGGGCATGGCAGTGCTGGCACCCTTGTGGTGGTGCTGCCTGGTGCCAGGGCACGTGGTGTGGGGCTGCTGTGCAGCAAGGCCTTGTCTTCCCCACCTGTGTACAGAAGAGTCCATGTTTTGGTTGTAAGCAGCTCCCACTACTAGTCCAGATTGTTTATTCATTAGTAAAATTAATGGTAGGAGGGACTTGGGCTGGGAAACATGAATGTGCAAGGTAGGAGGTTGCATGACAACAGTTCATGGTCCTAAACAAGGAGTCAGGAATAAATAATGGCAGAAAAACAAACGGGAGGAGGAAAAAATGAATGGGTCAGAGGAGAAAATGCTGTCTTTGTATTGACTTTATTGTTTCAGTGCCATCCCAGATGTGTCTAACAAGTCTGACATTGTCTGAGATTTTCATTACTAAGAGCCTTTCACAAGGCCCTGCAGTGTAATGCAGTGTGTGTCACTGGGGAGCCTGACACGGCTCTGCCACCCTGCAAAATGTGCTCATAGGGCATGGGAGGAGCTGCATCTTACTCCTGGTTTTAAAGGGAGAAAGAAACCACCAAAAACTACTTGTAACTTCATGTCTTTCTGGCCTTCTTCACCAAAACAGTGTGAGAGGCTTCCTGATGGATTGTGTGTGCCATTTCTGACACAATGATATTTTAGTTCTGGAACTTGAGTCATTCTGATTGCTGCCATCCATAGCTGTGCATATATGAAAGCAATATAATTTGACACATTTTAAGGAGTATCAAAAGCTTCATAAAATAAGACTGCCACAGCCCCTTATCTTCAGGTAAACCCTTTGTTTTGGTTAAGAGATTGAAGTGTCCCATAGTGCTTCTGATCCATTATTATTGGTTAACTTGCACTTTCCTTGTGATGTTGTTGTTAGCATTGCTTTATTGTTTTAACTGGATAAATAATTTGATTGGCAAGGGCTTCTAATTGAAAAAAAATACTGTTCATTCATTGAATTATAGAAGTGACCCTCACTTTCTGGTGCTAATGGTGTGAGAATTTGGGTTGCCAAGTGCAATGTTTTTGTTTTTTTCTTTTCTGAGAGGAAATGCAACCCAGCAGCATTATTGCCAGCATTTCTTCACTCTGCTTTACGTTAGAATTAATTTTAAAAAAAAATTAATGCCAGTGCAAGTAACAGCACTGCTGATTGCTCCTTGTGTTTTGGGGTAACTGCTGTTTGCCTTTCAAATTGGTTGTGCTATATTTTCAGCATTAAAAAGAAGTGCAGTGTCTCCTCCTAAATCCCTCTGTCCCATTGTTCATGGCTGTAAGATGACTTTTCACTGTAACTTTGTGCTATTTCAGCTCTGCTGTGACTGGTGCTCTCTGTGCAAGCCCAGCAGAGCTTCCTGCTGTGGTAGCAGCTGCTGGGGGGAATTTGTGAGAGTGGGGCTTGGCTTGGGATCATGGTGCAAGGTATCACTTCTGTTAGGATTTCTGTACCTCCTGTGGCTTGTGTGCACTTTGTGATTGACATGAAGTGGTGACTGTGATTCTGGAACAGTGTCTGCCTGAGGAGCTTCTAAGCAAAAATTAGATCTGACTTTTTTTTCTTCTGTGCTACTGTTGAAATAGATTTTTATGTGGAGCTGTGATCTTGTGGGATTCTGTATGAAATATTCCATACACATGGAAAAGAGCAGGATGCCACAGATTTTTAGTAAGTTATGTGAACTTTCCCTTCAGGCAAGAAGCAGGGCTATCCAATTTTCCACTCACACTAGAGACAGAGCTCAAAGGGCTGCAGAAGCCAATAGTTAACTCTGTTGGAGATGCTCTACTCTGCAGTTCTTTAAAATAACATCTACAATGGATAACAGTGTGCAAACGTGTGTGACAATTTTTTTCTCTTCCCAAACCTTGTTCTAGATGTCAAAATTAACCTGGACTGCTTGGGAATGGCGAAACGTAGCCCTGGGATCCTGCCATGAACAGTAAGAATGCTGAGATACTTTGTGTATGCAAATAATTTTCTTTTAGTGACTAAACCCCAGTGAAACCATTCCTGTTCAATTAACACAACCAGGCACACACTGTTTAGCTGGTGTGGAGTGCTCCCAGCTTTCCAGGCAGTCAAGAGGCAGCAGAGAGTGTCAGAGGGGTGGACCAGCAGGGCAGCATTCTTTGGGAAGCTGTGCATTATTACTCTAAATACAGAGAATATATGCCTAAAAAAGTATCATCAAGTGGGGAAATCTCTGCAGTCAGTATGGCATTGGAGGTGGGAAGCTGCTAGGGGTGGTGCATTAAGAAATTATTGAGGAGTTAGATGAAGGATGCTTTCCACTAATGTGTAATTACATTGTGAGACTCCATTGTTACCCAGTGTATAATTATATCAAGACTCCATTGTAATGGGATACCTTGAGTGCAAATTAGATTGAAATGTGATTAGATAAATTAGTGGAAGGAAAAAAAGTGAGTTTTGAAGTGCTCAAAGCTGAATTCCAGATGCAGTTTGTGGGAGGAGGTCCCTAAAACCCTGACAGAGAGAAGTGTCCTTTCACTGCCACTGCTCCTGAACTGACTGCTGGTGGACAGGTAGCCTGGCTGATTAGGTCTCCAGTCTGAGCTTTCCTGTCCCACTTCTGTGTGATGCTTTTCTTATATGAAACTTAGTGTGTAACAGAAGTTGATTAAACAGTTCATGTAGCCAAGAAAGCAAGATAGCTTTGAAGATATTCTTGAGTGTTGATCAAAATATTCAGATTTTTTTGTGTTGTTGGTATCCTGAGACTTCCTAGCTTGAAGGATGTGTAAATATTCATGTATGTACATGCTCTGTATTCTTTACATAGCCTTTTCCAGATGTTGCAGTAGACATTCTTAAATTAACTAATTGAAAATTATTCTAATTAATTTTCTTGGTACAAAATAGATTACTTGAGAGACTGTGTGGGTGAGTAATATATTTGTAAAGTATCAACAGTGTCTGCAGAAAACCTACACTATTTGTCAGCCTTCACTGGGACAGAAATTAGAAGGCTATTGTATTGTTACATATAATAATTTGGATCTAGTCCATTGAAAACGTACATCTCTTGAAAACTCCTGTAATCTAAACTCTTCACAGCACTGTAAATACTTAGCATGCAAATGTTAAAATGAAAAAGTATTTTATTTTCTTTTGTAGGACTCTGACCATGTCATGTTTAATTCTTCCATGGGAGCAGTTTTTTCCAAGGGCTTTCAAAAGCTGGTTTATATCCTTGAGATGTTAGGCACTGTGAATATCTTGAAAATATCAGGACTCATTTGATGAACAAACTATAATTGTTAAATTCTTGTGGATCAAATCACAGAGCCTTTATGTTCTTTATTAGTAGAGCTGATAAAGACACAGGAAGCTTAGTGCTTTGTACAAAGTAGGGTATGTCACTCCAAGCAGATTCTGCTAAGACTGATTACTTTTGGCTTTCTGAGAAGTTTGTTCAGCTTACCTGAAAAGGATAAATGTATATATTTGTAGAATATTAAATAGCTTTGAAATTTTTCCAGAATGCAGCTAAAGCTTCAGTTTACTTTTTCTGACTGTAGATTGACTGAGCAAACAATTTAAGCTGTGCTGCACAGAGGTAAAGCATGGCTTCATTTTGAACTGTCTTATTTAGCAAATTTACTGTTTGAGAGGTTGGGACATCTAGAATGATCCTGGGGTTTTTTGTTACCTGCTAATCAGTTATCTAAAGGTTGTGTGGCTTCTCTTCTGGTCTTTCCTTCAAGGTGGTTATTTGAGCCAAAAAAGCTGGGCTGTTGTACTGGTGTTCAAGATCCTTGTGTTTGGGAAGTTCTTCATGTCCATTTCTAGCACAAGTATCATCAGAAATCCAAATCTCATTTTGCTTTTAAAGCTGTTGTGTTAGAAAACATCCATGTGCCACTAACTGAAGCTGAATGACCAACATATGAAGTGCAGCCTACTCTGCTCTCATGTCATTTGTGAGGCTTAGGATAAGGCAGTGAGTGTGCGTGGGTGTGCAAGGGTGTGAGTAGTGTGCAAGAGTGTGAGCAGATGTGCATGAGTCAGTTCAGTGTTGGTGCCATTTCAAGCTCTGCTCAGAACAGCTTTACAAAGACAACAAAGGAGCACTGATGCCTCTAAGTTATCTGCAGCCTGGTGTTCCCTCAGCTTCCACCTTTGCCCATAACAGCGCTGCACAATTAGGAAGCTTGCTGACAGTGATTGCTGTTGGAAATCATACTGACTAACTTCATCTAGGAGTGTTTTTCTGAGGCCTTTATTTGCATATGTAGATTAGGAGAAGCCTCCAGGTAAAGGACATTGTTGATGGAAGTAAGAGCAGGAGGGAAGGCTTGGAGTTCAGTGGGAAGTGATTCCAAGGTGCCTTGCCATAAGGATACTGGAATGGTAGCAATAAGGAAATACCAAGGATTCAATTTCTCAGTGATGCAGGTGGTTCTGACACTCTGGTATGTGATGTAGGAGAGGGTGCCAAAAGGTTTTCAGCAGAAAATGGGAGAATGGACTTTAATATTCTGAGCTTTTTTTTGCTTTTATTGCCAGGTAATGTATACTGGCTATTTGGAGTCAATTGTGAAGGCTGGAAGATTTCAGTCTGCTGAAGTGTGTGTGCATTGTTTTACCAGGAAGCTTCACAGGCTTTTACTTCCTGCTTTTATCACTTGTTTCCAATCTAATGTGAACTGGCCTTTTCATTAATGCTTCCAGAGTAGTTGGTGCCTCTAAATCTGTGACACAGACTGTCCAGAATGGAGCTCCTGGAGAATGGAAGCAATCCATGGAGGGTAAGACTCCTAACTTTGTACTGTCAGCACTCTTGGGAGATAGTGATTGAAAACCTTCCTCCAGCTGTAAGCATGGAGGCAGAAGCTCACATTACCTTTAGGAGAGGGGTGGCATGGAAGCTGCTTTGTTGTCTGGACAAACGACAAACAGCAGGAGTTGTGGGCATTGCCACTGGTAGGGATCTGCTCTGTGTTGTGGCCGTAGGAGCAGCAGTGGGAGGACATCAGCGTTTTGGGCAGCTGCCAGTGACAGACCATCTGGGTGCTGTGCACAGCTCTGAACAAAGCTTGGACCTGCAGCTGGGGATGACAAGAGGGTGCAGATGTTTGAGGCCAGGGCAGAAGAGACAGAGCAGTGCTGCTGTCCAGGAGCAGAGCTGAGCCCGGGTGAGTCACTAACCTGTCAGGTCACTGTGGCTCTTGCAGGAACTGGCTTGTCTCACTCTTGCTTTCTTGTGTTTTGGGGTCCCTGCTGCATCCTTGTCTTAGACTCACTGTCACTACAGTGTGTCATCTGCAGCCTATTCCTTGTCCCCCTCTATTTGGTGCCAGGCTGGGGTTGCTGTGTGGGAAGATGATCTGCTTAGGGCTCAAGGGAATGGAGAGAAGTCCATTCATTCCTTGGGACTGGATTAGGCTGTGCTGTAATTGCTGAAGCTCCCAGTGTTGAGAGCATAATATAAGGGCATCCAACCTAGGTCTGTCAGGCTTAGCACAGCTATTCAATACAACACTGTTTTCTTCTTGCCTTTGGTGCCATTTTAAACTACAGGTGTTTCACTTAGGTGTGATTTATATGTGGTGTATTAATGACTGGATCTGCTTCAGGGAACTGTTTTCTCTTTCTGTGTGAGTGAAATACTATATCAAGAAGCTTGGGGTTTTTAATACTTTAGGAACTACTGAAGACTTCTAAGCTTGTGTGAGCATGCTGAAGCTTGTTTTATTTTGTGTTTCTAGAATATGTTGAATAAATTTTTTATCAAACATATTTTTGAAGTACATTAACGAAGGCCATTCTGTAACTGCAGTTGTAAAACATGGTAGCACTGCTTCTGGTGGGTAAGACTTCTTCAAAATTGCAGAATTTCCATTAGGATAAGATCTGTTCTGCTACCTAGAGTTGTATTTTGACTGTTGGCTTAATTTATGACACTGAATTTTTCAAAATACAGCACTCTGTCTGACTGAAGCTAATTGGTAGGTTCAGTTATATTTTCTGTAGTCTATAATATGGGGTTACTTTTGTGTCTGGACTGGATTTTTATAGAAAATGTTTAAGTACTTATATACTTCTGGTTTATGGGTGGAAGTCAGTAAATTATTCTACTTGGTAAAGATTATCAGGTGATAATTGATATAGGGTAATGCTGCTCTTGAGTAATGCTACTCTGATGCCTGTTATAAAAGATGGGAGGCTGTGCTATTCTCCAGAAACGTGTACGAAGTCCATGCTGGAAACTGCCTACATCAGGATAGTCTGCATCTGACTTCTAAGATGATAATGCTCTTTTAGGCATATATTCTCTGTATTTAGAGAGAGATTCTCTTATTATTACTTATATAGAGATTAAAGCCGTTATTTTAAGACCACAGTTCAGCGTCAGATTTAATCAGTTGCTGCTGGAAGGGACAGTGCTGCTTCCTTCTCTGTTTGCCCAGTGGGTGCTGGGGATTTGTGGCTGCCCTGGGGAGCAGCATCTCCCTGTCCCTCTGCTGGGACAGCACTGGCTGGGCTGGCTCTGCTTGTCCCTCACAGCTGTTTGCTGGGGGCTTGTGCAGCTGGGTCACAAGGTAGGCAAGGGGTGGTTGGGTGAAACCAAGCAGCATGGGGCTGTGGCCCTCAGTGGTGCTCCCAAGGGAGAATTCAACCTCTTGCTCCCGTGCATTTCACCAGCACTCTGCTTTTCAGAGTGTTTTGTTAGCTTTGATTCTGTGTTTTGTTAGCTTTGATTCAGGTTGTCTGCTATGTTACCACTGTGGGTCAGGCTCAGTCCCAGCATCTGCTGTGTGATTTCTGAGACTTATTTAAAGCCAACTTGCCTGCTGTAGGAGTGATGTTTGCTGAGGTCTGGCCTCTGACCTGACAGGTGTTTCTCACATTCCCTGGATGCTCACGTTTACCCCTGAGGATGTGTGGGCTTGTTCATTCAGTGGCTTCCTAGGCTGTGCCCTGCACACTTTGTCACCCCTTGGCATGCCTTGTGTCACTCATCTGCTGCTGTTTCTGAAGAGCTGGCTGTAACTGATACAAGTAACCTACATAAGCAGTGTGCACTATCAACCATTAATAATCTAGAGCTTCCTGACAGATGAATTACAGGTGTAAAAATAGGTTTCACAGGGTATCCACCACCTGAGTTGCATTCAGTGGCATATGACAATGCATGTAGTGTGTTTGCTTTATGGAGTTGGAAGTAGAAGTAGTTTAACTTCTCAGGAATGCTCAACAATTTTACATGGGTCTCAACCACACCTCTTTTAAATTGTCTTCCTGTATTCAGGCTGAAGATGGTTAGAACAAATGTACTGGTTTATATAGGAAATGAATCCTTATTCATTAATAAATGTACTACTTTTGACAATTCTGAAAGAATGATGGCAAAATATAACAGCAGCTACAAGTGCAAAACAGAGACCTCAGGACCTTGCACACTAGTGAGAAATTCAGCTCCTGACAGAGGCATGCAAGTTTGTGCTAGTGATCAGATTTGTCCTTTCTGTGACAGAGGTATAAGCAGAGGTGTGAATTTCTGATATTTGTATGCTGGGAATGTAGAATCAGCACCGAGGAAGATAGAAGCTCTATTGCTAAAGATGAAAGTTAACTGAAATTTTTCTGAGTATGAAAAATTCTATTTCAACATGGAATTTTTTTGATCCCTTCATACTGTTGTGTAATGTATTGGTCTCATTAGAGAAGCCTGTGTAGTGTCCACAGGTTGGTAAAACAAGGACTGAGACTTAAGCACCCATCCCAATTGCAGTAACCACACTACACATCACACAGGACTTCACAAATAATGGAGTCATGATGGTAGCAGGGCAGCTCAGGTGATGTAGCACTTTTTGAGTGCTAGTTTTGTGATGGAGGATGGATAAAACCCATCCCATTCACTCAGCAGACTTCTTTAAAAGAGGAGAAACTAAAGTTTGTTTGAAACAAGAGGATGTCCTGAGGTGCAACAACATCAAGAGTTAAGAACCACTTTATTCTGCCAGCTGCTGTAGTGGGAGGGAGTGGGCAAGTTAGCTGCTATTAAACAATTCTGTTTGATGCTGTCTCAGTTGTAGCATGTTTAAAGTATTGCAAAGCATACACTGAATTTATAATTCATGCTTACAAATACTGTGTGCTATTTCCTTCCACTAAATGTCTAAGTCTGCTTAAGCAAAATAAGATTTTAGACAGGCTCTTAAATTAGGAGAGCTTGTGTCTACTCTCTGAAGTCAAAATTTTATTTGTCATGGTGCAGAGCACTTGAAGGGGAGAGGATGATTTGCAGAAGCTTTTATTTTCTGTTATATATTAGCTGCCACTGTGACCTTATCTAAAAATCTGCTTCTGTATTTTTAAAGTATTGACTACGAAAAAGAAATTTATTCTTTGGGCTATGAATTAATAGCAAATTGCTTTAAAGAAATACCCAGTGCATACAGCTACTAAGTTTTTATCATTCAGTTATGTTTATAAAGGTAAAATATATAAAAGACCGAAAATCTGAAGTGTGGCTCTTTTCAGGAGTATTGCCTAGTTTATATTTTGCAATGTTTGCTAATAAATAAATGTCAACAAATAGAAATGTCACAACTTTTTCACTGCCCCTTCAAGTGGAGGTATGATTTCACAAGCCAGAATATAGTCTGTAGTCTTTCATTTTGGTTAAAGGCTGTGAGATACCATACTCCTGAGACATAAAAAAAAAAAAGAACTAGGAGTTTGTTTATCAGCTGTATTAGATCTTAGAAATGGAAGTCATTAAGATTTTGGCCTCTTCTGTACAAATTAATGTGATTACGTCTTGCTTATAAATAATTTGAGCTGTTTCTCTCTCCCTTAAAAGGTGGCTTTAATGAGTCACAGCTTCCATTTTAGTAAATTGTTCATGGGATAGGCAGGCTCAGGAACAACTGGGTTAAACCAAGAGATTATTTGAAAAATCTAGGGCATGTGCTCTCTGTTCACTTGATTAGTTTTCATAATTCATCCTTGTTTCCACAGCAAAGAGCAGCCTAATGCATGCAAACAGGAAGCACTTTTCTTGCTTTTGTGCTCCTTCATCTCTGTAATTTTACCAGAGAAAGTAAGTGAAATGGGGAAACAGATTGTGCATGAATGTTTGGAACAAATCTTGGTTCATTTTGTGAAAATCCATGGGATCAGAGAGCCAGGTGCTATTTGGGGATGTCTGTCTGTGACTCTGCTTCAGTTCTTTTCTGTTTGACTACAGGTGCATGAAGAGCAGAGGAGATATTTCCGCTTGTCAGAGATGATGTGGAGAGACTCTTTGTGAGTAACTGATGTGTGTTTTCTAAAAAGCCCAAAATGCTAATGTGGGAATTATTTCTTTTTTTTTTTTTTTTAATTCTCCAACTTAGAATAACTGTGCCATTTGTCTAAAAGTTTCCTTTGGGTCTGGGAAGCTGTGAGTGTAGAGCCCTTCAAGGGAGCCACAGACAAAGCTCATTGTTGAAGGAAAGAGCTGGAGGACAGAGCCATGTATGGTTTCATAAGGGATTAACCACAATGCTTCACTTGTCTGAAGTGATCAATCTACCAAAGGCTTTTACTGTTGGCTGCTGGAAGTGTTCTAGGCTGCAGTAAAACCCCTGACATGGTGGGCATGGGGAACCTATAGCAGGGTTAACTTGTTTCTTACAGAAGCTTATTCTGCATGTCAGGTTCTTGACATTTTATTGTCCTTGTCCAGTTTTGGGTTGCATGTCTGCTATATCTGCTGTAAAGATGATGGGAACAATAGCAGTCATTAGAAGCTTTCCTGAAAGTTTTCTGTTCTTTTCTGCTGGAATAAACAGCAATATTCTGGGATCAAGCAGCTAAACCACACTGCTAAAGTATTACAGGAAAGAAAGAACCTCCGTGATGGAGTATAACTGTACCTAAATAAGTGCTTAAAGGATTTGCTTTTGTGGAGACAAGGTCGTTTTTAGAGAGCACAATTAGGTGATGCAATGTCTTATTTTTCAGATGGATTCCATAAAAATGCTGTGCTTTTAGTGCTATAGGCTCCTCAGCCAGCATTCCTTTGGAGTAATTAGTCCCAGTGTTTCCTTTTTTTTGCCAGATTTCCAGTAACAGTTGTGAATTAAAGCAGCATGTTATTTTAGGATTTTCCGTGGTAGTCTTTGTGCTTCTTTTTTTTGTGTGTGTAAGTATAATATGAGTAATGTGTTCTTGAGTGCTTTCTTTTAAACCATAAACTTTGATACTCTGGAGCTGCTGCTTTGTTATAATGATAATTATCTAGGAGAATAGTGCCTTTGTGGACAACTTCAGTGCTTTTCTTGGCAAGGAAGAGCTCAAGTTAGAAGAACTGCTCTTACCTCAGGCTCCTTGATTTCTAAGTTTTCCTATGTTTATATCATTAAAGCTACACAGTGAATTTTTTTCTTTGTTCTTTTCTTGAAGAAAAATCCTTTTATTACAACAGACTTGTAATTGCTTGAACTCCTAGGTAGGAACCAGTTTGGGTTCCTACACATGACTTGCCTTTCTTGTTACCTGGATCTAAGATAAAGGTTAAATGATTTTTAGACTTCCCTCTTCCTGGAGACTTTTGGATATTTTCTTAGATATGGTTTTGTGATTTGTTAAGTAACTAATTAAAAAAAGTCACTATTGCTTAATGTCCTCATTCTGGTTTGGCATCTGCAAATAGTGCCTGATTTGAAAGCCTGTCTTGCTTTCACTCAAGAGAAAATCAGCTTAAAGATAAAGTTGGCTTGTACTCCTCTTTCCCTTGGCTTCTCCCAGGCTCTGCTTGCTGGTTCAGGAAGGCTGTGTGAGGATTTTTTTGTAACAATATCCTGGCCAGATGCTGGATTCTTTATGAAGCAGCAGGAGAAATCCTTGTCCTGATCCAGCTGACTTACCCAGGAGATAGTGTTGATTTGATTTACTCTGTTGAGATCTCTTGTGGACAAAGTCTGTGAAGTTTTAGCTGCAGTTGGCTGAGTAGCAATGATAATATGCAATATTCTTCGTTACTTCATTATTTTTAAAAATAATGATCTCTTTAATATTATCTGTTTAATAAAATTGGGACTGTTCCAAGTATCAGTCTTTATACCTTCAAGTATTCTTATGGTGATGCTACAGTAATTTGATAATACATAAATTTTTCCTGGGGCTTATTTACAGATTTGACTATATTTTCAGAAAAGAGTTTCTGTAAAATAGGCAGCAGTTATTTTGTAGGGCTAGCATTTAATTTGTACAGATGGTTGCTTTAAGGACCTTTTAGTTGCACAGCAGTCAGCTTTTCATGGTCTTCAGCACTGGGCTGGGTCAGGCTGTGCTCTGATGCTTGAGTGGATGAGGCTCACAGCCAATGGCACCACCATGAAGAGTGTTTTGGGATTTCCCTGCATTAATATTCCTCTGTGTCAGCATTAGTAGCTGCAGTAACAGGTAATATCTTTGTGGACAGTTCCTTTAGGTCTTATGGCATTATTGCAAGGGTGAATCTGTGTAAAATATAATGGGATAAGTTGAGAATTTAATTTAATTTTTGGTGCAGGAGGGAGCTGAAGGAACTGGTTCCTTTGCCAGTTCTGCATGATCATAACCTCGGCTTTAACCTTTATGCTGTAATATCTTGAGAAGTATTGTGGATTATATAGAGGAAATTGTTTTTTTCCTGTTGCCATTGTTCTTTTTGTGGTTATTACTGTGTACCTGATGTAAGGAATTTCTGGTGAAAAATTGAAAAAAATTTCACCTTTGGAATACTCAGAGGTTTTAAAGGGCTTGAAATATACACTGCACCTTAGTCCATTAAGTTAAAATGTAACTTAACTAATGAAGAACAAATGTCCAATAAAAGCTTTTCATTTTCTATGTAATATTGATTTGTAAATTAATAAACTTCAGAAATATCAATTTTTGAGTGGGAATTCTTAAGTGGATCATATTTAACATGGAGTTCAACCAAAATGCAGAGATGCACGGCATTCCCAATGCTGATTATTTCTGGACAGGCTGAATGAGGGTGCCTTGTTCTGCTCAACTCCTGCCCATGTCTGAGTGAGTGTGATTTGTGCAACAGTAGAAGGTGCCTGGGCTGTGCCCTTGGTAGTCAGCAGGGACTGTATGTGACAAGCTGGGCACTGAAGGGACATGCTGTATCCAAGCTATTCAGTTTCCTCATGAATGGGTTGATTAATGTGTACTGTTGGCCTTTCCTCCCTGTAACCACATAAAGCTTTATGCTCTTAAAATAATTGACAGTCAGCAGCTGGTTTCATAGCAGGATTTTTTTTTACTTGGTAGTGAGGAAAAGTGTGATCCAAATGTCATGGTCCTGTTGTCTTTGTAGAGATAATCCACAACCAAATCCACTTTGCTGGATTTCTTCTGTACAGTTTTTTTCTTACATGCAATGCTTATCTAATCAACCTTTTGTCAGCAGAGTTTATTTCATCACTGGGGGTTTATTAAGTGTAGGTGATGATGAATGAGCTTTAATAAGTTGTAGCCACAGGTGACTTATATCAGGGAAATGCTTTATGAGGGTTGGAAAGTGCAGATGAAAGTCCTTTACAGAATACTGAAGAGATGGGAAATCTCTAAGTTCACATTTTAAGAGCACTAATAAATTGATTAGATGCTTTTGGGCCAGCTAATAATAATTTGATTAATTTCACCATAGATAATGTGAGTTTAAATTTGGTTCATTATGCAAATCCAGGCATGAAAAAGTTGATCATCTGATTTAAAATTCAGAAGAATATTTCATTTAAGGCACTATTTTAATACACGTACCTCAGCATTGTAAAAATTCTGGTTTTTGCTGCTTTCTGTTCAGTGCAGTGGTTTAAGCCTGTTCTTGCAGGGAGCCCTGACTGAGCTCATGTGCTGCCTGTAGAAATGGGGGTTTCTGTGCCTGCCCCATTTGAGGGGAGATGTTTTGGGAAAAGCTTCTGTCCCTGCTCTGATGCTGCAGCAGGCTGAGCTGTTCCCTTAGACACAGGGCAGAGGGTGGAAGCAGTGTCATCTTCTAGGCCATGGAAATGGACAGGAAAGCTCATTTGGAGCAGATAATCTTTAGAAGTGATGTACAAAGAGAGGAGGGGTCTCAGATGACTTGTGGCAGACATGAGATAGTGGATTAAAATTTCTGTAAAATGTGTTCCAGCTATGCTTTGTCCTAAATCTTTCTGTAAAATGCAACCCTGTTTGTGCTGAAATTTTACAATGACTCTGGTATTGTCAGACTTGTCCCTCTTGGAGCTCAATGTAGGAATTAGCCCCTATCTGCCAAGACAGGGATTGACTTGAGAGCCAAGATGCCAGTGTACTTAGGCAGTGAAATAATCCTGTGTATCCTGGGAGCACAGAAGCACAGTTGTGTTCCTGCAAATGTTATGCAGGGATTGAAATTGCTCAATGGTTTTGAGATTATAGATTAGATTTCATTAAGGCTGTAGAAGGGTTTTCCTTTCTCAGAGTAACAGCACAAGAGGTTTATTTTGCTGCTGTACAATATCTTATTAAAGGTTGCACTGGCTGTGCAGTAAAGCAGTTTGTATTCTGATTTGGTGTCCTTCTGAGCTGTTTTGGGAAGTGTTTTAGGATGGTGAGGGCAAAGCAATAGATCTTTTGGAGCTTTACTCTCTGCACATTGGTGATGTGTCCTTTGCTGAGTTGCCTCCTGCTTGCCAGGGTGTATTTTTCACAAGCCAGGTGTTTATGTTGCTTTAGCAGTGTTCTGGGTGCTGTACAAGCTAATTTTGCAGTAGAATGGTTTACATAAAACAAGAATTACTTGCACTGATTTTAAATATGGTTTTATATTATGGAGTTCACTGTAGTGAATCCTGTTCCATTAGTCTCACTTCCTTTTTAGTGTATGTGGCTTACCTGAAATTCACTGCTTGTAAATGGCATTTCAGGAAGTCTGAACTGATCCAACACATGCTGACTTTGCCTACAGCTGAATTTTGATGAACTCTTCAGTGCAATATGAAGTGTGTTGGGATTTTTATTAACAAAGCTTCCTTAAAATTTAGTCTTTGGACAACTTATTAAAAATTGCTTTTGCTTCAAGGAGCCAAAATGAATAGTTTTGTTGATATTTTTTTCCTTTTTGTAATAAAGAACAGTGTCATAGTATTTTCAGTTAAAGAGAAAAATCCATGGAGAATATTTTTTGAAATGTTGTCTGATGCCCTCTTTAATCCTTGCTCCTAAGCAGCCCTGACTCAACAGATGTTGCATGTGGGTGTTTGCAGCTGGATCAGAATATCCTCTGATGGGAAGGCTGAGTCTCTGCTGTTGCTGTGCTAGCAGAGTGCTCTGCGGTCAGCTTGCACCCCTCTTCATGGTTAGTTTTGGTGGCTTTTGATCAGATATTACCAAGTTTTTGGGGTTGCAAGATGCAAATTGTTACCTTAACAATTGCTGCTCAATTGCACTTGTAAAGCTGTGCCTGTGCTGTCCCAAACTGGAGCTCCCAATTCTTGCTGGAAGAGCTTGTGGGTTGTCTGGGATCTGTGCAAAATCTATTCCAGTGCCTAAGAAGTGATAGCTGCCATATATCATCACTCTGCTGAGTGCCATTGCCAGCTTGGTGTTTTGAAGGAGAAATTATTGTTGCTTCTTCTTTTCTGGGACCTTTGTGTGTTAGGGGTCCCATGGAAGAGGGCACACAAGTGTTTGCTGGCTGCATTGCCAAAGGTTGATCTAATTGAGAGGGAAAATTGCTGCAAAAGCAGCAAAGCTGAGCCCTGTAGGGCATCAGAAAGCAGCTTTTCATACTGGATGTAGTGAGAGAAGCAGGAGTTTTGGATGGATGTGCTGTAGTAAATTAATGTGGCTGAAGAGACAAGGCAGGAAGACACTTGAGTAGTTTCAAAGATTAGGAAATATAGGGCTTGTCAGAAGCCAGAACAATTTAATTTTGTGAAAGATGGATTTTGGCTGACTAGATAACAAGGCAGAAAAGGCTGCATCTTGAAGATATTGTAGAAGAAGTTTTGAAAAATGGTTGTCTATTTGCCAGTAACTCTTTATACCTGCAGCATACACTTCTAGAAGATGTCTTCTCCTAATTGATGACATAAATTGGCAAAAATAATTTAGCAATATAACTGCATTTATTTAAGGCCCTTGCTGTTCTGAATGAGAAACAGCACCCTTCATATTTCCTATGTCTTCACTTTCATGCCAAGGGACAGGATCCTGCAAACAAAACACTCTTTCTTTAGTGCTCCCAGCACACAAATTACCAGTCAGGCAAAACTGCACGTCCCCAGTGATGTACTGCTGCAGGCAAGATAAAAGGCATAAATAAAGATCTGCCCAAAACTCGAGGTAGCATGTGGGCAGAAGAGAAGAAATGAGAAGATTATTTTGATATAAATACTGTCACTTTCACCCAAGGCTTTATAATATTAAAATGTCTGAAAACCTGGTTCAGCTTTTGAATTTCAATTGTTGATGTTTTGTTGGCAAAGAGAAAAATGAGTAAAGTTCAGTAGGTTTTTTCCCCTTTTTTGTAATACAGAATATTTTCAATGTCTGGAATGCTTTGTGGTGACAAAAATGACTTAATATTGATTTTAATTGGATAATAATTCGGTTCTTAACATGTTTTCAAGAGAGATTTTTGATGGAAAAATTAGACAAGTGTATCCTTGTGAAGGGAACAATTCCCATCTTTACATTTTAGATATTGGAAAGTTGTGATTTGCTGTGATTCTATGTTTTAGAATTTCTCCTCTGTTTTGTGGCTTTCTTTGAGGCTTTTTTGAAACCACAAGTCTTAATTTCTTATAGTAAACAGGAGCTGGACTCCACAGATCTTCAGCAGTCATTTAATGCAGAGTTGCTTGCCTTAACCCAACAGAAATTCCAGCAACCTTATTTCAGTGTCTTTTCTAGAAATGAAATCTTCACTTAAAACATAATAGTTCCTTTATAATATGAACATAGAAGCTATAGCATTGTTTCTATTATCTTGTGCTGTACTTTGCACACCCATAATGGTAGTTTGGCTGATGTGGTTAATTTATGCTGGGATAAATGGGTTCAATCTTTCAAAGAAACAAGACAAATAAATATTTTTGTAGTGCAGTATGTTTCTGTATGCAATTTTTGAGCTGCATGCTCAAATATAAACAACTTTATTAGTTTTCATGCATTTTGCAATTGAATAGGAACCTCATACTTACATGGAAAAGGTAAGATTAGGGGTCATAAGTTTATGATGAAATGTGCTGCTGGCACAACAGTTTCTGACACTACTTTGTAAAGGATCTTTACATCCTGACATCCTGTCAGGAATGATACTTTTGATTTAGTGTTTATCTGAGAAAGTGACAGGGATCCATCATGTGCCTTTCCTCACCACTGTATGAAATGTAACAGCCTGGCTATGAGTGTTTCAGTATGTTGGTAGGATTTATTTTCCTTTAAAGGTGATTGAAACTATTGCTGCAGCGAGAGGCATCATTCATGACTAGGATTTTCTGTTAATGCCATTTAAGACTTCCACTTTTTTTCCTTTGGATTGCTAATGGCATTTTAAACCTTTCATTTAACTACATTAATAAAACTGTTTTGAGCATTCATCTTAAGAATAAATGCTCAATTATTTCTGTTCCAAGGCACGTATTGACATCAAGCAACCTTCTTTTAGCAAGTTTGGAGGGAAGAAATCTTAATAGATTCTGTAGTTTCATTGACTGATTTAGTGTACTTTTGTCTCAGTCTAAATAGATAATTCATAGGACAAGAGTTGAAATTACTGAAGTTATGTTTTGGCAGCAGCTGAATCAGGCTTGAAGAATGACCAAACTCATTGGTATGCTGCTCGCTGCTTCCGGGGGGATTTTCCTTATAGATTTGATCTTGGATTAGAACCAATATATTTTCTGCCTTTTTTTTTCCCCCAAAACAGGCACACAAGTGCCTTTTGTCTGCTGGATGCATTTATGGTGATTTGAGCATATTCAGTCTCAAGTTTCACTTTTCAGACTTGCACTCTGAGTGCACACAACCTCTTAGCAGTGTTTTGGTCAGTCACGTTTCTGCTTAGTGTGGAAAATGGCTCTTTAATGAATAATTCTGTGAAACTCTGAAGAAAAAAAGTTATAAAAGCTTTCCTTAGACCAGAGTTCTTATGTATGTGTTCTCTCCATCTCTGAAAACTTCCAGTCTCTAGTAATCCCAACCAGTACCTACTCAGTCCTATTTCCTTCAAGTTACTCTTTTGTACTTCATTTTATTTAGCAGATGAACACATCTCTGTGTTCATAGCAGTGATGTTTTAAGTGCTTTCAGTCCTCACTAGGTTCATGATTTTGTCCTTTGTTCCCAGGCACGTGCACTTGAATGCTTTAAAATTCCATTGCCATTCAAAATGTGAATGTTGGCATTGTGATGTGAAGCCTTTTTTAATATATTAATGTCAGAATTAAAATTAGAAGATAAAGAACTAGAAAAAAATTCAGTGAATATTTTTTTAAGGCAATGACAAACTTCTTACCATATTTATTGGGCACTGGTTTTTGTTACATCTGGTCTCAGTATGGTGTGTGTGACAGTGTTTATGCTTGTTAAGGGGTAAAGGTATCTTAATCTCAGTGGAAGAATCAACCTCTTCAGTAAAAAGTTTTTCTCCTGTAAATGCTCTTAGCTCTCCAAATAATCTTTATTTTCAACCAACCACTAAAATGACCTAGGAATTGGTAGGGTGAATACTTGCAGCTTTAATGTTAACTTGCATTAAAAGAAAGTATCTGTAATTGTTTTCAAGATTGGCTAGGTAAAAGTAATGTTTTCTTTGTGATGGAATATTTGATAAAAACACCCAAGTTCCTCTTCTGTGACTAGAAATTAACATCCAGGCTTAATGAATTTATTGAAACATGACACAAGTGTATTCCTGTTTTTTCTTTTCTTCGTGAAGAAAGAACAGTGGTTCAAAGCAGAAACCTTCTCTTTCATATTTAGAAGCTGGGTTTTGGTTTGGGTATGTTTCTGTGTTAAATGCAGTTCAGTTTCCTCTAGACATGTCTGTGGGTCCTGCCATCTGTCCAAGGGCAGCTTTAGTGTGTGGTTTGTGAGCCTGTGCCTTTTGCACAGGAACTGTTTGCAACTTGAACTTCATGTGGGAGGCAGAGAGGTGTGGATCTAAAATAGTTCATATTTCATTCAAAGGAGGTCAGCTGCTGCTTTTACTGGGACAGGTGAGCTTGCAAACTGCCCTGGCTGCTTGGAAGGTCTGGCTGGCTTGTAGGATGTTCAGCATACTGTAAGCAGGTTTTTTCTGGAAAGCTGACTTTGGAAAGTTCTCCATCTGATGACACCTGTTAGCAATGTAGTGTAATCTCATCCTGATTGTCACTTTCCCTTTTGTTTCCTCTCTCTGTCTTCTGTCACTTGGGTGGGTGGGTGTCTGCTGGTTATAGTTGTTCTCCTGATGAGTGGTGGTTGCAGGTTATGAATAATTGTTTCCCTGCTCTGTTTGCTGTTTATTTGAATGCATCAAGTTAAAAAGAAGGGCTTTAACCAAAGCAACTTTGTGCTTATGATAAGGTGCTTTAAAGTCCTAAATTTAAAATAATCTACTCCCATAGTGTGTATGGCATTGTCCCTTTGAGAGAGAGTATGGTATTTGTTTGTCTGCATGTAATTTATTGATTGTGACTCATATTTAAACTGTATGTATCACTTTTGGGTACAGACTGGCATAGTTCTTAAATTGATAATGTGCAAAACATTCAAAAGTTACTCCTGTTGTTTCAAAAATTAGTCTTTCCACTCTTTTTTATGCTAGAGGTGTTCTGCCTGTGTATATTCCTGTGTGCAGCTTGGTAATACATTTCCCATTATTCCATTGTCATTGGACATCTGGGATGTCTCTGATTCAGGTTGCAGTTCACTTGGATGCAAAATCAGTCATATCTTGGAAAATAATCACACAGTGGCGGAGACTCTGCTGGAAAAAGAGTCTTGCTTGTGCTCATTGTCTAGGGAGATCAGTTTTGCATCTGAAACTGATCTGTTTTAATGAGCTGCACCTTAAGCTTGCTAATGTTGTTAAGGACATCTTGTAATAACGAGAAGTGTTGGGTTAGATTTGCATTCATGTCCAGTCCTGGAGAATGAAAGTTGAAGCAACTACTAAGTTTTCATGTGATCATCAGAGATATATTATACAGGTATCCTGCAGGACCGGTGAAGGCTGTTCAGGGAAACAGCTCAGTTTTTAAAACAGTGTGTTCTACAGCCTGGTGATTTCCATCCCATAAATAAACACTCTGAAATCCAGACATCAGTATGATTCCTGCAGATAATGGCAAATTTAATAATGGAACATAACAGTGCACTGTTTAAATGTCCATGTCTGTCTCAGAAAACCTCCAGCTATAACTACTGCTCTTCTGCCTTGTCACAATATTCTGTGTATATTTATGCCTGACCTTCCTATGGCATTGCTGAAACTTGAGCATCTTGCTAATCTCCTTCCATTTTCCCAAGCTATGTTTTCACATCCAGCTCCATCATGTTGGATTCCAAACATTTCCAGCATGCAGCCACCCTGTTCCAAATTCCTGAATTCTGCTTTCATTCTTCTGCTCCAGCTCACCTGTTACAGGGTGGCTGAATCTAAGCTGACAGCCAGGTAGGTGGAGGTGGATCAGCCAAGGATCCAGGAGGGAACTTAATTTAAGGAGAATGTGTTAAATCTCATTTTGCTTCTGTTGTCCCAAAGAGCACAGAGGTCATGTATCAACAAGTCAGGAAGTCCCTGGAAGCCCAGCTGGACAAGGAGCAAAGCCGTGTTTGCTGTTGCTGAAAGTGATGTGCCTGGAGTGAGTCAGAGCAATGTGGGAGTGCAGCAGAACACCAGAGCTGCAGCAGAGGAGTTTGCAGGCTTTGTCAAGCTGCTCTCTCCTGGCTGGAGCAGCATCTTTGCCTTTGTCTGGGTTCCTCTGTGCTCCCACAGCCAGGTTTTCTCCTCTCTTGTTCTGTCTCCCGGTAATTAGAGCACCAATGTGACTCTGCTCAGTTCTGTTTTCAGATAATTAGAGCTTGGCCCATCCAGCAAAGTACAAGTTGTCTGTGTTGGGCTTTGCTCAGGGCCCTGGCCAGGACATCCCTGGTCTGTCATTGGCAGCAGGAAATCCTTTTCATTGCTGCTCTGCACTGGGGTGTGGCAGAGGCTTGGGCTATGAGCAGTAATTGTGTGATGCTGCTGGCTGGCTGTGCAGTGGGAGCAGCCATCCCTCTGCTGTTCATGCTGCAGGAGTAATGAGCAGCCCTGGAGAACAGCAATGGCCTTGTTCTCCAGCCAGTGAACTGGGTTAGACACTGATGCAGAACTTGGGAGCAGGGTAAATGAACTGAATCACATTCCTGGGATTTGCTGTGAAAAAGAATTTGTACATTCAACAGCAGAAAGCTAAGGCTCAATAATTTTAGTTAATTTTAGTTTTGCCCTTTGGATTTTGTAGACTTTCATCAGATTAGAGCCCTGAAGTAAAAGCTTAGTCACACTGGGTCTTGTGACTTGTTCTAGGGTGTTGATAAAAGACAATTATAAATAGGCTGCTTATCTACAAATCCTGTATTTAGTTATTTACACAAAGGTGCCTGATAGAATGACTGAAAATCTTCTTAACTATTTATTGAATGTAATTATTTAAAATACTTGGTAGTCTTCAAATAGGCCTTTTCCTTTAAATAAATCAGTCTTTGATTTATCGGCACATCCCCTTTCCCACTGCAAAAAAAACGTCCTTGAATGGACATTTATTTCAAGATCCAGCAAAACTTTGTCATGTTTTAGAAACTTCTCCCCAGCAGCTGCTTTTTGGACAGCAAGGTGTCAGTAGTTTGCTTATGTTTCTACTTTGGTGAAAGACTCAAACAGAAGAAGGTATGTTTGTGCATGTTGTTGCTTGATTCGGGATATGAGCCAGAACACAAGTTCACAGAAATCTGATGAGAAGCACTAAAGAAAGAACAGTCTTCTGTAGCAGTGTTTATGTAAAACTCCTGGGTTCATAGTTGCTGTAACTCTTGGTTTCCCTGCAGAGGTTTATTATTCACTGAACAGTTTTGATTTCAGTGTTTACAGAAACTCTTGTGGCAAATGTTCATCTTATCTTAAGCTACCAACTGCATTTTGCTTTGAGTTCAGTACTGACCCTACTGAATAAATATCTGGTTTACTGCCCTCCCTTCCTGCCTTCCTCCCTTCCTAATCTGACCACTGTATCCTGTGCTTTTGCAGTAATGTGTGTTTGTCTCAGCAGAGATTTCTCACGTGTCCCCAGAATTAATCTTTTCTTCTTTTCATGTTTTCAGTATAGGCTGTTCAAAGGCCTCTGAAGCTTCAGCTCTCAAGGATTTTACTGTCATGAAAGTACTGAGCTCCTTTGAGATTGCCTTTGGATCTCTAGACACCAATGCTGCTTTCAGTATAGGGTTTGAAATTTAGAATCAGTGTTCCAAAAGAGTGAAGAAATGCTTTAGGAAATTGCAGGAATCTACTCAGTTCCAGTTCTAAATATCTGTAGATACATAGGGAGGCAGGAGAAGCTCAGACATGACTGATGTTAATGCATTGGTTTTTAAAAAAAGTATTTTAACAGTTAGTTATGTGGGATTATGGCATTGCATTTTCCTGGCAACAGTTTGTGCAATATGCAGCAAGACTTTGTTCAGGGGGTTGCAGTCACATCCTGCCTGGTCTGAGTTTCTCTCATGATTCTCCTGAAGTATTATTGGGCAACTTTGCTGTTATATTAGTTATCTCAGAGGTTCTTGTAAAATCTTTCAGGCAAGTAAGATATTATTTGCAGCATGATTTATGGTGTTGCTTATGATGAAAATAATGTTTTGTATTTCTCATGGTGTTGTATACCCTCCTGTGTATTATCATTCTGTCTTGTGTGGGCAAAATTGTAATTTCAGCATCTCCAGAAAATGAAAATGCCAAACTTCAGAAGGAGTAAAATATCCTGCACTAGGAAGAACATGTCAAAGCAAAGCTTTGATTAATGTAAGTTTTGCTTTGTTTAGAGATCCAGAAAATGATTATACCATGGGACACATACTGCAGAGAGCTGAGTAAACATGGCTGAAAGAATATGCAGAGGTTTGCACAGGTTTGTCAGCATGCAAATAGATGTCCTTGTGTTTCAGCTGTATTACCTTGTTTCTGCTGTTGGTACATTAGTGACTGAGCATGGTCTTGGGTTTGGTTCCTACACCAAACTTCCAAATTCTCTTTTAAATTCATATAGTTCCATTTTGTAGTTCCAAGTTACAGCAGAAAATTACACTCAGAAATACCTACTTTCTGTGTCAAAGATTGTTTTAGATTGGAGAATCACTAAATGTTTGTCTTGGGAGGGATTGTGAGGTAGCAGGTGACACACTTTGGAGTCAGTTATTCACTTAATTTGTTAATGTTATTTCATACCTAATTCTATGCCTTCATTCTTCCTTCACTGAAGCTTTTTCTGCTTCAGAACCTGTTGGTGGGAATTTGACATCTAGAAACAGTTTTGTATTGAAGGCATAGATTAGAAATGATAAAAAATTTATTGAAGTCACAGCTTAAACTCATCTTCCCTTGTGTTTTTTACCAGTACAGAGTTAATTACATAGATCCAGGTATAATACAAGAGGAAGGGGATTTACAGTTGTTTTTACATAGCCATGTGTGTGTCCCACTGCAGTTTTGGGGATGCTTTGGTAGTGGGAGGTAAGGTGGAGAAGTGGGTGCTGGAGTCACCTATGGGGGACTGGGTACAACCACTTCTGTTTTGAACTGTTTTTCTCACTTTGCCTCAGTGAATCTGTGTTGTAATAAACAGTTATTGAAGAGCTGCTGCTGGTGGGATAGCTGCAGTATGTTTCTTGAAGACATTTCCTCTGTTTCATTTTTTTTCCCTACCAAACATCTGCTAGTTTCATGTAAAGCTTTCTCTTTATTGTGCTGGAGAGCAGCTGAATCAGGACCCCACGTTTCCCATGCTTTGTGTGACACTATATACTCTGAATGTATTTCTTCTTTCCTCTCTGCTTTCCATGCTGTTAAGTCAAATCTGAAAGTCAATTCTTGTACAGAAGTCATTCCACAGGTTTTCTCATCCTTTTTACTCTCTGCCTTTCCCAGTTCTTTGCTGCAGCTGGTAAGATGGGACAAAGAGCAGAATAGCTCATGTCTCAGACCAGGTAAAATGTGGGAAGGGTGCTGTGTTTGTCAGCAGGTGTCACAGAATATCCTCAGTTGGAAATGACCACTAAGGACCATCAAATCCATCTCCTGGGTAGTACAGCCTTAGGACTTCAAGGCTGGGTACAAACTAGTCCAATCTACCTAGTCCTAGCTATGATGTTGCACAGCTCAACCAAAGCATAAAAAAGTAGTATTTTTCATTGTTTTCATAGATAAAGTGAGTTTTCTGTTTGTACTGGGTTTTTTTTTCCATTTAAAATGGGAATGTATTAAAATATTTGGTGTGTAGTTCTTATGAATTCCAGAAGGTGGCACGACTGGTTTTCCTAAAAGCATTCTGATTGCAAGAAAAGCACACAGTGCAACTGCACTGATTTTAAAGCTATTGGTGGAATTTTGATCTAAGGATGGCTGCATCAGCTTAGATCTTAGCATTTAAAAGATTTATTTAAAGGTATACCCCTCTGCTTTTTTTTTAAATTTATTTTTCAAATTGGGAAACCCTTGTGTGCAGGTTTTTATTGGTCAAGTTTTTGAAGGTGGAAGTAGTTTACCTGAAAATGCAAGGGGGAAGAAAGGTGCTATCCAGTATATGTGTAGTGAAATTCTTCCCTAAACTGTTTTACAGAATCCCAGTTTCCATGAACACATTGTTTGAATAGCTTGCTTTATCAATTTGTGAAATGAGACCAATTCCTGTTTCTTTTAAGCTTTTAAGCAAGTGCTATAAAAAAAAAAGTTATTGGTATGGTAACATATAAATGATAGTTATGTGTGGTAGTACCTCTAACCACAGGCAGATTTTTAGGTGTACCACCATTAGGTGTTAGAAGCAGTATGTGAAGAGTGCAAAAAAACCCCAAAGCAATGAGTCTTTTAATGATAATCTATTTTAAGATAATGTGTCTTGTTCTAACTGGAAGCTTGGTCTTTGTGCAGTGCTGCCCTGCATTTATTGACAAGCTGGTGTAAGAAGGTGTTAGATACCATCTCATTTGATGCTTTCCTTGTTTGTCTGTCTCTGGAACAGTCATCTCCACTATGGTGTTAATTAAAAAGTAATTAAATAAACTTTAAATGGAGATATTGTTTCCATTCAGAGTTGTAGAGAGACTCACTCCCAGAGTGAGGGCACTGGGCAGGGTTTTGGTAGTGAGATCAGTGCACGGGTGCCCTGTGCAGACACAGCTGGAGTGGATTTTACAATAAGCCCCCTTTTTGTCAGAATCCTTAATTGTAGGACAACCCTTAATCTAGGACAACCCTGAAACTTTTGAAGGAATGAGATGCATGGGATTTTTCACTTTCCTGCAGCTCCCTCTGGCAGACAAAGGCCCGAATTACAACTGCCTTACTTAAAACTATTTCAGTGAAGGGCTTGTCCCAGCTCAAAGTTATCGTGGTTGCTTGGTGTTCTCTTTGTATGCTTCAAAAAGACATCTTCAGCTATAGAAAAGTACACTACTGCAGCTGCAGAAGGTGCTGAAATACAGACATTTCTTGGTTTAGCTGACTCTTGCACTGTGTCTTCATGCATCACAGCTGTGCAATGCTATTTCACCCCAAGGACCTCTACACCATGCACTTCTATTGATTTTTTTTTTTTTTCCTCCAATGTGATCTCTCCTGAGCCTGCTGTGATTCACTAGAGCAGCACAGATGAGAAGGATGTGACTGTTTTGCATAGGAGCCTGGAGTTATCTGCAGAATTTAGACCCCTTTTTCCTGACCAGATGCTGTGGGTGGGATGAAGTGGTGCAGCTGTGCTGGTGGTGGCTTTCACTGGGCTGAGCCTCCCACCCACCTCTGCAGTCTTCTCCTCTGAGCTTCACTGATTTATTTTCTCTTCTGTGTTTCTGAAGGGGGGGCTTTGCTAGGTACAGGGATGTGGCCATATTTCTCAATAAAGATGTAGGGAACTCTCAGGAGTGTGTGGAGTGCTGGTAAAATGACCTGTGGAAGCTGCTACATGGACATTGGTGAAGGCACTGCACTGCACTTTTGAATAGGAGTCAGATGTCTGAAGTTTTATGAAAAAAAGGTTTATAATAATAAGACTTTCAAGTATTTAATTTAAATAGTTCATAGCTTTTAAAAATACAAGTAAGATTGCCATTCTTCCATGGGCCTTTTAAAAATCAGCTTGTACTTTTCTTGCTATGTACAATTATTTTATGCAAAGCAGCGTGTCCTCATTTGATCCTAAATTATCCAGATTGCCACTAAATAGGGGTATTGCAATTGCAGAGTTCTTCCAGTCTGCTAAGTGAATATTTAAAAACTTTAAATCTGTTTTTGGAAATGAATTAATAGCTTGTATGCTTGCCCACCATAATATATTTGAAACAAGTAACTGGCATTTTTCAAAACTTTGCCTAGGAAATATGGAATTTTCCTTAAATGTATGTTCTCAGAGCTGCTAAAGATGAAAGAAGTTTGTAATTTTCTGTCTATAATTTAATTATTACACAGGAATTTTGACATTTAGTGATTTAGAAGTAGAACATAATGGTGTATTTCAGAGAAATGGAATGAGTTCATATGAAGAATTGTTTTTGTGATCATGTTTTTTTGTCTTCTGGAAAAATCTAAATGCAAGCAAGGTATGCATTTGGAAAGTTGCAAGTGTTTTTTAAATATTGATAACCCCTAGGATGGGGCTAATTCTGCGTCATAAATACACTCATTGATTGTACAATGAAAATTTAGTACAAAACTCTCTTTTTCCCACACTGCCTGTTAGCTGTTCTGGTTTTGGTACTAATTTCACCTGTTCTCATGGCATTTATTTGAAATTATCTGTGGTTCTGAAACTCCTTTTCTAGTGTAGAGAAGTTACACTATTTTTTCTCTCACTGAATGTGAGAAATTAACACTAGCCATAAATAATTAACATTGATGACAAATTTGAAATTGAACTTTTTGCTGCTTAAGACTTTCACATGTCCCTGTGTGAAGGCAAGCTGAACTTTAAGACCAAACGACTATTTAGTAGAAGTTTGTATCTAATGTTCTTCGGGGTATCTGAAGGCAGGTAATTGAATTGATTGCAGCTTTTGTGGCTCCTTGAAGGGATCCAGCCAGCTGCAGTGCAGTGGCCGTGGCATCCTGGGAGATGCATGCTGCAGTTTTTATGGCTCCCAGGCTGCACACAATGATTTCTGACAACCTGCGCTTGAAGCATCAGCATCTTTCTTGAAACCTTTTCAATTCTCTGTCAGTCTTCCTGAGGGATTCTGGCCTTGGGATAGAGGTGTCAGGAGTGTCCACAGTGGGGACATCAGAGGTGACAGTGCAGTGGGAATTCCTCTGTTCAGGAAAAATTTGAATTTTTGGCTTTTAATGAAACTGAGTCCTTACAGAAGCACACAAGAGCAGTGATCAAGGCTCTGTTCTTGCCTACCCACACCTGTTTTTCTCTTTTCCTCAGGGATACTTTCTGTGGGTGTGCAGGACCACAAAAACACACTCCAGTGGATAAAGATGGTAGGATTTAGAGAATGCAAGAGGACTAACAGATTCCACATAAATAATGTGAGAATGAAAGAAAAAACCCACAAACTTCCACTCTAAGAATATTTCCAAAAAACATTACCCAACACATGCCACCTGTAGTTTGCAGTTTGCTGTCTGTGGTGCAGGAAATACTGAAGTTGTTCATGGCTGGTGCTCAGTCCTGGCTTCTGTTCCATTACTAAGTTGTTTAATATATTTGCAGCATTTGAGTCTGATGTGTAAATGTGTTTAGGCATACTTTACTGAAATAAATTGAGCAGCCAGCAGACTATAACAGCTGTGGAGAAGTTGTTTAGAAATAAATTCTTTGTAGTTCACAGTTTGACCTAATAAAAATAACTGTTGCTTCAGACAATTATCTTCAGCAGGGTCAGTCTGGTGCTGTGACTGTGCATTCAGTTTTCTGTGTTGATTTATCAAATATAATCACCTGGGGAAGATGAGCCAAGTTCTCTGAATAAATTGGTGCTAATTCAAAAGCATTTCTTCTTAGTGGTGTGCTGTCAGTAGAGTACAAGGACTTAGATCAAAAATTGGAAACCTTCATTAGCTCACTTTGGTTTTACCTCCTACTAAGTGTTTCAAGACCTTATTTTACTTAATAAATTTTACATAACAGTAATTTACCCAAGTAAAGCTGTTTTTTTAAAAATATTATAACCTGTGTCTTGTAATTAAGTTAACAGTGCATCTTGACAAATCTCACCTCAATTTTAGAAAAATCTCTCTTCAAGAATACACACAAGAAAATGCAAGACATCTATAAGATAAAACCCACTTTCATGGTAAGAAACACACACTTCAGAATATTAGAAATATTTCTGAAACTTTGTATAGTTACCAAATATACCTGAGATAGGCTTTAATATTTTAATAACTGAATGCTTCCAAATATTTAAAATGTGAATACTACAGGGACTGAATTTCTGCATTTCTTGTCTTCCTTTTCCTGCAAGTTTTTGGGAACCTGACTTAAGATTTGAGCAAAATTATTTTACTTAAATAGTTTTAAAAATAGTGGATTGTGACCTTATAGGAAATGGCATGAGTTTTTTTGAATGTTTGCTGTTGCTGAATAATTTCAGACATTTCGAACTTGGACTATAAGGTTTTTTTTTCATTTATGAATGATGCAAGGACTGGGGTTATGGACATTTGAAGAATGTGTGAAATGGAGAAACTAATTTCTCAACATGATTCCTTCTCAGCATCTTGGGTTTGCTGAAGAACTTTGGTAGTCTGAAAATAAAATGAGAATTTGAATCTCTCCTATCTGAGGTGTGTGGAAGGGAAGGGGAGGTGGCTGTGTCAGATGCAGGGTAATGTGTATTTGTCAAATATGTATATAAATAATATATGTCTATATATCATGTCTGTGTATGTATGTGTGTATATATATATATACATATATATATGCACACACATGCTATATAAACAATCCCATATATATAGTATGCATATGTATATTTATGTATAATAATTTTCACTGAATTGATGCATCCTAAAATGTTACTGCAGCAATTTCTTCATTTATATAGGAAAAAATGCTGAGTGAGGGGATAGAAAACTGTAGGACTTTTTGTTAAACACATAGGAGATGCCCTGACTGCTTAACTTAATATTTAAAGATTTGTTTTTTTTTTTTTTTTTTCTATTTGAGAAAGGGCCCCACATATTGCCATAGAGACAGGAACCTGCACTACTTACAGCATTTTGACAGCAGGAGGGGTTGGCTGCAAACCCAGTTTATCTCACTTCTTTATGATTGCTCCTTGTTCCATGAGCAGTCATCCCAGTTTAAAAGAATTAAATTTATTTGGTAGTAACTACTTTGTAAACATCTCTGATCCATTTATGAAATGAGATTATGGATGGATCCATTTATTATCCATCACAGGCACCTTGATGGCTACAGTACAACTGCTTCTAAAAGCTGCTGTAATTTATATCTGATGTCTGATGGCTTTTTCATCCCCAGTTATAAAAAAATTTGAGACAGTATAGCAGGTAGCAAGTCAAAGTACAGCTGTTATTGTCAGAACTGTCTTTAGCAGTTTTAAAGCTAATTTCTTAATGAAATTTAAAATAACTAATTCAAAGACTGTTTCTCTGTAAGATTTAGTAAGATTTCTTAGTAAAACTTCTTATGTTTCTAGAAATGTTGCCATTTCAGTAAAAGCATTGCCAGGTGCATATTGCCAATCTTCTTCTGTACTTCAGTATTTGGGGGATGTTTCAGTGCTGCTGTGAGAGGACTGCAGATGTGACTGCAGTGGTTTCCTTTGGATTCCTCCTTAGGCAAAGATTTGTTTTCCCTTCCTATCAATTTTGGTATGAATGTTTTGAGATATATGGTCAAAGAAATTGTATTAATTAACTGACTCATGTATAGGGCAGTACTGTCAACACCATCTTTTAATTATACTCTTCCAGTAATTGGAACAGCTGCAGTTTAATAGACTGAAAAGCCAGAGGTAGAGGCATGAGAAGCACCCATGTGAAGTGGAAAGAGCTGAGTAAGGAAGCCCATTAAGTTATCACACAGATTTTTGGGAACCTGTAGAGAAATGTTACACATCCTTCTTTGTTCCTCTTCAGTTTCTAGATTGTGCCTTTGCAGCCATATTTAAATTGCTGAAATGATTTGGATATTGAAGTGATTACTGCATTTGAGCTCCATGCCTTTGGGAATATTTTGCTGGATTTTGGGGGGTTCTGCTTTATTTTCTTCTGTATCAAAATGCTCTTGTGTGGTGTAGGATGCATCAGCTCAGCAGGCTGGTGGTCTGAAGACACAGAAAAGATGAGAGCAATTCCTCCCTATGTGAAACTGATTTTCAGCCTTCAGTTTGGAGTGAGTTCTGCTGCTGCTAATATCATAAACCAGGGATTTTATCATATAACAAATATGCATTTTAAAATGGAAACATGCTTTTGTATTAATGAATTTTTAGAACACAGGTGTGGGGGAAAAGAATCTCAGAAGTTTGAATATGTTTACTGGTCGAACCACTACCATTTTAAGGTTTTTTTCTTGTTGTTGAGTCTGGCATCTTCTCTTATATAGACACTCTATCAGTAGGAAATAGTTTATGACACAAATATTAAGACCTTTCTGTTGTCTACATTTCTAGCTGAAAACGGGAGATGTACATCACACTGTCACTGTAGCTTTGGCTGGCTTTCTTTCTGGAAAGCTTAAGAAGCCTGAGGTTCTGGAAGTGAGAAGACTTTTCAGGTCATGCTAGGAAGGGTTTGGAAGATTTGAGAAAGTTGTGATGTAGCATAACCCTACTTTTCACCTAGTGCTTTCAGTTCCTCTGACACCTAAGAGATGAATAAAAGGAGACAGGTAAGTAGCCCGTTAAAGTGGAACAGCAATTTTTTAACCACAGCAAATCACTTGACTGAGCAAGTATTTTTTTCAGTTTTGTTTTTAACAGTTTAAGAACTGAGGAAAAAAGGCTAAACTCATTATCTGTGTAAACTGATGAAAATCCAGCAACATCTCTAGAATTTGACTTTTATTCTGCTTGGTTTTCATACAAAAATTCAGGTGGCATTCAAAGACTCAGAATAAATACTTTCAGACTAGGATAGTTTTCTATTGCCTGGGCTCTGCTACAGATTTCTGCCTGTGCTTTTTGCTTCTTTTTGAACAACTGTGAAGGGAAGTCTTATGGGAAATGCAGAGATGATTTAAAAGTTTTGTTGGATGCACAGATGCCCCAGAACTGTGAACACAGTGGGCTGTAAGAGGACAATGTGTTGACAGTTGCTGTGTGTGACACAACGAGGCAGCAGCTTAACATTCAAAGGAAGGAAGAGGATATCCCCAGAAAACGAAGAGAGTCACAAGGACGTGGTTTTAGCTGTGTTCCTGCTCTGGAAATCAGGGAGAGCTTTCAGAAGAAAAGATGCTGTGATCAGTGCCCTGGCAGGGGAACTCTGTGTGTGATTTGGTCATGTGCTTGCTGAGTGTGATGCTGTGTGCCTGCTCTTCTCATTGGGGCCCAATTTTGCTTGTTGGTCAATAGTGAAGCAGGATGTAGGTGCAGGGATGGAGGGAGAGGATGAGGAAATGCTTTCCTTTCTAATCACACGCACTTTTCATTCTTCTTTCTGTGGGATCAGAGCTGCAATGCTGTTCAGCCCCAGCCAGGAGCTTCTGGCCTCTCCTAATGTCTCAGCTCTGCAAAGTGGCACCTTGGGATCTTGCCTTTGGTGCCATTATTTACTTTTATTCTACTTATGCCACCTGTTCCTTGCCTTTATGGCTGAGTTTTGTGCAGAAATTCGTGATACTCTCTGTTACTTGTCTGTGCTCAGTGCAGCTTTGGAAACACGCACATGGAAATAGCTGCTTAAACCCCAAACACTTTCTCATCCTTTGTACACAGAATTAAGGATGTGTGGCAGACTTGGATAATAAGTAAAATATAACTTCAAGCAAGCTATAAATAGTAGATGCTTTTAATTTTGAATGTGAACATGCTTGTGAGAAAATTACAGAAAAGCCCCTCGAATGGTCCCAAAATTACATTTAATCTGTGCAGTTATCATGGGATTTTCAGCTCTTAGGAGTTTTAAATTTAAAGCACATCTTCAATTTGTGTGCCAAGTTGATATGTTTTCAGAGCACTTCACTGGGAAATATTTTCTCAGCAAGGAATATTCTGCACAGAGGTGTAATGCTGCTTTTGGCCCTAAGAATCCTTCATTTGAGGATGAGTGGCAAATTTATGTAGTATGAGAACAGAAAAATGTGTATTCAGTGGTATAACACACTCCAGGAGATCAGATTACTTTTCCCATATATTTAAATGTGCAGCTAAAATGTTATTTTGAAGTCTTAATTAAAATATCAGAATTATATACTGAGGTGTTCTGTTGACTTAGGAATAGTTGATGCAAAGCATAAAATACATAATAATAGTATTTTCCTTGTGAATATGCAACCGATCTCTGTCAGGAATAAAATGGGATTTGATTTATTTTTTTCCCCCTTATGTGTGGATAGGTGATTCATTTCTCACATGGTTGTTCTTAAGCAAGTGACAAGTATTTCCCTATTTTTAGAGTACCTGCAACTGCTGCTTTCCTAAATTCTGGATTTTGTACATGGGCTCTTAGATGGTGTAGTTTATGCTGGACTTTGGGAGGGGATTTGGTTGGTAGTGCTTGGAATTCCTGTACTTTAAAAAAATTGTTTATTTGTTTTTTCTGCTAAGATTTATTTATATTGTTTGTAGAGTAAGTGGGACACAAAGGAGAGCAGTTATTTGAGGACTCATGTTGCCCTCTAGGGTGAATGATCTTGTTGGGGTCAAAAGGGACAAGTAACTCTGATTTCTGTGCCTGTCTGGATTGACTTCAATGTCAGTCAATGCTTGGGAATGACTTTATGGCTTGAGTTGGATTTTATTTTACTGATCAAAAGAGTATTTCAGGAGTTACTTCTGAAAAAGGGGTCCATTGATTGTCTTTAACCTCATTCTTTTTTTTTAAATTAGTCATGCTGCTCTTAATAAATAAAACATGTGAAGATCTCCTTGAGGGTGGTAGAGCAGTGGAGGCAGAGGCTTTACAAGCAGTTACCAATTGGCTGCACTTGGTGGGAGGAAGGGAGTAACTGTGTTTGCTTTTTGTATTTTAAAACACTTTCTGTATAATGGTGAATGCAAAAGCAAAGCTGTGTGTGTGAATGCAAATTAATGATTTTTATTTTACTTTGTGATTATAAAAGCTGCTATCTAACATCTTTCAACCTGATTTCTAGACTTTGGGTGCAGAGCTGGCATGATGTAGTAGTCTGGTGTTGTGTGTGTGTGAGAGACTGGACACAGTATTGACCAAGTGTGTAGCCAGGCCTGCCTGTTGGCATGTAAATACTTGAATTCTTTTGCTAAAAGTATGACTGTGATAAAACTGCATTGATGTTTTTGCAGGACTTTGTTTCTTAATAGTCACGCCATATAAACACTATTGTCATACCCAGTGGGGTCTCTTCAGGATCCCAGTTCCTGTGAAATTTGTTGCCTGGGTTAATGCTGCTCATTTGTAATTTAGAACTTCAGAGAAGTTGGCAAGAGGGCCTCAATTGTTTGTCCAAAGGGTGCATCTGGTTTTAAGTGAGGTTGTCCTGTGTTGTTTTAATTCCTTGCCTTTGGATTTGGTAACAGCTTGCCCAAAACTATTTTCAATAATGATGATCAGGAACTGCAATTATTGCCTGGTGATTTCATCCCCAAATTGAATTTACATTGTGAAAAACATTTTGTAACAGTGAAACTTAAAATGTTTCACCATTACAGAACCCTATCAGAGTGTTGTTAAATGTCACTAGAATGAATAAATTTATAGACATTTATAGAAATAGCTCCTGGTTCAATTCTTTATTGCTAAGTAGCGTGACAGGGTGTTGGCTTTTTAATGAGAGGATTAAGCTGTCCTGATGAATAGAAAAATTGTCATGCTGCACAGAGACTATTCTGAAATCTGCAGACTAAATATCTTAGTGTTGATTTGTTCTGCTGTGGCGATACATTCGAGGTGATGCATTTTTTCCCTGTAAGGTAATCAGTATAGCAGAATCTCTGCCTTCTCTTCCCTAGAAACATGCTCTGCTTCTGCATAAGATGCTGTTAAATTCCCCAGTCCCTTTTTAATAGCTTTCCTTCCCTGCTGCCCGCTGTCGTCAGCCCCGGGAGGTCACCAGGCAGAGCCCTGGGCTGCGGAGCTGTCCCTGCTGGGACCGGCGTGGCCCCATCTGCTTCGTCAGCTCTGGAGGCAATTTGGGAGCTGCTGGGGGGCGTTGAGAATTAGATTGTTGATAGCGTTCCTACAAAGGCTGCTATTAACAGCCTGCTAGTCTCTGCTTCTCTACTGCAGAAGACAGAGTGATATTTGTGTTCCCATATCATGTTGTAAAATGCATGAGATTTTGCTCTTCCTCCTTGGAAATGAGAATAGGAAAATGAGAGCATCCTGAAGCAGAAGCTATTAGAAGAGCATGCAGAAACCTGCAGCGATTTCTGCTTTATTTTGTCTTCCTAGCTATGGATTAGAAGGACTGATTTTTGCAATGGGCTTTTTCCATAATGGCATTCTTGTATTGTTTGGTCAGAGCTTGCACAGGAGGAAAACAGGCTGCTGAATTTAGTCACTGATCTCTATTAGCCGTGGCCTAAGGCTATGCTGAGATTTATATCCCATTTGTATTGTTGCAGCTCAAAAGAAGAATGTTCAGAGGATGACAAGTGTATTCTGAGTAGGTATGTTTTTTCATTTTCATATGAAACCCATTTTTTTTTTCTGCTTCCATTGGTCAGAAATGAGGTTAATAGGAAGAGAATATAGTACAGTGCTGCAGTGTCCCTGTTAAGGTAGAACAATAGCATCAGAAACAGTACTTTAAAAATTAGCTGCTTTTATTAAATAAAGCTGCATTATGCTGGTGTGCAGAGTGCAGTCTTTTCTTTTTTTTTTCCTTAACATATACTGCAGTCAGTGCTTCCCTAACGAGGTGGCACTATTGTTGAGTTAGAAGGATAGAATCATCATATTGCTTTAGGGGACAGCAGGATTTAAAAGGAGATGCCTTACAGCCCTGTTTTACAGATTGGAAGCATCGGTTTAAGGGCATTGGCAGAATCATTTCCTTGTTCTTAGCAGCAGCCACTGCTGTGTCAGTAGTGTGTGGAATGGAAGTCCTAGTTGGTAGTCTGTTATGGAAACGCTGTTTACTGTTATTGTAGTACCGTGGTGACAACATGCCATTGAAATGGAAAACGAGCTCTCCTGCTATCTGGAAATTCCCAGTTCCTGTGCTTAAAACATCCAGGTCATCGCCACTTTCTCCAGCATACATGTAAGTGAGAGAAATGAGGATAATAAGGTGGGAATTCTTTTTGTGAGACTACCCTGTGGCAAAATACCCTGATACATATTAAATGACATTGGCACTCAGAATTTTATCTTGTTTGCTATGTAGACCCCCCTCCCAATTTTATCCTGGATGTTTCTTGATGGATGTCGTGTCAAGTCTTTCCCTTTTTGTTGAAACATAGAGAAATTGTGCAGATTAAGCTCTATTCATAATGATACTGTGTATGTTCATTTGAAAAGTTTGTGGTGGTGTTAATTTGTAGAGCTGATCTTGAAATGACAAGCTTTGAGGCTGGCAGGCTTTCTATATAGTGTATATGTGAACATTTCCTTCTCCTGACTATTTCATTTGGAAATTGAGCTTGAAATCACCTGCTGTATTGTATTGCACTTTTGTTCGTGTGAGTTCTTGTAGAGGTGAAATCATCCTGCTTTGGTCTTGTTTTATTCTTTAAAGTCTTAGCCTTAATACAAATTGAATGTCTTCATAAAAAGTTACAATAAAAGCTTATAAAATAAATTTGAATCATTCATATCTGAATACTTATGTAGTTATACAGGTTGTCAGTGTAAAGTAGCTTCACAATGTGCCTTTGTCTTGCCAAATCCTGATGCAGCTTTTGTTCACCTTTTGTTGCTGTGAGTTCTGTGTTAGCATATACAGGTGGCTTTTTTTTCTTTCTCTGAAATGAAACTAAGCTCAGGGTGCTGAATTCCTTCTGCCTTTATTTAAGGAAGCAGCTCTTCCAAACAGAGGAAGAGTTGCTTTAAAATGCCCAGGTAGCAGTGTCGGTGACTTTTCTATCTGGAAATTGCTGTAAAGGCTACTATTTCCCAATAGCATTCCAGCCTAATACCTACAATATTAGTACTTTTAAGCTAGTATTGTCTGCTTACAAATAGGCTTTTGCTACAGCTACGGTAGGTACAAGCTGTAAGAGAGAGGTGCACAGGTCCTCTAAATGTATTTTTAATTGTTGCTGAGCGTGGCATTGTTATGGTGGGGCTGAAAGGATGCAGCGCCATGTGCAGGGTCACTATTGTTCTCAGGAACAGAAAGGTGGGGAACAAACCTGCCTGTACAAAACCTCTGCTTTTGAGATTAATTCATCTATGGCAAGGTGTGGATGTGCTTCAGGGTTTTTATGGGAAGCATCAAATATACTTAAGGCTACCAAAAGGGAAGCTGTTTCCTATAAATTGCTACCTATTCTGAGTTGTTTAAAAATATGATTTAAATATAAGGAAAGTATCAAGATGATAAGAGTTGTGAGACATTTGAACCTATTTCAGGAATACAGTGTCATCAGTGTTTTATCTTATGCTGTTGTTTTTAAACTGTAGTGGTCTTAAATGCAAGAAAAATCAGAACTAGCCCAGTCTGATGTCTCTGCTGCTGAGAGGGAGCATTTCTTTTGTGCGTTGCCTTTAAAGTGCTAATCTTAGCCCTGAAAATGCTCCAGCCTTTGTCATGGGGATCGTGTGGCTGATTATCTCAGTGTGTTGAAAGTACGAGCAGGTTTAGTGATCATGTTTAAACTATATGATGCTGAGCTTATGTGGAGCGTGAGAAATATGTGATCAGCAGCCTTAATCATCTCTTGATAATGAGTCAATGTATCTCAATGTTTATGGAGACATTTCTTTATTGGCACACAGACCTGGTATTAGGAGGATTTGTGTATCTAACACTAAAATTATTCATATATTTTATAATAAAGAATGAGAAACATTACAAAATGGCACCTACTTTATTAGGCAATATAATCAACTAATTAAAAAGTCTTGGGTTGGCCGGTAAAGTAGGTGATCAGATTAATTACTTTCATTTTAGAGATAACAGTAAATTTGATACTGTTTTATATAATCTGATGCTTTTCATATTCATATTTATAACTTCTGTTGTAAATAGTACTCTGCCCACTGGCAAAGACCTTATGTTTTGAGTAAAGGGTTGAGGAATAAGTGGTGTGTGAAATGGAACATGTATTGATGTAAAATAAATGGCCATAAAGCTCTATAATTCACAGATGAACACTTTGTTCATATTTTGGATCTAGGGTATACAAAGGTATGACTGAGCTTTTAATCCCTTTGATACTTGACATCTAAATCTTACAAAATAAGAGGTTTAGTATAGTTTGGAATGCAAAGTAGGAAGGTCTTTAAAGTGTTTTGTTTGGCTTTTTTTCCCTTGTATTTAAAATGAAATTCCAGTTTTTCAGGTTCTTCTAATGAAGTTGACCTTAGCTTTAAAAACTTCATCCTGCTTATGATTTACAAGCAACATATCTAGAGATTAAACTGATGATCAGGATGCATGGATTTTATTAGAGTTTTTTTGGTCTGTGTAACCAATAGCTGAACTCTGCCTTGGTTTCTGTGTCTCAGAATGCTGGGGCTGGTGGTTGTGAGCAGGTTTGGCTTCTTGGCTGAAGCACCAGTGTACAAAGTGCCACTGCAAAGTGTTGGCTGTCCTGCAGCTGTGCAGGCTTAGCTCAGTGTCTGCTTGGGAAGTTTGTGGTAGCTGCTGATGGGGGAATATGAATGTGAGGAGCTTGTCTGGCAGAGTTCTGTACCATGGGGAACTTGTGGCTGGGCAGAAGCTGACATGAAGGACCTGCAGAAGCTGAGGTGTTGTCAGTTTGTAGGTGAGGATCGCTGGGAGGTTGGTTGTAGGTTTGTAGGGAGGTTTGTAGGTTCTGTCACTGGGAATTCTGCTTGGTTTGCAGGAGCTGGTGCCCCTTTCCTGACAATGGGGAGGAGCAGCAGGGGCTTGCTGCCTCTTGGCTGGGGGATTTCTATACCACCAGTTATTTATTAGGGATATTTTCAGGACATCCTGACTGCAAAGAGGTAACTCTTCACATTATACAGAGGGTGAAGGGATGAGGAAGGCACACCTTCCCTGACTGCTGCTGAAACTGATCCAGAGTAGCTTGAACTTTCCCCAGGCTGGAGAGATCCAGTGACATTGCTTAGGGAAAATCAAGCACTACTAGAATTGGAAGACTGGCATGTGCCAATATCTGTAGGTGTAGTGCAGCTGGCTGAGTGCATGAGTTAGGAATGCAGCTGTGGGTATGTGCACACGCCTTTGTCAGGCTGCATTTTCTTTTGTGGCACTTATTTTGCTGGGGTTTAGAATGTAGATGCTGTTTGTCAAACATTGTGAAAGCTGTTACAGCAAGTTTATGCACCACTAGTCAAATCATATTCATATTTGTGGTTGTGTTGACTGTGTGGAGAGAGACCTACGTGACTTCATATATTAGGTGGACAGTTTCAGCAAGGGAATAAGAGAAAAGGAGAAAGTGAATAGCACAGACAGTGAATAACACTTGAAAAAGTGATGTCCCATGGCATTATGGCTGTTATTTAACATGACTGCCAAATGTTTAAAAACAAAAAGCAACAGTGACTGACATAAGCAGAGGTTAAGAATTAAAGCACTGCTACAGTGAGGTGAGGAGTAGTCCTGAATTATATCTAACAGCTTTGAGGCATGAAGGAACATGGGTCCCACTTCTTGTTCATGGTGCCCGGTATCTCATGCATTAAGAACTAAGAGAATTCTTTCTTATTCACGCCGGTAATGTATTTTTTTTTTAAAATTGTGCACATCTTCCATTAATACAAATGGAAGAGATGTTTTTGGAAACTCAGGAGATTAAAGTGCTATGATGAACATCTACAAAGAATTCAATAATGCAAAAATATTTTACTGAAGATTGTTCTGCTAAGGTTATGTCATGCAAGAATATTCTTGGCTGGTTTTTAGAAAGTTAAATGTTCAATTAAGTGATTTTAGTCACCTGCATGCCAGTTTTAAAGATAAGTAAAATAAAAGCATTCTTATTTCAGAATAATCCACTTGTAATCTTAGTGCCTTCTATCCTTTCACATGGAATAGTATTAAATGGAAACTATCCTTTGCATGTGTTTTCATAAATTACTGACTAACATTAGGAGAAATAAACAGATGTGATATTACAAATGTATTGTTATCAAAGGGTTTACTACAGAGTCTATCCTGAGTCGTGTGGTTATGAAATTTGTCTGATAGGAAATGCTTTGCTCTAATGGAAATCAGTTGCTTTGCAGAAAGGTAGAATAAATTCTTAATACTCTGGAGTATGCAGCATTAGTGTTAGCTGCTTTTATTGGTTATACAGGTTAATGCTTTTGTGTCTTCTTCCAACAATCTGCTTTGCTCTACAATGAGCTTTTTGAATTTATCCTATACAGTGATATATACTTAAATGGGAAAAGGTGTGTGTGTAATTCATCACACCGCCTGTATTATTAGTTCTCTTCGGTGAGACCACCCTGTGTGTGTGTCTGCTGCCTTCAATGGTCATTTTTAGGAAATGAACCCTTTTGTTGGGCTCCTGAGCATTTGACAGGCTACACAATATTCACATGCTCCTGTCTTTGGCAACATTTCCATTTTATGACATTGCTTCCTAGACATTTCAAATTTCACCATGTTGGAAGTCAATGTGCAGCTCACCTCAAATGTGTTTTAAACTGATCTGACAATACATGCAAAAAGATGAATTGGATGAGTGGGGAGTAGAAGGGGCTTGCATCATGCTAGTAGGAGACTGCTTTTAATCCCAGAAATTTTGTGTATGGAGTTCTCCTTTGTGCCTGTTGGTATTGCTTGCTCTTTATATAATAGGTATTTCAATAGATTATTCTGAAAAAAATGAGAAAAAACCTCCAACTTGTTTATCATGAAGTCTCCTGGGGCTACTGTTTTTTCTGGGGAAACTTTATAGGGGATGATGTGGCCTACAGGTCCCCAAAATTACACAATTCTCCTTATACAGCAGGATGTTGCAATATTGACATTATGTTGTGACATGGTAAAGCAAGTTTATTGAATTATCTAGAATATGTTACTTAGCCTGTTCTGCCAGTATGTCAGTTCTGCCAGTTTTGTTATTTTTGCCATTATTTCTTTGTTAAGGTGAAAAATCTTGTTCTCCAGTCACATTGTACTCATTGACTTTTCTAGTGTTAAGTGGTATTTTCTGTTGACATTTGGATGGGACTACCTTTGGATTTTCAAAAAGTGCTCGGTGAATATTTGGGTTTTTAAATAGTAGTTGCTTGTTCTAAATGGTAATAATGGGAATTGTAGTGTAATAATGTGTAGCTATCACACTAAAGTGGAAGTGTGCATCTATGTTGCTGCTGTCCATTGTATCATTGATACAAGGATTGTATCAATGTCTAAATTGCAATTGTGATTTTTCATGGGATGAACAAGTCACATGCCCCTCTTATCTGGCATGCATAGATCTAGATGCTTTATCACATAGGGGAAAAATATTTTACAATTGAAAGTAATTAATGCCCCTCTACAGACAGACTGCAATGAAGGAATGCTGAAACATCTGTGAGAAGTGACAGAGCAAGAGCAATGGTAGATAAGGACCCAAACCCTAAATCAGGATCTTACTGACTTTTAAGGTTTCAGAATTATTCTGACCAGCATATAGGGAAAAAACCTCTAACACTCTTGAGAGGAATAGTTCCTAATTTGGTTACAGGAATACAATGGGATGTGTGGTCTATGACCAAATATTCAATGTGCAGGTGCCTCCTTAGCCTTAAATTTGTCTCTAAGGAGCCATTGTGTTAATTTACTAATTTCTGTGTGTGGAAACTAAGGACACATGAGGTACAACTGTAATCTGCTGGTGCATGCAGAATGGTTTTTGTGTTTTGTAATACACAGGATGTATTAAGCTGCATGGTCAAACTTCTTATTTAACTGTTGTGTACTTAAGACCAAACATAAAGAGCAGAAAATATGCGCAGTGTTAGTCCAGCCTGAACTGGGAAACCTCTGACTCTTCTATTTTACCTTTTTTAACATTAAGGGAATAAAATAGTTCTCCTTATGTAGAAAAGTCACAAAATGTGTATTTCCTTGCTTTTTCTGTTTCTAATAGCAGGAATCAACAGACAAACTCCAACTTTGGCAAAAAGTCATTAGTGAACTGTTTCTAATTTAGCATCATTAAACAATGCAAGTCTGCAGATTTAAGCTACGAATGGCTCAATGAATGCAAACCCTTTGTCAAACAGATAAATGTGGATGTGATGCTAAGGCTCCCAGAGAGATTAAATGCTGTTAGGAACAAAAGCTTTATAGCAGTGACTGAGCCAAATATTGCTTTGTTTCTGTGGAAAACAAATTTGAATTAACCAGCGGGCTGTAATTATGCTGCAAACAGCTTGAGACCTGTGATTGTTTGGTTGTTTAAGAAGGAGTTTTGAAGAGAATATTTTCTGTGTGCAAATTCTTGGGAAATCATACCTAAACAGTTGATGTTGCTCAGTCCTCTTCTGCTGGCTTTGTGGCAACTGATCTTCTGCTGGCTGTGGTCACAGTGTGGCCTTACTGGAAAATGATACAAAAAGGTTTAAGTGATGTTGGGAGTATCTTTGTTTCTGTGTTCTCCTACTTGCCATTGCGATCCACTAGTGCTGGGAACAGTGACACTGTCTTCAATCACCTGAGTGTTTGTAGTAGCTCTCATAATTTCTGTTGATGTGGGCTTGTGGGCTTGGACTTGTTTTTTTAGTACAGTCAAACAAATCAAAAAAAAAGAGAGAGGAAAAAAAGAAAAGAAAGGTTAAGTCTGGACATTTAAGTACTAATCTCCAAAACTTTGCTTCTAGAAATAGCTTCACCTGGAGCCTGACTGTGTTAAGCACATGTCATTGTCCCTGTCCCTCAGGTGAGGTTGTGGTTGTTGTTCCCTTGTAGCTTTGCTGCCTCTGCTGATGCTGCTGGCAGAGCTGCTCAGGCTCTGCTGCTCCTGTGCTGACTTTGCCTTCACCTTCTTCAGCTGGTCACTGCAGTGAGCGTCCTGTGCTGTGAGAGTGTCAGAGCAGCAGGTGAGGCTGGAGCCCTGCCTGCCGCTGCCATCACTGTGTGCCCACAAATGACCTTCTTCCTTTCTGCTGGATTTGGGGGGTTTGCAAGAGCTGTATCCTCATCTCCTGCTTCCCTTGGCCAGAGCCTTGTCAAAGTAAAAACCCACTTCTCACTGCTTTGGTCTATTGTATAGAGCCTGTTTTTATGTTCTCTTTTACAGAACACCCTCACTTTAGAGGAAAGGTGAAAAATGGGACATCTATTTGCTTTTTAATTTAAGAAACAGTAAGTTTTACTTTGTGATTTTCTCCTGGAGTGGAGATTTAAAAGAGCACAGTATGAAGTTACTAAGCAAATATTTTAAAATGTTCAGCTGTTACTGCTGCTCATCTAATCTATGAAAAAGATGAGGTGTAAAAAGTGAAATATTAAAATATAAACATCACAGCATTGTCCAAAGTGAGCAGTATTTGGCACTAGCTGCCATTAACTGTTTTAGGAGATTGCATTCACAGTAGTTAGAGTGCAGTGATAATTCACTTGAGGCAAAAGATCTGTAAACTTCTGGTTGTGGTGGCCCCTTTCAAGTGAACCTAATTAAATAGCATTTAAAAGAAAGTCAGTAGCCTGACAAATACAAGGTGTTTTTAGTTTCAGCAGCAGCCTCAAGTTCATCTAACAAAAATTTGGTCTTTAAACTGTCCAGTAAAAACAGTGACCTCTGAAGTCAGTAGTGTAGGACAACTGGTTGAAGTGATAGAGGAAAGAAAGGCATGATTCCCACTCCTAATGCAGTGTGTGTCACAGAGGTGATCCATGCAGAGCAATTTAGGTCCTGCCTTCCAGTGTTGTTCTTGTGTTCATGCTGCATTTGGCTCTTGAGCAGCAGCAGTGGCAGGTCCTGTGTGCCCCAAAGCCAGAGCTGGAGTCTGAACCTGCTCCTTGGTCTGTGGACAGGAGTTAACTTGCTATGTCAACCCCCTGGCACAAAAATGACCTTTTCTCTTCCTTTTCCCTCCTATCTGGAGTCGTGTGTCTGTTTTAAAATGTGAACTTGCATTTCCTATAGAAACTTTTTTTGCAATAAGAAACCATTAGCAGTTGATAAAAGCTGGTTAGTTTTACTGGGTTCCTGATATTATAAAAGAATTAAATTAGAAATTCTTGATAAAAAGTAGTAATAAAAGGAAGTTATGTTATTTTAGAGGAGGACAAGTATAAAAGTAACTTCTTTGCCCGAATAAAGGATTTCTTGAAATTGTGTGAGTAGAAGATATGGAATGGAAATGTGAAATACCACAATTGCATAATTTTTTCATCTACATTATGCTAATATTTGAATTTGTTAAAAAATATGATGAGATTTTCTTTAATACAATGCTGCCCTATCAGTTCTGCTTACTGAGCTCCAAAGTGGCCAGGTACTTTGTTGAGGAATTCCTAAATTCATTACTCAGGAAGTTGGAACACCTGTTCATAATGAGAAGACAGCAATATAGACAATAGTTTTTGGGTTTTTTGGAGACTAAGCTTCCTTAAATACTCTTTAGCAGATTATGCATACAAAGTAAAAAATTACTTGTATTTTTCTGGCCTTTTAATTAATAGATTCATTAATGAATTACATGCATATGTGCATATATAGGATAGCCCTGGGATGTACCAGGGTTGTTTTTTTTTGTTGTTGTTTTGTTTTGATAGGCCATAAAATCATAAAGATTTGGCCTGCAGTAAGAATAACCTAATATGAAATTGAAATCTCTGTCCTTGTTACCTGATAAATACCAGAGTCCTGGCACATGCCAGGGTGATTGCAGCAGAAGCCATTTTACCAGTGACCAGAACACTTGTGGTCATGCTTCATTGAACAGTAATTTGACAGAGAAAATAAGGTTATAGTCCTTTCAAAAATGAGCTATTGAGCTTCACCAAATTAAGAACTCGCTCTCTGGCCGATCTGGCTTTGGCAAAGCTTTTACTGAGTTATGTAAAGACTGGGTTTTAAATAAATTGGAGAACATGCACTCTAAAATATCTGTAGCTGTAGGCTGATCTCCTTACTTTGTTTTCAAAAAGTTTCTACAATAGTCTGAGAAATAGATGAATGGATTACTGATGGAAATGAAAAAATCCCAATAATATTCTTAGTTGCCTTGTTCCTGTTGCATCAGAATAAACTCAACTACTTCTGAAGAAAATGTCAGAATATTGGTTTATTTCATTTGTCCCACTAAGCTCTACAAAATGGCAACTGCATGATTTGAATATTCCATTTGAGAATAAAATCTATCACAATTTTCAAGGATCTTTGCTTATCATCACCTGGATGCCTCTGAACTGTTTTAACAGGTTAATAATTGCTAAGTGGTTTAGAAAGCAATTTGCCTCTGTGAATCACATTGTAACTCCAGCCAGTGAAATCTGTCAGTATTTGCTGGAAAGTTAAAGCATGTTAATATCCATATAATGAACACTGTATTTCATCACTCCAAAAATATCTGTTGGAAGTAGTTGGAGGATTAACTTGGAGTCATGAGAAAAGCACATTTGGTTGTAGCCTCTAGGAAAAAACTGTGCTGTACTTGAAAGAATCAACATGCGGTTAGAAAGAAAATTCTGATTCAACCTGGTTTGTGATAGCAACTAATTAACCTCTGGCACCTTTCTCTGAGCTGCAAGCCACTGCTTCCCAGAGGTTGCAGAAAGTCAGGCAGCTCCTGTGCCTTCCTCTTGCAGTGTTAATATTCATTTCACATTCAACTCCAACATTCTCTTGGCTAACTATTGTAATGTTCAACCCTCTCCAGACCAAGTGTGTTGAAGGTGATTTTAACATCTACATTTAGAGCAGCTTCTGGTGAATTCTCACTACATGCTACTGTAGTTTTAACTTCTTTTGTTTCCTAACTCTTTAAAACTCTGGTTAAAAATAGTACTGCTGTACTTCTTGTTTAATGATTTCTATTGATCAGAACAATAGAATAAATTAGAAAGTGAATTAACTTTCTCCTTTGGTAGTATGCTTAATTGTGATATACTGTACTTTAAGTAAAAAAAAAATCAATATGTTTATCTTCATTACTGTTGAGTTAATGATAGTGCTTAGTAGACCTATGTTGATAAATGTAAATAATGCCTTTGGTAAGTGTCCAAACAAGACAGATGTACTTACTGTGGTTTTGTTGGGAAGTCAGTTGGACATTCAGCTCACTTCCCATCTGTTCTGGGTGTGAATGGCAGAGTTATTTCTGAATCTTAATGTTACAGCCCCTGCAACAGAAGCTACATTCTGAATACTTCAAGATTTTGTTGCAGAGTATGTGATGCAATGCTTGGGTTTTGCTTTTTGTGTGTTGCAGTTTACACAGAGCTAAAGCACCGTTGTAGTTTCACTTTGTCTTACAAAGCCAAGTTCTTGGTGGTGTGTGGAGATAAATGTGAGCTGCTACCAAGCCAGTGACAAAGGCAGAATTTGTGGTCGCTCTGGGAGTGATCTTTCCCTCTTGGTGAATGTCACAGGGCTGGAATTCAGGGGATCAGTGCCTTATTGCCAGGTGTTATTGCTGACTTGCTTTGGAACTTCTGCCAAACCCAGCTCCTGAATGTCACTTTCTGTAGAAGGGAGAGGGTGCTCAGCCCTCCAGAACTGCTAAGTTGTAGTGGTGTATTTAACAACAACAAATCAAACAAAAATCCTCAAGGTCCCACAAAGAAGCAAAAACCCCACGTCACAATTTTTTTTGGTCATAGTTGTTTAGATATAAGCCAAACCCTATGTAGGGTTAATATAATCTAATTGTCTTTATTCACACAGAATCAGCCAAGTTAATGTTTAGGACTAGAATTGTAAAAGTTATACTCTGGTGAATTTTTACAGGGTGGAATTTGCATTTTTTAATGCTTCATTCACACGTGCAAGTTTCTGTCCATACATAACAGCAAATGTAGAAGAGAAATAGTGAAAATCTTTTCTGCAGAAGAGCTTCAGCTGGTGAGCTGCTGAGCTTGTGTGTGATAGAGAACTGCTCATTATATATTGAAAATCAGGTAGAGAACTGCTTATGGCCACACAAGGCATGTCAAATGTCTACTTTTAGGTATTGCAAGTATTTTAATATTTATTATATCCTCTGTGTTGACTGTGCAGTTTTAACAAGGCATTGTGTTCTATGGAGGATAACCTGTAGAGAACAGAGCTATGGGAAGTTGCGTGTCGTGTTCAGAAGAATGCTTCCATTATTCCAGCAGTCCTTGGAATAAATGAATCAGGCTCAAGGTCTTTGCCTTCTTTGCCTTTGTAAAACTTATGAATTATGCTGTCTGTCAGGAAGTCAAGCAGTGATGTGGCAAACATGGTAAAAAGCCCACTCCAAACAGCCAAGGAGGTTGGTTTACTTGTCTGTTTCGTTTCATAATGATTTTAAACGATGTGTTCACTTTCTATTTTCTTCTGAGTTCAGAGAAAGTATTTTAAATACTCCTTCCTGTAACTTCTATCTGATCTGACATTTTGGGAAGATGCTTCAAGAGCAAAGAGTCAGATTCATGCTTGTTGAATCTGTTGTTCTTCACGCCCACGCTTGCAAGTCTCCCCACATTATTTTCTATTTCTTCTCAGGAAGACAAGTACAAATTTAGAGAGTGGATGTCCTTTGAAATTATGTGAGACTCTTGTCTCCATGCGATTGTATGAAAACAGAAATAAACAGAAATCACCAAACCCAAAACACCCTAGAACTGAGTGAACAAAAATATTTTGGGTTGTGAGCCAGCAACTGCTTGCTGCTCTGTTGCATAGTTGTGTTTGTTGGATGCAGAGATAGTTTGGAGAGCCCTTTTCTAAGGTATACCCTGTAAACTTTATTAAATGACTCTGGATTTGTTTTATAAAATAGAGATAATTGTGTTTCAAAAATAGCACAAATCTTGCATGCCGCAGTTCATCCACATTAGTTTATTCAGCTGAGTACATTATAAGTCACAGCTGCTCAGATGTACCCTTGTTCCTACAATGTTATGTCTGTGTGCATAAAATCTCACTGTTTCAAACCCATGTACTCTGTTGAATGGTGAATTTGTTTTGAATATGTTTTGGTAGCTGACCTTTTGTACTCATGGCTTTGAACAAGGCACTTCAATGCTATGAGGGTAACATGTGAGTTTCAGAAAGTGCTCTACGTGGTCTTTGTACCCGAAGAAGGTGGGGGTAAATGTTTTTTACAAAAAGGAAATCATTAAAATTATTTTTCTTTCACAAATTCCAGATTTTTCCTTTTGATTTATGATCACATAGTGATCGTAACCAAACTGGGGAAAAGGAGGGGGATTTAAGCACATTCTTGTTACTTAAAGTAATTTCTGAAACTGGTTTGAAGGCCAATGTTTTAGCCTGCATGTTTAAAATTTGGAAAACATTCTGTATCTGAAATTTGCATCAATTATGTCAAACAGCTATAAATCTTTTTTGAGATACGGAAATACTTGATTAAAAATGGAGATGCCCTCTTCTGTGGATTAATAGCTTATGTTTGCTAATTAAAATTGTGTACATATTCATTAGACCTCTATACAGGCTCATAGGTAGAACATTAAATCACAGAAATTACAGAAACCAGTTGCTAATATTTCTGTAGAAAAATTTTATTAACATTGTATAATAATTACAGGTTAGCCTAGTTAGGCTCTCTGATGTAACCTAATTTATATCTGAAGATTAAAATAGTAGGCTAATAACACTGCAGTAATTCTTTAACATTTCTACCTAAAATTAGCTTGTCCTGTCTAGATTTGGACAGTAATTGCTTGGAATCACATCTTAAATTAAAATTATGAAGTGTTTGCCTGGACAGTAGCAGAATACTGGATATCATATCCTGAAGGAGTTCTAATTGTGTGTTTCTAAAAGCAGGTTAAAAACTCCAACTGCAGCTTGAAACTCCATGATGTATATTTTCTATTATGAATAGTCATGCATGGATGAGGCAATGCAAGCTGCAAGAATGAAAATACTTTTTTTTAATATTATATTTAGAGTTTCAATGTTTCACCAGTTTGGCAAAGAAAAGCTAAGATGCTTAATTTTGGAAACCAGGTGAAACCTCTATAAACATCCTACAACACTGGATTGTAGAAATAACAGTGTTCAAGTGTCTAAATCAGGGAGCTGGGGATGGAAGGAAAAGGAAAAACTTAAAATCAAAAAACCAGTTATGCCTTTTTAGAGACTGTTAGAGACTGTTAACCCTTCACTTTCTTGAATTAGCTGAAGGGAACCACTAAGGTCTGCTTCTGTTGCCTGCTGATTTTTTTTTCCTGTAGCCCCCGTGCTGTTACATTTCATCCCAGAAGACTGTGGGTTTAAAACAAAGGATCACTGAATGAAAATGGCTTTGGTGTTGAGGTTTCTCTGTTCCAATTCCCTTAGATCCCTGGTGGAAGAGGAGGATCCTCATATGAAAGTGTCCCTTGGCAGCAGCGATATGGGCGTCTCTGCCCACCTGCAGTCTTCGAAGACAGGAACCACCAGGTTTTTCACCAGCAATACTCACAGTTCTGTGGTGTTACAGGTAATGAAATATTCTCATCCTGTATTGAGCTGTACTGAGATTTTTGGCTGCTCTAAACAATGTGTCCACTCAATAGATTTCATTAGTCTAATAATTCCTGTAAAGTCTCAAAAACTCTCATGTTCTTGGGCTGTCAATGCCCACAAGCAAACATGGCTTCACACTATGTTCACACTTGCTTTCCTGTGAGATAGAGGCTCAACTTTCAGCAGCAGCTTGGGAAAAAACCTGGCCTTCTCCTGGGGTCATATCCCAGTCCACTCTCAAGTTCTTAGAGGTAACAACATTTAAACTCTGATGTGACAGCTGTATGAAAGAAGCTCACTTAAATATCATTATTTAATTATATTAGACATGTCCCTAAGAGGCAGAGCCCCGCTAGGTTTGGTGTAATGTCCTGTGCTGGGTCTGACTATGGCACTACTGTGTGGTAGAAGATCCATAGAGACAATAAACCCCTTAAATTGCTGTGGAACAGAATTATATCTAGAATGCAGATGTGACCAGAAGGGGTAGGTCCAAAAAAGATAGCAGACCCTACCTGAAACAACTGCTATTGTGAAAGCTTAAAAAATAAACTCCTTCCTGAAAATAACTTAATTACTTGAATAAAACTACTTTCTAAGGCTCAATGTACTTGGCATTCATCAGCTGTATCTGGAAAATAATGATTATTCTGCTTGTCTTCAATGAATACATATTATAGATAATGGTTTTAAGATGACAAATTATTTCTTTGTCACTTTTTTGGACCTACACTACACATGTACATGAAATTAAATAAATATTTACATAAGGGAAATAAGAGATTCCTGCTGTTCTCCCAAATCCAAGGGATGCTTTGCATTGTGCTTTTCCTGCAGGGCTTTGACCAGCTGCGGGTGGAAGGTTTGCTCTGTGACGTGACGCTTGTTCCTGGAGATGGTGATGAGGTGTTCCCTGTGCACAGAGCAATGATGGCTTCTGCAAGTGATTACTTCAAGGCCATGTTCACAGGTGGTGTTTTTATTAAAGCCATGTCTGTCTCCAGTTTGCTGCTCCAAATTGCTCTAATTCAGACACTCAGACACAAGTTCAGTGCTGAGTTCACTGATTTTTTTGTGAACCAGTCCAGGACTGCAAACAACACTGTGGACTAAACATCTCTCTCTACTATTGCATATGGGGTTTTAAATTAAATTTTAAAATTATATTTTGGTTATCTCTAAATTTATGAAATAGTTTCAACCCCATCAAAATGGTCATTAACATTTACCTGCATGTCTGTTTCAGGAGGAATGAAGGAACAAGATTTAATGTGCATTAAGCTTCATGGTGTGAACAAAATAGGCCTAAAGAAGATCATTGATTTCATCTATACTGCAAAACTTTCCCTTAATATGGACAACCTTCAGGACACACTGGAAGCTGCCAGTTTTTTGCAGATTTTACCTGTTTTGGACTTCTGTAAAGTATTTCTTATCTCTGGGGTAAGACTACTTGTTTCCCACTTACAATGTTTACAGCCTTGGTATGTAGTTTTGTTTTTTCTTCTATAATGCCACTGACTTATGTAATAATCAAAGTTATGTCTAAAACTTGCCATTATTCACAGCTTAGATTCACAGAGAAGAAATTTGCTTTATAATTTCCTTGAAAAACTTGGTTTTCTTCTGAGTATTACATACAGCATGAGTTTGATACAAATGTTTTACCACATTGAAATTCTTCCCTTACATGTCTGATTTGAGATGTTTCAGGGTCTCCCTGCATGACTGCACTCACTCTGGCATTATCTGCTTGCTGCATTCATTAGGTGTGCTTCAGTTACTGTCACTTTATTCCTGTATTTACAGCCCCTCCATCTCCATGGGGTGCAGTTAGGTGTTTTCTGACTCTAACAAGGATAAAAGCAATATCCAGAGAGGGTCCTTCAGTACCTCCCCTGTCCTGCCAGTCAGTAGTGAGGAGCTCCTGTTCTGTGGGGCTTTAGAACAGCAGTGGTGGAAGAATAGTTCTGCCTGGAGAGACGCTCTGCTGTTATTTTTAACGTTGACTGGAGGTTTTCCAGTGTTGATATTAAATGCTTATATATCTCAGTAGAACTCTGACTTTAACAGGTGTGTTCCACACAAATTACAGAATTATTTGGAAATCAGCTTTTCGATTCTGTAATGAGAAATAAAGAAGCAGGTATTCCTGTTGCTATGCGGAGTACAGGCTTAGAAATGTGGCCTCCCTAACTGAAAATATGTACCAGGATTTATGCAAACCAGAGGATTCTAAGCTGGTAATAACAGCAATTTGTTTCCTATGATGTGTTAGAGATATTCAGGCTTGATAATGCCATTTTGCTTTTAATTGGGAGACATTTTATAACTGACCTGTCTGATCATGTTGTGATAATATTCCATTAAGCTTAATACTCTTCAATCCTACCCCATCTATTATATCTTGCTCAGTGGTTTTTTTACCTCCAAAATGATGCCTCTCCAGGTTTGACATTATTATAAATACCAGCTTGGGAAAAGGTCTTGGTGGTGTTTTGAATCAGGTATTTGAAAAGGGCTCCTTCTGATGGGAGCTGAGCCCTGGGGACACTGTGGTGGCCTTTCCCCTTTCTGGGTAGAATAGCTCCTTGTTTATTTTGCTGTGTTAAGGAAAGAACTTTTTTCATATTGAATCGTGTTATTGTTTAAAATGCTCATTCTCTGAAAGTATGTTCACTTGTGATGTTGACTCAGTCACTGTTTTTGTTCAAATAAGAAATATCTTGTTTGATACTGCATTTCATTTCCAAAGAATGAGGAAGACTTTGTTAATTCTCTTAATTTTATTGGAATTTTTTTGGGGAATACTTTCATTTAGACTGATGTCTGAGGGAACATAATCTCATTCATGGTATAGCTGTAGAGGAAGTACAAAACTGAGGTTGTTCTGTTAGCCTAGTTAAGTTCTTAGCATCTTTATGTAAAGAATTTTTGAATGACCTTACTTCTAAATTTGTTGAAACAAGAGTTGTTGAGCAAATGAGCTTCTTTTTGAAGGAGCATTTCTGTAATTTAAATGAATATTCTGAGCAAGTATTGAGCTTATTTCTACTGAAGTTAGCTGGCTTGAGAGCTGAGGTAACCATTCCCAGACAAATGCTTAATTGTCTTTCAATTATCAGGGGAGTCCATTATTAAAGAGATTATAGAAGTCAGCTTATGTAAGGCATAATGTAATTGTGTACTTTGTAAGAGGATATTGGAAATATTTACAAAGAAAAACCGAAGCTTAAGGTAAGAGCTTAATTTATGTAACAAAAATAATGAGACCTTCAAAGAACAATATCTGTTGTAGTGGACTTGAAAGTTTTTTTTTTTTTTTTTTATTTGTTCTGCATTTACACCCCTCCTGTCAAGTATCCCATTGCTCTGATTATCTTTGCTCTGCAACCAGACAAACTCTCAGAGAAAACAGTGGAATACTTCCCAGGATGTTTTCAGTTTTACTGTTACTATTGGTTTTCAATAATTATAGCTGTGCAATAGGCGACTACTGTCACATTCGCATCTAACTGAGCTGTAATGTAAATAAAATTCATAAAAATGCTGTGGAAATGTTTTCAGGATAGTGAGTTCTAGACACAACACTGATTTTGCAAAAGTAGCAGCAATGTACAAAATGGAGGAAGATGAGAAACTTGCCCAAGTGAATTACAGCACTTAGGAAAATTACAGGGTAATGGGGAAAGGGTTGTTACACTGTAATTAAAGAAAACATCCCAAACACTGAAAATTAATGTCTTGGATGTACCTGCAAAAAATTTTATTCTATCTACAACTTGGTGCTTTATACTTTTGTAACTACTAGGAAAAAATCAAATATTGAAGGCTTAATACTTGGAAGTTGTGTCTTGTCAAAAAAAATTAGTTATCTGAGGATGGAGCAAGTTAATCTGTTTTGTGGGAGTGTGGGATTTAACCCTGGGACCAGCTCTGACAGCCACCAGAAATTTGACTTTGTACTGTAGGGGTAAAATAGATTCTGTTTTCTGAGCTGGTCAAATTTCTGTGCTGTTTTTTCTGGGCTTCTGTCAATGGGAGCCCATAGGAAAATTGAGGGTTTCAGGGGTTTGTTTGCTCTTTTAAACTTTGACCCTTTGAAGCACTGCTTTAAGTGCTTCAGTGTCTGACAGCCATTGACACAAAACAAAGTCAGACACCTGATTGTTTTGTGCTGCTGGGTTTGAGGGCTGGATTTTTTTGTGTGTGCTGCTTTTCCTGAGCTGTTCTCCAAGGCTCTCATACTTGCAATCATTTGGCTGTGTCCAGTTTTGTAGTATTTTATAGTCAGCTAAGTTTTTATGAGAGCTTGGGAAGTGGTTGCTACCAAAATTTCAAAGAATTAAGTGAACTGCTTTCTCAAGAAAGTACTTTGGCTTTTGTAACATGGTGCTGTGCTTGACCTTTCTTTTTGAAAAGCTTTTTAGTATTTTCTACAACTTCTGTTTTGTAATGAGCAATTACAATGAGTAATGTGAGTGAGCAGCTCTGCTCAGTAGTCAAAGTCCATATAAAATAGGATTTATTTAACTGAAATTCTCAACTCCTTGTGGAGCTGCTTAACTGTTTGAATGTCTATGGCTTTTAACTCTTTCTTTGTGAGTATTTTTACTTGTTATTGGATAGACTGTACAGTGTATGCATTTTCACCTGATATTTCCATTCCTCTTGTTCACTTCAGTGGGATTTCCAGAGTAGGCATTCCTTCTCTTCATTGAAGAGTTCCTGGTTGACTGATTTCCACACAGAGCCATGGCATAAGTCAAACTTCTAAAAAAACCAGAAACCCCCAATGTTTGTGTAACTGAAATATTTATTTAAATAACATTATTGTGCTGAACTCTGTCCTGTTTTGAATATTCAAGTAGAAGTAGCTATAGCATTTCTTTCTGTTGAAGGATTATTTTTTGGCTCAGGATTTAAGAACCTAGAATATATATTTTTATGACTTTTAAGTCTTTGCAATATAATTTAGGCTGGTACATTGATTGTCATCTTAGAGTACAGAAAAGTGGGTAACAGTAATTTTGGTGAATCAAACATAGTGCACAATTTCAAAAGCATAATGGGAAGTACTTACAATCATATATGAAAAAAACAACCCTGAGTGCAGTACAGTCCCAGGGGATTAATAAAGGCAGTATAAAGTAAATTTTCTGAGAACCAGGGCTTAACTGGAAGCTGCTGATGTCATGTTCATCAGTCATTAACAGTGTGTAATGTGTCAATAAATTTTCCAAATGTAAGAAGTCCAGGAATATGCTCAGCTGCCTGGATTTGCAGTGTAACATAATTATGGTAATACAGAATGCACTCTGGGCACTTGATAAGTGGCAGCCAGCAATAGCTCCAAATTCTTCATTGCATCCTGGGCATGTGCCAGTGGTACAGAACCTGTGCAGGTTTTGCTTTGATCTTTTAAGTTCAAGTGTGCCTTTCCTGTATGCAATAATTTCTGCCTGCCTACTTTGATGTGAAGGAAGTGCTGCATCTCTCTAGTTTATTGCCAGACAATGTATTGCAAAGGGATTTTTAAGTGCAGTAACTGTAGAGCAAGAGTTAAGATTTTGTGGCATACTGCAAGTCAGCTGTTTGTTAAGGGGTGATTTTTTCATTGCTTTATTTTGTAATACAACTTGGAAGAAATTTTGGGAGAAATTCCACCAGACCAGGCTGCTCAGAACCCCATCCAGCCTGGCCTTGGACACTTCAGCAATGGAGCAGCCACAGCTTCTCTGGGCAATCAATGCTGATCCTCAAAACCAGTCAGAGAATATTTTACAAGCTGTTGCTAGTTGGTGTGATTATATTTTTATATAATCTATGTGGTCTGTCATGTAATACAAAAATTATTTCCATATATATAAAGTACAAATATTTTCGTACTAGAACTCCTGACAGTCTGCTGCACATTCATTTTATAGATAGGACCTGATTAGAGGATTAGTAGATGTTTCAAGATGCCTGAATGAAGACTTTGGATGACTGTAGATCTTAACTCTAGGGCAAGTTAGATCAGTTTCTAGTGAATTAAGAAAATCTCCTATTCCTGTACTCTTAGACATTTGAATTGTCTGGTATTACAGGACAATGATCAGATTGAGTTATACAGCATTAAAATCTTCTAATCTCTGTCATGACCAGAAGTCATTTGAAGGTTTTTGAATTCTTAGGCTCCAGTCAGGTCCAGTCCTCAATCTTTATAATCTTTTTTAAAATAACTGTGAGATTTGTAAGCTTAAATTCTTCTGACATTAGGAATGTAATGAGAATCACAAACTTGTGGAAATGGTTGACACTGAGTAGGACTGACATGCACAGAGACTAGAACATGTGTAAATGAAGCTTGCTCTGGAATAAGGTTTGAATGCAAAAAAGCTGCAATTCTTAGCAAGAAGCATTTGATTGACTTGCTGGGCACATGTACCAGAGAGCTTCCTGAAAGGAACTGGCTGGGTTCACTGAAAACCCACTACAAGTTTGCCCCGTTCCTGGCATGCTTCTTCCTTCCTGTGCCTTGGATCCCAAGTGACCTGAGAAATTCAGGAGACAAAGATATAAAAAGATAGATGCAGCTACAGTGTAAAACAGATGACTACCAAGTCACTCGAGTACTGAGTTAAATTAGGGTGTGATCCATACTGCTAAAGCATTTAATGAGCTGGGTATTTTTATGGGAAATCCTTCTAGGTTCATTCTTTTTAAAAAAGTATGTATGATCTAAAATCACTACCTTTGTCTTATTTTTAAGACACATATATTTAGTTTTGAACAGAGTCTGTAAGAACACTGCCTTGATTTATTAAAGATCCATTTTTGTTTGTTTTGAAAGAATGTATTCATGAGATTGAACACTGTAAATATTAGTTGTCCAAAATATGTGGCATGCAGGGCTTAGCTGTGCCGTTCTCTGTGGTTTTATTATGCCAATACAATTTTAATAGTGTCAGAAAATGTCTAATGGTGAGACTTTTGTTTTGCTCTCTATAACCTTGGGCTGATCACCTGTCCCTTCACTTTATTTTCCACATGTCTTTCTTACAAAGATGTTTTCAGAGCTTTTCAAAGATGAAGTGCTATATAACTGCTATGCCTCATCATTGTTTGACATAATATATGCCATCTGCTTGTTACTTGTCTCAGTTCTTTCTTCAAAATAAGGAATAAATTGAGTCTTTGCAGTAATGAATATATTTACTGCATTGAATATTTGCTCATGTGTAAATCACCTTGAGCACTGTAAAATGCTGAAATATTGCTGATTCTACAGTATTCATTAAATTTTACGTTATCATTTAGACACCAAATTAAGAAAGCATTTTGATCCCTTTTTCTGTTTACTTAATAGGTTTCATTGGAAAACTGTGTTGAGGTTGGGCGAATTGCCAACACATACAACCTCACAGAAGTGGATAAATATGTTAATAATTTCATCCTGAAGAACTTCCCTGCGTTATTAAGTACTGGTGAATTTGTGAAACTCCCCTTTGAACGTCTTGCCTTCGTGCTTTCAAGTAATAGCCTTAAGCACTGCACTGAACTGGAGCTCTTCAAGGCGGCGTGTCGCTGGCTGCGCTACGAGGAGCCTCGCATGGAGTACGCCGCCAAGCTCATGAAGAACATCAGGTTTCCCCTGATGACACCCCAGGATCTTATCAACTACGTTCAGACAGTGGACTTCATGAGGACTGACAACACCTGCGTCAACTTGCTGCTGGAGGCCAGCAACTACCAGATGATGCCGTACATGCAGCCGGTGATGCAGTCGGAGCGGACGGCGATCCGCTCGGACAGCACGCACCTGGTGACGCTGGGCGGGGTGCTGAGGCAGCAGCTGGTGGTCAGCAAGGAGCTGCGCATGTACGACGAGAAGGCCCACGAGTGGAAGTCCCTGGCGCCCATGGACGCGCCGCGCTACCAGCACGGCATCGCCGTCATCGGCAACTTCCTCTACGTGGTGGGCGGCCAGAGCAACTACGACACCAAGGGCAAGACGGCGGTGGACACGGTCTTCAGGTTTGATCCGCGCTACAACAAGTGGATGCAAGTGGCATCTCTAAACGAGAAACGGACCTTCTTCCACCTAAGTGCCCTCAAAGGACATTTGTATGCAGTCGGAGGTCGGAACGCGGCGGGTGAGCTAGGTGAGTCCTGCTGGAGCCTTGCCTTGTGCTGGGCCTGGGAATGCCCTCTGCCCAGGGAGTGGGTGGAGAGAGACAACCTGAGGTCGTTGGAGAGCTGCTGCTTTCTGGGAATACTGCAAATACAGAATTTTTTCTGCATACTCTTAGAAGTTAATTTTAGAAGGAATCCCACAAAACAATACCAAACAATAGAAAACCATTCCAATGTCATGTGTACTGATGTGTATTATCCAGTGCCTTGACCTTTACCAGGAAACATGAAGTGAGCATCTGTGTCTGCCTGTGTAAGTGTAGGGAATATAAATGCAGTTTTAAAAAGAAAAAATTCATCATTACTCCAGCTGAGAAACAAAATCCATTCCTAAGGGATACATGGCTCTAGCTGAAACTCACTCTTGAATGAACATTACATTTTAAAAGACAGAACTTTTCTGGAATGGTATTTGAAATGCCAAGGGTTTTTTTATTTTGTTTGGTTTTTTTTTTTTTTTTTGTTTTGTTTTAGTCTTATGACTGTGATTTGTTTCACTCACAGATTAGTGACATTCAGCTACTCTGATGTTCTGAACATTTTAATTATTAAAAATGTTCTATTTCACCTATGATCTTATTTGTACAAATGATTGAATGACTCTGTCCTGGTGCCTCTTCTTTTCCCCCCTCACAAAGGATATTTAATTTAGCTTGACAAAAAACCAAACAACCCAACCCAAACAAAACAAAAACAAAAACTCCAAAAAAGAAAGAAACAAACAAAAACTGAAGAAAAAAACCCATATCAGTTTCCAAAGGACAAATTAGGAATAAATAATAAATACATGGTAAGTTCAAAATTAATAAAAATATGCAGAGGATGACCCCTATTAATCCACTGCATTGTGCAAAGCCATAGTGGTTAACATTTAGTCAAGTCTGGGATATGAGACTCAACTGTAAATTTGTCTGTGCTTTAAAATTGAAATGTCACAGAGATTATGCTTGGAAGTTTAGCATAATATTATATCTAAACCAGATATAACATCTCATTATTTAGTTTGCTGCCTTCAGCCCAATACTCAACTGTCCCTTTGTGGCTTCTACCTCTTGGTACCAAGATTTGCTTTTCAGAAATGCACAGATGTGTGTAAGTGCAGTGAGAAACATATTTAATTGAAACAATGCAAAACTTGATTTCTACTGCAGGATCTGTGGCTTCTTAAAATTATTGCATCTTGGTTATTCACATACACGGGTTTAATTCATTGTCATGTTGCAAATTTTCGTAGGAAACATACACTGCTTCCACCAGAAAAAAGCGGCCTGGTTTTGCTAGAAATTTTAATTCCATTTCAATGTTTGATGAAATGGGATGTGCAAAAATGCCTCCTGTTCCAAAAAGATGGGAAACTGCTTAGCAATAACCTGTTTTCCCTGGACAGCCATTTTCTGATGCAGATCCTGAGGATTTCAGAATTTTTTACTATTGTCACTATTTACCTGAAAATTCATCCTAAACAATCTCAATATCCTCTGAAAGACTAAATGTGCAAAATAACATGTATTGATCTCTGAGTATCAGAAAACCTGATATATAGCTTCAGTGAGCTATTTTTAACAGTATGAATTAATAGCAGATAATCAGATTGCTGACCTTGTGCACTGTACAATCTGAACAGAGGAGGGTTATAAAAATGTCAGTGAAAAAGTTGCAAGTCTGACAAAATCAATATGAAATAATATTGCCACTAAGCCAGTGCAACCTCTGTGTGAAGGAGGCTTTGAGTGCAGCGTTACCTTAAATTAAACCAGCAGTATCATTCTGCTAACCTCAACTCTTCTGCTTTCTTTAATTAAAATACAAAATTTATCACCTATCTAAAATTCTTTTGTAAAGATATCATTAAAATGCTGTAGCAATTTCCACACAGACCTGAAAAATGCCACTGGATCATTCTGTGGGAAGAGCACTCTAAATGCTAAATATTGTAGCTGTCTGATGCTTTGATTTGGGGCTTCAGGTTCTTTCCTTGTTAATTGTGAGGTGAGTCACTTTTCATTTTCATATTTCTTTCATAAACCTTGACAACTGGAAGATGCAATCCAGCTTAAACTTCCCATTCTGTTCAGAAGAGAAAAGCTCTAAGGCTTTTCAAAGAGAGAAGGTCAAATCTGTGTTGGACAGATATTAAAGAAGTTGCCCTTGGGTTCAAACTAATTTCAGTCTGTTGTTAGAGAGGAAAAATTCCCAAAACCTGAATTGAGCTTTCTGGAAAATGGGCTTTTATGGAAAAGGGCCAAAGGATTAAAGTTACTAAAACACTTTTTTCCCCCTGACATTCATGGGAATAAAAATTATACTTTTTTAGGCTTTCTATCAAACATTCTGAAAACAGTTTTCAGATGTTTCTTCTTCTGAGAACTTTGTAAATGCCACTTTCTACATTTGTAATACTTGGTTTAGTGGAATAATGAGCTGCTGTTTTACCAGTGCATGCTACTGAAAAAGTTATGTTCACTGGACAGAATGAGTGAATTTCCATGTATATGGTACACGTGTTGGAATGTGGTGAATGTATCCTTTAAATGTCCTGAATTATGACATTATAATTGAGATTTTTTTCCAACCCTGTGACAGCTTAGGGCTGTGTAGAATTAAGCACCACTCCTGGAAGGATTGTAGATAATTCTGGTTAGTTCCCTTTAAATGTCAAGGCAGGCACCTGCCAGAGGTATTCCCAGAAGGCAGGAGAGCAGCCCAGCCTGGAGAGAGCAGGTGGGCAAAACACAAGAGTTTTTATGAAAAGAGACAAAGGGAAAAGCAGGTGTGGCTCACAAAGATACTTGTGAAGCACAGCACGCTGGCAGATTCCAGCTGAACACTGGAGACTGTTTTCTCTTCTGACAAGAAGATTTTTGTAGCCCATTGTAAGAGTTCAGTTGTGCTGGATGATGGCAGAAGCTGTGTGTGTAAGCACTAGAAAACTTGTGCATTTAGGTATTGCCCAGATACTTCAGGCTCTGCTGTTGATAGCTGGGAGTAGAGTTTGGGGTTTTTATGTATGGGCTTTGCCTCACACATTAGGGGTAGTTGGGTGGTGACTAAACCACAGATTCATTCATCACGCTGCAATAAAGACAGAAAGAGAAAACTGCCAGGCCAGTTACCTGTTCTTTTGACCCTCTGCCCATCAAGTTGGAAGATGTTTATTTTCAAAATGCCCTCTATGATGTTGAACCCTCCTTGTTTATGTAAAAACTTCCCCTGTGTGTGTTTGTGTGTACATATATATGTATGTCAAGATACAGCTAATATATTTTTAATTATGTTGATTGATATGCACCAGTACCCAGTTGGGCTCTTCACTGTCAGAGTAGTATTGTGAATATCAGACCAGAGTGTGAACTAGAGGACCTCTCATATAGAGGCTTATTTTGGAGTGGCTTCTTGCTATGCTAGGACAAAATTAGTCAGGACTGTTTAATCAAGTCAGTTTAGAATTGTACATTAATAAGCTGTATTACAGAAATAGTGTAACAAAATTAAAAGCCTGGGTTTTGGGACATCACAGAGTTGCTAAGTGCTGCTGTAACAGACCTCCAGACACTTTAGAAGCTACTGACAGAGAAGTGTTAAATATCTGTATCCTCCTCAAATAGCAACACAGATGGCACTATAAAATGAGTGCAGGCTGAACATCCCTTAGGACTGCCAAAACTTTGTCTTTTTGAGATTACTTAATTCTCTTAAAATGAGGCCTGTCTTCCCTGGATTATGGTAATGAACACATCAGAAGTTCTACTGTTAAACATAAATAAAGCCTGGTCTGAATCATTCATGGTGTTGGAAGAATGAATCCATCACTCTCACTTAGGTGCATTAAAGTAGCAGTTTTAGAGTGTTTTGTGAACTCTGCTCTGTCTGGAGATTTTCTAAAGAAGAATTTGTCTCTCTTAAATTATGGGCACCTTTAATAGCTGGAATTTTGAATATTTTTTTCTTTTCAGTGCAGAGGAATATCTTGCTAAAAGAGAGAAGTTGAATGACCTTGCAAGGTAACAGGGAAACAATTACACAGATCAAACAGAAGAGTAAGGTTTTCAGCTGGAAAGTGATTAGCTTTGTTTTAGAGCACAGTGGGTGTGAGATTTGGGTAGGAATAGTTTGTCTGAAATAGTGGCAGACAGTATTTTGGCTGTGCTAGGAATGGTAGAGACAGTTTTGAAGCCACATCAGAAAGTGATGGGTCTTGGACTCAGCACCACCCTTTCTCAGATAAATAATGTCTTTACAACATGGTGATAGTGATGGTGGTAATGGGTACCAGTTCTGCATGTTTTGTTTTCTCTAGCTAAAGGGATATTTTGGCTTCTCTCTTAAATGCAATTTGTAGTGCAGAGTGAGATAGAACTGTCCAGCACTGAATGTCAAGTTCATCTGTGTGCTGCTCCTCTGCTCCTCCTTTTCACATCCTCTGCTCTTGCTTTGCACATCCTCTGCTCTCCCTGGCCTTGGAGTGTGTTAGAAACACGAGTTCCTCACCTTGGTGCAGAGTGGGAGCACTTTGGGGAGGGATGCAGTTTGTGTGGAAGCAGCAGGGCGATGTTTCAGCACAGAGGAGCACAAACACAGGTTGGAAGGGGCTGCCCTGGGGGTGCAACTGGGTCAGCTGTAATTACTTGCACATCAAATCTGTTTCCCTCTGGTTTTGAAATTTTTGCACATCTTTGCTTCTGATTGCTAACTAGAGCAGAGTGGAAAGGAGCTTTCCTTTTAAAAAAGAATATTGGAATGGATGAAGATGTTTACAAGACCGAGCATGAGTTTATTTGGGGATTGGGCAAAAACTGCAGGTGATGTTAAGGTGGCACTGCAGAGAAACACAACTCACAGATTAATTTTAGGTGTCATTTGTGGAATCAGTTCTTTGTGCCTGTACCTTTCTTTGGGCAAGAGAGTGTCTCCAGCATTCCTTGGATTTGTGGCTAAGTCCGTGATGCAATACAGAAAGCCTGCAGCATATCAAGTGGAAAATAATACAATTTTTTTTAAAAAGGAGATCTCTGTCTTTATTAAGAAAACCCAAACAACCAAGGCAGATCTCTTAGATGAAATTTGGGAACTTGCCCATGTTGGGCAGATTTTTTAAATCAAAAATTTGGTACATCAGCAGTACTGCAGACACACCTGACTTCAGCTCTTTTGTATTGGTTTGTTATTTTTTTGTCCATCTTACACATCCCTGAACTGGCAGAACTGGGAGTCCTTGTGCAAGCCACTCGCACAGAACCAGATGCGTTTCAAGATTTCATTACTATTTTGAAACAGTTTCAAGAATATGAAATTAATAATTTAATATATGCAAATCAACATATATAATTTGTTTAGAAAAAAAGCAGAAATTTAGTGTGTTTGCCTTGTATCATGAACTTGATGTTCTGGACTGGCACTTTTCTGCATTTCATAAATTTAAAGTTCAGCTCCTGGGTGGGGAAAAGCTGAAGCAAATCCAGTGTCCTGTAACAATTTAACAATTCTTATGTGCAATATAGATTTTTTGTTTTTCACTTCTAGCCTTAGATGATGCTGAACTGGCTGTCAAACAGTATTTCTGACATTGGAACTGGAAGCTTCTATTTTCAGTGCATGTACTTGAGACACTAATTGCATGGAATTATGTATGATCATCCTGTTTTGCAACAATAAAGTGGTTAGGCAGCAACTAAAAGAGAATTCAGAAGGTCACTCTAATGTGCTCTACACTAATTTTTTCATTGCTAGGGATTTTTTTTTGGTAGTCTGAGACTATAACTATACTCTTCTAAAATGATCCAGAGGATCTTTTTGAAACAGCTTTGGAGTTGGGATGAGGTGCTTTATATTCACTATGTGTTACTGTCCAATGTTCTCTGCTGGCTCTATAATTCTGTAATTAGGCTTAAACTAAAACTAACTAGATTCTGCCTTTATAATGACAATTTTCTCAGATTCTAAGGGTATTTTCTCTCTTGGTTGATGTGTAATCCTGCACTGTTAAATCACCATCACTGATTCCATAGAGCTGACTCAGATTTTCTACTCTTGATTCAATAAAAACCTTGTTCTACAGCAAGTAAAATGTAACTTTTAAAGGCATTCAATTTTTCTATGTATAGTTCATAAACATCCAACAAAGATTAAGCAGCCTTGAATTACTCAAAATGAGATTTAATTTGTCTTTAAGATAACTTAATTACTGAAAATTTCTCTGTGCATCATAAAGTCACTATATTATGGGGGTTTTGAGTCCTTGTGCCCCTCTGATCTACTGTAGTATCAAGGTGCCAGACCTAGAACTTGCTCCATTATTGAATTTGCCTTCTATTTCTGTTCCCTGTGATTGTTGCAGCCCTTTTCCTGTAGCCTGCCTCTCTCCCATCTTACACTGGCGAGAGGATCCAGGATCCTCTCAGGAATCCATTCTGCACTCCTGGGTGCTGCTGGGTGCTGTCCTCTGTGATTTCTGATTGATAAAACCCTTGATCATTCCAACATTCCAACTCAGAAAAAACTGCACAAATGGAGTTGTACATCAACACAGGCACTGCTTATCTCCTTGCCAGATTCAGGGATGTTTCATCTTTTTTCTTTTAAGCTTGGCTTCTGTAAATTGATGTAGTGACTTGCATATGCTGTGCTTTATGTTGCTGTGCAAATCCTTGATAAAACACTGCAATACAATAGAAAATTAGCACACAGAAAATAAGAACACAATGTTCTCTGAGCAAGTTTGCTGACGGTACAACCCACCTGGACACAATCCTATGCAGCCTGTTCTTGGTGACCCTGCTTTAGCAGAGGAGTTGGATGAGGTGGAGTAGATGATTTCCAGAGGCCCTTTCCAACCCCATCTGCTCTGTGTTTCTGTGATAATAATTTCAATAATTCCCTTGAGACTCCCTCAGCTGAACAGTGTGACTTGTTGGCACTTCCTCTGTGGATGTTTCAGCAGCACCAAACTGCCCTGCTGCTTTCACCACTTCTGTGCTCTCTTTGTCTCCAACAGCCACTGTGGAATGTTACAACCCCAGAATGAACGAGTGGAGCTACGTGGCAAAAATGAACGAGCCCCACTATGGTCACGCTGGAACCGTCTATGGGGGGTTAATGTACATTTCAGGTAAATAATTCATGCCTGTGACATCATCTCTGTGAAACAATTCCTTCTCTAACTTTCTCTGTTTCAGCAGCAGACAGTACAGATTAGGCTGTGGTTGCAGTAGGATTGCCATGGTATCAGTAGTGATGCAGTTTCATATGAGGCTAGTCAAACAGCACACACACTGCTGGCTCTGACAAAATTATTGTAGATAATATTGTGCTCAGTAATTGAATAGCTCTGAATTCCAAAGCAGTTACTCACTTTACCAATCAGAATAAAGTTTTCTGTAGCCACAAATATATATTTATATAGCAATATAATTAAACAAAATATTGTTATAATATATAATTATAATTGTGTATAACAGTATTAAATAATTATAACATGGATTATGATATAATATAGCAATTAAACACAGCCTCCCTATAAACTTTGGACTGCATTGGAAATTTTATAACTTTGAACAACGTTTGCCTTCATTGAGGTAATGGAAAGGGCTAAGTCCTCATGTTAATCATAGCATATAAGTGATATCTGTACTTTCACTGTTTTTTATTTGAAATATGCATGTTCTGTGTGTCACTGACGTTGTAGTTTCATTACATTTTTTTTCCAAATGGGTTGTCTGAAAATCTGCTATTAGCTTAATTTTTAAAGAAGATTCAATCTGTCTGTCAGTGGTCATTGCAGGGATCACAGCCCTGTATTCTCATGCTGAAATTTTAAAGGATGTCCTCTTGAGAACTAAGCTGGAATTCAGGGCAGGAGGTGGGACAAGGTTGCTTATCTGACAAGAACTGGTGGGAGATGTGCTGGAGCAGCTTTATTTAGGGGCTCTTGCGCCAGTGGGCTAGGAGGAATTTGCTTTAGAATTTACTGTGAGATACAGGAGCTTATTTTTCTGTGAGCAAGTCCATTGAGCTCCTAATTGCTGTGCTGCTGTCAGTTGTGTTTTGCCCATTTTGCTTGTTTTGCTGCAGGTGGCACATACATATGCTGTCTGCTGTGATTTTTTCATGTAGATCCCACAGATTTTTCTTTTCCTTTTGTCCTGGAGCCTCTCCAAATGCTTTTGCGGGGAGCTATGGAGAAGGTAAATGTAGAGGAACCCTAGGTAACTATTAACTGAAGACTATTTGAAATGTGTGTCCTCTCTCTATTCACTTGAAGTTGATGAAAAAAGTGTTTTGATGAAAATTCTACTATGTGATACTTAAAACACAGTGGCATAGTATCAAAATTTGAAAGGGAAATGGATTCTTGATGGTGAGAAACATGACCAGCAAACTGAATGAACACAAGCAAAGAAATAAATTTGCAGAGTAGAAGCATAGGTAACAATTTTTTGTTCTTTTAATCTGCCAGTATCAATTGTGTAATGAGGCACAGTGTGAGACATGGCTTCTGTCCATATTCCCATTTAAAGGAACAAATTTCATTTGAAATTGAGTACTTCTGTGATAGTAATCTAAGCTAGGGTGAAGAACTTTTAAGGAAGATGGAATTCTTTCAGTTAAATGTATTTTTTGTTATTCGGTGCTTATTAGGATGAGCACTCCTCTAACGTGTGTCTTGTTTCTTTAGGGGGAATCACCCACGATACTTTCCAAAAGGAACTCATGTGCTTTGACCCTGACACAGACAAATGGACTCAGAAAGCTCCCATGACGACAGTCAGAGGTCTGCATTGCATGTGTACTGTAGGAGACAAGCTGTATGTTATTGGTGGCAATCACTTTAGAGGAACAAGTGATTATGATGATGTTCTAAGCTGTGAATATTACTCACCAACTCTAGACCAGTGGACTCCAATTGCCGCCATGTTACGTGGGCAAAGCGATGTCGGGGTTGCTGTCTTTGAAAATAAAATCTATGTTGTTGGAGGATATTCTTGGAATAACCGGTGCATGGTGGAAATAGTTCAGAAGTATGATCCAGAAAAAGATGAGTGGCATAAAGTGTTTGACCTTCCAGAATCCCTTGGTGGCATTCGAGCCTGCACTCTGACAGTTTTCCCTCCGGAGGACAACACAGGGTCACCGTCCAGGGAGTCTCCTCTGTCAGCACCTTAGACCCGTCCCTTGGCTCACCATTGTAGTAACACCTCTGCACTGCATCATGGGTCTGTCATTTTTCTTCAGTAGTTTCTGTTAGGCTTAGCCTACAGCATTTCATACAATTACTGGAAAAAAAAAAAAAGGACTTTGACATTATTTGTGCTGTTTGTTTGGCCTAGAATGTCTCTGAAGTGGTTGACAAAAAAAGATATACTTGCCCGAGCCAAATGTTTAACAAATGAGAGGGTATTGTCTATAAAATGTATGAACTAGGTACGTTATTAATGTTGTATGTTGGGTGTGAGGTACCTTGTAGCTTACATTTGGGAGCCCAGTGAGTCAAATTTGTATTGAACATGTCACTGAATTTCATGTTGAAATCCTTTTTCCTTTCATTTTTGACTGCAGATCACAAGGGTAGGTAGACCACATCAATGTGAACTCTCTGAAGGTTGCCAAGGGGCCTGAGCTACCTCCCTCTTTACACAGAGTATTTTTGACATATCTGTTTACCCACCTGACTTTGTGGGTGCTTTCAGAGCATATGAAGTTTCTTAGGCAGAGGGAAAAAATAAAATAATTTTAAAATATTAGCACTGTACAGGAGCAGACCTTGTAGAGGCCGGGAGTTTTTATAACATATATTGAGTGTTTTTCCTGAGTCAGTTGAATGATGCTTCAAACAAAATATCCTAAATATATTTGTGTTTTTTAATTTGTTTTTTTTCAGGAATTGGCTTCCTCTTGCATGGGAGCACACACTATTAACAAATGGGAATTCAGTGCAGTTGTGTATTCTCTGCTATGGCTGTACTGAATATGGGTAGTTAAGGGCTAGAATCAGTAACTTAAGCCACTGAATTTGACCAAATGGTTCCATCAGATCAAATTTAATCTACCTTTTCTCCTTTGCTGTTGAGATAACTTGCATAATGTGTCCTCTGTATAGTCTCAGTTAATAAGGTTATTTAGCACAAAGTGCAGCTTCAGTGAGAGAGCTGCTTTTGCTCAGTGAACCTGGACTACCACATTTTACCTTCTTTTGTTCAATAAAACTTTTAACTGCAGTTACCCAGTCTAAGCTACCTCATTAATGTATTTGGTTTTTTCCTCTGCCTCACTGTCTCCAGGATACGTGTGACGTATATCCACGTGGGTAGGTGAACCTGCAGGAAACCAATGCACAAGTGATCATGAATGGGTATTTTTTGACCTACTTTTAAGAAACTATTTTGGTCTGATGTGTTCATTTTATTGTTAGGGACTGATGAAAAACCAGTCTTAATGTTTTTTCCTTGGAGAACTGCTTATGTGTGTAGCCCTGCAAATTCACAGGAATCTTTACCTGCTCCAAAATGCAGTGCCCTGCTGACAAACTGCAGCTCTGATTATGCCATTGTGATTGTTCTGAACTTCCCATCATGTTACAAGTCATTTTGCTAATGAACACAGTCACAGGGGCATCCTCTGGGGAAAACTGTTTAAACCAGCTTATTGTGTTACCTATTAATAATAACCAAGTAAAGCTTAATCGACTTTTGTTGGGATTTTGCTATTTGTGTTTTGTCCCTGCTTGATGCAATCAAGCAGCAGGATTACTGTGGTGTCAGATTTGGAAGTACTGATATTTATTCTTTGTGCAGTTTACTAGTAATGGTCACTACCAAAATCTACATGTAAGCTTTAGGTTTCATAATTGTGTTGGTCAAAATCAATTCTTCCTCTTTAAAAACATCCAAGTCTCAATTCCATGTGGCTGTGTAAGGTTGTTGCAGGTGGAATAGTGGCACCAGTGGATACTCCTGGAAACTGGCCAGTGAAGAAAAATTGATTCATCACCCTAAGAATACTCTTCTTATGCTGTGCAAAGCACTGGATAGAAAAATGTTGCTCTGTTGTTTAAGGATTTTTCAATCATTTAAGTGTCACATGCTACTAATTTTTTTTTCCAGCTCAAAGACCAGATTTTAGATCCTGCTTGAGTTTAAATCCCCTGAAATCCATATTCAATGGCTCTTTTATTAATTAAACTGAAAAGTACTTGAAGGAGTTGCAATTCCTTTAGGATCATGTAAATATGTCCTGCTCTTTGTATGCTGGGGATGAGGGACACAGTGTTTAAAAGTGGGTATCTTCACTGGTGTTCTCTGTTGGAAGAACCTTAACATGGGTTCTGATCATTCTGAGGTGGTTTAAAGCCAGGATGTCAGTTTTGTGTCTGAGCCTTGTATAGCCAGGAGCTGGTATACGGCCACAACGTTGAGATCTTTTTGTTTGTGGGGTTTGTTTTGTTTTGTTTTTGTTTTATTTTTTGTTTTGATTTTTTTTGATTCATTATTTGTTATACCTAAAATGGAAGAATTCTTTTTTGAACGTTTTGTCATCAGTGGATTAAATGTAGTGCTTCAATCAAATTAATCTTTGGGGTTTTTTGTTTGTTTGCTTTTTTTAAATCTCCCTCTGGATTAAAGTGTTTATAATTACATTTGTTAACATTTACTCACTAGGATTGAAAAGCAAACATCAAAGACTTGCCCAAAACTGCAAACTGGTTTCTTCTGTAATGTAGTATAAAATGATTTGATGCTCATTGAGTCTTTCTTAACCATAGCATAAGAACCCCTTTCTATCTCTGAACCCACAGCTGTAGGAACACACATGGATGCACCAAATTTCCATTTCCAGTCAGGCTGCCTCTTCATCAATCTTGGCTTCTCTCATGTTGCAGTTGTAGTACCTGAATCAGAAAAGCATCTGGATAAAAAGCAATTATAGCTATTTGATTTGAATGAAATCAGGGTTGCATGGCGCGCCAGCTGGGAGAGCCACAGGAGCTGTCTGCCCTCTCCCAGTGCTGCAGACACACTCTGCAGAATTCATTCAGACTTGGCGTTATGGTGCCCAATTAGCAGCAAATGCCAAAAGGGCTCATTCCATACAGAGTCTGCCCAAAGGCCCATCTGATGTCCCTGCAGACCCCAGCACTCTGACTCCAGACATCTGAGATGACATTTCCCTTGTTCTGTGTTTTGAGACAGAACAAGAACAATGGGGAAGACGACCTGGGAAAATCCAGGTTATGTAAAATTTCTTTGCCTTGTTAACATCAGAGAGTTCATCATCTGCAGATACCCATTTTTCTGTGATTCCCCTCCCCTTAGAAAGTTGTAAAGTCCAAGAACCTGGTCCAGGGAAAGCAATTCCTGCAAGGATCCAGCCAGTCTTGTGGCTTCTTGGGATAAAGGAGTTGTGCTGAAGGGATGACCCTGGTGCAGCAGAACGTGGCTGACAGCCTGGCTGTGGCTCTACAGGCCCCTTGGGTGGAAGGATCACTTTACCTGCTCTCAGGACAAAAGTGAGCTGCTTTCTTATAAACAATGCTATTTTTAAATTGCCCATTTTGTTTCTGTGGGATCTCTAAGGAGCAGCATGTTAGTGACAGAAGCTCAAACCAGTAGTCTGGTCCTTTAGTGGAATAATGGCAATCATGGATTTAGAGCAGTTTGCATGCAGATAAATAAAGTTCTACCTAAAGGCTTACACTCTTAATCTGATGGGCTGGTTGAACATGAAAAAATAATTTCATACCACAGCAGCAAGTGCAGTACAAATATCTGGAGAAGTTTCTAACCAAAGAGTTGAGGATGAAGTTGAGGATGATCTGATCAGAAAAGATCACAGCACTTTTCTTTGCAAAGTTCATTCTGCCTACCAGAATTGTTGTTCCTTGTTAATTTGCCCTCCAGCTGGTGATTGCCTCACCTTTACACTGGTGTCTGACTCTGCTGGTCAGTGTTTTTTTAATCCTTGGTTTTGTAGCTGACATCTCTGTTTACTTCCTCTGCTCCTGATCAGAACAGATCAAGCAGAAGCTTTTTTAGTGGCACTTACATCAAGAGAGAAAATAGCCCACTGTTGATAAATGTATTTGTAATTCAGCTTGTGCATCTTGGAAATATAAAAGCAGTTTTAAGCTAGTGAAAGGTATGTGCATGGTGTCCCTTTCCTCCTGGCTTGCACCTTTTGTGGTGTGGAGTGGTGACCCAGAGATCTGGAGGGACTCAAGCTCTCATGTGGCACTTTATGCTCTCCATGCTCTGTGAAAGTGTTCTTTCCTTGCACACCATATGTAGCTTATCAGGTATTATTTCTTTTATATTTTAAATGTGAAAAATGATTCTTTGTGTGCAAGTGTGGTCAGAAAAAAAAAAGTCTTAAAGGGCAGAGTTATACTTTGCTTAATTAATAAAGATTTTATTCCCATGAGTATTGTAGGACCCGTTCAGCTGTGAGAAGGTGATTGCAGTTTGAGGCAGCTGGGAAATCCCGATGCTTTCCTGCCTTTCACCAGGTCACACCTGGTTCTTGTTGCCAGTCTTTCACAGGTCATTAAGTGAAGTTCTTTTCTCTGTCAGAAGGTTCCAAATTTGGTTTCCAGCTCTGTTGGACCTGGATGTGTTTGCTCTTTAATGACCTGGTAATTTGTGTAGAGATGCAGCCCAGGGAACCTGGGAGTGGTGCTACAGCCGGAGCCACAAGTGGCTGACATTCCTGAGGGGATGCTCTCCTACTATAAGTATTACTTTGGCTCGAGTGCTGGTTTTTTTCCCCCATCTTTGGGAGTATTTATTGCTGCTGTTTGAGTTTTTAACTTTTTATTCATGAAATGAGTAATGCCTCTGTGAGTCTGCAGTGGGAGCAAAAGATTCAGGTGGCTCTTTCAGAGCTGCAATCTGTCAGGCTGTCCACATGGTTATTAAACCTTTTCTATTTGGAGCTCTGTTTCCTAAGTGTTTAGGAGAAACCATTTTGCAATGTGAAAAGATCTCAGATGAAAGCATGTTTGGGACTGGAACATAAATGCATATTATTTTAGATTTTTTTTTGTCATGGTTTAGAGGTTAGTTTGGACTTTCAGCTCTCACAGACTGAATGGGGAGTGTTATATATATTTCTTTTTTTCATTTTAATAACTTATAGTTGGTTTAAGTGAGTCAAACTCAGTTATTTGTACCTGCTTGCACTCCTGGCTGCCCTGTTGCTGTATTCTCCCTCAGCCCACAGCATTCTGTGCTGTCTGGGATCTGTTTCCCTGTGTAAGAGCACCTCCTGTCCTCCCTGCTGCCTTTGATTGAGTTCCAAAATCAATCTGAACTTGGGTTCTTACATCCAAAGCACCTGTGGAGCTGAAGTCCATGTGGAGCTGTGGATTGAGGGCCATGGCTTTGACATTGAATTCCCCACCAGCCCCTCACTGCTTTGCAAGGTCTCAAGCCCAGCTAAAATCTGTGTGCACGAGGCAAATCTCTCAGGCTGAAAATTTCAGTAACCTGGGTGCCTAAAGAGCACCAGTGTCCTTGTCCCCTCTGCAAGGAGAGTTTGCACATGAGCTGCTGAGGGCTCTGGGAGGGGCAGGCACAGGAACTCCTTGGGTAACCAAACTTTTTATTGGCCTTGGATTCTGCTCTTTCTTCTGTGCCCAGGTGGAGATGATGGGATGGGAGGGCAGGTTGGTCACACTTCCAGCTCTCAGGAGAGAGCAGGTTTGTTTATTCTCCTCTGTCTGCACAACACTGCAGGAAAAAGAACTGTAGGAACATTTCAGATTTTAAGCATTGTTTCACAGAACAGTATTCATTAATAAAGGAAAAATTAGTCTGTTTTAACCTATGTTCCTCATAACCAGGATTGTTCCAAAATACTTGGCTTCTGTTGAATTAACAACTTTGCCTTTACCTCCCTTGTTCAATGTTACTGTAAAAAATTGCTTGGTTTCTTTTCCATTTGTTTTTCATTGCTTGTAACCTTTTCTTAGAAATGTGAAAATAATTTTCCTTACATGTTTTATGCACCAAAATAAACACACCACTGATCACCTGAGTCCCCTCCCCATGTTTCTTACTCAGTGCCTGCCAGTTTATCTTTCCATATTTTTACCCAAATGTGTGTCAGTAAATAACCATCACAGAGCCATAAAATTCCTGCTGATGGGTGCTGCATTGTTAATTGGAATAAAGAGGGGTCATCTCTTTTCTTAATCACTTCTGGGGAAAAAATTGCTTTGAAGAACCTCCTGCCCTGTTTAATACGTTTAAATGCAGATTGTTTCGGCCTGTGCTTGTTAACTTTAGTTTTGAATATTTGTCTCTTTCAGATAAGTAATTGCATGGGGTGCTTACAGTGCACTGTCTATAGAATGTTTCCTAATTGCAGTTAAAGCACAGCCCAAGTTTCCAGAAAGGGGAGAGAGAGCTGCTGTCCCTTAGGCATGTGTTGTCAGGAGTTGAGGATATTAGCAATGAAAGGATTGTTGCTGTAAATGAAGACAATAAAATAAATCCCTACATCTGTCCCCAAAACAGAGAGATTGCTTCTGTTGATATACCACACTATTAATATTTGACTTTGTGTGTATATGGGATGTCTCAAGTGCTCATATCACATAAGTGATGCCCTAGTTCCCATTAGTCACAGTGGTTTCTATCTAGTCAATTCTGAATAATGTTTTAAAATTACATAGAATATTAGAGGATACACTTTTCTGGTTTTATTTCCTAAGCCTTTTAAAAAGAGATTTAATGTATCTCGTTATTTCAGCATTACTGCATTTAGTCAAACCCAGGAAACATGAAATGTCAGGTTTTGGTTAATTCAGGTCTTTTTGGAGATTCTGCTTCTCCTTTTCACTTTATAGTTTTAAGGAGGGGATGGCAAGAAGAAACAAAGAAAAGGAAACATTAGGTGCAACTGAATGTGTGTGCTGTCAGCAGCCCTGCCATTTGGGACAATTTTATGATTTACAGTTCTGTTAAATTTATCTTGTGTAATAACCCAGGAGGTTTCCATTTGGCCTGCAGTGACACAGTGCTGGGGAAGGAAAATCCAAACATGTTTGCATTATTCCCTGCTCTGTGCCTTGTGTCTTACCCCATGGAGTAACAATGGGTACCCACCTGCACTGAGGCGCTGCAGCCCCAGATCCCATCCCTGCTCCTGTCAGGGCTGGGATCACACAGTCCCTGCTGTGCCAGAGCTGCCAGAGCCAGGGGACATCAGTGGCCACCCCTGCCCCAGCTGGGCTGCATCCCATGGCTCTGCAGGCTTTGGGATGGAGAGTGGCTTTGGGAAGGCAGGGGCTGCTGTGGCCTCTGAGCAGGGTCCAGCAGGGCTCCACTGTGGGCAGCAGAGCCAGGAAAATCCCTTCATCCATGCATGGAGGAAGGATTTTATCTTTGATTGTTCATCAGAATGCTTTGAATCTTGGCTCTCCAAAGCACAGGACAAATCTGAGCTGCAATCATTGCACATGGAGGTCACTAAGGGCATGTCTGAGTGATCTCAGCTGGTTTCAGCACTCATCAACCACTGATTTTGGAAATAGAGTGGGGATTTCTCCCCAGCCCCAGTTTTCTGCCATGGCCCTAAATATTTCTCAGACATTTTGTGAGTCTGATTCAGGCAGGCTGGGCCATGCAGAGGTAGTTAGGGACATGACTGAGGCCTCTTCATGTCACCAGGCATGTGTCCTGTTCTTAGGGATGCTGATAGGAAAAAAGCTGTGACCTTGTTTGCTCTCCCTGTCCTTACTTCCTCCCCAAAGAGAACCCATCCCCATTGTAAACCAGCATTTTGATCAGACCAGACATCAGATTGGGGATTTTAAAAGATGCCTCACATTCTTCATCTCACTCTTCATTTTTGCTGTCTTTTAGAAATTAAGATGAATTTTTTTGTCTTAACATCATGTGGCGTGAGGGACCAATACCATTCAATAAACAGCTGCAGCTTGGAACTCAGGGTTACAGCAGAAACTATGCTTCTTAAAGAATCACATTTCATTTTCCTCTTCCATATTTATACACTTATAAATGTGGTCTTTCTGGAATTTAGATAACTTGATAGAGATGACATGTGCCATATGGTCTTTAGGACAAATTCCAGCTTCATTAACAGTTCACTGGCTGAAAGGAATAGCAATTAGTCTTTCATGCAGTCTAAAATCAGCTTGTCAATTAGCAAACAAACTAAAAATTACTGGAGTTTCTTTTTACAGAAGTCTCTGCTCTGAGCCCTCTCCCTACACCCCACATGGAGCTGACTTTGAGCATCAAACCATTGCACCCTGTGCTCATTGCCACTGCTTGGCCACTGGAAATGGGGCAGGATTAAGCAGAAGAATCTCAGCGTGTGTGATGCAAATGTGAAGGCTAAGAGGCAAGTGAAACCTCTGTGTTGCCAAATCTCATGGGCTCAGTGCTGGAGTGGAGGGAGGGCCCTGCTGAGGGAGCTCTGAAGGTTGCAGGTGCTGGGCAAAACCAGAGCCCTGGGAGAGGAGTGCCATGAACCTCCAGGGAGAGCTCATGTCCAGCAGGGTGGCTCCTCTGCTTCCCAGGAACTTCCAGTAACTTCCCAGCACTGCCATTTGTTCAGGCTCTGGATAGGGATGAGGGGACAGCAGGGCCTGGATCTGAGAGGGAAACCCTTGGCCTGGCCTGCCCTGGGGCTGGGTCTTGGTCAGAGGGTGTGATACATCTTTATTTTCCTAGTGCCATTTGAAGGAGGAAGACCTTGCTCTTTCCTGGTTCTTTTCTAAGCCACCTGGGAAGCCTGTATTCCCTCACATGTAAAATGGGAACAAATAATTTATTACACTCTTCTGAAGCTGGTTATCAGCTAAGCGTTGAAAGACTTGCTTTCTCCAACTGTTTATTGGTATTACTTTTTGTTTTTTCTCAAAAGCTCTAGCATCTTGTGATCTACCTGAAGGAGGATGGGGGGGGGGAGGGTGTCAGGTGACATTTTTGATGTCAACAGCAAAGGCTTTGACATTGGCCACCCACAGAAGGTGCAGGAGAACCTCAGGACCACTGGTTATTTTATGAAAACAGCTCTCGAATTGTCACAAGTAACTAAGTGAATGAAGGTCTGCTGAAAGTCTGATCAAGTATCTAATGCAGGCTGCCTCTCCTGGCTCTGAACTTATCCCTCTTGGTAATGCCTCTGCAAAATGCTGTGCATGGCTGCTGGGATGGGAACCCCTGAATCAACCTGTGCTGTTCTTGCTGAAGGTGGGATGCCCCTTGTTCAACTTCTTGTTTCTCCTCTTACTGTGGACCTCATCCATGTGGTTTGACAAACTTCAGTGAAAACACTTCACCAGAGCAGTAAGTAAAGCCACGTGCTGAGGCTTGTGACCCCATTGCTGCAGCTCCTGTGCAGCACATTCCCAGATGTGTGGTACTGAGGGGTGGGTATTGGATGGCCTCAGGTGTCTTTCAAAATAGGGCAGTGATATTTTGGAAAGCCCTCATCAAATGACCGTAAAGAAGCTTCTTCTCTGGATGTGTTACCTGTTGCTTGAGCTGGGGGAGTTTGAGAAGACAAAGCATTGTAATGTAAAGACCCTGGCAAGAAAGACCCAGTTTATCTGAATCTGCCAACACCAGAAATGCTCATTTGGGTTTTTTGGACAGTTCCTCAGTTTCTCTTTGCCCTGACCCCTTTTGGAAAACACCCAGATGACTCCGTGTGTGACAGCACTGAATACCGGGGGGGGGGGGGGGTTTCCCATAGGCAGCTCTGCTCCTGCTCCCACCGCACTGCTGAGGTGGCTCCAAGGACAAGGTCACAGCACACGAGCTGATCTTCAGAAACAATTTTAGCAACTCTGCTAGTGACAGTGGAACTGAGCTGGAAATATTCCTGTCTGAAAGGGCAGGCCTGCAGAAAGACACTTTTTTTCCTTTATAATTCAGTAGAAACTGGGTTTGCTCCTAAGTGCAGCCTTGTGTGGACCTGCAGGGGTTAATGCCCATCCCAGTGTCAGATGGAAGCTCCCAGGGCTGGTGGGGATGGTGGAGCTGCAGAGGAGCTGCAGGCCCCTCGCGTGTTGTCTGCTCTGCTGTCTGCTCTGTATTTAGGCTGTCTTGTCTTGCTAATCACATCACATCTGTCAGCTCTCTGTGCCTAGAAACAAATTGTAAACAAGATGTCAAGGTGGAGTGGGATGAATTGTTTTAAAAAAAGGGACAAAAAACTCAAACCATCTTGAATATTAAAAAAGGGACAAAAAACTCAAACCATCTTGAATAGCAAAAAATAATGGGTAAATAGCTGCTGAATGTTCCTTTTAAAATCATTTTTAGTGCATGTTTTATCATAGCTAATGGATGATGGTTTATACATGAGCATTTGGTTGTAAAGACGTGCACCACAGTGGCAAATATAAAGCAGTTTCATCCCTTCTCCCTCTCATGGCCTGTAGCAGGTTTTTTACCATTTTTCCACCATTAAGACACTGGAAATGGCTGCAGCAGTTTTGCAGCAACTTTTTCTTGCAAACAGTACAACCCCATCAACCACCAGCAGCAGCATTTGCCCTGCTCACACCTTGCAGAATGTCTGATACTTCTGTGCTTCATTCACCAGGTTTGCCCAGTAGCAGGACTCTGGTAATATGATCTCAGATAATTTAAGAGAGAATATATCCTTTAGGCACAGAGGAAATATTTACAGTTTGTTTATTCAGTAAAAGTACTTTGGTTACTAATTAGAACTAATTTTATTTACTTCTTAGAATTTCTATCACCAAATATTATGTGTTCTCAGCTGAAAAAAGTGATGAACAGGAAGGCTGTAACAGAGGAGCTGTTTTGAAGATGCAGTGGTAAATACTCTGATGCTACGGTTTATGTTCAGTTAAGGTCCAGTGAATGATGTGGAACTGAGTGAAATGTTTGTGTATGGGTTACAGATCAGATTTATAGGTCTTGATGGGAAGTTATTTCAAATAATTTTAGGCTTAGAAAGCAAATCTGGAGCATGTTCCAGTATTACTATAGGCATATGAACAAGTTTTGGTTGTGGCCATCACCAAGTAGGGAGTGAACAATTTTCACCAAAACAATTTGATAAAATTACAGGTAAAATGAGTTCTATGAAAGCCACAGTGATTTTTGAAGAAATGTTAGGAAAAATACTGTATGGAAGGATCTTAGGGTGTTGCTGCTTAAGGCTGGTGAAGGCCAGGGAAGCTCTCAGGTCTTTAATGCCCTTTGGCAAAGCTCTGGTACCTGGGAGCTGCATCCCCCTCTGGGCACAGCTGCCTCCAGGCAGGGGAGCATCCCTGCTTCCAGCTGTGGCAGGGCTGGATTCACCAGTTTGGGGTTGCCTCTGGTGTTACCTCACTGGGCTCTGCTTTTGGGTTGGGTGATGGACACAGAAGGAGAAAGGAGATCCTTACCAGCCCTGTGACCAGCATGCTCACAGGAAATGCTTGTACAGTCTTAAGAATTTCCAGTTGTTTGCTTTAACACTTCTGTAAACATTTTTTTAGCAAATGTAGCCTTTGTCTGCAAGGGCAATGCAGGGCTCATGCTGCATCTCACAGGCAGGAGTGATGTGACAGCATGGAAAAATTCAACAAGGCACTGCCTGTAACGCAGGGCCAGCATCTTTTGGGAAGCTGTGACTTACACAAGAGCTGAGCTGGCACAGGTGGCAGGTGTGCAGGTGGCACAGCCCTGACAGGCCAGTGCAGCTCCTGCCAAGGACTCCAGGATGTGCCACAAAGGGATAAAAGAGTGGAGCTGTGGGTACAATGCATGGCCTGAGCACAGGGAGGGGTTGGGGGCTGATTTATACCTGCACAAAGTTATTGCTGGGTTCTGCATGCAGTGGTCTGGTGGTTCTTTTGTATTCTCACAAGAAAATAATTGATTGTTCTGACTGGTTTTACCCCTCAGAAAGGCAGAAAGACAATGTTTATTTTCTTTGATGTATTTTTCATATATAGCAGTCTGTGCTGTTGTACTAAGAGTAACCATGATTTGCTAATGTGAATCACTGTATTCCCAGGGACAAACCAAGAGTATTTTTAGCAAGAGAATAGACTAATGAGGTCACAGAGAGGATATGTGGTTGAATTAACTATTTCCATTTAATATACAGACATTTTGCAAAGGATTAGACATTGTAAATCCAGTGGCCTTCCCAAGTAGGATAACTATCACTTTGAAATTATATTTAATTGTCCACTCTTGACTCTTATGCCATTTAGTGTGTCTAGCCATGCTATTAGTGGCTGACGTCAGGAAAGGCCTGCTGTGACCTTACAATGCACAAACCTCTGGACAGCTCCTCTTGATCCTCCTCTGGGCAGTCTGTTGTGCAGGATAAAGGCTTGGCATAAAGGAAAATAAAATTTAGCTGTACCAGTGCAGGAGGGAGGGGCAGATTTAAAGGCTATTTTTGTGTGTAAAAGAGCCCTTGAGGCCGATGGTTTTGGAATACCTGGATGTGTCTGATGGCCTGGAGCCCCCTGAGCTCAGGATCCAGCCTGTCTCAGACAAGGTTCTGAAGCTGCCATGGTAGAAATGAACCTGCTTTACGGCCAAGAGATCTCTGGGGAAAAAACCCTAGGAATGGGGATTAAAATACTTTCTTAAAAATAATTAAACCCAGAGGTTTAGCAGTGACTGCAAAATGGGTTAATTCCCAATTGGAGTTTCTTCTCACTCAGTGTCTGATGGCGTGAGAGCAAACACACAGAGCTCCCACCAAACTGCCCTCAATGAACTTCCCTTGGCTTTTCTCCTCCAGCAGGATTAAAGCTGCCTCCCCCAAATTAAAGCTGCCTTTTTTCATGTAGGGAGTGCAGCAGCAGAACTTGCTGGTGTGGTGAGCAAGCTGATCTGATGATCAATGGCCCTTGGTCATGGAAATGATCCTTGGGGGCTGGCTGCAAGTGCTCAGCAGTGGTGAGAGCATCTGCCTGCAGCAGCAGGACCACAGAGCCCTGGGGCTCCATGGCCTGGCATTCCAGAGGGTGAGGCCTCAGGATCCCAGCAGTCCTGGGGGCAGAGGCTGCAATTAAAGCACCCATCCTGTCCACGGAGAGCAAGCCCCAGCCCTGGCAGACAGAGGAATGTGAGGATCACAGGCATGGCAGCCTCAAGGCAGCAATCCACCACTGCTGCCATCAAGAGGGACACAAGCAAAGGGAGCAAACTCACTGGGAGCATGAATTTCAATAATGTCAATATGTTCTCAAGGTGAGAGTTTGCTTTATGTAATTGCTCTGGGGCTCTGGTGGTCCTTTTGCTTAAGGTGGATGCACTTGTCATTGCTAAACAATTGGTAAATACCAGTGCTATGATTTTTTTTGTGTCTGCACAGGTATAGGCTGCTCCTCTGCAGATGATGGCTTGGATGGAGCCTGGGACTTCGGCAGGAAAAATGATGAAAGGGCCTGCAGTGCCCAAGCTGCTCTTCAGGTAGCTCATGGGTAAACATTAAATCACGAAAATCCCAGCAAGCTGCCAGCTCAGGCAATGTCTGTGGGAGCTCTGGGGGCAAAGAGCCATGAGTGGTCATCCATCACTGTGAAGGGTTTTGCTATGATAATTCTAATTCTCCTTCATCAGGTGAGAAGAGCAGAGCTCGTGAGAGGGATGGTGTGAGCAGGGTCACCCCCAGCCCTGCAGGGGGAGGCAAGACTGAGTCTGCCTTGGGGGGAAGGAAAAAATATGTTAGAAATATAAAAAAAGTGAAGGGAAAAGGAGAGCAGTAACAGGATAAAGGGAGCATCCAACAAAAGGGAAAGATGTGCAGGAGAAAAGGTTCTTTGATATCTTTCCAAGAATGTCTCAGGTGATGGACACACCAGCAGCATGCCCTCTGGCATGGACCAGCTCCCAAATCATGCTTTGCTGAGCCTCAGTGTCTGGGATTGCTGATCTGTGTTGTGTTCTCCTCTAGGGAGGATATTCACTGTGGGCACTCAGTGGGCAGGCTGCACATTCCCAGTGCTGGGACTGGGAGCAGAGCTGATCCCTCTGCTTCCCTCTGGCTCCCTCTGGCTCCCTCTGGTCTCTGCACTTGCCATGGGTGTGAACCTCAAACCCCAGGTCACAGGGATATTGACATAGGCAACAAAAAGTGATAGTAAAGAAAATAAATCAATGTCAAAACCCATGGTTCTAATTACTCGTATGCAGTATGACACCCCAGAATTGTAATTGCCAATTTCATCTTCTCTGGCTGACCACAGATGTGAATTCATTCAAGCAGCAAGGAAGGAATTAAGTGTTAATTTTATAAAAAGGAAAGGCTACTGGGGATTTAAATTAGATTTTTAAATTAAGTATAACTCTGTAAAAAGTCTTCCTGAGTGTTCCCAGCTTCTGCCATTGATAATTCCCTACAGCAATAAAACAAAATGGTATCAAGTGTCTGCCAAAGTGTCAAGGCACTGCCCCAGTGCAGCAGGACAGGAGACAACCTGAGCTGGGAGCACGGGAGGTGCTGGCAGGAGTGGGAGGGCTCAAGGAATGGTCTGGGGGTCTCTGCTGGTCACAGTAACCCTGAGATATGTTAGAAATTCTCTTTTCCCAGCCCAGTGGTCAAAGAAAGAGTCAGAACTCTTCATTTCTTGGTCTCAAGGTTGTTTATTGTGTCTTATCTATAAAATTCTTTCTCTTGTCCAGCCAAGGTCTGTTCAGCAGGACAGTCAGAGCCACTCTGCCTCCCCCCCGGGTGTTATTATCTTTTTATACTAAAACCTACATATACTGTACATATACATATATATACATACATATAATTTACAATTATATGTATGCATATCTATATATACATATATATATACATACACACACACACATATACACACACACACACACACACACACACACATATATATATATATATGTTTACAATTACTTTCCACTACCTATCACCTACGTTAGACAGTAGATCTACTCTAAACCAATCCAAAAGTGCCAACATCACAGCGGAAGATGGAGGCCAAGAAGAAGAAGGAGAAAGGCTGGACACGCCCAGATTCCTCCATCTTATCCCCTGAACCACCATGCTAAAAACCCCAAAAAATCTATTTTTTCACCCCGTGATAAATTCACTATCATTCTACTTAAATTTTCGTGGCTTGTAATTCTTCATATAAGGTTGATAATTTTTCCAAGGGCTCAATCAAAGGCCCAGGGGTCCTGGGCTCTGTGCCAAGGTCCCTGAGTCCCCTGGGCAGGGGCTGGAGCCCTCCAGGACAGCCAGAGGAATTTCCTGGGTTCCCACCGCATGGCCTGGGCTGAGCATCATCCTCCACCCTCCTCCAGGGCTGTGAGGTATTGAGGCTGGCTGTAAAGTTCCAAACGGGGCTTTAAAAGCCCTTTCTGTACAGGAGCCCCCGATGTGCTCTGTAATTACAGATCTGGGTCCCGGGGCTGTGCTGGGGAGGGGGAGGCAGAGCCCCGGTGCCTCTGCTCTGCCCTTTGTCTGCCTGGGAGCCCCCAGAGACCTGACACAGAGCAGATAAGGACAGCAGCAAATTAAGATTTAGGAATTTCTTCTGGGACCTTCCTGGGCAAAAAGAGGTTTTTAATTGGTTTTCAATTCTGCGGCAGCCAGAGGTCTTTAATTAGGTTTTACATCATTCTCCGTTATCGCTCTCCTTTGCTATGTTTAGCCCACTGTGGTTTGGGTCTCTTTAAACAGGTAAAAATTCACTATTTGTCTTTTTTTTTTTTCCAAAAATCAAGGTGCTGAGTGATTCATGTTGATGCTAATCAGCAAAGGAATTGTTGAAACTTAAGCCTGCAAAAGACTATGCTTTAGTCCAACGCTGCTATATTTAGCCTGTCTGGTAAATGTAGTATTAGAAGACTGATAACTTTATTTTTAATTTTTCTTTTTCTCCTTGTACTATTTAGCTGGCAAACTGGCTTTCAAATTTTCATCTGAAGCTCTCTTTTTAAAGTCACTTTCCCAATTTTTAAAATCTTTAAAACAGCCTTACAAATACCCTGATTTACAGAGCTTTGGTGTAGCATTGACACTTTACAGAGTTAATTTTGGTAAAAATACAAAAAATAAAAGTATACTTGTGTAAAACTTAGTCAATTGGGTTTTTAAGTGATACCAGAGTATCACTCTGTGCTTTAACACTGTTGGACATTAGTAAGATGATGAATCTGTGTTAATTAGTCAGCATCCATGGCTATACAGTTTGCTCCATCCTCTCTCCAGGGTCTTGTTCTCCATGCTGTCTGATGGATTTTCTTTCAGGCTATCCCCAGTTCAGCACAGCTGCCTGCTATGCTGAGCACATCTGGGCAGCAGGAAAAGTTCCCTGAATTTGTCTCCACTCTTGTTCCAGGGAGGATTTCAGTCCCACCAGTGCCTCAGGGAGGTTCAGTCCTCCCCAACACCTTAAGCGTGGCTTTGTTGCTGTCTCCCTGCCTGTGTTTCAGCCACTCATTACTGCAGGGAGGATCAGCATTAAAATGGATAAAAATGTGTATTTGGCAAGGGAAAAGCTTTGGGTTGTGTGTGCAGTGTGTTGTACAAAGGGCTGATGGGTGACCAAAGTGTCTGCAGTGCTGCTGCTCTTCCTTGGGACTGCTCTGTCTATTGAAGGGATCAGTTTGGAGGGTAGATTTCCTTGGACAAAATTAGCAAATTGAGTGTGCTCTGAGAAGTTCTGGGTGTTTTGGTTTCTATCCTGGGAAATGTTTCCAGAGGAGTGGATACTCAGCAAAATCTGTCGCTCGATGCTGACTCCACAGCTGATCCAAAATAGCAGTAATCTTTCCATAGATGCTTATAAAAAGGTTTTCATGCTTAAAAAATCCTGTGGAAATACTCACATTAATTTCTGTTTATGCCCTTGTGTGTGTCTTGTAATTTTTTTGAGCTCAGGAGTCTCTGTGTCCTGGATTGCTGCAGTTTGGGATCGTGCTGAAGTCCCTCAGCTCACCTCGAAGTTGCAGAGGGATTGGGATGGTTTTGGAGACAAAACCATCACCTCCCCTCAGCAGGCACTAATCCTGCTCTGGGCAGCCCTGCAGTGGCAGTGAGCAGGGTGTCTGCATTCCCCACACTGCATCTGGGTCAGGGAGCTCAGCTCATGTCTGAGCTTTGGTCCCCAGGGCTCAGGGGTGCAGAGGTGCTGCTGCTTCAGGAATGAGCTGCTCCTTGTCCCAGTGGGCACAGCCAGGGGAAGGGGGTGTGGGAGCACAGTGACTCCAGCATAAATGGGACAGCATTCAAACTAACAGGGTTTGTTCCTGCAGCTCATTGGGGTGAGTGCTGAGCTTGTCTGACCGTGGTGCTCTGGTCCAGAAGCTGCCCTGGCTGAGCTCTCCTGGGGCAGGAGCTGCCTCAGCCCCAGGTGCCTGTCCTGGCTGTGCTGCTGCTCCTGCTCGCCCTGTCCCAGCTGAGCTCAGGAAATCCTGCAAACTTCCAGGGGTTTGGTGACCACAGGCAGGTCCCTGCAGGACATCCTGGCTTGTCAACCCTGTGTGGATCAAACCCTTTGTACCATCTGAGCCTTTTGGTGCACCCTGAGAGAGACAGCCTTGAAGACACAAGCTGCAGCATCTGGCATTATAAAACCCCTTTTTCCTCCACTGCTTGATAATTTAGAGGCCAAGTGCTTCTGGAGGGCAAAAGAGAGTATCTCATACTCCTTGTCCTAAACAGAGAAGCTCAAAAGTCACCTGGGCCCCAACAGCTGCAACACACTGACCTGTGCAGGGCTGGTTAGCCAGGAATCAGCCTGGGCAGGGATTGAATGCTGTCACATGCACTGAAGACTCTTCAGCAGCAATTCTGATGGCTCTTCAAGAGTGATGGTTCTGGTAGAGTGGCTTTTGATTTGTTCCTGGCCCATCCATCTCTCCTCTTCAGTGTGGTGGCAGAAATGGCTTCATTATGAACTATTTCACTGCAGCAGACTTCAAATGTTTGGGAATTAGAAACAAATTGCACTGTTGATTGCTTTTCTTTTTCCCCAGATCTTGAGCCTTCAGGAGCTGAAGTACATTTTTTATTCTTCCTTCCCATGGGCCTGTGTCAGTGATCACCTGCTCAGTGTAGAGCAGAGCTGAGTCAAGCTGTGCCTCTTTGCAAGGCATTTTCTGTTTCATCTGTACCAGTCCCTCTGATGTCACCTCTTCTCTGACTCTCAGCCTCTGACCATTTCAAGGTTTTAGGAAAAGAAAAGCCTGGTAATACAGGGCAGTTTTACAGAGTATGATGTTCTGTCTCCCTCTGTAAGACAGCTCCTGCCTCGAACATGAACCTGGCATGTTCCTTGAGCTGCTTCATGGCCCAGGATCCCTGATGGCAACCGTGGGCTGGATTGTCAGCACTGATAATGCCCTTGCTCTGAGAAGCCTCATTTCAGCACAGCCTGCTGCTAATCCCAATGGAGCTGGTTCCTGCTCCTAATTCCCAGCTGCTCCATCTTCAAGCAATAACTCACTTAAGGGGATTTCAGTGGCTGCCACTCTCTGGACAGGTGAGCACAAGTGTGTTTCCCCACTCCAACAATGAAGCTCTCTTATAAGGAATTATGTGCTATTGGTCAGGCATGATTTCCCATGGATGGAAACAAATAGCATTTTATTTTGTTTCCCACTTGTTTTTATCCTATTGTTTTACAGCTGATCATTGCATTCTGACAGAACAGAGATATGCTGTTCTGCTAACCAGACTTATCACAAATGTCCAGCCTCCCCAGTATTGACAATTAGCAAGTGTTCTTCAGATGAAGGGGATTGTCCAATATGGGAACATCAATAAAGCAATAGGGTGATTAACAAAACACTGAAAATGTATGGATCTATCTGAAGCTGTCTGATCTGGCTCTTCACAAAGCAAGCAAGCAAATAATAAGGTTAGTCAGGGGACAGATTCATCACCGTCATGAAACCAAATTGGTTTTTATAGGATTGTGTGATTGAAAAGATTCTTGTGGGATGATCTGGCTGGAGACCAATGAGATGTGACTGAAGGTGTTTGGGAGATTGCAGCTTCATCACTGCAGCCTGCAGTAATTACTGGGAGCAAGAAAGGTAGTCAATACCCACATACATCTGCTGTCCATGCTGGCTGCAAGTTATCTCATCTCATATGTGCATCTCTGCAAGGGTATTTTTTGGTTCTCTGCACTGTGGCAGAGGAACAACAGAAAAAGTTATGCCTTGATAGGAGTTTGCATTGATTCCTGCACCAGAGAGCTGCTGGGGGGATGGCAGGCTGTGCTGTGCAGGCATTGCTGCCCATGAGGAGTGGTTTGGGCTGTTTGGGGAGGTGATGTTGGTCAGCAACAGGAAAAGGATTACAAGGAAGCCTGGATTAAACTTCCCCCAGGATAAAGCTAACTGTACCTAAGCATAGGGGAATTCCAGCGTGCCATTTTGCCTTGTGACTGGCTGCTTTATGCGATCCTGTGTCAGGAATCTTTGGGCATCTTCCCTTAGTGCCTGTTACTTTTCTGCAGCTCCCTGTTTCAATTGCATTTCTGGATCTAGCCACTCCTCTCTGACCAATTCATGCATTCCAGTCTGTAAGATTTCCTAGATAACTTCCTGGCACAAATGAGAAGTTTGATGATCCACAGACCACATGGCTTGTCTGATCCCAAGCTCTTTTACTCCAGAAAGCAGGGAGGTGATTTCAGGTATCAGCTGTTCTTGCTGTTGCCTCTGTCTCAATTTGTTTCTTGCCAAGGGCTGGAAAGTGGGCTGCTATTGTCTTAGGCTGCTGTTTGGAAGTATCAGTTCCACACCTAATTATGCATGAAATCAGACTGGTTCTTTAGACACTTTGAAGTTTTTACAAGCATGACATAGAGTAAGAATAGTACAGAAATAGACCAATATTTCCTCTTACTTTGAAGTTACTAAATGTACATCTAATTACAAAGTGATTAAGACAGACTCGCCACAATATGTCTCTTCTGAACGTGGTTTTGAAGCAGTATAAATACTCTTAAATATAAAGCATTTCACAAATAGGAGAGCAAGAGCTGTGGGGTTGGGCTCTTTGTGCAGTCTGAATTTTATACTGAACTTCAAGTTGCCTTTCAGTGAGCAACAGCATTACATAAAACATCAAAGCCTTTCTGTGTGCTGCACGGAAAGAAAGATCTACCTGCTTAAAAAAGCAGAATCGGTGATGGAAGACATTGCTTAGTTGTCTGTTTCTACAACTTTTCCTAGTCTTTTTTTAATAATCATTTATTTATAAGTTGTAGGATTAATGCCTCAGCTGCTTTAAAATGAGGACCTGGGGATGCTCCAAGGTTAACAATCACATATTTTTCATTTTCTTAATGTTCTATTTCAGTTAATAAAAGCTATTGCACCCAGTGATAACAGTTACCCAGAACAACAGATAATTGAATAGGTTTAATGGAGCTTTGATTTCAAAATACTTGCCTTGAATGACAATATGCAAAGTTAAATAAATGATGGATGAGCAAGATTAAATGGAACAGAACTCTAATCTTCCTTACATAATATAGGAGACATTAATATAATTCTAAATACCTGTAGTTAAAGCTATGAATGTCAGTCAAGAAGAACACAATGCCACTGGCAAACCTTCATTTGTGGTCTGGGCACAGTTTTGCACAAGCAGGAGCCCCTGAGCAAGCTGGATTTGGAAGCTGAATGCCTGAACACATCCCTAGGAAGCACATGCCTGCTCTGACTCAATGGTAGCAGCAGCTCATGGACATTTGGGTTAATTTTGGGTTAAACCCAAGTCTTTTTGGGTTCCTCTAGACTTTTTCTTTCCCTGCAGTCCCCTGGACCCTCAGTGTTACAGGAGTTGTGTCCTTCATAGTGGCCACTTTTGGAAGATGGATGAGATGAGATTTCTGGAGAAATCCTTAAATTACCTTTTTTAAGTCCTTCAGGTGTGAAGAGACAAGGTGCTCTTACCCCACCGCCGACTTAAGCAAAGGCTCTCAGCATCCTTTTGGAGATGCTGCAAGGTTAGAGAACCTGGCGGTGCTTCAAAACTATTTTAAGGAGATCCATGAAGGTCATTCAGGGATTTATAAATCTCAGAAATGTTAGGTAAGGCTTCCTGCTTGTATACAGCCTGGTCATGGGGAGAGGCTGATCCCTGCTTTCCTCCAGCAGAGCTGCCTGCAGCACTGGCTGAAACCATGGGCTTGTCCCACCTTACTCTCATCTCAGGGAGGTGTTTTCATTCTATCTCTGCCAGGAGATACTGTAGAAAAACAGGCAATCTCTTCATAAAGCATCTGTTCTTTCCAGTGTTGGACAGTGCTCAGCAGGTACAACTGAAGCAGAGTAACAATTAGCAGTACAATTAGCAGAGTAACATGGGGCTAGAAAGGCATTCCTGTTGTCTAATGATCCAGAAGAAAATAGGATCATAATAATAATATGGTTAATTTAAAAAGTCACAAGTCTGCCCTGATCTGATTATTATGTTAAACAGTAAAAAGGGACTGAAAAATAGAGTGCAGTTGATTCCCAGCATTTTTCAACAGGAAATCCCAAGTGGGTATGAGTTAGGAGGGAAGCCAGAAGTGCTGGGGAATGGAGAGCTTTAAACAGGGAATGGTATTGCCAAGCAACATGTTCATTGTGATCTGAGACCCAGGGAGAGGCCATGGCTTTTTGCATTTGGAGCTGTGTTTGTTCAGGACGTGGAGATCCTGATGCCTGCAGGAAACCCAATTCTTTTGTCCTGATCCCCCAGACTCTCTGTGCATCTCCCTGCAGGAGCACCATGAACTTGTGTGATCAGGGAATTATGTGTCAATGCCTTCCAGTAACTGACTGACTTGAATCAGAAAATAAAGACATCCTATGTGTTCCTCCTATTGACCCAGCTCTCCTCCTAGGCAGAGCAGGGCTATCCCTGCTCACGCACAGCTGGGACAGCTTCTTTCAGACTCAGATTCAGTTCAGAGGCACATTGCTTCTGCTCTGAGTCTTCTGGATCTAGAAAAGGACTCTTTCATCCACCAGACTGGGATGATGATCAAGTCTCATCAGACAATATCAGGGTCATGGGTTAATAAGACTGTAAATCTCAGAGTAATTTCTCTGAAAGCTGCAGTGAAGTCATAGACTTTGGCAAAAAATGTCAGCTGAGTCGTTCCAACCTTATTTATCTGAGAAAAGCAGTTATAGGTAATTTGTGAATTGTGCAAAAACAGGAACTCATGCATAATAATCTTAATGGAGCTTGTTTACATCTTCTTCTTCTGCATAATTAGCAAAACATATGATCTGAGTTGTTCTCCTCATTTAGAGCCCTGTTTTGGCTGGTTGACACAGCAGAGCTGGTGCTGCCAAGAGCTGTAGTGGGTAATGTTTTCTGATAGATTTAGTGTGGGATGTCTGTGCACAGCAGTAGGGTCTGTAAATATACAACAGAAAAGATCAAGGCCATCGTAAACAGTAATATCTGCTGCAAACCAGGGCTGAGGGTCCAGCACTGGCATTTCCTCCATGAAGTGTCCTCAGCTGTGTCTCACATCAAAGCCTAATGCTGAGAGACTGATTGCATCACAGCCTTGAGACTGTGCCTTGTAATTAGATATGCAGAGTGAATAATTTGTGTTCAATTAGGAGTTGCTGGCTGGACAACCAGTGGTGAATGCATATCTACACTGAATGTTATAATTAACCTGTTTCATGTCCTTGGTTACTGACTCTTGGGCACTGGATATAGGCATTTTGGATTGTTTGGGATTTTGTGGGGTTTTTTTCCTATTTTGGCGTTATTTTACAGCATCCAGCTGAATTAAAACCAGCATTAGATGTTATTTAACATCTTTCTACAAACTTTATAGGAAAGCAGCATTGTTTGCTGTCCTGGAGGTCAGGATTGCTCCTTTCCTCCTTTCTCTCAGGGAATTTTCTCACATCTTTTGCTAAGAGACAATAATGACTGGCACATGAGAGAGACCCAAGAAGGGGCAGTGGTCCAGGGGAGGGTGCACCTGGCTGCTCTCACTGAGGGGTTTCTCTTGGTGGGGCAGAGAAACCTCAATAATTGGCTGGGGAAGGGGCTGGGTGCAGCTCTGTCTCTCTCACTATTGAGGGGATGGGAGACAGGCTGTGGGGGAATTCACTGCCACCACCATCGTGTTCCAGTTTCTGTCTTCTTCACCACCATGGGGTTCTGTCTTCTACCATGAGTGAGATCTGCTCACTAGATGGGCTCTTTTATCATCCTGCACACTGTGGGGGTTTGGCACCTTATTAGTTCCTAAAAAAAGATAATTTTCCTTGGTATTTCAGATATAGGGCCAAAATTTTGGCAGTGAGGCACAGCTCAGTCAGAGATGCTCTGACATTTCTGCATCGTTGCTGTCCATGGGGTGGAATTCTGCAGGTTGGATCCCTTGTGCTGCAGTGCAGTGGCACAAGCCCTGTCTTGGCTCATCTCCTCAGCACATCTCAGGACCTGCAACTCGTGGCGCTGCTGCAGGACTGTCCCTGTGTCTGTGCACCACCCCTGCCTCCCCCAGGGACACCAGGGTCCCTGGGGCCTGATGAAGCCAGCAGGAAAGTTTCCCAGAGCAGAACAAGTGATGGGGAGTGCACAGGAGGATGAGATTTCCCCCAGCATGGGATCATCAATGCTCTTCCTCTGTGCCACCACCCTGCTCCCTCCTAACACTGCCTGTGTTCCATCCTGCAGTGTATTTCAGGAGATGCCAGGCTGTTCCTTTGTGGTTGTTTATGGCTTCAAATGTTTTTCCTTTTACTGCACACTTCAGGTGCAATAAAAGAGAAATGAAGGGGCCATTACAGGAAAATGCTTTTCCCTGGCATTATCTGCTCTGTGGGATGTTTCCAGAGTTGCTCCTGGATGAGTGCTGCCTGGACCCCTGCACCATTTGCCCTGTTACTTACAGGATGCTCCCCTTGTTAGCTGGTTCCCCTTTTCTGGGCTGGTTTCTCCCCCCTGCAGCCCTGAGGGCACTGAGGTCCTGCCACAGCTGCAGAAACAGGAGATGCTGAGCCTGTGGCTGGGGGCAGCTGCTGCTCTGGTACTTCTGCACCCCTTGTGAGCCAGGCCAGCTGCTCTCAGCCCTGGCTGAAAAGCTTGGCAAGGTGCTGCTCATTCCTGAGCTTTCTGTGCTGCTGCTAAAGATTGGGTACTCTAGGAAGGAGGCCTGGAGCATAAACCTTATGATTTATTACTAGAGCTCCTTCTAAGTGTGTAAGTCATGACCCAGCTCTGCAGCATGTCCTGCATAAGTGTGGGAACCTGAGAGAAAAAAAATATCGTGTAATTAAAATAGGTGTGACTCATATGCACACAGAGCATTTGTTGGAGTGCAGGGTCCCTGCATACACTCCTCTTGGTGTTAGGGAAATTCTGGGCTGGTAACTCATCAGGGATCTGCGAAAGGCACAATCCCACTCTTAGTGCCCCTTCCCTGCCAATCTTCAGGAATCAGCTCCAAAGGCACTAAAGAAAAGCAACTGAGGAGTTCTTAGCAGGCAAAGTGACACATTTCCCCTTTCCTTGGTCCTGGAAACAACTGAGCACTTTGGAGACTTCAAAACAACTCAAGTGGGATGTTAACATCCTCTGGAGGCCAGGGACAAGAGCATCAGACTGGAAAATGGAAAATGGGAAATGGGTACCCTCAGCACTAACAAACAGACCCTCCTCTTTTTCTCTCCAGCACTGATGTAGATGATGAGACCACCATTGATTCTCTAATTACAGCTCTTGCCTTGTGACTTCTGCCATCTGCCAGGGGTGAAGGCACCTTGAGGGCATCATTATTTTAAATCCTACTTCATAACAGATAAAGTATTAAAGGAGGGAAAGATGACCTTGTCAGACAAACTTGATGCTGGTTTTCTGATTGTTTACTTCATAACAAGTTTATAGCAAATGTGATTGATTAAGGTAAAAGGATTGAAGGAGAGTCTCTCCCAGCCTTGCAGGTCCTTCCTACTTTGAAAATAACATCATGAAGAATTTATAATCACCACTACTTTGTAGTCAGCACTGGACTGGTGTAGAATAAGCTGATTTTAATGCAGCTAAATACAAGGCAAAGTACAAGGCAAAATAAATATAGGCTGTGTGGGAAAGATAGGGAATTTGTTGCTTTAACAGAATGCTTCAGAGGAAAATTTTTGATTTACAGTTACCAGATGCTTTAGTGTTTGCAATGGCCCTGGGTGTCTGACTTGGGGTCTGGTGTCTGCTCAGTGAGAGCAAAAAATCCGAACTGCTCTCTGTCATCTGTGCTGCAGAAGTGAGAGGTGGCTGAACAGCTCCTGGTGCTCCCTCAGCATCATCCTGCACCTCCTCTGGCCCTTACAGATGCAAGAACTTCATCCTTGGCTCTTCCTCAGCCCAAAGGTCACTGTCACCATGTGTTGTTTTTGTTTTCTGTCTAGCAAAGTCTTAAAAATCTTTCTGATGGCAGGAACAGCTCTCTCCGTGCTGGTGCTCAGAACTGTCAGTGGGGACTTAATTTGTCTTTTACAATTTGCAGCTCTGTGTTCTCACTGCTCCACACATCACCCTGTGGCAGTCGATACTTCTAATGGGTGGAATTGGCAGAGCTCTTGCTTAGGCAAGGAAAAATCTGTCTCTGAGGCTGTCATTAGGAGACAGCTTAAATAGAGCTACAGGTGAGCTCACAGGAGAGAAACTCTCACAGGAGAGATTTTCACTGCATGAAAATCCCTGTGTGAATTTGGGGCTGCAAGCAGGAGACTGAGCAGCAGCTCTGGGGGCTCACTGCAGGTCTCTCTGAGGGGCTGCACTTCACTGGGAAGGGACCACTGGCCAGAATTTGCCTTTGTCTTCATCCATGATTTATCTGAGCCAGCCCTGGAACATTGTGGTGACAGCAAAACCTGACATTTTCTGTGCGACAATGGCAGAGCAGTGGCCCTTGGCCGTAGAGATGTGTTTGACTCTCCAACATTTTCTGTGATTTGTGGAGGGGGAAAACCCCAAACCCACAAAAATTGTATTCGTTTTTGGCAGGTGGCTCTGTTGTTTATAGGAAAAGTAACAAAGGAAGAAGCCTTCCTTCCTTGCTGCTTTGCTTCCCTCCCTCCCTCCCTCTCTGGGATGCATTGCAGATGCCAATAGATGCATTAGGGAGAATTTGTGAAATGATTGAATAGCAGGACTGGCAGATAATGCAGAAAGTCATTTTGCCCTGTGCTGGCTCCAAGGCAGGAACCACTTAGGCATAGATTTCTGTCTGCCCTCATCTCAGCAGCCCATCCCAGGAGCTCTGATGGACCAATTCTCAGAGGTCACAACTATTTAGCCCTGTGATCCTGCCAAACCCTCCTTTCCTCTGTGAGGAACAGGCATCAGAAGTGTTAATCCTTATCAGGTTTCTCAAGGTCTGTCTCACTGACTTTTAATTTCCATTTTCAACCCTTTCCTTTTTTTTGGTTGTTTGCTTGAAGTCAGATTTCATCCCAGAGCTTCTCTCGGGCTCCTGCCAAGCTCATCTGAGATGAACCCTTGAATTCATGAGCACAGAACCGCTGCTGCCTTGCCTTGCCTTGCCATGTTCCCTCCTTGCCTTGCACTTCTGGTTCCTGCCCTGAAGTCTTTAATTTTCAAGCTGAGGCTTCTGTGGGATAACTGGAAAAAGAAACCAGCATCTTCCACAGCCGGTGCCCACCGCAGGAATTTCTGCTTTCATTCCTTCCCCTCCAACACCTTCAGCTCACCTTAAAAGCTGGCAGTGGAAGCTGTGCTGTTGCTGGGAGCAGTGTTTGTGGCTGCCCCTGTGTCACTTGTGGGTGTGGAAGTCATGGAGTGATCCCAAATTGCCCCATTCTCACCGTCCTGAGCTTCAGAGGAACAAGGAGAGCGAGCACGAATCGCTTGGGGCTCAGACTCGTCTCAGCAGCTTCAGCACAGGCTGTTATATCACAGGATAAAATTAGACTCTGACCTTGAAACCTATATGTGGCAGAGCAGGAGCTGTAGCCTTGAAGCCACCCACATCCCATGTAATTCTCAGGATATTATGCGCTTTGAAAATGCTTGTCTTTCATTCTGACAAGCTTAAATCTTTTCTTATGGCGCAAAGTGCTCCTGCCTTCTCTCCCAGACTTTGTCTCCCTCCCTTTCTCTCCACTGTGCACCATGCTTAGAACATTTTCTCCTAAAGCATCTTCACCAGAAAAAAAAAAAAAAATCCTTTTTATCATGCATACAGCAGCGTGGAAGAGAGCACTGTGCCAAGCCTCAGCTCTGCTCAAGAGTTCCTGCGGCTGATATATTTATCTGCCAGGCTCAGCTCCCCCTGGCAGTCCATTCATGGGGAAAAAACCCAGCAACCCCCACTTCCCAAAAAAACCCAAGAGGAAAGCAAGACTGAGGCCTTGATTATAAATAGATTTTGTGGAGAGGCAATATTATCTGCTTAAGAAGCAAGCAAACAAACAGGAATGCACACAAAGAAAGCCTGTGTCTCCCTTTGTCCTCTGAGAGCCACCTTGCTGCTCTTGGTGTGATGGCAGAAATGAGCAAACCACAGAACAATCGAAATAATGAATGTTTTGGTGCCTGTATTTAGTGAGAATGTGACTGTCCCTCCATGAACAGTAGGTGTGGTTGCAGTTCAGTGATAGTATAATAAATCCATAGAAAGTCTGGGGGGATCCCACTGATTTCCACTTCAGTGGAAGGAGATAGCAAAGTCAGGGCATTTATGACCAAATCAATGGCAAACCACAAAATAACATGTGTACAAAAAGGACCAGAAACTCCAATAGCCCCCAGGAGCCTAGACCAGCCTGGCTGGGTTTCACTCTAGTAGGAGCTGCTATCAGGAGTGTACCATCATCACTTTATTTCATTTTATGCCAATTGTAATGTGCACAAAGCAACAGGTAAATCAGGATAGGAATTGTCCTTTCTCATTTGTGTTTGCACTATTCCATGCTCAAATTTTTCATTACCAGTTAAGTCAAGTTTTTTAAATCAAGTGTTGAAAAAACTTTTAAAAGCATATTTTTACAAGTTTTTTAATTTTTCTCAGAGGTTTTTTTAATATGTACATAGTCACTACTAACACCTGTGGTTTGGTAAAAATGTTATTTACATATAACACATTAAAAACCACATTTGTTGTGAATCATGAAAGCTAGAAACCCTTTTCTGAAATATTTACATTTTAAAGTTCAAAGTAATAGTAATGAAGCCTGCATATTTAAAAAGAAAGAATTTGCTCTCAGCAAACACCTTTGATTGTTTTTCTTGCAAAGAGGATGCTTTCAGTAAGAGTTGTGTCTCTCCAGTGGATGCAACCCTCACTGTAAAATGATGGAATGAATCCAGCGCTGGAGTATCAGCATGGGGATCCATTTCTCTCTTTCTTCCTCAGTGAATATCCTGTTGCTGACAAGCACTCTCAGTAATGTAGAGTATTCTTAGTAATGTGGAGTGTTTTTGCAGTGGCTGGAGGTGAGGACTCTGTCTCCCTCACAGACCCCAGGATAAGAATGAGAGAGAGACTTGAATGAGGGTGGGAAATGTTTGTTCTTGTGTTGAAATTATTAAAATAATCTCACCATACATAATGCATAATGAAAGTGTAGGTACCCTCCTGGGACAGGCAAGGAGCCCTTTAATAATGAAACATTGCACCTCTGACAATGATGGGCCTTTTGGATTACTGGGGAATAATTCTCCCAAATTCTCATTGGAGAACTGATTTCTGGTTTGATTGGAATGATCTGATTTACACCCAGATAAACCCTGGGCCAGACTGAAAATGTGCCTTTGCTTGATGGAAGATTTTGGACTGAAATGTGGGAGAGAAAAAGGCTCATGGGGCTGTGCTTAAAGGTGTTTTAGTGCCTCTTGTCATGCACAACACTTTAGGGAGACTTCTGAAAGTTCATTAGAGGATATATTCCACTCCCACTTTCTCTTGATCTCATGATCTCTTCTTGTCTATTCTCTTTTCTTTCATTAGCACTTTATATCATTTGACACTTCATCGGGATGATGGCCTGTTTACTGTATGCAAATAATCCCTGAATTATGCATGAATAATTATGAATTTGCGTATTGGTTTCCTGAACTGGCATATTGCCATGTAAAATTAGCTCCACTTTAACATGAGCGCAGAAACACACTGACACATCCAATTAGACCTGAAGGGAGAGCTCACCTTGAAGGGAGCACAAAGGGAAAGGGCAGAGGAGCCAGGTGGGTGCAGCCACGGTCCCCAGGGCTGGGGCAGTGGTGTGCAATGGAATGGAGTCTGGTGGATCCAAGGTGCCTTCCAGGCATCACCTTCACAGGTGCAGTGGTGTGCAATGGAATGGGGTCTTTTTGCACCCATTGGGGTCTTTTTGCACTGCAGCACCTCTGGTGGATCCAAGGTGCCTTCCAGGCATCTCCTTCACCCCTGTGCTGACCCAGCCATCCGTGCCAGGGCAGGGATTTTGTGCATTGCTGGAAGCCAGAGCTGACTGCAGGACCCGACCTGCCCAGCACAGCCCTGGTGAGCAGCCTGTGGTCAGAATTGAGATGGGAAGGAGCCACAATGAGGATTTGAAGCCTTCTGCATTTTGAGATTTGTGTTCTTCAGGACTGGGTCCCAGCTGAGTCTCTGGGGCTGACTGGGTTGGTGGGGGCACTCTTGAGGTCACACGTGTCTGTCCCTGGTTTGCCAAGGCACCCTCTGTGCCATCCTGTGCATGAAACACCCTGCAAAATTGCAAATCAATTAATTAAACTTAAATGTGGTACTTACATTTTATTTCTCTGCCATTTTAATTGCCTGTAAAATCTACTCCTGAGTAGCCAGCCTGCCTCTGATCAGATGAACCAACCTGCTTAAAAGGAGACTTCAAAAGCTGAATGCACCTTGTTTTCTCTTGCTGCCAAGCAAAGGCCAGGGGTGAGCCCACTGCACTCATGCTCTGGCATCATCATCTAAAGAAGTTTTGCCATGCAAACCCCCTCAGCAGGGTCACTTTGTGTAGCAGATCTAAAAGGGAGGCTGGAGGTGGTAGCAGCCCTTTCACAAGAAAGAGAGCAAGTACTGAAGATCTTTTTGCCTTTCTAGTATTCCTCCCAGGATGACATGGAATATATTTAGAGAAGGGCTCAAGACAGACATTCAGTAGGCACAGAGAAACCATTGAGGAGCTGTTTTCAGCTGGCAATAATTCTGGTATGAATCTCTGGTGCCCCTTTGAGTAAGCTCTTTGGTAGGTTTGTGTTTAATAGCTGCAAGCTCACGTGTCTCTGCATAAATGTTCTAGTTATCCTCCCCTCTTTGAATTTCCTGCCAGGACAAAGCTGTTGATTGAACCTGTTTGAGCAAATCTTAAAACATCTGCACCAGTCTTGGTGTTACAGAGCTTTGTTCTGTGATGGGCTAATTAAAACAATTTTTATTAGCTATTCTATCTGAAATATTATCTGAATTACTCCATCTGAAGTGTTTTGTGTGTATTGCGGCACAGGAACCCCAGGACAGATAAATATTGCTGCCTTGTAATTGCAGGCATTCTTGGCTCTGCTCCATGTTTGGTGAGTGTTATTTTAGATCAAAGTTTGATTTTTGGTGGGGATCTGTCAAAACTCATGACAGCAGTGAGCAAAAGGACCAGTTAACATAAAAACCCATGTCCTTTCTCTCAAAATCTAATCAGTGGACACACTATTCTCCCAAAAAGAATGTCTGTTATACATCAAAACCAGCTTAAATAGTTCACTAAAGTAACTTCTTTTTTTTCTATTAAAAAGAGAACCAGTAAACAAATAATAATGCTTTTATTACATTTTAGCATGAATCTGATTTCTTAGCAAATGGAGGCATAATACTTTCTTTGTGTGCCTTGCCTTCTTAGCACATAGGGCCATAAACTCGGTGACATCTATAGAAAGGTGAGTTGCTGCTCCTTGTTCCATCCAGCAAGCAACAAAGATGATGAATCCAAGCAAATCCCTATAATGGACAAAGTCAAAGGAGAATTTAATGTCTGATTTTTCAGAATCAGCAGAGATATAGTCTCTTATATGAGTTTTTTTTTGTTGTGAAGCATCACATTTCGTTCAGACTCAAAGATGTGAGTAATTCCAGAATGCTTCCTCTTGTCTCCCTGCTTTTTTAACTAGATTCTTTTGCTGGGGTTTGGGACAGGGACCATCTTTGGTTGCCTGCCCATGGATGATCCTGCATGACTGAGCTGTCAGTGCCATTGGGGGGCTCAGGCTCAGTGGTCCCAGTGCCTTGTGCTGTGCTGTTTTGGACTCTCTCCATCTCCCCTTTTTGAGCCCATTCCTTGCTCTCTGCCTGGTTCAGGCTGGGAGGATGCTGAGCAGTGATGGCCCTTCCTGAAATCCATCAGGAGGAGTACAATCAAAGGTGAAGTAACATGTTAACTTCTGGATTATAACTAATCCCTCTGGAAATAATCATTTATTCAATCAACAAAATAAAATCGGTTACAACTCAGGCCTGAGTTGTGCTGGTTTCTGGGAAGGTGATTGATCCCTGTTGCTCCCCTGGCAGCTCCACAGGCATTGCACAGGGCTGGGGCTGTGCTGCAGGAGCAGGCACAGCTGCATCGGCAACTGGGGAGGAAAACAGGCTGGGGAGCAGACAGGGCTCTCTAAATGGGGTCTGTGTGGTGATGCTGAGCTGGTGACAGTGGGGAACGTGGATGCTGAGCCTGCAGCACTGTTCCACTGCAACATTTTCACCCACATGATTATTTACCTCCCCAGTGGTGAAATCCTCTTGATTCCAGCTCAGAAAGTGATTACTGGGGCTGTGATCAAGCTGCTGTTTCTACTCACCTTTCTCCTCTGCAATTTGCCCTCTGACTCCTGATGATCCCTGTGGCTGAGGCTGGGGGGGCTGGAGCAGGGCTGTGGATTCAGGAGTGACACAGACATATTTTATGAAAAATCCTTTTGCCAGGATCTTTTCTCCTGAGAAGCTGAGAAGCTTCACCTTCTCCATGTTTTGCTGCTTTGGACTGTGATTTGGAGAATTGTTTACCCAGCATGTGAAATTGTTTTTACTTGACAACCAATGACAGCCACCTGTGTCGAGGCTGTGAGCAGCCACAAGATTTTATTATCATTCCTTTCCTTTCCTTGCCAGCCTTGTGATGAAATCCTTTCTTCTATTCTTTTAGTTTTAGTATATAATTTTCTTTTAATATATATAATAAAATAATAAAACAGCCTTCTGAAACATGGAGTCAAGATTCTCATCTCTTCCCTCATCCTGGGACCGCTGTGAACACCAACACACGGGAGGGCTTTGGGCACCCACACAGAGCTGGCTCACCCACCCCATTCCCTGTGTCACCCATCCCATTTTCTGTGTCACCCATCCCATTCCCTGTCTCACACATCTCATTCCCTGTCTCACCCACCCCATTCCCTGTCTCACACATCTCATTCCCTGTCTCACCCACCCCATTCCCTGTCTCCCTTGCTGCCAGTTCATGTCCCACCTCTCCAGGGCCAGCATCACATCCTCTCCTCCCGATCTCTGTGATTTCATTAGCAGAGGCTGGGGATGATCCTCTCAGTGCAGACGTGTCTAATCTTCTGCTTGGGGATTTGACCTGGGCACACACAGACATCTGGCACCAGACCCTCCCCACAGAGCTCAGTGTGTCCTGAGAGGGAGACAGCAGAAGGAAAGGGAGCTCTGTGCCCACCATCAGAGGAATCAGAGCCTGGGAGAGGTCTCCTCACCAGTGCCAATGGGCACAGCTGGCTGCAGGGCTGAGTTGTCACCTGCTGACTCTGTGCCTCTCTGCCAAAGCAAAAGGAAGTTTAATTGGTATGGAAATAAGCCAGCAACATCCTACATCTTCTTTTCTCTTCCTGGAAGCTCGCAGGGATGGTGATTGGGGATTTGAGCTTTGCAGAGATCTGAGATATTTTTCCCCAAAACACACATTTCAGCTTACTCTGCTCATGCTGTGTTTTTATTATTTTTTCCCTGTTTTTCATCTGCTTTCCATGTTTTTCTTATCATGACAATGGTGGTGAAAAATAAACACTGCAGCCAAAAATCCTGTTCTAATAAAGCTGCAGTTAAAATAGCAAAGAGAATGCAAATTAAATACCATAACCATTTAGAAAATGTACTTTTTATTAAATATGAGTGTTTTCCATCTCAGCTTTAAAACGTGGGTGGATTCTATTAAATTTAATAATTTTCCTGGGGGATTGCAGGGTAAAGGTGTTGCACAAATGCACAGATAACAAATAAGGGTGATTTTTAAAAACAGCACAGAAAGGTGCAGTTGTTGAATATATGGATCATAAAGATGCTCTGTTGTTGACTCAACCTCTCCCTTCTCTTTTCAAGTCTGCTTTCCTCTGATGTTGCTGCTCTCCATGGCTCCCAGAATGAATTTTTCACAAACATTAATTATATATTTATAAACATAAACACCAGTAAACTTGGCTTTTTTAGTGCATTGCAAATTTCCTTTTGGCTTCAGTCAGAGCAGGATTGAGCATCCAGGAGCTGAGCCTTTGGGTTTGGACTTCAGTGCTGACATCCAGCCCCTGCTCAGGCTGCTGCCTGTCTCCAGGGGCTGGAGATTCAACATTTTTCAATATTTACAGTTTCCACCTGGATGTGTGGACGCTGTGGCCAAGTCTTGGCTAACAGGAGATGTCTGCTTTTCTTTCAGGTTCTTGCAGGCAGCCCCTGTGTGTAACCACGCAGCTGCTGTAGAAACCATCCTGTGGCCACCTGCTCTCCCAGGTGTCAGCTTGTATTGCAGTCAGCACCCAAATCCTGCTGTGGCTCTGGGCTTTGGTGACCATTCCCCTGGTAATTCCAGGAAATTTTCAACCTGGGGCCTGAATGGCACAGCTTTTCAGCAGTGCTGAGCAGTGTAAACTGAGCAGTGCTGCAGTTTGTGAGTGTGGCCCAAGGCTGACTGCAGCACACCCAGCCTCGTGCTGCCTTCCAGCTGTTGATTATTCCAGAACCATCCTTTCCTCAGCCCTTTCTGTTCAGTCTGTTCCTCTGGAGGACTCCTGAAGCTCTAGCAGTGACAGACCTGACTTTGCAAGAAGCTGAGGTGTTCCTGTAGTTTGTTTGCCTGCCAGTGCATCTGAATCACCTTTTCCATTTCATTTGTTCTGAATTTCCCTTCTGAGAAAAAAAATCCAGAATCAGGAGATGCCTGGGGGATGCTCCTGCCTTTTCCTCTGCCTGGCTCCCAGAGCTGTGTGTGCAGCTCCTGTGAAGCTGGGCTGGATCCAAGGTCTCAGAGCTCATCCCTTCAGGCCTGTGGAGTGCTCCAGTGCTGGGGATGGCTGCACTCCAGAATGGCCATGCTGAGCTGGGGATTGCTGTAAATCCTCTCATTCTGCAGGTGTTGGTGCAGTGTGGAAGGCTCAGCATCACCCGCATTGAGCAGCAACGCACCAGGAATCAGAGAACACCACAGAGGGACATTTGCCATGGGAAGTTTCTCCAGCCAGAGCTGGGTTTGAGACTAAAATACACCAGGTTGGATGGATGGTGCAATGAAATCATGCATGACAGGCTGGGCTGGTTTGGCACAGCCTGGTTTTGGTAGTGGGGGGGAAGCCACAGAGGCGGTTTCTGTGAGGAGCTGCTGGAAGCTTCCATGATGTCCAACAGAGCCAATCTCTGATGGCTCTGGAGATGGAAATGCTGCTGGTCCAGTTAGAGAGGCTGGGGCATGTGAGAAGAAAAATACCTTCCATATAATTTCATTCTCTGTAAGTAAAACAGTAAAAAGGCCTGAGGATATCTTGCACTGTTTCATGACAAAAATAGAGTGAAAAATCAGATAGTGGGAACTGTCAGTGCTAAACATCATAATCTGTGTATGTGAAGCTTGGAGAGTAGCTGTTAGTAGATCTTTCAAGGTTAATGGAACTGATTTTATTTTGTTGATTGGATAAATGATTATTTCCAGGGGGATTAGTTATAATCCAGAAGTTAACGTGTCATTTCATCTTTGATTGTGCTCCTACAAATCTTCCACACAACCTCTCAGGCAGACAGCTCTGCGAGCTCAGCACTTTTTATGGAGGGATTTGTTGCAAAGCAAATTATTGTGGTGTATTTTTGTATGAGTTCTGAAGAGAAATACTGCAATGATGCATTTCCCCCCTTGAAAAAAGGCAATTCATTGAAAATGAAGGGTTTCACAGAACTTTGGCCAAGACATGTGACTTCCTTATTGCTATTCCAGTTGTCATGATGCTGAGAGCCCTGGGTTTCTACACCCGCTTCCCCTGGAGCCCTGGCTTGCATGTATCCTTTTAGATATCTGAAGGAGGTGGTAAAGGGCAAATTCCGTAAAGCTGGTGCTGAAAATTCCCCCGTGGGCCTTTGTGCATAGACAAATATGACTTAGGCAGTGTAAGGAATGCAAAGTGGGGGCTGGAAGGGAGGGGAGATAAAGGATGGCTGGATGTGTGTGTTCTCCAGGAGCTCCTGTTGTGCTGTCAGCCATTCCCTGGAGTTCAGCTGGAATATGCTGCAAAGTGGAGTCACCTTTGGCTCTAGGCACAGGGACAAAGAAGATGTTTTCAAATCAAAGGCATCTTTCCAAACTTAATCAGCCAAAACATTTTTAAGCCTCACCAACCCAGCCTACACAGCTTTTTAAATTTAATTGGCATTATTAAGTTTTTTAAGGAGGAAAAATATACACCATAAAACAAGTGTGAATATAGAGATAGCTTCATGATATTTAGAAGTGCATCAATTTGCCTCTGAATAGAAATATTAGTGAAAGAATGTGACTTGCATAATGCAAAATCTTTGCTTTCTCACCAGGTACTGCAAGAGGAATTACAAGCATTAGCAAAGTTCAGGAAGTCACAGCATCCTTTTATGCTTTTCAACTTTGCAGAAATCCATGTTTTCTGATGTTTTAATATAGTTTACTATATATTATCTTTCTGCTTGTATTAACATAATTATATTTTTATTAATATTTTCTATACTAATGCTTAACTTTTTTAATGTGATGGCACCTTGAAGAGATAGTGAGTGCACCTGGGCTTTTGAGTGTTGCAGCCTAGAAAGGTGATTTGCTTCAGGTGATCTGTTTTCAAATGGATCTTGGCCCAAGAGCAGCAGTGCACAGCTCATGCACAAGCCCAAAGGGATCAGGGGGTGCTCAGCACCCAGGGGTGGGCTGCAACAGGCACTGGGACTCTGGGCAAATAATTTGCCATGAATGGCATGTCCTGAGAGGTTGCTGAGGTGTGCTCTAGGATTTACAAGCTCCAGACCCTCCTGCTCATACAGAGGTAATCATTGCTCCACAGTAGCAGGTTTTGCCTATGCCTTCTGGTAAATCAACATTTCTCTGAGTGCTTCTCCCCTGCACTGCCTTGTTGTGCAAGCCTCCCCCAAGATACCAGCATCTTTTCTGTCTCAAAAAGGTTTATCTGGAAGATGTATTCCTTCCCTCATCCCCTTGGGGATGCTGCATTTGCTGCCACCCCTCTTCACATCTCAGACACCCTCCTGCAGAGGGTGAGCTGGGGAATCTGCCTGTGCATGGCTGGGAATCTCTGCTTGTGCATGGCTGGGAAATCTCTGCCTGTGCATGGCTGGGAATCTCTGCCTGTGCATGGCTGGGGAATCTCTGCTTGTGCATGGCTGGGAAATCTCTGCCTGTGCATGGCTGGGAATCTCTGTCTGTGCACGGCTGGGGAATCTCTGCCTGTGCATGGCTGGGGAATCTCTGCCTGTGCATGGCTGGGAATCTCTGCCTGTGCATGGCTGGGGAATCTCTGCTTGTGCATGGCTGGGAAATCTCTGCCTGTGCATGGCTGGGAATCTCTGTCTGTGCACGGCTGGGGAATCTCTGCCTGTGCATGGCTGGGGAATCTCTGCCTGTGCATGGCTGGGAAATCTCTGCCTGTGCATGGCTGGGAATCTCTGTCTGTGCACGGCTGGGGAATCTGCCTGTGCATGGCTGGGAAATCTGCCTGTGCATGGCTGGGAATCTCTGCCTGTGCATGGCTGGGAATCTCTGCTTGTGCATGGCTGGGGAATCTGCCTGTGCATGGCTGGGAATCTCTGCTTGTGCATGGCTGGGAAATCTCTGCCTGTGCATGGCTGGGAATCTCTGCCTGTGCACGGCTGGGAAATCTGCCTGTGCATGGCTGGGAATCTCTGTCTGTGCACGGCTGGGGAATCTGCCTGTGCATGGCTGGGAAATCTGCCTGTGCATGGCTGGGAATCTCTGCCTGTGCATGGCCGGGAAATCTGCCTGTGCATGGCTGGGAATCTCTGCTTGTGCACGGCTGGGGAATCTCTGCTTGTGCACGGCTGGGGAATCTCTGCCTGTGCATGGCTGGGAATCTCTGCCTGTGCACGGCTGGGAAATCTCTGCCTGAGCATGGCTGGGAAATCTCTGCTTGTGCACGGCTGGGGAATCTCTGCCTGAGCATGGCTGGGAAATCTCTGCTTGTGCACGGCTGGGGAATCTCTGCCTGTGCATGGCTGGGAATCTCTGCCTGTGCATGGCCGGGAAATCTGCCTGTGCATGGCTGGGAAATCTGCCTGTGCATGGCTGGGAATCTCTGCCTGTGCATGGCTGGGAATCTCTGCCTGTGCATGGCTGGGGAATCTCTGCTTGTGCATGGCTGGGAAATCTCTGCCTGTGCATGGCTGGGAATCTCTGCCTGTGCATGGCTGGGAATCTCTGCCTGTGCACGGCTGGGAAATCTCTGCCTGAGCATGGCTGGGAAATCTCTGCTTGTGCACGGCTGGGGAATCTCTGCCTGTGCATGGCTGGGAATCTCTGCCTGTGCACGGCTGGGAAATCTCTGCCTGAGCATGGCTGGGAAATCTCTGCTTGTGCACGGCTGGGGAATCTCTGCCTGTGCATGGCTGGGAATCTCTGCTTGTGCACGGCTGGGGAATCTCTGCCTGTGCATGGCTGGGAATCTCTGCCTGTGCATGGCCGGGAAATCTGCCTGTGCATGGCTGGGAAATCTGCCTGTGCATGGCTGGGAATCTCTGCTTGTGCATGGCTGGGAATCTCTGCCTGTGCATGGCTGGGGAATCTCTGCTTGTGCATGGCTGGGAAATCTCTGCCTGTGCATGGCTGGGAATCTCTGCTTGTGCATGGCTGGGAATCTCTGTCTGTGCATGGCTGGGGCTCCCCTGCTGCATCTGGATCAGGCAGGAATCCATGCAGAGGTGCAGCAGAGGTGAGGCTGAGGTGCAAAGGTTGCTGGTTCAGTGTTTATGCAGAAGTGAGACCCTCAGGTGGATTAGTTACTGCAGGATAACCCACCCAAGGCTGGGATGTGCCTCTGGTCTCCATCCCCTCATCCCTCCCATCCCTCCCATGCAAGGTGCCAGTGGAACCTTTGGCACAGCAGGATCTGCCTCTGCTGCAGCTCTCTGGGGCTGCTTTAGATTGCAGTCTTGGATTTAATCACTGTTTTGACAGGCTGCAAAAACATATTGCTGCTGGCACTGGGAGCAGAAGGAGCATGAGCAGCCCCAAACAGAATGAGCTGAAGAAAAAGAGCTTGTTTAGCTGGGGGCTTCTCTCCCCACTAAATTTCAGAGTCTGGCAGCAAGTGGCAGAGGGGTGAGACCTTCTCAAAAATAGGTGACAGGCATAATTTCTAATAGGAAGTATTAGACAAACCCCAGAAATGGGTTCCAGGGAAAGGTGAGTGCCCTGTGCTGTTTGCTTTCAAACACAGAGCCCATAAATAACAGCTTCCAGGGCATGATGTGTGGTAATGATTCCTGTGTTCCTGCTAGGGACTAAATGAGCTGACACCCTGCAAGCTCCGCTCCCTAGACTTGCATATCTAATATTTTGTAAGATGTGAAGTTTTCTCCAGCCCTTTCTATTTACTTGTGCCCATAAATAAGGAATTATATTGAACCTGTAGTATCTGCCCAGACATGGTCCTTGTGGGAAAGATCCCCCTGTGTATGTGTGAAAATGCACTGAAGGAAAGGGAGGAATTCCCAATCAGTGTTAGCTTGCTGCTTCTTATTTTCTCTACCAAAATTTATTATTTTTATGCTCAAATTTCTCTTTCCTGTTCAGGGATATTTACCTAAACCAATCTGTACATCTGCAATGCAGAAAAGAGTGGAAGCTGTACTCACTTCTGTGTTGAGCAATATTTTTTACAGGATTTTCCATAATTAGCTTCTTTCAGCTGTAGTTTTTCCTTACAGTTTTGTGTCATCCAAATGGCATTGAAAGTACCTTAACATTATTGTAAGTTAACAGACTTTTTTGTTTTTATACCAGTGGTACAAATTCAGATCTGTAATTGTGCCTGTAGATCCTCTTCTATGATGCATTCATTTTTAATACCTGTTAAGGAATTCACATATGGGGAAATAGATATTACAGATTACTTTTATTGCCACTGTGGTGTGTTCCACTCTTCTTAGCAAGCTTGTGGGCAGTTTTGTTTAAATATCTATTATTCATCACTTGCCTGAGAAGTGCAAATGTGGGTGATTTTTAAAAGCTCAGCCATGTAAAATCAATGGGTTTTAACATTTTGCTGTTGGTTTCCCAAGAGAAGCTGATTCAAGGAAAGTGCAAGGAACCAGCCAAATAGTTAAAAAATTCTTCCTATGGGATGATCAATCTTTCTCAAATAGAAATATGACCCTTGGCATGCCTAAATTACTATTGATTTAATGGTAAAAAATACATTTTTATTAGTTTTTATTATATTTGTCCTTTGCACTGAAATCCCTCAAAACCATAAGTACTTATACAAACAATTTATGGTCATATAATAAATAGTCTTCACAATTTAATTAAAAAGTCAAGCAGCATAACTATTTTTCAAGCCCAATGAGTAAAGATCTTGCCATTTTTATGTCATAAATCAGGATACAGACTGTCAGTTTAATCTCCTCTGTTCTCAGCTGATGCACCCATGGCACAATACTGTGTTGATATGAGCACTTGAGCATTTTCCCAAATGCTCCAGAGTTAGCCCAGGAGGTGTTGTAAGCCCAGGCTGTGTTTGTGTTTGTGCTGCCCTCAGGAGTGGATGCTCCTGCTCCTTGCTGGTGTTTCCTGGCTGAGCTGTGTGTGGTGGCAGCTCATGATGAGTGTGGCTGTGGTCCCTAAATAACCACTGTGGCTCTTGCCACAGGACAGTGACATTTCCTGGATGTGGAGGTGCTCTCTGGTGACACAGAAACCCACCAGTGCCCGCTGGCATTTTGCCATTTCACTGCTGTAGAACTCTTCATTTGATGCTGTGGAAAGGCATTTGAAGAAGGACTTGGCACCCACCTGAAGGCAGGGTTTCTTCCCAGCTGCAACTGGAAATGCCTGGGTGTCCCTGCACTTACCTGTGCTGGTGTCCTGTTCTGCTTTATAATTCCAGAGATTTTAAACTGAAAATAGGAATGTGGTGTCTAAGGTTAGATCCTGGGCTGGAAATGGCACATGGGGACACCTGCACAGGGGCTCTGTGGGACCTCCTGGTGCCCAGGTACCAGTGACTACCTGGATCTAGCTCAGATGGTGTGGATTACAATGGGAGCTTTGAGAAGTTTTCCAGATTTCCTTCAGGCTGCTGGAAATACCATTCTGACAGCCCCTTAGCACAGGATTTAATCTGGAGAAGATAAGATTGATTGAGGATCTCATTAATGCACATAAACGTCTCAAAGGTGGGTACCAGAGGTTGGTGACAGATTCTTTACAGTGATATCCAGTGACTGGACAAGGAGCAATGCCCATAAACTAAAACATAAGAAATTTTACCTCAACACAAGAAAGAACTTTATATTGAAGGTGTCAGAGCTCTGGAACAGGAAGGTCATGCAGTCTCCCTCCATGGAGACCTTCCAAACCCGCCTGGAAGTGTCTCTGTGTCACCCCTCCAGGTGACCCTGCCTTGGTAGGGGGGTTGGGCTATAAACGGTGGGTGAGCAGGTAAGAGATGCTGCCTAGAACCCTGCCAGCCTGATCATCAGTGAATGAAAACCAGCCTGAACCCTGAACACTGCCAGCCTGATCATCAGTAAATGAAAAATCAGCAGCTGAAGCACTCAACGTGCAGGGAATTGAAATGAAGCTCAAGAGAGGCTGAGTAGGTGTTTGTTCAGCAGCTTGTTTAGACTTTGATCATGGTTAAATCTTTTAGTTAGATAATTGTTCTATCAGCTGATAGTTTGAATTGTATTGGAGAACAATATGCTAAAACACCTTCAGTGGGAAGCAGCAAAGGAGATGAGTTTGGATTCGTTCTTGTTCATTTCTTGCCTATCACGGTGTCAGTTCCTGTATTTTCTGATTACTTGGGTTGCATGATGTGAATTTTCCTCTACAAACACTGACTCCAAACACACATTTACCACCACTGCCTGACACGATAGCTCGGGGAGCCAGGACTCATTATCAGAGGTCAAGGCCTCTGTGTAATTTGCCTTGGATCAGGAGTTGTTGTTTCACTTCCAGCTGTACTATGGGAATTGGGACTAATTTCCTAGTGATGATATGCCTGAGTTTTCTATTTATATAGTTTTAGGATTTGGGATCTGTGTTTCTCACGGGCTTTGCTCTACTGACTTACAAGTTGCTAGGTGGTTTCAAAATTCTTGAAGTAAAGCTACATACAATTTTTTAAAAAAGAAATTAATTTAAGCAATTCTTCAAGCTATGTTTTCTTCATTTTATGGCATTGCTGTGTGCTGGGATGAAGGGCATTACAAGTCCAATGGGTTTTGTGTGGCCATTCTCTGGGACACAACCCATCAGAGGAGGCTGTGCCCCCCAAAAGCTGCTCAGTGCACAGCAATGAGCCTTGGCCTGTGCTGGGATGGAGGAGATTGGATGTTTGGGCAGCTGGAGGCTTTCCTGCTTCCAGCCCTGCTCTCCCTGGGCTGCAGCTCTGGTGAGGAAGGCTGTGCACACTGCAAATCATGAGATGTACCAAGTTCTCCACGTTGCCAGGGAAACCTCCAGTTACAGACACAGCCCTTGAGAAGTTTGCTCAGCCCCACGGACTGAGCAGCCCCTCATGGACTGCTGGCTGAACCCTCAGAGCCAACACAGGGACCCTGAGCCAACCTGGGCTCCATGGAACCCCCCAGAGCCAGCACAGGCATCTCCCAAGTACAATGCGAAGTCTGATGTGGGTCTTTGGGATGAAAGGGAGACCCTCTCCTGAGATAAACAGCTAATTTTCCATGTTGCTGTTCCCACTGGTGAACAGTCATTTAATCAGAGCCTTGAACTGGGGAATACTGGTGCCAGCTATATTATTGTAATATCATTGGGTGTCACTGGAGTTAGTGGGGCAGCAGGGCAGCAGCTGGACTGAAATGGCTTCACCACACACATAACCTCAGAAAGCAGCCCAAAGTTTGGAATATTTTGTCTTTTTATGTTTATCATCTGAAATTATATCTTTTCCCCTGATACCTCTGCTTTCCCTCATTCATTTATTGCTATTGAACTAAAACTAGTTCAATGACATTATTGAACTAGTTTTATAGATTTAATATTAAAGATTTGCCATTAAGAATCAAGTGTGGCTTTCCTGAAAGATGATGAAAATGATGTGTTCTGTAGTTTGCATTTGGACTGACTGTTTTCAGGTGCTCTGCTGTCCAGATTAATTGATGGGTGGCAGGTTCCTGCTTGGCAATGGATGGGGCATAGAAAGGCAGATGACAACCAAAAACCTCAAGTTAGATTAGCAGAAAGATTAAAGCTTTTAAAGGAGAGCTGACACTGTGTGCACATGGTAATTATTAGAAAATTCATGCACAGATTAAAGAAAGCTGAATAAGGGTTGTAAAAAACTAGAGAAGCAGCTCCAGTATTTTTATTTATAGAGGAAAATACCTGGGGTGGCAAGGAGCATTCCCTGAGTTGCTGTGAGTTAAGGACATTGGAAGAGGTTGGTATTTGACCCTGTAGGCAGGGGAATACTGGAGATATAAAAAGTCCACAGGGTGAAAGGTGCTCAACAAGACAGTAAAAACTGTCCAGAAGGAAATAAGCAATGTGAGGGAAAACATGCTTTAACTTGTTCTGGTTACTCTAGGCTGATTTTTTCTGAATGCTCCCTTTTTCCTCCCCTCTTTTTGGCTTTTACTGGCTGCTGTCTATTTCAAGGTTTAAAAAATGTATATCAATTTCTTTCCTAAGCACAGAAAGTCAAAGAGCTGAATTTTAGCTGTTAAGCTAAAGCAGCCTAAATAAATGATCACTGCTCCATCAGGCAGCAAGTGTGCACCCATCCATGCAGCCCTGAGAGGGGAAAATTACTTCTTTTCCATAGGAGGACTGAGTTGGTTAAAATATTTAGTAGTTCTTTCAGTTCAGGTTTTATCATGAATATTCTCCTCTCAATAGGAGGACAGCACAGATTCCCTTTGTGGCAGAAATTTTAAAAATGGCCCCTTCCACATTTGATAGGCAGCATGTGCTGTGCTGGTGGCCAGAGGTTCATGCAGATTTTCATGCAGATGTTCATCTCTGTCCACTGTTTCATTCTGCCTCTGTCCTGCAGGTGCTGTTTTGGTCAGGGCATCCCTCTGTGGGGTTTAGCAAGGTTCACCCCAGAGCTTCAGGAAGCCCCAGGATCCTCAGTTTGACAGGAAAGTGTGTTCAGCCACTCCCAGAGTGCATGGCTCTGCTAGGCCTGGGTGCCTCTGGACAAAAGCTGCTTTCCTGTCTTGCTCGTACTGATAAATGAGATTTAATTGAGATGTTTTAACAAGTCCCTCAAAGGACACACTGCAGGGGAGGTGCAGGGGAGCCACTTCTGCTTCAATTGTGATTCAATTTGCCCAGTCAAAATTCCTTGGGAACACTCCTACCTTTTTGTCCTGGCAGACATGTAGCTCAAGGTCCCTAACAGACTCCAAACACCTGGATGATCACAGTGTTAACACAATAAAAAGAATTCTGTCATTCAGTGTCACCTCATTGTGGCTGGAGAAGTGTAATGCCAAATGGAGTGCCAGTGACAAATGCAGAATAAAGAATAGCTCCAGTTGCTGATGGTACAAATTGGATTCAGCTGCAGCTTCACACACACTCAAGAAGCTGGAGAAAATCAAAAGTCTGTTTAACAAACTTGAGTGTTTGGGAGTAGTTATAAGGTAGATTGTATTTCATGCTCATTAATCATGGGCTAGGGGAGAAACTCAACTGTTCAACACTGATTAAACCTTTCCTTGCTGCTTTAACTAAAATACACCTTCACTTTGGAGCCTTCCTTAAAAAGATAATGCATCTAGGTTGTGTTAAACTGACAGCCATGTTTGGGTTTTTGCTGGCTGGGTAATATTTTAATTTGCAAATTTGCAAGAAAGGCAGCACTTAGCTGATACAAAGTGCAAGATGAAGTCTTTGGTGTGAAAAGTCCTCTCTTGAATTGACCCATCTGAGGTGAGTTCTCCCCTCTGGAAAGCCAGGGAACAAAGGAATTGTGCCAGAGACAGGACAGGGAGAGGCTCCCAGGCTGCTCCAGGGGCTGCAGAGGCAGAGCCCATCCCTGGCAGTGCTGGGAATTCAGCTTTGTCTGTGCTGAGAAATTTGGCCATTGTAGCACAACACAAACACAGTTCCAAAGCTGTTTCAGTGAGCAGAATAGGCTCAGTTAGCAAATGGAATTCATGCTGGCACTGTGTATCTCTGCTATTGTATTTTGCCAGCAGAGAAATGTGGCAGATAGAAGTAAGTGTATTTTTTTTAAATTCTACCACTAGTAGAGCTTGGCAGAGCCTGGTGTGAGTTGCCAACACCATGGCTCCAGGCATGGAGGGAGGGATTGGAGCAAACACCAGATCTTTCCTGGGCTCACTGATAAGCTGAATGTGGGCACTAAGCAGAGGCAAAACCTCTCCCAAAGGACTCCTTGTTCCCAGAGGCATCTGGGAGAGGAAATATAACGCAAATTCCAATTCTCCAGTGTGGTTTTAGGAGTATATCTGCTAAATTCAGGGGCCTGGGGATGGGGGGAAGATCTCCACGAGCAAAACATGCCAAAAGAGAGTCCAGAGCCCATCACTGCCTGTGTCTCTGTTGGGTTCACATGGCTGCTGTTGCTGGATGGGCACAGGTGCCATCAGAGCCATGCATTTCAAGGGCAAAGAAAGGCTCTTAATTTTTTTTCCTAGCTTTCCGCAGAGTGTGATCTCCGAATCCCTTTGGAAAGGAAAATTGCATATTGGTTTTCCTTGTTGGGCTTCATGAGTGGGGCATTTTTTCTGCTCTGTGGTGCAGCATGCTCTGTTCCTCACAGCTATTGACCTTGTAAATGTGGGTGTTTGAGACTCAGCCACTTAGGCAGTTTTAGTTCTTTCCTGGGGCTTGATAGATTTTTCCTGAAAATGCACCATTACAAAAGTCTATTAAGTGCATTGGGCAGAGGTTTCTTCCACCACAGCCCAGATCAGGTATGTGACGTGTTGAGGTTTATTCATCTCATTGCATGTATTTTAAAAAGTCAGACTCTTGGACTGAGGAGGGAGAGGTTTGCCCCCTTTTACCTGCTGAAATGAGAAATAACTAAAAGCTGTCAAGTGGTGATGGGATAGGAATGAATCTGAGGAAGGAGCAGAATCAGGGAAGAAATGTCAAGAAAGGAAGGCTGAAAAAAAGGCAAATAATCTATTTGTTTTATGAGACAGGAAACCCTCGTGGGGCATTCAGTGGGGTTTGTGGGGTGAGATGCCACCTCCATGGCTCAGGGGAGCTCTCTGGCCCTGAGAGCAGGGCTGTGGTCCCTGGGACATCAAAGCCCTGGAGCAGCCCTTGCTCTTCCCATCCCACTCAAGAGGCAGAATTTTCTTTTCCCATTTTCATTTGTGCCACTGCTGACAGCAGCATTTGCCCAGGCAGAAGTTGCTCTTACAAGAATTACACTCCTTTTCTAAAATTGCTTCCACCACCAAGTGCTTAAAAAGAAATCGAATGGGCTGCCATGCCAGCTCTTAAATGAGAGCTGCTCAGAGAGCAACTCAAGAGGTCTCCAGAGAAGCAGCAAACAAAAAGTCTCTCCTGTTTCTGGACTCCTGCTCTGCTCTGCAGCAGGCTGTGAGCCAGCAGGGTGGGGGAGCCCTGTCTGTGGGTTTGGAGCCCAGCACTGGGCAGGCTGGCTGGGCTAGCTCATATTGAGAGCTGGCTTGCTCCTTCTCCTTCCATGCTTGGCTTTCCTTTTGATTTTAAAAGCTCCATTTGAAGCCAGAGCAGCAAATTGGAGGCCAGTTGTGTGAGGACAGTGTGGGGAGAGACCTGGACCAGAGCATGGCTGTGACTGATGGAGATGAAGCCTGCAGGAGAGGGAGAAAAAAAATAAATGCTTTGGGCTGGGAATAAGGTTGTTCTTTTCTGCCTTGGCTGCCAGAGGGATGCTGGAGGTTGAGAGCTACTGAAAAGTGGAGTTTTTCTGGCAGAGGGATGCAAACCTCCTGACTACACCCCACTGCGAGGAGGATTTGGCACCCAAACAAAGTAATTCTGTGCTGAGGCACTCTCTCCCAAAGACTTGTCTGAGGGGAGAAAAATAAAGGGAAGGAGGAGAAAAATAGCCAGCAGAAAACCCTTAGAAAGAGCAGCTCCTGGTTAATGCTGCCCTGGAAGCTTTGAAAATCAGTGGTGACCATTGCAACGTGCTGCTTGAGGAGGAGAACAGTGAGCACAGAGCTCCAGGTCATTTGCAGGCTGGGTGAAAGCCATGTCACAACATGCAGAAGTAGAAATGTCACATTGCAAATCATGGGACAGGTGACAGCCTTCAAAATGTTACAGTGGCACTGCTAAATAGGAGGCCCAAAGTTTAAGGGTGCCTTGGGGAGATAAATGTGCTGCTGCCATTTGGTGAATGACCACAGGGGCTGTCACCAGGGCATGCAGTGACAGGACAGGGGGCAATGGCTTCAAGCTCAAGGATGGTAGGTTTAGATCAGATATTAGGAGCAAATTAGGGAGACGTTGGCAAAAAAGACTCCAGAAAGCCCATTTTTCTGCAGGAAAGTCTTTGAATTGTTCTTTTCCACATCCACGCAGACTGAAATACCATTTTTTCAGTAATGGGGTAGAATTAGCAAAATTATTTTTTTTACTTTGAATCCATCAGATTGTAGGAAATGGAAACAAAAAAATTAATTTTAAAAAAGAATAGAATGGGTGTGTTTGCAAACATGATGCTTATTTAACATTATTTTCTATTCTCAAAACCAGCATGTTGACTTTATTATCAGCCAAACAGATTATGGTGTCTGTAAGCCTAATAATGATTACTGTACCCCCATTTCATATCTCCCAACAATTTTTGATTGCTGCTGAGAAGACATTGCTGGCAATTCAGGACTAGAATTTCAGAGAACACTGATTTTTCAGCAGAATATTATGAAGTGTTGAAGAGTTACTGAGAACCACCAGTCTAAGGCTGATGTTATTTATATCCTCCGTGTCTGGAGAAAGTGATAAATCTGCAAAGACAGGGAGGATCATATCCTGCAGCTCATACTGTAAGGGCATTCCTTTCCCATAAATTGAAAACTAATGTTTATTTCTCTTTAATTAAATACTCCATTAGCCAAAGACTGTGTTAAAATATTTAAAAGAAAGTAATGTAATCAATATAACAACTGTGCCACTGTAAACATATCTCATATGCAGTAAGTGCCAGGTTTTCTCTCTTTGGTGAATTATGAGTGCTTTGAAAAGGATAGGTGGAACATTGTGGGTTGAGATGTTCTGTAAATGCAAAAATAGAATTTTTTTCTTGCCTCTCCTGAGGGCACTTCATCAAGCTGGTGTCTTGGTAATGCTCAGTATATTAATTGATTCCATTTTTGGTGGGGGAGGGATAGGCACATTTCTCCTAAAATCTTCATCTGCTTTTAGGTATGTTTGTGTGTGTGTATAAATAAAATTATTATCCAAAGCAGAGGATTTTGTGCTCCCCTTGTTTTCACTCTTCATGTTGATTCCATTGCTCCTGGCCCTGCTCCTGTGTGGCCTCTGATGGCCCCTCAGGCAGAAGAGGCTTCACATCTCAGAGACACCAGAGCCTTTCCAAAATATGCCCAAAATAGAAGGGAAGGGAGGAGAAGCCTGGCAGTAACAGGTGGAGGAGTGCAGGGGTTATTTTCTTCTTCAGTCTGGTTAAAATCACGCTTTAAACCACTGAGGAAATAAATGGGGGGTTTTTTTCCCAATAAAATAAATATCCTGCAGTCCCTCCTCCTCTTTACTGGTACCTGGAGGAGCTCAACCAGAAGCATAAAGTGCCTGATTTAGTGTTAACATGTTCTCAGCAGATACTTTCTCCCCTTGTTATTGCCTTGCAAAGCATCCATTGTACTCAGGTAATCAAGGGGAATTTTTGCAGCCACTTTCTTTCCTCAGAAAAATATTCCTAGTGGTGTGATGGTAGAAAAAAAAATGTCTTTTGTGAAGATAATCTATCAGTTGAATTAGTTTACATGTGATGTTAATGCCAAGAACCTCGGGCTGCTTAAAAATAATAAAAAATGAAATGTCAAGCAAATAAAAGTTAATTAAACACACAGTGAGAGAGGCTTAATTTTAGTCCTAAAAGGAGCTGAAGCTTTTGCAGAACATCTCTACAAAGGTAACAAAATCCCTCACTGAAAGGTGTAAAGTATCCCCCACTCCCTGGCAAGACATGAGCAGAGCACCTGAAGAGCGCCTGCACTCCAGACACCACCAGATGTGGCAGAGTTCATTTTCTGGGGGGTTGGGGAAATAAGAAACAGTGAACTAGCACAGACCCTCCATGAATTGTTGTATATTACCAATATTCTTGAAAATCTTCATACAGAAAGAGCTCTGAGTTATTCCAAGCCCAATGCAACACAAGATTGAAAGGTCAGCTCCTTTTCCCACGGTGTTGTGTGTTTCACAGGAAGCCAGGCTGAGCTCCAGGCTTTCCCCAGCATGTTTTTATTTTTTATTCCAGCATATCAGCTGTGCTGAAGCAAAGAGAAGAGCCAGAAGAGCAAATGAGACAAGGCAGTAAACACTGCAGCTGGAGCTGGTGGGGTTCTACTGAACCAAGTGTTTGCCTGATTTGGGCGCAACAGCAGAGTTTTCATAGGAGTGTTCACCTCCCTTGCTGATATTCCTAACCAAGGCAATAAAGCAGTAATTAAATGTTCCTCCATCACCACAGCTCCATCAAGGAGGGGGCCCACAGGTGTGTGCCCCGGTCCAGGGCAGCTCCCTGGGCTGCAGGGTCTGGCTGGGGCAGAGCTGCAGGAAGGGCTCACAGCCAATGTCTGGGGCTGTGCCTGCCCCTTCAGGACCACAGCTGGGACAGGGAGTGTCCTTAAAAATTTTTTAAAAAAGGTATGAAAGCCCACAGAGCTGTCAAATGAAAATGAAGGGATACCAAAGGGAAATTAGAGTGATGGGTGGGGCTCTCCTGGTGGGAAACCAGGACCCCAAGCCTGCTTAAATGCCTCCAACCAGTTGAGAAGGCTTGAGGCTATAGGCAAATAAAAGGTGCCAGGACTTGTTCACAAACACCCCCAAAACTCACTATGAGGGTTGTGTCTTCAGGCAGCACAAATGCCAGGAGGAGATGGAGGGAGAAGAGAGATTTGCTCCCCATTTTATTCATGTTAAAGGGCTGAATGCTCCATTTCCTGATTAATTTTGAAAAGATATAAGTTAGCAACAGAAGGTATGAGACTTGCTGTGTTTAATCTTGGAGTCTACAAGGCTTTCCTCACCCTTGACTCATCACAGATTTATGTGTGCTGTGGAATGTGCTGACTTTCTTAAAGGATGGGTAACATCATTTCATATCTCAGGAAGTGGAGCTGCCCAAAATGTCAGAGCTCCAGACTGGTGGGTTTCAGTCAGGCTCTTTTCTTTGGTCTTTCTCTGCATTCTGCATTTCCTTAGCACCATCTAGGAAGCATTTGCACAAAGTGGATGGCATTTTGGTAAACACTTCACATGTAATCTTTAACAATATAACAGCTTTGTTAGTCACTGTAACAGATTAAATGCTCCTTCTCTGAGCTGGCCTAGTTTGGAGGTTAAAATTATACAGCCTAAAAGAGAAAAAAAATGGGAAAAAAACCCCACCAAACATGCTCTCATTCTGTTTGTATTATTTTGCAGTACAAAAAGAAGAGAAGATCAGCACCATCAGGAAAGCAGACTTCATCTTGACAGGTAACTTTATTTTGAAATGTAATTATTGGGCCAGACTGGCAGCATGGGTAACCCCTGAGGTTGTGTGTCCTTGGAGAAGGGAGCAGGAGCAGGGATGAACAAGGGGATAATAATGCAATGACTGTTTTCTCCATTTTGCTCTCTCTGTACTTACAAAGAAACTGACCTTGTTGCTCTGTTGATGAGCTTCCAGTGCAATGCAAAGAAAAGCAGCCAGCGTTTGCTGTGAGATGCACAGTGCATTAAACCCATGGAGACAGGAGCATCAGGCCCTTTGCTGGGTAGTGGCAGGCAGACAGCAAATACAGTCACATATCAAACCTTTCTGTTGGGGGGGAGCTGTGGGATTACCTGTACATCTTTATATGATCACTCAGTTTAAAAAAGGAGCACTTTGGTGGCTTTCCCACCCTTGGCAGATGGCTTGGGCTGGCAGTGGGAGCGTGCAGAGAGCCAGAGGCAGCTCTGCTGGATGTGCCATGCCCTCCTGTCCATTGTGTCCCTTCTGTATCCCCTGGCTCTCGTGGCTCTCAGCTGGCAGGGACCTGCACAGAGGTGCCAGAGGCAGCCCTGCTGGATGTGCCAGGCTCTCCTCTCCCTGGTTTCCCTTCTGTACCCCCTGGCTCTTGTGGCTCCCAGCTGGCAGGGACCTGCACAGAGGTGCCAGGCAGCTCCAGGCAGGCAGGGCTGGCACTGATTAAGTGCCTCTTTCAATGATGTGATATTAGAGGTGTTTTAACCAGCCCTGGAAAAAGACTTTTGTTTTGCTGTTGAACTAGTAAAGATGAGCTGGCATTTGAATTACTGCTTCACCCCTTTCATTTCCAAGACTATGAACATGTTTGCATTGGTTTCCTCACTCAAGAGGTCTTGTCTGGCAGGACTGGCCATCAGTCTCTGCTGATGCTGTCTGTTGTCCCAGAGTCTCCAGTGACTATGCAAAGTGCTGGATGCTACATGCTCATTCCAGATTTATCAGTGCAATTTGCATGTACTTAATATTTGTGCTTCACTGATGTAAAACTTGAATATTATTGGTTTATTAACTTTTTTTTTTGGGGGGGGAGATCATTACTCTGCTTTATGGAGGTGTTTAAAATGTGCAGAACTTGATGTAGATGCTTTGATTGCATGCATAAAACTTGTAGGAAATACTGTAATAAAGCTCATAGAGCAGATAGTAAATGTCTTCACGTTTGGAAGGAACTGGATGTGCTTTGTGTTTCCTCATGAGTGGTTCATCAGTGTTAAGAAACAGTTTTCCATTAATCAGGGTGTGTGTCAGCTGCAACCTGCCCCACATGTCTGTGTAGGTAGGAAAAGGAGCAAGAGCCACTTTTTGTGAGCTAACCCCATATCTGTGTGGGTAGGAAAAGGAGCAAGTGTCACTTTTTATGAGCCTGGATCTCCTGCTGGGAACCTTCCACCACTGCCCCCTACAAGCCATAGTCTCTTCTCTCACAAACCATGCAATTCTTCACATTTTCTCTTTCAGCAAGCAAGCAAACACTGAAACTGAAAAAGATTTAGTACCAAAAATGCTTTATTTTACATTCTGGTAGGATATGGTTGTGTCAAAAATATTTTAAAAAATTGAATTGTGCTTGTTGGAGTAAGAGAACAAATCAGAAAAGCATGCAGGGAAAATTCTCCTGCCAGATGCAATATATGCATCCAAACAGACCTTTGTGCTTGACCATGCAATGCTGGTGATCTTTTATGACTGCTGAGGGTGCAAGGTGAGGAAGAATTGGACTGGACAAGGTTTCAATCCTCCTCTGGTACTGAACTCTACAATATCCTGAAATATCTGTAGTTTATCTTTCATATATAGAGGTTTGTAGTGACTTATTTTCAGTTTGTGTGTTCTGAACTAGTGAAAGGAATGAATGTTGCACAGTTAATTCATTTATCAATCACATTCAGTAAATGGATTGTCTGATCTGAAACACAGAGGGAGAAATTAAACAGATTAATGTCTTTTCTCAGCTGCAGCAAAAGCTGTGATCAGAGCTGGATGAATTAACTTCAAAATGAATTGACATCATTTCTGCAGACACAAGTAGTTTCTGTCATGTTTGGGGTCATGTAACTCAATGTCCACGGAGCAGTCAGGCATGCTGGCAGAGCTGGGGCTTTTCAGAGCATCAGCCTGTGTGGTAATTCATGCCAGCCTGCCAACATCCATCTTTTATTGGCCTTTATCCTTTCAGAGGAGGAGGAATGACTTGGTGTTTTCATCCCTCTCTGTCAGTGCCCAGTCATTACAGGAGAAACTGATGATGGAGCCAGGGTGTTTAATTCACAGATCAGAGGATGCAGCAGGGAAAGCTCCCTCCCATCTCCCTCAGGAGGAGCCTCCCTGTGCCTCCCAGCCAGGAACCCAAACAGGCACCACTCCAGCCCTCAGGGGGAGCAGGAGGGGAGCTCACACACTCTGCACTGACAGATCTGTGCTCAGGACTGAGGGCTTTATAAGGAAGGTGGTTTTGGGCAAGCTGAACCAGGTATGGTCCTAGAAATAGACCCTGCTGGAGGCAGCAGACATTCCAGAGTGTGCCTTGCCTTGTGTCCCATCACTGCTTGGAAGGGGCTGTCACACCTCTGAGCTCCCTTCCTGCTGCTGGGAGAGGGGGTGAGAGCTGCTCTAGGAGTGGAGAGTGAGAATTTGGGAGATACAAACTGAAGGACTTGAGTTCTTGGTGAGCTCAGAAAGCACACTCAAATAGGCCAGGAGGGTGCAGGCTGCCTGCTTGTTGTCAGCTCCTGTGGTGGGAACCAGCACTTGTAGAGAGTCCTGAAAGGTCTGGGTTTGGTTCATCTGGGCCTCTGAAATGGTGAAAAACAGACACAGCCAGGAGAGAGAAGCCTGAGCTGGCAGAGGCAGTGACTTCCCTGACATGGGCAATGGGGTTCAACCCTGCCCAGAACCTCTGGGGTCACCTCTCAGAGCCAGGCACAGGGGACAGGAGCAGCCAGGCTGAGCCACTGGGCCATCACCTCCTCTTCCTCCTCAGTGAGCTCAAAATTGGAGCTCCCAAAAGCAGGACCCTGCCCAGGGCTGGGCAGGGTGTGGGGAGCAGCCCAGGGCTGGGCAGGGTGTGGGGAGCAGCACAGGGCTGAGCAGGTTTTGAGGAGCAGCACAGGGCTGGGCAGGTTTTGGAGAGCAGCTCAGGGCTGAGCAGGTTTTGAGGAGCAGCTCAGGGCTGGGCAGGTTTTGAGGAGCAGCCCAGAGATGAGCAGGTTTTGGGGAGCAGCTCCCATCCCTCCCATCCCTGCCTGGCTCTGGGCAGGCACTGCCAGCTGAGCTGCCCCTGGTGCCAAGCTCTGGCTTTGCTTTTGTGCAAGCAAGTTGCCCTCTGAGAACACAGAACTGCAGAGCTAATCTCTGTTCTTAATTTGCCATTAAAGTTTATTTTCAGCAAATTATTCAAAAAATCCACAGCACAGCTGTTCCACATTAATCTCCTCCTTCTTGCGATTTTTCCCTTTGGCAGGAGGCAGCTTCTGTCTCTCTGTTTGTTTGCTGCAGAGCCATGTACAAGAGACAGGAGCCTGGTGAGCACTGGGGGCAGGGAAAGAGGTGGGTTTCACCTGACAGGAATTTGGAGAGGAGGTGGGGAAGGGTCACCCATCACCTGAGACAGCCCTGCAGGTTAGGGCAGGGATTCTGGAGCACAGACACACCAGGCTGGCTCTGAGGTTTGGGGACAGAGGACTCAGCCTGAATTATCCTGCCAGCCTCATCACTGACAGCTGTAAAGGCAGAGCAGGGGCCAGCTCATTTCCTGTGCTGATGACAAGAGGAATTAAAGCTGAATGTTTCCTGGAAATCAGATTAGTGGGCAACAGAAAGGTTGCCTCTGGGTAACAGTGTAAGGTCAGAAATTTAGTTTTAACTTTTGAAATCACCCTTTGGGCAGCTAAAAAATGATGCTACAATAGCTCATTGATACTGTAGTTTTGAAAGTAAGTTGTCTTTACATTGCTCCTTTAGACATTAAATAGGTGATTTGAATTAACCATTAACTATTATTGAATTTGATTATTTAATATTTGTTTTAAATAATATTTTAAAATAATATTGATGTATAATATTTAATGTTTATTTAATTTTGTTATTGAATTAATTACTTACTCTAATGGAATATTATTAACTACTACTTGAATTGACTACTAACACAATACGAATTGATGCCTTTGAATAGCACAGGCCCAATTTGTAATGCAAAGTCAATTTTAAGTACATGATTTGCAGTTGTCAACCCAGTTACTCAGAAACATTCCTGCACTACTGTGATATTTTTTAAAAAGTAATTTATTCTTCTGAGCAGCTCTATCTTCCCTTGTTAACAGACCCTGAAACAGTTCAAAGCAGAAGGTGAATGGGCATTCAAAGAGGGAAATGTAAAATGTGTAAGCTGGTAAATGTTGCATATCTCAAGATGGAGAGTTTAGCACCGACAAGAGCTGGAAAATATGTACAACATCATTTTTTCTGCAAATTCAAGACTGAACTCTTGTGACCCTTCCACCCTGTGTGCTACCATACTGTGAGATGCAGCAGTACCAGAACTGGAAGGGAAAGATGTGTCTTGTTAGAAAATGTGGTTGGAAATTAGGTTCATCTATTCTGTTTTTTTAAAAATCATATAATCTTCAGGTTCAATTTACATTTACCCCATTCAGTAGCCTGAGAGCCATGGGATGTTTCAAAAGGAGTATTTCCCTGTTCATTAAATCCCACTGGAGTCTAAGACAGAGCAGTGTGAGTTTCAACCAGAAATGTGTGGCAGGGCTGTTTGGGGAGTTGAGGCCATGTAACATTGAATTAGGACCAGTCTGGGAAAAATACATTTGAGCAAATTTCATGTCTGTTAGTTCAGACTCCTCTTAGGACCAAAACATGCACGAGGTACTTGCATGGGAAAAAGGAGGTAGATCTTGATTTCTCCTGCTCATTTGGCTGGCAAGATGCTGCACAGTAAAGGTTAAATTTTCTTCAGTTTCTTTGAAAAAGATGCAAAAGGGGAAGTGAAAGGAAAGGGCAGCAGATAAAGGTGGGGCAACGTGGTGCCTTGAAAATCAACCTCATAAAACACATCTTAAATGGAGGAAGGATGAAGTTAGGAGGATGGCATGTAAAAGCAGAGGAAAGAGTGATACTAGAGCAGGAAAATGCCAGTGCAGGAAGGCAGAGATGTGGCCAATGTTTCAGGAGGAAGATCTGGCATCTCCTAAGTTTATGAGAATTTTTTGTTGGATTCTATGGAACCAACACTTCCACCTTTTAGCTGGTGGTGGCAATTTTGAATCTTGAGCAAGATGCTTTTCTCCATCTGAGCACAACTTGCAATGAGTAGTAACACACCTCCCTGAACCAGAGGTGGTGAAATAATCTTTAATATGTTTCTACCTTCTCTTTAGCTCAAAGGTTTAATCTTGGCCTCTGAACCACCCACTCTCAGAATCCTCCAAACAGATATAATTCCCACCCATTCAGGCCTGTGTGAATATCCACAGGGAGAGAAAACCCACCTGAATTTCCCACCTGCCTCTGTGTTTGATATGGAGCTAGGAAGAGTGGTTTGTAAGCATGACCTGGGATGAGAGTGCTCTAAAGGTTTTCTTGTCTTAAATATGTTCAGAAGATCAGAAAAAAACAACCAGATTTTGATAAAGTTAATGAAAAACTGTGGATCAGGTACTATTTGATGAAATATGTTTCTACATCTGTTAGTCAAACAAAATGAATTCTTTAATTAGAGGCAGTAAGAGAAGATTTAAAAATACACAGAGTCCAATTTGAGCCACAGCAAATGAAAGAAACTTCAAAAATTTAAAATATGTTGCATTCTTCCTGCAGTTTTACTTCTGTTTCAGTATTTTTGATTCATCTTGTTATTCTGAGTTAAAGGGTTCATGGGCCCAGAAAGCTGCAAGCAAGGAGAGACCAGCTGGGGGAAAAGGGGGCTCCCCAGAGGATTTGAAGGGAGGTGAATTTTGTAGGGCGCTGCTTCATCTCCCCACTGACACCAGGGCTTTGTGTGCAGACTCCAGCCACCAAATTCCTGCCCCAGTCATGAAGTGCTGGGTTCCTCTGGGGACACTTTGTGGCTTTTGCTAAAGCACGTCCTGAAAGCATTTTTCTTTCATTTTGATGAGGAATGGGAATGCTTTGAAATCTCGGAAAATGCTCAGGTTAAATCATACCCCACTGAGGGTACAGGAGCTCCCTGTAGCACCTTATCAAACAGCACAGCAAGGATTTGCCCTTTCTTTAGGCAAGTGGACTCTTCCCTGAGCTGTCCTTGTCTGTATGTCAGAGCAGAGCTGGATCTCTCCAGGTAAAATGGAAATAATTTCCTCTTGACACAAGTTTATCCTGATGTAAGGCTTAATTGATAGCTTGCAGGGCACTTGTGTTTTCCAGGCTGTTGATTTTGCTCTAAGCACAAATTTACTCAGTGATGAGAATATTTTGACAACTCTGCCTATCTGTGCTCAGGAACTGCAGTTTGGTGTGAATTTCCAGGGTGTGTTGACCCAGTTTTAAGGCCTAAAATGAGCATGCTCTAGATTGATATGGAAATACTGTGGCTGGCAAAATAAAACAAAGAAATGGTAAATAATCAGATGTAGAGTTTATTCTGCACAAGAACTTTTAGGATAGTTTTGCTTAGCTAGCAGAGGTGTGTTTTTGTCCTTAGACTTTCTCCAGAAGGTAATTTTTAAAAAATGGTGCAATTCAGCTTGAAGAAACTTGTCATTCTGACCCACTTGCACGTCCTCACGGACACCTCTCTTCAGCAAATCCCTGCCTAGCTGTAAACACACAAAAATCAACATGTCAAATCAAAGAGAATTAGTTTTCACTCGTTACTTCATTATTCTTTTGCCATCCCAAGTCTAATAAATGTCTCATTTAGAATTCTCTCTCACTCATATTTGTGGTGTTTATTTTTATGTGCTCATGAAAGCTTATTTTTAGGCAACTCATGGCTCATTCTTTAAGAATAAAGAAATCCTTTTTGGTTTAATGTTTGTTGTGTGAGCAGAGCTGGGAAGCCTGTGATTGTTTTCTTTAGATTATGTAACAAATTAGCTTCTTCCAAAATATTATGCTCTGGGGACTGATCACAGGAAGCATGAGAGAATATTTGAATACATCACCAGATCTCTGCAATATATACATGTGTTTTTTTGTATAGAACAGGGTTTTAAGTAGAAGTGTCAAACCATTTTGCTACAAACTCTCCTGACGTTGTATTTGTGTTGCCCATACAGTCAGAAAAACATTTACATGCTGGAAGATAGTTGATTTTGGTACATGATTTGAATGTGGAAAAAACATTTGTACTAATTATGCACACAGACACAAAAAATAGTAAGGAAGCTCTGTGTTCATCTCTTTTATTTTTGTGATCCAAAATCTGGCTATAAATAAGAGTGCATTTGCTTAATAAAGAAGTATTATCACTTTGCTTCACCATTTCCCTCTTAGGTAAAATTAGCTGTGTTGCTAAGCCATCAAAATGCAGCTGAGAGGAAAACAATGACGAGCCCAGCTGTGCCCCTCGTGCTCCCACAGAGCTGCTCCTGCTCCTGCCTTCATCACTGCCTTTTGTCTCTCCCCACCCAGGAGCACATCAATTATGTTATTGCCATTCCATGGAAATTCTCCTTGGCCACTTTTCACTCCAGCAGCTGCTGGGAAGGTGACATGGATACCTGCTCACTGCTCCTCCCCAGGGCCTTTTTGACTGGGGCAGAATGAGGAATAATAACTGGATTGTTGCTGCTGTATAAAGGCAATCAATTACTGGTAGAGGCAGGTAATTATGATGCTGTACACAGCTAGGAAAGTTAACATCTTGGCAACTAGTTGAAATTTGAAATAAAACCTCACTCTCATTATGTTCTGTATGCAGAGGAGCTGAGCAAATAGTGTTGGCTCAAGCCAAAATAACAAATTTGGATCAGACTTCCCTTGTATTGGGATATGTTTGGGATTTCACATCTGGTTGTTCAGGATGGGCTTGTTTTAAAAAAAGCATCATCAGTAATTTTTTTCTTTTTTTTTTTTTACTAAAGCCATCAGAAATTGCTTACCAGGGTTTTGCTGTGTGGTGAATAGCTTCTTGTGACTTCTGACTTTGGCTTGATGAGTTTCCTGTTCACCCTGATAGCTTTCAAAATGGAAGGGAGATTCTAAAATGACAAAAACAGCAAGGAATAGAAATTGTGTTGGCAACTGCAAGCTGTGTGAACATTCAGACCGCCCCAAATGTGGGTGTCCGCAGAGTTACTGCAGAGAACAGCAACGTTCATAAGCAGATTACTGAGTCATGAGCATGTTTTGAATGTGATTACAAGCAGAGAGACAGAATTAGTCTTTGATTTCCATAAAAAATTAATGAGAGAGACAGACAGGGACAGACAAATTGAAGAGTTCACTTGGTTAATTTTCTACCCAGCAGCTATTGTAAATGTTCCTCTTATTTAGCAAAGAGAGATATTAAGTCTATATTAGTTGTGCTGGCCAAGAAAAACTATTAGTGTGCTGGAGGTTTACCTGGGGGCAAACTGTCAGCAAATTATAAAAGCGACAATGTGCTCATTTTGGGACATTTTGATGCATCTTTCACAAGTGCAGTCAATTAAGGGCTCCTCTGGAAATGATGTTTGGCTGATTCAGGATGTGCTCCTGAACCACAGCTCTGCCTTCGTGTGGGCACCAGTGGGCTGATTCCCTCCCTTGAAATAGAGTCTAGTTGTGTTTTAAAAGGGTATTAGTGAAATTATGCCCTGCTACAGATGGGATAAGATGGGATGAAATCATCATTAATGCTATAAATGCAGCAAGTGCTACATCTCTAGGATATAATTTTATTTATTTTATTCATGGCTGCTGGGCAGGTTATAATTGAGATGGTACAACCCTAGCAGTGGGTCTGAGGCAGGGCTGGGAGGTTCACAGCCTTTCCCATGGATTTTGGTTTCAATATGCCATGGCCTAGATGCTGACTTTAGCCAGAATTTAAGTACTCTCTACCTCACCCATGCTCCCTCAACTTTCACTCAAGGCAGCCAAAATGCCACCATTTGGCAGAAATATCAACTCTTGCAGATAATTCGTGAGGGACAAAGAGTTCTGGTGTCCTCTACAAAATGGAGTTTGCTCTAATTTGCACTAAATACCAATGAACATTTTTGCAGAGATTTCTTATCCGGATCTAATGTCCTGTGTTTAGGCTATTTACAGATGGTTAAACGGTCAAATGATGAGTTCATTCCCTATTTAAATGCAGCTCACAACAGAGCATTGGAATCTATACTTTAAAAGGAATAATTGCCCTGACTATAGAAGATTTTGTTCCCATGGAAAATGGCTATGAAACTTGTGTTGTTTAATTGTTTTCAACTTCTTTTTTATCTTTTTTTTTCCTTCAAATCTTGCAAAATGCTGACTTTTCAGTGAGAGGCAATGAAACTGTTGTAAAACTTATGATGGAAATGGGCATATCTGTCTGGATGTAATCAACAGATATTTTCTCTGTATGATAATAATAAAGATCAGCTTTGGAGTGAAAGTATTTAGCATGAGTGTATAAGGTATTCTAGTTGTCTTTGAGATGAAACATGGGAAAACTCACATCCACTGTGTGTTGGGAGGAACAGCCCACTACAGTAAACAAGGTACCATTTCTTTAGATGTCTTGCAGGATTATTGGCAGGTAAGACACATGTTTAGATTCTGCTTTTATAGTCTCTGTTATGATAGTGCCTGCATCAGCATCTTTGTGTTACAGAAGTGGCATAAATAATTCATATCTTTATGTAAATAAATGTGGTTTTATTTCCAATTGGCATGGTAAAGGCCTTTATTTTCTATATCATTGTGCACAGTTGTCATACCAGCCCCTTATTTCAAAATGTTTGTGACTCACTCAGAGCACATGAGTAAATCAAATTGCAACAAACTTAGCCTGAAATTTAATTAGATGATCAACAGTTGTAGTTCTTCACTTTCCTAATAAAACATATCTCATTGCAGACAGTTTACAAGGCATCGTCACCTCATCTGAACCCATTATTCCTGAAACAACATGGCAAAGCATGAAGCAATTCTGTTGATTGTGCTCTGTTGAGTAACAGGGGTCCTTGAGAGTCATTCTGGATTAGTTAGTGATGCGCAACTCAGCAGAGCAGGAAGGAACATGACCCTGGCAATCCTTGCTCCTGTGGGATGGGAGCTACATTAAAAATAATCTCCATGGTCAGCAAGCATGGCCTGGGCAGAGAAAGGATTCTCTTTGTTATGTGAAGAGAAATCAAATGGGTAAATTAAAACAATTAGATGTGGGAGGCAGCTCCTGCCACACACAGCACCATATAGTGGAACACAGACCATTCATATTCTGGTTAGTTTTTGCTGAGCTAGAAAGATGGATATCTGCATGAGTTAGGAGATCATGAAAATTTCCATAGATTAAGGCACAGGGTAGGTTAGAGCAGAATAGAAGCACAGGCAGGAAAAAGCAGCACAGCCTAGAGGAATATAAATCAATGGAGATTGCAAAAAAAAGCAGAGAGGAGCACGTGCCTTGATTTCATACTGCAAAGCCCAAAAGGAGCACAAGAAAAAGTAAAAACCCTGCTGACCAACCCATGAGAAAACAAAAAGTCTTTCTGTATATTTAGTTTCTCTGTTTCTAGGGAAAAAGCAAGACAGTGACTACGATTTTCCCTAACTTTCTCTTCTGTTTTTATGATCACGGGATATTGTTTCACAGTTTTTCTTATAGGTTTTCCTGGACTTTTTGTTTAAGTCTCTTTGTGAGCATGGATATGGAGTTATGGATAGGAGTGCTTCTGACAAAATTTATCTCTGGTGGAATTACTCACATCCAGATCTCAAGTCCTAACTCACTGGTAAGAAGGAGTAAAACCTGGGTCTTGTTGTGAGTGCAGCTGAAAACCTGCCAGACCAGGGTGTCAGAGAGGAGCCATTCCTTGGGGTGGCTTGGAGACCATCCCTCCATCTGGGGTGGAGCCCAAGCTGCAAATAAAGCAGGTGTGGAAACAAGGGGAGAGCTTCTGCCTCTCTGTGGGTGCCTCTGAACTCTTAATATTTCGATTTATTGTGCACAGTCTGTCTGCTTCTCCTCTCCTGGAAATATTATAACTTCTCTTCCTCTGCTAAAACCCCTAACCTAAAATATGTCAAATGGTCTAATATTATTGATTATACATGCCATCGACCTTTCTTATTTAACAAAGAGTATCAGTGTCCCTTGTTTGTCTAACAAAGGTTAAGTTTAACCTTCAGGGCACAGAGCAAAGAACAGCTGTTTATTCAGACTTTTAGCCTGGGGTCTGAGAAGCACACTTTCTATTTGGGACCTCTGGCTGACATTTGTTAACTCAGTTTGCATGCATTTTAATGTGGTTTCTCCTACCCCAAGGCAGTTGTTTGGAATATAATATGATGGGAAATAAATATATATATATATATGGCCAAATGAATATTTTCCAAGCTATTCCTGCTGGAATATGAAGGAGAAAATGAGTTTTTGAGATCTTAAAACCCTCAGAGGTCACCAAGATTTTCATCAAGATTAGGATGTGGCACACTGGAAGTCAGCAGCATATGAAGCAGAGAAAGAGAGGAAAAAACACCAAATCTGACTGGTCTGAGCCTTTTGCCTCTGTGGGAGAAGCTGCTGTTGGGGGCAATGGGTGGTGGCTGTGTGCTGGGCATGGAGGAGCTCAAACCTCTGGAAATGGAACCTCTCAGTCCAAACTTCCTCTGCCTGGGTGGCTGTGGCCACACCAGTGTGTCAGTGTCAAATTAAACTGCGTGGTGTTGTGCCATGGTGGCAGCAGGGCTTTGGGTGGGACACAGCTGCCAGGTGTCACATCCCTGCCTGGGGGCACACCTGGCACCTCTGGGGTGACCAAGTCCTGACTCACCCTGTGAGATCTCTCAGTCCCATCCTTGCTGGGTATAATTTCTTATCTGCCAACACAATTCTGCATGAAGACTGCAAACAAATGGGGGTTTGCAAGAAAATCCCATTTCCAGTAGAAATCATGCTAAAATTTTTTTCTTGTTATGATTGCACAGAACTTCTCTTAATGACATTTAAATATGGGGCCAAACTTGAGCTGATGGCATCTCATTAAAGCCAAGGAAATAGAAATTCAAATGTGCATCTTCCTCCAAGTGCTTTATCTAGCAGCAGGAGCTTATTATCTGGTGTGACAGTGTTATCTGCCAGGAACTGTGTATCTGTACCCAGCTGAAGACAGATACATTTAAACACAGAATTCTGAGTGTTTCTGATGGCTGAGATAACCAAAAACCTGTCTAAGGGTTCAGTACAGTTTCCTTAATGGCATCAAATATTCAAATGGGCTTCTTTATTGGTAGGATTATTGCACTGCAGAAGCCAAATGGGGCTTCTTATGATGCCTTAAGAAACCTAGAAATGAAACAATACACACTTTCAAGATAATACTAGTATAGTTGGTAATATAAAGCCTGATCTTTATTTGAGGCCTCCAGGGGCAAATATAGAAAATGTTCACAAAAGCCCACCCCCCATGGGGGTGCATACAGTTTTATAAGTTTATTGAATTAGCATAATTGACAAAAATCACCAATTGGGAACACAGGTGGTGGTGCAGTTCCCCTCCAGTTCAAGCCCCTGCTAAATCCTCCCCCCTCAGATGGAAACTGAACCTGTTATTAAAAAGTGTCTCTAAGAGCTGTTTTTTGGTCTTGAGTCCTAGGGAGAGCCAGGATAGGGGCTTTGAAATATGCTTTGTCTATCTGCCTCTCAGGACAGGGAAAAGTACTGGGAAAAGTAGCTCTGACTGCAATAATAGGCTACAGAGCTACAAATATTTGTGTAAAGAATACAGAGACTATATAAAAGGAAAAAAAGCAAAAATCAGTACAGCATCACTTAATGCAAGGAATTGTGTGCAGAGAGCTCAGAACTGGATGTGTGTGTGCAGAACTGTGCCCTGCCTGTGCTACCCCTCTTGAAGCACTTCACTTTTCTCTAGTAGTGCGGCCCAAGGAAAAAGGAGCTGTTGCTGTGCCCCTTTTCAGTGTTTTCATTCATGAAGATTTCAGTGACAAACTGAGTTCTGATCCTTTGCAGAGCTGATCCCAGGGGCTCTGGCAGCCCCTCAGTCCCTCTATGCTGCAGATTGGAGATGTGCCTGCAGCCCCTCATGTGCTGCTCACATTTCCCCTCTCCTCAAACATCCCCCTGGCAGCCAAAGGGTTCTGTTCCCTTCTGCTCAGGCCCCAGGTGATGTTCTGGTGTTCTCCACCACCTTGTGGGCAAAGAACTGTTTCCCTCTCTGGAGCTGGAGCCCTCTCACAGTCTTCCTCCTCAGCATCACTTTGGGAAGAATCTCAGAAACAGGAAGGTCTTGTATTTCTTTCTGATAGAGCCACCTCATGAAGCCCCAAACCATTTGCTGGGATGCCTCTAATTTCCATACTCTAATTTCTACCATGCTATGCTGAGGGAAAAGTCATCTGGATATTTCTCTTGAAGCAGTAAATGGAGATGTCTTTCAAGATGTCCTCTGAGCCTGTTACCATAAATGTCACAAACTCCTGATGAATTTCCCCTCCCTGACAAGAAGGCAGTTTGCTTTCAGGTGTTACTGAACATTTTCCCTTGCAAGAAGGTCTTGTGCCTTCCTGGTCACAGGCAAGCAAGAGCAAAGAATTCGTCCTTGGGCTGGTATTTAAGCATATAAAATGATCAGCTCCAGAGATGGAGTATTTGTGAACCTTTCTTGGGAAAAGCCATGTTATTGCTTGGAAATCACACACCCACGGCAGGATGATCATCTGCAGTGGAGCTGTCTGTCCTCCAGCAAGAGATGCTTAGGGAACAAAACAAACCCACCTCTTCAGAGGGGAACAGAGGCAAAATGTTCATCCCAATGTGAAAGGGACAGGGAGGATCTCACAGAAGAGGTTTAAGTGCAGGAGGCATCACAGCTGAACCCCTGATACCAGGTGGGTGCTGCAGTGCAGGGAGCTCTGGGAGCTGCTCAAACTGCAGGAGCAGAGCCCCCCAGTGCTGCAGCTCTCCTGCTGTCCCTGGGGAGCTGTGGCTCCTCTCCATTGCCATTCCCCATCCCTCTGTGATGCTCAGGGACTGGGCCAAGGGCACTGTCGTTGCTCTCTATTACAGCTCAGAGGGATCTCTGCTTTCCAGGACAGAAAATCTGCCTTCTTGGTCTTCCATTTCACAGCAGGATTCTGTGTGTGAGAGTTTCAAAAAGGCACAGCTGAGCCAATGCACTCACTGAGGCAGCCAGGGGGTGTGCCTCTGCCTTCAGGGTCCCATGGCCCTTGAGGTGCATTTCATCAGCTCTGTATACATTTCACTATCACTCAATAGGGTGAAAGCTTATTGTCATTAATTGTGAGGGTTTATGTTGGCAACCACTTAGTTCCTATGGTTACATCTTTAAGAAATTGTGAAATAGGCACTTCAAGGCTCTGGGCAGAGAAACAAATTGACTGTTACAGAATCCATGAATGATAATAACTCATTTACTTATAATGCTAATAAATAATTGGTGTAAAATCTTCTAGTACAGCTTTAAAATACTTAGGGTATTTAAAGGTCAGCACTGCTCTTAACTCTCCATTAAAACCCCCATATTGCAATAATGGAGCCCAGATGGCAATTACAGTGTTTCAGAGTGTTCACTTAGCAAATCCATAACCTGGTCCTGCTCTGCAGGGCTGCCCTGCCTGTGTTCCCCTAACACCACACCAGGGCTTTCTACTCTGTGCTGGGTCAGGGTTACAAACCATCCTGCTTCTGGACATGCTAAAGCTGTGCCATGGGAACAATATCCACTGTCTTTTTGTCCCATGCAGCCCTTTGTCTAGGCCATAGCAGGATCCTGAAAGAAACAGTGTTTTGTGGCAGGTAAATACTCTGTAATTTGTCTACAAGGTCACCCCTACTACCCCACCCCATCAGGGAACCTGAATCCTTCTGGTCTTTGGGTTATTTTCCTGGCTGCGTTTCTCATTATCCCTGTCTTTCAGTGTTCCGAGTCCTGGAGTCCCTGCTTTGTGTTGCTTTCCTAACTCCTCTTCCCCCACATTTTCTTCCAGTTTGTGTGCTTTTTTTTTCACCTGTCCTCTGTTTGTCTCATGTGCAAGCAGGCAAGCACCAGGCTTTGCACAGGTTTAGGATGCTCTTCCATGTCCTGTCCTATTTGTCTCATCAGAACATGTAGCAGTTCAATTTTTGTCACTCTTTCCCTGCACAGATCTTGCTTTGCCTACAATAAATTTTTTATGCCTTTTCTCTACCTTGTTTCTTTTTCTACCTTGTCCTGTGAGAGTCAGCTTTCCACAGTGAACCAGGGGTGGGGAAAAATCATCTATTTCTGTCACTATGCTTCCATCTTTGCAGAATTTCTGCCCTGCAACAGGATAGCCCCACAGTTTGCTTTTGTCCATCAGCAATATGTGCTAAGCACAGGCTTTCCCACTTAGAGCTTACAATATATTGAGTTGGCTTTAAATTATTCCTTCATGATTCCTGGTGTGGGATGAATCAAGATGAATCACACAGTGATGGAGGTAATTCCTCCCATCAGCTGAACAATGAATCAGTCTCTATTTTTCCCACAGTCAAGATGCCAATTTTCATGTGGTACGAAATAATGTTCCCTGTTAAAATCGAGAGGCTGAATAAAGTGGTCAGTTTGTTACAAGGTTACAGGCTGAGAGACAGAATGAACAGCAGCTACACTGCCTTCAGTGTGAACAAACAGTGTTTAATCATTTGGAAGGGAAAGTCTGGGGGCAGGTCTGCAAAAACCATCTTCTAGAAACACGTGAATGAGCAGTTGCTTCAGATAGAAAAACAAGCCCATCACCACCCAAGTTTCCTAAAGTCTCTGTAGGTTCTGAAAGCAAGCCCAGGATTTAGTGCTGCAGTGCATATCTGGCAGTAGACAGTCCTGTCTGTTGGTGGAGTATATTAAAAAGAAAAACAACAAAACAATGCAGAGATTGATACTACTTCAAAAGTATTCATAGAAATGTAATGATGCCACTTGCAGTCATCCTAATTGTAGCCTGTGTGTTGTGTATTTAATGGATTAGAGCTGGGAAAAAAGGTTCTTCTCTTTTTCTGTGGGCCAAAGCCAAGAAGTGGACTGTCTTGATGGAAACCCAGAGATGCTCTGGCAAGCTGGCTGCTTGTTGCCTAGCATTCAGATCAGCAGGCTGTGACATGGAAGGAGGGGAGATACCAAAGCCTGGTGGAGAAGCTGTGCTGTTGGGAGTGTGGGGTAGCTGGAGATAACCTTGGAGACAAGCCAAGGATCAGAGTGATGGGGTGGGCTTGGAGCACTCAGCCCAGCACACAAACCCCTGGATTTCCTGGAGGCAGGCACAGATTTTCTGTGCTGCTGCTCTGTGGAACGGTAGGGATCTGGCTGAATGTGCTCCAGGGGCTCTGGCACAGCAAGGCCAGGGGCTGCAGACTCTCCTGGTTTTCCTCCTGGGGCAGGAAAAGTGAGGAGGAGGAGGAGATGGCCTAAGCCCCCATGACCTCAAGGGTCTGAGAGGTCCCATGTCTGCTGCACATCTCCTCTGGGTACAAACCAGTACATTAGCCTATGGCCTGACCTGTTTTGAAAATGCCTTCACCTTTTTCTAGGTTAAAGGCTGAAAGATTTGCAACACAAACAAGGAGCTTGTGCCCTTTATTCATTATGTCACTTCCAGTGTTAGCTAAATAAAGAAAATCCTTGCTTCACTTGAATTTAAAATGACACCAAGTCATGATTCAAACTTGCAGTGACATTTATCCAGTTAGCTGGTGTTTGCTATAGGTTGAAGGGACACATAAATACAGTTGTCTTCATATCTCATGCACATTTCTCAGTGCTCTTTGTCAGTTATTAAGTGCTTTAATTCTGATGCTAATTTCTGTGCAGGACTGATGAAAAATGCATTTTTCCCGGGGAGCTGGCACTTGGCAAATATCTCGATGGCAATAAATTAACACAGAGCTAAGTTTCTGTTGCCATGGTTTTCTTCTCCACTGATACTCACAGTTTACTGTATCTTTACTCTAGCAAGGGTAGGGAAGCAAAGCCACATCCCAGATCCCCTGGGTGCCCCAAATCCTCTCCTCTCCTGGCTCTCTCCTGGGGCTTGCCCTGACAGAGCTCTTGCTCTCTGCAGGGTTCTGTACAAATCTCACCTCACTGCCAGACCTGGCAGGGCTCCTGAGGAGCCAGAAGAACACAGGGATGTTGCTGAGGAGAGTTCAGGCATTGGAGTGCTCCCCTGCACCCCTCCCCTGCCTCTCTGTGCTCCCACCCCACTGCAGGGCAAACTTTGCCAGCCCCACTTCCCTCCTCTTCACTGGTGATGAAGCTAAAAGCAAAGTGGTTGAACTCCAAGCATCAAGGGGCTGGGTTCAGTGCTTGGTGCCCTTGCATTATTTAAGCTTCCCGAGGCTTCTCAGAGGCTTTTGAGAGGATGCAGATAAAATTCAGTGGATCACCTGAGCTGTGCCCTGCAGCAGAGGTTTAGCTAATAGGCCCATTCTGCACAAACACATTTGTGTTTCCCAAGGCTGAGATGACACACGGTTGTGAACCAGTGCTGCTCTTCCCAAAAGAGAAAGGAGAAGCCACGGAGATGGCAGGGGTCAGACTGTGTCCTCAGACTTTGTATGAAAGCAAAATATTGATTTGGCAGGACCTTCTGCTGCACCTGCAGTGCTTCAGCATCAGGCCAGTCCCACGTGCCCAGGAGAGCTTTATCCTGCCTGGGAAATGGTGATTGAGGGAAAAGCAAGTCCTGCTGCTGAGGTCTTCCATCAAGAACTGGTGCTGCTATTGATGGCATGGCTGGTGAGGTCTTTACTGTGTTTCTGTCTTTGATGGACTGGAAATAGTTCTGCTCTACAGCTGGAGGCAATATCGTTTTTCTCCCTTAAAAGAAAGACTGCAAATAGATTAGGGATTCTCTTTCTTTCAAATTATGAGTATATCCTTGCTGCTGTCTGTATAGAATCATAGTTGTATTTTTCCTTCAAATTTGTCTTACTTTGTTGGCTTTACTAAGGAAGAGCTTTTAACTATTTTTGCTAATAATGCTAAATCTAAACAAGCCCTTCTAGCACCATTTTAGCCCATCTGACTATGGCTAAATATTTCTCTTTGAAATGTGCAGATCTATGTTTCTGAATCAAAGGGAATAAAATCCCTGCTTTGCCCTGATTCAGAGACAGGTCCTCTCTCTGGAACAAACAGAAATGATGGAGTGGCAGAATTTCTAGTCTTAAGATACATCACTTTTACGAAATAAATTTGTATGCTTCCAGCAGAAATAAAACACCTCTGAGAAACAAGGCAGAACACAAGTACACTGTAAATTATTCTGGGTGGTATTTTTGGGTGACTGTTCTGGGCTCCTTGGCAGGTCTCAGGGTAGCTGGAGCACTGCCTGCACCTCATCCTGCCACATCCCAGCATGTGTGGGTGGGAAGATGTGCTGCAGAGGGTGCTTTGTCTGTGCTCATGAGATGTTCACATTAACAAAATTTGCTTTGTGTTTTTGCAACTTCAGAAAGAGGCATGTGGCTCTCAGGAAAACCTGGAGTCTGCAACAAGTATTTGAGGTGCTGCTTCCATTCCTCTCTGTGGGTCAAATGCCCTGGTGTTAAATTCTTCATTACTCCAGCATCCTTCCAGCCTTGGGCCCTGCATTTATTGCTGTGTCTGAAGCAAGAGCTGGGCTGAGGGAGCATTGATTTCTGCTCTTTGGCAGCCTGGGCTGGTGCTGCTGCCACCTCCCACCCTGCTCACAGAGATTTGGGGATGTGGCCCCAAACAGCTCCTCCCTGAGATGCTCCTGCTGCTGCTGCCTTGGTGCAGCCAGGGCTTGCTGTGCCCCAGGGTTCTCACTGAGTGAGGAGTTTGCAGATTAATCCCTCGTAGAACTCCTGGCTGTGTATTCTCCCTCCATCATGACCCCTCCCTGGAAATCAGTGTCTGATAACAGCACCAGGAGAAATCAAAGGGGCACAATCTCCATTAGCTGCAGCAAACAGAAGTCGTGCTCTAGCCAGTGCAAGAGCAGAAATACAAATCCTGGGTGCCAGGGTACAATTGCTGCCAGGTTACTGAAGGCAGCCTCCTCAGACCCCCATCAGGATTACAGCACTCAGCTGCTATGCAATTTATATTTATTAATATACACAGGGCTTGATTTAAGCACAGCAGCTCAGCAGCAAACTGCCTCTGATTTATGGTACAGGCAAGAGGTGACAGTGAGATACAATCCCTGGCATGGGTGTGCAGCCTAAAGAGCAAGGAGAGGCAAGGGGAAAGGATCTGCATGGTTGCAGGTAATTGGCAGCTAATTTATGATACCCAGATATTTCATTCTATAGAATACATATTTAAAGGTTTGGTCACAGAGATCTGATTAGGATTTTTTAAAAGAATATTGGTTAATAGCACAAAATCCTTTCCTTTCCTTTTTATCCATTTGTCAGTGTAAAAGTAAAAAATATATAATTCCTACTCTTTAACCAATGGCACATCTAGGCTTCATACAATATTGAATGTTTCTATTTTTTCCCAGGGAAGTTTTTTTTAAATTCCAATATCACCTGATCTTTGTGCAGTTAATTCCCTTGTCATCAAGCCATGTAAGTACTGACCTCAGAATCTCAGAATAGCCTTTGCAAAAAAATAAAAACCACAGTAATTTGCATCACTGTTGCTGAGGGCTCTGCATATTTCCATTGTAAAGTCCCAGTTTCAGCAGGCTGGACAATACATATTGGTGTGTCTGTTTTCAGCTTTCAGGAGGAAATTTATTCTTAGAAATTGGGTCAAAGAATTTGGTTTGGCAGGGCCGACTGAGAGTGGCTCCAGTTGAAAATAGAAAATTTGCAGAGCAGCTCATTAATTTAAACAATTAGGTTAAAACTTTCTTTATTTTAAAAGTGAGAATAAAATGAGAATAAAAGCAGCCAAGTTACTTAGACTGAGATATACATGTGGAATAAATGGGAGGTGTGCAGAAGACAAAACCCAGCAAACTGATGTTTGTTTTTTTTAATATTCTTTTTCTATCTTGCTTCCTTAATATTTCATAGTGTCAGTAAAGTTAGGTCTTTCTCAATATTGTATGTCCTTTATGTCGTTGGCTTTGACATTGAAGAAAGGGAGTTATAAATTACACATCTGGCTGGTGGATGGGCTCTGAGCCCCCATGGACTCTGAGAGCTGGTTGGAAGATCAAGGTCTAAAAACAAACACTCACATTGAAATCCTGTTTATCTTTGCTTCCTTCTCATCTCAATCACAGAGATTTCCTGTGGGAAATCTTCCTGCAGGAAATGTGGAAATGAAGTGGCAGTGCCAGGCTGGCTTGTTTCCCCCACCACGACAAGAGCATTTCCATCACAGGCTCCTTGTTCTCCCTGTTCCCTTGTGCGCCTTCCCCATCCCTTCTCGGATGTGTCAGAGGCTCTTCAGGATCTTGAATCCACTTGGCTGAGAGCCATTCCTCTGAGATGGTCAAGTACACACCATTCCTTCCTGAAAGCTTGTCAATTAACTTTCCCTTTCAAGGGCTAATGACTCTAAATAGCACCTTGAGCTCATCGCTGCCGTGCTGGGGAAGGAGGGGACCCTGCAGCCAGCACAGCTCCAAATCTGGAAACATACCTGCTAAGAAGATTAAGTCTGCTATGCTGAGCATTAAGGCCATCAATATTTATGCAGCAGGCAAAATTCATATCAGAGCTGTCAGGCAGAATCTGTCACCGTGGTGTTTCTAAAAGGTTACCAGCCTCCAGATACCTGTTCCTCACTTATGAACGAGGCTGAAGATGAATTGTTTTGCAATTTGAGTCTTAGACTACTGGTAAACTGCAGGATTCATCACTGAATTAATAGTTTGCTTGATACTCCTCTAGTGCATGCAATGAATAGCAATCTGAAGGATCAAGAGGGTAAGCTGGAAATGTTTTCACTTCAGAGGAAATGTCTGATTTGTTCAAGTGCTCTTTAGCAGAGTTCCCATATATGAAAGGCAAACCCTCAGTGGGCAGTTCTGGCCTACACAAGAGGGTCTCTGTTCAGCGGCACCTGGCCTTGACAACAGCTACTGTGGGCAGCCTGGAGAAGAGCACAGGTACCTTGTGTAATACACTGAAAACCTTGGTGGAGCATTACTTCAACAATTAACAGCTGGCACACCTGCCCCCAGCATGTCCCTCTGTATGCTCCCTTCCCCCAGAACTGGGCTGAGGAGTGGAGCTATTAGAGCTTTTAGAAAAAAAATAAGCAGGAGAGGAGCCTCTCAATTAAGTAGAAAGGGAAGATTCACAGCAAAAGGAGCAGCAGAGCACAGCAGGATCTGGTATGCAAAGGGTGCTAAACACAATTCCTCTTCTGACACATGGTTATGTGATGGATACAAAACCAAGGAGGAGGTTATGAAAGTTTATATCCATGGTCTGGACAGTGTCCTTTTAATTCCTGCTACCCCTGACAGACACTTTCAGCTCACTGCTCAGCACCCCAGTCCCTGCAGGGATGCCTGTCCTTTTCCTTTCACTGGAAGACATGCAAACTAGGGAAGGGAATTTTTTCTGATGGGTAAATGATATGGTGAGAGAAGGAAAATCAGCATGTGAGAAAGCTATCTAGGTGGTGTATTTTGGGGAGCAGAATCCCTGTGCCAGCTGATGCCCTCCCCATGCTGCTGCAGATGATTGCTGCAGTGTGCAGGCAGTGTGCTGCTGAGCAGGTGATGTGTGAGAGCTGCAGGCAGTGATGATGCTGGACATTTTCTCTTTTCTTCCCTTCAGGCTGCAATTCTGTAGTTTTGACTTGTCCCCTGTTTGCAATAGAAGTTATTAACCAACTGCGTTATCAGAGCATTACCTTATTAGTGTGGCACAAGAGTTTCCAGTCTCCTGACAATAATCTGCTGTAAAGGCAAAATCCCACTGAGGCACTGCATGATAAACACCCTCAGGATGCTGAAAGTAATTGATATGAGCTGCAGCTGTGGCTAAGGAGGATCCCTGCAGAGGACTGCCAGGATTCCCTGCATCTCCTGCACAATGTGGCCCTGGCAAGACTGGTTTAGAAGCCATAGGTACAGGAGCTCCAAAGGTCCTGGGGCTGTTTTCTGCTCTAGAAGCTGGGTAAGGAGGAGCAAGGGCCTAGTGGGCTCTCTGACTCCTTCCTCAGTGTAAAGTTTCTGTATGAGTGGAAAATGAAAAAACATTGAAAAATCCAACATGTTATTATCACTTGATAAATCACCTAGGTGCTGCCTGCCCTTTGTAATCCTGCTCTGTCACATAAAATTTGCTCTGCTTTTTTCCCCCTGGCCTACGGAAAAACCCTGTAATTTCCTTCTCATGGGAAATTGGCTGTACAGTAAAAATATTTATTGAGGCATGGACACCTTGATCCATTTCCTGTTTGAATCAATAGAAAGGTTGTTATTGATTTTGATGGATTTTTTGAGACAGGCTCCAAGTTTTATCAATTTTTCAGTAGATGAATTCCCTGCTGAGGCATGCTTTGTCCTGGTTAGTCCTCATCATGGTTTTTTATGACTTTTGGGAAGGAATAGGAACATAACAGAGAGTAAAAATGGCCATTTTACAAGTTAGAATATGAAAATGTGGCTTGGGGTTAGTGACTAGCATTGCTTTATCCTGAGCACCTACAGGTATGGTGGCTGGACTTGGCATTTTTCATCCGTGATGTAAAAGCTGCCAACTCCATTAAAACCTGATTCAACATGACATTTGTGTCACATCTGATCTGCTTGCATTGGGTAACATTATGTCAGCTGATGTGATGTAACCAGACACAGCCTAACAGGGAGTGATGTGCAAAACAGGCATTTTTCTTCTTCCTGTGCTTAGCACGAGTGTAAAATAACACAAAAGGCAAAATAATCTTTGACTACATGAATGTGACATTTTCAGGGGGTGGCTACCATGGCTTATACACTTTGTGCCACCCCATAATGTTATTCATCTAAATAGGCAACTCAGCTTCATCTTCAGAAGTGATGATGAAGGACATGAAATTCCCTCGTGGCATTTGGGATTACCCCCTGTATTCAGGAGTCTGCTGAGGTTGGTGTCTGGTGGTTTAGATCAATGAATCTGTATTTTAAATCTGGCTTTTCCAGGCCAGCAAGTGTATGAAGAGGTGGGGCATGCACAGGAACCACATCCCAGAGCTGTGTTTGGAGACCCCAAGGGGCAGAGCAGTAGCCAAATCTGAAGGGAGATGGAGTCACAATCCTGCTGGTGCTTTGATCCCAGCAAGTGTCCTGCATCCTGGGACTCCTCTGAGCACAGCTCCAATTGGAGGTTCTGTGTTTGAGTTTGTCTGTGAGAAAATCCTTTCCAGGTGTTTAGGGACACTGTGTGGCTGCTGAGAAATGAGGGAAGGTGGCCCTGTCAGGGAGGGTGCAGAGGGCAGCTCTTGGGGCAGAAATCCTCACTAGGCCAAACTCCAAAGCTCTTGGGGCAGAAATCCTCACTAGGCCAAACTCCAAAGCTCTTGGGGTTGGAAATCCTCACTAGGCCAAACTCCAAAGCTCTTGGGGCAGAAATCTTCACTAGGCCAGACTCCAAAGGCATGGTGGGACCTGCTGAGATCCTTTTACAGATTTGACTCCAATGAGTCTACATGCCATAGCTCACCAGCACAGTATTTATTGTGTTTCATTTTTGTCACTGTGTGCTGGCTTTGGCTGGTGTAGAGTTAATTTTCTCCACAGTAGCTGGTACAGAGCTGGGGTTTGGACTCATGCTGGAAACAGTGTTTATAATTCAGGGATGGTTTTGGTATTGCTGGGTGAATCAAGGCCTTTTCTGCTGCTCAGCAGCCCAAAGGCTGCAAGGGGGTGCACAAGGAGCTGGGAGAGCACAGAGCTGACCTGAGGGATTCTCAGCCTATGTGGAATCACGTTCCTGGCATGGAGCTGGGGAAGAAGGAGGAAATGGGGATGTCCAGAGGATGGTATTTGCCTGCCCAAGTCACTGCTCCATGCACCAGAGCCCTGCTGTCCTGGGCATGGCTGCACACCCATCAGCCTGCCCTGGGGAAAGATGAATTCCCTGCTTTCCTTTTGCTGCATGTGCAACTTTTGCTTTAGCATTTAAATTGTCTGTATCTTGTCACAAGCGTTCTGAGTTTTTACCCTTCCCATTCTCTCCCCATTCCAGGGAAGGCAGTGAGCCAGAGGCCATGGGAGGTTGCACCATGACACACTGCCATAAAACAATCTATAAATAACCTTGGTGTCCATCACACTGCAACCCTCAGGCTCAATAAACACCATGGGCAGCCAGGTATTCCTGAAAACTGAGCCAAGGCAGCATGATCATTCTGAAACACCCCCATTTCTATGGGACTGCTGCTCCTATAAGTGATGGGTTCAACCCAGCTGGCCATCACATTTTACCTCAAAGACTACATATTTTTGTCAATACTCTGCTTTTTGCAAGATGAAATACTGCTGGAAGAAAGATCTCCAGGCACACTTAACACATACAATACCAAGTGATATATTTATGCTGTTCAATAAAAGAGCTAGAAAAGGTATTTGTCAGGGAAGCAGTGGGCAAGGTAATTTATATTTTGTATGAAATGCCACTTAGGAACACTTAAATAAAATCATCACAATACCTGTTTTTCTGCAGTAAGCTGGTCCTTGTAGTCATACAAACTGGCTTCCAGCCCAACACAGAGCAAAAGTTAACTGTCTCAGGGCTGCCAACAGGAAATCAAGAATATTTTCACTGTTGGAGTATGGCAGGAGCCTTTCTGCTCTTCACCCTCCCAGGTCCTTGGTGGGGAAGCTGAGGCTGTTCTGGGTAGCCCAGCCTGGTGACAGGCTGAACTCAGAGCTCACAGGGGCAGGAATATGAGGATTAAAGGTCTCAGGAGACACAGATCCAAACCTCAGCTGGGGCAGTGGCACAGCTGCTGCCTTACTCAGCACCGCTATTGGAATCCTCAGCACAGGATTGGAACTGAGATCTCCTAAAACTTGGTACCATCCCTGTCCTGAAACCTGTGAAGATCAGAGTGAGGGCTGTTGTTTTCTTCTTTGTGCTCTGACTTGAGCTGCACGCACATTTACCAGCTCAAAGCCAGGATAAATATGCTTTATAAGTGGTGCTAGTCTGATTAGGCTGGGGACAGAGCAGACAAACATAAATACTTCCTACTAGTCAGTACTGTCTCAAAAATGTGACACCTTAAAGGTCCTTTTTATTTTGGCTAGCTGCTTTCCCAGTACAAGCCTGTGATTAATGTCTATGCACTGCTAATTATTTTTTTTTCAATTTAGAAACTTCCAGGAATTGTTGTGATAACATTTAAATGGCAAGAGGGGGCTGAGCTGTCCCAGCATTGGTCCAAGAGTCCCTGCTAAACCTGCTGACATTTCATGGTCTGGAACTCTTATAATCCATGCTGCTCAGCTGTTTCCAGCAAGATCACTCCTGTAACTTTTCCCTAGGGACATAATTTCTTCCCTGACACTATCTTGTGCTTCCTGTAACTCCAGAAACTCTGATGGGTGGATTCAATTTGGACACAGCAAAGGTTGTAGCCCACTGGTAAATGAATTGGCAAGTTCCAATTTCTCCTGGCTGCTTTGAGATGTCTGCTGAGCAGATTGTGCAGGGTATAACCAGGATGGTGTCTGGAAATTATAAATAGTGATCAGATGGGTGTGTTCAGTTATTAACAGCATTTTTCTACTTGCAGCAAAAAATTCTTACAAATGGCAGCTTCCTACTTTGTTTGACCATTTATTTACAGGCTTACAGACTTCTCCCTTCGTGTTTTCTCCTGGTGATATTTGGAGCTGCTAAAGCAGATGAAGCTACAAACCTGTCCCCTACTTTGTGTGATATCAATGGCTGCTTCCTTCCTCTAGAGAACTGCACAAAGCTGAGACATCACCACCCAGCAAGGGAAAACACTGAAGGGTAGAGAAAGGAAACTCCTTTCTCTTTGGAAACTCCCCAAAGGAACAGGGGACCCACTCAGGGGTCCCTCACATTAACATTTGCTGTCCCTCTGTATTACATCTCTAATATAGGAACATTTGGAAGTTCTGGTTCTCCAGTTCCATGTGTTACAGGCACCAGGGAGAAGATCTAAACAACATCTGCAGTGCCAAGAGAGGTTGCCACTCTGTGATGAAGCCCAAAAATATTGTGCTAACCATGAAGGACAAGTGATGGATAGCAGTTGCTCCTTCTGATCACTTTTAGGAATGATGCTTTTTCTGTGCTAAGAACTCTGCCAAAATACTGCAAGAAAAAGAATTCCGATTTGCAGTCATCCATTTTCTCAGCTGTAAAAGTGTTGGCCCAGTAATTCAGTCATTCCTGGTAATTTTGGTCTGCAGTGGGACAACTACACACTGGACACTGCACCTACTGCAGCAAAAACCCTACATGAAAAATCTGTGAGGAGGTCTCACTGCTGACCACAAGGATTTCTGGGCTCAGTGACCTGGGTATTCCAAACCTCTTCAATCTGAAGCTTGGATCCATCTACTGAGCCATGAGATTGATCCAGAGGCTGAATCCTTGAATGCATTCCTGCTCTAGATGGGGCTGGGGCCTCCCAAGGCTCTGAGCAATTTAAACTCTTCTGATTTCACTTCAAATTCAATGATGGAATTTTATATGCAGCAAGGTGTTGGCTGTAATATATGAGAACTGAATACTTGGAGGGAGTGAAAAAGAACAAGCATTTGGAAAAAGCTTTTAATAATATTTTAGTCAGAATTTGTTTTTTTAAAAGGGCATATTTTACATGAAGTAAGCTGTGTTAAAACCCAGCATCCAGGATACTGTTTAAAGAAGAAAAGGTCAAGGTCTTTAACACTTCCAGAGCTGAACCAGCAGTGAAATGAATGAGCTCCCATTGTCCTGCAGTGACACTGTCACATCTGTGCTGCTCCTTGCTGGTGTGTCCCTGGAGGGAGTTTCAGGGGGTAGATGTTACCTCTAAGGGTGGTACAGATATACAGATCATCTACAGGTGACACAGATATACAGATCATCTACAGATGGTACAGATATACAGATAATCTACAGATAACACAGATATACCAATCATCTACAGATGACACAGAGCCAGTGTCAGGCACAGCTATGGGGCTGTAGGTTCCAATTACCTTCTCCTGAATAACTGGAAATCTATGGAAACCAGACTCAGATTTCAGACTCTGTAAATCCTTCCATTGTCATTGTTTGTTTTTAGATCAAAGACAAGTCTAAGAGTTCTGATAATGAAAGAGGTGTATCTCTCTATCTACAAGTCCCTTGTGTTGTTTTGAAATCCCACTTGTGTGCTGCAGGCCCCTCCAAAATGCTTTAACTCTCTTTGTTCATTGTAAACCTTTTGTAAAAGAATTCTCCATTATTTTCTTTTGTGCTGAGTCTGGTGATATCAGCTATTTCCCTCTAAAGCCCTGCTCAGAAAACTGGGAATTTTTTTTCTCCTGTGATTTTTATCTCATGACTGAAATGGAAATATTTTACTAGTTAAATGGGGGGAAAAAAGCAGTTAAGGCAGATGCTGTTTCATCATCTGCCTAACACAGACCTCCTCAGCATTCAGAGCAGCAGTTTACTGCAACAAATTAAGTGCACAAATTTTTCATGTGGAAGAAATGATTCCTGAATTCCCTCTGAAACCTCATTTCTTCAGTAGAAAGATGAGTTAATGAAGAAATTTACAATTTAGTGCCTGTTAGTGCTTATACTTACTCTCAGACGCAGTTTTGTGTTAGTTTCCATTATTTTAAACTCCTTCAGCCATGACTTGGAAGCAGCAGCAGTGGTCATTCCTATAGATTTACTTTTTAGTTACCTGTCTTTATTTGCTCAAGCCCTAAACTGACCACTGGGTCTTCAGCCACGTGCTTTTAGTCCTCGCAAAAATATTAGGAAAAGGGAGAGGAAAAAAGGCTGAGTAAAGCCAGCATTTCTTGGTCTGCCTGTCTGGGGGTTCATCCCAGGTGTTTTGGTCCTGTCCCTCCCTGCTGTGCCAATGCACCACATCCCCAGAGGTGAAGAATCCCCCTCTGTGTGCTCCCAGCATGGCACCAGGTGAGAAATGCTGCTGGGTTTTGGCTGGGAGAAGGAGCTGGTGCCATTCCCCACACAGATGTGGGTGTGTTTTTCCAGGTCTGTAGTTCTTGCAGGAAATGCTGCTACAGTGCATAGTTCCTCCTGGAACATGGTTCCTTCATATAAATACATTCTTTGTGCTTTCAGAAGTGGATGCACCCAGGGATTTTATTAAAAGGAAGGATATGGATGTCACAGGGGAAAAAAAATTGCTTCAACCTAAAAATACAATTTTTGTTTTATTTCTAGTTTAATAATTTGGAAGTTTTCTTTCTTGATATCTTCTTGATAACATTATCTACTTTACTTCTGTCATGTCCTTCCTAACAGGGAAATAATTAGATGGCTAAACTGAATAGTTCAATAAAAATGTTTGACTCCAGTTTGATTTCCTGTGACACAAAACACCTGACAGGTCTGTCTCAGGCACCACTAGGATCAGTCACCTGTTACACATTTCAGCTTTGCACCACCAGATACCAGGGCTGGCCTTTTCCTTTTCTTTTTCTTTTCCTTTTCCTTTTCCTTTTCCTTTTCCTTTTCCTTTTCCTTTTCCTTTTCCTTTTCCTTTCCCTTTCCCTTTCCCTTTTCCTGATGCTTGCATGGCTCAGGCAAAATGCTCCAGCTCAGGTGCAGATCTGGGAGGGAAAGAAGCTGCTCTTTGAAATGTAGATACAGCAGTTTTCCAAAGGCTAAAGAGTAAATTAGGAATAGAAAACAGAAACCGAAGAAAACTGTTAAAATACATTAACCAAGAAATACCAAGCAGAGAAGTGCAGAGATTTCTGATTTTCTGTGCAGGGCAAAGATTGAATGCTCATTGAAATACAATTCAGGGAACTTCAGATTGAAGCCACTCTTTCAACCTAAGAAAGAGGAACATTTGAGAGTGTGCTTTCCAAAATATAAAGCAATGAATTCCACTTCTTGATAATACTAAGTCTTCAAACCAAAGAGATAAATCTGAAAAGAATTCAAGAAAACTTTAAAATATTTTAGAAATGCAGAACATGACATTGTGAAATTAACTGAATAGAGAAACACCATTCCCTTAAGATGAGACTCAGGGGAGGCACCTCTGCCTGCAGCCTGTGTCCCAGCAGGAAGGATAACAGGTGCAATGTAAAATACCAAAAATAGAGTTTCTAAAGCAGCAGCAGTTGAACACCCAAGGCCCCAGCTGTGCAGTGGGATGCTCTCCTGCCATGCTGCATCCCTGCTTGCTACCTGCATCTGTGTGGCTGCATGAAAGGAGAGAAGATGAGGCACTCATTTCCTGCTATGGCTTTTTAATAGAAACTTTTCGGTTGTCAAATTAATATTTTTTTAACCTAACCATTTATTTACAAACCTGTTCTTGGGGCCTGAATTAATCTGCCAGTGTTCTTCTTCAGCAGAAAGAACATTTAGACAATTAGCCCACTGCTGAGGGAAATGGAGGGATGGTTGTCATCAGCTCTAATGATGCTCCTGTATTAAGGATGCTCTAGGAATAAGAAATCAGTGAGACAGTGGTTTGAAATGACCCAAGGACTTTCCAACCCAGTGATTTAATAACACAGGGAATAAAAAAATGAATCTTGGTAAATACTGGAACAGAATCTGCCCAAAGGAATTTTCTGATATTATTTTTATTTCCTTGTCTTAATACATTTCAGCTCTATTTGCCCCTTTCTGTTCCATACACTATATTAAAGGAGAAAAAAGGTTTTCTATTCAGTTTGAGTTCTCCATGAGCCTTTTCCCTTTCTGGTTGACTGGAAAGACATTAAAATACAAATATGTAATTAACTGACAGAACAATTTAAGACAAGTTTTAAAGCGGCTCTTCTAGCTCTGATGTGTGCCTGGAGAAGCAAAAAGGAGAAAATCCCTTACTTTGAGACATGTTTTTTTGGGTTTTTTGTTGCTTTTTTTGTTGTTGTTGATGTTATTTGGTTGGTTGTTTCATTGTTTCTTTTTCTCTGGTTTATTTTTTGTTTGTTTTGGATTATTTTGGTTTTGTTTTGTTTTGTTTGTTTGTTTTTTTGGGCAGACTTGAACCTTTTTGATCTCTCTCTTTTGTAAAGTACCTCTTTGTCAGATTAAATATGAAGATCCCTATCAGAATGCACTTGGCTTTGACAAGTCTGGCAGAGTCTTGTGTAGCCTGAAACATGGTAATGGCTGGCACTGAAATGAAAAGGTCTTGGATAATGAATAAAGAATATTTTAGCAGCATGACTCATAAGTAATACAAAGGAGCTCTGGCAATGCCTGTTCTAATTACAGACTAGTTGCTCTCTTGTAACAATCATGGGTATTAAGTGTGTGGGATGCTGAAATGTGTGGGCATCCTGCTAAGCTTGATCTCAGCTCCTTGCAGCTCAAATCCTGTCTGTCCCAGCTGGAAAGTAGGAGCCTAAAAATGTACTGAGGGGGACTAAATGTGTGTTATCTATTTTTCAATGTTTTTTGTTGGGCCCTCCGGGCCACAAACTTTTTGAGCTGTCAGAATCACAGGATGTGCTGCTCAATGCTCAAGCTGTCCTGTGGGAGATGCTCCTCATCCCCCAGCACTGCCACAGTGCAGCATTCCCAGGGCATCTTGGTAGGATCAGAGAGCAGGAGCAGCAGCAATTCCAGGGTCTGTTAGGTCTGTAGAGGTTTATGTTACCTCCAGGATTTCAGGGAAGGAGGTAACGTGGGCTGCTGTGCCTTTGAGCAGCAGAGAGGGTGATGAATCTTGGATGGGAAGCCTGGAGCTGCATGAGGGGTCTGTGTGGATGGGACAGCTCTGCTGGACACTGCCTGCTGAGGGACTGGCTCCCTGTTCTGGTTAGAGAGCCATGGGCTTAGGCAGTAAGATGTCAATGTGACTCAGCTCTGCAATTTAATGAAGGCAGGTCCAGATGTAGAATTTGCTCCATTTCAACAGTTAATGAGTTGGAAAATTGTCCAAGCTCAATTTTCTGTTTCCTTCAAGGTTCTTGCTTCCTGAGTTTGGGTGATTATTTCCCTGGGCACCATTTGTCCTTGCCCACTGCTTGTCTTTCTGTTTTTCAGCATTAAAAGGATTTTTCTCCCTTTTCTGAATGGGGGCACCCTCTGCCTATTTCCCAGAAAGTTTAGGGATGTTAAACATGGTGCATGACTGCACAGGAGAGTGCTCAGAAGCTCTGACTTCACAATACCATGGGATCCTTTTACAGGTGAAGATTTCTGTATTTAGGTGATATGTAATAAGGAAGGCAGTCCCTGGGCTGGGAAACCTATGCACAGAAAATATATCCATGGATGTTAACTCTCTGTGAATACCATCTGATGATCATGCTTTAAAAATACATCTGTGGGTATTAACTATCCCCAGCTACCATCTGATGATGTTTTAAATATCAACTGAAGCATGCCAGCCAGCTGAAGGATCACAGACTGCAGCAGGGAAGGAGAATGAACAACATAAGTAAGACTTTGGTAAGGAGGGGTTGTTTTGGTTTTGGATTAATGCCCTCAGTAATAGAGAATTGAGAGAAGACAGAAAATGCCTCTTGCACTGCGACCACCTTTTCTAATCACTCTAATGTGTCTGTAATAAAAATAACACTTACCCTGCCCTTATTTCCCTTGGCATGCTCCCCTAAATTCCCTTCTTTGTTGTCAGCACCCTGGAGCACAAGGAGAGGGATGTTTTTCCACACCTCTGCTGTGATCCCTGCCAGCAAATTGTGCTAATCATGCACTCTGGAGCCAGCCCTCCCTCCTGTGTGGCACTCCAGGGCAGAGCTGGAGCACAGCCTGGCTGCAGTGCCCAGTTTGCTGCTGCCCAGGCACTGGGGAGCACTGGGAGAGACCCCAAAAGCTCAAACCCCCCTCAGGATCCCCCAGAGCTCTTCATGGCTGGGTGCTCTTCAGGCTAGCACAGAGGATGTGCAGGCTGGGCTGGGGGTAATTCATGTTGAAGCTGAAGATGTTGCCTGTTCTAATGCCTGATCAGCACCTGGGTAAAGGAGTCTCCTTCTTGTTTGGTAGGTTCACAATATCTCTGCTTGCAAGGAGCATTTTTATTGAGTTAAACAGAACACACTCTGCTGTACAGCACCATAATCCCATTAGATGCTCTGCAGGTTCAGACTGGACTACATGTCCTTCCCCATTTCCCCTTAAAGGGACACAGGCAGTGAACAACCACCAAAACATTTTCCAGCTCTTTCTACCAGCACATTACAAACATATAACACAAAATCCTAATCACTTCTGGTTTTGTTTTGAAGAAAACAATTTCCCATATGCATTGAAATTAATATTTGCAACTACAGCAACAATGCAAGTAAATATTTAGCCCCTGAGTACACATGCAAAGAATCCTAAAGAATATCTTTTGTCCAACACCTTAATCAGGAGCTGAATTTAACAAAAGCTCAACTTCATGTGAATGAATATTCATGGGTTTGCACTACTGAAATGTTTGTATTATGCGTAATCTTAAAAGCACTTACAGTAATACTTTAATTCCAAAAGCATAGTGAGAGGTTTCCCAGAAGAGTACCCAGATGTAAAAATTCTGAACAATACCCAGGATTTTGCTTGGAGGGTGTTTTGAACAGACAGTAATGTTGTAAATGAAGCCTATGGTAACAGTGAACAAAAAGATGTCCCCAGTCTCTGCATGGCTGTCATCTGCATGACTCAAATCCATCTCAACGTGACCAAAGGTAGCCCTGGGTTATTTTTCCCACACATGAGGCTGTCATGATGTGGCCAGAGGTGACAAAAATCTCCAAAAATTGCAATGTATTAGTGAAATTTGTGTAACAGGCAAAGCTACTCACAGTGTGATTTCCAGGGGTTGTAAGCATGCATATTCCAGCAGCTCTGCAGCACAAACCCCACAGGCACTAGTGCAGATTACTGTGTTTTGGTTTTTTGACAGTGGGATCATAGGCCAGGAGTATGTCCAAGAGAGCTGGTAATGAGAAGAATACAAAAATGAAGCATCAAATTTGCTTTATGTACATATATATATATATATATATATACATACATATATATTTGACTCTCTCTCTTTTAATATATCTATTTCTTGAGAAGGTTTAACACATGGCCCTGCAGGCAGTGTGGTGTCATTTCAATAAACAAACAAATTACCTGGATGGTGTCCCCATTTGGAAGTGCCTTGAAATGTCTTTTGCTACCAGTGCTGTCACACCAGGTGAGTGCACAGGAGAAGGAACCAGCTCTGACTTGGCTAACGTGCAGACAGACAGACAGACAGACACAGCTGTGCCACTGCTCCAGCTGCAGAGCTGCCCTCCCTGGCGCTGAGGGAAGGTCTCTGCAAGGTCCAGCTGTTGCTGTGGGGTGGTGAATCTCCCTCCAGAGGCTGAGCCATCCCCCTGCCCCTCATATTTGGTGCCATCACCACACTTAACTCCTGCCCCAGCCAACATTCCTGCACTGAAATAAGGAGAGGCTGTAACAGGACTACAATATTTGCATCACATTTTAGGCAAGTTCCAAAGGACTATTGATGAGAATCCAATTCAAGCCACAGCCCAAAGCAGCATTTTCAATATTACCTTTTTACAGACTGCCCAGTTCTGTGTCCCTTCACCACCTGTGTGCTGCATATCCACTTCCCCTTGTTTTTGATTCTGAACAAGAGATGAGAGCAGACATCACCTTAAATATTCACAAGGAAATGTCAGCACAGATGAGGCAGTACAGGGGGAAGGATGGAGGTGGGCTCAGCATAAATCATTTATGGCCATGAGGCATGAATAGAGGTCACATCATTCTCAGCAACATTATTTTAATAATGTGATGCAAATCTTCACTTAATGGCAACCTGAAAATAAATCAAGCACTTATTGGAAACATATTGGTTTCAGAAAGCTGACTGGAAGCTTGCAATGTGAAGGCTCTCAAGGGACTTGCACTGAATAACCCAGTGGAGTGAGTCCTCCCTATTGCAAGCCCCAACAAAGCTTGTTTTCAGCAAGTAACCAGCTCTGCTGCTGCTGAACCACCTGAACATCTCATAGTTTCAGAAATGCCTGTGATTCCTTAGCACCTAGAAGCACAGAGCAGCCTTGGGCAGGTGATACATACCCAGCCAAGGGTGAATTTTTTATTCCTTTCATGTACAGTGCAGCTGTACTGGTGATGGCATTCAAGGCCTCTAAGGTGTCAGGTACATTAGGTTAAAACAACAAATCTCCTCAGAGACAGCTTCAGAAACTTTGGTTTCTCTGTAATTTCTTGTCTGTCTTTGCTTTCAGCAGCTGCCACTAATTCTGAGCTGCTGGCTCAGCTTGACCTGACAATCAGCCTTGGCACAGCCCAGATGTGGCACAGCTGCATTACAGAGCATCCAATAAACAAACTCACCCTCAGGTACTCACCTCCCTGGGTGACCTCCTGCAGCTCCTCCCCAGGGGCTGCACGGGCAGGTTCTTGCATCAGAGGACAGCTGAATGTACACAATTTATTCCTGCTGCTGCTGAGATATTGTCAAGAACTTGTACAGTCACCTTGTCTGCATCACTGCTCACTTCCTGTGCTATTTTTTCCTGTCATTTTTTTCTCTGCAGGCTTTGATGGAATGGTTTCTCTTGCCACAACCATTACATTTGAGTTCACATACAAGACTTCCATTACCACATTTTTCCCAATGCACTAGCAATGCTTCCTTTCCAGTTTATCTCCTGTTCTGGACTTTTTCAGGTGTTATATTGACTTTGTGATGTGCTAACAGGTTTGTATTCTCAAGTTTTTCTTAGACTTCTTGGAAAATTCAGGTTTCTGCCTGCTTCTCCGAGACTATGAACATAAACTTTCCCTGTAACATGTACTGTGGTAGACCTGGCTTGGTTCTTGTGTTAACCTTCTCTCACCATTTACCAGAGATTTCTTAACAGGGTAGAGAAGGCAAAGAGCTGTCTGGTCTTAGCTGAGTGTGCAGTTGATTATTGGATAATTTCACCTCTGTCTCCCCTGTGAAAATCATGGCTGGATAACCAACAAGGCCACTGTCAGAAGCAGAGTGCTGTTAATGCTTAGACTGGTGGTTGAACTTCTTGTATAGCAGGGAATACCAAAATTATTTGAGGAAATCAATGGTGAAAGAGCAAAAGAGTCACATCAGTGTTTTACATGACATTAGAGGGAAAGTGTTGGTTTGTGGGATTAAAAACACTGGAACTGGGGCCAAAAAATAAGACACAAGATTAGGAAGTTAGCTGTTCTCTATTAAGAGCTGTCATTACAAAAGCAACTTGTGCCTGTGACATTTGCTGATGTGGAAAATCTAAGCTGCCAAGGTGTCATCTTAAACCTCCTATTCCAGCTGTCCCAAAGGAAAAAAAAAATTGAACATGTTACGTTTGTGTCTTAGCTAGTGAGACATCTGAAAAAGGCTCACATAGCTAAGAACAATGCTTTGAATTTTTGTAATACCTGGGATAATTTTATCAGAGAGGGATTTAAGTGGTGATGCATTACATTATCCTAGTGCTGTGCAAGACATATGGAAATTAGTGATGGATTAGATTTAAGAAAGCTTATAAAAAGAGTCTTGCAAGACCTTTAACCTTAAAATCATTCATAGCTGAGAAATCCATTAAAATAAGTATTGAAGTAATCCTTGGCCACCACAGTAGTGAGAAATATGCTGGTGATTAATGGCTTTTGGTTATATTTTCTTAAAAGTTTAATATGAAGCTGTAGAGAAAATATCTGTGATAATGGCAGCCACAAGTCCTCACTCTGTTGTAAGAAAAGTTGGATGCAGAGCTGCTGCTGTTCCTGTGGGTTTTGCTGGGAGCAGAAGCAGTGCCAGGGCCCTTTGCAGCCCTGCTGGGTCTGTACCAGAGCCTGACAAATGAAGGCACTTTGGCTGGAGATTCCTGGTGCTGGGCAATTCCCAGCCATGGTGACACCTGTGGCACACCCAGGGCTGTTGCGGTGGCAGCTCTGGTGTTTCACAGCCCTGCTTGTCCCCAGCTGGGCCAGGGCCGGGCTGTGCCCGTGCAGAGATTTCCTCAGTGTCAGAGCAGATTATTCTGCCAGGGCAGCAATGTGACACTCTTGTCTACACTGTTTTACAGAGCTGGGCTGCCTCTTGTCACCCAGCATAATTTCCTGGGCTGGAAATAGAATCTTAATGGTGGAAGTACAAATCAGATTTTCCTGTTGGACACTCACAGAGCTGGCAGCGCGTGGGACTTGCTGACTTTGCAGGGAGCGAGATCACTGTGCAGAGAATCATCACCACTCCTGAGTGCTGGAATATATATGTCTGCACCAAAACTCATTGCCAAGGGTCTGCATTTTGAGCTGCTGGTGAGAGGCCTAATGCTGCAGGAAAGGAATTTCTCTGGTGATGCAGAGAAAACTGATCTGACAATGTCACTGGCCTCCAATAAAGGGAGAACAGGGTGAAGTGGTGGCTGTTCCCATTCAGATCACACCCACCTGAGCTGTGCCCACCATAGAAGAGCAGGTACATCTGTGCCCTCCTTTTCAGCTGGGCATAAATCAGGTGTGCGATCTGTGCAGCTCCTGCAGAATCAATGTCACCAGTGCAGTACCAGACAGCCAGGGATCACCATCAAGCAAGGGCATCTCTTGTTAGATGAGCTAGAAATGCTTTTTTTTTTACAGTTTTGCTGGTAGAACAATCTTCTATTTAACAAGCTGTAACAATAATTTCTGTTTTGATACGGGCCTTCAGTTTGATGTACACTTGTGCATTCCATGCATGCTTTCTCTTCTTTTAAAAATAATTTTCCAACCCATCCACCTGCTTCTGACGCGTTACCTTAGTTCAAATAAGGATGTGCTTCTCTTTGCTGTCGCTGCCTATTCAGCACAACACATTGCTGGGTGGTATTTTCCATCACTAATCACGAGAGCTATTTGGTTTATCATCACAAGCATTGCATTAACTCTACTGACCAACAAAGGCCATTACCCTTGGCTGCAGAAGCTGCTGGAACAAATGAAGAGACCTTCAGCGTTCATCACACAGCAGCTCTGAGAGCTTGCCTTGCCTCCCACCTTTCTCTTCCAGATGTCAGGTGTTAGTGAAATGTGCCAGGGTTTCAGAGTAGTAATCACATCAATTTGAGCAGAGAACAAGCTGTTATAATTCACTGTACTAATGAAAATTATGATGACACCACAACAGAAATCCTTGCCAATCTAATCATCTCACACCACCACAGCACAACGTTATTTAAAGACTAACGTCCTTAGTAGCACATACAAGTTTAGGAACAATTTCTGAAGATGATTAAACACCAAAGCAAAGTGGAACTGCATGGAAAATTTAGCTCTTGCTTGGAGACAATGGATTCTTCTAAGCACTAGCATGATTCCCACTGTATTAAAGCAAACAAGTCCAATAAAGCATAATGGAGAAAAAGCTGGGGAAAAGTGATTTTTGGCCACAAAAATGCTGGGGAATCAATGTTGCTGCCAAGAAGTATTTCTCTAGTAAAAAGATGCAAATAGGGATGCAGACTCAATGTGTTACCTCTGAATTTCCTCCCCTTGGGTCATAAAGTTAAATTAATTGGAGGAGAAAAGGGTTAGAGAAGAGTTCTGAGGAAGAAGACATGATTCAGGTTTTCTGTGGTGGGTTATCTCAGCAGCTGTCACAGAGAACAGGGAGGAAGTTGTGGGTCCCTTCCATCCCCAGCACACAGTCATCACCATGTGTGTTCAAAAAATACATGTATTTACTTCATTATTGTTCAGGGGGAGTGTGTGGATGAAAGAATCTACAAAGGTTTATCAAAAAAGAGCATAAAATCAAATTATATTTATGGAGCTGTTAGAACTAGTTTGTGTGATTTAATCTGCTTCAAACTCTATCTGCAGCAGTGACTCATGAAACAGCATGTCAAACTATAGTAAATTCAAGGAATAGATACTGCATTAAAAGACTGAAGGAAAGCTAAAATTAATATGAAAGTGGGCAGTCAAAAGGAAAAAGAACAAACAGGGAGGCTGGTGGGAGGATGGAGGGGGAACAAAGGGAATCTGAGGCAAAGAGGTGAATTGGGAACATGAGATTATGATGGACTCCACAGAAATATTCCTATATGTCATTATATATTCTCTACTTCCTTATTTAGAGGCATTGTTTCTTGAAAGAAATTTGAAAAGGTGATTTGAAAGAGGAATGAGAGCCTCAGGTGAGTGAAGGGACAAATCTGTTGGGACTCAGTTTGGACTACAAGCCAAGGAGAATAATACTTGGCAAGTGAAGTTTGCCACACAATTAAATATCCAGTTCCTGTGAAATAGAGGAACACAACATCTCATATGAGATTCGAGGCACTGGTGGCACATTTTCCAGAGGAGAGGTGGCCCATGGCCCTGCAGATGGCCTCTGGCAGCCCTGGGAGCACCTGAGTGTCTGTGCAGCCTCTGCCGTGGTGCTTCCCTGGGATGAACCCACATGGGCTGGGCACAGGGAGCTGAGCAGCCATAACTACCTCAAAGGAGGAGATGACGACTGAAGAACTAAAAGGAAATCCCTGGAAATCCCCAGGACTCAGGCTGGGCTGCTGCTGAGGAAGGGAAGGCTCTGGATCCCAGCAGCTCTCAGTTCTGCTCCCGTTGGGCTCAGCAGGCTCTGTTCTCCTCCCACACACCCAGAGCTGCTCACACCCAGCCTGTGTGTGGTCGGGACATTTCTGTCTGATTTCCCAAGGAAATGAGGCATTCACACCCAGCCTAACTTCTCCCCATGCCTGTCCATGGCCATCCTCTAATGCAGAGTGGCAGCAGGGATTTCCATCAGCTGAATTCCATGGAGCTCTGGGACTGCCTGGCCCCCAGGGCACAGCTGGCTTGCTCGGGATAACAAACCAGCTCAGCTCTGCAGATATTTCTGGAGATCCCTCACATGAAGATGCTCCAACTGTCACTCTGCAGTCACAGATCTTTGTTACTGTTCCTCATATCCTGGCAACCTGTGTGTCATCAGCAGAGTAAGAGATTTCTGATTTGCTCAGAGTGATGAGAGTGGCTGCTCCTGGTTTTAAACAAAAGCCAGACCTGCACAGGACCAGCACTGGTTTCTCTGCCCTGAATCCCCCTGTATGCCCTGCTCCAGGCCAATGGCAAGGGCTCTTTCCACAGCTGAGTCCAATTTATATCACCAAAAAGAGAAACATAAAAACACAGTTTCGGTGCTACAGACCAGCTCAGCTCTGTGCCCTTCAAGCAGTGTGTGGAAAATGAAGAACTGTGTGTATGTACTTATGATTCAAGCACATGATAAGTTAGGTGTCTGTATTTATAAGATATAGGGCTCTTTTTATTGCACAACATACTAAAATGTTTACTGTATATGTCTCTGTCTTGATCTAGAATGACTGTATTTCCTTTCTTGGGACCTTAAATCTCACATTCAGTTGAGGCAAAAATAATACATTTTTCCTGTGCAAAAGGGCATTAAATTGGCAGTAAATTTGTGTGCTAGAGACTCCAAGAATGGTCTTTATGTGCCTGGAGCCAGCTCTCCCAACCCTGCTGAAGAAGCAGTAAGAGTATTTAGCTGTGTAGCATTTCTGAAGTGAGGGTGAGCTCCAGTCTCTCACCTGAAGTGTTGCCTGTCAGTTCTGAGACTCATTAGCCACTAGGGCAAACTCACCATCCTGGACAGAAATTTTTGGCAGAATAGTTGGTTAAGTATCATTCCATGCACAGGCTGAATTGCTGGACTCTGACATGCTGGGAATCTCCCTTCCAGGAAAACCCTAGGATTCAACACAGAGAGGTGACAGATGTCTTTTCATTTATGGAAGATATGAGGGAAAATTGGAGAACTCTTTCAGATGAGCATCAGATATATAATGGTGCTCTTGAAGTCCTGCCTTGCATCCTAAATGTAGCTTAAAGGTTAACAAAATCCACAGACAGGCACACTGGGAGTGCTGAATCGTTACATTTTACACAGTCCTTCACACTAGAAAACCTGGATGGGTCCCAAGAGCAAGCAATCTGGAAATAAAAATGTGTCTGATCAATAAAATTAAATGGCTTGAAGAAATTTGAGTTTAGTGCTCTGTAAGCCCTAATTGGCTTTGTGTGTATCAGAGGTGGCCTTGCCCTTCACAGCTCTTACAGTGTGTGCAGGGTTATTGCAAGGTAACAACAGTGCAGTGGTGAGCTCAGTGCTCTTGACAGCCCAAAAAACACCAACCCCAACCAGTGTGTGTGCATCCTTGTCCACTTAAAAATTCTAATAATACAAATCTGAAATGAGTTTTGCATATTTAAACACAGGAAAAGTCAGAATGGGAAGGGCAGCAAGAATGGAAAAGTGCCCCAGTAGCACCTGAGATCTTTATGCCCTGCTTGGGCTAGCAGGCTGTAACATCAACTCTACATCAGACATGGATTAATTCCTATTTGCATCCCTACATGCCCCCTTCTTATTTTATGTCAAAGATACAAAATATAGACGTACCACTAACATGGGTGGGATAATAAAAAAGACAAGTATAAGTATTCAAACAGCATGAGCTATTTAAATAGGGAAGTTAAACAAAATCCATCCCAACTGGCTTTCAAGTCTCAGCCTCGTGATGTAAAAATCATTCTATTTTACTTACAGAATGCTAAAATCTCCAGAGGAATTGCTCCTCTCTTCTCAGCAACATATGCAGGCAGAATCAGCTTCAGAGGCTTTACAAGGGTGAGCCAAGGGAGAGAGCTCAGCAGAGCCCAGGCACCTCCACAAGTGCTCCATCCCCTCTGGCACACACCTGCCCTTTCATCAGCATTAGAAAATCAGGGAAATTTACAGAGCAAAACACATTGAAAGGTCTCACAGGGGGAACTGGAAACTCAGTAGGTTTTAACACATTGCTTGGCTTCAAAGGGTCAGCTTTGAACGGGACTTCCAGCAATGCCCAGAGGTATCCCCAAAGATGTGTTTTAAACCTCTCTGCCACAGGATGAGCCAAAGCTCATCCCAGAGGTTTCCTTTCCCTTGCCACGTGCATTTGAGCTGACAAAGAGGTTTCCTTCTCTGAGAACATGCAGCACTGCCAGGCTTCCTTTCACTGCCCTTTTTTAAACTCTGCATATTTCATTACCTGTGTTTTGTAACCTGGCATTGACAACGCTCTTTGAGCTAAAATGTGACATTTCTCCCTTGTAATGAGAATATTGCATCCTTGTCCACTTAAAAATTCTAATAATACAAATCTGAAATGAGTTTTGCATATTTAAACACTTTTAAATAAAACACTTGATGTCAGTGAGGAGCAGATGATGACTCTTCAGAGGGGAGCAGGAGAGAACAGTTCTGTTCCTGCTTCCACTGCTGCAGGAATAGTGTTTGGGATGTTGAGTGCTGATGACCCATTCCATGGCCACAGGCAGCCCCATAACCTGGGGGACTAAAAAAATTGATATTATTTTTCCACCTATATGTATTTTATGTTTCAGCTTTGGCTCTTATTTGCCACAAAAGACATTGCACGATGGGGTATCTGCCAAAATCCACCCCAACACAGACACTGGGCTGTGCCATGGGCTGATCCTGGGGTTTCCAGAGCTGGGAGTGCAAACCAGAGTCCAGATAGATCCATAAAAATGTTGCACTTGGGGGGCAGCTAGGAGGATTTCTCAAAAGGCATGGAAATATGGAGTTTTTATGAGCACAGGCAGCTCTCCCCAGAGCCACTGCAAAGCACAACCAACCTCAAGGCCAGGTCTTATTCCCACTGAGAGAGCTGTGGAACCAGAGCTTTCAATCATGCAATTTTCACAGGGACTCCACAACTTCTGCAGGAAGGCAATCCGTGCCAACCTGGAGGCTTTTATCCAATTTGACAACACAGTGGTCATAGCTATGAGATTTGCTAAGCCTTGGGAACGTGGAATTGTCAACAAAGGGATGGAGATATCTTTTATTTGAAACCTTCTCTTCCACCCCCTCCAAAAAGTATTCTATAACTCTAGCAACATTTCTACAACTCTAGCAACATTTTTAATAACTCTGGCAATAAATTCTTAACCCTCCAAGGGCAAAAATGGAAGTTAGTGACAAGCCATGGTGCCTGGGGTGATGATCTGCTACTGTGTAATCTCACCATGTCATGGTAAATAACTACTGTCATTTTCTTGTAATGTTCTTATTGCATTATCAGAATAAACATTAGAGAATACATCACATTCCTTTGTGTTCCTCAATTCCTATTAAACTCCTGGCTGCTTCAATGTGGCCTCTGTATGCAGCTTGGCTGCAGACTGGTGAGCTGTGACTTTCTGCAGCACAATATTATCATTTCTCAACTCCTGTTCAACTCCAACTGCAACTTTTCATGGGCAAAGATGGATGCCATGAGCAAAATCCAGGCTCAGGCAAAATTTATCTCAATTTATCCTGGACAGAAAAAGTAACTGAGGGTACCTTACTGAAAGCAAAATATACTGCTTGAATGAATTTACAGTAAATAATAAAATACACCAGGGACAGAGTATTTACTGTAGGGGAAGAATGTAATATATGATATTGGTTATTCCCCTTAAAACTATGCTATTAAGCAAGTATAAAGGTGATAATCACTTTTTAAGGCATTAATATTATATTTCTAAGCCGGTCGGTGTGTGACATCTACCAATATAAAACAGTCAGTTTTAATTTCTTCCAGAAATAGCTGTACATGTTTTATGCCACTTCCAGGACTCTCACAGCAATGTGAAGGGTGAAGGGGGCCTGAGGCTCTCATCAAGGCAAGGTGCACAATCCTGAGGACCAGGGTGATGCCTTGGGGGTCACCTGGAACGGGGGTCACCTGGAACAGAGGCCAGACAGTGTTAGAGGAATGAAGGAGGGATTTATTAAAAAAGCCTGGCCATGGCTCTATCCAAGATGGGCCCAAGATGGACAGCTGGCCACAAGTTTTCACATTTTTATAAGTCTTGGTTCATTTCCATATTGCTGTTAATTATCCAATTACAGCTCTGGGTTATGAAGTGCCACCCTCCCACATTGCTCTCGTCAATTCACTGTGATTTGCACTTTTTGGGCCTGAAGTTGCAATGCTGTCCTTGCTTCTCAGGCTGGAAAAGGAAGATTTATGTCTAACTAAACTGGGAAGAGAACTTGCTAACACGTTATATTAAGTTCAGAGTTATAGACTGATGCAGGACAAAATCTGGAAAATATGAAAGCTAAAACTTAAGGCATCAAGGTTATAAACACTAAAAATGTCTGACCCATGGAAGAACCGCTGAGGTCAGACCAGGAATAAAATCAGCCAACACACAGACCCATCTTAGTCCCAGCACTGCAGAAACCCAGCAAGAACCCATCACAGATATTGAAGCCAGTCCTGAACAGCCAGCAGAATCTTATTGCAGAACCAGGCTGTGTTTCCACAGATTAAGAAGAGCATAATTTCACACAATGGAGCATCTGTAGATGTTTTGCACATTGATTATTTGCAATTTAAAGCTGGTTTTAGAGCCTTGGATCGACTTTTGGCTCCTCTACCCAAAAAATCACAGCCCAGTTCCTTCTTCATTCCATTTAAAGTGAAGTCCTTCCTACTTCTGGAGATCACCTGGATCCCTGCTCTCCACATTTCTGTCATGGATTTATGGCTTCTTTTTTTGAATACAGGCACTGGGAATTACACAGAATATTCTTGCACAGCACCAGTAGCATTTCCCTGTCACACAGGGAACACTTTGCCTGCTGCAGAGGGATGAGCCAGCTCTGAACCTCTGTGGTTTCAAAAGCTCTGCTGATACCTGGATACCTCATTTATGGAGCTGCAGATCCCAGAGGCAGGTGATTACAGGGAGAATCTCAGCATCTCCTTTACTTCTCCAAAAGGCTCAGAATAAAGCCTAAGCACATGCACTTTGAAGACTTAAATCCTAAAAGGGAAAAAAATAAAACCCAAACAAACCACTAGCTGTATTACTAGCTCATGATTTGTAAGTCAATATCACGATACCATCACTGCATTTTGGCTTGGCAAGCAGACTCAGAGCAGAATTATCCCCTACAAACCTTGGGCAGGGAGCTCTTCCAGCACAGGTTTGATGCTTCTGTCTCTGCACAAGCAAATGCTGATGTGTTTCAGAGACCTGGTGACTTTAATGCATTTAAAAGCAGTAGCTCCTTTGCCCATCTAGAAGTTGGGCTTTAACTGCACAGGGCAGGGAGAACCTTCAGTCTCCAGGCAAGGCATTCCTGTTGATCCCAGTTCCTGTGAGCACATTATAAATCTTTCTTTCACAGTTAAACTTTCCTCATCAAAGCAGAAGCATCCTTATTAGATTATTTAGAAAAGCCCATAATTACCAAGGTCTAATTTATTAATGAGATGGGCAATTTAAACACCATCTTTGGAGATAATGAAACTGTGCTAACTCTGAGGCTGAGGGAACACCAACACCATGGAAACTGTCACCAACAAAAGCCATGATACTGCAGAGACGTGGTTTGCCCGCCTGCTGGAAACACCCAACACACTCAATCTCTTAAAATGGAAACAGCACAAATATTACTCAGGCTGCATGTGATGCTGGCAGAGAACAAAAGTGCAGTTTGTGGGTTGCCACAGCAGTTTCCCTTGGCAGCTGTACATGGCATTGACATCCCAGAGTGTCCCAGAGGTGAAGCAGAGTGGATTCACTGGAAGCTCCACATGTTTTGAAGAAACTGCTCTCTCCAGGCACTTTCCAGAAGTGTGTTCATTCTTCAGAGGTCTGTTAGAAAAATGGTGAAAAAGGAAAAAACAATGTTAGAAAAATGTTGAAAAAGGAAAAAATACTCCTGTGTTCTTGAGCTGTAACTGAGCTGGTCCTCTCCTGGTGGTACATGGCTGTTCACTGGTAATGGCGCACACTTAGCAAGATTTGATGTTGGGCTTTTTTTGTAGAGCCCCAGGAACAGCAAGTAACCCATCTCTGCTCCCCATAAAGAGTTTCTTTTCCAACAGGAGACAAACCTCAGAGGCTGCCTGCAAGGGCAGGGGCCAGTGTGCAGGAACTGTCTGCAGCGCCCCTGTTCTGCAGGACCTCAGCTGCCAGCTGCCATCAGCACAGACTCTTCCCTGGACAAAAAAGGTGCTGCTAGCGTAAGCAGAGCATTAAAGAAGGTGTATTTAACTCTAGGACCCTCACAGCAAGATTTCAAGGGATGCTGCAAGACAAGCAGAGGTTTCAGAGGATGCAGGAGCATCCCAGCACTGGTGTAAGGCCAGCCTCTCCTTGCAGGGCCCTTGCAGGGAGATGTTCTGCCCCATAAAACATCCCAACACTTGGAAAAGGCAGCAGGAGATGTGAGGAAAGCCTTATTTTCTGGTGACAGAAATACTTCTGCCTTTTAGCTGAGAAACAAAACACTGCCCTGTAATAATTCCTGATGCAGAGCACCAGGCAGCAGCTCATGCAAACCAGCCTTCTCCATCAGATGCTTTAATGAGGAGGTCAGTGCATCTTGCATTGAGGGATTTGGGATTTGAACACTAACTGGAGTGGCATGTGTTAGAAGGACATGTGAATTAATGGCACTATTTATAACCCATCTCATTATCACACACAGCTTGATGCCTCAGCCAGCCACTAATTCTCTTAACAAATTTCTTTAGCTGGAAATAAAACTGCTTTGCTTCAGCTGTGATCAGTTAGAAGAATGCTGCTGTTGTTATTGTTTGTTTTTTTAATGTAAACAGCCCTTTTCAAAGGAAGGCTCCATGACTGCATGGTGCAACTCAGCCCCAAGTCTGGGTCTCAGATACAAAAATATTCACGTTGAAGCTGATAAATGAACAATGAACAAATTACATGCTTGAATCCCCTCCTTTGTTTTATTTCTGATCTCTAATGTTGGAATGCTATAATTGTTTTGAAGCTCCTTGTGTGCATATCCAATGCATATGTTACTACAGAAATGTAAAATTCAACATCTTGTCCTTTAAATTTTAAAAGAAATGTGTTCTTCCTTTTATTTGTGTCCTATTCTTTGAAACAAAGGAGAAAAGAAACCATCATCTGATAAATATGAAACACTTGGATATGATTCCAGCATTTTTCCCTCTGAGGCTGTGGCATGGCACTGGCTTTTTGACTCTTTCAGCTGAAAGAGGACACTGAATCCTAATCCTGTTTTTATAGAAAACAAGTTGAAAGGCACTTTTTTTTGTTATTATTCTAGATATCTATTCTTTTTTAAGTGTTTTTAAAATCCAGACACATAAGGGAGAGATATAAGGAAATCAAATCCTCTTCTTAAACACAGACATCCAAGAGTAAAATCCATTCTTCCTTCTTTTTCCTGCTAAAATAAATCACTATTTGCAAGGTTGGGTGCCTGGGGCAACATCTCTGACCTGTCTTCAGTTTCCTCCTGCATTTGGAAATGATGACTTTTGAAGCAAGGGACAGAAAGTGTCAGTGCATCTCCTATGGGCTAATTAATGCTTACCCACAAACCAGGGTGGATTTCTGCTCCTCCTGTGTTCTTTGAGCTGGTACTGACAGCCCTTGGAGGACTCTGGTGTCAGAACAGAAAGAATTTCACCTCCCCATGTCTCTTCTTGCAGCCCCTCAGGGGTGTGCAGAGGACAGGGTTTCATCACTCTTGAGATGGATGTCTTCATCTGCCCCTGAGTGATGAGGAAAAGAGAGGAGAGACCACATCCAGGTGGAGCAAGAGCAGGGCTGAGCGTGGAGGCAGCTGCTGCTCAGCAATGAGCGATGCTCTTTCTGTGACAGAGAAAATAAACACAGGGAATCAATTAGCTCTAAATGTAAGTGGCAATAATGTGACTGATCAGGCACCAGAATTGTTTTAGTGATGGGGATGAGAAGGAATCCATTACAGCTGACAATAGTGTTAATAAAGATCCATTTCCAGAGGTCTGGAGAAATGGACAGGGCTGCAATCACAGCAGTGCTCTCCACCCTCCTCTTTTCCACTGGGATGAAGGCAGAGCTCCTCGCTTGCTGCAGCTGTTAAGACAGAGTAGAAAAAGACACCAGGAGGAAGAATCCCAACCCTGCCCCATGCAAGGAGGGTGTGAAGTCACCAGTGCTGGGGCCTCTGCTCCCTCAGTCCCTCTGTGCTCACCTCTGCTCAGAGCCAGCCTCAGTCTAAAGGGAAGTACAGGAGACAATTCCTGCCTCATTGGTGGAAAATCTTTGCTGGGAGGTATTTTCAGGAGTCTTTCCCAGCAGCCTCTACATGCAGGTGCTGTGCTTAATCACAGCTTCCATCAGGTGCTAAATCTATGCCTTGCAGATAGATAATTCTCCATGGCTGCTGCATCACTGGGAATCATCTCTGTGCACAGCCCTGCCCTGAAACCAGCACAGCCACATCTCAGAAGTGTCCTAGTCTTCACAAACAGCATTTCCAGACTACTCAGGGCTTAGCAGGAAGAGGGATAAGCACGTGATGCATTGCAGGGAAGGTAGGAGTTGATTTGCATCTCTTCTGTCACCATGAGACTTCCAGGATGGAGCATGGAGGAGGAGATTTGACAATGGGTGATGTCTTTAGGCTAAAATGTCATGGACAAAGAGGACCCCACTAAAAACCAGCCAAAGATGGCCTTTGGCAGGACTTTCAGAGAACTTTGCTCCCAGTGAGCTGTTCCAGACATCTTCCCCCACAATGAGCCATAGCTGTGAGCTAATCTGTCATGTTAATTTAATGCAGCAGAATGTGAATAGACTGCAATCGATTCTTGAAAAAAAACCCAGTGTTTGCTGGTGACTATTTGCATGGAGAGAAGTCTTTGCATGGAGGGAGGCACATATACAGCCCTCCTTCTCTCCATGCAGACTGGCCAGGCAGTGTTCTTGCAGATGGCTCAGTGTGCAGCAGGACTGTGGCTGTGGCCATGTGATGATTCTGTGGTTTTGCTGCCTCTGGCTTCAGAAGAGCTGTTGGTGCTTTCCCTGGGTCTGTGTGAGGCACAGCCTGATACCTTTCACAGGGTGACTTACCTCACTCAGCTGGGGCAAGCCAGGGTCCTGCTGTTTCTCCTTGGTGGAGAAGCTCTCTCTCCATTCTGCCATTCTGGGAGCATCACCTCACTGATTACCCTGACAATGGGTTTGCAGAGCAAAGTAATGTTCTCTCCATCCCTCCCTACCAGCACAGTGTGTGTGCCATCACCCCCTGCTAATTCCTCTAAGGGCATGGAGCAGCCTGAGAACCATTTGAAAATCCATTTTCCCATTTCTATTTCCACCAGAGCCCAATCTCTGGCTCCATGGCTTTTTCTCCTTGCATTTTCTGTGGCACAGTTTCCTGCTGAACACACGGAAAAGATCAAGTCTGGGTACCCCAAAGATTTCCTTTTTGGGGCAGCAGTGACCAGTAAAGCACTGACTGGTGGTGCTTCTCCAAGACAGCAGGGATGAACTGGAGAGTGCTACTGTTAAATGGTGTGCAGGGTAATGAATGGCAATAATAAAAGGACAAGCAAATACATAACAATATGCCTCACTGTCTGATTCTAGTGTATTAGCCAAGTAATCTTGAATACAAAAATTCTCCCATTTTCCTCCAAATTAGGGGTCAAAATTCTGCTGCTGCAACTAAATGAGATGCCACTGAAACTGGAACATTTGTCACTTGGATCTAATTAAACATTGATTAGCTGCTCTGACCCCCAGTGTCCTCAAACACATAAAGCTGAAATCTCACTCCACAGACTGTCCCCAGGAAAAGGGCGGGGTTCTGGAAAGCTGCACTTTCCCCCTGAGCTCTGTAAAATAACTCTGAGAAGTTATTTTAGAAATGAAGTCCTGAAGCCAGACTGCTTGTCCCAGGTGCTGTGCCTGCTCCAGGCACACACTGCAATCCCAGCTGCCAAACCTGGGGGCTAAAGGGATTTCTCTTGGCTCTGAGGGCCCAAAAAGAGGGGGCATGGGCCAGTTTGGCCTCTGGGCATTGCCAGGTTAAACCAAAGCATCACAAGGCAGGGCTCTGAGGCACCCAACATCCATAAGGACAAAGCTGTAATGAAAACCTGTCACTCCAAATAATCCCAGGACCAAGAAAGGATCTCCTCTCAGGGACTGCACCACTGCAAAAGAGCATCAGAAAAACACTCCCCCCTTTGTTACAGCTCTTGCTTCTCCTTTAACATAATTTTTGTCCAAAGAAGGTTCTGCCATAAGTCCTGTAGCTGTGGGATCCAGAGCACAGATTTCAGAGAGACAAATCTGGCTATCTTTGGGAAAATTTCCAGTTATAATGACTTGACCATAACTGCTCTGCAAATTGGTCCCAAAGCTAATTTCCTTTTCCCCAGAAAAAGAACTACTTTTTCAGTGTGAAGTAGCTTCAGTTTCCACCAAATTTTATTTTATTTCATCTCCTGCCCTGCAGCACTGGCTGCCACCAAGCTGCCCTCCATTACAAAGACAAGTGTAGATGGTCTTGTAGTCCAGCCAGAATTAATTATACCCAAGAAAATAACTCATTTTCAGTTCTTAGAAACATATCTGTCCCTATCAGGAGAAGGTCAAATACAGATTTCTCCTGTGCTAAATCCATTGCTTTTTGAGTTAGGAGATTGCCATCTATAATTATCAAATATTTTCAGGACATTTCAGCACTGCCAGCCTGAGACCTCTGTATGTCAATCAGGCTGAAATCACTTGTGATAAATCAGCTTTCCTCCCCAGAGATTACCAGAGGGTGCATGAGGATGGCACCACCTGGATTCTGTGGGACAAAGTGGCTGCAGCAGGGGTCAGTGCCCAGGTTCTGGGGCATCTCCAAACATATGTGTCCCCAGGTAGCCATGGGCATTTCTACAGTGTCAGACTGTAGAACATCTTGCCATGGCAGGACCTGCTCATCCTTGCTGCTTTCAAGATGAACAGATTATAATCAAAGAAAACACTGACATCTCTACCTTGATGTACTCTTTCTTTAGTTTTATGCACTTAGAACAATGAAGGCATCACCTGGATTTTGGAAAAATATTCTGTATTTTATATATATATATATAGAGAGAGAGAGAGAGAGAGTACATATATATAGAGAGAGTATATATAGAGGGTATATAGAGATAGAGTATATAGAGTACAGAGTTATATATTATATATATTATATATATATTATTTTATATATTATATATAATATATATTTATCTATTATATATATTTATATATATAAATATTACAGAATAACCTCTCTATTATTAATTACCTCCCTTTATTAATTGCAGATAGAAAAATTATCTCTAGATAATATTTCTATGGATTTAATAATTGTTGTATTGAGATGCTTTGGAAGCACTTTTAAACTGAAACACTTAGCAATTTTTTTCACAAATGCTATCCAGTTTAGCACCTATTTTTTATTAATAATATCTAGTTTCTTATAAATTAAAAACTACAATCTGAGTAGCAAAAATTTTTCAAAAGTAAAAAAAATCATGAATATTGATGAGGTGAAAGCTTAAGTCTTCTTGGGAAGCTATCAAGTGTATAAAAAAAAAAAGGTAGAATTGGAAGTAGTTGAATTTGCAGGCAAGTTGTCTCAGGTTACCAGAGACAGGGGCAAAACCCACACAGATAAAGATGCCATCTAAAAGCAGTGGCTCCTGATGCTGCTCAGGGTTTTCTCTCTTCCATGGTGAGGGCAGCACACACAGGTGGGATTCGGCTCTCCTTCACCTGCTCTGCCAGCACCCCAGGTAAGTGTGTGGAAATAATTAACAAGATATCAGCTGAAATAATTACACCTGACAGATGCTACACATTCAGGAAAGCCAACAAGCAGTGCTTTGGCTCTCCTTGCCTCTGGCTTTAACTCAGATTTTTCCAGATGATGCATGGGATTGCACTGGAGGGCTGAACAGGTAATTACCTCTCTCCATTTCCTACCCTTCCTCTGCATCCTAAGCATATTTAAAGGGCACTTAGAAAAAGCAGCCACAACCTAAATTAAAATGTAATATGAAAAGAAAATGTTGGTAGAGTGTCTGGGAAGGTGACGCAGCAGGAATCACACACTGGACAAAATGTGGCTTTCTCCTCCCCTGAGCTTTGCCCCTGGGCTTCTGGGCTTGTTCTTATCAGCTTTCCTCAGCTGCTGTGGCAGGAGAGGAGCTGCAGCCAAACCTGGGTGGTTTCAGGGAGCTGCCACCCCCCAGCTGTGAGCAGGACAAGCTCAGCGGAGACCCCAGAGTCTCCCCCTGCCCTGGGACTGAGCTCCTCAGCATCCATTTCAGAGCACCTCCCTGGCAGGAGGGAAATGCCAGATCTGCTGCTCCTCAGCTGAGAACTTCCCTGTCTCAGTGGTTGATGACAGCACAAGACAGAGGTGCAGAACAGCTTAGGAAGAGAAAACACAAACCCACACGGATATAAACCCACACAGATATAAACCCACACAGGCAACAAGAAAGGAGCAATGTAGGAGCAACCAAAAGTCCTTGACACCAGCACAACTTTGGGTTGGTTATAAATGAAACTGATTTAGCATTGCAGCTATGAAATCCATGCCAAGGGCAGCATGGCCCCAACGTTGCTCTGTCAGCAGAAGGCTGCTTTACTGTTCAGGCTGGGGCTATGGTTCAGGTTCAAAAAGCCCCAGGGCTTAGAGCTCCAGGGACATTGCAACTATATAATAACCTAAAAGCAAACCATGGAAAATGGGAAAAATTAAATATTTGGTGGGACCTGGTCCCAGAGAAAAACTGCTGTGTTATTTCCTCAAATGGGACCAAATCTGCCCTGAAACTCCCCAACCAGCATTGGCTTTAATAACAATAAGCCTGCAAAAAGTGAAGATTAAAAATTTATTCTGAACTAAATGAAGCTATTAACAGAACAGTTTTCTGCCATTACAAATTTATGATACATAACATCCTAATACAGCTGCCTCCTTTTGAGAACACTAAACCACATTGGTCACCCTCCGTGAGCACCCAGGAGTTCTGCTGCATCTCACCTTTACTGCTCACTGCTGGACTCCAACACTGAAGGAACAATGAAAACATTTATTTTTTTGAATTCTTTAAAGAATAAAATCTCACATTTCCCTAACTGAAACCTTTGAGGAAGTGTTGGAAGGGATCATCACTAAGTTCAAGATATTTTCTTTCTGCCTTTTTTCACAGAATTTTCCAAGCATAAAATTCCTTTAAAACATCTGTTATAGAATATTCCATTACAAATTATGGAATATTTAGTATAACCTGGAGTAGTGATAAATAAAAAACCATACAGTAAAAAACCCTGCCAATCATTCCTCCTGAAGGAATCCAGAAAGAACTGGAGGTGAGGAGTCAACACTGAGTTACAGGAACAAGTAAATAGAAGAGAAGCACAGGATTATTCATGTTGTAGTTACTCCAGATGCCCTGTGATGTGCGCATCCCTCTCTGCACACCCAGCTGAGCTTTACTGGGGCATCCTGCTCCCAATGTCCTGGAAATCCCAGCCCCACATCTGAGTCCCTTGGTGCTCAGAACTGCTGAGTAACAATCAGCACCAAAAGGAGCCACCAGGCCTTAAATACAGCAAGATATTGAATTTCTGGCCACACACAAGCCTGTGAACCCTTTGCTGCGCCTCCAGCCCCTCTGCTCCCTTCAGAATCTGGGTTGTGATGCTGTGGCCATGTGGACCAGGTAGGTTTTTGTATTTCTTTCTTTTCTGACATCTTGTAACTGCACTCTTGGTTTCATCTAACACTGTGGATAATTGTACTGAAGACAAAAATAGCCTTAAATTAAAAAACATTTTTAAAAAAGAGGAAATTGTTTTCTGGTTGAGGTGCTTGCCAGTACATATAAATTCAGGACAGAGTCTACTTCCCTATAAAATTTTGATGGTGTTCTCTGCTGGAAGGCTGACAAGACATTGAATTCCACATTCAGGAAATGTTTGACTCCATGATGTGTTTATAATTAAATTTATTTCCCTTGAATGCAGCCGAGCATCTCCCTGGCTTATTGCACAAGACAGCTGCATGTTCAGGATTATGCCTGTAGAATCAAATAGATTGATGACATGATTTAGGACCTATCTGAAAAGATTAATTGATTTAAATATATCTTACATAATTTCCCTTAATGTCTGAGGATAACCAGACCAACATCACACCCTTGCTTTGCTGTAGAAACCTTATTGAAAGAGAGGAGGGGGAGAAGGAGTGCTTGTTTCATGTAGTTAATTAAGAGGTCTGAATGTTCAATAAATTACTATTCTTTGGAGGGAAAATGTGAAATACTTATTGTCTCATATTGTCTCATTCCTTGTTGTCTAGTTCACTTTTTTTTTCTTTTTTTTTTTTTTCTTTTTTCTTTTTTCTTTATGAATCAGCAGGGTGGCTGCAGCCCTCAGGGTGGGACTTGCAGGTCCCAACAATTTGCCTGACCAGATCTCCACCACAATGCCCACATCACACAAAAGGCAAAATAAGGCAAAATGCAAAATAAGTTTTGTATTTCTGGGAATTTTGTGCTACTCTACACAGCAAATCCCACAGATTTTTCTGCACAATGAGAGATGGGATGTGAGCCTTGCTTTGAGCTCAAGGATCTCCAAGGTGGGTGCAGCCCATGTAACACAGCTGACACTGCCATTTCCCACATTACCACTTTGTCTTTGAGCTCAGAATTGCACAATTAATAAATTTAATTTTAAATATGACAATTTTTTCTCTCAGTAATACTTAGGAGTCTTTCCCTGCAATGTGCATTTTCCATCATAGAGAGTTTTTAAGAGGATTCTGGTGTTTGTTGGACAATACAGAAGCTCACAGCCAGCTCTGGGCTTGCACACCAGGTTCACTTTGGCTCCCAGTGACCACAAAAGTTCAGTAATGGCTTGGTGGAGTTACAGACCCTCAGAACACCAATCTGCACCTGCCAGGGCTCCCTGGCACAGCCTCTAAGGATGGCAAGACATCACTCATTGTATTGCTCAGAAGCAACCCCACTCCACGTCCCCAGGACAAACCAGCAAGAATACATTCAACTGGAACAGCAGGGCCCTGTTGGTATGCAGAAGCTCACTCTTTGGCTTGGATTTGGGCCAGAAAACAGTATCCAACATCCCTACTGGGGTGGGAAATGGGATTTTAAATCTCAGAGTCTTCAGCCAAGTAATTAGATGGACAATAAAATTCACACCCCCTCTCCCAATAGGTAGCCAGAGGCTTTTCAGTGATTTTTTTTCCTTGTAATGTCTTTAATGAAAGCAGCATTGAAATGTAATATCACATCACCTACAGTTTGAACAGAACTTTAAACTGCACAGTCTTAAAATTAATTATATATTTAATTGCTGTGTCCTTGTAGATACATTATGGTCATATTTATGACTATCTACAAAAATGACAAGTTGGCCATAAAAACAATGAGGTGCAAAGACTTACAAGGGCAGCATCATTTAGAATCAAAGTGTGTTATGTGGCTATTCCAGTGCAAATGTCTGAAAGTTTAATGCCACAGTTTCTCTGCTATATAGTCATCATGTAAATATTTGTGTCTGTAGAAAGAGTGATGTTCTTGCAAGGACACAATTTGTACAACATTTATATATAATTTGGCTTCAAAATAAACAGCCCCCTTTTGCTTCCAGTTCAGATCTGGCATCAAGCCACTAAATTTGCTCCAGATTTGTAATGCAAGCAGGAATTTTGCCCACTGCTTCTATAAGGCAGCTAATTTGCCAGTATTGTGTTTTTGTTCTGTGTCAGCTGATTTGGATACAACAGATTGGATTTAAGGGTCAAAAAGTCAAGAAAACTGACTGACTGAAAATGATGAAATATTTTTTCAAAACTGATTTAAGATAATTGAAACAGCTCAGAGAAGTCATGGAGCATTTTATGAAATCTGTATTTCATAGAAGGTAAAATTGAATCTAGGTGCCAGCAGCAGCATGACATTGGTCTTAGCATGCCTACCTCAAATCAATGTTTTCATCAAAAACTATTTTACTCTGGCAATGCTGATGACCAAGAAAAAGAAAAGAAAAAATTACATCTGCACCATAAAGTCCACATAAACAGACATCAGAAATAAAAGCAAAGAACTAAAGCTTTTGTAGCTTTCCTGACCCAAGCCACAGACCTGTTTGGAAACTCCCTGTACCACCCTGTACCAGATGTCAGATTGCACACCAGCCTTTTCTCCAGCACAGCAGAGATGAACCAAAGCCTGGAATCCAAGCCTGGAAACAGCAGTTTTCTCTCATTGCAGCCCAACCCTGTGTGCAGCATCTCTCAACAACCCAACTCCACCTCTCCTTCCACCATGGTGAGGGCAGTGAATGGGTGCATTTCTATTGCAATAGAAGCTATGAAGACAAGCAAAAAGCATTTCTAACCTGGGGTGATACAAGGGGAATTATTAACAAGAGCAGAGCTTGCAATGACTCTCCATTCCTGTGGGGCTGGGCCAGGATGACAGAAATCCTGACCAGGAGTCCTGGTGAGGTGAGGAGGATTTATAAAGCACAAAGGAAATGGGCCTTGGTGCCAGACTAAAGTCACTGCACACGAACTGGGCTAATTAGTGCTTATTGACACTCTGTGGCACAGAAACTCACACTCCTGTGTGGGAGTAAGTCAGCAATTCCATTCACAGGCTGGCAAGCCACTCTGGGGACAAAAGCTGACACAGGAGTGAGTTGTTCACCCTGGTGACAGGACACAGAGAAAAGCAGCCAGTTTGTGGCTCCTGCAGTTTTTCTGAAAAAGGTTCTGCATCTCTTTGTGTTATTGTTGTCCCACAAGGCTCTCTCTGGGTGTGGGACGAGAAAATGCCATCCCACTGCCATCCTCCAACGCTGCCTTTCAGTGAGCTGGGAGCTCCCAGAGCTCTGAGCCCCTCACCCTGCTGCACAAACACTGCAAGGGCAGCTTGTCACCCTGTGCTGAGGGACACAGGGCCACCAGGCTGCTCATCCTGGGCATGTTATTTGTATGGAAAATCCCTCCTGGTTAACTCCTGTGAGGCATCTCTGACCCAGGCAGTGCCATGCAGCTCTCAGGTGCTCTGTGCTCAGCAGTGAGGGGCCCTGAGGGCTGGGAGCCATCAGAGTACCTGGGAACACCAGCAGTGCCATGAGAGCCCCAAGGACAGACCTGCAGGATCAGGAGGAACAGGGCTGGGAGGCACCTCACAGCTCCAGCTCATACATTTTCTTGCCTAGGGCAGGATCAGCTGAACCTCTGCCTGTGAGACATCTCATCTGTCCTTAACCACCTCCTCAGACTGCTCAAGTATTATATTGCTCACTAGGAAGTTTTTACACCTGTCTGGTTGTGATTGTCCCTTCACAGCTCACCTCTTGCCTGTCCTTCTTTGCTGATGCTGAATATCTGCTGTGCCGCATTTAATGTATTTGCTCCTGGGAAGAGTCCCAGGGTTTGGACAGATATCCCCAGGGAGCAGAAGCAGAGTTCCCTTTGCCAGAACCCCACAAGAGCAGAGAGGCTGCTCAGCCAGGGACAGGGGAGGAAGATGAGGGGCTCTGCCACTGGACAAGCAACACCCAGAGCAAGGCAAACAAAGGGTGACAGCCAGCATCAGTTCTGATCCCAGGTCAGGGAAATGAGAAGAACCTGCTGAACACTTTGTGCTTTTTTGTTATCTAACACAGACCCAAGGAAGGCCCATTTCTGTAGAAATTTGTGCTAATATAATGCAGAAATGCTGTTTTCCCAGCACTGCTGTCAGTGCCCTGCAATGCCATGGTTGCTGCATCATTCCTCCATTGCATCACCAGCACAAGCACCCATGCTGCAGGGATTGCAGCCCATAATAATGCCAGAGACTGTGCTGACCCTCTGCCATCCTGGAACCTGCACCACAGTTTGTGTTTTGTGCAGATCTCAGATATACAGAAGTGCTGCAGCCAAAGGTTTTTCAGCAATACAGCAATACAAATGTATCTGCTCCAGTCCAAAAACACCCACTCAAAGGGAGATTAAAGATGTTACACCTAACAGCAAAAAATATCTTCTGTTTCTAGTGACAGCTCAATAAATGTTACTCAGAGAAGATGATCTAGGTTTTTCAGGGTGGTGGAGAGCTGTTCTAGACAATTATCACACCAAGAAAGTAAATGCACTTGCAATGCTTTGTATTCTATACAGAAACATGAAATCATTTAGATTGGAAAAGGCTTTCAAGATGATCCAGTCCAACCAAGAACATAACACTGCCAGGTTCCTCCACCACATCCCTAAGTGCCACATATCACACACTGAGGACAAATTAAAAGCTCTTCTATATGATTGGAAGCAGTGCTGAGTGTATTTGTGCACATAAACACCTACACTGGCAGTCTTTGCTTGGAGGGACCCTTTTTCAAGGTCCCTATAAGGGGCAGGTGGATTTTGGTAAATCAGAGAGGAGTTTGATACAACCACTGATCAGCACCACAGACAGGTTGCAGGTCCAAGAGGGTTGAATCCACTCACACATCCAGCTGAGGCACTGCACTATGGCTACCTTGCCCCAAAACCCCATCCTGGCAGCACTCAGCATAACATCCACCAGGAAATTCCAGCCTTCCCTCTTCCAGGAGTCTCCAGCTGCCAAATGGCACTGTGGATCTCAATTCAAGGTGAGAATTTCCACTGCATCTCTATCATTGGCATCCTACTAGAATTCCTTCAGGCTTTGTCCTTGGGGGGAAGCATGCATTATGCACAGCAAGAATTTCTCCATCCATCTTCCAGAATGCATTATCACTCTTGATAAGGGCTTTCCAAGCCATCAGTCTTGTTGGAAGGGAAGGTGAGCTGACCCATGAATGCTGCAGCTCTAAAGGCTCTTTGCTAGGAGCACCATCCAGGGGCACAAGGGGCAGGAAGGCTCAGGACAGACCCCTGGGTGACCTGCACTGTCCCTGCCCCTGTCCCTCAGGCCACCTCTCCCATGTCCATTACTGCTGAGGGCATTGAACCTGCAGGGAGCTGCAGAAGCAGGGGAATAGAGACCACATCTTTGTGGAGGTATCAGGAACACAATCAATAAATAGGAGATCTCTAAATGTCTCTCGGGGCTTCCTAAATCCAACACAGTAAGATTAAATTTAGCATATTTGTTTCCTTGGAATGGGTAGAAGGATAAGAGGGTGTTTAGGGGCCAGTAGAACAGACACAGAGAGAAAGCCACTGATCATTTTGCAGGGCATGCTCTAGAAGTGGGTACACATACACTAAAGCAAAATGCATTACCCTGTTTTACCTTCTGTACTGTAATAGCAAATTTCTTATTTCGCTAATGGAATGTGCAAATGTGGCAGGAAATCTGAACCCAGACTCACAGGGGCTATTTTTACAGCTTGTAGAATCAGAGAAAAATACCTCCCAGAGACACAAGGCAATGCAATCAGCCAGGGCCAGCAGTTGGCTGCTCCCTTAATGAGCAGGCATCTTATCCCTGTGTCCAAAAAGGCCACTCCAAGTACAGCTCTGCTCCCATTGTGTTCTAATCCCTCCCCCCATCAAATGGCAAAAATATTTATGCCTGCTGTATTACATTAAAAATTTATATTTCTGAAAATTAATGAGTTATGACATGACACCAGGCATGATAATTGAACCTCAGGGCCCAGCCCCGTTGAAGCTGTTTCAGAGCTGTCTTACTTTTGGGGGTTAGAATAACCTCCAGATGGCATTGGGAATGTTAAAAATAAAGAGACATCCAAGCCTATAGACTGACTTTCCACCAAGGGATACGTCTAATTATACATCTGCTTTGCTTTCCCCTGCAATGTATTGGAAGCAATTATTTTAAATAGATAAAGGATGTCAGTGAGGCTCAATTTGCCTCTCTGTCTATCAGCTGTGCAATATGAGCATGCACAGAGTAAAGTCTTAGTCATGGATGTGGATATGTCCTGAAATTGTATTCTGACATTTGTGGATCTCATTCAATGTGCTCCCTTTGTTGGTTTGTTTCTTGTAATTGCAGCATATGAAGATTTTCGAGATTTTCGATTCCACTCTTGGCATTTTATTTGAACTGATCCTGAGTTTAGTGCCAAGGCACGTATTGGAAATGACCTTCAAGCTTGAGAGAAAATAATTTCATTTCAGAATCTGTCAATAAGCAATAGGCAGAAGCCTTATACATTTAGTAGCATCCATCAAACATTTTCCCTTAAGAACTTGCTGACCTTCCTGGCAGAGGCCATTCAACAACACACCACTTCTATTCACCTCCTTTATCAAAGAGATGGGATTGCCACTAAGCCATTTCTGCACTCAGAAATTAGGTCAGCTATCAGCAGCAACAGATTACAGAGCTCAAATGATCTGTTCTCTCTGCCTGATGAAAGGGAGGTGTGACAGGGGCCTTTCAGTGCCTTACAGACAGGGCATCCTCAGCTCAGCTCTGCTCCTGCATTACATGACTATACTTTTTAAGGACAACAATTTAAAAACGAGGCTATTTAGCAGCCAACTGCAAATCCACCCTACAGTTGTTACATTCTGGTTTTGCTAACAGGAGGCTGGCTAGCAGCTGATCAGATAATTTGCAGTGAATATTCAGAGGAGTATCTCAGGCTTTACAGCTGTGAGAGCAGGATCAGATCCTGAACAGAGTTGGTCCCAGTGAATTACCCAAGCACATTTGACAGAGAATTCATTTTGCACATCACAGGAGAGGAGGAAGTTTTGAGTGACAGCCTCTTCAATAATAACGTTTTGATTGCACAGTAGAAAAACTACAAATTAAAATTTTTAGAAAGCAGGTGATAAATTAAGAAAAGTAAGTGTTCTCAGATGATTTAAAGCTCTAAAAACACATCCCGTGCATACATTAGTTTTAGCAGAATGAAATTACCATGTTTCCAAAATTAATTCAGTAGCAACAAGCTTAACAGAAGGTAAACAGTTGCAAGTGTGTCCCAGTAATTTATTTCATAGCACACATTCATTTTGTGCAAGAATCCCCTTTGCATTCTCACCAGCAGTCGGCTTTGAAATGTTTTAGATAGTTAGGGATGCTGCAGACACCCAGCTCACAGATCCTCATCACAGAAAGGTAACTTGCAGATGTCCATAAGCCCTGAGCAGATGGTGCACTGAAGAACTTTTGCATACTGAGGGGCTGCTCAGAGCTAAAAGGAATTTTTATGAGACCACCAAGAAGTTGCTGCAAGCACAGCTAATTTCTAATTATCAGGCCTCCAGCAGGAATAGGACAAGCCCTCTGTGTTGTGCTTCAGCACACTGGGGTACAGAAAAGACTTCAAATAAAGTATCAACAACACCAGAGCAGAATCAAACTGGTGTGGCTTTTCCTGAGCCCAATCCTCACTCCTGTCCTCCCCAAGTCTCTGCTGGAAAAGGATGGGTCTGTCCCCCAAAAACCCCTTGGGATTTATGGGCACTGAAAATGCATGGAACAACAACAACAACAAATCAACCTATTTTTTCCATTTAAAAACCATCAAAATTTTTGAGGAGGTAACGATAGCCGAAACAGATTTTCTCCAGATGTTGAAAATAATAGTTTCCCTTGCATGACAAAATAAGTTTGCTAATTTTCTAGTCTACTATTTTTTATGATTCTCAGCAGGGCTGCTAAGTGGAATTTGAGAAGCTACAACTGACAGGTGGCTGTAAGGAAAGCATTGCAAACTTGCAGATGCACCAAGGAAATTGAGAGTTTTACACAGGATGTATTTTGGGATGGAGATACTTGAATCTGGAGGCATAAACTTCTAGAAGAGCAAATGCATATTTTGTGAGCTTATAAAGATTCATTGCTATCATGTTTGTGCCATCCCACAGGCTTAAAGGATTTTTTAAGGTTATTCTGTTAAAGCAGACAGTGTGAAAAGTAAAAGCATACAATTACATAAAATACAAATAAGAGGTTACTTGTAGTTCTCTATCCTGTGTGTTGTCTTTGGCAAATAAACAGAGTATTCACAAATAATAGCCATTAAAATGCTCTTTTTCTTTTGTTGTTTCATTTTTTATACATAATGTTAGCCATAATGTTTCACTCAGTGTGAAAACAGGTATTTTCAAATGTTAATTGGTAATAAAGTTTTCAATAAAGCAGGAGGACCTATCAGAAAAATCTTCATTAAAATCTCATTAGTTTCTTACCAGTTTTAGCTTGGGAGATTTTTTTTTTTTGTGATTTTAACAGCAAAATAAGAAAAACAATAGGCTTTTTGCAAAAAAAGACAAGGTATTCATTTTAACCCTTAGTTAAAATAACATCAGCCTCCCTTGCATCCCCAGCCACTTCCACTCCAGGTCTGTACTCTCCTGCCTGCACCAAACCTCCTCTATGTGCTCCTGCTGAAAGCATCCACCTAAGCTGAATTTTTTAAAGAAAAAAAATGATGTCCTGATCCCCAGATTAAAAAAAAAAAAAGCCTTTTCAGTCTGTATCTCCATGAAACATTAAACTGGATGCACATACATTGACCTGGGTGCACATTAAGAGAACTAGAGCAAATCCAGCTGCAAAATAGTCGTGAGTGGGGACCAAACTTTCCCCTTTGGGGTTAATGTAACAACAGTAAAACCAACATACCTTCCTGGTTTGTCTATTTATTATTAACTGATTTTCCTATGGAAAAAAAAAAAGGACAAATTTTGTTATTTAAACATTCAATTATATTTACAAATAATAAAGCAAAATCCAAACGTGGTCTTTCTCTCTAGTCAGTTCAGAGCCTAATATCAAGTGCAGATATTCCCTGCAAAACTTTCAGATTTTTAACTAATTATGTTGTTAATCAAGAGCATGACTGCACTCTGATTGCACTCAGTTATCTCTCATCTCTTTCTTCTCATAGCAGTAGAAAAAAAATCCAGAACAAAAGGTTCACATCTCTCACAGCTGCTCTTTATGCACATCTAATTAATCTTGGGACTATTAAAATTCAATACAATGAGAAAGTGGCCAATACCATAATCAGATAAACGAGCTCACACAGTAGTGAAACAATCAAATCAAACAGGCTTCATCAAATATTCCTCAAAAGTGACAGAACAAATATGTTTCAATGCCTGTTCTCAAATTCCTCGATGATGTTCTGATAGCCTTGTCTGATCCTTCAGGGAGCAACTCTGGTGTCTCCTACTGCATGTGATGCATTATCTACCCTTTGAAACACAGAGAATTATCTCCAGTACCTTTGTGGATCAAATACTTCTTGAAATTCTAAAGCAAACTAGAAATGGCTGTTCCTGCTTGGAGACAACTCAGCATCTGCAGATCAAAGGAGCAAAACAAACACTTCCTCTCCCAAACCCAACAAGAAAATCTTTCCAGTAGCAAAGAGATTCACTACCTAGTTGCCACATGTTCCTTATCTCTCAGCAGCTTTAGATTTTACATTCAGAATTTTAATGGAGATTATTTGAAATAGGACATTATTTCTATCTTGATAATGGAGTTATGTTTAGAGCCTGACTCCACAGATTAATGAAATCCTCCTGAAATGCAACAATGAGAGAGTAACTGAGTAGGTTATTTTCGCCAGTTACTTTAGACAATTGGGGACAGCTTCTCTGAGAATAAATACCTGCTCCTCCCCAGGAGAACTGTCTCCTATAGGCCTTTCAATAGTCTAATTGCAGTGTTGAAGACAGGAAAAGAATATATCCACTGTCTTGAAGAGGCAGGCTGTGTGTTCCTATGGAATGATGGCTGGTTCAGAGGCTGCTGTTCTTCCTGTGACGTGTCTGGTGACATGAAAGGCTCTGTGGTTAATGCCATGTGAGCTCATGAACTGAAATTGTGTGAGATCCTCACGGGATGTTGGAATTAATTTATAAATAGTGGAGGGAAATGAGTCCACCCTTAACTGCCTCCTGTGCTTTATTTACCTCATCTGCTCCCTACCTCCACCAGCACCACCAGAGGCAGCTGGCTGGGCTTGCTCTGCTGCAAATCCTCCCACCAGAGCTGATGCTGTTTGTACAGACAGCCACCAATAAATTCATACCTCAAAAAAGCACCTCTGAAAACCCACAGAAGGAGACACAGCAAAACCACTTCTGGGTGACCATATTCAGACTAAATTCTGGTCAGCATCACATACATTGATTGACTTGATAATCCAAAAAGCCCTGGGAGAAAATCACCACCTGTGAGCAGGCACTGAGCAATGTGGTCCCAGAGCAACATTCCTTCTACCTGCCCAATGCTCTTCCCACCCAGATCAGGAATATTTTTTCCAGTCTTTCCAGCAGATGAGATTTAGATCCCACACTTGTGTAGGTGGCTACTTTTATCAACCCATTCAATAACAACTTGGGAGAATTTGTCAGCATGACTGAAAATACAAAAGTGCTCAAAATGAGTGTCCTTTCCAGTGTTTCATAATGCACCTGAGAGTTATCAGTAGAAATCTGAAAAGCACATTTTAATTAAAATTAAACTTAAGTATAAACTGAATTTTTTTTAAACTTAGATCTCATTACAACCCAGTGTTTCCCTCCAGGTGAAGAACTGGAGCTGTTTAAGGTTTCATCATGCAAATCCTTTTCTTGCTGGGAGGTTTTTACTGCTGTTAAGCACAGTAAAAAAGAGAGATGGCCCAGGCTGCTGCTCCTTTGAGCTTCACACTGGTTATACTGGGGGTGTAGGAACCCTTCATGCTATGAAGCCCAGTGCATGAGGAGATGGATAATTTCAATTGGCTTGAAAATCTCTGTGCCCTTTTCCCCCCACACTCCTTGCTGTTGGGAGTAGTGCTGGGACTGAGGGGACCACAGCTCTATCCTGGTTTCTGCTGCAGTGTCCCTGTGTGACCTTGCATATTCTCCACTCACATTCCATGCTGTAGTCCAGAGAAATTCACTCTCCTCTTCATATAACACAAACCCTCAATCCCAGCCTAAAGCAAACCAACAACAGCCTTGATTAGGAGGCAAAAGTACAGCAAAGCACCTACAGACAGCAGGACATGTAGCCCAGCACACTTTGCATTTCTCCTGCTTTCCCTGCCCTGGGCACCTTCAGCACCCCGATCCACTTCTTCCTCAGACGCCAGTGTAGCATCAAAATGGCAATTTCTTCCTCTACTGAACTGCTGTCAGTAGCCAGGCACACACAGCCCTTCCAAGAAGGGGAGGGTGACAGCATAATTGCAATTCTCAAGGGTGCTTCCAGCTTGTATATGTTTTAGCAGTGCTCATAAATTCCAGGGTTTGGCAAATTTGATCTGTCAATTCATATTAGTCCCAAGTTAAGAATATGCTACTTTTTACAGTTTGCTGTCTAAAAATCCTCTATTGAAAAATATTACCATCTTACCTCCAAATATCACTAATATTTAGAGCAGTTGAAAATTACAATCAAGAATCACAAAACTTTGGGAAAGGCAGAGCGTTTTCCCCTGCCCTCATGTCATTAGTGATTTAGGCAGTTTCCAGAAAAGCAAAGAACTGGAAAGTTTTTGCACGTGGTTATGATCACTTTGCATACCCTCAGCTCTGCTTCTTCAGCAGGAATTCAGCACCAGGAAATGACAGACTCTTTACCTGTTTTCCCTCTTTCCTTAAGCCGTATTCCCCATTGCTTCCCACTGAGCAAGGGCTTTGCTTTCTCACCCCATGGTCCAATTTCCTGAGTTCACACAGTGCTGTGTGAATAACAGCATCCCAAATTGCCTTTTTCTGGTTGTGTGCTCACACACACACTCCCCATAACAAGCAGTTGAGGTTGTGGCTGTCCTGACAGGGGGAGAGGAGGGACAAACTGCATAACTCAGACACAGCAGCCCACTGAGAAGCTGGGCTTCCACCAGCAAAGTCTTCTCCATGATTATGGATCCTCCTGAGGATGTGGAGAGACTTTTCTAACAGACCCCAGGGTTTGGGAACAGCCCTGCCACCCTGGCTGGTAAAGGCAACACTCACTAACTTCATACAGCACCTGTAAATGTGCCCTTTGCCTGGAAATGTGGAGGAGTCTGGAGTGACACAGTCAGCAGAGAGATGGAGGCAGAGGGTCAGCATTACCTCCTCTGCATTGGGGTTATTCTCCACTGAAAAAATGAGAATTTTGTCCCACGGGATTTCTGCCAAAGTCATGGACTGCAAAGGTGAGCCCAGAGGCAATGCAGGATCTTTGCTGTTCCTCCATCCCTCCAAAATCTTTACAGATGCCTGACTTCTCCCTGCATGGGCTGTAAGCACAAAACCACCTGCTAACTCAACCAGGGCTGGAGGTCCCCAGTCCCCAAACATCAGAGAAATGCAGGGCTGGACTCTGACCATCATGAAAGAAACTGGAGAAACCTCACTGTGCCTGCAGACTGAGCCCCCTGCCACTACAGCAAATAAACCCCACTGACTAACCCATTAATGCCTCACATTGTGCATTTCCTAGCATTTTCCCTTTAACTACAAAGCTAAATTAATATTAAAAAGAAAAGGGGACCAGATATTCCACCTTGGTTGCCAGGGAACCTTCAAACACAGAGGTTCCTTTCAGCAGGGAGCAGCCTGGCTGCCATCCTGGGGGCAGCAGGGCTGATCTGTGGTGAGGAGCTGGGGTTTCACTGCATGATGGAGTAGCACAGAGTATTTCTCACAAAATCATGAGTGTTGATTTGGAATGTTTGATGTGGTGTTTTGGTAGTGGGGGAGGACCACAGAAGTGGCTTCTGTGAGGAGCTGCTGGAAGCTTCCACCATGTCTGACAGAGCCAATCCCTGGTGGCTCTGGAGATGGACACGCTGCTGGCCCAGTTAGAGAGGTTGGTAACCCCTCTGTGATGACCTATTTAAGAAGAAAATCCAACCAGCACACATGCTTTTTTTTCCCAAGGGTGATGAGGCACCCCGGGAACAGGAATGGGCTGAGGGTGGGGGGAAAGTGTTTTAAAGACTTATTTATCTCATTGTCCTCCTGACTCTTTTAATAATAAATTTACCCTATATCTTTAAATTTGAACTTGTTTTGCCCTTACAGTGTTTTCTCCCAGTCCTTATCTCAACGCATGAACCCTTGTTTAATTTTTTCCCCTCTCTTCTGTAGCGGGAGAAGGTGAGCAAACAGTTTTCAGGGGATCCTGGTTCCAGTGTCAAACTACAGCATCATGGGAGACCAACATCACAAATACTTGGTTCCTTCAGCATTTTAATGGCACCTTTAAGCATTTCACTTCTCCATGGAGAGTTACACAGCACCCACAGCGCCTTTGCTGAGATTGCAACACTTGTGCCCTCCCCTGCAGTCCTGGAACCCTCTGCAAAACCCAAATGCACCAACCCAGACTGTCAGAAAGACAACATGTCCCACATGCACCCTCCTCCTCCTCCTCACAGGCCTCTTTCAGCCTCCTCCAGAGCCAGCAACAGGGCTTGGAGACAGCAGCCATTCCCAGCAGCTGATTGTTCTGAGAGCAGCAAAGGAGACTGCAGCAGTTCCTGCACTGGAGAAAATCACTGAGGGAGAAACTTGTTTAGTAGATCTGCATAAGCAGTGTCACCCTGGAGCCTCCCAAAACTGTTTCTGTAGGAAGCAACACTCCTGGTCCTTGGAAGCACCAGAACAGATCTCAGCATCTGAATTTTCTTGTTCCGGTGTTGTTTCTTTCTGAAAATAGGATTTCCAAGTAGCTTAAGCTCCCAGCAACAGCCTAGGGAGTTGAGTTTATTCATGTATATACGCATATAATTGGTTCTGCAGAATCACATGGTAATTCAAAGTGACACAGTTGAGGTGAAATCATAATATATTGATTTAAGGCATCTGCAGCCCCCTGCTGAGGCAGCAGGCATCCACACAAGATACACAGCCAGTATCCCTGACAGCAATGTAAAATGCCCTGCACTCTGCTCCCTCATGGAGAAGTGGCACAGCTCTGGCTCCCCAGCACACCCTCAGTTCCAGGATCAGCCCCAGCCCTGCAGACAAGCAGCATCACCACTTACAAACATCAAGGAAAAGGTCAAAGTCACCTGGGCAGGGAGCAGAGAGCCAGCCTGCTGCAGAGCCAGCATCTGCCTCTGTGTTTCTGCCTCTGCTCCAGACCCCGAGGGAGATCTGTGCTTTCTGACAGCACACTCCGAGATGGGATGTCAAGGAATCCATATTAATCCTAATTATCCACTCTCTCTAGCACATAACCAAAATCCAAAAGGAGGAGAGACTTCTAGTCTTTCGCCCCTGCTTTCTCTCCAGCTAGGCAACACTCACTAACTCCATCCAGCAATTGCATCTCATTTGTTTAATAATGATAGAGAATATTTGTGGGTGGTAACAACATACAGTGCTTTGATGTATATTTGATACAAAATTAATGTATGCTCAAAGAGAGAAGGGAGCAAATCAGCCAAAGGAGAGTTCTGGGAGCAAATACAGTTTGTGGTATCTTCCAATGTCCAGCTCCATATACATTAACTCCTAACTCCCAGAGAACCCCCTGGTAAATCAGTGCCAGGCAGTGGGAAGTGCAGTGATGCTCACCCAGCTGCACTGGCAAAGCCCATTCCATTTCTGAGCTGGCAATGCCATGGTGCTCACCCAGGAGAGATGATGCTCTGACAAAGCTGTTTCCTCATTGCAATGGCCTAAAGAGGACAGCTTGGCTGACCAGAGAGTTGACAATTCAGTTGCTTGGGCAAGGAGACTGCAGCTGCTCAGAGTTTTAAAGAATTATATTTTAAAGAGAAGAAGCAAAAAATACTATTTTTCACCTGAGTTTCCAGAAGTTTGGATAATGTTTCCTTTTGGGAAAGCAATATAATCTGAATGGATGCACAAGCCATGAAAGCAAGACACTCATGAAGCCCAGGTCCTGCAGGAGCTCTTCTGCAGGCTGGGGTGGAGAAGCTCAGACCACAATGCCCTGTCCCCACCCAGCCTGGCTGTGAGCAGCACACCCAGCACAGCCTCCTTCCCATGCCTTTGGCACAGGGACCATTTGTCATTCCTGATGCTTTGTAGGTCACGCTAGAAGGACATCTAGAGCCACTGTACAGCACACAAATATCTGCTTAATTCATAGAACCACAAAATGAATGAGGTGAGAAGGTCCCTCACAACCCTTCAGTTCGTATCTTCAGATGAGCCTTGCTCCTCTTTCCTTATGCCCCACACTTCAGGCAGGTAAAGGTGGAAATTAATTTCTGCTCCATCTCTTTATCTCCAGGCTGAACCATCCACATGCATCCCACACTCCAACCCTGCCAGCTCCTGATATGTGTTTCAATTAAAACCAAAAAAAAAGCAAAACCACAGTCTGCAACAAAATTTACTAAACCTAAACAACTTCTCCCACCAACAACCCCAAACCCAACCTTTTAGGAAAATAAGAATAAAAAATGCCAGCAAATTATCACATCTCTGACTTATACAATGAAAATTTCAACTTCTAAATTGTATTTCATGCTCTTGGCCTTTGACTGCATTTATATGCTTGGCTATAACTTAGGAAAAAACCCTTTAAGGATGAACAAGCCAAAGCAAAATTTCAACACTTAGTCTGATTCAGATTTCCAGCACTTAGAGAAATTGCAAATTTTGCCATGCTAATCCTGCTCATTCATATTAATGCATGGGAGATCAGTATTAGTACCATCAAAATGCATACTCAGTGTTGTGAGCTTATTTATTTAAAATAGGGTTTCTCATCAGAATGCAACATTGAGAGAACATTAATACTGTGAAGGCAGCAAGGCTTGCTAAATTGCTTTGAGGACTTAAAACAACATTATACAGAATACCTCAGAAGTTAATCAAGTACTTTGTGGGAATTATAGAGCAGGGAATTAGAAGTCGTACTGGACACAAGGTACAAGTGATAATCTTTGAGTGATTTGGTACAGTAGAACTAATCCCAGAAGGGACAAAATTATGTCCACAATGCTCAGTGAGAAAGCACAAATGTCACAAGATCTGTCAGAGTGAAGCCTGAAGTTTCTTAATGTCAGTTTGCCTGAAGAAAGGGAACAAAGCCAGTTAGCTCATGACATGCTTCAAAGTCTTTCATGAAAGATGACTTACAAGAATTCATTTAAAGATACATCTAAATTCATTTCTGCAAAGAAAAAATGTATTTTTTGAAAACTGATGCCAGTATTTTGGCTCAGAGGAGATGTGGGAGATAAGGGCAAACTGAATCTTTCCGTACACAATAGCTCAGATGAGCAAAGCAGCCTGGCAGCCTCGTGCAGTGGAAATGGATATTGCTCTTGTTCTTGTGGATTACATGCTGCTCAAAAACCAATACTAAGAAGCTAAGAGATATGAGAACAGTTTGATGGCTACCACCATTTCACCCGTCCAGAAAGGATTTTAAATCTTGCAAAGTTGATTACATTCTTTACATTTTTTGCTGCTAGAGTGACAGTTATTTCTGTTCCCACTGCTCGTGGAGACATCTCCCACATAAAGCCAAAGCTGGCTGCTTGGAAATGGGAGCTGTGAAATGCTGACTGCCAGGAAGGGCAGCCAAGACAGACACAGTTCAGAGAGTATTAGTGGGAATCACACAGGCTCTTTTTATGTCTGACATCTCAGCTGATTTAGCTGTAATTTTCAGAACCATCCTAGAAGATATACATTTCTTAAATAAGGATGTTTCTGTATTTTTTGTCATTAATAAACCTAGTCTTTTGAAGCTCTGAGGAGCTCAGCTTCTCTCTGAATGAAGCTTTGCACTCATTATTCCAGCTCGTTGCTGCAATGTTCTTGGGTAACGAAGCACAGCACATAATATGGCTGATCATTTAGCTCCAGAGGACACAAAGGCAGAAATTGCACTCCTGTTAGAAGATATTTTTATGAGCCATTCTAAAGAATGGATTTTTTTTTTCCACAGAGTTCAATTTACTTTCCCTCAGGAATCTACACAAGCTCCAAATCTAGACAATCATGAGAAAAAAAGCTACTGAATTCAATGAGCCAAGGAGTTTGGGGGTTTTTTTAAATTCTCCCCCTTCTGCAGGACAGGTGGTTCTTTGTCCTCCACCTGGAGCTCATTCAGCTGGGCTGCATAGGCAGTCACAGCAAGGCTTCCTCTCCTTGCTCCAGAAAGAGGGACATGGTCCCTGCCTAAATCAAGCTCATGCTTCATTAAAGTCTGGTTACAGCAGCCCTGCACAGGCCAAGCCAAGAGAGATGCAGAGAGGGTGGAAACCAAGAGTTCCCTGGAGGAGCCCAAAGCAGGCAGGAGCCAGCAGTCAGCAGAAAGACCCCCAGTGCTTTCACTGGACTCCAGTTTGATCTCCAGCTATTCCAATTTGCAGAAGTCTCCCTCTGTGAGGCAAGGTGGGAGGGAGGGAGGGAGGAGAGCCTGGTCACAGTTCCCAACAGGAGAGCAGCTCTGCCAAGCCATGCACAGGTACCCAGGAGCATGCTGTGGGCAGAAGGATGGATTTGGGGCACTCTCTGGAATGGCTCAAACTGCTCCAGAGCAATGCTGCAAAGCCAGGGCGCAGGAACAGCAGTGGAGAGATGAGTGTCACAACCTACCTTGTGTCTGGAAAAGCACTTGATATACATAAAAACTTTGCAAAATACAACAGAATGTTGTGCACAATTGTGATCTACAACAGGGCAATATCTTTGTCCTCAGTTGCCCTTTGTGAAATTGCACAGCTCCTTTCATAACAGTAGTGAGGGAGCTCAAATTCCACCTCCCGTCTCCTGCCAAAATAGCAAAGCTGAGCCCAGGTGCTCAAATCCAGGCTGCCCCACAGTGGGGTTCAGCCTCTCTGTCCAGGGACAGTCAGCTCCACAGAAAACCTCCCCAGGGGTGTCACCATCTGAGCCCTCCCTCCCTTCTGGCTACACTAAATCTGTTTGGGAGCAGGGAGATGGGACAGGCAGCTGTTCTGCATTGCCACAGCAAATCCCACATGGGGAATCAGCCACAGGGCCAAGGCTCACCAGGGGGATGGGGGAGCTCCAGGGACCCAGGGAGCTGTGCCAGCAGGCACACAGCATCACCTGTGGTCCCCTGCATCACCACACAACACTCCCTGCCAGAAGGCAGGAGGGGAAATGCCCAGGGAAAGGCTTGTTTAGCAAACTTCTATTTATGTACCATGTCTCTCTAAATAAGGAGCTCCTTGCCTTTGACTCTGTAGACATTCCCATGCCACCTTATGCCTAGGAAATGCTGTCTCTACCACATTCACTCAGGTTTTCAGTTGCTGAGAATTTTAAGCCAGGTTGCAAAAATCTCAGAACAGCTTTCCACAGCACAGGAAAGCTGTTGTGTTGGGTTTTATTTAGCTGCAAGCATTCAAAAGCAAATGCTATGATTTATAAATCCGGGGAAAAGAGGTGAAAAAGAGCTGTAAAAATAAATCTGACTACTATCCTATGGCTGTTTAGCTCCAAGAGGAACAGTGTAGTTTTCTGTGTGCAGCCTGAGCCATTCTGCACACCATCATTTCATGCCAAATGACAAGGAAATGTTTGACCAAAACAACCCCTAAAAACTAAAGAGTGGTTTCAGAGCCATTACTATCACTCAGAACAGAATGATTGCTAACCCTGACACGTGTTCATAAACACAACCTTTGTGAAGCCACTGGAGAAGGGACTGAAACAGCAGATCATTAGGAGACTAATTATGGCCAACTCAGAGACATTTTTATGACCTAGTTAACATTTGATGGCCAATATCAGCAGATGCAGCCGCCTGTGTCAGAGAACCTCAGTGGTGCCCATCTCTGTGCTCTGCTGAGCTCTGCTGATCCTGTCCCTGCTAAAAACACAGCCCTGAGCCAAAGAGAGAAACTCTGCTGCTCTTCAGAGGTGGGTTTTTTTTTTTAATAAAGAGAGCAGTTGAAAGACACAGACAGAAGAGCTCCAGGGATGATAAAAAAGATCATGAAACTGCCATCTTCTAAAATTAACCACACACCCTATGAGTTCTCCCACTTCTTGTGGGAGTAGTGGGGCTTTTTGGAGTGGATTTTTTTTCATTTATTCTATTTAATCTTTTTTGTTAGTTTTGCATGACTTCATAAATCTAAACAGCCTTTACTGAACAGAAATGCCAAGGCTGTCTTCTAACCAGAGGGCATTTAACTCTGCAGTAACACAAAGGGGGTTTTTTTGAGTCTGTAATTAACAGAAGTGATATTGCACCAAATAGATTTTTGTGGTGATCCAGAACAAAAGGGTCATGATAAAAAATAAAACAAAAAAGCCTTTATAATTAAATACCAAACTACTGATGTAGCGTTGAACAATAAGTGATAGAGAGAGCAAAGGCAGCCTGTGGCTGCAGGAACTTTCAGTGAAACACTGACACTCTCATAGGAAAATGTTCAAAATTTATACTCTCAATAGCATGGCAGCATTATCACAGGAGCAGCTGTGGCTTTGCCTTACCTTTAATGATCTCAGGTATAAAAGTAATAATGATGGACTAGTTAATTGCAGCTTTCCTATTCAGTAGTATAAAAGACCCTACTCTGCTTTAATTTTAATGTCAAAGGGGGGAGATAGAGAATGAAAAGACACCTAGGTAAGGAGCATACAATTTTGCTAAATATAATCCATGGTTTCACCAGCCCCCAACTGGCACACATATAAAAGAGGATATTTCATGCAAATGGGAAGCCCATTTCCTTCCAGCAGTCGATACCCAGCTCGTTCAGCAGGGCCATTTCCTGCCCTTCCACATGCCAGTGTGGGAGTTCTGCATTTCATCTCCTCCCACACAGGCTCCAGCCCCCAGTCTGCTCCCTTTGGTGCCAAAAGGGTTTTTGTTCTGAGCTGTGCAGGCTCCTCTGTGCAGGTGCTGTGTGTGCAGTTGCAGACCGACCTGAGCACGAGTTCAGGAGATGTGGGAGATCAAGCAGAATCTCTCCAGCAGTGATCTCAGTTTTGCCTACCCCATCTTCATCACAGAGGAGTCTCAGCAAAAGGCTCACAGCGTTTCCCCAAAATTTCTTCTGTGTGTAGATATTGATGAGGGCAAGGTAACAGCAGCAGGGAGCACAGCTCAGCCCAAACCAATGCAAAAATGAGCCTCCCTTTTGCTTTCAGAGTAGTCTACCCATCTCTCTTTGCTGTGTGTTTCAGCTGAGCTAACCCAGCACAGTTTTCAGATTGTGCCTACACTGTAATTGTTCAAGGCTCCATTATCTGGGGATATGGGATATGCTGCCCTCAGCCCCCTAAGAGCTTACAAAAACATTAATGCCAAATGTTTTATTTGCCTTTGCTTCATTTGGCTTTCACCTTTCAGCCTTGCTCCAACGAGCTGAAGGCAGAAGGGAGCAGCCCTGAATTTCCTCTGGGCCCAGCAGCACAGGAGCTTGCTCAGTGCAGAGCTGCAAACACAGGGTGACCCTGCTGCTGTCCAGCGCAGCCCCAGAGGGGCTCAGCCACGGCTGATCCCAGCTCTGCTCACACCCCAGAGCCCGTGGGGATCCCTGTGCCTGCTCAGCCTGGCAGGGAGGGAGCAGCCCTGAGCCCCTGGTTCCTTGGCTGGGGTGAAGGAGCTCGTTCCAAGAAGGAATTGGGATGGTCACAATCTGTGCTGTCCCAGGGGAGCATGCAGTGCTCTTTCCAGCTGAATGCAGATTCTTCATGGCTCAAAAACCATGAAGAATTATGGCATGAAATACCCTGGGAAAAATTCTGCATCCTATTTACACCTGCCACCATTAGCTGAAAATTATTTTCCATAGGTGAGAACATTGAAGTTTCATTTTCTGTCAAAAATATCAGCAACACTGCTAAACTCCTACAGATGAGCATTTTGCCAAACTCTGCAAAAAGGAAAGTACTTTTTGAGAGGTGAGGATGCTCTGGGAAAGGCAGGAATGCTGGCAGGTTACTGCTCAATGTCAAACCCCCTGCTGCTTATAAGGGGCAATTAACTAATTGCTTTCTAACTAATTGGTAATAGTCATTAGTATTAGTAAGTACTAATAGTTACTAATTACATGCTAACTTATATGCCTTATGAACTTCTAATAAGAAATAAATAATAATCATCTCTTCAGAATCTTTTTTGAAAGTCTGAGTTTTATCCTTAGCTTTGAACACTTTTAAATCTTTAGCACAGCTCATAGCAAGAGCTTCAGAAAGGGGAGCACAGTCCATGGGTAGCTGTGCCTTTCAAAGGAGAAGGGGAATTCTAAACAGCAGAAAAACATAAAATAGAGCATTCAGGAGCATCTTAAAATAGACGGACAAGGACACCCTGGATGGCAAGTCAGGTACAAAACAAGCCAGCCTTCTGCAGACAATGTGCTCTGTGTCTCCCACTCTCACGTTATCAAAAACACAATAAAATTAACATTTTGCAAAATCATCTTTGCAATGAAGCCTCTAGAATTGGGTCTTCTCCCTTGACCTTGGTGGTGCTGTCAGGCAGGATGGCCAGCAGCAGCAGAAGAGGAGGGGTAGGAAGAGAGAAGCACCACATCCCACCTTACTCCAAGCAGAAACATCCTTCTTTAGAGGAGTCAATAGATGTTGCTCATTATGGGTTCGCATCCCATTCTGCAGTTGGCCAGCTCCTCTCCCTAGCTCTCAGAAATGTCTGTATTTCTCATTTTGTTGCAGCACAGGACAGAACTAAAGCCCCAGCTGTGCCCATAAAGCAGAGCCAGTTCATGTTGACTCAGCTCCATGCACAGCTCCACTCATGCCTCCCTGCACCACGAGGAGAGCGATGGCACAGAGAAATCATAACCAACTCCTAGGCAGTCTCCCCCAAATGGGCTTTGCAATGAGAGCAGAGTAGCTTGGAAGAAATCATAGTGCAGCAAGATTTTCGTACGTTTTCCTAAACACCCAGTGGCCTTTATCAGCACAAGGCTGGGGAACAGACTGGCAGGGGGTGTATGGAGTGAGCACATTCACTTGGCTTCACGTGCTGTCTGTGCAACAGTGATTTTTAACAATTCAGAGCTGCCCACTCTCCTGTCATATGAAAGTTCAGCTGTTTTCCCCATCTCAGGATGAATCACAGGGTGATGAATTTGCCTGCTAGCTAAGGGCACAATCCAGCACTGGGCTGGCTGGCCCCTGGCTCTGCCCTAAACCCCACCAGCTTTGTTAAGACCCTCTGAACTGAGTCAACATGCAGGGCTGGGCTTTTGTGCTGGCTCCCACAAAGCATACTTATTTCCTTTTGAAATTCTCCAGCTGTGCATTAGAGAAAGATTAACCTGTGTTTACTGGGTGGAGGAAATGAGACAGACAATGGATGTCTCTGCCTGATGCCAAGAGATCTCAGGTGGCCTGTACCAACAGAGGCTGAAAATCCACAGCCAGACAAAATGTCATCTGTATTACTCAGCCTCTGACTCTGGGAGCATTTAGCATGTAAATGTGCTACAGTCAGAGCAAAGGCTTTCCTGATCGATCCAGCTTCACACAGAATTAAAGGAGCAAAGAATTAAAAAGTGGTAAATTCCCAGTCTGTAATTCTGGGCAGTTCCCAGAAGCAGCAGAAGGGAAGGGACCTGTCAGAGCAGACTGGTGATGTGGCAGATCACCTTCATGTGGTTCTGAAACTGCTCTGTGGTTTTGGATGCAGACCTGGTTCACGGGCATCACACATGCTCTTGGTTCCTGCACAGCCAGAACATGACTTGCAGGGGTGGAATCCCTGCTGATCCATAACAAAGGAGCAAACCTGTTGAAATCCCATGGAATCAGCAATCACAGTATTGGGAATCAGGACACACACTGCCAACAACCTTCTCATTCCTGTGAAGGAACTGAGCTAGTTTCTCCTAGCTGAGTCTGCCTTTCTCTTGCAAATGCATCATGAACTTTCCTGTCATTTCCTCATAAAATTGTTCAGTCAAGAGTTCCATACAGCTGGCTTGAGTGCATCCTTCCTATCACATTTATATATGCAAATGGATGGCATTACTGATGCAAGCAAGGGGATAAAAGGTCACTGAAGCAAGTTTAATTAAAGAGAAAGTCTGAAGTTGAGCAAGACTTAGCTAAACTGAGACATATTGATTAGCTGAGCTAACACTTTTAATTATTACAAGACAACCACAAGTTTGCTTTGATATTGAACAGAGACCATCCTTCAGATCACACTATCCCATCTCTCTGACATTTCCAATCACTTGGGAGATTGCTTAGGCTAAAACCAACAAAAGACAACTGCAAGTGAGCAGAGGTCACCAGCCCAGTGTGGGCAGAGCTCCTATTCTAGATGGAATTCAAACAGATGCTCCTGCAGAGCCCCCTTCTGTGGGGTAAATAAGTCAGAGCCATCTGAGTGAAAACTGGCCCCTTGGAGCAAGACAGCAATAGCAGAATGGCTTAATTCCTGTAATTATACAGCTAACACATATTAAAAATATTTTTTAAATGACATCTTCAAATATCACCCTAGAATTTTAAATAAATTTTAAAAAGGGAGACAAAGGGGGGTATACACTTATCCTAGATTCAAAAATGGTATAGAGAAGGGAAAGAAAATATAGTGGGATTTTGTTTTTTCTTTTAACCTTTGTACAAACCAGGGTTTGGGCAGTCAGCAGCACCATTCCTGAACAGAGAATTCATCCACAAGGCCCTTCTGCCACTAGCAGTTTCTCAAGCAAAGGATATTTCTCCCATCACTTGCACCATGAGACAATCCTGAATGAAAGTTAATATTTTTGGGTAAAGTTTTAAAATTATCTTATCACAGAAGAACAGGTCAGTTTCACCAAAGCTCACAATAATTTTCTTTACTAAATCTCCCTCATTTTCAAAGCACTTTTTCCCCCAAATGAAGAGACACTGCCTGCACCTTTTCTCCACATCACACTTGTGACACTGCAGACATGCAGTGATAAAGGAGCACCAAGGGGAAAGGGGAAAGGACTCTGAGAAAGTTTGATCATCTGAGAGGATATATCCAACTGAGAGTTGATGCTGGTGAGAGAAGAGAGGCAGAGAAATGAGTCCAACCTCTGCACCACAGATGCAATTTAATCAAAAGGAAACTGCTTCCCATAAGTTTTGTCAATGTCCTGAACAACCTGGTAAACAATGAGACTCAGAGCATAAATACAAGAACGGGTGAGACTTTTAGTCATGGCAAACTCCAGCACAAGAGCAAAAATATTCAGGGCAAATGCTGCCTAAGCAGAACAGGAGAGATAGCATCAGATGTGAAGAGCTAATTGAAATTATCCCAGTGTAGCTGAAATAATTAAGTTGAAGCCTAGTTCTAATAGGAGCTAATTCTCCTCTGGGGGAGGCTGCCCTCCAGTGCCAGCTGGGCCGTGTCCCCCTGACCCTGCCAGCCCCCACTGCCACCCAAACCCACCCATCTCACCCACCCTGCATTGCCACAGACAAGCACTGCCTTCCCAAGCCTCAGCCCTGCTCACCTCTGGAATCTCAGGGCTCTGGAGTTCAGGGCACAAAGCTGGAGAGAAGGGGAACAGCAGCAGAGGCTGCTCCTCACCATCCCCATGGATGCCAGAAGGTGGCAAAGACCTTCAGGCATCCACATCTGCTTTTGGGGCTGGGGAGTTCAGCTGCTGCCTCTAGAAAAGGTCCTCCTACCTAAAGCAAGGGTACTTCAGTAAGGGCAAACCCAGCAGGACCTCTGTTAACTGGTGATTATTAACAAATAACATTACAAGGAGCTGGGTCCCTCCACCCCCCGAGGGAAGAGGCTCCTGTTACATCCCTCTCTTTTCACCCTTGTTTCTCACCTGCCATTTCACCCCCAGCCCCTGGCAATAACAAAGCCATCATTTCTCTCCACACCTGAGGCTCATATTAATTCCCCACAGCTCTTCCCTCGGTCCCTCAGCTCCTGCTTGTGTTTTCCCAGTAATCTGCTGGAGCCAGAGGGACAAAGGCACCTGGTGCTCATCTCCACGGGGCTGCTCCATCCTGCCCTGTGGTCAGCGTTGGGTCTTGGCTTGCAGAAGCCCAGAATTGAATGGCCTGCAGGTTGCATGATGAGGAGCGATTGCACTTCAATCAGCAGCCAGCCCTGTGAAGATCAGCAGCTTTGATTTTGCTTGGTAGGAGAAAGGGAGGTTAGAAATATTCTAGCCTTGATCCCAGCTGGTCAGGTAAATTTTCAAAAGATGAAATAGAGCAAAGATTGTGTTAGGAAGCAGACTTTTGTGGTTTTTCCCCCAGACTGAACAGAGTGCTCAGTAATATTGTAAATAATATCTTGAAGGCACCTGAACTGCAGTTCACAATCATAACCCAAATGATGCTCTGAGCTGGTACAGAGGACAAGGACCCCACCAGACAAGGAGTTTTTGCAATGAGAAATTGCACTTTAAGGGACATCATTATAGTCACTGCACGACGATGAGAGGCTGGATCCATATTTAGTTACATCCCTGAAAAACAGCTCACAAAGTGCTTCCAGAGACGAAGAGAGGCTACAATCATGTCCTCAGCATGAGAGAGAAGAGCTGCTCTGCACAGGGCAGTGAGGGAGCAGCCCTGGACAGAATTCCAGCCTCATCTCCTCTGAAACCCTTGTGTGCTGCTGCACACTCTCCATGAAATGGCAATTCAAATGCAGGCTGAGTCCTTGTTGGCTTCCCCTGGCTAAGTCAAGAGAGCTAAAACCCATTCACAAGTACTCTTACAGTTCAGTCACTGCTGTTTGTACAGCAGAGCCAGGAATAAAACATCTCAGAGTCAGGAATTCAAGGAGCCTCCAATCCCCCATGGTGGCAATCAGGCTGATCTCAAGCTCATCTTTTTCTAACTGAAAGTTAAATTTAAAAAGTTTACAACTAATCTGTCCTCTCTCTTCAAAGCAACACATTTAGAAATAAAAAATTCTTTCCTGCATGTGACTTCAGCTTTTTACCTCCATAACTACAAGGCAGAGCCGAGCTTTCTGCAAGGCTGAACTTCCCCTGATTTCCAGGCACCCAGGCTGCTCTCTCCTAGGAAAAGCTTGCTGTGCCGTTCTGTTTGCTAAAATCCAGGCAGTAAGGGCATCCCTACATAAGACATTACAGCAGAACATTTCTGGTATTCAGTTATTGCAGAGAAATAGATCTTCAGTCTCAATGTGAGCTGTACGGTTGCAGGAGAGCAAACAGCTGCTGAAATTAATTATATCCACACGCTTTGCTTCTAGGTTTTGGGCTTTCCACAAATAAAACATCTTCTGCTAAAAATTTTTAGTCACTTGAACTTGCATCTTTTCATTTTATGTATAATTTTTCTTATTGTGACTGTGTCCTGAGTTTTTCTGACTAGGGATTCTTTCCACCACACCATGCTCCATGTCAAATCCTGCTTTGAAGACATGATACACCAAATGTCATAGTACCACACAGGATATCTGTCTAATAGACTTTCACTCCTTTCATCTTCTTTCACATCAAAACACAAAGTATTTCCAAGCACTTTAGAAAGCCAGCATGGTCTCTGCAGCACACCAAGATCAATCTACAATTTTAATGTAGTTTTGTCAAAAAATATTAATGCACTTAATGGCAACATAATGAGGCAAGGCTTAACCCAGCTGCATGAAAATTAAAGCAGATGAATATTATTTCACAGGATCTAGTCCTTCAGCAAAGCAGTAACTTGCCTGTCTGCATGCCAAATTTGAAGCTGTGGTTCTCTCTGATGTGAAATTCTACTTTCTGATAAAAAAATCCACATCTGACATGAAGAATTTGAGCCAACTTGATTTGCACTGATAATCTGTGGTTTTCAAGAAGTTGCTATGTGGACCATCTATTAGAATCATCAGAAAATCCTGGGATGGGAATAAAGGACATAAAAGCCTCTCTGGACTATGTTTTCAGGTGAAGAGTGCTGTACAGAGGCAATGCCCCTGCATTTCATTCTTTGCCATTTTCAAAGGTGAGATAAATCCTTCCCACACTGTGCTTGTGTTACTTCACATCACCTCACTTCCATTCCCTTCCCTTTTATTTCTGCCTTTGTATGTTTTGGAGGCTTCACAAGTCCTTGATATCCATACCCTGCAGCCTTCCCCACTTTATCCCACGTGAGTTCCCCAGAAAGAAAGGTGGGGTGGTCTTTGCTGTCTTTGCTCTCCTGGGGAGACTCTCTCCATGTCCAGCACACAGTGAATGAAAAGCCCAAGTGATGCTGTAAGCCAGGCAAATGCTCTGAGACTCCTGGCTCTGTTTGTTTTCCCACTGCTTCATTTAATTCATGAAATCTGCAGGATTTCACAACAGTCCTTTCAAGCACAATAATGCTCCAGATAGAAGGGCAAACACAAACAATCAGAGGGAATTTTGTGCACCAGAGAAAAGAAACAGCAATAACAAAGCAACGCCCTGAAAAAAAGGACAAATTATAAGCAGCTGAAAAAGCAGGAAAGAAAGTGAAAAATGCTGGTGATGGAAGTGAGAGTGCAGCAGAGCAAACCCCTGGCAGCTGGGGGATGCCACAAGGCAGGGAGGGCAGCACACAGGAGCTGGCTGCTCTGTGCTCTGCAGGTTCTGCCCTGGCTGTGAACAAGCCTCTTCTTGCCAGAACAGTAAAACTGGCCCAAGAATCCACCCCTGATGGTGAGTCTGCCCAGCTCCTCCAGGAGGGCACAGGCAGTTCTGCTCTGTCTGCCACAGCCACTCTGCAAAGGGACCAGAGCCCTCTAGTGCCTCCAGCCATCACTTCAGACAGACTTCCCTGGCTCTCCAGCCAGCCATGAGAATGTCATTTATAAATAACCCATCAATTATCCATTTGCTAAAATGGCAGAGTCAGTCAGACACCTCCTGGGCTGTTTGGGTCACTGAAACATTTCCAAGTGGATGGGTGCAGCCATGGATAGTTCTTCACATTTCCCATCTTTGTGCCTGTGGGAGTTGGAGCCCCATTCTAGAACTGGTTTTATTCTCTTCTGTTTGCTTTTCATATTTAATTTCAGATTCAGGACAAATTTAGCTTAAGTCCTTATGTGCACTAAATGCATTTTTTCTGCTGCTAAATTATTAGTTGTCTTTCATCCCATGCTGCCTGGTAAACCCAGAGTGAGCTACTTGCAGTTCTCCATCCTGAATCCAAGAGCATTTTATTGATAGTTCTACACCCAAATGTGTTCAGCAAAGCACAGAGACAGTGTCATTGTCTGGGACAATGCCCTTGATCCAGGTCTGCTGCCAGCTGCTGCATGGGCTGCTCTTTGGAAAAATCTGATTTAATGAATGGAAGGCAGTCTCCCACAGGAGCCACAGTGCCACCAGCCAGCCCCACCTGCCACCTCCCCCTGAGCATTACCCACATCAGGTACCAGCAGGATGGGCACCTGGTCTTTTTCTTATGGAAAACTGGCAATAAACTGACCAGGACATGAACTTTCAGCTGGATTAACTCTTAGCTATTTCACATTTCCAAGATTGTTCCTTTCCTTGCAAAAGCAAGAAGCAGGCTACAAATTCACCTCCTCATGCCCCTGCTGACTTCCTTGCTTAAGCAACTCTGGAGGTGGGTTGAACTTCTGTGCTGTTCATTCTTGGTTCCTTTTGTTCTTATTAGGAAGCTATTCTTTGAAATTTCTTATTTTAAAAACAACAAAAAGCTGAAGTTGTGTAAGACTGGGAAAACTTTCATCTGTTCAAGACAGAACAAAATGGAAGCTCTGTCCAAGTCAAAACAATAACTCTTAGGTTTGTATTTTAGGAGCTGATGAGAGACCCCACACTTTCTCATCACCTCAAAACTGAGATTTAAAATCTGAAAGTGCTGCCTCTAAAATGGTTGCATTATTAACTTCTGCACTATGACTATTTGCTAAACTACAGCTTATTTCCAACAACAAGCATCTTTTATTAAGGAACTCAACTTTGATAATCAAGAACCACCCACTGCAAAATGAATGAAGTGTGTTCTCCAAAGACACAATTACTTTCTCTACCAGTGTTGTGCCTCAACATAATAATACATCCCTGACTTGGCAAATGTGGCTCTGGAAAAGAAATAGTATATTCTATTTAGTTATTGCAGACAGATGAAATTGTTTGTTAAATTAAAGCAAAGTCTTACAGAGTATTAAATAGTGAGCAAACAGACCTAATGGACCAACACTAAAAGCAGAGTCCTCCTTCCAAACTGTCAGCACCAGCTGTAAACTTCATTTCATTCAGAAGAAACTGAGTTAGCAAAAATATGAAAAAGGCTACACTCTTCCCTGTTTCCAAACAAGTTAACTCCTAGTAAATAAAAGGTAGAAGAAATTACCTGATTGCTGACAGCATCTCTTCCTCACCATTGATGAGAAAAGATAGTCTGGTTTGCTGTCATTTCTTTAAGATGCTCTTGAATTCTGGCAGAAGGATCTGCAGGATGAATTTGCTCTTTTCTACAGAATTAATCAGTGTAGTGTTGGCCAGGTTAGGTGGGATGGGGTGAGCACAGCTGGGCACAGCTAAACCTCACCCCAGGTTTTATTCCAGGCTTGGGAACACCTCCTCACAAGCCATGGGTAATGAATGTTTCTTGCCACCCCTCCAGGCCAGGATGTCCTGTCCTGGGGATCCTGCACTTGGCAGAGACTTTGGTGGGGGAATTCGATGAGAAAAATTTAGTGCAAGGCAGCAAACACTGTATGAGCCAAAAACCTCATCTTTATGCATGGGGAGAGATTTGAGGAGATGCCCAGGTGCTCCTGTAGTTTCCAGGGGGATGAATATCTGGAGCAGACAGTTGTGTGAAAAGTTGTGAAAAAAATTCAGGAAAAGGAACTTTTCTTTTCTTGTTTGGCCTGGAATGAATGAATGCACTTACCTGCACTCTGCTGTCCAGACTCTGGGTGCAACTTGCACAAGGCAGCAATATAAAAGATCTGCACATTTGTCAATTCTAAACAGGTATAGGACTCCCAGCAGAGCCTAATTTCACCCTATTTGGCCCAAGTTTACATCTGCCAAGCTTTGCTCACAGAACTGCAGAAACATGGATGAAATTTGTAGATGCTGTATGACACAGATGCTTCAAACCAGGTACTGAAAAACTCCCCCAGAACTATTTTATTTGTCATCCATAAAAGCTAGGCTCTTATTTCTCCTCTCTGTGAGCCTTGCCCACCTCCTGTGCTAGCAGGGCACCCTCTGGCAGGAGATCTTGGCCAGAGCTGGGAGCTATGCTGGGGCAACATCAACCCTGAGCTTTGTGAGCCACAGCAGCAGGCTGGGAGATTTGCATTTGGACTCACAACACAGAGAAATATTTTTGAAAAGTTGCTTGACTGAACTATGAAACTTCCTTTTCTTCTTTTTAAGCCTGTGATAGTCTTACAGAGAATAGTCAAACCCCATAAAATTTACTTTGTGTATCTAAGTGATGCACTGGGACATAGCACCCTCTATTAACAATGCAGTGATCAGATCCAGAGAACATCAGCCAGGAAACAAAAGATACTGTCCCCAACTTACATAGTTTAGTCTTTTCTCTGCTTCCATGGAGGTTAGGGATGGAGCTGTACCTTTTTTTTTTTTTTAATATGACTGCATGTGATGAAGATCTACTTTTTAGTGATTGAACTGCTGCATTTTTGAAAGGCAGATTTTTTCCTCTATTTTTGCCACTGATAAAACATTATTATGTTGTTTGTAGGAATTATGGTTTTTATCTTCCTGTCAACAAAATATGCATGCAAATAGACTTAGATTATTTATGGAGCAACATCAAATTAAACTGCTTGTATAATGACTTAAAACTGGTTATCACCATCCTGCATAATATCTGTTTAAACACACCACTTGCAACAAGCTTTGCTAATCAAAGGAGGAAACAAAAACACAGCGTCACTAATTTTATGCATGCCAGAGTGCTGCTCCCCTCTGAGCAGTGCAGTGCAGGAGAGGGAGGCTGTTTTACCAATATGTACTCTTCAGCCCTTTAAAGATTCTTACATTGGCCAAGTTTCACAATATAGAGCTCAGACACATCTGAAAACCTTATGCAGACTTCCAGGCTCATTCTCTTGCTCCTGCCATGAGGTACAGAAATCTTGTGTGGAGGCTGGGAGCTGCAGGAGCAGGGTCTATACAGAACTATCCTTTCTACAAGCTTTATCCAGCTTTGGGATGGGAGGTTCAGGACAACTGGGATTATTCAGTCACACCATGGAGCTTTTCAAACAATCCATGTGGAACATGGGAGCATAGATGGGCAAGGGCCACCTGCCAGACCCTGGGACAGCCACCCCATGGCCCACCTGAGCTGGCCAAGGAGCAGCAACAGGTCTGTGTGCTGGGATATTGTGGAGATGGATCCCTCTTCACACCCATTATCTCTTGTTGTCTGCACCACCTCTCCCACCAGCCAGTGGAGTTCCTCAGCATCACATTTGGCAGAGCAGGGAGGGTTTGCAGCACCTTAGCTGCCCTCCTGAGCTTGGCATTATTCTGCTTTCCCAAACCTCACATTTTGGGCAGCTCTTCCTGGCTCAGCCTCACCTGCTTACATCAACTGAAAGCCATTATCACCAAGTGCTTCAGAAATTGCTTTTGTCAGTAATAAAGCTGCATTCCAGCTGCCTTTCCTCTGGCCAGAGCTACAATGCAAGCTGCAAGGAGCCTCACCCTGACACCATGAAAGCCACCACCTCTATTCCTACCCAAATTTTCCTCTGCAAACACAGTGGTCACTTAAAAAGCACAGCAACAAAACAAAACAAGGACTGCACCCGCTGCCTGAGAAGGTGGGAGCTGCATGTGAGGACACCAGGGACACAGACTGAGCAAGGAGAGGCTGCTCAGCACCTGTAGGGCAGTCCTCATCACACTGGAGCATATGAGAATCTGACAGGAAATAAATTGGAGCTTCACTCAACCGTTTAGAAGTGTTAGAAACTCCCTGGTGCAGGTCATTTAATTTGGTAAGGAAAGAAAAATAGAGGTGGATTTTTTTTTTCTGGCTCCCTAACTATTTTTTCCTCTTAGGCTCATTCTGGTGGTGATGGAGTTGCTAATGCTATAGAGTAATTGTGGTGTCTCCATTCCTCAAAGGAGCAAATTACCTCTTCTTCTGAACAGTTTAATGATACTGGTTCTAGAATGTTGCCATTTACTCATAGAAGAAAGTGGCAAATTCTTCCCAGTTTTATCTGTTCTTCATCACACCTACAGCTCTGGTTTGTGTCACTCCTGCACTCAAACATTGCTCCAGTTGAAGGGCAGGTGATCCCTTGTGAAACTGGTGCCAGTGGGGATTAGGCAGGGCAGGCAGGTGAGGAGGTGCAGAGCCCTCCTGTCCTCCTCAGGTCTTCTGTCTTCACCTCATGCATGTTCCTACTGAGAAGAGGAAGAAGAAACCATCCCTCATTTCCAAAACTCTCACTGAACAGGAAGAGCAGTGAGAAACTGAAAAGATTTTTTTCTGTCAAAAGAGAAAAATGGAGGGAAGGAAAAATGGAGGTGCTTGGTGGATCCTACACAAACTCAGTTTTGCACCAACAAACACCTATTTACAGTGGGAACAAGTCCTGCCCTCAGAGCCTGCCTTCTGTTCAGAGCAAATTTGCTTTCTCAACATTTCCCAACAAGATTATGGATTCACTGAACTTTAAAAGTGATTAATCAGCACAGTGCTGGCCATCAGCAGAGGCAGGAGTGGTTCTGAGGGCATTTCCTGACTGGCAGCCTCCCCTGAAACCCACCTGGGTGCACTGCTGCTTCTCACCATCCTCATGGATAGGTGAGAGCATTTCTAATAATACCTGCCTGCTCCTTGGGTGTCTAACAGATGATCTGCCTCTAACAGCTACAAAATTTCACCTGCAGGTGTAAAATGAACCCATGTCAAACTCCTCCATTTCAGACAAGAGGTATTGACTGACAGCCTCGTTGTTAAACAGGCTGAAAAAAAAGAGATTATGACACTAAACCCACAGCAGTGGGAAAAATCTTTGAGCTCTGGGGGTCGGTTTTACACATCCTGCTGAAACCTGTGGGCAGAATGTTGGCACAGCAAGGCTTCCTTAAATCAAATTATCCCATTTCTCTGAAGGCTGAAATGACCTGGTCTGTACCCACGTGTGGCACACACGGGGTGGGTGTGATCTTGGAAAAATCCCAATATCCAAGGGAGCCCTGTGGTGTCTGAGCCTTGGGCCCAGCTCCCTGAGGTGGCCCAGGTGACAACGCTGGCCTGGAAACAAATCAGCCCCATGACAGCAAAGTGAGAGCTGTGCTTCCTGAAACCATGGCAACCACAGAGGTACTTTTGAAATAAAGAAGTGCTGGGTTTGTGGCAGAGGATACAGCACTTCTGCAAGGTGTGAGCGTGCTGTCTTCCTGATCAAACCTGGGCCAGACTCGGCCTCTGCCCTGCTGCAGAGTGAAAACCCAGTATTGACAAGGATGAAGCAATATCTGCTGGTGCCCAAAGGTAAATAAACATCCTTTTGGCTGAATCCTGAGCTTCCTACTTAGAAAGGTGAAAGATGGAAAAAATATGGTCAAACAGGGACTGTAAAGCCTGACTGGATAGAAATTCAGGCCTCACTTTCTCCTCCCTATTTGACAGCTTTCACCTTTTTACTGGACCATAATATTAATAAACTGTGTATTGTGTATTCTCATTTTCATGGGCTTTTCACTGATATGTTGACGTGCAGTTTCTCATCTTTAATATAAAGTCTGAGCACAGCATTGGGACTCTCCCTAGAGTCAGAGCTGACAGCTTGGAGCTCTCACTCATCACAGCTGAAGGCATTAATAAAAGCTATTTTGTTCATGCACATGAAGTTGAATCTGGGCTTAATGGCTTTTTTTTCCTGCCACAAGATGGAAAAAAATTAAACAGTATATTCTGAAATTACTTACATCTTAAACAAACAACTGAATATAGAAAGCCAAAGGAGAAAGTTTTTACCAGAATGCACTCAAGCCTCTGAGCAGGACTTCAGACATGCAGAAATGCTATGAAGGAGTTTTCTCTGGAGCAGACTATTGTGGAACGTGCAAATTCTACTGAAACACTGAATTGCTGCATTGTTAGAAGCACTTAAAACACAAAATGGAGCAAAAAACAGGTTTCTTTGGTCTCTTTGGGGGTGGTAGAGAGCTTTTAGATCAATTGTTATGTAAATCTACCTCTAGATTCCTCCTAGGTTAAAAACTAGTCTCCAGTCACTTAAAATCAGAGTCTCTAAAGTGGTTATTGCATGAGACTTAATTTTCCATAGATGTCAAGATGTGGTTTTGCATTTTAAAATGTAGCTAGGAGCACCATTCCTCTTTCACAAGACATGTGGGGGACAAATGCATAAACCAAGTGCACCAGAGAACTGAGCTCACCCTGAGCTGGCCACCCCAGCCAGGCCCACCAGAAAACCCCACCTGAAATAAGGGCTGGTGTTCTCCAGGGATGTCACCTGTCTGAGAGACACAGGTGGACTGAGATGTGTCAGAGCAATGGGTCAGACACAAAACTGGGACCTGATTCTGGTTTTATGCAAGGCAGAGCAGTACCCCAAACCAGAGGCCAGGAACAGCTGGCTGCTACAGTGAGGACTGCCATGACTTCTGAAATTACCCAATTCTGTCTGCCATTCCCTCAGGATGGACGCATCTTTTCATGTCCCGTGGACTTGTGCACCTTTGGTTTTGCTCAGATGTTCTTGAACCTGATCTGCAGTGGGTAATTCTTCCTTCTCCCAGTCCCTCATTTGCCTTCTGTGCCTTGGGCAGTGTGGCTGGAGCACTTGCTCGTGAGGCAGAAAGTCATTGAGTACCTCAGCCTTCTGCACATCCCATATACCACACAGTCCTCTTTGTTATGGCACTTGGTCTAAAATGAAACATCAAACACTTCATAGCAAACATCAAACACATCATAGCTCAAAACTGCAGAGGTTTGCACTTCTTAGCAGGGGAGTTTACATGAACTTGTGCTTCCAGCTCCCTTGTCTCAGACCAGAAGCCATTACCTGCTCCTTCACCTCTCCAGAACAAAGCCAATGTCTCTGTAAGACCAGCACTGTGAAACTACTCCTGGGTTTATGGAACCAGACAAGCAGCACACAGCTGATCTAAACGCACCATTTTACATCAGGCAGATGGGTTTCCCTGTCAGCAACACACCTTCCCAGCCAGCATGCAGTACATAGGTAAAATGTGTAAGGATGTTGTTAGTCAGGACGCACAATGTGTGTGACAAACAGCACACACAGTGAGGGATCTGTGGCACTGTCATAATTTCTGGAAAAATCCCCTTGCCCAGAATCCTTCTCCTCGGAGAAAAAGGAAAACAATATTATCTCATTTGCTTCTCCTGTGTTTTGCTACTTTGGAATGTGGTTTGGAGATTGTTTCTCCAACAGGTGGCTGTTGAATTGGTTTCATGTGAATTGTTTTGACTTAATGATCAATCATGGTCCAGCTGTGTGAGGGCTCTGGAGTGAGTCACCAGTTTTTAATTGGTATCTTGTTAAGCCTTCTGTAAGTATCCTTTCTCTATTCTTGAGTATAGTTTTAATAGAATGGAATAGAATAGAATAGAATAGAATAGAATAGAATAGAATAGAATAGAATAGAATAGAATAGAATAGAATAGCCTTCTAAGAGCATGGAGTCAGATTCATCGTTTCCTTCCTGCCACAGGGGACCCTGAAAACTCCACAGATCTGGATTTGCCTGGCTGCCAACACAGCCATCCTGTGCTCACTGAAACCTGAGTGAAGAGCAGCAGCACTCAGCAAACACCACAAGCTGGCAAGCATCAATACTACCCCAGCCCCATAATGCGCAGGGGATCAGTGCTGGGGACTCAGGGACAGCAGTCACAGCCTGGGAGCTGCTGTATGACACAGCACACACTACAGAGAGCAGTGGGATGGAGGCAGGATAATGGAGGATAATAGCTGTGGAGTGAGAAATCATAATAGCTCAGCCTACGCAGAGGTTAGGCTCCAGGAGAGTCATTATCTCAGCTCTGATGTCTGGGTGTCAGAGCTCCTAGGCCTGGTTTATTGGTTAAGTACATGGCTTTATTGCTGTTTATAGAAGTGTTCCTGCATTCTGAGCAGCGAGGGAGCACATTAGCAGGGAAGCACTGAGCCTGCACCAGCTGCTGTGGGAGAGTATCCAGACCCCAACCCAGCCTCAGTGAGAAGATTGGTGAGTGCATAAGGGAGGCTGCCTCAGATCTCAGCTTCCTGGCTGACGTGTAAAAGCAACTCAAAACACATTTCCTTCTTGATGAAAACATTGTTAACACGGAAGAGGGAGTCAAATGAAGAGGGGGCAAAGCCATCCCTTTTCTCTGCCACATTTGGGATGTTTCCTCTATCTCACATCCAGGTTTGTGAGTATTTCTGCACACAGCCACTTTCTACAGTATCACCACTCATTAGTGATACCCTTTCTAGTGCACTCCCAGGGGATCCCTACAGGGGCTGGCCATTGCAGCAGGCTCTTAGGCAGAGTTCAGCAGCATCTCCAGGTGTCTGGGTGATGGGGAACCCCTTCCCAGCGTCCCAAACCACAGCCCTTAAACCTCATTATCCTAAGTCCTCAGCTCTTTTTAGAACACATAAAGGGGTGATGCCTATGCCAGTGCACACTTGCCCTGATGCCCTCTCAGAGCAGCTCTGCTCTCAGGAGTGCAGTTTCCCCACCTTGAAAAGGGATGGCATGGCACTGACTGCCTTTGTGGTGCACGTTGGGAGCTGCTGAGGAAAGCACTGTTATTAGTTATCCTTTCCATCTCATGGTAGCTCTGCCCTTCCCAAGAGAATGCCCCTCAGCCAGCTGCACTTCTCCCCCTTCTCCTTGGCTACATCTTTTGTCACTTTTAAGTACCAGTCATTATTGTCTCAGCAACAAATAGGAGAAAATTCCCTGAGAGAAAGAAACAAAAGGAAAAATCCTAACCCCCAACACTGTGGGAGTTAATGCACAGGATATTTTGCCCATTTTTGCACGGTATCACTGTGCAGTCCTCAGCAGCATCCCATGGATATGCATGTGCTCACACCACAGCAGTGGGTGCCCAGCAGTCCCCAGCCCACAGCACCCCCTGTGCCACCTGCACAAGGGCTCCCAGGAGAAGAAAAACACAAATGAGTGGGAAAGAACATACAATAGCTGTATTTTAGCTTTGCATTAATGCTTGTTTGTCAAGTAAAATTGCCTTCTCCTGGGGCTTAGAGTCCTGAAATATTGGGATATTTAAGTGCCCACCTTTCACAGTTTTCTTCTGCCTCTTAAAACAACTTAGGACCATTCTGGAGATTGTTCTGTTCTCCCTGCAGCACCATTGCTTTAATGATGTCTTTACAACCTTCGTGGATGTCCTTGATACAGATTATAGCCCTGCTGGTAGAAATTTGTTGCAGGACAATGTTTAGACTGATAAAATTGCTTGTGGGGGATGAGAAGTTGAGTGCAAGGGGGTGCAATCATAGAGCACCGTGTGAGCTGTGTTTGTATTCACACATTCTGCATACAGAGAAAAATGAACCATTAGGAACAATTGTAATTCACTCGGCTATTTTGGTTCCCATTTCATTTAGAAAAAGTCACAGGGCCATACATCATCTGTGGGATGTGGATTACAGACCAGCATGAAAATCCCTCCACATTCTGGTGAAGTTTCCAATAACTCCGCTCATGCAGAATATATCTAAGCTGTGAATGAGCCCAACTTTTCTCTAGGAAACCCTGCTCCAGACTTAGCTCAAGGTTTGGGTCCTTCACTGAGTACTGCTGCTGCAGAGGAAGAGTCAGGTGTGAGGTTTAGGTTTCCATGTAGGAAAGCTCTTGCCCGCACAGAGAAGGTGTGGAGCCAGCTTGACTAATGCAGTGCTGGAAGTTGTGTCTGGATCCCTTACAGAGCAGAGAAATTAAATGCTCAGGTCCTTTCAGTGCCCTTCAGGAGCTACTTACTCATGATATGACTGTCACAGAGGTTTTGCAATACATCACACAGCACTGGAAATCATCAAGCTACTTAACCATGGAAAATTGCTTTAATGTTATCTCAATGCGTTAATGAATGATTCATAAATTAATTCCAATTATTGAACACTGGCCTTGCTTTCCTGCTGGACTGGAATGACTCCATGCCAAATCCAAGCAGGAGAGTTGTGTTTAAGCCAGCTCTGAAATCATGGTGGCCATGAGGATCGCACCACATTGGAGGAAGAAAGCTCAGTGCACCCAGCTCTGCCCTGCAGCAGCCTGACTCCCTGGGGAAGCTGTCTCTGGAAATCATAGAAACTTCAAAAAGTCATGGATGATAACTTTAATCCCAGGAGGAACTGTAGCACTGGTTTTAATGGAAGCAGAATTAGATAACCCCAGCTACTACAGCAGAGCTTCCCCAATCATTGTTACTGTAATGCAAATCTCTGTGGTACCAACCACCAGTACATTATTAACCACTGCCATACAAGAATTCATTAAAACAGAAAAAAAAAATCCTGCAAGGAAGAGGAATCCTTTCCCCCCAGCACAGAACAGTAAACGAGGAGGGGAGAGTTGAAAGGACTCACCCTTGGTCTCTCTGAGCACCCCAGCAAACCAGCACATCCTCAGCTCTGTCCCCTGCCTCAGAAAGGAGCCAGCCCCTCTCCTCAGGGCCAGGCGGGCAAACACAGGGCACCTTATTGAAAAGGGAAGAACAGCTCCTAGCCAATAACACCTCCCATCCCCTTTTTAAATGCCTGGAGTATCAGGTGTGACACTGAAGCAATTCAGATGGGAGAGGAAATAAAGCAACTCACAGCTATAAGGTGCTGAGGATCAGCCAATTATACATTCAGGACTCTGTGTTAATTAGAGGCTTTTCAGGAGGAGAGTCAAAGGACTTTGCAGACACAGATAGAAACAGGTTTTAACAAGCAGTGATAAGTCCCAGTGTTGGAGAGGCATGTCCAGCTCACACAGGGGAGGCTCCAGCTGAGGCTGTGCTACACCAGCAGCCACCCACCACCAACCCAGTGCAAGCCACAGGTCAGTCCAATTGGTTTCTTTGGAGAGTAATATGATATCAAAATGAATAATCATGTAGGCACTGGTAAAGGATCTTTCCCTACATAATAGTCATAGCTCTTTATAAGGGCCCAGAAGCACCTGGGTCACCTGGTCAGTCAGATGCTTTACCAGTGGCTCAGGGAGGAAGAATTGATTTTTTCCTAATGACTGTGTGTAGTGTGGCAGCTTTATGCACTGCAGGCAGACAGCATGGCTGTTTAAGAGGATCTGATAATAGCTCACAACTGAAGCAGGTTTCTCTCCTAGGCAAAGCGCAGAGCAGAGACTGGAACAAGTCACAATTAATTTTCTTGTTCTTTAGACATTGCTATGGTCATGTCCTTTCCTGCTTAAGTCAGGGAAGTTCAGAACATGGATGTACATTTGTTTACAAGCATCAAAATGGTTCCTTTAATTGTTACATACACCTTCTGAAAAAGAGCACATTAAAGTAATTTAAGAATTTAAAAAAAAAAAAAAAAACTAAGAGACTGAGCAAGCTCTTTAAGTTTATCCCCAAATGAGCACTAACTTTGAGGTAATTCTTGCAGTTTACTGCACTAACCAAGAAAACCAGGTCATATAAAATGAAAGAGCCCATATTACCTGTGAAGCAAAAGTGCCTTCTCAGCAGAGACTTATTCACTCTCTACTTGTCCTAGACCATTATTTCACTTCCCTGAGATGTGCTTTGTGAGGAATACTACAGGGAGCAGACATCACTTTTGGTGAACTGTACTGCATGGGGCTGTGAGTCAGAAACAAGGCCTGCAAGCCTGGAGATGTGACAGAGGTAACATCCCCTCACCCTAGGTGTGCAGCATGGGCAGAAGTGCTCCTGAGAAGCACCAGAGGGAAAAAACTGCCCAAAAGCCACAGGCACAGGGGATGGAGTCCTGGAGCCCAACATCTGCTGCCCACCTGACAGTGCCTCAGCCCAGCTTTGCCAGCAGCCAGTTTGTGCAGTGACACTTCAGCAATAAATGGATTTGATTTCTGACACAATCAACCACAGAGACCCGAGCAGGAGCTTCCAAACTCCCCTGGAGTGCAAGTGTGACTGCTCCAAGGAATAACCTTGGAAAGGCCAGCCCCAGTGTGATACCCAGGACATTGCTGAGCATGGCTGCAGCACCTCCTGCAGCAGCTGGGTCAGACTGGCTGGGGTTTGCCATGCTGGGTCCCTGGGGACTCCATGCAGCACATCCAGCTCCACCAGCAGCGTTACAGGTCCTGAGGGGTTACATGTGACACTTGGGGGATCAGAGCATCAGCACCCACAGGCATGAACTGGGGCCTGTCTTGAAGTTAAGTCACTTTGTGAAAATGTAATTTTCAATATCTCATTAGGACTTCTCCCATCTGTTAAGCATAATCCCAGAGAGTTTGGTGACACTCTAAATGAAGCTGTGAAGAGATGCGTTTGTTTTAGATGTAATTGGACAGCTGTTTTATTATGAGTTAATGAACTATGATGATTAAAAAGAATTCAGTTTTAGCAAACCATGTATTAACAATTACTCTGGACTAAAATCACTGCTAAGCAAGAGCTGGACAACTTTCATGACAATCACTGGGAGCAATGATTGGATTGGAGGAGACCTGAGCAGCAGCAGCACCATGAAAAGCTGATCCTGAGCTGGGGAGTCCTGCATTTGTCCTTTCCACACTTTGCAGTTTAAAAGAGATCTTTGTATATGAGCTGGGCCTGGTGCCAAAGACCAGAAGCCACAAAAAGCAGTTTATTTCCATAGGAGGTTCCCAGTTTGCATGGAGCAGTTTTTAAGCAGTGAAGTCTTTGCTCTGAGAGTTTCAGTGAAAAAGCTCTTAAGAGTTAAACGAAGACAGGTCCATATGCCACATGTGGAAATCACTTATCTTCTTATGTTAAAATAAATCTGTTCCAAATCATTGTGACTTCCCGACAGCTGCCTCCTGACCTTTCTCCACTTCAGCCCTCCATTTGGCCTTCTTCTCTGCATTCACCCTCAGCAGAGTCTGATCCTTCTTGGCAGCCTGGAAACAATTTGGTGGAAATCATTGCCTGCACACAATTGCCACCACTAAATTTCCCCACATCTGCACCACTTCCTTTGACACCTCACTGCCCATTTTGATATTTTCCAGTGATAGAAGTTAATCTGTTTCCTTGTTATACCACATTTTCAGCATTTGCAGCTCTGATTAGCAGGAGAATTACACTGTGAATTGATTACAGGTGCACCGGGACTCTACGGGTGCACAGCTCTTGGTGCCCATGGTGGCATCCAGGCTGGGCAGGCAGGAGCACAGGAGCCTCGTGGCTGGCAGATGTCAGGCAGAACCAGGCTCCAGTGACACTGTCTGAACTATTCCATTGCCTTTGGCCCAGCCTCCTGTTGAGACACCATCATAGAGAGCATTGCACTGCACAGGTTCATGGCAGAGTGGGTCAGGAGCAACACATTAATCAGCAGATTGTGCTTTCCAATGCCAGTGTCTCCTCTGGAGAAGGGGTGATACAGATCTTGTGCATACATTGCTCATGTGTACCTATTCTCAAACCTCTCTGTCACCCAGGTGCTTATTTCCAAAGAACACACACAGACCATGCGTTAAGTGAACCAGTACCCCCAGAAACAATACTCACTTCTTTGCCTGAGATGATCATGGTCACACAGTCAGTGCAATCATGATGTAGCAAACCTTTACCCTGGCAATGCTCCTTGCAGTGTCCAGGACCTCAGACCTGTGGAGGACAGAGCAGATTTTCCATTCTGCAGCAGCCTGTGTGAAATGGGATCATGGGGAGAGGGGTGATGAATGCTTGCAGCTACTTCCTGTCAATGTACAATAATGGGGTTCAGCCTTCTCTTTCTGCAGCTGCTTAAAGGAGGACTCTAAAAATTAGCCTTGGGGAAAAGATTTAGGTCAAAAGCCATCAGTAACAACAGGATTAAAAACTCTTGCTCTCCTGCGTTCTTTTATTGTGTGAGAGAGTGAAAGCCTGTAAAATGACAGGGGCAGGAAAATCTTTCCACTATAATAACAAAGGGCCAACCTTTGGGTGCCGCAGGGCAGGCCCTGGGGTGCTGTGCAGCACCAGGAGGCACTGGGGCCATGCCACCAGGGCCAGGCAATGCCACCCTCAGGGAATCAAAAGCCCAGCACAGCACAGCTCTGCCAGGCAGTTGCACCAGCCCCATGAGCATCTGCCTGTGGTGGGAGGCTGGTGAGAGCACACAGCTGGGTCAGAGCACACAGCTGCACCATCCAGGAGTTTTCTTCCCAAGCAGCTGAACAGCCCCATCCATCACTGGAAATCTCCACCACCTTGCATGAGTAACTCCTGGCATATACCCAACAATTCATGTTTGCAAGGAACTGCAGCATGGCAATGAGCCATCCCTGAAATTATATCCAGGATTTACTCACACCTGCAAGGGGAAGGACAGCTGGAGGTGACCCCAGGACGTCACAAGTCAGAAGCATTAGGATTCCAAAATTGAGTGATAATCCTTTAACAAAACATCTCAGCAAGGAGGTGAAACCACAGCCCATACAGGAGGAATTCATTGCACAGGTCTGTCAACAAAGCTGTATGTAGCCTCAGCTTCTAATTAAAATTGATGCAGCATTATTAATCACTGATCAATAAAACCCAGAAAAGCATGTAAAAACTCAGATTGAACGATGTCTTATTATGGTGGCTTCTGAGTTTTAAAGCCACGTGTCTTGCAAAAGATACTTCAGCTTAGTCTGAAATTTGTGACAACTAAAATAAGCAAATCCAGTTCACCTCACAGGGAATGACAAAAAGTTACAAGAGTTACAATTATTTACAGCTATTTTTGGACACCAGCATGGGGGAGGCACTAACTCCACAAGAGCACAGCTCTGGGTAACGCAGGCTGGGGTCTCAATCTGTATGTTCACAGCCAAAAGAATCATTCTGACATGTCCACTTACGAAATGTGCCTGGGAATGTCCTCCTCCTTTTTAAAGCGTCCCGACCATACCAGCACCTTTTTATCAAAATTTGTAGGCTTTCTTTCATTCCTGAAAGGTTCTTTACCTGTAAGAGATTTTGTACAAAGCAATGAGCTGAGCTTCAAGAAGGGAAAAGAGCTGTTGGTACAGAGGGAAAATGATTGAAAATTTAAAATTACACTTTTCTATTCTGTGGAAGCTAAATGTGCTTTCTAACATCAAAAAGACTCATCAGGTGGTGTGAGAACCTTTGTTACATTTGCAGCTTATTTAATTTGACTTTCTTCCGTTTAATTTTGGTAGGTTTTAAAGTAAAAAATCTCTTCTAAACTTCCTGATTAAGACGGCAAATGATGTGGGGCTGAAGTCCCTGAGCCCACAGCAACATCTCACCCTGTGAGCATCTTGCTTTTAAACGGCCCAACCAGTGAGTTAAGCAAACTGCCAGCAGCACAAGCAGCTCACTCCTCCACAGCTTCTCCTGAAATCACTGATGGAGAGATGATGTCTGCTGAAATGCAGCCTGGTGGGAGACTGGCAGTTGTTCTCATGCAAGCTGGGTACCAGATTACTGAGCTCTAATGATGATACATTACACCCCATCAGGCTACCACGGTGATGCCATTTGCATGCTGTCACCCACAGCATGGTGAGAAAAGGACTCTGGCTCCTCTTGATGGAAACAAGCCCAATAACAGCCAACAACAAGGACAGTGGCAGAGAGATCCTGAAAACACAGTAAGCAATGGCTGGCTCAAACCCTGGCTTTTGCAGTGTACAAGTGGTCTTTGCAGGGCAGCTGAGACTGCTCACCCAGTACTTACATCCAGGTAGGTGCCCCCACACTACAATGCCCTGTGCAAATGTGGGGCTTGGGTTGGGAACTGGCATTTGTGACCAGGATGGGCAGGATGAGATGGACATGAAGATGTCTCCAGCCTCAGCATCCTCACTCCCTGCCTGTTGCTGGATTGCTGGTACTTAGCTGAAAGGAAGTCACTGCTGCTGCAGAACAGGCATGGAGAGAATTTCTTCCTGCCTGTGTTGAGCTGGTGAAATTATAGTAAGTGCCTTGGCCCCAGAGCTGCTCATGTATGCCAGGACTTGTAAGTGGCTGAAAAATCCCAATTGTAAATCTTGGTCCAGGTAAATTGCCTCCATTCTTCTCCTATTTCTCCCACAAGGTACAGTGAGACCAGGAGAGCTACATCAGCAAGTGCCAGAATCAAATCTGCAGCAAGCAGTACACTTGCTCAAAGCAGATGCTCCATCCCAAGGAAGACAAGGACAAAGCCCCAGAAACTTAGGGAAGCTGGAGACCCCCAGCCATCCCACAGGAGCACAGGCAGGCCCATGCAGCCCAGCTTTCCTAGGGTGAGGGGTCTGCAAAGGCACAGCCAAGAAAGTGATGGTGCAAAGAGAAATTCTGTCCATAGCAGGAAGCTTGTTCATGTGGGAGCAGCCCATGCCTGTTCTCTGTCTCATAATCCAGGGCAGTGCCTGGCACAAGCACACACAGCTGTGGCTGCAACCTGGCAAGGAGCACAGCAGGAAGCAGAGGGGAGCAAATCCTCCACTTGCACCAGCCCTGCACACTCAGGGACAAGCATTGATCTTCCTCTGGAGACCTGGCAGCTGGGCAAGAGAAGGAACATTTATTTGTTTTAATTGACAGATTTCCTGGCATGAAGCATCAATTGGTATTTGCTGCCATAGGAGAACAGCTATATAATAGAAAAAGCTTTACCCCTGTGCACTGTGCTGGTCAGAGCTCTGGGTGAGCTCCCTGCCCCAGGACTCAGAGCCCTGCAGTACCTCAGCCATGGCTGAGAATGAGCTCATTTTCTCACCCTTTCCTGCAAATACCCTTTCCCTCCATGCTGCAGCACCCAACAGTGACCAAGGGCTTTCCACCCACCTGGATCAGCCGTCTGCCAAGCCGTGTCCTGGGCGTTCTTTGCTCTGCTGCCAGCAGCTCTGGCGGGGCACAGGACCAGCCCAGCCACCCTCTGGCTGTGCCCCAGCAGCCTCCCCAGCATCCTGCCCTGGAGCCCCACTGCCCCACCAGCCTGGCCAGGAGCCCACAGGCTGCTGCTGGGACTTAGTAAAGTAAAACCAGCCCTTCCTCTCAGAAGGGAGCAGCACGCACTTCCACCCTACTGACAACAGGCTTTGCTTACATCGTGATGACGAGTTGAATTTATCAGCTGTGATTACCAAAATGACACACCCGGGAGCTGGGCGGGCACAAATCACCGCTGGGGCAGCTCACACCGAGCCCTGACTCTGCCCCAGGCTCCCCATCCCAAGGAGCTGCTCAGGAGAACACTGGTTATTTACATTGCTTTCTCAGTCCTACTATGGAAGAACTAAAATAAGACAGTGTGCTGTATTTCCCCAAAGACAGGCTTAGAGAGTGCTAATTATCACAGCTGGTTAAGCTGTTAGAGTTCTTAATTGTTCTCAGCTCCAAAATAATCTTGCAAATCAGTTGCTTTAAACAGATTTTATGAAAAGGAGCAGTGTTTACCACAACTCAAAATAAATGTGGTTTGGTGGCAGGAAAATAAAGTTGATGTCTGTACCTATAAATGCAGTATAGGGAGTCCATCTCACATGCAGACTGCAAACTTTCCTAGCAAAGAAAAAATACTTCAGATATGCTTCAGGTTTAAAACAGTAAACTAAGAAATTATAACAAAAATCTCAGCTGAGGTCGTATTTGTCAGTCAGTAAAACTGTCATTAAAATGTAGTGATACCTATAAAGTATTTGCCCTCCACAAAGTCTGGATAGTACTGAATGTTTTCCATAACACCAACTGTTCTAACCAGAGAAAGAACCACAATCAATGCTGCTTTATCACTCTGACATTTCTCCTGCATTTTGCACAAAATTCTTCCTGATGGATCAGGAAATGGAAATGCAAAATACTTGTTTCATTTGGAGCTGTGGGGTATTTACTCTCCTTAGACATGCAAGGCCCTAAAGCTGATTTACAGGTAAGGAAAAAAAAATCCATTCAAAAGTGAAGAAGCAGTTGCCAAAAGGAAAATTTTCAGAACCACTTAGCAATACTATCAAATTCTAATATTGCAAATAATCAAAATGTGTCCAAGAGCAAGGGGAGGAACTGCAAGGGAAGAGTACTGCAGGTGTGGGCAGGGATATTCTGAAGGGGCTGAAAGGATGAAAGATGTGAAACAGATGCAGCTCTGGCTCCTCAACTTCTGCCCCAAGAAAAAACACTGTCATTTATGGAGATGTTTTTATATTTTTTGGGAACATGGAGTTAATGATACTGAGGAAAGAAGAAAATCCCAGCAGTGACAAATGTGGTTTTTCCTGTTTCATGAAAGCACCACTATGTATCCGGACACAGCACAATGTGTTCATCTTAATTCACTTGTAATTTGGTAAAGCAAATTAGATCCATTTCCAGATTAGGAACTCATACAGAAAATAAATAGTGTTTTGAGCTTCCAGCTGCAAACAAGACCTGCAAACAAGAAGAAATCAGTGGATGTGATTATGTTGAAAAAAGCAGAAGGGAAAGCTGGTAAAGTCAGAGAGAATATTTGTGTCCTGCTCAGGATTTCCCTGTGGTAAAATGGGTATGAGGAAAGATGCATTTATAGCCTGAAGTTTATGGCCAGCATGCCTGAGCATTCCCACGAGCTCCCTTCTCACCTTGTGCAAGAGCTGCTAAGTGAAAAAAGGCATTGTTAACCTGGACATCCCCTGGTCCCCAAGCTAGGAGGGCAGCAGGGGCTGTGGGCAGGGGGTGGGATGTGTTGCCCTGGTGCTTGGGTCACATTTGGACCTGCCTGGCCCCACAGGGGCTCCAGCTGTGCAGAACATCAGAGCATCTCCACTCAAACAGGCACTCTCCAAAATACTCATTGCAGAAGTGACTGTTCTTTATGTCATGTCTGATTATGGATTTGAAGAGGAAAAAAAGAACATTTTTATATTGTGTCTTAATTTCTCAAAAGGGGAGAAAATTGTGGGGGTTGCAGGCCTCTTGCTTGCTCACCTAGGAGTTGCCAATTGTTTCCTCTAGCAGACACACCAGCTAACAGCTGTATTAATCATGTCTGCTGTGAGCAAAAAGGCACTTCAGGATTTATTATGCCAGCATTTGGAAGTGCAAAGACACAGAGGTCCCCACAAAACGACAAAGGCAGTTACTTGTTCCTGAATTTTATTTGTTTGTCTGGCACCATGAATGCTTAATGACAGGCTGAGTTTTACTGCAGTGCATGAAAGTTACAAGCACCTCTGTGTTAGGAATTCCAGCTTTCCCTACAACCCTGTGGGTCTCCCTCTGGCCCAGGGCAACTTGGATCCCTTTCTGAAGAGCAGAGAGATGCAGAATGCTCTTGGACCAAGGCAGACTCGTGAGCAGCCTGATGAACTTTGGTCTCCTTAGAGGTGTGTTGTGCCTGTCTCAGTGCATGCACATCCCCGCTGGCCAGCTTACAGCACATCCACGGGAGGCTCAGCCAGTCACTCTCACACCAAGCCATCACTGACACCCCTCAGTGACTCATTACCAAAGGGCAGCCAGTATTTCATGAGCATTAAGATCGCATGTAGGGAGTTGATTGAATAGGAGTAACAACTTGTTCAGAGTTCAGAATTAGAAAAACTGGGTCTAAAGCACCATCCCCTCTGCCTTCAGCATGCTTCTGCCAGGAAGAGAGCAGCACCCCAACTCCTGAGCAAGCCCTGGACAATACAGAAAGCACTGACCAGCTCTACAGGCACTGCCCAGGCTTCCTCTGCCCTCACTGCAAGGGGAGGACACAGATCTGAAGGGTTTTGAGTCACAAAGGACCAGACTAGCTCGGACAGAGCAGAGGATGGTCTGCAGCTGTGGTGGGGCAGCTCATGACATTTCTGGTTTCTGTGTGAGAGTGATAGGCAGCTGCCACACTTGCTGCACACTGCTGCCAACACTGAAGATTTAAACTAAACACAAAACCTCACAGGACTCCATCATGGTTCTGCATCCTCTTCACACCCCTTCAGCCAGCTCAAACTCTGCTACGTCAGCTGCCTCCACAGCAAGGACTAGCAGCCAGCCCCTAAACGTACTCAAAAACCTTTGCAGAACTGGAACTGAGAGACCACAATATAAACCCAATTGTGTTTGTGAAACTCCATTGCTCTGGCTTATGGCTGACTTCATACTGTTATTCCCAGTGCCTTAAATTCTGATTATTTTTAGAATTATTGCAGCAATGAGAAACTTGGACTCAGGTTCTCTTCACTTGTCCTTCTGCTGCTGCTTTCAACAGCCACAGGAATGAAAGTGTTTATTCCTCCAAGAGCCCCAGGTTCCCACATATCTCTTTATATGTTAATTTTCATAAAAACACATAACTAATCTTCTTCCTCATACACAGAAAAGAATTCATATGAGTATTTTAAAAAAATTAAAAGTATTACTCTGCAAAACTGTTTTCAGCGTCCTCAAAAACAAGTGGCTTACCATCAGACTCTGGTTTGCATGCCATGAAAACTTCTTACATGAGAGCTGTGATGGGGAACAGAAGATAATCTTATCTTAAAATTCTTTGCCTTCCCCCATCTAATTAAATATGCAGCAGAGCTCTATCTTGGTTCCTAGACAAGATAAACAGCAATCCTGAATGGGCTTGTGGCTTATGAAATTAGAAGTGAGTCAGGAAATATTTTTCCACGCAACTAGATGTTCTCCAGCAGCACAATTTGACACAGCAAGAGCAAGGAATTGCTTTGCAAAGTCTCATTCACCTGCAGACTCCCAGCCCAAAGCTGTCCCTCCACTTTCAGGGCTGCAGCTCTCTCCAGATGAGTCACCTCCTCCCCATATCAGGGATTAGTCTGCCCTAAGGAAACTCAAATGCAAATACCAAGAACTAAAAGCTCCTTAACTGTTCCTCACCATGGCCAGGTCAATCAAAGGAATAGTTACAGCATCTTAAAACAAAACCAGAATTTTGTTGTTTTGTAAAGAGTTCTTTGCACAAGCACCAACATGAGGCTTTAATCAACTCAGAACACTTGGATTCATATTTTTTATAATTTTAAGTGTTGTCAATGAAACAAAACAATGAAGGAGTCCTTACCCTTTTTGTGTGTAAACTTCAACTTTGCTTTAAAAAAAGAAATCCTCTATGCAGTTACTGAGAGATCCTGTATTTTCTGTCTATACTGTCCCTATTCCTCCAAATTTTATAGTACCTCTACCATTTGAAAAATCTTGCCTAGAAACCATAAATAAGATACTAAACCATAGTATTTAAACAAACAAACAAACAAGAGCAAGCCCAAACTCCACTGTCTCTGGTTAATCTTGCCTAATTCACACCACACGAGCCTTTTGACATCAGTTCCTTTAGAGGGAAAGCTAAGACAGGAGGACCCATAAGCCACATTTGCTGTGCTTCCTTCCATCAGTTCTGTGTTTTTAGAGAAGATGCAATAGAATCTTTGTTGGACACAGGAATGCAGCTAAGAATTGTCCTAATAGGAGCCAAATCCAGTGGAGGTTATGAGTTACAGCTGGAATCACTAATCTATGCAAGCAAACACAGTAAAAGAACCTGGAATGGCTCTGCAGTCTCCTGGGTACAAGGGGCAGGGTTTGTAACAGCTCATGGCAGAAGGACAAAGCTCATGGCAGCCAAACAAAAGTCAGTCCTTGCTCTGGCAAAGCCCCAGTTTGACTTTCCCAGGGTCTGGGATGATCACACAAAGCTGCTGGTCCAGCGCAGGGCGACTTGGCACGTGCAGCATTTGCAGCACATGGGCTGAAAGGCGGGGTGGCCCCAAGTGCAGCTTCACCAAGGGGGAGCAGCCCAATGCGAGCAGCAAAGATCACAGGACCCACGGAAAATCATCCGAAATATTTGGGGTGTTGTGATGCAATCACAGCTTTTATTACTAGGGAAAATAATGCACTGATGAGCTTTGCACCAGGTCACTGGTTCCTGGAATGGTGCACAATTGGACTGTAGGGAAAAAATGTGTGAAACCCTGGAAAAAACAGAACCATCAGAATCTTAACAGTTTACATTTTGACTCAGAGTTTGGAGAACCATTTAATTTAAATGTTTTCCACACCTGTTTCCCCAGCTGAGCCAGAGGAACACATTGACAAGGACAGACTTGCTGTTCCCTTGTCACTTAATTATTTTCTTTCCTAAGAAAAATGGCATTGTCTTCAAAAACAGATGCATTTACAAAAATTTCAGTCCATTAGTCACTAGTTTAGGGGGGGAAAAAACCCTCTAATTTAAAAGGATTGAACCATTCTGTGTGGAAATTTCTTTTCCCTGCACTTGCTTTAATACAAGGATGACTCAGTTTTTTTTCAGCTCCTGCTGAGAAGTCATATACCACCAGTCAGGCCAATAAACTGTCAGATATCACTAGGACCCCCTTCATTGTGGGGTTAAATTTCCCTCTCAGTGAGTGGCTGAAAAGGTTTGTAACCAATGCAGGAACACAGTGGGAGGCACTGCCCTGGGCACAATTTGCACCAGTAATGAACAACACAGCAACCAGAACAGAACCAAATGCCTCCTCAAATATTTGAATTGTTTCTTGGCAATCCTTCTAAGGAGACCATGCTGGGTGAAACACAACCTACACATAGGATGAGATTTGCTTCCAGAAACTTTTATGTGTCCAAAGGGACCACAGGGAGACACATCTCCTAAGAGATGCATGGGCACCCAGGTGAGCATGGGGAGGGCAGGAGGGTGAAAATCTCACACAAGCCTCTGCACAGCAGCCTGGGGGCTTTGGTGGAGGAGTGTTGTGTTGTTGCAGTGTTAAACCACTGGCTGTTTCTGCCTGCACACTCAGGGGTGGCTTCACTCATGCTGTGACTCCTCTGCTCCTTGCTTGTGCAGTGCCTGGCACAAGGGAGTCCCATGTAGTCTGGCAAAGCAATAATGAGGAGGAAAATGAGACACTCATCTTGAGAAGATGAATAAGGACTGCAGAGGGGCAAGGAGCTGCTTAAAAATAAATTACATCCTACATAAACAGGACTTCACTTCTTCAGCAGTAACTCAAAACTGTCCTGCATTTTTTTTGGACTATGCACATTGTAGAAACACATGCACAAACCATGGCAAAGAGCTGTCTTACTAAGGAGGGATTTACCCAAGATCTGAGTTTAGCATGGATATATGAGACGTTTTCAGTGTGCTACCCACATTGAATTGGCACCTTTCGTTTGCTTAACCTTCAAAAAAAGTCTCTCACAGGTACAAATACTATCCTTGGAGAACTGGGGGTTCCAGAAACAAAGACAATTTGGAGAAGGAAGTTAGTAAAGTGGGGGCCTAGGAAGACTGGAAGACCCTCTGATGTTGTATCAGAGGGACAAAAAGCACTTGGTGCAAAGTCAGTTCCTCAGGTCTAAGAATGAGGATTTCTGACTGCATTTGGTGAACCCAGGATGACACCAAGCTGCCAAATGGATGCTGGCATGGAAAAAGCAAATGCGATTCTAACATGAACAAGAAAAGTCATTCTAGTAGAGAGAAAACAGTTTTAGTATTCTCACATAAAACATCTGGAATAGCCTGCAGTATTCTGCTTGTTTAAGAAAGTTACTCAAGAAGAAAAGGAATAAAGGAAGAAATGAGAAAAATATGTCTTTTTCTTGGCTGATTATAAACGGAGAGGCATCACGGTAGATGTCTCTCTGAGAAGCTCAATGCCAGAGAAGAAGGGCAGTCAGGCTGAATCCCAACACTGATACCTGAACAAAGGGAAAAAGCTGCTCCTGGTGAACTCCAAGGGTTGCACCTTTTCTGATGGGGCTCCTGGTACCTTCCAGCCCTGGGGCAGGGGCTGTCCCCACCCTCCCAGCAGCTGAAGCAGCACAAGCAGTAAAGCCAACAGCCAGGCCACAAAGCTCTCCAGGCTCCTGCAGTGCTGGTTTAACTTCAGGCCACAGCTGCACAGTCATTAGCGTTTACAAAACAAGTTTCCAGAGAAGTAAAATTACACACCAAGGAAATAATAAGCAGCGATGTAATCAGATGTGAGAAGGAGATCATTTCATTACCTGAACCAGGCTTCATTATTCACCATTTCCCTGGCAAGAGCTGATAAATGCAGGCTAATGAATCTTCAAACTCAGATGAGCAGTTGGAGCTGCTGGCTCAGTGCTGCCACATGCAGAACAGGACCAGCTGAAAGCCCAAGAGGTAAAATACAAACTCATCCATTGCAGCACTGCAGCGAGAAGAGGGAGAGGATTCAACCATGCCTGGCTTGGTCTTACAGAGTCACCTTGGCTATGGGAATGCTGTGGCTGCTATCTGGCTCAGAGGAACAAACCCTACACAGCCCAAGAACAATAGAGGATGCTGTGAACACTGGTGATATGAGCAAAAACCAGAGCCAGATCTTTGGGAAAAGCCTTTCAAGACCAATAGTATCAGTCCTGACAGTTCCTTCCCCATCTCAACTGTTAAATATCATCCTCAGCCTGGTCATGATACAACGTAACTACAAAGACAGAGGAAACAACATAAACATGCAAAAAGCAGGAGATTTGTCCACTTCTGTGGCACTGTCATTTCTTTAACACAATTCCCTGTTGCCTACTGTAGCTATTCGTCCTTCTAAAAAGCAAGGAAACAGGAAATACACCACTCACTGTAGATAATTATTAAAAAACCCACCCCAACCCCCCAAAAAATCCCACAACACAAACAGAAAACAATGCTAAAGAAAATACCAGATTAGGGGAGCAAACCTCCTTAACACAAATGAGTTCTCAGAGTTTGAAGACAATCTCTGCTTTTCCTATACTTTCTGCATATGTCACCAGCAATGTGGATCCCCAGTTTTATATGAAGAGGCAGAATATTTGGCAAGGCTCCTCTGGAAAGAGCTTAGACACTTAACAGCCCACATAAGATGAAAACCTTTTCAGAGCGGAACACACATGTCCTGACATTAAAGGGAAATACTGCCCTCATCTGTCTCCCAGTGACAGGTTTTATTTTCCTGCCTAGTCTGCCTAAGCCATTCATCACTTCCAGGATGAAAAGGTGACTCTGTTGTTGCAACCAGTTCCAAAGTCCATGCTTGGACTCAAGCTATTAAGCTATTCTGCTGTTGGTAACTGGAATCAATATGACCACATTGCTGCAACAGAGCTTAAATGTAGGAATTTCTCAATTCTCTGCAGTGGAGACAGTGTCTAGGCTCAAAAGAAGAAAGTAGTTTGTAGATTCTTTCTAAAACGAAAACTAAATAATGAAAAACATATTTCTAATGCCAGAAGAGCAGAATACTGAGGTGCAGCATTGGGATTCAGCAAGAGCAGAGCAACCCCTGCTCCTGAAGCCATTTGCACACTCATGCACCAGGCAGGGATTAGGAAGCACAGAGAACGAGGCTGGTTTGCCTCTTCCATCACTGGCAAAAATCCATCCATCACACAACACACATACACACAGGAGACACATTTTAAGTGCCATCAGTGGCCCTCAGGAAGGTGAAATGAAGGAGCAAATGAACACACATTCATTCATATTTCATAAAAGTATAAGCTTTGAAGTTGGAAAAATACATCTAGTAGACAGAATGTAGCACTATCTGGTTCTGTAAGGGTTTGGGGTGCAGAAGGAGCCTCTATTAAATGTTCCTCAGTGAGACAATGCCAATGGCCAGCCACATCCTCACAAAGTGCTGTGGCTGGTGAAAGTGCAGATCCTAGCACATATCTGGTGGCATTTCAGAGCTCTAGAGGAACACAGCTTTTAAAGCAGATGGAGGTGCTTCTCCACCCATGCCTGTGCCTCTTAGTTCTATTATTGAAGTTAGCCCTGCTGAAACTCCAGTATGGGAGCTGGACAATGCAACTCTGCTAGTTCCCAGTTTACTGACATCTCTGCTTGCTTGAGCCTTATCCCACTTAGTTCCCATTCCTTTTGATTTTATTTTATAAATCCCAGATTTAATCAAAGTGTGCATCTCCAAAGTTGAGCATACAGTTTCAGAACATCTTAATGGCAGGAGCATCATCCCAGATCATCCCAGCACAAGCAGACAGGTCTCATTTGATGACAACAAAGTGACTCTCTGGCAGCTCAGGGCAGGGGTCTGCTATCAACCACAGAGTCTGGATTTCAGGATTCCCCCAGCAGCATGATCAGCTCTCACCTGCACAAAGCCTGGAGGTGGCCACAGGCGTGGCACAGCCACAAGCTTTGTCCAGCCTGGAAGGCAGTGATGGAAACAAGGCTGGATGCTGCCTGCCCCATTGCTCCACACTAACATCCAGGCTCTTGTGTCCCCACCTGAGTGAGACAGACTGGCCAAAGCCTGCCAGAAACATTTTGATCTGTACAGAAATGTTCATGGGAAGTTTTGGTTTTTTTTAAACAACCCTGGAACTAATTTTGTTTCTAATTGCTATCTAGTTTCCTGGATGAAAATTTTCAAAACAGTCCTTCCAAACTGATTTCATGGAAACATCAATCCCAAATGATCTTTTCCAAGATCACAGAAGAAGCAGCGCACTCCAGCTGCACCAGGGCTCCCTCCAGTGACTCTCCCTCACAGCAGATTTTCCCAGGTCACCATCTCCAGTCTGGTTAATATCTCAGCAATCAGTCTCTCACTACAGCCTTTTTCCCTGACACCTTAATTTGATCTGTCATTTCACAGCCCTGGAGCTCTATCTGAACAGGTGGAATATGACAGATTCCTCTCATTATTTTAGTCTTTGCCAAACACTGTTATTAATTCACCATAATCTACACACTTCTGGATTTTCCCATAAGCATTCTCCTTTCTCTCATCAACAGCTGCATTTTAACACTCTGTGATTCCTTCCCACATTGCCATCTGCCTCCCCAGCCTGTCCTGGGTGTACAACGTGGGTTGTTGCTTCTTTGGGGTTTCACCTGGAGGTTCCTCTTCTGCCTTTGAAGTACTTCAGTACTCAGCAAAGTAAAACTAAGAACCAAAATTCCTGGCGGTCATCTGCTTGTGTTTAATCATTCTGGCCACAGAACACCTGGGGAAATTCTGTCTGTCTTCATGCTGCTAGTATTTCACTAACATGTATGTGTAGCTACAAGCTGCCTTGCAGGAATCCAGGTTAGGTGGTAGAGGTGAACATGAGCTCTCTGCTTTCTTGAAAATGCCACAATTCATCTTTTAAAGGGAATTTCTTTACCTTACTTTGATTAACACTGGTGGAGGGGGATCTGCCGTCATTGGTGCTTGGTGCTGGTTTCACTCTGTGGAACTCAGGCTGCCCATAGCAAAGCCAGTCATGGTTTCCATACTTTTTTAAATTACAGTAAGAAACTCTGCCAAGAAGTTCTGCTTTCCTGATTGCTTGAAGGGAAAGTAATGAAAGTCTAGAACTCAAGAGATTGTGCAATACAGAGAGATGTCCAGATGAAACTGCACCCAAACTGTGTTGAATGTGAATCTGATTGTGTCTGGCAGAGGACACAGGAGAAAATTCAATGCATTTCTCTTGGCAACAATGTTCTTTTTCTTGTAAATGAGTTAAAAGTTTGCAGGCATGAATCTTAGAGCTTGAAGTCTACCCAAGTGAGCCCTGTGTGCAGCAGCAGGGGTTTCTTGCAGGGCAGTAGATGGCTGGTACAAGCCTTCAGCATCTCCTTTGCAAAAAATTTCCTGAATTCTTTCTGAAGCTGTTTTGTCCAATGTCCTTCCCCACCACCTCATTGCTCTCACTCACTACTTCACTAACTTCCCTCTCTTCCCCCAGTCTGTCCCTTCCCAGGTGAGAACTGCCGTCAGCTCCAGCAGCTGGAGCGTGCTCCCAGCCTCTCCAGGCTACTGACAGCCCTCTTTTCTGGCTGAACAATGATCTTAGAGCAGCTGGAGTGCAGGAAAAGACTCCTCTTCACCAGCTTCTAGTACAGCCTCCAGTCCCACAGTCCTTTATAAAAATTCCCATTTAATTACTTTCTGTACTTTCTGAGCCCACTCCAAAACAAGACTATTGCAACCTTCCTGGAGGTTGACTCTTTCCACTTCATGCTCTCAAAGGCTTAGGATCATAGCAGCTTTTGTGGCCACCAACTCCACACACAAAATTAAAATTTTCTAGGTCCAAACGCATTAAAAACAGAAAATTACATTTTATTTGCCAGTTCCAGAATCATTAAAAACAGGGGGGAAATCACATTTGTTCACCATAAAGTGTTAATTTTTCACAAAAAAAAGGAAAAAAAAAACCACACACAAAACTCCCCAAGTATAAAACACAAACCAAGGTATGCTGCTTGAGCAAGAAAGCCAGTATCCACACTTCTTCATGTCCAGAAAAAGTGACAAAGCCCTGAGAGGACGTGACAGCTGAACACTGCTGATTTGTTCCCAAGGAACCATTATCACAGTGAGAGGTCTTCTTCAGCACACCAAATGTATTCATTCTCTCCTCAGTCTTTTTTTCTCCCCTTTACCTGGATTCACTTGTATTACAAGTCAGTTTCTCTTCACCCAAACACTTCCTGCCTATGTAGATGCTAAAGTCTGTGTTCCCAAATACATTACAAACTTCGTAACTTTTCATTAATTTCATTATTTCAGCAAATTTTGGATAAACAGCACTACAAAATAGTTGTAACCTTCACTTTAAGTTCTGCTTCTTTTGGCCCTGCCGTAACACTGCTTGAATCTTTTTTAAAAGCACTTAGGGTCTCCTTTGGAAGGGAAAACTCAAATCTGACTGAAAGAAGCAGAAAAAAACCTGATGGGTAAAGCATTGATGAAAATAGGAGAGCAGACAAACCAGAAATCAATGGTTACCCTTTCATTCTGTAGAGCCAGAGAATATGGAAACATGACGTTTTTGAATTAAAGACAGATGAGGGCTGAGCACAGGGCATGAGAGAGAAGATAGCTCTTTAGGGATCCCAAGGGGAATGAGAAATAGAAGGCAGCCTGCTTTCACCGTGTTTAAACCTTATTTCCTGTGATGGCAATTTTTGCCACTCAATATTTGTATTTGTTTAGACAACACACACACACACAGAGTATACTCAACATCAAATCCTGAGCAGCCTCCCAGGTGCTTACAGAGGAGCTTAGGGAGCAAGGCTTAGACAGAGAAGAATTATTCATGTTCCCTGAGCTCCAGTGCCCGGCAGCAGCACACCCGTTCCCCTCTGCTTACAGCACACCCCTGGGGTGGCAGAGCTGCACCCCAGGGCACAGGCACCCACACACACAGCACCTTTAGGCTCCAGCTGGGAGCACCAGAATATCTTTACTCTCCCCCATACCTGTATCTGCAGTCCAGCTGGATACCAGCTGGATGGGGTTAATCATGCCCAGTCCAGCAGCCTGGGGAGCCTGCAATGGATTATCCTGCCCTCTCAACCTACACACCTGGTGAGATCTCAGTGCCTAATTGATGTGTTCCTCCACAAATACTAAAACAATAAAAATAAATAAATACAACTCCCTTTCATTGCAGGGTTGCTCATTTGCCTTTTTTTTTTTTTTTTTTTTGCAATATTGAAAGACGAAAGCCACATGTATGTTCTGAAAAGCAGTCATCCAAAGAGCCATCTCACGGTCACTTGTCTGAGACGGCAGCCGCAGCCGCATCTGCAGGGGGATTCTCGTCCTCCTTTCTCCTGGGGTCTGCCATGTTGCTGTACCGCTCCCCTCGGTGACACTCCAGGTAGGGGCCCCAGTTTGCTGCAGGCCGGCAGCAGCTGACAAGGCGCTGCAAAGCAAAACCAACAGGCATTTAATGTCTTCCCTTAGTCCAGGCTGCTTCTAAAATTCAGTACAATTATAGCTCTAGGCACACACTGCAGCTCAACAAATGGCGAATCACCAAAGTTGTTTAAAATCGTTCCAAGTGTCTTTGGGGTTGGTGGGTGCTGGACACTGAGGTCAAGGAACAGGAAAAGCTGTGACCAACACAACTGTTTGGGAAAGCTTGCCAAGAGCAGAATATCTCAGATGTGTCACTTGCTTCTGTGAGGAATGGGAGGCAAAACTCCAGAAAATTATATGGGGATAGAAAGCAATAGAAATTCTTCAGAGAATTTAAAGAAGCTGGAATAGCAACAGAACTGATGAAAAATCTCTCTCAAATGGTGTGTGTGCACTCCCAAAGAATTAGACTTTATCTTTTTATCAGAACATGGCAGGGAGATGCACCTTTGATGCAGCTACCAGAGATAATGCTTTGGTCTAAAAGTCCATTTGAAAAACATGTCAAAGTAGTAAATGTGTTGGAGAAAACAGGACAGGTGGTCCTGATAATACCAAAGAAATTCAGATTTGAGGCTATGTCAGTGGGTTTTTTTGCCCTTACCTCAAGAAGGGTTCCTTCAGCTCTATATACTTTTACAACAGCAACAACAGGAATCCACATGATGCTGAAGATGATCATGCACCAGCCAAGAATGTTTCCCCAGGCTGGGTATATTATTGAGCCATAAGTGGGATTTGAAAATGTCATCAAAGACCAGATCAAAACAGCCTAGAAAAAATGGCAAAAACAATAAGAGAAAATCAGGTTTCCAACAACATTGAATTTGCACTGCTTCCAAGTTGGTTTAATAAAAAGAAGGGCTGTCTACAAGTTCTGCACAGTTCCCTCTTGTTTCCTGAGTATGAGAACAGCTGTGCAGACTTTGGTGTTCAGTCATCACCAAGCAGCAAGACTGAAGGCCAGGACTGAAAAATGACACCAGTGCTGAGGTGCACTAAGTATATTTGTGTTTGAACATAACTTAATCTCTAGGTTTTCTTTAAATCTTATGTTGGGTAATATATGTATTGCTAGCTGAGCCCAGTACCCTTCTCTAAATGTTTTTTGCGTTCCTGTATTCCATTATTTACAGGAACACAGGAAAGAACCTAAGATTAGAAATTGGCAAATATTGCTTCAGAAATTGGATCGTTTTAAGCAGCATTTTCTAAACTATAGTCTGGGCAGACTACAGGTAAGGTACTGGCCAGAGTGACTTCCCACTGTTCCTGGATTTGCAATGTTAATCAATTCTGTCATAGTAACATAATCCAACCATCTACACTCACAATTGGAAGTACAGGTTTAACCAAAACCAGACATTCAACAGGACATTTAAAGGTCTCAGTTAGACAGCAGAACATCTGACCCAAAAATGGGATTTCCCTCAAAAGGTTTTCAAACCAATCTCAATCTGAAATTAAGATAATCCAGCTGCCAAGGCAGAGGATCTAGCTGTCCTGTGTTGTCCTTGGGAGTGTAGACCCAGCTCTCTAGTTACTGATCTCAAGCCCCAGCCTCTCCTGGAGTGCATCAAAGGAGGAGGGAGTGTATCAGAAAGCAGATACAGCCCATAGTTCACTTCACTGGCACAGCTATGCCCCATCTTTATACACAGAGCCTGGGCAGTCAGTCCTGGATCTTCACAAAGCAACCTCTTCAATATTAAGTTATTAAATTCTGTCACACTAACACAATCCAGTCATGTGCACTCACTATTAACACCACAGGAGTGACGTAAAACCAGGACATTTTCCACCACAGCCAGAATGAATTGGTCTTCTTCCCAATCATCATTTCAATGTCTTCAATGAACCTTTTTCCTCCTGTTGGAAGATAATCATGGGACTCATTGTAAAGCAGGTACCTCCTTTGCACGTGGGGTTACTCAAAAGCGATCAAAGAAAAGCAATAATCAAGGACAGTTTCTCCAGCTCTGCATTAAAGTTTTTTTTTAATCCTATTATTATTCAGATGGTGAAATTATAATTTCTTTATTGTAATAATTAGTATTTTATACCCCTGGCACTGCTCAAGGCCAGGCAGGATGAGCCTTTGAGAAACCTGGTCTATTGGAAGGTGTCCCTGCTCATGACAGGGGCTGGAATCAGGATGATTTTTCAAGTTCCTTCCACCCCAAAATCATACTGTGACTCCATGATATACACTGCTCCTGGGATTGTTTAGTTTAATTAATGTATTTTCAATGCAAATAATTTACCGTAAATGTGGGAGATGCCTATTATCTCCAGGGAAGCTGAAATGAGGATTCCCCATCCAGCACAGAAGTGATCTATTAGGTTAACCCAGTAAACTCCTGCCTGCAGGACAAACATTAGAGGTTAGAATTTGAGTAGTAACATACAGATAAGATGCATTTGTTCAAGACAATTTAACTAATCATGACTCTGAGTTTTTAAGTTCACAGTTCTCCAGGTCAACTGCAGATTTGTGAATATTATTTTCTTTAAATCCTCTATGTAAAGTTGAAAAGCACATCTAACAAAACACTATAGGTGCTACAAGCAAGATCTATGCTTATATAGAGCATACATAAACAACTGAGAGCAAGATTTAAATTTGGAGCTTACAGGAATAAATTTGGGGCCGAAGGTTTTATACTGAACTACAGCAATGGCTATACCTGTTACCAGTTCTGGGAGGCTTCAATCCTCCTACATGCCTGACTTCTCCATGGGGTTAACCACAGCTTTGAACACCAGCATGCAATAGCAGGATCCCAGAGCAGGAAACAATCTCTGAGCCATTCCACACTCTTGTGATTGAGTCCCTTGCAAGCTTCCCCATCATCCTGTTTCATGACTTATGTACTTTGCTTGACGATACAAATGTCTACTCACCACAATTACCTCCTTCACATTTTCAGACTAATTACACACATAAATCTTTATTTCTAGATGGAGTAATAGCAGTGAACCTTTACACCCTTAAAAGCAATTGCCTCAAGAAATTTTACACAGTATACTTAAAATTCCTTTTCTGTATATCTATTTATATAACTAAACACATACAGGAGAAGTAACCATGCAATCAACAAATGCTCATGAGCCAATGCGTTCTTAATACATGGACAGGCCATTCCTTAATTCCTGTCCTCCTTGGTAGTGAGTTCTGAACAAAAAGATCCCATCAGCATTTATTAGCAGCACCCACTGTGCTGTGGACAGGTTCTATGTGTGTACTTGTGATTACACAAATAAACTCCTGCACTGAGGAACTATAAATCAGGCTGATCATTCGCAGGCTCTGTAAAAGCCTTCTATTTAAAAGCCTGTCTCAGTTCAATAATCACAGAAAACCTTTGGTTCTTCAAGCTTTCCACTTGCTTGTGTGTTTAGGCACACTGTCAAAATTCAAGGGTCTCTAAGATTTATCCACAAAGAAAGCAACATTTGGAAAGGGTATTTTGATTTGAGTTCATCACTTGCAGCATAACTAAACTCACTACCAAAAAAATTCAGTTTCTTACCTGAGTAACACAGACAAGCCCAAATAAAAACAATACTGCACACACACCCATGGTTATAGGTCCTCTATATTTTTTTAACGCGGTGGGATTTATATCTTGAATGCTGGTTATAACTGTTTCTGCAAAGGAAGAAGAAGTGAGTTTGAACAGCAAAATTAAGAAAGGCAATGGTCACTTGAAAAGACATGAGTCACTTGAAACCCCACTTACCTATAAGGGCAAACTGGGAGTCAAGGCCCAAAAGCACAAGCATGAAGAAAAACAGAATGGACCACAGAGTGGAAACTGGTAACTGAGTGAGAGCCTCTGGGTAGGCTACAAAGGCCAGATCAAACCCTGGAAAATAGTGGAGAGAAGGATGTTGTTGTCGTGCCTTGGCCAATGCAAGTCCCAAGACCAACAGGGTGACCATCAGCCTACCTGAGTCCACCACCTCTGCGACAGGCCTCTGGGACACAAATGCCATGTGTCCCAGGATGGAAAATATTGCAAACCCAGCAAATACACTGGTGGCACAGTTGACCACACAAACTATAATGGCATCTGCATAGCAGTTGTTGCGGAACTTGTTGTATGAAGACAAAGCAACAAGCCCGCCCCACCCCGTAGAAAGGGAGAAAAATATCTGGGTGGCTGCAGCTTTCCAAACCTGCCAAAAGAAAAAATAACATGAGAATTGCTGTATTACTTATAGTATTTATCATAAACATTGAAGTCTGTCCACCATTGAAGCTCCAGGGTATCTTGTTTCATTCAGCCTGTGTATGTAATTCTATTTTGTATGAATTTTAGGGAGGATAGAATATAACATGCTGGTGACCTTGCAGTCTCAATCACAAACAGTATCTCTATCGTGTCTAAAGGTCACATCCCAAGCATGTTGCCAAATACTTAAATCATAGTGGGCTAACCCTGAAGAAAAGATTAGATTTCTTCACATAGGTGAATTGCTGAGATATGAATCTTGGCACAGACACAACAAATAAGGACCACCAGGACTGGCTGCAGGAGTGAGAACTTCCATGTACCCTCCCACTTGTGTGACCCAAACAAACCACTCCTGCTCCTGATGTAGCCCCTCAGCTAATGCCAAGCACTCATATAAATACCACAAATAAATATCACACCGAATGGTTGCTTTTGATAAAACTGCAATAATATTGGCATAAGCCAGAACAAAGAAAGTTCTGGCTTTCTTTGCATGCGGTGCCCTTCCTGGTCCACCTAATTACCCAAGGTAATTTCCCAGGCAAGGCATGGCCTGAATTTCAAACTCAGGGATCCCTTCAGCCTTATGATAAAGTCCCTTAAAATCATCAGCAAGAACTTTGTCAGCAGATCCTGCTAAGATTAAACTCCAGCATGGTCCCCAAGAACTGTTTAGAAGCAATAGCACAGTTCTCATCACTGGTGTGGCAGGGAGGGCGAAGGAGGTGACTGTCTTTCAGTTTGAGAGTAGCTGCAACAGGGGCTTGGACGCTTTACACAACCAGCTGCTGATACAAAATACAGGGCAGGACCTGAAGGACCTGACTGGATAAAAAAGAAGAAAGCCACATAACCAGGAAAGCATGTCACACTTCTGGGGCTGAACTTCCTCTCACCTCTGCTTCCATCAGCTTGGTGATGTTGGACTCTCTCCCAATGTAGAACTGGACGCCATCCAAAGCACCTTCCAGGGTGGCACCTCGCACCAACAGGACAAACAGGATGACATATGGGAAGAGTGCAGTAAAGTAGACAACCTGCAGAAAGATGGGCAGGGACACACATTAGGTGTGAGGGGATCCACAGACCTTCATGCAGGAAGACTGGACAGGCTTTAGGCTAAGGTCTGCTGGTACAAAAGAGAAACAGGCAACCAGAGAAATGAACACATGCCAACCACCAAACCATCTGGCTTAGCCGGTTCTGGAGCTGCATTCCAGCAGAAGCAGAAGGCCCAAGCCACATATCCACTTTTGAGAGCGCACTTGACCAGTTTCAGAAATGCATTTTTTTGGCATGATTTACTGCTGTAGGTCTGGATTCAACTAGCCCAGACATCTCTTGCTAGGCAGTGCTTCTAGCAAGTGCAAGCTGAAAGTCAGGAAAAACTAGGCGACCGGGGGGGGATCATTTCCTGATGAGCTCTCTGCTACTCCCCCCGACCATCCCTCAAAAAAAAGCCAAAACAAAAATTTTTTTTTAAAAGTCACTGCTCTGGAAGCTTTCTTTGCTGGAGCAAGGACTTTTAGGTTCTCTCAGACACAGTTCTATTCTGTTGTACTAGCACAATGGGACCAAGGCCAGCAGTACAGTTATTGTCACACAGGCTACGTTCAACAATACTCTGGTCTCTTGAGTCTTAATTTCAGTGTTATTCAGACAGGGAATTGACCCAGGACTGCTGCCTCCACCAAGCCAGAGCATTGTGCCATTGTGTGGTGAGTCTGACATTTCCAAAGACTTCCTTCATGCTTGCCTAGCACAATTCTCTCTGCCTTTCATCTGTCCTGCTCCTGCCCAGCTAGATTCTTCCAAGTCTCACCTTACCCTCCAAAGAAAATTGTCTTGGTGCCAGAAAAAAAATGACAACAGTAAGAGCAACTGCCAGGAACCCAAAGAACATGAGATTAAGAAGAGCCATGCAGCCAAATAATTGAGGCTGGGAAAGAACAGATATTCCACCCCAAAGCACTGAAACAAGGACAGAAAGCTCCAAATAGAAATCAAAAGAGGAGGAGACCGCATACTGAGTGGAGGAAAGGAGGCAGCAAGGAACCAAAGAAAGGCACAATGACAGAAGGAAAATAGGGAAAAAATCTGTGCAGAGAAGGTGAACAAAAGAGCAAAGGCAACTGAGACTGAAGATGTAAATGATGGAGATGCAACACAAAGGTGAGAAAAGAGTATGAGGAGGAAGAAACCAAACCAAGAAAAGGGTCTCAGTGAGAAAGGATGAAATTCAGCCTGCCTGAAGTCAGCCTAGCCCAAAACAAACTCCAGAAAACCATGCTGCAGCTTGTAGAAATGGGAGCTCAGCAGAGACAGATTCTGAAAAGAAGCATCTAAGTACCTTGTCCCTACAACTAATTTCAACTCTTGGGAACAAACAACATTTCACAATCTGCCAGAAACCTGCACACACACACACCTCTTCACAGCACCTGACCTGTATGGTCCAACCATCTCAACTAGACTGGAAGCACAAAATAATCACTGGGTGCTCCCAGGGCGTGTGCCCATGTGTGCCATCACACGCACGCTTCCATCACACAGCCCAGGCAACGGCTAAAACTCAGCTGGAATCGCCGGCACAACGGCAAGATTCCAAAATACAGGGCAGCCCAGTGGAGTGGAGGCCCAGGAGTGAAGTAATAGCTGTGTAATCAACACCTTACTCATATTTTATGTAACAGCTATGAAGCCGAGGAGCAGAAGGGAAGACAAATGCTGAGCCCAGCAGAGGCGGGTGTGTTAGGACTGCATCCTGCCTTGTGCTAAACTTCCCCGGCTCCAGCTGACATTGGGAGGGCAGAATCAGGCCAAAAGTCATCTCCTTGGTCTTCCTAACATACCTTTCCAGAAGATTTGATTCCTTTGTACAGGGCACCTGCAACAATGATCCAGGCGAGGAGGAGGCAGAGAGCCAGGTACCAGACGACCCTGCCGGTCTCGTCCAGCCCACTCGAGCGCTGCAGAGCCACTTTGCTGAAAGCACACGATGCTCCCGTCAGGAGGGGATGGCAGCAGCACACAAACCTCACACACTCCTCTTCAGCTACTTCTCCAGAAAAAATGAGCTGCTCTGTGAGGCTATTACAACACTCTGCAGCCTCTTCCAAGAGCGTGCAGTTGGAATTGCATGATTGGCAATGAGAAGCTGTATATATATGTAACTGCAATTTTGCCTTCTTTTTGAAGCCTACCAGCTCTCATCTCTCCATACATCTCCTCTAAGACCCACCGAAGATATTCTGTGTTAATCATGAAATCCTGACAGGAAAAGAAGAGCCCAAAAGAATCAGTTTCCAGGAACCCAGTGAACACGAGGCAAATTGAGACCGTGGAGCAATAAAGAAATGGCAATTTTACAACAGGCCCAGATTCAGAATAAGGTGAATATATTTTACACAGTAACTCCTGAGAAAAAGAAAAGTATATGCTATGTGTAAAGATGCCAAGTAGTGCCTACCAGGACTCCAGAGAAGAGGACTTCTAGAAATGGCAGCATTTTCTAATTGGTTAAAGGTTGACTCACTTGCTTCTCTTTCTATACATAATTTCTCTTAAAAAAGCCAAACTTATCAATTAAATTTTAAGTCCCCTCCCTAGTGATTTGCATGCCCATGTCCCTAGATAAGACAGAAATAAAAGGTGCATCCAAAACCACAATGCATAAAAAGGTATTTTTTCAGTAATTTCTTTAAAGTATTTACTTACTTCCAGTATTGCTCAGTAGGAAATTGCACTGGTTTGTAGGTTATGGTGCCCTCTATACACGTGAGATTGTTGGCCGTGACGAAGGTATAGTTTGCACGAATGATATTCCCATTGTAGGTTGTGTTGCAGTCATTTACTGAAATCAAGAAAAAGGAATCATTAATACTGGGATGACTCTTATTTAGAAAATCAGACCGATACAGCAAATGTGTTTCCTAAGCAATTACAGCTTCAGTTTGCCTGCTAACAAGATTTGGAAACAAACCGGAAATGTCACTTGCAGCTGTGATTTCGCTACTTGACTGTAAATCAAAACACCAAGAATCTGGTGTGCTCACCACATATTACTTATCCTCAAGAATACTTACAAAAACCAAATCTGAGCATAGTTAAAATTGTAGCCTTGGTTACTCTATGAAAACCTTTGTCCCAAACCAAGGTAACACATGGATCATCTGGTATCTGATACTCATCTGATTGCGGCAGAGGGCTTGTTAGAACACTTTACATATTTTCCTTGGAGCAGAGTTGGAGGAATGGAAACTGGGGTTGGGAATTTTTTGCCAGAACATACAATAAAAAACACTTCATCAGCATATGCATCAGCATTTACTGGAAATTCTTGTTGAAGCCTATTTCAGGACAGCTTCCTCAGTTCAGTTCAGTTTTGTGTTCCCCCAAAACTTACAAATTAGGTGCTGAAACCTTTTTTGTTTTGCCAATAAATGATCACCAACTTTTTGTTACATAAAGCCTCTTAGAAGATATTTTCAGATATATGGTTGAGATATATTTACATTAATATTGCAAACAATATAATCCATCCTCATCTTGTCCTTGCTATTTTAATAATCACTGGTTACTAGGCAAGAACATTTCCAGCTGCTAACTGGTAATTACCTCACCAACTTCACCTTTTGCCTTAAACTGGTCTGATACAGAAACTGGTGAAGTTAAGTACTTAGGCCCTACCTCTGCTGTGAAACACAAGAACAATGATGTGGAGATACATTCTAAAGAGTTAATGAAGAGCGAAACCAGCGCCTCAGTGGTGCTCAGGATTACCATAGCCACAGGGGACACAAGGAGTAATGAAAAGACCTCGATAAAAACTACTACACTAGTTTGTCTCATGAAAGGGGTTTTTTCGCCACAAAGCCTGATGAAATGGGAATGCAGTATTTCAAGCGATTGGAAATGTATGTACTAGAAAAAAGCTGAGGTTTAAAAGGAAACAAAAAGGATCCAACAAAGTGATTTCAGCCCAGTTCTCTGTAGATTTCCCAAGCATCCAGAACCGGTGGCAAAGAAGTGGATAAGCATCACTCCTCTGTGTTCAGATACAAAACTCCAGGAAGGACTTTTGAAGCCATGGGTAGCTGTCCTAATCATGTACTTTCACCCAGAAAACAGTTACCAAACAATTACCAAATATAACAATTACCAAAACCAATAATATTCAACTGTGTCTGGTAAGTATGGTACCTTTTTGTGTCTTGCTGCAGAGATCATCTGACCAGGAAAAGCAATCTGCCCATGGCAGCACTTTTTGAAATGAGGCAAAGAAATAGAAGAGTGCATAAGCAATGATAACATTGTAGTAGATAGTCACAAATGCTGTGAGGATGACCATTGTGATGCCCACTCCTAGGAAAGAGAAACACAAAATATCTTAACCACCTCAAACTCGGCTTGCAAAACCCCTCCTCCCACCAAAACAAATAGACTTCACTTGACTTTTAAAAGGCGACTTGGGAAGAAGTTCAAGTTGGTTTTTGTTTGGTTTTAAAATATTTTTTAACAGCAAACAAACAGCGACATTTCAAACCCCTTAAATGATGGATATGATCCAAACTGACCATCTCAAACATGCTTTTGAAACACAATTTGAATCAGGCCCATAGAAAAATGGACTATTTACAAAGCCTAAAGGAGAAATTCAGTATTTTGTTCTCTCCCCATTCAGAGGGAAATTTACTAAAATAAAACAAACTCTACTAGGACTGCCCAAGCCTTTTTAAAGATTCCGCTGTAATGAATGCTTTAAACTACAGTAAATTCTCAATATTACTGTTCTCCCCCTTGTTAAAATCAGTTTTGTTCTGTGAGTTTGGAAAAGCCTGAAAACAGTACCAGTCATCTTAGAAACTATAAATAAGTTGCTGTCTTTACAGATATATAAAATATATGCTGGGTTTAAAACCTTTTGCTTTTAGACAGACTGCTTTGGTGAAAGTTTCTTGTGCTGCAGAACAGAGACTGGCAATAAGAGTAAATATTGGGGCAACCAGTTTCTGTAGGTGACGAGCAAATTCTTTTTGTATCCGAAGGAAACTTCTCCTACGTTAACTCCTCTGGTAGATTAAGACAAACAAAACCATTGCAGAGTCCTTTACACCCTTGGTACAGGACCAGGATGGACAGGCATGAGTAAAGCCCATGGTTAATTGTTTCCAAACAAATCTCCCTTTGAGAGTGTTTGAAATACAAACCATCACCACAAACTCAAACTACCACTACAGCATGCAACGATTTCTCTTATCTCAAGAGGCATCCCACTTTACAAAGACAGAGTCTAGGCTATTTTATCTCACCAGCAGATGACTCCCAAGGCAGCTGCTCGGTGATTGTGCACAAGATTGCACAGAGCACCCAGACCCGCGTGCCTGTGCCCACACTGGCAGCCAAATACAGAATTCACCCATCCAACACACAATTGCCTCACAAGCTACACTGGACATGAAGCATAAAAAGCCAGTGATAAAGTCAACTTCTAAAGTTTACTTTCAATCTGTTGCACACATTACACAAGTTGTTTTACTTGAGTTTTTCCCTCACATGGCAAAACAGAGACATTTCCTTCTGCCTGGACAGCTGGAGTGAGAGTGATGTGCTGCTGAGCACAAGAATCTCTGACAAAACCTTTCATAACCAAGAGCCTTTCTGGGGGAATCTTTACTCAGCATCTGTTTATTAACTGAATAATGAGGAAGTATATACCTGGGTACAGAACGCTGGTAACACGGATATCAGTGTCTCACAATTAGTAACTTCATTAAGAAATCATTAATTCACAACAGTTTATTATTAGAATAAAAGGAAAGATAAGAAAACCAACCTTGAAACAATGGTAACATTCTCCAGACTAAAATTGGCCCTTGACTGGCAAACTGCCCCATGGAACATTCCATGAAAAATAAGGGCAAGCCAGCTAACGCCAGCATGAAGGTGTAGGGGATTAGAAAAGCACCTGAGAGGAGATAAAAAATGGGGGGGAAAGCACAATCACACACACAGAGAAAACAATACATCTTTCAGCATTCACCACAGTTTTATCCCATTTTATACTTCTCCTTTCTCCCCTGCTCCCCACTGGAGGTGCTTATTTTTGAAATAGAGAGATCTGTTTCTAAGTCCTGTTTTCTATAAGACTAAGTAGTACCTGCAATGAATGTCAGAACTGATTTTAAAAGAATGACTTCTCTTATAAGAAAGTAAATTCACTTTATAAAAAACTATTGAGGATGTGCTCTAATACAAGTAAGAATGCTGCTTAACTGTAGTGCACCTTGTCCACTTTCTATTTAATCCTCCAACTTTTAATTTAAAGAGGAACAGAACCATTCCTGTGTGTGCTCAGCTGTGTTTTGCAACTGCCCTGTTAAGCAGGTACTGGACATCAAAGCATGAAGATTATTTTCTATGGTTGGCTGAGTCCTGTGTCAAACATCATCTCAGGATGGCTCTTGTTCAAGTCCATTTAATAGTGCATGTTAACCTGATATCAGTGAGCGCCTTGTTCTGTGAAAGGGACTGGCACTTCTTTGTGTGTGCACAGAAGACAGGGAAAGCGAGAGCACGAGTTTCATAAACACAACACGATATCCCTGCAGGAATCTGTCCTCATCACTCTCAGTGAATTTAAAGCAATCAAGGACCCAGCTCTGCAAGGAACTGCAAATACCTGATGTAATTTCAGGAAGTAAATTGTCCCACAGAATTAACTGGATTACTCCTCTGTTTCAAAACAAGGATGTAACAGTTGTCTTTATCAATCATGGGCAAGGGGCACAGAAAAGGATGCAAGCAACAGCACAAATATGCCTTTAAATGCAAAGTCTCTGCTGCAGCAGATGAAAAAAAAGATCTAGTCCAAGGGCTGACATCACAACTTACTTGGTTTTCACAATTTTCTTCAACAAAACTTCAAGTAATGCAAACCAACCCATGTCACTCCAATAAAAACTCCATACTGGCAATGCCTCCTTGTATTCCATGTGCAGCCGTGTGGGCTGTACTGCCTTTACAGCCCAGAATTTTACTTCAACAAGACTTAGGCAGAGCAAACAGGTACATATAAGTAAGTTCTCTGCAGTTACTATTTAGGCACTCTTTAATTACCAGGGGTCGCCTGGCAAGTAGATAAAGCTCTGGAATACAAGCCAAGGAAGCCAGTGCCTCTGCGTGGCTTTGCCACTAGTTCATTGTGTAAGCAGGTAGAGGCTCTCCCTGTCTCACACTTCCCAAGTGTTTGATCTGGGTAATTATTGAGCTGAGATAATTATTCCAGCTTAGAGTGTTTGCATGGAAAAACAAAGGTGCAGAGGGGATTCCACTGTTCTCTATAAACATACCAGGTATGGTATATAACATAAACTTACCAGAGGGTAAGCACTGGGGAGGGAGAGCAGCTATTTAGACAAGTAGAGGATATTGGCACATGGACAAAAAGGTACACGTTGTTTACAAGTAATTCAGAAGATGGTATTCTCAGGTAGAAATTTGCAACTCAAACTAAATACTATTTCCCTTCTCAGCTGGTACCAAAAAAGCACATAGGTGCCTCTTAGTGCCCTTTCTCATGAGCAGGCTCTATCCCAGTTCCCAGGGTGGTAGAGCTCACATCCAGCTTTGACAGAACATGCCCAGCCTCAGAGCTGGCCCTTGGAGCTTGCTCTGCTCTCTCCTGGGGAATAGCAAGGTGTGCCCCCCCTGTGACCCTGCCGTTCAGCACAAGTACCTCCTCCATTCTGGTAGGCAAGGTAGGGAAAGCGCCAGACGTTGCCCAGGCCCACGGCATAGCCCACCATGGACAGCAGGTATTCGGTTTTGTTTGTCCAGTTGCCACGGTCCACATTCTCATCGGTGCATCTGACATCCTTTGGAGAGAAGAGGGAAGGTTTGTGATACCCACCAGGCAAGAAGGGCAATCATATCATCATTTCTCTGTCCAGAGACGTACCTTGTCAGGATCAGCAGAGTCATTTTTTTGGGTACCAGTCCAGTTGGCCTCTGGCAGGACAGCACAGACCTGTGAGAGAGGGTCCCCCCAGAGAGCCCAAACACCTCCACAATTCTGCCTTACTCCTTTGTGCTATCAGCTGCAGGAGACTCCTCTATTCTGCCCCTACAGATGCCCCCATACTTGTTCAGATGTTCACATCAGCACATATCTGTATGCTCACTTTAAAAAACACCTGTCCTAGCGCCTTGTACATCTGTCGAGGAGCTCGTCCCACTTTACCTTCCGCTACCTGTTTGGATCTCGCCTGCACAGACAACTTCATACCTGCCCTCAGCTGCCGACATACCTGCGCCCTGCTTGTCCGAGCGCCGCTACGCCCACCTGGGCACCTCCACAACCCACCTGCCCAGGTGCACCCACACTCGCCTACATTCTCGCACACCTGCCCAGGTGCCTCGGCACCCCACCTGCCCGGGCGCCTCCGGCCAGCCTCCCCCCGCCGCCTCACCTTCTTCTTCCCGCAGGACAGAAAGCCGGGCAGGCTGAGCATCCCCATCTCTGCCGCCGCTGCGCTCTGCCCGCGCCGCCCGCCGCCCGCCGCTTTATCGGGCCGGCAGCCGCCCGCCCCTCGCTGCCCCGCCGGGAACCGCGGCCCCTGCGCTGCCCCGGGGCCCGGGCGGGGCCGCCTCCCGCCCCCGGGGCAGCCCCTCGCAGCCCGGGCCCGCTGACCCTCCTCCGGCCCCGCGCCCGCTTCCTCGGCAACACCCACCTGCCTCAAACACCTTGCACGGTCACCTGCCCACTTCCCCTCCTAAATACCGCCTGCCCTCCGCACGCCCTCGCTCCTCGCCTTAGCCCGACCCACTTCCCTGCCGCCAACCTGCCCGGGCTCGCTCCCCCACTCTGGGCTCTTCAGCTCTGCTTGCACCCCTGCCTGGCCGCCTCTCTGTCACACACCTTCACTTCTAGCATGTCTCCCTACTCCTTCCCCTCTTCCTGCTCTTCCAACGTCTACCCACACACTCTCCTTCTTGTTTTCTACCTCAGGACTGCCAATTCCCCATCAAACACTGACCCTCGCCTGACCAGCCCACTCCGCTGCTCCCTGTGCCTGCTCCCCACGGAGGCACTGCCTGTCGGCCTCACCTTCTCCCACTGCCCTGTTGGCCTCTTGGCGGTCCTGCTTCCGCATCAAGGAACTTACGTTCCCCGGTAATTTTTGCATCTTAACACAACTTTCAGGTACAGACACAGAAAGGGCAAGTCAGGAGAGTTGTCATGTCCAGTGGAGGAACTTGAGCAGAATGACCAGGCAACCACCAACACAACCCATCTGCCCTGTTCCAACCAGGAACGTGGCTGTGACATTTCACCCTCTCTGGGAAGGGATGTCATAGTGACCTTCCCCAGGCATTCCATAACAGCCAAGGACACTCCTCAAAGTCCACACTGTGTACAGACATGAGAAGACACAGATTGTCTGGTTGCTTAATTGCTCTCCCCTATTTATAAATGATCTTTTCCACGGATCTTTCAGATCCACACCTTGACAAATACCTTTTCTGTCCAAATTAGTGGGGACTTTTTATTTAGCAAAGTGCTACCCACTGTGTCTCAGTATGCCAGGCAGCAGCACACCCGTTTCCCTCTGCTTACTGCACACCCCTGGGGTGGCAGAGCTGCACCCCAGGGCACGGGCACCCACACACACAGCACCTTTAGGCTCCAGCTGGGAGCACCAGAATGTCTTTACTTTCCCCCACACCCGTATGTGCAGTCCAGCTGGATACCAGCTGGATGGGGTTAATCATGCCCAGTCCAGCCTGTATCTGGGCATGATTAACCCCATCCAGCCTGGGGAGCCTGCAATGGACTATCCTGCCCTCTCAACCTACACACCTGGTGAGATCTCAGTGCCTAATTGATGTGTTCCTCCACAAATACTAAAACAATAAAAATAAATAATACAACTCGCTTTCATTTGAGGGCTGGATATTAAAGACGCAGGGCTGCTGATTTGCCTTTTTTTTTTTTCGTGGTACCTTTTCAATATCAAAAGACAAAACCCATATATGTGTTAAAAAACAGTCATCAAAACAGCCATCTCAACGTCGCTTGTATACAATGGCAGACACAGTGGGAATCTCGTTCTCCTTGTTCTTGGGGTCCACCATGTGGCTGTACCGCTCCCCTCGGTGACACTCCAGGTAGGGGCCCCAGTTTGCTGCAGGCCGGCAGCAGCTGACAAGGCGCTGCAAAGCAAAACCAACAGGCATTTAATGTCTTCCCTTAGTCCAGGCTGCTTCTAAAATTCAGTACAATTATAGCTCTAGGCACACACTGCAGCTCAACAAATGGCGAATCACCAAAGTTGTTTAAAATCGTTCCAAGTGTCTTTGGGGTTGGTGGGTGCTGGACACTGAGGTCAAGGAACAGGAAAAGCTGTGACCAACACAACTGTTTGGGAAAGCTTGCCAAGAGCAGAATATCTCAGATGTGTCACTTGCTTCTGTGAGGAATGGGAGGCAAAACTCCAGAAAATTATATGGGGATAGAAAGCAATAGAAATTCTTCAGAGAATTTAAAGAAGCTGGAATAGCAACAGAACTGATGAAAAATCTCTCTCAAATGGTGTGTGTGCACTCCCAAAGAATTAGACTTTATCTTTTTATCAGAACAGGGCAGGGAGATGCACCTTTGATGCAACTACCAGAGATAATGCTTTGGTCTAAAAGTCCATTTAAAAAACATGTCAAAGTAGTAAATGTGTTGGAGAAAACAGGACAGGTGGTCCTGATAATACCAAAGAAATTCAGATTTGAGGCTATATCAGTGGGTTTTTTTGCCCTTACCTCAATAAGGTTTCCTTCAGCTTTAAGTATTTTTACAATAGCAACAATAGGAATCCAGATGATGCTGAAGATGATCATGCACCAGCCAAGAATGTTTCCCCAGGCTGGGTATTTCACTGAGCCATAAGTGGGATTTGAAAATGTGGTCAAAGACCAGATCAAAACAGCCTAGAAAAAATGGCAAAAACAATAAGAGAAAATCAGGTTTCCAACAACATTGAACTTGCACTGCTTCCAAGTTGGTTTAATAAAAAGAAGGGTTGTCTACAAGTTCTGCACAGTTCCCTCTTGTTTCCTGAGTATGAGAACAGCTGTGCAGACTTTGGTGTTCAGTCATCACCAAGCAGCAAGACTGAAGGCCAGGACTGAAAAATGACACCAGTGCTGAGGTGCACTAAGTATATTTGTGTTTGAACATAACTTAATCTCTAGGTTTTCTTTAAATCTTATGTTGGGTAATATATGTATTGCTAGCTGAGCCCAGTACCCTTCTCTAAATGTTTTTTGCGTTCCTGTATTCCATTATTTACAGGAACACAGGAAAGAACCTAAGATTAGAAATTGGCAAATATTGCTTCAGAAATTGGATCGTTTTAAGCAGCATTTTCTAAACTATAGTCTGGGCAGACTACAGGTAAGGTACTGGCCAGAGTGACTTCCCACTGTTCCTGGATTTGCAATGTTAATCAATTCTGTCATAGTAACATAATCCAACCATCTACACTCACAATTGGAAGTACAGGTTTAACCAAAACCAGACATTCAACAGGACATTTAAAGGTCTCAGTTAGACAGCAGAACATCTGACCCAAAAATGGGATTTCCCTCAAAAGGTTTTCAAACCAATCTCAGTCTGAAATTAAGATAATCCAGCTGCCAAGGCAGAGGATCTAGCTGTCCTGTGTTGTCCTTGGGAGTGTAGACCCAGCTCTCTAGTTACTGATCTCAAGCCCCAGCCTCTCCTGGAGTGCATCAAAGGAGGAGGGAGTGTATCAGAAAGCAGATACAGCCCATAGTTCACTTCACTGGCACAGCTATGCCCCATCTTTATACACAGAGCCTGGGCAGCCAGTCCTGGATCTTCACAAAGCAACCTCTTCAATATTAAGTTATTAAATTCTGTCACACTAACACAATCCAGTCATGTGCACTCACTATTAACAGCACAGGAGTGATGAAAAACCAGCATATTTTCCACCACAGCCAGAATGAATTGGTCTTCTTCCCAATCATCATTTCAATGTCTTCAATGAACCTTTTTCCTCCTGTTGGAAGACAATCACGGGACTCACTGTAAAGCAGGTACCTCCTTTGCACGTGGGGTTACTCAAAAGCGATCAAAGAAAAGCAATAATCAAGGACAGTTTCTCCAGCTCTGCATTAAAGTTTTTTTTTATCCTATTATTATTCAGATGGTGAAATTATAATTTCTTTATTGTAATAATTAGTATTTTATACCCCTGGCACTGCTCAAGGCCAGGCAGGATGAGCCTTTGAGAAACCTGGTCTATTGGAAGGTGTCCCTGCTCATGACAGGGGCTGGAATCAGGATGATTTTTCAAGTTCCTTCCACCCCAAAATCATACTGTGACTCCATGATATACACTGCTCCTGGGATTGTTTAGTTTAATTAATGTATTTTCAATGCAAATAATTTACCATAAATGTAGGCGATGCCTATTATCTCCAGGGAAGCTGTAATGAGGAGTCCCCATCCAGCACAGAAGTGATCTATTAGGTTAACCCAGTAAATGCCTGCCTGCAGGACAAACATTAGAGGTTAGAATTTGAGTAGTAACATACAGATAAGATGCATTTGTTCAAGACAATTTAACTAATCATGACTCTGAGTTTTTAAGTTCACAGTTCTCCAGGTCAACTGCAGATTTGTGAATATTATTTTCTTTAAATCCTCTATGTAAAGTTGAAAAGCACATCTAACAAAACACTATAGGTGCTACAAGCAAGATCTATGCTTATATAGAGCATACATAAACAACTGAGAGCAAGATTTAAATTTGGAGCTTACAGGAATAAATTTGGGGCCGAAGGTTTTATACTGAACTACAGCAATGGCTATACCTGTTACCAGTTCTGGGAGGCTTCAATCCTCCTACATGCCTGACTTCTCCATGGGGTTAACCACAGCTTTGAACACCAGCATGCAATAGCAGGATCCCAGAGCAGGAAACAATCTCTGAGCCATTCCACACTCTTGTGATTGAGTCCCTTGCAAGCTTCCCCATCATCCTGTTTCATGACTTATGTACTTTGCTTGACGATACAAATGTCTACTCACCACAATTACCTCCTTCACATTTTCAGACTAATTACACACATAAATCTTTATTTCTAGATGGAGTAATAGCAGTGAACCTTTACACCCTTAAAAGCAATTGCCTCAAGAAATTTTACACAGTATACTTAAAATTCCTTTTCTGTATATCTATTTATATAACTAAACACATACAGGAGAAGTAACCATGCAATCAACAAATGCTCATGAGCCAATGGGTTTTTAATACATAGACAGGCCATTCCTTAATTCCTGTCCTCCTTGGTAGTGAGTTCTGAACAAAAAGATCCCATCACCATTTATTAGCAGCACCCACTGTGCTGTGGACATGTTCTATGTGTGTACTTGTGATTACACAAATAAATTCCTGAACTGAGGAACCATAAATCAGGCTGATCATTCGCAGGCTCTGTAAAAGCCTTCTATTTAAAAGCCTGTCTCAGTTCAATAATCACAGAAAACCTTTGGTTCTTCAAGCTTTCCACTTGCTTGTGTGTTTAGGCACACTGTCAAAATTCAAGGGTCTCTAAGATTTATCCACAAAGAAAGCAACATTTGGAAAGGGTATTTTGATTTGAGTTCATCACTTGCAGCATAACTAAACTCACTACCAAAAAAATTCAGTTTCTTACCTGAGTAACACAGACAAGCCCAAATAAAAACAATACTGCACACACACCCACAGTTATAGGTCCTCTTAATTTTTTCATCATGCTGGGATTTATATCGTGAATGCTGGTTGTAATTGTTTCTGCAAAGGAAGAAGTGAGTTTGAGCAGCAAAATTAAGAAAATTAAGAAAAGACATGAGTCACTTAAAACCCCACTTACCTATGCTGGCAAACTGGGAGTCAAGGCCCAAAAGCACAAGCATGAAGAAAAACATGAAGGACCACAGAGGAGAAACTGGTAACTGGGAGAGAGCCTCTGGGTAGGCTACAAAGGCCAGTTCAAACCCTGGAAAATAGTGGAGAGAAGGATGTTGTTGTCGTGCCTTGGCCAATGCAAGTCCCAAGACCAACAGGGTGACCATCAGCCTACCTGAGTCCACCACCTCTGAGACAGGCCTCTGGGACACAAATGCCATGTGTCCCAGGATGGAGAATATTGCAAACCCAGCAAATACACTGGTGGCACAGTTGATCACACAAACTAGAATGGCATCTGAGTAGCAGTTGTTGTGGAACTTGTTGTATGAAGACAAAGCAACAAGCCCGCCCCACGCCGTAGAAAGGGAGAAAAATATCTGGGTGGCTGCATCTTTCCAAACCTGCCAAACAAAAACGAGTATGAGAATTGCTGTATTACTTATAGTATTTATCATAAACATTGAAGTCTGTCCACCATTGAAGCTCCAGGGTATCTTGTTTCATTCAGCCTGTGTATGTAATTCTATTTTGTATGAATTTTAGGGAGGATAGAATATAACATGCTGGTGACCTTGCAGTCCAATCACAAACAGTATCTCTATCATGTCTAAAGGTCACATCCCAAGCATGTTGCCAAATACTTAAATCATAGTGGGCTAACCCTGAAGAAAAGATTAGATTTCTTCACATAGGTGAATTGCTGAGATATGAATCTTGGCACAGACACAACAAATAAGGACCACCAGGACTAGCTGCAGGAGTGAGAACTTCCATGTACCCTCCCACTTGTGTGACCCAAACAAACCACTCCTGCTTCTGATGTAGCCCCTCAGGTAGTGCCAAGCACTCATATAAATACCACAAATAAATATCACACCGAATGGTTGCTTTTGATAAAACTGCAATAATATTGGCATAAGCCAGAACAAAGAAAGTTCTGGCTTTCTTTGCATGCGGTGCCCTTCCTGGTTCACCTAATTACCCAAGGTAATTTCCCAGGCAAGGCATGGCCTGAATTTCAAACTCAGGGATCCCTTCAGCCTTATGATAAAGTCCCTTAAAATCATCAGCAAGAACTTTGTCAGCAGATCCTGCTAAGATTAAACTCCAGCATGGTCCCCAAGAACTGTTTAGAAGCAATAGCACAGTTCTCATCACTGGTGTGGCAGGGAGGGCGAAGGAGGTGACTGTCTTTCAGTTTGAGAGTAGCTGCAACAGGGGCTTGGACGCTTTACACAACCAGCTGCTGATACAAAATACAGGGCAGGACCTGAAGGACCTGACTGGATAAAAAAGAAGAAAGCCACATAACCAGGAAAGCATGTCACACTTCTGGGGCTGAACTTCCTCTCACCTCTGCTTCCATCAGCTTGGTGATGTTGGACTCTCTCCCAATGTAGTACTCGATGCCATCCAAAGCACCTTCCAGGGTGGCACCTCGCACCAATAGGACAAACAGGATGACATATGGGAAGAGTGCAGTAAAGTAGACAACCTGCAGAAAGATGGGCAGGGACACACATTAGGTGTGAGGGGATCCACAGACCTTCATGCAGGAAGACTGGACAGGCTTTAGGCTAAGGTCTGCTGGTACAAAAGAGAAACAGGCAACCAGAGAAATGAACACATGCCAACCACCAAACCATCTGGCTTAGCCGGTTCTGGAGCTGCATTCCAGCAGAAGCAGAAGGCCCAAGCCACATATCCACTTTTGAGAGCGCACTTGACCAGTTTCAGAAATGCATTTTTTTGGCATGATTTACTGCTGTAGGTCTGGATTCAACTAGCCCAGACATCTCTTGCTAGGCAGTGCTTCTAGCAAGTGCAAGCTGAAAGTCAGGAAAAACTAGGCGACCGGGGGGGGATCATTTCCTGATGAGCTCTCTGCTACTCCCCCCAACCATCCCTCAAAAAAAAGCCAAAACAAAAAATTTTTTTTAAAAGTCACTGCTCTGGAAGCTTTCTTTGCTGGAGCAAGGACTTTTAGGTTCTCTCAGACACAGTTCTATTCTGTTGTACTAGCACAATGGGACCAAGGCCAGCAGTACAGTTATTGTCACACAGGCTACGTTCAACAATACTCTGGTCTCTTGAGTCTTAATTTCAGTGTTATTCAGACAGGGAATTGACCCAGGACTGCTGCCTCCACCAAGCCAGAGCATTGTGCCATTGTGTGGTGAGTCTGACATTTCCAAAGACTTCCTTCATGCTTGCCTAGCACAATTCTCTCTGCCTTTCATCTGTCCTGCTCCTGCCCAGCTAGATTCTTCCAAGTCTCACCTTACCCTCCAAAGAAAATTGTCTTGGTGCCAGAAAAAAAATGACAACAGTAAGAGCAACTGCCAGGAACCCAAAGAACATGAGATTAAGAAGAGCCATGCAGCCAAATAATTGAGGCTGGGAAAGAACAGATATTCCACCCCAAAGCACTGAAACAAGGACAGAAAGCTCCAAATAGAAATCAAAAGAGGAGGAGACCGCATACTGAGTGGAGGAAAGGAGGCAGCAAGGAACCAAAGAAAGGCACAATGACAGAAGGAAAATAGGGAAAAAATCTGTGCAGAGAAGGTGAACAAAAGAGCAAAGGCAACTGAGACTGAAGATGTAAATGATGGAGATGCAACACAAAGGTGAGAAAAGAGTATGAGGAGGAAGAAACCAAACCAAGAAAAGGGTCTCAGTGAGAAAGGATGAAATTCAGCCTGCCTGAAGTCAGCCTAGCCCAAAACAAACTCCAGAAAACCATGCTGCAGCTTGTAGAAATGGGAGCTCAGCAGAGACAGATTCTGAAAAGAAGCATCTAAGTACCTTGTCCCTACAACTAATTTCAACTCTTGGGAACAAACAACATTTCACAATCTGCCAGAAACCTGCACACACACACACCTCTTCACAGCACCTGACCTGTATGGTCCAACCATCTCAACTAGACTGGAAGCACAAAATAATCACTGGGTGCTCCCAGGGCGTGTGCCCATGTGTGCCATCACACGCACGCTTCCATCACACAGCCCAGGCAACGGCTAAAACTCAGCTGGAATCGCCGGCACAACGGCAAGATTCCAAAATACAGGGCAGCCCAGTGGAGTGGAGGCCCAGGAATGAAGTAATAGCTGTGTAATCAACACCTTACTCATATTTTATGTAACAGTTATGAAGCCGAGGAGCAGAAGGGAAGACAAATGCTGAGCCCAGCAGAGGCGGGTGTGTTAGGACTGCATCCTGCCTTGTGCTAAACTTCCCTGGCTCCAGCTGACATTGGGAGGGCAGAATCAGGCCAAAAGTCATCTCCTTGGTCTTCCTAACATACCTTTCCAGAAGATTTGATTCCTTTGTACAGGGCACCTGCAACAATGATCCAGGCGAGGAGGAGGCAGAGAGCCAGGTACCAGACGACCCTGCCGGTCTCGTCCAGCCCACTCGAGCGCTGCAGAGCCACTTTGCTGAAAGCACACGATGCTCCCATCAGGAGGGGATGGCAGCAGCACACAAACCTCACACACTCCTCTTCAGCTACTTCTCCAGAAAAAATGAGCTGCTCTGTGAGGCTATTACAACACTCTGCAGCCTCTTCCAAGAGCGTGCAGTTGGAATTGCATGATTGGCAATGAGAAGCTGTATATATATGTAACTGCAATTTTGCCTTCTTTTTGAAGCCTACCAGCTCTCATCTCTCCATACATCTCCTCTAAGACCCACCGAAGATATTCTGTGTTAATCATGAAATCCTGACAGGAAAAGAAGAGCCCAAAAGAATCAGTTTCCAGGAACCCAGTGAACACGAGGCAAATTGAGACCGTGGAGCAATAAAGAAATGGCAATTTTACAACAGGCCCAGATTCAGAATAAGGTGAATATATTTTACACAGTAACTCCTGAGAAAAAGAAAAGTATATGCTATGTGTAAAGATGCCAAGTAGTGCCTACCAGGACTCCAGAGAAGAGGACTTCTAGAAATGGCAGCATTTTCTAATTGGTTAAAGGTTGACTCACTTGCTTCTCTTTCTATACATAATTTCTCTTAAAAAAGCCAAACTTATCAATTAAATTTTAAGTCCCCTCCCTAGTGATTTGCATGCCCATGTCCCTTGACTAGATTTTTTCTGGACTGCAAGATAAGACAAAAATAAAAGGTGCATCCAAAACCACAAAGCATAAAAATATATTTTTTCAGTAATTCCTTTAAAGTATTTACTTACTTCCAGTATTGCTCAGTAGGAAATTGCACTGGTTTGTAGGTTATGGTGCCATTTATACATGAGAGATTGTTGGCCGTGAGGAAGGAGTAGTTTGCATGAATGATATTCCCATTGTAGGTTGTGTTGCAGTCATTTACTGAAATCAAGAAAAAGGAATCATTAATACTGGGATGACTCTTATTTAGAAAATCAGACCGATACAGCAAATGTGTTTCCTAAGCAATTACAGCTTCAGTTTGCCTGCTAACAAGATTTGGAAACAAACCGGAAATGTCACTTGCAGCTGTGATTTCGCTACTTGACTGTAAAACAAAACACCAAGAATCTGGTGTGCTCACCACGTTTTACTTATCCTCAAGAATACTTACAAAAGTCAAATCTGAGCATAGTTAAAATTGTAGCCTTGGTTATTCTATGAAAACCTTTGTCCCAAACCAAGGTAACACATGGATCATCTGGTATCTGATACTCATCTGATTGCGGCAGAGGGCTTGTTAGAACACTTTACATATTTTCCTTGGAGCAGAGTTGGAGGAATGGAAACTGGGGTTGGGAATTTTTTGCCAGAACATACAATAAAAAACACTTCATCAGCATATGCATCAGCAATTACTGGAAATTCTTGTTGAAGCCTATTTCAGGACAGCTTCCTCAGTTCAGTTCAGTTTTGTGTTCCCCAAAACTTACAAATTAGGTGCTGAAACCTTTTTTGTTTTGCCAATAAATGATCACCAACTTTTTGTTACATAAAGCCTCTTAGAAGATATTTTCAGATATATGGTTGAGATATATTTACATTAATACTGCAAACAATATAATCCATCCTCATCTTGTCCTTGCTATTTTAATAATCACTGGTTACCAGGCAAGAACATTTCCAGCTGCTAACTGGTAATTACCTCACCAACTTCACCTTTTGCCTTAAACTGGTCTGATACAGAAACTGGTGAAGTTAAGTGCTTAGGCCCTACCTCTGCTGTGAAACACAAGAACAATGGTGTGGAGATACATTCTAAAGAGTTAATGAAGAGTGAAGCCAGCACCTCAGTGGTGCTCAGGATTACCATAGCCACAGGGGATGCAAGGAGTAATGAAAAGACCTCGATAAAAACTACTACACTAGTTTGTCTCATGGAAGGGGTTTTTTATGCCACAAAGCCTGATGAAATGGGAATGCAGTATTTCAAGCGATTGGAAATGTATGTACTAGAAAAAAGCTGAGGTTTAAAAGGAAACAAAAAGGATCCAACAAAGTGATTTCAGCCCAGTTCTCTGTAGATTTCCCAAGCATCCAGAACCGGTGGCAAAGAAGTGGATAAGCATCACTCCTCTGTGTTCAGATACAAAACTCCAGGAAGGACTTTTGAAGCCATGGGTAGCTGTCCTAATCATGTACTTTCACCCAGAAAACAGTTACCAAACAATTACCAAATATAACAATTACCAAAACCAATAATATTCAACTCTGTCTCATAAGTAAGGTACCTATTTTTGTCTTGCTGCAGAGTTCATCTGCCCAGGAAAAGCAATCTGACCACGGCAGCACTTTTTGAAATGAGGCAAATAAATAGTAGAGTGCATAAGAAATGATAACATTGTAGTAGATAGTCACAAATGTTGAGAGGATGACCATTGTGATGCCCACTCCTAGGAAAGAGAAACACAAAATATCTTAACCACCTCAAACTCGGCTTGCAAAACCCCTCCTCCCACCAAAACAAATAGACTTCACTTGACTTTTAAAAGGCGACTTGGGAAGAAGTTCAAGTTGGTTTTTGTTTGGTTTTAAAATATTTTTTAACAGCAAACAAACAGCGACATTTCAAACCCCTTAAATGATGGATATGATCCAAACTGACCATCTCAAACATGCTTTTGAAACACAATTTGAATCAGGCCCATAGAAAAATGGACTATTTACAAAGCCTAAAGGAGAAATTCAGTATTTTGTTCTCTCCCCATTCAGAGGGAAATTTACTAAAATAAAACAAACTCTACTAGGACTGCCCAAGCCTTTTTAAAGATTCCGCTGTAATGAATGCTTTAAACTACAGTAAATTCTCAATATTACTGTTCTCCCCCTTGTTAAAATCAGTTTTGTTCTGTGAGTTTGGAAAAGCCTGAAAACAGTACCAGTCATCTTAGAAACTATAAATAAGTTGCTGTCTTTACAGATATATAAAATATATGCTGGGTTTAAAACCTTTTGCTTTTAGACAGACTGCTTTGGTGAAAGTTTCTTGTGCTGCAGAACAGAGACTGGCAATAAGAGTAAATGTTGGGGCAACCAGTTTCTGTAGGTGACGAGCAAATTCTTGTTGTATCCGAAGGAAACTTCTCCTACGTTAACTCCTCTGGTAGATTAAGACAAACAAAACCATTGCAGAGTCCTTTACACCCTTGGTACAGGACCAGGATGGACAGGCATGAGTAAAGCCCATGGTTAATTGTTTCCAAACAAATCTCCCTTTGAGAGTGTTTGAAATACAAACCATCACCACAAACTCAAACTACCACTACAGCATGCAACGATTTCTCTTATCTCAAGAGGCACCCCACTTTACAAAGACAGAGTCTAGGCTATTTTATCTCACCAGCAGATGACTCCCAAGGCAGCTGCTCGGTGATTGTGCACAAGATTGCACAGAGCACCCAGACCCGCGTGCCTGTGCCCACACTGGCAGCCAAATACAGAATTCACCCATCCAACACACAATTGCCTCACAAGCTACACTGGACATGAAGCATAAAAAGCCAGTGATAAAGTCAACTTCTAAAGTTTACTTTCAATCTGTTGCACACATTACAAAAGTTGTTTTACTTGAGTTTTTCCCTCACATGGCAAAACACAGATATTTCCTTCTGCCTGGACAGCTGGAGTGAGAGTGATGTGCTGCTGAGCACAAGAATCTCTGACAAAACCTTTCATAACCAAGAGCCTTTCTGGGGGAATCTTTACTCAGCATCTGTTTATTAACTGAATAATGAGGAAGTATATACCTGGGTACAGAACGCTGGTAACACGGATATCAGTGTCTCACAATTAGTAACTTCATTAAGAAATCATTAATTCACAACAGTTTATTATTAGAATAAAAGGAAAGATAAGAAAACCAACCTTGAAACAATGGTAGCATTCTCCAGACGGAAATTGGCCCTTGACTGGCAAACTGCCCAATGGAACATTCCATGAAAAATAAGGGCAAGCCAGCTAACGCCAGCATGACGGTGTAGGGGATTAGAAAAGCACCTGAGAGGAGATAAAAAATGGGGGGGAGAGCACAATCACACACACAGAGAAAACAATACATCTTTCAGCATTCACCACAGTTTTATCACATTTTATACTTCTCCTTTCTCCCCTGCTCCCCACTGGAGGTGCTTATTTTTGAAATAGAGAGATCTGTTTCTAAGTCCTGTTTTCTATAAGACTAAGTAGCACCTGCAATGAATGTCAGAACTGATTTTAAAAGAATGACTTCTCTTATAAGAAAGTAAATTCACTTTATAAAAAACTATTGAGGATGTGCTCTAATACAAGTAAGAATGCTGCTTAACTGTAGTGCACCTTGTCCACTTTCTATTTAATCCTCCAACTTTTAATTTAAAGAGGAACAGAACCATTCCTGTGTGTGCTCAGCTGTGTTTTGCAACTGCCCTGTTAAGCAGGTACTGGACATCAAAGCATGAAGATTATTTTCTATGGTTGGCTGAGTCCTGTGTCAAACATCATCTCAGGATGGCTCTTGTTCAAGTCCATTTAATAGTGCATGTTAACCTGATATCAGTGAGCGCCTTGTTCTGTGAAAGGGACTGGCACTTCTTTGTGTGTGCACAGAAGACAGGGAAAGCGAGAGCACGAGTTTCATAAACACAACACGATATCCCTGCAGGAATCTGTCCTCATCACTCTCAGTGAATTTAAAGCAATCAAGGACCCAGCTCTGCAAGGAACTGCAAATACCTGATGTAATTTCAGGAAGTAAATTGTCCCACAGAATTAACTGGATTACTCCTCTGTTTCAAAACAAGGATGTAACAGTTGTCTTTATCAATCATGGGCAAGGGGCACAGAAAAGGATGCAAGCAACAGCACAAATATGCCTTTAAATGCAAAGTCTCTGCTGCAGCAGATGAAAAAAAAGATCTAGTCCAAGGGCTGACATCACAACTTACTTGGTTTTCACAATTTTCTTCAACAAAACTTCAAGTAATGCAAACCAACCCATGTCACTCCAATAAAAACTCCATACTGGCAATGCCTCCTTGTATTCCATGTGCAGCCGTGTGGGCTGTACTGCCTTTACAGCCCAGAATTTTACTTCAACAAGACTTAGGCAGAGCAAACAGGTACATATAAGTAAGTTCTCTGCAGTTACTATTTAGGCACTCTTTAATTACCAGGGGTCGCCTGGCAAGTAGATAAAGCTCTGGAATACAAGCCAAGGAAGCCAGTGCCTCTGCGTGGCTTTGCCACTAGTTCATTGTGTAAGCAGGTAGAGGCTCTCCCTGTCTCACACTTCCCAAGTGTTTGATCTGGGTAATTATTGAGCTGAGATAATTATTCCAGCTTAGAGTGTTTGCATGGAAAAACAAAGGTGCAGAGGGGATTCCACTGTTCTCTATAAACATACCAGGTATGGTATATAACATAAACTTACCAGAGGGTAAGCACTGGGGAGGGAGAGCAGCTATTTAGACAAGTAGAGGATATTGGCACATGGACAAAAAGGTACACGTTGTTTACGAGTAATTCAGAAGATGGTATTCTCAGGTAGAAATTTGCAACTCAAACTAAATACTATTTCCCTTCTCAGCTGGTACCAAAAAAGCACATAGGTGCCTCTTAGTGCCCTTTCTCATGAGCAGGCTCTATCCCAGTTCCCAGGGTGGTAGAGCTCACATCCAGCTTTGACAGAACATGCCCAGCCTCAGAGCTGGCCCTTGGAGCTTGCTCTGCTCTCTCCTGGGGAATAGCAAGGTGTGCCCCCCCTGTGACCCTGCCGTTCAGCACAGGTACCTCCTCCATTCTGGTAGGCAAGGTAGGGAAAGCGCCAGACGTTGCCCAGGCCCACGGCATAGCCCACCATAGACAGCAGGTATTCGGCTTTGTTTGCCCAGTTGCCACGCTCCAAGTTCTCATCGGTGCAACTGGTATCTCCATCATAAGTGAAACTGACGTCCTTTGGAGAGAAGAGGGAAGGCTTGTGATACCCACCAGGCAGGAAGGGCAATCATATCATCATTTCTCTGTCCAGAGACGCACCTTGGGATAGCTGACCAGCCAGACAGGATGGGCAGAGTCATTTTTTTGGGTGCCAGTCCACTTGGTCCCTGGCAGGACAGCACAGACCTGTGAGAGAGGGTCCCCCCAGAGAGCCCAAACACCTCCACAATTCTGCCTTACTCCTTTGTGCTATCAGCTGCTGGAGACTCCTCTATTCTGCCCCTACAGATGCCCCCATACTTGTTCAGATGTTCACATCAGCACATATCTGTATGCTCACTTTAAAAAACACCTGTCCTAGCGCCTTGTACATCTGTCGAGGAGCTCATCCCACTTTACCTTCCGCTACCTGTTTGGATCTCGCCTGCACAGACAACTTCATACCTGCCCTCAGCTGCCGACACACCTGCGCCCTGCTTGTCCGAGCGCCGCTACGCCCACCTGGGCACCTCCACAACCCACCTGCCCAGGTGCACCCACACTCGCCTACATTCTCGCACACCTGCCCAGGTGCCTCGGCACCCCACCTGCCCGGGCGCCTCCGGCCAGCCTCCCCCCGCCGCCTCACCTTCTTCTTCCCGCAGGACAGAAAGCCGGGCAGGCTGAGCATCCCCATCTCTGCCGCCGCTGCGCTCTGCCCGCGCCGCCCGCCGCCCGCCGCTTTATCGGGCCGGCAGCCGCCCGCCCCTCGCTGCCCCGCCGGGAACCGCGGCCCCTGCGCTGCCCCGGGGCCCGGGCGGGGCCGCCTCCCGCCCCCGGGGCAGCCCCTCGCAGCCCGGGCCCGCTGACCCTCCTCCGGCCCCGCGCCCGCTTCCTCGGCAACACCCACCTGCCTCAAACACCTTGCACGGTCACCTGCCCACTTCCCCTCCTAAATACCGCCTGCCCTCCGCACGCCCTCGCTCCTCGCCTTAGCCCGACCCACTTCCCTGCCGCCAACCTGCCCGGGCTCGCTCCCCCACTCTGGGCTCTTCAGCTCTGCTTGCACCCCTGCCTGGCCGCCTCTCTGTCACACACCTTCACTTCTAGCATGTCTCCCTACTCCTTCCCCTCTTCCTGCTCTTCCAACACCTACCCACACACTCTCCTTCTTGTTTCCTACCTCAGGACTGCCAATTCCCCATCAAACACTGACCCTCGCTGTCATAGTGACCTTCCCCAGGCTTTACCTAACACCCTGCTCAAAGCACACTCTGTGTACAGACATGAGGAGACACAGATTGTCTGGTTGCTTAATTGTTCTCTCCTGTTTATAAATGGTCTTTTCCATGGCTCTTTCAGATCCACACCTTGACAAATACCTTTTCTGTCTAAATTAGTGTGGACTTTTCATTTAGCAAAGTGCTACCCAGTGTGTTTCAATCTAGCCACAACAAAGAGGTACACCAGGACTGAGGACTGTGTGGAACAGCATCTGTAAAGTGGGAATGAAACATAAGATTTTATTTTATCACCCTGTGCAGCAGATTCTCAAGGAGAGTTATATTTTAGATACTGGAAAGATGCCAGAATACTCTTACCTTTGGAACAAAAAGCAAGTACAGGTGCAGTGTCCTCACAGGACACAGGCTTTGGGAAAAAATAATAAATAAAAATTAAAGAAAACAAGCCTCTACAGGCTGTCTACAGCGAGTAGTGGAGAGAGGACTATCTCCAGAGAGCATTGTGCCTGAAGCAGGGCTGTATTTCTCCTGTTAGCTCTGCAGCTGAACAGCACAGCAGCTCCCCTTGCATTCACTAGGGGCTGAGTCCATCAGGTTGCTCCCTGAGGCTGGTTCCTCACAGCTGGGATCGCCACTCACCAACCAAGCACCATGCCAGCCAGTCACCCCTGGAATGTCTCAGCTATGAATACAGAATTATCAGCCAGCAAACCAGGGCCAGTTTGGCTCTACCGTAGATGAGATATCCCATCTCCTGACCAGCAGCCTGACTGACGTAATCTTTCTAGTTTGGAACCCACCTCTGGATTACTATCAATGCCATTTACTGAATCTTCTGTTAATCCAATGGGGGAAAAAAATTAGAAATGAATTAATTATAATCTTAACATGCTGAGAATACAGCAAAAAATTCTGACATTTCCAAGGAGCAGTGAGATACCTGTGTTTTCCATTTGGTTGCACCAGTGCTATTATCAGGTGTTGGGTATTGCCCTTAGCTAACACAAATAGCTCTGGTGATACAGCAGATTGTGTTTGATGTGCTTATTTAAGAATACAATGAGTAAATTCTGTTCTTAACCTCTATCTTCTGTGATAGCAATGCTTACTAATATTGACACTAACATTGACACACACATCCAAAACTGATTCAGCAGACAAAGCTGGGGTTCATTTACCTCTCCCCTTCCAACTGGTGTGAGCTAAAGACCAGAAAACTCACTTTGCAAATCACTTCAGAATGCACTGAATCCTAGCAAGCCAACACACGCAGACCAACCAACCAACAACAGCAAAAAAACCCCATATTGGCCTTCAGGATCTGAGGAAGATGATCTAAATCATTTAACTGTCTATCAACAGCATGTAATTACTCTCATCCAGAACTCAACTGGCAATGTAACACTCTTTAGAGGAGACAATCAGACAGACTGCTATAAACAGACAGGCGAAGCAAGGCAGAAAACTTAGAAAGTTGGCTCCTGCAGCTGCAGGAATTATCCTCTCCTCTGCAGCTGAACAGAACCAAGCCCTACAGTTCAATTTAAATTAAGGCTTTCTGCCTTAGAAAGCCTTAACCTTGATTTTAAAGACAAAGTGATTAAAAGTGAGACCATTTCCTTGGTGTTGAACTGATCCACAGGTAACTTAGACTAAACCTTTACCACTAACTTAAAAACAAAAAAAAAATCAATCATTGGTCTAGTAGCCCATGAAAGCAAGGCAGCATTCTCCATCTGGTGAGAAATGTCTTATTTCACTGTGAGCCTGCTGTAAGCAAGGTGGAAGTGTATCTACAAGGAGGGCATGTCAAGAAGTGGCCCTTCTGCTTAGAAGACAGAATGGAGAGGCAAAGATGGTGTTGTCAAGGACAAATTACAAAGGCAACAGTTTCTGAAATGGCCATCTGTGACTCCAGAGAGGTACCTGTGGAAGCAGACAGGGTTTGTAGCAAAACACAGTCTGGGAATTACTTGCTGAAGAGGCCTCATGCCAATACTGGCTTGCCTGGCTCTAATGGTTCATCCAAATGTTTGTGCAACAAAGGTAGGAAGCAAATTTTCCTTCCAATGCTGCCAATCCCTCCAGGGTGAGGAGGTTTTGCTCATGTGAAAAGGAGTTGATGTATTATATATCCTTCCTGGATTCTTATTTTTAATCAGTTTTTGCTTTTCTCCATAACTGAGATGTTCATTGCTGCTGCTCAATAGACCACCAGGACACACACATCTACTCAATATGGATCTCAAGCCACAAATATTTTTTCATTAAATGGAAATCATGAAAAAATTTTATTCAGAAAAACATCAGAAGTTTTCAGCACTGTGTGATAAGTTTGGTTCACTAACATAACAGTAATTCATTCTATTACAAATTACATAATCATATTAAAGACCTGTATTGGCAAAATCACAATGAGGTGCTTAATCCAATTTTCTCCAACTTCAGGACTTTGGATTCATCTGTAAAGCCACCTCAGAGGTGAGAAATGCAGCAAGGTCACTCCTACTCGCCTCTATGGACAGTCTTCTATCACAACCCAAAAGAAGCAGCGGAAACCTCACTCATTTATCTCCTTACAATGGAACAGTTGCAAAAGTGCTACAAATGCAAAATGCTTAAGCCTTCGAAGTCATGCTCATAATATGGGTGGAGACTTGAAACTATATGGAAAGCAGATTTGCCCTCAGGACTTTTCAGCAAGTTGCAACCTGCAAATCATTAATATTATATGCAGTAATCAAGTTAGCGATGGGGAAGTTTTACATATGCATGTAGAAAAAACTTATAAGACAGAAATAAATTAAAATATACCAATAAAACTGAAAGGTTCTGCAGAATTGCTTTTCTACTACACTGAGCCTGGAAGATTTTGTTGTCCCAGCCACTCAAGAGGAAGCCACAGGTCTCCAACCACAAAATTAATCAAGGTGTTTTCATGACTCTTGGCAAGACTGACAGTTCTGTATCTATGGAACATTGATCTCCAGTTAATTTTATTCAAGAGTTGGAATGTGCTCCTCAATCACTTCACCCTCTGACTAAAACTCCAGGATAACATGGTCTTTCTTGTAACACTGCCTCTCTCCAGACCCTGAGAGCTCATCAATCAGTCAGAGATTACTGAAGTTGCCATACAGGAAAAAAAAGGTTGTTCTCAAACACAGAGCTCCATATACAATAAGGAGAAAAGCAATCAAGAAAGGATTAAATGTTGATAAAGGTCGAAGATGTTCAAACCACACAACCATCTGGAAATCTCTGCTGAAATCCAGACTTGCATTAGAGTTACCAAAGCACAGTGAACACCAGCATTTGCAGCCCAGGGCTCCCAATCCCCTCAGCTCTGCTTTGGCTTTTGGCACAGAGCATCTGAGTTTTCCATGAATCATTGCAGCCTTGTGCCGAACAAACATCCAGGCCTTTCAAAGATGCATCAGGCAGGTGTCACTCTACCGGCCCCCTCCCTGACCATCCTAGAGGCAGGTTCCAAACACGTTCAACTTGTCTTTGAGCAACTGAAAGGCTCTGTAAACACAAAACCTCGGGTATCGCATGAGGGAGGACATAACAACAGATGCAACGAAGGAAAGGGCAGAGATAAAGTATGGGAAAATGAAAAACTGGAAGCATGCAATTATCAAAACTTAATGATCAGGGAGCGCACAGGTGTCAGAATATAATGACTTTTCTATTAGGAAATATTTCAGAGGTGGGGCCAGTAGAAACTAAGGAGTCATTTTTAATTGAGCAAAATAAAGCCTAGGAGTGAGTACATTAGTAATTTTCAAATATGCTGTACTGAGTTCATCAATCATTAACAGTTAGATTTTTAAATTCTTCCCCAAAACCAAGTGCCAATGTTTCTGGAGTTCAGCGCAGCCAAGAGATGCTGGTAGGTAGTTTCTCTTCCCCAGCCCCCCAGTTCTATACTTTCTTGCTAATTGCTAAAAAAAAAAGAGAAAAAGCTTTTCACAGAAGATAACATAAATGCATATTCTTGAGAAGCTTTTGACTAACAGAAAGGCTTTGAAATACAAGTATTGGCTATCACACAGCAAAAAGAAGACCTTTCAGCTCAGCCCTTTCCTTGAGGTAATTTTACATATTGACATGCAGTCTTGCCATGTGATAGCCAAGAGAATTATCTTTGTGATTGTCCTCCTTCACAAAAGGACAAAAGCCGGGCTGTTAGTCCTGCCTGATATCTTTGGAATGGGAATACCTCCATCGACACTTTCCTCTGTGCAATACCTGTTCCTGCAGGTCAGCAATTACTCTCAAAAAGAGCCTCATCCAACTCACTGGAGCTTCTCATGTAAGATAAAACAACATCATATCAAGTAGTAATGCCATAAAGTCACCTGCTGCAATAACATGATTCTGAGTGCAAAACAAAAAAAACAAGATTTGCAGGGACACTAGAATAATTACTTAGCTGAGCATTTTCACAATTTGAAAAAAAAAGGCATTTAAAAGAAGTTAAATACAAGAGGTATTAATATTATTCCTTCTGCTATCTGGATCTCCTACAACTCTTTTCTTCATTAGACTTAATAATTCTTTCTAAAAGAAATTGGTCTTTTTACCTTTTTTCACGGATGGTAGTAGAGGTAGGGCTCAAGTATTTAATATAGCACAGGTTTTGCAGAGAGCATGTGAACTGCAGTGGTCACAAGCATTAGACCCTGTAATTTCTTTTGCTTCAGCCCAGGACATCCTCCCCTCTAAAATCAGGGGATGCATTTGTATTCCCCTTAAGCAAGGAAGAAAGTTGACCACCCCAAAATAATCCATGACTGACTGGGAAGAAAAGCTTCAACGAGAAACACCATAAGTTATTTTACCACCCACAACACTCACCCTGGTTGCCACAAATGTGGTCACTCCCCTGACATTCCTTTCCAGGCCCTCAGGCTCTCTCCCTCTGGCTCAGGCTCTCCTGAACAGGCATCCTCAGAGCCCAGATCATCCTTTTCTCCTGCAGGATCAGGAACAGCCATATCTGAGCCCAAAGGGCCAGGGAATGGCAGGGTGGAAGGGATGTGAAGGCAACTCCCTGCTTCCCATGGCCCTGCCATTAGCAAGGCAGCAGTGGCAACACCTGCTCTGGGGTGGATCCTCTCAGCACACTCTCACCTGACCCAACAGCCCAAGAGAAGCCATTTTCTAATGAAACACTGATTTTATCCAAGCCTCTCAGAACTCCCAGCACTGAGGATTTTCTGGACTTTGCCTGATTTCCTGTGCCTAAACTCGGGGCTCACAGATTTTAAATGTGTTAGGCAGCATCTCAGCATGAGGCTTCTAGGATTACAGTTTTGAATTCGTGTTCCACAGAATTGCCACTTTAATTGATTTGAGGGAAGGGCTGAAGTCTCTGTCAGACTTCAAGGAGTCTCAGTACAGAAAGGTGAGGGGCTGAATACTGTCCTGATGTGAGGTCTCAGTGCAGCTGTACCTCTGAAAGGTGAATTGCTAAAATTATTGTATACCCAATGGCAACAACCTGCTTCCACTAGGTTACAGCTGCTCTGTAGTGCTAAGGGCACCCGCTCCTACAGATGTTTCACTCCAGAGGACAAAAAAAAGTACACTCCACTTTCCTGAAAGCTGAAGACTAATGTATGAAATTTTACACTGTTATTTTTTTGTTGTTGTTGTTCTCAAAGGACCTGCATTTTCTGTGGCTGGTTTTAATGTTCAAGTGAAAAAAAGTATTATGAAGACATGTTTGGGGTTTTTTCCTTAAAGCTGAGGCAATTATATAAAGGCTGATATCTGGTATATCAACATTTGGCACTCATCTGGACACCTCTGGATTGTGAAGCTTTCCAAACTTTTATACAGTTATTAGTTTCTTTGCATAATCTTGGGCTGGCAGTGTTATAATCTCCTGCACTCCTCCTTATAAACTTCTCCTTGACTGGCAAACAAGGGAGTAAAGTTTGAACAGGAGTGCAGGAAGGCAAAGCAAGGAAGTGCACTGACGTCCTTCCCATGAGATGAAGCAAGACGCAAGAAGCTGTGTTTATGCACTTGGCAGGGAACACCAGGACAAGTCAGAGAGACACTATTAAAAACAGTCAATCAGTCCCTGGAAAGGTACCAATAAACTGTGATGGACATCAAATACAGATCCAAAGGGGCCTAGCTGTGAGAAATACTCTCCTTTATGGTGACAGTCTAGGTGTGCTGGCTGTACAGTGTTCTCTTTCTTATGCCCAAGGCTCACCTTCTCTCTGTTGGTTTAGTTTTTGTATTTTATGAAGAGTTGCAAAAGCCAAAGGAGAGAACCAGATTTTCTGTCCATGATGGGAAGTCTCCAGGACTGTTCCACACATTACAGAGCACTTGCAACTGCTTATAGGACCATGGAAAAAAATGCCCTACAGATTTATTGCTGAGTCATGGTACCCAGTAAGAAGTTAAAAATAATAGCAAGCCCCAGAGTTTATGTAGAATGGCTACTTCAAACCCGAGAAATGTGCACAGAGATTGTATTTGTTTGCATACCCAGATACATGCTTTGCAGCCATACCTCCCACACCAGTACATATAAGAGTATTTGCCCTGTTTTAGCAGCCTGAGGCATGCAGTTAAAACACATCATATTTTCAGGCTACTGAATAGAGAGGGCCTGCCTTGATTAAAGAATTTAATCAAGTAATGTGACTAGATGATTTAGTCAAAGTAGATCCTGTCCTACTGACATCATGTAACATGATAATTTTCCCAGCTGCACAGTGCAGCACCTGGAAAAAGTCCCAGGAAACTTCTCTCCGTTATTCCACCCAATCCCATGCACTTCTGAGCTGATAATTCAAGGCTTACTGCAATCACTCCAGAGCTGTTGCAGTATGGAGAAAATTTGAAAAAGTAATTTTTGAGTGTTAATTTTCATTTTAAAAATCGATGGTTTATGTCCAAACCACAAGATTCTATGTTTATTGATCATCACTTTGCAGAATTTCATTAACTAAGCACATATCACTTCCTTCTACAAATGTTTCAAGGTAGCATTTCATTTAGGACATTCTGGTGGTAGATATTAACCAAAAGGTAAATTTACAGCATTGTTTCCACTGGTGCTTGTAGTGCCAGCAATTGTCCAGTTTGTGAAAGCAACCATGCTTATACAAGTTTCTGTGGTTATGATACAATCCTGTGGGGCAGGGCTTTGTTAGTTACATGAAAATTTGCTTTCACTTTGAAATGAGGGGTTCCTTTGCTGTTGTTATTTTTTTTTTTTAATTCGTTCCCTGCAAAGTGAATGTTGATACTGGACTATAATTCCGTTTAGAAGGAATTGTTCAGGACATAGCTTGGTCACCTCTATTCTGATACATGTGCATGGAAACAGAACAAAATTTGCCTGAATCTGAATCTTCCTAGGGTATAAATGATAGTTGCCTTCTTTACTGGGACACTGAGGGATGGTCCCAGGTCTGTCTGCAGCATGAGGATGACACTGATACTAAACCGGGCACTCGTAGTAAAAGGGACAACCCTGACACAAGTCCTTCCAGCAATGACTTAATATTGGCTGCTTTCTTTTTCTGATGTTTCAATGCTTCCCATGTCTTGGCTTTTGCCCATATACAGTGTGGCTTAACAGGCTAAATTACACAGCTTTGTGTCCTTCCTTTTAGTGCCCTTCCCTGCTAAGGGAATGTTGAAGCAGAGGAGGAATCATTGTGGTAGAAAGTAAAGCCAGACAAGAGAGCTGTGTTTAATCCTCTGCTTAACTAAGAAAACAATCATGTTTTTTCCTTTACATTCAAATTTCATGCACTTGGGAATTACCCTGGCTGTATATACCTGTAACACTAAATAAATAGATTTTTTTTTATTTTTCAACCTCAATAAGATTACAAGGAGGCTGTAAAAGAAACATTTTCCCATCAAAGACTAAAAGACTACTGGTGATAGGAGTTCAATCAGAAATCCTGGTACATTTATCTAAGGCTTTCCAGGGTTCAATTGGCAATGAATATTCTTTCTCAAAGGGCATGCATTGGCTTATGAAGTGGATGTGGATGGTGGAGAGGAAACTGAAACCTAGAGAAGAGTTCCATCTGCCAGCTAGCAAAGAGATTTACTGCTATGCTGTTGGCTGTTTATATAAAGATTGAGGTCAGGTCCTTCCTTATTTGCCTAAATCAAGGGCAGATAACATCTCTACTAGTCTGAATATTTTAAGCACAATATTTAATGACATGGACACTTGTTTTAGGCCTTTCGTTTCAAAAGATAGTGATTGCAAACACAAGAACACAATCACCACATGGCACTCTGAGCAAGGTCAGGAGATTCACAGGCACACTAAGGTCACAGATGATAAAACACTGCAAATGGCTAACTTGCTAGCTTTGCTCCAAAATAGAAAGGATATTTGCCAACTTGGCGCCTGGATCTTCTTTACCAAAGAATATATCAAGCATTCCTATTACAGGGTCAGGAAAAAGGAAGTAAATATTTCTACAAAAATTTGTTAGAATGGATGATCTGCAAGGGTTTATCATAGTTGTCTTCTTTAGTAGGAAGGGTCACTGTGGTGTCAGAAAGCACAAAGCAGGAGTTAGGAGACAGGCAGATCTAGGTTGTACAATCCAACATTTTGTGGACAGTAGCCTCATTCCATTCCTCTCAAAGTGATCAAACCTCAATTTAACCTGCTAAGGTTTTCCACACGCTCCTCCAGATGGAGCATTTCCACAATCTGACACCTCTGAAGACAAAATGCACCTTTAACAACTGTACTTGTGCTTAATTCACTTTATTTTCCTCCTTTGCTTTTCCCCCACTTCTCCCCTTTCCTTCTGTCTTTCCTCTTGCCCTTTTCTACTGAGACCTGTCGTATCTCTTCTCACTCTGGCATTTCTAAGGTAAATAAACCAAATTCCTCTAGTCACATCTCAGTTCCTCTGGTTATTCTGACCTCCCTTCTCTGCACAGTCTGGATTAAGTCTCCTTTGAACATGGGGAACCACAGGCAGGGACAAAGAGCAGGGAGGCCAAGGGTGCAAACTTTGAAGACAACATAAGCATCCTGTTTACATGAGAACCCAAACAGAAGAGGCATTCCATTGTATTCTATTCTATTCTATTCTATTCTATTCTATTCTATTCTATTCTATTCTATTCTACTCTACAGCCATTTGAAAAGCTGTTGATCCTAGCAAGGTGATAAAGTAGAACCAGTAAGTCTAAATTCTTTATCAGCTTAATACATTTATTTATTGAGGTGTTTCTTTGCTTACTGTTTAAAGGTAGTTCCCCACTGGAAACAGAACAAACAACTATTTTTGCAGAGGATTAGATTGTATTAGTCTGTTTTATAAAGAGAAAAGTATTTAGGAGGAAGTCACTGGAGGTGAGACGTCTTTTTTTAAATGGCAAACTCCATAGAGCTGACTTTCCAAAGAACTAACTCATCTCAAATTCAACAAAAAGCTCAGGCATTTAAAAAAATTAAAAGGGAAAAATACTGTAACATAATTTTTAAACTTTTATTTTCAAAATATCTTTTAAATTTTGTTGTAATTGCGTTTATTTTTTTTCTCTCAGCTTAATCTGAGCATTTATATGACAACAGGCTCAGAAACAGAACAACTCAGGCAGGAATGTACCTGTAGTCCAGACTCCTTCCTATCAGGTGAACAGGTTTTTGCCTTTTTTATATGAAATTAAGTAAAGAGGGTGGAAATCTAGGCTGAAGCAAGCAGTCAGGTTTTGCTTTACACTGAAACTATTTTTACCTTCAGAAGACAGCCAGGAGCTTATCCTCATCTCAGAGTGAGCAGAGGCAATCAGAGGTGGCCTGTGTAATATTGTCACAGCAAACATTTCTGCTAAAAAGTCCTGAGATCTGTTTTACTGAACCTGTAGTAGTGGAAATGAAATTCCTGAAAGAGAGAAAAAAACTTCCAAAAAATCAATACCAAAGCAAAAGCCTGCTGGAGATGAGGGAAAGAAAAAAAATAATGAAATAGAACAACTAAAAGCTTCTAACACCCTAAAATCTTTTAAAGTTATAGGAAAAAAATTAAAATAGGGCTTGGACAGTCATAGAGTAGCAATTCAGCAGGAAAAGGCAGAAAAAAGTCTGAAGCCCAGAGATGCAGTTTGGATATATTATGGCTATTATATACTTCACAGGCTCAGCAGGCAGAAAACAGTACATAGGTCATCTCCTCACAGCCCATGAAACAGAAATTCTTGCTTGACTAATGCCAGAAAAGAGATTTTCTTCTGAGGAAAAAAAAACCTAAACCCAGGAAAGACCTGTAGCATTTCCCCCACTCAGCTCTTCTGCTGAGATGACATTTGAGATGACATGGGCATCCAAAGATTTGAGATCAGGCATTAGAACAAGAAATCATAGCTGCTATTGCTTCAGAGTCAATGTTGTGTATCCCATGCTTAAACAATATGGTAGATTCATCACATACTCAAATGTTGTGATGACGCTATGAAACCTTACAATAATGAAATAATAACTTTGTGATGTTATCCAAACCCTTCAGCTGTCTTTTTGCAACTCTCTCTCTCTCTGAGTCAATTGGCTGTATCTGCCTCATTGGATTGAAATGTACTTCTAAGTCTCTTTTATCTGGTCACAATACCTGATTTCTCACTGTTACTGAAATCTGCTAGGCTCTAAATTTTTGGTCACACTTAATTTGTGTCATGAATGAAGAAGAGTTTGCAAATGAAGTAGAAAAAGTGTGGGGGAGGCGTGTGTTAACGATTTCCTTTTCTCTTTGAGAAATGCCTTTGCATCTGTTTTTGTGTTTTCCAGTGTGGACCAACTGATATATAACCCAGACACAATTTAACCAACATACACAAAACCTAAGCCACATGCAATCACAACAGAAATTCCAATTTCACAGCAGGATGGTGAGAAAGAGACAAAGTTCAGGCTTGATTGCGGAAGAAGGACAGCGAGCACAACTTGTTTGTTTACTATCACTATCTCCATTCCTCACCCCTTTGCTGAGATGCTGAGCTTAGCCTGTGTACAAGCCAAGCTGAGATGAGCCTTGGAGCCTGTGTTGGCCACGTTGGTCAAAGACACTCAGGTGACCTCCAAGCTCTTTCTAAAAATATCTACTTCTTCCTCTTCCGTAAGCTCCATGACAATTGTTTTCTTTAGGAGGCTCACTCGTGTTTACAGTTGCTGAAGAAACCAAGGTGTGTTAAGAGGACTGAAACCCACAGGGCTGGTTTTGCTGGTGACAGGACCAGTCTCCTCCTCCTTCTCCTTGGCCAAGTTTTCAAACCCCAGCAATGATCTGGGACCTCCTTGGGCAGGCAGTTTGGAACACCTTGCAATGGAGCCTGATGAATGTGCTGTCTGCCAAGGCAGCACCTGCACACAGGCAGCACCTCAGCACTGGGAACAATGGCTCTTGGCTCTGCTGAGGGCCAAAATCAGAGCCAAGAACTGAGAATTTATTGAGAATAAAGCCGTTTGTTCAATAGCAACATTTGAGTACTGGAGCAAACTCCCATGTGCACCAGTTTAGTTGGGTCTATTGGACAAAGCATTTAGATAAAATGCCAGTACAACCTAAAAATTATGTGGAACAATCCACAGTAAAACACCTTTCTATCTATTTTATTCTTCCTGTCCCCCTTCAGCTCTTTTTATGACAAAACATTTGGAAACCATCAGAGGTAGAGTCTCTCTCAGTGAAGAAAACTTCCTTTTTAGATAAACTTTTCCCTCTTGTTTATACATGTAAGATAGAGTTGGATAGCAATGGACTCATAGTTTGCTTAAGCTAGTAGTCAAAGGGTGTTTACAGCTTTTGTAAAAGAATGTGATTATTTTATACTTGTATTTATTCAGAATGCGAAATTATCATCAATTTCCTTCTATTAGCATTTTATTTTCTTCCACTGAATTCTATTTCTTAGATTCTGTTTTGAAAACTCAAATAATTTAATGTTTCTGTGCCTGCTATATTTTCTCTGGATTAGACTATTTAGACCATGAAAGAAATGTCAGGCTTGTTCTAATTTGTTAAACTACACCATCATCTGTCAGGTGGATGCCTAACAGATGTAACGGCCATTTTCTTTTTTTATTTGCAGTATATTCAGATCACAGGACTTCTGTATGAGCAAAGGCAGTAATTATTAACCAGGCAGAAAACTGGATTCCAAAAGGCTACATAAAATTCCTTTTATTTCCCAAATGGGACACAGTAGGTTCCCATGGAAGTTGCCAGATTAGCTTAGGATAATTATATCTATTTTCACAAAGCCTGCTAAATGAACCCTATGAAGACATGTTAATTGCTTTAAATATTGCAGTAACCTCCTACCAAACTATGCCAAATCTTGTAGGTTGCAATGTCTTTTCCTTGTTCTTCCAAATTCTGACTCTGTCAGCAAGTCCTGAGCAGAGGAAGACTTAAAACCTTCCTGTATTGCAAGTCTTTGTTGAGCTAAAGGAATCAAATATAGAATATCTCAGGTTGGAAGGGACCCATAAAGATGGAGTCCAGCTCCCTGCCTTTCACAGGACTATCTAAAGCTATCCCAAATTACCAAGAATGTTCTCCAGACACTCCTTGAACCCTGACAGGCTTGGTGCCATGGCCATATCCCACTGTGGAGCCTGTTACAGTGACCAGCCACTCTTGCAGTGAAGAACCTTCTCCTAATGTCTAATCAGAACTTCCCCTGACACAGCTTCATCCCATTTCCTCATAATTTGCTGGTCACCAGAGAGAGGAGATCAGCCATCCACTGCCCTCCATGAACAACCTGCAGACTGTGGTGAGGTCCCTCAGCCTTCTCTTCTCCAAGCTGAACAAACCAGATGACCTCAGACACTCCTCCAAGTCTTGCCCTTTTCATCATCTTGGTTGCCCTCCTTTGAACATGCTCTATAATTTGATGTTCTTCTTACAAAAAAGCAGCAAATCTGCACATGGGACTCAGGATGGGGCTGCACCAGGACAGAACAGAGCAGGACAATCCCCTCCCTCAAATGGCTGCTGATGCTGGGGTTGATGCACCACAGGACATGGTTGACATATTCAGCTTGCCATCAACCCAAGCCCCCAGTACAGTTCTCATGAGTTAAAATATTCAGAAAGGCCTAAGGAGCAGAGATGCCTGGTTAGAATTGCCCATTTCAAGATGCCACAAGGTCTATTTTGTCATGCTCACCATTCCATGAAACAAGAGGGATCACCAACAGACAGCTGTGGTCCTAAATGCAGCAACCCCTCTTTGCCCACAGAGTCCCAGAAACACACCCATGAGGTGAAGCCCTGCCATGTGTAAATACAGGAAGCTTCAATAGCTGTCATGGAGCTGTGCAAAGAGGCAACTCCCAAATACTGTCAATTTTCTGGCTCTGTTTCTCTTTTCTGGCTAGTTTGTTTTGAAGTTGTGAGGTTTATTTTTTCAAACTTTCCTTAAAGTTACTTGGTCTGGCATTGAGGAAGGTAATTTATTTACCTAGAAGGGGCTGGAGTTTAAACACAAAGATGACTCAAGATAACCCTCCCTTCTCTGTTTTACTCAAAAGGAATTTACTGAAAGCCTTTATCAAATGCTCTCCTCCCCCAGACTTGGGAGCAGGAAGAGGCATAAATGGATTAGTGCCTGTTCCACCTGCAGCAGTCACCGAGTACAGGCCAAACAGTGAAAAGTTCAAGAAAGTAGGTAACATTGTCACCTCACAAAGGTCTGGGGACCAGGTCAGTTGTGAAACACACTAACAGCATGGGGCTGGCCCAGCCTTTGAAACAAAAAGCTGAAAACAAGATTTAGTCTGACACCACAAGGAGCGGAAGCACTGGAGCTCAATCAGGAGGAATGTGTTGTGTTACAAACTGCAGGGATTTACTGCAATTCCCACTTCCAGTAAAATCACAACTGGGGATCAGGGGGCTGGCTCTCTCCCCATCCTTGGCGCAAGAGGCAGCTCTTGGCTCTCCAGTTTTGTCTGCTTAAGCCTCCCCTGTAGCTCTGGGTGTGCTGTGGGTTAACTCCAGCCAGCAGCCAAGCACCACAGGCCACCCAGGTCACTCCCTCACCAGCAGGATGGAGGAGAGAACTGGAAGGGTAAAAGGTAGGAAATCAGGGGTTGAAAAAAGAGAGTTTAATAGGGAAAGCAAAAGCCACACACACAGACAAAGCAAAACAAGAAATTAATTCACTTTTTCCCATGGGCAGGCAGGAGTTCAGCCACATCCCTGAAAGCAAGGCCCCAATACACAGAACCATGACCTGAGAAGACAAATGCCGTCACTCCAAAGTCCGTCGGTCCGTCCTTCCTTCCTTCCTTCCTTCCTTCCTTCCTTCCGCCACTTCCGCCACTTCCGCCACTTCCGCCACTTCCTTCCGCCACTTCCGCCACTTCCTTCCGCCACTTCCTTCCGCCATTTCCATCCGCCATTTCCTTCCTTTTTATATACTGAGCACGACATCATGGGGCATCTTTCTGCAATAAAGAACAGAGTCATAACAACAACTACAACTGCAGAAGGTCACAATTTCATCTGTTCAGAGACATAACCTCACCAGGGCAAGGATTAGGTAGAAATAAATGTGGAAGTGTAAGTGTCCCTCACAGCTCATTTTGTGTGTATTTAGCGCTCCAGTACAAACTTGCTGCTAGTTCTCTGTAGCTCAGTTGTATTCACTGCTTGCTGAACTTTTCTTCAAAAATGGGCAGAAAGCTCATGGTTAAATATGGGTCAAAAGAGATTACAGTGGTGAGATTTAGATTCAACTTTATGTAACTGGAAGCTCATATCAGCATTTCAAATCTGAAAGCAAGACTCAAAATTCTCATTTTGGATTCTGCTCAGAAGAATCTAGGCAGACAATCTCACAAATAAATATAATTTTGACAACATTATGAGTGTCATTAACAACTTGATTATTTTTCTACAGCTGTCTCTCTGCCAACTGCCTGAAGTTAAATGTCCAGAGTCAACAGGAACATGCTGAAAAAGCTGCAAGAAATAGCAACTTTGTTTTTTCAAACAGCATCTAATTGGTATTTTCTGAAGATTGAAGACAAGGAAATATCAAATTCCCTAACTTTCCATCAGCCTAGAAAATCCTGTGCATTTATGGAAACCACACATATACAAGGTAGGATTCTGTTGACTTAGGCAATGTGGGACTTCACCTGTTGCTTGGGTATATCTTTCTTGCAATTTCCTCCTCTTAAGATAGGAGGAAGCTCCTGTATTGCTTAATACAAGGATTTATGTCCTACAGCTTGTGCTCCCTCCAGCAGCCTCCTCTTTCCACAGAGTACAGCCTTAAAGACCTGCAATGTTCTTCCATAAGTGCCAGCAGCAGAGTTCAACAATTTTATGCTTTGTTTTGGTCTCTCCTTCATTTACTGCCCTTGCCATGACCTGATCTGTCCCTAGGATTTACCACAATTAAAACGTATTTGCTTTTGTAAGTAACAACATTAGCTTAACTACTGATGCTAGAAAGAGGCTCTGCATTAAAAATAACATGCCTAAAATCCAAACATGCCAAAGGATCTTGGAAGCCACATGGTTTGGAATAAACACACCACAGGGATTTTTCATTTACAGGTGCCTGGATTTGGCTGCTTTAGCAGTGAGTGCCCAGCAGCTGCTGCCTGTGAGTGCTGAGGAGCTGGCTCCTGTTAGAGGAAATTCAGCATTAAACACCCTGTTATCTTGCCCATGAAGCAGCCACCCCTCTCCCTTTATTTGCATAGATAAAAACTTTCCATGCATGTGTTTCTGCATTGTCCCAAACACTGCCCTGTAAACCTGACCCATATCAGGGTGGCAAACAGAGCCTGTGAGTGTGTAACAAATGCTGCTCACACCACACAGAGCTCCTGGCCATGGCAGGGATCCCTGGAAGGAAAGCAGCCACCAGGCCATGACTAACAGAGAAGCAAGAATTGAATGTGAATCATCATCTTCCAAAGTATCAAAACCAAAACAACGTTAGGTGACAGATACACATGGATTGATACAGACAAGCTGCACTTCCCTTGCCAGAGCAACACAAAGTTCACTTATTATTCTTTCATACGCCACCAACACTGGTAATTCCTGGGAGGAAGTACATACAGGGCCCTCTCCTACAGCAGCTCCCTCCCTGAAGCATCACTGCCCCATCCTGCTCTTCACCTGTGCTGCTCCTGCCCACCACAACACCTGGGTGCTTGTACTGCTGGAAAGGGTGGGCAGGAGGGGGAGATTCACACAGGAACACAGGGGCTGTAGGGATCTGCAGGAGCAGATTCACCTCAGGAACACAGGGGTGTAGGGATCTGCAGGAACACAGGGGTTCCAGGGATCTGCAGGAGCAAATTCCCCACAGGAACAGGGGCTGCAGGGATCTGCAGGAACACAGGGGCTGTAGGGCTGCCTGGCAGAGTTCAGTCAGCTCCTCTCTGGGAGGGGCACCCATTCCTGTACCATCTTTCATCACCATTACCTTGGCATTCAGGTCAAGGTTAGCATGCACTTCAATCTTCTCTTACTAAATGTAGCTGCAGGAGTTTGCTTGGGTTTTTAAAGTTCCATTTCTGCTTGTGATATTGATTTTGTTGGTGCTGTACATGCCTGAAAGAGAGATAACATTACGTGAACTCAAATGGCAATGGCAATCCAAAGATAGTTTTTTTGAAGCACTGTAAAAACCTTATGACATCACACAAACACACTGTAGAGAGAACCTGTAAACAAAAATAAATGTCTTGTATAAGCTGCTACAGCACTCTGAATCAGGAAGCTTTCATTGCTGTCAATCTTAGTCATTACCTTCATTGTTAATTATAACCCTCCCAAATTTTATTCCATATGATTCTTAAGACTGAGGCATTCTGACTGAGACAATCTTTGAGGCCAATACCACAATACAGAAACCTCTGAGACAGAAGTGCCTGTCTGTAACAAAAAGTACATGGAGGTCAGCCCAATTAGCCAGGTAAAACTCCCTGAGCATCATGACCAACTTAATGGGTAAAGGCTCCATCTGCTCCTAGTAACTTCAATTTTAATATTTTGTCATAATACAAAGTTACTGCTTCATATTATTTGTAAAATTTATTAAATGTTAGACAGATGAAAATTCTAAAGATTTAGTAAAACTTCAGAATGATATTTCACTTTGGCTGAAGTCACAGGAATCTAAAGCAGGAAATGGGAGTGGACATTGACTCTAGAAAATAAACAATTTGTTCAAGCAAGCTTTTAGAATTTGTAAAAACTCTTACATATTGTGTAAGACACTAATGAAAAGCCTTTCATCCTGTGGTGCAATATCCACACTTCTGCCTAGGTCTTATATGCACAGAGATCTTTTATTTGCTGATTACAGTGGCCTCTGCCCACACTCCAGCTCTCAGACTGAAGTGCACTTTGCCACTGAGTACTTGCTCTTCACATAGATGGTGTCATGATTTGTATGTTGTGAAGACATTTTGTACTCATTATTAATACAGCAGTATTTCTGTACTTTGAACATCATCTGAAAGACCATCTATATAATTTTCAGAATTAATTAATGCACTAAAAATAAATCCACTGATGTTTCAAAGTTTACTGAGAACAGAATTTATGATTACTTATGTACAATGCTCCCTTTTCAACTTGAGAGTACTCCAACAACCACCTAGATTCATCAGGATGGCTGTCAGGACTTCAAAACTCTTCTGGGGACTGCACATAGAGGAAACATTATAACTTCCTCATTCTCTAAAGAGATGGAATGTTTTGGAAAGGCTGGTTTACCTGAAGAACAACAAGGAGACAAGGTCAAGCTCAGAAGTGGAGGCATCAGAAAAAGAGTTCTGAACTGCAATCCACATCTTATGACTGAATTTCAATCTGCCATAGGTAAAATGCCATGTCCTTCCTCAGAACTGGTCAATTATATTAGAAATCTGGTAGGGAATTATATTTGATGATGAATTTTGTAGGAAGCCAGTTTTAAGCAGAAAGCAGCTTAAACAAAACTGAAGGTCACTGCTGAGTATTTACAGTGCTGCATTGATAATAACTGGTAGGGAGAATTTGGTTTGGCTTTTGGCAAGGAAATACTTCTAAACGTTATCACAGACTATCACAGAGAGATTGTGAAGTTTGGGGAGTGAGCAAGGGGAGGGATTCTGGGAAAGGAAGAAAGAAAAGACTGGAAATAACTGCCAGGTCAGAACCACTTATTCTCTTGTGAATTGTATTTCCCCACTGTAGTAATAACCTGACCTGACTCAGAAGAAATTGTTTCAAGGCCAGGGAAAGGCAAACAAAAGCACACATCAGAAAGCTGCAAACAGAACTGACACTGCAGGATCAGGATTTCATCACCTCCAGGAAAAGACAGTCTGAGCATTTCCCACGGGGAATACCAAAACAATCTCCCTTGCCCTACAGGCACATGTTTGGATCCAAGGCAATTGCAGAGGAGAAACCAATCTTCTGCCCTTCCAGTAAGGTGCACAGACAGCCCTCAGTGATGCCATGCCCACAGCAGTTTTCAAGGATGAAATCAGAAACTACTGGAAAAATAATTGGCAGTTGCCAGAATAAATGCTCAGAATGTTCTGTTTCATAACTTTATGTTTGTTTCTATCATACTGCTATGAAAAGCTGTGGCACTTCTTATTAGATGCCTCTGATTCTAAGTTCCTATTAAGATTATTTGCCACAGAGTCTTAGAAATGATAGAAAAAGCCCTTGAGTCTCATTCTTTCAATTGCTGTTAGACCTAGCTGGAAATTCACCCACAGAGCAATTCTCCAAAAGAGCAGTGACTTGGTAGTGTTGTGCAAGGGTTTTTGGCAACATTAAATTTGTATCTGTTCTCTACAGAAATATTTTGTTTTGACTTCAAAGAATTCAATGTTAATCTTTCTTTTAGTCCAATAGAATTAACAATTTTGGGTTTAACACTGCTGAAAAAGTCACGAAATGCCTTGATCTAGTAAAATAAATTATCTTTATCTTGATCATTTAGAAGTAAAATGTATCAGAAAAAATTAATTGTAGTAAATAAAAAGGTCAGCTTTTCATAACAATTCCAAAGAAAAGAATTCTTACAACTTCTAGTCAGCAAAATTTTCATTTTTTTTATTACATTGTAAAAGCAGGTGAGATTGATGGAATTACTGGCATCATTTAACTTTCTCACGGCTCATAGTACATTCTTACAAATTTTAAATCAGACACCATGTAGCTTGGCAGACACAACAGGGAACTGGAAACTGCAAACATCCATCCTGAGTGTGACACAGACTCACTGCTGCTCAACTCCCATCCTCCTGCTCGCCCCCAGCTCTCAGGGAGCCTGTGGGAGGCTGGGATATGCCTGGAATGCAGACACGTGGCTCAAGAGGGGAATTTCATCTTTCTTTTTCCTCCTATATGGGAACTGGGAGAGCTACTAAGCTACAAATCTAACCTAAGATTATCCTTGCACAGCATTTTGTAGCACAGAGCAACTCAAGACCTTGCATTTCTTTGATTTATCAATAGGTGTAATACAGGATTAAAGATTTTAAGGATTGAAATTTAAGGATTGAAGAGTGATTATTCAAAAAGCTGTGTACAGAGGTGTGCTCCTCAGTCCTGACAGCTGATGTGCCTCAGCAGAGGCAGAGCCCAGAGCCCTTGCTGCCACATCCCCTCCAGGAGCTGAGTGCAATGAAGAAAGAGGCAGAGGTTCATCATATGACCAAAATCTGTAACTCCTTCCCCTTCCTTCTTCCCTCACCCACCAGCCAAGCTGCCCTGGAATCTGGGGGCAGATCCCAGTCAGCTGTGGGGTGCTGGCCTGTGTTTGCAGAGCATTGTCTGAAAGCAAAGCCTGACCAGCTGCTGTTCCCTGCTGGCTGCTGGAGGATCCCAGCAGGGCTAAAAACACCAAGAACACAATCTAGGGGAATGACAACAAAGCTGAGCTTCAGGCAGCCTCTCAGAAGCTGATAGCAGACACACACAGACTGGGGCGGAGTACCAATAACACAAGAAACTCCTTAATCTTTTGTTAAATTATCATACCACAGGGTGCAATTAAGTCTTAGGACAGTGTGGGCTCTAAGGGCTGTGTGTGGGTGAGGGGTGATTTTCACCCTCCCAAAATTCATGTGCACATTCCTCAGCTCCACTGACCTCACTGAAAGGGTGGAGAGGAGTGAGGAGGACTTCACCAAAGGATACAGGTGTACCTGCAGTAATAGAAAGTAAGGGCAAGACTGAGAATTCCTCCTTCTTCCAGGCCCTTATCCCACCATATTCACCCCCTGTCAGGCTTCCCCCATGGCCCTGAATTTCAGGAAAGTTAAAACCCCACAGCCTGCCTCCACCAGGCTGGAGCCCACCCACTCAGGCTGCATTTGGAGTCCTGTGCCAGTGTTTCAGTTTGGCACAGAGAGTTCCCAGAGGGCCAAGGCAGGGGCATCTCCTCACTGCAGAGCACAGACAACTTTCCCCCTGTGTAGGAAAGTCCTTCTCTCAAAGGCTTCTCTCCTCAAACTGACCAACTGGTGAACACCCCGGGGAGCTTCTTTGACTCCCACATGGATGTAGTTAGGAAGAAATGTTCCCACTCATCTGGGGCTGGTCTGGAATCTGACCAGAATGGTGCCTGATTTCCCCACACCAGCTCTCAAGTGGTGCTGGAGACCTGCCAGCTCAGCACCAAGCCCCAGCCTGGTGCAGAGGGTCACCCTCTCCAGCAGGAACAGCCCCTGGCAGATGTTTGGTTTGTAATTCCTTGCCTTGTGGTTACTCTCTGTTCCAGCTGGAGCTTTCCAAGGCAGTCCTGCTTCAGAGAAGGAACAAAACTGTTGCTCAATAGGGAGAGTTTTGTGAGTGTTATGAGATAAAGCTTCCAAGAAATTGGAAGGAAATGAGGAATGTTTTGGTTGCCAGATTAAAAACAAACACTGAGCAGCCCCTCTCCCTCCCTCCATTCAAAGGTAAATACAACATCAGCCCCTACCCCTCATGTGCTCCCAGCAAGTTCCTGTCCCATCCAAAAACCAGCAGTAAAACCTCTGACCTGCTGCCTAGTGGGAGAAAGAAGAGGAAGCAACATCACTGACTTTGTTGAGTCAGTGATGTTATGTCCCAAGGCACTTAACTGAGAATTAGAGAAATACCTGTTTGGAGGATTAAGACCCACAGCAAAAAGTTTAGAGGATTACACTGCAATAATACCTGGCCAGTTCTTTAGGAAGCACTACACAGATTATTCCTGTCATCATTTTTGAGGGTAGTTTTCTGAGCAGTCTGTGCAGAGACCCAGAGGAGCATTCACAGTTACACCTACTCAAATAGTTGCCTTTTATGACTCATAGAAGAAGTTTAGAAGGCTATTAAAAAAAAAAAAAAAAAAAAAAACACCAAAAAAACTGACCTGTAGAAAGCTATTAGATCAAAAATCTTGGACAAACACCACTCTGTTTCCTACATCAGGCAGTGATCAAGAAAAAAACCAAAACACAGAAAAACAATTAGGATGAACTAAAGAAAGATCCTCTGGGGAGGTGTCTTCTTCTCCAGTACAGAGCCTGGGACAAATTTAGAAACAGGCTTAACTACTGGACGGTTGATTTCGTGTTTTCCTTGGATTTTTCTCAGTGCAGTAAAGAAATGTATTTTCTAAAAAGTAAGAAAAATCTAACTGCAAATATTTTGTTTTATAAGGCCTTTCTTTAGATGTTAAAAGTTGGAGAAAGAGGGTTTGATGCTCGAGGCCAGAGGTGCCTTGGCATCCCACCACACCCTTTCTTCTCAAAGAAGATTTACGGGCTTTACTGGTATTACCAAGCATTCCAACCACAAGAAAATGGATTTTCTGGAGCTGAAATGGAAGAAGGAGCTGAAGGAAAGGGAGAAGCTGAAGGAAAAGAAGAAGCCACAGGTCCCCACTTTGTAAATCAAGTGGCAAAGTCCAGCAACTGAAGGAAGTGATGTTTGTAAATCAAGTGGCAAAGTCCAGCAATTGAAGGAGGTGATGTTTGTAAATCAAGTGGCAAAGTCCAGCAACTGAAGGAGTTGATGTGTTTTTTTATTTAAAGGAGTACAAGGCAGGACTCCTGTATTATACTCTGTTACAAGTACATGTGCCATCCCAGTGCTGCTCTCATCATCTCTGTGGTGGGGTTTGAGGGAAGGAAGAGGACAAGATTAACAAATTTGGAAGAAACTCACTGTAAACAACCAACTATCAGGTCTGACCATATGCAACTTAGGGCATTGAAAGTTAAAATCACCCAGTGAAACATGGTTTTTATCAGAAGGAAAACAAAAGTAAAAGTTCTATAGAAACCAAGAAAAGCCAGGAAAAAGAAAGTAACCATGCCACAGGAGACAAAAGACAAGTAAAATCAGGCAGAAAATCTAACTTCAGGCCTGAGGAATGCAGTACTAAAGCTCTGTGATTGCTGTGAATCAAGCAGGAAGATGCATGAGTAGAGATGGCCAGAGATTTGCCAAACAGAAAAGGTAAGCTTAAAAAAAGAGGAGTAGAACCAACAAGGACAAACAGGTTCAGATCTGAAACACTGACCTGACAGCTTTGGTAGGCTACACAAAAGCAAAAGGGAGAAAAGGGAATGCAAAGAAGATTTGGCTACTTCTGTCTTCCTTCAGGAGTTATTGCAGTGGATGATACTAATGGGCAGAATTAGATTTCTCAATATTAGCTTTGTGCTGCAAATGGCAAAAAAAAAAATCTGATAGTATGGTGTTAAACAGAATCTTACAGAAGAATGTTCCCACTTGGCTGAAACATGCCATTTTTGTCTCTGTGTGTTCCCTCTACATGCAATTTTTATCTGTATTATTTCTTCAGTTTCGGAAAGTTAAGACGTTAGTACCAGGGAATTTTGAAGCTTATCAGAAAAGCTCTAGAGCATTCCTTCAGTTCTTGTATCTTAGGGGTTTATGAACGTTTCCTCAGTTGCACAAGACAGAAAACACTGGAGGATTCTGCAGGCAGAAATTAGAGCTGCTGATAAATCTGCCGCATGGTATTTATTTACTCAAGTAATTACTTTGCTTCAGATAGGAAAGAGAACAGGTTTTGTAAAGGTCCCAGAGAGAGACATGGCGAATTTGTTTTTGGATCCATGACCATCTTCCTCAACGGAGGACAAAACATTGCCTCCCACCTAATTGACCTCTCCTGATACAAAATACTGGGCCCAGAAGGACTGGCCAACCTGCAACTAATAACAACCAAAGCTACCACCACCCTCCACTCCAGCCTAATCAAAGCTTACTTAGGATCATTAGGACCACAGGAAAGAGAACACCAGTGTTCAGTTGCAGCCCAGAGGGTCCCCAGAGGAGGCACTGCTCATTGCAGTGTCAAACACTCCATTTGTAAACTCTGTAGTGCATTATTCCTGCACTGTGTTTTGGAAGGGGACATAAAGACTGCTGCTCCCTTCCAAGTTGACAAACCTCCAACAAGATTTCCTGACAGATAAAGATCAGAAGGTAAACAAACGATTTGTTTACCTGAAGCATATTGACTTCCATGTAACGAATATTTTTCTTCTCCGTGATCAACCCAACTGGTTTGTAAATGATACTGGTATCAGTTGCTCATGGGTGGAGGCAGTGCTGTGTAGACATGGAGGGATCAGCACTGCTGCCTGTGACACCTTCTGACCTAAGAGAGTGTGAGTTTGCGTGTGCAGATCTTGTCACCTGCCCTTTTGTTTGCAGCCTGTTCAAATCACGTTCTACCATGAACGTCATGGTTTCCCAGTCTGATGGAAAACACAGCTCTGTGGTTTGGCACCTCTTGTCGATGATCCCTGCAGACCAGTGGACTACTTCTACAAAGAATAATTATTAAAAAATAGCCAATAATACTCTCTCAGTCTTGTACTTCCATAGAATTTCTTTTTTTTAGGAAAAACCACAACCTGGCTGAAGTAGGACTGTGCAGGAGATAAGAGCAGTCAATTATAAACATTATAAATATCCCTCTTATCTTAAAATCTTGGAATTTCAGATGTTAGACAGACATAGTGAAACTCTTAAGCTCCCACTAGCCTTTGTGAACTGTCCTCTTCAAGAACAGAACACGTATCCAAGAGCACACCTGGGATAGACTTGATGTTATGGGCCAGATAACTGGGAGGCATTAAAACCCAGCTCCAAGGACTTCTGTCCCTATTAACTTTTGACTAACTTTGTTTTTTATTTGCTGCAATCTAACTGTTTTGCTCTGGAATTTATTACCCACATAGATGCCAGACTGAGTTAGAACTTCTACTGAAATATGTAAAAGAGCTGGAATTGCTGCATGAAACTGCCACACTTTCCAAACATAATAAATAATTCACTTAGGAATAAAATCATATCCATGTTTGTAGATTTTGTCACAATGAGTCCTCTAAATATAGCTTTTTCACTGAAGTTACGCAATTTTTAAAAAGCATTACTATTTTTGCTATTATACTGCTATCCCCATCTAATCTGGTACACAACAATTTGTGCCTGCAGCAAAATGCCTCAAACACAGATCAAAGCTGATTTCATCAATATGCAATCTTACATGTAATCTTATCTTCTGACTTACCCTTTACTTCTATGTAATTTTTTTTTTTTTGTGAGAAGCCTTGTAGAACAGAACCCCATTCTTATTATACTACACAACAAATTAAACTGACCTGCAGGAATTCCATGGCACTGATGCCATGTGCAGTCCCATCATGGGACTGTCCCCTCTGCTTGCAGAAATTGCTAAAGCATTGATGTGCAAAGTGAATATTTGTAGGGAAGAGGTATTTTCATGATACTGCTTGCATAAATTCATACAGGCACGAGTGCACAGAAACATTGATTTGTGGGCACCTCCATTTCTGGATGTTTCAAAGAAGATACTTAGGACCTAATCTGGAAAGTACTAAACTTACAGAAGGTTCCAGCCCTCAGTGACTAATGAGTGAAACTAAGCACCAAAATATGACAAATCTAAAATTTAATAACTTTGTTTCAGCCATCTTTTTGGACAACACTGTGGCTCACAAGAGGAAATGGAAAAGGGATTTTTCTCCTCTCAAGGAAATAGTTTCATGTTGTGTAATGCCTCATGTCAGATACAAATGGGGATTTACCTTCTTACCTTGAACTCTGTACAGTAGATTCACCTTTGAAAGCAAAGAGTGACCGTGGAGCTCTGATTGAACACCAGAGCATGCAATACCAGTATTTAACAGAGATGCCTGACACATGCCTTGGGGGATTATTCATGCTATCTACCTTAGTCATTCAAGTATGATAAGCACAGTCTCCTAGGAGAACATTTTCTCCTGCAGAGGATGCATGAAAAGCCAGGTATCTCCAGAAGACAACAAAGAGACCTCAGGTCAAAACTTCATCACTTTAGACCCTACTCCAAACATATCCCCATGCTCTCATAAAAGTCAATGCAGAAAGAGGAGCAATGCCAGCAAATAATTCAGATTTATCACAAATTTCAGGGGTACCTTCTTCAACACTGAATATAAAGCAAGCCAGAGATCCTGCAGTGCCAGTGGGATCCCTGCAGCCCCCAGTGGTTTTCTGTGGTGCCCCAGCAGCTGGTCTGGCACCAGCAGTTAAGGTTCATAGATGTCTCTTTCACTGCCCTGCACCCCTTTCTCAGCTGGGACAGAGTTCTGTGGGGCAGAGGGGTGCTCACAAATGGGTCAGGTTAATTAATGACCAGTTGGACTGTTTCCTGAAGGCTGCATGAACTTCCAGGAGCTGACTCACTTTTTATGACCAGCAGTGGATCCACCTGTAAAACAGACACTCTGAATTTTTAAAGTATGGCTAATTAAGATCTGATTCTTAATGTCTAACAATCTTGGTTTTTTTAAAAAAAACCCTCCACAAAAAGTATTATTATTGCATTGAAGTTGTTTTCACACCTTCCAAGCAGATAGTCTTCTACAGCAGTCTGTATTTCAGCACTAGGTGGCCTCTTTCTTCTTTCAGAGAATGTCTGATATATCATTATATCACCTAATGACTTAACCAAAAGTAAAAAACATTAGGCAAATCTAAAGAACTTTGTTCAGAAGGATTTTAAGACAAACATTCCAAAACTGATAATTGTTTCCTAACTGGAATGCATTCAATACAGCTCAGAATATAGAACTGATTCTCTGTAACTTGGCTTGCAGCCTAAACCTTGAGCAATGTTTTATCCACACAGCTTCCTAGGAGGTACACATAGTATTTTATTCCTGAAAATAAACCCCCAAAACAAAACGTGCCCTCATCCAACTCATAGATGCAAGAGCATACAGAGGAGAAGAGGATGTGAAGATAAAATAATTACACTTTTCTACTCAGCTTAGGTTTTGCCAGGTGAGATCCAAAGTACCAGTCACAGCTTCCCCTCCCCTGCTCTGAACAAAGCTCTTGCACTCCAGCAGTGTGTGCTCTTTCTGCCAAGGGGTCTGCAAAAGCAGAAAACTCTGATAAATCACAGAGCATTTAAGAGACTCATGGGACGTGATTGAGGTTTCTAATGCAGAGACCAGCATAATTGTTTAATTGGAGCATTTAGCTTTCTTGAAGAGGCTAACAAGGAAATGAGCATTGCCTAGAGCAAGAGAGCACTCTGGCAAAATGGCCTCAGGAAAGGGGTTCTTAATTTGCCTTTCAGAATTTCCCAACCACCAAAAGCACAATCCCTTAATTGCAAAATCACTGTGCTTCTGCAGGATAAGCTTTGTGCTAAACAAATGCTTGTAGCAGTATGGGTGCTTAGGTGAGATCATATGAGGAAATAAAATCTGTTTTGCCATGGTGTGGCGGAGCAGTGACTTCCTCCATCAGTTGAAATGGGATAATTTGTTTACAGAGCAGGTAAACACTTCTTGCTAGGCAAAGAATAACGACTCAAGCTGTAGCGCCAGTAAATGTGAGCCAGCAACAGGGTGATTTATGCCAGGCTGCTTCTCTGGGGAATTCTGTGGGCATCCCCATGAAAAGGAAAGTAGTGACTTCTTTTGGTCACCACATGAAGGGGAACACGAGGCTATCTATCCCTGCTGTGCTGCTCTGCCTCTGACTCAACTCCTCTGCTCCTTTGGAGTATTTGCCTGCTTAAACAAGTAACAGGCAGAGTTTAAGACCCCAGTGAAGCTGAAGAGATTTTTCTCTACATATTGTCATTAAATATTTGGTCTGAGGCAGAAAGGAAGCAAGGCCAAAGGAAATGCTCTGTGTGACAGCTTTAGGTGCCAGCTGCCAGCATTGCCCTACTTTATTATGGGTTCAGCTGGTCTGAACACAACACAACAAAGATTATAGGACAGGCACAGGTGGCATCATGAACATATCAAAGACTTATGATAGGATCCACAGTAGGAGGGAGCTCTGGGATCAACCTCTCAATTCTTTGTGTGTCTCCAACCACGTCTAACCTGGCTCCCTGTGTCACCAGTGTCGCAACAAGTCCTCAGCGCTGTCACCTGCCCTGCCACCCAGGGAGAACCTGTGAACATTCCTCAGTAATTATTCAGAGGCTTTCAACAGACCCTCCTGCTGAATCCACCCTGTTCATTCCACCTGAATCTCTGACATTTTTTAAAAGGTGATTTTTTTTTTTTGATGGCATGCCTTACAAGAGTCTTGCTTAACCCAAGTGCTGTCTTTGCAATCAACAAGTACATCATTGCCCACCCAACTTGGGTATGGATAAAATCTGCTCCTGCCTTCAGCATGAAGATTGCTCTGGGTCCTACTGAAGCTGAATTAGCTTCAGGGTAGCCCAATATTAACAATTTTTGTTTTCATTACCTTTTTGTGTTCCTCATTCATCCTAAAGTTACCTGCAAAATATCAAACATCAGAATAAAAATAGCTAGAAAAGCAGCTTGTTGTGTCATAGTTGAGATTCATGTGTGACTCAGAACTGAAGGAATAAACATTTCTAATTTCTATTGGTAATTTCTTTTTCAGGTGTTCCAGCGGGTGAAAGAAAAGTCTCTGCATTCCTGAAGGGGAGGAAGATCAACATAAAATCAGATGAAAGACTGTCAGATCCCAGGCTGAGTGCCAGTGAAGTCCACAGGGCTTTACCCAGTTAATACAGCATATTTAGTGTCATACTATAAAATCTTTTTTCTTAGACTTGTCCTTGAAAACAGCTCCCTTGGGTTGTATAATTTCCATAGTAAAAGCCCATATATACTGAGCTATAGAAGTCTATTAGCACAGATTTAAAAGAAAAATTAATCTTTTCACTATTAAACTTGTCAATTACATTATGAAATCTGTCTTGGTCTATAAGCACATTCTTAAGCAGATTTTTGTCAAACATTTTTACTGCACACTGAATGCACTTGGAGGAATTGTCTTGCAAAGAGGCACAATCACTTTGAAGAACAAATTCTACATACTGTACTTATCTAACAGCCTTTCAGAATTTCCCAACCACCCAAATGCTGAGCAGCATTACTAACATCAGACAGCTAATACAGTAAACAAGGCCACTCAGCCCTTTATGATAAAAAGGGATTCATAAGCACAACAGTAGAGATATGTACAGGGAGAAAAATTGCAGAGTCCTTCCCTTGGAAGAACCTGGCTGTGATTAGTGGAGATGTTTGCAGGGTGAGATGGAGCACATGAGTACCATAAGATCTATTTCACTATGTGTAAAACTCCTCAAATCACTCACCAGAGCAAGTCAAAAACCACAAAGTAATGCTGCTTAGCATCTACTGAGAAAACTCACCATGCTCCCCTGCAAGTGAAGGCCTTAAATAGTTGTATGTCACATAAACACCACCTCTTGGAGTGCTCCATTTTCTCCAGAGACTGGGTGCTTGCTACATATTTTCCACCCTGCCATGACACATCTGCCTGCCTAGCACAGGCTGTATTCATCATGTTCACTTTCCTGCCATTGCGAAAGAGCTGATGTTTGGATGCTGTCCTGGCTGCTCCTGCAGATGTGTTTTTGCTGTGCTTTGGGTATGGCACTGCATCCTGGCCTGTGGGGCATCCCAGAGTGCCTGGGGCTGGATGGCTGAGGGCACAAAGGACAAGTTTAAGGCACAGACAAGTTACTTCAGAGTTCAATGCTGTGCCTCCAGCACAGCAAACAGCTCTACGTGCATGTGATTCCTCCATGATGAATGAACTGCAATATGTGTGGGCAGAGATTCAGAGCAGAGGCATCACCAGGGAATGCAGAACACACAGTAAAACCCAAGTTTAAACAGTAATAATTAAATGCTGGTTCTGTCTCCTCATGGATACATTATATGAACGTGACATCTTTTTATTCCATTGCACACAAACTCTCCCACACATCGTTCAAGAGTAATTGTATCTCACATATCCATTACATCTCTGTCTAAATTCTTTTAATTATTTTACCATTTCCCTTCCAGTTAGAAAGGTTTCTGATGGCTGTTTCAAGGAAAGCGTGATTTTTAGACGCAGCCTTGTCTCTGTTCCATTTTAGCTGTCTGTCATGTAGAATTGACAGCTGTGTTGGATAAGTCCCATTTGCACTATTGCAGTTGCTGATTTTCTTATTTAAATTTACAAAAGTAGAAGCCAAAAATCGCACTGGATCTTGGCTTCCCATAACTGCTTGCCTTACAGGGATGAAGCAGAGCTTTGTGATTTTATGTTTGCTTACTCCAAAGAGCTACTGGTTGTCAGAAGGGGATAGGGGGCAAGTTCAGATGTCCCTCATGAAATTAATGTCATGATGCTCATCCACTTCCCTCTGCTTTGCCCCTGTGAAGTGCTTTGAGGATTAACTGAGTTCTATCCAGAGCTTACAGTGTCAAATCCAGCCTCTGCCTCAGCTGAAGAGGAAGTGGAAAGTAAACATTTGAAAGAGGCAATGAGAGAGGTTGGCTTGCTCCCTATCCTGGGACACTCTACTCCAGGACCTCACTGTTTTCAATAAACAAATCTCAATTTTTACCCATTCTTACTATTATTTTTTCTCTCCCATTTTGGTTCTAATGAAAGCTGGCAAACAGGAGGGAGCCTCCTCTCTCACAGGTGCCTCACTGGATGCTCTGCCACAGCCACAGTAATGGGATGACCACTGCACCCAAACCAGAGGAAATGGGATGTTGAAGACAGCAGCCTGGGCTCCTTCTGTAGACAGATATCTTACAAGACAAAGCCATGGGAGACTCAAACCCTTCCTGGCAGAGCCCATGGGCCACAGGAACAGGGCCACAATGGGCCACAGGAACAAGCCCCTCTCTGTTGCACCCACTGGATCCTGCAGCAGGCAGATGTGAGCAAAGCACACCCCAGGACCTTGTGGAATGGAGCAGCCCTTCCCAACAACAGTAGTCACTTTCTTCCATGGGAAGGAGATTTCAGATGGGATCAGCCAGGCTGCCAGCTTGGAGCAAAGACTTCCAGACCACCTCAATCCCCACGCTTCAGGTTTCCTGCTGTCCTGCCAGGACCGCTCAGAATATCCAAAAGGCCTCATTTTCACAGGGAAACATGAGCAGTTCCCTTGCTCCCTGGCACCTCCTCACCCTTCAGCCAGCACAAGGGGAGGTGTGAAGGGAAGCCAAGTTGTGGCAGTCAGCTACAGAGTGGCAAGATGATATTCCTGCTCAGGATCTGGCAGGAACTGCCAGAACTCTTGTGCTGAGTGGGTGCCAGCACAAGATTCAGGCCATGTTGTGTCCTCAGGGAGAACATGCTGTACCAAATGTTTCTTATTGTATATCTTACATAAACAAAACATTTAGCTCACCACCCAGCACTAGCTCCTACTAAAAAAGCCAGTGGCTTTCTCTGCTGAGTGCTTTGAAGTTGTGTAGTCAAGTCAGCTCAGGGACACACACAGGATGCTCAAAGGGGTCTGACCAATCAACTAGAGCTAAAAAAGGAAGCCACAAAGAGGTTTTGCTGAGCAAATACATCAGAGACAGACTTACCCACGTAGGAAACCATCCCTTCCATCTCTCTTTGGGGAATGACCATCTAACAGGTCCAGAAGTGCCCCAGGACTTTTCCCTCTCCAAACCCATCAGAATTTCCATACGGTCCATCACAAAACACTCCTTCCACAGCAGGCTCTCCTCTCCACTGACACTGCTGCGCCACAGCAGAGCCAAAACCCAGTGGTTGCTCACAAATTCATCTTTCTGCCCTTGCAGAGTGCACAACCCAGGGTGACCACACACTCTCCCAAAGTCCCTGCCAAAAGTGTGAGTGGCTCTGGTGTCCCAAAGTCCAGGTGGGTGCTGTGGGATGGCCAGGCTGACCTGAGCAAGCCCCAGGCTTGCACACCCCAGGAAGGAGCTGCAGGACTCCTGTTTTGGAGACGGGCTTGCATTTTTTAGGAGACCCTAAGGCACCACCCAAAGGACCTTGCAAATATTGGGGTCTGACTGACAGAGGTTGCAGCCCTGCACAACCATCAGAAAAATTTTCAAACAGGATCAAAATTTTCTCTTGAAAGGAAAAAAGAAGCTTCTAAATTGCAAGGGAAAAACTGCTTAAATTTCCATCCTCATTCTTTTGCTGAAAATCACAAAAAAATAAACACAATATGCGGAAACTCTGAAACCCCTCCCACACACACATTTTATTTTAAAAGCCCCTCAAAAATCTCATAAGAACTTGAGTAGGGTGGAAGAAATTCTTAGAGCTCAACATTAATCAGTTTGCTCTAAAAATAAAGCAAAACCCTTGATACAGAACCTCCCCTGTTTCCCCCCTCTTGAGACAGAATTTTTGGGATGTTTGTTTAACCGCAGTGCTCAAATTCATGACCTATTAGAGGTACAAGGCAGATCTAGCAAACAAAAATGTCATACTGAGGGTCACTAAGTTTGTCACTCTTGCAGAATATGACCTTCAGGGTAGACTTCTTTTGAAACTGCATTTTGAAAGAATGAATTTTCCTTCCCTCTCAGTTCACCTCACATTTAATACTCTTTTTTTGCTCCCCTGTTTGTAGGAAAGTGACACTGGGTGCAGCTGTCTCAGCCTCTGTGAGTGGTTACCAATCCCTGCCCTCCAGCAGCCAACCATGAGTTTGTCCCACAACAGTGGGAGATGCTGCATTGCTGTTCTTGCCTTGGGAAAGCTTTATTCTCATTTTCTCCAGCCTCTCACAGCTGTAAATGCAACTGGATTTCAGATTGCTGTAGTATTTCCCTATCAGCATAAGTCTGCACACCAGGGAAAAGGCACAATCCTTGTTAAACACTGTTGGTTTTTAGCAGGTCCCACCTGACATGCAGAGGATGCGCAGCCTGTCCTCTCAGGAGGAGAACAGGAGCTCAGGTGGTGCAGGTCAACTTTTGATTTGAGACTCCAAAGGCATCAATTAATGTCCCACTTGTGCTCTTTACTGACCTGTATTGCAGCAAAGGTAAAAAAGCTTCCACAACCTCTCATTATCCCTCTGGCTACCTTGAGCACCTGGTGATTTTCTAAGTGTGCTGGTTTGTTTTGCTGTAGCACAACTGCTTTGCTGTCCTCATTGCTAAGCAATTAACAGTTTGTCCTTCCAGAAATACCCAACGCCCCAGACACTATTAGCTCCTCGGAACATTTTCAACAAAAACATTCCAGGGGAGCTGCATGGGTAGCTCTGCCACTTTCAGGGATAAGCATCTCTCCAGCCACATACCCCACTGGAGAACACCAGAGGAGGACAGGGAGAGGGGGTTACTTATGGTCAGGCCCTGTTCTGCCAAGTTCTGCACAAACTTTTAATCTCACATCACTCTGAGACTCACACATTTCTTGTAAAATCCAGTGAAGAAACTTACTCCTACCTACCAGAGGAGTGAACCTTCACAGGTTCCCATGTTTCCAGCCAGTTGGGACTTCCAGGGAGGTTGGCTTGACCCCGATCAAAACTGTGAATTCAAGCTTCAAGAGTAACTCTGCTATCAGAGACAATTCCCTGAAACTAATGATCTTTGGTCACTCACCCTGGGGGAAACCTGCAGGAAATGGTAAAAGGTGCAGTAACAGACCCCTCTTTTGGACTGAGCCTAGCAAAGGGTCCAAGAAGACCAGTACCTCTCCAGCAAAATAAAATTTCAAATAAACATCAAAATACAATCAGTATTTCCCAAATACTTTTTTCTCATTCATTCTTTTAGTTAAATTGAGTAAACTCACACCATGGTTTTGCTTCTGGGTGACAAGAGAGAGTCACTCAGGATTTCTGTAGGCAGTACTCCAAATTGACATTAGTAATTGACATTTAAAATGCAAAAGGGCCACACATTCAACAAGCACTTGATACAAAGGCTGCTGGACAGTGTGTGGGGCTCAGCATGCTCACCTAACAGTGGGACACTGCATGTTCACTTCCTGCAGCATTTTTGTCACAAGTTACCACACTAAATCAAAGAAAGGACCATCTGGCCTATGGACATGTTACCTGCTATAAGAAAGGTATAAAACTGTGCACTTTGTGGTTTTACTTTCCCACAAGAATACCCTCCTACCTTCAGCAGTCTGCAGAGCCACATCTCCACAGATTCTCAGGATTCCAGGCTGAAGCAAGCTGGAAGTGTATTTGATGCACTTTACATACATCTCTAGCCATTTATTTTAAAAAATTAAAATATACAAAATAAATGTCAAAATATTTTCTTACAGGTAGGTACAGAAATATCTGCACTGCTTTATTTACACATTCTCTAGTGAGAATCTCTTTTAGAAAATCAGTTTAGGGTATAATACTCAGCACCTGTGCAATTGTAGCTATGGTGTAATGGTCCTTCAGTATATTTAGGTTTCTGGTGTTACACATAACATTTGCCTGATCCCAGCCATACAAAAAGCTGATATTTATAGTGCCATCAATATAGTTATTTGTCAGAACCTTCCCTCTGTGTGAAACTTGTGAAAAGGAAGGAGGAATAAATCCCCGTGTATGACAAAACCAGGTTCTCCTTCAAACAGCTGGTGAATGAATGGGCATGAAACAAAGGGAAGAGGAGAAAGAAATGTCACAATTTCAGGGACATCCAGCTGCACTGACATCACCCCAGAGCCTAGAGGAAGGACTCGGGTTCCCCTTCTTTGCCCACGGGGGTTTCGGGCTCTCTGAAGCAGCTGCCCCTCCTGGCAGAGGAGCTCTCGCGGTGGCTGCTGAGCTGGTGCACCCTCCTCTTGAACAGGCGGTGCAGCTTCTCCTGGAACTGGTTGCCAATGAAGCAGTAGAGCAGGGGGTTGGTGCAGCTGTTGGCAAAGGCCATGCAGATGCCAAAGGGCAGCGCCGTGTCGATGAGCCCCACCACCGCACAGCTGGCAATGACCTCCATGTGAGCCAGCGCGTTCAGAAACGTCAGAACGTGGAATGGCAGCCAGGAGATCAGGAAGGCAATGACAACAGCAGCCACCAGCTTCAGGACCTTGTCCCTCTTCTGCCTGCTCTTCCCAAACTGCTGTGCTTTAAGCAAGTGCCTCCTGATTGAGATGTAGCACGTGGTGATCACTGCCAAGGGGATGAAGAAGCCCAGGGTGTTTTTCAGGAAGGCTGTTGCCACAGACCATTGAGCATAGTTCTCATAAGGAAAGGCCATAATGCAAGCATTGACCTCCAAACTTTCAACATAGTAAGTGTCTCGGAAATAAAAAGTTGGGAGGGAGGACAAGCAGGCGAGGCCCCACACCACCAATGCCACAAAATAAGCTTGCTGTGGAGTTCTCCTCTGGGAGTGAATAGGGTGGACAATGGCGTGGTACCGGTCCACGCTCATGCACGTAATGAAAAAAATACTTGCAAACATATTCAGACATAGGACAGAGCTGGAGATCTTGCACATGAGAGACCCAAAGAGCCAGTTGTATCCCTGAGCATAGTAGGTGGCCCAGAAGGGGAGGGTGGCCAGGCACAGCAGGTCTGCCATGGCCAGGTTGAAAATGTAGATATTAGCAACTGTCTTGGGGCCAGTGTGACGACAGAGCACCACAACCACCACGCTGTTGCCAACCAACCCAAGAACAAAAACTGCAGAGAAGAGGGCTGGAATCAGTGAAAACTGATAATTTGAAGAGGTAAGGGGGCAGGGAGGGGATGAGTGTGACACAGCTGATGAGTTTGTCAGTGCTGTAGACAGGACTTGGAGACTTTCCCTGGTGGTGACAACCAGGGAGTAATTGCTCTGCATGTTGGTGCTGGTGGAAGGGGAGTTTTTTCAGGAAATTCATGGGCTGGCAGCACTTTCCTATCCCATTGCTCACCTGCAGATCAGAAACCATGTGTTAGACATGCACTCTGCACCTCTCTTAGCTCTGAAATCACACAGACACAATAAAATAAAAACCATTTGAAGCTACATCAGTAATCTGAGTGCTGAAATACCAGGCAGCCCTGCTGAACTCCTTACCTCCATCCCACTGACAGAACACAATTAGCCCTAGGGACGTCACAGCACTTTTTAATTAGCCTGGCAGAGAAGGGAGCAGCTGGGGTTTATCTGTGATTACAGATGGTGCTTTCTGTGGCCAGCAGAGCAGAAAGATTATGGACTCAGGAGCTGGAGACACTTTGGGAGCTTCTGTGACCCAAAGGCCATGCTGAAGCTCCTCATGATCCTTTTCCCAGTTTCTCATGCTATTTCCAACACTCTGAGCAGTTAAAATGTGAAAGCAGATGTGAAAGCAGCCATTAAAAAGGACTATTAGGAAAGCAAGCTGTGATTTTTATCATCCCCCCCGCCCCGAGTTCACAGGGCTGGACACAAAGACACTGAAGGGTCTTTGCAAAATGTCATTCACTGTCAGTGTCCTTCTGACACATATCTGCGTCTCCTTCCCTTATGACAGCTTTAATCAGAACAGTAAAAGAGATCATTTCAATGTAGACACAAGCAATAAACTCAGTCCTTGCAGGCACTGAATTTAACAGTACTATGTGCCATTCATTTAGAAATATCAGAACTGGATTTCAGCAGGGGAAAATGTAGCTATAAAACAGCTAAAATAAGAGGTTGACAGGTCTGCCTTTGTTGCATTTCAACAGTGTCTGCACCCTGAGCAGGACATATTGCAAACTCGAAGACTTTCTAAGCTGATGAAGAAGATATCATACCCAAGTATTTTATTTTACATAATTAAAAACTAATTTCCTCTTTCTAGTAAGTTTTTGTAGAACCAGACAGGCATTTAAGAATTCTCAAGGAACCCTAAAAGAAACAGAATTTTTCACCAAGACAACAGATTTGGGTAATTATCTGTCATTTAACAGAAGGCAACTGATCATTTCAAATGTATTTTTCTGTATCAACAGTTTAACGTACATTATTTTGCTCAATGCAAAATACTCAATATACTACTCTGGATATACTGACAAAAATTTAATTTTATGTATATTGTCTCAACAATGAAAATTCAGCAGGGGAATTTCTGCAGAGTGCTGGTATTTAAAGTCACAAATAGTCAATCATAAGCCCATGTTCTGTATTCAAAGGGGTCCTAAACCCAATGAAAGCTTTTTTGTTTGGGAACACAGATATTCAGAGAGGGTCTTGAGTCCCATTTCACCCTTATGTCCTGAGCTCTTCACTTTAACATATAGAATCTGAAATCTCAGAATTAATCACAAAGCATTACATTCCTCCCTGACTCCTAGCAGAGGGACCACACCATAATTATCTGTACTGCATTACAGAGAACAAGGTTTCATTGATAAACCCACTCCCCCACTCTGGCCATGCACAAGTGGTGCCTGAGGATTTGTTCTGAGCTGCTCCTTCCTCCTCTCACTGCAGGCACGAGACATTCCAGCACAAATGGAATCAAATCAATGGAAATTATGTTCTAGCAGCAGATAGAAAACCTACCTCTCAAGGCTCCAGAATTCCGTGCTCCTTTTTTCCCCTTTCCTTCTGGTGAGTATTACCACCAGCAATCTGCTCTCTCATATCTTCCCTTTTCCACTGGGAGACTTTAAACTACATAACTCCAGAACTGAAATATGAATGCCTGCCAGCTTCTTTTCCTTTTGGAAGCAAAACAGTTTGAGAGCCCCCCTTTCCAAGGCCACGTGAGCACATGCAGTAAATCAGGAGAGAGCAACAAGACAGCCAGAAAAAAAGGAGAAAAAAAAAAGGAAATGAAGCAAGCAAGAAAAAGGAAATTCACACAAATATCCCTGTGGTTTTCTACTGCAGCTCTTGTGCCAGGAGGATACACCCACACTTTCAGCCCCTTTCTGCCCTCCACATGCACACACAAGATGTGGGAGCCTCCATGGAAGGATTTGTGCATCTCAGAGGGCAGAGGGATTCCCGTGCAGTCCGTGGAGCCCTAGCACTGGCTAATACATTTGGGGATGAAATAGGCTGTTAGTCCTGGCAGAATTGACTATAATGTCAACACAGAGAGACAGAAAGTGCAGGAACATCACTGCATTCACACCAGCACTGCCTGGGTAAGGGGGCTGACCCAATCTCCCAGTTACTGTGGGAAAGCCACTGCCCTATTCCTGGCAAAGACATGCACACTGCTGGGGCTGAGGAGGGCAGCAGGACAAATCAGGACAAATCAGGACAAATCAGGCAGCAGGGCATGGCTGAGAGCAGGCTTGGTTCTGAGGCTGCACTGGGGTAGGACACGACCAAAACGAGCTCATACCAACTCCACACAACACAGAGTTTGTACATCTGCTCCTTCCTTGCATCTCATGCTGTGCCTGGCCCCGCCTCCTCTCCATGGAAGGAGCTCCAAGGGGGCTCCTGGAGGATAAGAAAAGGGCAAGGGAAGCACCCAGAGGCTTAAACACTTTGCCCTGATGCCTGAGTGTGATCTCTGCTACAGCTGCCCATCTACTTAGGGCATGTGTGCTGTGCTCCCCAGCAAGGCTCATGTCCCAGACAGAAAGAACCACTGGAGCCCCTGGCAGTGACACTTCCCTTTGCTCCTGGCTCTCAATCACTGGCCAGCACTGAAACCAAGCTCATCCCATCCTCTGAACACCAGCACAGCCTTGGGGAGAGGTGCATCCAGTTGTGGGGGCTTGGGGGAACCCCAGTGCTGCCCTTGCTCCGGGACACCAGGGACAGCAGCCATCACCAGCTCTGCTGTCACCAGAGTGACCCAGAGGAGAGATGAAAAACAGCCTTTTAACAGCATCTTCAGGGGAACTAAGGGCTGAGCAGGCTGTGGAGAACAGTCTCACCAGTTTCACCACAGCCCAGCTGTGTCTTTGACCAGAAAAAGCCTCAGAGAGTATTGAAAAAGCTTATCAGCAAACTCATATACTCATATACACCCAATCCCTGGAGGTGAGTGCTACATTCAAGGCAGAGAGAAGTGTCCTTGGCAGCTTTTGTCTTTATCTGCCTCATAATTCAAAGTCCAGTTCTTAGCATTTTCTGTGCTAAAAGGAGACTGGGTTATTTAAAGAAAGGGAATCCCACACAGCATTTCTATTTACCACAGTGCAACGATTTACTGCTTCAAGGACATGATGACAAAGCAGTCCATGGTCAGGGCTGTCAGGCTGCAAGCACACAAGAAAGTCATGAGTCCTGCTGCAGAGGAGCAGAGATGCACCTTCTGCCACCAATTTCCCCTGCACAGACCCTGCCTGGGGTCTGCAGGACTTCTGGCCCACTGGTGAGTGATCTGAGATGTCAGCACTCATTCTGAGCCATATTTATTAATTTTTTTTTGTAACAAGATGTGCCAGGACACCCTCAGCCAGGAGTCTTTGCTGCTAGTTGCACACAAACCATTGGTAAAAGGTTTTGCTCCATTCCTCAGCAAACACCCAGTGAAGGAAAAATGCACAAGAATGTTTATTTTTCAAAAATAACAAACACTAGTTGTTTAGACTTAAAGTTTTCCTTTCCACACAACTTTTGATCCTTACAGATCCTGACTGTGTTTATTCTGTTTTGCCTACAGAATGGAGACTTTAACAGACAAGAAATGGCCCTGATGCACGCAGTGCAATGGGGGTCACAGCTCAGGCTGCCCTTTGACAAATCCTGCTCCTGTTCTTTCCCCTGCCAATGCTCAATGCATCTGATTCCTTATCTGATCCAAACTCTTCACTGCAAAGATTCCTCTCACTAATGCACAAATCCCTCTCTCTCTCTTTCCCCCACCATTTCTTCCTCTCACTATTTCTGAGCATCTTGTACTGCTGTAAAACAGACCCCCAAGTTGTCCATGCACAAAAGAACCTCATCCATGTAGTGCTGCAGCTGAGCCAAGGCCCCTGAGCTTGTGGGATGTGTTTTCCACAGCCAGGCTGGTAAATCCAGCACATGGATCTGCTGCAGCAGAGCCCAGCACACAGCTCAGCACAGGGCAGAGCTTTTACACTGCTCATCCGGCTGCAAAGTTACAAAAGCTGAGAGTTTTCAACACAAGACCTGTTTGATTTTAAATTAGAAGAAGCTTGAGGTGTCTGGGGGTTGAATCTGGGGTAGGATTTTGAGTACATTTTTTACACCAACTAAAATAATTCACAGTTCAAGAGGAGCAAGAAATTTGCTGCAGGCCCACATAGAGCCCTTAGGTTTGTCTTTCCATCCTCAAGCCGATGCACCTAAAGAGTGTTTAAAAAAACACCCAAACCCAAAAAACCCCAAACCATCACCACACACAACTCAAATAGCACCTTCTGATCAGCTGTACAAATAAAAAGAAAAGGATCCATCACTCCAAGTCCTAGGTTTTGGATTTTGCAGGGAAGTGCTGCCTCTGTCAGGGATGGAATATTCCAATGAGCAGCCTGACAGTGCCAGTAGGCTGTCACAGCCACCTCTGGAGGCTAAACCTTGCCAGCCTGCCAAAGGCTCCAAGTAATGTGAGATCCAGATGCAAACTGTATCCATGAGCTTGATTTCTTCCTTTTGGAGAAAGCAAGAGGGAAAAAAATCTTTTATAAATGTGCTCCCCAGGAGGCATAACCCAACACAGATCACTGTGGCTGTGTTTGGTGTTGATTTATAGCAGGATTCCCTGACTCCCTAGCGCCAGGGCTGGCAGCAGGAGTTGGGGATCCAGCATCAGCTGCCAGACAATGATGATTTTCATCATGCCAGACCCTGGGATTAGATCAGTTGGATGGAGCATGGTGCTAATAATGCCAAGACTGCAGGTTTGATCCCTGCATGGGCTGGAAGAGCTGGACTTGGTGATTCTTGTGGGTCCCTTTCAGCCCAGAATATTCTGGAGTGTGCTGTGCCAAACATTCCAGCATTCCATAAACTTTTCTAAGCATTCCTCCTTCTTGCATTTGTTTATTTAACGGTTTCTTTAGAGATTCATTGCTCAGTCCTGCAAGTAAGATTGGAGAATCTACCTCACCCTTCTTCCCCAGCCCCAGAGCACTTCTTCAGAGAAGCTGATTGCTTGCATCCTTTCTGGGAACTCAGGGAGGGGAGCAGTTGTGAGCACTGACCTTGAAGGCTGAAGGTTGAGACAGTGAGTCCCAATCCCGTCCATGGTTGTTACTGGGTCAGTTCTGGGTCCTTGCACAGCTTGATCAGGTCTGGCAGTGGCTGTCTGCAAACCCAGTGTTTTGGCCAAGAGGGAGAGCTGCCAGCATCTCAAAGGCAAGACCTTGGTCAGTGTTCCACTCTCCCTGCTGGATCCATGATTTCATGTGGAAGAACTAAGCTTTTTAAAGTGCTGCTTTTCCACTTCCCAGCAGCACAGCAGTGGCCACAAGGGCCACCCAGACAGGGCCCATCAGATACTCTGAGAGAACAGACCTTCTGTGCTGGAAGAGGTCAGTTTTGGAGCAGTTCAGTGAGAGTGACAGAGGCATTGGGAAGGGAAGAGGGATGCCCTTCTTACCTTCAGCATGCAGAAAACTTATCCAAAGCATTTATTTTATGAGAGATGTTTGTGTCCAGCCAACAGCATTGCCAAGATTGAGGTTATCCTCCATGACATTGTTTGTTCAAATTATTGGCTGTAAGCATTTTACAAGCTACTAAAAGAAGCAAAGAAAACAAGCAGATAAGTGATTTTGAAAACAAGCTGCTATTAAAGGCAGGAAGTGCACACACCCTGGCACCACTGCTGTTCTTGAGGCAAGCCCTGCTCTTGCTGAAGGCAGCAGGACTTGGTCAAAACTCCATCCCTGAGAGCTGCACAGCTCCCAGCCATGACCCCAACACAAATAAACTACCAGACTTTGGGCTTGCCAAAAACAGGCCCAGAGCCTTCATGGCCAGAGCAGCATTTCAGCAGCTGAGACCACAACAGGAACCCACAGTCAGCTTTCATAATTTATCAGCACAGGTAATTTTCTCCTCACTTCTCTCAAACCAGGTGCTGTGATGAGCAGCAGAAGTCAAGACACTGCCAAAGCTTGTGGGAGAGAGTTCTCTCCTGTCTAACTTCTGCTTTATTTGAACTAATATAGTTGTATATAGCCTGGCATTCAAAGGATGTGGGAGAATGCTTCACATTTCTCTTTAGGGTTTCAAGGTGGTATTTAGGAAGATTTAGGACTCAGTGGAAAGCTTTGTAGAGTTACAGGGCACCCAAAGGGTCTCTTTCCAGAGATCTTTTTTAAAAAAAATCTTCCTCTCTTTGCTGTTTTGAACTATAACCACTGCAAACAGCCTTCCCACTTTTTAAGTGCTTTTACTAGAAATTCCTCTTATGTTCCAAGAATACTGAGATACACACGAAAGAGAGTTCACCAGCTAGATAAAGCTTTGGGGGTGCCAGATTATTCCTGACATTTGCATATTCCATATTATTTAATCAATCTTTTAACCAACAAAGCTATTAAGTGACTCTACTAATTCCATCTTTTCCCAACAAAAAAGTTTAAAGAATGCAAACCTTGCTCTTTTAACTTATTAGACCAGCAAGACCATCCCAAAGCAGAAGTTTTGACTACTGCCTCGATCTTCTAAAGAGAATTCATCTCCTCAAAATCTACAGTATTAGGCAAGGCTCTTGACATCAGCTATAAACAATTTCTGAAGGGGATGAGCTGGGCTATAAATCCCAGATGTCAGATCAATCAGTGACTGAAAAAAGGACAAAAACACAACCATGGCCATGTGGTGGGTGGAATAGAATTTAACAGAAGACCTGCAGTGGTTCAGCTTTTCCATTAAAGCTGGGTGGATGAGGCACCTCAGCCAAAACACATGATGCACTCCAGAAACCCTCCAGGCAGATGGGGAGAGACAATCAGAGTCCCTGCACGTGGAGCACAAAGAGCTGAGCCTGGAAAAGAGAACCCCAGAGCAGGATGCTAATATTTGAACACACCATAAAGGGAAAGTTTGCTGAAAAGGTAGGAGGAGAAAAAACTCATGTGTCAGCTCTTCTCAAGGAGCACATCCTTACCTTGTCTCTGCAGCACTTGGTAAGGCAGTGACTGCAGTAGAGATGCTCAGGGAGCTGGAGCAGTGCTGGGCACAGGAGCCCTGGGCACTGCAGCACACACAGGACATTCCTGTGGCCACACTCTTGGACCAGCACTCAGCCCTCAGCAAAGGTTTGGCTCTCCACAGTGCTGGGTGTTGGCATATCACTGCACTGCTTCCACCCCAAGGGCAGCTGCAGCCTGGGCTGCCATTGGTAAGTTTGGACAAAATCCTCTCAAGCAGCTGCCACCTCACCTCCATGCTTTGTGGGATCCTTACAGGGAGAAACTGGAATTGCCAAACCTGGGACAAAGTGTAAAAATCTGGTCACTTTGATATTTATGGTTTTCCTTGGCCCTATAGGCTCTAAAGCAAGGAAACATTCTGTAGCTGCATGGTCCTGTTCCACCACAGTGTTTGAGTCCAGTTAAGCAACATCTGGCAGCAATGAGCTCCAAGAGCTGCATGCTTTTGGTCTGAAAATTTCCAATATGAAATCAAGGAGAGCTACAGTACAGAGAGCACTGGGCTTTACAAAGAGCTAGAACATGGTAACACTGCTGGAATTACAACCAGAAATAAACCCTTTGTAGAATAAAAGGGACACCAGAGCAAGAGCTCCATCTCTTTCAGCCTGAGCTACAAACTTCAGCTGAAGGCAAGAGCGTTCCCCAGCACACGGTGCAGCTCACCTGTTCTGCACAGAGATCAGCAGAAACCTGTCTCCTTCACAGGGTTGCACTGACAAATCATGGAGGGATGGAGATTCCTAGCTGTGCTGCATCAGGAGATAAGAGAAGTCATGGAGATCAAGGAGCAGGACACCAAACCAAGGTGATGTCCTTGGAGGAGCAGCCCCAGCTGAGCCAAGAATAGAGAAAACAAAGATTCACCCACCAAAACCTTTGGCCTGACCTCAGACACAATCAGCTGGATGGGGTGAGCAGTGCACATTTCCACCTTCCTCTGGGGCTCCCAGGACCAGCCCCAGGCATGGTGCCAGCACTGCTGCTTGAGGTGGAAACCAGATTTTGGCCCCCAGTAACACTGCACCAAAGCCTGTCTAACTAAATAAATGATGTTGTTTACAGCTGGAGGATGGTCTCCATTACACAACATGATCATCCTGGCCAAGCTTCCAGGGAGAAGCTGTTCTTCAGGGGATTGCTGCTTGAAAAAATGAAGAAAACAGAAGTAGCTGAAGCCAATATAGTGATTTAACAGCACAGGAAATATAATCTGCTTCTGCTGAGGAAATAACAGAGCTGCAAACTTGTCCATGTCACACTTACTGTTGGGCATACTGTATATTTGGGGGTTTAGCCACTGTCTGGACAGAGCTGGCAGAACAGGGGACAGAAAGAAAACCCAACCTGTAAAAAATGAAAAAAAGAAAAAAGCTGAGCCAGACCAAGGAATTAAGAGCAAGGAAATGCACTGGAAGGCAGGGAGCTGACAAAAGGTGCTTCAAGCACATCAGAACACATGAGAACTCCAGCAGAGAGAAGTGGAAAAGAAATTTAGAGTGACAAAAACAAGAGAAGCAGTTGTGTCACTAATGATCCATCAGCTGCAAGCCCTGTGTCTGGTCCTCCTGCAGAATGATCAGTCTGGAAATTGCTGATCCCTGGCTGCTGAGTTCATCAATCAGGCCCCCAAATGCACTTCCCCTTTGCACTGTGGATATAGGATAAAAAACAGGGCAGGGCAAGGACACAGATATTTAAGGACCCACGTCCAGGTCCAGTTTCTCGGTGGCATCTTCAGACCTGCTGGAGACAAGCAGTGCCCTAGGAAGGACAGTGTGCCCTTGGGGTGCTCCCTGTTTCAACCACAGGGTTCATTTTTCACCCCTCACAGATGGCTCAGGGCACATCCCAAGAAGAGGCACTGCCAGGACACAGCACTCCCCTGTGCTTTCCCAGAGAAAAATGTCAGAGAAATGTCTCTCATGTCAGAGAAATATCTCTCATGTCAGAGAATATGAGACTTGCATAGCTCCTGGCAGTCTCCCATTTTACTGCAGGGGAGTCACAGCCATCACCAAGGGAAATCCCTGAGCCTGGGGCATCTGTCAGTGTGTGCAGCCTCTGTCAGGCTGAGAGCCCTCACCTCACACCTGGATGGCACAGCCACCTTCCACTGCCTTTGCTGAAGCTCCAGCTGCAGAAAATCACAAAAATTCTTCCCAGAATAGTTTTTGTGAGGCAACTGCCAAGCAGACTCTGAAAATGGTGATGACCCATGAGCAGGGGCCTGTCCCAAACAGCTGCCAGGGGAAGTCTGTTACCTGTTGCTGTTTGCAGAGGGCAGGAGGTGAGAAAAGCCACTGCCAGAGCATGACCCTGGGCTGAGAAGTCTCTCTGCCTCTCAGGGCAGCACTTGATCAGCTCTGACGTGCCTAAACACTTAATCCCCACGGGGCTGCAGCAGGAGGAACCAGCTGATTTATTTTCACTGTGCACAGTCCAACAAACCCTGCCCTGCCTGTGGTTCACCTGCCCAAAAGGTACATGCTCTTTTTCTTGCCTTCTCCTCTACAATCCATCAGGTATTAGATGCTGTGGCTGATGTGTGGCTGGTCATGTTCTTTCTCGTTATATTTATATTTACTTGTGCAGCAAAGGCTGGGCTGAGTCTGAATGTCTCCAATTCATGCCCAAGCATGTGCAGGTGTACACCTGAAGAGACCATCCTCTGCAACAGAGCTGGACTGAAAACCCTACCTGGAGAAATAGCACCATCCACCATCTCTCTAAACCTCTCCAACAATTATTTGCGGATTCTCAACACCAACACCTTCAGAAACCTGACTTTCCTTCACAGCCTCTGGCTAGATGGGAACAATCTGACTTTCCTGACCCCAGGAACTTTCCATGCTCTCAGCAGGCTGCAAGAGCTGCACCTCAGCAGGAACTCACGCCTCACCTACCTGCATGCAAACACTTTCAGAGGACTATTAAACCTCATCAGCCTGGATTTGTCCCACTGCAACATCTTCGAAATCCACCCACTTCTATTTTCACACTTGCCTTCTTTAGAAAGGCTTGATTTAGCCTCCAATAACATGAGGTATGTCCCACAAGCCTTCAGGAACCTCTCCAGCCTCACGAGGCTGTCCCTGGAGGGCAATCACATAGAGGCCATCGGCAGAGATTCCCTGAAAGACCTGGAAACCCTGAACGATCTCAATCTCAGGAAGAATCGGATATGGATCATCCAAAACGGAGCTTTCTCAAAGCTTCTCAGACTGGGCATGTTAAATTTAGGCCACAACTTCATCACTGATTTGCCTAATCAGCTTTTTGAAGGATTGATCCAGCTCAAGACCATGCACCTTGAAGCCAACAGAATCACCGCTGTGGACTGCACCTTCAGGCAGCTGCTCAACCTGAGAAACTTGTACTTGAACAACAACCAGATCTCCTCCATCTCAGACTCTGCTTTTTTGCACCTAAACAAGCTGCACTTCCTTCACCTGAGCAGGAACAACCTCAGCTCGCTGCCTGTGGGCCTGTTCTCCCCCCTGCCCAGGCTGAGGTATGTGTTCCTGTCCCACAACCCCTGGAGCTGCGACTGCAGCGCGCTCTGGCTGCGGCGCTGGACGGCCGCGCTCATCCAGGGCCTGGACTGCGCCTTCCTGGGCCCTGCCAACGCCACAGCAGCCCAGCAGCCCCTCCCTGGGCTCCTGGGGGACTGCCCCGTGCCCCTGGAGATGGCCACTGAGGACAGGTGCAGGGTGGCTGGCACCAGCGTGGCCCCCAGGCCTCCAGCCCTGCCAGGCCAGCTCATCCTGCTGGCACTTGCCTGCCACACATGGGGATGGGGCATCCTGCTGGCCGCCTTTTAATGGCGTTCCAGGGTAGCAGGCTCCAGGCCTGCTAGGGCTCCATGGAGGGAAGTGGCCTAAAGATAGGAAATGCCATGTCCCAGTGAAAAAGCAAGAAGCCCCTCTCTTCTGCCTTTCAGACCCCAGTTGTAACCCCATAAGTCACTTTCCCTTAACCCCTGCTCTTGGACAATTTTGAATTCCCCTATACCCTATATAAAGTGCTGGTTTAGCCCATTCTGGTCAGAAGAGCCATGGCTGGAACCCTTCACAGACCCCAGTAAAGCCATTGCTGTGGAACTCCAGCTGCCTTCTCCTCTCGCGTCTGCCTTTCGGTCGGCCTACAACAGCGCCTTAGCAAGCAAAGAGCTGAAATCGTACGAGAGCTGATAATCACTAAAAAGAGCTGATATCCCTTAAGCTTGCTAAGGTTGCCTGTGGCTAAGAGCAGCCTGGGCACTCGGACAGTCTGCCCCCAAAGGACTGAGCTATCCGGCCCGTGCTGCCTGCTCAGGGGCAAACCTGCCCAGCAGGAGGCTGGGACATTTCAGTTATAAATTGGAGGCTGATTATTTGTTTTCTTGAAATTTGTTTATGAACAATGGTTTTCCTGGCATTTGGATTTTATATGCAAATAAAGAAATGTCAATATATAGGAATATATTATTTCCTTTATGGGCAATAGTCTAATCTGAAATGCTAACATCAAAATTCAATGCAAATGCTCACATTGGCAAGTTCAGGGCTGGGGCTTGTGGCTGGTGATGTGGGGCTGGGAAGCATGTTCTCCTCTGCCCTCCCCATTTCCCAACTGACCACAGCCAGGTGTCCTCTCCCTGGGAGGGGCTGCTCTCCTGTGCCCAGCCCATACTGGGCATATCGTGAGTGACTACTGCTGAAATAGGAATAAATTGCACATGCTCTAGAGCATCTGGAGTCCTGAGAAAAGGCCCAGTCCATCAGCATCACTGTGAGCACGTGGTGCCTTCCCACAGCAGGCACATGGGGATCTCTGCTGCTGGAATGTGTGGGAGGTGTGGGCAAAAGCACCATCATGTAAAACATTTTATCACCCAGGTGTTCCTCACAGCACTGAACCTCAGCTAATGTGGCTCTGCATTTACCCCTGCAAGGAGGTGATTTGTCTCAGGGATGGTCTGTACAAGCTATGTCTATCTCCCTGCATGCTGTTGAGGAGCTCTGTCCCAGCACAATTCCAGTGTCACATCCCAGGTGTGCCTCCCTTCTGCTGCTGGGAGCACAGATCAGCCTTCTCTGTCCTCCCAAATGGAATTTTCCATTTGTGCAGGTATATGAAAAACCCTTATCCAATGTTTACTAGGTGCTCACAGAAGGAAGCAAAGGAATGTGTGCCAGACACACCACACTTGTCCCTGTCCTTAGAGGAATTACCCCAAGCTGATAAGAGAGAAATAAACCCTTGTTTAGGGCTGAAAACACACAAACCTGCACAATTTGACATGGGAAACCTGCCATGGAGTTCAGAGCAGGACCAACCTTTGCTGTTACACCAGGGAAGGAACAAAGTAGGGGTCTACAACAAAACCACACGTGCTGCACCTCATTGCATTTGTGGTTACGTTTCTGCAAAGCATGTTACAGTCAATATAATAAATTTTTCCTTACATTGGCTGTGCTGTTTCATCATCTTCACTTCACTCAGCTTCACATACTTTGAGAAGTGGTGGAAAAATACTCCAGCTGGTTTCTTACTTTTGAATTACTCTCTGTCAAGCTGCAATTGAAAAAGGCAGAAGCAAAAAAGCAAGCAAAGTCCACCTCAGCAATTTCTTATGTCCCTAAAAGATTCAATTTTTCCATTGAATAATACAAATTGGTGAAAAATTTATATGGGCAAGAACCTTGCCTTCTCTGAACACTTTGAGAAAACATTCCTTCCACTTTTACACCACCACTTCATTAAAGAGTAACAGGAACACAACTAAATTGCTTCCTCTGTGCTATGATAAAAAGTCATAGCAATATTTAACAAGTTATACACAGTGGGCTCAGGGAGAACATGTGGCCACATTTTCAATCCACAAAAAATGAAACTTGCAAGGAATACAAGAAGGCCAGAAAACACAGACCCTGAGGAGTCAGTCTGGGCTGGCAAAGACATTTGAAGGAGGATGCTAAGATGCAGGATAAGAACAACATGCACCCACAAGGGCAGCAACAAGTCCAACTGTTAAAAAAAAATTCAGTATGAACAAAGCTGACACTGTTTAAAAAAACCTTGCAAACAAAAAAGCATGTAACTGAAGAAGCAAAACAAAGTATAAATACTAACAAATAATTTAATATTAAAGAGCAAGAAGAGTTGCAGGAAGAAGGAAATGTGCTGAAGTTTACATCTCCTTGATGCGATTTGAAAATTTTAGGGGTGTTTGACAAAACAAACTATTTGAAAACCTGCTTGTTAAGAGTGCTCAGTGGAGGGAAAGCACTGGGTTTGTCCTGATTGTTCTGCACTGGACCTTCAGTGTGAGAGATCCACTTTGCTTGGACCCCAAACTTTTCTTTCTTAAATACATCCAGCACAAAGAGATGCTTTCTCATTCTGTAATTGTCAAATTACCCATTCCTCCCCCTTTAACCTGGTACCAGAGGCAAAAGAGGCAACAAAGTACAGATGCACATAGCCACTTCCAAAGTCCAAGAATTTTGACCTTAATCACACCACACCCCCAGCCAGTGCCATAAATCACCAGAACAGTTTCAATGGGATGGCTGTGACTCTACTTACGGTATATCGCTCCATCTTGAGTGAAAACATGCAATTTCCTGTGGGAAGCTTTGCTAACATACTTCTCTTGTGAAAAAATTGTACCAGTGGAAAGTTTCCAGCCAGCTCTGCACGAGGCTCCATGCAGGAAATCACTGGGGTGGTTTTGTGACACCCCACAGCCAGAGCAGGGAGCACTCCCAGCTGGTGCCATCCCTGCAGCTGGCAGGGCTCCTGCTCATCTCCTCCTTTTCACCTGCCCTTTTTTCATCTCCTACACACAGGAAAATTAATTCCCTTTCATTAAATTAGTGATTCAAATAGTCACACAAATGTTAACCTCTGAAACCCCCAAGGCACATCATCACAGCAGCTGCTGCTTCAAACAAACTTTGCTTTTCAGGGGCCTTTCCCTGCTGTGCTGCCAGCAGCACCAACCCCTCACCATGCTCCAAAGGACCAGTACCTGGCATCAGATTAACATCAGGCCAATAAAGATGAAGACTGTGTGTAGCACCAGCTGGAACTGAAGACAGGCTGCCATGCTGGGTCAGTGCAAATAAGGAGAGAAGCATGTATTTAAATGTTTTTATTTCAACTGATGCTTTGCCACCATATTACATCACTTTGAATAGCTTGGAATAGCAATATGATCTCAAAATATAGCAAACAGCTTGCCAAAGCAAGAGATTATGAAATCCTATGGATACAGCATCTTCCTTCTTTGGCGACAATGCTTCCTTCCATTTATCTCTAAAAATAATTTTATATTCCAGCACAGTTGCTGTTCACTTTATTGAACCCTGCTGTTTATACCATTTGCCTCTTCCCTGCACAAAACCTCTCCACAATGTAGTATGGTTTTGTATCTAACAGCATTTTAAATAAAAAAGTTATAGTTTTCATGCAGATTTTTGTAAAAATTATTTTCTAGGTGCACAGAACTGAACCAAGATGCATACAAAAATGCATTCACTTCCATTCTCAGGTGTAACCGTGCAATCAGCAACATGATCATATGTTACTGCAAGAGGTCCAAGGATGGTGGTATTATCATATGCAGTATAACCTTAAAAAACAAACAAACAAACAAAAAAATACCCCTTTTTATAAGCAGCAAGAGAAAAAACTGCCGTGCTTTATTTGTAAAGTAATCAAAATAGTTAGATGTACAAAAAAGCACCATGTACAAAGAATACCAGAGGAAGTACATCTTCCTAATTACACATTTCTCATTTAGCATTGCGAGCTGGCCTGCAGGTCCCAACTTGTACTGTAGATTTATTTGCAAAATTAAGGATGTGGTCAAACCTAAAATATGCTTGGACTGTATGACAGAAATTAAAGTGGACTGCAGATAGAAATTAGATTTGTTTCCATTACAACTTATACCAACCACCTTATAGCCCTCAAGGGTATAAAACCACACATCAAGTATTTGAGAAATAATGGAGTGAAAACAGCTCCAGAGCAATATTGCAAGATGCAGGTCTGCTATGAATGCATTTCTGTGAGCTCTTGATAAGTTAAACTTTCCTTTGGGAAAAGAGCACATCTGTTGGTTATAACTCCTCCCCCTGAGAATTTTAATAAATTTGTCTTGCAAAGCAAAACAAAGTCCTTTGAACTTCAACAGTTCCAAGGCCAACAGCATTTCAACGTGGTCACAGCCCATCTGCTACTCATGCACCCAGGGTGGCAGGTTGGGTTTTTGTTGCATTTTGGTTTTTTTTTCTTTACGTGGATCATCCCTTCTATACTCGCTTCATTCCTCTGCCCATCAAGCAGGCGAACACGGTCATGACCATCTTTGGCTTCACCTCCACAAGATCCTCTGGAAGAGCATAAACTCTGGCACCAATTCTTCTTGCCATGGACACAGCATACCTATTCACCATGGAAAGATAAGGTGGTCAGCACTGAGACTGCTATCAGTAAATGGCAAGTCAAATCCTGCCCTATCCAACACAATTTCACCTATTCTTTATTGATTCAAGATGTGGGACAGTTTATTCACACCACATCCTTCTGTTTTACAAGTTTTTCTCATTTTTTGCTGTTTTCCTTTTCCACGGTAAAGTGTTTTTAATGTGCAAATTGACCTTTGAATGTCAAGTCCACTTTACTGACAGTTAAAGAATTTTAATTAATATTTGTTAGGGCTAATAGCATATATAATGAAGGATTAATCATGTAACACTTCCTTTTCTGTTTGCTCCTTATGAATAATAAAGTGAGACTATTATCTGCCAGAAATTTTGCTGTCATTCTGCCACTGCAGAACAGTCACAGAACACACATTTCAAAGGCATGCTTTAATATGCATACTTTAAACTTGACAATCTGTGATGATTCAACAAGACATAAGACATACAAGGGCTCAATTTTAAAACTCTGAGCCACCAGCTGAACACTTCAAATGCCTGAACGAACAGGTGAGAAATGGAGAGTCACTGGTAAGAACTGCCAGAGCTGCTCTGCATTTCTCTCAGCAAGCCAGAGCTCAGCCAACTGCTCCCTCCAGTGTCCCGGGCAAGGACAGCAACTCCATTTCACAAAGTGCTGCCTGTGTAAAAAGTACTGTGCTAAAAGAGACTGAAAACCGCAGCAATAAACTGGTCAAAACACCTGCAGCTTGAGGCCAGCACATGGAATGTGCACCTTTTCAATGCCAAACAGCTTTTGAGAGAGCAAACTCACTTAGCGTTATTTTGCTTGTCATCTTCCGATAGCTGACCAGTCTTTACGAGGTCGTAGTTGATACAACCAGGCTGGATGGCATCAATTAAATCCACAACTGCCAAGCTTGTGCTGATGGTCTTGTCCTAGAGAATACAGGGACAGAGAAGTAAAGATGAGTGTCCATAATTCTCACCTTAATTCAGTCACTCTGCAACCAGAGAAGTTTTAAATGAGCCCTTTCAAAGCAGCAGTGTTAGTGACTATTCCCAGGTGGACCAGAGGGAAAACCAAACTGCTGCCTCAGCTTTGGTGATAATACAGTATTATTACTCCAATTTACTGCAAGTGCTCTGGCAATCCAAAGAAGTAATCATTGTGCAGGCAGGAGCTCTGCCCTGCTGAGCACAGCCCAAGGCACAATGTTCACCTCCAAACGCACACCAGCTCCAGCCCCTTTGCTTGCCAGCATCTCACCTCCCATCTCTGCCCCAGATCCTGCCCACCCTCCCTCCTCAGGCACTACTCCCCACTATGAGCAGTCCTAAACATTTAGAGCTTGAAGCTACTCAGTTCCCAGCACAGTCTGAATCCTGTCCTGTTTCAACTCCTTTCTAAGATGCCCCTCCTGTTCCTCCAGCCAAGGAAAAAAAATTTTGGGCACTCATCTCCTTTTGTAGGCAAGAAGGGAACCTGTACCTTGAAGTTCTGGATGGAGGTGGACTTGCCAGCTTCTTTCAGGGTCTGGTTTACCCAGCTGACTATAATGTCATCGTTGGCTTTCTGACCATCACCCAGGTCCTCGAGGACATTCAGTGTGTACCTGAGAACCAGCAGAGAGAACAGATTAGGCACAGAGCCAGGACAAAGCCATGCAGCCAGGATGCAACATGAGCCATGGCAGCTTAGAAAGCCTTTACACAGTCTCAGCTCTGGGTTTGGGGTTTTTTTTTTTAACTCCTTTAGCAAAAAGAAAGAACCACATATCTTATCTTATGTGATTTCTGTTAAAGCATTAGTCTTTCTAGCATTTCATGTCCTTTAATAGGAGCTCACAAAATTGCCTGGGCTCAGGACACTTGTTAAACTGTTTTACCATTGAGCATTTGCTTCATTACCTAAAAGGTGTGGATTACCTCAGGAGCTGGCATTAAGACCTCTAATGTCAAATAAGGAGCTACCATGCACCTTTTTTCCAGACATATATTTGCATAATCTTAAAATTCTTAAGAACTAGCTAACAGGAAGATCAATTTTGTCTGTTATTAAGTTTCTTCTTTCTCAAATTCCAATGCAGAAGAGGTCTATAAAACAGCCTCAGAATGTTTCCCTCTCAATTTCCATTTAAAAATCAGAACATAAAAGTTGTGTAATGTTACTGCTCAGGGTTTCTGCCTGTGGACCAGACTTGAACAGGGGAGAGAGGTGATCCTTGTCACAGGATGATCACAGGTCCACCAACAGGCTGTCCAGAGGTGTCTGCTCCAGCCTCTCATATGCAGTTTTATCACAGTTTTGTCCAGGTGCATCTCAGCCACCCCCCAAAGGACAGAGGTTTTACAACCATGGTGACCTATTCCAGTACTGCCACGCTCTCATGGAAGAAACTTCCCAAATCCTGTACATTCACAAGTTTCACATGTTTGAGAGGGGTCCTACCTTCTCATCAATTGCCAGACCAAGGCCAGTGTCAGCGTTGGGTTTCCATCATTCAGATCTTGCCCTCCAATGCCAACCAGGGAGAATTTAGCTGGATGCTTTCCCAAGTCTACAGCGTAGTTACAGTTTTCCAGCTACACAGGACAAGAGTTTAAACAGCAAAATCACTCACAAACATCTACACTTGACTGGAAGCCTCGAACAGGAAGTTTTAGTGTCACTGGCTTCCTTTAAATTCTTTTGACATGTTTACCTTTTTCATATTTGCTCCAAGTTTAGGGTATGGAGGCTTGTTAACCTTATTCCAGTCAACAGGAACTTTGATCTTCTCATATAATTGTAGTATTACCAGTGCATCTTGGAGATCACTAAAGTGGAAAACACGGATTAAGTCTAATGCGTTGAGAATTGAGTGCACTCTGACTTTGCCACATCATGAATAATTACTATTCTTTACAAGTGTTTGCAATTTCAACAACAACAATAAAAAGAAAAAAAAAGCTGTGTCTCCCAAAGAGCCTGAAGCTTACCCATAGAGGTGATTTACGTGGGGGTTCACACCCAGGGAGTTCATCCAGTTGCGGAAGGTCCGCTCCTCACGTGTCTCTCCTACATGATGGAAAACAGGGTCAGTGCAAATTCTGCAAGTTCAAAGCTGAGCAGGGATTTCCACCCTGCTAGGCAGGGAGCTTTGAGCAGCAGAGCTCACCAGGAGGTTTTAAGCAGAGAAAGAGTATTTTTTTTTCTAGTAGAATTTTTTTCAAAGGAAGAGGGTGACCCTGCTATCTAGTCTTGGATGTTATTTTGATTTCCTCATGCCTCACAAGAGCCTTTTGCACTTTCTGCAAGAAAAAGGAGCAGAAAGGTCTTTCACATGGATGTTAGCTAACTGCTGTCACAGCCCAGTCCCAGTTGTGCCAACAATTAGCATTCCCATGGACATCTCACTGCATTTCTGAGGTTTTCTTGCCCATCACAGGAAATGGCAAAACCAAATTCCCCTGCATGGTGAGTGATGGGGTGCTGGCAGAGTGCCTACAGGGTCAGAGAGCTGAACAGGCTGCCAGGTGCCCTTCTCATCTGCCCCAAATGAGTAAATAACACTGCAGCACTGAAGCCTCAAATCGTAAGTGTTAATTCAACAGAGATATCTCTGCAGGGCACAGCCTCCAATGACACAACTGTTTACTTTAGACAGTCCCCCCCTGCTAATTTTGTTACTGATAAGGGCCATCACCTTCCAAGAGGGTCCAGTCGATGTCCTGGTTTTCAGGCTTGGTAAGTGCTGGGTACTTGTTGAACAGGTTGGCCACGAAGGCCAGGTTCAGCTTGGGGTTGCCACTGACCACGTCAGCCGGCGTGACGAACTGGCGGCAGCCCAGCCGATCCGCCTGCTGCAGCATGAACTCTGCCCTGCGCAGGTCATCCTTCTCCTGCAGGGATGCAAGGGACAGCAGCTGTCATGGAACACACTGGGCTACACTGCACAGCAGATGGAAGCTCCTGACCACTGTCTGGAGCAATGTCACAAGCCCATGTCTGGCATCAGTCACTAACAGGGCGAAGGGATGAGGCACACACACCAAGCCCTGCTGCTGTGCCATTGTCACAGCTTGTCTTGCTATCTTTCTTAACCTTTTCTTAGCATTCTTTTCTTTCCAAGCTCACATGCCATCAAATTTTATTGCTTTCGGAACTTAGTGGTTCAAAAGAAGTCAATATGCTCCCAAATGGAACAAGCCCACAAAGGATTTCTCAATTGTCTCTGTTAATTGGAGGGTAGTGACCAGGCTGGCAGCAAGCACTCATTGAGCACACACCTGAGGTGTGCACATGGTCACTGACACTGTACACGCTCTAGAAATTAAGATGCCAGGTTACCCAGATGTCATGGGGCAATGACAGGGTACAGGGAGCTCAGGATCCTACAGGATGAGGACACAACAGCCTGAATACTTACATTGAAACCAGACATGTTAATATCAATCTGAGGCTCTCCTTCTTTCTGCCCTTTGGGGGCAATTTGATTGAGGAGGTGGAAATAGGCTCTGGAATCCTGAAATGAACGAAAAAGAAAATTCAGCTCTCCTGCACAGCAGTGAATACACCATAACAATTCATTTCAAGCTCATTTTTAACAAGTCACCATGCATAATCGGCTTATGTACCTTTACTGAATTGCCAAAATCTGTAAGCTTAAAAGAGAGCACAATGGTAGAAATCCAGGCAGCAGGAAAAGAAACAAAGGGAAAAGGTTAGAACTATTTAAGAAGACAATTATGTGGTTTGACTGTTTGAAAGCTGCCTTGGCTACAAGCTCTGGTGCCACAGCCACCTCTGCAGTGGCTGGAGGAGGCAATGACCCCATGCTGCTCACACTCATGGCCCCCAGATGCTCCAAGGCAGCCCCAACCTCTAGCCATTCCTACTGCCACAGCAATGATGAAAATGCCTCAGTGAAGACAAATTCCAAGCAAAAAGCTGATTATATTTGAATGTTTTCTTCTGTGCCTGCACATTAGCTAGAACAGCTTAGAGGAGAGAGGCCAAGGATGGTCACAAAACAGGAAGAGCCAAGAGCTGTGGTGATTATTTATCAACTACATGTCCTTTCAGTCCTCAGCACTAAGGAAGACCTCAACATATCATGGCAGCCTAGGGGATGCACCAGAGAAGCCAAAAGCCACCAGCAAACTGTAAGTAATTTTGAAATTGGAATAAGAGTGACCATGAACCCAACAGATCAGATCTATGATCCTCACACACCTCAATTATCAATTTCTTTTTCTATCTCAATCTTCTTTCTCCTACTTGAAACTGCTGACCATGTGAATAACTCCAGAAAGCTGCTGAGACCAGTGTCCAGATGCCCCACACTGACCCAGAGTCACCTTCCTCCATTTCTCACCAGTGCCCCCACTCACATGTGAAAAGCAGCTTTAGGAGTCCCCACTTCCATTCCTACTAAACCCAGTGTGAAGAATAACAGCTCTTGTTTCCCCTTCCTCTCTCCAGCCCATGACATTTTAGATTAAATGCCATCACCTGCCAAAAGTGTGTGGAACTCCCACTCTCCAGTGAAGCATTTCCCCCATTATCTCAAAATATGGATCAAGGACATTTGAAAACATACAAGCAATACCAGTTTCATAGCTGAATAAAACACACAACAGCAGCACTGGAGGAACAGACAGTTCCACACTGGGCTCACCCTCATGGCAAGAGAGAACAGCCCTGCAGGACCCCAAATACAACATCCAAACCCCCCCTGGTAAGAGCACTCTGTGTGTTAGGGTCAAGAAAGGTCCTGCTAAGGATGAAAGGCCTCATTTGCACATGCAAACACATCCCTGTCCAGCTCCCAGCCTTTTCCCAGGCACTGCAAACCAGGAGAGCTTTGGTACCTTGATATCTGTGCTGAAGTTAGTGATTTTCTGCCAGCCTGCGTTCTCCAGGTGGTAGTTGGCCCATCTTAGGAGCAGCTCTTCTGGGGATAGCTTCATAAGATCCTCCAGATTTTCACCATCACGAAGTAAGGCAGCCAGTGCTACAAGAAAAAGGATTGTGAGGGAAGACTCAAACCTGCAGAACAGGATTCGAGCTGCAGCAAGATTTCAGGGGGGTACAATACCAACTACTAATTATGTCAAAATATTCTGGGTATTAGCAGAGTTTTCCTGAGTTGGTTGTTACACAGAGAGGAGCATAAATGATCTAGAAATATATGTGTAAAAAAGTATTTTCCCTTTTCTTGTGTAACAAAATTCTCTGGACTTTATGTGCAGTCTTTTAAGCTGATGACAGGAAGCTAAATGCAAATGCACTTCCATGTCAATGAAAAATGCTTCCAAGCAGTTTCATAAGCGCCATTAAAAAAACCCAAAGGAGCCAAGATAAGCACCCTTTCAGCTGGCCAGGGCTTCCTCTGCCATGAATTTTCAATCTAAACCAAACAATGTCAACACTTCATGATGGGGAAGCTTAAATAAAAGACACTGAATCCCATCCATCTGGATGCTCTGATAGCACATGCAGGAATATCAGAGCTCTTCAGATGATTTGAAAAAGTTTAAATTTTGGAGGCTGTCATGCAGGACCAAGTGAACACAGGGAGAGATGTGCAGCATCAGTCTCTCACCACCAAGGACAAAGTGAGGGCTCAAGCTGCTCCACTGACAGTAGCAAGGAGGATTTTAGAACCAAATAACTACCACAGAGCTGAAGCCCCCCTTTTTAATTTTTCTTTTTTTGAGAAAGCTATGCAGTTGTCTATAATCCTAAAAGGATCCAAGCAGCTTTTGCCACATCCCAACACCACAGGAGCCTGCAGCTGGAGCAGCCTAGGGCATCACCCAGCAGTGTGTGCCCCAGCTCAAGCCAAGCTGCATCCTGACTTACAGGCTGGTGTTCAGCCAGCTCTGCAAGGCTGACACACATCACCAGGCTGGCAGAGCCCACCTGCACAACCCTGCTGCACAGCTCCCTACAGGCTGGAGAACAACACCCTGATGATCCTCCTTCCAGCACAGGGGAGGGAGAGAAGAGGCAGAGGCAGGGCTGGGGCTGGCAGCACAAGCCAGGCTGTGTCCATGCTGTAGAGGAATCACTCAGGGTTTCATTACCTTCATTTCTGCTGAGCTCAATGTCAGCAAACAAGCCGATCTTGATGACCTGCCAGAGCAGCCCCAGGACCAGGTGGGGCTTCCCTTCCCTCAAGTCCTCCGCGCCAATGTTGACAACATGGCAGCCGATGGCGGACGCAGAATTCAAGGCCAGGTTCAGGTTCTCCTGCAAACAGCAGAGCCCAGTCACACACAGCCCAGGGAGATGCTGCCTTCCCTTTCATCCAGCACCAGCACAGGGCAGGTTCCCCCCTTGTTCTTGCTCCAGCTCAGAAGAAACACTCCCAGCTGAAGTTTTGAGGGAGCTGTGTTGCAGCAGGCTGAATCAATAAGACCTGAACTGGGCATCAGGGTTTAATTTCAGCTCTGGTATTTAGTTTCAGCCTCTGAGTTAGTTGCATCTAGTGGCAGCGACAAGAATAAGGCTAGAGAAGTGCTAATTTGCACACACAGAGGGATCCTCACAGAAACAACCTGCCCCAGTATGGAATGATTCATGGTTAACACCAACATCACACTGTTTAAAAAAGACAGTGCTGTACCTCATCGCCACAGCAATATCACATGTGCACAACATTTCAGCCACTTTACCCATTCTGTCATTTATTCAGCATTTTTAACCATGCCCACAGAACTGTCAATTATGCATGGTACAAACCTGCATTTAATAATTAAACAGAAGCTATAAAATTTGCTCCTTTCCAACATTTCACAATAATGCCTTGAGCCACCATGCAACAATCATTAATTCTATATTAATATGAATTTCAGAAAATAAAATACAGAAATGCTTTTATACCTGAATTATGAATGGTGTGAGTTTCTTCTTATTAATTGCTCTTTCATCAATTGTGTCAGGAACAGAAAGATTGATCATTTTGCTGTTAGGAGAAAAAACAGTGATATTTGAAAAACACTTAGTATTTAATCTGAACAAAACTCAATGTACTGTGACAATACTACAGCACATTTCCTTTAGCCTACTTGTTTTTGTGTCATTTTTTTTAACATAAAAATCAAGACTGCATAAATCAGAAGTTAATATTTACATCATCAAGGATGTATTTGTAACTAATAGCTAAGCCTGAAACTTTAAACATGTTCCCAGCCACTACTGATCTCAGCTGCTGGAGCAAAAAGAGCACATGAATTATTCACAGTGTAGTTCCTGAACTAGTGAAGACTCATTGCTCTGCTGACATCCACTGCACATTCTAGTAAGACAACAAACTTCCTCCTATTGTAAAGGTTCACTACTGCTGGCAAGAAAACCTGCCCCAAAAAAGAACAAACACTTGGAGAGCTCAGTGGGGAGCATGTGAGCACAATGAATTTTTAATCAATACCAAAAATGGCAAATTCAAACTTTATAGTATGAACTACTTCCTACTCAGTTCAGTCTTTGCCTAAAGCCATGAATTACTTGAAACTTGGGAAATAAATAAACTAAAAATATGCATCATGAGCTAAAGTTAAAAAATAAAAGCAGTATAAAGAAAAGAGGTAACTCACTTAAACTTACTTTGTGTATTGATATAGAGATCCTGAAATTCCAGGTTGATCCAGTTTTCCACCATAATAATTCACTTACAATAAAACAAATGAACCTAATCCATAAAACCAACAAAAATCTCATACACAGAAGGTTGCTGGTATTTAGCAGCCCTGGAAGCCTTCTGTTCTCAGCATGTAACAGAATAAGTCACCAAACCTACTTAGTGCAGTTATTAAAAAGAACAAGAAGACTCCCAGAAAATCCATTTTTGGGTTAATGCATAATAAGGTCACTAACATTCCCATGGAGAGCACTATCTGCCTAACCATCCAAAAGAATGGGTCATTTATCACAAGTGCCTCTCCTCGAGCTACCCCGCACCCAGCTGAGTTTGCACCAGGACAACTCCTGCCCACAGAGCACCTTCTGCCCCCTCAGCAAACTCAGTCTCAAGCCCAAACAAAAGCACAGGATGAAAATATCAGCTGGCACCAAAGCTGAGGCATCACACAATGGCAATGAAAGAGGGAGAGACTGAGCCTCTTTTTATATGTGCAAAACGTTATGCACACACACCAGCCTAGAACAGGATGTAAATACCTCAAACTGCATTTTCAGAAAGTTATTTTGCTGATTTTTTACTTCTTTAATTCAAGAGCCATCATGACTTACCATAGCACAATGCCATCTCCCACAGCTTTGAACAGGTCATCTGTATTTGGGTTCATTGGAATAACGTGCCGACAGTCAGGATCATTTTCCAGGGCTTTGTTTATCCAGTTTACAAAGGCATATTTCTCCTCCTCTAAGATAACCAATCATAAATTCAGTACAGGTTTTTTCATAACAAAGACCTTCCCAAAAGAAGCAGAGTACAATAGCCCAGGGAAATAACAGCCCCTCTATCATTACCATACATTTTATTGGTCACATAAAGTTTAAAGAAAGAAGACATTCACAACTATCAGAATGTTTCTGTTATTTACTTGTTACTTAACAACTTTATCATACTCAAGTGTGACACAAGGACTTCATCAGCAAGCAAATAAGAACACATTTCACTTATATACTATTAAATTTGCAGCACATAAATTCTGTCCTGCTTTCACCCTGATGTGAGATCACTCTGCTCTCACAGAACTAGAGCACAGTACAAGGCATGGTGTGGTAGAAATGGGCTGGTTTTGGTATAGGACCTCCAAAAACCCAAGACAAGAATAAGAGGCAGATGATACCTGAGTAGGAATGCTGGGTGCCCTCGCTGGAGAGCTCTGAGGTGCCCCCAATGGCACAGATTCCTTCCTTCCTGTTAATGGCTCTCCGGAACGTTTTAGCGATATCGCTGCTTTTCACCTCTTGGAAAATCTACAATTGAAAGTGCTCTGTTAGGCAGGAAAAATTCATCTTCATAAACTAAAAAGGACCACAGAAGGAACCATTTCTTCTCAGCTTTAAAGCAAACTTCACAGTAAAATCAGCAAATGCGAAGGGCCCAGCAAGGGTGTAGCGGTATTAAATCTGACATGGACAGTGGGCAGAGTCATCCCACTTTCTCAAACACACACTGCAAGTGCCTATTGAAACAGAAGCATTAGGCATGAAGTACCTTGCACAGATTTACCTTTACAAGTAGATTTCAAGAGATCACAAGAAAAAACCATGAAACCATTGCAGTCTGAGCACAGGTAACACATGCAGCAGGTCCTGCAGGGCCAAACTTGAGAAAGCTGTGGTGCAATTTTAACCCTTCTGTGTAAGCCAGATGCTCATGTGACTGTGACTTTAGTTCACACAAAAGACTTCATCCACAACCCAACAACAACAACTCTCTTTAAGCATATAACAGTCAAATCTGCAATAAAGTGTAACAACGAGTGATCCAAGTAAAGATTCCCCCTTCCTCAACAGCAGGCTTCATCTAACTGGTGAAACACCCTCTTGTTGGAGGGCAGAAGAGATGCTTTAGCATAGAAGACTGCACATGCCATTTGCACAGGTTGGATGCTACTGTTAGTGGCCCCAAGGCCTTACAGAACTGAGCAGCTATTAGTAAAAAAACACATTCAGTGGCTGGAAGTCTACTGTAACTCTCTCAAAGCTAAACTAAATTAGTTTAAACCAAGCTGAAAATACAAATGAAATGTGTAGAGGTTCTCTAAACACTACCCAGAAAAGGACAATGAAACTACAGGGTCAGGCTGCTGGTTGTCACACCTTACCTTCCCCGTCCCTTAAACACAGGGAGGGTGGTAAGTTAAAATGATAATACAGCACCGTTAAATCATCTCCTGATGGCATGCAGAGGTTGATCAGGTAAAGGCGACTGAAGATCTGAGAGCCCAAAAGTTGGGGGATTTCTGGTTGGTTGGCTTTAACCACAAGGATTTTATTTTAGATCTATTTATTTTAAAATTTTCTGGGTTAACTACTCTATTATTGAGAATAGGTGTTCTAATGCTGAGGTACCACTAAATCACTTGGTCTCAATGTAAAGACAGTTCATGCCATTCTTTGTACCATAAACTCCAGCAAAAATGATCAGAGCAAGAGCTCAGTTTGTAAAAATCATCCAGCTAAGCATTGCTAATGTACACCTCAGCTGCCCTAAGACATCTTGTCTTTCCTCAATCATTGGTACCTTTCAAATGTGACAGAAGAGATTTATTTCTTCCTTCCTAGTGCAAAGTTAAGAGTTATGGACCAGCTCAAACCAACAGCTGAAACATGCACCCAGCATGCAAGTGTTTACAAACTGCAAACTCCAACTTACTAATCGGCTCCGAACTCAAAAAGTTCAGAGGGTCTGAAAACAATTAAGGAACAGAAAGTGAAGATAAATTAAGAAATATCAAGAAAACTAATTGACATGAAAACAGCTCCCTCAATGTACTGCACATACTTTAATTACTCCTTCAGCATGCAGTCATCAGAGCATCAAAAGGATGAAAAACAAACACTGAAGAAGTCCTGCATTTTTGTAAAAATTAATAAATGTTTCAATTCTGGCCTATTTCTACTAAAAAGACTGATCTTCCAACTTGTAGCCATCACCTTATTCCTGTTTTTCCTTTTCCAGGCAAGAGATTTGAATTTTCCTAGATTAGCACCTAACACAAATCCAAGTGTGTCTTGAGATGCCCTTTGAACTCCTTAGCAAATACTTGCAGTCCCATTAAACCGAGAAAGGAAGTTATACTGATACACAGGGAAAACAAGCATTCATCTGTGTGCCTGGAAAAACTGAACAGCTTCCAGTAAATACTGTAAGCTTGGATCATTGCAAGTCTTTCTTTCCAGTTGTCACATCATGTGGAAACAGTATTTTGGCCTCCAATGAAGCTATCACATACTAAAACCACATGGATTCTTTTTGGTTGGTTGGTTTTTGTTCAAAAACCAACCAGTATTTCTCCTCTGTCCAAATCTAAAGGCTGTCAATAACAGCACAAAAGTCTGATCATATACAGATACTTGTACAAAGAGCTGATTTTTACATGGCTAGAATGATAAGTTTGTCAAAAGAAAATTAGGATTAGGTTAAAGTGGCTGAGAAGTCAGGTTCAATCTCTTCTATGTTCTTCCTTAGCTTTGTCTAAAAGGGCCCCCCCAGGCTGCTGGAAATTCAGAAATATCACTTACATAGACAAACTCTTCAAAACTAATCTTCCCATCTTTGTTCTTGTCACCATCAATCATGAGCTTCTGGATGATCTCTCTCACTTTGTAGCCAGGGAGAGGCAGGCTGGCCTCCTTGAACAGCTCGTGCAGCTCGTAGTCACAGATGAACCCATTGCTGTTGAGGTCTGAGGAAGAGAAGAGGCAGCAGAAGGTTTCAGAAATGTCCCTGTACCTGACAGAACTGATCCCCAACAGAGGGGCAAAAATGTGACCTCCCATGTCCAAGGGCTTCATGGAGAGCAATCTGCACACCTGGGACCTGCTGAACCCATGGGCACACAGCAGGATGGCCACACCAAAAATATCAAGGAGTTTAAAGGACACCCGTAGGGACCAAAGGCACACAGTAAACACACACAGCACATCCTCAGAGAGTGTCCAGCACAAGTCCTGGGAGCCCTCCAGCTCTGGCAACAGCAGCTTTGAAGCAGGACTGCCCACGATGACTCTGGGCACATGTGACCAGTCTGGTGTTAAAGTTTCACAACAGAACATCTGTATTTTCATAAACAATCCCCAGAATGTCTCTTTTTGTGTCTAAATACCACAGCCCTTGCATGTTAAAAATAGATGGTCATGAAACACAGTACCTCTTATATTCTGAACTAAAAACACCAAATCAGCTCTGCAGTTACATTTTTACCATGTTGTCAATGATATTCTCCATTTAAGACTGACAGCAAATTGCAGATATTTTACTGCTGCCCAAGAATGCTCTGCCAGGACATTTGCTTTCACAGTCTATCACCAAGCCACAGCAGTACCATGTGTTTAGTGAGATAGCGTCACCTATCTGAGGAACAAAACAAGAATCTAGTGTGACACTGGAGCTTTGCACATCACAGATCCCAGCCTCTCTGGGGACATCACCACATCTACTGACCACAAATCCAGCATCTCCAGACCTTGTTCAGGCAAGTGAGGTTTTCCAGCCACTGTGGACAGGCAGGGGTTGGTGCCTCCTTCCCCAGGATGAGCAGAGTGCTGCTCACAGCAGAGCTGGCACCCAGATTTCAACAGAGCTGGGTCCTCAAGCAGACAGAGCATTTGAAGTGGTTGCACAGCCCAGATTCACACCTCAAGACATAAGCATGACCCTCCAGGCCCATCTTTGGGGAGGCAGGGATTCAGGGCACATTGTGCTGTTACTGGCTCAGTAACAAAATACTAAAATCCCTTTGCTGCAGCCAAGTGCTACAGACAGCCCAGGGAAGTTAATTTAGTGCCTGAAGAGCTGCACCAGCCTCAGAATTTGGTTATCTTCAAGAGGGTATCTCACCACAGCCACTGGGGTCAGTATTTATCCTTGAAGAGAGATACTTTCAATAATAAAGAAAACAATCAGGATAGCTCTAAGGCCCAGGGTTATTTTTTTTAAACCAAATTGTGGGTGCCAATTTTCTTTTAATGAAGATTCTGTGATTTTTAGGTTTTGTTTCACGGCAGTGTTCCAGCAAGCAGCACATTTGCACCATCACTCCAACCACTGCACCACCAGTCCTCATTTTCCAGATCCATATGGGAATATGGGATTTTAGAATTGTTTTTATCAGTCAGAAAGAAAGTGAAACTGCTCAGTGGCAAATACTGAAGTAACCAGAGCAAACCTGTACTCCTTCCTACACCCCAGTCTCTCTGTCTCAGACTAAGGAAGAGCATCAATTCCATGGAATAATAAATACACTAAACTACTTCATGAGAAGTCAGTGTTTACAATAGTGCTGAGGAAATGAAGTGGTTTGGGGCAATGATTAATGATAACAATAGGCTGCTCTCTGGCCCTCAATTTCAGAATTTTATTCTGAACTAATACAAGCTAATACAAAGGCAAGATTTATTAACAGTCCAGCCTGAGATGTCATGAGCAAACTATTTCCCCTCTAGATAAATCACAGCTTCTTCTATTACAGTATTTTTATTACTGAATCTAACTTTGCAATATGCATCTTTTCCCCTCCTTACAGCCAGTGAGGAAAATAAGTCAAGAAGGGATTTCCTAATCTCCATGGCCTATGAACCTAAAACAAAACTTTACTTTCACCCTCAGCCTGCAGCCAACCCCCTTGCTTTTGCCTTTGCCTGACTGAACCAACCAAAATCCCTCAGCATGCTCCCAAATTAAGCAGGTAAATCCAAAAACATCCGTTTATCACTTCTTCCAGTCAATCCACCACCTAAGTTTTACAGCTACCCAAATGTTAAGAGTAAATGTAAACAGCAAGGAAAGGACAGAGAAAATTAAGACTTCAAAATATAAATTGAATCCTTGATGGGATATAATTTTGATTCAGATTTGGTAAAGGTTTTCCTCTTCACCTGTCTGGGTTAAGCATTCAGAAGTGTTTCTGATTCAGGCTTGCATGTGCTATGTCTGAGCCTATTCACATGCAGAAGGGATAAAACCTTACATGGTATTTAATGAGGCAGAAGCTTCTTAGGTGAGACAGCAGAAAACTGAGCTCCAAAGTCTGCAACTCCAATAAGGGACACATAGATAAAAGGATGCTGAAACCTATTAAGATCTTGGTTCTACATATGAAACCCTGCAGGGCAGGCATGAGGAATTTACTCCAAGCTGTGTCAACATCTGCCCAGTTTGGGTTCATTCACTCCTGCAATCAGCATCTTCCCAGTCCTCCAGGTGTGCTTACTTCAAAGATTTACCTTTGCTCACTTAAAAAAAAAAAAAAAAGATATATATATATATATATATAAAGGAGCTCTGCCACATGAAGAGCCACTGAAATGCACGCTCACAAGGGACCTCACACATAGGTCAGCAGCATGGCACAAAGATTTTGCCCATCAGGAAAGGCTGCACTGGGCTCAACCAAACAGCACAAAATCAAGTGTGAAGGACAACCTTAACTCACTCATAATCTTTGATCCTCAGGACTCAGGACCTAAGCTCTTGCAACTCTTAACAATGTCCCAAACACCCACTTGTACAAGCAACTCTTCCATAGTATTCTGGGAAAAAAATTAAACACTGATTTACTTCACAGAGTAAAAGGGCATCCATGTGCGAGACACTTGGGATGAGGATTACAAGCAAATCAGGTCTGTTAGTTTAACTGTAAGACCACACACCAAGTTACTGGTTTTGCACTGAAGATGCTCTCATTTCAAGTTTTACTTCTTGGCCACAGAAGGGCAGATTTGAGTGTTAAAACTGCTGGTTTTACCATAAAGTGGTGCTGGCCTGTGGTTCTGGCTTGGTAGCAGAGTCAAGTAGTGATTGACTATGAGATGGAAAGTGGACCTGTTCTTAACATGTCAACCAGCCTGACATGACAAACAGACCTGCAACCCCTATTCCACAGGCAGCTGCTTCCCTTCCTACTGTCTCTGTTCCCCTTCTGGCATCAAATGTAGAAAGAAGCAGCATTTTAAAAAAAAATTAAACACCAAAAAACTCTACCTCTGCAGTACCAGCCAGATCCAAAACTATTTCCAACATCACTGCAGGCCCACAATATGGTGCCTTGCTGGATGTCCTGCAACAGGCCCTGACTTCAGACAGAACTCTCTAACAAAATCTGAGCTGGTGTTGAGCAGCTGAAGAGGCTGTCAAAGTAGAAGCCATCCCAAATGAAATGGTTCGGCGGCCTGCCCAGCATTACTAATGGAAGAAAGCAAAATTGTTTTAACAGACAAGCTGCAGCCTGGATTCATTATAGTCTGCCTGATGGAAAGGAAACTACAGCACATCTGAAGTTTCCTATTTCTACTGAAAGATGCATGCATGCCAGGGTGCTAAAGCTGGGAAAGGTCATGGCAGCAGGCGCGGCACCTCTGCCGTGTGCAGGTGGCGCAGCAAAGCCGCCACGAATCCCAAAAGCTGCTTCAAGCTCCAGCTCAGCTTCCTCCTGAGGACAAGCACTTAAAATAGCTTAAATAACAGGATGCTAGAGGGGGAAAGTAACCCACACGTTTCCTTTTAAGGACATATGCTCAGCAGGAGCACAGGATCACAGATCCCTACTTGCCCTAAGCAAACGTTTCAGAGCATTGTTTTACCACCTTGGAGTGCTGCACAAAGTGTTCAGCCCAGTTATGATTTTTGAGTACTTCATGTTTCCAGAAAAGATGCTTATCTCTGCTTATCTTAGAAGGAGAGAGAATGAAGACAAATAAACAGAGCAAATTTGTGGATTTTTTTCTGCCACGCCTCCCCTCTGAAGTGCCCCTGTTTGGCCAAGTACACACACAGGCACCTGTTGCACAGAACAAATTCAGAGATCCAATGAGATCTGGAGCAACTTGTTCTTCTCCCACTAACCTGTGGGTCACTCCAAGCCCAGACAGTTCCAATGCCCCACTAATTACTGTTTTCAAACATTACAAAGCTTTTTTTCCCCCACTGCTCTTTACCACTTGGAGCAGTTCCAAGACAAATAACTGCCTGTAGGATGGTGGGAGCTGCCTGTCTGTGCTATAGTTGGCTTTGGTGATAACCTTCAGCAGTGGTTTCTCACCTGTGGACTGTTCTAATAAGCAATAGGATGTCTATGGGACTCATGGCTTTGGCTGGCTGTCAGAGAACAGCACATCAGTTGGATGGGAGAGAGGAAATACCTTCAAGTGGCATGGAAGGCAAGTGGTGACAGAGCACATAGTAACTAACACACTTCACTGCCTTCCAGCATCCCAGACGTCTCAATCCAGTCAGCTGCAGACAGAAAAGCTGGTCAAACACACACCTTTAAAGCCTCATCAACCTACCCATGCAGAGCAGCAGCTTGCCCCATGCTGGAGTTAAAGCAGGTCTCCAGGAAGCCCAACCAGCTGTGCACTGGAACAGGGCACACCTTGGTGAGCACCCTGTGAAATGTTTCCTCCTCCCCACATCTCCTTCATGACATCCTAGACACCAACCAGCTGAGTTTTGCTATAACCATGCTTCTCAGCTGTGTTCCAAATCCTCCAGATAGCTGGGAGATTAAAAATGGGGTTCATTTTACACAGCAGTCTTAGTCCAGCTTCTGCTCACATTCACTGGAGATGCTATTAGCAGTTCACAGTGAAAGGCAGTCACCAGGCAGTGTCCACCCAATATCCCAGGGCAAACATGGCTCCTTCAGGCAAGAATAAAGGGAATGAGAGCATTAGAGACACTCCTGACAGGTGTGTCCCACATGCTTGTGGGCTCTACCATGCCTAAAGCACACAAAACAAGGCAGTTGAAAAGAACTAGCAGATCCTATCTCATTTGTGGGTATGTCCAGGATAATTAGCACATTCCTCATTAATATTAAAGTTCTGACATTGCCTTTATAATTTAAAACCAAACAGGGACCCACATCCTGAGCAGGGTGAGCTGGTTTCCTACAACAAACCAAGATCTGACTTGTGTTTCTCCATGTTTCCAACCTAATCTTGATCATTTCCTCCACACCAATGACAAAAAGCCACCACATTCCAGAGAGGTTAACAATTTTAAATGTATCCAAGGACAGAACAGGCTGCCTACATCTCAGCCTTAATGAGACTGCACTAAGAGGCACATTAGACAGAGATAAACACCGTGCTTCCTCCCAAGGAACATCTCCCTCTGCTGCAAAAGTCTTGAGAAGGGCAAGCAAGGAGAGGGAACTCCTTAAAATGCAACTTCCTTCAGGTTCCAACAGGGTTACTGCTCCATGAGAATCAGTTGCCTCTGAAATTCACATTTCTCTTTGCAGAAATGGGAAATTCTGAACAAGTGAGAGTTTTCACAGCCACCCTGCCCTAGGAAGGCGGTACCACCCAACACAGATAAGAGGCAACTATGATTTTATATATATAACCAGTGCTCAAGTGATGCCCATGTCCAGTTAGAAAAACAAAATGCTGGCTCTCAGTGCTTGAGCAACTTGATCCTGGCCAGTGCCAGTCCCGGGTGTGGCTCCCCAGCTGAACACACTGACCTCAGTCCCCCAGGGCTGCGCTCCAGCGCCCATCCCACCCCTCCCTGCTGGTGCTCTGACCCTTCAGTAAGCCATTGCAAGAAACTAAACCAACAGAAAAACATGTTTTCCATTATGTCAGTTCTCTGCCCATTTCAGCTTCCTGAAGCAGCCTGCCAGAGGTTTCTGTGATGCCAGGGCAGGGGGAAAGCTGGGAGGCAGGAGGAGCAGCCCCTGGAGGAAGCTCAGCAGGCTGACGGAGATCAGCAGAGATGGAGCCAGCAGAGGGCAATGGAGGTGTGCTCAGCACAAGGCATTGATCATCACCACAAGCTGCTCCACTGAGGCCAGGTAAACAAATTCAGTTTTGCCTACAAGCCCCCAAATGCACTCTGTAGAAGCCAAAAATGCAGCACCTACACTGACCATGCACACAGCTCAGCCAATCTGCCAAACCAACACCACCAGAACCAAGCACCCTGCAAGCCCTGAAGTGCTGCCAAGGCCAAAGCAATGCAAAACCTGTCTGGATATTTCTTCTGCCATCAGGAAGCAACAAAGCCCACCCTGGAGCAAGAGTGCAGGGCTGTCTGCCAGTGCTCCCTGATAGCCAGACTGCCTTGTTCCTGCCTTTGTGCTCCTTGGCCAAAGGGACAAGCCAGAAGCAGCAAAGCTGCCAAGGGACTCCTTGGAACAGAGACAATCATGAGACCAGCACAATGCCCACATCCTGCTGGCACTGCTGCTCATCACAGGGGTGGGATAAATCCAATTCAAACGTGCAGCAGACAGGAGCAAGGTGCCCTCCTCTGTGTGACTTACCAACTTTAGCAAAGGCCTCCTTGAGTTCCTCCAGCTCATCTTTGGAGATTTGCATGGTGTTGGCCATCTCATGAATTTAGGGAGTACCTAAAGAGAGAAAAAGAACACTGTATGAAACCAGGCTGCATTCAACAACACAGTTTCCAACAGCAGCATAGCAACAATCAGTACCAGTGTCACCACACTTCCTGGGACCGTGTTTATCTTTCCACTAAGAAAACAGATGTGTCAAACTCGAGATGGGAAATACACTCTTTAACAAGTCAAAAAGCCCATTAGCCTTGTCAATATTTAGCTCTGTATGTTATTTTATGATTATGGTGTTCTGAACATATTAAGGTACCTGCTGTCAGTGTATTCTGTAGGTCAGAACTCACATCTCCAGAGATTTTCCACAACTTTGAACAAAATCAGAATCCAGTGTCAAAATATTAATGGAGAGCACACAGCTACCAAACCCAAATAAAAGATTCTGAACACTATATGGAGAGGGTATTTTGGTACAAAGTAGTGTACCTGGTACTGTTTGCAAAAAGAAAATAGTTTGTTCTTTTGCAAGAAAACTGTTTGAATCAACACCTACTTGTTTCCCCAGAGTCAGACTCCCAAAAAGCTGCAAGGAACAGGCTGTTTGCATGGCCCCTGTTTCCCTGAATGGCAGAAGCACCATAAGCAAGCACAGAAGAGCTTGAGAAACAGTGAGACCTCGAGTTCACAGAAACTCTGCTTGGACCAGATCTGCTTGGTGTCTAACAGAGAGGATGGAGCACAGAGTTCCTCCATCCATCTGCCATCATGCTCCTTTCCAAGCACTGATGAAGTGCCTGGACAGGAGGTATCACCACAGGGATGGGAGCAAGTCAGACACCTACACACATCCCATCCCAGACACTCGTCACAGGGCATCAGGTGCCCTGGTGGCATTCTGACCATGAGAGAGCATGATTGATGCAACAAGGAACAGAAACACTGGTAAGCACATTCTAACACCTCTGCCAGCTCTAGCTCAGGGTCTGTAATGGGGATTTAGGCAGGCTTGGTGCGACTTCAAATGAGATTTGCATCCCGAGATTTTCCAGCTCCTACATTGTTCACTACAATCCTGAAGCTGAGAAATAAAATGTTCCTCCTCTGCCTATGGGAACAGACACAGCTGCCTACTGTTTTGTAAGCAAAGGGTGGATTGAGGTTTACAGACTATGAGAAGCAGGATCCTGAGCAGGCTGGCTCTGGCTCAAGGCTGGAGCAACAAGAGGCTCAGTTGACCAAATGCCTGTGCTCTGATTAGTAACCCCCTTTTGTCTGAGACTCCCAGCTGCCTTCACAAGCACTCACACAAGTTTGCCTGTAGCTGTAAATATTCATTTTCTGTAACACTTCACTCAGTCTGGAAAGAATGAAGTTGTTAGAGATGAGAGCAATGGGCAGGTGTGGCAGCCTGGGAAAGCAGCTCAGACAGGTGCTCACAGCAGAGAAACTCAACAAGAGTTGCATCACTGCAGAGACACGAAGGAAAGCACTTCAGACCCCACCTCCCAGCATTAGTAGCACAACAAGATGTTGAACAGTCAGTAAAAGCCACCAACAGCAAGACAACAAACTTCATTGGCTTCAAGTTGAAAAATGGGATAGAGGGAGGAATCACAGCAAAGGTGCATCAGACTGACAGAAAGAAAAGATAAATCTTTGTAAAAGTAATTTTTTTTACTGTTTCACAGGAAAAAGGCTAATTGACCAAGGCAATGGTACCATGCAGGTCCCTGCAAGATGCAGGAATGCTGTGTGCAGCACTGATTTTCTTGCTTGATCTCCAGTGTGGGATCTGTCTCCATTCCTGGAGCAGCCCCTTCCCTGTAGCCTCCCATGGGTGCCTCAGCCAAGCCTCAGTGCCACCAAAACCTGGCTATTTCCAGGGGATAAAGGAGTTGCTTAGCAAGAAAATCAGCTCTGAGCAGGCTTGTTGCATGATACAAGAGATGGATTTCACAACTGGCAGAAACACTTGGAGAATGCTCCCAAGAACAGAGCCAGATTTGGCTATGCAGGCAGGTGGCACGAGCTGCCAGGCAGGAGAGGCTGAGCTACAGATGAAAATTCAGCCAAAGCTCCTCCACAAGTTCTGCCTTCTTCCTAATTCTCATTTGCACCAATTCATTTTCAAACCATGAGGATTTCCCTTAAAAAGGGATTTCCCAAAGCATCATTACCTAACCACTTAATTGGAATTTAATTTGCTGCTGACTATCTCTAACATCTTTAACACCAAAAGAAGCAGCAAACACCACCATAAACTGAGAGCTTTTAAAAATGCTGCTCTGTTTGACTTTATCAGGTAAATATTATGCTCTGGATATGCCCTAGGGTTGTTTGTATGGGTCTTGACTTAAAAAAAAAAAATCTTCCTTCCAATCCCTAGACTGTTCAGCTCAGTCCATAAAACAGGTTTCACTCTCAGTTTTTGTAATATCACTTCTTCCTTCTGTTTCTCTGCTTGAGAGGAGGAAGGGAGAATTCAAAGCAGCAGAGAAAAAGCAGACACCTGACCTTGTCAGGGCTGTCTGTGAAGGGAAAGGGTGTTATAACAAAACAGTCCATGGAAAGGTTAATGGGCCACAAAGTTACAGCTCCCAAAGCAATTGTACAGAGCTTTTCTGCAATGCAGAGGTGTTACACCATCACTGGGACACTGGGCTGGGGGGCAGGGGAGCTTTTCTTTTTCTTGTTGTGTGGGGGGTTTTATGTTTGTTTGTTTTTAATAGCTGAGTCTAGGGCATTCAGAATCGTGTTTTTCATTCAGTTGCATTTTTAAACAAGAGGCTTTGTCTTGTGGGACATAAAAGGCCCTTTTATCACCCTGGCACAGGGATCACACATCAGCTGCCTCCCTGGAAGCCCTGTGGGGACTCTCCACGCTGCTCGTGCCTGGCCAGGTCACACTCACACTGCAACAAAGCCTCCACCAGGGTAGGACAGGCAGAGACACTGAAACACCCATCTCAGAACAAGAGAAAAGTTTTAGTCTGGTGGCTGACAGCCCATGGGTCAATGCACAGATAAACAAAGTGTACAAGGAAGCAATCCCCGCTCCAGATCCCTCATCCTGCCTTCATCCCTCACCCCACAGAGGAAAAGGGCAGCTCTGTCACACATGTATGCACAAAGGCACCTGCCCAGCAGAGCATGGCTGGCAGACACTGCAGCCTCTTTCTGTCCTCTCAAGACTACCTGGGACACAGATCAGAGCTGCCTAAGTACAAGGTTTTGGAATATCAACTCCTTCCCTGAGACTGGCTGTATAAAGTTCCCGTGCAAATAAATTTTACAGGTCCTAAGCACACTGCAGTCACCAAACTGGGGTTAGTTTATTTGCAGAACTGCAACAGGGGCAGGTCAGGGAAAGCTGTCCCAGCGTGTGTTTTGACAGCTGTGAGCCACCTGGGGACAGCCCCTGCAGGGCTGTCACTGGAGAGATCCCTCTGCTGAGGCACTCAGCACTTCCAGCACTAGTGCCAGAAGCTAACCAGGATATTTGGGTGGATTAACTGCTCAGACAGCAACTTAGAAACACTCAAGCACAGAGAAAAATGTTCTCAAGACTTTTCCCCAAGAGGGGAAGCCCTGGAAGCTGTATCCTGGAAGCTCCATTACACAGAGTGCTGGTAGAAAACTGATGAAGGGGGGATATTCAGACATTTGTACGTCTTGAAAGTTGGCAGATTGACTCAAATTTGAAAGCACATAACAACCAAATATTTCCTGAGAGCCACTTGAACACTTCCAACAGAAACAGAGCTGGAATTTGCTGCTGATCCAAATGGAAGAATTTACTTTCTTAGCAGCTCTGTGTTACTCTGAAAACTGAGTGCTTCATCCCTTCCAGGCCTGCCTTCCTTTAATATCTCTACAATGACTGATTAACAATATCAACTTGTTTACTCAAACAGGCCAGTGCAGAGACACATTCAAGAGTCAACAAAAAGGTATTAGTATGCCCTATTTCCACCCAATCTAAAATAAAAAAAAATAAAATCCAACACAACAAGTGAGCTACACCTAGTCTGGAGCAGTGACTCAGTTTCTGAGGAACCTGTGGTTTTGCTCCCTTTTCATGACAAAAGCTCCTGACATCAGAAGACAAGTCAGTTAGCAGTAGCTAATTAAGAATACTCCAACCCCACACACCAGTGACCACTAAGCCAGCACACATTTTTGGAATAAGCAATGGGACAGCCAGGCACTCAGTCCCCTCACAACCACAGCAAGTGCCAGAGCCCTGGGGCTGCCTGGCCAGTCTGGAGGAAACTCAGTGATTCAGCTGCCACAGGATCCAGCCCCCAGGCCTCCCGTGGCTCACCTCATCCTCCTCTTCCGCCCTGTTCTGCAGGCAGGGCTGCTCCCTGCCAAGAAAGAGCAGCACAGCAGAGTGGGGTGGCCGTGTGCTCTCCCCTCTTCACCCTCCCCAGCCCCTCTGAAAGCAGCCAGCAGCACTATGCCCATCCCAAAGGGCTCTGCAAGCTCCAGAGCTGCCAGGACAGCCCAGAGCAGCCCCTCAGGGCAGTGAGGGAAGAGTCACTGGCAAGGGATACAGGCCTGAGTTTTCTTTGCATCCCTTCCTAGGTGAGTGGAAGCTGCAGAGGATGCTGAGATTGTCAGAGCAATCTCCTGACGCTGCAGGAACCCTCCTGCACAGGCACAGGCCTGGGCCCATGCTGCTTTTGGAAATGTTTGCAGGCAGGAGAGGGCACAGACACATCCACTCCCATCTCCATCCTCAGCTCTCATGGCTGCTTTTAGTGGTCCAGTCCAAGCAAAGCCTTTGGGGTTTTACAGACGACAGTCCCAAAACTGACATTGACAGGAGGACATGATGGCGCAGACTTGGTCTGATGAGTCCTCTGAGGTAAGCAATTTCCAATGCTTGGGAGGGAGACAGGAAGGCTGAGGGATTGATGGCCTGTAAATGAAAACCTATCATAAAATCCATCCTCTCCTGCTCATAATCAGTTTGTGTGCTCGTCAAATGTTCACCACAGTGTTTTGCTCATCAAATTCCTACAAGACAGCACCCACACCCTGGATGTGGTTGTTAGCAAACACCAAGCTGATGGAAGCACATAAACTTTTAATTGGCAATTACCTTCCAGACAGCCACTGGTCAGAGGCACTGGCTGAAACCAGACCTTCCCCTTCACCCTTTGATGAGAGATGTCATCCTGGTAGGAGCAGTGCTCAGGAGATGCTGCCCATCCAGAGAGGCTCCACCACGGTGGTGCCTAACCCCTTACCATCAGCATGATGATGCAGATTCTGAAATCAGTTTGGTGCTGCTCTTTGCACAATTGTGGTTCGTGTGCTCACAAACACTGTGGTGTTCCTATGCACTCAGGGAGCTGATTTCCCTGCCTCAGGAAGAAAGGCACACAATGCTTTGAGCAGGCATTGCTTTGTGGTGCCACATTTGGCTGAGTGGCTGCATCTCTCATCTGTGGATCTCCCCTTCAGTGAAGTTTTCCCAGCACCAAACACAGGCTCAACAGCAGTGAATCTACAGCTCTGCTGTCAGGCCTGCAGTGCTTTAACTGTTGAACACCACTGTACTCTAACACCTGCAAAGCCATTACCCAAATCTAGCTTTATTTCTCTTAGTTCAGCTTTTCTTGGCCATGCAAAGCACCAAAAAACTCACCTCAACAGCCGAGACCAACTACATAAATTCAGCTTTAATTATGAATTACTTTAAGCTTGCCTGGCCATTTGAATTGACCACTGTACACCACCCAGCTCTCCAGCTCCCTTTACACACAGAACAGCTCCTGACTGACCCATGCTGGCTGTGTAGCCCACCAGCTGCATCACAGGGAAAGGACACAGGGCTGCAGATAGAGATTCCCACTGCACAGACACCCTTCAGGTTACTTCATCCCAATTCCACATTGAGATTACCTCCAGCTGCTGCTTCTGAAGCACCAGAAGTCCCACCAGCAGGTTTTGCTTTATATCCTTTCGGACTCCTGAAACTCTCATGCTGGGAGAGGCAAGCTCCTTGCTATGCTTATGATCACCTGGGAGTGGACTGTGAAACTTTGCTCCAGTTGTTGCACAACCCACCACTGCTGCAGGGGAAAAATCTGCCAAATCCATCAGGAGCAGACACACATGCTGGAATTAGTCACTGCTCTCGGCTTGCCAGAGCTTCTCTCCAGATCTGGAGGCATGTCTCAATGGGGTAGCCACCTCTGGACAAGTATGTTCCTCCACCAAGTCCAGGTTAGAAGCTCAGTTTCTCCCAGCTAGACCTGCATAGAGTGATGCCAGCTACTTTTCTGAGCAGCACTTGGGCAGGTGCCCAGCAGGGATCTGGGCTGCAGAGAGGCAGGGCCACTCCAACAGTATGGAAACAAATGCAGCAAATCACTTTTCTTATGCCTTCTGCACAGACTTTATCCACCACCCCAACATCCACTGGCAGCCTGGACAACCTGATCCTTCCCCTTTTGCATGCTGGTCCAAGTGTTTTCTCTCCCTTCATGACAGAACCAGATTCACTAGCTTCAATCATCTTAAATCCTTAGTAAAAGCAACTGCTGAGCCATCAGCCAATTTACATGCCTTTGACAGCCCTGCACAGCCAAGGAAGCTCTCTGGGGTGTGGTCAGGCCTGGATAATGATCAGCATGATCAGAACTGAACTGCAGCCAGCACCCAGAGAAAACCCAAAATCAGCATCAAACTTGCTCACAGCATCAAACAGGAATCAGCCCCTTGATAAAAGCCCAGGAGAGCCATGTCCTGCACAGCAGCATCCAAATTACTGAAAGCTGGGATATGAACAGAAATTCACAGAGATTCAAGTACACCAATCCCTCAGTCTCACAGATATCAGAAAACAGACACAGAGCAAACAGCTGAGGATGCTTGGTCACATGGTACCAAATTTCCCAGAGGCTGGAAGGAAGCACAAGTCAAAAGAACACAAATGCTTCCACTCCAATTGCCCATGGAAAGGAAAAAATAAAGCTTCCCCAGCCCTCAATGAAATTTCCCCCAGCACATTTCCTGTCCCCTGAGCCAGAGCTGCCTCTGATGCACACCAAGGGTAAGATGCAGTCCTGGAGCAGCATGGATGGATGCTTGGTCACTCCCATCTACCTGAAGAAGGCTGAACAGGAACACAAAACTGCTTTGGGACTCAAATGGAAGGGAGAAGCACTAAAAGCTTTCTGCAGACCTTACACTCTTTGAAGGCTCCTGTCATGGAAGACCAAGGCCAAGTGGATTGGATGGATGGATGGTCACAGAGGAAACCAAGTGCACTCACACACTCCCATCATGCTGCAAGGCTCACAGCTCCAACCCACAGACCTTGCTCAAAATGTATTACACATCTCTACAGAGCACTTACAATCCACAGGGCACAGCAGAAAACAGATAAAATACTGCTCAAGGCACCAATGAATCAAGCCTTAAAAGCCTCTTCAACAAATACTCCTACTAAGTGTTGCATTTTGACACACCTCCAGTTTTAGTAGAGCAGCTACTCCAGGGTTACAGAACATTTGAAATCATAACCCACTAGATTGGTTTAACTAACTTTTGAAATAGTTTGTTCATGTCAGTGGAAACAGAAGAGCAATATTCTCATTACCTAGCTAGCACAACATGGAACAGGTGATCCTTTCAAGACGTCTCAGGAAAGGAAGAGCTGAACACTCATCCACCTGGAACTTGCAAAAGCAAACAGAGTTTATTTAAACTTAAGTGCAAGAAGGTAAAAGAGAGGGGGGCTGAGGTCAGGTGTCGCTAATGGACTGAAACTCAGAAGGCTTCATTTAAATTCCTGGCTCAGACACAGAAAAGTCATGCAAGCCTCTCAGGAAATTCTTATGTTGATAGTAATTCTTATTCTTGTGTAGTTCCCAAAAAAAAGGAGCAGCATTAATACTTCCTTCTGCTTATTCTGTGCCTTAACCATAAATGTCTTAAAAAAAGGACCCATCTCTTACCCTCCATTGTAAAAACTCAGCATCCCTCATTTTATGAGGGGACACTCAGAGCAACAGTGTAAAAGACAGTGGGTTCCCTGCCAGCATAAGCAGGGAGGAATGAGGTTCACAAGGCTGAATCTGTGCAAATTTTCTTCCCCAGAAGCGCTTGGCACCTGCTTGCTGAGACCTGCAGGTTTACCCTCAACATGCTTTAAGCATATGTCCCTCAATTTCCCAATTTTCAGCCCCAAAGGAGCCCAGTTCCTTACAAGAGCTGAGCCTGCAGCCTGGCTCAGGAGCAGCTGGATAAAGCCCTGCAAATCCCAGAACACTCTCCATCCCCCCAGCAGCTCCAGCTCTGCTCCCAGGCAGCACCTTTGGCAGGTAAAGGAACTGATACCCAGGGTGCCACGATAAAGCAGCAAGGAGCATTACTCAGTCTGTTACACTTCCTCTCCACCCAGGTGGGGGAATCAACCAGATCCCTAAATTAAATCACAGTACAGTCACTGCTTATTCAACAGCAGCAAACAAGCTCCTACAAGCCAAACACCCAGCATGACGGTGCTGATCCCTGGCAAGCTGGACAAAAGGAGTTTCAGCTGTTCATTTTGGGAAGGTGGGTTCTGTGCAACCTTTTGGAAGGTACAGCTGTGGGCAAGCAGTTTGCAAACCGTTCTATCAGCTGAAGGTAAATAGAGCTGTCCAGAAAGAGACAGCCAAGGCTGAAATTCTGGCTGCCCAGATGATAAACATGCAGAGAAATGTGTCAATTAATGTTTTCTTAAATAAGAAACAAAACACTAGAAACTACAAACCGTACCCTAAGTGTTGTAATTATGTTTCAAAAGTGTCTTAAACCCCAGGAATTTCAGTAACAGATCTCTCACTAGAAAAAGCTACTGAAAAAGAAAAACCATTTTCCATCCTTCCCCTGTTGTCTGTGATCTTGTTTAGAAAGCACTTGGGAAAAAGGGAAAGAAGTCAAATTAATTTGTTTCAAAGCAAGAAAACAACATCAGACTGCAATAAATCAGTGTCACTACATAGCTGTCCTAGTGGCTTATGAAGTAGGAAAAATCTCTGTAAATTCACCACTCATTTATTGCAGAATAGATGGTGTAGATCCTATCTACTCTTCACAAAATCAGAAACAATCTCAAAAATTAATGCAAAATGGCCAGAAGTGAAGGAAAGCTGCTGGCTTTGCCTCCCAGGAGGTTGCAATGACAGTGAAATCACATTTAGTCTAACTGCAGGGTGTTCCCCACACTTCTCTATAATTTACCTTAATATGGGGAGGAGTGATAGGGAACCAAAGACAGCAGCCACCAGTTCAGGATCAGGCAAGCTCTGGTTCGTGACTCTTGGACTTTGGAGAAGCATTAAAAACCCCCACAAAATGCACTCCCATTAGCAGGTTTCAAGGTTAGGTAAATGTATCCAGCATCAAGGCTGGGAAAATGCATCAGGCACTCCTGGAGATGAGCACTAACTTCTCCTTAGGTCCCTTCAAGCTGCTTTGCCTCTTCCTCCTCCTCCTCCTCCTCCTCCCTCCGTTTCCCAGCTCAGCCAGTGCCCAATACCCCTAGGACAGATGTTGTGGTTAGAGAGATGTATGCCCTGTAAACAGCATGCAACCTCACCACTACTTTGAATTTCTCGAGGGTGTGAGAGTCCTCCAGCTGTGGAAATCATTCTTTAGAGACAGATGCTTTGCAGAATAAATGCAGAGTGAAATATCTCTTCTTAGCCTTTTGGCTAAGAGATAATACAGTATCAGTTTAATAAAACATAACTTAGCAAAACCTCAGAGCAATACATTCAGTACAAACAAAATTAGGATGTGAAAAAGATATACTAGAAGTGTTTTACAGGTTTGCAGACAAATGAAGTTTCCAGAAAAAAAAAATTCAGCATTTCAGTACTGGTATACAAGTGTTTTAAACTAGTAGTGACTACTAAAGTGCTTAGAGAGGGTCTGCCTTGGCTTCCAGCATCAGGTATAGCCAGAAACCACAGCAAGCCAGATAAACTCCTCTGTTAGGAGATGAAATCCTGCCAGCCTGTAATGCCTCATGCCATGCCAGCTGCAATGGCAGGGCAGCATTCAGAGCCCAACCTCTCCAGGTGAGAGACCCCAAAAAGTTCAGCAGCCACACAGCCAGCAGCCTACAGCCACTTCCCAAAAGCACTCAGAGCTCCACGCACTTTCTGCAAGGCATAGATTTAAATATTTAACGCTTTAACATGCAAGTTTGAGCAGTTCTGCTTTGTAAAAGCCTGCAGCAGACAGAGATGGAACAAACCCAGAGCTGGGAGGACACACCCTGAGCCCTAAACACGAATCCCCCGCTGATGCCCAGCCGGGGCAGCCCTCCCTGCTGCTGCTTGCACGCGTTTATCAGGCGCGCCGATAAATTCCAAACTCAGACACACCAAAACCCGAAACTCGCTCTGCCCTCAGCTGTTTTCCTCCAACCACAACAGCAGGCGGAATCACAAGACTTGGAGCAGGGAAAAGAGCAGCAGGACAAGTTATCGCAGGACGATCTCCGGCACGGCCCGCACCGCACGGCCAGCCCAGCCCAGCCCAGCCCGGCACACCGGGACACCCTCCCGGCTCTCCTTACCCTGCTCTCTCCGCCCGGGGACGCCGAATCGCTGCCTCGGCCGGCCCGCGGCGTCTCCCCCGCCCCCGGCCCGGAGCAGGGCAGCCAGCATTCCTCCCTCCCTTCCCTTCCTCCCGCTCCCCGCCCAGCGAGGGGAGGTCGCTCCCAGGGATGCGGCCACGCCGCGACAGCGCCCCGAGCATCCCTGAGAGCGGGGATTCTGCCCAAAAAACAGCCCCTGGTCCTTTATGGCTTGGCACTGGGGGTAGGAAGCGGTAAGATACAGAGCTTTTAGGTAAGCAAACTAATTTTTTTTAATGAATAAAGAACAAAACACAAACAACAACAACAAAAAAAACCTGAACAAAAAATTCCTCTACTGCTCTTTACTCATTAGAACAAATGGATTTTGATTTGCTCGTTCTCAGCGTGTCCAGTCAAACAGCAACGCAGAGCTTGTATTTGGCTTTATGTAGGTAAGCAAACTATTTTTTTAATTAATAAAGAACAAAACACAAACTCCCCCCGAAAAAACTGAACAAAAAAATCCCTCTACTGCTCTTTACTCTTTAGAACAATGGATTTTGATTTGCTCGTTCTCAGCATGTCCAAACAGCAACGCAGAGCTTGTATTTGGCTTTATGTACTTATTTTATGGATGCTTTTGAAACAACCAGAAGCTCACAAAATATTCAGGATCCAGACCTATCTGGCCTTAATCTGCACTGAAGGAGGATGCTGCCTGCTATCTCACCTCATAGTTCCTCAAAAACAAAAACTAACAAAACAAATTTTAAAATGGTCTGAATAGATTAGATTAAATTAAATGAAATACAGAGTTCAGAGCTGGCCCATACTGTAATATATTGCATTACCTCAGCAATTAATCCTTGTCTGCTCTAGATGAAACAGAAACAGACATCTGCTGCGAGCCAGGAAGACACAAGCAACAGAAACATCATGTACTGTGTGCTGCTGATGCAATGAACAGGAGCAGAATCAATCACCAGAAAGGTTAAGTAGTTGGCTTTCCAAAATATAATCATATATTTCAGAGATTTCTGCTCCTGTTAAGTCCATAATGTTTGAGCATTTCCTTAGCTAAAAGGAAAAGATGTCATTTACTAATAAACACAATATTTGAATTAGTAAAAAATCTGAAGAACTCATGACTGTTCTAAAAATTATGGTCACTGGATGGTTTTTTTGTTGTTTCTCTTTAAAAATTACATCAGCCAGGAAAGTGAGTCACTGCCTGGTACCATTTCTTGGGTACCACCTGAAAATTTAGCTTCCAGCTGTAAAGTTTCAAAGGAGGCATAAAACACACCCCAAAAAACAAAACAAAACAAAAAACCTAACCCCAAACCCACAGCCTGCCAGCTTCCTCAGGATGGTAAACATCATGGAAACCAAAATAGGGGGTTTTATGCCCAGAACTGCAGCTGTAACTTAAAAAGAAAGAAGTTGGATTGGAAAAACACTTCTGCAGTCCACGGAGACCAGGCTGAGTGCACATCAGGCAGGGTTTAGGGAAGAGCAATTTCAGCTCTGCTGATTTGCACCAGCAGCCAGCTTCAGCATCACAGCACATCTGGGTGCAGGGAGCCCAGCTGGCTGCTCTGACCAAAACCAGGGACTGCATCCAGCCTCTGAAGTCTAGGGGCAATCATGCAACAAAAGTGAAAAAACTCATCTCGTGAAGTTTAGCATCTCCACTTTCCATCCTACATTGCACAGCACAAATCCATCCTGTAGGGTTAGTGAGGCTTTGGGGCTTGACAGCTCTGGGGGAGAGCACACCAGAGCCCAGCTCCCAAACCAGGTTGTGACTTTCTATCAGTGACAGAGCCATTGCACAAGCAGTGTCTGCTCAGTGTCTGTCACCTGTGTTGCTGGAACAGCAGGGCAGCATCTGCAGGTGTGCAGGTGGCAGACTGGTACTGCAGAGGAAAATGCCTAAAAGCCACCAGCCCGTGGTTCTTCACACCTCTGCTTACCCACTTTTCTTTTTTCAGGTAAGTGGAAAGCATCCTACAGGCTATCAGGTATAATCATTCCCTCTGTCTGAGAGGGAGAGGACATCCCTGCCCCATCACCAGCCAGCACAGGTCCTCAGTGGCTCCACCACACGGAGTTCAATTCACGCACAGCGCACGTGAAATCCCCATCTCCCACATTTGCAAAGGATCAGAGATAGCCAGTTTTTCCAGAGCTTTAAGTGCCCTCTGCTCTGTGAATACTCCAAATCCAGTCCTGGCGGTCCAACCTGCAATTACAGTCAAACCTAAAATAGCAGCTCGGTGGTGCCAGCACCACTCATCCCCACGTCATGTCCCGAGACTCAGCACACCCGGGTGTGGCGTGGCAGGCAGCGAACGCTCAGTTCCCCGGGCACTCCACTCCCAGCAGACTTCCTCACACGCCTGGTCTCACACCACTCCCCACACTCTTCCAAAATAGGAATTTTCTTTGGTAGAGCCAGTATAGCAGTGTATTTTCCTCTTCTTCCTGCTTTAAAAAGAGCCTTTTAGGGAAGAAGGTGATGCCTGAGGTGCTCAGGTGACACATCCACTCCCCTGCATGGAACATTGTGATGTACGTTTCTGCACAAAGACAACTTCCAGCACTGGCAGGATTCCCCCAGCACATCACTGTGCAAGGGGACACATCTCCTCCACCGCTCGAGATGCCAAGTTTCACTTGGAGGCCACTAATACGTATTTGCCCTCCAGAAGGTGCTCAGTGATGGCTGTGGGAGTGGCAGCTGCTGCCTGCCAGGTGACAGGGGAGCAGAAAGGGTAAATTCAGGAGTCATCTTTCACCACAAACCCTCAAGAACAGACCCTTTGGTGAAGTTCTGGGGGAGGGAGGGAGCTCAGATCCTTTGGTGAAGTTCTGGGGGAGGAAGGGAGCTCATCCAGTGTGCTGGCCTTTGCCTACAGTGGGCTGTGCAACCCCACTGCTCTCCCCAGTGGGTCCAGAAAAGGACAACCATCTGCTTTTGGACACCAAGTTTTCCTGCCACTCCAGAAGTGGTGTTTTTCTCACTAACACCAAGACACACCATGCTGATGTTGGAAGCTGTTCAAGATAACTGGTGATGACATCCATGGTGACGAACAAGTTCCTGGGCATGCCACATCTGTCCCAGTGATTTTTGGGATGGGTTTTAACTGCTGGCACTTGTAGCTCCTGCCTAAAATATCTATTTAGTGGGACACAGCCAGCTTCACTGTCAACTTGGGAGTATAGGACATGCTGAACCACTTCAGCATCCCCATGCTAGAGAAACCTCCATGGGCAGAGGGCCACAGCAGCCTCAGGAGATCCCAGAGCCAACAGAGCATCAGCAAACCTTGGCAAGCCTTCAGGAGCTGCAAAGGTGGCTCAGTCTCCTGCCTCTGCCTGTGCTGCAAATCAAGGGCTTTCAGGAACATCCCCTCTCCTTACAAAAAAAATTTAAAAATTAAAAAGAGAGAGAGAGAGAGAGAGAGAGAGAGAGAAGGGGGAGAAGTTCAAAAGAGTACCTAACTGAAAGAGAAAACCAGTTAACTTAAATAGCCTGCTTCACCAAAGAAAACACACCATGCTCTGTGAGCCAGGGCTTTAGACAGCAAAGCTGAGTGCCCAGCCACCAGCCTGTTTTGGACTGACATCAGTGACCATTTACCATGGGCAACATGTTCCCCTCCTCCAGTTCTGTCCACAATCTCTTTTAAGTGTAAGGATTTTAATGAAATTATGAACAGATAGAAAGACTCTCACCTGTGCTTTTTGACACAAATTGAGGGTTTATACACTTTTTGCTTTCTCCCTCAGTGCCAACCAATGGCAGTGTATATCCCATCAATGTAAACAGCTATGGAAAGAAAGATGTGACAACTGAGGAGCAAGCATTTGACCCTAATTCCTCAGTTTATCAGTCTTTCTAAAGAAAAAACAGGTCCATATTTGCTAGCTTTCCCCCTTAAAAGCTTCCTGAGCTGCTCTGTCAGCGAGCCTGTCATCTGGAAGAAAGCAAGACATTAGTCAGGCTCATGCTTATTTAATAAAAACCTTGCCTATGCAGGAGGGACTGAAAGTTGGTCTTTATTTAAAAAAATCGCCTGCAAACTTGAGTACAATTTTGCAGTGCAAAACAGATCTGAGGACTTGCCCCATTTACCCTGTGCTCCACCAGTGCTCAGCTTAGCAATTAACCAGCTAATTATTCACAGCTTAGATCAGGGAGCCAAGCAGCCACCACAGAAGCCCACAAGGATGCCCAGATCACCGCGCAAAGGACATTTCATGTCCTGCTATTTCATAAGGAAATCGGGAGCTTCAACTGATGTCAGCTCCAGGAAATGAGCCCCAGGCAGATGATGCCGGAAGCAGGAGGCTTTATATTTAGTACTGAGTCACCCACTTTATTAAATACAAAATACAAAAAAGGTAGGTGTGGAGAGGGGATAAGTGGAAAAAAAAGTGAACAAGTTATTCTCTGGAGATCACGGGCCATGGGGAGTCTGGCAGTGAATGAGTTTTTTGTAAAGGGAGAAAAAAATTAAGAGATTACCTGGAAACCACTTCTGCACACCCACTGGAAAAGCAGTTGCCAGATGAGCTGCATTCCCAGGGCAGAAGCCAGCACTGAAACCACTGCAGGAGTCTGCAGTGCCTTTGGGATCTCTCCAGCCAGTCCTGCAGGCCTGAGCGGAGCATCACCAGTTCTGAGGCACTTTCCCATCCTGTCTGCTACATCTTTGAGCCAAATAAGAAGCCACTGGAAGGAACTTGGAGCAGAGAATATTTTTAGGCCAGTTTTGCATCTCCACCTAACCAATCACGAAGGGCACCTTGCAACAATCACAAAGAAAGCACTTTGGGTGATCACAGCAGCACCAGATGAATGGCTAATGGCTGTTACTGAGGCATGGGAAAAGGAACTGCCCTGGCACACTAAAACTGCACCCAGGCAGGGCTGACATCAACCAAAGGCCATTTCCTTCTCCTCAGCGTGTCAGTCCCCCCACCCTGGCTGGCTGTGGGGTCAGATGGACACCAGCACAAGGAAGATGAGGCAGTGGGCAGAGGGCCCACTGTTAGCACAGCATCCCAGTTAGAACCAGTTCAGGCATCCACAGACCAGGCCACTGGAGAAAGAGTGGCACTGGCTCTGGTAGGAGGGTCTTGGAGGCACAAATATACTTTTTCATCTTTCATCTCAGCTGCCAGCTCTGCCCATCACCCAAGTCTGTCCTTGACATGACTTAGGCAATCCTCTGCTCTCCAGGAGAACATGCTCTAGGATAACTATCCACCCTCAGTCACCGCTCAAGGAAATAGTATTTTACACTAGAACTGCACTACTGCAGAACACAAGTGACTGTTCACAGAATATTTCTGAAGAGGAAAACCATTCTGATCCATTTTTAGCAACATTCAATTTAGACACATCTACAAATGAGATGTATACAGCATTCATGTGGACTGCATCCTCATGGAATGTATTAATATGGGAAAGCTGCCATTTAATAGGAATGTAGTTCTTTGAACTAAGGTCTTTTAACACACACTAAAGAAAGCTTTAAGAAGCACCAAAAAACCAATCCTAATGCAAATGGTGGCACAATGCAAATTACAGGAGTACAGATTTGTTTAGAAGAGGTTCATATTTTCATACAAGTCTGTCACAGGCCTTTTAACTTTCTATCAACAATAAATACTCTGCAGCCTGAGCAGCAGCAACAACTTTGCAAAGTTTTCAGCTACTTGAGCCAGATTTTGCCCCTGAGAAGATTAACTTGCTAAATACTAAAACATAAATACTGCTACCAAAGCCAAGCACTACACTTCATTTAATCTTAAAAAAAGTCAACTGGAAACAAGCTCTCTCTAAAGCCAAACACCAACAGGGACTTGCTTATGGGAGCACCCTATTAGATTACTAATAAAATAGGTGAAATCTTCAAAATAAAACCACAACAGTTAAAAAGATGTGGTTTGAAACATAGATCCATGGGCTGCAGCAAGGCTGGCAAATATGCAGAACCAGAGGTCAGGAAGTGCTTAATACCTTGCACCTTTATGCAAGAAGAGATTACACCTCTGCAGTCACAGCCAGCTCCGGCCACCAAATGGACATTTGGCCAACTGCTGGCCACTGTGCAGACCAGTTTGCTGCACCACTCCTGGCCAGTGGGAGGCTGTGGGAGATTGCCACTGGGGGGCTCCTCAGTCCCACACAACCCATCAACACCTGCAGGTGAGCTCCCACTGTCAGAGAGGTTCCAGGCACTGCCCAGCCTGGGCAGCAGCACACACACCCAGCCCAGGCAGGCAGGATCTGGTATTTCACCTGGACATCATCCTGCCAGAGGCACTGGCTCATCATATTGTACAAATTCATCTGTGTTGAACTAGTCCAACTCTCATCTCAAGGGGCATTGAAGCTTTTTCTGGTATTTAGCTCATGCACTTGTTGGCTTCTCCCCAACTGCTCTCTTTATCTCAGACCCCCACAGAAAATCTCCTGCAGGATGGACCCACTGAGCAGGGTAACTCCAGGGGCTCCCACAACTACTGCACTCTTTTCAAATATGTAGAAAGGTGGGGTAGAGCTGGATTACCGCTCACACACACACTGTAAGTTGTCACCCATAGCTTCAGGTCCCTGGAGCACAATCTTCACCACACAGCTCATTACACTGTTAATTAGGAAGCCATCTCCCATTTTCCAGATCATAAAAAATAGCTACTAGTAGCACACTGATCTCTGTGCTGTGAAGCCAGTCTTTGCTTTGACAGCAGATTTCTTCTATTCTCTAGTCTGTTGTTGCTGTTGACTTTAATGCTTAGTATGAAACATTTAATGCTTAGTATTAAAATATTTTAGTATTATTATTAAAGAAACTCTCATCCTAGAAGTTAGCAAAACAAAACCAAAAACCAAACATGTACAGATCCTAAATAAAGCCAAACAAGGCATGGTATTTGGTAGAAGGCATGAAGCAAATTTGGAGCTTAGGCAGAAGAGGCAGATCTATGGCTGGGAGCAATGACACCACAAGGTTCAACCTGGATCACACCAGAGAGGTCCAAATGCTGAGCAAGAATATCAGCTGTGAGTGTTACACGTGAAAGGGCAATGCACCAAATAAAGTGCAATGCCTTGCTTTGTGCCAGGGTGATATCAAACCCATGCACAGAGCTTTAATTGCTGAAGTGAATCATTGACTGGTCCTGGTTGTAAAGGCTCTTGCATAAGAGGGTTTCAAGGACTGTGCAGGGCAGAATCTTACCCCATTTCATGCCTTTCAAAACTCTTTTTATACAGACCTTCAGAACACAGGGAGCAAAGGGACCAACTAGAACCACCCTATATAACACTGAAAAAGTTATACTACTTAGAGAAAGGGAAGGAAGGGGAGGGAGGAATAAAAGTTGTTGCCATTAGTGATGGATCTAACTAATGTAGGCTGGGCACTGCCATTACCATCAATCCAGCACAGCTACAGCAACTTCTGGGAGCTTCTCAGCTGGGCAGAAGCAATGTCAATTTTTCAAGTTTTCAGCAAGAAGTCTGACTATGCTGCCTTTGCTTGAGCATTTGGTTTATATAATACAGTGGCAAGAGCCCAGCTGGAAATCAGATCAACGAGAACATTGCAAAGGGGTGGGCAAAAGAAGGGCAGGAGCAGGATTGCACAGGAACCTCCCATCCATGTCCCCAAGGAAAGCTTAGTCCCAGCCTCAGCCAAACAGTGCAGAAAGGAACAGGCTAAAGTTAAGGTCAGACATTGAGGCTGCTTATTCAAAGTATTTTCAGTCTTCAGAAGGCCTGGTTTCCCCTCTCTCTGTATGGAAAGGTGAATTCTGCCTAAGTGAGGATTCAGAAACTTGCTTGTTATTACCAGGAGCACTGAGAAACATGAATGTTTTTGTAAATGTATTTCCATTTGTTCTCTACTGACCTTCAGAATGTTGCTATCTCAGAAACAGTTCTTAAAAGCAAAGGCCAACTTTCTCCCTGAATGCCTGCCCAACACCAATCACAACAGGGTAACTTTATACACACCCACAACACCCTATGTATTCCCTAAAATAAAACTCCTCACAATCCATTCCTGGAGGCAAAACATTTTGTGCAAAATTCAGGAAAAAATAGCTTAATTGCAATATTGTTTTACAATTCACTTCCTTTATTTCTGTAACCAGCTGGAGACAAGCACCTTGTTGTGTGCTGGGTCAAGGAAATGTTTAACTACAGGGTTTATAGCACAATATAGATGTGTATATATCACCACAGCACTGCAGCTGCTCAACAGTTATAGCAGAAGGCAAACACTCGTTCAGCCCAAGGAAAACAGGGATGGGCTGCAATATCAGCCTGCTCACTACGGCTCCAAGGCAGGAGAGCATCCAAGCCAGTCCCTGGGACAAGACTCAGCATCCTGGAATCTCAAAACCACAGCCCTGTTCCAAACCCAAACAACTCCACAAACCCCTCCTGGCTGATTAGCAGGAAGGAGCACAAGGCTGCGATGGCAGCACAAACAAGGAGCCAGAATTGATGATCCTTCAGACCCAGCTGAAGCACTGCTTCACAAAATATGAATGCCAATTACAGGGATGGGTAGCTTGAATTCAAGTTTCCACTTGGTTAGTGCTGCACTGGACAGACTGAGAGCTTTGGTGCTTGCCCAGCAGTTTCATCTGCACCACGATCTTCCATGAAAACAGAGACAGACACTGTGAAACCCACGGGACCTCCTCCAGCTCCTGACCTTCCCAGCAGGGCAGAGTCAAAGGCAACAAGTTCAGTCCTACTGCTTGTGAAAGCAGAGCAAGACATTTTCTACCTTGTAGTACAGAGGGGAGGGGAAGAGGCAGATCAGCACCTCCCCTTCCCTGTTATTTTGAGCAGAATCCATGGAGCAGAGGTCCTGGTGCCTGGGCTTCTGCTACCAGGGCTAGGACAGTACCACATCCACCAGCAACATCACTGAGGCAAAGATCCATATAAGCATCAAAAAACCCCAAATCTGATCCAAAAAGGGACTTTGAGGGAGTGAATAGAAAAAAACTATTTCAGCTTTAGTCTTCAGATAACACAATAGGCAAGGAAGAACATTAAAATGGCACCCAGGTGACTGTGCAAATGTGTTTCAGGAACAACTCACTGCACATCACCTTCCATCTAACCCAGACAGGATACAAGCTTCTTTCACCCAAGCTCTTCAATCTGAATTTCAAACATCTTGTGTGTTCAGCTCTGGAGAGCCCCTAATGTAATCACTAATATACTGGAAAAAATAATCCACACAGATATAATGCAGAATCACATGCCTTCCTATTTGCTTTCAAGCATAGAAATGCTTTTCATATGTCAACTATCAGGGAAAAAAAGATAAAACAAAGGGGATTTTTCTATAGCTTCCTTTCCCACCACCTCAAAGAGACAACAATTTCAGGAGCAATCCAAGAGGATGTCCCCAGACCTCTGCAATCAATTATTTCTGTTTTTCCCCTAGCAAGACAGCCTCCCCATCATTTGGGCACAAGAGAAGCAGCTCTAGCACACAAAACTCCAGCAGAAGCACAAAACTAACAGGATATAGGCCAGGGGCATGATTACCCACAGCACCTGAGCCACAGCCCCATTCTGCAGCTGGTATGGCAAACACTGATAGAAGCCAGCAGCATTTCTGATGTTGCTCAGCCTGTCTCATCTACCAGATAATCAGATCTTCTTTATGCTTTTCCCCAAGTTGGTGTTTTGCAGGTTTTTCCTTGTCTTGACCTGACCCTGCAGTGGGCAGCAACTCACTTTGCCTTGTGTAAGTTCCTGTATTTATACAAATTTTTTTTAAAAGCCTGGCTAGCATATTTTCAGGAAAAATTTTGGTTTCCTCTAGCAAGAAAAAAAAAGAAAAAAAAATCTGCAGTAAAGACCTAACTTAGGAGTCAGTTTTTCCACTTTAAAAATTTGAGATACAAATAAATAGCCCCTTGACTCTCAAAGTAAAAAGCATGTAACTGAGCTAGACAAAGGCTGAAAGCTCATCCCTAGGCTTTGGGAGAAATAAAATCCTTCTAGTGTCCTTCCACAGACAGTTTCACGACTGTTTACAAAGATTTTATGAGACAATACAATATTTCACATTTTTAAGTTTTTTTTACAGTCTACTCTAGAGTGGAATTACCAGAAACAGAACAGGCCAAGGCAGAGTCTACAAAAACTGAAGAGAAGGCAGCATTTTCTCTGATTACAGAGAGACCTTTGATCACCGAGGTCACGTAAAGCCGGCACACAGAGCACGCCAGTCATTAACAGCCATGGAACAGGCACTGGGCAGAGCCTCCCTGCCCTCCTCCCATCTCTCCCCTGCTCATTTATTCCCAGCCCTGCCCTAAACAGCCACAAAGCTGGGTCTGAGCTGCAGGAATTGCCAGGCAGCACTGCCTGCTTCCAGATCCCAGCTCAGCTGCATCCTGCCTTTCCCCACGGAGCAGCCCTGGGCCTGCCAGCAGCACTGCCTAGCACCCTGCAAAAGCACTCACTGCCCACCAGGCATGGCCAAGGACAGTGGGAAACACCTGGAACAACACAAGGAGTCAACACTCGAGGTTCATGAGGCAGGGGACAGATGCCCAGGGCAAGGAGACGCTCAGACCTTCCCTCTGCTGTGCCATGGCCAAGCACCCAGACCTGCCTAAGCTTGGGTTTGAGGCCTGGCTTTGCCACGAGGCAGTGGGGAATGAGATCACCACACCAGATACTGCTCAGCCTCTTGCCCTCAATGCTTTTTCTGTTCTATACAAAGAGGGAGGCGTGTGCAGCTCAGGTCTGGACAGACAGGACTGAGCAGGAGGCTGTGGGGCAGTGTCCTGATCACTGGACATCCCTGCAGCACCTGAGCTGAGACATTCCTGAAGGGGCAGACTAATGCATAGGCTGTGGGCAAGAGTTTTCAACTGTTTCAGGTCCTTCAAGAAGCACAGCTAAACTTTGATCAACATCTATGATAACTACATGGCTGGCAGTGAGACATCTGGCTCTTTACCTTTCCAGCACTGGTCACCTTAGCATTTCTGCATTAATTAGCAGCAAACAGATTTTCTGAGGTATTTTATAGCTGAAGGGCTTCCTGTGGCTGCCAATACCCCAGAAACCAAGACACAAATGTGTTGTGTACAGCCTGATGAAAAGGAAGACTATTTTTAATCCAAGCCTACGTAGGGTGGAGCTCAGTCTCCAACCAGGCCAAAAAGCCACTATAATCCACAAGACCAGTGCCTGGCAATCTTTGCTTGCAGGCTGATGTCTGTTCTATTTTGGGGATGGGAGGAATTTAGAATAAAAAGATATATAAATTAAAAACAAAAGAGGCTATGAAAAGTGAATAGAGGGAAGGGCTAGACTTATCCTGTGTATTTTGGTCTAAAGAACAAGGCTCTAAAAGAACACAAATCAGAATTACTCTATTTTCCATTTCCCACAGCAGTTTATAATTTATAACATGGGCTGAGGAGAGTACAGCCCCACTATATTTTTTACAGAAGGAAAAGCCAATCCATGGCTCCTTGCACAGCACTGAGACCCTTGGGAAGACAAGGCAGGAAAACAATCACCAGCCATAGACATCCCACAGGATCCCATACAGGGTTCCTGTCTCAGACACCAGGACAACAGCTGCTGGGACACCTCACTGTTCTGTGCAGTTGGGACTGCAAAAAAGGCAAAGCAGAGGATTGGAATCCGGCAAGTTTTGCTTATTTAGGGCTTACTGCCACCAGGCAACCAACTCACTAAAAGCAGAGATCTTTTGTACTCTCAGCGCCTAAACTTCAGACATAACATCCCACTAGGTTTTATTTGCTACAGACCCTGTCTAACTTGGCATTCAAGCCAATTCAACACAGCCATGTACTTTGCCACATCAGCCCCACACTCCTTGCAGTGCACAGGTCATTTGTCTAAAAGCAGATACAGACAGCCTCTCTCACTGTCTTCAGGTGCCCCTTTAGCACCCAGCCATAAACTGTGAAACACCTGCACAGGCATCAGCATCTCTTCACCTGGCCAGGGCTGGATCATTAACCCAACTACAGAAGTCTGCAATTAATTCTCATGGCAGAATTATTAGCAGAATTCCCCCTGCAGGAAGGGCAGGACAAAGAGATGTACACAGGGATAAGTGGAGGACCAACAATGATGAACCTCAAGCACTGCTATCATCACTTTGGTCACAGACTTCTTTAGGAAAAAAGCCAACATCTAAGCAACATTGTGAAGTTTAACCCCCAACATTATAAGCATAGCAGCAAAACTGGATGTTGAACACCTCAACACATGATTATGGACAACTTCACTTCATCCTTCCTTGTTCTACACATAAGTAACCTCATCAACTCCCTCCTCTCTCATGGACAGCACTATGGGCAGTATGTGATGAGGAAACAGTGAATGAGACAGTTAAGTCTATTGTCAACTTTAAAAAAAAAAAAAAACAAAAAAGCTTACTTAAAACATCAGTAATTAGGCCTCCTGCAGGGACACTACACTTTATCTTCTCTTGAAGATCACAGTAATATTCTCTCTTCCCAGCTATTCAGAGGGGACTCCCAGCAGCATCTGTGAGCTGTCACTCTTTTTACAGGAACAAAAAACCTACTGAAGCGGCAGGAAAAACAGCTGTAAGCATTTCAGAGAAGGAAATGAGACAAGGAGACTGGTTAGAAGCATATGGCCCATATGGATTGGCATGAGCAATCTGCAGCAGCCCTAACCAGAGCTCACCATTTCAGACAGTTATCTTACTCCCCACATCCTCAGACACATGTCAAATCAATCATTATTTTATTTCCTCCATACTAACTCCCAAATGTTACTGGTGCACAGGCCACCACAGCACATGGGGACAGCCTGGATGTTGCAGGAGGAGTCAGTTTGCCCCCAGGGATGTGCACATTGCCCAGCCAGCACAGGGGACACAAGGAAGGGGACCTAAGGCAAGCAGCCCACTGGCCAAGGATGCTGTGGTAACCCTCATGGCCCAGCTGCTGAAAGGTAGAGACAAACTAACAGGAATCAGCTGGCAAAACAAACAAAAGGGAAGGAATGACTGTGGGTAGCTCCATCTCTGCTGATAGCAGCTCTCCTGAGGGCATGGAAGCCCCCTTTTCATCATGATTCCACTCACAAACCCAGTGCAAAACTAGCTTTGAGTAGCCCAGGCATGAACCCATAAACCCAGACAGGAAACCCTGGCTGTTAGAGGAGCACACATGATATAATTCTTCAAGCAGGCCAGACAGGACTTGATTATTGTCCTTGGCATTTCTAATCTATTACCAAAAAAAGCCAGCAGATTTTAGATTCCCAGCAGACCAGTGGATGCCACAGTAGCTGAGTGGACTGGCTGGCCACCACGCCTCAGCACCCTGCCCAAGGAAGTCCACACCCCTGATGGGAACAGAACTGCAGAGCAGCCAAGCAAACAGTCCTGGAGACAGGGCAGCTGCTGGCCAGCACTGATGTCAGTGTGGTCAGCACTGATGTCAGATGTGCCCACCCCAAGGAAAAGCTCTGTCATCTCCAAATCAAAGTGTGGCATTAGCAGAGTACAGATGTGCACATCTTCTCCTCCCACCCCATTCTCCAGGCCTATCAGGTGGGGACTTCTGTGTTCAGCTCCATCAATTAACCACATCTGCTTGTTTAGCTGGTACAGTTGTTCTTTACATGGCTGGCAAGATCTCACAGGAACACACCAAACACCTGAAATTCCAAACACAGCTCCTGCTGCCCTGACTGGGCTCTGCAGCCACAAACACATAAGTCCCATCTTTTGGCTACAAACAAATCATCTCTTCAATCAACAGTTAAAAGGGTGAGCCTCCATCACCCTCCCTGGGCAGGATGTCCCCAGTGTCACAGCACAGCCACCCCAGGGGTGCCATCTGCCCGTGGAGATGGGCTGGACTGGGGCTGCAGCACAGGGAGATGAGGAAGGAGGATTTCTGACAGCCAGGACCCCCTGTCCCCATGCTGATGGCACAGCCTGGCAATGCCACCCAGGTAAAGCAGAGGAAATCTACACCTTCAGCCCTGCACTTGGGAAGTACTTGCACAAACCAGAACTTTTCCCAGAGCATTCTGCAGGGCTCCATGTGGATCTCACAACACATGGAAAGGTGCTATCCAAGCCTCCCCTTCAGAGAGACTTGACCCAGAAGCAGGAAGGATATCCAGGGCAGGAAACACTGGCAAGGACAGGACAGGCTTGACCCATCACCTACAACTTCAGCACTGAAGAGCACAAAGCAGGCAGCTGCTAAGACTGGAGCTGAACTAATGCTGCTGTGTCCAAACACCCCTCACCTCATCCTTACTCCCTGCACACTGGAGATACCCATTTTTAATTCAATAAATCCCAGAGAGACAGCACACCCACAGGCACAACCAAACCCCTGTGCAAAGAGCAGGGGACACAACAGTGGCTCATTCCTGAGCAGCAATCACACATCTAAAAGTGATTACAGCAGCCTAGTCCCTGTCAGCTGAGCTGCTGCTGCTCTGGGGACCTCCAGGATGCCCCTTGAGCATCATCTCTCCCAGCCACAGCACCCAGGGCCCAGATGTTGGACCATCACACAACTGCCTTCAGCTTTCACACTTCCCACCTACTCACCACCAGCAGCAAGAGCAGCAGGCACCTCTGCGGTAGAAAAGGGTGCAAATGGTGCAAGCAGGGACAGCTGATTCTGCACAGGAGTCTGAGCAGCCCTCTGGGATGGTCACAGGGTAATCAGTCCTTTCATGCCCTCCCCTGCCAGCAGTGGAGGGCAGAGCTCTGCCAAGACATCATCCACCACAAACACAACCACTGCTGCTTGTGCAATAATGCAATTCCCAAAGTGCCAACAGGAATGTGCGTGCAACAATGTCAACAGATGCCTATCAAGGGGCTTGGGGGCCAGGGATAGGTGATGTTGTGACATTTGTTACAGTAACCCAACAAATTAATTCAAGGTTTAATTCAACCTTGCATCACCCTCATTACAAGAGCTGGTCTCAGTTTTGCAACATGCTTGACAAAATAAAAGATATTCAGGAATGTTTTGCTTTGTGTATGCATTGAGGTTATTTGGTAAACTTTTAAAATTCAATATCCACCTTTCACAGATCTGCTGGTAGGGATTTCTGGATTCATGTTTGGCTTTTTTGATATAATTAGCAACTTTAATTACGTCATGAGCTCAATGTCCAAAAAGATACACAGATCACTAAATGCACAGTAGTATTTAGTCCAAAAAGTGCTGACCATCCAAATACCAGCAATTGCTTGATAAATATTAACATAAAATGTCGTGGCTATTCCCAATTTGACAAGAAACTTAAAGTTAAAAATTAATATCTGTTATTGCAGCAGGCAGGTTGATAGCTTGTCAGTCACATGTTTAAACAGCTGGCCTGAAGAGATGAGAATCTGCTTTTTTCATGCTGAACTACTGCTCTAATATAGGTGGAAGCAGAGCAATATTCAAAGCCTGAACAAAACACCAACTTAAACCATGTTTCTTTTGCTGCTTAGCGCTACTTGGCGGTACACAGATAAAACCCAAGTAGCAGCAGGATAAATTCCACCTGCCCAAGGCTCTGCAAACTGCACAGCAACACTGTAGCAGCTGGCAGCTCCCTCCTTCCTTCCACTCTCTGTGATCAGAAGCACCTCCATGTCCCTGCACAGGGTTAAACTGCCTCCCCCAACGAGGCAGGTCAAGAGCTGCCCTTGTGAGCACCATCAGGAGAGCCAGGACTGTGCTTTGATGGATCTGAACAAATCCTGTCCTGGAATAATGCAGGCAGGCTTGATGCTGCTTTTCCATCACCTCCCTGCCACAGGCAATTCAAGAAAATCAGGCCTGTATCTAAAAAGGGACAAATGTCCTCAGAGAATTCCAATCCACAGCTCTCAGTTTTATGAAGCACAGAGATGCAAAACATTGTAGCTTAAAAAAACAAACAAACCCCAACCACAAACAAGAAATATCCCATACTGATATAAAGCAGAACTTACTTGGTCTTTGGCTCTGCTGAAAACACAGCCCCTTTGTGTTTCACCACCTATTATTTAATTCTGTGTAAAATAAGATTACCAAGAACATTATCTGTGTGTTGGGACACGTCACCAAATAAATTAGCACTACTTAAAATATCACCACCAAGACAACCTCAGGTGTGAAATGAGCTGCTGATCACATCATCTACTTAGATAAGGAAGCAGGTTACAGTATCTATGATGGGCACACCCTCCCTAAACACACTGCCAATCATGTAAAAGAAAAGTATTTATCTTCTCCCAATGCACTATATGTTATCAATAATGGAACTGCCATACTGGAGCTCCAAGGGGAGCACTTGCAGTTTTACCACACAAAAAGTGCAGATAAAGTGGTTCACAAGGCACACAGCCCACTCAGATCACCAGCAGCTGCTAAAGCACAGCTACTGATTTAACTGTCCCCAGCATCCCTTCCAGTCAATCACTGAGCAGTGCTCTCCTTTGCTTCCCTAGAGTCAGAAATGTTGCGTTTCCGTTTCTCCAAAGCCACCGAAGTCACTGCACTAGAAAGCCAAGTAAACACAGGAAAGAGTTACTGGAGTTACTAGAAGATCCCGCATGAGTGGATTCAGCACAAACTCATTTAACCAGACTGCAATTCCTTCACTCACCATCTTAATCTCACAACAATTGAAACCCGGAGCAGAGGAGTCAGCAAGGGAGCCCCAGGGGAAGGGCTTCCTCTGCGTTTATCCAAATACCTAATGAAGTCACCAGTCCCCAGAGCCCTGTCCACTGTAAAGCTCATCTAGCCAAAAGTGGTAAATAGGTTTCTGGAGTTTGGGGCGTTCTTAACCTGGGGAGACGTTTGCGTATTTTACAGGAGGGGAAACTTCATCAGATTAACTTTGATAAGAGAACAAAGACCCTGATGAAACACAATTCTTTACATCTAGCACTGAATAACTGAGTTTAATAATCACATTATGATCTCTTAGCTCAGACAAAGAATGAGTAATTCATCTTTCACAAGCAGAAAATTCCTTCAAAGGAGCTTGGTTACAACCAAGCAACATCCTCAAATTGTTAAACTGTTGGCAAGATTAACAGGCTATGATAACAACAAGGTTTGGGAAAGGTTTCATTTAACAAATTATTTTATTGGTTTCTTTTTTTAAGAGTTATTTAGATCCAAACAAACAGATCTGGAATTTTAAGTCTCTGTGTGTGCACACACTCCACATAAGGCCATCAAACACCCCCAGGGCAGAATCAGCTGCAGAATATTGCACCCAGGGGACTTGCCTTGTGTCCACTAATCCCCCTGAATCACTGCTCTCCACTCACAAACTACCAGCAGCTCCTCTTTGCACAAGATTTCTTTTCAAAACAGATCGAATTTCTATACATCATTATGCACAGGACTAGCACATGCTGATCTCGGTAACTATTCCCTCTTTATATCCAGATTCCAGCTGTTGTCTTTAAAGTTACTCTGAGCGAGTCTCCCAGCATTAAGGAGTTTTGCTTCTCAGGTTACCAGGCTCACTGGAGAAGTCACAAGTGCTACTGGCTGAACAATGGCTCCAAGCTGTCATGCAAAAGCAATTTACTTGAGATATCTATTATCTTTTATAGTCGCTTCTACAGATTGACCAAAAACAGGAAGCCCAGCTCTCACATTCCACTGGAATTGTGTAACAGCAACAACAACCTCAAAGGCTGATTCAATGGCATTTGCTCAGATCTATACCAGCAGCTCTCCTAAGAAATCAGCGAGTCCAAGGGATGCCCTGCTTGAAGGTAGGGGTGCTCTTAGAGAGCAGGCACATGCAGCCTGTCCCAAGGAAGCATTAACTGGAGCTCGGTTCCCATGCACATTTCTCACCACTATTTCTACTCAGAAACTTACAACTGGAGCACAGTCATGCCTGCAGAGCTATTACCTCTGTGAGCACTGGGACTTGATGTTATCCATTACACTATTTCCAGACAGCATCAGGGTGCCCCAGCAGTTTGAAGCTTTAAGTTCTGAAAAATTCCCTGCTCTTCCTTTTCCCTTCCCAGGCTCCCAACAAGAAGCCATTGTTAGGGGGAGTAGGGTGACACTTCCTCTCCCAGTACAAATTAGAGATGTATAAAAATAAACCCACACAGCTGTCCCACGACTTCTCATCTAATTGAAGCGGGGTGAAATAAAGTGAAGTCGTTCCCATTTCCTCACGCTCTCTGCTTTGGGAATACTACCCTGCACAAAAGATAAAAGTGCAATACAAACCGAACCCCTTTTCAGTGCCGCTCTGCGGGAACCCACAGCGGGAAGCGGCACCTCCCCTTCCCTCGGCCGGGTTCTGCTCCCACCAACTCGCACAAAGCCCGAGTCTGCCGCACCGGGGCTCCATCCCAGCGCATCCCCCGGGCCGGCCCGCCCCGGCTCAGCCCGGGGCTGAACTTTTCCATGGGGATGAATCAGACAAGTGCTGCCTTTTCATCGCCGCGGGGAGCTGGGAGCGGCGGCAGCAGCGCGCCCGGCGGACACGTCCCCGCGTCCCGCCGGCACCGAGCGCTCCGGGCTCGGCGCCCGCCCCTCGGCCCCGGCAGCCCCGGGACACGCCTGCTCGGCAGCCAGAGCAGGGCCGGGCCCCGCGGAGCCGCCGGGGCCGGTCGGTGTCCCCCCCACCACCGCAGCCGCGGGCGGGATGCTGCTCCGCGCGGGCTGGCGCCCGTCCAGCGGCGGGGCGAGCGCCGCAAGTTTGCCCGAGTTGGAGGCGCGATGGAGCAGCCCCGCAGCACTCACCGTCCGCGCCGTGCCGTGCCGTGCCGTGCCGCCCCGAGCCGTCCCGCCGCCGCGGCCCCGCCCGCTGCCCGCGCTCGGCGCGCCCCGGCCCCGCCGCCCCGGCCCCATTGGGCCGCCCGGCCGCACATCACGGGCCCCGCGCTGCCAGTGGGCGGCCGCGGAGTCACTCAGGCTCCGCCGAGGGCACGCCCCGTCCTCGTCCTGCCGCCGTCGGGCGGCTCTGCCGTGTCTGCCCCTCACCGTTCCCTGCCTTCGTCCCCCTTGCTTCCATCCATCCTCACCCCCTGCGTGTATCCCCAGCCCCGCGCACGCCTCACCTCCTCTCATTCTTCTCCTGTGTGCAACTCTCCCCCAAGCAGTCCTTTCTTCCCTACAGGCATCCCCTCCTCCCGTGCTGTCCCTCCTCCCTGTGTCCTGTCTCCCATGCACACGCAGCCCCGGCTGCCTCAGCCCTGCCACGCAGACAGAGCAGCTCTGCGCTTCTCCTGCGAATTCCCCTTGTTCCCCCAGGGATAACCCTGCGGGCTGATGCTGAGGATGTCCAGGGAAGGCTGGCGCTGGTGGGCACATCGGGCACGGAGCTTGGCACGGAGCAGAGCCAGGGCTCAGTGGAGTGCAGGTGCCCGTCCCTTGCACCCTGCTATTCTGCGCTCCTGGACCAGACAGCGTTGCCATGGCCTTTCCCCACGCAGCTTCCAGCTGTCCGATTTGGGATAGGTGACCTCATAACTGTCCTAATTTCTACATTAGCTACACAGATATTCACGCTGAACATTGCTAGAAGGGTTCAGGAAATGAAGGGCCTTGGGGACGCTTTTGCGTAAAAGTGGCGGAGAAGAGAAGTTAATCCAAATAGGCCTTGAAAAGAGAAAGAAAAAGCAAACACCTGCTGTGGGAAGAGGGAGGTGAGCAGGGAGAAGGAGATGGGTCCAGACCTGCACTTCGGACCTGGGAAGAAAAAGGGGAAGTTGTTTCTCCAAACTGAAAACTTCACACTCTTGGCCGATGCTGGCACATCCACCAGGACAAGGAGAAAACATGGGTTCAGATATTAATGTCTTCTTCTAGTTTTAGGAGAAAAGCAAATATCCATTCAGGCACAAAAAACCCTTTCCAGGCCAGAAGGATGAGACATTCCAGTGCCTGGATGTGAGAACAGCACAAAGTAATAAATTCTATAACAACCAGGAACACTAATGGAAGATGTCAGTTCTTGTATAATGTAAAAGCACATCTCATATTTTGCTGTTTAACTATTTCCATGAGTGTCAGAAAAATTAAGCTTGCCGAAAGATGACAGTTACCTAACAGACTATTAATAGATAAGGCACACACCAGCATTAGATCATTCTTTCTCTTCTCTTTCAAACTTTAATAAATGTAGGACATATTTAACTGGAACTGCCCAGTGAAACTGATTGCAGTGAGTACTTAGTTCTCTGTGTTGGCAATGTTACAGGTGCACATTTCTGGATCTGTATTGCATAGTCCTATGTTATAAATTTTTTATATGAATTATTTACAGAAAGGCTGTCCGTCTGATCATTATAACATAAGGCAAAACACATTTTGTTGTCAAAACTGCCAGGAAAATTCATTTTGCAGTGTTTTTTCCAAAGCTGCAGGGTGACATGTTCTCATAAAGTTGTCCCACATGATGGAAGCTACATGGCTCACAGTGGGAGTTTCCTCATCACATTAGCAGGAGCAGCTTCCTGAGAAAAATCAGACTCTCTTCCCATGATTCTTTTATTCTTTTTATACAGTTGGATTTCTCATTGGATATCAGAAACTCTTACATATTCATCAGTTTGTTAGGCTGGGTCTTGGAGATAGGAGTGGTAATTTTAGACTGATTTAAAAGATTAGTTCAATTTTACGCTCTGTGGTGGTAGTCCTGTGTTTAGATTAGACCAGTGCTTCACACTGCATTACAAACACAACAGAGCTGGGAATATTTCTGATTCTGATTCTGGATTTTAGCAAAAAAATATTATACATTGGTTTTCTTCTTGTCCCCTTCTGCCAGCATGCCAACATAAAACAAGGGGAGACATGAAATCATCTTTGTGAATCTTGACTATTCAGAAAATGCAGATTACACATTTCCATGCCCTGCTTTTGTCCAAACCAGTAGTGTGAAACAGGCAACTCTTTGTTCTCTAAATGAGGGAGTAAAGTATTAAACATATTGAACATTTACCAGTTGCCTCTCTTAGGATTTCCCCATGTCTCCTTGCACAAAGAAAGTTGAGCTATAGTAGACACATCCATTCATTCAGCTACCACTGCTTAGTACCCTGATAAAGTCATCAAGCTTGGTTTAATATTTTTATTATGTATTCAATGTAAATACCATAATCTGAGTGAGAGGGCAAAATATGGAGTTTCATTTATACAAAATTAGCAAACACCTCGTTTGCAAAAGCGCACAACTGCACATTCTTGGGTGATTATTTCTGGTTAAAAACATCCTAACACAGATATTGGTTTCCCTTTCTCAGGGCTTTGTGAAAGAGTGGACAGACTTTTTCAAGATCACCTGACAGCAGGCAGTTGGATTCTTATTTCACTGTATCCACAGGTGATGTAACTGGTGAAAGGTGAAATTTTGGCAAAGGTCACAGGGGAAAACCAGTCCCCTTAGGAAATGTCCCATGGAGATTTTAAACAGAGACTGAAGCACAGGGTGGATCTGGAATATTTGTGTTGGCCAATTCCTGAAATTCTATTTGGGACATTTTTAAAAATTTAAAAGTTAGAAATTTAAAATAAAAATTAAATATTTAGACAATGACAAAGAGCACTGTTTGCACAGAGGGACTTTCCACACAGTTCCATGAGAACAGAGAACTTGGGGCCAGACAGGAGACAGGTATTTCCAACCTGACTTACAATAGGACTAGTGTTATTTAGTATGACTCTTAAATGAAGTTATAGTGAAATATTCTTGTAGAAAATATGCAGACAGAGGATTCTGACTTCACCAACTACTAGCACATAGGAACTTAAGAGGAAGGAAATAGGCCATACTTTTGGAAAACTTGTTTAAACTGTTTAAACAGTTCAACAGTTTAAAATTAATTCTCTTCTTCAGCAGAGTGCAGTGAATTTAACAGGTGTTAGAAAATGTCCTGGCTACAGAGCCACAATGGAAGGAGACTGCCTGTTGGATTTTTTAAATTCATAAGGATATGGATTTCTATAAATGCAATTTATTGCCATAATAATCAGCAGGCAGATGGAGGGTTAGCCCTGAGTCCAGTGTGACTTTGTTGCTGATTCCAGTGGAAGCTGGATGGGCCCTTAAGAGACTTTGCCACTGCCAGGTTAATGTTACTGTTACTCTGTGCCTAGAGAACTGAAATGAATTTTTACTATCTCTGTTGAAATGTAAGCTTCTTATCTGGCAGCTTAGCAATGCTTCTCCTGTACTGCTTTTCCATTGTATAAAAGTTAATTCATTGCTCTTGGCTGGTTATTGAGCCATGCTGATACCCATGGCTGAGATAGCTGCCCTGAGATAAAGATCATCACAGGCTGTGAGTGAGGGTGGTGGCAGTGAGGAGGGGGAAAGGAAGCCTGGCAGGGCAACTAAAAACTTGTGTTGTGATGCACAGAATGCCAGGGAGAGAGAGAAACTGCACAACACATTGTAGGAGTTCATGTGGGTTCAGAGGAGGCCTTTAAGGAGTTGGTGTGAAATTCTTCCATTAGAATTACGGCATCTGTTCTCAACTAGACTTTTGTTTTGTTTTCTACAAATACTTACCCACAACATTAACAGAATATAAGAACTAGGATATTAATGTCAAAAACACTTGTCATCAAGCAAAGAGAACAACTGAGTGGTACTGTGAGTGGATTAATAATCTGGAACTATTTTTTTCCATTGCAAGAAAGCAGATGGGAATCTGCATAATATTTTGAACTACAGAAAATTTAATTTACCTCCCACTAGAAACATTTACTCAAGTAATTCTGGGCACTTCTTTCCTTATAAACAACTTTCACGAGATAAGTATCAGTAAGTTTATCCATTAAGTTCGTCCAGGACAGGGGACCCATATTCAAAATCTGCAGAAGTCTCTGAGACTCCTCACATGAGTGCAGATTACCCACCAAAGGTGACAGCCTGCCAGGCTGTGGGCAGGCTGCCTTCCTCTCACTGTCCTGGCTGCCAGATAACATGTCACCTCATGGATTCTGGATTGTGTTTGAAACCACCAGTGCCTCATGTTTAATCTGCTCTTGCTTTGGCAAAGGAGCTTTCCAGGCTCTTGTGTTGTCTCTATCCAGCAGTGCATGTTTTATTTGTTTAAAATTGTATTCTTTCTTGTCAAGGAGGGTTTTTCAGGGATTGCCCATGAAGCATTACAAGAGCTCTTCAGTTCCAACTCATCAGTGGCAAGCCAGTTACACATGTGATGCCTTTGTACAGCCCTCAATTACAGTTTTTTTTGTGGGCTGAGCTTAGAGAGGACTCACTGACCTTCAATGCACATGGGAGAATGTGTGACTTAAGATTTTATTTGCAGTTCATATCAACAGGGTGAACACCCCTCTTTCACCACTGTGGACCAAAAACCAAAAAAAAGCATGACAATGAAAAAGTGGCGTTATCTCTTCTCTTTACTTGATTTATCAACCCATCAAGATCAGATCCTGAGGAGTTACTGAATCCACATTTCTTTTCTTGTAGCTAGGGTACAAGCAGCTGCTTAGAAAGAAAATCATGTTTCCAGAGAACATGACATGCAGGAGGTCAGATGCAGGTAGTTTAGGGCAGAAGAACCAAGAAGAGTTAGCTGCAAATTTTGGAAAATGGTCTCTGCCATGTAGTTGGCAATTGGTCATTTTTTATTTCGGGTGACAATCTACTGTGCAGTAACCTGGTTATTACCTGGGCCTGATGTCCTGCATGCAACTTATTATTAAATCCTGGCAGTGTGCTCAAAGCTGGACAACTTTACCCTGGAATGAAGTTTTCAGGAGGGGCTTGAAGGGAGAAAAGCCTGGTGGTTTGGCAAGATAGGCCAACACTGGGGGTCAAACCTTCATGCAGTATTTTTTTGGTTTTCCACTGGGGCAGGACTGGAGGCAGGAAGCAGAACAGCTCCTTATGCAGGCAATTCTGCATGGTGTAGAGAGTTTGGGAGGGATGGACAGGGACATGGGCAGGGCCTCCAAGGAGGAGCCTTGAGTGCACAGTGCTGAACTTCGTGCTGGTCAGGCTTGCAGCAATGGCCTTGCTTTCATTTTTCTTTCTATTCTGCCTTCCTTTGGCTTAATTCAAGTTAAAAAGAGGTACACAGAGCATATTCACCTGCAGGCTGAGAGCTGGAGGCTGTTCTTGATAACTGAGGAAGTGTTCTTCTGCTCAAGGACACTTTTTCTTATGTTCCTAATACTTACTAATTTGTTCATATATTCACCAAGAGAGTTGTCAAGCACTCAAACAGGCTGCCCAGGGAAATAGTTGAGTCACTATCCCTGGAGAGATTTAAAAGTCTTGTACATGTAACACTGAGGGACATGCTTTAGTTGTGGGCTTGGCAGTGCTGGGTTAACACTGATGATTTTAAAAGTCTTTTACAACCTAAATTATTCTGTGATTTTTAATTTGGGCTTTTTAGTCCTTCTAGTGTGTAACATATGTGAATGAATATTTTGTTCTCATTTTCTCTGGACTTTCTCCTTGATTTTTCTTACTGTTTTGCCACTCTAACTTTTGCCTCCTCCTTCCTTTTCCTCATGCTAGCACTGAGTTCCTTCAGCTCCTACAAAACTCAGTCATCCCACAGCTTCCAAAATCTATGGTGAGCGGAAGGGAAGCAGGGCTGTCTACATTCCTGCAAGCCCAGGGCCTGGGAGATGGTGTGGATGTGTGCCAGTGCTAATAAATAGGGAGCTATTAGTGACTGTGCAAGGCAGGAAAATTGCAGAACAAGATAAGACTCACAGAATTCTCTTACACTGGTTTTGGATAAGGATATTTACCCAGGGGAAAAAAAAATATAATGTTTTCCTTAAAAGCAATGCTCTGAGTCCAGCTGTATGTGTGTTTGTGCAGGAGCTGTGCTCTGTGTGACAGGAGCAGGACCCTGTGTGCAGGTGTGGCTGTGACACACTCACTCCTCCCACCCCAGAAGCTCCTCTGCAGTCTCACAGCCCAGGCTGTGGCTGTTCCCAACTCTGGGGCCAGGCTGCACCCCACCTGCCAAACCAAACACCCCATGGAGCTCCACTCAGGCCCAATGCAGTGGCTGGGACAAACTCAGTGGAGCAGCTTCTTTAGCAGGTCCAGCAGCTGCAAGGCTTTGTTGGCTCCTCCTGTGCACTGCAGAGCAGAGATCAGGCCAGGTGCCCTGATCCGAGCAGATCCAAGGAAGCTGCTCTGCCCTGAGCTGCATCTCGAGGTCCTGCTGATGAAAACCAGAAGGCTCTGGAGGGTACCAGCCTCCTCAGGATATGTGGGTGCGTGGACTGGTGCTCACATTTATATATCTGCGCTTTGCATTCCCTAAACTTTATTGACAAAGACACAGCAGGAAAGAGAGAACTGCTGGAAAGCAATGTGACTTCTGTTCTAATTGTGTGTGGGATGGGGCAGAAAGCAAAGGAATGCCTTGTGATAGAAAAGAAGAACATAAGGAATTGCAGAGACAGAGCAAACAAAAGTCAGCCTGGGGTGGGTCAGGTTCATGTCTACTGCTCTAGGATATAGCTAGTTACCCTCCCCAGGGCACTTCCAGCCTTATCTCTTGCTATTGCCACTCCTGTTTGTTGCAGGAAAACAAATTTCAGTGCTAGCCACACTGGGATTTCTTTCCTTTCCCATCCATCTGTGCAGGATCCCAGGCAGCCACAGAGCATACAGCAGCTGCAGGCTGGGTGTACAATGGAGTTAACCTCATTTCCAGCCCCATAAGTGGTGCTCAGCTCCATCCCTCTGGCACAGGAGCATGGATCATTCCTGCAGGCAGCAGCATGGGGAGTGTTACATCCAGCTGGCAGCAATGCTTTCCCCTTCCTGACCCCACCACTGTACTCCCTGTGCTTAGCTCTTGCTGTTCTAGTTTTTGCTGATCTAGACGTGTTAAAATTAATTTTTCTCTTGGTGCCTGACTCTAGGCAAGGTTATTAGATAGCTGGGTCACTGCAGTCTGTGACTGTCAGCTGCTGAAATCGTTTGCTTTGGGCTGTGGGCTGGTAACCCACTAAATACCCACCTTTGGTGACTAACCAGCATCAAAACTACTGCTAGCTTCATTTTAAAAACAAGGAGTGTTTTATTCAAAGAGAACAAGAAAATGCAATTCCATGTTGTAAAATGATTGGCCTCCATGTGTCAAGAGCCCAGCTCAATTTCCCTCTGCTCTGCATCCTGGAATCATTGCCACAATTATTTCCAGTAGTGCAGAAAGCCTTTTCCATATGCCTCCACTTCAGCCAGTGGTCTGTAGCTTGTGCTTAATGACTCCTAGGCAGGAGGAGATGAGGACAAACCAACAGCTCTACTGTGGTGACAACAACTGTAGAAAACACAAAACCTTTCTCCAAAAGCAGTCCCCACTTCTGAAAGCAAGCCCAGCCCTGCAGGGAGTGCTCCAGCCCCTCTGAGGAGTGTGCAGCTTGGGACAGTCTGTAAAAGGAGCTCACAGAAACCTTCTGTGTCCCAAAAAACCCTCTTTGGCCAGAGCAGCACTGTACCTCATCCTGGCTGAGGGGAGAGGGCTCAGCAATGAAGAAGATGCATAAAGTTAAAAATTCACTTGGATGTAATTTTTTCTGAAGTCACAACAAAATGTGTTTTGCATGGATATTTGCTTTCACAGCATTGGAGGACATTTGTGCCAAATGAGATGGGTGAGAACAAATTTCTTTTTCTGAATTCACATAATTTGCATCACAGGACTTTTAAGTGGACACTGTCCTGGCATTTCACATTCCAGCCCAACAACAGTCCCCAGGTTTTGACCAACACACCCTATAAAAAAAGTAATTTACTGGAAAAGGACAGTAAACAGCTTATAAAAAGAGTTTCTCAGCATCAGCTGCAGACAGGAATTCCTCCCAGGAGCCTCTCCTGCTCCCTTCGTTAGAGCTGATAGGGACGTGCTGGATCAAAGGGAATTCAGAGCTGCGACATGGCTTAAAAACAGAAGAAAATAATACTCTGGTGGGGAAAAAAAAGGCTCTCTAGTGGGCTGGGAACAGGCAGAATTAGAAAACAGGCTGTGTTGTCCTCAGGCAAGGGCATTCCATGTCCTCCTGCTTCTGCAGCAGGTACTGACAGTCTTTTTAAGAACAGTGAGAGGCCCTTGATGCCCATGTGTGGGGGGTACCTGAAATGACCAGGCCCTGGCCACACTGACCCGCACAGGAAGGACAAACTGGTTCTTAGAAGGGCGCTGTGCCCTGCTCAGCCACACCAAGCCAAGGATATTCCCCAAACCCTCTGCCCCAGGCATTTTATCCCCTCAGTGTTTACGGGGAGCACTCTGGGTCCCTGCCCCAGCAGCCACTCCAGCAGAAGGGCCCAAAGCTCTGTTTCTTTAGAAATGCAGCTTTTCGACAAGGGCTGTGTGGTCCCAGCCTTCTCCAAGGGCCCCACACTGCAGGAGAGGTGACCATGAGCAGCTCCAACCTCAGCACCTCCTGTGCTGCACATGGGGACAAATCAGGGTTAGGAGCTGCCAGCACCAGGTGCCCAGAGAGAGCAGGGCACTCCTCTGATGGACACAGCAACATGTGTCTGTCCCACAGAGATCTCATTTCTTTTTTGTCTTGGCAATGGGAAGAGTTTTGATTTCTTCCTGCTTTTTGTTGTTGTTGTTTTAGCATTATCTGTCTTCACTTTTCATATTTTTGATGTTCCACCCAGACCAACATCAACTGCTGCTACAGCTATGAGTAAAAAGCTTTCTTCTAGAAATAGGGCAAGCAACATTTGACATTAGTTTTGATTTTATCCCAAACATTTTTACAATTGACTTAGTTTTTGTGTTCACACATGTATCTCATAAGAAATTTGAGAATGAGGCACTGCCAAAGGCATTAACACACAAAAACATTTTCCAGCCACTAAATATCCCCTCCTGATCTGTGAAAAGAGTTTTTTCCAATCATTACATGCTGATGGTCCATCAAATTGGTACTGGAAGAAAATCTGAGGTAGCTTTTTCTGTCACATAGCTGCTAAGTGGCTGATATTTGTTTTATCTTTTGAAACACACCATTTTTGGTGGTGATGACATCAACACTGTCTGATGGCTTTGTCAGGCCACAAAGGCAGCTTGAAAAACCTGACCTTGTTTACAAGTGATTGTAGAGGTCTGTGTTCCCTGTGGATTTAATTCTGTATTAATGCAACTACTTGTGGATTGTCTTGAAAGAAAAAGAGGTGGAAATCGCACATTATGAGAGGTCCTGATGGATTACAGCTCATCAAAACCTGCTCCATGACGGGTGTCTTCCATGGGGTCAGTCCTTTAGGAAGGGGCTGCTCCAGGTGAATGACAGAAAGTGAGGAGTCAGGTCAAACTCAGCAAATCACCCCAAATCCTGGGGAATACAAATTCTAACCACAGATTCAAGAGCAATATTTCAAAACACAATCACTTTTTTTTGAATGTGAGGTTAAATACTTAAAGGAGGCCACAGGTGTTGAAAACCTTCAAGTTGATGCAAGATGAGTTATATATTTTCACTCCAGTTTATCCTTCTCCTGTTTTGGGGTTTTGGTTTTTTTTTGTTATTTTTTGGTGGGGGTTTTTTTGGGTGTTTGGGTATTTTTGTTTGGTTTTTTGGTTTTGGGGGTTTTTTTTGTTTGTTTGTTTTGTTTGTTTGTTTTGTTTTGTTTTTTTTTTTTTTTTTTTTTTTTGCCAGCCATACTATGATTTTCCTATTTTGTAACTGGGAAAAAGAATCTAACTTCCCCACTGGAGACCAGCCTCACAGTCCTGGGAGCTGGAAGATGTGCTGTGTAGCACACACTAAATAAAATCTTTGCCCTGCAGTTCAAACAAGCCTGTAATGGATTTACATCCCCAGCTGGGAGGAAGGTTTTTCCACATCCATGCAGCTTTCTGGTGCATTCACAGTTCCTCAGGTTTAAATGCCAGCTTGAAACCCTGCCATTTTCTTCTTATCATGATAGCAATCCCCAAGTGAGCAAAACAGAATTATTAATTCTTCCCTTATCAAGTCCCACCCTAGCTAAAGCCACCCAGCTTCTTAGTCCTTACAACCTCTGGGTTGGGTATCCTTCTTGGCACAGCCCAGCATTTTTTGTTAAGACTTGCAATATTTTGCCTGATTTTTAAAAATTTGAACTCTTCTTGAACATTATTTTTCCCCTTGAATCCACCACTGTGTCTGCCTGCCTTTCACTCTTTATTCAGAGTATTTAGGTGATTTGGGATAATGATGATCCTGTCCCCTGGCCATGGCCATCTATCAGGGTGGGTGCTGATCCACAATGAGGATGCTCAGAACCTGAATATGGAGGCAGTGGTGGCATCACAGGAGGGTGATGGGCTGTGAAGGGTCATGGCAACACAAATCCACGTTTTCTGCAGACACCCAAGCCCCTGGGTGACAGGTTTGCTGTGATCTGGGTGATGACAGCTTTAATGGCAGCTTTTCCTTCTGGCCATGGATTTGCCAGGGGCTGACAGTACCTCTGTCCCAGAGTGCCCTTTGAGATTTGCCCTTGGCATCACCTGCAGCTCTGGTTTGTTGTGTGGCCACTGCCCCCAGCCCAGGACAGACCACTCAGTTCCCAGCTGAGCCCTCCTCCACAGTGGGAACTGCTGTGAAACGCTGGAGAGGAGAACTTTGATCTTTATCAGCATGAAAATAAAGATTTCTTGGAGGCCGCCCTTCCCCAGCTGCTGTGGCCAAGAGGAGCTGCAGCCATGGCTGGCAGTTGTGGGCATGCCAAGGGAATGCTGACACCTGGTAGGGGATTAGGGTGGCACAACTGCTGGGACAGCAGCTGGCTGGGCTGGCCCTGGGCACAGCAGCTGCCTGTGCTGTGGCCAGCCAGGGTGGCTTGCAGGATCACCTGTTGCATGGGGGGCTGCTCCTCTCAGCCCTCTTGCACACCCACATGTATGCAAAACTGATTTTTCATTTAATATTAAAAGCATGATTTATTCCTGCAGGAGTGTAGCACTTCCTCACTTGCTGTATGAAAATCATGATTCAGCTGGGGACAGTCCATGATACTCTTTGCCTTCTCTCCCCTTTTCCTCACACAGTGTGGAAGAAAACAGGCAGTGGGAGAAGCCCCACGTGGTCAGACCACAGCCTGTTTTAGCAGGATGGTTGAGACCAGAGCCTGCTGCTCTCTGTAAAGGACCTCAAACACAAACACAGATCTACCCAGCTGTCAGCAGATCCTCCCTAGGATCTCCTTTACTGCTTCTCTGGCCTTGACCATGAATTAGTTGATCTGAGCTGCTCCCTGCTTCCTCCAGCAGCCTGCTGTGGGTCCACAGGCTGCTGAGCAAACATCTCTGTTTATTTTTTATCGTCTGTGCTATCTCTGTCCTGGCAGCACAATTATCTGCTGAATGTGCCATACACCAGCTCTCCTGTAAAACTGCCCGTGTTTATGCCCACGTGTTTTTGTCAATGAGGACTCTTCCATGACATTGCAGGAGGATCAGGGATGGCAGGAGGATCAGGGATGTCAGTACTCCATGATGAGAGATTGAGAAGAAGAATTACACAAGCCACTGATGCAGATGTTAAAATTTCCACATATCATTGTTTCTAATTAATGGCCAATCACAGTCCAGCTGTCCGGACTGTCTCAGTCAGTCACAAGCCTTTGTTATCATTCCTTTTCTATTCTTAGCTAGCTTCTGATGAAATCCTTTCTTCTATACTTTTAGTATAGTTTTAATATAATATATATAAAAAATAAATCAAGCCTTCTGAAACATGGAGTCAATATTCTCATCTCTTCCCTCATCCTCGGACCTCTGTGAACACCATCACAGCTGCCCACCCAGTCAGGCTGACAGGATAGGTTCTCTGACCTTGCAAATTGGTAGGTGATATAAAACTCATGATAACAGAGGACTGTGACCCCATCTGCCATGCGAGTACTTACAAGGAAGGTATAAAGGGTAATGCAGGTCCATGGCCTTGGCCTTGCCCAAGGTGCGAGAAGACCTGCTAAGGTCAGATTGGCTCTTTTACAAAGAAAAAAAAATCCATGAAGAGAAACTATGAGGAGTGTGCTCCTTTTCTCCTAACAGAAACCTCAGTGCTGGCACTCAGGGAGACCAAGGGTTTCCACAGCTCCATCAGCCTGCTGTGCCACAGCCCAGCTTGCCCACAGGGCTCAGCGTGGCTGGCTCCACCATCACAGTGCTGAGCATGTCTTTACTCAGCTGGCAGGGGAGAAAATGTGCTGGAAAGCAGAGATAAAGGTTTTGAATTCAAAGAGCTCAAGGCAAAGGAGAACGCCGGGGGGAGGGGGGGGGGTAGGAACAAGAATCTCACTCAAGGTGCACCTACTGTACCCTCGAGCAGGCACACGGGAGGGGGAGGGAGCATTTGTCAGCTCAGAGGTCAAACAAACCAGAAAGAGAACATGTCTGGGTTAGCAAGACAGGGAGGAGAAAAATATTTAATCTTGAGCAATCAGAAGCATTTCGTTCAACCTGAACATTGCTGTGTTTCCTAACTCTGTATTTAACTCCCCTTACACTTAAGGTTACTTGTAATGGAAAAAATGCATTTTAAAATCTTTCATTGGAAATTCAAATAGTTACAGAGGTCCTCGGGTGAAACAAAGGGGAAAACAGAAGATGTTGAATCAAACATGTTCTTCAGCTCTAGTTGTTGTCAAAATCTTGAGTACTTTTTGTTCTCCCCAAATGCCTTTGTGCACTCATTTTGTGAAGGGGAGATGTGAGAACTTCCCATGGGCAGCAGCTCTGGGATCATCCTGGTGAAGAAAATAATCAATAAAGATTTTAAAAGGAAGGAGGCAGCTCAAGCCTGTGCCTGTGCCTGAGTGCGCACACAGTGAAACATGTTCCTGACTGCCCTGAACTAATGGCATATTTATTATGAACATATAATCACCCACCTGCAAATAGCAGTGGGTGCCAGAGCTCATTAACCCTTACATCTGGCAAGGGCTCATACCCAATAACCCCCTCTGGCTCAGCTTTTTGGGCTATCCAGGGATAGCAGGGATGGGAAAGCAGAGCCTCTGCCATGGAGCAAGATAGGGTCAGCAGCTCAGGGGCTCTTGGTACCAGGAGGAGCCAAGCATGTGCCAAGCAAGGGAGCCTGGGGATTTTGGTTTCTGTGTTTTCTAGGGTAGAATGGTGCCAGACACACCTGGGGCCTAATCTCCCTGTGGGTATTTAGGTGGGACTTGCCCTTTAGCACTTGCAAAGTGAGGAGCAGCTCAGCCGGAGGGTGGTGGTGGGGGACAAAGGGTGTGACATGTGGCACCTTTCCTTCCCTTCTCCCTGCCAGGACACCCCCCAGCCTGCAGACTTTGTAGAAATGTTACTCAGATCCCTTGTTGGGAGCACTTGGAACTCATTGTATAGTACTTTGCCCCCTGTTCTGAAAAAAAAAGATATAATTTTTTCAACTACTAAAGCATGAAGCAAACCGAATTAAGAGGGACCTTTGGTTATTACGAGTTTTGGAGAGCAGTTTTAGGTTCATGAGTTGATTACATGGAGTATGGATGAGAAGGGCAAGCATGAGTGTGTACAGGGCTCCAGCACAGCAGATCCTGGCACAAACAGGATTTTTCTCCTTCCCTTCCCAAGGACATCACCCCTGAGAGCCATTCATCCTAAGGATGGTGGTGCCTGGTGGGGAGCACTCAGGAAAGTCCCACCCTGCACTGGCAGCTTTCAGAGATAGCATCTAACCCACAGCAAAGCTTCAGGTGTGTCAGAAAAGCAGTGTCAGCACTAGGAAAAATGTGTCCCTCAACTGGCCTGGATTTGGACTTTACCTTGGACTGTATCCACTGCAGGGCAAAGGAAGTCAAACCTTAAAAACAACTTTGTAATGGCTTTTTATATCAGAGGCATTTTGATCCTGATAAGATTTTAAGTTACCATGTGCTAAATGCCTGAAGCTCCTTGAACCATTATCCTTCAACAACACCATCCCATGGGAGGGCAAACTCCTGCACTCCAGAGTGAGGTGACAGAGAGGAGAAATCACCTCTGTCCATCCTCCCTGTGTGACACAGCAACCCTGGAGTACAACCCAGGGGCCAGCTCCCATGCACTGGGGGGCTCCCACAGCCCTGTACTGCTGCAGGACAGCTGGCCCCAACACCCAGAACATGCACAAACCTGTGACACAGCCCAGGCACGGCCACCCAGCTGCCCCAGAGCAGCCTGAGAGGCTTTTCCTGCCGTGTCCCTCCCTTGCTCTGCAGAAGGCACCCTGTGATCACCATGGCTTCTCCTGTAACCAAAGCATCTGGTCCCCAAACAATGCATCTGCAGATAAATAAGGGGGCACTCTGTGCTGCTCAAGGTGGATCTGCCTGGTAATGCAGGTTGAGCTTTGGACTAGAAATAGAGGGGAGCATCATCCTTCATAGCACCAGAACAGATGAGCTCTTTGCTGTGTCACAGCCCTGATGCTGGCAGACAGTAAGTGTAGATATCACATTCAAGGGAATTGTAGCCTGATGCTATTGTGTTCTTTGGACATGAGCCACAGTACCAAGAACCTGCACAGAGCCTACTCAGAGCATCACCAGCAGCCAGCATCAGTCCTACAGCCCAAGAGGGACTGCCCTGGGCTGGGGGTGAGAGCTGGTGAGTGCTGCCTTCTCCTCTCTAACCCTGCAAAGGTCTCCCACAGCACCACAGAGAAAGCTGGAGGTCCAGCAGCCCTGCTTGGCCCAATACTCTGCAGAAAGGCCACACAAGCTTCATGCTGCCAATGCTGAAGGTCTCACAGCAGTAAAGTCTTTCTTTTCTTTACTTTGTACTTACTGTTTCCATTTAAATAATAACCTTCCCATTAGTCAGCATAGCCAGAAAAATCAAACTCCTGTACCCAAGAAGCAAAGGCCTGATTCATCTGTAGGATTTTGGATGTCAATCACAGTAAATCAGTGACATTCTTTAAAAATGAGCTGCAGAACAAGGACTAAGCAGCAGCCTGTTTCAGCTGTGTCTGTGATTCCTTTGTTATGATTCACCTTATACAAATATCCAAACAAACAAGTTTGCTGCCAGGAATATTCTGGTGAGAGGCAAAATGTTGAAAGCAGTCAGTGAATTCTTGCTCTGAATGGAGAAATCTCTTCCCGACAATTTGATCACCGAAGGTGCCCTGGCTTGCCAGGACTCTCTGTGCCCGAGGCAGGTACCCACACCACGTGCTTGGCACAGTCACACCAGGAATATGCACAGTGTTTTCTTGGCACATCTCAAGGAAATGCATATTTTTCCACTGTGCTGTCTTTTTGAATCCTTAAATAGAAAAGTATCATTAAATGCTGTTCCAATATTCTCTTCAGTTTTGCTGATCCTGGTATCTGGATGCAGATGACTCTTCTAACCAGGACTTTGCCACTGTAACAAGGGTTTCTTCCTTATCTCTTCTATTTCTTATGGATTCTATCTTTCTAAAAACAAATAGCTGATTTCCTACTACAGTGTCCAATGTATCAGCAGCTCTGTTATTTCAGTGGATTAGTGAATATCAAATGTTCCTCTTGCTTATGTGAACAAAACCCTTCAGTGTGTGCCAGTGTGGTTCCAGTGTGGCAGCATAATGTGGCCTCTTGACCCAGAGTGAAGCCACCACAGTGGTGTCTGCAAGAATTTAGTGCTGTTGCCTGGGCTAGCAGCTTGCAAAATATTTGAGATGCTGAAATATATCCCGTAGACAAAGACGACAACTGCTTCGGACAGGCTGACAAATGAGCCTCTTACCCTCTGTCCCTCAGCAGATCTTGTGCCATTTATTAACTCCTGTCAGAAATGGCTCAGGGCTGATCCCCTGGGTTTAATGTTCCCATTTCTAGGGGTTATGCATATGGGGCATGCAGGAGTCCAGGGCCTGGAGCACACACAGTCTGGCTCTGCAGACTCTGCAGCCATCTACAGCCACTGCCCAGGAAAGGGGGTCCATGGAGGGGGAAAAAGAGCAGAGAGTGAACCCTCCCGCAGATTCACAGCCATAGATTGTCTCCTTTTTCTCCCACTTAAAGAATTCACTGAGCCTTTCTGAGCTTGAGCTGTTTGTATGTTTGCATTAACAGAGGGTTAAATTGTTACTAAGCAGGTATTCCAGAAAAAGAAAAGAAAATACTTACAAGGTACTTTTAACTGTATTTAACTGTCTAAATGTCTTTAACTGTCATCCTTTTGCTAGATGTAACCTCAAAATCAAAACTATTCTTTCTCATTTTCTTCAGACAGTGCACACTCCCAGGATACAGAAATAGCCCAGCATCCCTTTTCAATAGTTTATGAGCTGTCAATCCATGCTCTTTGTGTCCTGTGTTTAGAAATCATCTGGAGCAGCAGGATGTACGTACCAGGCCCAAGAAGTCTGTTTTATTTCGTACACGTCACTATTTAGAGCAGCTGTGCTGGTGAGATTTCCTCACATTACTGCTATTGTGAGAAGAGCAAAAGACACTGAAATGCTCTATTTCAGAAGGCTGCTAAATGACAATGTTTGAAGTCTTGATTGCAGAGCAAAGTGTCTCTAATTCAGAATTATGGAACTTTCCCTGGAGCCACGTGGATGCTTCAGGAAGTCATTCAAAGGAGCAGCTTTTGAGAAGAGAGGAGGTTCTCAGGAGGATCTCAAACACATCTTGAGTTTTTATGAAAAGAGACTAGTGTATTACCAGAGTTGTCTGCTGACTATTTCTGTAAAACTTCATGAGACATGAGCCACAAGGACACCAGGGAAGGGTTTGCAGGAGCCCACACACGGTCCCACCCAGCAGGGAAACCTTTCCTGCTGACAAATGGCACCAGCAGATAACTCACAGAAATAACGACCAGGGAAGAAGCTGGGGAAGGGGCAGGGGCAGATAAATGTGCAGAGGCACTGGACACCACTATCCTTTCTCCAACAGAAGAGAAATTTTCACTTATATGTCAGCATTGCTGACTGCAAAAGAGAAAAATGTACAATGAAAACATTACAATAGCCATCATATACTAATGCAGAAATAATTATTCATTGGTTATGGATCTGCTGTTGAGCCAAGAAGCTCCATGCACCCCTGGCTGTGGAGTTCAGCTGTCCTAAAGGAACTGTGGAGTTCAGCTTCTGCTCTGGCTGCAGCTCCCCAGCCATGAGTCACACTCACTTCACTCACTTGCTGCTGTGAAGGGCAAAGGAATTTGTCTCTTTCATAGCTCTTGGAACTGAAAAGTCATCCTCCACAGTGACTTGAAATATTCCAGGAAAGTTATTCTTTCATACATAATATTTTTTATTTTTAAAAATGTGATGAAAATGGTAATTATTTTTCAAAATCAGAAGCAAAATTGCAAATGATGTTGAAAATGTCTGTCTATTTTCTCTAAATCCTCAGATTCACTCAAACACAACCATTCCCATTTTGCCAGACATCAAAATATTTCCCTAATCCTGCATTTCTTGTGAATTTTGTCTGTTTAAACCACAAATTTTTTTTTTCTTATTCTCTGCTGGACAAATGAGGGATAAGCTGAGAGTCAGACTGTGCTCCTGTGTCCTGCCTGCTCCAGGCAGCAGGCTGTAAATGACCTGCTAAATTGGGAGCAGAGGGATGCAGGTACGTATGGAAGGGAATCAGAACAGCCCTGGGAATGCTGTCACTATATGAGCTGTGTGTCACTTTGTGAGCCCAAAAGCAGCTCTGGCTGCTGCATTCAGGCACCTAAATGCAGGGGGAGCAGGGCATTTCCTTGCAGGTATCTCCAGACATCTCCTAGGCTGTTCCCTGGTGTGTGGCTGTGGTGATGTTGTGTAGCCTGGAGCAGAAAGCAGCTGCCTGGAGGAAGGGTGCTCCCTGGGGCATTGCCTTTCACATCCAGTGCTGCTGCAAATAATAACCTCCAGGCAGCAGGAACTTTCCAAGTCAGGCAGAGTTTGCCTGGAAATGCCCTGATAGGAAACATTTGACAACAACTCCCAGACCCAGGGTGCAGGCTCAGGGTCCAACTGCGGAGCCTTGCTTAGGGATGGAGTCATCAAAGCCCTCCTGGGACTTGCTCTGGAAAACCTTTCATACCCCAAAAGCAAATAGGATCCTCATTTAAAGGCCTCTGTGAGGCAGGAGTTGAGTTTTCCTTCCTTACCAAATATATATATTTAGGAGACCAAAGCCTGTCCAGTCTGGGGTGGAACACAAGCCAAGCTGCCCATGAGGCAATGCCCTGTGTCTTTCATGATGTGTTATGATTACAGGTTACTAAACTGAGCTCAACTAACTAAACTAGACTTGACCAACAGTTCCCCAGATCCCTTTCCTTCCCCCATCCCTGCCCAGCCTTTCCCTCCACACTGCCAGAGGTGTTCAAGGTGCAGAGCAGGAGGCAGGCGGCCCCAGCTCTCACAGCTGACCCACCCTGCTGGGTGCCATCTCATGTCTTTCCTCCCCACCTCTTTCTCCACTTGTAAAATCTGCAAATCTTGCAAAATCTGCACATCAGTGCTCCCTCAGCAGAGCTGTTTCCTCTCTGGTGCCTTTTTGGGCAGGAGTAGATGGGTGCGTGTGAGACACAGCAATAGGGGCTGAAGTTACGGAAAGGCAGAGCTCAAACCCAGGAGGGGCAAAGGAAAATTTCTTTTGTTGTTTTTGGATTAGCTCACCCAGAGTTTCTCTTTGTTTTTCTGCCAGGGCTGCTCTTAAATGTCTGACTGTACTTTTCAATGCTTATTGAAAGATCATTGCTTCCCACAGCTCAACATTTTTTCCATGCAGCTCATAAGCCCTCCGGTGCCATGCACTCCCCCAAAGGGCTCTGTCCCTCTGCAGCCTGGGCCAGGGCAGCTCCTGGGGATGGGGGAATGGGGGCATCTCTGCAAAAACATCAGATTTGATCAGCTACAAAGCTGTGAAGGCTCAGAGGGAAAAAATCAGGTGCTAATGGCCCTGAACTCGGTGATAACTTTATCAGGACTGGGTGTGAGGGAGCTGCTTCCAGCTGGGAAATTGCCTTGGGGTCAATTGAAAGAAATAGCAGAGCAGAGGTGGTGTCTTGGAACACGGTGTCCTTGCAGGCAGAGCTGGCACAGCGTGGCTGTGTCAGGCTTACCCTGTCACAGCTTGCCCCTACCCGAGGGATATCAGCCCCACAGCCCTCACTGCCCACAGGAGCACTGCCCTGGAGGTGGGGGTGCTGCACTGGGTCTCTGGTTCCTGGGGCAAAGCAAGGAACACAGCAGCCTCACCCTCAGGCTTAGCTTGGGGAACAGGCTCAGGCCAGCAGCTTCTGAAATATCAGTTTAGGACAATTTTTCAAACTTAGAAGTGTTTCCTTCCTTGGGCTCTCCCAAAAGCAAGGAGAGATAACTTGCAGGCATGGAGGCGATATATGGCTGTCCTGGCACAGCTTTCTCCCATAGCCCTAAATGCTGCATGATCTCTTCTTTGCTGTCACCCTCAGAGGTCCTTTAATTTTAATGGCTACAGAGACAGCAGAGGCCAAGCAGAGAGCATGCTGGGCACGTAAATCCTGACTGAGAACAAGTGCACACCGTAATAAGGTTTGAAATCTTACTCTGGCAGATCACCTTGACCCCCATCTGTCTGCAAGGAGCAGCAGCAGTGCAGGAAGGCAGCTGGGGAAATGGGGTGCCAGGGGTGGAGGGAGCTGGACAGCCCAGTCCTGTGGGCTGGGTACCATGTCCTGTACAGCAAGGTCAGGGGTGACCCCAAATGGGGCTGATGGAAGCATCAGGAGCCAGGAGCTGCTCCCCTGTCCTGGAGGCAGCTGGACTGACAGCCTTGAGTAGCACACAGGGTCGATGTCCCTTTCCTTGCCTCTGACTGCAATTCCGTTTCAAAAGTGGTTTTTTATCTCTGATTCTCACAGGAGCAACCTGTATTCAGTCATCGAGTGAACTGGCCTCCTATTGTTGCTCTTAAGTGCTTTCAATCTGTGTGCCTTGCTAGGAAAACCAGTGTCTCCCGTAAGAAAGAAACACATCCAGTAAATTCAGAAGCATTTTAGGTGTCCCAGCAGTGCACTAAGAGGTTTAAGATGCATTTGAGGAAAGCTGCAATTGCTGAACTGTTTCATCACGCTCTGTTTAATGCAATTGCTGTCTCCTTGCCTTGAATAATGTATGTAATGGCCAGGGTTAGTTGTGGTCTCTGGTGTGTGAATAACAAACAGCAGCCATGGCCAGACTGGCTCTGGTGAGGAGGCACACTGCTTCCACTCTCATCTCCTCCAAAAAGGAAGTCAGCAAACACTGGCAGCTCTCATAAAATAAAGAATTAATGCACCCTGATGTGCACACAGTGAATATTGCAAACATATTACATCCTCAGTAGTCAATATTAGCACCCAGCTGAGGTCACACCAGGAGCTGCAGCCCCGGGGAATGGGGCGCTGAGAACTCAGCAAAGGATTGCTGCCCTGGGGAAGGCTTCTACCATTGCAGGCATCAGGGTGAGAACTGCAGGAGATGATGTCTTTTCCTAAGCAATATTTAGTTCTGGTGGCCCCAGGAGCAAGGATCATCTAGGAAAAATGATCCCTATGGTTAGGTGAACCATGGATTGTGTAGGTAACCGTGAACTGTGGTGCTGGGCTAGAGAAGGAGGCTGGAGCATGAGGGACAGAGTGTTAAAGCAAGGACACAGGGCTGCAGCACAGCAGCTAAGAGAAGAAAAAGGTATTAATAAATTTTTTTTCCCACTACATTGACAAAGCAAGCACTGGAAACAGTCTGTGAAAACTGGAGGAATTTAAAATGTTTTAATAACAACCTCTCATCTTATCGAGGGGATTTCCCCAGTGTGTCTCAAACACTTTACCAATGAGTTTAATATCTCTTATGCTCAAAAAACAGATAAGAACACTGAGGCTTAGCTGGGCAAAAACCATCCAGCTATCAGCCACAGAGAGCTCCTGTCCCACACCAAGTTCTGCCCCCACAGTGCAGAGCTGTGTGTGGCAAAATCCTCCTTCTCAACACACATGACCCAAAGTGTGATGGAAATGGCAACATTCCTCAGGTCCATGTTCCTAATGCTCCCACAGCCTGGCTGTCACCACCCCATGCACCATGAACTGTGACACCAGGAAGGTGACAGTGCAGCACATTGAATGCACAGAGATTATTCTTCCCAGCTTTTGAGATTGAGATGTGTCATGCACCCAGAAATGTCTCTTATGACTTATCTGAAACATCCCCTGAGTCGTGTGATCATCCTAAATTCTACAGCTCAAGTGAAAGAGGAAGAGGAAAAAAAAAGCCTGGAACTTTTTCTGTAAAACTGTTGGCTCTTCACTCTGTCTTCTTCACAGGCCAGGCATGCTGTCCTGCAGATGCTCAGCCAGTTTTGCTAATATTTCGTTTCCAAATAGAAGCAACATTTCCAAATGGAAGCACCATCTTGACCAGCACAAAAACCTGCAGCATCCCTGATGGCCAGTTCAGCTGGTGGGCAGCATGCTGCATCCAGCTGATCATGTCACACAGAGCAGCAAGAAACCTGTTGTGATAATTCCATCCCCTTAATCACCAGCTGCTCCTGAATTTCTCTGTGGCAGGTTTGAAAATTAGCTACTGTTTGCACAGCCCTGCTGCTTGGCAGCTGCAGAGAGGACAGGGCTCACCAGTTGCTACTGGGCACAGCTGTCATGGTCACTGGTAACCCTCAGCCCCCTGAGGGGAGAAATGCTGCTCAGCCCCACTGGAGCCTCTGGGCAGCATCTCAGTGGAAATGTGCAAACAGAAATGATGTGTCTGTGCACACTCCAGAGGCCCAAGGAAGGAACCCTGTGACACAGTGCCCTCTCTTTTATTTCTGGATTTCCTGCTGGAGTGCAAAGCTCTCAGGCTTTCCAAGGGTCTAAACTTCCTTGAGTACTAATGCAGGGCAGAGAGGGAAGGCAGCAAAGCGCCCTACTTCTTGCTTTCATTTTCATCCTGCCTTGACAACACATTGCTGCCCCTAGCACATCTCCTCTCCCCTTCTCTTTTATTAGCAAATGCACTTTGACTGCTTGAATGATTCATGCAAATAATTTACCAGGGCACATAAAGGAAGCTTTTCTCTTCCTGTGTTATCCTCAAATGAACAGGTGCATTTTATGGATGTATTTGCTGTCTGTAGCTGCTCAGTGAAGAGGCTGTGAGTGCTTGGGATGGAGAGTTGTTTGTGAGCTGCTGTGGGGTTGGGCTGAGCTGCCTCTGGGTGAGAGAAGGGAGCAGACAGGCATGGAGCAGTCTGACCCCATTTACACGGGAAGCTGTGGAGTAACCATGGTCCCTTCTGTCTCACAAGCGCCCTGATTTGTCAGAGCAGCAGCCACTGTGAATATTATCACAGGCAAAGCCCTGCACCCACCCAGGTTTGCACAAATGGGACAAGAAAAGGTGACACACAGTTGAACATATCATCTCAAGTGAACATTTTGCAGCACTGGGTCAGGTCAATTGCTCATCCACCATCAATTTATGCTGTAGGAGAGATTTCAGTCAAATGAAAATCCCAGATTCATTGTACAATATTCACAGTCATTCTGTGAAGGCAGAACTAAGACCTTCCATGAGTTTGAACAGTCCTTACCAAATCATCTAGATTTTCTCCAAGTGTCACATTTTTCTAGCAGTTTACCCATCTAGCATGGCATTTTTTTATTTTTAACATGAGTTTCAGTGCTGGTTGGGCAAAATTTAACCACAACATTGGGTCTGGAGATTCTTGGTATTATAGAAGTACAAGCAATTCTGTATTTGTCCATTGTAAAAGAAAAGAACTTTGCTTGAAGCAGTGAAGCAGCACCAGTTTACACCAGGGAAACATTTCCAGTATATATCACAACATTATCCAGCTTCTTTTATGTTTCTTTTATGGACCCATCATAAGTCTTGGTTGCTGGAATATGGTCTACTGTAAAGATCATTTCCCATCAAAGAGGTTATTGTGCTTCAGGAGATAAAGAAAATACAGCCTAGTGGCTGCCAGATCCACCTGTATCACTGGAAACAACCAGAAACCATCAAGGGTGCTTCTGTGACCTATGTCATGCTGTTGAATAAAACAAAAAAGAATGCATTAAAAGAGGCGCTATTTGCAATACAAACTTTCTGTTTTGGTTTAGCTTACTGTCATGAACGTGTTCCAGTTCTTCCTATTCTTACCAGATTTTTGAAATCACACAGTTTTTAACTTTGCAGAAGTCTTTGTATACTTTTCACTTATAAAAAAATTTGACGCAGAGAGAGAAGGAGATACAAGGTTCCATTGCCTACCCTTCAGACTTTGCAACCTTCCTAATTCTGCTCTGGGGCTGTAAATTCAGCCAGACATTAATTTTTTTTTTTTTCCCCCACAAATCCAGCTTGTATTCAAAAATTAATTAAATTTCTGCAGGTGAGGGGGAAAAAAATCATTGTTGTGCAGCAAGATGAATGTGAGCTTTGAATGTACATTCACTCACTGCTCTGCCCATCACTGCACACTCACAGTTTCCTGCCCACACAAAGACTTTCTCTGAAGAAAAATCTCCTCATTTACTCCATGAACAGGTCTGACAAGGGTTGAAATTAGACTGCTGAATTCCTGAAGTTTCATCTCTGTTACCTCAACAGTGCAAAGGAAGAAATGCTGTCATACTGGAATTCATCCTGAAATCAAAATGAAGTATCCTCAAAAATGGAGATTACTGTGAAAATGCCATAGGAAAGTAATGTAATAATACCACTGCAAGTAATTTTCATGGGGTTTTTTTTATTAAAAGTATAATGAAATGAGATTTTAAAGTAATGGAAGATCAGTACTAACTAATCCTGCAGATGCCAGTGCAGTCATCTTCTCACTAATAAGATGGAAAGCCTTAAAATAGCTTGTCAAGTAGCTAAATTTTGGGGGTTTTTTAATTGTCTAAGTGGAACCCCTTTTCTGAAAACTTATCAACCTCTTGTCTAGTTTCACTCTCCCTCAAAAGCATGGGCTGTTGGAAACACCCAGAGCTGTCTGTAGTTTACCCTCGACATCTGCCTGTGCTAGGCAGCAATGCAAAAAAGCAGTACAAGGAGAGTAACAAACTACTCCATCAGCATTTCTAACTCCTGAAATTTGGGAATGCAATAACAGAGGGCATGGAGTCATCAGCCCTGTGCAGCTTGGGGCAATTTCCCTCTGTCCTGGCCACCAGGTGGGCTGAGACTGGAGCAGCTGAGCTCTCCCCATCCCTGAGCATCCATCACATGCATGGCTCAGAACAGATTATTAGCAAAGCAGGAAAATGACAGAGGAGCTGACAAATTATGCTCAAGGCAGGTGATTTGTTAGACCTGGGTAATTTTCATTGTTGCATTTTTTTTTTCTTGGATAATGGGACGAAAAATAAAAAATAAAAATAAAAAATAAAAGGAAGAAGAAAAAAACCAACCAAAACCCAGTCACTTTGTTGGCTGCTGGTGAGTTGCTCTGGTTTGAGGACACTGGTACTTCCCAGCCACCCTTGCAAGATGTGGTGGCCACTGTCTAGACTAATGCAAACTCAGACCTTGTGCTGGCACAGCTTGAAACCTCACTGTCAGCCTCAGGTCCTGCTTTAAAATGCTCTTCCCCTTTTTCAGTGGAAACTCCTTAGAAAACAAAATGGTTCCCTGCTAGGCAGCATTTCTCACAGAAATAATTCATGGTAGCTTGAACCTGAAATCCATGCAGGACTGGTACTTCTGCATATGAAGCAAAAGTTGGCTCTACTGGCCAAGGGAGTGGAAGAGGGAAAAAGAGGCAAACAAAACTCAGCACCTTCCATTCTGATCTAGATATATTCCAGGATGCTCAATGCTTCAAAGAAGCTCAAGAGAGAGCACAAAAATTGCTTGCAATCCAGAAACTTACCTTCAGCATGAGAGCATGGAGCTGAGCAGACTGTTTGTCCAGGAGGAGAAAGGAGGGTGGCTCCATCACAGCTTGCCTACATGAGGATGCATTTTTAACAAAAAGCACTTTTAAAATTGGCTTAAAATGGTAACATTGAAATTAAGGTGCAAATAGCTAGTGATGAAGCTAAGTAATTATTAAGATAGAAAGAAAGTAAATTTTTCCATCACAGTAATAGCAACAGAATGACTGGCTGTTCACCTTGTACAAAATATGCTGTAGTACAACCAGCAGTGACAGGCTGAATGCAGGAGATGTTCAATGAGAATGTAAAGCCCAAAAGTCTGTCTTCCAATAGATGTCATCTCATATCTTTTATTTTTTCTTGGAATGTAGCCACATGTAGAATTCCCAGATGTGAGTGATGTCATCTATTTGGCTTTAAATAGCAGCAAGTCTTGAATAATTTATTACTATTAACAGTAATGAGACTTTTGTTCATATGCCTCAAAGAGCAATGAAGATCTCCTGTTCTTGTCTGGATTCTGCAGCACTGATGACAGATTTTTCTCTAAAGGACTTCTTAGGAGCCAGGTGATCATGGGGAGGTTGGTAGTGATAGTCTATTAGAGAGAGAGTATTTAGTCCAGCAATCTTTCCAAGATGGTTGTCAGCTGAATTTTTCTTTATCTTCAGAATTCCTAGGGCCTGGAACCTGTGTGGTAGTGACACAGCAATTCTGTGATGAAATTATACAAGCAGGAGAAAGAAGTTCATGTCCCCTTGCAAAATGATGCAGCACCTCTGTCAGTGTTGCCCTGTGCTCTTGCCATGCAGCCTTGAGCTGCTTCTCCACCCCACATTATCTGAAAAATCTCTCTATTAAAACATATTAGTTTGTGGTGACATTCTTTGCAGGATCTGCTCTGTCTTGGCAAAGATACAGCACAAGTCAGGAATTGGTGACTATCTCAGATTTGCTAATGTGATTCTCCTTTATTGAATCCAGCCTCTTTGAACAGGGTTTTCTGAAGCAGCACGTGGGATGGATGATGGTGCCCCAAAGAATACAGGACGTGACTCTGCTGTCTGGCTGGCCTTGGAGGCAGCTCAGGCCTCACAGAGGCGTTTGTGGCACCAGGAGAAGGCAGCCAGGGTACAGATCCCCCTTTATCCCAGCACCCAGAGGAGCCTGTGCAGCACCAGGGCTGGGCTGGGGCACGGGGAGCTCTTGGTGGGATCCCTTGTGGGGATTCCTCATCCCCACTGTGGATATCCACAGGAACACTGCCAGGTCAGTGCCAGGCAGGCTCAGCCCTGATCCCCCGGGGTTCCTCAAGCTGAAGGTGCTCTGGAAATGGCTCCAGGTGTGTGTCACAGCTGTGGCCATCCCTGAGAGCCACTACCCTGAGCTGCAGGCTCAGCAGCACCTCCTGGCACTGCTCTTCCTCCACAGCACAGCTTTTCCTCTCAGAGCTGCCACTGCTGATGTGGCAGTCCAGGCTCCAAACTCCAAGTGCCAGTCCAAAGGCACTGGCTTCTCTGCCAGCCAGCTCATTTCCACTCACTGATCCCTGAGACACCTTCCAGAGCACTGAGGGACCACTCCTGAAAAAATGCAAAAGGATTTTAACATTTTCAGTCTTGGTATGTGCAATGGCCAGGGCACAAAGAGGATATTAGTGTTATGCATTACAGAGACTTAAAATAACCAAATTATAGCAGTTAACACAGAACCAGTAGGACACAGTGTCTCCACCGTGAAAAAGACAGTTCAGATATAAATATTTTTGTTTTGTTTTAAAAAAGGAAAAAAAAGTCCTTAGCTTGCAGTTTGTTGCCACATGAAAAGGCTTTTTTCTGCTCTTTTTAAAAAGAAAAAAAAAAAGAGTCTAAGATGCAAATAACATTTCCTGATATGGAAAGCAGAAAATACTCCTAACACATTTTCCAAGGTCAGCTCAGGAAAGGAAGCTGCTTTCAGACTGTAGCTACAAAAATTAGCAAGCCAAAAGTTAGAATTCTCCTCTATAGTTAGTCTGTTCATAAAAAAAGACTGAGCACCTTGGTCCTCTCCTCACACCAGAAACATCCTGCCTTACATCACTGGGACATTCTGGGTGTTGGGTACTCCCAGAACTTGAGTGAATATCCAAATACAGACTCAGGAGCCTACATTTGAATCTGCTTGAAATGCAGGTCAATTTTAAAAGTGCTTGTTGTTAAAGATGCATCCTCACTCATGTGAAAAAAAAAACCCCAAAGTCTCTCATTTCAAGCAGAGAGACAGCAGAACAGTAATCTATAGTTTCCATGTCTTCACCAAGTCTAAAGCTATTCTCTCTCTTTGTTTGCTGTGCAAACTGCTTCCCCACAAAACGAAATTATCTCCCCAGTCCAAACCTCTCTTTATTTATAGCAGTGGGCAAGGATTCTGCCCTGGGAGGTGGAGAGCTCTCAGCAGGGCTCACTGCCCTCCCCAAGGCTCCTAAGCAAACAGAACCCAAAGTGCTGAGGGTGCCAGTGCAGCCAAGGAAGGGCTCAGTACCAAGCTGTGAATGCCCAAATCAGCAGCCAAGCAAAGCACCACCAGGAGCTTTCACTTGCATTTGCTGAGGGCTGCACACAGTTCCTTGCTGTAACTCCACAGATCTGCAGAATCTCAAGGAGTCACAGATGTGTCCAAGTATTTTCATCTGGATGGATAAAGGGCATGTGCCCATAAACATTTCAGCTCCCCTAACAGGAGCTCACCTCAGTCAGGATGGGTCAAACCCTCTGGTTATTTTCCCTTGATGCTTAGAGCAGCTCTAGGGACAGGCTCCAAACTAGATCAGCTGCTGTTCCATCCTCCTTGTCAGCAGAGATGCACCCAGCAGCTGCTCTGGAGAAGAAGGGACAGGGATCTGTCTGTGGCTGGGCCAGCAAAAGCAACAATCTTTACCCTGGAAAAAGCTCTGGGAGTCCCTGTGGATCTTCCACTCAGAGGGAGGAGGAGACACTAAGAGGCAGCACAACATATCAGGCAAGGATGCATTAAAAATAGGCAAAAAAAAATAGAAAAGTGTGACTTTGTGTCTTTTTGTTCTGTGATCATCCTGAAATAGCATCTGTGATTCAGAAGCAGGCACTGCCACCTCCCTCCAACCTGCTGACAGCAGCCACCAGACCCCCCTGCCCAGGGGCTGCTGTTCTTCTGCCCTGGCTCCAAGTTTAAACAATCCTGGGCTGTACTTGCTGTAATGAGTATGATCAAGACGAAGCACATGGGACATAAATAATCCAAATGCAAGTTGTACTCACAGCCAAATCCAGTTACAGCTCTAATTTGCACATTTCCTCTTTGAAAGCAGTTCTTTCATCTTCTATATAGAGCTGAACCTCTCCCAGGTGCCATTTGCCAGCCAGGAGAGGTGCTTTGCATCAGAGCCCAGGCAGCACAGAGACCTGCAGGACATTCCTGACCCACCCACCGTGTGAGGGGCAGGGCAGAGCCCTCCAGCCAGCTCTCCTCATCAGCCTCCCCAGCTCTGCAGGGAGATCTGGGTCCAGATGGGAGAGCTCCAGAGCTCCAGAGCAGCCCTGGGCTGAGCTCCCCACTCTGTCCCTCACTGCAGGCAGTGGCACAAAGCAGGAGGAGCCACAAAGAGCTGCCTGGCACTGGAGCTGTACCTGTGGCTCTCAGTTCCAGAACCTGCTCCTGGTTTGCATCCCCAGACACTTCATTATAAAGCAGAACAGGCTTGTGTTGATTTTCTTTTTCTTGTTCCTCCCTCAATTCTCTGCTCCCTTCCAGGCTGCTATGTTATGGATTATTCTCCTGTATTTATTCATCCCAGCAGGCACAGGCACCCAGCCCTGCTGCTGGGGCTGGGACAGCCCAGGCTCTTGCTCCTCAGATTTTGCCTTTGCTTGCAGATCTTTGGCTGCACCTGCCAGACAACAAAGTGTCACAGAGGCTGTTGAGAGACCTTGTAGGTGAGGGGTGTAGTCAATGACAGAGGGAGAGCACAACACACAGCCAGTTTTATGAAAATAGTTATTGTTTACCATTCCAGCATTTCCTGCACTTTTGGGATGTTATGGCTCAGAGCTTTCATTAACAACTCTTTGATGAGACTATTCTCTGAGAAATCTCATATGTATAAGAACAAAAAATCATGAGGAATATCTTGGCCTTGGAAACATCTAAACCTAGTTCCAGAGCAGAGCTGTGTTTGTACAATCTTAAGCAGATAAACTGCTCTGGGAGCAGCTGAGCTCTGTCCTTGCAGCTGCTGCCCAGGCACACATCCCTGGAAATGTCCCAGGCCAGGCTGAACAGGACTTGGAGCAACCTGGGACAGTGGAAGTTGTCCCCACCCATGGAAGGGGCACTGCAACCAGAGGAGCTTTAAGGCCTCTTCCAACATAAACCATTTTATGAATCCATCTTTTCCTGATGGCAGAATTGGAAAATACTGTTACACACAGAAAAGACCTTTTTTTTTTTTTACCAGCTAGGGAAAAGCTTGTATTTTCCTGTGCAGATAAGTGGAAGAATTTCATATTCACAAGTGGAAAAAAAGCAAAACAAAAATCTAGAAGTGACAGTTTTGTTTGAGAATAGTAAGCCTGGCTTGGCCAGAAAGTTCAGGAATAAAATTTGAATCTCAAACTCTTATACTAAGATTATGTTTAACAAGTCTATTGTTTAGAATAATTACTTTAGCTTCTTTTTGAAAACAAATGCCAGCCAAGTCTGGGTAAAAAGATTTTGTAAGAAAAGTAACAGGATAATTCAGTAAAAAAAAATATGGTTTTTTTTTTTTGTTCAATAGAAGCAAATAATGTTTTGGATCAATATTTGGACTTTGTCCAATTATTCACTGTTTAGCCAAGAAAGTGACAAATCCACTAAGAATTATTATTTATTTGGAAATTGGTAGTGTATATGATAAACCAGCTTCAACTGTCCCTGATCCAGCATAACATACAGCCTCTGTGACTTCTTATTTATTACCCTGAATTCCTTAAACTCATTCAGTTCCAGCAATTTGCTTCCAAGGCTTGACCCAGTGTACCTTTCTACACCAGGTGAGTGGGGCTGGATGGCAGATGCAGGTCTTGGAGGAGCAGGGGGTCAGGAAGCTTGGGGCACTAATGGTGGTAGGGTCTGTTGCCATGAGACACTTTGATTTCCCTGAGGAAAATATTCTGAGCAACTCAGTTCTGATCATTAAAGTGCCTTAAAATATTATTTCAGATAATTCTCGAGGATGCTGGCATAAATCTCTGATTAGAAGTAATTGCCACAGGAAATTTACCCTTTCCTGTTTGGCTTCTGCAGCACATGGCAACTAAAATTTATTCTGTAGTTTGCTGCAGCAGAAAAATGATAAGTGGATCTAAGCACATAGAAACACACAGGGCACAGCCAAAATCTTCAAGGTGCTGACATAGATGGAGCTGCTCTAGAGCAGTTGTCTTTGTTTGGTGTTGCCCAGAAGCCCCTGTCTTATCCCAAGTGATTGGATGCCTGGGTTTAATGGGAAGCCATCTTTAATAAGCTTGACCCACGATTTCAGCAGGAACACAGTGTCTGGAGCACTGCACTGAGCCTGTTGTATTCTGTGTTGGTCACAAGGCAGAGCAGAAAGGCCAAATTACTCTGCCCCCTGCAACCTCAAACACCACGATCCACGTGTTGGGAACACAAAGCTTTGTGTGGTGCAGCTGGCACACAGATAACAGCACAGTCAGAAAGGTTACAGCTTCTCTCCCACAGGAATTGGCTTTTCAGCCTTCCCAGTCTTCCTGTTGGCTTTAAGCAGAGTTTCCACACTAATGATGCAGTTAATGCTGTGCATCTCCACTCAGGCAGGGTTTCTTTGCTGTTCATGCCACCTTAGGCTCTTCCAAGGCTCTTTCTGCATCATCACCTTCCTGTGGCCAGGGACCAGCCCTGCCTGGCACTTCCCATGCCATCAGCTGTAGCTCCATGGATCCCAAATGCCTTTGGCAAGCCACAGAAATGATTTGTACACAGGGACCTGCAGGTAGGCGTTATTTTCTGTCCCCGATGCTTCAGGGGCAGTGAAACACCTCAGGGCAGACCTGGCTGCTGCCCAAGTGCCTCCCATGGATTAGATGAAACAAATAAACCCAAGCAACTGCTGTATCTGAAGGCAAACAGGGCTGCCAAGCAATTAGTGTCCAAACAATGCCTAATTAGTCCCTTGGGTGCCTCGTGTTACAGAGCAGAGCAGAGCAGAAGATGTCTGGCTGGGTGTTACAGTGTGGGATGCTGATCTGTCTGGGGCTGGGGCTGGTGCAGGGCAGCAGGGGCAGGGCTGCTGAGGGGGCATTGCCAGGACACACCTGGGGAGAGACCTGTTCTTGCTCTCACAGCCCTGGGCACAGCTCTGTCAGGGAGGTTTGTGCTGCAGGGGAGTGTGATGGTGTTCACAGGGGTCTGAGGATGGGGGAAGAGACGAGGATCTGACTCCATGTTTCAGAAGGCTGATTTATTATTTTATGATATATATTATATTAAAATTATACTAAAAGAATAGAAGAAAGGATTTCATCTATTCTTCTTTTTTGCTATTCTTAGCTAGCCTTCTTCATCTAGAAGGCTAGCTAAGAACAGCAAAAAAGGAAGAATGAATAACAAGGTTTGTGGCTCAGATACAGAGTCCGAGCCAGCTGACTGTGATTGGCCATTAATTAGAAACAACCACATGAGACCAATCACAGATGCCCCTGTTGCATTCCACAGCAGCAGATAACCATTGTTTACATTTTGTTCCTGAGGCCTGTCTGCTTCTCAGGAGAAAAAATCCTAAGGAAATGATTTTTCATAAAAGATGTCAGTGACAGGGGAGGGGCAGAAGAGCTCTCAGTCTGCCATCAGTGCAATACTGAGAGCTGCAGGTTTTATTCGAATTAGCTGTGGTAGCTCTGATGTAGATATAAAGTAGACCAGATCAGATACAGCTGTAAAGGCAGTTTTGTGTATCTGTTAGAGATACAGTGTAGAACTTAAAACTTTGATACACAGTAAATTATACAATGTGAATAATGTACAACGTGTTGGTTTGGGGGGGTAGCCACGAGAAATGAAGCTTCTAATTGACAACATAAGGAATTTCTTAGCTAAAATCAGGCATTCAAAGCTGACCAAATGTTACCGTGAAATTCTAGAGCCAGAAATAGACAGAATTTGAATGGGGACCGAAATCCTGCTCAGTAACTGTTTGTAAATCCCAGCAAACCACACTTCTGTGTCAAAAAGAAAACACAGGCATGCACTGGTTGGCTTTGGCATAGAAAAAACAAATTTGCTTTCCCAAATCTGCTGACATGTTAATCAGGATATCATGAATGAATGCATTGCATTTGCCAATAGAGCACACAGTGGCAGCTGAAGGTAGAAAATTATTTCAAAAGGAATTACAAATTATTTGGCTGCACACGAGGGGGTTTATCTGCCCTGCCTGGACAGTGAATTGCACTCCTGAGCAAGATGAGACTGAGCAGCAAAGCTGACTACTGAATGTGGCTCTGGGTGGCTCTGGGGACAAACAGGTCACCCAAGCACCCAGTGATCCCCTCCTGCTGTCTCCATGCCCTGGACCTCTGCAGAAGCTAAGAGGTCTCTGCCCTTAATGGGTATTTCTGTTTTAAAAGCCTGAACAAATATTTTCAACCCGTTTGCTTTAATTCTTCTGTGGAGTTTTCACTCTGCACTGCCTGGTTGGAACAGAGAACATGCAACACAAAGGCCAGGAGCTAATGATGAAAAATACCCTTTGTTTTCAGCTTTTTGTGTTTGCTGGAAAATAACAGATTTTCTTGGCAAATATCAAGAGGATATTTGTGACTGAGCTTGCTCTAATGAACACGAGCTGTGCTGTGCCTCCAAGGCCTGTTGCACTTTCAGATGATTTCACCACTTTACAATCCAGCTCTTGTGATAACATTTAGCACACACTTGTTGAGCCATTCAGTGCTAAGGCAGCACAAAGCCCAGCAAAGGGCAGCACTGGGCACAATCACTTTCGAGGTGGAGCCCATGTTGCAGAAAAAGCTCAAGTGAACAACACAAAGGCTGAGGTGTTGTAACTTTTTAGGGCAGGGAGTAGAATTCATTGACAGTGCTAATGTGATTGAAGCAAATTGAGCAAAATAACACATGGAGCTGTCTTTTAGTGCTCTTGCATTGTGTGGGTTTTACTTCGTCAGTTGTTTTAAAAAGCAACCAGCAATTTCTGGGAATGCTGAGTTAAAACAAAATGGAGGGGGTGGGGAAAGGGGACAGAAAAAACTTATCAAGCATTTCTGTAGCTTAGTAAAGATGATTAATCTGACTCAGCAAGACTGAACCAAAGAGCTTTCATTGACCAGTTGATATCCAGAAACATCTTTGTTTAAATATGGTTTAAAATGACACGAAAATTAGATCTATTCCTGAAACCCTGACACATGCAAAGTTCTTGTTGTCTGTACATCTGGGTTTATGGTCAGATCTATTTTAATGTCTTAAAAAAAAAACCACTGGTGCTAGTAGGCAACCAGAGAGTCATCACAGCTTTTTCAGGGCTTAAAGGAATGCACAGCAAAAACCAGTCTGAAATTAAAGTCTCTAAAGGCCCAAAATATGTTCTGCAGGTGCCCTTTTGCCTGCTCATCTGTGTAATGGCACAGTCCCTGGCAGATCTGCTGCTGGCAGGATGAAGGATGGATCTCCCCAGGTGTCACTTCACCTGCCATGAGAGACAGGAGCTGAACGTGCTCCTCATCCATCAGCAAGGGGTACAAGTGACCCTGGGGAGCAGCAGGCATGGGGACAGGCAGCTGTGCTGCTGTAAATGTGATGTGTCACTCACTTTCTACCTGAAGTGGTGCCCCCAATCCTCCCCCTGCTCAGGAGAGCCCCTCACTGCAGGGTGGCTGTGCAGCAGCTCTGCCCAGGTGCAGGCACCACTCAGCAGTGCAGATTTGGGGCTGGAGTGTGGAAAAGGCAAAGCTCACATGGCTGGGGGCAGAAACAGCAGCCATGCTTGGGCTTCTCAAGATGTTCACCCAAGCTTGGGCAGGATGGAATTTGTGGCTGCTGCAAAATGATGCAGCACCTCTGAGCAGGGCTTCTCTCAGCCCATCTGACCCTGACCAACAGGTCATATTAACTCTATAATTTGTTGACAATTCTTTGAAAACCTTGTAAAGATTTTCTTTCACTGTGTCTGGAGTTACAGCTTACAGTTCCCAGGAGCTGTTGGGAAGGAGAGGACAGATGGATGCAGACAACAGCAGCTCTTGCAAGAGAGACGTGTTATAATGGCACCTGCAGAGACTGATAGGATGTGGAAAGGAATCATAAATTGTGGAATGATTCTGGGACTTGATTTAATGTATACCAAAAAAATCTGAAAAAAGACTAAATATCCTCTATCTTGCCAGAACACTTCTTTGCAATAAAGAATCCCTATAGAAATGTTTATTTCCTTTATTCCCAGCAGTGTCCCTTTTCCCTTCAGAAGTGCTGTAGGATTCATCTGCATTATAGGTCCATGACCAGGCACACAAGCAGGATGGATTAAAGTGCTTCTGAATGCAATGTTAGATCCATTGTAAAATCCAGAGCATCTCCAGGAGCAGCCCAGGTGTAGCTGTACCTGGGCCTGTTGGTTTCTGGATTGCTGTAGAAACACAACCCAAAATGCTCCTTTTCCCCCTACTGGGGTTGCCTAGCAGGGCTTGCAGGAACAAACTGCAGCCATCAGGGTCATCCAAGCACCTGGGCAGGGCTGGGGATCCATCCCCTGCCTGGGGAGACCCTGGGAACAAGGCTGTCTCTGGTGCTTGCTAACACTCAGATGCACCCTCCAGCATTTCATGGCCATGGATGGGTGCCAAGTGCCTCTGTCTCACCAGCTTCCCTTCTGCTGCCAGGGTTTCCTGGCCTGGGAGGAGGTGATCAGGGAGCACAGATACAAAACACAGGCAAGCTTTGTGCCTTGAGCAAAAAAAAAAAACCCTCTGCAGCTCCAACAGGGTTTTGTCTCTTTTTCCCTTCCTCTTGCAGTCGCTCCACCTTCCCCAGCCCTTTTCAGCTGTTTAATGCCAATATCCAAGCAGGGCACATTCCCTATGATCCTTCCCCTTTTCATCACTATCAGCAAAATAAACAAATGTGTGTTTTTTCCTGTGGTGTAGAGCTGGTGAACTCTTAAAAGCCTGTTTTCTTCTCTAAGAACTGAGATCCCTGAGGAATCTGCCTCCCTTGCTCTTTCTTGTGTTGAGGTGGAATTAGTCACATTTTTTGCAAATGACAGCAGTTTCTCAGACAAAAACAGAGCAAGTTCTGGACAATTTATAGGCTTATGCAAAAAAAGAGTAAATCAGTCTCTAGCTGTTTGGACTGTGCTCTCTTTTCATTGCACACAAGCAATTTCCATCACCACCACTATGCAAATAAAGATATTTGGCCTCAATCTTTCCTGCAGGGAGAAAACCCTCAGCAATGCCATGTATCCCACAGCCAAGGCTGGCCTCAGGTCAGACCGTATTCTCTTCCCTAGCCTCAGTCCATGCAGGCTAAGAAACCCACAGGATCCCACATATCCATAGACCAGACCTCTGAAGATGTTTCAGCTCAGCCCTGCCTCAGGTGAGGTTTTTCACAAGTTATTTTTCATATCACAGAAGTGTTTTAACTACACAACTGTAGGGATGGAAACTGAGCCTCAGCTGTGAGATCTGTTTAGTCTGTTGTTAATATACAGCAGGCAGCCCACAGATACTGAAATTCAGCTTAGATCCCTGTCCTTGCCCAGGCATTTTCTGCATACCAAAATTAACTGTGGTCAACAAAGAAACCTCGGATTGGTCGACACTGAAATCCTTTAAGCAAATGCACAGATGAATCATTGTGCCAGGTCTAGGGAAGGGGGAAATCTGTGTTTAGGATGCATGCTCTCTGCAGGCCCAGGGAACTTGTGAAATCCATGAACTCCTGCAGATTCCCCCTTGGCAAGGCTGACTTAGGGAGGTGCAGAAGGGGCTGGTGTTAAATATTGCTGCCTTGGCTGGTGGCACTGTGTGCTTGTGCTCCCAGCAGAGCACTCTCCTTGTAGCTCAGCCTATCCCTGCTCCAGAGGGAAGGAACTGCAGTGCCTGAGATGCTGTTTGGGTCTCAGGTTTCTGTTTAATACATGGCTGTGGTTTGTGGCTGTCTGAATGCCTCCAAGGACCCCTAAAAACCAAAAACTCCTGCTGCTGCCAGCAGGCTTCACTGGCACTTTGCACCTTCGAGCTGGGCCATGAGCTCCTGCCCTGCCTGACTCTGCTTTGCAGCCAGCCTGACAGACACCAGCACCAGGGAACAGAATTCCAGCCCCTGGGAGGGATTCCCTGGCCCCTGCTCTGGTTCCAGGCTGGAGTTCACTGATGAATCTGCTCCAAACCATACCCGTTATTCTTGATGCCCCTCCTGCCAGCCTGCTCCTCCAAGGACACCATTTTGGTTCCCTGTGCTAGTCTGGCAATGCAAGTGCCCCAGAATTCTGGGGAGTAACCTGATGCACTTCTTTTACTGGTTATATGACACTAAAATAATCCAGAATTGACAGAGAAATTTGGAGGGAGCACTGGCATTCTCTCCCATCTGTGAAGCTCATTAAAGGTGGCTTTTAGCATCAAACCAGATCCCATGAAAAGCAAAGAAAATACCAAATGTCATCTTAGCTGGGGAAGCAGACCCTTGGGCACATCCCTTGCAGCCAGCCCTCCTAGGAGTCCTCTCTCCCACCAATAGTGGGTTCCTGCAGAAAATGTTCCCTGGAAACTTGCTGCATGAAACCAATAGAACTGTGCCTTTCAATTTCCTACTCCAGGCAGCTATTCTGGGTTATAAAGCAACTGGAATGTTAGGAATTGTTAGGAGAGGAACAGAAAACAAAGCAGAGCCTCCCTATAAATCTGTCCCAATTATCGTGTCTGCTGCAGCCCTGCTGTCTCAGGCAGAGCTGCAGAGGTGATGAGAGGGCTGGATCAGCTTCCAGGCAGTGGACAAAGAGATAACAGAGGCTCTTCCAGAGCAGAGGTGAGCAAAGGACAGCACAGCACGCGTCTGTCAATTGCCAGGGGCTTAAAGGAAAGAACATTCACTGGTAACACTGTGTTTTGGAGGCACAGAGAGTCAGAAGCAGCCTCGGTCCGCAGCTGGTGGGTGACAGGGGTACCCCCGGGAGGCTGATGGCTCTGTCATCAGCGATTTGTGCTGGCTGAGGGCTGAGCAGAGCCTCTCTAACAGGGACAGACTGACACGGGCACCATTTCTAGTCAGGGCTGCTTTTGCATGAGTCCCTCCCATTGCCCTGGTGGAGAGCCAGAGGAGGGAGCGGAGCTCAGACTCTCCCTGCAGAGATGCCCTCCCCAGGGTGCAGGAGAACTGGGCTACAGAGCCTGGTTACCTACCAGAAACTGCTCTGGCAAGCAGGCAGGAGACAGGGGCAGGCCCAGGGTGCTGGCTGAAGGGAGCAAGACAGGGGAAAAGCAACTTATAGGGGCAGAAGTAGGAATAAAAAAACAAAGTGCCATTAAACACAGTGAGACCATAAAAAGAAACAGTTTGCCAAATTCAGTGTTTGTCAAGAGAGGAACATTTGCACAACTGCACTTCTGCAGTGAAGGGACATGGTTTGGGAAGAAAATACCTGCTGGCCCCACAGAGCCTGTGAGCTGCATTGCATTTCTGTGCATTTTCCCAGGCAGCATTTCCATTTGCAAGGAGAGAAGCACCCCAAGGTGCTGCTTGGGAGCTGCTTCCTGCAGGCATGCCCTGTGCCCTCTTCAGCATAGGCAGTGAGTTAGGATATGTCAAGCTAAAAATGAATGAATTAATCAATTAATTAACAAACAGACAAACAAACAAACAAATAAATAAATATGATGGTCCAGTCTTTGCTTGCCAAGTGCTAGAATGTGGGTACTTAGAGTTGTTCCAGGTTGCTGTGGGGTTGGCTTACAGATGTTTGAGTCATTTGCCTGTCTGTATCAAAAGGCTTCTCCCATTTCACAGTCAATTCACAACAATGTGAGCTCAGATTGACAGGTTTCCTGATGGGAGTGTCCCTGCCTTTGTAAAGAATCACACTGGTGGAAGGCTTTTCTCTTCTATATTATTTCAAATCACATAATGTGTTTGTCAATCTTACACAGAATAAGAACATTAGTGAGACATTGGGAAGATAAATCATTTAGTATTATGAAAAAATAATTTCCTTTTCTGGAAAAAATTAATGTGATTCTTGTGTCACTAGGCATATAAATATTCTTATATTAAGTTAACCTTGTAATCAACTTACAACACTGTAATCATAAATCAAGTTTTGAAGAATGCTAAAATAGGGGTTTATTTTTGTAGGACATAACTGTTTTAATGAAGGTTTGGAAAACAACAATAAATTTGGAAACAATTCAGGAATACTGTTCCTGGTTGTAAGACAGGAGCAGCTGCCACATTTGGTGGAGTGAGCCCAGGTAACAGCTCAAGAGGTGGAGGGATAAGGAAGGCACAGATGTTCCCAAATGTCATATAGAATTCTGCTGAATTTTATGATCTTTGATCACCTCAAAGAACCATCTACATAAAAATTGTACAAACACCATCCTTTGTATGCCTTTGCACAGGATTTGTATGCACAGGTGAGTACAGGCACACATACATATGGAATAGCATTTTCCCAGTTGCTTTTATAAGCTTCAGATTTGGCATAGTTTTACTGAATTGGCTCCTGTGGGGTTTTACAAAAAAATATCTTTATGAAATATATTCATAAAAGATTTTAAACTATTTCCTTAAAAACAAATTCCATGTCATCTCACCTTACTATTACCATTTAAAGGAGACATGTTAAAACTCACCACTATTTGTCCTTCACCCAGAGCATTTCCCAAGGTTCAGTGAAGTAAAAAAAAAAGACTTTTGGTGACTTGTCAGGGGGCTGTGGCTCAGAGACACACTTTTCAGTAGCAAGTGGATACGTCACACCAGAGACACTGATTCCCAGTATTGTGACAGCCATGTGGCAGATTGTTCTTGCTCTTTAGTGTAAAATGCCTTTTCTTTTTCATTCATGGCTTTCCCTTTTTCAAGTTCAAATGCTTAGGTCGTGTCTCTGCTCTGTAACACATTAAAAATAAAAGTTTGAAATATTTTCCTTTGAAAATAACTTCTTGAGTTATGTTTAAGTGTGGAGAGATGGGAAGGGATGTATGTGTTCACTATTAAAGTAATTCTTAGGGCTTTGCTCCAAGTGTTGCTAATATTAGACTGGCTTGGTGTAGAAGGTGGAAATCCAGTGGGTAGATGGGCCTCTGTGAGAGGTGGTTATTATTTTCTTCACTGATGAAAATCTATTCAATTAGCAGGTCACGTGTGCTCTGTAAGCTTTAAAAAACCCCATCAAAGTGGTGAGCATGATGGCACATTCAGTGGCTCTGTCCTGGAGGCACAAATAAGAGAGCCCTGAGCTGATCACGCATGTGCATGGAGTGTGGTTATTCCTGAAAATAAAGACTGGCATGACTCAGGTATTGAGTGTGGCTGGGTATTATGAGAGTAATAAGCAGTTGCTGGGAGGCATAATTCTACAGTAGCTTCCACTTAATAAACCAAGGGGTTGAACATGGGAGCACAGCTCAGTTAGTGGGTAGCAAGTGATGGTGGCTGTCCCAGAGAAACAAACAGGCTGGAGCCTGCAGCACCTTGTGCAAGGAACTGCAGGAGGACAGACACTGCTGAGGGCTGCTCTGGTGTGCTTCATGCTTCAGGGCTTGGACAGCAAAAAGAAACCTGAGCAAAGCTGTAATTTCAGGGTTTTTTCCTTCCTGGAACTGGCACCTTCATGCCCAGGGATCGATGCACACACACTGATTGCTAACAGCAGTGTAAGCTAAGCCAGGTGCTGAGATTACAGCAGGATTGCTTGGTGGAAACACCCCAGCTGTAGATAAAAAAGTCCATGGAAGGGACCAGGTTTTAATAGATTTAGTGAGAGATCAGTTTCTCAACAAGAAAATATAGAGAGAAAGGGAGAGAGGGAGAGGAAGAGGAAGAGGAAGAGGAAGAGGAAGAGGAAGAGGGATCCAAATGGCCCTTGCAGAGTTCTGCTGCAGAACTGCAGAAGTTGTAAAAGCAAAACAGTTGGGAATGAGAATATAGGGAATGCAGAGCACACAGCCCTGCTCATGTTGCTGTATAAGTTGCAAGGTTAATTTTTATCATCTGCCCAGATTTTCATTTACTTACTTGCCATTAAAACTGGCCTGTCCTGCAAATACTTCCCTAGCAATATATACACTGTTCAAATCATTCACCTCTCCCAGCTACCTTTGGAAGCGAAGATAGAAGTGGGGAAAGGCTGGTAAAACTGAAGGTTTGTCACCACCAGCAGGTTGCAGAAAAAATGTCTCAGTACTGACTCCTCTCAGAGCTCCTTTGGAGAACCAGTGCAGCACCTGCTTTCCAGTGCCCAAGCCAACCAGCTGGAAACCACGTCCTGACTGATGGGAAGCAACAGCAACAATAAATAATCCATTATTTTTAAACAGTTTTCCTCATTTCTTACATCAAATAAATGAAGACTAGTAACTTACCATCTGGCAGCATATGGAGATTATTTCTTCTTATGCTTAATTCTCTAAATGACTGCAATTGTTCTATTTGCTGGGGAAGAACATGAAGTTCACTGCAAATAATATCCTAATAAATACATAATTAATAAAGGAACCAAGTATCTTAAATTAAACAAAGGAAAACTGTTATCAAAACTACTATAAAGTATAAAATTAAAGAAAGAAGAAATCCTATCTTTCTGGGGTGTTTCACAAAAAGAAGTTGTACCATGACAAATCTCATTGTTTCTTCAGTACTTAGTGTATCAAGTTTCAAAGACTCAGTTCAAGAAGTTAAATCATGATGAAAGACTGGTTCAGAGATTAAAACTGTAGCCTAGGAACGAGGAGTCCCTGGTTTAGATCAGTTAAAAATTTCTTATGCTACTGCTGGCAAATGACTTGCCAGCAATCAGCTTCTTTTCTCAAAATTATTCCTCCTTAAAAAACTCTGAACTGATCCATACAGCTAAAAATTTATTGGGAGTAACAGCACCCTCACCAGCTTCTTGGATACGAGCACTAGAGGGTGACAAAGCCGCACCAAACAAACACAGACTACAGCAATTTCTGGCACTAACATAACATTTATCTATGTCGTCCAGGCTGATTCAACAATCACATGGATAAAGACCATTCCTAACCTTTTTTTATTCTAATTTGAGAAGATTGACTTTAAAGGTTAGTGTATCTACTGCAGGTTCTTCTCTGTCCATGTGACCGAAGTTAAGCTGGGATTCCCTTCCTGAAAGCATCTTTCTAGCACAGGGTTTCAATGTCAACTTTGTTTTTTAATGTGTATATATATTACTATGTTCTAAACAGGCATATCACAAGCATTGGAACGAAACCCTCTCTTGAATGTCCTTAATCTGTGTCATCAGGCATGCATTCTAGGTTTGACAGCTCTGTAAAAGAAGCCAAAATTACTACAACTGCAATCCTCAAAAACATTCACTTCCTGTAAACAGTAGCAGTGATCCCACCTTGAAATGCCATGACACTGAAGTGAGCATAGAGAATTTCTCACTAAATAGTGAAGACATTAGAAAATACTTATAGACATGCAGAATATCATTACAGTACTTGTAAATTAAAAGAGAATGTTGATTTATAGCTCAGAAATTAGGCAATGTGGACAGAATTTCCAGGGCATACACAGCTACTGTGGAAATGGGATAATGATGCCTTGCACTGACCACAGAAATTATGAATGCTATGAAAATATAAAAATCCCTGGTCCAAGTGCCAGGTCAGTGAATAACTAGACATAGTGATTTGTGTTTACCACCCACTTTTGAAACTCTACAATACACTACACCTGTAATTTCAGCTGAAACACTAAGAAGAAAAACACGTTGTTGCAATCCCCCTGCCGTGAGCAGGAACACCTTCCACTAGACCGGACTGCACCAAGGCACATCCACCCTGCCCTTGAACCATTCCGGGAATGGAGCTTGTCCCGCTTCTCCGGGGATCCTGTGTGTCCCCCATCGCCCTGAGCCCCGCGCTCAGAGCAGAGCTTGCCCCGCTTCTCCGGGGATGCTGTGTGTCCCCCATCGCCCTGAGCCCCGTGCCGGAGCGGAGCGGCCGCTGCTGCCCCCGGGCGAGCGAGCAAACGGACAGACAGAAAAAAGGATGTCAGCAAAATTAATCCACAAACGCCAAAGGTTTATGTCCGAAAAGGAGACAGAGGAGTCCTACAACTTTATTAGATAAAAGGAGAGCGTCCACTGAAGCCACACGCCCGCAAGATCTTTCTTCCCCAGGTTTCGGAGGGCGCAGCCTCCTTCTGTTCTCCCGGCCCTCCTTGCCCCGTTCCTTTCCTCATTGGCCGAGGTACCAGGAAGGCACAGCCTTCCCGACCCGCCTACCGCGTATTCCCCCCTTGAACCTGCTCAGAAACTCGAGCTCGTACAGACCCGTGTCTGTCTCAGGAGCCAGACTGTCTGGGCTCTGCGATAAATCTGCTGCCCAAAAGCAGTAGGGCCATTAAGAGCCATTTCAAAGCTGTTAACATCCATACCTTCAGCCACCGAATTGTTTGTAAAGACATCGGCACACATCTTCCCTTTCTCTCGGGGACAAAGGGCGGCAGCAGCAGCGACTCTACCGACCCGTTACCTCTTCTGCTCGTCCTCCTCCTCTCCCGTTCCCGTCTCTCTCGCCCTCCTGTGTCCCGCCCTGTCCCCGTTTCCCCCCGGCTCAGCCCGGTCCCCGCGGTCTCTCCCCCGCCCGGCTCTCGTCGTTCCGGCCGTGGCTCCGCCTGTCCCGTCCCCGGCCGCTGCCGCCGCCTCCTCTGCGGCTTCCCCGGCCCGAGCTCCGCCGCTCGGTGCCCGCTCCAGATGGGAAAGCCCGGCCGGGATCCCGGGAAGGGGAAGGTACCGGGTGGGGCTGCTGCTGGGGACTTGGCCAAGCCAGCCGAAAGTGGCCGGAATGTCCAAAGTTACTCTGGAGCGGAGGAGAAGCGCTCGGCCCTCTACGCATCCATCAAACCAGCTGTGCACAAGGGGAAATGTCACATTGGAGTGCACAGGTGACCAATGACCTGAGTGCGACCGGACAGGCCCGGGGATGACACAGGCCAGTGTGGGGAACAGAGCCGGTGTCATCCGCGGGGACCCTGGTCATGTCCTGCACACACCTTCGGGACGCTTCTGTGGCCGTGGGTTTGTCCGGGTTTTGAGGGGGTTTGGAAGAAGAGTGTGTCTTGGGGATTTGTTTGATTTTCTGGCGTTTTTCTAAGGAGTGGGAGTGTTGATTTGGGTTTGCTTTTGTTGAACTGATGTTTGGAAAGCCGCAGTGCCCCCGCTAGCCCCGGGCGGGGGAGCCCCGGAGAGCGGCGCTGGCTGGAGCCGACACTGGGTGGCAGGAGGCTCCCGCAAACGGCTTCGTCCGGCTCGTTCGTCCCTTCCCAGCCCATCACCGCCAGCACAGGCTGCTCTGTGCACCCCCTGGACTGATCCAGGACCCCCTCGTGCCCACCCCTGCGCAGTGTGCCCCGGCCCCCCAAGTACACACAGCCCCCCACCCCATTGACACCCGGGCACCCTGCGGCCCCACCGCACAGCCAGGGCTGGGTGTGCCGGTGTGCTCACGGGCGTGCAAGGTGTGCTCACGGGCGTGCAAGGTGTGCTCCGAGACGGGCAAGGTGTGCTCCGAGGAGTGCAGGCACATTCCAGGGTCACTCGGATCAATGCTCAGGCCTGGCTTACCGGGTGAGCAGAGGGAGCACATCACTCCCGCTGTTTGTATAAACTGGGAGATGTCTGCCCATGGGGGATTAACAGCTCAAAGAACTCTCAGAGCACAGGGACCTTGCATGTGAGAATGTCCCTGAAGGGCAGCCTCCCACCAACCTCCTGCTGTTGTGTGAGTTCTCCTGCTCTTCCTGCTTCTCCACTGTGGATGCACAATCCTTGACCCAAGGAGCACCCGGAGGGACCATAAGGGGCTTTGGTCGAGGTGTCAAATGTAGCCCAAGGGTGGGAAGGGAGTGGTTTGGGCTCTAGTGAGGTGAACCTAAAAGGAGCTGCCTACACATCCACATCCTGAAATTTAATTTTTTTTTAAAGCAAATTCAGTGGGTGAGAGCTGCCCATGTCTGTATTGCCCAATAGTCACCCAGTGTCAGCAGCAAATCTCATGTTCTCTTTTGCAGAGAGGGCACTTGCAGTCACCTTTGACCCCTACTCCCTGGAAACAGCCACTCTCTGATACTTCCACAAATTCTGATTTTTTTATTTAACTGACTCTGTGTTTTCTAGGAAGGAGGAGCAAGCAGCCTGTGACCTGTGACCAGCCACTCTGGGATGTTTGACAATGTGCCACACTCTGCTTTAGGGCTCCCAGTAGCAGAAGATGGGTGCTGTGGTCAGCAGGTTACCTCTGCACCACTGCCTTCCCATGGCATTGTGGACATCCAGTGCTGGTGCCTGGAGGACCATTTGTCAACACAATACAAACATGCTTTAAGCTCTTGCCAGATCAAGAGGAACAAATAAATGTTCAACGGGACAAATAAATAGGAAAGGACTCGGGGCTGCTCTGCCAAGATAGCCTGAAGTAGTAAAGCTCATGAGAAGAGTCCCTCAGGGCAGAGGACAGATTGGAGTGCCCAGGCCCTGCTTGAAAGCCTCAGATGACCGGGGAAGGATGACATTCTATTAGCAAACCACTAATGACCACCTCTTTGGCATTTCCTGAAAACTACCATAGGTTGGCTGGTTCCTGGAGGAGCGCTGTGATGTCAGCAGCCAGAAATCCCGTGGAACCGGCCAGACTGGCAAATGCATGAAAGTCAGCTAATCTGCTGCTTTATCACTCCTCCTCCACCCCCAAATCCCCTTCCACTTCAGGCATCAGAGGGAAGCTAATTGACTTGAGCTTCCTTTTTGTGCTCAAACACCTTGGCTACCTTGGTTATTTTCTCTCATTTTTGTTTCATACAAACAGAGCAGCTTCAAAGGCGGTGCTGGCCCAGGTGTTATGTGATACATATCTACCAAATCACTGGGGAGAGGCCTTGCTTCACCAGGTGCTCTCTGCCTCTGGGTGATCTGGTCACAGTTTTGCTGCCTCTCCCCACTCTCTGGGGTGAGAGTCACTGCTGGGAAAGGATCTCAGTTGTTGCTCACCTTCCCTCTTTTCCTTTATCCCCCAAAGCAGAGGAAAGTGGAGACTTTCGGGCAGTAAGGGCCAATGTGAAGTGGCCTTCCAGGGAATGGGACCTCAGCAGGGACATGGCACCATTGCTCAGAGTGGTTTTTGCAGTGAGAAGGGCAGGTGTCCATGGAAGTGGCTTCCTGGATGGGGGCTGACCCAGAGGCTGAGGCTCCCATCTTCACCTTACCTGACTCAATAAGTTTGATTCTGATCCTCACCCTCCTCCACCCTGCAGATTGCTGGATGGGCACGCTGCCAGGCTGTATTTTCCCTCACCACGTTGGAGATACAGTATAAACTTGGAGGCAGGTGGGAGGTGCTGAGCTCTTGCCTTGGCAGCAACTGGGACAATCCACCTCCTCATCCCTGCCATCTCACTGGTGTGAGAAAATAGGAGCAGGTTGAATAGAGTTCCTCACAAGGGCCCCCACTCTTAAACACCCAGGGAGTTTCAGGATCTGTGCAGGGAAGAAGGTATAGCCCTCCCCACTGGATGTGCCAGGGGCATGCACTGAGCCAAGGACCAGCTGGGTGTCACCTCTGTCCCTGGCAAGCAGATGTGTGTCCAGGTCTGCACCAAACAGCCATGGAGGCTGCCCTCAAAAACCAGTCCAGGACAAAGGGTCACCTATGTTGGACCCCAAAGAAACCACATGGGGTCTTTCTGTGCTGTGGCCTGCTCTTCAGGTCCCTCCTGTGGAAAAATTCCAGGCTGGGGGAGTAACTGGGACAAAACCAAAAGGCTGAGGAAGCTGTGCTGTAGGACACAACAGGGTGTTTCTCATGGTAATGTACAGAAAGGTCTGCAGGCCATGCACACAAATATTTGTATATGTGTGAGAGAGCATAATTGTTTCATTTTGATGTAGAACCATAGCAGTGATATCCAGCTGGAATAAATTGCTCCAAAATTCAGGTACTTGCATGCCACAGGAATACCAGCATGGCCAGGTGGAGAGAGGCAAGTTGCTAGACCTGAGAGCAAAAGCATGTGGGTTAAATGAGATCTATTTATACAGGCACCTCTGGAGCACAGCAAAGCACCTACAGAAACCACCTGCAGAAATCCCTGGGGAAATCCAGGGGAAGCACTGCAGCTGCAGGTGGGGTTCTGCACCAACCCTGCTGCAACATGCCAGCACAGCATGGCCAGGGCTGTGCAGAGCCATGGTGGGAACAGGGAGGTGGGTGGGAAGCAGGATGCACTGCCAGGGCCTTACCTGCTCACCAGAACATGCTGTGCCAGGTGGGGAGGCACCAGGAGAGGCTTCAACCTACCCCAGCTATAATTAGCCAGGAGGTGAATGCAGCCATTCAAACAAGGCTGCAGGAGCTCTGTGTAACCTGGATGTGATGAGGTCCTGGTGACACTGGCTGTGCCAGGAACAGAAGGGCTGGGAGGGATATGGGCACAGGGGCCACTGGGACTTGGCATGAGGGAGCCCAGTGCTCTGGCAAGTGCAAACCCTGCAGTTCCTGCAGGACAATGTCATGGTGGGCATCTCTGCCAGGGGCCATCCACTGCTGCTGGCTGTGTCCCTGCTCCCTCCACAGCCATCCATCAGAGTAAAGCAGGTTCCCACTGCCTTTGCCCATCACATCAGGAAGAGGTGGAAGGGAAGTATTGCAGCTCAAAACAGCCATGGTGGTTGTCCATCCCTGAGGCAGTATGACCTGCCAACAGCAGGAAGTTCAAAATCTGCTCATTGGGTGGGACAAGACAGCCAGCAGCCAGCAATACATCCCCCTGAGAAGCCATAAATCACCAAACTGCATGGCTGGAAGACATACCAGAGAAGGCATGTAGGGTAATAAACTGGTCAGGTGGAACCTACCTAATCCATAGGGGCATGAAGCCAAGTATCTGGTGGCTGGGTCTGTTTCTCAGGGCTTGGTGCTGCCTCTGAGCAGCTCATGGGCTCTGGAAATCAGCTGAAGCACAAACCTCTGCAGACTGGCACCACCTTGGGCCAGTCTGGGTGTGTTACTTGCCCTTCTGACCTTACGTTTGCAGATTTGTGACCCATCTTGCCTCAGGAGCTGGCAGAGGAGGAAGAGCACTTTGCAGGGTTTTCTCTCCTAGGTGGCTGGATGTGGAGCAGAGGGGACATTTGAGGGTGCTGGCTCACCCTGCCAGGCAGCACTCCCTTGTCAGATGCACAGGGGCAGGCAGCATGGGCACACAGCAGTGACAGAGCTGAGACACCACTTGCACCTTGCTCCACTCACAGGACCCTCTGGCCCAGGCTTGTACCTCCTGGCACTGCAGCATTTCTCCTCTTATTTAGCCTGTTTGTGCAAAATCACTTCACTTGTTTGTTTGCTCTTGCTACAAGTGCCTATCTGGCCTAGCCAAACAGTTCATCCTTTTGGCTTGTGCAAGCCCTTTCAGGAGCTTATTCCTCTTATCTGTGAGTTGATGTTTAACCAAGTCAAGCATTATTTTGTTACAATCTTTCAGCTTTGGCACTGTTGCCCTTGAGCCTTCCCTCTCCTCCTGAAGTTTTTGAAAAGTCTGTCATCATCCTCCTGAACTTTCCCTGCCATGAGCGTAGGCATTTTATGGTGATGCTATGCTTTGTGTCCTGTTTGACTTGCACAAACTTCTAGATCACCTCTGGTCTTCTGTCCATGTTGCAGCATGGGTTGAAAGTGGAAAGTTCTATTAGAGAACACTCCTGTGCATTCTCTGCTTTTGACATATAATCCATAAGTTGTCACTGAAGCTGTAGAAACACAAAGTATTGCTTTTCTTTGAGTGCAAAGAGGAGAGGACAGGTACAGGAGAGAGAAAATGGAAAGAGATGCCCTGTTGTCTGCTCAGGAGCAATCAGACCAGCACAGTGCAAAACTACAGCATGTCAAATTTGCTCTCTCTGAATTGCAAAAAGAGCAGCTCTTTTTGCAAGAATACACAGCTTTGCTGCGGTTTTTTTCCTCCCTAGAGTTACAAAATCTGCTCCCGGGCCACCAGGCAACAGTCTCTGCTGCAAAGGCAAAGCCTTGCTCTGGTGGGATGCTCTCACGGCAGGAGAGGTTTCACAGTGCTGTAACCCTCCAAAGGAAGGGTGAGCCCACCCTTTCACAGCTGGGTTATGCATTTTATCCTGCCTCCTACAAATATAACTTTAGTCCATAAAATCGGTGTGTGAAATAAGGTTAGTCACAGGACTTCCTGGCAGAGCTCATAAACAAGCTTTCCTCACTTCCCTCTTATGAAAGGTCATTTCTCCCCTGCTGCACTGACTTCTTTGTTTCCCTCTTCTCCCATTTATCCCATCAGTATCTCAGTCACTCTGGTAAATGTTTTGTCCCGTGCCAGCCTCGTCAAACCCAGCAGGAGGATCAGGCTCTGGAGCACACTCTTGACACATCTCCTGGGGATGGATCCTTTTGCACTTTCTGGTAGGTTATTTCGATATCGTTCCTCATTCACACATTGAGCAAGGGGGAACCAAGGGCCCAAGCATTCAGCAGCTCGTTAGCAGTGAAAGGTAAAAGGGTCTGTGAGCTTCCTCTTCCCTTCATCCCCTTCTCACTCATATCCTCCCTCTACTTTTACCTTTGTAGTGGCAGTTTCCTGGGCTGAGTATGCAGATCAACGTCTGGTAGCAGAGGGTGGTATTTAACTAGGTCTCACGATTATTTGTGTTTCTATGAAAAACACACCCACTTTCCTGGGTGCAAAGGTGGCCAAGCACTAGCACACATGAAGGAGTCACCACCTATTGAGTGTTTTATAGATGCAGCCTTTTAGCACACAGGTCACATTGTCACCATCCAGGCATTTAGAGTCTCACCAGTAGCCTTGCTGGCCTTGATCCACATGCTTACATCTGACTTCCTCATCAGCACAAGGGATAAGTGTACGTAGCAGTTGGACCAGATAGAGGAGAGTTCCAAAAGCAGCCAGGGGAGATGTGTACTCATGAGTCATCAGCTCTTTGGTTGCTCTTAGCTGGCAGAAAAGTGACTCTGTTGTGGAAATTTCCCTTCCTTGCTGCAGCCTCTGTCATTGAACACACTGCACTTAGATCCACACACTCACCATGCTGGTGCCCTGATCTCACCCATTCAGGTAGAGAAACCCTGGCCCTTGCCTGGGGTTTTATTTTACCTACCAGGCTCTGCCTGTACTGGTCTGACTACAGGTCTGGGACTAGGAACTGTCACCCTATCGTCACCCCATTTGCCCCCTGGCTAGTCGCAGCTGTGATGGCAGCTGGGTTGGTTTTGCAGCATTGCTTGAGGGTTCATTTCCTGGAAACAAGAATTGTGAAGCCAGGAAAATTTTCAGATCACCCTATTTACATATTCAAACAGAGATTAAAACCTAGCCGGGTTTTCTGCTAGCCCTATGTTTCCTTTTCCTCTCTGTCATCCTTTTACCCTGTCTTGCTGTAAAACTGACGAAGCTCTCAAGCCCTCATCTCAGCCTCAGACTGCTCCCCTTCTCCTTACTGTCCTTGCTGAAATCTTGAGCATCTCCTGATTTTTTTCGCCCAACAGCCACCATCTGTGACATCTAGCAGTTCACACAAAGCTGCGTGCTTGCTGTTCGTGAGTGACAGCCCAACTGGGACACAGATGTTGAGTCTCATTTCCCACAATTCGGTGGCTTTTGGACATTTTTCCAAGATATTTATTCCATTCTCTCCTCATGTTCAAGCTCCCTTTTAATAACCAACTCAACTGAGTATGTTTTTTATGCAAACAGCAACTTCCTTTTGACGCTCTCAGTGAAGGCCATGTTTGTCACTTAGTGCTCTGAGGGAAATTTGGGTAAATTGGACTGGAGACAAAAATACCTCTGTTAGCTCTCCCAGGAACATATCAGATTCCTTCATTTCATGTGCATTTCTGCTCTAAGAAACTCAGTAAAGTGGTATTAAGTGGTATTATCAGACTCTTCACATTGTGGTATTATCATGTCTCTTCACATTGATTCCTGGTTCAACCACACACAATTCACTCATTAAAAAGATCTCTTGCCATCATTACTAAGTTCCAACTGGAGGTTCAGGTGAGTCTCCATGATCCAAGCTGTGGTCTTTCCCCTGCTAGGACACTATCACTAAAAGCAAAGGAAATACATGACAAATGCAGCGCTTGGGTGCACTGGCTGTGACTGTCACTGCCTCATTTGGACTCAGCTCAATGTTGTGTTACAGTCCTGTCTCTGCAGGGATATGGGAATGGAAAGCAAAAAAGAGAAGATTGCATTTAATGCCCCAGTTTGTCTGGGCAGAACTTGTGGGTAGAGGAAAAGGCAACGCATCTCTGCCTATTCTGACCACTCCTCAGTGAACTGAATGTAAAGTGAGAACCATCAAACACATTTCTCCCTGAATGGTTTCCAGGGACAAATGTTTTTCCACAGCCACATCCCACTGCTTTCTTCCTCTGCCTGCACTGGGGCAACTGGGAAGAAACTGTGGGCTGGGGTGATGAGCACACGTCTCAGCCACATGGAAGGGACTGTGGTGCCATCGCTTCTTCCTACTGCCAGCATCACTGCAGGGGCAGTGGATTTCTGAGCTCTGTTCCTCCAAGGGAACCATGAAGTTATTTCTAGCTTTGACCAAAGTTTTCTCTTCTGAGTGTCCCCGTCTGTGCTCCCCACTGTGCTGTGACCGCTCCATCATCCTGTTTTCAGCAGGTACTGATAGCTGTGATGTGCCAGGAGCCCTTGGAGGGCTGCCCGTGCATTTTGTGAGCCCTGTTGCCACGATACTGAACGCAGAGCAGATGTTTATTTCAATAGAGATGGCTTTGATTCCTTTTCAACTTTTCTCTCGAGCTGCCATCGTGTGTGAATTCTTCTTCCCAGGAGCCAAGCGTGCTGTCAGGGCCCAACAGGCAGGCCTTGGGGCTGCAGCCAGTGAGGAGGGGACAAGGCTGAGAGGCAAGTGCCAGAGCAGCACAAAGCAAGCTGATGGCCCTGGCCTCCCAGGAAGGATGGCTGAAGCTCTGGGGACAGGGACTGAGGGTGTGTGTGTGTCTGCATCCATGTGTTTGTGCACACGTGTGTGTGTTTATGCACACCTCTGTGTGTTTGTGTGGCTCTGTTTTGGTGCTGGCAGCCTGGCAAGGCTGGGAAAAAGCAGTCTCCTTCTCACAGCTAGTGCTCCCTAGCACTTCATTGTCCTTTTTCCCCCTCCCAGTTGCCTCCATCAAGTCATCGCTGCCTTACTGCACACATGGACCAGCTAAGCTGGAGGCTGAGGAGAAGAGAACATCATCTTGAGAACAACAGAGACCAGGCATCAAAAAATATTGAAGATGTGGTAGGAAAGGTAAGGAGATCCCTTTCTTAATACAGTAATTCCATGTGAGAATTATCAAGATGAGATAATTACTTCTTTCTGAATTTTTTTCCTTCTCCTTTACCCTTTCTTTTCCTTCCTTTTTTTTTTTCAGTTGGTATATTTTAAAAAATACCTCTTTTTTTTCTCTTTCCTCTCTCTTCTTTAACCCACCTTGTTTGTCTTTCTCTCCACCCTTTTCTTGGTGCTGGCAGGGCAACATGCCCTCACAAATACCCAGCCCAGAGTTCTGCCCAGGGCTATCAGCCTCTTTGGAAGGGGTGCTTTGCTAGCGAAGGAATTCCACCAGAACCAGCTTCTTGCTGTTCCCTTATATAGAAATGTTTTTAATTCTATAAATACTGTATGCATTTTACAAAAAAAAAAATAGGGAAAAAAAAGGTTGGACTGGCTATGTAAAGACACTGTGCTGTTGGGGCTGGAGTTTTGTTTGCCTACTGGCAGGGCCTCTCACTTCCTTCACCCTTTCCACTGTTGTGAGCAAACTATTTTTGGTATTCCAAGAGCGCAAGCTTTGCTGAAATTCTGGTTTCCTGCTTTAGAGCAGGGAAGAGTTATTTAAAATTACAAAATATATTTGCAAACAGGAGGAAGAATAGATGAGAACAATAATTTAAGAACAATGTTCTGTGATATTAAACTACTGAATTGGATACAATTACCTGTAAATACATACATGTGTGTCTCCATGTGTGTATTTAGAGATGTATGGATTATTTTAGAGATGGAAGTGTAAATAGAGTATATTTGTAATAAAGAGGTCAGAAACAAAACAGTAATTCCATCTCAATTATGTTGCAATCTTGGAAGAACAGAACTATCCTACAGAAGATCATCTTCTTTAAGCCAAATAATGCATTGAAATAAAAAGTTAACTGGCTCAAGGATCTTTTGTGTTGAAGGTGGAAATATTGACCTTGAACTTGTGAACAGTCCATCCAATTTATCATAATCCTTAGGAACATAGTGACTCACCATTCACCAGACTGGTACAACACATGTGCACTATCAGCTTAGTGCCCTCATAAAGACAACTCACTGATTTTTTTCTTCCATGTTATGGAAAATTAAAGATTATGTCAGCACAAAATTCCTGTGCCACAGACTCATCTAGTACCATGGGCACTGTGTCTCCTGGTCCTGTTAACAAGTAGCTCTGCTTACCATTGCAGGGCAGTTCCTCCCATCTCAGCTGAGTACTTTGGCAAAATTTTAACCCTCCAGGCTGAAACTTCTGCATGGAACAGGCCAATCATGCAAGGACAAAGCCCATCCACCACAGCAGCTCATCTCTGACTGGAGCCAGAGGCAGGGCTGGAGAAGTGGGTGAGAATGGAGTGAGCAGGGGAAGTGCTTGCACTGCTCTGACAGGATTTGCAGCTCACCTGATTCCTCAGTCAGAGGTGCCAGTTTTATAAACAGTATTTTCCAGTGTTAGAGTTTTTTTTTTCCTTCCATGAAACTGTCCAGTCACTTTTGGCCTGTAGCAAATAGTTCACCAGCTTAACTATACCCTGTGAGAAGAAGTGCCTTCTTTTGTTTGTTTTGAACTTGGCATCTGCTTGTTTGATTTAATGATCTTCAGTCTTTACACTGAAGGAGATGGTGAACCAGCATCCTTCACCCACCTCTTCCATCCTAGGCATTTACCTCAGCCTGATTATTTTCCTTAAAAACACAGGAAGTGTCAATTAAAAAATAGTTCAGGCATTTCTAAGAGGAAGATTGCAAGAAGATGTATCATTTTGCCCTGCTAAGAAATATCATTTTGTTCCCTTTGCTTCTGAGGGAGGATGTGGAGCATCATCCCCATGTCAAGCATGTGCCACTGTTGTCTCCTGGGGAAAATGCATGGTTTTGCTATGTTACATGAAAGTCTCAATTTTTTAACACTCAGTTGGCAGTGGTAGACTTTGGCAGCTGAATTATTTAAATAATCCATTTGAGCTGGAGGAGCTCCATGCACCTGGTGTCCTACAGAACAACTGAGCTGCCTCCTTTGGGGGAACTGAGAGCTGCAGAGGCTGCAAGGAAGGTGGGATACTGAGAATACTGCAGAATGAAACAAGATGTGTCCTGGGCATGGGAATGAAGGTGGTGAGCAGAAGTGAATGTACCATGGTCTGGGTTCTAGTCCAGCTGCAAGGCTCTATAATTTTAAATTATTTATTGGATACAGAGATGTCAAAGTTGTGCTATGGGATTGACAGAGAGTACATTTGTCTCCCATGAGTTAGTATCAGCAGCTTCCAGTGCTGGAAATTCTGAAGGTCCTAAATAAGTTGCCTTGAAGACAAAGTGATTTCCCTAATGCCTGTGAATCAGAGACTGATTTATGTCAAAGGATTGAAAAATTATGTTCTTACAAAAACATTTTAATTCTTCCTTTGACATCCCTGATGTTCTCATTAATAAAATAAATATGTGGTTCTTTTTCCCCCAATTCCAATCAACTTTTAACTCCCACAACATCTTTGGCAAGGTGTTTCAGACTTAAAATCATGAAAGGCATTTGAAGCTACTTGTTTGGGATGCTGAATTCCACTTTTATGGGACAACCCTTTAGCTGTGCTGCTTGTTTTAATAGAAGGGTGCCAGGCAGGAGAACTGTGGGTGCCTCTAAATGCATTGCATGGGATTGTCACCACAAGCCCAGGTCAGTGTAGCACCAGCCAGATGAGCTTGGCAAAGGCACTGAAGGGTTTGCAACACCCAGATCTATCCTGATACATAGAAATTGGGCATCATATTTTTAGAGAGATGTATGAGTTTGCATCAGCTCTGCTAGAATCAGATCAGATACCTGTTCCCTCCCTCCCCCCAGCATACCATTGTGAGGAGACTTTGGAGTCTGTAAAATACAGTATTTTTCTGCTTAGCACTCTAATTAATATAATTTTATTCATTTACATTTGAAAGTTTAAGAGACATTTCTACCACTTTTTGTGATAGGTCAAAAGCAACTAACATGGTGCAGGCACTCTCCAAAAGCTCTGTGGTTTTGATAGCTCCCTGCAGTCTTCTGATGTAAAAATAATTATATTTTCACACCAGCAACACAAAAATAGTAGTTAAAAAACATGAAACAGTTGAAGGTCTGACTTGGGTCACATCGCTACTGTGAGGCCCTGGGAGCTGTCCTAAGTGAATTATAGACACATTTTAAGTCTTGGAAAACAGCAGCACCAGGTATTTAAAGGGCAGGCTGGGAGGGAGCAGGGAAGGTCTTTCATAGAGCAATATCAGCAACTGACCACCTGTCTTTCTTAATGCACAAACTAGAATTTGCTAATTACAGAGGGGAATACAATATTACAGCCCTTTTCTTAGATGTTATGGTGCCAGTCTACCTCACTTCACAGCCTGGCTCAATGATTCAGTCATTGCATGAGCAGCTGATTACTTAAGATTCCCTGGCAGGTTTTCCTCCCTGGCTTTGCTCACCATGTCATTCCTGGGCTTTCTGTCCTGCCTTTTCACAGGATGTTTTTCTTTTGTGTTTTTGTCACTTTGCAGTTCCTTTGGTCAACCTGCCATGCACAGGAGACAGCTACAGATATAATTGCTGGGGAGAGTACCTTATCACATGCTTCACAGTTGTCCTGCAAGAGCAGAAGTAGAACTCTCTTAAATATATCTGCTACAGTCCCTTTCATGTTATAGTAAGCTGCATGCAAGTCAGAAATATGTAAAAGGCCAAAAGTCTCAGTATACGGCCCCAAAATAGGAAGAACGGATTGGCAATTAATATTCTCTGGAATAAAGTAAACAGAGAGAAAATATGTATAACATCAAGACAAGGCTGATATAAACAGTTAGCAGGAATCTGGAGAGAAAAGGTAATATATGGATAGAAAGAGAAAAGCAAAGCCTCAGAACCAGAAGAGGAGCAGCAGTTCTGCAATGCAGCAGCAGCATGAAATAAAAATCATCCTATTTCATTTGTCAGGATTTTTTCAGGGCTTATGTTCTAAAGATTATTAAAAGGTAGCAGGAGAAGTGATTTAAGTATATTTGAGTAGAATGAATCAGGCAGGATTCAGAAGTACCGTGAGTGAATAGTCATTCATTTATTTGCTGAAACACTGTACATAATTAAGAAAGATTTTTGTCAGTAGAAATCCCCATTTCTTTTCAGAGGTTTATTAATGGAAAACATTTTTGAATTTAAGTATATGGTATCAACTTTCAGCAAATACTTACCTTAAACATTCCATGCATTAAAATGAACTCAGGGTAGGCTCATAAGTATCTTAGATGTATAACTATCACACAGAAGCCTTTTTAAGTCATGTTATTTTTAAAAAAAAAGTGCAGAACAAAGTAAATATTTTAGTAACAGTAAAGGCTTAACAAACTGGCAAGTTGGAAAAAAAATATTCCACCATGATCCACAAGCCCGTGTTTAACAAACATTACTGTTTGTTTTTTGGTTCAAACCACAGTGAGGTAAGGATGGAAAGACTGCCTAACTTTGAAATTCTTGTCTTCAGCCTGTTTTAACACAACCTTACCTTAAACAGAGGTGTTTTGTGTTCCTTGCCCAGTGCAACATTCCTCTGAGCCCTAAGGGAGGGAGACCGCCTGCTGTCACATCCTTTCTGAAGGGACCCACCCTCTCAGCAGGACAGCTCTGCTACAGCCAGCAATCCAACACCTCCAGCTTACCTTACTTTTTCTTGGCTTTTACACCTAGAAACCTGTGAATTTGAGGGAAGCCCTCACATACCCATGAGGATATTATCACATGGATCTATGTAATTTCTGTACTCTTGCTCAGAGGGCTGCTGGGGAAGACCAGTGCCATAAAAGGTGTCAGTTTGAGCTTTGCTTCAGTAACTGGCAAAACTTACATGTGTAGGAACGTGAATCACACACACTAATGTGTGACTCATGCATGAATGGGGAAAAAGTCACTTCAAAAACACTGTTATTTTCCCCTCTCCAGGCCCTGGTAGAATGTTGGGGCAGCCCACCTCACCAGGAAAGCAGGTGGTGGTGAGGGACAGGAAAGCAGGTGAAGGTCAGAGGTATGTGCTGGGACAGCCCTGCAGCAGCCGGTGCAGGGTGGGGAGAGCTGGCCAAGGAAGGGGGAACCCCCCTGGTGAGCCAAGAAAGAGCCAACCACCCTGAACTGGGAGCTGAACCTCCAATGACCAACTGGACCTGTCCTCACCACCTCCGCCACAGCTGCCAGGAGCATCCCTAAGACAAGACATCACTTTTGTCACAAAAGCAAGTAAACCCCATGAAATATTCCCTCGGTTATTTGTACCCTGTGTCTCTGGGGTGCAGGAGCCAGGGGTACAGGGGTGATGGGGTGCTGGGGACAGTGGGGCCGAGGAGCAGTGCTGTGACTGTGCAGGAGGGACCCCATGGCAGCACCTGAGGAGTCAGCACTGCCACTGGTGAGGCTGCACCTTCAGTGCTGTGTCCAGTGCTGGGCCCCTCAGCTTAGGAAGGACATTGAGGTGCTGGACCGGGTCCAGAGAAGGGTAACAGAAGTGGGAGAAACCCCTGGAGCAGCACAAGTGTGATGGGAGCTCTCGAGGGAGCTGGGGGTGTTTGGACGCTTAGGGAGGAGCCAGGCAGGGGTCGGGCTCTGCTCCCGGGGAACCACGACAGGACAAGGGGATAAGATCTTAGCTGTGCCAGGGGAGGTTTAGGTTGGACATTAGAGAGAATTTCTTCACAGAAAGGGTGATTAGACACTGGAACAGGCATCCCGGGGAGGTGGTGGAATCACCGTTCCTGGAGGTGTTTAAGGAAAGACTGAACGTGGCACTCGGTGCCATGGTCTGGGTGACAAAGTGGCGTTGGGCCCTCGGTTGGACTCGATGACCTCAGAGGTCTTTTCCAATCTATCTGTCGATCACCCTGTGACAGCGCGGGCAACCGCAGCCCCCAGCCCGGGGCGCGCTGACGCTGAGGGGTCCCCGGGCCCCTCCCTCCGTCCGCCGTGCCCCGGTGCCGGCCCGCCCGGGGAGGCGGGCGCCGTGACGCCAGGGCCGTGCGGCGGCTCCGCCCCGCGAGGCCGGAGCCGAGACGGAAGCAGCCGCCGCACAGCAGCCGCCGCCTGCAGCCGGAGCCCGACATGGCGCTCTGAGCCAGCCCCGGCCGCGCCGAGAGCCGCCACCCCGGGGGGCCCCGAGCAGCCGCCCCCGCGCCGGGTCGGGGGAGCGGGGCATGGGCAGGGCCGCTGCGGGGAGCCCGGCGGGCAGGGGACAGCGGCGCTAGCGACCCCCGCCCGCCCTTCGCGCAGCGCAGCCCCGCGGCCGCGAGGTGAGGAGCCGGCGGCGGGCGGGGGCCGGCGGGCAGGGCGGGGAGGGAAGGAGGGAGCGCGGCCCGCGCTGAAGCCGCCGCCTCCCCGCCGCTTTGTCCTTCCAGGCCCCGCCGCCGCCGCCCAGGAGAAAGAGGCCGAGATCGGGGAGCAGCGGGCGGCGCCCGCCCGGCCGCCGCAGCCCGCCATGGCCCACTCGCCCGTGGCGGTGCAAGTGCCCGGCATGCAGGTGAGCTCCGCACCGGGCCCAAAATGGAGGCGACGGGCCCGGCCCCGGCCCCGGCTCCGGAAGCGGCGCTTGCGGCCCGCACCGGGCGGAGCCGCCGCCGGGGCGCGGGGCGCCGCGGGTGGGCGAAGCGGAGCGGGGCCGCGGGGAGACCGCGTTGGGCTGGGGGGAGGCCGGGCCGGCCGCCGAGCCGGGGAGCGAGGGAGGCAGGGAGGGAACCTGCTCCGAGCTAACGGGAGGCTGCGGGGGCCGCGTACCTGCGCCCCGGCGGAGGAGAAGGGATTGCCCTCCCTGCCTGCCTCCCTTTGTTCAGGGGTGGCCGCGCCGCATCCAGGAGCACGTAAGAGCCTCTAAAACTGATTAAAGGCGAAGTGAAGTTAATCGCAGGGTGTGTGGGTGCGCTGTAAATGACATACCAGGCGCGCTGGCAGGCCGACCTGCTGCAGGACTTCCCCAGCAGCCTGGCGCTGGGCCTGTAGTGCAGCTTCCCGGAGGACCCTGGCGTTCATGGAAAGGTGGTATCTGTCAGGTGTGGTGGGGACAGAGCTCCGGGGAGCACAGTGTGTCAGAAACCTCCTCCTCCCCTCGCCTAGCAATGAGGCCTAGTGTCGTTTCTGTATGTTTGTGTTACCTGCTTGGAAAACAAACAAGTTGGTATGTTACTGACTTTCATCAGAAAGGCGGAATGCCTGTGACTCTTTTACTCCACTGGATAATCTGATACAAATTTAGCCAGAGATCTTTATCAATGTAAAGATCAGCTCATTTCAGTGCTAATTTTTGCTTGTCAGACACTGGCAGCCCAGTCAGTGTTTTGAGCATTATCTTAACTTCTGGGATAGTCATACCTGTAAAACATCAGAGGTTTTTTCACTTCAAATAATACAGAAACATTTATGATACCTCTCTCTGTGTATGTGAGAGATACAGTAGAGTTCAGAAGGCTTCAGAACAAGAAGTTAATAAATCTCTTGGTCAGGTAACTTTATGACTTCTAGAAAGTGTACAGTTGATGTATAAACAGTATTTGTATATTTATGCCAGTTACTATGGTTTACCAAGTGCTATGGTTTAGTTTACCTTTCCCCTTTCTAATAATTTCTAAGCTTTCTGAAATCTGTTAAATTATGGTCACTTTCTGTTTCTATAAGAGGACACAAGCCACATCTTCTCAGCCTACTTGTTCCATTGTGTCAGAATAACTGTTGCATTAGAACATCCTGAAGAAATTTTGTGATAAAAGATTTAAAGGCTTAAGTATGAGCTTCTTTAAATTACAGCCTCTGGGCTTTCTAGTGTGTTTGTATTTGGGAAACTTCTGTTTCAACATTCTAGTTTGTCAATTTCCTATTTTTATATCTGCTTAATGTATTGCTGTCCTGTTTTCCAACTGTAACTGCCAACACAAAAGGACCTTGAATTTATTTAAGGTTCTGTTTTTTCATTGTTATACCAATAAACTTTGTCCTAATAGCATCCTTATCCCCACTAGTATTGTTATTAGTGTTACCCGCAGCCCTTAACATATATCAGTATGTTAAAAACATTTTTTAGACTATGAGATAAATCCAGATGCATAGAATTAAACCACAGTTTTTTCCTTGGTGTTTTTTTTTTTTTTTATGAAGATGATTACACAAGTCCTGAAACCCTCAGAATACAAAAAAATAGACTTTGGTGTGATGTTAATCTGCTCATCCTTCTTCTAGAAGAGTCATAGTACAGAGTGTTTTAATTGAAAAAAATAAACTAAAACCAACACAACAACTGCATGGCAGCCTGAGGTAGAAGAGTTGTTTCCTTTGGGGTTTTTTAACCTATCTGGGCTGTTCAGGCAGGATCATCTAAGTGATGGTAAAATTGTGCCTGCTTCTGCTCAGTGTTAAAGTGAATGTGTGGTGATTGATTGAAGAAGGAATAAACAGGTTCCTCTGTGATGCAAGATGTAATAGTTATGTTAAAACTATCACTGTGGGAAAGTGTAATGTCAAACCTCTTGTTTTGTAATCTGTTGAGGAAAGATTTTATTGAATATAACAGTTGGAAACTGAATTTGTCAGAGAATGTCACAAGCTTGAAGTTTTCAGCTTTATTGTTATCTTATGCTTTTCTTTACATTTGATTATACAAAAAGTATAAAGAAAAATCCAAAAATGAACATGTTATGTAATTCACATATTCCAAAAACAAGGCTGAAGACAGTTTATCACCAAAGTATATCAGAAGCTTTTTTGACTCTCTAAAGATTTTTTCATCTTATGAAGAGTCACGTCCCCTTTAAAAAAACCTCAAACATGGAAAATTACAGAAAATCACCCAGAGTTATTTTGGTGGACTTGGAGTCTGACTTTAGTCCCCTGGCAGCAATGGCAGACCCAGAGGTGGTATTACCTGCTGCCCTTATGAGTAGTTACAGAGCCATTTGCTTTTGTAGTGGTTACATTCTGTTTAACCTGTCTTGTGTCCCTAACAAACCCAAATTTTATACCTAACAATTCTTGCCTCTGCAAACAACTTCCTAAACACATCCAGTTTCCTTGCTCCTTTGGAAGGGCTCCACTTGATGCAGTTGTACAGAGTTAACTCAGCCAGCTGCCAAACTCCTGAGCCCATTCAGGAAAACCCAAGTACTCAGTGTGTGTATAACATGAGTGGTCTGAAGCTGAACATGATACCCCAAATTATGGCATTTACACAGAATCCAAGATGAGATGGAAAATGGAAAGGACGGTGAGCACAGTTAAGGTGTCCTGGTTACAGGAAGCACAGTTTGCAGTGAGGTTTTATTCAGTAATGTCACAGTAACTTTGTTCCTTGGGATAAAAATATTCAAACTAGTTCTTAGTCAGGAATGCTTTGAGATCTCACAGTGAGAAACCTGTTCACCAGCACTGTCTTCAAGGAATCCAGTTGAACTCCTACAGAACATTTGTGGATACAGCTTGAAGGAGACATTTTGCCTGTCTTTGCCAGCCCAGGTGCTGAAAGCAGTTGGAGTGAAGGTGTTGGATCCTTTATTATTAGTCCTAAGTGCTCTGGTATTGCCCAGCAGACAGAGTACACAGTTAGAGTTGTTTGTTTCAAGTGATGGGAACATTTCAAGGGTGTCATTTGAGATTGATGTGTTTCTGATGAACTTATGTTCTTGGCAGCATCTCACACAATGCTCCAAAACCCTTTACAAATAGAAGAGGTTGGAATCTGTTCACTTGCAAGTGACTAACAATTAACCTTTCTAAGGTGGACAGGGAGGCTACTTTTCAATATGTCAGCATTTAAATTTTCTAAAGTAGTCTGTAAATTTGCTGGAGCATCACTCCAGTAATAAATGCCTTTTTTAGCTGGTGGAGTTTTAATGTATAAACTTACCCTTTTGCTATTCTAATTTGTCTGTGAAATATTAGTTTATTAACTGATGGAAATATTGATTATTCTCATTTATATTTTTTGTTAGTATCTGTGTCTTTGGAGCCTGATTTGGGGCTTTATGTCCCATTTTCTCTACTATCCTATTTATCTAAACACTTTATTTCCTTTCTCATGGCTTTGTTGATATCTCCTGATGCTGTATGACAGTAGTTTTGAGCACAGCCAGAAAGGTTGTTTAGAGCTGCTCTCCATCTGTTTTTGTTGGCATTCAGGCTATCTTGCAATAAAGAACCTAACTTCCTCTAAAAGTGTAGCAGCCAGGAGCATGTGACCTGTCAGGCAGTGTACTCTGATTCACAACTGAAGGATTGCTTGATTAAATGAAATCTGGGATGTCAAGGTGAGCTTTGCTCTCTGTGCTGCCAGTTAACAGAGCTGCTCACTGAAGGGCTGAGAGCAGCTGGAGAGCCCCTCCCTGCAGGCTGCTCAGGGCAGATCACCAAATGCCTGCTTGGGTGAGTAGAGAAAGATTAGAGGTAGTGTTTAATTTTGTAAGTGGTCTTTTTCATAGCCCTAGAAAAAAACCCCACATTTTCTCTTAACTTCGTGCACATCTAGAAATGTGTGGTAGCTACAGCTAGTCTGGAAGTGTGTTAGATTTCTAGTAAACCTTATGCACTGAAGTTAAAAGGATATGGCTTCTCTTAAGAGTAACCAGTCTGTTATTGTAAAATACTTAAATGTTTAGAAAGTGCATGTTAGAGAAACTTAAACCTTCAAAGAAAGATGCATTCAAAGTTCTTTTAATTTATTTCTCCTAGGAACTGAGCTGTATCCAGATGCTTCTACAGCAAATTTGAAAAGGCTTTAAACTTTTACTATTTAGAAACGTGTCTTAAGGGAAACTGGAAAGTCTAGCACTTGTTGGGCACCAGGAGACTTCCACAGTGCCTAGGAAACTGATGTCTTATGATTAAGTTGATGTGGACTGTGGTGTTTTTTCCAGTTTCAGTTCCTTGATTGCTGCTTTGAGCTGTGGTGCAGGTAGGCTGCAGGAAGACAGTATTTTAAGCCTTATGGAGAACAAGCCTGTTTTCTGCTTGAAGCACAAAATATTTGTGGAATTCAGCACTGCAGTTGTTCCTTTCCTGGTTCTGCAGGGCCTACAAGTTCTATTGTATCTAATAGCAGATTCCTGAATCAGCTCAGGCTGTATTAGCTAAACTTGGTTCTTCCCTCTTCTGCCTTGTGGTAATGTCCTAATATCTGGTGGCAAGAAAAGTATGGCTCAGTTATCCTTGTAATGTCTTACTGGTGTCAAAGGAGAAGAGTAGACAGAGCTCTGAACAGTGTTCAGCACATGGGAGCTGTGCAGTTATAATCACCTGGAATTCAGCACATGCTTTTGTCAAGGTTAAAAGAAAAAGTCTAGTCCTGTAGTAGTATTTTCTGTGCATATTTTACAGTTTTATAGACACAGTGAGTGCTTTGACTTGGAATTCAGAGGTAAACCAGCTGAAGCTGCTGAGAGCACATAAACCAGCTCATCTTAATCTCTGTACTGTTCTGTACCATCATACTCTGTCAGTTTTGGGCAGAGAATAATATTCCCCCAAAGGTAAAAACATTGCATCTGAAAATAGAGTTCCAACTTTTAAAAGAATATAATTGCTATTTTATTCTGATTTTAACATTGAATATATTTACACTGGCTGTTTTTGAACTCCAGTGTCTCAGCTTTACAAGTCCTTATGAAAGCTTTGTCTTACTTTTCTCCTTTTTCTCCAAAAGGAGAATGTATAGCAAGCAATAGTTCAGTAATATATTGCAGTTTTTTATTTAGGTACATATTTTGAGGGGAGGAATGTTTCTTTCTATATAGAAACTCAGTGGTACACCAGGAGGTGTCTATATCACTGAATGTGCCTCTGCTACAGCATTTGTCCCATGATACCTGTGAAATGTGTTGGTGAGGATGGACAAGAGTAGTAGCCTCAGCTTTCAGTCATCTATAAAAGTGAAAGACTGAATTTTAAAACCAGCAGTAAAAGTACCACTTGTTTTCTCTTTAGTGACTTCTTCAGATTTAGAAGTAGTGAAATTTGGAAAATTGTAAGAGACTGTTGTTGTTCCTTTCATTTATTCTTAGGGACTGAATTTAATAATTGAGAAAAGCATTCAGAAATGGGTTTTGGGAAGATGAGATTGGAGATTAATGGTACAAAGTTGGTTTTGAAATGCTTCTGTGATAAATATTTTTTGTCATGCTGTAGTGTCTGCTTGTATGGTATCTTCAAAGAAATTTTTGGTGAAATATCTGTTGTGTCAGGAGTCAATGTTCCAAGTCCTGCTATTTCTTTCTTACAATAATTTGAAAGAAAATTCCTTCCTAGTACTGCCTCACCAGCATTTATTTAAAGAACTGTCATTTGTTCTTTAAATTTAAACTTCTTCCAGTTCTTCTGGAACATGTTTGCTCTGCTGATTAGGTGAGGATCACTGAGCACACTCCTTAAATCTTCTGGGAAGGTTGCCCACCTGGTGATACTCACTGAAATCTCCTCTGCCACAGGATTGCAAGTCAAAGAGATTTGACAAAAAGAACTGAATCAGAGAAATTTATACAGGTACTGACAAGGTAGCAGTAGCTTGCTGGTCTCATTCTTCATCATATTTTGTGCATGTGTTTTTGCAGAGATGGGCTATATTGATTAGGTCCATAGCTCAGGAGAGAGCATGTCTCCAACTTAGTTCCTTCTTCATAAGGAAAACTTTGAAGAATTGCAAAAATCTGCAGGTTTTGGAAGTGTGTATCCAAGTTTGTGTTGCCGAAATCTGGATTTGAATGGTCTTGATTGAGGCAGCATATCTGAAAAAGCTTTTTGACAAGGTCTGTCATGGTTCTGCATAAATTCTCTGTGCATCAGTGAAGGGAAAAAGGGAATGAGAAATGTGCAGAAATCTGCAGGTTTCACACTTGAGCCTTGGAAGGAGAGTCTGAGAGCCCAGAGTGGCTTCACTGTTTACATGAACCAGAATTCAAGAACCATGTGTTCAGTTCTGGAAAATGGAGGGCTTTTTCCTGTTTCCTCCTGCTCCCCAGTCTTTTGCAGACTTTCCTCTCAACTGGGTACTGTTATATGTTTTGAATATCTGAATAATGTTGACTGGGGGAGGATCAGAGGGTGTCTATGCTGTGCTAGATGTCGAGCTGTGTATCAGTGGAGGCTTCTGTGTTGGGAGCTAAATGCAGAATAATAAAAACAGTGTACAGCTTGAAGCGACCATGAGTGTTGTAGCATGCCTAAATGTAAAACACTGAGTAAAAAGATTGAATTTCTACTGATGTAGATCAGCTAAAAACATAGAGAATTATGAGGGGAGCAAAATGTTCTTGCTGTTGATCTCTCACCTAGGAAGGTGTCATCTGGCAGCTGGTCATAGCAAGAACATTTTCACATTCCTGCACAGCTTTATTCTAGCCTAGTTGGCAAGAAGAATCTGATTCTTTTTTTTTTTTCTCCAGGGTGTTTCTTTTTCTCCCCTCCCCCTTCCCCTTGCCTTTTATGTAATGAGATGCTTTGCCATCCTATGAATGAGCTGCAAAGTAATTGAAAAAGGAGTTTCCTGAAACGGGCAGGTTGGTTCTGGCAGCAGAAGTTTCTTTCTTTGCAGCTCATTTTGGAGTTGTATTTCTGGTTTTTCTTTGTGTGCTTTTTGTAGCTTCAGGTCCAGTATCATTGATATGATCAAGGGCCAATGTTCAAGAAGAAAGTACAGCTTTCAAGCTTGTGGTCCTCTAGCCTTAGGGGAGAGGACAGAAGCTGTAGGATTTTGGTAGACTGGTGTTTGCCTTCCTTTCTCCAAATGGTCCCTCCCCAAATTAGAGAAAGAGTGATACCCTCTAAGTATGGGGTCCCACTTAGGGTGCATTGCAGGCAGTCACTGTGCCTGGAGCCTTATCTGTGGTAACTAAACTTGTGGCCTGCTCTTTAACCCACCCACACTGTGGTTTGGAGCCATCCTTTTTCAACTAGCATGTTTGTGCCTCACTTTAATTTTGTTTGGCCTGAAAATAAGTAATGACTTCTTCAGTGGAGAGATTTAGCAAAAGTACTAATGTGTGTCATACTTGAGATCTTTTTACTGCTTTTTAGTTTATGAATTGGCAAGTTAAACCCCTGGATTTTGTTGTTATTTGTGTTCTAGCTGGCTTGTAGTATAATTCTGATCTTATTTACAGGAGGAAGGTCTGTGTGTCAAGTCCTAATTTAAACAGGAAACACTAAAATGGCTTCTAGAGTGAGAAGGCCTGTCAGATTTATGTAACAGTTGCCACTTGGCTGTATTTAAATGTTAGGAAAATGTTTGAAATGCTGTAGTGATATAGGTTATTGCTGGCAGAGTTCTGACACAGTTATTCCTTTAAATGGGTGTGGCAAAAAAAATTGTTTGTGTACTGATAAGCAGGCTGGTGCTGAAAGGAAAGGCGCACTGCTAAAAGTAGGCTGCAGCCCATAAATGGCTGTTTTGCCATATTCCTGTTAGATGTGGCCTTTGAAGTCTCTCTGCAGAGTATGTTTTACAGAGCAGTTCTTAAAATTGAGAGGTTACAAGTGTTCTTAAGCAAGAAGAAATTGCAGTAGTCCTTTATGTACTGACTTCTGATTCAGGTTAGTTCATTGAGGTGGGCAAGTTACTCATTCAGCATTCACTTGTCCTGCACTGTTCAACAGAGAAGATGAAACTTGTGAAAGATCAGTTTGTTGAACTGTTAATAAATGCAGAACAGTTAGTTGATACACTGGGACATCAGAACCTGTTGATGTCTTGAACTGATTTCTGTCTCCGTTTTAGCTTTTAGCTAAAAAACATTCAGCCACTCACATCTTTTTCAAATTGTAGTAAAGACTCAATCATGTAATTTGTGTGTCCCCCCCCACCTTAATTTCTCTGATTTTTTTAATGGGCTGTGCTCCTCAGAGATTGAACAGATTGGAGATTATGCAGCTGTATGCAGTGGTTTGAGGACATTTAAAAAATATACTAGATAGTTAAAAGATACTGATACATAGAATAGAAGCCAAGTGGGACTCCATTTGAACTGTAGGATGTGTAGGATATCAGTTATAGAGAATCTCACTTTCAAATTTCCTTTGTTTCCTTTCCTCCATGCAGAGTGCTCTTTATAAATAATTGGTGTAATATTTTTAAATTGCCTTGTGTCAAAGAGCTAATCTTTGCAACATATGGTATTAGTCTTTTTTTGTGCTTATTTATGCTTTTTCCTAAGCTGCTTTATGGTGTGTGAAAGAAAAGCTAAGAATAGAGGAAGTGAGTTCAGTGGTTTCCATTTCCAGCATAACGTACAATTGACAGCTCGCATCTGCCACGGGTCAGAGGTGCTTTGAATATGAAGGTAATTCTTTCCTTCAAAATCTGACAATAGGTGGATTTGAATGCTGATTTTAGAGATTTGATAGTCATGGAAATTCTCAAGCAGCTCACCTTATGGCTAACTTGATGAAAATAAGGCCACAAATGTTTTTGCTTGCTGTTTTTGCTTTTATATAAAGTTCCCTAGGTTCTCACTAAAAATTGCAATGAGTTCTTGGCCTTGTCAGATAAGAGAGATGTTTCATAAAGGGTGTAACTCAGGTCAGGTCCCATTTAAGGACAGCAAAACCCAGATCTAGTTTTTATTACTCACTGAGTAGAAAAACTTGTAGATAATGTAAAATTTTGATAAAATCAAATTGTTTTGTTGTTAAAGTAATATTCTCTGCATATGTATCTTACAGTTCCAGTAAATATAATCAAATTCTGATATCTTAGTCTTGAGCAGGACTGCAGGGCAACATTAGAGTTTATTTACATGCCAAAATAGCTGACTTTATTTACATGCCAAAAAGTGTGTATAGGTTCAACATGAAGAAAAATAGATATCTACAGGTTCTACCCTTGTCCTGAATGTCAGCAGGTTCATTTTTTCTTATTCTTTTTAAGTAATAATGAATCTGCACCTGTGCCTTCATTAACTTCAATTTATTTAAATTTTTATGTATACACACACACATGCCTATGGCACAGTTTCTGTGAGTAACTTCCTTATGCAAGTTAAATATGAAAAAATATATAATTTATGTGAATAAATATTGTTACATGTTTTAATATGCATAGGGTATAATTAGTGTGTATATATATATATATAAAATATCTGAAATTCCATGCAGATAGTGTATGGCAAGAGATAAAGATGATTAATAATGTTGATTAAGACATTACTCTTAAGAAGTACTATCGCCTATCAGGTTTGTCAATCTTACTCCCTCTTAATTTTATTTTTGGGGGTCTGAACAGAATAAAATTTTAAGGGTTACTTTATTATCTGAGAACAGGTAGTGGAATTGCAAGCAAGTGGAATTGCTTGAAATGACAGTCTTTTAAGCACAGATAATTCTGATGGCTTCCAAAGATACCAGGACCTGTTAGGCTGCCATAGTAGTAGATGCTTGAAAAACATGAATAAATACTCTATGGGCTTCTCTTACCAACGTTTTATAAAATCCTCTGTACTAATTATTATATCTTTATTCAATGCATATTTGGGTAATGTGGGTGTAAGTGTAGGTGAGCTGCTCTGTAGCAGTGCTGCAATTCTAAGGGAACTTCTGTTCCAGATAAAGCCTGGGAGATGCTTGAAAGTGCTCATAGTGTGACAGCATTTCTTGTTCAGGTTTTAGAAGTACTGTTAAGACAAGAGGTTATATGTTCTCACACTGACAGACTACTTAGAAGAAATCTCACAGGACTGTTGAAATTGTTGCTTTAGGAATCCTAGAGGATGTTGGATGCTTGATTTTGTTAGAATCAAGGCATTAGTTCAGTCTCTGAGATTCTTTGAAGTTTTGTTTTTTTTCATTCAGTTGTGTTCAGTAGCTTTGAATGAAATTCATCAATGAGCATTTATAGAAGACCTGTTTCTGTAAAAGAGCTGTCCTGTACCAACAGATCCAGACACAGCCTGACATACTGTTTCTTCTAATTTGGTCTATGTCATTAGATTTCTGTATAATCTTGCAAGTTTCATATTCAGTATGTTTTAACCTTGTTTTAAAGGAAAAATTCAGCATTTGAAGAACAGGTACATGACAGGGTCAGAGGTGAAAAGGTGAGTCAGCAAGTCAGTCTTGTAGCACAACACAGCCAGGACATTGCTTCAGAAACATGTGTTTATTGGAATCAAAGGAAAGAGGTTATATAAGCCAGATTGGCAGAATGCTTGACACAACAACTGGCAAAAATTATGTTAAAAAAAAAGTATGTTGGCAAAAATGATGCTGTAGTGTTTATTTGGGACTTCTGAGCAGGTGGTCAGGCTGGATGACGTCCTGAGGTCCTTTAGGAGCCAGATTGTGTGACTGTGTGCACATACAGATGTGTATAAACACACACAGTGATGGTGCAAGGTTGAATAAGAGAGGAGGAGAGATTTCCTGCAGGCCCCAGGCTGTGTGCTGAGCTGGGCTGCTGGAATGGTGCCCTTGGAAGGGGTGCAGGGAGGGCTTGTGGTGTCACGCTCGTGCTGCTGCTTTAGTCCCAGCGGCACGGGGATGTGCCTGTGCTTGTCAGACTTGCTGCTGCTTTTGTCTGGGCTTAGGGAGGGGAAAGAGCAAGGCATTCCCTGCCTGATTTGTCCACTTGTAGGTATTATCTTTGGAGAGGTGATGATGGAGTCCATGTAGTGTCTATTGTGTTGTTACCATCTGCTGCCCAACAGACATGGCTTCCCATGGAAACCAGTATATATTTTAAAAAAAGAATACTGGTTATTCATGCAGGCATGTTTCAAAGCTTTTTTCCATTTCAGTGATAAATCTGTGAAAAAACAAGGAGTAGCAATGGGTGATTTTGCTCAGTAGCGTAAATAGTGTTAAAAATCGTAATTTCTACCATATTAGAAGTTTAGCTGGCAGCTGTGTTGCAGAAATTTACTGCTATTTATTGTATGTGTACACCCATATACACTTCTATTTATATAAAATATATCTCCATCCTTTTCTATACATTTGTTTACAGAGCAGTCTTTTAAAGTTCTGTTTTGTTTTCGTTAGTTACAGGAAAACATTCCTGTAGGAACAGTAGGCTTAAAGACAAGGAAATTAAGAATGGTAAAAGCAAATCTGTTTCAAAATGCAGTCTTTGTTCTCAGGCCATGTTTTAAGTTGTGTAGTGTTACAAGTTTGAAGTCTTTCCAAAGGACATTATCTCAATATTAGCTGTAGCTGGTCGGAAATATTTGTCCTTATCCTGGAGTGTCCTACAGTCCCTTGTCAGCCTCGGTGAGTAACAGAAGCTGTAAAGCTGACTTTGCTTGCTGTGAGAGGATTTTCTGAGAATAGAAAGATGTGACTGTTTCCTCAAGTAGTCCTGCACAGTTTGTTCTCCTCTGATGCCCCTCTGTTCCACCTCCTCCTCCCAGGGATTTGTACATGGAGTTCTGCAGCGCTGGGAAGTCCAGCCATGACTGATCTCCCTGTACTCCAGCACTCACACATAATGGCATCAGGAGTTGCTGGAAGATAAAATAGCCTTTAAAGCTCTGATTCACCTGAAGTAGCTTGGGGGAGGGAATTTGTAGGCCTGGTTTGTTCTGTTGATGGTGGTTAAGTAGGTGTATAGGATGGAGTGATGTGCTTTTCTACTGAGGAGCCCAGAGGAGTTTTCTGCTTAAGGTTTCTCCCCCAGCAAAATCCAAGTGTTGCCCTTTGAGGTGGTCAGACATTTATGAAGGGCTGGATTAGCTGAGCATGTCTGTTATTAAATTGCTTTTCTTTTATCTGACTGGAAGTGCTTAGCAGGTTTAATTTCAAATTAGTATGAATGACTCCTGAAATCCCAGATTCCAAGTATGTCTTAAATTGAAGCTAGGTCTTGTGAAGATGAGTATTTAAGCATCAATAAAAAGTTTTTCCAGTCATCTCTCTTGTTTCTTGGAAGTGTGTGTCTTTGTTTATTGTAAATTGAGAGCTATCAGTTGATTATTCCATGTTGTAACTAATGCAGTTGAGAAATTATTCCTGTCTAGAGGACAGTTTGGCATCTTACCTGGCAGCAGGGAAAGGCTGGGTGGCAGTTGCTGCTGCTTTTGCCAGGCCTGTCCCTACAATCATTTTTTAGAGCACACCTGAAAATAGATTTTAAATGCAGATATTTTTAAAATTTTTTTTTTTACTCTTAGCGATGAAATGATGGCAGGACTGGTGCAGCAGTGCACAGCAATGTGTCTGTCTTTGGACAGTCTCAAGATTTACTTCTCTTCTGTCACCATTTTAACTAAAAGCTTTATGAGCACCTGAAGGCTTCAGTCATTTTCTTTCCCAGTATAGCAGAATTAGTTCCTCCAGGTTTCAGACCAAATAGGTTCTTCTTTTTTTTTTTTTATTTGCTTTGATTGTGTATTTGTTCATCTTTTAGGTCTTTCACTGTCTCTATCAACAGAAGAAAATACAATTTTTTTGTTTAACTATTTCTAAGAATTGTTTTTAATGGGGTAGAATAGCAATGAGCTCATTATAGACAAAAGGGAAATTCCTCATTCCACAGTTGTAATGTGCTGCTCAGGAGCAGAAGTGTGTCTTGTCTTTTTGCAAAATCTTACCTCCCCAGATCAGTATGAATCTGCTGTCCTAATTCATGTTCCCTCCTCTTGTGATAACAGAAATAACAGCTTGGTATATATGAGCAGTGAACTGATTCAGCTGAAAATAAACCTGGAAAATCAAATGGTTAACTCTTAGCTAAATCTGTTTCCAGATCCATTTCACCATATTGTGGAATATATTCTGGTTCTGGTCAAAGGGAAGAAGCAGCAGTAAGGGCTCAGATGTAAGAAAATGGCACTGTCCATTTTGGACTAGCTTAAAGTATTGATGCATTTTTTTCCCCAGTAAAATTTTTCTCAGGAATTTGCAAGAACACCAATGTAAAGTTATTTTCTGGAGTTTCATGTTGATACTTGAGTATTTGGTTTAGGTTAAATATCTGCTTTTGCCAAACCTGCCACTTCTTTGGTGGTTCTGACTTTTGGAATGTGAGAGAGGTGCAGCAGAGCAAAGCATTTCTTCCATACTTTCAACATTTCTTACTGAATTAGAGGGCTTTTTTCAGGCAGGGATGTTTCTTTATTCAACACTGATTTGTGCAGTCAGTTGCCCAGTTCTGATAGCAGTAAGGTGTTTAATTCTGTTGTTCTGCAAAGCATGGGCTGTTCTGTTCTTTTGGTGTGTCTGTCTGACCTCTTCAAAACATTTCTCTGTAAACTTTTGTACTCTGATCTCAAGTTCTGTGTTGTTAAACTGTGAGTGTGTCATTAATGTCCTTCAAAAGCCAGTGCTCTGATGTTGGGATATACAAAGTTCTCTAAGCTGCATGGCGTGCTTTATCTTGAAGGGAAAATGAGAATTTGCTTCCTTTTTGTTGCCCTCCCAACTACTTATCTACTAAGAAATTAACTTACTTGTCTAGTAAAAAATCTACAGGACTACTAAGAGATTTAAAATATTTTTATAATAACCAGTGTGGTGATTTTAAGAGTAGTTATTCAGCAGAGATTCCAAACCAGCAGTGTCCTCAGCAGTGCCCTGCTCCCCTCTCTAAGGCACATGTGGTGATACCTGACAGTTCTGAGCAGTGCCACAGGTCCAGCACTCCATGACAGCTTCTCATTCCTTGCTGAGCTCCTCTGTCCTTTTGGCTCATCTTTCTGTCAGCCCTTTTAACTGCCCCAAAGACACCTGGTCTCACCTGATCTCAGACTCTGGCAGTTGTGCCATCCTCTCCTGGGCACCCCTCACTGTGTTCCATGACAGGGAGCTGTGCCTGCCCCAGGCTCCTGGCCAGGTGGGAAGCCCATGATGGTGGTGGTGGTCCTGTGCCAGAAATTGCATTCCCCAGCCTTCTGAATTCCTGCACAGACAGGATTAATGTTAAGAACAGCTCTGTTCTTTAAAGGGTGGTTATGTGAGGAAGTGAAATGAGGTTTGTACCTGACTCCCTCCCTGGTAAGGCTCACTTACCTTTGACAGAATTGCATAATGTATGTTCTGTAACTAATAGCTGAATTGGGAGTTAGTGTGTAGGAAATAAATTAACCTGATGCAACCCTTGTGGTGATGATGAATCTGGATGGTGTGCTTCTTGGGGAGTAATGAGGGCTAATAACTTGGAAGTAAATTAAGCAACTCATGTGTCTTTTTTCCCTTTTTTTTCCTATTTCTAGAACCACAGAGCAGACCCAGAAGAACTCTTCACAAAATTGGAACGCATTGGGAAGGGCTCCTTTGGTGAGGTCTTCAAAGGAATTGATAACCGGACACAGCAAGTGGTTGCCATAAAAATCATAGACCTTGAGGAAGCAGAAGATGAAATAGAAGATATACAGCAAGAGATAACTGTTTTAAGTCAGTGTGATAGTCCTTATGTAACAAAATACTATGGATCATATTTAAAGGTAATGTATAATATTGCACAGAAAATGCTGCTATGAAAATCATCTAAAATTAAGGAAGACTTATCATGCCAACTTGGCATTTTTAGTAGGTTTTTATTTTTCTTTGAACTGAGTTTTTCACTTCATTTTTCTCTTTTTGCTGTTTTTTTGCTGTCTTCAGGCCTGGGATTTGCACAAAATGGCTAAAGAATGAACAGAGTTGATAAAGGATTCTTTTTGCCATTGCTTTTGGGCCTTGGTTTTCTCTCCTCCCTCCACAATCCCTAGCACAGTTTTGTGGCCTTTCTGAGCAAAAGAAATACACCTTCATAGTTACAGAAGCAAAAGCTGTTCCTGTGTGGAAAGAAACCCTGCATCATGTAAAATGTGTTGGCAGTCATGCAGCTTAGCAGGCCTGAGACAAAGTAACACTGACATCAGCAGTTATGTAACCACTGTGTGAAATATTATCTAAGGCATAATTTAACAAACAAGCAAAATAAAACCTACAGAAAACCAAAATGTTGAGTAAAACTTTTCACCTTAAGTACTGCTTAAATGTTTTGCACTGCTGACATATTTTAAGTGATTTTGTAAAAAATCCCTGAAAACATTTAATGAAAGCTAAAGTTGTAGTGATAGTTCAAAGTATATTAAGTATCTGGGAGGGGTTATTTGCTTGTGTTTGTTTTTTTGTTGGTTTTGGTTTGTTTGCTTCACTTTGGGAGGTTTTTCTGGTTCTGTTTTTTGGTGCTTGGTCTCCCTCTCAGCATTTCTGCTTTCTTAAGGTGTAGTGGGGTTTTGTACATTTTAGAGGCAGATTTCTGATAAGCATTCTCTGTCTCACACTTGTATTTGAAGAATTTTAGTAATATTCTTTGTAGATTTTGCCTTTTTCCATTTAAATTGCAAAAGTATTCAATCTTTTATATTTTAATACTAAATGGGCAAGTTATTTTTCCAATATTTCCAGTATATTTAGTATACTCCAAATACTTACTTTTCATTTTGGCTAATGGAAGACAGCTGTAGTGGCTTTGCTGTTTACTGTGAGTTGTTCACACCTGAGTAAACATACAAATTGCCATTGATAACCCATTTTTGCTTCTATTTATTGGGCTCAATTGGTGGGATTTTTGTCGTGTTTGTGAATAGGTAATAAATGTCTGAGAAGTGAGATTTACTTTCTACCATCACAGCATATTAGAACAAGCAGGTTCATCTCAAGATAACTTTGAGTTCGTCTAGTAAGGTTCCCCTGGAGCAGTGTACAAATGGTGCTGCAGATCCAGACATGATCAGTCTTTTTTACAGTCCTTTATTTTCTGTGATGAGCTAAGTCCTAAATTCTATTCTCCTGCATATCCATCATTTCAGCTTTGTGCTGTAAAAGCCCAGTTGTTTGCCCTGAAGTACAAAACAGGTCAAAGTAAGTCATGGAAAGTGTTCTTACTTGTCAGTGGTTTTGCTTGGAAAAGTGTTTTGTGAAATCTCAGAACTGAACAGTGATTTCAGCAGCTATGAATGGAGGAATTAAACTTTGATTGGGTGGGGATTTATTTTGTTTGTTCTTTGTTTTCTCAGAGGTGGGGGGTGGAAAAAGCTTTATAAGTTATGGATTGGATAGGGAAAGAAAATAGTCTTATCATTATTTTCAGCAATATAGGTATGGAAAGTAAAGTCTAGCTATTCTGTCAGTGCTATTCAGCTATTAAATTCTGCTTAGGTTTTTTTTTTTTATTTAAAAAAATTCTTGGCAAATGTAGGATCATGTTAATGCAGCAGTACTCTCCTAACCACTCTGTGAGTTCTTTCCATTTCTGTTCTAAATGGATACATTCTGAAAGATTAATGCTGATCTCTTGTTTACTTTTCACACTTGGAAAGTTTTGGGGGAAGGAAAATTTCTATGCATGGAGTTTGGGGAGGTGTTTGTGGACTTTGGTTACTTTCTCATTCCTTTAAGAAATTCCTCTTGGAAAAAAAACCCAACAAAACAACAACAAAAAAAGTAAAAAATTGTTCACAGGAATGTTTTGCATCCCAGAGTAGCATGAGAGGTAGTTCTGCTGCTTGCTATTCCCCACATAAAGTGAATAAAACATCCACAAATAAATTAATACCTGTAATTCTGTAATTAAAAATAAATAAAGCAACTTTTTAAGTAGTATCTTCTATCTAAATTGTTCTTAGACTAGGTTGCTGGTTCAAGATCTTTCAGCTTGAGATTCCTGAGGGGAAAGAGGGTATTGGCTTTGTTCAGTGTGCAAAGAATCTTTTATTCTGCCTTTTCATTTTAGTAATAGCAGCTTTTTGAGAGTATCTCTTTAAAACAATGAAATGGGTACAGTTGTTGTATACAAAGACTGTATAATTAAAGGTTAAAGGATACTGAGGTTAAATTCTGAAAAATAAGATGTCTTATTTCTTACAAAGCCGGGTCCTAGACTGCAGAGATCAGATGCAGTTTGAGTGGATATAAGTAGTGTGAAATTCACATTCATAATGGTCCCATATGTTTATTCCTGGATACTTCAATTTATATATAAAGATCACTGAAAAATTCCTAGAAATAATTTTTTAAGATAATGGTTAAAAAGAGCATAAAGTAAATAGAAGATATTTCAAAATTGAAGATAGGTTATTTTTTCTTTTGCATCTTTATTTACAGGCCAACAAAATGGTTGACCCAGTGTGCTGTGTTTCAGATCATGCTTTATGAACTAGAAATAGTTTACTAAAGTGTTCTAGTAAACTAGAAATAGTTTACTAAATCATACATGTAGCTCTCTCTGAAGCTGTAGAAATGCCATTAGAAGTGTTTGTAGTTTTACACTGTTCAAAGAGCCTTAGTATTTTCCTGACTAAATACCAAGGCAAACCCTCAGTGCAAAAGCATTCAGGTTGCCTACAGCACTTGCTGATGTTTCTCTAGTTCAGTAATGTAGATCTGTCTTAAATCTTTAAATTTTATAGTTTCTACTTTGAAGAAATCACCCCTGAGATCATGTGTTGGATTCAGTTTTATCATGTAAGCCACAGTTCATCCAGCTGAACTGTAATGGAACATCTTCTGTTGTAACTTACTCTTTTTTAACCAATTCTAACTAAACTTCGAGTAAGCAGATTGTTCTTGTCATCATTTTGTAATTTTTGAGTTTTCCCTCCAGCAAGATAGTTGATAACTAAAAGTTGTTACAACTAAAGCATGGAAGAAGAGATGTAATTGTGAGGGGGTTCTAATTGCAAGCATTTCAGATTAGAGGTTTTTTTTTTTGTTCCAATGATAAGGTCTGTTCTACATATTCTGTATCTTGACAGTTTCTTTGCACTTCAGGATGCAGAGGCAACCCAGTCCCAGGGAGCCTGGGGCTTGCCAGCTGCATGCAGGTTCTCCCAGATGAAAGGCAGAAAGGAAGAGTGTCTTTATTTCAATTACTTGACTTAGAGTGTCTTTATTTCACTTACTTGACTTACTGACTTGTGACATTCTGCAGCCTAGCTGTTCATTAGCTACAGCTTGTATATCCCACCTGTAAATGTGATTTTAAAACTATGGACAGTCCTTTAATAGTTTCCCTAGCAGTGCAGTGTTACTTGTCTGTTATCAGGTATTTTAGTCTTGAAAAACCTTATCATTGGTACAAGATGGCAAGGTCAGCTTCCTTGAGGTTCTTGTGATGAAGTTGATGTCAGTTATTGTGACACAAAAAGGTACAAAAGCCCCATATCATGGTAGTGTGGGACATCTTGAGGTTCAAATGGGAATTTCCCATTGAATTAACCTTAAAGCTTTTCTAAATTTTCCTAAATTTTCCTTGAGTGTCTGGCAAGATCAGTAGTTTTATAAACATACTGGTAGGTGATGTACAAGCATATATACAGTCAGAGAATGCACCTCAATAAACACATTTGTGTACAATACTAAAATGTTTTACCTTTATATCATGGCTTCACTAATGTGGGTAGAATCATATGAGCTTCAGCTGTATTGCAGCTTTTGTGGTTGTAAGATAATGTAAGTCCTGATGGAGGTATTTGTAGCTATTTCATATTTGTAGAAGGTCAGGATCTAAATTTGTCTCCTCATCCCCTATTGCACTTGGATTGCAATTAACATCTCCATTAATAAACCATTGGGTGTGGAGGGTCCCCTTGATAAGTTAGGTTAGATAGCTGAAATGAGTGTTTTCCTCCAGCTTAATGGCTTGTCAAAATGCATTACTCCCCTACCAGTTCAGGCAAGAAAAAGATTAAAAGTATTAAAAGTTACCATAGTTCTGGCATGTTCTGGTTGCACAAATTTGGAAAATGCACTTGATGAAGTGCTTCAGCTGGACTTTCCAGCAGTACCATAGAGATAAATCTCTTGATGACTGGAATTCCATGACTCTTTTCCTTATTTGTGCCATTTAGACCAAGGTTTTCAGTCTCTAGCTTTGTAACTATTACAGCCACCTGAGCTTGCTCTTTTCTTTTGCAATTGAAACAACCCTGAAGTTATTCTCCATTTTTCAGATTTAAATATGGAGAAATCCTACAGTGACATCCAGAGACTTCCATCAGAATTGTGCAGCACTTTGTGCAGCAAAGCTTTGAGACAATCTAAAGATTCTGGTTGTTCTGCCCTGTCTGTTTATACTTGGCTGACAGAAAATAGCCAGGAAAAGGTTGTTCATGCCTGGCTAGAAAATGCCCACACCCGAGTGCAGTGGATAGCAGCAATTTCTCTGAGACATTGTTTGAGAAACAGAACTTACTCATTTTCACCCTGTACTGTTTTCAAGTAATGGTCAAATTCTCCAAACATGTCTGGTAACCACAATGTTTGCCTTGAACAGGAGTTCCTTGCAGGTCTTCTGAGCTGACAAAGTTGGGCTTTATAAAAACTGCTAAAATTAGCCAGCCCTTCCCTGCTGAGATCATAATATTGGAATAGACTCTCATAAATGGTGTGGTTTTTAAATTTAGTATAAATCTAATAGAGCACACTTTGTTAGGATGATTGGATGTGGTGCTTTCAGAAACTGCACCTTTATTTGCTTGCTGAGTTTCCTTTAGATTTCCATCCCTGGGCAGGCCATAGGGTGGGAAAGTATACAATGGAGAATGCAAGAGGCTTTAAAGAGTGCTCCTGCCCTAAGCTTGTGCTCTGTAATGAGAAACTAGCACTGGTAAATATTTGCTGGAAACTTACACAGTGTGTGTGGTACTTCACCAGCTATGGTTCAGTTGAATATTTTAATAGCTGGGTTTTATTTTAAATAAATATATTTATTCACGAAATTTTCTCGACTAGTACCACATAGATTCATATTTGAGTTTTGTTTTTTGAGGGGTCTCTAGCAAGAAGTAGTCTGTAGATTTGCTCAGTGCTTCCAGTTTTGTTTCTATGAACCAGCCACCTTTTGCAGTGACAAGCCAAGGACAAAGTCAGTACCTAGAAATCAGTGTTAGAATAATTTGTCAGTTCTAGAGGATGAGACCTCTCCACGGAGGAAGTGCAGAAACACATATTCTCAAAGTCCTCAGAACAATTATTTGTATTTAATTAAAACTTAAACCACTGCCTAATCACTTTTTTCCCTCTAAGTTCTGTTCCTTTAAGTGAAATAATTTTAGACACTGTTCAGCAGAAGTGATGGTGTTTTTTCATTACTTTTTAAATACAGAAGTCAAACTTATTAATTAATACATTGTCGTGGTTTGACCGGAAATGGGACATCTGGGATATTTTGTTTTGCTGTGATTACCAATGGGTAATTGGAATTTAAGATGGGCACTTAGTTTGACCAGTGGGACATTTGGATCCGCCTCTTGAGACTACGAACTCAAGGGGTTAAAAGCAGGGCTCTTGGCCTTCGGAGCCCTCTTGGGATTTCCGGCGTGAAGAAGTCTCTCCCCCGGCCCAGTTGCTGGCTGGGCTGGGGGAGGGGAGAGCCACGTGGGCCATCTACGGTAGGCCCGGGTTCGGAGGAAGGGTGGCAGACCCTTGAGCGACCAGTTTATTCCCCCCCCCCCCAGAGAATGCAGCCCGTGCTCGAACTGTATATCTTGAAACTTGATATCATGTGCCGGCAGGCAGCACGGCTGGGAGGAGAAAGGGGGGGGGGGGCAGCGGGCAGTCCGGCCGCCTGGGAGACCTTTTAACCCTTTGGGGAATGAAGGCTTCGCAGAACATTGCCTTTCCTGGGAAAGGGACAGGAGTGGAAGATGAAGGAAGAAAATTAGGCCAGTAAGGAGGGTCTGGCAAAGGGAGAAGAGAGATGTTGAAGGAATGGAGGAAGATGGAGTGGCAGTTTTTGCTGGACTCTTTTTTGTTGTATTTCCATGGACTGTTTCCTGGTGAGGCAGAGGCTGTATTGCAGGGGGAAGCGGAGGCTCGGCGTCAAGAGAGTTTGGTTTTGAGACCCCTCGGCCCCAGGGGGTATAGAAGACATGGGGGGGACAGAGGTCCCAGGATTGTGACTGTACTCTGCTTGGAACGAGACGAGGCATTCTTAAAAGGCCCTGAAGGCAGGCCCCTGCCCCATCCCATGCCAGGTGGTGAGAGCACCTCGGCATGGAAAGGAGATGTCACGAGGTAGCAAGATACCGGGCGGATTGCTGATTGTGACAAGAAGTCCGTGGCACAAGGAAGGACTCCGTCTATCCCTTATGAGCTGAAGATTTGATTTTTTTTTTCCAAAGGGTGGTGCCAGACCGAGTGTGGATAATTTTTTGGGAAATGTAAATGTGTTTGGGAATTTGGTGGGAGGAGGATAAGGAAGTGTTTCTGTGTAGTTCTCATTCTCCTTGTTTTTTTCCCTGTGTGTGTGTAGGTTAGTAATTGTGTGTGTAGTTTAGTAATTGTGTGTGTAGTTTAGTTAATAAACTTCTCTTTATGTTTAAGTTGGAGCCTGCTTTGCTTATTTCCTGGCCACATCTCACAGCAGATATCAGGTAAAAGGTATATTTATGGGGGCCTTGGCTTTGCCAGGCCTTAAACCATAACATACATTAGACTTCACAGGAGGTGTGTGATCATTCTACAAGAAGTAATTGCATACAATTAGGTGATTAACAGCTCTCTATTTACCTTTTCCTAAGAGTGTGCTAGTAGTTTGTTGAAATATATATATAATTTTTTTATGGCAGCCTTGGACTTTTGACAACTCATGCCTTCCTTTACAGGGCACAAAACTATGGATAATAATGGAATACTTGGGTGGAGGGTCAGCTTTGGATCTTGTAAGTATATGATTTTTTTTTTTTTTTGCATTATAAATATCAGTGAACTTTATTTCATTGTGGTTTTATATCACTTTATAAAAATAAGTATCTGGAGGCAGCTGATACTACATCACTGCTATGTGGTAATGGTCTAAAAAGTGTGAATTTGAATGGTAGTCCTGTCACATTGAATTGTGTTAATTTTTCTCTATTGCTCTTTGGCTGTAAGCATTAGGAAGCATCCATTTGTTTTCAGTTCTCAGGGTTTTTTTTTTTAGTTTGAGAAGTCCTTTTCTTGCTGTATGTTTGATGGAGGTTTGGGATCCTCTGTCCATCACTTCCCACCTCCTCCAAGTAGAATTCATTACAGTTCAGTAAAAAATGTTTCCTTTAGGTTTGGATCTTGGGAATGAATGAGGAGTGTGTCCACAGACAGTTAATTTGAACTGGTTAAAAGATGTTGGGTTTTCCATGTTCAGGTATTTTCAGTTAAGCATGAAAGTGCCTTTTAGTTCAGATAGTGTGGCATTCATGGAGGGTGTAGGCTGGAGAGTGCACAAGCACAGTCTGCTGAGTGTGTGTGGTTTCCCCCTGGTTTCAGGGCAGCTCTGCCTCAGCTGCAGTGCTACAGACCCACCCTTTCCTGTGAGATTATATAGCTCAGTCTTTGTGTGATTCTGAAGGGAAAATACCATGTCTTCACTATTACAGAATGGTAATAATTATGTTTTCACTAACAGGAGTCCTGTCTGTGAGAGTTGAAGTATGTGCTTGACTTCACAAATCTATTTAAACTTCTTTATCAAATTACATCACATTAACTCATCAAAAGCACAGTAATTAGGTGTAGCTTGTGGTAGTTTGTAGCTCTAGAACTTGGCCCTTTTGAGGAAGGGGCTGTGAGATAATCTCAACTGTTTTGAGTAATTGATTGTGTTCTGTGGAGTGTCAGAAACAGGGAAATAGCTATTACTAGTGCCAATTTAAATTACTGAACCTGTAGAGGAATAGAATTTTAAAAGAATAAAATTTCAGTTTTGCCTCGCTTTGCTTTACCATAATTTCATGGTGTTCACTGTTTTGGTGCTGTGGTGTTGGTATTTTTTTGATTGCTCTCTTTAATTTTTTTTTGTTTTATTTGCATAGCTTTTTAATGTGCAATGTTTACACTTAATACATTAGCAGCTTTATAGTAGTATGTTATGTTCTTGATACAAAACCAAGCATGGAATAAAAAATACTGGGACAAGTGAAAACTGCATCATTAAATTTAAAACCCACAATCAACAGATAAATCTATTTTGAAATGAACTGGTTTTCTTAATTTACTTAATCTAAATTGCAAAATTCAGTTTGCTGCTTGTAGGGAAATACAAATTTGTGGAAAGTTAGTTGTTGCTTTTCTTATGCTTTGCATGCTGAGGGGAGCACAGTGTGTATTTGAGGAGTAAGAGCATTTTCAGTGTATTGGCAGTAGAGATGTGAAGGTGATCATTCCAGTGGCACCTATTTCAATTAGAATACTGACATATTGCATTGAATATTGCATTAATTTGGTTAGTTCTTTAATTTTGAAAAATGTTTCAGGTTTAAGATTTAATTTAATCAAAGCAAGGCAAAAATTAGATACAAGACTAAAATGATTTTAATGTGTCTTTTTTCCAAAGCTGCGTGCTGGCCCATTTGATGAGTTCCAGATTGCTACTATGCTAAAGGAAATCTTGAAAGGTCTTGACTACCTACACTCAGAGAAGAAAATTCACAGGGATATAAAAGGTGTGCAACATTTCAAATGTTACTTTGTTAAAGCCTTTAAAAACCATAAAACAGTATTCTAATTAGTTATTTTGTTATTTCCCCTTGGCAGCTGCCAATGTCTTGTTATCAGAACAAGGTGATGTTAAGCTTGCTGATTTTGGAGTTGCTGGGCAGCTAACAGACACACAAATTAAGAGAAATACCTTTGTTGGAACCCCATTTTGGATGGCCCCTGAAGTTATTCAGCAGTCAGCATACGATTCAAAAGTAAGTAAAACTTTTTTTTTTTTTTTGTATCTGGTTATCCAACAGCATTTGTTTTGATTTTTTTTGCTTTTAGCTCTATCACTATGGGGAGGAAAAAAAGTAAATTTGAAATTACAGGTTTCAAATAATAAAAGTAGGATTGAATTGATTTTATGCAGTAGTTACCTGTGATTGTACTCAGGTACAAAGTCACCAAATAAAATGGTGATGTCATGTCTCTTTCAGAGCAACTCCCTGAATGTGGGGTGGTTGGTTGGTTTGGTTTCAGTTCAATGTTTTGCATTTAATTCAAACAGTAATAAAATACTCCCAAGGTAAAATGCCACCAGAACATGGCAGTTCATTTAAAGGCAAGATGGTGGACTCTCTACTCCAAAAGGCTGGAAAGTAAACTAGAAATTGATACATTTTAGTATTTCCAGAAATTTGTAAGCCCCATCTCTTCTTTAAAATAATTTTGCTCCAATACACAATTGTTGGTTATGGTATTTCAGTAATAAGCAGTGAGTTAGTTTAATTCTTTGCTATAAAGTACAGCTATTTTAGGTCTTGTGAGCAAAAAGGAATATTGGAGAGATGCAAATTGTAATCCTTGTTTACTCTATGGGCAGTTTTGGTTTATGGTTCTGGGCCCAGTGTAGTCATCTACTGCCAAACACTTTTTTAATGAGAAACACCTTTAGTGATCTAAGTAGCTATTGGAGCTCATCTGAAAAGATGCAAGTAATAATATATTTCACTTGGGTAAAGAAATCAAAATCAGAAAAAAATTTAGAATACTAATATTTTATATATTATATCAAAATATCATACTGTGTATTGATACAAAGGCAGAATTTGTTTATAATGATGCTTTTAGCTAAAATAAATAGTACTTAATTATTCTGCTGTGACTTACACTGTGACCTTGGTGTTTCAAGTCTAGCTAGTTGTCAATAATTCTCCAGCTAAATTCATCAAGCAGTCTGTTAGGAAAGAGATTAAGTGATCTCCTGCTGGATTTGATTCAGCTTTCTGCCTTGTTCATTTAGAGTGAGCTGTCAAACAAGGTTGGATACCTAAACAAACTGAATTAGACATAGGAAATTTGTGACAATTTGTCATTAACATATGGAAGATATCAAATCAATATCTCTGAAGCTTTTTCAAAAATGTGTAAATTTAGGTGTCCATTTAACTTGCTGGCAGTGTTAAAACACCAACTGCAACAAAAATGATGATCTGTGATGTTTGTCATTAAACCCTGATTAAGTCAGCCAGGCCTTTGTGTGTCAGGTGTTCCTGAAGTGTTACGAGGGAATGTTTGTATTGTCTACTTAGGCCAACATTAATTTTATAATATAGATGCATTATCTGTGAAGATGTCAGTTATTGAATACTTAGTCCTGACAGCCCATAATTTTGTACTAACAGTCCCTTTTCCCTCTCTCAGGCTGACATTTGGTCGCTGGGCATCACTGCAATTGAACTGGCCAAGGGGGAGCCTCCCAACTCGGATATGCATCCAATGAGAGTTCTGTTCCTCATTCCGAAAAACAATCCTCCCACTTTATTAGGAGACTTCAGTAAACCTTTTAAAGAATTCATTGATGCATGTCTGAATAAGGACCCAACATTTGTGAGTAGATAAATGTGTGTGCATGTGTGTGTAGATGTTTCAGTTTTGTTTTCTGCTCTCCTGTGCTTGTGAAGTATTTTGCTGGCATTGTGCATCTTCAGTGATGGATGAAATAATTTTAGTGACTATACTTTGCACTGTGAATTTTAGTGGTGCTTCTCTGTCTCTATCCTAGTTTGTTTTGTTTAAAATACTCAAAGAGGGAGAATGCTGAAAGAAATTACAGTGGCAGAGGCAGATTCCTAAAATGCACTCTAAAGTAGGATAATGTCAGAAGAGAAGCCTTAACAGAGGAAAGAATAATCTGAAATCCTTTTCTTCAGTGCAACTTTTGCTGTGTGAATTCAGCTTACAAGGAAATGTTGCACTGGAGAGTTTTCATTAGTCATTTTCCTGGGTGTGACCTTCTAACGTGGAAGGATAAGCTCTATAGTCTATGGGTGACTTGATCATATTTTTAGCATGCTCGTAAATGTGAATTACTGGCTTCTCTAACTTCCTGTTTCACTTATTTCCTGATATTATACAAGTTAGCTCTAGAAGTCTGTTGTCTTACTAAGTCTCCCTATTAGCATTTAAAATCATGAAATGTTAGCATGACATTAAATATTTAATGTGTTTCTTACAGCGCCCCACTGCAAAAGAACTTCTGAAGCACAAATTCATTATGAAAAATGCCAAGAAGACTTCCTATCTGACAGAACTGATTGATAGGTTTAAGAGATGGAAAGCAGAGGGACACAGTAGTGATGAAAGTGATTCAGATGGTTCAGATTCGTAAGTTTATTTTGTAGTCTTTTTTGAGTGTGGTTTTTTGGTTTCAATAATGTTCTTAAAGTGGGTTTGCTGCAGCTTTTCTGTGTAATAACACCATTTCTGTACACCTGTCTCTGGTCCTTTTTTTTTTATTGTCTTCTTCCAAGAAAACCCCCTGTATGGTCCTAAAGAGTAACACATAAGTCAATCTGTGTGCTTGTTACATCTTTAAATTTTGTTTCTTTAAACTCAATTTCAGTTCTGTTCAAGTGCTATCTATTTCCTAGTCTGAGGCCAGTGGTTGTACCAAAACCACTGAGTCACAGTTAGAGATATTGCAGAGCAAAGCTGAGGTGCATGAAGAAGTTTGCATAGTGCCTGGGGAATAACATGCTTTCTGTAAGTGTCTTGTTTTTCTGGCTATCAGATAACTCTTAAATGGGATGCCATGGGAGAAGGTAAGCCTTGTAGGCAGATACCATCTTCTGTTTGCTTTTGATCACATTTCAATTTATTCAGCCTCTTTTCAAGTTCAGTTAATGTTTTAATATGTGTTTTCCTTATTATTTCAAGGAATACGGAACTAATCCTGATAGACTTGGGATGTATTTGGGTTACCTGTGCTTGCTGGGTGTGCTGTTGTGGCTGGTATTATGTACATCATGTCCTTTTTGTTTCAGGGAGTCCAGCAACAAAGAGAATAATTCTCACCCTGAGTGGAGCTTCACTACAGTTCGGAAGAAGCCGGACGCGAAGAAGCTCCAGAACGGGACGGTGCGTACGGACAGAGGAGTTCTTCTTTTAACTGCTGCTTCTGGAGCCACTTTAAGGAAGACAGTGATAAAACTTAGTAACTTCACTTTTCATGAGAACTGGCTGGTTTTTTTGCAGTTGTGGAGATAATGCATCTTAGAGATATTTCCTATGCCCTGTCAGCCTTAAATGCAAAATATACTGCAGATGTACTGTAGTATCCTTTCATAGAGATGGGAATTTTAAAGTCTCTTACTAGTGAGGGAAAACTGAACTGTTTTTCTGATGCTGAATGACATTGTTTGAGATGTCTCCTCAGGCATCTGTTTCAATATCCCATAACATTTGTTGATGTACTGTGTCTTTGTGGGTTTTGTAATGTATTTAAACACTTTGTTAAATTTAATTCACCTCCAAAAATCACATGTGCTAAGAGGCAGTGTGTATGTTGTATATATGCTGATATAAGTTGTAATATGCTGATGTAGTCTATATTTGTTAACTTCTAGGATCAGGATCTTGTTAAAACCCTGAGTTGTTTAACTATGATAATCACCCCTGTGTTTGCTGAGGTAAGTGTTGGCTTAAAAATCTTCTTTGAAAGTGTTAGCCAAGTGTCTAATAACTTTTCTGAGTTTTAAATTGTTTGGTTTGCTCCTCAGCTCAAGCAGCAGGACACAAATAATGCTAACAGAAAGAAAGCAATTGAGGAACTTGAGAAAAGCATCAATATGGCAGAAGCAACATGTCCAGGGATCACAGATAAGATGGTGAAGAAACTTATGGAGAAATTTCAGAAGTAAGTAGTTTAGTGATGAGAGGTATCTGCTATGTCCAGTGCTTTAGCTTTGTAGTTACATGTTGCAGTGTGATTCCAATAGCTACAGGTAACACTTCTGTTTGAGACCAAAACTAACACTAACAATTACTGTATCTGGTCCTGAAGTGCTACAGCTTTACTGTAGTTGCTCCATCTTGCTTCTTTAGTTTAGCCTGCACGTTTTTCTTAAGCATATTTACAGGCAAGAGGGGAGACAGAGAATCTTTTTCTTACCTCTTTTAGTGATGTTTTCTTAAAAATGTCACTTCTGGTGGGTTTTGTACTATAAACCATTGAGATGAAGGCATGTATTACTTTAGTGATGCAGAAACATTTATGTGCTGTTTGCCTAGCTGAAACAATATATTTAACAATTTTTTTAACTTGCATTTTTTATCTGTAGATTTTCTGTTAATGACTCATCCTAAGAAACTTCACACAATTGACTGCTGTTTCATATGGACCCAGTGAAACCCACCAAAACTACTTCAAGCTTGGCAGTGCTTAGCTCATGAGCTCCTTGTGCCTTTTGGATCTTTGCAACATATTGATGGTGATTGAGGATTTGAAGAACCTACTCAACTATTTTGTGGCAGTGCACATGGTTTTATATTTTCAGGAAATTATTTTGTAAAGAACAACTTTTAATATTGTAGTTTCACCTGTTTAATCTGATAAATGTTGAGGTGCAGTTTTCCTTTTAGAAATAACCATTACTTTAGTTAATAGAATGTGCAAGTACAGTATGTTTTGATGCTGTTTTGTTCCTGTACATGGAGTTGTACAGGTCTTTTATATTCATGAGTTAAACTTTTGTAAATCACTAACGAGCTTCAGAGAAAAATAGCTTTTTCACAAGCATATTCAAGACATGTAATGTAGTGGCAAGGGTATTGCTGTAGCACCTGCTTCAACCAGCATATAGTTATCGTGCCCTGAAAAACAAACCTGCAACAGTATCTATTTTAATTCTAAATTGGTACAGTATTTTAGGCAGCTCTATGATTAAATATATTTGAGAGCAATATGGCAATAGTTTGCAGGTGATATGTAGCAACAGGTCTATCCTGATGTACAGTCTGTGTATTACCTTTTAGAACAGGTTTTGAAGTAGTAACTCAATCTTATATCATCATGGTAGGAAAAATTTAGAGCAATACAGTTGAGGGGGTGGGGCTTTCGGCAATAATGGACAAAACCTGAAGTCCAGTTTAACTTAATTTAATTTTTTTTCCTCTGAGTCTACATGCCTGGGTGGAAGGGAGCCAGAGAAGCCGAGCGTCGCATGTTACATACCTCACCCGCAGGTAGCGATGGGCGTGACACCAGCGTTCTGTGTGGTGGTGTTGTTTCTCCTGTAAGATATTTATACACATTTTTGTTCTGAAATACATTCAATACAGTACATCAACATCATTTGTTTATAATTTTCTGAAAGTGTATTTTAAATATGTATTTACCAGTTAATATGCAAATAACTGAGTTATAGATATTCTTTCACAAAAAAGGTAGTACTGTGCAGTACAGAGTGATTTTTTTCATAAAAAGTAGGTAAGACTATAAAGTTGCTTTCAGTTATATATTTATGGTACTGCTAGATGGGTAATCTCTTCTGTTGTTTTGTTTTGATTTGGTTTTTTCCCTTTTTCAACCCAGTATGTATATTATGCTGAAGTTTTGAACTGGGATTGTTTTTCAGTACTTAGCTGTGGAACTGTTGGTGTAAATTTATTTTTGATAAAGGCTGGGTGTGTTTATTTTATGGTTCAGACCTGCACATTTTGTTTTTGCACAAAAGTCATTTTAAAGAATCTGAAATATATCTGCCAAATATTGAAAAAGTAATGGTGTGCAAGTAAATACTGCATTTTTCGTCAAATGTTGCCATTACATCGTTTTTATATAAAGGACACTTGTGAGAGATGGTGGTTAGATATGCCAAGGACAATTATTTTCAATGGTGCCTACACTGTAAAAAAAATTACTTTTAACTCCTTGTTTTAATTTTAAAAAAATGTTTCTGTTTAAAACTTTCATCTGCTATATAACTGAAATTCAATTAGAATTTATATCTGAGAAAAAAGTCTGGAAATAGTTTTTGAAAACAATAATGTTATGGATTAAATAAATATTTTTATAAATGTAAAAGCAGCAAAAGTTGTAAATACAGTTGATCTGAAGCTTTACAAAATAACTGCATCACAGAAACAAATTGTAGTGCTCCTCTAGCTTCTGTAGTTGTTAGTCTTGTAAATCTGTTTATAGATGAAGCTTATTTCAATGTTTTGGGGGGTTTAAAATGGTTTAAAAATAAATATTTAAGTTCTGTAAACTTTCATGAGCTTGTTCTGTTGTGTATCATTCTGTTCTGGATTTCAGCAGCTGTGCAGAGGTGTGGACATGTCAGGCACAGACGTGTGGGGAGAAAGGTGTTCCCTGCCTGGGTGCCCCACGCTGTCCTTGGCCAGGGGACTCCTCCCAGCTGCTGTGCCCCAGGAATGGATGGAGCAGTCCCAGGGGTCAGTTTGGTTCCTCTCCTAGGGAGGAGACTCTGGCTGGGATGTGTGAGCTCAGACCTGGCTGGCAGTGCAGCGGTGTCACAGCTCTGTCACGGCTCTGTCACAGCTCTGCCTGCCTTTGGCCTTAGCACAGGGCAGTGAAGGGACACAAAGGCCTGTGCCACAGCTCCCTCAACTTTCAACAGCCTCAACACAAATCTCACTTTAAGAAGATCCATTTAAATTTTTCAGAATTAAAGATGTGTTTTTACTTCCATGTCACTTCCCTTAAGGTGTTCTTTTCCTGTGGCAGTCTGAGGGAAACACTGATGGGAATTCCTCCTGAGTTTTGTAACTGATGGCTCTGCCCTGTTGATACAGGATCTTTAATCTGTGCAGCTTCACAGACAGTTCTGGGTAGGTGGGGTTAGCAAATGACATGGGAAATTGGAACCTGACATGTTTGAGATAAAACTGTAATAAGTTGCTGAACTATAGTGCCTCTTCTTTTCCTGTGGAATGGGTGGGATGTATACCTACCTCATGGGACAGCATGGGAAAAACTCCCTCACATGTGTACAAAACAGACTCATTCTCTTGTATTACAGTTCATTCAATAAGGGGTTTTTTTTGTACTGCATATGCCTGAAGTCTCTGTGCATAGTAAGACTTTAATTAGCTCCTAAGAAGGGACATCTGTATTGCTGATTCCAGAAATGAGCTGTCTTTTTCCCACATTTTAGTTATTGATGAACTGTGTAACTTAATCAGCAGTATTCTGTTGCTGGCAGGTAGCTCATGGAAAGATAGATCCAAATATTCATGCAGGAACCATCTCTTGCTCTTTTGGTGTGCCAAGCTTCCTGCTGTAGGTTGAGAAGAATTGTTGCTGAAGTAATCTTATCAAAGTAATCTGAATTGCAGAATGGAGAAATGTATTTGTTCTAGATGAGTCCTTTATCAATGTAACCATTCTTTAAGCCCTTGGTCTCTGACCCCTCTGTGAATTTCTGTGCACTGTAGTGTCATCACACCTGCTCTAGCCTTGCAATTTCGACAGCTGAATAGGAGAGTGTGTAGTTTTTAATGTGTTTGCACAAAGTTTAGTGATTGTTAGAAGTCTGATTTTTATTGCACTGTTTTATGACTTAACACTGGAATAAGATTCTTTTCCTCTTGGCAAAGTTTTACTGGTGTGTATGTCGGCTTATTTCACAGCTTTATCTATTTTGTCTAAACCTTTATCTGTTTTATATAAACCACTCACTTCTATCTGAATGCACTGAGTAGCTTGATGTTTTCCCACTGTGACACTGCAGTGCCTCCCCCCCTCAATAATCCTTTGTGTAAGGACTGTAACAGTTTACATTTTCCAGGTTCTGCTGTTTGTCTTTCACCACCAGCAAACCAAATCCTTCCACGTCCTCTCTCCATCCTTGTTTTCTTTCCTAGGGGAACAAAATCACTTAAATAGTTGTCCTTATCTCGAGGGTGAATAGGGCTGAGCAGGGAGTGAGGGGAAGGACTTAGGCAAGGATTGTTTCAATTGTTCCTTGACAAGTCAGCCACTGCTTACTGGGATTGTTCCTTCATTTTAATCAGTCAGTAAAGTGGTTTAAGCAATGAATTTAGCTCAGAGATGTTGATTTGTGTCACTTGCTGACGAGCTGCTTTGTTCCTCTGCTATTGTTGACCATGTGTAGGATGTGCTGAGGCACAGTGCCCACACTGCCCCAGTGCTCCCTAGTCCATGGAAAAATCCAAAAATAGTTCCCAAGCCCTTGTTTCTCCCTCTCAATGCTGTTTTCCCAGCACAGTCTTGAAGACCAGTCCTGGCAGTTCCTGAGGATTTGGGCAGGGTGTTTGTACAATGATCTCTCGTGGTGGGACATGCTCAAGGTGTGTCTCCACATGCTTTGAGGAGCTAACAGTGATTGTGGAGTATCCCAGGGCTGTGAGTGCAGCCTGTGTTTGAAATGCTGCTGCTTTTTTTAACCCTCTACCAAACTGTGCCCACAGACTGCCATTCTTAAATGTTGTGCTGAGTGGTGATTCTTGCTCTTTCCAAGGTGCAGAGCTTTGGGAATGGGGTAGAAACAACCCTCTAGGCAGAATTATCCCTTTTTTCAGTAGAACATGTGCCAGAGCAGCCTGAGGGATCACTGCAGCTCCCAACTTCAGCACAGGGTAACCAGGAGCAGAAGCAAACCTTACAATGTACTCACTTGTTGGGCTCATGCATTTCTTTGGGCAGCCAACCAAGAATGTGGCTGTTTGCAGCAACCTTCAGGGATCTCCACAAGTGTCCCCAGTTGCTGGGACAGCAAAGGCACAGAGGAGGCCAGGCAGCAGAGCAGGAGAAGGAAACCAACTCCTGGGAGCACTGAGGGAAATTCCTGAGGTGGGAGGCACAGGGCAAGGTGTGCTGGGGGGGTGCCTGCAGGACTTGGGGTGCAGATTCCACAGGGCAGAAGGAGGAACTCAAAACTCCAGTGTGAACAACTCTTTTTTATTGTCCACCTTCTAAAACAAAGGACAGCAACATGCAGAGTGAGCAGGACCCATAAGCCCAGTTCTTTCTACATTTTAATCTATTCTTTTTTGTCCCAATTTCCATGTTTCTGAAATCCTTCTAGCAGGCTGCAGTGGTTTCTCCACCATGGATTTTCTTGCCTGTCTCCCTGCTTAGAGTCATGTCCTACAAAGACTTACAGGGTTGTTCTTGAAGAAAATTACCAAGATCTCCCCCTAAATTCTTATGGAGGTGTCATCATTCTCAAGATTTCCAAGTAAATTTAATGTAGGTTTAGGGTAACAATTTTAAAATAAAAGTACTTCCAAGAAGCTGCTTGTTCCATTCCTACCTGCTCCTGATATCTTTTTTCCCATGCTGCTTATCTGAGGACAGAATTGGGGAAGCAAAGGACCCCAAAGAACCCCCTTACACATCTCTCTCCCTCAGATTTAAGCAGAGCACTGAGGTACTGGGGCTGCCAGGAGGTGATGGCTGATGTGTCTAAGCAAAGCACAGTTAGAGAGTGTGAACCCACTTCCCAGTACTCACCACAGGGTGCTTCTAAAGCTTGACAAGCACTCCTAAGATATTTCTGGATAAGGATAATCCTCTGAACTGGCCAGGGAGAAGACAGCCACACACAGAGCCTTGCCCTTGAGTGCCAAGTGCTCCCTGCAGCAGTGGAGGGAGGTGAGGCAGGCGGAGGACACAGGCTGTATGCTGGGGTTTTGTCCTGTCCGCATGGCATCAGCTCTAGGAGCAGCCCCCCATGAAGATCTTGCTCCTTCCCAAAAGGGCCTGAAACACCCTTCCCTCCACTGTGCCACCCTGCAGCTGGGAAAAGCAGCAGCTGAAATTATTCTGTGAGAACTCTCGTTCTTTTTCTTCCTCCCCCTCAATGAAGACTCCAGCAGCTGAGCTCCAAGCCTCTGCTTGGGCAGGACATAGAAGCTTAGCAGGGCTTTAGGAGATCTCTGGCTTCTGGCTGAAACAAGAATCCTCCCTCAAAGCGTGGTGGCAGAGGCAAAGCAGCTTCCAAGTGTGGTGCAGGGGTTGAATACTTCTGAGCACACCCTGATGTCCATTAACACATCCTCTATAGCTAAGAGCACTCACACAACGATCCCATCAATGTTTCATAAGCTGTAAGCAGACCTGCACACCAAGAGTGTCACCATTCTTCGACCCTGGGTCAGCGCCGGCCACCTCCGCTCCCTCTGGCCGGTGTCAGGCACCTAGGTGAAATACTTGGAGGCCCCTCTGGAAATCCTCTCCTCAGCAGCACTGGTGGCAAAGGACACCTCCTCATCCTCCTCATCCAGCTGGAGGCTGCCCGAGGAGAGCCGCACGCGGGCCATGGGCGAGCGCAGCCCGCGGCCGTAGCGGGAGCTGTGCTCAGCCCCCAGCAGCTCCGGGTCAGAGTCGCTGGACTCGGTGCTGCTGCCCAGGTACCGCTCGGGGCAGCGCCGCAGCCCCGGTGCCAGCCCTTGCTGGGCTGGGACGCGCCAAAAAACCCCCCCTCTGCGACTGCTGAGAGCAGGGCACGGCCCCAGGGGCCTGAACTCCGAGCCGTAGGGGAAGCGGATGGTTTTCATGTCCGACTGGCTCCAGGAGCGCTTGGGAGGCTGCTCCTGCAGGCCGTAAGCGAAGGAGCGAGCCAGTGACCTGCTGTCCCCGGCCATGCTGGTGCCCACGGCCGTGCCTGCAGCCGCACCATGGAGCTGCCCAGCCTGGGCCCCGCTCGGGCTCTGCCGGGGGGGGTTTGCTGCCGTGGGGCCGCTTGCACCAGCCAGTCCTGCTGTGCCCTCACCGGGGGCCGGTGCAGGGCATGGGGGCTGCAGTGCCCTGTCCAGACAGAAAAGCACAGGGGGCGCGGGGGCCACCAGGGGCAGGGGACAGGGCACATCCGTGTACACCAGCTGCCGGGCGCTCACCTCCCGCATGTTGCCCACAGAGGTGCTCTTGCTGTTCCCAGCAAACTGGTGGTGGGGCCGGAAGGATGTCAAGGGATTCCTGGCTCCGAAGAGGTCGATGGGCTCCCACGCCCGCTCCATCTCCAGCTCGGCGTAGAGCAGGGGGAAGGCAGAGGAGCTCTTGGAGTGGGGCAGGAAGGTGGGGGATGCTTCGGGCTTGGAGCGCTCCAGCTCAGCAGCAAAGGTCACCTCCATGGTGGAGCTGCGGCGCCGGCTGTCCAGGGTGGGCTCGGAGCCGTGCACGCCGTTGGCGTGGTAGGAGCCCCGGCTGCCGTAGGCCAGGCGCAGCTCCTCCACCTGGGCAGGGCACAGAGAGGGTGGGAGGGAGCACCCAGAGCTGAGGGTCTGGCCCCGCAATGCCAAGGCCCTGGCACACAGCTGTTGCTGATGCCATGGGGACTCACCTGCTTTGATACATCCGTCAGCAGGTCCGGGGAGGAGCGGCACTGCCTCTCATCGTAGCGGGACGTGTAGTGTTTCCTGCAGGACAAGAACAAGGGTAGGTGATGGCCAGGAGGGCTCTTCCCCTCTCCCCAGTCCCCTCAGGAACCTCTCCCCCTCCATGCCCCCAGTACCTCTCGAAGGGCAGGCTCTTCATCTTAGCCTTCCTGCCGTGCTCCAGCAGCTGCCGCTGAGTCCTGCCACTGCAGCATGGAGGGAGAAACGTGAGCAGCACCATCAGCCCCAGCCCTTGTGCCCCTTGTGAGGGGATGCAGCAGGACTGAGGCAAGGGGCTCTCCAGGAGAAGTAGCTGTTCTCACCCCCTCGGATTCAGACAGGGCTGACATAAAAGGGAGGCTCAGAGCCATCCCCAGGCCCTTCCCAGCCCCAGCAGCTTGGGTTTCCCCTGGGAATTTACCTGTAGCGGAAGCTGGAACCTTTGCTGCACAGAAGGGCTTTGGGCTTTGACTTGGGCTCCTCAGAGAGCCTGAAGAAGGCGTGGTACTCCACACATGTCTTCCAGAAGGCCTTGCAGGTGTCCCGGCTGGCCATGGTGAACTCCAGCGTGTCCTTGCACAGCACCTGTGTGCCAGAGATGGGGTCAGGAGCACAGCACAAGCTCTGCCATGTGCCCTCCTGATCCCCCAGGGGCCAAATGGGCTGCCAGTGGCTCCAGGCACTGCACTGTCACCTGGCTGGGGACACAGGAGAAGCCCTCAAGAAGGAGCATCATCATGAGCAACAGGAATGGATTTTGCTCAAAACTGGGGACTTTATGTGGCTGACCTTCCACCCACAGCTGTCTGCTCCTGAGCCCAGCAGTGCCTGTGGTGTGGTACTTACAGAGATGTTTGCATGGAGCTTGATGAGAAAATGCTTCCTCTTGAAACTCAGTTTGCGGATTTTGGACCAGTTGAAGGTGTTGATCTTTGTATTGCCCTGCAAGGACAAACACAGCAATTACAGCTGGATGGGGCAACCTGTAAATACAGCAATGCAGTGGGCCAAGGCCTGAGCTCACAGGACACTGCATCAGACTCCAATGCAGCTCTTGGAGCTGCTGAGATCTGGGGAAAGGATGCTGGGGTTTGGTGTTTGACTCTCCATCAGCTAGTTCTACAAGTAGAAATTGAGGTTCAGGGCTTAACTCTGCCTGCTGAAGCTCTTTGCAAAAGTCCAGGACTCCCAGACAAACCTCAGAGAAGTTAAGGCAAGGAGTCCTATCTGTGCCAGCTCAAATATCATTTGAATCAAGGCAGAATCAGTGCCCCAGATAAATAATATTCTCCCCTCTTTTGCTGGGAAGTGTAGCAGTGCTCAGCTCACCCCCAAACCTTAGACCTGGTTTAAGCCGGCTGCAAGCACACATTAATTACTCTGTTATCATTTTGCACAAGGTTTGATGCAGCCACATGGCAGAACCAGGAAAAATCACGTTACCCCACTCTGTGGCACCAGGACCCTCTCAGCTTTCTGCCAGAGCCCAGATTTTAATGGGCTCACAGATGCTCTAATCATGCGTGAGGCTCTGAATAAATAACCAGGTCTGGCAGCACTAATTACCAACAGCAGACCCACAGCTAGGTTTTATGTTTGGGTTTGTTGGTTTTTTTTTTTTTTGCTGTGACAAGATGTTCCCAGGTTGAAATCAGCTGCTGTGGGAGCGGAGAGGAAGTCTGTATTTACTGCCCAGCTTGGCTGTGATTACAGCCTTATGTAATTGTACAGACGTAGGGGGCTATTTTCACTGGAAGATTACACAGTGAGCACATGTGACAGAGCCGTGGAACCTGTGCTGCTCACACGGCCACCACGCTCGTGGGACAAGGGCCAGCAGGGCTGGGGCACCTTCAGTGGCAGGCAGGGCTGGTGGGGCTGAGGCCTACAGCATCCCCTTCACCCCATGGCCTGTGGAAGAGAGAGTTTGGGGTGCTCAAAGGGGAGAAGGGTCACCTCCAGGTGGAGAGGCCACCCCTGAGCCCTGGGCTCACCCTCAGCACCAGCACCCCCATGTGTGTCACAGCCAGGTTGATCTGATCTGTGTGCTCACCCTCAGCACCAGCACCCCATGTGTGTCACAGCCAGGCTGATCTGTGTCCCCTCACCCTCAGCACCAGCACCCCCATGTGTGTCACAGGTTGATCTGGGGCTCACCCTCAGCACCAGCACCCCCATGTGTGTCACGGCCAGGTTGATCTGTGTCCCCTCGCCGTCGCTGGCGGGGTGGGGGCGGATCCCGTACATCTCCAGCTTCCTGGCCACGTCCAGCAGCTGAGCGTCCGACTCGGCCGGCGTCTTCCCTCTGCAGACACAGCACACAGGAGGGACAGGAGTGAGAAGGGAGATGCTGAAATGGGATGAAAAAAGCCATTTTGTGGGTACACAGGCTGGCATCACACCCACCCCACTGCCAGCCCTGCCTGCTGATGACAGCACTGTGCCAGCAGAGGTCCATAGGGGGTTTGTGGTGTGGAGCAGCCCTTACCTGTGTCTCCGGTGGTAGTGCATGATCTTGTTGTCCAGGTACTCCTGGTTGGGCAGGTACCTGTGCGTGGCCAGGTGCTGCTGGTCTGTCTCCTCGTGGAAGTCGCCCAGCTCGGCTTTGGGGACAGGGAGAGCGTGGATTAGGCTGTGAGGGGTTGGTGCAGAGGGGAGCCCTGGCTGCATGGCCAAAGCCCATCCCCAGGGAAGGGGCCTGGCCCTGCAGCTGTGGCCCTGCAGGTCCCCTCTTGCCCTTACACTGCAGCAGGTGGGAGACGAGCAGCGCCGCACTCTTGTCGCTGCAGGGCAGCCGCCCCTGGGCCAGGTCCTTCTTGATCTGGAGGGTGAAGAGGTACCTGTGGAGGGGGACAGGAGCATCCCTGGGGGGAACTGGATGCTGGGCTGAGCCACGAGGGCTGTGCCTGTTCCCAAATCTCATGGGATGCACATCCTCAGGGTCACAGGATGAGCGTGCAGCCCCTGCAGCTGGGCACCAGTAGGACCAGCACGTCCCTGTCAGTGAAATGCTCATTAGTAGATTTCAAAATTAACATTCCTTTCCGTTTTGGAGGGCATTTGCCTCTCTTGGGGCTGACGTTCTGCATAAGCACTGTCTTGATTTTATTCTTAGTCCCTGTTTGCAATGCTTTCTCTAAAATTGTAGAAGCTAACAAAGTCATTTTTAAAAATAAAACTAAAGTTGTTCTCAGAACACTGCTTGAGGCAGGAGCTAGACTGAGCAGTCAGACTCTGTGCCCAACTGTTAAAGTGTTTGGCAGTAAACAAATTGCAGCCTCATAAGACAGTGGATTGTGTTTTAAAACAGAGGATCAAGAAAATATGTTCTCTGTTTTTATTCTGTAAAGAGTAATACTTAGGATATTTAGGATAACCACTGCACACAGACAGGCTGGGGTGGATGAAGATAAAGAATTAACACACTGCAAAAACACAGAACTGTGTGGTAAGAAATTAATAAAACCAGCACTGTACCTGGTCAGTTCTTCTCTCAGGTGGCCGGGGTCCACTGGGAAAAATTTCACCATAAATTTGAAAAGAACCTCCTTAGGATCTTAAAACACAACATCTTCATAAGTTTTCTTTTACATGTCTATTGAGAACATTTACAACTCTCTTCACACATGCTGCCTCCTTACAGGGTAAATTATCTGGACCCTTACAAATCAGGGACTACAGCCTGCCCCCCCAAAACCAGCCTGCCCAGGCCCCAGTATCACCAATGAATACAAACAGAGATTTGGATACCTAAAGAATACTAAAGAGAAAAATGTCCCAGCAATTCTTTAAATTGCAAAAATCCCTGTTGGAGTGGGTTTCCATGAAATGGTGCCAGGGAGCCTGGCCAGAGCCTGGGTGTAATTGCCATCACTGGGGCTATGTGTTAAACCCTGCCCTCCAAGACCTTGGGATGCAGCAGCTCCATAGGAGGCTGCCTGGGCAAAGGGTTTTTTGTGGGATGAGTGAGAACAAGCAGCCAAGCCCAAGGCAAAATGTGTGGAGCGAGGGAGGCAGTTATGTAAGCACAGACTGTCACAGAACACCCTGGGATGGCTCAGAGGGACAGGCCAGAAGGTGAAGGAAAGAGGTGCCTGCAACAATTCCATTTGTGGTGCACCAAGAAAGGGAAGGATCCTTATCAGGCTTTCCCCTTTCAGGGAAATCCATGCAAACCCTGCTCTGCAGCCTCCCCTTGGCAAAGCTGGGGTCATGGCCCCAGGCTCTCAGTCACCTCCCAGCCCTCGTGTACTTGGGGAAAGTGCTGTGGGGATGGAGAGAGGCCTGAAAGCAGCACTGAGCTAACCCTGCTCATGGCCATGGCACAGGAGGCTGGGCCTGAGTTCAGGTCAGGATCTCTGTGGGGCTGGGGAGGAGCTGCAGGGCAGAGGGGGCCCTGCCACATGCAGGTGCCTGGGCCACTCTGGGCTGCAGAGGGAAAAGGAGGACAGGCAGGAGCAGAGCTTGGCACGCTGCCAGCACGGCCACACAGGCACTCAGCCACCCTGCTCCTCTGCCAAGCTGTCAGGTTATTAACAGCTCCGGCCTAAAATGGTGCAGATAGCAGATTGCAAAGGCAGTGGCATTTCTGCGGGATTTTGTAGGGACTGAGGTGTCCTTGCAAACAATCCTGCCCAGCCTCACCCTCTAAAATGAGCCTGGATAAGTGCTGGAAGCCAGAGATCCTGTCCCTCAGAAACAACACTGCATGAATGTGTCTGTGCTAGATTCTTACATGTAATGATTTATAAGAATTCCATTCTTGAAATACTTACTCTTCACTTGCTTTGTTATGGGTTTTAGTGGTTCCAACCAGACCTGAAATAAGGCAAAGAAGAGCTGGGTAAATAAAAGGCACAAGAGAGGGGAATAAAAGCAGCAGCAGCAGCATGGTAGAGTGCAGCATGAAGATGCTGGCCAGCTTGGCTGTTGTGACAAGTGTCCTGCTGGCCGTGGACAGACCATGAGCTGTTGATATCACTGGGGCTTGTGGCTCCCCTCCTGACTCCCATTTTCAGGGTTTTCCTGCCATCATGGCAAAACTTTCTATTTCATTTTCCATTTGGAATTCCAGGGAGGTGCTGACAATCCCCAGCCATGCAGGCGCTGGCGGCTGCACTCACCTGGTTCCCAGCCTGGCTGTGAAACTCCAGCCCAAAGTACTCCTTCTCCACGAGGTTCAGGTGGCTGCAGGTGAGGTTGAAGAGCCCTTTCCCACAGGATTTTTGCTAGCAAACAAGCACAGCACAGAAGCAGCAGGTTAGGCAATGCTGGCAGCAGCAGTGATGGGATTTCAGAGAGCTGGGGAGAAGTTTCAGCTCCCTTCCTGCACCCCTTTCCTGACCATGCAGCAGCAGAATCTTACTCAATAAATGCTCTTGGCTTCAGCATGTACAACAGGACAACTGCATGCTGTGCTCCCTGCTTTTGGAAATCAGATTCCTTCCCATCACTTCTCTCCTTTATTAAGGAACTTAAACCAGAAAGGAGAGCAAGAGAAAACAAACCATGTTTTGACTCACTGTTCACAACTATCACAGTCTGGGCAGTTCTGTCCCTGGCAAAGCAGTGAGTGATCCCAGGGCAGGCACCTGGCTGAGCCAGGGCCAGCCATGGCCAACGTGCTTCATCCAGAGCCAACGGAAGCAGCCTCAAACCTGTGCAGGGAGCCTGGGTGTCCCAACAGCTGGGGCTGAGCTGCCATTATGGTTCATGGTAATTAACAGCAACAGGGCCAGAGATCCTGTGCCATGGGCTCTGAGTCATCCCTGGGCTTTGGCAATAGGAATTAAGTGGTGCTGCATGCTGATAAGGGAGGCCAGGCTGTAGTTATTCCCAGTAAACAGAAACACTTGGAGGGTGTTTTGTTGACTTGTTGCCATGCTGTAGGACCTGGCTGGAGAACAACCCAGGAGGCCCCTGACCCTGCAAATTGCTCCAGAAAGCACCAAAAATTAAAATGGCAGCAACCCACCCCAACAAAACCCTGACAGGCCTTCATCAGCTTGTGAAAAGCAGAGCAAAAAGAAGCAATGGTTATTGCAAAAGCAGGCTGGAGCAGAGGCCAGGTTAGACAGCTGCTAAATGATCACATGTGGGGTGATGGAGGGGAAGACAGGCTGCAGCTCCCTGTGGCAGTGGCTGTCCCCAGCAGGGATGGGAGGGACCTGGCTGCTGCTGGTGATGCACACTAATAACCACCTTTCAGGGCTTCTCCTGGGATGAAATTGCTGGCTGTGTGCTGAAAGGCTGCAGAAAAGTGATAGCATAATAACAGCATTCGCTCTGCAGCGCTCCCAGCTCTCCTCAAAATTACTGGATCACAAGGGTAATTAAAAAAATTATAAATGTTTTTTTTCCAAGCTAGAATTTTCTAGCATGAAAGGCCTTGGCCTTTGTCAGGCAGCCAGGAAAGACAAGCATTTCTGACTGGGTTATTACCTACCATATGTCTGCTGGGAGCAACCCACTGTGCTCCAAGGGCAGCAGTGCCCAGGGACAGGAGCAGCCCCAAACCCAGGAAAACCTGCTGGGAGACACAGCCCTGCTGCTGCCGCAGGGGCTCCTTAGGAGCACAGCCTTTCTCTTGCAGGTGTCCTGTCCTGGGTTTTGGGGTGCTGAGGCCAGTGCTTCCACAGCCCTGGGGTTCAGAGGTGCTCAGAGCATCAGCCCTGCCCTGCACCGAGTGAGGGGAGCGGGGTCTGTGCTGGGAGGCACAGTGCAAGGTACAACCATGGCATGTGGGGCTGCCTGTGCCATGTCCCGGCCCACAGGTGCCTCTGGGCATGAGGCAGGGCCAGGTGAGCACCCACAGGCAGAAACCCCAGAGCAGGAGGTGAAGAGGGGAGGCTGCACTTGCCCCTCGCTCCTCAGTGAAAGCAGCTGGGACTGTGAGCAGAGTCAGAAAGCCAGAGGCACTTCCAGGGGCAGACAGCAGCACGTGCAGCACACGGGGGACACACACCCCCCCATGTCCCCAGGGGGACTCTGGCAGCACCTGCAGCCCAAAGGAAAAGCCCATTTCTGCAGCATTCCCATAGGACAGGCTATTCTAGCTACAGACAGGTCCATGGGTTAGGGGTGAGCAAATCCCTTGTGGGATTTGGTGTGATTCTTTCCCACCACCTTGGGAGATGCCTGCCCTGTCAGCAGTGTCCTGCACCTACAGCCACCAGCCTCCCTGTGCCACCAGGCCACACACCTCCTGCAAGGAATTTCCAGCTTTACAGGGAACACATGACCACAGGAGACCCTGTCCCTCACCCAGCCTCAGCAGCGAGTTTCTCTGGGCTTGTTTGGTTTGCCCACAGCATCCCAGGCCCAGCCATGGGGTGTTCAGCAGGGAGGGCACAGTGGAGACATTCAGAGATGTACCAAGCCCCTCTCTGCCCTGCCCTGAGGGCTCAGACCTGTTACCCCAGGAACCAGAGCTCAGCTGAAGGAAACCCTGGGAACTCAGTGGTCCCAACTGATGCAGATGGAGGCAGAGGCCTCCCTGGGACAGCATCCAGCACCAGCAGAGGAACTTGTTCTCATGCAAGCAGGAAAGGAGACCCTGCTGCACATGCCAGCAGCTGTGACACCCATGTGAGGCAGGTAGAGATGTTTACACTGAGTGTGAGGTGCAGGGGCACTCAGCCCTCTGTGTTTTCTCTCTTTTGTCCTTTCCCTCCCATTATACCAAAGTACTCCTCATTCAAAAGAGCTTTCCAAAGTCAGGAGGGGTTTAGGAAGAGTTGCTTAAAATATCTGCTCAAAACTTAGCCCAAAGCACTCCTTTTATACTGGAGAAGTCACTAATTCAGCCACTCATTTATTGTACCCACACAGAGCAGCAAATGCATGAAATGCCTAAAAGGGGTTTCCAATACCATTCCATGCTAAAAAAGGAAATGACCAGGAGTTCCTCTAATGGAAGCTATTTGCTGCAATAACATGTCGTGCAGAGCTATAGTGCTGCCTTTTGAGCAAATAAGAAAACAGAGATAGAAAAAAATGCAGCAACATTGTAGCAGAACCATCTTTTGAATTGTGTCTCACCATGACTGATTTAATCAATGGGGGGAGGAGGGAAAGGCATTTTAAAATGACCAGTCTCATTTTTAAGCTGACTCCTGGACTAGGATAGATTAATTAAACTAAATCAAACAACTTCTATACTGTGTCAAGGCATGGAATTGCTTTATAATCCTCTTTTGTGCAAAATACTGTCACAAAGAAATGGAGCTGTGCATCTGAGAGAGAATTCGTAGACTGTGCTATAAACCACGGAAAGAACAGCAGAAGAAAAGCAACAGAACTTGAAAAAAACCCACTTTATATTAAACACTCTGCTCCCACAGGAGATGCAGGTAAGTACCAGAACAAATGCACTTGAATTAGCTAATTCAATTAGCTACTGTGATTATTAAACACTAACCAACAGTAAATGTGCAATCACACTTGTAAAAAGATGCTTCTAACACACAGACAAGACATAACTGCTTTCAATTATCTATACACATATGCATAAACTTAACACCATAGATATTAATATTTTAAACCTAGTTCAGAGCTAGCATTTTTTAAAATGTGACATTAATCACAATGTGTTGTGGGACACTGCCATGCAGAAAATAAGAGTGAGTTTTTTTCCTCAGCTATTCTCAAAACCACAGTTTTCTTTTTCAGCTGAATGCCCAGGAGAAGATGTGTGCAGATGTTTCTCAACAGGGATAACTTGGATAAATATGCTATTTTTATTCTGTTCCCAGACTTTTCTTCCTTGCTGAATGTTTACACTGGCAGCAAGACAAATGAGACAACTCAACACTTGTCAAGACCATCACTTAATATTAACTGATTTACTAAAGATCACATCAGGTAAGTAAAAGCCATTCCTCCTTCTTCATAAATAATGCCAATAACAGGGGAGCACAGGAGTATATTGATACCAAAAACCACTTACCAATTAGTTCTAGAAAGCTTCATTTTGAATTTGAGATTGGTTTTCTTGTTTGTTTGCTGGGTTTTTTTAAAGCTGAAAACCAGAAGCTATCAGAAACCATTCAATCCTTCAGAACAGCAATGATTTAATAATTAACACCAAAAAAAAATCAGAAAGAATAGGATACCCACTTACATCAACTACAAAGATCTTCTGGGAATCATCCAGGAACTGGACTTTGAGGTGCAGCATCCTCGGGCAGGCAGCTGGGTGTGCAGCAGGCACGCAGTGCTAGCAGTGTGAGCTGGGAGCTGGGAAGGGAGCCCTGACTCCTCTTGCACACATAATTCCCTCTCAGCTGGATGGAGAAGGCTGCACTCACAGATGTGGAGCAGAGGCTGGAGCATATGAGCTGATTGACTAAAAACTAATTAAAAAAAGAAACCAACAAACCAATACCTCCCTTGGTTCAAATGTCACCTCTGCAATAAAAGATGTTTTCTGCCTGTGAATTATGGGTGTATAAACAGGGGGGGAATTGGCAGTAATGGGGCTGAGATAAATGCTCAGCTCTTGGGGCTGGTGGTGAGCAATGAGAGGGCAAAGCAAGCCCATGCGGGGTGCCATGGGTCAGGGCAGAAGAGCTGAGCATCCCCCCTGCCAAAGTCACCCAGCAGTGTCACCCTTGCCCTGCTCTGGTCAAGGTGCACTGGCAGAGCAGCTGGCTGGCAGCTGTGCTGGCTCCATGGGCTGGGCAGATCGTGTCCTGTCCACTGGGTGATGTGTGGATGGGCTGAGGTACTTCACCAGAGACTGGAAAATGTTTCCAGCTGGACTCAAAACCAGTTGTGAGTCCCTCCTGGAGAGGCAGAGGAGAACCTGCTCCTAATTCCCAGCTCACATCCTGGTTGAACAGCTTAGTGAAGTCTCACAAGCCTTTGAGACAGCCTTGTTCCCAGTTCAAACCTGATCAGCCCATGTCCCCAGTTATCAGCTGCTCCTGGGAGTGCCAGAGCCCAGCTCAGCCCAGGCTGCTCCGTGCTGGGTGCTGGGGATGCCTGTGCTGCTCCTCTCCCCCAGGTGGGCAGGGCCATGAGGAACTCTCTGACCCCTCTGGCTCCTCTCATCCATCAGAGACAACCCCACTGAGCTTTTGGGGGAATGCACCTTTGGGCAGGAGCCCTCCCTTTCAGAAATAAATGCACTGAGCAGTGCCAAAGGCAGGCACTGGGCTGGCATAGGGATCATTATTGTTGCTGGAAAAGGTCACAACCACACACGATTCTGTGGCACCCAGAGTGATAGAAACATGGCTCAGCAAACAAAAAAACATATTCAGTGCTGCAGAGATTTTGCTTGGTGCTCCCTTACTGAAACTCACACTGTAAGTCACTCCAGACCATTTGCTATGGCCTCTCTTACACTTCCCAAACATTCCTGAGGATATCAAGTCAGAGGCCATCAGGGCAGCATAATACCTTGTCATCTCTGGTGCAGAGAGAAAGACCATAGAGATTTTTATCCACAGAAAAATGTGTAAATCTTCTGCTAACCAAGACAAAAAGGAGCCCAAAAATCAAAGCCAACCTGCTTTTCCCCATGAAGCTGCTCCACAGATCAGCTGAGCCCATTGTGCTTCAGCAGGGGATGGCTGTGCCCCTGTGCCAGCCCCACGTGAAGGACAAACCCAGCTCTGCTCGTGGCCCTGGGCTCTGAGCTCTTTGTGTCACAGGAGAAGGGCAGCACCACGTACAAACCAGCCAGGGGGGCTCAGTGCACCCTCCCTCTGAGGCTTAAAATGTTTGTGCTGCCAAATATTGACAGCACAAGGAGAGGAGCAGCTCTCCTGTCACAGCTCTGCACTGGGAGCACAGTGGGCTGGCAGGAGGGGTGTATGGGGTGCAATAGAGGAGCCCCAAAGCCCAGAAGAAGCCAAGATTCCCTGCTACAGGCTTTCCTGGCATGCCAGGGCAGTGACCCCGGACTCCACAGATGCTGTTGGAAGCTGGGCACCGGCCAGTCAGGCTGTGGGCAGAAGAAAAGGGTTTATTTCACTACCTTGCTATGAAGGAATAAGGCTGTGTTGGGTCAGACAGGACCTCCGGCCACCCTATAAATCCATCCATGGACAGAGCATGGAGCCAGCAAACAGGATCAAACTACATGAACAAGAGCTTTTTGGGATGGGATATGAAAGGACAGCAAGAAGAGATGTGAGACAAGCAAGGATTGCTTGGGGCTTGGAGATTGTTGATGTCTGAGCAGATGAGAAACCTGTTTTATCCTCACCTGTCTCCTTCTTCTGGAGGTGACACATTCTGGAGGTGACTTGGGGGCCAGCTGGAGCAGCACACAAGGGGAGCACCAGGAGGAATTCTGGCTCCTGGCCTGAGCCAATGCCACAGTCCAGCCTGGTATGTATGTCCTCCTTATCTGCAGGGGCAGGGAAAATGTGAAAATGGTGCAGGAAAGCACAGAACCCATGAGGGGCAAGCACAGCCACGGTGGCAGGTGGGGAGGGGACCCCAAGCAGCACCAGAGCACAGAGGGCCCTGAGCAGCAGCATGGTGCAGTGAGTTCTGCTTCAGGGCTCCTTGCTCAACCAGCTCAGCCCTTGATTTTAAATACTCTGGAGCCTGCTAGCACCATCCTCTGTTGCACCAGCTCTCCCAGGAAGGATTTTCTTCCACCGAGTGCATCTGACCCCATATTAGTCTGCATGCATTGGCTCAGGGTCCTCTTCAGCCTCTCAAATACCCTGCAGCTTGCTGGGATGCACTGAGCAGAGCAAGAACCAAGAAGTTTCCTTCCTCCCAAACCCTGCTGCTGCTTTTCCCAAGGAGAAATGTTTGGGTGTTTCTCCTTTGTTCCCTGTTGGTGCTGGAGCGAGGGCAGAGAGCTGAGCACTGAGCTACACCCTGCAGAGCCTCCTGAAGGGTGAGCATGGTCACTGGGCACTGAGCCAGCCAGGGTAGAGCTGCTGTCCTGGTCTGGGGCTGGGGATGGGCAAGGAAATGCCCCAAACCCCCCCACTGCCTCCTGAGAGAGCAGCAGGCTGTGAGAGAACAAACTCTGGCAGAGAAGGGACATGACATGCTGCCCCTGCATCACCGTGCATTGCTGTCCCTTAGACTTTGTCATGTTTATCTTCAAATATGGTTTAGAGGAAGGAAATTGAGATGTACAGATAAAGTCATTGAATAGAGACATGCCAGGAGATGTCAAACAGCACAGTCCAAGAGGCAAGAACCCACACCCAGCTTGTTGCTGAGCAGACAGAAATGCACACTTGAAATGCCAGGCAGGACTCACACAGGTGGACTTTGGTCAGCTGTGATCTTTCATACACTCACATTTCACCTCCCCTTCCTCAGCTGGAGCTGCAAGGAGAACATCCACATTCTCCCCTCACCCAGGCAGGACTCCCCCAGCTGCAGGGCCAGGGAGCAGCCCAGCCCTTGGCTCTGGCACAGCCAAAATCCCTCTGAACAGCTCCAGGCCCACAACAGGCAATCCCAGCTGGGTAATGAACCCAAGGCATGGCACCAGCACTGTCAACAGGGACAATTCTATCCAGAATGGGGTACCCACCTCATTCCTGCTGCCCTTCCAGGAGCAATGGCTTCATTCTCAGCTGGGCTCCCAGCTTACACACAGTTGCTTTAAACTTTTTATAAAATATACCTCCTAAAAAGTATTTTTAAAAAAACCACAAGGCCTGAAAAAATTGAGTTTGTTTAGCTTAAAAAGAGAAGAGAAGAAAGGAACAACAATCACCTGATTGATGCAGATCCACTCCAGAATGGATCAGCTGTGTTCCCAAGATAAAGAGAAAATTAAGAGTTTGCTAGAAACTGCAGGGAAGATCTGAGTTAGGTCCTAGGAAAGACCCCTAAATTGTGAGGCAGAAAAAACACTGGAGCAGGCTGGAAAAACCAGAGTTGATTTAGACACACCTGTAGGGAACAGTCCAGGTACATGGTTCTTCCTTTAAACCTATGACAGTGATCACTGTTTTACATTTTCTCCACATTGTATCTTAAACATATCTCAGCAGTTAGACCTGACTTGCCATGTCCTGCCCTTCTAAAAACTTCTGCCTCAAAACTGTTGTTTGTTAAATTCAATAAATATAATGATACATTTACATTTTCATCAAATTTTGCTTACCAACCATCAGCTGGTAATAATCTGACATCAAGTGTGCTAAAACTCATTACTCATGAGTAATCGCTGGGAAAATGGAAATAATTGCATTTTTTATTTTGTGTTTAGGTGGGGTTCACCCATAACCTCCCAACTGCAGGATAAGACTTCTCTGAGCAGCATTTTGATATCAGAAGGTGACATTATGCAGCAGCATTTTGCACCAGTCTCACTCAGGGCAAAATTAGTGCATAATCTCACGCTCAAGGAATCATAGAGTTAAAGCAAATCTTATTCTTATGATTATATTTTTATTTCAGCTTCAGCAGCTAAGGTAAGTGGCTCTTTTCACCCACCTGCAATAACAGTGTAGGAAATCCCAAATTATGCAATAAAAACTCCAAGCACAACTGCAACTCCAGACACCTGAGACAAATTAACCCCAGGTGCAAAACATTCTTTGGAGTCCCGAAGCCCTGAAACCTGAATTTATTTCCATTTCTGTTCTGTTTTCAGGCTGTGTTTGGCCGCCAGGGCCGGAGCACCGCCCTGCTCTGAGCTGGACCATCCAAGAGGAACCACTCGCTGCCTCCACGCTCCCTCTCGTGGTGTTGGTGGTGCCCCACAACAGACACAGAGAGAACTCGGTGTGCAGGGATGAGCAGGTCACTCCTGCAATCACACTTTCCAGCGTGCACCCATGGCCATTGCTGACCTTTCCTCCTTTTTCAGATTTTTATGTTATGTAAAAACTATTACCAGGACTGCAGAAGACAGCTTGCTGTAAGCAAATACAAATGACAGCACAAGCTGTGCAGGAAACTAAATACTGCCCTGACTCTGGTGATACCCAGAGCACTTTATCTCATTTTTGATATGCCAGTTGCACTGTGTTGTTGGCACAGCTATATAAAAAGCACTCTGTGATGTTTAATTCAAACAGGTCACTTCAAAGACATGAGAAAGCAATTTATGCAGCAAGAGAAAGCCTCTTAAATGTATTGACTCAAAGGGGCACTGATGCCTCCAAGGACCTGGGCATAGCAGAGCATTCAGTGATTTCCAGCAGGGGAGAGGCTCCTCCCCACACCTGTGAGCAGTGCACAAGGTGCCAACCATATAAAGGTACCAACCATTAAAGGTACCAACCATGACTAGCTGTCTCTAAAGGTACCACTGGGCTGGTACCTTTACTTTTGCTGTCCTTTATTTTTTCACACGTTGCTGGGCCACTTGCTGAGCATCAGGAAGGATCCTACAGCCAATGGCTTCATGTGAGGAAGCTGCCAAATGGAGTCTGCAGTGCCAGGTGAATCCTAGTGGGAAGGATAGAGTTCTAAGGAATTATACTGCTTATTTTCATGGCAGATGTGGTTTCCTTCTTGGCTCAAGACAAATGACTCTGGTTGAGTAAGCCTTGATTACACCTAGACAATGTACATGTTCTACAGGTACCTCCTGGCCAATGGATCAGACCTATTCCACCATATGGATCTTCATCCTGAATTTTATTAACACCTCCCTCCCTGGTAATTCCTCTACCCCCACTCCTTTTTTTCCTTTTATTCTTTCCCAAAACACCCTTATCACACTTCAGTCCTACCAGGGCACACCAGATTCCAGCAATACAGCTCACAGCAGAGGGGAAGGGTGTCAAAGCCACTCTTCGCAGCAGGCAGAGGAGGAGAACAGAGCAGCATCCACCTGAAGCTGGGAGCTTGTTACTTTTGTAGTGATCAAAGGTGATCTCCACTCCATGGCTTCTCTTCCAGGGCCTTCTGGCAGGTGGTGGCAGCTATAAGACAGACACATTTCCAAAACCAGGAAACTTTCCTACATTGTGACTGTCCCAGGGTCTCAAGGGTACATTCACAAAACCTTTCCAGATTATTAAAGTGGGCCCCAAGAGGGAGCCCTTTGGATGATCCTGTGCTGACAACTACTTCAGAGACAGCTGAAAGGAAAGGAATGCAGCTGGATACCCAAGCACTTCTAACCACAGCCTGATAATGGGCAGGCCCTGCAGCTAAAATCTTTCTTCTAACCTATTAAAACATCTGCATTACTGAGATTAGACCCAGAGCATTTGGCAAGGCTGTGCTAATTCCTGGAACAACAAATGGAAAATAATGACAAGATCAGTAATGTGACTGTGGTCCCTCCAAGGGACTTCAGAGCCCACACGTGACAGCCCAACACACAGAGGCAGGAGCTGCACTCACCTCACACACCCCTTCCTCCAGGAGAGAGGATATATATTCCAATATCATCTTAGAAAATCCCTCACCACCCCACAGAGCTGCAACTTACATTGCTCTGTGAGCATCTTTCTCTCTTTTCCAACGTAGATCAGCTTTCTGAAAATTCAGTTAAATTCTTGTTTTCCCACAGAAGTCAAGCTGTTAGAGTTTACAAAACCATTATTAATTTGAAGAAAAGGGTTATAAGATCTGTCCCAGCAGTAGGATGAACCCCAAGCTGACAACTGCTCATCTTATCTTGCCAGTTCCCAGAAAGACAAATAGCCTTTCAGGAATGTCACACACAGCAAGTGTATTTTCTCTTTTCTGGGCTGACCAAATAATTTAAGCATCATGTCAAGGTAGATCTTCTAAGGACATAAAACTGTATGAATTAGTCAGCCTAGTGGCAGGAAAAAAACAATTTCTGGAAAAGACAGAAATTTCCCAGAAAGCTGATTGTTTGCTTTACTGAGTTACACTTACAAACCAATTAAAGCTTTCAGTAGAAGCATAAGCCTTAAGACATAACAAGTTACATTGTAATCTCACAAATGTATGAAATACTAATCCTCTTCATAAATCTGAGAATTTTTCAACTTTGTTATTTAAATTCTAGTCCACTTATTTATTTACATGCAAGAAGTCCAATTTCAAAATCATTCGACAATGCTGGTGCATCTGATTCCAAGCAAGTCCAAGCACCTCCACATCTCTGACACACCCTTGCCCATATGCCCCCAGGAGGGAAGTGCCACAGTTTTTCTTGATGATTTTTCTTCATGATTTTTCTTCCCAGGAAAGAACAATTGAGGCCACCCCACAACTGGCAGTGTCGCTGAGTCTCAAATCCCACGCAAGCCTGATCACTGGAAATGTGCTCAGGAGGAAGTCAGGCCCTGCTAAGAGAGCTCACAGCACACTCAGACTGAACCAGCAGAACACCAAGGAGCACAGACATGCCTCATACCAAACAAGCACTAAAACCTCCCTGTGAGTGAATATTTCACAGGTTCCTACAACATGAGAGACTCTTTCCCATCAAATATTGCAGTTACTGCTCCAGAGCCTTGGGAGGGACTTGAAGAAAACTGTTTTGAAGGAGAGCACCAGTGGCAAGGAAGATGATTCCATACTAAATGCATTGTTTGCACAGAGAACAAGTTTCATCCCCCACAATCCTGTAATCAGCAGGGTCACTGCCAGCCCAGCTCAGCGCTGCCCTCAGCAGCACCAGTACACTGCTGCCAGCAGGACATCACCCCTGCACCGAGCTCAGAGCCCTCCTTCTCTGCCCCTTGCAGCTGCATGGAGCAGGCAGAGATAAAAGTGGCTATGTAAAACACCCCAAACCCACAGTATTTCACTTTCAGAGAGCAGAACATCGGGCCACGTCATCTCCTGACAGAGCGCCCGCAGCGCCGGGAGCCGCTCGCGTTTCCTCAGAGAGCTGTGAGTCACCAGCCCCAGCACGGCCTGGGCTGCTGCCTCCCAGCACAGATAACTCACAGGTCACTGTGTACTGCTCTGGAACCCAGATCTCATTTTAATTAAGGCTAGACACTTGCACCTAGTTCCACACTGTAATTACAGCCCAGCCTCCCAGGGCAGATGCCAGCGTGCAGCTCCACACGAGCTCACCCTCCGCCCTGGCAGGGTCTCTGTGCCAGTGTGGGGTTCCTGTGGCTGTGGGGTTCCTGTGGCTGTGGGGTGCACCCCTGCACACCCAGCCAGGCAGCAGGGCCCAGCTCTGCCCTGGGCAGACACAGTTACGTGTCACACGTGCTGGCTGGGGGAGCAGGGTGGGGACAGGCTGGTGCTGCAGTTGGCTCCTGCTCTCTGATGACATCCCTGTCCTCTGGCTGCACAGGACACTGCAGGCACCTGTAGAGCAAGACCTGGTAGACCAAAGAAAAAGTTGCTATGAAACACTACCTAAACAGCCCCAAAACCAGACAGAGCAGCATGACATTGCCACACCTCCTTAACAAAGGATGCTACACAAGCCTGTGCAGCAGCAACCAAGTTCATTCTCAGCACCAAAGACTTTTGAAAGATAATAGCTTAAATAACAATCTTATGTCCTTCCTTAAAATCCCCAACCCAGCCTGTATGACACTGTCACCTGGAAACAAACCAGTGGTGTAAATCACAGGGGCTTAACTCACATCACTTCCCAACCCAGAAGTGGAAATAGGCAGCAGCATCCTTAGTCACACTGAGTGCCATAAGGAATTGGGAGTATTCTTGCTGCATTCTAAATTCTTTTAAACCACATGAGAAGTCAGACTTACACAGCAATGAACCCAAGAGTAACACCTCAAAGCAGACAGATCCTGAAGTGTCAGCTCCCACCCTCAGTGACACTAATGAGAACAGGGCATGCTTCACCCTCACATCTCAGCTAGCTTAGGGAAGCAGACATCTCACCCAAAATCACTTAGAAGCACACCCTGCTCTTCTTTATCATTTTCCTCTCAAGATGGAAACTACTTCTCTATTGCAGCAGAGGAAGTGTGAGCAGGAAGAACAGCACAGAAATCTACCTACAAGATAAGGCTAATGCTGCTTCAGCTGGAGGAGGGGTGGTGAGCAGGCTACGTGGTTTTGCCTGCTGACACACTGCTGAGGACTGAAGGTACCAAGGTATCAACTTTTTCTCAACTTGAAATCACATTTTCCATTAATGCACAGCTTTAGTTACAAATGCAGTACCAAAGGTCAGTGCCAAGACTGTATGTCCTGAGGAAGATGCACTTTTTGTTACAGGGCCCAGATGACAATCATTGACTTGGCAAATTCAGGGCTTTTACTGAGCATTTAAGATAATTGTTATCAAATAGCTTTGGGCACTTTGGTTTTCTGGAAAAATCTTGTGCCTGTCCTGTGGCAGAGCTCCAGGAGCACTCACTCTGCCAGGGTGGTGGGAAGATGTCAGCTCTGGCTGGAGGGCAGCTACAGACACTGCAAGGTGATGTCAGGACTTGTGGCCACCTTCACACACATAAAGCCTGCATGGAAACAAGAATGTTACAGACTCACACAAGACAAACACAGATTTCTTTTGACCAAAGCTCCACCACGCTGGCCTGTGAGGGAGCTGCTCTGAACTGGCCCCCAGCTCAGGGAGTGCCTGCCTTGCACAGGAAGATGATGCACAGCCCTTGCTCTCCTTCCCTCCCCTCTGAGCTTTACACCCAGCTGGGGCACAGCTGTACACCCTGCTCCCCCACACCAGGACTCACTCAAGACAATTCAGATGTGGTTACTGCATTTAGAATAAAACCAGGACCTCAAAAACAACCCACAAAATAAAAAGCAGCAGCAGCTTGTCAGTTCAACCCACCCCAAAAGAAACTGAACACAGACTACTCACCCCAGTTTGGTAATACAGGTATCTATTTTATTAAAAAAGTTACAAACAGGTGGACTGTAGGGTTGTCTTACAAAATGACAAGAATGAATTCTACTGGAAAAAACTTTTTACAAAGCATTATAGGTAATTGTTCCATTTTTGCACTTGTTATTCCAGATTTCACCTATCACTGATAAAGATACAGTACATTAGATACAAGATGTTAGGTTACATTTTTATTTGTAGAGCCCTACTGCAGTGATTTGAACAACTCCTAAACAGATGCCATAGTAAAGACAATACATATTGCATTTATTATTAGCCTCTTACTCTAATAAGCAACTTCACATGCAAACTATTGAGGAAGCCTAAATAAACTTTTGGTCCCTTTTTCCCCCCAAAGTGTGCTGAAGAAACCATCTCTCATTTTCCCAGTCCTGTCACTCTAAGCTAGTTCAAGTTTAAGGTTTTTTTTCATTTGTTTGTCTTTTTGTGGTTTTTTTTTTCTTTTTTTCTTTTTTTGCTGAGGTCAATGAAAATGAACACTGCTTTGAAAACTACCCATAGGAATGAACCACTGATCAATATCAACCAACTTTTTCCTTCTTAGACAAAGGAAAACTAGGATCTTTATGAATTACTTCCATATCCTATTACTTCCTTACAACCTACCAAAATGATCAACAACCATCACTTAAAAAAAAAGTCTAGCTTGAATACAAGGTTTGGTTTAATTCTGATATTAAAGTGCAAACCTAAGTATTAGCCTCAGCCTGTTTATAAAGTTTGTACAAACAGGGAAAAAAAAAAATTTCAAGTAACCCCACAGAAAAAGAATTGGGTGTTTCAATAACCAGGCAGAAATCCTGTCCTCTTCTTTCCAGGATTCAAATTCAACACTGAATGTAGACACAATCTTTATTTCTGCTAATATTGTCAAGTCAGCCTGCATTATTACCAATAAAACACATTAATATTGAGATACTGTACCGGTGATCTTTTATTGTTTTAAATGCCATCATCCACAATACAATTTGTGAGTTTTCAACTGCTTAACCTCATATATCCATCACTGCTTTTACTGGAGCTTTTCTCATAGATATTTAACTATTACAGGGAAAGAATGTACATTTCTAGAAGCATGTTCAAATGACTAAAGCTGGGCTCCTAAAAACCTAGAACTTTGGTGCAGTAGGTGAGCTGCAGTTATTAAATTTCTGCAAAAAAAATTACACATTTTAAACCACTGCTAGAAAAAGCTCTCATGTATGCAACACGTTAATAGAGGTGAACAAAAAGATTTTGTCTGTTCTTTGTACATTTTCATTCTGCTCTTTATACCTGTGTTATTGTTAAAATTTTCAAGTATTCAGAGAAAATGTTGATCAGGTAAACAATAAGGAAGGCAATGGCTGTTTAAAGCACGCTTGCAGTTAGTATCACTGAAACCTGGTGCTTTTCCCCTTGTTACACCAACTTGTCTCTAATATTAAACTTGTTTATTGGGGAAAAAAAACCAAACTAAAAAGCAATTTGTGACAGTGCAAGAAAAATTTTAACAAATATTGCTTTAAAATATTATTCAGAAAGACAAATATTAGAAACTATAAAATGTAAAGTGATCTTATTTGCATTAGATTTACATATGCAGAGGTCTACTAGATGTCTCTTACTGTGCCAGGCAAAGCTGAGCTGACAGAGGAGGCATAGAGCCCATTTTGAAGGATACATTATCCCTTTTCAAAGGCATAGAGAAGCAATTTGTAAACAAACAAGTTTAGAAACTCAGTAGAAGGAAAAGTGTGCTGCTGTTTTTCAATGCTACAATTGTCATTTTCATTTAAGAAACCCGAGATTGCCAGAAACATCAGCTGGAGACTTTCTATGCCATTCCAAGTAATCCCTACTGTCCAACCAGACCAGTTCCAAACACATTGTCACAGCTGCATTTGCCAAGAAAAGGGATACTACATCCATACAGGGTGCCTTCAGTATCTTTCCATGACACTGTCACACGTAAACAAACAGTTTCAAAGAATGACCAACTACATTGTAGGAGAAAACCTTGCAAATAGAAATAAGCACTGATGCGAGGTAATATACAGAAGTAACCATTTGTTTAAGGCTCAACTTATTCTCCATTAAAACTCTCTTCTTTTAAAAGGCATTGAGTAGGTAATACTGAGTTTAAGTATTTAATAAATACAAATTCAGAATTGATTAAAGAAATCAATTAAAATATTAAAAATGAACTCTTGCATATTAGCCATTATATGAACTTAGAAAGCTATAAAAGGACTGATAGATAAAGAACAGATTTTAAAACTTATGGTAAACATGCTAAGCATTCTGATTAAGGTGTGTGGATCCTGGAGGCCACCAACCTTATGCACTTAGATGTATGGCAATGTGCTGTAATAGAGACAGGTTTACCAAGGCTCAGCTCTGCAACCTGGGCTGAAAGTTCTCCAAAGCAGCATCTGTGCAAGTTTCCTCTGAGTTTTATCTGCAATTTAAACAAACAAACAAAAAAAACCTAATGAAAGCCAGATTCAATACATATCCAAAGTGAACAGGGCTCCTCCCCAGCCTGGAATGGCCAGTTTTCCATCCTGAGCTCCAAAGCACTGTTTTCCACAGCAGCATTCCCAAATGCTCCACTAACTCTGGTAATACAAGAGGCAAGCAGGTAACAACCCATTGCTATTCACTCTCTAACAGCTGCTGCTCTGGGATAGGAAATTGCATCTAAAGATCTGAAAAAGCCAGGAAATTTAAGTTCTCTTGTACAGATGGACCAATGCAGGACCCAGTGTATGTGTAATACCCAGTAACACACAGCAAGGGCCTTAGCACAAGTTCTGGGAACAGGCAGATGAGCCAGCTAAGTCAGTTTTGACACCTGTGCTCTCAGCAATCAGACCCTCTAAATGACTCCAAAAAAAGCCCCTTAGCATTCAGACAGCCTCAGCAGGGACAGAGCTGCACCCCACCATCCTCAATCAAGCACACCAACATGTTATCAATGTGATCAAACCATCTCTGCATTTTAGATAACTTGTTTGTAACTCCCAGGATTTATCTGCAGAGATATCCTAAAGGCTCAGGTGAAGCTCAAAGTCTGTAGAAACCTGTCACATGCATGTGCAAGTACTTCACTCTAGCTTGATCCATGGCTTTTCAGGGATTTTGAGGAGCCTTCTCAATTCTTCAATTTCTCCAAATGAGTCAGGACCTTGTGTTTCCTACTGCACCATTTCTTTCCAGCTGTTGGTTTGCTCTCAGCTAACAGCCTGTCACCTCAGAGTGCTCTGACATGGCCAGGGCTCCCCTTCTTGCCTAACAACTGGTCAGCACTCAGGAGCAGCACTGCTGCCCTGACAGGAGCCAACAGCCAGGTTTTTCTTGCTGGTTTGTAGTTTTCCAACTAACAGCAATTCTCTCTCAATCTGGGAGATCACTCCCACCCCACACACTGTTGCTGGTGCACAAGTTTCAGACAGAGAGAGTCCCTGCAGTGTCAGAAGCAGCAAACCAACCTTTACTTTCTAATGGGGATGGGTTAGACCTGCCTAATAGATGTTATATGTTTGCTTAGAGCACAGAAGAGGCAAATCATTTACAGTGTAGCTCCTCATTCTACCAGAGTTAGATCCACCCCAAAAACTTCATCTAAACCCAGCAAAGAATTGCTGGGAATAGTAAGAACAGAAAAATGAATGAATGGTGTTTTCCTCCACATGCCCTTCAGCATCCCTCCATTTGCAGGTTAGGGACATCCCAGTTCAGATTTGTCACCTTTCCATTTGTGTTTAATTACTAAAATTAACACTACAGGATACCTCATCTGGCTTCATTTGCCTGTGATATTTTCTACCACTCTCTGCTCTATTCTGTGAGCAGGCAGGAGAGAAGGGAAGTTAGACAATATAGTATCATAAATGTGTCTGTGCACAGCCACACAGACCAGAACAGAGTACAATTTCAGATTTTATTCCTAGAGTATTCCTCTTCCTTCAGCCTTGCTAATATCAGTTACTCAAACACAGGGGACAGAAACCAGAATCAGTCTTTCATCCCAACTTTAGGGTGTTACCAATCCTATTAGTATCAGAAAGACCTCAGTGCACAAGCACTGTACCAGGTACCATATTTTAAAGAGATTCAAAATACAAAACAGTGTTATACTGAAAACTCAAGGAGCAAGGAACACAAAGCAGGTTCTGGAATTCTCCCATTTCTGAATACATGAGCAAAACCACAGAAGACCACTGCAGAAACACAAAAGAAGAGGTGGGAAACAGGATGTGAGAACAACACACACTTTTAAAAGGAACTAAGGGTTATCCTGACTAGGCAGTTATGTTCCATCCTCCATCTCAGCCAAGGCAGCTGACTGGAACAACAGTTTAGCAAATGCTTCTCAAAAGTGTCATGAAAGAACCTACACATCACAGCTGACAGACAGGCAGAAGTATCAGCACCACAAAGGGCTCAGGGTGAGTGGTACCTGAGAGTTAAAACTGACACTGGAACAGCCTCGGGCAAAGCTGACCTCAGAAAATAAACCCAGCCCCACCCCTGTGGTGCCCTCCTGGCACCAGAACTGCAGGAACACAAACTCTTGTATGTATGTACTGCTCTGTGAGCTGACACACCCAAAACTCCTCCTGGACACAGCCAGGTTGCAGAACTCAGAGATGATGATGATGATGATCCCAGGACACAGCTGTAGTTGAAACCCACAGATTTTCAGACAGGTGGTTCTACCTCAGTTGCAATTTACCTAGGAGGGGTCACTCCTAAAGCAGAGGTCTGACAGGCAGCAATTGTTTCCTGGATCACAGATAAGCAGGATTACAAAGCTGATTAGAGCTATCACCAGACACCATCAGCACCTCTCCTACCAGAGCACATCAGACAGAAATTATCAAGCAGCAAAGGCTTATGATAAAGTTAATGAGATCCTACATCTACTCAAAGAACAAGGACAGAGTGGGAGCCAGGACAGGAAAGTACCCCAAAAGTGTTAGCCTGAAATGAAACATACAGAGCATGAAGCCTGTGAAAATCCAGAATGAGTAATAAAAGTTCCAGACGTGGTGAGAACTGGAGTGAAGAGGAAATGGATCAGGAAGGAAAGACTTGTTTGGCACAGGTGATGAGACTACACCAGGCAGAGACAGCACCCCCCAGAAGCAAGGAAGCAGTTTGCTGCTAAAGGCTTGGGGTGATTGTCCAAGCCAGGCAGAAGGAAGGAGAGGAAATCTCTGTCACAAAAGCTTAGATCCCCTGTCTCAAGACCTCACAAAGACATAAGAATAAAGATGTTTCTTCTGAAGCAAGAACATGTTTAGGAAGCCATCAAATCTAGGTAAAAGTTATCATTCAAAGGAATAACATGTGGCCCTGCCCCTTCTTCCATTTCACCTTTAAGACTAAATGTGCTACTTAGTGCTAAATCCAGAAACAGACAGGTTACAAAGCCTTCCTTAGAAGCAATCAATTCCAGAACTCTAAATTTCAAGGATGAAAGGCCTGAATTTGTTAGAGTTTAAGACAGTAACCTGCACAAGACAAACCATTAGTAACCCAGGGGATTGCCATATCCTTTGGTATGATACTTCTAGTCCACATAATCTTGTTTGTGAAGCTGCCTTAGAAATAGCTGCAACATTGCATTACTATACACAATTCAGGATATTCCCCCTGCAGCACTCAATTTAAAAAAAAGGCAGTAATTTCTTTGTAGAACTCCATGGACTCTGCAGGTGTGATTAATGTACAATGAAAGACTTTATTTGTATTTTCCTCTGCTCCAAAACAAGCTCACTCACCTTTCAACAAGCAAATCTCAAACTTACACCTCTTACACAGTGACAGCAGCCCATCCTAATTTCACAGAACTGGAGATAAAAACATCATGTATTATCTGTAGCATGACAGTGCTAGGCCCATGAGCACCTAAAATTTGATATTTACAAAGCACTTGATAACAATCTCAAAGAGAAGCTTTGAGACTTCACTCTGACCTTGCACTCAAGATTAAAGAGGATACATGGTCCAAAGCTTCCAGTAATAACCTATTTTCCCCTCTTGTCACTTAGACATAAAAAGCTCCTTTGAGTTAAGCAAGTTACTCCCATGGCAGTGGAGTGTGAGCCTCCAGCAGTGCAGCTGTCAGGAGGGGCAGTTCCTTCCCCTGAGTTTCCACATCCTCCCTCATTCCTGCACTTGCTCTCGGAGATCACGAGTTGTTTGTGAAGGTCCAACAGACAACTGCAGGTCTGAGGGCCCAGCTGGCTGCACACAGAGCACACCAAGGGTGCTCTGCAGGCAATGGAACTGAGCCAGAGGTGAAACGAGACCTGCAACAGCTACAGGGGAAACAGGAGTGGGGAGGGTTCAGAACCACCTCATGGGAATGCACACCGGGGAGGGACAGACCCGTGCACAGTGAGGAGGGAAAAGGTGATGAAAAAGACCAAACATGTGAAAAGCCAAAGGCAGCTGTCCTGAAGGGAAAAAAATGAAAATTTAAACCAACACCTGACACAGGGGAAGCCTTACAGAGAGCCCTCTGAACACTGGACTCTCATCACACCTCTTGTGAGTCGCTGGGAAAGGAGTTGTGCATTGGGAAGCCATTTTACAGTGTGTTCTCTGCTCTGGAGATTTGAGATGAAGAGCACTTGGTGCATGCCCTTGACTATTACATGTGGGCTTTGAGCCACTTCTCACCACTCAGGGTGGTTCTCTTGCAAGAGAAACTTATCCCACTGATAAGGCAGAAGGTACTGTCAGTTTCTGTCCTACAGAACTTTATTTCTTTTAAACAAGCTCAAAGTCTTCTCAGCAAAACTACTGGGAAACTTGGTCATAATAATCCCATTGAACTCCAAGGCAACTCCCATTACTGGAAAATAATTCAGATACCAGCTACAAGAACAAACCCACTGCAACATCACAAAGCACTTATGCAGAATAACACAGCATCAAATACAGCACTGACAGGCAAAATAGGTGCAGATGAGATCATTCACTTTGTGTCATTGTAAAATTACTGCAAGCAAATGCAGCATTCCCTGACTAACCCTGCTGAGGTAACACAAGAAGTCCGTTTGACTCAACCATGTGCACAAGTTCCCATCTCTTTTGGAGGAAGGCTGCCTCGCTTCAGACTCCCTGTCCCTTTATCTCTTACTGAAACACCACGTTTAGGCACCTCAGTTAGTTATGGCTGTTCCACCAACCTGCTCTGTATGGCCATGGTTGAGGTTTTTCATAATCTCTCTCACTGGACGATGCAAGTTGTACAACACTGATCTTGTTTTTCAGGCAGGGAGGCATAGTTCATTTGCCTGACGATCTCAGCAAACAGTTCATCCACCATCGTTTTGCTCTTGGCTGACGTCTCCATGAAGGGACAGCCCCACTCCTGAGCCAGGGCTCTGCCTTCTGCAGACGGGACTTCCCTCTCCGACTCCAGATCCACTTTATTCCCCACCAGGATCAGAGGAACTTTCTCGTATCTCTTCACCCGGACAATCTGGTCCCTCATGGGCTTGATGTCCTGGTCAGACAATCCAGCTGGTTAGTACATGCAAGGGATACATGGAACTGCTACACAGAACACATTTAATAACCCTCACGTGCAGCTGAACACTAAAAATACATCAGAAGACTTTTTAGACTCGTAGTCACGCACATCTAGAATTCAGAGAAAATTTACTACCTACCACTAAGTTACTTCTTCTTTTCTATAAAAGCACGCACACTTCAGAGAATTTACATGCCTTAACAAACAGAAAGTGACTGCTGTGCTCTCAGTCTGTTCAGCCAGAGCAGGACACGGCACTGCTGCTCTGAAGGCAGGTTTCAGCTTTCTGAAGTTGTCTCAAGTCTAAGGACCTGTAACCCTAGCAGGGGCATGCCATTACACAACCATTTAGGAAGTTTGCGCTTAGTTTACAGCTTGAGAAAGCCATCAATTTAAATAAAGCCTTCTCAGTCTTGGAATGCTTAGAATAATTCATTGTGAACACATTTAATCACATGTAAGTAACCAAATTAGATGTTGTAAAGAGATTTTATTACCTAGAGATGCATTTATTCAAGCCTGAGCCGACACGGGGCGTTTACACTTGAAAGTCTGAGTCAGCCTCCTCTGCCCCCTGAGTGTTTTAAGTTGCTATCAGTACTACAAATTCTTGCATAGTTCTGAGACAAAGCAATCCCAGAGTTTGAAGTTACCACTGTGCAAAGAACTGCAGAGAGGTTTACACCTACAGCCTTCAGAGCAAACACTACAGACAGACGGGAATAATTAAATATTAACAAGGTGGATTACTGCACATCCATTCCTCAAATAATGAGGGCTCGCTGGAACCCAAAAATCAGTGAAAATGAGAGCAGAAGCATCCCAATGCCACCGCTGTTGTTTTCCAAAGATAAGCGTGTCTTCAGCTTGCACAGGGTTGTTTCGAGGCCTCTGCTGAGATAAGGTTTAGCCTTCAGCAGAAGCAAACAGTGGGGGTGTGCAAGGTCTTGCCAAGCAGCTGGAACACACCCAGCTCAGCAGCCCAGCCAAGGCAGGAGCTGCAAATCCCCGCGCTGCACGGAGCGCTGCTAAACTCACTTATTGCCCAAAAACAAAGCCCCGCTTCTACAGGCAGCTTAGACCACTACTAGCTGAGACATTTCCTTTTTTTTTTTTTTTTTTGGAGAGTTTTAATAGTAGAAATCAAATCCAGATCCACAAACGATCGTGTATAGCTAGCTCTCCTCTCCAGTACTCCACCTACGCTGTGAGAGCATGGAGCTCGTGCTGGACAGGAATATATTTTGGGGGCAGGGAGCGGAAAATAGCAGCTCAGCAGCTCACTTAACAAGTCACAACTGCAGAACAATGAGACTCTCTTCAAGAGCAACTGCAGAAACATGCCTTTTAGGAAGGAGAGGGGGTTGGAAGGGGAAGTCTCGGGTTTAATATCGAGTGATTTCTTCACAAAGGGGGATTGCCAAGAGATTTCTGTTGGGGAAGTGGGAGCTAGTCATTGTTCTCCAGCTCTGCGTGGGATTTAACAATGGTGGCACCCTGATAAGTACCTGCAAAGCAAGCAGTTTTCCATCAGGAAGCAGGGCTGGTAAACGCGCTTCCAAGCCGGGCATTTACACTTTTGGCCCTTGGCAGATAAAGCGCTTTCCACGCACACGTGGCTACCCCTAAAACTTCCTCCTCGGCCCAGCGCCTTCCCCGGGGCAGGGCCGGCCCGGCCGAGGTTACCTGGAAGGACTGCTGGTTCACCAGGCTGTAGACGAGGATGAATCCCTGCCCGTTCTTGATGTAGAGGTCGCGCATGGAGGCGAACTGCTCGGTGCCCGCCGTGTCCAGGATCTCCAGCACCGAGGGCGACGAGTCCACCTCGATCTCCTTGCGGTAGAAGTCCTCAATGGTGGGGTCGTACTTCTCGATGAAGGTCCCGGTGACGAACTGCACCGTCAGGGCGGACTTCCCCACCCCCCCGCTGCCCAGCACCACCACCTTGTACTCCCGCATCGGGCCCCGCTCGCCGCTCCCCGCCGGGCCCGGGCCTAGGGCAGGCGGCACCGCGGCCCTCGCATAGCCCCGGCCCGCCTCAGGTGAAGGGCGAGGCCCCACTGCTCCCGCGCCGTCCTGGGGGGAGCGAGACCCCCGTCAGCGCCCGGCGCGGCCCCGGCCCCGCTGCGCTCCTTCACCGCCGCGCTCCCGCCATCGCCGCCTCGGCCGCGGGACCCGCCCGCCAGGGCCACCCCCACCCGGAAGGGTTTTGCTGAGGCACCGGAGGCGGCCCCGCCCCGTCGTCACCGCTCACTTCCGGCGTGCTGCGTCACGGCCCGGCCGGGCTGCGCCCGGGGGGGCAGGTTTGAGTGTGGCACCGAGGCACTCGTGCTGTGGTGGGGGACAGGTTTGAGTGTGGCACCGAGGCACCCGCGCTGTGACGGGGGACGGATTTGGGTGAGGCACCGAGGCACAGTCCCTGCCCGGCCCCTCAACATGGCGGCCCTGTTATGGGGGCCGTAGCCCCTCAGAGGGCGGCTCTGTGAGCGCCGCGTTGTCCCTCCACGAGCTCCTGCTCGGCACTCGGTAACTTGAACAAACTTGAACAAACTCCATAACAAACTCCTCTCAGCTCCCTGCGGGAAGAGACCCGCAGGGGAGGGGTCCCCGGCTGTGACACCGGCGGGTGTCCGGAGTGGGACACCGGCTCCGCGGTTCTTCATCCCTGGCAGCCCGCTGGGGACAAAGAGGGTCACCAAGTTCATCACAGGAATAGGGCACCTCCAATATGAGGAAAGGCTGGGAGAATTTGCATTGTTCAGCCTGGAGATGAGAAAGCTTCGGTGTGACCTAACTGCCCCTTCCAGTGCCTGAAGGGAATTTGCAGGATAGACAGAGAGGGACTCTTTACAAATACATGTAGTGACAGGAAAGGGGGAATGAATGGGTTCAGACTGAGAGTGCAGGTTTAGATTCCATATTAAGAACAAAATCTTTACTGTCGGGGTGGTGAGGCCCTAGCACAGGCTGTGCAGAGAAGCTGTGGCTGCCCCAATCCCTGGAGCGTCCAAGGCCATCCATGGCAGGGCTGAAACCAGATCGCCTTCAAGGTCCTTCCCAGCCCGAGCCACTCCGGGATTCTGTGAAAGTTGTTACCTCTATCTGCAAGATTCTTCCTGTGCCTTTACACTCCCACAGCTGCCCAAGCCTCACTGCCCCGGCTGCCCCACGCTTTTCCCCGTTCCGTGAAAATCCCCCCAGAAACGGCCGGAGATTCCCGGCTGGGCCGGGCTGGGCTCGGGGGGCTGGGCCGGGCTGGGCTCGGAGCGCTGGGCTGGGCTCGGGAGCTGGGCTGGGCTCGGGAGCTGGGCTGGGCTCGGGAGCTGGGCTGGGCTGGGCTCGGGGAGCTGGGCTGGGCTGGGCTGGGCTGGGCTCGGCTCGGAAGCTGGGCTGGGCTGGGCTGGGCTCGGGAGCTGGGCTGGGCTGGGCTGGGCTGGGCTCGGGAGCTGGGCTGGGCTGGGCTCGGGGAGCTGGGCTGGGCTCGGGAGCTGGGCTGGGCTGGGCTCGGGAGCTGGGCTGGGCTCGGGAGCTGGGCTGGGCTGGGCTGGGCTCGGGAGCTGGGCTGGGCTGGGCTCGGGGAGCTGGGCTCGGAGCGCTGGGCTGGGCTCGGCTCGGAGTCCCACGGCAGTGCTGACAGCAGGTGTCAGCACGGCACCAGAGCCATCCCCGCTTCCCCGCCAGCGAAACTCCCCCTTGTTAAGAGGAAGCAACTAAAAAGAATCAACGTCTGTTTTCTCTCGAAAATAAAAATCCTCCAGTCGCTTCAGACCCAGCTCGATGATTCCCACCCGTAGAGAAGGTCCCCTCCAATATAACCACGTTTGTTTCTGCTGTTCCCTGCGGACTGCAGAATTTCAGCAGGCACGTGTGAGGTGCTGGATTTGTCCCTGTCCCATTTGCATCACCTGTTTGATTGCAAATCCAGGGCAGACACAGCTGCCGCGGTGTGTCCATCCCGGGCTTCCAGCAACCATAGAGAGGTGCCTGGTCAAGGCTAAAACCATCCAAAGGTACTGAGGACGTGACTCCGCTTGTGGCTGTTTTCACAAACAGCTTTATTTTATTCACTTTCTTTCCATAAAGAGAACATGTCCATTATGGGAAAAGGTCAATGAGTGTTTTTATCCTCCAGAACAAATCTTACTTAAGTTACACCAAATTTGATTCACTCTTCTTTATTACATGTAAGTAAAAAGCCCTCTCCTTCCTTCACTGTTGCCTCCAGAATTGTGTTGTCAAGTGAATTGCTGGCAGGAGGCAGACGTGCCTGGATGGAAGATTTTCATGTGGCTGGTGAATCAGCTTGAAAATGTAAAAAGGTGAGCATTAAAACAGGCTGCCTCCTACTTTAACCCCATTAGAAATCACGAGTTGTTGCAAAGTACCTTAATGCACTCAGGGTGCTGGGGATAAAGGAAAGCCGCAGTTGCTCCCAGAGGAGCTTCCCATCTAATTTTAACCATGACACAATCTGCGACAGTGACAAATGGGGGGAGGGAGAAAAGGGGCAAGGGAGGATGAGGGTGACAATAATAAGATTACACGGTCACTTAGGTTCATTATGTGCACGTCTTTGTGGCACTGCTGGTCCATTATGTGTGTGATGGGTGGAGGAATGGCTGCGGGAGAGGAAGGGGCAAAGAGCACAGTGGGAGAAAAGCCAAATATATTTTTGTGCAATTGACTTTAACCAGCAATGCCTCGCTCTTGGGCTGAGGGGAAGTTCAAGCAGGTGGATACAGGATTGGGAAAATGGATTTTTTTCCCTCCTCCAGTATTGATTTGGATTGCCAAGATTTATTTCCCAGCTCACATGACTTTATACCTGGGCATAGATGCCTATAGCTGAAAAAAAGGGCCGATCCCAAAGAGCACCAGGTTGTTTGTTATCCTTAAGACAAGTCATTCCCTTCATTAAACAGTTTGCACGGCTCTTTCACCACCTTGTGCCCTACCACATATCCTGAGCCACAAAAATAGCTGGTGATGTAAAAGGTTTTGAAAGTCTGCATGGGAAGAGCTGCTTCTGCCATAAATGGCCAAGCCCTGAGCCAGCCACGCAGGGCACCTCCTGCCAACACCACCTCTGCCACTCCCTCGCTATCACCATCCCCTCCCCTGAGGTGTGGCACATCCCGGGTCAAAGGCCTGATTTAATCTCTGCTGCCACTTTCTCCACAGCTCCTGCCAAGGAGAAAGGAGCAGGGCTCAGCCCTCGCCGCTGCCCCAGGAGGGTTTGCCCTTTCTCAGCAGAACAACCTTCCCAAATGAGCATCCGGGCAGGGCTCGATTGCTGCCAGAGCAGCTCTGTGCTGCTGATGGACTCAGCTGCTCTATGCTGTGCCTGCAGCCAGCAACAATAAAGCAGGCTCTTATTAAATTAACCTGCTAAGACACAGATCCTGCAGGGATGTTCAGGGAACAGACAGATGGCACAAGCAAGGGCCAGGAATAATTGCAATCCCCATCTCACCAATGTGAGAGATGAATCCTGCCCGGTGCTGTGCCCAGCAGGGAAGTGGGACTGGGAGCAGAACCCCAAGAGGTGACAAAGGAGCCTCTCCAAGCCATGGATGGAGTGAGGAGTCTGGAACGTGTCCTGTGGATGCCAGGGTGGGACTGCAGCACCTCCCAACAGCCAAAGCCTCCCCACTGCACACAGTGTGGGTGCTGTGTGCCTGCCACCACCTCTTGTGGGCTGTCCCTACTGCCATCATCGATCTGCTCTGACTGCCTGTGTCTGCTCGAGCTGCAAACCAGGCTCTCCTCTGCCAGGAGGGCTGCAGCAGCTGCTGAGCCAGGGCAGCAGGGCTAGACCAGCTTTCACCTCAGTTACCATCTAGCTGGGGACGTCATTTGCGTAAATACATGCAAAACCAGCTTAAGGCCCCGCGTCCTTTCTTCTTTGCCTCTTCCAGAGGTTTTGCTAATCCACTTATTGTGCCTTATGGTGTTCAGCAGGGAAGCTGCAGGGTAGGACCAGCTCCTCAGGGCTCGAATGGCTGCTGGAGCACCGGGGGCTGCTCTCACATGCAGCTCATTCAGGGAGGTCGTGTTACACCAGTCACATAAATGCAATGACAGCTTTTGATCTCAGCCCTGTCAGGTTCCAGTGAAATGTGTCTTAGGGATTGAATGTGTCCACCTGGCCCAGTCTCCTAATTCTGGGGCTGTTTCAGAACCTGCAGAGATGCTTTTCTTTTTTGCCAGCTTTTCCTGCCAATATAGAGATGACTCAGAGGCAAATCCTGAGGACCTTTCTCAGAAATTTCTGATTTTCTGCCATCCCTCAGCTTTTAGCCATTACTTTAGTTGCAACAAAATGATGATGGTGCTTTAAAAGAGGTAAAGGACATTTTCCAAAGCAATTACCAATTCTAAAGCAGAAGTAGGGCTGCACTGAAATATAATTGATACAACAAGGTGACTATTGGGATTTCTGGGAGAAGCATCTCTGGCTCACAGACATGGTACCAGATCAGCAGCCATTTAGAAGAGCTTGGCCAGGAGCTGATCAGCACCACAGGCAGCCACACTCAGTGCCTGCAGCCCCTCAGCTCCCCACCAGCCCTCTCTCCTGGTTGTCCCCTCTGATGCTGCACCTCCTGCCCGCAGGATCAGCATCTCTGGGTCTCTGGGTGGTGATGAGTCACTGCTCCACGTGAGCAGGCCGTGCTGGTGAAGCCAGCAATGTGCTTTCACGGGTCATTCCTCTTCCTATTTTCTCCAGACATCGAGCTGAGCTCTCTCCTCGTTGCCCTTCACAGTCCAAGCTGCTGTAATCCTTTCTGCAGTGCCTGGAAGCGCCTCCAGCTTTTGCTCTCCGGGTCTGTTGGGCTCATACCGAGCTGCAGCTCCTGGCTCTCAGAGTGGCCTGTCCTGCACACACATAACACGATGCCAGCACAGCACCCTCTCCTTGGGTACCACCTTCCACAAATTTCTGCAAAGCTGAGCAGGGCTGTCCTCAGATTTGCCTTTGTTAAATCACCAACACATGGGACAGCCTCTTCAGAGAAATACATATACATATACATATACATACATACATACATATATATATATATATATATATATATATATGTTTTAAATTTCTAGCCAACAGTCGAGTAAAACTGAAAATACAGCTCCTTAAGGCTGAAAAAGGCAACACTGAATACATAAATCAAACCTGTTGCTTTAAACTCCAAATGAAAAGAAAGGAGGGGGAATGTAAATACTCAGACAATATATATTTTTAAGATTTGTAAGTATAAAGCAATTTTAAACTGATGTCTTACAGAAAGGTTTCTATTTGCTTTTAGAATTCCACGTGTTTTCCTTTTTTTGTCATATTCCTGCAGCATTTGAAATTCAAATGCTACAGAAATGTGTAACCTTGCTCATGAAATTTGCTGGCCAAATGAAGCAGACAACAATTAATTAGAGTGAAACCTCCCGCTTTACTCCCATTGGTGAGAACAAGAGAGAGAAAATGTAAAATTCAACCCAAATGGGGTATTGAGAAAATACTTTAATATGATGTTGATCTTAATAAGCAAAACCATTTCTTTCCTCCCTCCTGTTTTAGTAAATTGCTTTTCACTTGACAATTTCCTCCCAGAGAAGTGACAAGTATTATTCCGAGTCGTTAATTCCTCCGTGCTGGCTCTGAGCTCATTAAAGCGTGCCGAGTCCCCGGGCGGGCACTGCCAGGTTGTGCGGTGACCTGAGACCAGAGCACCCCTGCCTCATGCTGTCCCCAGCCCTGGACAGGCAGTGTCACTGAGACACTGAGCACCTCGTCCTTGTGGCTCCTCAGTGCCTTGGGTGGGTGACACAGGGACATTTCTGTAGGAACACTGGTGGCCCTTTCCTCATTGTGCATGGGATGCACAATGTCTGAGTTCTGGCAGCACTCATGGCATGTGGGAGATTCTTCCCAGGTGGGCACTGCCACTGTCACCAAATGCTGCAGGGTGGCACATCCCACTTGATTTAGAGTCATGGAATATCAAATCAGAATATCACAGGCCATCTCCCTGGCATGGCCCTGTTCTCCATGCTGAGGACACTCACTTTCCCATCCATCTCTTTTCCCCAGCCACACAAACACACCAGCAGAGAGTCCCCGTGCCTGGCACTTGTCCCCAAATGGCCACCCTGCACATCTTGGATGAGCTGCCTCCAGAGCTCAGCCTGAGGCCACAGGGAAAGGCTTTCCATGGCAGTGCAGTGGCAGAGCCATGGGCAGTGGGAGCCAGGCACAGCTTCCCCCCAGGCTGCCTTTGCCAGCAGCCAACAAAGCATTGCAGAGCAGGAGCACGGCGAGCTCATTATGAGACACTTGATCAGCTTCCCTGTCAAGGGAGGCCGATGGGACAAAGCTGTGTGTCCTCCACACCAGAGCCTGTCAGCTCTCCTGGAGAGAACACCTGGCTGCTTGGAGACAATCCAGACACCAGCAAGGGTCTTCATAACAGCCCTGGAGAGCTGTAGCCTGGATGACATGTGGCATCCATCATCATCATCATCATCGTCCAAGGGAGCCAAACCAGCAGACCTCAGAGGCTGACTGCTCCAGGAGCCTGGGAACCAAGGGGTTAAAGTGCTTGGCCAAGGAAAGTCCTGGGAGGAGAAAAGCACTGAAACTGCTTAATTAGAGTATTCAAATTAGATGGGGTTGCAAAGCAGTTAATTTCTCGACTTGAAAAAACCAAAATTAATATTTGCCAGCCAGGATCAGAAGCAGTGGGAGCAATCGACAGCTTTGCTGGGGCTCCTTGTGCTAAGAGGACTCCAGAGGTCTCTGCCATAATTACCTGCAGTCTTTAGTATTTTGTTCTGCAGTTTATGAACTTGCTTGAGCATTTTGTGGATAAAAGCTGGTGATCCAAACCTCAGCTGTATTTCTGCTTAAAGCAGCAAAGGGCTGCTCCTGGCATTGCAGTGTGACACTTTGGTGTTTCAAAGAGTTTCCTAATTTGCACAGTCTGGAGAGGATCAAACCAGTGGCTGGTGGAAGCAAACTGGCTCTGCCAGGCTGGTGCTCCCTCCCAGCCTCCAGGAGCAGGCAGGCACTCCCATCCCTGCAGAGATGGACCAACAAACAGCCCTGCATGGGCTGAGCCAGCACTCACACCGAGGGCTCACTGCCTCACTGATCCACAGCCATGGGCACCTCGCTGTCAGCAGCCCCTGAGCGAGTCCAGCCATGCCAGTGCCAGGGAGAGGATGCTCTTCCCTCTGCCTTGTGCCACAGCTCCAGTGTGGGAATGTGGATTTGGGATGCTGTGGGGACAGTGCTAGGACACATCCCTTGGTTAGTCCTTATCCACAGTCCTTGTCCTGTGGGCTGACAGCTTTCCTTGCTCTGGTCTGTCTGCCTTACCCCTCAGGCTTTTCTCCTCTGTTTTTTGTTGGTCTAATCTTTTCCCTAATATTTAATCCCGTGCCAAATTCTTTCCCATCCTCTTAAAATTCTGAAATTCTCTAAATTTTTTTTTCCTTATCTTGTCTGCATAATTGAGAACCATCTTGAATCCCTCTGTGTTCAGACTTCGTACCTTGTGTTGCCACGATGTTCCAATCACTTAAACATGAGATCTTTGCATATTATTCCTGTGGAGACAAATTTTTGCATGTTCCCTAGAAAGAAAGTCATCCTCCCCTAGTAAGTGGTGAATGAGAGGGGATGTCACAGCAGGAGCAGAGGCAGCAGTGGTGAGTCCCACCCTGCCTCAGAGTGGTACTGATGTCTGAGACAAGCTGGGATTTCTTTCCCAGCAATATCTTTGCTCCTCAATGGCTGTGAGTGAAAGGCTTTGACACCCTCCATCAGCAGAGCACCAGGTGAGGGCTGGCACACGTTCCCTGCCACCCTCCCTCTGGCAAAGCAGCTGCCACTGCCCCTGGTGCCACCCACCAAGCCTCAGCACAATGGGAAGGGAAGGGAAAAAGCCACTTTCCCCTGCACAGACACATTGCACCAAGAGCAGAGAAAATTGATCTCTGGCTGCTGAGCCTCTCTAGCACTTTGTGTTGCTGAAAGGAGTAATCAAGCCTGGCCCTGGAGAAGGCAAAGACAGAAAGGAAATGAAAGCTTTCCCTGCCTGATGATTTCTCTCTGGGATTGGGGCCCTCCCTGGGGACCCCAGTGGTGGTTTTGGGAGAGGCTTTTGCTCTGGGGCCTGGTTCAGCAGCAGATCCACAACAATCCCATAAAATTTTGCTTTTCCTGCTCACACAGCAGCTCAGAAGGAAAGGGGAAGAGGCTGCCAGGGCTCCCAGCTGAGCCCCCAGCAAGGGGGCTGCCACATGCACCTACACTGGGCTTGCCGGGGATGTCACTTGAGCCACAGCACAGCTTCTCTCCTGTCCTTCCTGAGCAGCCATGGGCTGATCCAGGAGCCTGGCTTTCTCCAGGGCCAGGATTGATCCACACTCAGGATCCAAGTGCTGAAGTGACACTCATGAGGCTGAGCAGGGAGAGGAGGCTCCTCACTTGCTCTCAAGCCAAGGGTTGAGCTTTGCCCTCCACAAGAGTGTGGGCCATTTGCCACAGCCCATCACCAGAGGCTCAAAATCTCTATCTAATACTCTGTTGGCTGAACAATTACCACATTAAAAGAAAAATCCACACTGAAAGGGGAGTCCAGAGGCTCCTCCTGGCTCCCAGCAGCACACCCTGAGCTGGCCCAGCCCCAGATTCAGCTACTTACAGTCCAGGGGACACACATTTCCTCAGGCAGCCCCTCAGCCCCATCCTTGCCAAGCTGTCCAAGACCCAGGGGTAGAGCTGTGACAGTGTCAGACCCCTGTGAGCAGGGCTGTGGGGGGGACACATCCCCACACTGGTGCAGGGGAGCTGACTGTCACCTCAGCCCCAGGTAAGCGCTGCCTGAGGGACACCCCATCATTTGGTGCCCTGTGGAAGATGCAGGCTGGTGAGGCTGCAGGTGGGAGAGGCAGAGGAGGAGGAGGAGGAGGAGGAGGAGGAGGAGGCAGATCTGTCCCAGCTCCTGCTCTGCAGCCCGGTGCCAGGGCTGGCCAGGCTGGCTGGGGTGGGCGTTGGTGACTCATGATCCCTGCTCACCGCGATGACACATTTACTGCCAGCAGGAGGGGATGGGCCTCCTGCCAGCACGGCAGCCCTGCAGCCTCAGGGAGGGTGGCTGGGCTTTGCCAGCAGCTGTGCTGATGCACATGGGTGGGGAGGTCACCAGCTGCAGCCCTGGGATGCACAGCCTGAGGTACCCCTGGCTGGCTGGGTAATGGGGCACACCAGGACCCTCTGTTCAGTGTGGGAGCACAGGGGCAGGGATGGGATCTGGCCAGGGCCAAGCACAGCAGGCCTTGGAGCCAGCCCAGCTCCCTCACCTCCCCCAGCACCCTCCCTGCCTGCCCAGAGAGCTGGCTCCCAGCAGCAGGCACAGTGACAAATGCCTTTAAAACATTCTTTATTAAGTGAGAAATCTCACTGTGCTCCCTATGCCAAGCCCTAATACAGTGCAGACCTAAATACAGCACTAATGCAAAAGCTTAAAGGATTTCCCATAATTGAGCAAAGCTGGCAGAGGGGTGAGAGCCTGGTGGGGGAACTGCAGCCCACCTCCCTCCTCAGCGTGGGCTACCCTCAGTCTATCCCCACTGGTCCAAGTGTGGCCACAGCCCCCACCCTCAGACTGTTCAGCGTAGAAAATTCAAATCTCCCAAGGCCTCATCCTCCCCAGCTCAGAGCCCCAAGTTGCCCTCGTTGCCCTCACCCAAATCCCCTTGATTTATGCAATAGCACAAGTGGCATCGCGCTGTGTGACCTGTGCGTCACTCGTCCTGCTGCTGCCAGCGCTGCTGGGGCTCTGCCTGTCCCAAACCTCACTGGGGGTCACAGCAGGGCCAGGCCAGCAGCACTGGGCACATCCAGCTTCCAAAGCACAAGGGATGCTCCAGACTGGGGAGCTGCTGAGCCAGCACCCGCTGCTCCTGCACACCCCAGCATCAGGGGTGTGGGTGGCCACCAGCACCTTGCACCCCAGAGAATACAAATCTTACCTTGGTATTTGCTCTGCCTTGGCACAGCCACACATGGCTCTGAGAGCAGAGATGGAATATCCTGTGTCTCCCTAATAGCAGGGTGTGACCCTCGGGCAGGCTCAGCCCACAGGGCAAGTGGCTGATGGCTTTGATTCAGGCTTCTGTAGAGGAAAGCAAAACACAGTTTTCTTCAATAAGAGTTTTCCAGAAGCTTTACAAAGCACAAGCACCTTTGCTTTGGTGCAGCCACATGCAGCCCAAAGCACCCCCAGTGCCCCTTGATGTGATCACCAGGAGGTGTGGCAGACATTCAGGTGCACTGTGCTGCAGGTGTAGGGGCAAAACTGGGGCTGGCAGGGCTGTGGGGCAGGTGGGGCCATGGGGAACACAGGACATGCAGAACTGCAGCAGAAGCACTGCCATGGAGATGGGCTGAGGTTGGAGCTGTGAAGCATTAAAGCAGAAGCAGCATTGATTACAGACACAGGCTCAGAGTGGAGGGTGGGAGGCAGCAGCTCCCTTGGGAAGGCTCTGATAACATTTACCAGCAAATCATTTACACCAACCATGGAGCAAAGCAGAAATACCTCTGTGGAGCCCAGCTGTGGCTGTGAAGACAGAAATGGGGCAGCAGCACCGTGCCAGGGCCTCCTGCCTCAGGCAGGGAATGAGGTGTCACAGTGCCATCCCCTGGGGCTGGATTTACACATCGATCCAGGGAAGGGCAGTGGGAACAGCAGGGCAGATGCCAGGGCATGTGGTGCTAAAGACTGGCAGCACCACCCTGAGAAGGCAAAAGGAAGAGGGAAGGGCAAAGCAAACATCTTCTGACTGAACCACGCCTTGCTGGGACCCATCAGGGCTGGGTGGCTCCTCCTCCAAGCCTGTCCCCATGGCCTTCAGGGCCGGTCCCCATGGCCTTCAGGCTGTGGCTTTTTCTGTCTCCCTGTCCACAGAGAGCTCAGAGGCCTCCCAGCCCACTCACAGGGATCCTTTGCTGGCATGTGCTGCCATCTCAGAGATGTGCTCAAGGCACGTCTCACCTGGGCTGGAGGAGGCACCTGAGTCCATTGTCTGCAGAACAGCTCAGAGCACAGGTGAGAGGGTGCAGGCTGCTCCTCACACTGCCCTGCACTCTCACACAACCCCTGCTAGTGAGAGTTAAGAGCTGCTTGTGTTGGAGAGCATATTTTAGATCAACAACTCATTGGGGATTAGCCAAATTTTTCTCCATTCTCTTATTTCTCATAATAAACAGATCAAATTGATCTATTTATCCAGCACTAAGACCAGCTGGAATAAAAACTGGCTTTGGACCATCTGAATATGGAGCAAGTATTGAAAAATTGAATTTTTCCCATGTTCCCCACTGAAGCTTCAACAGCCAAAGAGCTAAAAGATGTTTTTGCATGAAACTTGACTTTCCTGCACAAACAAGCCCCAATGAAAAAGTAGATGGGCCAGGTGCTGTAAGACTTCAAAATGACACATGCTGTAAATAGAGCATCATGAATAATTTTGGTCAGATCCTTTCATCCATCTCCACCTATAAAACAGTTTGCAGCAGCTCCTTCTGTAACTTCTGCAAATGGTCCCCAGGTAAAATCCCACATCCCTGGCCCAAGGATGCTGTTTGGCCTTGAAACACAATTTAAAGTCTCCTGTTGATTGACTACCCTAAATTTTCAGTGCTAGTGTGGGACTCTGAGCCCCAACCTCCTCCATGGGGAGGCTTCTGAGCAGAGCTGGTGTCTCCAGGCAGCCAAGGCCCAGCCCATCCCACATCTCCATAAAATGCATCACTTGAAAGCCCCTGTCTCCATCCTGCATGGAAAGAAAGCCAGACCAAAGCTATCAATAGAAATTATGAGTAACCATTCAGGAAGGATCCCATGCTTCCACATCAACTGCCTAGAAAAGTTTCAGTTCCACTTTTTTTTGATCTTAGAAACAATTCAGACATTTAACTGTGCCATGAGATGAGGCAGGAGTCATTTATAGAAGAAAGCTCTAAGTGGCCTTGACACACAAATAGAGTCAATTAACCTGCAAAGAGAAGTCAGGGGAACAGGCTGATGAAAAAGCAGCAGTTACATAATTTGTCCTGGGCTCGGTCTGTCTGTTCTCAAAGTCAGCAGCTTGTCCTACTGAGCAGTGTCTGCCCAGCCTCCCCTGGCCACCACTCCTGCCCCAAGCAGCTCTACTGCGCCCACATCCCCTGAAACACATCCTCAAACTCCCAATCCTCCCAGGAGTCAGATTCTTAAACTCCTTTGGGAAAATAGCCAAGGATCCCTCCCCTGCTGAGGAGACTCCCTTGTGCTGCGCCAGACCCCTCTGGCTGCACCACCCAGGCTCACCCGGCACAGCCGTGTCCCGTCACGGCCACCCGGGTGCTGAGGCTGCACCGCCACTGACATCTGCATGTCACAGGGGCAGTTACATCTGGGGGCACTTACATCCTCGGGGCAGTTACTCATATCACCAGGGCGGTTACTCACATCCTCAGGGCAGTTACTCACATCCTTGGGGTAGTTACTCACATCCTTGGGGCAGTTACTCCCATCCTCGGGGCAGTTACTCACATCCTCGGGGCAGTTACTCACATCCTTGGGGCAGTTACATCACCAGGGCAGTTACTCAAATCCTTGAGGCAGTTACTCACATCCTTGGGGCAGTTACTCACATCTCCAGGGCAGTTACTCACATCCTTGGGGCTCCGCCGTTGTCCTCTGCCGCCTGTGAGCCAGGTGACGCTGTTGGCTGGCATGCTGTGGGCTGGCACAGCCATGTGTCCTGGCCCAGGTGACGCTGTGGCCTGGCCCAGCCAGGTGTCCTGGCCCGGAGCCTCCAGCTTTAAGCCTTGGTGGAGCACGTGGTGACTGTGAGGCAGTCGAGGGGTGAAAGCCCCTCTGATGCAGCGCTATTGGTTAAGAAGGTGGTGACCAGGGTGGCCTCACTGCTGAGCACTTTTCTTACATCTAAATCTACATAATGTTACAGAAAGCACAAACAAGCTCATCAAGAAGCAATTTTCGCTTGCAGCAGCCCGGACCCAGCTCAGCCAGGGTGGCTCCAGACCATGGTGAGAGGCAGCCCCAGTTTGTGCTGGCCAGGCAGCCTGGCACGTGCTGGGCACTTGGAAGAGAGCTGGGGAATCCAGGCTGCTGCCAAAGGGGAGCTCACTGCTGTATTATTGCACTGGGACATTCAAAATGGCATCTGACACGAATGCTGAAAGAGAAAAATTAATACACACACCACTGTTCTCCAAAAGCTGCAGGCCTTTGAATGGGAGTTGATTCATTCTTCATGGTTATCTTCAAATGCACAGCTCTGATCTCCTCTCTAATCGCATCACAGACAGGGTCAGAAAGGAAGCATGGAAAAACACAAGCCAAGCAGACCACATCACATGTGTCTCCAAAGGTCTAAGGCACGAGAGAAACCAAAAGGCAGCATCTGGAAAGTTTTACTTTTTATTTTTCTAAAATACAAATGTCTGTCTTGTGTTAGTAACTTTAATATGAGAGGCCAAATGCATCCAGTAAAAAGGAGGCACTGGCTACAGAATTCAAAATACTGAATGTATTTTCTGGAAAGAAATTTATTCTGTTGATCTACACTTCAGATATAACATTGATTCAAATTCATTAGTTATTATTTTTACATCAGAATCTTTGAAGTTTGGGACTAATAAACTGGAACTTGAAAAGTTTTTAAAGTAAACTCCTATTAATGTGTAGATATGGATCCATAAAAAACATAACCAAGAATTTTATACACTTTATTAAAAGATCAAAAAATAAACAATAACAATATAGAAGTAACATACTAAAATGAGTAGCATTATGCACATTTCTAAAGCACGTACAAGCACTACAGCAATATAATGTGGCAAAAAGAAACATAAATTCAAAGCGTACACCCTGTTGGTAGCAGTTGAGGGAATGAACTATCCTGTTATGGAACTGAAATACTGCATTAACCTACGCCTGTCTGGATCCAATGATATTTTAATTTCTTACAATTCCACAGGGCTAAGTGTAATCATTTGTATATATTTTCTAAACTATTCCATTAAATTGATATCTAATGTTTCCCTTACATTGTTTTACCAGAAATGCCTATGAAAAGAAGAATGTGCTTCAAAGATCTACTTTACACAGTACAGTATAAATGTTTTTATATATTTAAATTAAAAATTGACAATTTAGGAGAACATTCTCTCTTTGATTTAGTGATTGCCTAAAATACAATTCTCTATTTATAAAAAAAAATAGTGATCTTTTGTCAGGTGATGTAATAAAGGGTGAGGAGTTGGTTCATTTTCATGATCTAAAAAAAAATAAATAAAACAAAGCTAATTGGAAAGAAAAAAAAATCCCATAATCCAATCTAAGAATGGTCTTATCATCCCCTCATCTGCTAGGATACAAAAGCCATGGCAACAAAATCATTTGGCTTCCACCACTATCAAATAGCATCTGTGTACAGTAATAAAGAACTGGAACCTTGTAATTCGGTGTCAGGTAATTCTCTCTGTTGTGTGTTTGGAAAAATAACTTCATTTTATTTAACAGTTGTGTTATTTTGCATGTTTAAATATCTCCTTTGAGAGGCATATAGAGTTATTTTTGATGATAGAGGATGTCAGTAAAGATCACTAGCAAAGATTTTAGCAGTGTTGTCATGATCATGCTCATACCCCGACAAAGTTTGACCAGCTATGATTCATTTCACATAGTGCAAAATATTTTTTCTCTCATAATCCTAGAAATGAGAAAGAACTTGATTATAGAAACTGATGATGGCAAAGGGAAGCCATAATCGTGTGGTGGCTTGAACTAGCTGATTATTTTGTATTAAAATCTAGGTTATTACATAACACCACGGAGAGAAGCAACATCTGATTTTTCCTCATTTTAAAGACCCTGGGGCTGTTCCAATTCAGCAAACCACCACTTGCACAGCCCGGTGGTGCAGAGTGGGCTGGCTGGGCACACGCTGGCATTGCCAGGGGTTGGGAATGCTGGCCAAGGAACAGCTCTTGTGCTTGGCAGCAGCAGCTCAGCCCCCAGCCCTGGGGCATCCAGCAAAATATGACAGTCACACTGGGTGCCACCCCCCACCATTCTGCTCTGGAGGACTTGCCCCTCACTGCTCGAGTCAGGACCAGACTCATGGCAAAACCAGTTACTTTTCTGAAGCAAAACTGGGGCTTGGGTTTTACAGAAAAAAAACCAAAAAAGAACGTAAAAAAAATCCAACAAAAACCGAAACTTGTTCCAATCAAAAATAAATGGGTCAACACAGGCACTTCAGCTGCTCCAAAATCCCCCAGCACTGCAGAGTCCCAGCAGTACCAACACAAACAGGAGCAAGAGGCTGCTCACTGAGGACCCACAGCTTTGCTCTCCTTTGGTGGCACTCAAAGGGGCTTGTTAGTCCCAGCCTGGAGCACCCAGCCGGCCACACTGCCACCAGCCTCCACCTCCCTGTCCCAGCAGCACTACCTTGTGCCTCTCAAATCACACCATGGCTGTCACACAGCACAGAGAACTGGTCCCAGACAATCCCAACCCATCCCTGCCCATCTATGGTTCACCAGCTCCTTCCGTTTTGTTACCTTGCCCCAAAAGGTTAAAAAAAAATAAAAATCAAGAAGTTGTGACATTTCAAATTCACTCTGGGATTTAAAACACTCACCACAATGACAGTCACCTCCCACAGATAAACACTTCAAGACAGAAATAGGATTAGGTGCTAGGAAAAATGTGTGTGTGCTGCCACGGACCTACCAGTCCTAATAGGATTCACCGAGAACACAACCTATCAGAAACATGACCTGGGGTGTGTTTGAAAATGTAGGCTGATTAAAAAAAGTAATTTGAATCTTTGCTAGTGACCTTACTAATTAATTCCACACCGTTTCCCATTCTCTGTGCTGCAGGTTGGAGCTGACCTGTTATCAGTCTGCTGTATAATAAGCTATGGCAAACTACAAAGCTTTTACAACAGCAAAGCAACATCATGCTTTCAGATAAGTTTTATAGCAAAAAACTCCTCCTTTTCAAAGCCTTAGTAATACCTATCTCTTTTACAAACTTTTCCTGTATTATTACAGACTTTTTATATTCAAAATAAGTTCCAAGGATTTCTTTCGTGGACTATGTACATAAGTGCAAAAAAGGTGTGTCTCACACATTCGTACACTAACTGAATCAGTTTAACTGCAGCATATTTGTATCTTCAACACTGTTACGGGGTCATTCCACAATATTTTTTTTCTTATGTACAGTTTTTGCTAATATAAATTAGTATTAAAATAGCTATATGCTTAATTATTTAGCCCTGATCGTAACGTAATCGTGTGAGTGTTCAATTTCTGGAGAAAAGAAAATTGCAGGCAAAGCTACAGTACTGAAACTGATTAATTCTGAATTGCCACCGCGTGAATGGATGTGAAATGAAAGCAAGACCGGTCACTACGCTGTAAATACAGGCTGCTGTGTTCCCCAAGTGAAAATACTGTGGAATAACCCTTGCCACACAACAATTTCTACAAGCTATAAAACCTGACTCTAAATCCATGTGTTGTAAACTTCTTGACTGAAAAAGTGACCTTAAAGACACAAATTCAGCGTTCACATGGGACTTTGGGATTTTAAAAATATTCAATCATATCTTTATCTGACAGTATCGAACTGTACCTTTAACAAGCTCATACTGTTACACATCACTTTTAATTTACATGTGAAAATTTCACAAATAATGTATACAAAGGTAGCCATGTTGTAGTTTTGTTGCCATAGCAACAACAACTTAATATAATTAGTTAACAATGAATCTATCATTGTAGGAGTTACATACAAAGTTAATTTTGTTCTTAAACTGTAAACTATACAAACTAGTTATGGACTGTATTCTATACCTTACCATGCTTCAGTGTTGGTTTAGAATATAACTAAATGGGCTGAATACATGTATTAAAAATTTTAAACTTTCTCTAACTCTCCTTCAAAATTAAATTCATTAGTTACTAAAGATATCAAAAAAAGCAATAATGAAAACCTTAAAAACTAATGGTAGAGAAATGAAAATATATGACATGAATTAATGCGTTGTAGCCTAGTAACAATGAGTTGTAGCTCTATTTACATTTGGATTAGGCTATCAACTATTTTTTTTTTAAAGTTATTACAGTCTTTAACATACAGTATATACTCTAAGGCCTTCAACAGGCACATGGTAAAATCAGGTCAATATCAAACTAAATCCATTCAACAGGAATGGGAAATTAGATTTTCCTCATAAATTTCACCTTTTTCAATTCTCATGTCTGTGAAATGTACAAGGGATAAACAAAACGAGGACTCCAGTTTCTCAATCCTTGTGTACCCGGCGTGTCCTAGAGCTACTCCTACCGCGTGCCAGCGCCAGCCCCGGCCGGGCCAGGGGACGTCACCGTGTCCTGCTCCGGCCGCCTGTGCCACCGAGGTGCCCCCGGGCTGCGGTGCCAGCCCCGCGGGGTCCCCGCTGCAGGGGACAGCGGGAGGAGCAGCGGGAGGAGCAGCGGGACCCCAGCCCAGCCCCAGCGCCGCGGGAGGAGCGCGTCGGGAAGCGGCGCGGGCTGCCCGGGGAGGTAACGGCTTCTAGAACGTTGCGATGCAAAAATACACAGTCAAAAATCATCAGCTAAAAATTTCCAACTAAAAAACACGGCTGATTGTGAAATCATGTTCCAAATTACTAAAAACACTGTATTTAACAAAAATAATCTTAATAGTTTTATGAATCCATTTTATTTTAAATCCCTCTTTTATTGTCTGCTTATGTTACAGTTTAGTAGTAGTACTTTTTATTGAAACTACTAACAACCTTTTTTCGTGAAAATGATCAATCTCAGCTTTCATTTTCCCTCTGCATGACCCGTTTTATCCAAGTTTCAGCATTTCTTGCATATTGTTTGCATAAGGCTGAGAGAAATGGACAAAGAGAAATAACTTTGGATAAATAAAAAATATAGGTTCATGGAAAGTGGGAAGCTTATAAAAATGTCACTAAAATTATATTGATTTAAACAAACTTACATACATCTCTTGTCAAATAAAGGATGATATTCATGCTTTTATGACATTTGTTTAGAGTCACTAACTAGCTCGGTGACTTTGTAATAGTCTATTTAGGAAATTTATAGTCTGGCGACTGGTTTTTTTTTCTTTTCTTTCTTGAACAAAGAAAATTAGAGCAAGTCATTGCACAACTAGTTTAAATAGTGCTACCTCAAAATGGCATTTTTGCCGAGATTGTTTTGAATTTGGTGAAGTTTAGTGCTTCAAGCTTTTCTTTCCTTAAACTCATTTACAAATTAACTCTAAATTTGCCAGCAATATAAAAACTGTTGTGGCACCTAATATAACTACCCTGAACATCCCTCATTGGACCTCTTTAATAAAAAATAATCCTTAAACGCCTTTTTTTTTTTTCAGTGCTTTAAATGTGACATGAAAACAGCTGTATTCTAGGTTTACATTCTATGCACATCTATGCCAGATGTTTAAGTCGATAAATAAAATAGGAGGTTACATCAAAGTTTCAAGATATACAAAAATCCATTTAGCACTGAAAAAATTTCAACCTCCTTGAACTCATAAAGCCATACAAGCTTGAATGCATCCTTTCTGGCTTAAGAAGATCAGCTCTGTTCTTTGTTGAGGCACTGGCACAGGTTGTGCAAAACCCATTTTTGATACACAAATAATTTCAAACAGGAAGTACTCAAATCCACTTTTTCCACTAACAATGTTATGGTTTTGGGAAACAGAAACACAGTGGTGAAAAGAACAGGTATGTGGTCACCAATACAAATGAGAGTCACTGATTTCACCCCTCTGCTTGTGAGCACAGATGGCTGGGGAACATCCACGGACACAAGCGACCGTCAAAACTCAGGGTCCATAAAAGAGGTCTTGGGGGGATGTTTTTTTCCCCTTTCTATCAGGGTTTGCTTCAAAGTCTGCTGAATTGAACAAAAAGATTCCTCAAAGCCTTAATGAGCTGGGCTCCTCAAAGATTCATGCTATGAGTGAGTCTCCATGGGCAGATGGTCAGAGCCTGCCCTGGGCTCACAGGCTGCGCCCTGGGTGTGCCACCATCACTCGTGGCCCATGGAGACACACACCCAGCAAACTGTCTGTGCTCATACTGCAGGAGGGGGAACAAGGAATATCTAACCAAGGCCAAGGAACTGGGAAAAGAGAAGAAAATCTGGTGTCTGAATTTGGCACTCTACAGGACCACTCTGAGCTCAGGGTGGTCACCCCTTCAGACACTGTGAGCTGGCCTCTTGCTTGATTCTCTCTGTATGGAGTTTGTGGATTTACAGCAGCAAATCCACCTCTTCCATAATGCCAATGATACTGTAGAGCTATGATAGGGATGAATTTGGCGGGATCCTCAACCCAAATGCATTTCTGCAGCCAGATTGTTCAGCAACGCAGCATAACGACAGGCGGGGCTGTCCAGGGTGCACGGGCTGAAATGGTTTTATTCGTGCGTATGAAAAGGAGGTATTGAGAACTAGCCCTTGTTGTGCAACAAACATTGCTCTTGATCAAGTAGAAGGTGCCAAAATAAATCCACTGACCGACAGGAACTCCATTAAGACAAATGTTTATCTTCAGCAGAAAGCTTATGCTGAGCTTTTTGCTGCTTTGTTACTGCTGTGTTTGCTTTAAAGGGCCAGAGATCACAGGGATGGGGGAAATAATCACCCACTTATGGAAAATGGTGATTAAATAAATGGGGCATGCTGACAAAATTTCAACAAGAGACACATATAAGATTTCAGGCCAAAATGTTTCAGCATGCTTGGTGGAGACAAGCCCAGGGCTCGGTGCTGCCCAGCCTGGGCTGAGCCACGGCCCCGGGCCCTCCCCAGCCAAGGGCTGGCACCTGCTCCTCTCCAATGCAATGAGTTTTTGCCCAACTGAAGGCGTCTCACTCCACCACCATTTTTTTGTTGTTTGTTTCAACTGCACCATGAGAACAGCGAGAGAGATTGTGCGCCGTTTGCAGCTGAGAATGCACTTCAATGGACAACAGAGCTGCAGAAATCCCTTGATGCTTACCCCTGTCTGAGCAAATTGTTCCTGTCCCCTTACTGAGCCTGGGCTTTTGTGTTTGTTTTTTTTCCCCAAAAGTTTCCAGAATCAGCTCATTGTATTGAAAGAAGAACCCTGAACTGGACTAAAATGATAGCTGTCTTTTCACATCACTTGTACTAAAAATTTGGAGACTATCTGAAGGCAAGTTTTAAATGATAAAAGGAGCATTTAACATAAGCAACTTTAGCTGACATTAACAGCAAAATCCAGCAAAGGGCAGAACATTCTGTGTCGTGTTTTTCAAGCACATAATTCCTGTTTCCCACAATAACATTTTTAGTAAAAAACAAACAAAACCCCATAAAACCTACAGTATATGAAAACTTAAGACATAACAATAATGAAAAAATGGTATTGAGTATACTTGATAATGATGTACACTTTAAAACAAATCAATAGACTATGATGTAAACAAAACAGTAAGATAACACTTTAAAAACAAGACAAACATTTATCCATCGATAGTATACAGTAAACCAACAGTCCGCTGTGCAGATGCACTTATCATGATGGTAGTCATAAAATGATTAAGTGTGTTAAAGTAATGTGTTATAAAAGTCTATTATAATTTCCTACTTGTATATCTCATATAACAGAGCGCTGTTTGTTAATTGTTTCTATAGTGCTTTTTTTTTTTTCTTTTTTTTTTGACATTCCCATTGATCAGTTTTTGGTTAACATGTAGGCTGCAACAGGCTTACTGTAGAGGTGGTAGAGAATGATAGAGGGAAGAGGGGAATATATACAGAAAGGCCATGCGCAGCTTCCCACCAAGAAGTCCTGGTGCTCCATAATTTTACTGTTCAGAATTTCAACATGGTCTGCTGCAGGGGAAAGAAAACAACAACAAAGAAATAGTGACAAGTTAATACATCTATATTTTAAAAGTCATTCTAATACATTTACATCCTCAATATGTTGCCCAAGAAGTTGTCATTAGTGTGTTGCAGACAGACATTTTATTCCATTAATTTTCTCATGTAGGGAGAAATTGTCAGTAACATACTTGGCATCCTCTTAATCTGCACTTCTCTCTCTTTCACACAATGACAGGGCAAATAGTGAAAGAGAGAGGTGAACACATAATAGTCTTGATTTTTGGATGGGATGCCAAGTAGAGGGTGGCTAAGGAGAGGGCCAAAGGAATCTCTGATCTGTGTTAGCTCTTGTTTCCTTTAGACAGTCACATTAAATCTGATCCTAAGGATTTAGGCGACTGAGCCCAGAGATCAAACACTGACACAGAAACCCTGTGCTCAGGGCCCCTCTTCTGGGAGCAAATTGCGTCTTTGTGATGTATCCATGAAAATCCTCCACTGAAGGACCCAACAACTTATCTCCTGCAGGGCTAGACCAATCAGCCTGGCTACCAGGACTACTTCAACCATGGAGGAAAAGAAAAACATCTGTCAGAGCAGCAAGGGCTTCAGTTACCAAAGCCCCACTAAGGGAAAGTCTCCTGAAAAAATGCTGAAAACAAACTTAAAGACTTCAAGATGAAGCTCTTCCAATCAAATGATCTCCTTATTGGGTGGAACAGGCTGTTTTACACGTTATGGAAATGGGATAACATGTCATGTCCATCTGCCATTTGGAACAGCAGTGCAGTCTAAGCTGAACATTTTCACTAATGTGGACAAGCTTGGTGTCACCCCTCATGAACAGGGTCCACAGCCACAGTCAGCAGGTCATGTATACACATGGTATTTAATTAAGGTCAGCAGAGATAAGGGCCGCCACGGAGAAAGTATCTTCTGTTGATTGCTAATAGATATCATTACTGAATTGATTGCTAAATTAATTTCCAGTATTTAAGGACTTGCCTGTAATATGTGACCGAAGGAAGAAATGGGTTTGCATATCTGCATATACAAAATGGCTGCTTTGAGAAAGACCTCTTGTTAAATTGGCTGAAGTCTCTTGAGGTAAAAAAACACAGCCAAGAACTGAAACTACCCAGAGGTTTTAGCTCATGAACATCAGCTAAAATTCACAAAGAAAAGCAATGGAAAAATGACACTGCTGCTATGGCTGTGAAATAGTACTCTGTAACTCCAAGGACAAATTCCTCCACCACTCCCCTCAGAGAAAACTATCATCCTAGGGAAGCCAAGGATCTGCAGGTGGGGTGAAGACTATGTTGTTCATGACATTCATTCTGGTCTCCAACCCACCATGAGCCAGGCCCTCTCTGCAGCTGACCAGCAGAGTTCTGCCCAGACTGAGCCAGCCTTGCAGATGCACAGCAGCTGCTGCTGACCCAATCCTGCTTAGCCCAGGAAAGAAAATATGTCACTAACAGCAAAAGAGAAGTTACACCTTTTCAGCTGACTCATTACCAGAGCAGTCTTTGCCATCAGCACTGCAAATCCCTGAGGTATCTGCAGGCAGCTGGGAGCTGTGCAGAACCATGTAAACCTGTAAACAGAGCCATGGGGCTGGGGGATGCACAGGGAGGCTGTGACCACAACACAGGGACCTGAGACACAGGAAACTCATTATACACCACAGGGCTAGTCTGTGTCTGTGCTGCAGCAGCTGAATTCCTGTTGAGTCAGCAGAGCATGAAGCCAATGGGGTCCCACGGGCTCAGTCCCTCTGCCTGAGCCAGCCCTGTGCTTAGGGGATGCAGTGCCCATGTACAAATCAATTCACCATAAAGAGAAATACCAAAAAGGAACTTACTGTTCTATCGGGAACTTCTACATCTGTGAAACAAACATGCTGCTACTCAGTTCATCTACTGATAACTGGGATATCTACAGCAAAAAAAACAAAGAACACAACACATTAAAACATTGCCTTGAGATCAGGCTGTTCATTCTGTCTTCAGCATTAGATTAATATGTACATCAGTGTCTTATAAAACAGGATCCACTCCCAAGTCTTTATTTTGCTACACTTAAAGAACAATGTAGCTGCACCACTACTGATGCCTTGTGGAGTACCTGGTGATTGTACTGGGATTTTAACTCCATAGACTACAAGTAAAACAGAAATGCCCTGAAACTATCTGGCTCAAACAGGACTCACACAGCCACAGAGCAATGCTGCACAGCAATTTCTGCTTTCCTCTCATGACCAATACAAGTCTGAGTAAGACCTGCTCTACCTGAAAATAACAACAAAGCACAGAAAAAGACTGGCAATTCCTACTGCAAGCAGTAAAACACTGCCTAGGACTTATGCAGGCAAAACTCCTACTGAAATCCTCATGACCTCACACCAGCAAAAGCCTAGAAGATGCCCCCAGAGATATTACTGGTATTCAGCATGGATAACAGCCTCCTATGGAGCAAAGTGACACCCCAATTCCTTTGCAATAGCTCTAAACCTAAGAGCATGACAAATAAAAATGCTAAAATTAGTCTTGGGGGAAAAATTTTTTGAAAAGTGTTTGAAATGTCTCTGGTCTAACTGGGAGAAGCTGTGTCACACCAAATTATCAGGACGCATCACTAGGACAGGTTGTGCATATACAGTTCAGGACTGGTGCAGAAGCAGCCATCACACTCAGTATCTTCAGAGGAAAGTTTTGGAGAGAATTATGGCTTGGCACACATGCATGGAATCCTGTACACTTATGGCAGTGCTACAATGGCACGTACTGCACATCCAGAGTCCTCTCTGTAGGGATGGGTGACATGCTATTGGCATAAAAAAAACTTTTCACAGTCTCACCCCCGATTTTTGGTTTTTAGTTGTTTGGGGATTTTTTGGTAGTTTTTAGAGTCCAATTTTGTGGTGGTGGGGGAAAGCCACTTTATATTTCCACTTCCACTTTCCAGCCCAGAGAGAACAAGCCAAAATACCACAGGGAAGGATGCTCGGGGTGGTATTTCTGCTTGAGACTGAAAGCAGAAGCGCTGCAGGTCTTGCGTGACTCCACACTCGGCAGGTTGTGTTTGGAGGAGCCGGGGGGAGGTGTGGTTTTGGAGGAGAGCCCGCGGCCCTGCCAATCGCCCATCCCTACGCCCCGGCCGGGCAGGCGGGAGCGGCCCCTCTCCATCCCCGGCCTCACGCTCGCACACACACGCACACGCTGCCTCGGCGGGACGGACCCCGCGCGGGATCCAGCCCTCGCCCGGTCCTCAAGATCTGAACACGTGAAAGAAAGCCATTGAAAGGGCCAAACCTGATTGGCGGTAGCTGTTGCAGCGAAGGGGACGCTGGTGGCAGGAGTTGTTGCTGCAGACACAGTGGTGGGCGTAGCACCGTGCATCATGGGCACTTTCGGAAGGGAACCATGGAAGCGACATACAGGAGGGTGGAGCGTATATATATTTTGTTTGTTTGGTTGGTTTTATGTAACCATGGCAACATGTGGTGGATTTGGGGGCGTGGCAGGAATCACAGCAACAAGCCATGTGACATCGTCATGAAGGACACATCGGGGCGCAGCATGCAATCACAGTGCAAAGCAAGACAGCGTTGGGAAAAAAAATAAACAAGAGAGAAGGGGAAAAGCCAATTACAATTATAATTAAGGAAAAAACCAAAACATTCTCAACACTTAGTACATTTATAAGCAGAACAATGATGTATTAGACTCCGAGGGCCAAATTTCCAAAGGGGGGAGAGGATGGGTGTGCTAGCAAAAGCCCACGTCAGCTCGCACCCGTGGGGAGTTAGACACAGCCAGTGCACGTTCCTTTGGGTGGGGACATTTTGGCAAGCGCACCCTCCCGCCCGCCTGGGAAAGCTTGTCCCCTTCCCTCCCCACCCCGTCCCCGCCAGCAACCAGAGGTACATGATGCACTTTGCAGCGGCTGCCGCAGCCCTTTCACCAGGTTTTCTCGCCTCTCTCTAGCAGGGACAATGTTTTGGCACGGGACAGAGCTGGAGGCACGGCAAACGAGCGGCTGGCAGACTGAGCTCTCTCCGTACAAATTCAGCATGCTCCCTTTCCACCCTAATTCTATCGGATTTGGCAAAACTCCTCTCTTGCAGGGTGGGGGGATGGAGAGGGGAAGGGACAGAGAGGGGGAAAATACACAAATGCATCTGAACAGCTACAATTCGCAGGAAGAGCATCCGAAAGGACAACACGGCAGCAGGGAGCTTGGCAGCCTCCTGAAGCTGCACGTCCCACAGAGCGCAGTGCTGGAAGGGATGCTCTGGTGCACACACGGGCATCCCCCACACCCAAGGGGGATTTGTGGGGTTGAGGAGCCCAGAGGAAGGCCCAGCCATCCCCACAAACATGCGGTGGGGAAGCAGACTTGCCTTCCCCTCCACCCCAGCAGCACGGCCAGCCCCAGCAGGGAAGGAGCGTGTGCCTGTGGCTGGGAACGCTCCGGCCACGAGATGTTGGAACGTGTGGGTTGGGGTTTCCTACAGGCAGAGGTGCATTTGAGGGACTCAGCTCCCCATCATGCAAGCAATGTGTCCTCCCTGTACTACAGGGATAGACAAGTTCAAGAGCAGAGTGTTTAGCCATTCATGCCAGAGCTTCCAGACCTGCTCTCGGAAAGCCTTGCACCCCCCAGGGCTCCTGCCTCTCTCCCTCTGGCTAAAGCAGGCACACACCTGGATGCTGGTAGTCTTGCATAACCTTGGCTAGAGGATGAAAGCTCAGCTTTCACCCGCCCTCCTGTGCCCAGCAGCTGTAGACAAGAGGGGAAGGTCCTCAAAGGCCTGCAGAGGTTTCATCAAGACCCAGATGCTGAGCCTGAACAGAGTGGATCCCTGCAGCACTAATGAGCACATACTGCCTCCCTTTATCCCACGTGCACCTGCAGTGGTACCTCCCTATGATCTCCTGTGCCTGCACACCTAACACTGTCCTACAGAGATGACTCTCCAGCCAGTCCATGGTCCAAACCCTGCTTCTCTTGCTGTACAAGCAGCACCCTGCTCTGGCAGAGGGGCTGACCCCAGATGTGCTCCTCCTTAGCACATTGTTAAATCAGTCTCCTAAAATATCCTCAGAAGGACAACTAAAAATCCAAACTTAAGTCCGCCTGTTGCTTGATACAAAATAAAACAAAAATAAGCCAACAGGACCCTCCCACTTCTATTTCCTTGTGTCAGATGACTTTAATGGGTTGTAAAGACATTTAAGTGACAGATTCTTGTCTCTGAAGCGGAACTAAATAGGGGTGGGAACACATCACCTTGGATTCTCTTATTGTAAGTCACATGAAACACTGCACTGCACAGAAATTAAAAGGGATACAACCATTTAAGCCTCAAAGAAGACAGTGGATAGACAGTCACACCATTCAGCCACCCAGGTTCTCACTGATGCATACTAACTTGCAGTCTCTTTCAGATTAGGAAAAGTTGAGAAGTTTGTGTAGAAAAACCTACCAACGCTTGCAGTGGGTGTCATGCACAGAACTGACCCTGCACACCATGCATTGAAGCGTGGAAAGATGAACAAAAGGGATATTTCATTAGTGAAGCTTCAGTGTTAGATATCACTTTAACTAAAAAGCAGGTATTCTCTTTGCAGCATTCAGTATTTAAGCACATGCAACCAGATTCTGCATATCGGTATATCAACAGTTTAAACTCAGTTTAAAGAGATCATAGCAAACCAAATTAATTCTTTAATTCTTGCGTAGTAGAGAAAAAACTCCTCCCACCTTGGTATTAAATGATATGATTGATCCCAGAAATCAGGGTTGTTTGGGATTTTTTGGGTATTGGGTATGATGATTTCTTTCTGATCGTGTCAACAGAAAACAAATTGCCCTTAGAAGAATGTCACACTCATGTTAAAATTGACTTTCCAAAAGCAATTTACTCCCGCAACCAGGGATCGTGATTCAAAGTCTCTAGTTTAAGCTGAAAGAGGCATTTATTTTTCTGGACTTGAAAAAATTGCAGTGGTGATGCAATTTTCAAGAGACAGCCTGACTCCCCCCTGCCATAGCAACCCATGATGCTGATCTCTCAACAACTGAACAGGAGATACTAAGAAAAGCAACAGCTCCCTTCCCCTCCCCACAGCGAGAGCTGCGACGTGCCATCTCTCTGCTTTGCTCCCTGAGCACTGCCAAGGCTGAGCCCAGAGCTGGAGCCTGATGTGTAACATAAATTCATCACAGACCCTTCTCTGACTGGAAATTTGCTGCTCTGCCCAGCATTAATGTCTTCAGACAGAGCAGGTGCCAGTAAGCAGCCCTGTTATGCATCAGCCCTGTGTGTAATTTCATTGCCATGATCTCAGTACCCAGCGCAGCGAGGGCAGGCACAGCTGATTTATGGTGCTCCATCAGAAATTCCTGTCCTAATGTCAACCTTGGCAACTGTGACCTTGAGGAGGAGCAGTGTGTAGCCAGCTGGGGACTTGGCATTCCCCAAGGTGTCCGTGTTTCCTGAAGAAGTATTTCACTTGGCACCTGCCAGAGCTGTGCTAAGGTCAGCTCAGCCCAGCCTTTCCAAGGTTTTGCAGAGCACAAGGTAAAAGGCTACTACTCCATCTCTCTGCATGAGATTCTGCTTCCCTAGATGAACATCTTGGTAGCTGCTGAGTCCTGAATGTTTCCAAGGGCTCTCATAACAGAAAGGCTACATGAGCCTACAGGGTTTAGGTCCCTGCCCCCTGGACCCACACTCCACCTTGTTCTCAGGACCAGACTGTCTCTAAAGCTTTTCCCCTGACCCCAAAGAACAACAGTGCCAAGGTGCAAGTCCACTGTGTGTTCACCTCCAGGGGTCAGCCCAGAGAAACACTGTGTATTTTTGTACAAGTAAATACAGCATTAAACATTAAAAACACAGGGCATTAATTTTCCTAGATACTCTGAACAATAATAATGATACTAAAATATGAGCTATCTGGAATATTCCTAATTCAGCCACTTATAATACTTTCCACTCTAAGCAGGTTTTGTTTTCCATTTGGCTGCAGTTAATTGGCCAGTCAGAAGACAGTCACATCTGCCACATTAATAGTTCCAGTTCTATAAGAATTACTGAACTGCATCTTTCAATTTAACTCTGAGACCTTAAAGGTACAATAAAAGCTGGGAGTTAAATTGCTTTTAAAAAGCTTAGGGTATTGTACTAGTCAAAAGACAAGGAAGAGGGAAATATATGCCTTTAAAGAGGATTATATAATTTGTATTTACTAAAGACTAACCATTCCCTCTATAAACATCACAGCTGCTGCAATATGTAGGTCAGTGAGATACAAGCTCAGGGAGGTGCCTACAGCCTCAAAAGAGCAGCCATAGAGGTCTATAGACATTTTAACATGAGTCCAAAAGAGCACTACACAAGATTCAAAGAATTAATTTGGGATTAACCAGTTGAACCATAAGGAGGAAAAACGGAAAGTATGAATTCAAGAAACATGCAGACATTTTTCTTAGTTTGACTGCTTAAAAAAAACCCCAAACCACACAAAAAGGGCTAAGAAGGATCTTTACATGTGAAAAGCTCTAAATTGTAGTAGGTGAAGGGAAAAAAGTCAAACAACAGATGTTAATTTTTCATCCATTTTTAACATGAAACTACACACCAATATTCTTTTGCTAAAGACTCTTACAAAAAACTGCTCATTAGCTGAACACCGAGGTCATAAAATAAACAACCATGATGATGGGAAAGCAAGGAGACACTTACCTGTAGGGATGAATGTAGGCTGTTGCAACTGCATGTTGGCTAGAGCCTGTTGGTAGTGGAAAACGCTTGGGTTAAAGACTGTGGTGGCACCATTGTTTTTTTCAAGTGCTGGCCTCTTTGGTAAAGGTTGAAGTGCACCAGGCGGCAGGGCCTGTGGATAAGGGAGTCATTAAAGACAAGTGGAGTAAATAAAGGGGCCCAGATGTAGGTCAAGCATGCAATAAATAACAGGGGGTCTTGGCTGCAAATCACCTGCAACTCTATCAACTTAGCGAGATAGGAGAGAGAAGAGCAGCTAAGTCACAGTACGAGTAGGAGGTGAAACAACAGCTTCACTAGGTAAGCAGTTAGTGAATGCACCAGGAGGAGGGGCAGAGTCCAGAAAGAGGAGGGATGCTAAGGAGCTTTTCAGCAGGACTGACTTGGGTACAGAGGGAGAAAAAAGCACTGGGAAGAGGAAGGGGAGAGGTGGTCACCTGGACAGGATGCTACAAAGAGCAGTTGCAGGCAACAAGCATTAAAAACCCCAAAAGAAACAGGAAAAATATAGTAGATGACTATTGAAAACCCAAGAAGATTAGCATAAGCAACAAATACCATGGAAAAAAAAAGCATGCTTGCCTCTGGTTCAACACCTGCCTACATGTATGTGTGCATGTGTGGAAGTGTGCACACTGTGCAGCCAACCCATGTGTCCAGATGGTAAAGCTGTAGCTGTTGCCAATTACACACATAACTTTACATTCACAGTAAAATGCATTTCCACTTGTTAGCAGAGAGGCTGAGCAACATGGTCCAGACCAGGCCTGATTCTCCACCGCTCACACCAGAGGCACAGCCCACCACCAGCAGATTTGGACCAGATCCCGCTTTACAGAAGGTGGCCTCCATCAGTCAAATACTGCTCACTCATTATTAACAGTGGAAAAAGCCATTGACAAACCCCTTCTTTTCATTCTATCACACCACCGGGCTTCTTCCAGCCCGTCAAACCTGTTTCATGATCAGACTTGGTAAAAAGCATTAACCCAACTCAGGAACTTTTCTCAGTGAGTTACTCATCATTCATCCAAGCATGTCTCAACAGCAAAGTAGTATGTCAGGTTCTTAAGAGACAGGAATGTTTCTAACGATTTACAGCTTTTCATTGTACCCAAGTAAGAAACCACACTTTTTTCTCCACATTGTGATAGAAAAGGGTCCTTTTTAATTATGCCCCGCAGTCCTTTTGCACGTAACACTCCCATTGACGTCAATGAGATTTACGCACGTGGAAGTCATGCAGAATCAGGTCATTTCTGACTAGTTGTTAGTCTGTATCATGTAGCAAAGCAATGGCTGAAAAACAGGGTTATCACTCCTACTTTTATTTTAATAGGTCACAAATGAATGGTAGGCAATGGAGAAGGTTTGGCTAATGAAGGGTTAAAGCTAAAAACACACAATACTCAGAAGGAAGGACACAAGTAAAGAGATTTTAAAGCATTATGAAGTTCAACACACAACAGAATGTGAGAGCTTGCAACAGTTTGTCGCCATCTAGAAACAGGTTTCACTTTAATTTGCTATAGGAGACTGCTCATCTGAGAAATGTTAAGCAACATACTTCCAGGCAAAACATTACTCCATCCTATCTCTACTCACATGGTTGCTTTTGGGTGGTTTTAATATTAAAAAAGAAAATGAGAAGAAATTGCATTTGCAAAACTGCCCTCAGATATGCACACATCCTTTGCCTGTGCTGGTGGGCATCCACTCTCAGCACCAGGATTTAATTTTCCCAGATTTCTTCTGGCTGCTACCAAAAGACAGAAGTCAAAGATGGGACAATATTCTCAGACACAGACACCAAAATCTTTCACTTAAGATCCATATTTTAGGATGATGTATGAGTTTTCATATCTAGGTAAGCTTTCATTGGTAGCTGTGTTAAATCTGCCTGTTATCTACAACTTGTCTATTTAATAATGGCTACGTGAACGTTCCTCCAGGCACAGGACAGAGCTGCAGCTTACACAGTCTGGAGTAGTTTCATGTACATCACAGAGGTTTTACAGCTTTAGAACAACTCAAGAACTTGCTACTTAAATTCATGCTCCTTATGGTACCCAATTGCTAAATAACCCTTTTCAGACACTTCCAAAATCTGCCTCAGAAGAAGAATGTACTAATTATATCAAAGCAACTGCACCAGGCACATAATGGACTTTTGACTCCCTGCTTCTTGGCCAAAGGCTGTCACCACCCCAAACCCCATAATGGCAGTGCCAAGAGCAGAACAGCTGAAGGCTTTGAGACCTTGCTGTCTTGTCCTGGCACATCACAGGACAACTCCAAAGCACAGCACTGCAGTCAGAGGAGATACCAGCAGGCCCCAGGGAAGTCAAGACACACCAGACAACCCTATCACCCTCCCTCCTAACCTGCTACAGCCCCTTGGGAGCAAGGGAAAGAAAGGAACTATGGCAGCCTCACTGTTGCTCCCTGAACAGCAGCCAGGTGGAGAAACACAAATAAATGCAATATTTCCAGAGTGTTCCAAAGAAACAAGCACTCTGCAGCAGCTCCTGTGCCATGGGATGTCCAGCTCTCACATGGGCTCTGTGGGCAGGGGAGTGAGGAACCCACCCTGATCTGCTGCTGGTTTGAAGCAGATCCCCTCCACCCCAGCAGCTGCAGGAGGGTTCCCACAGGACACAGGAAGATGTATGGGCTCCTCCTGTTGCCAGCCGATCTTATTTTAGATACCAAGGTGTAGGAGGGCCCAAGGACACAGAACAATCTGGCTCCAGCCCTTTTCCAGCCTGTGTGCTGAGGTAAGAGCCTCAGGAACATGCTCACTGAAAGGTCCATCTATAATGCCTTGAAGAGGCATCTAAAACTGCACACGATGAAGCTGGGTCCATACAGCTCCAGCACGGGAAGCTGGCAGGGACACAGCACAAAACAAATGTGTCTCATTTGACACAGGCTACAATTTTTGTATCACCCACGACCTGCAGGAATTGTAGCAGCTTCAGGGGATACAACATTTCTTTCTTGCACCATGTCCTAGTTCTGAAGGAATCCTACAAGCAGGATATACAAAAGACAACAGACACTCCTCACCACCAAATTCTGTAGCCAGTGTCACACTCCGGCAGAGGAATTAGACTAAACCCTCCTAGTAAAGAACTTGATGAGTTTACCTCATCCAGCTGCTTGTGCTTTCCCTCTGGACAAGCTCTGATTACCACAGCTACAGCAGCAGCTCCTGGACAGTAACTTTTCCTGACTTTATTTTTCCCTGTGTGTTTGTGTGCACACATGGGTACACAACCTTTGCAGCAGGATCTGGCCATCTGCACCAGTGAAAGGGTTAATTCAGTCCAGAATCCATGTGATAGTCCTGCACCGATCCAAACTAACAATTTCCACCAATTAAATGCCAGGCAGCCTCCCATTTTTAGGCTGGGAAAGCCACATTCCTGCTCAAATGAGAATCTGAACAAAGAGGCTTGTGCCACTGCTCTGCATGGCATGGAAAGCAACTCTTCAGCAAGACTGACAGATAAAAACACACTTCATGCTAAAGTCAGAATTTCCCACGTGCTGGTTAACAAACCTCTCATTATTTTTCACAAGACAAGAACTGGATTAAGTCTTTGCAACAAACAATTTAATTGCACCTCAAAGTTCCCCTCAGATCTCTATCTCCTGGGACCAGATCACACTTTCACCCTTCTGCACTCAGCAAAGAGGGGCTGGATCTGCTGCCAGTCACGACAAACAGAATTATCTGAGAGAGGGCAGAGGTAGCACCCGTTCCCTGGCAAGCAGCAGAAGCCAAGTGAGCAGTTTCCTCTGAAGACCAAACATGCTCTTATCACCCATGAAGGGTTCAGAGGAGGTGACATATCCTAACAAGTGGCTGCCAACCTTTGATGGGTCAGAGCAGGAAGGCTCATACAAAGCAGCTTCCCTCAGAGGGTTTGTTCAGTGGGGGAGCAGTTATGGGCTCTCCCACTCTCTGCCAGACTGTGTCTCCTCAGAGTGGTGGCCCTTGGAGAGGGCAGCTGTGCAGGTCCTGTGTCAGCTGTGAGCAGAGCAAGTGAGAAGCTGTGATGCCATTCACATCATCATTCCACCACTGCTGCCAGAAGCTGGGCCCTAGCAGGGCTTCCTACTGCTGCTGCCTAAAACTCTGATAAGGAAGCCTCTTGACTACTTTAACCCAAAATTAAGTCTTTGGAGAGGAAGGGGAGAAGATCAGCTTCTCCTCCTTACCTCTACGAATGAGAAGCAACATCAGCTTGATGGTTTCACAGCTCCTATGTGTCCACTCTTCCCTCTCCCTGCTATAGCTGGGCAACAGGAGCTCTTTCTTTTAAAATGTATTGTGTCCCTTATTCTTTGGGAAAACAGGAATGCATTGTCTTCTATGGAGCCAGGACTGACAGCACTGTGAGGAGGATAGCTTTTGCCTCACTATGAGCATCATAAAGCCAAGTAAAACATATTATTTGAGTCATAAAACAACCAAAGCCAGCATATATGAGGACAGCTTGCAGGCAGAAGCTCAGGGAGCAGATTTCATGCTTGAGACTGAAGCAAAAGGCACCCAGAGCAAGGTCCCTTTGGTGACACTATCCCAGTGGGGAATGGGGGATAACCACAGACAGAGCCAGCTGAAGGGACAGCCAAGTCCCACACTGCACCTGCTTCAGTTCCCAGCACAGATCCCCAAGGATGCTGTTTAGCCCTCTTCCCCCTAAATCTCAGTAGTGTTCACTACACAGAATGCTCTTGTGCAGGGCAGTAACCAGCAAGGCACTGCCAGGCAAGGCTGTGAAGTTGGGAACACAAAGAAAAGTTACTGGATCTGTCCTGTAACCACCCAGTTCTCTGGCATTTAGAGCACACTGCAGACCTTATGAGCTAAATGCTTAAATTCTCCCTCAAACATTGCATCTTGTGACTTCCAAAGCTGCCAGCGTTTGGAAAAACACTTCAAAAGCCAGAGCTGCCTCCCCCCGAGATTATTCACTGTCTCCAAAACACATCTAGGCTTCGGGAGGCAAAGCTCAGACGTTAATGGATGGTATGTGGGGCACAGGATTGGCATGTCTGAACGCACACTGAACATTTCTGGCTGGGATGGGCAGTCTCCCCAGGCACTAACACCACAGACAAGAGCAGAAGGCTTTCATGCAGATTAAGATGGTTACGTGCAAAGCGAGAAGGTGAAAGGTCCAAGTACCAGGTCAAAGGTTGCCTCGAGCGGTCGCTTCAGTGATCTGACAGCTGGCTGAGTCTTAATTAGCAGGCAGCGAGCACATGATGGACATGGGCCGGGGAGGGGGATCAAGCACAGTAACAAAAACAGCAAGCAGAGGTGTGTCAAGAGAGAGCAACAATTTGGGAAGGCGAAGAGAAAAAAAAAATTAAAAAGTGAATGCGTTATACAATCTATTAAAAAGACGAGGCATGCACAACATGGGGTGGCTGGGTAAATACCTGGCCTAGTGGCAAGTCAGTTATTTTGCCTCGGTAAGGTTTAAAAGCAAAGAAATGTCATCACAGGACACGTGCTTTGGAGCTTTGTCACATCAGCTGGCACGGCAGGGCAGGAGCGCTCAGGGATCGGCACCTGCACAGGGACTGGGCTCCAGCCCTCATGCTGCAGCTACACACCATGCAGAGGCCAGCAGAGCACTCGTGGAGGGGGAAGGACCACTGGAAAAGGAGGGAGCTTCAAGCACATGCTTAAGTGCTGTTCTGAACTGGGGACAGAGCCTTACCCAGTTCATCCAGTGCTGCACTGACTTCAGCCAAGCAGGAGTGAGTAAAGCTGCTACCTGTGCACATCAAGTAACTGCAGGATTGGGTCCCTCAGAAATGCTCAATTTAGATTTGAAGTCATTCTAAATCTGTTTTACAGCACAGACCCATAGCCTGGCATCTGTTTTTCCCTCCAAGAAAATAGAGCACCTTTCTCCCCTTTAATAAAGTCTTACACCTCAACAGGTACAGTAAATGCATCAAACCTTGAAAAGTCAATGAATAATGTAGGCTGTTTTGGTAGCAGGGGTGATGCAACAAGCCATCAATAAATATTTTAAAGGTTCTCGTTAACAGCATACAAATAGGGTTAATTACATTTTTAAGAGAAGCCAGCTGGATGAATAAAACATGCATTGGCTTTGGTTAAGTAGCAGTGTCCTAGATAATTAGTGAAAAAGTAAAGATTCAATTGTGAAGAACACAAGAGTTTCATTTCAGAAGGTTATTTTTCAACAGAGCTGGACTCTTATTTCAACAACAATAAAAACAGTAAAGAAACTAATAAATAAACTCTGCAGGACAAATAAATACTGCAGTATAAATTAATTGCTCAAATTGCATTCCAGGTAATATTGATGCTACAAGGAGGGCACTTGTTTAATTTCTAGAACTGCCTTGGCTCTGCATTAAATTTCATTATGAATTAAAAGCAACCAACCTTAAAAAAATGAAAAGGTATTTAGAAACATTTTAGTGGCCTTAATTCTAAATCAAAGAGGAAGCAAGAGTCTTTTTAATATTAATTAGAAAAATTTTAAAAAATCATAGAAGAGACAGAAGGGACCTCTAGAGATCAGCTAGACCAACACCCTGCTCAAAGCAGGGTCAACTACAGCAGCTTGCTTGAGACTCCATTCAGGTTCAGATACAGGTTCTCAGTATCTACTAGGATGGAGAATCCTGTCATAGTGCTAGATCTTTCTTTGGTAAATAAGTTTTTCCTTATGTTTAAATGGAATGTCCTGAATTTCAATTTGTACCCATTGCTTCTTATCTTTTCATTGGGCACCACAGGGAAGAGCTTCCCTTTACCTTCTTTACCTCCCACATCAGGAATTAATGCATATGGATAAGATCCCTTGGGCCTCTTCTTCCCTCCCCAGCTCTCTTATCTCTGGAATTAACAGGTCCCATTAAACCCAACTCAACAGAATGGCAAACATTTATATGAGCTAGGAGCCACCTGGTGAGACTTCCTTGACTCATGTACAGAAATGTAGATATAAGTAGCCACAATTCAATTTAAAATGCAAGTGGGACCATCTCTACAATGTCCAAAGCATTAAACAGGTCAGGAAGTCACCCTTGTTTTGTGTCTTGTAATTTCACTAAGTCTTGGCAAAGGTATTGGACACAAGTTTGCTAAGCTCAGGCAACTGACACCATCTGCTTTCTGCAGAGAACAGGCCAGGTTCTCCCTGAAAAGGATATATTGTGTATTGAGGAAGCTGAACTGACCCCTATGACTCAGCCAGGGAAGGTGTTGGGTGCTGCTGCACTTGCATTCCCTACCTGGTGAGATGTACTGTGCCACTGAGGGCTTCATGCTGTGGTGAGCACAGAGACAGGATGAAGAGATGGAATGCATTTTGCACATGCTCTCAGCTCTCTAGTCAGCCATTTACAAAGCTCTCTACTTTTCCACAAATGACACATATGACACATGGAATCTCTTAGCAATGGAAATGCAGCTTGAGAGGAGCTCTACTTACCATTGCAGCTGCAGCTGTCTGGTTCACCTGGTGTTGAGCTGCCTTGATTTTGGCTTGCAGGTGTGCAGGGGGATGAAAGTACTTGCATTTCTCCCTAGAGCATCGACCTTTGATGTAATCCATGCAAACTGTAACAGTATTTTCATTTGTGTCTATCATTGCAATATCTATAGGGTGAGCATAGCGGCAATCATTCTCACCACGTGTGCAATTTCCACGCTGAAACTCTCGACAAACCTTAAAAGAAAGTCACATTGTTGAGCAGAACATGAAGTTACTTTTCATTCAGTATTTTCAGCACAGAATATCAGTTCAGTTGGCCACATTAAGCCATGTGTATATTCTAAATCCATGCTCATCTGGGGTAGCACATATATCAACACACACAGGGGCAAGTGGTTCTACTCACAACTGCTTCAGGAGGTGAAAAGAACCACAACATTAATAAGGCCAATTACCAAATGCAAGTGAAGTACAGAATTTGTGCAGAATGGAAAGTGACCCCAGAAAATCAATGCCATTTGGACAAAACTTTTGCAGCTCAGGATTCCTCCCCTGCCTCTAAAGCTTAAATGTTAATAACTCTGCCATTTGTGTCTCACCTGGATTATGTATTTGTTATGGAGCATACTCTTAGGCAAGACATTTAATTTTAAATGTTACATGCTACTGCTATTTGCAACAAGTACTTTTTCTTAGTGCCTCTTTCACATAAATAGCCTCCCTGCCCTTCACAATAAATCCCCGACCCTGGCATTACGTGACAGCACATTTGGTTACACAGCAATGTGTTTGAAGGTGCTGCCAAAATTACTAGTTGTACTAGGATCTCGCAGATCCTCCTAAGTTATGACCACTGAAGCATCAGAGACAGACAAAAATGTTTCACAAAAAATCTGCAAGGTTTCTTGTCTGAGAGAAGTTGTTGAATAATACAGCAAGGGGCGTAGCTCACGTACCAATATGCAATCAGACTGAGTGTGGGGAAAGGTGAGACATCAGCAGAGCAAGATAAAGTACATAACACAAAACAATGTGTTTTGAAATTACACCCTTCTCTGCTATCTTCCTGTGTTATAATTTATACCTGCAGGGGCCTCTGAATTCAGGTCCTCAGCCCTTATCTCCTGCAGAGTCTCTGCTTAGGCTTTGAAAGACATTTACAACTCCTCCACTGTTAAGTCCCAGCATGTCCAGCCAACTGGGAAGGGAGAGATGTCTTCCCAACACCACACACTCTCCACTCCCACCAGTGTATTGCTTAAAGTTTTCTGTAAAAGCTCAATAAGCCCATCTCTAGAAAAGGGAAACATCTATTATCTCCAAAACATCTCCCACCCAACAGAATTTAAGAGCAGACCATCTACTTGGCTTTTTGGGGTTTTTTTAAGCATGGCAGATCACATATAAAAAACAATCCTAACCCTGCTCTAAAACCCACTGATACCAGAGGAGTGAGTTTTCCCAGATTGTCATTTGGGATGGATTTGGGAAAAGGCCCCGCAAAAGCGTCTGCTCTGGCAGAGAGCAGCAGCCCTGTGCTAGCAAAGCTGCAAGTTCAACTCTGTACTGTGCTGCATCAGGTCATTTTAGCAGAGAGCAACAGCTGGGAGCACATGTCCTGTTCATGCCTGTCAGCAGTATTGTATCAGATGTCCAAATACCTCCAGTTTATCCGTACGCATCAGTTTCTGCCCAGCAGAGCCTCCCGGTACTGTAACAGTAGGATTTCCAGAAACCAGGACAGGAGTATTTGGTAAAAGCTCTGCAGGAACTAAGCCCATCCCAGGAGAAACATGACTCAGGTAGGGACTAAAAGCCATTGTGGGGCTTGTTGCAAGCGATGGAGTCACAGGAAATGTTGTCTGTGTACAGAAAGAAGAAAAACAAAGTATTAGTTAAAAAGCTCCGTCTTGGATTTCCCATCAAAGCCTTGCATCACACTTCAATCCTTTTAGACAATTTGATTAGTCACATCAAAATGCTGTGCTCTCCAATCTATTCATTTATTGCCATTTATTTGCCATCCATTCGCTTCTCCTGACTCACAGATTTGTGACTCATCCTGAATACAAGGCATCTTTATTTGTCAGATCAAAGCATATTGATGATCTTTATAGTTTAATGACACAATTAAGGATTTCATGCCAGCAATTAGGGCAGGCCCAAATTAAACAGACTTCTCATTCCCAAATACACATCTCAGCTTCCTTATGCCTACACCGCAATGCTGTAGAGAGACTCCAAGGTAAACTGCAGCTTCAGGTAACCCCATTAGCTGCACTGCTATGGTAACCCCATTAGCAGGTAACCCCATTAGCTGCACTGCTGCACCACCATCAGCCTGCCCTGAGCTCCATGTTGGCATGGCCAACAGTGGGCACCATTCAGTCAGGTGAGGCAGCTCTGCTGCAGTACACTCAGTTGGTCAGGCATGCTGCACATCAGAGGCTGGTTTCAGAGTGCCAACAGAGTTCAGGCAAAAGCCATTTTGGAGAAGGATCTAAGCCTGTGCTCCATGTGAACAGCACCAAGAGGACACCAAACTCATTAATACCACAACATGATTATGTCACAACAGATGAGATGGCTCAGGTGGACTAGTGTGAGGTCCAAAACCCTACCTGTGCCACAAGGAGCCATGTTCTCTTTGGGACAGAACAACAGGCCATAAAGATCTCAACCACTTCAGGTCTCTCCATTGTGTTAGGCAGGTCCTCTGAGTGCAGCAGAGCTTCAGTGCTGAGGGCCAGAAGCTCTTCCCTGACCTGAGCTGATCCAGCAGTGCTCATGTGGAAAAGGAGCTGCTGTGCTGGCAGGCAGGTGAGCACAAGGCTCCTAAGCAGATGCTCAGTTTAAAGTCTGGGACTAGCCCCTGTAGCCAGGGGAGTTTGTGAGGTTTTAAAGCACCACATCCAAAGTATTCTTGGGAATAAAACCAATTCTAACTTGATGAAAATCTCCAACTGATCTCACTGAAGACGGCAGCATGCATGGCAGCACTCCTGCTCCTGTAGCAGGGGCTCGAGCATCTCCCAGGGAACGCAGCCTGAAAACTGGACCTTTTTTATTTTCCCTCCTGTCACCTGCTCCACTGTGAACTCTGGGTTCCAGTTAAAGCTGCTCATATTGGCAGGTGTCTATGACACCATCCTTGGAAGCTACAGCCTCTATTTGGCAATAAATACAAGTGTGCTTACACAATTGCCTGGGGCAGTTTTTTGGCCACACACATCATTCCCTCCTTTCTTTTGGTTTGGTACTTCTAGTCCTGTGAACTTCTAAAAGAAGCCACATATGGTCAGTGTGTTCCTCAACAGCACCTTCACCCTGGTACTTCCATACTTTGCTTGTTGCAATGTGGAAGAAGTTTACCCACAGTAACACCAGCCAACTGTCCTAACCCAGCTTAGCTCAACAATGCCCCTCCCTAAGGTCAGTGCCAGCAAGCAGCTCCCCAGCCCATGGGAAAGGGAATCATTGACAGAATATTTCCCATTTTCTGCTCCTCAGTGAGGAGACAGCTTCCTGAATCAATGGTCCTGGATGCTTTAAGTGCAGCAGAACCAAATGATTCTTTTTCTGGGACAGATTTCCAATTTTCCTTCTTGTGAGCCTTAGTCAAGCACTGCTTCAGCTGTTGGGAGACTTCAGTCACTAAAGCCAGAGATCCCCCAATCCACAGCCTTTTATTAAATAATTTTCTTGTCTCTTTCAATTCCCTGGTGGCTCCCAGATATTTTACATCTTTTGCTGCTAAAAAGGTTCTTTAGGATTTTCAAATCTGTGACTCCCTGAACACTTTAGTGAGGAAGCAGCATCCATTAGGTTGTTTTCTTTTATGCAAGTACCAGTAATTACAGTGGTATCTGCTGAACTTCCATCACCATTTGCATCATAAATGCTGTTTTAAGGAGCTTCTCCTGCCTGGCCAGTCTGCACAGGTTATATTGGGGCCTGACATGTTGTCAGCATTTGTTTTATGTACCCATAGTAACCCAAACCTTGCAGTACAAGTGGCTTGCACAAATGTGTGGGCAAACCTACCCTATGTTTTTCAGCACCTAATACAGCAGAAGTATCCTGACTGAGCAGGTGTGGCACAAACACTGCTCCAAAATGCCAGGGCACCCTTTAAAGCAAGCTTCTCCTGCTTGGTTGGGTTCAAACACAACCAGCAGCCAGGCCAAGGACCTCGCTGGTTTCTGAGACAAAGGGAAGATGTTCTCCCATTGCTGAAGGAAGGATTTGTGCAGACTGGGAATGCTGGGGGCTTGCAACACCTCACACTGAGTGAATTCACCTGAAACATTCACTAAGAGATGGTATACCAGCCTCTTCACCAAAGCTGCTACAAAGGTGGAAGCAGGACCTGCTCACCAAAACACAATCCCCAACTCCCTCAAAAGCAGTCCCTCTTCTCACTGGGAGCAATCAGCAAGGGTTAATGGATCCAAACCCAAGCTGAAGTGAGTGGAGGAAAGATGTGCATGAGGAACAACTGATTTGCAGGGATAACATCAGTGATCTCTTGATCACTGAGTAGCACGATCCACTTGCGGTCCTGGAGACCCACAGAGGGATGCTCGTAGGAGCAGGAGGAGTTTTTATTGCTGCTGCTGTTTGCTCACCCCTTTCTGTGCCCTGACATCTGCTGCTGCCTCCCCAAGGTTTCCCAAGGCTCCTTCTGCCTGCCTGCACTGTGTGCCTGCTGCCCTGATGGGAAGTGCCAGTTGTGCTCCACACCCTGCCCGCAGGCTGGGGCTGCACTTGCAGCCAAGCGGGTGCACAGCCAGGGAACAAGCAGACCTCACTCAACAGATTCAACCTACAAGAGCTGGGGTTTAAGTCTGGAGTGTGTGAAGCACTCTGAGAACTGTGCCTTTGTGAGCTGGCACCAGGGAGCTCTGTATTTATTGTGGCTGATGAGGGGAAAAGATGGGCTGTGCTCACTGCCAGACCCGGCTGCCTGTCTTGGATTGGGAAATCCAGTCTGGCTCATGCATCAGCACCAGTAATAGGGATGCTGCCAGCCAATGCTTCCCTCTACGTCTGTGCAGGTCCCCCATGTCCTCAGGGAATGAGAGCAAATTTCCTCCTTGCAGCCAGAACCCAAATGTAATTTTCACTCCAAACAGCACTGCCCTCCTCAACGTGCCTCCTGTCCACCTCCTGTGACAGCTTTTGGCTGGGATACAGTTAATTTTCTCCACAGTAGCTGGTATAGGGCTGTGCTTTGGATTTGTACTGGAAACAGTGTAGATAATTCAGGGATGCTTTTGCTGTTTCTGAGCACTGCTTACACAGGGCCAAGGGTTTTTCTGCCTCTCATCCCACCCAACCAGTGAGGCGACCATGGGGGGCAGCACAAGGAGTCAGGAGGGGACAGAGGACAGCTGACCCCAACTGAACCAAAGGATATCCCAGACCAAATGGCATCATGGTCCTGATATAAAACTGTGGGAGGAAGAGGAACAGAGGGACAGGAGACTTGACAGAGCAATGTTATGGCTGTACACTAAAAAAATCATACTGTCAATTTAACTGCTGATATGCTCTAGGGCAAAACAGAGGGATAGAAAGTATCAGAACTTACTCCTGCTGCCCTCCTTCAAGCTCTTGCTAATTCAGGAAATACAGAGACAGGTTTGCTAATTCCTTGCAAATTAGCTTTTATAAATCATAGCATAGAGACACTACCAGTAACTCCTGTGCAGAGGGAAACAGGTTACAGTGCAGCAGCAAAGGGTTCAGGCTGGTAGCAGCTCACAAGACTGGTTTACTGAGTATTAAAATGCTTGTAAGAATGGTAATAATTTAAAAAAGTTGAAATGGCTGTTGTGAGAACACATCTCAGGGTGAGGGTTGCCAAAGGCTTGGACAGCTCTGAGCTCCTCCCAGACCTCAAGCATGGAAGCTGTTGGGTTGAAGGTGTGAGCAGAGAGAAGGAACCGTCCCAGGGAGGGGCATTTGTCACCACTGGTGACAGCAGAACCTGGAACAGCTGATTTTGTTAACAATCTAGGAGTTGCATTGGATTTGGCTAGCAGAAATTGTGCTAAAGCTAGAGAAGAAACACAGAGTGGGTGTGAAGAGGAAGGCAGAAGAGCGGTTGGTGTTTTGTCAAACACAAGCACTGTCTCAGCCAGGAAGTGTTGATTCTGAGTTACCTCAGACCCTAAAAAAGGGAAAGCCTGAAAATGAGAAGCCCACTGTAAATACAGAGGTGTTGATAGCCTGAAGGAGGGGAGACAGGTCACTGCTAAGCAGCTATATATGGAAAGCACACAAAAAACAATGGCAGCTTACAGTCTGGGGTTAGAAACTGAAGATAAAGATCTCATACTGACGAGACTGAAAACCTTGATATTAAAAACATACTTGATGTTGTCAGAAAACCAAAAATCTGCCTTCTCTCCAGTGTAACTTCATGGGGCTGGGCTGGCTGCAAAACCACCCTCCAACATGAGGGCTGAGCATGCTGGAGTGAATCCAATGGGCCAAAGCATCCAGCTACCTACCACCACAGATGCTCATTTCCCCAACCAGACTGCAAAGACACATTCCTAGCTCAAAGAATATCTCATTTGTGGGCTGTTGTAGTGTAAAAGACAGGTGTTAACACCCCACAGCACTGTCTCTTGGCAGATACCAGCTCCTGGGTGGGCCAGGATACCTGCATTTATTCATTCCTAGCCTATCTTTGACTAGAGTTGAGATATACATCAGGTTTTTGCTGCATGGAAAAAATGCCTGTGCAAAGCACCTGTTGAAATCAGCTCTAGCACTTGCTCCAAGCATCACTGGCCAAGCAAGTTGCTCACCCTCTACTTTAACCCCTCCATCAGCACCAAGGAGTGGCAGCAGGATCCTGCTGCCCCAGGAGGGGACCAAGGGCTGGGTTAAAGTCTGGGCTGCCTTCAGGGGCATGGGTGACTCAGAACTATCAAGATAGTCCTGTCTACAAAGATCTTGGCATGAAGAAAAGACAAAGAGCTTGAAAACAAAGAGAGGAAATAGCTTCCCTAGGCAGCAGCAGAGGCAGCTGCAGGGCAGGAGTGGTGGCAGGTGTGTCACCACTGCCATGCTCCATCAACAGTTTGTTCAGGCACTGGGCAAACCAATGCCCTGCTCCACCATGTCACCAGGACCTGGGGGTGAAGCACCTCCATGGTCAGCTCCAAAAGTCTGCCCCACACTGCTGCAAAGCGATAAAGCAGGATGGAGAGGGTGGGCACTAGGCCCAAGGTGCAGCACTGGCACACACAGGACACAAAGAGACCATATCTGAGAAACCAGACATAAACAACATTGACCAAAGCAGCTCTTCCTATCAATGCCAGAGCCCAGCTCACAGACAGACACCATTTCAGGAAGCCTGGTGAAAAACTGCTCTCTCAAGTGCTGGTTTGGTTTAGATTTGGTGGGGTTTTTTTGGTGGTGTTTTGGTTTTTTTTAACTCAGTAGCTTTTCTGGTGAAACTGCACTTTAAAATGTCTAAGCATTCAGCTGCTGTTTGGAGCTATTAAGTGTGCTGTTTCAAATCTCATCTCTGGCAAGCATCCCAATTAAGCAGGCATCCTGTTGATCAGCTTTCTGATCACATGGGATTTGTTCTGCTGCTGCATCACATACAATACCTTCTGCTTTGGCGAATTTCATGTGTACCCAGAAGGAGGCCCCACCCTTCTCATTTAGAGAGAAAAAAAATCTCAAAGCCAGTTTCCACTGACAGCATCTTCGGGAAATCAAAGGCAGTTGAAAGAGCAATCTCTTGTCTGTCCTGAAATTGGTGTGGAGCAAGTTGGGCAGCAGGAATCAGACCAAGAGCTTGTTTAGTCTGAGTAAAGCGTGGGAAAGCATGAAGGGAGCAGTCACTGCAGAACAAATTTTTATTTTTCTTCTTTGCCCATGTCTCCCTCATGGCACAATTTAGAAACCAGGGGCCTTTCTCATCAGATAAGGTTACTTCTGAAATGAGAGCACCAACTAGACAAACCAACATGTTCAGTCTCAGAGGCAATTTAAAAGGCAGGAGTAAAATTCAGGAGCGTACTGGACCTGCAAGATTGCAAAGTGGGAAGATGGGAACTTTCCAAAAAGGAAATCCCAAAGATGCTTTGAATAGCCAGCAAGAGAACATCCACTGTGAATTCCTCACAGAAGAGGAAGGGTTTGCTTTTGGTACAGGGTTTGGAAACCAATGTCACTATTTTGAGGGAACTCAGGATTCCTTCTGATTTGGACATACTTTCAAGCTCCACAAAAAAGAGGTGCAAGACTACAGCAGATAAGAGTCTAAGGTACAGCAAAACTAAAGACCCTCTCTGTGGCCAATTTTCTGTATCAACTTTCCATCTTCAGAATGGGAAGAATAAACAGCATTTTCTTAGCTTATAGGGCAGGATAAAGCTACTAGCAGACACACAAGATTATCAGAGTGATGGCAAACACAGAAAATCCCCCAAAACACAGGAGGAATATGCCAGACTGAGGAAATAGCCCAGCTGGGTGGCAGACCACCATCATGAAGGGACACTGACCAGCTTCCCCTGTTGAAACACAGAAACCTCCATCACAAGTTCTCACACCAAACACCACAACAGCCTCTAATGAGGAGAAATCCTTCACTGTTCTCTGGTGAGAATAAAGCAGAAACACCTGAGCTTTTCAGCTGGGGTGACAGATGCTGTGTCCCACATGGGTAGACAGGCCAGGCACTGTAGGTGGGACACCAGGAGGCCAAGTTCAGGCTGGTTCACAGACTTGACCCCTTCAGGCTAGAAGAGCTTGCCCAAAGGATCTGGCCAGTCCTTCCATGTGGCTTAGCACAAGGAGCCTCACCCAGCTACAGCTCACTAAGTGTACACTGCCCCAGGAAAGACACTCAGTCCCAGCTTCAAACTGAGAACTCCTAATTAACTCTCAGTGCAGCTTATTCACATCAGCATTGAAGAGCTACTTCAAGACCTCTGACAGCTCTTAAAATAGAGATTGTGACAGACTAAAACTCAGCTGACAAGTGTCATCCCCTCCCAGATACACCAACCAGCAGACACAAGCCATTCTCTCCCTGGCGTAACAGGGCTCTCCAGCCTGAAACCTGTTTTAAATGACAGGCAAAAGCAGGGACAGGCAGTGAAGGCTTCTCTGAACTACCTGTTCTGCAAACATCCATCTCCCACAGGCTCCCCTTCCTACCTGAAAAGAAGCAAATCCTTCCTGCTCTAACTCTAAATCAGCATTACTGTGATAAACAAGTGACAGGGCTGTGACATTAGTACAATTCTCTGCTGGGACAACTGCAGTGAAATGGTCTCACTCCCAGACATTAAAACAAATTTAAGTCCAGGTAGGATTCATCTTCCCCAGTTTTAGTCCAACAGTGCCACACAGCTAGTCCAAGGGAGTCAGCATCATCCAAAACAACAATCCCAAACAGGATCCACTGGAATTGAGCCACTGAGAACTCCTGGGATGTACATCAATCAGCTGGTCAAAGAAACACCTGTGGCAAGACCCTTCCACCTGAAGCCCTGAATCTCACAACTCCTCAGTTATCAGAGGAAAAGAGAGACACAGCTTTCAAGGAGATGCAAAAGTAGCATCAGACACCCCTCTGGAAGATCCTGCCCAGATCTGTGCAGCACAGACAATGGCCTGAGCTCAGGCACAGGGCTGGGACCTCTGTGAACAAACAGGGAGGGACAGGGAGCAGTGTGATCCCAACAGGCTCAGGGCTGTAACTCCCAATTGGCTGCAGGTACAGGGAGCAGGGCTGTAACTCCCAATTGGCTGTAGGGACAGGGAGCAGGGCTGTAACTCCCAATTGGCTGTAGGGACAGGGAGCAGGGCTGTGACTCACAATTGGCTGTAGCTGTGCTCCTGGGAGCATGAACTGCATCTGCTGAGCAAACATGGCTGCGGCCGTCTTCTGCTGGATCAGGTTGTTGCGTCCATTTATTTCAAGTTGTGTTTTTAAATGTGGGGGAGGGTGGAGATATTTGCAGTTCTCTCGGGTACACCGGCCCTAAAAAACATAATGGAACAGCATTTCAGTGAATGTAACACCCAGGGCAGCCAGAGAAATTTAATTAAGGATTGTTTGGGTTACTGGAACAACACAATCATCGAGGCGGAGGCGGCTTGGTAGCTACTGTGCCTCTTTTGTGATTTTTCTATAGTAGGTGAAGAGAAGAGCAACATGACTTCTCCTGCAGTAACACTAACTGAGTACTATCAAGCTAAACCAAAAAGTCAGGCTTCCTGATGTTAAAATGATTGTTGTAAGAAAAAATCCCAAACAATCTAACACAAACACCAAGACTTTCAGAAACTAGTGGCAACAGTTCCAGAAACAACAACAAAAATTCCCAGTTTCCTTGCGTGGGTTGCTTTTCCCCTCCTTCCCAACACCAGACCACTTAATTGGCCCTGACAACCAGACAGAAGAAACAAAACTGTCTCTACCACTTCCCCAGCTGCACTGGATAAAACTTTAAGAGAACAGCTCTGTAAGGCAGCACCTCTGATCCACAACTGGCAAATACCCCAAAATGCTGAATGATTTTCCCCCTTCACACTTTCATTTGTCAAAAGTGAAGTGTGTTGCATCACTGACTCATTCCCTCCTGCAATAAACATGTGGCTCCTAAAAGTCAAGAGATCACTGATGTTATCCCTGCAAATCAACTGAGATCATCACTTCAAAAACATGCATAAACTGTGTCTTACTTTAATAGTGTTTGCAAGTAGACATAAGAAGATAAATATCACTAAATAAGAAAGTTAGTAACAAATGTTGTCATTAAGATGAAACAGTTCTTGAAAAATAAGGTTTTCTCTCTCCCCCCCTTTCTTTTTGAATTTCTCCAAGAAACAAGAAGCATACAGAAAACATGAAATACTTAATCTAACTTTATGCAAAAATTGTGACTTTTTTGAGGAACAAATTCCTTTGAGCTATTCAAAGCTTATTATAATAAGGCCAGACCTGGAGGCAACAGTGCTGTTCCATGACAGATAATTAATAACAGCTCCTGTAGCCAGCAAAGGCACAGGACCATCCATTACCCAGCCTATCCCAGGCACAGTCATCAAGGGCTGGACACAGAGTTCTCAGTCTCAGTGTCATTAAATTTGCTTTCCAAAAGGGGCACATCAGATGACCCCATGTACCTGCCCCTGTCAGCAGAGCTGTAACCCCATAACCAGGTCCACAAGGATATCACTGTTACACACCACTCACCCAAGGCTCAGGTGGGAGCCTCCTGGGATCAGCCCCTGATGCATCCAGGATTCTCCCCTGGCGGTTCTTTAAGGCTTTTGCAAACATTCAGGTGAAATCACCGGACAGTCCAAGTACCACTGCCAAAAGCCAACACCATGAGCCACTGCAGGGGCTGGGTTTGAATCCCCAGCCAGGCTCCCCAGCATGCCAGGCTGCTGTAGAGCAGCCTGAAACTTCCAAGCTTTACTCTGCCTCCCTTCCTTGTGGGATAGCTTCAGTGGAGAGAGGGCTGCAGAGCTTGACTGCAGCTTAAAAGGGGCTGTTTGACATGTGCCATAGGAACAGCCTCCTCTCTTATCTGCTCCAGGGAGATCAGAGTTAAACAAAAGGCAAATAATTAAATGCAAGAAGTGATGGGCTAAAGCCAGTGGGACAGGAAAAAGAACTACTTCCAAACTTTAGCAGCCTGGCTTCCTGGAATGAAACTCTGCCCTGCTCCTAAAAGAGCCCAGTGGCTCCCACAACCCAACTCAAAGGGAAAGAGGCTTTTTAATGCTATTGTTTTGGCTTCTCAGCAATCCAACAGCCCCAGATCCCCAGCAGCGAGTTAATTGCTCACAGGCCCTGAGGACACGAATCTTCATCACCAGACACTTTCTCACATCTGTGTGAAGCAGGGTAAAATGGCTCCACTGCAGCTGGCTGGTGCTCAGACACCCAGTGCCACTACAAAGGAAATAACTGCACTAATCTGCACGGAGAACACGGGGCAGGTTTGGGTCATCCTTCTCATGCTGCACAGGACCAGGCCTCTCTACAGCCTTTGCCATCACCTGGGACCCAGCAGGAGCCCAGGGTTCAGCCTCAGAGCATTTCTGAGTGTCCCACCTGCACAGCTCCTGCAGGGCTGCTGCTGGCCAGGAGCAGACCCCACGGAACCACGGGCTGCCCATGGCCAGGAGCAGCTCCAGCCTCAGAAACTCCTCCTGACTGTAACTTGGCACAAGTGCTTTGGGTTGGGGAAACACTTATTTCTACCAAATTTGGAATAAATCTGTGTAGATGTTTCTACACTGCAGGAATGGAGAAGATGAAAAAAAGAACTACTATTTTGTGTAAACAATACCTACACAGTTGACTTCAACTTGAGAAGGACTCTGCTATTTCAACTGAAATTATGAATATCATTGATACCAGCAACCCCAGCTTGGTGTGAAGCTTTGTTCTATTTTTTTTTCCCTCAAAGCAGTTTGCTTAATTCCAACAGGGGGTTCTACAAACAGAATATTTTTACTACCAATAAAAAAACCACCATACAGCACGAGGCGTTGGTCTTGCAGACAGTCTGTAAGCCGAAACCAGTGCCCACACAGTGCTACTGGTTTCAAGGACAGGCATTTGTAAAAAACAGAGCTGTGCAGGTGCTGCTGCAGAGCAAAGGCTGTGAAATGCTGTCAGTCAGGCCTTTGAGGGCTCAGACTAAATAAATCACTGCTACACTCAGATTCAAACCCATGCCTTTGGTCTAACTCCTCCTCACCAACATTTCGATCCTGAGCACCACCAACCACTGTGTTTCACTGGGCCATACTGGAAGCCACACTGAGTTGAGCTCCCCTCTACAGCACCACAGTAAGTTCATCTCTCAGACAATGAATTTTAGGAAGTGCTGGTGTGACAGAGTGACACAAAATGTTCCCAGTTTAGACATCTTGCTCTGTAACAACTTTCAAGATCCTGCTCTGTAGTGATGGGCACCACCAATACTCCCTGAACTCCAACACTGGTAGGGGTGAGCCCTTCTTCTACCCTTCCATCACAACACCCAGTCCTTGCTACTTCCCAGAAACACACACAGTCTTCAAGACCAATTTCAGCTCCACAAAAGCTGCCAGAAGAACAGAGGAGATGCCATTTTTAACTCCTCAGTACCAGCTGCAACACAGCAGGGAAAGCAACAGGGAACTGGTAGCAAATCTGCTGTGTGGATACTAGGCTGGGGATAAATAAGGACAACTCCATTTTATACCTGAGTGGCCTAGGAATACAACATGAGAAAATACAACAAGGAGTTAGGCCTCCAATTTTAGAGCATATTTATGCTACAAGGCACAGCTTTCCTGCAGGGATTAGCTGTGGCTCCAGCAGATCAAAAGCTCAGCACAGGGTACAGGACAGTTCCAGAGCTGTGCACAGAAGACCAACTGAGGAATTCTCCAAGCTGAGTGTTGCACCAAAAAGCACCATTACAGCACCTGGAGTGGCCACTGCACATGTTGGCAGGGGGCTGGTGCTCAAAAACTGATCTGTGCTGGCAAGCAGCACACAGAGCCTGCAGGCACCAGTGCACCATCCTCCTGTAACTGGAAATTTGAAATTTGCTGCTGTCAATTTAGGCTCAGTACTGAGTCCAGGACAGGCACATTCCCACCCTGTCCTGGGTGGCACCCAGGGCTGCAGCCAGGGAATCACCACCCAGTAACAGACTGCTGCTGGCCTTGGCAACACGCTAAATATAGCTCTGTCTTCTGGCTCCTCACAAAATGGAAGGAGTCTGAAGGACCACGTTCATCTGCTTCTTTGCCAACTACAACCAGGAGGGAAAAGCATATGGACTGCACTTTTCCAAGGCTTGAAAAATGGATATTAAAAATAAATCATTAAAGGATTTTATAAGAGTATCTTCTCCCCATTTCTTCCCACACACTCCCCCACCCTTACAGTAGGCTGCTGGCATGTGATTGACTCTGTGTTGCCAACTCAAGTCATGCTGTGATGGCGTATACTGTAAATGGCTGGCATCTGACACCAGCTAACGTGACAGCAGCTTGCACTGCAACAAAGCCAGCTGTTTGGAGTGCAGCACTGAAGGCAGCACACTGAAACCCAGTAAAAAACCTCCATTATACCTGGTTGTGTGGAGTTTGCACCTTGTCATCTGCATCCTAGCTCAGCGGGATGCAAATAAGAGCATTCTGGGTACTGCACCAGGCTGGATGAACCTTCCCTAAGCATGTTGCACAAATTCTCTCCTCCCTGGCTGCTGAAGTGAGTGGAACTGTGCTGCAGAAGCAAGGCTCCCAGCACAAGCCCCAAGGCTTGCTCACATGTGCACCAGTAATGCAGTTTGTTACGGTCTCTAATCCCGGACGCCAGTGAGGGGTTCCAGACACACATTTCTGGTTTTAATGACTGCACACTACATCCCATCAATCATGAACAGTTCTCACGTGAAAATCTTCAAGCTAATGCGGCTTTTCACACACTGGAGGCTGCAGTAGGTTGGTGCCTTGACTGTGCAGTCTTTTCCACAGACACTGATGACATGTGCAATGACTGACAGCAAAAAGAATGAAAAGAGACCAGGCAGGAAAGGATTTCCATGTTTTGCACAAAACCAGGCACCAAAACACAGCTTGTCTACATAACTTCTCTCTGCATGAAGCAGCAGATTTCCACCTCCCCAAGAGGAACTCAGTGGGGAGGCACATTCAGAGATGTGCTGGCCCTGCTTACTCAGTGCCTGTCGCTCCAGTGCTGAGGCATGAAATGCTCCCTGCTTTCCATCCCACTCACCACATGCACACAAAGGCTCTCCTGGCCATGGATCCTTGCTCCTGCCACAGCCTTGCATGGCCTTCTCATACACAATACAACCTCAACATCAGGGTGTCTGCTCCACATTTGCAGGGCAGGCTGCAAATTCATGCCATAGAGCATGAATTGTCCTGCAACAGTGAGGCAAAAAGTGGGAGCTCAGGGTTGCATCCCCATGTCCATGCAGCACAACTAAAAACATGTACTGAGCAGCACGTGCTGCTTTAGGTCTACACCTGCTCTCTAAGAAAAGAGATCCTGGAAGGCAGAGTTGGTACCTGGTGCCCAAGCTCTAAGTCCTCCACCCATCCTATAAGGACTTGCAGTTTTGAAGTTACCCTTCCAGGACAGCAAACCACCAGTGCACCACCTCTACTCAACTGCTCACTGCAGTTTGTCCCTAAGCAATCTGTTCCAGGGCTGAGCAAGTTGATGCTGGCTGGATTGAGTGGCTCATCCTGCCTCCTCCAATGCTGCACCACGCTCCTCTTTCCACAGCTGTCCATCTCACTGCTGGATCAAACACCTTCCACTGGCAAACATCAAATAGCATGGAAATAACATGTTTTCAACTGGAAAACAAAGGAGGCTGGAGCTGACAAGTCAGTCTGATCATTAGTGAGTGTTATGTCTCAGATGGGTGTTCATGTAGCCCAGTTGTCACTGCAGTTCAAAGCCAGCCCTGAACATACCTTTATCTGCAACTCCTTTCTACAGGCTAAGGGAATTTCAGAAATTATGCTGCCAACTGAGTCAGTGAGAACTGCAACCTCACAACCTCCCTTGAACATTGACCCTGGCCCAATACATCAAGTAACTTCTGCTGCAGAGCAATGCTTTCCTCCTAGCAGTGTTGGAGCAGCTCACTTTCACAGAGCAGTTTAAAAGTGAAATTATGTAAAAAGCACTCCTTGAATATGTTCTCATGGAAGGCTGTCAGACCCCCCTACAAGCATCCTAAAATCCAGGTCTAGAAGGATATAGTGAAGTGATACATCTCCCAATTGCCCACACAGACCACCTATTTGCTTTGTTCCCTTTACTTGTGTATTTCCCAGATACAGGACTCCAACACATCAGGCTCCTCACAGCTGATTTCCAACTGCAGTTTTGCTCCACTTGCAACAGAAACTTAAAACTTCTGGTTTAGGCCAGAATAGGAATTATTCCTTTCCTCCTTGAGGAAGGGCCCATACTTAAAGGCTGCTGTCACACCTACCCCCCCTTCCTTACTCTCAGCCCCAGACTATGCAAACCATCCTCTTCCAACTCTCCCTGCACAGTCTCCAAGCTTTTCCTGAGGCTACTCCCCCAGTCCCTGCTGGTGTGGGCACCTGCACTGTGCTCCACCTAACCCCTGCTCAGTGCTATGTAGGTACACAGATTGTTTCACAAGTCCTGCAGGTGACACTGCTGCTTTTACATCCCTGCATGGCATTTTCCTTCCTACTACCAATGTAACACTCTTTGATTCACTCTCAACAAGCCTTTCCCAGAACTACTCCAGACCCAGCTATGCTGCTCCCTGTATGAGGCAGCTGATTCACTCCAACTCTGTATTTCATACTGCTTTTATTGAACTCACTCACCTTTTTATGGATTACTTTTCCAACCTGTCAAGACTATCTGCAACTCCACACCTGGCTCTCTAAAGAGTGTCTGTAGTTCCTCCCAGCTCAAAGCACTCTACCAATTTAACAAGCATACTCTCTCTATTCCATCATTCAAGCCATCAGAACAAAACAAAACTGAACAGTCCTGCCAAGCACATCCTTCCAGACTACCACTGAACTCAGCTTTCCAAGCTGTTGTGGATAGTCACATAAAAATTTATCCTATGCTTTGCTCCCTGTCTTGTTTGGAAGTGGATTTGTGCTGCATCAAAGACTCCTAAACCTAACACCAGCACTTCATTCTCCCTCTCTGAAATAACCCATCACAAAGGCTTTCCAGTTCTACTGCTTTTTCTGCTCCTTTTAGGACAGATGTTGGGATTCTGGATAGTCTGTGCTCTGCATCCCTCCTACACCAGCAGCCCTGCTTAGACAGTATTGAGTACAAAGGAGCTGGTGGTCCAAAGTTACTTGTAACAGCAATAAAAAATACAGCACAGCTGGCTGCTGACATTTTTCAAATGCAGGTGTAATACCCATTTACAGAGAGCCCAGAGACTGCTGTTATGGTGAGGATCCTGCTGTGAACAGATCATAGCTGGAAAGCAAAAGCAAAATGTATCTTCTAGTTAGCATTACCAGATGGCAATCAGCCTCCAAGGCAAGGGAAGCAACACAGACTTCCTACCATACAGAAGTTTCAATTTCAATGTGTGTGAATAAAAATGCTACAGTTAAGGTTAATCTGGTGGTTTCCAGCTATGGATGATACAGACCCTGTGAAATTCATGTTCTAGCCAAGAAAGAGTACAGTTCATGAATACAGAATTTGCTGGAAATAGAATTCAACAGCCCATAAAAAGCACAAACCACAGTTTTACAATATCTCTAGGGTGAGTTTTGCCTAACTTTGAAATTCCCACCTCTGAGTATAAAGAGCCACCTCCCTGAGCCTGCACAGGGAAAAAAGAAAAATAGAAGAAAAATGCTAAAAACAGCCCAGGTGTTATTTTGGCCCAACTCAGTTCCCCTGCAGCCACTAGAGAATGGTTTGCAGATTTTGTGCTGTTCTGAACGATGCTCTGAGCTGCAGCAGCAGCATGTCAGCTCTGACCCAGGGCTGCTGAGGTGAACAGGGACATGCCTTTTGTCAGGGTACAGAGGACAAGAGTCAGACCTGCCTTTCCACACAGCTTCAGTGGAAAAACCAGAATAGTTATCACAAGCTCCCAGGGCTACCAATGTTCCCAGCACTCTCAAGGCAGCCCCAGAGCTTGTCACTAAAACAGCAACTGAATTTTGTGGCTTCAATGGATGTTAGGTCAAGCCCTTTCTGAGCAAGCCTAGACTTGATCTTGACTGAAATGAATGAACCTTGATGTTTTGCATGATTCCAAATGAAAGCAGGTGACATTTGGCAGCTACAACAAGAGGTTTGGGTCCTTCTGAACTGAGAGCTCAAAGCAAAGCTCAGTGGCACATGCAAGTGCAAGGCAGCTTGAAAACCCTCAGAGCACACCAAGCAAGCATTCTGTGTTCACCCCACTGAAGGGAGGCTGGTGCACTTTGCACAGTCCCAGTGTACCCAGTTTTCCTCTCCCTACAGCCATGGGGCAGAGTCTTGGGAAGCCAAACAATGCTTGAGCTTAAAAAACCTAAAACACTATATCCCTCTGCAACAGTTCAGTGAAACACAATCACTTCACAGTCCAGGTAGGCTCTAGCTCTGTGTCCAGGGAGTTAGAAAAATGCACAAGGAATGAAAAGCAAACACAACAATCCCTGGCTCTAAGACACTGATGCTGCTCTTCAGCCTCCCCCTGTGACTGTTCTGCAGGGATATTTTTGCTTTGCAGGGAAGATGGAAAGAAGGACACACAAGGTAAAAAAATCCAGCATCACTTCTACAAAAGGTATTCAAGTCCAGAAATAAAGCTGCCAACAGCCAGCTGAGGAGACTGCTGAAGTAACACTGCTAAAGACCCGTAGCACTTCCATCTCTTTGTCAATCCAGCCTTTGTCTGTGAAAGCCAACCTCTACCACAGACACAAACCAGGCTGTAGGGGCTGTGTTGTGTGCCACTGGCTCAGGGGGATATGCTGTGCTTGAAGGCTCTTTCCCATCACAGGACTGGAAAGCTGCCCCTTGCCACCAACACACGATGACCAACCCTGTGGCACGTGGCCAAGCTGACAGGGCTGCAGTCATCTACTTACTGCAGAGCTGGACAGGTCACCACCTGAAGGCGCATAAGGGACAGCAGCACTTCGCCCAAGCAGGGGACACACTCCCCATCAATGGCACAAACAGCTGAGCAGGTGAACAATTTCACCAGGATATTAAAAATGTACCCTGAGCACATCACAGCGCTCCCTCACACCGGGGTAAGAGAGTGATCAGGTGCAAATGCTGGGAACAAACAGATGCACAGCGTGGCCAAGCCCTACTGCACATGCCAGTCCTTTCAAACAGTCTGTATAAACGTGCAAAGCACTTGGGCAGGGGGGTCTGCAAGATCAGATGTGCTCTGCAGGAACTCAAACACGCTTATCTGGGACTCGCTTTAAAATCCGCAGCCTCAAAATGCTTGTCAAGCTTGTTTTTGTTACACAGCTCAAACCAGAGCAGGAGACAAAAACAAAGCAGAAAGCAGCATTTCTATGTCCTCATCTCCCTTTCTGGTAGCACCTTAACTGGTGACAGCCACTCACAGCCATTGCCAATCACTTCAAACCACTGACCTCGGCAAGCAAACCCAGCTCCAGAAAGAAACGATGCCTTGTTACCACAGAGCTCAGTACTATCACCCTGACATTTAAAAATATATTTTAATTAGGAACAGGGGGGACGTGCAACTACTGCATTCCAGTAGATTCTAAGCAGCCACAGGCACTAGCCTAAATTCCCAAATCCTTATTCACCTGGCAATTAGGGAAGCTGAGAGCTGCTGTGAGTGAAGTTTTGCACATTGCTGAATACAGCAATGTTCCACTGAGTTTCCCCAGGACAGCACAAAGAGGTCATGGCTGTCCTCCTGCTCTCACGCAGGATTTTCATTCCAAGCTGTTTGTTATACTTGAAGGTTCTTAAAAACTCAGAGCAGTTATTTTGTTGGGGAAAAGCCCTGTAGCTCCTTCATTATATTTTTACATCTTGACAACTCTTTCCAGCTCTGTTCCCCTGCCAAGCTCTCTTCTTTGAGGCCAATGGCATGCTCTGTTATGCTCAATGAAAAAAGTGTATTGATTTCAATGTTTTTGGTTTGTGGAACATTTAGCTTGCTCCAAGCAATGGACAGTGTTTACCAAGCCCAAGAAATATATATTAAAATAGTATGGCACTGTCAAAGTATGTTTTTTGAGCTGTAGAGCCACAGAGCAGAAAAAAAATGTTTATCTGAGAGATTATAACAGCAATCTCATGTCACAAAAGACAGGAATAAAGACTTGATCAAGCTCTTTTCTTTTGTATCCACCAATATATTTTGATTATGCTACATTTGTGAAACATATCAGTCTGTTACCACCACATATTTGAAATTAGGTTTAAACAGAGTAGAATTATCATCATTTAGAGTTCTGAACTGAGCATTTTTAATGTCTTCCAAGTATTATTCCACTACTCTCCTATGTTCAGGAATGTTAAAATCACAATAAAATAGGCTTTTTAAATACAGTATCAACAACAGGCTCTCTCCAAGACAAGTAAGACTTTACAGACCTGCCTGGTCACAGACCTGCTGAAGGAAATGAGAGATAACAATTACAAAAGAAGGCATTTAGTGTCCAGTAAAGAGAACACGTTTAGGAGCATGTTTAGCCCTGGGATCACTGCAGGTACAGAGCAGGATGTGGAGGAGGTGACATCCACCAAAGTTAATATTCCTGTGGGTTTCAATGTGGGACTATTTCTAAGTAAAAAAAAAAAAAATCAATTCTACCTGGAAGATAGAAACACTGGCAAGTCATTGATTTTTCTTCTATAATAAATTACAAAAAAAGCCCACGCCAGCTCTCTGGAACAATACTGCACAAGTACTGTATTAAAAAAACACCACAAAACCCCAAAGAAAAACAAACTGAATTAAACTTCACATATGTCTTCCACCTTCCATCCCCAGTTGTGTCCCTCCTGATTGCTATTACACCAGACCAGCATTTGAAAACAGCAAGTGCAGTTTCTCTTGTCCCTTAAACCATCTTTTCATTGTAAATCCCATAATCCAATTCTATAACTTTCACCAGCTGAATCTGTCAAAGTCATATGGAAAGTAGATGCTTCTGACCTTCCTCTACCTACAGTGTCTGTTGAATATTACAGTTGCAGCAGGCAAACCACACGTAGACAGAACCAGGCAAAGTACATCAAAGCCCAGGAGAATAAATGTTAAAGTACTGTGCTCATGAATACAAATATTGGACATGTGACCACCTCTGGCAGCCTCATGGCTCAAGTTTACACAAGGGAAAAGGCAAATAGGGAAGAGCAGAGATTGATAACTAAGTGTCTGACCCAAACCCTCCCTCCTGTCCTGCAGAGGGCAAAGTCATGCTCAGAAAACCTCATTCTCACCGTTTCAGAAAGAAAAAATGAAATTGCAAATAAAAAGATATGTGGCTCGGTTTGGTTGGGTTTTTCTAAGAATTTGGCAGAATAACCATTCCCTGAGCAGGAAAGGATGTGGCTGGGCTCTGCCACTCTGGCTTTCCACACTTCAGGTGGAAAAACCAAGATATGTCAGAATATGACATGAGAGTCCCTCTGTGCAACAGCTTAAGCCAACAAAGGAGGCGACTGCAGGGCAAGAGCAGATGCAGCAGCACAGGAGGGTGATGGCCTCAGCTGCCACCACAGGATTTGTCCCCTGCTATCTGTCAGAGCCAGGGGTCTGATGTTCCAAGGCACAGGACACCTTTCTGCTCTTGGCTAGCATTTGCCCCATGGCACAGAGCAAAGCCAGCTTGCCCTGCTCCTCACCCTGATGTCCCACTGATGTCCCCAGCTGCTTTCTCAGGCTATGGTTCAGTTCACCAATGACCAAGCTTTGTCCTCGTGCTCCTGTTTCAGCTACATGTGCCAGGCACATTTGTGCACAGCAGCACCTTTCTCCTCTGCTCTGGCTTTGCAGAGAAGCTACCAAGCCACAGAAAAGGGCTGACTGTGTGCCACCAACTCCACACAGCTCCAAGCAAGGACCCCAAAGCTTTGTGATCCATGCCAGGCCTCAGATTTCATGCCCACAGTATAATGAACTTGCTGTTGGTCAAAGGATTAAAGGTGCAGATACAAAAAGTACCTTTAAGAGAGGTCCTGCAGCCTGCTAGGCACAGCAGGCAAGGACCACACATCTCACATGGACCTTGGCTTCCAAAGAGGACATTCAGGCCAAGTAACATTGAATCACAACCCTCCATCTAGGAGGCAGCAAGGCTTCAAGAGAAAGGAAGAAAGAGAAAAAAAGGAAAAAACCAGGCAAAAATAAAAAGAAAGCCTGCCTTGCCCTAGGCAAGTATTCCACCTTAGTCAGCTTTTGCAGACTGATCTATTTAGTGAGTTGTTTATTACAGCCAGTAACATATGCACATTTAAGTCACAGAGGGGATTTTTCTCTTACAAAACACCTTCAGAAGTGCTCTTTAAAAAGCACCTGGCACTAGAAAGCAGATATGTGACCAGTATTTGCTACCATCTCTAGGGAAAGGGAGGTTAAGGCATTGTAAATGTTTGCTAGGAGCTGAGCCCATGGAGAAGCATAGCAAGCTGTGGCGGCAACAGGACAGGCCTTTTTCCACAGAGGCAAACATGATGGGCTCACAATGCCAAAGATAATACACTGACATCTCTGTGGGCAAAAGGAGAGTTTGGCAATGACAATTCTGGGATAAAACTGCAATTAGTGAGACATATTTAGGTGCAGTTCCCATGCACCAGTCACAAGTGCCACACCAGCAGCCAGCTTTAATGAACATGATGCCCAATTCTGTGCCAACATCTGAAAACCTGCTAATATACAATGGATTTATTACAACAACCTTGGCCAGAGCAAAACTTCTACCTGTTCTAATTACAACACTGCTCTCAGATCCTGGCTCCCACCGTCTGCTCTGCAGTCTCGTGAGGTCTGTGCAGATTCACACTCCCAACCTCAGTCAGCCAAAGCAGATCCATGTTACAAACTAACAAAGCCCTCCCAGGAACAGTAAACCAACACAGATGCTGCAAAGCACACTGCTCAAGGGGGCTTTCTGCTCACCCTGCATTCCATGCTGACCTGGATGGCCAAAATTTGGGGTGTGTAGGTCTCCACACTGACATACAGTGCAAAGACCCCAAAATCCAGCAAGAGTGGTCTGCTTTCTCCATGTGATGCCAGGAATGGGTATTAACTGATAATGCATTTTGCAGAAACCATGATTTCAGCTGCTGAGAGGTTAATTCCATGTAGCCACTGGGATCTGTTCCCTTCTGTGTAACAAGAGCTGCAGGACAGGACACTGAAAAGGTTGTATGCCTAGTTAGGTGGATGTATCCATTTACTCCTGTGGGATGCAACTTTTGGTCTGACCTAAATTCTCCTCTGCAGCACTGGGGTAAGTGCCAGAACAGCTAAGAAAGGAATGTGTCCTGCGTGGGCATACATGTGTGTCTGTCCATCCATCTGTCCCAGCTGACCAAAAGAATGGAACTGATCAGGGCTTTCCTTCCATTTGCCTGGTGCTTTGGAGTTCATGTTTTTAATAACCACCAGATTCACTCACTTAGGTTTGAGAGCACAAGAGAAAAGCTGGGGGAGGCAGAAGCAACTAAAGCATATCCATGTGGATGTGCTTGCTTATTCAGACTTGAGGCACAAAAGCAAACTGATCAAATTACCATGGGGTTTTTCTGTCCTTCCTGTACTGCTGCTATGCTTTCCAAACTCCTGCCCTGAGCTGCTTATCCTTGTCCTGCTCACCAAGTGCAGTACAGACTGCCTGAGATGCTCAACCTTTCACAGATGAGGAGGTATGCAAGGCTTACCTTTTGAAGGCTGTTTTCTATTAGAAAGCAATCTTAAACAACACAACTTCCTTAGGCAGCAGACGCCTGATCTCATGTATTTTGCTTTTGCTACTGACAAGAGATACCTTCAGATGCAGCACCATCCCTTCCTAAAAGGGCAGCAAGAAAAAGACCTTTCACTGCCCTCACCGGGCACAGTCAGGATGAGTCAGCTGCAATGCAAATGTTCATTTGTTTTTAGGTGGGATGGGCCCATATAGATGGGGCTGGGAGGGATTGGAGGGATTTTTTCTGCAAGGAAGAGTGACCTTTCTTGAGGACATCTGCAGTCTCTCTGCCACGTGAGAGGAGTAGCTGCAAAGAAGCTCCAGGGTCATTAGCAAGTCTGGAATGCAGCAGGACCAGTGCCTACGTAAGGGAACACTCCAACACTGCTGAAAAAATGCTCAAACTGCTTTAAACCAAGATAGATGGACTTCAGATAGGGCCCGGCAGAAATCCCTGAACTTCTCTTCAAGTGCCTCTGATACAGGCCACAAAGTAAGAAAAGTGCTAACACTTCTCCCCTGATTGGGCTAAGGACTGAAAGGATGCTTTAAATCATTCTCCAAGAATTAGCATAATCAAAACAGGGTTAAAAAAACAGTTTTGAGTAGGGTTTTTGTCCTACCTAATGTGAGCTCTATTCCAACTAAAGACTTCTAAAGATTTTATATTACTGTGGACTCTTCAAAAACCCATGCAGAGAAACACAAAACAACAATGAAAATCCTCTTAATTCAATCTGTGCTTTATCGCACAAGGCCGCAGCAGGGGATTTCTGGCTGTGGGAATACAAATACTCATCAATGCTACAGCTCAGGGTCCTGCTTCAATTACTACCCAAACACAAAATGAGACAGTCCCAGCCTGAAGAGTTTTCAGTCTAAATACACCAGACTTGGTGGAAAAACCCCAGGCAGCCAGGGGAAGCCTCAGCAACACCCAGACTGCATTCCAGCTGCTCTGTGCTGGGCTGCTGCAGCCGTGATGCCTCTGATGCCTCCCAAGCTCCTTCCTCCCAGCAGCCTGCTTTATCCCACCTCTGCACCACCAGCTAAAAGTGACCTGTCCATTTGTCTCCCAGCTCCCAAGGGATTTCCCCCTCTCCTCTCCCAGCTCTCCCGAGGATGGTGCAGAGCAGTTTGAGTGGGCTCTGGTGACAGGAGTGCCGTGGGCTGTGCAGTGAAGTCCACACCCTGCTGACAGATGCTGGCAGTGATGGGTGGCCAGGTCCCTGCCACATCCCCAAGCTCCCCAGTCCTATGGGAAAGTGGCTTGGGAGCTGCACTGCTCCTCCCCAGAGTCAGCCCCACCTCCTTCCCTTGAGGTTGCCCCTCGCAGCTCAGAGGTTTCAGACATCCCTGCCTTGCTTTTATCAGCCCTGATGGCTTTCCAGCTTCCAGCACCAGAGTCACTCAGCCTGCCTGCCTTGCTCCAGCTCCCACCCTGCAGCACATCGCTGAGGTTTTACAGGCAACAGGATTGACACAGCAGGGAGTCAAAGTCTGCAGGGAGGAAACCATGATTACATCTTCATCTGCAAGGGCACCAGATGCACTGAGAAATAAAAATGACTGCTGAAGCAACAGGAGAGGAGAGCAAGAGACTTCTCAGGCCGCCTTGTACAATCCCTGCAGACACTACAACAGGGACAAAGAGGACAGGGGAGCTGCATAGGGCGTGGGGACAAACAGACCCAGAGGGGAGGAGGAAACAGAGCAGAAAGAAACAGGGCATTAGAATAAGGCTGCAAGTCTTGGACCATCGGAGCAAGATTTGAGAAGGTTTCTGCATAAGCAGGAGCATCTCTACAATGTTTGGGAAGGAGCAACATTCCCTCCAAAAACAACTGTCTTGAAAGTCCACTGGTTTATGAAACAAAATTCCTTCACAGGGAGGAAAGAGCTTTCCTTTATACAGCTGACCTAAAACACTGTTATCTCTGCCATGCCTGGATGATCTTCCAAGCCCTCCTTAAAGGCTCATTTCTATGTCTGCCTTTCAACCCTCCAACCCTGAGCACTAAAGTGCTACAGCATGGGTTGAAATGTCCAACCCCATGAGGCTCTAGCTTTCTCCTGGCAAACTCATCCTGGGTTTGCTATCTGCAGCATCACGTGGAAGGGACTCTGGGAGCAGAGCCCAAGCACTGCACACAGCACAACACTGCACAAACCAACCATTTGGGATCAAGAGCACATAATGGCTGCAAGCCTTACCCATGCTCTGATCCTTTAGGAATGGACAGCAAGAGGAAGAAACACAGACCAGTGGGATCAGCCAATACCATTGGGATTACACACTGAGGTTTTGTATTCAAACTGTGCTCAGCTGAAGCAGGGCTCTTTAAGGACCTAATCTCCGTGTGACTGTTCCCAGCACCAGCCGTGCCCCTGTGGATAACAGGGAAGCACGTCATGGCAGCCACAGTCTGAGGCACACAGGCTGCAGCTCCACTGCATTGCTGCTGCCCTGGCCACCTCTGAACCCCCACATACTCCAGACTTTCCCAAATGCCCCTCTGTTTGAGAGGGGTCTCCTCTCACTATGCACCCCGAGATGATCACAGCACCCAGAGTTCCTAAGGCAAAGAAGAAGTGATGAGACAGAGTTAAAGCACCACCTTGTTTCAGGCTATTGGAATAAATCCCCATCAGAACCTGGTGTGGGTACTGCTGGGCAGAGATGTGGCCATCACTCACACAACTCAACTGGATTCCAACACACTTATCTATAGTGGTTGTTTTGGGTCTTTTTCTGACACCAGTGTAGGAGAACAGCTGAAAGTTAGTGCTGTGTTAATGCAGAGTCAGAGGCAGGATAAAACACAGAGACCACTCAGCAGTCACCTGGGCATGCATTGTGATACCACACCCATTCTGGAGCACTAGCTAAACTGCTCCTGGTTCCCATTCCCAGAATTCAGCAGAATTTGCCTCACTTTTTAATGGTGCTCTGTGCACCTACCTCAGCAAGGGTGGGGGCCAGCAGCACCCCTGCAGCAGTTATGCTGGACTGGGGGGTGGGTCTCTCTCTCTCTCTCTCTCTCCCCACAGTGCAGCCACACTAATAAACAAAGTAGCTTGTTTTAAACATTCACATTCCACTGCTGCAAGAGGAAAACTTCCCAGAGCACAGGCTGCCACCTTCCAAACAAGGTCAGACACTGACCTCCTCCCCCACCACCAATGACCTTATTAGCACTGATCATGGTTCTAATAATATCCCGCATTGTAAGCAGGCCATCTGCTGTAACATTTCACTACAAACTTGGGGAATTGCTTGATTTGAGTGTGCTCATGTCCCAGCACGCCAATTGTACCCTCTCAGGAATATGCTTCTTCCTCACAGCTTTAAGCTAAACCTTGCAGAAAGGCAGCTCCAGGTCTCAGCTTTGCAGCTTGGAGCTGAAGCATGCAGAGAACAGCCCCGAGCCATTCCCACGAGCTGGCTTCAGACAGAGGAGGTAAAAACACAGAGTTAGTGCTTAATAATCCCTGACTCCAGCATCCAGCTCCTCTGACACTGGAGACATCAAGTAACCATGTCACTGCAATCCTAAACCCAGGCCAAACACTAACCAGACGTTCAGAGAGCCAGATGCAAAACCCAGGGCTCCCAAGAGATCAGCATTACTTTTGTGCCATGTACTCTCTGCTGTGTGGACAGCAGAAAGATTTTACTATCCTAACACATTAGCTGTGGTTAAGCTGAATATTTTCACTGCCATTACAGAACAGGGGGCTTTCCTAACAGGCAGGCAAGCTTACAGAACTAAGCATGTTTGATAGCTATTCCTTTGGAAGGAGCCAGGGGTTGAAATGCTTACTCAGTTAGGACACCTGTCTAAAACACCCAGAGTCTTGCTATTACAGCAGCTCAGCTACATTCAGCCTTCAAAGACATTTTTTTATACTGCTCCTGTGAGGTCAAAAAGTGCAATTAGGCACAGAGACCGACATTACAACACTTTGAAGCAGTTTGCATCATCACAAGGCTCTGAAAGGTGGTTTTCCAAATCCTTGGTCTTTCCTCTAATCAAAAGACTGTCATCAGACATGGCACGAGGACTGTAAGGGGTGACGAAGGGGGTCAGTGCCTGGGTCCCTGCTGTTTTATGAACAGCAATAAAACAGTATTAATAAGCCAGAAGTAAAACTGTGCCTGTATGGGGCAACAATCACCCAAGGTCTTCAAAGCATTTATTTTAATACCAGCAAAACAGTATTTATAGGGGCAGAATTTCAAAGAGCTCAGCTCCTCACTTGGAAATCTAACCACTTATTGAAATGCTCTGTGGGAGATGTCAGGCGATGGGCTCTCCAAAAAGCCTGGCACATCTTGTTTATATTTGTTTTAAAGCTTCTAAACAGCTCAATTACATAAAAGCATGTTACTGCACCCTCCTTCAGAAGGGTGAACCAAGTGGCAGAAAGCTATTGTCAGCTAAGGGATTACATCAAACCGATGCTATGCCACCGAGGAAATCCGCCAACTCCACATGCTCGTTCAGTCACTCCCCTTGAAGGCATCTTTCACCACCTTCCCCCCAGCTCACTTTGCTGGCCTAATGCAATCAGGAGCAGGAGAAGTCCCTAGGTGGTTTCACAGCCAAGCATCCTCTTTGCCCCAGACCTGTAGGTTTGGTGCTCCTATTTCAATCCCAGTGTTAGCTACTGCTACACATCAGGGCTGGAAGACGTAATGTTTGAACTTCTTCCCTAGAAGAATTTGGCAGTGCCACATTTTGCAACATGGCACCATTTGAGGTGCCAGAGCTCACTGTACACACACACACACACACCCCCTTTTTGTGCTTCCTTGGCCAACTTCTGACTCACAGCAGGCAGAGCCAGCCATTTGCTACCTGGGCCCAGCACCTCATCTCCCTCCTCCCTGTGCAGAGGAAGCCCCTGGGGCTCACAGAGCATCCCTCTGCGTTATGCTGGGTCACAGAAATGGAGCTTGTGCTTGCAGATCCCAGCAGGCTTGTCAAGACTGCAAACTCAAGGTGTGCATGCAGAGAAACTCCCAAAAGCCAAAGGTGGCAGAGCAAACAGCTCTCCCTCTTTATGGACTGGCTGAGGTGACCACTTCCCATGCTCAAAACTCAATGCCACAGCTCACTCCAGCACAAGGAGCTCTTTGCTGCCCACAGGAACTCTACAGCACTTAAAATCAGGCTTAAGTACTTTGCAGAACCAGAATCTTGGTCTGGAGGGCTTTGCCCTTCAAACAGGAAAGCAAGCCTCAGGAGCAGGAGGTGGCATGCCAGGGCCAGTGGAACATTGCAATATGCCCATAAAAGGTTTCAAAATGTATCTGTTTAAGCACACACAGAAGCTTAGAATGGTTTAGAGTCAACATCCCAAAAGAATTCCTCTCCTGCTTTTTTAGGCAAGTGTGAGCAGCAGTCAGCACTTTACCATCATCCTCCCAACCAGAAAGCCAAGGTTACTCTTGGCTAATATTAATAATGCAAATGCTGCTGGCTTTACCCTTTGAGGATGGTGGTTTGCTCACATCACAGGGAGAAGAGCAAGGCAACATGAGCTGCAGGCAGGAGCAGGGGCCCTGCACTGCCAGGGCTGGCTGGTGAGGAGAGGAGAGGCGAGGCTGGCAGCAAAACCCCACTGCTGAATTTGCTTGGCCCATCTCCCTGAAGAGACTGGCCTCCAAATTGTGGTCTGAGGACCAGTTTGTGGGCACAGCTCTGCTTTCCAACATGTACAAGGGGAAAAGCACATCAGTCTGAGGCCCAAGAAAGGCTGCAATCAATGAATCAGCTGCAAGAAGATGGACAAGGATGGTGTTCCTGTCCTTGCCTCTTGCACTGGGAGAGCTTCCCAACTTACCAGCCTGTGCCTACACCTCTGCCAGCCTCTTGAACCTGTCCCAGAAACATCACACGAGACTGGCACTCACACACAGGCAACAGCATCTGCTCCTGTGTGGGCAAGCCCTCAGGAGAAATGTGGGGTCAGGAGGTCTGGGGCACAGATGGTGCTGTCCACCTACTGCACAGCAAATACCCAATGACCAAATATCCACCCTCTGCAGGAATATGAGCAATGAGCTGAAAGAGAGCATCCCTCCAGGGTAGCACCAGAACTAGACTGTACACCAGGAAACCTACAGGTATCTCACCTTCCTTGCCACGTTACCATGGACAACAGCAAGTTTCACAAAGCACATGTCCTTGTAAATGTAAAGGCCAAGGTAGTGTTCCCTGCTGAGGCTGCTCAGACACAGAAAGACCTGGCAGGGACAAGGACATGGCCAACCTCTTCACTCTCCAGAACACACCTGAAAGATCACCTCCTTGCTTTAGAGCACAGACAAGAATTCCTGTCAAGGACTCTGCCTTACACCTTTGCAAATGGCTGGCAATGAACAAGACCTCCCTGTCCACTGCTGTCCTTGCAGCACAGTCACAGGTAACACCAGCCTGCTCCAGTTCCACGAGTTCATCACCCAGCAACTCTGCAGAGAGCAGGACCAAGGGAACTCCAGCTGCTGGATTTGGTATTCAGTGCCCAAGGCTCTCTGTCCTCCTCCTAACCCTGCCACAGTGGCAGCAACCACTGCTGCAGCAGAGAAACAAGGGGACAGCTCAGAGCAGCAACCTTCTAAACCATGACTGCAAAACCCAGCAGTGCTCATCTGCCACAGTTCAGCTGTCAAAAAGTCACAGATAAATCAAATGAGACTACTGGGCCATCAGAGGAACCATTGGATAACACCAAACAAATCAAACATGCTGTGCACAGACATCTGTCCCACAGAAAGATCAGCTAGGCAGATTAAAGGAAGAAGGTGTATCCTTTCCCTGGAAAGCTGAACACACCTAGGGAGGTCACACATCATCTTCAGGCACCCAGCCCTAACCCCACAGAGAGAATCTGCAGTGCAGACAGTGGGGCAGGCCTGGGAGATGCCCAGCACAGGCAGAGCCAGGTGAGCTTCTCCATCAGTGCTCTCCATGCCAGAGATCTGCCAAAAACCTCTGAAGACACTGGAGAGAGTACAGACAGCAAGTGTGCCAGTTAAATTCAACTGTGAACACATGGAGCTTGTTGTAACCTATAAATGAGAAGGGATCAGGCCTAAATTATTTTTCCCCCACAAGCTCTCCTATTTTCCTTGAAATACCAATTTACTTCAGAAAGAAATACAAAGAGAAATATAGAAATTAACAGAAAAAGACAGAGAAATACAGTGTTAACAGTTTTTATACATAAAATTGAGTCTAAATACATTTTCCCCCACTTTAAGTTGTTTGATTTAAACAGTAGTTTTAAAAACTACTGATGACATGCTGTAAGACACACCAGCACCCAGACTGGACACAAAGCTGCTGCAAATCTGCTGTTGCCACACAGGTAAGTGGCTTAATGACCAAGGAAAAGTGGATGTTTGTCACACAGGTGACTTGGCTCAACACTGTTCCTGTGGAATATTTACATCTCCATTACACTGAGCTGAGACATGGAGTCGGAATGTCTCCAAAATTATCACTATGGCTTTGTTTGCTTTCTTCTTCCTCACTAAAAGTGTAACCATATGCTAAGTTTAGTGGGTGTTTTTAGTTGTTTCTTAATTTGGAGTTTATTTAAATTTAAAAATAAAATAGATTTGATTGCCAACCAGTAAGTCAGAAATAATTCTAGTCAAGTCAGCATAAACCAGGTACAAATTAGCATGAAAACTGTGAGGAACAGCCTCAGGTACATCAGTTTCAAGATCATATAGTACATCCATTGCCCAAGCAGTGTGAACTTTTCAGATTGCCTTGGGATTTTGAATACTATTATGAGAGAATAACACTTCTTTTAGAAAATAGACAATTTAGACAAAATTACTTTTAACTTCTTTTTGTGCCTGTTCAGAGAAAACTTTTCACCTTTTTTTTATAGAGTACTGCTTTGAAATATGCAATAGTTTAACAGTGTTTTTCACATTACACCTCCCAAAGTCAAAATTCATATTACTCAAATTTTTCACCCCACTATTTTTCATCTCAAAATGGTCCCTGAAGCTTCAATTCACATTAAAATTCAAAAAGAAAATTCAAAAACCCCTAAACAGCAAAAAGCGCCAGCCCACACCTCACAAAGCTGCATTTGTAAATTTTTTTAAACCTCAAGTCCTCAGTGCAATACCCAAACTGTGAGCAGTATAAATCAAAGCCTCTGTGAACACTTAACGTGCATTACCTACACGTTTTTATATAACATGTCACCATCTCCTAATGCCCCATCTCTCAGCTCTCTGTTCCATTAGTGACCAAAGATGATGCTTTTTTTTCCTTCCTGACAACACCAGAAACTGAAAACACAACCAATGACTTGCTGGCCAGGAACTAAGAGTCACACAAGCTCACATCCTGCCCTCCTGATCCAGCCTGAATAGCAAAGTAAATGACTTGATGAGCAGCCCACCAAAGTGCCAAAACAAACCTTTGTAGGAATTGCCATGAGGCAGCAAAGCATGTCCCAGTCCTTACAAAAAGCACTGCCTCTGCATGGCCAGTGCACACTGAGCCTGGAGAGAGGCAATGAACAAACCCAGAGGCCACCCCAGCTCACAGGGATGACATGACATTCCTCTCCTTTGCTCACAACATCTCTGAGGTGCCACAGGACCTGCCTAGGAGGTACCAGAGAGCACTGGGCACCGACCAGCAGCCCCCATGGTCCCTTCTGGAAGCAGGGTGGCCCAGCACAGCCAGCTCTTGGGCCTCTGGATTGCCCTGCAATCAAGCAGTGCAGACTCTCCTGCCATTCACACAAATTAATTCAGAGAACACTGCTTCCAGAATAACAAGGAGGGGTGCATGAGTAGAGTGAGAGCTCTCTTGGCATCTGATTCAAATAGCAGATTCTTGCAAGGAACTATTTTTAAGTTTTGTATCAATCTGCTTGAGAAAGGTTCCTTCTGCTGCCTACAAATGTGCAAACTCCCCCTTCGAAGAAATACAGCTCAGGACAGCAAGATCCAGCCTAGCACTCTCAACCTAATCAAGATCAGGTATTTCACAACCAAAGCATTGCACAACACACAACGCTCCTGCAGAGCATGTTCTGGTGACCCCCACCTGAGCATCAATGAGAGCCCCCATTCATTCAATGAGTCCTGTGTGTTCTTCACAAGATTACAGGTAGCACACAGTTAGTTACCCGTGAAACAACCCACACTGAGGCACTCTGACTGCTTCTGGAAGCATCACTGCTTTTTCCACTGCATCAGGCATGGAACTGCTATAGGAGATTAAGAAAAAAGAGGGAAAAGGGCAATTCAGTAAGCTCTGGATGCTGCACATGACCTGACCAGTGAGGTGAAACCATTGTTTGCTGGGTTATCAGAAGTTCCTGTATGAAGGCATTGTTCAAGCTTAAGAGGTCTGTGAGAGAAAAAAAACAAGCAACAGCAGCACACAATGGATGCAGATAAGCAACGTCTGAACAAAGCCCTGGGCGGCTGCAAGACAACGGGAAAACTTATTAGCCACAAGCATCCGATATCCTGCCTCCCATAAAGCAACGCAGACGTTCTGCTAATGCAGGGTGAGAAAAGACAAGAGAGCACTAAGCAGCCATTGAGCCCCCCACAGGAGAGAGGGTCGGTGTTCCACAGCTGTTGGGCACAAAGACATCCTCAGGATGGGCACAAAAAGCCTCTTAAATGGTCTGAGAATGTAACACCTCTCTGGTGACCTGTAAGGGCCACACTCATAGCCCTGAGCCCCTCAAGACCGCTGCAAACAGTGCTTTGCAAGCCCAGCTCTGGCCCAGGAACAGAATGAACATTGTTTGAGGGCTTGGTCCCCAGGGGCGTTATTTCCACTGGGAATGCATGGCCTTAGAGATGACACACTCAGGCTGGAGCATGGGGACCACAGCCCTCCATGGCACAGGGAAACTCTGATCACAGCCCTCCGTGGCACAGGGAAACAGGGCTCTGTCCTGAGAGCTGCTGGGTCCATGGGGCTGAAGGAAGTGCTCCAAGACTCACTGTCTTGTCTGCCCCATCACCTTTGGCCAAGTGCTCTGCACAGTCAGACCTCTCCTCAAGTACTTCCCAAAGACAGAGCTGTCAGCCCTCCACGAGGCTTTCCTAAGTCCAAAAAACCTGTTCTCTGGAAAATTCAGGCCACTTAACCGGCACATATTGGGCATTGCTACTGTGTCATGAGGAAACTGCAACCAGAACGTCATTTACCAGCCAGTTACACAGGAGACACTCTGAGCTGTAGGAGATCACACCCTACTCCTTCCCCTGGGTTTTTTGTCGTTGTTGTTTTCTCAACAAGGGGTTCCCCATCCCATCCCCACAGCTGAAGTGGGAGAAGTGTTTGCTCATTCCAGGGGGTGGGATTTGAACCCAGCTGCCCATGGACTCGGTCCTGCTGTGCAGAGAGGGGCTGGCACAGCTGGGTGTGCTGAGGAACTGCACTGCCAACAGCATCCATGGGCAAGTGTCACACACGGGGTGACAGCACTCAGAGCCCAGCCAAGCTGGGTGGCTGCACAGGGACACCTCCCCAGGATGCTGCAAACACCAGCAAGGAGCACAAAACTACCCTCCACAGCCCTCCTTTCCATTCACAAATATACACTATAAAATATGAACATATTAATCTCTTCATTAAAAGTATCTGCAGTGCCACTGGCTATAATTCAAAAGTTTCAATGGCATAAAGAACAAGATTTTTTCCCCCTTCAATAAAAAAATATTTGTCTCTCGCTGTCAGCAAACCAGCAATGTAAATGAACATTTGAAAGTCACTGTATAAGTAAAGAGTCATTTCACATAATCAGATTAAAAAGAGAAAACCGAATGCAAACAGAAAACTTGAGCTTCTTGGAAAAAGAGAACAGAAATGAAAACATGAAGAAGCCACTAACAGGAACAAAATGGGTAAACCAGTGTTAGTCCAGATCCAGTCCTGGTCTGAACCTCTGCATATATAACTCTACCACTTCTGTTACTCATTATGCTCATAAAAATAAACACAAATCTTTTCAAGCAATAGTTGAAGTTCAAGAGAAAACTTATAAGATTATAAAATTTTCCAGACTCTTTCTAGAAATTTTAACAGGTTGATTACTTTGGTCAAAACATTAAACCACAATGTCAAGAATTCTCATCTGTTATCAGTTATCCATATGGTCTCAGAGTAAAAAATACTTTTGAGGAGTCATACATTTGGGAAAAAGAAAAAAAAGTGGATCTTCCTTTCCCAAGAACCATGGTGAAGTGAGGCCAGAAAGAGATGCCCATATTCCCCTCCTGTGAGCTCCTCCACTCCTCCCTGACTAACAGTCCAGCTCTTTGGTATTTCTGAAAGTCATCCCTGGAACTCCAGCAGGGACAAGCCACCAAGAGCTATTTACTGCCTCCAAATTTGACTCTGTAAGGATTAAGCACCAACCTCAAGGCTCAGCCATAGCTCCAACAGGCCTGGCAGAGCCACTGAGTTTGTGTGTCCAAAGCAGAAAGCACTTCCCCAATGACCATTTCTGGAAATGTTGTTGTCCAAATATTTTGGCTGGTCCTCATCTACAGGATAACCTTGAAGTGCATTTGCAACTCTGTCTCCAGGAAATACATGTAAAGCTGATTCATTATCTTAAAATGCTGCTTTCATTTTTGCTCATTAAAAACACATTTCAGATCCCTGCACTAAATGCACAGCTGACGTGATCCGGACACTCAAACCTGAATTTCAGTTCTCTCTACTTGTCTTATTTCATTTGCTGCCCACAACCTGTGTTCTGTTTCAGGGACAGCTATATCAGACCTGAGCTATCACTGACAAATGCCCTGGATAAAATCCTCTCTCCCTGCAATGCCTGGCACTCCTGGCAATGGCACCCCGAGTCAGACAGCCTAGATTTCAGGAGCAGCATCCTCCCTGCAGACACAGAGCAGCAAACAGCTGTTCTGCACATCCCACACCCCTGCCTGAGCCACTGGGAAGGGAAAGAAAAACAAGGCAGCTAAGGCAATGCACGCGTTCCAGTCCTCACCTTTAGGGAGTCAAAGCAGGCAATAACTCGACCATTTTCCACATGGCAACTCCGTGACGGATGGGCGAACTTGCACTCTGCATCAGACCGAGAACAAGTCCCTCTCTGAAACTCTCGACACACTTCTAACGTCAGCCATTTTGTATCACGAACCAGGGACACGTTTACAGCCATATTAAAAAACAAAAATTAAAATGCAAGCAATCGCACCCTTCCTCAGGGTAATGCTTACTGCTGATCTTCTTTTTTCTTCTTTTTTTTTTTAAAAAAAGGGTAAAAAAGTGAATTCAAGTTAAACGTGAAGAAATAACTAACTTGTTGCTTTGGTAAAACTCCTATTCATCAGCACTTAGGTTTTCATTTAAGTCAAATCGTGTTTCTTTAAACAAGAATTAAACATAAAGCCAATCATAAAATAGAAATCTTATCAGAACAACTGAAAATCAAATTAGAGGCCAGCTCCTAAAAGTGCAATTGTAGAAGTTAAAATACAAGTGTTATATTTTGTGCCACTGCCAAAGTTACTTGCAAATAACTGGCAGACTTTCAAAAGAATTCTGTGCTCTCCAGTTAATGGTTTCAATTATTCTTGCAAAAAGCATATGCTGCTGGCAGCACTTCAGTTTGTGGAATGGTCTCGGTCCTTGGGGAGAAAACTTCGAGTTTGTATTTTTTTTTCCTTCTATTTCTTGCTTCTAAAAATTATGGTTCACGAGCATCAAAACAGGCAAAAGGATGTCTGATTTTTTTTTTCCTCTTTCTTTTCTTTTAAATATTTGCTACATAGTCGGGGGAAGGAAAAAAAATAAAATGGCTGAGCAAACTGCGTGTAAATGGGGAGCAAAAAAAAAAAAAAAAAAAAAAAGGGCAAGGCTGGAGGAGCCGCCGTCAGGGCACGGACTGCAAGCAACGCCGAATTAAACAGAGAGGGGGGCGAGGGGCAGAGAGAGGCAGCCCTAGACAGAAATCCAAGCAGCGGTGGCTTCAGGAAAGGCACTTTTCAGCAACCTGCAGGAAAAAGAGAAATAGAATCAGCCAGGAGCCTGCGGCCCCGCTCGGGCGGGCGGGCGCGGGGCGGCGCCGGCGGCCATTGCGGGCACGGGGGCACTGCCCGCGCCGCGCTGCGCATGGGAGGCGGCGCCGGCCAATAGCGCTCGCCGTTACAGCAGCACTCGCGGGCAGCCGACCAATAGCAGAGCCCGTTTCATAGCGCCACGGTGGGCGCCGCAGCCTCGGGACCCTCAGGGCCGGCCCCGACTCCACAGCGGCGGGGGCTGCGCCCTACGAGCCCTCCCGGGCTGCCGGGGAATACTCTGCTCTACAATATTATTTTTAAATTAACATTAACTAGCCCACCCCTTTTCTGTAGGAAACGTTGAGGCAGGAAGAGCAGCCGGTGGCTGTGTTACATGCCGGGCTCCTGCTCAACCCTTACAAGGTGTTCCATCAAACCATGCCCAGCGCGGGGCTGCTCCTGCGATGGCTCTGGAGACAAATGGCTGGCTCGCAGCCGCTCCTCCATGGATTCAGCGCTACAAAACTAAGAGCAAACCCGACGGGGAAACCTAAGCCACACACACACGGAAAAAATTAACTCATTGCTCACAGCTGTAGTTTTCCACCAGACCAAAGGCAACTCGAATTACTCTGACTCCAGCAACTCGTGTTATACAACAAACAACTTTCAATGCATTCCAGTTGAAGGCTTCCTTGGCATCCACTAAAATGTTAAGCTGTCTCTAGAGTCTCCCATTCTAATATTAGCTGTACCATTGCCGCCTGATAGGATTGGGCTGTTTCCAAATTCCCAAAATCCAGCCCTTTATCTTCCTGAAGTACGAGCGTCCACTTTTGCAACATTTGACAGGCGCGGGATGTTGCCTGTGTGACTGCTATTAAGATTTCAAGCTTTCGTAGGAGAAGAGCCTTCAAGTACAAAAAAAGGAAGCTTAAATTCCTCTTTCATTATTGGTGTGTTATTGCAATTACACTGATCAGTAACTGAAACCTACTGGAGCTGGAAACAATGGAAACAATGCTACCAAGGAAGAAGTGTGGGAAGAGGCTGTCATCGGCAGCAGGGGGTGGGGCACAGAGGCTGTTTGATTCACAGATCGAATTATTTCAATTTAGAAAAAACAACACTCGTTAAACCTACACTGCAAGTACTTTCTAGGCCTAATTAGACTGAAGTTGATTACAAAACCTGCCCAGATCCCTGCAATCCAGCTTGAGGCATCATCACAAAGCTTGGTCTGACCCATGCTTCTGGAAGGACCTTTGCATTTTTGCACATCAGGTGGGGAACAGACATTGCAAGCATCATATTTGTTAAGCGTGTTTTAAACTTCAAAGAGAAGGAAAAAAGGCACACCTAACCATGCTCATGTCTTTTGGGTTTTGTAAAGAAGAGCTGCTCTAAATCAATTCCAATTTTGCAAACAGGGCAAATTTATACAGGAATCCCATTCACTGATATGTGCTCCCTGTTCATATGAGCTCAGAAAGCAAAAGAAACGAAAAGATGGGCAGAAACCTTCTGCAGGGAGCTAAGGACTAGCTGGGTGCAGCTCTTAAGAACGAGCTAGAACAGGTCAGATATGGGTGGGGATTAGAAAGAATGCGCTCTCAGAAGTTCTTCCGAGAAGACTGAAATACAACCATCTTGTGGATTAAGTGCCTATTCCACAGCTTCAGACTCCCAATTGAAGTGAGGGTCTCTTAATGCTGGGGATAGAATATGATGGGTCTGACTTAACACACAGTTACACCGAACACCAAGATGTCCAAACAGTGTAGTAACATTTCAGTGTAGTAACATTTGCCCTTCCCAGCCCCTGAACCTCAGGAAATCCCAGTGTAACAAACCAAATGTTGATCTTGCTCTCAAGCCATGCAGCTCTGGATCACACACTGCCCCACAGGTACACGGCTGCACTAAACTGCTCAGTCCTTAAAATGAAGGGAATCACGTTAATGAAAGCTAAATCAAATGAATTCTACAAAACATTAAACTACAAATATCAAAGCATTCAGATACATGTAACATGGTGGATATTTTTCTTTACAACTCCTGGAGGAAGAAACAAACCAACTGATGGAAACTGCCCCTGCACCACACCCTGCAGAAGGGCACACTCATCTGTGCAACATTCAAGAGACAAGAAATTTTCTGTGCCGTGGAAACAACCCCACCTCCCTGCAGAAGGATTGACTCATCTCAGACCCTGGAACTAGAGATCCTGTACTGGAGGGATCCAAATTAATGAATATATTTTTCATACTGCAATTCTGCAGCCTGCAAGGCACCTGGCAGAGCGCTGCAGCAGCACACACACTGCCCCACCACCTGTTTGCTGGGCACTCAGGAGAGCAGTCAAGCACATGCTTAACTCTGAGCATGCCAACAGTCTTTCTGAAAAGAAAATCTGAAGCATGTACTTAAGTGCTTTGCTGAATCAGGGCCTAAATAAATGAATCTGCTTCCCAGGTTTGTCAGGACTGGGAGGGCAGCAAGCGCAGGCAGCAGCCATCGTGCTTCGGCTTACATGACCACAGCCCAGAGGAGCACGAGTTAGGCTTTTCTGCAAGTCAACAAATACAGTTCTGTCAGTGTTTGGATTGCTGCAAATCCCTCTCCGCGTGGTCACGGGGAAGGCTGGAAACGCGTGCATGCAGGGCTGACATCACAGCGAGCGCTGCACTCTGCTGCAGCGAGGCTCCCACGCACAGCCCAAGGACAGCACACCTCACCAGGAACTGCCACTGACAGCACACAGCCCCAGCTCTCCAGGTTCCAACTCCTGGCAGCAAACAACTGTTCTCACCAGAAGGCACTCTTACAATTCCCTTGTATTACACTTTTTTGGGGATGGAGGGTGTGGGGTGGCTGGCATTTTATTCCCTTTGTTCTCCTGTACATTTCAAATAAAAGGAATTTTTAAAAAAGCATGCATGCCAAAACCAACATACAACCTACAAGGATTAAAAAGTAGCTCCAGAAATCAGGGGCTTCGTTAGCGTGCAGGAAATACAACAAAGGGTAGGTGCTGCCTTTTGAACCCTTCCCAGCAAGCCAGATCTGTCTGGCAGGTCTCAGCTCCTCCACTACCAGATGAGCCAATCTCATTTCAACGGCATCCGCATCAAAGCTGGAGAAAGCAGCACAGCAGAGAGAAAAGCCTGTGGCCTTTATCCCTGTAAAGAAACTACAATATCCCTGAAGCCTCTGCTCCAGGGCCACTTGCTGGGCCAGGCTCTAATTCCCTGAGCTGCAGGAGGATGGGGCTTGCTCCAGATGTCAGCCCAGCCTTACAGACACCAAAGTGCAGGGGAACAAGGGCAGTCTGAGGAGCAAAGGTCACAGCAGGGCTCGCCTCTGGCAGGACTAGCATGCCCTGACTGCTCGAGGTAACACGAGGACGAGCGTATTGCACTTGACGCTTGAATTCCTCCTGCTTGCCACGAAACTGATCCCCTTCCACTGACAGCCCCCATGGATGTCAACTTGTGAGGACACTTCCTGACAGCCGAGTTCAGAAATGGTAATTTATGTGACAGGATGGATTCCAGCAGCTCCCAAGTGTAAATGATGCTATTTAAAAGAGATTTTTTAATTCTTTTTTCTCCTTGTTTTTTATTTAAGAAAAAATTACTCAGTAGAAGTGCCAAGGTGGGTTCCTCATTTTCTGTTTTTCAAGGATTTCTGGGTCACAACTGCTCAATTGGGAAACAGAAGTGCTGTTGCCCTAACTCACAGTCCAGTGAGTAAGAACAGCAGCTATTCCCTTTGCCTGAAGAGGAACAGGGATACTGCAGACACACTAGAGTTTTTCCAAGGTAAGTTCCAGCCATGCCTGTTTTTTATCGTATGTGATGCTGTCCATGCTCCTCTTCCACTCAAACCACAGCAGGTGACCATGGAACTGAGGACTGGCTCTCCTGAGTCCAAGCTCAGCCCTACACTGCCAGGCTGCAGTGTGCTTTACCTGGTTTTGCAAGTTATGGTAAATGAAAATTCAGACGCATCATGGATGGATGGATGGATGGATGCCAGGGCACAGCAATAGAGAAATTGTGCTTGCAACATCAAGATGTCCAAATTTTATGCCAATTCCACTAAAACTAAATATTACTATTAATGTTCACTGAATGTCTAGATACTGTCAGAGCCCAAAAAATACTTTAGTCTCTGGGTTTTCCTCAAAGCACTAAATTCAGCTGGCAGTACAAATGCCACACTCACTCATCAGTCCTTGCACCTTTAAGATGATTCTGTAACTTGGGCTTTTTATTGCACCTTAATGACAATGGAAGAGCTTAGTGTGCCTACCACCACATCCTTGATAAGCCAGAACAGGGAACTCCTCACCCAAACAGCAGTGAGATGTTTCCATTACCAAACAATCCTCCAAATAAACACAGTGTTCTTGGAAACACTGCGAGGCAAAGAGAAATGGGAGCAATGAAAATAGCACACTGAACTGTTTTGTTCTGAAAGAGAAAGAAAACTCTGTGGAGAATACCACCACCCATCCAACAGCCTTGCTTTCTCTTCCACTTTCATAGCAAGTAGTAAAAAACACATGAAACTATATCCTTGCTTATCAAAGGAACGAAAAAGTTATAGTCAAAGGCAAGGTTTTACTGAAAACTGTTCTAGTGTTACATTTATTGGCAGTGAGGCATGAGTTAAGATAATGCACATTTCCAAGTTAGTGAGGAGGTGAAACAAAAAACTTTAAAAATCTTCATCTAGGGTCTACCAAGCCAGGAACACAGTGACATTAGCTGAGTTGGCTGACATCAGAGAGGTTCATTTTGGGCCTCAGAAAAGCCCATGACAAGGTAGGTGCTATCACCATTGGATCACAAGGCTTTACTTAGGACTGATGCAGAAGTGCAGCTTCACGACAGCCAAAGAAACCACAAAAATAACCCCATAAAGTCCAGGCATGGATCCTCCATTGCTGAAGCACCAATGGCAGTGCTCTTTCCCTACCTCACATAAAGCACAGCAGTGCTCAGATTCCCACAGACACGGCTCCTCTGCAGATGGAACAGTGACAGTTTGCACACAGCGGGGCTGAGCGCTGGCACCGGAGCCATCCCAGCAATGGCAGCTTCTCAGGGCTCCTCAGCGCTTGTGCCCTTAATGGGCTGCAGTGTCAGGACCAAAGAAGGTCAATTTATTTTCTGTCACCTGCAAGAGGTATTTTTGCTTTCAAATTAGAAAATAATCTTCTATTTTTTGCTCTGGCCCGCATACTTTAAAACAAACACTTCAGGGACACAGCAGACACTTTGAATATTTCCTTTGTGAACATTCTGTACCTGGACACTTTCTCCCTCAGGGAGCAGTTTACTTAATTTAAGGTAGACCTTTACAGCTAAAAGAAAATAAACCTCCTTTTGTTCTTCTACCAGTTACTCAGAAAAAGAGCAAGTTTCCTCTACCATGGGCATGCATGAAAAGTTTCTGTTCAAGGTCTAATCACAGATGTTGGGGGCCGTGAATCACCAGGGGTCACAACGTGTGCCAAAGAGTCAACTCAGCTCCAAGCACCGTCTGTTCAGAACAGGATGGCAGAACCCAGACAGAAATAATAAACCCACACAAGCAAAACAATCCCCAAAGCTGCTGCAATGGAAAAGCCTCATTTTCAGGACATAAACTCACTACAGAAGTGACAGGGTGGATGTTTGGGCATGCAGGTACCACACAAACCTGTGCTGAAGGAACCACTAACACTTGTCCTTCTCCCCCCACACTCATTCTGCTGGCTTAGGGCAGCAGGGGCCTTGGGAAAATGGATCATGCATCACTGGCGTCTGGGTGCTTCCCACTGCTCTTAGCTGCCCTGACACAACCTCAGCATTCTCTTACATGCTGAGGTGGGCAACTGAAAAAAACAAAGAGGGGAGGAAAGGAAAATATGCAAAATAAAGTAGCATGAGGGAAGGAAGTCCTTCATTGCAGAGAAAAAGAATGTACAAATGCAGGGAACTTTATCCTCCCTTGTGTACATGCAATTCTCCACACTTACACCCTGAAGCAAACAATCACAGGAAAAATTAATGCTGAGTTTAAGGAAGTATGGAAAAAATCCCTTTGTTTTTGAAATCTACCATTCTTCAATGTGCGCTATGGTGCTCCTATTCCCTCAGCCACCTGAAATCTTCAGTCTGTTTTCCTTCTTCCTGAACCTTCAGCTGTTCCTGTCCACCAAAGTTCAGGGAACTCCTCTCCCCTTCACTCCTACAGGATTAGTTCCAAAATGCTTCCACAGGCAAATGGCTGGGAGTTATTTCTCACTATCTGCTGGGGATTTCTAAGCCAAAAACGCACTACAAAAACATTGCAGTTTAAGGAGCTTTTTTGTTTATTTGTTTGTCTTTGAACAAAGTCACAGAAGCTGCTGTGCTGGACCCACACACGTGCCTTGGCAGAACAAATACCTTTCCATAGGGTGTTCCAGGGCAGCATGCACTGCGGTGCTTCAAAGGGAACTTCCCCGTCTTTCACTAAATAGATTTGTTGTTAGAATAACCACACGTGCACAGTTCTGTTCTTTTGGGCTTTTGATTTTCTGCCATCAGCTTATTTGGAGCCAGTTAGAGGTCAAGACCCCTTTCACACTCCAGCTCTCTACTAGCCCTGATAGTGACCCACTGACATCCCACCCTGTGGGATCTGGGGGATGCTCTGCTGATCACAGGCAGCCAAGTGGGAGTTTTGCTTGACTAAAGCCATCACCAGTAAGACACACATGGAGAAAGATGCTCCCTTTTATTAGGACCTGCCTGGCAAATCCCTTCTGGCCTCCTACAGGAGGGAACTTCCCAGTGCAGAGGGCCAGGGACCCGCCCTACAGCGGGTGGCTGACCCAAAGGAGCATTTCCTCTGCAGTGCAGAAGCAGCTACTGCACTTGCTGTGAGACAGTGCTAAAATCCTCTCCAGTGCCAGCACCGCTTGGGAGGGGTTAGGACCACAATTACACCAGCTGCAAACACAAAAGAAAAGGGAAAAAAAAAAATTGTTGGCAGGGATCTCTGGAGGTCAGCTAATCCAAACCCCGTCTCAAAGCACAGCCAGCTTCAGAGGTGGATGCTTCCACATCCAAGCACAAAGAGAGCTGTCTCACACAAAGAGAGCTCAATTGAGTCAAACAAATTTGCAGAGGAGACAGGAAAGGCCAAGGCTCATTAAGGCTTGTTCCCCACCACGTAATCGTAAGAAATAGGATCAAGCAGATGTATCCCACAATCTATCTGATTATCCTACTCAGTGTTCAAGAAACCCCCAAGGTCCTTGCCAATCAGGTGAGTGTCTGCGTGTGTTTGGGACAGCTGAGGGGAGGGAATGCTTTTACCCAACTGCCCTTCCCAGGATTCTGCTGACAGGAATGACCTACAGGTATCTCCTAAGCTCCAAGCATGATCCTAGCCCTCAAGACAGGCAATATACTCTGACAAGCAGGAGAAAAACAGAAACAGGAGCCCAGCTCAGCCATTTACTGTGCTGCAGAGGCAGCCTGGGACTTTCAGGAGATGTGTTCTATACACAGAGGAGACCAACCCAGGTCTGGTGCTTCATAGGTACCTCTGCCCATGCCCACGTACTTGTGCTTGGAAAATTCCCACTCCAGACTTTTCAATCACAAAGCCTTCTGCTCAAAGAGACAGGTTTTTCTCCAAGAAAAAGGCACTTTCCCTGCAGGTCCCATATTATATCTTCTATAAGTACTTATATGCTCCTACAAACACTACAGCTGAAGGCACTTCAGTGTTAACTGCCCTACCTGGTCACCACAGGCCTGCAGAAAGAGGAGACAGCATTTGGACTGTGGTTTGAATTCTTTCTCAGCTGGAAGAATTCAGAGAAAACAAAAAAAGTTTTTCTTTTAACATTCTTTGTACTGAGCGCTTGGATAAGCCATAAGTAAGTTGGCAGCAAACCAGTTTGGTACAAACACAGCACACCAGAACACAATGCAGTCATCACAAAGCCACTGCTCTGGGCCAGACAGTAATTTTCCCCTTTGCACAGGGCAGGGCTCCAAAGTCTTTGTGCTCCTACATTCGAGTCTATCTGAGTTACATGATGTGTTAAAAATGAGACTCATGCACAATAGGGAAAACACCTATCATTTATGGGCTACATGGAAAGGAATACATGAGCACAAAGGTACTCAAAACATTTCTCAAACAATTCAGGACTTGAGAAAGTAAAGCCTTGACTTATTTCTCAACTCAGAACTCTAACAGCATCCTCAGGTTGCAAATCAAATATGCAATGACAGAAGGAGACTGAAAGGCTGGTAACAAAAGCATTCAATGTATTTACAATATTTTCTTTCAGAATTAAAATAAAGAAGTTAGAACATGTAGGAAAGCAGGAAAACCAAACATAGTGGCAACTGAGAGCATATCTTCCACTTCCATATACCAGTGAAAATCCAGACCAGCCTAGTCCTGAACCCCAAAGGCATTATCATTGCACAGGTAGTCATCATTTTGACAGGAAAGATGCTCTACTGGGATCCTGGAAACAGGGGCTCAAACACTGCTGCAGCCACAGGTGCCACAAGTGACAAGTCACTTAATCCCTCTGCAAAGGGGGGTTGTTACTTCCCCATCTCTCAGTGATGTCTGGCAGATAAAACACAGGAACTGCAATCGGGCATTAAGAAACTGCTGCAGTAAAGGCTGCACAAGCAGCAGATGAACAGATCTGTTCCAGACCCCACAGCCATTACAGAATGAAGCAGGATAGAGGAGAGAGAGCAGAAAGCATGCACATGCACAGAGATCTGCCCCATTAATCCAGCAGGCTGCAACAGGATGAAAGGCACGTCCAACAATTCCAATCCTGCTTGCGCAGCAGCAAACACCCTCCCAGTGTGCAAGGGAGGCACTGCTGTCATACTTACAGGGCAGCAGCCAAACCAAAAGGCACCTCAAGGTCTAAGGGCTAGCTCTGGCAGCATACTTTGGCACCGAGCACCACCCACTCTACTCTGTGTCCACTGCCCCTGTGGGAAACAGGGCTTAGGGGTGCATGCAGAGAGAAGCCAGCACAGCTAAGCCCTAAAAAAGGCAAGAGGAAGTCAAAATCACCCTTGAGGCACTTCCCAAGCCATTCAGAGTTAGTGTGTTGGCCTCTCCAGCCTTCCATGCACCCCAAAATCTGTTATTCATTACTCTTCATCTCACTGCCAGGTGGATGAATCAACTTTTCAGGGACTGAATATCCTCTGTTTTCCCTTACATGCCTGAGTCATTGACACCAACTGAAATCCTCAGATCTTCAATTATCTCATTACCCTCTTGCATCTGTAACACCACAACCTGTAACTCCTCTCCCCGGAAGTCTTAGTGACCTGAATTATTTTCAATTTCCCCCTTAATGCCTGTGGGCATGCTTTTCTTCAGAAAGCATCTGAATCAGCATGAAACCTCTGAATCAAAACCAGGAGCCCAAGAAGGTGGGCAGATGTACAGATGAACAGTGTCTTCCATGTGCCCCACTCTTCCTGCCAGCAGTCTGCAGCTCCCAGCCACATGCAAACACACAAGAACCCACCCCCTGCCTGGATGGGTGTCTGTCCAAGCTGAATTTTAAAGCTGGCAAAAAAATCCCAAGCAGGGATATATTCCATTAAACCTTGAGCACACACACTGAACCACCATCCATTAATGTACTTGTGTCCCCTCACCCAAGAGAAGGAGCTTGGGTGATGGCAGAGGGAAGATGGGATAGATGGCAAGTGAAGTCTTTGCTTTAATTGGCTGCTGTTAAGAACATTAGAAGGATGTTTGAAGGAGAATGATTACGGGCAGAGTGCAGAGGAGGTAATCAGAGGTGTCCAACAAACTGAATTTATGATGTGGCTTAGCAATCCATCACCTGGTATCATTCCCATGTCCACGCACATACATAATCCTCAAAATACATTTAGCTCAGAGAGTCTGGAAAAAAGAGGCTTTTCTTGTAACCCCAGCTAACAGTACTTTGCTCCTTATAATATTACAGAAGCAATCTTCTTCCAACAAGAGGGGAAAATCAGATATAAAGGATAAATTGTTTTAAATTCTTCTTAGTGTGAAGACAACTTTGTTTACTAAACGCATACGAGGGAACATATGTGTACAGCACAAACTCAGCAGTGGAAATTTGGCTCCCTGCAAGTCCCTGTTATATAGATGCATTTTTTCCAGAGGAAGTCCAATGGTCTTGTTTGTTTTCACCACTAATAGAGGAGTTCAATGAAATTTTCTATTGGGAAAGTCTAATGAGGTCAGAATAAGAGAACAGAGTAACTAGGAAGGAATGTCATTGCGTTTTATTTTTAGAAGAAGGATAAAGGTGGGGCCTCACAAGAGGCAGGGGATGGGCCTGTTTTGGCACAGAGGGCCAGGCTGGAACACTTGGTCCTGTGAGCCTGAGGGGGTTTAGAGCTTTTTTTGTTTTTCAACAACAAATCCCTTGCCAAAATCAGTGACTGAGTGGAGGGGTCCAGCTGGGAGAAGAGCAGAGTGGTGCCTGGGGGTGCACAGACAGAGGGGTGGCAGCAGCCCTGGGAAATGACTGAGGGGCAGTTCTCAGCCACACTCCCCTCCCCAACCTGATTCCCTGGGAACATGAGCCCCTTCAGCAGCCCCACTGAGCTGTGGATCTCACAGTGCAATTTAAAGGGAATCCAGGCTACAACAGGGTAAACACTGAGGGAATCAAGTGCAAGAAAAGCTCAATGCAGAAGTGCAGAGGGGCACATGGCTCTGCAAAGAGAGCAGTCATGACTATGACAGGAAACAGGACTGACTGTTGTTAAGGCTGGATGTCAAAACCCAGAGAGGCAGCCTCAGGGACACAAGATGGGCCAGAGTAAGGCTGTGAAAATGAAAAGGAAGGAACAAAGCTAAATTAAAGAACCGAGGCAGAGCGGAAAGGGGCTTGACTGGGATAAACAGGTAAGGAGGAAAAAGGGTGCACTGAAGAGCAAGCAGGCTGTGGTCTGTTTCCTGGCATCAGCTAATCTGATTGGCACAGAGATACAAGAAACAGAGGCTTAAATAGCTCATGGGAGCAGACCTTCAGCTGGAGAGAGCCATCATCACTCAGCAATTAACTCCCTCGCAGGCTCTGCCCTCAAACCCGAAGTGCAGAGCTGACCCTGCTGAGCACTGCCAATGCAGAAGGAAGGAGCACAAGAGGAAGTGTCTTTGCAAGGGTTAACAGACAGCAGAGAACAAGCTGTTCCATGCATTCAGGTCACAAAAAACAGAACTGGGACTCGCCACACGCACCATGCAGACGCTGCTCTGCCAGGATCACCAGAGCTCAAGTGCAGGAGCAGCCAACTCTGCCTGCTGGAAATGAGACTGCAAGGAGCTTCACCTTAAAAACGTGCAAGGACAGCATTAACCCAGGGGAGTATTATTTAGGGAACAGTGAGGCATCTGAGAAGACCGAGACTAGAATCTCTGTTCTGCCTCCTGACATTCTGTCTAGGAAAGGAGTAAGGGAAAACTCTTTAGCGGGAATGTGGACCAGGATCAGGCATAAAGCACTCTTTCACCTTCCCTGTGCTGTCAGGTGCTGCAGGCTTCCTACTTGTGCTTGTGCTGAATATATAGGTGGAAACAATCCAGAAGACTGGAATCAGAAGCCCAGGAATGGTTCAGGAAGGACAAGAAAATGTTCCTCGATAGGGAGTCATGAGAGGCTGGACTTTCCCTCCAGCATGCAAGCCCTCAAACATCATGGTTCAGAGTGGTGTGCTGTTTGTGGGTCCTTCCTCTGCTCCTGTCCACAGGCAGGTGTGGGCAAAGAAGGCAGGAGCAGGAGTGTGGAGGAATCCCTCTCCTTCCAGCTGGGCTACAGCTGGGGAAAACCATCCAGCAGCCCCCACAGATGCCCAGGACTAACAGCACAGCAGCCATGCACAATCTCCCACCCTGGTGCTCCCACTCCTTCTGAGGACTCCTTAAGCATGTCACTGTTTCCCTTTTGGCAGGACCTCCAGAGCTCCACCATGACTCATGTGAAGGGAAAGACCTCCTGTAAGTCCCGGGCCACAGGCATGCCCTTGTGATGCCCCTGCCCTTCCCCTGGCTGGCTTTATGATATTTTATGATATGCCAGAGACTGAGCATCAGGCTCTTCCCAGAGACACATGCTTTTTGGGCCTTCCAGTATCAGCAGTGAACTCAAAATCTATGTACAGAGCTTTATTTTCCTGTTAGATAAAGGGAAGGGGCAAAGTGAAACAGAGTAATTGCAGGATGAAATGCCACAATTTCCAACCCTTTCTGGAAGCTTAACACAGCAAGTCTCATTACCAACCCCAGACTTGGGAGAAAGCTTGCAATTAAAAAAATTAACAGTGACCTTGAATACAATGGCTACAGTTTAACTAACCCACATTCAGTCTTTGTGAATCAAGAAGCCCTTCTGTAAACTACAGCACAAAGGCACTTCTCCAAAGATCAGGTTACCTCAGCCCAGCCTCACCACGGTGGAAATTTTAGAGACCTTTATTTAAAAGCTCAAAAGAGTTCTCCACTGCTGAAACCACCCTATTTGCTCTTCAGCCTCTGCTCTGCAAGGAGCAAGGTGAGCAGGAGCCTGGCTCAACCCATGGCTAAGGCAGGGCTTGCAGTTAAGCAATAACAACCGCAAAGCATTTCCAAGGCACTGAAGACCAGCTGGGTGGGGTTACATCACATCCATGCACAGCACCTCAGCCTCTGGAACTGCACAGCAGAGGCTGCACCAGGATTATAAAACAAAATGAGAAGATACTCTTAAAACATGCTCTGGAGAGCCTTACAGCTACAGCTTCACAAACAATCACATCACAGGTAGAGGATAAGGTTAGCAAGGAAGTGCCCAGAGCTAATGAGACAGTTTATCCATTTTATCTAGCAGAGAAGTGGTTTTTACCCTCCATTCCATAGTAATGTTACCTTGACAGGTGCAGTGCCCACAGTAAATACTATGTCTGTCCCATATTCTGAATTATCCCTTTAGGGATGAAAGCAAAAATACATATTCAGGGAATGGATGTTTCCTGCACAGCTTGCAGCATCAGGAAATTAAGATGACTGGAAGAGCAAAGCCTGATGCTGCTCCTAAAGCAGAAGTTATTTGGTATCATTACTCATAGGCCAGTTAAACTAGAGAGCTGGTTACTCTGGACTCTTTTCTACTTTCTATTTTGTGGATTGTAGAGCAAAATAAAAATTTCAAAGAAATGTCCTGGAAATGCCATGTGCCCTAGGACACTAAGCCTAAATTTGCTCCTCTCCTTAAGTTGTTACCCTTAACAAAATATCAACTGCATGCCTTTGCTCTTATTGACCAGCTGGAATACCACTGAAATGTGGTGGCAGTTGGTAATTAGTATTTTTAACTCTTGAGAAGTGTTTTTTATGGCAGTATTTCCTGCTGGGGTTGGTTTTAACATGTTGTCCTCACTCCTCTGGAAGGCTCACCAAGACCACATCAGATGTCAACATCTGTGCATGTGGATGGACCAAGGTCTTAGAAATGTTATCAGACTACAAGAGAACTATGAGGTCCAAATGGTCTTGTTTCCATCCAGGCACATGTTCAGCATTCTAGATTTGTGCAGTTTTCCCATCATTCTCCTCTCTTGGCAGTTTTAATTGCTAGATCAGCACATCCCCCAAGCTCCACACTATTTCTGCCCAGCCTGAGCTCTGCCTGCAGACAGGAGGGCTCTTTTTGTCAGGATCTTTGTTCTTTCAACATAATCTAAATATCACTCCCTTAACACCTGATTTAGTATTTCAACCCCTCTAATTACACACAGCGAGATTTTATCGGAAATCTGATTATTGTTTGAAAGTCTGAGCATTTCATCCCAGCCTCAGAATTGATCTATTGACTGCCTCTAAATCTCACATTTTAATTCAACATTTAACACTTTATATCCGCATTAATTACATTTCCCATGATCAATATCAACAAACACCAACTCTGACCCTCTCCTGATAGAGAGACCTTGGAGACCCTGCTCTGCCAAACACTCAAGACAGCTTTGCTCTTAAACATGGACATTTACAGGGCTGATCCATCCAGTGGAAGAGGAAGAAAAAGGGAAAAGTCATGAGAAACAGCAGCAATGAGTAAGTAGCAAGGTTTAGTAAGCAACACCACTGGAGATGTGCAGGATGCACCTGGCCATGGTGGTGGCACAAGGACTGGATGTAGGGATGTAGGGATGCAGAGACTCCAGCCAGCTCCAACATCCACCTGTCCCACTCCCACCTTGGCTGGAGGGCTCTGAAGCAGGGACCCACCAGGTACAGGCTCTATTCTACTTCCTGTTCACTCCAAACAGTGGGTGAGCCAGGCTTGGCCTGTCCAAGAGCTGCATGCAAACCCTGGGCCACAGGAAATGCCTGCCTGGCTCAGGATCTCCTGGCATTTAACCAGCCTGCAGGTCTAGCCCCCCTGCTTGCCTCCACACAGCACAACAGCAAGAGCAAAGTGCCCCTCTGATCTCCAAATCCAGCAGATCTCTTACTAGCAAACACAAACTGCACAGACTAATTAAGGAGACACCCATCATGCTGCCTTTCTGTCCAGCCACTGCCAGTCTCAAAGGTGGCTGCTCTAAGGCACTGGATCCAGCTTTGCCAGGAGGACAGCACCAAATATCTTTCTCTAGGCCATGGGAAGCAGAACTGGCTGTGCCTGAGGAAGGCCAGGTCCTCCTTGTACCCCATCTGCAATGCTTTTGTGTTTGTGTTGCGACTGGAGATGGAAGATGACATTGTCCCCAGTGCTGCAGAAAACAGGAATATTTGTCCCTGAATCATTTCTCTAGCATATTAAGCACAAGTCATTCTTATGCAAAGACTGCCCTGTACAGCTGCCAAGGTCAGTGAGACCTTGCTTTATTTGCTGCATAAGGGCTGCCTGCGCAACTTTTACCTTGTACATATTTTTCCATGCGTTGTCTTAGATTTCCCTGCTGCTAGTGTCTGTGCATCTTGCTGTCTGTTCAGTAGGTCATGCTACCTTCCCTGGCTGTTAATAATAACTACCCAATACCCAGTGCTCCAGAACAGTCAAAATTCCAGCAAACCAACTCTTACAGTATGTTTAATTCAAAAGACAGCAAGAACAACATTGAATACCAATTTTCAAGGAAAACATGCTCCACAGCTTTTGCTAACAACATCAATATGTTTCTATTTTCAGGGGGTCGTGACCTGCTATCCACTCACACAGACATCACTGTTCACATTCTAGTATCTACATACAGATGATTTTTTTGTGCAAGGATTGCATTCAACCACATGGCACTGCCTGCACACACAGGCTCTGGATTACAATATCAGTGAGGGCAGTCTTCAGGAAGCAGCCAAATACCGAAGAGCCTGCATTTAAATAGATTACAGGATCTGAAAATAATTCCCTATGTTTTTTAAATTGCAGATACATTTTTACAGACTACAGCCAACAGTTACACCTAAACTAAGGATTGTCCCTCTCCCCAGTTTAGTAAATCCTGTAACACTGCAGGTACAACAGTCAAATTTAGATATTCACACAAGGAAGAAAAACAGTATTTTGAAACTATCTGTACGATATCATGATACTGAAAACTCAAAGTTCTTAACATTTAGCCCAAGCAACTCCTTTGCAGAAGAACAGAATTAAGTGATCTACCTGAGGTCAGTGGCCATTTAAGAAAACTTGGCAACAACCTGCAGTGCTCAGGAAGCACCCTGCCTCACCCCAGCCTCTGAACCCAAATCAGTGTGGGTTGGGTGATGAGGAGACGACAAACAGAAATTTCTAACACATCCCCTGATTGCCAGGAGCAGTGCAGCAGAGCCCCCCAGCAACCTTGCTGGTTTATTTCCCCACATCTGATCCACCACAGCAGCATTTGGCACTGAGCTCCAGCTTATCAGTGTGAGGAGATCTGGTGAGAACAGCAAGCCAGGACCCCAAACAATGGATCATACACCCTTCTTCCAGCTCAGAAATCAAGCTGGTTTAACTGTCTCACTTTGCCCCTCAATTTTGTTTGAACCCCATTCCCAATTTACAGCTAATAACACTAATGTCACATCACCCTGAGGGCTACAAGCTCCTCGGGGTAGAAACCCTCTTCCCCTTTACCCTGCAGCAGTTTCTGACCTTGGTAAAGCTCCACAGCCCTACCAGTAACACAAACCATCCTTCAAACTTCAACACATCCTGGTGCCAGCAGTCTCTCAACTGGAGACAGGCAGCACTACAATGGGGCTGCACAGAGGGGTTAAGAAGCACTGCTGAAAAGGGATGCAAACAAGGACTCCAGGCTCTGAGCAAGCACACTCTGCCATACAAAAGGTGAGCATCACTTGTGAGCAAGAACTGTCTGACTGAGTGTACTGCCTTTGTTAACAGAGAAGGCTGCATGATGGAGTGGGCTAATTAACTGCATTTTACTTGGGAAAACCCAGGCTTAAATCCTGGCTCTTGTCACAGTTGAATATGAATTTAGGGACCAGAATAAAGGCCAAGATAATTTATTTTCTAAAAAATTATCAAATAGTTGCCTGTCCCCTGACAGAGAGGCCCAGAATTCTATGTGAGGCCACTACTGCTTATGCAGTTATTTCTCCAAATACAAAAGTTACTAACTGACTGATGTAAGTGGAGATCACAGCTATCCATGCTGCTTAGCTGGACTGAGCACCCCAACATGATGAATCTCACCATCCAACATGGCCTGTGCTTCATGGCGCAGTGCCACAGGGGTTGCAGGTGCTACAGGGAGGGGACATCATGCCTGACAGGATTTAAAATTCAGTTTTCATTTTCAAGGGAGTCATTTATCCCTTAACTTTGAAGAACTAAAGCACAGCTCTGGTGTAACTCTAGTTACTTCACTGGAAAACCACTAGGACTGGTTGTGGTCCAAGGGAGCTGAGGGTGATTTCCCCACTTCCTCCCAGCTGAAGGCTGCCCAGCAGAGCCAGGAGGGAAGCAAGTACTTTCCCCATAAAGTAATTCTCTATTTTTATCATGCTAAGAAAGTTTTTTCACTTGGAAACTAAAACTCCTGCTACAGAAAGAAGCTAAGCACCTTCTTCCTTTCTGATTTATACCACAGAAGTGTTCATCTAATCAAATCAGCCATTTTTTCTGAAAGGAATCATTGTGGAAAAAAATGAGAACAGCAGACCAGCTCCTGAAGGTCTCTGGGCAAGATGTAGAGATAAATCACATTCCTGACCCTGAAGGTGGCATGTTCCTTCATACTACTTTTGCTGTGTCACCTCACCCATCCCAAAGGACAGAGATCCCTGGTGTCAGAGCACTTGTGAGAGCAACATCCTTAATGTGTAAGCAGCAGCTAATGATAACGAAGGACAATTTTGGGCACAATATGCTGTTCTACTACCAAAATATGGGGTTAATGCTTCTGAAGTGCCATCACCCTCCTCTTTCCTTCTCTCAAAAAAGAGACAGCCTCCAACATCCTCAGCTACCTGCACAACTGAATTTGGGCAGGAAGACACAATGGAGGTCAAAAGGAGCACAGAAACATTTTCTGAAGCAGCTTCCAGCACATAATGCTCCAGCATACACCACAGCTCAGCAATAGAGCACCTTTCATCTGCACCAAGCAGGAGACCCAGACACTTAACCCTCCAACACAACAAAGTGAGGGCTGGGTGTTGTCATCACAGCAGGGTTTTATACCAAGCCAAAGGTTTGTGTGGGAGGCTTCCCTTGAACAGCAGAAGAGGAAAGCTTAAGTCAAACTTGTATCCAAAAAGTCAGACTCAGTCAGAAGACTCCCATGAACTGGAGCAGCAGCCACAGAGAACTCAGGGACCAGGAGGTCCCTGCTCCCAGGCACAGCCAGATTCCCACAGCCAGCCCAAATTCTGCAAATAAGGGCCACACATCTCCCTCCACTATTATCTTTAAATCCTCTTTACTCTGCAGAGCTATTCTCCACCCTCCTTCCCTTTTAATCAGCCCTGACCTACAGATGTCAGCCTCATTTCGGCTAAGTCAACACAACTGCCACATCTAGGATGCTGTTACAGGGAAAAAACCTTACACTCCTGGCTGGGCTCCAGAGTCTACTTCTTGGTCTAGACCTGACCTCGTTCCTTTTCTGCAAACTTAATCCTACACCTTAAGGGCATAGGGAACACACAGTGACTCCAATGTGGGCCTGTCTGTGCTGTCTCCCCCTCAGCCTGCAGAGACTCTTTTGATCACCCTACACAAATACCAGCCATTATTGACAGGAGGCTCCCTCAGAACTGATTGTTCTTAAAACCACCCATGTTCAAAAGCCAAAAAGCAAACAAAACACACAGTACTTTCTGAAAGCTGAATCCTTACCCTAGAGCTCACTCAATGAGACATGAACCTTAAATCAATGGTCACCAAAGTTTCCTCAGAAGCAGCTCTGGCCTCACACTGAAACCATTGCCAAGTTTGGTATATCCAGCTTCATCTAAAGGTTAGAATGAAAAAAAATCATTTATTTCCAATGCCTCTGTCATGGGCAGGAATATCTTTCACTAAAACAGGTTGCTCAAAGCCCTATCCAACCTGGCCTTGAGCATTTATTCATCCTTTGTCAGAAACAGAACTCAGGACACCAGCTGAACACCAATGACTTCAGGCAGGTACCACAGCACCTTACCAGGCACAGCTCAGTCACCTGCTGCAGTGCTACAGTCCAAGAGCAGGTGGGGACACCTGGTCCCTGCTGTCCCCACCCCGTGTGGCCAACATGCAGGAGGCACAGCCTAGAGATGGATGGACAACAGCTTGTCCTGCCTTACCCAAACACACCACACAAACAGGGTATCAACACTGAGTGGGATCCAGCTCCTGCACTCCACCTGGTGACCCAAAACCCTCACATAATAGCAGCAGCAGCAGCGGGAATATCAAACCACAAATAAGGTATTAGTAGCTAATTTGTTATCTGCTTATTCCAAGAAGGCAGCTAGCTGTGGATTCCACCTTCAGGCAACAAGGCAGGTTTTTGTTAGCTCTCAAAAACATCTGCACAGTGCTTTGTTAAGTGTTTGTGGGCGATGCTCGAAACCCCAATTATCTGTAGCTGACATGATGCTGAACCAATACTCTCCTAATTCACAGGAGCTGTAAAAGCAAAACTCCATCAAGGCTAAGAAGAGCCTTTGGATCAAATTGTCTGAACTCTGAAACAGTCCTTGACTACGTGCTGCAAGAAATCCTCCATACAAACACACCTTTCATATTGTGGGAGGAGGAGGGGAGGGAAAGAAGAAGAGATTAAAACCAAAAGCCAGATCCTCAGGTAACAGAAAAATCAGAGTTCTCCCTCAGTTTACAGTACCACAGATTTGAGCCAAAGGTGCTTTTCAAGTCCTTTCATGAGATATTTTAATTTTTTTACCTGCTATGTGTGCAAGCTAGGCAGTGCTTTTCAGACAAATTATTTATTCAGCTTTACAGTGACTAACCTGAATTTCCAGACTGCTTCAAAAGAAAAACTGCAGCATTTCTTTACAAAAGGCAAAGAGCATTAGATTTCCTCCCTCCTTGTTTTTCCTTTTCTTTTTTCCTCCATCCCTCAGCTGAAACATCTGTACCTCTCATCTAATAAATAAACAAATTATGTATCTTTCCATAAAAATATGATCTTCTCTTCACCTCTATGCCAAAAATGTGCTGACAATTCTTTTTTCTTTTATTTTTCTTTGCTGATGCCACTTAAAATGGAATAAATTCCTTTCCTATATTTTTAAATTGATTTTTCAGTTTAGCTGCATACATGAAAAAAAACCCAGCAAGTCTTACATCACTGGCTGCAGTGTTTCAACATGGAATAAACTGAACACCATGGGATTACCATGGGCTTGGCATTAGTGGGATACCCTAGGAGAAACAGCCACAGCCAAAAGGAAATTACAGGGTCAGTGAAAGTGGCCACCCTGTTGCATGAACTGCCTCAATGGCACTCCCCAGTAAGTAGCATCACAACACTTATATACAATTAAGGTTTTAATCCAGGCCATGAACTGAAGGACCAGTTCCAAAGGCATGGACTCACCAGGGTCCATTTCCAGGCACTCAGGGTAGGTGTCCTGAGGACAGGGAGCTCAGGGAGCACACACCTCTCTTCACCATGCCCTCACTATGTGCCTGCCACAGAGGAGGCAATGTCACAGGTCTGGTTTAAGGCAAGGTTTAAGGTTCTTTAACTGTATTGCAACAGGAGTAAGCTCCAATTCTGTGATGTGGAGAGTACATTTCCTTGGGTGGAGATGCCCTCTACTCAACCCAGCCTAAGACCTTCACTTACATGGGGCTGTGATTAGGGGATTCAGGTCATAAGCAAGCAGATCTCACGTTTTAGTTCTCTCTCTCTCTGGTTTTGGTTGCCTGGATCTCCAGGATGAGCAACATCACATTCCTACAGAGAGCTGAGCTCGCGTGCAGCAGCTCTCTCCCTCAGAGGAGGGAATGCACGAGGCTGATCATGATAACCTCCCACCCAAAGATGTCTGATGTGCCACAGCACTCCTTCCCCACACTGAAAGCTCCAAACAATCCTAAAGCCAGTCTTGCCTCCTCACCTCCACAATCCAACTAACAATACTGCATCCAATTCATCAATACCATTGCATTTGCACCCCCACTCTGGTAACCATCCAGAAAGTTGTGCATCCAAAACTACAGCAGCCTGCACCCTCTCATTCTTTCAGTTTCCTCCTGAGACCACCCTGCTGAGAAACTCTTTGGCAACACACAGGTTCAAGACCATCCTAAAACCATCCACAAAAGGACACCAGTTTGCAGCCCTTGTTTCACTCTCCTGTAAGCACCTTGCGGGATTAACCCCTTGCTAAATGATCTGGGACTATGGTAACACGATCTCATATTTGCTATTTATTTGTGGCAGCTTTCACTACCTGCAGATGCTGTCCAAAAATACAGGAGAAAAATGTGTGCCCTTGGGAGCTCAAAGTATAAAGGCAGAGGTCAGGAGAAACACTCTGTTCTTATTAATGCAGTTCTACAGAGAGCTGGGGAAAAAAAAGAAGCCATGTCTGTATGCTTCTCAGAAGCAGATTATGGTTAATAATACAAAGATTACTGACATTAAATGAATTTAAATTCATTCTTCTATCATTCAGAATATTAAGGTTTTTTACCTTCCTCCCAGAATCACTCCCATTTGTAGTCAGACTCACTTTCTGCCTATCACAGTTATTATATTTGGACAATAATCACCACAGCGGACTTCTCCCCCTTGACAGTTTTGTTGTATTAGGAGTTTTATAAAAAAAAGTATATGTAGCATTACTTCAACCTAAAAAAAAGGAAGATAGGATGCTTACAATTGCTGCATAAATCTCTGAAGATGTTTCTGCAATCCTAATGGGTTCTTTGCCTATCAACAGGCAAGGGGAAAGTCTCACTTGTGCTGTAGCAGTGTCACTCCTGCAGACAGAACAAGTGGTGCTCAGCCTGGGCTGTGCCAGGGAGAGGGAGCTGGCACTCTGCAGTGTGGAACATGCCCCAACACCAGCACGTGTCACAGGCACACGGGACCAACAAAAAAGTGTCTGTTGCTGGTGACCAAAACTTAATTTTAAATTCCAGTTGCTCCTCACTAATGTTCAGATTCAAACTGAAGACACTGCTCTGCACCACCCCACTAGGAATTTAATGGTTTTACAGCCAGCACCAGCAAACTGAAGATGAAGCACAGTAAGAGCAGCAAAGCCAAACACAGATTTATTTTCATGAGAAAAAACTCCTTTTGAAATTTAAGTTCCAGTTCAACTCTAAAATCCCTCTGTCCCCAGTCATCATGACACTGACAGAAGTATCTGAGGATGCTCAAGAGAAAGCCACCAGTCACGTGTTTGCTGCTGAACACCACGAATGACTGCACTAAAAACGCATCTCACAAGTGTTTGAATCTACATTTTCCTGAGAGAAAGGAAACCTCATGTAAAAACCTGCAAATCACTGCCAGTCAGTCCCAAATCTGGCATGTTTGGCTGGACTGTGGCATTCCCCACTCGCTCTCCTGGTCCCTACATTGGGAAATCAAGCCAACACAAACCAGAATCAGTGGGCAGTTGTCTGAAATGTTGTGTATGGTGAACTGCCACTGCATGGGATCAGTCCAACTCTACTGTCCAGTCCTTTTGTTTCAAAAAGCAAATTACAGCTGCTAAAAGGCACCTGCCTTAGCTCATGGCCTTATGCAATGGATGCTCTAAGCATTTTTTAATTAAATCAGTACATAACTATTAGAGTGTTTTACTGAACCAAAAAAGCCCAGCACCTTGCAAAAGGCTGCTAGAGACTGACTCACCTCACCCATGCAGACGCTGTCCTGCAGCACTGGGCATCCTCCAGCTCTGCTTTCACCACCTTTTCCAGCTGACCCAAGCACAGGCTGCATTGGCCAGGTATCATTCCTGCCCTCTCCCTCAGCCATGACAAGCATTCATGGCACAGCAGAGGAAAGAGGAGAGCAGCAGTGAGGAAAGAACACACCTTTCAGTGCCAAAAAGCATCTGAAGTGTGTGAAGGAGCAGGCTTAGCTCCTCGTGGCACCCATGAAGCCAAGAGCACTGGGCACAGCCTGGGAGCTCAAGCAGCCAATGGCTCTCCCTTGGCCATGTCCCATTGTCAAGAGGTTTCTCCCTCTTGTCCCAAATACACATATTCCCCTCAAGATGTTCCAAGACCTAGGGGAAAGCTTTATCATGTAAGCTGGCATGCAAAATGGTGTCACCACCCAGCCAGGGGCACCTATGACAGTCTCTGCACCTGGGCTGAATTTAGAAATCCAGTATCTCTAGAAAAACAAGTGGGTGGCACTGTACAGAAAATAAATAAATCTGTTATTAAACACATGAGAAGCTTCCCTGTACCTTATTAACAGATCTCAAGGTCTTGTCAGAAGGACAACCTTCCATCTAACACAGGGCACAGAATGAATTTGGCATTTGGCAACAGCACCCTCATTCCAACCTTGGTGCCTGAGCATCAGCTACTGAATGAGTCATATTACAACACAGTCACCAGAACTGGAAAGTCCCCAACCCAGCAGGTCTTCCCCTTCAGCAAGGTTCATAAAACCTCATGCAGAATCCGCCCTACATGCCATATTCATCTCCACAGTCTCAGAAGAAATGTGGATCACAGCTACTCAACCCACTGCTCTGCCTGAAATGACCCTGAAAATCATTATGAAGGTGGTCAATCCCGTGAGAGAGCCACCCAAGAGAGGTGCCCTGGGCAGGCTGGTCCAAGGGAGCGTGCAGGGCAGGCATGGGGAGGAGTGGGGATAACCTGCCTGCACTTGTGAGCAGGGGGGAGAGGCTGGTTGCACCCAGAGGCAGCAGGGGAGGTGTCACCTCACTGAGGAGATGCAGGAGGGAAGGGGCTCCCTGATCATCCTGCAGGAGAGCAGCCCACTCTGGTTTCCTTATTTACATGACCTGAAGTGCAGCTTCCTCAGGCACCTTGTGAAAGGTGCTGCTTCATTAGCCAGACCACGCCTGGGCACTTGGGACAGCGCCAGCCTGAGCTCGTTACCGAGGCTCTGCTTAACGAAGGGCACTGGGGCTGTCACACCAAGTGCTTCACTGAGTAATTAGTCAAGGCAAATTCATCAGTGATGGACTTGGAACAAGCACAGTACACGGAATGGAGGTGTATGTTTGTGGATCCAGGATTCAAGTGCAAACACAAGGTGGAGATGGCAGTGTCAAAACCTGGGCAGTCTGAGGGCATGGAGGTTTCACAAAACACCTCTGCACTCTGACTTCCTCAGTCAGATACAACTCCCGCGTCTGGAGGCTTAAGAGAAAGGAGGATAAACCACCTGTAACCCTGCTACTGTTTCTTTTCTGTGCTACTGTTTCTTTTTTGTACTTCAAAAATAACTTCACTGAAAAGTATCTGAATGCAATACAAGCCCCCCTGGGCCAACACTGCTTATTACTATTTATATAAAAATGTTCAGACTATAAAGGAGCCCACTGATACCTAGTATGGCCATAAAAAGATTTATCCATCCTGACTTGCTGCTCCAGGGTAGGAGATCCTACAACTGAGCAACTTAGGAAGAGTGACCAGCACTGATTAAGAGTTTTAACCAGATTTTGGTGAGAGAAACCCAAACAACTCTGCTGCCCAACCAGGGAAGAGCCTAAAGAGCCTGATTCTTTCTTCTCCATCAGTTTTGCACCCTATGGCCTGTGGTGACATTTTCCATGCTGTGGACTAACCTGGTGCTCTGGAGAACAGCTCCCAGCAGCAGCCATGGCTCAGAGCTTGTCCTTTGCTGGGCAGGATTTTTATCAGTGACACGGGGATGTTTTACAGCTCACCATTCCAGCCTTTAGGACCACTTTAACAACTGGTCCATCAACCCACACAGGCTCCTCCCAGCATCACAGACCTGCATTGCACAACCACACCTCACCACCACACAGCCCCAGAACCTTCCACCAAAACATTAGCAAATGCTTCAGGAGCACTAATGAATTAAATCCAAGCACATCCCAATTAACTCCAGGAGCAGAGAAGCAGGCTGAGGTGTCCCCATCTCCCTGCAAGCCTGCTGAGGAGCCAGGCATGGCAGACAGACCTGCCAGCTCCCTCCCTCTGCTCAGCTACAGACCTGTGAGATATTTCAAAGGCTCTTTCCAAAACAGAGGGAAAAGAGAAAAAAAGAAAAAGCTTTCTGTTTTCCTTGACAAGCAGGTCGTGCAACAAAGAAAGCACTAATAAAGGTTTCACCGTCCAAATTAAAAGTCAAAGGCAGCAATGAAGTGCCTCTGAAATATAAGAAACACGTTGTGCACGGTGTAAAATTTATTGCTGCCTAGCAGAATGAAGCCAAACACCTTAATATGGAAAAACACCGCTTCTTTTGACCCAAACAGATTGGGAACAGGAAGTAAAAACAAATCACCCAGCTGTGGCCTCCCCACACTGAGAGGAGCAGCAGCCAGTGCTTCCTGCCCACCCTCGCCCTGCCAAGGGCTGCACACTGTTTGCTCAGGGGCCAATCCCACCTCAAACAGTCTGGTACTAAAGCTGTTGTAGGCAAGATCAGGCTGTAATTGAAAAGGATTCAGCTGGGAAGAGCCAGGAAAATGGAACTGCAGGAATCACCCCAAATGCTGCATCCATTTGCAAACTGCACAGGAACAGGCTCCCCTGCAAGGAAATTCCCCTTCTTTCAGTGGCTCTCTACATTTTCAGCAGCCAAATTCCTGACTCAGGACAGGCATATTTCAAGAGTTAATTTTGGTTTTACTACATCATCACCAACAAACCCTGAGAAATTAAGTCAAGCCTCAATTGGCTCAAAACATAATTGCATTTCTCTTAAATAATAGCTTTGCATTATTTCTTTTTTTTTTTTTTTGAGCTCGTGCATATTACATTCTAATTATATTTTAAAGCTTTCATTTGCAGCTACAGGAATAACCCAGAAAGACATACAGATGAGCTAATTTTCAAATCATCACTTGACAAAGGACATGAAGCTTTAAAAAAAGTGACACATAGACCAAAGGACTTGGAAAAAAAAATAGAAACATGCAAAACTGAAAGTTCATTATCTCTTTTGTTAAAGCCAGTAACTCAGTGCCAAAGATGGCTTTAAGACCTCAGCAGAGCGAACACTGAATATCACATACGTAATGCAGCAGAAAATGCCATTTACACAAATGCTACACACTGAACAGCAGCTCAGAACCTGGTATTCTGACTAACATTCTGCTTTCAGCAAATCTCATATGTATAATTTTTATCAGCTCAAGAAGATTTTTCCTACAAGATTTTGAAAGATTACATGCCAGGTGTAGAATACTTCATAAAGCAGAATTAGATTTTTGCCTTGCGTGATTTTTAAAAAATATATATATATTTAATAGCAACCAGCAAATTACAGCCATTAGTACAACACTGCCTTCACAGCAGATTTATGACAGCATTACCAAAAGCAGAATTTTATCCAACAACATTTCTGCATAACACAGACATCTGCAGAACCAAGGGGGAAAAACACACATAAGCATGCACAACCACACATTTTGTGCGTTACCATCCAAGACATTTACAAGGATGGGTGCTTTGTGCCACTGTTCTGCAAGACAGTACCCTGAGCACGCACAAGGGTATGGCACACTCTCCTGCACACAGTGACCTCCAGTCCTGCCTCATATTCTTTTAAATCCCTCACCTTCATGCTCATAAATACAGCTTTGGGAGAAGAGCTGCACTGCAAGGAAGGAAACTCACCCCACACTCCTGTTACAGTGCTACATGAAATCCTCCTCCCTCTGCCCCAGCAAAAATATCCAAGTTTATCATGCCGAGGAAAGAACAATAAGTGGGAGTCCGAAAAGGCAGTCAGAAGTACCGCCAAAAAACCAGAGCTCTTTCTCAAAAAAAGGCCCTCCCTTAGGAAGCCTGCCAATCAAACCTGATCACGAGGCTGTTTTCCGAGGGTGAATAGAGTTCTTATTGACACAGCTTATGTCTGCAGCATGCAGCCCTCCACAAGGCTTTCAAGAGCAGATCGGATTACACACACACATTCTCTCTGATTTTATGCATTCAGAAGCCCTCAGACATAAAATACCCGGCTCAGAAGGCCACTGCTTTTTCAGCTTGCTATCGGCCTACGTGCTTTTACAAAAAAAAAAACCCTAAGCAAACACATCCTGGCACCTCTGCTTGGGCTCCCAAAGCCCTCACCCTCACTCAGCAGGGCCTTATAATTTGCAGGCCAAGCCACAGATTTGCTCCATGTGAATAATACAAGACGACTCATTCCCATGGTGAGTACTTAGCATCAAAATGAGAGAAGGGAAAAAACAAATATCTGCTGACACCATTTAAAATGGGAGACGATAACATCGCTCTGGGTAGACAATCCTTCCTGGAAGATGGCATGGAAAAAGGGGAGGATGCACACCTTTTAAAAGAACAACATGCACTGCACAGCTTAGCAGGGAAGAGGTGACCAACTGCAAAAGCATCAGAAGCACAAATTCAGGTAAATCATCTATCCAGGGGCAGCACTTTGCACACATGGAAATCTGGAGAAAACAAACTAAAAGGATCCATTTATACAATTTCTATACTTAGGGGGCACAATAAGGAATCCCATTTCAGCAGCAGACACAGATGGAAAGCCTGGGAAACCCGTGGTGTTGTATTAGAGGTGAACAGAGAATTACAAAATGTTTTATTATAAATGCTCCAGCTTAAAGACTGAATTTCAGCAAAGAGACCAGTCTGCCTAAATCATATGACAAATTAGAACCTGAGCACTGCCCTAGAGATGGATGCATGCACTGCCCAGAGGTCTGGAACTAAAAAGAAGCTCACAGCCCCTCCTCCAAAAACCAGTCTAAAAAGCAAACCAGTACATTACACATGGATAAGTGGATCCCTATCACCTAAAAAGGAACTCCTGCATCAACTCAGCCACACTGAATTGAAACTTCTCACTGAAATATTACATATGGCAAACACAGCAAATCAAGCAAGCTTGAGCTTCAGAGCTTTTAAGGGATTTTAAGAGCAAACACACACACTGTTCAATAAAGACATCCTCTCTTCCCTGCTTCCAGGCTGCAGTTGCTCCCCAGCCAAGATTTTCTAGCATTTTGCAGAAGATTTTTCTCACATTTTCCTGATGGCTGCTAGGAGGCTGGAGCTGGGCAATGGAAATGCAAGATGCCATGTCCGTCTGACATGGCAGTTCTCTGGTTGGATGTCTGCACTGTTCTCAAAGCCCACCAAGAGAGCCATCACTCCTATGACTACCTTTGAATATTGAGATCTAAGCAAACTGTGCTTTGCAGTGCTCAGCCTCCCTCTCAGTGAGCAGCCTCATGTTTCTAGTACTCAGTTTCCACATGTGACTCCTAGTATGTTCATGGTCCAAAAAGCTTGCTCCTATGAATGCTCCATACTCTTTCCCAACACATCTGAGTCATGCAATGGTTCACTCCACCAACAAAGCCAAGTTGTAACCACCAGCACAGGAGGGGTGTCCTGCTGTGGGCATCAGTCACCAAATCCCAGCTGTAGATTCATCATCTTCACGTGTGCCTGCATTAGCCACAAAGAGAATTTTCATTTGCTTTCAGGCTGCTGACTGAGCTGCAGGCACTGGTGACCAGGCCAGCCATGGTTTCACTTGTGCCTTCAGGAAAATCCAGACATTAGCAATGCAGTTCTGCCATGGCCCAGCCTCCTCCTGTCCTGCCTGGGCCCCCCAAGTCCTTGTGCCAACACAACCATTTCTGTGGCCACGTGGAGAAGCCTGAGTGATGGCTAAAATGAGCATCCTTTTTTCCTTGCTATTCTGCAAGATTATTCTTAAATTACAAGGATGAAAGAGACTGGAGGAAAAGGCCAGAAGCAGGACCACTTCCACAACAGCACCAGATTCAAAACTGATTGCAAGCTATGCTGTAAAAAGCAAGAAAGCCATCCTCCCTCTCTGCAGTCACAAGTTTTTGAGTTGCACTTTGAGATTCCCTTAAACAGAACAGCAGAACAGACCCTCAAAACTTCACATGTGATGGCATCATAAGTGCAAAATTCTAAGCTCCACATATTCCTCTTGCCAAGATGGGACAAGCCCAGGAGAAAATTTCTAGGTCTGTAAAATTCTAAGAATAACATGTAAGGCTTATGCCAGTCATTCCCTAACACAGAATAAAAGGGCAGAGAAGGCCCCCATTGATGTGGAACTGGGCACAAAAACCACTATAAAATCCTCTGTGTGGATTCAACATCTCAGAGGGACAACTGCCCAGCACCCCTACTGTGAGTAACCTTCCTGCAGCACATGGTCCAGCACTGGAGGGAGGAATGGCAGGTTTAGATCCAGTCTCTGTTTCCCCATCTGGGTCCCTCACTCCCTCACAGCAGTGGAAAGGATGTGGCACCCTGAATTCTGCTGACCTGGCCACATGCTGCAGGAGGCTGAGCAGGACAATTTACAGCACTGTGGACTTCATTTCCTTGCTGACCACCAGGTCTGCTTTGGGCCCCTGCCAACACATCCCAAAAGGCCCATAAGGCAGCACCAGATCTGCAGCAGCCACACAGCTGTAAACAGGCTGAACCAGGTGCACACATAAAATTCAGCTGCTCCTAGGAAGGCCAAGTGAGCCCAAAGTAGACTGCTCCTCCTGCTATCACCACATCCCATATTACCTGAAGCTTCAGCACAGTCCATTGTCTTTGAAAAAGAAATACTCAAAACACTGAAATAGTTCTCAAAACTTTTCTGGGCCATCTCTACTTTAAAATGACTTCGTTTAAATATGTGCCATGTCTAAATATACACACACACACACCAGGGGAAATCAGCACCCGTGAGCAGAGCTGGTGCCCACACACTGTACCCTGCACAGCCCCCAGGTCTGCCTGTGCAGCTCCACACCAGAACAACCCCACAGCAAACCAGAGGAGCCTGAAGCCACCCCAGGAAGATCCTGCCCCACTGGCAGGAGCACTGAAAACACCACAGTCTGCAGGCTCTACACCAGACTTGCTACCACTCATCTTTCTTGATGTATGGAGAGTAATGGGGGCAGGGAAGTTTTAAAACCAAATTACAGAGTCCTTTAAGTCCTTCACTTCTGCACAAAGCTGAACCTCCAAGTCCCCCCTTCAGGATTTTCCTCCCTCCCAGGACCGAGATGCATGATTTGGATGTTCTTTAGTAAATTAAGCTCCAAGGAGCAGGACTGTGCCATGTAAGGCCTTTCTCCAACCTAGAAAGCAGCACCATTGCAGCCTCCACAATTACCTTAACAGCAAAACACCCGCAAGGAGGACCCATAGGGGGAAAACATCTCTGCAACCCCATGGAAGCTGCTCTGTGGAAACTTTAACTGCATTACTTCTGCTTCTGTATAATCCCAGAATAACTAGCTTAATTCAGACTGATCCAGCGCAGACACCCGATAGTTTCAACATGGTATAGACTATAACCTCACTCTAATTACAGGATCATGTTACATGTCCAACAACTGCTGCAATTTAGTCTTGCCTGATACACTCCAGCTGAAAATTGCTCATCCCACCTCTTACTCTCTTATTTTTTGGCAACCTTTGAATGGAGGCAGGGATACCTCTCAACACCTCAGCATCTAACACTTGCACCCCAAACCCCATAAAGATTAAGTCATTATTTCCTTGCAGTAACAAAGGCAATTACTTCCATCAGTGCAGAATAAACTAGTTTTAGGCAAACAGCACAGACACAACACTACTGTTCATACACTTCTCTATGCAAACGCAATACAGGATTACAGCTACGAGCCACAACACCACGAATTCGCACATTACTCCCCGAGCCCGCTGCTGATCGCACACGGAGCCTATCTGAGCAAAAGGGGAGTTCTCAGAGGCAAAAGCGGCAGGACCAGGCAGCCGGACTTTCACTACCTCAAAGGCAGGGGACATTCCTTACAGCAGCGCACGTCTTGCCTTTGAGCTCAAAGCTGCATCCGCGGCTCCCGCTGCCATGAAACGGGAAGGTTTGTGCCTCGCTCGCCCGCGCCTGAGCCGAATGTTAACAGGTCTGCGCCTCGCGTCAGCTCCGCCAGCGCCTCATGCTCGGCCGGGGAACGCTCCGCTGCCCGGGCGGACGAGCTGTCCGGCCATGGCTGGGCGATGATTCAGCAAGGGGGTGGCTCCCGGTGAGAAGGCACACCTCCTGCGAGCTGTCACACCGCGGGGCCGGGGCAAAATGGGAGAGAGAACTTGCTCTATCATGGCTGCACTTTTCAAAATGCGTAACCTGGCCTGCTAGGGGCGAGGGGGGCCAAGAGGAGAGGCGGGGAGGGTGTGTGTTTCCATCAGCAGGCACATGGGAATAATTGAAGGAAACATCTCGAGGCTTTTACCGATGGCACAAGTAAATGAAGGAAAAGAAGAAGAAAGGGGGGAGGGAAAAAAAAAGCCAGACACTTCGGGAGCCAGCATCAACTTTCGCCAGGCTGTGTTCTTTGTTTCTAGGCAGACTCCAGTGCGGTGGCAAGAATGAACAAATGCGCATGTCTTCATAAGAGTCAAAAAAAAAAAAAAAAAAAAAAAAAAAAAAAAAAAAAAAAAAAGGAAAGAAAAAAATCCCCCCTCCCCTCCGGCCCCTCTCTCGCCGCTGCGGCGGCCGGAGCCCTCCGGAGAGTTTGGTCTGCTTTTCCAGAACTAAAACTCCGCTTCCCGCTACTCCGAGCAGGGCTTTGCCACGCTGCCAGGAGTCCGGGGGTACGGCAGCGCCTGCAACACTTTCGGCTGCAAAAATTAGTTCTGGTGTGGGCTTTGTGATTTTTTTTTTTCCTATTCAAGAACAGAACGCCGCCCCCGCCACGCTCGTACCGCGCCAGCCGCCCTCCGCAGCCGCCCGCCGGAGCGGAGCGGAGCCCGGGCCCGCCGCCGCCGCCAGACAAAGGAGCGATGCGGAGCCGCGCCAGCACCCGCGGCCAGCCCGCCTGAGCTGCTCCCGGGACAGCCGCCCGCGGGACCGGGACCAGAACCAGCCGCCGCCGCGCCCCCTCCCCGGAGCGCGCCCCCCGTTCCCGGGCACCCACGGCTCGGGGGGGGCACCGAGCGCCCCGCGGCCGCCCCGGCCTTACCTCGCAGCGGCGGCGGCGCTCGCAGGCAGCGGCGGCCGCTCCGTGCCACGCGCGGCGGCGCGGGGCGAGCCACGGGGGCCGGTTTAGCGCGGGGGCCGCCTGCGCGCCGCCATTTTAACGCCTCCCGCCCGCCCTCCGCCCCCCTCACCCCCCTCACCCCCCTCTCCCCGCGGCCACGCGCGGCGTGGAAATGCCACCCAGCGTCCCCCCTCGTCCTCCCCGTCCCCGCCGCCCCCCGTCCCCGCCGTTACATTGACGCAGCGGCTCCTGGTCGCCGGGCCCGCCGTGGCGGAGCTATAGCAGCAGGGCAGCAGCAGCAGCCGCCGCCGTCGTGGCCCCTCCGCCGCCGCCTCCCGCCGCCGGGCGCACATGGTACGCTCCGGGGCCGCGCCGCGCCGCGCCCCGCCGGCCGCGCGCGCCGCCCGGCTGCTGTCATGGCAACCGCCCCGCGACCCCCGCCCCGCCGGGACCCGCAGGACGCGCCCGGGGCCGCCGCTCCCGCCACTGCCCGCCGTGCCCGGGCATCTCCCGGCACCCGCACATCTGCCCCGGCACCCGCACCTCTGCCCGGCCGCTGTGCACGGAGCCACCGCACTCCCGCACCGAGCCCACCTGTCCCCAAAGCCGCCGCCACCTGCTGAGCGGCTGCACCGCCACTGTCCCCAAGGCACTGCCATACCTCCCGGCCGTGTCTCCTCCACCCCCATCTGTCATCACGGCTCCCTGGCGCGTCCATGCCATCCCCAAGGCCACCATCGCACCTCCCTGGCATGTCCCCTGTATCCCTGAAGCCACCATCACACCTCCTTGCTGGGGCTCCGCTGTCCCCAAAACCACTGTGACACCCCCCCACTGAGAGGCTGCATCCCTACTGTCCCCACATCGCCATCACGTATTCCTGCTGTGTCCCCTCTGTTCCCAAAGCCACTATCATACATTCCCACTGTATCCACACTGTTCCCAAAGTCACTATCAGTGTCCCCACTGTGTCTTTGCTGTTTCCAAAACTGCCATCACACCTTATTGTTGTGTCCCCACTGTCCCTAAAACCACCATCACATCCACCCTCTAAGGAGCTGTAGTCCCACTGTCCACAAAGCCACCATGATATCTTCCCACTGTGTACCCTCAGTTCCCAAAGCCGCTATCACAGCCCCCTGGTGAGGGGTTGAATCCCTACTGTCCCCAAACCACCGTCGCATATCCCTGCTGTGTCCTCTCTGCCCCCAAAGCCACCATCACACCTTCTTGTGTGTCCCCACTGTCCCCAAAATCACCATCACATCCACCCGCTAAGGGGCTGCATCCCCACGGTTCACAAAGCCATCATCTCATCCCCCCCCCATTGTGTCCCTGCTGTCCCAAAGTCACCATCACATACCCCCCACTGTGTCCTCTCTATTGCCAAAGCCACCATTACACCATCCTGCTCTGCCTTCTCTGTCCCCAAAGCCACCATCATATGCCCCCACGGTGTCCCCACTGTACCCAAAGTCACCATCATGCCTTCCCACTCTGTACCCTCTGTCCCTAAAGCTACTCTTTCATGTCCCCACCATATCCCTGCTGTTCCCAAGGCCACTACTACACCTTCCCTCTCTGTTCCTGCTGTCCCCAAAGCCACCAGCACCTCCCCATCCTTATGTCCAAATCCATCACTGCACCCCCTCACTGAGGGGCCATATCCCCGCTGTCTCCAGGCAATCACCGCATCCCCCAAACACATCTCATTTGTCCTCAAAGCCACCACCACATTCTCCCATCGCCGAAGCTGCTGTCACTCCTTCCCCCCGAGGGGCCGTGTCCCTCACCTGGGCAGCGGCACGGCTCCTCCACGCTGCAGTGCTCATTTTCACTCCTGTTTTGCAACACAAGATTGCGTACGCCAGGACAGTCGCGAGGGAGAGTAGGCGCAATGTGAAGCAGATGAGCGAGTAAATCATGAAGCCGCCGTACATGTTCTGCATACTGCAAACGAGGAGCTAATTTCCTGGCAGCCGGCTTCAGGATGCTTCCAGCCAGTCTCTGCCGATGTGGCCCTCAAAAACCTCTCAAGCTCTGGCTGCAAGCAGCCCTGCTCCTTTCCGACTTTAGCATCTAATTCCCACAAATATAGATAATTGAATTATGTATTTTGTTAGGGTGAGCAGAAAACAACCGGCAACCACTGGATCACCGAGGAAAACAAAGTCAGTCACTTTTTTTTTTTCCTTAATTCAGCATTTTTTGGGGTTTGGTGACATTTTGTCGAGCATGAACTCAACCAGAGGCAGAGAGAAGCAGCTGAGGGTTGTTTATTGCACACAGAGTAGCCCTCCCTGACAGCAGCACTAATGGAAATAACACTGATAAAGCTGTCGTGTTCGTGGTCTGAGCAGCAAAATGTGAGCCCTGCTTTCTGTGCCCTGCTCTGACAACCACTTCCCCAGTGAGCACCAGCAGACCACTTCACCTCCCTTCCTAGTTACCACCACTGATTCATAGTTGAGATCAATTAGTTAATGTTTGCAAAGTCAGTTGAAGATGACAAAGCGTTACACGCTGCTAATAAAACCATAATGATCCCACTGTTAAACATTAAACACACAATGAAGTGTAAAAAAATACCACATTTATAGAAAACTCCTCTTCCTTCAAGGACAAAGGATTAGCTCCTAAAAAAAATAAGGATGAGCACAAATTTGCACCACAGCATTGTGTCTCAAGGGCTTGGCTTCTGCTTGGGTGTTTGCTACTGATTATTTGTGCGTCCATGGGCACGCCACTTGGGCCAGCAGTCGCTGACCCATCTGATCATGGCAACTTAATCCACAGCTAGCCAAAAACCACCAGAAGGTTTTGGAAAGGGATGGTCCTTTCCATTTCATGCCTCTGCTTCCCAGTCTGCTAAACAGGATGAGGACTGCAGCTGTGTAGCCTGATTTTTGCAGGCAACATAATGCAGCAGTTAGCAAACCCTCACAACATGGTCATTAGAAGCCTGGGGAGCTGTGCTGCCTGAGAGACACGTCACACCAGAGTGCAAGGAATAAAAAAGTGAGGGTGTGGGACTTTCTAGGAGATTTTTCTTGGCAATGAGTCTTGCTTTAAATGTGGAACTGGTAGGTGTGCCACTGGTAGGGCCGCAGGTCGCCGCATGCAGAGCAGCGCATGTCTGATGCTCTGACCTACAGGCAAGAAGGGGGAGAGGAACCAGGAAAACCACGTTTGTCTGTAGCTTTGGGCCTGCACAGGGCCAGTTCATGGTGATGAGGCACTGGTGTTTCTGGCAGGGCAGAAGCCATGGGTGGGGGGATTTGCACAGCAGGAGCTCCAGGCAGATTTGGCACAGCGATTTCAGAGAGCAGAGCTCCTCTCCAAAAAGAGCAGCCCTTTGACAGGGCATCCCTCATTTCCTCCATCAAACTGCCCTTTGCAGGGAGCACGCCTCAGCTGCAACAGCCTACTGCATCTTCCTCCTGAAATCTGATGCTGCCCTGCTTTGATGGCGATCAGTTGATGACTGCAGAAAAGCTGAATCACGAAAGAGAGGTTATAAACAAGGTTATTTTTAATGAAGGAAATGGATCCCACATCTTTCAGAAGTCAGGACAAGGGACTCTCAGCTAGGGCTCGCAGGTCTCACTTCTGCCCCGACGTTCTTTATGTCCTGGAGCAAATTAAAATCTCTCTAGCCTTTAATTTACCTCCTTGTAGCATGGACAATGCAGCAGACTCCAGTTGTGCTTTCTTTGTACAGCAAAGCTCCTGGTGTGACAATGAAGCGCTGCTGGGAGCTGTGAGATGCCAAGGGCTGGCTTGCACTGCCACCCGGCACCTTGCAGAGCTATTTTCAGGCATGCAAAATGATCACACGCACTATTTCAACAATATTCATAGGCATTTCAAATGCAGAGAGAGACTAACCAGTCTGATTCCCCTCTTCCATATTTCACAGTCTTACATTTCAATTCCCACATGAAGCCCAGTAACTTCTGCTTCATTTTGCTCACTGCAAACTCAAAATAGACAAGTTTTGCAACCCAGAGGCTCATGCTGTGTCCTTCAGGCACTGGGGTGCTGCTGGTGTGCTGCAGGTAACCAGCCCAGGGGGAAGGAAGATGGGTCTGGTTCACCTACAGCTAACTGGGAAATTTCCTGAGTATGCCACTTTCTCACATTTAAATTCTTCCAAGAAAAGCATATTTCATTTTACCCACAAAAGATAACTCCACTCAGAGAAGCAGGAGATTGAGGCTGGGGCTGGCCAGGCTTCTGCGTACTTCCCAAAAAATATGAACAACTCCACATACAGATCCTTACAAACCTGTCTTCTCTGCTTCATGCCCGAGTTAACAAGTGTTTTGGGTGTGTCTTCCCAACATTACAGAGATGGCTACCAAGGTTAAAGAACTCTAGATTTTTTTTGAAAATATTTTGTAAATATTCGTATTTAAATATATACCCACGTGTATTTACGAAAACTTGAGGAGATTGCAAACTTCCCTGCCATACTTATTTAAAATGCTGTTAAGGGGGACTTTTGCTCCTGGAGGAGCTTACCTTGCTCACTCATTTTCTTTGAGTTAAGCAGGGATTTCCACACAGAAAATATCAGATCGAACCCAAAGCAGAAATGGGTTGGATCCCAAGCGTGTTCTGCTCCCCCTGGCCCACCTTCACTTACCCGCTGTGGAAGCAGACACCAAACCTGCCCTGGCTTGGGGCACACAGCAGAGCCTTGGCACAGGTGCCCAGCAACCTCCAGCCCAGCTGTGAGAAGTGGAACAGGACCAACCTTGCAAGCCAGTTGCCTCTTGCTGGTGCCTGCAAGGACACGTGGCTGCGTGCCAGCAGAGGAATAACCATTGCCCCGTGCTAGTTATGGGGCAGGGATGCTGCAAGGCTGTGCTAATTAGTGCTTGAGACGCCTCTGTGATCTGGAGATGAAAGGTGATTTACAGCTGCTAATTATTGCTCTCCTTCATGTGAAGTCTATTATTTCCTGGTGTCCCTCACTTTGACTCATGCCACATCCCCTATTTGGCACAGGGCAGGTTTGTGGTGCTTTGCATCTCCAGCTGCTTGCACACTGGCCCAGTGTGAGATCTGCTCTCAGCATCCATTCCAGGCAACCTGGCTGTGTCCATGCTTGGGAAACTTGGGCTGGAATTTGCACCAAGTGGCAACATTTGGGCAGGTGGCTCGGCTGGTGGATGCAGAGGGGCTGCATGCAGTGCTGGGTACTCAGCTGGGTTGTGCACTCAGCTCTGTGAGCAGTCAGAGGCCCAGCTGGGTGACCCAGAGAGGAGAAACAGGAATATCCCGAGCTTCTCTGCTGGGGACTGCCCCAGGGAAGGGGAAGAAGCCAGAGAGGACCAGACTGGGGCCTCCTATGGCTTCTCATCTGTGTCCCAAACCTCCTGGGCCGGAATTACAAAGCAGGAGAAGTTCGTGTCTCTGGCAGGTGTCTGGAGGGAAGGGATATTAATGTGGTTTTGTGAACAGCCCATGGATACAGAAGGAACAGGGATATTCAATGTTCTTCCCACGTTATGCCCCATGGCACGTACAGGTTGCAAAAGCAAGTGACATTTTGCTCTTATTGCAAAATAAAACAGCAGAAAGTGACACGTGGCGTAAGGCAGTTGTAACAACAGAGGAAGAAATATCCCTGATACTCTACACCAAAACAATTCTAGCACAGAGTGGGATTTCCTCCCCCCTCCCTCACTGTGCAGCTCTCCAGCTGGGAAGTAAATGGCCACTCACACGAGCTGGCACAAGGCAGTCAGGGATTTTTACAGCTGAAAGAGATCTACCTCCTGCCTAGCCCACAGCAGTTTCCACCTTCTTCCCTGAAGTCCACAAGATTTTAAACCTGCAAATTATGAGACTCCCAGGCAGCTTCATGTACCAGAGAACAAGGAGGACTTGATGGGTTTTCCAGTCCTAGAGCAGCCCTCTCTCCATCACCCCTTGGCTCCACCAAGCCCTCCTGGCAGCTGTTTGCCTGCACACTGAATTGGTCTGGGGCTGCTCTCACTCTCCCCATGGACACAAGAGCCACACTCTAATTCCAGCTTTGGCTTGCTCTCAACAAACCCATTTAAGTCCTGTGCCACCTCCCCAGGAGCCATCGATGGCAAGAGCCCTGCCTGTGCTCTGCCACAGCCCCACTGCTGTGCCCACAGCTGCCCAGGGGAGCGGAACAGGAAGGAACCCCAGAGCTGAGCAGAAAGCAGATTGCAGAGCTGCACCCCAGTGGCAATGCCATGCAGACAGAAAGCAGCACTGCTCCAGAAGGGCTTGTGCCAAGGGGGCTGATGAAGGCTCAGCGGCTCTCAGGGCCAGTGTCACCCTCACACCCACCTGCAGATCCCCTTGTGGGGCCATGACACCCATGGTCCCTGCAGCCCATGCTGGAGGAACTTGGTGCTTCAGGCTGATGTTGTGACACCTTCCCCTGCTCCATAGTCCTGCAGGATTGTGAATCTTCTGAAGTACTAGGAGAGCCACAAGCCAATTCCTTTTCTTGCTACAAGATGATCAATGGAGTGAGCCAAACACTGCTATGGGGAGTGTGGTTACTCATTAGAGGCCCCACCTGTGCTGCAAAGGGAAAACACAGAAAGATCCCCACCATAAAATCTGCCTTCTGCCGTGTTGTATTTGTTTGCTGCAGCATTTTCTTCAGAAGGTTTTGCCCTGAATTCCTCAATGTGTCAGGGCAGAGGGGCCTTGGCTCCCAAGTTGCTTTGAGCATCACTCACCCTCATGGCAGTGAAACCCAGCATTTGCTGGGACATTGTATTCCTGCAATTCTGTATGGATTCTACTGACTATGGGAAATGCTGAAAATAAGTCTTCAAAACCTAACCTCCCTCAAGCAGAAGCTGATTTTAATGGCCACTGCTGAGTATTAACCTTAAATGTGTTACCAAGGAGTGAGCAGATACACAGGCCATGAGCACCTCTTAGAAATTGACATTTTACATAAGAGTTTGACAAACCAGGATCATTTTGACACCTTTGATGAGATAAATCATTGTAGAGTATTAGAATTCTTTTATTTTTAGCAGCTGAATATTCTCAAATAACAGTTTTTAATAACCACAAACGATGACATCAAACTGCCACACCCCTAACTGAAATAATCACTCACTTCTTCTGGCAGGTAGGGAGGGAATTCTCAGCTTTCTTCCTCCCTTTAAACAACCTCTGCAGCAAAGAAACATTAAAAGGTGGAAAAAACACACAATCTTGTGTGGTGGTGACATTGACAGATGTGATGGTGCGAGCTGTACATGACGTTGTGATTTTTTATTAATAACTCTGCACTGCAGAGCTCAGTTAGGAAAAGAAGGAGTGCCTGAGCGCGTGGGGAGGACAGCTTTGTTCTTTGGACTTGCAAGAGAAAGAAGGTAACGTCAAAGGCAGAAACACAGGAGGGGAACAAGGCTCACAAAGGAGGCAATGGGCTGTGGGTGGCTGTGAGCATCAGGCGCATGCAGAAACGAGACCCCAGCCATCAGGCACCCAGGCTTTCAATCAATTGACTTGGATCAGCAACAAGAGGGCAGGAAAAGATGCTCTCGATTTGTGGAGCAGATAAGGGAGGTCCAGTCGTTTTAAACCATAGGGTTTGGGAGTTTTTCTTTGCTGTTATGGTGGATTACCCACAGAAAATTGTTTGGTCCCTTCCTCCAGCAAGGCAGCGTTCTTGTGCCCCCTGGCCCACACAAATCACCCATGAGAGATGAGCAGAGCCAGGCAAGAAGGGGAAGGAGGAATCCCTTCTCCAAAGGCAGCAAAGGCTGCAGCAGCCCCGTTCGCCCCTGTCCCGAGCAGCCAGCGAGGAGCTGCTCTGCAGGAGGACACGGGCGGCTGCAGGAGCAGCAGAGGGCCCGAGTGCCAGCGAGTGATGAACACTCTGTCCCCAGTCACGTCCCTGCACCGCCGAGGGGAAGGAAACCGAGCTTCAAAGGGAGGGAGCAGGAGGGGCCCGAGTTTCCGGGGGCGGCTGCTCCCCAGTGTTTGTCATCATCCGAAAGAGGAGTGAAAGTTTTCGCTCTTGGGATAATTATTAAAGACATTTGGGTCTTGCTTTCACATGCCCTCTTCTTTTTTGTTTTTTTAATTAACCGTAAACCCCATCCCGACTGCTAAACAGGGATCTGTGGAACTGAAGCTTGTATAAATGTGGTGATTTATGTTCCTTTGGAAGCGAACTGGCATTTCTGAGGAACCCCACCCAAGCCTAGCAAATACCATGGGAGCGCACTGACTCACTGGCTGCTGGCGCTCGCTGCTCTCCCTCCACGGCGGGAGCCTGCAGCCAGTTTGGGCACATGCGAGATAGTGCCGGTAAGCGAACCCGGGTCCCCAGAGACATCTTGCACCGAGGAAGCGCCTGCCAGAACCTCGGGCTCCCGGGAGAGGCTGCGAAGGGAAGGAGAGCAGCGCTGCGAGGCTGAGTCAAGCTGTAATCAGCCAGCGATGCTGGAGGAAGCAGCGAGCTGCTGGCACAGCCTCTGCCTGCAGCCAGGGGAAGAGCTGCTGCCAATTAAGGAGCGTTCGAGTCACCCCGAGGCGCAGCAGAGCCCTGCCGAGCGGCCGGCCTGGCAAGCCTTGGCAGAAGCGCCTTTGCTCGGCTGCACCCTGGGAGCAGCCGGGAGGGCAGATGAGCTTGAGGAAGCTGTAACAAAAATCCAGCGCTGCCTGCACAAAGATCGGCCGAGGCAGCAATACCCGCCGAGCACCTGACACGGGGGAGCCTGACTTGCGGAAATCTGTTCAGCCATTTGCAGGTGCGATCTTGGTGAAATAAATAAATAAAAAAAGGCATCACCGCATTGTTAAAATGGCCCCTGCCTACTCAGTGCTCTGCTCCCTCACATTAATGCAATTGCGTTTGATGAATTGCGGGAGAAAAGTCCCTTTTGACTGCAGTGCTCCCAACAGGCTGCAGAGCCACCCTTACAGGCAGGCTCATGGGCATCTCCCAGCTTTTGCATACATCCCATATACGAGAAAGTCCCCTGGGACCACCTCTCACTGCCCCACCCACCCTAAGGAAACCCTTTCCCCATGCACCCAGAGAGAGCAACACAGATCATGGGTGTACCTGGGTGGTGTTTGCCTGCAAGAGATGTGCTGGGCTCCTACAGCTCCCAACGCCATACAGTGAACCAGCTGGGCCGGTCTTCACCTGCTGGATTTTTTTTGTTTGTTTGTTTGTGGTTTTTTTGCTAGCTATCCATCCAATATCAGCTGTAATAAAAAAGGCAAATCAGAAAACAATGCCGTCTGTTTGTGTGTTGTAAACTGGGAGAACAGCTGCTACTCCTGGGCTAAATGGGAAGCCTTTCCTTGAGAGCCATAAAAAGCAGGGTTTCTCCTTTCAGTTGCTGCATCATATCATAAAGAATGGCTTCTGCCAGCCTTGCTGCCTTTTTTTTCTAAATAAAACCAGGTACAATGGTCAGGAACAGCACACAGGACACAACTCTGCCCCTCAGTGCTCAGCTGTGCCTTTGGAGAGCCTGAGGACATCTGAAAAGCAGAAAAATTATTTCCTGACAATGTCCAGCATGCAGGGGAACCTGGACATGCTCTGTCCCTGGTGTGTCCCTCTGAATCATCTCCAAATGCAACCAGCACCATCCCCCTGGAGCCTTTCCCTGCAGATCTCAGCACTGAGAGACACTGTGTCTGCTGTGCATTGCAGATCACTTTGGGATTATATCTCCATCTTAGGTTAAAACAAACCTCCCTGGGTCATTGGGGGACTCAGGATATGATGATCTATGGAGCTATCACCCTTTCCCAAATGGGTTCTCATTTCTTCCTCCAGGGTCACTGCTCCAAGCAGAAGTGTGTGACAGACTTCATCAGAAATTAAAAGCTGCTCTAAATCTGCTCCTGGTAGCCCAGCCTGCACACTCCCCACCGTCCCCAAACACACAGAGGCTTTGTTTAAGTATTACTCAGCTAATATTTCTTTTTCCATGACTTATAAAAGGTGCACTAATCACTGTGGGAGCGCAGGAGAGGCCAGGAAGGATTGCCACTCCTTGCAGCACCATAGCTCCAAGCCCTGACCCTCAAACGTGACCGTGTGTGTATCCCACCCACTGAGCTGTGCATCCAAATCTGTGCCAGGGCTCAGCTGCAACCCTGGAAAGCCTTCCCAGGTAGTTACCCAGTGGCTGCTGCTGGATTTATTTACCTCAGTGACAGGGCTTTTGGGGACTTGCAGCGTCAGGCCTGGAGCCCCTTTGAAACTTTATACAGATGGGAGAACAAAAAGAGCACAGGAGCAAGAGGATATAAATAAATGGGAGATGTCTGCTCTTGGCTGCGAATAACCCTGTTTGATGGGAGAAAACTTTTGTCCTATTTTCTGTTTTATCAGTGGAACAGCACTTGACAAGACCACTGCTCGGCTTTTCTCTTCTTGTCATTCAGAGGGAAACGTTTCTGCCTTAACAGAGCTGATGTTTCCTTGCAGACAGAAGAGCAGCCTGCACCCGAGCTGCAGCAGAGACAGCTCATCAAAGCCCCAACAAAGCTGCTCTTGTGCTGTAAGGCAGCAAAGCAAACAGCCTGCTCCTGTTATCATCTGGGCTTCACACACTCAGAGCTGTGACCATCATTAACAACAGCACGGGCTAAATTCTCTTATCCGTGCTCTCTTTCTGTTCCACCAACAGCCCCACTCTCTCCCATAAAGCAGCCAGGGCAAATAGTCACTATTTGTGAAAATGCAGGGCTTGCAGTGCCTGCATGGCTCCTCCTGGCCTTGCACAGTGCATTAACCTCCTCAAGGATCCATCAGCACTCAGGGACTGCATCACCACCTCCCAACATCAGCTCCCAAAGGAGGCAAAAATGAATATCTGCCATCCTAAAGCATGCCTTATAAACAAGCATCACTTAGCTGAGGAAAATGGGGGCTCAGGAGGCTGCCAGAATGTGGGACTTTGCTGGGACCTCCCTTTCCCTGTTTCCCAAGGCAAAGAGGGCTCAGGCAGAAGGAAAACAGAGGAGCTCCCTCTCCCCCAGCCCCAAGGACTGTCCCCTCTCTGGGAATCAATATTGGGAGCACAGGGGACTTCAAGAAGGGATTAGGTGAATTTGTGGGTGGTGGGCACACAAAAATCTGGGAAGCAGGAGAAATGTGGAATTTCAGAGGAAACAGAGTTGCAATAATAATTTCCTGTCCCTTGAAACGTTTTAATTGACTCCTGGATACCTTCAACAATGGCTGTCCTCCTGAGAGTGGGATACTGTGTAAAAGCATCTCCTGGGTGTACACACAATGTTTCAGAGGGGAGGAGGAACACAGAACAACATCCAAAAGGATCAAGGTCACCTAACCTGGGACCTTCTCAAAAGGCAACATTTATATCTATTGAAATAAATGCCTTTTTTCCTTCTAAAAATTTAACCAACACCAGCATATTCAAGCAACACACTTGAATTTCAACTAACTGCTCCTACAGGGTTTTTTTGCTTGGTGGGTTTTTTTTTTTTTGGTTTTGGTTTGTTTTGGGTTTTTGGGGTGGTTTTTTTTTTTTTTGGGTTTTTCCTAAGGGTTTGCTCCTCAAAGACACCCATTATTTTCCCAGGGGAGAGTCAGGAGCAGGCAGGGCCCGGGGCTTTGGGGAGAATGGCAAGAGCCCGGCAGCAGGCTGGGGATTGGTTTTTTCATGGCTCCCTCTAGTGTGTACAACCCAAAATGGGATTGAACACAGACAATGAATTTCGTGCACTCAACGCAACCTAAAATAGATTTAATACAACAGGCATTTAAAATGTATTTCCAGAGGAGATGTTTGCTCTAGTAGAAATCCTGCCACTCCTGCACAGAAAAACAGCTACTGGGGCTGCAGGAGCAGCTGGCTGAATTTTGCATGCTCACAGTTTGATTTCCTGTGTTTCTGAACCAAAAATTAAAAGGTCAGAAAGACTCTTCTGTAATAGCAGCTCTGGCCTATTTTTCACCTATTGCTTTTTCATTTATTCATATCTTCCTCAGGGACTGATCTACCTTCTAGAATAATAGGGTTATTTTCTGAGACTAATCTAAGAAAATAAATTAGAAAGTCTAAACCTTTCATTAGATCTCAAAGAGACAGAATTTCTCGGTCAAGGAGAGCTGAGACACTCAGGAATAGATGTCCAGCAAATAACATTTATTAATTATGCATATTCATACTCACAGCCATGGACAAAGGCAGCCTCCACCAGCAGACCTGCAGGAGGCTGCCTGCAAACCAATGTGTAAAGTAAACAGCTCCTTTATTGGGCTAAGTGGTCACGTAGTAAAGGAGCTCACATTTCCAAGTAGCTGTGGAACAAAATAATAGAAAAGCTATTAAAGTCCAGAGAAAGATTGCATTATATTGCCTAAATTAAAGCCTAAATCAGCACTGATGCAAATATTACGGTTCCTACTTTTTTCCACTTCTGAATACGAGGCAGAACTTGGCCAGCACATAGAAATCCTTTCAATAAATGCTTCTTTTCCCCCTGGACCTCAGATGGGGCCAGGGAGGGGAGAACTTTGCCCTGAGGGCAGAGATGCTGGCACTGGGAGAGGACCAAGACCAGGCTGGGGTGTGATGTTCAGGCATCTCTGCTGCAGGTGGGAACATCAAATTCTGCTCCCCATGATCAGCAGCAAAGTTTTCCTCCCACAACAGCCTAAGGCAAGGAGCATCCTTGGCTTTGGGGCCTGGGAAATGGGCTCTTCCCTGAGGTCTCACAAGAAAGCCAACCTTGAGATGTGCTCCATAAGTCCCCTCCTATCCTGGCTGCATTTTCTCTGTTCCCCTGCATGCTGAGCCCTCCCTTGAGGAGCTAGGCTGACCATCAGACAAAGCAAAATAAATGAACCACACCCCAACACTTAGGTCAAGCCCTGCCTAATTATTATCTGCCCTGAGAATTAATCCGAACAATTTCCCAGCTATGGTGCTGCAATTGCAGGGGATGCACCCAACTCCCCACACAAGGTCTGTGAGGAAGATGAGCAGTGCCAGGGTCAGATGAGGACCACTGGCCTCTATCATAGCCAATATATAAATGACCAATATATAAAATGGCCACAGGTTGCAGAGCAGGACAGTTCTGTCATGCAGCTGACTGATGGAAGGCAGCTTTGCCACGCTGTCACCCCTAGGGCAGCCTCCATCCCACCCCAATGCAAAGTGCTGCACTCTCCATGCCCAGGGCAGCCTCCATCCCACCCCAATGCAAAGTGCTGCACTCTCCATGCCCAGGGCAGCCTCCATCCCACCCCAATGCAAAGTGCTGCACTCTCCATGCCCAGGGCAGCCTCCATCCCACCCCAATGCAAAGTGCTGCACTCTCCATGCCCGGGTGTCCCTTCCAGGGAAGGCTCTGGGGCTGCACAGAGTGGTCCTGCACAGCATCATCCTGCAGGGGACAGAACCTGGCAGCTCTGGCACCATCCCACAGGCACAGGGGACAGCTCCACTGCCCCAGAAGCGGTGCCAGCTGAGATATTTCTTTAAGGGCACAGAATGAAGTGACCCATGAATATTCAGAGCCCACATAGCAGCAGGACCCTTTCTAAGAGCAGTCACAAGTGTTAAGGGTGGCTGAGATGATTGGATTGTCTACACTTGGCCTTTGCACTTGTTGGGCTCCCTCCACAATCCAGAGTGCAACTTTATCTGGCCCAAGTGTCCCTCAGAGAGCGGCAGCCAGCCTTGATCTGGGGACAGCAGGAGCTGGAGGATCCCCTGCTCCCCTCTGTGGCTTGTTCCAGCAGATAATCACCCTCACTCAGAAATTTGTGCATGAACCAGAAACATAATGATTTCTGTCATCTCCTGCCTTGGCAGCCTGCTTGTTCTACTGACAACAATGATTCAGTAATCTGAAAAACATTGTACTTCATTTACAGTATTAACAACTGAGCCTACCGATACAGAGATTGCAGTTACTCTCATGGAAAGGCTGTCCTGCAGTGTGCAGAATGACTTATCTTTACATTCTAATTTCTATCATTGCCTCTGCAACCTTTGGTTTGGCCTTCTTGCTTGTGCAGAAGTGACAGGAAAGCAGTCAGGTCAAAGGGGTGAGGATTTAGGGCGTGGGTTGCCAGATTCAGCAAAGGAGGAGGAGGCAGGAGTATGTGGACCCCACTCTCCCTTTATCACAGCTCATGGTCTGTGCCTTACAAACCTCCAGCCCAAGCACTGTTGTCTTATCCACCAGCCAGGTGTCTTGGGAGGACAAACTCAGCTGACAGAGTGAGTTCTGTGGGTTCCATCCTGCTCAGGAGCTGAGCACCACTGGGAAAAAGCAGAGAGTCTGACATTTCAGCTCTGATCTTCTCCTCATCTAAAATCTGACCTGCTACTCCCAGAAAATCAATGCAGCCAAACCAGATAATGCCACCCCTCTGCCCTTCCAGAGAAAGGGAGAGATCAGCTATGACAAATGCAGAAGGCCACAAAAAGTGCACTGCCTTAAAGAGCCATCAGAGTAATTTTAAAATCAATGTGATGTGTGACAAAGAGCCAGCACGACTCCTTCCAGACTGGCAGCGCCATCTCGAAATGCCCTGGAAGGGATTGGGAATTCTGCAGGCAGCACTTTGCACACACTGATGCCAATGCAGCATTTTCTCTGCAAGGCCATAAAAGCAAATTTAAAAAAAAAAAAGAAAAAGGCAGCATTGCAATGGTGTGAGCAGCTGGTGAGGGGAAGCGGCACCGTGGGTGAGTCAGAGTGACCCTGCAGGGCCACCCACACCCCATGGGCACAGATGGCCAGGCAGCCACGGGGCAGAATGTGCTCTGAGGGGCACCAGAGGATGGCAGGACGTCCTTAATTATAATCTCTGCTCTCTCCACGATGGAACAGGAGGACAGGATGGAAGGGACTGTTTGGGAAAGCTGCTGCTGCCAACCTTTCCGCCCTGCCTGGGGTGGTCTGGCAGTGCCTCCCTGGCACGTCAGAGCAGGCCCAGCAGGCAGCACTGTCCTGGCAGAACTTGGGGCATTTGGGCTCCCAGGGCAGGATCTGGCTGGGCTGAGGATCTGCGAGCAATCCCAGAATGGATACAGCTGAAACAGAGCAGGGGTACCCAGGGCAGGGCAGAGGGGCACAGGGCTGTGACTGGGACTCACCACGGGCACTGCCCTTCCCCGTGCCCACACTCACCCGCCCTAGCAGCCCCAGGTGAGGTGCCAAATGTGAGGAGGGGATTAGCAGCTCACAGCTCCCAAATCTTAAGTGATTTCCAGAATGATGGTCACATTTCACATTCCAGGCTCCTTGGCCAGGGTAAGAGCTCTCCACCATTTCTCCTGGCAATAGCTGCCCACGTGTCACCTCTTGGCTCACCTGCCTGCCAAAAATGGTGGGACCTGGCACCACCTGGGCCATCTCCAGGTGTGAGTCCTCCCTGTGCAAACTCAGGCACTGGAGCACAAGACCTGAGGGAATCAGTCCTGTGATTCCATCCTCATTATTCCCATACATTTGTACTGTAAGAATATATATTTCTGTATTTTAAAAATTCAGCATATCACTACTTTTTATTCTCAATTCATTACTTCCAGGAAGCACCTGTAACTTTTATATATATAAATAAGCAATACAATACACCCAAACCTGCTCATTGCATCCATCTGTGCACCCCAGGAATTAGCTGCTCTGATATGAGGGGCTAACCATGTGATTTTCTATTGAACCAAAATAAACACATGTCCATAAGAAAACATCAAAGGATTACAACAAATGGGGCAAAGGCAGCAGCAGTAAATGCACTTCCCAGCAGCAGCAGAGGTTATCCCACATCATCATCAGCCCTGGGAACTGAGGAAAGGGAATTCCTGCCCTTCAGTCCAGCAGCAGGAGTTATCCCAGGTGTGGCAGTTCTTCAGAGAACACAAAAATCCTGGTGATGACTGTGAATCTGTGGCTGCTGTCTGCAAACAACCATGGGCACACTGGGCAGCAGGCAGTGGCACCTGGGGCCCATCTGGATGTGGTGGCTTCTGCCCAGACCAGGACACACAGCCTGTGTTCCAAGGGGGGATCTGCACCTTCCCTGCCGGGAGAATTTGGGCTCTTTGTGTATTTACAAACCCATAAAACTGTGAAGCTGCTCCTGGGAGCAGAAGTTCCTGCCTGGCCCAGGCTGTGAGCCCTGAGCAAGCACCAGCTACAGGCAGCCTGGGCTTTGGACAGGAGGGGTTGTGCTGAGCTGATGTTTGGGATGGGAGCTGGTGCTGAGGGCCCCTGCCCAGCTGTGGTTCCTCACCCAGCCATAAAATGGCTTTCTGCACCCTCTCTGTCCCCAGATCCCTGTGGGGCTGGCTCAGGGGCAGCTCTCAGCCACATGCAGAGCACACCTGCACATGCAGGGATGCTCCAGCAGGGCTGGGCCCCCTGTCCCCTGTGTCCCATCTCCCAGGGCATCCCCGGTGGGCTCTCACCGACCCCGGACAGGGACAGGGACCCATTAGCAGGGGATTGACTCCAGAGGCTGCTGCTGCTATCCAGACAGCTTTATTCATTAGCAATTAGGCAGGCGTTGTCTGGCATCTAGATTAATCCCACTTTTAATTATTTTGAAACTGTGTGAGATTTCCCAGGCATTAAAGATTATGTACGCGCTTGCTGATTCCACAGCAATTATTCTAATGTAATGATGTCTATTAATACTCTTCCCAGCTTGCCATGCCCAGAGGGGAAATTCCCATCTCCCCCTGTGGAGATCACATCTCCCACGAGGCATAACCCCCCTATTCACCTGCTTACATGGCACAAAAGAACATTTTCCATGTGCTTCGCCTAATACTAATAACATTACAGAGCTGCTGCTGTATCAAGTACCAAGCAATGATAGCAAAGGGGAGAGAGATCCTTTACAGCCACAGCCCACCCAAAAACCAGCATCTTGTATTTGTGGGATGTTTTGAAAGGTAAAGGTCACAATATTTTTATCCCAAGTCAGGCTAAACCATTTAATCAGAAATCAAAGGTTTCATTCAGCTTCTGCCTCATTTGAGCTCATTACAGATTGCCTTTACAATCTACAGACAGCATTTAAAAGAAGAATGTAGTTTCAAAGAGGGACAATGGAGTGTGAGCTGACAACCTCAAACCATAGAGCTATTCCAAAATCTCACCTTTCCTTTGGTATAAACATCCCCCAAACTCATCAATTTCCCACTATAATTCTCATAATTCCCAAACTTCATGTATCAGAGAGTTTGCTATTCCCTGGCAAAACAAGTATTGTGCCATTGGCCACCAACTGACACTGTGGGGCTGAGACAGTTATCAGAATGAGGGCTCAAGTGAGCGCTGTGCCAGGACCCATTTACATCCCTCTGCCCATGAATGCCCAGCAGAAAATACATATATTTGACATTAATCTCTAGCTTATATAGAGGTTTATGTCCACAACTGCTTGTGCACATCCTATCAAGTGAAAACCTTATTTGCAGTCATATGAGGGAACAGATTAAAATAGCTGAGATACCAAAAGGCAGTGGTTGTAGTGTCCTGAAAATGAACACTCAGCTCTCACTATAACTATTTTGATTATTTTGCATATATATTGTTTCAGCATTTCATTGCTCCCCAAACAAAAAGCGATATAACCTCTCCTGCCTGGCCTAATGTATCCTCACAGAGCTAAACTGCATGACAGAGCTGCTGGGTAGAGACCACGGGTAATTTGGCTGATAGATCCTCTGGAAGCTCAGAGCTAAATTCGATTTCAGGCCCAAACTCGTCAGCCCGTCTCTGGAGATGGCAGAGCAGTGATATTAGCATGATGGCAACGCCGCTCACTCTGAACTCAAGAAATGGATTAAATGAAATTACACTCTTCCCTGATGAGGCTGGTGGAACAGGGAGATTGCTTTAGGAAACCCAGAATTGAATTTCATAGGTAAGAGTTCAGATGCTGGGCTATTTGCTCAGGAAGGTTTGTGCAGGCTGCTCCTCCCTGGAGCCACAGCTGCCAGGAGGGCAGGAAGGACACGGTGCCAGTGCCTCCAGAGCCTGCAGCCACCCTCACTCACACCACTGCTGGCTTTGGCAGTGCTCCATCCACTTTGGAGGCAGGAGATCCCACAACCCCATCCCAGCACCCCCATTCCCACCTGTGAACTCTCCATTTTCCCTTCTCAGGCACTGCCACCCCAGCAGGGTTCAGCAATAACCAAACCACCCCCAGCTCCTCCCAAATGCTCTGGAGACAGGGAGATTTCTATTAATTGGAAGATTTAAACTTATCACCTGCTTGGAAAATACCTCTCCTGCAGAAGATATTTCTGTAAGGATGACCTCTCCACCCAGAGCTGCTCTCTGTGCCTCCCTGCAGTACTGAGCCAGCCCGGCAGCCCAAGGTTTGCATTTGTTTGACAGGTTTCCTCAATTACCTGATAATTCTGGCTCAAATTTAAGAGAGGAGATGGATCAGATTTTCTTCTCCTCTCATCATGAGCAGAAACAGCTGAAACAGCAATTGCACTGGTATCTGTCAGGTGTTACTCATGGCTCTGATATTTTGAATTTTAAAAACTACACAAAAAAGCCCATTAGTTCATTTTCACTCAAAATTAACATCATTGAAAGCAAATGTATTATAGCACACTAAAAGGGATCATTTGCCATATAAAGAGGATGCAAAGGTCATTGACAAAAATCAGCTGAGCAGTTCATGCCCAACAGCCTTTACACACCAGGTACTCTTTAGGAAAGCTTTAGTCTCACACTCTAAGACCCAAATACAGCCCTTTGCAAGGCCACGCAGGTCTCACAGTTATCAACATCCCAAGTTTTTGGAGGGTAAAAGGAACCAATCATGTTAAACTTTCTCTTTAACATGAATTTTAGCACTGCACATCACCATCTCCTTACAGCCCTGGGCTCCACCCTGACTGGCCCAGGTGGGTCTGGCAGTGCCAGTGCTGACATCCCTTTCCATCCTGGAAACTTAAGAGGCATCCCAGTGCTCCAAAGAGTTTTCCTAACGTGTCTCCAGGCTTTTCAAAACTCACCAGAGGCTTTGAGAGCTTCTTGACTCACTGCTGCAGCTCCTCAGCTTCTGAAGTTTGTCTGCCCAAACATCCCCCACTCCCCCATCCTTTCCCTCCCGCTGTCAAATGACTCCCCTCAAACACAACCCCGATTGGTTTAATGCCAGATTTCACTGCTGGGTGCTTTTTTAGCTGCAGGGAAGCCTCTCACACGACCTCCATCCCATCAGCAGCTCCTGCAGCACCCTCTCAGTGCACTAACAGACCTGTCTGTTAAATAAAGCCAGTCAATGCAGATCTGCTGGCAGACCCCTCCACCCCTGCCCCCAGGGCTCAGAAAGCCTCACAGAGGTAGGATGCCCCTGCAGGTACTCACAGGAGAAGGGCGGCTCTGTCCTCACAGGGGAGTTCCAGCAGATCAAGGCAAAGTCTCCCGTGGGCACCTTCATGACAACTGTCCTGCTGCAAGCCTGGCAAACCTGTGGGCCTTTTATAGACACCAAGAAAAAATGCTTCCATCCAAACTGTCAGAAAGTGTCTTTGTGGCATCTCTGGCCAAGAAGATGCTGAGAGGGCTGGAGAACCTCAGCTCTGGAGACAGGCTGCGAGAGCTGGGGGTATCCAGAGCATGGAGAAGGCTCTGGGGAGATCTCAGAACCCCTTCCAGTGCCTAAAGGGGCTCCAAGAGAGCTGAACAGGGAGTCCTTGACAAGGACATAGAGGGATAGGACAAGCAGGAATGGCTTTTAACTGAAAGACAGAAGATATACCTAAGATATCAGGAAGAAATTCCTCTCTTTGGGGTGGTGAGACCCTGGCACAGGTTGCTCTGAGAAGCTGTGGATGCCTGGAAGTGTCCAAGGCCAGGTTGGACAGGGCTCGGAGCAACCTGAGACAGTGGAAAGTGTCCCTGCCAATTTTTTGTGTGTCCCCAGAAGGGATACAGTGGGATGCATGGGAAGTCAGTGGATAGGCAGCACCCTCCAGAGTCAACATAGAGGGTGGGGATCTCATAAAGGATAAAAATAAATCATATACGTACACAAACATATATGTACACACAGAGAAAGAATTCCTTAATGCTTCAGACCACTAACAATCATATTTAAAATCACCAGAAACCACAGCTTGTTTTTCTGAGGGCTGCTCATAAGTTGAAACCTCTGCAGTAAGTCCTGAATCAGACAAAAGCCCAAAGTGGTTTTGCCCTTGAAAGCTGTAGTTTAAATACAATTCAGAAAAGATATGACTTCAAATTCACATACTTGCTGTCAACTGCTATTTCACTCATGTGGGAATTACCAGCCATTCTCAACTGTGCAGCTCTCAGCACATCGTCAGAGAAAGAAATAATCACATGAAAATCAGAAGTCTGTAGTTAAATTTTATTTATCAGTTCTATTGTTAAATGACACAATCAAAGTCAGTGGATTGGCCTGTAAATCTACACAATAAGACAGCGTCTACGGTGGAAATCAGTAGAATTTGATATGGTTATGACAAAATGGTATCCTTATATTCGTACATCCCCTATATACAATAAACAGTATACACAAAGAAAATGCAACTAGTCTCTGTAAACCATGCACACCACAGCATAAAAACAAGATGCACCTCCTGCAACAGGCCTCCAGCTCGCCCACAGTTAAGTCCTGTTTACAGCAGTGCCTTTCAGTTTCAAGAGCAAATTATTTTCCCCCGTGAAAACCAAAATACAACTGAGACATCATATTGGCAACTGCAGTTCTCATTTAAAAAAAAAAATTGCTGTACATGAAGTTATTCTCTTCTCAAAGCTGCTAATGCAGGGTATTGGTTTGCTGCTGCTTTGCTCTCCCCTTGCCCTTGGCAGGGTTGCTGCCCCCAGGCAGCCACACATCATCAGATGTAAAACCACTTCCAGATAACTTAGGCGTGGAGCCCTAAGGTGTTTTAAAGCCTTCTGCCTCATTTCCTGCCCCCCTGCCCTCCTGGTGTATAGAGTATTACAGGTGAAAGGCAACAGTTCAAGTGAGCCTCGTGAGCATCGTGTCCCCGGGGCCACAGAGAGCCCGCCCAGCTCAGTGCCAAGCTCGGCAGCACTGCAGGACAAATGTGCTCAGCTTGCTGAAAGCCTGGCCCAAGCCTTGCAGAGGTTTGTATTTTTTTTTTTTTGCATAGAGATTTGTAGGAGCCCCTCACACCACGTTTGCTGTCCCGTGGGCCTGGGGAGGCTGGAGGGCTGCAGGACCCCGCTCCAGCTCCGACCCTGAGCCCAGCAGAGCCTGCTGGGGAGCGAGCTGTGCCCCCCATGCACCTCACTTCCCTCTCCCCCTCTAACTATGGCTATGGAAAAACTGGCTTCCCTCATTCCCAGTCCTCATCTGTCATCATCGCTATGAAGGGCTCAAGAGCATAGGAAAAAAAAAAAGCCCTGTTCTTATCTGGTGTAGCAAAGATTTACTGGAAGTAAATCCTAATTCAAGTGTAAATCTACTTCCGTTGAGCAATTCTCTTTATAATATTGCTGGGATTAGAGAGTTTTATGACTTCTTAAAGACACTACACAAATATCAGCAACATAATTTCATCTAGTTTATACCACCAATTATTAAGGAATGATAAATTCAGCATTATGTATTCTAATGGGTAAGAAAGACTTAAAATGAGACACTGTCACAGGATTATAACTTGGAGAAGGCTTTATGAAAAAAACATGAGAATGTGCTGTAACTTTTCCAGAATGGTTAAAATCATACTGCCCTGAAAAATTCTGGAAACAGTGTCTTATAACGTTGGCATTGAGTTCAGAAAAGTATGCATGTATTTTTTTTCTTTTTTTTTAAATATGAGATAGACCAAGCTTAAAACTCTAAACAGCAGTAGGTAGAAAAAGTTTAAAATTTTAAATATTTATATAACTAGAGAAATTACTTCTATTCATTTTAAAAGCCAATATTATACATAAAACTAGTCGATAATTTTTCTAGACCTTTACTGTTCCCTTCATCATTCACTCATTAACTTGGTAAATATCATAAGCAGTTGGTGCCCTTGAAAACACATTATTAAAATAAAATTAAGATAAAATCAAAGGAAAAGGATTTGTTCATATACTGTATTGTGAGAGTATGCTAAATGCTCGTTATTAGGAAATGAGTTTGCTTCCCAGATAGATTTCAGCCGAGCATCATAAACATTTTCCAGCATCCCATTTTGTACTCATAACTAATATAAGGATTTTTTTTTCTTTCATTTCTTTTAAATAAATGTCCAAGCAAACATTTCCGATGAGCCGAGACGGCTCCCGTATTTCATAAATAACCCAACAAACCTAAAAAGGACAATTTAATTACACGCTAAGATTAAGTGTTCCACGTACAGTACAACATTTACTGCAAAGGCAACTGCAAAGGCAACATTTTGACCTCTTTTTGCTTCAGACCCTCGAGAAGCATCACTGGGTTTGCAGGCTGGCTCGGGCTCTGCTCATTTTCTGCCCTCAGGTGCGCCCCACTATCGCCGCCAGCGCTCCACGTTCCCCGTGTAGTCAGTGCTGGAGCTGTTCTCCCCCTGCTCCCTCAGGTGCGCCTGCTTGGCCCGCAGGATCTTGCGCTGCTCCTGGCGCTTCCGCCGCGCCTCCTGGTGCTCCTTCTGCCGCATGTACTGGTACCGCTGCAGGAACAGGTCTTTTGCATAATCGTACAATTCCATGTCTAAAAAATTGAGGGCCTCGATGCGCTGCTGAGTCTGCTTGTCTATCTCCACGCTGGAGGCCCTTGTGCTGTTGTACTGCGTGAACGGCGAGATGAAGTTCATGTTGAAAGTCTTCTCAAAGAGATACTGAGTCTTGCGCTGGAACTCGGTCAGGCCGAAGAAGGCCATGCGCTTCAGGTTCTCCTTGGCACTGTCCAGCAGAACCTTATTCCTCTGCTCCTCGGGCATCACCGACAGGTTGTAGCAGCCCACCAGGCTGAGGTCGGAGAGCATGCGCACCTGGCGGTTGTTGGCCAGGTTGTAGGGGCAGTCCATGAACTCCTGCAGGGAGCAGCCCGACCAGTCGTCCCCGCTGTAGCAGCTGGGCAGCTCCTCGGTGGTCGGGGAGCGGCCGTCGCAGACGTGCAGGGACGCCTTCCATGTGGCCCCGCGCTGCACGTGGCGCCACTCGCTCAGGTACCGGGACACGGGGTCACGCAGGATGGTGATGTAGTAGAAATTCCTGCCAAGGGGAGAGGAAAACAGAGCGTTCAGTCCCGTGTGTGTCTCCAGCACACAGCGCATTAACGCTCGCAATCAATACAAACAGGCAGAGGCACTTAAGAGGCTTTCAGCAGCCCTGCTGCACAGGCTCCTCTGTGAGTTCACCTCCACAGGGTGAAGGACGGCTCAATAAATCCCCGGGGGAGTGTGAGGGGGCTGCATCTACCTGCACACACACAGAGCTGTCGCTGTTACCTGGTGGTGTCTCTACAGAGGCCAAGGGAACCCCAGACTCCCCTCTGTGCTGGGCTGTCCCTGTGGTAACACCCTCCTGCTGGTGCTACAACCAACTGATGGTTGCCCCAGACCTTGGGAGAATACTTGGAGTATCTCCCAGGATGTAAGCCATGACCCAAGCAGGACACAGGTAGCTCCGGCTCTTTTAATTTCCTTGTACCAAAGAGCTGCACTGACAGGTTTCCACAGACAGCAAAGAGCTGCCTGTGCTGTGTTCCTGATGAGCAGTTGTGGGTCTCAGCTGCACGAGCCCCAGAGCAGCATAACACCTCTGAGGAAGGCATTTCCTACAGGACCTTTCCTTTTGCAGATCAATGGGGTGAGCCCAGAAGCCCCAAACCACTTCCACTCTAACAAGTACTTTGGCAAAGCCCATATAAAATCCTGTTTTACTCTACTGCCTTCATCTGATACAGGACTGAAATGATGAGAGAGGAGAGCTAAGCGACTAAAAAGAAATTAAAGGATACATTACAGCATTTTGTAAGAGAAAACATTTTTCAAGAGAGGTGCTGGCTTTGGTTTGAAGCAACAGGATAGCAGCACATGTGGGGGTGATGCTGCCACAGGGAATCCATCAGGCCACCAGCTGGAAAAGCTGCAAGTTCAACCACAGAACTCACCCAGAGCTCACTCTGGGCTGCACATTAATATCCACCATCAAACACCATGATATCCACCATCATATCCTGAGGATGGACACAGCTCTTTGAATCTCCACTAACATGACCATGGCCTCACCTGGATGATGCTGGAGGAACACCATCAGGATATCAGCCATCTGCTTAAGCAAATGGAATTAAAGTAGCTCAATAAGCAAATTGTCCTGCCAGGGAAGGCCACTCCTCCAGGAGGAGGACACCAAAGAGTGTGTGCCCAGGAGCCCTGAGCCCCTGGGATGTGACTGCCATGTCCTTGGTGCTGTGCAAGGAGGAGAAGCACATTAATTTGCTTTCTCAAGAGACATTGTGACTGGTCACCTTGAAGTCAAACTTTCGTTCCCTGTTGTTTCCTTTGGCAGAAAAGCCACTAGATGTCAATGTTTTACAGAAAATCGTCTTTGAACGGACTAAAATGTGAATCACAAGCACAAAAAGGATCCAGCTGCACAGGGAAAGAAAACCTAGAGAATCACCATTCTCCTTCCTATTTAGAGCATCCACACTCATGAATAATTAAGTAAGTAGAAAGTACAATAAACGTGCAAAGCCAAATAAAACCAATGAGCCCAGAACAGAATCAGTGGCTGGAAAAAACAGCATTCAACCCTTGGAGCTGGGACACCACAATCACACCACCCCTCTGCTCAGAGGGATTTGGCCACAGATTCACACAAGCAAAGGGAACAAAAGTCCCCACCACAACCCCCAGGAAGGTCCTTATCCACAGAAGTGCCATTCAGTGATTTATTTCACTGTGAGAGCTGGGGGTAAGAGTGAGCAAGAATAAAGCTCACTTTCATGAGTGAGTGGCAGCTGCTAACCCCACACTGTCCCTTGCAGAGATGGGGAGAGTTTTGCTCTGTCTTATCTCAGCAGGTCTCTGGTAGCTTTGGAGAACCCAGCCTGGCAAAGAGGATGCGCCACCTCAACCAGAGCTGTCCCTGACAATGCTTGTGCCTCAGGCTCCTCTGATGCAGCAGCAACCCAGCCTTGTCAGGATCCCCAGCACGGGGAAATGGAACATCTCTGGGACAAACCTAAGCCCTTTCTTTACCTTCTGCCAGGACTCCTGGGCCTTGGATCAAGTTTATTGGGACACTGCACTGAAATAATGACCCAACCATACAGCACTAACCTCTACACTAACTATACATTAACTAACATACAGCAACAAACCTCTGATGACCGTGGGGACAAAAGCAAAGCCCTGCTTGCCCCAGAGCCCCTTGCAGGAGCTGGGCCATGAGCAGCTCAGCTCAGGGGAGAAGGGTGCAGGCACAGGGGGGCTACCAGCTGGAGGAGAAGGCCAAGCAGACTGTGTGCTCTAAGGTCATCACAGAAATCGATGGGGAGTTAATGCAAGAAGGGAAACAAATCCTGAGCCAAGATCGATGCAGCGAGCGTTTTATTACAGCCCAAACTCTTCAGCCACTCTCCCTTTGTGCTCCTTGGTCACAGGCGGTGACAAAGCATCTCCCTTGGCTGCTGTTGTAAAAACAAAAGAATGAATAAAAAACTCAGGCTGGGGGAAGAGGCTGTGCTGTAACAGAGCCCCGCCAGCCTGGGCTGCCTCACCTGGGCAGGTATCTCCATCTGTGCCTGCCAGGGAAATGCTGCAGTCCAGGGACGCTGGGGGGGATGAGGCTGAGCAAAAGTGCTCACTGGACTCTGCAGTGAGCATGGAGCTGTCTGGGCCTCCCCAGCACCCTGAGCTCAGGGTGCCAGGCAGGGACACTGATGGGATGGCCCAGGCAGGGACACTGACGGAATGGCCCAGGCAGGGCCCTTATCCTCCCTGGCCTAAGCACAGCTGGCTGGAACAGGCTCAGAGCTCTTATTTATTCCACCTTGTTATTTCCTAGATGAATCCTGCTTTCAGAAAATGAGAAGACATGTCTTAGAGAGAGATGCTTTGTCAGCTGCTGGGCCAATCTCAGCAGTTTTATGCATTTCTCTCCTGCCTATTAAAATGTTACCAAAAGAGGCACTGCCCCTTTGGGGAACATCAGCTTTTGCCCCAAGCCTCTCCTCTTGAGTTAGGAATCATGGCAGCTCCAGGAAAGCAGCTGTGCTGCTCTGTGCTCATCTGAACTGAGCTTCAGAAAGTCACAAAAGCTTTAATGCATCCTCAACTCAGAGCTGTGCCAGAGATGAATTCGGCCATCAGCACTTTGAGCATCATTCTGCTGCAACTGAGGAAGACTTCAAGCATTGCAATTATTTTTAGCTCTGTAGGTAACAGCTTGTTCTTTCTGCTGCCTTACCAAGGGGGTGCTGAGCTCCTGCCTGCTCCTTGAAGCGTGTGCTTCAGAGCCCAAAACAACACGTTTGCAGGTAGAGCTCCAACTGCTGTGAATCATCCCTCCCAACTCAGAGCTGCACTCACCAGAACGTGGCTTTTCTGATGCACCTGGGGGGCCATGAAGCACAGAGAGGGAGCTCGAGGGCAACTCACAAAGCAGGTTGACCTGGAGGCATCAGGAATGTGGGATAATGTAACAGTGACTTGCTTCAGTCTCTCCCTGAGCACTGCTGTTCCTTGAGGAACACGGGGACTGAACAGTCCCACAATGTTGAGTTTGCTCCCCATGCTGCACCTGTTTGCTTTGAAGGATAATCCTGTGGTCACAGTGTCCATTCCTGCCAGCCCTTTCCCCACCTCTGCCTAACACAGGGACAGAATGAGATTCCCTTTTTTCCCTTTTTTCCAACCTAATCAGTTTTTTAAAGAATCCAATTCAAACTTCGAATTGCAAAAAAAAAAAAAAAAAAGAAGTTCAAGTAAGAAACTGTGAAACCCCAAGGGATGACAACACTGAGTAAAGCCAGAGACTTCAGATTCAGAGTCTGGAGAAGCTGCCAGCGAAGGGATATGCAGGTACTCACACCACAGTGCTCAGGGGGCTCATTGTGTGCAGAACTAAATAGGTGAGGGGCAGGGGACTCTAATTATGCATCAAAATGGGTCAGAATCTCCCAAAGTCAGAGCACAGCTCATCCCAACCCCGCTGCCCCACTGTTTAATGGCCTGCTGAGGTCGAGGGAGGCTGGAGGTCAGATGCTGGCGCTGCCATGGCTTCAGCCTGGAAACCTGAGCCTGGCTTGATGGAACTATGAGGTAAGGACTGGAGAGAGGAGCTGAAAGCTGAACATGCACTCACCATTACATCCATTAGTGGATTAGTAGGTGAGGGACTGAGTGACCTTTTCCCATTGCTGAGAAATGAGGCTGCAGCAAGAAGAGCTTTGCAGGTTACTGAGGGTGAGAAACCTGCAGCCTTTGCACAGGGAGCACTGCAGCCCCAGAAACATCCCCATCTCCCCCACAGGCTGTTCCCAGGGGCAAACTAAGGCAGGAAAACACAGCTTCAGCACAGGGCTGAGGCAGCAGAGCTGTGATTTCCAGGGAAAGTACTGGGGCAGTCCCATTCACCATGCAAAAGTAAAGCCATGCTTTAAGCTGGCTCAAACACACCCATTTGTATCTAGGTCAAGCTCAGCCAGATGGCAAGCCTGGCTAGGACGTTTGGAGTCACAGACTGGGCTCGTGCAGTGAATGGGAGGCAATTTTATACAAGTGCCTCCATCTCTTTGAGTGGAGATGGGGGAGACAAGGAAATTTGTTAAGTTTCCAAATCGGTGTGGGTTTTTTTCCCTAGTTCATGGACTTTGTGGTACGTTAATGGGCCAGTGTGATTCCAAGTTCTGCTCCAGGTGAAAATGGATATTTTGAAAGAAAAGTTCACTCTGAAGGTGCAGGGGCAAACGGATAGACCAGGTTTGTGCCACATCCAGCAGAAATGCAAATAAAACAAACTAAAACCCTGCAGCAGAGATTCTGCATATGATGCAAAGGATTAAGGATGGAGCTACTGGAAAAAGAAAAATAATCATAGGGTTGGCACTTCATCACCAGAAACAATGCACAATCACCAGAGCCAGCAAGCAGCACAAGGACATCCATGTCCTCCCCCCTCCACACAAACTGCTCATGCTGCTGAATAAAAATCTAGAGAGCTTGCTTATAAAAGAGTAGCCACATACTCATTCTTTTAAAGGCTGAGCAATTTGGGATTTTTTTTGAGATGGCAACTTGTCTCAGCTCATCTGACCACAGGAAGATGCTCCCACACTGTGGCACAGATCTGAGATCCCATCTCCTTCTCCTCCACTGCTCCCAGCAGCTGTGGGGAAACTGAGAAACTGTGTCACAGGCACGTCCTGCGCTTCTCCCTCATCCCACACCACCTGGAAAACGTCCCTGCTCAGGATTATTTGACCCTGCTCAGGATTATTTGACAGCAAAGTCACAGACAATGACGGAAGGTCAGGAACACGAATGGTGCGAGTCTCACATTCCTTGTGCTCTGAGGAACCTCCCCGTGGGCTCCAAAGCTGCTGATGGATTTCAATCTCTGGCAGAGGGTCTCCAGCCCATCAATCATGGCCACCACATCTCTCTGAGAAGTCAAACTCAATTACGCCATGCCGGGTGCCGAGTGCTCCGCTCCCAGAAGTTGAGGTTAATTCCCATCAAGAGTGGCCCACTGAGAATTTGATTTGCTAATACCACAAATTGTTCCTCCAAGAGAAATACCACTGCTGCCTAATTTGTTGGAGTCAGGCATCTGTTTGGAGATCACTCAGAGAGAGGCAAAGTGTTCATTTGATACTGTGACTCATCCTGGTTCTTGACAAACTCTGTCACCTACAGACACATTCAGAAGGACAGAGGTGAGCATCCTGTGAGAGCCTCTCCTGCCTCAACCATCCCTGCTTGGAACCTCCCCCTAAAATGAGAACACCTCTTCACTGCCAAGAGCTGCTCCTGCAGCACAACTCAGAGATGAGGCCAAAATATTTGGCAAGTTTAGTGGGCAGTGTTGGAATCAAATGTTTGCATCCACTCAGATTGGTTCCAGATGCTTCCCAGCAGTGATGTGGACGGCAGTGGCAGCAGTGGAGATGCATTCATGGCCCATGGGCTCCCCACAGTGCTGCTCTGCTCCAAGGCCTCCCAGCCCCACAGACAGCAGCAACAAACCCCATCTCAGAGTGGGAGAGGAGCAAGGGGGGCTGTTGAGTTCCCCTGAGCTGCAGGGAGAAGATCTCATGCCCAGTGTTCCATGGCTGCCTCCATGCCCTGGATGTGGATCTGCATGCCAGGGTACCCCCTGGCACTGTCACAGCTCGTGCAAGGAGGTGACCATGGAGCAGGGGCATTGGAACAGGACTGATCCCCTTCTCTCCTCTGCCCAAAGACCTCAGAGCAGCTCAGGCCCAGCTGCACCCTGGGCTGGCTATACTTGCTCCTACGAGACCTCTCTATATTCAGGCATTTAAATAAAACCAAACTTCCAGGTCCACCTCATCCAACATTCAAAGTATAGTGAAATCTAAATGAACAAATCCCTTCTTCATTAAAGAAGTGATGGATAAAGATTATGGGGAGGGAGAGGAGGAGGAACAAACACCCCTTTCCTCTGCAGCAGCCTGCAAGACTACCCAGACTGTATTCCTTTACTCTGGGTCTCAGGGTGGCAGAAGCAAATAGCGCATTAGCTCTGAAAAAGGGCCTGGAAGGAAAGGAGATAAGTATTTCAGGACTGTGAATTAAAGCTGTTAGCAAATGCAAATTTACATTTCCTCTAAGTAATCATTATGTTTTCACTTCTATCAGCACCCAATGAATCACAGAGATGTTTTGTCTAGAAACACTAATGGTGGGGGTAGGAAGCCAGCAGCCTACCCACAGCAACGGCAGCAGGGGAGAAGTGCCAGAGAAACCCATAAAAAGGAGCTGGATTTTTCAAGAACAGCAATTACATCAGCCCATCATTGCCCATGAAATTACCAAAAATGAAAGATCTGCGGGGAAAAAAGCATTTCAGGCACAGAGGAAGGCAGCGATTTAGCAGGTCAAGGTACACATTCATATATGTGCAGGCATGGCATATGCAAACAAAGATAATGAAAATAAGGCTTTAAATAAGTAAAAAATATGCAGCCTCACACACACACATGCTCCCAGCTACCCTCACGCACAAAATAATTGTCCACAGTGTTGCCTGCAGAGGGGAGAGCAGCCCTGCAGATCTGCCAGAGTGGTATTAATTTCATAATTGCCTGTATTATTAAGATCTCTGCAGGACACCCCTGCTCACAACCAATTCAGCAAGAATAGTGACCTTTTAAATTACTTTTTTTTTCAGTAGTGCATAAAAAGAGAAGCAAGTTTCTGTTTTTAGACTCCGCAAACAGAAGAGTGACTCAGCTGCTGGTGCCATTCCCACTCCTCTGCCTCCACCCTGGAGTCTGGCATGGGAAAGGGTGGCAATGGGGCCCAGACCATCCCAGCCACCTGACCTGCTGGATAAAGGACTGAGCTGCCCTCTGGAAACACCCAGCTTCCATCACAGCCTATCTAGAGCAGTAAATCTTCCCACCTCATGAGCTTGGTTATATGACAGAGGCATCAGGATGGAGGCAGCAGTGGTGTGGAGGTAAAACACAAGGAAAGGAGAGAGAAGGTCACAGGAGGATCAGTGTGTGCCATGTCTCCATCGTGCTGGATGACAACCTCAGCACAGGTGACACTGAATTTGTGAGGTCTCAGCAGCAAGGCCTTGGCTTTGGAAAGTGCCTTTCTTGCCTAAGGTGATTATCCCTTAATAAACAGAGGCAGAGCTGAATTTTGCTCTTAATGTACACTAAGAAAACTCAAGGTGTGAGCGATGTCTTTTGAAACACTGAGCTCTGGCACCCACAGAGTGCCAGGAGCACCTTCCTATTCCTGGTGTGAGGAGCTGTCCCTGTCCCCTGGAGCTCCTGGAGCCACATCTCCCACATCTCCCAGGAGTGATACAGCATGGCCCCGATCACAGAGCTGTTGTGGATTCATTAAAAAGCATGGCAGATATCCCAAAGCAAAAAGGAGGCCACTGCAACAGAGCTGCTGAATAACCACAGGATGCTGCTATAAATCAGATCTTTACAACAGTATTTACCCCATTTAAATGCTGCTGCAGGAATTAGTTTCAACGTGTAACTGATATTTCTGCGGTAGCAAAGATCGAGGTTTGCAAAGCCTGCACTCCATAAGCAGCGGGTTACAGAGATGGAATAGTGGCAGTTTTTCATTTTCCAGAGTCCACTCACCCTTCCAAGAATCTTAATGCCTCATTGATTCATAATACAGTACATAAAGATTTCATTTTTTCTTGCACACAGTGATATATTATGGAGGCAATCTATTTTGCCACTGAAAAGTTTGCTTAGTAGAGAAATTTGGAGTTTTGACATTCAGGAAATTACAGTCATCTGTAAAGTGCGATTGATATGCCAAGGCTAACATTTTCATTGCACTTATGGAGCCAGAATAACGATGCTAAAATATTTATTATATTCTAAAAAAAAAAAATCCAACTTCTTGTTTATAAAAAGCATATATTTGGCAATAAAAAAGCTTTACCCTTATATCCATATATATTTTAGCTATGTCTTAAATGGGCAAAGCCACATTCTCTCTGACCAGATTAAAATACTTATAATAATTGAATAAAACCAGTGTTTTAGACAGGCTGTGTGTGCAAGCAGAGGGCATGAGCTGACACGTGGCTGCATGGAGCTGCACAACAACAGAGAAATGAGATAGGGGCTGTCACAGTGAACCTGCCCAAGGTCCCTAAGGGGATGTGGACACTTGTCCTGCCAGCCACCAGCCACCCACAGGAAGCAGGAGATCACTGAACCCTGTGTGCTTAATTTGCCAGTTCTGTGGCTAACACGATCCAGGAGGAAATGGGTGTGGAGAGCTCCAGTCTCAGCTTGGCACGCACACTTGTCTTCTTTATGAACACACCGATGTGTATTTAGAAGTTGTGATTTATCCTATATCCTGAGCACTCACTACAAATTCATAATTGCTGCCTGGACACCCAGCTCCTCTGCACATGAGAGTAGCTGCTATTGAACATCCCTGCCTGGGTGCTGGAGAAACCTTGGAGCTCTCAAGGAAAAGATGACACAATCAGCCCCAACAGCTCTGCATCTCCCACAATGGGAAATTAACTCCAGAGAGGTATTTATAAAATAATTTTTTACTATATCAGAGCTCAATCAATTCTCTTCAATAATACATAAAAGGAGGAGGTTTGGCTCACACGAAAGAACGTAATTCCTTCACAAGCCATTTGCAGATAATCTTCCCTACTCCAGTTAATACATCCCACGATAGGCTACACAAAAGTGCTTTTAAAAACTAAACTGAGGATATATAGCACATGAAAAAGGCACATTAGTGCAACTTACATTTTGCTTATCATGACTATTGCTCATACAGAAATCCAGGGAAAATCCTTCCCAGTCTTTCTAAAATTTTGTCAAAAGCAAGCATCTATTGAAAACATCTTTGCAATGTAATTAATGAACTGATACTAATGAAATTCTCAGCCTGCTGCCAAAAGAGGGTAGAGGAAGGGACAGTGTATTTACAGCTGCAACTTCCACAGTTTTAATTTCAGCTCTCATTGATTCCATTGAGCACCATGAGACTGCATAATGAAGAAATCTGTATCAATTGAAAATACCAAGTGTGCTCCTGCCCCACTAGGGCACTACTGTAATATCATGTAATGGAAGGGGATTCTCATTTAATTGAATTGGAAATGAAACACATATTAGCTAAGAAAACTTAATCAGTGCAATAATATTAAAATGGGCCACTCAGACAAACTATACTGATTAAGTCACTTGCAAACATTTCCGTAATCATCACTGAGACTTGTGGTATTAATGATTTAAACTCACTTTTCTACTCCAGGGAACAAAACTGCAATTTCATAGCAGACAATTAGAATATTTTAAGCCCTGCCTCACACACTACAATACAGTCTCCTGGCAGAAGCACAGGACCTCATCCTGCAAGGATACATCTTGAGCTGTGACATACAAGGTCTGCATGGATGCTGGGATGTTTAAGATGGGAGACAGCCCTGAAAGCACCTGGCTGGCAGGGAAATGTTTCTGAGGCACTGGCTGTGGTTTCTTTGCAGACTTCATCTTTAATCCTGACTTGTTACTGATGGCACACTCTGATGCACTGTAACACTGAGCTCCAAATGGCTCCCAGCAGACCAGGATTTTAAAACTTGTGTTCACACACAGTTGACATAACTGGATTTAAAATTTTCATGGAACAGCAGAGTGCATTTCTAGTAAAACTCCATGGATGCATTTGTTGTGTCAAAACTCAGCTGGGAGGGGTTTTACATCAGCTAGGCAAGCAAGACTAAGTAAACATTACAAGATGTGCAGAACATCTTCTTTCCCTCTGCTAGTTCCACCCCAAACATTTAGTACAAGTATATCTAAGTATATCTTACTCAGTCTGAATCAGTGAGGACAATGCCCTTAGAGGGCCATGTTAAAAGAAAATGACACTTTAGCCTCTCATACAACCCTGAACAAACCCAGGATGTGTGCATTGTGTTGTGCTCAGGACTATCCATACAGTCCAAGCTCGGGGTGTGCCTGGAAACTGGAGACTGAGCTGGCAAAACCTCATCAGATGCTTTACTGGCAGTCAGTGACAGCACATTCAGCACTGACATCAGCTCAGACACATTGCATTTTTCTGCATTTCAGATGCTCCCTATATTTTTAATTAATTTGTAGCATTAAGACATTAAAAACCCTACTTACAGACAGTCAAAAGCAAATTCAATTTTTCCATCTTTTCAGTGCCATGAAGCAAACTCCAGCCAAAGTGGCAGCTGAACAGAGGCCACCACAGAGAGGCAACAACCTGGGCTGGGCAAGGAGAGCAGTCAGCTCCCCTCTGTGCCAGCTGAAGGACTGGCACTGCAAAAGGCACTCAATTCCACTGCCCATGAACAGTGCTACTTGCTTCATCCTTTACTCTGGCTGTCTCACTGTGAGGGTATCACAAGTCTGGGTCAGATCTGACCTTTCTCTGAGCAGCTTCTCACTGCAGCTCTTGAGCCCTGAGCTCCCAGCCCTCACCATCCACAGCCAAACAAGCAGGCAGCACACTGAACCCTCAGCTGGAGGGAAGTCTTGCTTAGGCTAGCTGAGAAACCCTTAAAACCAAGCTGATTTCAGCTGAAGCCAAAGATAACCTACCCCTGCCAGAAGGGACATGATAAACCTGGTATGATAAACCTAAAGCAAAATAAACCACATGACATGTAGGGTTATTCACTAAGGTCACAGCTCCTTCCAAAAGGATCTGCCACTCCCCCAACCTTGTCCTCAAAATATGAAAGAAAAAAAGGAAACAAACAAACTAACAAAAAAGACAAGAAGCAAAACTCTTCTATGAGCAGCAAGAATGGTTCAAAACAGTTTAGTTCCTATCTGTATCTCTTTGAAAGATTTTCAGAAGACACAGTTCTACTCCTCCATGGATTATTCTGGCTAAAAATGTGTGTGACATTTTAATTATCAAGTACAAATGTTACTGCAAGTAAGCAATGAAACAGATGGTGTCCTGAATTTTACAGTACAGCCACATTTTCCAGCTCAAATTTACAGTTCACCAATCATCAGCTTTAAGTTCTGTCTCTACTGCATCTCCCCTACCCATCTGAAACACCATAACCCTCCAACGCTGAGAGCACAGCTTTGGGAAAGTTGGGAAATTTTGGGAAATTCAACCCAAGCTGTCTCCCTCCAGGCAAATGTTTCCAGTGAGGAAACAAAGTGGAGCACAGCCCTGCACATCAGGAAAGCATGGCAGGTAAGGAGGGGGAGAGCACTGAGGAACTGCCCTACTCAAGCAAGCAAAGAGGTGATCCCGATATCTCCATCTCCATGAAGGACCTGATTTATCTCATCCTCTTCCTCAATGAACTCCACTCATATTGGTTATCAGTCCTGAGATTTCCTTCTTTACCCATTTGGAGTACTCAGCAGCCCCCTCAGAGGGTGTCCCCAAAGGGAAGGGACAGGATGGAATGAGTGTCCCTTCAGGATCCACCAGTGCCAAGTCTCACATCACCAGAGAACAAAATAATAGTAAAGCCAGAAGCTTTTCCATTAATTGTTGGTCTATCATCTTTCCAAAACCCCTCAATGCCTAAGATCAGTTGCAGTTTCTCATCTTTGTTTCCCCCTCACACAAAACATGAAATAGAATTCAACACAGGAGCCACACATGTGGATGGGAACAAGGAGGACCTGGGGATACTCATCTCCTGGATTGACAGCACCATGGCAAATGTGGTCCTTGCTTGGAGGAGCTTTATTATCCAGCTCAGACAGCACACTAGGAGAGAGTGAGTCTAGAGATTCCTGGGGAACACATGCAGCAGCATCCCCAAATTCAAGCAGCAAACACAGGGAGTTTTCAGCTATCCCTCTTAGCTGTGTGTGGCCAGGCTGAGCAGCACATGATGCCCTCATTGAACAGGCCCTTGATTTAACAGGCTGTGACCAAACTGAATCCTGGAAAGCTTTCCTGATACTCCACTCCATTCATCTCCACTAAAAGGGAGCTGCTGCTGGGGCTTATGGCATCAGTGCTGCAATTATGACAAGGAAACGTTTTCTGGGAAGGTGTCCCAGAAAGTAATACACTGAACACTTCCTCTCAGCACACACAGTGCTGAGCAGTAACTCCTCTCACCATTAGCATCAGCTCTGAGCCAGGTCTCCAAGGAAGGGCACCCCTGCTGTCATGCCCCTGTGCTGGCACAGGGCTGGGACCACCAGCTCTGCTCTCACCATTCAGCTTCTGCAGACACCCCTGGGACATGGAAGTACTCCTGCCAGGATCAGACAAAGGGAGATGCTGCACAGGCCAAGGCATGCATCTTTTGGACCCCAGACTTTTCCCATTTTGCTTTGAAATGGACTGGAGCTTTGGAGGTGGAGGGGCCAGAGCCAGCTCTGCAGACAGGCAGTGATGCTCAGTCACAAAAGCATTTGCAACATGGGCTCTGCCTCTCGTGTGCAGGTTTGCTCACTGCCACTTAATCCAGCACCACGCTGGCACCAGGGTGAAGGTGCAAGATCTGTGGTGTTCCTCTATGCCCACCTGGGAACCTCTTCCTAAAGGGAACTAAACAGGGTCCTCATGGATCAGAAGGGATTCAAGGACTGAGCTTGTCTTGGAGCACAGCTGCTTTAACAAAACTTTCCAGTGAACCCCTGAACCCCCAGGGAAACACACCTGGGTGTTCTGTCCCCAGGGAGAGAAGCCAAAGCAATGTCCAGTGCCTCAGGGCCAGGGCACGTGGCCTGGCTGGCAGCAGATTGATGCTCCTGCATTTGAACTCAGCAAACAGGAGCTCCAGAGCACGGTGAAGTGCATGGCAGCAGCTCAGGCTCTGCTCTCAGTCACACTGGCAGCTGGATTGCTGCGATAAATAAACCTGAAAATCGACTGTCTGAGCTGCAACAGCTTCTTCTTATGTCTTCATCCCTGGAGGGGTTAATCTAGGATAATCTAATTTATTCCCAAATCGCAGGCAGCAGTGTCTTTCCCCATTTAGCAGATTAAGAAACTCTGCTCTACCAAATTTATCTGAACAATTCATTCCCTCAAAATTACACTGGGCTTTGAACTGAGGTTAATATACTCCATTGTATCTGCAGGCTAAGCAATCCACTGAGGGGCCAGATTAAAGCACAGCTAAACACCACCTGAGTGGGCTTTTCTGGCAAAGCATCTGTGCAGGGATGGGGCAAGAGCAGCAGGTGCAGAAGGGATCCCAGCAGTGACAATCTGGGCCAGGGCTCAGGCACATCAGCAGCATCTTTGGCTGCATCTCACCAATCCTGTCATTAAAATTGCAGCACCCTCATAACTCATTTCAACATACGGCAACTAGGCTCCTCTTCACATTATTTTAAACAAAATGACACTTTCTCTAGACACTTAAATGCATCCTGGTCTCATCACATCAACAGAGGAAGCATATTTTTTCTGTTTATGTGAAAGGTGATATTGGATGCATCACACATTGAAATCGTTTGCTGGCTTCCTCTCTTGACGTAAGTAAGGGGAAAGAAAGTCAGAGAAGACAGATTTTAAAGATGTATGCATATGCATGATCATTTTCTAACCTAGAACATTATTAAATTCTTCCATATATTCATGTGAGAACTGCAAAACATTATGAAAGTAGAGATGCTATCACTCATACTTTCCCAGAGCAAGGATTAGGGAACTTTTCTTCTTAGTATAAGTGATATATTTAAATACTATCTGTTTGGCCAAACCCTAGTTAGTACTGGCCAACAGAGGTACAGCTCACATCCCTGCTTTGCAGAATAAACCTCTCTGCAGGTCCAGCCAAACACAGGGCAAGACTGAGCAAGAGATGTCCCACGGTTGTCAGAGCTTTGACCTTTTTATGGCTACTAAATGCATTTTAATTTCTTCAGTTTCTCAGGTCTAGCACCCTCTACCAAAAATACACCCCACATAGCCCATGCAGCTCCTTCCCAGCCCTTGGAGAGCTGAGCCCTGCCAAACCCTGCCTGAGCCATTTTACCCAAAGGCGTTGCAGAAATCCTCTGGTTTGTAAGTGATGCTAAATTCATCTAAACAGCTTTATTTATGAGTGGTGTTACATCCCACTTCTTGGGGAGACAGATCTGCCACTAGAATTGCCTTTTCCTGCCTGCAGAAACTGTAACTCTGCATCAACATTACACAATTATTTTAAAACCACTATTTAGATAGCTCTATGGTAATGGATATGTACACCAACTCCAGTGCCACAGAATTTGCATAGCAGAATTTTTTATCATGCTTCTTAAAGATTAATAATTTAAAGCAAGTTGTAACTGTGCTGAGATTTAGTCTTATGTTTTCATCACTGCTTTATATTCTCATAAATATCCAACATTCCCAAGTACATAGGAATCTGAGATGGTATTCAAGAGGAAAAACTGCAACCAATATATCTTCCATTTATGGAATTGAATATAAGATCATATTCAAAGTGCTGCATTTACTGACTGATTTTGAATACATAAAATATATAGCCATTGCAAATTCACCTTTCATTGCAAAGCTTTGTTCTTGTAGTGACATAACTTATTGCCAGATTAGAGCCCCAAGTACAGCTGGGTCATTTTTCGTGTTCTCCATTCCCACAAACACGACTGGGAGAGACAGGTCGTGCTCTCTATCAAAGTTGTGCTTACCACACAGCAATATTGCAACACGTCCCATTAGAGTTATGTCTGCTGAGACTGTGAGCACAGACTTGGCTGCAGGCACCTCCTAATGGAATTACATAATTGGAGGCATGTCATCTAAATCTGAACAAATTGGATTCCCTTGTCATGCACTATTGAATCAGAACGGGAAGAACACTCCATGCTGTTATCTATGGTAAACCAACGGTGGCAAATCCAGCGTCACTAATATTTTGATAATGTGATGTTTATTAAAAATGGGGAAGGAAAAAAAAAAAGATAAAAGTTTCATGTAAGGCATGTTAAAATCATGTTGTACGGAAAAATGAGCTCATCTGAGCTTGGTTTCAGACTGGGAATTACGTTAACGGCTTATGACGCTTGTGATGTTAAGAAGATGTAACTGAAGAATCACACGAGGCTGGGTGCCTGTAGCAGGCAGGGAAGTGCAGGCAAGGGTTTGAGACAGGCCCCACCACCAGCTCTGCATCTGGCAGCAGTGACAGCCACCAAGGTGTTTGCTCTGCCCAGCCTGTGGCACATCACGGCATTAACATTCCTATCCTGCAACTGAATTCTCCAGCCCTTGCAATTCACAGGCATGCCCTGCTTTTCGTTTACAAGTATATCAACTTTAATTTGGAATTACTGGAGGAATCATAACGAGGGAGCAATAATTTTGAGCACACTGAACTGCACATTCAGGGCAAATTTTCACTGAGCGCTCAGCTCGACCTCCAGCTCTGCACGTATGAAAGAACAGAGGCATTAATTACATTACCAGAATCACTAATCAGCTCACTGCATCTTTACATTTCATCAGCTAAATGCTGGTGCAAAATGAGAGGCTTTTTCCCCCTGTAATTCAGCTCTTCAAGCCTCACCAGGATACTTCCATGAGCACATGGAATGAATTCATTAACAAAAACAGCAAGAAAAAAAGAAATGAAGAAATTAATTGTGAAGCCTTACAGAATTCATGGTTCTCATAGTTAATTAACTGTGGGCCAGCTCGGGCTCCTGTGTCCACATCAAGCCGTCAGGGCAGCTCATGGATGAGCTGGCCCCCAAGGCAGAAGGGATGAGTTGGAAGGGCAGAGCAGACACCTACTGTCTGGTCCAGGTGATGGCCCAGGGTCTGTGAGGATAAGAGGGGTTGTTTGCAGTATGACTCTCCTGGGGCTGGCACACTGCAGAAATTCAGGTTTCAGCATGCCAGCAGCACCTTGGCTGCACACTAACAGCACTCTCTCCACTGCTCTGCCCAGCAGCACTGCAGTCCTGCAGGACTGTGCCAAATTCTGATTTTTATTCAGCACAAGGGAGAAACGCTGTCAAATCACCAAATTACCTCAAGTTGTGAGAGCACACAGCAGGGGGAAAGTGTGAACTACCCAGTGTGCCTCTGCCTGTAGATCAGCACGGAAAGGAGTCAGGGGAACATGTACTGAGCTCTGGGGTCAGAGCATGCCCCCAGTCACAGCACAGGATCACACCACAGCCCAGTGGGATCACACCACAGGCAGCTCCACTCTCCAGATGCACGGTCCCACCTCGGCAGCTCCTTGCAAAGAGACCAGCAAAAACCTGTCCCCTAAAATCTGCACAAATGCCTGGTCTAAAGGGCCATTAATCTATATGGACAAAAGAACTGCTTGAAGAACTGCTTAATCCAACACCAATCCATTTTTGTTAATCTGCAGCTTCAGCCTCTTCTGCCACCACATTGTGACCTGTCTCCTCACGTGCCCATCTCCACAGGGCTCTCTTCCTTGATGGCAGTGCCTTGCTCTCCTTGACCAAAAGGATCCTCTAAAGCGATGGTCACACATGCAAAAGACCTGAGAGCCTAAATTACATGATACACCCTTTACATCCTCACAGCAAGCGCCAGCCTGTCTTCAAGCCTCAGCACATCTGCTTACACAAATGACCTCAGCCACGTTGCTGAGGCTGAGTCCTTGCAGGGCTGGATGACACTGTGCTGTGTCCTCGAGTGACACCACTGATGCCATCACACCACAAGGACTCCACACAGTCGTGTTGAAGGGAGGCTGCTATTTTGGCAACAAACCTGGAACTGAACTGTGGCCCTTCAGGATGGGCAACAGCAGATCTGTTCTTGGCATTAGAGCAGGAACTGGGGCTGACTCAGGCTTTCAATCTGATAGTGTTTAGAAGGAGCCATGACAAACACCCCCTGGGGCAGTGGTGTGGAGTCAGGACGACTCACCACCTTCTGCAACACCACTTGCAGAGCTGAGCCAGCAGAGCCCTCAAGCCTCATGGGCTCACCACAGCATGACAAACCCCCTGTGCACCACAGCCAGAGAGGGCAGGTGGGAAGGGCACCCCAGGATGCTGAGCAACAGAAATGTCTTCAACACATAGGCAAGAACAACATCCACTGAGCTGGGAGACAGCAGCACAGCTGCTGTGATCCTGTACATACAAACAACATCATTAAAATCAGTATTTTAACTTCTAAATTGTAGGATGCTCCTGCTAGCAGTAATGGACAAAGCCACCTTTGTTACCTGGCAGGCATTTCCAGAACTCTCCAGGGCACCTCTGATATTCAGAAAGAAACCTTTATTCATCCACAGAAAGGTTATGAACCACATTCTTGCATTCAGCCTCCTTTGCTTTAGAAGTATCAGCTCGCAATTAATACGACTAATTAATATCACTAATTAATGAATTGAACCAAGGGCAGGGAGCTAGGAGAACATTGCTTTTGATAGCTATGAAATGGACTAACAAGAGCCAGCTGGATAATTACTCCCCTCTTCAGGAGTTTTTAAAGAGTTTGATTTTTCCATCAAAAAAGCTCCTGTGAATATTTAAAGAAAAAAATTGTAAGGGTAAAGTAAGAAAACTGCTTTCCAGTTTTGCCAGTTTGACTCATCTTTCCCCCCAGAGATGCTGTCAGGTTTTAATGGACATGAGGGAGTCCAGATGGGAAAGGGATGGCATGTGCTCCAATTAGCAATCACACCTCTTTAAAACCAACTGACCATGAGACATCAACCCCCGAGGAGAAGATCCTGTCAGTGCTCATGGGGATGGTCTGCCTGGAAAGGGCTCATGGCACAGGCATGATGCTGAGCTGGGGAAGGAAACACTGAAAACATACCTGGTGTCTCCACAGGACCTCATTTTCCTCCTTCATGGCCAGGGCAGCCTTGGTGTCTCCCTTGGATGCCCATTTGGGGCTGCTGGTCACCCAGCCTACAGTCATGCCATGGCTGGGAGAACACCCAAAACCCACACCTGAGCCAGGGCTGGGTTCTATCTGTGTGGAGGGGTGGGTTACACAGTAATAACAGCTGGCTGGAATAATAAATTAGCACCTAATTAACAGGAGTGTTGGCTGCAAAACACTGAGTTAATGGAATAGAAAAAAAAAAAAAAAGGTAAAGAGCTGGTGCTGTGAAATAGGGAGACTGCTTTAGAAGCTGCTTTGTCAAGGACGTCTTCGAAGTCGAGGGTCTAAAAGCTGAAGGAAGAAAGTGCTTTTGTGGGGGAAAACTTGCCCAGCCCTTATCCAAGGTCGGGATTTTTTTCCCAAGCAGGCATTAGTGGCCAGCACTCACCAGACTCTCCCTGTCAGGCAGAAAAAGGGGCTGTAATGTCTTTAAGTTGCATGCCAGAGGACAAGGTAAGCATTTGGGATGCAGATAATACAGTCAGGACAAATATTTATTGGGTCAGTAGTCACTGGTGAGAAAGAGGAGCTATAAAGTGGAGATAACAGGGAATAATGCTGCCACAATGGGAAACTGCACTAATGACTTAACAGCTCTTTGCACCTCTCCACAAAAACCTCCTAAGGGAAAGCTCCTATTCAGTGCAGAGGAAACAGTGGTATAAATCTGCTTCCTGCTCCATCTGACCCCCTTTGCTCTCGCAGCTGCTGCCAGACCAGCTTCTGCCTTATTTTACTGTGTTTCTCCCCTGGTTTTGCTGCCCTTCTCCACACACAAACCAACATAAATCCTCTCCCCAGCTCCATGGCAGGTCGCAGCAGCCCTGGTGGAGCAGAGCAGGGGGAGAGACCCCTCTCACAATTCTCCCCTGAGCTGGGGGACAGTCCCAGAGGGGACATCGGAGCTGGCACAGCAGCAAGGCTGACCTGCACCCTCCCACACCAGCCCCACTCCCCAAACCCAGCCAGCAATTCAGGGGACTGTGCGTGAAGGCAAATGCAGAGCAAGCCTCTCTTCCAGGGAGGAGACACTAAGGACACAGTTTAAATAAAAGTGCCGTTTAACTGTCTTTAATTAATATTCTGAACTGCACGTAGGCCTTTAACACACAGCAGGATCACGGTGAAAGATTTATGAGATTGGTTCACCTTTTGCAAAGTGCTGCCTTGGGTCATCAGCACAAACTTATCATCAGCCCACACCACACCAGTGGGGAGCTGGAGCGAGAGGGGAAGGGGAACAGCTGCACGAATATGATGTGACCTACTTTCACAGTAATTTGAATGCATATCTGGGAAAAAACCCCACCCTCTAAAATTTTAAGGGAGAATTATAAATCAAAGCACGACAGTAAACAAGTCGTTTGTGAAGCCGTACTGTCTACTCTGTACAAACAAGAGATTCATCAAATAATAAAATACTACTTTAGAAGAAAACAAGCACAATTATTTTATAATTATGGCTGCTCTAGTCTTCTGAGGGCAGGAAACCTTCCTACCTCCATAGAATCATAATCAAGACTCATCAAAGTCCTGTAAAAGCAAATCAATAGCTGCTCTTGGCAGGACGAGTTAATTAATACCAGAGTGCTCTCCTGCCTGGCTGTCAGGCTGATGGTGCTCAGCACAGCTCTGCCAAGATGCTCCATGAAAAGCCACCCAGCACCACTTGGCTGCTAGTGAGAAAGGATGCCATCCCTGAGGGCCTGGGTGCAGGGGCACTGGGGCTGTGCCCTGCTTTGTAAAGGACACAGACACCAGGCTGTTCAAATCTCTAAAATGCAATCGACTCCTCGCTTCTCTGGATCCTTACTTCCATCAAGCAGGAGACTCAGCCAGCACCATATGGCTAATTTTATGAAGGGAACTCAAAGCCATGTCCTTTTCACCACTACTGCACTTGTGGAGTTGGTCCCTGGTTATGTGTGGTGCTCTGGGGTGCTGTGCCACCCCCACATCAGGCGTGCCAGGGGGAGCTGGCTGTTTGTTATCAGGTAACTGGCTCACACCACCAGCACTGGTGCCTTAACACCCTGCCAGAGACTTCTGAGGTGCCACTTCAAATGTTGGCTACCAGAGTGCAAGCTTTCATCTCTCCATGGCAGATTCACTGGAGCTCAATGCCTTTTACTGCATGACTTCCTTCTCTTTTTTTGCTTATTAAGAGACCTTTAAAATGGAAGGTTTGTCTGCCCTCTGTGATTAGCAAAGATCTCACAGCCTCTCTAAAAGTGCAGAGAAAATTACAGCCAAGAACGTGATAGCAGTTAGAAGCCCAGAGCAGGAAGCAGTGAGACACACTCAGCAGATTGCTTTGAAGCAAAAGCTCAGTAAAACATTATTAAACTTATTTTTAGTCTAATTTTCTAAAGAAATCAGCCTCTTACAAGCACACTGTCTACCTCCCTCCTCTCTCACCCCATTCCCCATAATTTTTTAATTGGTTCCTTTATCTGGAGACTCCTCTGTCAAATTGGGGTGGAAGATAAATAAGCATTGAGAAGGGGTTTAGGGGAAAACACCCAGCTGGCTATGGAGAGCAGGAATTGCTGGGAGCTGCAGTTGGCCTGACAGCAGCAGTGTCTCCTGTCACCTGTGCCTGACATGAGATGGACATGCAGTGTGATATTTAGCGTGGAAGGCTGGCAGATGCAGCAGGGGCAGAACACAGAGGTGCTGCTTGATGGCTCTGCTGAAGAGCAGCATTCAGCACGTCCCAAGAGTGCCAGTGACGTTTCACAGACCTCCTGCCAAGAGCAGCTGATGTGTCACCTCAAATCAGGCATAAAAATGGGACAAAGATGCAAAATGCCAGAAGAGAAGGAAAAGCCAGTTCTGCTGAGTGCCACTGCTGATGTACTTTTATTGTTGTTCAATGGCTTTCTTGGGTCAAACAAGGGGGAAGATACAAGTGTGCAGACAGAACTGGCTGTTCCCCGTCACAAGGAAAAGGCATCAAACAGAGAAGGGCTCAGCAACAAAAACACATGGGTCAGAAGAGTACACACACAGGAGAAAGGGGTGAGGAAACTGGCTGCCAGGTAACAGGGGTGCAGGAGTACAGCTGCTAGTCAGCAGAGAGGCTGGAGCCAGGACCAGACTGTGGGTGCCAGCATTTGGCTGGCAGAAACAGTTTTTCTCTGCCCAGTTAGCACAAACTCCACCTGGGTCAGAGTTTTACTAAGAGGATGAGGAGAGATTGCAGGCTATTAGTTTGCCAGAGGGCTAAGTGATGTTAGAATGCATTGCTGGAGCTCAGGTAAGTGGCTGGGTAAACACAGCCCCCTGCCCAGCACTGCCTGTCCATTAGCTGGAGAGCAGCAGGGACAGCAATCCATAGGGATGCTGCTGTTCATAACCCAGCTCTCATTCCAGTGCAGTCTCTGAGCAGACTGAAACAGTGCCAGGAAGTGGATGGTCAGGAAAGGGCTCCATCTATATCCTTTCTTTTCATGTAGCCATTCCTTCAGGGAGCAGACAAGGACAGGCACACTGCATACTCACACTGGTTTCAGCTCATTTTATCCCCTTTCCTCCCATTTCTTAAGTTTTGTTCTGCTCTGGGATTTAAGTAAAAAATAAGTACAACCTCTCCAAACCTTCTGGGACCAGCAAGGGCAGCCAGTCCCCAAGAACACCCAGCACAATCACACACATCCTCAGGCTTTCATTCTTCAGAGCAGGCTCACAGCACTGCCAGTCTGGCTCCCTGCTGCCTTTGGCTGAGGGAGGAATGCAGTGGACATCACTGCACCATTCAACATCTGTTAGGGACTTTGCTTCCAACACTTCTCTGGCAGATGTGGCTGAGAGGCTCACATTATCCATGAGAGAGACACTGAAGGAGCATGGCAAAGAGCCTGGGTGCAATTTGTCTGCAAACAGCCCAGCATCCCACTGCAGAGCTGGCTGGCCCAAGACAGTTTGCTATTTCTGTGTGCTGTTTTCTGTTCCAAATAAACCTCTCCATGCTCTTCTGCATCCAGACAGAGAGTCTGGATACACACCCCACTTTCCTGTGGTGAGCAAAGGGGGCCTCCCCACAGGTACCTGCACCAGGCAGCTTGTGGGGGATAAACCATTCTGTAGGCTCAGGGTTTATTTTAGAAGATGCTCTGTGCATTCGTGACTCTGTGGTGCCCCAGGAGCCAAAGGCAGGAGGAAAGCTGCCCCATCACAGCTCCAGCCTGGTAAACAGAAATCTCCAGCCTCTTCTAGGTCACTGCACACAGAGATGCCCATTTGTTTTTGAAACTAAATTTTGCATGGATCGATACAGTAAAGGCAGCATTTTCTGCTATCTGGGCATCTTCCTTATCTCTGCTTTAGAGAGACAACAGCTAGAGCAAGCTGAAGAAACAGAAAGGCACAGGGCAAGCACACTTCCAGTGAGGTTACCAGAGCAGTGGGGCAGCCCCAGGGTGGGACAAGCCCTGAGGAGGAGCAGGGAAGGAGAACTGCTCCCCTCAGCACCAGTGCAAGCTCCTTGCAAGCTTGGCAGTCAAGCCCTTCCAACCAGACAATCACATCTCAGGTACAGGCTTGGTGTCCTGTGCCAAATCCCACAACAGACCAGTGCCCCACAAAACTGCTCACACGAGAGAAAATGATCTGATTTTTCCAAGATGCAAGTTCTTGGACTTGGCAAGCCAAGCTGCCTTGATGTACACAAAGACCAGACTTTGTATTCTTGCTATTTCAGGCAAAAATACTTCTCAACAATCTAAGCATCTCTCCAAGCACATTACCTTCCTTTGCATCCAGGGCTCCTATCACACTGCTGAAGGAGGTTGTGAGAATGGCAAATACCACAGACATTCCTTTTTTGCAAGTCTCATCTTTCCTGTGGATTTGGCAATTATTGCAAACAACATAGGATGAGTTCAATAGTAGGTGAGTGAAAAATTGGATCTGACAGCCCTAATTGAGCCTGAAGTCCCATTTACTGAAAATGATCTGGCATAATTAAAAATTCACAACTGGAGACCAGTTGTGAACACTATACATTATAGATTCTCTGAATTACTCTGGGAAACATATGCTCTCCAGGCTTTGGTCTTGCAGCCAAAACAGCTCGAGCCACACTGATGGATTCATCTGAGAGGAGTAGCTCTGGATTTCAGGGAGGGAGGGATGGCAAGAGGGTGGCTGTGCTGAACTCACACCAAGTACAGGTTTACAAATATTCCAAATATTACAAAAAATTCCTTCTGCTTCCAAGATTTCTTCTGCAGCAATGTGTTGCCATCCTTACGCCATGGGGAAGTGCTCTTTATTAGCATGGTAAGGCAGTAACAGGACAGCTCCTGCTTTTCTATCCTATTTCAAGTTTCTCCTGTTGTCTCAGTATAAAGCAAAGGGACAAATTTTCCTGTGAGCACTAACAGGAGCAGCTCTGCAAGCTCAAGGGCTCTTGAAACCTCAGCCCTGTGCCTGCTGCTGACACTCAACATCCTCAGTGCCCCAGCACAGACCCACATGCAATTTTCCAATTGCTTTCTCCTTATTAACGTAATTGGGATTTAATTCCAGCACATCATTTGCAAGTCTCACTTAGCCTGAGACAGCTTAGGGGAATGTGACTGAAAACATCTTAATTTCTGCTTTTAACAAACCACCAAGCTATGGCCAATAAACAGAATGTTTGAACAAACACAGGGCAGCCTTCACTAGGGCAGGGTGTGGGACATGAATCCAGTTGCAGGATGTTAGGGAAGTAAAAGCCTCAATAAACAAAGCACATTCTGTTCTGCACACATACATACCAATCACAGCTAAATAACAGGCTTTAGATAATTTATAACAAGACATAACTTTATAAGTGTTTTTAGGAACAGCTCTCAACCAGGAGATTTAACTGAGCTGAACACTGAAGGTACTAATCAAATGCTCTAGTGCTGGATCTCACTTGATAGGCAGGATACATGTGAAGAAAAAAGAGTAATTACCTAACATTAGCATTTTTGAGAGCAAACATATCTAAAACTGTAACTCCATTATATTTTTATCTGGCCTAGTGTAAGAATCACCCCATCCTATACCAAAGGCTGCAATGAACAGAACACGCCATTCAGTTTTCTTCCCTAGCAGGGTTTTGTTGCGGGGTGAACTTTTTTCTCCTTCTCTGTGTCAGCTGCTGAGAGCCAGCATGACAACCAAAACTTTCCAATAAATCACAAGGCAGTGACTCATTGAAAGGCCTCACTTCAGAGGAACAGCAAGGTGTCACCCTCCCAGCAGCGCCGCAGCCGTCAGCGGTGCCGCTTTTCCAGGCACGTCACCTGTGCTGCAATCCAAAAATAGGCAGCCCAAAATAGGCTCCAGAGGCAGGAGAGGGATCTGAGTGGCACACGCAGCTCTTCCAACAGGTAATGCAAAACCTACTGCATGCCCAGGATGGAGAAAAAAGCCAAACACGTTTAAATCCCGGTTAATCCTGCAGAGCATCTGGACCTCTCCGGGCTCGGCTGTGATGCTGATTTGAGCACCGAGGTGTGAGACAAGCATTTATGCACCAACCTGCTCATCTGCTGCCAGAGAAGAGCCCACAGCAGTCACACCTTGTCACCTTCCTGTGCTGGAAGGTGGAATGATGCAGGAGCCAGAGCTGGGCACCTCTCCACATGCTGCTGCAGCAGATACGGGGCCACTGAAGAGAATTCCACTGTGGTGGGGGACAGCAGAGCATTGCCAGAGTCCAACACTCTACTTGGGGCTATGAAACATCAGGATTCAGCTTTATTCCCTCATTTAACCAGAGACAGCTGCAAGTGGGTTCTGCTTCTCTGACAGCACCGTGGGATCAAATGTGTTTTAGTGAGGGAACCTCAAACTCCCCAAAACTCTGTTTCCTGTGCACCAGATTACAAAGGATAAAAGCAGGTGCAAGCCCTCCTGTCAAACTAATGCCCTTTTATATTTCTTTTGCGGCTTTTTGTCATCACCATCTAAGGTCTCCCTAAGACAAATTGCAGAGAGGCAAACTGAAGAGACAGGAACAGGGCTCAGATCAGATACTTCAAGGGCTTGTGAAAGGATTTAGGAAAAGGCAGCAATCTGAACACTGAATTTTCATGAATTTCACCATCTTCTGGGCTATGTACAGGCTCTGGAACAACAGATGAACCAAAAGCACCTACCAAGTCTGCAAAAGCCTGACTTAGCCCATGCTCAAACTGCCTAGGTCCACCAAAGCACAACAGAGTCCAGAAGACTCAAAAAATAGTAATCTGGAAGGAAAAAATGACACCCAGCACAAACTCCTCTGCTGCTTTCAACCACAGAATTTCATTACTTTTGCTGCTGTCTTGCTGATTTTCTGGCACAACACTCAGAACACTGGAACAGACTATTTTGCACAGCATCTGCCATCATCGAGGGACTCTGCAGTCTGCAAACTTGCAGGCAATTTATTGCCCATATTCTTCCCCTGGACAGCCCCTCCTTAAGCTTTATGCAGAAAGCATTTGCAGCAAGCCTGCTTTGATGCTTTCTGTACAAACTATGACCTCTAACCCTGTCCCCAAACAGTGATACTTTGGATGTTCTTATTTTTGTACTAGTTTGGTTAAAAAAGAGGTATCTCAAATCTGCAAAACAAGAATAAAAAAAATCTCCTCATGCCTAGGTTGCTGCTGCCCTTAGCCAAGATTTCCTTCTGTCCTTTAAGGTGTCATCTGATGTTGATAGCAAAATATTCTCCTGAGATCACACACAGCCTGTCCTCATAAATTGCTGGCAAGGATCCTTCTAAGCTTGCCTGAGAAGCATCTTGCCTCAAACAAATCCATATTTATAGGCTCCAGATATGTTTTTCAGCTTGCGTTTATTTATTACAAACAAGGCTAATAAAACAAGAAAATTCAGTTCTATGTGCATGCTGGATTCAATGAAGAGAGCAAAATTTGCATAACTTTGAAGCATAATCTTCCAAAGCAACAGCTAATCTGTGAGTGATTATCTTTCTATTTGTTTATCACTGCCTGTATTGATGGGGAGATGAAACAGGACAGCACTGCATCAATAGAGGGGCATCCACAACAGAGTTCAATAAATATGAAGCTCAGGCAGGTATCTAGGTGTTTGTTTTTAGTAAGGCTAAAAGTTATTCTACCTTATAAATACCTGGCCTTTCCCAAGCTGCTGGATCCCAGAGTGTTCCACAGCCTTGGGAGAGTCTCCAGGGTGTGGGTTCAGCTGCCAAGTGATCAACTTTCTATCTATTAAACATCTGAAACGAGCCCAGATCTGGCCAGCCGCCACTTCACGAGCCCACAGAATAACAAGCTCATTGTGAGTCCTTTTAGCATGGATTAATTGGTGCACAGAGTCGGCAGTGTGAAGAGGGCAAGAAAACAACCACCCAGCTCCCCCTCAGAAAAGGCAGAAGGCTCATCAGATTTCATTTGCTCCGGATCCTGGGTGAGTAAAGACTTCCGTGCTACACGAGCAGGCACAAGCTGTCACCGAGCCCGGCCTCAGCTGTGCAGCACCCTGGCTGTCTGCTGCTATTTCAGCGTTCCCTGCCATTCCAGCGGTTGTTTGGGAAGGGAAATAAAATAAAAAAGCATCTGCAAACACTGCAGCTATCAACACGTAATTAAATGAAGGGAAAACAGCCCAAAGTGCATCGGTGAAGAAAGGAAACCAGAAATGTGAAGTTCTGTTAAGTTCTGGCTAAGCTCTGTGGCTCTGTGTTCTCCAACTCCCTCGCATGTTAAAAAACAGCATTAATAATGTCTTAACATACTGCAGGAGCATGGGAAAGAGGTTTGTTTACACAAGATTAGGATGCTGTCACCAAGGGTTTTTTAAAAATATTTTTGTGGGGCTCTGGCTGTCAATAATCTGTTAAGAATATCCCTGGTGCCAAGTCAAACACATGAATTACAAGGTTTTCTGCAAGTCACCACTGGGTCCCATGTCCTCCAAGATGCACTTGCTGTCTTTCAGCCTGGACTTTGGCCATGTGAGTACCTCAGCTCAGGAGACTGCATCTGTTCTGCCAGGCAGATCTGCACTGCACAACTCTGGGCAGAGGGTTGGCTCACACTTTTTGGGTGCTCAAAAGCCCCCAGAGTGTTACTACCAGCAGTGTACGATGTGTGTGACCCCAGGGAGCATCAGAGAGGAGAAAGAACTGTGACAAGAAACAGGAGGAACATTTTGACATCCCAAGATGCATTTTTCCTGACAGTTCACTGGGCAAAGGACAGCCAAAGGATTGTGTTGTCTAACGAATCAATAATTTTTGGAGAGAATTTCATTAGCTCTGACACCTCTTGCCAATAGAGGGGTAACTGGAAGTCATACAAGTCACTGGACCCCGTGATAGTATCTGCATACTGATGGAGTGCTAATTGTATTTGGGACATCAAAAGGTCATAAATCAAACTGGCTTCTCCCTGGGAATACAATAACTCAATTCATACACAAAGGATTTAAAATTTAAACTTATGATCAAATGGGGAACTACACTTATTAACATTTCTTCCACTGTGCTCCAACCCCTCAGTCAAGTGGCTGAATTGTCCAAACAGGCTTAAAACTACAGTTAATCAATACTGAACGTGTTATTAAGCAGTATGTGGCCAGAAAACTGCCTGCTGGTTTGTGTCAGCCCATTCTTCTTCCAGAGACCAAATGATAGAAGCAGTCCCTTTATTCCCACTAGATGCCTGCAAAAACTCAGACTAAACCTCAGCTGATTTTACACCTCTGCCTGCCTTAACATTTCTCTTCTGGTTGCAACTCAAAGCCTGGCTATGCATCATGTGGCTGAAAGAGCTTGTGATGCTGGCAGCAGGGGGCTGCTGGTGCCACCTTCCCATTCAGAAGGTGTCTGAAAGCGTTGCTCCAGAACCAGTGCACCAGCAATTATTGACACTATAAAAAACTTTTACTTTGTCCAGACGACAATTAAAAGTAGTAGATGCAAAGGAAAACAAAGGGGGAACACTCGAGTGCTAAACAGACTGCAACATGCAGATTTGTGTACTGCACTGCAGTATGAAATCATGGGACAAATTAGCTGCATCATAAAAGAATTGGGCAAGTTAGTGTCAAAGAACATGAATCCGGCAGGAATATATACCCACAGTGGAGCCTGCTTTAGATATAAATGTAAAACCATGCTGACACTTCTGAGGGCTCCAGTGGAGGAATAATGCCATGCCCTTATTTTGCAGTCAGATTCTGACTTAGTTCTCTGCTCACTGATCAGGGCCATGAAGAGGAGTGAGCTTCAAGCAAAGCACAGCACAGAACGATGCCCATGGGCAAGTGTACCACTAACCAGGACACTGACAGATTGCCCAGGGAAGAGGAGGAACTCCTGCTCTTTGCAGTTTTTAAGACACTTCTTACCAACATTGAGGATGGCAAAGGCACAGGAGAGCCTGCCTTGCACAGGAGCACACAGGAGGAAACTTGGATCTCCAGTGAGGCACATACAGCTTTAAAATAAAGCAAAACCCAAGAATAAGGCAGCTTTTGGAGTTTGCAAATCTCCTTGCTCCCGTGCTTTGGGAAGTCCCTCCTGCTGCAAAGCACATCCAGATAATTGGCTTTGCCCAGCACCGGCTCTGCAGCTGCCTCCCTCCCTGCCCCAGGGGTGTTTGCACCGTCAGCAAGGGCTCCTGCCCAGCACAGCTTGTAACGGGGATCAGAGCAGGGTACACAAACCCACTGCATGCTCGGCTGCCCCAGCCGGGCTGAATCAGCTGTCACACACTGTCTGGATCACAGATAAGCACCTTCCCTTGTCTCACAGCAATCTCTTCTTCACTGTGCTGAGCAGCAAATGTGGCTCTAAATACAGCCCCATAAAGGCTCCCAGATCCTTGTTTCAGCTCACAAATCCAAAGGAAAATTCCCACACTAATGACAGCTCGTGCTAGCCACGCTCATGCAGGTGGCAAAGGGGGAGTGAATTAACTCCCCTGGGGTCACACAGAGCAGAGCTTTGCAAGCACAGCCAGCATCATGTCACAGCGAGCCTGACCAAGAACAGAGCACCAGAGCAGACCACCAGGTAGGGCAGGAGCTTTCAGAAGCTTCTGCCCTGGACCAGAGTGTGGGATGCTCCCCTCCTTGCCTAGCACATCGCTGTTCAGCAGGGCAGTCTCCCAGGCTTATTGCTTGAAGAAAGGGGGAAGGAGAAAGGAACTAGCCTTTAGACAACCCCATTCCTTCCCTTTTCTGCAATGGTAGCCTCACTCCAACAGGCTTTAAATTCCACATAATTTTCAGACATCTGAAAGACGGAGGAGATGAACTCCCTCCTGCTGACCCGAGACTGACTCAGCAGTAATCATGTTTAACAGAAGTGAACCTGCAGGCTGAGACTGTGACACCTGCAAGAGGAGCAGGCATAAGAGGGACAGTCTGTGTTTCACCAGCTCAGCCTCCTTCTACAAGCAGGGGGAGCACATGGAGGAGCAACACAGAGCAGAGCAGAGAAGCTGTGTCAGAAAGGTGAATGCCAGAGCTGCTGACCCCAGCGAGTCCCCGAGCTCTTTACCTGCACACTCAGGTTATGGTGCAGCCATGACCCAAGCAATAAAATGCATGGAAACCAACACTCCTGTGTCCATCCAGAGAGGCACCCAGATGTCCATCAGGGACCTCAGCCCGTGGTGCAGGTGGCAGGGTGCACAGCAACACAACATCAGATAAGCCACACCAACAAGGTGTTTTTGCTTCCCCAAGAAACATATTCACATCCAAAGACAGAGTCTGTTCTATGTATGTTGTATAGATTATAATAAAGGCTCTGATAAACATTTTCTCTCAGCTGCTTTATTCCAAAATTTGTGTGATTTTTCTTCCCTCTCTTTGTATTTTTAATTAAACTGAACTCACACAATCTAAATGACAACATAACTTCTTGATCTATGCAACAACAGACCCACTCAAAAGAACATTGTTTGGGTATTCCCAGACTATCCCTCCGGGTTTCTAATAGCCAGGGTGGTCAGTGGAGCATGAGATTATTATATTAATGGGTTCTAAATGTGCAGGTATTTAACTGGAAAACTATGATCAGAGAGAGGGTGGAGAAGCTGCAGGTGCATTTATTTAAATGGCTCATTTCCAACTTCTCCCTCTGCTTCAAGATCTGCACCCTGCTGAATGACTCCTCCATACACTTCTCATAGATTGTGTAGCCAAAAATCAGAACTGGCCTGCATGGCCACCTCTTCCTGCCAGATTATACAGGATACACAGCACAAGGACCATCACTTTCAGTGTGGGCACTCTGATGCTGAGTCTTGCATTTACTACCTGAAACACTGCCTACTTTTATTCCACTGCCTTATTCCTTCTGCTAGCCCCCAAGTCCCATAAGATCAAAGCATCATCCAACATCGATGAGCTACAAGACTCGGGCTCACACAATGCCTTTGGCATCTGTAGACTGATAAGGTTAAAGAATAAATGGTTGGGGTTTTTTGGGCAATCTGCAGAGAGCTCTGCCAAGATGAGACACTGGCTTATGAGGCTCATTATGATCATACTGCAGCAGTGACCTTCAGCACGCAGCAAAGGAAAGCAGGATTTAGTGTTCATGTCAACAGCATAATGAAACAACTCAGGGGAAGGCCAGCCTCAGCCACAACTTTTATCCCACTAAAGAACTTGCAAATCCGCAGCAGTGAGAGGGAGTTTGCAGACAAAAATAAAAGAAAGCCTTCAGCTTTTTCATCCCAGGTTCCTGTGCTACAGAAGTCATAAATAAGGCAACAAAATATTTTTCTGGATAAAAAGCCATTAGAGAAAGCAATTCTCTGCCTTTCACATCTGGAGCTTTCCTGGCAGTGGCCATCTGGGTGAGATCAGCTCCCCAGGGACCGGCGGCTTGTGCTGGTTGGGCACACCAGAAACTCAGCCCTGGTCAGGCAGCATTACACACTGAGGTGAGGTGCCTGAACAGGGCTGGACAGAACCAGCAAAGAGGAGGAGTCCACCAGCATCATCAGCTCCCAGAAAATCCCTTCACCCCCTGGTTTCTTTCAGAGGAGGACTGAGCTACAGTACCTTCTGTAACCTCTCACCCGATCTTCAAAGCAATGTGATCAAACTGGTGCAGCAGTGAAGTCAGCCAGACTTCCCTCAGCAACATTAAAAGAGCCTGCATCCAGCACTCTGAGCCATGCAAACACATCTGAAAATGCAGCAGGCCTTTTAGTTCCCTCTCATTAAATCAAACACATCCCCACTCCCTGGGAACACGCTGACAGGCCAACTACAGCCACAGATGAGGGACAGGCCACAGCTTCAGATGTGCTCCACAGCTTAGCAGCCCTCTGCTCTTGAGCCCTGATGACTTTTCATCCTGCTAGTGACTGAACACTGTGTGACAAAACAAAAGGTACTGGAGAGTCCTTCCCAGCCCTCCTGCACCACATGTGTGCAGCTGGTTCTGCTGTAGTGGCTTAAGCGTCAGATGATAATTTATTTTCCATATGATTTAGCCAGCTTGCAATTATAGAATTGATTGACTTACTGGAAATCCCAGAAGACCACCTGCCTCAGAAGGAGAGTCACCCTCTAAGACTTCAAATTAGTAGCCAAATTAATCAATCCTTACATAGTGATTTCACTAATTTGATGAATTACCATCAACACTGCATTGATGATTTACCCTGGCTTTGATACTTATTTGATAAGCATATTGCTTTGTTGCTGCTTTAACACTGTTGACAGCACTGGGGGGGATATGTCTTTCTCACAAGTGTGTTAAAACACTTTGCCAAGACAGTGGTGCACTTCTGTATTGATAAACTGCACATGAGCTAAGAAGGAGGGACTTGGGCTCACCTCTCCTTATGATCACTGCCACTGCCTTGGGTTAAACCTTGTCTGTTTTGCAGCCCAGAGCAGCCCAGGACCTGAGTTTGGGTGATGGGAATGATCACCCTTGACCTCTCCCAGCCATCAGCTCTGCTGGATGGGGCAGGATCAGGACAGCCTAGGAACCATCTGCAGAGGAAGGAGGGAATTTTCACCAGTTACTTACTCAAGTAGGTCTGCTAATGACCAGACCATTCAGGGTTGAGCAGCAGAAAAAGAAGAGACAGAAGATGACAGCTTTTGTTCTTCTGTCAGGTTATGAATGAAAATAAGATGCAAAAGTTTGTATGATCATGTACAATGGATGGGATGACCAGCCATGACCATGTTTTAGTGTAACTGTGAACAATATTTCCTTTCCCAGGCAAAGCTGAATGCAATAAAAGAATGTTTCAAGCATTGTATTAGTTTTCCTATATATACTCTACTTTTAGGTCACTTTAGTCAATTAACACCGAATTCTAAGTGACTTTCTGGAATGCCTCTTTCAACCCAAGGCAAGTGGTGAATCAAAAATCAAACCCAGCCAATTAGCTGCAAAGGTAAGACAAGGGGACCAAGAGCTACCAAACAATCAGAGCAAAGCTCCCTTCAGGGACACCACCAGCACACATGAACGGAACAAGAAAATGAAACATTGATTATTTAAACCCGAGGTGCTGTTGGCAATGCAAATCACAATTACAATCAGGAATTTAACAACCCCTTTCTATTGAAGAGCAGTGCATTGGGATGGATGATTAATGCTTGTTTACTTGTGGGGTGGCTGTATTGGGGGAAATCAAGCTGCAGCCCCTTCCCTTTGCTGCAAGTCTGTCTGCTGGGGGAGCAGGAGGACCTGTAACACATCAAGGTCAATTCCCTGTGCCAGGTTCAGCATCAGGAAAGATCTTTAAAAATCTGCCAAAGTAGTAGCAGCAATTCTGGAACAGAACAATGACCCAAGCAGTGCTTTTCCATTATACAGATGATGCAGTCCAAATCTCAAGTAGGTTTGAACACTTGCCTTGGCTGTTTCTCCTTTTGCATAATGAGAATCTGCTACTGAAATGAAAAATAGTTTATTGCAAAAAAACCTCCCAGCAGCCCAAAACTGCTGTGTTTGAGCAACTGGTGACAACTGTGCAGCCAACAGTCTTCCCAGAAGACAGGGAGATGTACAAAAAAGCAGCCTGGAAGGCAAATCATTATCATATCACCTGTGGTCCTTTATAACTGATTCCTAGAAAAAGACCCATAGGTCTTTTAACACACTTTTCTCTACATAAAAGTAGTCTTAAAACCTACCAGCATTGTTTCATAAACCTGCAATGATGGCACATTTGTGAGGATGCTCATGTGTTCACAGGCTTAAATTTGCTGTTTCTGCCTGGTGAACTTTTCTGGGAAGAGAGAAAAAGGCATCCATGCCAGGAGAGGCTTGGGAGAAACAGCTTCTAAAACTAGGAAAGCTGATGGACAGGCTCCAGTTTTTCTCTACATGAAAATTTTGTTGCATCTCCCATATTTAAGATGCTCAACATGCCTGAACTCTCAGCTGGTTTGAGCTCAAGTCTCTGGGGACTGGTGGTGCACCAGGCTGGAAGGGATCACAGTGCATGATCCTGCATCCCACAGTTAATTCTCACACCCACAGAATGACACAGGCATCGTCCAGCTCCTTACAAAGAAACCCTGGTTTGATTTCCTCTGTCCTCAGGCACCACCAAACAGGCCCTCATCTTTGCAGAAGGCTCTAAGTGCTGCTGTAGCAGACATGAAAATCAAGTTAACATTCCCTTTCAGTTTGATTAACGTGCCTTAATGCAATCCAATTAACAAAGTATTATGGTTTCTAACATCACAGCTTTTATATCCTTTTCTAACCAGGAAAAATCTATGACATATGATACAGCCATTAGAAAGGAGCAGATAGCTCTCACTCAAAAGGCTCCCTATCACCTGATCCAAAGCCAGATAGGGTCAGCAGAAAGACATCTGCTGACTCCAGCAGGTCACGGCTCAGGCAGTAGAGAGTGAAATCTATAAATGCTCTTTCACTGGGGAAGTCACATTACTGAGGACCATGAATTATGTTGGGGGAAAAAAAAATCCCAGCTAAGAGCTGCAGTATTTACAGCACTGTCTCAGCTGTAAAAACCTTTCCTGGGAATCAGAGGCTGGGCAGTGGAGACTGCAAAGGACTTAGTGAGAATTACGATCAGATGGATTAGCTAAGCACCATCAGGCCAGAACTGTACAGGAACATTAGACAAGGAGTATTTGAAAGCCAGCACAAAGTCTTTCCAGGATTAAGTCTTTCCACTGTTACTCCTTTCAAAATAAGTAAAAGCAAGGTAAGATTAATTCCTTGTCAAGCCCATGAAGAACAGACTCCAGCACAGAAATAAACACAAATTGAATTTACTTTGGTGGCTTCAGATAGGTCACATCAAGCCAGAACTAATGCAGTATTGACCTGCTCTTACTCTAGGACTACATAACAAAGCAGCCAACAGCATTGCAGGCACTGCAAATTCATTTCCTTTAATAATGTCTGGGCAGCAAAGTTAGCCTGGGACACAGGCTGCATTCAATAGGCACCTCCAGCAGCAAGAAGCAGGATGAATACTAAAAATGGGACATTTAGGTGCCATCTGAGACAGACAAGTGCCTGCACTGCTCACCACAGCCCTGGCCACTGAATGGCCACACTGCTGCCCTCACCAGTAACACCCCAAGGCCTGAAGGGCAGCCACAGCCCAAGGGGAAGGCAGCATCTGCAGGCACTCAGTGCACATTCTGAAGCCACACAAAGCTGCCAAATTTTAAGCAGCACAGGCACCAAAAGAACCCCCCATCCTGTGCAGAGCCAGGTTTTGCAGTGCTGTGCTTGACCTCTGCTGTGCATTTCCTGCAGATGCTGCTGGGATTTCATCCATCTCTGCAGCCCCCACTGGAAATCAGCTGCCATCACAACAGCTGGGCTGGGAATCCCTCCCCTCTTAGGCCCCAAGAATCACAGAACCACAGAATGAACTAGGCTGGAAAAGACCTTTGAGATCATCAGCTCCAATCTATGACTTAATAGCTCCTCATCAACCAAACCATGGCACCAAGTGCCACATCCAGTCTTTTTTAAAGATGTTCAGGGACGGTGACTCCACCACCTCCCTGGGCAGACGACTCCATTGCCCAATCACTCTTTCAGTGAAGAATTTTTTTCTGATGCCTAACCTAAACTTTTCCTGGCGCAGCCTGAGACTGTGTCCTCTTGTTCTGTCAGCTGCTGCTCTTCTCTCTGAGAAGAGACTGACCCCACCTGACTACAGCCACCTTTCAGGCAGTTGTAGAGAGTGATAAGGTCACCTCTGAGTCTCCTTTTCTCCAGGCTGAGCACCCCCAGCTCCCTCAGTCGTTCCTCACAGGGTTTGTGTTCTGAGCCCCTCACCAGCCTCGTTGCTTCCTCTGGATCTGCTCAAGCATCTCAACATCCTTCCTAAACTGAGGGCCCAGACCTGGACACAGCACTCAAGGTGTGACCTCACCACTGCCGAGTACAGGGGAAGGACTGGGGGTTCAGGTCTGATGTTTTATTTATTGATTTTCATGCAAGGCAAGGAACATGAAGACAAAGAACAAGAACAAAGCATTATGCAGTACCAAGCTGATGGCTTAAGGAAGTTTTGAACAATCTCCCTGCCCTTGTACTGGATGACCTTACACAGATCACACAAAAACATCTCAGAATAAAATATTTATCACATTCTCCAGTAAAGCAAGCATGCAGCTTTTAATGGAAATGCCACACAAACTTCAGATGGAGCTCAGTGGACACACACCTTCTCTGCCCTTCCATCAAACCAGGGCACTGGCCTCTCCTTTCTGTAATTAAACTATTATCAGCCATGTAACAGAATGGAAACCAGTGTGAAAAGCACAATGCACCAACAAGCACAGCCACACAACACCCAGAACATGCCCATGTCATTGTATACTTTAGAGAGATGCTTATAAATTAATTTCTGCCAGCTATAATTCCACCAAGCAGTCCCTGAGACTTTGGGTTGTTCCCACTCATTAATGAAATGTTGGGAAGCATCAAAGAGTTGCTCCCACAACTTACTCACAACCATGGTTGCTTTCAATGGGAATTGCACAATACATCAAAGGGCAAAATAAATCACACCAATCACACCTGCTTCTGCAAATAAAGGGCAAGTAAGACCAAAGATGCATGTTCCTAAGAAGTTTCCATCAGAAGACTTTTGAAGGAAAACTCAGCTGTTGACAAAACTATTTATCACAAACCGCTTCTGTTCCTCAGGGAGCTTCCACAGATCGGGAAGGTAAACATTTGAGACAAAACAATCAGAAAACTTTCAGCCACAAAGAGAAGCTGTGCTGCCACATCTCAACAGGCAGTCCTAGAGCTGCCTTTTCTCTGCATGTTCTTCTTTCTGAATAAATTGGTTTGGGCTGCATCTCTTACCAGGCTGCAGTAGCAAGAGGGGCTGTGCAGCACATGCTGGGAGTGCTCTTCTGGCCCTTGGGACACAACAAGCAAATGGTGAGAAGAAGGATGTGAAATAAGGATGCAAAGCCTCTATGCAATTCCTGTTTCCTATCTTCTCCTTGATAAAAGCTAGATTTTCAGCAGGAAACACACACACATTTCTCACCTGCCTTAGCTATTGCTATTCCAGAGTTGCTAATTTCTTCCCTTTCTTGAGTCAAGATCTCCCAGTTGGAAACAGAGAACACTCCAATAAACAACTTCTCTCTTGTTCTTATTCAATCTGCAACCCCCTCCAGAGAGAGATCCCTTTGGGAACCCAACTTTGTACAAGAAAATGGCTCCATAAATGGAGAAAAAAATTAAAAAGGAGCAAAGAAGCCCTAAAGATGTCTTCCCTTCTCTCTCTAGTGATTTACGCCCAACTCTTCTCCTCACATGAACATTTATTACTCCTATTACTTGTGTTACCTGATGGCTGAGGAAAGGTGGGAGAGATAGATGAGGGTAAGGGACACTGGAAAACATCACCATAAGTATCTCCAAGATCTCTCTTCCCAGTTGGACTTCTAAGTTCCCAGTGAACAGAGAAACACAGGTGATGCCCCAGAATACCTGTTTCAAACCCATGCAGTCAGAGCAAGACCCTATTTCAGAGGAAATGGTACAAATGCTCCAGAAGAGCATCCTCACAGCCTGATGAATTGAGTTGGTGGCTCATCTGCATTGCAAATAGGCACTGCCTTGCACAGCTCAGCCCCAGGAAGGGCTGAGGGACCCACTCACACAGCTTTACCCTTCATGCCTCTAAGCAAGCATTATTTATAGCCTCACACTCAACCTCTAATAAACGCGGATCAGATTAAAAACCCGTTAATAGTTCATATTTATTAGCAGTGCATGGGAGATGCTCATAAAAATAAGTAAATTACACTGGTGCAGGCCTGCACATTCACTTCTTTAAATGAGATTTTGGGTTCATTGCATATTAAATCACTCTGCTCTTGGATTACACAATATTCTCATTTCAAGCAAGTTCTCCAAAGACATTGTTTTGCCCTTTTAGCCACCATGCAGCAGGGCCACCATTTAAGAGCAGTCTCAACCTCATACTGAGGGCCCCATGATTTCAGTGGCCTGTGCTTCATGGCTCTTGTAGCAGCAGTGGTCCCTTTGCCATGACACTGTAAATGTTTGCTACCACTAAGGACATATGTTCCACAAGTAAGTTACTTTTCTCTAGCATTATTTATACAGAAAAAGCTGCAGCTTAGTACAGGAAAAGATCTTTAGAGGATCCTACATTTCAGGATTGCCACCAAAAGCTTAAAAGGAGCTTCTCATCCAATCACTTTTCTAAGCTGCTCATTTTCTTTCTAACTCTTCACTGCACAGACTCAGCCACAGGCTCTGCAGACCTTCTTGTGATGTAGGCACAAACTTGCTGCCAGCAGGGAGAGATGTGCTCCTTCCTAAATACCAAGGAGAAAGTGGCCATGCAGCCCTACAGCACAAGGCTGGGCAAAAAAAGGACCAGAAAAAACAGAACTTGTGTTTTTGTAAGGATCCAGCAGCTTCCTGAGGAAGAGCCATGTGCTTTTTAAAATTCCCAAATAAAGCCTACTGCAGCTCAGAATTCAGCAGACACTCAAAAATTGGATAATTCCTACAGTTAGGTTCTTTGCCAGCTTATCCTTTACTCCATCTTACTAATCCAGCTCTACGTCAGGCTGTGTGACACAAAACAGAACTCACCCAAGACCTACACTTAAATGGCTTCAAAAGGAAATGCTGCTCACAGAGGTGGATTTCCCAGCTCCCACGATTTCCAGTGTACAGGAGTGCAAATAGAACCATAATTTTGTACAGGGTCAGTCTGGTCCTTCACATGGGCACAATCAACTTTGCACCCCATTTTCCAAAGTCACACCCAGATATGCAAAATTTCTTTTCCAGAGGTATATTTTATCATCTGGAGTGCAGGAGCAGAACAGGTAAAGCCAGAAAAAAAAGCAGGTCTCATCTTCTGGCACTCACTAGGCAGGGATGCTCTGGCAACAAGCAGGTACCCAAGGTATCACTGGTACCTTGGCTGAGCCCTCACTTCTTATGACAACAGCAGATACAAGGATCCATTGTTGAGAGTCTGAAACACAGCCATGGCTACATACATTCACATACATTTCACTGCTCAGACAGAACCTTGGGAAAAGACAAGACTATTGCAAACACAACAAATATAATCTGGTTACAACCGACTGCAGAGCCTATGATACCGCTGGCTGTGGGGAAAAAAAGAGAGAGGTACTCTGAGAATTAATGTTCTTCCAGTCTATAGAGAAACAAATGAGTTCCTGGTGCTGAACAATTAGTACCCCTGTTAATTATGCGTGCGGGTTAGAAATAACACCAAGCATTTGGGACTGCTTCCATTTCGATTGTTTTCTTTCTGCACTGGATAACAAAAATATATTCAGACAGCTAAATAAATCCTTCATAACACTGATGGGACTTCTTGTTCACAGCAAGCAGTTATGCAAATTGCTAATTATGAGGCAGAGATAATCATAATCTAGCACATTTATGCAACCACATGTACAACAGGGATAGCTAAAGCAATAGTTGCCTTATTGTCCTCACTGCATTTTTAAAAGTCATGCCAATGGCTAGCTCACTGCTTGGCAGCACAGCCTGGCACAGTGGGTGCTACAGCCCAGGAGCAGCCATATGCCCCTGGGATGCCACAAAACAGAAGGTTTAATATACTGGAAAATAACACAGTCACAGGAATAAAAACTCCAGGTACCTCCTAGAAAAATAAATCAGACAGTGGGTCTCACAGCATCCCTACTGGTTTTGAATCATCTCTTGAGAACTTGCTGCACCCTAAGCTCAGGTGGGTACTCAGCCACTTTTCAGTGGTGCCAGGCTTCAAATCCTGGGCTCACAGGACACCACTGGGTCAAGTTCCCCCCACTCAAAACCTGTCTGAAATCCAGACCTGGTGTGCCTGGGACAGAAGCACAGGAGATGGCAGGGATCCTCAGTGCTAATTTTGCAGCATGAACTCTCAGGCTTGAAAGGAAAAAGGCTCAGAGCTACCCAAAAAAGTGATCCTCTCACCCCTAATGAAGTAGGCACATGAAATGAAAGCTTGAGTACCTATCCTGAACTGCATTTCATGAAAAGTATTGGCTTCAGGGATGTCCTTTTGCTTCACACTTGGGGAGACTGATTTAAAACACCTAACAGTCATAAAACAAAAACCAAAAACATGAGAAGGAAGGAAGACTGCACACAAACACAAACCTGCCCAGCCTAGAGCAGTTCCTGCTCATTTACTCTCATCCAGCACACACTACCCTTGCTATTTCTGTCCAGTTTCCCAGACCAGTTATTCCAGTTCAATAAAACCAGCAGTGCGTTATCATTTTCACTTAAGGCTCCAAATTCCAAAGTTTACACCACTTACTGCAAAAAAAATGGAGGTAAGAGCACAAAGTACTGCAATGCTGGGGAAAGTGCATGGTGACATCCACAAAAATCCCACAAGGGAACAGTCTGGAAGGTGGCCTGCTCCTGCCCTAATTAGCTATTGTTTTGGCAAACCCAAGGGAAATGCAGTGAAAACAAGCCTGTGACTCCACATACCCAAAACACAGAGAGAAGCTGTGGATGGGCTCTGAACTGGAAATGATGGATGTGGCTCACTTGCACTGTAATTAAAGCTCCTTCCACAAAATAAGAACAGCGATCTGCGTCCTGCCGCAGAAACCTGCTGCATCATGGAAATGGAAAAGACCAGACAGACCTGAGAGGAATTGCCAATGATTTTGTTATGCCTCAAAAAAAGAAAAGTTTGCTCAGACCTGGCTGTCTCCGGTGAGTGAGCAACAAGAGCAGGGATCAGGAAGGAGTCACAGCTGCAGAGTCCCCCCAGCTGGCACTGAGAACGCAGCCACCACACCTGGGTGCAGCAGCTCACTGCTGCTCACTCCTCTGCTGGCAAGGAGCTGGAGGTGAGCAGCTAAAAGAGTAAATTTAAGCAGGGCTGGACCCCACTCATCTCATGCCAGCCAACATGCCCCTTGCCTGGTGGTGCTCATGCATGTGCCAGACCCAGCACACTCACAGCAGGCTGTGCAGGAGAGCATCTCAAAATCAGCAACCAGAGGCAGTCCAGGATCAAGCCTCTGAAACCTGAAAAAACCCCCAAGAATCCTTCAGCTACACAAACACACATCCATGCTCGGTTATTTGTATTTGGCTTTAGCTTGTAGCATTTAGGTTCTTGTCTTCGTGCTGTTCTTATGAGCAGGAGGATTAGAAATTTATTTTGCTCCTTGAAGAAGAATAATGCAAGTAAAATCTTAGTTCCTAGAGAGGACCCATCAAAAAAATAATTTCAAGAGGTTGCATTTGGTAGGTTCCTAAATGTATTATGCTGTGTTTGACATTCACATGGCCCACCAAATTCAGGTTTACCCTGGCTGGTATTTTGCAGCATTAATACCTAATCACTGGGGACAGGATGGGACCTACCACAGACCGTTCCATTTCAATTGCTGACTATTTCCTCTTCAAAATGTAAAGTAAAAGCCAGGTTAGACAAAAGATGCTAATCTGCATGCATTGTGTGATAACAAAGAACTTACCTGCAAGTAGGAATTTCCACAAGAGTTAAGATGAAAACCAGAAGATACCAAATATCCAATCATTTCGAGTGTTTCCAATCATTGCAGGTGAAAGGCATTAGGAGGGAAACAAAAAGACACTGATTAGCATAACAATACAGTGTTTGCAACACATTTTTAACACTCTTAATTGCATTCATAATACCAGTGAGAACCAGGAGCTGTCATGCCAGTTTTCCTTTACAGGATTTGCTTATATTTCAGATTGGATTTTCACCATTTTTCACAACACTGGGCTCCAACGTACACCCCTCACTCAGGTAAAGCTCACACAACAACCACAGAATTGCAGACTAGACAAGGAAAGCTTTGCAAAGCTTGGCCTGAAGGTGCAGGTCCTCTAGCCAAGAAAATACAAAAAAACCCAAAAAGGTCCAGAAAGGAGACAGCTGTAATTTATACCTTATGGCAAGCAGAATTCAAAGTCTGTTCTGCTTTTCCCAAGATTTCTATCTGCAGCTGCATGGTGCATTTCAAATTCCTTCTTTTTCCTTGTGGAAATCAAAACAAAGCCATAAGAACTTCATTCCAGCACCAGTCTGTTGCCCATATAACTTTATGTGATCAAGCCTCACATAACTGTAATAAAAGAACTCTGTAAAACATAGTTTTATAATACTTGAGCATACATTTAAACAGCTGAGGAGTTCCTCCAACCTGATGGAGCACATTGCTTTCCATCTATTCCTGGAGACTGAAAATTTCAGGTGGCTTTCACTGCTCCTCTGTGGCTCACATTCCTGCCCAGCAGCTAGATGGAAACTCACAGGGCAGTTACAACTGACCTGGCTCTTGGACAAGAAGCAATTCTCATTTGAGCAGCAAGAGGAATCTACCTGTGCAGTGAGTGTATCCTTAGGAAAAGACACATTGGGGGTCGCTACACAGAAATTCTGCCTGGAATTTGTATTTCTTTTTCTTGTGTTTATTTGCTGGTTTGGGTTTTTTTTCCCTCCTTCTTTAAAAGTTAAGGAAAATATGTGAACTGGTATCTCAAAGATAAAATAAGAAACACAAGGTAAACAGATAGTTCCTTAAAGTGTTTCTATCTCTTTACATTTGATTACACACCAGACAACCTGAGCTCCTGCAATCATATGAAATCACAATCTGAACTACTGTTAAACACACAAATAGTTTTTACTCCCTGATTACTAGGAAAAACTTGAAAATGTGATCCCCACAGACTGTGGAATAAGCAAATTAAGAAAAACCAAGTTTGGCTGTGATCCTGCAAAGCACTTAACCCAAGCTTAGCTTCGCAAAATCAATGGGACTTTGTGAGCTTCTAGAGAACTTCAAGCTCATGAGAGATTTGTGGGATCAAATCAGGAAAAAAAATCTGAGGGTCTTAAGTCTTAACCTAATGGTATTTCAGTTTCTCTAATGCCTAAAGTTTTAACTTAAATGCTGAGGACTAAGCTTAATATGTTTGCATAAAATTATTTACTCAGCAGTCTTTAAAAAGGTGAAAGGTCTTGGAAGACCTTCAGTGGAGGATGTGACAGAGCACCTATCAACCACCACCCCAGTGCCTCTAGGTGGGATGGCAGCAGACCCAAAAATGTAGAAGACAAAATCCCACTTACATCTATCATAATTACAGCATTTTATCCAGTGCTTTCAACATAAATATTGCTTCCATGCCTGTGTCACTTCAAGTCTGCACAGTTTAAAATAGAAAAAACCCTTCAAAATTGTTATTGCACTTCACTCCAAGCTGTTACAACCTTGAAAAGTAAAATAACAGAAACTGTCTAAATTTTGAAGCATTTGGGAAGAAAAAAATTAAAATGTATAAGGAATTTGCTCAAATGTCTTCCAGGCACTGTGTGGCCCAATGAGTCTTCAATCAACATGTTTGCTCAAATCAGCTAACAAGAAAGTGACTATGAACAAGGGCTCAGAATGAGCTTAACACCGTTTTTTGTGTGGTTTTTTTTGTCTTTTAATTCAAATAATTCAGCCCTTGAAACAGACATCTTTCTGATGGGAATTCACTGGTTTAGCATCTCCCCAAGGGTCACTGCACGCAGTTACTAACAACGGGAAAATAAAAAAATCAATGCCAGACTCAACAGCAACTTCTTCTTTAACTACTGCTGGTTTTAATGAGTCTGAACTAGAAAGTCAGGGGGAGGTACCTATGACAGTGAACAGCCCTGATGGTCCCTGCAACCAAAGGGGGAAGGAGGAGGGAAAGGCAAAGTTCCTCTCCCACCCAAAGCCCCCATTGCAGCATCACGGCTCTTCGTCCAAAGAGCCCAATGAGAAATGTCAGCAGATCATATCAAAGCTGATACTGTACAAGAAAAACCATAAAAGAGTGACTGCATAGAATTCAAGGAGAGGAAATAAATCCTGAACAAAAAAGATATTGTACTGTAAAGCAAGCTGAAGTGCTTTCCAACCAGTATTGAAGTAGACTAAACCTCTGCTATCCTCTTGTTTTAAACCTGACTATTTGCAATCAAAAGAGGATAAAGACTACACTTGAAAGCCATTAGCAAACTACATTTTGAATTATTCCTTTATAGTAGTTGTTAAACCACAAACACACATTTTGCTAATGCTCATTTCTCATGTTTTTCCCCAAATGTTGTTTTTACTGCTGGATTGCAATGATAAACACCAGCAACTCCGATATTTCTTCCACTTTCTTTGAGAATGAAGGCACATTCCCCCAGCAATGTATTCACCAAGGTACCAATCACATTTTTTAAAGTAAGTGGATTTGATGATGAGAACTGCTGAACAAATCTTCAGCAAATGGTGTTTATTGCCTATGCGAACGTTAACCGTGCCACGCCAGCTGATATACTGGTCCTTAAAGCACTCAGCTCCCTGTATTTATAGCAACAGCTCTCCTGATCCAGAGCACGAATTAGCTGAGCAAAGCTTGGCCATTTCCATCCCTCACACACCCTCCAGTGCCACCATGATTTGCATTGCAGACTTCACGCTCATCCCTGCGCATCTTCCCTCTGAAATACATTTCTGCCTGAAGCTCCACAAAGATTAAAGAGTCTTACATCCTGCAGTTGGTTTTCCTAAAGTGCTTCCTGCCTACCTTAGCAAGGGACATTTCTAAGCAAGAGGGTTGAAATAATTTCTTTCTGATGACAGGTTATGTGATGAGTCATTTGTCCAAGTGTGGGGATATCCACGTCCACATGTGCATTTTTGCCCCAAAAGCAGAAATCACCTTGCAATTCCTGCAGGCCACCTGACTTGACTGTGAAGCTGGCTCTGCTACAAGGAAAGGATTGAAAAGGTGGCCAGAGACCCCTTCCAACTTCCCACCTCGTCTGATTCCAAGCAGACAGCAATGCATCCACAGGCAGCCCCTGCCAGCATGCAGAACCCACAGCCCAGAAATGCAGATGTGCAATTCTGTGCCCAAGCACTGTGAACAGCACCAGCCAAAGGCAGCTGCAGGGTGCTTCAATACTGCAAGCAGTGCAATATTCCCAGTTTACAGGCAGGTTCCTCTGACACAGACCAGTTATTCTGCCATCTCTGCAGCCTCTGTAGAATGGCACATCTCCCTAGAATGAACCACAGGCTGGAACAGCTCTGGATGCACATGCGGTCACTCAGTTTGGACAGGACAGAATCTGCACTCACATTCCTCTGTAAAATCAGTCTCTCTAGAAACATAAACTTTGTATGCCACAAGGCCAGGAAAAAATGTTACAATAAAATTGGAATATTAAGAATGATTAAAAGTAAGTCCCTAAATACCTAAAAATCAGCCTAAGCTAAATTTTAATAGCCTGAATACTTCCCAATTTGTCTGTTTTTCTCAGTCAAGAGTTTGCATTTGCAGAGATCTTGAGAAATTGGAGAAACTGTGCACACAGTGAAACAGAGCAAGTCAAGGACAAAGCTACAAACCTTAGCGTCCATTTGGAGTTTGCAAGATTCTTAAGAGATATTTTTTTCCAGTCAGGCTGATTAATGCTGTTTTAATGTGCAATATTTTGTGTTTAATAACCCTGGCCTTGCTTCTGAAAGGAGGAAAAGGTTTTACAGTTCAGCATTTTACAGTCAGTTTTGCAAAGGGCTACCACTAGATTGCATCCATAATTTTTTATGTTGCCACCTCCGACAGCAGATGGCAAACTGCCAAGGTACAGTCCAGCTCCCTGCCTGGAATGGCAATGTTTTGGGGCAGAGGGGGACAAAATGTGGCTGCAAAAAGAAGAAATGCAAAACCAAAAGCAAAGCAATGTAACTTGGCCAAGGCTGCTAAAATTAATTATGCAAGTATATATTTATTTTAGAAGTCTCCATCCCCTGGGAACTCCTCAAAAGACAAAAGAATGGAAAACCATTTTGCTCCTCCCTCAGTCAACGCCCATCCCAGCCTGAGATTATATGCACTAATAAAAGCAGGATGGGAAGAACATCTGGCAAAAAGCACTCAGGGTCAGTGTTGTGCATCACTGCACGGAAGGAGCTGAAGGTGAAGAGGGGAGAGCTGCCCCAGGAGAGCCACTGCCCACCTGCCACTGGTGCTCATGAGAGAGATGCCACTGAGGACAAAAACCCCATGCCAGGGGACAGGCTATTCCTGCTATACATTTCCAAACCATCTCTTGCAGAAGGTTACACCCAGACCCAAAGCCAGACCCAAAACACAACCAAGAAACCTGTGCTGAAGATGATTTGCTTTACTTATAACTTTCCATCCCCACAGAGCAGAAAGCCAGAGTTTTACTACGATAAACTACGACCACAGGAAGGGCTTCACTTTTAATTACACCATTTTAACTTTATATATTGTTTTCTGGCCCTTAGATGTAATTAAATATAGATGTTCTCAGAGCTTAATGTCAGTTTAAATTCCAGGCCGGAGCAAGTAATTTGTTTTCGTGTTCAATGAACAAACCATTTCTCCCATGTTTCAAAGACCTGTGCTCATGTATCATGTATAAAGGTTGCCTTTCTCCAAGCTGAAAGGTCAAACAGACCTGAAATTACACTTGGCCCTCTAAGGAGGAAGCAAGGTCCCTAAAAATCAGAAATCAAGATTTTGATCTTCCTGCCTTGAAAACCTAATAGTTCCAAATCTTCTAGTCTAGTTGGTGCCTGACTTAGTAGTGTGATCTCAAATGCTTCCACACTGGCTTGTGTCAACCAGAGCTGCACACAGCTAAGGGTGCACAGCTACTGGGGTGATTGTGTAAGGGTTTGGGATTATTCTTTCTGGGGTCATCTATCTTGATGTTGATGGTGAGCCACAGTCCAAAACAGACAATCAGATTAGATGTAAAAATGCCCATAAAATAAACACTGGCATCTCCCAGCCTTTGCACCACCAATGTTTGCTCAATTGCAGCGGATTGAAACTGGTAGCTGGAGACTTGTGAGAAATGAGCTGATGAGGACAACTCACAGCAGCAGCCCTGGGGTCCCCTCACCTCAGAGTTCCCAGCTGAGCTCTGTGTGGGACAGATGGCAGCAGGATGGCACACAAACACTGACATCCCACATGTGCAGTCACTCCCCAGCTAAGCCAGGACTACAGCCCTCTATAACTAGGCTTAGCTTGATCAAAACCCTCCTTTTTTGAAAATTTTCTTCTCTGAATGCCTTGCCCACTATTTGTTTATTTATAAAATTTATTTAAGGTTGCTCCTCATAGACGTGTCCGAGTTGCAATGACTCCTGCACACAAGCAGCCACCACCAAAGAGATGTGCACGTCAAGACAGTTTGCCTCACAATTTCAGAGGAAACTTTCCTGCTCTGCAGGGAGCTTCCCTTTTCCAGCATGGGGTCACCATGTACAGAGGCAGCCCCACACGGAGCCGGCTGTGTTCTTCCTGTTCCCATGCCAAAAAGCCTAAGAAAGCTTCTCCCATGAGCCACAATGAGTTACTAATCCCAGGTTTCTCTTATCCACTGTGAATGCATCCTTTTCTAAAAAGCATTGTTCGATCCCCTAAAAAACCACTGGAAAGACACCAAAATCATTGTGTTGCAGTAATTGCTAGCGATTTTGCTCAGCTTACAAGTACAGGGCCTTTATTTCAATACCACTTCAAAAGTCAGCTGGCACAGAAGATTGGCCCATTTCTTGATTTACTTTGCATCACTCTTGGTAAAAAAATGTTTTACAAGTCAAGTTCTCCATTGAGACTGAGTGGTAACTTGTTTGTTCTCAGATGCTTCCTCCACTGGGATCACACTGCTGTCACTAGAATTGGCAGTGAGGGCACTGGGGTGAAATCACACCTTCACAATTCTGAGACTTCCACAGGACTATTATTTAAAGTTGCAAAACTTTATTCACCTAGGGAGGTAGAGGCGCTGTGCAAGCAGACAGATTCATTCCAGTCCCTGGGATCAGCCTCCCCTCTGACACCAGCTGCACAAACCATGTCTGAAAACAATTCAGAATGTCAGAGGTCCCCTTGCACTTGACCCATGCAAGGCTGTGATGCTCCTGTTGATACCAGCAGCTTCCCACCCACAGCAGCACCTTGGAGAGGGAGCCCTTTACAAAACACACAATTCATGACTCCTCCTGGTGCCCACTGCTCATCCTTCCTTGCCATTCTTATATTTCCACCTCTGAAAGCATCTGCAGCACCAGGGGCTCTGCAAACACCACCCGTCCCAGAGCCCACCACATAAAACTGAATTTTAGCTATTTCAAAGCACAAAGAGGAGATCCAGCAGGAAAATCAGGAGCATCCTGGCAACTCTGAGGCTGCATCAGTATTTCTTATCTCCTCTGTTTTGCTACACTTTTTGTACTGAGAGTTAAAGCATGGACATGCAAGGCATCAGGCCCAGGTTATTCAGCTTCTGGCCTCTGGCTCTTGCTATGGATCCTGCACAAGCTTAAAGAGCATTTTAATAGAAGTGATTTTCTCTGCAGGAAGGTATTTAACCACAGTCCCTTGGCCACCTTTGTGGCAATTTGAAAAGCTCAAGGAGGTCTGCATCCCACTCCAGCACTCACTTTTGGGTATCTTTTATAAGGAGGTGGTCCCCATGGCACCCTGATGTGGATGGTGGAACACAGTGGGACAAAGTGCCTCCAGACTGTCCAGGGAGCCCAGGGTGCCACCAGCTCCCACATCATCTACCTTGCATCATCCTTGTCAGGGACACAGACCATGGGGGAAACACTCATGCTGGGGGACAAGGGGGACTTTCACCCTGTGCAAAAACAAACAGGGATTTGGTCAAGTGATTTTCTTCTTCTCACTGAGGGTTTTCTGAGCTAAAATTAATTAATTAAAAAAAAAAAGTCAAATCATCTGATAGGTTGCCTCAACCTATTTACTTTAATTTTTTTTAAAAAGTATTTCCCGATCAGCAGCACAATAAATTATTTGCCATGACATTAAATATGCATTATTTACTTAATACATGGTAATTTATGTTGACAATGGCAATAATTCTCTGTGCTGAAGGTGCTGAATGCTGACTAGTTACCAAGGGAGATGCCACTACCTAGGCTGAACAAAATACTTCACAGTCATTTCAGGCATTGGTAATTTGATACCAGCTTTGAGGAGACAGAAAACAGCAAAAATGTCTAAAACAACCTTCTAAAATTTCCCTCCACTGAGGTATTTCAGCACCTACTTCACCACAGGAGCAACAGGATTTAGCACTACTTGATCATCTGGGGTTAAAAGGGAGAGGATGGAGGAAGGTTAAGTGACAGTGGTACAGGAAACTCCGTATTTTGCTATCAATAGTTAATCTACTGTGTCACATTTCTTAGAGAACTAAATGAAATGCAGCAAGCGCTGTGTAAAATTTGAGCTAGGGAGCAGAATGATTTTGTAGAGCAAATAACTGTCTCATACTGGCTGTTTTATGCCCTATTGAACAACCAGCAGTTTATGAAAACAAAGTTTCATAAATACCGGTGGAGGTTTCCTACTCAGGAAGCGTCTGTGGATTTAGAGGGGTTCAAATCAGAGTTGGAAGAGCAACCTGAGGGCTGAGGAAGGAGTCCCTGGCCAGTGCAATGGATTTGGTGAAGAGAGAGCAGCAAGAAGCACAGGGCAGGGAGGCTCCTTCTGCAGCAGCATCCCTGCTTTGCTCCAGGCTGTCACAGCTGGACAGCTCAGCAGCTGGAGTGGCCCAGGGAGCAAAAGGAAACCCAGTGGTCAGGGTTTTGAGCATCAGATAGATTAAATATCAGGAAGAAATTAGAAATTCTTCCTTCTGAGGGTGAGGCACTGGCACAGGGTGCCCAGAGAAGCTGTGGCTGCCCCATCCCTGGAAGTGCTCCAGGCCAGGTTGGACAGGACTCTGAGCAACCTGGGATAGTGGAAGGTGGCCCTGCCCATGGCAGGGGGGTTGAAATGATTTTTAAGGTCCTTTCCAACCCGAACCATTCCATGATTCTGTTTTAAACCTTGCTGCTGCTGGCTGGGGTCCCTGCACCTCCGACTAAAAAGGGACAGAGCACAGCACTCAGCACAGGGATGCAATTGCAATGGGGGAAAAAAGGGCTGCTTTGAGGGCTCCCCATGTCAATTCCTGGGAACAGGATGGAGGAAAACTTCTGGGAATACCCCTGAGAACTGTGAAAAGTAGTATCTTAATTTTTTTTTTTTTTTCCAAGAGACTGCAGGGAAAACAAAACCCACCCATGCAAATCACATACAGGCTCACTGAGGCTTCTTGCCACATGCCAGGGCTCATCCTGGAGGAGAAAACACACTGAAACTCGTAGAGCATTAAAATCTGAATGGAAAAAGCCTGGTCATTAAATCACCTGGTGTTGTGGTACACATGGCTGTTTGCATTATTGAGTCATTTTCACATACAAGCCCCAAGCCTTTACCCAGAGCTCTGAATCCTCTGTATCATCCATGGCACATGATCTTGGGCCTCAGCATTTGCTGAGAGAACTTGGCAGACACAAAAATGTATTACCTTCATCTCAACTAAAAACCTGTTGCCTCCATGACTCAGCCTCACCTACAGCATAGGAGTAAGTCTGACTTTACTTATAAACCCAGGATTTTTGCCAGATGCTATTGCAATTAGAAATACTATTTTTAATACCTCAAGTGCAGCTAATTTTTTTTTAAGGTTAAATCATGGTGAACCTAAATTAACTTCTACTAAATGAGTCAGGAACAAACACGTAACACTGCAATCAAATATTTTCCTCTATTGCCCTCTTGCCGTCCTCACCTCCAAAAACAACCAACAGCATCAGCACAACATGCAGACACACGCCAGCTTAGTTTATGGGATGCTCCAAGACACACAAAACAACTTTCTGTGTGGATTTCCCAAGGACAAGCAAAATTTAAGAAAAACAAAGAAACCATTATCATGAACCACGTTGGTAAAGCTTCAAAAACCCAGATTGAAGAATTATTGACTGCCTCTGAAAGCCCTTTCACTGTGAGAAAAACACAGCCTGAGCGTCACTGGGTCTGAGGAGAAGTGCTAACTCCCCAAGTATCAAGGCCCTGAAAGCAAAGCAATAAAATGTATGTTTTATGAAGTTTCCCTGCAAGAAGGCTCCATCAGTTACAGCCCCCACGGGAAGCGGCAGGCGGCCAGCACCAAGGGCTGTGTTTTTGCCATAATGTGCTAATGCTGGCTGTATTTTACACCTCTCTGGACACCACCACAGCACCCCAGCTCTGTGCTCTGCAGGACATAAGGCTGAGATTAAGCATACCATCGTTTTCAAGCCTCCCTTCATCTCTCTATTCAAGTTACACCACAAAACCCACCCTGCACCCCTCTCCCCTGCTGCAGCCCTGCTGGGCTCTGCCTTGCCTGCTGGATGCAGTCAGCAGCATGGCTGGTGGGAGAGAGGGCGAGTCAAGGAGAAGGTTGCTGTCGACAGCTAACTCTCCTGGCCTGACCCTCTGATAGCTTTTTTAATGTTTAAATGATGTGATAAAAATCAGCAATGAATTATGCAGCATCACTTGATAAGTCCAACCCCAACAGTTCTTGAAGAATCCCATTTTAAAGTTAAATTGGAGTTTGATCCTTTATCTCAAAGCTTTAATAAACCAAGCAAGCCATGTGCTGTAGTCTTTACTGAATGTTCTTCAGCAGGCTGGGGTGCTCTCTCCCTCCTCATCCACAAATGCACAGGAAGCTCAGGAGCTCTCCCTGACCTGCACAAGAGCAGCTCCTGCAAAACAAAGATCTTGTCCTCCTCCCCTCTGCTGCAAGCAGTTTAATTTGCCAGCCAAGTTCTTCCAGCCTGGTATCCACCAGCTCTCCCTAGGAAACACCCATTACAAGCCATCACTTTGGGAAGTGCAACCATTTTTCCCTGGCCTTTGCTTGGTTTCACCCATTCTTTGAAGACATCTTTGCAGTGTCTGTAAGCCAGCAAGTCTTGCACCTGATCTTTATCTCAGTTTCACAGAATTTAACCTAGAGAGCATCCCTGCTCCTACCCAACACTGCTCTCCCAGTCTGGGAGGGTGATGATTCCTGACTGATTCCAGGACAACTGGTCATTTTCTCCTTTGTGGAATCATCAGCAAGAAAAATGGCTGTAGCCATTAATGGGACAGGTATATTGATGGATGAACTATCACAGCACTGCTTGCTGTAACATTTCATACTGCAGCCAGTTCCTCTCTTGCCAAATGATGGAAGACCAAATCTGCAAAAGTAAGGGTTTCTACTTGTCCATCTGTTTCCCCCACTCTGGGCAGCAATTTTAAAGATTCCATCCATGAGTTCTTTAGTGGAAAGGCTGAACAGGTGCCCTGCTGGAATGTTAACCACAGTTCAGGTTTCCAGACTTCTGGGGCTTCCCTTTGAGCACTTTTTGGAGAGGGGGTGGAGAGGTGTAAGACCCCCAGGATCCCAGCATTCAGCACTGGAGATACAAGCTCAAGTTTCATCTTGTGAAAGCAGAGCAGAGCACTACTGCAGGATCATTTTCCATTAAAGAGGCTGGAAAAAAGGACATTGAGAGTACAAATCCAAATGTCCAGAATAGGAACACCTGCCTTGGCCTCACTGCAGAGCTACAGCATTAATGGAGCCACCACTGAGTGAAAACAACAACATACACCTCTAACAGAAGCCTTTATAAAGCGCTAAAAGGCTGTGTTAGCCTGTGCCACTCCAGGCCCTGACTTCCTGTGCCTCGTCCATGACGTTACCAAAATGGACAATGTAATTAATTAAATTAAAATGCATTAAGCAATCCAGCAGGAAGGCAGAGCTGCCTATTTCAGTTCTCCTGAAGTAGCAATTATTACAGCAGGGGGAAAGAAAACAGCCATCATCACAGCCCTGGTGCCATTAAAAATAAAATCCAGGGGGAAAATAAGCATAAGGAATAGCAAAGCACAATATGCAATTATGGCCCAGTAAAAACTGGGAACAAGAACAGTCACTGCAGAGAAAACCAGGCAGAAACAGGAGTGAAACAGGCCAGCTGCTTGCTCCCTGCATGACTCCAGGGCAGTCCTGAATGAGCAGTGGCCAGTGGCTCATTACACCCACCCACAGACTGTGCTGGACAGCCCAGTCATGAACCCCCAGAAAGGAGGCAAGGCTCTCCATAATTTGAAGCCAAATTACCTTGGTGAAGCAGCCAGGAACAGAACCTGTGCTGGGGAAGGGATCAGTTTCCTCGTTAAGAAAATTCATCTCTACACCAGCAGCATTTTTACAGAGGAGGATACCCCAAGAAATGCCAGAGGATGAGAGTGCCTGCATCCCAGCTGGAACACCCAAGCACCACCACCAAGCCTGCCTGGCTTGGTGACAGACGTGAAAATAAAACACATCCTTGTCAACTGATGCTGCACGTAGAAGGAAATTCACTGTCCTTGCAGGAAACAGCCTTCAAGTTGCAGCCAAGGCTTTGAACAAGCCATTTGTTCCTGTATCTATGGCAGCAGCCTTTGGTGCCTCCACAGGCACTGGGACAGACCAGTGGCTCTGCCTGCTTGGCCACACAGAGCCAGCCTGGAGCCAGCTGAAACCCAGCAGAAGTCTGGAGGATTGTCTGCCAAGGAGGAAGTCTCTTCCTGAGTAATTCTTTTGGGTGCAATTCTTTTGAGCTCTCAGCAAATAAATGGAACAAAATAAACACTAAGATATGCCCCTGGATGTGTGGTTGGAAGCTGGCCCCTGGCTTTGTCCATAGCATGGTGGTCCCTTCCTTGCCCAAACCTGCCTGCACCAAAGCACGGGACCAAGTGATGCCCCCTCAATTCTGATGCATTGTTTGAGCCAATTGTCAGAGAGAGGCTGCAGCATCCATTCATTTGGTTAATTTTTAATTAACCAAATTATTCTGCAATGATGCTGAGATACAGCATCATCCTGAACCCTGATGCAAAAGGAAGAAGCACTGGGGGTCAGCAAAAGAGATTTCCCATGGAGAGCATCCTCCAGTGGGTCTCTCTGCAGCAACACCAAGCTACACTCTCATGCCAAACCTCCTCAGTTTCAGCAGGGCCACCGTAAGGCAGAAGGCTGCATGGATTTTATTAAATCCAGACCTTCCCTGCCATGTCCAGAGATCCTGACACACAGCATCTGCTATTAGAACATTTATCTTCTGGCACGAGGTGTGTCATACATACACCCCCAAGAGCCACAGGCAAGGGATGCAGGCATGAGGTTGGAATAGCTTGCTGATATTTTACTTTAACAAATAAAACCAGAGAAACGATTGCAGGCATGGGATGCCCAGCAGATAGCTGAAAGAACTGATTTGGATCGACAGCTAGAGGCTCCTGCAGCTGCAGGAGAGAGGTTAAGACAGAAAAATGTTCCCATAAAATACCAGTTTATCACAGGCACCTCCACCAGTCCTCCTCCATCTTTCCACAAGAATAACAATAAATGGTTTCTCCATTACTTTGCTATTTCATGCTGCACAGTGCAAGCACCACCACCAAGATCAGAAAGTTCCCACAAGAGATGGCAAGCCTGATTCCTCTGCTTTGTCCTGCAGACTTCTGAGAGAACCTGCAGAGCCATTATCAGGCCTGGCTCCCATCAACAAGCCTTTCATCTGCTAAAGCCTCATATTGACACTTGCTTATTTATAGCAACTGCACTGCACCATTCATTGAAACACATCAGCATTTGTGAATAAAAGATAAAGTGGACTTTGAAGCACTGGCCTCAAAACACACCAGGCAGAAACAGGAGACAAAGCTCTTTAAACGTGGAGATGCAATTGGTTATTGTCCCTCAGCTCCCTGCACCTGACCTGTACCTGCAGAGGATGCACATCCATTCCCCAAACCTCCTTCTTCCCAGCCAATCTGAACAGCACCAAAAGGTTGCAAGGTCACCAGTATTTCTTGGCTTTACCCAACTCACCTTTAAATAACGTGCTCTTAATGACTTCCTTTGATTTAGTACACTCTAGGTACAAAATGCCTGCTACAGAGCTTTGCCATCAATGTTGACTGTTTGCTGTCAACATTTCCATCATCATAATTCTATTTAATCATCACCTCTCATTGAGACTTACCAGCAGAAAAACAAACAGAACTGTTCACAACTTGACTGCAAAGAACAAGCCAGCTGAAGGGAGAGAAGGGCTCTAATCCCCTCCAGCTGCAGCAAACATAGCTAAGACACAAAGGTAATAATAAAATATTGAAAAAATACAGGGATAACATGAAATATTTAGTGACCATGGCATGAAGTGTGTGTGCTTTTCACTTAATATCATGTGCTAGCGAAGCCAATTTTTAATTAACCAAAACCAGCGATAAAACTCCAAGCCTGGATCTCTGAGTGGCAGAAGGGCAAGATCAATGCCAAAGAAACTTGGATGCAGACAGGAGCATCCAAGAGCGTGGCATTTCCAAACCCTGTGCAAACATGAGAGCCCCCCCAGGACTCAAACAGCCTAACTCAGGGCCCATCTCATGCTGGCCTGAGGCAGATGAAGAGGGTTAATTTGGATTTAAGTGAGTAAAGGAGATGAAAATCAATCCTCTAGGATTCAGCACTGATATTCATGTGGTTTCATGACACAACTCACAATATTGTATATTCTTATAGTTTCAGCTTTTGGCATCTGGCTTTCCAGCTATAAAACATTTGGGTCTTTGTCACTCTGGAAATGAAAAATGGAAAAAACAACCAAAAATTCAATGTGATTCAAGTGCATTCAAAGAACTCAGGATACAAAAGAAGTTGCTGCTCCCTCATTCCTATGATTTTAGTATTACAGTCAAACATATTTCACAGGGAGAAGCTGCTGCGTGTGAGCTCAGGTCATGGATGCTGCTATGTGAAGCATCATACACACATTATTAGTCATGCAAATCATGATCCAATTTGAGCTTAAATCCTCACAGAACTCAAATCTCTTTGAGAATAGTCCAAGAGCTCAAATAAGAGACTGAATTTCAACTTGGCTGAGCCCATTAACAGCTGATCAGCAGGCACCTTCAACATGTTCCTGCAATCCCAACTCTGGGTAGATTTTAACTCACAGGAGTCCAGTGGGAGCAGCTCCCACAGCTCCCCAAGTGCAATCAACACTCCAGCATCCAGATGTGCATGAGTGGTATTTATGACCTGGTATTAATATTAGTGATACTTTTCTGGATAACTTCTGAATCACAACAAAGGGAAGCGCATTCCGCAGCAAAGGAAGTTGAGCACTGATTTTTTTAAAATTTTGTCTTGTTACTTTGCTTCTGAAAAAAAGTAAGAAGTACAAGCAGGCAAAAAAGCACAGGCACCATGTGTGAACCATGGGAGCTATTTTTCTCTAGGCACAAAGACCACAGCCTTACACACTGTCTGGCTGCATCACCAAACCTGGGTGAGTGCCACTGATGGGATATAGGAGGAATAGTTGATTAGGATAAATCTTCACACATGAATCTGCATAATGGCAATGTTTATAACCATGGCTTTTCATCAGTCTGGTTTACTCCACACCACGAGCTCGGTGTTGTCAGCTGCCTGCCTTAATTATGTCAAGAGCCTGTGTGGGCCTGAGAATAATTTTTTTCTCCTCTCTCTCCTAACCCCTTTAAGACCATCATATTCTTTTCCGTCACTGGCACCTGGATGCTCTTCTTGGTAGCAGGATGCTCAATTCCTTTTCAAAAAACAGCAAAATCCTGCATTTAGCTGGCCAGTAAAAAGGAGGAAAGCTTGCTTTTTTTTTCCTGCAGCACCACAATATGTGATAAAATGTTATGCTTTTAAAAGCAGAAAGATTTCATTGGAAGCAGCATGTTACCTAGAGCATTGTTTTCAGCAAAGAGACCGCAGGAAAACACTCCTTCACATGGGAAGAGCTCTCTACAGGAATAGGGAAGGTTTGAGATAACCTGCTTTTCTCTTCACCGAGATGAGCAGCACTCTGGCAGCCAGAATGAGAGGCAGCAACATGATGCAGCAGTTCTGATGGTCTTACCAGACACAGAAAAATACACATCTCCCCATTAAAAATCTTCTGAACCCTCTCTCCCACAAGTGAATTGACAGCATGCAGGAAAAAACCTTAGTTTGCTCAACACTAAGTGCACAATTTTGTGCTAATGCACAATTCTGGGTCTGCAGGAGTACCACACTCCTGTGGCCAAGAGCAGCAGGGAACCACTGCTGAAATCAATATTGCTTATCAATGAAGGGGAAAATACATCCAAGTCTTTGAAGACTTCTAAGCTCATTGTAATGAAGCTTCCTGCTCTAATCTAGCCTGTGCACACAACAAAACCAGCCAGAGTTCTGTTTGCAATTCCTGCATTTTAAATAATTCACAAAGAAATCAAGACAGCTTATCACAGCGCACAGGGAATCACGGTGGATGCAGTCTTGCTGCAGTGCTCTTCTCTCTGATGCCTGTTGCTCCTGGTTCTGCAGGACAGCCCTACCCTTTGGTGCCATAAATGTTTTAGGAACAGCCCAGGGCAAAGGACCACCTAGACTCTCTGCTCCAGATGTCCTCTGGAGACTTCTCCCACCACTGAGGGAAACACTGAGATTTTATGCAGCAGACTCCTCTAGCAAATGAGCAGTGCTGGGAAAAAAGGTGAAACCTTCAATAGACAAAAGAGAGGCAAAGGCAGACCTTGCCAAGCCAGGGCTCTGCATCCCTGGGGGAGCATAAAGCCTGTTCAGAGCACAAAGCATGAAGTTCAGAGCAGTGGGATCTGCTACAGGACCTCAGTGCTGAGCAGGATGCAGCCACCCCTGACACTGCTCCCTGCCTGGGGCTGGCCTCCATCGCTGCCCCAGCACAGTCCTGATCTCTGCCAGCAGCCCAGGCAGACAGGGTGGCCAAGGAGAAGCCTTGGAATAACAGAAAGCACAGAACATTGGTGCATGGGGACACGTGTGGGGACACGTGCAGGATGGGAGGGAAGGCCAGGGAAGCCCCCCAGGGAGACCCAGCCTGACACCACAGTGAGAATGCATCTCCAGTGCAACGTTTTCCCCTGCTCTCTTACGCTTCAGCATTTCCACTCAACCATGTCCAGCCAAGCTGTTGTTACTGGCCACAGCACTGCTGCCCCAGGGCTGAATTAGTGCTTCTTCTGCAGCCAGCTCTGCTCTTGCCTGAAGGGCTGCCAGGGAGGGAGTGCAGCAAGGCTCCTTCCAGCAGCCACCCTCGCGCCATGGACGTGCAATTCTTGTATAACTCACTTTGAAGCTCCCTGCCTCCGGGCACGAAGCGGCAACTAACATACACTTGGTCTTGCTCTGTAAACTCCCAGTCAACAGACAGCATTTCTCAGCACTGGTGTCTTCCCTGATGAGTCTGTCAACAGCTCTGCCCCTCTCAAAGAACAGGTTTTTTGGAGGAGAGGAGGCAGCAACCCTGTACCTGGGTTGGATACCAGTGGTCCAGCATCCCTGCCTATTGAGGCAGGGGCAGCTGGGAGTGTCAGGGTGCTTGGCACACACCTACTTGCAGCTTCATCTCTTGCACCTCTATGTTTTGCTTTCCCATGACAAGCACTTACTGCCAGCAGCTATTTTTCTTCTTCCAGTTTTGGTTTTAAAACCAGGAAAAAGTCGGCTTGCTTTCCTGATAAAAATCAGGAAGCCTTAGAAGCAACTTTATCTAAAGAAACTGTTTTTAAATGATGAAGAACTGTGGGAAACTGTTCTCACCACAGTTCACCTGGCTTGGAACCAATTCTCTGATTCTTTTTCCTCCAGAAACCTCCCCAAGTGAGTATATTCATCAGCCAAGTGGCACAAGCCCCATCAAAGATATCTCTGCAGGGACTTGCCTACCCAGATCCTCTTCCCTGGGCCCCCCAGGGCTGCATGTCCTGAGCCCACCTGAAGTCAGCACTGGGCTACAGCCCAGAACCCCTGAGGTACCAGGAACAACTCATTTCTCCCCAAATTGCTTGTGTAGCTGCCTCCAGCTTACAGAGGGCAACATGTTCCTAATGTTCTTCTTGCATTTCTGGAACCTGGAGGATGAAGAGCAGAAGATGCCATGAGGGGACTCCTGGAGCAGACCTGAGCAGGGGAGTGGGACAGGCCAGTATTACCTGCAGGAAGCAGAGCCTCTCCCTGCCATGCCTTGGATAGAGGGACAAGCAAACACCCAGAGAAAGCTGCTGGTACTCTACAGCCTATTTCCTTAAAACTAGTGCATTTCCCCCTCTCCTGACTGAGAGCCACGGTACTTTAGCCCCAGCTTTTTAATCTGATCTCACATTTAAGTGTTCTGCTAATTAAGATTCCATTGCAAAGCTGCTGTTGGATGCCTCCCTCTCCCCTCGCCAGAGCAGGGCAGAACTGTGGAGCAATCTACTCTGGAGCAGCCTGACAGTCCTGATAGCTTTGGGAATAAGATGGCACTGGTCCCAGAGAGCACCAAACCCCCACATCTTGGGGATTATGTTACACTTCAACCTGTCATCCATCAAAACCCAGAAACCAATCTCACCCAGTGGAAGAAAAATCAATAGCTTTCTCTTTCAGCACCAAGGGATGTATTTTGTCTCCTATCCCAGGGTCTTAATCAAGGGACATGATCCCAGATAATTTATCAGTGATGGGTTTGTAGCAGCTAAGGACATCTGGCACATCACAGTGGGTTTTAACCATGGGCCACTTCTCTGGTTCGAAACTCATTCCTGTTAAGAGAGTTTCACCCAAAGCATTAGACAGAGCACTGCAGGTCAAGCCATGCAGGTCCCTGCTAGAGGGAGAACACCACATACACTTCAGGAGCTGAGCTGGAGACAGCACCAATGACAATCTGGATTTCTGAATGGCAGCCCAGCAGCACCCCTGTGCCAGCAGCTCACCTTGCCCTGCACTATCTCTGAGATGAGATGCAGCAGCACTGCAGTACCTGGGAGCACCAGGAGGCTGGGAATGCTGAGTATGACTTGGCAGAAAGTACTCATAACTCTATCACAGAACACCCAAATGGGGCTAACTGCTACATTAGCCATCTGAACAAACAATCACCACATTAAACAATTATAGTTAATGCTGTGCTGATGAGCAGTGCCACACTGCCCTCACCTCCAGTGCCCTGCATGACCACCCCAGCATCAGATCAGCTACAGGGTCTGAACTGCTCCCAATAACTCTGGACATTCCTGCCCACCAAACCCATGGTGGGGTCATTTCCCCTGGCAGCCCAGGAGCAGAGCAGCAGCACACAGCATCAGTGACCTGCTTTCCTTCTTTTGGCATGTCCTTTGCAGAACACAGCTGCAAAGTGGGCAGAGATGTGTTGCTGAGTAGTGGTTTATTTTCAAAACCTTTTGCATTTTGCTTCCTTCTTCTGGAGCAGAAGGGGAATACTCTTTGGAACAGAAGGGTGTTTTAGCACTTTGCTAGCATCTAAGCTCCTGGAGGAAGTGCAGTGACACGGGACAGACAAGGGCATGACTGCTTTTGGTCCTGACACTGCTCACAGAGCTGGATCCTGTTCCCACACCAGTGGTGCCCAAGGCAGTCCCATAACTCTGCTGGGATCAGCCAGCATGACTGAGCCTCCCATTGACCGGGAGACACCAGGGAGAGCTGGACTGTTTTTAGAGCCTCTGGCTGGGCAATGAATTTAATTTCATTTATTTACAGAAACTGCATTTTTGCAGCAAGCCCGGGTTAAAAGCATAAATAAAACATTTTATGTCACACTGGATTTTCACAGAAGGAATCAATAGGGTTTTGATTTAGTAATAATGAGAAGAGAGCCCTGTTTACTACCTGTCAGAAGGGCAACAAAAAGCTCCAAAGAGTCTCCCTCCCTCCTGGCACTTTCAAGCTGCCACTTTGCACTGGCAGTGCAGGGAGCAGCCTGCGGTATCCCACATGGCTGGGAGAACATTCCAAACCAGGCAAAAGCAGACACAGCTCACTCTTACATTTTTCCCCTTTTAACTTTTCCCCATGGCCTCACTGGTTTGAGGTCTCTGGCCCTTTTCCATCAGGGTTTCCAAGTGCTCATATTGAGGGGGTTTGCATTAAAAGTAGCACCTACACCTGAAATATCTTTGCTCCACACACAGGACCTGCAGCCAGGGATGGTAAGGAACAACTTAGTCACTCCTCTGCAGCAAGGGGCCCAAATCCTACAGATTGGGTGTGTTGCACTCTCCCTGCAGATCATCACCACCCTCCATAGCATCTCCAAAGCCCCACATCAAGGGCTGAAGATGATGCTGCCAACTAAAAAGGGGCCTGGAGCACAGCAGAGCAAGAGCACAGAGTTGCTAACCTCTGGGGCTTTTTCCCCCCAAAATCCATCCTGAATTGACCAATGCCAAATCCAATGAAGAAACAAGGCAGCAGCTCTCCAGGAATGCATTACGGGGATGACAAGGTGCCACTGAGCCCTTTCCCACTGAAGCCCCATCCACCCTTGTGCTGCTACTGCTGGATGGAAGCAGGAATGTGGGAGAAGCCAAACCATTCCTGGCTGGAGGCTGTTTTGCTGCTAATTAGGCTGGAAGCACAGCGTTGCCTCTCTGTGGCCCTGGCAGACGTCACTCAGTGTCACCTGGGCACAGGGGAGCAATGGGCCAGGGCAGGCACCACCTCATTAGCACAGACCCACTCCCAGCCCTGCTACATCCTCCTCCCAGGGGTCAGCCACCAGCTCCCACTGGATCCTCGTCACTGGCACTGGAAAACAGGAAGCATGAACTTGTTTGCTAACTCACTCATCCCTGTGTTTCCAGGTGAGGAAAAGGAAAGGTTACAAGCCTAGAACAGCACCAAGCCCTTGCTTGGGCTTGTCCCCTCCATACCTGAGAGAATAAAAGCCCCAGTCCTCTCCACAATATCCAGAGCGATTTTCAAATCAAGTCTGCTCACGTAGTCATCATCAGATACATGGGACTTCCAGTTAATTAGTTTCTAATGTTATTAATTACCTGTCTTGCAAGCATTTTACATCAGACGCACAATGTTTAATTTCATACATAAGAACCCAGAGCACTCAACTACCAGCATTAATTGGGAGGATTGTTTTTAATGCCAGTCTCATTTTCACAGCACAGTACTAGTGCTTACACGAGGAAAGCTCTGCTACATCCCATCATCTGGCACTCGGTTATCACCACGAAGCACAAGAACCACATGCTGTTGTTTAATTAAGTCTCTGCAGCACAAGGGGGGTTGCTGTGTTTTTTGTAAAGAGAAAGACCCCCTGGGTACTCAGCACTGCTCCTGTGGTGCCCTGAGCCCCTCCACAGAGCACAGCCCTGGGGACTCCCCAGGCAGCTTTTGTATTTTCCTCAGATGTTTGCTCTCACTGCCTGCCCCTGAATGGGCTTGCTTCACAGTTTATTTTGGGAGGCTGAATATTGCACTTGGAGCACGTTTCACAGAATGCTTATACCCCACTTTGTCACGGAGTTGACATGCTGCTTCCTTCATCTATCACTCACCCTGAGTGGAGGCAGGGAAGAAAGGGTGGGTGTGGGAAAACCATGGCTTACCACTGTCTGTAAAATAAAACAGGGCATCTCTCCACGGGTCCATTACACAGAGAAAATGCCCAGCCTCATTTGCCCATACTGATAATGACCACAGCCATTAACACTCCAAGCCACAGGCTCTGAGCTCAGTGTTAGGAAGGAGGAGACCGCTCCTTGCAGACAGCAGCCCCATGGGCCAAAGGAGCCATCACCAATCCCAGTTGGTGAGCTGGTACAGCTGAGGGTGGACCAGCAACATCAGGGGGCTCCCAGCCCTTGCCACACTGCACCCTTGTTCCCCAAAGCACCCAGGGGTTCCCCTGTGCTCCAGACTGACTTCAGGCCAGCTGGGTGTTCTCTTTGCTAACTTGCTTGGAAAATCCCCATGATGCTTCAAGCCAAGGGCTCTCAGCTGCTTAAAACAGCTCTACAACTGGGTGAAGTATGAGACAGTATTGGCACAATTCTGATGATGAGGCACTGTACAAACTCTGTTTCTATGGCAACACCACATCACAAAGCTATTTGGATATTCATTATAGTTTTCTAATTCTTATAAACCTACTTAGTCCATAATTCCCATTTATTCCAAGATCCTCTGTGCAATCTGTGTGATTCTCTCCAAGCTGCACAGCAGACCCTTGCTTTGAAACACTCTGCTCACCTGCCCCACCACGGAGGAGACCTTCACTCCAGGTGTGCTGGGGCCAGCATGACTGCAGAGGGAAGTGAAAGATGCTGCTCTGTATCTGGACTAAGAGAGTCAAGAAAACAGTGGCCTTCTGTGATGCTCCTTGAAACTCCTGTCATGGCACATTGAACGATTTAAGCCTTAAAATAGACTGAGAACAAAAGGATAATATCATTAACCAAAAAAAAAAAAGACTAAACAAAAATCAAGGAAAACCCAGACAGCAGAAAGGTTCACAACCATAAATCAAGAGAAGAAAAATGATCACCAAATCAACACCACTGCATTTAGACAATAACCAAAGGACAGAGCACAGCCATCTGCTAGAAAATGGGTCTCATGAAGCAACAGGGCAAGAACCTCACTGCTTATGCAAGGAAAGTCTTTGTTTCAAGAAAAATCACCATCATCAAAGTACTGCCCCTTGCACCATGTCACCCCAAAGGCACAATCTCCTGAACCCTGGGTTCCTCATGAACCTCAGACAGCCACAAAGAGGAAGAAGTCCTTCCCCATCATAACCAGGAAAGGAGAAGTGGCTCAACACGCTAAATAAATCAAAAGAGCAACTAAAACTGGATCCCTCACCCTTAAATGCAGAGATTGCCTTTTTCTACCACCTTTTCCCTTGCAAAGAGAGCAGATTGAAAGAGCAGCCTCAGGGTACTTTCACAGGCATCCAGCTCAGTCTGCAGCACCTCAAGTAATAGCAGCAATGAGGTCAGCTAGGAGCAGCTACAGCCCTGAAATGACAACATACTTTTATTAAACAGTAAAAAAAAAACCCCAAAAAACACCAACAACTTTATTTCTCACCCCAGCATGTAAGGTTAAAGCAGAACTCAATGCTGGAGGCAGAGGGAGGAGGCAAGGATGTCCACAGGTCTGAGAGAGGCATCTGCCACCCCTGGGCATCACCAGCATCTCTGGGCTTGCCACAAAATACAATATTTTTTGGAACAAAGACTGTGGTTTCAGACCTTGCAAGTATCTTATCTTCCTGGGTCTAGGTTATGGTCTGTCTGCACATGGCTCTGAACCACTGTGGATTTGATCCCATTTAGCAATTCTCTGTTTACTGCTGGGCTAGTATGGGGACTGTCCCATTAACACCTTGAAAACAGACAGAAAGCAACTGAAATCTTCAAACATTAAATTATACACCAAAGAAAACCTGCAATGTTATGCTGCAAACACCACAGACAGGAATCAAGACCACTTTGCTGGTTATTCAGGGTGTTCAAGGCTCCATCCCCAGCACTCACTGTCTGCAGTAAGACCCATGGCTGTATCAGCAGCACCATCTGTGGCTCCATCTGAGCTTGTAAGCTAAGCCACACTGGACACAGAGCTCTCAGCTAGAGCAGCAATTCCCTGCTTCCCTGGTGTGCAATGCCAATGACAACAAACTGTGGCTGCCTATTACGTCCCAGAAATGGCCCCACTGCAGCAGCAGAGCTTACTTAAAGTTAAATCTAATGTAACATGCACTTCAATATGCACGTGCAAAAAAATCCACGTGGCACTTAAGGCACAAGTATTACTGAGTCTAGATGTCCACTGCCAATTTAAGGTATTAGTTTAAGAACAGCTATAAAAATCATCTCTGCAAACAAAATGGCCATCTCTAATAATCTTGCCAAAAGTAAAAAATTTATGGTGCACTATAATTACATTTCCAAAGTTAGAGGAATCACCATGTGAAACAAGAGTTCATGAGATGCTACAAAAACGTGTCACCACAGGAACACATCTCTGCTGGAGCAGGGAGTGATGGAAAGCTGTTTGCTTATTCTTAGCCTCTAGAGGTCACAGCCTCACAGTTAAATCCCTGAAGTCAGACAAGCAGTCGCTATTTTTGCTCCAATACATGATTTATAAGACGTTGCAATCTCTTAAACAGCCCAATTTAAGGTCTCAATTTTGTGGAGATCAAAAGAAACTTTGCTTGGCCTTTCTAGCTCCACATAATCCACAGGAAGGGCGTCGCAGCAATGCCTCAGCTCCTGCAAGTTGCTCCTGTCCCATTTGCAACCCATGGTGCTGAGGTGACAGGAGTGGGTAGAGCTGCCGAAGCATGAAATTGGTTTAAGATGATGAAGAGAAGATCTGTTTTTCTTTGAGATCAAGCCACATCTGAGAACACTAACAGCAGTCTATTCCCTGCTGAAATCTGATCTGTACCATTGTTCTTCATCCTCTTATTTTCTTGTTTGGAAACCAAAACCTACCTATACTATTACCCATGAGTTTTTCACTTGACCAAATGCCATCAGGCAGTTTGCAGCAAGTTCTTGAAATGGAGAGGACAAAATGCCTCCTTGACAATTCCTCCAGACTGTGAGATTCAAAGCACCATGACCTGTCCTGTGTCATTCTGGAGATGCTACCCAAGTCACTGTAAGTCAGGGCCACTCAGCAGCAGCAGGGTCAGCTGAGCAGAGCAATATTTCTGTCAGTGATGGACACCTCAGTCCAATCACCCAAGCCTAGCTGGAGCCATTTTAACATTCCATGAAATGGTTAAAGGCAGTGTGTCCTCCTGAGGAGCAAGGAGGAAGCTGAGGATGCTCAGATGATGATGGATGCTGGGCTCCCCTGGTGCCAGATGTCTACCCACACACTTGAGTGCCAGACTCATAGTGCCATCCCTTCTAGACTTTGCATTATCAGAATATACAACATAAATGCATGCTCCTAGACCTTAATAGGACTTTCTTCCAGAGGCAAACAAGCCCTCTCTTTTCACACTGTTCCTGCTTATAAATAGTTCAAACTCATTAATAACTTAAAAGCAGGTGATGCTTGGTGTGGTTCAATTACAGCTGCAGCATTTAGTGTACTACCACTCTCCAGCACGCCTCCATCATGTACTAGCTTGTAGCCAGATAACAGGCTTCCCCAGAGGGAGCAAAACCCTGACTTCCAAGTAAGAGAACTGGTTTTTGTCTAAACCAGAAATTTTAACATGAAAACAGTGCTGCAGGTTCTTTCTGGACACAGAAAAGATGTGTCAGAAAAGCAGAAGCCAAGCCCAGGCCAAAGCTGAATGTACAAAATGAGGTTCCTGTCTTTCAAGTATCACCAGTTAGGCAGTGAACCTATTCTTCCTCTCTTCTGCCTCAGTGACTGCCTGCCCACATTGAAACACTGATACAGAAGTCAGACTTCAAAAAAATCATGAAAGGACCCATCTGAGCATTTTTGCAAATTTCTCTGAGGTCTTCAACAAATGGTAGAAGCTCAGGTCATAATACAGCACTTGCATAAGCTTCATTAAGGCACCTTCATTTAAAACCTGCCTTTCCTAAAATCCTTTTCCTGTAATCATTTGTACAATAAGCAAAGCTCATTCAGGCCAGACAGTCCTAAAGAACCCACACAACTCTAATGTCTTGAAACAGCAGCCAAGAAAACATTCTGATGGAATAAAAATCAATCCATTCCCACTCCCTTCAAACATTACATTTTATTGTTTGGCTGTTAAAAACCTCAACACCACACCAAACACAGAGGCATCTGCCAGGCACTTCAGCCTCACTTCAAGATTCACTGCTGGGAATGAGCTGTTCACTCCTCACAACTCAGTATAAAATGCTGTGTTTGCTCCCATCGTCCTGGGGAGCACAGCCTCCCCTCCACCCCAGGCTCTCTAAGCAGCACCCACTGCCAGGCACCTTTCACAAACCCTGGCTCGGCCACCAGCAATTTTGTTGCCTCAGAAAACTGGACTTGGAACAAGAAGAAGAGATATTACTTGCAATTATCAGATAACCATGCTCTTGCCATAATGTGACCACAGGTCCAGACCAAAGTAAGACAACAGCATAATCCAGCCTATGTCACCCCACAGAACCCATAGAAACAATGGTTTCTCTTAGGAAAACTGTTAATACAGTGGCCAGATTCTGAATCCTTTAATCAGCTGAATCTGATGATTGCCATTTGTGCTTTGTCAGTCTATCAATGACATACCTGCATTTCAAACTGCCTCAATGAAAGGTACATAAATGGAGGTAAAGCAAAGCTGACAGGTTTGTCTCCAGGTGCAACAGACCAGATTTCCAAAATTTAGGCCAGCATTTCTACATGCAAACAGGGATGATTTCCTACTGGAATCAGCTGCAGTTCAATACAGGAGCTGATTAGGTGCTCACTGGGACTGCTCCAGAAATCAATGTTCATATTCCCATACTGAAGATGGAACCCTGCTCCTCCTGTGTCACAGGGCCTGGGGTCAGGTCTGCTGATCATTTTTATTACTACAAGGATGTAAGAAGGGTCTGAGAGGAATATATATCACCATCACTTCCAAATTTCTCTTTTTTCCCAGCTCCTAAGCAACTTCTCAACCTCAAACAAATACTAGAATCTAGAAAATATCCTCTCTGCCCATGTTAGCTAGGCTGAGAGGGTAATTAAAACAACTGGATCTTCAGTACAAAGGAAAAGACCAAAACCTGCCTCCATCACCTCTGTAACATCACATTGCATGGAGCTGCTAAACAGTGCTGGTCCCTCTACCCATCCCAAAGGAATCCCACTTGAAATAGAGCCTTTAACAACTCTCCTTTACATATGATGGTCCAGCCAGTTCCCTCCCATCTTGCAGTGCACCCATCTCCTTAGTTTAGCTACAAGGATGCTGCAGAAGATTAGAATCCAGCTGGCATTGAGGTGATCCAAATCCCCACCATAAGTTCAGACTGCAGCTAGGAATCTTCCAGCTATTAGAGCAAGCTTCACTCACCTCCTCCCTTTCAACCTCTGCCCACTGCTTGCATCCCCTTGCTGACCCAACATCTGATCCTGACCCATAAGCTCTCAGCAAATATTTATAAAGCTACAAATGCCAACATAACCCATAGCAGAAAATGAAAATAACACATACCTACATCTGCACAAGACATTCACGTGATTTGAGCTGGCCTAGAAATACCCATTTCCCCTCAAATAACTGTTTAATTAAAAAGTAGTACCTCATCTCAGTACCATAAAAATGGTACAGTAAATCTGCATGCTGTTGGCTTAAATCAGTTTAAAAGACTGCATTCAGCCCAAGCCCATTGAACTGAGCAGAGATGGAGAGTTGTTTCTCTGGAGATTGGTTCTGGTATTTTTAGGAAAACATATACTAAAATCTCTATTAATAGCCACATACAAAAATTACTAATAGCTATGAGGTCTTTTTTTTCTTTTTAATAGGTGCCTTGATACAAATAACCTTGAAAAACCTGAATCATCTGCCTGCTATCAGTTTGAGCCCAACGGCTGTTATTTTGTTATTTTCTTATTGAACACTCAGGTGAATCAGTGTTCATCCATGCACTTAAGAAGGTGAAATCTGGAAGAATTGCATCAGGATTTCCAGGGTTTTGGGAATGCTCTAACTGCAGATTCATCAGATTGTGCCTCAAAACCAAACCATCACTCTGCTAAAAATGACTCAGTTGTACGCCCCTGTTCATTTGGAAAGACGATGCTATTGTTAGGAAAACAAGCTAATTAGGATTCCTGTGCTAGTTTCAGCCTGAGTTTCTCTTTAAAATCTGCCCCTAGCAAATGCTGAATCCATTGCTTTTGTTTAACTAAAACAGGCTTATCATTTCTTTTTCCTTTGCTATATTTTACAGCTCAGATTTGAGTAAGAATTTCGGTATAGAAGCGAAAGAACTCTTGCCAAGAATACATTCCTGTAACATTGCAATTTGACGGTTTGTTTTATTATTTTTTCCCCACGTAGATGTTTATTTGCAAATGATTAACCACCCCATATACACACAACGCAAGTTAGTGTTTTTCACCTACTCTTTGTCTGCAAGAGCTTAGCTACCATAAGCCAACCTGCATATTTAATGTACTTTAAAACAGTCATATTTGTTGCGTTATTGCTGTGGAGTTTTGGACGGCATCCAAGGGTACTAAGTTTAGCTACAAAACAGGCTCTTTTAAAATAATTTCCTTGTTAAGAAGCTGACTGCAGAGCCTCTGGCCTTGTTTGGCATGGCAAAGCAATAGGCTGGGTGCTGCCAGCACTAGGAAACAGCAGCAATCCACAGGCACATGTGGCATTTCTCCCCATGGGTGACATCCTGAACGGTGCATCTGAGGGAAGAAGCCCTGCTGTCCTGTCCATTCCTCACCTGTGCTGTTTGATGAAACACCCAGCATTGATCACATCAATGCTGCCTGGCTCTGACACAGTGATTTACTGCTGGGCAACCTCAGAGAACCCAAATCCACCTGTAGCTGGAAAGAATTTCAGTCACTTAACAACAGCGAAGAGCAGGAAAAGCTCCCTGCGAACACTCCCATGTCCCTTCCTGCCTTCCCCCAGGCTTGCTGGAACACGTGTGCGCAGAGCAGTGTGGCAGGGTGTCACACTGGCACAGGGGGACAGCTCCTCCTCCTCCTCCTCTGGGCTGTCACTTCAGGTGAACAGCACACACAACAAGCCCGTCAGGGCCGGGATGCTGGAGGCCATCCCCCAGAGCATCCCCGGGGCTCAGAGCACGGGGCAGTGAAGGCACCTGACAGCTCCAGCAGAGACTCATGTCTGAACAGCCCTAAGCCAGTCCTAGCCAAAGGAAAAGTGAGAACAGACCTGACACCTCTTCTTGGTAGATCTCTTTGACAGACCTCCACACACTGCACAGTGCTGCTGCCGAATGCCCAGAGCATACAGATATCCCAGGTTCTTCCCTAAGATTTGACCACGTTCAGAGGAACCAATGACTTGTAAAACAGTACACAGCTCCATCAAGAGAAGTAGAGTTTTCTGTAATTAATTACTCAGTATTATTATTTCTTTTATGATTTCTGATTTAAATTAGTAATATTGCAAAAACACCCCACTCCTAACCTTTCTCAGCTGTGACTGGCAGAAACAGAAGAGGTTTCAGGATTTTTCAAAGGTTTATGCTTAGTGTCTCCTGAAAACAAATCCTTAGTAGTTTGGCCCCAATCCCAGCAAATATGTAACACCACTCCAGGTGAGATGATCTCCAGGCCATAGAATATTATATTCAATTCTTTCTCCTTAGAAAAAACCCACGCTATAGTTACTTCCTTGGCCTCTGCATGAAGCAGCTTTCTTCCACCTAATCTCAGCTTTTATGAATACATTTATAACTACATTTAACTTTCACACAGATCATCCTCTACTAGGAAAACTGAACACTGCACTAATCCCAATTAGATTTGAGAGAAAGAATAGTCTATCTATCTCTTTATAATTATTATGAGAATGTATTCAATTTGCTACTTTCATCTAACAGCAATTACAACTGTTTACCAGTTCTAAAGCACATCCTTTAGGAAGCCATGAGTCATATTTCATGCTAATCACTGTTTATTTGGTATTCTATTCCAAAAATAAAGGGATCAGCTCACAAACCCTTAAACAGAAATGATAAGAGAAAAAAAATATCTAATGAAGCAGTGCATAAGAAAGAGATAAAAAAGCTAAGATCTTCCACATGCTAAACAGTTTTACAAAGCACCCATTGTAAAATTCATCCCCAGGACAAATGCTGCCTGCAAGTAAGACTGTTTAAGGCACTGCTTTGAAGCTACTTGGAAAAAATTAGCAGGCTGCTGGTACTGCAAAAAATATCTTCCTTCAAGGAGATTTAAGCTAAGTTTTAGAAGAAGAAAGATTCCAGCAAAGAGATGAGATAGCCATGAACAGACCACTAGTGAATGCACTGTGTCTCCTGGGCTGTAAAACAAGTCTGTCTGCTCCTGTTTGGTACAGTCTGGGGGTGATGATTGTGCTCCCACAGCCCAGAAATGCCCTCTTGCTTCTGACATCCTGAGGCACAGCAGGTTGCTGTGAGCACTTTGTATCCAGGATTTCTCCTGCTCCCTTCCATCAGCACGTTTTTGGCAATGTCCTTAATGCCAGAAACACACACAGAACTTCTCCTTTGTTGTTGAAATCTACAGACGTGAAAATATCACAGAAATTGAGCGAGAGATTGATAAAGTACGATTGGTGATTAGTATGGATTGAATGAGCAGCTACAGGTTGTGCATCTCAAGGAACAACACAGCTGTGTGGCAGCTCCGTGTGTTCTGGCAGGGATGTGACCTGAGACTGACCCTGCCATGCCATGGCTGGCTGCAGGCATGCAATGCTGACCAGTCCCCCAGCATCTCTGTGTGGTGGCTGTGCTGGGGCAGAAGGTCAGAGCCCAGCCAGGGAGGATTAATTTGACCTTATCTGGAGTTGGAAAAGACCCAGCTGGGTGTAGATAGAGCCCTGCTGGAGGGTCAGTGGAGCTGGTCTGCCAAAGGCAACTTTCCTCTGGGGTTGGAACACAGCCTAAGATAACTCTCCCAAGGCTGAAAGCCCTCACCTGACTGGGTGAGTGACTGCACATTCTGGGCTATGCTTTTTAAAAACATGAGAATGCTTAAGTGAATGACATAATGAGTTTTGACATCACAAAATCTGTACTCACACGTTGATGGGGATTAAATTGGTTTAATTTGTTTAGCTGGTTTATAAAATATATCTAATTTGAAGATATCATTTGTCTCAATTTCATAAGCTGCTGCAACAGGTTGTCATGTCTAACCACCCATCATGTACACACACAAATCAGGAAACCAATAGCTGATGGATCAGCAGTGCCTGGCAGCCCTGCTCAGCTCCATGTGGCACTGTGGCCTGTGGTGCTTGTACAAAATCAACTATTTGTATTGGCCATCTAAAACTAATGGGAAGCAAATTCCACCTTAATCCAATTATTTGTGGTAAATTAAAATCCCTCACTAATCCTTCATCAGTGCCTGGTGATGTTACAGAGGAGAGAAGCTGGGAGTTCCTGTAACTGATGGGAAGCTGCACAAAGTAATGCAAGCACAGGGCTTGCTGCACACCAGGCATGAAAGGGTGTGAACCAGCAAGAGATCCTGGGCTCCATCCCAGCCCTGGGCTGGACACAGGCAGCAGGGCCACACCACGGAGCAACCAGGCCCTCCTCTGCAGGCTGCACAACTGGCCATGCCACAGAAAACCAGGAAAGGGGGAACTACAGAATTACTAAGGCTGAAAAAGACCTCTTAGCTCATTGAGTCCAACCATGAGCCCAGCACTGCCAACCCCACCACTGAACCAGGCTGCCCTTTAGGCTTCCATATGCAGATGTGAGGTCGGTGTGGCACAAGCAGGGCACAACTGCCTCAAATAAATAATTGTGGCTGCATCATAAAATAATGAGAAACCTGAGCACACAGCAAAGATAAACAAAATCTCAGTTCTTGTCCTGATGCAAGCAGCTCCAACCAGGACCACAGTCCAAACTGGGGTCTGAAACCCCATCCTGAGGTCTGAGCACGCTGCTCATCCCTCTCCTTTCTTGGGCCATCTGTCTCCAGCTCCTCCCAGCTGCCTGTGCATCCAGCCGGGGCAATCCAGCAGGGCAGTGTAAGCACTTCCACAGACCCTGCCCGTAGTGCACTTGCTGTGGGGACACACAGACGTCAGCACTGCCATCTCAAGAGGCTTCACAAGACAGCCATTCACACCAGCACAGCCCCCCCAGCAGCCACCACCCACGCCTTTTCCACAGCACCAAAATAAACTCATTCATTAGAACATTCAACAGCATTTTCCCTGCAGAGGAGGAGGATGCATGAAGGCTTCTTCTGAAAGCAGCATCATTCAGTGCTCAAGTTGCTATTTATTCGGTGGATGATGAGCAAGAAAAGGAGACATCGATGTACAACAGCTCTCTTGAGCAGTGTTGTGAGTTTATTCTGAATGTGGACGACGACGGAGCAAAGCCAAGAGGTGCTTCTCAAACCACAGCAAGGCAAAAAACCCTAATTCCAGCGACTCCAGAACCTAGCAGATTTCCAAAAAGATTCCCTTGCTGGGTCACAGAGGCCTTGCAGCACATGGGCACATCCCTCATCCACCCACACTCATCAATGACCCAAGGCAAGCAAGACAACACAAACCACAGGAACAACTCCAGAAGCCCACGGGGCAACAGCTGTAATAAATTAAACATAAAGCTTTTCAAAATGGCACCTTTCTGAAAGGACAGAAAAGAAAAAAATATTTCAGGCACTACTAAAAAGATAATGTGGATTATATTTACTATGCCTATCCAAAAAAGTGCTCTTCTGCTTTAGGAGATGTTGGCAAGGACATGACCTTTAATGCTGTGAGTTAGAGCAAAGGGTGGATTTAGTGTCAAAGGACCATCTCCTGTGGAAAGAAGTAATTACAGCAGAAACCTATCTCATGGGGATTTTTATCCAAGAAAAGGTTTTAAAATATAAACCAAAGGTGCTCCTGTTAAGTACAAGCCCTAGAAAATACCTGGAGATTTTGCTCTGATCACCATAGGCTGTATTCAGAATTAAGAAACAGTCTCACTGTTAAAAAGAACCTGTTGGAAGTTCGAATTTTTCTTTTTCTCTCACGGAATTTTCTCCTATCTGCTGCCTAAGGGATAATAACTACCAGTATTGAAGAGCGACAAAAGAAGTGGCCAGGTTGGGGTGAAGGGGTGCAGCTGGCTGCAGCCCCTTCGCTGGGGGCTTTTCTTTTGGGAAGGGCAGAGATACTTTGACATTTTGGCTCAGGGGTGAGGGGCTGGGCTCCATTGTTGTTGTTTGCCTTCTTATACATATATATACTAGTAAAGAGTTGTTGTTCCTTCTCCCATCTGCTTGCCTGAAAGCCCCTTAATTTCATAGCTATAATAACTCAGAGGGAAGGAGATAATATTTTGCATTCCAAGGGAGGTTCCTGCCCTCCTTAGCAGACACCTGTCTTTCAAACAAAGACAAACCAAGAGCCAAAATCAAGCAGCAGTGACTCATTAAATGGTTACAAATCAAAGTGGAGGAAAAAAGATTTCTTATCTTCTGGACATCACTAAAAGGAGGTGTTGCAAGGTCATGTGGTAAAACATTAACATTAAAATAAGACCTCAAAAACATACCAAGGAGAATGTTACAAGAAATCTGTGCATGCATCCCCCTCTGAAAACACGCTTTTCACTAGCTCATGGAGATGAGAAGTCAAGGCATTGGCTCAAATAGCTCATCTCTCCCATCCATACAGCTCAGGGCAGAAATCAAATATTTGGGACATTCATAATTCAAGCTCCTTAAATCTCAAAATTAAATTAAGTTTTCTTAATAAGCTACACACCATGCACTTCTTCTAAAGGGCTTCTTTTTTGAAAGATTTAATAAACCTTAAATAAATAAATAAAACATTGTACATCAAGAAGTCATAAAGTTCAAATATGATAACCTTGAATTTAGTTTCCTGCACATGGTAATGAAGCTCCAGAGTATTGGAAATTCCTGCTGCTGCAGAGAAAAATAAATTGGGCAGACACAGTGAGTGCTATCCCTTAGTACAAACGAACATAAACAAGATGCAAGAATGCAAAGCCAGCATGTGCGGCCAGCTATAATTTTCTGTGATTAGAGACTAAAATGAAATGTAAAACAACATCCCACAGTGTCAAATTAGTGAAAAAAGTCATGGACAACATAAAAAGAGGATTTTTGAAAGTCTTACAACCTCTTATAAAAATGATGAAGATGAAAACCAGACTCATCTTGGTATATTCAAATGGGTTTTCTCCTTAGCTTCCTCTTGAAACCACTGCTGGGTTTTTTAAGAGGAGGCTTGGTGGGGTTTGTGAGGTGCAGGCAGGGTCCCAAGCATTCCTCTACTCTCGTTGGGACAAGGTGCTGGGGTGGCACAGAACCCACAGCCCTGCAGTGCCCTTGGCTTCGGCTGCCTCCCACACTTGCCCTCCCTCAGTAGCATTGAAAAAGAGAGGGATGATAGATGACTGGGGTGTCTCAGGCAGAAAACACTGCAAGATGAGCCCTCACTCAAGAGCAATAAAGCAAAATACTGCCAAACAGAGAAAGATGTCCAGGAAAATGATTTGGGGCTAGAGAGCATTCCTTCATCCAAACCCAGATACCCTAGCAGATGTTCCTGCAGTGCTCTGGCTGAGGTCACCAGGAACACCACCACGCTCACAGGAGGTGACACAGCACCTGGCCTGCACATAAAACTGAGTGTTTTCCATTGAGAGCAAGCCTTATCCAAGGCCAGAAGCACCTGATGAGCTCAGAAGAGGACGCAGGCCCACCCATGGGAAATGCTCAGTCCAAAAGGAACAGTGGAAACACAGGGTCAGTGTAACCTCCTCAAACTGGCAGACAGAGCATACAGGCAGGTAGACCTGTACATGTGCAAATCCTCATCCCACTGTTCCCTCTGCAACCACAAACATGCCCAGCAAGGTGGCATGCTGCTACCTTAACAATGCACAGCAGGGCACAAAGGGCTGTGGGGGCAAAGTGCCAGCCCAGGGAAACAGAAGATTTATCACTGTGTGCCATCTCCAAAAATCTCCCTGTTACCTCACTGTATGAGAAGCCTGATGCTAAAGAAGGCTCCAAGATTTGGAACAAGAATCTTATTCTGCCGTGGGAATGCTGTAGGAAGGCTAGGACACCAGCCTGGAAACATATCCTTACACTGAGCTCTCTCCTAATCAGCTGCATGGCTTCCTCCCTGCCTCTAAGAAATAAGCAAGCTCTATACTGAAAATGAGCAGGATTTGTCTTCCCCAGGAGGCTGTGAACAACTGCTTGGTCTAATTAACATTTCGACATCCTTAATTTCTAGCCAAAATGTGTTTCTGGGCAGCTCATCCCCACAGTAATACACTGCCCATAAGCATTCAGCTTCAGGTCTGAAGCCTTGCTAGCAGATGAAGATGCATCTGCTTCCCTGCAGATAAACAGCTCTGCTGAGGAGGCTCCAGACAACACATTAATCCTCCTAAAGTCAGTTGCAATTTAAGGTCATTAAACAAATTTAAAATTAAAAAACTCCATGCAGAAAACTGGTGTAGTGGGCTCCTATGGACTGTCACATCTATCAGCACATCTGTGCATCAGGCTGCTTCCCAACATGGTTCTTCATTATCCCAAGATCTAGAGAAAGCAGTCACTGAGCTCTGGAGTCAGAGCCAGAGGAGGCAATATGGAAAGATGTGTTCTCTCCTTCCTCCTTTCCATCCCAGAGTGGAGACTTCAGACTATATGGAGCTGAAAGAAATGAGATGCATCTTCACTCATCCCTTTTATCTGCTTCAGGAGCCCAAGGGCCTTGACAGATAACTTTTGTTAGTTTCTCTCTTGAGAGGGCAAGAGTATGCAGTACAGAAATGTGTTCAGATCACACAGGGAGCAGAGCCTCTCCTTAAAAGTAGAAGTAACCTCCAGCAGAAAATCAGAGAAGATAGGGCTGAATGATCCTGTGAGGCCACCTGACTTGCCAAGCTGTATCTCATGGGCAATGCTCACCCTTTCCCACCCAAGAACACCTCTCAATTGCTAACACTTGCAGCTTTTGCTGACAGTCTCTTGTCTTTTCTTAACCTTTCATCTGGCAGCAGTATCAGTCATTACAGATTTTTCTTTTAAGACATTCAGCTCCAGTACACGTACACCTGAAGGTGAAACAAAGTGGGAGGTTATGAATGCCTGGCTCTGTCATCAACCCAGTTCAAGCTACAGCAAGTCTCTAAACTTATTTTACTGCTGCCACAAGACTTTGATATGAGCTTTTCCAGGACAGAACTACTAGAACTGCAGCCAAACAGCACCGTGCAATAACCCTGCACAACATGCTTGAACCAAGGACTCAGTAAATTCAGGATGGATGCCCTGGGGACAGACCAAGCTTTAAAGACACCCTGCCACAACTACAGATCATCTAAGAAATACCACAAATGCCTGTCTTGTTATCCCTGGGTTTGCCCAGGAGGCTGCGCATCACTGAAGGCACAGCTTGTCTCTCTCAAGGAAGAACACAGAGAAGAGCATGGCTGATTTCAGCAGCAAAACTATAAAGCTTCTTTAAAACATAATGACTGTGATACCTGTGTAGGCCAAAGATCTCTCTAGCCCAGAATCCTAAGGTGATTTTGCTCAGTCTTTGAGCTGATATAAATTTGGAGTACCCACAGTGAAGAAGAGTCATGAGGATCCACCTCCCACAGGTTGTTTGAAGTTGATGCCTGCTGGCCCTTGCACGGTGAGACAGCAGCCCCTGTCTGGTCCCTCCAAGCCACACGTGGTGTTGCAGGTTTTGATCACATTCTCCCTGCCCACCATCAGTTTCCCAGGCAGTGTGAGCTCTCCTTTGTGTGCAGCTCTGAAGCTCAGCCCTGCTGCTGGCGGTACAGCTGTCACAGCTGCTCCCCACGGGGTGTCACCTGTGCACAGAGACTGCTGTGGTTCTGGGAGGGATGGGACATTCAGAAGCCAAAAGAAGAAGTCTCCTTAACTGAGAGAGGCTTAAGGTGACAATGGTAAGACGCAGAAAAAGAATAATTAACCTGTGATCAAATCTATTCATCTTTTTTTTACTTCAGTTGCATAACTGAAGCCCAAAGACACGGCTGTATGAGATGCTCAGCAGCGCCCTGTGGGAGAGGGAAACCAGCAGAGTTGTAACCTGTCCTTCAGGCTGTTTACTACATAAAAAACAAGTTTTGCTCCCCTCAGACATAAAACTCACAGATTGCTTCTCACACATGCTGCAGCATAAAATCTGAATCCTTACAAAAACAAGGATGGAGGAACAGACAAGAACCCTCCCGTGCTGCAGCCTGGATTGGGCAGGAGCACCAGCAGGTCTTGCTTTTCACAGGGCTGCTGGGGTCTCAGCCTGACCTGCAGCCAGCCTGCAGAGGGAACCACCATGAAATTCACCCAGGGAAAAAGGCAACAGGCCTCAAAGGTTTTACAAGAAATAATGCCAGAAACATTGCTCCAGTCCAGTGCTTTCCATGGAAAACAGAAGACTATTTTTTGCTTAGATAGAAGATAATGAGTAAATACAGAGTGGTGGGGACAAAGGTTTTAAATAGGATTTTCCACTAATGACTTGGTCTTTATAATTTCCATTTCCCCACCTCTGCAGGAACAGAGCCTTCTCCTGGGAAGCATCACATGATGGTGCTTGCACAGCACCTGGCAGGGTGAAAAATCAGACCCCAGCTGAGCCCTGGCACATTACTTTTTATAAATAAAAACTTTATTTGAACTATAAACATCCCTAATTTAGAATTTTGTTTAAGACATAAAAATCTTGAAAGACTGTGTCCAGATAGTGTTTTGCTTCTAGATTCCTCTCCTCCCCCCAAGCAATTTGGATGTCTTCTTAGCGGTTATTCTTTCCTTTTTCTTTAGAATAGAAAGTATTCCTCAGCCTCCAGGAAATCTGTCTACACAGAAGGGCAAAAAGAAAGGAAAATGCTTCATGGGCAAAAAAAGCAGAGCTCTACAGAAACACTTTATATTCTCTCAATAAAGAATCATTTAAGTATTAACAAGCTGCAAATGTTAGAGAACTAATTTCACATGTTTTCTTTCCTCCAAATTAGGCTGTTAGAAATAATAGAAAAAATAGCATTTTGCATTGTAAATTACTTCCACTTCTGATCCATGCAGCCTCAACAAGCCACACTGAAATTCACACGCACAACAAAATCTACACTGTGCCATGAGCCTGAGTATACACCCTCCTCCTCTCAAGCCCAATTCCTAGTAATTCTGTGAGACTTTTAAAATGCCATTCTGAGCACAAAAATCCAGCAGCTTACTCCTGTCAGAAGGGCAACGTGGGAAATGGTGTGTGTGCACCAACTTTCCAGATTAATTGGGGTCCGATGGCACACGGAGCAGCGGTGTGCAAGGAGAGGGGGGTGTGTGATTAATTAGCATTTCCCTGCTCCCCAGGCAGGGAGAGATGTGACTGTGCCTCCCTGCCCTCCACATGGCACCCTGAACCCAGGGCTCCCTTAATGAAACACACCACCAGGCAGGGGCAAGGATCTGGGGGGGGATTTTGTCAGGAAAAGGAGAAAGGAACCCAAAATATGGTGGTATTTCAGATTTACTTCCACTGCAACCTATACAAAATGTATCCCTAGTGGCACTAGTTGCTTGTTATCATCATACATGAAGGAAATCTACATCAAAGAGCTACACTCATTGAAAATAGGTTCAAGGTCAGGTATAATCCCATCCTGAGCTACCTAGAAGAGAAGAAGCACCAGTGTTCTCTTTTGTAGTGAATATTTTGGGATCTACTCTCCTCTTACAGGGCAAGGTACACCAGGCAGGCCAGAACTGAAGACTGACAGCATTTCAACAGAGGAAATATTTTCATGCTGGTACATCCCACATCTTGAGTCAAACGGGTATAGAATTTTTTTCTATGAAAGCCTTGCATATTGAGCAAAATGTCAACTTCTTTACAAAACAATACCTTAAACCCACCCTATTAGCACAGCAAGTACTCCACACATATCATCCTGAAATAATTTTCATTCATAAAGCATCTCCTTCAACCTTTAAGATGTTCCCTTGCCATAGATGCATTCAGTGACAGCACTGTACATTGCCAGTGAAAAATCAGAGTTGACATCTACATTTTTAAGTTTAACAGAAAATGCAGTTTACAACTTCCATACTTCCAGATGAAAGAAATCTAGTTATCTTTTATGAAAGCAATTATTTAAGCTATCAGAAATAAAACAAAGCAACAACGCACTTGACAAGCTACATGCCCCAAAACAGATGGAAAAAAAGCAGGTAATACCTTTTTTCCACTAGCCTACATTAAACAGGAGCAAGAGGAAAGGGAGGGAGAAATGCCCCCACCTTTTCAGGCATAAATTAAATTTACACATTCAATATCATCTGCATTAGGAGCACACTTTAAATGACAAACAGCTCAAGCTATGAGAGAGCCCTTGCCACTTCCCCAGCGCTCAGAAAGGCGCGTTGATACGGGACCGCAGCGCACGCCGCGATGTTCCGCACCCAGTAACTTAGCAACTGCTTTTATTTCTCACGGCTTCTCTGAGAGAGAGGGGCAAGAGGGGGCTGAAGGAGCGTGGAGGAAGCAAATGTCATGTTTGGTTTCTTTCTGAGTAGCTGATGAGAGGGAATAAGGACACGTGGTCGTTGGGGACGGGAAGGATGCGGTGCCGGCGAGCGGCAATCCCAGCCCAGCAGCTTTGCTGCTCCCTCATCCTCGAAGGCACAGAGAAATAATCTCACCACGTCTAGAGCACAGCCAAAGTAGAGCAAATGCATTATTTATTACCAGAAGCTTGGGAGGAATAAAACAAAAAAAAGAAAAGATGCTCAGAGACTCCTTCCTCCCTGTAGCTCTCCAGTTCTTTGGCCACATCAAAATTCTTCCTGCTTAATCTCTGCTGCCTGCTTGAGTGGGGAAGAAAAGCCTGACTAACAAAAGCCAGAGTGTGCCCAGGCCCAGCAAGGCTCTGCCTCCAGCACAGCAGCCCACAAGCACCCTGTCTCACTTCCAAAGATATACATATTATTACCAGAATACTTCACCTGAACAGCCTTAATAAAATACGAGGGGATATTAACTAAGCTGTAAAAATCTATAAAAATTCTGCTTTACAAGAGATATTTACCTATGAATCAGCAGTTGGGTTAATTCATTATTCAGTAGGCTTGTTATTTACAGTGTATTACAGCTTTGTAAATTATTTATATGTGCTTGTCTCTGTCTGTGCATGGTTTTCCCTTAAGAGACAAGAAATGTTTATTATCTCCCACACAGGGAGGTTGTTTCAGTCAGAGGTAGGATATTAAAGCATCTGAGGCTTCACTCAGGATTTCTCTAACCTGCATTCTGTTGTGTATGGGATTCAAACACACTGAGCACAGGGATCCCAGGCAAATCCACCCCAACATCTGAGAGATTCCAACTCAAACCCAGCCTTTCTGCACCATGTAACCAAGGATCCATTCAGCCAGCCACCCCAGGGCCACAGCCAGCTGCAGCTCCAGGAGGAAATTACTTTAAAATTTCATTTCGTGCCAAAGTGCAAATATCCACCATCAAACCAGACTCCTTTTCTTAAAAGGACACTTCTTATCTGCTAATGGTAGGTTGGGTTTTAAAATCTGTTACCTAATTGCCAAGCATGTGAATTTTATGTAGCAGACACCGAGAAAACCATTGGAGGGACCCTATCTCCATCCTTCCAGATAGAGAACTGAACTATAGCTATGGAAAAGATGAGCTATGAGGAAAAAATTCTTTACTCAGAGGGTGGTGAGGCACTGAACAGGTTGCCAAGAGAAGTTACGGCTGCCCCATCCCTCCAAGTGCTCATGGCCAGGCTGGGGGGACAAGGAGCAATCCAGCCAGTGGAAGGTGTCCCTGATCAGGGCAGGGTGTTGGAATGGGATGATCTTTTAGATCCTTTCCAACCCCAAATCATTCTGTGGTTCCAAGAAAAGTCATCAAACACAAGAGCTCTGCAGCACTGCTGCCCAGGGCCAGCTGCTCTGGGCACCCAGCAGGAACTTGAGAACGCCAAAAGCTCTCTTAGACCTGAAAAATACCAAAAGGAGCTCAGACGATTCTTTCATGCATCCTAAAATCAGTCAGCCACCAGCTCCCACAGACCCCAGCTGCACAGGAGACTTGCCAGTCCTCACACAGGTCTAACAAACAGGGCTTGGCACCCACGTCTCTTGAAAAGTACTCCAGTGACTGCTGTGATCCCACCATTCCTTTCCTTAGTAAATCATGGGAAAATAATGATTAAACATGGGTTTTTTAAGGCATCTAGCAAATTTAGGACTTTTCATCAATTAAAAAATATGAAGCCCACATTCCTGTATTAATGAATTTCCAACCCCCGTGCAAATGCAGCTTGGTGCTCATCCAAGATAAGCAGTTCATAGTAAACATGAGCCATGGCATTTCCATTCCCAACATAAAAATACGTGCAGATGGACATGTGCTAAGCCACATACTAGCTCTGAGTGTGCCTGCCTGTTCAGCAAGTGTAACAACAAATTTAGAGCAGGAATGCTAACAACTGTAAACAGCATGTTTTAGTACTCTATCCATCGATAAATGAGAATTACTTAAAAAATAGCAATTTAACCTGGAAGATGGAAAAATATTGACTCCAAACATTTCTCTTGCTGGCTCGAGTATTGATGAGAGAACTCAAAGGTGGAGTGAATGGGGAAAAGAAGGGGTGGATGAGCTTCAGTGCAAATAAAGGTACCAGAAAGGCACCACTGAGATAGAAAACATCCAGAGAAGAGCAGCCAAAAGGCCTGAAAGGTCAGAACAGAGATGCAAAGGGCCAGACTGATACAATCACCCCTTGGGGCATCTCTGATGTTGGAGGCAATCAAAGACCAAATTTGCTCAAATTTCAGGCAGACAAGGATGTGGCAGCTCTGGAGAGGCAGGGGAGCCCCTTTTCCATGCAGAGCTGGGCAGGCTGTGAGCAGCCTGCACTGAGCTGGCACGTGCTGGCAGCTCTGTAAGGTCTCACACCAGCCCTGCCTGCAAAGCAGACACAAAGTGTGTTTAACTTGATTAAATATTAACAACGCTCCTATGCAAAGCCAGCATTAAATCACTAATCGCGTTACCAGTTTTTTAAATACCATTGGCAATGTCTGGCCCAATTTATCTCAAGCCACTCCAACAAAGAAGTACATTCTTTTCATTACCATTAAAATTACAAAATTTCTGACCTCAGACAGGTCTGTCACACAGCTATTGTTTTTTATTCCCAATCTACTGATCGTGAAAACTTAATGAAACTGCTTAGAGATTACTTTCTCCCTTTTGAATTAAGTGAATGGATTTCCTTCCCATATCAGAAACCACAGCAGCCCTGAGATGGCCCATTTTTCACTCTCACAGTCAGAGTTCCTATCTTTAGGTCTTAAAGAACATAAGTTTGTTGTCTTGCAAGCCTTTCCTTAGTAAATACTCAAAATACAGTTTATTTATTCTTACACATTTTGATGATATTACGGTTTCTTCATTCATAACTGACTTACCAAGATAATGAAGATTTTTATTGTCAGAAATTTGCTTTTCCCTCAGCTGCCTGAAAAGTGAATTTATTAGAAATACTTCCAGTGGCTAAAAGCCTGCACTTACATCTGGGCAACAAATTTTCCAGCGAGTCTCCTACGTGAAAGTAATGTCACTGCAAGACCAAGACCAGAATCTGAAGCAGCAATTTGCATTGGGAATCTGCATGGCTGGTTTATTTTGAAAAAAGTATTCTCAAACCACATCAAAACACATTTTGTAATACTCTTTCACTATCAGCTAAAGATTTCAAACACTTCTATTCGTTATTTGTTACCAGAAATGAGATTTCGAACAGAAAACTTTTTAAAAATAGGCTTGGTGCCAAAGTTTTACAGAAACCATGCCACCAAACTGGATTAAAGGTGACTTCTGTGTGCAGGGCTCAGCAGATCCACCCTGTAAGAAGGAACTACACTAGTCCCAGACTTTTCAAACAACTTTATCCTTTCACACTTGAAAAACTAACTGGATTTAGGCAAAGTGGGGAGCTTAGTAGAGTCTTCTCTTACGAAGAAACAGTGAGATCTACTAATCCTCAGATTTGCAGAAGCATGGTACAGACAGGCCATCAGGCCATTTTTTTCATATTCTAAACTTGCTCATTAGAAGCACAGCCCTAATGCAAAGGACAATATTGTGCATCTGATATGCTTTAGATAATGATATTTCAGTACAGCTATGCAAATGCTATTTTTGTGCATAGTAATTGAATTCCAGTTTCTTTTCAAAGAGAGTCTGAGACAAAATCACAGGCAAAACAACAGCAATTAGTATATCAGGAATGCTACAAATCCTAACACACACATGTAAATCTATACAACTTATTAAATATGTATGCATGGGCACTAGATTTTTTTCATGGATAAGAAAGAGGGAACACCAAATCCAATTTAACACAGCCTCTCTTCCTCAGTATGTTTTATGGCTACCAGCCCATAAGAATCACTTAAATAAATATAAATGCAAACCCAATATTCAAGTCAATTATTTAAATGAAGTTTGTTGCCTTCATCTGTTGTGACTAAACCCAGTGGTTTAAATCCATCAAGCCCAAGTCTGAAGCTCTACACAAGCCTGCCCATCACCAGACTATTGTTGCTGTGCTTTGCTTGCCTCATCATTTTTAAGCAAAAGGGGTGAAATCCTGTCTCTGGAGGAATCCAGGGGATTTTAACCATCCTTTTACATGCCCATTGCTCAAGGATTGTCTGGGAAGCTGCCAACCCAGCCTCAAGCCATGCACAACTCCCAGCCAGCCCCTGGCAGCAAGCAAACCCCTCAGCCCTGACACTGGGGAGGGTAACGGAGTCCTGGGGCAAGGAGATGGCTCAGCAAAAGGCACAGCTGGCCACAGCCAGGACAAAGCCACAAGCATGGTGACGAGGGCAAGGAGAAGGTGCCCACAGCTCCCCATGGATGCGCTTTCAAGGATTCCTGCAGATGCAGAACTGGGTGCAGCCCTCATGACTAAGCTAGAAGCACCACAGGCACCCCAGATAACTGCATGCCTGCTCACAATCCATAAACTCAAAAGCTCAGAGCCACGCATGACAGCAGAGGACCTTTCCTGCAACTGCTTGGCTGCTTGTTGACAACCCTCAAACTAAGTTAAAGATGGAACCAAAATTGTGCTTTTCTCTCTTCCTTCCCTCCCCACACCTACCCCACCAACACATAACACATCCCTCAAGGCAGCTCCCTGCCCAGGAGCTGTTTCAGCATTTAAACTCTAGATGGGCTCTAACAGGAATCATTCAACTGTCCTCAGAGAAAACCTGGTTTCCCAGCTGTGTGTATCGACCGGGTATCTGCAGTGCAGAACACTCTGTAAGCAAACAGACAACGATGCCAGCTCTTCCCCCTGCAATCTGGTCCCTATTAATTTAGAATTATTTGAAAACTCCAATGAAATATTGAATTAAAATGTAATTGCAGGGGTTGGGAAAGGTTGTGGCACTAAAGCTCTTATGAAGCTGCTTCATCTACATGACATTTTGGCAGCATTTACTGCCAGCTATGCAATTTAAGTGTGGAAGCTTAATAGCCAAAGGGAGAAAGATCCCAAAGCTGCACATTTTGGAGCATCACCCCACATTGTAAGATAACCCTCCAGAGGCAGGATATCTCAATATACCAATCCTAAGCCTCCCCTGCAGTGAAAGAGAGTTCATTCAAAGGAAGAGACATTCCAGCAACAGCAAGAAAAAGTGTAAAACCAGCTCTTGGTTGGTTTCCACGTGCCATCTAAGACTCAAAACATGCAATGTTCTTGCTCCAGCCCTGTAGGCACATTTTGGCGAGCATTTCCCTCAGTGGTATGGTGTGCCATAGCTGCACTCTCCCCTCCAGCTCAGTCATTTTCACTCTGCATTGACTCCCTAGCCTGGTTCACCACAGAGCCATGATGAGGAAAGCAGCAGGGCAGAGGCAGCTTCAGCTGATGAAGAGAAATGCTCTTTAAGCCATGGTCTGAAAGAGCGTAGGCAGACAGTGAGTTAGATGCATGTTCTGCTGCTCCTGTTTCATATTCATTATCATCCAGCAGCAGCCACCAACGCACTCGCCCGCTCTCCTGGAGCTCAGCCATGCATGGCCACCCTGCTCCCTCCCCAGCACATGAGGCACGTGGCCTCCCTCCTTGCTGGGCTGTGCCCAAACCCCCTTCTGTTTCTGCAGGAATAACCCCACAGCACCATCACACCACCCTCTTTCTACAGCTACAGCCTGCCTGGTCAGAGCGTGGCATTCGAGGTGAGTACTCTGCTCCATCTAAGTCACATCCTGCACGTGCTGCAGCCAGAGTTAGCAACAGGACAGCAAATACAGCAGGTATTACGTAGAGCCCCACTTTGGGAAGGCAGAGCATCTCTGACCTCCCCAGGATCCATCTGGCTGTTTCCTATCAGCACAGACAACAGCTCACGCAGGAGCCCGAGAGCTTTCACACGCCCACCATCAGCTGCATGTATAAATAGAGACTCGTCTGCTCCACAGACACTGTGTCCTGCAGCCCAAAGTAACTCAATATCCTCCCACCACGCCACCAGCCTCTCCCTCAGACCTCCATATAAAGAAGCCTTCGCAGGCATCTTTAAAAAAAAATCCCACAACTCCGGCAGAGCAGAAGCAAGTTGTAAGTGAGCAGATCCCACACGAGCCTCACGTTTCATCCAGGATGCTCTGCCCACAGCTCCCTGCTGGCATCTACCCTGCTAAACTGGGACACGTGGAGCCAGTCAGACTCCTGTGGCACCCAGCCACATCCTGAAATAAATCCTTATCACCAACCAGCATCTCACTGGAAAGCAGTGGGTGCCACTGGGACACACAGTCCCATCAAGGAGAGAGGCTGAGGAAGCACTGCCACAGTTTGTGCTGTCCCCAAACACATCCCTGTGTACCCATCAAGAGCTGACACTAGGATGGCACTGAGTGCCACTGACTTGGCCTCCCTGGTTGCAGGGACGAGTCCCCCTGTGCTGTTACACCACCACACTCAAGAAGGGTTAGCAGAACTTTTCATCTATACATGTTTGCCAGAAACACCGTGGCTGTTGTTTTATTCAGCCACAAGGAATGCAAAGACATTTGCCACAGACATGGCAAACATACCACTTGTGCAGCTGAAAGTACTAAATCCTGTTTCCCTTCAGGAAAAAGCAGATCCAGAATACAAATTAACCCAAGTCTACTAAGGCTCTAAACAAGAGCTCCCCTCTTACCCCCTAGCTCTCCACCAGCCCCAGAAGGATACAGGAGGCTTCACAGAGATGGATCTTTATTTATAGACACAGATTAGCATACAGGACTCCACTGTACAATACGTCCCCATGAGAGAGAGTCCGAGGCGACACCAGCCACAGACAGTTATTGATTACGAGTCAAAATGAAGAACGGTCTGTTTTGAACCAAACAATTTTATTACAGTCTTTGCTACCAAGACACAGTGGCTCTGAAGACTGGCTTCAGCAAGCAAATCTCCAGGCAATCTGTCAAAGGCAATGCCAGCATATTATTCTACAGGGTTATGTGAGTGACCTTAAAGCAACTGTACGGCCCTCTGATATTTGTGCAGGTCAAAGACTGTCTTCATACATTCTGAAGACATATAGTAGATATACAGCATTGTGTCAAAAGAGGAACTTTTTTTCCTACTAAAGCCTTTTAGGTCATTTAGTCACCAAGAACACGGAAAGTTGAGAAGTACCAAGATATCCTGAAACTCACTTTAATGTTCATGTTTCTATTCCCACAAAGAAGCTACCCTGCTTCATGGCAAATACCTTACAGAGCCCAATATCCTCCCACTCTTCAAAGGTGGTTATTTCACTTGGCTGGACACTAATTCCAGTTTCATCAGATGAGTATCAGCTTCTAGAGTCACACTGAAACCATAACATGACATGGAAACTAAACCTAGTGAAACAACTCCCATATATTACCACTTTTAAAATAATCCTCCTGCACACCATTAGCATGACAGCAGCTCAGCTTCAGTTCCTTCATTCTCAAGTCAAGGGCATTTATTTAATGTCTGTCTTAGCTGCTTGGGTCAGTGTGTATCCACCCATACTAACAGATTTCTGCACAGCACAAAGTAGTGATTTTCTCCTAACCTATCAGCCTAACCTGGGCAGCAGCTACACCCATGTAGGCAACAAAGCCATGAGCCTGCTCCCAAAGAGCTCTTCCCACCTGTCAACAGATGCTTATAACACCTTGATGAATATCAAACAACCAACTTACACACCAATGTGCAGCTAAGCAGATGCTTCCTGCCTTTCTAATAAAACAGCTAACAAAAACAGTTTATTTCTTCTGGATCTGATGGCAAACAACAGCGAGTAGTCCAAATATACAGCTTTCTACATAACACACCCACTCTGTTGTTCATAATACTTCAGTAGAAAAATAATCACTTTCAGCAGAAGAATAACCACGATAATTGAAAGTCTTGCAGTTCAGGCCCAATCCCAAGCACTGACCCATGCAGGTGAGGGAACACGAACATGCAAAGGCAGGGATCTGCCCCATAGCTGAGATCATAGCAAGTGCATCCTCACTCATGGGTTAAGCAACATGCCAGTGGCATTCCCCACAGCAGAGAGGCAGGAGAGCAACCTTCATTCTCCCAAGGACTCAACAGAGAAGATACAAGCATGACTTATTCCCAAAAGGGAAACTTGTGCAACTAACCTATCCTGCAAAAGCACTTCCATATCTGCCGCTTTCTGGCTACAATTACCAGGCATTTGGTATTTTGAGAAAAGCAGGACTGCAATTAGAGCTCAGAGCCTGGAAAGGCTGTTGGATGAACTCTGCAGAAAGGACCTACTGGGATGCATGGGTTTCTCACTTAACCAGCACATAAAATAATGATCCATCAGCCGTAAGAAATACACTGCTGTTTTGTTTCTGCTGTTCCCAACTGGTACATTCTCCTGCTTCAGCTACCCGCCATATTCAGAAAAGCAGATGGCATAATTCAAACAAAATTAAAATAGATAAGAGCATGCTAACTTTTTATGCCTTATGACGATCATCTTTATGATTTTGATTCGAAAGTGCGAAAACTATACCAGATCCAAGGTAGTATAAAGTGCGTCAAGGGAAGAGGATTAACAAACATCCTTCCATTCCTACAGCAAATGCAGAGTCCATAAAGGTTTTGCACACCTATAGTTTTAATATTAATGGGACTAAGGTTGGCCACAGTTGGGAAAAGTGAATTGAGGGCACAAGCATTTATGTATGATTATGTGCACACAGCAGGGAAAGTGTGCAACACAAACATACACTGGGCTGCATCACAAAATCCTGGGGCCAAGCTGCCTTGCAAAAGTCACAGACACTCAGGGGTGAGGGAGTATTAAAAGCACATTTTAAAAAAAAAAAATTTACTTGGAACTGTTTTACCAACACAGCAGTCAGCACTGTGGGAAGTGAATAGATGGACAGACTGTGGCACTTTCACCCCTTCAATATCCTGAAAAACAGAAGAGAGGCAAGGGTGGGTAGGGGAGGAAAGCTTCAAGAGAGAAATCCCTCCAGTACAGACAAGTTCATCCATTTCCAAACTTGCCTCATCTCTAAGACCAGTGTCACCAGAGGTGGGTTTTCATGGCTGTGTGCACCTGGAGCTCAGACTGCAGACACCCACCCCACGCCAGGAGCCACAACAAGGGGTGGTTATGGCCCTGCAATCCTGCTCCACACCTCATCCCACAGGCACCTGCAGCCTGTGGAAAGGCTCTGTGTGTGTTTGTTTTTCCAGTAACAGGGGAGTGGAGAAAGGAAAAGATTCAAAGTCATTGCAAAGGCACATCTGAGAATACAGCTTTGTGCAGAGATGTTGTGATACGTGGAAAGCAGCCGAACTCATTTCTGAAAGCATTTTTCTTCCTCCTAAAGGCTCTGCTGCCATCCTGGCAAAGTGTACCCTTGTCAGTCAGTGGCTAACCTTGTCAAGGGGAAGAAAAGGCTGGGATGTGACAGGTTTGACAACCTGTCGGATGCCTGGTGCTCTGCTCTCCTCCTGATCTGATCACTATCAAACATTAAACCATTGTTCCTCCACACAGGAGCGCAACTTGATGCTTGCAAGCCCCAGCCAAGAAAGATAGCGAGGCTGGTGAGCTGCCAAGATCCTTGCTTTGTCCCTTCCTTGCATGTTCTAGACTTCACTTTTATGATCTGATTGTTCAATGTGTCACAGTGGAAGCAGTCCCACAGGAGTCCCAAAACAGGGGCACTGAAATTGCCATTGGTTTTCAGGAATCTGAGAACTAGAGGTGGATGTATGAAAGATGACAACCTGGGTGACAACTGCCTGGATATCAGTCTGCACAACCTAGCTTGCAAACCAAATCCAAAACTTGGAGAAACCCCCAATAGACCAAAATCTCCCCCATCCCTTCAGAAAAGCAGAACAGCCCTGCCCCATGCAACATGTACTGAAAACCCTGGCACAGTGCACATCGCTCAGCCTTTAGACACCCACTGAATGAGATCATCTAAACATAAGGACGCTCTTTCTCTGTGTTCAGGAGGGGATAAAACATTTTAATTCATCTCTTCCCTACACACACAAAACCTCTGCTCTTCCGGAGCAGCTTTCAGGATTCAGGAGTAAAAGCAGCAGCACTGACTGTAAAACCCTGCTCTTTATGCTCTCTAATTCCACTGACACTGCAAGAGTCAAAGGCTGAATAGTCAGGAGTAAAAAGCATCCTGCAATCAGGAGCTTAGCTACAGCAACTAAGGTTGGAGCTCTAGTGCATATTTGAAGAGGCCATTTAGCCAACAGATGCCAAGGACAGACAACAAGGAGCACTTAAATTGTTCTTTCATAGAGTTCATATTTAACTTATGGCAAGACTGTCTGTTATCTTCCCAGCTCCCAGTGGGCTTAAGTCAGAACTTGCATCTGGTTAATTTGCTTCATGAAGACCTCAGCAACAAAAGCAAGATGCCTGCTGCAAAGCCCAGCTGCTTCAAGGCAGCATGGCCACCTAACAGCTAAGATGGGGGTATCCTCAAGGGTAAACTGAGGGTTTCCTCAAGTCTTAGGAGGCTTGTTAACTCTTCACAACCTTTTCTGTGAAAATTCAAAGCAGGCTGGGGAGCACCATGCCCAACAAAAGAGTCTTCAAGTTGTACCATGCCAGGAGAAGGTACAACTAGACTTTCCAGCACTTTTGAATATGGTCTTGCCCAACCCATCCTGACAGATCTGAAGTGGGGCAGCAGATCCACCACTGTTCAGCACCACAGCTGCCCCAAGACACTGAGTGGATGGGCACAAGGCTGCAGCATCCATTCCCTGGGGCTGGAATGGATGGGCTGCTCCTGCTCCCAGCTGTGGCAGGTCAGGAGATGGAAACTGCTGGGCTTGGAAGCACAGAGACCTGCTGGGTGGGGACAGGACAGCAAGGCTGGCTCTGTGGGGAGCTATCCTCCTTTAGATAAGACCAAACACACTAACTCAAAGGACCAGACAAGCTTTATGGAATTCACAAAGCCTTTTCATGTCTTTGTAGCTTATTTGCCTGAAGACTCGTGGATTTTCTTCCCCCTCTAACAGAACTAAATGCTGTTTGATTCTGCAGCTCAGGACATTGCCAACACAAAGGATGGGTGAAGCTGCCCCTTCCTGCTCCACCCTGCAGCCTCCTCACCTCTGCTCCCCACTGCAAATGGGTGCAGAGGTCCCACACCATACATTCATCCAACCACAGCATTTCTCTGCTCTGAACAGAGCCAAACCCAAGCTTGTGCAAAGTTTAAAACACAGGTAAGAATTTGGGGAAGAAATACAACAGCAAGAATATTTTTCTCTTTCATAAATGAAGTTCCACATCTCTCATCACTCACGGATTTCCAGGGCTGCTCCCTTGCTGCAGACAGCTCACTGCTCACTTAGCTTTAAGGATCCTCCCTCTCTCTTTATGCACCAAATTTGTTTCTTTTTTTAAACAAATAAAATCTAAGGCTTTTTAAGACTGATTTCCCTTTTCAAGGCAGTGAGGAAATAGATTCCTTTTAGCATGCTTCATGCTTGAAAAGGTTACAGTGGCCTTTCAAAATACCACATGCTGTGCATTCTGTACAGCATTAATGACTTGGAGGATGCTCTGATACTTTCTAGTACATCTTAACCTTTTAAGATTGGGGCTTCATTGTCTTACCTTAATAAGCAGTTTGTTCACCTTATGTCACTTATGTCTCACAAAGGCCACCCCAGCTGAAAATATATATTAGATGTAAAACCACTTGTCCTGTGTGAATAGTTTAGCACATGTGGCAGCAAAGCAATGGCACAAAATAGAATATGCTTATTCTCTCCTCCCATTATTTCTCTCCACTGTGACTAAAGCTTCCCAATAATCCCAGAGGAGCAGTTCCCTGGCTCTTCACAGCACTTCTTTTAAACACAGGGCAAGAGGGCACCAAGAAAGGTGTAAGATTTTATTCACTGCACACAAGTTGATGGGCCAGTGTAAGCACAATGGCTCTCTGGGAAAAGGGAGGGCAGGAATCAATAAGACATCAACAGTGATTAAAGCCGTTTGACTATTTTTTACATTAAACACATTTCCATGCTCTTGTGAATGAGAAGTGCAAAATCTATAGTCATAAAAGTGTAATTGGGAACACCCTATCTGCACTGATAGGTGGGAGAGAAAAATCTTAAAAAACTATGAAATATATAATTTTAAGTGATACACACAATAGCACTTATGCAAAGAAAACCTGGAAAGCAAAGAGAGCACCCTGACATCCTCCCTGTCTGCTGCAAGCCCTCCCACTTTAGACAACACTGCCTTTGTCCAATCTGCCAGCTCTACCATCAACAACCTGAGGAGAAAAAAATCATTAAAACACACACCTAGAAGCTAAGATACAGCCACAACAAGAAGTCAATCACTCTTGCTGGAGAACAAGTTACAAGATGCCATGGAAAGCAATGATGTCTTCATTAGCTTTTACAGTAAACATCCCCTTGGAAAGCAGCCTTTAAAATCCACCAAGGGCAATAAAGATGTCTTTACAAATTGATGAGACAAATACTTTAGAGGCATAGTTTCCTCCAGAGCTAGTGGGAAACAGAAGATAATAGCATTCTCTAAAATCATATATAGAGGAAACAAAAACTTATTCATCGTTATCACGGCATGTTCACACATATAACGAAATTAGGGTCAAGCACAGAAAGGGCTTCAACATCAACAAAGAGTGAGGGCAGTTTCTGCCCAGGGAGGGCACTGAGGTGCCTGGAGAGGAAAGGTGTGGTTGGCTCAGTGTAAGCTGGATACCCAGGGATCCAGCTGTACTCTGGAGTCTCACCTGTAGCCGTGAGGACCATTCTGTGCGACGGCTTTTCGCCATTAATTTGGGGACGTTCCTGAGTGACAAAACAAAGGAGAAGGAAAACAGAAAGATAACAAGCATCTGATACACAAGACAGCAGGTCTGAGATTCTCCTTGCACTAATAAGATATGATGCTGACCAACCTCATTATACAGAAAAGCCATTTTTGAGCAAGGACTGAGTTACCAGAAGCTAAAGAAATTAAATTTCCAGGTCTCAACTGGCAGTCTTAAAATTTAATTTTATCCAAGGCCTCTGCTAGCATGAAAATGTGGAATGCCTCAAGTAGAATAGCTCTGCTCTTCAAAGCAGTTGTGCTTTTCAGAACGGCACTGAAAGCAACTGGAAGGCAGCAGCACAGGTACACCTGGGGGAGGGGACAGAGAAGCAAAACAGAGCTAAGAACTAAGGTTCTTTCCTTGAATTTTTTGCTCCAACTACACTAATTATGGATATTTCAAAATCACATTTTGGGCCACCTGGAGCAGCTGGGGCTAAGCCCAGGGACACGGAGATCTGGCAGCAGCGATGCCCAGCACAAAGCCTGGCCACCCCCAGAGCTGGCTGCAGGACCAGAGGGTGTGCCAGACAGGGAACCTGAGGAAAAGCACAGGCTGAAGAATTTGTCACTGTTTCTGTTACAGCTTTGCTGCCAAATTAAATACACTGCTCCCCAAAAAATTACATTTGCCATAAAATCAACTCTGAGTGCAGACATCACAGACAGCTCTCCCTTGCAAGGATCCAGGGATGTGTATGCTCTCCATACCTTTTTTACCACACTCCACATGCACTGGATGAGCCAATCCCGTTCTGCAAGATGTATTGCTTAATTAATAATTTTGATGTTGGCAATTAAGGTGTGTTTGAAAGAAGATAATGAATATTTTTTCACATGAAAGCACCACCTTTTTAGTCTAGCAAACCTCTGTGCAAACTATAATTGATAGTTTGGTTTAACGTGGAGTATTCCTGCTGCAATTATGGGGTTTTATTGCTCTATGCTACTACACTTCACACAAAAAATATTTTCATTATCATAAATTCCTTTGCTAGCAGATTGCTTAGGATGGGAATGGAAAAAAAGCATCAGTTTCTCCAGAGCTGGAAATCTTGGCTTGTTTCTTGTAGCACAGCAGTGGAGGAGCTCTCACACGAGATGCTTGTGCCTGTCCTGACTCTATCCTGAAGGCAAAGCAAGATTTCAGCCCTAGGGTATTCCCTGGATGGGAAATGTTAACCCAAACAGGTTTTTCAGTTCACTGCTAGATATGTTTCTGCCTTAGCTCCAGGAAGGAGCCTGCAAGGAAGCAAACCATCACCAGCTCCCTTTGTACCCCAGCACAGCTTCAGGGGCTGCCACTGTCCTTGGCTGGCCCACAGGTCTCTGAAGGACTCCCTAATTCTCTCTGCATGAGCTGCTGTTCATGGCAGGACATTTATCCCCCTTCTCTTGGAAAAACATCACTTCTCTCACCAAAATGACACAGCACTGCCTGCCTCTCCCAGAGCTCCAACATGGTGCCAAAGAGAATTCCCTTTTATCTGTGGTTCCTACCCGTACAACAGGAAAGCTGCTCTTGCAAGATAGCAGAGCCTTGCAGGAAACCAGCTCTCCATCCAGAAACCCATCTAGGGACCCTGACCCCAACCCCTAGACCCAGTTTCCAAGGGATGGTGCTGTAACAACGGGGCATGTGCTCCCAGAGTCAGTGGATAGCGACACTGTCATCTCCCACCACCATGACAGCCAGTTGATAACACATCTTCTGGAGCACTTTCTACCATCTCCTCTGCCATGATCAAACCACTGCTGGAAAAAGCCTTGCCCAGGTCCAATAAAAGTTATCCATCTCCTCTCAGGAGAGATGACATTTACTTAACTTGAAGAGGAGTAAATACAAGAAAATTCACAGTTTCAGGGCTTAGAGGTGGCACATAGCATTTGTTTTCCAGAGCTCCTTGGTGCTGCCACCAAGCCACTTAAGCTAAAGCTCTTCCTCCCCTGCTTAGCAAGAGGGTTTACCAATCAAGAGTTGCAGAATACACTCTAATCCAGAAAGCAAACATGAATCAGCATGAAATACACACAAAGGTATTTTAATACAGGGCTCTCTGAGGAAGCAGAGCTCCAGCCACACTTGGCCGCTCTGTCAGGACCAGCAAGAAGGCTGCTACAACCTCACAGCTTCTGCAGGACCATCCCAAACCAGGAAGGAAAGCACCCACTCAGCCAGACACTGACAGAGCCCTGTGTTCTTGCCCAGCCTCAGCAGTACGAATGTGCTTGTACATGAGGTGCACAAAGCTGCTCAAAAATTCTGCTAGACTTGCTCTAAAATAAGTCTCGGAGGAAATGGCAAACTTCACTTCATAAGCACCTAAATAAATTTAATGCTATCTATAGTTGCAGTTCTAACTATAGCTACAGCTCAGCAACCCTGCAGAGTTGCATTTTAAGACATTCCTTAACTAGAAACAATTTGCATCAAGCTGTGTAAGGTGCTGCTTCTTACCAAGAACAGAGAGGTAATTTGCGCTTTTCCCCTTCCTCGTGCTGTTTAATTTCCTAGGAGGCTCAAAGGCTCACCTGGCCATTAATATCACAATACCACTGAGTTTGCAGAACTGCTGTAGACTGTGATCATTAGAACAGCTGTGCCACAAGGACAAGCTTCCACAGTTCTGTCCCAAAACTCTGCTCTGCACACCTATAAAAGGACCATGACAATTTTGCAGCACTTGTGAGAGTGCATAAACCTATTGTGCATATGGCACAGCAGCCCACACCACTTCTGGGAGCTGAACCTTTGAAGCCTGCACTTACAGGAGAACATGTTGTGTTGAGAAGCAATGTGTCCACTGCACACCTTGTGAAGAATGACTTCCTTTCCATGTTACACTTGCAGCAGCAGCCCAGCTACAATTTCTCCACAGTGAATTGGGCCCTAATTACTGAACAGTTTGTGAACAACTGCCCTTAAAATGTTAACAGCTGAAACGATGATAACAATAATTCCATTTGCAGTTATAATGGCCCCTCATTAGAGCCGCTTAATTAAATATTTTCCAAAACTATCCCAGAAAGAGAGTCTGCTCTCTCAACTGTAAAAGCAGAATCCAAGGCAGCCTCAAGGAAATGGTGGCTTTTCCAGCTGAAGTATTTCCTACAGCCAAAGACAAGGAGTGCCCTCACCCACGTTCCTCACACAGCAAACGTTGCCATCATTAATCCGTTCATTCAACAGGAAAGATGCTGCAGGTCTTACTGAGCATATTCCCCTGTGAGCACTGTGCCATAAATTAGGAACACTTAAACCATTTACACTTCTTTAGCCTTTATGCTGTCTCTCCACCCTGTTTGCAAACTGCCTTTGGTAGGATGACGCAATTATTTAGCATTCTCCCAAAGTCAAAAGTAATAAATGTGCTTCCTTCAACCCAAACACAGCAGGATAAAGAGAGAGTTTCTTTCAAATAAGTGTTCATGGAATAAGCAATACTATGGCAGATGCTCTTCAGCCACCCTAGCTCCCCATAATCTGCCCCCACCTTTGCAGAGCAACATCTAATCCTCTTAGCCATGCACCAACAAATAAAATCTGTACACTACCTTCCACCCCATGCAAATGAGACTAAACAGATATAATGTAACACATTGCCATTTGTTAACTAATCAAGATTTAATGGCAAACCATGATTGTTTAACTCCAACACAACCAGCTTTTTAGAAGCAGAGAGATGGCCTGGAAAATCAAACACACACTTGCTGTTGGGGTTGAACTCAACCTCAAATGAGCTATAAGTACTTCTGGCACTCAAAGTAGGTGTCCCTTTTTCATCAGTGCAGTTGACAGAATCACAATAACTACATGGGCAATAATGCTCCTTGTTCTCCCAGGCATCCCTGCCTTCCTTCAGGTCTTTGCAATGCTGTTGGTAAAATCCAGTTTTATCAATGAATGCTTTCCAAAGTGCTAGACATAGCAGCAGGGTTAAAGCATCCATTGAAACCCTGGATAGTCACTTGGAAGCAATATGCAAAATGTACCATAATCCCTGAAGGGGATTACACCTTTGCAGTCTGACTCAAAACAAATTTCCATCTTGATTATGCATCACAAAAAGACCCATCCTGCTCTATTAATCTAGGGGAAAAAAAGCCAAACAGACTAGCTTGGACAGGTCTGAATTAATTTTTATTACTTCTCCAAATGCAACTTCAAAATATTTAGGGTCTTTCTACTACCTACATCAGAATATGAAATAATCGACAGCAATTTTTCCAAAGCCATAGCTGTATTACCTTGAATTCAAACTTCAATTTAAAGCTATTTTAATAGTCAAAAACTGTCAAAGCCCCAACATAAACTGCCCTTAAGGGACACCCATATGGCTGGGAATTAAAGTGGAAGGACACTGAGCTGCAGCCAAGAGGTAAGAACCAGTACCAAGAGGTAAGAGCCAGTACCCTCAGTGTGATTTTACTCTGGCAAGATCTGTGTCAAAAGCCTTCAGTGGAACCAGTAAACACTTCCTGAAGTACAAGAAAGAAACCGAGTCAGGAGCCAGAACACAAAAGCGCTGATGCTAAGGAAAAGGAAGACTGGAGAGGAGAGAAAGCTGCTGGGGCCGGAATGGGGAAGGATCTGCAGGTAGCCCAGCTTAGGAACAGAGCCCACACTCAGAGCCCCTGCACAGCACACGGGGAGAGGCTCCAGGAGCCTGTGTGACACAGCCAGCTGTTAACAGCTCCCCCTGAATTTGGGGCACAGACACAGGCAGGAGCACTAACCAGATCTGAGTGTCGCTGCCTCTCCTGCAGACTCTGTCAGGCAAACATCTGTCAGAACGTCTCACTTGTTTAATCACATAAAATGTTTCCTCTTCATTTCTGGCACCTTATACCGACATAGTCTATGGCAAGATGTCTCTGTATCATGCTCCATCGGCGTAAAGCAAAAGAAAAGCTGTTTATAAATAAAGGAGGCACAGTTTGAGCCTGATATTAGGTTTTCATGTGCTTGCTAGCAGCCAAACATACATTACAGCAGAATAATGGCAAATAAAGCATGAGCATATGCACAGTGCAGGAAAAGCACCCCTGAGCAGTTCTGTAGCACGCTTTAATTTCCTCAAACATTATCTCTGTAACGAACTGCAAGCATGATGAATGATCTTGTTCCCCTGCCTGGCCATGTTCAGACTGTTTCAACTGCTGTCTGTTGGTTACTGGCTCTGGACACCTGAATGTAATTGTTTTTTTCAAAGCAGCACTCATTCAATATTGATTTTAACACCAAGGGAAACACAAAACAAAACAAAACCAAAAATAAAATAAGAAAAAGTCCCTCCCCCACAAAAAAAAAAACAAACCCAAAACCCAGAAGGAGAGAAATGCATCTCCCCCAAATTACTACTGCAGGTCTCCACCTGCAATTCAAGAATATTTCTGTGACATTATACATATTGAAGATCCTGCCAAATACCAATTGCATGAATGTAAAAAGCTAACAGGAAAGCAGTTAACAATTCCCCCTCCTTCTGCAACTCCTATCCTATGCAGAATCTGAGATAGTAAATCACAGGACCTCTGTCTCAATAGCATTGCTAAAGGATAAAGCAGAAACAGCCAACATCAAATGGTTTCACTAACACACTGTCGAGTTATTTTAGAAGCCATCTCCTTTTTTAAATAAACATAATTTAATCAGAGGTTGAAAGCAGGGCATAGGAAGGAAGAACTAGTTAGAGCCAGGGAGGTTGATTTGGTTTTCCAAGGAGCATCTCTCTCTGCTGAAGACTCCCTCTCCTGCCCACCCCAGCTGCAGTCACCACCACCCACCACAAATCAGCTTCCAAATAGCTGCAAGGCAAATTGATCACAGTATCTCAGTCATTTATTAAAGTCCGACTAAAATCCAGCAAACCAGTGAGAGGGAACCAGCAGAAAACCATCAGTGGGTCAGACTACCTGCACTGTTAAACACTTGCTTTTCCTCCAGCTTTCTGTACAAGCACCCTGCATCCTTAGTGTCAAAATACTAGGATTTTTGTTCCTTTTTGCAACACAACACATTAGTTCTCCACATCTGTCACCAGAAATGGAAAGCTCTGGGGAGCAGCACTGTAGCCAGAGTGATGACTCCATGTACCTGTGACTCCCAGCCCACCTTCCTGCTCTCCACCTGCTTCTTTCCCTTGCCCTCCACAGACTTTTCCCTCCCAGGCTTGGATGCACTTGTCTCTCCAGCTGTTTTCCCCATCTTCCCTTCACCTCTCCACTCATCAAACATGCTTTTAACAAACCACTTGAGATCCTCACAGCCAGCCTGAATCTAAGGACTGCTGATTCTTTCTGAATAAGATTTAAAGAACAGCTTTTCCCTACCCAGCCACTTCCACCCAGGGACAGCTCCTTGCACAACTCAATTACAGCACATTTCTTGACCTCTGCAATGGAATCTTGCCCCGCTCACATCCAATCTTAGAGAGCTGAGAAGATCCTTCTCCGTGCCAGCAATTTCAACTGCATCTCCACTGATACAGTCCTCCATTCCTGCTTTTCCACTCAGCCACATGTTTGGCTACAGATAAAGGAAAACCTTCCCACCTCTCCTGACTGTTATCTCCCAGTTCTGCTGGGAAAAGCTGAATCCCACCTCCAAGCCACCCACACCATCCACAAGCCAAGCAAAACAACCAGCCTCTGAGCTTTCTTCCACAGCAAGATCTTCCATACAGTTAAAGAAAAAGACCTGGAGGTAGCTCTGCTTCTTCTACAAGAACACTTTCAATTAAAAAGTATCTTCAGGAGCCTCCAGCTCCTTTAGGCCTCTGCTGATGTTGCCAACAGACCTGGTGGTCCTGGGCTCTCCTGTATCCACTGACAGCATTTTGAAGGTGAGAACATCACACACCTTGGAGCACTTTCCAAAAGAATGGGAAGACCAGCTGGATCCCAGGACTTCACTGCTTTTTAACAGTAAAAAAACAAGCAAATACCACTTGAAAAATAAATCTGCACTGCTGAGGGACCCTGACAGCCAAGCCAGTTTTGAAGATGAGCACTACTTCTTACACATCCCATTACTTTTTGGACCCATATGCATTTTCTACCATACAGTGTTTCTGGCGACAGGAGGATGGATGGTCATGGCACACCTGCACTGCCCAAGAACAGCCCAAATTTTGCTATTTCATTAGGGCTCCAGCAAAACTACTTAAAAGTAATTCACAGCAATAGATTCTTTTTCATCCAGGCATCCTAGAGGAATTTCCAGACCTAAAATGCTGCCTTACTTGCATCTGTTGCTAGACACAAACCCATTCATCTAAGTCAATGATACAAGAGAGTTGTGTAAGCACTCCTTCTGTCCATGGACAGCCTCCCCACAGCCAGCCTATTTCTTCCTCTCTCCTACAAGTCCATCTGCTGCATGCACACACTGGCATAGAAATTTTGAAGTCCCCATCCCAGCAGCTTCTGCTTAGGATGTGGCTGCTCAACCACATTCAATAGCAGTGGTTGAACAGAACCAGTTGCAGTGTCTGAATCGGTCCACAGGTCTGTTTAATTACAGCAGGAAGGCTCATTTATTATTCTCTTTTCAAGTGTAATTTTTCCACTTCTGTAGGTTTTTTACCTTAAAAAGTTGGTATAACTGGGTTAACATCCATGAAGAATAGGCAGTTAGTTCTATGGATGAGATTAGCTAACAAGCTTGAGCAGGTTTTATGTTTGACTATCAGCTGATCTGGGCACATTAAGTCATTTATGTGGTCTCTGCTGCAGACACTCATTACCTCACTGTGTAGGATTCCTCAGAATTACTTTTCCATTTTTTTTTTAAGTAATACTTGAAGTAACCCTTAATTACTTGTGGTCTGGCAGAAGCTGTAATACTAACCTACTAATGAGAGAAATACAGCACACACAATAATTATCTGCCACTATGTGCACTGAAATGAAAGTGAGCACGTTAACTTAAGCCTGAAAGACTGTTTTAACTCTAAATTTGAAAATAGAATTTGATGGTGCATGATTAAACCTCAAATTCTGCAATCAGGCAGGCGTTATTGGAGCGAGAACATGTTAACTTTTTAACAGCGGGAAGTTTTATGAAATCTTCCTTTAAAACAAAAAAAAAAAATCAAGCTAAAAATAAGTACTCACTCTAAAACACCGTTTTGCTCTCCTTCTACAAATCTTTATGATTTACTTTTGAGTCAATAACTCACTAAAATTAACAAGATGAAATTATGTTTTGACAAGTTCCAGTGCTGATGAACAGATTTTTATATCACGAATCCAGCTTCACCTCATTTTTCCACCACAGCTGACAGTCGAGACGTGAATCATTCATTCCTTCTGGCCTTTGTGTATTTTATCAAATGCTACAGGGAACAACTAACTTCAATTCCCTCAAGTCATTTCATAAAATGCCAAACTTAATGTTCTTTCATACTTTGATAAAATGAAGTTCTATAGGAAAGAAAACATACATCTAGAAAAGCTCAACCATTTTGACCAGATTCTGCCATCAGACCAACCTTACCAACACAGATCTACTATACACAATCCTGCCACTCAGTATATATATAAAATATACCACTGGATAAGCTTTCCACCATGATGTGGCAGCATGCAAGGTTATCTTCTGCATATGGCTTTGCAGAATGGGTGGGTGGGTCTGATGGATAAACTTCATTTAGGATAAATATTTGTCCCCAGAGCAAAGGAGCTGAAGTAATTACAATAAACCCATAAGGACAGGTACACATAGGACATGCCCAAAACTTAGTGGAATTCATACAGAGGAGTTTTGGAAAGCTTCTGAAAGATGCTTAACAACCAGGACAGCAGCCAGAGCACTCTCAGAAGTATGTAGACCTGAGACTCCAAGGGCAGAAAGAGCAAGGACCATTTCTAGGCTGAGCAACAATCAGAAAGGATGAGCAAGGAAACTGTTCCCTCGGGTCAGTTCCCTCCTGAGTTGGTCTCCAGCTTCATGAACAACCTCCCCTCCTTGGCTGGACAGCTCAGAGAACTTCAGATTTTGGGTAAATCGTCAAAAAGGAAGTAATTCCCTTTGGATAGGAGTCAGATACCTGCAAGCTTCTTGTTTCTCCCAGAAAACTGGAGCTGTTGGGATTCTGGCAAGCTCCTGCCACACCAACAAAATTCCAGGGGAAAAAAAAACCACACCATATTTTCACCATAGCCACTGAGAGAGGCAAATCTTAAGTAATTCTACCAAAGTCAATGGGCCTGCAGCAGAGAACATGATCCCTGTGATAACTCACCAAATCCATAAACTCTCCATTTTCTTACACAGACTGGATGTTTTCCAGTTAAAGCATTTAAATGCAGCACCTGAGGTGCCCTGCTGAAGTCAGCAATGACAGCAAGTTCCACCAACTCCTATACCCCACACGGACATCATCCAAGGTCAGGCAGTGCGGGGAGACTTGAAGGATGCTTCCTCCTCCTCCCCAAAACTGAGCATCTCCTCCTCTTGTACCTTTACCAGGAACACCACCAATTGGAGTCACCCGAGGGTGTAAGAGGCTGCTCTGTTTGCAGCTGCAAACATTTTATTTATTCTGAAAATTCAACCAACACAGCTGTGAGATCTGAAATATGACTCGGTGGAGTTTGCGTCTTACTGCAGGCAATCACATTTATTATAATAAATAACTATAAATAAATAATGAAGTTGCTTAACAGGGACACTGGTAACCTGTCTAGACAATTGCAGTGGTGACGTACTCTGCACTGGAATGTCCTCCACATTAGCAATAAGCCTTGATTAAAAGAATTATTTTTTTTTAAGCGAGGCAGTGATTGCTTATTTAAAAACACTAGAGCCTGCTTCTCAGCTCTGCCAGCATGCACTCGGCAAGCTTAGCTAGCAACACCTCACTCTCTAGCAAGCCTTCAGCAAAGCAGACCCTTAGAAAAATCAGGGAAACACTCCAGCATGCAGAATTTCTTACCACGTAACCCAAATTTTCCTATTTGAAGCAGCAAGCACAGCTTCATCAATAGGCTGGCATATCCACAGCTCAACAGCACCCTGTGACCATCACCCCAGCCATGGTGGTGCTCTGTGGGAGAGCTGCCCTTCCCTTCCCTGGCACTTCACAGTCTGCTTAATGGAGAAAAGCAGTGGCCAAACTAATAGCTGGGACATATGACCTTAATTAATTAGCAGACCTAGTGGAAAATGCCAGCTCTGCACTGTCACTGCCTTGCTCTCAAGGACCCTGTGCCTGCGTCAGCAGCACAGAGACACCGCAGCCATTAGCGGCTGCTCGGGGATAAGGACAGATGATGCGAGGGTGGCTTTAGCAACCTGGAACACAGAGAGGAGGTCTGGGACAAAGGAGTGACCTCCTGTGAATCTGTTCGTGGGGAATGTCTTCCCTCTCCATAGTGACGGGCCCTAGGAGGAGCTCACCAGAACAAAGCTAAGGTCAGCTGGAAGGGATGCGGAGCGAGCAGATGGCCGCCTGCCACCTCACCAATCAGCAAAATCATTCACTTCAACTGCCTCATGAAATATTTCCTCACTTCTTGCTCTCCCTCTCTCTCTTGCTGTTTTCTTTCATCCATGCAACTGCGTCCATTTAGGTTACAAAACCCATTTAGCACATAGAGGGGAACAGCTGGGAAAGCGACCAAAACAAAAACAATCAGACCACGACCTCCTCCAATGACTCCCAAATCCTAGAGGCAACTGCAAGAAGCAACACTCTGGGAACAACACAAAAAACATTCTTACTCTATAGAAATATCCCTTGCCCTCAAACAGGTCTGCAGTTAAAAACCATTTCAATGCTAAACTTTATCAATACTGGTCACCACTCTTCAGGAAAATATCTTTTTTCTCCTAAGCCATTTGTCTGCCCATGGAGGAAAATACCAGTGTTATGGACTTTGTAGAAATAAATGCTGCAAGCATCAGCTCCACTAATGTTCACAGGGTGGCCACAGGAAGCTTGACCAAGGATTTGAAAGACTATGCAGGATAGACATGCATTCACATGGGCACAGTTTCATCAGTCAGGTCCTAGCGCTGGCTCAAAATCTTGTGCATCACAAAAATGAAAACCACTATCACAGCTCCCAGTTGGGATATACATATTTATTTCTATGGTCCATGTTAGGGAATAAATATTGTGTAGTTTTGCAACTAAAAAAAAAGGTTCTGTTATTGTTATAAGCTCTAAATCATTAAGGCACATCCAGATATGGGTTAAGCACGTTTTGAATACCCGTAATAAATAAAACAAGTAGATTCCACACAGACTACATTTTTTCAGTGAACATGACCTTACCCAGCTCCTCCAGGACCACAGGCAGCCTTGCAATTTAAATCCAATTTCTCCCTCTAATTTCCCCATCTCCTTTTTTTTAAAGCTCAATTCCTTCAGTATCCATTGCACGTTAGATTTATAATGCTAATCAAACTTCTCCAGGTAGAGACAGAGTTTATAAATTAATCCTGGGTAAAATAAATACATCAGCCAATCTTGGTACAAACATCCCTGCTTCTGATTAATCTGAATTCCAGCACATGTGGCATGCATTTCAAAAGGGAGAAGAAGCAAGAAAGATGCTCTCCCAGCACTCAGCACATCGTATTTGCATCAATGTGACCTCAAAGCCACAATGCCTGGGCAGGTGGCAGGATGAGACTCGTAGTTATTATGCAGAAGTACAACTTGCTGTGCTGTTCCTTCACGCCTCCTTACCCAGGCAGGGAACTCCAGGTGCACGGTGCTTGCTGCTGCCAGGGCTGAGGGTTTGGCTCTGAACCCCAGGTACAGGAGCTGGGTGACCCAAGTGCACAGCCCCACACCAAGGGGCACAAACTGAGCCTTCCAAGGTTTCCTGGCTGCTCTAAGATATTTATGAATAAGTGCCCACAACTCCAGTTGTACTTTCCTGTTTTATGCTAACTACAGGCACCTATAAGAAGCGATCAATAATAGTCTGTGCCATACCCTAAGAACCCTAAAATGTTAAGTGCAGGAACCCTCACAGACAAGACATTACGGCATTTATAAAAGCTATTTATACACTAACTCAGCAGAGCTAACAAAATTGGCTGGCGGGTTTAAACAGGACCCAGGGCAAGGAGTCTGAGCAGCTCTGCTGCCCCGTATCAGGTGCAGCTCTACACTGAGCCAGCTCCCAGAGCAACCAACAGAAAGAAAATGCATGGAAGCTGCAACTGAGCATTCATACATGAGGAATATAAGGGCATCAGGGGTATCTCAACCCACTGGGAAGAAATTATCTCAATGATACCATCTTACTGAGTGCTAAGGCGAGGCTGCACAGCGTCCATGCAAAGCCCACGAGCACAGAAGGGGGCACAGAGCTGTCCATCAGTCAAGGTGGATTCAGCCTGGACTCACCCACCTGAGAGGCAGAGAAGCAAAGGCTGCTCTGGCCACATCCCTACCAGCCATGTCAGCCCATACCTCCCATGACACTGGCACCACTGGCTCTTTCGTGGTTGTGCCATTGCACAAAGTCTTGGTTAGTTGCTATCAATGCCCTAATTTCTCATTCTTTACAGAGTGTTATTACCTATCTGATAGGCTTCACTTGAGTAGACACCACTTGTTGGTGTAATAGGTACAGTCTGAAGAGAAGTACTAAGTACCTTCCTCATTAAATGAAAACACAGTGGTCCCAATCTCTGCCTTCAATTCCACAGTGAAATTCCCTCTCTTTCACCATGGACACGATGCGATTGCCAATTAAAGAGTGAAAGCAGAACTCAGTGCAATGCTAAAGCAATTAAACAGGAAAAAAGTCACGAGAGCAGGATGAACACAGTCTACTGGGGAAGAAAAAAAGAAATTAGTCCTCTAAAACCAACAGTAAAAAACCTGTATGTACTGCATTTGATTTTAAGAAAATGTTAGCAATAATACATATGCTCAGTTGAGTTGCCCAGAAGAATTAGTTTTAAAGAGAAAACAGAGTTTAAAAAATACACTTAGAAAGCAATAGTATTGTTCTGGTTTATGTACTGTCACTGCCATACACTGCTGTACTTCCAAATGCTTCAGAGATCACAAAGTGCTCTCCCACCCCCAAAATGAAACCCAGCAAATTGCTAATGACAACAGTTAAAGCAAGACATGGAAACCAGTCCTACAAATGAACAATGTCAGAAACAGCACTCTGGTTTAACAGCCCTAACAGGGCAGCCAAGTGCAGCTCACAGGCTTGTCCTCCCAGCAGACTCCTCTAGAGAGCCAGGACAAATCAGGAATTGCTAATTATGAGTATCCAAGGAGGATGCAGTGACATTTCTTTGTAAGGCTGCAGCATTTTGTGGCTATTACACTGGCTCTTAACCTCTCATCCCATCACACAACTCCTATGAGTTCTGTGGTCCCAGCATAAACCCTGTGGCAAAGAGCTGACACTGCAGAATCCCAGCTCTTATCATTAAAGCTAACCGGATCCTGATCTTCAACCAATTTAAGACAGGGCTGATGCAGGGCATGAATTATCTCCCTTCCTGGCAGGCAGCCTCTCCAGGGAAGGGGGCTTTTGATGCAATCAACGGGATGAGCACCATTGTCTCTAACAGGGGTGATGTGGGCCATGAAAGCACCACCCCTGCCAAGTGCAGGGCACACACAGCGGGGAGCCTGCAGATTTTGGCTCCACAGCAGCCAGACCAGGCAGCTCTGGAGATCAAATCGAGATCAGACCTGGCAGCATCCCAGGGCACAATATCTCCTTTGACATTTCCAATGCCCTGTGGATGCCTCCAGGAGCAGGCTGAGGGTGAGCTGCCAGAGGCATAACAGCCAGTACAAACTCCTTCCCCAGGTACTTCAAACTCACAGTAACCTTGCTGTTAACTCCCAGAAAACCTAATTTCAAGACAGACTGCAGTCCTCTAATGTTATCTCTTCTAAAAGCTTACCTTGTGCTCAAGAACAAAAATAAAGTTCTAAACCCAAGGGAATGAAAGGGTTACATGATCTGTGTGTTAGACAGGTCTTAAAGTGCTCTCATGTCTGGGCAACTGGTAAGAAGGGAGAACTGACCTAAAATATCTAAAAATTCCTATGTGTTTAGGGAGCTTTACCAGTAAACTGAGCTATCGATCAGAGTACTGACCCTTTCAAGCTTGCACAAACCTAGAATTTTAATATCTCCTCCAGGTATCAAGAAGAAATTCCAAACTTAGGCCAAGTCTTAACACCAATAATGTTCTTTTTAAATGTGCCATTATATCATGTTATTAAACTACTGACAGTGAAGCACTTTCAGGTATCCTGTGAGCATCTCTAGCATTAAACACTGTGGAAACAAGTATTCTTGGACAACAAAGCAACCAAAGAGCTTCAGGATGCCCAACTGCATACGTTCATCCCTAACATAAATATTGTTCTGAGACTCTAACATGCACAAATTCAATGAGACTTACTTGCTCATCCTCTAAATCTCAGGTTAATTTCATTTTGACCACCTCCACCCTTGGCTTAAAACCCAAGACAGAGCGCAACAACAACCTTCAGACGAGTTTGCTTTCAACTCATAGGCTGAGAGCAAGGAAATAGTCAGCCCTGCAGGTCATAAGCCTCTCCTCAGCAAACAATACCCAGCAAGATGCAAGTCATTCAATTCAGAGCAATAATTCCCACCCCAGGAAGGCAGAGAAGGTGCAGCTCAGGACACTGCACACAGCTCCCACTGTGGGATGTGGGAACACACAGCCAACTGCAACAAGCAGGGAGTTATCTCAGGGAAAAGGTGATGTTTCAAAAGCAAAACAGGCAACAGTTTCCACTCTCAGGCTTTGCTTAAAGCAGATGCTATTTGATTTTTAAACCCACACCTATATATAGTTAGAGTAAGTGAAAATGTCTGTTGACACTTGTGTTACTCAAGAGTCGCTCTAATTATTAACTACAGCTCCAAGGCCTATGGTGCCTTCTCCAAAGAACCTGCAGGAGCATCTCCACTACCATTAACAGAAATACCAGTCCTGACCTCAAGGGGACCTGTCTGGGAGCAGCCAGAACCCTGCAATGTGGCAGGAAAGAGAAAAGTTTGCAGCACATGGGACTGTCCTGCTCCAGCTCCATCAGTCATGGAAATCAGCACACCAACCCACTGCCACCAAAACCCTTTGGACTTCAGTGAAGCACACATGGAAATAACCACACCAACCCACTGCCACCAAAACCCTTTGGACTTCCACAGAGCACACACGGAAATCAGCACACAGCAGCCCACTGCCACCACAACCCTCTGGACTTCAATGGAGCAGAAAGTAAAAGGCTCAAACTCTACAAGGAAAAGCTGCCTGCTGGTTTGCTTCTTACGCCGAGTTGTTCCTCCAGCATCAGCCTGTCCCCTCCAAATTGCTTTTACATCTTGCTGTACAAAATGTCTTTTCCTTCTCAGGGAGGCTGGAACATCTCATAGGAATGATGACCGGATTTCACAATATGTGGTTTTGAAGGTTGGTGTTAAATGTGACACTGTAGCTCCAAAGTAATTGTGACTAACCACTAAATCAGCATGTGTAATGGGTTCCTCTGAACATTTATAGCTAGCAGTTCCATTATGCTCTAATCTGGAAAATGTCTAAACGACTCTCCACAAAAATTAGATGGGAACATAAATGTCTTGATAAAAACAAGATTCCAGAGATACTCCACTTAACCACAGTGACTTCTAAAACATAATGTCTAGTGCAATAGCATCCACTGGAGTGCAGTCATTTGCTATTTGATTTTTAAACCCATGCTTCAAGACATCAATCTAGAGAGCCTCAAGTCTATGTGAAAGGTGAAACAATTAAGAACAAGCCTCTGGGACAGTGCTGAGATCTGCAAGGAGAGTGAGTGGCAGCAAAGGAAATGAGGAGCACCAAGGGGCTGCCTGGGAGCTGTGCAGGGAAGCTGCCTCTCCCTGCTGCCAAAGGGTAAGCTCAAAGTCATCCTGTGCTCCTGCACGCTCATCCCTGCACATCATTTGAATGAAAACCCCTCAGTCCACAGGAGAACAACACGCTGTTAGAACTGTCTGTCCTTGTTTAGATTCAACCTCTTCCTAAAGCTGTGATTCCCAAACTCTGAAGGTCTGGGGATAACAGAGGGAGAAGCACCACCTTAGAGATCTTGTCTGCCCTCTCTTATGCAGAAAATGATGCCAGAAAAAGGCCTTTATGCAATCAAAACCACAATAAAAATAATACAATTAGCTAAGCATACAAGAAGCAGAAGAGGGAAGCATTACTGATTCATTCCATTTTCCTGGAAAAGCTTGAACTGTGCTTAAGCAGAGGACAGGCTGAAATTTCCCATTAGTGAAAAAAAAAAGGGGGGGGGGAAGGCTTGTTTAAAGAGAGAAGGGAAAAACCCACTAGTGCTCAAGTACAGCACAATTAATTTTACCACAAAACCTCTGCTAGCCAGAAGCCCTGCTCCCAGCCAAAGGAGCAGTGGAGCTTGCAAAAAGGCTGCTCATTTAACACAAAAACTGTGTATGAAATAAAAGGCCATAGAGAACCCCAATCTTCAAGCAGGGAGGGAACAGACAATTTTTTGACAGTCCTCTCAGAAAATTTTCCTCCAGTCTCCCTGCCTGGGGGGCAGCTGGGAGGGGGGACAGGAGGTGAGGAAGAGGTGGCTGGGATGGGGCTGCTGCAGGTGACCCCAAAGAGCTCGATGGCATTTGCAGCCTGGAGTGGTCTCATCTCACCCTGGGCCAGCAGCACAGGTGTCAGCCTAAACCAGGGACTCAAACACTTCCCCACTCCACTTTCCTGAGCTGTACTGTGCTCTCCTACACCACAACCAAGGATCAAAGCCAAGTGATTGCAGCACATCCCAGCCCTGCTCCCTGCATTAAAGCGGAGGGTTTTGCTTTTGTCCTTAACAGAAAGGGATATTTCATCTCAGCTGCTCAAGCAAAGATGAAAAACCTCTTGCAAAATAAAAGAATGTCGTCCACATGAGCTAAAAAGTCTGTCTTCTGCTCCTCACTTCTCCAAACATCCAAGACTGGCTCCCACAGCTATCACACCACAAATTTTAGGATCACTTACACAAGCACAGATCATGCCCTTGTACACAAGGACACAATGTACTCTTCAGCTTCCATAAATCCTACAGTAACCTAAATCCAAAAGAAAGCACATCTCCCAAGTCCTGTAACAGAGCCCAACACAAACTTCCACAAATACAAAAAAAGGAATGACTTCTGGCAGCCCAGATCTGCAATTCCTGCCTTTGCATTGCACCCCAGACACCTGCTTCTCCTTTCCATAGGAAATTACATCAGCCCTCTGCTGTAATCAAAATTATTAACCATACCTTATAAGATACAGTCCTACATAGGCAAGGCATCTGTAAATGCTCATGTGTCCAGTGACTGCTGTCTGCCAAGTGCTTGGTGGGAGGAGATGAGGTTCCCACCCCAAAGCTGTTCTCAATAAGGGTCTTGGGAAGCCAAATACATGGAAGTCACAGGAAAGCATTTTGGTAACACCTGCTGCCAAAAAAAGAGCAACTCACTTCACAGACTGTGTTACCTTCTCTTGATGATCAGATTTCAGCTTCAGTGCCCATCACCACCATTATACCTCAGGTTTAACCAACCTAACCTCTATTCTAAACAACTAAAGGTACTGGGAACTCACACATGTTCTGAGACACACAAATATCCTTAAAAAGAGTTTTAATCACAAGAGTAAAGAGACCAGAATATCACTTATCTTGATGGACCATTTTATAAGACATTAAATACTTTTACTGTAAGGGAAAAAATAAAGTATGATACTGCACTTTATACCCATAACTCTTCTATGATTATAGAGGTTTATTGCAGGAAGCAATTCACCTTCCTGACATCAGATGATACATGAGGAAAAAGCAGAAGCAAAAATGCTCTGCTAATTTCAGAAAAATAACATAACATGACGGGAAAAGCAAAACCAGCTCTTCAGAGAATAAACAAGAGAGCCTTAGATTTCTTTAAAAAAGCCTATAATTGCAATTTCCAAAGCACAGTTAATTTGTAACATTTAATACACAAGTTGTCATCAGCCTTAAACCTCAATTTCCAGACTCAGCTGTACCTGGCAGAGCAGCAGGATGGGCTGAGCACACAATCAAATCCTCCAGCACAACTGCTGAGCCTCCACAGCCGAGCCAGAGAATCTGCTTATATATTTTACAAATAACCAGATCCCTCCCTAATCCAGGCTCTGAGAAATTTTTATCTCACCATGAGCTCAGTTACTCTTAAGTCCTTTCTGTGTTTTTTTTCTCCAGGCTGCCTGATACACTGACCAATTTTATAAAAAGGATTGGCTGATGGGAGGTCTGGATTCAGGTCAAACAGAGTTGGCCTTTTCAGTGTGCTCTTTCAGAGGCTGATGGAAAACGGATTTAAAACTCCCATTTTCACCTGTACCCTCAAACAAACCAGGATGCTGCCCAGGAAAGGCATCTCTTCCCACAGCCTTCTCCTGCAGACGCCTGGCTGTTACAGAGTCTGAATCAGGTGCTGCTTTTGATTCTCCAGGTCCCCAAACCAAGGCTGATCTACCAGCCAGGATGGACAACATCACATGGATCCACCAACTTACCCAACCTCTCCGCAGGTCTTTGGGTCCTGTAACAGGGAATCTCAACTTTCATTGTCTCAGCAAGTCTCTGGACCCTGCACCCTCTGCTTGGTGCACACACAGCTGCAGCACTGAGCACCCCAAGGTATAAAACAACAAGAATTGCGGCATCCCAAACATGAGAGAAAACACTCAAAAGCCCAAGTCTGCAGAGCACACTCTTTGTTTGCCACTCCAGGGCAACAAAACGTGCTGATATTGTTACTGATCCCTATTCTGCAAAGCCCTGAGCAATAAATTTAAACACTTTGAGCCTAAGCTTAAGCAATATATTTAAGTACTTTTGGTAGCACAACAGAGTTCAGGCTTGACAAGACATAGTTTGTGTGCCTCTTAAACCTAGTGATGCACAACCTCCTTCTGATCCCATCTCCAGAAATATCAGCACCATTATGTGCTTGCACTTAACTGTCCCAATAAATAAATTTAAAACCATTTATGGCAGATTTTTCCAAAAGCTGTATTGTACCAAACCCCAGGCCACATGCAATTAGCACTTTCATCCTTGCAAGCAACAAAATAGCTCAGTAATTCAAAACACAGAGCAGTGCTAACCCATTTCCTGTACAGTATTTTCTGCTGATTGTATTTCTAGCAAAACTGCAATTTCTTCTTGCACATGGCAGCATGTTAACTATACCACAAGATACTGGGTGATAAAGCAGCTTGTAGAACTGCAAGTCAAACTCATCCCTAGCCACTGCCCTCTTGTTCAGCTGTTCTGCATCACTGCTGGCAAACTGTGAGCTCCAATCTCCAGCAGGTATTATCAGCAATACCCCATAAATCTAACTCAGTAAGGAAGTTGTCTCCATCCATAAAATTCTGAGAGGGCTCGTATTCCAACCCAGAACACTGCTGACGTCCAAAATGCAACCATCAGCATGGAAAGTGAGCCGGTAGAAGGCTGCCTCATCTCAGGAAAGGCAGCTGCAGGTGCAACTACTCTTTTCATTTGTTTTCTGCCTCTTCTCTGGAAATGGGATGATAAAAAAAGGCTTTCATAACTCTGCTTTGCCAAATCCATTAGTTGTGTTTATAGGCTCACCTGGGGTCTATCTGAAGCAGGACTGACTTAAATGGCAATACAACAGTTTTGCAAATTAACAGAGTTCAGGAGATACAAGGAACTGGCTTCTGAAGGAAGTCTCATGTCAAGGAACTGAAGCTTCTCCTAGGTCTCTGCTACCTCTGTGCCTTCTGATGGTCTGGTCCCCTCCACTCTGAGCAGCTGCAGCCTTCACAGCCACCAGACAAAGCAGCAGCTTAAAGCACAGCACTTTCATTCCTACTGACTTTGGTCAGGACATCTGGTGTCAGACAGCCAAAATCTCCTGTTTGGAGGCAGGTCCTGGCTTTTTTCACTACACCCTCCAGTCAGAGCACCAGGTTCACAAACACACCTTTAGAGCATGATTAGATCTTACTTTAGGACAACTGTACTTAGGATCTTCCTAAGGTGTTAATTTCAAAGAGCAAAGTTGTACATTGCTTCATTCATGAAAAGGGGTGAAACCAACATGATGCAAGAGGTCTGGCCTGGAAACACTGAATGGTGTGACCCCACAGCAGCAGCCACATGGACAGGGAGCTTCCCTTTTACCTTCCTGGGAAGGGAAGGAACACCACAACCCTCCCAGGACACCAGCATGTACACAGCAGGCTGCTGTCACCTGTCCCTACAGCATTCTATTTAAACACTACAGCTTCCCTAAACTCAAACTGAACACAATATTTCCACTGCCTCTACCTAGGACAAGTCACATATAGGCAGCAAAGCTACTACATGCAGCCAGGCTAGGAAATGCTACATCCTTTATTCTATGTACAGATGGAAAGACATCCTCGTGCAAAGAGCTGAATTACACAGACAAGGCAGTGGCTGAGAGGAGATGACAGACTTGGTGATGAAGACAGGACTCACCCCAGGTAGTCCTGGCTTCTCAAATCCCACTCTCATGTTTATGTACCACTTTTCCTTCAAGCTGATCAGAATTAAGCAAAAACATACCACATGAAAGCCAAACAACTGACCTTTATAGTCAGCTGCATTTGAAAGCAAAAATTCTACCCCATATTTTATTGACCTATAGTTATTGGAAATCACCAAAGTAAAAAAAAACAAACCAAACTTACTGAAGTTTTGGCTAAAGATGCGCACTTAGTAAAAGAGAAAATGGGGTGACCATGCCAAGACAAGCTTTTACTCTTACCAGAGACTGACTTGCAGCACACAAGAACTGAATGAGTTAAAGACTAATTTATGCCATTTATGTTCTTGCAAGTCACTCAGCTACCATCCAGCAGGCACATCCTGTTGTGTCTGACATTTCCTTGAGCGCTTTTGTCTTCTCCCTTCTCTGTGCTACCACTGTTCTGATTAGATCCAACACCCCTCAAAGAAAAAGAAACAGCTCTCTGAAAGGCAGAAGCCACAGAGCCATCTTCTACAGTTGGTGCAATTAGTTCCAGGCGGAACAAAACCTGCCACTCTTCTGGAAATGCTGCAGGGACAGACCCCTCTGAGTCCTCCATGGGGAGGAGAGCCCCCACAGCACCTTCACCATCACAATGAGTTAACTGCTGGCAAAACACATGATAAAGTTAGTACCTGGCAGGTTTTGCTTGAGCAAAGCTTATTCCAAATAACTTTCTCTGAACCCGCAGTAAAAAAAAAACAACTTGCTACCTCAGAATGGTTGGGATTGCTCCAGGGACTAACTTTCCCACAGGCAAAAGGAAATGCTCTCCCCTCAGTTACCCTGAAAAAGAAACTCTCAAAAGCAGCTTCTCTGGCTCTGACCAAGGAAACATTGTTTTGCTTAACAGGGGGGGTTAAAATAGTTGCTTTTCTCTGAACCCAAGGAAGGCTGAAGGAAATAATCAGTGGCAGAGAGTGTTTCAGCCACTCGATTTGGGCGTCTGCCGAAGGATCTTACAGTTCAAACAGCACTGAATGAGCAGATTGCCATTGCTGGGAGCTTTGCAATGTTTTAACTTAGCCAAAAAAAAAAATGGATTTATGGCAGAATTGATCTTCCAGCTACTCGGACCTCTAAGAGCATCAAAACTGCACAATCCTTTTGATTACAGGAAATTAGGAGCATTTGCTACAAGGATCTCATGAAAGGCATACTCTTCTTCATGCCTTTATGGAGATGTGCAAGATCATTTATGCTGCAAGATTATCTCCCTCGTAGCTGCATATATTTAGTTATATTACATCAAAAGTTTGGCTCCTTCAGAGTTGGATAAGCAGCTGAGAAGCAAGAAGTAACATGATTTGAGTCTCACCCCTAATGGATCTTATGATTTATAGGCCTCTAAAGACTAATGATTTTTTTCAAGACTAAAAAAGAGGAGATTTCACTCAAAGCTGTATATAATAGTTTAAATGGATTCTGTCTTTAAAAGCATGAACAGCTGAGAAGGAAGGCTAAAGTCAGGGAAGAAGAAAGAAAGCTGGTCCTCATTGCCACTTATTCAAAAACATTATCTTGTTATATGCATATATTCACTCTCCACCCAGAAATATGGGAGTGGATGGAAAAGGCAACAGCACATTAAGTGTTTAGACTTTCTATTTCCACAAAACCCACCCCACTCGATGTTAAACACAGGTCCCACCCAATGAAAACATATTAAAGGAAATCTACATTGGCTGTTTACATCAGCAGTATGAACTTAAATGCAAAAGAATGGATTGCTTTGGCTTCTTAGTCTCACATTAGCAAATGCAATTATCTTTCATTAGTTTTACAGAGTGTTCACAGTAGAAATTAAATAATTTCTTCATGTCTAAGAAAAACTTTACCGTGTTAATTATTCATAAATACCAAAGTCTCCTACTTATTACTCATCACAAATGTGATTCGTTTCAATAACGCCTGAATAACTCGGTGCTACCCTATTAGTCCCAGAACACAATGTACAATTGCCAGCATCAGCAAGTCAATCACAAACAATAATCCACGCTTGCCAGCTGCCAAGGAAGAAGAGGAGGAGGAAGGAGGAGGCAGGAATGGCAGGAATGGCATTTTCCCCCACCCCAGTCACCGTGCTGCCTCCATCATCCCATAGAGGAGAGTCCCACATCTCCTCTCCTTATCCGCTTTGCTGCCACCCAAAATGCTGCAGAGTCAGGCACTGCTCAGGCAAGAATTCCATCCCCAAACCGGGAGCAGGGAACCAGGCTCCCAAGGGATGAAGGCAGCAGCTGGGGATGCTCCACAGCTTTGCTTCCCTGCCTATTTGCATCTGGGCAGGCAGCTCTCCAGCAATGGGAATTAACTGATCGAGAAGGGAAAGGAGATTAATCCTCACAAGTATGTAAGGAGCCTACAAGGATAATTCCAAAAATGGCTGAGGGCTGCTCACCCACAGTAATCCCTGCAGAGTGAAACAAAGCCCAGGCACCATTGCTGCAGCAAAGTGGTTAAATAAGGGAATTACCCAGAGTTTTGTGCCTGGCCGCTTGGCTGCTCAGCTGGTTGAGCTTATGGGAGGGGAAGAGATGACTGAAAAGTTACTGCAGGAATAAAATAAGCTGAACATGCTGGAGTGACAAGATTTTGTATTATTTCTTCAGTAACTTAAAAAAGACAAACTTGTCCTCATCACCAAAATCTTAAGAGTTGCACCAAATCACAAATACATATATATATATATATATGAAAATACACATATATTTTTTTCCATTAAAATGTCAAGAAAACCTTTGACACAAGGTTCATTTGACACAGGTTCCATCCAGCCCAATTGTCCTGCCCTTGGCTGCACTTCCCAAAGCCTATGTCTTCTCAGAAAGACCCATTCCAACATCCCATTTTCAGCCACATATCAATGATTTTTGCTTTCTAGCAAGTTATGTGAGCTAATTTGGGCCAAAGCCATACAGAAATGCTGCCTTTATTATTACAATTGTGGAGAAAGTAAATTAATGCAAAGGATTGCACACAGAGGCCTAATCCATTTGAGGTAAATCAATGCATTGCACATTTAAATTGCTCTGCTTTCCTTCAGAAAAGTACATTGAAGTGATTCATTAGGCACTGAACTGTTCACAGAAACAGACCAATTCTCTTAGGCATGCCAGTGCATCTCTGCTAGTTAAATTTAAAAAGCAATCAAATCTACTAATAAGTCCTTTTTGCCGACATTTACATCAGTAGAGAACATGATTCCTGACAATTCAGATTAAATAAATGAAGCACAAATTAATCTCAGTTAATATGTCTCAGAACGAACGCTCGACTTGTTAAACTTAAAAATCTGTCTTTTAATAAAAATAACTTATTGGTAACGCCTGACTTCCAAGCGCCTTTGATAACCTTTATTAAAGGTTATAAAGTTATCAAGAGGGATCACAAGGCACAATCTGTGTCTATTTTAATACTGTCAAAGCATTTATTTATAGTTTAATTTGAATATTTATGCATTCCAAAAGAAAAATTAACAGAAAGGTACCCTTTTAATGAAAAGTTATCAATTCTTAGTAGATCAGCACCATGCCACAGTGTTCAAATTCCCACTCTCTTCTTTAGGGAGGATCAGCTCAGATAACATATGGAATAAACAATTCAAGGTATAACACCTGTGCCTCGTATCTTGCTCTACTGCAATCACTGAGGATTATTTCTGCAACAATTAATGCCTTCCCTCTACCCTCAAGAAATTCTCAAATTTAAAGTTAAAGCCAGTATGAAACATATACTTTCAAATAACTGAAAGTAAATTTGCACCTTATTAAAGACTTAGAGAACTGAAGAGACCTAATATGAAAAATTATTTTTTAATCCCTTTAAGAAGTCCAACACTTTATCTGCAAAACCAGCAATATCAATTTAGAGAGCTTTACAACTCCTACTAGTCCAAATCTAAAAAACCCATGAACTTAAGTTTATAAGGAAGCCTTTCAAGGTTAGTCCTTGTAATGGGATTAGGTGAAAGAAACACTTGTACTTATGAAAATAGTCCCTTGCCCTACCCCTCAAAACCCCTTTTTCACTCTCTAGGCTGGGTCACTGCTCCTCCTGCTTTGGTCCCAAGAGATGCCATGGAGGAAAATTCAGCTGCTGGAGGTGCAGGTTTGTGGGTGGCACGATAGCAAATCCCACCCTGCAACCAGCAGGCTGAAACAAGCAGGGGCATCAGGAAATCTTGCTAAACAATGAAACAGCTCAGAGCCACTCGGGCCTGGCAGCATCTCTGCAAAAGCTCTGGGTTTTGGTTTTGTTTTTGGGTTTCTTCGTGGGTTTGTTTTTTGTGGGGTTTTTTTGTGGTTTTGGTGATTTGTTGTTTTGGTTCTTTTTTTTTGCTTTATAATTGTTGCTCGGTTTTTCCTGGGGAGTTTTGGGATGTGTATTTCAAGGGCAGGCAGGCAGGCACCCTCCTGGTGCTCTGGCCAGAGCCCAAGTCACAGCAGGTCACCCCATCTGCTCACTCACCCTCCAGCTCAGCTGGGCTGCTCCCCTCTCTCCCCAGGGAGCCCCCAGGCTCCACCCCAGCACTGGGGACTCTGTCCTGGGAAATGGTGTCTGCTCCACCAGCTCCAGAGGTTCTGAATTGTCCTCCTCCTGCTGCAGCCTGCATTATCCACCCAAAGTCTTGGGGCACCACGGGACCCTAAAGCATCTCTTCAGTCTACAAGGGGTCTAGTGCTGATTTATGGGGCTTAACTATTCCCCAACTTTCACCACTGCAGGTGAAACACTGAGTTCATCCACTTGCACAGCTATGTAACACCTCTGCAGCAAGGAGAGGCACACTCAAAGGCTGCTAAGAACCAAATCCCACAAATGAATTTTCTCTCCCTGGCAGTGCTTTGGTGATGGTTTTCCCCTTCCACACCAAAGCAGTTCACTGGGAAACTGTTACCAAGACCTTTGTAGCTACCTACACACTCCACCATAACAAAAACTCACTGTGGGAAAACTAAAAACTAAACTAACCCCACCTCAGTTAGAGCCAGTAGTGCAGAGCTCAGAGTAGATGACTCCACATTTTCAACAGCATGTGGATTAATCTGTTCAGCCAACAGAGACACACACTGTGTTTCCAGTTTGCTAGGAAATGTTTCAACCTTTTTTTTTTTTTTTTCAGATTTTTGTAAGACTCAGCTTGGAAGGGTTGCAGTAACACGCAGGGACAAGACAAGAACACCCATGCATTGCCAGCAGCCTCTGCCCCACATCACAACAGTCTGGCGCCGACATCAGGCCTCCCAAAAAGCCTGGTGCCAACATCAGGCCTCCCAAAAAGCCTGGTGCCAACATCAGGCCTCCCAAAAAGCCAGCAGGCACCAACCTGGCCCAACAGGCTTGTACCAGCAGCACAGTTTCCTCCAATCTCAGACTTTCTGGCTCCAGAGGCAGCTCTACAAGCTCGTTCTCCTTTCAACAGGGAACATCTCCTTCCTTTAATGCCACCCAGGAGGAACATCAAATACAGCCTGACCTTCAACCACAAGCACATCTCTCACCCAAGCAGGGGACAAAGCCATGACACCACTTAAGAATGCTGGTACCTGCATTTGCTCCTATGTCCCATTACAGTTTCCTGTCTAACCTCGAGGCCTTTTGTTTCTTGCAATGGTGTCACTGGATTTACTGCTATAGACAACTTCAGTAGACACTTCCCATAATAATTAGCCAGAGCTGAGAGAAAACTCAGTCCTGTGATGCACAGTTACTTTGGATGCCGCCTCTGCTCAGTGTGCCAAAAGCTTTGAGGCTTCCACAATCAATCAAGTGACCCAAGTCAGTCACTCATGACCAGGAAAAAGCACATTTCTCCTTTCTCACCACTGGTGCCAAGAAGCTGAGACAATCCCCTCCTTTCTGCCACCACCATCAGCCCATTCCACACACCTCCCAAATGGCAGATCCAGAGCACTGAAAGCACCAATTTTGCCTATACCCTTGCCCTTCCCTCTTCTGTGATTTCTGGATGTTGCAGTGGTGAGCAGGGCTGATGGAACAGGAGACAAATGGGAACAGGAGCCTACAAAACATGCACATCAATGGGATCCAAGAAGAGAAACACAAAAATCCCTCCCCCCACACCAGAAAACTGTGTTCCTCCAGGGGAAAAAAGAACCAAAGGAGGAGAAGATCTATTTACCTTCTTGCTATTTATTAAGGAGCACAAGCCACCCTTACAAAGAAAAGGAAGTTTTGGGAACCTACATGCTCACAGACAGGAAAGCACCATGGTGTTACGTCCAACTCAGGATTGTGTTCAAGCACAACAGCCATCCTGGGTATTTCTATTGCTCCACTGAGGGAATCTGTGCTCCAAACCTGCAATTGCCAGAGAAAACAGAGGCAGACTACTAACAGAATTAAGAGCAGATACTGCAGGATGACTGCTGCAGGCAGCAAGGTTCTCATGTGCACATCCTCCAGGCTGATCCCATCCTATCCCACCACAGAGATGCTCTGTACCTGGTGCTGAGCATTGCATGGTTCAGGTCAGAGCTTCCTCCAGAGTAACAAAGACTCAACTTTTAAAGAAAACAAAAGGCCCCTAGAGACCAGCCCAGGGAACCAGCAATCTGACAGGCAGACTCGCCACACCTGAAAAGACAAACACCTGTGCAAAGTAATCACACATAGGTGCAAGCTAAAAGGTTTGATGGAAGATTGGGGTATTTCCAGACAAGGCTACACAGCCCCAAGACAGTAACTACAGACTGCTTGATGCAGCTGCCAAGGAGTTCAAATCACTCTTACAACAGGTCTCACTTTTCAATCACCTCAACTATAAATGCCTTCTCTGTAAATTCCTACCCTTATCAAGACAAGGTTCACTTGTGAAAATTCTTCTCTGCTCCTGATAGAATTCTTCTCCCTAACCTTACAATGCTCCCCAAATGGGCCCTGCACTCCTCCAAGCTGCCTCCCCTTCTCTCAGGATGTGCACACCAGGGCTGTGAGTTCCCTTCCCTTCCCACCAGCACACATGACCCAGGATGGTCAGGCCTCCCTCTAAAAACCTCAGGAATAGCCAGGCTGACCCCACTTGGAGCCAGCACGGCTCCCCAGCTTAGACACCCCCATCCCACACCTACTGCTGCTCTGAAAGCAGCTTTTATCTGCCCAGAAAGCGCTCAGACTTCCTGTCTGCTACTGGCAGTAGGTAGAGCTGCTAATTAACCAGTTGTCAGCTGAACCACTGCTAAATCGAGAGCACAAACTAAAATTAAAGATGAGGTATTAAAATGGGCAGAAAGACTTGAAAGGACTATTGTTCATTTAAGAACTTCTCTTCCTGTATTTTTTAAACATTTAGAAATTGCAGTCCAAATAATTGCTTGTCAAGACATTTTTTTGGAGAATAACTGTAGCTATTCAGCAAGCTGTGTAATTAGGTTATTAAAAGTATAATATCATTTGGAAGGCTTTGAGAGAGTAGACCTCTACCTAACAAAAAATCATCAAAGCTTCATTTTCCTCCCTCTCTCCTGGCTTCAATCCCAAATCACAAGTCCTAGCGACCTCTCAGAAGTCAGCTGTGACAGCAGACATTGTTTATAGGATGAGAAGCCATCACTCTGAACTCCTGAGCAGGAACATGCACTGCTCCCATTCCAACTCAGGAAAGCACGTCTGGCATCCAAAAGAGGAAAAAAAATACAAAGCCAAAAGCTGCAGACAAAATCCCAGCTCTCTGAGCCTGATGCTCCCTTCCCCCTCAGGTGGTGGGTTCAGGACAAGGAGCCTCCCCTTTTTCTGGAGGGCACAGCTAAGACCAAAGCACAGACAGGAAAGGAAGGAAATCCCTGACCCACAGGCACAGCACTGCAGGCCAGGCCCATCTCTGGAGGAGGAGGAACACTGGAAGCAGTACAGCAAAACAGAGCACATGTTATGTGATTTACATTTCTGCTGACAAACAGCATGCTTATAGGACAGGTAAAATAAACTACATGGCTGCAAGGCTCAGCAGCCTGAAGCCAGGAGGATAATAGATCCAGAGGGCAAGGAATTGGTCCTGATGTTAGCAAATGGGACGTCACAAAAATTAGACAATTAAAATTTAAAGCAGTAGGGAAGACAAAAGAGCAGGAATCACAATAGCCAAGTCTGATGAAGAGCTGCTCCTTGGGTACAGGACCATAACGATGCTAAGCATTTTTCTACTAGATGGCAGTGTAGTGTCACAGTATATAAAAGGAATTCTAGAAAGAAATTGCTTTGTATTACAAGTGAATCTGTGCTTAGACTTGACTTCAGATAGCATGATATATAACAGCAGCCTCTTTGTAAAGGGACCTGCCGTTAGTCTCACAGTGCAATAGGAGTGATACTCTAGTTTCTAATTTCCCACAAAAGCAGGGGAAAAGATGCTGAGACCCTGAGCAGTTCTGCTACTCAGTACAGCCACAGACAAGCTCCTGAGTCTGCTACAACCGAAGGTGGGCTCTGATCAAAGAGCTCTGGGAGAGGGGGAAGCAAGTCCTGACTGCTTCTCAAAGGCAGGGACAACTTTTAGGCAACACCCTTACTATGGTCAGGGGAGGATGGCAACTTCGAAGATCCAGGGATAAAAAGAGAGCAGTGCCGCTAAAATCCAAAATGCAAGCACAAAATGATCAAGGTTAGGGCTGAAGAACAATGCAAATATTTGCAGTAACTCAGCCATAACAGTAACCTCTACTTTGCATGGCCACCATCCTAAAGCCAAACTTCAGGCACCAAGAAGATACCGCGGCTCACCAACACTCCCAAAACCAACCAATTAATTCTTGGCGCACCCTGGAGCTGCAGGAGCTCCGTACAGCCAAAGATGGAAAAGCTCTGGGGGAAGCTCGCAGGCAGCCGAACGAAGCACCGTCCCTACTGCGAGAGCCGCTCGGGGGTCTCCAGGCTGCGGGGCTGCCAGGCCTGCTCCTGTGTCACCGGGCTCATCACCCCCGGCCCGCGGCCACAACCGCGACAGCCGGCGGGACATCGCTTCCATCACCCTTCCGTCACCTCCCTGCCGGCGGAGCGGGGCAGCTTTGCCCGCTGTGCAGAGGTCGGGGCACGCTGTGCCCGCCCCGCGGTGCCAGCCGCTCCGTGCCGGGATGCCGGGCTCACACCGCGTCCCCCTCCCGCCGCATCCCCGGCACGGCTGCGCCCCGCGGGCCATCGCCCGTCCCGCCGCGGAGCGCGGGGAGCCCCCCGGGCACGGCCTCACCTGGAGGGCCGGAGCCGCACCTCCTTCTTGCTGTCCACCACGGAGGGCACGCAGTTGGTGAGCTCGGTCCAGTCGGCGTGCAGCCCGCAGCTCCAGCCGGTGGAGAAGCGGGAGAAGAGCCAGGTCTCCCGCTTGCCGGGCCGGTGGCAGGTGCACTTCTTCTGCCCGGCGCGGCACTCGCAGGGTTGCTCCAGCTGGATGTTGCGGACCAGGTGCCGCCCGAAGGTGGTGCCGCCCGTCTTCTGGATGTGCAGGAACACGATCAGGTCGTCCCCCTTGATGTTGAAGTCCACCCGCCGCAGCAAGTCGTCGGCGGAGAAATTGAAGCGGGGAACGAAACGCGCCGGCGTCTCGTCCTCCGCCCGGTACGGGTCGGCGGCGGCGGCGGGGCTGAGAGCGCGGAGCCGCAGCAGCTGGCACTCGGTGCCCGGGCAGACGTACTGCAGCACGATCACGGCGAAGAGGAAGAGCATCACCAGCGCCAGCAGCACCTTGTGGGACCGGTCCTCCATCGTCGCCGGGAGCGCCGCGCATCGCCGCCCCGCTCAGAGCCTCCGCAGCCGCCGCCGCCTCCGCCGCGGCGGGACCCGCGCCGCCGCCATCGCCCGCCGCTGCCCACGGCCCTTCCCGGCAGCCCCCGCGCCCGGCCCCGCCGCTCCTCCGCCCGCCCCGCCGCGGCCGCGCCCCCTCACGGGCCCGCCCCGCCCCCGCCGGGACCGCCCCGCACGGCCGCTCCGGCACCGGCGCAGCACCGGGACAGCACCAGCACCGCTCCCTCCCCCCCGCCGGGACCGCCCCGCGTGGCCGCTCCGGCACCGGCATCCGGACAGCACCGGGACAGCACCGGCACCGCCCCCTCCTCCCTCTCCGAGACGGCCCCGCGCGGCCGCTCCGGGACCGGGACGGCACCGGGACCGGGACTTCACCGGCAACGGCACCAGGACTGGGACCGTACCGGCACCGCGCTCCACGCACGGACCGGGACTGGCACGGCGCCGGGACCGGCGGCAGCACCGAGTGTGCTCTGAGCGTGGCCGGCCCGGGGCGCTCCGGGATGGCCCGTCCCGCTGTGCCCGTGCCGGAGCGGGCGGCGGCCCCAGGAGCGGTGCGTGCCCCGTGCCCGCCGTGCCCACGGGGCGCAGACGGACGGGGCTGTTCGCAGGGAGCGGCCCGGTCACGGTCAGCGGCCGCGGAGTCACCGTCCCGTCCGCCCAGCGCACACACACACACACGCACACACATACACACACGCACACATACACACACACACGCGCACACACACACACGCACACGCACACACATACACACAAGCACACATACACACACACACACGCGCACACACGCACGCACACACGCGCGCGCACACACACACTCACTCCCATCCTTGGGCACCGAGCTGTCCGCTCTCTCTCCGCCCCTCGCACCAACACCCGGTGTTTTGGTTTTGTTTGGGGTTTTTGGGTTCAGAGGTAGCACACTGACTGCTTTTTTTGATGCTCCAAGTGGTTTCTGTTGTTTAAGGTGGCAAATACCTGCGCTATCTGTCAGCACATTTCAAACCTCTCTGCGCAAGGAGAGTGTTCTGTAAATAAAACAATAACAACAAGGACTCTGTGGATTTATCTCTGATTACAGTCCTGTGTATTTTTGTATGCAAATGTTGTTTAGCCCTCCAGCTGCTGTTCAATGAGGCCCGTGGGTGGGAGCACATGGGTGCTCACCCCATGTTCACCCCGTGCCCTTGCACAGGGACACAGCCCCACACCATGTACCAGGACCTGGCAGGGCCATAGAGCACAACACAGTGAGCCCCTCAGGCTTTCCTTTCCCTCTTGGTGCAACTGATGTTGAGGCAATTAATGCCTGTGGCGACTGCAGCCTTGCAAGAAAAAAAGCAATAATAAAAAGAAGAGGTTTCTAGCTAAAGGAGGTTTTCACCCCATCCCCTGTCAGTGTCCTGTCCTTCATGGAAAAGCAGCTGGGGCAGGACCATGGGTTTGGGCACCTCCAATTTGATTGATTGCTCCAATACTTAACTGATGTTACACAGGAACCCCCAATCTCAGGCAGGGCTGGAAATGTCTGAGCTTCTCCTTCCCCCCCCCATCACAGCACCTGAGCTTTTGCTTTCCTGTCCCTTGTGATGCCTCTGTTCCTCTGCCTGACCAATCAGCCTAGAGCTGAATTTTCTATTATGCACAGCAGGCAGCAAAGAAAATAGTTTGTAAACACTCTCCCCAGACCTTTATTAATCATAAAACCTAAAAAAAATAAGACTTGCCTTCTTTTTCCCCTCCTCTCAAGCAATTCTCTCTAAATAATTTCAGCAGGTACATGTGGTGTTTGGAGGTGATTTCGTTATGGTTTTCATCCTTGAGCAACCTCTCCTGTCTTCTGTATTTTTTCCAGTTGTCCACAATATTTTGAAAACATTTACACTCACAATAATAGGCAATTTTATCACAAAGATTCTATGTATGAGAACTACTGAGTTCATTTACTTCCATTTGGATCTCCAAAATGAATGGATCGCACCATTTAATGAAAACTCAGTGTTCTGAAATTCAAGCCTTAAAATTATAAAAATGTTTCTGTGCTTTATATCCATCGCTCTCTCACAGTCATTCATATTAAAAATGCTTGCCTCCAGTTTTATTTGTTTTACATTATGAAATAACAAAGATGCGTGGTGAGTTAAAAGCAATCCTGAATGCTAATACCTGGGAATTAAATGGAGAGGATAACTGTGGCCCAATGTCTACACTAAATTAATATATACTATAAAAGATATGATGCATACTGGGTTGGTGCTCCCAGCAGAGCCATTATTTTGGAATGGGCTAAACAAACAATGATCATCTTTTCAGTAATGAGTGATGGTCTCCAGTCTGCTGCCTTCTCACTCACAGTATGTAAATGATGCTCTCCAGCTTTGATCCAGGGACCCAAAACATTTGCTTAGGCACTAAAGAAATGAAAATTGCTCTGAACTAGATAAAAGTAGGACAGAGCAGAGCTGTTAAGGTTTCACAGCACGGGCAAGATTCGATGGCTGGCAGGGCAGATGGTTTAAGCTAAGAGGTCAAGCAAAAGCACTGAGCACCCAGTAACAGCAGTGAGAAAAAAATCTCCCCCTCCTTCTCCACACACAGCATCCCCAGACACCCCACACTCATGATCCCTGTTCCCACTCCCCACACATGACCCTTCTCTGCTGGCACAGGGGGTCCCCTCACCCCATGTCTCAGATGAGCACATGGGTATGGCCACTGCTCCTCTTCTCTCCCACCCACAAGAGCCCTCTGCCCCTGGCTGGTCCCCTCTGCACCCACCCTGTCAGCAGCTGCCTCCCTCCAGTACAGCCGGGCTGGTAAAAAGTCTCATTTTGGGCTGACCCTCTCTTATTACCCACGGGAAGGTTCAGAAAATCAGGGCTTGTTATGCAAAGGCACGGGGTGTTTGCCCAGAGACAGATCAATAAAACACCTTGTGCCTCAAGCCCTAGATTGATCTCTGCAGCTTTAGGAAACTGCTGTTAGCTCATCAGCTGGGGCTGCTCATCACATCCCTGTGTACTTCCTGAAAACCTTTGTTTCCACAGCATCTGAATTTCACCTCTGCATTTGGCTGGCAAATGGCGACTGCTTGGCTCCAACAAAAAGAAAACACACGTCAGCTTTGAGATAAGCAGGCTCTCAGTGGGTAAAACAGAGCTTTAGCAGGCATTGAGGCCATCAGCTTATTGAGAGGAGCAAGGTCTCATATCAGTTCAGCCTGAGGAGGTCCCAGTGTCACTGCAGGTACAGGTAAGGGCAGGAGTGCAGCAGCTTGAACCCCTGGGGCAGATGGGCAGGGCTGGGCTGTGGCAGCCCTGGCCAGGGCTGGGGTAACCCCTGCTGCTGAGGCATCCACAGCTGCTGGCAGGATAAAGTCTTTTTCAGATGAGAGGGGAAACCTTATTTGCACAATAGCACAATTAGAATAACTTGATTAAAAGAAATGCAAACAAGCCATTAGGTTTGCTTTGTCTCCTTGTAATGTGATTCATCTTATAGTATCTGTGCAGGAAGGGGGAGAAGATAGATGAAATAAGTACAGAAAAGCCTCCTGTGTGATGAAAATAATATATTTATTAAAATAACAAACACAATCATCACCAGCCCAACTGCTGCAGCTTTCCTTTAAGGAATTGTCTGTCTTGTCTGGAATAGCTGATGGCTAAACAGGATTGTGGCCTGGGCATTTAAAACCACTTTTCCCATCATTTATCATCAAAGTGATGAAGTGGATGCTCCAGCCTTGTCCCCAACTGCCCCTCTCCTCCACCACTTCCATAAGATGTGCAAACCAGCAACTTTGATAATTTCACTTCTCCTTTGAGACTAGGTAAACCTGGATTATGGAGTCAAAAGGTATCACCAGGAGACAGAGCATGTGGAAGACACCACTCTACTCCCTGAGGAAACAAGTCTTAAAATGAGTGGAAAAGCACAGAGCAGTGAGATGGTCATTGCATGAGAGAAGAAGCGAAGCCAAGAGCAAGGAAATATCTGGGAAAGGAGCAAAGAAATGCTGTGGTGGGAGAGAGGTGGAAGCCCTGCTAGCCCCTCATGGAATAAGACCTTATCTAGTACAAGGTATGCAAATGAGTGAAGGCATGGAGCAGTGGGGTGATGAGTAAACTAATTGGAAAATGAGGCTTGATTATTCATGGACTTGACATATCAGAGAGCAGCTAATCAAAGGAATAACACAAGTTTGCATGTTCTTTGTGATGTGGGCATCAAAGTCTTCCTTCATGTCACTGTGGCATCACTGCTGCTCATTCCTAAAACCAAACACACTTCGTTCAAGTGTAACATCTTTCTCCATAATAGGAGATGGGTCTTGGAAAGGCTGAGATGCTCAAAAGAGCTCTGATTTTTCCAGCTATTGAACTGATCTTGCATTTATCTCTACTTATAGATCTTGTCTCCCTGAATACAAACATTGCCCAAAGCTCTTTGGGTGTGTGGTACACTGGGCAGCCTTTAAAAGCTTGAGCCAAAGACCCTGATACTCAAGGGACCCAACTTGCAAGATAATTGCAAAATAATCCCTTACAGTTTCATTTTGCTATGGGCTGACGCTAAACAAACTTTGTGTAAATGCCACATAGCATTCAGATGGACTTGGCAGGAGGTGTTTGCACAGAGCTGGGTGCAGGAAGCTTTCAGGAGTGCCTCCTTCCCAACACATGGCATCAGAAACCTCCTGTCCAGGCTGCTCACTGCAGCAAATCTTGGAGCCAGACAAAAGGCAGGCTGGCTTTCAAGTCACAAGGCATCAGCAGAATTTCCATTTCACACATAGATCTCGGCCCTGTGAAAGGTTTTAAAGGAGGACCTGATGTGGGACTGACACCTGGCCATGTCCCAAGTGTCTGGGCAACAGTTGGAGGGTGAATGAATGATACTGCCCCATCACCACTGATTCTTTCCCAGCATGAAACTGGCTGAGAAACTGCTGAAACATCAAATTCCCTTTTGATGAGGACAGCCTGGGACAACTCCAGGGAACAGGATCCATGGGGATGAAAGGGCTCTTTCAAGTATGCCTCTGAATCAGTGGGAAAAGTGAGAAGTTGGGATTGCTCCTGCCACTGTTTGCTTGTCTGGATAATTACAGTGATGGGTATATTAATACCATCTGGCATCAGATCCAAAGAGCAAGCAGGCATTGATAGAGATTACTGGAGAGGTGTGTGAAGAACCCTTTTGGAGGTGCTTATGAGCAGATTAGGAGGAATTAGAAGGAGTGTGAGCCAGCAAAGCCCAGGGCTGCAGACCATATGGTCCAAGGGACACTTTGTGCCTGCTTTAAAGATATATAATGCAAAACTGGTGTATCTGACCTAGTTCAGGACAAAACCTGCAGCACTTGCCTGATTAAGGTGGGTAAGAGACTAAGATAATGTACAGTGGTCTTCAACAGTTGTTTTACACTGAAGAAAAAGGCTATTAAAAGACTCATATAAATATTTGTTGAATCTTCCTAAAACCCAGGGGAAGCACATAGCCCTGAAAGAACAGTGAGAAAAGATTTAATATCACCTCACACTATCTCAATATGTAGTCCTGTGTGGAGTGAAAGCAGTGGAATTTGGTCCAAAGGCATTCAAGACATCTGAAAGGTGAAATCTGCCCTTCACAGTGAAATTATTCCAGTTTAACAACACTGGTTTTGAAATAGATTTGGTTCAACTGGTGCCACCTTTTGTCTGCACACTCTTCAATCCTAAAGCAGTTAGTATCAATTTATCTTAATTTGGTGTCATTCTGTGTACAGACTGCATCTTGGATGCTGAATAAATATTTGCTTGTTGAAATTGATGCTGAATTTGGGTGACACAGTGTTGTGGAATTAACCTATGTGACAGAGGATCAGATGCAGGTGCAAAAAAAAAAAATCTCAGGAGGAGGTCTCAAATTTCAGATGACTTGATGCAATTACCTAATTTTTAAAATGAACAGGAGAATAAATGAAGGTGAAGCAAAAATAATCTCAAGCATTACCAAACAATAATAATAAAATAAGCTTTGAGGACAGCTTCTTCCAGCAGTAGGGCTGATGAATCTTCAGGGAGTGATCCCACAGTCCAGTGAAACAAAGAAATGCTCATTTTGCAGTGAGGTTTTGCAACTGCAGATTTACCAGGAATAGCAAATAAATAATTCACACTTTCTGAGCATGCAGAGATAAATTTTCTTTCTTTTACTTCAAATCTAGGTCTGACAAGCTGCTAAAGGCCTACAGCAAGCATCCCCCTATAAAATAGAAAATGAGGGACAAAACAGGAGCTTCACATTCCAGTTATGTGTAAAAAAAACTCTTAAAAAAGAAAAAGCTCCCTTTCCTCTGCACCCCACCCCACACACACACTGCTGCCATGAGCCCACAGGGAAACAGAATATTTGTGCTATATTACACCGAAACTTCTGGAAAAGAAAACAAAAATACAATTAAACATTTAAAATTTCATCACAACAGAATTGAGTAGAAAATCCCCAGCTGGACTGGATGTAAATTACAGATATTGAGTGCAGCAATTTCTTGCAGTTTCCCAAAAACACTCAGTGTTCATAGCCTTATATCACTTTGCAATAACTCACAGAAAAGCAGGGCAGTGTGAATTTGTACCTCCTGATCCTAAATTCTGCCACCTTGGCCTGGGCCAGCCCTGTGTTTGCACCACTGCAGCCCAGGCTGCCCCTGGAATCCCTCTGTGTGGAGATGCTGCCAGTCCTGCGTGTGCCTGAGCTGCCACTTCACTGGATCAGAATAGTAGCAGCTATTTCCATCTGCTGCTGCAACACATCTGAAGAAATTCCTTGCAATCCCTTCCTCCTGTTCCCAGCTGACACAGAGCCCAGGGCAGGGAGTGCAGGTGCAGATCATGTCTGCCCAGAGCCTCCTCTCCTTGCTTGGACAGGGGATGGGCTCGCATCCTGCTCTCAGCCTCCTGCTTGGAGCTTTGGGAATGCTGGATCCATGGAAAGGATGGCTGGGGACCAGCAGAGGCTCGCCACAGCCTCAACACCCCCTCACCCATCTGATGCCAAGGTGAGTTTTTAATGGCCCAGGCTGAGGGCTGCACAGTCCAACACCTGCTGTGTGTATTACAGCATCTTGTCCAGCACTGCTTAGACCAGAGGAGCCAGCAGATGAACCTCCTTTGGGTCTTGAACCTTTCTAACTGCTCATTGATATAACCAGAAATTGAGTGGGCAGAGCAGAGGGGGTCAATGCTTTCTTTCCTGCCTTCTCGCAGGGACAGCTCCACTGCTGTGCGTGCTCTGTTACTCACAGATGTGCACGAGGTGTCTGTGCAAGAATTACCTGTCCAAAGAAGTTAGGAGGTTATATTATTATAATGTATTTTCCTGCTCATCTTTCCCTATTAAAGATATACAACACATAATGCTGGCCTTGCACACTGAGGGGTGGAGGACAGCACCTCTCAGCATCAAAATTTAGGAGATTCCCTACAAGAATATGTGTGGTCCACAGAGCTTTATAGACCTGCCTAAGTCTCAAGTGATATAACAGTTTTCCAAGAGCTCCCTCTAACTCTGAATTTTTGAGAGACTTAGGATAATTAATCTGGCTGTGACACTATGCAGAACACTGTAACAACCAGAAGAAAAATAACTTGTAAAAAATATTGTTTTCTTTCATGCAAAAAATCAAACTTTAAATGATTCCATCTGTCACTTTCATCTGCACCCTGTTTCATTGGCTGGATTTTGCTCATTAAGATAAATTTCAAGCCAGCAGATCATTTTTACCTTCAGGGCTTTGATGAAATGTAGTGTTTGGGACTTCCTCCCCTCCAGTTTTGACAGCCTTGACAGAGGAATAAATGTTTCTCTCTTATGCTGCTTTGCAATTGTATGGAATGGCTTTGACCTTCCAAAAGGGAAACACACTACAGTCAAACTCCTCCTGCTTTCCCCATGGGACTAGGAGCTGGCCAAACCCTTCCAATAAAAGTTTCCCACTCGACCTTGCATCATAAAATCCTCTTTACTTTATTACTCCATCTCCTCAAAACTTCCTTAGCAAACCTCTAGCCCTTTCAAAAGGTGGGCTGGAGAGCTTCCATGCTATGCAAATGCTTCAAATATCTTTGTTTCTTCCCTGAAAAGACATAAAAGCAATTTGTTGGATTCCTTACCCCATAACCAAACACAACTGTACACTGTGCACTCTGTGTGTTACAGCTCCCTGAGCTTTCAGTCCCAGTGACTTATTTTACTGTAAGTGTTAATTATACATTGGGATGGTTTCATGAGGGATGTCATAAATCATCTGCCACTTAAAGTCTTTAAATCACGGCTGGGTGTTTTCAGTGGGGTCCTGCTCTGTGCCTGGGGCACACAGGGGCTCGCAGTGCATTTACAGAAGGGTAAATAATCACACGGATATAATCGCATGGTCATGGTCAGCCGGGCCATTGAGGAATTAGGGGATGGGCGGGATGGCCTTTGTCATGCAGGATGTAAGATTAGCCGGACTTAATGGTCTGTTTTGGCCTTTAAATCCATGAATAGGGAAAAGGAAAGAGGAAAAAGAAAACGAAAAAGAACAAAAGTCCCTATTATAGCTATTATAGCCAGCATCTTTCTGCCTTCTGAAAGCAGAGCCGGAGGGACTGCAGGCAGCTGGGGTGAGAAATGAGTGCTGGGCGCTCCTTTGCACTGCCCCTGCTCCCAGAGCTCCCCAAGCTCTCCCAAACTCCCCAAACAGGTCCTGGCAAACAAAGCCAGGAGCCCAAGCCCACTGGGATTTGCTGACGTCTTTCTTCAAACAACAGACGTGAGCACACACACAATGCTCAAATGATTTTCAATTTCTTTTCCCCCTTGAGGTCATTATAGGTGTTCCAGAACTAGAAATCTAATGCTTTTTCTATTTCTAAATTAAGCTAATTAAAATTTTAATCTGGTGGACATTATCTTATTGCATAATTAGAAGAGCTTATATTGCAGTGGTTTGGTTAGTACCGATCCTTTTTGCTTTAAATTGTATTTCGTTAATTGAACAGGGCTTAGATAGGTGCTTATGAGGACCTAAGCCAACTATCCGTTCTCAACAAAATACTCAATTCTCCCTTTCAGCTGTACCTGCTCTGAGCCTGCCTGCTTTATGCTATAATAGCTTTCCTTTAGTGAAGGGTGGGTTATCACACCCAGGATCCACATGGGAATTTCAGGAACTATAGGCACCCTCACAGACACCATTGTAGACTGACTTCACAGAGCAAACACAAAGGATCCTTGCTGGAAAATGGCAAATCCAAACCTTACCCACTGACTTGCTGATATCATCTGCTTAACCCTGGGTTATGGCATAATCAATTATTCTCAGCTCACTATTAAGTCCCAAAGAATCTTTCTATAGACTAGACTGGTTTTACTCTGCTGTACATTTGAAAGAGACTACTGTTAATTAATTTAGCTCATCTGCATACCTAAAATTCAGCTAAGTCCTCTATTGTGTTACCTGCTATCATTTCAGACATGAAGGGCTTCCAAATTCCTGTAAAAATAGAAAGGGATTAAACTCATCTATAAAGATATAAAACAATTTAAGAAGTGGCTTTTCAACCCTTCCCACAGGGCCCTGTGCAAAGCAGGTCCTGGGACCTGGCAGAACCTTTCCTGCTGGTTATCCATCCCACCAGCAGTCAGCTTCCCTCCAGGACTTTTGACCCAGTGCTTTGCAAAGGCTCTGAATTCCCTGAAAGCGTAAATAACACCTTAAAGCACAATTTATCTACTCCTGGGGCTAAGGCACCCGAACTGGTGAGCGTAAATCACTCGGAATATTTATGATGTACTGACACATTTCCATTGTAAAATAGGAGTCCAGCACACATAAATCCTCATAAATGCTTCTCTGGAGCCATCCCCATCCCATTCACCCCAGACACGGTCACCAAATCTGCACGGGAACCTCCACAATGCCCGAGGCTGACATGGATGGGCCCGGGGCTCTGCTTTACCCCAACAAATGAGTAAATAATTACATTAATAACGAGCCAGACCTTCCAGCTGGCCAAGTCAGAGGAGCCAGGGCACTTTTGCTAAACAATTTCAGATTAAAAAAAAGCAAGAAACCTTCTGTCAAAACTAAACAGCTCCATGCAGCAGAAATCCCTTGGATGAAAGCTGCTATTTCTCCATAGGGAAAGCAGGAAACAATTCAGTATAAAAATTCTTGGGTTCTTTTTTTTTTTTCAAAACACAGACAAAAACCCTCAGAAGATTTGAAAACACTGATTATTGAAAACACTAATTATTCCTCAAGTAGCAGCTTCTTTTGAAAAGATGGAGAGTTTTAGTAAGAGATTGCATCCAAGGTTAAAAAAAAAATAAAAAGCACAATTTCTTTAGGCTCCATTTTCAGCTCCCCTTCATGAGCTGCTTTGGGATTAAGGGGGTGTCTGCAGCAGGGAATCCTGTGGATCTGTGGGGATGTGCAGCTCCCAGCATGGCAGTGAGCCCTAGGGCACAGCAAACCTGCGGCTCCCAGCCCTGCAGGGTTCGGGAGCTGCTGCCAGGAAAGGTGAGGAAATCCCGGAGCTGCCTCTCACAAAGCTCAGCTCAAACATTCCCTGCTCCTTCAGGTCCTGTTTGGAAATCAGCACAAAGTTACTCCACAGTTGCAAAACAGACAGCGCTGAAGCAGAATCCATTTCCTAGGCAATAACTCATTTCCAGAGCAGTCACTCTGCCCAAGGTGAGTCCCAGCAGCCCTCTCTGTGTTTAATTTGCACGCTGGTTTTGTTCAGAATGCAGTCCCTGCATCGCCTCCCCTCCAACACTGGCATTTTCCAGGCTGACAGCCAAAGGGATGCTTAGGCAGACATTCCTGCAGACAGAGCGCTAAAGCTGCTTTGCTTTACATTTGCTCCAAGAGGGGCAGGATGAAGAACAACGGTTTGCATCCAGGCAAAATATCTGAGCTCATCACTCAGGCAGAGTTTGCTTGTAGTGAGAGTTCCACCATGCTCAAGGCAGGTCCCCTCTACCTCCCTGCCCTCTCTGCCTCTAGAGTTATGTCTCTCACTTAGGTGATGTCAAAACTCAAGGTGTATTTGCTGTGAAGACAAGGATTCACACCCCATTGTGTCACCCTCCTTGAATTGCCTCTCAGGGATCCTGGAGAGTGGGACCACAGCTAGGTTGATGGGATGAGCCTCTCATCCAGCCTCCCCCTCAAAGCAGGTTTATCACCAACACTAAAATGCTTGGCCATGGCTTTGTCTGGCCAGAGCATGGAAACCTTCCAGGCTGTCCACAGTCCCACTGGATGACCATGCATTACCTCACAGAGAAGTTTTCCTGATCTCCAGTTTGGGTCTCCCAAGCTGCTCCTGCCCTTTGTAACACCATTTGCCTTTACCAAGAAGAGTTTGGCTCTGTCATTTCTGCAGGCAGCTGTAGGTTGCCATGAGCTCACTCCTTCACCAGCCCAAACCAGCCCAAGGAACATCAGCCAGAACCTTGAAGGGCACCCCAAGCCCCAGAAATCTCCCTGCTCTCCAGTTTCTGGGATCAGCCAGTTCTGGTAGCAGAAGTCCAGGTCTTGGTCTGTACTTCACAAAATGCATCACAGACCCTTTGACCCAGCCAAGCAAAGCCTGCTCAGGACATCACTGAGGGCGGCACAAAGTTCTCCCAGACATACTCTCCAAGAGCAGTGCTAAGGCACTCATGCTAAGCAGGCAGAAAACAGAAACCATTCAGTTATTATTTCTCCTGCTCACTGAGTTGTCTGAAAACTGTGGCTTGGGCAGGCATTAAAGCAGCTACAGCCTCAGTGGCTCAATAGATGTCCTAAAGCCTTCTCAGTCTCCAGCCTGACTAAAGCCCACCCTTTCCACTTAACTTCCCAGTTTACATGGCAAAACAGCTTCCCAAAATATCCCTGTGGCACACCAAACAATCTTGCTGTTAGGACTCAGATTTCAGTGTGATTGGTAATGAGTGCACCAGGCATCAGAACTAGGTTATTAAAATATCTTTCATGATGAACAATGTAAAATAAATGTGGATAAATTCTATTATTCTGGGTCATTTAATTTTAAGTGCAGCAGCCTCTGTATTTTTTTGCCATTTAAACGATATGCAGCATGAAACAGCACAAATAAATACAGATGTAGAGAACATTAGATACACTTTGTAAGAGCAAATTATGCACATTCACATTTCATTCTACTTAGATCAAAATTAGATGGTTTTCCTCCATTATCTCAGTGGATACACTAAAAATCAGTGATTTATGAAAGAAACCGGTGTGAATGCCATTATAATTGATTAACCTAAGAGACTGGTGACCTACTTATAGATATACAAATATGATTATAATTGTGCAGTAAGTAATTGAGTGTTCTGCAGGACTTCTTTATAATGTGACTGTAATGCATAAAAACAAGAGGTAGAAAAAAGGCTTCAATGCTGTGCATGGTCTGAGATCCTAGAGAGAGGTGCTGAGTGCTTCCTGCTCTCTCCTGTCAAGGGGAATTTGGTGTTGGGACTCTGCAGAATCAACTCCCTCTTGAGCAACAGCATTTCCCTGAAATAGCCTGTCCTGTGGGCAAAAGGCTGCACTGCTTTGTGGCCAGGATAACTTTGGCCACCCTGAGCAGATCTCATTGTCTGGGAGATGCTGAGCTCAGACCCCTCCTGAGTCATCTCTACTGGAGCCCCTTTCCAAGGCTTCCTTTGAGTCAAGAGAGGGGGACAGGCCAGAGGTCATGAAGAAATAAAATGAAGCTATGGGTTCCTGCTTCTAAACCAGCCCTTTGCAGTGGGACTCAGCACTGCCCAGTGGGTCTGTGAGTCTGCCAAACCCCAGGTCTCTGCCAGCTGTGACTGAGCCCAGCACTGCTGCCATGTCTGCTAATGGATACGAGCACCCACTCGCCTGTGCTGCAGCCACAGGACAGAGCAAAGAGCATCTCCCTGCCTCCAGAGCTTTGCAATCCACACACAGAACAGGGGGCAAGAAGAAGACAGTCCCCAGGTGCTGGTAGCTCATGGGTTGAAGCCTGAAGACCTTCCCCAGGCCATGCACATGGGTGTAATCTGCAATCCCAGGCACTGCTCCTTGCTCAATTTCCCAACACCTGGGCAGGGTGTATCCTGCTGGACAATGAGCCAGCATCACCCAGCCCACAGCTGCCTGCAGGCTCTCATGGCATTATTATGTGCCACAGATTTTGCTGTATCTTTTGCTGCCAGTCATTTCTTCTTACTTAATTTGCCTGAACTCCTTTGCATGGACACGGGCAGCAGAGCTAACCTTTGACAATGACACACACCAGCTCTCTGCAGAACAAAACTCTAGATTCCCAATTTGAATGACTAAATATACCAAAGCCCAGTGATGAATTATTTAAAATCTATACAAATTTTGATGCTGCATACTGAGCTAGAGACTTGAATGCACCTCTGCAATTATGAGTCCCTCTGCCTACAGCTCCATCATGGAAAAGCATCCATTTAAAGCCCCTGGGATAAATGATCTGTTACAATTCCCTGGACTGGAAACCCTGGAGATGATGTGGGAGCCAGGAGTTGCTAGGATGGGATTGAGTTAATTAGCACTGTGTCTGAGGAGAGCCGTAACAGCATAATGAAACAAATAGAATAAAAGCAGTTTAAAGTGACTCCAGTGGATTGATGGGCACGCTGCTGACTGTGGAGCAGTCAGATTGTACCCATGGTTGCATGGCTCTGCATTTGTCATGCTTTGCTCACGCTGGGGGAGAGGGATGAGGAAGAGGGTGGGTCTCTGCAGCTCTGCAAGAACTCTCTGGCTTGATGTGTTGTTAGGGGCAGAAAGGTGGAAACCATTGCCAGCAGCCCCTTGCTGCCACAGCACACCTGGCTCAGTGTCAGCCCTGCTTGTGAAGAACCAAAGCCACCACCCCCTAAATCCTCATGGAGCATGGGGCCAGGTCCAGCACACACAGCCCCTCAGAAGCCACAGCCAGGGATGCTCTGTAGCAGCAGGGATGCCTGACTTCCCAAGATAACCTTGTACACAGCCCCTGCATCAGCTGTAGGTGTCCCACTGCTGCTGAGGGTCCTGGCAGGGCTTGCAGGACTCCTCTCTCCTTGCATCCTGCCATGGCTTTGTCAAGCAGGTGCTGGCGATGGCTTTGCTATGCCCTGCAGCAGAGCAGTGTGTCCATCCAGCTGCAGAGCCCCAGACATTTAGAGCCCATCCCAGAGAAAAGTTTGTGTCTCACCTCCCAAGGAGCTGCCTCTGAGCTCAGCATTCCAGTGACTGCATATAGATGGCCATGTTTGATTTCTTCATCCATCCTTTCCAGTGCTGAGAGCTGCCAAGGGATGACTGACAGGTTCTGCTTTTTCAGTGTGTTTTGCATTCTTTTCAATATTCAGTTGTCTGGAAGAGGAATATGTTGGCCCCAGCAATGCTGCATTTGAGAGAGATGCTGGTTTCTTCAGCATAAATTGTTCAGGGTATTTTTACAGTCGGCATAAAAATACTGACACTGCTGGTATGGATAGCTCTGTTATCATGCCTAGGGCCAATAAAGAAAGTGTAAGGAAAAAAAAAAGAAAGCCACAAGTTAAACCCGTGCTTTACAGCAATCATACTCTTCCTTTTAATTTTTAAACTTCTCAAATTCCAGCTTCCATTAAAATGAATTGGTAAAAGATAAACAGAACTGCCAAGCTGCACTGTTTTGAAGCAGAGAGATGACTCCCAGCTTGGCCAACTATCCTCACTGCCAAATATAATATACACTAAAATGATAAAGCATAACAATGCAAAAGATCGCATACAGTCTCTATCTCTCCTACGGGGAACTGGAGCTGTGCCCAGCAGTGGTATCTAGTCTTGAGCATTGCCTATCTACCAAAAACTAGAGAGAACTGCTGGGGACAGGTAGCAGCTATTAGCTGAGCTACCAAAAGGACATCTGCAGCTTTGCTTAAACAAGAGGAGCATAAATAAACCCAGTCTGACTTTCTCCTTAGTCAAAGCCCTCACTGCTGCTGCAGAGGCATTTATGTTGAGGCTTTGCCCAGCCCATTATTGCCAAAGAGCCTGACCCACACAAGCCACATAGGAATTTTCATTGCTCCAGCACCGTGACATGTCACTTTCTACAGAGCTGTTCCTCATTCCTACCAGCAGCAGCTGGGCCAAGCTCTCGCTTTCTGCTTGCTCCCTTCACATCAGTCCTCTCCTTTCAGCTGCACTCCACAAATCCAAGCTAATGAGAGCAGTGGGGCCAAATAAATCCCTATGTGTAGTACCTGTGCCACTCTCATCCCTCCACACACATCAGCTGCTCTTCCCTCCTGAGCACTGCCTGGAGTAAAGACAGACCTGCAGTGGAATAATCCCAGTTTCAAGCCCTTTGCAGAAATTACAAATGACTTGCTTCCAGCTGGATGCAAGGCTTACTAATTTCCCACCAGCACTCAGGTGGCAAGTTTGCCACATGAATAATTGTGCATCCAGAAAAGTGTTCCGCTGGTAGGGTTATTAGCAGGGAAACAGGAATTCAGTTGGAAAGCATTAATAAACCTTAAAGACAACAGCTGTTATGGTGATTGATCCACTATCCAAGAGTACACAACTCATACAGGATGAAGGAGCAGAGGTTATTGCACAGGGAGGACATACTGAGCAGTGGGAAAGGAGGCAGGGTTGCTATAGAGGCCAGGGATAAAAATTGGTACTATCAGGTTCAAAAGCATTTTAAAACCCCACACATCTTTTCCAAAACTGACTCAAAATTAAATTTTAGTACTTTGCAGCATTTGTTACTTAGAATGTTACTTATTTTCTTTTAATACACATGGGCAGTGGAAGCAGAAGAGTTTTGTGTGTGACACAGAGAAATCTCTGTTTATTCCTCAGGATCAGCAGATGCTGCAGCGTGAAGACTGCAGATGCCCCAAGGACCAAATCCAAATGAGCTCAGTGCACCCATCCCTCCTCCTGGGGGGAGAGATGAAATCACCAAGCTCCTTCGAGGGCTGAAAGAAGGATTAAGGAGAGAACTGAATTGCCCATTGGAATGCCAGGAATTTCTGGCCCACTGTGTCTGATCTGGTGCAGGGCTCTCCTGCTCACAAATAGCTGCACATTGGGAACATGACTCCTTTCTGCTTGTGTGCATCAGGAGTTTGTCCTTTGGCACTCACTGAAATCAGTTTTTGGTCTGTCTGGATAAGGATGCTGGTAAGAAAAGGAGAAAGTGAACCTAAGGTGGCATGTTTGGCATGTAGGAATGCTGTACTCTTCTGCAGCTCCCTTTGCCTCCCTGAAAACTTCCTTTTCTGCAGGGATATCCCTTCCATCGCAGCAGTATTGCCTTTGCAAGAGCTGAAAGGACAATTCATGGTCACAACAGAGACAGAACAGGGGGAATTCAGGTCTCTCCACACACAATCATCATTAGGGCTGGGGGCAGACTGTGATACACCCCAAAGTGTTCACATCATAGCATTACAGGTTGTGCCAACTGCACTATAGGGTGTTGAGCTCACTGCAGCATGTTTCCTTCCAAAAGGAAACAAAAACAAACCCTTTCCAGTTTATTATTTCAGCTAATTATATGAACCAACAGTATTTCATCCAAACCATTTTAGGAAAATAAGTGGAGAATGTTTGCAAAACCAAAGCAACCATTTTTCTCCTGCCAGGGTGGCAGATGCAAACATAAAGAGTAACATGTCCATACATCTCCAATCTCAACTTCTTATGAAACAAAATAAAAGCAATCTGGTTGTGAACTGATCCAAAGCAAATACAGTATTTCAAAACACGCCACATTTAGTTGGTGGGGCTGATTTATATGATGCAATTTAAAGACCAGTGTGCAAATATGGAGGGGAAGACTATTTCCCCTTCACACTTTCTTACCTCACAGACATGGTTTTTGTTCTGCATGTAAGTGAGGAGCCCTTGGCCTGTGCAGCAGCTGCCTGTGAAGGATGATCACTGACAGGTTTCTATGGCACTTCCAAAAAGGGTTGTTTTACAGGCCAGAGGTTCCCTTTGTCATACAGAATGCTTCGCCATTTATTGTGTGATCTGTGAGATATCAAATCACAGTAATTGTGATATCACAGAGATATCACACAGAGGTCTTCAAAATAAATACTGCCAAAAGCATCCCCTGCCCAACTTCAATTAGCAGGCACTACCTCTATTCCCAATTTACAGCTGGAAAGAGAGGCAGGGGGAAGGCAGCAGGAGGCTCCCTAGGGAAATGGTGGAATCATCAGCCCTATAAGTGATCAAAAAATGAGAAGATGTGGCACTTCACAATATGGTTTAGTGGGAATGGTGGCATTTGCTCCAAGGCTGGACTTGGTGAACTTGGGGGTCTTTTCCTACCTTAATGATTCCATGGCTCTGTGACCTTCCTGAGGGCATCTCCGTGCACTGAATGTCAGAGCTGGCAGGGCTGCAGGCACCTCTGAGCCTGGGGTGGCAGGTTGGGATTGCTCCATGCTGTACAATCTCCTCTGTCACACATCATCTGAGAGGCAAACAGCTCATTGTGTCTGACATTTCCACAACTCTTTTTCTGAGGAAGTGTTGCTCCAGCCATCATCTCTGCTCTGTTTTTAGATTTCATGGTCAGTTTCCAAGATTTAGTGGCTTTTCAGCAGGCAGAGGAGCACCTCGGTTGTGTGGCACTGCAGTCCTACTTAGGGATAATTGCTGAAGTAAATCAGAAACAAGGGGAGACCTAGCAAAAAAATGGAAATCACATGTTTTAAAAGTGAAATTAAAAATAAAGTGAAAAGGAGGAGAAACAAATACCATCGGGATAATTGTCATTTTCATCAAGGACATCACTATAGAATTTCCAAAACAGGTCTAGTCTCAGTTTTCAGTTTGCATTGCTAGACCTTGATCCATCATTTTGCAATGAACCCAGGCATCCATTTGTTAGGGACCTGCAGGCTTTCTGAATGAACACCTCCAGCCATCCCTCATGGGCTGCAATCAGGAGGGATGCCAAGTGCTCTGCATGATTGCTGCTGCTGCCTTGAACAGAAAAGCTCCTCAGTCCTTCCCCAGCTCAACCCCAGCCCACTCCCTGTTCTCTGGAAGAACCAAAGCTTGAAGTCTACACGTGGCCAAATCTGTGTTTTACATCCAGAAATCCTCATTATTTTGGGCTGTATCAGCCCCACAGCATCACAGGTAGGGCAAGACACCACCAGGTTGGGATTGCTCTAAGTTACACTTCCCAGGAGAGAGGGAGGTCAACAACAACAGTAAATACATGAATTTAGATCTGTCTTTGCTGTTTCCCTCTTGTTTCCAGCAGTTGCATTTGGGCATTATGCACACTGGTGGTGTGAAGGGAGCTCTTGAAAAGGGCTGAACCCCAGGATTTGGAGAGCCCTGATACCTGGATTTCATGAGTAAGGCAAAAAGCCACCTATGGCCATGTCAAAAAACAGATTTGCTAATTAATTCCAATTCAATTTCTCTCATTTAGTACTCAGATGGCTGACCAAAGCTCCTCTTCCCTCACATCTGCATAACTTCAAGCAAGGCTGGGCTTTTCCCTCAGCTTCAGGAGGAACCTGGCAGGTCCTGGGCAATGAGCTGTGATGGAAACTGCTGCAGTGCCCAGCCCTGCTGGTGGCTGCGGGACACCCAACACATCCCAGGACCTTTCTGCAGTGAAATGTGCTTGATATGGAGCTCAGGGAAACTGTGCTGTGCTGCATTCAGGAGCTTTTCCCAATTAGCACTGAAGACAGGCTCCAGCCTCAAAGTTCAGATATTCAGAGTCTGAGGGTTGTTAAGGTTGAGCTGGGCCAGACCTCCATTATTTTCTAAACATTTGTTTTTCTGTCACCTTTATTTATTATACTTAGTACTCCCTCAATGGAGACTTTCCCTGGACTTCTGGGATGTGCCATACTCCTTTTTCTTGTGATGAGAAGCATTCCCCTGCCAGAGCACAGCCACAACTTGATGACTCAAATTTGCAAAGTCACTTTGTTTTTCATGAAAATCTGATTATCAGTGCAAGAAGAGGCCCCTTCATTTTCATAGCAAAGTGGCCTGTTCTGCTTCAGACAAAACTCTGGATGCTTCCATAATTACACACTGACCTGTGCTGAACAAGGCAGCTCAAAGGCTATTTTATCTCAGCATGGCCAGACTTTATCAGATTTATTCTATCTAAAGAAAGTTACATCACAAATAAATTACTTCACTGGTAGACTGCAGTATGAGAAAAGCAAATTATTTGGCAACTATTCCCCTTTTCCCTCTCCTCCTTAGTCACCTGGTTTATAGGGCTATTAACAAATTCACCCTGGCTAAAAATGCAGCCTTAGAATAGAAGAGACAACCTCACTGCTTTTCCACTTCATGAAGTTTTATTCTGAGTCCCCTTTCCCTCTTGCCCTCTGGAGACTTCGTGTCTCTGCAGCACTTTCTGAATCTCTGCTGCCAGCCTGGGAGGGTGGCCAGGAGATGAAGGCAGGGGAGGTTTTGGTGCCTTCCCTGAAGGACAATGGCTCCTTGCTGTAACCACAGTTCTGCAAAGCATTCTGTGCATCACTGGCACCTCTCCTCCTTGCACACAACCTCCCTTCCACCCATCCTTACCCCAGATGACTCCCATGGAGGGCTGGGGCTGGATCTGCCTGCAGGCTGGAGGCACGGTGTGCCCTGTTGGCTCAGCCCAGGCACTGCCTCTCCATGCAAGGTTTCTCCTTTTATCGCCATGGTCCCTTCTTGCTGCAAGCATGATTAATGCCAGAGCTCTTCAACCAGTTTCCTATAGGAGAATTAAAGTTTTAATGATTAACCTTTATAAATTACAAGAGCAATACTCTAAATAACAAATAGTTTCTAGCCAGGTCTGAGCTATTATGCTCCAGCATGATATGCTGAGCCCCCATCTGCATTTATTTTCCATACTGTATTCAAGTCCTCTTATGTCATTGAGATAAGCAGTCAGGAGATATGTGTTTTCCAAAATGATGTCCTCATTCATCATTTCTTCCTCGCTGCTCAGCCTGATTACATTTAATTCAAGAAGAAAGAAGCCTTGCCTGGGCCCACTGAGCATATAAGGTTAAAAAAGCAATACGAATGAAGCAACAGCTTCCTGGAGAAATGGCTACAGAACACAAAATAACAGCATCCCTTATCAGCACTGGTGCTGTGTATTTTCCTCCTCATTTTCAGAGAAAACTCACAGCACAAATGACCCATTCATCAAGATCAGCAGGTACAGCTCTGCTTTAAACACATATGCACAAAAGCTACCACCCTCCCCATTAATAGGGAACAAGCTTTGAGCATTAATTTCATCTGGTGTTAGTGCAAAGCTTAATTACAAGTGGAGATAGGAGAGCAAAAGCTTGCTGCAGCCTGAACTGTTTCCAGTGGCACTTGGCTTAGGGAGAAATATCTTTTGTTCCTACAAGTTCTCCTCTGTCGCAGTATTTGGCTGCTCTGGGATGCAGCAGGGAGAAATAATGCCAAAATGTGCCTATGCACCATGTGAGCAGCAGCTTCCTAAGCCTGATGGAAGATTGATGGTGACTTTGCACACTCACCCTCTCTGAGGCAGCCTGGGATGAGGGTCTGGGTGCAAGGAGCCTCCTCAGTGAGCACAGGGGCACTGGGAGAGTGAGAGGCAGCCTCTATGAAATGCTTGCTCACCCTCTGCAGGGATGCGGCCACTGTGAGCAGCTCTTCCCCAGTTAGTGCAGAGCAGCCCAGCCTGAGCCATCTCTGCCCTGGGTCCAATCCTGCCCTCTCCAGGTGCCAGCAGAGCTGCTGCTGCTCATTCCCACATTGCCCAGTGGCCAGGGTGATGCTGTTGGGAGGAGTTGTCAGTGGCTTGGCTCAGCGTGGGAGTGTGCACACGATGGGAATGGGCACTGCAGGTCCTGGCTCATGCAGAGCTCTGGAGAGGCAGCCTCTGGAGAGGCTCCCCCAGACAAGCTGGGCTTGCTGCTCCACAGCCAGACTGGCACCCTTGTGTTTGTAGAAGGAATTTCCCACTAGGAAAGGTGGTTTGCATACTCACTCTAATCAGACTTCAAAGAAATGCCAAAGGAGCCAGGGAAATGAAACACGTACTGAGCCAGCCAAACAGGCAAATAAACACAGGGAAAAAAAGCCAGAGCCTCTGACCAAATGAACTCAGACCAGCTCTGAATTTAAAATGAAAATTGAAAAGGACTTAAAGAGATGGGTTGCTTCCAAGCAGGTCCAGAGGGCAGCAGATCACAGCTCCAAGCTCTGCCCCACAGCCACAGCAGCAGTGTAGGTGAGCAGCACCTCCAGGGCAGCAGAGCTGCTCATCCCACCCCTCCAAGGAGCAAAGATGCACTGGGGTCCCAGCTACCACTGACTACAGGGTTCAACATGCTGGTTTGTTCCCAGAGAAATTGATGTTTGCTGTAGAAAAATCTAAAATAAATACCTAGCTGGGATGTCCTGGGTTTCCCAAAGCTGCCCTCCTAATACTGTGACACAGCCAACAAATGGTGTCAGCTGCATCACTCAGTTTTGGGATGTTTTTCTCAGAGTGCCCCATGAATGCCTTTGAAACACATCCTCAAAGGAGCAGTGACATGGAATTCCCACTGAGGCAGCTCTGAAGGATAATTTCTCCATTTTTCCTCTCTCCCTTGGTATGGTTCAAGCTGTTCACAGGTTTAGGGTTTCACTCAACAGCCATGGCCCCCACTGGAAATAGTTACAATGACATGACCTGTCTCTCCCTTGGCCTGGACCAAGCAAATCTCTATTTAAGCTGCCCTTGGAGAGGAACCCTGGTCACAGGGGTGGGGTAGTGCAGCTGCTGGCACTGCTGCCCTGCATGGCAGGCAAGGAAAGCAAGGCATGGAAGTTCTATTATCCCTCTGAAGCTACAAAAGCAGGCAAAATGTAATTATAATCACCCAAACTGGAGTTCTGCCAGGACATCAGGGCTAATGGTCTTGTTCTTGCAAGAAGTGCCATGGGATTTTTCTAATGATCACAAGTGGTCAGGACCTCAGTTTCACATCTCATTTGGAAGATAATGAAGAACTCTCCCATTTATTTATGGTCCAAAGGGAGGTAAGGACAAATTGACTGTGTCAAAGGGCAGGAGGACTTAGAGAGGCAGATTCTTTTGCTCAAGATATCACTGGGAGCTCTGACAGCCAGGAGGGATAGCAGAGGGAAAACAAGAAGCAAGGAAGAAGCGTGTGTGATTTCATATGACTCCTGTTAGTGTTTCAACTTTTTCTGAATCTGCTGTGACTCCAGTGACATTGCTGAAAGGAAGGTGAATCTTTTTTCATGTGAGTTATTCCCGCTGTAAAATATATTTGGAGGGAATGAGTTTATAAAGCTATCTTTGAGATAATTGGCAAGGATACTCCACTCTCCCATGAAGGTTATGAGTGGGTTACAAGAGGGTCTTCACTTTAAACTCAGAGCAATGAGAAATTAATAGATCTTGCAGTGTCAGTCCCAAGGCAGAGGATCATGATAAACTGGAAACAGGCAGAGAGATTCTTTTAAAGTTATGAAGCGAGAGAAGAGAGATGTATCAAGCTCCTGGGATTACACGAATTCAGACTGATACATCTGCCAAGCACAAGCGTGGTGATTGCCAATAAAAGGTCAGTGCAATTGGAGAGGACAAATATTGCCTTATCCTCTGAGAAGGAGAAGCATGAAACCTCCAGAGACCCTGCCTGTTGCTTCCCTGGAATGGGGAGCTCTGCTGGGGAAGTTGCACCACAATCAGCACATAAGAGCTGCCTTTTAAAGTGAAAGCTGCTGTGATACAGAGAATGATTTCCCTCTTTCCAACCCTGATTATTTCCATACCTAAAACCTTTGTGGAGCCCCTCTTTTTCTGTTCTGAGCACAAGAAAAATGGACCATAACCTAGAAAGCTGGAGAAAAGGGTTTGGACAAGAGGAAGAATTGGAAAAGGCTGTTCTGGAAGGTCATTACGTGGGTATTGGCTGTTGTATAGATGGAGCTGCTGGAGTGGAGAAAGAACTGGCTGTGATATTGATGGGAATGAGTGGTTAAATGAGAGCAGTTTGGGTTGCAAAATATAGACTGCCACTGAGAACAGCACTGGAATCAGTTTAATTAATTTATATGATCAATAACCTGGAAGGGTGAAGGCACAGAACAGCAATGCAATTTGTTCTTGGTACAAAACAATCACAAAGGAGCCATCAAAAGGTGGGATGATGCTCTCAGCTTGGACTGGGACAAGGTGCAGACAAAGAGCACATGAAATGCTGGTAGGAACAGCAACCAGAGTCAGGATCTGTCTCGGTGATCTCACACAACAGAACAGAGACAAATAATGAGCAAAGTTCAGCCCTCAAGCACAGCACTTGGATGCAGGGTGCATGAAAGGCACATTGCAAGGGTGTGCCATGTCAGAAAAAGGGGGAAAGATGGGCTGGTGTCAGCAGGGAAATGGACAAATCCTGCAGCTATGCAGACTTGGATTTTTTCATATAGGGAAGAGTATCAATGACGCATCAAAGGTAATAAGAACCCACATTTAGACATGTTTGCATGGAGCAGAGGCTGAGCAGTGAGGATTAGTGCCCCAGGATCTGGCACAGCAGCTGGGAGACTGACCTGTGATTCCCAAAAGATGTGATGGACAGGGCATGGTGCTGGTGGAGGAGGAGAATTGGGCTTCATGCTCCTCCTCTGTGCCCAAGAACATCCAATTTCAGCCTTCAGGTGAGCAGACACACTGTCAGGTGAAAGCATCAGCATCAGGGCTGTCTCTGGCTACATCTCAGGAGCTACAGAAGAGCCCTGCAGAGAGGGGGTGTTGCTGGTTAGGTGGATTCCTCAAAAGAATTTCGAATAAAACAAGTTTTCTCCTTTTTTTTTTTTTTTTTCCTGTTTCTCCTTACCCCCTGGAGGGGGAAGCCCATATTTCCCTGACTCTGGAAGAGCCATATGCACATCTCTCCTGCCTGCAGGGCTGAAACCCACCCCAGAGCCACCTGAGCCTGTGGGATGATGCAGAAACCCTCGGATCACCCTCCCATCACCGGGGCTGGCAGAGGGAACAGCCCCAGCCATGGGCAGGGGACACTCATGAGGGTCCTGATCCTGGAGCAAAGGAAAGGGAGAGAGCCTACAGGAGGGCAAGCACATGAATGCCAGTCCCTGGGGAGAGAGGCTGAGAATTCCCCTGTGTCTGCTGATCTGCAAACCTTGTCAGAGGCTTTCGATTCTCCCGGAGCAGAGGAAGAAAGAGACAGATGCTGAGATAATTACTACCCTGGCAGAGAACTTATTCTTGTATCCAGAAGGAGAATTACAGCCTCACAGCTGTCTCCAGGATAGAGTGAAAGCGTTTTCTCCATGGTACATTGCAATGGCAATTAATTTTCTTGATAAGCTTAAACTAACCTTTATTTTAAAAAGGAAGATAACTTGTTGTGCGAAGCATCTCCTAATCTGGCATTTACCAAGGGCAATGGGATAGTAATTTGAAAAGCAATTAAAGGTACCTTTTTTAAGCTTTCCAGTGCCTTTTTAAGGTGCTGCAGAGTCTATGGCCCCTCTTGCTCAGGATGACTCAGTGCTTCTCCTTCTACCGCACATTTCCAAGTGTGCAAAGCCCAGGCTTTGGAACCAAACTTTGGTGCACAGACTCTCTAAAAGAAGCAACAATTCATCCTCTAGGTTTGATCAGAATGTTGGACCATTTCCTTGCACAGCAGGCATGTGAAACCAGGAAAATTCTTCCAAAATATTATTTGGAAGGCCTTTTTGAAATGTTCCAGTCTTTCAACAGATGGTGATAAAATGTTAAATTCTGAGAGCTGTCCCCCTGATCCAAGTGCTCTCTTCCAGTTTTTATAGAAGACCTTTTCCCTGGATTAACATTGCTAAAGTGCTTTGAAGAGAAAGAATGCCACATAAATGCTCAGCAGCATTCTGTTATAGTAAATAATCCCTTTATCTGAATGGAAACAATATCTGAACTACTTTAAATAACGTATTCTAGATTTTTAATCAGCAAGACCTTTATAGTACTACACATGTAATTATTGCCAAGAACATGGGAATATCTCATTCTGAACTAAAATGGAGGAGGCAGCAACAAACTGAGAGGTACAGTTCATGGAAAAATGATCAGCTTGGTCTTGCTGGTGAAGAATTTACTCAGGATTTAGCAAACAAATGTGACTAGCTCCAAAATCAAAGCAGATATCCCCTCAAGAGCAGCAAGGTGTAGACCTTTGGGTCCAACTCTATGCACATAGCAACACATCTACATCTAGGAGTGGGAAGGAGGAAGGGAAGGGATCAGACAAGTTACCCTAGGAGCAGCTGCTAGCCCTGGAAGCATTGTTTATTCAAAAGTTTTCTTACCATTGTGTCTTTGACGTGTAGCACACCGAGCAACACAATAAAATATCTCCAGTCTCTCCTAATTGTTTTGTGGGATGACCTGTCAGAGCATAATTAGATCATTCCAAGCACTGTTGTTATGGGGAAGCTTTGTGATCCTTGAATGTCAAGCTGCCACGGAGATAACCTAACCTTTGAAACAGTACTGTGTTAAAACCAGGAGTTATTTATTATTGGCAATGCTCCTTACACAATGTTAGTGCAGAGGCACTGTAAGGGAAAGGCAGACCAAAAACTAAAAGCTTAATAATGACCAAATGCAGTAGTAATTACAAGTGTGCAGCAAAATGGGATCTGCTAATGTGGGCTCTGTACAAGTCAGCTGCACTGCAGAGAGCTTCAGAAGCCCTCGTGGTGCATCAAACTGCATCCTGACCCTTCTGTTTCAATAGTTGATCTTTTGTACTGCCCCAGCATGATACCTTGGTGCTTCAGATCTCCAAAAACTGTACTGCTGGATTTTAGATGAATGTGGAAAGTCTGGATAAGACTGCTTACCAGAGGGAACTAGGTTACAGCATTGCTTTAGGCAGAGAGACCTATGGGAAAAGAGGTTGTTTTATATAAATAACTCCTCCAAAAGTGTAAGGTGGGCCTGGGATGAATTGATAAGAGAAAGCAAATTGCATGCAAAAGGAGATTTTAACAGCTAAAAATACCTAGGAGTCAAATCAGCCAGTGAAGGGGGCATGGTGGGGGAGGTTGATGTACACTTAAGGAAATGCACACCACAGACAGATCCCAGCCACACCATCCCACTCCCAGATAATCTGCCTGAGTCCCTGTGCCTACACCACACAGCTGCCTTCCTCCAACACATCCACTGACGGTAATTCAAAGTTCTCCTTAACCTTCAGTCTATAAATGAAATGAGACAACTCTCACACACTCTACTGGGCAGTTTCTCAACACTCTGATCACCCTTGTGCCTCTCCTGCAGCATTTTGCGAGTTTTCTCTGCACTTTGTGAAGCGTGGACACCCGAGATGAGCGCGGCCCCCAGCAGCTGTGCAGCAGTGCCAAACCCGGAGGTAATCCAACCTCCCTCCTCCTACTGCCTGCTAAACTTAGCCATCCATCCAGGGAATCTCGCTGGTCCTTCAGCTGCAGCCACAAGTGGGAACTCATATGCATTTCGTTTCCCACAACCCCATTCCTGGTTTTCTCTTTCCTCCTCCACCAGCCAGACCTACATTCCTTGTTTTTAAGTGCTTGACCTTGTATTTGCATGTCTTCAAATGCATATTTACCTGCTTGTCCTTGGCTTAGTGAGCTGCCCATGTTGTCTGTCGGTGATCCTCTCTTTGTTTACCACATTACCGATCTTCAAATCACTTGGGAACCTTATCACAGCCCTTTCAGGATATTTTTTCTCCATGCTGTAGATAAAAACATTGCAAAAAAGCTTAGGAACAAGAGCTGATCTTTAGGAATAAGAAATTAGAGAAACAACTTTCATTTCTGCTGTTGGCTAGTCACTCTTTAAACCATTTAATGTGTGCCCTAATGACTAAATATCATTCTTGATTGATACTTAGAATTTGCAAAATCATAAATGCTTACAGACCTCAACGTATACTCGGTCAATACTATTGCTTTTATTGATCCCAGGAATAATCTAATGAGAAAACAAAATCATGTTAATGTTCTCACACCCCTGCATTGACTGATACAAATTATCTCGCCTTCCTTCAGCACTTTATTCACCAGAATCTGCCTTTCATTGCTTTCCCGCTCCAAATGTCAGCTCCAGTCCCTGTCCCTCACCTCCCCTGGACACTGGACAGATGAAGGCTTTTCTCCAGGCTCTTCAAATTGTCCCCGATTTCAAGATTAGCAATTTCTGTTCAGCCTAATGAATCAGGACATTTTTGAGAAAATTGAGAAATACAGCTCCTTTTGGGACTCTCCATCAGAGTGAGATGTCATTTCCACACATCCCAGCTCCTCCAGTATAATCTTACTCTGTGGAAACCAGGAGTGCCACAGTGAAGATATCTGTGTGAAAATCTCTCTCCTAAGTTTGGATCAGCACAGTAACACCAACACAGCCTCTGGTGGCCCTTCCTACACTGCAAAATTAGGCAGCCACTCATGCAATGGTCTCATGAAAGTTGCCCTGGCAGAGCCCCTGCACCATCTCACTGCCTGCCTGTTTCTCACAGAACAGCCTTTGACCACTTCCTGGAAGGGAATTCCCTCCACATTCAATGGTGATGGTTATTTGACAGGAAATCAGTTCAACTTTAATAGGATGAGTGTCAGACATAGGATTGTTATTACAATTGTCAACATGGTTTTGCTAATTGACAGAGAATTTAGGACAAAGTTTTGTCTTGCCTTCTATCTGTGATTCCAAAGAAGTTAACAAAATGAAAAATGAAAGAGCACAGGTTTTTATCAGGGCTTCCCAAACTTTCTCTTTTTTATGAAGCTAAGCCATCAGTCTGCATTTGGCTGGGCTAGTTAACTTTTTCATAGTAGCTGGTATGGGGCTGTGCTTTGGATTTATTTGTTGATAATACAGGCATGCCTCAGTTATTGCTGAACTGTGGGAATGGACAAAAAATTGGAAGGAGATGCAGCCAGGACTGTTCACCCAAGGGATATTCCATACCCTGAGATGTCCAACTCAGCAATAAAACTAGGACAAGGTCACCAGAAGGGTTGCCAACCAATTGGTGAGCGATTGTTTTCATTTGTGTTGCTTGTCTTTCTTGGTGTTTATTTCTCTCTCTTGGTTATTTTCCTTTTCACTACAATTTTTGTTACTATTATAATAATAATCACCATTATTATTACTGCTATTATTATTGCTATTATTATTTTTTTTTAATTTAAATTATTTAGCTGTTCACGTGTCGACCCCTTCCAATTCTCTCCCCACCATCCTGCTGGAGGGCTGAGCAAGCAGCTGTGTGGTGCTCAGCTATTTTTAATAGGTATGGTCATTACCAGCCAGTTCAAAGGCTGTGGTGAGTCCCTAACACTTACAGTTTCTACTTCAAGAGATGTCAAGTAATTTCTTGGCCAAGCACAAGAAATCTGGTTCAATGCAAGGCTCAGTGGAAGGACCCATCCTCTCCCTGGGATTTCCAGAGCAGATCAAACTACCAAGATGGGTCTCATCTAAAGCCCAGGCATTTCTCACCCTTACCCACCTATTGAAAAGGCTTCCAGACCGCTCACAGCAAGTCATGCTGTGTTCTCACATCCCTCATATGATGCATTCCTTCCAAACTTCAGTCTGCACAGGGTCAGCAGTTTTGTTTGCCTCTTATGACACTTGAGCAGACGTGACCCATGAGATGATCAGCACTGGATTTCCTCTTGCCCTTTGCACATGCAGCACCAAGGCTACGACTTTGTGCCATGCTTTTCATCCAGGAGGTTATTGATATTTATAGCAGTGATATAGCAGATCATTTGGACATGGAAAAGAGACAGGAAATCAATTAGCATCAATACATGTCTCCAGACTGTTAACTTGCTCATACAGATACAAACGACCTTCCCTCTCCACACCCTGTGGTGCTCAGGAGGGAACAGACCCTGAGTGTCCTCCAAAGGGGTTCAGAAACCAGGAGGAAACACAGATGGGAACTTGTGGAAGAAAACAATTTCTTTGCACATATTGAGAAGTGTGAGGGCCTCACTGAGCACTGAACAGAACTAACAAAGCACCAGCAGAATAACAACAGCACAAAACCACTAAAACAGAGGCCTAAAAGCAGCATTATGGATTCACGTGGCAAGCACAGCTTTTCTCCCTCCCTTGTGCCTGGTCAGGGTTGCACAAAGCAGGCAAGACACAACACCACACCTGGCTCCTCCAACCCCACTGCAACCAAACTCACTGCAGTCACTGTCCTCCACTGAGGCAAAACTTCCTTTGCCTGGAACCCAGAATCACGAGCTAAAACTCTTGTATGACAAAGAGGAGGGCTGAGAAGGTGGTAGGATCTCTGCTACATGGCCCTGGGAGATGCTAAAGGTCCCTGGAAATCTCTCTTGAAATCACATTGCACACTGTAGGTGTGACACATGTGGCCACCTTTGCTGCCATAGCATGGCAGTGCTTTACCCCGAGACACTCCAAGAGGCTTTTTGATAGAAAATATTCCAATCTGTGGGAGTAGGGAGGTGAGATATACTGCCTGAAGATAAATCTAGTCTTCCTAGAAGCTGTAAATCCCCACAGCTAAACTCAGGGAGCTGCAAAAATCAAACCACAGAGGAGCTGAGTGATATAATATGAAACCATTCCTTCTGAGTATCACTTGAGAGTGAGAACATTCTCACTGGAGATGGGGATAGATGTGGGACCCTGCTCCATATGGGAGGAAGAAGGACAGCAGAGCAAGCAAACAACACCCCCATGCTGAGACACCCATGGATGTCACAGGGCAGTGCCAGCACCCCGAGCTGGAGGGATATGGACAGTCTGAGCAGAGCATGGCCAAGGGCTCTCTCCTCTATAGGGGCACCCAGCAGCTGGGACAATGTGGGTCTCACCTTCCAGCCATGGGTTTTCACCACAGAAAGTCGCTCCCTGCTTCTCCAAGGTTCTTTCTTCCGTGAGCAGAACTCCTCCTCTCAGGTGAGGCACCTCCCAGCCCCCGTGGGAAAGCCCATGCTCACACATCCTCAGGAAATCCCTCCTCGCTTGGGAGCCAAGGCAGAGCTCAGCAGGAGCCTTGGCAAGACACAGGAGTGTGCTCTGTGCTGCTGGGCTTCCCCGAGGAGGGCTGACTGCATCCCACGGGGCTGAGTCACACTGAGACATCTCATGTCTGCGGATTCCTGCCTTGGCTCCTGCTCTCCTCAGTCCCTGTGAGATCCCAGGCGCACTCAGCCCTGCTCCTGTATGGAGGCAGTGGCATGGAGCCACACTGTTTGGTCTGAAGCAAAAAGAGGGCTGAGTCCTGGCAGGAGTACAGCTGGTGGGTGTGCAGGGGCACCGTGCTGCTCTGCACACACCAAGGAAGGGATGGGATGTTCCTTTTCCCCGAGCTTTTTGGGGCCACATTGCTCCTGGCATCACCACCAAGGGCTGGGGCTCGCACCCACCCCACTCCCACTCCCCTGCATCCACACACTGCAGACAAGCTGTTCCCAAATGTGCTGCAGCCACCTGCCCTCAAACCAGCAGGCTTTGAAAACATTCATTAAAAAAATCAAAATTTTCAAAAATTAAGGAAAGAGCTTCTTGCAGACATCTGAAGGATACTGTGTTGCCCAGGACCAAACCCTCATCCTGGTTTCCTTCCTACACCAAACCCCTTCAGGGGTCTACAACCCCCTTCAGACTGAGCATCTCATCACCCCGAGCATGTGGTGATCCACCAGCCTGAGCAATCCTGCATATGTCTGCTGTTCCTGTCAATCTGTCTCCTTGTGTACTGACAGAGAGAGGGAGAGAGAGCAGAGATCTCTGACAGTGGGCAGATTAATAATACATTTAATTTCTCCATGCATCATGAGGAAGAGGAAGAGCCATAATTCAAGAGCCTCCCTGAGAGCTTTGAGAATTCCTCACAATAGGAGACAAGAGCAGGAAAGGTGCTTTTGTGCTTCAACTCCTTAAAGCTAGTGGCAATCTGTATTTTAATGTAACATTTAAAAGGCACAGAAAGACTTGTGTGTACTATAAATATAAAGTGAAAATATTAAACCAGTTGAATACAACCAGGACATCATTTTTCATAAGCTGTCAGGATCAGGAGATAGCAGCAAAATGTGGGTCTCTGTGACATTGATGGCTCCTCAATAAGGATGAGTGTTTTGAGCACCCATAAGGAGTCCAAATCAGAGCACTATTCCATGGGGAAACACCCTGGCAATGAGAGCAAGGATGCTCTGTGGCACCACAGAAGGTCTGGTTGCCCTGCACTGTCCTTTACATGGAGATGCATCACTTGGAAAATGAAACATGAGCTGTGTTTAAGGAGAAGTGATAGTCCTAAAGAGCCAAGGTGGGAGCCTGGCGATGCCAGCAATGATTGGCATTGTTTCACAGCTTGCAGGAGCATGGCAGCTCCTGCCTGCCTGTGCAGTGCCCTCTCCTGCCTTTCCCACCAGCCAGGTGCTCCCTGAGGCCTCCAGCTCTCCCTTCCAAGATGGGGTTCTGCCCCATCTCCTCTTTACCTGCCTAAAGTTTCCACAGTGCCTGGATGAAAAACATGAGGCAGCAAGAGTGCACAATGCATTTCTGTCTGCTTAAACACTGGCATTTCCATTTTGGAGAAGGAAATTGTTGTCTAAAAACCCAAAGCTATTTCTTACAGTGCTTTTATACATATACCTTGCTTATACATTCACCTACTTTCAAACAAAGGGAAAAAGAAGATGAGATTTTCTGATACTGGCGTTACTTTACATATCTGACAGGTAGGTACAAAACAGGGAGATAATGAAGGCATGTTGGTGTGTATTCATCAGAAACACACATGGAAAGGCACAGGCTGAGACAGGTAATTTATATGTCTCTTTCTTCACAGTTGCCTATTTTTTTTAAGCATCAGGAAGAGAAAAACGTAGGGAAATCAGAATAAAAATTAGCATTAGATGTCTGCATTTCAGAGAACAGATCTGAGCAGGTCTCCCCAAGGGTGCCAGCCCTGCAAGGTCCTGCTTTCCTCAGGGCTGTGCAAACCTGAGCAAAACCAGCAAACTAGAACAAAACCCCAAAATAAAATATGCAGACAGGGATAAGTTGGGAAAAGCTGAGCTCCTGGCTTGGCTCAGAGGCCCTCAAGGTAACTTGACTGAGAAACTCTCTTTCAAACATACAGTTTGGCCGAGAGGTTGAGCAGAACAGGATGAAGAGCACCCTTGTCTTTCCTAAAGGCCGGCTACTCCCCTGAGACCACAGACACTGCCCATATAAGTACTAAAATAATTTTTCTTTTCAAAAGTCCTTTTTTCATACTGACAGTCCAGGATAATGCTGTTCCCAATAAACAGCAAAGCCATGCCAGATGCCTCCCAAAGCCAAACCAGCAGCAGGTGTCCTTGTGAGCCAGTCTGAGTCCTTACAGTGTCACACAGAAACCAGATGCCATAATGATAAGCGAAAAACAATTTAAAACTGAATTTAGGTAAGAGTATAACCCCCAGTTTCCAACCTGCCTGCATTATCCAGAACTCATGATCCTGACAGAATTATGCAGCTCCATGTATGCTTATGTTAGACACTGTGAGGTCATCGTTTGAGTCAGTAGAGCTGCTGTTCCATCAGCATTTCAATTATAAAACTCCTTTGCAGAGATTAGTAACACAGCTCATGCTTTAAGCCAAGAAGCAATTTTTTCCCCCTTAAAAATTTCATTAAAGTCTGCTGATATAGCAAAAAGCACAGTAACTTTCTTGTAGTTTCAGATACTACTTCTATACTCTCTCTCACTGTAAAGAAATTTTGCTCCAGGCAATTAGTTCTTTGCTGGGACTGGTCCTTGCTGTCCTCTAACATTCCATAGCCAACATAGCCCAGACACCACTGCAGTCAGACTGTGCACAGCAGCAGCAATTCTTGCACTGTAGCCATGGCTGTAGCCTATACAGCAGAGCTGCATGCATTATTCTCAATACTGACCATGTCTCATGCTGGATACAGCCAGTTCCCAGTAAAACATCACATGAAGCCTTAATTCTGCAAATGCCAGATGTGTGTTTACAGACCTGAGCCACACGTGGGTCTAACCTGCTAGCCCAGAGCACATTGGAACATTGCATTCCCTGTTTTCCATCAAAGGAATGGCTGCAGACTATGAGCAAACCACATTGCCACACCACTTCAGTCCATTATTCCAACCAAGCAGCACCGGGATTTACTACCCACACTGTGTTCAAAACAATGGAAAGAAAACACCATTTGTGAGAAAGATCATGCTAGAAAGTTGTGGAAGCAGAGACTGAAGGAAATCACCTCCCAGGCTGTGCCCATGCTCCCTTCTTCCCAAAGCCTCCTCCATCACTGGCCAGGCTTCTGGGGGGCACCTCCACCCTGGTCCAGCGAAGAGCAGGAACTGTGTTAGAGCCTAATCTCACCCATCATGTGTGTGTAACCCTTTACAGAAACCACCAAACTCAGGGAGATGCCACGAGCATTATTTACAGACTCTACTGCTGTTCTTTAAAGAAATACCTGCGCCTCTTCCAAACCAAATTTGTCAGGTGGATTTGTAATATTGTCCCAATTTTTATGTTTTCCTTCACGTCTGTATCTTCTCTCCCTCCAAGTTCTTTCCTGGGCTTCAATAAGCCAAGCAGCAGGATTGCAGAAACAATCATATTTTTCTGAAAAGAAATTGAATCATAACGTTATAGGATTTCTGTCTGTAAGCATCCAGTTCTCAATTTCAGCATATTTTGTCTTGCTTTGCCTTAATGGTCAATAGAAAGGTTCCCTAAGACCTTGCCAGGATAAAAGAAAACTTGTTAACATAATAAGAACATCTCAGGGATTTCATTTCAAAGCCACCAAGGGCTTTCTGCTCCTTCCAAGCTGTCTCAGAGCCTTAGCCCTGAGTGCTGATGGCAAAGACCAAATCTCATTCTCCCAACAGGGTCCTGGAGGACTTTGTTCCAGGGCCACTTGTTCATTAGAAATTCTCATTATTAGGTGAAAAGATGACTGCTTATGCACAAAAATACACCTGCTCCTGTTACTAGAAAAACTCTACAAAGCACAGCATACAAGGAGGTTGCAGATGGGTAGGAGCCAGTCTTTTCTCCAGGTAACAAGAGACAGGACAAGAGGAAATGGCCTCAGGTTACACCAGGGAGGTATTGATTGGATGTTAGGAAAGGTTTTCACTGAAAGGGCAGTCAAGCATTGGAGCAGGCTGTTCACTGTCCCTGGAAGTGTTCAAAAACCCTGCAGATGTGCTGCTTAGGGACATGGTTTAGTGGTGGACCTGACAGCGTTAGGTGAACAATTGAACTCAATTATCTTAGAGGTCTCTTCCAACATTAATGATTCTATGATTCTAAGATGCTAATTCCAGGAATTTAAGCTTACCTTTTGCTAGCTGTTTCACACAGACTCCTAGAAAAGGAGCCATACACCTCCAGAGGGTGGCCTGAAAAATCCCATCACCCACAGCCCTCCCTCCTGATGCCCACTGAGCGCTTCAGCAACATGAGTGCAGGCAAAGGATGCTGAGCACCAAGACCACAAAATTCCCTTTTTGTTCAATGAGAAGCCTAAAGCAGAGAGCCAGCAGCTCCATCAGGGCTTGCCACAGCACAGCTCAGTGTCCTGGAAGGCTGACATGGGACACAGCCAGCTCAGCAGTGTCACTCACAGCCCGACCAGCTCCACAGCCTGTGCGGAGCAATCCAGCCCTGCTTTAGAAGAGACAAAACCATGCCATTAAATCACAACCTGAGTGTACTTAAAAAAGTACAGTAGCTAGTTTTTTGGTTAATTAAACTATTAAATTATGCTGGAAAATAAACATTTGGAAGTTTTGAGCAAGACAAAGCCATGAATACTAAGAACTCCCCAACTTAGCGTGATTGATTGCACAAACAAACCGTATGTATTGGAGAAGTGTTACAGAAAAACATCCCTTTCATCAAATTTTAAGTGAACAGTTGTAGAGTGGGGAGGGGGGAAATTAATTAATTACACCCTGAAACATTTTACTGATTGAATCCATGACCCCAGCACTTGTAAGGTCATCAAATGATAGATTAGTGCTGCATCGAGTATCACAAATGGCATTTGCGCTGGGAAGCTCATTATATGAGATGTCAGGTCATGTAAATCATAGGAAACAAATACAAACATCCATCAGAAAAATGCAGATAGTCATTACAGGCAGCAGAGAAGAGCTGAATTATTATGCAAAATTTATTTTGACTATTAAAATACAAAGAGGTGACACAAAATTGTCCTTTAAGCAAACATAAACTACAAGTACTCTGACAGGAGGCTTTGTTTATAAATGTTTCATCTCTTCAGTATTCCATGTCTGTAAATATTACTTGAAAAACAAAGAAATGGGGGAAAACTGGAAAAAATATAAAATCAGCAATCCAGTGTTTGGGTCTTCAGAGCTTTTTTTAATCCAAGAGAGAGCTATTCTTTCCATATCTGAATAATCAATGCAAGATAGGGAGAAATAGACTGTAATTATTTCATGTGAGTCATTTGTTACAGATCCTGTCTGCTCCAAGAGAGCAGAAGCAAGCACTGCTTCTTGACAAGCAATATTTTTTTTTTTTTTGGGAGATGCACTAAACAATTTGGCAGAAATATGTGGGTGCTCAAGAAGAGAAAACCAAGCAGTGGGAGATACTAAACCAGAGGGGCTATTAGCAGTCTCCAAATGGCCCAACAGGAGCCCAACCACCTGTTCCCAACACCATCCATGACTCCAGGAGATGGACTGGCTTCTGCTGGAGTTCATTTCCTTGCTCATTAAAACAAACCTTTGGATGTTCTCCCTATTTCTGTTAATATGCTTGGTGAAGCCCAATTCATACCTGTTAACAGGACAGATGATTTTTGATTTGGATTAGGAAAGTAAGCATTTTCTAAGTCCAGATACAGCAGCTAAGCACTCAGGCCATAACTAATGTTGATAATTTTGAAGCACTGCAAATTACACCCAAGGTACAGTTTCCTCATTTTGAATGCACATTAAAATATCTTCTCCATTTTTGAAAGCTTGGTGACACAGTATTTAAAGGACACTATTTTACAACAATATCATGAAGAAGACCAAGATTTCAGAAGGGACTTTTGGGAGCTTTCAATCTGAATTTCTTGGTTGATTCTATAACAGATAAAATACGACTAGTGGGTTTGTTGGGTCATGCTTTCGGTGCTGAAAGCCCTCAAAGGTACATCTAAGTCCCCTAGACTGCTTTGGAAAATTGCAGCACATCTTCCTGAGTGAAGCAGGCTCCTTCCAACAGCCTCGGGATTATGTCTAATGAGTCACATCTCCTCTTAGTCTTGTTCCATTTCTCACTATTGTAAATCACTCTAACCTCATTTTATGAGCACTGCATAAGAAGGCAGGCACTGAAAATTACAAATAATAGGTCAAACTGTGATTTGTGAATAGAGAATGCAATATCCCTTCCATTACCTGGAAGTTGTTTGTATGATGGAAAGGAAGAACTGGACCCCACAATGAAACAGAATGAAGCAGATATATTGGATCTTTTACCATCTTAAAAATGTTTAGAGTGTTACTAATGTAAGACTGATTGATACCATCTGCACAGCTCCTGTACGGCTGCTCTGTGGTGGGATGAATTAGTATGCTCTGAACTTTCCTTGGGTAACAAGCCATGAGTGCCCAAGCACTGCCAATCTCAGTACATTCAGTGCTGCCAGTATAAATTGCTCAGTGCCTTTGCCACCAGACAAATGGAGTACAATTCCAGTAAAATAAATACAATTCCAGCTCTGAAAGAAATTGCATCTGCTGGTGATGCCTTTTCTACTGATGTACAAAGGAGGTCGTGACAAGGAGCTAAACACAGTTGTTAAAGATGCAGTGAGCAGTTCTTCAATTCACCCAGAGACAGAAAAGAAAAATAATACTGTGGGATCCAGTTCCTCCTGGCCTCGTTTCTGGAAATCATTGACTACAGCTTTTGCAGGGAGTCTCACTAGCACCTGGGAAAGCCCTTGGCCTGGTGGGCAGTGAGCCCAGCACCTGCAGGTATGGTCCTGCAGAAATGCTGAGAAAATCAGAATGATATAACAGAAATGGGAAGGTTGGAGGTGGGGATATTTAAAATCAGTGCCATCAGCTGTTGTGCCATTTTGTATCAGGAAAGGCTGCTGTCCTTGTTAGAGATGGTGACCTTGAAACACCATGAACCCTGGTAAGTGCGGCTGATTTGGGCAAAACATTTCCAACCTCTAAACAAGGGTAGGCTCCTGGATGTCTTGTTACCTGCTGGATATGTTAATTGCCAGACCTGCAGCTGAATCCCTTATGCAGGACCACGGCAGGGAGTGCTTGTGCCTCAGGGTGGTGTTGAGGATTAAGCCTCCATAGAGGCGCTGGCAAGAGAGCAGATAGTGTGATCTTCCCTCTGGGAAGCACAGCAAAGCCTTTCCTGGGGAGCCAGCACTGGCACAGACATCCCTGCACACCTGCCTTGCTCAGCCTGGGGCTCTGGAGTGTCCTCGTGCTGCATCACGGTGTGGCTTAATATATAATCCCAAAAGAGCTCACCTGGTGACATCTTTATCTTGAAAGCAGCAACAGCCGGTGTGTGCTATTTTCAGCCTTGCAGGCTTGTTTTGAGCATCTCTCCTGCTGTTCCTTGAGTTGAAGCCCCAGACGAGTTCATCCCAAAGGGAAAACAGCGCTGGCCCAGGTGAGCACATGGAAATGCGTCCAGACTCTACTGGTCTGTCCTGAGTCACTCCCAAACACCAGCTGGAGACAGGACCCACAGCAGCTCACCCTGTCTTTGGCCAGGCAGGGCTTGTACTGGTTCATGGTGGAGATAATGCCGGCTTGGAACTGGAGGCACCGTGCCCCACACCCTCTCCTCCTGCCTCAGACAGGCACTAGTGATAAACTATTGCTGTATCATTTTAAATAGGGGAGGTTTATTAGAATCCCCTGTAAATCAGGCCTGAAATTACCACTGTGGATTTGCAATAAGCCTGAGCCTTGCTGAACAGCTCATCCAGCTTCTGCATGAAATTCCTATTTTAAAACCACTTTTGCAGCTCCCCCATGAAGGCAGCTCGATTTGTAGCTGTACACAGGACACAGCAGGGCCTGCCAAGCTGGGAGAGGCTCTTTCCCTTTAATGACAGCCATCTGCAGGTTCCTATAACTTAGCAATGTTCCCAGCCATGATTTATGGAGGGTGCTTAGCTTTACGGTACAATCTTTACTATTTTACAGGGTTCCTTTTTTTTCCTCAGTTAAATGTTGTTTTCTGAATAATTCCAAGCTGCCAGTAGGTTTACAGAGGAGAAAACTGGAATGAATCTCTCCTTGCTTTTATTTACTCCTATTTGAGTACTGTGTTTCTGCATCCATTTTGGAGATTTACAATGGTATTAAGGTTGCTTCCCTCATCCTCATTTTATGGATTTCTGCTGCAATCATTTTGAAAACCAGAAAGCTGACAGGAAAATTAGGAAATTAGATATCATGTTCCTGTTCCTTCCAGTGCCCTGATGAAGAAGGGGAGAAGAAAAATCAGCTGAAGGCATAATAAATAACACCATATATCCTGGAGTCCCCTCACTGGTGCTGGCACCTCCTCTGGGCATCCCATCCCACAGCACTGCTCTGACCCCATCAACACTGGGCTGTATCTGCAGCTGTCCAGGCAGCAGTCATCCCAGTGCCCAGTTCACAGGCTAATTGCTCATCTAATTTTAATTGCTAATGGTGGCCCGTGGAGCAGCAGCTCCCTGTGCTGAAGTTAGCTCAGCCTATTGTTCAAGTTTATTGAAAATATTCGCCCCAGAAAGAGAAAAATATTGGTGGTGACCATCAGCTCTGGGGACAACAGCGTGGTTTATCACATAAAACCTGAAACCCATCTCCATCACCACCAACACCTGAGGGCAGAGGAGTCTCATAAGCTTTTGGAGGACAGCAGACAGAGAGAGACCCTCCTGCAGCTCACTGCACACAGGAGTAGCACTGGCTTGCTCCAGCATCACCAGCTCTCCAGAAAAACAACCTCTAAATCAACATTTCAAATCATCCATGCAATTGTAGGGCCAAACTTAGGGCTTTCCAATGAAAATGAGCATGCAGAGCCTTTCAAAAGGCGTGGCTTATGTAGTTATGAGCAAAGGCTGGTTATCTCATGGGGGAGCTTGTACCACCAGCAGCCAGAGGCAATCCAATCCATAGCAAAATTCACCTAAGGAAGGTTTCTGCTGTCTGCTGTCACAGGCAAAACAAAAGAAAAAATTGGAAATAGTTCCAGGTCACAAAGTGACCTATTTCTACTGATTTCTTCCCACCATGGGTTACAGAGATGGGCATTCTACATAGTTTCTCCCACTGCTGCACTAGTGTTATGCTGACGAGGAAAAGGGCTTTCCTTGCTCATTTTACCCCAGATATGGGATTTTCCACCTCTCTAAAATCTGGCCCATCATTTTGTGCAATACATTACCCTTGATTCAGCTGAGAACAGGTATTTCCATTGAAACAGGGAGAGCATCCATTCTGTCTTTCCTCTTTATGGAAACATCTGTGAAACGAAGCAACCAAACACTGCAAAATGGTGAAATTGCACAGTGAGGGAAATTCTGAAACTGCATACTGCAAAAATGCCATTTCCATTTAGCCCAGTGAGTTAGAAAGAAATTTAAAGTATCCTCTTGGTTTCATGGGCTCAACCTTTGTACATCAGAAATTATGATTTACTGTTAATATATGATATGGTATGATACACAAATAAACCCAAACCCAACTCTTTCCTGTATGTGTTCTTTATTTTTTGTATCTTTTTATCCCACAAAATGAGTGTTTAAAACTCATTTAAATTATAATATAAATTACTCTCATTGAGTGACTTCCACTTTGATTTGACACCTGATGTTCTGATGGGCAACAGGGGATTTTTTAATGCTGTAGCTACACTGGATTTAAAATATAAAGATGGAAATGTAGGGGGAAAATGCAATATAAATAGAACAACGATGGAGTAAAGAAAAATCAAATGGGCTGCTGGCTGCAGTGCAGGGGCCCAGCTGTCCCAGAGAGGCAGCCAGCTGGGCAGCAGGCAAGGAGGCCAGGCAGATGTCTGGCTTCTGCTGCTGGCTTTGGTGGCATTGATGTGTTCCCACAGAGCATCTCGATGCCATTGAATCAGTGTTTCCAACAGAAAGTAGCTGGGGAAACTATTCTGATGGAAAACTGTTGACATGCTTCACTGGCTGCTGATTGTAGAATAACTCCATAGATTAATACCAGAAGGGACCTTAAGGGTCATTGAGTCCAAGCCCTGCTCCTTGCAGGACCACCTAACACTGCATCACAGGACTCAGAGCATCCTCCAAATGCTCCCTGAACTCTGACAGGCCTGGTGTTGAGAGCCTGTCCCAGGGTCTGGCTGCCCTCCTAGTGAAGAATCCTTTCCTTTCTGAACTTCCCCTGGCACAGCTTCCTCACGTTTCCTCCTGACCTACAGCTGCAGCTCTCCCTCCACTGGGGAAGCTGCAGACTGGTGAGGATCCCCTCAGCCTGCTCTTCTCCAGGCTGAACCAACCAAGTGACCTCAGATGCTCCTCAGAGCCTTTCACCATCCTGGTTTCCCTCCCCTGGACACACTCTGAGCCGAGTGCTGCGCTTCCAAATAAAACAAGAAATAAATAAACAAGCCCTGTCCTCCCCAAACAGGACTTTGTCTTTTCCCTCTTGCATTACAAGCAATGATCACCCCTATCCACCTTCACATCACTCAGGATGGTGCAGTCTTTCCCCTGTCCCCTTTGGCCATGCCCTTTCCAAGCAAGAGCCCTGACCATACGGAGCTTTTTGGGTCACAGGGGCTGGTTCCTATGCCCAAAAGTTCTTGCCTTCCCTTTTCCTCCTCCTGTTCTGCTGCAGCCTTTCTGCAATAAGTCACCAGAGGTGTGGGTGTGCAGGGATTTGGCCTTTGCACAGTGGTGCTCCCCATTCTTGGAGCTCTCCTCTGTCCTCTCCATGGCCATGGGGATGGTGCCAGCCCCTGGAGAGGAGCAGCTGCAGAGGCTCCAGCACATTCTCCTGCTTAAGGGCAAGTGCTAATTCAAAGCCCATCACTCTGGGTATGTGGGCAGACCTGTTTTAGCAAGGGCATTAATTTCCACTTATCAGTACTGAATTTCACCTGCCAGTTTATATCATCCTGATACTTATTTCTGTAAGATCCTTCTGCAAACCTCTGCTTTAGGTCTGGCTACTCTGGACAAATGTGTGCCAGCTGCAAACTTCACCATCTCACTACTTGTCCCTTTGTTCCAGGTCATTTTGGAATATGCTGACAGTGTCCAGCACAGGCACCTGCAGGATTGCTATTCTAATTTCCACACACTGTTAAAATTGATATAGGACATTTTTCCTAGCCCTTGTTTCCTACCTGTGTAATCAGTCCATAGAAGATTAATCTTGTGAAAATCTAGTCCCATTAAGCCCTTTCAGTGATTCCCTTCTGTGCTTTAGCCCTGCTGGCTGCTTTCTGGTGCATTTGCCTGCTTTTGGAAGCATTAAATAGACAATCTCTGCTTGTAGGTAGTGTAGTAAAGGTCACTTGTCTTGGTTTATTTTAAACTTTTTAATTTAATCCCTTTCCATTTCATCTAAATCTGTTTCCTCATTCTCCTCTCGCTTCTTCATTTAAAATGAAATGTATCTGTGGTGGGATGGTTTTTCCATAAGGATGCTGAATTTGATAACCACAGACAGTACTAGAGCAGCTCATCAGTACTTACATCTCAAATAAGGTCCTCAGGAATAAAGCAAGAGTTGATCCTCCTCACCTGGGCTCTCTAATTGATGTCTGACCCCCTAAAAAATAAAGAGGATACTTATGGTACTTCTAAACGTGGTCTGTGAGTGATCACCCCACATGACATCACCAACCATGGTGAAAACTGAAGTCTCCCTCTCAGGGCGGGACATTTCCTTCACACAAATTCTGAAAGTCTGTAGGATTTAAAAGATCCTGATAAAAGCCCTGGCATGAGGAAGCTGGGAAGGAGATCTCACACTCATCTTGGCAAAGCCAAGCCCCACAACATGGGGACTGTCCCAGGTGAGTGTTCTCCATCCACCTCCCAACCAGCCTGGCAGGGCTTCTCTCTCTTGACCTGTTTGGGATGAGAATTGATTTCCACAGAATCACATTGTTAATCCTGTGGGATCACTGAGTGGCTGCATGATTTTCATCTCTGGCTGCTTGCAAGCTCCTCAGCAAAGCTGGATCCCACTCCACTGAGTGTTTGGCTGTGTCCAGAGTTCCTGTTAGAGACCTGGGGGAGATGGGAAGGGGCTATGGCACTGGGAAACAGGCAGTGAAATACTACACAAATCCTTTCTAGTAAATCAGATTTAATACTTTTATGCTATTACAAGCTCCATTGAAAATAGTGCAAAAACTCTTAGTAAATCTGTCCCCTAGGTGCCTTATATCTGTATTTATTCTGTCTTTTGAAATTCGTCCATTTACCCAGTTCAGTTTCTGCTTCTGGGTGTTAGTTTTTATCCAACATGATTTAATTTTATACTGGGGATTGGGTTTAAAGCTTGCACCATGATATCTAAATAAGTTCATTAAATGCTCTAAGTTTCTCTGGTTACAAGTATAAATTCATCAGCATGGAAATAATGACATCTTAAACCTATTAAATTTAAAATATCTTTATGCTCAACCCCAGAGCTCAGATATGCCAGCCAATGATAATCAAATGCCACCCGACCACTCAAAAATTCCAGAGAAGAGAAAATGAGCTGGTTTGAGGATGCCTGTGAGGCAAATCAGGCTGTCAAAATCCTATCATTCTTGGGAGGAATTTACATAGCTCATATTAAACTCACCAGAGCGACTGGAAACCTGGAGCAATTAATGCTGTGGGGGGAGGCAGGATGCTGGATGTGCCTGAGCCAGGAGGGCCCTGCAAAAGGAGGAGGGTCAGGAAGGGAACTGGGGTGCCCTTGGGAATGGGGAAGGTCAGAGCTGGGAGCAGCAAAGGAGAGAGGAGGTTTGGGTGGTCAGGGTGGATGGATGTCCAAGGGAGGAAGGCAGAAACCTCTCTGGCCTTAGGAAAACCTTTGGCTTCCCTCCCAGCACCCTGATTCCTCCCCCTGCATGGGCTGGCAGGGCTTCCCACGCTCCTGCCCTGCTGCCTCACAGCCCAGCTCTCTGCACACACACTGCTCCTGGATTTCAGAAAGAAAACACTGCTTTATTTACACAAAGAGAACTGGGAGCCACTCCCAGGCCCCTGGTTTGCTCCTCTCTCCATGGCAGATGGCCCTGGCTGCAGCCACCCTTGGGCACAGGAGCAGGTGAGCCTGGGGACAGGACACCACCACTGATGTGCTCAGGCATCCCTGGGTACAATAAATGAGGGCAGAAGCAGCTGGCCCTGTCCAAATCACTGCTCCCCAGCCCCAGAGCACACCTGCACTGCAGGGTGTTTAAAGGTGATGGCTTTTGTCTCCCAGAGGTTGGCAGCAGATAGACTCTGTCACTGCAGCAAGTGTGAGGGACCTTAATCCTCCTCTTATTGACATGACATATTGTAATGGCTTCTTTGGTTGCCTATCAAGTCACTGTGTACTCAGAAAGCTTTAATCTGTAGATTATTTACTCAATAGACTGTAAAGGCTTCACATAATAGCACATAACAGCTTCCAGCAGTTCCAGCCTATTGTGGCATGGGGAGTTTGTGTTGATTGTCCCCACCTAAATCTAACCCAAGGCATCTAGGCAGCAATAAGAAGAATAGAAACTCCTTTCCCCCACAAACCAGAGAACTGGATTGTCTCCATCACCTCTCCCTTGGATCTCACTGTGCTCCATCTCCCTTCACTCTTTTCACCTTCCCTGTCCCATCTGTGAATTTTCACAACACCTGTAGGAATTCTTACAAACCTTGAGATCTTTGTCCCACTACTCAAAGTGCCTAAAACTGGGCATAAATCTCACATATACTGGAGGCTGAGTGTACAATACCCAAATCCCAATTCTGTTCAGCACTCAATATTAAACCAACTCTCTTGCCCACCTTCCTTACCTGGTAGTGCAAGTTCTATGTTGCACCATGATAAGCCTTAATAAAAAGGGAAAACAGTATATTCAAGATTCTACATGCCAGATTTGACATGGGTGCTGCACATCCAAAAGATGTATAAATGTTGGTTGATAGCAGACAGAGCCTAAAAGGCTCTAATTTTACTCTTCTAGCAATGACAGCAATGCCAGATCATCAGAATACTGACCATTCTCTGAGAAAAGGGAACCATGGGGATGGGATTTCTTAAAGGCATTTTTAATTTTCATTGTCTTTAAGATGTTCATAATTTAAAGGACATTCCCTACCAGGTGAAAACAACATTAATTTTGAGCCTAACTCCTCCAAATTGATTTAATTTAAAACATAGCTAATTAATTAAAACCACTCAACAATGCCCCTTTAATGTTTAACCAAAGAGCACACCATACTCCAGCTGAGCTGCTAAATGTTTATATCTTATTAGCAGGCTTCCCAAAGCTTAGAGAAAAGGATTTCCATGCAAGTTCTCACTCCCATCTTTTAATTACACCTAAACAAGTCAGCTCATTATAATTCTACTACAAACATTGCTCTCAAGAGCATCCTGCAACATGCATTTAGCAGGTACCACCAATACTTACTCCCACACCCATACTTGCATGTATTTCTCCATTTTTAGGTGGCAATTCCTCAGCAGAAGATCTCAGAAAGCGCTCACCATTCCTGGCACAGCGAGCACTTCGGAATTAATTGCCAGCATGAAATAAATACAGCGTGAAGACGTGCATTAAAACCGAGTTATAATTAAGCAATATGGAGATTTGTCCCTGGTAATCAATAAGCGCGGGGAGCTTGGAAGTTTCTGGGGCTGTGGGCGGCACGGGGAAGGGGTGTGAACGGCTCTCCCTGTGGGGTGTTTCACCATCTGCTCCCCTCTGTATCCCCCACAGAAGCTGTCCCTGTTGGCTGAGAGCTGTGGTACCCACACAGAGCTTGCCTCTTCCAGCCACTCCCTGCCTTGGGCATCTGTCCCCATGCCAGCATCCTGCCCTGGGCATCTGTGCCCATGCCAGCACCCTGCCCTGGGCATCTGTGCCCATGCCAGCATCCTGCCCTGGGCATCTGTGCCCATGCCAGCCCCTGCCCTGGGCATCTGTGCCCATGCCAGCACCCTGCCCTGGGCATCTGTGCCCATGCCAGCACCCTGCCCTGGGCATCTGTCAGCACCTGCCCAGCCACCCTGGCAGCACCCACAGCCACAGCAGCTCCCAGTGAGGGGCTCAGAGTGAGGAGCAGAGCCCCAGTTCTGCATCTCCCTGGCTGCAGGGGAGAGGAGAGCCCAGCACTGCTCTGCTGTACCAGGGTGTGACCGGACTTCGAGCGCTTCCCGTGGTGTTTTTCCACCGTGACAGATTCCTCCCAGCTTGCAGATGGTTAGTCATGCAAAGCAGATATAACATTGAATTCAATCTTCAACAGTCATCAGATTGGACCTCGCTTCTTAGCTCAGCCTGGGGACTGGGATGGTGATTTGCCTGAGATTAAGGAGTCCTTTTTGAAAACGTAAACAACATCTTGCCATGTGCTGGCCTTTTTCTGTTTACAGGGTTTGATTTCACGCCTGAGAAACAAGCCTATTGCATCATCCTGGTGGAGGGATTCTGTAAGAAAGTGTCGGCTGAGTGAGGAAAATCACTGATGCCAGCTCAGATGTCCTAATTGCCCCAAATGAATTACAAGCTAAAATAGTCTGGCCCAGTTAGCAGCAACCATCATACCCATAACAGTTTGGCATGGCAGCACAGAGGGAAAGCTTCATGTCAGACTCCATTCTCCACCCTCTCCCTTTCCCTGTTGCTTTCCTGAACAATTCCATTAGGATTTATCCTGTTGATGTGGGATTATTTCCAATACTTCTATTCCTTGCTCAAATGTATAGAAATTAATTTTCTGGTCATAATTTCAGTACCTCTGGGACATTAGCAGGCTGGAAGTAAAAATAGAACGTCATTACAGTGTCAGGTAATGCGGATGAGTGTGACTAATAACCTGAGTGTCATTGATTTAATAATCTAATAATGTCTCTGCACACTCAGCGCTCAGACTCACTGAGTGAAGATAAAGATTTAAGCCCAGATGAAGCTGCAGATAAGAATCAGCACCTTGGCTTTAGGGATCAGAACCAATGATAAGCAACACAAGGCTGGCATCCAAAGAATTAAAGCAGGGGAAGGAGCTGGCTGGTGTCTGCAGCTCAGGCTGCACAGGAGGCAGGGTCTCCATTCCCCAGGGTGACAGCAGCAGGAGGTCACAGCTGCCCACAGGAAACACTCATCAAGCTCAGAGAGAGATGCTCACTGTCTAGCAAAGGTCTGGCAGCTCTCAAATAGCCGCTGGCCTGCCAACAGCTTGGTCTGTGGTTGTCTAAAATGCAAAGGAAAAGCCCATTAAAGTCAGTGACAACACCAGCCTGGAACAGTCTGGTCCACAGCCTGGAAGCAGGAGGTGCAGTGAAGGGAATGGGCTTTCAGCTGGGACACAAACCTTCTGACTCTGTAATCAGTTATTCATTCAGAGAAAAGCTGCCACACCAGCTACCAAGCTCCCTACAGAGAGAAAGCTGCAGAAAGGATCTCTTTCCCTGGAGAGCATCCCTCCAGCCAGGCCCATCCTCCCCCTCCTCTGAGCAGCACTGCTGGCTCTGGCTCCCCATGCTGCTGATGGATGGTGGTGAAGGTGCTGCTTCACCCTGGATGAGCTGGGAGATGGATCTCACCCCCAGAAACCACACAGAAATGCCTGCTAATGAGACATGACACCAGGTTTGTTATAATTTGGTTGGAACAGGGACAATCGATCTTCTCAAACTGCCTGTGAAAATCCCATTCCCCAGAAGGCACCTCTAGGCTTGGCCAGTTTGAGCTCCATATGCTTTATTACTAATGCAGAAAAATTTTCCTGTACCTGGGACTGTGCTGGCACAACAGAGGACAAGTGTACTTTGGGTAAAATCTTTGACTGCAGGAGCTTCAAGCTTCTTACAGCAAGGAAAGTTCTGCAAATTGTTCAGCTTCTTTTTCAGATCATGCTCTGAAGGCCTCATCAGTCTTCCCCAACACCACTTCATCTCAAGTATATTTACTTGTTTCCAGTTAACTTCACCCAGATAACAGGAAAACTCCCTGGGGAGTTGCTATAGAAACACCCAATGGAGGCAAGGAGAGATTGGGGCAGCAGAGCCAAAAGATGCCATTAAGATTAAGGGAGATTTTAACTCCCGCTCTGTAAATACAATTTCCCTGGAAAAGTTGCAAAAATAGGAGTTAAAATGGAAAATTTCCTGCATGGTTAGTGATGGGGTCACTGCTGATCACCCACCCAGGGAGATTCACCACCATGAAGGAGTGGAAAAGCCTTTCCAGGGATCCTCTCTGAGGGTTTCCAACCTCAGGGAGACTCTGTTTGCTCTCAAAAGGACATCTGCAAAAAGGTGGCTAAAGTGCCCCCATATCTTTTCCAGTGCCTGGTGACATTATAACCCTTTAAGCAAAGCAGTGTCCTTCTGCATAATGATCTGAGAAGGATTAAATGCAGGAAAGAAATAAAACAAGGAGTCAAGGAGCTACCTACCATTAGCAGCTATCAGGCAGTTTTGTTTCAGGCGATTTACCAGTGCTTTTGTCCAAGCCATTCATTCCACAAAACACTATTATGAAAATAGATGGCATTAGAAGCACTTTTTAATACATAAAATAGTCTTTCTTTTTGCAATTCAACTGTGTATTCAATCTTCCTCTTACATTTCTGAGAGTTCAGAAAGCCCCAACAATAAGAAACAGGTGTTCTGATCTTCTGCATAAACCAGATTTTTGGAACAGTTAGTGTCCTTTCTCTTATTTGATGCTCACAGACATAAATACTGAGGGTCATTAGAAATGAATTATCTCTGACTGTAAAATAGAATGGGGATTCATCAACTATATTGATTTTTCTCATCTATGTGTATATGTGTAGCTCCTTTGGCAATTAGTCATTAACTAAACCACTGCTTCATTCCTGTGAACCAAATTTTAGTTGCATTTTCCTTCACTGTATTTGTGAGCTTTTCTTTGCATTGTTTTTCTTCATGTGGATTATCAGCCTGGATTTGCAGGGGTATTTCTCTTACAGCCAGCAGGGTGGTTAATTAACACAAGCTCCATAAGCCAAAGGTGGAGCTGCTGGGGGAGCCTAAAGAAAACAAGATCTCCATCAGGAATGGATGTGTGCCTGCCCAGGAGCTCATGGACACACAGCCAAAAACACAGGCAAAATTACAAAACTCTTAAGACAAGAAAAAACTAGTTGATGCACACCAAACACCTAAAAGAAATTTGGAAGAAAAAGCCCCCAGAAATTAAAAACCTCAATAATTTTATATAAAACACACAGACTACAGCCAAGTACCCACCTTCAATGCTAATTATCATCCAGGATATTGGCTGGGCTGGCTGGAATCTGCTGGGGGTTTGTGAACACGTTTATCTTAATTGCATTCATGTGGTTGTGGGGTTATTTGATTTGATCTTGAGATATCTGACACCTGATTTGTATGTGCATTTCTGACAGGTTTGAAGGATGCACAGAGCAGGGAATGGATTGTGTCTATGTGCAGAGTTGTGGAAAATGTTCTTAGGGCTGAGACAAAGTCAGGTGTTAAATCTCATAAAAAAACAGGCAAATTCTGTATCTAATGACTTACCATGTAAACTTGTAGTCAGAGGAGATTATATCAATTTCTGTGGTTTTTGACCACCATGGAGATGCTCCTTAAAAGGAAGAATAATATGATTAAAGTGAATGTAAACCCCCATAGGAAACATAACTTTTAGGCTTCATTTTTTCAATACTGGGACTTCTAGGACTACTTAGGATACAATCATTTTAAAGCATACTGCTTTCCACTGTAACTACACGAAGAGAAAGGAATGCTCATTAAAACTAGCATTTTCCTGAACAACAAAAACATAATTGATCACCAACCAGCTCCATCACGTGAGCAAACCCTCAGTTGAATCACTCAGCTGCTCCAGGTTCATTACTCAGTATGTTAATGCCCTGTGCAATAAACACAACGAATGAAATATGGAATTACTCTAACCACAAATCATTACTAATTGATACAGCAAGATTCAAAGAAAGCCATCACTAGGAACAGCTTCCTGCAAAGTTATCCCTGGATATACTTTCAGGTCTGCACCCTCCCTGCCACAGAGGAGCAGGAGCTTAGTGAGGTCTCTCAGGCTGCTCTTCCTATTTATCACACCACATCCATCCTGAATTCCACCATTTCATGCTCTTCCCAGTCAATTCAATTTCAGTGAACTTAATTGAAATTTTTTCCTTGATTCTATTTCCCCATAGCTTATTTGTCCTTACATTCCAGGCTGATCCACAAGGATTGTTTAAAACAGGATGCAGCCAAACTCTTCAACTCTACATTGACTGAACACCACATACTATTATGGAAAACATAGCTTGTGCTTAAGTTATTCTAATTAACCCTTTTAGAGGTTATCTTGCTCTTACCTTAGTATCCTTACCACATGCAAAAGAGCCTGAGGATTCAATGAACTGTTTCCAGTTTTTATTCCGTTCAGATTGTGCCCATCTCTTCTATGCACAGTCCCTGCCACACAGATAATCTGATCATTTTGAGGATGAGATGGTTGCACCAATGACCTGTGAGAGCCTGTGGAGCAATACATCACATTTGCAAACCCCTGTGCCTTCTGTACAGTAGAAAGTCCCCCAAACTGCTCTTACAAATTTTGAACTGGCACTTTGTGCCTCCCATCAGAGTTGTTATTAAATTTCCAACTAGATTTAAATTAACACACTTTGTTAATAAAGCATTTAATTCTGAAGAAGAAATCAGCTCTTTGCAAACTTGCAGCATGGCCTGTGTGAAACTCTCCTGGCTGTGTTCAGGACAGAGGAGCAGATCTTTTTACCATCCCAGACATACTCAGAGGATATTGAAGACAAAGCCCTAGAGAAGCACATGTGAAAAGACAAAAAATTTCTTCCACGTATTAGGTACAAAAATTCAGCTTACACAGTGCAGTGTTCCAGGCACCAATGAAGCTGACTTACCAGCAATCTTAATCTTGGGGTGAAGTGTCTCAATGTTAAGAATATAAAAAGAGAAATTATCCATGCACCTGTGTGTGCAGGATATTGGAGTGTGGCTTGACAGGGCAGTATATAATTCTCTGATTCTAACTGAAAGGCAAAAAGCCTCACATTACAGCTCATCCAGGAATTGCTGACAGAATTTCATCTCTCTTTCCTGCTCTACTTATTCTTCAGGTAGGAAAAAAAAACCAAATGGGTGGAAGAGTTGAATGGAGACCATTGCCAGTGCTGCACAAGAGCTGGGTGATTATTCCAGCACAAAGGGTAGTGGATCTGCAGGGGCACACTCCTGCCAGCATAGCCCAGGGAAAGCGCACAGGACCACAAGATTCCTGGTCTAACCTCTCTGGACTACCCAGGTAAATCTCTAACCACAAGGGTCCATGGTTTTCTGTCTCTCCTTTTAAAATTATATTTCCTTATGGTAATATTTTAATTGCTGTTCTTTCTGCCACTGTACCCCCCTTGATGTGCTCCTCACACGAACACTGACTGCCATCCCCACTGGATTTTAGATTTAAAAGGCACAAACAGAGACTGCTAGCTCAGCACTGTTGTTTCAACATAGCATTTTCCTTAGGGAAACATCAGCACACAAGGTAAAAAGAGCCCTTAGAAATGTGTTGCCTTTGATTAAGCCTTTTCCTTGTCAGACCATGGGAAGAGCTCTGTGGCTGCACACCAGCATTCCCAGTCCAGGGTGTTCCAGTGCCTCCAAGCCCAGCACAAGATTGCTCCCCCATGCCCAAAACTGGGATATCCCAAGGGCTGAGAAGTCTTGTGGAAAGTGCTGGACATGTTAATTTAGCCAAGCAGCTGGAGCTGGTCCTGTGCCATGGGATAAGAGCTTGCCCTGAGGGTGTGCCAGCCCAGGGTCTCCAGCTGCAGCCCAGGCCCCCAGAGCCATCCTGTCATTGATGAAGTTGTCCCCATCGTGGCTCTCACTTAGTGAAGTGACAACTGTCACATACATCTCTCTTCTCCCTGCCAGCACCACTTATTGCTGGTTTTAGGAACACAGAGAGTGAAAATCCATGGTTAATGCAGCTCCCCAGAAGAGAGAGACCCCCACACCTTCCAAATTAGAAGAATATCAAATAAAAACATTTGACACTTGCATGGCCCTGAATTTATGAATGACCATCAACCCTAAATGCAGGCATGGGACATTGCATTTGACTGATTTCAGCTCTACTCTGATTAAGTGTTTAGAAGAGTCACCAGAATCCCAAGACCTTTATCCTCATAAACCTTCTGGATTTGATAGTGACAACGTCTAGTGGGTGAATTAAGCAAGTCAATTTTATAGCAAAGGCAAGTCAAAGCTGCTGTAATTAATTCAAATTAACACACCCACGAGCTCCTGAAGCCTATCATTGTAGGGTGTCACTTCAGGGACAACTGCAGAAACATCCAAATACAAGTCATCATCAAGATCTTTAAGACTGAACATTTCCCAGGAAACCAAAAGTAACCTGAACAAAAGCAGGCTGGATTACAGAAATCCAGATGTTCTCTTCCTGCAGAACTTTATTATTAGCACAGTCAACAAAGCAAAACAGGTTCCTGTAAATATGATTCTTTAACGTTACTTTTATCTGTTCAGTATTAAGCCTGAATTACTGGAGTGTATCCCATGGCACATATAGTCTGTGATAGGACCTCTACTTGTGATATCTCAAACTCTGAATAGCCCAATGCCATTCAGGAAATCAGAAAGGAATGTGGTTTGCAGTTGCAACCTTCACTATCTTTTGTATCCCTCTAGGAAAAGCACAATGTTCAGCATGGATATTTAACATAAGAGGAAATACCAAAGCAGCAGCTCTAAATCCAAAAAACCTTATCCTTAGACAACAAAATTATCATTTAGATGCAGAAAAGTACAATTTTGACATTACAATGAAACATGGCCCGATTGTTTCTGGAGAATACTGGTGGAAATAGAGGCCAGTGAGCAATTTTGGAACATCAGGTTGTGGAAGGTGCTCACAGACCATTGCTGGAGTGCAATCAAACTTTTCTGAGCAGTAAAGTGCTAAATAGTTAATTGTACAGGAAGGAAGAATAGCCAGAGAAATGCTCCTAGGAGCAGAAGAGGATTTTGCTGGATGGATGCTGTGCACGCCACCCTGATGGGCTGGGGGACATCTCACCCACACACCAGCAAGGGCACTTGACTTGTTACTGCAAGAACATTGCTTTGGGTTTGATGTTCATGTGGGAATTATACCTCTAATACAACAAAAATGGCCACATTTGCCACTATCCAAAAAGATTTGGCTTCATTTGGTGACCATGCCCTGCCAGAAGCCCAGAGGGGCAGTAAACAGAAGTGAAACTGGATGCTGAGTGTCCAGAGAAACCAATGGCTGGTTAGAACCAGGGAATTTTGCCAGTAGAAAAAGCACAACAGCCACACAGAGACGTTACCAGACTTTAGTCCCCTGGAAGAAATTTGCTGTTTGAGCAGCAATTCACAGGAGAAAAACATTCTGATGTGTTAAGGCTGTACATACCCAGCTCTGCTCCATGCCAGCCTGCATCAGCCACTGGCTCTCCTTCACATCCCCATTCCTGGGGGAGAAACCAGTGGATCAGCAAGAGCAGGATGATGCTCCCACTCAGGTTCAGCCCCTGTGCTGCCACTCCAGCCATGAGGCAGGCAGGTTTCCTTGGCCTGGGTGAACTGAGGCTGCTTTGGAGATGCTTTGCATGAGATCAACTCCACAAGTACCAAACTGCCCAAGGCACAGCAGGACTGGGCAGGCAGACACGTGAGACAGGGCAGGGTGCTGAGCAGAAAGGAACATGCTTTCTACAGGCTCTCTTTAGAGTTAAATGGCACTTCTGTAAGTGATGCTTAATGACACCACCCTCCCTCCGCCCCGCACTCCCAGTTGCCTACTTACATTAGCATTTGCCAGCTGTCAGGCTCTTGCTCAGTTCCAGTGAAATCTCCTCAATTTTCTCCTCTTTCAGTGATTATGTTGAACTGCTGGGATCAGATCCTGGTGACACTGGAATTGCCAAATAATCCTCTGCTGCTTTTTTATATCTTTCTGCCCTCTTCTTAATAATGTGAGCCAATACAGAGCCCAGCACAGACACAATGCTCTCCAGCAGGACACAGGAATCACTGCCAGCCTCCTCAGAGTTGTCTCCTAACAGAGAGCTCAGGTTTTTTATAGCTGAAACAGCTCTCAGACACACTGAAAGCTCATATCACTTACCCAAGAGACCCCACAGACATCACATCTTCAAGAGGGGTCTAAAGCCATCTCCTGCTTTATCAGAATGGTCAGGCTGGTTCTGATCACCAGTCCCTCTAGCCCAGCACCATCCCAAGACCAAACAGTTGTGTATGCCTGCAGAAAGGCTTAGGAGCAGGACAAACTCACAGTAATTGCCTGGGGTGCTTTGATGGGCCCCAATGATCTGGGCTTGGAGACTTTCTGCAGTCCCCTGGTGTGTAACAGCCCTTCTGCATCCCTCTGCCATGAATCCGTCTAATTGTTTCTTGCACCATTTAAGCCCCATTTGGCCACCCCAGCCTCCCAGAGTGATGATGAGTGCCACAGTGGAGCAGCCTGATGGGAGAAGGAGCAGCTCACTGGTTTGTGCTGGTCCCCAGCTGCAGCTGAGCTCACTCTTTCCTGCAGAACCCCCATGCACTCAGCCAAAGCCCCCCTTGCCTTGCTGGTCCTCAAGCTCCAAAGGAAGTCCAGCCTTGTGGCCTCTCTCATATCTGCACAACTTCAGGGCAGGAAGATTTGTCAGGTGGAAAACAAGACCAGAACCCCAGCCTGACTCATATTAATATTAATGACTAAAAATTAGGCTCATGTTCTACTTTCTCCTGGACTCCACAGTTGGTGCATGTGGACAAAACATCTGGCTTACCTGAACATCTCTGAGGCCCTTTGGGCTTTGGATTTAAAAATGTCAACAAAAAAAAGCAGGCATGTAGATGTGAGATGTATGTAGGCTTGTAGACATCCCTCCATTCCACTCTCAGGTTCTTTAAAATCATTTTCTCCTAAAGCCCAATTTAGAAACTGCAGGAGAGACTTGATGTTTTTATGCAAATTCTCAAATATACAGAAGTGCTGAGCTGAACTGGGATTTGAAGGGAAGGTTTCTCTGCTGTTTCACCTGCCATTTAAACACCAAGCAGGGATACACTGGCAGAGGTGGTCAGAAATAGATCCAAAGCTTCAAAAGTGTCAAAATTGAATTTTGAAGAATTGGGGATTGAGAGAGAGTCAGCCAGTGTAGCCTGGGTCTCAGAAATCTGAGCACTCACACAGAGCTTCAGAAAATCAGGTTTAGATAACAAACAAGGCTGGTGAATTGCCTTAACCTTTGCTGGAGCTCAAATTCCCTGCCAAAAGTTGTGGGCCAGATAAACTAATATTTTCTGATGAGAAATTGTTTTGCTGGAAGTTTCTGGCTATCCCTCCATATCACACAGCATCCAGACATGCATTCACAGCCTCTGCCAGATAAAACGTTCCTGCTCTGTGACACAGCCCAGGCCAAGCTGCAAAAGTTAATTCACTGTAAGTTACTGATAGTGTCACTGATGGTTTATCATTCCTAGGCTGGTATGTCTTTACACTGATTTAAACTGGTAACAGCTTGGACCTCATTTTTAATTGCACTTTGAGTTTGGCTGCCTGGTTATTGTACAGGCAAAACTATTGGTGAGCAAATCAGGTCATAAACCAGCACTCAGCCAGGCCATTTAGGGAAACATCTAAAATGTCATCTGTGTTACTGTCACAAGCTTCACTCCTAATAATTGTGTACTCCCTTAAACAGATTTTTTAACAAGTTGTGTTTAAAAGCCAGACTGGAGTTCTGAGATGTCCTGACAACAAGGTATTTAACAGAGCTGTGCTGGCTCTCATGTCCCTCTTTTGCATCCTTTCAGGAACAGGAATAGATTCATCACCATTGTGACATTAGAAAACATGGAGATTGCAGAGAATACATGAAATAAATTGGGAATGGCAGAGTAAGGACTTGAACTGACAACACAGGAGCCACTGGGCCTGTCACACCACTGTTGGGAGAACCCACAAAGCACCTTGTTAGCTGTGAGAGCTGGAATTGGAGCCGCAGCCTCACCTCCTCATAGCCCAGCTCAGGCAAAATTAAGAAACTTCAGCCATACCTTGATGGGTGATGTTACAGCCCTGCTGCCACTCAGCCTGCAGTGTGTTTCACCTGCCATTTAAATGTGTGTTTTCTCTCTAAAACCCTCAAAGGCTGCAGCATCAATGTGTCAGAGTGCCTTCTTGAACAGAATGACCTCCCAGCCAAAAAGCTCTTGGCCTGACCTTGGTCTTGATGCAAGAATGGCAAAAAAAAACCATACAGGAAAACTGTTACATGTTACTAAAAATAAAACATGTAAAAGTAATTACTAAATTTAAACAAGAAACTGAACAAATAGGCAACCTATTAACGTGTTTCTGATCTAGAGGTCAGGAAGGGAGTGACATTTCCAGACATTTTGTCTGGGCTGTGGTACAAGGTGAACCAGAAGGAAGCATGACCTTGGCATTCAGCAGACACAGGCTGCAGATGCAGAGCTCAACATCCTCTGTCAGCTCTAACCTGCCACCCCACCTTCCCTGCTGGGACAGGAGCAGCTCTGCAGCTCACTCACCCCACCATTCTCTGAATTTCTGTGGAAGATGCTGCCCCATGACTGCAAGGGGCACAGACCCTCTGGACAAACCTGCAAAAAGACCCCAGGTAAAACAGCCAAGCATTGCAGGTGCAGTCTGACAGTAAGAGGGTGGGAAGCGACCAGCAGAATTTCCAAGCAAATCACAGCAAATCAATTTGTCAAGATAATTAGCACAGAGGCAAAGGGGAGAGGTAGATGTGATACATCTTGGCTCAGGAAGGCTTGTGACACCATCCCATTTAACTTTCACAGGAGCAAAATGAAGAAATGGAAGCTAAGTGAAAATTTAGCACAAAACTACACTCTCAAAGTTATTATCTGCAGCTCAGTATCAACCACAGCCATGTCCTGTAGCCCATGGTTTGCTGTCAGAACTGCAAATGCGTGGCTGAAAGGGGCTCCTCACTCAGGGTAACAGCATCACAGCTCAAGATAGAAAATCTCACCCAACATCCCCACGGTGAAGGTCAACAAAAACCTGTGGAACATCACAACCCCAGGTGGAGGCTCCTTAGAGTCATCCCTTTTCTCCTTGGAAGATGAGGTAGTCCCTTTCCCTGTGAAACCTTCTGCTGAGCCTGCCTTGAGAGATTCTCCCTGCAATTTAAACTGAGATCTTTTCCAGTGGCAGCTGGGTTTCATCTGTGCCTCATTTGTGGATGGATGGTGCTGAGCCTCACTCCTGGCCCTGTGCTGATGGTTCCTGAGGGACCTCAGTGCTCACCCTCATCCCCAAACTTGAGCCACAAACCTTTTGCAAGTGAGACCGAGCCTACTAAAAATCAAAGTTCTTTCCCACATTTTAACCCTGCCCTTCAGTTCTTTCATTTTTGGTGAGCCTATGTTTTTACCTTTTAGCATGATACTGCCTTTAAAATACCATAAACAACATTTCAACTGATAAATGATTTAAAGAAAAGCAAATAGGTGCTTTATGAGAGTACCCAGCTGCTCAGCCATCCAGCAGGGGCTGCAGACTGGGGATGGTGGAGGCCTGATTGCCCATTAGAGAGGCCACATTCCACAAAGTCACAATCAAAACCCTCTGGAGAATCAAGCATTGTGCCCATGAGCAATATGTCACTTATTTGCCAGCAGGGGAAGCCCTGTAAGGAGTGAATGAGTTTTCCTCTGTTCAGTGACATTGCTAATGGCTCATGCAGGATTATGGGTAACAAACCTCTGAAATGAGAGGTTGAGTTGTACACTACATTATACATCTGAATTTCATGGTATATTAGTGACAGTGATCGGTAATACAATATGATGGGGAATTGCTAACATCAGAGAGAAGTTAATATGATGCACTGCAATTTCTCAGAGAGTCCCACACTTTTTCTACCACCCATAATCTGCTCATTATGGTTTGGCAAAGAGCAATCCCCCTCGTGGAGCGAGCAGCACCGGCACCCTGACAGCTGCTCATAAATTTGAATGGGAGACACAGAATCCAAAATGTTCATGTTTCCATGGATCGTTACCCAGTTGCATCTCCCCTAAGAAGCAGGTGATTTTTTAACATCCTGCCACAGTTTGTTTCTGCTGGTATTTTGTCTCTCCAGATGAATCTGATGCCAGCTTGTGTCTTAGAGCATTTCTTCCCCATCCTGTTCTATGAGAAGGGCTGATACAGCCTGCACACACGTTAACTAAACGCCAGTTAATGGAGCATAACTAAGAAGAATTAATATATTTACAAAAAACAAAATCTAGACCATTAAAATTAGAGTCAAATGTATCACATAAGGCATTAAAATTATAAATGCGACCACAGATTTATGTTTACAGACTCTGGCAAATCCCATGGCCACATGTCCCCTCTGTCACTCCTGCTGCAAACAGCATAAACAAATGTTTAAACTATTTATGTGACAGTAACCTGGACTATTCTGCGGCTGTTTTACAAGGCCTGTAAATATCCATCTGACCTTCCCCAGCTGTAGGAGATTTGGTTTTCCCTGCAGGAGGAGCCCATGAGGGCAGAAGAGTCCCTTGAAGACCCAGCCCCATATATCCATTAAGCAGAAGCACCAAGACCATCACCTTTCCAAGAAACTTGAAATGGGAGTCATTCCTAGGATAAGGAAGTTCATTGAAAACCACAGCCAAGCAGGAACTGGATGGTAATGATGACGAGTAAATGGAAGAAAGTATCTCCCTCCAGCATTAAATTCAAGCCCTGACCTTTTCCAATGTAATGACTAACTCAACCTTTACATAATAATGTGGGTGATATTTGGAGAGTATAACATATGTGTCATTTTAATTAATTGAACAGAAATAGATTCACTGAAGAAAAATGAATTAACCAATCAGCAATCACTTTTCTATCTATTTGATGTCAGAATAATTAGTTTATTCTCGTAATCTCTTGACCCCTCTAGAAATCATAACCTTGCTGACCTCCTTGAGTATGGGAGCTCATTTGAATAGCACCATAATTGTGTTCTGGGTGCATTATTATCTCGTTTCAATTTTATTAAGGTAATCTTACCCCTTATTATTATCTCTCTCTGAAAGGGTGACCCAAACCTGGGAAAGAGTGCAGGACTTTACTCACAGTAAAACCAGTGTGCTTTGGACATCAGAATCCTTCCTCCCAGGAGGTGGGCTGGTTTTGTTAGCTGCAGGATCAGCAGTAATTTCACCACTGTTGTCTGCAGACAGCAGTATCCCAACACACTTCCTGATGTTGGCAGCTGCAGACTGTTACCAACCAGCAAATGCTTAAACAAAATCACAGTTTGTTCCAGAATGATAAAATGACCCTACAAAGTGAATTACACTGTGAAAAATAAATGTAAAACACAGTGTAGATGCACAAATGATTATTTCATTATCTGGCCAATGTAAGAACGACAGATACAAATTGTTCGAATCATAGAGTGATGAAAGAGTAATGAACAATGGGTTCTTGAATGAGCAGAGGAACAAAATAATGAATTGCAGTTTAAATGAAATCAGGAGTCAATGGACTGGATCACAGACTGTCCTTCAGACATAGGAATTCTGCATTAGTTAAACAGTGTCATTTGGAAAAACGTCCTTTAAGAGAAGGAATCTAAATGCTCAGAGAGAGACAAACATGATGAGCCTGGACCCTGGCTGGCTTTTAGCAAACTGAGCTGGAGCATCCTCATTCCTGATGCTTTGATAATTGATCTACCACAAATTAGCAGCTTCCACTCTGCAAAGTTATCAAACCATTGTTACTTTTCCCTGTTCTAACTTTGCTCTTCCTCTGCTACTGAGTAACTTTGATGCAACATCTGATGAGATTTCCACACAGATTCTGGGCACAGAATGAAGACCAAGACACAAAAACTTTTCCTTCTGGGAAAGGAAGTGTCAGTTATGTAGAAATAGCACATATGGCAAAAGGTCTACTCACTTTTTTGTTGGAAAACTCTGCAATAGATGGGTTTATATTATTTTCTTTTGTTTCATACCAATAAACCAAGAATTTCTAATGTTATTGCCAAAGAAACCTGTCACATTTCATGTTTCATAGCTATCCATCACACTGCACAGCTTTTTGTTAGCTCTGCACTGAAGCTGTGTTTCAGTCAGGAGTGCAGGACATCTGACCATTTTACCTCTCTGTGCAGAATTTCTTTACACTCTATGAAGACACTTTGGAAATGAGCAGAAACTAGCTGGAGCCACAGGCAGGGCTCAAAGAGTCTCACAAAGCAGCTCCTGCTGCTCTGCCTCTGCTGAGGCCAGGGCAGCACCACCTGCCCTCCTGCCCCTCACACAACTCCAGGCACAAAGCAGAGGCAGCACTTGGAGCCTTGTATGGATGTGATGCTCTGGGATGAGCATCTGTCACAGACATCTTTTATGGAAAATCCTTTCCTTAGGATTTTCTCCTCCTGAGAAGCTGAGAGGCCTCAGGAACAAAATGTAAACAATGGTTATCTGCTGCTGTGGAATGCAACAGGGGCATTTGTGATTGGGCTCATGAGGTTGTTTTTAATTAATGGCCAATCACAGTGAGCTGGCTCAGACAGAGAGTCCAAGCCACAAACCTTTGTTATCATTCATCTTTCTCTATTCTTAGCCAGCCTTCTGATGAAATCCTTTATTCTACTCTTTGAGTATAGTTTTAATATAATATATATCAAAAAATAATAAATCAAGCCTTCTGAAACATGGAGTCAGATCCTCATCTCTTCCCTCATCCTAAGACCCCTGTGAACACAGTCACCAGCATCCCCAAGGGAAAGGTCACCTTTCATCCCTTGGTGCTCAATAGCCTGGAGACATTTAAAAACCAGAATGTCCCAAATCCAGCAAGCAAGAGCACTTTGAAAAGCCACAGAGGGGCAGCAACAAAGGGAAAAGCAGGGGAAACCTGATTTGGCTTGCTTTGTGGACAGAAATAAATATTTATTGGAGAAAAAAGCTACAGGAGAGAGGTGGGATCTGCGCTGCGTAAGGGACTGAAAGGCCACCTGCTTGTGCCCTAATTCCATGACATTGTCTGCAAAGGGTCTGTGCCCTGCAGGGTCAGGGTGAATGTCACGTGCCTGCCATGTACACGTGAGCCAACATCCAAACTCTGCCTGTGATTGTGTGTGAGCCTGTCCAGGCAGCCAGACCACAACTGGACACAGCACCCACAGCCCCTTGCTCCCCCTCTGATCAGATTCATGTTCCAACAGATCCTGATGCTGAGCACACCAAACCCTCAGCAAACATCCCCACAATTCCCACCAGGGTGCCCATGAGTGCTGAGAGGGGCCAGGACAGCCAGCACATCCCAGCAAGGCACCCACAGAGCCACAGGGCAGGTTTAACACATAGAGAGCAGGGGTAAATACCTTCCTTCCTTGGGATTTCCCCTGGATATTCAAAACTGCGCCTTGTTGACTCAGAGACAGAACTCTCCTCATCTGACAGCTGAATTTTACAGAACATGATGAGGTTTGCAAACTCCTGAGTATTTTGGCTGCCTCTGCAAGCCTGATACTGAGATAAAACTGTGCTGCAGTTTCATGCACTGAGAATGGTCTCTCCTCTTCCACTGTGGTGTCTGAAGAGGAGCTTTAAGGCATCTCCACCTGCCCCCATGCCAGGGACTTTTCCTCTTACAGCTCTGTCTCCGACAAAAGCTCCAAAAGAAGATCCCATTCCACTGGAGTTGATAAACAACTCCCATTTGGCAGAAAACCAGACCACTGGACCCAAAATTGAGCTGATCCAGTGCATTAGGTTATCATGGGATTGCTGCCCATCTTTTAGATCATTGTGGGTCTCAGATCATCTATAGCAAGCCATGACATGATATTTCATAGCCTCCTCCAACCAACCTGATGTCAGCAGTTCATTCAGCCAAGTAAGATGGCACTCCAAACACCTGGTTCTAAAGAGGCACCCAGCCATCAGCTTGGACCAGAAACCAAACTGAAAATATTCCTGGAGCAAGCAGGAGAGAGCCCTGCTCCTGTCCAAAAGCCCAACTGCTGCCTACAAAAATCCACAGCACCCTGCCCAGGTGTTCAAACAGGTGTCCCCTGCCCATGGCAGGGAGGTTGGAAGCAGGTGAGCTTTAAGGCCCTTTCCAACCCAAACCCATTCTATGATTTCAGAATTCTGTGACCTCTCCCTGGGACTGAGCAGCATTCCTGCTGGGGCACTGGGGGAGGCTTCAAGTGACACCTGCACACCCCAGCCCAGAGCCCAGCTCTTGTGCTGCTCACACCCAGGAGCAGAAGAACCCTGGTAAAAGGTGTGTGTCTCACAGCCAGACACTCCCTCTGTCCCACCAGGCCCCCTGCCTGGCCAAATTCCCCTCTGTGCGGTGCTTGCCAGCTCAAGAAACACCTCAACAGGCAGGAGCTGCTTGCCAAGGTCTGGCTGCACCTCCTCACCCACCTCCAGAGTTTGGAAATCACCCCAAATGCCTCCTTGCCTTGCTCACAGTGAGTGCTGTACCAGGGGCTGCCAGGAGCAGCAAGGTGACAATGCAGGTCACAAAACTGTACAGAAAGGAGAGGTGAGCACCAGGAGCCAAGCTCCTGACTAGACCAAGCTCAGAAAATAGCTCACTGTGCATTATCCAGAAGAAAACCCTCTGGTGCACGGGGTGGAGAGCAGAGCATGGCTCCTGGCCATGCAGGGAATGCAGTGCTGGCCACGGGGAGCTTTGCAGCTGAGCACACAGGGGTGTGGGCACTGCTGGGCTGTCTCTGCTCAGCCTGCACCACTGCACATCTAATGGATGCTCCTGTTAAAACCCAGCCAGAACATTTGTCTCTGTGGCTGGCAGAGGACCCACACCTCAGTGACACACTGTGCTTCTCTGTGTTTGTCCCGAGCTCTGCCCATGCTCAGCTCAGTGTTTCAGACTCCAAGGCAGGTGCATTGGATTGATTTCCAACACAACTCTCATAATCACCTACACTTTGGAATGGTCTCCATGCAAACACAAGGCACAGACTGTGGTGTCACACCACAGCTCCTGTGTATTTTTTGTGGTTGCAGAGCATGGTACTTCATGCTGGCTCAATATTTGAGCTTCAATTACCCAGTTGTGCATCAAAGGACAAGCACAGGGTCAGAAAGTGAGCACAGCTTCACTAAAGCCATCCCTGTTTACATTGCAATGATTTGTTTTGCAGTGTTACATTTGATTTACTGTCTCACTCAAACTTGGCCTGTTACCAAAAAAAAAAAAAAAATTGCACGAGATTCCAAAATTTCACTAGAAAAAATAAAATCATAAATGTGCACTGCTCCATGAGGGGTCCAGCATGGCCCTCATCATCTGAAGGGCTGTTAATGCAGAACTTAGAGATGATCACAGTGGCATTTCCTGACTCCTACACCTTTGTTTTTCCTTTCTCATCATTACATTAATACTTCTGTGTTATGGAATATTTATGAGGCACACCACATGCTTAATGGGTTTCCTCATTTATTTGCAGCTAGCCTGCATTAATACAAGACTCACAACATTCAATCTGAAATCCATCAAGGATTCCCAGGCTTAATATTGCCACCACTTTTAATGAGAAAGGAAATCTGTAAATCCAACTTGTAAAAGCAAAAATAAAGCCATGTGGAAGCAGCACAAGAAGGGCAACAACTTCTGTTAATTGAACTGGTTCTAAAGCCATGAATTACAAAGTAACTCCCTGCATTAAATCTTATCCATAGCTCCCCAAAATGGCACAAATTCCTCTCCCTACTGCCCGTCCTGCATGGGGATACCTGAGCAAGGTGGATTAGAGCTGCCTTGGACCCAAGTGGAACCCAAACCACTCATATTCATGTGCACCTGAAGGAGCAGGAGACCAGCTGAAGATCAGGCATTCATTATGGCATTCATGCTTAGATGTCTCCTGCTGGACAGCAAGCCCTGCTTTGTGCTGTTGCACCATTAGATTCAGGGGAATATTCACCATTATTTAACCTTGTCACATCTCAGGGCACCAGCAAACTCTGAGCACTTTGTGTGTGGCAAAAGCAGTTGTGTCTCTGGGGCAGCACAGCCCTTCCTCAGCCAGGGAATCTCTGCCTGATGGGATTGATCAGCCATTGCTGCCAGCTGAGGAGATCTCAGAGAGTTCTCTGATGTTTGTGTTTATAGAAGTCTTTCTTCCCTATCAACATTGCCCTTATCTCCTACACACACATGCACAAAAATTAACCCTCAGTATTAACAGAGGAGACAAGCCTTACTATCAATGAGACCACTGCAACCCCAAATAAATCAATCCAACTGCATGAAGTAACAGCCCAACATTTGGTGCCATTTAGCTGGGAGATATGCACTGAAAATAAATATGACAGTGCAAAACCAAACTGATACCTCAACAATTAAAAAAAAAATAAAATCAGTAGGTTGTTCTTTCCTGGAAGCCTTCAAGGGCAGACTTGGTCAGCAGAGCACTTCAAAATTTTCTGCTGGAGAATCTGAGCCTGTGTATTTACCTTCTGTTCATGGTGAGTGCCCCTGAATTTGTGTCTGGAAAGGGACACAGCACCAGCCCCTGTGTGCACCCAATTCCCCAGCTGCCTACAGGAAAGTCTCAGCACTGTAACAGCAAATTTGAGCTCCTCACATTCCTTCTGTTGTCAGGCTCTGTTTCAGAGAGGGACCTCAGGATATGCCTAACTTCAGCTACAGCTCCTTGCCTTTGAAGATAATGGGACAATCACACATCTAAAGTTAAACATCTCTTCCTCTCTTGGGAAAAACAGTCCTTAATGCCTCTGAGTTTAAAGATGATCTGGCAATATTTCTGTTTGCCATCACACAAAAGGCAGAAGTTGCAGATTTAAGAGATGAAGGCAATTTCCCCTTCTGTGCTCAGCAGCAGAGAATAGTGCCATAGGCTTTCCAGCAGCCAATCCATTTGGTACTCCACTGACAAGGTTAAAACAGTTAGAAATTTATTGTGCCACCCTTGGAATAGAGGGGTTTTTTTCCCTTCATATGTAACTAATTTCTACTGAGATGTTGGTTAAGGAGAAAGCATTTGATAATATGATTTTGCAACCAGTGACAAAAGAAATCCAAACATGGGCTAAATTGTTCCTTGCAAGCATTTGATTTCCAAGAAAATGAACACATTCAGCAAATAAAGGGGAACCTGAGAGTGCAGGAGAAGAGCCTGAGGGCAGCACATTGCTTCTGGAGTGTGCTCATGACAGAAATGGGGACTGAGGAGACATCACAGGCTGGAGACAATGTACCCTGGGACAGCTCCACTCTCCTCTCTAAATCTTGGGTGCACAACTGGTGAGAAATGAGGTGCCATGGTGCCATCCACTCCAAAAGCACATCCCAAACAGCTCCAGCTCTGTGCTTACCTGGATGCCTTCAGGATGTTTGGGCAGAGCAACCACTGCCTGTTCACTGAGGGGAGCAGGACCCAGCATCTGACTGAACACAGACAGGAGCCCAAGACAAACTGCAGAGGAAACCTCATGTCTGAATCAGCACATGAAAAGAAGAGAGCAGAAATAAATAGATTAGTCTGGTGTACAGTGTTTCTGTTCAAAAAGAGGAAAAGCTGCTGCAAACTTGGACTGCAGGTGAGGGGAAAAGCCTTAAGGGAAGCAGAGGAGCTCAGGATCACCACCTGGAATGGGCCCTGGTGCTCTGTAAAGCAAACATACCAGGTTTTGAGAAAAGCAGCTCCAGAGGGAGGTATTTTGGCAGGCCAGGACGGGCTGTCCAGCAGCACATTGTGAGGAGTCCCCTGGCAGCACCACGCTGCCCTCATCCAGCGCTTGGCTCTGACCAGGCCGCAGCATCTGCACAGCACAGATAAAGCTCCACAGAGCCCTGCCAGCCCTTTGAACCCCGGGCTTGTGGCTGAACAAACCACCTCACACCCAGGGACCTCCACGGAGCCAGCCCTGGGTGGCAGCACCATCCCATCAATCCCCTGAGGAGCAGGGACCTGGATGTGCTGCAGCCCATCCCCTTGGGAGCAGGTACCTCCCAGGGCACCTGGATGTGCTGCAGCTCCAGGGCAGGCTGGAAGCAGCGCAGGTTTGTGCTGGGAACATCCAGCTTCTGGAGAAAGCAGCATTCCAAATCTCTCCCAAACAGCTCCTTATCCCCTCTGGGGAAGCCTGGCTCACACGCCTGGGCACATCTTACACATTCAGCCAAGCTTTTGTCTTGCATTTCTTAATTTTTTCCAAAAACATCACTTTTGGAGCAAGGTGAATTTTTTTCCCCCATTGCTCTCCAAAGGTGGCATTGGAAATGGGTGGACTCAAAGGTGAAAACATGGTCACTTGGCGTGACCTTTGAAAAAAAGACAGCAGCCTGGGTAGAATTTGAAAATCCTGCCTCCTTTGGGGCTGCTTGTAGTAATTAGGTCATACTGGGGCAATGCCCTGCCAGAATGTCACCCCATATGTAATTTACCCAGGGAAACAGGGTGCAGTGGTGGTGAGAAGGGGAGGAAGGGGTGACAGAGGCCACTGGATGGGCACTGACCCAACAAGGAGCATTTCAGATCCACCAGCAAGCAGAGAGCAGGGGCTTACCTCCTGCTAAAAGTGTACCAGCATCTGCAGGTGGAAAGGCATCCAAGGGAGTGAGCTCAGCCCTGTGCAGGGAATAAAAGAGGAAAAACAAGCCTCAGAAAGGCTCTAGGTCAGCACAGGTCAGAATGAGGCAGAGTTGCTGCTACAACCTCCCCAGGGGACTCCCAACACAAGGACGCTCTGGAAAGGTGGAAAAGCACATCAGGAAATCAGGAAATCCTGTGCAAGAGGAGACTCCGACCCACCCCACACCTGTTTGGGGTCTCTGCTCTGGTCAGGGACAGCTTTGCTGAGTCCCAGCCCTCCTCCAGCCTCAGTGCTGCAGCTGCAGTGCAGCATCTCCAGGGCCTCACACTGGGCAAGACTGGGAGCTGCCTCCCTGACTGCAAGATTGATGTTGCATGACTTAAGCACAAATTAAGTGTGGAGCACAAAAACCATATGCAGATCCAGCATTTGCAGCCCTGGCTTTGGGCTGGCCTTGGTTGAAATTCAGCAGAGAGACAGCATCAGGTTGTGTTGGTGTCTGAGACAGAAGCCCCCTGGCATTTTTAGATGACTTTGTGATAGTTATCTTCCCTTTCTACTATTTGCTTTACGCTTGGAAAAAAAAAAGTTATCTCAGGAGTCCTTTGAACATTAAAATTTATGCCATGCATGCTACTTTCTTCAAATATTGTAAAATACTCCAAGTGCAAGAACCTTGGCACAGTGCCCAGGATCCTGTCTTTTTGGATGAAAGCTTCAGATAACTGACACTTCCAATTACTGTTTCTCCCTGAAGAGGTCATCTCTGCGTTGGCTCCAGAGCAGAGCAGTGGAGGTTCCTGAGGTCCCAAATTTCACAAAAGGTTAAAAAACCTGCACGGGTGCTAATTAAAGGCAACGCACTCTGTGTCTGACCTAGTTCTGCCTTGCTTTCAGGAGGCTTTACCTGAGTATCTTTCAAACCACTTAAAAATTAAAATGGTTAATAATGCATCAGAGCCAAACGTTACCCGGGGGCTGGCTACGTGGGGAGCTCAGTTTGGCATCTTTTGAGGGGGTAGGGAGCATTACAGCCCAATTCCCTGCTTTTACCCCCACCCTGCACACTTTATACACTTACTGATGTCCCAACCCTTTTCTGGATGATTTCTGTAAATTTTCAACATCACACTGGCCAAATCAGGAGGTAGAATTGGGCTGAACTGCTCATCTGCTCCCCGATGCATCCATCTGCACAGCCAGGGTCTCCTGCACACTCAGCTTCCCCCTGTGCACCCCTACAGCATCTGTATTGCTCTCTCCTCCCAAGGTTGAATTTCCTAGGATAAACAGCAGGGCACTGCTGAGCTGAGGTACGCCAGCTTAGAAATTTTCCTTTCTGCTCCTGCACCTCGCGTTGACATTTATTGAGGAAAGTTTCATTTTACCATGTTTTTTACTCGGCTGCCACTTAGTGGCAACGCAAAGTCATAGCTCGGGCAAAGCCACAGCCTGCAAATCCATCTGAATTCCAGTGACTCTTCCCAGGGCTGCGGGAATTGCTTGCTCAGTCATTCACTTTTCACCCAACACCCTTTCCACAGGTTATGAGTAATGTGCCAAAATCCCATACCACTGGAACAGCATTGAAAATATCACAGCCATCACAAAGGGAGCACCCACCTCGCAGTGCTTTCATTCATAAAAGAAGCTTGGTGGCGTCCAGCAGGACCAGGCCAGGCTGGAGATGCTCACATCTCCATCCCCGGCGAGGCAGACACAGCTCTGCAGGTCCCAGGGTACCCCTGAGAAGGAACTGCCTTCTGGGGGGAAATAAACTGCAGGTTCCTGCTGGAAAGCTAAACTTGTGCAAAGCAAAGCGAGCTCTTTCACAAACCCCAGCCCTGTGCTCATGGGGATTCCCTGCCAGAGGTGAGGACGTGTCCAAGCTCCTTCTTGCCTGCACTGTTGTGGCTGCTCCTCCGGAGCAAAACAACTGCATTTTCCAGTTTCTGCTGAAATGTCAACATTTCCTATGGAAACAGTGAAAATAAATCATAAAATAAATCATGGCTTTGTGACTTTACAGGGGGCAATAACAGCAACAGGCAATTATCACCCCAGGGCAGAATCTTAAAAAGCCAAGTGAGACTTTCAAAAGAGGAAACTTGCATGTTTTCTGTAGGGGCTCTGTGCTCAAAGTCTGGCATCCCTAAGATACACCAACTTTCATTTCCATAAGTTTCATTTCTCTCTCCATAATTGCACTGGAGATATCAAAAAGAACTATTTTTTTTTGTATTCTCCGTGGAGGTGAAAGAGAAGGAGCTGAAATTACAGCGTATTGGAGCCTTCACATTGCAAATGCTTGAAGTTTCTCTTTTTTTCTTTTCTTTTATAACCTGCATTGATTACTGTCAAGACAAATTTCTTGCTGTGAAATAGAGGTAAGTCCTTGTAACCAGACCCTGAACTCAAAGTGACAGTCACGTTTTCTAATTAAAAAAAAAAAAAAGAAAGAAAGAAAGAAAGAAAAAAAGCCAAGTTAAAAGAAAAGGCAATATTCAAACCTCACCTAAGCCCTCAATTTCACCTCTCACTCTAATCACAGTTGCTGCAGAGGTACAGATTGCAAAGTCACCTGAAGGACTCTCCTGCACCTGGAACATCTCCTGTGCAGTAACCCAGCACCGCCCTGGCAGCAGGACAGGCTGGCACTGGCTCCTGCCTTTCCCTCTCACATCCAGCACACAAAGGAGACCTCAGCTCCATCTCCTTGCAGTAGCTGAACTCCTTTGGATCCCTGGTCACACCAGGACCAGGCTGCAGCTCTGCTTTGCCCTGCATAGCTTAAAATGCTATCCTGGGGAGAGGAGGAGAAGCCCCCCCTGCCCATGCACAGAGGTGTTCTGGACCTTCAGGTCTTGCTCTCTGCATGATGAGGGGCTCCTCATGCTGCCCACAGGACCACAGCAACACCCTACAGCAAATAGGTTGGAAAAAGATATTTTTTTTGTCTTGCGGATTTCTTTGTTATGCAATTTAACAGCATTTCAGATTATTTCAGCTGTTGACAGTAATTGGCATCCCATCTGAGCAGCTCTAGCTGCCCTGGCATCACCAGGAAATGTTTCCTTTTCATACCCCTGCACTTTAGGCTGTGCTGCAGGAATCCAGCTTTTCAGAGCCTGCCTAGGCACTTAGATCCCTTTTCATCCACTTTATCAATTGGCTCCTTGAGGAAACATTTTGCCAAAGCTGGGGATGACTAAAGGCTCGGGAGGACGTGCCAAGACACAGCCAGGAGTGCACTGCCATGGGCAAACACAATGGAACCTGAGCAGGCTGTTGTCATTTCTCTCTGAGGGGAATGGCACTGAGGGTGCAGGAGATGGTCACTGTGAGCCATGGGAGCAGCTGTGCTGCTGCTGCTGCCATGGTCAGCTCCTCCTGTCCCTGCCCAGGAGGCAGCATTGTTCACCTGGAACAGCCCCATTTCATCTGGCCCTCACTGCTCCCAGCTCCCAGCCATGCCACCAGGCTGCCTGCGGCTCCAGCTGCAGCCAAGCTGGCCCGGGAGCCCATTCCCTCCCTGCCTTGAGATATAACAGCACAGATCAACACCTAGCAGGGCAATCTGCTGATAAACAATGCACAAAAAAAACCCTGCCTATTCACAGCCTCCATGACTTTGCTGGACTAATTTCCAACACATTTTACCCTCTTTGAACCTCGGGGTGTCCTGCCTGGTGCAGCTGGACACAGCCTCACAGACAGCTATACCTAAGAGGAAGCAGGGAAAACAACAGTTTTTCTAACAATTACATAGAGTTTACTTGGCCTAGGAAGAGCCCTCTGACAGGCAGCTGCAGGAACAGGTAATATTGAGTTTCCTCCTTAGCAAGGAAGAGATTTATAACATGGAATCAAGAATTATAAACACAGTGTAAAACCAAATCACCTAAATGGGGCAAAACACCAGAAAATTGTCTGATGGGGCTCACTGCATTTAAGACAGAACTTATTGGGAAGGGGGTGCTCTTGATCTAAAGATATTTTGCCTTTTTTGGGAATATATTTCAAAACACTCCTGGCCCTGGGGATTTTTCCTTGCCTGGGCACTGAGGGGCAGAACCACTGGGAATGCACTTGCAATGCCTGTTTCATGCTCCCAATGCATGCTCAAAGTCCAAGGCACTCTGTAGGCTGGAGAGATTCCCCTGGCCAGCACCCCAGAGCAGCCAGCTCGGCAGGACAGCACTTTTCCCTTTGAGATAATATATGAGGGAAAATGGGATAACTGCATTTTTGTCAAAAGAGCAGCATTAAAATTCTGCCATGCTAGCCTTGCCTTGCCCAGGGCAAGGAATTTTTTTGACAGGTGAATAAAATATCATTAGTTTCTCCACTGTCATCAATCATCAAAGTGAAGGCTGGGCGAGTAACCTCTGCAGACAGTCCTGGGGCTGCATTAGCCCCTGGTTTCTAAAGAAGCAGAGAGGGGCCAAGCCAGGAGGCTCCCTTTATATCTAAATGCATGGCAGGCAGGCAGCTAAAACCTCTCCCCAACTTTGACGTTTTTCCCTCAGTGTTAGAAGCTGACAACGGCATAGAAATGGAGATTTCACGTTGTCACTCCAGCCTTGCCCAGCTATTTGTGGCCAGGTAGCCCAAGCTGGGCTGGATATTGTATCCAGGCATTGCTGAGAGCACAGCATAAGTTAAGGAGAGAGAATGACAAATCTGAAGCTTTTGTCTAAAGGTCACACACTTGAAGCTTCTTTCGCATTTGTGCGAGTTAATTTACTTCTTAAAAAGAAAAAAAAAAAAAAACGAAAAATCTTCACAACAAAGAAAAATGAACAGAAATCTGTCCCTGAGACTGCCATGGCCGTGAACTTCCAAAGCTATTGTGATTTCAATAGAAGAATAGGAGACACTGCCATCGAAAATGCCATTGATATTGTAACAGATCATTGCCTAAATAGACCATAACAGCCCCCGTTTCAATGGTTACTGAGAAACGCGTTAACCCCTTCCCGTCTGAGCGCCGGCACAATCTCTGCGTGACACATCAAAGGGGACACACCAGATAGGCTGAATTTCACACCCTTTTTCTGCCCCTGTCAGCTCCTCTGAGCTTCCCTGTCCCTTTCCTTTTCCACACCGTATCGGAGCCAGCCGCGAGGGCAAATCCTTTTAAGCACAGGCAGAAAACCTGGGGTTAGGGCATTGTCTCATCCCCCGGCCCCACTCCCCAAACCACCCAGGAGAAGGCAAAGCCTCCCCCACAGGGCTGGGGCTCGGGGGCAGTTAAGTGCCAACAATTCAGAAAAAAAGATAAATATATATAATATATATAGATATATATACATATTTATATCTATGTAAACATATATCTGTATAGATATATATACACACACACACATTTACAGATTTCTATATATCTATCTTTATCTTTTAATTCCCAACGGACTAAGCCCCAAAACCTTCCAAATCTGAGAAGGCTTTCAAGGAAAAATTAAAACCAAAAGCAAATAAAACCAAAAAATAACCAAACAACACCCCACCACCAAAAAAACCCAAACCAACCAACTAACAACAAAAACCCAATAGTATTTTTTTTAAAGTTCAATTCTTCTCTTCCAGACCCAGGGAGGCCATTGCAGTAGATGCTTGTTAAGCTCCTGATTGAGGTTATTCCTTTACCTTGATCTTAAGCTCTTTGCCACGTTCTACCTCTGGAACCTCCTGAAATATTAGGCTAAACATCTTTCAAAACGTGTCATGCCTCACTCAGCTTGACTTACAGATCCTGGGGAGAAAAAGAATAAAAGTAGGTTTCTTTTGAATAAAAGACTATTTTCATAATGCTCCACATTAATTAAATTCAATAATTTAATTATTTTCTAATTTAATCTGGGACCATATTTGCCATTGCTTAGCACAGGTCACATGCCAAGCTAACCCGTGCTGGCTTGCAGAGCATCCTCCTGCCTTTCCTGTGCCACACTGCTCTGGGTTTGTGACACTCTCTCATTACTTCTCAGGCACGTACATATAGGTGTTACACACACGTGTATGGGTAAATATAAATACAAAACTCCCTAAATTTCTTCTTATTCAACCATTCATCTTGAGTTTCTCCAGGCTGATTTTTTCTACCAAACACTACCCTGTTATACTCTAGCTGTTCATTGATTCACTGACTTTAAAAGTTCTTTGCTACAGTCCTGCATTCTCCACCACAGAGGAACATAGTTCAGAGGCACAAGTGCTCCACATTTCCATGGGGCATGGATATCAGGCACCAAGATCTGTTTCCCTGCAGGAAGCCCACAGCCGTGGCTCCAGGGCTCTGCTCAGCAATTTGCCACCCAAAAGCACCATGGGACCTGCTCAGACACAGGGACCTTTCCTGGAGCTTCCAGCTGTCACCAGACATCTTTGAACTGATAATTGCAAAAGTCAACATTTTTTGGTGAGTTCTGCAAGCAGTGGAAGTCCTGGGGAGGACGCTGACTGAGGATTCATTAATTCTGATGAAAGGACCAAGGGTTCTTTAACCCCACACCTCTCCCTCAGGGTCTCCTGGGAGCGACTCAGGATGTGGAGCCTCTGGCAAGACCCTGAGCGCGTTCCCCAAAGGGTCTGCAATGGGATCAGAGCTCTCTGCAGCCACAGGCAGCTGGGATAGTGGCTTCTTAGGGAGGTGCCACGGGGTGGTGAGGATGCTCTCAGTGCCTGATAAGGCAAATGCAGGGCAGGGGCAGGGCAGGGCGCTCTGGGTGGCTGGCACAGATGAGTGCAGCCCCCATTCTCCATAAGGTCTGAGCAAGGTCAACAAGACACCAACCAGGACATCATTTCCCTCTTACTTCTGGGGAGAGGTGGCTGCATGTTCATTTCAATGCCATTATTCACGAGCTTTAATTACTTTTACTTTTTCATAAGATTCAAAGGCAAAAAGCCATCTTGCAAACAAAAAGGCGACAGATTCAGAGAGCTGCCACAAAATGACTTCTATAACCCCCTGTCCTGTTTCATGGAGGCCTTGGGAGAACCCAGCACAATGAGAAGTAAAGCTGCACTTTGCAGGGCTTCAGTGGCAATTTCCTCCCCATATGTTTCTCAAGACACTCTGTTAATTTAGTTTGCCTATAATGAATTCTGTCATTATTCCAAGCATCCATTCTCATGACCTAGTCTTATAGCATATCACCACCAAGTATCTTTTTTTGGCTATACAATCTCCCTGGGGAACTGAAAATTGTCTCCGTCTGCAGCACAACTATGCTGGGGAGCAGCCTGGAAAACAGATCCGAGATTATTCCTTTCTGTGTCAGTCATTTAAGCCTCTTTGTGTTAAAGTTGACATTTGTCTCGATGCTGTCTCAATAGGCCCTGCTGGCTGGGTTTCATTCAGTGCTCTGAGCCGGGGGGAGAACTTGCCTCTTGTTTTACTTTCAGGCCATTATTGTGCCAAAGCGTGAAGGGAGGGAGCTGAATAACCACAAACAGGTGAGGCAGGGAGAGGCTTTCTGTCTCTGCTCTCAGCTTGCAAGAGCTGAGCTCTTTGGATGCCTTTCAAAGCCAGGAGCAGCCAAAAGCAATAATCCCCACCATGGGAGCAGGCAGGAAGGAAGGGTATCTGGTGTTGGCCAGGGCTGTCCCAGCACAGGGGAAGCGCATTCCCACGCGGTGACATCGCCCTCAGCAGCCTCAACGGGGCCAGAAACGCGGGATTTGAACCATCTCCAAGCTCCACACCCGCCCTGCTGCAGCAGAGTGGGGCAGCAAGGAAGCTTTTTAAAGTCTGTGCATGTGAAACAGCTGCTGAGAGTAAGAGGTCTCTTCCTCAGCCACTGCTGCCTCTGCCTGCCCCTGTCAGCAATCTGTAGGTGCCACATGTAGGGATTTTGGCAAACCACAGCCATTTTATTTCCCTTCCACCCCCTACCCTTTGCTTTCATTAAGTCAGCTTTGCAAAAAGAGGTGTGTTATTCCTGCCTGACCTTCACATGGCTGCAGGGCTGGCAGTACCTGGGTGCCAATGGGAAGAGCAGGGAGGACCCTCCATGCAGGGATGGATGTGGAGCTTTTGCCACTCCTGATCCTCCCTTCACCATGCAATGCTTCCATATTCATATTTTCAGCACCAAGCCAGGGGGTGGCATTTTCCTGAGGCATCCCAAAAGTGCCCTCTCCAAACCATAACCAGAGCCTCTCAGAAGTCCCAAGGAACAGGCAAAGCATGTGCATGTTCTTGGGGGCAAACAGGATCAACTGTTATTGATTCCGTGTTGTTCCCTGCTATTCCACCCACCTTGGGCTCCCAGTGACAGCTCCAGGAGGAAGGTTTGGCTCATTGAGCCCCTCAAGACATGGCAAGGTACACAGCAAAGCATCCCCCCTTTGGGGAACAGCACCCAGGCACCTGTAGGAGCCCTCCAGCAATATCTGCATCCCTGCCCCAGACACTCCCTGGCTCCATCCCAGCCCACGCGCTCCCTCCAGGCTCCACATCCTGGGGAAATGTAAGATGTTACGCCAGCAAGGCCCTGTAAAGAGAGAAAGGAAACAAGGGTGCCTTGTTTGGTAGCACCAGGCTTTAACTCCTGCAATTGTGTGAGTTAATCAGAGGCATTACATGCGTGTCCTTGTGCGACTTCAGATGTCTCACCCCAAAAGCTCCAGTAACAAGGGATTAGGGGAGAGGCTGGGGAAGTCAAAAACTCTTCACTGGAAGTTTGTTTCAAGATGTTTACAGCCTGCTTCTGAAAAGAGGTTGCATTGTCTGTGCTTTACCTCATGAGCCCAAGGCTGTGGGTGCTCAGGATATGCTCTGCCCTGCTCTCACCAAACAGCCCTGCAAAGATGAGAGCAGCTGGCAGAAATGTGGCACCCCAGCTGAACCCCTGCCAGACTGAGGACAAAGCATCTGAACACGTCATGTTCCCTCATGGTAAAAGTCCTGCTTTAATTCAGGCTCTTGCACAGGCAGGCAGGATCCCTCAGCAGCAGCAGCACCACTCAGAACACCCTGTGTGATGGAAACAAGCCCATTCCCCTTGAAATATCCAGGGGCCATGGTCCTGATGAGGGGCACTGGAGGGCCTGTCCCCACCTAGGCTCAAAGGCATGCACAGGCCCATGCCCCCCAAAATCCAAGTATTGCATGAAGCAGAATGAATATTCAGGGTTTCAGTGAAAAGCTAAATAACATTTGCAAAAAAGGGAAGAAAATATCCACAAAAGCCACTTACATCATGGTGATCCAACTCCCTGTAGGAACTGTTTGGGCAGATAACCCAAGCAGCCCAGCACTGCTGCTGTTGAGTAAGAAACACCACAGACTCCCCAGAAGCCTGGTTTGCACAGCACTTCTGCTTTACCTTGCATTCTCCCTTTTTATACACTGCTCTGATACAGCCAGACCAGATTGGTCAATCAGTCAATACATTTCACCTGATTGGCTAATTAACTAAACACCTTTCTTATAAACAATCTTTGAGAAAAACAAGAAAATAGAGAGTAGAAAAACAACACCTGTAGGTTGTTTATAATAATAAACTATCAAACTTATCTACTTTCTCACTCTCTGACCAGGCTGTCACATCCACACAGCACCTGTGCTGGCCCAGGCTGGCCCAGAGTCTTCACTGCTCACAATTGCAGATGCCAATTCCTTGAGGATTCTCATTCAGCTCTTTCTCAGCACCTCTTGCTTTGTCCATTCAGAGGTCTCTGGGACAGAGCACTCCTGGCACCCCAAGCCCTGGCACTCTCTGCTCTGTGCATCTATTGTATTTGTGGGGTGCCCCGTGGAGGAAGGAATGATGCATCTGACTCCATGTTCTCACAAGGCTAATTTATTGTTTTATGATACTTTACCATGTTAAAGAATACTTAACTAAACTATACTAAAGAATACAGAAAGGATACTTACAGAAGGCTAAAATGATAATAATGAAAACTCGTGACTCTTTCCAGACTCCTGACATAGCTGGGCCCTGATTGGCCAAAGACTCAAAACAACTCACAGCAGAATCCAATGAAACAATCACCTGTGGGTAAACAATCTCCAAACACATTCCACATGAGCAAAACAGAGGAGAAGCAAATGAGATAAAAATTGTTTTCATTTTTCTCTGAGGCTTCTCAGCTTCCCAGGAGAAAAATCCTGGGCGAAGGGATTTTTCCAGAGAATGTGAATGTGACATGCATCCATCCATTGAGAGGGCACAGCAGAACACCAGCACCTCCAGCCAGGACCACCTTGTCACAAATGCCTGTGCTGGAAACAGCAATTTCTCCTCTCAGGACCCAATTTGGAGCAATGCAGGAAAGGAAAGGTTTCCCAGCCAACATTAGCTGGCAGAGCTGGTTTGTAATCAGGCAGGACAGATGGGAACACACAATGCCTTGAACCCAATCAAGAAAACATCCCAGGAATGCCTGTTAATGTGAACCTTTGGAGGGGTAAAGTGGTCATTCAAATCAGAGCAGGATGATTGATTCCAACCTAAGAGAAAAGCACAAATCAAAGTGATTCCTATCCAGGGGAAAAAAATTGGTTTGATCTGAGGTAAGGCTTGACAGCAAATTAATTCAAATTATTTTTTGGCTTCCAAGATAAAATAATATAAAGGAGATCTGAATGCCTAGGCACTGAGGAAAGCTGTGTTAGCAAGTCCCTTTTAGGTATTTTGCAAAACAAACGGAGGATTTACACTCAAAGTGCCATGGGCTTTGCTTTCCTTATAGGAAGCATCCTTTGCTTCCCAGCTTTCCCAGTCAACTTCATTTATCCCTCAGTGTGTCACTGTGGCAGTAAATAAGCATCATCTCTTCAAAAGAGCTTGGGCAGCAGCTCCAGTTTGGGCTCAAACCCTCCTCTTCTTGAAATTTCCCTCCAATACAGAATTATAATCTCATGTGTCAGTATGAATTTTGGTTTATAAAACAGGCATGCAACACATCTAGAAGAAAAATTGCACCTGTCAAATGCCCTGCCCCATGAAATAAACCTGTGCAATTTCACTTTTCACCTAGTAAATACCCAAGCACTCTCCAGAGCAGTCTATTCCAGTATTCAAATCTGTTTCCATTAATATTAGAAGCTAGGAGGGTTTGGGAGAAAAGGAAGGAATTGATTAAAAGCAGATGGTATTCATTATCTTGCTAATCACAATCCTACAAGGATTTTTACAAAGAAAAAAGAGAAAGAAAAAGCAACATCAAGAAAAGGTCATGCTAGTACTTTTCAAATAAAACTTTAGAAAAATAACACTTCCAAGGATTTACTCCCCTCTCATGAGAAAATCAGCTTGTTTCATATCACAGCTCAGCCACGCTGGGAAAATGTCTTTGTGATACAGTCATCATTCTCACATTTTGTGCTGGGACTGCAAACTTTTGCTGAATGTCTGAGAAAAAAAACCTGTTGAAAGGACCATTACCACGTGCACCATCCCACAGCCTCCGGTGGCACTGCTGAACTTCCCAGCCTGTTCTTTCTGGTCCCCAAAGGGAAGTCACAAATAAGCAAAGAAAGCAAACAAAACAAAATAGAACTAAAAGGAGCAGGCAGTTTATTAGCCAGAACCAGCGTAGTGGGAAAACCCAAGGATGGATTCTGTTTGAGCTGACTGGCTGGAGTTCACTCAGAACAATTTTCTTAGGAGGATTTTCGCTCTTGGTATCTGATCCTGCTCCAAAAAAAGTCAGTGAAAATGTAGTTATTAACAACCCACAGCACTGCAAGAGCGTGAGATGCCTACATCAAAAGCCTTGGCTCTTTTTCACTTTATAAAGTCACAAAATTCGGATGGGTCACACTCAGCCTTGCTTTGGGACAGCAGAGCAGGATGCCAGTCAGCAGGAGGAGGTGGGAATTCCAATATCCAAAATCCCAGTGGTATTTCCAACTCCAGGAGCATGACTGACAGCTTGTTCACCACCACACTCTCCTCTGGCTTTTCAAAACCCACCAATCTGTCACAAAAACTACCCAGAAAGTGTCTTAAGCCAGCCCTGGAATGCTCCTGCTCACCTCTGGGTATCCAGGGCAGGGATTCTGCTCTCCAAAGGCATCTTGGGGCTGGTTCAGCAAAGACAGGAAAAATCCAGTCATGATATGCTCAGCCTCCTGGAATGAGAGGCACTGGGAAACCACCAGCAGTTGTCACTGACAATAGACTTTATTCTTTTCCTATAATACTCTTTTTAAAATAGGAAGTGGTTTCACAACACACAGCCAAAATATTCCACAAGTACACATGGTGCTACATAAGCCAGAAGAGCTATGCACTGGTGAGACTTTGTGGTCTTCAGGCTGAGATTCCTAAGCAGCTATTTATATGATAATTTATTTTTTAAACCACAATGACTCAAGGCCGCCCTGAATGGCAGCAGATTCATTGTTAACAGTCTTTCTGTGCCATCTCACAAGGTACTAAATAGCTCAGAGACAACTGAATCCCAAATATGCCCCAACACCACCCTGTCCCTGTCTGGGAATGTACAGAACATCCATGGTGATGGATTTGACCTAAGGTTTTCCTCCAGCTATCTCCAGCTTCGCCTGCTCTCATTTATTTACCCTCAAGTCAATCCCTGTGCAAGGCAGGGGCCTTGCCTGCAACACATCCCATTTTCAAGACAAGGTGAAAATGTGTGAAATGGAAAGAGGGAAAGAGAGATGTAGGTCTGTTTGCAGGCACCCATACAAGAAAAACAAGGAGACCTGTGAACAGTTAAACTTAGGAAACCCAGTTTTCTGCAGCTTTCCCCTGTGGGTTTTCTGAAAACAACTGTAGACTCATGCTACAGCCTTCTCCACCAAGGGTCCACCTTGAGCCCTTCTCCACCATTCTGCTGCTTATTTTTATAAAATTTAGAAAAGCTTGATCTCTTTGGGATAACAACCCACATGTCAAACAGGGCTGGAATCAGGCAATTGAGCTAAAAGTGTTTCCTTTTTTATCCAAGCACCTCTTTCTTATGAAAACAAATGAAAGCACCAAGTCCCTTCCTTAGACACATGAGGAAGCATCACACTGTACCTTCATGGAGTTGTGGCTGATCTCTGGATCCTGTGTGCCTGCAGAGCTGCTGTGCCTGCCATTGGCAGAGTGCAGAAGTTTGTCCTTGCTGCAGTGAAGGGCACCAGGGGCTGAGCACCATGCAGGTGTGTGGCCCTCATTGGGAACTGGGGGCTTTGGGAGATGCCCACACCTTTCCAGACCTCACATCAAGGCCCAGTTGTATTTAACGTTAATAAAATGCAGCATTGCATTTAATGCCCATTTTTTCAGGCCTAAGCTCTGAGCACTCCCACTGGAATTAAACCCAGAGCTCAGCTGGGGCAGCATGAGAATCGCTGAGGAGAAATTACACAACAACAGCCTCTGCTCCAGATGGCAATATCACAGCTGCCTTTTCCAACATCCCTGTGTTCCAGGAATCTAGTCCCCAGCTCAGAGGGTTAAACCCTGCACCAGGGCATTGCAGGTGAGAGCTCAGCATTCCCCAAGCCTCACTTTGCCCTTATCCTGCCTGCCCGCCCAATAACCAACCCTGCAGCATTGGCGAGAGGGAAGCTGGAAAGCATGTACTTCTGGTTAGCAGTGACTAAATAAAAATATCCCAGATAAAAGAGAGAAGCCCTGCACTAACACTGACACTCTGAAGGATAAACAGCAGCCCTGGAGCCCTCGGGGGCTCTGAGTTTTCTGGTTAAATGAACGGCTCCACCCCAAGAGCAGAGCGGGTGCGCGGTGACCGCCCGGCGCTGAGCTCAGCCTGACACCCCGCCAGCAGAGACCACCACACCCAGGAGAGGCAAAACCCTGCAGGAAACATGATTCTCCTGCACTCCAGTTTTTGTTTTAATAATTTGGTTCTGTTTCCATCTAGCTTCCCTGCCCTGCCAGCAGCGCTGCGGGGTCAATCTTCTGTTTGCCCAAAGCCACCGGCCAAAAGCTCCTCCTTGCTCTCTCACTCCTTCCTCCATATTTATGGATTTGTTTAAAGAAGTGGGGAAAAGCTTATAGCACAAGATATACTTCATTTTAACTTCATAGTATCACACAGAGATATTTTGGAGAAGCACAAGGAAATACCCTGCTCCTCATACTGGACCCCACTTTCACCTCGCCCCAGCTGAACACCATGAGCTGTCAGAGTCACACAAGGTGTCACAATCCTTTGATGCAGCCAAAAAAGGACCTGGGTATGGCAAAACATCACAGCCATGGTCCCAGTCTGGGCTTTCAGGCCAGGGACCAGTGCCCAAGCTGAGCAAGCTCCTTGATGGTCCCAGCTGCAAATCCTCCAATGCATTAGTCTTTCTCCCTCACCCAATACTTTTGGCTGGATTTGGACTACAACATTTTGGGTTAGAACTAAATATGGCAAAATTTCAGCCCCAAGGGTCAGCTTCTCAAAGCAAAGCACACATGCCAGGTGGTCACAGAGGGAGAAGGGACATCCATTCATCACCCACAGCAAGGACTGTGGCAAAATCTAGCCAAAGAGGCTTTCCTTGGCTGGAAAGGAAAAAAATGCTGGGTTTTGGCACCAGCCAAAAATAAGTACTCAACATATTCCTTGCAATACTATAAAATTTTTTCTTCTATCTTTTGTAAACATGGTGATTTTGGGGCGTGGGGAAGGTTTGCTGGTCAAGGTCCTTGGGAATCCACCCTCATTGCTCCTGCACACGTGGCACAACACAAGCACGTTATCTGCACCCAGGAGAGCATCTCTGAGCCTGGAGTGCACAGAGCACAGGAACAGCCATGGGAACTTCCAGCAGCTCCCTGGGCCTTGGGAGAGCAGCTTCACAGGAAAGGCTCCAGCTGAGCACACAAGATTTTCCTCAAGACAAAATGCCTTTCTTCTTTTTTTTTCCTTCCTTCCTCGCTGAGTTGATGGGAAACTGCAAAACTAGAAATATCCCCTATGGAAAAGTCTGCAAGAACTCAAAATGAGTGAAACAGCTGCATTCTTTAAAAGTCACTGGAGTGGAATTTGATGGAAGGCAAGGTCTACACCACAGTGTTTTCTAATGCCTTTAAGAATTTGGTGGCAGAGATCTAATTTTCTGTTAAGTTCCACAAGGAGGTTATGAACAAAATCCTTTGAGATAAAACTGTTCAGTACCATATACTTGAGTTTTTGTTTGGTTTTCTTTTTCCTTCCTAGATAATCAAACCTTCACCTAGATTCTGAACTGCAGAGGTTTAGCTGTAATTCTAAGATAGAGCTCACATACTGAGACAGATCATGGCTTGAGCATATTCTGAAACACACTTTTGGGTATTAAGTCTTATGAAAGCACTAACATCAACCCCCAAATTCAGATAGAGCTGGCTCTCACTTACAACAGAGTTAATCACACTGATACAGGTGAAAAAACACAAAAAAGGAAAACCTTCTGCAGCATATGGCTTCAGGAACCTCTGACTGGCAGTCTGCAAGCTGGACTTGCAGGTTTGCTCATCACTGGGATAATTCAGGCATTATTACTTCATTTCTTGAGATTGCTTTTAGAAATGAATAGTTTGTGATCAGACCTCTTTTCTCTTTAATTCTAGTGCCAGAAGGGCACAGATCTGCTCAGATCCCATTCAGAGGGGGATGTGGTTTAGTAGCAAATGGACACTACCCCTCCACACAAAATCATATCCATAGCAAAGCAGTTTTTATCCTCTGAGAATGATGCAGTTTCATACCCTTACAGAACAGCAGAAATGCAATGGATCACTAAAAATCAGCACAAATAACCCTGTGCTATTAGAACAGTGGTTCTGACTGGGAAGGACCTTACTGGGAATTGCCTGAGTTAAACAGGAGCTCAGGGTCAGACCTTTGGGAAGAGTTCCTAACCTGCTTTTCCAAATGAGGTCACGTGTGGTCCTGCCAGCTCCAAGGCAAGTCTTGGCCAGAGATTTTCTCAGGCCACTGACGATGAGTAAAGTGCAATGAAAATCCAGCCTGGCAGAGTGCGGGCCAGCTGAACACTCAGGCAATTTTCAGTTATAAATATGAGAATCTCACTTGTTGTTTACCTGGCAGATGAACACCACTTGGAGGGTCTGCAGTAATCAGAATGTCTGGAGACTGGCATTCCCAGTCATGCATGTGCATAACCAGCTTCTTTAATAAAGCTGAAGAACGACACGCTCTCCTACCCTCCTTCCATAACTTATGCTTAGAATAGTCTCTAGGATTGTGTCCATGCACATTCCTCCTAATTCATCCCACTAAGAAGGACATTACAGATGCTGCTGGTTTATTTTCATTGTGTTAAAGATACAGGCTGCACTGCTGGAGGCCTGGGTTTTGCACAGGGAACATAACTGGTTTGAGATCACATAAATCTAATGAGATTTCTTCCCTATGTGAGCAGTAAAAACACACATTTCCTGTCCACCTCACAGTCACTGGTACAGATGTTCTGTCAATATGTCCCATCACACAGGCCTGCAGGATTACCAAAAAGTGAGTTGCATTTCAGGTTAGTTAAAAAAGTTGACAACAATAAATTTATATATGATGGCAGAATTTTTGGCAGTGTTTGCCTAAAAGAGAAACAAAAACTCAAATTCAGCTCAGTTTTATAATATGAACCACCAAGTTTTTGCTCAGCATCCCAAGCAGGAGATCTGGCACACGAGGGTGGCTCATGTTGACAAGAGAATGGCCACAATCTATCAGAAATGTCAACACGTGGCACTGGTGGGGCCCTCGGTGCAGGGCAGTAAATCAGGGGGTTAATGGGAGCACAGAGCCCTGCAGCAGCACCTCCAGCCCACAGCTAGCTCAGTTCTCTCTGGTTCACCTCTGAGGGGGTAAAAGATAGAGAAGAGACTTGCCAAAGCTCCTACAAAATACCTCATACAAAACAAGGCATGAAACCAAGAATTGCTGAGTGACAGTCCTGAGATGGCCCAAACAACACACTGAGGCCAAGTCCTCCTTCTGGGAGGCTCAGCTGAGCACAAATGCTTCATTTTCCAAGAGCAGCTCCACTCCAAGCCTTGCATCTCCAGGCAGCAAAGGCAGCCAGGTCCCTCTCCATGGAAACTTGAATGCCCAAAGTGGTGTGAGCAGCTCTCCCCACAAACAAACTCTGAGTTATGTGCAGAGAGGAGTGTTCTGAAGGGGAAGTGTTGCATCATGGAGTCTCCCACATCACTGGTTTTTAGCAGGTTCCAGGAGGAACCAGGGGCTGATTTACCCTGAACATTTTTCAGGAGCATTTCTGCACTGATGACGTGGCTGAGCAGCACGGAAAGTCACAGGGATACTTTGAGATGCTAACACAATACAAATAACACTCCTGCTGATCATTAGATCTGTTGGCAGCCGCACACCAGTGCCCTGAAGGACACCCCAGGCAGCTGAGGGGAACTCTGAATGAAAAACAAGCTGTCAGCCTGCCCGAGGACACAAGATGGAGATGGCAGAGGTTTCTAGGGGAGCGTGTTCCTCGCTGGCTGCCACCTGGGAAAGCAGGAACTCTGTTTTACTTGAATGCTGCTCAGGATTCAGCTTTCAAGAGAAACTGCAAGGCAGGGTAGCAAACAATGCCACATTTGTCCCAGAGCAGCCTTGGGGCTGTCGCTGGCAGGGCAGGAGGTGCTCCCAGTCCTGGAGCACACGAGGGGCACCGAGCAGCCCTGGCTGCCTGTTCCCACACTGCTCCGCATTCCAGAGCGCACAGATGCCCTGGAGAACCTGCCCTGGGGTGGCTTCCTGCTTTCCGGGACACGACTCTGCTGCAGAGCCAACACAGGCACTCTTTTTGATTTTATTAACTTGCTTTGCTCTCTGCAAATGGGTGCTGGGCTATAAAAAAGGCAGCAACATACCTTTGGCCTTTAGAAAGCAGCTCAGAGTTCAAGGAGCAAGTGACAGTTTGGGAAGGCTCTCTGGATTACAATTCTTCCATTTTTGGCAGGCTTTCATGTTTTTCAGGCATTCAGTGCCAGCTGCTGCAGACAAGGAACCAGGTCACAGCCCCTCAGGTGCACAGGTCTCTGTTCAGGCTCAGTGTTACTGATCCCAGCCCAGCGTGCACAGCCAGGGGAGAAACTGGGACAGGCAGGACAGGGGCAAGGCTCTCTCTGGAGACCACAAAAGAGAATAAACAGCCTGAATGGGGAATCAAGAGGCACTGCTGAACTCCTGATGTCCCTGGTGTTCAGGTTTCTCGTTCTGGCCCGGCCTTTCTCACACTTGTGCCCCTCATTTGTAGCAGCTGTTGGCAGCAGCAAAGGCCATATTTTGCTGTGTGCTCAACCCCTGCCCTAAAGCAGGGTCCCAGGCTGGACCTTGGGTGCCCAGGACGGGCACAAGGTGGGCATCAGCCCTGCCTGGTGTGGCAGCAGCTCTGCCCAGGCACCAGCGCTGCCCGTGCCAGGCACGCAGCTCGGCCCTGCTGTCCCTGCTGCACAGAACCTCACGAGTAAAACATCACAAAGGATCCCCCAGCGGGAGCCAGAGTCCCTGTAGCCAAGTTGGCAATGCCATCTAGTGCATGCAGGCAGAAACAGCACAGAGCCACAGGTGGGCAGGTGTGCACGGCCCAGATGTGCAGCCAGATGTGCCCAGGGCACCCCAGCCCTGCACAGTGCCTGCCCCAGGAAGAGCTTGGCTTGTCCAGATTTCCCACTTGCCTGGAGAGGGAGGGAGGGGAAATCCTCCTCTTTCCCCAAAGGCTTTCAGCTGAATTTTTCCAGCTTCACGAGCCTGTGGTCATTACTGCCAATACAGCTTCACATTTTGGCTCTCTGGCGTCACTCAAATGTAAAACATCTCCCACACAAACATTTTTTTTGAGCAAGGCAAACACTCTCTCAGTAACTAGAACCATTTCCCTCAAACATGAACAAAGGGTGAGGTTTCTTCAGACAAAAGAGCTGAAGGTTTCCTTTTAATGAGAGCATTCTCTGACGCAGACCAAAATCTGTGGCATTCTCTCTTTTTTTTTTCCTGAGTGCCTACTTTTAAAAAAAAATATATCAGGGCTGATCAGTCTTCTTCTTGTGCAACTTTTCTGTAATTTCACCAGTGATTTAAAACTTTCTTTTTTAAGGGGGAATAATTTGGCTTTTAAAAATATTTTTAACCAAAAATCGATACGTCTTTCACTAAAAATGTGTGACCTCTACAAGGAAAATATTTCAACAGCTATTGAAAACAGATATTTTGTTAAGAAAATGATGAGTTATGGACTTTGTGTTTTGTTTGAAAATGAGTCCATTTCTAGCTCTGTAAGATACAGCTCATTCTCCAACTGTTATTTTAAGTTGTTCTTCAATCCAATTAAAAGGAAAGAAATTTTTTCTCAAAGCTCTCTGTATTTTCCATACCTTTAACAAAACATTCAGGAAGACTCTGTTCCTCATTACAAACCCTGTGCCTTCTAAGTGCTTTATACATTTAATAGGCATAAAAAGTCAGAGGAGGGGGTGGGAGGGGAAATGGGTCTACCTGGGCTTAATTTAGAAATAGAATTTAATATATAGACCAGGTCCAACCCACTCACTGCTGCTGGGTGCAAGAGCCAAGACTGGCTCTCACAGTGCTGTGGGGGTAAAGCAGAGGGGACATTCCAGTGGGTGCCAGTGTGCTCCAGGGGTTAAATCCAGCCCGGCCATGCAGGGACATGAGGAGCCCCAGTGCAGCTGGAGCTGGAGCTGCTGGGGCTGGATGGAGCAGGAGCCGAGCAGGCTCAGCCCGACTGTGCTGGAGGCAGCAGAGCCACTCTGCAGGCTTGGAGCTAACTCAGAGCCTAAATAGGAACTGGAAGGATAAAAGCTTGTGGGATCAGGCCTTAAACCAACAGCTCCCGACTCAGCACAGCCTCGGGGAGTATCTAAAATAACCAGCGTCGTTACGGGCCCACATGTTAAAATAAATGGAAATCAATAATGTTAATAGGCATTAATTCATGCTAATAGAATCACTGCTCCAAAAGCAGAGTTAATAAGCCCAGTTAGACCAATACCACTGGCTACATACTAAAAAGATCCAAAATATTTAAATATGGACCACATTCCTTTGAAATTAATAGTATTTCCTTCGGATTACGCATTGATCTTGGCTGAGCCATGCTTGACATCTGGAGCAGTTAAAATAGCAACCTGAACAGCCACAGTCTGCCACTAATTTTTAAAAGTAGAAAAACCCCAGTTTTAACTTTTGTGCTCTCATTAAAACCACTCTGCTGTCTCAGTGCAGGGCCCAGCAGAGGAGAGCCATGAGCAGGGATGAGCTGAGGCACTGCCAGTGCTGCAGGTCTGTACCACCACAGCCACAGGGCTCCTTACACAGGTCTGGAAATCCCTTCTTCCCTGGAGGAAAGGGGCTTTGCACAGAGCCTGGGTTCTCACTCTCATGGTGGAGACATCATTTCACTGCTGGCTTTCACAGCAGTCTGGGTCCATCACAGCCAGGACTGTTCTGTGCTCAGCTCCAGGTCATGGTCCTGTCTGCTCCTGGGGATGTGCAGCCCCAACACAACCTTCATCCCCGGTGGGCTGGAGGGGTTTTGGGTGTTGGTGGGCTTTTTTCACCCTTTAATGTCTTTGAAAACCAAGGGTGGAACCCATTGCTTCCACCATTCATTGAGATAGGATAAATATATAGGTTTGGTCATGGGTTTACTCATGTTTTCCATGCATCTCACAACGGTATGCGTTAAACAACTCCTCACAGCTGGGATTCCTGCTTCATTAATGCTCCACGTGTGAGCAGCAATAGCAGGACACGAGGAAGGGAGCAAACCACCCTATGCAGGGCAATTGTAATGGGGGGAGTTTCTCCCTTCCAGAGGCTTCAAATTTATCTTGGATTCCTGTGAACACTTGGAGGATGCAGTGCAAAACCCACACACAAACCTGGCTCCTCTGACTGGCTGCCATCTGCATCTCTCTCCCATCCAGGCTCCAAAAAACCTGCTCTGCTCCCACCCTGCAGTAGGATTAAAACACTCTGTGAAAGCTCTGTGGGGTGGACATGGCTCTGTTGGGAAGGTGACCAGCTAGAACCTCTGCAATGCTGGGTTATAAAGGTGGCAAAAAAGCTGAAGCCCCCACTGTCTTTTGATAGAGAAAACCAGCACAGGAATGCAAGCCTAAGGATGCTGCTGCCAGCCCCTCTCAGGGAAGGAGCAGCTCATACAACACCAGGAGATGCACATAATGCACTTTAAATAACAACAGAGTGAAAGAAAGGACAGGAAACAAGGACATGGCAGTGAAACAGCTCAGGCGCTGCCCACAGCACTCCTGCCTCCCTCTCATTTCCAACCAGCACCTCCCAGGCCAGTCCCACAACTCTGAGAGCTCCTGGATGAGCCCCATGCTGTGTCTGCACCAACATGATGGAGCACACCTCCATGGAGTGGAATTTTTACAGTTTTTAATCACCAGCCTGCAGTTAAACCTGCCCTCCCTCAGTGGCAGGACATCCTTGCAAGGGGAAGGAGGGCAGCTCTGCCCAGCCCCATCCCTCTGGTCAGCACCAGGCTTTGAGAGCTTCTCCTGCCTGCTCCTAGCTGTGCAAAGAACAGCCCCCATCTTCCCCCAGGGACAAAGGACAAGCTGAGGTATCTCTGCATGTACATTCCCCCTTCCCCTAGGAAGCCAAATGTCAGAATTACTTAGCATGGAGCACACCTAATTTATTTGGCTAATTATTTTCAGCCAGCCAGGCTCCAGAAGCCCCCTGTCAAAGACAAGAGCCTCTTTGTACCACTGACTCTCTTGGCCCCTGGCTTGCTGAGAGCCCTCACTCACCCACCAAACACTGACCCCCAACTCTTCCTGCTCAACACTGAAAATCCCACCACTGTTCTGTAGCACAAATTCCTCTTCAATACTCAAGTGGTTTTGAATGCACAACCATCCAAAGAATTTAACAATGAATAAAGAGTGATCATGGTTTTGGGTTTTTTCACCCAAATTTGTATTGGTTTTTTTTCTACGACAAAAACAAAGAAGGTTGTGACACACCAGCCAAAGTCTCCACTTGCCCCAAAACATGAAAGGCCCTGGAGCCACTCAGAAGTCATCACCTTGTCTCATTCTGGGAGGCATTTTACCTGAAGCACCCTCCTGGAACACAGCACGATCTATGTTAGTAAACAGGAAATTCAGAGCAAACAACAAAATCACATAGGACCCTTCAAGTGAGAGCCACTTACTCTCTTTCTCCACTATCCATTGATAAGGGTGCCCAGCTCCTCACCTGCAAATAAGGCAGGGTGGCTGCTCACCCAAAGGTGTCAAGACACATTCCTTGAGAACTGCCTCCAGAGCCCTGCCACACAGGAAATTATATACAAACACACTCTGTTATGAAGACACAAACAAAGGCAGCCATAAAAAAAACCCAAAACAACAACAACAACGACAACAACAAAAAACCAATAAAAAAACCTCTTGGTTTAATCAGAATTGTCTTTCTGCTGCAGGAATCCAGTGGCTGTGTGACCTTGCTTTCATTAAAGAGTCCCTGGAAATGCAGATGCACCTCCTGTAAACATCAGTGAAATTCCTCTTGAGGACTTAACTGTCCTCAGATCTGCATCTTGCCCAAGACAGCAAGCGGTGTGTGGCCGTGGCATGGGGGAAGTGGCTGAACATGTACAACAATTAGCTTTAAAAATGTACCATTCCGGCTATTGTTTCAGTGGCCTGTCCCTGGGGATCCTCAGCATTGCTGTGTTATTGGTGATGCTAAATGGGGTTTTCAACAAAGCTGGTCTGAAGGCTTGTGAATGCCAAAACAGCATTTCAACCCATTAAACTTCACAGATGAAACAATTTCTTCTAAAAATAATCATCAGTTCTTCCCACCAGAAAAAAAAAAAGTCTGGCCAATTCCTACTGTGCCAAGTTTTCAGGCAGGGCTGATTTTTATGGCTGAGCTTATTAAGCTCTGAAGAAAAGCAGGTTAATAATGGAAACAACCAACAGAGCCCAGTTATAGGTGAAGAGAAGCCACCCTACACAACAGGGCTGCCAGGAACTGCTGGCAAATACATTCCGCCTTGCTAATCCTGAATTTTCCTGTTCAGACTAAAAGATGTCTTAGCTCCTGCTAGCATCCTTGCCATTATGTGGATGCAAATCCAGTCACGAGGCAATTACCAGCCCAGCCAAGGGCCAGCCATTGTGGGGCTGACAATGGCTTGTCAGAGGAGAAACAAATACCTTCAAACTTCTCCAAGATTTTAAATCTCATTAGTATAAATCAGTAACCCAATTAATGAGGGGTTTAGCATATTGATTTGCATGGGATTACACAAATTAATGGTGCCCATAGAGGGAGACAGTGTGGCAGGACAGCTCTGTAGGGAATTGAATTGCTGCAATACATCAATGAGGGGCACAGGCACCCCAGATTTTGTGATAGGGATGAAGCTGCTCCCACTCAGCTCCTGTGAAACCATCAGGGAAACAGACATTACCTGGCTGTTGAAATTAATTATAGACTCATTAAGACTGGGAAAGACCTCTAAGAATATTAAATCCAACCCTTAACCTAGGAATGCCAGGTCCACCACTAAACCATATCAACAAGTAGAGCAGATTTGTTGATGCAAGTAAAAGCTGGTTTTAAATTCAAAACTTTTGTTTTAGCAGTTGCAGCAATCTCTGGCTGGTGATGGGTGGAGATGGCTTGCAAGGGAGACCACCAAGGTCCATGGGTGGGATGCATTCCCACTCTGCTCCTGCTGGGACACAGGGAATGCACAAAAGGAACCACCACAAAGAGCAAAGGGCAGCAAGGAACCACGGGGCCAAATTGCAGTGAGCAGGCTAAAAGACAAAAGGGTCTCCCTTTGGTCAAGGCAGAGCAGGTCCAGGGAGGAAAAACATCCCCAGCAGTTACCCACCCAACAGCACAGGGATAGTAACAGAGGAAGGCAACACCACACCATCAGCATCCCCAAAAACATTCTGGGTTCAGCAAAAGCCTCTTTGCCACAGCTGCTGCTCCTCCTGCACCCAGCTGGGCGCTCAGCTGCGCCAGGCTGTCCAGCCCCTGGGATCATGAAGGGACAGTTCTCCCAGAGCAGAGGGACAAAGGGACTGGCCGTGCCCAGGATGCCTCCCCTTCCTCCAGGGCTGGCAGCCCCTCCTTGCTCCAACAGCTATAAAAGGGCTCTCAATCCATGTAATCCATTAGATACAAATTACAGCAATTTGAGCACACTTAACCTAGCATTACAGCAAGCCCATAAAGAGCTGTGTCTTCCCAGGCAATTTACACTGCTACAAGCAATCAAACAAACCACAGCAGAGGATTAAGCAACAAGAAAAGCAAACCAAACCCAGAAAATCTGATTCCTGAAACAGCATTATCAAGAAATTATTGCTAGGGTTAGTTCACACTCAGGTGGTCTAAAACCACCACTTTTGCATCATCTCTAACCAACCTGTGCCTTCCAACTATCTTAAACCATTAAATCCCAGCAATTTGAGAGATGCCAAGAAGCACAGAACACTTCACCATTTGGGATCAGGATCGCAGTGTTTCTGCATCAATTTTCACCCCATTCTACACATTTTACATTTATTTTTAAATTACCACCAGTCCCAGAGAACATTCTGAGGAAGAGAAGCAGCAGAGATCAGGCAATCCTCCTGCCAGCCTGGCCACAACTGCAGTGCTGGCTTATGAACCACTGCAGGCAGGTGTCCCCTGGCCATCACATCTGGCAGAGACACTGCAGTTATCCCAGCTGAGCTTACATGGAAAAAGAAAGCAATCAGCATTTTAAAAAATGAAAGCACAAGTAGTTTTCCTTCTATAAGTAGATGGATTTATCCAGGCTCTGATTTCCTGCAGCAGCAATGCCCACCAGCTTACACACACCCCCCAATCTTTGGTTCTCAGGGTCCCCAGGATGCTCCAGGCTTGTCTGCACCGGCCAGATCTGGGTGTCTGCCCCTCCAGGCTGTGGGGATGTGTCAGTGCCATGGGATCCCCCAGGGACACGAGAAAATGCTGTGGGGTTTTGTGCTGCAAGTGAGGGGCACAAGCAGCAGCTGCTGATCTGGTTACGTGGGCTGCACACAGGAGGGAAGAGGGTGACATTGTGACAAAGGTGACAAACAGGGCTGGCAACCACTGTAGGACACGTGGCTAGTAAAAGCATCCAAACAGATAGAAGGGATTTTTATGTGCCATGCTCTGAGGTTCCCAACACCAGATGCTACGATGAGGAAGGAGCCAGGACCAAACCAGAGGGCTGGCCTGGTCCAGCAGCCAGGCATCAAAGCAATTACAGGATGGTGATGGAACAACAGCACCATCTGTCCAAGAAATGGCCACTGTTCTGAGAGGTTGCACTCTCCAGAATGAATACATCACCTTGCCTGTGAGGACAAACCCAGCTTGGCTCAGCCAGGAGAAGAAGAGCAGGACCGTGCCCTGGAGTGTGGAGACTCCCCTTGTTGCTCTGGCCATTTGTCCTGACTTGGGGGGGCACCAACACAACACAAAATGAGAAATTCTGATCACAGTCCCATTACATGCTCTCCTTTTCCCCCCTCCATGTGTCACCTGTGAAGCCATTTCAGGACAGGCACTGAGCTGTTAAAACAGCTCCTATTAAGAGCTGGATCTTTTCATTCCAGTGCTTAGGGAGATGGCACCTCCCACGCTGCCAAGGACACCACCTTTCTGCTTCATTTTGCATTTGAAGTGCACTTACCGGCTCCATTAACTTTAATAATTAATTCTATACATGGAAATTTTTCTTTAAATCATGCTCATAATGGCACTGGTTATATATGGAAAAAAAAAATCTGCAAGAGGGGAGCACATGCCTTCCCTGAAGTGAGCAGCATGTCTCATCTCTACTCGTATGGTTTAGTTTACAGGCTCATGTCAGAGAGCCAACTTCACACACAAACACAAAATAAAAGCAGGAACACAACTTTTGATCATCCTACATTGATGTTTACTCTTGTTTCCTGCAGCCCCAGGTGACAAATCTGTCCTTTATATACTGGAAGTCTCTTGTGCTATTAACAAAATCAACTGGACACGCTTAAAACTGATAGGAGGTCTCTGCATTGGTGGCTTGTACCAAACTAAGGAATAACAATTAGTGAGCAATTAGTTGTAAAATGATAAATATAAATTCAGAAGTGTTTTTGTTTTCTGAGCAGAAATGCTCAAAACCAGGAGAATTTACAAGCAACTTTCTTACACATGAACACTTAGGCCAAGAAGGGAGATGCTGGAGCAGGCAGCAGCTCCGAACATAAGGGCTTTTGTTCCACCAATCTCAGAGCTCTGAAGAAGTTTAATTTTTTTTTTTTTTTTCTTCATTTAACTCTGCTGGCCTGCCAGCTGGGTATGAGCCAGAAGGGTTATCCAGTCAGACCCTACTGCGATATATTTACAATGGTAGTGCATCTAAGGTTTGTTTATTTCGGGATTAAAATTCAAATGGCTAGAACCATTTAAATAATTAAAGGGCAATCAGAAAATGCCATGAAACCAAACAAATCAGGAAAAGTCATGGAAACCATCAGCAATATTTAATTCAGAAATTCTCTTTGTTAGGGAACTTTGCTGAAAGAAAACAGCTGGATGTAGTTCAACCCTCTAAATTAAAAACAATCTAACAAGGTCTATAGGGATAACTCTTTCAGCTACATATTGGAGACCAGATTCACTTCTACCAAGTAAAAGCAATAGCACTCAAAGCTAGAAAGGAAATTCCTCAGAACTGAGGTAGTTTCTAAGTATCAGCACATTTTCCAATTCCTCACAAGGCAACTTAGCTATTTACAATCCATTTTTTCCCACACATAAATTTATAATTTTTTCAATTTTATGGTTCCATTATTTATTTTCTAAAGAAAAATAATCTAACCAGAATATCCCTAATTCTACTAACATCATGTTTTAATAAATAACTGGCTACTTCTAGTAAAATTAAGCCTCCAGGATTATTTATACCAGCCAAGAATACTTTGTCTTTATAGCTTTGCAGAAATTTGGTGTGAAAATAAAGTTGAGTATAATGCTGACCCTGAGCTAACAAGTAATTAATGCTTCAATATAAAAATAGAAAATTATTCTTTATGACACAAAGGTGGAACAGAGCAAACCTTTTCCCTCAGAATTGCTTTCCTGCCCAGATCCAGGCATCCAGCCAGACCTAAAGGCTATCCAAAGCAGGAAGAGACGTGCAGAATAACTTTTGAGTCTTTCCAAAGACGTTGCTTTTGCTAAACTCTTTTAAAAATTATTTCATCTCTTTTCTTAAAAATATACATTTCTTTTATTCGTGAGTTGCTGTTCACCACAACATTGTTCCAACAGCACAAGGAGAGAGAGGAAGGTGTCTCAGGTAGTGCTGAAAAGCCAGAGGTGCTGGGCATCAGATCCCAGGAGACCAAACACACCCAAAATGAGGCATCTTCAGCCCTGCCAGCTCCTGCCTCCATGTACCTGCAACAGTGCCTGCTCCTTCTCTTTTGCCCCCACGAGAGAGGAAACAAAACTCTTGCAAAAACAAACCCAACCCCTCCCCACCTGCCCTCCCACACAGGATTCCTTGGAACCAGAACCGAGAGTGTTAAAAATCAATCCAGCATTCAGCTAACAAACGTGCAGACAAGACACATGTTGGCATTTGGAGCTGTGAGACCACAAGCTGTTTCCAACTGAACAAGTTTAATGCCTCATTCCCTCGGGGATGCACGTTGGGAACTGACCCACAGGAGTTACAGCTGATTGCAAGGATCCCGGGGAGCAAAGGACAGCTCTTCTCAGCGTCTGCAGAATGGGAATTCTCTGTAGTCCCTTCCAATTGAACCAAACCTCCTGTAAAGCAAGCACAACCTGCTCCTGGCATGGATGCCCTAAGCAAACGGGGCCCTTGGCACGATGACCAGTCCTGCCTTCACCTTCTGTTTTACCGCATAATAAAGACAAATGACTTCCACTTCTCTCCAGATAAGGCAACTAACATAATGTGGATAAATGGGAAGTTAACTACATGAAACATTTTCTGCTTGTTGGGCAATTATTTTTTCCTCATAAGATAACATGATAAATAAAACCTGCTTCTGTACAGATATTTCTCATTTCAGAAACACATACTTGTTACAGGCCAAGAGAAGACCCTGGGGTTTTTGTTTTCGTAAGAAATACAGTAAAAGAAAAAAAAAAAGAAGTGATAAAAGACACAAATGCAGAGCTAACTACAGGCTTGTATATACATTTTTGTTATCCACCTCTAACATGGATTCTTGGTGAACGGGATAGACTGGTACTTCCCATTCCTGTTATTCCCAGGATAGCAAGGGAAAAAAAAATAAATCAGTATCTTAAAACCAGTGGCAACATAGTAAAAACTGTACACTGTTGTCCATTAACTTAAAAAGCAAAGTCTCTAGATGGTATAAAAGTGAAAGCAGGTGCCTTCTACCTTTGATAATAAAAGTCTTTTCCCCTCCCCCTATGCTGCACAATTATCTCCATTGTCTTTGCATGGCCAAGAACAAAAGGCTAAGGAGCAAGGCTGCTTGTGATAGATCACTTCTGGTGGCAGCAGCAGAAGTGTTCACGGTCTTGTCGCTCTTGTTGGAGCTGCCGGTGACCTCGGTGGCGTTGAACTCGAACTCAGGGGAGCACTGCTGGAGCTCGCAGCCGCTGCCGCTCTCCTCGCCGCTGCTCTCCTCGCCTGGGGAAACAAACACACCTGCTGAGCTCCTCTGCTCTGCTGTGCTGCTCTGCGGCCTGCACAAGGCAGCAGGGGGAAAAGCAAAGTGTGGCTGTTCTGAGGAAACAAACATGCCTGCTGTGCTCCTCTGCTGCCTGCACAAGGCAGCAGGGGCAAAAGGAAAGTGTGGCTGTGTTGGTGTTCATGAGAGGTAAGCGTGGGTCACCTGGTTAATGTGATTTTTGTATGCAGTCATCGTGGCTGGGTGATGGGTGCAGCCCAGAAAGTCAATCACATCCTGGGCTGCACCCAAAGCACTGTGAGCAGCCGGTCAAGGAGGGGATTCACCCCCTTGACTGCACTCATGAGATCCCACATGGACTTCTGCATCCAGCTCTGGGGCCCCCAGAATACAAAGGGTCTTCCAGAGGAAGACACAGAAGTACTCAGAGGCTGGAACACGTTTTCTATGAGGACAGACTGAGAGAGCTAGGATTGTTGCATTAAGACAAGAGGTAATGGTTTTAAACTAAAAGAATGTACATTTAGATTTGATATAAGGAAGAAATGGTTTTGTGATGAGGGTGGTGAAACACTGTGGCACAGGCTGCTCAGAGAGGTGGTAGGTTCCCCATCTCTGGAAAGACTCAAGGGCAGGCTGTGGTTGGATGGGGCTCTGAGCAGCCTGATGTAGTAGATGATGTCCCAGCCCACTGCAGGGTGATGCAATGATGACCTTTAAAGGCCCTTTCTAACCCAAACCACTCTATGGCTTTGTGGGAACACCCCTCCTCACACAGCCTGTCAGTGAGTCCAGTTCCCAGCCTGCTCACTAACACGCTTACCCACAGCTGAAGCTTAACCAGCTACCCGTGCTAGCATGAAATCCAATTAAAAGGGAAGGAAGAAAAAGCAAAAGGCAAACAAGAGCAAACGTACTTATGTCAATGAAGTCGACGTCGTTGCCGCTGTAGGCATTCTTCAGCTTGTTGGTCATCACCCGCAGGGCCATGATCTGCCGGCGAATCACCATGTCTGGCTTGGTAATGTCCACCTCAACCTCTGGGTTATTCACCTGACTTGCTAAACCATTTCCAGTCACTGCAAAGTCGTACCTGAAAAGAAACCATTCCTGTTGGTACCAGAGGTGCAGCATGGCAGGGTCCCGATGACACCATGGGAACTCTGCAGTGCCATCCCTGATTCCAGCTGGGGTGATGTTCTGAGCCCAACAGCATCTTTCCACATGCTCCACCTCACACAGCCCTTCTTGCCCCATCTCCCCTCCCTGCAATCTCTGCAGCATGTGGAATGAAGCACTGTTTTCATTTACACTGTGCCACATGGGCAGGGGAATGACAATTTTCTCCCCAACTTGAAAAGGAAAGGAAGATCTGGGATTTATATTAATAATGGCTTTCAACAGCATAAATCAGCTCCCTGCAGGCTGCAGAGCAATACAAGGTGCTGAGATGCCTTGATGCCAGTGAAATGACACTTTTGAGAACACAACCTCAAAGACCATAGTTATCCCACAGAAACCTATAGTAACTGTTGGAGCTAAGAGTGTCATTCTGACTTTAAGTAATGGACCTTAACCATCAAGCTGGGATATTAAATGTGTGCTTTTCACCATGCAGACATGAGATGCAATTTCCCTAATAACCCCAGCAGGAGAAACATCTGTGATGCTGAAGATTAGATCCTGCAGCCCCATTCATCAGAGAAGGGGAGAGCCAAGATGCTCACCTCCAGAAGGTGTACATGCTCAGGTCTGAACACTTGTACAAACTCCTGGTTTAAAAGAGAGACTGAGCAACAAAATCCAACAGAATGCATTTCCTGACACAGGTATTTGGAGTCTCATCTTATACAGCAGGGATAGGACATTGCCCTTTCCTCCAATTCCCTGACTTGCTAGAAAGATCAGTTCAATGTTTTCAGAAGAAAACATTACTGAGTTGTGATGTTTTCTCTCTCACAAGAGAGAGAAAAGCCTTTAGCACAGTCTACTGATCCTGGACACCAGGATGTTATCATACTCTGAAAAGCATGCTCAAACCCTGTCCTATATATGGGAGTGACAACAATAATTGGTGGTGACAGTTTTGTTATTATTTGTCATCAATATTGTATGTTTCAAAGAAGTCTGAGACCAAAGTGTGGAAGACTACCAAACTTCTGCCTTACTGGAGTCATGGAGAAAATAGTAAAGCAAATTATCTTGCTCAACCCACATAGGATATCCAGCCTGCCCTGTCTCCTTGCCAAGGGCTGCCAAGTCTCCATCTCCCCTCAACACTGGTGCCCCTGCACACACTGGGGGTATCTGCTATGAAAAGCCCATGGAGGCTGCTGATAAACAAGATTTCAGGAGGCAGAGCCACTTCTTGTCACATACACCCAAAACATTGCCCTAGCAAAGTATGGCAGAGTTTTAGGCACACACAAAACAGTGCAAAAGTTATGAGGCCTGGCTTAGTGCTGTGTCCCAGAACTATCAAGGGCAGAACCTGCTTTTACTTAGAAAAACTGCTGGAAAACCCCAGACAACTGCTTTTTTGCCTTTTTTTTTTCATGGAACATCTTGGATTGTGCTTATTTCCTCAGTAAGCAAACAGAAAAAAAAGGAGAAACTTTTATTTCCAAAATAAAAGTTAAATAGTTACATAAACCATATGACAGAAAAACGCTGGCTTACTCATGTGTTGGCAATTTCTTCCTTACAAGCAAAAAAAAAAAAAAAGAGTTTTGTAACTCTTTTTTCCATAGAAAGTGTGAATGAAACCACTGGCCCTCTTGTACCACTGACCTCAGCAGTGGAGAAGGTCTCCACCCTCCATCACCCCTGCCGTTGCTCAACAAAGAAACCAGTTCCTCGTGCAAACACCAACTGGGAGCACTGGGGCAACAGCACAGTCAGACAACACAAGCACCTCTGCTCTGTGGCTGGGATGCAGATTTTGTACAGATCTCCCCAGTTCCATGAACAACTAGTAAGGGGCTTCAGTCCAAGGAGAGATGATCTATTTGGGTATCCACACTCTCCTCTAAAAGAAACCCCCATGTAGAGCTTGTAACTTTGGTGCCACATTCCAACTTTCCCATCTACAAAAAAAAATGGGTAATGGCAGCAGCCTCTTGGGCAAGCTGGGATCCCTCCTGTAGGAGAAAAGGGCTCAGGGAGAGGGATCAGGACACAGGGAAAGTCTGGGGTGAGGGGGAAAGGGTTAACCAGGGGCGGCAGCATCACCAAACCTGCTCTTGGCGCTTCCATTCCAGCACTCATTCTCATTGACAGTGCCTACAGACATCTTTTCATCATTGCAAATGTTGCCAGGGAGATATGACCAAAATTTTTTGGCTTGTTTCAGCTTCTCTTTCACATCAGTAACCTATTAAATAAAATAAAAAAAGGAACACAAGACATAATCCAGAATACCAAACGCTCAGTAAAAGTGAAGTTGAGAAGGTTTTTTTCATCACAACAGACATGTACAGGCCAGATCTTCAGGCTGTGAGTTTTGATGGTTGATTTACTTTTTTAATACAAAATTAAACACTGCTCCTCAAACACATATTATTCATAAGCCAAGCTTTTAACACAGGCACTTCTCTGACATAGAAGCGCTGAGGTAATTAATGTCTAGAGCTATGGGCAGATTACACCCCTCAGAGAGTTTTAAGACAGCCAAGGAATATTAAGAAAGCCTATCAATTAAAAATGGTGAATTACACACTGTGGTGCCCGAGTATGGAGCCCCTGTGTGGCACCAGCAGGAGCAGGCACTCACCAGTCGGTCCAGGCTTGTGCCAGCAGCGGTTGTGGGTCGCTCCTCGGGGTTGTAGGGTCGGAAACGAGCAGTGAAACCACCTTCAGAGACAGAGCGAGCAGTCCGGCCTTGGGCAAGTGTCTTTGGCTGGCCACATCCCTGGAAAACCTGTGTGAGAGAAGGAAAGGATTTTATGAAGTAAGAGGTCACAAGAGCCTCCCTTTCCCAGGCTCCAGCACAGCCCCCGCCCAAAATAACACATTAGCTTTATATATACTTGAAAGGGCATCCAAGAAAAAACATATTGACAAGAATAGGGAAATAAAACACATTAAATAAAAAAAATTCCAAGCGTCCTCTTGGCCCATTTACCTTCTGAGACACCTGCATGCTGTTCTCCTGCATGTTCATGATCGCATCTGAAATTTTCACATCGATGGGGTCCATGACAGACTCAATGTTGAAAGGTCCCTCCAGCCTCTCTGCTACCAGCAGCATCGAATCTAACACAGAGAGAGAAAAGAAAAGGTTTGTAATGGAGGAGGATCTACCACACAGACAGAAAAACAAAGGTTTTTAATGGAGGAGCTTCAGGAATAAGAGTTAAGAAGGATAACAGTTGGAACACATGGACACTGACCACTGCAGTGTCACCTCTGACCAGCACACATCTCCAGGAAACATTTTGCTCAGTTCCCAGAGCCTACACCTTCACCAGGCTCTGAGAGGCTGCCAGCACCAAACCACAGGCTCATGAACATCAAAAGCCATCACAGCCTGCCAACAGCAGCCTGTAATCAGCTCCTCCCATCAGAACAAGCATTACTAACACTCTCCTTTCCATGCTGGTTTATTAAAGGTTGCCTTGTGTCATTTGTTTTTCAAGACTTCTTTCAGAGCCATCAGCTTCCTCATGCTGGTCTTGAGCACAAGGCACCAACATGCAAGGGTCCAAGATAATTCTTGATACCATCTTTCCCTTTTGGAGAGCTACAGGCTTTTTCCTGCCTGGGGAAGCCAAGGGATTGCAACTCCTAGCACCACATGGACAATTTGCACAAGGGAGGGAGTCTGTGTGAGAGCAGGGTGAATGCTGTGCACTCATGATGTATTTGGCACATCTCTAAGCAAGGGGAGATGGAAAGTCTCTGAGCCAACAGCAGGTCACTCCTCCTGTGCCGACATGCACGTCCTCATCAAATGCATCATTAAACACAGCAGCTACTGGACCCTTCACTGCTTCCTCTGGGCAATTATTACAGGCATTAAGGCTTTCCCTCTGCACTGCATTTAAGCCCTCTCTCTGGTTCTCCCCTACAAGGTGTCTCCAGGAGTACACCTGGCACTGAGCTCTTGTCTCTTTTCACCCATCACAACCTTAATTTACTGTTAGCTTTCACTGCAGTCCCTCAACCCCAAAACATTTGCTGGTCTCCTCTCCTGCATCATTTCATGGTGCTCTGCCACAAACTCATCTTTTTCCAGTTGCATGTAATTCCTCAATGTTTCCTAGCCTGAGTGACAAGGACAGAACAGCCCCTCTGGCCCCAAGGAGCTCCTCCCTGCTCCTAAGATATGCCTGGTTCCTTCCATTAACGAGAAATGGGCGTTCCCCACTCAGTCTATTCATCTTGCTCATGACATTCATCCTCCTCCTCAGTGCAGAAGGTACTTTGTACAAACAGAAAACCTCTGTGGGCTCTGGCTATCTGTTAAATCCCTGTAAAGAAACTCTACATACTGAACAATTTAGTAATAGCTCTGCCTGAGTGTCCAAGTCACGTTAAATAAACTACATTAAAAAATCACAAATGATGAAAAATATAAAACAAAGATATTGGCGTATGTAAAGTTATTATCATTATTATTAAAAACAACAAAACACAATAATTATAATAATAATCTAATACTATAACCCCCAATATGAATTGCAGATGACTTCCCAGCCTGTAAATTCACTTTTTAAAGAAAACTCAATATTCCAAAGATTTGCTGGCTGTTAGTTAAAGGACTATCATTCAATTAAGCCCCTCTCACTCACTCAGCTCCACCAAGGTGTGGGTGTTTAGGGAATGAGCTCCAGAGGAGCTGGTGGCCCCAGGAAAGGCCCTCACTCTGCAGGCACACACCACCAGCAACAGTGACAGAGCTCTTGCAGGGCATGGGTGGAATTTCACCATCAGGGACTACAAACAGGTCTGAACAAAATGCATTAAAAAAAAAAAAGAAGATAAAACGAAAATAAAAAGGAAAAAAAAAGGAAAAAAAAGGGAAAAAGAAGGAGACGGTAATAACAAATGAAACAAAGAGTCTTAGACTGTATTGTGGTGGGCTCCAATAAAGTGATGCTTCAAATCTCTGAGTAATGACTGCTAGCATGAATATACCATTGTGCCGGAGGAGAGAAAAATGCTTTTGATGTGCTACCAAATGGAGACTTTTGTAAACAAGTGGAGCACAACTTAAATGTGTTCATCATTGTCAAAGCTTTTGGGGTTTTTCACGCGCATAAAGAACATCCCGGTGCAGTGTGCAGGAAGCCACTCATTTCAAATAAAAATATTATGAGTAGACAGATAATAAAACCCACAAAATGCACAGGTTTTTTTTAAAAAAAAAAAAAAAAAAAAAAGAAAAATCATACCATTTTGTAACTGCTTAATTCTCTGAGTGGCCAGGGAAGGCCACAGATCAATAAAGTGTTTGTGAAAGACTGAAAGGAAACATAAACCCCAATTCTTCTGGCTGTTTGGCATCTTTGTAAACTTTGAGCCGGGCAGGCCATCCACAAGACCATGGGAATGTAGAGCGAATTGGGCCCTTTGTTAGCAGGGGTGCCATGGCGTTCCATGTATCACAGCCCAGGAATGCAGCCTCTGCTTTGACTGCCCAGAGAGAAAATGCATTCGGCCTCCAGCAGAGCTGCCAAAGCTGGCAAGAAAAGATAAGGAAAGGAGTAATTGGAGTTGGGATTGATACTGGCAAGGAACACTAAACGAAATAAACTTTCATTAGAAAGAGGTGGGGAGGAGCGAGAGCTGAGAGTGGGGGGGCTCTGCCTCATCCACAGTTTTGATTTTGGAGGCATCCTGCAAACTTTTACCTCCCAGCAGGAGCTGGCTGGTGTCCCCAGAGCAGTGGTGGCCAGCAGTGGCTCCCTGTGCAGCCCCCGGTGACGCTGCCAAGGCTGGCTGGGGTTCAGGGCGCCGCCAGCACCGCTGCCCGCAGGAGGGGAGCTCCTGCCCCAGCCCCAGGAGCCAACCTGCTGAGCAACCCAGCTCCCAGAAAAGGATTCTCCACTATGGGGAGCAGACAGGGGTTGATCACAAATAGCAATTATTTGTCCCAGCTCTCGGGCAAAGTAAATGATATTTATAAGCCACGGTGAGATGGCTCAGCTTTGCTCCACCAAAATCCCCAACTCTGGCAGAGAGAAAAATGTATCCCAGCCATGTATTACAAACAAACAGCACGACAAAGACTGTCTCTCCTGCCTGTGATAGGGAGATAGAAGTGGATTTAGGTGAAAAAAAAAAAAAAAGCAACCAAGACACACCATCTAGCACCATCCCTTAAAGACCCTTTTCCTCTTGCATACATTTGTCCTTGCTACTGGCATTGAGACAATCCCTGGCAACAAAGCACCTCGCTCTCATGAAGGAAAGCAATTCTTTCTCATTGTGCCACCAATAATCAGAAACCCACATCTTCAGCCTCACTGTCTGACTTGAAGAACAAAAGGCAGTTTTCAGTCTTAACCCCAAGATCTGATTTAAAAGGGGAAGGAAGGAGGGGGAAGACCTTGACCATTCATTAACAACAATCTTTTTTTTTTTAGCAGGGTGGGGGAAAAAATTCTTTGCACACAAAGTAGTACTCCAGATATGTATATGGAGCCTGAATTCGACATCTTTGAGCAGAGTAAACCTTTGTGGAGAAAAAAAAAATCATGAAAAGGCACTGGAGATTAACACTGTTCATTCAGGAAGGCTCCAACCCCCCAACAGCCTGTTTGAAACAAAGTATACCCCTGTCTAATTGGTGTACAATTGTGTCAGGAATAGAGGGAGAAATAATTTAGATAGTTAAAGGGGAGAAAAGAGTACAATTCGGTCATTATTTCATACTCCTCAGATTTAAATGGTACTTTGGAGAAATAAGGAATTACAAAGTCTTCTTGTCTCAAAAAACCTACAAACTTTACATCCCAGCTTTACATAATTGACTTACTTCTAGACCCACTTGCACACACAAATGAGCATTTCACATTCATATAGACTTGCAGCACTTGCTACAAGTTCTCTGATTTAACTATTTTTAAATTGATAGGTTCAAAATCTGCTTTTGACTCGTAATAAATCATTGCCATAACCTGACACTTAAACCCACAAGGCAAAATCTCATTGAGACCATGGAGATGGGATTTGGGGATTTTGTGAGGTGGTTTGGGGGAAATTTTTTTGGGTGTTATTTCTTTAATTATTTAAACCTTTAACCACACACACAAGATATCTGTGGCATATGCCCTGCCCTAAACATCAGACATATTTAATTTAATTTGTCTCAAGTGGCAAACTGAGAGAGAAACCAAAGTCTGGAACATAACCAACACCTGCTCATTTATTAACTTGTCTAAAGAAAGTACAACTTAAGTTTTCTGTATCTGTACTCCACTGCGACCATCAACGAAGAATGCAGGAACGAAGCAAATACTGCCAATAAATGTAACAAAGCTTAATACCACACTTAAGTAACGAGTGGGCAAGAAGCCCTTTGGGGAGGAAGCACTGCAAGAAGCAAGCTTTGCTTCCAACCTGGAATCACATGTATTTATTTTGTCTTGTTTAATAATCTTAATTATTGTATGCAGTCCCTGATCAGTCTCGTGTGACAGGGCTCGCCGGCTTCCCCCGAGGCTCGTTTTCAGCTGCATACCACCTACAGCAATTAGCTGCTTGTGCTTTTGTCTGTTTTCTGGCATTATGCCCTTCCCTTTCATGGGATTCTTCTTTTCTACTTGGACTAGATGTTTGCAAGTCTCCTGGCTTTGAGCTATTTCAGCAACAATTGTAGTTGAAATACTTAATATTCTCATGAGAAAGACGGCTCTGAGGACTGGGGGGCTGGGGTGTCAGCCTCCCAGAGAATGACTTGGAAACCCAACTTAGTGTCACATTTAGCTCCCTATATGGAATACACACACACAAAAATGCCCTCTGAAAATAACACCCTGCACACATTCTGTTGGCATGGTCAGCAAAGTGAAAATCCAGTGCACAAAACAGAGGAAAACAATTTCTGAGACATTAATGGAGCCTGGAATGTCAGCTAGCAGCAATTTCTTTTTTTTTAAATCTTGCAACTTAGTGAAATATTCTATTTCTTACAATCTTTTTTTTTTTCCATGAGTGGAATGGAAGAGCACCACAGCCCTTTCAGTAGCAGCAGATACTTTACATGTGCACTTCATCACACATTAACTAGAGGGAAGCGACTGCTCCCAAAGGATGCTCAATCACAGATAAATCAAACCTCCTAGAAAAGCAGCACAAATGAAAACATTTAACATTATCTATTGCCTGTGCCCCAAAATGTGATGCACCGCCAATTCTGACAAGCCTTGACCCAAGGTAGAATTTAACATTTCAGTCTAAATTTTATGTATTGAATGATAGATACTGTGTGTAAGCACAGAAGAGAAATAACAAACAGGATGAAGAGGATGGCAAAAGCACTAGCACAGTTTCATACAAGACCTGCTGACATTGCAAAAGGATGGTGGCCAAGCACCAAATGAGCTGTTTAAAAACAGATTCAGACATGTCCCATTCAATTTTTTAGCGTAAAATCCAGGCCTACAGCTTTTCCCAAAGCTCTTCATGGCTGGCAAGGAGACTCCTAGGCTGCTGAAGGAGAAACTGATTTCAGGAAGGACAGCTGTATGGTGACAACAAGGTGTAAGTAGCACAGAAAAACCAGCTGGCACACATGCTTGATCCAGCAAGAAGAAACATTCTGAGCCTACAAGCCCACGCCACTTCCATCCTCCTAAAGCTTGCTGCAACAAAAGTCACTGGCACAACATTCTCATTTATTTGGAGGTTAATGTGAATGGCAAAAGGTGTGCTGTGCTCAGAGGTGTGGAAGGAAAAGATACCCATCACAGATACCTGAAAAACCTGCTACAGCTCAGCACAGCCACTCACAATGCTATTCAGGTGAGAGACACACTACCAGTGCAGTTTTAACCCATATTGCCTTACCCATAAAGGTATTCCACTCGGCATCCAAGTCCCCTTGGTTGGCCAAGCAGCCTCTCATGACATTGAAGCAGTAGTTGTAGCAGGGCTTCACTGACACCAGGCCCCGGCAGTGTGGGCAGTACATCATTTTCAGCAGCGCCCGCGTTCCCTGCGGCGTGGGGTTCACCTTTACCAGAGAAAAAAGAAAAAAGAACAAGAAAATTAGGCCTCAGTCACTAAAGCAAAAACCCCACACATTTACCTCAAGGTGCATGGGACAGAGCTGTGCAGAAGAGATGCAGTGGGGTCAGGCATCATTGTCTGGTCCCTGCGTATGTGCTCCAGATGAAGGGGTCTGGGTCACCTCCTCGGGTGTATCTGCCACCCCAGGGGACACAGACAGCCCCCATCTCTGCAAAACATTATTTGCACCATGTAGGACACCCTGTATGATGTGGGACCCCTCCCAGGGCTGCACAGACAGGCACTCCAAGGGGACAGGCAGCACTCAAGCTCAGGGAAGGCAGCAAAATGCACCCAAATCAAAAGATGTCACACAAAGCTGCACTCTCTGAGCCCTGCTGCAAACACATGCTGAAGATGATGATGCTGGGATTTTTCAGGAAAAAGTGGGATGTCAAGATGGGATGTCTGACATGATCCCTGTACCAAACCCACCAGGAGCATGCCCTCCTCCTCAGCGGGGCTGTGGCTCTTCCTGGACAATCGCCCAGCAGGGCTCTCCAGCACAGAGACCAGCTCCTTTATATCACATTCAAGTCCCTCAACACAGCATTTACATGACAGATACCCGGGTTCATTTACACTCAGCACTCATCACGCTCACTAACACCATACCACACACCCCAAGGAGGTGGCAGCTACAACCCTGCAGCTGAGGACAAGCTGGAAGGACCCTTAAAGCCACGGTGCAGCCGCTGGGCATGCGAGTGGAGCTGTCTGCAGCAGGCATGTCACCCCGAGCCCTCAGCAGGGCTGTTTTCCAAAGTGACTCATGATCATTCATGTTTGATTCACCCTCTGGCCCAGCTTCAAAACATTCATTGAAACCATCTCCATCCAGCCAGTCCAAGGAGCATTAGCTCCATCCCGACCACATGGTGGGTCCATCTGAAGTGTTGAACAGAGAAGCTCCCTCAAGAGCAAGTTTAAGTGTTAATTAGCCACATATGAAAACAGAAAATTAAGATGCAATCAGAGATTCCCTGACAAAGCAGAAGTGGTGTCTGGTGTTTCAAACAATGCACCTGAGACTCCTTGTAAGGCATTTAGGGAAGTGCTCTAAAGAAGCTGTGATCCAAGACTGTGCTGGAGGAGACACACAACACCTCTGAGAAAGAGCAAAGTCCCGCAACACAAACAGCTGGAGATGTGGATGGCCTTCAGGTGCTGGAGGTCTGGGAACTAACTTCACAGCAGAGGACAACAGGACTAAGTGGAGATAAATGTACATGAGGAAGATCTGGTACCACACATATGCTGAGGACCTTACAATTGCCCACCTCAGTGCGAGGACTATGGAGAAACTAAGCCTAATCTTCTGGTGCAAAACCTTGTTGACAGCCCACAAAACTAGGAGGCAACAGATTTTAACAAAAACAAACCAGAAAAGAAAAAGCATTACATAATCAAGCTGGCTTTGTTAATAAGATCAGCAAAATTTTAAACCCTCTTTTCTTATGGAAAGAGATTACAGATAAAGATCTGCTGCGCTTCTGACAACTCAAACCCATGGTTTCTCTTCAGCAGGCAAGTGAACTGGTTAGAGACAGAAGGACAGTTTTCTGCAGTTGATGTAGCTCAGCACTGGATTTTGGCTGGCCAGCAATGTTCATCAGACAGCACTGCACCCTTCTTTTGTCCACAAAGAGCCTGTATGGCTGAGGAAAAGCAGAATCAATGTAGAAAGCTGTTTGTGGTGGCTGTGGAATCTGATTCAGATGCTCCAGAGCATATACACATTCTATATTTTATATATATATATATTTGGAAGGCACAGTGGGAGCAGGAGCCTCAGCAGAAGGCTCCCTATTGGGACAGCATGGCTTTAAAGGAGAGCTGGATCAAATACTAAGAGCTTAAGCAACAGAAACCAGCTAAATCAGATGATTTATAGTTGGAAAACTGGAAACAGACAAATGTAAAGGTATCATCTGCTATCCAGATGGTGCAGTCCTTGCACAACAAAAAAGTGGCAGGGGGAACTAAATAACATCTCACACCAAGAGACAAGAGCTCTGAAGGACGCTCAAGTTTAGCAGTTTAGTTGTTTCTCTGATAGAAATCCCTTCCTGGGTCACTTAGCAGGGAGTGACAGGACCTCCATGCTAAGTCCAGAGGCTTATCAGTTGATCCTGGCCATTCTAGCATTGCTATCCCTCAAAGGAGTGCTCTGCATCCTCCTCGGGAAGAAAAATTAGGAAAATGTTGACAGCATGAGCCAGGTGCTAGAGCAGTTTGAACTGGAATGAGGAGCAGGAGGATGCCCCAACCCTATTGTGGAAAGCTGCAGCTTTATGGAAGGGATTGCATGGCAGCATGCTGCACAAAGCCCCCCGCAGAGCCATGACCCAGGAGGCCCCTTCCCATCTTAGGTTCCCACCTCGTCCCACGAGCGCCGAGCGGCTGCAGCCCCGCAGCATCCCCCCCTTTGATATTCCATAGGGGTTGATCTTTATGAATCCCAGCAGATGCAGGGGAAACTGAAGCTGCTTTCCTGCATTCCACAGCAGGCAATATGCAATGGTCACTTGGATCAGGTCCTTTGAGCAAAGATACAGGAAGATTTTAAAGCAAGCGAGGTTTCGCTTCCTTCCCCGCATAGGTTTGAGTCCTGCACGGAGCTGAGCAGAGCGTGATCACAAAGGGCTGATGGAAAAGACAAACCCCAGCCTGCACAGACTGCCAAACTGAGCCCTGCTAGTGATGGAGGTAACCCACAGGGAAGCTGTTAGCATGCAATACAGCTGCAGGTAGAGGAAGACAATGGGCAAATTCATCAGTCTAGAATTGGCATTTCATCATGTCAAAAAGCAACAGGAAGGCACAATCAGAGATCACACTAAGACAGAGTTGTGGGGAAGGCTATGAGCAGTTGCACCTCGTTACAACAGTGATAAATGCTTAACTGCTTGAGTATCACTGCAAGAGAACCTTAACCCCTGGCACGGGGCCTGTACCCAGTGCAGACCAGCTCTGGCTCTGTCAGTGGGGTGTGCCATATGTTGCACTGGCAATTCTTCACAAGCTTTTAATGTTGGCCCTGCCACGCCAGGTGCAAGCTCTTAAAACGCCATTGTATGTAACAGTAAACCCAGATATGCTTTGTTCTGGGCTTGTGTTTATCTTGGAAAGCAACTCAAGTTCATTCAAACTGTACTCTAGAATGACCCTCAAAACCAAGTAATCTCCTTTCTAATAAAGTAGAGTACCAAAGAAAGCTTTATTTGCTGGAGGGGATTTACTCTGGTAGATTTGAGCCCAGGTAGTAGTAGCTGCAGTGCACATACCCTGTAAAAGCTTCTGATAGAAGTAAATGCACTCCAGTCCCTTCCCTTTTATCTTGTAAAATTTATTTCCTTTCCATGGCGTTGCACACCAGTGCAGCAATCCATCACCCTGCGGTTTCATCATGTAAATTACAATTTGTCCATATCTATATGCTTTGTCAAACGTGAAGATTAAAAGCTACTAACAGATGTGTTTTGGCACCAATCTTCCTATCAAACCTGCTCCTTAAAAATACAGATTTGCACACAATTCACAAAAATTAAGTGAAAAGCAAACAACTCAGGGCTTAATGTAAACATTTCATATCATATTTGTTGGGGTAACATCCCAACTTACACTGACTGGTAAAGGTAAAATCATGTTCATGTAAAAATGACATGCTCTTGGCATAATAAAATCTGTTTTTTCTTGGTACCTTATCATACCTGTCCCATTTCAGAGTTTCACATGAGGGAAACTGTTACACCCTTAGCCTTTTCCAACTTGCTGGCAATTGCAGCTGGATGCATTCCGCTGGTAGAAACATCACCACTAAAGTACACACCTAAGGAGTGCAATGCCTTATTCACAGGCTACCACAAAACCACCAAAACTCAAGATAAACTGATCTGTGCAAGCAGATAAAGTTCAGAGAAGCAACCAGATCCTTTTTCAACTCCTTCCCAAGGCAAAGAATAGCTGAAGAAGGATGACAGAGCTCCAACCATGGACAGTCCTGCAGGGAGCTCCCACAGCTGTCAGACAGCCAGGGCTACATTACATTCTCTCATTCTACCCTCAAGTTAACATTAAGAATGTTAATAATAACATTTAAAATCCTGTCAGCTTTAATAACTATTTATAATAACACTGATAACTCAGGCTTTCTTATTTTCCACGCTTACACAACAACAGTTGCCATGCCAGCAGCACAGCTGCCAGAAAACAAAAATCCAAAAATTTGAAAATAAATGTGATGAAATTACTTTTGTTTTATACTGTGTCTTATTTGCCAAAAGAAAAAAAAAATGAAGAATGACAGCAATACTGGCTAAAAGACTGAAAGAGTAACTTCCCAGTGACATGGAAAGATGATTTCAAAAACATACTCTGAAGCTGCCTGTGAGATGCTCTAGGTGAGCAGTCATCAAGTGAGTTGTCATCGATTTTGGGACCAACACAAGCCTACTTGCATCATTTTTTCCTTCTCTCAGTGTTGTGCAAGAACCCACAAGAACATCATCTTGGCACACGCTGGTCCTGACGTTCAGCTCACTGTGAAGCAGAACATCACTTGGGAGGCTCCTGCTTTGCTTCCCCACCCCAAATATTCCAATGAAAGTGTTTTGGAATAAACTACACATTTAACCAATTTTGCTGGCCTGGTGCTAGAACATTAATAATTTAGATAGCATCTGGTTCAACCACAGATTAAGGCCCCTGAGGTCTTGCATAAGGGAATACATTTAGGAGTGATCTTGGGAACTGCATGACTCTGTGTCTCAACACTTGCTACCCATGGCAGCGTCTGCTGCGGCGTTATCTCGTGTGAGGAGAAGTTCAAGAGCACATTTCTGCTCAGTTCCCTGCTCACAGTGTGCTCCCCCTACTCCACAAGTGACAGTGCCAAGAGGAAAAGCAGAGCTCCTGAGAGCCACAGCACCAGGCACTCGAGCTGCTGTTTAACATTCACATGCTTGTCTTCCCCAGCAGCAGCCCCAGCCCATGAGGGGCATGGGGGACCTCAGGGTGCCAGCCAGGGGGATGCCTCTCCCTCTGAACACTTACACAGTGATACCAGGCTCTGCATCTCCTGTTAATGGTGCCCTTGGGACCAAAGGGCCTTTACATCAAGCTTGATCTCTGCAGGAACAAGCCTCTCCCTGCCTGGATCATGAGGAGTGTTCAGCTTGCTTTAATAACTACAGCAGCAGGGATATTTATCCCAGCATCTACAACCAAAACCATCGTTAATTATCCTTCACATTGTTTTCAAAAATAGCAGCAGAACCACAGTGCAGGGTAGAGAAAGAAAAAGCCAAAACCATGCCAGTGGACTGGAGTACTCCTGCATGACACCATCCACTCCAAATCCAGAGTCCTACCCAGGCACCCCCAGCCCTAAATCTGAGCTGACTGCTGCTCCAGCGTGCTTTGAAGGCCTAGCACAGGCCCTCAGATGGCTGGAACTGAGGCAGATGCAGTCACATTCTTGGCAGGTCTTCTCAGGGTCATCTTTGATGTGGAGAAGTGCTTGGTATTGTTTTCTGCATTGATGTTTGCCCCTGGTATGTGGAAGGAAATGTCCTTGTGCAGGGCAGCCCCTTGGTGTGGCCTCAGAGCTTGCAACCTGCTGCCTGGAGAGCACTGCCCCTCTGGAGGTCCCTCTGCTACACACTAAAGGGCTCCTTAGCTCCTCTGGCTGTTTCTTAGTTACCCACATAGCAGAAGTGCTGCCCTCCTGTCCCCAGTGCAGGCAAGCAGCATATTCCATTTCTGTCACTTCCCTGGCAAGGTTGGCTCTTGCCTGAGCAAGATATTGCAGCCCTTGGATATAGGAACATGAAATTCCTTCTGAAAGAGGATTACAGCCACATTCCCCTAAAGTCAAACCAAGGGCAAAAGCTGCACAGAGGGAGGTCGGATCTCTGACTAAACTTTTAGATCCTCAAATGGTAATTACTAGGGGTACAACTTTTACCAAAACCAGATCTCAGTGCCCTACTATTTGTGATGACACAGGCCTTAATTCTTATCCATTCATTGTTTGATTATTTTCATCACTGCTTCTCCTAAGCCAATGGCTGGTCCATATTCAGCACCTATGCCAAAAATGACACAAGCCACAGCTGAGTTTGCCCATGCAGACCAGCAGGTCAACCAACAGCTCAACTTGTGTTCCACAGGTACTTCATTCAAGATAAGGGTAAAAAACCACTGGGCACCCACTCCAGCTTTGGAGCACCTGTGGGAAGGCAATCATCTGTCCCCCTCTGCAATTCTCTTCATTATCAGTTTGAAGAAAATTCTCTCCTTGGCTGCTACCATTACCCTTCATTGGGGCAGAAATGCCAATACAAAGAAAGCTGACCTCCTCCACCCACTGGGACATCTCCAGCAGCCTCCTCCTGGTTGCTAATGTCACCAGAGGAGGAAGCAAGTGTAACCCTCATATGAAACTGCATTATTTCATATGGCTCACAACTCTGCTTCTAAACTAAACACCATTTCTTGCATACAACTTTCAAGCTGCTGCCTTTCCCAGGGCTCCCAAGGATAGGCTGGAATACCCTTTCCAGCAGCCCAGATGCTTTGGTGGCAGTTTTATCTCATGTGGCTTTCAGCACACAAATGCTTGTTGAGGAGGTGATTTGAGAGCCTCCTGAGCTCCCAGAAGTTCTGCCTCAAATTACAGGACACAGGAGGGAAAAGTAGTAAAAGAATCCCAAAACAACAGTTTATCAGGATAAATTTCCTGGGGGGGCTCCAGAAAACTCTCACCACCACTGGCAAGTGCAGAATGTCACATGCACACATTCTGGTCTGCAGAGAAATGGTGACACAGACACAGGGGTTCAGTGCTGGGTGTCTGCATGCTTCAGCCTTCGTGTGCCTCTGCTGCTGACCTCCAGCCAGACCTGCCCTCCCAGCTCCTCCTGACCCTACAAAATGCTGTCAGGGAGCCTAGCCCTTGATTCCACATCTCCCCTCACAAACAAGGACCCTCACCCCACACCTGTAGCTGACCTGTACCCTACAAGCCCCAGTGCACTTTGCCCTCAAAGGTGTCATGACCCTCGACCAGGCTGTGGGTTTAATGGCATGCAATTACGGGAGCATCTCAGCAGCCTGAGAAGTGCCCAGTTGCAGGTTCTCATCCTTTTTCAGTCACTCATGGCTCTGCCTTGCATTTGCTCCTTTTCTCCAGCCCTGGCCAGGGCAGGAAACGGCACTGCTGGCAGCAATTTAACCTGGCTGACTTCAGTGCTTGCCCAGGGTGAGCAGCAGGAGGGTGATCAGGGACAGGCAGAGTTCCATCTCCCAAAGGCAGGGGCAGGGAGGTCAGGGAGAAAGCACCCAGCACCAGCACAGGACAGAGGGAAGCACTGGAGGCCCTCAGCCCTTGCAGGCAGCCTCAGAGGCAGGGCACATCTCTAAGGGGCAGAAACAGCACCCTGTACAGATCTGCTGTTCACAACAGATCTAGAATATATTGTACTTTTTGGGTCCAAAGAAGGGAATTTGAGGGGTGAGCAGCAAAACTGTGGGGTTTAGACAATTTGAAAAAAGTCTGTGCTTTCTCTCAAAACCGTACAGCTTTCTCTCTCTTGTGTATTTCAGTACAGTGGTACAGGTTTTGATCCATTCAAGGCTGAATTTAAAGTTCTTTTCTAGCATTCTGGCTCAGAAATCAAGCATACTTGCAGCTTTTCAATATTCTCTCTTCTTTTACTCCTTTATTCCCAAACTCACACAAGAACAATATCCTTCTAAATGCAACTCCCTAGTGAATGTGTAAAAATATCTGGGATCATTAAAAAGCCATCAAGTCCAATGCACTGCAGAGTGCTCTTTGCTGTCCTGATAGAATCCCAGGGAAGTACACAGCTGGGCCTTGCAGAAGTTTGTATTTCTCCTCCTGAAGATTTTCAATTAAACATTTTTAACCTACTTGTCACAAAGCACATTAGAAGTAAAAGTAATTTGCATTCCTTCGGACATTTTTTCATAAAGAAGAATGAAGATTTATCCCCCAAGTTAATCCCTGGTATAAGCAGTCATTCCACTACAACTCCTGAGTAAAAGTAATAAGGAAGAAAAGTCAATGGAGTCATTACATAGAGCTCAGCAAAGCCAGGCTAATCTATATGTAATGTGGGAAGCCCCAAAACACAACCACAGAGCAGCAGGCATAAAAACATCCGCTTTTAAACTCACATCTAGGATTTCCCATTGTGTGCTGCAGAAACACCATGTTAGATTCCCACTGAACGAGATTAAAACACTACAGGAAAGATTATTATTCCTTCTACTGCTAAAGATAGGTATTCAGCAGCAGGGACTTTTGTTACTGCTTGGAAAAGTCAATCTGTGGCAGGATTTCCAGCGCAACTTGTGAAACTGAAGTGGAAAGTGGAGCAACTGTGATTGTCCACGGCACGTGAGCTATGCTTGCAGCTGCGTGGGACTCTGGGTAGCTTTGCACACTCAAGCAATTAATTCTAGGGTTGAAGGCAACTCTACACTCAAGGATCTTCAAAAGGGAAAGAGAAATCACAATGCCACCTCGGGTTCACGACTGATTCGTAACAGATGCAGGGAGCGCAGCCCTTGTGGTTCTGTGTCAAGTCTGGAGACGTTTTGATGAATTCTGAGCAGATGGAGCATAAACACAATCCCTCACCCATGCACGTTTACTGCCCATCAGTAATTGCACTGTACAGGGGCTTAATGGCCAGACCTCCCACCCAAATATTTCATCCGCACTCTAGAGCGGTGAAAACCCCATGCCCCGACCACAAGAGCTGCCACACAGCCACAAAACAAGGGCCACCAAACCTGAAACCTCAACCAAGAGTCAGCAGCCTTGGCCAGTGGCCTGGCACAGAGACATCACATTTCAAGGCTATCAAGGTGTCCAAGGACCTATACCAGTCACTGCTAACTTGCAACTCACTCCTGGAGTCTGGGTATTTTATTTTAGTTAAGCAATTTCTTCCTTGCTAATATTCTCTGCCCTTCCATACATGTTCTGGCCTATTGCCAGCTGTTTGCCTCATTTCTCTTCAAGAAAAATTAACATGGAAGCCAACTTCTTTTTTCCCCTATCCTCACAGACAGTATTTTAATATTATCCCCATAAGTCAAAGAAATTTGAATGATTATCTCATTTAAGGATGCTGTTTGTGCTGCCTAGAGAACTGCATTCTGCTTCTAATAGTATCTGAACAGCTATTCTTTTTTGTTTTTCCTGGCACTTGGGGTGATTCAAACTTATGCCTGCTCTTTCAGCCTCACATTTTATTACTCCATAACCAGGTAGAGAGAAAGTAAACGTCTCTCTGCCCAATTAAATGATTACAATAAATCTTCCACAGCCCACAGGAAATGAGCTGAGTTTGTTAAAAGGAAATCACTAATATTTGTTATCTTACATAATCACTTCAAGGGGATTATTGACTGTTCCCTATACGACACAATCCAGACTAAAATTAAAGACAAATCTCATGTCAAAAAAGCAGTCACCCCACTTAAACAACTCCAAAGTGATTTATATGAAGAGGGAGGTAAACATTTAAGTAACCAATACATCACAGCTCTTTTATTCCCCCCAAAAAGTGACTTTACAGAAAAAGTCTGAAGTCTAACTTGTGCTGCATGTGTGGCACCAAGTACAAGTGGCTTCTGCCCTGTGCAGATGGCTCAAGCTTACTGTTGTCACAAAAGTGCTGTTTGCTCATGTGAACTGCCTCTCCCCATGCCCTGGAGCGAGGAGAAAATCATCAGCTGCTCCATAATAGATGCCTGTAGCATCTCTGACTCACTGTAATTTAAAGGCAGTATTAAGAACAACATATGACCAATTACACAAGCAAACATGGTTATTTCCACTGCAGAAGGCATCTAATTTCCTGCTGTTGTTCCCTAGACAGGAGGAAAGCATCCACCTGGGGAACTGGGCTGTGGTGGCCTCAGAACGTGACTCTACCACTCAACAGAGATGGAGCTGGGTCCCACCCATGCTCAGCTACCACTGCCTTTAGGTACAGGACAACACGGAGAGATGCTGCCCATCATGCTCCAAGGGACACGGGTGTAGCAGCTCGTTTGGGGGGGTCCCTGGGGGGCCTCCTAAGCTGTATGTTCCCTGGTAGCAGCAGGCAGGCAAGGAGACTCCACATGGCTTCTGAGGGTGCTGATAAGATGAGGGTTTATTGGGGGTCCCACCCCTGGGAGCAGCATGGTTTCTGAGGGAGAAGGGGAAAGGGGGAGGGAGGGGGAAAGAGGGAGGGCCTAGGGAGAAAAAGGGCCAAGAGAAAACTCTGTGTTCTCCCCCCACAGCTTAACAGGGAGATTCAAAGTGGACATGGAATAAGACTTGGGCCAATGGGACTACAGACCCATGATACTTCAGGGGAGGATCACAGGCTTGGAATAAACTCAAGGAGAGAGACAGAGCACACCATTCAACTAAAATGCAACACCACACATGGGGACAAACACTCAGGGCACAGCGCTCACCACGGACACTTTGCTGATGACGTCCCTGGCGACGGCCAGGCCCTGGGCGAAGGTGCGGGCGGCCACGAAGGCGCGCGTCACCTGCAGCTTCAGCTTCCTGGGCACGTCCCCGAAGGGCTTCAGCTGCTCCGTGTACTTGCTGACGCACTCCAGGTACTCGTCCGTGAAGTGGTACTGGGGGTTCACCAGGCGGAACATGCGCTCCAGCAGGCGCGCCCAGAACTCGTTGAGCATCTCCTCCAGGTTGACGTTGCCGCCCACGTAGTAGCGCTTGAGCTCCACGAAGAGGTCCTTGAAGAGCTCTGAGTTCTGCATGTACAGCCGGCCGTACGTCCGCACAAACATGTCGTTCAGGGACTTCTCTGCGTTCTCCAGCAGCTCTTTGAAGAACTCTAGGAAAGAGGGAGAGGGAATATGGTAAACATGGGCAGAGAAAACCCCACGCCCCAACCACAAGAGCTGCCACACAGCCGCAAAACAAGGGCCAACAAATCTGAAACCTCAACCAAGAGTCAGCAGGCTTGGCCAGTGGCCTGGCACAGAGACATCCACTTCATCTGCCACCACCCCTCCCTCCCATCAGCATCCCTGAGGCTGAAAGGTTTTGTGATCTCCTAAGAGTGACCCCACGTGTCACACACAGAGCTCCACACACCCAGCCTCAACCAGCAGCACATTCATGTACCTTAAGAGTCATCTCTGTTATCTCTATCATCAAGGTGTCCCAGGACCTACACCTGTTGTGTGTTCACACACTCCTACAACCGCTGCTTACCTGGAGGATTAGCACACTGAGACCATCATCAAACTGAAATGGAAAATTAAAGGACTCCCCCAGAAATTTGCCATGTCTACACCTCAAAATCATGTCTATATCACAAAATTTTTGATTACTCTTCATAAGCCAATCCCCAAAAGTCTCAATAGACTGAAAGGTTTTTATGAGTGAAATATCTCCTACGAATATCTCCTACAAGAAGTGAAATATCTCCTGATACAGATATGAATATCATGATTAAGAGTCAGCAAAAAAGACAAAAAAATTGCAAAAGTTTCTGATGTTTCCATTTAGGCATTTTAAAACATGTAATTTCAAAAAACAACATATTGGAAAGAATAAAGGTGGTTTTGTGAAACAGATGTTTTGCACAAATGAGTCCTTCTTCCTAGTTCTTGACAATTCATTTTCCAAGATAATCATAAACCAGATTAAAAAAATTTTTAAAAAATTTAAAAACAAATTTTAAAAATCTACATGCAGGTTCTTTCTTCCATCCTGCAAGTTCATCATCTCTCAGGGCAAGGCCTGACCACGTACCCAGTTGGCCCTGATCACAGAAGGGGCTTCAGATATTTGTGGCAGTGAGAAAACCCCCACAAATATACCAGAATTTGCTTAAAATTTGAGGGCTAAACACTTGGCACAATACCAAGAGATTTTTCCAATGATGAAGGACAGATAGGGTCTGTGATCTTTATCATTTTCTAAAAGTAAATCCCCCCTTTGGTTCACTCTCTGGGAGCCCTGGACAGCCCAGAGTGGCTGCTGCCATGTCCTGGCAGTGCCACATGTGTCCCCAACACTGATAACAGGTTGACCCGATGCTGACACCACTGCAGAAGCAGTTTAAAGAACACATCCTCCAAGAATTCATCACCACAACCTTGACACGTGGGCCTAAGCACAAACTACCCTGCCTCAAAGCCTTTGCCTTGGAGATTTGGCATAGATGAGATAATAAAATACAATACAATAAAAAATACAATTAAAAAAAAATATAGGGGAGAGGTCCAGCAGGCCAAAGCATTTGGGCCATTTTGGAAGAAAACTCCCTGCTCTATGGCTTTGGGGCAGCTAAGGAGAGCAAGGCAGGTGTCACAGGACCAAGCCTCCCATGCCTGTTTGCTCCAGCCCCACAGGGAGCACCAGCACCCCGGGGAGCAGGAGCAGCAGGGTGAGGAAGCAGATTATTTTATGCATGCCACCAGCAATTGAGGATTCTGACCTCTGCTTTTCTGTGACTCATGTTCAATAAATATTTTTTAATAAAACATGCCTCTGTGGTTTTCTAAATCCTCAAAGGAGTAATGCTTAGAGCTAGAAGTTGTTATAAGGGGGAGGGGGGGAATATTTTGGCCCAGTGTGAATTTAAACCTTGTTAAAAGACATTATAAGTATGCTGAAGTTCAGATTTTCGTCTTCAAAGTGCTCCAGTACAAACAAAGCCTAACACAGAAAACATTTTCTGGAAAAACTGAAACATTCCATGAGTTCCTGATGAACAAAGTCATGGGGTTCAATGCCTGACAGGGCTGTATATAATGCAGCCTCTTAGGAGCACAAGAGAAATGATCCAGGGAAGAGGAGATTGATTTCAAACACCCAACACGTCCTCTGTCCAATATCAGCAGGAACCTCCACTTTCGTTCCCATGACTGGCATTTCCTCTCCAGGAAGATTTTTTTCTGTTGAGTTTATACTATAGAGATTAGCTTGGTGTATATTAATTTCTAATTCACTTAATCATTTTGAAGGCTCACTTCCTTCCTTGGCTCAGACCTTTTAGTAATACCAAATAAGTTGTTTATTTCAATACTTCTGTACCAGGCACAAAACCTGATAGATGCATCAGCAAACTCTTCAAAAATAATTAGATTTTTAAAATTATATTGATGGCAAATCTACCAGATAGCTCCAATCATCAGTCTAAAGAACCCAAAGCAATGTTTTAAGCCAAGAAAGTTATCTTAAGTAATACATCCATATTACCATAACCAATTTATTCTCCTGACCAAACTAATTTTATTGGTTACACTCCAAAGTGGAAGTTTAATAAACTGTATCCAGGCTTTAGAGCTCTTCATCTCTTAGCAATTTTTCATGTGGGCTAGAACCAGGTATGTTCATTAATTATCACAAAGAAAATCCTGCAATCTAATTAGCAGCAAATACCTGCACACCTGCAGCCTTCCAGCCAGCAGCTTTTCCCCGCCCAAAAGGAAGGTAAATAAAGGAAACAAAAACTTCCCACCACAACCAGGCACTTCCAAAATCCCAACACAGCACTGCTGAAGGAGGCAGCATGCATGCACAGCGCTGCTGTCTCTGGCTCAAGCTTCAACCACCATTTTCATGGACAGAAAACTCCCCATCTCAAGTGCCACTTCCCAGAGAAGAAGGGAAGGAGGACAGAGGAATTGTGTCTGCAGCCTGGAGTCAGCACGTGCCTGTACCCCTGAACGTGCCAGACAGGATGCCCTGGTGACCAGTGCCTGCGGCTTGGCCACTGGGTGCCACTGCTGGCACCTCCAGGCTCCTGGGGTGGAGGTGGCGTTGGATGGACGGCAGGGTGATGTCAAGCATGGCACTGGGGATGAAGGGACACTCAATACAGCAAGCAGGGATGTGCATGGCATCTTCCTCCATACAATGCACAGCTCTCGTAACCTGGTCAGCAGGTTATGAGTTTTATTATTATTATTAATATATATATCTATATATATATATAACATTATATCTATAGATATGGCTAAATTATATCTATAGATGTATTTTAGTGTAGCTATTGGCACACTGTAAGTCTGCATCCCCAGTTTCTATCTCCACATCAAGAAATCAACTCGGGCGCCACAACGAACATTACTCTTTTCTCTGTGCAAACTATGGGCATAGATGCCTGCAAGGAAAAGAAAAAAGGCTGAAAGTCCTTTTTATTAGTTAAATGCTAATCTGACTAGTAACTTGCTATATCTAATTAGATACTAATTCTCCCCTTCACAGAAATGAGCTGATTAGCAAACACCAACATAACCCAGCATTAACCTTGCCAGCACAAGAAGAAAAATGGCAGGTTCCTCTCTTACGTCTCGACTGTTTGCTGGGTAAAATAAATGACCACCTTTCATTTGTATTAGAAGTTGACTTGTTCTCAAACAAAGCAAACACACAAAGGCCTCAGTTGCTTATTTTACAGCACTGTAAAAGCACGTTTTACAGCTGTGTTGCAAGCAATCTGTACTCATTAAATTATCACTCTGACAGGCTTCCTGTGAAAAGCTGTCAAATGCAAACATTTTTCACAGACGACAAATCATACTTTGCCAGTGCTCCCTCAGCCCCTGCTATCTGGAGGGATGGCAGGCTCTCTCTTCCCTCCAGTTATCTTGTTTAAACTCCCTGGACAAAGGCTGGCCCCTCTCGTCGACAAACAGGCACACAGAGTTGGGAAGGGTTTCACAAACTGACCTGCCAGAGCAGCACGTGGCTGCAAGGTCCCCTGGCTCTCCTGACTGAGAGCAGAGCCTGCAGAGAGGGCTGGCTAGCACAGAGGGGATGAACAAAGGCAAGGCTTTGGGATAACATGGCACAGCCAGCTCTGGTCCATCCTGACCAGGGAGCAAGGCCATGCTTCAGCACACCTCAGCCAAGTCCTGCTGATGCAAAGTCATCTTCTCACTCAAGGGGATGCTCGGGAGGACGAGGCTGAGGGAACCAGCACTGTGGGACCAGAGCCACAAAACCTTTCTTAATGTCAAGAAACAATTTTAAAATTTGTCTGTATTGCAGAATGAATCCTGTGCATGCTACAGGCTTTGATGCTCAAAGGAAAATCACATTTCCAATGCAATTAACTTTAAGAGGCAGAAGAGGCAGTAATCTGCACTCAGGCAACCTACAAGTCTGGGTTTTGTTTATTCTTTTAACATTTTTTTAATTTCAGAGTAGAATTTCAATGCCCACTACTTGGGGAAAGCCTAAAGATGTCAGGAAATTGTAAGAAAGTCAGGATGTGACATATGTGCCATCTCTCCAATAAAAATCCTGGGGGGAAAAGTGTCTGCTTTGGAACAAATCCTTCTTTAAAAGAGCACATTGAGAAACATAACCATAGTTACTTGGGAATTTCCTTTTTTTCAAATAATAAGATGTATTACCTCTTTGCAGCTTGAGGGCAGACCAGCCCTGCCAGTAACCCAGTGCAGGAGAACACTGCATCTCCCCAAGGTGCTTCCACATGACATCAGATTCCACTGCCAGAGTAATTCAAAACAATCTTTCTTCCAAATTGCAGATACATGAGCTAATTGAAGAAACACACTCCACCCACTGTGAGACAGAATAAATCCCACCTCCAGACAACACATCTACTTCTTTTGACTTTCAGACCCAATATATTTTTGATCTTGGATTCATAGGTGTCACCTGAAAATATTTCTTGTTTGTTTTGGTTTTTTTTAAAGTAAGAAGGGATGCAGTGTTTTCCTATTCCTTGTGCTAACATTTTCAGATATTTCAAGAGTGGGATTTTCATACAAGAGGGCTTTTGCTGAGGAGAGTCCAGTGCTGCAGGGCACAGTCCTACCTAAATCAAAGGCAGCTCCTGGAAATGAGATGAACACATCAAAGGGGCACATTCCCCTTCACCCACAGACAGGTTTGGCACTTCCATGAGCTGGCAACAAAGGAAACAGCAGAAAAAACTGCCTGGTCTGAGCTGCCCCCTGCCACCACCTGCCCTGTGTCAGGACCCCAGCCCTGGTGTCCCCAGGGCTGAATCCAGAGCTGACCACAGCCAGAGTGCAAGGCTGTGCTTCCAATTTCTTTATCTTCAGGAGCAAAACACATTTATTTCAGGGAATTCTTTCACTCAGAGAGGCACAATGCTCCTCAGCACCACACTTACTGCTCTTGCAGCCACTGCAAAGAGTGAAATCACCAGTGACCCAGGGCTCAGCACCTAAAACCCCCACGTTTTACAGAACAAAGGAAACCTTAACTGCAGTGCAAAAAAAGGTCAAGTCTTATCCAAGAGTTCAGCAAGGCTGCTGAGCACATGTGCTTGCTACATACATCCTTCTGTTGGCCATATTCAGGTGTGCTGGGGCCCTTCCAAAGGACACCAGGGCCGCCTTTCTGCTCCCAAAAGCCACCAGACCATTTCCCAAGCACCAGTTTCCCTTAGTTAAGAGCTGAGTTTTCAATTGGCTTTGTTCTGTTTGAGGTTTGCAAATCAACTACACAAACAGATCCCAGGTAGACGTGCAATTACTCAACCACCTTAAAAAACAAATAAAACCAGGTTCAAGCACGCATGTGGAACATGCTGAATTTTTATGGGCACAATTAATTAGTTTCAGATAATTTGCCACCCAGCATTTTGAGCATACTCTTAATATATTGTCCAGATTATGATTAATTAAGGACCGTCTGTCTTAGCAAAACCTTTAATTTGCTTGTCTGTATAGACAATTATGCTTTCTAGTGTGTACAAGAGAACACTGCTACAAAGAGATTAATTATATTTTCTCCTTAAAAGGTTTACTCATAAAATGTCCACAACAGCAAGATGGATTCCCAGACAAATGCTCCTGCCCAAGCCACAGCCCCACGGGCTATGCTGTGAACAGGCTGGCTCTGTCCCTGGGTTTTCCAGAGGTGCAGATGCAAACTCCACCCTGCAGCTGCTCCTACTGTCTAAAGCAAAAGTCAATCCAGACAGATAAATGGAATTTGGGAGAAAAGAGACAAATGTTTCTCAGCTCTCTTCACCTGGAGGCTGAAGCCGTCCACAGCCATGCCACCTAGTCCAAAGGGAGAAAAGCAATTAATTTTTTTCGGAATGTGCTTCATTATTTTTAATATGCCTTCACTTCCTTTATTGCATATACAGCATTTGTAATTTCCACCAGGGAAAAACAAATCCTGGCTTAACAACCTTTTTCCGGAAGTGTTGAGAGAAACTGATGAACACATAGTGTTAACACATTTATTGAATATGAACTCAGAAGGGCAGGGCAGATCCACAAGCTGTTTATCTGTCCTGTTTTCAAACATGTGTTAGCACTTATTGACATGGGAAGAACTCTTTCACAGGGCTTGAAGAAGTACAGGCTTAAATCTTGCCAGTGTCACAGCAACAGCCACAATATGTGAATGCTGCAGAGCTGGGAGGAACAACATCTCTTTGCTTGGTTAGTGAAAGTCAAGACAACATAAACAACTAGGTCACAGTCTCAGAGGTTAAAAAAAAACCAAAACCACCAAAAAACAAGGTATCTAGAAGTTCTGGTTTCTGGAGCACTGTGGGGCTAGTGTAGCCCAGAAGAGCAGAGCAGAAGACAACACAGAGCACTGGGTAGCACCATCACACTGACACTGAGCTTACTGGAGATTAAGGAGCAATGAAGGAGAAGGACAGTGTGGAGATGGCTGTTGGTGATCCAAGTAACAAACAGCAGCACATTGCATCCTGCTGTACGTACCTGACATCCCCTAAACTAGGCAAACAGAGACATGCCCTTGGGTCCCTTCTTAGCCCATCCTGCTCTGCCACATCCATGAAGGATGAGCCCAGACTTCATAGCCTCCTCATTCCTGGCTTCAGGGACTGTCACTGCTCACACATCCCATTTTTGGTCAGCTATGCTGAGTTTTCTCCCCCTGCTTCCATGCTGCCTGCTCCCCAGGCAGCAGGTCCGTCATCCCCAGCACTTCCATTCCCCTCCTTTCAACAACTCTTCCTCAATGCACCTCCCTGCAGCTGTTTTTTCTTTCTCCATTATTTACTCTTCCCTCTACTCCCCCCACACCTAATTTTCACTGCACCCATTCCACAATCTCTTCAGCCACACCTGTGGAGTCTCAGGTGCTTCAGCCTTTGCCCCACATCCATTCGGTACCAATACACCAAGTTCCCAGCCCAAACTCCACTTGAGCAGGTGAGCTCCTTCAGGCTGCCTCCCACACCCTCCCAACGCAAAGGAACTTTCTGGGACACTCACTAAGGTATTTCACAGGTTCAGGCTTTCCCAAGCCTCCCTTCCTACTGCTGTCAGAGTGTGAGGAGGGCCTGCACTACTGAACACTGGGGATGTCTTTCTTCTTCCCATTACCTCAGTTACCCTCATCTCATTACACTTGCACAGAGAGCTCTTCCAGCTGGGGCTGCCTCTTATTTGTTCAGCCAGCATCTGAGTGGCTGGACACTAAGACATTACAGTACATTAAACACTAATAAAACAGCTCCAGCCCTGCACCAGTGGGTTATCACATCCCCAAGCCAAACCACCACCACCAAAATGGGCATCCAGGGCAGCAGCTACCAGGGCTATGTACATAGGCTTGGTGGCTCCTTTGTGCAGGAAGGAGGAAGAGAGAGTTAATTTTAAACAGACAAACAATAGCTCATTGACTGGTTGACAGCAATTAGTAACCAGAGAGCACCAGGCACGTTTCCTGTAGCCATGCACAAAGCCTGCTGCCTGCATCTTTGCTTTTGGGAAAAAAAGCCAAAAGGATAAGAGCAGTTTACTTGTGACCTCAAGATCAGAACTGATTTGACTTGAGATCATATAAGAGTGTTTCATTCCCCCCAACCTCGTATACTATATCCTTTTGCCTCTTGCTGAAATTTTTGCTTAGTTGCAAGATCTAGGATATTTTTTTTCCTCTCCTAACCAACAGGGCAGGAACCCCCTTCACTTCACCCCATGAGATCTCCTACTTCTGTGGCAACTTGAACTTGACCTTAAGATCTCTCCAATCCTCCCAAAAGAGAGATCTGGTTCTCAGCACTGTCAGACAAATACCACCCTTCTCAATGAACAAGACTAAAAATCATAGTGGTGTATGTACCTCCTTAAAAACCTCCAGATGGAGAGGAGCCAGTTGAATAAAAACAAAGAATAAACAAACTTCCATCCAAGGCACAGACTGCAGACAATTTGTTTCATTGCTGTTGCACTGAGTGGGAAAGCACAAACAAAAAGCCCACAAGTGGGATTTTCTAAAGGAAGTGTGTTGGTGGTTGCTCCCTCCAGCTTCTCCTCAGTGACTCCCTCTCTATCCTTGGGAAGCAGCAATCTGAAACCAAGTCCAATGGATTGCCTCTCCACAACAGCTTCTTTGAGTTAAGTCTTCCCAGCATTTTCTGCCCTGGTTGGTGTGAGGTTTGGTGGCAAGGGCAGAACAAGGCTGCACCTTCACTGTGAATGAGTGCAAAAACCAAACCACCCTATTATCTGTGCCTTAATGATGCCATGGCCATCAGTGCACTCACCTGAAGGTAGGCAGCATTGGGAGAGCTCTCCCACCACACAGGTTTGTTCAGAAGCTTAAACTCCATACGGCTGTGGCACAGCAGAGGTCCAGCACCCAGTGCTCCAGCTGTGCCAACACACCTGGAGCTGCCTCCTGCAGATATGAACGTGCTGCAGCCAGCAGTGACCCCATGGTCCTGGCAGCCACAGACATGGGGGGACCCTGCCAAAAGAGCAGGACAAAGGCCCAGGTCTCTGCTCTCACAGGCAGTTTCCAGTAAAAGAGTTAATGAGAGATGAAGGTCCCCAAAGGGCAGTTATTTTGGTAAGGCAGAGCACCCCGATGGGCTGCCAAATTCTAACTATAGGAGCAGCAGGCTGGGCACCTGTGGGGCTCATCTTTCACTGTTTGCCTCCACACTGCCTGAAGCAGCAGAAAGGAGACCACCAAAAGCTTTCTCTTGTCCCCTCTGTGTCCTTCCCAGTTATTAATACATCCCAGCTATGCATCCCACTGCACCAGCACACCTCCCTGATAACTCCTGGAGATAGCAGCTGGAAGCAAAGGGTTATCTGAACAACAAAAACTAAATTCTGAAATTAATTACAGGCTTTTTCCTCCAGTTTCAGCAGAGCTTGGAAGCTATTTGGCCAATGTTCTTCTGATCAATCTCTTGGATTCAGCCACATGCCAGTTATCGGAGGAAATTCATGTACCCAGGAGTAACACAGGGCTCACACTTTGGTCAGGGGCACTCTGGAATGTTTCAAAGATACTCATCATGATCACACTTTGTACCTGTAGCTACCTTGCCCAATACAAACAGGAATCCCTCTCCAGCCCCTGTACAGCAGAGGGGTTGTGTGCACCATGGACATGGGGACCCCTGGCCAGCTCTTCCTTCTTGGATTTGGTTTCTTTCCACTTATTGTCCCCAAAGGGTTTCTTTTTACACTTCTGGATTTGTTTTATCTTAAATACTAATGGAATACCCAGAGAGATTGGATCAGAAATTGAACTCTTGGCATTTAATCACTTCCCAGATGCTGCCGTGGGCTGTACCATTTGATACAACTCCTTCTGTCATCTGGGCATTGGGAACTCCAAACCTACAGCCCAGAGACAGACCCCTCACACACCTCCCTCCTGTACAATGAGGGCTGCAGAAATTTGCTGCCTTGCCTAAGTCTGGAGTGCACAAAATAAAGGGACACAACTTGGTTTAAGTTCAACACCAAAAGTGCTTGTGAAATACAGGGGCAGGAGAAACAAGGAGCTTGTGGGACTCAGCAGCCCCTCTATTTTTTGCCCCCAGAAAAGGGCTTAGCACAACAGTTATATCTTCCAAGAGATTCAGGATGTGTCTTTAAAAAGTGAAAAGTAAGGACATCTTATCTAGGAAGCAACGGAACAGCGGAAACACTGCAGAAGAGTTATGGGCTATGTCCTGTCCTGGCTCCAATTCCTCAAAACAGCTGAGCAGCTTCCCCAAAGCAATGTTGGCTAGCACAGACCCTGGCGTGGAAAACTTCAGCCTCAAAGGGCAAAAGAGGTGAAAGTTCGAATTTAATACATGGAACTGAGCATTTATGCAGTCTTAATGTCACCATTAATTCCAATAATGTTAATAATCCCTAAGAGAGTGAAGGGGAGGGCAGTAAGTTGTGAAGATAAGACAAGGCACAAGAAATTTTATTTAAAAAAATAAGGAGGGGGTGTTTAAATCCCTGACTGCTATAGCTGATTCTATGGCAGAGTTACAGCTTTCCCAATAATGTCATTGTCACAGAGGGAGACACTAACATGGCCAGAAAATTTTACCCACTAATTTCTCAGTGAAGCTCATAAACATATCTAAGATTAACCAGCAAATCTTCACCTCTAAAATCATTTAACAATGGCGAATCCAACAACTCACAAAGTATTTTTTATTTTAACAAAAAAGCATTTCCCCTGCTGCTGAAAATACATCTCTTACTGCAATGCTGGCATCAGGCTGGTGGTTTAAATTACAACAGGAGAGACCTCTAGGGGCATACATACCTGTACTGTAAGCAAATATTTAGACAGGATATGTAAGATATGGGACTCCTGAGCTCACAAGTTCTCCCAGTGCCTGCAAACCAAATATACACAGGAGGATCTGATGCTGTCACTTTATGCACTGGGAGCTGAAATGACTCCTGGCCAGCCCTTTAGGGGTGGATAATCAGCAGATTGTTCCATGCTCCTGATTAAAGAGCAGATAATCCATTTCTGAACGGCTTTGGTGTCAGATCAGAGCAATTCTGGCAACAGTTCCAACAGCACAGAGTGCTCCAGCAACAGCTGAAGCAAACACTCCAGAAGCCACAGGGCATCCCAGCCTCCATCCAAAGGATGTGCCGCCACTTGGACTGTCCTTCTGCAGCACCAACTGCTGCAAAGGTCAAGCACATAACGGAGGCAGGGCAGGTTTGCCTCTCCTCCCAGACCTGAATGTCAAGGCTGGGAGATCAGCAGCCAGAGAACCCACAATAAAGATTTCCAAAGGGCTGGAGGACAGGGTTTGCTGTCTGGGCTGTGCCCTGGAGTGGCCGATGGCAGCCTGGGGATGTGTCACCCTCAAGAGAAGTGTCCAGTCCACTTGAAGTGAATTTGGTCTCTGTAATAACTCATCCTGTCTGCTCAGTCACTCTGCACAGCTGTAGCACAGAGGATTTAATGTTAAACTAAGGAAGGTGTACAGCTCATTTTTGCCAGTTTTATTTCCATTTGAATGGATTTCACTACAAGTGATAAAGAAGCCCTGAAGAGCCACAAACAGTAAAATCAGAGCTTGGGTCCATGCAGAAGAGCAGCTCTGGAAGGGATGGTGTCTTTTTCCAGTTTCATCCCTAAGGATCAGGACAAATATACAGGTCTTGATTGCTTCTCCTTCCTGTAGTTTGGTACATTAGATCAAAAATTGCTGGGCAAGAGGAACTCTAATGTGCAAGATACAACTGACCACAGCTGATCTGATGACCAAGCACCAAGACCAAAGGAAGAAAAAGCCATCCCACAAGCAGCCCAACATTCAACAGCAGGCTCTTAAACAAAACACAGCAGTCTAGGGCATGGAACTCCAACATTTTTACAGAAGAGCCTGAGGACCTCAGTGAGGAGACTCCTCAACCTGCTCCAGCAACCAGGAGGAAGGTGTGCCTTCAGCCTCCAGGTGACTGGGCTGGAGGGAGAGAGGCAGTCATGATTAAAAGTCTCCCAAGAGGTAAATGATGGAGGGTGGTAATCAGTTCATCTTTACTTCCACCCCAGGTAAGATTAAAAAAAAATCCCTAAATCAGCTTTGTCTGCAGCAAATGAAGATTTAGTTCTGATATTAGCACTCAAAGACAGAGTCATTAGGCTTTGGGACAGGCTGAGGAGGTTGCCAATTCTCCTTCATTAGTTTCAGATGAGGCAGAGACACACCCTTGAGGGACAGGCCAGGCACACTAAACCCAGCTTTCAGGAACAGCTGAACAACACCATCCCCTTCCAGACTTGCCAGTCAAGGACTTCCCAGGCTGAAGTCAGAGTGAGACCAGCACAGAATATGCTCTGAGGGACTGACAGGAGAACCACAGAGCAGACAAAAAAGCTTGTGCAGGCTCCCTTCCAAAGCTCAACTATTCTGAAGCCTTGTGCTCTGACAATCATCCATCTCAGCTTGGCTTAATGTCCCCCTGCAGCCATCCCTCCCCCACAGAGGGGCAGATGCACCTCTCAGGATGTCTGCTCCAGTCAGGGATGCTAATGCAGTGACCTGTGCATGCTCTTTGTTCCCAATGCAGCATTTCAAAAAGCCTCGTCGTTCATTTAAGGTGAAGCAGATGCTGCTCCTCTGGTCTCTTTGAACAGGCTTATCTATGGGCTGGATTTCATTAAGTGTCTTGTTCTGCATTTAATAAGCTTGCAAGTCTAGACACTTTGGTTCTCCCTCTATCACCCCTTTGGTGTACCAGCAGGTAGAGACAACAGAGGTTAAGAGGGAAATATTTAGCCAGCAGATTTAGATGCTATCAAGATGATTGCATAATTCTACTTTGACTCACTGCAATTTCATACCCAGGGATTTTTTTTCTCACCCTAGTGCCAACCCTTTTGAAAGCAAGAGGCTGCTACCTGCTGTAGTAGTGCAGAGGAGGTTGCTATGAGGTTCAAGGCACAGACTTTGGGATATTCATAGAAAACTCACATTGAAGCAATGACCAAACAAGGGAACAAATGTCTAGAGGAGCTGCATAGGGGAACTGTCCTTCACCACAGAGTGTGATGGTGATGTAGAAGCTGAACAATGTGAGCAACCCAGTGCACTTGAGTTGTCGATACTTCCATATGCAGCTGGCTGTCACCTCACTCCCCCAGCCAACAAGGACAACCCAAGCAGCAGGCTGACATCCTGCTCCCCTTCCCCAGATGCCCAGGCAATGGGGGCTGCACTGTAGGAGGAGGCTCCTTTGTAGGAGCACTGAGGCACCTACAAAGCCCCACAAGAACCAAGAGTTCAGAAGCAAACCAAGAAATGCCCTGGGACCTCAGCCAGGTGCTGTGCCCAGTGTCCAGGCATTGACTTTGGCTGTTTGCAGAGGTGCTCTCAAAGGAAAAGCACCTGGCTACAAGGTGGGCTGTGCTGGCTGTGCTACCTCCAAAGGGAGCTTCTTCCTGCAGCTCCCACGAGCCAGGAATGCCCTATGGAGAGCCAGTCTGACAGGACACATATGAACTCAAGGGCAATACCAAGACCAGTCATTTGCTTATCTGTCAGCAGTTAGCATCACTCCAGCGATGGGAACTTAGCCGAGACTTGTTCATTATGGTCCTGACCCTGCATCACACTTGAACCCTGGGCCTCCACACAAAACCACTGTGTTTATCTGCTGCTCTGCTTAGCCCCAAAGGCTAAAAGTGAGATGGATACAAATCCTGTGGGCTCACAACATGCTGGGAAAGAGCAGCATTGTTGTGGATCGGGGCTGCAAGACATGCACGTTACAATTACGCGCACTGCGGGGATGTACCAACAAAACCAACTGCAATCTTACATTACAGCAAAATGGCTTTTCAAAAGATTAATCAGAAAGAAAGATCTCTCTCTTTGGGAAACAAGCAGCCATAATCAGCAAATACTTCTCTCTCACAGGATTGCAAAACAAGGCATGCTCTGCCCTCTGAGCCGAGTCATGAACTTTCCCAGCAAAGGGGGAGACAGAGCAGAAAAACTGCACAGAAACAACAGGATGGAGATTTTTCACATTTTTATCTCAAGGAGAGCAAGTTCAAGGTCTCTGCACTTACCATCAAACTTCTTGTACCGGGAACTAAACATGTTCTGTAGGTGATTGCTAAGCTCCACGACAGCGTTTCTGAAGTCGTGTTTACTCTGCTGACTGTACTTCTCCTCCATTTCTTGGGAGCAGCATGTGTAGCCTTGTGAGCAGACTTTCAAGTGGTCACCTGAAAAGCAGAGAAGAAAATATCCCAAGTTAAAAGGACTCTCTGTGCCAGAGAAAAGAGGTCTCATGAGGCAGGGTGTGTGAAGATTTGCAGCACCATTTACTTCATAGGAGATTCCCCCGCTGCGAGCACGGGGCCAAGCACATCAAAACCTGATTACTTAGAGAAACTTTATAGCAACACTTGTAAAAACCTTGTCTTTCTGAGACAACATTAAAAAGTGTCCTCTTACTTATTCAAGTTAATAAACAGAATAAAGAAATACTCATTCTGTACAGTATAGTTTGAAGAATCAGAAAATTGACCTGTATATAGATATATTGTATGTGGTAACTTGCATGAAGTTTTTGCTGAGTATTTTAAATACTTCCACAGTTCATTCAGTTAGTACACAACATCAGTGGCAATGGCCTTTTTTGTCCAGACAAGTGCTTTTTTCTTCACCCCTCCCCAGTCCAATTATCAGAGAAGAAGCAGTCTCTCTCAGAAGCACAGTTGTCACTGACACTAAATTATACTTGCTTTATGCAATGGCTCATGGAAACGCTTCATATTTCCTGGCTCTTAATTCTGCAGTTTTCTGTCATCATCCCAGAGGAAATAGGGGGTTTGTTTTTGGAGACTTCAAACAGATTTTTTTTCCTTAAGATAATTCTTTCCTAAGAGTCATCTGGTCATCACTCATCTGGCTGACTTGGTCAGAGGGATCCTCACCAAGTGTTTCAGTATCTGCAACAGCTCCATTTCAAAATCTCTCAGACAATCAGGACATTGGATCTGGACCCATATAATTTGCTTTTTGATGCCTTGCAGCAGTGTGGGATGAAGCTATCCCCTTCCAGCACCACCCATAAAATCCCATTATCAAGTTTTGTGGGCCAAGATAAACCCTTGGCACAGCAGTCCTCAGCTCCAGCCCTCTGACAGGCCCCACAACACTGCACCAACACAAAGCAGGTGGGCTGATGCTGAAATGGTTCAAACTTGGGCAAATTGTGCAAATCTTTGTCAACATAGAAGATATGATCAAAACATGCAGTCAGGATGAGAAACTCATGTTTCCAAGTAAGATGGTATTTTAAAAGCCACAGCCAACAAGTAAGCTGCTGCCTTCTCTCTCATTTCACACCCTGCCGCCAGACCTTATCCTCATTCTGAGCAAACAGATGGAGAAGGGAAAGCTCTTCCCTGCCTGCTCCCACCCTGGGAGTCACCAAGGACCTCCAACCACCATGGAGGTTCCTGTCAGAGCTGCAAAGGATTTGTCAGCCCCCATGCAGAAAATAACATCTTCTGACAGGCAGTGCACCACACATTTAAGGAAGAGCCATCCATCCTACCTGCCGGAGCATCAAAACTAGGTTTAGAGAAACAAAAGCAGGTTTTGGACAGTTCAGAGCCTGCCCATGGTTAACACAACAGGCTGATGCTCTGCCTGCCTTGTGCAAGATTTCTCAACAATGCCTTTTGCCCAGGTAGTGAACCTTTGTGCATGACTTCCCAGCCAGAAAGGTCAGTGTCTCTCCTTACAGACACTTCAGGGCCATCTTAAAAAGCGACACAAATATTTTTATCTCTCTCTATATATATAGTTCCTAAGAACCTCTCTTCCTAAAATCTATTTCCCTGTTGTGCTACAGGGTTTGTTTGTTTTCTGTGGCATTTCAGGGAGACCTTGACCAGCAGATAATTCTGACACAGCTAATTTATTGCACAAGACCATCCACTGCTCTTCAATTACAGAAAGCTCAAAGTCTGCTACGGGAAGCAGTGCTGCTCAAGCACAGCTTTCGGAAAACACAGGAAAACGTCACTGACTCCTTACAGATCTATCTTTTTCCCCAGACTGTTCTGTCTCAGAGGAGTACCTCCAGCAGCTCCAAGAGAGGCAGCTCCAGGTAGCTTCATAAGTAATTTAAAACAGAGGAAGGGGTGCACCCAGATTTTCAGATCCTGCCCACTAAATCCATCCTGGAACACGCCTGGGAACTCCTCTCTGAGCCCACCTTACCAGCAAGCATCAAAATAAGAAAGTGCCCAAGCACCACTGCTTTATTTCACCTTGAATCTCTGCTCCAATTCCAATACAGGACTAAGGACTCTGACACAACATAAACCATGAATAGCAGCAAAGCCAATTCAGACCTACTGATAGTGGAATTTCTTTCCCTAGTCACACTTCACGGACACTTCTGAAGCTGTCCACAGATGCCCTGTGATCCCTAACATAGTGGTTTTAACAACTTCTCCAATTTATTTATTATTAAAAAAGGCCCAGTATTTCACAAATACAGGTATTCATTTCAAATCTATTAACATTATTGAAGTACAGTTACCATCTAACCTAACGTTACAAAGCAAAATCATTTCCTCCAATCCCCTTTGTCCCAGATTTGACAGTGTCTCCCCAGGACACACGTGCAAAGCCAAGCAAGAGCACTACTGACAGTAAATCAAGCTTGCACAGATCCCATTTGGTTGATCATTAAGAAATAATGCTCCAAAATGTAACTCAGACATTCAAAAATGAATGACCAAGCAATCTAATTATGGAAGATATTTCTCAGTCATGTCAGCACTATGTGGTCTTGGCTCATGATCAAGAATTAGCTCTGTCTGGAGCTGAAGAGCTCTGGCTACTCAGTGCTAATCATAGCAGGATGCACTCTGCTACCCAGCATTTAAAAACAGAAAGTTTAGGTCTGTGGGCTGCTTTTCTTGCAGTTTTCTTATGCCACAGTGGGAGATGCCCCTGGAAAGTCATTGGGGGCCCCAGTTGTCCCACACAGAGGTTTGTCCTTAGCACAACCGCATCCCTAAGAACACACCCAACCAACACTGGCACAGTGTGTGAGAAATTGCATGTCTGGCCTTTTAGATCTGCTAGCAGAGCTGATCCATTCAGGATCCATCCACGGGACTCATCCCATGCAGACAGACCCTGATACAAGACATCACCAAACAGCTTTCAAACACCACAGTGCTACAACCAGGGGAATGGAAGGGATGAAGGCTGCAGAGCTCCATGTGAGCACGGACCAGTTATGAACACACAAACACCGACCTGGAACCAAGATGAAAGCCAACACCCTTTGTCAATCTGGCAGTGAACTCCTCTAAGGAAAATGAGTGAAAAATATGTGTATTTAGGCATGCTTAGCAGAGATCTCATGTTTATGTATATTATGTAGAGAACGTCCATGGTGTGCACTCACTGTCAAGGACACATTCAGCAATAATTATTTCCCAAGTTAAAACTCATCAAATAATGCCCATACAAGGCAACTCTTCATCTACTGTTGAGTGTGAAAACCTCGGCAGCTTTTGTAATTAATCACCATGTGAGCACAGCAAAAACATAACTCTGCCACAGGCTCCTTTCAAGTTAGGTTTTTTATTTAATTGTTTGGCAGGGTGTGCAATCATCACATCGGGGGCTGCATGGCAAAAAGAGCTCAAGTAGCAGAGACTGACTCCAAATATCTACTGCATGTGCACACCATCACCACAGCTTGACATGGATTTGCAGCAGATCTTTCTCATGGCCTGTTGCAGCAAGACTTTTCCTTATTTTTCCTTATGATACATACGAGCACAGAGAGAGAAATGAGGGACCAACAATTATGGAAGATACTTGCTCCTTGGCTGGTTAACAGCACACCTCTGGGGAATGGAGGTTGTTGTTTAAAGACAAATGTGATGGTACATGACCTTACCATCTGTACATCCAAGCAAATGCACTCAGAAATGTAATCTTGCAAACTTATTATATAAGCCATTACAGAAACACTGCATTTAGCAGACTCCAGGCACACAGAGTTTCTTCCAAATCAAGCAACTATTTGCAATGTGTTGAAAAACAAGTTTTCATCAAATGAATAAGTGAGCAGTGCAAACTCAGGGGCTACATGATATTTATAAGCAGTTCTCTTTACCAAACAATTCTCCAAGACCTTTTCAAAATGCTGTTTCTGGGTGTCTAGCATGCTTTCCCAGCCTGCTTCTCCTCACCTCAACCAAGTTCATACTTTAAGGACAGCTAACTGCAAAACTTAGCAAGAGCTAAAGCTTCAGGAGCAGTTCACTGGGAGGTGAGGAGTGGACATTTCTTTAAAAGGCTCCCCACACAGCCCAGCCCCTCACTGGAGCTCAGCAAACAAGCCAGGAGTGGTTTATGGTCTGAGACGTTACTGCTGGACTTTGGTCCCATGTGAGAAATCAGGCTGGGGTAAGGTTGGATGGTGAAGGAGCAGGAGGCAAACACTGCTGAGGAGCTGAGAGCTGGGCCAGCATTTCAGCCTTGTGCTCTGCCCCTCCCCTCCAGCACACATGGGCCTGTGTCATCTTTAAAGGAGTTTTATGACTTCCTCTGAACCAACTACCAAAGGAATCCCGGACTGTAATGCCAGACCCTAATCCAATTTCACACTAGACTTGCCTTCTAATTATCACAGAATATTAGGCCTCCACCCATCAGATATAATTGACATGCTACTGAGGCTTACAAAACCCCCAACAAAGATGACAAGAAACACTAGCATCACCCCTGAGCACAGCTCCACTGCTCCAGCCCCATACTAGCAAGGGGCAAGAAGAAGAAAGAAAAGCATGAGCTTGTGATTGACTCTGGCGGAGTCATCGAGACAGACACAGCTACTGAACTGTCCACTCAATCCAATCACCTTCAACTTACCCAAAATACCAAAAATGCCCCAGCTTTCCTGGCTACAAAATGATCTGGGGATGCTCAGCACCTCTGGGAATGCACCATGAACTCCTGTCCATCTTCACTGGCGCTGCCATAATCCCTACAGGATACCAGCACAGCCCCAGCATAATCACTGCTCACACTGTTGTTAGATACCTGCTAATGAAGAGCACTACCAAAATGCAGTCTTGGCATTTAAATATTTCCTGGTGAAATTGCACTCAGCTGTGTGCTTCTCCTTGGTGCTGTGTGGCATTCACATCCTCTGAAAAAATCCCTTCACCCAGGATTTTTCTCCTGGGAAGCTGAGAAGCCTCAGAGAAAAGGACAACAATTTTTATCTCATTTGCTTCTCCTGTTTTGCTCATGTGGAATGTGTTTGGAGATTGTTTACCCACAGGTGATTGTTTCATTGGATTCTGGTGTGAGTTGTTTTGACTCTTTGGCCAATCAGGGCCAAGCTGTGTTGAGACTCTGGAAAGAGTCACAAGTTTTCATTATTATCTTTTTAGCATTAAGTATCCTTTCTGTATTCTTTAGTATATTATAGTATTCTTTAGATAATATAGTATCATAAAATAATAAATTAGCCTTGTGAGAAACATGGAGTCAGATGCATCATTCCTGCCTTCGTTGGGACTTTCCCAGCAAATACAAGAGAGTGGAGCTTGGGCTCATTTTGCTCCCTCCCTGAGTGGGACCCCTGGGCTCAGTGGGTGCTGTGGTGTGGGTGGCTGGTGGCATGCAGGGCACCAGGAGGAAGGAGATAAGGAGTTGGTGCTCTGCTCCGAAGTCCAGGCTGCCCGTGCTGTAGGGAAGAGATCCCTGCCATTGGCAGCTGTGTGGGACAAGGAACTCACACAGCTTTTGCTATCAAAGCAAGGGACTAAAAGCAGTCCTCCTGTCCATGCCACTTTAGACTTTTGGGTGGCCCTGGCTGGTCCTGGCTCTCTGCTGAGCCCCTGCATCCAGCTTACTCTTCTCCCTGCCCAAAACTACTCAAGGCAGGGTGAAAGAGCGTGTCCTTACAAGTGGAAAACATTGCTCTGCTGCTTCCCAGATATTTGTGTATTTATTCATACTGTCCTTTAATATAGCTGTTTGCAGTTGGTCTTGTGTTTTTGTTTGGGTTTGTTTGTTTGTTTCTTGTTTTCTTTTTCCCCCTTCTCTTCTGTGTAAAGTTGGGCTCAGAATTGCAGCAGGTTCCGCAGTGCCTATTTTTGGATCCTGCAATAGGGAATTAATCTCTCTGGAAGTTAATTAACATGTCTCTTGTGTTCCAATTTATAGATTATGTTATTGTTTGTATAAAGCCTGGGATATTTTTTTAAATTTTATTTTAAGTCGAAAACAGGAAATTGTGGCTGAATTCCACGAGCTTTGTTTCTTATTTGAGGAATTAAAAACATCTTTAGGTTTTGGGGTTTTTCAAAAAAACTTTTGCTTGGGTCACAGCTGCCAGTTCACATGCCTTTAGTGCTCTTACTGCTGAGGAACTCATGGAAATGGAAGCTCTGCTTTGTGTCCTGGTTTTGCTTGTGCAAGCAGGAAAGATTCACTTCTGTTGAGCCCCTGCATAGCTGATAACAGTGGAAAGGGGGATGGATGGATGGATGGATGGATGGATGGATGTTCAGCCACACAGCCACAGTCCCAGTGCCTTGGGACAGTGCTGCTTGCCTTGAAATGTGCCACCAGCAGCTCCTGGCTGAGATCTGTCTCACCGAGTGCCTCCACAAAACCACGGATGTCTTACATCCCTCTGAGTTGCTTTTGTAATTTTTAGGGGTATTTTTCCCCATAAAGGATGATCCTCAGAATCACCAGGGTCATCCACTGTCAGATCTGGGACTTGCCAGTGGAGGACCAGTCTGCTGGCACAAACAGGTGAGCCTGGGTGCAACTCACAAGAGCCTACTGTGCGGCTCTGAAATGTGGTTTTGTGCATGGACACTGGAATCAGCTGTGTTTGAAAAGGAAAAAATTACTGGAAAAGTGGTTACCAGTGGCATATTCCTGCTTTTTTCCTGCCTGCCCACGTGTGGTGCCACCAGCACTGGTGTGAACATCCCTGGAGGTGCTTGGTGGAGGGTCTGGGGCATGCAGAGGGAGATGAGCCAAAAGTAGAGGGAGAAAATGTTTAGAAGGAAAAATATTCCAATTTAAATGACATTGGTTGTGATGGAATCAGTTTTGGTCAGAGGCTGTTTGTTGTTTTTTTTTTTTTTGCAAATAGCCAAAAGCTTGAGGGGAAAAATAAATACAAGCAAGCGGGGTTTTGGCTTTGTTTTGCCTTCTTGGTGAGGGATTTGAGGAAAAAAAAATGAAGTCTCACAAGGAAAGTGACTGTCTCCCAGCCAGATCTCTTCTATTTGCTGTTCCTTGTGCCTGAGACTTCAGTAATTCTGTGTACTTGCTGTTCCAAACAGATTCTCTTCTCCTCCACCCCTTTTCCCCCCTTTAATTGCATGACATTATACTTGGTGAGGTTTTTTGGATTACCCCAGTATAATCTGCTGACCAATCTCTGTTGAATTTTGAAGTCTGCTGGCTGTATGCAACTTCTTTTTCCTGTGACTTTTACCCTTAGGAAAAGCTAAGAGTTACTGACTGCAGGTATTGGGCTTTTTACATGTTCTTTGGCAACTGCTAAAGGGGCTCAGTCATCCTGGAGGTGGGTTGATCTATTATCTGTATCCAATCTCCCCACCACAGAAGTGAGAAAGAAAGAACAATAATTTCCAGTATACCTTGTCCCTCATATAACACCACTCACTTAGTGTGTGTAGGCAGATATGTTATGAGAACTATTTCATGCCCAAAGAATTTAGTGATAATAAAGAGAATTTGCATTTCCTAAGTTCTCACTCAGAGATACCATGGAGGGTTTTTTGGTTTTGTTTTTTTAATTAAGTAACAACTCTTGGTTTCCATTGAAGGTTTCTGTCTTAGCTAGAGCCAGGGAGAATCCTCTAGTTAGCCAGAGTTATTTCCTTTTCAGATTTGCTTAAATAATAAGTTTAATTATGTAATATTTTAATATTCTTTTTTCCCCCTTGCCTTATTTGTATATTCAGGTCTTTGTGTGGTTTCTCTCCCTTTTGATGTTTGCAGAAATGTATTATCTTCATCTGTCTGGTTAGTGTTTGGTATGCCACTAATTGACTCAATATCCTGTTTGTTGGAATGAAAGCAGGCTCTATCATGGCATATTTTTCCAGGGTGTAAAACCTTGCAGTATTGGGCCACCCTGTCGGGTAGGAAATTGTTGGCTGTGCTGTGGAAACGAAGCAGTGATGGTATTTTTCCTCAGGTGAGCTGGGTTTTAGCTTCTAATGAACTCTTTAAACCTCACTGAAGGCAAGATCCTGCATCCTCCTTGCTCAGACATCACCTGCAAAGGGCACAGTCCCCAGCCCAGGTGTGCTGTAGAGTTTTTAGGTTTGGTCCTTGGGGTCTTCCACCTGAACCTCTCACATTGCCCCAGCCTCAACTGGAGAGCTGGGCAGGAGGGGATCCCAGCTGACCAATGATGCTTCTCTGGGCTGCTGTGGAGAGCAGAGACAGATCTTTGTGTTTTGTTTGGGGCTGAAGAGCTGGGTTAGGAGTGTGGGAACGGCTCTCCTGGTCTATCCCTGCCCAGGGCGGATGTTCCAAAATCACTCTGGTTGACCAGCAGACAGCATTTACCCAGACTTGGTCCTTCAGGGACTGCCTCTGTCATCAGGTCCAGGATGAGCTTTGCAGTGGTTATTTGGACCTGGGTGGGTGGATGCAAGAGCCCTCTTTGTGTCCTAAGTGCTCTTTCCAATAGAAAATTAAGTTTCTTAATGTGCATTTGGCTTAATGTACACACATGGATATAAATCTCTCTTGTTCTCTGCACTCCCTGACCCTCTTGGCAGTAAATTTGGGAACCCAAAGCTGTCAACAAAGCAAAATGGAAAAATAGAAGCCAGACAGACCTCGGTTGTATACGGTATTTTAAGTAACTGTAGGTACGCGCTATGGAAATAATTAGGATTATTTGTTGTGTTGAAGGGAGGTATGTCACTGAGGTATTGTGTGCACTGCCATTCCTGTGCCTGCAAGATGGATTAGCAGCTGAGTTAACAGATGCAGTAAAGCTCAACTGAAAATAGTTCACTGTTGTTAAGCGTAGGTGAAAGGGCTTTGGTTTGGGTATCAAAGAGTGTATTTTGACTGCTTGACAAGTTTGCAAAAAAAAAAAATCATTTCACTATTATAAGCTTTCTCTGTGAGTCTGGGGAATTTTTTTGTGCCATTAGAGTAATCAGCAAAAAACTGAAATGCACATTGATTAATAACCTAAGTGGAAGTGCAGGGGAAACAAGTGGCTATAACATTAATAAGGCAAATAAACCATTGATGTAAAACGGTTGCTAATTGGGTGGGATGTTAAATATGGTGCATGCTGGCACATGGTGCTAAACTGTGGTACCTCCATAACCCTACCAGTCAGCTTAGGGAGCTGACTACATGGTGAAGACATCTCCTTGCTTAAAAAATCTTGTGTGGTTGGGAAAAGAGGTTCCGGTGGGGATGAGAATCCATGATGGTGGAATCCAGGACCAAAATCTCCTGTGACTCTGAAAGGGCTGGAGCCCCATGCCTGGATGGAGAGTGGTGCTGGCTGTTGACCTTCACGGCGAGGAGCTGAGTTAGGGAACATGGGGTGTGTTCACTCTTTTGGTGCTTTTCAGGTGTGAGATCCCAGCAGAGTTACTAATGCTCTGAGGAGGGAAGAAAGGAAAGCTGACCCTGGTTACATGAGCCTTTAGAACAGGAATGGAAAATAATTCACGTTGGAAAATGGGGTATTATTTTGTGTCTGGTGACAGATGTAGGGAGGCTGCTGCACAGAGTGCTCCTCCTGGAAGTGTGTAATTGAATCAAGGATTTGGGATGGTTCTAACACCATGCACTCAGGAGCACCAGGGAAGTCCAGCCCCAGATGTGCCAGCCTGGTTTGCCCTGCTCTGATCAGAGGGTGCCAGCAGCTCTGCATCATTTTCAGGATGTGAGCACAGGATTCTAACTCTGCTGCCCGTGGTGGATGTGTCACCATTGTTAGCAGGACCTCAATGCTGTTTTACATCCCTTCCTTCCTGGCACGCGACCATCTCCACAGGAGTATTCTCCACAGTAAAATAAACACAAGGCCGACAGCAGCACAGCTTTAAAGCAAGCAGAGAACACTGGCCACCCAGTGAAAAAAGAGAGCTCTGATAAGAGGCATCAACTAAAAATTCAAGTTTGCTGCTTCTGCCAGGAAGAAGGCATATCTTGAAGCAGCATGTGTGTGTGACAGCCGAGGAGGAGGTGGCAGGGCTGCTTTGAGGGTGGCAGTGTACCCCAGAGACAGATATTTTTTCTCCCTTTGGAGGGAAAACCTATTTTCTCCATTTGCAAGAGTATTGCCTGCTTGGGGCTTTTGGAGTCAGGACTTAGGACTTGTAGTAACTGGAAGTATAAACAAAAAGATGTCAAGGTTTAAGGGTTCAGGTGTGGCAAAGTCCAGCTGTAATCTAACAGTTGGGAAATCAGGCACCTCCCCTGTCTCTGCACACCCCCAGTGTCACCAAAGGCACCTCTGTACAGGACAGAACACTGAGCTTTGGACTCCTTCAATCAGGAACAGTTAAAACCCCAGGCAGAACGAGTTTGCTTGGGCAACTTGTCCAACCACACCTGCTGAGAATCACAGGCCCCTGGTGCCCCTAGACCCCACTCAGATCCCCTCTCTTGGCACGAGGCAGATGAACAGGGGTTTGCCCAGAGGGTCCTGCAGCCTTGAAGGGCACTATCTCTCCATCCTCTGGCTGGAACACATGCAAACTTCACTTTCTTCCAGGCAGGGACAGATCTTCCCTAAAGCACAGAAATATGACGTGAATAACTCCTTTAGGGCTGGCTGCCCTCTAGTACCACTTGATGATGGATGGTTGGCTCCAGACAGCATTTCACACGCTGTGGCTTGCTAAGGACCAAGCCTGAGGGCTTTTGCTTCTTAAATCCCCCCTTATTCAAGCTCGGAGATACCCGTGGCCTTTCTGCAAGACCTGATAACCAGCCTGACCTAGGAGGGGAGGCAGGGTCCTCTAAACACCTTCAACAGCATTCAAAACAAACCCATTGCACACAGAGTCCTTCAGCAGGAGTCTCCTGCCAGCCCCCGGGGGACACTCGGGGGACATCAGCTCCGTGCAGAGCAAGAGCTGAGCAAAGCCTGCAAAAAACAGCGAGGATGCTTCTCACCAACTGCAGAAATACTTTCTCCAACAGCCTTGAAGTCTTTAAGGAAGAACTCAACTTTTCTTATTTTGCAATTTCTCCACGCAGCAACTTAAACCAACCAAAACCCTACCTGAGCCCTCCTAACTCCCAGCCTTCCCCCCTCACAGAACAGAGCCGCTCCCCGCACGGCCACATCCTGCCGCCCCTCGCAGGACAATTAGCCTTAATCCTCGTTAGTTCTGTACGTTTCCTTTAAATCCTGTTACCGCATTCCTCCGTGCACTGGAGCGCGGCCCGGGCGGCCTCCCCCGGCCTCCTCCGCGGCGGTGCCGGTGACCCCGCGGTGCCTCCCGGCTCCTGACCCGCCGGGGCTCGGCGGCTCCCGAGGGCCGCTCCGCTCCGGACTAATCTATCTTCGCTGATTAGTTCTTAATCAGGAAGGCAGACGTGAACAAAGGGTGCGGATGAAAAGAGAAGCGGGCATGGAGGGGGTTTAAATAGGAGAAAAAAACAAAGATTTTCTTCAAGGAAAGGTTCCCCTTTGCTGCTTTAGGAGGCAGCTCTGAAAACCCGGTCCAAAAGCGGCGTTTGAAGTCGAGCACTTTCATATTTATAACGTTTGAGTCACTCCAGAAAAGCTACGCCAAAGCAGACCGAGTTGGAATACTATAGTCATTTATTTTGGAAGTTTATCCAAGCCTTGGTTAAAGATAAGCAATGTGCCTGGATGTGGAAGAACATCAGAGCCAGGCTACCAGAGCAGCGGGGAGCTTCCACCCCCTTTGATAGCACCAAGGCACGAGATGGTATCAGTACAACCCAAAATGTACTTATTCCTTCCTGGAGAGGCAGGGGAAGGCCTGGGAAGTTCTTGTTTGTCCTTGGGAGGCATTCCTGCCATGCTAATGTTATGCAAAGATCCAGCTTAGAAATCTCAGGCACAATCAAGGCATTTAGACCTGACTCATTAATGGCCAACAGTTAATAGGCTGGAGCTGTAATTCCTCTGTCTGGGGACTTGAGGGTGTTTAAGCCAAATCCATAAAATATATATATATATATATATATATATATTATATATATATTACAGCTACACTGTTGATCTGTTACTGAAGATAGGACACACCTCTCTGTCCAAAACACTCTGAAAAACAAAAGTAAGCCCAGACTTTTCCAGGTCTCTATTGCTTTCCGAAGCCAGTAAGTGCATCAGTCTTCCTAAACCTGGGAAATCAGCAGCATATCTTTACCACTAAGTGCCCAAGCAAAATTCTCCATGAAGCAGAAGTTTAACAGAATGTAAGTACCTCAAAAGCAGTACCTGAATGACACGATTACAAATCAGTCTTTGGAGCATGCAACCCTCCTTTCAATTCAAAGTTTAACGCAACACCAACAGACCAAAAAATAGGGTCTTTCTTGTGAAAAACTGATCTGCAAACACATGGTCAACATATTGCCAAATTGGAGAGACACCTCAAAAGAGTGACAACACGAACTTTTGGGACTTCAAATAAACAAATTTGAACTAATCAATCTGGAAAGTCTGTTTTCTATTTGTGGCTTTGGGTTTGCTGTTTCATGTTTCTTTCTTTGTCTTAGCTGTTTGTTTGCTTTCAATTACACAGGCCCCTCCTTATCCTAACCTCTGGATCTCCCTGTGCCGTGCCAGCCGGGAGGCAAGCAGCAAGGCACCGTGGAATATCAAATCCTGGAATATCAAATGCGAGCTAGAGGATGAGCCAGAAGAGGCTCCTTCTTCAAAGGCTGGTGGTTTAGCTCTCAAATCAGCTTTTTCTTGGTGCATCCTCTCCACATAAAGGTATGGCACCAGTAGTTTGGCGAGTGTTCCTCTGCAGTATTTGCTGTTTCACAGGTCATCAGGAGGTAGCGAGCAAAGCTTACCAGATGTGGCTTTTATCACCTCAAGTGGAACTATTTTCTTTATGGGAACCCTGGTTTTTAAGGTTTTATCAGATCACTGCGATTAGAAAAGCCTCACTTACACGCTCAAAAGCTCCTATAAAACCTGTAGTTCAAGGTTTATTTGGTCTAGGTGGTTTTCAACTTGGAGGAATGACTTGCAGACACAAGTAATTTGTCCTATAAGCTTTGACTGACCAGTTGCAAAGTATGCTCAAACTGCGCCTGCCTCCTGAGCAAAATTCCATCAACTCACTGACCAAAAGATGTTCTTTTAAGAATATTTTCAAAAAAGAGGGAAAAGAAGGGGGAAAAAGGGCTTGCAGCAAAAAGGAAGTTTCAATTACTTTGTGAAATCAAGCAGAAAAATTAAGATCCAAGCAAACTTTATTAGCTCTGACAAGCAAATGCCGATGTCTTTGTTTCCTATGTGTGCAAAAGTTTTACTAAGGAGGGGTGTGTGTGGTTTGGGGTTTGATTTTTCTTCTTTTTAAGCCACAGAAATATGCCTTTTTTTTTTTTTTTTACAACATGCTTTGCTACAACTGGGTTTCGTAAGTATATTCGAACGAGGGAACTGGCACAGAGCTATCACAAAGCAGCTGATCCTTCTCCACATATCCACCAACATTTCCATGTGTCAATAGTACTTCACAACCACATTTATCTATGTAAAAACCCACATTAATAAGCCCTTCTCCTGCAGGCAGAGCATGCCAAGGAGAGTAACAGTGCAGATAATATAAGAACTTAGAACAGGTTAAGAGACTCCAGAAAGAAAATACACAAAAGGCCAGATTTTCCGAATTAATTTTGCATCCACACATTTTTCAAGGCAGTTTCAAGGCTCCTATTAAGTATTTCATATTCAGTGTGTAGTCTGCAGTCTGGGGGCGACTGGAGGGGTCTGTGTGAGCACAGCAGGACTCTGAAGGCTGCAATATGGGGAGCTGTGTTCCCCTGAAAACCAAGTTTTGGGCTTATAAAGTAAGTTTGAGAGAGCTGTGCTGCCTACTGCCCCACTCAGGCCCTGCACTGCTCCTGCTGAACAAACCATCTCCTCTGCCAAAACCCCCCCTGGCTCCCAGGCCCCGAGGCAGGGTGGGCTGCAAGTTGGTGGAGCAGTTATTTCCACCGCCTCGAGGACCAGAAAGTCTCATTTGCTTAGAAAATAAAACTCAGTCCAAGAGCAGGTCCTGGGCAGACATAAATGAGACTTCAGTTCTAAGTGGAAAGTTTTCCACAAGACATTTTCATAGCAACACGGAGACTGTTTTGGCACCAGAGGGAAGGCAGAGCTGCTCCACAATTCCAGCTCCCTGGTTTCTCCCCAGTTTAGCTCAGCACAGGATGAGCTTCTCAGCCCAGACATGGGCAATGTCCCTTCCACAATGAGCAGTCTGGGGCCAAATATTCCAGCTGAGCAGCTGCACTGCAGAGCAGCTTTCCAGGAGTCTGGAATAAGCACTGCCATCACCCCAGAAATGCCTCTCCAGAGCATCCCAGCCACAACTCAATTCTGAGGAACCCTTGCTACATCTCAGTACACAGCTGCACACTATGCACGCCCAGAAAAGCAGCAAGCTTCTGGAATGCTGTATTTTCCAGCCTTGCCCTCAAAGCCACACAAAGGCCTTTCTTGCTTCATCAGTGACCCCAGGGATTGCTGTCAACCCCTTGATCCAGCCTGCCTTCCTGGGAAGAAAGGTGATGCTGCTCTGCCCCAGGTCTTCACTCTGCTGCTCATGACTGTACGAACAGCTGGACCAGAAAGAGCCACCAATTAAAGGGGTTTCAGAAATAATTAGCTCACATCAATCTGATGCAAAGCAGGGTTGGGGAAACAAGCTCAGATGAAGGGCTCTGGGAGGGATAGCCAGCAGAACTTGATCTTGCAGCAGCTCTTCCACTGCAGATGCAGGACCAAGGCACAGATCTGTGCCTCCCAGCTCGTCCCTTCCCTCAGTCAGAGTTCCCAGGGGCTAACTGGGACATGCAGTAGGCTCTCTGTGGCTATCAGGCTATCTTGGCTTGCCAGGCCATCAGAAGAAAGGCATGAGAAATTAATGAGCAATCTGTGAATCTGATATTGCATTGGCCAAAAAAAAAAAATTAAAAAAATCATACACTGCTACCTAGAGCAGGACACCACAATTTAATAGGACTTTCCAATTTAAAGGTTAAAAACCTCACACCACGTGTCACCGCAGAAGGCAGGAAAGAACACGTAGCTCAAAGGGGATGCCAGCACTGAAAACGAGGAGGTGGGTCAGGTTTGAATCTAAACAGGCCCACCACACATCCATCCTAGGGCCACTGTTTATAATCAGAGAAAGGCAACTTTATACACAAAGATCACACACTAGTGGTTCCTGGCTGTTCCCAGGGAAAAAAAAGCTGCTTTTCAGCTGAACTTTCCGAGAACTGTTCATGTAAATAAGACAAACCTCCAGAAATGCACATGGTCAAGGCTGAAGTAACACATGGAGAAAGGCAAATAAGCAGCACAACAGGAGGCACGGGACGTCCAGTGCCAAAAACCCAAGGTGCAACTTGCCCAGGACCTTTGAAGCTCCCTAAACTGGGCCACCAGACAGAGGGAGGGTGTCAGTGAAAATCTTTTCTCCAGCTGGAGGCACAGCTCCAGATTCAATCCCCCTGAAGGAAAAAAGAAAGGGATGGTGCCTGGAGAGGCAAGAGGCACCAACCCAAGCACAGGGCAGGACATTTGCCCAGAGATCCCAACAGTGGGGTCACTGCCTCCTCCCCAGGGAGCAGCAGTACTGGGACAGGAGCACAGCCTGTGCCCCCGTGATGTCCAGAACCATCTCCTACATCTCCCACCTCTCTGCTCTATCTCCCCTTGGACAAAACACCTCAGAGCTAAGACCACAGCAGGGTTTGTAAATAAGATTTTCTAACCTGCAAAACGTGCTTTTAAGCCCTTGACTGCTGCTCCCACCAAGTGTTACTTTTCCAAGAGCCAGGTATCCGTTGCAGAAGCCACCCAGCTCACACAAGCACTGCACTGTGTTCTGCTGGCACAACATGACCTACGTCCAAAAACCCATCCCGCTGCTGAAACAGACTCCCAATGTATTCCCGGGCTGGAGGCAGCAGCCTGCCAGTGTTTGTGGAAAAGGCGAGGCTCAGCAGTTTAACCCACCCCGCTGAGGCGACAAGGGGGGAGGAAGAGAGGGGAGAAAGGATTAAGATAAGGATATCACAAAATTAGGAATTCCTCCTTCTCCCCCTCTCCACAATGCCCTATCTTGCCTGCTCTCCCTGGGGCAGCTGTGAACACCAGCCTTATCTGCCACAGCTTCACACGGGCACTCCTCCTCCTCACCACAGCACACAGAACTCCCAACATCCCTGCAACAATTCCCAAGCCAATTTCTGTGCTGCCACCTTTGTTTGAGCAAATCCCTCCCAGGAGGGACAGCAGCATCTCAGATGACAACAGGAGAATGCAGGAGGCCACTTCAACCTTTGAAAATTAAAGCTTTTTGAACTCCTTACCCTCCTCCCAAACACATTTCACAGTGTAAGCATGTGCCTTCTCATTGCTGCTCCAATGGGAACACGGCACAGGGTCACATTTTCTTAGGTATTTGGGAAGAATCAAGTCTGGGGGACAGCTCAGCCGTGGTGTTGCACAGAGTGTCCACCTGCAGACCCCAGCTTTGATCTCCTCTCTGGAACAGCAGCTTTGGTGGGATGGGAAAACACACTGGGCTGACAGCACCCAATTGCACCAGGGGACAATTGCACTGAGGTTTTGCTGGCAGGCGGTGAAGGGGTTTATTCTGTCTCCTTCAGCAGAGGAGACCCTGAGCAAGCTGGGGGGAGCAGGGAGTGCAAACAGGACCTTGGCCATCCACCTCCCAGGTGGGACCATTGACATCCACCAGCAGGAAGGTAAACAGCCCTGGCTCTGGGAGCCCCAGGGAGGGGACGGCTGATTAGAAGGATGGGATGGATTTACTAGATGTGCTAGTCTTTAGTCTTTCTGAAGCAGGAAGAGGAGCTCCCCTCCCTTCCCACAGCCACTGCTGTGCCCTGGCTCCCTCCATCAGCAGAAATACTCTATGAAATAAAGTTTGCAGCTAAAAAAAGCCTGAAGGAGCCATGGGCAGCCCCTGCAATGGGGAGGCTCTGAGCAACCCGCCAGCTACATGGGGAGATCCTGGCAGGGCTGAGACAAGGCTTTGGAATGAGGATTGGTGGCAAATCTGTGGCAAATCCACGTGGGCTGGGTGTCTCCAGTGGGTGACACTGTGCTGTGACCAGAGCAGCTTCCTGCTGTGGGGATGCACCCAGACCAAGCAGCACCAGCCAGGGGCCTGCAGCAAAGCTCTGCTGGCCATGCTGGTTCAAAGCCATGTGCCTGGGGCTCAGCCAAGGAGATAAATGCAGGGAGCACAAAGGACACAGAGGGCAGAAAACCAGGAGCCAGAAACTGTCCCATGAGAGACCAAGTGCTGGCCACCACCCCGTCAGTGTTTCTGTGCAAAAGCCAAGACTTACTTTTCTTTCTAAATACTACCCCTCCTGCTTAAAATAGAAAATAAAAAACAATAAAAATAAAGCTCCCTGTCCTCACACCACCAAAGGAAGAGGCAGGAATGGGAAAAGTGTAGCCCTCCAGGCTGGACACCCTTGGACAAAAGTCCAAGCTAACACTTAAGCCTTGAAGCTTCACTTGAGCCCCCCATAAGAGGAAGATTTCCAAGACTGCCAAAGGCTTAGGGACAGCTCCCCTCCTGCTCCTGTGCTATTTTCAAACAATGACATTTCTTCCAAAACAAAGTGTTTTGCAATCCTTGAGCAATTCTTTCCTTTTCCAATAAAAAGTGAAATTCTCTTCATTCTCAGCCAGTTGGGACCCTCAACCACAGGCACTGCCACCAGCTCCAAATCCATCCACCCTGCAGATGGCCACGTCAGAACCCCAGCTCAGGCTCCTGCACTGCACTGGCTCCAGGCAGGTCTTGCTGCACCACTGCTCACAGAATACTGGGAGAGGTTAAATTTTAACTTGGAACTCCTTCCCTCAACTGCCTGACTTGTCTTCTGAACCTCCCTCCTGTAATTGAGGGATTTCACTTAATCTATTTAACTTCCAAGTGTGCTCCTTCTGCCATAACTTGTTTCCCCAAAAAGAAATTGCTTAATGTCTTGCAATATTAATATATATATATAACTGAAAATCCATGGAGCTGAATATGACCTATTTCTCATAGCAATATAAGTATTTCCAGGTCCTAGCAAAGGCACAGTAAAAAGTAGCTCTACAGCAAAATGAGACTGAAGCCAATAAAGAGATTTGCTTTGAAAGAAATTAATATGAATCAAATCCAAGGCAGCGGATTTCATGGCACAATCTGCCTATGTTAACTGCCCAGTAGTCTCCCAAACTGCCTGTCCAAAGGCAACACACAGTAAAATTTACATTCTGTGGTCACTCAGACAGACATCTGGTGCAAAGGCTTGCACTTTAAAATAAAAACCCATTGAAAGCTCTTCTTAAAGAGCTTTGCAGTTTAAAAACAACACCTAGGAACTATGTGGGACTGAGCAATTTAATCCCAAAAGAAACATGGGCAGTACCAGTGCTCATCCCTGGACCCAGCTGGGAGAACACAAGGGGTTAAACATGTGGTGGCCTCTTGCAGCAGGAGCATGAAGGGCCTATTTAAAAAGAAGAACCAGAAATAAGGAATTTTGCCAGTTTTTACCCCTGATAAATCCACATTCCAGTCTGTCAGCTATCTTGTTATCCCCAGAGCTGCTGAAGTGTCTTTGGCTGTAACTATGCATGACTCCAGCTTTGAGTAATGGAAATAAAGTATGTGCATTGCAACTGCAGTGTTCCTTCCCCAACCCCAGAAAAAGAAAGGCAGAGCAGGAGGAGATCCTAGAGAAGCTCAGGAATTTTGTACAGAGAAGTTGGGAAGCTGTTCACACCCTACATCAGCTGCCCACTGCACCAAACCCGCCTGGGGAGAGATGCCTACAGCTTGTAGAGGAGATGCCAAGTTTTAGCCTAACACAGCAGCTCTTACTGTCTGCAATAACAAACAAATAAATACTCTTCCAGATTCACAAGTCCAGTTTAGCTGGCAATTCATAGTCAGCAAACATTTGGAAGCAGTATTGTAAAATTAAACAAAGCTATCATTTACAGGAAACCCTGCCTCGAGTACAAATTATAGAGTTGTTAAGTTTATCTGGGAATGCCTTGCCCCTGAGTGCTGTATAATTATTCCTAAATCTTTCAGAAAAGAATGCAAATATTTTCAAGCCGTAATTCATTGACAAGGAGGAAGTCTCATTTAACCTTTTGTGCATATTTTGATACCTAGAAATTAACCCTTACTTTCCACAACTATTTTCCAGGATCCTACTGAGCCAGTTGGGCAGCAAGTGGACCCACAGCCCTTGTTTTGGCCAGGCTGGACAGGAGCACCAGGCTCACCTGGCATCCTTGCCCACTCCCAAACTGCCTCTGCAGCAGCTTCAGGGCTGGTTTGGAGCAGCCCCGTGCCAGCCAGGCTGCTCCACTCACAGAGCCTTCCCCAGAAGGAAGGCTGATGAAAAGACTGGCTGTTCTCACAGGACTTACAGCAAGGAGAGGTATAAAGGAGCCTTTAGTAATGCAGAGGGCTGAGTTATGTGGAGTTTTCACCAGCGAGGCGCCTGCACCACGATCCCCTTGGTGGGCTGGATTCAACAGGGCTGAGCAGCCCTGAGCCCCATCTCTTCCAGCCTCCTCTACCCACCAAGCCACAGCTCTTCAGCCAGCCCCAATTAACTCATGTTGATTAGCAGAAGCCGCACAGCCAAAAGCAGTCACACCTTTCCCAGCCCCACATGAAAGTGTTTTGTTTTGGAAAGAAGAAGGAGGCCAACTCATCCTCTGCTCAGGACCCTCCAGCATCCAGACCCTAATCTACCAGTGGCAACAAACTGAGATATATATCTAAAGAAACAGTCACTTGCAGCCAAAGGGGAGAGGGCATGCATCCCCCAGGACATTTGCAAAGCCACCACACAGACCCCACACTCCCCATGCACCCCTGGGTGAGCACCCACTGCTCCATGGGGACCCATTCTGCTCCAGCCCAGTGCTGTGCCAGGCTCAGCCACATCTTCCAGCTCTGAGACCCTCCTGCACCCACTACTGTGCTACAAAGGAAAAAAACCCACCCAACCAAACAACAGCCAGCCTTACCTTTCCAAAGGCAGCACTCACGCTATTGTGTTTTCCTCCGAGTGACATGATTAATTCAGAAGAGCTCAGCAGTGGGTGTTATCCCCTGGTGCTCACAGCAGCTCCTGGGCACAGCAGCTGGGCTGCAGCACCCATTTCCCAGCTGGGTGCTGCAGGAGGCAGGAACCTGCAGCTGGGAGCATCGCCACTGTTCTCAGTTACTCAGACATGGAATGCTAACAAGGTTAGGCTGCAGCAGTGACAGACCAACATCCATGATGCACATCCACTGTCACAGATCAGGGCTTCTGACATGGTGGAACTGGGAGACAAAAAGAATTGGCTTCTTCCTCTGGGTGGAAGCAGGTCACTGAATTCCCTCCCTTGCAAGCAGGTAAGCCCAAGAGTTTTCAGAACGAAGATGAGAGAACCTCACGCAAAATGGATTTAAACCCAACTCTGTCAAGATGCCGGGATGCTCCAAACCACCACCTGGGTCCCAGCAGTACAAAACCTCTTCAGCTCCTCTCCTTTCCCGTGAGCAGCTGTGAGCTTTCTTCCATGCCTGGAGCCGGGGAAGGGAGGCCAGGCAGGCACAGAGCCCTTGCACTCCCTCCTCATCCCACTGCCATGCTCAGGGAGCAGGGAGGCAGGAGCATGTAAAACCAAACCAGCGAGCATTGCACTGGAAGAAAGCAATCTCATTATGAGAGCTAATGAAAGCGAACCACAATTATTATGTAAACAGCGCTGAATCATTAGCAGACGCTATTAAAGCCATTTTTCCCCCCACCGAGAAGAAAAGCATATTGCCCTATGGCACCCTCAGTTCTGTCTCTAAACGGAGCCAAAACTCAGGGGGAAGCCTGTTTGTTTTCCTCCAGTCCAAACTAAACCAGCAGCACCGCTCTGACCCCTGATCTGCACGCCGGGTGTTTGCCAGCTGCTCCCAGTGCCTCTGCCCAGGCAAAGGGGCACTGCTGCCTCTCTGCCTTGGCTCAGCAGGCACCCTGTGCTCCCCCAGGACTGCTGGCCACCACACTTTAGAAACCCCAAGGTTGGCAGGTACACAAAAAAAAAAAAATCCGGCCCCCACTATTCAGAGCAAAGGCAAAGCCTGCCTGGGTGCCCATAGCTGGCAAGGGATTGATTTTCCATCAGGCTTGTAACTGTGCCCGTTCCTTTGATCACATAAATGCTCTGTCCCTCCCATAGGAATGGGCCAAGGAGAGTCAAGGATGGTGCAGGAGGTTATTTATCCCCCTTACTCCATGGCTCTCCTTATCACTAATTTCTTTCCAATAGCAGCACTCACCACAACTGGGTGAAGCTGCTTGCCCTTTAGTCTTCCATGGGGCAAAGTTACCTTTAAAACAAACAAACAACCCAGCTCCCTTACACAGAGGACACTGCCAGCCAGTTGGCTATAAAGACACTCAAACAAGATCCTCATGTTTGTAGGAGAAGTAAAAAACTGCATTTCAGCCCAGTAAAAATCCTGTCTCCATCTTTATGTTCCAAGAATGCTGAATCAAAACAGGCTCAAGTCTTTAAAAAGAGGACAGTACAAAGAAGCAAAAAGTTTGTATTAAAACCCATGTAATCTTTTTTAAACACCATTATTAGAACCTGTAGTACCAGCCAAGAGTGATTTATCACCCCCTGTCATCACAGCCTGCAACACAGAGCTTTTTATACCAAACTGTCAATGCTACAAAGCTAAAGCCCCAGCTCATAATTTCTTAAAGCTGGTCCTGTGCTGCCAGCAAATCCCCTAAACCCTGGGATTTTGGGGTCCAGGGCACTGCTGCTCCTCCATCAGTGCCATGCAGAGCGATGTGACCCAACACACAGCATCCAGCACAGGTTCTGCACCCGTGCTCCTGAGCAGGAGGATAAGTCAGTGTAGGTAAACAAATTACCCAGGGCTATTTCAGCTTCTTTCAAAAGGAAAGTCACCGGGCCATAAAGGCTTTAACTGCATTTTCCGATGGACCTTGAGGTGCCTGGTTTTCACAAGGCAAGCGGTCAGAGCTCTCTGAAAACCAGACACCCTGACATTTGGGGTTTTCCTGTGAAGTTGTTACTCTAACACACCCCAAATCACCAGTAATTTCTAGAATAGCAGTACAAACCACAAGAGGTTAAACTGACTGCACATTACTTAAACTAACCTAAGGGTGACCCCTGGAAAGGAACAGCTATTGGATGTTGTGGTTCTGTAGAAACTCAATTACCAAAGCCAATTTCCTATGAGCATTTTTAAAAAAGGAAAAAGAAGGAAAAAAAAAAAGGCAGCAACAATGCTGACAATGTGTAAGGGCCACATATTTTCACCTCCTGAAAGCTGCAGCCTCGCCTGTATAAGAACTGCTCCTATTCCCACAAAAATGTTCAAACATATTTTAAACATTTCATCATTGTTTGCTCCCATCTGAATTTGCTTAAAATCCAGACAATTCTCAGCTTCTAAATTGGAAACATTAAGAGAAATACTCCTTTAAAATCCTTTGCTCAGGGTAGCCCCTCTCCACCATCCACATACCTTTCCAAAACCAAAGCTTGCAGAGAGAGAAGTGCCTCACAGGGAACTCCCACAAATCCAACGCCATCAGCCACTGGCTGTGTAAGCCACAGAAAATATGAGTAGAAAGGCAGGAAACTAACAGATTTTATTTTTCTGCTTAGAAGATAGACAACAAAAAAAGTATTTCTAAGAATGTTTTCTGGGAGGTGGGGAATCTGGCAATGCTTTACATTGGGAAAGAGGTTACTATAGTTCTAATTTCACATTAAAATCAACACTGAGTAGCCCTTAATTGAAATTGATCCCACCAGGTGGTATTCCCACACACACTTCTTGAGCACCATCTCCATCCTTTCAAGCACTTTGCCAGTGAGGTGATGCGCTGCTGCCCTTGAGGAACATCACCCCATCCCACCTCCCTCCTCTGCCAGGACCCACAGACACATGAGAGGTGACAGACAGCAAGGCACAAACTAGCAGGGAAGGTGATTGTGCCAACCGTGGCCATTTTCAAACAGAAAACACCAGCCTAAGAAAACTACCACAGCTACATCCTCACAGGGCAAGGCCTGCCAACAGCCCACACGGCTGCCACCAGCTCTGCACACAAAGCCTCCAGCACTTTCTCACCAGGTTCCCTCTTCCCAACATGCTATTTTTATCTGAGCACCTTTCCCGGACCAGAAAGATGTAAACAAGAAGAAAATTCTCTGGCACAAACATGGTGCTTCGGCCACAGCCTCTGCAGACTGCACGGGCAAAGAAAAACACAAAAACCTCTCCTAGAAAAGCAAAATAGTTTCATGAAACACTTCTTCAACAAACCAGGAAGCAGGTAAGATGGGCTACAACAAAGTAGTAATCGCTTTTAATTAAAAAACTTGGCAATTAAAAAAAGAACACACAGAGCAGCTTTCTTCCTGAGATGCACCAACCCCAGTGAAGAGCACAAACTGCACCTTTCAGGGCACCAGAGGGGTTTGCCATGGGGCATCCTGGAGCACAGAAGGTAATTTAGGGAACAAGAGGGAAACTTACTGGGTCCTCACATTGCTTAGCAATGGGAGAAGGAAGTTATCTTCATAATCTCAAAAGAAAGAGAAAGCAGGAGGAATGTGAGGAATGCAAGGAGGTTATTGCCCGGGAGACTGGGACTGGCAGCTCACTCTCAGCCTGGCCGCCGGCGAGGAGGCACATCCTGACCTCTGTGGCTAGCAAGAATGTCCATCCCCCACCAAAAAAAAAAAAAAAAAAAAAAAAACCCAACAAAAAAACAGAACAAAAGCAAGTAGTAAAGAATTTTGCAGAATACTGAATAATTCTGATGCTCTATCCTGGTGCTGCCCAAACCTGCGGGAGATGTCAGGGACTGAGCCTGTGCAAATCAACACACATGTACATCCACAGAAGTCCCTGGTGAGTCCATGGGAATGGCTATGTGTGAAGGGGACAGGAGATGAGAACCATACATCTGACATCTCTTGAGGACTGGCAGTCCTTCCCCATCCATGCAGCTTCCAGGGTTGGCAACAAATTGCACAGAACCAGGACAGTGGTGTCTGCACAAGCCACCATCCAACACCAAGAGCAGACTAAGGCATCACAGACCTCACCACAGACATCACCACCTCAAGGAACTGCGACCTTTCCAGCCTGCTGACAGAGGTCCCAGCCCTACTGCACCTCCAAGACAGAAAATGCTCATCTGGAACCTTCTTCCATCAGAGCCAAACAGAAGTGATGCTCCATCCTGAACTTCCTTGGCTCCACAGGTACCAAGGAAATACCGTGGCAGAGGGGAGATGCAGAGACCCAAAACAGCGCCTTGCTGTCGTGTTGGCCGTGCTCTGCTGCTGTTTCAGTATGAATAAAAAGCCTGTTGACATACGAAAGCCACAGAAAATCTCCCTGAAACTACAAAACAGTACTGAAAACATTGTGCAGCTCAGGCCTTCTGCACAATGTACACACGCCTATTCAGCCTCTTAAAAAACAGCTACATGTCTAAGGAAACATCTGATAATTAAGGCAATTTTAACAATAGATAATAATTTGACTATGAATTGTATGGAATGTAATGACTGCTTATTCTGGCAGAAAAAACAGAACTTTCTATGAAGTGCCTGCCAAGGAAAACGATACTCCCACTCAGCCCGGACCACTGCGAGCAGTTGCTGCTAACCACATGCTTCGCGCTGCCGGCTGCTAGGACACGGAGCGCCGCTGCAGCCGAACAAAACCCGGAGCTGCACATTCGAAGAGAGAGGGAGGGAAAGAGAGAGAGAGGGAAGGAAAGCGCGTCCCGGCGAGCGGCGGCCGGAGCCGGGCTCGGAGCCGTGACTCAGCCGGGAGCCGCCGCCAGGCCCCGCCAGGCCCGGCCGCGCCGCCAGCGCTCCTCGGTGGCCTGCGGGCAACTCGCACGCTGCCAGCTCCCCCCTCCCTCCCTCCCGCCGCTTCCAGTTGCTAAACGACATTAGAGAAGGCTAAAAATACTTCAAGCGGTTCTTTCGGTTAGTTTTCCGTGCCAGCCAACTTGTGAAGGCCGAGGGGATGTTCTCTCCAGTGGTCATTTTCAGGTAATCAGGAGAAAATCCTGCCCACGAAGGACCACTGCCTTCCTCGGACAGGAATCATGGCAAGTAGGTACAGCTGGTGGCCAGGTCACTGCACACCTTCAAACAGAGCTCAAGGATGACCAGGTGTTATCTGGTACTTCTCACAGCACAGCAAGTCCAGAGCTGCCTCTGCAAACCGACTGCAACAGTGCCAGACAGGCGAGAAACACCGGCCTGGAGGGGATCCAGAAAGCCTTTCTCAGTTGGAAGAGGCCACATGGAAGAGAAGCATGTGAAAAACTAAAGAAGCATTTGCTGAACTTGATATGTAAAACAATGGGCTGGTTTTGGCTGGAGTAGAGTTAATTTTCTTCACAGGGGTTAGTATGGGACTGTGTTCTGGATTTGTGCTGAGCGTAGGGTTGATAATATGGAAAAGTTTTTGTTATTGCTGAGCTGGGATTACACACAGCCAAAGTATTTTCTGCTGCTTGTACTGGTATGCTGGCGAGGAAGTTGGAGGAAGAGACACAGCTGGGACAGGTGACCCCAAGTGACCAAAGAGAGATTCCAGACCATATGACATCATGGCCATATATAAAGTGGGGGAAGAAGGAGAAAGGGGAGGACATTTGGAGTGATGGTGTTTGTCTTCCCAAGTCACTGTTACATGTGATGGGGCCCTGCTTTCCTGGGATGGCTGAGCACCTGCCTGCCCAAGGAAACACTGAATTCCTGGCTTTGCTTGCCTGCTCAGATTTTGCTTTCCCTGTGAACTGGATTCTTCTCAACCCACAAGCTTCCTACCATTTACCTTTTTGGTCCTCTCCCTAATCCTTTTGGTAGGGAAGTGAAAGAGCGCCTGTGTGAAGCTTGGTTGCTGGCTGGGGTTAAACCCCAACAAACAGCAATGCAAACAAGGCAGCCATCCTGACTGACCAAGGGCAGGACACAAGGACAGAGCACCTACTGACAGCCATAAATACACTGGGGACAAGTGAGCAGCAGGACATCTGTGCACACCCACCCACAGTCACTTTGGGCAAAGTCCAAAAATCAAGGGTCAACCGATTTCCTCTACCATGGAGAAAGAACTGCTCTCACAAATAAATGCAGCTATTCAATTAATTTGGTTTAAATAGAGATTAATTACACTGAACACTTGACTAAGGCTGAACAGAGTGCTGCTTGCACCCAGCTCCCTGCAAAAGCAGGCTGCTTCAGGTTTGATCTGTGCTCTCCACCACTGCCAGGAGAGCAGGGATGACACTGCTGAAGGAATTTTGCCAGTTAACTGGCTACATTTTCCACCAACAAGCAAGAAGGTTTGGGGTTTTTTCTCTCCTTTTCAATCCAGGAAAAGAAACATCTAGTTCTTCCAATTAGCAGGAAAAGGGAAGGAATTTCCGTCTGTTTAACACCTGAGGGCAAGAAGCAGCCTTTTGAAAGAAAGGTTGGGTGGGGGTTTTTTGTTTTTTAAATCACAGCCACCTACTGTGGGTCTCCAGATGCCACAGCACCAGCTCACTTTGCATTTCATTCTGCAGCCCCTCCAGACCAACCAGGGTAAGCAGCCCCTTCAGATGGTCATTTCGGGGTGTTTTGCCCTATCAGGACAGCTTGGAGACACCTGGAATCCATAAGGAACATTCTGGGTAGAGTTTGAACAAAGTCAGTGGCTCCAGGACCCAGAACTTCCCAAGATGTGACCCGTCCTTGGAGAACTGTCAAAGTCATCTTAAAAGCAGTCAGAGCCTGGTGCTCTGCCCACATCACCTACTATCTGCAGGCTGTCAAGAGTCAGGTTTCACAAACCAACCATGTAGACATCAGGTCTACAAAAGCTCTGACCTCTCCAGCAAGAGCAAGATTGCATCTCAGCACTGCCAGGAGCTTTGCCACACACACATCTGGGGCTGGAGGGGCAGCAGCCACTGAGGAACACTCAGGTACAAAGCAGCACCAAAGGGCCATGGGTTATGAAAAGCTTCCACACAGATTTATAGCAGTAGTCTGTGTTTATACCTCTAACACAAATGACACATAAAAGGAAAAGAGTTCTCTATGTCCCACACCACAAATAACCCATTTTACACCTCTTACCAAGCAAGCAGTGAGTTGACCAGCTGCGCACTTCTTTCAGAAATGCCTAGGTACTTCAGCAAGATATACCCTGCTATTTATGCATACTCTAATTAGGTCCTAAACCTCGTCTAAATAAGTATTAAAGTGAACTCCTGGGTAATTATGGTGAAGGAGCAGCCTTTTAATGCCACTGAAATAGCAATGAAACAGATAAAACGCCTGCTGGAATGGGCATTTCCTTGAGAGAAAAAATTTTGCATATGTGCTGCTCCAGAAGAAAATAATGTGGCCAAAAAATCCATGTGAGATGCTATAAAACCCCAAATGACTCCCATGGCCTTCCAGTGAGGATGAGTTTCACTTGATGTCACACAGCCCAGTGCAGGGACACATTTGTCTGCACAGCTGCTTCACTTTACAGTCCAAGGCCAACATTTTGTAGGATCAGTAATCCCCAACAGCAAAGAAATCACTACACTTACAGAAACAAATCTGCCACAGCTTTTAGGACACCTTTTCACAAAGATGCTAGGAAGTTTCTGTCAGCACTGTGATTTAAACTTGCTAAGAGAATGTGAGAATAAAGCATAATCTATCAAATCAGTACAAAAATCTAACAAAGAAGTTGATGCACTTCAGACATGAACAGCCATGTGTCCACACATCATTCCATCAGCGTTCATGTGTCCACACGTGATTCCATGCAGCCCACTGAAGTCTCCCCAAGCTGCCCTCCACCAGTTTAATGAGCAGAAATCACCAGTTTCCACCATCACCCCGGTGGGATAGTTGGCCAAGCACATGGCTCATTCCCTCACACACATTTATCTTGTTCCCACCGATAGCCAGGCGCCCAGGTAACGGCCTGTGCAAACCACTCTCTCTCCCGATGGAAAACATGCCACTTATCACCTGAAACACCATCTGGAATCAAAGCCTTGGCAAGTGACCCTGCTCTGGAGACACAATACACACCACAGACCTCTCACCCTGGTGCCAGACCTCAGCCTCTAGCTTTATCACCCGGCCCGTGGGACTGCAGAGCCCTGTGCTGATGCCACAGGTGAAGTTCTCCACTCTGAGAGCGCTCAACACCAGCAGTGGGACTGGACTGGTGGTTCCATCTGCCTGCACCAGCTGAGCAGCAAGGGGGGAGATCTGCAGCCTCCAAACACAACCCACGCCAAAACCACATGAATTCACAGGGGGAACGTGAAACTGCAGCAGGTGTAGCACCCCACTCCAGGTTTAATTTTAAATTCAGCCACACTTGAGGTACACCACACTTTAAAGCTGTACACAGCACGCCCCCTTTAAAGACTTCCACCACCCTCTCTGAAATACCCTGCACAGCAGGATTACATTTAAAACACAACTTTGCAGGACCTGTTGCTTTCCAAGCAAGGCCAGACACAGACTCCCTGTGCCCCTGGAACAGCAACATAACCCAGGCAATACTTTCAGCATGTCACTGCAGAAAGCCCTTCTTTTGTCAAATAATCTTACCTTGCTCATCACTTTTCTCAAACAGACAACAGCTTTGGAGCTTCAAATGGAAGCCCTGTCAGCATGATCTACTCCTGACATTCTCCAAAGCTCACCAAGTCATCTTAAACAATAATATATAAAATAAGGACTAGGTCAAACCTTCCCAACACTGGGCTTAAGGGGAAGTCTGCTCACGTTCTGATCCTGCACTGATGAGGGCTGGACTCAAATGCAAGACTCTTTATTAGAGACCATTTTACAAAGCAGGCAGAGTGAAGGGGCGAGAGTATTTTAACTGCAACCAGTCAGACGTTTCTCATTAAAATATTTCTTGGAGAAGTAAACGGGCCTGCAATTTTATTCAAACAGATGTAGGCTAAATGCATATCATTAGTCTGACAATACAAAAGCACAAGCGACTGAAATGATTTTAATTTTGTCAGTGAAAAGGATAATGTATGCATATCTGGAGGGCACACCAATGGTAAAGATTACCCCCAGCTTCTATCTGAGCCGTCTAAAGGTATTTACTTGGGGTCTGTCTGTGTTGTGACAGTGTCCCAGACCGAAATGAATGCCTCCAACACTCCACATTTTTGAGCCATTCAGTCATGCATTTTTGTTATTGTTGAAAGTAGTGCGAAATTGCAGTGCATGAGCTGGAGTCCTTGGTGGTCTCCGAGGATTCCAGCTAAAAAGGCACTTCCTTTGTTCCGCGGAGAATGCGGTCCAGTAGGTCATTCAGAAGGGGAAATAAAAGCAGCGGCCCTGGGAGGGAGATGAAGGATGAAACAAAAAGAATAAAATGTTTTGGGTGTGAGCACATTAGCTACCATTTCCTACTGCTGCCGGCTGCGAGCACTCCTGTCCCCGGGATGCGCAAGTACCTCGGGACGAAGGTTGAGGGAAGGAAGAAAGAAAGAAAAAGGAAGGGGGAAAGGAAAAAAAAAAAAAAAAAAGAAAAGAAAAGAAAAAAAAGGAGCCATGTCTCAGTCCCTCCGCTAGCAGCCGCCGGGCACCGGGGCGGGACGGGTCGCCCGCTCCCCGCCGGGGCGAGCGGCGACCCAGGGGCAGGAGCGCCCGTGCCGCCGCCGCCGAGCCGGGAGCGGGGCCGGCAACAGGCGCGGTCCCGCCCGGCAGGGCACGGCCCGGCACGGCACAGGGGGCGGGCAGCCGGGACCGCACCGGGACCCTCCGCGCGGGATGGGCGCCGAGCTGCGCGGGGCCGAACCGAGCCGCGCCGAGCCGGGCAGCGCGCCCCGAGCCGAGCCTGGGGGGAGCCGGGCGCGCACCCCGCGCTCCGCGGGGCCGGGCCGAGCGCGCACAAAGGCGGCGGGCGACGATCGCGACTCACCGCTGATCTCGTGGCTGGGCGCCTCGCTCTGGCTGAAGCCCTTGGCGGCGTAGAGCCTCCGCACTTCGGAGCAACTTTTGGCGCGGGGCTCGGCGGCCAGCAGCAGCGGCAGGCTGAGGGCGGCCAGCGCGCACAGGAGGGGCGGCAGGCAGCAGCCCCGCCGCGGCATGGTGCGGGCGGGCAGGGGCCGCCGCGGCCGGGCGAGCGCGCCCCGAGGCTGGAGCCGGCGCTCCGCCGAGCCTGCCCCGCCGCGCCCCGCGGCAGCCGCGCCCGCTGCCCTGCGCCCCGCTCCGCTGCGGCTCCGCTCCGCTGGCCCGGCGTGCGGCGGCGCTCCGCGAACTTGGCCCGGCAGGAAGCACATGGGGTGGTGGTGGAGGAGGAGGAGGAGGTGGAGGGAGGCGGGGAGGGCGGCAGCCAAGCAGGATCGCGCAGGGCCGGGACAAGCCTCTGCAGCCCCCGGGAAAATCAGGAGCTGGGATCCGCCCGCCCAGCGAGGCGGAGCGGAGCCCGGGGCTGGCCGGCCCCGCGCGGGCGCTCCCTCCCGCGGAGAGCCCCGGCGCTGCCCCGCACGGGAACCGCGGCACGGGAACGCCGGCACGGGCACCCCCGGCACGGGCACCCCGGCACGGGCACCCCCGGCACGGGCACCCCCGGCACGGGAACCCCGGCACGGGCACCCCCGCACGGGCACCCCCGGCATGGGCACCCCCGGCACGGGAACCCCCGCACAGGAACCCCGGCACGGGCACCCCCGGCACGGGCACCCCCGGCACGGGAACCCCCGCACAGGAACCCCGGCACGGGCACCCCCGGCACGGGCACCCCCGGCACGGGCACCCCGGCACGGGCACCCCCGGCACGGGCACCCCCGCACGGGAACCCCGGCACGGGAACCCCGGCACGGGAACCCCCGCACGGGAACCCCGGCACGGGAACCCCCGCACGGGAACCCCGGCACGGGAACCCCCGCCTCAGCCCGGCTGGCAGCGCTGGCAGCCCCAGGAGCTCCCACCCGGCACCCCCGCTCCCGCCCAAGCCAGCGCCGAGTGCCCCGCGAGGGAAAGGGAGAGATTCGCTCTGTGCTGTGCTCTGCCTCCTGAACTGGAGCTGTAGATGGTGCAGCTCTGCCCCAGGTTTAATAGGTTCACTAGGCTGATGAATTTTGACATCGCTGTGACAGGTCTGAACTATGTGCATGAAAGGCTTGTCAAAACCGACATTTTTCCACCAATCTTCTGTTTCCAAGAGTTTAGCAGGGCAAAGGCCTCAGGAACACTGACATCAAGGTGCTCCAGTCACTCTCCTTCATAGCCCAGCCCAGCACACAGGCACACGCACAGATGTAAAGAAGCCCTGCTGAACCCTTGGACCAGAGTCCAACAGTTGCTCCTTGCTTCAGTTTACTGAAAAATCACAGACACAGTATTGCAAGAATGACAGGCATTGTCATCATTTCCCAAGGCTGCAATGTCCCTTAAAGGGTCTGCTCAACCCTTGCTCCCTGTCATGGTGAGGTCTCCATGTCCTTGTCCCCTGGGCATGGGTGCTGCATGGGGAGCTCTGTCCTGCTGCACTGTCTGTGCTCAGGGCTGTGTCTCAGCACAGACCCGTTTGCCCCAGGAGAGTGTAATGGCCTGGTGATAGCATAATTTAATAAAAATAAATGTGCAGCATTTACAATAGTGCTGCTCTGTGAGCTTCATTTCTCTCATTGCCACAGTGGGGAAGGAAAGGCTGAAACAACAGCAAAGGAAGTTGCCAGCTTCGCTCCCTTGCTCCCAAGCTTTTGCTACCAAAAGTCCGGGTGGATCAGGAGGAAAAGTTCCTGTCTTTATTTCCCCTGTGAGAGCAAAGCACAGCCATGCTGTCCTGCCAGGCACTTCTCCTAGGAACGAGATGCTCATCCAGCTCTGAGCTTTCCAGTGGCAATGCTGGCAGCTCACCACAGCCTTGGGGCAGCACAGGCTGCTGCAGTCACAAATCACACCAAAAGCAGGGGAAAACCACATTACCACAGCCCAGCCTGCACCAGCCACAATGGAGAGCCTCGTGCTGCAGCAGGGCTTCCCTCTGTCTGGGTGCAGGGAGCATCCCCTGGCTGCACAGAAAATGGGCCCCACCATCCCCAGGGCAAATTAAATAAAAGGAATTTGCTTTATCATGGTTTAAAAAGTCTCCACCAGCCATCCTGATGGAAAGGGGTGCAGGGATCTCAGTCGTCCTGCCATGCACTGGGGCCACTCTCACTAAGCTGGTGAGACAAGCCAGGCCAGAAGTTCTCATGAAGTTATAAAGTGTCCTGAGAGAGAATAATCCTCTAGGATCTGGCCCTGCAATGTATGACTGAGTTCTGGTTTTCAAAGCACTACCTCACCCTCCCAGCCTTTATTTGAAGAGACAATGTGAATTTTAAAGAGAACTCAGCAGGGAGCACTGCATTTTTTATTCCAAAGTGAGAGAGAAAACGAGAGTGAGAAAGTCTGTGGGGTTAGAGACAGCTTGCCATTTGTTGTTTCTCATAATCCCATACCTCGGTGGGATTTAAGAAACCTCCTGAAAAACACGGAGGGTTTTGTCAAATACTTGCTCAAGTAGTTAAATCAAAGGCTGAAGCAAAACAATGGAACTGCCTGAAAATTTTCATGAAAAACTCTTTTTCTTTTTTAAGGAATGGAAAAGTAGCCTCTCTCAAAAGAAATTTTTTTTTCTCTGAGTTTTTTGCTTTCTCCAGCATTTTTGCACATCTGGCAGACCCTCCCCAGCCCCCTCACCCCAAACTGCTCGAGCAATTTCCCTTTCCCAGGAGAAAAAAGATGGAGAAAAGCAGAGGAAAAAACTCGTAGTTTAATTTTAAAAAGACTGAAAACTCCTGACTTTGCATGTCCCCCAAAACTCTCTTCTCTCCATTGGGATTCCTGTTCCCAGACTCTGTGTTTCTTTTCCAGCCCTATCTCAAGGCTTGGATGAAGGATGCTCCTCCATCCTGGGTTCATGTCCCCATCTGCCCTACCTGTCAGAGAGCTGCCTGCTAAACTTGCAAAGCTGTTTCATCTCCACCTGCTCACACTCAGCTGTGAGTCTCCTCTCTTATTTAGGAGATCCCAAACATTGCAGCCCTGCCAGCTTTTCAGGGAGAAGGAAAGGCAGGGAAGGAGAAGCCAGAGAAGTTGTTTCTCCACAGTTTGTTTTTACCTTCCTCTTATGTGCTGCCTCTCCTGCCCAGCTCAGATGTCCACACTACTCCTGCCCAAGCCTTCATCCACACAGCAAAGTTAGGTTGGTTTAATTAAAACCACTTTGAATCCACTCTAAAGGAATCAGCCCAAACCCTCTGTGGGGGTGTGGTTAAATCATGATAAATCTTATTGGTATCAGCTGAGCCCACTGGCTTACACTAAAAATTGGTACAAATAATTACCAACTGCACAGGATTCCCAGGATCAGTTGTAACTTCAGTTTGGCAGGAGTGGAGCAGTTCTCTAGCCCTGGCAAATCCTGGCAGCAGAGAGGAACACCAAGCCTGGCTGCAGCACCAGTTACATTCAAAAATCCCTCTGGAGTTATATGAGGGCTTAAGCTTTTGGTCTGATTTAATTCTGGTCCTGGCCATAGGTTTGCCACAACCCTGCAGTGTTCCCAGTCATTTATCAGGGAATTTACTGGGATAAAGATTTCAGATGTAGCTGTTTAGGAAAACCTGGCTGAATGCTATCCTTGGTCTGGCTATCATTAAGGATGATTAAATCTTACACTCTGGTAGGAAAGTCTGGGCCACAAGGAGGTCAGAAAGTGTTGAAAGGGAACTGGACAAACATGTCCTCCCAGCTCCAGCTCATCAGCAGGAGATGGCTCAGGGTAAACCCGAACCAGGCGAGCTCCTGGGGCAGAGCAGCCAGGCTGGAATGAGGGATGCTCAAGTGGAAACATTCTCCTTTGATAAAACCCCAAATACCACAAATTTAGGGGTGTTTAATCCAGGGCATCTGTCATGAGGATGGGGGATCCTGCTAGTTGCAAAATGATGGTCTGAATCTGGTTTCTGATTGTCAACAGCCTGGTATTTTAGGGCAAGCAGATCTGGTGTTTTGTCATGGGCTGATGTCTCTATTTATTTGTATCACTTTTTTTATCCAAGGGCCACTTCACCCCATAGAGAAGAGCAGAAATCTCCTGCAGTAGCTGCTCCACTCTGGGGCAAGGGCTGGCTTGGTGGGTTTGCTCCTTGCTGCCTTCTGTAGGTGGGCTGGGTGTGAGGGGCTGTGCACACTGAATAAAGATGGGAAGATGCTGAAAGGACAGGGGGATCAGGCTGGCTGTGCATGAGGCTGCTGTTAGTGTCACTCAGCTCCCCATGCCTGAAACAGCTTGCAGGGCACTGGGCTTCCTCTGCAGAGCTCAGGACCATCTCCATTTTAGGGAGTGCAAGAGTTTATCTCTTTCCCCAGAAGGACAAGAAGTCATCCCAGCTCTGTCCCCAGGCACCACAGGGAGGAGACCTGGGGACACCCAGCTTTGAAGGGCACAGGAATGCACTCACTTTCACAGATTTTCATGCCTGCACTCCCTAGCTCTCCCAAAAGTGACTGTGTGGCAGATGGCTCTGACGTGCAGCACACTCACACCCAGAGGATAAAAATATTCCCCAACAGATTCCTGGCAAGAGAACATCAGTCACCATTGCTCCAGAGCTGGCCATGGCCTCCTCTCCTGCTCAATCCCCCCATCTGGGGGTGCAGAGAGGGTCCCCAGGCTGCATGTCCCCGGTGGCATCACACAGATCAGTGCTGGCAGCTGGGCTGGCATCCCAGATCCATGGACTCACCTGCACATCTTCCACAGCACAGCACTCCTGGGGACATGTCCCATCCTCCCTGCCCCAGGTGGCCTCACACCTGGCTGCCACTGAGGAGGGGCGAGAGGTGAGACGGGACCCTGTGTCTGCCTCACCCAGGCCCTTCTCAGTGTGATTACAGCCACGATGTTTAATTCTCCATCCACTCTCATATAATATTCCTATGGCCATGAAGTGGGGCTGGAATGGGGACTGCTTGAGGCAGGAGGATTGAGAGGAACCAGTGGTTGCAGGGAAGAGAAGAAGATGGGTGGCACAATTCAAGGATGACAGAGGGAACAAGCCCCCAACTCATTCTTGCCTTTCCATCCCTTCCCAGCAGCAACCCCCTGCTCAGCCTTCCCTTGGACATCCTGAGGTATATTTACAGCAGGTATTGCTGCCTGGACTGGTTTATTTTGCTTTTATTGCACTCCTAGGAGTTGGTTCAATGCTGGTGCCAGCCTGGGACAGGCACTGGCAGGGTAGGGGCAGAGTGGGGTTTGTGGGTGCTGTGAGCAGTGGCATGGCCAGCCCACACACTCCAGAACGTGCAGCCTCCTGGCCCACAGATAAGCTCATCACCCATCTGGAGGGGTCACAAAACTCTGGAGCTGCAGAGATTAGGACTGGAAAAAGCATCAGACACCTGATGCCTTCCTCTCTGGCCCAGAAAAACCAACCTCAAGCTGTCCTCTCCCTGTCTGCTCTCAAAATCCCTCCTCAGTCAAGACTGTGCAGTCTGTCCCAGCTACTGACTCAGTATTTCATTGCACAAAAGCATTTCTCAATGGCTAACCTAAACCTCCCTGGCCACAGTTCAAGCTGGCTATCTTTTTCCTCCTATCTCCTGTACACGGAGAAAACATACCCTGCTATCAGCAGAGCCCAAAGCTCTTGGCACATGTGGCTGGAATGGCCCCTGTTGCTGTTGGTGGTCCCACCAGCTCTGCGACTTGGCCCCTGCAGACCTGGGGTAGAGGGAACAACCCCAAGCACTGTTCAGAGCAGCAGGAAATACTCTTCAACATGGAAAGGGGAGAGAGAGGGAGAGGCATGTTCAGAGCAGGAGATAACACAGCCAGCTGGCACTACTTAAAAATGAGTAATAGCTGCATATCACCTGAACTGCCTGGTGCCAGCTAAACACTGTGGAGCAGAGCCAGGACAAGAGGGAGCCTGTTGCCCCACAGTTGTCAGCAAGGCCATCCCAGTCCCCTCTGATGCTGGGCATCACCTCTCATGGCATTTTCTACCTGTGGGCAGGCAGCTGGTTCCCACAGCAGCGCTGGTTTCCGTGCTCCAGCCCATGGAGCTGCACTGTCATGGGCAGCACAGAGGCCAGAGCTGGTTTTTCACAACTTGGGAAAGATCAGTGTGAGCTTACCAGGCGGAGCTCCAGAGGTCTTAATTACTGCAAGCAGCACTTCATCTGGGGCCTTTCATTGCCCTCAAAGCACTTCCACCTGGGCACCAGTCCAGCAGGCATTTGGTTTGTAGACATCTGCCTCGTCCCAGCAGGGATGCACGTCACTGCCTTTGAGGTTTCTGACAGCAGAGGGGAGCACAAGTGGCCAACTCCTTTAATATCACCTGAGATGCAGAAAGCAAAACAGGTCAAAGGAGAGCAGAGGGAGCACCAGCTCTGAGCAGGAATGACCCAGTTCTGTTAAGTACCAGGCTTCAGTATCAATAAAATAATTATATTTAAAAAAAAATAATGATGAGACTTTTTGTTTTACCCTCAGGCACTCTTTTAGTTCTGTTTATAGGCCATTTCAAAAGAATTTGTAAACACAGAGTGGAAATTGTTTGTGCTGCACAGGTAGAAGTAAACAAAACCCGCTTAAAACACCCACTGCTGCAGGCAGAGGGTCCTGGCAGCACACACTGCTCACCCTCTGCATCACCTGGCTGGACAGGCTGATGTGGCTCCTCTTCCCAACACTGCACTGCTGGAAATCCACGAAGGAGCAAGCTGGGAGAATGGGATGCAGGATGAGTGTTGGCTTAAGCCCTGCTGCTTGAGAGGACTCACCAGACTTTGCCTTGGACCAAAGTGATCACAGCTCCTGTCCCTCTCCCAGGTTCAATGCCCATCAGAGGGTATAATGTGGGTTACCTCACATTATACCCTCCTCACCATCCCAGTCCCTGAATGGATTAAGCACCATCCATTCCGCAGCAGGGATGTACATCCCTTGCCTTTAGCTCCATCCCCCTTGTCCAGCAGGGTTGGGGCAGCACAGTGGCTGCTGGACACTCGTGACTATATCATTGCTGCTTGAAATCCTTTTTTAAATTTTAATCTTCTTTCTTCATTCTCCTCCATTCTTGCCCCTCACCCCCTATGGTTTGAAGTTTTCAAGTGAAAATATGCAAGTTGTGACTTGCGGGCAGTGACTCGGGGCTTGCAAGGAAAGCGGGAGGGAGGAGAGAGAAAAAGAGTGATCGGCTCAGAATGCCAGCAATTGTTTTTATCCTTTCCAGATGAAGGAAAAAGATCATGTTATTTGTTCAGCATACAGTTCCAGATTTTCAGGAATGAAATCTGAGAGCAACATGTCAACGGTCTGCCTTGAGAGCTGGGGTGGATGGCGGCCTTTGTGCTCCCAAACACCAGCAGGGCCAGCACGCTCAGCTGAGGAAAAAAAAAGGCTCCATTCTCACACTCTGAAGTGGTGGCATTAGATATCAACAAGATAATGGGCCCAAGGCCTAGCCCTATTTCTTCTCCCAACCCAATGGCCCCAGGCTGCTGGCTTTGATGTACTCATTTATTTGCCTTTTCCTCTCACAGATGATATTTTTAACCGATATTGCGGTTTGGGCATAGACTGGGGAGAAAGGAGGGGGAAAAAAAATGAAAGTCATTTTATTTCAACAGCTGATCAGGAGAGAAGAAAGGAAAAAAAAAAGATAAAAAAAAAAAACCCAGCCATTGGTTAGCCTGCAGGTCGATGTTTCCTGCTGTAAATCAGGCAGGACACGGTGGTCTCGCAGCCGGAGGGAGATCCCGCATCAGCCCAGCACACATCAGGGCTGAGGCCGGTGCACGACAGCCCAGGCCCAGGGCATTTGCACTTGAATCCCCAGGGAGCAGCAGGGAGATGGTGGGGTCAGCGAGGTGGCCAGTGGCGAGATTGAGCCGGGGCTGATTGATGTGCGGGGCCGGGTGGGTGGTCCTGCCCGGGATGGGGACAGCGGGAGCGCCACTGTCCCCCTGATGTGTCTGTCCAAGGGTTAGGAACTCCAGCAGGCAGGCTGGGAGCACCCATGGCCTTCAGACACATCCAGGGCAGGGTGGGTGAAGAATTAATAGAGGGAGAAAGCAAAAAATAAAATAAAGGACTTTTCTTGATACCTTATGTGACTTCCCACAGCCTGTGTGGAAGCAATGCTCAGCATCCCCAGTGCACAGGCTGGGAACCTCCCAGGGTGACCAGTGCAGGGCTGGGCACAGCCCCACATCTCCTTCTTCTGGAAAAAGGTGTCTTGGAGGAGGTGAAGACTCTGCAAAACACCCTTGCAGAGCCCATCACTGGAGGACCTGGCATCCTGCTGGCTGTTGTGTCCACAATTTGCACTCTTGCTTCCATCTTGGTCTAAAAGAGCAGCTCCAGGGATGTCCCCTCTGTGCCGTGCTCAGGCCCCACTTCCAAAACTGCCTCTGTGCAAAATCACCATCTCTCCTCCTTGCAGCACCTTCCCCTGTCTGCCCCAAAACACCCAGCTCTCGTGGATCCCATGGTGCAGATGCTCACCATAGATTCTTGTACAAGAGGGAAAAAACCACTCAGCACTTTTTGCTATTAATGGGCAAAAAAATGTTCCCTGGGGAAAATTTCCTTGTGACTCACATCTGTGTTGGTTCAGAAGGCAAAGCATCAAGTATCTGTGTGCCTGCTCTTCTCCTGTGACACTGGCCTTTACTTTCTGCCTGAAAGTAACCATGAACAGTGCTGAGATCCTGCAATTTAGGTTTCACAATACTTCATGTAAGTGCCCGGCACTTGAAATTGTTGTCTCAGCTCTTACAAGAAGTTTTTTTTCCCCCAAGTCCCACAGCTGCAGTGGGAAAACTGAAAACTCACACCCAAATCATGCAAAAAAAGAGATGGCAGGAATGACATCCTTATTAATTAATTTCTTAATTTAAAAATTCTTCAAAATTTGATTTTGTTTCTAATTTAATTTTGTTGCCAGCCAGCCCTGCCACTGCTGGGATAACAATACTATGACATTTACAGTGACACCAGCTCCTATGGGTGTTTTTTTCCCAGACCTGTTAGCTGGCACACATGTCCCAGAGACACAGATTTGCTCCTAAGTCACCTAAGCCACATCTCAGCTGCAGGACCTGGTGCAGAAGGGGCTCCTCCTTTGCTGGGACATGGTGCAGCTCAGTCTGTGTCTTGCCAGAGGTGAGTTGTGCAGAAAGCTGTGCCCCTGTGACAGCAGTGCTGGGGTAGGGGATGCTCTCAGCCCCCAGCAGAGCTATGCTTCAAAAGCAGGAGCATCTGGCCCCTCTCAGAAGGACACTTTCAAGTGGAATAAATATAAAAACAAAGGGTTTCATTAACCTGGACATCACCATTGGTATGTACCTGCCCAGGACCCCGTGGAAGAGAGGAGGCTGAGGGGAAAACCAGCATGGGAAGATGAGAGGAGGTGAAGCATCAGCACCTTCCCACTTTGTGAGCATCACAGGGCTCATCACACTCAGCAACACTGAGCCAATTATGTTTTAACACTTTGTCTAACCGTGACTATTTTGGGATGGAGCACCACAAACTGCAGGTACAGGGACAAGTAACATCAGTGGAGACCCCTTAAAAGAGGCAGAGCAGGTTTGGCTGGGCTGACATGCAGAGCATTCCCTTGTCCCTCCTGCACGCTCCAGACATCCTCTGGAAACCCCTCTGGCCATGGCTTGCTCTGACCTTCCCCTGCACCTCCGGCAGCAGAGATTCCACTGCCCTGCTCCTGCAGCCAGCTCCTCCCTTGGGCTGATAACAGCACCAACAGGGGCTCAGGGAAATCCCTGTGCAGCAGCACAGAACCCATCCAGTCACTCCACAGCCCTGCAAACCATCCACACGCCCATCCCACGGTGTCAGCAACAAGATCAAGAGCAGAACCTTAACCAAAGTGCCATGTGAGGCTGTGTAAAAGAGGTGGTAAAAGGGGAATCCACTTATCCCACAGTCAGCAGACAGGAACATCAGGATCTTGAGTTATTCCTTTAGAGATTGGATTAGCAGGTCAAGACCACAATAACCAGGAGCTTCTGCCAGACAGTCACCAGGGATGGAGTCTGGCAGCCCATCAGGCAGTGGGATCAATCAGTCTCCTTAGAAATAATTAAATGATCTGTCTATATCATGCTTAAAATGATCACTCTTCAAAGGCCGTAAAAACAGATTTCAGGCAAGAAGCACGGAAGCTGCACAGAGGTTTGAGTGAGTGTGCAGGATGAGCCTGACCTGACCCTCTCTGCAGTTAACCAGGCCAATTAGTGGCCAAGACAGCATCTCCGTGCCCCACCCTGCCAGCCTGGCCCTCTGAGCCCCAGCATGTGCTGGCAGCCCTGGCAGGGGCTCCCAGGGCCACTCAGGGGGCAGTGCCCAGCCTGGGCTGCAGAACCAGCAAGGTGATGAGCACTTCCTTTGCAGGGGCTTCCACACCACCAAGGCTGGTGACACCAGTGGAAAAAATCCCCTTCTCTGCCCTCCTGCTCTGTCATCCTTGTCACAAGCAGAACAGTCACGAATCTGGAGCAAGGGCCCTGCTAGAATGACTCAAGAAAGGAAGATGTTGGTACTTTGGTGGGCTGGAAATGGCATTCCCCTCCTCTGACGTGGTCACAGGAGGCTGAGCACAGCAAAGCCAGCCCTGATGGCTCTGTGGCACTGCCATGGCAAAGTGTCCATGCTGGTTACCACATTCAGGAGATGTTTATTCAGGAGATGTTTATCCCACACACGGTGTCAGGCAATAGCAGGAACTTACACCACGGGTCTGCGACCCTGGGCCAAATCCTGGATTGTTCCACAAGTTTCAGCTCAACATCATGAGTCACAAATGCCACCAATTCTCCCTTTACTTTTTTTTTTTTTTTCCATAAAACTTTGTTTTCCCATCAAATGGGAACAAATACACCCAATACCCGGAATTTTGCTAGATGGAGTCCAGATGACAAGTTCTCAGAAAATGCTGTCAGCTGCTGAGATTCAGATTCAAGAGACATTGTCCAATGTTAACCATAAACAACAGGGGCAACAAAATGTCTGGCAGATCTTGAAGTGACACGAGATGCCTGCACTCCACAACAAACCCGTTTCACACCACAGGAAAGGTCACCACTCTAATCCACTTCTGGGTGGAATGTACACAAACGTCATTCTTCTTCACATCTGTAATTAAACAGCCTCTTGCTTTGCTATCCAGCTCATGTTTATTTTCCCATTTGCTAACATGGTGGATGGTAATATAATATGACACTGAAGGGACACAGGCTGCTACAGGCAGGCTTTCCACTTCTTTCTAGTGATTAGCCTGCAGAGAGCTGCAGCTGATGGTTGTGCTGCTTGGATCCAGCAGTGATTTCCTTTCTGGACGTGCAGCATCTTTGCACATTGAAATAATAACAGCAGAGAAGGCAGTGAAAGCAAACAAAAACAAATGGCAGAGATCCCTAAATGTGTTGACTCGTTGCAAGAAGTTGCTGAGGTCTCTGAAGGGCTCCTACAAGGGAGAAGACAGCAAGTAAACTGGGAGGTTGAGGCTAAATCTGTACTTCTGCTATGAAAAATCTGGTTTTCAACAGGGGTAATGGGCTGGATCACTTGGGAGAAGTGTTCCTTCTCCCTGTGGCCACCAAGGAGCATTTGAAACAATGCTGGATAATCTCTAGTGGGGCCCTTCCTTCCCCACAAAGTGCTCTCGGGTACCCACCACACCACACAGCGCCCAGGAGGAAAAACCCCACACCAGCAAGGATTTTCCCTCTCCAAACCTTCTGGGCTGCAGGGCTGGCACGTGGTTCATGGCTCAGGAGCTGGACACGAGGGCTTTGCAGGGAATGGCTTTGTCTGTCAGGAGGGACTGTGGGATGCATCACTCTGCAGCCCCAAGCGTGGCCGTGCGCTTCGGACCCTGCACACTCTCAGCAAAACAACACCAAGATGTTTATTTTCAAAAGGATACAATGTTTGACAAAATAAATGATATTTGATTAACACCCACTGCTTTTCTGGGGTTTCTTTTTGAAGGCAGTAAATTTGCTGACTGTATAAACATGCCACAGTGCTTCATCTTCCTATGCCAAAATTTCAGTTACCTCATCTCCAGGGAATGCCCTTAGTAACATTTTGACAAGCCTGTTTAGGGGGTTGTTTGTGGGTTTGGGTTTCTGTTTCCCCGCACTTTTACTTCTTAGGGAGGTTTCCTATGAGCAAGCCAAGCAAGGCTGGAGCTGAACAAAATCCACCTTTTCTCTTCATATAGGGACCTTCACCACATCCCTAAGAAAAAACCCAAATTCCAACACTAAGGACCAGCAAGCATCCTCCAATGTCATAGATTCATCCCATCCCCTTCTGGCTGCTGATTTCATTCCCCCAGTACCTCCATGCCTAACTCCTTGCTAAGGGAACAAATAACAAACTGGGGGAATTTGTGATTTTCCTGGTGCCCAGCTGAGTCACCCCCAGCTGTGAAGCTCAAACTTAAAAATCTCTGGGTTTCTGGGAATGGCCACCTGCTTCCAGAGGGTGTGGTGTGTGATCTGGTAAAGCTTTAGCAGCACTTGTCAATCATTAAGCTGCAGTGCTGCTGGAAAGGTCAAGGAAATTCCCACCAAGGCGCCCAAGTGTTTGGGAACCAAAGGATATTCCTGGGCTGCTTTACCCCAGGGCAGCTGGAGAGGCTGCAGGGCAGGACAGGTCTGGTGGGCTTGGCCAGTCCCAGCCCTGAGCTGTGTGCTCCAGCATGGCAAGGAGATGTCTCAGCAGCACACCTGGCTGTTTGGAGCACTCTGAGTGTTTGGGTGGTTTCATTTATTTCACTTTAGAGACTTATGCACCATGCCCTGTGTGGTCCCTGCTGCAACCTGCTTGTCTCCCTGCTCCCTCGGTGCCTCCTGCCCACCACCACCACCTCCCACCCACCTCACCATGGACCAGCAGCTGCCAACAAGGCAGGACAGTCCCCTTGTCCCTCCCAGCACAGCAGTGCCCAGCCTGCCACCCCAGCAGGACCCTGAGCTGTGCCCAGCACCCTCCAGGGCTGCAAAATGCCCTCCTGGTTGGTGGCATCTCCCTTGCTGTGCCCACAGCTCAGCAGTTTGAACTGAAAAGCAAATCAAAGTACCTGAGAGCACAGGATTGCAGGTGCAAATCAAATACCTGAGAGCACAGGATCCCAGGTGCAAATCAAATACCCAAGAGAACAGGATCCCAGGTGTCCCCCTTCTGCAGACCCACAGGAACACGCCCAGCTGCCAGGTCTCTGATGGGGCTCTCTGCATCCTCCATGCAAGGGGCATTTTCTTTCACTTGGAAGCTCCAGTGAATCCAGCCCTGGATCCTTGTTAGGCCCATGCTCCAGAGGGCTTGAGGGCTTTGCTCATGGAGACGAATGAGGAATTCTGAAAATCTCCCTGAAAAACGAAACTGAGACACTTTAGATTTCACTTTCCCAAACAGCATGAGCCGTGAGCACCAGCTGTTTCCAGCAGCTGTTCAGTGCGTTAGATTTTACCATTCCAGCACTAAACTATTAGTCAATTGATTAATGAACTGGAACTTCCCATCCAACAAAAATATTTTGGTTTTAAATTATAATTTGATGCGTGGTTAGCACAGAAATACATTCCACATGCTAAGCACATGTTTGCATCTCATCACCACCCTCAGACACAGGGAAAGGTGTTGGCTTCACCACCTTTTTAAGGCTGCTTGCAAACCCCTCCAGGGATGCAGTTTTAGCTCTAGTGCAGTTTTTTATTTTGCAGAGTGCACGGGGGGTGATGCTGCTCACATGGGATGGGGCCAGCAGGCTCCTGGCACCCCACTGCTGTGAGTGGAGCTCAAAGGAGCTGCAGAAGTGGCCACAAAGCACCAAGGATAACTGGCAGGAGTGAGGGCTCAGCCACCTGAGAGTGGAAACATTCCCAAGGCTGCCAGGCCTTTATCTGGTGCCAGCACAAGGTCCCAAGCCCACGAGGCAGCACTGGGACACTGCTGGCAGCAGCACCAAGGAGCCACAGCCCTGCACAGGGAGACCTGGGGGCTGCAGTCAGTGACAGCTCAGCACTGGCCCTGGGTTTCATCACAAAGCTAAAATTATCGGAAAGGAGTTGTTCCATTGTTTGTTTTTCCCCCGCCAGAAGCACCTTCATGCCATAAACTCCTCTATTCAGCCAAAACCCCAGGTATTTACCCTGGTGACACTTTGCAGGCCAGAAGTGGCCACCACGGGTGCTGAATTGACATCCCTGTGTTATCATGGTGCTGTGTGCACAGCTGAGCTCCAGCCCTGGCACCTGCCAGCAGCTCGAGCCCTCCTCCACCCTGACACAAATAAACATGATAAATATGAGATATGTATACTCATTAATAATAGATAATCATATCAATAATGATAAAAATTGAAATAACCGTGTATTAACTGTTAAACCTGCCTGTCCTGGGACAAGGTTTGGAGCTGCAGGTACACATGCAGAGGGGAGGTGACAGTGCCCATCTCCTGATGGAGGGGCCCCATCCCATGCAAGGCAGGTCACAGTACACAGAAATGGTGCAGGGAAACAAACAGGGAAAATCTATTCCTTATTCCTCATGATGGGAATGAAACACTGCCCAAAATTGAACACCAACCAGCTCTATTCCACCTCGGTGGCCAGGGCATTCCTTACAAACCCCCTGTTAAAACATGTGCACAAACCAGGGCAGGGAAAACTCAACAGCTGCTTTCTCAGGCTATAATCTGTTATTTTATAAACTTGGCAGGTAGTGGGCTCAAAGGCTGTTTTTTGTGATCTCTGATCATAACAAAGTCTCCAGCAAGCAGAGCTTTGCTAAACAGCAGAGGGAAACCAGGCTCAGCATGCCTCAGAGGGGTCTTCTGCTGAGAAGCACCAGCATCACACTGTGGTGATGCACGTGGGAGAGCCTACCAGGCTTTGTGAGACACAGCAAGGCACAGCCCACGCCAGCTCCTCAGAGGGAAAACACGCTGGACTCGTACTGAAAAACTGCTGCCCCCCTCCTATCCTGCTGCTTATCTAAGGAGGCAGCACACACAGAATATTCCTGCCATAATACTGGAGGAGATGATGTCCCTGCACTGGTAGCAGCGATACCTGGCGAGGCAGAGGCAGCATATCATCTGTGAACAAACCCAGCAACCCACTCCCACCCCCAGCACTCCCAGGGGATGAAAGGAAAATGATCAGAAGGGAAGAAGTGATTCAAATTCAAGTGGCGCTAATAAAATATTCCCTTTGGTGGAGCAGAGGCTCAGGGGCTCAGCCAGCTGCAGCACAGAGAGCTGGGCCACAACAAGAGCTGAGCAGCAGGAAGGTGAAGAAAAGCCTCTGCCAGCACCACCATTGGCTCTCCCTTGCACCACCCCATGCACCAGGACCCCTCTGACCAGGGGTCAAAGCACAGTCCCAAGAGACAGAGAGGATTGCAGTTTGGTTTGTGAACATGGAAAATATAAAATACAAAAACATGTTAAATACTAAACCACATCACCATGCATGGATGCAAAAAATCAGCCCTTACAGGAATACCACATGTCACCAGCACTGCCCAAACACCCCCAGCACTCACCCTGGTGTGGGTGGGACATGAGATTCTGAAACCCAGAGGACAGCTCTCCAACAATTAACCATCAGGTCATGCCATGGGTTAGTCCAGATCTGCTCCTTTGGATCAGGAGTGGTGAACTGTGAGTTAACAATTTTTGCTGTTATTTTTTTACAATCATCTCTCCTTTTGCCACAGACCCAAAGCACTTCACACAATACCAGGGCTTCAAATCAGAGTCAGACAGGTCAGCCCCACCATTCAGACCGGGTAAAGTTTCCACTCTCCAGACCATCTGACTGCATGGTTTAGAATTATCTACTCTTTCCTAAACATAAAGCTGCTGTAAAAGAGGCCTGATGCACACAAATATTCGAAGCATGCACGTGTGTGTGAGGGGGTGCATGCACACGTACGTGCACACGCTGCAGCTTAAGATACTGCACATAGAAACACTCTAGTAAAGGCAGATCTTAAACAGAAATATGCAACCATCTTGGCCAGAAACCAAACCAAGCCCAGCCCATTCACTGAATCAGACCAAGCCAAGTCCTGGTGTCCCTGAGCTGGGCCCAGTTGGTGTCCCCAGGCTGCCCACTCTGGTACAACACAGGCTGCTGTCTCACACACATGGGAGGCCACTGCCAGGGCACCACTTAGAGAGCAACCAATCTTTATTTTAGAGATAGCTTACGTAAAGGAACATGCAAAGAAACACATGAGTAAGAGTCTCATCTGCCTCAGGCTCCTGTAAAAGGCTGTAAATCCTTTTCTTTTCCCCTTTCACAGCAGGTTGGCCAGTCATTGTTCACCCTCAGAGCACAGAGTGTACATCCCTCCTTTGGCTGGGGCTGTGCTCGCAGGTTTCCCGTGGGAAAGGAGGTGCTTCACTCCTGAAGAATGAAGCCAGGCTGTTGCATGTGCCACAAGGATGCTGGTGGGGATCAGCCAGCTGCACTGAAGGGCTTCAGGACCTGGCTGGGGGCTGAGCAGAGAAATCACCTCCAACCTGCCATGGTGCAGGTGGGCTTTGTGCCCAGGGGAGCAGATCTTCACCACAGTCCCAGGGCAGGACAGCTCCTCTTCCATAGCATCTCTCCTCCTGCCAAGTGTCTGATCTTCTCTCTCCCCTGTCTTCACATGCTCTCTGTTATGTCCTGACCAGATTCCCAGGGGTGAGACTTCAATTTGGAGTAAGTACAAAAACCGGTTGAACTACAGAAAAAATCTGTATTAAGTCAACTTAGGAATCAGGGGCATGATATCTGCTGAGAGTATTTCATGAACCACAGGTGTTCTGTACCCCATGCATGTTTGAACAACTCAAAATGAAACATGGTCTTCACCCTAACAGCAAGGGAAACCTCAGTGTTCAAAAACTGTGAAGAACACAATTTAATATGAACCTGCTTATATTTAACAGGATTATCTTTAAAAAGCACTGTTAGATATTTACTAGTTTGCCATGAACCAACACTTTCTTAAATCTGAGGTTTTTTTCTCTGAAGAGTCTTGAAAAACTGACTCAGGGCATTTGTCCTGTTTTTGGAAATGTGCATATATTTCAGAAGAGATTCCAAATATCTTCCTCACTAAAAAAGGCATGGAGAGACACGGAGTGATGCCAGCAGCAGTGCTCATGGCTGGTGGCACAGCAGCAGCAGGAGGAGCAGGCCAATGCCAGCAGCAGGACTGGGGTGGGTGGCTGCACTCCCTGGGTCGCTGCTGGGGACTGCAGCTCCATCCTTGCTTTGCTGATTCAGGAGCTGCTTATTTGCAGAGATGTCATCCATGTCCAGGTCATAGGCCAGCTCTGAAAGCAGAAGGAGAGAGATGTCAGTAACTCGTGGTGTGTCAGCATTCTGTCACACAGCACATCCAGCCCCCACAAAACTGGGGCTCTGGGGCAGCCCTGCCACAGCTGAGGGCAGCTGGGGCTGGGTGCAGCCAAAGGCATCACAGATGGGCCAGAAGAGCTTAGCAAACATCTTGTCATCCTGCACCCACCAGTCTCAGCACCCTACACCAAACCTTATTCTTAGGGAGATCAAAAAATCCCAGCTGTGAGGTGTTCCAGTAAGAAAACAAAAGAGATAAGGGATGTGCCTTACTGGAGAGAAAACTAAAGAAATAAGGGATGTGCCTTACTGGAGAGCTACTCCCAAGGAAAACCAGCTGAGCTTGGAGGGGTGTTTAGCAATGCAAATTGTGTCTGCTCCCCAGGCACAACAAGGATTCGTGCAGGAGTGAGGAAATCCTGGCGAGCACCAACACTTCTCCAAACCCAGAGTCAGCAGCAGGCCTTGCTCACCAAAGCCTCCTGGCTCCTGCAGGACCTGGGGAGCTCTGCATTCCTGCAATCTTACGTAAGAGTGTGCAAAATATGCTCCTTGTAGCACTGAGAACACATCCCATCCCTGGTCCACCTCATCAAAGGAAGGAATGTGAATGGATCAGGCACTCTGGGCATGCTGGTGTTGCAACAGGGAGACTTGGAGATGAAGCACATGTGGGTTTCAATCCAAGAAAGCATCCAGTGTAAAAGTTTTGATAGCACTGGCAGAGGAGCATGACATGAACAGAGGGGAAAGCTTGTGGGAACATCACTGGCTGCAAGGGACCTGCTGGGCAGTAACTCACAGCTGCCCTTCTCTTGCTGGGTCAGGGAAGAATAAAGAATTCCAAATAGACAATGTGGAAAGGCAAGACACCAGAAAATCTCAGGGCCAAGAAGAAAGACGAAAAGGTGTTTTAAGATGCCATTAGCCAGATCTACCTGGGGCATTTGAACCTGTCAGTCAGCTGGAAGGAATGGGTGCACTCGTGCTTGTTCTCAAGGCAGTGGGGCCCTTGCTGCCCTGCTTGTGCTGCTGCCATCTCCTTTGGGATCCCAAATGGGAATCAGGTAAGCCTGGTTTGTCTCATCCTCAGAGCCTGGCCTTTGGAGTTGGAGGAAACTGGTGGTTTCCATCAGAAGAGACCCTTTTTCAAGACTTTTACAAGCCTCCTGGATCACTAGCATGTTGGAAATGTTTGGATCATCCCACCCCACCCCTGAGAAAGAATCCAAGAGACTGAATAAGCCCTCTATCTGAAAAATGCCACATCAATCCAATGAACACCACTGCCAAGGCAAACAGGCAGTATTTCTTAATCAAAAAATACCCAAACATTGCAAAACAAAAGCAGAAGGATGTTAGCATGACAAGTGAGTCAGCCCAGGCCATCAAAGGAGGTCAGAAATGGCTCAAAGGGAGCAGTTATCCAAGCACAGAGAGGGCCAGGTGCAAGCAGAACCCGCCTGCTAAACTGAATTCTCTAGTAGATCCCCACAAACACTGCAATTCCTCTTTTCCACAGCTTTCCTGCTTTCCCTCTAAACAGCACAGGTATGCTGCTGTCCTCTGGCACTGCACACCCACGGGAAGAACAGGGAGAAAGGTGCCACCTCGAAAGGGATGTGCTGGCAGACTTTCCAAGCACAGAGAGAACAAATCCCTCTGGCATGAGGCATGCTCAGGCTTCAGGGCACTTTGGGAACAGCCTGCCTGCACCACCTTCTTTTCCCAAGCTCATTTCTGGAAAATAAGTGGAGGGATTTGGAGTTAATACAATCACAGCAGATTATTTCACAGTTGGTTGTTTGACACAAGACTCCTCAGCTGGCACAGTGTTGGATCACAACCTTCCCTAGTGTGTTTTGGAAGGTATTTCCACACATAACAAAGGCTCCTGAAACCTAAAAGATGCTCCATGGGGTCACAGCACTGTCAGGCACCCACAGGCTCCCAGACCTGTGACCATGAGAGCTTTTGGGGCAGGATATTCTCTTACTGGACATCCTAGCAAACCTAAAAAATTCTCCAGGAACTGAGTAACTACTCTTGCCTTCCCTTTAGAAAAGAAATTTGAAACAAAAGAGTGTTTCAGCAAGGTCCTTAACAGCACAAAGGGTTTTGACGGCCCCATTTACAGTCTTGTTCTGGGATGTAATTTATGAGATTCGAGTTCCTGCACGGGTCTCAATGCAGCAGCTGAATCCCGTTGGAAATGTTCAGCCAGTACCAAAATGAGTGTTCCAAACATATTCTCTGCGTGGGAAATTTTCCAATTCTGGGATTTCACCTCAACTTGAGTAAGGGTGAGTTTTTAAATCACAGCATTTCACCCAAATGGGGATGGTGATTCTCTCACTATTCCTTTCTGGCCAAATTAATGAGAAGAGAACAGAAACCCTCTTGTCATCAGAGATTAGAATGCTATTTTCCTCCCCTTAACTGCTTCAGAAGTTTAGTGCTTGGGTGTGCCATTTGTTTTCACTGTTCCTTCCATTGTATCCTACTCCTTATTTGTGCCCAACTGTATTTTTAGGCATGATGGATTTAGCTAAGCACCTTTTATTTTGTATTAATAATGGATCTTGCAAATCCCTTTCACTTAACTCCTAATGACCTTTGCTACATCAGAGGAAAGGCAAATAAAAGGTATGAGCCTCTAACAGACCTCAGGCAGCCAATCCAGGCAACAACAGCATTAAAAATACACTTCACAGAATCACAGAATTGGTAAGGTTGGAAGGGATCACAGTGACTCATCTGGTCCAAGCTCCCTCTCAAGCCCAAAGCACAGGATTGAGTCTATCTCCAGTGAGGGACACTCCACATCTTTTCTGGGCAACCTGCTCCAGTGCTCAGTCACTGCACAGTAAAAAAGTTCTTCCTCATATTCAGATGGAGCATCCTGTGCATCAGTGTCTGCCCACTGCCTCTGATCTTACTGCTTATATTATTGATAATAAACTTATTTCAAATCCTGGAACCCAAATTAGCAAATGTTCCTAACCAGGTAGTTCTTAAAAGGGCTCCATTATAATTTCCAGCTTTTGTTAGGATCCCTGGTTAGACCTGGTCACTCCCACATCCCTGCCCCCTACAGCCTCTAGGAGTGAATGAGCCTCAGCATCAGGGATAGAGCTGCAGGATGGCTGCTGGGGTAACTGAAACTAACATTCCACATACTCCATTTTGGCCACGTCCACCAAAACTTTGCCTTTATGCTGCAAAATAACCTGAAAGAAGGTACCCAGCCACCTTCTGCATTAAACATCTCCACTCCCCCAGCTCTGATCACCCAATTCACTGGCATCAGCTTCCCAGTACAAAGTGGCCCTTTGGCCTGCAAAGCCTTTCAGGGGGAGGGCAGGAAACCAGAAAAATCTGTTTCTGTTTATAATCAGAGTCCAGGGGGTATTACCAACAATCTGCACTAATTACAAATTCAATCTTCACTCATTCTGGTCCCTCTTGTCCTCTGGGCTGCAGATTAGATAATCCCTTTAAAATAATAGTCCATCATTAGCTGTGCTTTTCCCTGCCCCTCCTCACGCGAGCGTGCGGGCGCTTTCCCGGCATCCTCCCACGGCTGCTGAAAGGTCTCCAGCCGCACACAAGCCGGTCCCTCCGGAAGCATCCTTTGTCACCAAAGCCCCTCTAACACAAAGCTGCTGTGCTGTGCTCCCAGGACAGCCTCAGCTTCAATGGCCTCGCAGCGTGGAGGACAAAACGCGGCGCCAGCCCCGCAGCCCGCGCTTTCCGCAGCCAGGACATAAAGCACAGGCATTTTCCCATGGATTAGGGAAATGCCTCCTGACTCTGCCACACTGACTCTGCACAAGCTTGTTGGGCAGGGATCATTAGAAAGCTCTTCTTGCTGAACCACGCCAGTTTGGAGGCAGCTATAAAATAGGGCTGGACTGGGAGGAAGTTGGGTTGGAGTTGGGATGCAATGTCCCATGGCAGCTGGCACAGCAGGAATGAGGAGGAGGAGTACTGGCACACAGGCTCTGCTCTGCCAAATCCAACACTGCCTACCAAAACACCCCTCTTCACCCCCAAAATGGACAACACGGGCTTGAGCAAAGAGCTGCTGGCAAATGTTCTGGCAAATGACCTCCAAGAGCCCTGCTGCTGCAGGCTGGCTCGGCGGCTGCCCAGAGCCAGAGCCAGGGAATGTCATCCTCAGCCAGGCATCTGGGCTGCCTGCCTGCCAAGCCTGCCCCAGCAGATGGCTCCAGCCATGGACCCAATATAGCAACAGAGCCAGAATGGATGGCCAGGCATGAAAACTGCCTCCCCTGTCACTGGATAGCTCTGCCAGTGCCTCGTGCAGCCATGAGGGGATCCCGACACAGGTGAAACCACGAAGCCTAACACAAAATGTTCAGCCAACAGGGCTGCTGTGGTGATGGCCCTGGTCTGCACATGATGGAAACACTGCAGCGTGAAGGGAATGGATCATGTTTCCAGTGAATGCAAATCACATCAAGTACAAATGCCACAGACAGGTAGGGCAGCTTGGCAAGCTGTGGCATCTGCCAGCATCTTTCCTTCAGGAATGATTTTTCCCAGGAAAGCATATGCTACCATTGCCACTGAAAATTACAATCTCCAGAGTGCATTGCTTGGTGTAATTTTTAAAGCAGCGAGCATCTTCAATGTGGGGAAGAAGATGCCAATAGATGCAGCAGACTGGCTGTCTCCAAAACAGGACAGGATTTCTTAAAGGGAGAGATGCTTGAGTCAAGCCCAAACTGTTGACTCATTAAAAGGTGAAGCATAAGAGCCTGTGATTCCACACACCAGTCTGCCTCACCTTGGCTCCCAAATCTCTCCTTCTCTACAGCACCAACCATTTCACTCTCACAGGTGTTTGCACCTGAAATGTAGAAGAACAGTCCAATTTCATCCCAAACACTTCCTGGAACACCAAAAGCTCTGCTGGCCTCAGCCTGCAGTTATGTGTTTTTTTCATGCAAACAGCTCCTATTACAAACATACCTCTGCCTCCCCAAAGGCAACACCTGAAACCATCCATGGGGTTACATGGCACAAACAGCCACAACTGCACGGACACAGCCGAGATTCCCAACATGCTGCTTCTCCAAAACACCTTAAACTCTTCCAAACACCTAGCCAAGCATGGTTTCATCTCATCAGGGAGGTTTTGCCCTCTGGCTTATTACCATTAAAATCCTGGAGCACCAACAGGTTTGCCAGTTGTCTTCTTGCACAACGAGCTGCAACAGCCCAGCCGTAGGTGCGGCCGCGCCGCTGTGTAATTAAAGCATGAGCCAGGGCTGGCTGTGGTGCTTGTGTTGGCACAGATCACTGAGATGGATGTGCAGCATGTGCATGGTCTTGTGCCTCTGCTTTTCCACCTCCTCCACAGCAATTTAAGAGGTGCGGCTCTTGGCAATATGGATTTGGAAAAAAAAAAGGAAGAAAAAAATCCAGCTCAACATCACCCTGCTGCCATCGGCAACACGGCCCAGAGAGCCTGGCATGGCTCAGCAGCAAGGGGTAAAACCAACTTCCTGGGCAGAGACCCAAAGGAATCAGGTTTGGGATTGCTGATTTGCAAACCAAGACTTTTCCCCCGCCTGCCTGTTTGCCACCTCCGGGCTGCTGGTGTGCCATGGATGGCCTGTGGCCTGCAGCACGTGTTCACCATCAACCCAGACACCACAGGTACCTCCACAAACCCAGGACCAATGGGGGAGGAAGCTCCCCAGGATCAATGCTCTCTGGAAGGCAGCAGTAAATTGATTTAGGAGGACCCAGATGTGAGGAAAGCCCATCTCAGTCCCAGCCAGGGTTGTAACCAGGTGCTGTTTGGGGTACACAAGGCCCTGAGCTCTGTGAGGCAGCCAGTATGCACACCCTGGCTCCCCAGCCTCCAGTACTACCAGAAAAGTCTCTCCACACACGTCCACAAGTTTTTGAAGGAACAAAACACCCTCAAAACCCAAGACAGTGTACAGGCAGAGGGGCTGCACCATGACCCCAATTCCAGCAACTGCTCCTTCCCCCCACCTTGGCCAGAGGCTGGTGGCAAGGAAGGGCCATCATTTATGACCTGGGCCTATGTTTACTTTGAGAATGTACATTCTTTGCTCCTTGGTTTGGTCTAGATCTACCCTGAAGAGAATCTGGCATCTGCAATTGCATTCCTCGTTTTCCCTTTGGCAGAGTGTGAAAGAGTTTCTGAACTGCACTCGCGGAACGGAGCCACAAAAACGTGTCTAGCAAAATGCACTCATGTAATCTATTAAAAATTAACAAATCTCATTAGCATTATTAATTGGAAGGGCTGGAGTTCTTGTACTTTGCTGATGAAGCAGCATTACCCTGGTCTGATATCCAGATGTAGAGTCCAGAACAAGAGCTGCTACCTAAAAGAGCTTAGAAGAAAAGCACTGAAGAAGAGGGAGCTAAACACATACAGCCAAAAACATCTGCAAAGACAGGAGTCAAGAAATAAAAAGAGGAATAGCTGTAAACAGGAGAGTATGAATAGAAGGGGAATTATTTAAGTGGCAGCAATACAGGACTGGGTCAAGCAATGATCCTGCAGATCCCTCAGTATCTCAGCCCACCTAAATGTAATTTCTTCCTGTTTGGAGACCTTCAAGATCTAAATCACAAAGAGATCCCTTCTCATCACTCTGCTGTCACCTGAGACATCTCCATACATTCTTGACTTTGGGAAGTAAGGTTCTCAATGATAGCAGAGCAAAATTAAATGCTTCATATTCCCTCTAATGACTGAAAACAACATACTCCCAATCTAAGTGAATTTTTTTCCTTCATGTTTTCTTCCCCAAAAGCTCCTGGATATGACCAGGAAAGGAAACTCTTTCTTGTTATGTGTTGGCCATCAACTCTCTAAGCTCAGGACATTCAGGTATTAGCAGGAGCTGACAAAATGCAGTCCTAAGGGGAATGCAATGGTCGCTGCCTTCCAGATGTTAGCCACTAAAAGCAGCCCTCAAGGCAGAAGGATGTTTCTCAATGCTTGATTGGAAAGCTCATGGTGGTGTTATGGCACCCAGGAACATGTGAACCTCCCTTTGTGACTCACTGTGTGAGGAAACCAGCCCTGGAAGTGCCCAGGCCACAGACACCAGGGGTTTGTGCATTCCTGCTTCAAGTAGGCAACCAGGAATGTGCCTCTTCAGTCAGAGGGGACAAGGACTTTGTGCAATGTCTACACTCAGTGAAAAATCCCTGGACATCCACCAGGCTACAACTCATGATGCCAAGGGAAATATCTCGAGTGAGATTTCAGGTCACAACCCAAGAGTTTGGGTTGTGCACGGACACCCCAGCTCAGCCCACAGCAGAACTGGCAGGCAGGCTCAGGCATGGTGATGCTCCATGCTCCTCTGCTCAGCCTGCCTCTGCTCCTGGAGAAACTTCCTGAGGTTTTGTGCTCTGGCACTGCCCAGGGTCCCCAGCATGGAGGGACAGCCAGGTCCCCCTGTCCATGCCAGGGGAATGTTTGCATGGAGCAGTAGCTGAGGTGAGAGAGCTGCCAAGAGAAGGGAGCCAAGTGGCACCAGCATCACCTGGCTTTTCTCATTGTGTTAACCTGCATAAATAAACCAATTTAAAAAAAATCCTGGACCTGCATTAAAACAACATTAAAGTGACTGTAAAAATGGGGTAAAATGCAGAAGGTTCTGGGAAACATCACCATACTCAACTATTCCACTTTATACAGAAGAAGGTTTGGGTTCATAGGCTGAATATTTTAACAGCTTCAGGAATCTTCCCTGCACTGGAAGCAGCCCCAGGAACTGCCTCTGTAGTCTGACACCAGGACCTGGCTGTGCACTGCATGGCAGTGAGGAAAGACCCAAATTAAGCCCAGCTGCTCAGTGGGTGCCTGTAACCTCTGACACAAACCCTGGCTGATTTCTGCTCCTCCCAGGCCAGAGCAAACCCTGACCCCAAAGCACTGGTGGAATGAGGGTGCTGAAAGCTGGATTGAATGGTGGTGGCAGCTCCAATGGGAATCCCAGTGTCACCCCTGCTGAGCACCAGGACAGTGTGGCTGCAGTGCTTGGGCTGTGCTGGACCTCTGCCATCACACTGGCACCTTCCTGGGGTCCAAGGGCATCCCTGTCATGCTTGGGACCATGCTGGAGCTCAAGGAGATCACCTGGACTGCTCCCAGTGCAGAGGGAGGGAACAAGGGATGGAGGGGACTGGCCCTGAGCTCCTGCTGGCATCTCCCCAGGAGAGCTGGTACTGCCACAACAAGGTGCCAGGGATGAGGACACACTGCTCATGGGGGAGAATCCAAATTGTTCTGGGGACACCTCCACTGACCCAACAAGGAGGTGACAACTCAATAGGGCTCCAAGGCCCAAGCCCACAAATGCTTCCTTCTCCATCCTATCTGAAGCAACCATGGCTCTCTCTCAGGAATGTCACAATCACAGTGGAAAATCAAAATAAAAAGGCTATGTAATCCAGTTTGTAAATCCCTTCAAAATCACAAAATCCTCTCTAAAATGGATTACAGAGATTAGAGATAAGAGTTTCCTGGAAATCAAGAATTGCATTTCTGTCTCTCCCATCTCTTCACTGCCTCAGAAAAAGAGCCTTGCTTGTGCCCCCCATTCTACCTCATTCCTTCCCAGCCATCATCCCAGCCTTGGGGAGCAAAAGCAGCACCCTAAAAACAGCAGAGCTGTTTCTACCTGACTTTGCCATAAGCAGTATTTGGGGGCACAATCTGCTGCATGTACCTGAGCCTGTGGACAAGGTGGGATGACTGCCAGGTTCTGCAAGCATTTTGGTCCATCCCTACTCCAAACAGGCTCCACGTGGTTGTGCAATGTGCTGCCATGGTTTGTGAGCGGCAGGACTTGCACCCAAATCCTGGGGGTGCCCAGCAGAAAAACATCCTCTTAAATCAGGAAAATCACCACTGTGCCAGTGGTGACAGTGCCACCAAGAAGAGAAAGGTCAAACACCCACATGGGGATGATATAAAATTATTTAGCAGCCATGCCATGATTAGTCTGATAGATTAAAATCATCATTTTGTTTAATATTATTGACACAAGTATCCACAGTTGATGCTGGTAAGACAATTTTCTGTTGGGAATTTTTATTTCGTGAGAGTTTTTGCCCTTTCCTTCTTATTGGGAACAACAACAACAACAACAAGGGATTGCAATATTAGCATTCCTGGCAGAGCACACATTCAAGTTCCTGACCTGTTATTGCTCAAGGACTTCTGCAGCTGCAGATGCCTGTTTGGAGCTACAGTTAGGTCACTTTGAATGATGCTCACAGAATAAGGATCAAAACACTCACAGCTTGATCAAAAGGACATTTTATGAACATTGCAGCCTGAGTTAAGTGCTGATGTGAATACTTAGGTTTGCCCTTATATTACCTCAGCTCGGTTCTAATAAAATTAACACCCTCTTAAATAATGCACTCAATTTTATTTGTTTCATGTTTTTGTGCCTTATGGCTTTGAAAACACATTCTCAAAACCCTCCCATCACACTGGGAATGTTTAGCTGTGTTGGGATCTGCAAATCAACACCTCTGTACAGAGGAATAATAAGGGTTGCACCTTTGTATCATTGTTGCACCTGCTCTAACCTGGATTTATCCACCAAAGGTTGGGGTTTTTTTTTTCTGCCCACAAAAGAGGGTAACCAGTCACACTCTTTCTTTTCCCAGGAAGAATTACCACCCGTAAATAAACAACTAAAAACTGAACTACAAGCACCAGCAGCATGAATTCTCCTTTGTAAAGAGACAACAGAAAAAACAAAGCAGGGGGAAATCCAGTCTCTCCCCTGCATTTCACTTGCACTTTAAAGGCAAAATGAACTTACCAGTCCAGGACAGGGGATGTCTTATTGGTGCAATACAGCTGCTTAACTGTTCTTTAGAGATATTCATCTCAAAAGCCAGAACAGAAAGAGCATTTTCCCCCTTTTTATTTATTTATCTTTTTTTTTTTTGTGCCAACTCACCTTAGCTGAAAAGCACATTGAGATTGTAATTATGGGAAGGCCTCATCTAGTAGATTTGTAAACTCAGCTATCGGCTTGAATTACTGGAATTAGCAAGGCTAATTTAATGTCACTGTTCAAAATAGCTCAGATTTGGAATTTCTTAATGGCCTTAGGAAAAGGAGTCTTTATGCATACTGCAATCTAGGCTTCATTCTTAGACTAAATTCCTTCTCATAGATTTTGTGAATGCCCTGTTTTGTAGCCAACACAAACTCTGTCCAGTAAAATAATGTAAGGACTCAGAATGAAAAGAGATTAGCTGTTCCCTGCTCCTGTTATTTTAAAGCAGAAATAACTTTGGCTTCTACTGATTCATAGACAAAGCTTGAAATGCAAAGCATGCTCAACTCCAGAGTCAGCATGAAAAGGACCTTAAAATATTCCCGAGTGCAAGTAATGGACTTATTAGAGGGATGAAAAGAGGCACTTTTCACAGAATCCCAAGCTCTTTAGTCCTGTCATATCAATAATCTTGCTTAAGAAATTCGTTCCATTTACATTTCTTTCCATTCCAAATATCCTGCCTGACTCCTATGAAATACAACACTTAAGCTTTTAAAGTGTTAATTTATTTCTGTTAATGCTTGGTGGTGTAAAATGTCTGTGGATCACCCAGAGTGTGAGCGATGGTGCCACGAGGGGGTGGGACAGGGAGCAATTCTGTGCACTTATACACCTGAAAATTGATAACTGAGGGGGGAATTTTAAAGACTTGGCTGAAAGCAACTTCTTTAAATAATGGCATTTGATTGTGCTGGAACTCAACATACCTGCAATCTGTTGCATTCTCCTTTATGTTCATGTTTAACACTCACAAAAACAATGCTGACAGCAAGAAAAAAAAAAGCTTTATAGATATCAGGAAGGAAATTTGCCTAAGCTCTCCTAAGCTTCCAAAATATATCAGTTTTTAACCCTGTTTGCCTCGACTTTGAAAGATAGTTTACTCTAATGCCAGCACAAAGCAACTGGTGACAATTTTCCCTCTTTGAAGAAATTGCTGAAAAACAAAGGGAATTCAGGAACAAATCACCAAGGTTTGTGTGGCATAGCAGGGAAGGAGACAGAGATGCCCCCTTTTTAAGGAATTAGGGGACTTTTTTTTTCCATTTGGCTCCAGAGGACGATTTGCACTGGCTGGGGACTGTCAGCACAGAGGAGAAACAAGATGTTTTGGGCTACATCTGCCCATGGCCTCCACAAGACAGCACCAGCAGAGAGCAGGAGACCCCAAACCCTGTGACAAGATGAGTGGCTATGCTGAGATGTCCCTGCCTGGTGTGTGGGGCTGGCCAGAGATGATTTTCATAGACCAAAGCAGATTTCACACTGCCCAAGAGACTCTAGGGTCTCAAAGCACACCCCAGGCATTAATTACACCCTCCACTTTGAAGAAATTAATTAAGCACTGAAACCTTCTGGTCCCTGAGAGCCAAGCACAAGCCTCCATTCACTGATGGCTAAAACTGAGCTGGGTTGTGGCGAGGAACAGGAACATTGACAGGAGAGCTGAGAAAAGCACCTCTGAGTGCCCTGAGGCAGCAAAATCCTCCCCCCAGGATATTTCTGATTCCTCTGGACATGTCCCAGCAGGTCCCCCTGGGAAGGCAGCACTCCAGGTCTGGCTGTGGATCACTCCCCATGGCAAGGCAGGGAAAGGTGACACACCAGGGAGGAAGAGGAGCAAACCCATCCCACAGCCACCCTCCAGGGCATCCACCCAGCCCCTGCTTCTCCTCAAGAGTCCCATTTTTCCTAATGACACACTGGACAGCCCTGATGAGACACCCACGAGAAGTAACAGGAGCTGCTCACACCATCCTGGTTGGTTCCCTGTGTGCCCCTGGCTGCTGTGTGACCATTCCTGGGCGAGACATCCTCCAGCCCATCCTCCAGCTTCTCCAGCTGCAAGAGGCACCCCCACAGTCCCATGGGAAGCAGATCAATGGGCAGGCACCCCAACATGCAGGCACCCCAAGATGCTGCAGGAACCACCCTCACTGGAGCATTTGCTGAGCCGGTATCCTGCACTGGAACAAATCCACACAATGGGACACAGCCTCTGTCACTCTCCTGCAGTGCTCTAGGAAAGAAACAAAACCCTCTCTGCTCCTGATTGCCCTGTTCTGCTCCATTCAGGCTTCTTGGATGCCTCCCCACCTTTCCATCTGTCTGCATGACTTTGTGTCCTCTCAGAAGCTGGACCAGCCATTTGTCCAGGGTACTCTCAATGGATTGAGAGGAGCAGCCTGCCAACCCACAAACATCTGCTGGCCCTGCTTCTTTTGCAACAAATTCCTGGATAAAATAGGTGACAAGTGCATTAAAAAAATATGCTACCTGTGCTGCAGAGAGCTGGAAGGCAAAGGGGGATTGCCAGCTCCTGCAGCTAACAGAGAGTGGTGGCTGTGCTGGAGCTGCAGCCTGGGAAACCCATTAGGGCCACATGGGGTGTCAGAGGGAAACAGGAGTGCTGGGCTTGCAGGGCAGGAGCCAATTCAGAGAGACCTGGGACAGCAGGAGTTCTCAGTGCATGCCTGCATTACCCTCCCAAAAGCTGGAGGAGCAGTGAGCAGGCACACCTGAGCTGCAGGTGAGGCAGAGGCACAGAACCCCCTGAGCATCCCCTCCTGCTGTGGGGAGATGATGCCCAGGGAGGGATTCCTCAGAGCAGGGCTTGCTCCAGGGGCTGTTCCTGTTAGCTCTGCTTTAGGGTTAGTGCCATCCTGCAGCCATCCAGTCCCCCAGTGCAGGTTTCAATGGGATGGAGGGGATTTAGGAGCCTCCAGGCAATCCCATATAGTTACCCTCTATCCTACATAACAGAAGCTGGTTAAGTATTTTTACAGACAGTATTTTTATTTCTGTTCCTGAATGTGTGCAACCGGTCAGGGTGAACCTTAGTTATCAGCAGCCAAAGTCATGCTCTAACCTCTTGCTTCCCAACCCAAGCACAGCAGTAACTTTTGTTCAGAGTGAAGCAATACTGCCCTGCTATGTCCTTATTTTGGGATTTTTTTGGGTACACAGAACTATTTTTCTTTTTTCCACATTTTCTAATGAGTTCTGGCGGTAGGAAGTTGTTTGTAAATCACACAAGTATTTGTTTTACTGGAAACATCTGCTTTAACACATTTGTCTTTTTAAAAAGGCAATTTTTTTTTAAACAAAGGTATTAAGCTGCAATGTAAATTGGGCACATCTGTTTATGAGTCACTGCAATAGCACTGCCTCTAGTGCACAGATCACATGGATCTCCAGGGGCCTGATCCAGACAATTACAAACTCAAGCTTGCTCTGCTCCCTTTCCCAGCTCTCCTCTTCCCACAGCACTTCTGCCTGATTTAATAAATTAAGGCCACTAAATAAGAGAGACCTATTTATTGTCTGCTAATAACATTAGGTGTCTGGCCCAGCAGACCAGAGAGTATCAACAAGAGCCTGAGGCTGGTGCTGCAGCCCAAAGGCACCTGAGGGCCAAGTTCAGAGAATTATTTATAGAGGGAACCCCAGGCTGCACCAGAGCCACTCTGCCCATGGTGCTGCACCACCTCTGCTGCTCAGGGCTGCCACAAAAAACATCTGGAGAAGCCAAAGAGAGGGAAAGAAATTAGCTGAACCTCCAAGATCCAAACCTGACCCACCAGCTGGTATTTATCCACTGCAAACAAGGTCAGCAGATCTGGGGGACTGGTCTGATTCCCAGGAAAACCATTCAGCTCTGGTACTGCAGTGCTGGGGAGCATCCCTGATGGTTCTGGGGTAAATAAAGCAATGAGGAGTGGGAAGGGAAATCCAGACCAGCAATCCAAACCTGCCTGGAGAGGGCAGATTCAGGATCTCCATCCCCACAAGAGCTGCCAGACTCCAGCTGTGCAGGGCAAAGCTTTCTGACTGGCACCAAAGCCCAAATAAAGCTACAGGAGTCAGGAAGGGCCACAGGAGGGGATGGTGCTCAGACGCTCCCTGAGAACAGGCACTGGAGCACAAGTGGAAGTTTGCTTCCACAGGGAGGGGGAGAGGGGAACATTTTGGGTATAAACGCATTCCTTCACATTCCCTGCACATGCTTTAGCAGTGATTTATGTGGACAAGGGAAGAGATACTGCAGGCTGTGTTCTGTGATGACTTTGGGGAGCACACAACCTTTTTTTTATTTACTTTTTACTGGAATGATCTACAGAGAAGCAGAAGAGGACAAGCAAACATACCAAAGCTGCAGAGCAGCCGGCAGAGAGATATCAAGGAGACAGAGGATATTACTCAGATTCTGATAATAACCACTGGCTCCCACCTGCCAACTGCAGGCTGTCTGACACAAAAAACTCCAAAAACAGGCTGGAGCAGATGTCTGCCTCCCTGTGCAGGAAGTATCTCCAGTATCCATGAGACACAAGCAAAATAGCTTAGAGTCCAGCAATTTTTCAGACTCGAGATACTGAATTCAAACAGGAAGGAGGGAGGAAAAAAACAGCAAAGCAAAAGGATGTGTCTCACGTTGCAGTTGTAATTTACATTTTAGAAATCCTGCTGGGACTCCTGCACTGGACTGAGGCAGTGACAGATGCCCTGGCAATCTGTCCAGCTGCCAAACCTGATGTTCAGCAGCCACTGCAAACCATCCATCCCTGCACATCACAGAACCACCAAGGGATGCAGCAGCAGCACCATGAGCACTCAGTGCTGCTCAGGGTCCCTCTCACCCAGCCAAGAGCCAGCCCAAGGCAGCAGCTCCCACCTGCCTGGAGATGGGATGCACAGAAACAGGGATTCACCTTCCAAGAGGGAAGGTGTGGGAAGGGAAGGGAAGGTGCTGCTGGGTTTGCACTGAGCTCCGTGCTGGGCACAGCCCCAGCTCCTGCAGGAGGGGAGGGCAGAGCATCACCCCAGGTCCCATGGGATGCAAGGAGCAAATGAAAAGCAGGGACAGACAGCAAGATGTCACTGAGAGCCCCAAATACCATTGAAGACGCTCTCTGAAACAACAGAAGCTGGTCAACATGCCAGATTTCCATTCCCATAAAAGAGGGGGAATGTGCTACTTCTCCAAAGCAGAACAAAAGCAAAATGTGTCCAAATTTTTTGTTGTTTAAATTTACAAAATTTTAAAAAGGCAAACTGACATACCATTCCAACAAAGTCCAATCAATTCATTTGGTTTTTGGGGGTTTTTTTCCCCTGTGGTATAATTAAAAATGTAATTTCAAGCAGACTTTGAGACAAGAAGCTGCTGTGGAGCAAAAGCACAATTACCTTGTGCTTCAGGCTGCTGCTGCTTCACTTCCCTGCTGCAAGGGCACAGAAAGATGTTTCAGTTTATTCCAGAACAAGAAAATCCCATCCAAAGCTCCAGCAAGCTTCACTGCCTCCCAGCTCCAGCAGAGTTTGCAACACAAAGTCTCCCATCAGAAAGTTTCTGGCTTGCCCAAAAACAACATGAGAGGAGGTTAAATTGTGAAGCCAGGGCACTTTTGCCCCAGAGGAGATGCCCCAGAGAAGCTGGCACAGCCAGCAGACTCCAGCACCATTTGGCTGCCTGGAGTTTGTTCCTGGGGCAGAAACCCAGGTGGGCCCTGCTGGAGCTGTGAGAGCCCCAGGGCAGGATGCAGGGGAAGGCAGAGCACAGGGGGTGGCAGGTCCTGGGAAGGGGGACACCCCTCCTGCAGCTCACAGCTCATCCATCCCAGCACCGGGGGTCAGGATCTGCTGCACGTCCACCTGGGAGCCAGGGGAGCCCTGCTCAGGCAAACACACCTGGTTCAGTTCATGTTACTGCTGGTGTCAGCCCCACAGATGTGTGTGCACAGCTCAGGATAATGCACACCAGCGCGGGAGAGCTCCTGCCTGACACATGATGGATCCCCTGCTCCTGGAGCACACGGAGCAGTGTTGACTCAGTAATTGATCCTGTCCTGCTAATGCACCCACTGATGAGTGATTTGCAGGCCAGACCCAAATTCATGCTATTTTCACTTGCAAAGAAAAGGGTGAGAAGAGAGACAGAAATGAGGATTAAAAGACCAGGATCCTAGGAGGTTTCTGTGGAGAAGCATCCTTCTTCCCCTTCCCCATACCTTTTTGGCAAGGACTAAAAAGAGGCTGCCTTCTGTGTTTTCTTCTTCTGGGGACAACAGCAACCAGCAACAGGCTCTGTGGCCAGGTCTGTGCACAAGTCCAGCATGGGCTGTCCACTGATTTAATTTTAAAAACCTCATCTCAAGTAATGCCTCTTCTTCCATCCAGGTTACATCCAGATCCCAACATCTTCCAGATACTGAACTCAGAGTTCATTTAATCAGACCTGATTATTTCACAGACACATACATTTATATTTATGGAAAGATGTAAAAACTAATTTTCAAAGTGCAGTGCTGCTGCCTGCAGCATGCAGGGACCTGTTGGATGCAGGCAGGGAGATGCTGCCATGCAGATTCTCACCCAACCACATCTAAGCCAAGCCCAGCTCCCCAGAGCTCCTGGCTGCTGCCACAATGCTGCAACCCACACTGCCAGGTCATGGCCACAGTCACCACCTGCACAAAAACAAACACATTTGTTCCAATTTGAAGAGGGGAACCAAGAGGTCAGGCTTTTTAAGGTAGCCTGGACAATTTGACCATTCCCCATCTTGTTCTACATAGGGCTCAAAAAGTGCTCTGAAAGTTGTACCCAAAACGTTTCCAGTGAAGGTTTCCATGATCCACCTGACACAGCATCTGCTCTCCTGGGCATCTTCAGAGCAAGAGGATGGACAGCAGAGCAGCAGCCACAGCTGAGAGACCAGGCCCTCCTCCTGTGCACTTTCAATGAGACAGGGACACCAGGCCCAACATTCATGGACACAGCTGAATTTCCCCACGACACTTTCTGGGCAGACCTGTCTTATAGTCCTTAATGAACCTTGGTTCTTGTCTCCTTTTGTCATTGAAAGGGACCTTAAGGATGATCTAGTTCCACCACACTTGCCATGGACAGGGACCTCCCACTGCAGCAGGCTGCTCAGACCCCATCCAGGCTGGCCTTGAGCACATTTCCTGGGAACAGGAGCTGCAGCACAGGGATGGCCCAGCCCCGTGCCCACAGGGCACCCTGTGATGTCTGAAGGCTGAGGGCTGGCACACTGACACGAGTGCTGGGCACACACATCAGCCAGGCCCAGAGCCTCTCCCACAGCACTCAGCAGGGCTGTGCCCAGCAGCCTCATTTATTACATCCCATAATCTCTCTTATCAGCTTACCTGCAGTGAGGCATTAGCAAAAGCCAAGCCACTCATGAAAGGGACACCCTCTCCTATGTGAAAAGTCAATCAACATGTTATATTGTTATCAGGCTCGCAGACAAACCTCTCTTTGTACAACAAAATGTGCAGATCCAGTGCCCTGACTATCAGTGTAAGGTTATCTTGTTGAGCCTTTAGCAAGCAGCACCTGATCTGCCTCTGTCTGAAATATACCCTCATTGTTGTCCCTTAAAAAGAAAACCAGCTAAATTATTTTGCCTCTCCACAAGGAAAAACAGCAAAAAGGAAAAAAACCCCAAAAACTACTAAACCAAAAAGCAAGGCTGTATCCAAGTCAGGAATTGTGTTTCCCAACTTCATCAGAATTCATGTCTTTTTCAGCCACAAAAAACAGATTCATCACCCTTTAAGGATAAATATGGCTATCACTATTGCAACTGGGCACATTTTTGCATACTTGAAATTGTTTTGAGGTGTTCAGTCATGTAAGATGCTGCACTCAGTAACAATTTAAAGAAACATTAGCTCCCAAATTACACTGTTGAAAAGCATCTCCTCAGACACCCTGGCACAGTACAAGCTGTTATTCAGACTTGCAGCCTAACTAGAGGGTGAGCCCTTTGCCAGCAGACTGGCATTACAAACATCTGGGAGTGATGAGCAGTCCCAGACTCCCAGAGACCTTGGCACATTTTCATGTGTTATAGCAGAGGCACCATCTCATCTGACCTTTAGTGAGTTTCCAGCCCTTCAGCCTCACCCAGTCACCCCACACTGAGCCCACAGAGCTTCCCAAAGAAGGATTCAGACCAGCTCACACTGGGAATGTGATGCACCATGTGATTTATGAATATCCCCTCCTCTGATTCAGCTCTTTAAAACATGGTGCATCATTCTTTGCTTTGGGTCAGAAATGGACCAAGGCAGAGAAGTCCTAAAAGTACCAGATACAAACTGCTCAGATGGACTTGGGTCTGCAAGCACAACACTGAAAAAGTTAAAAAACATTTAAAAAATGGAGTGAAATTGAAACAAACAAAAAAGATAGACCCATGGGATAATATGCCCAGGGGGTTCACTTGCTGCTTCCATAGATGGCTTTTGCATACATGTAGCTTTTCTCAAAGCACAAATTCTGATAATGACTTTCTACTTCTTCAGTCATGGAATCAGTGTTTCTTTGGAGGAACTCAGGGCACAGAGGTCACAAGAACCCTTCCAAATGCACACACTGTGCACTGTGTGAGGCCTGCAAGAGTCACAGCAGCACAGCCAGCTGAAGGATGCTATGAACAAGTCCCCCTCCAAACACCACCAATAATTTTCTCAGTCTGTCAATTAAAAAAAAATCATTTTTTGCTGACGTCAGAAGTAAATTAATGAACTTGCCACTCAATTAGAGGGTCAGTCAACCGCTGCATGTGACTCCCTCTCCATCTTTTAGGTTTTATTTAGACAATGATGATGAATTCTTGACTTTCAACCAGACCTTCATTAAAAGAAAAGCTCAATAAACACAAACATTTGAAATAGAACAATAATCAGACTATTGCACTGTTTCAGTCTGTACAATTCCAGCTCTTCCATCAGGATAATCTAGCTGACATTTGGCCTTGTCATTTTTTCACCCTGGGACAGGATGAATGCCTTGTAAAACAGCATATTTCTGCTATCCTTGCTTCAGTCAAGCCTTCAACAGCACTCTCTTTGGAGAGAAAAAAAAAAAAAGTAAAAAAAAAGTAATTTTCAGCTACTAAAATGGTAGTTAGAAGCCCTAAAGCTTTTAGCAGATAGAAATGCCCATGGGAAGGATGCTGTGTCAATCCACCCTATCTCAGGCAGTGCCTGAGCCAAGGACAGGCCAGCCCTGCTGAGGCACAGTAAATATTGGTGCTGCACACAGGATATTTGTCAGCAGGGCCAGCCAAGGCTGCAGGCTGTTCATCAGCATGGGACAAGAGCCACGTGGCCCTGCACTGTCAGCAACAGCCACAGAGATGGGGATGTCTCCCACCTGTGGCAGGAGTGTTCCAGAAGCCATCTGGGGGTTGGAGAATGCCTGGCTCAGCAGAGGGATGAACAGACAATGGAGCAGAGCAGCAGCCACAGGTGCTGGGATAGGGGCACCCTGGAGGCTCTGCCAGAGCAGGGATCACTGCTCCTTATTCCCATAAAGGATGGGAATGTATCAGCTTGTAAATATTTTAACTGGTGCTCATCTCTCTCCCAGCACACACACGGAGCGAGCCGGGGCAGACTCTGATTGCTATTCCCAGGTTGGGAGCATCCCTTTCCCAGCACAGATGCTCATTCCTAAGGAACTGCTCCCACAGAAATGAGCAGCAGAAACCAGGAGGGCAGCACCCAAAGTGACCCTGTCTGTCTGGCCTCCCCCTCTGCCATTCACAGCCTCCACCTGGACAGGGAAACCCCCCTGGTGCAGGTGTGACCCCAAAATGAGGGAGGGAGCCTGGATGGATGGCACCCTCCTGAAATAAAAAGGAGGAGCTTGGATTGGTGGCACCCTCCTGAAATAAACCCAGGAGAGGACAGGGGAAGGGAGGAAGGTCACCAAAGGCTGAGCTGTAGGAGCATCTCAGCACTGAGACCTCTCAGACATGGAATGCTTTTCTGGGCATTGGGAGCTGTTTGAGAGCAGAACAGGATGGAAGTTGCAGCTCACAGGGTTTCAGAGCAGCTCCAAAAACGTGGTGCAAGACAGAAACACAGGGGTCCCACCCTGTGCCACACAGGCCACAGCCATCACACGCACACACAGACCTCCCCTGCCCTGTGATGTGCATCCCAAATTCCCATTTGGAAGCAACTCCACCTTTGTAACATGGAAAAAAGGACCAACAAACAGCCTTTCCACCTGGGAACACACCCCACCTGGCCAGCTCAGAGGCAATATTCAAATCTGCAATTTGATGATGAGAGCACTCATTAAAAAAAAAACCCTGCCAAGAGGATAAATGAGTGGCAAAGCAAGCTAGGAGTCACTGAAGAGTTACAGATCTGGGTAGGTCAAGGGGGAGACTGTGCTGATTCTTCAGAAAGCACCTTGGTATGGCATGAAGTGCTGGAAACCACCAAGGGTCTGGCAGCAAATGGGCAGGGCACAGGAAAACTGGGGGCTTCCCTGGGGGCTTAGAAATGGCCAAGGGACAGCTGAGAGCAAAACTGCCTGCAGATCATTGCAGCAGCAGCAGCCAGGCAGGGGAGCTGTTTTACACACACAAACTTCCAGAGCCATCTTTATATATTTTTATTGCACACATCTATCCTTACATATCTCATGGGATGAGGCCAACTTCCCTTCCCAGGACAAACTATTTCTACTTCATTCTGCCAAATCCATCTGTTCCCAAGACAACTTTTGTTGCTGCCTAACACAGATATTTTGGAAGAGTAAATCTTCCCCTCAGACTCCCAACCCCTTCCCCAAGATGCTGGATTGTTCAGAACGTTCTCTGGGTGCTTCAGCTACTAAAACAGATATTTTCCTCCCAGCAAAGCTTGTGAGAAGCCCAGGGTACAGCTGAGCTGGACCAAAGCACCTTTGCAAAGCCCCTGAAATGCCTACACCTCCTCTCCCCAGCATCTAATAAAGCCCACACCTGGCACAGGAGCCTGTCCAGCATCCATATTTTAATTTCAGGCTCCCTGGGAACAACCTCTTTGGTTCCAAGTGGCACCTGGAGTGAGCACAGCCCAGGTGAGCTCATTAGTGGCTGGCTGGAGCATCAGCAAAGCCCCAACCACCCTGGGCTCCTTTTCCTTTGGGTGTCTGTTGGTGCAGGATGGCTGATCCCAGCAGGCTGGGAGCACATGTCTGCATCTCACAGCCTGGAAGACATTTGCACTGACTCATAATTTGGGGGGAAATGCTATAATTCATTTGCAGACATGCCTTGCCATTGGAGTGGCATAAATATAAGTACAGAGCTCTATTTTTAGAGCTGCATGGCCAGGGTGCTGGCTCCATGGGTACTCCATTGACAAACAGGATGCTCTCCTTCTCTGAGCTGGGAGGTTTTCAGCCCTCCCCCTTATTGTAAACATCATCTGCCTTCAAAACCCTTAATGTGTTGCAGATGTGACAAACAATAAAAGACCTATCATGAAAAAAAGCCTGCCATCTCCGTGTTTCCCACTGGGGCAACATAATAATGAATTTATTAGCATATAGGGCTCACCAACATATGTTTATAGTCACTCACAAACTTCTGACTTGACAGTTTACAAGTATGTTTAAATCATTAAAGTTTAGGTTGACTGTCCAGTTACTGCAGGCTCATTATAAATAGGAAACAAAGGTTACATTTTATACAACAGGCGATAAATCAAAACTAGTCTGTATTTTAGAATGACATTTTTTTTCCCCCTCTTTTTTAATCTCCTTATTTTCAAGACCTTCTGAGGGGACATCTTGGTGAGGCCAGTGCCCAGCAGATGTTTGCAGTTAGCTGGCAGGACCCACACTGGGGAGCAGGAGAAAATCCCACTAGAGATGCAAGGACCTCAGAGGTGGCAAAATCTGCCAAAGTTTTCACCCAACCAACAGCCAAAATCAGTGCCAGCCCAGGGCACTGACCTCTCCTCCATCTCAAGGCATCACCAAGTCCATCTGCAAGGCTTGGGAAACCCTTTGAAGGGAGGAGTTCTCCACTGTTCTCCAATCTGCTCAAGCTGAACAAAGCACCTGAGAAAGGAGGGGAAAGCCCCAAACCTCAAGGGTCAGCAGGAGGACTCAAACCTGCTCAGAGGGGTTTGGTTTGAGCACTGCACTGCAGCACAGCCTGCCATCCATGCCCCTGCCCTGACACTGCAGAGCATCCTGATGAAACCCCTGCTCAGCAACACAACCCAGCCACTCCCATCCCTCTGCCTCTATTACAGGGTAACCACCTTGGGAAGGAGACAGATAAAGCCACATTAAATGTAAAAGTTCATTTTGTAAACTGTTTCCAGATTTCAAAGCCTGGCATCGTTTCAAATGGGCATGCTACCCTAAAATTTAGAATTTGTGGAAGTTTGTGGGGGGAATGTGGAATGGTTTCTGGTCCCTTTTATTTCTTGCTATGTACATGTGATATGATGGAAAAAAATTAATTGAAAAATACCCTTTCAAAGTAAAAAGAAATATCATTCTCAAAAATGTTGAAAATGAGTATTTCCACACCATCAGCAACTTTTCCTGGGCTGGTTTCCAACATAAAACTTGAACAGAGTCACAGTTTATATCCAATACCAAGCAAATAGGATTTTGTCACTGTCATATCAGCTTCACCTCTCTGCTCTAAAGCAAAACATAAAAAGAGAGCACATGGCATGGGTAAGCAAGGAGAAAGCCTCCCTGACAGCACAGCCCATGCTCTCTGAGCTCAGTCAGGGCCTCAAAGCCCTGCTGGACAAACTCTCACACCTGAAAGATTTTACCTGCCAGGAGCTCCATGCCCCAGAGACACAACTGCTTTAGAGTTAATGTTTACCCATCCCACAGCACAGGCAGCAGCAAACAGGACAAGTCCTCCTCTCCTGCTGCATGTTCTGTGCCACAGTGACAAGAGGGGCAAGTTACAGGGAGATCAATGCAGGGATTAAACCAGAGAGGCAGAAAGGATCACATATCCAACTTCAGAGATCACTGATGATAGTGTGGGGAAGGCTTTAAGAGGAAATTAGAAACACATTAAAAATAACATCAAGGTGCGACACAAAGATCATGGAAAATGAAACACGTATCTCTGCTCTCAGCACAGGACACTGTGAATCACCTGTGTTTCTTTAACATAAACTTTGTTATTTAGTTCTTGGATGAAATTAAGTGTGTTTTAGCCCTCTCAAAATTCTATGTTTCTCTTTCAGACTTGGAGTGGAGGACTTTAAAAGTCTTTTCTTTCCCTTACTTAATATCTGAATATATGTATTTTATGCATTTTACATAATGTGTCAATAATCTTTGATATGAGACTGGCATTTAATATTTCAGCTCTCACTTCATTAAGGATATTTTAATTATCCCAGACCAATGGGAGGGAATTTATAAACATCTGTACTTCGTTTAGGAGCCCAAATTTGCCTTTTAAACTTCAAAGCTGCAGAGCTGATTTTATCCAGGTTCAGTTGTCTGGTCTCTCAAAGAGCACCGTGCAGCACTGGAACCAGCACCAAGTGGGCCAAGCCTCCAGCAGCACCCAGCACTGCTCATCCCTGCTGGACACAGCCTCCAGCAGCCTGGGCTTGCTCACAGAAACAAGCCAGGAGATGCTGCTGAGCCCCACTGAGTGCTCATGGGCCTGGGAGAGGGCTCACACCAGCAGCACGAGTGAGTGCCCAAATCACCACTGGTCCTTTGCTTTCTCCTCCCCATGGGTGACCAGGGGCGGCCTCATTAATAACCCCAGCAGTGCCTCAGGGCTGTTTTCAGAGGAACCAAGGACATGACTCACACTGGCGAGCAAAGCAATTTTTAGGCTTCCAAGTACCTAAATCACTTCTGCAAAACGAGCCTCAGGTACGTGCAAAAAGTCATTGGGGGTTTCTAAATGCTACATCGTAAATAACCATCATTTGCTGCAGTCAAACAAACCTTCCTGACTCTCTGGTGCCCTCCAGGAAGATGAGCAGCTCATCTCCAATCTCAGGATTGCAGGAGAGAAGAGGGTGACCCTGGGACCTACAGCAGATTTTCACCTTGCCTCAAATCCTCTCCAGTGGGCTGCACTCAATGCACTCCTACAGAACCAGCCTGGAAAAGCAGACGCATTTCTTCTCCAGCTGCTGCCTGGACCAGCACCATGGCCAACCTCGGGGTGTCTGCAGCTCTGGGCTGGGGCACTGGGGGTGCCTGCAGTGAGTCCACCTGAGCAGGCCTCAGGGGCAGCTCCCCACATCATCACCAAACCTCCGCCCCACGGAGGGGCAGTGCCACATCCCCATCACCTGCTAGGAAGCGGAGCTGGTTCCTCACTCTCAGCTCTCCGTCCCCCGAGCCTCTGCCGCACTCATCTTCATCGTCGCAGTCCCCGCTCTCCTCCTCCTCCTCTGCGGCTTTCCCCGGAGCTTTTCGGCGGGGCAAAGTCATCCCTCTGAGCAGCTGGAAGACAAGAGGGGCACAGTCAGTCTGTTCTTCCCCCCACCCTCCTGCTGCCTCATCCTCACCTGCTGGGGGAGCAGGTGACACGATGGGGACAGGATCCAGCGGAGCCAGGACAGTGGGACAGGACCCCAGCACTCCCTGTGCCAAAGCACTGAGGAGCTCAGGCTCATTCATGGACAAATCTGCACAAAAAACTGCAGTGCAGGAAACAGAAGGAGGAGGCAAAACCACATGGAGTCATTCTGGGCTTCTGCCCAGCAAGAATCACAAGAGCCCTGCAAGACCCCAATGTCACCAAAGCTCTGGAGTCAGCTACAAAACACAGGCCCAAAGTTAGGCCAGACGGGAAAAAACAGAGCAAGAGGAGCCTCTGTTCAGGGAATCTCACTGCTTTCAGGAATTGTCTCTCCCATTTTAGATGTAACACATGAAAGGAAATGGCAGATCTCTCAGGTCTGCATGGACCCCACAAACATAACCTAAAAATCTCATTTCTCACTCTTGAAGCACAGAGGATGCTAGTGAAAGTTTTTGGGGTAGCCAAGCGACACAATGAAAGCATCTTTTAAAGGATGTTTTAAAGCTGGGTCCCGAGTAACAGTGAGAGTTTGCAGATCCCTGAGACAGGACTTGAATGCCTCCCCTGAGCACGAGGTCAGGACCATTTTCCAAACATGGGTGGGAGCTCCCCACACTCCCATCACAGCACACACAGGGATTAGACGCATTATAAACTATCAGCTTCCTCTCTTCGCTGACTTCCCTGATTCTGCTGTTGCTGAAAGCAGCCAGCTACTCCATCATAAACCCAGAGCCCCTTTGAAAAAGTGTGAGTCAGCTAGTTAATATATGCTGAAAATTTCTATCACTGCCACTCTGCTGTTAAAAGCTTCTTGAATTTAATCTCAGCGCTAAGGAAAAAAAAAGGAAAAGGATAAAGTAACAGAGAAGATATTGCAAAATGGGAGCTTTCCACATGCTTCAGGGGTTTGGTTAGTTCCATCTCTTGCAGCAATATGCATGCCTTGCAAGGCATTTTTTAATATCTGGAATCTAGGTTATATTTTTAAACTTTTATGCTAGCCTTAGAAAACAGTTTCTAAAATATTTATCTCCTGAAGTTTATACAGCCTTGGAGGAATGCCTTTGGCATCTGGCTCGCCCTGTCCACAGCAATGTCCACATACCTCAGTGTTTATATTAGAGGAGCATAACGTAATGAAAAACAAATGGCTCCATGTGAGACCCCTCTGGGTTCCCCAGCTGAGGCAAGGCTCTCCTGGCATGTGCCTGCTGTGAGAACCATGCTGGCCACATCCATGGCAGGCAGCAAAATGCTGCTCATCTCCTCAAAACTCGGGGGATGTGCCTTCATGGCCTCCAACAGGCTTTGGCCCAGGCTGGTTAAGTTCACTTTTCAGGAATTTGACTTTGTTTAGACATTTACAAGCTTCTCCTGGAATATGGTGCAACCACAAAAAATAACAAACAAAAAAGGCAAGTGCAGTGCTGGGGGTAGCACAGGGAGGATCTCACCAAACATGCCAACCATCACTTGCACTTTGCTCCTCCAAACAAAGCCCCCAGCAACAGCAGTCCTCAGCTGAGCTGGAATGAGGATCTGCCATGCACAGCAGCTAATTAATTAATTAATTAGCACACACACCAGTTCAAACCCAGTGCACCACTGCCAAAACCCAAGCCCATGGTGCTGGAAGGGGCCACAACTGCTCAGCAGCAGGATCCTCATTCCCCTGTGGGATCCTCACTCCTCTACATCCCGGGAACAGAACAAGCCAGACAGAACCCCACTAAGCAGCCCAACTTTCATGCCTTACCCAAAAAAGCAGAGGAACTTTCTGGCAGAGAGAATTAAGCTTTGGGATATTTTCAGATTTAATAAGCTCAGTGGGGGGCAAGGGGAAATTCAGGATTTTTCAATTGTGTGTTTTCAAACATGAAAATAACTGAGCATTTCTCGTAGTACTACATTTTTCCTTGGCATGCCATGAATTAGCAGCTTAATTTCTATGCCTTTGTAGCCACAATAAAACAGGAACTTTCTGAGAAACATCACGTGGGCCCCAACTTTGGATCAAGTGAACGTGACATCCCTTTGCCACACTGCTCTTTCCTTTGCCAGGAGGAAAGCTCCATCCTCAGGCACACCCTCCCCAGCTGCTGATAACTATAGAGAGGTTCAATTAAATTTTGGTGCTGTTTGTGGGAGAAATAGAGCCCATGACACAAAACCTACTGGAGGAGTTAGCAGGAGACCAGGCATGGGGTGGAAATCCCACTCCACTCCAATGGTACATCCAGACCCAGGAATGCTGTTGGGTGTCTCATCTTCATCCAGAGCAGCAGCCCTAGGCCCACTCATCAACCACTCCACAAGCTCCCTGATGGTTTGCAGGCTTTATGAAATTATATTTGGTGTACTGAACATAGATTCCCCATCCTTAAATAGCAAGCAGAGCAGACTGCACCCTAACATTACAGTTTATTCATGTCCTGTGGTTTAAAGCCCATGGTAAGAGGCAGGAAAATACACAGTCTGGTGATCACTAAAGTGGTATGTAACAGTGAGATAGCTTTAACTTAATCACAACTCACCCAGCTGTAAGAGTTTATTGTCATATCTGCTCCTCTCTGTTAAACCATGATGGCAAAAATACACTGTAATGTAGCTGATGGAAAGGGGAGCACTCTGAGGGAGGCCAGGCACACACATCCCCACACCTCCGAGGGGGCTGTGGGCCTTTCCTCCCCCATCCACACAACCACCATGGCAACAAACTCCCCTGCTCCTCACTACAGGTCCTAATGGATCAGGTGTCCACCAGTTTTACTTCCAACCTCATTCCTTTCACAGAACGACAGAATGACCAGGTTGGGAGAGACCTTCAAGATCAGAGAGTCCAACCCAGCCCCAACACCTCACCCAAACCCTGGCACCCAGTGCCACATCCAGGCTTTGTTAAACACACCCAGGGATGGGGACTCCACCATCTCCCCAGGCAGCCATTCCAGAACTTTATCACCCTTTGAGTGAAAAACTTTTTTCCTAATATGCAACCTATATTTCCCTCAGTGCAGCTTGAGACTGTGACCCCTGGTTGTGTCAGTGCTGCTGGAGAAAGAGCCCAGCCCCAGGTGAGCACAGGCACCTTTCAGGGAGCTATAGAGTGATGAGGGCACCCCTGAGTCTCCTTTTCTCCAGGCTGAGCACCCCCAGCTCCCTCAGGGGTTCCTCGCAGGGTTTGTGTTCCCAGCCCCTCTCCAGCCTCGCTGCCTCCTCTGGACCTGCTCCAGCCCCTCAACATCCTCCCCAAACTGAGGGCCCAGACCTGGACACAGCTCAAACCATCACCCTCTGGGTGGGTGGGGTGGGCAGCACCAGGGCATGGGCAGGAGGGACTCAAGGGACACTGGGCAGTCCCTTCTGGTTTCCAAGGCCATCTTGGCTCTTTGGCTTGTTTGTGGTCTCCCTGCAGCTTAAAACACGAGGCAGATGGGAACGGTGCGCTGAGCCTGCCTGCTAAGAGAGCTCCCCAGGGCATCCCACGTGATTTACACAATTATTCATAACTGCACAGTGACCAGACAAAAACAGATGCAGTGATGTGGGGTAATGACTCAGCTTGTCTTGGACAGGCCACTGTATGCTGAAATCTTTTTAACTCCTCATTCTTTACAACCACGTTACTCAGAGCTCCCCATCCCACCAGCCCACTGAGCCCACCTGGTCCTATTTTTCCAATTTTAACATAAACAGTTGGAGCTGCAACATACTTTTTTATCATTAATCTCCCATCTCTGAAAAGAGCTCATGTTTCTTGGACTGCAGTTTAATAGCTGTTTTCTCCTTTTGGAAATAAGCCTGCAGTATTGCAAATATCAATTTGAGCAATACCCAAAATTGTGCCCACAAATTCAGATTAAATACTGTCGCGCAAGCTACAAGCACTGTGCTCCTTTAGGGCAGAAATCATCCCTTTCAACACACTTCAAAAATATGTAAAGTAAAGAGAACAGCCAAAGAGATTATTAAGGGGAATAGAACACTTTTAGAAAAACATTTAATTCCTTCATGAGTTTAGGGGAGAAGTCTGATTGATATTTGTAATCTTTTGGTGGACAGAGCTGTCATTTAATTTAGCTTGCATGACTGAAAGAATTTAACAAAAAGTGTTCCAGAGAGTTTCGCTGAAATTCTTTGCATGTTTTTAGTAAGCCTCTGGAATATGATCAAACCTAAAAAGCTGGAGAGGATGGAGACTAAACTTACAGCTAAAATAATATTCAGAATTGTAATATATGCTTAATAATCAAGTATTCACATCCAGCAGAAAAAGTGCCTCAGTGCAGAAATTACTCTGGAGCCCCAGCCATGTGTCTGTGTGCTGCTTGGCATCAGGAAGGGAACCCTGGGAACTCATCCTAGCAGGGAAAACCAGCTCCTGGCTCTGCTAGAAATCTCCCAAAACTCAGTGAATTTCACCAGCTCACAACTGCTTGCAAAGCTCAGGATGCCTTCCTTCAGGAACCTCGTAAGGAGGAGTTTTGGAGGAGCAAAAATGTTATTTTCCCTTTCATCGCTCCCACTCTAGCCACACGCTTTCAAGCACCTGACACAGGTACCAAGGTACTTCTCACAACTCCTGAGACTCCCAACAGATCAGCTTTTTCTATTTTAAATTCCAGCCTGCTAAAAACATTGGTTTTGGGGGGTGAAAAACGAGATCTTATGTGACCAATCCTAACCTTGAAATCTGCAATACCAAGTAATTTATGTGTGGCTTTTGAATCAGGGCAGCATCATGGGAAACGTGCAGATTTTCACACGATACTGTTCCCTGTTAACAGCTCATTACAATGTACAGAAGTATATTCCCATTATGAAATACAGCTGGGCTTGTTTTGCTTACCAAGGTCATTATCTGATCACAGGCAGGAATCAGGGAAAGGAACCCATTTTATAAGGCTGAAGTTGTGGACTTTTTCAAAACTCATGTGTTTTGAATTTGGTGGCCTGATCATGCACAAGCATGCAACAGCAGAATCTATTCTCTCCACTTCCTCTGCTTATTAGCCCTGGAAATAGCATGGAAAAAATTTTCTTTTATTAGCAAGTGCTTTATTATTTAACCAACCCTCATGAGAATGTTGGTGCCCTCCACACCACATTTCTATGTCCCAGCTCCCTTAGGTTTATCCACTCTGTGGAGAGGCACAGGAGTGTGCACCAACACAAACTCAGTGCAACATCACCAGCATCATTCTTTTCATTGCCTCTTTCCAAGCTCCAGAGAGCCTTTCCCCTCCTGGCCAGCAGCAAAATGCAACACATATAACAGAAAAACTCAATGCTTCTTGGTGCCAAGCACCAAACTCTATTTCAAAATAAGGATATTTAAAATTTTTAAAATATCTGCAAAAACCAAGATCCATACTTCTGTCTAGCAAGAGTGAACACATAAGTGTGTGCACACCAGCAGGCTCTTCTGATCACAGTGCTGGCCCAGAAGACAGAAGAACCCATTTTGGGAGGAGAACATCTGAATTGTGGTTTCCTTATGATCCTTCCAGTTGGCTGCACCTTGCCAGCACAGACAGGACAGAGAAGAAACCTGTTCCTCATTCAACTCCTACTTCAGGCTCAGCAGAACAAAGAATGATCACTAATCAAAAGTTAATAAAGTGAAAGCAGAGTTTGGAGATGAAAAAGTCATTTTCAGTGCTTGGAAAAATGATGAGTTGGGCATGGCCATTTTCTCAGCTGCTCTAAAGGCCAATCTTGCATTTCCCTGTGCTGCCTCCTTTGAGACATCACAGGGTTTGTGCTACTGGAGCTGAACTCAGCAGAACAAGCCCCAGACAGCACCTCCTGCCTGCTCTGAGCAGCATGAGCAAGGGATGGCCCTGAATTCCCTCCCCACACACTGATCTTGAGTCACTTCTGCTCTGTGGCTCTGCACCAGCCCATGGTGGTGGCTGACTCAAGCTGTGAACCATAGCTCTGAGTTTATATTGTGGCTCCTTAGCCATAAAAATGTTTTAGTCTTTAATTCAAGCACTCAAAATACCTGGAACAGGAAAAATCCCTTCCATGCATCACTCAGGGTTTACCAGCACAGCAGGACCCACTTTACTGTCTCCACAGCTCCAGAGGAGATGCTCTGGGCTGCCAGTAAATCAGTTTTCCTGGTCACTCTCCTGATAGCACAAAGAAGCTGGTGACAGCAGTGAATTATTGACCAAAGGGTGGCCCTGCTTTGTGGATCATCAGCTTAATTCCAGATTAGCTATCCAAACTGCCAACATCCCTATGGGGAAAGGAAGACAGATAAAGACTCCTAAGTGCTGGCAGTAATTAACACGAGTCTGCACTGGACAGTAAATCTCTTCTGGAAGCAGAAGGGCTTCCAGGGCATTATGGATTGCTCTGGTTTGGTGAGGGCAGGCTGATGCCCAGCACTGGATGCTCCTGTGGAGGTTAAGCCCTGGCTGGCACCATGGCAGGCACAGGGACCAGCTCCTGTCTGCAGTCCCCAGGCAGGGGAGGCGTCACTTCCCTGGCCTGAACAAATGCTCATTCATCACCGGGCACATGTGAAAAAGAGATTACTCAGGCTTTACAATCAGCTCACTCACCTTATATCCAGTTCCTTCCCCTTCCACCCCAGCTATTTACAGCTTGTTTTCATGCAGCTGTAGGAAGGAACAGGATGGTGTGGGTGCCGAGGAGGGCAGAGGGGTCCAGCCCAGCCTGATGGGGTCCTGGGCAGTCCCTGTCTGCTTCTGCCTCATCCCCTGAGCCTACATCGATTCCAATGCTGGAGAAATGCTGCTTTCCTCTTTGGGCTATTACAGCCCCTTCTCCTGTTTTGCCTTTCCAAGCCTTAACTATCGCTGGCCCTTCAGGATCCCTTCCTACATCTGAGTCACTAGAAATGAGCAATTTCTCCACCTCTCAAGCAGCCACCCCTCAGGGCATTGGCAGCTGAAAGAAGGAGGGGTGTGGGAGCCTACATGGGCCAGGACCCATCACTGCCATTACCCATATTTTCCATATTTTGTTTAGTTTTGTTGGAGCAGAACCCCGCTCTTCTATCCAAACACCACTCAGGAAGGCCCAAAGTGCACGTCACCAGAGGACGAAACATGAGACAACAAGCAAAGCAGGAACACAAGAAACAAGACAAAATAGGCAGAGGTGGAACCACCAACCACCTCCTTCAGACATCTGAGCAGGGATGGCCTGGATGGAAGGTGCCCTGGATGCAAGAGCACCTGGAAGGACGTGCAGGTCTCACAACACCTTTAACAGCCCCATGGCACTGCAGAGGGGATCGGGGTCTGTACAAGTGACCCAGGCAGGGGGTGCAGCAGCCAGGGGTTCCCACAGCCTCCTCCTGCCCAGCCCAGCCTGCTGGAGCAGCTGGGAGGTTTCTCTTGGCTCAGGCTCTGGCTGTTGGTGACATCCACAGGGCAGCCTGCGAGACAAACATCTCATCCTTGGCACCACATAGGAAACAGCAACTGAGAGCTGGGCTGGAAGGGTTTTTTTTATTTCTCTTCTCCTCCTGCAACACAAACCCCTGTCCCAGCCTCTTTCCTTTTCCCCTAAAGCTCCCAGTGGATAGGCACTCCTCAAATTGTGTATTTTTGTGCAGTGTTGTGCTGCACAGAGGTTTCTGCCAGAATATCAGCTTGAGTCACCCTGGCTGCATCCTGCCCACCTGGGCAGCTCTTTCCAAGTTTCACTTTTGCATTCACTTCCCTTCAAGGCTTTGGAAGCCAAAAAAGCAACTACAAGCAGTTCTGATAGATGTGCCCTGGTCCACAGAGCTTCCCAGGGAACTGAACAGCTGCCTTATAATCCAGTTATCTCCCATCAGACAAGACAACCCCAACGTGGGGTTAATTATCAAGCTGTTGATTTCAGCAGAGACTTAAATCAGGCAGGGGGAGGAGGACTCCATGGCAAACACCCCCAAACCTGTTGGCTAGGCAACAGGTTAAGGATGAGGCAAGGATGGGTAGGATGGGTTAAGGTTAAGGATGGGTAAAGGATGAGGCAGCTGCTCTCTAATTAACAGCTGATGGCTGCACTGGCTCCTGGGTGAGCTCTCAGCTCTCCTCTGCCTTCAGAGCACGGATGCTGCTTGCAAAAATCAAAAAAACTCCAGGGACTCAACTTGTCCAGTGTCAATACTGGCACCTAGGATGGATCTACCAACAGGATAGAGAAACAACCATCCCAACAGGATAAGGACACAACTATCCAGGCTCCAGCATGGGCACTGCTGACACACTGCGTGCAACTCATCACTGATGCTGAATGTTCCCAGAACAAGGCTCAGGCCTCTGGAGCTGCAGGCAGGAGCAGCCCTGCCTGGTGTGGCTCTCCCACACACAGATGCAGACACCAAGTGAACAGCTGACGCAACTCAGGATTTAAATTAAGTTCAAAGCTGGTGACTTTATACCCTCCCTCAGTGAGACACAACACTCCCAAAGGAAGCCCTGAAATGCACCTCTGTGATTCTCACCCTCAGCTTCTAGATTATGTGCTGCAGGGAAAGGTCAGTAAACTCCTTTCCCACCCATAGGCAGGAGGCATTCAAGGGGTCCTGCCAAAAATAAAAGGTAACTTCCTGCCCTTCAGGGTGTTTGTTGATGGCTCAAACACCCACCTGCTGCCAGCTGCTGCCACTTCCTCACTGACCCTGCTGCATCAGCAGCATCCCCTTACACATGTCCCCAGCCAGCCAAGCACATTTCCTTCTCTTAAATATCACTCCTGGCAATACAGCTGAGCAACAGGCAACAACAAACCTTGCTGGAACCCAAACTTCTCTCTTTGCTCACAGTTTGAAGGGCTGCAAGGGCCATCTCTCCTTGCACGGGTCTGGCAGCACGAGCATGAAAATACAACCCAGTCTCTGCAGCCAGTCACAGGTCAAAGCCAAGCTAAGAAGTTTAATGAGGAACAGCTTGATGTTAAGTCAAATTTTGGAGAAAACCATGAGAAAACTACCTAACATCCCACTAACACCGGAGATCTGTGTCCTTTGTCACTGGGCCCATCAGGGAGGACACCTCCACTGATTAAATTACAGCCTGAGTCACAGCACAGGGTGACACTTGATACAATTAACCAGGCCCAGAATAACTGTAATTAACTGTTAATCTACTATCAACAGCTCCACTTCGCTGTACAAGGATTCCTGCAGGTTTGTTTCCTCCACAACAGGATAAACTTCTCCTCTGGTACAGGATATCTGGTGTTTGTTTTAAGGCACCACTGGGCATCAGCTGCATGCTCTGGACACAAAAGCAAATTAATCTCCTTTAAAGGTGTGGATCTGTTCTTTTCCACAGCTGATTTCCCCAGCATTGTTGGAGGATGGTCCCTGCAGGACACACCTGAAGCACCTGTGTCCCTGATGGAGATGAAGCCACAAAGTTGAAACCCTTCACACATATAAGGCACTCCAGGATACCCCTCTGTTTGAAAACAGGCATCAAACACCAGGTACAAACAACCTCTGGCTGTTTAAAAAGCCTCAGTGTGGGTGAGCTGTGGGTACAGCATCCCCCCAACAATCCCAATACACCTGGGGCTTTGCCAGAGGGTCCAGGCAGGTGCTGCTCCTCCTGAAGAGGGAAAGAAGGGTTTGGGTTTGAAAAGTCAGCTGACAGTCAGATACCTTCAGATTTAATTACATTCTCATTACCGAGGGTCACACTTCCCCTGATTTAACTGCCCTGGCAAAATCCTGTCAGTACCACTCCCATACAGAGTGGGAGAGCATTTACCCAGCATTAATGGGAGCCGAGGCACAGCTAAAAGGACAATGGAATTAGTACTTAAATACCAGGCCTAGACTCGGTGGAGCTATAGATCATTTTGTGTACTAAAGAAGAATTAACTGATCCATTCTAAAATGCATTTATTATTAAAATAAAAATCTTCTGTGATTTTATTTAATAGCCTTAGTAAGAAATAATTGCAATGTCTGGTTGCTTTTCAACAACATGTGGTTTTAATATTTTAATTGTTACAAACTGTTTAATAATGATGAACAAAAGGCGTGTCCAAGTAATTATTGTATTTATTAACATTTCTTCTGAGGACTTGATAGATTATATTGCATATATACAGCACTTCAGACACTGTACTGCTAAAGGTAGAAAATGAGTCAAAAGTGACTTGCTTTGGTGCAATTTAAATATTGTATTTTCAAGTGATTAGTGTTGTGCCTTGCATTATTTAACAATCTGGCAGTTTGCACATTTTTCTAATTATTATGCAGCTTCATCTGATCAGGGAATTAAAATACAGTGGGAATAATAAACCTCAGAGAGCCTAGCAGGCACAGGGAAAACTTTCACCAAATCCATCACAAGTAATGGATTTTTCTGAAGGGGAGATACGTTCCTGCAAAGTGCCCAGCTCCCCAGGCTCTCCCATAATAAACTCTGAATTTCCCTGTGTGCCCTGAGCGGGGTCTGGGTCCCTTTGCCACCCTGAGGTCAGACCCTCCTCACTGGTCCCCTGCTCCACACTCTGTATTTGCAGCCAGGAGGTTGCAGGGGCTCAGGCACAAGGGCATCACACCGTTCCCAGGCCTATTTTGTTTACATTTGATTCAATCAAGTTGTGGCCTTTTGGCCTCCTTCCAAATTAACTTCTGGGTGACCTCCACTATGCCCTCTCCCAGCAGCCAGGCCTGGAAACAGCCCATTAAACCTACAAACAAATATGGGACATATTGGTTGATCAAACCAGCTTCAAACACGGCCCTGGAAATGCCAGGACGTGCTTTTTTTGTGAACTTCAGCTCTATTTTGTCTCTGGTCATTCACACCACTAAAAAGGCCTCCAGGCTTTTTTATTTCCCCCCCCCCTTTCCAAGTATAGCTGTGTGTTTTACTGCCTCGTAAAACTTCTAAATTTTGTTCTCATCCTCCTGCAAACCCCTCCAGAGCAACGTGAGGCTCTTCCACATAGGGCTCACTGCAGGACTGGGGCTTTACACTGAGCATATGAAGAAAGGCTTGGGGGAACAGCTGTAATGCTCCAAGAAATTGTGTCTTCCCCTTATTTGCAAGGAAATAAATCAAAGGGAGTTTCTCAGGGTCTGTGAAAGCACATTGCCTGGATTCCCATCCCCAAAGGGTTTATTTTTTCAAGAGGTTATATGGTAGTTAGATTTCTGGCTAGAAAATATGCAATATGATAAAAACACAGTCCCTATATGGGGCAATAAATTACAGATTGTTTGATGTGGAAACCAAAGAACTGTCAAACTCCAGTATATCTGAAATATTCTAAATGAGCCCTTAACTCGAGTGTCTGGAAATGTACAATATGTTTCCAGGCCATTCAATTTTGTAAAGACACATCTTCCCCAGCTAAGTTTCCTTTTATGGATTTCACTATTAATTTTTGGTGTGTTTTTCCCCCTCCCTTTCTTAAAAAACTTTGTTCTTCCTCCTCGAGACAGTGCTGTGATAAACACCAGGATTTACCTAAGCATAAAAAAGAGATTGCAACTGGGCACAAGCTTAAAAAGGTAATGGCATTAAGGATGAGGTAAAGCATCTGCTGCAACACGTCAGAGCACTGCAAAGGACATAAAAGTTATTTCAGGACAGGAGGGAGGACCAGGAGTGTCACATCAGTTAGTTTGGTACCACAGGTCCCTGCTGCATCCTTACACCAGCATCACTCAGGGCCTCTCTCCAGAGCCTTTGTGGAGGAGGATGACCAAGAGGAAATCACCATGGCTGCCAGGACAGGGATAGGTGACACCACAGCTCCCACCTCCATGCAGGCTGTTAGAACCTGGAGCTCACCCCATGTGTCAGCCACTCAAACGTGGAGGAAGATGGAGTGCCCAGAGGAAATGGCTCACCCTGCACACAGCTTTGTGCCTGGGGACGTCACCCAGGCACAGAAAATCTGAGCCAGACCCTGTGCTGACACTGAATAACCTTTCAGTTTCTATATAGCTTCACTCAAGGGATGAGTGAAACCCTTCCAGCTAGAAACAGACTCCGTCCACTCTGGGAAATAAAAGTTAGGAACCAATTCCAACTCATTTTCCTGAAGGTGACCCTTAGCCTCCCAGCTGAGATAACAATGCTAATATTTATGGATGGGCTGTTCATGCCTCTGGGCACACAACAAAAATAACTCAAATCAAAACTCAGCAGACATCTAACAGAACTGGGGGGGGGAAATTCCAATATGGCAATAATAAAGCATCTTACCCACCAATGCACAAAAAATAGCATCAGCCACAATCACACATTTGGGTGAAACAAAAATGGTCTGAGGTGATGAATAGGCAGCACTGAGGGGGACTCATCCAGAAAGGGCTGCCTTGAGACAGCACACAGCTCAGGCACTGTGTTTAATTCATTTATTTATTTAAAAATAAATAAATGCTCAAAGGTGCTCAAAGCACAAAAATACAGTCTGGGGCACTTCCCCTTTTCTCTGGGTTAGGTTTTCTCTACTTCTTTCAATCCCATGGGTTTAACTCTAATGCACAAACCTCATTTTCATTTCAAACTGCAAAGGTTTCATGAGAATTTCTCATGTGAATGTGTGTACATTTACCCAAATTAGGTTTGAGAAGACATGAACTAAGGAGCAAGCACAATTTGTACACACAACACTGAAAAAACAGACACTTCCAGCAGCAGGAGCATCCTGGAATAAAGGTGAAGCCATCAGCAAATTGCAGTTATTTAGCAAAAATCTCCAAGTAAAAATAAAAGCTGTGGACCTCTATGAAAACTGAACCTAACAGCATGATTCCTGAATCTGCCCACACTCACAAAATCCAGGCTGAATCTCCAACACAACACACTGGGAGGAAGCCACAACATTGTACAAGATTTGTAATTTAAAGGGAGTCACATGGGAATCCAGTTTACAGCGCTGAGCACCACAAAGATGGTCTTTTCTCGAAAAAATCCTGCATGTCTGAAAATCCTTAAAAGCCACTGTTGGCTTGAGCTTGGTGGATAAGGAGACTTTCAGCCCTCCCCAGCTCAGGAGTTCCCACTGCTTCCCAAATCTGAAGCCAACACCTGAGAGACAGAACTGTAATTCATCCAGAGCTGCTGCTCCTTCCACATTTAATACTCTTTGGCAATCAAGATGCATTCCATATGTGAAAGAGAGCTCAAAACTTCCTTCAGCCAAGAAAATAAGTGTGATGGGAAGCTCTGACACCCCAAATTCCAAATTTAAGTAAACTCCACAGTTGCTTTCCTAGTATATAAGCTACTGACCATTGACTAGAGACCCTCCACAGGAACAGAATCATTTAATAGAATTACAGACTGGTTTGGGTGGGAAGGGATTTTACAGATAATGCAGTTCCAATCCCCTGCCATGGGCAGGGACACCTTCCTTAGCCCAATTTCCTTCAAGCCCCATCCAGCCTGGCCATGAGCACTTGCAGGAATGGGGCAGCTGCAGCTTCTCTGAGCAAGCTTCGTAATTAATTTGCACAAATCAGTTCCCATTTTCTCCTGGTTTTATTCTCAGTTCCTCCTCTTTCTCAAACACAGCTTTACAAGAGGGTTTGACATTTTTCAGGCTCTTACATTTATGCTGTACAAACCAAAACAGCTTCCTTGCCCCCCATAACACATTCCAACCTGAATTCCAACCTGACACTGCAAGCCAGTGGGGGAAGCACTGTAAGAGATTGTGACTGAGCTGAGCATATTCACCCCTCACCACAATTCTTCTCTGGGCAGCAGCTGACAGAGATTGCTGCAAACAGCTGAGCTGAGCACAGCAGTGTTTACCCAGGGTCTCCCACCCCACAGACCTCCACTCCTCAGAAGCCCAAGCTGTTCAGCAAAGACCTAACTTGACCCAGTCTGGCAGCCAGCATTTCACAACCACTTTATGTCAGCAGTTTCAAGTACATAATAACCATGTTTTGTTCACTGCAACTTTCTCACTGTGAACGGCAAAATATCATTATCACCTGCAGGTTGAAGCCTGCCCTCTACCCCATTTAATAGGGAGCTGATTATGCTATTCCCCCCGCTTTTCCCCTTCTAATAATGATGGGCTGTTGGCAGATGGCACAGGGATTGTGTGGGAAGGCAGAGCAGGCTGTGGGGCCACTGCCCATGGCAGCTCCTGCTTTGTGGGGTGCTCCTGGGGACCCCAAATCCCTGGCTGCATCCTGCTCCCAGACAGCACCTAATGAGGCATGCCTGCCTCGGAGGTTAAACAGGAATGGCTGTGAAAACAGTCCCTGCCAGTCCCCTGGCAGGAAAGCAGAGCTTAGCAGAAAAGTTGCACAGCCAGCAGCTCCAAAGAGAGCCGCCCTCACAGCCCACCCGGCTGGGCAGCAAAGCTGGGCTTAACCCCAGGGACCCACCCAGAGCTTCGTGGGCAAGGTCCCCTCTGGGGAGAGCTCCCTCAGGAGAGCTGGGGCAGCTCAGCTGTGGTAACAGCATTAGCACCCGAGGATTTGCCCTGTGAGGTGCCAGTGCTGTGAGCTGGCAAAGCAGCAGGCCCAGCCTGTCCCTGTCAGCCTGTGAGAAACACCCCTGAGCTCCTGTGACATCCACACTCAGTGCCACACAGAGCCAGACTCCAGCCCTGCTGGCCTAAGGCACTGCTGGGGAGGCTCAGCCACAGGCTGAACACTCTGCAGAGCTGCCACCTAATCCTGCTGCCATCTAATGCCCTGGCAGAGCTGCCACCAATGCCCTGGCAGCAGCAGGGCTGGTTCACAGGCCTAACCTGGCATGGCATAATGGGCAGAGACAAGACACTGCTTGTCCCAAGAAGGATGCCAGGTCTGAGGCAGTGGCAAGGAAGCTTCCTCCCTAGGAGAAAGGATCTCATCCAGCTCAGCCATTTCCCCATTACTGACTGGGAGAGAATGCCCAGGGAGACACAGCAAGGAAAAAGTGACCGTTCTTGCCAGCCATGGGCAATGCCAAATGGAACTCCTCCAACCAGCTGACAGAGATTGCTGCAAACAGCTGGGGACAGAGGGGACATCAGGTATGTGCCACATGGCCCCCAGCCAGCACATCATGCTCAAGGCACCCCATCAGCTCCATCTTTCCTGGACCTGCACTGCCAAGGGCATGGATGCCCAGCAGAAGCATTCTTGTACTGCAGCCATGCACCCAGACATGAGGCAGGCACAGGCTGAGTGCTGGGAGGCTGCACCATGCACAACCACAGCAGCAGCATCCAACAGGACAGGAGTGGCCATGTGTGCCCTGAGGGCCTGGTGCTGTGCAGGGCTGGGGTGGCACTGGCTCTGCACACAGGGCTGCTGCAGAGGGAGACACCCAGGATCTCTGTTTGAGCGTGCAGGGGAGGATGAGCTGATTTGGACACTGCCCACTGAGACAGCCCTGCTGTCTGCCACAAACCTGGTTGATGTGTTTCAGCTTGTCAATAATCTGGCTGATCACTGGCTCCAGACCTTTCACCTTCACCTCATGGTTGCCAGCCTGGGCTTTTGCTCCATTCCTTGTGATCTGGGGACTGTACCTGTGGGAATGAGAACACAGAAGACCACGATGTGATGGGCAAATAGAGAGGAGATCTTTAAAGTTCAGTACAAACTAAGAAATCCCAAGACAGGCACCAGCCCCTTCCAAAACAGAGAGCACAAGACAGTTAATAATGACAAAGAAAGGACAGAAGATTCTCATAAACATTTTTGCTCTGACTTTGCAAGATGATGTAGTTGTATCACTTGAGGACAATGAAGTCCTTTCCAGTCCATTAGTAACCAAGGAAGATGTTAAACAGTATACAATAGAGATAAATATTTTCACATAACTTGCACCCAAGAGTCCTAAAAAAGCTGGCTCAGAAATTCTGGCTTGCTCATGTTTGTTTAAAATAAATCTTGGCAGACCACAGAGACTCCAGTACAAGAGCAGTAGTGTTGTGCCCACAGCCAAAAAAATGAGTGGGATGACCCAGTTAACTGCAAGCTGATTAGCATAACATCAACCCCCTTGCAAAATAATGACTATCACTGATGTGTGATTTCAGTAATAAAGAATTAAAGCATCAGAATATAATTAATGCTGTCAACATTGCTAATGGAAAATAGGTGTTGTCAAACAATCCTGATTTCGGTCTTTGATGAGATCCAGCCTTAGGGATCAAAGTAACTGCTCAGACAGAACGTACCCTCACTTTGGTGCAGTGCTGGGCTCTGCACCACAGGCTATCCTGATTTACACAGGTACCAGCAAAGCCCCCACAGGCCAGATTAAACTGCCAGGGCAGCTCTGCAGAGGAGAGCAGCCAAGCTGCACTCAGCTTTTTCATCAGCACTTAGGAAAGAAATATGCATTCACTTGCTGCAAGATTTATGGAATGACAAAGTTTACCAGAGTGATTAAAGGGATGGGATGAGGGACAGAACTGCTGCACACTTGTCTTTGGAATTACACATCCCTGCACTCAGGACCTGGGTAACAGCTGATGATGCTCCAGCACAAGACAAGCACTAAACTCAAACTCAGGTTTGGGCCAGAGCCACTGGCTGCCCCCACGGCCTGCAGGCAGCCCCAGCAGGGGCACAGAGCACACCAGGGCCTTCTGGAGCTCTGCTGCCATTCATCAGAGCCCAGAGATGGGCTGTGCTGCTCTGCAGGCACTGAACAACTCCTCATCTCCCAGAGCTGGAGCCAGCACAGGCACTACCAAACCCAGGCACAGCCTCCAAAGTGAGATCACTGAGATAACACCAGCACCACTCTGCTTCACTGTGCATCTGCTTTTCCAGTGCCATGGGTAAACACCATGGATTTTCCTTCCTGCATTTATCTCTTACCCATCCTGTTTTCACCCAGCTCCCAGCACCAGCCCCAGTGGCTGCCTCCCTGTCTGTCAGCTCCCTGCTCCCCTGCCCAGCTCATCTTCCATCCTCAGCTGCCAGGCAAGCTCAGGCAATCACAGCCAGCCCATTTCAGAAGGGTTTGGGGAGAAAGTGGGACTTTAGCAGGCTTTTAAAGGAGGGGAGGGAGACAGGAGGGATGGTGGGGCCAGCTCAGGGAGGATGCTTTGCTAGGGTGGAAAGCAAGAGGCATGAGGACATTTGACCACAAGAGCTATCAGGGCACACTGAGGGGCTTGGGGAAACTCAGGGGCTTGGATTAAACTCTGCTTAAACTCTAGAGGATGAGATCTACTCAGACATGTGGGGATGCAAAGGCAACCCCAGATCTATACTGGTGCAGCAGCAATCTGCCCTGACCTGAAATACATCATTTAATTACAGAACTGAGGCAGATTTCCACTGCAAGGCCATCTCAGAGCAGGAGTTCCATGTACAGGAGCTCTCTGCACCTCCAGCTGGTCCCCAACACAAGGCATTCCCCACATGCATCCCCATTAATGGCTGGCAGCCCTGCCAGATGTGGCACTGAAGAGATGACACAGGAGCAAGGACAGGAGAAGGGAGGTGTTTGTGCCTACAGCACAGGAGCACACACCTGGGTATATATATATATATTCCTTTTCCAGGCAATAGCAGCATTTCCAGGTACAGGCATCACAGATTCCTCAGCCTGGCTCTCCCAAGCCCCAGCTGCATGCAGAGCCATCCCACCCTGCACTTCAGCACCAGCACAGCTCCAGCTCTGACCCCACACCCTGTCCCTGGGGCTCAGGACTCAACATTTTGCAAAAAACATTTTTTTAAAAAGTTACCTTATCCTGGGAAGCACAAAACACAGCTATACCTGAGAAGCACAGGCTCCCAGGGCAGAAAAGCCCTCTCAGTGCAGCTGGAGGGTGGGTGCAGGGTCAGTGATGGGGAGAAGGGGCCAGGCTGGGGCCAGGCTGCAGCTGCCCCTGTGGCACAGCCCTGCAGGCTCCAGCACCATCTCGTGGGAAGAGGCTGCAGGCACAGACCTGCCCGGCGCTGCTGGAACTCTTTCTGCATGGGGATGGAGCACTGAGCCATTAACCCTGCTGCTCCTTTGTCACACGGCCACTCAATGCCACCGTGCCGGACTGGCAAACACATCTGGAGAGTGGGTGGAAACATCCACAGCACGCCTGAGTGTAAAGATGACAAAGAAATTCCTGTCTTTTATGTCACTGAAAATTTAATTCAAAACACTCAGAAGTGCATTGCTGAAAGGTCTCCTGTGGTTTCAGAGATTTAATCAGGAAACTTACACAGGTTTTAGCAAGAGCAGAACCAAACCCACTTGGTGCATCCCAAAATTAATACAATCTCTCTCCTAAACAGTTTTATCCAAACAAACACAATAGCTTGGGTTTGAGTGGGCGAAATCCCTTCTGAAATCCACACAGCAGCTGCCAGAGAGGATTTCTGTAACCTACACAAAGTAGTACAGGAGGGAGGAGCACAGTACTACAGCAATACTACACTGTAACTCCATGTCCAGAGACTGAAACTGCTCTGCATAAGGTTCTGCTGGGGTTGTGAGGACCTCAGATCAGCCTTCCCAGGGGAAAAAGTCTGCTAGAGAAGGAAGCAAACCTGAAAGCATTAGCAGAGGGAATTCTCCCTAAAACAGTGATGTTGGAGAAATGGAGTGTCAGTGTCACCTCCTGGTGCTTCCCACCTGGCCAGATACAAGAGAATGTACCCAACCCAAAAAAAAACAATTTTCAACATTACACACACCATTTGGAGCAGCAAGGCAATGGGCCCAGAGCTGCACATTTTTGAGCATGAACTGCAAAAAAGGAGATGCATGGGGACCTGCTACATCCCACCAGGCAGAGCCATGGTCTGTGTGACTGGGGTGCTTTGGGGGACACTTTGTCCAAGCTGAGACCTCCTGGTGTGCTCAGGCACAAGGGGACACCAGATCCCCTCAGCTGTGACACTGCCTAGCACCAGCCTGGAGCAGCCACATTCAGTGGGATGCAGCCAACCAAAGGGTTAAAAGCTTTGAAATGCAGCTTCAGTGAGTGACCTGCATTCCTGAAATGCCAGAGAAGCTGGAAAAGGCAGCTGGCACCCCTCCCTGCAGGCCAGGCCCAGCAGCCTGGCCTTAATATGGCAGAGATATGCCTTTGCAGACCCCAGCAAGCTGGGGGTCCCAGGACATCACCCTCACAGGCTCCTCTGCATCCCCCCCAAGCTGGAGGGTTGATGGGCTCAGAGACAAAAAAGCCAAAGCACTCCCTTCTTCCCATATTCTCCAATCAGTGCAGAAAACCAGAAATCTCTGAGCCATCTCAAGCTGTTTGCAGCTCATGCCAATAAACCAGCCCCTTCTGCAGGACACTTGTGCCACTCCATGAAACCATCTGGTGCCTCTGCCATGGGGACTGATACCAGCATGGAACAGCAAATATGCACAGAGGATACAGCCCCCACCCCAGTCCCTGGGGGTCTCTGCTGAAGGGGTATCAATGTTGAAACATGAGCATGGTCTGGCTCACACTTCATAGGCAAAGCCCAAAATACTTTTCTCTTTGACGTGTCTCAACGTCAGTCAGCAGCACCTCCTTGCCTGGGCTCCCTGGGCATGGGCTCCTGCTGGGGATGTGGCATTTTCCAAACACAAATGCCACATTGTTAAATGGGCTGACAAGCAGCCCTCATTAAAAATTACTTTAAAGACAACCAGCTATGAAAACACCAATAATCTGAAGTTTTCTGTGGGGAGAGTACAACTGCAGACCCTTCCTGCTTCTTCTCATCCACCAGACATACATGCCCAAGTATGCTGTCAAATTGAGGGATTTCCCTCTCCTTTCCTCTCCACCATCCACAAAGGTCTCCTGCGAATGTTTGGCCTTTCCAGCCCAAATGCAGCTCATTCCAAGCTTTCATTTCAGAGCAAAGAAGCCAAGATGACAAATGTTATTTAAATACATGGCAATGAGTGTAAGATGTGTGTTCATCCTACTCAGCCCTGCTAGGCTTTGAGGTGAGTTACTGCAATGCCTGACAAGTGATTTAAAGAAAGTAATCCTGAAAGTCAAACATAAAGAATTACACCTTTTAGAAAAAGGAAAGGAAAGTATGTCATTCAAATAACAATTAATTCATGCCTGCCTTCCAGCTGCAAATTATTTATTCAAATGTATCTCCAGTTTAAATAGTACAGTATCCCTCCCAGGCTCTCCCTCTGCTGTGTTCACTGAATTACACCTGTCAGAGAGAGAGGGTGGGGGACAAACACAACACAGACACAACACAACACAGAGGTTTCACTGCACAGGAGTTAGTAACTGAGTTTGGGAGAGCAACATTCCCCCAGACCCCCAGAGCTGCTCTGCATTTCAAGGTGTGACTTACTACAGATCATGTGAACTGCTGACATCGAGTCCTTACCACACAGGAGGCAAAAGAAATGAAAAAGGGGAGAAAGGGAAGAAAAGTTCTGCCATCCCTGCACTCTTTTCATGAACCCAGCCCTTACCTCCAGCTGGTTTTCATGGGTCAGTAAAGGTGGTACAAGTGGTGAAGCCACTGAACATTTTACTCTCTGACCCTGCTAATTTCTGGTTTAGTGAGACAACCTCAGTGCCACATCAGCAGTGGGGGCCAAAAGATTTGAAAATCTGTTTCCAACCCATTCCTCCCGCCCTGCAGTCAGGGTGCAGCTCCTGGATGTGCCCACAAGCCTCCAAGAAGACGTGACAATTCTTTCCCTGACAGTTTCCTCTCTGCAGACAGATGGTCCAGAGACATCTGGTCAGTCCCATCCCATCCCAGACACGGCTGGTGTGGGGTGCAGGTCGCCCCCAGCTCTTCTCTTCCATATGGGCTGTGTGTCCCTTCTATCCCATGGCCATATACAGGCATCTGTTTCATGGGAGTGCAAGAAGAGGGGAGAGGTGGGTGTACGGCTCTCAGGTGCCTTCCTGGCTTTGTTTGCTGCTTGCAGAGAGTCCTGGCAGTCCCTGCAGAGCTCGAGATGCCGCAGCCAATTTACACCAGCAGCAGCTCCAAACAAGCTGCTTCAAAAGCAGCCAGGAGGATCCAACGCTCTCAGTGGGGAGTGTTCTCACCTAACTAAAAAGGAACCATTTTCTGCTGGATTTCCAAATATCAACACCTGGAAGGCTCAGAGAGCCCCTTCAGATCCTGCTGTGTCCGTTCCCTGCCCAGAGAAGTGCTGCTCCTTCCCAACTGCCCACACAAAGCTCTGCAGCAGTGAGGGTGCTGCAGAGGATGCCTGGGTCATAAACCTGAGGTCTCAGGTAATCACCTGGCTCTGGAGATGGGACCTCAGAAGGAGCAGCAAAAACTGTAATGTTCATAACAAAACAATGGGAGTTGGTAGCCTGAAGTCTCCCTCTATTCTTATTTCAGTTCAAGACAAATAGATTATGGAAAAACGGGCTAAACCTGAGACCAAGCAGCAGGATAGAGGAAGATTCATTATCTTCTTTTCTGAAATACTCCGGAGGCTATCATGGCCACTCAATAACCCACTGAATTTGCCTACTATCCCTTCATTATAGCTTATACTTGCTACAAAGCTGTGTTTTATGGGCTTGAAAAGTTACACAGCCCCCTCTTTGGGGATTGCATTGGATCAGATATTTTGCAGCACTGCCAGAAATAACCAAACCCTTCATGAACTAAAGGGTTATTGCTGGCATGGAATTTCCTTTGTTCCAATTACAGAATCTCATTTTTCTGTCTTGCTTCCAATTGTGCTTTCATTGTTTATGATTTGTATGATTAAAACAAACCACAGCACGCTGGCAACAGCAGGGAAATATGAGACTTTTAGCTTGAAGAAGAGAATCTGGCAAGGTGCTAAAAATATATTAATTTTGAATTGGTACAAAGAAAACAAGAGTTATGCTGGTGATTTAGATTAATGTACATGTTTGTCTTGAGAAATTTGGAAATGGCATATCTAACAGCAAGGCTTAATGTGCTTACAAGTTTTGCAGTGGGCAGATGTTGCTGTCAGTCTATTCAGAACAGCTTCAAAAGAATATACTCATGTAAGCAGATTACTAAACTCTGAGAATCTAGATTTAATAGGCTTTTAGTATTAAATGCTGCAAAACCCTGATACTATATATAAAGTTCAAATCACCTTTCAGATTCCAGTGCTGAGCTCCCATAGAAACTGAGGTGAGTTTGGTATCTCAACACCTCCTTGACTTAAGCTGAAGGCTTTAAATGAGCTAATTAGTCAGTCAGGACTTGGTGATAAGAATCAACCTCTGGTTTTTTCCTGCTTGGGATGGAGATAAGGATAAGAGAGGTGGGACAACATTTCACCACCTAACAGCACCAGCAGCAGGTCTGTGAGAGGATGGGGATGAAGACAGAGGAAAGGAAGAGAATCTCAGGTTTAAGCTGTTGCAAACCCACCATGCCTACATGTCTGTCTCAGGAAATGCCTGGAACTGAGCCCAGGAAAGCTGCAAAGAGGTGCACAGGGATGCACAGAGAGATCCAGCAGGTCTGGTCTCCAGCTACCACAAACACCAAGCACTGTGACCCTCAACAAGCTCTTTGCAAGTGCTGAAATGTGCCACTTGTGGTTTTTGCTATAAACCTTTGTGGTGTCCCATAAAAGCACAGTGTGTTTTTCCACACTCTGAAAAGTGTGAAAAGCAGGAATGTGTTGCCTTTTATTTTTTCTTCCCACTTTGGCTTATGCTCTTCAACCATGCAAAAGCACAGCAAAAGGCACAAGGCACTGCTCTGCATTACAGAAAAATCAACCTTTCCTGTGTGGTTACCACTGTTTGCAAGCAGTCATTTTAAGGCACCATGTTCCTAAATCCACAATAGGGATGGCAGTAAAACTACCAACCCACAGATCAAACCTTGGGAAGGAGATGAATTCTTGCCATTAGATGGTCCAATGTGGAGAAGCAAATGATCGCAAAGTAAGATTCAGTTTAAAAAAACCAAGGGATTAAAAGCAGGATAAAATATTCCAGCCTGCAGCTTTGCACTGGAGCCCCAAACTGACAGAGGCTTAAGGGCAAGGAGGAAACAGAGGATGGTTCAAGGCTCAGACTGGGAAGTGAGACCCAATGGAAATACACTGAGCACATCCAGTCCATGGGGTGGAGAGAAACTCTCATTGCCTGTGGGTAACAAAGCACTGGGATAAACAGGACAGAGTAAATACCAAGTCAAAAAACCACAGGAGGAGGACTGCAGAGTGCAGAAGGGACTGGTTCCATCAAATAACAGGACACACATTGCTGGTATTATCCAGTCCTTGGGTGTACTGGCAAAGGCTGTGATGTTGCTATTCCAGGCTTGATTTAATGTGTTATAGGAAAAGGGCTTAGAATTACTAACAGATTTTTTCATGAGAGGGCAGTCTGGAAATGGATAAATCATTAGGGCTCTAGTCTAACTTAATGAACACTCAGGTGCTACATTAGAAATGCAAGAGGCAAGTAGCCACAATTCCTACAAGAACACAATCAAATGCTGGACATGCTCATACAGATGCTCACACTGACCTTACAGACCCAACAATGGTCAAACAGCTTTATCCACTGCCCACACAGCACCAGACATGGAAACACATGGAAGCACAGAAACCAGCCAACCACTGCTCTGCCCTGGTCTCCATCTGAGCAGCAGATTCAGCAGGAGCTTTCTAGTTCATCCAGGAACCCAGGGATTGCTCATGCCCTGCTGTGCTGTCTCTCCAACAGAGACCAGGGCTGAAGTCTCTCATGAGGGCCAGGGCTTGTGACTGTGAGGCTGCTCCTGTCTGTCTACAAAGGGTCTCACCCACCCAGTCTTCCAGGTGGGGTGGCCTGAAGCAGAGCTGGACTATAACATCACCTGTCTCTGCCCTCCCTTCAATCCTGACCCCAAAGCCCTTGATAAGCTCCTCATCCATCCCCAGGTGGAACCCCAGGCACTCCAGCTGGACATAGACACCCCATCCTTGGCTCCCCTGAGCTGGTCACTGACATAAACACCCCATCCTTGGCTCCCCTGCTTGTCCTTTCACAGAGCCTGTGCCCCTCCATGCCAACACTCCAGCCACAGGAACAGGAACCATCCCTCCATGTCTCCTCCATCCTCCCTCCCGGCAGCCACCACACACGTGGGACATGCACCGGGACAGCACCCTGGAATTAATACCAGGTATTCAAACCACACCAAATTTCTTGGCAAAAAGTGGCAAGATGGAGTCTGATCAGCAACAGACACACACCAGTTCAGCAGGAGAAGAGAATTCCTCCAGTACATAACACACATTCTCAGAATAGCTCGAGTAAGAGCTGCTACACCACGAACAGATGCTTGGCTCCCTCTTGGGGAAAACACTGAAATAAAGGAACTGGCAGCTTGGGGTACTCCAGCACTGTTACCTCACATGCTCCTGATTTTCAGGAATCCTCCCAGACACTCTGAGAGAGATGCCAAGCTGAGAAATCAAAGCACATGAAGCAGCCAGTAGAGATCATTTTAACTACATCTTTCTGTTTGAAACATTCTGCAAGTGGCTCCTGGGAGAAGAGCACCCTTGACCATTATCTTAGCTCAGCTTTATTTAGCTGAAGTCTCCCTGCTCACAGCAAAAATCTCTAATATCTGTAAGAGAACTGTTTCTACTATTTCATAGGAGCTGGCAGAGGTGGTGATATCTGTGCTACAGATCAGAGGGGGCAAGGAGAGGAGTGGAAAGGCACAGTAGAGGATCTATTCCTTAACTCAGCAGCCAGGGGCTGAAATCTTGGTGCCCCATCATGCACAAAGACTTGATCCTCTCCCTGCCTTGCCCCCTGCCTGCCATGGCAGCTACAGGACGTACCATATTGTGTCCACGATGGTCCCCTGGTACTCTTAGCAGAAAGCTGAAGGCCATCTGTCACCTGAAGTCATGCTGGATCTGCAAATAGCTCTGAACTTACATTTGCAGGAGGATTTGGACTCAGCACCCTTCCACTGCCACCACCTCCCCCAGCTGTGACATCAGCAGGATCCAGACCACAGAATCCACACCAAGGCTGTGACCCCAGGGAATTGTTGTTAGCCAAGACCTCACCGCAGCTCCCCCTCTCCGGAGCTGCAGTGTTTATAGCCCTGCTTTAGAAGTTTTAATTAACAATCAGTGAGATAATACTGAAATAATCTTTTTCTTTCTAATTGAATGTCTCAGGCATGAAAACACGAGATTTTCCAGAAATAAGTACCAATAGAGGACACACTTCTCCTTAGGCAACCTAAGTACATTTTACTAAGCCTGTGATCTTAGATGTTGAGTCTTTTTTTTTTTTTTTAATAGAGTTTGATGACATTTTGGTCTATTCAGTGTTTCAGGTCAGTATTGCAAGTACAGGCTAATTACCACCTGAAGTTACGGATCAAGAAGTCATAATTAATATCTCAACATTTCACCACTTCCTGATCTTATTTCTATTTCTTCCCTTATGCAAACTACTTAATAGCAAAGGATGCTTTGCAAAGTAGACTGATTAGAGGAGATTTATGTATAATTATAAAAAAACATTTCCAAGTTCTATTTCCACATTATTTAACATTCCCAAGGGGCATTTTTTGCAAGAAAAATCTCCATTTCTATTAACACTTCCTTCCTCTTTATGGTATGAATGCTGCATTGCCTGCCCCTGTTAACCTCAATTATCACCAGTATGAAATGGTGAGTGGGGCAGGGCCAAGCAGCCACGAGCTGGACCTTGGTGGGAATGGCTCCACGCAGACAGGACAGCCAGGACTCGGTCACAGGGCAGCAGTGGCACCACCAGAGCTCAGTGGTTCTCACCTCCTCCAGCTGAGAGCCACAGCAAGGAGAAATCCAACAAGGGAGTCCTCCTTGGCCCTCCCTGGGTGGGGCAGGGGATGCCAACCACGCTGTCCTGCTATCAGGGCACTAAGCCTGGCTGGAGACATCCCCAGCCTTGCAGTGCACGGGGACAATGCCCTTGCTGCTGCTCCAGAGCAGTGTGGGGCACTCTCCCATGGGAGCAGGGTCCAACTGCTGCTGCTCTCCTGTCTCTGCCCACCCTGACCAAATCCCACCGTGGATGCAGAGTTTTCACTACGCAGAAGTTTCAGTGGAGGGCAGCACACAACCACTTGTGTCTGTGCAGAGCTCACACATCCCTGTGAGCTGCAGCACTGCTGGACTCTTGCTCTACACAAGGACCCTGAGGGAGCAAATCATGCCCTGTTCAGACTGCTCCTGTGCCTGGTTAACACAAAATGAGCAGTGTGGAGGAGAAGAAGGGCAAGGGAGATGCGATTCACCTCTCCACGACTTCTTGTCCGTTCCAGCAAAGGGTGTCATTGTGAACAGCAGAGCTGTGGCTGCAGATGTACTCTGGCAAGCTGCTGTAAAAACTGCTGTGGGACTTCAGCTTTGCAATCAGCTCCCTGGAAGAAAGGGACAGAAAAGGGTGCTAAGTTAAAAGAAGAAAAGAGGAGGTTGGTGCATTTAAACCAGTGAAGGTACCCACACATGCACAATATTAAAGCAGCTAGGTGCAAACAAACCACAAAGCATCAGTAGCTCTTTCTGTTTTTCTTTGATGTTATTGAATCAAAGGCTGAACCCATATTTCCCAGCCAAAACTGCTGATGATGGGGAGGGATGTGGGGGCAGCAGAAGCTCAGCCCAACTTTGCACCAGGCAAAAGTCAGGCACAATCTCTGCACTCCCACAGCACCCAAGGAAAGGTGCCACTGGCTCAGGCCACACATCCATGGGGTACATCTGAACAGCTAGGGCTCAGTGACCCCTCTGCTTTGCAGAAGGCAACAGAGGCCCTTAAGGAGATTTTCTGGCTGACACTGGCCAACCAGCATTGCTGCAAGGGCAGGTGGCATTTCTGGTGGCAGACCAGAGCTGACATTCTCAGCACAGACCTGCACACATGGCTAAGGCTGCATTTCATGCTGCACTATCAAAGGGACACGATTTCAAGGGATACACTGGGGTGGCCATGGGGTCACAGTCTGCATTCAAAAGAGCAGGATATACTATCAAAATGGCTCTGCTGCAGGAGCAGAGCTTGCACCAACAGAGGGGATGTGAATCAGGCTGCATCCCAACCCTTCCCAGCAACAAGGATCTCCAGCTGGTCACTTGCAGGGGTCCAGAGGGCAGAATACAGGATGACCATGGGATCCCTGATGTTTCCAGAGATGTGACAGAGACTCCGGAGTGGCATGTGACATCCCCCCAGCCTAGGTCTGATCCCTCAGGGACACTAAGCAGCTGTTACCAGGGAATAGTAGCAGATATGATTAGGTAAATAGCACCAAAAGTAAGATAACATGCATAGCAGGGACTGGAGGCAGTAAGGCTTGGCCTCACAGTCATCTTGTTTGGTTTCAGCACATTTCTCACTTTGGCAAGGGGTTTTGCTCACCTCCTTGCTCCCTGGGAGGAATGATGAGGAATTAGCACCTGGAGCAGGGAGAACTCTGGGGCATCCCCTGGGTGCTGTCCAGGGGTTATCCCTGTCCTGCCAGCTGTGGGGAGCTGCCCTGCAGCCTTGGGCACTGCGGTGTGCAGGGGGTGTACAGCTCCCTCCATCCCTCCTGGCTCGGGATGCCGTGGGGCTCCCTCTCCAGGCACAGCCCGCGACAGCCAGCTGGGGGCAGGCGACACCAGCACAAGGAAGGCTCTGGGCTGTGCTCTGCGCTGCTTTTCCCTGCCTCGGAGCCCGTTCCTGCCGCGGTGGGGCTGGCACAGCCTGCAGGGACAGCCGGGCAGCAAGGGGGTCCCTGCTCTGACCACCCACCATCCCGTGTGTCACTGCCCAGGCTAATGAACAGGTCTGTCTGATGAGCCAAAGGCCCTCTGAAGGGTGGGAATTCAGCCCACAGCCCCTGCACAATCCAAGGGATGCTTCAGGCAGTCACCTCCTGCGGGAACCACCTCCTACATCCATCTCCCTGCAGGGGAGGTCTAACCAACACCACTTGGAAAGACAAAATGAGGTGAGACCTGGATCATCAGCTGGCAAACCCCAGGCAGAAGCCTCACTGCCCTTGGCACTGAGCTCTCACATCCCAGGCACTGCCTTGTGCCACAAAGCCCAGCAGAGCTGGGAGAGCAGCAGAAGGAAATGTTCCTGGGGAACAGAGCTCCTGCAGGGCAGGGAGGAACCCTCCATATCTGCAGCTATGAACCCATGTCATTCATCTCAGCAGATTTCATGAGTCTTCAGAGTCTTCAAAGGACATCTCTGTCAGAGCCTGGGCTGTGTAACCTCGACGTGTTGAGACAAGGGAGGAATGCAAGCCCTGGTGCTGTATCTCATGGGAACAGTGTCAAGAATGTGGCCCTGTTAGTCTTCAGAGAGAAATCCACCCAAATTAGTCTATTGCCAGCTTCAAAAATTGCCCAGCTTGCTTGTTTCACTTCCACAGAGATTTTTCTTTTATTCAAGACAGAAGTAAAGGCACTGTGTATCCCTGGGTGTGTTTTCAGATCCAGAGGGGAAATGCTGCTCCCTGACACATCACTGTGAGCCCACTTAATTACAGCTTTTACTTACACAGGGAAGGAAGCACAAGGTGCAGTGCCAGGAGTGGAGGCACCTGCTTCCTTTGAAAATATTCAGTAAAAGCCTGTTAACATCTCTGAACTACCATAAAACACTACACAAAAAGCGTGAAATGCATTCCTCTTACCTACACATAGTGTAACATAACAATTCAATCTGGAGTGACCATTTCTATCTGTAACTACACCTGTGAGTATTTCAGACACTGTAACAGAGCCCAAGAAACCCAGACAAGGCATTTGGTGTATTAACCTGGGTGCAGTACGTGAGAAAACCCATGTGGACACCCCATTGCACTTCAGAGCCTGTCACAGAGCAGCTCTGATGCTCAGAGCCAGATTTATGGGGAAGGGAAATAAGGAGCTTTTCCATCTGCTTCCACAGGGCCATTCCATCTGGTGGCTGCTCCTGCAGCCCATCCAGCAGGCACCACGCTCAGCCTGAGCATTCTCACCTCCTCCTGCTCGACAAGGTTTCTTCTTGCTCCACGTGAGTCACTCTCAGGACTTTCCTGTCAATGAAAAGGTCCTCTGGATAAGGAGCTGATCGAGTCTGCCTCTGCTGGGCATGGCCACACATCCTGCTGATCTGGAAACACAAACACAGCAGTGAGAGAAGTGCTGGGACTGCAGGCATCAGCTGAGATGCACACTGGCACCTGCACATGAGCTGATCCTGTCCTGTCATCCCCGTCTTGCTCAGAGCTCAGCAAGCACCTGAAAGCAAAATTCTGTCCTAAGGTTACAACCTGGCTTTTGTATAAAAGGGGAAGGAATGCAGGAAAGTTCAGGTAAAATGTTACTGAAGTGCCCCTGTGGCTATCAAAACCCCTGAGCTGCAGGTGGGACAGGCAAATCTTCCTGTGTCAAGTTAAACTTAGGCTGGCAGGAGGGGGCTTGAGGTGTTCCCTGCTCCTTCCTTCCTGAACACCACAGCATCTCTAGACTCTGCACTCTCTATTCAGACTTCTAGGAAACACCTCACCTCTGAAGGAAAATCCCTGGTTCTGCACCTTGAGGTAGCTCAGCATCTGCCCAGACTGCACTGCAGGTGCCCAGGGATGAGCCCCATACACATCACTACTAATTAAAAAACCCAGGGCCTAAAATACAGCAAGCACTGGGGCCACAGCCCAGCCATGTTGTGGGAGGCCCTGATTAACAGGGCTCTGCTAATGGCACAAATTAGCTCATTAGCATACGGACTATTTGGGAACAGCCTGCAGCATCGAGGGAAGGAATCCAAAGCGCCTCATTCAAGCTCCCTCGCATGGCCACTGTCCTGAGACTCACCCAGCAGTGCCCACTGCTGCGGTCCCTGCTGTGGGTGGATTTGCCACCATTTCCTTCTCTGGGACACTGCCAAGGCACATCTGTCCCCCTGTGCCACCACTGCCACTGTCAAAGTCTCCTTTTGATCCACCCTGTGCTGCTCTTGCAGGACTCACCCATGCTGGCCTGTGAAAGGAGTTTGGCTGATTGCTGGGACCATGAAAACACCACAGCCAACACCACCCTCACTCCCTCTGAGCCTCCTCCCACCACCCACATCAGGCTTGGGACCAGCCACCCACCCATGAAATGCCCATTCCTTGTAGCACTTCATTTATCTCCACACCACATCGAATCACGGCAATTCCAGGGAGCTGCACACCAGAGGTTAAAAGCATGCCTGCCACCCAAAGCTACAAGCATCTGATGTGCAAAGAGAGGAGATTAATTCTGTTCTATTACATCCTACATTTGGGTGGGCAAATAAATTAGTAATGTCACCTCTTTCATTATCAAGAGCAGCAGAGTTTGTTTGCTCAGGCTGCCGTACAACAAAGAGTAAAACAGAAACCTCCTGGGAGCTGGGCTCTGCAGTTTCTGTTCTCATCATGGTGGGAAGAGATGCTAACACCAGTCCCTCTGCACCTGCAGTTTCCTCTGCCAAAGCAGTTGCTCCTGCAGCTGCCAGGGGAGCAGTTTCTGCAGCATCTTACCTGGATTTTCCTCCTTTGCCCTCCCTTGGCTGTACCTCCTCTCTGCCTTGCCAAAACCAAGTTTTGCATAAGAAGGTATCAGCCCTACTGCCCTTCCTAAATCACTTGGCAGGCTTCATAAACAGAAGGAGGAAGGGATTCAGAAAATGGATCACATTTTGGGCTATTTTCTTTGCCTTTTGGGCTTTCTGTTAGCACTCATAACGTTTACAGGTAGTCCCCTGATGCAAGCAGAATAGGAGGAAATCACAGGACAGCAGGAGAGCTGGAGAAGGGCATTTGGGATCTGAGACCCCCCCCACTGTGGAATGGGCCTGGATGTCCCCATGCCCTCTCCATACTGGCTGGTGCCACTGTCCCTGCAAAGGGCAGAGCAGCAGGACAGTGTCAGGATGCTCAGGGGTCTCTGTGAGCTTTTCCTCTGCCCAAGGCAGAAATGAGACCTGTCATGAAACCTTCTCCAGGGAAACACAAGATACACAAAAGCTCCAGGACAGGGGGTACAGAGGAAGCAGTGCCACAAAGCAGCATCACTGCACCCAGGCTCTGAATGGACACATAAAGTGGAGAAGTGGGAAAAGGTTGGACACTTGAAGCTGTTGTTTGTGATGACTCCCTTTGATTCTCCCCAGCTCTGTGAAAATCCCAATCCCTTTCCAAAGCCCAGTTTTCAGCTGGCAAAACCTATCAAACCCTGAGAGAAGAGCAAGTCCAGAATCAAGGCTTTTTCCCAAGGATGCAGAGAGGCACTGAATGGGAGGGGAGGGTCAGAGTGACAGTGTGAACAATGGCAGCACCCGAGAGCCTTCAAACAGCAGAGGGACCCAGCAAGGTGGGGATGGGGGACCCAGCAAAGTGGGGATGCTTCATCTGCCACCAGCACTGCAGGGAGCTCAGCCCCTCTGCTCCCAAGTCCTGCTCAGGAGCTGCAGCTCAGCTGCATCCTCACAACACCTGGGTACCAAAGCTCCAAGATTCATTGAACGAATAAGGCTGGAAAAGAATTCTACAATCACCCAGTTCAATGGTTGATCATGAAGCCAAATCACTGATCACCCAGTCCAGCCATCCCTCCTGTGTGGGATGAAACCACAAACAACATTGTGTTAGCTGTTACACAGGACAACAGATGAAATCTTTACAGATACAATGATGCACTGCTCAAACTTTCCACCAAGTTTTTACTTATTTATTTATTCAAGCACTAACTAACCTTCTCAGGAAAAAAGCCCAACCCTGCAGCCCATCTTGTGAAGTCACAGTGAAATGGTTGTCACTCCTTAGTCAAACAAAAACCCAGCTGAAATTTGAACTTTAAAATAAAGTGAGTGAAAGTAGAAGTAACAGATTGCCTGCTCATTTGCAGGGGCAGCACCGTGTGTGCTTTTTGGGGGAGGGAAGGATTTCACAAACCATCTGCCAGAGTCTGCTGGGCCACAAGCAGTCCTAGGACAACAGCTCAGAAATCCTGTTTCAATCTTTCCCTCGTTTTGTGTCCACATTGCAGGCTCAGGAACACATGAACACAGCTCCCCCATCTCTTCCTAACCATTGCCATTTTAAATCAGGCTCCAAAAAGAAAAGAAAAATGCCACTATAGGACGGTAAGAGAAGGGATAGATACAAGCTCAGACCTTGAGGAGAAACAAGTGTGATGATTCAGCTCTCCAAGTATTGGAGAGCAAGGACAGTCAGCTCCTCAGCACTGTGGTGTGTCTGCCAGAGGGAGAGCAAAAGGAAGGGAGCATCTCTAATCCAGCTGCCATAATTGTATCAAGCAAGAGCGTTTAACAAGTGGTTTCCTTCCAACACAGAAATATAAATGTGAAATTCAAAGCAAATTGACAGAACAGAACCACTGGCTCTTCTCCTCCCCACGCTACCAGGGGGATGGTAAATATACACCAGCCTTTATCTAAAGTACAGTCAGTGCAAGAGCTCTGCCTTAATGCAGAATAGGCTGAAGTTTGACACATTAAGCCACAAAAAAATGACTAAGTAAATCAAATGCCAGAGTGGTTTTTTTCGGCAACAGGAGTTGGACTTTATCCGCCAGGGACACCAGGCAAGAAAAACCTTCCCAAAGCCCTGAGCTTTTACAAACCCCCAAAGCCACCAGCACTGTAACACAGCCTAAGCAAAATTACCCTGCCCCAGCTCATTAACAAACTCACTAATTACCTGATTTAATTAGCCTCCTCCATGAGGAGTGTGACCCAGGCCACCAGGGGAACACTTCGCCTTCTGAGAAGACCCCTACCCCCTGCTCCAGCTCTTTACTGCAGCCCCAGGAGGTGCCAGAGCCGGGCTGGGCAGTGCCCGGGGGCAGCAGCTGCTCCCAACACCCGGGGCTGCAGCTGTGATGGCTCAGCTCTAGGGGGAACACTGATCTGAGAGCAGCACAGGGGCAAGGCTAATGGAGCAGCACCAGCAGCCCACTGTAAGACTCCCCCATTAAGAGGTGCCTGAGGACTGCAGGGACCGGATTTGCTACAGCTGAGCTGATGGATGGGTGTAAAGCACAGCACTGATGCACATGGGTACCTGCCAGCCCAGGAAACCAGGATTATTGGGGTTAATTATCAAAGCAAGAGTGACCACAGCAGCAGGTTCTGTGCAAAGCATCACAGCCCCCGTGCAGCTGATGGAGGGCAGCTCCAGCCTGGCTATGGCAGGATGGCATCCCTGACACCACTGAGGCTCCTGATGAACCTGCTCTGCTGTTGGAACCCAGGATATTCCCCTGACTGCCCTGGAGGACTCGAGACCCTGGCAGGGGCTCAGAGACCTCGGCACAGAGTCAACAACACCTGTGCCTTCCATTCTAACCCATGGAAACAATTACCAACTTTGTGCGAAGAGTTACAAGCTACAAGGGTTTGAATGGAATGATAGAATTTATCACATTAGGTGGAATTATTAGGGTGGAAAACTAGAATTTTGGGGTTTTTAGAATGGGGGTTCAAGAGGCAAGATGGAGGAATCTGGGCATGTCCTGTCTTTCTCCTTCTCCTTCCTGTCCTCCATCTTCTGCTGTGATGGTGGCACTTCTGGATTGGTTTAGAGTAGAGACAGACTGTCTAACATAGGAGATAGGTATTGGAAAATTATTGTAAATAAAGTACACCCAGCTTTTAGTATAAAAAGGTAACACCACCCCAAGGGCAGGGACTGTGCCACAACCTGACCTGCTGGACAGATCTCAGCAGGTCAGAAAGACAATGTATTGGATAAGAGCAAATAAACAACCTTGAAAAACAGAGCCAAGGAATCTCAACTACTTCTTCGAGTGTGGGGCTGGGAAAAAGAGACTTTTTAATACCTCAGGATCCATTCCAACAACTCAGAACCCAAGATTCTGCTGCCAACGCACGAGGCAGCATGGCCACATGGGGCAAAAACATCTTATCTTCCTTATCAGCAAGCAAGGAAATCCAGGGGTGAAAGGATTGCAAAGCAGCACACTGGGATCCTCAGTGCCAATCTGAGCTCTGCTTTTAAGAGTAAGAACATTTTAAAGGTAATTTTTTAGATGACTTAGAAGAGGAAAAAAAGCAAAAAAAGTAGCTAATCAGCTTCTCCTTGGAGAAGAAGGGATTGCATTAGACACTGCTGGATACCTGCTGCTGCCACTTCTCATTCAGCCCAGGAGCTCCACTCTGCTCTAAAGGAGAGTTTGCTCTATTTGACCTTTGCTTAAACTTTACATGGAGTTTCCATTTGTCTTTTCTATGAATTCTTCTGCTTATAGATTTATTCTCCAGGAAGACACAGTATTTTTTTTCCCCTCAAGGGGATGCCCTCATTTTTGAAGGTTTCCTCCCACAATCTCTTTTGCTCTCTGGAGTTCACATAAGTCATTTTATACTTACTCGGGGGTTTCCTTTGGGAGAAGCCACACATCAAACTGAAAAGAGATTAACTATTATAATTGATTTGAACACAGCTTCTGAAAGGGTGATTTGCTGCAGAATGCACAGAACATCAAGAGACCACAGATTTTCTGTCTTTGGAGGAACCAAGTGATGCCCACTAAACCCTGAGCATCCTTCAGTGATGGAGCCCAGTTTGACCAGTGAGGCTGAAAGCCTCAGGAAGGCAGCAGCTTGAATTGGTGCCTCTTCCCCAATTCTTTTTAACAACCTGCTCCACTACACATCACAAGTCTTATTAGCATTATAAAGATCGCATTTGTGCCCCGTTTATCTTCAAAGTCACCATAAAAGTGAACCTGAAGTCTATTACTCAAGTGCTGCTACAGAATTCCGCTTAATTAAATTCTAAAGGGCTTAAACCAAAAATATACATTGCGATGATGTGGGATAGAACATAAACTTTTTAATAGTAGTAACCAAGCACATTTACCATTTCTACAGGTGTAATAAAAATGCTAATATATGTTAATGTTTAGTCTGTGGTTAATGTTTTGTCTTGTTAATTTCCCCAGGGCTTTTATTACAGATTTAAATCTGCCACACTGCCCCGGTGATTGCATCGCCTTCCACAAACGGCGCCGCGCTCTCAAACCAACGCTGATTAACAGGAGTGCAGAAACATTTGGCTAGCACAAACACTCTTATTATATGCTTCTAATCATTAGATACATTTTGTCAGGAAGATGGGAAAGAGACAATTCCCAGCTCCCCCACTCTTCTCACAGCAGAAAAATGTGATTATGGGCATAAAAATGAATTTACAAGCCTTTATCTTAGGAAGCACATCATTATTAACTAAGTAATGATTGTTCTTCTGGTTCCAGGCACTCAAGCAGAAAGAACAAACTGAGTGTGGTTACACAGATGTCTTCAATGAACACTCCAACAAAACTCCTCATTAATGGAGTACTAAATGTTATTAATCAGCTCTATAGTATTACGATCTCCATTATTCACACTGCAAGGATTACATAAGAGACAGCATCCTAACTCACTCATGCAGAGACAGGAATCAGAGGAAGTGACCTACTCTCCGTGCTGAGGAGAACGTTTAATAATGCATCACCCTTAAATAATGCAACGCTATAATGTGTAAAATGCACACAAACACTAATGCTTAAAATAACAGAGCGCCTGTCACACCAGTGCCCGCGGTGACGCCCAACACACGCTGCAGACATGGGCTACAAACAGCCAGGGACCCTGCAGCCACCAGACCAGGTTGTGCTGAAGGCCATCACCACCTGGCTTGAAGACCAGCTCCTTCAGCCTGCTACAGAACCACAAAATGCCTCCTTAACGCCATACAGAGGCATTAAGGAGGCATTTTTCAAAGTAAATATAACTTAGTTTTTCCTAGAACAGTTTGGGTCGGAAGGGACCTTAAAGATCATCTAGTTCTAAATCCCGACTGCCATCCTGCAAATAGAGGATCACAAAATGCTTTGCAGAGTCATTGTCACAGCAGAAACACAGGGCCCTAGAGGACTGGTGGGACCGGTTCTCAGGGCAAGGAGCAGGATGGGCTCCACACACAGCCACCTGTGTCAGTGTGACAGAGCAGCTGGCAGGTCTGACACACAGCATGGTTACACCATCACTCTGCCCCAGAGACTGCACAAGGGTGAGGGTGCACCAGCTCAGCAGTGAGGAGCACAAGAGACATTTTATGGGTTCAGTCCTTGCTGCCAACTGCTGAAGCTGCAGGATTTCCACCTGCACATCCCTGTGCTGTGTCAGGATCCACATGCCTTAAATTGCAAAGAGACAACCCTGCAGCTCCAATCACTGCTCCTGGTGGGACACACCACCCTGTCCCCAGGAGGATGTGATGGCCAATGCACCACACAAGTGCTGCAGCACACAAGGCACCTCCACAGTCCCAACCCTTGCACTGCCCCAGCTTCTCCCAGCACAGGACGCCCTTTCTCTCAAAGGAACCGTGACCTCAGCTTGAGTCGAGCCCTTTCAAACCTACAGAAAATAATGCAAACAAGATGTTTCTTCTCTCTGCCGTCCCCAGCATGGAGTGTTTAATCCACCAAAGAAAGCAGCTTTGTGTTTCAGCAAAAGCCTGTTTATTGTTATTTATAGGTGGAGAGGAAGTCGGACTAAATGATCACAGTTGTTCCTTCTGTCTTTATAATCCATGACATATAATTAAGGCACAACTTCTCAAGTCAGTCTTTCTCTCCAGCATTTTCTTAATTCCATATTTAACACAGAATTTAGTATTTCAGTTTGGATGGTTGGACCTCAGCAGCAAACCACAGGGTGGGCAGCTGTAGCACCAGCCAGGGCTCAGACCCAACCCAGCCAACCAACTGGGAGAGTCAAGAAAAAAGCATTTGCTTAATTTTTGGCACACACTTAAGCAGTTTTCCTATGTGCAGACATTTCCTGGAACAGGGCCCTGCAGCATACTAATGCACCACTATGGTTTTAACTTAGATCTGCGCAATCTGATATTTCTTAGACAACCAAACTAAGACTTTATTCTTGGAAGGAGAAGCCAGCCTTGCCTGGAGGGTTACAGCAGAGCAAAAGGGAAGATGGAGCAAAATCCAGAGAAACCCAGAACACGTTAGACTGGCTAAAGCCAGGTTCAGGAGCAGAAGGTGGCAGTAGCCAGAGTCCATCTCCTGGTGGAGCCCCAAGTCCCCAAGGTGCTCCATGGCTGAGGAGGCAGCACAGAAAAGGGGGGGGACCCTCTGAGAGCTGCTCCTGACCCCAGGCTGCTGCTCTGCCCCTGGGACTGACTCCCCAAGGAAGCTGAAGAGGCTCCAAATTCAAACAGCTGATTTCAGCATTAGCACTGACTCATCTCACCTGACAGAAAATCAGGACTCAAGGCAGCAGAGCCCACTTCTGCTAAGGATGCTAAATAGAGTTTAATTATACAACTGCACTCCGTGCATGCTCTAACACGCAATTGCTGCTATGGGTCCCTAGAAGACCCTCCTAATGCAGGCAATTAAATCTACCCCATCTCAACAGGCTGGGAAACAAGGAATGGGCTTGAGGGATCACCAGTTTTTACCAAGATCTTAAAAAAACCCTCACTGGGCAAAGCCAGGCAGCAGGACAGCTCCAGGCAATCACCACGTGCTTGTTATTTTCCTTCCATGGGTTAATCGGTTTCCTTGGTAGATTTCTGTGGGTTTTAATGTTGCACTGTGTTTGTGCCTACGGCACTACAGAAAGGAACAATCCCAGAGAAATAAATTCCTAGCAGCCTAATTTAGAGAGGAAAAACAGATACCTGCCATCAGTCTGGAACACAAGCCAGAGCCAGAGCCTGTAACAGGGTATTTAACAGCAGCCGTGTCAGCTGGGTTGCAAATGTGGTCAATACCTACCAGTCTCTCTTCCCCCCTGCAGCCATGAGCCCAGATTCAATTATTCTTTGAGAAATACTTTGTTAAATAATTAAAAAGTTACTGCATTACTTTTCCCTTTTTTTTTTTTTCCCTTAAACCAGACCGATTCAATTTTGGAAGTATAAAGCCATTATAATGTGTCAGCTAGCAATTAGCTACTGTACACTGTTTATTCTTTAATATAATCTTTGAGTAGAAGGGCAATATTCTCAGAAACGCAGCATTAACTTGTTCCTGAATGACTTTAATATGGCTCTTTTCAAATTACTGCTCATAAAATCTCAGGGAAGAAAAATTTACAGATGATATCCCATCTCCTTAATTAGTTCTCTCTCTCTTTCAGCAATCCAATAGCAAGTGTAATATTTATTTAAAATAGAACACACGGGGCTTACCACTAAATCTTCTGTAATTGGTGATACCAAAACAAGCAGGTAAAAGGCAATGCCTGTTTTGCAGCCTGCACAGACCATGCTCACAGGTACACACAGCTTTTTAGATTTATATTTCAATAAATGCTCGTACTGAAACCATCCCAAAGGTTTTTTACACATCTAAGTACTTTTTGCTATAAAATGCCCTTCTCTCTTCTTATGGTGCATGGAAACTCTTCCTTACCTCAAAGGGTTTGGCACTCCCCATTGTCCCCACTCACCATCCCTTACCATCACCCTACTTATTTTAACCTTCAGATAGAAATAATCCTCCCAGCAGCAACTATTTCCTCCCTCCATCCACCTTTCTCTTTCCAAACACCAGTCTCTGCTAAGACAAGGTTGTAGCCACCAAAACTCTCCAAATAATTTCAACAGTGAAGTTGCTGAATCTCCTCAGCAGAAAAATTACAAGAATTTGTTTTCCAGCAAAGCTCAGAACAACCTCACACGTTATGCAGCTCCTGGCAATGGGGCATGAGGCTTTCCTCATGGCCATGCCACGGACCTCTCCAGTGAAAGCCTAAAAGAGAAACATAATAATTATAATTAAGGGAAAATAGTAAAAATAGCTCCATGCAGCAGAGATTAGCTGCTGGTAAAATTAATCCATTCAAGGCCAACAAAAGGAGAGGGCCCTGTTTTCTTTTTTCTTTCTTTTTTTTTCACTTCATCTGTAGATTTTTTCTTAGTTTTGAAGCTACCAGATCCACAGCAATTTTTTCTCCCTGACAGTCAGGCCTAACCTAATCCAATTACAGGTCAGCACCAAGATAATATACCCAAAAACATGGCAAACAAGGTAAAAAGGCTCCCATTAGATTTTTGCTCGATAAAGGAATTACGTTTTTTCCTAAAAACAAATAAGGCTTATTGAAAATGTAAATCATTCCTTTCTATAAAGATATAAATATCTGCAGGGCTTTTTTGAGACTTTATTGGAAGACATCTTGTTTTTACATGTACTGTGGTTAGAACAATTGAATTACAAAATGACTTACAACATTAGATTAGTTTCTGCCTGATTGAGAATATCTTTATAATGGAAATCGGTGTGCACTTTTAACCTTGTTACAATGCTGTATGTCTGATTAATGTATTAAAGGGACTCATTCAACAATAGCCTTTTGCAGACAGAAATTAAATTAATCCAACTTTATCACAACACCTTTATTAACAGCATCAAACAGAGGACTAGTATTTGATTATGAGAAGTGAATTCCAATACACTGATACACAACAATTCCAAAATTAGGTAGGAGAATCATTAGATGGGGAAAAAAATCGACTAAACACTTGTAATGCATTTTTGTTTATCGTCATTACTTTGCACTCACCTTGCAAGTTGCAAGCTGGGAATTTCCCCAGCTCATGGAAAAGATAAACATTTTGCACCAAAACCTACAGGTGAAGAGTTACTACATTTCCTTCTAGCTCCAAACAATGGGAACTGCATGAACCAAAGCTCAGAGCTGACCTTCCCAGATGTTTTTTTAGCCTCTGCTGGGCAAACCCTTTTGGGCCCATCTGCACTGAGCTCATGGTGACATTTTGCCCATCAGAGCCACTCAAGCATCACCTCCCACAGCCCCACTGCCCTCTGCTCCATGGCTTTTGGGCCATCCCTCAGGGAGCACACAGAGGATGGATGACTGAGGTATCAGCACAGGCACAGAAATACCTGCACTCTGCTCTCTGGAGAGCAGCAGCATGAGGTTTATTTTACAGTGATACAGATCAATATGTGCAATCCAGGAGTTAATAAGCTTCAGAAAGACATAACTTAGAGCACATCAGTCACCCCCAAGTTTTCCTCAGTAACCACCCAGCTCTCCAGCTGGTTCTCTCCAGGTCACTGCCTCAGAGCATCATCTCAACCTTTCCCAGTAGCACGGAAGAGAATTGGGTGTGAAAATTGATTAGGTTACAAAGATAAACCTGCATAAAGAATTGCAAAATTTGCCAACAGCTGCCTTGCTTTTTATTTTCTTTTTATTTTTAAACAGAAATAACTCTGCCCAAGTAGCTGTAGGCTATCAGCAGCACAGCTTTCTGCAGCCAGCCTGCTCTTGCTTAAACAAATCTTTGGAAAATAATGCAGTTAACAGCAAACTTCACCTACTGAAAGCAGGCTCGGTGCCCTCGGGGGCTCATTAGAGGGGCAAGACAACAGGTAGGGATGGAAAAGGCCACCAGTTCTTTTTGCAGTGGCCTGACAGGGCAGTGAGGATCCAGCAATGAGGGGTGCGCTGCTGCAGCAGATGGATGAAAAATCTGCCGCAATTGTTTGCTGAATTTTTTTTTCCCCAGCAAAATGTATTTAGCATCTTTCATGCCTGGTACCTCAAAGCCACTTTACAATAAGATGCAAAAATGATATAATTCACAGCACCACACACAGGGAGAGAATTCAAAATGAACCAAAACCACTCATTGCAACCCAGCCCCTCATCCTCTGCAGCGCAAAACAAAACACCGCTGCTCCGCCCGGGCAGCTCTGGGCACCACTCCCGCTTTGCACAGGGTCCCTTTTAACTTTCTGGTTTGTTCTTGGCTCATTCATCAGCATTGCTAATGGCAGAGATAGCTCTGGTTTGAAGGCAGCAGCACTCACGGGGGTTTCTGTCACTGGAAGTAAACTCAGGCCGTTCAGATGAAGGGTGCCCGGTGGATGACCCCGGGCCGAGGCCTGAGTGCAAACGACAGCCACGGATAATGAGGCCAAAAGAGGGTTTAGTGTAAAAAGCACAGCGAGATGGATATTGGTGAGCACAACTCTAGGCTGGCAAAGCTGCGGCTCTAAGCAAGGACAGAAATCTTCAGGAAAGGAAATGGGCCAGAATGCATTTTGCTAATAAAGCATCTCTGTTAATAGGGGTTGCAGGAGGCTGCAGCAAGCAGGGAGCCACGTCTGCAGGACTGATGCTCAGGGGTTTGATCTCTCTGGTAAAAGAAAAATGTGTGGGCAGTTTGAACAGAGAATTCCACAGGTAGCTCCACCATTCCACAGTAAGTGCACAGGGCAATGGCACGTCTGGAGGGACTGAGTTAAGGATAAAGGCAGGTCACGCCATGGGTATCACTCCTCTGCAGGCCCCTCAGGATCAGCCCATGCTAACAGAGTCCTGTTCCTGTCATGCACCAGCTTGCAGCATCTCTCAGGTAAACCAAATCTCAGTCTCAGCACAGACCCAGAGCATGAGGCTGGTTTAACTCTGAAGGAATTTCAGCTGCAAAGCACATTTGCAAATACAGTCCTAGTGAAAGGGCGGTGTCCCAGCCCTCCCCATTCAGAGGGGCAGCTCCTCCCTAGCCAGAACCTCTCCCCCAGTTTTGATGCAGACAAAGCCTCAAATCACATGGAGGGAAATTTCTGATGCTCTGATCTTTGGTTCAGAATGAAACTCGTTTTTTTCCTGCTTAAATCCAGTCTATTTCAAGACCTCCCATTATGTCCTTGACCATTACAATTTATTAAAAAATCAGACAGCCTGAAATTTCAAAGCTTGAAGGCACCCCATATATCCCCTCCCTCATGACTAGCAGCTCCCTCCTCTCCTACATCCCAAAGCATCCCAGATCCAGCTTCCAACCCAGCTGTGATGGGAGCCAGGAAAAAGAAGAGATAAGAAAAAAGAGAAGCTGTTCTGTGCAGTGCAGAAATCTGCAAAACATTGCAAAGCTGTGTACCCTCATTTCCAGCTGTTAAGACTGTATCCTGCTCCACTAACTCTGGGAGCTCTTCGTACTGATGCCAGGGCATCTCAGAACCAAATATCTTTTTAAACACTCGGGAGCCAGTTACAAAACAACAAATTAGCTCCTCCACTAAAACAAGGAACACGCCAAGGCACAGTGCATGCAGACAGCTACACAGAACCAGTAATTAAACTGCACGAGGTCTTGAGGCTTGTTCTGACTTCAGCTTGGAAAAGATGCAAGACACCCCATCACACACAAACCTGTGTGCATCTCACTTGCAATGCAGCCAACATGATCTGAAGGGAGACCAGCCAGGCTCAGTGGGTTCTCTATGATATTCCCATCCATAAAATGCAGCAGCCTTAAAAAGCTCTTTTTGAGCTGCAGAGTAGTGGATATGAAGTTGCCACCAGCCAAGTGATCTGTCTCAAGACTGAAGTCAACAAACATTCCTGTGGTCTTCAGTGCAAAGTTGGGTTGGACATCAAACACTCTGTCAAAGGATGCTCCACGTGCTGCTGTGTGAGGAAGGGGCACTGTCAGCAGCTGCCTTCTACTTTTTATTTAAAATAAAGGTCTCACTGCAAATCCCTTCAAATGGCACATCTCAGAGGCCAGAACACATCCAGTTAAAAAGACAAAAGGAGAACAAAAAAGAGTATAATATAACAATTTCCAAATAGAAGCAAAATCAAATGCTATTTTTAAATTAAACCTCTGCTGACAGGTTTGAGCATCACCGGCCACTGCTTCCACCCAGCAGCTCTGCAGAGCCCCACACACTCAGTCTGCTTCATGCAGACCCAATTCAGTGACAAACTGACTCAAAGCCTTACCATGCCACCAGGGCAAGCAGGAGGGCACACCAGCATGGCCACTCTGCCCACACTGGAAAAGGACAACCCTGACCAAAGGCCACCTGCATCCTCACAGGCAAAATTCTTGCTACAAGTGAATTAATTAATTAATTGTGACAGCAATGTCTCCCTCCCCAGGCCAGACAAGAGGAAAAGCTTTCACTAGTTTGAGAATAACCTCTGAGTCTCACTCCCCTGGAGAGGCAAGTGATGGTCAAGAGCATTCATGCCAAAGTCCCTTCCAAGAATGAGATGCAGGCCTTTAATTTGCTACTGCATATTTGCATACCAAACCAGAGATTCCAGTCCTGCAGCAGTGTGCCAAAATAGCGGGATCAAAATTGTTGATACTGGGTTACAAAAGTGCAGGCATTAATAACTTTTGCCCTTATTCTCTGAGCACCAACCAGCCAAGCCACCAAGCTGGAGCTTTCTAGCTCAAAATCAACACCTTGCAATTCAGTGCTTTGCCATATGCTACCCCAAGTGTCAGAAAATCTTTACTACCTGAAACCTCTTCAGACAACTAATCATAGTACTCCCAAGGTGTTTTCACAGGAATGGGAATGCTGCTGATACTGGCCTCCAAATAAGCTTTATTTTCATCCTGCAGGGGGAACAGATGCTTGCTTTAACACGCTTATCAGGCACCTTACACTGCCTATCACAAAATGGATAACAAAATACACAATTCACACACCTTGGGATAGTTCTGAGGGGGTCTGAGATCACTGCAAACCAAAACTTCTCCTATATTTCCAGCTCTAAGTGAAAAATGGAGCTAGTTACCAGAGAGTATTAGAGAATAGCCTGAGGATTAAACTTTGCCAATAAAGAACTTGAAAATACAGAGGCTGTACATCCAGCTGACTCTCTCAGGAGAGATGCCAACAAAAAGCAACCCACATTAAAAGTACAAAGAAACCGATCTCGGCGTCTCAGAGGGAAGGACTTCGCAAACAGCGCCGTAATTTCAAAGCTTTCCCCACAAAGCTCTTGCCAGCTCTAGTACAGACAGAAAAATCCATTTGCAGATGGGAAAACTCACCAGAGCTCCCTGCCAGTGCAACCTGCTGAGCAAAGCAGCTCCCAGCAAGGCACCAGGTGAGATGGCCCCAAAAGCAGCTCCTGGGCAGCATTTGGGGGAAAGGAGCCTGGCATCACTGTGCTGACAAATGTACTAAATCTGTGTATGGCAATGGGTGATATTTTCATTCCTGGGTGCCAAAAGTCCCTTTATTTGCATATTCTTGATTTTCAGCCCTGTGTATCTGCTGGAACTGCTGTTTTGAGCACACACTGCAGCAATGTTTCTGTGGGGCTACAATCAACCAAAGCACCTCGTTATCTTTACAACATACTCAGGAACTCCCTGCCAGGATTCCCTAAAATCTAGGGAAGCAAGGGGCCAGTTTTCCTGCCTCTGAGGCTCCCCAAGGCCATCAGAGCTGGGTTCACACCAAGCACTCCCCCTGAGCCAGGTGAGACGAGCATTTCAGCTTTGGGATAACACCAAACCCAGCCTGCACAATGGCATCACCACAACAGCACCCCAGCAGCACAGCTGTATAACCTAGTTAACCTAGACCTAAACAGTCTTTTAAAGGTGTTTGCAGGAAGGTAAAGCAGCAGGGATCTGCTCACAGGACAAGCACACTGGGAACTGCATGCTGTTCCCATACAGCACTGGCACCTTTCTGCTTCCCTCCTTCTGATGAGTACAAGTGGTTGAACAAAGCTCTGGTTAATTTTGCAATTTATTAGGATTTTCTAAAACTCAGTCATCAGGTCTGAGTGGAAAAGAAAAGACTTTGCTGAGCTCCCTGCTGTTCCCTTTCTAGGCAATGCTCTGCAGGTGGAGCTGCACAAACAACTGCAAGGGGAGCAGCAGGGGCTGGGCAGCTGGGGTGCACCAAAAATGGGGCAGGCAGCAGGGGGAGGGAGGGGATTCTGTCCCTCCACTCCAGTGAGACCCACCTGGATCATCTCCAGCTCCAAGGGCCCCAAGATAAGAAGGACATGGACCTATTGGAGCGAGGGTGACAAAACTGATTGGAGAATCTCTGCTTTGGGCACAGGCTGAGAGAGGCAGGGCTGTTCAGCCTGGAGAGGAGAAAGCTGCCAGGAGACCTCACTGCACCTTCCAGGGCCTAATGGAGCTCCAAGAGAGCTGAACTGGGACTTACTACAAGGGCATGGAGGGATAGGACAAGGAGGAAGGGCTTTCACTGACCGAGAGTCAGACTGGATATTAGGAAGAAGTTCTTGACTGTGGCGGTGGTGAGGCACAGGCACAGAGAAGCTGTGGCTGCCTCGTCCTTGGTAATGTCCAAGGCCAGGTTGGACAGGGCTTGGAGCCACCTGGGATAGTGGAAGGGGGGCTCAGGACTGATGATCTTCAAGGTCCCTTCCAACCTAAACTATTCCATCATTCTAACCTCAGAGGAGATCAACTTTTACCCAAGTAAGATCCCCCAACTGTCTCCCTTGTAATTCCATAACAGAGAAAGCATTAACTTTTGGAGGTGCTGGGTTGAATGTTTTATTAAGCTTATTTGTACTGCATCTCTCCCAGTTGTCTTGGTTTGTGGTAAAAAGCACAAAGAGACTGACTAAAATCATTCTTCCCTACATTCATGATTAAGATATCTACCAGAGGTGGACATACTAGGCAGATTTTCAACCAGGGAAAAGGTAGGAGATTAGAAAATTAATACAGATATAGGCCTAGCCAGCAATTTTTTTCCCAGTGTGCCCTGAGAGTCAGGCTCCTTGATAAAGTATTTTAATAGCAGGTTTTAGGGGTGAAGTTTTTAAGCAGACAAATTGTAGAAATAATAAAGCCCTAGCACACACCATGGCTGACAAATTAGCTACTAAAGCAAGGCTTGGGATGGGAACTGTTTACTGCCACATTACTGAATTCACTGTTCTGCACTGCTGTTTACAGACCTGGAACAACACACAGGCTCCCATTTAAATGCATGCCTGGAGACAGCTTCTAAAAGCAGATTTACAGTAGCATGATTTCCTGTCTTGGGGGCTGCAAAGCTCCTCACAAACCCACCTGGAGGCTCTGCAGCACCTCTGGAGCTCAAACTCAGGAGCCCTTGGGGTCCAGGTCTGTGTGTGAATGCCCACACCCAGCCTGGGGGTGGCAAAGGGGAAAAAGGAACAACCACACGGAGAAAAGATGCTCAGCCAGGTAACAGGTCTGAGGATCTGAAATACCAGGAGGGAAAACCACTGCTGCAGAAATGTCACCAATGCTGGGAAAAAGAAAAGAAGCCCAAAGGACAGGCAAGGGCAGCAGCGTTGTTATTCATGGTATAATCACTATGGGCATGGAAGATAATTTTTCCATAATTCCAGAGGATTTTAATGACAATTAAATAACCTGTCATTATTCTTATACCATGCAGGTGAACTGGACTTTGCCTACAGAAGCAGTGGTGGCCAAGGTCAGTAATAAAGGAGGTCAATATGAGAATCCAGGGTGAGTGTAAAAACCACATTTTGAAAGAAAACCCCTGAGGCATTTCATACTTTGGTATGGCTACAGTGTCTAAAAACAATCATATTTACAGAATTACACTAAATATAACTGTTGGCTTCCAGGTATATTCTTTGAAACTCAATATGTGCTGATAAGTTTAATCGAGAAACTTTCATCATAGCACAGCTAAATAAAAAAGTTGTATTCTATAATTTACAAAGTGATATCTTACAAAGAGATTTACCCCAGGTTACCCCAGGTCCTGATGCAGCTCAGGTCTTATACCCTCTGCAATACTGTATGCTTCCATTATTGCCTTATTTCTCCACTGAACAGCTCATATCCTCACTTGTGAAAAAAAAAAAAAAAGTTGCTCTGGGCTCAGGTCTGACATAAAACCCTTAGCTGAGTAACATCAGTGATTTAAAAACAAACTTCAAAAACCCACTGGCCATTCTTTTTTGGTGACAATTGCCAGGCAACTGGCTTGTTTGGCTTGGATTTTTTTCTCCTTCACTCCAGTAGTGCAGAAATGTCTCTAGAGCAAAGAAACTAATCACTGAAGTTTTAAATAATCAAGAGGAGTTATGGTTAAGTAAGTATCTAGCTACATATGGCACTAATGAATTCCAACAGCTTTACCAAGCACAAAAGCACTGAATGGTTTTGTAATGCCCAGTAATTTTTACTGTAAAGGAAGTTAATAAATTAACTTAAAGGAAGTTAAGTTCTGGTCTAGCAGAGGATGGTCAGATTGTAGCTCTCCTGCTTTGTGTTGACTTAGTGGTGCTCCATCTACCTGTCCTGCCACAAACTCACTCTCTGTAGACAGATCAAGGTGTCAATATTCAGTAATATAAGGACATTTGTTCACTATGTACATGGACATCTCCAAGAAAAAGTGCATTTTTGTTGTTGTGCCAATAAAAGAAAGACATGGGAGAACAAACACTGATCCTTTCAGAGCCTACAGCAGTGCCCCGGTCTGTGCTCACAAAACCTGGCACACAGCCCACATGGACAGTGCTTCTGCTCTGCCTTAGCCCCCACACACATGGGGGGGCTCACTGATGGAAAACATGCTGGATGCTTTTGCTCACACTTGAATATGTCAATAAATCTTTTGAGAGGCTCACTCTACATACAGAAGTAAATTTTGTTTCTTAGTGCCCTGGAAATGCCAACTGGGCTCAAAGCTGAGCTGGGTTTTCTGTCATTGTCAACTGCAAGATGAATTCTCCACCTCATCTGAACTCAAGGTAAACCTACAGCTACATCTCTGCTCCTTTGCTGCTCCAGAGAGGGATGACTGATGGTTCTGGCTGATGGGAGAACTTCCCCTGGCTCTGTGGCAGCAGAGCTGCTGCTCCTGACTCTCAGCTGGAGTCTCCCTGCACAAGCAGTGATTCCAGACTGCTGTAAAACAGTGTCACTGTAAAACAGCGATTTTCTGCAGAAAGGGACTCAGGCAGGTTAAAACCAATGTCCTGCACTGTGCCCTGGAGCTTAACATGCTGCCCACAAGTCCTGCCTGGGGCCATCTGCCCAACACCCAGTCCAGTCTCCTCCTGGTCACTGCAACCCAAGAGCAATCCAACCCAGTGTAATTTGGTCCCTAAACCCCTTCCAAGCAGTGCAGAAAGCTTGCTCCATGTGAGCCAAACTTCCTGGGCTGGGAAACCACCCTGAGTGCCACCACGATGTTCCACAGCCAGCACAAGCGTGGTGGCAGAGCAAAGCCAGCACAGGAACAGCACAGAGTGCTCTGGCTCAGTGCCACACAGCACAAAGCCCATAAGCTGATCCATTTCCATGGCACCCCCCAAAAAAGATAAGAGTTACTTACAGTGCAAGTAGTACAGTGACCTACATAAACACAGCTCTTTTGTAAACAGGAGTCAAGAATGGCAGGAACAAGCAGATAACAGGGGAACAGTGTCAGATTTTAATCATCTTTGGTTTTAAGCAAACTATTACAACACTCCTACACCTTTGCCCCATCTCTAACTCTTCTCTACCTACACAGAGCAGCTCAGTTGTGTCTCAAGAAAAATCTCTGCAGAACAAGCACCACAGTATCACAGTACATTTGTCCTTGGTGTTCAAATGGAGCAGCAGGATTTTCAGTGCAAGACAGCCTCAGCTTCTCAGCAGGCTGAGAAATTCCTGAAATGTGTTTTTAAAGAGTCAAGTAAAAATAAGAAGTAATCTCATTAAATGCAGCCCAAAACTGGAATGAGTTACTAAAAGATGGAGAATCAGCTCTTTGGTAAATCAGGGGATGCTACAGCACATGCCTCTGCCTGGCATCTATTTGGAGGCACATTTTTGTGATGTTAAAGGAGGCAGAGGACACCTGCAGAGCAGCACCAGCCTTTCAGAGCTACCCAGGGCAAGCACAGCACTCAGGGAAAACTGAACATGCTGGGACATCTCAGCTCCCAGTCTCACACCCTAGGGTGAGTCCAGACCCTTCTGCTCTGACAAACCTGAAAAGAGGCAAAGCCCTTGATGCAAACCCAGGCCATGCAAACACCAGCTTCAAACGCTACCAAAAGTTTTTCTGGAAGATCAGAAGGGGGTGGGAAGGGGTTGGTAATTGGAGCCACTTGGGGTTTGCTGGCAGGAGGAAAGGAACAGCTTGGTTTCAACACAGTTTGTGTACAAGAGAGCCTGGGGACCTGCAGAGAGCTACTCACAGCTGTCGAGAGCTTCCCTTCGTTCTTCTGCGCGTGGACGACGGCGTCACGCACCACGGAGAACAGGCTCAGCAGGACGTGCTCCATGTCATAGATGCCGTGCATGCCTCTGGTCAGCCCCTCCAGAGCCTGGATGTACTCCTTCCAGAGGTTCTGGATCTCCAGCACACCTGCCAGGCATCCCTGCATCACGGCCCCGCAGTAGCCGGCACAGGGCTTGGCCAGGAGCAGCCCCTGGCAGTGGGAGCAGTACCACATCCTCAGCAGCGCCCGCCCGCACTCCTTGCTGAACTTGAGGTGATCAGTGGTGTTTATCACCTCGATGCCCAGGTTCAGAGCCTGCAGGAAGACTCGTGTGGCCTGCAGGGACTTGGACACCTGCGTCATCATCGTCTTGGGGTGGTTCCCAAAGACTTTGAGGTCTCTCCTGGCCGCCCGCAGACACTCGGTCATTTCCTCAGAGGGATCGGGGAAGCCGGGGTTTATCAAGTGAGAGTAAACCAAAGGGAACAAACTGTCAAAAAATTCATTTATCATGTCATTGACACTGATGTCAGAGCCCAGTATGTACAGCGAGATGTCAGTAAAAAGTTCTCCAACAAATTTAAGAGCCCTGGGCCCCATGCTCTGGTAGTAGGTCCTGAACATGCTGTTGGTGAAGTTTCTTGCGTGCCGCACTACAATTTCAAAGGCTTCTGCAAAACAGAACAACAACAACAAAAAAAATGTTACTAAGAGATGGTGAGCCCACAAACAGGGAGGATAATGTTCCACCACATCACTGCTGCCAGGGCTGCCCCCATCCTGCCTGCCTTGGGTCAAACACCTGCTGGCAGCCGTGCCTGCTGCAAAACACCAGCATCAGCAACTTCCAGGGGAAATGCATAAATTCTTTAAGCAGAAGCTACATTTCAAAATGGCAAAAAAAAAACCCTATGATCTAGTTAACATTTCAGCTTTTAAAGAAAATATTGATTCAAGAAAAAGGCTAGACTGCAATTTCTTTCTCTCCCCCCTTTCATATTGATTTGAAATTAACAGGAATTCTATCTCCAGACTTAATTTAAGGCAGAGATAAATGTTTGACAAACTGTACAGTGCTTAAAATTAGGAAACAGTAAATGCTGACATTCCATTATGAAAAGGAAAATATTTATAGGTGTTTAATCACAGACAATATCCTGACTCTACCCCCAGCAGGTACCCTGCACCAAGTGTCCTCAAAGCCACTGGAAAAGCCCCCGCAGTGCTGCAGTTTTACCAAATGCACCAGGCTCACTTCAGCTGCAGATCCAATGTTTCATCTGCCCTGGATGGGAGCTGCTCCATTGTCCAAAGGATGCTGAGAGCCAGTGGTGCCACGTCCACCTGTGGCTGCCCAGCCAGGAACACTCTCACACACATCAGGCTGTCCCACACTGTCCCACAAAATTCAAGGTTTAGACAGACACTGTCATTTTGCTAGGAAAACCACAACACATTTTCTCATCTCTACCTTCAAAAACTTTAGGACCTTCAGCCCACATCTCCTCAACAAGGTGAGCAGGGAAGCCCCCACAGTTATTCCTTTAATTATAGCCCTCATCATCAGGAGGCTTCCCAAATATCCATACCCCACTAAATAAGGACTACATACCTACACACACACACCAGTTTGCATCTTAAAGCATCAGAAGGGGAAGCTTTCAGTGCAAACAAAAGCCTTTTCCTTTGGCCAGCTTGCTCTACCAGCCCATGTCCCACCCTCCAGGGTGCTATTCATAAAATGCTAAAATTAATGAACAGCCTTTCAGTTCACAGGTCACTGACACCCCACCATGTAACTGCTCTCAACTCTGTCATTCTGGAAACACACATCCTGGCTCAATTTGCATGAAAATTATTCATGTTCAATAATTAAAGGGAATGTTTAATTTTTAAAGCCATAAGAGTTCTCTCCCCCATTTGTTAAGGCCAGAACGCAGCTGAGCATGGTCTGACACATCTCCACAGGGGTTCAGTATCAGCACTGGCACACGCAATGCTGGGCCTTGCTGCTCGCCCTGCATAACCTCTGGCTTACCCAAGAGCTTTCGAGACCATCACATCTCCAGGACTTCCAGCTCTTTCTTCCTGGGTGCACCCTATTCAGGGATGCCTGGAAGGACAGGGTGCTGCTGCTACACCCCAGCATGCAGAAAGCTCTGGTGTAAGCAGTGATCAGAGCAGAAATTACTGATATACTTCTGCAAACAGCATCTCCACCCCATGTGGTGCCTGCACACCTCCCAGGCATCATGCTGAAGCATTTTGTCCACAGCTCCAGACACTCACACCAGGACTGTCCCAGCAAGGCAAGATCTGTGTTCCCAGGGGACAGCAATCCTGCCTTCCTCACAGCAGAGATTTGGGATGCAGGGACACAGGGCCCCTCTCTCCCTGCCATGGCAGCCAGCATCCTGCTCCTCACCCCCAGACAGAGGATGGCAAAGCTCTCCAGGCAACACAGCAGCAGGTGTGACACAGACTGCTCGCACTATTGCACTATATGAAATGCTGGTTGTACTATTAAAAGTTTTAAAACAACAAAAAAAAAAGTTTCTTTAAAGAGGACATGTGGATTACAAAACTTTTCCCCTCCCTCTTTATTCTCAAGGACACCAGAATAGCTTTTGCCTCAAAAAGCACAAAGAACATTTTGGACCAGTGTTTTTTTTTTTTGACAGCAGTAGAGACGGTGCCAGGATTTTCATGCTGTGCCTCACCATTCGCCTTTACCCTCTTCTCTGTTAGTTCCCTTTAGAAAAAGTCACCACTTTTCCGTTTTCTCACTCCTCTGTGCTTTGCCAGTTATCATCAGAGCCAAAAGACTCTTCACTGATTAGAAAAATATTCCAAGCTCCTATGCAAACCTCCTAGGGCGAGAAGGGCTTCAGAAAGGAATGGAGAACAGTGGTGCATCAGAAGAGCATGCACACACAGTCCCACTGCTTTAAAGGTCATGACATGCACATAATTTTTATCGTAATAACTGGCTGAGAGTGTCTGTTTTATGCGCCTGGGAGCTTTTGCATATATCCATTAGAAAGCGCAACAGGGACTATAAAGGCATATGGAGACTCCTGCTGCCCTATTAATAGATGCAAGAAATAATAAAACTTTGTAAAAAAGAAGTCTTACACATCCAAAATCTCTCCCACCCAACTCCCACAGTAGTTGCTTATTCTGAAATATTCCTCAGAAAGCGCTGGCTGCAAGAATTCTAAATTCCCAGCTGCCAGCAGCTGCAGTGACCCTCAGCCAGGCTCTGAGCACTTCAAACAGGAGGAAACTTTGAGGGTCAGTCCCCTGTGCTCCCACGAGGGAACCTCACAGGGACACAGGGGGGACATTGCATTATAGATGTGACACAGGCGTCCGATCCCCCATAAAATCCCACAGCCTGCATTTGCTGCTGGTAAAATCCGCCCCACTCACAACATGGCATTATAGAAACTCATTGCTGGAGCATAGTTCAATCTTTTCTCTCTTCTATTTTTTTTTTTTCAAGGATATTTTCAAAAGCTGCCATTTAAGGCAGCTGTTTTGCAGGTCTGGCTGAGGCAGTGTGAATACAAAGCAAAGCATCAGACTTGCCCCCAACTTCAGCAGGCAAAAGCACTGCACAGCTGAGCAGGGCTCACATTTTACAATCTCCATCACTGTAGAATACACACACTGATGCACACACAGCAGAGTATAAGACATGTTCCTTTAAACACATTAGCCATAAAAGAAAGGCTCAGGATAATTTCCATCCTTTAGTGGATGCAGGGAGAAACACAGGGACAAAGGATGAGGAAAAGGCAGATGTACTTAACACCTTCTTGGCCTCAGTCTTTAGTAAAACCAGTTTTTCTCCAGGTACCCAGCACCCTGAGCTGGAAGGCAGGGATGGGGAGTAGAACAAAGTCCCCATAATCCATGGGAAAATGGTCAGGGCTCTGCTACACCACTTAGATACAAACAGGGCTGGATGTGATCCACCCAAGGGTACTGAGGGAGCAAGCAGAAGAACTCACAGGGTCATTTTCTATTATTTACCAGCAGTCCTGGTTACCCAGGGAGGTCCCAAGTGACTGGAGACTGGCAAGTGTGACAGGACCTGGGAAGGTGGGATCACCTTGAGTGCCATTACATGGCATGCACAAGACAGCCAGGGCATCAGGCCCAGCCCACATGGGGTCATGGTCCTGCTTGACCAACCTCATCTCCTTCAGTGATAAGGTGAGCAGCTTGGTGGATCAAAGGCTGGGGATGTTGTCTACCTGGACTTTAGGAAAGACTTTGCACCGTTTCCCACAGTACTTCTCTTGGAGAAACTGTCTGCTTGTGGCTTAGACACCAGGAAAGAGAAGCCAAGGGAGCACTTACAGAATGGGAGCCAGAGCATCATCACCAGCCCAGCACTGGTGCCCTGGTGCTGCACATCCTGACTGCCTCAGTCAAGGGCAGCTCATCAGGACTCCCAAAGGATGAATGAAACAGCTGAACCTACTCTAGACCACAGATATCAGTCACTAGATGAAAAGCAGAGGTTATTACTTATTTTTCAAGCTGGACTCTTGCTGAAGTACCTGGAGAGGAATTGCTGCCTGATTCCAGCAGCCAGAAGGAAGGACTAAGCTCCTTTCAAAGTGCAAAAATTCCCCAGAACACAGCCCAGGGAGAGCTGCGTGGCCGCTGCAAACCGGCAATTAGAGAAAATAAATTGTAAAAGAGCATAACAGTGCCCTGAGTGGGGATTACTGGCAGGAGAAGGAAATCACTGTGTTCTCAGCCCAGATAATAAGAGTCTGCTGCTTAGTAAAAATGCCAGCTTTCCTGAGAAAGCACGTTGGCTCTTAAGCTGCAGCAAACTTCAAAGGGGTCGGCGGCAGGGCCGGAGGAGCTCTGGATTAACCTGCTGGCTGCCCCAGGCTGCAGGAGCTCAGCCCAGCCTGCCACTTGATGGGTTTATTTAGGAGATTATGTGATGCAGTCGTCTGAGCCACAAGGAGCCTGTACAGGTGACCCCAGCAAGCCATTCCCACCCAGCATCCCACTGGAGAGGGGAGAGCCAAAACCTGATGGCAGCACAGAGCTGGGGCAGCTACAGCAAAGCACCTCAAATTCCAAGCTCAGCAAGTGCTGCTTCACAAGCAGCTGAAGGTGTTTAGAAAGGTGAGACAAGGTCTGTCCTCCTCCTGACTCCCATGCCAGCTCACCAAAGAACAGCAGAGCCACCTCCTCACAGCACTGTGACCTCTGGGAGGAGGGACAGCAGGGTCCCCCATGGCACCAGGACATGCCACTGACTTCATGCTGCCCCTCCAGTAATGTGCTGCTCTGGTTCTGCTGTAAAGACAAGCTTCCAACAGGGACAGCTGTCCTTCTCTGGGTGTCACACAGCACAGCAATCAAGTCCTCTTTGGCAAAGGCTCAGCAGAGGTGAAGGGGCTGCACAGCAAAACCTGCTGCACCAGCAGCTCATCGTCCATGGGCAGCTGGGAAGGGAGCAAAGGTGGAGTGCAGGACTCTGTGACCCATGCACCCCACAGCACAGGAGTGCCAAGGCATTAGAACTGCACCTACAACACCGATTTTCCTGTTCCTTAACATCTGGACACATAAATCCTGCAACCATAAACTCTCCCTGAGCAGAGAAGCGCTCACCATGGCTACTCCCACTTACTCTGGGGAGCTGAGCTCACAACTCCCATTTGCACTTCTGCAAAGGACTGTTTGCTTAAAAACCTGTCTCCCCACACATATCTGGTCTGGCCAGGCTTCTCCTGCCTTGGCTCCACCTGATCTCTGGCACTTCCCTGCTGATGGCAAAACTTCTCAGGACACAAATAACAAATCATCAGGAGAGAGCTTGGCACTGGAATCTCTCAGCCCACACAAATCATTTTCACCCTGAGACAAAAGCATGGGTGTCCAGGCAGGACATTGGAAAATTAATCAGTTCATTAATCTGTTCCCAATGCAATCACTGCATTTCCTGCAGGCCCAAGGTTCCCAAACCTCTAAACACCCCTTACCTCTAAAAGCCAGAACTGCTCAGCCCCTCAAAAACACTACCAACCTCCATGGACTGGAATTCAAATATTCATCAAGGAAATGCTAAAAGTTTGGGTGTTTGTAAGCTCAACCAAGTATTTTCTGACTTGGCTCTTGCTGTGACACTGCTCAGAAGTGGCAAAAGAAGCCAGAGAATCCTCATGTGAGTAAGCTCTAAAAAGAGGAAATGCTTCTTTAATATCTCCAATGCATCAGACAAGTTCAGCCCCATCACAACAGCCTGTGTTCCCAAAGCACAGCAGAGCTCACCAAGAGAGGAACAACTGTTTGCAATAATGGCCTGGCAGCCACAGGCACTACTGGTGAGATGAACCCCAAGTCATTTTTCAAACAGCAGGTAATATTTATTTACCAACTTGGAAAAGGTTTGCAATATATCGAGCAGAAAGGAAACAAAATCTAAGAGAATTTCCCCTGGCAGCAATAAGAGCAGCCTCCAGATTTGTTCTGTTATGATTTACACTACACTGCAAGTTTTTAACAACATTATCTGGAGACAAAAGCTCTTCTAAGCAGTATAATTACTTTTGTCTATGGCATTACAGAACCCATCAGATGGTGCCACTGCTGCTCTTACAGGGTTTGTTTCACTGAGCACATTTGGGTATAAAGCTTAGGAAATGCTTTTTTTTCCAACTATGACACAGCTTTTTTGGTTACTTTTACAATATTGTCACCATAAAAATTATGGTCTCGAGCTCCCAAACTTATGAGATTAGCTTCAAAGCATTAGTAATAAAAAGTAGAACAATCCTGTTATTCTGTCTTAATTTTAAGCCATCAAGGTTTGCACTTTCTACCTTTGCTCCATCACCACCAGCCCAAGACAGCAAAGGTCCCATCTTTAAATGGGACAGAGCTTTTTCCAGCTCCATGCCCACTGCCTTCACTACCACAGGAGCCAAAGCTTCCAAGCCAGTGTTGCTCACCAGCCAATGCTAAATCCTTATGCTCTTATCAGAAAAGCATCTTCTCCTAATTATCTGTTTCTATCAAAACACCAAGCTCCAAAGCCATTTATGTTTAATTGTTCAGCTTACATAGTGCCCTGGCAGTTTGAAATCCACTCCCTGAAGTTTCTAATAAAAATACTGTATGATCCATCTCATTATACCCTCTCAAACTGCCCTGAAAACGCTCCTGTTCCAGTCCAGGTAACAGTCCAACTGCTACACAATTAGTCACACTGTGCTTCTCCCATTTAATATTTATATCCTGCACACAAAAACTTTGTTAATGCAAACTGCAGAGCTCACCAACACAAGCTGCTACCAGCCCAGAGGCAAGGAAATGAGAAACGCTGGTGTCCACAGCTCCTCATTTCCAGCCAGCCCCTCACCTGGACCAGACCCTGCCTGGAGAAGCTCTGTGCTCCACTCTGTCATCCACAAACGCATGATAGCAGGGTCAGGGTGCTGGAATGGACCACAGACAAGCAATATTTTATTGAGGGGCACCAGGATGCTTTGAGAGATCCCTTGGGAGTACCAAGTCAACACAGAGAACCCACATTCAGTGAAAGTTTAAAAAACCCCAAAAAATCTCACAGCAAACACCTCACAGGAATGACTTGGCAGTAAAATCTTTTCTGGGGCATCACGTTTGCTGGTGTTTTTCATTAAATATTGGTTGCACATCCATTGTGTAATTTGTTTTGCCCAGCATCAAGAAAGATAACGCTTCGTGCCATGACAGATGTGTGAATGCTTAACAGATTCCTGAAAATTTAATACAGACAAAGTTAAAAATGCAAACAGTTGAGGCTGGTGCAAGCAGTGGGTGAACACGATTCTTTATCAAAATCAAAGGGCAAGAGGAATAAGCAGGAGAAGCAGGCTCAAATCAAACCCTGGTAGCACAAGCTGGAAAATTCGAGGGAGAGGATGCAAGAGGCTTCTGCAGCTGAAATGTCGCTGTGGTGGAGGTAAAGGTTGAGCTGTAACCTGGCAGATGAGAGAAAGATAAACTTCTCTCCATGCCCCCCATGCCCCCATCCTGATGCTGAAACCCACAGAAGGCTCAGGGTTCAAGTTCACCTTCCCTGGTTTTTTAATCCCAAATACTGATTTTCTTTGCTCCTAGTCTCTCTTACCTCTCCAATTTGCTGCAGAGACAACAGACTCCATCTACAACACTTATGTCAAACCAGGTGCTCAGCCAGGGAGCACAGCCTAGTGCAGCAGGAATAGCTACAAAAACCTTGGGAAAAAGACCTTTCTGCCCTGGGTAACTGAGCAGGTATCACAGACCCAAGCATTTTATCACTGCAAAAGCACATCTAGGATTGTTTTGGTTTTATTTTTAAACACAAAGCACATTCCCTCCTCCCAAAAGCAAAATAAAAATACACAAAATAAAACAAAAAACAAAATACCCCAACAAAACAAACCAAACCAAACAACAACAACCACAAAACGACCCATAAAACCCCATCACATGGTCACCCACACAGCCTTATTTTACTAATTGGAGGCTGCAAAATCCACCTAATGGGGTTATCAGGATATTAAAAAAGCAGCATACCTCTTCAAAGATGAATGAACAAGCCACACATATCAAGCAGAGGCAAATTATTTCATGCACTCCCACCCAAATTTATAATCCAAGCATTTCTAAAGACCAGGACACCAGTGTGCATAGTTCTTCTATTTATTTTAAACTAAAAGTTATAAGCTACTTCTGAAAAAAAATGCAAGCCTAGCAAATTCCTTTATTCATCAGAATAAATGAAGATAAAGGAAGTCACCAGCTCAAACTGAGCTTGTACTCAAAAAGTCAAAAAAAAGTCTTTGGAAGTGCATTGGTCTCAGTAACTTTAGAGCAAGGCAGATCTGAGACTGGCTTTTCCAGGCTCCCTTTCATTCCATAGGGCTTTTATCAGCCTGTTAAGTCTCCAACAATGGAGAGCAGACTATTTATTTAAGCAGCAAATTCCTTCCTTAATAATCTCTCCTGGCCAAATTCTCTTTAAAGTTATCTCAACAGTCTGAGGAAAAGCAAATGGCAGAAGATCAGTTCTTGATCCCTACAGTCACACGTAGGACTTGCACTTCTATCAGGGCACCCGTTGACCACTCTTTAGTCACTCCTGCCCCTTTATTTCTGTTATCAGTTTCCTACCTGTGCTGGCTGATCTTGGGAAAGCCATTTCCCCAGTAACATTCAGCAGCCAACATCGGTTTAACTCTTCTCCCTAAGGAGTTTTCAAGACACAGAACAATGTCCAGGTTCTGAAAAGCAATCCAGTGATTTTCGAGCTGGTTTTGTCTCAAGATATTTCAGAGAAAGACAGAGGTTTCCAGCATGGTCATAAGACTGTGGATCACCTCAGGAGCACAGGCACAACCAGGCGCTCCAATGCTCCCTGGCACCACCTGACCACTGAGCAAACGCAGAATATTTTAGCAGCATCTGCTCGAGAGGGAGCAAGGTACCCACCCCTCCCCTCCTGTCAGAAACACCACAGGGGCTGACACAGGACACCACAGCCACAGCAGCACCCCTGTGACAGGACCCAGGGCATGCCAGGCACACAAACCCCAGGCACCATTTCCATCCTTTAAAAAACCAAAAAAAAAGGGAGACCTAATGACGGCCCCAGTTTCCAGCTTTAGCACTTTCCAAACACCAGACTCAACTTCTTCTCTTCCTTCCTCTGTGGTACCTTGAGTGGAGCCCCCCAAAACACTGGTGGTTTTGCTGGGGGGAGGTTGTTATGATGAAAACTGTTTTGTGTGTTTGATGGGTTTTTGGGGTTGGGTTTTTTTTTGGGTTGTCTTTGTTTGTTTGAGCAGGGCTTGTTTGCTTGGCTTTTTCAGGGGGGTTTTGGTTTGTGGTCGTTTTTTTATGGGTTCTCTTTGTTTGATTGATTTTGATTTTGTTTCCTAAGCTGGTGCATGGGCAGGTCCCAGCCCAGGGAGGAAGCAGAGAAGGGACATCACATCCTGGTGGCACCAGCTGAGCCCATGGCTGGTCCATGCCCAGCATCCCACATGGCTCCTGCATCCTGCTAGTCCTGGCTCAAAGCCCTGGTTTGATTAACACTCATTTTACAAGGGAGATGTTTTATCATCTCCTTATTCCCCCCTGTGAGAGCAAGGCAACCATTGTAACAGGAGCACGAGATGATAATTTGGCTCTCCAGAGCAAGACTCACAACCACAGCTGCCAGGAATCGATCGGAGGCTCCACTGCCTGCTCCAGAGAGGCTTTCCTTCAAGAACATGAATAATCCCCTGCAAAGTAATGGCACTATTCATCTCTGGAAAGTTCCTCACAGGCTTAAATCCCTTGCCCCACGGGGGCCACGTGTTCAGCTGCGTTCCCAGTAAATTAAAATTCAGCTCGCTCTTTTTCTGCAGAGGAACATGGAGAGGATCGATCGATAAATTTACCAAAAGTTTTATGGCAGCTGCTTTTCTCAGTAATAGAGCAACCACTGCTCAGACATGGTTTAACACATAATCTCCAGATCAATACAACTTCTGATTTATAAATAATGATAACAAAAGGAGCAAGGACAAATATGCCTGGGAAAAGAATAAACAGCTTCTCCAAAGGATACTTTCATCATAGTCCTCTCAAAATAAGATCAGGTATTTCAAAGGCTGCATGTGGAAACCAGCACAGAATATATTGCCTCCAAAGCTGAAGGTTCATCTTCATCACTACACTGTTCTGACTTGTCTGTTCTGCAACTCTTGGCACACGGGACCCTCTTGGTGGCATTTGTTGAGTATCAGCTGCTCATTATTCCAAAATCCCCTTTTTCCCAAGGAGAAGTTACCACACAGAGAGACCTCCGGTGTGAACACTTCCACACAAGGTCTATGTCCATACTCCAAATGTTATGTCTATTATGGAGTCTTTCCTAGGTATGATAAACACAGGTCAGAAAAGACTGTAAATCCTGACAATTTTTTCAATTACCGTGAGCGTTAAAATGATGCCACCACAAATAGGTTGCAAGAGATGTGCTGGAAGAACTATGAACTCACTGTAAATCTATTTAAGTTGGGAATTCATGCCTTGCAGAATTTTACCATTAGTCCTGAAAATTAGTTTATTGCTGGACAGGGAGGGCAGAGCCCATGAGGGTCATTTCAAAGACATACTGCAGCATGGCCTGTCTGAAATGGCCCCTCTGCAGGTGTTTAATGTGTTAGGGAGCCTTTGAGTAACTGCTTGCACACTTCCCTCTACAGATATCCTCCACTGAATAAGAAAAGGCTTATTCCTTTTTCTAAACCTTCACATTGCTCCCCCTCCCATCCATAACCTCCTCTTCCAGTGGAAACACTGACCCATTTGAGAGGTTATAACAATTTAGGTACAATTACTGAGTTGCTTTGGGAATCAACACCTGGGGTTTTTTAATATCCATGGAGAAAAACCAAGGGGGAAAAGAGCTCAGGTTCAAATACAGAGAATTCTGATCCAAAGACAACCACCTTCCCCTACCCCAAGCCTACCATTGTTCCTGCCAGAAGAACACTTCCCTTTGAAAAGCCATTTTTTCTTTCACTTCTTGTCAAGAACCAAAAATTTCATTTCCTGTGATGTTTGCACTTAACTGACTGGCTCAGGCATGTCAGAGATTGATCCTTTTTGATAACAAAACAGTGGGAGTTTTAACAGCCTCTAGAAATGAAAAAGCAGAGCAAACCCATTTTCCACTCTCTGAACTGAGCATTTGCTGCTTGTGGGAAGTGGTGGAGCCATCATCCCTGAAGTGTTCAAAAGATGCATGGACATTTCACCTGGGGACATGGCTTAGTGATGGACACAGAGGTGTTGGGTTCATAGTTGAACTCAATGATCCTCAAGTCTTTTCAGACCTTAATGATTCTGTGATCTGAGTGCAAATCTCCCTTGCCCAAGATAAGCTGAGCTCCAGCACCATGGAATGGAAAAGATCCTTGGGAAAAGAGCAGGGGGGTCCTGTATGCTTGTCTCTGGCATCAGGAAAAAAATGTACTTCTCAACATGGGCAAAGAGGGGTGAACATCCTCTTTGCAGACAGTATCCCATATGTACATCAAAATCCAGTTTCCTGTTTGAAATAAATAGCATTCTACAAACACTCTTGCTTTTCTCCAAGGTTTTCAGCTTTTCACCCAAGACCTTGGAAGGTCCCTTAGAACAGCTTTACCCTGAGCCAGGACAAAAAGAGCAAAGCCCAGGGCAGTTTGGCCACAGCTGATGGGCAGCCACACTTCCATCCAGGAATACCCTGAGCCCTCAGAGGGACCTTTGGAGGCAGGGAAGGAGCTGGAGGCAGCAGAAGAGCAACAACTCCCTACAGCATCCCTGCATCCCAAAAACATTCCCGGTAAAACCTTAACCACAGTCACGCTGCAACACTGTGGATACCCTCCCCATGTGCTTTTCCATTACAAACACTTCACAGATTCCCTGGAACTTCAAGGCAGCTGAGAGCAGGTGAACAGAGCTGAGACAGGCTCTCAGCAGGCTCAGTCCATGGCTCAGTGAAAAGCTGCCTGCGATCAGATGGGACAGACTCGCTCCACTGCTGACACTTCTCTTCAAACTCAGTCCATTCACTGTGACAGCTTTTGGAAAAGCTCCTCCCGATGTCCAGGAGCGGCAGCTCAGAGCAGACACGGACCAGCCTTTCTCTAAAGGCTCCAGAGAGGGGCAGGAAAGACTCCTTTGATTTCCCTGCTACTGCTGAGCCCCAGGCTGAAGTGCAAACCTCCCTCCTCCTCCTCCTGGTACCAATTTGACAGCATTTTACATGCTCAAGAAACCCAGAGTGCAATGAAACCACAGTGGCAAAGCTCAAACTGGCAATGGAAAAAGCAGCTCCTGCCCGGGGTGGCTGTGCAGGGAGTGTGTCAAAAACCTTTAAAATCTGCAAACATGCAGCTCTGCTGAACTGGCCCAGACACCAACCCCCAATCTCTGCCCAGACAAAGAGTCCACGGACGCCAGGGCTGCAGAATCCCCCCATAAACACTTTCATTTTAAGCCTGTTTAACTGGAAAAGGTCAACAGCAGTAACAGCACAACATGTGTTATCAGTTAAATAAAGTTAGCAGCTATCAGTTAAACAAAGACCACTTAGACAAGCCAAAGCAAAGATCCTCTGTATTCCAGGCACCCAGATGAATCTCTAATACCCTGCTAAGCCTCTGTGTTTTATGTGCAGTCTCCATGAAGTCTGCATTGGGCGTTTTTAATTGCACATAGATGAATTAACCACCATTAACTATGAATTAAACAGGGTACAACTTTTTTTTAAAAAAGTAACAATATAAAATGCTGGAAGTGTCATCTACCCCTCTGCTGAGGTCCTGATTTGCCATCAAGCACTACCTAAATTATCATCCAATCTGTATATGCAGTCAATAGTGTATTTTTCTTCCCCAAAAGGCTCAAATAGAGATAGCTATTAAGCCAACCTTTAATAAGAATGATTGCCTTTTGCAAGGTGAATATTTTCATACCTTATCATTTAAGGGATATAAATACCGTGTGGGTTTCAACTGGCACACTCCCCACTTCAAACAAGTGACATTTGTAGAAAGTTTCACTTTTGACAAAGGCTGAATCTATTCCCAACCACTGGAATTGCTCTCGGAGCTTGCACAATCTGTTATTTTCTGCCAGCCCCAGCTTTGGACAGAGCCGATTAAATAAAGACCTCAATTTACAATTAAAAACCAAAACAATCCAGCCCTTGCTGCTGTGGGAAAAGCTTGAAACTGTGACCTGTAGTGCTGGCAGAGAAGAAAAGTAAATTAAGAAAAACCTCACAGTGTATCATTTTTCAAACTTACCAATTTTAATGCCGATCACATTGTTCTTAGGGCTTTAATCATGATTTGGTACTGCCTTGAGGTTATGGGAACTGAAAACCACATGCTTCCACTCAAGTGAGACAGCAAAACATTTTGCAAATTCATCTTTCCTATGAAGATGCTCATGTTCCATCCTAATCTCTACTTCCCTGCTAAAACAAAAATAAGCTTAAATCTCCCAAAGACTGAGTAGCTTAAGATACAGTGCCATAAAACCCCTGAGCACTTTTACTCTTTTCTTTCCAGAGCATCAGTGCAACCCTACCCTGACTTGAGGGAGTCACAGCCTTTACCTTTATATATTAAGAAAGCCAACCAGTTTTAAAACATGGGCATCTTACCCTTCCCCATTTCCCAGGCTGACATGCCATTTATCCCCAGACCTAATGAGCTGAATATAAGCACAAGATGCCATTCCAAACAGCCACAAACCACAAATGATTCCTCCCAGATGCAGCCCTGGAAATTCAGACGTGTTTTCCCTGCAGGCTGAGTGGCACCAGAGCCAGGACCCTGCAGGGCTGGGGCTCCCACCCTCCCCAGCACCGGGGTGTGATGGCACCCCCAGAGCCAAACACATTCCAGGGTTTGCCTCCATGGCTGGGAAAGGAAAATTAGGGAGAAAAAGCTAATTTCCTTTGCTCCTGAATGAATTATTAGCTACAGTTCCTGTCCTACAACAAAGCATTTCTGTTGGCTTAAGCAGCATGAAAGCAACACAAAGTGAACAGAGGAAAACAAAGAGTTTGAAAGTGGCAGGTTTGTGTTTAGCAATGCCAGTACATCGACCCTCACACAGGAGAGGAAAAAAAAGAAGAAAAAGCATTTAACAGGAAATGTTGAGGGTTTATGTCTGAGCTTTGCCACCCTCACTTAACAAACAGAACATTTTGATTCCTCGCTGTTTTTTGTGAAAGGGGACTGGGAGTCCCCATAGCTGGTTTCTGAGCACACACATCTCAAAGTTTTTCCCTCCATCAAGAAAGTGAAGTAGACAGCAACATCAACTAGATGGTAGGAAAAAAAAGTAAAGAAGCAGAAGCTGAATTGCTTCTTGTCCTTTGTGTTCCTGTGCAAGCTCATTCCTGCATCAGTCCTTTCAGCCCAGGCCTGAAAGCCTTAAACTCTGTTTCCAGCCCAGGTCTGAAGTCTTTAAACCCTGTCTGCAGAGAGAATTAGGCTGGATTTATTGCAAACACCTCCTCTGGACACTTGTAAAGCAATCTGAGAGTACCTAATGGATTTAGGATTTAGCTAAATTGGTGAAACACAATAAAGAGATTAAGAACACAGTCCATCACAAGCAATTGAATTAGCACATCCTTTAAAAGCTACAGCATCAGCAAGGTCCAGGAGAAACTACCAAGCAGGGAAAAAGTGGAGCAGAAATGCAGGGCAGAGAATGGGGTTTCCTGCAGCAGATTGTGGGGAAAGTCTGAAGGAGCTGCCCAGGGCAGCCAGCCCTGCAGGGACACAGAGCTCCCATCTCTAACACAGCACACCCTGGCACCAGGCAGCAGCTGGTCCAAGCTCATCTGTAGAAATGAAAGCTCACATTACTACTGGCCATTTAACTTGGGAAAACGCATCCAAAAAGAATGAACAAGTTTAAAATAGCACATTGCTGGATGCAGACCCACTCCCATGGGTGACCATCTATATGGATACCCTCAGGATCCAGCCAAGATCATCTCACAGCCTCATCTGGCCTCACTACATCTCACCAAATGGGGTCACAAAAAAAACCTACTACCTGAGGCTGTGTCCAAGAGTTTCACGTGCAAGGTCTTTCTGGAAAGGCACATTTTTTTCTTAGATTTCACTATATGTTTCCATGTGTTTCCTTGAATCCTCTTCCCCTCCATCTCCATTCCAGCACGCTGCACTGAGGGATGCAGGGGAGCAGATTGCAGCCTCTCTCCCTGCTGGAGCTTCTTCTCCAGCTGGGCTGAGACAGGGCACAGGGAGGTCTTTGGGCAGCAGAAATTGAATCAACTCAGGGAAGTCACAGCAGCAACTCCATCAGCTCTCAAATGGCTTGGCACCACCTTGCACTGGCTGCAGCATCTTCCAGCCCAACTCCCAAGAAAAGGTTCCTAAACAGATTTATCATAAACCAGTGTTCTCCGCAGTCCAGAAAAAAACCATGAACCATATTCTGGCTTCATGTTCACAGAGACTCCACACAGGAGCAGAGCTGGTCTCTTCTTACATCCTTTCAATCACATTCCTTCCTGCAAGATTTGTTTCCAAGCAAACAGAAACACTGATAACCTTCCTGCTAATGACCTGACCCTGCAGATCTTCACTTCAAACAAGTACTACACTATTTCTCTTAGTCCTCACCAACATACCTTCATTTCAGAAGAAGCCATCCATATTCCTCAGTCTCAGAATAACTCTCCTTCAAACAAGTTTCAATAAAAGGTTTCCTCCCAGCTCCACTATCATGTGAGAACACAAGTATCCAAATATTTTGGCTGTTGGAATTATATAATGATAGCTTAGCTTATTGCTTCATCTTGTATCAAACTTAGTGAGGCTTCCAGGCATTTACATCGCCAGCAGAACTTCCTTTACTGTAAAATCCTTTTTATTGACAATTCAATCATGTCAGGTTTGGAACAGCAGACACACTGATTTGATCAGCTATCATTGGATTTACAATATATAAATGACAGCATCATATCTGCCCCACGTTGCAAGCAGCTGCCTTTTATCGATTTATATTCTACTAGCAAGGAAGAAAAATTGCAGCACAATGTAGTGGTATAGTCTCAGATCAATACCAATTTTTTTCTTAATGACACGAAGGCCAAGATAAGGACAGCATAAGTCAAAGGCAGACAGATCAAATTTGCCCGATATCCCTTTCAATTACTGTGGAACACAGACAGGGATGTGTAACATTAAAGCTGAGGGGAACATTATCAAAACGTTTTAAAATTACAACAGCCTTACAAGGCTGCCTGAAGTCCCCACAGTCCCTGGGAACCACGATGGAGAACCTTGGGCTGCCCAGCTCCATCAGCCCAGCGTGGAGCCTGAAGGCTGAGGCTTCCCTGGAGAATGAGAGCAGCTCTGGCTCTGCAAGGAAAGGAACTCTGCTCTGGTACTGAAAGTAACCAGTAACAGCTGTGGTTCCTGACATCTGCTCCATGGGCACAGCTCTGGTAGTGCCCAGAGCACCAGGGTGCTGCCATGGGGGCCCTGGTGTGCTGGGTGCCACTAACACATCACCAAAGAATGGGGCAAAAAAGGCAGAAAATGGCATTGGTGTACCCTCCTGGCTCCTCTCCTCTGGGTATCCCAGGGATGGTCCTCAGTGCCACCTCTCCACGCCTCAGCAAGTGCTGCCCCTGCCCCTGGCATCACTCCTGGGTGACTGAGGAGGAGGTGGTGCAGGATTAGATCTCGTCCCACACTCTGTCCCAGCCAGCCTGGTGCCACCACCCCTGCTGGGCCACAGCAGGACCCAGCTGAGATGTGCTCCTCTTCCCAGCACAGCCCAGGCAGGCTCCATGTGGTTCAGGCACACTTCCAGCTGCTGCTGGAGCACCAGCACAGGCTTCAGGGTTGGCACTCTCTGAGGTAATGCGTCTCTCTCTAAGAGTCCAACTCATCAATAATAGAAAGCTCCTAATTATTCTTCTAGTGCCAGTATTTCATAAATCCAGTTGTTACTTAATGAGAAGTTATGAGCAAGCACTTTCTTCATTAACTCTTCTTCAAGACACAGAAACTTCCCAACCTAAACCCTCCACGCTCAGGCAGCTTAAATTCCCATTTTTAATTGGCAGCTGGAAAGCAGCGCTGTCATGATTTATACCTCTTCTGTACTCCAAGTTTTAATAATTACAAGTTCTGCATGGCTTGTGATTAATCTATTTGCACTGTATGAATTACAAACCCAAACACGTTTGGAAATGAAAATTCATGTGCTGGCTCAAACACAGGCAATGTGACAGTGACGAAGTCAAATGGGCCCAAGGCTGTGGCTGAAACAGCAGAGTCCAGGATCAGCCCTGACAACTAGTTTGGGAGATTTTTAAAGGAAAAAAAAAAGGCAGTTAAAAGTTTTTTCCCTCCTCACCTCCTTTCTGGAGGCAGAAAAGGGCAGAAGCACTTAGATAATTATTAATTTATATGACCTTGCTGTGTGTGCATTCCTTAGCTCTTTAAAATGCATTTAGAGCAGCCAGTGTAAAAAGTCATTGAGCCAAGGCACAGGCACACTGTTTGAGAGGTGACATAAATGTAAAAGGTGGGAGGAAATCAAACTCTTCCCTCTGATTATCCCCACAAAATGAAACCACACTCACCCAAGTGCTGCAGCTTTTTGGTCACAGTGACCTCACACAAAGGGCTGACTATTGGTGCTATGATGCCTGATGGGTGGGAAGAATGATGCCCAGAACTCCATGATATCAGAAAGCTAATTAATTACTTTATTATATTATACTATAACTATATTACACTAACAAGAACTATCACTAACTAACTAGAAAAACCTGTGACTCTCTGCCCGAGAGTCCCAATAATCACACGTGGATCCAACTGGTCAATGAATCCAAAACACCATCACCAGAATCCAATCAAGAAATCACCTCGGGTAAACAACCTCCAGAACACATTCCACATGGGAAACACAAACACAGGAGCAGCAAATGAGTTAAGAATTGTTATGATCATTCTTTTCTCTGCTTCTCTCACAGCCTTTCTCAGGAGAATCCTAAGAGAGCTGAATCTCTGTTCAGAGGCCATGTGAGTACCACAGATGACCAGTCCAGGAAGGCAGCACCAGCTGCTGGCCCCAGTGACCAGCCCTGGGGCACCTGGGTGACACGGCCAGATGCCCAAGGGGACAGAGCCACTCATGCAGCAGAGTCCCCTTGGGCACAAAGGACCTGGTGCTCCCACCACACCAAATCCCCACCAAGCACAGCAGCTCAGAGCCAGCATTTCACAGCTCAGCATGGTGATCACTGCTCTCTGCTCCTTGTGCTGTCTCAATGCCACTGTCTGCACCACCAAGGCTTCCAAAGACACACAGGAAACAGGCTCAGGAGGCACCAGCATTCTTCCCCAAAATCCCAGAATCAGGTCCCTAAGTCACTCAAGTAGTGACCAACTGTACTTGAGATATTGAAACGTATTCACATATTTTTCAGAGCTTTAATCTGTTTATCTGGTCTATAAAATGAGGCTCATTGGAATATATTATTTGTCTCAATTTAATAAATCTCCACAGCCATTTCACACCTTGAGTAGATGTGACCCAGCCTCAGCACTCACCATCTGCCCACCTGGAGACTACAGAGCCCCATTTCCAACTTCTTTTTCAGACAACAATTTCACATTTGGAAGTTTTCACTCAGTCTGGGAGGTTTTTCCTCCCCGGCATTTCAAGATCATTTCAATCCATCCTATAAATCAGCCTGTCCTTTTAGTGCAATTATTCTGAAAAAAATGTCATGTAGCTGTGAAACTTTTCACTCAACAGTGGCCACGCTCCAAAAGCAACCGAAAAAATGTTACTTCCACTCTGAAAAACAAACATTGATTTTTAATTGCCTAAAAGGATGAGACAATTTCCAATTCTGTTGAGAGATTACTTCTTTGGAATAAATATTTATTGATACCTACATCTCACCTACTTAGTCATTTACTTTCTTAAAAATATGCACATTTTAAAATGGGTTTACTTTTTCTGCCATCATAAAAAATGCAGGCTGCATTTCTCATTCATGAGGGTTTCATTTTTAATCTGCCATCTCAGACAGGTTCAGGCTGCATTTGTGGCGAGGACAGGCATGAGAAAAATAAAACTTTACTTTTAGAAGAAAGAACTGAAAAAAGCTGAAATAAACTCTCAATCTCCCCACTGTGTTTGCCTCAGAGAATCCCACAAGTCCTTGTGGCAGCAGATGCAATTTGATGCTCATAGAGGGTCCTTGAGTCACATTGTTCCCGGAGCACATTAACTTGACATTTAGAGATACTGGTTTTTAAAGCCATTTGAACATTAAGTTCCTGACTATTTCTGGTCTTCAGGGCAGTAAGAGGAGCAAGGGTGGTAATTAATTTCTCCCCCATCAGAGAAAAAAAAATTCAACCTCAAATAAAAGCTTTCCTGGAAAATGACAAAACACATCCCACAAACACAGTGGTGGAGACACAGAGCAAGGGCCACCACTGTGCCAGCTGCATCAAATGGCCTGGAGGGAGCCTGCCCCAGGTTTTTGGGGGCACTTTTTATACAGAACACACTGATTTGGGCTCCACTGCTTGCAAACTCAATGCAGCTTGTGGTTAAAGCTCTGCTGAGCAGCACAAGAACCAGCAACACAACACTGGGCATCTCATCAGGGCTCTGTCATCACTGCCTGGACAAGGAAGGAACCAGACCAGCACCATGGAAGGCTTTAGTGACATGCTTGAGCCCATTATTTTTAGAAGATTTGTCCATTTTCCAGAACTGCTATCCCCCAACACCAAGAAAACAAGTTCTGCCCCATTTACTACACTCAAGAGAGCAGTCAAGCATGTGCTGTGCCAGCTGAGGGCAAAATGATGCCACCCATGGAAGGCTGGGAGAGAATTCACTCATGCACAGAGCAGTTAATTCCCACAGGACTGCACTGCAGGAAGGGCTGATGCTTTATTAAAAGCTTTCACAGGATTTCTGGATTCTTGCTTTCCTCCCCAGGCACCCCATACCAAAGCATTACAGATTAAAGTTACAGCTAAAAGAATTTATTAACGAATAAAATAGCATTAAAACAACTAACAGCATATTGCAAGAGTGCTGGCTGCCTGATGGTGATACAAAAATCCCTTGGTGTGGAAGGCACAAAGTGCAGGTTGGGACAGCTGCCTGGGGCTGAGCCAAGTCTCAGACACATCCTCAATATCACTGCCAGAGTTCAACACATTAAACCCAGAGCTGAGTTCCAGCCCAGGCAGCCACCACGTCCATCACAGGGCACCTGTGACTGCCAGCATCAGCCCAGGAGAGGCCACAAATCCTCCTCACTGACTCATGCAGGAAGATCTGCTTGATGCTGCCCAGTTCCATCCTCATCCTCTCCACATCCTGCTTCCTGTGCTGGTAAAACAAAGTCCGCCTGCCTAAGATCACCCACCTTTCTGCCCATCTGTTTCTGTACCTCTCTCAAGGGCTCAATTCAGAAGCAATCCAGGAGACTCTGCCATGAGGAATAAGAAGAGTGTCTTTTATGCTCTGGCAAAAAAAAGGGGAAAAGAAGTCTGGCTCCTTTGTGGACACAGGTTTCAGGCACCACTCATCCAGTTGGTTTTCACTGCTTCATTGTCAGGAGACTCTGAACAGGACAGTGAGCCCACGCTACAGGTGGCAATTGCAGATCTATTGCACTGGAAAATAAATGTTTGCAGTCTTGCAGGAAAGATGCCAGGGTGATTTTATCCAAGAGTGCTCAGGGCTAATGAGCTGCTAAGAGGAATGCTGGAAACCGGCCTCGGTAAGAATCTCTTCCTGAGCTCTCGGCAAGGAGTTCATGGATCAGAGGGATCCTCAGTGCTGCTGTACCAAGAGGTCTTTAACGCCCTTCTGGCTGCAAAAGGGACCTTCAAGCAGGTAAGGCAACACCTCAAATCCAGCACTTAACTGCTGTGGGGATGTGTCAGCCATCCCAGCTCCAGGGGCATTGTCCCAAACCCTCCATCCTGAAGCTGGTAAGAGCAAGAGAAATGGGGCACGGCATCAGAGCAGACCCCACAAGGGGCTGAACAGAGAGAGGGAAAGCCACAGGCCAGCAATTATCAGCCAGTTCTTGCTAACACAGGGACAACTTCATTTTTTTTTTTAATTTCTGAACTGTTGTGCTGTAGAGCACACCTGTTCCTCTGCAGTACCCGCTTTCTGTCCCCTGGGACCCCCTCAGGTTAGCAAAGCACCAGAACAAGAACCACCAAGGTGCCTTCAACAAAGAGGTGAGGACAAGAGAAGAGCAAGACAGCAGTGGGTGGGTACAGGGCAGAGGAGAGCAAGGGGAAGAACCAGCAGCAGGAACTCTGACCAGTGACTGCAACTCATAATTCTTTCCTCTGCTTTGAGAAAGACCTGTACTTTTAAAGAGAAACCTTTACATGAGGGTTACTAATTTCTGGCTTGTAGTTCCAACTGACAACTGAGCCCAAAAACTCAACACAGCAACAGGCACATGCTCTAATGAGTCAGCTGGCCCTGCATGGGGAGAGGAAATGTCCTCCCTTTGCATCCTTTGCAGAATGAGCAGCCTCCACTCCTATCTACACACACCACTCTGCTCACAGCTAATTTAATAGCACAATTCCTAATTCAGCAACACACATGAAGAGTGAAACAGATCCTGTGTGCAGAAAAGTGGTATTTACTGATGGAGATCATTTTTGCAGCTGATGGACTAGAACTGTTCCCACTGTGTGCTCTAATGCTGTACTACTGACAGAGCAGGCATTTTCCTGCTTTTCCTGTATTTCCTCTAAATCCCAAGCAGATGGGTTTGTTGGACAGTTAGTCACCCGAATCTGCCACACTGGAAGCAACAAGAATTTCAATCCACCTTGTCCTTTACAAGGCTCCTTTCAACAGGCTCCCAGGATCCACCCCTAGCACTGACAGGAGAGCAAGGCAAGACAGAAGAGCTGTCATAGCTATCCATGGGGAAGAGTTATTCAGAAAGACAACCTGCCTTCTTCACTTAAAAAAAAAATAATGCACAAACCAGCAGTAAGCTCATTCAGTCCAATAAACCCCATGTGCTGAGTTTTCATCAGTACCTGTGAGTTCCCATGGAGAGGAAAATACCTCTCCAAGGTATTTTCACACTTCAGATTTGTTTTCCTTTTAGGAAACAAGTGATTTAGGGCTAAAGCAGACATTTGGCTGCCAGCACTGCTTCTGTGTTCTCCTTTATCAGATTCAGACACGTTTTTTTCTCACTGAGCTAAATGACAAACAGAATATCTGTGATTGCCAATACCCCATCAACTGGTACAAACACCCAGCAGCACCTTCCAAAGGAATATGCTAATATCTGTCATTCAGCTGAGAAGGAAAAGGATCTAAAATGTTATTAAGGAAGAAGAGCCCTGGCTCTTTGAGGGGGGCTGAAGATGATGACTGACAAACAGCCGGCCACAGAAACACGTCCAACTTATCAAGACTAAATGTGTAATTGCACACACATGATGCCACATATGGGGCATCCCAGCACAGCAAGCCATCTGCAGGAAGGGAATATTTTAAAGTCACTCAGGAAAGAAAAAAAAAAAAAAAAAAGCAGGGGAGAGGCATTTTATAATTTCCTCTAATTTTGGTCTCTTGCATCAATTTTTACCAACAGTCCCAAGACGGATGACATGTGCTCTCTGGTTTGAAAAGCTTTAAAGCTTTCTTCATCTTATCTTACTGAAATAAGGGGTTTGGGGTTTTTTAAATGGGAACTGTGATTTTGGACCAACACAGCCCCACAGCCACTGAGCAGCACAGGGCACAAGACAGAAGATGCAAAGCAAAGTATAAGCAACAACTTTGAGATAAATATTCTATTTTAAGCTCATGATTAGTGGGACAAGTTCTCCCTTCTCAATAGCTATTATTCAAACAAGTCCCATACATATAATTCTGTAATGCAAAAAAAAAAAAAAAGGGAGGAAGAGGATGCTGGTGATTTAGCTGGCATCTGGCTTCATCTGGTTCAGTGTGCTGCCTGGTCTGTGAATAGCTGCAGCCCAAATTACAGGCTACACTCTGCTGTCTCACACCAGCCACATGAACATCAGCATAAGTGGTATTTTGAGTATAAAACCAGGCAAAGCTCGATGCAAGATTCTCAAGAATACCACTTTAAAGTAACTTTCCCTTCTTATTCTTTCTGCTCTGACCAATCTCAGTGCTCCAGAGAGATCCAATTCCATTTCATACCCGCTAGTCAAAAAAAATTTCAAACAGACTTGAGCTAAACCACTGTAATTAAGGAGCCTGCTCAGGAAGCACGACTTCAGCAGCAGAAGCAGCAAAGCGAGTGCCTGCAGACCCTGTTAAAATTAGAAATGGCTATCCAGAGAGAAAATGCTGCCCAGAACTGCTGATTCCTTCCCCCACCTCACCAGCCCTACCGACCCCGGCAGGCTGTGCTATTGGGATTTGCCTATTATTTTCTACTTTTTTTTTATGTGATACCTCAGTCAAAATGTAACTACAGCGAGTCCATTCAGCCTGTGAAGTGCAAACATCTGTCAAAGTGACAGCAGAAGCAGCGCAATCCTCTTCAGCCTGGATAAACCGAGTTACAAAGCACGCGGCTCCCTGGCTCTGCTGAGCCAGAGCTCCTGCACCGCAAGGCTGGAGCCAGAGGGCAGGAGGAGAGGCTGCAGTGTCCCCAGGAGCTGCCACAGCACCGGGAAGGGCACACAGTGACACACATCGTGCCGTCCCTCCGCTCTCCAGGTGCCATCACATCCCATGCACACGGGGGAATTTGGCAGCAGGCTCAGGGAGCTGTGAGGAGAGGCAGGGGAAAGTCTGGGGTCCTCCTCAGAGCCCCCCACCAGCACTCCTGGAGCCCTGGCCAGCAGCACACACTGGGGATGATGCTCCTGCAGGCAGGCTGGAACCTTGCTCAGCAGGGACGAGATGAAGGCAAACGGAGCAGCAGGAAAAGCAGAGCAGAGCCAGGTTTGGGACAGGCACGTTGCTCTGCAGCAGAGGGTTTGTGGTCACCAAAGCCTGTGCTCACTCTGGGCCCACCCAAAGCAATAAAAAGAAGTCATAAGGCTAAAAATCAAGGGCATTTAATAAAAACAAGGCCGATTCATTTAATTTATCTCCTGACAGACTCTAAAGCAAGACCAGGCTGGGTTTTCAAGCCTCTCCCTGCAGTTACCCAGGCTCAGCTTTCTTTGAGGGGAAAAGAAATTAAAAAAGCAAACTCTCTTCCTTGCCTAATTGTATAAAACCAGGAGCAGCAAACTTTCCCTTAACAGCAGAATAAGTGCTGTAAGAAAGCTATCACTCCTGTTAACCAGTAAACTCTCAAATGTCCAAATGGAATTAAACAATCTCTCCAAAAACTAAATTCACAACTGCACCTGACTTCATGAATGGTTCACTAATTTCAGGAGAAATGCTCAAACTTCTGTGCAACTGCAGGCTGGAAAGAGCTCCTGCACTGTTAGGAGGCCTTTGGGACTTGGTGTGCAATCTGCATTTTAAGGCATGGGAATGACAAGCTTTGTTAAACCCTGACCTTGACAGCCGTTGTGTGTTCATAGGGGATTTTATCTCAAATGTCATTTAATGCTCTGTAATTACCACAGCATTCAACAGCACCCAACTACTTGGTGTGTTTATTTGCAGCCTTTGTGTTAGAGAACATAAATTTTTGGGGTCTTAATCCTTCAATATGGATAAAGAACAACCAGACCTTCATCTACCTGCAAACCAAGATAAAAGAGGAGGGGATAGAAATATCAGCAACTGAACTCTCAGAACACTAAGAATAGGCATTACATTAATAGAATTTCATTCATATACTGGTCTATATCCCTTAACTTAATGCTTTTCTTTTCATTGCAGAAAATAATGATGAAAACTCACAACAGTGTGTAACCAACTCACTGGAGTGCCAAACTGCCCCTGAACACAGAATGCCTGGATCTGTGGGTGGGGATGATCAATGTTACCTTCCTGTGCCTCCAGGAATTCTGCCCAGCTCCTCCTCTCCCCACACCAACACTCAGGAACGTGAATGGATGTGCTGATGGCAGCTGCAATGGAGACACTGAACACACAGATTTTGGGAGCTGGGAGCCAGGGCCCTGGGCAGCCTCCACCCAGCAGCAGCAATTGTTTCCCAGAATTGGGTTTCAGGGATATTTATGGGTGGAGTCACCTCCCCAGCCCACTGGAGGCTGTGGGACAGCCTTGGGGACAATGGGATCACACAGGGCTGGGTGCCAGCTTTGCTGCTCCACGCTGGGACCACATGGACAGGTGTGGGACACCTGCCTGAGCAAGAGGACAGAATCACTGTGTAATTTTAGTTGGAAAATAACTTTAAGATTGAGTTTATCTGCTAACCCAACAAAAGAGACATCTATTTTAACATAATTCCTGCAGCACAACTGAAAGAGACAAATGGAGTTGGTGTTGACTTCTTTGGCAGTTTTCCCCAGCAAAGCACAGCTATGCATGAAATACAATTCATTACACGGATTCTGAGCTATGCCAGGAGACAATGATGAGTCCAGGTTTTACTCCTGGCTGTCACTGAAGTCCCCACAGTGACAAGCCAAGCCAGAGCCACAGTCCTGCCACAGCAGCTGCCTTGGGGCTGGGAGCAGACAGGGGCTGGAGGGGCCCAAATCTGAGATCAAGACAAGCAGCAGCACTGGGAGGCTCAGGGGTTTTGTCACTGTTATGTATCCTGGGCTAAAAAGAGAGACAAATATGAACACCAATATATTTTCATCATGAATTAAACAGAAGAGATGTGTGCTCTTCAGAAGGGAGTGCTACAGGAAAGTAAATAATGAGGCATGGAGCCAGAACCAGGCTCAGATCAAAGAGAGGTTTACAGACAAAGCAGACAGGTCTGTGCAGATAAGTGCAGAGTAATGACGACTTTGATGAGTCTTTATCACACAGGCCTCTGTGTCAATGACTGCAAGGAGCAACAAACACAAGAGGAAGGCTCTGCTGACACTTGTGTACATCATTAATGAAGAATGAGGAACTGAAAACACAAACATCCCAATGCTGAGTACAAACACAAGGAGGCTGGGTTTGAGGGAACTCCAGGCAGTCCTGAGGGAGGAGACACACTCCACAAAGCACACAACACTCATAATGTTCATACCTCACCTCAAATATCAAACACTTCTGCATTAGAACCATGCCTGTTGGAGGCACTGCTCACTGAAGGATGGTGTGAGAGACAGAGATTCATCACATTTAACGATGCCAGGACCAAGCTTAATATTTCACAGTTATGTGCAGTTGGACATTACTATACCCCATGAGCTCTGTGAGGCCTAAATCATTTTTGTTAACTCATGTATTCTCCATGTGCCATCAGGTAATCATTTCAAGCTGGTTCTATTGGTTTAACTGGTGCCCCCTGTAAACTTAGTGACCCAAGCTAATTCAATATGCTGAAGAGAAAAATTCATGCCCATGAACAGCACCAGGTAAATCAACAGCAAATCACCTCTTCATATCAACCCTGCAACTCCTGTGTGTGAATCAGAATTTAGGGACAAGGCAGCTTTGAAAACAGCAACACACCAAGGCAGAGAAACAGCAGGAATAATAAACAGAGAGACCATGAGCAGGGAAAGGGAGCAAAATGCAGGCAAAGCTCACTGGGCTGGGAGATGGCAGCCCCTGGGCTGGGGCAGTGCCCCGAGCTGCAGAGGAACTTGGAAACTGCAACCCCTGCCCAGATGAGCTCCACACATCCTTACCAGCTTAAATTATTCAGTGAACAGACTGCAGAGGTCAGGCCTAGCCAGCAGGTTCCCAATGGGCAGATTTTTTTCCCTCCTACACCTCTGTTAAAAGCCCAGCAAGGCCCAGAGCACTCAGTAACTCTGTACTCCTGCAGCGACTCAGCAAACTGAATTTCTTGCACTGCGTCCCACATTTGACATTGTATATTCACCACATGAACGTTTCAGTCTCTCCCACCACTGACTCATAAAGCCCAGTCCAGGTTGGGCCACTTTGAATCACAAGTTTCATTTGTATGTGCAAACATGAAAGAGAGGCCTGCCAAGGCACAGTCACCCCTGAGACCAAGCACAGCCCTTCCCAGCATCCCACATCATTCCCTTTTCTTCACACTAAAAATCCCAAAAAATAACACACACACAGCACCTGGGCAGCAAATCTATGCCAAGTGACAATGCAGTGGTTTTAGTTTCACAGCTCCTTCAGAAGCACACCCAGGATGGGGGCTGCATATTAAAATGGCTTTAGACAAAACAAATGCAGGGACATTTCTGCAGCCTGGCCATTATTTACACATGAACAGAGGCAGCAAGGCTGACCCATTCCCATGGGAGGGGACCCCAGAGCAGGGTGTGAGCACACTGCAGATGCTTTGGTGAAGGACACAGGGCTGGCACAGCATCCCCAGTGCCACTGGGCTGGCACGGATGGGGGGACAGCACAAAAGCTGATGGTCACTACCATCTACATTGAAAAGGCCATCCTTAGTTAACAGCATTAAAGGAAGGAATGAAAGCAGACTGGGCATAAAATAGGTTTTTTTGCAAATCATCTTTCTGATCTTATTGCTTAATACATAACAGACACCCAAACCATGTGTGGTTTTAGGAGATACTGCTACTTAGAGGAGGGGCACAGCACCCCAGGCTGGCTGGGAGCACTCCTGCTGCCCCTTGATGGAAAAGGGAACTCTTAATAGGACCCTATTGCAGAGGAGATTAAAAAAAATTCAACAAAAAAAAACCCTTAAATTTCTGGGGAACAAGACTACAGTTCAACATCTTCTGATAAATTGGGGAGATGATTCAGTCAGCTCAACCAAGAGCCCAGAGACATCCACCACCAGGAGCACATGGACAAACACACCAGAATGGGCAGGAGCACAGCAGGAGAAGCAGCCAAGGCTGCTCAAGGGGCAGGAAAAGGAAGGCAGGAGGGGTGATGCCAAGTCCCATATATAGAACAGGAGAAATTTGTCCTGCTCTGTGTCATCAAATGGTGAAATATTAACTGGATGTCAAATCCACTCTGCTGTGCCAGATATTAAGAGATGCAAGACAACTACAAGAAATCCAGAGGAAAGCAACAATAATAGGGGCTGGTGTTGGAAGAAAACTGTAGGGCTCATCCTAGATTTCAGTTTGACTAAAGTAAAGGTAGTTTAGAGTCTATAGATAGTGTTCACCCATCCTTTGCATGGCTTTTCATTGAGATGCAGTTCTAAACAAGGTTAAATAGATGCCTCTTTACCCCAGATCAGCAACACATCTCAAAAACAAATTTCTCCAACCAGCTCACCTAGAGCAGCTTTGTTTTTAATAGTCATTAGGGAGGGAAAAAAAAGGAAAAATGCAAGGGGTGAGGAATCCAGAGCCTAAAAACTCCAAAACAGCACTTCTGAGTCCAAACTATCCCATTAGTCAAAAAATTTTCCAAAACTAGACCAGCCTATAAACAAGTCATCCATGAGTAGAGACCTACAAGAAATAATTCTGGCACGTAGCTTACACCACACAAGATGCAAAGGCAAAAGATGATTTAAGTGAAAAAGGTGATTCCTGCATCTCTTCATTCCCCTCCTCACTGGATGATCACAGCAAGGAGCAGGCTGAAGCACATATTTCTGTCTCCTGGGACTGCCAGCACAATGCCCAAATGCTGTGTTTGCTGAGCAGAGCGGCAGTGAGGGACTCCTGGGATGAGATGCTCATCTGTCAGCCCAGCTGCTGCCTGGTAGCCCCCAGGGAACACATCACTCAGGGCAGGGAAGCCCCTGGAGCCTCCTGCTGTGTGCCTGGATATCATTGTGCTCTTGCAAAACAAAGCAGAAAGGTCAGGATGTGAAACCCACCCCAACACAGCCAATACCTTGGGGTCTCAGAAATAAAAACTTATCAGAAAGCTGTCACGTGAGCCATGAGAACTCAATGTTTGCTCTGTCTTTAGACACTGATTGTTGCTCCCAGGCAGAACAAAACAACAACCACCACACTTTGGAGCTGAGCTCCACAGAGCCTCTCCAAACACTGTAGTGTTCCCACCAGAGTGGGAATTTCATCCATAAATTTAATCCCTATACTGGTCTGCATACTGGTGCAGAGTGGCTGACAAACCCCTGAGCAAGGGCCCCCCCTGCTCCAGGAATGCTGACCCACCCCAGCCCAGCACTGGAACAAATGAAGGTACTGCAAAAGCAATACAGGCAGGAGTTAAAATATAAAGTATCAGCATAGGAGCCCCCAGAGCTGCACCCAGAGTTTCACAGGATGGTAACCCACAGATGAGCACTAAAGGGCACAGCCAAAAGCCCAAACTCAGCTACAGAGCTCACATTTAGACATATTAGGCCATTTACGACATTGCAACAACTCTCCCATAGCCACAAGGAGGAGGCCAGGCAGGCTCTGCCTCATTGGTTTTACTGTCTTCATGTGGAAAATGTTGTTACAATAAAGTCTGGGGGTGGTTTTGAGTGCAGTGCCAGTAGTTGTCCAAAGTAATTGTTACTTGTCATACAAATTTCCCCTGGGCAGCAGCAGAGTGGAATTGCCAGCAGCAGACACCCCTGGAGATGCACACACAGGTACAGCCAAGGGGACCTGGATCTGAGCTGCTTTGGGCTCTCACTTTTACAACATTAACATCTTGGAAACAACTAATTTATCTTTCTTACTGCCCAGCTACACTGGACAAACAGAAAAGTGACCTCATGTTATGCTAATGCAATCAATACTTCACGCAAGGCAGATAAAAGTTTAGATGGTCCCTCCAAATGCAAATCTGAAATAAAAAGCAAAGTTCCCTTTGGAGCCTGGCATTAGAGAGCCATTTCACAAGGAAGGGAATTTTCAGTAAATTGCACATTTAATTTCCATGTTATGGGAAGTGGCTTCCCTTAGCTCTTCCAACAGTCACCTCCTGCTATTAATGACCACAAGCAAAGCAGTGACCCTTATAACGTCTGATTTCACAGCAAATATTTTAATTTCCAGAGGTGAAATGTGAGACATACTCTCCTATAACACTTAACTTTATGGCTCTCTTAATTCTTTAGGATTTATTGTCTCCACTAAAAGCACACAGAACATAATTGAAATAGATTTTCCAAGATATATCTTAAGTATTTTAACCTACCTGTTAGCCTTTTATATAATCTTATTCTAACACAGGAAAAAAAAAAGTATTTTCACACTATGAGCTCACCAGAAGGTTTTAAACTTTAAAAACAAGAATCTTTTTTAAAAAAACCACATTTGTCCTGACAGCAAAGATTTTCAGAAACCAGAACTCAAGGGAAGGCTTTACTCTCCTATTTCATACCAATGGATGAAATAAAGGCATTAACACTGCTTGAAATTATGTCTGAAAACAAAGAGTTCAATTTCAAGGATTCTAGAAAGATATGGAAATGACATTGCAATGAGTCTCCAGCACATGGAGAACAACTGTGGTCTGAGCCATCCCTGAGGATAGGAAAACAGCATTTTCCAGAAATTCTTCCCACTTACAGGAGTCCCACTGAGCTCTGGGAGAGGCTGTCACACCTCCAAGTCTGAGAACATCAAGACCAGCTTTGTAGCCCGTGGAACTTCTGTTTTTCATTGTTGTTTTATGTGAGTTTTTTCCTCCAGAAAAACAACACTGAGACAAAAAGCACAGTTTGAAGAATGAATGCCTTTTCCGGTGTTATCACTGCAGCAATAGGCACATATGGGAACTCAAAGCAAGCTCCATTCTGATTTATGTTTGATATTTCATTTAATTGAATTTTTGCAAGAAAACTGGTTTCATTATTGAGAAATGGACCTCCCATCATGCAAAGAGGGGGGAATCAAATGCTTAAACTCCGTCTCATTTAGCAGTGACACTTCAGGAATGAACAATAGCTTTGTACATAAATTTGCTTGTTTGGCTGCCACAGATATGAATTGTCAGGGCATTTTAGAACAAAAGAAATGACATGTCAAAGCAAATCTATAGTTTAGCTAATCAAAATGCCATGTTTTAAATATTCAAGCTGTTTTACACCAAAAGGTGGCATTTATCAGAAAGCACATAAATTGACAGGAAACATAAGATGAAAGTGGAATGCAGACAAAATAAGGATTTTCAGATATATACAAGAAATTTATTTCTCTGTGCACTTTATCAACCAACACCTTCCTCCTCAAGAAAAAAAAACCCAAAAACCTCTAAAACCAGCACATCAAAAAGCACATCCTCTGCCTCTTTTAAGCAATAAAAACATTAAAGCCAGCTAAAGCAATTTAGCTATCAAAGCTGGTTCAGCATTTGGCATTGCTCAGATAGCCCTTGCTGGACCAAGGGCTGAGCTTCCTCACAGAATTTTCAAAATGTTTTATATCCAGGCATGTTGGGTACATCTGCAAAGCATCAACTTGTCTTCTGCAGGCAGCCTGGGGAGGAGACAAGGGATGCTCTTGGTGGCTCTCACATGCACACACTCCTCACCTGTAAGCAGGTAAAGGCACGTAGACACCTCTGAGAGTACTGCAGCAACAGCTTACCCAGCTATCAAAAAAACCCCTAAAGGAATGAGACATAAATTGCTCATTTTCTAAGTGCCCTGCAGGACTGTGCTGCTCACAGGCAGCCTCCTGGCACCCCCTTGGCACAGATTTCATCGAGCCTCCCCCTGGATGCCTCTGCTCCTGCCAGCCTGCTCTGAAGTTACAGGAAAACTTGTCAGATCAAAAACCTTATTATGTAGGCACGACAGCTCGCTGTGCTGAGCTGCTCCCAGCACAATGCCCAGTTGTGGAAGCTTAACATTATCTCTTAAAAGTTAAGCCCCGTTCGTTTATCATCTATTGCCAGAACAGTTACTGGGTTGCTAAGAAAACACTCCAAAGGGAGATTTTTACAGCAGTTGGTCTGTTCCCTGCTTCTCTGTGCTTGGGAGGTGAAGTCCATTGCCAGTTTTGACTTTGCAACACAAACATGTTCCAGGGAGTGTAAAATCCCCCTAAGCCCACCAAAGGTGCTGGTCCTGATGTGAATCTCCCCACTGCCCGTGTTCCAGAGCTGCAAACCTGCAAACAACCTTCCTGGAAAAACACTGGCTCTCTCCTGGTCTGCCACAGCACAGAGCTGCTATATGCTAGAGGCACACAGCAAAAGCCACAAAAGGTCACATCCAGGCTTGAGAAGAATTTCAGGAGCTGAGCTTACAGTCCATTAATGAGCTTGGAGCCCAACAGATTAAGGAGAGTTCAGGGAAACGCAGCTGGGGCCCTTCTCCAGGAGGATGCAGCAGCATTAACTCAGTGCAGCACTGCCTGCCATAAGGAGAGCACACCATGCCATCTGAGAGCACCACTCCATCATCAGATAGAATGACAGTGTTCTTCTGCATCTGTCACTTCTAACCCATCCTCCAGCAGGTCCCAAATCATCCCACTACCAGCTTCACAATTGACTCTTCATCACACATGGAAAAACGTATGAAAATAATTCCATTTACCCAAGTCCCTGCATGGGACAGGTTTTTGCATACCTGCCTGAGATTTCTGCTCCACTGATTCTGGAAGGGAGGGATTTTCACAGACCACAGCCCCCAGCCCAGCAGATGTACAAGAAGGGCTGCAGAATGAAGCTTCAGAAAAGGCAGCACCTGCTACAGAAGGGACACTTTTTTTTTGCCTGGTCTTTTAGCCCAGGGTGTTTTCTACAAGAGGCTTTATTTAGGGTCACTGCACTCTTGATTCAGCAACAATAATTTATGGCAGCCTGAAGTCACAGACAGCAAAGTGACTCCATCAAAGAAAGGTCTTGCTGAATGTGCAGAAGAGCGCTGTGGAGCAGCCTCACCCTGCTAATGCCAGCTCCAGCAACAACACTGAGAGCTCCTGCTCATTTCCTGAGAGGCTGAGCTCCTGAGGCATTTCTAGTATGTGGCTGGACTGGTAAACATTTAAGCTCTACACAAACACCACCCCCTAAAGAAATCCAAAAATATCGCTGTATTTAGTGCTCCTGGGCAATGATGCCAACTGGAGTAGAAAACAAATGGCACCCAGAGCTGTGTGCTCAAGTGTCTCATTTCTCTGACTCCCCAGGAAGCTATCCCTTAGCAATCTGACAAACTTGGCGATTCCAAATGACTAAACACTTGCTGATCCCTTCAAGTGACAGCTAAAAAGCACCATCGAACACTTTGGGGCTTTACTTCAGCTATAGCTGCAAGAAAAGTCATTCATAAAATCTTAAGCTGCAGTTAGGAACTCTTTAAATGTTTCCTCTCACCAATTTGAATAACCAGCATTTCCAGAACAAAAGCACCTCTCCAGCAAGGGCTCAGGCAGATGACATCCCTGCTCAGAAGAATATTCTATTTTCTACTTTGAAGACGGGCACAAGACTGACAAAATCTCCATTCCCTGCATGCCCAGGGCTCCACAGCCCTAAACCCACCCTACCCAAGCTCCCACCATTCAAACCAGCGCCTCTGCCTGCAGCACCATCCACCCAAACAGAGCAATGAGTGGGGAAACTGCTCTGGTGGTGGTGCAAAACAGAACTTCAGACACAGTGAAAAACCACAGGTTTCAAACACCTGCCATGAATATATTGCACCATTTCATTATTTGCACTGGACACATGGCAAGAAGGGCACCACCCCCAGATGCAATTCACTGAGGTTCTTGATCTCCCATTTCAAATGACTAAAAGCTCTGTTACTGGTAACTACATCACTTTTTAAACTCTGAACCTCTCCTTCTGTGGGTGACTTCAGTAACAAAGACATTGCTGTAAATCACTGTGAAGCTACAACACAGTCACAGCCCCCAGGCTGGACTGGGGTTTGGACAAAAGATTGCACTCACCTAAAACACTGAAGCCATGCTACATTTAGAAACATTATTAGACTATTTAGCTCTTTATTAGTAAAGCCATTGAGATTTATAGCCTACAGAAAAGGGTTGTTCAATCAACAAGGAGCAAGTGAAGTGAAAAAAGCATTAATGTTACCACTGAGGCAATTATTGCAACATGATCACAATTCCTATGCATCTTTAATTTTTTTTTGCCAACACAATAGATTCTCTAATACATGGATCCCTGTTCCATTAAAATAATAAGATTTGTGGCAATAATATGAGGTGGGTGAAACAGAATCCAGTCTCTTAACACTTGAGCATTGCTTTCCCATGGGGAATATCAATACACAAAACAGGGTTCCAGTAAAGTGCTTGTAATCCCAGAAGCTGGTGCACCTATTAAACACTTAGCAGGGCTCCAGCAGAAAGACAATCCCAGAGAAAACAACCTCAACTGAGACAAAAATCCCAGTCCTGGCTCTCAGGAGCAGAATGCTGGTTTAGCTCTATTTGACATCTTATCTCTCTGGAAATCCAAACAGGCAAGAAAATGTCACCCTCCACAGAGCAAAGCAGAGATTCTCTGATCCCACACAGCTCCAGCAACACAGGTCTGAGCAGGTGACCAGTTTGTCCAATTCCTGGAGCCAGGTCTCCTGCCACATCTCTCCTGCTCAAGGGTGATGCTTTCCTTTGGCAGTCTTGAAATGCAAGGAAATTCCCATCTAAAGGGATGGGAATGCCTTGATGCAAGAAACCAATCTGAACTACTGCTTCAAAATTTTGTGGGGTATTTTTCCCCTTCTTTCTGGGGAAAGAGAGGGAAAGACAGAAGCAGGCAACAAGAAAAGACTGTTCTAACTAGAACATGAAAAAATAGGAAGATGAAGATTTCTACTAAAGGAAAAGTCTATTGCACTGTAATCATCCCTTTATTAAAGGATCAGATCCTATCAGTTTATCTCCATTCATCTCCCAATGCAAGTTTATCTGAGGACTGTGGAAGATCTGGTCATGGACCCTTCTCTTAGCACAGCATAGAGTTCAAGACAAACTTTAAAACTCCTAAGATTCTTCATTTAATATTTCACCAGGTTGTAGAAAGGACCCACTCTTGTCAGGAAGAGACAGAAGAGAGAGAAATGTTTGTGTTGTGTAGAGTCAGAGGTGTGCAAGCCACAGGGCAAGTTTCAGAGCAATGTAAAAGAGAATGGAAGAGTGAGCCCCTTTCAGGGCCAGTGCTGAGTCTGCATGGAGGCAAAGAGGGAACAAAGCGTGATTAAAAAATTTAGAGGGGAGAAAAAAACTTCAAAATTCAAATTGCTCATTATGGTTTAGAGTGAACATGTCCATTTTCATGCATCGGGGCAGCTGCTGACCCTGAGCATGCCAACAGACCCCTGGCTGCAGCATCACAACAAATGACCACAGTCCTGGCTCGTCCCTCTTCAGGTCCCCTCTTTGAAAGCCAGATTTTTGCCACATGCACACCTCTGACATGCTGCTGGTCTTGTACAAAACTACAAACCCCCTTAAAAGTCACACCAGTGTCCTAGCACCTGTTTCTGACCCCCTGTTTCTGCCTCTCAGTGAGGCAAGAGCAATCACTGCTGTTGCCACTGCCTGTGGAGGTATTGTCCCCTTCACACCACTCCCAGAGGATACCCTGCAATAAAGCAAGAAGGGAAAACAATAAATGTGCACAAGGCTCAGCCATTCCCATGGAAACCCTCCACTGGATACCCTGTGGAAAACTGTTCATGAGTCAGGTACCCATCACCAGACCTCCTTGGGTCCATGGTAGCTGAAAGGCAGCAGCTTGGGCTGATGGAAAATGGAAGCTGTGACATTTGGGGTATTTTCTGAAACCAATGTTTTTAGCTAGCAGGCATTTTCCTGTCCAGCTCTCAAATTGATTTTTTTTTTCCCTGAATTCTCTACACAGTGCCACTGTTGCTGCATTATGCACTGAAAATATTTACAAAGACATCAAAATTAACTCTGGGTAGGACTTTGGCAAGCAGGGGAGGAGGTCAAAAGAAAGTAATTCTGTATGTGGAGAAGAAGCTGCTTCATTTCACTGCAAAAGAAACAGCACAACTGGAAAACCAGCTCTGAAGTCAAATAAGATGAATGGCAACCACAGCAAGGGCCATAAAAACACCAATAAAAAGTGAGTTGCCATAAGGGAAATACCCGGCTCAACACCTCTCCAACAAGGTAAGCATAATAAACTCACTCCTAACATGGACACCAGTTTATTTTTTCAGGTGCAGCCTAAATACAAAACCAGGGAGAGATGCAGCACTTCAATTCCCTCTGCTATGTAAATAGTCTTGCTTGTTGATGGAATGAGTTCCATGATTTACATCAACATAATCTGACCTTAAACAATGAAATTAACATCCAAAAGCCAATGTTGCTCCTTCCCTGGGGGCTGCAGCAGTTCCTCTGCAAATCCCCTTCTCAGGCCCTCAGAGGAGAGATTCCTCCCATGCTTGTTTTGGCACCTGTCAGAGACCATGTTTTATTTTACTTTGCACCAAGGCAAAGAGGTTCTAAACATTCTGGAATTAAAACAATCACAAAACATGAAAGTGCTTATAAGGCATTTCCACATTCTCATCTGGCAAGTGAGTGGCTGATTTACAAGCCAGCTGTCAATACAGAACAATTGCTCACCTCATTTTACAGGAAAGCAAGAAAGTACTTTAAAAAAAAAATACTTGTAGTGTAGAATACTATAAAAAATTGCTTTTTTTCCAGCATGGCAATCAGCAGAGTGTGTTCATCAGTGACTGGTCAGGGAGAGATGCTTGTTTAGCTTTCAGATGAGCCCCCAAGAGCTGGGACGAAGCAAATAAGCAGAGGCCACCCCAAGCTTTCCCTCCCTGCAAAGAGCATCCAGCCCACCAACCTCTCCTCCAACCATGTGCACCTTGTGTCAACACAAAGCAGGGTCCCACAGGCTCCACACACCCTAAATAAACCTCAGAGGGAAGATAATCCTCACCGTTATTGTTTATCTAGGCCAGCACAGCTCTCCAAGGAAGACTCCAGCTTGGAAGTGTGAAATGTTGGGCTCTGCAGAGGGTGGATGGCAAATGCTTTGCTCCCTTTGGATGAAACCCTCACTGAAATGGAAAGGGAACACAAAAAGCTGCCTCATGCACCCAGAGACACCTCTGCAGTTTTCCTGAAAGAAGGAACCAAATGAAAGCAAAAGAAGTGACCTTCCATCCCCCAGTTATAGCTGCACAAGACTGATTACAATGCAACAGCAGATGGTATTGCTCCTTCCTTAGAGAAAACATGCATGCTTTAGGGATCTGTGTGCAACATCACTGCATCAAGAAGGGCAAATCAAGCCTTGTGGGAGACAGGGAGCCGACTTTCAAGTCAGTAGTTTCAAGTTTGAGGCATCTGGCACATTTCCGTACAAGGAGACCTCAGGACTGCCTCCTCACCACTGGTTATGCTGCTACTTACCCCTGGTCCTGGGGGACCTGCAGCCACCTCAGGGCCAGCCTGGCAGTGCCCCAGGGCAGCCACAAATGCCCATGAAATGCCCTGATGCAGTGACATGCCAGCTGCAGGACATGGATGACCAAGGTTCACCACATGGCTCATGGAAACAAACAGCTCCCAGTCACAGTTCCAGCCCTGTGCAGGATCTTCCCTTCCACCTGGCCCATGGGGACACCAGACCAGCCCAATCCTCAGCCCTGGCCAAGCACCAGCCTCACAGCTGCTTGTGTTGGTGCCAAAGCTCCCCTTTTTGAGACCCCACTCTCCAGTGAGGTGTTCTGCTCTTTTATTTCTGAACTGCTGTCTGCACAAAGAGCCCAACTCAGCTCTACACCTCCACCACTGGTTCTTATTAAAATCCTGACATAAAACTCTGTAAGACAGTACCACAATGCATAAAAACTAGAATTATCTAGTATGGATAAGGCAACTGCATTTTGAAGGAGCAAGTATGACTTTAGCCTAGAATGTCATTCATTACTACCAGGAAAATACACAAACCAAGGACACTTCATTCTATACCATAAAGCATTTCAAAGTGACACCACTGTACTAAGTAACAGACTACTCACTTTCCCATGTAATTTGTTTAATAGGCAGATGAAAACATTAGGAAGACAAAAGGGAGTTTTTATATTCTGATCATTTACATTTTAGCTACATTAACAATCAAAAGCATCATAAGCAGTGAAGAGACTGTTGTCAGATACCATTTTGATGACATGCATCCTTTTAAGTGCATCCAGTGTTCCTCATATCATTAGAAGCAGGGGGAAAATTAATAGAATACTAATGGCCAAGCAAGCTCTGAGTACAATAACTACTCCTTTTTTCTGTTCATGTTATCAGCCCATATTTTATCTCCATTTCTTCTTGAAGACCACTTGAAGAAATAAAATGGAATACTGTCTGACAATTTTTTCTCCCATGCTCCACTACACCTGAAGGGCTACCAGAACCACGGGCAAAGCTACTCATTTCTATACATTCAGGTTCTTCCTTCCCACCTTTCTTTTGTTTTTGCTGTGATGCTGACACCACAGTTCTTTGCATGCTCATCAATACACACCTGTTTCTTGCATCCCCTCTTTTGTCCATACCCAACTCTGTCACCTGTCGGATTTTGGTGCTGTCTAGATGGTCTGGGAAAAGCCCAAAGATGGCCTTGGGCCCCCGGGGTTCGAAAGGACGAGAGGAAGCTTCAGAATTGTTCTCAGTCTCGGTGTTTATTAATTGCTTATCTAAAAGATTTTCTCTTGGCCTGACAGAGTTCTGCTCAGCAGTCAGCCATGGGCACACACTGAGAGCCCCTGGGGCGGCCACCTATCTTTATACCCGGAGTTACGTATACAATATTTATCATTTTTCTCCAATACCCTCTACCCTTATTAACCAGTGTTCCTCTAGTAAGGTCCAATCCCGGAGTGCCAACTCCATCACAGAAGATGGAGGCCTAGAGGAAGAAGAAGAAGGAGAAGGGCACGCCCCAATTCCTCCATCTTACCTCTCTAGACCCCCCTGTGCAGGGATCTTAAACCCTGTATCTCACACTCCAATTAACTTGTCCCTTCACCATTCACCCCAGTGAAATCCTCCCGTCCTCATACTGATGTCATCTCCCATGTGGGATCAAAGTCCAGCCACCAGACATTTCTGGCAACATTCCAGGACTCCCGAGCCCCCCAGGGGTAGTCTGGTTCACCCTGCGCCCCAGTTCTGAGAGGCTGAGATCCCACAGTCACCTGTTCACACCTGGACTGCAAACCCCAGAGAGAAGCAAGACCAGACACCACCACCACTGTCCCATACAGGGGCTGGGTAGAAACACTTGTGTATTTACAAGCCAGTACTACCTCATGGCAATTCAAGCCGTCCCTAATCCCAGATTTCAGCAGGAACTTGAATTATCCTTTCCTTAGTCCTACAGCAAAGCTCCCTGATGATCCCTTCCTTTCAAAGGACAAAAGGAAAACCAACACTGAAAAGGTCACAAAGGATTAACAGCACAGCCCTTTGGTATTTTGCCTCCTCTTGTGCTTTTTACTGGGTCTCTAACTCTTAAGAAGTGCATGCATGCACCAAACCCAGCTGGTTTTCCCCATTTTACTCCCACACGCTCCCCAGGGCAGCACACAAGGAGCTGTATGTGTGTAACTCTGCATGGAGGGGAACAGACACAGAACATCACAGAAGAGCAGAGAAAGTCATAGTGTGTTAACTGTAATTAGAGAAAAACCAAATTTATGAAGCAAATAAACTTGGATGTGTGTTAGCTCTATACCAAAATTGCACAGAAGGTAATGCCTTCTGAAGAGTTTCCATCACTCCCTGATAATCCATGCTTAATCAGATCTTTCTACCTTAATGGAGATTTCCTCTCCCTGATGTTCCTGCTGTCCTTCCACACCTCACCCTCGCCCCTCATATCTTCTGACAGAAGCCCACCACAACGGGCAAAGAGCCAACATAATTAATTTTTCAGTAAAAGCCAAGTTGTTGTTTTCTCAGAAACGTTTTACACTTCAGAAAATGTCAGAAATGTCAGAGTCCATAAGCAGAAACAAAATCAGAGATCTGCTTCCCTATTAATACTGCATGACCTCCTCAGCCACCTCACTCTGGGAGGGGAAGGCAGCGGGAGGGGGCCAGGGAGCCAAGCAGTGTCAGCCACTGGCTGCTTAGAAAAGCAAACACAAATTAAATATATGAGCACCAAACCCAATGGCTCTGCCTCGAGAGCAGGCTGAAAAGCTGCATGCTGCTCAGGAGAAGGGGCATGCAAAGCCCAGAGGAGAGCAGAGTGGCAAGGCTTGATCCTCAGGGCTCAATCAGCCTCCAATTCCTTCTTTGACACTTGTGCACGCAGAGGTGGCAACCCAAAATTACGGCTGTGTGTAGAGAGGGTGAAGGAAAGGGCTGTGTTGACTCTGCTTGTCTCAGAGGGATCCCTGAAGCCTCCCCTCAGTGCCCACCCAAGACAAGGCAGGGGGTCATCTCAGAGAAAGCACGTGGGAGTGCTGATTTCTGTGCCCTGTCACCCCTGAGCTCAGCTGCTGCTGTTTTACTGCGCCCCAGCTCCAGCCTGAGCACAAACACCCTGCCTGGAGCCTGCACACACATCACAGTGAGTTATGTGCCCTCTCAGACCTCCGCAGAAGCAGAAAAGGAGAGAAAGCTCTGCTTCCCCAGGAGAGCCAATGCAGGAGGGCTGGGACACAACGGGCATCGAAGGTGCAAGACACCAACCCCATTTCCACTGGAGTTTTACAGCCCTAAAGATCCAAGGGCTCAGTCACCACCCAGTTTCATCATTTGTTGCAGCTGATGGCCAGAAATACAAAAATATGTATAAACAGGGCAGATTGCCTCTTACCCAGAGCAACTCAACATTTTGGTGTTGCTTAAAAACCACAGAACCACAAAACCCTTTAGGCTGGAAAAGCCTTCTCAGGATCAAGCCCAACTGCTGAGCCAGCAGTGACAAGTCACCACTAAACCATGTCCAAAGCACCAGACCTACAGGATTTTTAAATCCCTCATGGGATAGTGATTCAAACACTCCCCTGGGCCACCTGTTCCAAATGAAACTCTGCTCCAGCCTGCTGGGGGTCCTTACATTATTTATTGTTCCAAGGACCACAAGCATGAACATTACTGACAGAACTGAGCAGTGCTTTCTCCACAAAAGGGTGACATGGGGCTCCACTTGGGCTACTGTAGCATCTTCTCTGCAGCTCCTCTCACAGATAAAATCACATCTTTTCTTTCTTTTCTTCCTACATTTCTCCTCTCCTCTGAGCACACTAAGGAATTCTAATCATTTTCTGGCACATTCATAATGTTTAGAGTCAAGTCCTTGAACAGGTGATCATTTTTCAGCCCATAAACTAAGTTCCCTTGCTGGGTTAGTCCCCAAAGGGTTTAGAAAATGGCATTGAGTGGAAAAATACCCACACATGCCTTTATTTGCTTACACTGACTCCTGCAGCATCACAAACACAAATGAAAAAAGAGGCAGAACCATTTACAAGATTGAGGCAAAACTTTTCTTTACAAATGCACCAGCAAATAAGTAATAAACTCAAAGTTATGAAAGGTTTGCTTATGATCAAGGTTTGTTTTGTTCATCTATTACACATCTGGTTATAGGATGAATAAAACAACATCACAGGCACCTGAGGTCTACATGGCCACAGCAGGTACAGTCACACAGATCCAGCTGAGAGGAGGTGACATATCCAGAGGATAAAAATCCCTCTCACATTCCACAAGCAAACTCACTTTAACTGCAGCTTTGAGTCCCTTCCAATTCCCTGAATGAATGATCACACTTCAGAGCAGCATAAGAGCTTTCTGCAAGAGACATTTAGATTAGATATCATAACTGATTACAGAAAGAGCTGGTAGCCCTGCTTATTACAGTTGCCTGATGCTTCTGATCTTTAGACCCTATTCCTACTTACCTATAATTTTGCCAAACTCCAACCATCTGGACTGCAACTTCATGTGCCTTTTGTCTGCCTCAGGCAAATTTTAATTTCAGCCAAAACAGTTCAACTGCTTCTAAGAACAAGGCAGAGAAGAAAGATTTATCTTTCCTTTTTTTGCCTACAGTAAGAAATCCTGCTGACCTTTTCTTTAATTAGCTAAAGCATTTCCCAGACTTTGAAACAGAGCTCAGCTTTTGACAGGATTTTGTTCAAGTCTGTATAAACATGAACTTTTTGGTCACAATTTGGGGGCGTGGTCGAGTTTGGTGCAATTTTGCTGTATCTTCAGGAACACACCCAGATGCAAATCATTTTTGTCATGAGAGTGGGAGATAGAATAAGAGTTGAATTTTTTTTTTTGTATTAACAACTTTGAAAGCTCACACTTTTTAAAAGAGAGGCCAGGGCCTGGTGCATTAAAGCTTCTTTTTATTAGCTTGAAGACCAAGTGGAAGTACCCAAAACTGGACACTGCCCCCTCAGCTCTTTGCCTTTCCAGTTTCAGAGGACCTAAGCACTACGGTGTAAAAGCCAGCTTTAACTAAAGAAGCTGAACCCAAGACCTAAAACTTGAATATCTATTGTTACACTGCATGAGCACAAAAGGTCTTCATTGGGGTCCTTCTGAATTCTAGTTTCTCTACCTGTGAAAGAAATGTGCTTCTGCTCAGTGGTGAGCATATGAAGCAGCATAAAAAAGTCCTCACATGCAACTGAAAATTTTGAAGAATTCTATCTTTAAGTGTCATTTAAAAGTATTCAAAAATAGACATAAAACAACAAGGAGAAAGAAAAGTACTCATTAAGGGACATTCATCCAGTGCCTTTACAGAAGGGAAGAAGCTTATGGGAAAACACATGAAGCTATATTTAAAGGCTGTATTCCAGTGCACAAGAAACCAAATTGAGGTTGCCTGGTTTGTTCATAATCTTTATCAACTTTTCCCCCTCAATGATGCCCTGATGCAGTTTTCTGGACACAATTTTGTGATCTAGCTGTTGGTGTGAGACAAATCTAGGAGATCAACATGCATCTGGAGAGGTTACTTACTTCCGGCTCTGTATCTTCAAGATGCATTTCAGTACCAAATATTTACTTACTAGTGAGTCTAATTATTTTTTATAGTTATATCACAGTGAAGCATCACAAGCTAGACAAAGAAATGGGTTTCAACCTCTCTCCAGTTCAAACACTGCCTTCTCATTTGATGTGAAGCATTTGCTTTTATTTAACACTGGTAATGCAGTGCACTTTATAGAGCATCTTCAAGGTAAAAATCTATGCAACCTAGTAAAAAAAATAGCATTATACTGTCCATTAGTTCAAGAAGCAGATTCTGAATCACATCTCTTAGAAAATGAACCATTTCTTCAAATGTCAAACACATTGTTTACTCCTCACTGGTAGCAAAATGTGACGTACAAGGTTACCAATATAATTTCCAGGCCATTCTCTAAACAAACAATCTATGAACAAAGCAAGAAAGGGAAAAAAGTAACTTATCACCTCCAGCTTTAAAGCTGCTGCAAATTCCAACACACAAGTGCCATCTCTCAACACCCACAGAAGAGCTGCTCAGTATGGAATCATACCTTTAGTCTTTCTTCAGAAACCACAAAGCTCATTCCCAAGGACATTGAAGGCTCTGTCAGTGCTTTTCAAGGCAGATCCTTCCCCCATTTCAAGGCTACCCCTCTGGATGCAGGCACTCCATTTATTCCAGCCCTGCAGCACAGTGTGACCCCTGGTCCCTGCTGTGGGTGGCTGTGCCAGCAGCACCTCAGCCCCATCCTGGGGGCCACCCCCCGAGGAACCCAGCACAGCTGGGCAGATGTGAGCCCAGAGCAAGCCAGGAGGTGCTGGGCGGCTCCTGCAGAGCCTGCCAGCCTTCAGGCCATGCCCCAGCTGCACACCACCAGCCCCCTGTTGGGGAAGATGAACCATGGAAATATGATAAACATATAAACATATAAATATGATTGCCTGGCAAAAGATTTTGAGAACATAGAAACTACAAGCGAGATTGAAATGAAAGCAAGCTTTGAGATACCTCAGTTACTGAACAATCGGAAAACAATGGTGTGGCCAGCTGAAGGTGACGCCCTTTTGATGAAACAATACCCTCTGCTTGCAGGCAGGTCCAAGGGTCAGAGCAGACCCTGCCAGCTTGGCAGAAGGGGTTCAAAGAGGAGTTTTTAGGGTTTAAAATGTAACACAGTATGGTAATGTAATGACCAGTGTGGTTGGAGAGGTGGCAATTGCATCCTCCAATCCATGGTCACTTTTGGAACTCTGTAAATATCAAGGTCAGGAAATAAACATGCCTTTTTTGCCTTGGACATCTTGTGTTGCATTGTGACAGTCTAACACCATCCTGCCACCACACACAGCTCTTTCCAGAGACAGAAAGGACACCAGCCATCCCCCTGCTCCACAAGAAGCTGAGCAGAATTATCCACTATCCACTGCTGGGCTCCTGTGTTTCCTCAGCCAAAACAAAGTCCAAGTTTTCAATGTGTCTCACTGACATAAGAACAGAGGCCAGCTCCCCGTGACTGAAGTGTTTGCTGGAAGCAGAAATGCTGTGCAAGACATTCAGCACTCTTCTTGTCATTTTTCTCTTTAGACAACACTCTGGTTTATTTTTTTTTAATGTCTTATCTGCACAACAGGAGGCTCAGCTGCAGAGCCCCCACAGCTGCTCACCCCAGCCCCACTGAGGGGGACAATGCTGATAGTCACAGGTGACAATCCCTCCCAGGCCACCACCCAGCTCTCAGTGAGCACACCACCATTCCCACACGTCCCACAGGGAGCTGGATCATGGCTGGGCAGCTGGACACTGCAGCCCAAGCACTCCCCTGACAGCATAAAAAACAACCCTAAAAGCCTCATCCAGAGGGAAGTTGTGCACCTAAATCAACCAGCACAGATTTCCACAGGACAAATGGGAGCTCTGACCCTGTCATGATCTGGGCTGGCATTCTCAGCTGAAGGACCAGGGATGCTATTTGCTCCCATTTAAAGAACTATTTTGAATTTATAAGCCAATATTTAAGAACAGTTGATAGCCCACTTACATGGCAGACTCAAGCAGATTGAAATCATTTCATAATTAAAAGGCAGTAAAAGCATGTGTGTCATTTCAATATAATTCCTCAGAAATTCAGTAGCAATCTGATTTTATTTTTTTAATGAGATAGATTAGAGAGCATGCATTGATCTGATTAGTCTTCACATTCTTTCCTCCTTTTAATGTAAACCAATCTCCTTACATGGATTAGTAGGCCTATTTAATTTCCTTTCCCAGGAAAAGGAACATCATTTTTCACTGTGATCATAATAGGAATTTGACCAATACAAATACACTGCATTACTGCAATCTGTTACCCACCAATTTCCTTCAAAAGGAGTGAATGCCAAAGCTGTGAGGTGTAATCCTAGAGACACAGCCTTACTGTTCTCTACTGCTTTTAAAATTGCTTCTTTATGGCACTTCATCATAGATTTTTTTACTTGAAGATGACAAATTTGGGAAGAGCTAATCAGCAAAAGAATTCATTTGCAATTGATCTGCACTGCTCCTTGTTTTGCCTTGCCTCAGAAGGTTGGTTTTTTTAATCTTCACTTGCTAACCAAAAGGTTTGTGATTTCTTTTTTTCCCCCAAGAACACATTCAGAGGATTTTTTTCCAATTAAGTTTTGGGGGTTTTTTTTAATAGTAGCAGATTAAACATGCAGTGCTTCCCACATTTAATCTGTCATAGAAGATGCATTAATTCCTAAATGCAATACTTCATGGAAATGGCTTCACTTTGACACATCAGAACTTTCCCTCATCTCCTGTGCATCCCTGGCTGCCACACACCAACCCTGATGTGCTTCTGTGACCAGCCAGTGTGACACAGGACACAATCCAGCACCCATCAAAAACACCTAAATAAGCCCAGGCACCGTGCACACCCCAGCAGTCACAGATTCCATCTAACACTCCCTCTGGAAGTGTTCAAAAACCACATGGATGTGGCACTTGGGGACAAGGGTTAGCGGTGGGCTTGGCAGTGCTGGCTTAAGGGTTGGATTCAATGAGCTTAAAGGTCTTTTCCAACCTAAATGATTCCATGATTCCTATGACAGCTGCACTCTGAGGGCTGCAAGTACACACAGCACTAGGTACTGCCTATCCCACTGTGCCTGGATGGAAAGGGCTTTTCCAGGTATTCTGCTTTCCACAGTCCAGCCTGCATCCTCTTCACAGCTGCAGGAGAAAAACCTAAAATCAAATATACATTTGAGAAACAAACACAGAAAATCCCACATCCCTCAGCATCTCTCCACCATCCATGCCAGACACATCTGCTTTACTTTCTAGTGAGCAGTAATAAATCTGCCACAAGCACTTCTTTGATACCAAAAGCAATGTGGAGAGCTCTGCCTCTTCTGGGCTGAGGGAATAAAGCCAATTTCAAACTACTCAATTTCACATGAGTAGTGGAAAGTTTGACCAAGGCACCGCTACAATTTTTTGAACATTTCAAGGATAAAGCTCCATGCTTGAAAACTGTATTGTCAGTGCCTCCAGAGTGTCCAAAAGTTACACTTTTGCATGCACCAGATAATCCAAGAGGCACTGCCAGCCACACACACACTCTTGAGGAAAGCTGTCATCTGTCCTCACTGTCTGAGTGGTGTTTTTCACAGATTAATATACTTTCACAGTAGAATGAAAGATTATAAACTGCTAAAATTGATTTCACATCAGTGGTGAAGTCAGAGTGAGTAACACACCTGAGGTGACCCAGTCTGCTCAGGGGAACGTGAAACCACAGTGTATTGACAGTTTAATTGGCTCAGCAAGAGTTCATTTCCCTCAGATGAAATGCACCATTGGCCATTTTATCACTGTATCTTATTGCTGCTTTAAAAGTGAAGCAGATGACAATCTAGCAAAATGTTTTCGTTACAGAGACAGCCCCTGTCTTTATTGCTGGGTGCTGGCTTCCTTCCTCCTTTCCTCCCCAGCAAATGCAAACTAGCTCTTGCTTGCATTTTAAGCACTTTGCAGGATGAGAATGCCTCTATATATCCTTTCAGGACAAGTGATGGAAGATGCTGCTGTGCCCATTTCTGTACTGGAACTACAAAGGATAAAACACAAATATTCAACAGCACCGAGCAGTTCTATAAATACCACATTCAAGGGTAACATGACATTTATATCACCTTACTGCAAGCTAAAGAGATGTCTTTTGACTGCTTTATAGCGTTGGGAGGCATTTAAAGAACGTTAGTACTTGAACTATCAAAAGATGATAACTTGGAGCTCAGAAGGTAATTACAGCAAACAGCCACTTGTGGAAGCTGAGATGTGGAGGAACAGGGAGCCCGCACTCCCTGCTGTCTCACAGCTCAGACAGCGAGTGCAGGCAGAGCATTGTGCTCTGCCAGCATGGTTCAGAGATGGGACAGGGGCAGCATCACCACACGGACATGGAGAAGCTGCAGGAAATACCACACGTACCCCAGCAAGGCTGTGATCCTCCTGCAGACCCAGACACCTCCTCATCCAGGCCTGCATTCCCTGTGGAGCTGCAGCATTAATGGCAGGGTGCAGCCCCAGGTGCACACAGCCAATTCCTCCCTCATCCCCTAGAAGGAGGAAAGCACCATCTCCTTCCACATCCCCTTCCCCAGCACAAAAGCTGCAGCAGAGCTAGCAAGGGACAGCCCACAGCAGCAGAAGGCACAAACATCCCGGAGCTCCCCCACACACCCTGAACTGGGGGCCCTGGGCCCAGACACCAAGTGCCATGCTTAAAAACTGCTGAAACAGCACACAGGCAGTTACAAAAAGCCCCTTATTAACCTCCAAGGCTCATTTCACCCAAGAGGGGAAGGACGTCAGCAGTGTTTAATTGCAGGGCAGAAACAGAGGCACGACACAGGGAGGGACCTCAACCACACACAGTTCCCCACTGCTGCACCCCTCAAGCCATGGAGGCCCCAAAAGCAAGGGCTGGGGGGCCAGGGATGTCTCCTACCACACAATTTGCTGCTCTGTGGACATGCCAGAGGGTTCCTGCAGCAGTCAACAAACAGATGCATGGAAATGCAGGTGGGAGCACGGGAGGCCATGGGTGAGGGGATGCAGGGAAACAGCAGCCGAAGCCAACGAGGTCTCTCCTGCAAGGAGACACCCCAGAGACATGCCAAGCTCTCCACTATGAGCAAGGCTGTCCAAGATGCAAATCCCAGGATTTTGGGAAATCATGGGAAATGGGAGCACTGTAGTACTGGCTGAGCCAGGAGGGGAGCCCCAGACCTCAGGCCCAGCATCATGAGAGGCTCCTCAGAGGGAGGACCCATCCAGCACCCCCAGAGCCCAGTGAGCTGCATGCCAGTGCTGTGCTGGCAGAGAAACTTCAGGCAATGAGAGGAAGAAACAAAAGCAAAACCAAACATCTTTCAAAATATCCCTTCCCGGTAGCATGCACTGTCATGCAGTTCTTCCAAAGCCATGGTTTATGTGGCTCAGGAGGGCAGTTTCATGCCCTAACTCCTGCATGATGGATTTTACAATTTGTTAAAGAAACTCATCAATCCTCAGCAGTCATTTTTAATGCCCAGAGCCTCCACAAACTCCTGCATTTTGCTGATCCCCCAATTTCAAATCATTTGAAATTGCTGCTACTATTACAGCTCTGCTCCTAAAGCTAAGCATTATGGCACACTCCAGACTTCCAGCATCGTGTGCTGGTGTAATAAACAGATTAACTGTGATTTATGAACAGTAAGTTCTGGTTATTTGAAAGGAAACATTACCTCCCTAGACCAATTCTGACAACCAGAGATCTCTCATTATGCAGACATTATTTCCACCTACCTATAATCATTGGGTTAGAGCATCCTTTTCAACCTGGTAAATGTATCACCACAGTTTTCCACTACAAACTTTGGGCATCCAAAGCATCTGGCAGGAAACCCCACCAAAGGCAGAACACCAGCCTGAATTGATCCAGTGAGACAATTCCTATTTTAAATTCAAATTATTAAAAAGAGATAATATTAAAGCAACAACAAATTAAAAAGCTTTTGCAGAGAAGGGCCACAGTGGAGATAGGTGCATCACAGAAGGGTCCAGCAAGGCTCCAGTTAGCAGAGGACTAATTAGGAAGAGGAATGATAAGATGATACAGAGATCTGTTTCTTGACCTTATTTACTTGTAAAGTCTAATAAGAGTTTTAATATTCTCTTCCATGAATTGGATTCATTCTTTGAGTCCACTCTGAAATGTCAGCTTAGTATTTTACAAGCCCGCAAGCAGGAGTTGACATTTTCACATGCACTTCTCACCTGAAGCTACTAAACTAACCATCCCACTCAGGACACTTTCAAGTCCTGCTAAGCATCACTTTATACATTTATTCAGTTAATTTCAATCACTTTCCTCCTGTTTAGAAAAGCTGAGCAGCCCTGCACACTGGTTAGACAGCCAAGCCCATCCTCACAGCACAGCTGTAACCTGCAGGTCTCATCTCCCCTCTGCAGGGCTGGTTCAGCCCCAAAACCTCCCCAGTCCTCTCACCTCCACATTCACAAATAATTATTGACTTTCCAAGCCAGAGACTTCTCCCACCTGCCCTATATCACCTCCTCCCTCCCCAACACACCACAGGCAACAATGCAGTGCTAAAGTCCACCCAAGGCTCTTCCTACTGCCAACACCTGAAAGACCTCCCTGAATTATCAAAACTTAATTGGCTTAAAGACCCTGGAGTATTAAACTATTCCAAATGATGAGACAAGCCCTTCTGGGCAATGCTGGTATCAATGGTGCTTAATGTGCAAAAGCTCCCACCACACAGCCCAATCTCTTCTCACCTAATTGCTACGTGTATCTTGGATTTACCTGTGCAAGGCATAATTAGTAAAGATAAAATACTTTATATAGTTAAACCTCTTTAATGGAATAAAAGAAATCTCAGCTCCCTCACCTTGACTCTAACATAGTAACACAGGCTCTTGAAAAATGAAAAGCCTTGAAGGATTTGGAATAAGAAACTTGGAGAGACAATCGCTAATCTTTTATCTTCCAGACTTCAAGCAGAATCAAGTTCTTCAAAGAAAACCCAATAAAGCCCAGACATTTTCATCATAACAAAATAAATAATTCAGTCATCCTTTAGAGGACTCCAACATTAGGATTGGCTATTTGATATATTTGTGGCTTAGGTGCCTCTAAACTGATTAAAGATAACCTGATAGAAGCTTGCAATGTCAGAACTGCCTTCATTCCTGACAGATATGAATGGACAGTGTAAATAACTATAAATAATCAAAATGGCTGCATTTATGCCTAATGGAGGATTTACAGCCTTCAGAGCTGTCTGGTAGGACTAAGAGTTACAGCTCTGCCTTTATCCTACCACAGCACACAAGGAGAGATGAATCAACATCCTCCCCACAGCATCTGCTCTGCCAGAACCACCAAGGGCCCTCTCCAGAGGAGAAAAGGAAGAGGATTCTCCCAAGAATAAGAAAATAAACATGCACAGGCAGGTTTGTTGGTGTTGATTTATTATGGCCTTCCTAGAAACCACTGTGAAGCACACATCCCCTCAAATCCCTGTAGCCCCTGCAAGTTTCCCCCAACACAGGTTTTGTTATTTTCCAGCTGCTGTCTGCAGAAGGGAAGATGCCACTGGCTTTGAGGGAAGAAACCAGGTCTTCATTTACCCCTCCAGGTCTTCACCAAGGGGCTCCCAACTGCAGCATCCCAGGCTATTTTTCATTTTGGGTTACCACACTCCTTACCTTCCCACATCCACCACATTCCCAAAGCTCCAGCAGCAGTGCAGCCCCACAGGAGCTGTTTGGGAAGTGGACAGAAGCAAATTCTGCACCCACGCCAGCACTGGGGCAGCTCAGTTCAGGGTCAGGAGCAGCCCCATTTTGTGTCTCAGGATTTACACCACTGCTGGGGGAATCACAGAGCCACTGACACACTCCCAGCTCCGTGTTGGCACCAAATGGGAAAACCCCTCCAGGATGGGACTGGCACCAACAGAAGGGGCTGCAGAGAGGCAGCACCAGATCCTGCTGTTCACTTATTTGAGCAATCACTTAAAATACTGAAAGCAGCTCTCCCCAGGAGCTCTCTGTGCAGAAGCAGCCCCTCACAGCCAGCTCTCCTGTTCCTGCTCTCCTCACTCGATGGAAGGGGAGATTACCAGGAAATCTGACACCAAGAATAGGTGCAGATGCTCCCCCCTTCTCTCAGAGGTCCTTCTGTGCTTAATTGTGTCACCATCTTTCCCCTTTTTCAAGTACCTTTTCCCTTGAACAGAGAACTGGTAGGAATGTACCACAAAAGCTGCAAGTGAGCACACCTAAAGCTTTAAGTCTGTTATCCACAGAGCAATGTGGCCAATATGCAGGGTAAGAAATTCAGTGACCATTCAAAAGCAAATTCCCAAGCTTGGGAAGCAGGAGGAATCAGGCTGATAAACATGCACACAAGACAACCCCAGGGAACAGCGTTCTTTAGTGAGGGAAGGGGAGATAAAGAACCACACTGGTATTTTCCTGCTCAAGTTTACCTTTCACAAAGTTGAGCCATTCAGATTTAACGTTTAGGAAATCAACAGAACTCATTGAGTGATTTTTTTGTTGTCATTGTTTCAGTAGGAAGATACTAGTTGGTGGCAGGGCCAGAAATTCCCTCATTGAAAAAAAGCAAAGATGTAATATCAGAAGAAAAAGAGGGGGAAAGCAAACCAAAGGCAAGATTCTCACCATTCTCTCCAGCAGCTGAGTTGCACTAACTACTGCTTAGTTTGGATGAGAACATTTAGCAATACACATGACAACAGACATGAGCAGCTCTGAGGTGATGGGGTTCATCCCAGCTTCAGAGCTGAGAACCCCAATCAGCAGGGATACACCAAGGGAAAGCAAAAAAACTGCCCACAAAAAAATCCTGGAGTAAGATTTAACTGCAGTCGAGGCAGCCACAATCCATTTTAACACTGTCAAACCAGCAAGTTTCCAAAAGATTAAATCACTACTTAAATCATCTTCATAATTTTAAAAAATGCCTCCGAGATAAGACCAGGAGCTAATTGTACCATTTAAATTTAGTGAAGGGAAGATTTTTTTTGCTTGGGATTTTTCCTTCTTAACTGCAATAAAGAAAATGCCCAAGGGTCTAAAACTAATAATCTAATAAACTTTGCTAAGTGAACATTGTAACAGATAGGCCTGGATGAGATTTCCTGTAAATGCCAGACAATTTCCCTTGATCTTTATCAGCAGAGATGCTGCTCTACCTTCAGCAGGAAGAAATTAAATTTGGTGCAAAATAATAACATCTGGGTGAGATTCTGCTTGTCAGACTAGCAGTCCCTTTAGATGCCAGGGTAAAAATATTAAAATTAACTCTGAAAGATTTCACATTTGTGTTTTTAATATGAGTGGTTGAGCTGTGTTTCCATACCAACACATTTCCCCTCTCTGGAGAGAGATGCAATTATCCATCCTCTGCACTGGGTCCCCAGACTGGGGGTCTGACCCAAGGACACATTGGGAGCTCTGTTCCCTGCCAGAGCACATCTCAGGTTGGCACAGCTTCCAGCCCTCCCATCCAGCACTCCCAGCTCCCAAAGGCACAGGGAATCTGTCCCCAGGACCTGCAGGAGATGCTCAGGGGACACTGGGGCTCCTCTTCCCTGCCCACTCCAGCATCCCCCCCGATAGCAGCCTCTGGCATTGCAGCCATCAAAATACTCTTAAGCAAGCAGCAATCAAAAGATCAACCTATTTCAAAAAGTGTTCTTCTACAAACTTCCAGACTAATTTTAAAGATGACAAAAGTAAATGGTGTTCAAAGTCTAATGAATCGTCCTTCCAAATCCAAAACACTTTATACAAGATAATTAAAATGAGCTCCTCAATGGTTCCAGCTAGGAATTCCTCCTCTGCAATGGTATTGCAAACGATTTTTAGTCACTTCAGAGCTTATTTAATAAGCAGAAGTGGTCAGAAACTGCTCCAATTAAATGCTTTTCTTCCCCACCACCAAGAATGGCAATTGCACATACCAGGTCTTCTCAGAATAACTTCAGCTTCAAAACCCCTGCACAGGTCTCTGGGCCAGGGTGGAAATAACAGTTTTGAAAAAAAATGGGGGGGATAATAAAATCAAAGCAAAGGATTCAACTCTCTCCAGAAGTGGCAGAAAGTTCAGAGCCAGAGCACCCAACTGCTGGGCACAACCTGCAGTTCCACAAGTGTCATTCCCACCCACAATAAAAACCAGTGCTGAAGCTTCTGTCAGATGGGAAGGAGGGAGGCACACACTTTTTATTCCATCCAGATTATTCACCATTTCTGAAGCTGGTCCACATTTCCAATGCCTAGGAACCAATCTTTCATTACTTTTATTCCATTCTGGTTATTAGAATTGGACCTTAATGGTAACTGCATTATGAATTACTGGGGGAAAAAATGTGCTGTTATCTCCTCAGCAGTTCATTTGATCTTACATTGAGAAAAACAACATATTAAACTTCATCAGTCAGTTGTGGCCAAGAACAGAGCTCTGACCTGATCTCAGAGGCTTCAGCAGGTCTTGGGTCTTGCTATTAGTGAGGCATAAACAAAAATAAATCAATTATTCTGCAAAAATATCATCGTGAATGAAAAAACGCTTGGTTGCCCATGACTTCTTTTTTAAATACAGGCAAAAACACCATTAATACAGAATGATGGAACCTCAATAGGACAGCACTCAACAAATAAGCAATCATTTCACTGCACATTAACCATGAGGCTCTAAAAAAATTATTGCAGATTTAAGTGGCACAAACTAGTGTGTATCAACAGTAAAAAAAAATATCTAAAGATCCATTTTGCAAAAAAACCCAAGCAAACAAACAACACCATCATATTATCATTAGAAAGAGAGCTGCCCCAGATAGCAGAGCACAGGGGCACCAATACTCAAATACCCCATGGGGCACCAGGGAGCACATTTGGGGACCAGCAGCCTCTCCCACAGTAAAACCAACTTTGCTGTGCAGTGGATAACAAAAACAATACACACAGCTCAGGCAGATCTCACCAAGCATTACACAGAGGTGACAACCAGATCACCTCACCGCAGCCCCTATTTTGGGACTGCCAGAGTCAGACCAGACAGTACTTGCAAAGAGATTTTAACTCTTGGAAAGGTGGGAGTTTTTTTGGTTTTCGGGGTTTTCTTTAATTTGCACCGCAATAAGTTCAGCCTTTAAATTGCCATTCACTCTTACAGCTGCAGGAATATTTAAGACAAGCCCTGCAGAGCAACCATACAGCAAACCAAGTATATTCCATTCTTAATGATAAACAAGCATCTATAATATCTACAAACACATGAAAACAAGCAAACAGAAAGCTTCCAGCCACTTGCACTTCCAACTGCCCAGTGCTGAGGAAGAGGAGCAGAAATGCTGCCTCCTCCTGCAGGTGACTGGAGCACCCCCAGTGCTCACTGTCACATTTTCTGAAAAGTCCCTTTGCCAGGATTTATTCTCCTGGGAAGCTGAGAAGCCTCAGAGAAAAATGAAAACAATAATTATCTGATTTGCTCCTCCTGTGTTTTGCTGCTTTGGAATGTGGTCTGGAGATTGTTTACCAACAGGTGCATGTTTGATAAGTTTCATGTGAATTGCCTTTACTTCACCTGCGTGTCTATTGGTTTCATGTGAATTGCTTTTATTTAATGACCAATCACTGTTCAGCTGTGTCAGACTCTGAGAAGTTGGTCACGAGTTTTTTATTAGTATCTCATTAAGCCTTCTGATGTATCCTTTCTCTATTCTTTAGTATAACATTCTTTAATATAACATAGTAACATATAATAATAAATTAGCCTTCTAAGAACATGGAGTCAGATTCATCAATTCCCCCTTTGTCCTGGGCACCCTGAAAATACCAGAGCTCACCTTGGAAGACAGCAGCATTCTGGATGACCAGAAATTTGAGTTCCATGCTGGCAGACTGCAGCAGCTGCTCCATGTTCAGCCTGGCAGCTGCCTGGTACTTCTCCTCCATCTTCCTCGTGCAGCACGTGGAGCCCTTGGGGACACAGACCTGCAGATCAGTCCCTGGAGAGGCACAGGAGAAACAGACAATTCACATTAGGAGAGGAAACCAACTCCAAGCATCACTGTGGCCAGCAATTACTGTTCAGGCAAATTGATGGCATTTCTGGAATTTGTCCTGAGCAAGCAGCTTGGCCAAAGGGAGGGGTGGATAAGGCAGAGCCCAGATTGCTGAGCAGTGGCTCCTGAGAGCTGTGCCTGCCCCAGCTCCCACACACCCCAAGCACTGATGTGCCAGTGCCAAGCAGAGTGATCCCAGCCTCACCCTGCTGTCCCTGACTGCCCACAGCAGTGAGGAGTCACAGGCAGGCAATAAAGATGGAGTGGGAGGTGAAAAACAGAGACAGGATTTGAGGCTGTGGATTTACAGTGAATAGAGCAATGGATGGAGTTCCATCAAGGAGGATAGGCTTGTGATTTGCATAAAGACTTGAAGTGATTTGGAAGTAACAGTGCTATTTGCCTGCAATTTCTACCCTATTGTATCCCCAGCAACAGCAGTAATAGCAGAAGGACACATCTATAATGATTTACTTGGCTTTTTAGGTGACTTTTAAATTGTACAACCAAACGTCCCCAGTCCATCCTTCCTTTGCAACAGGCAAAGCACAAATTGCTTCATTTGTGGCTGTCCCAATGCAGAGGGACAGATCCTGAGGGATGCTCTGAGCACTGCACAAGCAAGAAACTCTTCAGCAGCACCTTCACACATTCACCAGGATGGGACAATAGCCAGGGGACAAAGGCAGAGGGACACCTCTTGCTCTGGCACCTCCAGCACTGCTCAGTAATACCAAACTTCTTTTTCTGACATTCCCAAAGCATTTATTCATGGAGGAAGTAGACAACTTCAAGAGAAGTGTTGTTAACTATAAATAAATAAAATCTGGGGAAGAAAATAGAAATCTTTCTAGGCTCAGACAAGAGAAGATGAAACAGAAGAGTTGGAAGTAGCAGCAATAAAAGGCCCCATCTTCCATCAACTTTTAAGAGCAAACTGAGGCTCCAAACACACAAGCAGAGCAACAAGCTCGTATCAAAGCAAATAGCTCTCCTTATGCAAAACACATCTAATCTGATGCTGCTCTTAGAAACTCAAACAGCAGAAACCAGCTCCATTAAAAATGGCTATCCAGGGTCAGAGAACAGCCAGCACCCACATTTTTCTGTCTGCCACCCAAACTGCATCATGCCCAAAAAAAGCAGTTCCCTGCTAGGTTCAGCTCTGCCAAGAACCTGGATTGGGAACCAGTCCCAGGCCAGTGACCAACAGCCCTGATAGAGGGAAGGCTCCTCACACCTCTCACTCTGCCTTCCTGCTGGTTATAGAGGATTTTTCCTCAGCAAAAGCCACTTTGCTAATTTACATCTTTGCTCTGGAAGGATTACGCTTCCTTTCAGGTTCCTGTCTTTTCTCCTTCACAAGAATCTTTTACCACATCCACTCCCTCCCTAATTACTAGAAAGTGTCAAAAGTCACTTTTGCAAGTGTAGTCTAGAAGAACAGGATTAATATTAATGTCAGTTCAATCGTGTGCCTCCTGAAGAAGAGTCGTGCATGGTGCCAAGGGAAAACCAGCTGTCAGGGCTCAGGAGCAGCGACAGCAGAAATCCTCCTCCCTCCAGCCCCATCCCTTCCCTGGCGCAGCATGGGAAAAGGAACATGAAACACTTCATCTACAGCATGCACTGCATGTGGGGAAAGGAGATTTAACCAGTGCAGGCCCTGCTGTTGCTGCAAAAAAACCTTGTAGAAAGAGGGTCCACACCTCCATCCTGACTCCATCACTCCCCACTGCCTCAGTTTCCCCTTCTGCAAAGCAGGATGCCCAACAAATCCCTTCCTCAAGCCCTCTGGCACAGAACCAGCACCACCAATGTCTCAAGCTCAAGCCTCAGTGATTTGTGAACTCACCCACTCCAGAGGAGCACAGCGACAGGTATTTCATGCATTGAAAAAATAAAAGGGACCATAAAACCACGTAACAGCAAGATACTGCATTAATGAGAGAAGCAGTTGTATAACAGCAAGTTAAAGAGGTTTTTTAAAGTCAAACCCAACTCAATTTACACCACAAAAAGGCTTAGCATGGTCTCTTTAACACTACAGTACGCCCATAAATTTCTTTTTAATACAAAGCTTATTTCCTCCTACATTTATTATATTAGGACACATTTCAAATTATAAAATAAAAATCTTTCCATGATTAATGGAAATACCAATATAGAAAATCTGAGAGTTGGCAATTAAGAGGTCTCTGCAAGTTAAAGCCAAGGATAGGAAGCAGCAAGGTCACCTACTCACATCCCATCCTTCTTTTTAGCAATTAAGCCAACTTCTTCCCTTAATGGATCTTTATTTTTGTGCAGTAAAAAGACAGACACATGCTGTATCAGAGCAATCACAGAGGAGGAGGAAAAAGCCTGGGAATTAACTCAGCTTAAAATGTTTTACAGAGACAGCCAACTAAGAAACGTCACGGTAAACACAACAGGACAACACAGGCAGGGCAGGCTCTTGGAAGGTACCAGGGACGAGCTCCTTCTTGGCACAGTGCTGCTACAGAGGGACAGGGAATGGGGGCCTGACTCCCATCTGCCAGCTCTTTTCTGTGTATGGCTCTCCCAGATGGCGAGCTGGCTCCAACACTCCATCCCCAAATCCCCCAGGAGCAGCAGGGATGGGAGGTTTCAATGCTGGTCCCCCAGGAGCCACCAACCCACCCCGCTGACCCCAGCCCCACAGACACAGATGGAACAGGGAAAAAGCTTTTGACCTGCCAATGTGTTTGGGGTTTACTCATGCCATTGCTGGAAGGAGCCTTTTCTGCAGCCCCCAGGAGCCCCAAGGGCTCACAGACCACGCTCTGGAAGCGTGAAGGATGCGCTGAGCCTGGGAACGCTCAGCAAGCCCACGGAGCAGACACCAGCAGTAAATGAATTAGGGTGCCACACGTTTCTGCCTCCAAAAAAAACGCACGGGGAAAAGGTCCTGTGAGTCATCAAATCCTACCTCAGCCTCCCCATCCACCCCCTCTGAGCATTTTATCTAACACAAACACCTCCAGCCATACTCCGGCTTGTGAGATAGCAAAGCCCATTCCGCTGCCTAATGGCCCTTCACTGTTAAGACCGTTTTTATCTCCCAACCTACGCAACCCCTTTTTCTTAAAGTTTCAAGTCATTACACCTTGTAATGCCAGTCTCAGCCCTTGCAAACAACCTTCTCCTTTTGCTATAAATCACTACAAACTCATTTTCAGAAAGAAAGCGTCCCTCAAATTACTGCAACCGTTTTATTAAATTGCATTTGGATGCTCACAATACCAATCTTGGCAAGATTAGCGAGATGATGAGATGCCAAGCGCAGCAGCCTGACCCTCTGACACCCAACTCCCACGGCTGAGAAGGCATTGCCTGAAGCCCCTTCCTTCCATGGGTGCAGGAGCACCAGGCTCCATCAGAACTGTGCCATTTATGCCATCTTGGGGAACAGCAGTGTAAATGCTCCAGCAATTTTGCATAGGCTCCCAGCTGACAGAAATAAACTCTAAAGCAGCACTAATTTCAGTAGCACCCTGCTTCTTCCTCCTCCCGACAGGGAATTTTTACTGGCAGTGAATTTAAACCATTACATTTGACTTTGATGTACAATTATTCCCGCAGATAGGTGGTGAGTACAGCAGAAGTGAAAATCATTTCAGTGGATTAAATGTCAAAAATAAAAACCCTCAAGATCATCTAGGGGGAGTTGTGGACTCCTTCACAAGGCTGAAGGATTTTCCTTTGATTTTAAGCATCCCAGGATAGCTCCAACCCTGTCATCAGATACAGGCAGGCAAGCTGTGCACGCTGAGGCACACGAGCCTTCCCACCCAGATCCAATGGCAGCTAAAATCAGATTAACATTCCCCCCAAACTTACCCCAGGCACTGCCAAAATAAGAACCTGTCCCTGCTTCACGCCACATTCCTGCAGCCTCCTCCCCACGTGAGGGGGCTCTGCTACTCCGTGCAGCGGCACCTTCGCCTTCTGCAGTCTGCAAGTGTCAGAGGAGTTCCTCCCACCCTCCTAACTCACCAATTTGTACTATTACCCACGAGAAATATGCTGTTTTGGGTCAATTTGCCTCCTCCAGTTGTTTTACCACCAGCATCGTGCCTTAAATAGATAAAAGCAGTGAGTCAACATTTAAATATAGTGGATTTTCCCCCAGCTTTTTCAATACTTTTTTATTAAGAACCTTTTAAATGATGTGATTAGGGGGTTGTGCATCTGTCAGTGACTTTTAATGCTCAGCATCTAGGGGGGAGGAAAAGGAAATGCAACTGTTTAGAACCCAGATTTAATGCTGATCTCTATAAACCTAATTAAAGAGATATAAATTATAAACCAACTCTTTCAATAGGTGATTTAAGTTGGAACAGTATGCCTAGTACATGGGATATTTATTACTGCTTAATTATCCTTTATTTTCTATTCCATCTTGTGTTTCACAAGACCATCTGACTCTGGATTCCTCCCCTGCTCTTACAACGTTTGCCCGATGATTCTCATGCAAATCTAACACCCTATAAAAACACATCTTTTAAAAGAAGACATTACAGTGAAAAATAGGTTTTACAGAGTAAAAGTTTCCTCCTAACAAATGTACAAACACTGTCATCAATGGAGTTAACTTCGGGCACTCACTCCCCCACACAGATTTGTTACAGCCACATGCACACATCCCACAGCCATTCCAAAGAGCAGGAAGAACACTGTTCAGGATGTTGTTAAAGTTAACCCCTGGGAAAAAAAAAAATAAAATTAATGATCTCACTATAAAACCACTGCCTGGGGAGGTTACTAAATTTTAGGGTTCTGCTCCTGCTCTCAACTATCAAGAGAGCAACTTGCAGGCCTGAAATAATTAAGAACAGAAAACTCAATTATCTAGTAAACTAAGCTTTTAAACCACCATGCTAAGCTAAATGGAAAGGCTGCACAGGGAGGAGCATCATTAGTCCCACTCAGGAAAAACAGAATAAAAGAGCAGGAGTACAAAGGGAACCAGCTCATGAGCAAAGGCATGTCGAGTTCAGCAGGAAGAGTTGGGATTTTTAATTTTTAAACTGCACATTGGCACACACCAGCTGCCAGAAATAAAAAATAGAGAAGAAAGCTTGACATGCTCAGCCAGCCACTTGTAAAGCATTACACCTCAACTCCAAAAGGTTAATCTCCTATTTTCTTAGGGTGAATCCATATTTGCTTCCATCAAAGAAAATGAACAAAAAGCTGGAAATAACACTTTGCTGCGGGAGAAGGAAAACAGACCTGCCAGCAGATATTTCTGTCAAGATAAATATTCCTCAGTTTTCCACTGTTCCAGAGCAGAGGCACCCATCCCCTGTCCCCATCCTGCCAAGGCACCAGTCACCCCTTCTCCTCTACCCAAGGCCCCAGCCCAATTACCTGTCACCACCAATACAGAGAAACACAAATGGCAGACAGGAGAGAAAAACAGAGCAGCAGAAATGGAAATTCAAGCTGCTGTTTATAGATAGGAGAAATTATGCAGAGAAAAGACAAATGGAGGAAGAAAACCAAAACAGGCAACATAGCAAAAAGAGAATTTCGTTATTACTGAGCATGAAGCTACCCCAGCACAGAACCACAGGCTGGCATTCAGTCTCATCTTCATCAAAACCCAGAAAAGCACTCTCCCATCACCCTGCCTTCACTCTCTCCCCCACAAGATCCAGGTCCAGTCAAGGTGTTACCATGAATTACACCCTCCCACCCCTCAGAACAGCCAGCCACAGCTGACAGCACTTAGGCTTTGCTGTTCCCCACCTCTGAGCCAGCCAAAGCAACTCCAGAGTGACAAAATCCTGGTCCCCACACTGCAGGGCCAGAGGAGCCTCTCAGTGCCTGGTGCACGCCTGCAGCTACTCCCAGAACACCAACACTGCTCACGAAACAGCATGGCACTTCCCTCACATTTAACAGAATTGCCTTTTTTTGGGTTTTTGTAAAATTAGAAGTGTGGTCTGTCTATTTCCGAGCTCTCCTACGGAGCTTGCTGTGCCCATGTCCCTCCAGCCCACGCATGCTGATGCAGAAAAATTGAGCTGTGGGACATTTCTCCTGAGTGTGCTGCAACTCAGCAGCATTTCCACTACTTACTCCTTCAGCAGCAACTGCTCATAATGCAAAATGGACCTTTCAGAAACAATTGTGTCAAAAAAAAAAAAAAAACACATTTTAAATAAGTTGTTTAACTTCAGTTTCTCCAGGGTGGTGTGATCCATTGGGAAAGGTTCTCAGAATTGATTCTATGGTGATTTGTGGCTGGGAACTCCAAAACTTTTTTTAATTGACAGATGTATGAAAGGAAAAAAAGTAATAAACAGATGCCTGGAAAATAGTCCTTGAGTGATGTTCCCCTATTACAGAGATTTATGCAGCTGCTAGTAGGAGAAGCAAGTGCTCTGAAGTGTAATTACCACACAGAGTCATGCAAGATGGGCCAGATCCAAGGTATAAGCAAGCAGTCATTGCTTTAATTATGATCAAGTTTATGTACTTAGGCAAATGTAAAATCAACTTTCGATTTGCTATGTGGGAACTTTATCATTGTAACAAGCTGGAAGCATTCACTTGAAACACCAGCCCTGTTAGGAGCTATTGATCCAGCTGCCCACAGGCTCTGCAGAGAGCACAGGGCTCCTTTCTCCTCCTGGCTGTCAGGGATGCACCTGGGGCTCCCAGGACAGGGAGAACCCAATTGAGGAACCCCAGCAACCTGAACCCTGCTGGGAAGGGAAGATACCAGGGCAAAAACACCCACAGCCAGGCCAGGCTGGGGGATGCTGCTGCTTTCTGGGGAAGGACTGATCTCATTGCAGCCCCTCAATACAATGGGAGCCATTCTCCAGGAACCTGCCCAGCCCTCCATCACCTCCCTGGAGCGTGTAAAAACACACTCAGCAAAGTTACTTAGGAATCAAAGCAAGAATCTCACTGGCTTTCAAAGAAGCAACTTCCTTCTCACAAAACAGAATTTGTCCATTCACTGGTGATAAGAGCAGCTCTTTCCTGCAACTCTCCATGCAAACATTTCACTGGAAAGTATTTCCAGTGCCCCTTCCTTACTGACCAGGAGACTGAGGCTGTGTGGGACAGAGACAGAAGAGATGCTGCTCCTGCAGCTGGTCTGAAAGGAGCATAAAGTGTTGAAATTTACATGATAAGAGAATGTAAGGGCAGGTAGGGACAGGAAAGGTACACTCTCACCAGGACTTACAGCTAAACTCCCCTCATATCTCCCACAGCTCTTGATAAGCTGAGGCATTGCTACAGTCCTACAGATCAAAAAACTTGGGATTTACAGCATTCTCACCACCTGGCAGTCCCAGCTCTGGACATCCCATTCCCCCCTCCCTCTCCTGTGCTGCAGCAGCTCACAGCTGAAAGAACCCCTGTGTTTGTGGCCTGTGCGACACCGAACGCAAGAAACCAAACTCAACACATCGTTATTAAGAGCAGCCACCGCTGGCGGTGATCTCATTGCACCTCCCCTGCCTGTCACGTTTGCCTGCTATCTCTTGCTTTTCATACTTTGATCTGAAGCTTTTCAGGGCAGGCGTTCTCGGCTGCGTGTTGAGCCCGGCACAGCAGCACCGAGCTCTCGGGCAGCTCCGAACGCAGCCCTGAACCCGATCCGTCTGTGCGCACACACTGCCAGCACACAGCCTCCACCTGCAGCACCGGCACTCCCTAGCCCCCAAAAACCTGCAAAGAACCTTTAAAAGGCAAGGAATTCAAGTATTCCGCTTACATTTTAAAAGAGGAATAAAGCATATATACAGAAAGCAGCCTCGCACTGAGTAGGTGGTGAGGTTTGGTGCGGTACCAGCCCGGCAGCCACCTGTAATGGAACTGCAGAGCACAATAACACCTATCACCTCTCCCAGACCCGCCAGGCTCGCACCCCGCACGGTTCCCGCACAGCCCAGGGAGCGCCGGCTGCCTCCTTCCAGCCCCATCCTCCGGAGCTGCGCAGCCCGGGGTCCAGGCTGGGATGAGGGTTGGGATGCTGCCGGAGCAGCCTTACAGGGCAGGATTGCCTCGGACGCCGGGCAGAAAGCGGCTCTGGCGGAGCCGGGACGTGACGGGCGCACGGAGCCCCCGCTGCCCGGCGGGGACACCGCGAGCTCCCGGGGACCCCGACAGCGGCAAGCGGGGACGGGGCGGGCTGGTGCCTCCGGCAGCGCCGAGCTCTGCCCGACAGCCCGAGCTCACCTCGGCCACCCGGGGTGTAAAACCCTCCTGAACAAACCGAGGGCAGTAAAGACTCGCTCTCCAGCGGGCTCCCATTGCCGCGACGTAACCACCGGCTCCGTATGATCCCCGCATCCGAGACGCGCCGGCACCGAGCGGCCGCTACCGCCGGGGGAGGGCAGCTCCCCGCGGGAGGGCGGGCAGCCCGCACCCGGCTCCGCTGCGTCCCGCAGCCGCACGGCGACCCCCGCCCGGCCCCGGCTCCGGGCGCTGCAGCCGCTTCGCCCCGTACACGAACGGCCCCGGTGACCCCCGGCGAGACAACGACGGCCGGCCAGACACCTCGGGGAGAGCGCTCTCACCTGGCACGGGGCTCTCGGGCACCCACTTGGCTCCGGGCTGCAGCACCTGGAAGGCGGCGCGGACCGGGCGGCAGGCGGCTTCCCCCACCAGCTGCGCGGCCGCCGGGGCACCGAGCAGCGCGGCCGCCAGCAGCAGCAGCAGCACTCCGCCGCTCCGCGACATCCTCCCGGGCCAGCGGGGCGCTCCTCTAGGCGCTGCCAGCGGGCATGCCCGCCGTGCCGGGACGCGCCGGGACCGGGAGCAGCGCAGCGGAGCTCGGCCCGCGCCTCGCGCGGCGCTCCCGGGGCGCCGGTCCCGGCCCCGCGCGCTGCCCCGCCCCGGCCCTGATTGGCGCCCGCCCCCCGCCCGCGGGAAACTCGCCCCGCGCGGGCACCGCCCCGGCGCTCATTGGGCCCCGCGGGGCGGCCCCGCCCACCCGGGCCACGCCCGACCCGCCCCGCGCCGCACCTGTGCGCGCCATCCCGCCCGGTACCGGCACCGACACCCACACCGACCCTGATCCCGACACCGGCACCGACACTGATCCTGACCCTGGCCCCGACCCTGATCCCAGCACGGGCACTGATCCCGGCACTGACCCTGATCCCGATACCTGATTCCGGCACTGACCCCGACCCTGGCCCCGACCCCGACCCTGGCACGGACGCTGATCCCGACCCCGACCCTGGCACGGACACTGATCCCGGCACTGGCACCGGCACAGCCGAGGGCTCACACCGCTCGCAGCGCCGCTCCCGGCGCCCCCTCGCTCGCTGCCTCTGCGGTGCGGACCCCGCGTAGCCCCACGCGTGCACTGCCGTGGGAGGTGGGGTGTGCGGTGCCCGCTTTGCACGGGTTGTGTGAGTTCACAGGGTTGCACCGAGAGTGAACAGAGCGTCTCTTCAGCCCTTGCCAGCCGGGACTGCAAGGGAGGGTGAGGTTCCACGCACTGCACTGGACCCTTCCCGTGAGGGTGAGGGACGGAGTGGGACTCACCTGGAAACTCCACCATGAGGGAGGGGTGTTGCTGAGTGCGGGGCTGTGAGCATCACTGAGCACCCCCGGGGCAGCACTGAAATCTGGATAGCCCAGTCTCCAGAACGCCCAGGAGTGCCACAGGTCTGAGGTGCTGTTGGGTGTGCACAGCACAAATCACCAGAAGAGCTACCTGGAAACAGCCAGCTCTACATGAGCAGGTTGTGTTCCTCCAGCACAACCATTTCTGCACCAGTTTCCAGATGCAGTCGTTGGGAATGCCTCACTTGCTGTGCTGAAGTCCCCCAGGGTCTCACAGTCCTGGTCAGATCCTGTGTCCCCCAGCTGCAAGGACATTCCAGCTCCATCTCACCAGCAAAAGACCCTAAATACCAACATTGCACCCTCAGCTGGAGGGGGCCCACACTGCTCATCACTCAGCAAGCAGCTGTACAAAGTGGGAAGCAAGAAGGTGGGGTGAGGAAAGGCTCTATTTAAAACAGCAAGGGTCGTGTATGAAAAACTGCCAAAATAGTGACTGCCCAGGCAGTCTCCTCACTGCTCGCCCCCAGCCTGCACCATGCACAGAAAAACAATGACAGAGCAAGTACAAGCAGAAGAACAGAAGAAAAATCTATTTAAAATTTCCAGCGCAAATGCAGGATCAAATTATTGCTAATGGCTCGCTACCAGCTCTTTTTCACTCTGAAATTTTGAACAGGGGTGAAAAATGGAAGTCCAAACTGTGTATTTGTTCTAGGAAAATGCCTGCCAGGGAGAGATTGTTAAAATATATTATGGATATGCGTCTAATAAGCTGGAATGTGCAACACGTCTCGTTGGGTAATGGATTGTCGGAGCCTGCTGCTGTCCACAGACTGCACTATTTATTATCCCTTTATTGTTTTTTGTAAGCATGACTGACAAAATTCCCATTAACCGGGCAGCAAAAAGTCCTGCTTTGCAGGAATTCAGAGAAATCCAGAAATTTCATTTTGCTCAGAGGTGCAGGTGCTCCTCAATGCAAATTGTGCCTGATCTCAGCAGAGCAGAGGGCAGGCATGGGCTCGGTGATACGGATGAGGAGCATCCTTTTCCCATTTTCATTTCTCCTGGTGCCCTCCATGGAACACCAGCACACAGGCTGAGGCTGATGGGAGCCACATCACCCCAGAGAGCTGCCACACCTCTTCTGCACCTCCTTCATTGATTTGGTGATGGATTTGTTATGTTTATGCAACACTTTCGGGTACAGCGCTGTGTTAGGTCAGGAATCAATTGGGCTGAATTGCAGAGCACAAAGGCTGGTGTTTGAAGCACTCCTTTATATACAATATTGCAATCTATATTATGTTTATGGCCTGAATTAGAGTTGTCTAAAAGGCATTCAAGCATCTCCTGTGTTCATCTTCAGACGTGCTGTGTGTATTTCATTTAGGTCCAGGAGGCTTGTGCTGCTCCAGGTAAGTACACAGATACTGTCAAGCATGCTATTAGAGCAAAGAATTACACCCAGTGCCAAATAGGTGCCATTTAGGTATCTCTGCTCAGATGAGGGAGTGCTTTAGGATTTCAAACAAATTAGAAAACAACATTACTGCTCTTTACTGGATCTGGCTGCACAGTGGGATCTGACATTATCTCGACAACAACTCCCTGCGAAAATAAAGTGTATTTATCAACAAGGAGATGTGTCAAAAGCAAGTTAAAGCTTCCAGAAACATGTAACAAAACCAAGTGGCGACCTTTTCTTTCAGTCATTTTTCTGAGTTGTACCCAAAGTCTGCTGGCAGGAAGAAAAAGAACTCACATTTTAACTGGAAACTTTCCCTAATGGAAAACTCATTTTCCCCAGTTTCCACTCTAGCATTACTGACTTTTCTTGGGGTAATAAAATCTAGGATGCAGTTAAATGGAAATAAGGGGTGAACCCCATCCCATCCATGGACCAAGAATACTGTCATGCTCTGTGGCACCTCCAGCCCCAAGCCCAAAGGATGCTCTCTCCCCAGAATGTCTGCAGAAACATTCCCAAGGTGACAATTTCAGACCCTCTGACTTCCATCAGAGCTGCAACATCAGCCCCATGAACATCTGAAGCTATTTTCCTGAGCACAGGCACATCCATATGGCCTCAGAGAGCAGAAGGCTTGCTCCAAGATCAGAGGCAAAGTCACTGGGTTAGTTGTCTGCCAGCAGATGTAGTAAGAGCCAAGTCATTGTCTCATATCCAGGATGATAATTTCCCTTGTTACAACTGCTCACACCGTAAAAAATTCACTTAATCATCTACCTGCCTCAAGCCTGTGAGTAATGAGAGGCAGGATCGTGTGTAGCTGATTTTATCAAATGCTCTTATGAAGTTCTCCACTGGGAAAACCCTGAATCAATTAAAACACCAAGGAGAGATGTAGGAGAGGGATTCATACTCCCCAGTAGATGCTCTCCAGGTTATAAACACATTTCACTTGCTCTGTGGATGGGATGGATGAGCTCCATGGGGACAAGGTCAGCTGAGCCATGCCTGTAACAGGAAATCACTGTGGGGCAAGGGAGAAGAGAAAATCCTGCAGCATCTGCTGACACATCTGTGTGGGTTTGGCACATACCTGGCAGTCTACATGGGCATGTTTGGCCTGGGTTTCTCCTCCCTGCTGGGCTCCTGTTGTGCTGTCTGTGGCACAGCTGCATTGCTGAGATCTCTTAGGTCCTGCTGGAACCAGGAGCTGCAGGCAGTGACGTCTTCTCCCAGCCAAAATGACCCTTCCCATCTTGTTCTGCACCCTGCAGAAGCTGCACTTTCAGGTTTTCATAACCATTTGTGGAGGAGGAGAAGGGAGAAGCTCTTCACTATATAACAGTACTTGCACATAGCCTGATGGGAAAAAGAAAAGTGCATTTGCCATGGGGCACTGGGAGAGATGATGGATTGCCAGGTAGCAGACATCCCTCCCCACTTTGGCAGGATATTGTATTCTGTGTGCCATACAGGAATGCTGATAGATCCATAAAGCATTAGCCTTTTCCTCACCCTCAAAAGCAGTGGCTGATAAATCACTCGCTCTCTGGAGTTTGTTGGGAGCAGATCACACAGCAGAAGCAGTGAAGCCTTCAGAGAGATACATCACTTAAAGACACTGCAGATGCCAATAGGGCTGTACATCAAGAATGCACAGACAAATCACTTTCCCTGTCCAAAGTGAGATACTTCAGACCTAGAACTTTTTTCCAAGTATGTACTGGTTTCAGTCACACATCAGAAATATCTCCCAGAGCCTTGGAAAATCTCTGAGCTCCAGTCCTAGAGATCTCCTCTTTTTTACAGAGGATTTGATAAGTCTTCTCTCCTGTTAAAGGCCAAAAAATTGCAGAATATTTCATAATAATGAATAAAATCCCATCCAGACCCAAACTTTTCCAAAAGAGCTCTTAACTGTGGATGAGGCACAGGTTTTGCGGGGGGCAGCTGGCTGTATATCTAACCATGCAGTCACCTGAAGGATTTTGCATCTTTTGTAAAATTAAAAGTGCACAGACACAGCTGGTGTGGCTCAAAAGCTCCTCCACACACCCTCCATCTCTGGAGAACCCAAAACTGAGCATAAAAGGATGATACACACAGTGTGCTGCAGTTAGGGGCACACTGGGGGGGGATGCAGCCCTCAGGGAGGAAGGCTCTCATAGCACTCCTCACCAGTGCCCAAGTGAGGGGGGCTGAGCACTGGCAAAGCTCCTGAGTACAAGAGGATCACTGAGAGGCTGCTCTGCAGAGGGAATCAAACAGAAGGGATGGGAGAAAACTGCTCACCGTGCACTGCTGCCTCTGCTGGGAGCACAGGGCAGGCATTTCTCAAGCGGGTATTTTCATTTATCATCTCCTGGTGATTAATCAACAGAGGAGACATTGCCAGGAGCCAGCCCAGAAGGGACCAGCCCAGAGCATTCACCTATGGAAATAAAGTGCTGCCAACAATGAGCAGCCCAGGGCTGCCCCACTCACACAGAGAGCTGGGATGTGCAATCACAGAGCTGGGGATCAGCTCCACACAGTGGGAGCAGCCTGGCAGCTTCAGAGCAGGCACAGGGGCACTCTGGATATCCCCCCAGGGAGATGCAGCACTCCCAGTCCCCTGCAAGGCTCCACAGCCCAGCACCAGCTCGGGAGCTGCTGGAGCAGAGGTGATGGGTGCACAGAGCAGGGGCAGAGGGCAGAGCCACACTGCACCTCTGCAGCCCCAAGTAAGAGCTGTGGGGCTGCAAAACTGACAAAATCCCACTGTACCAAGAGGAGAGCACACAGCTCTGAGATGGGATTTACAGCAGAAGCAAGGGAAGTTATATTGAATATATAAATTGTTCCCACTCCAGAGGAGGCCACGACGTATTCAGGTGCAATTCCTGGAGTGCTTTTATCCTGCGCAGTGGCACCGTAGTAAAACTTGATTTATGCCTTATTAAATTATTTTAATGCTTAATATTATATGCAAAAACTCTGTGAAGAGACATAATAGAGGACTATTGCTGCTGGGCTCGTGCAGAAGCTGTCTCCAGTCGCAGGGTAATGAGGCATTCCAAAGGTATCACAAGTGTGGGACTGCTCCTCAAACACCATTTTGTGGGTAAAAGAGCAAATGGGTGACCCAGTGTCATCTTCAATACCAATAATTCAATAAATTGTAGGGACAGAGAGTTCCACTCACTCACCAATACAGATCAGGAATCCTTGCTGGAGCCAGAGGATTTGGAGCAGCCCCAGCAAGTGCCAAGTGCTGACAAGGGAGCAGACCCTGGAGCAAAGGAATGTGAAGAGTTTCCATCCCAGGCAGGGTGGCTCTGGGGCTGTAGCAGGCTGCTGAGGTGCTCAGCCACTGTGCAGCAGGACAGGCACCACCTCTGCTGCTGACATTTCCTCCACAGCATCTTCTTCCTCCCCCTCTCTCCCTCTCAGGCTTCTTCTCTCTCATTAAGGAAAGGTCACTGCACTCCATGGCAAGGAGAAAAAATTGCAAACCAAAGGATTTTCTGTCTTTACAGCCACTTTCTCCAGGAACCCACCAGGCCCCTGGGGTTTTGTGAGCCTCATCCTGCAGAAGAGAAGTGCCTGATGTTCCCCAGGTGCACGTTCTGCTCACCATGGGGCACAGCATGTTCTGCCCCTGCTGCAGACACCTCCTGCTCCCAGAGGCTCTCTGGGCCTGTTGGGGATTCTCCTGCTCCAGTCTCCCATCACAGATGTGGTGTCTGTGCTGAGCATGGCTGTGTCCCGGAACTCTTCTGTGCCTGGGAGGTGAGGGCTCCCCAAGGCATGCAGGGCTGTCCCTTCCCATCAGCAGCTGCCTCATCCTTTGTCCCTGCTCCAGCCCATCCCCAGGGAAACCACAACCTTGCACCGACCCCTCCAGAGGTGATGCCAGCAGCAGCTGCCCCAGAAGCCACCCAAGTACTGCAGGATGGCTCAGGGCTCAGGGCTCAGCACACCCTCGGCTTTTCAGGATCAGCATCCTCGCCTGCCTCTGTCAGGATGTTCATAGATCTCACAGAGCTGGCTGTTAACATTGCATCCTTCTTGCACAAGGCAAATATTAATAAAAGAATCCAGAAAGATTTAACACTGGTGCATTTGAAGGCATTTCCCAAGGAATAACTAATTATCCTGCTGGATGCTCAGGCAGGTTTCACTGCCCTGTGGAGGAGGACAGTTCATCGACAGAAGGGAAGTTTTGTTTTAAAATGAGCCTCACTAAACATTCACATTTGTCTCATTTCCAATCAGTTAGAATAATGAACCAACTTACACAGAGAGATTTATTTTGTTTTTAAATGCTAAATCATTCCTGCATACAATGCATAAATGTCAGGCTCTCAAACAGTTCTTGGGGGATTTGGTTTATATTATTACCATTAAACATGAAGTAGAAATTGAGAAGCAGGTCAGTGTGATGCAGAGGTATTTTCTTCTGACTCCCCCTGTCCTTTAAATAAGACTGCAAAACCCACCTGAACTATGGGTGTCTCAAGTAGAAATTCTCTCCAAACACAGAAATCACTGTGTGAGCATGTCACAGGAACAGGATGAGAACAAGTTACTGTGCTCCATCCACTGCTCCATGTTCTGACTGTGTGGGGCACTTCAGAGGTTTTCCATAAACTCAGGGATTTGTGCAATTACGTCAAAACTTCTCATTAATGAAGAAGGAACAAAGCAGTTGACAAATGACCCCAGAGAGCTTGGCCAGCAATGGAAAAAGCAAATAGAAACAAGGCCAAGGTTGTTATTTTCAGTGCTTTGGGGTTGTTTAAAGCAGTCTCCTGGTACTGGAGGTGCCTGGCAGGACTTGGAGCTGACTCTGCCCAACTCAGGACCCAGAGCCATGAAACAGGTGAGCAGAGCAGGGACCAAGGCCCTGCCTGGGGGCATCTCCAGAGGAACCCGAGTGCAAGTGGCATTTTAGGGCATCATTTTAACCTCAGCCTAAGGGCAAGAATTTAAAAATAAAAGTGACCACAATGTATTATTCAATGGTCTGTTTTAGAAGAGAGTGAATAATTTAAACAATACATGCCTGAGCTGAGTGACTTTACCTCCCCTTGCCCCCCTTTTGCTGGCAGCACCTTCTCTGAAGCCAGCAGTAAATGTCCTGCTGATTTTGGCAGTGTGGAGCAAGCAGCATTCAGGCCTTCCCCATGGCCTTCAGGGATTTTTCGCCATTAGTGACCTGGGAAAGAGTAAGAAGGAAGATCTTAGGGGAAAAGAGGTCTGGCTCTATTAGAAGCTGCTCTCACAAGTGAGAATTGTGTCAGTCAGCAGTATTTAGTACTCACAAAGTGAGTGTGGGTGGCTTTGGTTTCGCTTCCCCTGGAAAGCAAGACTCTGATTCAGCAGGAAAGTATATTCAGTGTAAGAGCAAAATCCTTCATTTTTGTGTGATACAAAGCACTGAGCCAATACAAACACCCTCTGTCAGCCCAAGCACCTTGAGAATGCATGAAGGGTTCACTCTGTTCTGCAGAGTGTCTGCCAGGCCAGGCATTGCCCAGGGAACAGAGACCTGTCCCCACTCACAGGACACACAGAGAGCTCCCACTGAGAGCTCCAGCACCCTGCACATGAACCAGCAGCCCCCAACCCTTTGGTACCCCCAGCCACTCAATGACAACTCCAAACTGCAAAGCAAAGCAATGCTATTAACAGCAGCCCTGCCTGAAACCCCTGGCTGAACCCAGAAGATAAAAATCTGAGTATGAAAGGAGTCCCTGATAGTCTGTGCCAGCCTCAAGCATCCACAGGACGGCAGACCAAGCAAAAGTGAACTTTGAAGTGTTGGGATTTAATGTGGAAGCTCCACTCAGAGGCCTCCAGACCAGACAACCCTGGGAGCTCCTTGGCTCCCACAGCTCCCCATTTCCAACGGGGGGTGATGGTTTCACTCTGCTCTGCTGGGACAGCGAGGAGATAAATCCATGTGTGCTCTGTGGAGGATCAGCAGTGACCACACTGAGGTCACCCTCACACCTTCCTGGTGACAGCCCAAAGGGACAGGGCCAGAGATGTCCCTGGGATCAGCATCAATTACATACCCTGTAGAAACTGCGTCCATCAGTGTCACAGACATCTTTTATGAAAAATCCTTTCCTTAAGATTCTTCCTCCTGCGAAGCTGAGAGGCCTCAGGAACAAAATGCAGACATTGATTATCTGCTGCTGTGGAATGCATCAGGTGCATCTGTGATTGGCCCATGTTGGTTATTTCTAATTAATGGTCAATCACAGTGAGCTGGCTCAGACAGAGTCCAAGCCACAAGCCTTTGTTATCATTCTTTCTTTTTCTATTCTTAGCTAGCCTTCTGATGAAACCCTTTCTTCTATTTTTTAGTATAGTTTTAATAAATTATATAATAAAATAACAAATCAAGCCCTCTGAAACATGGAGTCAGATCCTCATCTCTTCCCTCATCCTCAGACCCCTGTGAACCCCGTCACACTTCAGCAGCTTGTGAGGATCATGAATGTGGTCAGGTTCCTGCCTTGGAACAAGGCTCTGGCAAAGCAGCTCATTCCCCCTGGCTCTGCTCAGGCTGCAACTGCAACACCAGAAATCTCCAAGGCTCCAAGATGAAGATGCCATGTTTATTTCCAAATGGATTCCCACATTTATTAGAGATTCCTGATAGAAATGTACAAGTAAGACAGATCCAATTAGTTCATCTAATGGTTTTGCATGATGAGATTGGCCTAACTATCTGAGCACAGGATTTTGCACAAATGAAAGAGCATTCCCATAAAGTAGAGAATTTAATTTAGCAATTTAAAAGAAAATTGACAATCTTTTGAGAAAACTAATAGCTTTTTACTATGTAACATAAGCTCACCTATCTAGTGTGGAAAAAACATATCAAGCATTACAGAAACAACCCTACACTAAATGTAATAATAATAAAACCTTCTCAAATTATTTCTTATTACCCTTTGTTCATTTTCAGACTATCCAGAAACAGGGACTCTCTGAGCTTCTGGCTGATAACCTCAACAATCCCTCAGAGAGCTGAAAATGGCACACACCCTGCAAGCTGCCACCCAAAAAACACAGGGACATTTAGGTTTTGTCATCCAAAGGGTGGCCCTGAGACCCAGATCATGGCTGGTGTGAGCTGCAATTTCATGGCACAGTTGGCTGAGACCAGGTGGTTTGTCTCTTTTCTGGAAATACTTGCAATCACCTGAGGCCTTTGTTTGAGGAGACATTAACCCATAATCTATCAGATCAGAAGTACTGGGTGGATTAGCTGCCCTCCTGTCACCACAGTTTCAAAACTGCCTCCTATTGTACCTACCCCTCACCCATTTGTGGTGGTCTGGAGGCATCTGGATTCAATCTGAAAATGGTACGAGAGAGAGACCCTGAGGGTTCCTTTCCTTTCCTTTTTCCTTTCCTTTTTCCTTTCCTTTCCTTTCCTTTCCTTTCCTTTCCTTTCCTTTCCTTTCCTTTCCGTGCCAGGAGCCAAGCACATCAGGGGCTGCCCAAAGGAATCCTCCTCCCTCCATCCCTGCTGTCCCCCCAAATCCCTCAGTGGCATTCCCCCTGAGCCAGGCAGCAGAGCAGGGTGCTCAGACAGCATTGCACAGCCGAGCAAAGCAGAGCTTGCCTCTGATGAGGAGGTTTGGGGCACTCAGCACCAGCAGAGCACGTGGCACCTGTATCAGCTCTGTGGTGCAGGGAGATATTTACCTGACCCCTCAAATGAAGGCAAAGTGCTTCAACAGCTGCCAAGGGCACAGAAAGTGCTTCAGAGGCATAGCTAGAGATTCCTTATAAGCAGTGAGAAGTGCAAAATTAAAAGCTGTGCCAGTGTTTCTGGACTGGATTTTGGGTTATGAATTGTTACAGGTTAATCATGTATCTGTCGTGTTTGGAGCAGTCATATCCACTTTCAGCTCGTTCTTGATTGCTGCTTCTGTTTTCCAGGTTGCAACAGCAGCAGAAATCAAAAAGTTGGTCCCACAATGTGCAAAATTACTGATTTCTTCAAAGAAAACCTCCCCCTCCAGCTGCTCTGCTTCTCTAGGTTATAATGTGTGGAAAGGGAATTAATTAGCCCAGGCAGCTCTCGGGTACACACGTGAACTCACCACAGCCCATGTAAAACCTGCTTGGAAACGCTGCCTGAGCAGGCAGGCTCTGAATACAGCTGCAGATGGAATCCCTGAGCATTCCAGGGGTGGCTCTGAGCAGGAATAACTTGACATTTAATTCTGGGACAATAGTGAAATGTCAACATCTGTTGTGGAAATACAGTATAATTATTAAATTGACACCGCTTGCATCTTTTAAGGATGTGATGGTGTTTAAACCACACTGGGATCCACCTGGACAAAGCCACGTTGAGCTTTTGTGGTGTAAGTTAAAGAGAGCAACTGTCCAGAGTGGAGCAGAGCAGGACCAGGCCCTGCTCTGGGCAGGTGCATTTCAGGATGGAGAGCCACCACTCCAGCCTGTCAGCTCTGAGAGTGCCATATCCACATCTTGGGGTTGCTCCAGTCCCTAAATGCATCATCCACAGCCTTAGAGAGAGTCTGTAACCACCATGGAGACCCCAGACCATCCCTTGTGACTGGCAAGAGCCTCTCTGGGGCACAGCAGAGCACACCAAGGCTTGCTCAGTATTTAATTACAAATCCCAAGTGTTTTACAAACGTTTATTCAAGGATTTCACCTTTTGCTCCCTCTGATTATGGAGCAGGCTGATGTCCAAGCCTCAGAACTGTCGTGATCTTGGTTTGGTGTCCCACATCTCCCCTCCTCACAGGGATGTGATGCTGGAGGCAGTGTGAGACCCCACAGAAGCTGAGAGAGCAGAAAGCAGGAGCTTTCCAAGGCTCCGCACACAGATGGGGATCCCAGCAGGAGCTCTGCCATCGCAGCTTCTCTGCACCCCACAGCAGCCCCAGGCAGAAACAGCCTGGGAAAAAAGCAAATAATGGTGCATTTTGGGCAAAACACCCAAACCCTGTGCATCACTCACTCCCAGCAGGAGCAGAGCTGGGCAGCTCACCCTGATTGCAGGATTGTGTCCAAGAGGAGCCTGTGGCTCCCTGTGCCCCCACAACCCTGAGGGGCAGCAGCTCCTCCGAGTGGCTCTGCAGGAATTTGTCACTTCTGCCCATCGTGGCTAAAACACAATCCCAGGGTAAGTGAAGCACCACACACTTGGCACTGAGTCAGCTTAGGAACTGGCCTGAACACAGGCAAAATCCCAAAGTACTCAAGGACACCAGAGCCATAGCCATGGATTGTTGGATCTGAAGGGAATGGTTAAATCTGTATTTAACCATCATGGGGTGATGTTAAAGAATGGTCACTAAGGGCACACAGCAATGGGGCAGCATGTCAGCAATTCTGGCCTGTTTGGAAAGCAATAAATACAAAAACTGGCCTTGTTTTCCCCTCCCAATGGTCGTGCATCTACATATTTAAAAAAAAAAAAGAATGCCTAGGTCAGGTGGTTTGTCTCCTTGGACATCTTACACCACTCTGGAGCAGCCTTTTGTTTTCCCAGAGTGACATCCAGAGAAGTGCTGAGTCTCAAAATGTAATTGTGGGTGTTTTAAGGGTGAGCTGAATGCAGGAGAGCATTGCATGAGCACAGCAGATCCTGGTTCTTGGCATCAGGCTGAGCATCCCGAGCCCACAGCCAGGCTGCTGCCAGAGCCACTGAGAAACGCCCAGAGAGGTCAGCAGTGACCCCAAGCTGGGAAAATGAAATGCAGGTTTGTTCCCATACCCAAGTGGGGTATGGGGTGGGAAATCCAGCTTGGTGCCTGTTGGTTACCACCCAAGGGAAGGGGAAGGGGCTGTGAGCAGGGACAGCCTGTGCCAGAGGGGCTCAAACCCTGTTTGAGCACTCCAGCTCCCCAGAAACCACAGCAGAGCTGAGCAGCCACAAACCCAGAATGCTGAACTCTGCCAAAATAGAGGTCAGTGCTCAGATTGCAGTGCTGGAAAGGGGGCAATGGAGCTGGGCTCAGCAACAGCACTTTGAGCCCTTAATGCCAACCCAAATCCTGCCCAGCTGAAGTCAGGGGGAATTTTCTCGTTGACTTTCAGCCCCTGGATTTTGCAGAGGGCTGGATTTCCCTGCAGAGCAGCTGGAAAGCTTTCCTTCACTTCTACCAACAGCACACAGCTCTGCAGAGAGATTTGCTCTGGATTTCCTTGGATTTGAGCTTGGCACCAGGTCAGAGACCCTGACACAGGGGCATAAAAGAACTGCAGGAGCTCAGCCCACAGGGCCAGTGCCAGGAAATGGTGGAAATGTTGCTGTTATCCCACAAAGTCTGAGACCAGCACAACACCAGCTGCAAACCAGGGGCTAACACCCACAATCCTGCGTTTTGTTCATCCAGCTAGCTCATTCCTGTGCCTGCTGCTACCTGATTACATATTTAGCAGAGGAGTCTATTCACCATGAAAATAATTTTTCAGTTCAGTGCTCCATGTTTTCTGGGTGTTGGGGTGTACAGGACTTGGGGACAGAGGGAACCTTCCTCTGAAAAGCTGCTTTAACCCATTCTGCCATTAACAGCCAGAAAGGGTGAGCAATTTCCCCAGCCAGCTCCATCCTGGCAGCAAATCAGCCACACCATCACACACCCATGGGCAGGTCCTGCTCCTGCTGGGAGCACCAGGCAACACTCTGGGAGGTGACTGGGATGGAGCCAAGGCTTTATCTCATCACCTGATAACACCCACGGGGCACTGACTTTTCTTCCCCCTCATTATAAACAGATTAACAAAACTCACGGAGGGGATGGTTCTCCAAATTCAGTCCTTAAACTCCACCATGACCTGTTTGCTGTTTACTCCTGTAAATCCACAGGAGAGTGATGGCAGAGTAGAACCAAAGATAAACAACATTTCTGTCCCCAGTGGGGCTGAGGGGCCACATCCTGGAGGCAGCAATTGCCCACCTGGCCCTCTCCCTCCCTTGCTGTTGTTTTGATGCTTTTGAACTGCTGTTGGATGCTGCTTTGAACTTCAACTCATCACACCACAGTGAGGAAAAAACAACAGAAAAAAACCACCTCTTCCCACCCTGGAAAAAGCCCAACAGTTCAGCACCAATTATTTATGGAATAAATATTAATAAATTATTTATCTAGATGGGAAAAAAATCCATTTAAAAAAATATAGAAAGAGAGAATAAATTTGTCAGTGGTCAGGGCAAGGGCCCAGCACCTGCTCTGGCAGCCCCAAGGCCAGGATTTGCTTGCCTTGCCTCAGCAGTCACAGTGCCATGGAAGGGTGAGGATGAGGCAGAGCTGGGCTGCCACAAGTGCAGGTTGTGTTTTCCTGCCCTTCCTCCCCCCAGGACACATCTGTGGCACAGGACAGAGCTGCAGCAGCTCCATCAGATTGAAGACACCAATAAAAACTTTAAATGGATCCAAGGTGTCCTCCCAAATGCTTCACACAGGCGGACGTGAAAAATTATTTGAGAGAGCAAGCAAAGCAGAAGTGTTTCTAGGAGGAGTTGACTGGAACAATCTACATTGATTTAAATCCACAGGTGCCTGCAGGCACAGCCCTGAGGGCAGGCAGGGCTTGGGCAGAAATCAGGTTTTGAGCAGCAGGAGGGCACAAATTCACTCACAGGGCTCCAAACACCAACACTGGACACTTCCCCCAGCAGCCACCTCTGGGGTTTGGGGGTTTGCTGCTTTCTTTGCTCCTCTGTGGGGTTTTGGTTTCTGTGTTTCCCAAGTGAAGCTTTGACAAACCTGGAGAGAGCAGCAGAGCTGGAGTGAGCAGGGCAGAGCCACACTGAGAGGGTTTCCCAGCCCAGCTCCCACCCACATCATTCCCAAGGTAACTGAGAGGGACTCGGGGTTTGTTGCAGTCACTGGGATTTGTCTGACTCACAGAGACTGATAACATCCAGTGGGATTTTGCTTTTTCCCAGCAGGAATCACATCCTTTCAGCGAGGGGCTTGGGCTTCCTGCCCATCCCAGGCTGTTGTGTCACCTCCAGTGTCCCCTCCAGTGATGTGGTGACAGCAGCTCTGCCAGCAGGACTGGGAGCACCAGGATTCCCTCAGACACAGGAACTGCAGCTGTTGCTGCCAGTGGGAGCACAGCATTTTGTCAGTGCAGGTGAAGAGGGATTGTTCCTTTGGAGAGGAACATCCTTGGAGCCACCCCAGGGCTGCCCCTGTCCCACTGTCACCCCTGTGCTCCTGCCCAGGACACAAAACCTTCAGCATCCTCCTCTGACACTCCAAGTGTCCTTGCCTTGCCTTAAACTCCACAGGTCATAAACCCACACTGACAAATTTTATTATTTGCCACACTGACAAATCCACATTGCTTTGTTCTTCAAGTCATACCGTCCCACTGGGCTGCTCCATGTCCATTAAAAATATATATATAAAAATCAAGGAGAGGCATAAACTCAAGTCAGAGGCAGCATTAACAGCTACCCAACAAACTCCAGTTAACTCTGGACACTTTTAAAACCCCTGGAAGCTGTGTTAACTTGCACAGTAGCCAGCAGACAGAACTGTGAAGCCAGGGAGGATCATGGTGGTAAATCCCCAGAGAGCTGATGCTGAGAGCATCCCTGCCCTCGGGGGGGATGTGGGCACCAGGGCAGGGAAACGCCACAAACCTGCAGCTGCAGGAGCAGCAGCACGATGGGAAAAGACATTTATTATGCAGAGCTAATAATGCCATTAGAGTAAATGGAGTTTGCCCAGAGGAATAACAAAGCAGTGACATGGGTCCAGGAGGGTTCTCCTGGGCGAGGGGGATGATGGAGCTCGGCTGGACTCTGCACATCCAGGCTCTGGCTCCTCATTCACCTCATCACACCCCCCTTGGCTTTTGGGGGGCAAAACCTGGAGGGGCTGCAGCACTCAGCCCTCCCGAGCCTGGAGCTGGAGCATTTATCCACCGAGCTGAAGATCTCTCGCTGTATTTTCCTTAGAAACAGCCTGCCCTCATGTGGTGAATGAAAAACCAGGAGGCTGAAGATTTTGGACTAAAACTGTCCAGCAATGTGTCAGGGCAGGGGCCAGGAGCCAGGCAGGGAGAAAATCCCCCACACAGCTTTTCCTCAGCCCTTTTTGTGCCTACTCCCCTTCCCATCTGCACAGCACCCACTTCCGCTGGATCGGTGATTCCCGGCACAGCCCCAGGGCCGCAGCACCCACTGCCCTGCCTGAGCTGGTCCCACAGAGGGACAAACCCTCCATGGGGCTACAGCGAGCAGCTGAAATGAGGAGAAGCCCCATTTGCTGCCAGTTTGGGCAGAACAGTGAGCAGATTTTCTCAAACAGCTCCAGTGACACTTTCCATGAGGGTGCAGCTCAGAAAGGAAATTGCACTCAATTCACATCAGGTGGTTTCTGGGCAGCCTCTTGGGGCAGGCACAGCTTATCGTGACAGGGAATAAAAGCTTTACCCAGAATCAACATTAACCAGAATAAATAAAACCAAGCTGACTAAGAGCCGAGAAAGCTGCATTTTCCTCACCCAATAAACATTTTTTTTTAACATTAAAGCACAGATGTCCCAAACCAGCCCTGATGCAAGACCAGGCTCACCAAGAAGCAGCTGGGACAGTAACTCAGGGGTGATGCTGGGGGCCAAGAGTGCCCAGCAGCCCCAGTGAGAGCTCTGGTAAGGGGCTGCAGCTCATGGCTCACACAGGATATGCAAACAGGACACAGGAGCTGCTGCTTGGGGCTTGCAGGATCCCAAAACCAGCAAGAAAACAAGAGAATGGACCTGCAAACCACCCTGAGAGCCAGCACATTCGCAGTGCAGCCCCAGCCCCTGATGGGACACTGGCACAGCTGAGCTGATTCTCACTGCCAGTGGCTTCTGAACACATGGGAAAAGCAGAACAGAATCCCACAGTGGGAAGGAAGCGGAAGCAAAGCAAATCCTGCCCAACACAGATGCAGTTTCTAAGCCCAGGATCAGGAGAGTCCCTGAGGTCTTGTGCCACCACTCCAGGACATGCTGGGGGACAGTGGGTGCCCAGCTGGTGTGGATCCACAGGGAAGGCATCTTCCCGCTTCTCCCAAACTTCATTTAATGCTCCTGCTTGCAAAACTCCTTGAGTGCAGTCCAAGCACCAAGGACCTGTCCTGTCCCATCTCACCTGTGCAGCTTCAAGGCCTCCCTGAAGGCACTGATTTATAACAGCCGATAGAAAATAGGGATAAATGCAAGGAAAGGATCAGCCTGGATGGTGGCCATGGATTTTTACAGCCTAGACAAGCAGCAGCTGCAGCTTCACCTCCCCATGCACACTTTCCATGAGTCTCTCACAGCAGCAGGTCCGACAGGCACCGCTTTCTGAGGCACCTCGGGCACAGCAGCTGCACAAGGGGCTGTGAACACACGGGGCAGGGAACCCACACAGATTCACATCCCAGGGGCTCTGAGAGCTGCTAATCCCAGGGCTCTGCCAGCAGGCTCCCAGCAGCTGGAGCGCCAGCACTGCAACACAGACTGCCCAAGGAGCCACGAAAGGCAGCAGTGCAGCCCTGCCCGCAGCAGCACAGGCTCTAATTCCATTTTATCTGCTTGTCAGCACCTCCTAAAACAAGCCAGGCCTATGTTTTAGTTGGAGAGTGAGGCGTAACTGGGTAAAAGAGATTTTTGGTACATAAAAATAATTCTGAGCAGGTCTGTTTACGACAGGGCTGCCTTGGGAATGGCCCCTCAGCACAGCCAAGGCGAGGCAGCAGTCAGGGTTAACACCAAGGTATTTTGCTGTATTTACTGCACTAATAGAATTGCACAGGAAGGAGCAATGAATGACAAGCAATGCTCCCTCCATCCTCACTGCTCACAAGTGGGATTGGTGGTGGAAGAGCCACACTCTGCTGATGCAGCCCTAATTCTGTTCGTTTTAAATTTTTCTTCAAAGCTAACCACTGCTTTTACTGCAGATGAAGTACTTAGCATGAAGCCTCCCCACAACAGAGGGTGAGCAGCCATCTCATTCTTCTTTCTTATCTCATGATAAAGAGAACTAAAACATTTTTAGCCAGTCAAGCTCTGTCATATGCTACTCTTGGGTTGAAGGATAAGGCTTAACATTTTTTGGCTATAGGGTCGATATATTTTCATCACCATCATCATCACCATTTTGTTTCAGCAGAAATTGGTCCCTTGAGGAAATAAGTATTTGGAGGTTTGCATAAACTCAGAATGAAAGCAAAGACTAAATTCTTTTCCCATCTTTTTACATACTTTTTACTCCGTATCAATGCAAATCCGCGTTTTTCACCAGTGAAACCAGCAAACTTCTGTTGGTGCAAAGGACTCTTTTTAGTAAGGAAATAAGAAGAGGAAAATTAAAAAGAGAGAAGCCCTGTGAGAGGCCAGTGCTGCAGCCTGTCTGAGGGCAGAGCAGTGTCTGGAGTAGATGGGCAGGGCAAAGCTCCCATCTCCTGGGATGGTCCTTCCCCATCAGTGTCCAGTTCCTCCCACATCCCAGCTGGAAAGCTGCAGACTCAGCTGCAGGCAGCACCAGTTTGCAGCTGAAGGTCCATCAACCCCTCCAGCAGCCAACCTCAGCACAGGGAGCCAGGCTGGCATCTCCAAGCCACCTGCAGGGATTTGAGCGCCCATCTCTGAGCACTGAAAATGAACACAAGTGGATGTTCTGGGAGCCAATGCTACTTCAAGAATTGCTGTTTATTAAAGCACCAACAGGCACCTGCAGCTTTGCTGGGTATGTGGAGGGACAAGGGAATGCACACAGAGGAGTGGTCTGGCCTTGGAGGGAGGCTGTGGGTTCAGGGCAGGAAGATCTGAATTTTCTTTCCATTGCTGCAATGACTCTCTGGGCAGGCGGGCTGACAAAGAGTGGCCTTTGAAGTCCCAAGAGATTTGTTCTTTAAAGCTCTCAATCTGTCCTGCCAGCCATTTGCTGTTGTTGCAGGGTTACTACCCAGGAAACAACCTGGGTGCTTCCTCCAGCAGAGAACAGCACAAGGATGGTACTTAGCACCAAAGAAACCATTTCCTTTAAAAAAAAAAAAAAAAAAGTTTTTAAAAATATCACCTCAGCTCTGTATCACCAGAATAACAAAATGGTAATTTCCAATTTCCTCTTCTGTATAATTTTATAGACATATATATATGTATATATATTTATAAGAGTAAAAAAGCATTGATGGTTTCCCCTTTGATTCACTAGAGCAATTCTCTACATTTTATAAAATCCTTTGGCAAATGAAACTTAACCTTTACAGAGCAACACTTTGAGTGGGAAAGGTAATTAACCACAGAACTGGTGACTTATGACCTGGCTGCAGCAGCCACACAGCAACTGCAGAGGTACAGCAACTCAAATCCCTGGGTAGGTGTAAAAAGGCAAAAAGAATAAGGAATGTTATTGTGGTGCATTATCACAGGGATTGGATACAAAAGGCAGGAGGAGACAAGGCAGGTGCAGCACACAATCACTTCCTCAGCCAGCAGGTCCTGGTCAAGAGCTGGTTTGGATCTGGTCAACGCTTGGTCCAGTGACCAATATCAGCAAATCAGAAATACTTACTCCTCTCTGTCAGCTATGATTTAAACCTAATTAACATGTGGAAAAAAAATTTAAAAATACTCAGATTTTTTGGACATGACTGTGATTACTTTGAAAAAAAAGTAACTTGGGAGCAACCAAAGATGATGGACAGTGAGTACACAGACCATGTGAAAAACTCACCAGTTAGAAATGCTTACCTGGCTGTACTGCACTGATTTAGATATGAACATCCTATTTAAAAACCACTCTGAAGACCATCAACAGCAGAAGATACTTTTTTAAAAACAAGATAATTCAGAAGTATTAAGAATTATCTTAACAAGCTCCCCTTAAGAGAAAAACAAAGCACCCACTGGGTGCTCGGCAGGATAACCGCTGATTACAGCTGGGAATAACCACACACAGATTAAACAACAAAGTGTTGTGTGACAGGAAGGAGACTGAAATAATATGAAATATTCCCACTCTACAAAAATAGCCCAGGCACTGTGATGTTAGAAGCCCTCTGGAGTTTCCAGAACAAGAGTTGTCTCTTTCCACCATCAGCCTTCACGTCTCAGTGTACCTATTTATATATTTGCAGTGAAAAATCACCAGTGCTGACTCCTGACATCCCAGGGACAGCCCCAGCGCTCAGCATCAATGTCCAACAACTTCTCATGGGTTAAACTCCTTGTTTAAGAAGCAGAACAGCCATCCCTGCCCTGGCACAGCAGCACTGCACACACAGCCAGGGGGGTTCCATCCTTTTCCTCCTCTGCTGGAGCACTGCAGCCCCCAGTGCTTCCCATGGGAGAAGGGGCTGCACAGAGCATCCCAAAATAGATGGGAGAACCCCTGGCTTCACCTTTTCCAAAGGCAGGGTCAGGGCAAGCCAAAAGGTACACCAGAAAAGCCCAAGATCCTGTGGATTCCCTCCTGGCAGGGAGCTGGAGGTAAAACTCCACAGCTCCAAAAACAGAGTGGATACCCCAATGCAGAGCTCTGCACATCCCTCAGAGTTCAGACATCCAAAATACCCAAACCCACCATTCTCAGGTGGGTTTGCTTTGGAGTAGAGCTTGTTTGTGGGGTAATTTTCTGAGCTTTTTCTGCCCTTCTGGGGCTCCACTGATCATACAGAGCCCCCAAAACCTCAGAATCAAGGACATCTCCTGAAAAAGCTCCCAAAGCAATGCTCTGGGCTTAAGACAAGGCAATTCTGCTCAGTGCTGCTAGTATAAAAACGGGTCATTTGTTGCTTCAAAACAGCAGCTTCGGCATTTTTAAACCTTTGGAAACCTAAGCCTTCACCCTGGGGCAGTGTAAAACAGGCTGTGGGCTGGGCACAGCTGTGAGCAAGGCTGGGAGACCTCAGAAAGGGGCTCTGCAAAGTGTGAAAGCCAAGTTTATCCTCAGGCAGGAGTTCATCCTCAGCAAGAGGAAAGGACACAGGAGCTCACAGATAACACAGCTGCCTCGATGGGATTGCAGTGATGAGTTAGTTCAGAACCAGACTCTGCTGTCACATGGAGCTTCTTTTCACACCATTTCACTCCTCATCAGCCTTAGAGATTTGCTCAGGCGCTAATAAGGAGCATTTTTGACTTCCAAATCCTGCAATTCCAATACCCAGTGGGTTAACCCCTCCTCACCATTCCACCCTCAGCCCTGGAGAGGCTCCACCTGCCCTGCTGTGCTCTCAAGGACCAGAGCCTGACCATAAAATCAACTTACTATTGAGCATAAGCACACACAGGGCACAAGTTTGCAGAAGCTGCTCCCAGGGAGCAGATCTCACTTCCCCCAGTGCCTGAGCTGGTTTACAACTGCAGGAACACTCAGCTGCCTTCCATATTTCAGCACTTTGAGCAGAGTGAGTGAAACCCACGCAAAGCACCCAAAGTGCACAGCAGGCTCGTCACCCAGAACAGATTGTGGGGACACTCAGCAGCACAGCACCACACCTACGCTGCTGCTGGAGCTCTCACTCACAGGGACACACAGCAACCCCTCCCTCGGCAGCTCCAGCACCACCCTGCTCCCTGCTGAAGCCATGGGGGATCTGCCCACAGCTCAGCCTGCCCGGGGGGCTTCAGGTGCCCTCTCAGGCTCTGGCCCACACACAGTGCTCAAAGCCCTGACCAGTGACATCCCAGGATGGCCACACCAGCCCCTCATGCCAAACACTGGCTGTGCTGAGTGCTGGTGGCACAGAATTCCCTTCAGCACCCACCCCAAAACCACCAGTGAGACCCCATAAAGAACTGGCTGCAGCTCAGTATTAGCAATTCAAAACCAGGCTTGGGGCATCTCCCAAGAGTGAACTGACACCACAGCAAACTTGAGCCTCATTCCCAGCACAGACACATCCCAGTGCCTTCCACCCAGCTGGGCTATGGCACACTGCAGTAAATCACAATTATCAGGCACTGCAACCCATTGTTCCTCACTGTCACTACGTGGTGCAGCCAGACAGGCTCTGTATTCAGGGAACATCTTTTCCTCCTGTTTGCACAGGGATTTGAAACCCAGATTACAGCTTTCCAGGCACAAGGAAGATTACAACTCAGGCTCAGATTAAATTCTGGGGTAGAAAATCATCCAGAGCCACCAGCTGCAGGGACACCCTCAATAAGAGTTTCAAACAATAAAGTATTGCTGTGCTTGGCATTTTTCCTCCCCTGCTGCTCCCAGCCAGCCCCAGACCACATCTGGGCATGGGACACTGGGGACAGGCTTCCAGCAGGGACCTACAGTGCTATCAGTCCAGCTGGCCACAGTAAGCCAGACCAGCAATAAGATTTTTTTGGATCTCACAGTATTTTAGCTGGGGAAAAAAGGGTGTTGAAAACTTGCTGGTGCTGCCCACCCACTTCACAGACCACATCTGCTTGTGCCAAGGCAACTGCAGCAGCCCCACGCTGCAGTGCTGGGGCACATCCACAAGTTTGGCTACACAATGCACATATAACCATAGCTTTATGGGGGCAGGCTAGAAAAAACACCCAGAAATTCAAGAATACAACCAACCCCCTCAAGAGGTTGCCCATAGTAAACAAACAACTCAAAAAAGGCCAAAGTCAGCCCAACATTTAGCACAGGACAGCAATGCAGGAGCAGTCTCAACACCACCATGTCCATCAACCCTTGCACACCCACAGTTCAGCACCCTCCCTTTCCCAAAGCCCCCAGGTCCCACCACCCCATCAGCAGAGATTCTCAGCTCTTATAATCAGCTTCTACAGAAGCTCCAGCCCCACAGTTCTGCCAGTCACAAACCACAGGGTCCCCACTCCCAGGGCAGCAATTCCAGATAGGATGCAGCTCCACTCCCAACTTCAAGGCTGAGAGAGTCAAATAGCTAATAAAAAAAAATGAAGCATAACCATGGCTTAAGGGTGAGCACTGAGTGTACATCCTTCTGGCCTGGAGAGCAACATCCCCTTCTAGCAAAGATTCTCCCTGAATTAGCAGCAGCAAGATGCATCTTCTTTAAAATCAAGGTGGAAGAGGTTGTGGGAGGCTGTAACCCACAATCAGCAAAAAAACTCCTTTAATTCTTACTTGTCTACTGCAACCACACTTAATGAAATCCATTAAACACGAGTTTTATTTTGAAATGTTTTTATTGGTAAGTCCACCACAGTCACGGACACATTACAGGAACAAACCCCCAAAATGTGCTTCCCTGGACCACCACAAGTGTTCATGGGGTTTCCTTTTCAGGTCGTGTTTTGGGCTTTTTTGGTCTTTTTAAGTGCTGGACAAACCTTAGTGTGGAAGTTCTCTTTCCTGGTGTCCCTTGAAGCTGTGGAGCCAGCACAGGGACAGTCCTGTGAGCAGGAGCAGTGACACACGGCACGCTGTCAGCGATGAAGGTCTTGCGGTTTACAGATGGATACCGTGCAATTTTTCTCCTACTAAACTAATCAAAATTGCATCGTGATCCACCCGACAACAGCAAAACAAAGAGCTTGACCAACCTGGCAAACCTGGGGCAGCTCAGCCTGATGACAAGTCCTCCTTTCCTCCACAGGCCGGGACAAGTGCAATACTCTACACACAGCTACAAGTAATGCAACAAATCCCCACCCATGGAGAAATCAGTGCAAGGCATCTTCACATCTTCCATGAAAGAAAAAAAAATGGGGGGGCAGGGGGATTGGAATTGGGGTATTGGAATTGCAGGGGGGTGAGGGCAAAAGGAAAAATAAAAAAGCTTGAAAACCCATTATTCACCACAGATTCACCACCACCACAGTCAGTTTTGCATGGATTTGCACAGCAATTTTAGTAAGCTGGGATGCAAACCTGCAAAACTGACTGTAATCAGCACCATCTTCTCCAGCAATTGGCACTGGCTAGGATGCACTTTATCTAGCAGTACTGTAAGTGCCCACATTACAGTAGGTCCAATTCCAAGCTACCTGCACTATGAGCACTTTGATACTGCTAGGACAAAACTACTTCCCGAGCAATTGCCTTCAATGGAAAAAAAAAAAACCCCTTTAACTAAGAACAGTAATTGCTGAGCCAAAGGCAGATGGATGCAGTTTCTCTGGATGTGCAGGCAGCAGCTTGTGCCAGAAGGAGCATTTAGGGCAGTAGATTCTACGCTACATCACTAACTGCACTAGATGCACCTTAACACAAGGACCATTTGCAGCGTGGCTCTAACACAGCACAACAATCCTGGTTCCATCCGTGCCCTGCCACCATCATGGAATTGCCACAGTGATGCCAGAAGTGCTTAAACTGCAGTAGATCCTAAACTCTACCTGCACTGTAAGCACTTTTGCACAACTCGAGGCCCTTCACCAGACACAAACTCTTCAATTTCAAGGTCTTGTTTCAGCACAGCTAAAGCATCACAGCAGCATCTTGACTGAAGCACAATACCTGCCAAGAGAGAAGACCAATATTAATGTTGCATAACACAGATATGGATTTGCTTCTCAATTTAGAAGAGATTTTTCTTATTAAAGCATAGAGAAGAAATAGGTTCAAGAGTTTTCAGAAGGCAGTTTAACTGAGGGCACACCACATGAGGAAACGTTTGCATCTTGTTTTGCCATGAATTAAGGTAAAAATGGCTTCTACCAGATTTTAGTGGCAGTTAAAATGCAAAGTATCAAAACATCCCAGTTTCCTGCTCTCATGTGTTACTGCAGCACGAGAGACATTTTAGTTGACCTTTCTCCTGGAGCTTTACCGAGGGTCTTGCATCACCAATCACCAAACATTTCCCCCCCAGCAGTGCAGGAAAAGTTCTGACACATGATCCGCACCTCCGCATCGGATAATGGAGTATCTGTCCCGCAGATGATGCGGGAGCTGCGGTGCGGCACAAAAGCGACGGACCCACCGCAAAGGAGGGGGGAAACTTTCCTTAGAATAAATTTCCATTTCCCTCCGGAGCCGCGCTGTCAGGACCCGGCCTTACAAACCTGCGGGGGTGGGAAGGCTCCGGTCGGGGATGCCCCGGGGCAGCGGGGCCGCCCCCCGAGGGGCTCTCCCCGAAGCGGAGCCGCTCCGGGTGCCGGTGGCCGTGCCCGGGAGGGCCCCCAGCCCCGCGGGGCTTTATCTGCCCCGGGGCGCCGTTATCTCCCAGCACGGACCATCTGCTCGGGGGGGCGGGCACCGGCACTGCTCGGCCCTGCTCGCCACGTGCACGGCGTCCCCCACGCCCGCTGCCACCGGAGCATCCCCCGGGGGTGCCGCTCGGCGCTGGCACCGCACTTGCAGAGGGGAGCGGCGGCCCCGTCCCGGGAGGGGTCCCGGGGCGCCCCGCCACGTGCTGCCCGCCCCGTCCGGGGCCGCGCGCGGCGGCGCGGCGGAACAAAGCACGGTGGGAAATGCAGTCCTCCATTCAAAGCCCCAAAAACGCGCCAAGCCGCCCGCCCGCCCCCCCTCCGTGCCCGCCGCCACCGCCAGGGACCCCAGCCCGCCCCGCGGCCCCGGGACACCGGGGAGCCGCGAGCGCAGCGCCGAGTTGCAGCGAGGGCGGCTCCGCACGGCCGCGGGCGGCCCCTTTGTCCCGGCCCGACGGGGCAGCGCGGCCGCCTCCCGCCGCCGTGCCCGCTCCGGCTCCCCGCGGCCCCCGCCCCGCCCGGTGCCGCCGTCCCGGCCCCCGCCCGGTCCTGCCTGCGCGGGGCCGCCGCGGGAGCGCGCGCGGGGATCTCGCGGAGCCCCGACGGCGGCAGCGGCGGCTCCGCCGAGCGCGTGGTGCGGATCGCGCCCGACCGCCCCCTCCGCCCGCGCGCGCGCGCCGCCGGCCCGCCCCCCTCCGCACTACAACCCCCAGCGCGCCCCGCGCTCGCCGCGCATGCGCACCGCCGATCCACCACCCCCCCCCCCCCCGCCGCCGCCGCCATGTGCTCGCCGCGCGCGCGCCCCCTCCCCCCCGCCCCACGCGCACCGGCCACGCGGGGGCGGCGCGAGACACCCTCACCCCCCCCACAACACACACACACCCCCGTCACGACCCGGGGGAACACCCGGGGACCCCCAAAAAACAGCCCCGAGCCCCCCAGTCCCGGACCCACCGCCCCGCACCGCCCCGAGTTTCGACCTCTCCCGCCGCCGCCTCCCCGGTCCATTGTTGGTGCCGCGGGAGCCGCCAGCCGTGGACAGGGCGGGCGCGGGGGGCTCCGCGGTGCGGAGGAGCCGCGGGCCCGCGCGGGGCGAGCCCGGCGCACTCCTACAGGTGGGTAGGCGGCGCCCCGCACAGCGCTGCCGCCCCCGCGCTCCCCGCACCGAGCCCCGGTTCGGGGGTGCCCGTCCCGGTGCGCGTCCCCCAGCCCCGGGCAGCCCGCGCCGGCCGGCACTGATTGCGGCGGGGCTCAGGAAGGGTGCGGGGCAGAGAGAGAAAGAGAGAGGGGAAAAAAAGAGAAAAGCGATAAAATAAATAAAAAAATAGAAGAGGCGCAAAGCGGGGAGTGCCCTTGGGCTCGCGCCGGTTTTGGGAAGGCAAAACAAAAAAAGGAGCGGGAAGGAGAGAGCAGGGAAAGGGGAAGATAAACACGGTACCTTAGAGCCGAGCTGAGCCCTGGAATAAAAAGGGTTTTACGAAAGTGGCGCGAAGACAATATCATGTGATCGGGCCAGGGCGGCTCCTCCCGCCCGGCCAGCCAAAAACGGGGAGAGGGATCGGGGGGAAGCGAGCACATCCGCTCCCCGCGCCATTAGCATAATTAATTGTGTCCTGCAGCTGCGGCCGCCGCTGCCCGGCCAATGGCAGCCGCCGCCCCCGGCCGCCCCTTCCTCCCGCGGGGGGACGGCGATGGAGGAGACCCCGGGCAGGGCCGGCACGGGGCGGGCCGGCCGCGGGGTTCGGCGGGGATGGGAGTGAGGGATCGAGAGTGAGGGATTTTGAGATCTTGGGGTGTGGGGGCTGCGCCCGTCCCTCGTGGAACGAGAGCCACCGCAGCCGCCACGGCCACGCGTGGCCGCAGTCGCTCAGGGCCACCAGCGCAGCGATGGGAGGAAACCTGGGCCGTTTTGGGGTGAAAAGCCCCGAAATGACGTGGCGGGTCCTGTCCCGGCCGAGCTGGGCTCTCACGGTGCTGCTGGCGGCTCTCGCCGTCCAGCCGCCATGGCCTCCCAGCACCTGAGCAGCCCAGAGGTGCATCCCAAGGGGTCCTGCGGCACCTGGAGCCCCCCGAGGGGTCTCCCCGCTCCCGGGCTGCTTGGGGACCCCAGCGCGGGGTGTTTGTCCTGCCCTGGCGGGCGGCCCTCGCAGGAATGCTAAAAATGTGCTAATTGTGCCCAGCCAGCGGCCACGGTTCCTCAGGGATTAGGAGTAATCATCTTTTTAAAAAGAATAAATTACCTAAAATCGATTGATAACGAATTGTGTTGCCCCACTTCCCCGGGCAGCTCTGCTCGGTTCGGCCAAAGAGCCCCAAAAGTGCCTCAGCTCACCCCGATCATCGGGATCTGAAGTCAGAACAAAATGTCCCCATGGAAACCGGGCAGTATCTATCGGGACTGCGTTCGCACACAACGAGAAAAAGGCTTTTGTGTCGTCGTCGTCCCCTCGCCGTATTTATTAGTGTTTAATTTCTTTATTCGGGCTCCGCGGGCCCGTTCCCGCAGGTCGGAGGGCGAGGCCGGCGAGGTGCAGCGCGTGTGAGGCCTCAGACAAAGCGGCCGAGCCCGGGCGCGGCCGGGGCCGGGGCAGGACGGGCGGGCTCCGCGCAGGCACTGCCGGCCACGGGCTCCTGCTGCTTTTCTTCCAGAAACTGCAATTTGTTTCTAAATCATCAGGGGAAATCAGCCGGGTTGCTCTCTTCAAACTTTGGTGTTGTATTGCCCGGGATTGATACGGAATTTACTGGTTGGGAGCTGCAGGGAGATCACGTGTAATGGAGGACGCAGTCAAATTCGAAATTTGAATTTTCTGCGGATTAGGCAAAGTGCCTTTCTGAGGTCCCGACCCACAAATGCTAAAAGAGAGCAAAATGCTCAACACTGAAGTCAGCAATTTAGCATGAGTGTATGAATTTGTTATCAACACCCCTGCAGAAACAGAATAGTGAATTGACACAGCAATGGGAAATGCAAAAGTGTCCCAGTAATTCATATGTGCATAACAGGGAAAACATTCTCAAAGAAAAGATACTTCATGTCTAACTCTGTAAAGCAAAACTTTTTTAAACTGGCAGCAAATAAACATGACACAGTACTAGAAAACTTTATATAAAAATGTTTTGTATGCTGTGCGTTGATTTTTAATTCTTTAATATAAAAGTTTGTATCATAAGTATATTCAAATCTTATATATGAATAAAGTTACATGTAAGGGTAGGAGCTTTTACTCAATTCATGCTGCAAATTGATTATCTCTTTTTGTCAGTTCAGAAATAAATTAGTCTTTCAACCAAGAGAGCCTGAAAATGGTGAAATAAGTCTACATGAAGTGTTGCACAGATAAGATTAAATGGTATTTTTACATCCTCCTGCTGACCTTTGACTTGTGTTTTTGTGTATCTTGGAAGGGAGTCCCGGGGTCTGCAAATACATCAGTTGCTAAAAAAAGGAATGGCCAAAGAAAAAAGTGCCAGAAGTTTTCTTAATATTTTCAAGGGCATTGTGTAGTGAAAGCAGTTCTCTGCCATGTCAGCTGGGCAGAGAGTTTTGACGGCCTTTTCAAGCACACAGTGATTTATAGGTTGCAAGGTGGTGCTTGTAAAACACGTTGCTGTGGGAAGGGCTTGGAGGTCTGTTAGCAAAACTAGGTGAGGTGCAATCCATACATAGAGACAGGAGAAAAAAATTGTAAAAATCACTGAAAATTGCTTTCAGTGTTTGTTCTGAAAATCTATGCCTCATCCTTACAACAAACATACAGAAATTTTTTTTTTCTTTTCTTGTAATGGAACCACATGTATGCATGTGTGCTTAGAAGATATTTCTGTTTCCTTCACTGCACTTTTCACTTTTTTTCTGCTGCAGATAATTCTGTTCTCTCTCTTCTTGGTTACTGATTCATTCATACTCTAACCATTATGATCAAGGCTTGCCTTGGACTCTGTGCTCTGCTTCTGCTCCCCTAGCAAAATCAGAATTATTATCTGAACTTTTTCATTCTAGAAAAGGCACAGTGAATTGTGCTGAACTATCCAAATGCATAAAAGAAATCAAAAATAACTAAGAGGGATGAATGTTCGTAAAACAACAAATTTCTTTTCAAAACAAACTATCCAAAGATCAGTTCCTGTATGGAAAGATTTCTGACAGATTAATAAAATCCAACTTATTTCTCAAAACTTTGGGAATAGTTGAAAGCCTGAAGATCTTCTAAACTTGCAGAACACCAGCATAAAATCAGTGTCCAAACCCCTATTTTATAGCCAGGTCTGGAGTCTTTCAGACACCATACTTTGTACTTTTGGAAGAAAATGTGTGGAGAGATCAGGTCATCTTAAAAAGAAACAAAAATACCAAAGGAATATTTAAGAGAATCCACTTTAATCATTAGCTACAGAGTTATTCTCCTGATAAGAAGGAGACTGCAAACTTTTCCTGTGAATTCTCACACAGTCACAACTCTGGTAAATCTTTGCAGCAGTGAAGTTCTTTAAAGGTCTGTCTTCATTTGTCTTCTGTACACTTTGGGTTTTTTGTGTAACTGTGGATTACCTGTCATGTGCTGCTGAACTGTCTTTATTTTAAAGCATTCAGCTGAAAAAGATGTACAATGAAATTTTTCCTCTTGTGAGGACAGAATAAAAAAAGATACCTTGAGAATTTCCTCAATGTCAATGAAAAATTTAATTCAGTATTAGTTTTCTGAGTTGTTTCTATGTGCTTGCACTTGTCATGAAAAATTACTGATAATAGGGGTTTTATTAAAAAATGTTTCACACTTTTGTCATTGTATTTGTAAGACATTGGAAACTGGCATTCACCTTTTAATTTCTGTTTGCTTCATTTGTAAAACTATTTAAAAGGGAAAATGGGCTACAAATAAGCTGTGTTGCCTTGTGTTTTAGCTAAGTGAAATATACTTAAAAACACTAAGCTCTGTCCCAAATAAGACAAATCTACATATAAAATAAGAAACAAGAGTACAGTAATGGCATAGACTTCATGCCTAATTTAATTTTTTTTTAACTGTATTGATTGCTGTAATAAATAATGTAACATTTGCTGTATCTCTGACATGCTGTGAAGGACTGCTGCATACTAATGTCTCAAACCTGTCCTTTTAGGAGCTCTTTGACAATTTATTATAAACATGTTTATTATAACAAAATTTAAATGTATAGAATGAACTCTGCCTCATTTATCTTCACAATTTGGTAGCTAAGTATATTAAAGTCTGCATTTAGCTTTCTAATCCTTTTCATTTATTATGTATTACTTTGTTGCAGGCTGAAATTACATTTCTGTAAAGCTCTTTTATGCAATTTCTTTGGGGTTTGATTCTGTGAGTTGCCTCCACCTTCATAACATCATGGGAAGTTAAATGAACTCATCCTTTCACTCAGTTCTTCATCTAATTCCTTCCCATTTCAGGTGGGTTAAATCCTGAAAACTGGTTATAAGTTGTCAAATTGAAAGGCAGCTACTTGCATAACTAAATGAGCCTTTTTGTGGTACAGGATAGGACAATGTGTGATGCTGAAATTAGAAACGTTTCCCACATGAACTTGCTGAGGAACAGAGTTTATTTTTTTTCGTGTCAAAATTAATTCTTGGAAGGCAGGGTTTGAATGCTGGCCATCTATTCCCTGGTTCAGATTCTCTGGATAGTCTGTCTTGTTAAACACCTTTTCAGTCACTCCACACATCCTCCTGCCCTTTTGATAATCATGGATTGTACCTGCCCACAGCACTGCATTAAAGCCTCTGTGGTTTGAGATTTGCCTTTCTCATCAGAAGGTTTTTGTTGTGTAACAACTTCCCTGCTTCATCTCACTCCAGATGGGTGAATTCCTGTCATGCACAGGTTTCCAGTTTTGCCAAATATTGCTGGTATTTTGATGAGTTTTCTAATTTGTGTATGTAACACAGCATTTTAATTCATGCATATGTCCCTGCATATTAATTCTGAAGTATAGTTTCTATTTTGTAACAGTGCACAATTCTCCTATTGTGAAATTGCTGAATAGATTTTATTTCTCCACAGCTGGCAATCAGAATATGTTGTGAACTCTCTAGATTTTGTGTAAATCTTAATATTTGGATTATGTGGCTCAATCTTAAAATTGAGCCACATAATCCAAATATGTGCTTAAGCCCTTAAAACTGTGTAAATAGCTTAAATGAAGAGTATGTAAATTTGCAAACCATGAAAGCTGTGTCTTGAGGAGTGGAGTTCTTTACATCAGAACAAGCTACAAAGGCAGGCTGCACCATGAATCTGCTCCTGCACATTTTATACACACGGTGGGCAATTTGGACATGAGTGCTCCTGCTTCAGCCCATCCATGGGTTCAGCACAGGAAAATTTGCCCCAGCCCTGCATTCACCTCTGTGCACTCCCTGAACTCCTCCTTCAGGGCAGGGGAACTAAACAGGACTGGTTTAACCTTTTTTTTTTTCTATGCCTAAACTTAAAAATATTCTCAAGTCATTTCTAGACAAGACATCTCCTTCCAAAATATACTTCCCTTACCCCATGTGGCATTTTAGAAATGAGTCAGTATATTACTGTTTGACTCCAGGTTACACATAAAATTGTTATTTTGTTGGGCTCATTAACTGTTACTGCAGGATGATGTACAGCATTGCCTTCATTTTTCTCTGAAATCTAAATACATTACCAATATTTGATGTAAGGACCGGATGAGAAGACCCAGGGACCAGACCTTGTCTTCATGTTTCCATTGTGTCCTGTGGTTTGTGTGTTGATCCCAGGGAAGACATTTGCCTCTCCCCTGTTGAGCAGCTTGTGTGCACTCAGGGCAGTCAAGCAGGTACTAGATTTTGGGAGCTCTTTCTGTCAGGCAGCCTCTAAGAAGAGGCAGAGGTTTGGGTATTGTACATGTAGGAAATGTGGGAGTTTACACACACACCTGATCTTCATGCACAGCAAAAAAACAGCTGGTACTTTATTCCACTCTTAATTCCAACAGTTACATGCAGTAGGAAATGCAAGGATTCCTCTCTTTTCTCAGCAGAAACATGAGCAGGTTACAGACAGAAGTTCTCGGGTTGCCTGTTAAATGTACAGAACCTGAGCAGGTGCAGGGCAGGCTCTGTAAACCACCTGCAAGGGGCAGGATGCTCGTCCTTCAGCCAGCATCCAGAGCATCCCTCAGGCCCTTTTCTCTGTGCAACATCAGATTGTGCTTCAAGAGCACTGACTGAAGATGTCCTAGACAGAAATCTCTGTCTGTGTTCATTAAATTCAAAATCCTGCCGGAAAGGATGAGCTCCTTGGAGCAGGACAGTGTGAAGTAGTTTTTACATCCGTTTGGGGGAGGTATTTCATTATGCAGCTTGTCAAAGTTCCCCTTCAGTGATTTCCCTTCCCAGCACTTGTGCAGGAGCTGGGCACTAGAAGGTGCATTTTAGAGGTTGCTGCCTCTCACAGGAGCATTTTGTAAATTCAGGGAACGGCTGAGTTCACAGGTTAGTTAAAACACATTGGGATTCAGGCTGACTAAGCACTAGGATGTCTACCCCAGCCTGCAGAGCAGCTCAGGATTTGAAGGGCAGAAAACCATCTTAAACCTGCTATATACTCCCACTTCTCTGGCTACAGGCATAACACAGGATCTCACGTCTCATCCCAAGGCAACGCTTTCCTCCAGTGCCTGTGTCGTGCTCCAGATCCCTGCTAAGGAGATAAAATACATTAACAGTAGTTTAACACATTTTGGGATGTGCATACTAAAAGGATGATCCTGTTATCCCGAGCTCAAAATGTTCTGTGGGAAAAAAACAGCGTGACAGGAGGTAAACAAACCTTACCACGAGGAAGAATGTGTAATTGACCTCAGCAGAGTGGGAAAATGTGCTTGCTCGGAGTAATAAAGTCCACAGATCCAGCCCAGACGGGAAATAAGGCTGAGAATGGGTACAGGCTGGAGCTCGCATAAAAACATGTAAAGATGGAGTTAAAAAAAAAAAATTCATTTTGGGAGGGAAGCTCCTCTCTGCCTCAGCATGAGGTGACTGAATGTCTGTCAGAGGGAAGGAGGTGTTATCTATTCCCGATCCCTGTCCCAGCTGCACAACCCTCCGGGAGGCGGCATCTCCCGGCTGCCGGCACAGCCGGTGTGGCTCTGCCCCCAGGCTGCAAACAGGCTGAAGTACAGCCCTGGGAGAGAAAAGTGTTCCAAAGACGGAATAATATCCACCGGCTGTAATAGCAGGGAGGGACAGGGACATGTGGGGCGCAGCAGAGGCGGCACCGCTGCAGCCGGGACGCGCAGCAGCATCTCTGCTCCGGGGGGCAGCCGGGGGTGCGACGGCATCCGCGATGCGATGGAGCCCCGGATCCGATGGCAGCACCCGGCTCCGCAGGAAAAGCTGCTCTGCACAGCTGAGAGATTGGCTGGCAGCCGCGAGGATCCGCAGCGGACACACAGCCTTCCGTCTGTCCGTCTGTCCCTCTGTCCGTCCGTCCGGTCCTGCCGCCCTCCAGCCCGGAGACACCTCCTGCCTCCTCTGATGCGCAAAAATCGCCCGTGCTGGCTCAGCCTTTCCCTAGAAATTAGGGTTGTGAGGTCGGGAAAGACATCCCTCTCCCAGTTTGCATAAATTTACTCCTGCTCTGTAGCCTATTACGAAACAACTTCTGTGCTGTGATTTCATGAACCCACAAAGAACACAAAACTGATGTGGACAAAAGGTATTTCTCCATGTAAATCATGCATCTCAAGACACCAGGTCCTGCCAGTGTTTAAGAACTGTTTACTGTGCAGCTCCTTACATGGAATTATTTTCTGGTTAAACATGAGCCATATGCAGCCAGCTATGGCAGATTTGCAGTTTACATCACAGAGTTGTCAGCTTTGCAAAAATTGGTGAAAACACACAGATTATTGTGATTCAGCCATTGAAACTCATTATATTCTACCTTTAAGAATGCTCCCCACAAGTTTTTTTTAGGAATGAAAAGTTAAAATTAAAGCCAAAGTGTAGAAATTTTTGGAGGCAGTAATTCTTACTTGTATTAAATTTTTATTAAACTGATTTGTATTAAATTGATGTGTATTAAACTGAGTGAATAAATAAATAATCTAGTTCTTACATCCTCCCGTTATATATGCCCTTTTATTAACTCTTTGAGAAAAATCAGACATGGTTTTCTTTAGATTTTTATGGAAATTATGGGTCAATTCTGCAAACACCTAAACATGCAAGTAATTTTGTATATGTGAGCAGATTTACTGAAATATCTAAATATTTGCAGAATGAGCCTTTCAAAAGTATAAATCAACTAAAAATATTGATATGTATAACTTCCCTTGTTCAATCAATTCTTGCTAGTGCTGACTAGCAAAACCATGGCATTCGATAGCAAAAATGCCTTTGAACAGCAAAAAATGATGAAAGATTTGTTGGCTTCTGCCTCCTTCAGGATTTTGGTAGAATGAGGGGAGTTTAGTGCTACAGGCAGGACTCAACCTAAACCCAGATGTTCTGCAAATGACTTTGTCACCATAGCCACACTCAATTGTCACAAAATATTACATTCTGAGATTTGAATCTATCACAAATATTTTATTCTCTCATGAAATCATTAAAAGAAACTGAAAAGAATCAAATTTTAAAAAAAAGTAATTGAAAGGTTAACAGTCTTAATACCAAATTATAAAGCAAAATGGAAAATGTAAATCAAATTTCATTTACTATTGATTTTTTTAAGCCTCAAAATGGATTTATTGAAAAACTTGTGGATAAAAACCCAAAAATGCACAAAATTTAAGGGCAGAAAACAAGAAAGCAACTAATATGCTGGGGTTTCTTTCAGATCAGTGTTTGTTCACATGGAAACTGAAATCCTTAAAAGATAACAACAGCAATCCTTGTTAACCCTGAAATTACACCTATGAGCAAGGAGACAGCTGTAGGAGTTGTATGAGCTCTGCAAGGAGTGAAACTCTGACTGAAATATATGTTATGCAAAACAAATTCCCTCCAATTGCAGCTCAGAAATGCTTTTGAGGTACCTTGTGACGAGGCACTGGGTCATGACCCAGGGCTTGAGAAGCCTGAGTTAGGAGATGTTAGTTTTCCTCGGGGCTTTGTTTACCGTGGACTTAGTCATTTTGTATTATTAAGAATCTGTGGCTTATGAGGACATTCTATTTATCTTACCAGTCTTTTTTGATGGAAATGCCTGAATTTTCTTGGAAACAGGGATTTTATTGTGGATTCCTGGTGCCCCTTGGAGAGGCTTATTTTTCTGGACAATAGTTTTCCTTAGTGTCACTACCCTTTTGATTTCCCAATGGTCACAGGCTCTCAAGGTCGTGCAGAGTGCATCCTTTTGTTATAATGGATCCAGAATTTTGTATTAAAAGCCAGAAAAAAATATATCTGTTTACTGATTTAAAATATATTTTCTGCCATGTACCTCTGTGTTAGATTTTGGGTGTTCTGCTTTAAAAAACTCTGTGCAATTTGTTAAGAACATAGAAGATTGTAAGGCAAAATACAAGAGTACACTCAGTATATATAATTTTTTTAAATTTGTATGTAAAACCAAAATGCAGATTCTGCAGCAGGATTTTCCATGTGAACCTCTGTACAATTTAAGCATTCAGTGCATCAGAGATTTTGTACCTTACACAGATTGTAATGTAAAGTATTAAGAAAATACACCTTTCTGTTTTGTTTATTTTGATTTAGCTTGACTTTTCCTTTCTACATTACTCATTTAGACAGATCCTCTTCTCTTAAATTCCTCCTGATGAGTGTTGCATTTAAAAATGCTGATGACTGCCATGGCTTGTGGCATCACTGTAGTTTGTAACAGTGCTTTGCTTTGCCCAGAAGGGAAATAGTTCCTCTTTTCACTAACCAGAAAGCACAAAACTTTATGAAGACTGAAGATCCAGTGAGAATAATATGAATTCTAACACATGAGAGATTTGCCTGTTTGCAATCTCCCTCCAACCTCTGTAACAGCAAGTTTTGATTAAATGTGAAAAAACCACATCAACCTTTTAAGAGAGATGAAATTTTTTTGTTTCTGTTACACGATTGCGCAGGATTCCAGGTAAATTTGTTCTTTTCAGGGTAGGAGATGTGGCAGCTCAGTCCCCAAAGCTCTGCAGAGTGCGGTTTGTGGAGGTGCCCCAGGGCTCCAGAGGTCACTGCAGCCTTTGGGCTCCTCGGGGCTTTGTCCTGCGGCTCCTCCCGCCCTGAGCTCGGCCAGTTCCAGCAGGATCCCGTCCCCTGCTCTCCCTGCAAATCCCACACCCCAAAATCATTGCTAAACACCCGTTAGCAGCTTAAAAGTTACTGCCTTCAACGCAGTTTGTCTTTTCCAAAAGTGATTTCTTTTCTATTTCTTTAGAGATGGCCAGCAGCTGCGACATAAAATGTGGCTGCTTTTAGCATCTCTCCCTATTAATAAATTCCCACAATCGGTTTAATTGTAAAAATATACAATTTTAAAACAATCCTTCTTTAAAAAAAACCTTCTTCACTTTCCTGATATAAAAGCAAACTGTTAAAGCTGCAGCTTTTTGAACTGTGGTTTTGTTTGTTTGGATTTTTTTCACCAAATCTGCAGTTGCTTGCTTTTTTGGAAAGTCTCTAAGGAAAAATGAGAAAAATCTGTTGATTTCATTTTTGCTTACAAGTAGTATCTGACCATTTTCATTGCTTAAACTTGTTCCACTCACACAGCTTTCACTTTGCTCTGCAAATACCCCAGTAACATTTAAACACCAAAAAAAAAAGTGATAACTGCAAATTTTACACATTTTTATTGAACAATTTTATGAGAAGAAAATTTAATTATAATGTTCTGCATAAATTACCAGGCAGTTTCCTGACAAAGCTTACTAAAGTCAATGGAATTTTTTCTCTTCACTGATTTCAAGTTGAATTAGAAAAAGTCTTTGAATAAGACTTAAACAACAAAAACTTCTTTAAAAATTTTCTGACAAAACATGACACGATAAATTACTTTCAGAGAGTATAACATGAGATTCACACATTTTTCTGTATTTTTTATTTGCTATTTTTCTATATTTTTCAGTCTTCTGGGGGAAAAAAAAAGCTACTAAGTTAAATTGCAGCTTTACCTAATTAAGAATTTCAGACCAGTCCTTTTTTTATTTTTTTCTTTTGCATTTTTACTTGAAATGTTTTCAGGTCGAAGTAGAGCTCATTCTCTGATTAAGCTCTTGCATGCTGCTACATTCTAGTAACAAAATAAGGCAACAAATTCACTAAATCCTCCAGTTCTGACAAATCAGTTTATTTTCCCATCTGCTTCTACTTGCTGGAATCACTTTTTAAATCTTCCTCTCCAATTCCCACAGAGAGGACAGGAGGATTTCCATTACCTCAGACTTACATATTTCATTTGTAAAGAAATTATGAACTCTTAAATATTTTTTTCACATAGTTTTTGACGGTTTTTTTGAGAATATAGATTTTTCTTAGAAACCTGAATTCCTTTTTAGTTTAGATCTTTTCTTGAGCTCTGGATGATGCAAGCCATAGGCATAAACAGCTACACAAAGGAAACTGGGATTTTATTGTGCATTCCTGGTGCCCCTTGAAGAGCTTATTTTTGTGGACAATAGTTTTCCTTCGTGTCACCACCCTTTTGATTTCCCAGTGGTCACAGGGTTCCAGGGTCGTGAAAAGTGCATCCTTTTGTTCCTCCTAGCCTAAAATTCTGCATTAAAAGGCTGTTAAAGGACCTTAAATTTGGTCAAGACATTGCGGATATTTCACGTAGCAGAACTCAAGTTGAAGGATTTGTTAAATTGTAGTTAAGATTGCAGTTCAAGAGAAAAGGTTTCATTAAGCACAGATTGCAATATTCAAACTTTAATAGATATCTATTCTTTAAATCACATAATTAATCCTGGAGTATTTCTTAGCATTCACATAATGATTGTCAAGCAGCAAAAATTTAATATCATTTTAATATCTAGCTGTAATTAAATTGGTTAATTAATTTTGTACTGTGTTTTTAAAAGGACTTCACTATTTGTAACTTCATTGTGAAGCACTAACGAATTCTTTTCTTTATTATCTAAATATTTTCTTATTATTTCTTCCAGTTAAATCATGGTCCTTAAGGACCCCTTATGCTTTTAAAAAGACTAATGAAAACTAAATTTCCGACAGGAAATTTACAGCTCATCTTTGAAATAAGCACATTTCTTAAACATGTATATTTCATCCTTAAAGTAAGATTAATCATACTAAATAAATGTTGTTATTTGTGGTAGTGCATCTCTTTTAACATCCTCACAGCACACCCCATCCTTGTTTCAGCTTTTGTGTTTCTGATACAAGGTGGCTCTTTAAGGGGAGGTGCAGTTTCCATTTAATTCCATTTAATTGTTGGAATTTGGTGCCCTGGGTGAGGTCAGCTCTGAAGGAGGGGAGCCCTGGTGGTCACTCCCCCTCCTTTGGGCACGTCCACATCCCCTGGAGCAGCTCCCAACATCCAGCAAGAGCAGCCCAGGAAAAGCAGAGAAAAGGCAGAAAAGCTGGGTAAGGGCTGCAGGGGATAGGGAATGGCCAAACACGAGGGTGGGTCCTGGGGGGAGAGGGGCTGGGAGAGAGGAGAATCATCCCCTGCTACTGGGGCTGGGATATTTATTCACTGACTCCTGATTTATTCATTGACTCCAAGTGCTGGAGCCTGCGGTGCCTGTCAGGCTCCTCTGTGCTTCAGCACTCAGGCTGATCCCATCCCTTAAAGATGGAAAATGTGAGTTATTTCCCAAGGTAAAGTGTTCCATGGGAAGTGTGTTACCTCTGAGCAAGGGTTGCTCTGTTTAGTTTCCTACTAAATAAATAAATTGATTTAAAAAAAAAAAGTTTGCAAAACCTGAAACGGTTAATTCTGAAAAATTTCATGGCACTTGTCAGTGGATTGCCACATGTTCCCATCTTCCCTTTTCAGCCAGGCAGAAGCTTCTGTGATCCATTCACTTTTTTCTTTCATTTTTTTTTTTCAGAAAGTAATCCATCATGATAAGGACGTTTTGTTTTCCTCACAGAAGAGCAGGATGCATTTCCCAACATAAATACTGCAGTTTGTAAATTAATGGGTTTTTTACTGAAATGTATACCAAAGCTTTCCAAATCTTCCCTGAAAAAACAAGATAAGAGAATCTATTTAAAGCTATTTTCTGGATCCCCTGTAGTCTCTGCTCTTTCTGGTAGTCTCAAGGTACAATGCTGATTTTCCTAAGAGCAGATGGAGTGCACCTGGAAATTGGAAGAAAAGACCAGTACCCACATCCAGAAGACTTTCTCTTTTGTGTTGTTCAGATCCCTTATTTCTTTGGAAATTGAAAGTATTTCTAATTCACCAGAATTACATAAACCCAGTTTATCTGTCAGCCACTTAAATGCTCAGATATTGGCTCTATCTAATCCAGACTGGAGAGTCACTTCCAGATTAGCATCCTTGAATCACTGATATTTAACACTGGATATTTTGTCTGGTTGAATGTGTAGATCACACTCATCTATGCCATAGGAAGGTGATTTCCCTGGCAGCTGGTGGCTCTGACATTTACTGAGTGAAGGTTTAACTTCTAAGGAAGAAGCAGTTCCTGGCTGCTCCAAACTCTCCTGTCTTGTCAATTTTCCTAAACTCAGTTTGCCATTTCCATGTGCTCATCTCAGCCTGAAGGGTAATTTAAAATAGGATTTCCTAAAACAAAAAGAAAATAATATCAGACAAAAATATAGGTTTTGGGGCTAGGAATGGTTTGTTTCTGTTTTGTTCAGTGCTTCCATTTAAGACAAGGACAGAAGCTGAAAAAACTTGAGAGGAAGGCTTATTCTAATAAATGTTCATATACTGAGCTCTTGCTCAATGTAGACCAAACACTCACTATTTATACAAATAGGATGTATTTATTTATACAAATAGGATGTACTTCATTCTATCAAGGTGTTAATTACACCCTTGGCTAAGTAAATGCTGAGGCTGAAGCACATAATAGTATATGTCACACATTTCCATGACATTTTATATAGATGAACCTGCAAGAAAGTCACATAGAGAATATACTTCAAGCCATATAATTGCATTTTAAATATTATTTTTATAATTTCATGTTTGAAGTCACACACTACAAAAATTGTCATCCTTTATTAGAAGCCTCAGGAACATATTTTGTGTTTATTGTTTTGATGAAAAGCAAAGTACCTTTAAGGGAGTATGAGGAGCTGTAATTGCTCTCCTGTGCCCTTTCAGCTCCCCCACCTCCATTAACCCTGTCAGGGGTTCACACAGGGCTCTTCTGCACGAGGATGGAGTGCAGGATGGGAAACAGGTTTTTCCAACACTCCCTAGACTTCTGTGTCCAACAACCAGTACAACCCACAGGAATCACAGATGTCAGGTAGAGACATCTCCAAACTCTTCCACTGCCCTTAGGGAGCACAGAGCTGCCCACAGGAGGTGAAATTTTATATATACAGTGCTGAACCTCCAGGAAAACCTGGGAACCTACAGAGCAATGCAGGTCTTCACAAATCAGATGTTAGAGAGTCAGATAAGGGATACTTTCCAAACCAAAGCTGCTTCCCCAACTGACTTGCACTAAGAACAAAAAATAAAAAGAGAGAGAGAGAGTGCAGTATCAGTCACTCTGTCCTTAGATCTACGGGCTCAGCAATCTGGGCAGAGGTCACAAGCTGCAGGCAGCAACACCTCTCCACTCCCTTCCACAATGTCCCTGTCACTCCACAAATACAGGCCTTGGCTGTGGATGCACCATGTTCCTATAACATAATGGTGGGGTTATCTATCTCAGAGCATAAGATCTGGTGTCTTCTGATTTTTTTTAGGCAGGACTGTCCATTTCCATGGGGTGGGGATTGGAATTAGTTGATCATTGAGGTCCCTTGCAGCCCAGATCATTCTGTGATTCTGTGACCGGTGGTGTTCTTTCCAGCCCGGTTTGGCTCTGATTGTTCCTACCCAGCTTTTGACTTACCTAAACAGATATTTCTTTAAAGAATCTCCATCTGGCTTGTAGGGAGCCAAGGCTACCCAAGCTGCAGGAAGCAACAACTTCCTCTGAGATCCGGCTGCAGCAGGAAATTTGATGAATTTCTCTTTCTCTCCTCTCCTGTGCCCCTTAGCTATCAGTTTAGCATAGAGGTCTAACACATACTGTAAGGAAGCCCATTTTTAGGGCAAAACTGAGAGGACAAGCTTGCAGTCCCAGAGATTTTGAAGCAAAATTGTTGCATTTCCAGAGCTTTTCATCAGCACATGGCTGGAGAGCTGCTGCTTGAATGTGGGAAGCTCCAAATGTATAACTCATGTCAGTTGCTTTGCACTTGTATAATTTACCTCTGCAGTAGGAGTAAGCTGCCCAGAGTACCTGTATCCATTTAGGAATAGTTTTGGTAACTCCTTCTGTTCCTATTTAGTTTTTAATTGATTTACCAGGCAATTACACCGGCACAAATTATTTTTGTAGGTCACATTGTATACTGTCTCACGTAGATGCATAAAATCCATTCCTGTGATGGGTATCCAAAGATTTGAGTTCCAGAGTTACTGTCCTGCTGAGGTTTCTGTGGCAAACCAGCTTGGCAGAGCTGGGTGGGTGCTTGGGGCAGCTCCCTGTGTGCCCAGGTTGGTGTTGGAGCAGGACAGAGGCACAAAGGAGGCTTCTCTTCAGTCTCTCTTCACTGAGCTGAATTGGCTGATTGCAGCATGAAGCAAAGGCTGGAGTCTGAACAGGGATGCAGAAAAGTTCAGCTGAGGATGGTGGGAGGAAATTGGAAGTGCTTCTTTTGCTTACACAATACCACATCCTTTGGGGTGTTTGAAAATGCAAACTTCCAGTGTCTGACTGAATGAGTTTTTGTTGTTTGGTTTTACTTCATTCATTTGCTGCACTGCAACTCAGCCATCTCTTTATTATGAAGTAAATGTGATATGGCTAATTGTGTTCATTGGCAAGCTGGTCAGAAATCCTGTTTCCAAAGTTTGGAGTTGAGTTTTGGGATGTGCAATTGGAATGAATCAAAGGTTAGCACTATAGAGGACAAATAAATAATAGTATTTACATTCTCTCCTTCCTTCCTTCCTTCCTTCCTTCCTTCCTTCCTTCCTTCCTTCCTTCCTTCCTTCCTTCCTTCCTTCCTTCCTTCCTTCCTTCCTTCCTTCCTTCCTTCCTTCCCTTTTCCCTCTGTTCTTTATCCAGCTGTGGGTTTGTTCCTGACCTGTTCCATGAAAGCACCACTGGCAAATTGCCCTGCAGAAGCTGCTCCCTGCAGAACAGGCTGCACTCAGTGCCCATCACAGCGTTGTGGGATGACTTCAGGGGAAGTTTCCATTCTCTTATGATCAATAAGACACTTCCTGTGTGACTTCAGACTCCTCTCCAGATTAATTTAGTCTCTGAGCCCAGCATGGTGCTGACCCTGAGACAGAGGTACCTGCTTGTTTGAATCTGGGCTGAAACAACTGAGCTACTGTCTGATCACTGCTGCATCGGGAGGATCAAAATCCCACAGAGGAGGAAGACAGATTCTGTGGTTATTAATCCTCAGTCAACTGAGACAGAAATTCAGAACTTCAGACTGCCTCCACTTTACACTGAACCTCCTCTAAGGTCAGTGAGAAGTACAAATGGAAACTGAAGTAGAAGACATCCTTTCTGCAGCATTTGTATTTCAATTTACCCATACGCATACCACACAGGGGAACCTCAACACCCAGTAAAGCATCTCTGAACTCACTGCTACGCAGTTATTTAATTTAGGTTAAGTGAAATATTACTGCTGTTATTTTCTTCATCCACAAATATAATGTCTGTTTCAAAAATCTTGTTTGTGTCTCATTTATATTCCTTATAATTCTTATACATATTTTAATTTTAGATTATCCAGGTCTGAGAACAAACAAACATTTACCATAATCCTTCTGCAATATATTTCACTTATTATAGTTTTTCTTATGGGATTTTGATGTAAATCCAGATAAAATTTGTTACTTTTCTGTTTTTAATAATTTCTTTCATTTCCTAAGTTCAGCAACTATGGTGCAATAAAAAATACCTGAACAGATAACTCTGGGTAAACATGATAATAACGTATTCCAAATTTTTCACTCCTGGAAGTTTTGATTCATGTTCTAATTTAGTTTCAATTGTCAGGGATTTGGAGATACCCTTGAAGTTCCTCCAGAAACATGTCTCTGTATAAAAATGTGTTTCTGTGTCTCTGCTCAGTTTGTGCACAAAGAATGGGCTGTGGCTGGAATATCAGGAATCCTGTAGGTCAGGATTAAAGGGCAATTGTCAGGGTTACCAGAGGCAGCCTCTGCTGCCTGTCCTTACTCTGCAGAGCTTTCTAGTAACTTGGTGTAATGAGGTCTGACACCTCCACAGTTCTTAAATAACACTCAGCGCCCAAAACGCAGCCGTGTTTCAAATATTCAGATCCCAATGCAAATATTAAAACAAAGTAAGAACCTCTGAGGAGTTCGAGTGGTGATGGGATTGAATTAAGTGAGTTTACAACAAATATGGTTTGTAATACATAAATGTAAGCATTTCAAACATAGGTCCAAGAAAATTGATTGAATTTTGAAAATAAGTTTTGTTTAATGCATGAACTGTAGCATTTATTTGGTTTTTAAAAGTGTATATTTCCTCCAACAAATTAATATAATACTTTATAAAGTTTTATCAAGCTTTAATATCGCACCAACAGTTAAAACACAGCTGAGCTCCTGTGTGTTTAGTTGGTGTATTGTCAGACCCCTTCTCACACTGACTGAAACCATCTTGGTGTGTGAGTTTCCTTATATCAGGACTGCCAAGGAAAAGTATTAAAACTTTTAAACCTTTCTAGAATAAAACCAGTCAGCATTCACATCAAAGTGAAATTATATTGTTCAAACTTTTTTTTTTGCCCTGTGATAGCAAACTTTTAAAAATGGAGAGAAAACTCTGGGAGGAGATATCATATCCTAATTTCAGTGCTCAGGACTTTTTTGTCAAGGTGATCCATCTGAATCAGTGATGTTTGAGAGGGAGAAAAAAGAGTGAAAACAAACAAGCAAACAAACAAACAAAAATTTCTGCAATGCGGCCATTACAAAAATTCTAGAGGAAAAGGAGTTCAAAAGGAAAAGAAGGGGTTCCCAAATTCCTTGTTGGAGCATTTGAACCTGAGTTAGGAGGTGCAAAGATAAATATTTCAAAGGAGGAAAGAGCAGGGGATTCTGCCTGCTGCGGGGCTGGTGATTTAGATGTTGGAGCCGAAGAAAGCTTGCAGGGAACAGAGGGTCATTGTGCCTGGAATGCAAAGGCATCCGCAGCTCCGCGCCGAGAAATGCCCGGGAGCCGCCGGAGCTCGCTGGGAGCGCGCGTGGAGCTGCGGGAGGGGGAGCGGGAAAATGGGAAAACGGGAAAACGGGAAAATGGGAAAACGGGAAAATGGGGCTCAGTGCGGACACCCCTGCCCGCCCCCGCTCCCAGAGACAACGGGCATCACCCGGGAAAGGTCTCGAAACCGAGGGATTAAAACAAGGCTTGAGGGAAAAAGCAGCAAACTTGAGGGGATGAACTGAAGAGTTACTGCAGGCAAGAAAAGCAGCGCTTAGCTAAGGGCTGAAATTTGAACAGCCGAGGTTGCGTCCGAGCAAAGTTAAAGCAGCAGCCGGGACTCGGGAATGCGGTTTGCACAGAGCGGTGGGAATGCAGCACCGCTCGGGAAAATAAGGAGCTGGCAGCTGTTAAATGGAGAAAAGTGAAGTGAATAAATGTAGAAAAATCTTGCCAGCCTGGTATATTAAAGCTTTATAAGTAGATAAGCCCCCATGTTTTGTCCCAGCCATGAAGTGCCGCACGTGGCGACTTCGGGGTGAGCGTTTCCTAAAACACACGAGTGGGAGGAAATCCGGGAGTTCGGGGGGCGGAAGGAGGCGCGGGGAGAGGAGCGGGATCCGCACCCGCACCGGCGGCTCCGCTTGTGCTGTGTGTGCAGGAACCCCCGGTCCGAGGGGCCGGGATGGGGATGGGATGGGATGGGGATGGGGATGGGGATGGGATGGGGATGGGGATGGGATGGGGATGGGGATGGGGATGGGATGGGGATGGGGATGGGATGGGGATGGGAATGGGGATGGGAATGGGGATGGGGGGATGGGGATGGGATGGGGATGGGAATGGGGATGGGATGGGGATAGGATGGGGATGGGGATGGGAATGGGAATGGGGATGGGATGGGGATGGGGATGGGATGGGGATGGGATGGGATGGGGATGGGGATGGAGATGGGATGGGGATGGGATGGGGATGGCGATGGGATGGGATGGGATGGGATGGGGATGGGGATGGGATGGAGGTGATTCCCGTTGCGAAGGGAACAGGGACGCGCTGGCACAGGACCGGGACCGTACTGCCGGCAGAACACCGAGCTCCCGGCGGCTTCTGCCGTGTTACCATCGGGAAACGCCCCCGGGCGGGCTCGCCGCGATGCGGGGGGAGTTCGGTGAACAACGCACACACACGGCAATGACACGGGCATGGGGCGGGCGGTCACACCGGGCCAGAGGACCGGGGCCGCGGGACCGACTCTGCCCGCAGGATCCCGCGAACCGGGACCCGGCCGGAGCAGGGGGAGCCGCAGCCGCTGCCCCTGCGGGAACAGCAGCAGAGCGATTTGGGCTCATTCATGGAGCCACCCCAAGTTTGGCCATCACAGAGTCATGTGCTTGCCTTTCCTTCCCCTCCTGCCCGCGCTCTGTGCGTGGTTTAAAGTCGTCTGCCAGGGCGCTCTGAGCCTCAGCAATTCATATTTACATGGGGGGCAAAGAGGGGTGGGATGCATTTAAGAATTACTCAGTTCAAAGGTAGTGGCTGGTCTTTGGCTGTCTGTCAGATCTAAGAGGAGTGAGTGGATTTTCATGGAGGAATTTCATGGAAATTAAATCTCTACTGGAGTGATCCATTCAACTCCTAAAGCTTCAGCCCAGTTTTGTATCCTGGATGAATGCCCTGCTGAATAGCTTGGTGGGGATGCAAAAAGCCACCTTAAACTAGGGATTTTTCTTCTGCTAAATTGACTTCAAAGTAGTAATTAAACAATAGCTAGCTTTAAAAAAAAATCAAGTTATAAGAAGCTATAGGACAAAATTACCCTATAAGTAGAAGCTGCATTTTATGGGAGGGGGGCAGGGGATGGGGTGTTCAAAATGGAAAAGTAACGGGGTAGAGGCAATTTGAGAGAAACAAAAATGGATGCAAGAAAGTAAAATAAATTGCACTGATTCAAACTTGTTGGTTTGTTAATTTCTTTTATTACAGCTGTACTATGATCGAGTCTGGAGCTCGGTAAGTGGAGGAAGGGGAGAGACTGCAGAATTGTTTGGGAAATTTTAAGCAGAAGCATCCAGTTCAGGGGTGACAGGCTGAAGCAGCTTTCTGTGGCCTTTGTCCTGTCCTGTGTTTGAGGCTTCTCTTCTCCAGGCTGCTCTACACAGGGCTGAGCCTGCACAGCTCAGTATTCATCTCTGCTTTTGTAAAGCAAAAACGGCGTTTGTGGCCAAAGGAAATCTTGCTGCCAATCTTCTCCCTCTTCCTCTGTCTCCCAAACCCACAATCTCAACTGCATTCATCTCCCTCTGGGATGATTTAGAAGCACATCTGACTTGAAGCTAAACCAAATGAAAACTAATCTCCTGCCTGACTCCCATGGTGAACTCTCCCTAATTCTCTCCTTTCCTGCAGTAAAACTCCCTCACTTGCCATTTGCTGATTTTAGTCCTTGGGGTCCTTTTTCTCACATGCAGAATGTTACCCAGCACTGCTCCTTCTTCATCATGCCTGTCCTGGAAGGAGGAACTTGAAAGTTTATTACATAATTTAATTTAAAATCTCTTTTGAGTGATTGGTCTGGTGCCTTTCCTGGGTTCAAATGCTTTTGGGGCTTTATTCCCACAATTTTGTTGCATAGACAATGTCACCAAATGAGCTACAGGAAGAAGGGGAGATGAACACAAATTCAGCACTACAACAGTTCCTAGATTTTCCATGTGTTTAAGCTAAGGCTTACTATTTTAAAGTGAAAAGTCCAACACTGCACTTAATCTGATTAGCACATTTTTTCCATACTCCCGGGATATTTCTGAGAATTAATGCTCAGGTTCAGACAATGGAAGCATGGCAGTGTACACTGGCAGAATCTGAGCCATGGGTCTTTAAAATACTGTCCATCTCTTGACTTCTGACAAGTGAAACCATGGTAAATGGTGCTCCAGGTAATGACTTTACAGTCTTATTAAAGCTTACTGCAGTCCTTGGGCGAGACTATCAAGTTTAAGTATTCCCAGTGTCCCAATGTTGTACTGTTAGTGTGATAGTTACTGTTAGAAGAAAGCTCTTAAAATATAATTTGCCATTATTATCTTGCTTTTCAAATACATTTCACAGTCTATTTGCACTGAGAATTGCTTTTTGTTTTTTAATCTTAAATGTAATAGGTTGCTGATAACTGCAGTGCATTTCCATGAAGTGATGAGCTGAAAGCTGGCAAGAACTGTTTGATGGGATATGTAAAATCCTGGTGAGTTTTAGCCCACACACAGACACTTTAATTGTTACAAGCCTTTGCATACCTGTCAGAAGGCTGGTTTCCTGCCAGGCAGTAGTTCTTGTGATAACTAAATTTTACCCTCTCCAAGATGATACAAGAGCATGAAGGCAACACACATTGCCAAAAGTACTGGAAACAGGAAAGAACTTTGGACAACACTCAGATGCCTCCGTGCTGCTGGTCAGGTAACAAATAGCAATACACAAAGACTTTGCAGCAGCACTAATGTAATTTGCTGGAAAGTCCACACTTTCAGTTCAGAAAACCATGGAAGTTGCCATAAAACACAAAGGCAGTGTGTGTGTTTTGTTTACAGCTTTTCTGCCCGGCTGTTCCACACCATTCAGGCAGACAATGTCGCTGGAGTGTAAAGCAATGAGAGCTCTGCAGGGTGGTTTGTGTCAGCTGAGCTCAAGGCCAGCAGCTCTGGGACAAGAGCTGGCAACAAGTCACTCGTGTCTGGGTGTTGTGTGAGAGGTAGTGACGTGCTGATTGCTGATAATTAATGAATAATCATCTCTCCTTTCTCGCAGGGAGAGCTTGGGACTCTCAGAAAGTTCCCTTGTGAGGCCAGGTGGGTTTCCAGACAACAGACTATCCTGGGCCACGCACCAAAATTGTCATCTTGTGCTTTGAAAAACAACCTGAAGAAAATGCTTTCCCAAAGTTGTGCCAGTCCCAGCTGGGACTGTGGGTTCCCTCCCCAGCCACACATTGTCACTGCCAGGCTCAGGCAGAGCTACTGGCTTAAAATCACTCAGAAAAGGTTGGTGAGCTGGTTATAAAAATAAAGATACAGGTGATCACTCACATCTTCTCTGGGAGTCAAAAGTATCTGTATTCTTTATGATAAAGGATATAAACTCCATACAGGCAAGAGTCAAGTCCCAAATCACATACAGAGATTATCCACCTCTTTTGAGGGAGCCTGACCAAAACTAAGGACTGTTCCCTGAGTGTTTCACTCTGAATGTCATTCTAACACCTTGTCTTACCCACTCTTTGCAGCTTTACTTGTCTCATGCAGGTATTCCCAGAGGACAGTCTGCAATGGCCCTGCCAGTACTCACAAGTCAATGTGTTCAGATAGATCTGACAGTGATCCCTAACTCATAAAGAAGTTAGCAGCATTTGTTCATTCAGAAAGCTTAGGAACTGCTGGTCTAGGATATCTTTATTGTCTGACTATAAGGAAGATATTCTGTATCAGAAAACACAAGAATGTGTTAAACTCATAACTGTGAAATCCTCTCCTAGATAGAAAACTGAGGTGTACAACTGAAACTGGTTTCCTTTTAAGGAAGTGCCAATGGTTTTAAAAATATATTGAATTCAAATGAGAAGATGTTTGCCATAAGCCACAGATAACTTGAAACAATAGCTCTGACAATGGCTCCCAGAACCACTCAGTGCTCCTGACTTGTTTAACTCAGAAACTTAAAGATGGTTATTTAAATTAGAGTAGCATTAGCTATTTCTATTTTAGCAGAAAAAAAATACTTAAAAATACTAGAACCCAAATGGTTATAATGTCTTTCACTGATATTTAAATTTATCTTCTTTATACCTCTAGCCTCAATGGTTTGCATGTTCCAGTTACTGACTACAACCACAAACATCTGTTGTACATTTAAAACAAGGGCAGAACCTATATTAATTACATATTAAATCAAAACAAGTGCAACTTGTATTAATCCTTTTCAGATTTGTTTGGTATTGTTCTATTACTTGTGGAAATAAAAAATTACAAAATCTAATGTTCTTGATATTAGCAGTGAAGTCCCACTGGTTAAGCCTACACTCAGCATTCACATTTTTCTCAGTTCTCTCCTTTTCCAAAAGAAGAATCTGAACAATGATTTATACTTCTCACCTCATAAATGGTGGGAAATTCTTACTTCTTGTTGCCATTTTATCTTTGTACTTATAATATCCTGATGCTCTGTAATGCTCATCTCATTTTAAGGATTATTTTGTGAATTGTACAGGAGCAGGACCGAGTTGGTTGCTTGTGTCATGCTGAACTCTGCAAGGTACCAAAGTACAGGTAAGGCATGAAGTAACTGAGACCTAGACCTCTGTCCATACATATGAAATATCATCTCTTAAATATTTGTGTAACACAGCATTAGAGGCCTAGGAAATAGCAGATGCTGGCTGCAGTATAAGCGTGTAGATAGAAACTCCTGCTTGTAAATTTTGTGACCTATATGGATAAGACAGAGAGAAAAAAGCAGTGACGTGGAGTGACATGAGACTGTAATGGTGGGTACAACATGTACCATGTGAAATATCAAGAAACTGAGAGACAAACCTTGGGCTTGGGTTGGGAAATGCATCTGTTCATGTTTTAACAGAGCGTTTATCCCAGAACCACAGGGAGCAGCGTGTGGCACACAGAAGATGCAGCTATTGAGGTACAGAACACTAAACCAGTGTCCTTGTGGACACAGCACAGTGTGATACCTCATCCAGCCAATGTGCTGCTGTACTCCTGTGCTTTGAGCTCAATTAATGTGAATTTGAGTGAGTGAGTGAGGAACCTCTGTATTTTGTAATTGTGGAAGATGAAAGAGCTGCTTCAGGACTGGGAATGCTGTACCTTATACACATCTTTATGCTAAAATAATCAGTAGTAGTAATTAAGGTTTCAGTCACCATTGGCAACATTTGTTCTTCTGAAGGGGATTTATAGGGACTTGTTTTGCTTCATTTTAGATTTAACATCTGGACATTTTGTAGCTCCTTTGAGAATGAAACAAAATAAGATCAACAGTCTTGTACAAAACCAAGCAAATGCAATTAACTATCTATTTGGTATTAGAAAAAAAAAGTCAGTGTTAGGGCGGTCAGGTGTTGGAATAGGCTGCACAAGGAGGAGATGGAGTCACCATCCCTGAAGGTGTTTAAGGGGTGTCTGGATCTGGTGCTGAGTGATGTGGTTTAGGACCACAGAACCGTCAAGGCTGGAAGAGACCTTCAAGAACATCAAATCCAGCCATCCCCTCAGCGCTGGCCCCGCAACCCCAAAACCACTAAACCACATCAGCCAGCACTGCCACTGCACCTCCTGAACAAATGGTGTGTTTGAGAGGCGCCGAGATCTGGCGCTGAGTGATGTGGTTTAGGGGTTGTGGTGGCAGTGGTGGATGGGGGGCTAGACTTGATGATCTCGAAGGTCTTCTGCCAACATTGATCATTCCATTCCGTTCCGTTCCGTTCCGCCGGGCCGTGAGGGCGGTCGGGGATCGGGGGGGGCACCGTGAGGGAGCGCGCGCGGCGCCGCTCCCCCCTCCCCTCGGGGCGCGCGCGCGGTGCCGCAGCGCCGCCCGCCCCTGGCCGCCCGCTCTGCGCACGCGCGCGGCACTGCGGCTGCGCGGCCGCAGCGGTGCGAGTGCCCCGCGCACCCCCTACAACGGCTGCGGGTGAGCTCTGCGCATGCGCATTGCTCCCTGTGTGTCCGTGCCTCCCGCCAACCGCGCTCGCTCGCGCCGGGACCTCGCGGGGGAAGTGGCGGCGGCGGATGCGCATGCGCAGAGCCGCCGTTCCCTACACAGCCCCATCTTCCGTTTCCCGGCCTCGCGGAGAAGCGCCGCGGGGGCAGCGGGAACCGGGAGCGGGAAAGGCGCGCGCGTCGTCGCGCGTGCGCAGGGGAGGCCGCGAGCGGCGGCCGCCGGGCTCCCGCCAATCGGGCACCGCCCCGCAGCGCCGCCGCGGCCCAGGCGCGCCGTGCGTGCGTGCGTGCGTCCGCTCGTGCGTGCGTGCGTGCGCTCGGCGGCGGCGGCGGCGGCGCGTCCCGAGCCCCGAATGAACGCGCCGGTCCCGGCGGGCGAGCGGCCCTGAGCGACCCGCGAGCGGGGACGGGCCGTGCCGAGCGGCTCCTCCGCCCGCACCCCGCCCGCCGCACGGGTGAGTGACCGACACCGACCCGCCGAGCGCCCGCTGCCCGCCCCGCCGCCGCCGCGCCGCGCTCCAGGGGCTGGCGCGGCGCCCCCGGCCCGCCCGCAGCCCCCGGCCCGGGGCCCGCCCGCCCGCAGCCGCCGCCGCTCCCGGGGCTTCAGCCGGTCCCTGCAGCCCCGCGAGGGTCGCGGCGCCCCGCAGTGTCCCCTCAGGGTGCCCCGGGTGCCGGTACCGCCCCCCTGCCCCCTCCCCGGACCGGCGGTGCCGCTCGCTCCGCCCGCCCCGGCCCGCGCCCTCCTTGCAGCGAGGATCCGCCCCCCCTTGTCTCCCGGTCCCGTTTCCCCAAATCCCACGGAATCGCGAGGGGGTCGCCCTTGCCGCGTCCCCCGCGCTCCCCCCGGAGCCCCGCGTTCGGGGAGGGGTCGGGCCCCGCGGGGAGCTCGGGCGGATCCTGCCCGGGAGATGCCGCCCGGCCCCGGCCGTCCCCGGGGAGGCGGCGGCGGAGGTGCCGCTATCGGCCCCGCTCCCCGGGGGAGGATGGAAACTTTCCTGGAGATCCCTCAGCGCCGGCTGCCAGATCTCCGTGACCGCGGGCTCTGTCTGTGTCAGCCGTACTCACCTGCTCTGCTCTCATTGTTCAGGCGTTGCAGGGTTTGCCCTTCTCCCCTCGAATCTGCCCCCTCTTCGGTGTCTTTTTGGGTTTTTTTAAGGAAGTTGCATGGATAAATTCCCATCCTACTTTTTATAGTGGCTATAGGATGCTGTGTGAATGTAACTCTTGGATAAAAATTTCTATAGGACCTGTGATTTGGGTTCTCAGCCACAGAACTCTCAGGATACTTCCCCTCTCCCCTTCTTCACTCCCCCTTTCTCCAAAATAAACCTCCCAACAATGGGTGTCCGACCCGGGAAACTGCAATGCACTTGTAAGCTTGTGACTCTGATATCTCCAGTGAGCATCTTGGAAAAATCAGCACAAATATTTTCTGTAGCTCTTCCTGAGAGACCAAACCACTTCAGCATCTGTAGTGGCATTTTCTGAAGCTTGTTTACTTCCCACAGGTTCTCTCTAGGTGTCTGAAATTTTCTTCACAAATATAAATTCTAATTTTTTGAAATTTAGTTTGGGAATCGTACAGGTCACACAGCAAAAACTTTACACATGCAGCTTGTAGATGACTGTCCTTTGTAGGAAATACAGGTGAGGTTTTAACTCCTATAATCAGGCTCCTGAAACATGTTTGGGCAATAAATAGAAATTAGAGTCCAGGTTACTTTCCATTCTTTGGTGCTGAACAATGTCTCATGCACTGAGGGCATCCCGTGCCTGAGAGTTATTGAACTTGCACTTTTATATCAGGAAATCTGTTGCCTAGAGCTCAGTAAAGCAGCACAGAAACTACAGGAGGATGTAAAACCTGCTGCTTTGAAGATAAAATAAAGATGCTGGGAGGGAAAGCAGCACCTTTGGTACACATAAGAAATGTGAATGCAAATGAACCCAAATTTTTTGGTGGAGAATGGTTGAGTGAATTTCTGTTTTTGTGATTCTGGGGTACATGTAACTTTTCATTTCTTAGATCAAGCTCATGGAAAGCTGATTTGTATGGAATAATCTTTGTGTCTGTAGTATGTGTGTTCTATTTTGGTGGAGAGAGTGAAAATCTCCCAGCCAGTGATTCCACAGTGCATCACTCCTTGTGATCCAGTCTGTGAGACTCTGACAAAGCTGACAAACAAAATTCTATCAACAGGAGATGTGATCACTGTTTTTTATAATTCTTACTCATTTGTTAGCCTTTAAACATGGAAAACCAAAATATTGAGCTGTTTTTAAGTTGCATTTTTTCTCATTCCAATGAAATGTAGCTTGATACTTGGCAAACTAGATTAGTTGTTCTGGGTGATTTAACTTGAGAGAAGAAAACAGAATTTTGAGTGCTTGCATTCAGCATTGTGGGGCTGTAGCTGCATTACTTGGGTCATCTTTCTCAGAAAATGTGTTTTTTTTCTTTTTTAATGGACAGGATAAGTGCATTTTGACACAAAGAGAAGTGATCTGAGAGTAGTGTCTTCTCACATATATGAGAAAGCCAATGTAATTTATGGAGAGGTCTATAGATATTTCTCATGCTAAACTTTTTTTCAGCACTCTTAAAAAATGTATAAATAGGGTAAATGCCCAGTGAAACAAACAAACAAAAAAAACCCACAACAAATGTGGGGTTGGAGAGAAAACTTTTAGATACCCTTGTAAAATGCTTTCAGAATAATTTAATCTGATGGTGAAAAGAACGTGAATTTCCTTTTTGGCCCGTTTGAGTTTTGAATAATTTCTCAAGTGTTAAATTATTTCTAATTGTGAAGTATTTCAAAACCTATATTTTATTTTTTTTTTAAAACATCAACATCTGTGTATTGAGTAAAGATAGACATTATTTTTAACTTCACTGTGAGCCTTAAAAAATCAAATTCTGCAGAAGCACTTGAGGAAGTGAGGCTGTGTCAGGTCCTGGTGCTGCTGCAGTGACGTCCCTGTCGTGCATTGGGAGTGCAGAGCAGCGAGCTGTGAGAGGCTTCTTTACAATCTTGTGTCTTGGACAGTTGTTTTTCCTATAAATTAAATATGATGAGAGCCACTTAAAATTTTTTTACCTGTGCTATAAATTACTTTCATTTTCTAAAATACAAACTTGCTGCTTAAATTGAAGAGTAGTATTATTAGTAATTCCTGTTGCTGAGAGTCAGGACCTGTGCACGTGTACATGGAAATTCCTGATCTTGCTTTTAATAACTGGTATCAATGGTGTCGATATTTTAATAATATAATCTGAATAGAAAATGAAACTGATAGACTCAAGTGATTGTATGTTTTTATACCACACTGTTTATACATAACCAGAACTTTTGCATTTTACATCACTTTGTTAGTATATTTGTAAACATCCCTGTGATTTATGTTGATCTGTTGAATGTGAGATGTAAACAAGTAATCTTCGTGATATTACTTCCTACTTGTCTTTTGTAGGTATTTTTCTGCTCCTGAATATTATTTAAATTTTAAAAATTGCCCAGATTTCTCTTTTTTAATATACATACATACATATCTATCTGTCTGTCTCTTCAGGAACCATTCTTTCTGCTCAGAAGGGATTACAGAATACTCTTATTTTATTTTTTCTTCAGAAGAACACAGTATAATAATTCTTTTGTATTTTAACACTTAAGGACTTCCTATTGCCACTGCAAAGGGTGTGAATGGTTTATCCAGCTTGGCACATTTACATTTTTTGTGCCAATCAGCAAGATCCAAAATCTTTGCATTCTTGTTCTGAGTGTGCAGCAGTGGCTCGTTGTTAGAACAGAAAGCAGATGGAGCTGTTGGGAGGGCACAGCCTGGGGGACAGCACGGGCACCTCTAGAGCAGGAGGAGTTTTGCAGTAAAAGGTGCAGGGCCAGCAGTTCCAAGGTCTGTGAAAATCCCTTGAAGCAGGAGGGTCTGAGAGCAGGAGCCGATGGAAATTGCTTTGAGAGGAGTGAGTGATACCGGCATTGTGAGCTCCTGACAGCACCGGCTCTGCCCATGCCAATTCCAGAGAGCAGCCGTGGATTTTCATGCAGATCTGTGCCATTGTGGCCCAGTCCAGATGTTTTGCAACTCTGCTCTCTTATTTAGGGCTGGATTTTACACTTTTTTCCAACACAAATATCAGACCCTATGGTGGCTTTTTTTACGGCCGAGTCAAATGAAGAGAAAGGCTGAGGAGGATTTTATTGCAGTTGTGGCAAATTCTGATAGTAAGGCTCAAATCTCCAAAGTAAAAAGCTCTAAGAAAGGCTGTTTGAAGAAGATGAGTTTTTTATTTCTTGGTAGATGTGGAAGCAAAAGAACACAAACTTCTTAATACTAAGCCAAGATATTCATGCACTCATTGAGTATTCTCACTTCTGCACGAGCTGTGTCTGCTTGAGTTGAGCGCTGTGACCTCAGTGTTACATTTTGAAACGTGTTGCTGGCAGCACTTTGAAAGTTTGTGATTCATACTGAGTTTAATTTTAAGTTACTTTTCTGAGCTGAGAACAGCAGCTCTCGTGCACTCACTGAAACCTGGTGTGGTGCTGCCAAAGGAACTCTTGGTCACAGATTTCCACTGCAGCACCTCAGAGAGGTCTAAAGTTTTGTTCCTAATCCTGTTTGAGTAGCCACAAGATACCTCTGATACCAAAAGTGGTAACATTTTATCATCTCGTCTCTACTCTTTACTCATCTGCCCTGAGACTTTGTGACTTTACAGCCAAAACCTGTGCAGGAGGCTGTGCTGGACTCTGGTTTTCTTTGCTTCTGTTCATGAAGAAGTTCAATAGCATGAATTTCATTGCATGTACTTATATATATATTTTTTCCACAAATTCCTTTCCTGTAATAAATAACTATAAAAATGAGTTGCTGTAACTTTTTTTCCCTGATGATTCTCTTGTTGTATTTCTCACTTACTTCTTTTCAGTTTTCTGCTTTTGTATTAGCATCCAAAGTTTTATTTTAATTCTCAAACTTATTTTGGTAAAGAAACTGCTTTTTCTTGCTGAAATAATTTCATTAAAATTTGGCCAAATACTGCCTCTGCCAGTCACTTGTTTATTTGGCTATATTGAAGCAGCATAAAGAAAAGGGACAAATCACTTCCAAGCATCCAATACTTTATTTATGAAGCTATGTTAATTTGCCTTTTGTTGATATTAACATGCTGATTGCAGTTCTTTCTCCCTGTAGCATTGAGAGGATTGCAGTGGCATTCTAAGGTCATTTAAAACCATGACAAGCTCAGTCGGACAGAAGAAAGTCTCCTCCAGACAAAGGAAGTGTGGCTTCTGTCGCTCGAATAAAGATAACGAATGTGGGCAGTTGCTGATGTCGGAGAACCAGAAGGTGGCGGCACATCACAAGTGTATGGTGAGTGACCAGGAGAGGGATGGAGCCGGGAAAACGCTGCCAACACGTGGAAAACCCACCCAGATTGGAATTGGCACACGTGATTAACCACTGCGATTTGGTGGGTTTCATATCTGTAAATTTCTCTATCACTTATACCCTTAAAAATTAAAATACAGATTTTGTCTCTGCGATTTTAGCTGTTCTCGTCCGCACTGGTTTCTTCACACACTGATAATGAGAGTCTTGGTGGATTCTCTATTGAAGATATTCAGAAAGAAATAAAGAGAGGCACAAAACTGGTAAGTCCCAATTTTGGCTCTTGAAGAAGACAGTATTTTCATACCCTCCATAAAGTTTGCAAGGAAGTTGTTCAGCGTATTTAATCTATTTAATATTTTCTGTTAGATTTCTGAAAGAAATCCATATTTTAGGCTCCTGGGAAGGGTGTTACCATAACGTGGGTTTACTGCCAAAATCTAGTTTTAACTACCAAATACACCTTTTGCTCCTTTTATATTGATTTTAAAAAATAATGCTGTGAGTGTAGAGGGTTTATGAGATATGTGGGTACAGTAGTCATTGCAGCTCTAAAAAATTAAAGAGGTTGCACAGCAGTGACTTTTTTAAATTCCTGGAATTAAAATTTTTAAAATTCGTAAGGAATTTTGAAATTATTATTTATTTTGAACTAATATTTTTCCAATTCGGGGAAATGAGTGAGGCTCTTCTTAAAATAATTTTACCAGACAATCAGTTCGCTCCTCACATTAAAACCTTTCAGCTTGGTTATTTAAAGCACTCTATGTATTTACCAGTTCTTGCACCACTAAAGGAAGTCCAAAGTATTTTGTAGAACTACAATTTTATAATAATAGTCTACTCTTTCATCCACTGCTTCATTTGAATCTTTTCCCATCTAGGAAACTTCATTTGCTCTAATTAGCTGAAAGAAATAACTGTTCACAAGTCATTCATGTTGTGATCAGGACTTTCCAAAGACCATGGTAGTAAATGAAACTAATGATCATAAAGAGACTTCTTGATTCTTGTGTGTCTTAAAGGGTTTTAAAGGTTTTTTCTTTTGTCTTTGGTGGTTTCTCTTTCTGCTTCTGAATCTCTTTATGTTCCTTCTATTGCAATGGCTCCATTTTGGAGCTCCCCAGCTGTGTGTACCAGGAACTTTGTTCAGGTTTTTGTAGAAAACCTGGATCTGGTCAGTCTCATGGATTCACAGTCCTGAGTTGGTTCCTCTTTGAGAAATCCTACAAGATAATTTTAGATCTTAACTTAGGTGCCTGTCTCTGGCTGGCAGAGAGCTGCAGCTCTGAATCACTCTCTGGAGGAATTTGTCTTTCTCCACTGGCATGTGGGAAGTTTAAAGGTAAAAATTTACCATGAGCCCAAATCCCATCTCTCAGGTCTGCTTGCCTGGTCCATTCTGGGGGAGCACATTCAGCAAAAACCCCCAGAGCACTGGCTTAGGTGAATTTTGTGATGCCTTGGGCTCAGTTTGTGCTCCCTCAGGAGGTGCTGCTGGCCAGGAGGGCTCTGACAGTGGGGACCTCATTTCCATAGGGACAGTGACAGAATGTAGAGACTTTCTGATGGCAATAGATCTGTCTGAGAAAAGGTTCAAACCTTGGTAGGCCAGACACAGAAATTTATGAAGTCTAAATATTTGGAAGTACAAGTCACTGATATCTTAATTATTTAAATTATCTGTGTTATTTCTAGTATCCCTGAATGGAAAAGTTGGTTTTTTGGGTTTTTTTGGAGAACATACCTAATTTGCAGCTTATCAAACTTCTAATATACCCAATATAACTTAAGCTAGTGACCATTTGGACAGCCTACATGCACCAATGGAATAAGTATTTTATTACTTACTAGGAACATGGATGAAATGTGTGTGCTTTGTTTTACAGACACATTATGGTGTTCATAAAAAGAGAGTTTTCTTTTAGTCATTTCTGGCTTTCAGAAAAACTGAGGTTCTGACTACACTGGGTTGGCTGGATATATAAGCCTAGGCTTTTCTAAAGGACTCTGATCAGCAATTATTATATATAAAATCATAATGGATAACAGATTTATGATTTATGAGATAAAATGCCCATAAAAAATGAGATAACAACTAGGCAACAGTATTTAACTGTACCATTTCAGAGCTTGCAGAGGAGTAAATGGAGATGATCCAAGGCTTTGACATTTTTACTGTTCAGTTGACTTCGTTAAAATGGAAAAACAGGCTGGAGGTATATTTGGTAACTTTGGTGGTGTATTTTTTTGGCATATTTGAGAGTGCAAGGAGAACTTGACTAAGTGAGTGCAGGGGAGAAAAAATGTATCCACAGAGATAGGGAGATATATAGATATAGATATATATGTAGGGAATATCCTACATTGCATACTTAGATTTGGAATCGATTGGAACCTTTTGGGGGTGTTGGCAATATGCAGGATACAAAGAATAAGCTCCAGTTGTCTTGGGAGGTCAGTTTAATGGGAAATCCTGAGATTTTGGGGACTGTTAAGTCAGTAGAGAACAATAAAGAAAAAAAATTTTGTGATACTGTCAATTACTTCCTTTCCTACCACGGTATAAGAAGGACCATGAGCAATTTAGAAGCTAATTTAGATAGCTGCTGTTATCTGTGTGTCTGATACAAGAAGAATTAATTAATGGGAAAGAAGAGTAAAGCCACAGCCTCACTTTTAATCTTTTTTGCAATACAAGTACAAAGAGCAAAATTTAGTTTAGTTGGAATAAATTAATTGTACTTACCAAATATTTCACTAAATTCAGTGTTTTGGAAAGGACTTAAGAAAAAAAAAAGAAAAGTCAGTTGATGATCCTGAGGTAAATTTGGAGGTTGTCAGTATTTCTTATTGCAGGATTCATTCTCAAATGGGTGTAATTTTTTTCCTTCTTGCCTTTATAATATAATTCAGAATTAAAGAGGTAAAATTATGATTTTAACTTTTCTGAAATGGTTGGTACAAACAGACTGTCCTTGTGAGAGGGATATTCAGGTGAATAGCTGTGTGACTTTCATCAGATACATCCACTGAAATAAATTATTTAGTTTTTTCATTGAGTTAATGGTGGTGGTTGAGTTGATAATGCATCTGATGGTTATTGCACTGTTGCACACTTGTAACAAATTTCTAATTTTTAAAATAAATTATGCAAAACACCTGAGATAGGAAGAGTAATACCAAGTGCATCAATCCATATTTTTTGTCACCACGAGTGGTAAATATATTATTTCTGAACCCAGCACAATTCATGTTACTTTTTGTTTAGTATTTCTTTCTTTTCCTTTCCAGATGTGCTCTTTGTGCCACTGTCCTGGAGCGACCATTGGCTGTGATGTGAAAACGTGTCACAAGACATATCACTACTACTGTGCTTTGCATGATAAAGCTCAGATAAGAGAGAAACCCTCACAAGGCATTTACATGTAACTATTATTTATTTATGTTTATTTTTGATTTGTATTTTACATTCTTTGTTTAAAAAACAAGCAACAAAGCAAAACAAAACCCCACTTTGGAATCTAAACAAAACTGTTGCAAAAAATTCTGATTATGATTGTGGCATTCAAAATAGCGATGTGCTAGAAAAGCATATTTTCGCTGCAAGATTTGTGTATCAATGAGTCTTATAAGTGGGAGAAAAATGTACTGGCATTTAAATTTAAAAGATGAGTAAATAATCTGTGATTCGTGACTGACTTGACAGTTTTCAACTACTTTGTTTATAGGATTTTATGTCGAAAACACAAGAAAACTACGCATAACTCTGAAGGTAAAATTATTCAATATAAATTTTTCCCATTGTAGAAAGATACTTGGTTAAATTGAATTTTTCTGGAGAATAGAAATGTTTGCAGTAAAAATTAGAACTACATATTTTCGAAAAACAATGAGTTTGGAAGTCCACCTGATTTCTGTATTTTCTCTAAAAATTATGGATTGAGGTGGAAAAAAACCCCAACCATAAATTTTAGGATGTTCAAAAGATATGCTGCTCCATAAAACCAAAGTTTGGGTAGAAGTTCTACATTCCCTGGAAGAAGCTGGCTAATATTTGTAGTTAAATATTCACAATATTAACATCTGAGATATTTGGTCAGATAACAGCTGATTTTTGCTGATGTTCCTAAATACTCATTCTTTTTTGTACTAGTAAATAGAGTTTAACTCTTGGAAAAAGAAACACCCAATAGTAAATGAAAAGAGTTGTGATGAGTTCACTTACAGATAAGTTTCTGAATCATATTGATTTTAAAAAAAAAGTTTTATGGATCCATTCATTAAAGCTGTGTAGCTTTGCAAAAAAGAACAGTGAAATGCCACAAATGCAGATATATTGTGTGGTCTGTTAAAATTCCAAACTACTTGTGCTGTTGTGTTTTTATTAAGTATTTTTCTTTTTTTCTGCTGTATCTGAATTTTGGTAAGCTAACAGTTGGTAGTTTACTTCTTGCATTGTTTTCAACTGAAATGTCCTCAGATTTAATTAATGAGGAGTATGCAACTGTTTGGGGAAAATTAAACTTCATAAATTACTTCAGTCTCTATGCCAAGTGTATTTTTAAGATAATGTATTGCTTTTTATGCTACAGGTAGTGAACTTATTAATGGTAAAGATTTGGATGTTATTTCAATGTTCAGAAAGATCCTGAAGGCAGTAGAAAATACCAAAGAAAATGGATTTCTTTTTTTTTAAGTCTATTTAAATCATTATTGTTATGTGCCTATATATAAAACTCTAATTTTGCTGGGTTTAAACAATAAAAACAATATCTATGTTATAATTAGTTCTCCAAAGAGAAGAGGCCACGTTATCTTGTGTTTGTTTTGGGGTCACTTTGTGTGTTAGCAGACACAGAATGTTAAAGACATTTTGAGTCAGAAAGATTAATCTTTTTAACTGATATTTTAAAATAATCTTTTATACTTGCTCACAAATGTCTCAGTGTTTGATATGTGTTTAAAAATGCCTCCAATTCTGCATGGAGCTCAAAGCCAATGAATTACTTTTTCTGCTTGGGATTCCTTGCAGGATCTGAACTTGTTCTTTTCTTTAAGAGTTTTCAGGAACCATTATCTCCAATTTTACAGTGTCATTTTCTAGCACCAAAAGCTTTTAAATTTTATATAGATATATTGGGGAAAATTTGTGAGTTTTTTTTATTAAATGTTGATGATGATAGTTTATTAAAACATTTAATCTAGACTCATCAAGAGCCTCTTAGATTGTGTATTTCTTCTCTCCTGCCCTCAATGTCACTCAGAACAGCTGAGGCCAAAGAACCTGGTAGTACTTTATTTAGCACTTTGCACACTTGTTTTTTTTTGTTTGAAATATTTACTTCTGTCATGCTTTACACTTCTAGAAATAGCTTTGCACTTCTAGAACTATATGTAGCTAAACTTCACATTCTTGTTTTCAGTTCTTTATTTAATATTTCACTGAAATTCCACCCAGTGCTCTTTCCCAAAGATTGTTTTCATTTTAGTCCATACAGTTTTGGAAACTTTACCCATAAAACAATTATTATTTACTTTTATGAGTTTAATGCCACCAGGAGCTGGGGCTCATTTGTGATAGACCTCCTTTAAATCAAATAAAGTGGAAATATATATTGCATATGCCTGATACAATGCTATAAGTAATTTCCATAGCAATGGTCTTTTGCTACATTGAACACTGATTAACTTTAGAAGACAGAAATTATAGAGTGGTTTTCAGAGTTTCAGAGTGGACTTGGGAGGTTTTTTCCTTAATGCTTAAATGCTGAAGTTTGCTAAGTGAAATGACAGCTGGAAGGTGTTGGATGGTGAGATTAAGCTTTATATTTGTATTTTTTTTGTTTCTTGATGAGAATGTGAATGTCAAGGAGGCATTTAAATGTGAAAGAATGGTGGTGTGTGAAACCAGATAACAGACTTGGCAGAGGAGAGTGACTAGACCAGGCAGGGAAGCTAGATGTTAACACAGTGGCTTTCTTTCTTTTTAATCTTGTTTTAGTTTCATTTTCATTAATCTTTGCTTAGCAGTGTTTTCCTAACAGAACAGTTAAAGCTTATCTGTGGTTCTGTCACCCAGTGTGAGGTGCTGGAGCCATCCGTCCTTTTTAATGGAAACTTAACTGCTCCTTTTCTGGGTTGCATTTTGGTTGGGGATTTTTTATTATTATTAATTTGTTGCAGTTTTTTTTTTCTTGGTCACTTTAGAACATCTGTGGGTTCTTATGCTTGGTTCTTTGTATCCAGATTTAATTGTTCCAGTCCAAGTATTTTTATTCTGTCACTGATGTCAGTAGATGTTCAAAGAGTTTTTAGGAGTGTTTGGTTTGTCCAGAACAGTTTATTTTCTGTAGGCAGCACTGCTGGATAAAGTGAGATTTTTCCTTTCCTTCCCTAGAAAATGGATGCTTATGGAGGCAGGCTTGCCCAAGTCTGAGGTCTGGCTCTTGCACCTTTGTTAGAAGTTCTAGTTTAAAAAGAGTGCCTGTTAAACACTTAATAACAGTTAAAGAAAATCTCTTGAGGCTGCATGGAAATAATTTTGAAGGACCTATGTTGGGGTTAAGTTACCTGCTAAGACTTAATAAAAAGGACCTCATAGATGTTTTTTATTGCTGTTATGAAATTCAGATGGTGTGAGGATTCATCAGGCTTGGTATCTACTCATCAAGACAAAATTAATCAGTGATGGGAATTAATTTTTCTTCACATGACAGGACTTGAACTACCTTCTGCTTTCTTTGAATATGAAAATGTGAAGCATGGCAGCAGAGTACTGTGCTCTTAAATTCATTATCTGTTTCAACACATCGTTGGGTTTATCTAATTTATCTATATGGCCTGGTATTTAGGTGACATAGAATAGGAAAATGGTATTTCTCCTGTATTTCCTTTGTGTAATTCAGAGTGGTTTTTCTGTTCTTTGTTGCCATTAACTGGATAAAGGACATCTAGGTTTTTGGCTTGCTGTTTACAAATTTAACAAAATAACCGAACTTCAGGTACCAGCTTCATTCATAGTTTTAGGTAAGCTAAGTTTTCAGTACCTAATAGGTTACAGGAATTGTTGCCAGTGCTGTGAAATGATCACAGCCAACCATTAGTTGAATTACTGTTCAGTTTGATACAATTGCATTTATTGTTTGTGAAGAATGAAGTATTGTTGAACTGATGTTTTGGAGCTGTTGGAAATTATTCCAATGTACTGAAAATAATTGTTGAAAAATGAAAAAAATTGGCCTCTCTCAGTTCCCTGCAGGTGAGGTTGCCCTGGCTGATGTGTTGAATTTAAAACAAACTCAGCTGATGAGGAATAGTTCAATATCAACTAAGATAAGAATGTAATTTCATTTGTTACACAGTGGTAAGACAAAGACTAACAAAGAGCTGTGTGACTTCTCTTGTTAATGTTTAAAGCAGATGCTTGAGAACTGTGGGGTCAGAAAATAAAATGTCTGTAATTTCTGTTGTAGCTGTGCTCAAAGCCTCAGGGAATTCTGTTTCCACAGTGGGAATAAGGACATTCCCTGTGTTAGCATCCTTTTCATGTCAGTCTGAAGATCAGACATGGAATCTGTGCTTCTCACACTGCTCAGTAACTTCAGTCAGGATGGTATTTCTGTCAGACCCTGCAATCTATAGTGCACTGAGTACTTTCCCAAAGTGCTGTGAAAACCAGGCAGGAAAAATATCTGCAACTTTTTGGCATTCTAGTAAGGTAACATTCTGATTCATCTTTGGATTCTTTGAGCAGCAGTGTTTGTTCCCTGTTGCATTTTCTGTGGCCCAGGTTGTTTGCAGGAACAGTCAGGTGTAAATGCTTCTGTAATGTTGCACTTTGGGGTCCTTTGGATTTTGGTGGTGAGAAATGAGAAAGTCTTGCAGGGCTCTGCTAACTCAGCCTGGTTCTGTCTCCTGGAGAATGCTCTGGGTGTGGCACCAAATGTGTTCCTGGTGTTCCCACAGCAGCACTTGGTCCAGGCAGGAATTAGCAGTGTCCCTTATAGACTAATGAGGGTTTGTGCAGAAACTCCAAGGTTTTCTTACGGAAAACCACCCACATGGCTAACGGGAAAAGGAAAAATGTAAAAGTCATGTGGTGAAGGGTTTGTCCTGTCTGAGGAGCTGTCCTGTGGTGTTCTTATTCTCCCTCCCATCTAGGAAGGGTGTTACACAGAGGGGCTTGAGCTGCTCAACAAATTCATCAGCTTTGTGATTCTGCAAATAAGCCAAGTGCATCATCTGTCTTCAGTCTTTGCCAGTGTTTCTTTGCTTGAAAATACATTTAAATTGTGTGGTTAGTAAGGATTATTTTATTATTTTTCTATGTTAAATGTACTTAAATAAATAATCTCAAGCACCTCATAACAAATAACTTCTGGATGAGAGTCATCAGTTCCTTCAAGTGTCTGGGGCTTTTGGAAAACATATTAGTGGCAGGACCTAAGGGGTAACTTAATTTTTTCCTATCAGTTCTTACTTTAATTTAAATGTGTTTAATGTAACTTATTCTTTTTCCATTGAAAAAGAGAGCACAAAAAATATATTCAGCGTTTTGGTCATTAATTTCACATCATGTGCTGATAAAAACTACTATTATTTCATTATTAGTTTACCTGATTTTGTGTTTGATTGCAAGGGGATTTTTGCAAATCCCTGTTTCTTATTATTGCTTATAGATGCATCCACATTTTTAGTATTAACTATGGGGCCAATAAGGCTCTTTTGGGTTTTTCTTTAATGTTTCTTTCCAATTTAAAACAATGATGTTGGCTCATGTGGTTTATTTGGTTTCAACCATAGTTTAATGAGATTTTCCTTGAGCATGCTGAAGTACTCTTTTCTTTCTCTGCTATATTCCATTTCTCTTCTAAAAATGTAGTAAGATTGATTTTGTTCCTTGAATTTTTAGTTTCTCTTTTATCCCAAGTGCACTGTAAAACTTTACCTGCATATGTGTGATTTCAGATTAATATAACAGCATGTCTCAGCCCCTTCAACATTCTATGCTTTGGCTTCTTTTCATGTCCAGTTCTACTTGCAAATGTATTTTGCCAGTAGTTTTAGCTTTTATCCTCCTCATACAAAATCAGCCTGCTTTGTTTCTGGCTCTCTTATTCTGTTGTTTAAGGTACTGTAGGATGTAAATAAAGCCATATTTATTGTGCACATCTTCTTTTTACATGTTCTTTCACAACCTTTAAATCACTTAATTCTTCATTACTTTGCTTTAACCTGGCTTTTGAAAGGGGTTCCATGTGTATTTCAAGCTGATGCAGTATGGATCAGTAATTTCTCAACCTCTTCTCTGCCAAGCCTTATTTTAAACAGCAAAACATCTTGATCCTTTTTCCTTCTAGTCATGATCAAAGGAGAATTTTTAGATTTCTCTCTGAAGCTGAATCTCCCTGTTGATGTAATACAGCATTTTGCCAGGGTTCCTTCTGTGGTACTTTGTACTGCTCATGGATTTCTAAAATGCAAATTAGGGGCTTGTTGCTACTCATCTGAATTTACAATACCATATTCCTAGGTGCTTTTTAAAATGTAGATTGTTTCTTCTTGATTTCTACCCTTACCCCCCCTTTCTCAGGCCATGTTGTGTTTTGGGCTCTTTTCAGATCTAGCACTTAGGGACTTCTGAGGGAAGCTCATAGAAACCTCCTTGGAACTTTATCTAAAGTTATACTGAGAAAATTGTCATGATATTAAAAAGCAATGCAGTAAAGGGATATGGGATGTGGGGTAGTTGAAGAGGGAATTCTAGGGAATCTCAGGGGATTCAGAGGATGGGTGAAATCCATGATAAAACATCACCTGGTCAGGGAGGAGTTGAACAACTTTTTGTGTTTTCCTTAGTTCAAGCTGACATGAGAAGTTGGAAACACCCAACCATCAGATGCCAGGGACACAGGGTAAGCTGGCAGTGGGCTTGAGGGGAGGGATAGGGCACCCACCAAGCTGTAAATTAAACATGAGGACCATGCAGGGCAGATGTGTCTGACACTGGTTACAGTCCCCCTGTTCTGTTCTGTGGGTTCAGGGTGCTGTAAAAACAAGAGGAGCTTTAATGTTTGAGGAATCAGGCTTGGAGGATGGATGTGGCAGAGCAGATCCTCACATCTTGGTGCTGTTACTCTCTAGGTCCACATCACTTGAAGCAGGAGATGTAAATCTTCAAGGAATTTATTTTAGTGAAGGGGTGTCATGTAGCATCTGGATTTTCATGTCTGACCTTCTCTGGAAGTTGTAGTTTTGAGCACAGAAAAGGGGTTCTCCTTTAAGGAAAACTGTACATTCTTCATGTTTTTTTATCTTACACTGAAACTATCTTTTAAAAATACAGCATTTTTACTCTTCAGATCTAAGTATGCTAATAATTATAGACTGAAAAACAGCACTTAAGAACTTATTCTATTAGGAGATTGACACTTCTAAGAAATTGGTTTTCATAAGGTGTGCTTGGTTTTTAGCATTATAACTCAGTGGACTGTAAAGAGTTCAGGACATGCTTTAATGTTATTGTAGAAAATTAGGGTGGACTGAGGTAGAAAGCATTTTGGCTGACAAAATTGACAAGGAGCTTTGGAAAAGATAAAGAATAGCAGTGAATGGACTATGTCTTGTTTCATGAAATAGTAGGGAAGTCCACTGAATTATTTTGGAAGGATTTTTTTTAACTTCTTACTGATGTCATTTAAAGGGTCATGGATTCAATAGTCACATTTTTGTAAGGCTGTTTTTCTAGAATAACTATCTATGATTTCTGTAAAAGTAGAGACAAATATTCACAAGTTTCTTTGAATAATCAGTGGAGAGTTCACGTGATGAACAAGATAAAAAGAGAATTCTTTTTGAAAGGTTTTCAGATTGCAATAAAATTTGCTATGTGCAGTCTAAGAGGTCAATATCTAAATTGCATAATCTTGCTTAGGGAATTTAGCAAGTGGTGACAAATGAAAAATAATGTTAGGTAGGAAATACTGAGAAAAACATGTAAAATGTAGTTTTTCATTACATAATCTGTGTCATCATGTATTTAGGTTTTTTTCAGTGTAAAATAAATGGTGCTTCTGACATGTAATTAGAAGAGTCTTAACGTATAGGGATGTTGTAGACAGACTGATGTGTCTTAGTAGCAACTTGAGCAGATCTGTATATAGCTGAATAATCTGTAAGTTTAAACCAAAATAATTTGCAGATCAGTATAAATTCTAGTCTAACTGTTGTGGTGCATTTGGATGAGTTTTCTGTCTGTCTTTAATAACTGAGTAGAAGCTGTAGCTTTCCTTGGGGATTGGTGACAGATCCAATGGATGGAGCTGAGCAGGATGTCCTTGTGTGCCAGGCTGGGCCAGGCCTTCATTGGTCTTCTGCTCCCACTTGAGGGCTGTGGAATATGTTCAGCACTTGGACTTCATGTTTTGTGCAGTTGAGTGTCTGTTATCACAAGATAGAAATGTGATCTGAGCTTTATGTGACAATAGGTAAGAAAGACAAGTGCTGGCAAGGCAGCATTTAGTTTCCAGCTAAGATGTCCTGTCTGGACACTAAAACAATATGGCAATATCCATCAAGTGAATGTTCCACATCTTTACCATTTCCTACTGTTTGGGGGCTCATACTGATGTTTGTGGTTTGGGTTTTGAGAAGAAAAGTCCTTCAGCAGGGTCTGTGCATGTTCTTTAAACAAATCTGAAATTTGTTTGTGGTTCAAGCAGGGGTGAGTGCTACAGATTAAAGGAAAAAAAGGAGGGTGCTTCTGTGAGTAGGAAAGTTGTTAGTGACTGAATAGAGCTGGTTGTTGGATGTAATTATCAGATAGAATTTAACCAGTTCTTATTGGAAGCAATCTCAATCTTGTAGAATTGATCTGTATCTTCTCTAGAGCTGTGAGTTGTGCAAAGGCCACTGTGCCCAAGGGCTGGGCTCAGCTCTGTGCAGCAGTCACAGCTCAGCTGACATTTGTAAAGGAACTTGTCAGGCCTCTTTTGTCATGTCTGTGTTAAAAAATGTGTTCTTATGTTCCTAATAGTCTGTAAATACTTGATATGAGATGTTGTCTGTGGGGATGATTTCCTCTAAACTGGAGGCTGGTTTTAGCTGCAGATCTAAAAATATTCTGCAACGACATAAAATTGTAGATTTGTTTCACTGAAGGTAAATACTCTTCAGTTTTAAAGCTTGATGTTATAGCCCAATGGATGATTTTTTTTGTTAAGTCAACAGGCATCAATTAATAAAGCAAGGAGAGAGGTATTATTGGGTACACTGGCATACTGTCAAGGGCAATATACATTGGAGTTATGCATCTTAAAATAATAAATTATCAGCATATTTCATGGGTGAGAACACTTTCCAGTTTCAGTGTAGATTAAATGAATGTTATTTTCAGTGAGGATGAAAATGTCTGTCTGAGGACACATTTTAGGTCTGAAAGTAGAAGTTGTAAGAAACACTAAACCTTTTTATGTTTTAAAGATGCAAAGCTGTATGACATAGAAGAAGTAATGTTTTCAGGATCTGCAGTTGCATGTTTGTAATAAATGAGGAAAAGGTGCTATTTTTATTTCTGACCAAAATTTGGAAAATACAACTTGTGATTTTTCTTGTCTAGTGTTGGTGGGTTGTGGGTTGGTTTTGGTTTGGGGTTTTTTCGTAGTTTATTTTTTATAAAATTGTAGAGAATCTTATTTAATGATGTTTTCTGACTTCTAAAGCAGATTTAGAAGAAAATATCAATGAACACGAATTGGAGCCTTCACCTCCCAAAGGAAAAAGGAGGGGTCGTAAGGGAAAGCCAAGAAAAACAAATTTAAAAGGGCAATCAGAAGACACTAGATCTACGTCCTCACATGGCACAGACGAAATAGAAAGCAGTTCCTATGTAAGCAGTAAATATGCTAAACTTCTTAGAAGACAGAATTGCATATTTCTTCTCTGAAATATAAGTTTTGTTAAAATTTGCATTTGTCTGAGCCTCCAGCTGGTGGCCACAGGCTTTTAAAATTGCAACCTTATTTGTATCCCAGCAGTATATTTTAGTAAAATGTTTTTCTTTCAGAGAGACAGGTCTCCCCACAGAAGCAGCCCCAGTGATACAAAACCTAAATGTGGATTCTGTCATGCAGGTGAAGAAGAAAATGAAGCTAGAGGAAAGCTTCATATATTTAATGCCAAAAAGGCTGCAGCACACTATAAGTGCATGGTGAGTATTGTTGTTAACCAGTCTATTCTGTGCATTTTGTCTGATTTGCTATTTTGGATTTTAATACAGTACCCTCACATGTAATTATGCTGAGTATTGTCTGTATGCTGATGATCTTAAGCACTGAAGTGTTGCAAAGTGAGCAATTCATTTATTTTCACTGCAGGCAATATGAATAAAAGTTGGCTTCATGCTAAGAGATAGAATTAGCTCAGGGAGATGCTTTAGCTTATTAAAAATGCTCCCTTAGTGTCTAAATGCATATGAAGTATTTTAAAAGGAAAATAGAAAACAGTTTTAAGTAAAATAATCCTTTCCAAGAGTAAAACAACTTCACAGGCATCCAGGGACAAATTAAGAAGAATCCTTGAACTTTGTTCATTTTCTGACCTGTGGATTCAGGCTGTGTGACTTAAGTAGAGTGTGAGATATGGAAGTTCCAGGAAGCTCTTGCCTTTAAATGATCACATTGGTAGAACTGTCAGCCTGAACAGAATCTCATTGCAAAGAACATGAGCAGACAGTGCCATGAGTGAGGTGGGGCTTTTGGGTAACAAAATTCAGTGGTTTATGTTGTACCTCAAAATGAATAAATAGTCCAGGCAGTCTGTGGAGTTACTCATTGACTTTCTGTACCCAGCCTCACTAAACAGAGAGCTGCTGTGTGCCAGAGTCTTACTCCAGCAAAGCTCTTTGTTACTTTGTCTACCTGAACTTCAGCTTTAAGGCAGGTAAAGCTGAATATACCAGGATGATGATGGAAGGGATGGTATTCTGTTCTCCATTTTCATCCCTCAGGACTTCACAGCTGTATTGACATTAGGGTTGAACCTGAATTACATATATGTCACAGGGTAGGAAATGGAATATTCCTTAAACATTGAGTAATGCAATTAATAATATTTCCCATTTACTACTTTATATTTTCATCCTATCATTTCTTCTTGTCTATTCCTCTGTCTTTTAAAAGAAATTTCTCCAAGGCAACAACAACTCTAATTAAAGCAGTCAGGTGGGGATCAGAAGGAATGCTTTAATTGCTCAGCATAGGGTTTTTCCTAGTTTGTTGGTAAAGCACATGCTGTCTGAGATCACAAAACAGGATGTTCAGTGCTCAGTTATTCCTGTAAAAAAATTCAAAACATCTTGGTTTGTTCATCTTGAAGAAGGATGTTCATCCATCATCTTTGGACCTGACATTACTTTGACTTGCTTGTTTGTTTTACAGTTGTTTTCCTCTGGCACTGTCCAGCTAACAACAACTTCAAGGGCAGAATTTGGTGATTTTGATATCAAAACTGTACTTCAAGAAATCAAGAGAGGAAAAAGAATGGTATGTACCTGCAGAATGTGGTTAATGTGTTAGTGATTCTTCTAAGGTTTGTTAGCTCTGCCTCCTTCCTTTTATGGAGTAATCTTTTCCATCTCATTCTAAACACAAAATTAAAATATATTGTTACTTGTGGGAAGGGCAGCCAGATAGGAATCACCTTAATATTAGTGGTGTTTGGGCTTGTGGTATTTGGGATTCTTTATGACAATTGTACATAACTGTTATGATCACAGAATCATATGATTTATATTAGCTGTGCTGTAACTATAAGAGAGTAACAGCTTTGGACCTGTGTTACTAAAAACACACTGTGTGGAGCTGCACATAAAATTAGAGAATATGCAGTTCTTGCAGTGAATATATTCTCTAAAATTGGAAACAAACCAGTGTTTCCAACTGTTTTGGTGTTTTAGTAGGAAAACATTTTAAGATCTTAGAGATGGGGATGCTGGTAAAACATCACACTGTATTTTATTAAAACTCAGGATGTTTTTAAAGTGCTAAGAAGTGTATAGGGGATCAGACAGATAATAAAAAACTACCAATGTTTTTCCTTGAAAATAATTATTTAAGACTCTCTATATATTAGCATACTAACTTCAGCAGCAATAAAATAGCCTTGGACATGCAATAACATGTTTTGTAATCACATAGCAATTTTCTGTGCAACAGACAGGTAAATCCTAGTGTTCATGTTTTTGTGGGTTGGTATCTTACAGTTTCTGGTTTACCATGTCTTTGATTAACTTTTCATTGGAAAGATGATCTGGAAGAGGAATTACTCTGTTCCAAAATGTTTGCCATAAATATGAGGAGCATTAGACTGAGCACTAAGAGACAAAAGACTGAGATGCTGAATGTTGTTGTTCTTCTTTTCCCCTGCACAGAAATGCACACTCTGCAGCCAGCCTGGTGCTACTATTGGGTGTGAAATCAAGGCCTGCATAAAAACATACCATTACCACTGTGGAGTAGAAGACAAAGCTAAATACATTGAGAACATGTCACGAGGAATTTATAAGTAAGGACCTATGTAATTGTTGAATCTGCTACAAAAGTAAAGATATTTCATGACACTTTTTCTGCCTAACTTGGCTAGTCAATATGTTCTTTAAAAAGAGGGCAAAATTTAGCTTAAAATAGTATCTTTATGTAGTTGTTGAGTTTATGAAACGTTTCAGTTACTCTGCTAATTTAAAATTTCCGTACTGTTGTAAATAGAAGAAATGAGAAAATTATTTGACTTGTATTATATTTTCCTTCTCCAGTAATCTGTAATTTAGATCAACAAAATTTATCATGATTCCACCATATTGATGTGTTTGTAGCTTCCTTCAGGGGCTTTTTGGACCCCACAATTTTCCATCCTTCCTGAAGAGCTGTGGCTTGGCTGCAGCTGAGCTGCCGTGCTGTGCCCACGAGAGGGCATTCACTGAGCAGTGAGAGAGGCAGGGCTGCAAAACTGGGATTGGTCACAGTTCTGTTGGCTGCTCTTCACCCTTGTTTTCCTTCTCAGTTTAACTGATGCTTGACTGGAAGCTGTGAATGATTTAAGAGTTTGCAACTGACTTGTAGCACAGCTCGAAACTAATTGAGAGAGAAGTCAGGTTTGGATGGATATTTTCAGTGTAAATCCTCACTGTTCCTTTTATTGTGCCAGACTCTATTGTAAAAACCATAGTGGAAACGATGAAAGAGATGAAGAGGATGAAGAAAGAGAAAGCAAAAGCCGTGGCAAATCAGGCACTGACCACAATGACATTCCTCAGCAGCAGCTCAATGGAAACTAGGTATGGAAGTTACTCCTGACAGATCTGTTACCAAGACTGAAACGCAATATTCAATTAATGTAGTTTACTGCAGTGAAGTATTTAAATCTAGTGTATGCAGAGTACTTTTTATTGGCATACTGTAGAAGAACGGGGAGGATTTGTTGTTTTTTAAATCTGGCTGACTTTGTAACAGTGTAAGAAGGGAGGCCCTCATTTCTATTGCTAAATGTAGATGTAATGTCAGAGCTGTGAAATGCTTTTCTGTATGATTTTAAATTTACTATTGTTTTCATCATTTTTTAAACAGGTTCAAGGGACAGAGTTATAGAACTGGGAATGGCTAAGACATCATAACTACTAATTCTTTTAAATTGTTTTCTAAAAATCAGAAAAGGGTTAGTAACTTTTTACTACCCAACTCTGTTAGAAATTTCATTGAACTGCCTGAAACGTTCATGTGTGTGAGCCTTCAGTAAGTGGCAGAGTTTTACATGTCAATATTATGTAGTTTGTAGTCTGCAGTGTCTGGAAAAAAATGAAACACTATATAAATGATATGTAACATGTACAGTGTCAAAAGTTAAGGCAGACATTGAAATGAAGTAAGATCTATATTTCTGGACTGAATAAAAACTTTAAGATTTGGAATGTGTAAGTTGTTTAGTGGATTCACACAACGAGGGAAGGTCTTAGCTAGTTTAATTAACAACATGGACAAGTCCTTGATGGCAACGAGTTGGTACTTTGTGAATTTTGCATTTTCTTCCTGCACGAGTTCCGGAGCCGTTGATGGCAGCGCTGGTCTGGCTCGGGCAGCAGCAGTAGGAGAGGACTCTGTGTACACCAAGCACGCTTGAACATTTCAGGTTGTTCCTGTTGTGATTGCTCATTCTGCCCAGCATTGTTTGCGGGAGATTTACTTGAGCAGCTGTTGGTTCTGAGCTGTGAGCTTTAGAACTCATGCCAAAGGGCTGTAGTTCATTCTTTCCCCAAAAACCCACCTCTTTCTGTGTCCTGATTTACAAAGAACACTTCACCAAGTGTGATTAAAACCCTGCTATACAAATGTTTGGACTTTGCAGCCCAATCTCTTTTACTTCAGAGAGTTACAACTCTTAACTCACTATGGAATTTAGCCACCATATCTGACGTCCATACCTCAGGTGTTCTCTGTTGTGTGGAACACTTCATGTTTTGTCAAGAATGTGCATAAAGGTCCCATATTCTGTAAGAAGAGTGAGGAAGCAACCTTTTCTGCTAGATTGGTATTTATTTTTTAATCATATGACCACTATATGGGAAAGTTCACGTATCATCCTTATTGTTTTAGTGATTTTTTTTTCCTTTCTCTGTCAACAATCACATCATGGAATTCTACTTGCTAGAATTTGATGTTCCTTGAGGGAACGCTCAGATCTAGGCTATACCAAACCTAAAGAACAGTCCTCTGACTGCTTTCAAAACACCTTGTCATTTCTAATGGCTACTGGCTTCTTCAATTGGTCTGTTAAAGCACATCCTCAGACTTACTTAAATAAAACCAAAAAGCTGAACCTAGTCCACATGTTTGTCTGTTGCTACCACATCACCTTATTGTTTGTTTAGGGTTTTGACTTGTTTCACTCTGAACTCCCAACAAAACTTCTGGATTTGAAGGAAGGAAACAAGCAAAAGACACTGATTTGACTATAAACTGCTACAGTTCTTCTGTGATTGGTATTGCAAAAACGGTTCATATGTAACATGAGTTTCTGTAGCATTTTTTACTTGTATTTTTAAAAGATTTAACGTGTGTCATTTGTCTTCTTATGCATTCCCTTAATGTCTTGAGGGACTCAATTACTGTATATTGGAGTTTCTAACATTTTACCTGTTAGAATTCAATCAATTCTGTTTGCTTTCCTGGAGAATAATCCCGTTTGGAAAGAAATATTGCTGTGTACAGAAAATATTCAGTTACTGCTCTCAACATGATGCCATTGCTCATTTTTATTTTGTATTTGTAACTTTCAAAATTAAAAGCGTGACTTGAATTGCAATGACAGATCGATTATTGAAATTGTCTATCAAGGTGTTTTGTTTCTCCTAGAACATGAACATTTCTCAGCCACTCAGAACAGTTTTAGAATGCAAAATAGCATCCTTCAATATTTAAATTACTTCAGTTTGTGCCTCAGACATGGCCCTCCCATGGAAAAAAGGCACTTTGTTTGCAGCTACTGTATTTAACTAAGTTTGCATGGGGTAGATCTGCCAGCATACTGACTGTACTTGAGACTGAGCTCTAATTCATTGTGTCAGTGGCTTAGTATAATATTCAGTCCAATAACTCACCTGTTATGGATAAATTCACCCATTCCTTGCCTTGAAGAACCAGAACAGCACTTTACCTTTGGCAGCAGAAAAGCAAGTGGCTGATTTCCCTGTTGCCCCTGAGTGCTGAAATGGCCTGGTGAAACTGTCATCAGTTCAGAATTCATGGAAGCAAAGTCAAAAGCAAAAACCTTTTCTTACAAGCCTCAAATTTGTCATAACTGACTTCAACTCATGTATGCTGGGTAAAAGTGCCTTACAATGTAAAAATTGTATTTATATGTTCCCAAGTAGCATCACCTGCTGGGGAGTAATTCTGTCGTGGTGTTAATATTTAGAAGAAATGTACCTCAGCAGTGTATTTACTGTACATCTCTTACATCCTTAATTGTAGTTTTAAAAAGCATGACAATGTATCATAGTATACAACATTTACATCATTTTTTTAAAAGACAAAATACTGCCATTACTGTCTTTTTATGTGTATTTTAGCTTGGAATTTCAGACAGTCTCTCTGAATTTTTGGGGGTTTGTTTTGGTTTGCAGGTTTTTTTGGTAAAGCAATGTAATCTTTGCAAGCATATATTGAAGATTATTCTGGAGCATCTACTGCCTTCCCAGAAATGTTAGAAGTAATGAAAGTGCTCTATAGGTGAACTAGGTATGTTTAAATTAGCTAGTTAAATTAATACAGTCAATTTGTTACTGAGATTTTTTTTTACTAGGCACCTTCTGCTTTCATCTCACAATCAGAGAATTCAACGTCATGAATTCAACAAAACTTGTCTTAAAAAACTGGTTTCACTTTAATTTTTCTTAAATTTTATTTTATTACTGTTACATTTTGCCTTTGGGCATTTCTTTTGCTCACAAGAGGATTGTGTGCTGTTTAAGATGCCTGGAACCCTCTGAGAAGGGAGGTTTCTCCCCAGCACCTCTCCATTAAGAGATCTCCCCAACTCACTGTGGTCTCACGGATCTGTGGTTCTGCTGTTCCCAGAAGGACTGTGCCAAGCAAGGACAGGCATCACAAGGATCCTGTTCAGATATCTTGAGGATACAGCTGGGGCAATGCCAGAGTCCCCAGGTCAGGGCCCCAGAGCAGTGGCTGTGCTGTCCAGGGCAGGGGACAGGGCTGGTTCAGTGTCAGTGCAGCTCCTGAGCACAGGAACATTGCTCCTGCAGCACAGGCTGCTCCATCCACACCAGGGTCTGTGATAAGGCTCCAGTAGGAGCTACACCTACACTCCACAGAGTCTCAGCTCCAGGTACAAAGAGCTGTGCTGATCTGCAGTGCTTTGAGTCTGCCAAATCTGGCCCTAAAATGTAGTGTAATGGAAGAGTTTGCCTCTTACTCCTGCCTATAGGAAAAAGAACTTCATGCTAAAACAGAGTGAAGAATGAAGAGGTGATAATCTATTTGAAATATCAGACTTATCTGACAGGTGATAATCAGTGCATTCCAAAAATATTAATACGCTGAATCAGATTGACAGGAAAATTAATCCTCATTAGATTAAATTAATCTGAAGAGAACTGAAAGTGCATGATAGCAATTAGTAACTCTTCTTCCATGTCACCAGAGTCAGATTCCACTATATTAGTGATGGAGGTGAAAAAACAGAACACAGCCCTTGATTTATATACTTGGTGAAGCAGTTCCTGTACATGCATTTGTATGCACAGCCATTAGTCTGCAGTGACATCTCAGCCCTTAACAAATCCTGGAGAGCTGTTGCTTGTCAAAGCACTCAGGTTAGGCCAACGTTTGCAGCTTTTGCTCTAGCATATATTTACATTAGGTGTAAAGACAAGGAATGTATGGAAGAGGGTAAATGCATTCCTATCTACAATGTTATGTATATTTTGTTCCTGTTATATTGGCTTTACTTCCAAAGTTGTAGTTTGCAGTATTAGTTTCTTTTTATTGGTATCCTTGCATATATATATTCAATAAATGAGTTATGAATTTCATGCTTGCATATCTGTCCTTTTTCCAAAAGTATAACTTCTGAAACTGTCATTTTAATGCATAAATGCAGTATTTCCTATTGAGGTTACAGGAAAACATTACCAGGAGAGAGGTGAGAAGGCATCATGCTTACAGTGTGGCGCTTGGTGGTAACTCTGTCTGTCTGTGTTCCTAACGCTGCACTGGGTAAGCTGCTTTGGATTTACCACTGCTTAATGCAAAGTTACTGACTTGCTGGAGGTTCCCTTTCACACCTTTCAAGAACTTTTTTTTTTCCAAGAGTGAATTATTTTAGACTAAGAAACCAAGGGAATGCAGAGTATGTCTTGGTTTCAGCTGGGATAAGGTTCATTTTCTTCTAGTAGCTGGCACAGTGCTGTGTTTTGGATTTGGTATAAGAATACACTTGATAACACACTGATGGTTTAGTAGTTGCTAAGTAGTGTTTATACTAAGTCAAGGACTTTGCAGCTTCTCGTGGCTAAAGGACACAAGAAGTTGGGAAGGCAGAGAGCCAGGAGAGCTGACCCAGAGGGATATTCCCTACCATATGGTGTCATAAATGAGGGAAAGCTGGCTGGGGCTGCTGCTCAGAAACTGGCCAAGCATCTGTCAGCACCTGGTGGGAGTTGGATTGTGCATCACCTGATTTGTATATTCTGATTTTTTATCATTATCATCATCATGACCATTCTTATTTTCATCTTTTTCTGCACCATTAAACTGTCCTTATCTCAACCCATGTGTTTTCTCCCTTTAACCCTTGCAGTTCTCTCCTCCGTACCACTGGGAGGAGCAGTGAGTGAGCTGTGTGGGGCTGAGTTACCAGCTGGGCTTCCATGACAGTGCAAGTGAAGCACACTGCAGACATGCAGCTGCATCCAGGATGCACTCTGGAACCACAGAAATGCAGCATAAGAGATTAACAGAGCAAAGGATTGCTTGGAAATCACTGCATTTGTCCAAATATGCAACTGCCTAGAGCAAAACAGTGATACCTGTCAGTGATTTTAAAGCATCAACAAATGTGCTGGGAAAACGCCATAGGAGAAAGGGCAGTGTTCCCTATTGATGAAGACTTTATTATTATTATGTCATCACCTTAAGCAAGGAGTTGATTTAATGAGTATAGTAGGTAATTACTGAGACCTGAAAACAAGTATATCCTTTCTGCACAGACTTAAGTGTCAGGAAAAAAATGTTGAGCATCATGTTCAATTAAGAGTTGCCAAATGATCAGGTCTTGGTGATGAAGTCGTAGAATCATGGGTTGGACAGGACCCACAAGGATCATTGAGTCCAGCTCCTGGCCCTGCACAGGACAACTCAGATTGTAATTATTGATGCTGTGATCCACAGCCATCTTTGCAAAGGTTTCTTGCAAAGGCTGTTCAAGACTTCTATTACCAAAGCTGATGTTGGAAGTATTTTCATCACATGGCTTGTAATGCCATCAAATTATTGCGGGATGCATGTTTACTTTATTTGCTAGATTTTTTTTTTTTTTTTTTTTTTTTTTTTGTGGTGGTTTAATCCAATCACCTGAGATCTTTCAGGCAAGTGTAGGATATTGTGGAATAACCTTCTCTGTTTCATGGATGGGATTTCTCACTGGTATGGCTGGACACTTCTAGCAGTGGAGGGGGGAGCCATAGGCACAGGAGGAAAAGACTTTGATTGTCCCTGTGTTGTGTCAGAGCACAGCAGTGAATGCTTGGAGGGCTCTCAGGTCCTCACTTAGACAAGCTCTGCTTACTCTGCCCTGTGGAAGGGATTGCAGCACAAGCACAACAACTGTAGGTGTCCTGGTGCCTAAGTGAGACACCCCATATGGTAAATTACTTCCCAGCATTAGAGACAAAGGGGTTGCTGTAACCTCTGAAGGCTCAGCTTGTCTCTGCTTCCTTCTGCCTGCTCAGAACTCAGGGTCAATAGTTTGAACTGGAAAATTAATGGAAAAGGGAAACTTATCAGTAAGTGTCTAAAAGAAAGATCAAGTTTTGTTAATCTGCACCAAGTTAACAAGCTCCTTGAGCAGAGGAGAAGCAGTGAGCACAGCTTTATTTTAAGTGACTCTAATGACTTTATGTAAGATAGCAGGGAAATGTGGTCTGACACCAATTTTAAAGTGAGGTGATAAAAACTGTTTGGAAAACCTTATCAGAGTAATTATTAAAAATTCACACTTCAGGGATGTATTGAGGGGGATTCTCTGCAGTTCTTCTCTGATTTGAGATTACTTGGTATTTTCATTAACAACTTGGATGGCATATGCTGATTAAATTGTAGTGTGCACCAGACTTGAGCTAACTACTGACTGAGCAGAGGACAAATACAACTGAAAGTGAACTTGACAAATTCAAAAGAGTTAGCATGTGATGCAGTAAGCCCAGCAATGGATTTGACAAATGTGTGTTTGTAGACTTCAGAGAAGCTGCAATCAGCTGAACAAATACAGGATGGGACAGGACAGGCTGCTACGGTAGCACTTGTGCAGAAGAGTTCTCCTGGGGTTACAGCCAGCCATCAGCTGAACATGATTCAACAGCATCCTGTTCCTGAAAAAAACCCCAGTGTTGTTATGGAATGTATGAACAGGAATGTAATCTGTAGGATACATGGTGTGGTCCCTCTTCCTCACATGGTGGCAGAAAGCCTTTCTCAGAGCATGGTGTCAAACTGTGGGCACTGCACTTCCTGCAAAATGGGGAGCAGCTGGAGATGACTGGAGAAAAGCAATGAGAGGGGTGACAGGATGGATGACTGGGTTGGTTTCAAGGTGATGGGAGAGATGTTTTCAAATCAGTCAGAGGTAGGTGCAAAAAAGGAAATAAACGCTTTTTCCCACTGCTGTGGGTAGAACAAGGAAAAGAGATTCTATCACAGCAGGAGATACTGAGCTGAGACATCAAAATGGGCCTTGACAGCAGGAACAACAAAGCTCTGGAATACCTTTCCTGGGTAGGCTGTGGAATCTCTGGAATTTAGATTTTGAAGGAGGGGTCTGTGGGCACGGTCCAGGGCTGGCACAGATGGGGGTTGGAGGTGCAGGGGATAAGGGCAGTGCAGAGCTCCCAGTTCATGCACTGCCCTGACTCCCACCCAGACCTGGGAGGGGTCAGAGCTGCTCCAGAGCAAACACTGCCCTGGCAAAGCTCTGCAGCACAGCCATGGCTCACAGCCATGTGTTTCCTTTTCCATCCCTTCTTTAAAAAAGCACTTGTGGCAATAACATCTGTGGGCACGCTGGCAGTGTGGCCCATGTCTGCAGAGTCAGTACAAACTTCCCAACACCACCCAGTGCAAGGCACTCTCCATGCTTCCATTTCAAATTTTTGGGAGTACTTCAACTTTCACAGTGAATGCATCCCACACCTGAAATGTACATTTTTGTCGTGCAAGAATAAGCAAAGTGTCAGCAGTACTTCCTATGAATGTAGGATTAGTGCACACAAACCACTTCTTAACTGTGTGTGGATGTGCACTGGGATGATACAGAGTTTGGAGTGGCTGCTCTCTTTCCCAATTACTATGGCAGGAATCTTAAACCTTTATCTGTATTTTTGCCAGAGATGGTATCTTACTTTGTTTAAACTGGGTTCTCTGCTTTTATTTTCCCTAAAACAACATTCCAGCTGAGAAGAAAGCAACCAGGGCTGGTGCTGCCCAGCTTTTCATACCCTGAGTAGACATGCAGGTTGCTTGGCACATATGCAAGACCGAAATTTACTCTGCTGGCCAAAAAATTCCATATTCCTGTGCAAAGACTGCCATCGGGCTCTGCCTGCCAGTGAAGAGCATTTCAGAGGCTTGGGACAGGGGGAGGAAGAAACTCCCTCCCAAACCCTACACTAAAAATAGGTTGATGCTGTGCAAACAGCTTTGCTGTGAACTTCCTTCTGGCAGGCAGCCATGCAGCTGCCTGAGAGTTTTAAGCCCAAATACCTCACCAAAACAGAAAGTCACTCAAGTTAAGCACAGTTAGCAATGCTTTTAATCTTACTATTCCCTGCTGTGTTGTCTCAATTTCAGCTTCTTCCACTGTGCAGGTAGCTCATTCAGGATCTAAGGTCAGGAGTTTTTTTAACCTGAACCATGGTTGAGACTGGTGCTGTCAATTCCTGGAGTCTGCAAAGTTCAAAGCAAGGAGGAGGCCTCTGATCTAACGCTGGAATGCTCAGGTGATGTGTCCAAAAAGTGCTTTCCTGCAGAGTGAGAAGTGCAGTAGCTGGGCTGCAGAATTCTTTAAAATTCTCCAAATTGCTGTTAAATAAACATCCTTAAATCCCACTGAGGTGATGTGAAATTGGAAAGTTGGATCCTTAAATAAGACTACTTTAATAAGAATAAACACAAGACTCTGGGCGATTGGATTGAATAACAGCAGTGATTCATTCAGGCATTGAAGTCTATGAGCTGTTTGAGTTTGCCATATTTTCCAGTGTTTTTACTGCTTATTAGTGCCAACATTTTGCCCTAAAATAAATCATGTCACATTCTTCTGTACATTTTGACTATGAAGGCTGAGGTTTCAGTTTCAGTATCACTCTTCCTTCATTTCAATAGTTGCTGATTGTTTAGGCATAACAAGATTCACATTTTCCTTTATCATGATTTTATAGGAAGAACATTTTCCAAGACTAATTAAATCTCTGGGTCGTTTTCAGCTATGAAAATGATCAAGAATCACTGATAACACAGTAATTTTGCATAGCTGGATATTTCCCTCTCAACTTTGTATTATCAAATACTCAGTTTTTCTTTTAATTCTCTGTATCCAATTATCTGGTTTGTGTGGCAATTAAACAGAAGATCAGTGTCATTGTGTTTTACATTCTCTTTAAACTCTCATCAAGAGCAGGACCACACCAGTCCAAGTTTGTAATTTAAGATGCATTTGGCTGGAGTTCAAAGAGACAGGAGCTCCAGTCTGTCTCACTTCCCCTTGGAAAGCCTTTCTGATGCTGCCAAACAATATTTACACCAGCAGGGAACTGAGTTTTGGAAAACTTTTCCAGGCTCTGAAGAAATCAAGCAACCTGAGACTTTGATAAGCCTTAGTAAATTTAAAAACTCTTGATGCTATCAGTGTGTAAAACTTGTATTAGCCCATCAGATATCACAGATTTACAATTTGAGGAATGGATTTCAGTTGAGAGATAAGAACAGAGGTTAGGCAAAAAAAGTGTTATGTAGAGCAAAATTCTCCTATTGTCATCTCTGTGGAGCACTTCATGATATCTTACATTTCTGCAGCCACAGGTACACGTGCTCTGTTCTGCAAACATGTTCACAAAGTCAGGTCAGCATCTGCAGCCAGACAGCTTTAAAAAGCATCAAGCCTATTTCTTTTTCTGGAACCTTTAGCTTTCTAGCTGTCTGGAGGGAGGGTTCAGGTTAGGTCCTGTTTTCTCTGTCCCAGAAAGAAGGTTGTTTCCTCTCAGTGCTATGGGAACTGCTTTGAGAGCAGTTCTCCCCCTTCCCACCCCTGTTTCATGGGACTTTTTGGGGACAGATTTCTGAAGGTGTTTTCTACTGGTTCAAGCAGTTCTGGATGGGTTACACCAAGAACTCTAGCTCCTGCTGCCTGGTCGTTTAGATTGGGACTCTAAAAATTCATTTATTTTCCCTTTTAAATATAAACTGAATTCTAAAAGCATTCTTCAACTGAACCATTGGACTCTGTCCTTACCAGGCACCTCATCCAGCCTTGCACCCTTCACACAAATCCAGATTCAGATGAGGTTTTTTCTCTTAGAACAGCACTTCATATTTGAGGATCTGAATTACAATTTTGCCAGCTTGTACCACACAACTCAAGACTTGCAAAGGCGAGGGGAGTCCTGAAGTGCAGCTCCCTCCTGGCCTGGTGTTTGTGTCTCATCTTCCCTTGTAATCTGCCCAGAGAAGATTTCTGAGATATTTGAACGGCTGCCAGGGTCTGCATGGGAGGCAGGGCCTTGGCATGTGAGCCCTGACACCTGATGCTCACTGAGGCAGAGCCAGCTGGAGCCGCCAGCCCTGGCGTGTGCAGCCCTTGTGTCTCGTCAGCGAGTTACCTGATCAGGCTGCTCTTCCTCTTCCTCCTCCCCTGCTACTCAAACAGCCTTGCCACTGCCTCCTGCCTGCTCTGAGTTTCTGTCCTGTTGGCCCCTTTGCCACTGCTGGTGTCAACAGGCTCCAGGTTTGGGATTTTTTAAGCAATCCTTGTACCTAGGTCAGCTCAGTGTGGCTGTGCAGACACCTCTCCTCAGACACATGGCACAACAAGTGTTTTACAGCTTTTTAGAAATGCTCATGCAGTTTGCAGGCAGCTCCTGCACTCAAGTACCTGGTGGGAGCAGATGAACCTGTTCACTCCTCTGGAACAACTGAGGAGTAATTCACAGAACAACCACAGCTCTCCTCCCTCAATTGCCCTTCCCTAGTGGGAGGCCCTGCCAGCACCAACTTCTTGCATTTGGAAAAATCCAGCCCTCCCCCAGGTTCCAGTGGAAGGTGTGTGCAAATGAGCTTCCAGTGCAGATTTCCTAGGGTGAAGTCCTGCTGCAGGGTTCCCTTTGCATCTTGCTTCACACCACCATCTAAGGAATGACTGCAAAACCTGAGGCTGTGTTAACTAAAGTTGTTGGGTAAAATAAGCTGCCAAACTAAGAGCAAGAGCATGCACAGCCCATGCACAGCCCATCTCCCAGAAGTCCTTTTACTCCTGTGTAGCCCTGGGAGTTTGCTGCACGTGCATGTTGCAATGTGGATGTTGTAATGTGTTCCCAGAGACCATTTAATTTTGAGAAAACCAGCAGGATAATGTGGCTGCCATCAGTCACATTAATTTTGGTAGAGTTTACTCTGAAATGTCCCACAAAGAATCTTTTTGGGTCACCCAGGTATCTTGCTGATGTTGAATGAGGGGAGCAGAAAAGGTTCCCTTGTAGAGAATGTACCTGTCGCTATTCCTTGCTATAGAGCAAAGAAAGGAATTTGATTATTGTAACTTCCATGGCCCTGCTCTTTGTTCTGCTTTGCTGCTCAAAGGAATTGCTGGGGACCTCAGGTGACTCCTTGAGGGTAGGGAGGGCAGTGCTGCAGTCAGTGGAGGTGTGGGAGGAGTGGAAGGAGGTCAGCCTGGGCTTTACCTCCATGTGACAGTGGCTGATAAACACTGGTGTCCCCCTCGTGTGGCAGCAGGGATCCTGCTCATACAGCAAAGGGCTGGTGCTGCAGCTCTCAAAGTGGCTCTGCAGCTGGTGCTGAGCCATGGTTGTATTTAAGAACTTTCTTATTTTCTTACTCAGTCAGCAACTCCATCAGAACACATCATCCAGTGAGTCAAGCTGAGCTCAGAAAACATCCACTTCCAACAAGAAAAAAGAAAAATACCATAATTGTAGTTTCATTGCTCAGGCTTCCACCATTGTGTTAGGACAGGTTCAAACAAACAAAATATCCTTTGGGCTGGCCTCTGGATTTTAGGTGTGCCTTCCTCTCCATCCCAGCCACTTCTCACAGCTCTCCTGTGCCAGGGAACAAGGTGTCTGGAGAGCAGGGAGAGGAGCAAGGCCAGACCTCAGAGGTGCTGGGGGCAGGTTCACCACACGTGTGTTCAGTCACAGCCACGGGGCTTGGGCTGCCACAGTCTCGGGTCCCTCTATGGGCACAAGGCCCCACAGCACAGGGCTGTGCTCAGGTCTGGCAGCACTCAGCCCATGCCCTGCTGCATTGCCCGGATCTGCCTTTGTTTGGTGCCATTTTCAATAATCCCTGCTGCAGTTCCTGCTGCCCGGGTCCCTCCCAGGGGCAGGGCAGCTCTGGGCACTGAGCGCGGTGCCAGCGCGGCCTCGGCTCTGTTGTGACAGAGCCTGTCTGGTCCTGCTGGGGCTGCGGGGACAATTCTGAACGGGTGTCTGCAAATGGAAGCTGATAAATGCCACAAATACCAGCCCTCAATTCTGAACGGGTGTCTGCAAATGGAAGCTGATAAATGCCACAAATACCAGCCCCAAGAGCATCTGCAGCCATCCAGGCTGTGTTTCTCGGGATGGTTCAGGTTTTTGATCAGCCGCTGCTCTGTGTTTTGTAGTACTTGTGTAATTTTTGTGCCACTGACCAATCCTTGCACTACTGAATAAAGACCTAATGTCTGTAATTCCCCCAACCTCCATCCTGGACTGTGAAAACATTTTTAGTGAAAAGGGGAAGTTATCTACAGCTCCAGAGAAGTACATCAATTCAGATGTTTTGCTTATCTTAGTTTTGGTAAGTAAATTGTCACTTATTATCTGGGCAGGGAGAGGAAATTTGATAAACTCTCACCATGCAGGATATACCAGTCTTGAAACCAAGAAGTAAATAGGCACCACTTTCCAAAATCCATGGAGAACACCACCACTGAGAATCACTGTGATGACAATTTTTTTGCAGGAATCAACAAGGCAGAGAACAAGAACATGATTTTAAAAGGTGTTTTGCAACGAGCAACATCTATTTCATATTTCTTAGGAAAGGTGTGTCTCTTTTTAAATGATGTTTTGGTACATCTGGCTTCCTCTCCCATTTGAAACATTTGGCTAGAAAAATAATTTTATGCTATTTAAATTTCTAGTCAGAGTGGAAAGATTTCTTTGCAACCATGAAGAAGATGGGATGCTTGTGCACTAAATTCACATTCTAGTGAATGCTCTCTATATAATTTAATCAGATATTTCTTTTTGGTTTTCCTCTTGATTAAAAATAGTGGTGCTCCTCTCAGGACTGGGTTAATATCCCTGGAATTCTTCCTTTTCCCCCATTCTGTGAGCACAGACAAATTTCTGGTCACAAGGGAGTCCTGCTGGTCTAGTTAATCTGTTGAAAACTGGTTGTACTCTTTGCTTTTTTTAGGAGACTTGTTTTGTGAAACAAAACCAGCAGATTAATTCTGCTGATTCCCTGTGAGTCAGCCAGCAGCAATGTCAAAGCTGGGAGGAAAGATGGGGAGAAGAGCGGGGGATTGGTGGATGGGCACTGACCTGAAGATGTGACCCAGTGCACACCATTTCAGGTGCTTCCAAAAGATGAATATTCAGTTGCTGTCTCCAGGTACCCCACCAGTGGGGACATGTGGTCAGCAGGAAAGGTTTTTAAAAGTCTACTAATAAAATTATTTACAACTGGTGCTCACACAGGCCATGGTTCACTGGGCCTGAGCACTGAGATACGCCTGGCTGGCAACAGAGGACGAAATAATTATGAAATTAAGAGTCTACTCAGAGACAAAACACTCTGCACATTTATTACATTATTTTGCCTTGTAAAAAGCTGTGCATACCAGAGAAATCAGAACTTTGGCTTTCCCACCATATGCCTCATCTAGACAGAAAATGTGCAGCTCCCAGGTACCTCTGAACCCCCCCCCTCACCCTGCCCTGCAAGGCTCAGTGGCCTCATAACCAGCAAGAGCAAAATTGGTCATCTTCTAAATCTGGTGCTGATCTCAGCTGACCAACTTCCTGTAATATCAGCAAATACTTTTGCTTTTGTAAATCTGTTTTTCCCTCCATAATGGGGTGCCAGTGGGACCAGAAATGCTTTGGATTCAGGAATGCGCTGTTTGGCAGCAAGAACAAAGAAATTGCTCATCCAGAAGGGCAAAACAGGACTAGTGGTTTTGTTTGTTGGGGAGAAACCACATGGAAGTCAAGCCAAGAACTCCTCCTGCTTGCCATCAGAAAGGTGCTGTTGGATGCTACTTTAATGGCAGACATTGATATTAGTCATTAATGAGAAACCACTTCAGTAACTAAAATACAATCAGGTCCTGCAATTCTTCTGAGGTTGCAGAGTCTCCCCACAGGTACTGCCCACTGCCCACTACTGTCAGGCTCTCCCTGAAGTTGACAGGGCAGCTGTTCTCCCTGGCCTTCTGGAAGCAGTCCAGCTATGACACATTCCTCATATCCCTTAGCTGCAGGGCATGTTTCATTCTGCTGCTCCAGGCAACTCGATAAAGTTCCACCCACTCCAGTTAACCCACCCAGACTAACAATACAGCGCTCATGAGGGATCAGGATCGTGCCCATTTGCTTAGTTAAAATTTGCTTAAATTGGTTGCTTCATACAAAGGAACACTTAATTTGATTTCATTGTGTTTTCTGAGCTAACAGTAATAATGCTAGATGCATATCAGAGGGTGATTGCTACAGTTCTTTATGAGTAAAGTTATTTTTAAGAATCATTATCCTTTTCTTGACACCAAGATTTTCTGCACCATAAAATAAAACCTGCTTTCCACCCCGTAGAGAAAGATGGGGAAAGTCTTCAGCTGCTACATAATATAAAAAATCATGAATTTCCATTTGCACTGTTGTGTTGTCCTTAATTGTCCTTATTGTCCACATCTACAGGAAAAGTTGACACTTTTTTTTTTTTCTTTCTCTCATTTGAGACCACTGGAACGATCCATGCTTTTTTATTATTTCACCTCTGTCTGTGGAGCCCCTCCATGGACATGAACACCTGATGGATGTGCATCCATTCCTGTGCCTGGTTCTGGAATGTCAGCAGTTACCCACCCTGTTCCCCCGACATCAGGAGCCACAGAAGCACAGAATCAATTCGGTTGGAAAAAACTCCGAGATCATAGAGTCCAACCGAGGGCCCAGCACCACTTTGTCAGCCAGGCCATGGCACCGAGTGCCGCGTTCAGTCTTTCCTTAAACACTTCCAGGGACCGTGACTCCACCACCTCCCCAGGCTGCCTGTTCCAATGTCTGATCACTCTTTCTGTGAAGAAATCCCTCCTAATGTCCAACCTAAAGGTGTTCTTAAGCCTGTATCCCCTTGTCCTGTCGTGGTTCCCCGGGAGCAGAGCCCGACCCCGGCCTCGCTCCAGTCCCTGTCGGGGCGTTGTGCAGAACAGTCAGGGCTCCCCTAGCGTCCTTTTCTCCGGGCCAAACACCCCCAGCTCCCTCGGGAGCTCCCATCAGACTTGTGCTGCTCCAGGGGCTTTACCCACTTCTGTTGCCCTTCTCTGGACCCGGTCCAGAGATGTCCTTCCTGAGCTGAGGGGCCCAGCACCGGACACAGCACCGTCACCTTCCCATGTCATCCTGAGGGGACGGGGAGCGCACAGCGGGCTGTGCGAGGGGAGGCTCAGCTCTCAAGACAAGGAGCGGGGACGTGGGACAGCGGGGGAACACCCACACCCTGCTGGGATGGGGACAGCCCCACCGAGGGCACAGCTCCGGTGATGTGCCCCCTATGCCCCGTCCCTCCGGCCGTTCCCCGAGCGGTTGCACAGCGTGCCGAGAGCGGCCATGTTGAGGGCGGGGAGCGCGGAGGGCGCGGAGGCGGCGCCGGGGCCGCAGCGGGCGCGGCGCCTCCTGCTCTCACCGCCCGCTGCCGCCGCCGCTCTTGCCGCTCCCAGCGCCCGCTCCCGCCGCTCCGAGCCGCCCGCAGCCGCCGCCGGCCGGGCCGCGCTCCATGGCGACCCCCAGCCCCTGCATCGTGGTGAGTGCGGGGGCTGCCGCCCGCGGGACGGGGGATGCTGGGCGCCGGGGCCGCTGTACCCCGCCTGCCCCCCGCAATACGGTGATCTGTGAGGGAACGCGAGGGGTGGCATGGCGTGCCGTGGCGTCTCGTATCGTGTGTTGTGTCATGTCGCGTCGCGTCCCTCGGCGCCGGGAGCCGCCGCCCCGCGGAGTCACCTTGAGGGCAGCCCCGGCCTCCCGGCGCCGGGCCCGGGCTGTCCGTCCCTGCCCTCCGTGCCCCCGGCCGGGCGCGTCCCTTCCCGGAGCCGCCGCGGGTGCCTCGGGGTGGGCTCCGGGGGGATCCCGAGCCCGAGGGCGGCGGGCAGAGCCGGCGTTGGCGCCTCCGGAGCGAAGGTGGAAGAACTTCCCCCAGCGCCGCACAACTTCCTATTCCTGTTGCTGTTCGCGGCGTGCGGGAGGCTCCGCTCGGGAGAGCCCCACGTGTGTGAGCGGGGTCTGGTTCTGCAGGAGCAGCATCCTTGGTATTTTGTGTAATTGCCGCATCTGCTAAGGCTCTTAATGCTCATTTTTATTTATCGTTTTAAAGCAAGTGCTAGTGCTGATGAAGTGCGTGCGGTGTCTGATGGCCGAGAGCTGTGACGGCCGCGAGGTTGCGACGGTAAATCCCCGCAGTCCGTAAAATACCTAATAAAACCTGTAGGAAGGGCCCATTCCCTGCCAGATGCAGAACGGAAGGTTTAGTAGACACGCTGGATATAACGATGGGTCTGACCAAAGAAAAACCCCATGAGTTTTGGGTAGGACCTGCCTTATTTCTTAAAATAAGTCCCTGTGGACTGCAGGGACCCTGAGCTGTTGCTGTGTGTGTGTGGCTCACACAGGGTCAGTTTTGGATGCGAGGTGAAATAATAAATTCCCCAGATTAAATACTCATTAAATATTAATCAGCAAAAAACCCATGTAAACAGTTGTCGAACCACTAGCCAGGTAAGTGTTTCCACAGGCGCTGAAATAAGATTTGAGTCCTGCAAGGGTACTAGTGGCCGAAATGGATACTTAAAATGCCTGCCCTGGTGAAACTGTCAGCACTAACCTTCTGTTTTCCCTCTGAAATTCTTTTTCACATGGTAGTGTTCAGCTACAGAACCAGAGAGGAAAGTAATTTAAAAACCACATCATTTTCAAGCTGCAGCAGGGTTAGGGTTCAGGGAAGGCTCTGTTTGATGTAACAGCGTGCCCTAAACCTCAGCAGTGTTCAGTATCATTATTTAATGTATGTATGTTTGCTAATCCCTTGTCCTAATTAATATGCCCTTGCCAGTGTTGCAGGCTGTTTCATACAGGGAGTTTGCCCATGTGGAACAGGTTGCTGAAAACTTTAATTTCAGATTCTGAATAATCTTGAACCTCTCCATTTTGGAAGCGGTGTTCAGAGCAGAGTAGATTCACAGCAGCATAACTTGTCATACTCATGGAGCTCTCTCGTCTTGTCCTGCAAACTGGCTTGTGTGTTTTGTTGTGATCGAGTGTTGTGGGGATTTGGAAGGTGTCCATGTCAGAACCTCTGCTTGCTTAATTGCAGATGCAGGTTTTGCAGTACACTAGGAAAATCAGAGGGGTTAAAAAGCTTGATTATTTTTATAATGGAATATAGAGTTTCACTGAGATGTAGTAACTTCAGTTTCCTGCCCTCCACTGGAGGAGAACGTTGTAGGGCTTTCACACACTGCGTTGCATAACAACTCATGGTATTTCAAGTAACTCTTGTGAACTCTTAGATTACACTTTACTCTGTGTTCAGTGTGACTGATGGTTTTAGAGAGGAGGAGAGTAAGATGGTTCTGATGAGCGTTGTGGGTTTGATAGGTTTTACTCGTGGCTTTGATAGTTTTTACTGAATAAAGCGAAGGACTTGAAGTTTCTCAGCACAGACTTTCCCTAAGACTTTGTAGAAATCTCTCCTTGTTTCCTTTTCAGATTGGCGATGATGAACAAGGTTACGACCTGGATTTGTTCTGCATACCTAAACATTATGCAGATGATTTAGAAAAAGTCTATATTCCTCATGGGCTCATCATGGACAGGTTTGTTTGACTTCAGACAGTGTACTGATTGCATGAAACTGGAATAAACATCTTCCACTGATAAATTTGCTGCTCGGAGACTGTCTGAATAGATCACATTTAATTAGAGATACAAATGGACAATTGATCTCTCTTTATTTTTTTTTTTTTTTGTTTCATAGAGTTTACATTTGCAATCATGCTGTTATTTGAAAATTGCTCATAATTCTCAGGCAAAATTTTGTAGTATGTAGCAACTTAGGATTTTCTTTCCAGTGCTTCTTTGATGTTTTACCTTCTTAAAATCTAACTAGAAGACATTTTGTTGTGTCTCTTGAATTTCCATAAGATACTACTAAAGGTATACTATTGATCACATCATTTTAGACTCTCTCATGTTGATATGGTGGATAAATAACGTCCAGCTTTCTCCTGCCTTCCAAGAAAGACATTATCCTCTGCAAATATCAATCTGTCATTTCTGTGGTTGCTGAAATCTGTGATGTGCTATGCAAGTTTTATCTTGTGTGATCAGAAATGTGTTCACAAGCCCACAAGACATTTTTGCTTTACTTTGTGGTTGAAAGTTGCTAATTTTCTTTGTGAGAATGAACGACAAATTCAGGGAATTTAAGCCTTTTATGAGTGGTGTTGGATGAGTCTTCCAGGGGATCTTGTGACTAGGAGTGTATTCAGATTTTGCATGGTTCTGTTTGACTAGATACAATGAACATTCCTATTAAAAATTTCTTTTTAAATATTAGAACTTTACATTGGAAGTCCATATAGAGGAAAAAATCGGACAAAGTACACATCATTAAGGAATTGATGTAATGTTTATAATGGTTGGCTTTCTCTGAGAAACCTGCTGTCAGCTGGCACACAATAAATGCAGACCATGCTTTCTAAAATAAATGGCAAAATAAATTTAGAAACAATTATTTCAGAAAAACGGTGCAGCATTCTCTTGTGCTGCCTTGCTGGTATTGTATTCTGCTTTCAGGACAAATTTCTGGCATTCTGATTTGGCAAATTAACATCAACTCTTCAGTTTACAATTGGGGAGTTTTCTTGCTCGTCAGCTGCTGAGGGCCGCTGCCTTTGGGGTTGTGTCAGCTTACATTGCTCTTTGCATGGAAGCTGAACCTGTGTTTGAGGGAGAAAACACCTTCATGTCTCTTATCTGCCAGTGAAGCAGTTTCAGGCTGTTGAGGTTTGCTTTGGCTGCCCCTGGTAGGAAAACAAGCGCGTTTGGCAGCGCTGCTGTTGGATTAACCTTGAAAAGCAAAACTTGGTTGGCCAGTAAGGTGTAAAAGTGACCCAAGTGGTGGGCAAATATTTCCAAGCAAAATGTGTTTCCAGGTTTGCTGTGTGTGTTTGCTGCTGCTAGGAGTGTCAGTGGACAAGTGCAATGTTATGACAGCTCACTCTTCCTTGGTTCTGTTTAGGACGGAGAGACTGGCACGAGAAATCATGAAGGGCATGGGAGGACACCACATTGTGGCACTCTGTGTACTCAAGGGTGGCTATAAATTTTTTGCTGATTTATTAGACTACATCAAAGCCCTGAACAGAAACAGTGACAAATCAATCCCCATGACAGTCGACTTCATTAGGTTGAAGAGTTACTGTGTAAGTATCTATGCAGTACTGTGCAATTTTTAGCTAAGTTGACTACAAATTATTAACAGGTGGTTTAATATTGTTACTGCTCTAATATGCTAATATTAAACAAATAATTAAGGGAATTAAGAGTCACAAGCCAATTTATACTTTCTCTACCTTATTATATAATGTGTTTTCTTTTAGACCTTGATGTCTCCTCACCCCAGTAAAATCATTAGCTGAGGAGAGAGACCCTTTTACATGTTCTTTGTTTGTTCAGCAATTTCCTCTCTGCCCTCTACCCCATCTCTAAAGCTGTGGCTCTAGACCAGTACTCTTGGACAGGATGACTTGAAAGCTGCAGAAATGGTTCCCTGTCTCATTTTTGTTTTGATAAACCAAACAATGAACAAAATTAGTTGTATTTGATCATGAGGAAACACTAGATACATAAACCTAGATCTGTGATTAATAGCCTCTGAATATGGCATTACATTTTCAAGAAAAGGCATAGGTTACCTTGAGTTTAGATTTTTAGGGGAAGAATTTCTTTTGATTCTGAGCACAAGTATTCAACTGTAGGGAAACAGAACATTCTGTAACACGAGGTAACTTTTAGGTTTTACAGAGGGAAGCATAGGGTTATGTTGTGGAGGTCAGGGGAAGAAGCAGATGTTTGTTAGCACAATATGATTTCCAGCTTACTGAAACCAAGTCTCATATTTTCGAGATTTCAGAAATTTATTGGTTTTTTCCCTAAGACCATATATAAAATGGAAATAATGACTTTTTTTTTTCTTGTTTCAGTTTAGAGTGTTTGAATACACAGTTTCACAATGGTCTGTATCAACAGCTTTGCATTGAAGTCAGGGTTACTTGTCCCATCTCTAGACTACTTCCTATTCCAGGAGAAAAATACAGATACTGAAAAAAATCACTCTCATCTTTTGTTTCATTAAACTGTGAAATCTGAGATGGAATTATTTACAGACTTAGCCTGGACTGTTGCAGAACTTGATAAATCCATGATTCCTCTCAAGCTCTCCAGTAGAGTGTCCTGACAAAGGCAAGGGCTGTGTGTGGCTTTGCTGCAGTCCTTCTGCAGGACAAGCAGCCTGAGGCACACACAGCTGCCTGTGCAGGGGTTACCTGGAGACCACACTCAGTTTGCAGAGCACTAATTCAGTTATGTGCTTTAATGAGAGTGCAGGGCTGGGCAGAAGGGCTCTGCCAGCCCTTGGTTGTATCTCACAAGGCACTTTGTGCTTGTGCACTGTGTTAAAATCAGTGAGGGAGAGCAGTTTGAGCCTCTTTTCTGCTGTCTCACATCCACTTTACCCCAAAGCCCCCATATGCCCATCTGTTCTGCCTGTAAAAGCTGCAGAAAACTGAATGTCTCTATTACAGAATAGTAGGTTAAAGAATAGGAAATTATGACTTCCACCTGTTTTTACTTGGAGTGGAAATTGTGTATCTTCTGCTTTCTCCACTTAGGAACACTTCCAATAATTTACTTACCTTGTTTAAAGAATCAGTACAAAGACTACACCCTTCATGCTCTCTACTTTCTAACTAAAAAAAAATACTGGAGAAATAGTTTGAAACACCTGAAAAAAGTCTGAGCTAAAAAGCAAGGCTGACTTTTAACAGGTCTCCTAGGTGTGTTTTGGTTCATTTCTTTACTTCAGCTGTTTTTTTTTATTCCCCCTCAGAACTACAGTGCCTTGATATTAATAGGGGAGTGAGCAGCAAAGTAAGTTTTATGGAGATTACAATCCTGTTTTTACTACAGAAACAAGTGGATGAAGAGAAGAGCAGAGAAATGTAGACAGAAAGCTGTTGAAGCCAGACATTCTCTTTGAGGTGTTGGCTTGAGGGCTTTTGATTTTGTCAGCCAGCTCTATAAAAGAATGTTTTCTTGTTCTGGATGAGTGAGGAGCTGCTATGTGATGCCTCCACTACACTATTCATAAGCATTTATTTTCTGTAGCCTCTCTTAGGTGGTTATTAATATCCAAATTTAGGTTCTTTAGATTGCATAATTTGATAGACTGGATGAGATTATCCTGTTGTGGACATGAATGTAACAGCTTGGCTGGGTCTTCCATCAGTAATAGTGTCAGAGTGCTAAATCTGCTCTGCAGGTTTCATCTGTGCTTTGCTACAGGAAGGGATCTGTGTTCAGTGGTGTGAAAATCATCACAAACTGTAATGGACAGTTGGAGGTGGAGCTTTCAGCTCTCTTGTTGCTGTCTCTGGATGTGAATACTGGATCTTGCTGCCTGCCTTTACAGACTGCATAAAAGATGTTAAAAATACCCTGGTCACATAAATGAAGCAGATGAACTTTTGTAATGGTTCTGTAATTGATGTAATTGAAGTTCTATTCTTGTTTCAAACTGATCATTTAATATTTACAAGATTATGGGGTTTTTTTGTGTTGCAATGCAAAATTCATACTGTACTGCACCCAGAATAATTGTCTAAGAAAACTGACATGATCAAGCTGTGATTAAACTTCACTTGTAACTCCAGTTTTCCAGGTCCTTACGGATGAATTTTAAGGATCCGGCAAGCTGTTAAGAAATGGAAAGATAGTGTTTGTGATCAGATAGAGCTCTCACTATTCTTGACAAACAGTTTATTCTGTTTGTGTTACAAGAACAATGGCTTTTCACCAGTCTCCTGCATTTAAGCATGGAAATGAGCAAATGTTGTATAGTCATGAAGGGCAGCCAAAAGACAGTGGATGTGTTGCACTGTCACTGGTGAAAATCTGGGTTTTCAGTGGAGTGTGTGGTAAACTCTGGTTAGGCTGGTCACAGCAGTGTTCTGAAAGGTCTCTGCTAACCAAACCTTCCAGCAGGATACTGTAAGGAACTTCAAATGCCACTTTAAAAGGTGATCTTGGAGTCACTTGAGTCAGGAGTCACAGTCTTGTAAAACATTATTGTTTTCCAGCAGTGACAACAGGGAGGCAGTGAAAACAGATCTAAACAGTAACACTCTTGTGTGTTAAACCATGAAGCATTAAAGTCTTACCAGTACTGAACTCGGAAATAAGGCTCCTGAAGATAATTAAAACATTGCTTAATGATTAAACAAAGTTCTTGCCAGTGGAAATCTGGTTATAGCCAATGTCAGAAATCTTTAACTCTTTTTTCACCCTTTCATTGCTCTGAAACTTAGCACCTGCATATGACATCTAATATGAGCTGTGAGCCACTGTCAAGGTTTAAAGTCAATTGAGTGGTTTTATCATAGTTTAGATTTACTGAAGCAAAATGCAGTGTAGTGATGGTGTACCTGTGTTGCTGTTCAATTGTATAAGAACTAATTTGATTTGTTAGCAATATTGGTTGTAAACTAAGCATAAGCTTTTCTGGCTATTTTTGTAGCTTATTGTTCTAAATAGTAATCAGTGCCTTGTTTGCTGGCTATTCTTGTTATGATTGCCTATTCTTATTCAGAGTAAGACTTTCTAAAGCAATAAAGTGTAAAATGTAAATTACCAGCTATACAGCATCCTGTAGCTTGGAAACCAGAAGTGGTTTTTGTCCTGTTTCTATATCTGTAGAGAATGCATAGTAAGTCCTTGCTTTTTAGATACATATGTGTATATAATGGTCACAGATTATGTGTTGATGCAAATCTCTTGTCAAACAGTCTTTTATCTGAAAAACTATCTATGAAGTTGATCACTTGTAATTTCTTTGTTCATAGAGATGCTGTTGTTGCTGTGCTTCTGAAAGCTTTAACATTTACCAGTTGTGTACTTCACAGTTTTGACATTTACTGCAAGAAGAAAATCAGTTTAATTCTTGTCATGCAAATGTTCACCCTCCTCTTTCTTAGAATGATCAGTCAACTGGAGATATCAAAGTCATTGGGGGAGATGACCTCTCAACCCTGACTGGGAAGGTGGGTGCAGCTCTGTGTGTCTGTGTTTGTTCCACTGCAGGAGTGGTGGGAATTCATTCTGCTGACATGTGTGAGGTGCAGCCCACATCAGGAACACAGATCCTCATGATAGGCAGTGACAAGAGGAGGAAATAGGAGAATGTAAATTGGGAATCTGCTTTTCTGCAGTGATTCTGTGGAGATCATTGAGCCACATGTCAGGGGTTGGAGCACCGCTGCTCCTGCTCTGTCAGAACACTTCACTTTCCCCTTCTCCTCACACATAGGGGATTTTTAAGACATGTGTGTCATGTAAAGGATGTAGGTATGACAGAATTTTACCTGTCTCTGCAGTAGGACACCCTTCTCTAGAAGACTAGGAGGTGTATAGACTCTGTTTTGATCTCTTTTGCATATGAATTTTCAAAGAATAGAATAGAATTTTCAAAGTGTGAATAATTCAAAGACTGTACTTAGCATGAACTGTTGAAAAGAATCTCAACTAATTGTTATTAGAACATCAGAAATGCAAACTACAAATGTTAAACTACAAAGCAGTTGCTGTTACACATGTGATCATACATAAATGGTGCTGCAAATATTTAAGTGCACTGAGAAGGAGTTATGAAGATTAATAAGAAATTGTGTGTTGTCTAGATACTAATGGATTTGTTTTTCTTTTTCTTCCTACCAGAATGTTTTGATCGTAGAAGTAAGTATTATGTTTCACTTGGAAGTTCTAATGTGTGACAGGTAAAAGAGTTCTAACAGAAGTTGTTCCTAAGGCAGAAAACCTGCATTTGAGGTTTCAAGGCTTCCAGCTCCTGATTTCAGCCCTGAATTTTGCAAGTGGCCTCTGAATTCGAACTAAGCTGTTTTGAATTCTCAAATTGCATTCAATTGCTGTATTTAACCAGAAAACATCCATCTAAAATGGTTTGTGTTTTCTTTCTGTTTTCTGAGATTTTGTAAATTCTAAAATGTCTCATTTTTTCCCTTTTTTTTTTTTGTTTGAAGAAGTAGCCTGAAAAAAAAAGTGATACTAAGCATGTTATTGTTCTGGGTTCATCCCAGCAAGTTAGGAAACTAAATTGCAGAGGTAGAAAGAGATTCCTGGTTTGAGTATCCTAAAATACATGAAAAACAGATCTAAGCCCAGTGTCCCTGTGTGTGGTTTGTTTAGAGAATAGGGACACAGAGAATGCTAATTCTTAATTGGCATTTTGCAATTGCTGAGTTCCCATTTCTCTGTCTTGTCATGGTTCTCTGGGTGATACCAGGTTCAGCACAGCTCACTTTGACTGCCTCCTAGGTGCTGTTGCTCAGTTCTTGCTTTCATACCTCAATCTTGATGAACACCATTGCTGATGTGCAGCCAATGTCACTTTCCTTGAGTACAATTGGCAATTTCAGGATAGGAAGTAGCAGCAGCAGACAGGAAAAGCAGATGCGCAATCTAATAATGTGTTAAGGCTCCAAATATGGAAATGGCATGTAAGCAAAGAAACAACTATGGCAACTGATGCATCAGCCAAAGGAAAGGATGTTTCCTCCATAAAATGTGTTTCTATGTATTATTTTTCTAATTTGAGAAGGTTATATTATTCCACAGGAAGCTCATGCAGTTCCAAAACTCCTACCAAAATAGTGTGTATCCAGCAGTCGCTGTGTGATCAGGGGTGTCCTTTGAAGTATATTTTGCTTCAGATAGACAGATGTGTTTAATTATGGATCTGCTCCATTTCAGATGAATGTAATCCCCAGATTAGGTTAGTTTCTTTATTGTTTAGTGAATCATCTGTCCATTAGCTCGTCTTACAGAGTCAGATATGACCACTTACTGATCACCATTCATACTGTCAAATGGTAAAATGCACATCTATTGTAAATTTAATGTCTTGAGTGCTAGGCTTTACTGCATCCCTTTAATGTCCAAAGAATTCTGTACAAAATAGAAATTCATCTCCAATAAACATCTCGTCACACAACAGAAAATCAGTAAGAAGTTCTGCTTTTCTCTTAAAGCATGGAAGTAGCTGTTTATTTACCAACTTTGATTTTTATCTGTATACTTGTGCATCTTCAACTTCTCTGGAGTTTAATGATTAAAAGCATTGAGTGTTAATGGTAATGCTGACAGGTACTCTGTTGAGTTTGTTGTTTGATTTTTATTTTAATTAGGAGTCATAGGAAAATCAACTGAAACCAGGATATTGCTACTTCCTTGCTCTCTGCTCCTTCATTTCAAATAGATTTGATTTTAGGCCAGGGCAAGGACCGTCCCTCTTAGAGATGGTGTGATTGTTTAGTCCAAATGAGGAGGCCATTTCTGATGCTTCAGTTTCAAGGCATTTATTCTCTTTTTATTTTCTGTTTATATGTGCAGTGAATGGGATTAAAATGCTGTGTCAAAATTTATTTTAGTGTATTTTAGACTTCAGAACTGCACTCAGACTTCCCTGTGCAATTTCTTCAGGTATTTCTTGGCTCTGTAAAGTAAATTGTACCCCTTTTCCTTTAACTGCAGTAATGAGTTGTTCTACCTGTTTTCCCTTCTTGCTTTTCTTCCTGTAGAATACTCTGTAACTGAGCTCAACAGCCAGACTAACATTACTCTTATCACACTCAAATTAAACATTATCTCATTGCTGCAAGGAGCACAACATCCAAAAGGAGCCAAGCAGGTCGTTGCAGTAACTGCTTGTTCAGCAGCTGCTTCCAAAGCCCTGGTTATCCTCAACAATGAAGCACTCTTGTTAATGTGTGTGATCACTTTACCCAGTGTGGTTGTGTAAGCCCAGTTCTGTTTTCTGCCACCTGGATTTGGTTGGGAGCATTTTTACAGGCTGTAGTTTGCCATATTTTCATGCTGCTGTGGATGAGCAATTTCAGTGGTAGAAACTTGAAAGTGCTGCTCTGACGTGGTTAATACTCTGTCTTACATGAGTGTTTTTCTTTTCAGGATATAATTGATACTGGTAAAACAATGAAAACGTTGCTGTCTCTCCTTAAACAGTACAATCCAAAGATGGTGAAAGTAGCCAGGTAAATGTTTGATGATTATTTGTGCTGGTTTTCACCTTAAGAAGGTTTAAAAAAAACCCCAAACCAACAAGTAAAAACAAACATAGAAAACATTTCCATGGAAGAGAAACAGGAGGGAACATTTCTTCAAGAGTCATGTGATGTGATCTGTTAAAGTCACTACTTGTTTAAACTCCTGAAGCACTTTTGCATACTGTAAGGACATATATGTGTTAAGGATATTGGAAACACTGTTTTTTCCAGTCTTATTGCTGGAAGAGTTCCTGTGCTTCAGAAGGGCAGAACTTGTGCATGCCTGAACACCTCTTGCCTGTCATATTATGGTAAAGTTTGTGGGCTTTTAGCACTGAAGTCCAAGTTTAGAAGTATCTAGAAGAATTGAAATCTTTTGGTCTTAAAAGAAATACCCTCTCAAGTTAATAGAAGTGTTTTCAGCACAAATTTATTTAATAAATGCAGACTTTAATTAGAAGGGGGAATAAGAAAAATGAGTGGTTGTCACTTACCTGTGTGTAGTGTCTCTCCAAAGATGTTTCTTTCTGCTGGCACAGTCTGAACTTCACTGTACTGCAGTGGTGTACCTGGGCAATGGAGATTTTCTGGTTTTCCTTCTTTAATTGTGGAATTTAATTAGTTTGCACACTAACATGAGTGAGGGTGTAGTGTGCACAGTGCAGCTGAGCTTTAGAGGTCATTCTGTGAGAGTCACCCAGCCATATGCTCTTCCAGCTTTTCTACTTAGTTACACCTTCAATAAATTCATTTCAAAGCATTTCATAATTAAACAACTTGCAACCAACAAGAAATATTGAGGGTGATATTGTATTATTAACCAATATCAACATTCCTCCTACTTCTTTTTAATTGCATCTCTCGTGCTGCTATGCTGTGGTTGTGTATTTTTTAATAAAAGCATAATGATTGCTGGGGATTAGAGATAAAGCAGAGCTGGGTGTAATATCTAATCACTTGTGTTGCCATAACAATGTCAAAGCAGCTGTTAGACTTCCCAGAACAGCTCTTCTTGCTGGTAATCTGGAGGTGACCTGCTGAAGGTGAGGCTGTTGTGGATTTCTCCCTGGCCAGTTTTTAAATATGTGTCATTGAAAAGTATTGTAACACTACAGTGTAAGTCTTAAGTATAATATAATATAATATAATATAATATAATATAATATAATATAATGTAATGTAATGTAATATAATGTAATATAATATAATATAATATGGTATATACTTAATATAATATATACTTAATATAATAAATATAATATATGTGCAAAGACCAATTTTCTGTATTTTAAACCTGATGCAGTAATTTGGGTCTGCCCAGGGAAAGACCTGACTAGGGGAACATGATCATTCTAGACAGACTTATGTTCTCGGTTGCTTGACTTCTCTCATTTATATGTATATTTTCTTCTTTGTTAATTTTTTCGTTGTTGTTGTTGCAATTGTTTATTGGGTTGGGGTTTTTGAGGTTTTTTGAGTTTTTTGTTTGGTTTGGGTTTTTTTTTTTTAGGTTTCTATTTATTTTCCTTCAGACAATTAAGTAGTAGTAGTAGGGAGATGTGAACTAATGCCAGCACTATTTTGGGCTTTCTTTGATCAAATTCTACATCAATTCTCAAAAATTAGGTCTCCCAATTGGAAGTTTCAGAAACTAAAATCAAAACTGTGACTGTGGCAAATGAAGCCACATCCTCAGGGGTGATCCAGGAGGGAAGGGGTCTGTGCTTAGTGTACAGAGTTATGCTGGTCCTGTTTGCATTCAGCCATCAAACACCTTTTATGTTCCTCAGACAGACAGACATCAGGCCTGTGGGATTGTCTTGGAAAAGGTAGAAGTGCTCTTCTGAATAATAAGCAAATCAAACTGAGTTAGCAGGGCATTTCTCTCTCCTACAGTACCCCCAGCTCTGTATCTCCATGCTTTTTACCCTTCTGACCATTAATTCTGATCATCAGAATCAGTTACATCTTCTTTATGGGGGTAATTATAACTTCCAGTGAAAAGCAGTTAAGGACAAGTTGTGCAACTGCAATTGAGGTCACATTCAAGCACCTAAAGCTTTCCTTCATAAATCTTGGGCTTTTTTTCTTGGGCCACATCCCAGATTGTTGCCTCTTTACGTACAAGGTAAATTGCACCTGAAGTTCCTAACATACCTAAAATCCTACTAAGTGACTTTTGACAGTGAAAATCCATCCAGATCAGTGTCTCCCAGCCTTTCCCTTGCAGACCTGTTAGTCAGCCTTTAGGCTGTGAACCATTCATGATTCTAGCAAGTTTTGATTTTGTCATTATGATCTTTTGTACCTGCAAGTAAAGTAATGGTTTGAAATATGTGTAATTAGGCTGTCAGTTATGCACACTTTGGCTTAACTCAGCTTCTCTGTTCATCAAAACAGTGTCATGTATTTGTACATGGTGCTTTTCCCTGTTTCAGTTGTACATTAATTTTATTTGACAGTTTGCTGGTGAAAAGAACTCCTCGAAGTGTGGGATACCGGCCAGACTGTAAGTGACTTTTGACAACCACTTTTCTTTTTTAAAAGTATGTCTGTGTATTGGGTGCCTTTTGCTCAAAGTCAAGGGTGTTCCAAACAGGTTTTCACTAATAATTCTTGATAGAGTTTGCTCTTGTTTAGATAATTAAATATTTGGAATGTACTTTGAGACAATTAATCAGGATTTGTAACATTTGCAACATTTTATTATATTGGAAATCAAACTTTGATATTTTGGTCTAGGTTACACCTTTGTCATGTGCAATTTCTCTCAACTTGCATGTAGTCAAATGCTTCAGTCAGTGGAATCTGCTGAATTCAGTTTTTGACACTTTTGGGAGTGATTTGTGTGCCTTAGCCTAGCTACCTCCTCCATTTGGCTGTCCCCAAGAATGGGGGGGGACTACATGGGGTAGCAGCTCTGATAAAGGTTTACAGTGTTAAAATGCCTCATTTGGCACTGGTTATGTCTGGGCACCTGAATTACTCCCTTCTTGTCCTGTCCAGTCTGTCCCAAGACTGTGAGTGAGGGAACAGCATCCAGGGCAGACAGTGGTGGGAGTGACAGCTCCTCCTGCCTTGGGCAGGGCTGTGTGCTTTCACCATGTTCCAGAGGCCAAATTCCTCTTCCATTCATTATGGAAGTGAAGAGAATTGAGCACAGAATCACATCCTCTTCCTCCTCCTTTGCAAGGTTGTACAATGCTCTGTAAGTGAAGCTTTTCATACCTCAAGGCTTCATTGAGGTATTCCCCTCATTGAAGGACACCCCTCATTGCTGGGAGCTCATTAGAGGCTTAGCTGGGCTAATAGTGCCTTTGGAGCATCCTGCAGCAGATGATTTGTTTTGCCATCTGTCCCCAGAGAAAACCTGTCAGGGCCTCCATTTTATCACTGTTTTGTGAGGCCCAGTAAGTGCTAAACATCACCTTAGTTTTTCTAAAAGTGCCCACAGCCTTTTGTTTGAATTGCACAGTTTATCTCACTGTTTTCCTTATTGTAGCCAGGAAGAGAAAAAAGGCACAGCTTTCCTGCTCAGGAGACTTTCATTTTAGCATGAGGGGGAAAAGCCCTTTGGAAATTTTATATTTTTGATAATTTAATTTATTTTGGTAATATTATGATATATATAGACAGGGTGGACTAGTCCTGCCTGACAAAGTGTTCTGCTAGAGCTATTCAGACAATCTGGAATGTCTGATGTCCTCTTGTTAGGCAAACTTTGCGAGATAGAAATCAAAACCAAACTCAAAAACCAGCAACAAACCAAAGCCAAAAGCAAACCCAAAGCAGCCAACCCACAGCTATTTCTGAAACCTGCAGATGACCCTTCCTGCAGCCCTGTCTGGAGTGCAGCTCCAGTGCTGTGTTGCGCTCACAAATCACCGCTGCTGCACTGGCACATCAGGCATCTAGGAAGTGCCAGGAAGGATTGGCACTTCTGCACATGTTTGTAAAGTCAGAGGACATTTTCAAGGAATTTTACATTCTCATAATAATATCCTGTCAGGAAATTTAAGAGCTTCCATTCATTTCTTGCAGGCTAGCACCAGGCAGCTGTGTGGGAACCAATAAATACATCTATTTAATTTCCTTTAGTTGATAAATCAACAAAGTAAGTTCAAATTGTAAAATGGCTGAAATATTAATCTGAGGGTACTAGAGTGGAAGAAATAAAATTAGTTACTATCTATATCTATAAAATTCCATATTGTCTCTGTAAAAAGATCTAGTGAACTCTAGGAGGTTCTTTTTCTAACACTCTGGTGACTTTTCCAGTTGTTGGATTTGAAGTGCCAGACAAATTTGTTGTGGGATACGCCCTAGATTACAATGAATACTTCAGAGATTTGAACGTAAGTCATTTTTCCCGTATGTTTTTCTCCATTTAAAACTGGGGAGGAGGAAGGAAGGGAAATCTCCTTACATCATTCTCCCTGCTCTGTAAATCATGCCTCATATTCCAGTGATGAGAATAAGCCTGAGAGCAGCAGGGCAGTGTTTGGAGCTCTGGTAAAACAAAAAAATTATTTTGCTGCATGCAGAGTGGAGGCTGCACAACTGTCAGCTTTGAAATAATGTGAAGTTTGTGAGAAGTTTCTTGTCTCACCAGATTTCTGCAACAAATAAGTGCATTTGATTAGTTATTTCAGAGTTAAAGAAGAGAGACCTGGGAAGAAGTTAAGAAGGACTCACATTTTATTATTTTTATCATTAACTCTTCATCTGGGTCTCACCAGCCCCAGCAGACAATGGGTGGGAAAAGAAGGCAATGTGGAGATTTTTGGACCAAAACAAGGCCTGAGTTTTTCTGCATAAACAGTGTCAGAAGATTCTTCCTCCTCAAGTGTGTACAGCACACTTGTGTTGCTTTCAGAAGCTTGTTATTGATGTCAAACCTTGGTCACTTTCCTAACAGAAGCTTTTTATTTTATTTTGTTTCAGCATATCTGTGTGATCAGCGAGACGGGGAAGCAGAAGTACAAAGCATGAAAGCAGAGTTCAAGTGACAACAGAGCTTTGAAATGTTTTGTTTACTGAGTCCTATCTTTCACAGGCTTCAGCTCTGCTACACCAGCTACACTTGTAGAATGCCCCAGCCCCATTGCCATATGCTTACTGTAATTTATTGCATGTACAATATAAGAGCTCGTCTTGTTCATTTATATTTTAGAAATGTAAACAATTAGTGCAGTTCTGCACTCCTTATTTTGATTTGCACTATGACACTACCGACTCTCGCTGCCCCTGGTTGGGTTGTGCTGTTTGTGAGCTCCAGAGTCTAACTCTTGCAGTGGTAAATTGCTTAAACCTCATCAACCCAGAACTGAAATAGTTCAAGTACTGTAAATGTAAAGCATTTTATGATAGGGAAGTCTATTAGTAATATTTTTTAAATCTGTAATTTAAGTTTTATATTTTAATGCACAGATGTGATTGTGATTATTGGATAGTTGCACCTTTGGGTGGTAATAAAGCATGAGGAGCAGCCAGTTACAGTATCTGTAATCTCCAAGGGGCTCATCCAAATCTCCTGGAGTTGCCTTATTGCTGTAAAGGAAGTCTGGGTGAAAAGTGTGTTTTTCCTCTTTTCTTTTTTTTTTTAAAGATGGAATGACAAAACAGAATGTTTTAAAATCTAGTTTTAGTTGAGCTGCCTATTTCTGTTAGATTTTTTTTCTTTAAAAATATCCATCAGTTTGTGGAATTGCCTTTTAAATTTAAACAATTTTAATATATTTGTGGGAGAAAAAAGAAATATTGTAATGTTTACTTTATAAGACCTACAAAGCAAAGTACTTTAAATAAAGGCTGTCTCTTTAAAATAAGCCCCACACATCTATCCCACTCATTCTGTATATTAAAGTGCTCTTGAAATTTTCTTCTCAATATTTTTATAAGTGCTTGTGACAGTGAAGGCAGACTCTACATTTGTTACCTTTGTAGAGCTTTTGGTTAATGTAATCATGTCTAAGAGAAGGTGATAAAAGTGCTGTGGGGAGATACTGAAACAATTGCACATTCTCCAACCAAACCAGATTCCAGAGAGAAGAGTTGAAGCAACAGTCCTTTGTTCTGTCTTGGCAGAAATGAAGAGTGGAGGTTCTGTGTCCATTAAACATATCCATGTGGGGAAAAAAACCACAAAAACCCACAACCATTTTGTAAATAATCCTTTTGGTTTGTTTCATTAGCACTTCTGTTCATGTGGAGTCCAGTTCTGAGCACGGCAGCCTTTTGGTTCTTGTTCTTCTGCATGTGGATTCTCCCACCACATCCTCAGATGTAATGCTGCTCAGTGCCTAATACACCATGGAGTTTTTGAAATATTCTGTTTTGAAAGATTTTTCTCTGGTTTTGAAGTTGGAGTCTGTACTTTTCCAAGAACTGCACACTACTGCCCATCCATGGCCTGCTCAGTTACAGCTGACTTAATATTAATGTTAATAGCAGACCTAAAATATGAATTCACACAATGTAATTACATCAAATGACCACATTTCTGGCAGTTCTATTTGCAAATCAGAATTCTCTTTAACTGATCAAAATTATATTGTAGGTTATCCTTTCAAAGAGCTTTTGTTCCAATGCACTACAAAGTCTGATTGCATTTCTGGATTTGTCCTAAATCACCTTTGTGTATCTGCCTGTTCAAGAACCTGTGACTTGTTGCAAAAACATGCAGAGCATCTCCAAGAAGAGGAAATAATGAGTCTCCTGAAAGGATTTCCAGTCATGGTTAAGACAATTACTCATTATGTGATTTGGGAAAGAGAGGAGGGGTTGAGTTAGTCACAACAAGGGGTTGATCTTTCAAATGCAGCTGGAGCAGGGAATTCCTGGTCTGCTGGGGAAGGGTTGGGATTGCAGGACTGTGTGGGCACAGCAGAGGTTTGGGAAGATGCTGTTGAGCCACACTGGCCCCAGGAGTGGTGCTGCAGCAGCACAGGATTGCCTCCTACCCCCCCTGTGTCTGATGGGAAAGGTCTGTACTTAAATCCCACTGCATGTTCCCACATTTCAGGTGCTGTGGATCAGACACAGAGATTTTTTCACTTCACACAGGTGCTTGTCAGGTCAAGTTCATCACCACAGAGAGATTCCTTATTCAAAAGCTTTTGTTGGTCTGAAAATTGTTCAGATGAAAGGTCACCCCCTTCCTCACTCTTGCTGGAATAGTTCTGTCTCCTGCAGCCTTTCACAGCTGCTGTGTGTGCACAACAGGAAGATAAATCCTCACTTGAAAAACGTTGAAACTGCAATTGTTGGTTTTTGTTTGGTAATTTTGGTTAAAAGTCTGGGGGTTTAGTCACATCTTTGCAAGTTACACACCAGCTTTATACGACCCAGACATATATTAAAGCATTATGAAAGCACAGAGGAGTGTCTTGTATTTGAACATTTATGTGCCATTTGAAATTCATTATAGTTCCACATTTTATGAATCACAAATGCATGCTGGAAAAATAATTTTGAATATTTATAGGCTTTGCTCCACTGTCTCTCCCTGTGACATCTGGCATTTCTGTACATTTTGGTAGCTGAGACACAAAATGTGATGAAAAGTCTCTCTGTGAACTGAGCTGGCACTTCACTTAGGGCTTTTTTTTGGTAATCCTGGTTTTGAAAATTGAGTTAAATAAGGATCTTTGAGCTGCCTTGTAATTGTATATCCTGACTGATTAAATGGTGGTGTTTCTTTGTGTATTATGCTGCTGCAGTCCTGTCAGGAACACACTAATCCAGCAGTGAGGAGCTGACAGTGCTTACAGGGAGCTGGTTACAAGTCATTAAAGGACTGCCTGCCCTGCCCAAGTGCCTCTAATTCCTGTGCAGGTTGCACCTTGCAAGATCAGATCTCCACTCTTGGCAAGCACCTTTATAAGCTGAGACAGCTGAGACACCACTGTGGTCTGGTTTTTCTTTTTTTTTTTTTTTTTTTTTTTTTTTTTTTAGTTATTATAGTATTTAATTACCCAAGCAGATGTAGTTTGTTGAGTACTCTGATGGGGAAAACACTCCCCAGCTCTTTGTAACAGTGCCAGTACCCAGTAAGCTCATGGTACTCCAGGCACCAAGGTGAAGAGGGCTAGAAAAGCACAAAGATTCAGCACAATCTAAGAGCTGGCTGTGAGGATTTTCATCCCTAGAGAAGCCGAGAGAGGGATCCTGCTGGTAACTGCCAGGTGATGAAAGGCTGGTGCAGGGTGTGTGTTGGGGACACGTTTGAGTGGCTGCAAATGCTCTTCTGCGTGTGGGCTCTGCTCCAGGAAACACCAAGTGATGATTTGAAACTTCATCTTGGAAGGTGGAAATCCTTGTGGAACCAGGCAGGAGAAACAGGCCAGTGATGGTGAGTAAATCGAGGTGCAGGAAGAGTAACCTGTTCCAGGTGTTTATCTAGCAATCATTATTAGTGGCATCTTTATTTTGTCCCCACTGTGAGCAGAAAGGGAACCAACCCTGGTGTGTGTCCTGCATATCTCCGGGTGAGCTGTAGCAAATCACGGCTCCGGTAAGATCCAGCTTTGGGCATCGGGGGTGCGTGAGGGGGTTCCCAGACTCTGTGCCCTCTCACAAGTTGATTCCCCACCCCAGCCCTTCACAATCAGAATACCCCAGTAGGTCCTGTCTGTATCAATAAGGAATCAGCTACTTCCAGCCCCAGCTCTCTTATGTGGCTTCTTGGTGCCCGATTTACAGCCCTGAAATCTCAGCAGCAGCAGCAGGAATACTACAGGATGGTTTTTTGAAGAGATTTAGGCAAAGCGTGGCTCTCCCGCGATACCCTGCTACCCCTGGCAGTGCAATAACCCTGTTTAGCTGTCCCGTTCCAGCCCTGCCACTGAACCCCGCCGTCTCCGCACGGGTTCTGGCCGAGGGGAAGGGGTGAGGGGGCGGGGAGGGGCTGGGTTCGCCCCGGAGCCCCCGGGTCCGCCGGGAATTCCGCGGGACAGGGCTGGCAGAAACACACGGGGTCGGCTCGGCTGTCCCGCAGGTTGGAGCGGGATAAAACCCCTCTCCCCGCGAAGGGAACAGTGCCCGGGTACGGACGGGACGCGCCGCTCTCCTGCGCTCCGGGAAGCGCCAGAGCAGCGATGCTGATGCTTCGCTTGCCTGTTTCCCATCTGAGGAACTGGGACGTGACTAAGCCAACCCTAAGGCAGGGAGGAGCAGGGAAATGGAGAGTGTGCATGCGTGTGTGTGTGCATGCGTGTGTGTGTGTGTGTGAGAGAGAGAGAGAGAGGCAGCGAGCTTCTAAATGTTTATTGATGTGCCTTTATCAGATTTTCTCCCCGTTTCTTTTCACGACAAATTTTTCTCCTCCATTCACAAAATATCAAATACCCTGTAGCAACCAGAGAATACAAAATACAAGGTAGAAATATCTTCTGTGGTGTAAAGTCCTTAACGTGAAATTAGAAAACCACCCTGTGCTTTCTAGTACAGCATAATCACAGCTCCCTACTTGCTGAGCTGCATCTTCCACACCTCCAGTCCCCTCCCGGCCATCAGACCTTCACTGGCAGCCCTGCACACTCAAATAATTTCTTTTCAGTATGAGGGGGAAGCTACTTTCTCACACTGACTACATGGTATGGGAACTCACCCTAGACAGTTTATAAATGAATATATGCTCTGCTTGAATCACACTTTGAGTAACCCTCAGTTTCCTGAACTGCTACAAGGATGGGTTTACGTGAGAAATTGCAGAGAGCAACACCTTACACTGCTTCAGAAAATAAAATACTTCAATTTGTGTTTTTCTTCCATTTGGTGAGTTTGTTGCCAGGATCCACTATGTCACCAGGGTGTCAGAGCCATCATTTGCACTGGTCATCATTGTCACTTTAGCAAACCCTCATGGGAGAGGTGAGCTGGCTTCTGCTTTGCCATGTGGCTGATACCTGCCACATCCAATTTAACCCAAGATCTTTTTCTTTGTGCAGCTTTGTGCTGGGGGCAGCTGCACAGTTTGGTCCCCAGCCAGGGTCCCCTACCCTGCAAAGAGAGAGCAAAACACGTGCGAGGTTTCTGTGGGCAAAGAGCAGGACCTGAAGTCATTCACAGCAGGCTCTGGGAGCTGCTGTTGTGCAAGGCACTGCACAAACACCTGCCAAAGGCAGTCCTGGCTCCCAACACTGGATCTGAGCTGAGGAAAAGCAAATGAGGTGGGTGGGCAAGAAGTGCAGGAAAAGCAAGACAGTGCTGGATACCACAATGAGCCACCAGCCCTTGCCAAGAATTCCTTCTGCATCAAAGGAGGTGAACAGGAAAAGGCTGAAGGTAGATAAGGTGGCTTTTTGGGTTGCTTTTCCAGTGTTTACAGGAATCTGCAACACCTCCTCTGACTCCCACACCACCTCTAATGGAGGTACCTGGTACTGTGAGCAGAGCAATATATTCTCAATCTTAGTAGGTGGGAAAGTTTTGGTCGGGGAAATTTTAAAAAAATGAAGATTGGTGTATAAACGCGTGAATTAGAGACTTGTTCAACGACCATCTCCTAAGCCCAGCAGCCATGCAGTGCTGTGATGCTGTGCTGCACGCATTTACCTACACAGGGAACTGCTGCCTTCCAGCTTGTTTATAAAATCACAGCAAAAACTACTGAGGGAACTCAAAGACTTCTCCTCTACAGTGGTCACATGCACTCCTGGTGCAGCAAATTTCACATATAAACAAAAAACCCACATCTTGCTTTATCTTACATGAACAAAGGAGTTCACCCAGGCTGCTTTGCCTGTGCTGCTGCGCCTCTGCAGACACCCCAGAGTTGCCATGTGGGTCTGTGGGGGACTGGCCAGCCCAGGGATGCTCTCTGCAAAGGCATTTAGTGGTTTTTTTCCAAGTAGTTTGTGCACAAATGCAGTAGAGAAGCCAATTTGCACACAAGCCAATCTGTCTTGTGTCAAAGGCAAATTTGTACACCTCAGGAGAAAAAAATGACAGGAGCTTCCCTGGCTTCTCAGAAAGACAAGCACAGCTGGATGTCTGTCCCTTGTCTGTCCCCTGGACTTTCTGTGTTAACAATTGGCAATATCCTGAAGTATCTGGAGCAGTGCAGGAACACACAAGGTCCTGGGAGCCAGGCAGGCACAGAGCCCTGTCCCAGTCACTGCTGGCTATGGCACATCCCTCACTGCTGGCACCTGCACAGCCACTCCACGGGCCATGTCCCTGTCCCCTGGGATCCCACTGCCTTCATTCAGCCTCTGTATTTGTATTTTATTTGTGCCCACTACTCCACAAACTCCACTGTGCTTTTACTCTTCCATTTTGATCCTGCAGGAGACCAGAGCCTGAAAGCAGTTCTAGCAGGAGTCTTCAGTTTGTGAACACACTGAAAATGTCTTTTTCTAGCTGAGTAAAATCAAACCGACCACAACAGAAACTGCCCAAAAAAAAGTAAAAGAAATTTTAAACCTTACACTCCACCTATAAATGAGTAGAAACCTTTCTTTTGAAAAAAGCGATGCAAAATTAATATAAACATACAATAACCAACTTTATTGATCAATTTCCCAGTCAACCAAGTCACTCATCAAGTTACTTTCCTGAGGGAAAACACTATGGGACTTGGCAATTAATGGCTTGACTTGTTGAGAGTGGGAATGAACCATTTCACAAGTGGAAGAATAGCAGTGTCTGCTTTAGAATGCGTTGGTTGTGTGGCCAAACACTGAGTTTGCCCCCTTTGAGGGCAGAGGCTTTTAAAAGCTGTTCCTCCCCATTCACACCCCCCCTTGCACCTCCCCCTGCCAGAGACATTTGTGTTCCTCCTGACGATGCTCTGACAGCCCCTACGCAGAGCAGGAGCTGGGACTGAAGGTGTAAATCAGCAACAGGATTTTCCCCTATCCTAAAACCATTGGCTGTGATTTAGTAATTCCTGAAAATAGCTGAAAAAACAAATGTTCTGGACTTCACAGCCACCAGGAGGCTGGTGGATTGGGGCTGTTAATGATGCACCATCACTGGCAGCACTGACCGTTCATTCAGCCCACAGCAGATGAATCTTGAGCAGGCAGGCACCACCCCAGGAGCATCCCTGACTCCGTGCTGGCCCTTGTGTGGATTCCAGCAGGGTTTGGAAGCCTCAAGTGGGGCAATGCTAAGGAAAAACATTTCACCATGGGGCTGGGACAGCTCTGGAGAAATCACTGCTGCAGTGGTGGGGCTGCAGGCAAATCCTCAGGTGGTCCAAACTCTCTCCAAGATGGCCCAAGTGGTGCCAGATGCTGCTGGCCCTGGCAGCCCCCTATAGCAGCTGTGCCTGAGCTGAGGGAGAAAGGCTGGGACAGCTGCAGAAATTTGGGGAGATGATGCCTCGGGCAGCAGGGCTCCCCCATGAGCACCCCCGGCACAATGAGCATCCCTCCCTCCCTCTCACTCAGCTGAAGCTCTGGGCCCCACCAGCCCTTGCACCCCCCAGTGTCCCCCACACCCCCTCCCCAGGTCTGAGGGTGCACCCAGGGCCCACCCCCACCTCCTGGAGAGGCAGGCACTGCGCCCTGTCCCCTCCCCTGGGCACGGGGCACCCCCCAGCAGTGTTGGGGTGCAGCCCCCTCCCATCCCCATTGACGACACCGAGCCCTGGTTGTTGCTGCCTCCGCAGTGGTTTATTGGGGTGGGAGCACTGTGGGGGTGCCAGGGGGGACCCCAAGAGCCAGAGCCCTGCGGCAGGGACCGATTTCCAGCCTCACTAAAGCAGCAATGCAATACTGGAGAGCAACAGGCAATCCCAAACTCCAGTATTTACGTGCTGCTAGAGCACTGCTGACAGCTCTCCACGGCCTCCAGACCTCCCTCTCTGCCCCAAACACAGGGCAAGGGCTCCCTGGCTGATCCTCTGCCAGGGAAAGGCCCAAAGAGCAATGGCTGAGGGGTGGGTATAGCACAGGATGTGGTCATGCCCATGCTGGAGAACAAAAAGGAGATGCAAGTCCTTCCTGCCTGCAGGGCCAGACCCAGGAGCTCCAGGGATGTAAAGGATGTGCACAGTCCAAGCACCAACACATACCTGAGCTAATGAGATACATGGGAATGTGTTAGCTTCCACATCTATGATAACCAGAAGCTCACTTTCTTGTCTTATCCTTGAGGTAATGAGGCAGCCCAGAATGGTCTGTATCTCCTTGTCCCTACAAACCATGATGTGCTGCTACATCTCCTCAAAGCCCACTGAATGTTGACATTCCAAATGGTATTTTGAATATATATATATGTAATTTTTTTAAACCACGATATAAAGAACTGAAGAACACTCTACAATGAAGACATTTAACATGCATGCATTACCACCACAGGACAGGGTTTTTTCTTCACAGGTGCTATCAGACAGTCTGTAACTATAAGAGAACAAGCAGTTATACAGTGCAAACAAACCAGTTTCACAAACAAGGGCAGAAATTAACTGTTCCCCCAAACCACACTTAGTATTGGGTCTCAACAAATAACACACTTTCAGATCCAGAGGATGTGTTGCTTTTGCTACTGTGAAGAGCCTGCAGAACTTCCCAGCCCTTCCAACTGGCCTGTGGGGAAATGTTACCTTGTACTTTCCTCTTAGGTGATGTTGAACATCAGGGATTTTCCAGAAGTCACAATGTTTACATTTCAGATAAATAAATCCATATTCCAACAGTTGAACCCTGTTAAATTGTACTTAAAAAAATTTCATTCAGCTCAATTTGACAATTTTGAGATATGTAAAAAAAAATCCTTATTTTTTAAAAGAGTAAATGATGCTTATTTATTATGTGAATGGACAAGCCTTATTTGACCAGAAATTAAAGATTTCTGGAACTTCATCACATTCCCTGCCTGTATGAGGGCAGGCAGGGGCTGCAGCCCTGCAAAGGCAGCTGCCAGTGGCATCTGCACACCAGCCTGCCTGGCTGCACAGGAGCCCTGCAGACAGACTGATATTTTCTGTATTTCCTTTCAACCTTCCCCCCACACCCCACCAGTTATGGGAACAACTTCCTTCAATTCATTTTCTTAAAAAGCAGCATCACAAAAAAATCCTGAACAATGTCAGAAATGACGCCCTGGGTTTGAATTCTTGTGCCATCCCCTCGTGCCCAACGCGCCACCGAGCCCCGGCCTCTGCAGCAAACTTCAAAATAGGAATCTCAAAAGCTCTTGTGACCCATGCCAAGCGATTTCAAATCTGAAATCAAATATTTGCCAACAAAAAGCAGTATATTTTCACCACTTCAGTGTCCTCAACACTGACAGCACCAGGGCCAACTCCCTAATGAGCAGCTGCTACTTGCTGCAAAGCAAACACACACCCAGGGTTCAGCTGCAGAGCTAAACCAAAACACCCCCCACAAAATATTAGCATTAATTACTGCTGCAACAATGTTTTACTTGACTGTACCTGTGCAATCTTATTTCTTTCATCTCTTCAAATGAATCCAAAAGAAAAAAGCAGCAGCAAACACGTTCAGCTTTAGAATCCATTTTGATAGTGCTTGAGGTTCATGTTTTAATTAATGTTTTTATATTTATATAAAGTATTTATGTAAACCAGACTTTCAGTTCAACAACAAGGGCAAGAGCTCTCTTCAGTAAGGAGGACTTTTCAAGCAAGGGTTCAATACACCTCCACCAGCCTCTAGCACAGAGGGAAAATCAACAGTCACACCAAGTATTGGGCAACTGGAAATTTGGGATAGACAGTGAAACACATATCTGAGAAAATATGCAAGTTTGTGACATGACAGCATCAATATTTTATGCAACACAAAGTTCCATGTTTGAAATTATCCCATCTCCCACTTCAGTTTCTTTCCAACTTAGTTTGTGCTTTGGAAACTCAACTTTGCATCAGAAATTGGCAGCTGAACAGGGTAATTTGAGTTCACCTGAACCTCTCCTAGGTGTCACCTGCAGTGCCCAAGATGGGATTTGTGTGTCAGAGGGACCTGCATTGACCCAGAGGTGCTCAGGTATTTTGGAGCAGGTGGGACATGAGCTTACCTTGCCAACTCACCTCTGAACACAGGCACATCCTGCACAGCCTCTCTGGAGAACCAGATCACTGCTTCAGTGCGAGCTACAAAGCAACAACAGAGAGGGTTTGAGAGGCAACTCAAGGGGAACTCCAGGAGAGGGGATCAGGGCAAGTTCCCTTCCAAGGCACACACAGACAGGTGCAAGTATTTTTGAAATCAGGGAAGAAAAAAAAAAATCAAGTTTTCAGCTCTAGATAGTGCAGACTATGCAGCAGAGTAACTACATCCCTCCTCTCTCCATCCTCCCCTGCTACTGGCACTGTTGGCTCAGTGTGACTCTGGGCACCCAAGGCACATCAATCATAACCCAGGCGCTGTAGAGCAAGGAGAGACAGCCAGAAAAACCAGGGGCAGCTCTGGGCAGGTGGGAAAGCCATTGAGCAAGCATGGCCAGCACCTTCCTCCCTACAGCAGCAGCAAGAACAACTCTACTGGTCCTGGCAGAACAGAAACAAAGGAAACATCTTAATTGTGCTGGTTTAGGTGATAAAGCAGGCCTAGGGCAGGAGATGAGATGCACAGAGGCTGTTTGGGGGTTGATGTGGTGACATCCTCTCTCTGCCACACAGAGGCAGCATCCCAGGAGCACCTCCAGCTTCCAAGCAGCATATCCCTACAGAACAGGGGGTGTCCTTCTTATGGTAACCCCAAACATGAGAAGAACTGCCCCAAAAGGTCTGCCTCAATGCAAAGCATTGCAACAGCCCTTCTGCTCCATGCCTGCAGTGTGTGCACCAGCTCCTTCTAGAAATAGAAACTTCTACCTGTCATCTACGTAAGCCAGCCACCTACAGAGGTTTAATTAAATCCCCCAAATAACTGGGGAATTTGAACATGCAGAAAACCATTAATGCAATTCACAAAACAATGCAACTTCTGCTTGCCGAAGTATATTGGGCAATTAAGTAAAAAACACCCCCCCCGTCCCAAACACACACACAAAACTAAAACAAATTCCCTCTGAAATACTGAATTCCCTTAAAATACAACCTCACCCCTCCTCACTGACACTGACCAGAAAAAAAGAGAAGGGAAAAAAAGTGAGAAGGAGCACCATGGGAAAGGAAAGGAAATAAATTCAGGAGCCCATGACAGGACAGATTTGCATACAGAGCCTTTACTGACCCACACACTCCAGGGCTAGGTGAGCTCAAAGACAAGTAAATATTGAGCATTTCCTATATATAGAAAAAAAATAGGAACAAAAACCCCAGCTCTGCTAACCAACAGTTTTCTAGGAGACATGCACAAACAAATCCTGAAGTCATTGTTCTCATTTGAAACAACTGAAAAAAAAAGGCATTTATTATTTTAGAAAAAGACTAAAGTAAACCATCTCATTACAGCTGAAGGTCCCAGGCACTCATCAGCGAGGCAAATTTACGGTGACAAAACGAAAATAAGGGTGTGAGTAACACCAGCAGAACACTTCATATCTGCCTGCCTCTGAAAAATCCCAACACTTTCGTTGCTGCCTCCTCTCGAACAATGAGGTTTAAACAAAAGTCACGTCCGAATATTTACAGATGTGGCGAAGAGCTGGGATCAGAGCCGGTGCTTGATCGACAGCCACCACATGGCCCCAGCTCCGCCGTTCCCGTCCCCATTCCCGGCAGGAACTGCCTGGCAGGGCTGCAGGAGGAGAAGGGGCTGAGAGGAGCCCGAGCAGAGGGAACTGCGCCAGCCAAGTCCCTTTCATCTGCACGGCACCCACAGCATGTCCCCATCACCCAGCATCGCCGCTCTGCCCAGCCACGATCACTCCCGGGGGCACAAAACCAACGCAGAAAATAAATTTCCTGCCCGTTCTTGCCAAAGCCATGCGAGAGCGGGTCGTTCCTCATGCGCTTCATCAAAATTAATTTTTTTTCCTCGCTAATTTGCCCATAAAAGGGCCGGGGAGGCAGCACACAGCTGGGACAAACCCCAGCACGTTTTCCCTGCACCTTCCCCGCGCTAAACCACAGCCATCGACGCGCTCCTAGGTGGGGCCGAACAGCCGAAACCAAACTGCAGCTACAAAGGGCAGATTGAAATAACGCAAAAAATTAATTCGTTCACTTCACTCGGGGTGAAACTCGAGCCCAACATTGTTACCAGCAGGATCAGCTGTGTTTACCAAGGCAGGGGTGTTAGTGGGACAGGGAGCTACTGGCGCTTAGAAGGGCCTGTGGGACAAGACTTCAACTTACAGCACTCCAGAAAACCAGTAAAATCCACTGTAAAATTCCAGGATCCACAGTTTTTTCTCAACACTGCTGAGGAGAAGAAAAGTATGATGCTTTTTGTTACTTCCAAGTTTTAGCATTGTCATCTCATCCAGTTCTAAACAAGGGTCAGATTTGGAAGCCCAATTTCTATAAAGTTTATTTGTTAAGAACAGGAAAAAAAAAAAACGAACAAAAAACCAATTTCTTTTTTGGTCAGATGAACAATAATTCAAAACATAACAAGCACACTGAATTTTTTTTTTCCTTTTTAGATTTGGGCTAAGTTTTCATGAAGCATTACTTAAAGCTTCCCTCCTATATTTCATAAACGTTTACTGCATCAGCAGCTGAGTTTTACTGTATTTCCCACCAAAGTCGATTAACTAAATACAGACTTTCAGAGTTGCCGGTGAGTTCTTTGGATTTCTTCGGAACAGAAGATGATGAAACTTGGCAGATGGTCCCTCACCTACACTTAACACGCATAAGACACACAAGCAGAATTTGTTTTTTTGAGGGGAACAATTAATGATTTAACCTCGGAAAACTCACTCTCCAAACTCAAAAAAATTGTCTTTATATACCCGATGCGTATACGGGAAAAAATATTGTATGTAGGACCAATTTCAGAGGGAAAAGTCTCAGCGCTGCGCATGTTGCTCCATCACTGCAGCTCCCAGAGAGCTGCGAGGCTGCCCTGGGAAGCTGGCCCTTGCCAGGATATTCAAATTTCCTGTACAAAGCGAGCAACCACCGAGGGGAAAAGAGAAAAAAAAGCAAAAGCTGGCTGCCAATTGAATTTTCTTTAATATTTTAAATTATTTCGGCGAATTATTCTTTGGTTACACTAGCACTATTTTTTAAACGTATAAAACTATTTTCTACGTGCGGGGCCGCGCAGACTCCGCGCCGGGCCGGCAGCCCGCGGGTCCCCGCGTTCGCTTTAAAAAGAGGAAAACGGGAAAAAAAAAAAAAGAAAAAAAAAAGAAAAAAAATCAACCCCGAGCCCCACCTGCGGGGGGCGAGCGCGGCCCAAAAAAAAAAAAAAAAAAAAGATTTAAAAATTATTAATAGTGGGGGGATGGAAATTAAAAAAAAAATAAAAGCCGCGAGGAAAAGGCACCGGGGGGTGGCGGGGGCGCCCCGCACCCACGTGGGAACCGGCCCCGCGCGCCGCTCCCGCACCACCGGCCCGGGGGGCCCCGCCCGCCGCCCCCCGGTGCCGCCGCTGTCACCGCCCGGGCGGCGCGGCCCGAGCCCCGCGGCCGCCTTTGTGCCGCGCGGGGCGGCTCCCCCGGGGCGCTGCCGGGGCGCTCCCCACCCCCCGCGCCACAGAAAGTTTCTTGAACAGTTTTGGAGCGGGGTGCTTGGGGGTTTTGCAAAGTTCTTTGCGCCCCCCTCGCGAAGTTTCGGCCGGGCCCGTGTCCGGCCGTGCCCCGCGGGGAGCGGCGCGACCCCGCCCACGGGGCAGCGGCGGCGGGAGGGGGTCCCGCCGAGCCCCCCCCCCCCAGCGCGCCCCGTCCCGCGTGTCCGTCCCGCGGGGCCGCGCCGTGCCGCCCGCAGCGGGGACGGGGCACGGGGGCCGCCGGCCGCCCCCCGCCGCGCCCCGGCCCCGCCGCCCTGCCCGCCCTCCCTCCTCACCTCCGAGTCCACTCGAAAATGGCGCCGAAACCGAAAAAACTTCGCAAATTTCATTGTAGGCGGCTGCAAAGGCTGCTGGGAGCGGGGGCGGCCGCAGCGCCGCCCGCCGGGGCGGGCCGGGCCGGGCCGGGCTGGGCGCGGCGCGGGGCGGGGCGGGGCGGGGCGGGGAGCGCGGTGCGGCCCCGGCACGGCCCGGCTGTGGCTGCGGCTGTGGCTGCGGGGAGCGCCGGGGCGGGAATTCACCTGCCCCCGGCCCGGGGCTGTGAACCGGCACCGCCGCGCCCCCGCAGCCGCCGAAAGCCGCGTGCAGAGAAAAGAAACCTCAGTTAGGGAAGGAGTAAACAGATGCATGTAAAACACGAGAGCTGCGCGGGAGCGGTGGGAACGCTCAGCTGCGCCCTTCGTGCGAACCGGTTCGTTCCGCTGCCTCTTCCGTCGGGGATTTATGGCCGCTCATAACCCAGACGGAAAAGGGATGATGCTTTTCCAGCCCTGCTTGGTAAAAGTTGATGTCTTGTTACTCAGTGTGTGTCTCTGTCCATGCACTCACATGACATCAGAGCAGGACTGAAAATCATTCTCTTTTTTCCCCCATTACTGCGATGCTAAGTTCTCTACAAACATTGATTCTCAGTCTGCGTTTCTCTGACCGGCAGGCTTTCCCATGTCCAGCCGGTACAGCCCTATAACCTGCCCAGAGTCACACAGGAGCAGTGGGAGCAGGATTTCAGAGCCCACAGTGCACACCCTGGCTGTGCGATGGCACCACAACAGGCTCGCAGGGAGGATGGGCTCTTTGAGAAATGGTTTCTTTTAAATATAAAGTCAGAACTTGAAGAGCATGGCAAGCTCAGACCTGGGAAAAGTGATGCTGAGGCAAAATGTTCCTTTCCAAAAGGAGAACCCAGATCTGGTGGTCACAAACGTGCAGATTTGTCACATTCATCATTGGAAGTGGTTAAAGCTACCGAGTCTCTTGTTGGCCTGGTGGGTTTGAATTCTTCCTGCAGTTTTTATTTCTACCCCCACCCCAAACAGCAAAAAAAAAAAAAAACAAAAAACAACCAAACCCTGTTGCTAAATAATTGCTCTGTTCTCACAGGTGAAACAGTGAAGCTCAATTAATTCTGCTTTGTAAAGTGCTTCTGATCCTCTGATGGAAACATGTAGGGGCAAAACATTTTTATTTTGCAACTTGCAGAGGCTGATAAGAGCGATGAAAACGGAAAAGCCTCACCACTGAGGGGGATTACAGCCCCACGCTTTTTCCACTCGAGATCTTAGAGATGAGCTGATGGCTGCTGCTTTTCATTTAGAAGGGTTTTTCCCCCTCTTTTGAAAGAAACGCAATCACTACCAAGTATTCTAGAGGGACTTCATCTTTAAACAAATAATGTTTTTCTTGTTGGGTGTGCACTATTATTTTCTTAATTATTCCTGGATTTATGCCTGTTCCACCAAGAGTTTTCTCAGATGGCAGAAACAATTGGTCCTTTTTTATTACGCTAATAGCAAAAAGTATCCCCAATAAAATGACTCTGTACATCCCATAAACTCAAATGGGACGCATTTTGCCAACAATCACACCTCTTCATTGAGGCATCTTATATGCTGCTTTTTTTTTTTTTAAACTTTTTTTCCACATTACTATTGTTTACTGCTCGGCCTCACTGGCTGGCTAAGTCTTGGTGCCAAAAAGAAACGAATCGAGTCATTTATTTAGCACCAGAGCCCTCCCACTCACCCTTAGCATGAATGTTGAGATCTCAGCAGATGTGGTAGGGAATGAATGGGCAAAGAGATTCACCTACACAGAATCACATCTACTTGTGGGTGGCCTCTAATTAATTTGGCTTCGAGGCTCCGCTGCAAGGTAGATGGGTTAGGAAGTCTGGCCAGGAGTCATCTGGTTGAATCATACCTATTCTATGGAGAACTTCATTGTGTAGCTGTGTCTGACTCCCACCCTTGTGAGAACTAATTAAAAAATAGAAAAAAAAAAGCGCCCCACACTTATTGGAAGTCAAATATAAAAGTCAGCGTTTCGGATGAAATGGTATCATGGGAGGCTCCTGCACATTTAATCAGCTGGTTGCACCATGTATATCATGGCCTCAAAGGCTGCAGTGAGAACCACGAAAGGCACTGGCTTAACATCAGCAAAAGTGTTTGCCAAGCTTGGATTATGTCACCGCTTTATGATCTTGCTTTGTAAAGGGAGAATACTCTTGGGGAGAAAGGACTCGGCATGCTGGATCTACAGCGAGAGCGAGGAATGAATGCTGCTCACAGAGCCTGGGGGAGGGCCAGAGGCTCTGTGTGCTGGGGTGGCTTTGCACATGGATGCTGTATGGTTGCTGCCACCAAGCAGAGATGCACCCCAGGGATCACTGAGGCTGAAAGCAAAAAGCCCAAAATACCCCAGCAGAGCTGTTTGCTGCTTGCCCTCCCACCCACGGGCACACCTGTGGGGGCCCTGCCTGGGTCCTGTTTGTCACTGTCTCCTGGCTCTCGGGGCATCTCTGTCCCATTCCAGGGAATATGGAGATGCTCTGAGGCCCACTGGTTTTCCCTTGCCTCAGGATACAGACACCCAGCCAGGCTGGGGCTTGTCAGACACTCAGAATGTGATGCCCTTGTGGAGGTGGCAGCCATGGAACTGGTTAAAAAAATAAACATCCCCCACCACATATGTGAAATGTGGCCTGCTGAGATGCTTCTGTTCCCTGTCACAGGGGTGAGCTGTGGCCACTCCTTCCGTGCTGCAGGCTGGTGGTAAAGGCAGGAAACTCTTTGAGGAGACCAATTCTGTTTGCCCAGCACAAGCCCCAATGCTGAGCTTGCATCTGCTTCTGCAAGTGCAAGGAGAATAAAGAAAAAACTTGGAGGTTACGTGCCCTTTGAGGAGGGCTGTTGGTGGGACAAGTGACATTGGAGGGGACAAACAGCTGAAGAGAAACACCTCTTCAAAAGCAGCCCCTGGGGTCTGGGAGCTGTGCTGCCAGGCTGCCCATGCTTTCCTGTTGCTGCAAGAGCCTTGGGCAGCCCCTAGTCCCTGCTGCTGGAGCATCCTGCCCAGCCTGGAAACTTTCCACTGCTACTGGGCTCATAAATTGTGCTGCTTCTGGAGGAGTATCTAGCCAGCTCCTGACTGCATCCTAACACTGGGCTTAGCATGGGCAAGGGGGTCCCTGTGCCTGCAGGGGCTGTGTAGGGAGTGCAGGTGGGCAGCCTGGGGTGCCCGGGACAGTGAAAGGACCAGGTGTGGATACAGCCACAGCACTTTGTATTTCCCAGTGAACAGAACGGGTGTTCCTGGTGTGCAGAATGGGGACCAGGGTCTTTTATTTCTTGCATTACCCCTCTAGCACAGTAAACTGCCTGTCCTGAACTCTGACTTGTGCACCAACCCTTCCTCCAGCCTTTCAGTCCCTTGTGACCAGACTCAACAGTGGGTTACTGCTTGGTTTCTTTCCACGTCTTCTTCATCTGCCCTTGTGCACCAGCCCTGGCCTTCTGCAATTCCCCCAGCTCTGTGTGCGGTGTGACAGTCCCAGCCTTGGCTTCCCGGGCACCCTCAGCGCTCGCAGCCGCCTCAGGCACTCTGCAGTGTGGAGGATGGGTGTGGCGGCCATGCCAATGGCGTTTTGGCAGCATCTCCCGCCTTGCCTTGGCTCAGAAAGTGCCCGGAGCGTAGCACTGTCTGGACAGGGATTTCACTGCCTGCCGTCCAGGCTGCCAGCACAGCCTTGTCACTGCAATTTGTCACACGTGTCTGGTGTGTGCTGGGATGATGGAATCGTTCCTTGTCTGGCATGAGGAGCAGCCGGGCCTTGCCGGGCCTTGCCAGGCCCACATGCGGCTGTGCCCGGCCTGTGCTCTGATCTCGAGGTGTGAACCAGCACTGTGACATTCCCTCCCATCACCTCCTTTCTTTCACTAGAGTTGGGTTATTTTTGTAGAAAATATCTGGTTTTTATTGAAACACTAATTATAAAGGATCTTTTTGTTGTTTGGAGATGGAAACCTTCAGCAGAGGCACCAGCTCCCCAGTCCTCCCCTCCTTGCCTTTGCAGTTATTTGCTGTATTTATTTACTGCAAAATGTGCTGTATTGCCTGACATTTTTTGGTTATCAAAATATTTTGATTATGTGCAGGGGAGGGGGTGGGTTGATAGCACGGCCGACATCTCGATAGAAAACTGCCTGTAAAACATTCTAACTAAACTCAGGGCGGGGAAGAGTGAGATATTCCAGCCTGTCCCAGGCAAGCCCTTGGCACTGCTGCTGTGACCTGGCTGTTCAGAGCCTGGGCTCAGCTCAGAGCCATTTCCCTGTGTATTTCTGACTCTTTTGTGAGCTCTCCCCATGGATGCATCAACTACAGAAAGCGTGGAGAGGAAGGCAGGGGAGAAGGTGCTGCTGCAGGATCACATCCCAAAATCACTGCTCAGGTTTTCCCATGGAGTCTGAGAGGGAACAGAGGCAGGATACAAAAAGCAAAGGTCAAAGGGGTGGGAGGGAAGTTGCACATCAAGGTCACTCCAAAAAGGGCTGAAGCACTTCCCACTTTTTTCTCTCTGGCAGAAGTGTTGTCTTTGTGACATGACCACCAGCCCATTGGCTCTGGGAATGTCTGCTGACTCTGCCCTTGAGCAAATGCCATCAGCAGAAGATGTCCCAACTCATGAGTGAAGAGCTGCTCACATCTTGAAAGCAATTTTTGCATTTTGATTTGAAATAAAATTGAGCAATTATCTGTTACAGCAGCTCTCCAGCTTCTGCATGCAAAAGTGTTTACAATTGTGAAGATCAATATTTATCAGCACACAATAATTTTGTCTGTTCCTGTGATTGTTCTGAATGTAAACAAGCTCCTCTGACTTCCCCAATGCCAGCACGCTTAAAACTTTTTCTGACTCGTGTTACCAAACCTGCAATTTGTCATTGATACAGTATTCTCTCAGAAATACAGTGCTGTGGGCATGTACATATAAATATTGTACTCTCTTGGCAAAGCCAAATGTCATGATAGGATAATGTGTTATTTAATACAGAGCTGTAGATTAGACAAGGACATTTGCAATACAAACCAGTCCCAACATCAGACAGTTGCAAAAGTTATTGTTATGCTGATACTGTAGGAAAACTGATATTTCTAGCTGAACATCTTATGTATTGTGCTCTGTGACCATCCCATGGACCTCTGCCATATGACACATAGTCTTAAATGATACTGTCCAAGAGCCATTTTGTACAATTCAAGGCAATAGCTCCAGGAGGAACTCCTTAGGCATGCAAGGAGTCTGAAATGGTGGGTCAGTGGTTGTCTTTAGATGCCCTTGGCCCTCCTCCTAGGAAACATGGTCTGGCTCCTAGCTTTTTACCTGGAAAATGTATTAATTCCCAAAGACTAGGCCCTAGAATAGTCCAAAGAAAACCCAAGCAGTGAAGCTGTGCATTTCAGAGAGATGGGCTGGGCTCATGCAGGAACAGGAGTCCAAATGCTGGGGAGAGCCCAGCACACCAGTCCCAAGCTCTCTGACTGCTGGTGTTTCCCTGCTTTCCCACTCTGGGATGGAATGGGAAGGCTTTGGGAAGTGTCATGCAGCTCTCCAGCCCAAGACCACTTGATTTGGAGGCTCTTGGACCCTGCCTAGGGAAAGTTTATCTCAGAGGGCTTTAGAGGGACCCAGCTCCCACTGAGGTTTTGATTGCTTTTGAAAATCGTGGGTTTTGTTGATGCTACTCCTGGAAACTGACATTTTTCTGAAGTGAGGTGTTGCTTTCTAATAAGGCATTTTTGAGCTGGTGTAACCATTTTGTGCTGATCCCAGCTGCTAGTGCTGTGTTCCAGGGGGGGAAGGAAATCATGGCACTGGGTGTGCAGGTTGGCTGTGCTCCAGTCATCCTATTAGCAGAGTTTTAACAGGAAGACAAGCATTCCTCCTGGGGATATACAATAATTAAGTTTCTATATGGCCAGGGCACAATATACCTTTACACAAGCTTTTTACCCTAAATTGCTCAGGTTTTTTTAATTACTCAATTACCTTGAGTTGCACCTGCTGTACAACAGAGTGTTTTTCACTCTGAGGAGCACGATGAATTGTTGCTCATACCCTCCCATCAGTGCTGGCAGAGCTCACAGGGAGGCACTTTGTTCACATCTTCCTTTCTTTTAAATGCTTTTTATCTCACAGTGCTTCCAACTAGCATGGAGACTTTGGAGATAAATCTGGAATTTAAAGCCATGCAAGATCTGATTTTCTGTATAATATTGCAGGTTTGCACCAGGAATCAATTCAGCAACTCAAAGTGCAGGAGAAACATCAAAACAGGCTTCAATTTGTGTTTCTCATATTGTCCTGCAAAGAGATGTTGTGTGAGCAGGAGGCCAAAGCCTGCATGGAGAGTGACTGCACTACACCACACACTGCTTTGCAAATTCACATACAGTTGTATCTCTTGGGACAGAATACTGGGCACTGAGCTGCCACACCTGGCCGAATTCCAGTGAATTCTGTTAAGAGCTTTATCCTTGCCATTGAAAATGCAAACTGTAGCATTATTTGTAGAGAAAGAAGTAGTATTTATATATATGTGTGTGTGTGTCTGTTTCACATCATCACTGGACATTGTCTCTTGAAAGCTGCAATCATCCCTGGGGCTTCCCATGCCTTGGTGTGTCTGTACCTGTGACCTGCCCTGGCTTCTGTGACAGTGCAGGTGTCCAGAGCACTGTGTGCTGGGCAAGGGTGGAACAGCCTTTGGAGATGGAGGAAATCCTGCACCCAGTCAAGGGGCAGCCAGCAGTGCCTTGTGACCCCCAGACACCAGAGCCCAAAAGAACAGAAAAGCCCTGCAGGGATGGCTGTAGGTGCTGGGAAAGGTGAGAGAGGAGCAGAAGTGTGAGAAAGGGAAGCGGCAGCAAAACCAGTCTAGCCCAAAAGGCAGAACGCCAAAATGAGACCACCCAGAATACGTCTAATTAGTGCTTTTCCTAAATTAGTGCTTCTCTCTGCTCGTCTTTCATTAATTTTTCTCCTTTATGAAATGTCAAGTTTAGTGGGTGTGATAAAGCTCTCCTGGGGAGCAGGGGAGGATGTGCAGGCAGTGAGCGGGCAGTGCCTCCAGGCTGCCCTCAGGATGGGGTGCAGGATCAGGCCCATGCCGGCCCCAAAGCCTGCCCTGCTGGGATTGATGCTGCTGGGGGAACTCGACCAGGTGTGAAGGGACAGAGCAGAGCTCCCTGCAGGAATGCACGTGTACATCCAAACACTGTGCACAGCAGAATCCCCACCCACCCTGAGAGCTGCACAGCTTGAAAAGGGTGTGTAATTATGTCTCTGCCCAACATTATTTATTTCAGTGGGTGCTGAAAACTGTAAAAAATAATTAATGTCTTTTAATGGAGGGGGCATGGAGAGTGTCTTGTGGGGCAGCTCCTGTTGCTGTGCCCTGGCTGCAGCACAGGAGAGCGGTGGCAGACCCATGGCAGTCATCAGCTTCCAGGATCAGCTCAGCCCTTCCCAGAAGCCCATCACCCCAGCAGAGACGTGCATTGGATGGTCCTGAGTGTCCCAGCTTCATGGGAGCACACCAAGGGGGCAGGAGACAGAGAAACCCAGCAGAGAAGGGCTGCGTAACCCACAGGGAATGCCGAGGAGGAAAGCAAGGTGACCTCCCTTTTGTTTTGCAGACTGATTTGTGATTTGGGAGAGTCAGTGATGAGATAAGCTATTGAAGCTGCTGCCTTTTAGTTTAGTATTTTGCACTGACTACATCTAACAAAGTATTCTAATTTAAAAATTAATTAATTCTCAATTTTTCTTCTGGGAAAAAAAACCTCTACATTTCTGTACTCCTTGCAGGAAAGAAATCCAATTTTGTTTGCAAGAAAGAGAAATTTCATCCTCTTGGTGAAAATACCTAACTGTAAAGAGACAGAAGAAAAAGCCCAAATTAGTTTCATGATGTCAGTAAATGATACCGTGAATTGGGAAATCCATGAGTTTCACTGAAACCAGTCACGGTTTCCATCTCCCTCTGCCTCCCATCTGCCTGAAAACACTTAGTTCAGTCTTGAGCCTGGAGGAGTGCAGAGGTAGCAAATATTTCCACATCTGGTTTGGGGAAGATTTGGAAAAATAATTTTGCTGCAGAATTAACAAGAGTAATGGAGCTTATGTGTTTCTCTCAGTATATGGCAATATATTGTAGAGCTTCTCTTTGAGCACACTTGAGCCAGACTGCCTCACTTGGTGTTACCTACTTACCTATTCAGAGAGGAGAGTTTGCTGCCTCCCTGGGAGGTAACAGGGCCATTCTCAACCATAGGAAAACTTTTACTCTTTCATTTTAGAAGGTTTCACCATCTGAGCCCTGATTCTTCTATGCTTTCACTTACTTTGCCTTTGTGGTTTCATGCACTGAAAGGATATCAGCTGTAAATGATACCAAGGAGAATTAACATGGGAGACAACTACATGTGTTTAACTGTTTGTTTGCATCCAGAAAAATGCTCAGAAGAATCAGTTTTGAAAGATGAGGGATTTTTCTATGGAAAATATTTTGCCTAAAAGTCTGTATGAAGTGAAAGGGTCAGTGATGGCGCTTCACCTGGAGAATGCCCTGTGCTGTAGAACACCAGCTGTGCCTGTCTGGTCCTCTATGGCTCTGCAGCAGTCAGTCAGATGTGGAGTTTCATCTCCTCTCAGGCAAGGACCGACCTGCAAAATGCAGAAGCAGCTGGTTCCTTTTAGCAGCACTGCTCGGGGTCACGGTGGCTGCCTGCACTGATGAGTGGCTCTTCCTTGCCAGTGATGCCAGTGCAGAACAGGACACCCTAAAGGTACTTGGGTTGTGAGGTGGTGGTTAGATGGGAGCAGCCCTGTGATGTGCAGAAACCAACTGTGAGCTCTGCACGAGGAAAAACCTCTGTGGGGCATCACCCAGCACTTGCAGCTGGTGTTGGCAGAAGCACCAGCAGCTCCCCCTGAAAGGGTTTCAACAGACTGGGCAGACAGGTGCCTTGGGGCTGGGGAAAAGCAGCAGCTCGTGGTGCTGGTCACCCCTGGGAACCAGCTGCATCAGTGAAAGGCACCGAGACCTACTGAAACTCCTGTTCAGGTTTTGTTTTCTCCAGCAGTCACAGTTTACAAACTGGAGCCAGCACTCACCTCCTCTCTGCCGCCTCTGCCGTCCCCCCGGGAAGGCGGTGGGCAGGGAGCCACCACACTCAGGAAGAGCCTTTGTTGCAGGGCTCAGCCATTGAATTCAGTGACTTTCAGAGAACCTCACACTTATTTTAAAGTTTTATTGTTTGCTCTGGAAAGCAGCTCTCAAATACTGGGTCTGCACCCCCTGAACAGCAACATGCGCTGTTGGGAGCTGCTGGGCTGCCCTCAGAGAAGGCTGGACTTGGAGACTGCATCAAGTTGCCTGGATTTTGGGGTGGTGGTGGCAGAGGCCAGATTAGTGATCCACCATGGGTCACCATGTGGCTTCAGAGTGCAGTGGCAGTGCTGGGCAGGAGGAGAAGGCAGTGTGAGGATAACAGCATTCTTTCTGTTGTTCAATTTGCATCCTCTTCCTTCCCCCTTGCTTTGGAGCTCCCTTTCATGCTGGGCTGCTCCTGGGGCACAGTGAGTTTTAGCTTGCTTGGGGCAGGTATTTCCTCCTTGCTAAGCAGTAACTCCTGTCTGAGTCCCAAGAATGTCAGGAACAGGGCCACACCATGGCAGTGAGTGGGGCAGCTGGACGTCACTGCATGGACAGGGATGGGGACGGGGACACAGCACTTTGACCTGGGAGGGCTGGCTGTGCAGCAGCCTCCCGTGCTGGGTCTCTCTGAGATGTCTGGCTGAGACGAGGCAGCCTGAGCCATAACCAAGTTATTATGGGGCCTTGGAGAATGTGTCTTGGCAGCTGCCATTTGCGCCGTGCAGAGAGGAGCTCCCCCACCTCAGTCCTTCGCTGGCAATAACAGCCAGAAAGCAGCCTTAAAACAACAACCAGCTTTCTAATAAAGCTGGCAAGTAATGCTGAGACAGAAAGGCAGGAGAACCCCATGCAGTCCTGGAGCACAGCCTGCAAACCAGACCTTGCAGCACAATGTCCTGGCCTGATTTGGTGTGTTCTTGTCCCCTTCAGCAGGCTGGTGTCTGACAGCCACTGTGCTGAGCTGCAGCCTTTGCCCAGAACTGGTGTCCTCCATCTCTGCTGGTGGGACATTGGTGGCCAGCTGTACTTGTGCAGTGTCAGAGCAGGGCACATCACCTCTGCTAGTGGTGACAGCAACAGTGCAAGCTGTGGAGGTGTTGGTGCAAAAAGCTACTCAGTGTTTTTACAAAACTGGGCTGATGAATCCAGTGTCCTCTCTGTGTAACTTTAATTTAATACCGTGATCACTGCAGCCCCAGTCCAGTCTTTGCCATCTTCTTCATAGCCATGTCTTGCAGTCTCACTCCCGAGAGCATGTTTAAGGTTTTTATTTTGGACATGCGGATCCCGTCTGGATGCTGGCATGCCCTGCTTGGAGCAGTCCCAGCAGCACCGTCTGTCCGGCTGGCACTCGGACCCCTCCTTCGCTGCAGGCTGGCTCGGAGACACGCTGAGGGCGCTTCTGGTGCTGCCCAGGGGGAAACGCGGCGGAGTCTGTGCGGGAGCGGTGCGGGAATGGTGCGGGAATGGTGCGGGAGCGGCGGCGGGCTGAGGACCAGCAGAGGGAGCACAAGAGTGCAGAAATCCCACCGGGAAGCCGGGGGACCGAGGGCTCCGGCTGCGCCGGTGTGCCGGTGTGTGCCGGTGTGTGCGGTGTGTGCGGTGCGTGCTGGTGTGTGCGGTGTGTGCCGGTGTGTGTACGGTGTGTGCCGGTGTGTGCACGGTGTGTGCCGGTGTGTGCGCGGTGTGTGCCGGTGTGTGCCGGTGTGCGCGGTGTGTGCGCGGTGTGTGCCGGTGTACGCTGCTGCGGTGTTTGCCGGTGTGTGCCGGTGTGTGCCGGTGTGTGCCGGTGTGCGCGGTGTGTGCCAGTGCGTGCCGGTGTGTGCCGATGTGTGCCGGTGCGTGCCGGTGTGAGCTGCTGCGGTGTGCGCCGGTGTGTGCCGGTGTGAGCTGCTGCGGTGTGCGCGGTGTGTGCCGGTGTGTGCCGGTGCGTGCCGGTGTGCGCGGTGTGTGCCGGTGTGCCGGTGTGTGCCGGTGCGTGCCGGTGTGCGCGGTGTGCGCGGTGTGTGCCGGTGCGGGCCGGTGTGAGCTGCTGCGGTGTGCGCCCCGCGGCTGCCCCATCCCAGAGCCGCAGGGATCCCCGCAGGACCGGTGCGGAAAGGTGCGGGTGTCGCAGGCAGCCGTCATTGCCCTGGCTCTCCATCAGCAGCCCCCGAACCGCTTTATCCGGTGAGAGATGCCGAGACAACCGGTCCTGCAGTCAGGACACAGCCTGCGAGGACAGTCCACATGCCTGTGCATGGCCAGAGTTCTGCAGTGACTTTGCAGGCTCATCAGTCACATTTCAATTCATATTTCTCCTGAAACTGAGTCCTTCTCCTCTCGCTGCCGGAATGAGCAAACCCCCGGCCGGGGCTGGAGGGCAGGCAGTGGCTGTGAGCGGTGCCCCGAAGTGCCAGGCTGCCTGCAAAGGAGCTTTCAGCACCTCCAAGCCCGACTTGCTTTTGGAGTTCACTATGAAAAAGACACCGTGACAAGCCCCAGAGGGTTATTTTTGGCAGAAAACTATATTTGAAAGAAAACAGAGCAGCCATCCTGTTGCAGCCAACGGAGCCTGGGATATCCCTGCTGCAGCTCAGTGCTGCCTTTCTTGTTGTCTTTTCTTCCAGAGGCAGAAATGCCACGAGACTCTGGTTATAACCAGATTATTCACATGGGAGTATCTGCTCACACTCTTAGTGTCCCCAGCCTGCTTGTCCTCATTGAATAAATCTCCAGCTGTCTGAGCAATGCATGACCCACCTGGGACCTCCTTCAGCACCCTGTGAAGGGCAGGGGCAGCAGGGCAGGTCCCTGCACTGAAAGGCTCTGCCCAGGCCAGGGGATCACAAACTAAAAAGACAAATAATTCACAGCACATCACTGCTGCTGGTGAGGTACCAAGGGCTGGTTTTGCCAAGAAGAGGTGAATTCCACCCAGGAGGAATTCACTCCTCGCCTGTGCTAATATTAAAATGTGCTGGATGATTTAATTTTAGGCCCGGTTATCTTTCTCGCCACAGAGTTTAACACAATTGTGTGGCAGGATGTCTGCAGCAGTCAGATGGGAATAATAGAGGTGTTAGTCACTCCAGAAAAGGAATTAAATTGCGCTGGCCAGTTTGCACAGTTACTTCTGATGCTGCTGCAGGGAGAACCCTTACAACTTGTCTAGCAAAGCTTCAGCATTTTTTTAGGAAAGCACAGCCAGAATTTTTTATATCTTTGTCTGTCTTTCATAGCAGAGCAGTGTGTCCATGTCGCAGCTGCTGTGGGGACTGTCCTGCTGGCGTCCAGGCGCCGAGGGAGGGTCATTGTCCCATTGTGTGGATGGGAAATGTGAGCACAAGGATGCAGAGCTCTGCTTGGAGGCTCTGAGCTCAAGTCTCTGGGGGCCTTGGCCTGAGCTTTAACTACAAAACCATCTTGCACAGTCCCCCATGTGCCGAGCAAAGCATTTCAGAGCATCCCCCTCTCTACCCATGACCCTTTGTCAGCAGCTTCCCTGTACTTGCTGCAGGCTGTCCCTCTGGAAACTCAGCCACTCTCTCCAGCTCAGGCAGCAGCATGGATAAACCTCCATCACAAAAGCTTGAGCCCCAGCCAGATTTCCCAGAGACCAGCCAAGCTCCAGCAGAGCAGAGGCAGTTCTGACTTGTCCTGGCACCCATGCCCAGCTCCAAACCCCAGGGGCTGGTCCCTGTGATGTGGGCACAGGTGCCACCATGCATGAGGCCCATGAAATCACAAGGATCTCATGACCCAAGGGCTCAAGCTGCAGAGCAAAGAGCTCATCCTCCTGGAGCCACCATGGAGGAGAGGAACCGAGCAAACCCCAGCGGAAGGGAATGGCAGTTTTGGAAATGTGTGAGTCACACTTGGGTCTGACATTCCTGAAAAAGAGGCTGTGCTGGTTTCCTCCACGGGTGACAAGGCTCTGTCAGGGCTCTGGTGGGCACATCCTCGAGGGGCAGCCCCACCACCCTGGGGCATCAGACACACAAGAGCAATTGTGGCTTTCTCACTGTTGGGCAATGAACTCTGAATGGTGGGCCTGAATACTCTTGGGGATTTCAATAGAAAATGCTTTCAGATTGAAATGACCTTGATTACAGCTGGTTGAATAATTTATTGTGAATAAGGTTCTGTGCAGAGTTTGGCATTTTCGCATTCATTATGTAACAATTGGTGATTACATTTTTTCCAATTTTTATCCTGTGCTGATCTTGATATTAGCCTGAAATGCCAGCAGTGCAATGACAAGAGACAGCATCCATGCCAACATTCATGCAAACATCCATGCCAGCTTGGGCATTACTTGCTTTGTATAGGTGAGGGACATCAAGCAACCCAGAACTGCTCCTCCCTCAGAAACACACAACCCACTGATGCTCATTTGGCTATTTTTAATTTGATTAAGGGCTCTGCAAGTCCCCTTGGGGGACGGATGCAAATGGGGAGATGCATTTGTCACTGTGAACAACAACTTTCTGTAAACATGTATTCCCATGTAAACCAATTTAGTCCCAATTTATTCAGCAGTTTATTCAGTTTTCTTTTCCGTCATTATGGGATTATGGTTTTAGTAATAAAAACTAGAATGAATTGTCCCTGATAACTACACTGACAATTTACAGAAGCAGAATTTCTTGCCCTCTATGCAATTTCTGGCAGAAATTTGTCAACAGAATTACTTAACAAAATAATAATGTGTATCAGTCATTATTCATAGAAATATTATGTAGATTCAGTGCATACTTTTACATGTGATGTGGATATAAGGACACACATGGAATTGCACTTATTAAACTGCAAATGCAACACTTAAGGTGGGAAAACCTATATGACCACCACTGTGTCTTAGTCTTAAGCCAGATATATCTAATTTAAATTGTTTGGAAGTGGGTTTTAAGTAAGCCACAAGGAAATTTGCTTTAAACCACCAGTCCTGTCTGTACAGGAAGTTGCATCAGTGTCTTTTAGCCGGTGCAGATCTGCGTGCAGACAAACCCTGCATGACACGTCCTCCTGGAGGCACATTCCAAACTCACAGCACACTGTACCTTTAGTGCCGGCAGGTCAGCACCAAGAGCTAGGGCAGGAACTTTAAAAAAAAAATGGAAGATTGTTAGTTTTTCTCTGTGGTGATCAATGAATCCAGGACAAAAACATTGCACTAAGTCATCAGCTGCACTGAATTAATCGCCCAGGATTTGCTGTTCTGCTTCCTCCCCTGGGGTTCACTGAATAGTGGCATCAACAGGAACTTTATAGCACTTGTAAGAACTTTATGTTTTAGGTGAAATGTGATTTCTTTGAAGGATAACTATGACCTGCAGTCAATAACACCAATGACTTCAAATCCTCACTCTGACTGCCATTGTGGTGTGTTAGCTAACAGGAAGATGAGCCTGTTGGTCTCTGTGTGTTCTGTTGGTCTCTATGTGTGCTCAGGCTGTTGTAAAACACCAACAGGCTGCTGCTGCTGCTCTGAACCCAGCAATGCAAAGGGGTAGCTCCAAGGATCCACAGGAATCAGGTGAGAAAGGTGTTGCCATAGGTTTTTTAGAAGGCCATGCCCAAGGGACTGTGCTGGCAGGTGAGCTTGTGCCTCTCAGCAAAAAGAGATGGAAACACAGAGCTGGAAGGTGGATTTGCAGCAGCAGAGCCCTAAAAGTAGGGCTTGTCCCATGCAGGAGTGGGAGCTGAGACCCCTCTGGCTCCTCCAGCCAGGACCAGGGCAGCCCAGCCAGCTCAGCTGTAAATGTTATTGTGTATTTATAAACAAGGGCAGGCTGGAGGGATGACATGGCTCTGTTTACCCCAGTGGCATGCAAAAGTAAACACCCCAGATGAGCTGATCCTTAACTCGCCTCCCCTGCTTTCGTGCCTATGTGAATAGGAACATTCCCCCTCTCTCCTTTGCTCTGTCTGGTTTTGTTTGCTCTATCTCCACAGGGCTGATTTAATAGCCCTCCTTGAACTCAGAGAAGGCTATCATTTGCCTGCAGATCAAAACAATACTGACTGCCTTACATTTGAAAAACCCCCAATTTCTGCTTTATGATCGAGATAAAAATCCTCCTCTCAGTTTCAGCAAACAGGCAGTGAAACTTTGTGTGGTTCAGGACAACCCCACAAAAACCAAGACTTTACTGAGAGGTTGGGAGCAAGCCAATTTGATGCATTAATCTCAAGAAATAAATCACATAAATAAGAGATAAGCACATGTTTCCCCCCAAGCAAATAGAGGCCACTTGGCTGTGAAAGGCACGTCCTTCTCAAATAATGAGTGGGAGACTCTAATTCCAGGCTCTCAGTCAGTATTTCTGTAGGGGCTTGCAGGCTGTGAGCAGAGGAGTAGCTGAGCATTATCAGGCATCTATTGAGAGGGTGTATGTCTGACACAGCTCACAGAGCCAGCAGAAAAGTCAGCACAGATTATTTTCCCACCCACACACTTTCACAAGGAGTCAGCGGCGCCACTACTGCACAGGTCTCGTAAAGGGTCAAGGATTTATTTTTCTTGAGTGAGCAACAAACTTCTTTTTCCATCAGCAGTAATATTTTGTGACAGTGAGGCACCATCCCTAGGATCCCAGTAGTCTCTGACCCAACAGACACTGAAACTGCAGACACACTGTTGGGTAAGTGCCCAGCATTTGGTGGCTCACAGAAACCTCCCCTTTGCACTGGGTGAGATGTCTAAGGCAGACACTGGAAAGGTGAAAAATACCTGAATTGCCACTGAAATGCTAATCCACCTCCTTCATGTTTCATTGCATACGCCTCAGTAATGAGGGCTTTGCAGGAATGCTGGTTGGGGGGTCAAGAGGGACAGATGGATGGGGCTGGTCCAACACCAGGCACCAGAGGGGCAGGAGGGGTCTCAGGTGTGGGCTAGTGGGTACAGAGGCAGAGGCTGCTGGGTTGTGGTACCCAGCATCCACCTTGATCTGTCTTTTCCCTTTGGACAAGGGAGGGAGTTCTGTGTGGAGGAGCCACATGGATGAGGTCTGGTGCAGACTGCATTTGTAATCCTGAGTGTTGTAATGTGACTGTGGCAGCAGATTTGGGTTAATCTGGAGTTTGGCTTTTGTGGCTCTAGGAGGCACTTCATGAAAACCCAAACCAGCAAAGTCAAATGAACAAACACCCACATCCTTGGTAGCCTGACTCTTCTAAAACTAAATGCCTTGAGACGCGCTTCTCTCATCAGCTCTTTCCTAAACTTGTCTTTGTTTCCTTCCCTCTGCAGCATCCACAAAGCAGGGCAGCTCTGCCACTCCCCAGGGTCACCCGTGCCCAGCTCCCTCCCAGGCAGTCCCATCTCTGCAGTGTTCCTGAGGTGGCCTGGGCTGTGTTCCTTGGCCCCAGCATTTTACCTCTCCATCCCCACAGCCCTGTTTCAGCTTTTCTCATTTATTCCAGGCCATACTGGCAACTGGCTTGATTCTTGCAAAGCTACCAAACCACATCTCATGGAGACTGATCACAGAAGTCATTGTGTCCTATGGAAAGCCATTTATTTGCTGGTTAGTCCCCAGGGTGTCTCTGGAGGGACAGGGGGAAGGTGGACACGAACAGGAGTGAAGGGTCCCTGCTCAGCTCAGGCTTCCTCAGGGATGTGAAACCCCAGCCAACCACAGTGTGCTTCCACTCACACATGGGGCTATTTTTAGTGCACCACTTCAACTGGGTTCCTGTTCCCTCTGCTCAGAGCCCAAATGCTCTCTCAGACACTGACTATTGTGAGCAGCCTGAGGCAGGAGGGTGGCACAGCTCCTTCCTGCAAGCTGGGCAGCAGTTAGGGCCCAAAGTCAGGGCAGGTGGCAGATCCAACAGCCTTACCTGCAAAGGGCTCTTCAGGGCCTCCTCTGCTGAGGTCTGGGCTGATAACTCACAGCACAGGACAGGAATCTGCTGCCCTTCTTCCTCTGCTCAACTCTGTTAAACCCCTGAGCTGCGAGTCCTTTGCACGGACCGGCGGAACCAGCTGGGTGTGCAGAGCAGGACATGCTCAGAGATGCTGGAGGGCTGCAGGTGACACAGGGGCTTGGCTGCTCTCAGATGCATCTCTCCATGCTGTCAGCTTGTGTCACACCTGCTTGTGGCAGCTGAGGCATTGCAAAGGGTATATAGAGAAAACAAGATCTAAACCCAATGCACCATTGATCTGCATCAAATCTTTTCAGGCTTTTCCCCCACCTGCAGGCAGAGAAGTTCTGGGAAATACTTTGACCTCTTGCTCAGAAGAGCATCCCAAACTCCAAACCAGCTCTGATTTTGCCTCCTAGCCAGCCCAGTATACCTTACTCTCCTCAGGAGCTTCCCCATCAGCTGTAAACATCTCCTTGGGACAATGTCTGTCCTGCACATGGGGTCACAGTGCAGGGACGGGAATTATTGGGCTGCTGACTCTGAGACATGACTCTATCCTTCAGGAGAAACAGAAGAAGATAGGAAATAAATACTCTGTTTTAATGATTGGTTATGGAGACAGAGGTCATCACCACAGCAAACAGAGTCTCCTCTGGGGAAAGATGAGGGTTGCTGAGCTGAGCTGGGTTGTTCCCACATGCTCTTTGCTCACCGAGATGCTTGGGAAGTGCTTTGTGCCAGTGAGCTCTGCTGTGTGTGCGTGTGTCTGCTGGGGCACAGGGCAGCTCTTCCTGTGCCTGGGCTGGAAACATTTTAAACAGGACACTGAAGACTAGCAAATAATAAAAACCACACTGAATCTGAGATTACTGGATGAATAATCAGTGGTGTTGAAATACACGAAACTCTGAGTCTGGGCTCTCAGTGCTTTGTCTGGGCTCTCAGTGCTTTCACCAGTACCCAGAGGATGTCCAAACACAAACAATGAGCAACCACAGCAAATGCAGCGCAGGGAAGGGGAGTGACAGTCTGTTCTGTCACTGGGCAAGGGGACAGGGACTTGCCAGGTCTCGGGGGTGCTGTGGCCTCTGTGTGTCTGGGCTGCACAAAGGAGGTTTTGTGCCCAGAACCCCTCCCCAGCTCCTGGTTCCCTCTCCCTGTGCCTGCCTCTTCTGCTGCTGGTGGGCTGCAAACCTGGGTGAGCTGGCTCTGAGGGGCTCCCAGCCACACACAGCTGCCCCCTCTGTGCCCAAGTGCTGTGTCTAGAACTCACCCAGAGCTTTTTCCATGAAGAAATTGGTCTGGGAGCCCAAGGCCATGGCAAGATGGTTCACACTCCCTCCAGTAACCTTTGGAAAAGTTCCATAGCCAGCTGAGCCATTGAGCTGCCAGCTCCAACCAGAGAAGCAGGTTACAAAACAGAGACAGATGGCCAGGGTTTAACTTGGGCACTTTTTCATTACTTCTATCACAACACAGCCATCAGGAGTGTCTCTGCTGCCTTTGCTGTGACTGGGCTGGGCTCCCTCTCACCCCCAGCTCGGTGGCACCCTGTGCCCTTGCTGGGATCTGGGGGCAGATTCTCCCTGCCAGGACTGGAACCAGTGTCTGTATACACAGCCAGGCTGGGAGCAGTGGTGCAGGGGCTGCTGTGTTCAAAGGGGAGGGGAGGGCAGGGGTCCAATCTGCAGGGTGAGAGCAGTGTCCTACAGGGATGAGGAAGGAGGTAGGTCAGGCAGGGAGGGATGCAGGGAGGTGCTGGAGCTGCTGGGGATGAGGATGCATCAGTGCAGGGCCACCATCTGTGGCCACATCATGGTAGCAAATCTGCCATTCCCCAGACCCCTGGCATCAGCACTGACTGCACAGGTGTGCTGAAGGACTTGGCTGCCAGATTGCACAAAAACCCCCCCAAAACCCCACTCCAGGCTGGTGTCTGGGTTTAGGGTGGGCAGCAAAGGTTCCTGGGCCTTGTGCAGCACCCTCAGTGTCCAGTCCCACACTCTGCAGGGGATAACTGCACTGGCCATCCCACTGTCCTGCAAACTGGGAGCTGCAGTTCCTGGAGCTGCCCTTGGCCATGCCTGGCTGGATCCTCCCCAACCTCAGTCTGTGCAGGACAAGTCTGCAGGGGGGAGCTGTGCCACTCATTCTTCAAACCTCACTGGCCCAGGCCAATGTCCCCTCAGTCACACCTGGAGTCAGTTGGACCCTGATTCCAAATCCAAATCATTGTTAAATAAAACCAAGAGGGATGTATCAGTAACAGCATGAGAGAGATTAATTCCTTGCACGGGTGGAGAGAAAATACATGCCAGGCAATGTCTGTTTTCTATCAGCAATTTAAATGGCTCTCTGGATGTAAGATGAGTATGTTCCCTTTCTGGGGAGCGCCACACTGCACTTGCAGGGCTTTTCCCTCTCTCAAGCCCAGCTGCTGCAGAAATACAGGCAGGCAAAATTGTCTGGGATCAGGAGTCACCAGCACTTAATTTTTAAATAGTTTGGCTATTTTAAATGCTGACAGTGTTGGTTTTTTTTGACCACAAACTTTGCCCAGCCTCCCACTCCAACTCCACCTGAAGCAGAGTAGCTGGCCACCGGCACAGACACTGCTGTGGTGGCACCATGGTGTGGCACATCTGCCCAGGGACACAGCATCACAGCAAATCCTTGTCCAGAGCCCCCCCAAGTGCTGTCTGCTCTCATGTCCCTATTGTTGGTGGCCCTGAGTGACACCTGGCCATGGGTTCCTGGCTGGCATTGGAGCTGCTGCTTTGTGCTGGTCACGGTGCCTGTGCTGGAGTCTTGCCAGCAAACTTCTTGTTCAAACATCAGCTGTACTAAATTTGTACAAAGCATTTCTCATGCTGTCCAGATGCCACTGCTTCTAAAAATAGTCCAGTCTAGTCTGTTTTCCCAGATTCCTGCCTTTTATCAGCAATAGTTTTAATAGTCCTTGCAATATTTAATGAGTCATTTGTCCACGTCAGGCCAGCAATTCCTGGGAATGGGAGTCAATCCCAGTTGTCCCATATTCCCATTCATGCCCTACATAAAAAAAAAAAGAAGACCATGAACAAACTTTTTTCATTGGAAAGCAGAAGTTTTTTATGCACACTCAACAGGAGCTGGGTGGCAGAGGATCAAATCCAAGCTTTCCCTGCAGAGCTCCCCAGCACACAAAAGCTGCTGTGGTTTGGTGGGGAAAGCTGAGGCATACACTCCTGCCTCAGTTTCCCCATCTCTCAGTGGGTATCAGTGTGCTCCTTCAGAGCCTGGCAGCTCTGTCAGACTGGAAGTCACCACATCAGCTGTTTGGAGTGCCAGACAGACGCTATCTGTGACACTGTTGTCTTGCTATTATTTTATTTCATGTAAAATTTATGCCATTTCTGAAACATTTCTGCAAACACAGCTTGTAGGGACCTTGTCACCATTTAAGTACCCAGTGATATGTCCAGTTCTTGAATGTTGTGGCTTTTCCTGTGTTTATTTTTCCTCCTCCTGAACCTTTTGCTCAGCAGACAGGCTGGTTTTTGGGGTTTTTTTTTTGGCTTTGCCTGCCTGGAGTGAGCATCCTAGGAGGTGCAGAGCTGATACAGGACTGTGTTGAAGTCCCAGAGTGGTCACAGGGGACCAGGAGAAGGGCAATGGATGACTTAAAGAGTAAATTTAAGAGAAGAGCAGGGGCAGAGCTTTCCTGAAACACAACCAGCACCAGCCTGGCTGCCCCTCAGTCACATTTCAAGGGGTGATGGAGACAGTTGGGGAGGGAATCATCCCTCCATTGAGTGCTGCACTGGGATGGTGCCCTAGAGGCAGGGAGCAGGGGCTGTGTGCGGGCAGGGCTGCTCCTGGGGGATCATCCGGGGCACACGGTCCTGTCTGCCGGGTCCCTCCGCGGGAGCTGCTCCCGTACTCTGCCCTTTATTCTGCTCCTTCCCGGCGCGGAACAAACAAGCAGGGGAACAATGCTGAGCAGGAACCCCGCGCTTCCTGCGGCAGCGCCGGGTCAGGCTGCGAGCGCCGCTGTGCTCTGCCCGAGGGGAGCAGCCCGCCCGGCAGGCCTGGCAGCGGGTTTGGTAAAAAAAAATAAATTAAAAACAAATTGTGACTTATCCTCCATCACCCAAAAGAGCGTTTGGATTCCCGGTGCGAGGGCAGGAACGCATCGGTGTTCCAGGGAAGGCTCAGACAGTGCTGATGGAGCATTTGGACTTGGGGACTTGCAGAGTGGAGGGAACACGCGTGGGGAGAGGCTCGTTCCCACAGCTCCTCTAAAAAAATAAAACCCGTGCATTTTGTGCATTTGGAATGGGCTGCATGTAAATGATCCATAAATAAGCTTAACATTAGTGAGCAGGTGGAACAGGGCAGGGTTCAGGAAATTATACAAAGAGAGTAGACAAAGAGCCAGGCTGCGATTGCTCTTTGTGTTGGGGAGCTGGGCTCACTTCGTGCAGTCACAACGAGTTAGTGCGAGGCACAAAGGCGGCAATTTTGGGTTTGATTAAACTCTCTGACAGCATTCATATGTTAAATGATTGTGTGCTACTATCTGCTGCTACAGCATGCATAGCCCAGGAGAATCCCAAGCGAATCTGTTGAGGCCAGGCTGCAGTGTCACAGGAGATGTCATTAATAAGCCAAACAAGAGCAGGGTGAAAAAGCAAATTTGTTGTGGTTCTTACTCAATGACCAGGCACATCAAGTCAGGAAAAAATTACTAACATGGAGCAACACAGATGTGCGTTCTGGCATTTGAAATTCTAATCCAGATGCAAATCTTGTAGTGAGGATCCTGTCTCCCACCTTCAAAACCTGAGACACACAAGAACCCCGTGGTGGCATCCCCGGTGCCAGCCGGTGCCTGCGGGGGCAGGCCAGGGCTCTTCAAAGGCATTCCCGGCATAACCATTATCCTGCCCTCATGCTCGCTGTCCATTCAGTCTTTTGTGAGGTGCCACGGGGAATCGATGACATTTGAAACAGGAGCAAGGATTAGACACGTCCCCCCTCCCCTGTGGGTCACACAATGCCTGGCAGAGGAGCCCTCGAGGTGCTGCCAGGCAGAGCCCCTGCACACCTGGATCTCCCCCAGCAGGACCATCCAGTCCAACCATTAACCCAGCACCACTGTGTTCACTGCTAAACCACATCCCCAAGTGCCACCTTATGAATGCTCAGGACAAACGCTCCCCCAAAATCTTTTCATTCCCATTCCACTATTGCCAACTTTCTTCTCGCAAAGCCCTTTCACCTCCCCTCAAAGGGGCAAAATGGAAATGAAGAGTGCATAAAGATTTTGATCTGGAGCCAGAGGGCTTTGGGAGCATGTCTAATTGTGTGGTGGCAGGGAGGGCAGGCTCCATGGGGAGGGCAGTTCTGTGGGGAAGGCTGGCTCTGTGGGTCCCCCAGCTCTGCGGGGAGCCCTGTCCAATGCAGAGCTCAGCACAGGGCTGGCCAGTGCTCACCATGCAGCAGATTGCAGTGCAAGGTTTTATTGCCCAGTCAGCTCGCTGGTATCAGTCAGCTCTTTGGCTGAAGGGGAGGCGTCCATTCAAAGCCAGTTTACAGCAGAGGCTTTATTTTTATTTTAAAAGCATCTGGAAATTAAAAATCCCCTTTGGCACTCATCCACTTTGGAGAGAGAGCCAGGTCTGTTGTCTGGCCAAGCAGCCCTGCTCTGGCTGAGCTGGGTGGGTCCAGGGCTGGGACATTTTTCTATCTCGAGCAGGAGTGGGGTGTTGGCTTTCTCCCAGCAGCCCCACGAACTGCCCATGCTGACTGCTGGTTTGGTGCTCACACCATGTGTGTCCCACAGTGGGCTGTCACCCAGAGGCACTCAGGGTGTGCTGTGCTCCTCCCCAGCCCAGGGACACCTTTGAGGAGCTGCCTTGGCCAGGACAAGAGTGATGGAACGGGTGGTGTGTGTAGGGTTCCTCTCAGGTGAAGGGCAGCCATGCAAAACATGGGTTGTTTATTTCCATTGTGGGATGGCTGCAGGTCTGACAGGTGAATCTGCCCAGAACTGGCAGAACCTGGTGGCACAGGTGTGCTGAGTTTATAGCAGAGCCCTGATAAGTTCTCTATGAGCAGTGTATTCCCCCCAAATCCACAACATTTTATTGAAGTTTTCCTTGGCAGGGTAGCAAACCCAAGGTGGGGTCATCCCTTGGATCATGAGGTGTTTTGGAGAATAAAAAGCCAAGGTAAGTAAATCCAGTGCCTGCATGCAGTTATAGTTGCACAGACCTGGTTTGCATCCTGCAGGCAAACAGCAGGCACTGGAAATGCCCTGCCTGCTCTGGCAGCTGGCACCTCTGGCTGCCCAGCCCCTGTGTCCCTTCACCCCTCCTCAGCAGGAAGGCAGGTTAGTCTGGAACAAGGCAGAGAACAGAGTGATGACAAGGATTTATCCATTCTGTGTCACAGAAAATTGAGAAGCCCCTGTCCAGACGCTTGGGATTGCCACTGTGGAGGCTGAACCTGCTGAGTGCATCAGCTGCAGGTCAGAGCAGCATCTTTTATCCAAAAAGTGAGTGAGGTGAACAACTGTGTGTTCAGCAAAGAGCTGAGGATCTCCAGACTCAGCTTTCCCCTCCCTCCCAGGAGGGCCTGGGCTGCCCCCCTGCCCCTGAGGTGGGAGCTCCTCAGCCTGGGGCAGCTGCAGCCAGAGGTGTTCCCTGCCTGATCCACACCTGGAGGGAATAAGGATTATTGCTTGTGAGTGTCCTTTCTGGCAGGAGAGGGAGGGAATACCCATCAGGCTGGGAGAGGGGCTCAAACAGGCAGAGAACCAGAGAACCTCTCAGCCTGTCCTTCCTTTCCCAACCTGCTCTGTCCCTCTGGCTCCTTCTTCCAGACACAGCCGCACCCCTGCTCCATCCCTGCTCCATCCCTGCTCCATCCCTCAGCACTCCTGTGGCTGCCCCTGGTCCCTCCCCAGGTCCTGTGCACAGGAGATGAGGAAGATCAATTCCACCAGGGGCACAGGCCAGTGAGGGCCAGGCACGAGGAGACACGAGCAGAGACTCTTCTCTAATCTCAGCTAAGCCATTGCAAAGCCCTGCTGCACAGACACAAGCTAGGCTTCTTCAGAGCCTCATAAAACTGAAAAAACTGTGGCCAGACCCTTGTTATATTGTACTTATGGCAATGGCAACACGCCCTCTTTAGCACAAAGCCCATCTTCCTACTTTGGATTGCAAGTCCTCCTTTCAAAGTATGGAAGCATTAGATCTTTGCAAAGAAAGGATTTCCTGAATTATTCTAATACTGAAAAAATAAATGTATTCTTCCCTGGCTCTTGCAGGCCGTTGAAGTACTTGGCTGATTTTTTTTCTTAAAAAAACCCCCAAAAGCCAGAGTCATGACATAAGAACAGGATCTTGTACTTAGAAGGGACATGAACCTCCAGAGCAGGCTGTGCTACCAACTCTGCCTCTAATAATAGCTGCCAACTTTGTGAGCATTGTACATTGTTTAAAGAATCTAATCAAGTTATATATTCCTTTTGAAGTCAGACAACTTTGATTTAACAATGGCTTCAGAGCTTTGAAAAACCCAATCTTTTCTAGTTTGTCTTTCACGATAGTTCCTTACCTGTCTCCCATTGCTGAATAAATCATTATAAACATAAACCAGATGCCTAATGCTAACAATAACTTTAGAGAGCCCTGCTTCCCCCAAGATGTATGGGCAATGACTAACACACTTTTAGCCTCCAGACTTAATTTAAAGCACTCTGGAATTGTGCACTGGTGAGATGAAGGCTGCCCAGGACAATAACTTTTACATTAAATGTAATCTCTCTCTTTAGCAGCAACAAAGTCAAGGCTGTTCTCCTTCAGCCCTGGTGTCTCAGCTGCCCATGGGCTCTCTGGGAGCCTGGGGGCACTGGAAAAGGATGACCAGGTTAGAGAAAATGAAGTGTCTGTGTTTGAATGCATGGGAGCAGCAGGTTATGTGAGCATGCAGCAGCCAGGCACTGCTCCTCACAGCAAAGGCAGTGCTGCTCTCAGCACAGGTGTGACAGGGACAGTGCTGAGGCTCAGGTGTGACAGGGACAGTGCTGAATCTCAGGTGTGACAGGGACAGTGCTGTTTTCATCAGAGGTGTGACAGGGACAGTGATGAGTGTCCAGGTATGACAAGGCACAGCGCTGAGTGTCCAGATGTGACAGTGCTGAGTCTCCAGTGTGACAGAGCACAGTGCTGAGTCTAGGTGTGACAAGGGACAGTGCTGAGGCTCAGGTGTGACAGGGACAGTGCTGAGTCTCAGGTGTGACAGGGGATAGTGGTGAATCTCCAGGTGTGACAGGGACAGTGCTGAGGCTCAGGTAGTGCTGAATCTCCAGCCGCGCCGTTTCCCTCTGGCAGAGCAGCAAACCCTCGAGCTGCCCTCAGCCTCTGTCAGCAGATGAATCACAACACCTTGAGAGCTGGAACTCACCTTTTCTGCAGACAGATCAGGGGTGTGTGGAGCAGTCAGGGGCTGTGCTGGTGGAAGAGGAGCGCTCCTGACCCAGGGACCTCAGCCTGCAGAGCTCACAGCTGCTCCAGAGCTGCTCCACAGGGGATATATTGCTTAACAGAGGAACACATTTAAATGCATTACTAGCACAGCTAAATTAGTGTCTGGAGATTGAGCTCTGGCAAAGAAACAAAGTTTTGAAAGCTTCCTTCAGTATTCTTTCACTTTCCTGTGTCTGTGCACACTAAGCCTCCAATTGGGTTAATCTTGCACTTTTATTTTCATAATTTTGTCAGCCCTGTTCTACAAGGCTTACTGTGTTATTTGGTTTGGTTACTTGAAGCCATAACCAAAAAGTGGAGAGAAGAAGAAAGGATGGGAGGAAATCTTTGGATCTGCCAAAGTTAAGGGAATTAATATGAGGTAAACTCTTCCACACTGAGGTGCTCTGCCTGTGTGAGGTTGCTGGCACAGCGTGGCACAGGGGGAAGCTCAGTGCAGAATTTCCTGACACAGACTGAACTAAAAGGAGCCATTGCTAAAAATATACCAAAAAGGAGGCTCACAGGGAGCTTGATGGGGATTATTTCTCCTCCCTGAACTTCACAGCAATACCCCTGTTTTTTTGAGGGACCTTTTGTGACCGTCCAAATCACATTGAAGTTCAAGGATGTGTTTGAAACCCTTGTAAAGATACCCCATGAAAAAGAAATGCACCCCAAAACAACCAGAGGGAGGTTTTCCAGAAGGTCACCCTTTTCATGAAATTTGTGTTCCCTTTGCATCACAGCTTAGCCTTTCCTAATTCCCACCTGCTTGGTAAAGCTTCAGCCCAGGACTGGGTTTTTTATTCTAATTTTCAAGTGAAACCTCACTGAATTATTTGATTTGGGGGGCAAGGTAAAGCACAGAATGGCTCGAGGGGAGGAAAGACTCCAGACCCAGCATCTCCCAGGAAACTTTTGCCACCTGTTTCGCTTTTGTGCTCAACAACAGGAGAGCTCCTTGCCAAACCAGACCCCACCAGCTCTGCAGCCACACTTGCAGCACCACCAAATCCATCTCCAGAGGAGGCACTAGGGCATTAGAATATAAAAGGCTGTGATTTATGTGCTTTAAGCCATATTTTTGATTATGGTGGATAGCAAGCAAACCCTGAAAATCATCTTTTACAGAAAACATTAATTCTAGATGATGCTTTTCCCTTATAAAGAATGATTTACCTGTCTCTGTGGGGTTGTACTTTTTGTACAGCAGAGCACATGTCTGTTCTGGTTCCATACATATGAGGTACAGATCCCAGGCAAGCAGCTGTCCTGGGGTATTGTGGGGTTTCCATGACAAATGGGAATGCTTTACAGGCACCTTTCATTTTTCCTCTGCAAGCCTCAGAACACTGGCAGTTGTCAGAGTCCTGTGAACTTTCATATCTATTATGCCTTCACCACTACAAATGCTTCCAAATTAACAACCAGCCACATTTCCTCTCCATGACCAAGCAGGAAAATGAAGAGAAAAGACAGAAATTATTACATTACAGAATACCTTCTCCTCAGCCCCACTTAGCAATCACTTTGTAAAGTGATCTGAAAGATTATTTACATTGGGATACATCTAAGGGGATGAATAAGAGCAAACACTCCGAAAAGGGATCACAGCTGTTTCCTTTCCTATCCCTGCCTGTCTCTGCTCCCAAGCAATCACCCTCATGCTGCTGTCAGGCAGAATCCTCACAAAATAGTAAGAAATATGCATTTTAAGTAATCTCATAAATACATTTTTATTGCAATGTTTAGCTTATTGCTGTTTCCAGTTCCTGTTTGCCTTTGAAAAGGGGTATCTCAAATCTGTGCATGGACAAGGGCAGGTGATGCCTTGTGAAGGCTGACCTGGAACAGAGGCTGGACAGAGTTAAAGAACAAAGCAGGAATTTATTCAAAGGCTTCCATGGATATACCTTGGGCAGCACAAGAGCCCAGCCAGGTCTACACCCAAGATGAACCAAAATGGTCACAAAATGCACGACCGCTCACAGGGTCTCTCACTTTTATAAGTTCTGCTCCATTTGCACCTTGCAGTTCATTGTCCCATTCCAGCTTTAGCCCATGCAGTCCCACCCTGCTTGTTTTTCTCTCTCCAGCCCATGATGCTTGTGCTATTGGGCTGAGATTGGGATCATTTGTCCTTGGTGCCCAGCTGGAGCAGGAATTGTTTTGTATCCCTGCTCTGTGAAGACAGCTCACCATCCCCTAATGTGAATCTCAGACCCACACAATAAAGCAGCACAGAATCTGAAAAATATAAAAGCTAAAACCTGAGACATCACACAGGCACACAGAGAGCAATCCCTTCTGTAGGAGCAGATCCACTGCTGCATTGGCAGCGACAGGAGCAATAGAAAACCAGGAGGAACAGAATAAAAAGCAAGACAGCACTGCAAGAGGAAAGTTTTCTAGCAGTATGTTGCAGAGCTGTCCCACTATTGCTGACACAGGCACATGGGGTGGGATGCACAGCAAAAGGCTGGAATGCTGGAATCACAGCCCAGCACCTTTTCTGAGTATGACACTGGGGCCCATTTCCTGCATCTGGCACAACGATCTTACATCTGAAAAAAATGAGAGAGATATTCAAAAATAGGAAATTCACTATTTCACAGTCTTTTCTCACAACTTTGAATTCTTCCTGTTAATTTCTTCATCTTTTGACAGTGCTTTTTCAAACCACCCTCAACAGCCCCATCTGCTTGGCAATGAGAAGTGGAGCCTCAGCCTTTGATGAGGACTTGCAGGGCTCCAAGACCTTCCATGGTCACTGGTGGGAGATCACATTCAGGCAACCCCAGGGATCCTCCTGGCCTGGCAGCCTATGGATAAAATCTGTGTGAGTGACTTAAAAGCCTCAAAAAATTGCCATGGTGAGTAATCCCCTGAGATTTGGTGTTGCCCTCATAAACACAGGCTGTCCTTTTTTATATTTAAACATCAAAGGATGCCATTTGCTTTTAAAGTGATGTTTGGTGTTAATATTCTGCTCCTACAGGCCAGTTGGATCGTGGGGAGGATGCAGTCATCTCAAAATAAAGGCCTGCTCTGCTGACTGATAGGCTTGGAAAATTGTGCAGCAAATGCCAATGCACAACTCATTTATATGGGACACAACTGGTGGCAGATAATATTCTGTCCTGGAAATGTGCACGAATGTTTTATTTCTGCATTCACTGAGAAGAAAACAGAATGTTGTGTTCCTATACTTTTTATAGCTCTTCCCTCACCCTGCTTCAGGGTTTAAATTTTGCTATTGTGGGAAGATTTTAGCCCTGAAGAACTGCAGTGGAGGAGCTTTCATCAAGGGCACTCCTTTATGCCACAGGTTCAGCCAAAAGGAACTGCCAGGGTGAAGGTTCAGGTCAAATTTTTCTGTCTAAATGGTGATGCAAAAATCAGAAAAGTAGCAAATTTTATTATGCTTGTACTTGTGGGGCAGACTGTGGATCTTCAATGACTTTTGATGTCCTGGGGATGAAGTGTCCAGACTTTGTTTCCTCTCATCCCTGTGTCTCACACCGCTCTAAGAGTTGCATGAGAGGAGATCACAGCAGAGAGAAAGGAAGACACAAACCCCTCTTTTCTTGCCTCTTGGCCAAACTCCAAGCATTTTAAGCATTTCTGGTAGGGGTTGATTCCCCCAGCGAGCCCCAGAGCTCTCGTCTCTGAGGGCTGTAAATCAAAGCCTGTTCACAGGAGATCAGCACATGCCAATTCTGCTTTAGGCTTTATGGCATGCACGCTTCATACACGGATAGCAATGGGCCATCCCTCCCTGCAAGCCCTTCAGTGACCTCAGGATTGTGGTTTGATTTACTGGGCAGGGGAGAAAAGCACAATGGAAGTCAAACAAATGATTACATGCAAAGATCTGTTCATCTTGTGAGACCCCTTGTAAATAATTTAACAAAGACCTTTAACAAGTCTCACTCTAAAGGGAAAAGTTGGTCCACTTTAAACCCTGTTTTTCCAATTTGGATGTTTAAATCAATCAAGCAGTCTTTTAAAACAGCCAGATTCTGTAGAAATTGCCATAGAGAGGCAGACACAGAGTTGTGGTTGCCAAGTGTAAAGGAGAAAAATGTGAGAAACTCAGTAACAGGCAAACATGGGGTAATCTCCCTTCCCCCAGGAGACCTCATCCAAGCCTTGGAGACCAGTTAAAACATTAAAGCTAGAGGTTTTGCCCTTCCCCAAACCACTGTTCACTTCAACTCTGCAGTGAGGCTTTTCTCCACAGGAAGACTCAGCAAAGCTTTTGATAATTTTATGGGAACACCTCATTGCATATTTTAGGTATTCCCTTTACCATCTCTCTCTCTTCCAGGAGGACACGAACCCCTCCAGTAAAGCACAGCTGGAGACAGCACATGCAGAGCTGTTGGGTTCCTGCCCATGTGGGGCAGCCTGCAGTGTTCCAGGGCTCTGTGAGGAGCGTGGATCCTCCCAGGAGACACCTGAACCCCAGGGAAGGGAGGCCAGGGCAGTTAATCACTGTAAAACCCTCTAACGAGGCTACAGAAACTGCAGTGGCGCACGCTCCAGCAAAACCAAGTGCTTTATGTGCCTTGAGATGCAGTTGGAGGAATCTGGCTAATCTTCTACTCTGCTAGTAAATCATTCATTGAGGCCATCTGTGAAATATGAGAAGAGCAGCCTCAACCCAAGGTTCCTGCTCAGCAAAGCTCTCGCTGGCTTGGCCGGAAAGAAGCTTTCCTGATAAAGCTGATAGCTGGTCCAAGCCCTCATTATTTCCAGAGGCAGCAATCCTGCTGGGGAGATTAGAGAGGCAGCCCTTGGAAGTCCTGAAGCATGGATGTGCACTACAGCAAAATTAAAGGGAACAAAAAAAGGTAAAATCCGCAAGACTCACCAGGGCCTGGCCCTGATGTGCCCCTCGATGCTCTCAGCTCCAGTGGCCTCTGCAGACAGGGCTGAGCAGCAGCCCCAGACAAGCCACAACCTCTCTGGGACACAGAGCATTTATGGAGCTCTGGAACAGCACCAAGGAAAATACCCAGTGCCTTGATGGCCAAGATTGAACCGGGCTTTTCTTCAAGAAGTGCGGATGCCCATCTGGAAAGTGATGTTCAGCCCTCACAGCTGAATGCAGAACCCAAAATTCCCAGCTTCAGGAAAGTTCCTGCCTGAATCAAATGAGTACAGCGTGAGGCCATGTAATAATTCATCCAAAACAGCCCTGCCAGCTCCCCACACCAGGCTGCCTGTCTGTGTCCTCCACCCAGACCTGACAGATTTTGAAGAAGCAGTCAGTCTTTCTCCACAGGCATTACCACTAACCTGGGGATAGAATAAAGTTCTTGGGTAAATATTTCATATGGCAAAATAAACAAAATTTTCATTTACAAGAGAAATGGGCTGAGCACCTAAGCAGAGCATTCAAGGACACGAGTTACAATCCACCTCCTACGGGAATTAAGACAATACAGTTCTTAAAGGCTTTATTTTTTTATATCTTGTAGCTTCCAAAATCCTAGCATCTGCAATTCCCAGGTGACTCAGTAGCTGGTAGAACAGAGAGTTTCAAAGTGAAAGACGAGATGCACCAATTCCTAGAGCCAAGTGTTTGAAGGGAAATGAAGCAAAGGCCCAAACAGGAGACAAAATAAGAGCTCAGCAGGGCTGGAGGCAAAAGGCTCCAGTCTCACCTGGTGCTGCACTCTCAGGGAAGGTGAGGTTTGCTCACAAGCACATCCCACCTCTAAACTGTGTCAATCCCTGCTGTGTGAATCCAGGCATTTTCATTGTGTTTGGGTGCCTGCAGAACTACAGCCATGGGAGGGAAAATCCACCCCCTCCTGCCCTGTGCTACAGCTGAGCAAAACCATCCTTGGCTTAGTGCTGAAGTCTTGGTCCAACTTGCAGCCCTCTTGATGACCAGGGAAAGCTGGGCAAGTGATTTTGTCCTGGAGCAGCATGGGGGACAAACAGCAGGAGCTGCAGTTCCCAGAAGACAAAGATCCTCTTTGCCATGTGAGCTTAAACCAAAGAGTGCTGTGATAATCCATCCATGTTTGTAAGATTTTAACTATTCTTTCTCTTCTTCTTGGCTTCCTGGTGTTTGTTCCACTGACCTTGGGGCCAGTGACTGTCTAGAATACATCAAATTTTCTGCCTTCTCCGTAAAATCTCCTCAGAGCTAAGTGAAGCAGCATCTTATTGACCATTACCCCTGCAAGCTTCTTAGTGATGCATTTTCTGCTGTGGAGAGAAACAGGTCAAGACACGTAAGACCGAAAGTTGTTTTATTTTGGTTTTAAAAGTGAGGAGTTCTTCCTTGCCACTTCCTCAGTACCTAACTGCTGAAGAAAGTATTTCACCCAGTGCATCAGCTGAGGCACTAAGGAAGCATTTTCTCTAGTCCTAATTAAGTGCAATAAGCACTGTAAATGCCCCTTCCTGTAGTGCTGTGTCTGTTCTTAGCACATTCTGCACCATCCCTGGGAGTCAGGGCTGTGGGCGCACAAACTGAGGCTTGGATCCCTGAAAACAGAGAAAGCCTGGAAGGAGCAGCAGCAGGGAGAGCAGCTGGCAGGTCAGAATGAAGTAAAGGAGGAGGAAGGTGAAAACCAAAGGGTAACAGAGAAGTGCTCAACCTCAGCAAGAGCAAGCACATTCCATGGCTGTGGCACTGGACACAAACAAACAACCTGCCCACCCCAAACTCCAAAAAACAGCACCTGGTCTTTCACTTTGAAACACTCTGTTCCTGCCAGCTACTGAGTCACCTGGGAATTGCAGATCCTAAGAGTTTGGAAGCTACAAGATATAAAAAAATGGGAAGGGAAGGGAAGGGAAGGGAAGGGAAGGGAAGGGAAGGGAAGGGAAGGGAAGGGAAGGGAAAGGAAAGGGAAAGGGAAGGGAAGGGAAGAGAAGGAAAGGAAAGGAAAGGAAAGGAAAGGAAAGGAAAGGAAAGGAAAGGAAAGGAAAGGAAAGGAAAGGAAAGGAAAGGAAAGGAAAGGAAAGGAAAGGAAAGGAAAGGAAAGGAAAGGAAAGGAAAGGAAAGGAAGAGGAAGGTGAAAACCAAAGGGTAACAGAGGAGTGCTCAGCCTCAGCAAGAGCAAGGACAAACCCTGGCTGTGGCACTGGATGCTGCCTGAGCAGAGCTGCTGAGGAGAGGTGCCCCAGCACACCGGAGCTCCTGCAAGAGGGGATCTCAGTGTCAGCTGGGCTCTGGGATTTTCTGTTTGTGTTGCTCAGCACAAAGCTGCCCTGGGCTCCCAGGCATAGCAAGATTGGTGCATCCTCCACCTTCCAAATCACACAATGCAGGCTGCAGAAGCATCTGTTATAAATCCTCTTCTCTGGGCAAGGGCAGGAAGCACAACTTTCACAAGACTCTGTTAAATTGGAGAAAGTCATCCAGGCCTTTTCTTTGGAAGTGCTGCACCCCTCCTGGAGCCCTTTGTGATGTGAGTTGTTTAGAAAGTAAATGAAACAGAGTGAGCCAGTAATGGTTATTTCTCCAAGAAGGAAAAGCTTAATTTTACCATGGGGATCTTGCCTCTGCCATGACCCCTCCAACAGCTCACAGGAACACAGGGGGAATTAACCAGCACTGAGGACTGGTTCATCTTGCAAATTTGTGAAGAGTTTCATCTTAGTTCCTAACAGCAATATCCTTGATCCTGAAAAAAACCCCAACAAACAAACAGCCTGCCCACCCCAAAATCAAATAAACAGCACCCAGTCCTCAGCTAGATGCACTCAGCTTCTCCATAGCTTACAGCACTCTCCTTTTCCATCTAGCCAAGATATAATTAGGGCTTGTAACCTCCTTGGAGGCTTCTCTGGTCTGCAGCTGAGACGGTCAGTGCACAAAGAGCAGTGAGCATTCACAGGCAGCAGCCCGGGAGGGGCTGGTCCCAGAGAAGGTGAGAGGACAGGGAGCAGGATGAGGATTGCCAGGCTCAGAACCATTTCTGTTTGCTCAAGGTTGGTATCTGTGCAGCTGACTGGTAAATGAGATCAACAGGATTTTTCCATCTAATCTAAATGAGCAGTTGGGTTTTATTCAAGTAATTCATAATAATGTCTTATTATGACTAGAGGGTTTATGACTAGAATGCTGCACTAAATTCAATAATCTGAACTCACCAATATCATCCCTCTTGTGGGAGCTTCAGCTGCTTGAGAAGGAGCCCCAGAGTTGCGTGATCATCCCGAAAACCTTCTCCCCTAAGTTCCAGCTTTGGAGAACAAGTTGTTCATCATATGCTGCATTCAGCCTTGGAGTAACTCCAGTGAAAACAAAAGGAGTAACAACAGGAATGGATTAGGCCCAATTGCTTTCACATTTCTCCAACTTGAATTTTCAATTCCAATACTAAAGGAGGAGTAAAAAAAACCCGACCCAGCTCATGGCACAGAGACAAATACACTCCAAAATGTAAGTCTGCTTTGTGATGTGACCTCGTGCCCTTTGGAAAGTGCACCAAGGAGGGCTTCCCAAAGCCTGCCTAGGGAAAAAACTCTGCTGTCATCTGGCAGGAGCAATAGATATTCCTGTTTCTGCCACTGTATTGTACCAATTTTTGCACAGAATGGTCAAACCCTGCCGTTCTAGGCTGCTACATTTGTGACTACTGACCTTACACATGTCTGAAAAAACCCAGTATCTGCCAAGCTGAGATATAGAGTCATGAGGATTTAATTTAACTTCATAAAAACATATTGAGGAAGATTAAACAGTGTGTTTTCTGCACCAGCCCCATTTTCCAGAGGGAGCTGTGCTCAGATCAGGAGAGGGCACAGTCTCACCTGCAAACCCTCATCTGACAGATCAACACCTTGGCACCTCTTTGGTTAAACAGAAGTGAGCAAGAAGAGAGGAAGTGGAGTAAGGACAGAGACAGAGAGCCCCACGCTCCCTGCTGACTGTGGAGCCTTGCAGTGCCTGCTGCTCCTCTCACTCATCAGCTTTTGAGTTCCTTCTAACTCTGACCTGCTGTTTCCTTCCAGGGCTGATGAGCCACGAGGGCAGAGTCCCTTCCTCTGGGCCAGTTCCTCAGAGCCACTTCCAGTGGCTGCCACATTATTGAGCAGAAGAAAAAAACGTTGCTCTTGTTTTGACTGGAGTTATTCCCAGTGAAATTCCCAGCCCATTCCAGTGTGTTATAAAGGGGGTAACACAATTATCCATGATCAAAGAAGTAAACTGCAAGTCAGAAATCCTGGGTTTAATTTCTAACTCAGATTCAACCAACACTAACCACATGACCTCTCTGTGTCTCCACACACTCGAGGGTTTCAATAATAATGATGACACTCAAAGCTACTCCCAAACAAATGAGAAGTTTATGAAACATCACAGAAGCAGAAAATACTGAGGCCACGTTTGCCCCATGAGCCTCACTAGGTGAGTGCAGAGCTCTGTCCAACTGACAGGCTGGAAGTGGAGGAGTTCAGCTCAGCTGCTATCTAGCTCAGAAATCACTGCACATTGTTTGCAAACTTATCAGGAGTGACTTGAATTGTGAATTAGCTTCAGCAAAGCAGCTGGCAGGCTGCTGAGGCACACAATGCCTGCTGAATCTGCACTTCCTGCTGGAGACGTGCAGAGGAGAAGGCAAACTATGAAAGAGCAGAGAAACCCTCCCAGCTCCAGCCAGACCTACGTGCAGCACGGGCTCAGCAGGGCCAGTTTGGTCCAGGGCTCCCAGCCTGCAGCAACCAGAGCTCCCAGCAGCAGCAGCAGAGCTGACAGAGCTCAGCTCAGTGCTGTGCAGGAGCCCAAAGCCCTTTGGGGAGGTCATGAGGCTCCCCCACCTTCCCCCAGCTCTTTTCCACACTGGGTAAGGCCTCAGAGCTGGAGGACAGCACTTGGACCATGCCAGCCCACGCTGTGACCCTGCAGGCAGCTCTGACACACAGCCCAGAGCTGGTGCTGCCCCTTTCACACCTTGGTTTCAGTAAATAACCAAAGCTCTGTCCAGAGCAGCAGCAGACACTGAGACCTGTTCTGGCCAGCCTTACCTGAGCTCTCACCTGGCCAGGGCAGCAGAGCAGGGCTCCATGGAGGCTCCCATGCAGGCAGGCATTCCCTGGGTGCTGCAGGCACAGGGCTCCATGGATGCTCCCATGCAGGCAGGGATTCCCTGGCAGCTGCAGGCACAGAGCTGGATCTGCTGTACCTTCTCCAGCATCCAGGTCTGTGTATGCCCACTCAGAGAAACAACAGGAAGATATGCAGTCTGATGGGAACACTGCAGCATCAGCACTTGGGAAAACCCCAGCTTGAACACTGCAACCCCCAAACCCAGCCAAAATGTGCCACAGCAGGGAAACAGCAGGGAAATGTGCAATGCACTGCTAGGAAAGCTCTCTTACTGTGAGCAGGGCCATTCACTCATCTCAGACTGTCAAATAAATTTGATCCCAGTCCCCTCTAGCATAGGATTGAGTTATCCTTACAGCCACACAGAAGTTTTTTAAAAATCAGGTTTAAAGTTATTGGCATGAAGAAGTCCAAATCCTCACTCTGGGAAGCTGGTGTTGACTCTGAAAGAAGAGATTACCTTGTAAGTGAAAAGGAAGAAGACATTAGAAGTTTCCAGCACAGAAGCTGCAGGGTCAGGGCAGATCAGAGCGCTCCAGGCAGCATCACCGCTGCTCCAACACCTCCTTGCGCTTTGCAAGCCGCCAGACGCCATCCCGTGGCCATCCCCATCCCCACCAACCTCCCCAGCGCTCCAAAGCTCCCGGCCCGCTCAGGGATGCGCTGTGTGCTCGCTCCGAGTCCTTCATGCTCCACGTTCTGTGCTGCTGATGTAAAGCAAGGCTGAAAAATTCTGCCGCTTCCCAAAAATTCTGCCACTTCCCCAAAATGCCCCCAGAGAGGCGCAGGCTGCGGGATGTGCCGGGGCAGATTTCAGGATGCATCCAGCTGTGCCATCACCTTCCTCCCTCAGTGTGAGCCTTCTGCTGGCTACAAGGACAGCCCCAGCCCTGCAGGAAAACCAGGGAATGCTCCACACCGAGTGTGTGCCCCAGCCTGTGCCAGCCACGGCCATCCCACGGGGTGACATTGCTGCCCTGCTCAGTCACGGTGCTTCACTGTGGGGTTCCAGCTGTGAGTTTCTCTGCATTGAAGGCACTTGAGATGGTATTTCATGTTTGGACTCAGGTGTTTATTATTTCTTATCAGTAAAACAGTGTCACTACTGTGAGTTCGGCAGCAAGGCACAAAATGGCCAACAATCTCTTGTTGCAAGGGCTTTTAAGACTAAACTATCCAGTTAAGAGCTGACACTTAGATTATTTTCCCTTTTAACCTGATAACTGATCCCACAGAGCCCACAATGTGGCCTTTTCTGCCCAATTACAGAATGCCACCCAAACCCATGAAGAAGCAGCATGAAGAAGCAACCCAGGACAGCACCCTGTGCCCTCCATCTTGCTCCCATCCACAACACACTAAAAACCCCAAAACCTAAATTTCTCACCAAGTGATACACCTACACTGCTCTCTATAATCTATTTTACACATTTGCGGATTCCAGTCTATCTTGAAGCCTGGGAAACTTTCTCCATGAATGAGGGTCAGTCAGTGCTTCCCCGGGTCAGGGCACCCCAGAGCAGACACAGAAATATTCCCAGTGTCCTCTGGGTTTCCACACTTTATCCACAGTCCCTTGTCCCACCAGCTCCCTCCTGCTCTGCCACAGTGCCCAGAGCTTCTGGAGCACCTCTGTCCCACTCCTGCCCCCTTAATTCCCCTCTCATTGCCCCAGGGAGAGCTTTGCCCCCATGCAGGACACATCTGACCGAAGCTGACAATCCCATGTGCTCACTTTCCAGCTGAAGACACAAAGCTGAGCTTCCAGCCTTGCTTTGGTTGCCCAAAAAACACAACCACAGCCTTTAAGGGTGATGCAAACTCCATGTGAAGGGGGTCGGAGGGAAGCTGTGCAATCCCATGGAAGGAAGTTCAGCTGTCCCTCCATATCCCTCCTTGCTGCCCATCCAGCTCACCCTACTCATGCTCCTTTCTGTGTTTTAATACAAGAGGGGGAAAATTGAGGAAAAAAATAAGAAGTGACCAGAAGCAAAACGAGTCCTCAAAGGCAAATGTTTTCTATTACAGCACTGATTCTTTCAGGGCCTTTGATGTTGCTTCTCCCACACAGAGCTGTTTCTTTCACAGTCTGTTCTTGCACATGAACAAGATGTTACACGTACTCTACACAGCACATCCTCAGCTCTTATTCAAAGCATATTTGTCCCAACTCACTGTACTTTGTAACATTTTTCAAACCAGAACTCATGCATCATAGGCACAGAGGCATTTTTATTCTAGTTCCCCCTTTTCATATTTAATTTTCTTCCAAGTTCTTGGAGGTTCTGGTCATAAATAGGGAAGTGTTGACATTAACTAGGGTTGAGAGAGAGCTGTTAAGTTCATGGCAGTAGATGAATTTTTCCAAAATGTTAGGGGCTTGTAGAGCTTTGTCAGAGGCTAGATCCAACATTTGTATTTAGATGCTTGATTAGTTAACTTCCATTACATTCTTTATTTTACTTGGGCCCACAGTTTTTAATACCACCTGCTTCCTACCTGCCTATTACAAGCCTTAACTTTTGCATGCTGAAAAAATTATTGAGCACACATTGCATTGATAAACGATTACAGTTCTCATGATAAATTTAAATTGCAAATTATTTGAGGGAAGGAAAATATTTTTGTTCTAACACAATAGGGTTTTCGTAATCTGTGTTATAAACTATCCAAACACAAGTAATAGCTGGGAGCTTCTGCCAACTTACTCAACTTTGGTGGTAGTTCAGAAGTGGTGCCAGAATGCAGGAGGTTTCATTAGGTCATAGAGGGGTTAAGCTATTCATCTTCTGAAAAAAATCTCATGTCATTGTCTCCAAGATTCATTTAACTCATGTTGTCAAATACGACTTACTTCTGCATAAATCCAAACCTTGCCGAATCAAAATACAATGGAAAATTTTCTTTCAGAAAATATCTGAAAAATAATCAAAAATACCAAATTCTGTTATACCCCAAGGTAAGAGACAGGCAAGAGACCACCAGGAATTTTACCACAGCTATTCAGTAAGATAGGCAACCTATAGTAATTAAATCATAATTGTATTTGTATAGCAGGTAATAAAATTTTATGGCCCTCAGAAATAAGCTAAGGAAGAAGAAGAGTGTTTGAACTCTTGTACAGTGTAAGATGATGCTTTTTGGACAGACAGGAACTGCTTGACAGCCTGGTGTCACTCACTGTCCTGTTGAATCACAGGGACTGTCACTGCAAACTTAGGCAGAGACCAAGAGAGACCTGGCCTGGTTGGTTAGAGATGAGCAAAACCTGCGATCTTTCAGTAATAAATTCTTACTTTACAGTAAGAAGACTTTGAAGGTGGAAGCACATTGGGTTTTGTTGCTGCTACTAAAAATATGCTCAGAAGACTATTGCCTGTGTTTAGAAAAGGAGCCTGGTATCAAACCAGCCAAATTGGTTCACTAAAAATAGGCATTTCTTTGTTCTGTGTTTTCAGGTCTCATTTCTTTTAAACCCCCACAATCTTTTGTGATCATCCAAGCTAACTTGCATTCTTTGCTAATAGCAAGAACCCACCTCCTCTCCATCTCCAAACTTCATCATGCAAGAACAACAAACCAAATTGCTCCAGGTTTAAGAAGAAAATGCTGGCCCTGGCATGATAATCAGAGGCAAGACTCAAACCAAAAGGCTTTAAGATCTAAGAGCAAGTAATAAAAAGCAGCTTGAATGCAAAAAGGGTTTGGATTGAAACAAGAGACTTCCGCCAAGTGCCCAGTCCACTGTGAAGGGATGAAGGACAGCCTGGAGGTGCAGGGACCCTTTGCAGGGGTTTCTGTGCCTGTGCATTTGTAGGAGCAGCAGCCCTGTCCCTGCAGCAGGAACCAAACCCAGCTGTCACCCTTAAACCAGCTCTGCAGCAAAACTACTCCCTCAGAACACAGACTTGCCCTAAAAAAGATCTACTTCTGATTTTAGCCTGATGACAAAGGACCTTGTTGGGACCCTTGGGAATTAGATAACCAGCCCTTAAGGAAACCCAGACACCAAATCTCTGCCCTCCCCAAAACCAGCTGGAACTGAGAGAATGCCACTCCAATTCTGATTGGCAAGCCCAGCTCTCATTTTTGGAGTGGATTAAGGAAAACAGCCCTAGACTTGCCCACAAGGAGCCTTTTCCTCTAAGTCTGGACAGGGCACACTCCCATGAAAAGTCTCAGTTGTCTGAAAAATGCATTTTTCCTTTGAAAATTAGCTGGGCAAGATTAACTCAAGGCTAAAACTCTTAATTTATCATTAGGGGAACACATCACTACTTCCTTCTCACTGGGTCTTCTGGTGCCTCCAGTGACCCCTCTTACACTGAATTTGCTAAGGATTACTTCACAAGCCTCAAGAGAGAGTAAAATACTCAATGAGAGGCAAAGATCCTTCCCATCTCCTATGGATAGCTGCCATTCATGTAATAGCCTTGGAATACAAGGGGCAGTTTGTATAGCTCCAAAAATATTCCTTGCCCTTTACTCCAAAAAAAAAAAACCCAAATGCAACAGGCCTATGACTTCATGAAATTCTTGAACTCATGTTAATGCAAACTTTTTTATTATTAAATTACCAGGAATATTATATGCTGATTAAATTCCTTCCAGGAAAAACAAGTTCTCATCTTTGTTGTCACACAATGTATTAGCAGGGTCTACAGATAAGAATGTGAATATTTGCAAAAAAATCATTTCCCTGGGCCAGTCTATTGTGTTTGTGCACCAGAACCTCAGTTCCAAATCTGCCCGAGCCTGCTCAAGTTCCACCTCTGCAAACAGCCCCCAACACAGACCTGCCTGGAGAAACATGCCAAGATAAAGCCTTGCATTTAAAATGTTTTTAGCATTTTGAATTATTGAAATGATTCTCTATTTTTATCATGACTTACAAAATAATTTTTAAAAAATCCCACTTTAGTGTTTTTATGCAGTATAGAGTTCCTCAAGCCTTTCAAAAATGAGTTTTTCAATAAAGTCTGCAGGACTCAGATTTACATCCTCACCCACTGACAGTTTAATTACTTCCATTGCAGGAGAAAGTATTTAATCACATACAGTCAGAAAAACAGCCCCTTAAATACAGGCTTTTGGGCCCATCATCCCCCCATTTGAAATTCAATGAAGGAGAATGAAACATGCACACTGTGATCCATTTCCTGATGCAGAACACTTGATATTATCAAAACATACAGAGTTCCACAGCTGACACACACATTTTTCTAAACCATTGGTAAAATCCTTCCAGCATTTCAAGGCCATGAAATGAGGATTCAGCGTGCTCTGGATATGATCTAAAGGCAGTGCTGGTCAATGAGCTGTGCAAAGACCATTGCTGTAATGCTGTGCTAATTAACACATTAAAAATAGTCCATCTAAAATGCTGCTTGAATAACACAGGTATTTTAACTTAGTTCTCAACTATTACAACATTAAAGGTAACTCATCACTGTGATTCTCAGCAAAAGATATGCACTAATGATCCCTTTTAAAAAGAAGGAAGTGGAGGAAAGACGGGAATTCTCAGACACTCATCATGGCAATTCAGCAGCAATAAGTCTGGTGAAGTCATAAAAAACAGTTGTTAAATGTCAATAGTTATACATTAAAGCTGACTACCAGCACCAGCTGGCCTTCTTTCCCAACTGGTGTCTAATTCTCTCAGACAAGGCAGATAACAAATCCAGAAATGCAACTTTTAAAAGTCAGTTTTAGAGTATGCTGCAGTATCAATGATCCCTCTGAGCAGTGCAAGAATCAATAATCAGCATTTAAAAAACTTAGTTTCAAAATAAACAAGTTGTGCTAGGAGTGTGAAAGAGAGCCTGGGCCTACCCTGGGCGTTACCCAGCAATATCCATTAGTTCTGAAACAACAGACACAGCCAGAAAGGGCATTACAGATATATTTTATATTTTATAAAAGAGCAATGTCTTGTACAAGACCTTCCAAGAGTGGGGAATAGGCAGAACACTACAAAAACTGCTGTAACAAGAGTGGCTGTTTGTGCGCTCGCTTTATGCAGCTTACATTCGAATGTTTACAGAGGCCAGCACTCAGATAGGACTCTCCACTAACAAACAAATCTGGAATACATCAATTGTACAGGTAAATCAGCCAAAATGAAACAATAGCTATGCTCTTCTCAGGTTTAAGAAAGCATGCAATAGTTTTCCCCCTCCTGGCACCCCTCAGATTTCCACACCAGTAAAAGCACGGTGGAAGGGAAGCAGGGCACAGGTAAGGGGGTGGATTTCATCACAGACTGTTTATCAATATTTTGCAAATGGAAAAGCAGCCTTCCTTAAGCACCAAGAAGGCAGAGAACATACAGGCATGAATAAAAAAATAAGTAAGCGACTTAAGACATCAAAAATTCAAGAAATAGCACTGTCCATATACAAACAAAATTAACATTCAATACTGTAGAGCTCATTTAAAAATGGCACCAATGGACAATATTTTACAATATGCACATTTATTTGAAGTAGGGAACTAATGTTCCACAGGTGGAAATGATCATACAAATAATAGTGCCACTGTTGGCCCATTCTGGTACTTCTTACAATTTAATGGAAACACTTTTAAAAATAATCTGGTATGTACATGTCTTCTGGATACCCAACGGCTTCTTCAGAACAGAAAAAACTACAGTTCTCCCCTCCCTTTTAGCCAGACAGTATTGCCAGAGATTGTGCTCACATCTAAAGCACATAATCTTACTTTAAATTCAGTGCTATTTTCTTTCAGAAAGATCACAAGTTGTACGTTTTAGGTAACAAAAGCATTTATGTTACAAACATTCAAAAATGGAAGCTTATGATTCTGGCAGACAATGTTGCGTATTAAATACAAACCAGCCAGCAATTACTGAACATAAAAAACTTATTCAATCATAAAAAAATACTATAATTCATCACCACAGACTTTTTACAGAGTTATAAATAATAAATAGCATAACACAGTAGATTACAAACGGATTTATTTTGCCCCGTTATAGTCTTTAAAAAGTAAAATCTCTGTTCCTACCTCAGACTGACCAAGGTACTGTATCAAGACTACTCATAGCTCAAAGGGAACTCCTTCACCAAGCAATTTGCAGAGCTTGCATCCAATCCAAAGCCTTTCCTTAGGGATCCAACCTTGGCTGAGCTGTTTGCTCTGCTCATGACCAAGAAAGGGACAAACCCTGCCCCGAGAAGCTGCAAAGGATCTCACCCTGGCTGCCCCTCAGAGCTGGGGCTGCCCCAGCACCTCCACACCTCAAAGGGAACTCAAAGGGAAGCAGCACCCCCGACAGGCGCTTGGGTAAGCACTCTATAAACAAGCTGTACACAAAGGACTTTCCCCACCCACCCCTCTGGTTTACATTCCATAATTTTGTAACAATGTCCCCTAAGGCACAAAAATACTTATGACCTCAATGCCACAGGAGACATCGATGGTGCCATACATGGTTCTCCTACACAGTAGTTTAATTAACTTAGTTATCTGCACTGTATGTCTTCAATCGAGGTGTGGATTAATTTTTCCTGGCCAAATCTTGCTGAATAATGACCTTATTTCATACAATCTGCAGGACAAATGTTCTGGGAAGAGAACTATGCAGCTAATTTAATTGTTTGCAGAGTATTATTATTTTTTCACTGATGGCAAAAGTGACAGTCATTAGTTATTTTGCTGTGGGGTTTTTAGTTTAATGTAATAGAGTGAGATTTCCACACTCAATGTGGTCTTCTGTAAATGAATTCATAAAAATGACTAGCAGCACTAAGGAAATAAAATATTTTTTTCTCCCTTCCATAAAGGAATTTGAGGCTAGTAACTGAAAAAAAACAAAAAAAAAGCAAGAGTAATTTTACTCAATAGTAGAAGTGCCAGAGAATAAATTAGTATTTTCAAATCCTTCCAAACCAAGTTATTTCCCTAGACATAGCGACCATGATAATGACAGAAGTACATTCCTAAAAATTGCAACACTAATAGGTAAATACCTATTCCTGGAATCAAAAAGTGTATGCAAGTTCCTGAAAGCAAAAGTTAGTATAATACCAGCAGACATCTTGTTTAAAAAATAAATTCGCAAAACCAGACATTAATATGGTCTACAATGTCCATTAAATGGATAAATTAAAAAAAAAAATCACTGGAAAGTAGCCAAGGATTACAGTAACAACAATTTTTCCTTTTAATAAACCTCATATGAATGGTTCAAGGATCAGAGTTCATTTCTCTGTACGAGCGTACAGCAAGGGGAGAGCACAGCCAGACACTGACTCAGGACTTGGTGAAGTCACTTGGGTGAGAAGTCATCCATGAGAATGAAGGAGGAGCAGGAGTTGGAGCAGGGCACTGGGGACTCCGTGGTGATGCTGCCTTTAGTCAGGGAGTCAGAGGAGGAGCCAACGCTGCTGCTGCTCCCGTCCAGAATATCCGAGGACAGGCTGGGGAAAGGGAAAAAGCTCCTTTAGTGCAGGGCCACGAGGCTCTGAGCAAAGCTTCCCCCTTGCACAGGACTTGTAGGAGACCTATACTACCACTCAGTCTTTCCTGCAAGACTGGCAGCCCTGAAAACTCCTTGTTTTCTGTAGCATGTTCGAGGTATTCATGCTCCTCATGGGAACGAGGAGCAGAATTATTGGGTGTTTTTAACATGCAGAATAAATCAGGAAGCTGATTTTAATCATAGAAAGGAGGTGACAACAAGTAAATATAAAACCTTAAAAGTTTATAGTAAAGGAAAAAAAATAAATTAATCAGTAATGCAGCAAAGCTATCATTAATTAGCTGGTATGCTCTTTAACATGGCATTACTCAAAGCAAGACTGAGACCTATTTTTCTCACAGAATTCCTGTGATTGGATTTTGAAGTCTAGATACAAGATCCCAGAGGGCATATAAATTGATGCTTTTTCAATTTAGGGGGAAGCAACATGGAAAAAGCCATCTAAGCCGTTTCAAGTCTGTAGTGAAAGTCTGAAATTACAATAATAACAGCTGATATTTTTGAATACTTAGTCTATGACTCAACACAAAAAAACCCTTGGTATTTTATGGTTGTAATAAAGAAAGATAATTCTAAAAATCATGAACTTAGGGACAAGAACAATCAAGTACCCACACACATTTTCTAAGTATTCAGTGAAGTGCCACAGATACTCTACAACCACTACCTATAACATACTGCAATGATGAACTGAAGTAACTTTGCTTATGAATCAACAGGGATTTGTAACAATTATATTCAGTGTAAAAGATGTGATACCCAAAATCTAGGCTAGAGTCTGCTCAGGAAGAATTGACTAAAGGAGAAGGAGCATTGTCACAGGGCAGCTTCCATTAATAGACATCCACAAGAGACACACAAAAGTATTTTTTTCCTGGAAAAAAAAAACAACTAGAAAGCTTGTGAAAAATGCACATTCATTGTTTTGGCATTTCAGGGTATGTGAAATATTTTACCATGAACTGAGATCTGTCAGATGTGTAACATCTGGAGAAAGCATGTTGGTTGTTCCTTGGAAAAGTCTCTTTGGCTGACTTTCAGTTTCCATTTCACCTAAGAAAAACAGTGCAAATAATCAAACCCACTTGAGCCTGCAATATACATTTAATATTTGCCTGCTGTAAAAGAGAGGTTTGACCTACAACACCCCAAGGCTGCATTTGTAACACCAGTTCTCCAATTCAGCCAACCAAGACTAAGACATCAACTTGATGATAGCTTTTGTTAGACCATCCAGTCCATCCTTAGCTAAAATTTCAGCAGTATCTGAGGGCCTACAATGATCTCAAAAACGTAAAACTTGCTACTTGTACTGCAATCAGACAAAATAATCTAAAGCAAACTAATTACCATGACATATTTTAAGTAAACAGCTGAGATGAGGTAACTGATGTAAGTCAAAATATGAAGTTTAAAATTGTTAGTGATTATGAAAATAAGAATGACAGCTGGGTTCAGTTTCACCCTCCCCTGTACAATGAATTCTGATGCATGGGTACACTTTTACAGGGAAGCTGAATGGAATAAATCTGTCATGTGGAAGCATTTCCACTCACTCATCATGGATCAGATTATCTTTGTACCTGTAATCATCTACAGACATTAAGAGATTAAATATGATGGGAAGAATTCATGCAATCTGTTTAGTATAATCTTCAGTGTGAATGAGCTGGCTCACCAATAGCTGCTCTACAACACACATTTGAAAATATCATGAACTTGAAAATAAATTTTAAAAATCCAAACCTTCTCACCTACAGTATATTTTCATTCTTACTTTGGGAAAAAAAGCATGAAATGGGAACAATTTTTCTGGCTTTTGCCTACACTTGGCAGTAGTTGCAAAGTCAGTTCAAAAATCTGACAGAAGCTGAGCATTATACCAAATCAGTCTACACATTCTGCAACAGAATCACACTGCTTTATAGAAGACTGGTAACTTCCACAAGTTTCATTTCCTTCAGCCCACAGGGATACATTCCTATCTTAAGGCAAGGAATAACTGCTTCTAGCAAGCAGAATGGGCAAAAAACATTTATAAAATACTTGGTTGTGCAGAAAAATGAACAAAACACCAACACTTTTGCCCCTTAAATTTCACAGAGACAAATCTGCACAGCTACAATACATTGCAGAGTCCACCAGTATAAATCCCTATGGAAGTGAAAAGTTCTTCAGTTCATGGCTTTCCTTCTCCTACTGTAAATCTATGACTGAAATCCAGAAAAAAAAACAGGACCACATATTTAGGAAAAGAAAGCAAGTTCATTTACATGGATTAGATGTTTCAAAATTAGGCAGCATTTTGAAAATTCCTCTATATTTCAAGAAAGAAAAGGAAAACTCATATCTCCACTTTGTAAAAGATGTTTCATGGGAGCACATGGATTTGGTGAGGAAAGGCCTGTCCCTCTACCTGCACTGCTTTTACAATTTGTGTAAGGTGTAAGTGTGGATATTTATTCCTTATTGATCATTTAGTTTAATAAACTTTTGATCAATTTTAGTGCCTTTAAAATACACAGGAAATAAAAGCCAAGATAGAACTGACATCTATGAGAAAACTGGTATCTCTCCTCTGTCAAATCAGTATCAGTTAGACAATGCTCTTTATCTGACAGGACAAGCAGTACTAAAAAAAAGCCAACAAAACCAGTAACTTTTCTCAAAGCCTAAATGTAAGTCTTGTACAATAAAAGGATGTTTTTGGTGCAGTTAAGAATGCCTAAGTTAAAAAAAAAAAAGCAGAAATGATAAGCACAGCTAAAGGCACACTTTAGGAATATGTCATTTTTACAGTTCTACTGTGGAGATTTGTTTGAGGATGTTACTTGTAAATATCTAACAAGGAACAGTTCCAGGAAAGAATGTATTTTCCTCCTTCAGGAGGAGAGGGCACTGATCTATTCCATTTCTCTAAACACTCACCTTCTGAACTTTCAGAGTGAAAACAAACATTCAGTACTAAGTTTAGAAGATACTGCATGATAAGCAACATTCCTAAGATGATCTGAAGGGTGTGCACTGTTCAGTGGTACTTGGAGGAATGTTTTGAACATTTGTAAACTCTGACATTTAATCTGATGTATAACAAAGTTTGCCTCTGTCAAGCAGTAGCTGTTTTTTAAGTTTTTTATTCCTGTGTTTTAGATTAGCTACTTTATATTATATTTTGAGTTATGCCTGGCAAATTCCAGTTCATTGTGCATACAAGTGCATTATATTTACAGAATTACAAAAAAATGTATCCAGCTAGAAAACTACATCCATATTAAGGTAAGGTGAATAAACATACCTTTTCTTTTAATGGGGCCAAGAACACTGGGCCTGATACAGTTGATTGGACTTTGACTCCTCCTGCTGAAGAGAGAACACTGAGAGTCAGGCCTGTAAAGGTTCCAGTTTGCACCAAATCAACACAACCACAGCATATGGAGCATTCTTCAAAACTATTCCTGCACAACTGGAACTCTTGTGGAATCTAAATACATAGACAACAAAAAAGGGCTGCCTATTAGAGCAGATTATCTGTCACACAAAGTTGTAGAAGATTTTCTAAGGTTTTCTCCTTCCCTTCGTGGATCACATCCTCATTTCAATCCTTTTCCAAATTTTGCAGTGTATTTATGTACAACCAATCTGCTGACAAAGCTAATTTGAAATACCTGAGGACTTCCCCCCAAGTTACCAAGTCCAGTTTAAAGTTGACACTTGCTCTATAAGAGCACACACATAAAGGATGAACTTTCAGTGCATTTTTATGTGGCAATGCTTCAGCACTTGTAAAACTGAAATCTCTTTTAATGCCTTAACATCAACTTGAATTAATCTTTGGCTTAAATTCCAATGTTAGCACAACAGACACTCAATTCTTACTTGCAGAATCGCCTTGTTGGACTGGGAATAGGGCTTGGAGGTAATCCATTACTGCTCACAAACATTTGCAATGATGGTGAAAAACATTGCTGCAGGAAGAAAGTTCAAATAAAGATAATTTAGAATTTCCTTTAAAATACTCAGATGTTACGCTCCACCTTCCAAAACAAACATCCCCTCTTCTATTCCCTTTTTATTCTTAAAGAAAAACTAACAACAGATTACACAGATTATCAAATATAATCTTACAAGTATTAGAATTTAACTTAAAAAACATAGTGGCCCATGCAATTCTGCTCAGATTAACTAAACTTGAGACCCACAAGAGAAGTAAAATTGAAATAGACACTGTTCTCTAAATAAGAGAATTGTTTCTGTTCTTTGTTACATTTAGAAACAGCATACAGTACTCAGGACTTAATTCTTTCAAGGGGCTTTTTAAACAAACAAGTTGAGTTTACTCAAAATACATCTAACCTGAAAACTGACAATATTCCAGAGTAAAACAGGATATTTAGCTCTGTGATTCTGCAGCTAATTTGAGCTTAGCCCATGAATGACTCTAGCCAAACACAAAAATCTTTGTGTCAAGTTATCTGCTAGTGCTTCACAGTCAGAATTGCAAAGGTGCAGGACCAGCTGGCAGCACCAGTGTTTTCCCAGGAACACATTTACCCAGCACTCGTGTGGGGCTGTTACATGCACCAATCTGGTGGGAGCACAGAGATTTCTCCTTTTCTGTACAAAAGCAGAATCACACAAGAGGGTGCCAACAAGGTCAAGCAGCTCATCTTCACACTCAGTGCCAGCTTCTCTGTGCCACATTTCAGTTTTCCAATCCTCACTGGAAAAGCAGTTTATCTAACATGCAGCTCTTTCCCTGGCATCTGCCACCAGTTTTCAGAACAAGTCCAACACACCCAAGTCCTCCTTCAGAGAACATTTGTGCCTTCCTTTCCATAACTGATGGACACATTTTCATCTCTCACCATACAGATTTGCAGTCCAATTTTGGTCCTTCTTCCCCAAAATCCCCTCACTTCTGCACCTGGAGATGCTGTCCATGACTATTTCATGACCTGTTCCAGCTTCCCTAGAACCAGAATCCCAACCCACCCAACTCAACAACTAAAATCATCCAGTGTTTCACTGCTTAAACTCTGCAGGCTCCCAGAGGGCAACCATTTGATTCTAAGAAACCAACAAAATATGGATTTGGCTTTTTTGGTGCTTGTTCAGTTGTGCTGTCCAGGGGTTTTTGAAACTATGGAACAATTTGTGAAGTTAAACATCTTGACAGTTTAGCTTGGTCCAGAATTCAGAAATATTGTCTCAGCCTGGTATTTCACTTATCCTACCTTTCCTATTCCTCTTGTAGGTGAAGGTGCAGGTGAAACTGGAACAAAGTCTATTCTCTTTGGGGAAAAAGATTTCTCAGACTTGTCCAAGTCATTGTCGCTCTGTGAATACAAAGTTTCAGACTTAACACTGGCACAGGACATTACCCTGAAATCCAAGGCACAACCTTCTAATGGAAAGTCATTGGGTCAAATGCACAAAGTAGCTAAAGCAGATGGGCTTAAATTCCTCTTAAATTATTTTCACAGTTAATTCCTCTCTTTCCCTTAAATTCATCATTTGAGTGTAAAAGTGGAATTAAATAGGAAACATCTATAAAAAGATTACCAGGCTCAAGCTTTCCTCCCATGACTGGCTTATCTGCATTGCTGTCTGCACTTCCCTAGAATACAAAAAACCCCATCAGTAGCTACAAAGAGGATAACTCTGGCTATTTTATCACCTTCTTGCAGTAACACTCACCTTTCATGTGCTGCTTCTCTGTTCATTAAATCCACTCCTTCCTCCTGCAAGAGATAAATGTCCTAAGTTTTCCCATAACATTTGACTCATCACAGGTACTTGAAATAACACTTGTGATTCCATTATTTGCCATCAGGACTGAAAAATGAACAGCAGAACCACTACACAGAGAGACAGGACAGCCACCAGTCCAGCTCACTGCTTCTCTTAAATGAAATACTCCTAAAATGCAAGGTAGCTTAAACACAACAATAAGCCTTGCAAGGCCACTTCCTTGATGAAATTAAGTCTTAAGAAATATTCAGTTTTCTTTAGTACTTGAAATACTCAATAGGAAAGAAACCCTCACTGTGCAAGTACTTCAATACCATACAGTACTTTTCATTCTGTTACTGAACACACAGATTAAAACTCCACTCACCCTCCTGATCTGATGAAGTCGGCTGCTAGGAATACGAATGGGAGATGATGACAAAAACTGGGAAAAGAAGTGACAGCCACAATGATTAAATCACACACCACTGCTTGCATGCACACTATTTACCATCAACCTCATTCTTAGGGAGCTCAATATGAGCTGCACAACTGCATGTGGGTGACTCAAACAATGTTGCAAAAAAGCAAACACTGACCTTCAAGAGAAAAGATTTGTTTTACCACTCACAAATTCCTGGTATCACCCAGCAAGTGGCATGGATCTGACTTGCAGGCAGAGACTGCTCAGCATCTCCAGTGCACACATAGCTATAGATGCCATTTATACAAGGGAGATACTACAAATGAAACTGTGATTGTCACACAACTCCCCACTGCCCAGGATATGACAAATCCCTGTAGGACACCCAACTCAACCTGCTGCCTATTGGAAAGGAGAAATCTCAGGGCTTCAACCCAGTCTTGAACAACACTCCCTAAAGCTTAACTTCTGCAAGTTTTCAATTGTGTGCAATTTTATGCATTTAATTCCTCTGGAACTCTAACATCACATACAAATGTGCCAACAGTTCCCATTCAGGATGGCCACATGTCCAGTGTCACACCTACTGACATGCTCCAAAATTCTGGATTCTTAACAAGTCTCACAACAGAAGACTTTGAATTAAAAGTCCCTGTCACTTTTCCTGAACAGAAGACAGAGAGGAAACTTATGTCAGGAATTTAGGGTTTTGAGAAATGCAATATTCAATCTTCACTATCCTCAGACAAGACAGAAAAATTTCAGTGGAAAGAGCACACAAATGCCTCACCTGACAAGGATAGGGTAGAAAAAAGAAATGGAACATTTCTGAAAAGTTTAACAACTGCAGTAGTGTACACTACCAGAGAGCAACAAATAAATCTCTCTTCTTTCAGGGATTTTCTGAGGTCTAGTGTTCTGCCTTTGCAAAAAAAGAGCACTATGTCAAACAGGTCAACAAAGAACCATGACACTGCCCATTTTCAGAACACAGTAAAACACCCTTTCAGGACACTTAATTCTGACAGCATTTTACTCTTCTAACACAGGCCTAAATTTAAAATTGGACTTAATATGGGGAGTCACATAAAATGCCAACTACTCTTGTCTTCTTGGAGACAGTCAACATACCAGTATTATTTCACTATACATTGCAGTTAGAGATGAAAAACTGCTTATTCTGCAGCTTGGAAGCTTGCTAGGATACTTAGTGCAAATACAAATCAAGTTTAACTTCATTTCTCTACTCCAATTATGCCCTGATGTGTGTAAACATGACATGCTTCAGATTCCTCACCATTCCATGGCGGCTCATAACTGTTGTGCTGTTCCTGCGAGTCCGCAACACGTAAGGCTGAAACACCTGGGAGTTGTCACTGCAGGGGGAGAAAACAAAGTTTTGTGAGCAGCTTTTTTGGGTGCGCTTTACTTACAGCTCCAGAGTGCTGTGACACGCGCTGCAGCCTGCAGAGCGCTGCAAACACCATTTTATTGAACGGGAGCGCTGCTGTCGCCGGGAGCGCGGCCAGCAGTGGAAGGGGACAAGGGGGCACCGGCGGCCCCGCGGGACAAGGGACACGATCCACAGGCCGCTGAGGGAGCTCGGGCCTGGCCCAGGCCCCGGCGGGCAGCGGCGACCCCGGGGCTGGCTGAGCCCCCCGGGCCCCTCACCTGAGCCCGTGGATGAGCGGGGCGCTGTTCGACCGCCTCAGGCCGCCGCCGTCGCCCGGGGCCGCGGCGCTCCCCGGCGGCAGCTCCAGGTCCAGCTCCATCTTCTCCTGAGCCATCGCGGCGGCGGTGGCTCCGGCTCCTCCGCCCCGCGGCGGCGCCCATTCACCGCCGGCGGCCGCCGCGGCTCCTCGGGCCGCCGCTGCCCCGGCCCTACAGGCCCCGCGGGCGGCGCCGCGGGCTCAGCCCGGGGCCGCGCCGAGCCCGGCGGGGGGGGCGGCCGCAGCAGCGCCGCATCCCGGGGGCGGCCCGGGGGCGGCCGATTCCTCCAGCGGCTGCAGCCGGTGCCGCTGCCCGCGGTGGCGGTGGGAGCGCTCCCGCTGCTCCCGGGGCTTCCCTCGGCGCCGACCGCGCTCCGCGCCCGCCGCCGCCGCGCACTGCGCATGCGCGGGGATCGGGGCGCAGGCAGCGCCGCCCGCCTCGAAAGGCGCATGCGCGGTGGCTCCACACCCCGGCACTGCTTCCGCGGCGGGAGAACTCCCGACAGCCCCCGGGGCCGGCGCGCGCGCTGATTGGCTGTGGGAGGAGCGTGTGTGTGTTTGAAACGCCGCAACGGTCGCTAGGACGCGCGCGCCGCGGGGGCGTGGCCGGGCCGTGGCCTGGAGCAGGATCCGGGTTCGAGTCCCGGCCCGGCCACAAGCCCGGCGCGTCTTCCCGTCTCTGGGGGCAAAAGGTTTTATAACCTGCTTCGAGATTAGCTCCTCTCCGACCTGAGTCCTGCGGGCTGTCCCAGTGTTCTCCCCAGCCCTCCCCAGCTGCTGAAGCACGTACTAGGGCTTTGATTGCAATGAGAGTGGGTTCAGCATTCGGAAATCTGCTGTAAAACTCATCATGAGACATGATCCGAGATCTTGACAGTGTTCAGGTTTGGACTGACCTGGGCAAACCCATTCTAAGTGATCAAAGCATCAAAGTTTGTGCTTTCTTTACAGTATTTTTCTGCAATAACTGTTGTACTTATTTGTCTCTTACATGCAGGGGGCTTCAGGGTCTTTCCCAGCACCAAATTTTAAAAGGTCTTCATTTTCTCCTGGGATAAAATAGTTCTTTTGCCACAGTGCTAGGTGTTGAAACTGTTAAGATAGAAAAGTTAGGGTTTTTCAACATTTCAACTACTTTAGTTGGGAACACAGCTAGATGAATTATTCTCTTAAACAATTGAGGCTAGATGCTTCTAGATAACTGATTAGAACTCTTGTTTCTGTACCTTAATATTTATTATAGTACCTCCTTGCCTTTTTTGTTAATCAAGACTGACTTGAGCATATTCCATTTTTCTGTGTTTGGGGACTCTGTGTCTCATCAACTGTTGTTGGTGCTTACATTTCTTTCACTGAATTGATACTATTAATGAAGAACTTTGTGCTGACATGCACAAAGATGCACGGAGTTGAGTTAAAAGACCCACAAGATTACATTTAAAATATTTACAGGATTTTTTATATGTATTCATATTGAAAAACTCAGAGAAAAAATCCTTATCTGTATTATTACAGAGGAGAAATACCTTTCACAGTCCTGTGCCCCTTACACTATGGCCTACCACAGCCAATAATGACACCCTTCTGTGAAGTGATACAGAATTGCCATCTCCTGCAAAGACTGAGAATGTAAATATGCAAATAATTTTACCTGATGTCTAATAATTATGACCAGTCTGATTCACTGGAAACTTAGGATCTGCAGCTGTGAAAGGAATATACTGCTAATCCCCTTTTGCTGCCACCATTCTCTAAAAGCAATATGACACTTTTACAGAACCTGCACCAAAATCCTTGTCTGGTGCTTCAGCACAAGCATTTCACAGCTTGGAACAGCTTCCATACCTTCATTTTCCATGGCTAGAATTGCCTAAAAGGCAATTCAGGTGAAAGTTCCTAGCAAAAATTCTAGCTCTGAATGGAAATCTACTCACAAGAATGCTGGTTCTCTTAATACAAAAGCCACCTGCAGGATCTGACTACAGCACTAAACTATGTGGATTTTGCTATTTATTTTTATTGTGGAGTTATTATATTATGTCATTGCCACTAAGGGCAGCAAACAGCTTCAAATGCCATGTACCAGGATACTGTTAAGGAAAAAGCCAACAATATCCAAAATGTGGCTGAGAGCTCAAAAACATCTGCTCCATGTTCTTAAATTTTCCAGTGCCAGGCAGATCATCCTGCTCTCTGACCAGGATTTACTGTAGCCAAGAGAACTTTAATGGGAATATTTGTCCAAAAGAAAGTGGGGACTGTCAGGGTGACCCTCAAAGAGCTGAGGAGGGTAATGAGGGAAAGGGAAAGTTGTGCTGTGGAACAGAACTATGGAAATGAGGAAATCTGAAGTTGTTCAGTTAGATAACACCATGGCAAGAGGGATTAAAAAAGGAGAGAACATGTTAAAAAGAGCCTTGGGAGGGTGAAGGATGGATATTCATAGTGGGGCAACAGAGACTGGAAGAATGAGCTACGTGAGTACAGTGATACAGAGGGACTGGTGGGCATAAAGGGGTGATGATGTGGGGGGTGTTTAATAGTGTCAGGGAAATACCCCTGTGGGTGAAATAAACACAGCCACAGTCACAAAATGCCATCAGCCTTAGATAAATTAGGAGCCCATGAAAAAATGTTTTAGCTTTCCATAATCTACCCTCTTTCTCGGTTGTTTCTGCTCCTAAAGACTGCCCGAAACTCTCACTGTAAACAGATGAAGAGATGGAGCTCCTCTCTTATGAGGAAAGGCTAGGACAATTGGGGTTGTTCAAACTGCAGAAGAGAAACTTTGGGACAACCTAATTGTGGCCTTCAGGCCACAATTGAAGGAAATTTACAAGAAAGATGGAGAGAGATTATTTACAAGGGCCTGGATTGACAGGACAAGGGGGAATGGCTTCAAATCAAAAGCCAGTGGGTTTAGATAGGATATTAGATAGGAAGTTGTCCCTGGAAGTGTCCAAGGCTGGGTTGGACAGGGCTTGGAGCCACCTGGGATAGTGGAAGGTGTCCCTGCCCATGGCAGGGGATGGATCAAAATGGTTTTCAAGGGCCCTTCCGATCCAAACCATTCCGTGATTCTACGGTTAATGCCCTGTTAAGGCAAACCAGATTTCCACTTCCCAAGTTAGGAGCCTCAGCCCTGTCCACCAGCCAGTGTGGCACTGCCCTTCCAACCTATTTCACCACGATTTCTCTAGGTATAAACTAGGGCCGCATGTAGCTATTAAAGTACTCTGAAAACGTTTGGTTTTATTCTTTATTCGTGGAGCTATCTAGGCTTGCACAGAACCACCCGCTGGTATTTCTGCGAGCGAGAACAGCTCGGTACGAGCTCGGAGGCGGAATTTTCGCTGTGTAGCGACAAGCGCGGTGTGCCCTGGTCGGAGAGCTCGGCGGGACGAGCTCGCTCCGCTCCGATCAGAGCGGTGTCCCTCGGCCGGAGAGCTCTGCGGGACGAGCGCGCTCCGCTCCACTCCTGTCTGTCCCCTCACGGAGCCGTGCCCGAGCGGCCGCGGCCCGAGCGCTGCGCCTGCGCCCTGCGTCCGGGCCCGCCTGCGCTGGGGCCGGGCAGGGAGAGCGGCCCAGGGCTCGCGGGGGCTGCGGGAATCAGCGGGAACAGCGGGCACGGGCCGCCCCCGGAGCCCCGGGATGCGGCCTCGCTGCTGCGGCAGCCCCCCCGCCCGCGGGCTCGGCAGAGCCGGGGCAGCGGCGGCTTGAGGCCGCGGATGGGCGGAGCGGGAGGAGCCGGAGCCGCCGCGATGGCTCAGGAGAAGATGGAGCTGGACCTGGAGCTGCCGCCGGGGAGCGCCGCGGCCCCGGGCGACGGCGGCGGCCTGAGGCGGTCGAACAGCGCCCCGCTCATCCACGGGCTCAGGTGAGGGGCCCGGGGGGATCCCGGCCCGGCCCGGCCGTGCGGGGGCTCCGGGGATGCTCCGCGGCGCCGCGGGGAAAAGCGGGATCCTGAGCGCTGTCCCGGGCTGGGAGGGATTTAGGGAGCATACCAACGCATGGAGGGGTGCGAGGGAGCCCGGGCAGACGGGATTTGGTTTTACTGGAACGCTTTGTTTTCACCAAGGGCTGCTGTGTGTTACAGAACACCGTCCGCGACGTCAGAGTTGTGGCTGTTCTTATGCATCGAATAACAATCGCGATGGTCGGGTCTGAACAAAATAAATCACTGCTCTGTGTATCATTACAACAGTAAATGCTTTCGGAACAATCAGGCAAATTTGGTCAGGAAGGTCATTTCACGGGACCTTGACGTAAGTTTTGCATTTAGTGTAAAGCAGTGTATCAGGTGGCCAGGCATTTTCCTGGCTGGTACTAATTTCTGTAATATGCATTACCGGGACAAATACCGTGTGCTGTGAGGACAGTCGTGTTGGATGTTGGCACCAGCCTGTGGCGGGTCTGTTTGGGTCTGTTTGCAGGAGGGCTGGGGGTTTGACAGCTCTGGCTCTCTTCAGCCGACAGGACACAAAGTGGCAGTGGCAGGCAAGGGCAGGTGAAAGCTTTCAGACAGGTAGGGTTTCTTGTAGTACAGTTTTGTTTGGGTAAGTTTATAACCCAAAGGGCTGTTGCTTATGCCCTCTGGGCTGTTGAGAAGCTGGGAGATGCCCCATCTGCCGCATGGTGTGGCTTCCATCCAGCTGTAAGGTGGTCCATGTGCTGCTGCTCTTGGTGGCGTGTCTGCATTTGGGGAGAGCATATTGACAATAAGTTTCATAAACTGTAGTGTATTAAATGATAAGTACTTCCTGGTGGATTGATTTTTTTTCCCCTTTCTGTTTCTGTAAGGAACTGGATATCAAGAGATGAACAAATCTCACATACCTCTTTTCCCAAAATGGTTAACCTGACAGTTCAGATGAAATACTGCTTTTTATTGTATCGTGAATTAATGTTAAGTTAATGTAAATTTGATTCTTGTACATAATCACAATGGAACAACTCCTATTTTACGTTTTGATGCAGTATAGAAGGGTTGTGTATGGCAGCTCTCCCCTGGGAGGTTTCTGAGCAGGTAAACTAATTTCTAATAGTAAACTAAACTGAGACAAGACATTTTTATAATCTCAGCCTTTTGTAAATTGGAAATGGAAAGCCCCTTGACTCTTAAAAAAATCCCAAACAAATTATTTAGTTCAGGGTTTGGGCAGATAGAAGGGTAAGCCTGAGCTCTTGCCCTGGCACTGTGCATACACTGTGGGTTAGGTGTTCATACAAATAAAACTGAAATGCCATTGAACTAATCTGAGTTGGTTACAGTGGTTTGCCTGTTAGTTTGGAATTTTCCACCAGAATACTGTTTTTGCAAGATTGCAGCTCTTGGCAAGAAACTTCAGTTTTTCCCAGAATGGCTTTGTTGGGTAAACTGAAACAAAAGCTCTTGCTCTCACACAGCTTGCTTTTTCTCCTCTGCCTCTTGTTTTGACTTCTTCATTTTTTAGTAGGGAATTTGGAAAATGAGTTGCCATAGATCCGGAGAACAGTTATAAATGGAATATTTTAGATCACAAAAGTTACATTTCACAGAACTTTTAACTCTTGTTTTTGTGCCAAATAAAATTGATTTTTAATGGGAACTGTGAAAAGTAAGTCTGAGATCTGGTGTTTTTGCAAGGGAGATTAAAGATAGGATTATTTGTGGGTCTTTTTTCTCTCCCTCTCTGCTAGTTAGCACTGAGTATTGGACTCAGGCTGTGGTAATGTGGGACAGGATTGTTCCAACCTGTTTTCTTGACTCAGCCCCTGGATTTCAGGATGAGCTGTTTGTCCTGTGTTTGCATGCCAAGCAGTGCACTTCCACTGAAAGGAATTGTGGCTGGTGGCCTCAGCCAAAACTCATCTCTAAACATCATGTCATGGATCCCTTCAGCTTCTCCTCTTCCACCTCTGTCACATGGCAGCTGTTTGGTCTCCCGTGGGTGTGAGCTGAGTGAAACTTCTGGGAAAATTGGAAATGATGTCTGATCCTATGTACTTGACATTTTGGAGAAGCAGAGCCTATGCATTTTTCTTGGCAGGAAGTACAGTGCTTATGCCAGTTGCTGTTGGCTTTTATTTCACAGTATAAGCTTTATTTGTTTTTTATTTACAGCTACATAAAAGCTGTCTAAAACTTATGTGTCAACTGGTGTGTTTTGAACTAGAGGATTCTGACAATGGTGTGTCATGGAAGTGCAGTAGGATTATCAGTCCTTACAGTAGTGCTGTTGGTCAGGTTAGTTTTAAAGAAATTGTATTTTGGGGGACTTTTGTTCATCCCAAGTTAGCAGCTGAAACTACAATGTGAGTTCTTGTAATTTGAATCTTATTACAGTCTTACATTTGGATTGTTGTTCACCTTTGCAGTTCCTCATTGATTTTTGGGGATTGTAGGGTTGTGCCTCAACATTTTTGTTATGGTTGCTAGAAAAAACGTTTATTTCTGCAGTTGCATTCATTAAGTGCTGATCATTGGCTGTTGATAACATTGATGATGACATGACCAGTAAAACTTGCTTTAGGAATCAATAGAACTGAAATTGCCTTGAGAAAGAAGTTCATTTTGTGTCAAATAAATAATCCTATACCATTTCAATGGATTCACTGCTGTGGGGCCTTAAAAACTGGGTTTACTGTAAGTTTAATTTAACTTCTGCTGGAGAAATGTTCAGAAGATATTAAATGTTTGTGGTGATAAGATTTATCAAGATGCTGTATTTTTAATTCTGTTTTATCTGTGGGATCGAAGTTTGTTTCAGTTACTGCTTACAAGCCATTGGTACATTTGTTCTGTTGAATGACATTTGAAGCAATATACAAGCAGCAGCCATTCCAAACACAATAAATCCTCACAGTCTAAACAATTCTTCAATTATTCTGAAGACACGAAATGATTAATTGAAATCATTAATTGAAGTAGCTGGGAACTGGAGGATGAACGAGTTGATTTGCACTCTCTGCCAACAAGCTGAAGGAGTTCTCACCTGCCTGTCTCTGGAGTGCTTTGTCTCCACAGGAGAGCTGTCACAGCCCTGGGAAGTGGGCTGGTGTGAAGAGGGGCTCTTTGCTGGGGAGGAAGTGGCTTTGGCACTGATTTTGGGATTTTCTTTTTGCAGTGACAACTCGCAGGTGTTCCAGGGCAGCGTCCTGCGCACCCGCAGGAACAGCACCACGGTCATGAACCGGCACAGCCTGGTAAGGAGCCCTGCAGCACCCCCAGCTGCCAGGCAGAGCTGTGCAAACAGCAGTGAACAAAATCAGCCTGCAGCCTGTGAAACCAATACCACACTGCTTTCAGAAACAAGGCTCTAGACTGTGACATTCATATGCTGTAGTTGTAATGAAGTGTTACCTATAGATCATTGGCTTTGGAGAATGCTTGTGTTTTATTGTGATCATAACTTTGCTTGTAAAACAGATGTTCCAAGGTAGAGTAAGAAAGGTAGCTTGCTAGGTAAACAAAATATATAACTGTACTGTTAACAGTAATCAGTGTCTTAAATGATTTCTGATGCTTAAGAAAAAATGTGCAGAGAAATATTTCAGCAAGGTTGCATCTGTAACAGAACCAGCATAGTTATGTATAAGAAAAGATTGGTGGAAAAGCCTTTCTCCTGCTGGCATGAAAAAACTGAAAGAAAGTGTTATGGTCAAGATTTCTTAATCAAGTCTCTTTCTTCATATTTTTAGGACAGCAACTTACTATAAATCAGTTTGGGCTTGTGGTCAGGCAAGAGGAGAAACAAACAAAGGCAAAAGCTCAGTTTATTATGTTTATTCCTGAAGATTCTCAGTTGTTGGGCTAAAAAGATGCTAATTCAGGATGCCTTGCCCAGAACTTGCTGGGAAGCAGGAGCTAATTCACTGATGGGCTGCTCTTCTGCCTGCCCTCATAAATGGTGCGGTCTCCTGGAGTTAAGCAGTGTTTCCATCTTCATGGGATGATGTTCCTAACCCTTCCCCTCACACTAATGTTATTAAAAAGTGTTCTTTTTCTTCCCTCCCAGCTAACCAGGTAGTGGCAAAATACATGAAATTTTACTTACATGAAAATCAAGTTCCCCACTGACTGCTAGATCAGTGCCTTGTCTGCTTTGAAATGCTCCTGTGAGTTTTTGATCTGGGTTATGGTTCTGTTGAATATGGCAGGGAGGATGGAATTGGAAAGGATCTTAGAGATTCTCATCCTTCTGTGGCCTTAAACCAGGATCATCCACAGATAAATGATTTTGTGATAGAATTAAACTTTCAGCATCAAGGACCCTAAGCAACCTTCCCTGGTATTCTTCCTATAGCAAAGAAGTACATTTAGTTTTATGATGTTAGAGATATTCTAAGGAGCTAGATCACATCTACTTTTATAAAATAAATTTTACATAAGACAGTGATAAAGTGTATTTCAAAACCCTCTTCTTTGTATTTAAGAGAACTAATCCAAGTTTTACTGCAGTGTAAACTGTAAGAGGGTTAAAAGATTCAGTAAGCAACTGAAACTTCTTATTACAAGTATTACAAATATAGCTTAAATTTTATATTCTGTTAAACTTCATAAAAGAAAGTTGGTTAGTGTTTGTATAATCTGTGTGGTGTTCCCTGTCAGGGGAACCACAGGAGTTGTTAAAATCTCTGGTAACTGGGGGTCATACACCATCAGCTCCAGCTTCAGTGCTGTCCCAGTTGCTTAGCTGAATTCCACAATCTGGTTTTGAGTAGTTTCTCCCAAGTCTCAGACTTCAGCTGGTTTGTAATGATGGCTGCAAGGGCTGTGCTGCCATTTGGGCTGGGGTTTGATCTGCAGTTTTCTGACACTACATGTAATTGCCAAGGAAGGGTTAACCAGGCTCTGCAGTATCTGCAGTTTATTTTCTTCCAGGAGATACCAAGGAGTAAATGTTTTGATGGTTTTTTGATTTGTTTTGCAGGCTGGGGTTTTTGTTTTGTTGCTTAAGCAGAGTCTGTGGTTAGATGTTTAGGTGCTATTTCAGCAGAAGCTGATGTTAAATTTTTTCTATTTGTTTTTTTTTTATCTGGGTATTTTCCCTGCTGGGTTCAAGTGGCTGTGCTGCAGGAGGCAGAGGGCACTGCAGGGCAGGGCACAGGCACTGGGGCAGTCCCTGCTCACCTGGGCAGTGCCTGCTGCCAGCCTGGCACTGCTGGAACTTTGCCTGCTCTGGAGCACAGCACCTGGCACATTGTATTGGGGGAAAGGTCAAAGTATAATAGTTTGTAATGTTTTTAATAAGCTTTTTGCTCTCTTAAAACAATGGGGATTTGAGTAGCATAATTGTAATATATGGGTTCAGTTTAGCAGGTAGCCTTTGAAAGTGACTGAGGTTTCTTTCCACAAGAATTAAATCAAAGGATGCAAACAGAGCAAAAGTGAGTTTTACACACTGACCAAGCAAGGATGATGACTTGTTGGAAACAAGATGTGGGATCCTCAGAGCTGTGTTAGTGCATCAGACCCTGCAGAGGAACACTTCATTGTCTTTTTACATTGTTTGTTTTATACTGCAAGCCACTGGTTTTTTACATATTCTATTAATGTCAAACCTTGAAGTATGTGGATCACAGTTATAAAATTAGAATATAATGAGTGGAACAAATGCATTTCTACTGTGGAATGACAGAGTGAATAGGCAGGAATGCACTATTGTCCAGATCCTTTTCTGTGTGTGAGAAGCAAGGTCAGCTCAAGGTCTGCATTGGCTCGTGCAGCTTGGAGGAATTTTTATTAGGTGCACAGGATTTTTTGGAACCCACTATAATGGTAAAACTGACCTAAGCTGGACCTTAAAAGTAGCAAACCAAGATATTATAGTTGTTAGACTTTAGTATTATGTATTATAATGACTGAATTCTGGCAGAAATGTTAGTCATCCTCTGTGTGAGCCTGATAGGCTGAATTCTTTTGTGAGAAGCAGGGTGTGATGTCCTCATGTTTGTTGTTTTAGAAGGAGGGTTCTGGGTGTATGAAGCATTAATAGTCTGTGCTAACTCACCCTGTCAGGCAGCAAAATCCTTGTATTCTCCATGGCACTGCTTGGAAAATGGTGCAGTAACAGTTAACTGAGTGTTTGTCTCCAGCTTCAGCATGATGAAGAGCTCCAGTAATGTTTTGTGAAGCAGATGAAGCCTTGTAATGAATGAAGTATAAAAACACCTATAATAATGCAAGCCTTACTTGCTGAACACATCCATTTTGAAAAGACACCTTATTTTTTGGAAGGATTGTCATCTTACAGAGAAGCTAAACCTCTATTCAAGGCTTCAGTTTAGAATTTTTGTTTCCTGAATGGCTATGACATAAATAAACTGAGGGCAGACAATGTGAGGGGTGAGAAATTTATGAAAGAAAATGATATTTTGAGAAAATAATCACTTTAAATTACTCGGTTTGGGGTGTGCAGTTTTAGATCATAGCATTCCAGTGAGATCTTGATGCAAAACTGTCAACATTAACAGAAGGCCATTTTTAGTGACGTCTTCTCTGATTTCACCCAAATTGGTGAAGCTCTTGAGAAACCATAAAGAAAGTGTTTAACTCTTTGTTAGCCTTCTAATGGCTGATTTTTTTCACCTGTCAAAGTACTCATTTATAAGCAGACAACAATCCAGGAACCTTTTTGTACAATTTCTTGTTTTGGCTTTGTATTTTAAAGGATCTATTGGGGAGCTTTCTGGACCACTTAAATGAAAATAAATATTCTGAGTCACATAAAGGAAAATACATATGCCAACATACATACCAGGGGTGACAGTGTGCTAGTGAAAAGCAGCTCCATTCTGTGGGGAAAGCTGTCAGTTCTAGTTGCCTGGAAATGGAATGGAAGCCAGGCTGATACCAATTAGCATCTGTGAGCTTACAAAGCAGTATAATGTGGAAATACATATTAACATGCAAGAATGCAACATGCTTGCAAGTAAGTAATGTAGGTTATGTATACACTGAGGATGTTGTAAGTGATATGGGGTTTTTTTTAATTAGTTTTTAAATTTTAGTTTGGGGAAACACTAGTTTACTGACATTTCTGTGGCACCTTGCCCTCCCTTCTGCTGTACTTTCAGTTGTGTGTGACTTTGTCTTGCAGTTTGTGCCATCATCTCCTATCCGGATTCCTAGCAGCCGTCTTCATCAAATCAAACAAGTAAGCACAGATTCTTCTAAATGACTTTTTTATGGGGTTTTTTGCAGTCTATGTTTAATGTCCTTCAGCTGGCTGGAGATTTTATTTGCAAACTGCCTGCCCAGTTCCACGTTTCATGAAGCAAAATGCATCTTACAGCAAGGAGAAGATTTAAGCAGAGAGAGGATTCTTAAAATGGGCATTTTAGAAAGGAAACCTTTAATGTAAACCCTTAGGGTAAAGTTTCACCAAGTTTCTGGCAGCAGTGCCAGCATAAATATTCGGGGCCAATGACAAAGTGTTCCTTAACTTGTGTTGGCACAGGAGTCTTGTGCAGCCAGAAAATGAGCAGGATAAGGAAGCACTCTGGTTGAAAAATAGTCTGTACTCTTCTGGCTGGGCTATTTTTCATCTGTATAATTTTCTTATCCAGATCCCTGTACTTGTGCTGTCACAGCAGGAGCGGAGGGGGAAGGGCAGCAGAGCAAACACTCGGGCAGGGGGGTGGTGTGGGGAATATCTGAGCAGGCTCAAATAGCTCTGCCCCAGCCAGCACACCACAGGCTGAGGACTCCACTGTAAAATCAACAAGCTCCAACTCTTGTGTCTCCTTCATTTTATATCTCCACTTTTTCACAGTAAAATGGTTATAAAATTGGCTTGATAGTGCTTAATTTTTTTTTAATTTTTTTTTAGCTGGCTAGTTTTCAATGGACAGGCTTGATTTTTACAGGGTCAAAAGTTAAGAAAATAATTTAATGCTTCAGGCAGCATTTTTAGGGGATGGTGCCTGAGTGGTGGAAGGCACTTCTGCTTCCTACCTCGGTTATTTAAGGTAGTTGCACAGTAATCCTGAAGAAAATAACTGCTTGCTTTCATTATGTAAATAATTTACTGGCTTGAGTAGACTCTGAAGCACTCAGGTCTGTTGTACAGCTCTTTTATCAATATAAAAACGCTTAGGATTAATATGTAAATATGATAGAATCATAAATTAGTTTGGGTTGAAAGAGACCTTTAAAGGTCATCTGGTCCAACCCTCCTGCAGTGAGCAGGGAGATATAATGAGAAATATGCTGAGAGCAAAGGAATGAACCCCTGTGGCTCTGCTCTATTACCTGAAGTAAAATTTGATAATTCAATCTTCTGGAAAATGTTTCTGCATTCATGTTTGTGTCTTCCATTTATTGAAGCAAACAGTGTAATTTCCTAATTTGTGTTTGAGCTTTAGATTCACTAGTTGGAATTAATTCCATGTCCTGTATACTCACTGAGAACCTGTGTGATTCACTTCTGATCTCTTTCAAATCTGAGCAAATTATCACACAGGTGGAGAAGTTAGACTCTTCCTACTTATGATGAGGATTGTGAAGATGTTTACTTGAACTTTTACTTTAAATTAGGGAACCTACTCATTCACTGAACAAACTGGGTAGCATTCAGTTAATTTTAATGTATGGTGTCTGCCTTAGAGGAGATTAAGTCATGTTTGTACTTGGTGTTAATGTTTAATTTTATATATTTGATCCATTTTAATAATATTTTATGGAGTTTTTTTAAGAAAAATACCCTCACTGACCCCTGAATTCATTGTGTGCAGTGCAGTGTATTGCAAATGAGATGCTGACAAATGTCTAGTTAGTCAGTAATCCATAGGGTCAGGTGAGAATCCAGCCATGTTTTTGAGGTTTATCTGTACTAGCATCCCCTTTGTAAAATGAAATTACTGAAGACTGCATAAGGACACTCTGGCATGTGCAGAATTTCTGGTTCATACTACCATTATTCAGTTTGGTAGCTACTTCTTGGTTAGTAATGAAAATAAAGCAGCTTGGGAGACAACCAGCTCACATAAGCACTTCTTACATGATGGTCTCTCCTGCTACATCTCTTTCCCATCCTGTCCTCACTCCTCTCCATGGATGAGAACTTGAGGTTATTGTTGCTTAACTGGGTTGAATTAAATTTTCCACATGCCAAAGGGAAGTGAAACCACAGCTTTTCTGATTTGCTGGACAAAGTGGGGGTTTTTTGACCTTACTTCTTCATGTGCTGATCTTTTAGGAGGAAGGAATGAATTTGCTGAACAGAGAAACCGTTCGTGAAAGGTGAGCACTAAAGCAAAGCAGAACAGTCACTGCAGCCATCTGTGGGCCCAGCACAATACATTTCTTTTCTTCTTTATAGAGAAGTGCAAGTAGCAATGCAGATGAGCCACTCATGGGAGGAGAGCTTGAGCCTGGTAATGCATTCATGCTTTAATTTGTGTTTCTATCATCAGTATCAGGACACTAGAGACTCTCTCATGTCAACATTTCCTTTGATAGTTTGACCTCCAGTTAAGTTGTTGTCATAGTACTGCTTTTGATCAGCAATTTATCACACTAACAAGGCATAGAATTATCAACTGTTCAAGGTACATGTGGGTTCCTTGGGCTGCTGTGTCAAAAGAAAATTGCATGGATGTCTGCCTGTTCAATTTTTCTTCCATGTTCTGATAGTCTCCATGTAATCTTTAAGGCTTTTTTGTTTTTGTTAAGCATAAGCTTAGAAATGGCTGCCTAATAATTGTTGAGATGATGGAGGATAACTTTGGGATTTCACACCAATCAGTCCTTTTCTTATTAAGGTACCTGCCTGTGAGATTAATTATGTGTACTGTTTACAGAGTGACAATGATTTTGAAAAATCACTATCACCAAAGCAAGTAGACTTTGTTCCTGTTTCTCCAGCTCCTTCACCTACACGAGGAATAGGGAAGGTGAGCAAAATGTGGTAATAATGGTTTTATCTTAAGTAGAGCTAAATAAATTCAACCAAATTAGTAGCAAAAGATTAAGCCACCTGCTCCTTTCTACCTCAGCTGCAAACAAGAAACTAGAGAGTAAATAAAACCCCCTAAAACCCCAAACCAGAAAATACCAGCTGCTCATGTTGTGGATGTGAATTTCTGTGGAGTGTTCAGCTGTTGTGCTGTGGTTAATAAAAACCAAATAAGTTTGTCTAACCAGAGTACAGTGAAATACATCTGCATGAAAATGGAATCTGTCCAATTTTAATTTTTCTTTTCTCAGTAGCAAAAAGTGATGTCTCAGTATAGCCAATGACTGGCTGCTGAATTTGATACTGGGTTATTTATTTCCCTGCAGTTAAGCATTAACTGTTACCACATGGGAGTGATACAGTATTTATAATAACACAAACTCTTTTCCTCTCAGCAATGTTTCTCACCATCTTTGCAAAGTCTGGTGAGCAGCACTGGGTTGCCTCCGAGTCCCAGCCCAAGTCCAACAAGGAGATTTTCAAGGTAGGTCACCAGATCATAGCAATGATAGAAAATTAACAAAGCTTGTTCATAGCAGGCATTTGAAATACCAGAATTTGTTGCATCCATAATTGATTTCTGAGCACAAACACAGTTTCATATACTCATGCAGAGTTTAGATTTTACAGTGTTGTAAAACATTTGTCAAAATCCTCATGTCATAGCATTGTGGCATCTGTCTTCCCAATGCAGTCTCTATATTGCTCTCATTCACATCTTTAGTAATTGAATTCTGAGGGAAAGGAAACACAAACAGATTTAGGGTTTTTTACTCCTTTGAGTCATGTGGGCATACAGTTAAATTTTACTAGGCCCTCACAGTTCAGCCTGTCAGCTGAGATGTAGTCAATGCCTGGATGAGATCTTTTTGACTGCTCCAGTTGTGAAATAATGTAATTAAACATTTCCTGCTCACTTCTGTCCTTCCTGGCCTATCTTCAGAGGGGGAAAAAAACCATCTTTTTTTGGATAAGCTGTTTTAATGCCTATTTTCTTAGTGGTTTCCACCCAGTAGTTTGTTTTCTAAATATCTTTTGATTCTTTTTTTCAACCTTTCTGTTTCAATGGTGATCTCAGTGCAGCATTTGTCTTCTTTTAGCAGGAGAAGCCAGAGCCCCATTAACTGCATTCGACCAAGTGTTCTTGGATCAATGAAAAGAAAAGGTGCAGTATTTGGGTTTGGCAAATACAACAGGCCAACTTGTTAGTTATGTAATAATTCCTATAGCTTTCTTCATAATTCTGTCCAGTTGGCTGATACTTCAAAAAGTGACTTCATAAAGCTTTAAATTCCATAAAGCTAATAATTGTTTTGTTCTAATTCCTCCCCATTGCTGTGGTCATGTAGATGTGATAAAAAATCTGATGTAAACTGCTTAACAAAACAATAAATACAACTATTGGTATATTTAACTTAAACAGAAAACTTTGAAAGTCCTGGTTAACTGAAGCACACAGCTACTGTACATTAAAAATAACTCTTGAAAACCCAGAGCTGATGCACAGGCCTGGTAGGCACCTTACAGCTTTATTAGGAAATGTTTCTCTGTCTTTCTGCATTTTCCTTAAGTCTAACTTCTGGAAAATTTATTGCACCTGTTTTTATATCTTCAAGCTTCTCCTCTGTTACAGAACATCTCTGGCTCTGAGACAACTTTTAAAACACTTTCATCAGAGTTCTGTCATAGCCTTTTTAAGCACATATCTATCCCCTCCTCTTCCAGAGTGTTTGGAAATCAAAGCCAATAGAAAATTTTGTGATCATTCTGGACCTTGTTCCTTTTCCTTATTTTCAGCTTCTCTACTGTGGTGAAGCTGGTCAGTGAAGTGATAGCTGGGTAAACTGAAACAAAAGGATTATTCTTCACTACTGAAGAATAAATATCTGATATCTAAGCCTTAGTTAATTATTCACTAAACTGTACTGAAGCTTGGACAAAATGGCTCCAGAAAATAGACAGTCTTTAAAATTTCAGCATCTAAATTCTATGTTCAACATATGAAATATTGTTAGTTTGAACCCCTGTTCTGTTTGCTCTGTAGAAGCACACTGAAAGCAGATTTTAGTTTAGGTGAGTTGTAATTTTTACCACTTGGTATCTCTTCCCAAAGGCGTGACAGAGATGGAAGATCACCCAAAAAGATTATTCCAAGGATCCACCACCATGCTAACCCCTGAGGCTGCACATCAGGCGGACCTTGGGGCATGGTAAATCTGTGCTCTTTATCTCTTTATTGTCCCTTCAGCAGAAGCATTACAAATCTCTTTTTTTCCAGCAGGGAGAATGCTTGAAGTTTTTTGTGTTTGTTTTTGTCTTTTTTTAATAGAGATATCTCATAATGTTAGAGCACTGAAATTATCACAGTGAGCAGGCAGCAATGTTCCCTTCCATTCTGCAGTTTCTAGGCTTGGCTGATAACATGGGGTGTTGAGCATTTTTAGGAAAAGACACCTCATGGATGACAGCTTTGGGAGTCTGATTCAAATTGCAATCAAGTGTGAATGGTGATGCTTTTTGGATGAACTGGGTTTTTCTTCTTTTCCCTTGTTCTTAGTCACAGAGGAACATGAATCTGTCTGACCCTCCCTGGAGGGTCAGAGGAGCTGGGAGAAGATAAAAAGTACTTTGTTAAAAATTGTAGTGATTGGTAATAGCAAGGGATTTTGATCTAGTGTTTTAGTCAATAGGTTAATCATACATAGGGTGTGCCCACACAACTGTCAAGGGTTGTTCACTGTATTTCTGTCTTTTTGCCTCTCAGCTGATGTACAAGTCATGTAGAAGCTTTGAGTAGCAATAACAAAATAGATGTTTTAAAGGTAGTTTAAAAACATATATTTTTGGCACATCCTGTTTACAGTGGGGATAGCAATGTGGGTTCAATTGCTGCCTCTTGGTGTAGGAGATGGTAATTTTAAAAAATCACTCTGCTGCTATCACTGATGACAGATCAGCTGTAGTTATGAATTTGTGTCCTGTGAAATACATAGTACAATGCAAGAGGGACAATTTTTCATTTGCTCTCTTGGCACAAAGACCTCAAGCTGTTGTGCTGGCCCAGGGCTTTGAGAATGGAGTAAAGCTGGAGTGGATTGTTCAGTCTGGAACTTCAGATCTGTGCCCCATTTTGGGTGAGCACGGGAGAACATGGGCAGAGTGTCCTGTGTGAGTCTGGAAGTGGCTGTGTGTGGCTGCAGGGGTATCACAGGGCTTGCTGCTCCTTCAGAGCTGCACCTGTGTGTTTAGGATGGCTTTGGGGTGATTTGGGCTGGTTTTGGGCACTTCCCTGAGCCACTGCCTCGTTTCTCAGCCCTGGTGTCTCTCTGTTTTCAGTCTGTCCTCGCACGCCCTGGATGACAACAGGAGCAGTGCAGGCTCCTCCTGTGACTCCCCAGCTGAAGCTGGCACCAGCACAGACTCTCCAGTGTCACTCTCTGACTCCAGATCCCCTTTTTTGCCCGTGGATCTCATGGCCAAGTTACCAATGAACTGAGGAGCAGGAATCTGCTGCTGGACACCAGGAAACAGGCAGATACTGCCCCGACCTTCTGTTGTGTGTGACCCATTCTGTTCCTCATAGGAACTTCCAGCAATGTCATTACTTCTAGAAAACTTCCAGAATAGTTCCTTGAGGAGGAATTCACCTTTCTAGTGATTTGTATGACATTTATTACAGTACAGAAGCATTTGGGCTGCAGACACGTTGGGTGCCCAGGTCAGTCAGCAGGCAGGTTTGCAGTGGTGTGATCTCCTTGGCAAGAGTCACAAGCACTGGACTTGTGTCCTGCTTGTGGAAGACTTGGCTTGCCAGCAGCCCCTGTCCTCCCTGCCTGTGGAGGAGCAGATAACTCACATTTGTCCTCAGCCTAAAAGCAATGAAGCAGCTTACTAATTGTTTCTATTCCCAGAGTGTTAGATCTTTATATTTTTTCTTTTTCTTCTTCATAAGAAAGGGAGAATATTGAAGGGGGGAAATTGATTATTATTAATATTATTGTGTTCTCTTATGATTGGCTCTTAATAAATTTTGTGTTCCAGTGGATGTCAGAAAATAACAAGTTGGTAAATTGTCAAATTTATATGTTGGATTTCATTCATGATCATGACTGCTGTTGTGACTAAATCTAAATTAGGTGTGGAACATTCTTCTGGGGTTTTGTATCTGGCATTTCTTTCTTTTTCATCCCCATTTAGATTGTGTATAGGAGTGGTAGATGCTCTGTTAAAGGTCTTTTAATAGGGAAAAATAGTGACAATATTTGGAACAATGCATTAAATCCTGAGATTGTAGTATTTAGTACTTCAGAAATGCATTATTTTAAGTCAGTATTTGTCCTCATATATGACAGATACGGTGAGGAATCTTGAATACCTTTTTACAGCCTGAGGCCATCAAACATATTTAATCTGTATTTAATTTTCTGATGTTGCTTCCTCAAACAATGACATTAAGTCATTTCTGCTGTTGAAAACTTCAGATGCTGATTGGAAGCCTGGAATCTGGTAATCTGAGATGCTTGAAAAGTCAGTGTGTTGAGACATCCTGATCTCAACTCTGAAATTCCCCAACCAGGAGGAAGAATGTGCAGACCCCCCCATGGACAGCTGGGATTTGGCAGTGACACCCTCACTGGGGTTGTGCAGCTCAACTCCCCCAGCTGGGTCCCTTTTTGTACATGTCTGTGCATCTGTGCTGTGTGGTTTCCAACCTCTCCAGAGAGGTTAAGAATGAAGCAAAATGTTTTATTTTTAAAAGCTAAATCTTTGTAGTGTGTCATAAAGTGAGAAAAGTATGGAAACTTCCTCAAGTAGGAGAAAAACCTGCCCTGAACTCTGCTGTGAAAGATTCACATGGATGAAGCTTTGACTGACAGAATGAGAAAGGGATGGCTTGGAGTGCAAAGACCTGGTGACCTGAGGGCCAGTGACCCATTTCTGTGTGTCCTTATTGTAGAGAGAAAATAGAATGTATTTAATAGTCTGACTCTGTTCTAGTTAACATACAACATGGTTTACTTCTGGTATCATTCCTCTTAAATTATTGTAATAATCACCCTGCAGGTTGCAGCCCCTGCCCAGCTGCCCTTTGTCCCTGGCAGAGGCACTCAGGAGTGCTGGGCTCTGTTTGCTCTCTCTGCTGAGGCAAAGTTTGGCTTTGCAGTTTCAGGTTTGTGCCAAAGAGTTGCTGTGCCACCACTCTTCTGTGGTGAAAGCAAGACTCTTTTTTTTTTTTTTAATCTTGCTTATTTCTTAAGAAGGAACCTCCTGGTGTCTCTTCCAGTCTTTGTTGGAAGACACATGAGTATAGGGGGGTTTAATAGCTGAGTGTGGGTCAACTTGTCTCTTTTCTGTTGAATATTTATGCTATTTTTCAAATAAGTGCCAATAAATGGAAAAATAAATGTGTTTTGCTGTTTCTGCACTTTTTTAGATAACCATATTCTTGTTTTCTTGTGGGATTAAATGCTTTCTTTTAAAATCAGAATATCTGTTGTAATTTACTTCCACACAGTCTAGTTAACATGCAAGCAGCTATGAATATCTGCAGCAGACTTACTTTGTTTTCCTCGTGCAATGCTGTCTTGCAGGTCTGTGACAACTCTAGGAATAAAGAAGAATAAACCTAAACACTTTTGAACACAAGTTACATGTGTCCCTAGTTTATACCTAGATGAAGTTGTAGTGAAATAAAGAAGGTTCTGCCTGCTGGTGGGAAATACTGAAGGTCTTAACTCTTGGGAAGAAGTGGGGAGCTTTTGTCTTTTGCTTTAATAGGGCAGTTAATCATAGAATTGTGGGAAGGTTGGAAGAGATCTTAAAAACCATCTCATTCCACCTTTGCCAGGGGCAGGGACAACCAGACCGGGTTGCTCCAAGCCCTGTCCAACCCAGCCTTGAACAGTTCCAGGGATGGGGGATCCACAACCTCTCTGGGTCAATTAATGGTGTTGGAGGAGAGTGAAATAGTTATTTATCTGCATCTGCTCCTTTCCCTGCTTTTGCAAAACAGAAACTGCATTGAAATTGTGGGAAAGCATCTCAGTGTTTTATCTCCATGTCACCAAGAAGCTGCAGTTCCACTCCCTGGAGTCCAGTGACACATACACTGAAATGAAAAATTCTGGAATCAATTGTACTCCAGAATATGTATCTGGGAAACATACAGGGATGTTATACTATGCACATATTCAACCCTGTACTTGTCCATAACTCATACTTTTAATATTGCCTCTGCTTCTCTCTGCGATTCTGCCATGAATGGCACCTTCCAGAAATCACACTTGGATTTGGCACTTGCTTGGTCTGGTTGAAAATTATCCTGCAGGATCTGCTGGCAGTTAAATCAGCTCTGGGGCTGCTGTGTCCTCCTTGACAAAGGATGGGTGTTTTCCTTCCTCCACCTTCTCCAGAGTGACACAGCTGCTGAGGGAATGCCAGTATCCGTGCCAGCGCTCAGGGGCTGTATTTTTGGAATGAACCCTTCAGTGGTTGCTGCATTTAGCAGAGGGACAGATACTTCCCTCTGGAAGAGGTACAAATGCCAGGAAAAATGAGCCTCTGCCTCAGATTGACTTGCAGGATCTGTGTGCTGCCAGCGAGGCAGGTGACCTCAGTGCTCAGCTGAGCAGCTGCCCAAGGTCCTCCTGAGATCAGGGTAAGAACTCAGTCCTAAATTCTTACTTCTCACCTTTTTTTTCAGAAAACTTGCATGTAAATGATCACCAACCCATAGAAACAAAACAAGTCTCCAAAGCCTGGTGAGACTGAGATATTTCCATTTATAGATGTGTGCTGTGGCTCCAGTATCAGTGCTGTTTGTGAGTCCAGCCCTGCTATTGTGCAATGATTTGCTGGTGAAGTGACTGGAGGGACCTCCAGCACTCCCTGAGCTTGAGAACAGCTTGTGCCTGCCTTAGCAGTCATCATTTCAGAAATGTTCACTTTATGCTGTTGTATTCTTGCATATGCTGGAGTCGTAACTCATTTACTTAAAATAGAGAGCTTCAGGAGTCATAATTAAACTGTGTGAGCTCTTCCTATCCTCTTTTAAGCAACCTTTCTCATCACCAACAGGCAGATGGAGTTTAAGTTGATCCCTCATTTCCTGGAAGCAACAAGTTAAAATATTTGTACATGCAACTGAATGTTTACAGCTACAGCACAGTAATTAAAACCTTACTGACACAGAGAGGAGTGCTTGGCAAGAATCCTTTTCAATAACTGGGTGTAAAAATTGTCACCTCGGGTTCATTTCCTTGGGAGTGATTGTTTTACCAGTACCAGTGGAGCCTTCCCATATCTGCATATCTGGTGGGAGCATCCTTGTTTATAAACTTGAGAGCAGCTGCCATCCAGCCCAGGCCTTGCTCAGGAGATTCTGTTCCTCTGGCATGGAGCACTCGAGGCAGACACCCTGCATCCCAAAGACCCAGACCCCACGCACGCTGAGACTGCTTCCACCACTGGGGCTTTGTGGTAGAGACACAAGAGAGGAGGTGAAAAAAATAAGCTGAAGGAGAATAACCTTGTTTGACTTCCAGGAGCTGGCTCGGGAGCAGAAATTTCAGAAGGGGGGAGGAGCATTCAAACCAAAACCCAAGACAGCCTCCACACCCCTTAGTGCTGGCTCCCCTGAGTCTCTCAAGGAACTGGTGAGACATCCCCAGTGCCATAAAGATTCCTCAGACAAATCTGGCACTTATCAAATTTAAAACTCTTCTGTTTGTTTGGTTTCTTTATTTGCTTCTTAAGAGCCTTAGAAAATGCTTGCTATTTTAAGACTTCCTTCCATGACAAATAATTGTATTTAAGATGTTTAGAATTTTGCTGGGTGTCAATCCAGGTAGGAAGAGCTGCTCAAGAGGAAGCAGGTTTTGCTGCAGGGACTAATCTTTGGAAATGTGGCTCTCCTGGTTACTTTCTGTCCTTGTGTGGAGAAAAATCAAACCCATGATGTGCACAGCACACGTCAGGGTTTGTGGCACAGAAATCAGGTACCGTGTTGTCTCTCAAGCCAGTTTAAATGCAGCTCGCACTGAAAGAGCTGCAAGAAGCTTCCTGCTAAAAATACATCAACATCCTTTCGTTTAAAGTGCATTCACTTCAGCAGTCGGTTTGGATTGTGGAGATTCCTGGCACATTCCTGAGGGAAAGGCGCTAATGGGTTTGGTGATGCTGATGGAACACGGGTTTTCTCCCTGCTGCAGTTTTGTCTCCTGATGGTGGCTTTTTGTTTGCTGAAGCAAATGTTCCTCTAATGCCTTCATGTTCATTCCTCAAGCCACTGAGTGTGCCGTTTTCTAGAGAACACTCTCATTTTGTTACTGTAAATTATATTTTGCTATTGAAAATTTTATGGTTAATTTTTTTTTAACTGGAAACATAGATTTAAGTTCCATTACATGGAGCCTGTTACTCAGCTATACCTTACCAGCCTTTTTCCTCACACTGAGGAGACACCCATAGCTGTAATCGTGGTTGTGCTCTTGCTTAAATGATTTCTTTGCAGTCTCTGTTGTTTTGAAGACCAATGTGGTCGCTTTGCCTGCATGTAATTCCACATTTCATCGTCAGCGTGGTCACACAGCTTTGCAGATTTCCTAGAGCTGATGTGCATTAGCTGCAGCTCATTATCCAAAGCAAAGAGCTCGTTAGCGTTCAGTGGAGAGCTTCTAAAGAAGACAAAGATACACCAAAAGTGGGTGAATAAACCCTTACTCGGCTTTACTGAGGTGCTGCAGGTGTCACCTGCCTGTGTTCGTTCCTGCTGTCCTCTGGGGAGGATGAACTTGTTCTCCAGGCTCCTTCCACTGAGGTCCTTATCTGGAAGTGGCTCCTGTTGGGGTTCCCGATCCTCACCAGCTCCTGCGGGGCAGTGACGAGTGAGTGACGGCTGCTGGCATCAGTGAACGTCGCTTTCCTTCAGTGCTTTCAGTCTTTATTGAATTTCCTCATTATGCCTGCAGGAAAGAGACTCCGGCACTGTTACCTTTGGCTGTTTCTCCTCCAGCCCTGTGAGAGATGGTGCCTTCCCTACCCCGCAGCGAGCAGAGAGCGCCCCATTTCGCAGGGACACGGGAGGGAACCTGTTTTCCATGGCACTTGTCCCCTCTGTGGGCACAGAGCAGGCAGGAGGGGCAGGGGCAGCCCTGCTCAGCCCTGCATGCTGCGCAGGACAGTGAGTTCCCTTCTCTGCCCAGAGGGGCTCATGCAAGGTCAGAGGGCAAAGCAGCTGAGCTGCTCCAGCCCAACAACTCAAAACCCACCTGGCACAGATGATTCAAGGTTTGGGGTTTTTTTAAGGCCTCCTGTACAGGAGGTTTTTTAAGACCTGATCCTTAAATTTGATGCTGCCCTGAGTGTGTTTGAAGAGTGAGATTCACATTCCTGACAAAGGAAAGGGGCATTGGAACTTGACATTTATAAGGAAAGCTCTTACAAGGAAAGCCAGGTATATTAAGTGTACATTGACAGATAAGGACTAAAATACAATGATTTATTGCCAAACGTATTTGGCAGACTCTTTCCAGTTTAGGCTTGTTGGTCATCAGATACTTGTACATACTAGCATAAGATAAAATAACACATGATTGGCTTTGACAGTTCTTAATTAGCTGATTGCAGGATTTCTCTGCTTTTATTTGTGTTGAAGGCACAGTTCTGTGCATGGGCTCCTCTTGGAGCTGCTGCAAACATCCCTGTGGAGCTTTTCAAGAGGAGCAGTGACAGCAACGTTCCATTGTCTTCCTGGGGCATGCTGAGCCATGTCAGCAGCAGCAGCAGCTCAGCTTTTCCCTCTGCAGAGGCTGATTTGGGGTTGATTTGTTTCCAGGTGGTGGCCCTGCTGCCCGGGGCTCCATTATCAGCTGCTGCAATGAACTGATTCCCTGGCAGCCCCTCCTGTCCCTGCTGCACTGGGTCTGCTGCAGTTTCAAGCACTCTGTGATTCACTCCTCCAGAGAAACACGATCACCTCGGGATTTTCTGACCCAGACAAGTGCAGACACCTCGGGAGGATCATGTACCAAGCCAGGGGAGGGACGCTCGCTCCCCAAAGCGTTCCCACTTCCTCGGAGGCACCCGTGGGTAAACAGCAGGATTGCTTCTGCTGGATGATCTCAAAGCCTCCCAACTGTCTGCTGAGAACACTTGCCCATTGCAAGGAAATGACTGTTTGTTTGTGCTAGGAGTCAGGAATGGGAAATGACGTGAACACTTAACTGTTTTTCCTGGTGTTTCTAAGAGGTAGATTCAGTGTCTTGGGTCTTGTTTCCAAAGGTGTTCAGTGTTTTCTGAAACTCTAGTATGTAAGTACAAGAGGTATGTGCATGGACATGAATATACATAAAATCAGGAAATATCTTCAAAATCTTGTGTATCCACCTGGTAACATTTTACTGGTGCCCTGCTGTGATTGTGCTGTAACATAATTTGATATGTTCTCCCTCAGTGCTGAACTGAAACAGTCCCCAGGTCTTGTTTTCATAACTGGGATAAATCTGTGATTCTGCAGTGTGCTGCAACCTCCCTGAAGGAGAAAGAAGTCAGAATTCACACTTGTCATCCTTATTTCACCCAAGCACCAGTTATCTACATCTGCTGAATTACTCTGTGCATTTAATCTTTTTTTTTCTGTGTATTGTTCCTCTGTTGCCTTGACAAAGAAATGGTCCAATGTTTTTAGTCTTTTTTGTCAACAATAACTTTTTGTTCTGATTTCTTTGGTCAAGGTGTTTTTCTAAACCAATCATTTCCCTTCAGATTTCTTGAAAATGACTGCTGGCATCTGTGTCCTGTGCTCTCCCCTGCCATGCAGGCACTGTCCTGCAGGATGAGGCAGCTGCAGGTGTCAGACCTGGTTACAGCCACTCAGTGACTCTGGGTTCCTACAGCTGTCACTTCTGCAACTGCCTGGCAAAACACCATCCCAGCCCATGACCAGAATTTCAGGACACAGGGGAGAAAAGGGTTTGTGTTGGGCTTTTTTGACCAGCTTGGGCACAAAACAAAATCTTTAGCCTGGCTGTTGGGTGCTAGGATAAGGCACCACGTGGCATTTTTATCTTCCCAACTTCTGCACCACTCCCTCACCCTTCCCCAGGCAGCAGCAGGTTAAACCACCTGGGAGAAATCAGAATTCACAGTGGAGGTACTGAGGAGCAGTGAAGCTACAAGAACAGAGCCCTGCAGTGGCAGGAGAACACCGACCCAGCCACGAGCTCAGTGTTGGAGGGCAGTGCTGTGCCTGCAGCAGGCTCTGGGACACGGCCTCCTAAACCAGCTGGGAACATTTTTTGGTTTTTGTCCTTAGTGAATGTTAATGTTTGACTCTATCATCTGATGCTGATCGATGGATGACACAATCCCAGCTCTTCTGAGAATCAAACTGGAGTAGCATTGTACAAGAAAAAATGTAGTGGTTAACAACTTTTTACAACTTTTTTCAACTTCTCTTTCTCCTTTTTTTTTTTTTAAGAAACATTTTTTTCATGTTTTTTTGTATTTCCATGCATAAGCAGAAAAGTGACCCAAAGCATGCAGGGGGAAAGGTTTGATTTCCAAACTTTATTATTCATATCAGAGCATACTCTATAGACTTCTTACAAACAAAGATTTGTCTGTATGAATCCAATGCAGTAATAGCTGCCCTTTTAGAATTAACATCTCGACAATGAAATGTCAAATAAAGGGAAATACTTGTTGTATGAAACAAGATTAATGTTCACCTCAAATATGAAACTGGCATTTAAGCAGGAGTTTCTGATAGAAAAGAAGTTCCTGTGGTAGCTGTGGGGGGAGGGATGTAGAGAAATGCCTTTGCTATTTCATTTAGTTTGGTCTCTAAAATAGAGAAAATTATTAATTTTGTATTAGTATGAGTTCAGCTTCCATTAATGCCACTTCCATGCATCCCTAAGAAATGAAGAATCTGATTACAGAACTTGGTTTTATTGTCTAGTAATTGTGGTACAAAATGACTGTTGCAAGAAATTATTTCCCCAGGTAAGAAAATGAGCACTCAACGATATATTGGTGATGATGAAGTAAGAAATTTGAGAATTACTTCTTCACCTAAAATTCATGGTTTATTTCAGTTCCACTGATGGAATTTTTCATTTCTCTTCAATGATCAGTCACGACTCTCACCCCTTGGTATGTATATACAGAAGTGTTATGTGCCAGCCTCAGCAGGTACAACCACAAACCAAATGAGCGTTTTTACAGGAGACAGTTTGCTTTTATAGTGATCACGCACTGATGTGAACATAGACTAAAAATAACAAATGTCGTTTTAATAAGGATTTTTTACAGTAGGCATAGATATAAAAGTTTTTTCAAATTATTTTCACAGGTATCACTGAACATTTCATAGCTGTCTGTTACAGAAGCACCGCCAAGTGCTTTGAGTCTTTCATTTATTATACACAGTTAAAATATATTACACTTCTGAAGGTATCTTAAATCACTGAACAGTTTTGCTAGCATCTTAATGAGCCAAATGGGAGTAAAAGGCAGTCCACATTCATGATGTGAATATACAGTAAGGTGTTTGACATCCTATGAACTCATTGCTCATGTTCTCAAAATAACCATGGTGATGAGACCTGAAAGACAAGAATTAAGAACTAAACACTTCTATTTCACTCAAAATAAAACATTTAAAATAAAGACTTTACCCTGTCACAGGCCAGAAAATATGGTAGAAGTGCATAAATGCATGCAGAATGCATTTATACACACACTTAAATATTAAAGTATTGCTCCAAATTTTGATATAGTCAAAAATCAACACTGACGTGTGGTGTATCTAATAACTGAATGTCAAAGAAGGTAGAAATACTCCAAACAATTATTGCCCTCTCTGCTGGAAAATCTTAGCACTGAACTTTTGACTGGGCTGACTGTAACACTAAACCCCATTCCTCATGGGGCCAGTTATGGGCAGGGTCATTGGAATGCTGAATCATCAGTAAGGCAGATCAGTTGAAGGCTCCAAGGCTTTTTTCTGCTCTGTGAATAATAACTGATCAAAGACCAGTTTTAACAAAGATGTTAAGCTTCCTTGTCAGTTTGCAGAGAGAGCTTTCAACAGACTCTTTGTTGTGACCTTTAGAGAGGGAGGAAAAAAATGACTGCTCTGATGGAGGTTAAAAACTATTAAAACCAGATGAAAACAGGAAACAGGGTCTAATAAACCTACCCATGACACACTGAAAAGTTCATTTTAATTATATGCTGATACAGGAAAAAGTACAAATCTGCAGGTTTTAGCCATGGGTTATATTGCACAAGGTGAGGTAGATGGAAGAACACAGGGGCTCCCTGACTTCCAGCCTTATGTAACATCAAAACAACAATTTATCAGTTCTTGAGCAATCTCACTTTCTTGCAGGCTCAGATGATGTCACTCTAACAGCTTTTCACTGCAGAAAGCTCAGCTAAAACCTACAGATCTCAGCATGGATAAAGACATTTCTGAGACTGTTTTATCTCCTGCCACTCCACACTGATGGAACTTGGCTACTTCATGAAGATGGTGAAGGCAGAAGCACTGTCTTCCATTAGATCAGCAATTTATCCCTTAAAGAGGAACTGCAGCTCAGCTATTTGTCAAGGCCTGTACTGGTTCAGACAATCAGTGCTCCCACAGCTGCTGGATCCTTAGCTTGGATCAATTCCATCACCTCAGAGGAACAGCAGAGGCTTCTGCAGAACAGCCTGCACCACTTGTACAGGGCCCTCAGACAATAAAGGGTTTAACTCACTTCTGTAAATCAGATACTTCTCAAATATCATAGACTCCTCTTGGTGTGGTATAACAATCCTTTCCAATTAAATGCTCCACAATCCAGTTGCACTTCCTTGTGGAACAAAGTGGTTTCAACTCCTCAAGAGCAATCGACTTTCTACATGAGCAAGAGCTGCACACAAAAGAATCTGTCCATGAACACTAAAAGCACTGCCAGCAAAGAAGTCAAAACCTCTCAAAACTTCACAGGGAATCTAGAAACAGGTTCAGTTCTTGCAAAAGGATAAAGTCAAAAGGCTTAAAACTGACACCAGCAGAACCTGGAGTAATTTTCAAAAGCAGAGAAAAACCAAGTGAGGATTACTGCAAGGTCCTGATCTGAGAATCCATCAGCATCAGCCTGGGCAAGGAGCCACAAGTGAGATTTCAAACCACTCAGCAGATGGACCTTTGTGAGTCAGCAGAGTGTGCATGAACCACCAGAACTTGCACCTTTCCCCATCACTACCTCACCTCTAGCTATCAGTTTGGAGCTGCCTAGCTCTTTTCCTTTAAATCCTCATTTCTGCCAGGTAGTGGGAGAGGAGAACTGAGTTTAGTGTGACTGTTCTTCAAATCTGAAACAGTTATAGAGAAATAGTCATAACAAATGAAGTGTGCAACTCATCCATGCTAGCTAATGCAGGAGCAAGTTACAAATCAGGAAGAACTGGGGATGGTCTCAGACAGGGTTTACAACAGCTTACTGCTACACATATCAACTCCTTATTAAACAGGCACTGAGAATCAAGCCTTGAAAAACAGCTCAGGGGGCTAGAGAGAAACACAATAACACATTCTACATTCTGCAAGAGATTAACTATTGCAATGCAAGGGTAAGAAACAGCACATTCCGTTCAGGTGTGCTGGCAGATGACGGTTACTGGCCCATCATCAAATAAAGCTGAAATTAGCATGTAGGGGCCTGTGTGCAATAGGTGTCAACTCAAATCTGGTCTAAAACACTTACAATAACTAACTTATCCTGCTATCACCATGGCTACAATTGAGATGTAAGCTGAGATGCAAAACAAAACCTAATGTGATGCTTTGTTTCCATCCAGTTTCCCAAGGCCACTGGCAAAGACAGGTAAAGTTTTCCAAACTCACAGATTTTGCAGGAAAATGTTTCTAATATCCAAAGTACTCACCTAAAACATAAGCAGCTACTAACTTTTGATTCACACTTAAGTGGAGGTAGAGAGGCACCAGGGATTCCATTTCCCCCAATGTAGGTAGCATTAGTGCTGCAACACACACCACTCCAAGGAAGACTGTGAGTAAACTAGGTCCCGACGAGGCAGTTCTGTTTTCTGAAAAGCAACAAAGCCCCAAATGTAAGGCAGATCTAAATAATATAAACATTAAACATTCTGCAAAAATGCCTGCAGTACATGGGAGCTGAAATATCCTCAGATTTTCCTTTTTGCTCTGCAGTTTGCAGGGGGTGGAAGCCAAGTCTTAAACCCACCTTTCTAAACCTCCTGCATTCTGCAGTGGAGGAGGCTGCTCCCTGTTCTGATGCTGGAACTTGTTTTCACATGACTTCCCAAACCACTCCCTTGTGGAGGAACAGAGCCTGCCAGGCCCAGTTGCTATATATACACACTCAGGACAGCTGGATGGCTCAGCTGTGCTGAGGTTTCCCTGTGCATCCTGGCTCCCTTCCTTGATATGCTGCTTCAGTGATCAGTAATCCATCACTCAGAGCACCCAAAAGACCTGCAGAGGCAGGTAACTGCCCACACCTCCTGAACAAAACCTGCCTGCAGCAGGAGCACAGGTTCTTGGGCCAGATGAGCTCCCCTTCATTCTTTACAGGGTTCAAGGGCTATACCTGAGCCAGTCAGCTTAGATGCCACAAATCAGTAAAATTTGAATCTTACTTTAAAAAGTGTGAGAGTGAACCACTGTGACAGTCCAGTATTACCAGAATAAGAAAATGCAAACCACAGACAATAAAGAGTCCTTCATAGTCTTTATTGTCCTGCACTTTAACAGCTGGAACCTACTCAAAGGCCCACTGTGTCATCTTTGAAAAGAGCTGTTAACATGTTAGCTGAATACCTCTAAACAAATCCTTATTACCACTAGAAAATAGCCAATGTTTTTATCAACTTCTATCCTCAGCAACCAGCAATATGTGCTCTATTTAATTCCATAAATCTTATTTCCAGGTTGCAAAACTGCAGTTTCTTTGTTTACTTGCTTCCTCTTTTACTGCAATATACCACAGTCAATGAGGTTTTAAAGCAGAGAAACAGCATTTGGAATAAGACCAGTATCAGATTGTTCAGGGTGGCTCAGGCCCTCTGTCCTGGATCAACTATCACAGGAACATTTTGTTCTGTGAGCCCAGAGACCTTTGTAGGTTTGCTTTAATTGTGTATCCTACTAATATCTATTATGAAGGGTTTTTTTAATAAAAAGTGTTTCACCAGCCAACAAACTCAGTATAAATAGTGAAACATCCATTTTAGCAACTTGAATACTCTCAAGGAGGTTCATCTATTTTCTGGAATTGGTTTTTGTTGTCCTGAAAAATATAATAGTGACAAGAACATTTCAGTATGAATCAGTAAAAGTAAGAAGAATGTAGACCATCAAGAATCAGTTTAGATTCATTTCAGGTACAACTTGACACTTTATATCCTATCCCTTCAATTTAACTGTCTGGCCCAGGTTTTCAAGACTGTTGATTCACTTCCTCAGTGTGTGGAGTTTTCAGCCACCAACTGTGCTCTTCTGTTCTTGTGGGACAGACAAAGGACAGGACACAGAACAAGGAGCACTTTAGATGATGTTCTGGCAATATTTCCTGCTCATCAGGAAATGGGGGATTAAGGGTTTGGAACAAACTCACAAGGGGCATATGTTTTGAAAGAGCCCAAGGGAAAAAGTAACTAGCATCCTTTCACAGATAAATTCCCATTGTCTGTGTGAGAATTCCTGCTCCAGAGAACAGTGGGTGCACTCTCCAAGGTATGACATACAAACACAGGGCAGCAAAGGGCCTTGATTGATCAAGACAGCATAAACAGAATAGCCACAGTTTGGGTTCCTGAATACTGTCACCCTCAAGTGATAAAGACAACAATCTTACAGGTAGGCAAAATGAATAATTTTGTAAAAATATTTTAAAATATATTTCTTTTTAATTTAAAATATGTTTTTGAGTCTCGTCATTTGAGCTATTCAAAACTGATTCAGAACATAGGAGTGCAAAAAGATTTCAGCTACCTGGTTGACACAAAGTCTGCTCAAAAAAGACACTTTCAGCCAGGTGTTCTTTTATTCGTTTTTCCTCCTCTTCCTTTTGTTGCTGTTGTTCCTTTGCAGATGGAAGCAGAGTAGCAATAATCTCCTTTTTCCCCAATGCTTTCCTCTGGCTCTGCTCAGACACTTGGAGACGGAATTTATCTATGACACCATAGTAAGAAGCCCGAACGTCTCTGTGACGAATCACACTGCAGGAAAACAACATTTTCAAACAGATGAACTGCTAAGAATCATGCCTATTGAGAATTACATTCTATATATCACAAAGTCTGCCCTCGGTTCCCCCTCCTCCAGATAAACTGGAATAATCCAGACCTCCTCCACCACTCAATGTTCTTGAAGACTTATCTTACCTCCTCTCTTCCCTCCTTATGTTTGCTTTAATTCCCAAATATAAATACTCCTGGCCAGTTAAGTCTTTATCTCAAGCCCATCTTTGCCCCTGCTGCCAATTGATGAAAAATGAATTATCTGAAAGATGCCCCCTCCTCCTGCATCAAAGTTGTTTGATGCCGGCCAGTGATTTTAAAAGGACTGAGGGGACGGGAGTGGCCAGGGAAGGAAAGGAGTTGGGCAGGTGTTTGGCAAGCAACAGTCCAGCTTCTGGAGGAAACCAGGCTCAAAGCTTTACAATTCTACTTTCTCAGAAGCAAAACTCATTCCTTCTATAGACAAGAGTCAGTTAGGGATTTTCAAAATCAGAAACCCACCACTGAGAGCATGTTTGGAACCTATAAAAAGCACAGCTTTAAAATAGCACTGATCAACAGCAAAACAGACCTCTGAGCAGTGCTGTGCTCAACTGCCTCCTCTCTGCATTTGTGATTCATCATGAGAATACATATCTAGCTTTGAAAAGCTACAACATTTGGGTGTTGAAGTGATATCAGCTCTTAGGGTAAATAAGGATTTCAACTATTTTTCCAGATGTTTTTTGTTAAAGGTTATTCTAAGTTTCCAAGATAACAGCAGTTGATCTGAAGAACATACATACAAAGAAGCAGGTTGTCATCTCATGAGGGGGAAAAAATGACTGTACCCTTAGAAACACAGAATAGGAGTCTTAAAATTGCTTCAAAAAACCAATGTTTGTGATACTGCATACATTAAAATGCTGCAGGAAATGGTTTTTTGTTTTTCATTCCTTTTTTAAAGGAACTATATCACATCAAGATATCTACAAGCATGAGTACGTAGCCAGTGCTTGCAACTGGTATCTGGTTTGAATGGACTATTCACCACAGAAACAGAGACCAAGTCATCCCCTCAGCAAGAGGCTGCAGTGATGTTTTACATCACTCCAGAGGCAAAGGAGAGTGCCTATGACAGGCTTCCAGCAAGTGGAGTGTTGGCTGGGCAACTGCCTTCACTGAAACAAAAGGCTTTTTCCCCTTACAGCCCTAATTCATCCAGCTCTCAGCATATCAGCACAGCACATCAACTCTGATTTCTTCCTTTAACACTTCCTTTTAAATTGGTGTTCCTACTCCCAGTGCCATGGTACCAACTACCAACCTAAACAGAATCTTTACATAACACTGTGCTAGGAGAACATGTATCTGCTGCCAAGCAAGGAGATATTTCTGCAGACCCTTATAAACAGAGCCATTCTCCTGTTTCTTTTTAGAGATCATTGCATAATTGGAAGCTCTGTAGAATATCTGTTTATCTGGCAAATGGCCACACTTGCATAGTACTGCTCATATCCTAGCAGTAAACACTGTCCTTAGACAGCAACCACTGGAGTGGGATGGGGGGTTTTGCTGCACAGAAAAATCCCCTTGGAACATGTGTCTGCCTTATTTTCCTTTATTTAATAAAACCCATTTGTCTAATCAAATGTAATCAAGCTTGTGTAAATGTCTTCTGAAGAATGGAACAGCTCACTGGTACACTGGTATATTCTGACCTGTTTAGTCCCATTTTTAGCATTTGCTGCCCCTGCTTACTGAAACCTTCCAGTTTCATGTTCTAAACTTCCTTTCTATTTAGTGAGTCTTTGGAATTTTTCAAATTGCACCTAAAGAAAATAGTCTATAGGAATAAAGAGCCATTCCCCAAGAACAGTTATTTATCTGACTAAGGGTTTCTGTGTATGGCCACTTGTTAGACAGAGAGTCCAGGTGGTGTTTTACAGTTTAGAAAATGTCTATTCAAAAAGTTCAGTCTGCTCTTTTAGGTACTGCAGATTTTCTTCAGTTGTATATTATTTATTTCTATTTGCCACAGAAATAATGTGGCAAATAGAATATAAAAAGAGTTGGTCTATTTTAGCTTTTACACCTACTCTGTTTCAGCTTTCAGCAGCCTACAGACCCTGTACATCACTGTGGTCACTTAAGCAGCCTCCTGTTCTGAGTTACTGGGTTGAGACCTGACAGGAGAGATAAAGGGCAGGCACAGAGATCTGAGAATGAGATGGGTGGTCAGGGTGAAAGGTAGGCAAAACTACCTTTACATGGCCCAGGGAAATGTGCTCAGTAGAACTGCACACATTTCTATTTTACCAATCTGTAAAGAAATATTTCTCACAAACAGATCTCAACCCTGGGGGTTTTGCTTTTCTTGTTATTTCTAACAAAAAGGTGCTCAGAGAAGGCTCATATTACTCTCACTCCTGGTTTACAAACTACATTACAAGATGCATTTACTGGCATTTTATTTATGCCCAAAGGCAAAATTAAAGAAGGATATATCTCCAGTATTGTAATACCTCTGCTCTAGAGGGACAGAACAGCAAAAATCAGAACCACAAGTATATACAGGAGATTAGGAAAACATATATTTATCCAACTTATGTATTATAACATGCATGCTGTCATTTACAACCTCTTAAATAACAAAGGGAATTAAGGTAATAAAATGTTGTATATTAGGAAAAAACCCAACCAACTTCTACTTACATATCAACACAGCACTGAGGCTTCACTGCACCAGTAGCATCCACCACCGCATATTTATTTGGAGTTGTACAAAGAACTGCAAGGAAAAGGACAGGAGTGGTAACAAATCATGAACTAATACATCACCAGTTCAGCAACAGATACATGTAGAGAGACATGTAGAGTTTGGTTTTGGCACAGATATGATTTTTACATTAATTATAATTGGACTGTTCAAGATCATCAACTAGCCCTTAAATAGAACTTAACCTAAGAAACCCACCTTTGAATTTTAAGGCAAACTCATAGGGGTTATATAGAGTCAACACCTGCTTGTGTGTTGACTGGTCATCTGCATAAAATATAAGTTCTGTAGGAAAAACAAAAACAGGAAGATTTCCTTCCACTAACTCTGGCTGTCTTTTTTGTTGCTGCATTGGCACTGAATCCTCCTTGCTGCTTCTTGTGTTCTTATGCTTTTGTATCCTCAGAGACTTCAGCTTTTGAATCGTTTAAGAATTCCAAAGCATTTTGGCAATTCTAAAGGAAAAAAAAAAAGGGGAAAAAAAGAGAAAAGGCAAGAAGATTACTTCCATAAGTCTGTACTAAACTGAGGCAGTTAACAAAGGTGCAAAAATATAAAACATGATGCTTGATTATGAATCTACCTCTACTTAGGCTCCTTCAAAAATACTGAAAAACAATATTTGCACTGAGCTTCCATCTATTTAACAAACTGCTACAAAATAAATGGATAAGCACCTCTCCAGTGTATCATGGCACATCTGGGGGCCCAGTCCATGACTAGAGCTGCTTATGCTGGGTCTTTGCAACACAAACCCAACAATGACAGCAGAAAGAAATCCCATCCTTGCCTCAGGACAGCAACACATCAGAACCACGAGGGCAGAAATGAGGAAATGCAAGGACACTGAGGCAGCAGGAGTCACTGTTTGGGCAGGAACGTTTCCATGGGGATGACCTCCCTGAATGAGGTATAACAGGTTAGGAATCTCCTCACCTAGGCACCCAGGTATGTCAAATCCCAGGGATTCAGAACAAAGGAATGGGGAACACCTTCATGTCCTGTTTAAACCAAACTCCCTGCTCCAACTGCATAGTTACAGGTAATGAATGGAAAAATAACTGGGATGAGTAACAGCAAACAGATTTGGGATTCACTGCTTTATTAAGACATGACAGGTTTTCTACCACCTCTACCCAAAGTACAATCATCACAACTCTCCCTCTGCCACCCCCCACAGCTGTTTTATTTTGAGTGACATTCCAGAACTAAAACCAGAACCAATGACCCAACCAAGAAACAATCTCAAATGTAATTCATAAAATAAAATTAAGGCCAGACTCCTCAGCACACATACCATTGACTCAACACATGACAGAGAGAACAAAGTCTTTCTCCTCCCCCAAGAAGGTCATATTTTACTGCAGCTTCTATAGGTTAATTATCAAACTGAAGGTGTCCTTTGAGGTCTAACTTTGTAGCAAAAAGCATTGAAACAACAAGTTCCTACTAACTCATTAGATGTCATTTCCACTTCCTATAGAGGTTTTTAGAATAAGGTACATTTTACCTGTTCTCCAGCTCAATACACTGGGTAGTTGCACCTTAAAGAATTTATCTTCTGACATTTCTAGCAGCAAATAGCCCAAACATTATGAACAACCAAAAACAAACACTTGTTTCTGCATTCTAAACATCACAACGATCACATTTCCAAGCACCAGATACATATTCCATACTTGAAACATGACACACATTCATGTGTTTACAAAGTACATCTGTCATACCATCAGGTTTACAGGTTCTGATTCTTATACACAAACTAAGCTTTTAATTTTATTTATTTAGTTATTAAAATAGCAAATTATCCATGTAGAATTCAAGTTCATGGATCTCACAGGAATGTCTTTCCCCATGATCCAGTTCCTTTTCAGAGCACAGGTTTGTTTCCACTTCACTGAAATGCTACTAATAATATTCTGAAAACAAATCCCCAATGACAGTGTTCCAAGCTGATGTTCTGTTACCTTATTAAGAAGAGTCTAGAAAAAGAAATGGCTCTCTAAGTGGCAATTTGGGTTCTGAGTGCTTCTTGGAATTACAGTGAATCCCTTTTGTTTCAGAAGAATCAACAAACTCTGGAATGACTTTGCACAGCAAGTGTCAGTATTATTTCTTTAACAACTTCATGCACTATTGCAAAGTGAGTTTCCTTGTTCCAGTCAAACATATTAAGACTATATGAAAAGCTAATGTGGAAAAACTGCCAGCACGCAGGAATACAAAATACCTTTTGATGCCTGTCATAGGCAGAAGATGATTTATTTAAATTTCTTATACCAAAGTTAGCTCAATGCAGTAAGAATATGTTGGAATCTTTGGTTCTCATATCTATCTACACTTTGCACACCATGTGTAACAGAAATACAGGCAAATTTTGACATTAACAAAAGGGAATTTTCAAATAAATGTTTTCAGCTACCATTAAACCAACAGCAAGCTACTGCTACACAACTTAATTGACTATGCTTAATAAAATCATCAAGTATTATTTATAATAATCAGTATGATTTTGATGCTTTAGTTTTTTATTTAAACACTGTACATGTTTCATTCCAATTCCTGGCTTCATCCCACATCTTCAGTTTCTTCAGCTCAGTCCATGGCAAGTGTTCAGTGTCCAAAACCCCACAATTCTCAGTATCAGAGGAGGTATGGATCACTATGCCTATCAAAAGGCTCATTTTTGTTAGACATCTATGGAAAACACTGTGCAAACCTCCCAGGATGCCACAGCCTGCACGTGGAAAGCCACCAATCTTAAAAAATAATATCCCATTATTGCTTCCTTTTCCTATTTAACTTGGCTGGATGAGGAGCTACTTGCCCCAACTTACAAAAGTCATGTCTGGCAGGCCTGCAGCAGACACATCTGCTGACACAGCAGTGTCATTCAGGGTATAAATTTCTGTATTCCTAAGCAAGCAAACCAGCATCCTTTTTTGGGACAACAGCTTTAGCTTCCAAGTCACCTTGTTGGGACATCTCACCAAGTGACAGCAGTAAAAGCACTTTTCCCAAAGACTGATGGATAAACCACACATGTGACAGGGAGATGTGATGGTTTAGTACTGATACTCTCGATAACAGCACACCCTTCCCATCAACGAGAAGCTGGCAACACTTTTACAGAGGAAGTTTGTATCACCACAAATACAACAAAAGTTGTATCACCACAACTTCTTTGCCCAAATTAACCCCACAGCCGCTCTAATGGTGAGAACAAGGTCATGTACCCCAGAGAGTTCACGAACAGAAACTCAGCTGCTGCTCTTCTGCATCCCCACTGCACCACAACCACTGAATTAATCAGCCACCACGATTACTTGCAGCACATAAAGGTAAGCACAAGCAAATCTGTCCCAGCCCAGGATCTGTGGTGTCAGCCTGTGATCTGCACTGCACAGGTGAGCTTCTCCCAGGATGGAATTCCCACAGGAGCAGGGATCTGTCACAGGTAACATTTGCCAAGGCCAGCGTGCAACACCTGAACAATGCCAGCTCACTTCCCAGCGCCCTTTGAAGTCCTGACAAACAATTGTCACTGGTATTTTTGCAGCACAATAGGGATCTTTCCTCCATGAAGTTACTAAATATATACTGCTGGTGTCACAATAGCACAGATCTGCCAGTGTTTCCTTTGAAATCCCTTTCTTCATAAATTTAACTTGACAGAGAAAAACACAAAGTGAAACGTAACTTCTCTCCAGGGTCAGAAATAACATCCATTGTGATTTGTTTTTACTTAACAAGTATCTGTTGAATAAATAAATCAACTCAGGAACTTTTTTGTTCTCATTTTAACTTCCAACAGCCTCATCACCATGGCTTCCCAGGGCATTTGTTGGTTGTTTTTCTTCATAACAACTGCAAATAACTCTACAGAATGTCATCAGGTAAACACTTCATTCAGAAGAAAATCTCTTTACAGTCATGCCTCCACACTGCTGCTTTAAAAGTTGCCTAACTACAGTGTAATCTACTTTTGTTACATCTCATGATCTACCTCCTAAATCTACACAAGTCTTTCCACACTTTATACTCAGTAAAACTGATGTTTTTTGAGCACATATTTACCAAATAAACCACAAAGTCTTCAAAATTCCTTCCTATGCCAAGCTGAGCAATCACCTTAAGCTACATGCAAATGCAGCATGGGATCTGAAGCACACCATAAACATTTTGTTTCTCCAAAATGTTTTGAAGGCCTCAACGAGCACTTACGCAAATCAATGTTTAAACTACCTGCAATTATTTGGGAGCGTCACTCAATGATGAGAGCACAGAGGCAGCAGCCAGGATGGCTGGATTCCATTGTTGCTAACTCTGTCACTGACACTCTATGACCTTGAGCAAGTTGGTTAACCTCACCTCAATTTGCTGATCTATGAAGGCGCACACATTCTACAAAGTATTTCAGTAGGCGGAAGGTCCCCTCTGAGCCCGCAGAACTGCTCTGATACTTTGCAAAACTGCTACTGTTTACCCCTCCACAGGATGATGAGAAATGTCACCAGTAACTGTGTTCAGGATGCTGTAAAATGAAATAGTCTCAGAGCATTAACTATTACCATGGATGACCACAGGCATAAATCCTGCTGACACTGACAGCAAAATTTATTAGGACCACATTATTGTTTTAAATGCTGAAAAGGTGACTAACAAAAGGAAATACCCAAATACAACTAAGAGGCATGAAAAGCAGTGAAAAATTAAGTAACAGCTGTGCATTGCTTCTGATCCATTCTGCTACAGGCTCGCAAGGATCCTAGAGAAGACATTCAAGGGCACATGTGCTTTAGTCTCTATTTCCCCACTTTAAGTTTGTGTTTAATGCACTAAACTGGCTGATTTTTAAACGTGTGTTGTGCTCATTAGCGCTGCGTGGCCCCAAACCGCCTCGGCTTAACAGAGGGGAGCACTCTGCCCTGGGAGAGCGACGGGAGCCAAGGCGTTCCGAGCCGTGCCTGCTGCCGGCAGGGCACGGCGGTAATTGCACACTCTTAATTGATCCTCTTTGTTCTCCAGCGAGGAGCGGCAGCGATACGGGCAGAGGCAGCTGCGCGATAACGGCGCCTCCCGCAGCCGGCCCGGCCCCGCCGCACCGCCCCCGGCCCGGGCCCGCCGCACCGCCCGCGGCGAGCCCCGGCCCCGCTCCGCCGCCCCTCGGAGCGACCCCCGGGCCCCGCCGCCGGCCCCGCACCGCCCGCAGCGAGCCCCGGCCCCGCGGGGCAGCGGCTCCAGGCCGGAACCTCGGAGCGCGGCCGCCGCCCCGCTCCCCGTCCCGGCCCCGCCGCGCTCCCGCAGGGCCTGCGGAGGGCAGGGGCGGCAGGGGCGGCCCGCGGGGACGCGCGGCCCGGGACGGGCCAGGCCGGGCCGCGGGTGTCGCTCCGCTCGCCCGCCCCGTGCCGTGCCCGCTGTCACCCCCCGGCCCGACTCACCCGCCCGGGGCCGCTGGTGCGGGCTGGCGCGGCGCCCCTTTGTCCGCCCGTCACTGCGGGCAGCGCTGGGGCTGCTGGGACCGACCGGCCGCCGCCGCCGCCGCGTCACCGCCCCGCCCGCCGCCCGCCCCCGCCGCCATGTCGGGGCTGCCCCGGCACGCCGGGCTCGGGCGGGCTCGGTACCGCGGCCTTCGGCGCTGCTCCGGCAGCACCGCCGGCTCCCCGGGCAGCGGCCGGCCCGGCGCCTCTCACCTGCGGGAGGTGTTTTTAACGATACTGCGCCTCGTGGCACGGCTCCCGGGGTCCGGCCCCGTCCCGGAGGGGCTCCTGCCCCTCTCCCGGCTCCCGTGTGTTCTGCCCTGCGGGCTCGCCCCGATGCCGCCCATGGCGGGCAGGTCCCGCTGGAAGGGTGGGCCAGTGTCACCCCCGGGCCGAGCCCGAGCAGGAGGGTTTGCCAGCGAACACCCAGGCGTGACCGCCTGCTCAGCCAGCAGCACGGCTTAAACGGGACACGCTGTCCCTGTAAACACTTCCATGCTCGTGCCTTTGTTCTTTATTCCTCTTATTTACTTAATGTGCTTTCATTCAGCTAGGCACTTTGTGGACTTCAGCTCGTTCTGAGCATTATCCACTATATCATGTGAGTTATCCAGTATACCATCTTCATTTGCTTTCTTCCCCAACTTCCCCTGTGTATAATAAAAACAAATCCATGTGTAATCACCACCCAGTATCACCCCAAACTTCAAAATCTTTAGTACAGCAAAATGTTTTTGTTGCAAGTCAAGTGGATAATTGAGGTTTATATTGAGCCACCCAGTACAGGATTGCAAAATCTTTTACCTATTACCAAGCTTTACCCTTCAGTGAAATGAACACACGTCCGTGGTGAAATAAACACAGCAGCCATGAGTGTTTCACAATAACATCATTAAACAATCCAGAACAGGAAATAACATATTTAAAGTAATGGAAGACATTAAATAAAGAAATTCTAAAAAGTATATTTTCCAACTTAGGCATGTGTTATAGCACTCACATTTTCTGCAGATCTAATGGTTCATTAAGAAGTTCAGTCTTTCAGCCACAAAATACATAATATTGTTAAATTATTATATAGAGAAATCATAATTTTTTATTGAATTTCTGAAAATGTATGCAGTGAAAACTGGCAAAATATTTTGTTTCTTGATGAGCGTAAATCAGTTCAGATTTTTACATGTTTAAAAAGAAACTGGAATTCTTGTTTTTAAAAAGATTATCAGACTTCAGCCTTTCAGGATTTCAGAAAATTATTATGATTTTACTGCGTATTAATCCAATGGAGGGTGCTCCTCATTTTGGAAACCTGTCTCAGAAGAAGCAGCAGACATAAACATGCTTCAGAGATATTCAAATTAATAACAAACAGAATGATCAAATAAAAACATAATCTCAAATGGCTAGACTTAAAAGCACATTAATTAGACAAATTGGCATTTTCCAGTTCATCCAGTTCCCTTACAAAGTTCAGACTCTCTAAAAGCAGGTATTATGTCTGCCTCTGTAAGCTTCCCAGGACCCAACTTTTTTCAGTCACATTTGATAAGGTTTTGTATTCACCTGTTGAAAACTGAGCTGGTCTCCTTCCTCTCTCACCCATGCTGTGAGTTACCTAAAAGCATTGGCTAGTCTTCTGTTACATAAAATATTGCCTCCTTATAGCATGAAACCTGACAGTGTGTGTGCAGAGATGAAATGCTCCTGAATGACTCTGTGGTGGTTTTGGTTGCTGTGGTGATTATCCATCTGTTTAAATACTTCTTATGGGAGATTCACAACTCATTTATCATGGGAAAGATTTACCTAAGTTGTCAGAAACACAGCATTATGCCTGACTCCTGTCATTTTGCACACTTGATTAGTAAAATATTCCACTTTATCTGTCATGGCACAAGGACATGGTGCAGCATTTATAACAGAGGGTACCAGCCTGGGTTCTGTATTCAGCACTAGCCCAGTGGGCCTGGGACATTGGCACTGTGCAGCTGCAGGGGCTGACTGCAAACACTTCATGAGGAGTCTCCTTTATTGAATCCTCAGTCTAAAGGAGTCACACAGATTAAACTGTATTTTTACAAAATCTGATGTGAAAACAACGAGCAGATAGGAGAGAGCTAAACACTTTATATATCTGAATCTTACCAATGCCTCGTAATGCATTTAATTCTTACTAATCAATATGCTTAATGTGATGTTTTGGGGTTTTTTTGACAGTTGCCCTCTCCATGGCACAATGCGGCAGATCCTCTTTGGCTTTGAATTTAGTCAGGAAAGGGAGTGGCATGTCTGACTTTCCATTTGGCCTCATGTTGTCTTTCTGTAGAAAATTATTGGAGTTTTCTTTCTAATTACTACCAATTTATTAAAAAGTCTCCATAACAAATATTTTTTTACTTTTAAAGACTAGCAGAAGAAACAATACTGCATTTAAACTACCACCCTAAAGCAGCATACATGTTCTGACTTACAATAGACGCAAGAATTGTTTACCCTAAATTGTCTGAGCTGTTTGTGTAACTTTAATTCACCAGCAAAAAGTGTTTTGGTTTTTTTTGACTTGCTTATGTGGCAGGTTTTCAAATTTCCCCCCTCCAGTGGCAGTGAGCTGTATTCCCATTCCCTGTCACTGGGGACTTAAACGAACTTGTGTGTATTTTTTGTTTCAGGTTGTTTGTTTTTATGACTAATGATGTGGACCTTGGGAGCCACATATCACAGCACCATTGAGGAAATATCTAGACTTCTGTTAAAGTGTAATCCTTTCCAGGGCATGCCTCTACAGGAGAGTTAAAGACAGCTTGAAGCTCTCTCTGCCACGCTCTCCCCTGGCTGGAGCCAAGCCAGTTCCATCTTAGGAATCTTTTAGCTCAAATCTCTGCCTGTGCTGCTGGGTCCCTGAGGTGTGCCTATGGACACAGTGAGCACAGCATGCCCGAGAGCCACATTTGCTGCAGAACAGATAAAATTATTTGAGGAAAATGCATCTTAAAGAAAGTGTTGCTGGCTTTAAAATACTCAATGTGAACAAGGGCAAGTTTCATGCATGCTCAGTGAATAAGGCTAAGTGTAAGATGTAAGGGATCAAGTCCCTATCAGATCTCATACTGAGTGAATTTTGCCCAAAATGTGTTTGCATTACACCTCAGGCAGGCATCAGGGTGCACTTCCTTGTACTTGGTGTCTTATGGTTCTTCATGTGGGAGCTCCTGACGTGCTGTGCTCCTAAGCTGTATGAAAGAAGCCATAATTGAGTCTTAGACACCGTGGTATTTATAATCATTTTGAAACCTCAGAGAGAACAAACACTTAGAGGTTTATAGACAGTCATCATCTTTATGAAGTGTAGGATCTATTTCTGCATTGTCTGCAGGACCCTGCTGAGAATCTCCATGTCCTGCTCATCAGAAAGCTGCAAACCCAGCATGGGCTCTACTTTTTTCCAAGGATGTGCGCATACATCTCTTATAAATAAGCAGCTATGGTTGTTTCATTAGACCTCTAATAACATCTCTATTTTATTTTCCTTTCAAAGATGTTTATTCAGTGTTGACACATATTTATAATATCATCTCAACAGTAAGAGTCTATCCTGTCAGATTTACAGCTATTATAAAATATGATGCTATCTGCATACAAATGGATGGTGGGAGCCCTACAGACATTTCTCCTATTATTACTGCCTAAGGAAGCAATAAAAATTTAACATTTACCATCGGGAAACACCTGCAGAGATTAAATTAAAACTAGATTATATGCTTATCAGTTACATGTTACAAAAGCAAACTCTTTAGAGATTAACATAAAAATCATTGTTATCAAAATCTTATTAAAAGCTTCAGTTAATACGCTCCATTTTGCACCTCCACTGCTCAAGCATTCTCTGTGTGTGACTTACTGAGTCTTTGTGCAGCTGTGGGGAGGGGAGGCAGGGCAGCCTCACAGCTTTGCTATCGCCTCAGCAAACGCCTGCCCCGATATTTGAATTTGCTGCTGAAAGCTGCTGCAGGTACCGTTTGTGCTTCCCCCTGTGCTCCTGGCTGCTCTCTGAAGGGCTCTCCACACTGCACGCTCTGTTTCTTGAGCATGGCGCCAAGGCAGGCTCCAGGCTTCCCCGTGGGGTCCTGCTGGGAATTACTCTGGAGAGCTCTCGTCCTTCCTGCTGAACTCGTTCTTAATGTGGTCAGCAGGACCAAGACAAGGGATTTTCTAAGGCTAGAAGTCGAGGACAAGGAGCTGCTGTTGCTGCTAAGCAGATGGTCTTGTGTTTAGTTTGTGCAGCTTTTGACACGTTCCAAACATGATGCAGAAAAGAGAGACCAGGAGTCAACTGGGCTGGGGTTGATCTCTGACCTGGAATTCAAAATGCTCCTGGATTTGGGCTTTGCTGCCACCAACGACTGAGAAGCTTAGAGAGCAGATAATCTACCTGCTCTGGCTCAAAGAGGACATGCAGATCCTACCTGTGCCTGATTTGCACACACACTGGTTAGGGTTTATTTCTCCATCTGGTATTACAGTGACCCCTTTGCCTGCAGGCATTAGAAGCAACCTGCCTTGGGCATGTTCCAAACTGTGCATGGGAGGGGTTGGTTCACTCATGAACAGCCTGAACTGCTTACATGAAAGCCCAGACCAAAACCCCCTTTTGTGGAGAATCTGCCAAGTTTGGTGGATCTGGAGGAGGTCACACTAAGAAGAGGTTAAGATCGTTGTTTCTGTGATTGTAAAATAACCATGTAGTTTACCAAAGGCCAAACCCAAAAGAGGATTAGGGTGTGTTAGACCATGGTTTCCTCAATACATTTATTCCAAACACAAAGATGATGTAGGGAATTTTTGGTAATTTTTTCCAACCCCTCTATGCGTTGGCACAGACTGTAACATTTATTTAAGTGAATGAGGAGTGTTGGGGGAATCAAACTTAAAAAAACCTCCAACAACAACTTAGGTTTACAGAAATAGACAAAATAGTGCATAGACCTGTAGGGTGGGGAATGCAGAGCCAAAGCAGACCCAAAGAAAGGGAGTAGAAATGGATGGAGATTGCTTTGCAGGGAAGAAAAAATGTCTGTGCAACTATGGCCTAACATTTCAAGTAATAATGGTTTGCTGGCCCAGCTGATTTTTTTCTGAAATAGGTTAAGGAGTGTTCAAACAAGTATATCCAGATCAGAGGGGTGGTAACCTATTGCTGGGCAATGCTCACCAGCCTCTGGGCAGACTGGGGGAGGACTGTGCTGTCAACAGAGCTGCATTTGGGAGGAGACATGTGTCCACAGCCTGACTTTCAGCCCTGTCACAGCCTCACCCAGGCCTGCTGTGTGTGCCTCCCTCTCAGAACAGCTGGAGTGTGCACTCTGCCTTCCCTCCTGCCTGCAGGGACAGGCTGCACATTTGCATTTTTATAACAAGCTCTCCTTTGAGGCGAGGTAATGGCCAGACCCCATCGCTTCAGCCCAGCCACGGGTGCATCCCAGTTCTGTGTGGAAGCCTCAGTTCTGTCATTTTACTTGGGCAAATCACCATATTTAACTTGGAAAGGCTTGCTCATCCTCTCTTGTTCCACTTTCAGGCTCTGAGCAATGTGAATTATTGACAGGGTGATTTAAGGTTTCATTTTTCAAAACTGATGCACATTTTTGTATGTACACACCTATAGCCAAGATGTAGAAACTCCTTAACTGTAGTCTGAATTTTCCATTGCCATTATGCTAAATAATTCACTTCTGCTGCCACTAGAGGTATAACATTCACTTGAACAAATACCAAAGGAAACATTTAGTTGGAAATCTTGCCCATATTAATATTTCATTTTTCAAATAATGTTTTTGATCTTGGTTCTTTTGGAGGCCTCAGCTTACTTTGCCTATTCCTGTTGGGCAGCCTTTCTTTTATTGAACTACAGCTGGCTACTCCTGAGATGAAATGCCACTTTGTGATTAAAGGGTACAGAATTGAGTGCTCATTTAAACTGCATAAAAAGCTAAATTATAGTATCAGTCATTGTATCAATCATCTGTGACTACCTCATGTGCAGTCGTGTACCAACACATTTGTAAGTCTCATTCCACATCAATTCTGGTGCAAATTTACATTTATTCTGAAATGCAAACATAACAAAATTTATTTTAAATTACTTTGCTTCCCCCCCCCCCCCCCCCCCCCCCCATGTAATAACCAGCTCTCAGGTATAATCTCTCTCTTGAAAGTCATGAAAATGGCAGTGGGGACAAGGGTAGCAATGAAGTTCCCAGATTTCCTTTGGAGCTGGGAGGAGAATTGCTGCATAACCTGGGTTTTCACGGCAGACCTGCAGTGCTTACATGGGATAGCTCAGCTCAGGGGTGATGGCTTCTTGTAAGGGGTCTAAACTACACCTGGTGGCAACCTATTCTTTGTCTGTCTGAAGTGCGTAACCCTTCTTTCAAAATGCTCTGCCATGCTCAGAGCTGGGCTCTGCTGGGCAGGTGCTGGCAGCCTTGGGGAGGTTTCTGTGGGCATTGCCCGCTGTGCCACCACCACCAGCAGCTCTCCTGCTGCCTTCCCACTGCAGTTCCACGCGCTGCTTCCCACCTCCCCCTCAGCTGTGCCCGAGCAGCCCAGCCAGACGCCAGCCCCAGCTCGGGAAGGAGCGTGGGGACAGCGAGTGACGCCAGCTGAGCTGCAAACCTGCGTGGAGAGCAAGCCCCAAAACTGCCTCCTTCCCTGCCGTGTTCTCCCTGCTGGGCTGCACCCACCTCACCCCAGGGACAGCCGGGAGAAACAGAAACAGCATCAGCAACGCCGGAGGGAGAGATCTCTTGCACCTGTGTTGTGGAGTTTACTTTGTTATTTGGGTAAAATTGCAGCGCTCAGAAGGTGAAGGTGTGATGGTTAGACTGAAACGTGGGCTTTAATTTAGAATCCCCTGCACTGCAGCATGGTGTTCCCCTGTTTATAGGCACTGTGCTACTTGTCACAGGAAAATTATTTTGGAGAGAAAATATAGAAACAAGACAACAGATAATCTCAGAAGTTTTCCTCTAAAATGAAATTTTGAGAAAGTTACTGATTGCTTGAAGCATTTAATTCCAGTCAAAGTGGGCTTTAGCTGGGAGAGGTGTTCCCAGCATAAGTGAAACACAGATCCTCATAAAACTCCTGGCCTAGTGCAGTCTTTCCCCAATATAACTCTAATAGCACAGTTCAGCATAGAGCACATACATATTGCAGTTGGTATGTTATTTTAAGTTTCTTTGTATTTTTTGTAGTAATACTGAAAAATTCACAAAAGTCTCACTACACTCACAAGAAATATTTACTAAGAGGAGCAATGAACAGTCAGGATACTTTGGATTATATTAGGATAAAAGTCGATAAAGTAATACTGCTGAAATTATAGTGATGGGAGATAAAAATTAGATCCACTGAATTCAGTGAAAACAACAGCACTGCTGTCTGACCTTATTTCTGCCCTCTACACAGTCATTAGCAAGACTGTGCCATTTATTTACAGCTTCCTCCTGTTGCAGGCCCAATCTTAGGCAGTAAATTCAATTGCAGAAGTATTTTCAATGAAGCAGTTGCATTTAGAATAAAGTTACCGGCATACTTTCTCCCAAAATTCAAGAAAATGTGTGGCAACCTTGTATGCTTTGTCTGCAATTTTGATAACTCTTCCCAGTGATACAGTTTAGAGTCAAGTTGACCTTTATGGGTTTCACAGCTGAGGCAACAGTTACATAAAAAGGATGAACGAGCAACAACAAAACAGGAAGGCTGGGATCCTGTAATCTGAACACCAGAACTGCCTGCACTTCCATTTTACTATTTCAGTGAGGGAGGCAGCACTGGAGAGTGGTAAAGCTCATAACTTTGGGTAAGGAAATGGAAGTTCTGCTTTAATTTCTGCCTTTTATTCTCTGTATTGCCCTAAGTCATTTAAACTGCAAATGCTACCTGATTTAGATTAAAAAGGCAGAAAGCATACAATTAAAAAGAACAAATACCCAAACCAAACCTGTTACCAATAGTCAAAGAAAAGGGGGCACACAGCAAAATGATTTTCAATGACAAAAGTGCCTTTGGCTCCTACAAGTTAGACACTAATTTCTTCCTCAGTGAATGAGAATAAAACACTGACACCACGTGAAACATGTTGGATGTGAATTGGTTTATACAACTGTTAACAGTTGGGACTAATATCTGTCACTAAACTAAAATATTGGCAACTACACCAGTAACAGGAGTGTCTCTGTTGCTCAGTCTCGCTGGTTGGTTATGCTCCCTGCTTTAGTTTTTTGCTAAGATACAAAAGGCTCCATTTTCAAGCCAATTAATAATTTAATTATGACAAGAGATGTATGACATGCCCATAGCCATGGCTGGTAGAAGTGTTTCCATTTGTTATGATCCTAGATCAGATCTGGGCTCATCTGGAGAGCTTTTTCCAGAATGGTGATACTTGGTTTTTATGGGACTTCCTTTCCTTTTTCTGCAGGATTCTGGGGCACACATCAGGGATGGCTTAAGGACTGGATAAAGTTTGGGTCCCCTTGGGGGAGCAGCAGAGAGTCCCTAGCCTTTGAGGCCAGAAATTCACACTTTCTTCACTGAGCTTGCAAAAAGTGACCTGTTTGTCCTTCTCTCCCAAGATTCAGAAAGGAAGGGGCACTTTTGGAGAGGCAGGAGATTGGCCTCATTGCCACTCAAGCCAACAGAATTTTTGTTCAGCTGCTGTATTTGAGGCCTGCCTACGTCTGATTTTAACTGTTCTTAAAATATTTCTGCACTAACAATGAGGAATATTAGCACACATAAATCTGCTGGCCTTGCTGAAACAGTTTGCTTATAGTTTCATTGACCCTGACAGCAACAACAATAGTGTTTCCAGGGGGAGAGCTGACTTTTTCTGTATGTTTGTTGTGCTAGTTCTTGGTTCAGAATTTTTTTCCACTATTGTCCGTTAAAATTTGTTTAATGGCCTGCGTGACACAGTGACTGATGCTGAAATCCTCTGATGTCTTTTGGAAATGCAGTAGAAGCAATTTCCAGCCCATGTCACAGGAAATTTACATATTCCAATGAATAAAAATTAAGATGAAAGCAGGATGTGTGGGAAGACCTGGTAGTGACAGAATCATTCCCAGCTGCTTTCTTGGTTGCAGAGTAATCACAAAACGAGGTTTTTAACCAAGATTGTTTAATCCTCATCACTGGATTTTGGAGGGATGTGGCCACTGCCAGCTGCCTTGCTGAGTTATGTGTATATTCTCTACCACTGGAAAACTCATGATTAGGCTCTAGCCAGAAAACAAACCTCAGTGAGAAAGAACAGTCACCAAACCCCTGAAGTCCACTGTCTACAGGGTCCTATTTCTTAGATGAGCTGGTTTTGTTTTAATGGTGTTAGGGAAAAGCTCTGTTTGGAGGCAGAAGGCAGAGTGCAGCCCTGGCCTCTGAAATCAGATCACACTCCTTTGCCTATCTGCTGGGAAAGGAGCAGCTGAGGATAAAGCTTGCACACAGGCAGCTCTGTCTAGTGTTTCAAGGAAAGCTTTGGGGAAGATAAGATTCTCATTTTGTACTTTGACAAAGAGCTGCACTGACTGCAGGAGTCTCCATGTTACACTCACAGCAGTTTTCCACGGTGCTGCTGCAGCACTGCCCCACCTCATTTTATTGCCCTCCCTGTTTGCCACATCACCAGCTCCAGGGAGATGGAGGTGCTGTGGCTGTGCCAGTCCCAGAGCCTGGAAGCAAAGGGTTCATGGGAGAGTTCTGAGTCTCTGCAAGAAATGGGAAAAGTCCAGACAGCCTTTGCTGCTTTCACTTGAAAATAGTAAACAAGTAAGAAAAATATTATGGTCGTAGCTGGTATACAGTAAGGCTTTAAATTTGAGTTTACTTACCTTTCAAGTGTTCCACATATCCCATATTTGACCAGAGGTTTGCAAACGTGGCCCTGGGAGGGTTGCAGGGGTAATTGGCCGGCAGCCTAGGACTGTATTTAATTAGCAAGGAATGCACCGGCCGTAACTGCATTCCCTGCAGGAGCCACAACCCACATGGCTACAGGTGCTGTCCTGCTGGCTCCTCAGCCCAGGGCCTCTTCCTCAGGCAGGAGTGCTGCATGTTGCAGCTTGTGCTGCATTTGGAAAAGAACATATTTGGCTATCGCTATCAGGACATAGGTCTTTCTGTTTTCTGTATTTTGCTCTGCCATGATGTCAGGCAGTATAATCAGATTTAAGATCTTGCTGCCCTCTTAGTACACGAACCCCTGGTTGCCACAACCTTGCTGGATTCACATTTTTTAATGCCTCTTTGATTAACCATTTTGATACAGCTGGGCCTGACTCTGACTATCATCAGCTGCTGATCTTCCTGAGTTCATCTGGAGTTTCGAGTGATTGATACCTCAGAGAATTAAGCTCAAAGTGCACCAGGCGAGACTGCCTAGAGCTAAAATACCCACAGTCAAAGCCCATTAACTGAAACGTCTGTGTTTCACTGAAAGTGTCTTTGGAAAGCTGAGGCTAATTTTTCCTTTGTTGCCACCGTTCTAAAGTGTTCTGCCTTGATACATTAAGATATAATGTACTGTTCTGTTTTTTAAGCAGTCTGATGGCTAAATATTTTCTTTAGTGCTAATTTCTGAATTTAAAAAGTTAACTTCTATTTTTATGGTGATTTTAGTTTTATCAGCTGATTGTTCTCCTGAGACATGATTCAGGTAAGCTCCTGTTATGTGTATCAAAGGGTAATTTATGGTTTCAATGCATTAAGTTATGTATTTTGCATCATAGTGATTCCTCCTCAAAGCAGCAGGAACCTTGTCCTTGTAGAACTGTTTTTCTCTCTGCTTGTTTTCCTTCTGATCTATGCTGGTTTTTTCATAACTCCTTTTCAAAGGTTTATTCCTTTAGCCTGTCTCCATCCATTTTCCTGCATTTTATTTTCTGTTAAATAAACATGTGAGTACGGATGAGACCTGAGCAAGTGGAGAAGGGAAAAGGCTTTGTGAGCACTTAGCTGGAAGCCCCAAGGCATTGTGCTGAGATACAAACCCCTGAGGGGCACAGTCCAGTCTCAGAAGACCCACAGCACCAGGGGTGCTGAACAACTCAGGATCCCTCTGCCTTAGTGTAAGTCTAACCACTTGCCTCTATTTTTCATTTTAACCTGCTCCTAAACTGAGAATACAAGTGCTGTGGAAACCTTGATCCACCAGCCGCTCATCACAGCTTTCCACTGTGCCACACTGTCACTAGGCTTTTGAGGTCTTCCCCCTTGAATTTTTAATTTCATTTCTTGTCAATATACATATACAAGGCCTGTACCCAGCATTGATTACCCACCATGTCCTTTTCCCTTCCTCCTTCTTTCCCTTTTCCCTTCCTCCTTCTTTCCCTTTTCCCTTCCTCCTTCTTTCCCTTTTCCCTTCCTCCTTGTCTGCTGCTTTCTTCTCTCCTCTGCTCTCCTGCTGGATGGTAAAATGAGGGAACAGGATGTGTGTGCTGGGAGGAAAGGGGAGATGGCACAGGGGGTGGCAGGAGGATGGGGCTGCTGGGGATAAGGGACAAGCTGCCTGTCCCTGGCTCGGTGGTGATGCAGAGTGTGTGTTGTGACATGGGAAAGGGCTGGCAAAAACTCCCTGTTCACTTGCATTTTCCTTGCAAACACAGTGGGTTTAGCTGAATAGGGAATAATTGAAGTTTGAAAATGTTTGGATGAGAACTGGCGTTATTACAGTTGGTTTTTTAATAAAAGGGTGAGCATAATCATAATTGGAAAATTTCGTCCTTTATATGAATGTTGAATATAAAATCTTTTATTGCAGATACGGTTTTTTAAAAATTAAACTGAGTGACTTCAGGGTGGAGTTTCTGGTTTTTCTGTTTGGTTGGTTGGTTTTTCTTGCTGTCTGAGGTAAATCATTACTTTCATTTGGCTGTGGAGACCAGTTGTTTGGTTATCTTTCTTTTTTTTGTAGAACGTACCGAATTATTATTTGGGACTGACAAGCATTTTGATGAATAATGGGGGCAGCTACATTTTCTACCCTTTAAATATGAGATAAATGCTACAATTAAATACCAAAATATAAGATTGAAACTTTCTTTGGTTTAAGCTGAGCTAACACAATATTCTCTCTCTGCACAATTATAAGTGTAGTTGCTCTAGGGAAAATGTGGGGAGGGTTGGATTGCAAAGCTCTGTCAGCAGCATCTCTGAGGATTCTGCTGGAAGTCAGAGTCAGGCAGGAGAATGGAGAGAACATTTCTGCTCTCAGTGATGAGCAAACCCGGGCTCACAGAACAACAGGAACTGCCACGCTGCTTCCAGGAACAGCCAGCAGCGCTCAGGGAGGGAGGAAAAGGCCACACACCGAATCATCATGACTTGGTGCCTCCTCCCAGCTCGGGGGAAGGGTTTGAAAGCACAAAAGTTTCACCAAAGCTACGGTGTTTATTTGCTGTTGATCACACCGTCCCTCATGAATTTCTTTAATGCCTTTTAAAATCCATTTTCAGTCTCCACAACCTCCTGAGGCACTGAGTGCCACAATGCAATTATGGATGGTAGGAAAGAGTATTTCCTTTTGGGTGTGTCTGTTTTAAACCTGCTGCTAAATGCCTTTGTTGGATGCCCCCTCAGCTTTTGTACTGCAAGAGAAAGTGAACAATTACTCTGCATTTACCTTCTCCATTCGATTTTACAGACTGCCATCATTTTCCTCTGCAGTCATCCTTTTTTTCCAACCTGAAGGGCCTTTGTCTATTTCATTTCTTCTTGCAGTGAAACTTCTGTATCTCAAAAAAGATAAATGTGAGCTTTTTATTACTCCTCTCTTTTTTTCTCCATTCAGACAAAAGTGTCAAGGAAACCCTATACAGGAATGCCATGGTTAAAGGTTTCTTTGGTGCTTCTTTGTGCCAAAATTATTAGATCTTGGCTTTTGGAAATTACCAAAAGGTTCTGAAAGGAAGAGAAAATGTTGTTCTTGTAATCCCCTCCAGTCTGAGATTATGTTCATATACAAAACTAGAGAAGAGAATGCAGCAAATAAACAGAAGTGTCTGGGTTTGAAGTTCTCCTTTGTTGCCAAGAAACCTTCCAACTTAATATACAAAAATTGAGTGAGTGTGAGGAAGTGACAAAACTGGGACCTGAGAGTTCAGGAAGTTCAGTAATTCAGTCTGTACTGAGCAAGGTCGGCAGCACTACCAGGACACAGCATCTCCAGAGAGAGAGGGGCTGTTTTATTCTACTTAGTCCAGAATAAGCACAGCGTCTTCTATTATGTCTAAATCTGAAGGGACAGAGGAGTAAAAGAGAGCACATTTTTATTTGAAGTTTCTGTGCTCCTATCTGGCACAAATACTCCATCTGAGAGAGACAAATGCAAATGTCTCCAGATCTGAGCACAGCCATCTGCAGGGAGCACCTTGTGTCCTTTCAGTCTGGCAAAGTCACAAAGCTCCTCCACCTTGTGCCCTTTTTTCCTACCTTGTCGCATTCGAGCTGACTCTTCAAGACTCTGTACACCTACTTCTTGCTTCCTGCTGTGTCTCAGTTCTTTGGATTTCCCATCTGCTGTGTGCTGCTGGCAGTGCTGCTGCCCTGCACTGTCTCCTCCTGCCATCTCCCCTTTCCATGTCCCTACACAGAGAGCTGCTCTCAAAAGATGAGGTTGTGTCCCTGCCTAAGGTCTTCCTGGAAAATTGTTTCTTACAAACAAGATACCAGATAGCTCAGGAGAGGAGCTTTCACTTCTTCTTCTTCATCACTCTCTATCTAAAAATATATATATTTTAAAAATATATGTTTATAAAAATATATATTGAAGAATGAAAAGATCTTTGTTTCATTTTCCCATGCACTTGCTTTTTGCTGAGTTTCCTGCTAAGCTCCCAGTGCTGCTTGGGCCTTTCCATCCTGTCCCGCCTCATGTTCTTGTTACCACCCACTCATTAGATCATGGCTGAAATTAGCTGGTGAGAACTACAGGGCAGGGCTGATACTATTTTGTTTTTTTTTAAATAGTGAAAACAACAAAATTAGCACTTCTTCAACTGGGGCAACCAAGGAAGGAAACCATGGAAAGTGGTTGAACATCTGTAACAGAACCAGCGAGAGCTCACCTGGCACCTTGTGTTCCAAGTAGATCATTCTGTTTGCTTTTGTAACTCTCTTTAATGATAAATAGTCTTTAGGATTAAATATGGGATACCTTTGGGAGAAAAAAATATTTTGTGAAAATTGCTTACAGTAAAATGCAATTATAATTAAACAATTAAATCATGATAAACATACTCCCTTCATGGAAGTGTTTGCTTTCAGTAAGATGATGATGATCTGTTAAGGATATGTTGGAAATGTTAATATTCATCCCTAAATTATAATATTTCCTGTTTGGGACCAGTAAGTTACTTTAGGTGCCCTGAACACAGAGTTAACATCCCATGGAGTGGTGTCCCATTAATATTTTGGAAACTGTCCCCAAGTTTTTTTTAAGACACAAGGTGCCATGGCAGTGAGGGACAGTGGGTATTCCCAGTGCAGTGAAATGATGGTGAAGGGTGAAAGGTGACTTGCTGAGCTGAAATCAGAGGGCTGAGGCTTCCAGCAGGGTCTGATCTGCTTTGGATCAGGCACAAGCATCATGTGGAGTGCAGTCAGGTTAGCTAAACTTTCTCTGTGGGAGATACTTTGAACTCTGCAAGGGAGAATTTCTGTTGCAGGCAAGCCATGTATATAGTAAAAAATCATAACTGTGTCCAGAAATGAAACAGCCAAGTGTGGCTTTTGCTTTATGATAAATCCTGTCAGTTCAGAGCAGGTCCCCAGCCCATGAGTATTCTTTGCCATAAAATAAATTCTGATAGGTAATAGATGGAACAGTGTGAACTTCTCACTTGGTGGCACAAATCTGTGTAGCACAGCCTGGTAAAACGACTCTCCCAACCAGTCCCTGTTGGCTCCAGTCTATTTAAACATATGTATTTTCAGGTTTCAGTTCTGGTAACGAAATGCTGTTTTTATGACTCTTCCTCACAGGAACCCAGGCAGAAGGATGTAGTTTTCCTCAGAAGTGGCAAGTTTTTAGTCTGTCTTTATATTTTACATTGTAGAATGTAATAAAATCCAAATCCTACCACTTGTGCATTCATTTAATTCATATTGTTGCTTTCCACATTGGTAATACTCTGGATTTTTTTTCTGTTTAGTTTTTTTTTTTTTATGCCTTTCATCCCAAGATCCCAAGCTGATTTGGCCTGATTCCCAGGTACAGCTTAGCAACACTTAGCATAAGACCAGTAAAAGGAAGTAACAGGGAATTTCACGCAGTTCTTGGCTGGTTGTCAATCCAAATGCACCTACAGTGGGAGCATCCCCTGCCCGTGAGCCCCTGCTTCCCTGGCTCTGACTGCCTGATGCAGGGCTCCTGTCTCAGCCACAAATCCCTCTCTCTTACCCCACAGAACAAGCTCTGTTGTCTCCCAGTGTTTATCAGCAAGAGATGATAAATCTTTCCTAGGGGAGAACTTGGCAGGACATATGGCGGCTTGGGGCTGGGGCCATTAATCTGATGATGTTTGCTGCTGGATCACAAACATGCACTAGGCTGAAGCACACACTTTCGGTTTTGTATCTCCCTGTATAGGTATGTGCACAATTTTAATTTTTTTTCTTATCTTCTGAGGTTTAGAGTAACACAATTCTCCAGTTTGCTAAACAGGAGAAGGTTTCAGTTTCCTTTTCAGCAGCCAGAACATTTTCCAAACTTTTATTCTGAGTGTTGTTTCTTCCTTGGCGAGACTCTTGGACTTTGAAACCTGTTCTCATATGGAAAGCCTTGCCTATCTGGAAATCTGTTCTGGCTTGCTTTGCTGTTCAAAGTGCTGCTTTGTGGGTTCATTTCATGTCTCCTCGGAGACATTTTGTCAGAATTTTGCTTATCTACCAGTATTGCAAAACGATCCCCCATCTTAGGCAACCAATCACTTCCTCATCCCCTTCTCATTGGTCTTTTAAGCAAAATGGAAATTAAACTGTCTGCTGTTATGCAGGCTGTGGATCTGGCTTTCACCTTTGGACTCTGGGCAGTATTAGCTGTGCTTGCATAAAAATTTTGCAGGAAGAGGAAACCTTGCTGAACTTGGCACAGCAAAGGGTTAACACATCTGAGGGAGAAGGGGAGAAAATCAGGATGGCTGGACTCTGCCCCTTTGCTAAGTGGCTGCTTTTTCTGAAGTACATGGAAGACAGATGAAAAACCTCAGAGTTGCCCTGAATTATCTTCCTGAGCATAGAGCTCTCTCTTTTTGTAGTTAAATATGACAGTTATAGTGCAGTATTTATGCACAGTCAATAAATCAGCAGAAAACGTGCTGCAGTCAGGGCATGTATCCATAGCCTGTTCTTTATATTTTAGCTGAAAATGGAATTCCTGAATTTGCTGAAGCTTGGAAAAAGAAATTCAGGTGCACATCTGCACCGGAGACTTACACAAAGTCTGATGGCTCACAGTAGCCAGGATTTGCTCCTCAGCTTCCATTACTGTCCTCCCATCTGCAAACCCACATTCCTGAAAAGCAGTGAAAAGGCAAATTTTGAATCAGGCTCCCAAACTCTTGAGTGGAACCATTGCAGAAAGGAGACAGAGCAAGTGAAAGGGGCAGAAATCTTTAAGGATGAGTTACAATTTTGTGGAAGTTTGTAGTGTAGTTACAAAATAGAAAAAAGGTCTTGCTGAGCAATATCCTGGAAAATACTGGTTTGGGGGTTTTGTTTGTGTTTGTCGGTTTGGGGTTTTTTTTCTGTTTTGTTTTTCCAGAAGGGGCTGTGTGACACACTGGCAGAAGCAGCCTGGCCTTTTCTAGTCTGTGGCTTAAGAGCAGCTAACTGCTGACAGGGGAGAATATTTTGCCCTGATACAGCACACACAATATCACAGGACTTGAATTTGGTCAGCTTCTGCCATCTTGAATATAACTGTGAAGGAGCTGTTATTTAGAATAATTTCTTACCTTCCACATCCGGGTCCAGCTGCACACAAATTCTTTAAGTTAACAGCGGATTTCACTTTTCTGAAAGGGACAGCACAGATCTATGATTGCCTAAGAGCTAAACCCTTCTAAATTCTCACTGTGGTACTGAAAAATAGACCTTGTGTGGTGCCAAATAAGTCCCTTAGATGTGGTGACAGCCTCTTTTTTTGTGTGTGATAGGGATCATACCTCCCAGCTCCCAGCATGGATTAATCTGTATTTTTGTAGTGATTTAGCAGTGACCATTTCTGTTCTGGCTGGAAGTGTTTTAAATTAAGCAAAAAGTCATCAGGGCAGCTGTATTACATGACCAAGACAGGGAGCCACAGCAGCAGAGGGAGGTTTGAAGGGTTTAGCTGTTGATCCAGATTTTAAGTAGATAATTTCTGCCTAATGTATCCAGTGTGCCCCAAATTCAGGTGGCTAATCAGTGCCAAAGCTGAGCACCTTCAGTGTCTAAAGCAGCATGGCTTCTGTCTCACAGGTGTATTACTTGTTCAGGGCAGAAGGCAGCTAGGTGAGAAAAGAGTACGATGAAGCAATGTAAAAGTGTTAAGAAACAAACTGTTAGTGCTAAAATCCTGTTAGAGGCAACAGCTTAGATGTTAAGCTGTGTTAGAACAAGAAACAGAAAAATAATTCTTTATCAGCACAACAGGGAAAAATACCACTGATCTGTTTGGTTCAAAAATTGACTAGAATTAGCAATCCAGAATCCTGTTCCTTTTTATTATGGGATAGAATACCTACACAGAAGTTATTTCAAAATATTTAATTATAGGAGAGCTTAACCTGCTGTACCTGTTGTGATTAATTTCCCCATAAAGACAATTTCTTTAACTATTGCAGCTGAAGAAATGTAGTAGATGAGCATATTTTCAATTAAAAACCAAGAAAAGTTTAAACTTTATGGAGATGATAAATGTCCACTGCCACAGCTGCCAGAAAGTCAGCACTGAAAAAATAAACTGTATGGAGGAGGAGTAAAAGCCACTCTAGCTGTATTCATGCATGTTAGCAACCATGGTGTCTGTAATTTCAGGAACAAAAAGTGTCTCATTAAACTAAATAAATGTCTTGCATTGTACCTAGAAGATTGCTAGACTTTAACTCTTGTGGTGTCCAGCTGGAGCAGGACCTAAAAACAAGATCCTTAAGACAGAAAGAGGAAGAGTATGTGAACCTTGCCTGCTGCTGCCCTTGGAAAGGTCAGCCTGTGAAATGGGAAACAAGAGTTTCATCTTGACCTTTAAATACTATGTTTGGATAGCAAAGAAACAGCTTTTAGCTATCTGGTGAACTGGAATTATAAAAAAAAAGGGTGAGGATATGAACTTGTAATTGTTTAGCATTTCATAGAGCCAGTCAGGGAGGCTGCAGGACACGGGCATTGGGCTGCCAGCTGGAATTGGCTGAGGTCAGCTGGAGGCAGAAGGAGTCTCTGAGCTCATCTGGCTGCCATGAGAGCAATTCATAGGTGGCCTCATCGGGTTCCCCGTGCCAGGACCTGGCAGTGTTAGGTGGCATCTTCTACCAATCCTTCAGTTTCCATTCAGGCCTTTGCAAATCCATTCCCGTCCAGGAGTTATCTTTCCAGGCTAACATGCAGCAGTACAAAAATACAGTATCTGCATTTTTATCTTATCTACAGAGATTCAAATCCCATTTGTTTCAGTCTGGCTCCATTCATGTGCACTAATGACTTGCGTAAAAATATTTATCTGTTTATCCCTCCTGGCCTTTCTGCTATGATTGTTAAAATTCAGAAACCTTAATTGCAGATACACATGCACAACTTATGGAGGGCCTGGATAATGGAATGGAGTCTCCATGTTTGACAGGATTCTTTTTCAACTATTTAATTTACCTACTTTTGGTTCAATAGAATTAATTAATGAGATAATGTTATTTGAAAAATATCTGCAGAGGTTTTTTTAAAAGACAATCGTCTTTCTAAAGTCAATATGGAGATGTGGCAAGCCCTGTGTGCAGGTGTTGGACTTTTTCTGGTAATAAAAGGGATGAGTACATGCCTGAATCAAATTAGCTTACATCTCTTGATTATTCTGAGCAAAATGGGCAATGGTATCTTTACCAACATTTGTATTTTGTAATGCTTTGTAATGGGGCATTAGAATTCACCTGTGATGTTGTGCAACAACAGTATTGTCCAAGTGCTTCACAAAAATGGAGTGAGAACTGAAGTTGATTCTGCCTGCTGTTGAAATGAATGGCAAAACAATACATGGAAAAAGCCTTTGAATTTAAAAGCACTGGAAAATATTATCAGTTTCTTTATTAATTTAAAGTAAGATACATGCTGGCAGTGCTTCTTTTGTGTGTTTTGGATTTGCTCCTAGAAGAAAACAAGCATTCATGAGTGCACATAGTGCTAAATACTTCCTCAGTCTCCTTCCCCTTATCTGGTTGCTGTCGGTGGTGGCTGCCAGGCCTGTTGGAGCAGGACACCTTGAGGAGGAGGCTCAGGGAGGACTTTATTTCTCTCCAAAATTACCTGAAAGGAGGCTGTAACCAAGGGCAAGCTGGGCTCTTCTCCCAGGCAACCAGCGGCAGGACAAGGGGACATGGCCTTGAGCTGTATGGGGAGGTTTGGGTTGGATATGAGGAGGAATTTCTTCACAGAAAGGGTGATTAGAACAGGCAGCCCGGGGAGGTGGTGGAGTCACTGTTCCTGGAGGTGTTTAAGGAAAGACTGAACGTGGCACTCAGTGTCATGGCCTGGTTGACAAAGTGTTGGGCCATCGGTTGGAATTGATGATCTCAGAAAGACTTTCCAGGCCAACTAAGTATGTGATCCCTCCTTTCTGACAATACTTTATTTTTATTTTTCTGAGTGGTAGGAAATACTGTAGGGTTTATGTATTTTCAGTTTTGCCACGATTAGTTTGTTGCCATCCTTCATTGATCCAGGTACACTGAGGTGCCCTGTCAGTGTGTGATGGCCAGATCCAGGCACTGCCTGTGGGAGATGTTACCTGACCCGGGAAAGGATCACATATGGGGATTGGGGATTCAGTGCTTAAGTGAAACGTCTGGAGCGCAGGAAGGGGGCCGATTATGTCACCGGGTGAGCTCTGAGCGGCTTCGCTCGGCTCCCCGGGACCAGCACACAGCTCCTGCATACTCCCCAGCCATGAAGGGTTGCGCGAGCCGAGGTGAGGCGGCGGCGCGGTGACTCAGCCGCGGGTACCGGGGGCACACGGCGCGATCGGGATCGAGACCGGCACCGACCGTGAGGGGCCGGCCCGCGAGGGGCCGGGCGGGGCGGCCCCTGGAGCGCGGGGCGCGGGACCCCGCAGAGGGGCGGGGCGGGCGCTGTGTGTGTGTGACAGGTGCGGCGCGCGCGCGCCCGCCGCCATCCCTCTCTCCCCCGCCCCGCGCGCGCGCGCGCGCCACCATGAATATGCAAATGTCGGTATAATTGCCAGCCAATGGCGTGCGCGCTGGTCACATGGTGCTGGTGGAGGCTCAGGGAAGAGAAGTTGAGTCCGGGCGAGCTCGGGCAGCGCCGCCAGAGCCGAGCGAGCCGCGGGCGAGCGCCGCGCCTCCTCCGCAGGGAGCCCGCCGGCCGGGGCTCTGCCTGGACCATGCCGATCCTCCTCTTCCTCATAGACACGTCCGCCTCCATGAACCAGCGGGCGTACCTGGGCACCAGCTACCTGGACATCGCCAAGGGCGCCGTGGAGATCTTCATGAAGGTGAGTGCGCGGCGCCGGGGGAGCCGCCGCCCCCCTCGCCCCCTTCGCCCCGCTCACGCCGCTTCTCTCCTCTCTCTCCGCAGCTGCGGGCCCGGGACCCCGCCAGCCGCGGCGACAGGTACATGCTGGTTACGTTCGACGAGCCGCCCTACTGCATTAAGGTAATGACCCCCCCGGCCACCTCGGCCCCGCGGCTGGGCCGCCCTTGGCGCGGCGCGGCCCCGTCCGGCCCGGCGGCGGCAGCAGCAGCCTGTGAAGATGGCGGACATTTTGCTTTTGTATGGAGGAGAGAGGCTGAGGGCGCTGCTGAGATGGAGGAGGGGGGGGGAGGAGACGGGCGGGCCGTGATTCACCGCCCCGGCGCAACGAGGGGCGGCCGCGCTCCGCCCCCCGCGGGGCGGTGGCTCCGGCGGGGCCATCGCCGCGCTCGGGCCCCGCGCAGCCCGAGCCCCCCGGGACACGCGGGCAGGGTGGGGCGGGCCGGGCCCGAGCCCGGCGGACAGGCCGGGGCCGGTTACCCCTCACGGCCGCGGGGCAGCGCGGGGGCCCGGCCCTGGCGCGGCTGTGGGTGTGGGACAGCACCCGCGGCTGTTTCCGCCTCTGCGATTGAAGGAGCCCCGCTCAGTGTTGGGGCTCTGTGTCCCCCTGCCCCGCTCCTCCCGCCCCGTTCATCCTGCTGGGCACGGTAGCCTGCACCAGTTCCATGGAACGCGCTCTCAGCCGCCGCTCCGTGCAGGGTTGTGGTGAGCTGGATGTGAAGCCATCGAATCATCGAGGTTGGAAGATTAAGATCACCAAGTCCAGCCATCAACCCCGTACTGCTACTGTAACTCCTAAACCACATCATCCACTGCCAGCCTCTTTAACACTGCCAGGGACAGGGAGTCTGCCACCTCCCTAAACAGCCTGACCTCCTGAATCCTGAAAATTTTCTTTCTAATATTTGATCTGAATTTCCTCTGTCCCAGCTTAAGGCCATTTTCTCTGCAGGCACAGCAGGAGAGACCAGCCCCTCTCTCACTGCAGCCTCCTGTAAAGGAGTTGTAGAGAATGATGAGGTTTGCCCTAAGCCTCCATGAGAGTAAACAAGTCTGCCTGGCTGGCTCCTCTTGTCCCTGTTGTCTCATTCCTTGAGTTTGAGGCAAGTACAGCCATGCCGTTCTCCACTGCACCACGAGGTTTAGGCAGAAGTAAAAAAAAAACAACCATGGTGCTGCACCCCTTATGCTGAAGGCTGCAGCTTGCTGATGTAGACATCCTAACTGAAAACACTTAGGTAAAGTGTGTCACAGAAAGCATTGCTGTGGGAGTTTTAGAATCCTGAATAGTCCTGGATTAAAACTGTATTTACTCAGAGTAATACACTGCTTATAATAACTGTTGACCCATGCTATGAAGGCCAGAGAAGTTCATGTACAAATACATTCTTGGTCATTCTAGAGAAAAAAGGAAAATACTCTCTAGATCTCCCAGCTAGAACTTCTTGAGACATTTAAGAAGTAAGTAGGCTCACTGGTGCTGTGAGCTTATTCACTTACTCACATCTTTGATAACCAGGAAATGTAATTATCATGAGCCATGAATCTTGGCTCCTTTCATCAGTAATACATTTACACAGCTTTCCGAAGTGACAGGTCACAGAGTAAGTATTTATTGTTTGGTATTGCACCTTTCATTTTCTCAGAAGAAGGTGTAGAAATAATTTCTGTGAATTGAAATCATCCTTGACTTACAGAAAGTTACTGTCAAAAATCCTCCATCTGCCTAGGAGGGGTGTTTTTAGACACACTGCACACACCATTTTCCCAATCCGTGTTTGTGCCTGGATGCAAACCCTAAGTCTTTGTCATGCTAGTGTTAACTGGATTTCTTTTGTCCTAGATTTCTTCTAGTTTTGTGTCAAATATTTCACAAGTGTATCTTAAGTTTGAGGAATGAACTTGCTCCCTGCAGTGACAGCGGGCACACTGGTGACTTAATGAAAAAACGACTTTGCTGCTGGAGCTCTGTGTGGTAATGCTACAGGTTATTACCACGTCTGTGCTCAGATTTGCTGAGGAAGATCCTTGTGTTTAATAAGCATCTGTGTACATTCTGATGTGCTAATGAGCATCTGACTGTTGACAGTTTTAGTAAATAGTAATTGAAATAAATGAGGCTGTGATACCCATCATAGCATTCAGTCATATTTAATATACATTAAATAGCCGAGGGAAAGGAAAAGTACTGTGCTGCTTGTAACTTGCTAATGTTTCTTCTTAGAAATTTTTATTTCTGCCTTTAGCACACTGCTTTCTAAATTGGTCCTTAAACAATCTTAAAATATTTTTTCAAAAATTAGTAACTTTTCTAGGAACGGGCTGCAGATTCAATAAATATCTGATTATAGTAATTATGATCACAAGTGCAGCTCAACTATTGCATAAAGACTTCATGGAATAATGAGTGTTACTGGGCTGTCATCATGTCTGTTCCTTGAGCAGAGAAAGCCTCACAGCAGTGATGACTCCCTGGTTGGAGACTTGTTCTCAAGACCTGCTCTGGTATTTATGATGTTCCCTCTGTTGTGTTTTTTAACAACCACAGTTGTGCCAGGAAAAGTTTCTGGTCCAGGCCAGATTCTCTGTGTCTTACAGAACGTGCCTGTAAAAGATATAAAATCTGGTTTCTTTACTAATGCTGCTGCAGTTAAACACTTTATTTCTCTTGATTTAGAGTAGGTAAAAACAAACCTGGCAAGTGAATGCATTTTGCAGGCTTGCTTTCCAAGTATGTGCAGCAGTGAGTGCTTTATCCTCTTGTTTTCTTGATGATTTATATTAATTGAATTACATAGTCTCTCAGTTTACCAGTGAAGCACTTGAGGGAAATAATATGATGGGGGGATTGAGACCACCTAGAAGGCAGAGAAGTTACAGGAACTTGAGCTTTGGAGCAGGGGTAGGTGAGATATGTGCCTAGGGTTGGTTTATTTCAGAATTTGTCTGTAACATTAAAGTATTTAAAACCAACAGCACTGGTTCACTTTTGATGGACAAGAATATATAAAGAAAGTATTATGCACATGTATTGTATTGTGCTAATGGAAGAATCATGCTGTTGCACAGATGATTTGCCAAAATCTGTGAAAGTAAGGTGCTGTTTTTGAAACTGTCTTTAGTATAGATGGTTTGAAATTATTTACAGGACCTGTTGATTGTGTTTGGCTGCTTGTAGCTCTCTGTGCCATTTTTTAAACATGGAATTATTTAGTCTGTCAGTTTGCAGTGGGGCTCTGCAAAGAGCTGTGATTACAAATGTCCAAACAGGAGTCAGGATGTTGTCCTGGGAAGGTGGGGACAGGAAGATGGGGATGGCAGGAATCTCAGCCCCACTCTGGCAGCAGATTCCTCTGGAACCTCGTCAGCTGTTTGGCTCCTATTTGTTATATAATGTATAGGTGGTGATTTGTGACAGCAATTATGGTGCAACCATTTATAGCTCTTACTTTATTTCCAAAATACTCTACAGAAAGAGACAAATATTTAATATTTTAAAAGCATGTTATGAAATGTATTAACCTTGTAATTGTCAAGTGATGTGATCCTGTTTAGGTCAGTGGAAAAATACCTGTACATTCTGTTGGATGTTGGGTCAAACTCTCATTTCATTAACTAGGAGGTAAAATCAGTATGTTACTTCATGAAGTAAGGATGTTCAGACTGATGTTTTTAGTGTATTTTTTAGATTGAAATTGTGATAGGGTGCTATAAGGTGAGTCTGTCTAGTTAGTGCCATGTTAACGTGGAAGTGAGCCAGTCTGTTCTGGTATTTGGGTATCTGGTTTTGTGTATTTGGCATGCATGGCAAGGTAATAAGATGTACAGTAAAGCACCTTTGTAAAAGGTGTTTATTATTACTAGAACACTAGTGCCTAAATTTAGTTACAGAAGGAATTTATTTGCAGTGTGTGTCCAGTTGGATAAGAAAAATGGCTTCAAGAGCAGCCTTGCAGCCTGGCAGGGTATTTGATGTTCCTGGCCTTCTGGCTAAGAGAAGTGCATTGTCCTGTTGAGGGAACACGGTTCCTGATGTGTCCTTGTTGTGAGGACTTTGTGTCCGGGGATTGCTGGAGCCCGGATCTTGCTCCATGCCAGCCCTGTTGTGTCCTGGTGCTGCAGCACCTCCAGCCCTGTGTGCCACCCCACCCTTCTCACCCTTCCTGCAGGACGTGGCTGATCTGGAGTGCCTGGCAGGAGGGTGGCAGCGTGCCAGGCACTGCCCCAGCTCCCAGGGCAGCTCCTGGCATGGCCCTCATGGCCTTCTCTGGCTTTTTTCGTAGATTTACCCAGTAGATTTTTTTTTTTTTTTTTGAAATCACATAAATTTCAGTATCCGCTGTCAAATATAGATGTTTTTCTGTACATAAGCACATGCTGTGGTGTAAGTGGGCAGAATCCTTTTTGGTTTTTTTTTTGTGAACTAATGGTGCTAGAGTAAAACTATGGAGAAAAGAGAACAGTCTTCTCACCTACCCTTTTCCCTGCAAGCTTTTCTTATTTTCCAGTGATGATGTTTCAGCAAGATCTGTCTAGATTTGTCTGAAAATGGAGCTCATGCCAAAATCTTAGCCCAAAGAATTTTTGAAAAGGAAAGCAAGGCTTAACTCTTCATTTATTTTTTCCATTTTTGATTTTTGTGAAACCTCACATCCTGCAGTTTGTGGTTTTCTTGTGGATTTGGGCTGTAACTGGCGAGTTCAGGCCCAGACCAAAAACACAATGGTGGCCTTATGTGAAGTTATTGATTAACTGGACTGCCCTGTTCCCTTGTGACTGATACCTGGCTGCTGGCAGTGATATGGCCTTTTCTCAGGGCTCAAGGAATATTATTTATTATCTGGTCACAGAAATATGACTTCTGTTTTATGTTCTTCTGAGACTCCATCGTCTGACCTTCATAAATGATCTGGTCACAAGTCAGAGGACTGAGAGAACATAAGTTATATTCTGAATTACATATTTTCCTCCTTCTGTTGTGTTATACTGAATGCAAGAGTCAGCTGTGACTGCACTGCAGAAATAGTCTCCATGAGTTTGAGTGCAGAAATATGTAGCTGTCTAAGAAGGAGCTCAAATTACTTTATACAGTGTGTGTGAAACACTGCACTGTTTGAGATGTGCAAACTGGGACTGATGGATAGGATGCCTTCCAGTTCCACTGCTGTTCCCTGCTAGCCTGAACATATGTTTCAGTGCTAAAGAGCTCCCTTGTGGAAACAGCTCTTCATGATGGACTCTGAGCAACCTCTTCTTTTTTCCCCTGAAATTCTGGAGTTGGATTGGGATATTTTAGAGGCTGGAGCAGGAATTTATAGAGGCTTTTTTAAACATTTGTCAAAGAATACTTATTGTATGTAAATAACCTGTTAATTTATGATATTGAAATAGTGCTTCAAAACAGGGAGTTCATAAGGTCACACTTGAGGAAAGTAATTTTGCTGTCTTCTATTTCAGTGGCACAGAAACTTCTGCAAGCATTTTTAAATTTTGCTTTCATGGAGAACCTGTGCTGTTGCAGAATGGAACTGATTGCCACTCACTCTGCACAGGGCAGAGGCAAATGAATAAGCTGTGTTGCTGAAAGAGATGTGAGATCTGTTTGTCTGTTTCTGGAAAAAATTAGATCAGAGCTCCTGACAGAGCTGCAGGGAGAAAGAGGAACCCAACCATGAAACCTTTTGGGTTTGAGGCAAAGATCTGCAGGAATGCTGCCTGAGGTGGTAGCAAATGCATTTTGTGTTATTCCACTTTTATGAAGGAGGAAAACATGAAGGATACCTAGTAAGCTTAACTGTAGCAGCTGCACAGAATAAGCCTGAGTTGATTAAGCTTTTACAGGAACATTTAGACACTGAAAATCATTGGGTTTTATATGTAAAAGATCTGACTTTTGGCAGGCACGAGTTCTTGGTGGCCTGTGCTGTGGAAGGGCTGGTGTGAGCAGCTGGGAATACACTTGGAGGTTTACAAGCTGGCACTGGGGTGTGCAGGCAGAATTTTTGGTGCAAGGCAGATAGCAGCTGCAGGGGCAAGAGGGAGGCTGCTATCTGAGAGCTGAAACAGGGAAGGAGAGCTGAGCTCAGTGGGAGAGGCCTATCTTTGTCTCCAGATATGCTGTTAGTGAGGCACACACTTGGTGAACCCACTAGCCAGGCGTTGTAGAAAGGGGGAAAAAGGTGCTGAATGTAGGACTGAGGGACTGGATGGAGTGTAAGCAGCACAGACAGTGTCTGTTCTTGATAGCTAATTCAGGAGACTGTTCTGTACTTGTTCAGTGCAGAGAGATAACCATTCCTGTTCTACCACTACACCCTTCTTGGGTCAGTTACAGCAGTATTTTTATTTCTGAGCACCAACATCTTCCATTGCCTGGGAAGTACTGCACACACCTCTCCTCCGTGTCTTCCACTGTGCTTGTTTGAGGCTTTGTTGTGAAATTTGTGTGTTTTCAGAGGCTGTCTTCGTGCAGAAATGACTGGCAGGTTAAAGCCAACAATTGCTTTTCCTCTGTTAAACACAATGACTTAAGGAAGAGAAACAGAAGTCAGTTGTTAAAGGAACACTCATGCAGATAGGATTGTGTAATTTTTTTTGAGGGCAAAAGAAAATCAACTCAATACTGTTTGAGAATAACCACCAAACAGTTTTTACACACTTCTTTCAATTTAACTGCTTTATCACTTAAATCTGACCAAAGAATGTGTACAAAAAAGTTCCGTTTTTAAAATTAGTCATCTATTCTGAAATTGGATAAGTAAGGCCATAGCCAGAAGGTTCTTGTTGGTGCAGGTGGTAGGTTTGTATTTTAATACTGCAGTGCATGTGTCTCAGAATCTGAAAACATCTAAAATATATTTTAGTAAAATCTTAGGAGTCATCACTTGGCATCCCTGCAGCAAGCAAGGAAGTATTGTAGTCCCTTTTAGCTTATAAAGGTACTAAATTGATTTCTGTAGAGAGTGTCCTTTAAAAAGCACATTCCCATTCCTGAGAAACATCATACTGGGTAGTGTCAAACATGTTAAAATGCTTTTAAACATGCATAAGCATGCTGCTTCACTTCTTTGTGTCCTGGTTGTGAGCTGTAGTAAGCAACCTCTTCCAGGAATTGGTGTAATGAGGACAGAACATTATAATGAGGAATTTTGTGAAAAGTAATGTACCTTTTGCTTTTAAAAAAACCCACAGCAGTAGTAATCAGGGTGATTCATTCTTCTAAAAGGTGTAGTTTTGTGCCTTCTGAAATTGAGGTATTTTGTAAAAAATCAAATTCCTGCAAGAACTTTAAAGGTGATGGCTAAATTTTTGAAAGGAATCGATTTAAATGGAAGGACAGTTCAGAAATTAACTTTTTGATAGATAGGAGGGACTGAACTCTGCTTAGCTGTCCTTTTTATTATCATTTTGAAGTAGTTAAATACAGGAACTTGTTCTTTCACCTGCTGCCTGTCTTCACAGAAGGCCAAGTGTGTGTTGTTGGGTTAGTTCTTAATGAAAATATTTTAACTGGTTCTGCTCCTGCAGGAATCTGCAGAGTCAAAGCTTGCTTTTGCATGTGAGGTGGGTTTCTGCTTTGTGCTGTGCAATAGATGAGATGCCAGAGGCCTTGAATGGAAACCATCATCTGTTGTTCAGAGCCACTATAGCAGTTTATATTTTCATCTTTTTATTTGGGTCTTTATTTGGGCTTGGACACACTCAAAGATGTAAGCCCTTAAGACTACAGGATAAACTAGACAAAAGTAGATAGGTTTGCATTAAGAGGCTTTACTCATCCTCAGTGCAAAGGTCACTTTTATTTTAAAAATAGTAGCTTAAAATCAAACAGTTGAGTTGGATCTCCCGAGTTATGTTTTTGTATATTTTTGTTCTGTAAGGAGGAAGGTGCTTTGTGAAGTTGGTGGTTCCGGGCACATGGAGTCTCTTTTGTGCTGTTATTATTTCAGTCTCACTTAGAAGTTGAAAAAAGACATTTTTGAAAGATGCCTTTTTTTGTTGGTGTATATATATGTAAAAAGGCCTGGGCATTGCACCCTGGCAGTGTGGTGTGGCTGTAAATATGCACAGAGCACATGTGTGATACCTTGAGAAGGGGCATTCATTCTTTTTTAACTTGGTGAGAGCTGATGTAGTATTTGCTTGGCTCACATTTTAACAGTGGAAAAAGGTAATTAAGATTGCAGGCACTTCTACCTTGTTCACCCTTGCATATTTTATAACAGCTTGCCAGGAGGAACTATGATTTGCAGCAGTGGTGCAACAATGATGTTTTGAGCTTGCTGTGATCTAGAAAAGATGTATCTTAGAGCTGTCTCCTGCAGTGTTCTCATGGATCCAGTGGGAAGAAGCACGTTCTGTACCGTGTGACCTGGGCTCTGGAGCTCGGTGCAACTCCAAGGGCCCTGGCAGAAGGTTCCAGATGGCTTCAGCCTTAGTGATTCTCTTCACTGTCTGCATTTTGAATGCCTATATCCTTGATTTTATTTAATAACACAGGCTAACAAAAAAACCCAAAACAAATAACAAAAAGCCCAAAAAACCCCACCAGAAATAAAAAAATAAGCAGTGTAAAGAGCAGCCGGTGCTGTTCTGAATTTTAAACGCAGATTGTTACTTAAATAATTCACTCTTGTAGATTGAGTCTTGGAATTTCTTTTTCTTTCTTCAACTTAATTCTTACAGTGCACCTCGTAATAATGGAACTCTTATGCTTTTGCACCCCCCCAAAAATATAGCAGGCAATAATTGAAAGGAATGTTTTGCTTTGTATTTTTTCTGGCTAATTTCAGAATACTTAAAAAACACGTAGCAATCAATTTCAGCTGTAAGCAGCATTTTTAGCATCGAAGTTTTAAGAATGTACCAAGAGATTCATTCTTGTAAAGAGACTCTTATTGTGCAGATCAGAATCTGTAGTTGCCCATAGATTTATATTGATCTGTATATTCATTCTGCAGAGCATTAAAAAAACAAACTTTATTTTGGTGTAAGAACTGAGATTGACAAGGATCTCTGAAACTTGAACTGCTTATTATCAGATAGGTGAACAAGTCTTGCTTTATTTTTAAATAGCTGTTATTATTACTATTACTATTATTATTTTATGTCCCACGCAGTTATGATTCTTTCCTTGTGTATCTATGCAAATTGCAGCACTAAATTTATTGAATGTTATTCTAGACTAAAAAAACTAACAGTTCAGAATGCCTTAATTTTACTTTTTAAAGATAAGGCAGTTGTTGGTTTGTCTGTGTTCTCACAGATGCTTTTAAAATCTTAAACGTGTGAAATAGTGTTTGAAAAAGTGAGGATCTTGATAAGATGGATGTTGTGGAGCAATTAATTGGACAGAAAACAAAGATCCACAGTGTGGTTAAGCTGGTGTTGCTATGCTCTGCTTCTAAGTGAGTATAATGCATTAGCACTGGTCTTCATAGCTTGTTAATGGTTCAGCCAGTGAGTTTTGATTAAAAGAAAAAAAAGTTAAGCTCTGCTTTGTGGGAGAATGTGCATCTGTTGAGGGAGAACACTTGGTGCCTTTAGCTGCTGCCAGGGCCCCGATGCTTCTCCCAGGCTGGGATGGGGTGGGGTGGGATGGGAGGGCTGCATCTGGACCATGTGCCCTGCCCTGGCCTGGGGGAGCTTTCTCTAATCACAAGAGCTTAAGCCCAGGTGGTTACTTTTGGTCCAGGTGACTCTTGCATTAAAAAGAAATCCAACCTTGCCATCATCTGAAATAAAAATCTGACCAATAATAATGCTCCCAAGGCTATCAGTGTATTTTTGGCTGTATAAGAGTGAAGTCATTTGCCAGGCTGACTGATTGATAGTTCATATATCAATTGATCAGTATATCATATATCAATATTCATTGATATTTTCCATGAGTGTATGGATTTAATGGTCATCTAAAGTATTTTCTTCAGTAGTGCCTTGAACAGCATTTCAGACCTGAATTGAGGAAAGCTCGTGATTAGATGACTCCTTCTAGATTCTTGAGTTTTGAAGTAAATTTGCAATACCTGTAGCACTTTGGTGTGGTGCTCTAGTTCTGTGATGTACTTCTGGAAGGAAGGAGGAAGGAATGTGGCATTTTGCGAAATAAATGTGAAACATACTGTGTTGTTTCAGCTCTGGGCTGTAAAGCTAGAGTATCACCAGTAATGCTTTTCTACTTGATTTCCAAAAACGTGCAGTGAGGGATCCCTTGTGCTGACAGCAGCTACTCTGTAACCTCTTAGCTGCTGCCTTTGTTCCTTGTGACTTCTGCAGCCATGCTGAGTGTAGGAAGGGACCAGCAGAAGGGCAGAGCTGGGGCTGGTTGGCATTGAAAGCACATTTGATAGGCTGAAGGAGCAGCAGGCACTGTGAGAAGCTGAAAATCTTTGATTGAAACCTCCACATTTGTGCAGTTGCCCTCTCTGCAGTGTTTGGATAAGATGCACCTATCATGGTATTCCTGCAATGACTGCTATGCTGCTGAACAGGAGCATGGAGCCTCTTGTTTTGCTTACTGTGCTAAGGCTGCAGACTGTGATTACTTCTGTGTTCCCTCTCCATTAAGCTGTTGTGTGAAATGAGGCTTGTTCTGGTTCAGCTGTGTGCTGAAATATCCTGGCTTCTCGAGTGTTCCTCAGAAATAGGTGCTTTTTAACTGGATAGTGTTTTTCTATTTAAATAAGAATGCTTTTTGGAACAGGGTGATCCCATGATCTCTTTGGTATTTATACTTTCCTTTCTTCATGTGTTTCCTTTTTTCCTTGTACAAGAAAAAGTGCAGTGAGAGTAACTGTCAAAATACATGAAATACTGATGACCAAAAAGCTAAATCCAGAGATAGATTGAAGCAGGAGCAGCAGGTAATAAATAAAAAGGTAGTGTAGGCTTTTTTCTTTCTGCTTGGCATTGATTATTATCCCTTGGTTCCAAGCAGCTTCCAGCTTTGAGTTGTTCATACAGCTTCTGCATTTGGCATTCCTATAGCAGGTGCTGCTTCTCTCTAAATGCTGATTCTAACAAAAGGCCCCAGTACTTGTTTCATAACTGGAGCTTGAGAACCTCTCTGCTTGTGTTTTGCAGGGGTGTTGTGCTTTAACGTTATTTGAGTTGTTTGTAACGCAAACATCTTGAATTCTTCTTGAAGGAAAAGCATTTCTATGTCTTATTTAATGGTGAAGTCACCTTGAAAGGACAGGGAATTGTATGGTGTAGTTTGACTGAGCTTTCTTTGGGTTGGGTTTTTTTATTTTAAGGTTTCATGGAGAAATACTACTTTCTATACAAGATGAAATAGTTTTCTGTGGAGCTGACTGCCTCTAATAAAAACTGGCACTTACATGCTGTGCTAGGATGTTGTTAACATTCACTAATGTGCTTTAGAAAACCAACTGGTTCAATCTGTCTCTAGAAATTATTCAGTCTGATGGGTGCAGGTACAGGAGAGTTCATCTTAGAACTGTGCAATTGCAGGGCATCTCCTGGCATCTCCCTCCACACTGCAGCCCTTCCTTGGAGTGAAGGCCTGCATTGCTTTGAGGGGAGGTGAAACTGGAGGGTGCTGCACCTGAGGGGTGTCCAGGAGGGGCTGCAGTGTGGCTGTTGTGTCCCCAGCGACAGCTGGAGGTGACAACTTCCCTGCACTGTTTCCAGCTGTGCAGGGAAAAATAGTGTGGGTGAGGGCAGGAGAGATTCTGTGTTATCAAGGTCCATAGTGTGACCCAGAGAAAAAGGAAGAATTGTGGTGCCTGGAGGTGGATGGAGATAGAGGGGTCTTCAGAGTGACAGCTTTCTGCTAAAAATCTGGTGTCAGACTATCAGCTGTGTGGGATCAAAGGAGTCATCTACTTCAGGGTCTTTTTTTTCTAAAGATGTTTTAAAGCAGTTTATGTTTCTCTGGTCTCTTGGAGATGTTTTATGTATATTAAACTTTTGTGATGTTTTATTTGACTGGAATTTAGGTGCTTTTTAAAAAAACTAAAATTTCAGAAAGTCACCACTGGATTTCAAGAAGGACTTTTGATGGATGGTTTTCAGTTTGAGTGTCCTACAAAAGCAGCAGAAGTAACTTCACAGGAAGAAACAATTAACTTACTATTCACAATACTTAGCCTTAACACTGACCTGGTGCTCACTAGCTGTGATATGAGGAGGAGCAAGTGATGCTTCTGTAGACTCTTCCCTGTACTTGACTGCTCTGTGGGATTGTTGAGGGAGTAATTTAAACCTGTGAATTGTTACCTGCTCAAATACTCAGAACGGAGGAGGGTCTTTGTTAGGCAGGTCCAGAGCAGCCAGCAGTGAGCCCTGCAGCCCCCTGCTCTCAGCATCACCCCAGTGATGAGCTCAGTTCACACTGTGTCCCAGTGTCCTGTGCTGGAGCTGTGCTCATCTCAGGTACCAGAGGTGGCTGCTGTGCTGCTCCCCTGTGCCAAGGACAAAAAAGAATTGATCTTGGGAGTCTCTTTGCTGTGGGCTGTTCAGTGCTGTGCAGTGACAGGACTGGTGTGTTGTTGCACAGAACAAAGTAGAGAGTGGAAGGGCTGAAATGAGAAGAGTTCTGCAACCAAAGGTACAGAAAAACTGAGAGCTCTGTTGCCTCAAAAATGGCATGCATAAGTATTTGGAGGGGAGTCAATGTCTGTAAGTGTCTCCTAGAGCTGTTTTTCTGCCCCATTTGCACAGAAATACGTTTGAGAGGATGAAATTAGTAGGTGATTGGTAGATCATATGATTCTGAATTATTTTAGGAAAATGAAAAACGTTAAATAAAAATGTATTTGGTGTTCATAATGCAGTCAGTACCTTTCTTCTCCTGCGTGCTATTCTTAGCTAGCAAATCTTCAAATAACAAATCAAACACATGGGGGTAGCATGGGCATTGGCTGCTCTGTAGTGACAAGCAGCCTTACCCTGTCCTTCATGGGCAGGGGACACAGGTGCCAGCACCTCTCCTTTCCCTGTTTGTGGCAGAACTGGGGTGACCAGGACAGTCTTGGCTTGCTAAAACTCCTCTGCCAAAGTTGTTGGCACTCAGGCAGGGAAGCTCAAGGCTGTGTAGGAGGTTATTCCCTGCTGCAGAACCCACTGAGCAGTGCTGGGACTGGTTCAGGAGATTACAAAGAGGTGAAGATACTTTGGCATTTGGGAAGCAGCCCCCTGAATTGTAGTGTGTACAAAAGCATAATTCACTTCTGTATAAAAGAAATACCTGCTTGATTTTGGCTCAGACATGAGCAGGTCTGAGTTGTGATCATGTGTACAGTCACCAGTGAACAGAAAGGTAATTTAAAAATGAATCATTCTGGTGATTTGGGAGGCAAAATGCTCTGCTGGTTTCACTGTCTTCCTGTGGTACTTGGAAATTCCATTACAGGAGTGGAATCAGATTTCAACAGCTGAATTTTTTTTCTTACCTTATTTTTTCCAAGTGATTGCCACTGACAAGCTAGGATGCCACAGGCATGTTGTCTTAAAGTAATTTGTTTTCCTAAGATGGGTGCATTTAGTAATAGCTTGAATTATTGAGAAACTTAAATACTATAAACAAGTTGTAATATCTGAAATGCAGTTGTTCTTTGTAGGGCAACATTAGCAGAACTCTTAAAAATCTGTATCTTTAACTAACTATTGGGTATGTACTGTAACACAGGCTGTTGTGATTGGCATGCAGGATTGCAAATTGTCTTCTTGGAAGATTATTTTTAGTAATGTTGCAGTTTTTGGATTAGATCTGAAAGCAATCCAGTGAACAATAAACTGTGCAGTTCTGTATTATGGCATTGCTTATTAGAAGCTCTGAAGATGAAGACTTGCAGCCTCCACATCACCATGTCCCTGGATTTCCTGAAGCTGATGAAACTGGGAACTGCTTTGGACCTGGAATTCTTGTGCTCTAATGCCCAGCCTTTGCCTCTGCCCCTTTTTTTTTTGCAAGCTGACAAAACTGTGCCAAGAAATAGTTGGAAAGAATAAAAGAAAAAAAGCACAGCCCCAATCAAAGCCAGAACAAACCAACAATGAACCAGTAAAACACTACAGTGAGACCAGTAAACCTGACAGATAAAGCCAGTGTAGCTGAGATTTCAATATCTGTGTTACACATATTCAAAACTTGGTGCTGTTTTACTTGTACATCAATATTACCCCTTTTATGTGATAAAGGTGGAGTGGTTTGTTTTTGTTTTTTAACTCCTGCTACAGCATTTTATAAGATTTTCTTTCTTTCTCTTGTAGCTAAAATCTTCTGTTTCTCCAAAGTCTTTTTAAGCTACCAACTCTGGCCAAGATTTTCTTTTGCTGCTGAACTCTGTTCTTTTGATGTTCAGTTAGTCCTGATTCTGCTTGGTCCAAATAAGGCCTCCTTTTCCTCACTGGATTTTTCACCCTGCTGTTTGCATTCTCGTTAATCTGGGCCTTTCTCCTGCTGAAATAAGCTGGTTTGACCTTACCTGCTTCTTGAAGCAGCTGAAATACTTCTGGAGCTGTGTGGTGAAATATAGAGCAGGACAGGGATTTGTCTGAAAACTAAGTTAGCAGAGAAAAATGTTACTTTTGAAGTATGTTATTTCTTGTCAGCATGATTTGCTTGCCAAGGCCAAAGCCAGGAGCTGGAGGGTGGTGTGATGCTTCCAAATCTCTGGCTGGTTTGTAGGATGGTGTCCAGAGCTTGCAGAAGGCCAAATGACAGTGCATTTTTGTCTGTTGTTGGCATAAGCAAAGAGGGTGAGATTTTTGATTTTAGTACTTGTTTTTTCCTAGCTATCTTTGAAAGGCTTCTGGTATGTGTTTAGAGTCTAAAATTATTTGTTCATATAAATTATCAAAGGAAAGGCCAGTAATATACTGGCAAGGTAAAGGCTGCTCAGATTGCTATTAATAAATTCTGGGCATAAAAGTGACTGAGTCGGAATGTAATATTGGAGATTAGAGGCAAATACTCTCACTGCTCAAATTGGTTCATAAACAACTGAAATAACTAATATTCAGTTCTGACTTCTTAGTTACTGACCTGCAGAGGATTTGTAGTTTTGTGGAATATGTGTTTGCTCCTTTAAGGTTGTGGAGTTTTGGTTGGGGTTTTTTTGGTCATTAGTGTTTATCCTGGCAAAAAAAGCCAGTGAGTTTTTTGTAAGCAATGTTAGTGGCAGTATTTTAACTTCAGGAAGGATTATTATTTAATCACTTCAATGTGAACTCATTGTGCATCTGCTCAGTGTGGGGTACTTGACTCTGTTTTGCCCGAAGAATGTTCCTACTGTATCTATGGAAAGGAAAATATACAGACTCTTTGGGGCTGGAGTTTCTGTCCCTGAAATGCATGTTTCATTATATACATTGGCTTGAGTCTTTCTGGAGAAAAACATTTTACAGAAGTAGACTTTCTTGTCATTGATTTAAGTGGTTTTGATTCAAAAATCTTTTTTTTTTTGAGAATGGAGTACATTACTACTAATCAGACATTTAGTTAGAGCTGGGTATGGAAATCTTGCATTTGCTGCTCTTGTTCTCATGATGAGAAGTTCTTCCATTTTACTCTGTTTATTTCAAAGGTACAGTTCTCCTTGACTTTATAAAGATCCTGTGAGAGCTGTAAGATGAAAAACAGTTTCCTTGGACAGCCAACCATTGGTGATCAGCTGCTCCTTGTACCTTCAGCTTCCCAGCTTCTGCCTGAGGAAATGGTACATGTTTTATTTTGCAGGCAGTTGACCACACTGCAGCAAGATCAAACAGAGAGCTGGAAGCTGAGCAAACATTTTCACAATGGGAAAATAGCAGAATCTCCAAATACCAGTGAAGAAGACTTACTGTTTATTTTATAAAGAATACTCTTAAATTCATTGGAGTTCAAATCAAGAAATGTAGACTGGGAATAATGTTTCTTTTGTAAATGTTTTGTTCCCCCCTGTGCTTTAGTAACAACATAAGGCAAATGGTCTTTGCAGGAAAACACTTTCTGAACTCCAGCCTGGCTGTTCCCAAGAACACTGATGGAATCACTGATGGGTGTTTTTGCCAGACAAAAGGGAACAGTCTCACCTGCATTTATGGATCCATAGAATTCAGACAAAACAATTTTGGTAACTGTTCACTTAAGATTGTTTAAGAGAAGCTTTTTTAGGATAGGACAAATCATCTTGCTGAGATTTGGTGCTGTTTCACTCTGGAAAAGTACCATTAACTAAGTCACTTTTACTCCAGAACAGTGACTCTCTGCTTGCATTTCATTTTTGCCTCGAGCTGACCACACGTGTGGGAGGTTGCTGTGGCTCTGCTGATGAGATGCTGTATTTTAAGCTGTGGTTGTGTGTGTGTGTGTTGGTGTTTTATTGAGAATTACCTGGTTCTTTTGAGCTTCCAGGGCAGTTTAATCATAAAGCTGAACCAGTCTTGGTGAAAGTCTGTTCTTACTTTGTCCCATTGCAAAGTTTTCTGACTTGTATCCCTTGCATTCATCTCAAGCTTGAAGAACTGGTTAAGGGAGCTAAACTTGACCAAAATGCTTTTGTTGTATCATCTTATGATAATTCTCCATTCTGAAAAGAAATCCACCCAGCTTAGGCTTGTCAACTCAACAGAAGTGTTGATCATCACAAATCCTTTCTGCTCAATTCTTCTGTCTTTTACAGTGCTGAACATGTTTGTCCTAAGCCCATTCACAGAGCCCTCAGTGTGTGCTAAAGGCTGGCACTGGGCTGGAGCAGCTTAAAAAAGCCCAGGAAGATCCTGTCCTGTGTTCTTGCACAACTTGGCACAGGCAGCAGGTGCCGAGTCGGGGCACAGGGAGCAGAAGCTGCTTCACCTGGGGGATGTGCTGCTCAGAGGCTGTCCCAGCAGCAGTCAGGCTGTCTGAAATGATCCTGTCCATGTCTGCAGAGCTGGGATTCCTGCTGGAGCACAGGGAACGTCTCTGGTGCCAGATGAGAGTGAGCCTGGGTGAAGAGCTGCTGCCTTGGCTGAGAGTTGCAGGAATATCCAGGACTGTGAGCTTTTAGCTGAGGCCTCTTTAAATCCTGTACCAATTCCCTGTGAGCTGTCTTCTCTAAAATAGCTTCCCAACTGTGCAGCCACATTGCTTTCAGATCTAGTTCACATACCCTTCCCCTAAACCACTTTTAGGGGAAGGATATGTGAATCACACCTGTTGGGCCTGCTCACCAGAGAGTCCAGAGTGCTTGTTGGTGATCCACCCTCATCACTTGCTCTTCCTTTCATCCCTAGCCTTTGTCAGCAATAACTTTTTTAAAGACCTCCAAAATTTTAAGCTGTTACCCTGAGATACTAAACAGTGATTTGATTCTTGATAGGGTGTTTGCAGCCACTCCTTTCTTTTGTTCCAGACTTAATTTAAGGAATAAAGGACAAAAAGGAATGGGTAAATGCCAGAAGAGACAGTCACATTATGGTGCTTTTATCTTGGTTTTACCTTTGCTGTTACTTTGGCAGCTGCATTTCTGATTTCCAAACTTGGCAGTGTCTCTTAAAAAAATATTTACGTGCTAAATCCAAATACTTCTATTAACAGCATCATCTCTACAGCAGTTTTCATGGTGATGCAAAGTTTTCCCAGTGCTTGGCAGTGTGTGTGTTTCTTGAGTCTCCCATTTAGGTGTAACCATGTTTCACATCAAGCTGTGCATGCCTGGATTAGGTGTGTGCAGCATGAAAATGGTGCAGTGCATCTGTTAATCAGGAGTATAATTAATTTTTGTTGGGAAGAGAGATAAATGCCAACTTGCAGTTGATTGCAGTTTGCTGCTAGAATAACTAATAAGCTTTTTTGTTTTATGTAACAGGCTGGATGGAAGGAAAACCATGCAACATTCATGAATGAACTGAAAAACCTTCAGGCTTCAGGACTAACAACCCTTGGTCAGGCACTCAGGTCATCGTTTGACTTGTTAAATCTCAATAGATTAGTATCTGGGATAGACAACTATGGACAGGTAACAAATCTATCTATAGTCTTCTGTCTTTTATATTTCTATGTTTTTTAAAATTATAGTTGGTGAGGGATTTTGGTGGTTCAAGTTGCTTTTTGCATTTAACTTTTTGTTGATGTTGGATAGCTCTGTGTAAGAGCTTGAGCTGGGAAGTCAAGCTTTTTTGAATTTTTCAATAATAAGAATTTTTTCTTATTATGACTACTGAAAAGACCCTGGAAAATGCTGGCATTTTTTCCTTACTGAAGTACAGAGAAGCAGAGTATAAATGCCCCAAGTGTAAGCACACAGAAGTGGCCCATCTTGTATAGTTTTGTGTGGTTCCACACCTATTTACAAAATTACAGGATTATTTTGAAGGATTGCTTATCTTACTGTTTATTTTATAATGACAAAAATACAAGCCTCTCATCCTGTGTGGTAAGGTTGCTCTTAGCATTCTTGTGCTTTTGTTTGTAGGGAAGGAATCCGTTCTTTTTGGAGCCATCTATTTTGATTACCATCACAGATGGAAACAAACTGACAAATACAGCTGGAGTCCAAGAGGAGGTAAACTTTCATTAAGTTCTTTCAAGTTATGATTGTGCAGGTTGGTGCTATGCTGAGATGAATATTAATCAGCTTTTTCCTGCTAATTGTACTTTTTCATAGTTGACCTGTTTTTATAGAGAATAGAAACCAGCTATCCTATCACTGCCCAGCTCCTAAATTCATAGTCTGTAAGGGTTTTGAGATGAGAACTTCAGATAAATTAGTGGGTTGGAGAAAACAGGGTCTTTTACAGATAAATGAATGAATTTGGATGTGATGTTTTTAGCTGGTTTGTTAAATACTGGAAAATGTTCTTAAATCTTTTTTTACCAGCTTCATCTTCCGTTGAATTCCCCTTTGCCTGGAAGTGAACTGACCAAAGAACCGTTCCGCTGGGATCAGAGGCTGTTTGCTCTGGTGCTGCGCCTGCCAGGGGCTGCATCTGCTGAGCCAGAGCAGCTTGGGAGTGTGCCTACTGATGAATCTGCTATCACACAGATGTGTGAAGTCACAGGAGGTAACTGCATGCTTTTTTGCTTTGCTTCACATTTGGCATTTTTTTCCTTCAATTCACCTTCACCTCTGTTTTGTCTGTCTCACTCTGTGTCCGTGTGAATGCATGTGGTGCTTTCTTGGATTTCAGTAGCACAGGAGAACTTTAAAATAAAGCAATATTCCTATTTCAGATCTAGAGGTGAGAGCATTTTCTAAATGCAGCAGGAGGTTTTGGAAAATTTCTTTGGTTATTCTGGATGTTGGCTTTGCTCATCATGAGGGGGCTTTGAAAAAATTTTTTGTTATTTAAATGTTGAATTGAGCAGGACTGCTATTAGTGAGATGATAATTCTGCTGCAGGGCTGATAAGCTAAATTTAATCTTAAAAAAATTAATTCTGGATCCTATTGCTTGATATGTTGATGAGATTTTTTTTTTTAATTGGTGCTTGGAGAAATTGTTGTGTGGGAGGAGGAGGTTTGGGTAGACAAAAGCAGATAGATTACATAGTCTTGGTGAAATCAGGCCTTTCTAAGGGCCTGTGTAAACTTGGCCTTGGTCCAGCCTGATGAAGCCTTAGTGGCCTCTTTTTAGTAACAAAATCTCAGCAGGTTGTGGGGTTTTGGTGCTTTTTCTTGGTTGTATTACATTTGCAAAGTACTTTGCCTTTTGCATAAACTTGTACAAGGTTTGTTGCTGTTATTTTGGATAAAATTGCAAACCTTGGCAGTGTGACTTAGGTAATAAAACATCTTCCTTAAGTAAGATTACTCAAAATTTGCTTTTCTGTTTCCCCATGTGATTTCTCTCTTGCATAGGTCGTTCGTACTGCGTCCGGACACAAAGAATGTTGAATCAGTGTTTAGAATCTTTAGTTCAAAAAGTCCAAAGTGGAGTTGTTATTAACTTTGAGAAGTCAGGACCAGACCCAGCTCCTATTGGAGAAGGTACAGTGATTATTGGTTTTTTACCTGTCTCTAATGTTTAACACAGAATGTTTTGTTTGTGTGTAGATGTCCTTAAGTGTCTTCCATGTCCTTCCTGCCAGCTTTTCCCTGCAGTGTACAGGATGATACACCTTTTACCAGTGTTAGTTTGATCCTTGCTAAGTTAAATGATGCCATATGTCTGCACATGCTTGTATGGATCATCTACTGCTGGCTGGCTCTGTGTCACTCTTTTTACCTCTTTGGGTGGCTGAGGAAAGGAAATGTTTGCAGGAAGCATTTAAGTTTGAATTACAGTGTTGTCAGGACTGTACTTAAAATAATTAAATCTAGCAGTAGTGTGTTTAAACACTTAAACATCTCTAAAGCAATCTCAATGCTTAATTTTCTGTAGATTTTCATTCTGCTAAATGATCGCAGATCAGTAAAATGTAGGTGAAAGTTCTTAACTGTGCAAAGAACAAGGAGTTACTTTGCTCCCTTGAGTCAAGTGCATAAGAGGAAAAGAGGAAAGTGCACTCCAAATGTGAAGCAATTCTTCAGATTTACAGAAGTTCATGGCTTAAAGGAAGAGGAGAGGGCTGGCCAGTTTAGGATCCTGGAATATCAGAAAACATAATAGCTTTTAGCATCACCTGAACATTCTAGCAAAGCCAGCTTTATTCTTGCTTTCATTCTGGAATCAGCTTTTTCTATGTTTGTTTTCTCCTTTTGCTTATTTAAAGAAGGCTTTCCTGTAATGCTGTGCTGGACAGCACAGCAGCAAATTCCCAAATGTCACTGGTGGCCCAAATGTTCTCTCCTGTGTGGCAGAATGGTGAAATTTGGGGGTTTTGTTACCTTCATTTCTGTCACATTTGAATGGTGATGGATTGTGGATATGAATGTATAAAAATGTCAAGACTTTTCTTTTCTATGGAAATTGAGAAATTCCTAAACTAGAGAGAAATACAATAGGATTTACCCTAGAAGCTCTAAAAATCTTTACCAAGCTCTAAAAATCACTGTTTTTAAAATGCAGAGGAGCCAAACTGATGTGTCACTGAAACATGGTTTCCACAGTATTACTGGCTAATTCTCTAAAGCAAGGAAAACTAGTAATGTAAAATCTTTTTAAAACAAGGGAGATTGGTTAAGTGGGTGATCTCTGCTGTGCTGTTTGCCTTGAAGAGCAGTCTTTGAGAACTGCTGGTTACATCTGTAGTGCTACAAAGTTCCTTATCCTCAGGATGCAGGAGTCTGTGCTGGTGGGCTGGCAGGGAATGCTGGCCTGTGTGCAGCCTCTAAACTCAGGCTGTGGGGTTTAAGTGATCTGTGAATTGTTGTAATTAAAAATGTGGCAAAAGCTGCCTCCTGCAAGATGGATCCAACTTCTCCAAGGAACTTTGCTCCTCTCTGACTTTCCATGTGTGGCAGCCTCAGTCAGTGAGCACTGCAGCCCGTGTAGAAATGGAAATGCCAATTCTCAGCCTTTCCAGGTGCAGCAGAAGCAGCAGCAGTGGCTTGGTGCTGCTGTGGGAGCTGTGTCAGACACTGAGCTTAAGCAAATTCATTTTCCATAGTAGGTGAGTAGGCCTTGCTGCACTCACTGTGTGATGGTTGTGCCACAGGAGCAGAAGGGAGATCAGGGCAAATACTGTAATGGTTTCTCAGATGATTCTGTGATACACCTGGATGCATAGTTTATTTCAGCCTCTGATTTAAATATCTTTGTCTTTAGAACAAGAGTAATGAAATGCCTTACTGGCTGCTAATACAGAAATTTTGCTAGCAGACAAATGCATGCATGGAGCTTTTCATTTTCTTTTTGTTATTTTGCTTTGTTTAAATTTTAGATGGACTTGTTGATTCATCCAGGCCCATCAATTCATTTGCTTCTCAGCCGTGGCATAGTTGTCATAAACTCATTTATGTACGGCCTAACCCTAAAACGGGTGTTCCTGTGGGGCACTGGCCAATCCCAGAATCTTTTTGGCCTGATCAGAATTCACCAACACTGGTAAGTAAAATAAAAACTGAAAAAAGGATTCTACACTAATAGTTGAATAGACTGGAAATAAATAATGATAGTGTAGTTTTTACTTTCTCTGTTTAGAATATGATGTGACTTTGCTTTACAAGGTTAGCAGAATGGTATTATCTAATGTGGATACTGTAACCTGTGCCATTTCTTGTATCCAGAAAGTTCACTTCCATGTGTCTGGTTAGTTAATTTGCTGAATGGTTTTAAAAGGTTAAAAAATTGAGCTCTAAGTTACTTTACGTAGCACAAATCATAGTGAGCCATTAAATTTTAATCAAAGCTTTATAAAATTCATTAACAAGGAAAAAGGAGTATGTGTTTTTGAAAGAAGATCAACCATGGGTTTTCTTCCTTAGTATTACTTTATGTGTGGACTATTTCACTAGCAGGAAGAACTAAAACTGAAACAGAAGAGCTACTCCCTGCAGAAAATGAGGAGAAAGCAGTACTAATTTCTCCTTTTCTTACTGAAATGATCATACATTTGGCATGCCTTATTAGTCCATCTAAACATCTCTCTTTTGTTAGGCATGTTCTGTTCCTGCACTTCACAAGTGCACCAGGTACGGTCTGTCCATTCTCCTTGCTCCCACCTCCTGATTGAAGAGGGGAAAAAAAAAGAAAGATTTTTAGAGAGTTCTTTGAGAGATTCTTTGTGAATTGAGGGCACTCTCCCATCTGTTTTTCTGTGGACTTGAAGATGGGAAGAAGAGTTGAAGTCTCCTTTAAGCCTGTGTTGTAGCTCAATTGACATGAAGGCTTTTAAATATAAAGATAAATAGTGGCATATTAACCATGTTTTTGTCTTGGTGGGAAGACTGTATCAGTGTGTGAGCATTTTTTTCAGTTAGAGAAATATTTAGTTTATATTCTGTTGTGGGAGCTTGTATTTTATTTTCTTTGAAGGAATACTGTGGAAACTGAGTGTTTTAAGACTTATAGGATGGTGAAATACCCACTTATGGATATTTTAAGAGAATTGGTTTGTTTACCATAGATATGTGAAAACTGATACCCTTTTCCCCCTTTCAGCCTCCACGCACAGCTCACCCTGTGGTGAGGTTCTCCTGTGTGGATTGTGAGCCCATGGTCATAGACAAGCTTCCTTTTGACAAGTATGAGCTGGAGCCTTCACCCCTCACCCAGTACATCCTGGAACGAAAGTCTCCCCATACCTGCTGGCAGGTACTTGCCCTTTATTTGATTCTGGAAATGTAATGGCTTATCATTACAGATTCTAGAAATATAATGGGTACCTCTATCTTTGCAAGCCTGGAGAATTGGGGTCTGGTTCAATCTCTGCAGCAGATGAGAAGAAACATGTCAAGGTTTCACTTACCTCCTTTCTAAGAGAATTATTAGGAGTCAGAATTGAGTGTTCCCTCCACAGGCTTTGTAATCTCATTTAATTCTCTTTCTAGGTCCATCTCATTTTGCTAAGAAATACGCCCCCCAGGTTCCATTTTTGGCTAAATTGAAATTCTCTGCAGGCTTCCATTTGCTTACAGGGAAAACCCAGCACTAGTTTCCATCATGTTACCTAATGAACAGCTGCAAATCATTTTCACTAGATGCTTGAGGCTGCTAATGGGAATTGAATGGAAGCTGTTGGTCCTGTTGACTAGATTGGCCTTGAAGAGGTCGAAGTTCTGTTGCTGAAATCCTTTGTCACGTGATACTTTTGTAATTTTTTAAAGAAGTTTCTGTGTTCTCTCTAAAATCAGGCTCCTTTCTTGGTGGTGGTGTTCTTTTAAATATTAGCCTAATGTGTACACCAGGAGTATGCATAGTATGATACTTTAGCTGGAAAGGTGAATTTGGAGGTGTCTCTGTTTTTATATCCCTAATAAATAGTATAACTTAGTTGAAAATATGGCCTGCATATTCAAAAGAAAAATTCAAGTTACTTAAAAAAACCTAATTTCAAAAATGTCCTTTATATTCTGTTAGGGACATTATTTGCCTGAGTTACTGAAATTACTGCTATTTTTCAAAAACTGCTTTTCTTCTCCCAGCTACACATCAGACCCTTACAAATCAGAGGAATAGGCTCATTGTCATAGAAACCATGCAACAAACCCAGTTTCTTATGCCCTGAAAAAAACAGAGGAAAGCCACTTTCTATTTGCTGCAAGGTTTATTTTTTTCTAGGGAAACTATTTTTGACTTAGATGTGGGTTATTTTGCTTGCCTCAGTCAAGAACATCTACCATTTTTATCCTGTTGAAATATTGTTTACATGTATTGCTTTTCAGGGTTAAACCCCTCATATATGTGCTCTTAAAAAGATAAAGTCAATTTTAAGAATGTTGGCACTAGGCATAATCAAGACATTTCTTGAGTGGTTGTTTGTTTTGTTTAATTTCTGTGCTTAAAAGCATTTTGCATTTCTTTTTATCAGTGTTGTAAACATGAGTTGTGCTATTTTTGAGTCAGAAGACTGATTTCAAATAGCTTGCTTATTTAACATTCCTTCAACAGATGTCCCTAACCTGTTTTAAATAATTTCAAAAACTCTTCAGGGCATCACTTCACAGTAGTTTCACTAAAGCAGCAAAGATCACTCTGTGAAGAGCATTTCCACACTTGCTGGGTGTACACTAAACGTTGCATGTCTCAGCCCATGACTGGGGAGTGTAGGTCCATACTCACCCTGATGTGTTCAGATTCGTCTGTGCTTGATAATTTGCTGTCTTAATGCAGTTGGATTCAGATTGATTTGAATTTTTAAATGCCCCATGTTTACTGTTCTTCCCATTCTTCATTCTAATGCAGTGCTCTCTCTTATTCCTTGTCAGGTATTTGTGAGTAGCAGTGGAAAATACAGCGAGCTCGGCCACCCGTTTGGGTATTTAAAAGCAAGCACTACTTTAACCTGTGTAAACCTCTTTGTGATGCCTTACAACTACCCTGTTTTACTTCCATTGCTAGGTAGGTAACACCTCTGCATTGCACTGCCAGTGCAGCTGCTCCAGAGTAAAAGCAAAACAATAATGGTTGGTGTTCTGCCTTAGTTTGAGACGTTATAAAATAATGGAGATCAGAGAGTAGAGAATGTTGCAAACTCTTTTAACCTACTTTGGGAGGAGAGGATTTTCATACCCCCTCTCCCTTTTTTTCTCTCCAGCAGAGGAGGAGAGCTACCTGCTTCCAGTGCATGTTTGATGCTGTTCACCTCCTAGACACGTAGCCTCTTCCTTAACCTGGAGTAAGCTTCAACCTCCATTCTTTTCCCTCATTTAGGGTGTGGTGTATCCAGGTTTTGCAGTTGCTCTTGTAGCAGCTTATTTTTTACTGGAAGATGAGATGCAGTGTTTGTCACGGGTGTTGGGAAGAGGGAATTCCCTAATGCAGTTCAGAGCAGTAAGAAGGAACTGAGCAGTGAAACAGTCTGCATTTCTTTCCTGCCCAAAGGACCAGGTTTTGGTTTTGTTCTTTTTTTTTTTTTTTTTTTTTTTAATCCCACAATGAAATTATTTTCCATATTTTCTAAGGAAAGATAATATGAAAAAGTGCTGTGTGAGTAACTGGCATAAAGGTAATGGCAGAGAGGAGTTTCCAGAGTGCCACTAACCCTTTCAGTTGCAGATGCTGTTATGGCTTTTTTGTTTTAGATTTTGTGGATGTTTTTAGTGATACAGAAGAACAGTGATCAAGAATTGAGTCTTATTGTCTTACACAGGATTTTTCTATTCATTTTTAGGAGAAAATAAAAGATCAGAACACAATTCAGGAATGCCTTTTTGTAATCCTGGTCATAACCAAAAAAGAAGAAACTCGTGCTTGCTCATAATGTGTCTTTTATAGTTATCTGTGTAGCCTGGTAATTGTCCCAAAATATGCAAGGAGGATGAGAGTTTCAGTGACTTTGTGGTTCCTGATATACTGCAGCAGATCCACTAGCTGAAAAGCCATCACTGATCCTAAGTTAACTTCTCTGTTCATTTTGATGTTGACATTTGCAGTTCTGCTGAGTCTTCCCTGGCAGCTCTTGTCTTCCCCCTGCCTCTTTTTTACAGGGGTGTAAAGCTCTTCCTTCTCTTTGAGGAAAGGCACTTCTCAGTGTGTGTAGTGCTATTCTGCAGTTTACTCACCTGTTAATCCATTTCTTATATTTCTGAAGGCTCTTCAAAGGAAAATGCAGAGTTTCCACATTGCCTGAGTTGTAAAGTGGATGTTTTCTTGAGGTCATGAATCCCATGCATTCCATATTGTTCATACGAACACACAGTGTTACCTTCAGATCTCCTTCCAGGGCTTTGTTTGTCCTTGGTCTCTAAGGCATGGTAGGATTAAGTTCTGTGGAATATACCTTAAACACAAAAGTAGATCTGGGTCCTTTTCTACTTGGCACAGAAGATGAGTGAGATGATAAGCAGCATGGCTGGTAAATTATTTGTAGATGATTTTAGCAATACTGACTCTGCATTTGGCTCTGTAGGTAGGTGGAACACTCCCCCTGTTCTACCTTCATACACACCAGTAGTGGATACTGATGGTTCAGGGGTGTGTAAAACCAATTTTTCATTACTCTCATCCAGATTTAAAAGGGTGTAGAGAAGTCCCAAGACCAGGAGAAGTCTGCTCCATTCAGCCCCTACCTCCCATATTGATCAGTGTGGTTCTGGTGGCTCCTACTCTACTGGTAGAATGCTGTGTTGGAGGACTGGTTGGGACAGTACCATGGATAATCTACCTCTGTTCCTTCTGGTGTCTCTGTCAAAGACAAAACCACTTTACAACTGTATATTTGTATGTATTATCAAATATGTTCAACCTTAGAAGCAGATAGTAAGATGTTTAAAGTTTTTTTTGCTTGCATTTTTTGTTATCCTCCTGCATTCCTGAGCAGGTGAAGTTTTAATTCTCCTTTTGAAAAATAATGTAAGACATCCCTACAAACAGGTAAGGTAGGGTAGGCATGAGGCAGCTTGCAGGTGATACTGGAGAAAACTGGAAGAAGTTGTACTGGTCCATGGCTGAAGGAGGTGAATTGTACCACATTCTATAGCTTTGGTGATTTTATGTCTTGGTTTCTGCAAGAGTGGATTGGGGAATGCTGTAACTCCTGCTGGTGTTTACCTCCAGGGCCTGCTTCAGAAGCTCTGTAAGGGAAAGGAGCCAGTTAATAGGAGTTGATAAAACAGTGAAGGCACACAGTCTGTGTGTTAATGGACTCATGCACTGTGCTGGGTTGGCTGCCCTGGTCTCTGGTCTGTTCCCAGCCATGATGGACATGTGGGATGAGAGCTCCAGTTTGCTTTCAGACAGCTAGAGAGAGTCCTGATAGCTTGGTGGTGGTTTGCTCCCAGAACTGAGGTGGGCTGCAGTTCTGTCTGTTCAGTGGGAGGCTGCTGAAGGCAGAGCTTTTCACAGGCAGATGCTGACGTGCTTCAGTGCTCAGTGCTTGGCCCACAGATGATAGAAATTTCCTCTTGAAGGATTGTGCAAAGCTGTTGTTCTTCAGGTGCTGTTCTGTTTAAAAACGTTGTACAGCCAAGTTCATGAAGCAGAAGGTTGAGGGAGAGCTGAGTAAAGATGAGGTATATTTCTAAATGCTTCTGCCTTGCCTAAGATGTTTCCTTGGTTCCTTTTAGCTGCATGGGTGGGAGGGCAAGCACTGCTGGGCAGTAGGAGTGACTGTGGATTGGGAGTGTCAGCAGAAGCAGCAGTGAAACAGCCATGCAGGAAATGCCTTGAGAAAGTGGTTAAATATCTTTTTTCTCTGGGTCTAAATATGCAACAGGATGAGCATTTAGAAAATGTCTGCCTGTGAAGGACTGCAGCATGCACAGTTTCCTTTGATGCTTTGACAGGCTCTGTGAGAGAACCTGCAAGTTATGATTTTGTATTTTGGAAACTAAGAGCTGTGTTCTCACCAGGGTGAACACAGCATGCTGTGGCTCTGGGAGGAGCAGCCAAATAGTTCTGATACATTTTGTATCAATGGGGAAACAGTGACACAACACCTTTCTTAGGTAGTGATGGATGCTGTTTTCCATTGCAGTGCTTTATTTTTGCTTAGATGGTTTGCAGGGAAGGATACTTTTTTCTGTGAATGTAAAATCATGAATCTACTACCTAGAATAGAGCATTAGTGCCTAATTAGGAGAATTACAGGAGTCAACAGGGAATGGTGGTGTACTTGCTCAGGTGGAATTTAATGTGAGTGGTGATTTAAAAAATAAAAAAAGTTTTAAGTTTTACTTTTGGTTACATGGTGCATGACTTGTAATTTAGACTCCAGCTGAACTACTTAAATTACCTGCTGACTCTTCTCTCTCTCACACTCTCTTTTTTTTAACTGTTCACTGATCTTTAAAGGTTCATCCAACCCCCTTCTGTAGTACTGAGTGTTAAAAGTGTGTATTGTGTCCTGTCATAACTTGGTTGTTTTGTACATTAATCTAAAGTAGATAAAGACTTTGCAATGCAATTTTCAGTTAACTGGTCTGTGTGATTTTACCTGATCCCTTGAGTTGGTGCTTGCAGCCTGTTCCTAATGGTTTTTAATACCACGTTCCCAATTATACAGTGCTTTTAACTCCCTCTGAGTTCAGAAATAAAAAGAATTCTGCATCAATTAGACTTTGCAGAAATTAGTATCTGAAAATAATTAGGTAGAAGTAAAACTAAATTGTGTAAGTGTTGTTTTTTTCAATACTTTTGGATTTTTATCTGCAAAAATTTGGGGTTTAATCTGTGGAAGACATAGTTAACTGGATTATTTTTAGTTTGCTTATTTGTATAAATCATCATGTGCAGCTCAGGGCAGAGGGGGAAAAGTGCCTTTCAAGTGCCTGTGTTTTAATCTGCTGACAGTGTGTGTCTCAAACTCTCAAGGCAGAGGCAGGTAAGATGCTGATGGTGAAGTTCTCTCTGAAACTTGTGGCTGTGCTCACCTCCCTTTTGAGAAGGTGGCAGTTCCTGCAGTGAGTTTGTGCTGTGGGGAGGCTGATTTTAAAAAGCTGAAGCTCTGCATAGGTTGGAGAATTTTTTCCTGGGATAGCAGAGATTAGGGAGGTGGTTTGCATTTGATGTCTGGGAGTAAAAGTGCTGTGGATTGGGAGCCCAGGTGGCTGAGCTGAGGGGTGCCTGTGCCATGTCACTGTGCCCATAGTGGTACAGCCTCACAGTGCAGCAAGTGAGACACTAATCAAGTGCTGATTTGGGGTTTTAGGTTCAAGCTGTACTCAACCAACCCAAGACTGTCAAATATTAGGACATACTACAATACCGAATATCTGGCTTTTTAAGTTTTTGGGTTTATGTTGAATTTTGGGAGGGATGTAGTTTAACTTGCATTTTGCTGCAAAAAGGAAATAGGTCTGTGAAATAAGAATGGATTTTTTTTTTTTGCCAAATGTCATGATATCACCCCAGGTTCTTTTGGATAATAGTGCTAAGCTTGAAGTATATTGAGATTTTAAATGGAAATTTGATTTGCCCTCTCCAACTCCAGCCCACTTTCTTCAGGCCAGGGAAGAGAAGAAGTAGCATCTGTAGTATGGTTTTTATATGTAATCCAGAATTGATTTAGATTGGAAAATACCTGTAATTGAGAGTGGTTTGTCTATGAGAACTTGGGAAGTAGTATTTGTGCAGAGTACTATGCAAGTCAAATTTTCTTCTCCAAATACATCTTCCTGAAAACTCAGTGTGGAGAAAACTATTTCTTTGCTACATCTGTCTTTTGCACACTCTCTTCTGTGCATCTCTGTCTCCTGCAGCTCTCCCCAGTTAATTTTTGAACATCCCTTTCTCCAGACCTGCAAATCCTTCCATTAGCCTCACTTTGCCAGCATGCTACAATCCTACTAAGAGCCTTCATTTCAGTGGATAATTCATAATTGCAAATGGTAAATTGCAGGATGCTGTGTTTGGTGTAGAGTTCACAGTGTGCACAGCAAGTAGGCCCACGCTTCACCTCAGCCATTCCTGAGACCCAGGTGCACACCTGGAGTGAGCCACTTGTGAAACACTACCCAAAGCAAGAAATGTCTGCTTGCCCCTCTCTTAAAGGACAGCAGTTTTTGTAGCTAATTTCTCCCTCTTGTCTATACCTGTGGGAGACTTTGCTGCCCTGGCACGAGGCAGGTGTTGTGGCTGGAGGTAACCCCTTGTCTGCCAGGTGTAGCTGCTGCTGTTGGCAGCAAGTCCAGCAAAGCTGTCCAGAAGGATTCCCTGATTTGACTTGTTTTATTCTTTCCCTTTGATGCCAAAGAATATTTTTACTGGAGACCAGAATTCATCATACAGGTTGAACAGAAGAAAGCTGGTTTGAAAATGGAGCTGGAACCAAATTAATGTTGTTTGATTTAATCAGATCCAGGGACTCCCTGATGTGCAAGAGAGAGGCAAGGGAGGTGAAACTCTTAACAGGTGGATCTGTTGCACCTTCCATGCTGCTGGTAGTTGTGTGCAGTGTTTAAGTCTGGTGTACCTTGTAAGTTTGCTTGTAACGGGGACTTGCTCTGGATTACCTACTGCAGCTAGGAGTGGGGATTCCCAATCCTTCACACCTCAGGTTAAGAGCAGTTTTTGGGGGGAAGCCCCAATGGGAGATGGGTGAGGGGAGAAAACGGGGGGAAACCTGGCACGTACAATTTTGGACAAAGCTAAAGGTCTGGGACTGTATAAGTGACACCTTGTTTTGTTGTTTTCCTTTTGCAGATGACTTGTTTAAGGTTCACAAACTTAAGCCAAATCTGAAGTGGCGACAGGCTTTTGACAACTACTTAAAAACAATGCCTCCTTACTACTTACTGGTATGTTTCTCTTCTCATCTCATCCTCCGGGGTATAGTGGCTGCTGTGGCCAGAGTCCTTTGCATCATACCTCTTCCCAGTAAAGTTTTTTTACATAATTATGATGGCATTTTAGGTAGTTAACATTCTGCCTTTCAGAGGTATGTAGATTAGAGTAAATATTTTTAAGAATTAAAAAAAATTGTAGAAATACTGAGGAGGAGGAGGAGGAGTAGCTATGTTAAGATATTAAGTGTTAATTAAATATGTTTTCTGATCATTAAATATTAAATGAATTTTGATCAAAAGTACTTCAGAACATTCAGAGAAGCCAAATTTGGCATTATTTTTGTAATGGATAAGGAAAATGCAGCTTAGGTTGTTTGTTAATGTGGGTGAAGTGCTACAGCTTGGGAAGCTGATATTGACTGGGCCAAATAAAGGGTGGAGGGAGGCACTGTGTCACCTTTTACGTGTAGCTTGGACAATGCACCTCAATATGGACTTGCATCATCCCGGCTATTCTGGACCTGAGCCTTGGAGTGGAAATTGCCAGTGGCACCACACTCTGTGGTGTCTTGGTGATGTGGCATAATGTCCATTGTGAGCTAGTTAGACACCAAACTCATGTCACATGTTATCTAAATAGACTTGAATTTTAGTGGCCAAAAGTGGAAAAGCTAGAGCACTAATCTCTGTGCCTTAGCTTCCTATAATTGAGCTTATAAATTTCTTTTTTAAATACTTATTCTCTTACTATTGTGTATTTTGTTTTCCTTATAGCCATTAAAGAAAGCCCTAAGGATGATGGGAGCTCCAAATCTGATATCAGATAATTTAGATTGTGGACTTAGTTACAGTGTTATCTCTTACCTTAAAAAACTCAGCCAACAGGTAGTATTGATGAAACCTTTGCAATTAGAAGTGCGTTGATGATTTAGTTTGTGGTAATCTCATTATAAAGCAGTTAATCCCTGTGGGAGTTCATATGGGTGTGCAGCATTTATTATCATTGAAGATTGGTGAGCATTTCCACTGCAAATATGGATGAATCCAGTATGGTTCTGTAGCCAGTGATTGTGCCTTCTGTAAGTGGTGGAGAGGAATGCAAATGAAACTTCTTCAGCTATACTTTAAATATTTGCTAGATTTTAAACTCCAAAGATAATAATTAATTGGATTTATGCCTGCTCTTGCCATTGTTCTTCACAGATGAAGTCAGAGGCTTGCTTTCAGTCTCATATTTATTTCCATGTGTCCTTTGGCAATGTGTATTTTCCAAAAAAAAAGTACATTCTTGTCCATGGGGAGTAAAATCACAGTTCAAGCTTTATATCTGAGCTTCCTGTTTCCTTCAGGTCAAAGTCTTTCTATGTGTTAAGTGTGACCTGGAGGGAAATAATCCTGTGTATCTTTTTCTCTTTGCCAAGACTGCCATCCCAGGTGTAAGGACCTGGAAGTTCTTCCTCCTTAGCATGAGGAGCTCTTAAACATCAGTTCAATATGTAGAAAGCAGTGGGCAAGCAGCCTTTAAAATTACAAAGCAAAAATCCTCCGCCTTAAAGAATGCACAAAACACATCCCAGAGCCTCTGAATGACTGAGCCTCTAGTAGACATAAAACTTCCTGTGGTATTTTGGTAATCCAATGATATGCAAATTGCTGTGATTTATCTGCACTGTGGAGTTGCAATGACTGGAGATGGCTGCTGTGGCTCTCACAGGCGTTCTCAGCACATGGAACAGTTTGAATGTGTGGAATGCATTACCAGCTCCTCCATAGGCACAGGCAATTCCAGAATTCTGCTGTGCTCCTGCTGTCCTTAAATTCAATTTCCCACAGATAATGAAGCAAACTGTGCAGAGGAGGAGATCTGGGGGAAGTGGCTTGCAATTGCAGTGGGTTCTGGGGTTTTGGTTGGTTGGGTGTTCTTTTTCTTTGGAGGTATTGCTAGTGGGTAAAAAAAACGTTAACTCTGAATACAGTTAGAAGTTAATACAGTAAAATTCTCTGTAGCTGTAATAAGAAATCTGTGCTAATTGGAGAAGTGATACATTTTTAGAAATGTACTCATAAACCAGATTTCTATTGCAACATTTCTCCCTTATGTTGTTACAAGCATACAGGGCGAACCTTTGTTCATAGGTTCAAAAATAAACTGAAATTTTATTACTGTATCTGAATAATACTATTGTTTTAAATGCAATTTTATTATAACCTCAGGATCCTACCTTCCATTTTGTTTTTTCTTTCCATTTAAAGATGGTTCTTCAGGGACACAAGAGAGTCACAGACTTGCAGCAAAATCGGGGAATATTCACAGACCTCCTACTGCCATATAAATTTAGATACACTGGCTAAATATTTTTCCATATGCTAGCACATTAGGATTTCTTTATGCTTGAGATCTAATCTATGTAATCCAATGTATCCCTGGGTAGGTAGCAGGGAACTAAATTTGTAGTTTTATTCTGCTAATGTACTGTGTGTTTTGTACTGGAAATGTGCAATGCCTGCTGATTCTTTAACTCACGGTGTGATTCCATTTTAGACAAAAATAGAATCGGAACGGATAATAGGTTCAGTGGGTAAGAAAGTTCCACAAGAAATTGGAATAAAAGTGAAAAATCACTCCAGTGGCCTCTCCTTGGTACACAGTAGGGATTTTAAACAACTGCTGCAAGGGATCACTGGGGAATCTCCACTGAGACTGTCAGAAATGAATGTTAAAGAATTTGCTGGATTCCACATAGGACTTTTAAACAAGGTAAACGGCACTGTGATCTTGCATGACTAAGCAGTTAATCTCATCTGTTTTATATGGGTAACTTTTATAGACTTAGTGTAGAAGGAAGTACCTTTGCTGAACTGTGATGAGTACAGCGTAGACATAAAGAGGGGGAAAAGTAAATGCAATTTTTTTGCACTTGATTTTGGGACACTGTTGGAAAACCCCATGGTAGTAAATGAAAATTACTGTGTTTTAAGTGCCAGTCTCTGCAAAAGACAGCTATTGTTGTTCATCCACAGATTAATGTGCTTACTCTTAATGGAGCTGAAAGCACTAATGCTGAATAAGGTCGTGTTGAAAAGACAGCCACTGAGCTGCTTGTATCCAGTTATGAAGCTCTAAAGTTGCTTAACATCTTTTAAAAGTTAATGTTATTATAGTTCTTAGTGGAATTTCTCCATGCATGAGAACTGATGGATTAACTGAGAGTTACTGATTTTGTTACAAAACTAGGATTTGAAGCCACAGGCATTCAGAAATGCCTATGATATTCCTCGTCGCAGTCTTCTAGACCAGCTAACGAGAATGAGAACCAACCTTCTGAAAACACACAGGCTTATCTTGGGGCAGGATGAAGGTAAGGAATCACAGTTCTTCATTAACAGTTTGAAGAGAATACAGCTATTTTGTTGTTTCCTTAAGGTAGTGGATCTTGATGTGGGGGCAGAGGTTGCCATTGCATCTCTTGCTGAGTCAGACAATGTCCTTTTCTTGACTGTGAAGGGGAAGGAAGGAAATCTTTGCCTTCTGTCATGCAAGATGCCTTGCTGGCTTTGAAATTTAAAAATAAATTCCATGGGAGAGCTTTCATATTCACCAGGGTTCAGTAGAAATGTGTTATGAAGTGATGAGGGCTTAAGGCAGAGAGGAGCTCGCTCTTTTTTGTGAGGTGCTGGTGATCTAAAGATGCAGTTGTTGGCATAGAAATTAAGCTTGCTTATTTTTTATTCTTCTTATTATTAGGCTTATTTCCACAATTGTAGTCTTAGCTCATCCTCTGTAGTCAAAAGAAATAATCAGTTCAGGTTCTTAAATGCTAACATTTGAGGCATGAAGTTTGTATTGCCTTAATTTTAAGACTAAATTAAGAACTCTTTTCTGTTGCAGACTGCCTTCATAGTGTTCCTGTTGCTCAGATGGGAAATTACCAGGAATACCTGAAAATGATGCCTTCACCTCTTCGGGAAATTGACCCAGATCAACCAAAAAGACTCCATACATTTGGCAATCCATTTAAACAGGACAAGAAGGTAGGAGGGGCCTTGCTGCCTGCTGTTCCTTTGTATTTAATGCAACTTGAAATAATTTGTGTGTAGGGGGATAGAATATAAGAAAATAAAGATAGTGTAGAAAGTAATCTTACCCCTAAGGAGTTGGAGCTGGGCCAATTATCGAAGATTAGGAACAGGCCTGACTTCTAACAGGCCACAGCTGTAACCAGTGAGAAGAAGAGTGCTATAAAAGAGTGGGTTGGTTGGTTGAGAGGGGAACTGGAGTCAGTTGGCTGCTTTGGGAAGAAAGAGTCAGTGCTCTGAGGAGCTGTCCATGAGAAACACCAAAAAAGTGTGGAACGTACGTGATAAGGAGACAGCAGTATGGAACCCCTGCAATACGATGACAACATTTGTGCATAGAATTTCTCCCCCACAGCAACAATATATTGCTAACCCTTGCAGCCTGTGGAAGGAGGGATATCTCCCATGTGGTCCAAGAGGAATGTGTATGGAATTGTGCTGCTTTACAGAGTGGCACTGGGCTCTCTCTGGTTACGTTGGGTGTCTCTGTTCTGAGAGCTGTCAAGTGCTCTGAAAGGCACTCGAGTCTGAACGCAGAGGGACTCAGCTCATCAGTGGGTTGGTGAAACAGTTGCTGCTTTGTACTGCTACTGATATTATTACTCCTTTCCAGGGTATGATGATAGATGAGGCCGATGAGTTTGTGGCCGGGCCCCAGAACAAGATCAAGCGTCCCGGGGAGCCGAACACGCCGGCGTCGCTGAAGCGGCGGCGCAGCCTGTCCCCGCTGCTGCGGCGCCCGCAGGCACCGCCCGTCGTCACCAACCACGTGGGGGGCAAGGGGCCCCCCCCTGCTCCTGGCTCCCCCTCCTACCTGAGCCTCAAGGGGGTCCCAGCAAGCAAAGGTGTGCTGGGCTGAGGTGCAGCAGCTCGGGTGGTGGGGGGGTCTGGGGAGGAAGGGAAAAAGCTCTGCCAGCGCATCCGTGCGTCGCTGTTATGTGGGAGTGGGTTTCTTCTGTTGGCTTAGGTGAACAGGTTGCTGCTACAGCTAATGAAATCTGAAATTAAAATAACTATTTGGAGATAGGAAGTATCTCAGATCAGCTTTTAGTTCTTCTTTGTGTATTCTGTGGTGAAGAAGGAAAGTTAAAATACAGTTGTTTCGTTTCTCACAAATAGGAATTTTCATACCCACCTATTGCAGCAAATGGAGTCAGAAGAAAACTGACTTCTCAGGGAAGAGAAGGAAGACATGAGTTTATTTAGGAGTCATGACATTGCACTAAGAATACAGAACATGGTGACTTAACAGTAATGATAGGAGATGCAGCAGTCCAAAGGGGAACTATTCTCTTGGTCGCATCATATAAAAGTATTGGAGTGTTGTCCAGTCGTGTCAGATAGTGACACAGCACTTCAGACAAAAAGGATTCAGAACTACTGTTTGGTTCTTTTGATGCTGCACTTATGCACCAGTAAGATACATATTTTTCACTTGTAGATACCAGTAACAATGTTGTCCAAGATGGCAATGGAGAGAAGAAAGCAGAAAATTGTCAGTCAATGGAGAAGCAAATTGATGGCTTGCCTGTGCAAATGGCTCCTGTGGTTCCAGCTGCTGTGGGAGAGGATGAGATGTTACCCAATGACTTAAACTCCTTGCCTGTTGAGTTCAATTGTTTAAGTGAAGATGGGTTGGATCACAAACCTGGTACCAACGCACTTGTTCGAGGGCCTGTGAATTACAGTGTGAGTGGAGATGACCAAAAGCGGGCCATGGAGTCTACTTCTGAATCTGTGCCAAATTCCTTTAAAATAACACCTACCATGTTGGAGGGATGCAATGCTGACATCAAAATTAAAGTGATGAAAGAGGTTCGCAAACCTGGAAGAAGTAAGTTACTTGGGTTTCTTTGTTTTAGTAGTATATATCATATGTGGTGTGAGAGAGAAGACTTTCCTGGAATGAAGGAGCTATTTTCAATATACACACAACTCAGATTTTGAGTTTCTGGTTGCTCATAAATGAGCAATGGAGGGGCAAAAAAGGAGGAGATGCTGGGCAGATGAGTTGAAGTTTGGACTTGTGCTTGGAAGGTTGAGTGCCAAGGCACCCTGGTTTGCCCTTGAAGACAGGTTAACTGGTGTGAGAGATGCCCTGTAAAAACAGCACCTTTCAGAGGTTTTGGTTTTGTTGCAAATGATCTAATGAGACTGAATACTCTGCCTTAGGCTGCTCCTGTGTACACAAAGTGTACTTGTTGCTCTGTGTCCATCAAAACTCCCTTTTGCAGGGCAAAGACACATCTCTGTAAGGCTGTGCAGCTTGGAATATGCTTGAAAAGGAATAGTAACAGTTTACAGTAGAGTGATTTAAAAAAAAATAAATTTGTGAGACTAATTAGTGATGAAACACTAAAAGTTGCAAACTCTTAAGAGTCCAAGACTAAAAGTGACAGTTTGCAAAGTGGGCTCATCCAATTTTTTACCAAATTCATGCCTAGTAAATGGTGATGCAGAGTGAAACTGTTCAGTGTGAGTCACCTGTCTTGCTGCAGAATTCAAGCAGTCATCAGAGAAAGAAGCTAAATTGTAGTGACTTGAGTATGTAATTTGTTCAGAGGTCTCACCATTTGTGCTCCCTCTGCTTGCTGCATCACTCTGAGCAGACTCTTGATCACAGCACCATAAATGTATTCATGCAGGGGTCAGTTATGGGAAATAATGAAACAATGCTGGTTTTAAATTTGTTTCCAATTTATTATGTCCAGTTTATTCTTTTGCAGTGGACATATTTACCTTGTACCAATGGGACAGTGTTGTGCTCACACTAAGAGTTGATAATTTGTCTTTCTAGAGATGTAATGGCATCTTGTGCTTGCAGAAACAATGGCTTCAGGACCAGATCAGGGTTTGGTGGCCCTGTGTGTAACTGTGATCATGGAAATGGGAGGCTTCTCTCTACCAGCCTGCATTTGCTGAGAATAAATGTTCCTACGTGCTGCTTTTTAAAGAGAACCTTAATCTTTGGTGTCACATTTGAATTCCCAGATCATCAGTGTTACTTTAAATTATTCTGTCACCTGTGTTCTGCTCTTAAAGCTAGTGCAGGTGTTTTTCTTGCCTTATGTGTTTTATCATACAGAGATACATGAAACTGAGCTTTGTTTTTCCCTCTTGCCTCTTGAGCTTTTCTGAAATTTTATCTGCAACATTCATTTTTAATATTTAGTTGAATTTTTATCTCTTTTTTAGATTATGAAAAAATATTTTCTCTTCTTGAGGAGGTGCAAGGACCTATGGAAATTCAGAAGTATTTCATTGAATTTGCTATCAAGGAAGCAGCAAGGTTTGTATAGATAGAAATGACTCGGAGTCATAAATTTAATATTAATTTAGATAATGATAGTAAATAATAAACTTTCAGTGCTAGTATTCTGTTTTGATATATTTAAATTATAATTGTTTTAGTGGTCAAACTACTGTTACATTTTTATGTAGTAGTGACATTAAAGTTTAAATATGAAATAGGGAGATAACAGGTTGTTCTTGAAGACCACCTCAAAGTATGAGTGGGTTGGGGAGGGGCAGATGTAATAAATTCAAATTTTTAGCCATTCTAACGCCAGAAATAAAGCAAGCTCTTCCCTACTGGAAACAGAAAGCCTCTGGGAATGTGATTTGTCATGGCTGAACATTCTTGAGTGTTCAACTGTATTTTTGGAAGAAGAAATTTATATTGCTCTCCCTCTCTTCTGCAGGTTTAAAAAACGGGTCTTAATACAACACTTAGAGAGAATACTAGAGGAACTAGATTTCACCAGCCCCCCCAACAGAGTTAATCATGTCAACAGCAGATAATAATGAACCGGCCAGACCCATGCGGACCAGGAACGAGTTTGCTGTGCCACAGAAGAGTGCAAGAGGACGAGGCTGCTGCCCTCACCATCTCAGCAGTCAAGTGATTTTACTGTCACAGTCTGAGAAGAAGCAGTGGAGCTTTAACTTTAAGAGCCTGATTCGGCAGAAGCTGGGCTGTAACCTTAAGGATTTGCTATGAAAGGTGTGGCTTTTTCCTGTGGAGGGTGCTCTTTGCTCAACAGGCGGAAGAAAATAACCATTGCTGCCCCTCCTGCAGGTGATGAGAATTTACTCATTTGAACGCTGTCATTAGACATTTACGTGCTATAGGCAGCAGGTTGCACTAAAATGGGGCACTGTCAAATGCACACACTGTCTGCATCGTGGAGAGAGCCCGTGTGTTCCCAAAAAAACCCTCCCAGAAACACCTGCACTGGTAAAATTGCATGTTGCCACCACAGAGACAAGGGTCTTGTTCCCAAGAACTGCTAGCCATGCCTTTAAACTTGAGATTCAGTGTAGATTGAGAGTAAAGAAACTGCTATTGTGTTAATGAAAGCTAAAGACAGCCCTGTGACTGTTACCACCTGATGGTCACTAAACAATCTACCTCAGACTCTCTTCTGTTTTGTCTGCAGACATTATGAAAGTGCACCTGAGGCTTCCCAGGTCCCCGACTTCAGTTCTCTTTCATCCTGTGAGGAGGACGGAGATTCTTCAGGTGGCCTTGGCACACGCTGTGCTTTGGAAGCACTAAAAGGAAACGCTTTTAAAAACGTGTATTTTAATGTTCATACAAAAGAGATTATTTTGAACAGTATTGTTACCAGATCACTAATTTGATATTTTAACTGTATAAATTTTTTGGAACATATGTATATATAAAATAAACCATTTTATTAATTTTTAAGAAGTGCTAATCTGAGGAGTCTGTAGCGGGCAGCACTGAGTTCCTCCAGTTGTCTGTTACCAGCAGACTGAGGATATTTTTGTAAAACCAGCTGAACCTGGTCTTTCACATCCTCAAACACAGCTTGTGGTGTTAGCTGCAGAATGTGTTTGTACCCTGGAGCAGCTGCCCAGGTGTCACTCAGCTTGGCCTCTGGGGTGCACATTTTTACTCACTTTTGAGGGCCCTAAGTTCCAGTTTACCAAACCCTTGGCTACCTGAGCTGGTATCCTCTCCTGTGTTCCTCTTAACTGTTTTGTCCAAAGGCAGTTCCATAGATGACAGAACATACAAAGAAGACTGAAGCCACCTGTATTTAATTTTTTTTTTTTCTCCTTAAAGCAATACAGTACCAGTAATGTGCCAGTATGAAATGGCTCTTGGGACGAGTATGTATTTTCAGTTGTTTGCTCATAACCTCCTCTGATCCTCTAACAGCTTTCTTTAAAAGACAGGTTACAGTTGTGCTCGTGCTGACTTGTGCTCTTGGCCTAGTATTGGAAATATCCCAGGGATTCCAGTGGACTGGCCAGGCAGGGAAACAGATTCTCCTGGTGAGCCTGTACTTCTCTGTTCCTGCTGGTATTTTTAGTACAAACCAGCCTGTGAGACAGCTTTTCCATCTGCTCTGAACTGGTGGCCTGGGTTTCCTTGGAAGATGCAGTTTGACCATTGGAATGGCACCAGTGAAATCCAAGAAGGAAATGAAATTCAAGCAGGAAATGAAATACAGCAGCAGCAAATCTCTGTCACAGTGGATATGAATGAAGTGATATAGGAGAAGACATTACTAAAATGTGCCCTGATTCTTAGAACTTTTATTCATCTGTGCAGATGAATAAAATTGAATATTTATTTTAAAACCCCACAAATACCTTGAAGTGATGCAAAGGAGGATTTACTCCTTCAAATTTCACATGGCAGCTGTTTGTCACTGTGATGGACATCCCATGCCAAGTGTTGGACTCTTCGAAGGGATTTTATTTACTGAGGGTCAGATATACTGTGCATACCTCCTTGTAAAACAGCCTGCTTAAATGCATCAAGTTGCATGTAATGTGCTATTCTTGAAATAGTAGGTGATAAGAGGAGACAGATTTCTTCCATATAGTTAATGGCTGTTTTAGCTTTCATCACTGATTCCAGAGACACTCACTTGATCATTGTGTGTCTGAGCAAGGGCCGTATTTTTCACCAGTGACCTTGGCAGTGTGCAAATCTGCTCTTTGGTGGGATGCAGTTGGCTGCCAAATCAGCTGCAGGGAGCTGGAAACTTCCATGCACTCCTTTGGAATCTTGCACCTCAGAAGCTACAAAATATTCAAGTGCAAGCAGTGGGAATTTTCCCTGACCTCACCATTATTTTATCTGAATAGATTGAATTTGAGTTAGAATATTAGAGCAGCAGAAATCATATGGTGAACTGGACATGAGTCTTCATAAGAAGGAAGGAAGGAAGATGTCCTCAGGGGTTGTCAGTGCAGAGATGAAGAAAAAGGAGCAAGAGCAGCTGATGAAGAGCACACACAACCCTGAATTCCACATGAAATGTTTCATTTAAGAAGCAGCACAACTGGTTTAAGAAGATTCTTAAAGGAGAGAATTCCTTGTGACCAGACCCCAGTGCTGGATGTGGGTGGGACATGCCCTGGACTGGCACAGTCCCCAGCTGTGCTGGCACTGCAGGGACAGCCAGGAGAGCTGTGCTGGTGTCAGGCCTGGCCTTTCCTGGGACAGAGCACAGCAGCAAGAGCTGTGGCACCAGGGCTGTGACCTGGGTGACAGCTGAGCCTCTCACAGCTCACAGGAGTGTCCCTCAGCAAGGGCTCAGGAGAGGGGATGGCTCCACTGATGCATCCTGGAATTGGAAGCCATTTGAGCTTTGCTCAAACTTATATTTTTGAGCTCTTGTTTATATAAGATTGAAATAATGTGGCACAGTTGAATGTTGGGAAGTAGGGAGGAAATGTGGCTCCATGTTTTCTGTAAGGAGCACTGTTTAACAGTCTGAATTAACAAATTTAGCATTTGCCTTCCTTGGGTTGGAAGGGTTGTGAGGTGCTCTGGAGCCTGGATACCTGTGCAAGTTCTGCTGCATCTGAGGGTTTTCCTGAGGCCTTACCTAGGCCTCCTCAGTGCATGTTACATTTATTTTTTCCCTTGTAGACATCAAGGGCTTTTCCTCCTAAGTCCTGCAGCTCCCAGGCTGGTCACTGTGGCAGGTGTCTGTTGGGTGCTGCTGTTCCCACTTTTGGGGTGCAGTGCATTTATTTTATTTATGTGTATTCTTGCCCAGGTTTAACCAGCATCAGAGAGTGATTGTCATCTTCCAAAATAGCAGCTGTTACTGTGCTGTGCTTGACTGTGCTGTGGTCAAGCAATTTTATGGCTCCCTTTGCAGAAAACTGTAAAAAAAACAAAACCTCAAACCTGTTTTTTGGGGTTTTTTTTTCCATCTGGTAATTTTCTTCCTCTAAACTGCCTGGCTGAAATGGCAGCAGCATAGGCTGTTGAGTTTTCATTTGTTTTGGTCTGTTCTTTAGTATCTACTAAGAAACTTCTGATGGAAAAATACAAGGAATGCATTACCTAACAGGAACAAATGGTTAAAAAAACCTGTAAAGCTCAATTACAGTGTTTCATACCAGCAAGATGGCAACATCACACCTTTAGCAAATGGACTTGAGAGTGCTTGTCTTGAGAATGTGCAACCTAGTTAAGCAGAAAACAAGGCCAAAGACACTTGAGATCTGGCAGACAGGAGGTTTGGCAGGGATCTGAAGGAAGGATGTTAGTCACTGGAATTAAAAGGAGCTGCTGCTTGCAGGTCTGCAGAAACAAGTTGAAGTCTATCCTAAGTGGAAAAGGAAGAAACTGGAGAAGAAGAATGCCTTGGGATTTAGCAAAAATCTTCTGGCCTGCAGGAATTGTTAAGCTGTATTCTAAATCTGAATCTTGAGGTCATTTCAAGGAGAATGGACTAAACAAAAAATGTTGAACTTTCCTGAAATTATCCATTCAGTTGAGCTGCAGCCTGGCTTTTTGTTTCATCCCTGAAAAACTGTTAGCTTGGCTTTGGCATTGGTGTTTTTCTTGTCTCAGTCTGTGATGTGGTGTTGTCTCTTTGTAGTGGCTAAAGCAGTGTGGCAGGGGAGCCCTGTGGTTGTCCATGGAGATGGAAATGCTCACAGGGGCTGCAAAAGGCAGGTGCAGCTTGTGTGCTGTGGGAGGTGGTTCAGCTTCACCTCTTCCATGTCAGAACCTTCATTTAAAAAGTGCACAAGATGCTTTTCAGGGCTGGGAGCACAGATCTGATGCCTTGAGCAGCTGATTACTCAGAGTTCAGATGACGGATGTGCCAAGGAAGGAGTTAAATTGTTGTACAGGCAGAGGATGGATGTGCCAAGGAAGGAGTTAAATTGTTGTACAGCCAGAGGATGGATGTGCCAAGGAAGGAGTTAAATTGTTGTACAGCCAGAGGATGGATGTGCCAAGGAAGGAGTTAAATTTTTGTACAGCCAGAGGATGGATGTGCCAAGGAAGGAGTTAAATTGTTGTACAGCCAGAGCATGGATGTGCCAAGGAAGGAGTTAAATTGTTGTACAGCCTCGTGGTGAATGCTGGAGGATGTTTCCATAGGCAGTGGAAGAACTGAGCTGCACATGCCTTCACCCACACAGCTCTGCCTGGAATGGGGACTGCTGGTACCATGTAAGGAAAATTGCCCTTCACCAGGAGCTGGGAAGTGCTCAAAGCAGCTGCATATTTCTTCAGATTTTGAGCTCAAGATGAAGCTCTCAAACAATTTATATTGAAGTCCAGAAGAATAGTTTGGCCTGGGAAAGGTGGTGGAATGAAAATGTCAGATGAGATTTTTGCTGAAGATGTGATGTTTTTGAGAGCCTGGGGAAGTTTTATCTTCACATCTGCAGTGGGAATTGATGGCTATTTCCTAGTGCTGGACCAAGTCCAGCTGCAGTGGAAGTATCTGGATCCTTGGCACTTGTGTGTGCTTGCTGTCATCTCCATCACTGTCACTCCTCTAATGCAAACAGTCTTGCATAATGTCCCTTCAAATATCAGACACCTCTGGCAATTTGCTGAATCCCAGTGCTCCAGTTGCCACTGCTGAGCAGCTGGTAGGAGGGACAGAGCTTTTTGGGAATGATCCCCATGGTGTGTGCTCATTTACAAAGTACTTAGAGCAGAGCCCTGCAGGATGCAGAGCAGGAGGAGAGGGTTATAAAGCATTTTAGTAGTTGTCAGGGCAAAGCTCTTTTTGCATGGTCAGCCTGTTTCTTGTCATTTACTCCAGAGCAGGTGTATATTTTAATGTTAAATTGTATTTGTAAATATTTAATATGTAGAATATATCAGAGAGGTTTTGTAAAGGATGGAGTTGGGAGACCTCCCCCCTTGCTTCATCTTGCAGCTGTGGCCCACGTGCTTGTGCAGAGGTGGCCCTTGCAGAGAAGGATGCTGGGCTGTGCTCAGGTTTTCCACAGGGAGGGACTGCTCTGGAACCACCCCAGGTCTTGGAACTGTGGCAGTAGGCAAATGGAGCTGATTTTTTGCTGGGGTTGTGGAAATGCACTTGCTGTTCCTTGAGGTGCTGGTAGCAGTGTGAGCAGTTCCTGCTGAGGAGGCTGTTGGGTATTGGGGGTTTGAGCAGCCACAGGTCTGGTCAGGGCACGCTGCTCTGGTGGCTGCCTGATCCCTTGGCACTGGGTGTCTCAGGGATCAAGGGTGCTTTCCTAAGTAGGACAGAAATAAAAATGAGCCCTGTTCCCCAAGACTAGAAAGTGATTAAAAAAAAAGGCATTTTGCTGATTGCAGATGATTATAATGCAGCTGTTCGACAGTGACATCCCAGCCATGGAAAAATAACATTGATTCTTTGAGCTGTTTTCCAGTCTGCACAGCATATTAAAACCCTTCATGCACAGCTGGCACATTTAACTTTGATTATGTTGTTGAAGTGACTGATCTGAGAGCAGCCTGGATCCCAGTTGCTTGCAGAATTTGAAAATAAGATTGTTCCAATTCATCTGCAGTTGGTTATTTTGGAAGAGAGACAAGCTATCTTGAGCACTTTTAGGGCTGCTAATTAAAGTCTTGTGGCTCTCCTCTGAGAGTGCCTTTAAAGATGGATGGAGGGACTCACCCAAGGTCATATAGTGTGTCACTAACAAAGATGATTACAAAATCTGTGCCCTAATTTGGTCTTGCACACTTGAATAATTTCCCTGGTGTGGGCAATCCCACCACAAACCAACTGGTTGCTGTGCTCTTGTGCATGTCAGTGGGTTCCTTTCTCCCTGTGCTCTCCTATCTGCCAGCAGGGTCTGGCATGGGAGCAGGGTGAGGTGGAGGCAGGACAGGCTCCCTGCACCACACAGAGGTGGCTGCAGTGGGTGCCTTTTGGCTGCAATTGTGCTTCTGGGGCTGGAAAAAAGCAGGAGCTTGGAAAGGAAGGTAGGAGGAGTGCAGAGAAGCTGCCCAAGCCTTTTGGCACTTGTGGTGGTGCTGCCTCTTTGTTAGAGTTTGGCTTCTGACCTGAGCTGCTCCAGCACCTTTCCTTTCCCAGCTCGGTGGAAGAATTCCACTGGCATCCCTGGGCTCAGGGCTCCTCCCTCTGCACGCACAGAACTTAGGAGCTGCTCTCCAGAATGATCATTAGTGGAAAAGGAGCCGGTGGGGGACTCGGGAGCTCGGGAAGAGGCTGTTTGAAGTGTGTCCCATCCATCAAACCCTCCCTCGGGGGTTCTGTCAGAGAGCAGGAGTGCCAGGAGCTGGATGTGGGCCGGGCGTGCCGGGGCTCGGTGAGCTGGGAGGGCTCTCACCGAGCTGCGGCTGCTGCGGCAGCGCCTGCGGCTCCAGCAGGTGAAACGGGGTCACAGCGACTCCTGGAACCGCCTGTGAATCCCCGCAGGAGAGGCAGCTCTGGTGAGTCACGGCCCCGGCTGCCATGGGAAATGGTTGCTGGATAATAGGTTGAGCGATGGTGGTGGATTTTCTTCACACACCAGGACCCTGAGGAGGCTCTGACCTCGTGGGGCAGCTCAAAGCTGCTTTTTGTCTGGGTTCCAGGTGGCCAAAGGTGAATTCTTGCAAATGTAGATACAGCAGGCCCTCCTTCCCAGGGTATGCCTGGCACCCCTGGCCCTGGTGTACCCACTGTTGTAGGGAGAAGGGGTTGTGAAGGCAAGGAGATTAAAGGAGCAGCTCTTGCTGTGATAGGCAGAAAGAGGTTGAAAGCCTTTCCCTGTTATGTTCAGGCACGAGGTGAGAGCTCTCAGGGGCTGAGCAGTGCTGAGTTTGGGAGGTTGGTGCTGTGCTCAGTGTGAGACTGATGTGGGGCCCTGCAAGGGGGTTTCTGCTGATGGAGCGCTCTGCTCTGTCTGGAGCTCATCTGTCCTGACTCACTTCTTATTTCACTGCTCCTGTTTTGACTTGCACTTCATCTCTGTGGAGCATCCCATTGCTCTGCTCCTGGACTGTGGTGGGGTTGAGCTTCAGGTCTGCCCCTTTCAAGCTCTGCAGCTGCTGCCTGAGCACAAGAAGCAAAGGCAGAGAATAAAGTGCCTTGAGACTCCCCTGCCCACTGCTGCCATGCTGGGAGACAGCTCAGGCTCTTTCTATGGTTGTTTGTCCTCCCTGCCAGCCCAAGGCAGCAGCATGGACATGGCTGTGCTTGGCCACCAACAGAGTGGGGTTTTTAGCCAGCCCTGGCGCATCCTGTGGGATATGTGGGGTATGTAGGATGTGTGGCTCCCTCCCATGGGAGATGAACATGAGCCTCACTCTGCTGTGGATTTCTCCGTGGTCTGAAGCTGCTGTATTTAAACAGGCATGGAAGGAGCAGCTGGCTCCAGCTTCAGAGTGGTGGTGGTGACTTTGGAATGGTGCCACCACCTCCAAGGTCCCTCAGCAGGGATCTGTGTGTGACAGGAGGCTGTAGAGCAGCATGGTGGCCTTGGGCAGGGAGGGGGCATTATCTGACACCCTCTGTCCCCTCCATGTGCTTTGCATTGTGCTGGGGAGGTGGGGGCTCACTGGGGGCTCAGCCAGACCTGTGGGTGCCTTGGAGGCTTCAGTCATAGCCCAGGGAGTGACAGCCTGGAGTGGGTGTGGGGAGCAGGAGTGGAGTCCCTCTCTGGCCTGCCTGCCTGCCAAACTGGCTGCTCCAAAACTGCTCTGGGCTGTGTCCTGTTCTGTGCACTTCTGTGTCTGGGATGGGGAATAAATCACTGCCTCAGCCTTTGCTGTGCACAGAGGATCCTCCTCCTGCATCCTGCACTGGAGCAGACACCTCCTGGGGCAGGGACAAGGGATTCTGGAGCAGCCTGTGGCTCTGGGGACATCAGCACTGGCCTTTTGTGTCTGGCACTGAAGTGCTCTAAAATGCACAGCAGAAATACCGTGGGGGAGAAGGGGAATATTTTCTTCCCTTCTATTATTTTTTTTCTGAAATGCAAAGTGAAATGCCCCTGCAGCACAACCTGCCTCAGGCAGATCCTGGGGAAACTGGTTCAGCCAGCACCAGTCTGGGCAGGGAGGGCACTGCCAGTGCTGGGTGCTGTGCGTGGCAGCACTGGGGTATGAACTGGGAATAAACATCCACATCTCTCTGTGTGTGGGGCTGTGGGTTCCCCAGGACCACTGGCATAGGGTGAGCCATTGATAATCCAAATGTCACCTTTTATTTATTTTTTTTCCATCTCCCTTCCTATTAGAATGGCCTGGGAAGCTGTGACACCACACAGCCTGGGTCCCTGCCAGGGAGCCCTGGGGCTTGTGTTCCTGCTCACACTGCCAGACTCCGGCTGCCTCGCTGCTCTGTGAACTCCCATTTGCCTTTCTTGGCTGGAAAAAGGATTAAGTTAGCAGGACAGGAAAATTAATTAGCTGCCATTTTAAGGATGTAGCTTTCATCGCAGTCCGAAGTGTTTGGAAATCGCATTGTGTCATTGGGACCAAGCTGGGGTTGATTAAAAGGCTTTTACCTGCTGCAATATCAGATTTATTTCCGCCAGGGTTCTGCCCCTGGTGATTATGGCTTCAAGGTGAACCTCAAGGCCAAATCCAAGGAGTGTTTTGCCTTTGCTGTTAGTTCTGGCTGTGGAAAGCTGGTACCAAAGTCTTTTCTGCTTGTTTAACATTCCAGATAGCCTTGCTTTGCCCTTCCCCTCTGCAGGCAGCCTGCCAGTCTGGCACAGCATGGCTGGGACAGCAGGGAACTGCAGAGCTGCAGCTTCCCTGCCTGGCTGGGGGCTTCCCACAGGGAGCCTGGGGGCAGCACTGTGGTCCTGGATGCTCTGGGGTGAGCCACAACCTTCCCAAATTGTCTGGTGGAAAACTGCTGCTGTTGGTGCAGGTGGCAAAAGGGAGCAGAAATGGTGCCACCCTTGGTGGGGGGCTGTACCCAGCTGGAGGATGTCCCCACAGTCATGTCCTTGCTGGAGGTGTCAGAGGTGGAGAAGGGCAGATCTGCTGCAGTGTGGTGAAGTGTGACAGAACCTGAACCGTGGGAAGCGAGTGATAAGGAAGCCAAAAATCATTTTGGGGTTAGAAAGTAATAGTAATTCCCTGCTTTCTTCAGCAAGGGGGACTGTGGGTGCTCCAGAGCACCTGGATGGGGCTGTGAGCTGCCAGCTTTCCTGAGAAAGCTGTGCTCCACTTGGGGCAGCAGTGGGGATGTGGAGCACATGGGAGCCGACTGCAGCTTTGGCTCTGTCTGGGACACACAGAGGGGACACATCAGATGTGTGACCAGGAGGGGTTTCCACACGTGGTGCTGCAATTCAGCCCTCACTGACCTCTAGAATAAGCACTTCTGCCAGCTGCACTCCCATTCCAGCCTCACACAGAAGGGCTGCATGAATGACAAATCTCTGACACAAACCGTGGTCCCCATGCCCCCACCTGCAAGGGTGTAAATGACTCCTGCCCTCCTCAGCAATTCCCCACTGAGCTCTCACTGCAATAGTTCAAAAACCCAGCAAAATGAATGCAGATTAAAGCTGCTACTTCAGCAATGAATGGAAATTACCAGCACATATTTTTTATTTTACTATTTAATGTAGTAGAAATATCAGGGCTTGTAGCCAAAGCAATTCAAGATGTGACGGCTGTAAATGTGCATTGGGCGAGGCTGGAAACTCTCCAGTCTAATTCAAGAAACTCTTGGCTCCACTCTTGCTTTGCTTTTGAAGAAGAGAAGCTCATCTGTGAAGAAGCCCATGCTGCAAGGTAAGCACGAGGTGGCTTTGGGAGCTGGTGAAGGTTCCCCCTTCCCCAGACAGTTTCATTGGTGTTTTCCCCTTGTGTGCTGTGCTGGGTGCAGAACTGCAGCAGCACAGAAAGCAGATGAGGGGTGAGTCTGCTGCTCTCTCTGGTGCAATCCTGATGGATGTTGTAGTTGAGCAAACTCCTCCAGTGCTTTGCTAACTTTTCAACCTCCCCCAGTGGAAAAGCAGACCAAGGAGTGGAAAGTGATCTTGCTCAACTGCAGGATTTTAACTATCACCCGCCCTGGGAGCAGCCTCAGTGTTTCCCCCAGTGACTGTTGCAACACCAGACCGTGCAGGAGCCTGTCCCTGTGGGCTGGCAGGGTACATTAGCACATGGTAGAAAAGCCTTTACTGTGGTTAAACTGAAGACAGAAAATATGTCAGCTCTGCCAGAGAGGATGACGAGGAGCCTCAAAGGCAAGCAGATCCCCAGGCTGGTAATATTTCCCTCCTCAGTGTTTTATTCAGCTACTTGCAGCTATTTTGATCCCCCCCTTCTGATCTTATCTCCTAGTAATGAACACCAGGCCAGACAGCACTCTCACACAGAGCTGCCATAATTAAGGCAATCACTTCATGTCAGTGCTGGGCAGTCACTTTTAAATAGTTATGCACCAGGGATTTGCTGCAGCAGGATGCAGGATGGTCAGAAATAAACAAACAAACACTTTAAGGATATCAATTTTTATTTGACATTGTGAGATCAATAAGAAAAAATAATTTGTACAGCTTTGTGATAGAACTGCTGCTGCTGCAGTGAGGCTACTCCTCACCAGAAGGGCCCTGAGGCAGCCCCAGGGTGCTCCCAGCAGGACCTGCCCTGAGCAGCAGGTGATGTTCTCCCTGTCCCAGCAGCACCTCACAGCTCAGGCAGGTCCTGCAGCCTTCCAGCAGCACAAATGAGGCTTCTCAGATGTTTTGTGCGAGCAGCTCTGCTCTAAGGCCCTCAGCAAGGGGCTCAGTGCAACCACGGCTGCAGAACCCATCTGTGACAGTGCTTACTGAGCTCCTGCTGTGCTTCTCCCTCCCTCTGCTAATTCTGCCTCTCCTCTGCCCCACCTGGCCTTGTTCAGCCTCCCCTCAGTGCCAGCCCTGCTCCCCAAGGGCACAGCTCTGTCCCCAGTGAGGGATGACCCAATACTATTTCTGAGGCCTTTGGTGCTGACACCAGCAAGAGGGGAACCAGGACACTTTAGGAACTCATCCTGCAGCTCAGATGCTTTCAGCTGGCAGAGGAACCCTTTCTAATCAAACCCAGATGCTTTAGAGTGATTGTAGAGCAGCAGCCATGGATATTGCTCGAGCACTGGGGCACCCACTCCATAGGACGGGCAGAGCTAGAAAAAGAGACTTGGGTTTACACAGTATTTTTGCCAAGCTTTTTGCCTTTGACAGTTCTTAACAGTTAAAAAAAACCACCAAACACAACTGATGCCAGGACAAAAGGCTGAGTTCCCACTGTGCCAGTGAAACATCCTCCAACCAAGCCAAATTTTTGCTGGCCCCACCAGTATCTCACCCTACCCTCCCTCTGCTGCATCAGGGAGGTGAAAAGTCAGACCAAGAGAGATTTTAGCATTGATTCAGCCCCTGAGGGGGGGATAAGAATTTAGACATAAGTAGGAGTTAAGGACAGTATGATCAGTTCTAATACATGAAATCAAGACAGTAATATTAAATCAACGAGGGGCTCAGCTGGAAAAATCAAGGTGGAAGGCTCTGTTGGCAGAAAAGGGGTGGCTGTCCTGGGTTAGTGCCAGCAAACAGAGCAAGCTGCTGGACCCTACCCCCGGACAGTTCTTACTGATACTTAAATATGAAGATACCTTGGAGGTTGTACGTGGTACCAGTGCCATGTTCAGCACGTACACAACGTTCAGCATTCCCCAGTTCACAGCTGGAGAATGTGGAGTGTGGCAGATGAGCTGAGCGGCCTCCCCACACCAGCACCAATCACAGCCACAGCCCAGGCAGCCTGGGGCAACTCACATGAAACAAAGGAGGGCAATGAGGAAATAACATGGTAGTGACAAACCAGGAAAAAAAGAATAACCCTTCACACAACTGTTTCTCAGCATTGTAAAAAATAAAATAAAAATGAAAGCAATCTCTTTGAGTTCCCCTGCCACACCGTGCTGGTGTCCCACAGGCATTCTAGGATCAGGTGCTGCCCCTTTTCCTGCTGTTCAGTGATGCAGTGCACACAGCATTTCTGAGGGGATCCATAGACTGTAGTGCAAGCAAACTGAGAAAATAAATACACTCAAACATTCCCTCCTGTCAAAGAACATTAATTGCAGGAAAAACTAGCTTGCTTTTTGTTTTAACTGAAGTTAAGTTAGCTGCAACTCGTTTTAATATCTGAAACTTTGAAGATGTGTTTCACAGCATAACTGTAGAATTTACACTGCATTGCCAATCCACAATTCAGTCATTCTCATTAACAGTGTACAAAGAAGGTCATTAGTTTATATATATATATTTATATATATATATATTTTATAAAGTCTGGAAGATCAATATAAATACTGCTCCAGAAATTAAAAAAAGTGTTTACATCCCCGACTTGGATATTCCATCTCAGTGTCCTGGGTTATTGGTGTCACCTGGAAAAGTCTTAGCGGCGCAGAGGTTCAAGTTTTCGAAATTTCAGTGCCGAGCTGGATGACAAAGCATCTTGGTTTGAAGAAGAATTCACTGTGTCTGGGGACTGGAACAACACTCTACCACGATGATTAAATACATAAAAAGATGGATGGTTCCTTAATGTGTCAAATGTCCTTCAAAATAAATGCAAAAAGCCAAGGTTAACACTCTCTCAGAGCAGGGAGTTTAGAGCAGTCAGTCTGGGGCCTACTGACTTTGGACACAAGAATACAATTTTCAATCCAAACTTGCTTGTTTTAAGTTTCCTAAACTAAACCAGTGAGGAAATGCACAGTTGTGAAAAAGCCCACAAGATGTCCACGTGACAAACTTCCCCTTCCTCCCTGGAGCCCAGGGGCAGACACACCACATGCCAGCCTTTGTTCAGCTGTCACTGGTGTCACCACCCTGATGGTGCTCAGCTTTCCACCCCCCTGGGAGCCTCATGCTAAAGGCTTTAGGTGAACACTCTGAAATACCAATTATGTGACTTTTTCACTCCCCTGTGGTTTTGGAAATGGCCTGAGAGGCAATGTCTGCCCATCCAAATTCCTGTCAGAATCACAGAATATTCTGAGCTGGAAGGGACACCCAAGGATCATTGAGTCCAGCTCTGAAGTTGAACAGCTCATAAAGCAGCTGAACCTACAACCTTGGCATGCTCTAACCAACTATCCTCTTCCAAATCTTGGCCCAAAATCCCTTATTTTCTGAAAGTCTTTCAGATGTCCTGCCTTGAATATACTGTGTGAGACTCCAGTGAGTCAGACTTGCAGTCTGAGACCAGCTCCTGACAGCAGGTGGTGATTCCTGAGCTCCACTTCCCACCTGCACATTTCATTCCTCTACCAAGTCTGCACAGCAGGATTTCACATGAGGAAAAGCAAGAAATTTATCTGATTTCTGCCTCTTACCTAACTCTCCCTAAAACTTAAGACACTGTTGGCTTTTGCAAGTGTGGCTGTTCCCCTGGGGTCACTGCCTATGGCATGCATTGAGCTAAAGGTGAGTGATTTCAGTTTGGACAGAGAAGCAGATACAGGTGTGCACAAAAAGAAGAAATGAAACATACTTATTTTTGAGTTCTGAAGTGGCATCCATGTCTTTAAACTCCCCTGCAATATGTGCTATCCCATAGCAGGTGACTGCAAAGGCCAGCAGAGTCTGCAGGACTATCTGCAACAGAGGGAGCACACGGCAACACACACATCACCAGCTGTTCTGCACATTTACCAAAAACCTCAGCTTTCACACAGCATCTCTGCTGCTTTTCATCCAGGGGCAGCAAACAGAGGTGAGCAATCCAGCAGTGGGGAAACTGAGGCACAGGAGAATTAAAATTCCCTCCTATTTGCACAGCACAGCTCCAGCTGCCCCTGCACAGGTCTGGGTTGCACCAAGTGAATGGACTCACACGGCTCCTCAGCAAGAGCCTGAGACCAAACCCTGTGTTCTGTGCTCTCCAGGACCCAAATTCCTGCCAGGAACACGTGCCTGCCTCTCCTGGGCACCTGATCTTCCTGCCCTTCTGACTAAGCAGAGAGGGAACAGATAAGTGAAGTGGAAATTTGAAAAGCAAGCAAATAAAGCAAGTAAAAGCCCCCTTCCTGAAGCAGGTTGTGCTGGGATCAAACAGCCACACTGGACAAACACGTGCCAGCCACCCAGAGCCAGGGGGTGCAGGATGTTTATGCTGCAAAGGAGGTCATGGATGCAAAAGCTCTCTGAGCCACATCCAGGGAATCCTGGACAAGATGCTGCAGGGTTGTTTAAAAGAGAGGGAGGTCTGGATCTGGATTTGGTTTCACTGACAACTACAACACACTCAGGAAGTTGAGATGAAAGACATGGTTCTTTCTGGTAGTGGGAGCTCCAGTGAAAATGCAGCTTAAAAACTGCTTTATCCTTTATACTTGCCTAGCACATTAAGAGGAAGCAATTGAGAGACTGAACCACCCCACAGTCACACCTTTCACACAGGGCAAAAACTTACATCTATGGGCAACGTTTCATCTTCCTTTTCTGTCAACCTCATGTAAGAACGATCTACAAAACAGAAACACAGGCACGCATCAAACACTCTGTGCACGAAAACAAACAGCCCAACAACAACAGGAACCCCCAGAGACACGGCTGCAGAGCCACGGGGCAGCCTGACCCTGCCCGGGCCGCCCCCGGTGCCGCTGCTCCGGAGCGCGGCTCATGCCCCCGCAGGCAGCCGGGGGGCAGCGGGACGGCGGAGGCCACGCTGAAACCGCGACCCGGCCGGGGCAGCTCCCCCTTCCCACCGCCCGTTCTCCCCTCCCTTCCCGGCTGCTGCGGGCCGAGCCCCGCGCTCCCCCCTCCCCGCAGCCCGGCCCGGCCCAGCCCCGCTCTCCCCGCAGCCCGGCCCCAAGGGCAGGGCCGCCCCCGCGGGCGGGCTCGCCCCTCAGGACGATGATGATGATGCCGGCCCGGCCCGGCCCCCGCCCCGGGAGCTCCCCGTGGGCCGCGCGGCAGTGTCGGTGCCCCGGGGCGCCCCCCCGACGGTGACTCACGCTGCGCCGCCGAGAAGGCCGCGTGTGCCAGGGCGAACAGGCCGAGCCCCACCAGCCCCTTCCACACCGACCCCGCCGCCATCGCCGCCCGCCGCCGCCAGGGCGCCCCGGCGCGCGATGATGGCGTCACCCGGGGGTGGGGCCAGGCCGCGCCCGAGCAGAGGGGGCGGGGCTTCAGCGCCAGGGGGCGGGGCCAGGCCGCCGCTTTCCCACGCGGGGCCATTGATGAAATGCCAGGGCGTGGGTGGATCCCGAGGCCCTGGGGACAAGGGGCCCATCGACCCCCCGAACAGGCCCCTTCTCTCCACCGGACCCCTTCCAGCCGAAAACAGAGCGTAGGGTCAGTGGTACCCAAGTTAATTCCCACTTTTCACTTGTTTAACCTCGAAGCTTGAGAAACCGGTGCAAGCTAAAACGGGGCGAAGGGATGCACACAACACGTGCTGGAGGGACGGCCCTGGCCGAGCCAGGCTTGGGGCAAAGCGAGGAAACACCAGGGTCACAGCCAAGCATCCTGGGTCTTCCATGCCTCCAAGGCACAAAGGCAATTCTTTGAGGAAATTTCCTAAAAGTCACCTTTAAGTTGATCACTGGCATTGATTACAACCCTTGACCCACGGGCTCCACGCATGTGCCTCTATTTCTTGGTAAAAAAGGTGGGAAGTTTCCCCTGACTCCCTTTCATGGCTGACGGCGGCTCTTGGCACCAAACACACGCCTGGGCACGGTGTGAAGGCATGGAGGGACACCCCGTGTCCCCATGAGTCGGGGTGTGTCCTGCAGGACATCCCTCCCATGCACAAACAGCACCCCGCCACAAACCTATCTGGGGATTTCTCTTTCCTCTTGCAAACCCCTTTGAGCTCTGATCGCCTTCCCCCTTCTCGCATCCCGTTCCCTGGGGCTCGTCCCAGTGCTCACGGCAGCCCCCGGCCCGCCTTCCCCTCCCGAACCCCGCCTCAGGAGCTCCCAGCGCCGCCCTCGCCCCCTCCCCGCCGTTCCCGCCGCCTCTCTCCCGCTCCGTCGCTGCCGGCCCGTCCCTATCCGGGCTCCCGGCGCTGCTCCCGCCCCCGGCGCCTGCGCCCAGAGCCGCTTCCTGGTGGCGGCGGGGCCGGGCCGGTGCCGGGGCGATGGCGGGGCCGGGGCCGGTGCTGGCGGCGGCCGCGGGGCTGTGGGCTCGGGGGGCGGCGGGCGCCGAGGTGGCGGCGGCGCGTCCCGGGGCGCTGGAGGAGGAGATCGTGTCCGAGAAGGCGGCGGAGGAGAGTCACCGCCAGGACAGCGCCAACCTGCTGGTTTTCATCCTGCTGCTCACCCTCACCATCCTCACCATCTGGCTCTTCAAGCACCGCCGCGCTCGCTTCCTCCACGAGACCGGGCTGGCCATGATCTACGGTGAGCGGTGCCCTCCTCACGCGTGCAGCCCGCGCTCCCTTCCCGGGACACCGGGCGGAGCTGCCCCGAGCGCCGGGAGCGCATCCTGGCCGGTGCCGGCTCTGCGCGGGGCTGGCTATGGGGCTGGGCTGGCTATGGGGCTGGGCTGGCTGCGGGGCCGGCGAGCACGAGTGGGACCAGCACAGCATCGTTCTCCCGGCCAGTGGGATCCCTCCCGTTCTCCCCTGGCGGCTCCCCCAGGGCTGGTTTGGGGCTGTGCGGGGACACGACACATCCTCTGTGGGTGCAGCGGTGCCACCGGCACTGCCCCGTGCTGCTGAGTCTTATCTGGGTGGTGCTGGAGGGAGGGTTGGTTGTTTTCCAAACCTGAGATATGGAGGGCTCTCAAAGGCTGAGTTACTCCCAAGTCTCTGGCAGGGAGGAATTAGTTGGGTTTTTCCAGACGGCCTCGCAGGGTGAAGCTGGCAGGGTCATGGGCTCTCACGTCACCAAGCGCTGGCAGGTCACACTCACCTGCCCCAGGGTTGAGAGTGGGGACTTGGGGCAGCACACAGCAGCTGTTGTTGCACTGGTCAGGAGCCTTACATCCCGGGATGGTTGGGGCTCTGAGTAACCTGGTCCAGTGGAAGGTGTCCCTCCCCACAGGGTGTTTGGAGCTGGATGATCATCAAGGTCCCCTTGTGACCCAAACCATTCTGTGAAGCCACATGCTGTGTTTCCAACATGTGTTTAGAGCATCCAGATTTCCAGAAGCTGCCCAAGAAGAGCAGAGAGGCCATTTGGGGGATTCTTCCATGTTTGCCACGCTCAGGGGCTTGCAGAGGCAGCAGCCTTCTGTCCTGCTGCCTGGGGACCTGTGTGCCCAACCTTTAGAGTCCCTCCTGTTGTGACAGTACCTCTTGGAGAGAAACCCTGTGTATATCCCACGGGAAGCAGAGCAAGGCTGGGGGTCAGTGCAGTGGGGCTGTAGACATTTGGGTTTTAATGTGATTTCCTGATGTGACATGGCCTTGTGAAGAGGCCTGAACCAGGGTATGACAGGGCCATGCATGGCTGTCCCTGGATTGTCTGGCATCACTTTGAGTCAACCAAAGCAGGACTGGGAGGTGTGCTGGGGAATGATTAACGTGGCCATGGGTCTGTATCTAGGGATGATTTGTTGAATTTAGGGTTGAGAAGGCATCTCCTGCTGCGTGCTGTAGTTAGTGTCTGTCCTCTGTGTGGCCCTTGCTGCCTGGGGGTGATGTGTGACCACACAGAGCCAGACGTGGCTGAATCTCCCACCCAGCAGAAAGCTTTGATCCAAAGGCTGTGACTTGACCTCTTTGGGCCACTGGCTTTTGTGATCCCAAGTTTCAGTTAATTGGAAGTGTCCTTCCAAATGAAGGGGTGGAGGCACTTGTGTCATTGCAAAGGCACGAAATCCTGTTTTGCTTTTCCAGGGGCACAAAATCCTGCTCTGCTTTACCAGGGACACAAAATACTGCTCGGCTTTTCCAGGGGCAGAGAATACTGCTCTGCTTTTTCACATTCCTTCCAGCCACTGCTCAGGGGGGTTCAGGTGTTTCTGGCCTCCTGTCCAGGGTGGGGATGGTCACCTCCTGTGGGAGGACATGATTCCAGCATGGAAGGTCTTCTCTCTCTTGCTGCCCCAGAGCTTTCACTTTCTATTCCTTTCATGCTTTCACACTTGCCCTTAACCATGTTCTTCTTCTCCTGGACATTTCTGCCTCATGATTATCCTTTCTCCCTGATGTACCTGAATGCTCACTTTACTCTCAGAGCACTGCCTGGGTTGTTTCAGTCTCCTGCTGATCCATAAAATGCACCTTTTCTGTCTGCTCTTCTGCAGACTGTGCTTAGGGAACTGCTGGTGAAATCAGTAATGTCACCTGTCTGATCATGCAGAAAATCCCAAGTTTTCCTCTGTGTCAAGGCTTTTGGCATTGCTTCTCAGGTAGTGGCAGGTGTCATAGGAAAAGGGATGTAATTCCCAAGGAGTGGTGACATGCTGTTGTTTTACTGTGACAACTTGAAATCTGCAGGGAATAAGGGATGTATCCCTGTCCCTGGCTCCCTGTGATGCTTTTAGCCCCAAGGAAGTTCACTGAAAATGTGGGAGGGGCTGCAAAACAGACCCTGAAATCTGAACAAGAGGAGCAATTTGCAAAAGCTTGTCTTTTTCTGTTTAAAAAGCCCAACAACAACTAAGCCAAAACTTTCTCATATATCTCTTTTGGCAAAACACATCAGTTTCTTTGTTGTCTTTGGTTTTACTGGGAGTTATAAGCTCTTGCTCCGGGTGGATTTCTGTCATGCACATCGCACTGTCAGCTTAGAGCTGATGTTCAGGAGCTGGACACTGGCTGGAGTAATTTCAGTGATAGACAATAGGTGCTTAGTAGCCCTTAAGCTTCATTTCAGTGTTTAAAATGAGGTTCCCACATCTGAGGTGCTCAGCATTTAGGATGATTAATTGAACAATTTTGTTTCAGTTCTTCTCAGAGTCTGATGGTGGATGTGCAGGAGCTTCTCTAAAAGTTTAGTTTCCTTGTGCTTGTTCCCACTTGACCTGTGAATCGTGTGTGTCTAAACTGCTTGCTGTCAGGATGTCTTCAGCTGTTACATTTTTCTTCCCTTTTGGTGTCCAGATTAATGCTCCCCTGGGGATCCTGTCTGCTTCCATTGTTGTTAAGTGCTGGGGTTGGTAATATATTAGTCTTCATTTAAAACATTACCTCGGAAATGTTCAACAGCACCTTAAAAAAAAAACCCCATGGGCTTTTGTTCTTTTTAATGAAGTCAGGAGAAATGCAATGAAAATAATCTCTTGCACTTTGCATAAAAGAACTCAATTAATTTGCTGGCTTTGCCTTCAGCTTCTCAACTCCTTGCAGCTTTCAGCTGGCAGCCTCCTCAGTGCTGTGTTCCCTGTGCTCAGCTCAGCTCCCTCCCAGGGCTCAGTTTTGCGAAGCTCCTGGCAGCAGGAGCGTGTCGATACTGGCCCACAGGCTGCTGCTGGGGCAGCCCTGAGAGTGCCAGGAGAGTCTGAACCATTTCCTGAGAGCCTCTCAGAACCAGGAGCACCCACAGGGTCCCCTGGGCTGGCTCCAGGTGTCCTGAGCTCAGGACTGGGCTGGAGCCTGGAAAACCATGTCAGGTTTGTGCCAGGTGCCTCCTGTGAGCATCGTTGGGTAGGGAGGGTTGGTCAGACCCACCATGGGGCAGGAGGGGCTGCTGGTGGGGCCATTTAATGTTGGTGGGATAATTGGTGTGCAGCAGAGCAGCAGGATGCTTTCCCTGCAGGTAACTCTGCCAGTGTCTCTGTGTCAGGGTCACCTCAGTGCCCAGGAGCAATTTGTGCATTTGTGTATTTGCACGTGGGTGTCTGTCCCCAGTGGCAGCCTCCCAGACAGCCTGTTCCTGAGCAAAACAAAAAGAATGATCTGGGCACTCCCAAACAGGGGTCTTTGGCAGATGTTGTAGGTTTATCTGTCCCTTTTCCTTTCCTCTATTCCTGGCCAGAGTGGGAATTTGGCCCTGTCTGGAGCTTGGCTGGCACACGGGGCCAGGAGCAGGTGCCTGGGTAAGGAGATGGCAGAGGAGCAGGGGTGCTATCAGATGTAGCACTGCTTTGGGACAGGGATTAAGGGTGGAGGGGCAGTGACTCAGGATCCCTTCTGACTTCACAGCAGGGACTCCTGTCTGTCCCTCCTTCCTCCTCTGGGGTCTCTCCTCTCATGATGTTTAGCCTGGGTGTTGAAGGGGTTACTGAGTGGGTTTCCTTCCATCTCAGCAAGGGCAGGCAGCTGCTGGTTTCTGGTTTCTGCATGAATCTCTGAAATAATTGTTTTTCTTTTAAGGAAAAAACTTTTAAAAAGTCACTCCAGGTTTGTGGAGTGGAACACTGCAGCAGTTCTCAAGGGCTGCAAAGCATGGTGCACCTTAATAGCCATCAGCAGATGTAAATAACCCTTTAAAACTCCTTTTGACCCAGTGAAGGGTTTTTGTTGTTTCCCCTGGTATCTCTAGGATTGTCATCTGCTGGGTGAAAGGAAAATGGGGTGTTCTGTCCCACTACTGTGGTGCCTTGCAGCCACTGCCACATGCTCCTGTGAATACATGCTGTGGCATCATGATGTACTGACACACTTGCTTTCATTCTATACTTTTATTTCTGGAGCACTGGAAGATCACAGGAGCAGAGACTGACAGAAAAAGTAATCTAAAGAATTAATTTTGGTGTCCCCTGTAAGTGATGGTGGTGTAAAAGCAGCCCTCAGCTGCTCTGCACAGTGTGATGGGCCCTGACCTCTCCTTGCTGGAGCTGGCGGTGCCCAGAGGGAGCTGTTCTGTGGCTCTTGGGGTGATCAGGGCAGGATAAAGTCCAGAGTGGTGAGCACTTGGTTGATGGTGCATGGCTTAAAAGCACCTGTAGCCTTTCAGCTCACCTGTGCTGCAAAGTGCTGTATTAGAGCAGGGTTTGGGCTGCCCAGTCCCTGAGCTGAGCTGTTGTAGGTCAGCAGTGGTGACTCTGTGTGCAGCCACCTCCTGTGCCTGTGCTCATGGCCTGGGTGTGTGCTCTGGTGGCCCTGCTGTGTGTGGCACCCCCGAGATGGGAGGTGGGGGCTTTTCTTTTCACCATCAGGAAAATGGCAAATCTTATCCTGGAAAAACTCTGGCCAAGGGAGGAGAAGTCCAAAAGTGTGTGGCTGATCAGGAGCTGGCTGCAGGAGGTGCTGAACGAGCTGTGGCCCCACAGTGTCCTGCCCAGGCTCTGCTCTGAGAGTGGTGGCACAGGAAGAGTTGGGTGTTCCTGCCAGGGCTGTGCCCTGCCTGTAGGAGAGCAGAGCAAGGCTTTAATTAAGGCAGCAATCAGGAGCAGGAGTGTCCTGGGAGGCAAATGGAGAAGCCTTCAGAGCGCTGCGGTCTGGGTTCAGTTCCCACGTGGCTGAAAGCTTTTCATAAATGTGTGGTTCAGGGATGGGGTTGGGATCCAGGATTTCTGTGGCAGCTCAGGGCCGCCTCAATCAAGGAGTTTCCAAACCCTTTTGTGCTGAAGGCTACGTGGAAAGGTGTCTTGTGGGACACCCCTCTTCCCCAGCCTGCAGATGTCAAAACACTCTGCCAGGAGAGCACTCAACACACTTGAATCTGGATTTGAGACCTTAGACAACAAAAGAAAAATGCTTTATAAATTGCTGACTTGCAAATTAACCCCAAAATGCCCTTTCTTAGCTGACCTGGAGGCAGACTTGCCTCATGGGGCTGCCCTGGGGCTGCTGTTTGTGGTGCAAAGCTGAAGTTTGCAGGGGCAAGGAGTAGATCTGGATGGTCGACCTGGATTGGGAAACAGTTTTATGTGTTTATATTTCTAAATGTGGTTTAATAAAGACACAGGGAGGGCTGGGACGAGGCTGCATGGTGCTGCAGCCTCAGAGTGATCAGGGTGGTTGCTGGGTATCATCTTTAATCTCTGCCAAAATGAAGGGTTTAATGGATCAATGTCAGGTTTCAATGTGTGCAAGGGGCACAGTTTGGGCGCATGTGAGCAGCGCCTGGCCCAGCAGTGTGAGCTGCTTACCTTAAAAAACCCAAAGTGCCCTCAATGTTGGCTTCCCTGGAGTGATGCTCTGACTGCTGGGTGGTTCAAATCCTTCAGGACTTGTCCATGGCTGTGTTAGGAACTCCCCATGAGCACGGAGCATTCGCCTGGCACACAGGGACGAGGATGGTTCAATTCAATTATTGGGTTGTGGTTGTGCTCAGCAGCTGAGCAGGGATCAGGATCCTGGTGCTGCATCCATGCTCAGAGAGGGATCATCACTCTGGGGTGTGCTGTGGTTTGTCTGACAGAGCTGTGTCCCTCCCAGGTGTCCTGGTCGGCGTGGTCCTGCGCTACGGCATCCACGTCCCCAGCGACGTCAACAACGTCACCCTGAGCTGCCAGGTGCAGAGCAGCCCTGCCACGCTGCTGGTCAATGTCAGTGGCAAGTTCTATGAGTACACCCTGAAGGGGGAGATCAGTGCCCAGGAGCTCAACAATGTCCAGGATAACGAGATGCTGAGGAAGGTAAGGGAGGAGTGACTGGGCAGGTGCTTCCCACGCCCTCCATGGGGACGGGTCCTGCATCTGCTACATTAAATGTTTTTATTTTGGTTTTTTAACTTGTGGTTGTGATGAGCAGTAATTTATGTGTTGAGCACAATGTAATGAAACTCTAGTTTTAGCTTATCTTCATTTAAGCTCTGGGATTTGTCTTCAGAAGATCCGAGACCCAACAGGTTTCACATGGTGGGAGTACAGGGTTTCCTCCATATATTACTTTCTTGTGTTTTGTCTTGCAAAATTTTAACAAATCATTCTACTGTTGGTTGGTTTTTTTTTTCTTTCTTAACAGGTGACTTTTGATCCTGAAGTATTCTTCAACATTTTGCTTCCCCCCATTATATTTTATGCAGGCTACAGCTTGAAAAGGGTACGTGCCTTTATAGTGCTGATGTTTTTAGTTCCTCTGCCTCCAGAGAATTTTTAATACTTGCGAATGCTTTAATGCTTGCTCAGCAGGCTGAGGCTGTGGGGGTGGGTATGGTTTTACCCAGCAAATGTGGGATTGTGGGAAGCAGAGCTGAGAGTGCCCCTGTCATTCTTGTCTGCCCCTCTGCCCTGGGAAGGGTCAGTGACTTCAGCTCTTCCCAGCAGGGGTTTTTGGGGTCAGCCAGGCCATTTCAGCCATCCCAGCTTTCCAAGCACATGAGAGTGTGGGAAGGTTTTAGAAAGCAGCAGCTCTCTGAAATGCTGACTTGGAAGGAGAGGGGAATGATGCAGTTTAGCTTGCGGGAGAGGGAAGGAGGAATGCTGCTGGGTTAGGAAATCAGTTCCCAGGACTTGGAATGGCACCTTATTAAACACTCAGCTATGAGAACATGGCACATCCATGTTTATTAATGCTGCATTAACTCCTGGTCTGGCATGGGCTGTGCTGGGCACCCTGTGCCTGTCCAGCTCATGGTGTCTGAGCTGGGTCCAAGTTGCTGTGGACACTGTGGGTGCCTGTGCAGGCTTGAAACAAATTGTTAGCAAAATATAATTCAGTTTTTGATTTTTTTTTTCTCCTGCTAGAGGCACTTCTTCAGAAACTTGGGATCCATCCTGGCATATGCTTTCCTTGGCACTGCCATTTCCTGCCTGGTGATTGGGTGAGTAGATGGAGCTGGTCTGGTTCTTCCACAGGGCTTTCAGCTGTGCTTGGGAGAAGTGCTCTAAGCCTGGAGCTGAAGCTGCTAATCCCAGCCCTGAAAGGTCACACAGGCTCTGCTACTGCTGCTCTGCAGCAGCAAATCATACTATTTACTGTGCAAACTTGTGCTGCGTGGGCAGGGTGGTTGCTGTCTAATCGTGAAGTGCTCTCTCAGCATCTGAGCATCCCATGAGAACAGTTGTTCATGGCAAGGAAAGTTTCACACTTCAGAGAAAATTGTCTTGATAAATCAGCAACTTCAAATTATTGGAAGCATAAGGCCTCCTAAACCTGAGGCACAAGAGTGGAGGGCAGGATTATAGAGATGGGTGTCTAGTGAGCACAGATGTGTTTCAAATTGTTTATCCCTCAGTGCAGAGGCTGCTGGATGGTTCCCACTCAGGACAGTAGCCCACAGACTGACACAGGGTGTTCTCCACTGGAGTCCAGTGGATTCAAGCAAACTCAGCATCTGCATTATCTGCTCCTCACTGAAAGTTTTGGGCATTTCAGAGTCAGTCCAAAGTGACTTCACTGAACTGTGTTAATGTGCAGCACTGCAAAGTGATAAGCCTGGCTGCTGCTTTTCTTTAGGCATGTTGTGCTCCTGGAGGAGTTCTGGTCCCAGTTCCCTCCTGGCACCACGTTTGTGCTCCAGTTCAGAGGGTGCTTTGGTGTGTGTGGTCCAGCATTCACCTCCAAGATCACTGCCCTGGGGTTTCACCAGGCTCTGTGCATCCCATGCAGTTCTTTGGTGTTCTGGCATTTGGATGGCTTTAATCTGGTAAATGCAGGGAAAGCAAGGCCAGGTGAATGTTGTTTTAGTGTAACTGCCTCTTGTGCTCCCCAGCTCCGTGGTGTACGGCTGCGTGGCGCTGATGAAAGTCACCGGGCAGCTCGGGGGCGATTTCTACTTCACTGACTGCCTCCTGTTTGGGGCCATCGTGTCAGCCACTGACCCAGGTGGGTTAAAAGCTTTACCTGCATTTTGGGCTGGTTTGATTTGTGGAGCAGAGGGGAAGAAAGTCTGAAACCCTTGCAAGTTCCCTCCCTCTGAATTTTGGACCTTAATTTATTTGTGACATTCTTTGAGGTCAGATTTGTCTCTGTGCTTTTTAATTTTCTTCAGTATGTGCAATACAGTTTCCAAACCTCTGCTTTCCTGAATCCTTATTTGTAGTAAAGTCCTAGGCAACCTCTCTCTTGATTTTACTGGGGTTTGGCATTGTGTCTCTGCCACCCTGTGCCAGCAGCTGTTGCAGAACAAGATGTGTAATGTGAGGAAGGTTCAGTTGATAGTTTTAGTTAGTTTAGCTATTTTCTCTTGCTTCCAGTTTGGTTGGATTTTGACAGGGGCTAATCTAATTGAAATTAGATTAATGAGACACCTTAATGAGCAGTACTGAGGAGTAGTGACACCTTGGTTTACTGATGCACTTTATAAATCAAAACTGTGAAAAACATGCCTTGTCCAAATAATTGAAGTTAGTTCATGATAGCTGGTATGTGGTAGCTGTTCATTTGCATGCTCTCATTTCATGTAAAAACACAGGGCCACAAAAATGGCTCTGTTTGCTCCTGCCCTTTGCTGAGCAGGGCTGGAAATCTTCTAATGCTGAGAAATGCTGCAGACGAGCTGTCAGTGTCATGTCCCTTCTTTGGGCTTGAAGATTTCACAGGTAGAAATGGAGCATTTCCCTGTGCAGAAATGGGTTAAACTCCCCTCAGTGTGCCCTGAGTGCTGTTTGAAGAGACTCACAGAAGTTGTTTGGAATTGGCTCAGCCCTCAGCCTGAACTGTGCCCGATGCACCATGTGTTACATCCTGCTTGCTTTGGATGTTGTGATGTTTCTGTGAGGCTGATATGCAAAATCTGCTGCTTTCCATTATCTTCTTGGGGCTGTTGGATCACAGAAGAGCTTGAGGGAACTTTGATCTCTGCCATGAATCACAGAAACCCCCACATGGGGTTTGAGCTGATGCCTGACTATTTCCAGTCAGATCTGAAATGTTGTGTGTCTGTGCTGGCACTTAGAATGTGTTGAATCCAAGGATTTCTCTGAGAGTATCAGGAATGGAAAGGACAAGCAGTCATCATCCTGGACAAGCCTGGTCCTTCTGGCCTTCTGCAGGTGCAGGAGGGCTCTCCCTGGTGCTCTGAGCTGAGAGCATCCCTACAGCTGGGTGGCTTGTGCCAGCCTGGTACTGTGGCCCAGCCCATGAGCTCAGACCCTGGGAAGCTCAGAGCAGAGTTTGTTTGTGTCTGCCTGCAAAAGATTCAATAGGCAAAGATGTGTTTTAGTGAAAGGAGGAGGGAAATGATGAATCAAATCCAAATCTGAAAGAGCAGAAGGAAGACTGTCCAAGAGAGCACGAGGGTTTAGCTGGCAGCATCGCAGCAGTGGCACAGATGTGCAGGAAGGCAGCTTTCTAAAAGGGACATTTAGTCTTTGATTACATCAAAATAACAGCACCTTTTTGAATGTCTATTTTTCTATTTTTCTATTTGTCAGTGACTGTCCTTGCCATATTCCACGAGCTGCAGGTGGATGTGGAGCTCTATGCCCTCCTCTTTGGTGAAAGTGTCCTCAACGATGCCGTTGCCATCGTGCTGTCCTCGTAAGTGTCCCCTGCTTTTATTTACAGTTGTTACCTGTGTTACATGTCAGCAGCTGGGGGGAGCCTCTTGGCCTTGCCCCTGTAAGATAGGAACATGGGTGTTTGCAAGAGCATCTAAGTGTCCCAAAAAGCTGTGGTGACATCCTGATGCATGTCCTCATTGCTTACCACTGCTTGGGATTCCACATTGCCCTTACAACTTCCCCCTGCGTGATGGATAAGTTTGTTTTGCTTTTGTGGGAAGTTTTTATATCCCTCTGAAACAGGAAAAGCACCAAGTCTCCTTTTCAGCCACAAGATCCCACTGAAACCCCTTGCTGATGGCTTTGCTCCTGCCTGCATTGCTTCCCACCTGCAAACCCCTCTTTTGTTTGGGTGGAAATAGCTGGTGAAGCAGCTGTTTCCTTTCTCTCCCCACTTTAAGGAGTTAATGTTCTTACAGCTGGAGTTAATGCCCTTGCCTGAACACATGGGAAACTTGCTGCCTTTCTAAGGAATGTTTTATAATCTTTAATATTTTATGTCCTTTACATGCAGGACATATTTTATCTGCATTTTCACTGTGTTGTCATCACGGCAATTTGCTCAGTAATATATAATACCTGCAATGGTGACAGCTTAACATATAGCTGAGACTAATGGAGAAAATATTTCTGGAATACTTGTCACTCCAGTGTGCTGCTTGTGTGGGTTTCACTGGAGGCAGCAGTACCACACTGAGCTGTGTGTTGTATTTACTGAATCGAGTGTTTCTGTTGGGGTTTCTGGAACTCTTTGTGTTGCTCACTCTGGCTTTTCTGCTGGATGTGTCACTGCTGGTGTGAGAGCAAACGCTGCACAGCCAGATTGTGTTTCAGAAGTGGTCATGAGAGAGGAGGGGATGGGGTCTTTCAGCCTGTGCTGGCAAAAGGAACTCATTATCTTCCCCATGGCAGGTTCTGGGTGGGAGTGGGTGGATTCAGCTTCAGAGGAATGGAATTCCTGGTGGATCTCGGCAGGGATTTGCCTCTTGCTCTGCTTCAGTGCCAGCTCTGGAGCTGTTGCTCTGATTTCCTGCTTTCCTCTCTCCACGAGCTGAGCTCAGGCCACCCCCTCCCCAGAACAGGATAATCTGCACCAAGGCAGCAGCTCTGGGTTCACTCAGCAGTTCTTTTATTTTGCCCCAGCACTGCAGGCAGGGGAGGATGTGGAGCTGGGCTCTTCAGGGGCTTTGCCCAGTCTGGGTGCCCCAAGGCTCCTCTCCTGCTTTGAGCCCTGGGGAAATGTTTGTTCTGTGCTTAAGGAGCAGGATCTGTGCCTTTCTGTTCCTGTCTTGGCCTGGGGTGGCTTGGCAGCAGGAGCTTGTTGCAGGATGAAGAGGAACCCAGAACTGAAAGCTGGTGGGCAGTGAGGTGCCAGAGCTGCAGTTTGGGAGCAGAGGGGTAAATGCAGCTGCAGGATCCCAACCTGCTTCTTCCAAAGGGAGGATTTGCAGGGATTAAACACCACAGGAAGCCCCATGGGCAGCAAAAGGGGAAATAAAGGGCAGCTGGAAATAGAACCTTAATGGCAATGCAAAAACAAAACCAGAAGGAGAACTGTAACAGGTTAAAATGTAAAACCAATGTTCAAGGAGTTGGTTATGGAGGGGAAGTGAAACCAGTCTGGATTAAAAAAAAAAAAAACCTAACCTGAAAACCCAGAATAAAAGCATGTTGGTGAATGAGGAGTATAAGATGGAATTGATGAAAGGAATTAAAGCACAGAGAAATCTGCAGCTTGCAGTGTAAAAGGCAATGCAGAAAAATGAGCTATATTAAAAGCAGGGAAGTTCAGCAAGGGAAGTTACCTGTGTTGGAAAGGGGAGGTTTGTAATTTCTGTTGCAGAAAAATGTTGGTGTATAGTTAGGGGAGAAAGCTGCAAGATGTGTGTGCAGGGCAGTGAGTGTCTGTTCTCAGCAGTTTTAACAGCAAATGTTTAAAGTTCACATCCAGGAGTTTTACCAGAGTGAGCCCAGGGATTGCTAACTAGGAAGTTAATGTTTCCCAGAAGTTTACAGCAAGGAAAGTCATGTAAGGAGTTGATAAATGGGATTTAGGAGCTGGATTAGGGTCCCCCTGTATCTCAGCCTTTCCAGGTAGAACAGTGACTAATGCAAGGCTCAGCTCATCAGGAGTTAGGAGGGAGCAGACTGAGGGCACTGCAGACCTGTTTGCCATCTCACCACCAAGGTCTGTTGAGCTCTGGTGGATGCAGGGAATGGTGCTGCTGCTGTGCATGGCACTGTCTGCCTTGGCTGCCCTGTGGTATTGCACTTTGGAGCTCAGAGCAGTGCAGACTAAATGCAGAGCATGTTAAATGTGGCAGAACAGGAGCAGTTACAGCTCTCCAGGGATGTTCACAGCAGCTGCCTCGCTGGAGAAATGGAGATTTCCCACTTGAATGCTTCGTGGTCCCACAGCACCTGGCATTACAGAGAGCTGGTGCCAACCCCCCCAGATACCACCATGAACACTACATGTCACACAGGGCATGGGCTTTGGTCCCCTGCTCTCCAATGTCCAGGATAACTGCACATCCAGCCTGGGGGTGGCTGATCCCAAGCTCCCCAGGACAGGGAGGGTGTGCAGCCCCTGCACGCTGTGATCCCAGGGGATTGCAGGGTGTTGTGCCTCCCTGGCTGCTCAGGCTCGGTGTTTGCAGCAGCTGTAGCACTTTGCAAGGCTTGTGTGGCACCGTGAGGTGCCTCTCCCTCCAGACTGAGCAGATTTGTTCTTGTGCTTTCCCTCCTCCTGCAGCTCGATAGTTGCCTATCAGCCAGCGGGTGACAACAGCCACACGTTTGATGTCACAGCCATGTTCAAGTCCATCGGGATCTTCCTGGGGATATTCAGTGGATCTTTTGCAATGGGAGCAGCTACTGGAGTTGTGACAGCTTTAATATCCTTTTCACTGTTTGGTTTTTTTCCCCAAGTGTTTGCATAACAGCTTATTTATTTTTTGCTGGACTGCACTTCACCCAGATGTTTAATTTGTTTTTCCTAAATTAATGAATGACGGTGCCATAGCCTTTTTAGGGGCAGACTGTGTAGCTGTGATGCACAATTGGAATGTGATGTGCTCTTAGCCTGCAGTGTCTCTCCAAATTGTCCTTAACCAGCTGCAACGTCACCAAGTTCACCAAACTTCGGGAGTTCCCCTTGCTGGAGACTGGCTTGTTCTTCCTCATGTCCTGGAGCACGTTCCTGCTGGCTGAGGCGTGTGGCTTTACAGGCAAGCTCCAGCACAGCCCTGCCCCTGCCATGGACATCTGCAGGGATAATGGGGCCACTGAGTTGTGCTTCCCTCAGTATTGATTGCAGCCAGGGCTCTCCCTCTGCCTGCAGAAGTTCAGTGATTCTGGGTTCTGGGGTTACCTCATTGAGTTCCCTCCAGGCCTGGGGTGCAGCTCAGCTCCCTTTTCCTGACCAGGACTCTAATGTGATGCTCTGCTCCCCAGGTGTGGTGGCTGTGCTTTTCTGTGGGATCACACAGGCCCATTATACCTATAACAACTTATCCACAGAGTCACAACACAGAACTAAGCAGGTGAGAACTCCTCAGACCCCTTCAGCCTCTCTGAATTTCAAATTCAATTTTTTTTTCCTTCCCTCTAGCCAGAATTAGGTGCATCTGTCTTCTTACATCTGCATTTCACTAGGGTTGCTTCTGCAGAAGCATTTATTGCATGATGGATGGGCTAACATGCTTTTCTTGTTAAATCTATATTATGTCTAACTAATTTTTAATTTGTTTTTCTCTTTCAGTTGTTTGAGCTTCTGAATTTCTTGGCAGAAAACTTCATCTTCTCCTACATGGGTCTTGCACTGTTCACCTTCCAGAACCATGTCTTCAACCCTACCTTTGTGGTGGGAGCCTTTGTATCCTTTGGAGCCCAATTTATAAGACAGAAAGAAAGGGAGAGGTGCCTCATTCCCAATTTCTGTTTTTCTTTCAAATGAGTGGGTTTGGTTTTTTTTCAGTCAGTCTAGCTTTATTTTTAAAAGGGGATTTCTGCCATGTAGTGATGCCTTTGCTGGTTATTTTAAGAAGATGGAGATTCTTTTTCCAGCTTTTCTGTTGGGTTTTTTTTCCCTCTGTCTTCTCTCCTCTTGTGGGCATCAGAATCAGCTGCTGCAGGGACTCATCATTCAGTGTGACTGTGATGCCAGTGCCAGGCTTTGTCATGTGCCACCAGGAGGGGCTTTGCCAAGGGGGGCTGCCTGGTTTAGCCATTTATTTCCTCTTTTCCCTGCTGGTGCACTTGGTTAACCCTGAAAAAAAGCCTTTTTTTGGTCAAACAGCACAGTTACAGCCACAGTGGATGCCTCTGAATGATGTCATGAGAAAGGATTTCCTGTTCTGCAGGCTGATGCTAATGGGAACAAGGGCCCTGGTATGTCTCAGAAAAACAAGAATTTTCAAGGAATTTTTTTCACATCACAGGGAAGCCAGTTAGATGTGCAGAATTATTTTCACCCTTTGTCAGCACTGATGCAAGTTTATACTGGTAAACAAAACATTTTTGCCACTGCTGGTCCATGGGTTTTCAGCGGGCTCAGCTGAATTTCCCTGCTCAGCTTTTATGGGGTTGCAGTGGGGCAGAAGGGGTGGAGAGCAGAGAAATGCCATTTGGGCAGTTAGATTGAAATTTTGTGCTGTGCCTCTTCAGTGGGAACTGGCTAACTCGCTGATGAAATAGCTCATTCATGAGAGAGATCATGAAATACGTCTCTTATGCAAATTGTGATGTTCAGGAAAGAACATAAAAGCTAGAAGCATTTTCCATATTATTCAAGCCTGTGCTGAATACTGGCTCCAAGATTATTTTTGCCATCTGGGTGCTGGTATTAAAAGATACAGCTTCAAAGATAAAAAGCAATATGAAGGGGCTGGTGATTCTTGTATCTTGCAGGCTATGAAAACAGAAAGAGTATTAGATTTTTTTTTTCCTTCTCAACTGCTGCTGCTTTCATTTTGCTGAATAATCTTTGGGAATGAGACTTGGCTTAAAGCTTCAAACCCAGCTGTGAAGTGTGGCATTCTGGGGAATGTCAGAGGGGTTGTCATAGCTGTGATAACTTGAGCTTCACAGAAGACAAATAATTCTTGGGGTGCAAAATGGACCTGGCAGCAGAGAGCACACTGTGGGGAATGGTGTTTTTTCTCTCCTCTCACTTGTCTAACATGTCCTTTCATCATTACCTGTGTTTGTTTGTGCTTGTCTCTGTGTGATATTCTGAATTGCAGTCTGTGCTGTGTTTCAGTGAGGCAGTAGCCTGCTCTTCCCACAATGCTGTAACACTCAGGGCTGGATTGTTTTCTTTGCAGCCACAGCACTGGTGTTTGTGCAGCTCCCAGCTCTCTTTGGGCATAGAGACTGGCTCTGTGTGCAGGTGGGATGTGATGGGAGACACAGGAAGAGCAATTTCCTTAACATGTGCAAATACAGCTTGCTATCTTCCTAGGAAGAGCTGCCAATATTTACCCATTGTCATTTTTACTGAATTTGGGGAGAAGAAATAAGATTGGAACGAATTTGCAGCACATGATGATGTTTGCTGGTACGTTACTGCATCCTTCCTCTTGACCATGTCAGGGTGGGAGCATGAGGGAAATAAGGTATTTGGGCTAATTCCCAAGAGGTTTTTGCTTTTCCAGCCTGCTGTTAGATAATGAAGGGGTTTGTGGTGTATTCATGGTGGTTCCTTATGGTGAGAAGCTGGAAATATTCCTTATTCAACTCTAAATCTCTTATGGGCAATGTCTGGGGGGGAGGCTGGGCAGGAAGGGACTCAGTGGTCTGAGATGTAGGAATGAGTTCTGTTACTATGGGACACGAAATAACACAATGTGGGCATGCAGCTCTCTCAAGGTAAAAAGAGTTTTAATTTCTGACTCCAACATTTATAGATTTCCAAAAGTGACAGTGGATTGGAGGGTGACAGTGCCACCTCTCCAATGACACTGGACAAACCAACAATCCATCAAATTTCTCCTCCATAAAAGAATGCAAAACAATAAGTTATTTACACAAAGTGTGTGAGAAAGTTCGTTACAAAAATGGAAACATCAGAAGTTTCATCATGTTGAGATATTTGATGGTGCTGGGAGGTCGATTAGGGCGTTGTTGATGATTTTCAGGATTTGGTGGTTTTTATGAAGGTTGAGGGCCATTAGTTTGTGGATATGAGGATGATTCTTTTTTAGAAAAACTTAAAAAATCAGTGTGACAGAGCTCCTGCTGTCCTGTTTCAAGCACCTGGCACGGAGCAGGAGGAGGGTTTGCCTTTCTGGGCTCGGAAAGAGGGGTGACAAAACCATCACTGTGGTGATGTCCCAGCATGAGGGGACAGCAGGATGCAAACCCCAGGTGGGGAGCTGCCCATGGGGGTCGTGGGGAGCTGTGCTGACCCAGCTGTGTGCTGTCCCCTCCCTCAGGGCTCCGTGGGGCCATGGCCTTCGCGCTGGCCATCCGTGACACGGCCACCTACGCGCGGCAGATGATGTTCAGCACCACCCTGCTCATTGTCTTCTTCACTGTCTGGGTGTTCGGCGGGGGCACCACGGCCATGCTGTCCTGCCTCAACATCCGGTCAGTGTGGGCTGCCCTGGCTCCCCCAGCCTGCTCCCTGCTCAGGCTGCTGGGCTTGCAGGGAGCAGAGGCACATCCTGCATTGTCCTTCCCCTGATCCCTGCCCTGGTGTGCTGTGTGACTCTGTGCCTGTTCTCCCTGGTGTGCTGTGTGACTCTGTGCTTGTTGGTGTGTGACTCTGTGCTTGTTCTCCCAGCAATGGTGTGTGACTGTGTGCTTGTTGGTGTGTGACTGTGCCTGTTCTCCCTGGCCTGATGTGTGACTCTGTGCTTATTCTCCCAGCAGTGTGTGTGACTGTGCTCGTTCTCCCTCGTGTGCTGAGTGACTCTGTGCTTGTTGGTGTGTGACTCTGTGCTTGTTCTCCCTAGTGTTGTGTGTGACTCTGTGCCTGTTCTCCCTGGCATGGTGTGTGACTGTGCTTGTTCTCCCTGGTGTGTGACTGCTTGTTCTCCCTTGGGTGCTGTATAACTCTGTGCTTGTTATTCCTGGTGTTGTGTGTGACTCTGTGCCTGTTCTCTCCTCACAGGGTTGGTGTGGACGCGGATCAGGAGAACGTGGTGAGTGTGCTCTGCAGGGGTCACATCCTGACCCTGTGAATGCCCTGTCTGTGCTCTGCTTCCTTCCAGCTGCAGGAGGTTTTAGCTCCCCCTGTGAAAGAGTTTGCAGTCACAGCTTTTCTGTGCTCTCTGCTTTTCATGAGCCTTGTTTGGACTCAGCTGGAAAGAAGGGCACAGAAGCAATGCTGGGCTGTTAAGTCAGTTCTTGTTGCTGCTCCAATAGATTTGGTTTCTCCCTTGCTGGGTTTGAAATAAATTTCAAAGTGAGCATGACATGGAGGCTCTCCCTCATCCCAGTGTCCAGGGCAGTACAGGAATCATTTACTGACTCATTTTTTGTAGCATCTGCCCACCTTTTACCCATGGGTACCCTCAGCCCCTGCTTACCCCTTTTCCTCTGGGTAGTTCTGTGGCAGCCCCAGAACCACTGACCACACTGAGATCAATGCTGGAGCCCCACAGCCCTGGGAGTTTTTTCTGCCTGGTGGTTCCAGCTGTCTCATTCATGTGTCTGCAGCTGGCTGTGCTGTGGCTGTGGCTCTTCTTGGTTTCAGTGTGGATTCTGCACCTTGCAGATTCATTTTATTCAGAGCCATTTATTGGGCTGTTCACCTCCTGGAGAGAAAGCATCAAATGTGACAGGCAGCCCAGGGCCATAAATCTATAAGCCAGATTTCTATGAAATATGTAATTGTAATTCACAGTCCCCTCCAAACAGTTTTATATTTTTTTTCTCTGACTAAAAGGAAGCCTGGAGTTCCCATAACATATAATTATTTGCATGCAGCAATATCAGGCAAGATCTGATGGAGGTTGGATCTGTCAGTCACTATTAAATGTGATGTCTGGGTGCAGCTGCTGGCTCTGAGGCACTTTAAACCTTGGGGCCAGACACTGGAAGGCTCTAGCAGCAAAATGGTCACTCTGTGCTTTGTTACCACCTCCCTGAGGCAGTTGAATGCTGCTAATTGCAGCCTGTTGTGGTGTGAGCATCCTTACACACCCAGCCAAAGGCTTCTTCTCAAGAGGCAGTGGGGAAGTCTGTGTCTCTTTGTGTCCCCTGGGGATAATCCAGTGTCCTGTGGGGTCTCTTGGCCCTGATCCAGCTTGTGGCATGTTGTCCTGCCCTTCTTTACTGTTTTTCTCTCCCACAGGGTGTCCCAGAGAGTGAGAGGAGGAGCACGAAGGCTGAGAGCGCTTGGCTGTTCCGCATGTGGTACAACTTCGACCACAAGTATCCTTGGGCAGCATTGGAGTGTGCTGAGTCAGATCCCACTCCAGACACCTCTCCCTGGGACCATGAGCTCCTCCCTGTGCTGAGCCAGATCCCACTGCCAGACACCTCTCCCTGGGACCATGACCTCCTCCCTGCTTAGCAGGGAGCCAGTGTTTGTTTTCCCCTGACATTGCTGTGTTTGTGTTTGCACCTACTTGTGTCTGGGGCTGCAAGAAATGACAATTTCCACCCTCTGTCAGTGAGAAGGCAGCAGCAGTTCTGTTCAAAGCTGGGCTCTCCAAGATTGGCATCCTGGGGGTCCTTAATCCCAGGGGCAGGTGGTCAGAAGGGATGGGGGTTTTCATACTTGCAGTTCCCCTTGGTAGATCCATGCCTGTCCTCCCTTCCAGATGCTGTGCTGTGCATTAGTGGAGGAGTGATGTGAGGCTGAGGGGCACAGGATGGTGGGACAAGCAGTGCTGCTGAGCATCTTACCAGGACTGTGTCCTGCTGTCTTTGGTTGCATTCTCATTGCTCACCAGTGCAACTTCTGTGCTTCCACACATTTGTGGTTTTTTTCTTTCTGTGATTTCCTCACAATGCCAAGTCCTTCAGTGCTGCCTTCCCAGCCCTTTACTCACCAACACAGCCCCGTTCCTCTTTTTTCCTTAACCCTCTCTGTAGCTACCTAAAGCCTCTCCTGACACACAGTGGTCCCCCTCTGACCACCACTCTGCCAGGGTGCTGTGGCCCTGTTGCCCGGTGCCTGACGAGCCCACAGGCGTATGAGGTGAGTCCTTTAGTAGTCCTCTTGTAGCTATGATATTTTCTGAAAAAATCCCTTTGCTAGGATTTTTCCTCCTGAGAAGCTGAGAGGCCTCAGGAACAAAATATAAACAATAATTATCTGCTAGTGTGGAATGCAAGAGGTGCATCTGTGATTGGTCTCGTGTGGTTGCTTTTAATTAATGGCTGATCACAGTCAGCTATCTCGGACACTCTGGTCAGTCACAGGATTTTATTATCATTCCATTCCTTTCTATTCCCTTCAAGCCTTCTGATGAAATCCTTTCTTCTATTCTTTTAGTATAGTTTTAATATAATATATATATTCATTTATCAGCAAACCTAAAGTTTATTTGTAAAAGCAAATATTTTATTATCATTCCATATATTATTTATATTTTATTATCATTCCATGCCTTTTCTTTCCTTGCTAGCCTTCTGATGAAATCTTTTCTTCTGCTAGTATAGTTTTAATATATAATTTTCTTTGAATATAATGTATATGATAAAATAATAAATAAGCCTTCTGAAACATGGAGACAGATTCTCATCTCTTCCCATGTCGCGGCTGCCTGCAAAATTCTACAGCCCCTCAGCTTCTCAGGAGCAAAGATCCTAACAAAAGAATTTTTCATAAAACACATCTGTGACCCTCCTGTTTTCCCCCCAGAACCAGGAGCAGCTGAAGGACGACGACTCCGACCTCATCCTCAACGACGGCGACATCAGCCTGACCTACGGCGACTCCGCGGTCAACGCCGACTCGGTGCCGTCCGGCGGCGCCTCCCGGCGCTTCGTGGGCAACAGCTCTGAGGACGCCCTGGACAGGGAGCTGGCCTTTGGGGACCACGAGCTGGTGATCCGGGGGACACGCCTGGTGCTGCCCATGGACGATTCGGAGCCGCCCTCAAACGTCCTGGACAGCGCCAGGCACGGTCCGGCCTAAGGTCGCTCGGTTTCATTGACAGTAATATCTGCATATATGATCAAGAAGTATGTACTACCTAAAGTCTAATGCATGTCTCAAAATGTCTAAGCTGTATAAATATTATTTATATGGTGTCAAAAGAATATAAATATTCTCTGCCAAGCACTTGTAAAGGACAAGCTGCAAATTTAAGTTAAAAACTGTGTTGACTGCACTATGTAGGGTGGAACTGTTTTAGCGTCAGAGTCTTTTGCACACAGTGAGCTTCGTTAATGTGTGGTTTGATGAAGGGTTTAGTTCCCAGCGGGTGAGTAAAGGAGCTGTGACTCCCTGTTCATCCTTTGAACCTGGGAGAGGAGGGTAGGGAGTTGCTGGTGAGCAGTGGAAATTGCTTTCTAGTCTGATGAGGATTGTTGAGTTTCTTTTGGTCTCTGATCTTTGGATAGTCACGTTTGAAATATCAGCAAAAAATCTGCTCACTGACCCTCTCGCCAGGCAGTGGATGGTGATAAACTTGTTTCACTGTGGGAACCTGGAGACTTTCTGCTTCTTAGTGACCCTGTGCCCAAGCCCTGCTTTAGTGGGCTCATGGCAGACCCCGGCCAAGCTGGCAGCAAGGGCTGCGGGTGTGTGGCTGCAGGGGTGGGAGCAGGAGCGAGGGATGGTTGGTGTCTGTAGTTGTGTTCAGGAGAAGGAGGCGATCCCACAGAAACTACACCAGGCGTGCACAGATTTTAGGTCTCAGTCCATCTTTCAGCTGTGGCTCAAGCAGCTTTCCCGAACCAGCCATCAAAATCCTCTTTTGGCAACTAAATTTCACCTCTGGGAGCGGCCGCGTCGCTGCGCGGGCGAGTCCCTGTCCTGCGGTCACAGATGTAGCCAAGGTGTGCAGAGCTGCACGTGGGGCTGTGGAGCAGCACAGCCCACCTCAGACTCCAGCTTTAAGGCTGCAGGTCCACACGGTACCTCCGGGGCTCTCCAGAGGCATCCAGCTGGTACTGAAGGGGAGCCGTCCGTCCGTCTGTCCGTCCGTCCTCCCGCAGAGTCAGAAACCATTGCACTTTGTTTGGTAACTCCTTAGCATGCTGTGTGTCTGCAGTCCCCACCCGACCTTTCTCGTGTCTCTTATCATTTAATGACAAATGTTTGTGAGTTGATTTTTGGTTTTAATTTACGGTTTTTTATTTTTCAAGGAAGAGCACAGAACAATTTGCGATTTCACACTAGTGTTAAAGGATTTATTCTGTAGTTATGGGAATGGCTAAAGGTGCAGTCAAACTGCTAACCCTGACATCTTTTTTATCCTGGAAAGGGGGAATCATGGAAATTTACTGTATGTAATCTTATTGTCTATTTTATCTACAGTTTTTCTATACGAACCTTTCAGGGTTACTGGTGCACTACAGGTCCATTCTGGAGTTAACCCTCTCCAGAGGGCTTAAACAGAGGTATTTAAAATGAAACGACATAAAAGAGAGCCGGGTGAGTCGAGCACTCCCTGCTCCATTAGCTGTCTTTGGAACAAACTCTGCATCTCTCAGGATCTGACCCTGAGACCTCAGAGCACTGTCCCCACAGCTGTTTTCCCCAGCACCACCTGAGAGTTGGAGGAGACAGAAAATCCTGAAGTTTCAAGTGTATGTATAGTTGAGAAAATAAATCTACACTATTTGTTTATTTTTTTTTTCATTTTCTCAGGTCTAAGTAACATTGCCTTAAATTTATGGATGTGAAACTATAATTATTTTGGCAGTTTATCCCCAAGAAAAGACTTTCTTTTTCCTTCTGAACAAAATGTGTAAGTGTTGCCATAGGACTTCCCTAGAAGGGAGGTAATGCTCTGTTTATATTTGGATATATTTGGGGCATCTTCCTTGCACCTGTAAATGGCATCCCGCTGTTAACAAAGCTGTTGGATTAGCACTGGCCTTTGTTTCCTACTATGCAGGAATTCCATAAAGTGAGTGTGCATTTTATATGGTGTCTGTAATTTAACTTCATGTGTTTAAAAAAACAAAAAAAAAAAGAGAAAAAAAAAGTAGAAACCTGTTGATTTTAGGTTTACTGCATCACTTCTACATCCTGTTTTTTGTTCATTCTGCCTTTTTGAAGAGGTATGATAAATAACTACCTCTTGTTTTTTCCTGTATAGCCTGACTATGAATTCAATTTACAGAGTTGGAGGTGCAGGACAGTTCTGCTGCCCCGGGGCTCCCTCCCAGGCATTCCCAGCTGAGGTGCAAATTTGCTGCGAGGTGGCCACAAGCTGAAGTTTTCCCATGGCTGTGGTTGCATTCCTCTCTTCCTCTGACCCGTTGACTTCAGTAATTTATCCACTCACTGTAAACTTGTGAACACATTACCCAGAAGCCTCAGTTTTTGACACCAATAACAGTTCAGTTACATGAAAGGAAGAAAAGTTAACCAATGGTGATTTTATGGGTTACATTATGATCCATAGATAATATAATCAGGGCTGATTTGAATAGCCTTAGTCAATGAATGAATTTAGGCTTAAATTGAGTGATTTCATAAATGAATGGGATTCATCCTCAGCTGATTATTTCCTGTGCTGGGCTGCAGCAGAGCACACAGGAATGCCTGGTGTGCAGAGGCAGAGCCCTGATGCTTTGTGCTCCAGATGCAGCTGAGGGTACCCTGGAAAATCAGGGCCTGAGACCTTTGCCAAATAGATAAGAGCCCTGAGGAGGCACTTCACAGCCCCCATGAGGATTTAGAGAAGGTGCCCTTCTTCTGTAAATTGAATTTCCATGGTTTTTGCACATGAAAAAGCATTGTAGGTAAAGTTATGATTTGTACTGGTACTGTCAGTTTGTGTGGTAATGGCATTAACCCCGTAGCTGTGGTGTTTGTGCAGCTGATCTGTGATAGCTGATGATCACTATTGGACCTTCTGTTTACACTGACTAAATCCTTTACTGTTGCGTTGTACTGTGAAAGAAGGATTATGGGCCTATAAAAGATTATTATTTTTTTTTTGGAATTGTGTGTACTGTTTCATTAATTCACACGGAAATAAATCTGTAGCAAAGTGACCGCGTGCCACTTGACCTTCTGAGAGCAGTTTGTTCGTGGCCTTGGCAGCAGCCAGGGGTGCTGCACCCTGAGGACTGCAGGGTGCACCCTGAGCCTCCAGCCCAGCTCCTGGGACCCTCCTGCAGGAGCAGGGCTGGGGAGCAGAGCCATGCTGGTGCCAAAAGCTCCTCCAGGAGCAGCACATCCAGCTGGGATTGTGCTGCTCACTCCCAGCCCTGGGGCAGGGAATGACCTGCACAGAGGCAGCACCTTGGGGTGTTGGCAAAATCAAAATCCCCGAGCTTTCCCAGGCTTTTCTATCCCTGGGACTGTTGAATTTGCACTTGGGCTCCTGGCTGGTGGTTCTGCCCTCTGACTCCCACCTGCACCATTTGGCAAGTTGTTCAAATGCTTTACAACCCTTCAGTATGGAGGGCACCTCAGAGATCTCAGGAACCTCTTTCTGAGGGCCTTGGTTTGCAAAGGACAACTTTCATCCCTTGGATGGTGTAAAACCACATTGTCACAGCTCTGCCTGTACACCTATTTACCAGGCAGAGACACTGATAATTATTTACCACACTTTGTGCTGCTTTCCAAAGGGACTGTGGCCTTTGTGTGGGGTGCTGGATCCTGAGCTGTCCTTCTGGGCTGTCCCAAAACTGAGCTTGCAGCTCCCAAAAGCTGTGAGTGAGAGAGGAATGCCTGGCATCATGCTGGTTGTGGGTGTCCTGTGTTACTGGAAATCACAGCAATAGGACAGGAGACAAAGGTGTTACAGGATACAAAGGTGTTATATTATTTTCTTGCTATAAACTGGTGCTAATTCTGTTGTGTACTCCCACCTCAACATCCTGACAGCTGGAATAAACACCATAATCCCACTGGATACATGCTGTCCAGCCCAGCTGGGGCTGGGCTCGGGCACGTAACTGAAGCAAACAAGGACATAATTTAACAATTGAACAAATACCTTTTGGCAGCCCTTCACCTTCCCAAACCCTCCCAAGAAGTGCAGCAGACCCCTTCAAACGTTTCCTTGAAACAAGGTGTGATTCAGGCCCCTCACCGCTGGTGAGTGGCATCCCCAGCACCAAAAATGCAGCCGGGATCCTCTGGGCTGTGTCCAGCCCCCCAGCCCGGGCAGCTGCAGCTGGGCACCCCTGGATGGGCTCTCTGTGCCAGGAGCTGCCATCTCATCTCAGCCATGCTCACGTGTTTGGGATAGGGGCACAGCAAGCAGGGACAAGGCAGTTCCTGCACGGTCTGGGATGGGGACATCCCCTGCAGGCAGGTGCACAGAGCTGTCATTGCTGATTAGTCCCTGTTTTATCAGTTCTGTTCAGTTTGAGCTGATGAGGGGCAGCTTTCAGTCAGTGCCATCTGTCCATCTTCATGTGGGGATCAGAAAAGAGCTGGGAAATGGGCCAGCATTGGGTATCTACAGCCTCAAAAAAATCACTGTGTTTAGAGCAATCCTGTATTGCTGTGCTCAAAGCCACAGACAGTTCTGCACCCTTGGCTCTCCATCTCCACATCATGCTGGGGCAGCATTTATATGAGGTAAATTTAAAAAAAAAAACAAGGCTTTGATTCTTCTTCCTTATCTCATCATGGCCTGCAAGGATCTCTGGTCCTTGCTGGGCCCTCTAGATGGCAATATTGGAAAGGACAGCAATTGTCCATCCTTGCTGTGTCCCTGCAGATCGGGGCCACCAGAGCCCAGCCCAGCCAGCTCCAGGGACCCTCCCATGCCCTGTGGGCTCACCACCCCTCAGCACCATCCAGGTGAGTCCTTATCAGCACAAAGGAGAGGAATCCTGCAGCAGCACTGACTGCTCTGACACCCTGAGCCCCTCACAGGAGCCACCACCCTCTCAAGCCCTGGAGTGTGGAGGTGCTCACAGACATCTCCCCTGTGCCTTGCTTTAACCTTTAAGCCCAGCTGCTTCTTGGCCATTTTTTCCCTACTGAAGTTTCAGAATGAGGAGTTTAAGGCCACAAGCTGACTGCAGGATGAGTTTTAGGGATGAGCTGCAGCCCTTGCTGGGGCTCCCCGTGTCTCACACGTGTGTCTCGCATCACCTGAGCTCCCCGTGTCTCACAGGTGTGTGTCTCACATCACCTGGGCACCAGGCCATTCCCAGCACTGGGCTTTGCTGACTTCTGCAGCCAATTTGTGATCATCATGGCTGCTTGCACTGCTGCAGGAGGACTTTCTCTTGTCACAACTCCACAAGAGTGTTTCTCACCAGATGCGGGGACTTTTGTGGAGGGAACTTCTTGGTGAGTTGCAGATGCCATCTGAGATGGCCTCTCAGATGCAATGAGCCCAAATATAATCTTACACCAGTAAATTAAAAAAAATCTCTTTTGGCCACACATGTCTGCGATTGGAGAATAATTGGAAGAGGAGGCAAGTAATATAGAAATGGAGGAATGGTGTCCTTGCTGACACCCTTGACAAAATCTGCCAGGCTGGTGAGGGAGCCCAGGGACTGGGACTGTTTGTGCACTCTCTGTGTCCAGGGCAGGGGTGGCAGCACTGCCCTGCACCAACCCTGTGTGTGCCCCCTGCTCCCCACCCAGCTGGGAACAATGTGGGTCTCATTTATCCCAAAGGAATTTCAGCACACATGGTGCCTGCAGCCTCCTGGGGACATTCTGGTGCCCTGTCCCTGCATGGCCAAGCAGGGAGTGCAACACCAGCACAGTGGCTCTGATGTTCCTGGAAGCTCCTGGACCTCAGAGAAGAGGAAAAGCAAAGCCTCAGGATGCTGCAGAGGTGAGGTGTGGGGCTGAGGCTGTGCCTGAAGAGCTCAGCCAGGGAAAGCAGAGTTCCAGCCTGTCACCACTCAGTGCTGCTCTCAGAACAGGGTTTGGGGACCTGGGGCTCTGGAGCACATTCCTTTGGGACTTGCAGTCCTTAAACAGCCCCTCTTGGTGCTTTTCCTATCTCCAGCCCACACAATCCCTGCTCTTGGAACCTGGGTCAGAGGCTACAAATCTGTTAATGAGTGCAGGAGCCCTGAAAGGTTCAGGGTTCTGGGGTAGCAAAGCCTTGAATCTGTTGTCCAATATTTAGACATGTGTATACACAAAAGGATTGGGGCTTTATTAATTGTCCTTTAGTAGGAAATTCCACCAGCTGTGCTCCCCCCCAGGGGTGCCAGGGATGCTCCAGCCCCAAGGAGCCCTTATATGGCTGCAATCTCTAAGCCTGCATGTTCCACACTGGTGTGGTCATGACTACTTTTAAGGATATGTGTGAACATTTCTCCCTTTCTTGTGTGCATAAGCTCCCAGGAATGCGGGAAAAGATAAAAAATGTGCATAAATTAAAGCTGTCAGTTCTGTACAGCGTCAGCCCTTCCACCTGCAGCAGGCAGGGCAGTTATGCCAGATTACTCACATGGGTGCTGGGCAGGGCAGGCACTGCAGGGCAAAGGACGCTCTGAGAAGAGGAAAACACCAACTGGCTGGGCATGGAAACACCTGGCAATGTAAATGTGCCTGGCTGAGACAGCAGCAAGGGTTTTTCTCTTGCCCTTCCGGCTCTCAGCACTGTCTGAACCAAAATGTACCTTCTCTGGGTCATAACTCCAGGGGTATGACCTCAAAACCAGCTAAGGACAGCAGGTCTTCACATCCTCACAGCATCCTCAGTCCCTGCAGAGCCTTGAAGTGTCTCCTGTGCACCCTTTGATGATGGATGGCTGAATCTGCTCTTCTGTGATACAGCTCACTCTTAGAATTCCCACAGGTACAAGAGAAAGGAGGACAAGAGATGCAGCATTGGTTGCCTTTCCCTTTTTTCAGGTAGTTAATATTAATCACTGGTGCTTTGGATATGTTATGTGAATTCTCACAGGTTCTGAAGCTTTTGACATCTGCAATAAGAGAGAATTGGAAATGCCTGTGTATCTCAGTGACAGATGGGCCAGGTTTAATGCAAATTTCTTCCCTTCTCCATGTACTCTGCCATTAATTTTTTAGCTTTGAAATAGCCCTGAACATCCTAAAGCTGTTTAGCTAAATGATGTCTGAGTGGTCTGAGGTCATTATTTGCATTGATGTCCATTTCTCAAAGTGCAAAACCAAGGATTCCTCTATAGGCCAGCTCAGGTGATGCAGTTCTAAACTGCACAGGGCATGTCTGAAATGTTTTCCACCTGGGACCCCAGACCTGTGTCTGCAGCTCACACAAAAATGTCCAAATTTGTACAAAAGGCAAACAAATTTCCCTTGTGATTGGTTTGTGCTCTGCAGGGGCTGGAGCTCTGTTGCTGAGATATTTGCTGTGCTGTACCTCAGTTCTGCTGAGATGCCTAAGAGGGCTCAGGGCTATTGTCCTGCTAGAGAGAAGCCAGGCCTGTGGCACTGTGACATTCCAAACTCAGCTCCATCAGGGACTTTTTGCTTCAGCTGCAGTCTGTGCTCTGATGGCAGGGCTGATTATAGACTGATGGTGCTCGTGACAAGGATGGAGAGGAAAAAAATCCCTGGAAAAAATGGATCATCCTGGCTTTACAGATATTCAGTTTGAGATTCCTTAGCTGGCATTTGGCCTCAGCAGTGCTGGCAAGACTGAACTCCATGGCTGCAGGGAGAAGAGCCCAGCTGGGGCCAGGCTGGTGCTGGAGCAGTTCTGAGCACAGAGCTGGCTCGGCTGGCACGGGAGCAGGGGCAAAACTCCTGCTGTGGGTACACCCCCAGCAGAGAGGGATGCACTGGCTCCTCAGGCTGGGAAAGGAGCATCCAGTCTGGCTCAGGACACTGAGTGGAGCTGATGGTGCTGCTGAAGCCCTGGAGCACCACGAGCAGCACAGTTAATACCTGCGCCTCTGATGCAGCAGAACGAGTAAAACTGAGGCCAGTGTGTAAATATTTATAGCCAGTTACCAGGTTTCACACTGGCCAATCCCTCTGTCCCTCCTGGCTCCTGCCACTGGCTGTTTGTGGCTCTGGGTTGCCAAGGACACTGGCAGGGCAGGATCCTCTGCAGGGAGCTCGGAGTGACCCTTCCTGCAGCAGAGCTGCTCCTGCCTCTGCAGCACCCACTGCTCCCACCTGCACCTGCAGCTCTGGGGAGGCTCCAGCCCCTCCCAAACCAGCCCCCAAAAGGGCCTGACCAGCCCCAAATGACACCATTTTTCAAATTTCTTTACCTGACAAGCTCAGGTTTGCTCCAGGGAGGTGCAAAAGGGAATCTGCAGCACCCAGAGCCCTTTTTGCCTCTGTCACCACTCCTGGCAGGAGCTGCTGTCCTGAGGGGCTGGGTTATCAAAATCTAAATAGTCTGTGCACAATTCTTGTGTTCTTCCTCAGATCCGGAATACCTAATGCCAAATATTTTTCCCTGCTGTTGGTTCAGTTTCTTCTTCTGTTCTCAACTCTCACTTGAGCTGCTGAAGGAAAAAAAATCCCAATCTGCTTATACTGAAGAGATTTATTTCAGTTTGGAAGTGGCAGGAAGACAGCTTCTCTGCAGCCATGCATATGTCTGAGATCTTTCTCTTGGGTCTCTCAGTTTGACTTCAAATCATCGTTAAATCAATTTTCTTCAGCAGAACTCAGCAAAGGAGTGAGTTCTGTCATTTTTACCGAAGAGATGATTCCCAGAAAATTTGGTTAAACCTAAGGCAACACACCCATGCTCCCTTTGCGCCAGCTAAACTAAGCCAGTTGAAAATCCCATCTGACTGGAAGGAGAGCAAAAGTCCAGCACAGACAAATCTCCTTCACAGCTGGGTATCAAATCTAAAATCTTTTGTTGGAGAAAGCTGCCTGACAGCTATTTACTGCAGCTCCTTCAGCACACTGAGCTCAGGAAATTACATTCATAATTTCCTTAGTGCCAAATTGTTTGTAATTTTCCCATGACTATTTCTTTTTTTGTTTGTGAAACAAAGCCTCTGGAAATCTTGCACAAATTTACTTTTTGCCTAAGTATGAAGCTAACATGAAGTATATATTTTAATGGGATACCACTCCCTTGATTTGTTTGGCATAGAGAACAAGAACCCCAACCTCGTTTGTGACTAAGTTTTCCATCAATAGCCTTATAATTTTAATGCAATCTGTTATTTCAGCAAAGGGAAAATTGATCTGATACAGAAATTCAAAATGCTCATCTGGCCAGTGCTGTTGGACACAAAGGGAAAGCAGAAAAAGTGGAAAGGTGTGACCTGGCTTTTCCACATCACCATCAGTGTAGGTCTGAGCACAATTCCCAGTGCCTTTATGTAAAAGAAAAAATACTTTGATTTCTGCAGAGGCACTTGGGTGTGGTGAGCTGGGCTGGTTTCAGTTCCAGCCCTGGGACAGAGCTCATCCAGAGCCTTGGACCAGTGGCTGCTTTCTCCCCTTTGCTCCTGGTGTGACCCTGGGCACCACAGGGGTGTTGAGGTTGGTACCTTGGAGCACACCAAATTTACCTCTGCACAGATCCAGGTGACATTAACTATGACACAAAACTTGATTTTCACTGGCATTAATTGTGAGTCACAGAAAATCATTTGTAGGAGGCAGCAGAGCATTTGTTGAGACTCCCCAGCTCCAGGCTTTGCACCCAGAGAGGGAAGGACACGCTGGTGGCAGGGGCTGGAGGGGCTGGGGGTGGCTCTGCCCCATCCCATGGACTGCAGGCTGCTGTGGCAGCAGAGAGCTTTGGGTGAGTCCATTGCTGTGGTTCCACCTCTCCAGCTCTGCTCTGGAACCAGAATCCTCTCCGTGGGGTACTGTTGAGTCTGAAAGCTTCTCCTCTTGCTACCTGTCTGCTGATGCAAAGCTTGCATTTTAAATTTTCATGTATCTTTGCCTCCCCAGGAGAGGAGCAAAAAATGCTGTTATGACTTTGTGTGCACCCAGGACCCTGAGGGACACTGAGCACATCCCTCATGGTGGTCAGGCTGGCAGGTGAACAATCAGGGGCTGCAGCCCTGAGCATCTGCTCCGTTCTGGAGTGTGCCCAGGCATTCCCAGCAGCCCTGGAGCCAGGCAGGTGCTGCCTGAGGGGCTGAAATTGTCACCCTGCCCAAGCCAAGGAAACACTTTGCACCATGATGGGGAATTTAATTTTGGTGCCCGGAGCTGCAGCAAACACTGTGAGCCCCAGCCCATCCTGTGCCTGTTGTCTCTCATCTTCAGGAATGATCTAATCCAATTGCATGTGTTTCTTCATGGTTCTCAGCTTTTTAATTTATTTGATTTTAGCTGCAGACTCAGGCAAAATGAAATTGGTCATGCTTTGAATTTGAATTTCCTCTGCTAATTAAGCATGTATTTTACTTATGTTAGTCTGTGAGTACCTGGAATGATTTTTTTCTTAGACTAAAATCTAAAGCTAAAATTAATAAAGAAGCTTAATTTTGGTCTGATGCCTGGCAGCCATCTTTTTAAATCTGGAACATGAAACTCCTGGTGAGTCTCACACCAAGGAAAAAGACCAATGTTAGGGTAATTATGTATAGTAAAATAAAGATACACATGTGTCTATAATATGCATCATCACAAATCCCTTTGCTCTGTTTGAAGGAAAATCTTATATTATATTGCAATTTCTTTCCTCACTGCTATTAGAAACCTTTCTTAAATCTCTCAGTAGGTATCCACCCAGGAATTGATAACTGAAAAGGACCAGGAACCAAACCTCTTCTGAAATTTTATCTGTTTGACATACGCAAATACTCAAATATTTGATGGATTCCTGTTATTGTTTAATGGCTGGCCAAGGTGTTTGCTGGAAGGGCCAAAGTCTGGAAACAATTAAACAAACTGCCCCAGCAGTTGTTGAAGTCAATGGAAATTTACTTGACTTCAGCAGAGGGTGGCTGAAAAGTCCTGGAGACAGCAGGAGCAGGGCTGGTTTTTGGCCAGGCTCCCCACAGTCCAGTTTGTGGCTTTGCACAGACACGAGGTTGGTGTGTGGGGCCGCAGGGGCAGAGCTGGCACTCCAGAGATGTGGGGCCACAAGCTGCCTGCGGCTCCCACATCCCTGCCTCTGATCCAGCAGGACAAACACCAGCACCCAGCACACGAATGTGGGTGGAAATGCTGAAGTTCAAACAACCACAGAGCAGAAAACCTCAAGCCCTACCCTTGGCAGAAAACCTGGTGTGTTTGAATAGCCCCTTGCAGGCTGCAGATAAATAGCTGTGCCTGCTGCCAACATTCCTTGAAAACTTAAATTTTTGCTGGAAAGACAGTTGGAAACCTCAGTTTCTCTTGCCTTTTCCAAATGTAGCCTTGCTACAGTCAACAGATGGGTCCATTCCTGCAGGGCTCTGGTGCATCATCTTTTATAAATGGGAGTCACCTTTGTAATTTTCCATGCACAGAAGGAGCAGCTTGTTCTGGGAGAAGCATTTTGGACTCTGCCAAAGGACGCCAAGAGGGCTGACACGGCTGCTCCTCTTAATCTGACAGCTGAGCCATCCCTGCAGCTGCTTTTTAAAGGTGGGAACAATCTTTAGCTAGATCCCTGCTCCATGTGCAGATTCTGGTGTCGCTCAGGAAAATCTGAGTAGCAGTGATGTCACAACACAGCCACTGTAATTACTCATGGGCTTATTCACCAGCAGGCTCTCAGCAGGTGATTGTTCAGCTTTTGGAAATCTCCTTTGATCTCTTGATCCAGGTTTGCTGATGGTATCTTGGGGCTATGCTACAGAAATACTCTGACACTAAATTGGGGAAAGCTGAGTAGTCTTGTGCATGTCACCTAATACAATCATAATCCTTTCTTTGTGACTTTTTTGTGACCTTACAGCAAGGTAAAACTTGCTGTTTTACCCACTAAATTAAAAGAATCACAGAATCATAAAGGCTGGAAAAAGCTTATCTCGAGTCCCACCATTAACCCAGCACTGCCAACCCCAGCTCTAAACCAGGTCTCTACATGATTTTTTAACTCTCCCAGTGGTTCCACCACTTTCCTGGCAGCCTGTTCCAATGTTTGACCACACTTTGAGCAGAGAAATATTTCCTAATATCCAACCTAAACCTCTTGTGGTGCAACTTGAGGCCAGGACAACTTGGTCCTTTTCTGGTTTGCTCAACCAGTGATGAAGAAGAGTCCACTGATGCCCCTCATGAATTTCACCCTCACTCCCTTGCATGTGTATTATTTCCAGCCCACACTGGTAGGAGGAATTGCAGCAGGAGCACAGAGATGTCTCTGTTTTGGCAGCCTGGCTGCTCCCACTGGGGATCACAGCCCACTCTGTGTGGCCAGCAGGTTGTGATGCTGTCCTGTGCATCAGTTTGCAGAGCAAAGTTTAAATACATAACACACTTGTTATGTGTTTAAACTCCATGGAAAAGGCTTTGCATCACTGATGTTTTAACCAGACCTTCCATAAGCTCTCCCTTACTTACTCCCAGAGAGGAATGACTCTGAAGTGTTTCAGCTTTTCCATTACTTTGCCTGCCTGGAGACTTTGTGCTGCTGCTGTGAGGTAATTTGCTGGTGTCAGGTGAGTTCCAGCTGCCTGCAGGGCTGAGGCTCCATCTGGCCACCAGTTATCCCCCAGGGCAGCAGGATGGTGGGATGGCTGAGGGTGTGGACATTGATGGATCTCTTTTCCTATTTCTTTTCCTCTTTTTCCTCTCTTGAAATGACTCACTGCAGGGCAAGGTGTGCAGCTGGGGCTGAACAGAGACTTTGGAAAAGTCAGAGGACACATTGAGCAGGGAGCCACCACTGGGACCTCAGGGGATCAGCTTTCCAACATGATAGCTCTCCTTTCAGCTGGGAGGCCCTGTGTGAGTGTGGATGCTTTATATTCCAGGGGGAAATGAAGCCATCCAAAGCAGGATGGATGATTTCTACCCAGGCAGGGACATGGATGTCACAGGAGCAGCCAGCCTGGGGGGCTGCCTCTGCTGGGGAGGCTCCTGCTCCCAGGGCTGGTTAAAGCAGGTGGCTGTGTGCTGAAAGGAGGATGGAGCCTGTCCATTAGGGAATTAACAGGGCAGTGACCCTGGGGAGGCAGTGTGGGTAGGGAGACAAGAGGGTTTGTGATGGTACCTTAAGCCAAAATAGCTGCATCCCTCAAAGTGCAGCCTGGAAGGGGGAAAGAACCTTTCCCAGCTGTTTTGGATTGTTGGGAGAGGAAAAATAACCTTTCCCAGCTGTTTTGCACAAAGAGGGGAGAGGGGATAATGATGGTAATGACTTTAACGAGGGAGATTGGTGATTATTTTCACCCGGAGCTGAGGGAAGGCCTGAGTGGTGCCCTGGGAGAGGAGGGCTCTGGAGGGTTTGTGTGTGGAGATTGTCTCTGCTGGAGTGAGGAGCTGCTGTGGCCATGGGGTTCCACCTTGGGCAGGTGAGTGGGGCAGCTCCATCTCACACAGGGTGATTGTCACCACTGTCAGGGTGACACCATGGATAGGATGTGTCACACTCAGCCTGGCACGTGGGAGGCAGGACAGCCAAACCCACCCATGGGGAATGTGAAGGGCATCCTGCAGGGATTCACCCCAAGGTGCCCTGGTCTCCTTCCCCTGCCAAAACCAGGCCCCAGGTGTGGGAGGGTTCCCCCCTCTGTGGCTGCAGAGGGATTTAATGGAATCAGAGACCCAAAGGATGAATCAAAACACTCCTTTTGCTCCCTGGTGCAGATGATCCCTGCTCTGGGTGAGCCCTTGGCTTTGGGGGTTACCTGCTCTCAGGGTTTCTTGTAGAGCACTTGGCTGTGGGGCAGCCTCCCCACACCCTCTGCAAGCTCTCCCATCTCCAAATAAAGTTTCCTAGCAGAAAGGTTTGAGTGAGTAATTCAACCAACTCGGTTTTAAGTGCTTCTGCTTATAGTTCATTTTGTTTGGATAACTAGTCAAGTGTGTATTGGATCATTGGAGTCCTTCTTTTTAGATTTATTTCCTCTGTTTGCCAAAAATCAATTTGCAGGGTAATTGATTATCTTCCTTAGCAAGCACTATGGGTAGTAGGGGATTGACTCAGAGTTGACTCAGTCCTTTGCAATAAGTTGTGTCATTCTTGCACTTTATTCTTGATTAATCTGGTGCTTTGGCAGAGATTTTTGTAGTGCTCTTCTGTATCTGTAATGTGGCAGTGCCCCAGTGCCTGCTCCTTGACTCTGGTTGTGTGCTGTCCTTGCTCTCTAAATCATCCAGTGCTCTTTTCCAAACACAATAAAGCTGCTGCTGTGATGAGTTCAGGCTTTGGAGGGCTTAAATTCTTCTCTGTCAGGTGTACTGCTCTATTTAAGGCCTGATTTAAGGTCTGGTCCTGCACACACTTTCTGGCAGGAGCACCACACTGAAGATGGGGTAAAGCACTTGCTCTGTGCCACGTGCCTTTGCAGACCTTTATTCTGCTTTTTTCTGGATGTGGCATTGTGCACATGGGACTGGGTAGTGAATCCAACAGGGATCTAAGGGATGCAGCAATTGCAGGATGAGACCTTGAGCTGCAATCCACTGAGAGCAATGAATGACTCAAATAGCAGCCTGCTCTGCTGTAACCACTGAGAGCCACATTAAATAGATGAATTTATTATTTAGCTGCTACTCTATTAAACTGGCAGACATGCTGCCTAGGAGTTGCTTTTGATGGTAGCTGGTGTTTAGGATCTGGACATGAATTCTCTAGTTTGTGTTGTATGTGGAAAGCATCTAATACTTTAAATAATTACTATAAAGTACCTAATACTTTAAATAAGTATTAAATAAGAGGCTCCTGGTCACATTCCCTGCAGATATGGGATGCTTGTCACACTGCTGGTGGGCTGCAATGCCAGTTTTCAGGCACTTATCAGAGCACTTGGAGCAGCACCCTTCCCATCCTCTCTCCTCCTGTTTCTGTTCATGCCAGAGGCAGGAGAACTCCTTCTTTTGAAAGAAGAAACCCCACAGGAGCTGCCTGCAGGGTAATTTTCCCTGGTGATGTTCTCCTACATCTGGCTTATCTTTGTATCCTCACACTCTGCACCTCTGGTTTTTCTCCTGGAACTCTTGCCTTGATTTATCTGACTGGGATTGCTCTGTCTGAATGTCCCATCCTTGATGGGGCTCACCTCTGCAATTTCTCAAGAATCCTGGAGCTCTGCAGCTGCAAACACGATACAAACCTCATACCTGAGGGACAGGGGGCTCTGCTAATGTTCTTGTGGGTCTGATGGTTGGTTACAGCCACTAGAAGAAAGCTCTCATAATGGTGAGTAAGCTTCATGCTTGCTGGGAGAGCTGTTGGAAAAATGAGCTGGAAATGGGTATTTGGATTCCTTTGAAAATCAAGTGTAAACTCCAGTCCACAGTGATAAATGATGTTGGTGTTTCACATCTGTGTTTTATGCATGCCTGGAGTTGTTCTTGGCAAGGGGTGGCAGTCTGAGCCTTGAACCTCAGGGCAGCCCAGTGTTCCTGTCCCTGCTAGGGGTGTTGTTGATGTGGGTGAGGCAGTGCTGGAGGAATCTGGGACTTACCTGTTGAATGAACAGACACAGAAAAATATGAATGTTTTTATAAAGAGAGTGTGTTTGCTCTTACACAATGTTTTTGTTTTACTAACAAAGAGAAATTCCTTGGCCAAAGTGTAATGATCTGCTTTCCAGGGATACTGGTGCTGTGTCCAGCACACCTACCAGCCTCTCCTGCCATTACTGAGGAGCTCTGTGGTGGCTCTCCAAGGCACCACAAAAGCCTGTTTGTAGAGCAAGAGCTCCAACACAAGCACCTCTTGTTGAAAAACAAACTTAGTTTCTTGCTGGGCTGTGTGTCCAATAGGAGAAGAATGGAAGTAAGTGGGAGAAACTCAGAAGACTATGAAAAGAATATGGGATGGAAAAGGGGAGAAAAAAAAACAAACGTGAATGCTGTGAGGTTTTTCTAGTGTGGTGCAGCAGCACAGGCAGGTGGATTTATTTAAATTAGGAATTAATTGCTACCTGACAGTACCTTTTTTTGTATCTACTTTGAAGAAAATGTTCCTCTTTTGGCATTTTTTCTGTGCTCTCTTCAGCTGGGTCCCTTCCCTCCCTTCAGACTTCTCACTTGAAATACATCCCTGCTGTTCATCTTGTGCCCTGCAAACTCAGTCTGTGAACCCGAAGGCGCTGTGTAACTGAGCTTCCAGGAAAGCCTTTAGCACTGGGAGAGGGTTGTTTGGACAGGACAGGCTCAGCATCCTCCTGCAGAGGTTTTGTCCCTCATTTCCCTGTCGGGGAGTGCAGCTGCTGGCAGTTTTTGGGGCAGCGGGTCTGTCCCAGCCTGCAGCATCCCGCGGTTCCCATGGCAGCGCTGCCGCGGGGGGATCGGGGCCGCTCTGCGGGCAAAGCGCCGGCGCTGCTCGGGCTTTTCCCCCCGGGGATGGAGCGGTGACCCTGGGAGGAGCTCCCCGGGGCAGGATCAGTGAGTGCTCTGGGTTGGACTAACTTTTTTTTTTTTTTTTTCCGTGTTATAAACTGGGAGCCGCGTCTCTCCCGCTGGCCAGCCCAGCGCAGCCCGGACCCTGCGCTCTGCCCGTCCGTGCGCTCCCCGCAGCAGCCCCGGCTCCCGGCAGCCTGTAAGCACATCCATCCATCCCTCCTTCCCTCCCTCCCTCTCTCCGTGCCGCTCAGCATCGAGCAGGGCAGCGGCGCTCCGGCATCCCACGCCTCGCAGATCTCTGGATTTCAGGGCTGGGTTGGTCTTTTCTCTGCCTTGCGATTGCTCTGCCGGAGAAGGGTTTGTGGGGAGTGGGAAGCCTGTGGGTGTGCACTGCACTTCTAAAACACTTCAGCAGGCGATTCCTCCGTATTTCGCTGAGTTAACCTCAGAAACTGCTTGTTTTATGGGTTGTTTCGGAAATTGGATTTATCCACATACTTGCTTCTGATTTCCCTTTCTCTGATATGCATATTGCCTCCTGGAAGGTGGTTGCTTTGAACACTGGGGTATAAATACAACTCTTCTCTTTGCTTTCAAGTTGAACTGGTGCTTAGAGAGCATTTGCAGTGGTGCTGATTTGTGTAAAGCTGTCAGCTCTGTGCTTTCCTGGGCTGGTGGCAGATGTGCCTCTTTGAGGATTTTAAAGAGCTGGGGAGGGAATAACTGAAGCAGAGACTGTTTTGTGGGCTCTCAGGTGATGTGAGGAACAACCCTGGGAGCAGGCTGGCCGTAACAGAATTGGGGAATGTGGGAATGCAAGCTTTCACCTAATAATTATCACACTTTCCTGTATTATGGAGTATCAGGCGTTGCAGGGTTCCTGCAGCTGCACCCATGTGAGTGCAAACACCTTTAGCTTTGTACAAATGCTGCACCCCTGTGTTGAGATAGATTTGGGAAGTCACTTGCATGAGTGAAGTATTTGCCCATGTGTTTGCAAGGTGGGTGTTTCTGTCATTAATCTTTTCTTTAGTAATTGGTCAAAAGATAAGTTAATATGTGGGACTTTGGTCCAGTTTGTGTTGTGTAAGCAGGAGCTGTCTGTGGTTGAGAATGGGATGTGACTATTTTTTAAACCACTCAAATCTACCATGTGGGATGGGGAAAACTGTAAAAACAATCCACCTACCAAACAGCCTTTTACCCTGTTTTGAGAGGAAGAGTGTTTTTTAAAAACAACAACAAAAAAACTTCCGAAAGGAAACTGATTAAATTCTTAAGCCATGATGTACAAAGCAAATAGCTGATCAAGCAACCAAATATGGCTTTGGAACTTCAACTTTCTTTTTTAATGATGAAAGCACCCACATACTTCAGTGACAAAACCCTTTTTTCTTTTTGCCAAACACAGCATTCTTGAATACAAACCAGTTCCTAATTTTTCCTTAAGGAGCTCAGTATATAAAAATTCTTTCTTGACTAATACCTAAAAGAAAAATGTGGGTAGGTGTTTCAGAGCTGGCGCCACAAGTGCAAAAACCCCCCAAACCCTCCAGATCTCAATGCAGCACAAAGGCAGTTGCTGAGATTTTGGACTGTGGCTCTGAGGAAGGAAAGGAGTTCAGGGCTGGGATTTTACAGCTGCTTTCTGACATGCACTGAGGAATTTTGGCTGTGGAAGGTTTTGAGGATTGGGCCCTTGAACTGATTCTAGCAGAAGTTATTCCCTGCTGTGAGAGATGGCTTGTCTCCCTGTGCACTGGTACAACTCTCTGCTTGGATGTAAACAATGGCAGCTGTTCAAAAGCAGGCAATGTTTAGGGTACTCAAACAGTTGAAAATAAACACTCTCCTGCCTGTCTTGGCTGTCCTTTACTTTGGAAGCAGCCTTTCCATCGAGCTGCACTGTGAATGGAAAATCCAGATATGTGGTAGGAAGCAGCTGGGAGCCCAGTCAGGTTCATGTGTGTGGATAGGGGAGTGATGCTGTACGATGCCCTTCATCTGTAATCTGAATCCTTATCACATGAATGTGGCTTGCAGTCCACACCCACTGCACTAGGATGCAACAAAAGCTTTAAGGAACTGACCTCCTTGCCCCCAAGAAGGAATTTACTTCCTTTTGTATCACAGAATAGTTTGGTTGGAAGGGACCTTTAAAGGCCACTTAGTCCACAGGGACATCTTCAACTAGGCCAGGTTGCTCAGAGCCCTGTCCAGCCTGGCCTTGAACACTTCCAGGGATGGGGCATCTACCACCTCTCCGGGCAACCTGTGCCAGTGCTTTGCTGGTTTTTCCAGTGTAAAAATCTCCTTCCTTGTATCTAGTCTAAATCTAACCTGTTTCAATGTAAACCTTTGTCCATGTCCTGTTGCAGCAGGCCCTGATTAAAAGTGTGTTCTCATTTTCCTTGTGAGCCCCCTTGAAGAATTGAAATACAATATGGCAATAAAGCCTTCCCAGAGCCTTCCCCTCTCCAGGCTGAGCCATCCCAGCTCTCTCAGCCTGTCTCAAAGGAGAGGTGCTCCATCCCTCAGAGCACATCATCCTTGTCCCCTCTGGCCTTGCTCCATGTCCTTCCTGTGCTGGCCCCCAGGGCTGCACACAGCTCTGCAGGTGAGCTCTCACAAAATGCAGCAGAGAGGCAGAGGTGAGCCAGGATAACACTGTCCCCTCAGCAGCAGCCTGGGTGAATTATGTTCTTTTACATTTATTCACCAGCCAGTGGAAGCATTGGGGGGGTTTAGGTAGAAAATTCCTCTGATCTGTGCTGATGGGACAAGGATAACACAAGTTTGTGTTTAGCATTTCCCTTTTTGTGGTGCTGCTTACCCTGATGTCCCAGGGGCAATAAATGAAGCAATAAAAGTCTCACCACCAGCAACGTGCAAAGTTTGCTCAGGCTTCTGATTGGTTTTGGTTTGATTGCTCCTAAATCAGAGCAGCTCCCTGGAGAGCCATGGGCAGGCTCTGGTGCCAGCTCTCAGGGGTCACAGGGAGATGCAGATGTGTGGGGAGCTGAGCCAAGCACTCCATGCCTGCCTGTCACCCTCGTGGTCCCCAGGCACTGTCACCTTGTGCCCTGCTGGTGGAAGAGCAAAGGTAGAAAAGCTGAGATTTCAAATTCAATTCTTTACCTTGAGCAGGGTGGACTCACTTTTGCTTGAAAAGATAATTGAAATAATGTCTATGCAGTAAACCTTCCCAGAAATGACCTGTGATTTCATAAAAAAAATACATTGTAAGTCAAAATACTACAGCTTGATTCATTTGGATTGCTTTTTATTTCATTTCTGTGTTATAGAAATGCAGACAGGGAAAGCAACAAAGCAGAAATGTCTGAGATCAGTCATTTCATGTCTGATTTTGGCAGAGGGAGAGTGGGAGGAAGAAAGAGACCTCATATTTCACTTAGATACTCTGTTTGGAGAGGAGTTTTAAGCAGATGGCTCTTGAGACTCTGTGACTCTGTGACTCTAAAGAATTAAATGCTATTTAGATAAATGCATGCTTCCAGTTCTGCAGTGTGGTTTTGGAAGGACTGTGTCATGGATTCTGTCTCCAGTCCTTTTGTCCTTGGGTCCACTAAAACCCTGTTTGCAGCCACTAGGATGGGTGTAGGACCAAAGGACTGGAGCTTCCTTGGGGTTCAGAGACAGGACAGAGCCCAGTTTTTTCCTCTCCCCAGAGTGCTTTAACTGAGCAGCCCAGAGAATACCTGGGAATAGCACCCCAGCTGGCTTCTGTAGGAATGAATGGGAACCAAGAGGCTGAGGCTGGTTGTGTGATGAGCATTTCTTTCTGTGAAACCTCCCCAGACCCGTGGGCAAAACTCCCCTACCAGAAATTTTTCATTTGTCTGCTCTGGGTACTTCCTGCAAAGGCTTTGCTCTGCTCTGAGCTGCTGCTGAAAAGCCACAGAGAAGCCTTTGAAGGGGCAGTGCTTGCCCTCCCTGCAGCTCTCACTGAGGCAGGAGCTGGCCCTGGGTGCTTCCAGGGTGGTTCAGGCATGGGTGGTGACAAGGATGCTGCCACAGCAAATTCCTCCTCTCGGGGACAAAGGGATGGATGGATGGATGGATGCTCCCTCTTCTGCTTCTCCAGCTCTTTCATATCCACCAGAATAGATGGGAAATAGGGTCTGTGTCCTGTGGCAAGACAGGGCTAAAATTACTTGTAAGGCTTTGCAGAATAACAAAGTAGGGCAAGGATTGCATTATAGTCATGCTGGAACGGTACAGACATGGCTGGAAGCACTCTTTCAAAAAAAGGTTGAACTAGAGTTCCCTGGAAGAAGTTGGAGAGCCAGGGCAGGGTTCCTGGCAGCTCTGGAGCTGCAATCCAGGGTGGAAGGGCAGCTATTTTGCTGCGTGCCTGGCTGGAAACTTTCAGGCAGAGTTACAATTTTGGTTTGGATGCTGTTGCAGAGTTGCATTATTTTAGTAAATAAGAAATTCAAACCCTCTTGACTTTGGACTGATGTTTTCAGAAGACTCACTCTACATTCCATGGATGTGCCTCATCTGTGTCCCTTGAGGTGACCCCAGTGGTTGGGGTTGTTTGGGATGCATCCCTCCTGCAGGGCTGGCTGTGCTGTGAGCTGCCAGCCAAGGGTCAGAGCTGTGAGGGGTTGAAGATGGTGGGACATGGCTGCATTGGTGACCTGTTGGGGTCAGGTACAGAATGCCACTTGTCACCCAGACATGTACTGGAGATCGGGGAAAACTGTTCCTGCTGGGAATAATCACTGCAGGGCAGAATTTTGGCTTTCTTGTCTCTAATCCCTTTCCACCCATGGAAAGGGGACGTGAGCAGAGTGGAAAAGAGGAGACTAATATCTGCCTCACAGATTTATGATGCTTTATGATGCTTTGACATATGAGGGAGCTTCAAATCAAATACTGGCTGGCTCCAGTGGTGTCTGCCTGCTGAAGTGATGGGTTTAAAAGACTCCTGTTCACAAGGAATTGTGTGTGCTCCATGTGCCACGGGACTCCTGCAGGGAGGCACGGTTGGTACAGGGATCTATAATTCACTTATTTTGCTTCAAGGTCCCTTTAGCACTGCAGCAGCTGTCCCAGAGTGTGAGGGCTCTTGTGCCACACCAGCTCTCAGCTGCAGAGGAGCTCAGAGCTTCTGGCAGAGCAAGAATTGCTCTTGCTGTTTTGCTTGGACAGAGCAAAAAATCCACTCAGTCCTCCAAGACTCTTTCATATGAACCAGAGCACTGGACATGCCTTTCTTCTTGTGCTAAGGAAAATAGAAATGGTTCATCACACTAAAGCCACAACTGATCCAGCCCACAGTGGTTGCAGCTGACTTTCCTGCAGGGAGTTGGCTCCCAGCTCTTCCTCAGAGCCTTCCTATGGGAATACTCAGTTTTCATGTGCTTCCAGTGGTCTGTGACCAAAGATTCCCTTGACTATGGCACTACCCTAAATACAGCCCCCCACTGCTGGAGGATGCTGGGGTGGCAGAAAATTATGTCCTTTCTTCTAAAGAAATGCCCCAAGATGTGGGAACCATCTGGACTTGGCAGGCTGCTCCCAAGGCATTTGCTGCTTGTTTACCTTGGGACTGGCTGCCCCTGGCAGTTGTTACCATCAGCCTTTCTTATCTGTTCTTTTCTATAATAAACACTGGAGCAAAGGTTTGGAATTAGTCACTTCTGAGGCACTGCCTGCCTCCCTTTCCAGCTCCTGTCTTATCCTCTCGTTTTTGGACTTCTGAGCCTTTTGCACTTCATTCTGTGCCTCTTGGTTTTCCCCTCATCTCATTGCACTTAGATAGCAGAGAGCTCTTTAAAATTCCTGGGAGGTGTGTCATCCCCAGGGCTGCAGCATCCCAGGAAGCTGCTGCCTGGGGACAGCTGTGTGCACTCACAATGCTCTTGCTGTGCTCTCCAGAGATTTTTCTAGCTTGATTTACCTCATCCAGTGGGTGAATTTGAGTTTCTGACTGATGCCTGCTCAGTTCAAGAGCCCACAGAGGCAGTGTCAGGATCCCCAGAGCATTCCAGGGGCCTGGCACTGTGTGCTGCTCTTTGGTGCAGCATTAACCACAGGGCAGCCTGTGGTTCCAGGGAATGCAAACACAGAAAAAGCACCTCCAGAGCACAGGTGTGTGGTCCTCATCTGGATTGAGTAATTTGAGATTGTAATCAGGAGACTGAGTGGCTTTGCTTCCACTTACAAATTCCTTGGTGATGTCTAAGCATTGTCCTGGTGTGCTCTTGCTTCTGACAGCACTGTGGAGAGGCACTGATGGACAGCCCAGGGTGCAAGGATTTCCCTCCCTCTCTCTCTGGTCTCATCTCACATTAAAAATGCACAGAGCTGTGTATTTCACTCAACAGAAGCAAATACAGTTCCTGTCTGCCTTGCTCTGCCCATTGAAAGGTAGCCATGCTCCCCAGGGCACAGCCTGCCAGGTGAATGCTCTTGATGTGTAATTTATTTCAGTGCTGCCTCTGGAAAGGGCCAGGATGGGATCAGGATGGGAGAGCAGCCCACGTTCACCTCACAGCAGCACAAGGGCACCCACTGGGGATGCAAATCTGTTAAATTCTGTCTGGATTTGCTTTGGTGGATGCCAGAACATGTCATCCACCCCTTGCCATAATTCCCTTCTCTCTTATGCCACTATCACCTTAATGATTTACAACCAAAGGTGGAAACTTCCGCTCTGGATCTGTCCCTGTGGTAGGATGGGTTTCTTGCATGGGTGGGGGACTCACCATTCCTGTTTGGGGAAGGATTTGCTGATTTTTGGCTGGAGAGGTTTGCAAACAGCATCCCTGTGGTGACGCTGATGTGCAGGAGAGGCTGTAACCCTTGTCTGGGCTGGCAGGGGGCTGCCCTAAGGGCTCACCTGTGGGGTGTGTGGGTGAAAGCCGTGCTCCACAGCTCCTTTCCTCAGTCCATGTCTCAGGGGTGAGCTGAATGCAGCTTTCCCTGCCCTGCAGGGTCCCAGTGCTCATCTCAGGAGCACTGCTGGGAGCATCCCCTGCCCTCCCCCAGCCCCTGCTCCAGTGCGGGGAAACCTCCGTGAGCTCCACTAGACACCAACCAAACAACCAATAAATCTCCTATAAACCGGGAGTGAGTTGTTTTGGTTACCAGGGAGATTGCAAAGTGCAAATTCAACCTGAAATAGCGATGAGCTCATCCCTGGAGCAGCCGGGGAAGGGAAGGGAAGGGGGGGCAGCGCCAGGAATGCCGGCGGCTCCAGGGACATTTGGATGCTCTGGGAGCCGCTCTGCCAAACAGCTTTGCCTTGTCAATGAGATCGTGCAGGGGATGCTGCGTGGAGCTGCCTGCTGAGACAGGGCTTTTACAATTCCTGGAAGCGTGGCAGTGACATTCCTCATGGGACTGGGGGCTGGAGAGCCTTGGGGTGGGCTCGGGTGCTGCAAAGGTGCCTCCTCTGCCATCTCCCCTGTCCTGGAAACTTCTCCTTGGGAAAGGATTGTGGGCAAACTGAGGTGCTTGAGCTGCAGGTGAGGGCTGGTTCTCAGCAGCTGTTTAGGCAGGAGCACTGACAGACCAAGCCTCTCCTGCTGCTGCTCCAGGGGCTGCAGCAAGGGCTTGGAAAAGCCTCACCTTCTTCTGCAATACACCTGGGGCAGGAGATGGAACATTTGGGCTCTGGCATTACTTTGCCCTGAAATGTCCCCAGTTTAAGCAGGTCAGGAGTGGAGTTTTGGAGTCAGCTGCTGCCAGGGCACTGTGGGAGCAGAGATGGCATTTCTGGGATGATGGGATATCATTTCTGGGATGATGGAGAGGGCTCTGGTGGAGTGCCAGCTGTGCCTGAGAGAGGCAGGATAAGGAGGCTGCTCTCAGTCCCTTGGCAGCCCAGAAAGGGCTCCTGTGTCACCCTGCACCTTTCTCTGCTAGGACAGAGATGTTTCCAGATGCACTCCATTCAATGGACTCACATTTTCTGTAGAAGTACAACTTTTAACTGGAAAACTCTGTCTGTAGGAGGAAGCACTGCCTGTCCCTCTGCACATGGTGCTGCAGGGGGACGCTGACAAAGCTGTGGCATTTGTCTCTGCTTGGGTTTTGCTCTCCATTGCTGAATTATCAAATACATGAAGTTGTGTAGAAATACCTGAGAATATCACCTATCTTGGTGAAGCAATGCATGAGCCCCTTACCAGAGGCCCACTGATGGATTTCAGCAAATCTTTTAGGACATAATTATCAGGGAGTGAAAACAGGAAACACTTATCAACAGCACAAATGCAAACAAAAGCTGAGCCCCTGAAAAGTGATCTGTGAACCTACTCATATGATGAAAAAACATGATCCTTTTCTTGGATTAACTTCATAGCTTTCTGAAACAAGGGATGGAGGCTGCATCTATAAAAAGAGATTGGTTTCAGCAGGGGTATTTTGTGTTTTGGAAGTATTTTATTATAATTTTACAGTCATGAGAGATCTGTAAATTATGTGTTCTTGCAAGTCCCTTCCAGGGTGGATTTTTTCCAGCTCCTTTCTGGAGCCATGTGGGAAATGCTTTGGTGACATGACCAAGCCCCTCAGCATGACCAGTGCATTCAGCCATCAGCTCCAGGGAGAGGCTTCAGGAGAGCCTGGTGCTTGGAGCAGTCTGGCTTTTGAAAGAAGGGGATTTTCATGTGGACACTTACAGCTGAGTGAGATCTGGGTGAGACAGACATGAATTCACCCTTTACAGCTGCAGGGTGGGGAGTGCCCTGGTGTGTCTGGGCTGTCCCAGGGGCTGGCCCTGAGTCCATGTCACCCTGATGCATGGCACACCCTGTGCCCCAGCCACCAGCACACCAAACTGCCCAGAGCTGAGCTGGGCAGGATGCTGAAACACTTTAAAACCTACAGATGCCACGTGGAGCATTTAATCTTCTGTTTTCAGCATCTCTGGAGATTGCTTGTCTGATGTTCCTTTGTGTCACCTCTTTTTTGTGGGATGCAGCACTGGATGTTAACATTTGGGAGCAGGACAGGCATCCCTGCAGGTCTTCCCTGTGTCCTCCCCCAGTGTTTCACCTTCTTGGTACCAAGGTGTGTTTGCTTTTTGGCTGTCCATGGGTGACTAAACCCACTGCTGTTCTTTGCAGATCCAGGACCAAGCCTAACCTTGCTCAGCCCCAGCACAAAGCAGGCAAGGCTCCTACCAGGCTTCCTTCTGAGAGTTTGTCTCAAGGGGTGAAACTGTACCAAAGGGACAGCAGAGTCCTTGCTGTTGCAGGAAAACCCTCCACAATTTGGAAACCTCACCCTTTCCCCATTGTCCTGCAGCATTCCCAGAGGGATGTGGTGCTTGTGGGCTCTCATGAAATGCAGTTGCACAAGCTGGTTTTCAAAGAAAGCAAACCACTGTTTCACATCTGGTTTAGTTTTTTGACAGTTTTCTCTGGCATTTGTGTGCAATTTTCTCTGCTTTTCTCACATGGAGCCCATCTCTAATGGCTGGATGTGGGCAGTGGTTGCAGAGCTTGCAGTGATTGTGTTAAAAGGGCTGTTTCTCTTTGCAGACTGTGTTGCTCGTTGTCCCTGAATTTATTGTCTCTCTGCTACTTGAGAAAGAAAACAAAATAATTTTTGGGCCTGAATCCAGCCCCAGAGCAGGGCATGGCTTAATCGTACACACAAGCACTTTTACCAGCTCCAGTTGGTTTATTTCTGTGTTTAAAATCAAGCACTCTTTTAAGTATCTCACTTCTCTTTTTCTGAAGTTTGTGTTTAGTGAATGTGCCCACTCACAGGCTTTGCCCATTGCTCCAAGAGGCAGCATTGGTAGAAATGTAGTAGCATGAGAGCTGCTGTGAGACACTTGGCAGAGGAGAGGAGCCCTTCCCTTGGCTTGGTGGAGGGGGGAAATGAAGGAATTAAATTTGGCAGTTTCTGTAACCTCACCCCCCACCCTCCTTTGGCCCAAGCTGTCTCCTACCGAATACTGATCTTAATGTTTCCAAGACACAAAAGGAACTCAAATTTTGCTAGGTTACCAATAAACTGGAGTGGGAGTATGTTGGGGAGGAGAATTCCCCTGCTTCCCTCTCCAAAACAGCAGATCCCTTTCTATCCTGCAGATAATGACACTCAGCTGGGATACCACAAACCAGGGCAGGGCTTTGAAAACCATTCTGGGCTGGGACTCTGGCTTTGGCTGAAATTGAAACCTAACCCTGATGAAAGATTTAAAGCTATTTGTTCCTTTTTTTTTTTTTAACCTTTGAGACTGTGTTTTCTAACCAGCCCCACAGGTAAAGCTTTCCTGTGTAGTCCTTGCCCAGCTCTGATCTGATATATTCCCAGAGAGACTCAGGATCCTTATCACTTTATGAAAAATGAGATTTACATTCCTGTATCACACAGGCACTTTGAAAATATTATCCCTGACTCCAGATAAATGGCTCATACATTTTAATGCCGTTATTAGAAATTGAATTGACAACACTTATCCTCAGTGGAAATTGCTCTGCAGCTCAGGGGAAAATGTACAGAGAGCACTGGTGGAGACTTCAGAGAGCTCTTGTCATCTTGAGATGTGTGTGCTGCTGGTGCAGTGTGTCTGCTGAATGAGCAGAGCAAGGTTTGATATTTACCAGAGCAAGGGGAAAGCACAAGTCCAGGGGCTGAGACAGCAGTGGGGCTTCAAATATCCTAAAGATCTTCTGGGCTGAAAGGGAGAGCAAAGAGCTGGGGAAACAGGGGCTGCTCTGGCCTGTGTGTCCCAGGGTGTTGTGGAGATGTTGCACACAGGTGCTTTATTTGCTGTCTTAGTAAGTGTGAGAGCATGAACTGCTGGGTGATGCCTGAAACTGGCACTGGGTGAAGTCTGTTGGGGTGCTCAGGGTGGTAACAGAAGCAGCAAGGAACTGCAACAAGGAAACCCACTCAAAACAGGCTGCTTTTAGAACAAAGTCTTTAATGGTGAATAAACTTGCAAGAGCTGGCTGATGTCTGCTCTCTTAGGGGACGTGGCCTTTGACATCAAATCTCTGCAGCCTCTGAACTGGGAGCTCCTGAAAGTGGAGGGAGGAAGGGGGACACAACTGGCAAAACGCTCAATGTGGTGCCAAAGCAGCACTTGTGAATCTGAAGCCACTCCAAGGTGAAGAGTTTCCACTTCTCCTGCCCTTTTGTGCAATGTGGCCCAGCCTGGCCTTTGTGGTGGGTGTTGGGGTGCCAGGAAGTTGACTACTTCTTCCATTTTAAACTGCACTTATCTGAGGCTGGAAGTTAAATCAAACCTTCCTAAAGTAGAGGTTTATGAAAATAACTCTTGTGACTAATAATCCAACCCCTTAGGCCTTGCTGGAGGAGACTTTGCAGCTTTGTTTTTCCTTGTAAAGAATGCTCAGCATATGTCCTGACAATTAGTCAGAGTGCCCAAAAATACCCATCAGCCCTGCAAGCTGATCCCTTCAGCTCCTGGAGCTGAGACAGACACAGGGTTATGCACTGGGGGGCTTTGGGAAAGGTTATTTTTAAAATGGCCACATAACAAGGGTGATCTGGTCCTTCCAGCCACCAGCTCTGGCTAACAACTGAGGGTGCAGACAGCCAAGTGTTGATCTTGCTCGAGGGGACTGTCCTGCCCAGAGTGTTGGGCTGCTTCTCCTGCTAAAGCATGTGCCAGTGCTGGCTCTGCCAGCTCTAAATCAGTGCTGAGGGCATGGCCCTGTGGCCTGTGCCAAGTTTGGGCAGTGCTTTGATGGTGAGCTGGATGCCAGAGAGTCTTCCCAACTGGCATGCCAATGCTTGGAAGGGCACGTCCTCATCAAAGAGGTGGCCTGTCTTCACCCTTGGCCAGGCAGCCCTTTCCTGAGGACTTTTGTTTTCCCTTCTCTGACCACCTGAGCTGAAGTTTTCTATCCTCAGTGTCTCTCACATGCTGAACTTCTGGAGAATGTTTTGCCAGAATCACAGTCCATCCATAAACAGCCCTTTCTTCTCTTCCCCTGAAAATCAAGGTCTGTAAGGGGAAACACCAAGGCTCCTTGGTGCCACAGAGCACTGCTGGTGTGGGGGTTTGGCTTGGTCCCTGTCCTGTGTGGGCAGAGGTTGGAGGTCTGCAGAACCATCTGCCCAGCATCTTCCTGGGGATGTGGTATTTTGCTAGAAAGCATTTCCAGGCTTTGGAGGAAGAGCTTGGGCAGAGCCTGCAGCACCCACCTTGTGAGTCTTCCTTGCTGCCAGGTCCTGTTGGATGAGCACAGGAGGGTGTCAGGGGATGCTGGAGACTGTGTGTGTTGTGGCTGATGTCTGGGTAGCTGCTAATCTCTGACTCTAGTGGGTATATTTCCAAAGAATGACCCAGCTTTCAAACAGTGAAGCAAACCAGTAGCTGAACTTCCTTCCATGAGCTCCACAGTGAGCTGTTTACCCTGAGCACTGCACAGCCAGCTGCTGTGCCCATGAGAAGCAACTGGGAGCTACTGGAAGTGCAGAGAGCCTGCTGGACACTGTGAAATATTATTTCAGTGATGGCTTACTCACTGCTTGGTGAAGCCCTGACATGAGCATTTATTGTGTGGGTATGGCAAGATTATATTGCTGTGCCTGTTCCTCACACCTCATCTGTCCTGGGAAAGACTGCTGTGCTGCCTGGCTGGGTCACTGTGGTATTTATTTGACAGGGACTTGAGTTATTTTTCTCAGCTCTGAAGCCAGGGCTAAGCCACAGGGGGAAAGCTGTGACTGGCAAATATCTGCCTCATGTTTGGCTCCACTGGTCATTCCCCCTGCCCATAAGTGCAACTGAACTTGAACACAGAAAGACCTAAAGGTGGCCAAGATGGCCCTAAGGGGCTCCACTGCCCCTGGTGTGAAGCTTTGGGGTAATAGGCTGGGGAATAACTGAGTTCTGGTGCAGCTGGTTGGCCCCATGGCTCCTCCCAGGACACATCACCTGGCAGAAGGGACTGAGAACCATCACAGCACTGCTGGCTGGGGCTGTGTGTGACACAGTTGTAGGGCTGCTGGGGAGGAAGAGGGAAATGCAGTATTTGAAGAATTTTAGCCCAATTATGAGCCTGATGCTCTTATGAGGCTTCTGAATCAGACCAGTCTTGGCAGTACATGTGGCCCTGTCTCCCAAGAGGAGTAGAGGAAGTCTTTGTCTCCCCTCAGGGTTGTGTGACCTCCATGGACATGTTCACACCTGTGGTCTTCACCTTGCAGTCTATGAAGGGGCTGTGGGCAGCCTGCTGAGCCTCCAGCCCACTGCCTGCACACTCACAGCACAGGGACTTGGCAGACAGAGCTGGGAAGAGAATCATGGCTCACGTTTAAGCAAGTGCATTTAAAGACTACGACATCTGTCTTTCTAAGAGGTTTTTAAAAAGTCTTCAGCCTTTTGAGGCTGTTCCTTTTTGAGTTTGCTCTGAAGGTCTAAATCTAACTGTTGGGACTACAGCAGGCACTCAACATCCTTGGTGCTGGGAGATGCAGCCTTGGCATCTTATCTGTAATGCAAGAAAAAGGAGCAGGGATTGGAGGAAATTGACTTTATTTTGAAGCTGATTCAAAACCAGCTCTGCTCAGCACCTGCTGCAGCCTCTCCTCTCCCCAGTCTTCTCTAGAGCCTGGGGGTGCCAGGGGCTGTTTGATGCCTGCACCCCACCCCACTGGCACAGCCAGCATGGGGAGCAGGAGCTGAACAAAGCCTTGGGGCTACAAAGCAGCTCCTGATTTATGCACAGACACTCCCCCAGGCCCCAGTGTCACTTGGCTCCCAGCAGCAGTGAGAGCTCTGCCATGTCAGCAACAGGTGAAGGGAAGAAGTGCCAGTCAGGAGCGTGTGTGGAGGGGAGCCACAGAGCAGATGGCAGCAGGGAAATAAATTTGGAGCTGCCACAGGAATAGTCCTGGAAACAGTCCAGCCTGTGGATGGAGGCAGATGGGGAAGGACTTGGTTTATATCTCTTCCTGGTTTTGCTTTTTCTCAGATGGGCTTATTTCCAGCTCTGTTATCTCTGACCATTCCTTCCTATTACTACGCCCTTATCTCTTTTTTCCCCTCTTCTTAGCCTGTCTTCTTTTCCGCCTTTTGTTTCTACTCACACTCTATCTGAGCTCCTGGATGTTGCCCACCCTGCATCTGCTTCCTTATAAACCTATTCCAGATTCCTCTACCCCTGCCTTCAGAGCTGACCCTAAAAACTTCCCTTGGCACTGAAAGGCTCAGCTTGCAGCTGTGACCCAGCTGTGAGCTGGAGCTCAGTCTGGAAGAATCGTGCCTTTGGCACATCTTGCCACTTTCCTTCTCTACTGTCCCTGTGAGCTGTTCCCTGGAACACCAGGGGCTCACCTTGTGCCTGGGGTGCTCATTCTCCTGTCCCTGCAGTGATGTCCTTGCTGGTTTTGCTCTGGATGTGGGAACATCCCAGCTGTCTCTGCCTTGTGTTCCTGTGAGTGCCTGTGGGATGCTTCAGGGGTGCCAAGGCACATCCTTGTACACCGATTTGAGACTTTTGGGGCATTTTTGGGATACTTCACACAGAAACTGTTCAGATTTGAAAGTACAAGGTGGAAAATTCCCATTGTGGTTCATGTGTGAGTGTGTCAGACAGGGTCTCTGGCTGGGGGGACAGGGACCAGCATCCCCTGGCAGTGCTCTGTGGCTGATGTGCAAACACTGCCCTGCAGTGCCTGCTGCTAGTGTTGGATACTGAGTGCTTGGAGAGCTGGATCAGCCCCCAGTGCCAGTCCTGGTGCCAAACTTGTCCAGCATTTCTGTGCCACTGGGGACTGCTGCCTCTTATGTGTCTCTGATGGATCAGCTACAGCTGTGAAGATCTTTTCCTTGGAGAGAGCTGTATCTATGTTCTCTCTCCTTGCAAGCCCAACTCTCTTACTGGTAGTCTTCCTGCAAACTTTGTCTTTATACTAAAACAAAGAACTGTTTTTAAAAAACTGTTTTATTTCTCCCTCAGAAGAGCCAAGGAAGTTTATAGCTGACATCTATTGGGCAGGAGTGCTTTGCTGTGGGAAGACACACACATGCAACCTGAGACATATAAAATAAAATTAAAAAAAAAATTGATCTGCCCTCAAGACAGGGAGGGTAGGGAGCAATGTGGGACTCTGATTTCCTGGGGAGCCTGGTGAATGGCAGTGTGCTCCTCTGTGCAGGTGCACTGTGCACTGCCAGCAGCATGTATGGAAGCAGGAAGGACAGCATTACTTTAGGAGGCGCACAGGTGCTCTGCTGCTGGTATTTACTGCTGCTTTCTTTGATCATGGTGACTAATAGTTCATCAATGCCTGACTTAGAACAGCTCTCTTTAGGAGTTTCTGCCTGTTGAATGACAGCAGGATGTGTGAGCGAGCTGAGAGACCCAGACCTTTTCTGGCAGGATTCTTAGGGCAAGAAAATACTCTGGAAATCACAACATGAATCATTTGTTTATCCCAGTGGATGACACTATGGCCCAGCCATGCTGCTCTGCAGTCAGACCCCCTGGGTGGGATCAGTGTGTCCAGGGCAGCTCCCTGGAAAACCTACAGGACAGGTTTAATGTTAAAAACATGACATCCCAAGCCTGCTGTGCCCTGCTGTGCACTCACTGGTGTATTTGTGGCACTCTTCCCTCTGGGTCCTGTGGGTGCCTGGTGCACAGACAGGGCTGGCACAGCTCCATTCTGGGGCACCCTCTTTCTCCTGGAGGTGTCTGCTCCTTGACACGTTTCATGGGGCACTGATATCTCTCCTTGGCACTTGTGCTACACCTCTGTGTTTAATCATCTGGACTTGTGTGGATGAGGAGAGTCTTGGGAAGGAAAGGGGAATTGTCCAAAGTTATCTGGCTAAAACCAGGCAAGAAACCAAGAGCAGCGGTAAGGTTGTTCCATTCCTGCTGCTGGGCCAGGAGGCCAGAGATTCAAACAAAATGACCTTTAATTAAAATCTTCTCTGGGGCTTTGCAGACTAAGCTGTGCCAGGGAGCTCCACAGGCAACCACAGGTCTGGGTCTTGCTCCTGTTTCTTGGCCAAACTTTCTCCCTCTCTTCTCTCCTCCAATGCAAGCATGTCGTGGTGCTGTGGACACACGTGTGTTTGTGCACATGAGATGACACCCAAGTGTCCATCCCTGCTCTCCACAGCCCTCTGCAGTTCCAAACTGCTGCTGGCTGCAGCCACCTCCGCTCGGGGCGTGGCAGGGCTGGCACCACAGAGACTCTGCTCCATCAGCCAGGATGGGAGCCAAGGCTTCTGCTGGGAATACCTGGGCATTCTGGGGAAAGCAGGAAATGACAGCTGGCTGAGAGGGTGCCAGGGCTTTGTGTAGGGAGCTGAAAAGGAATGAGAATGGTTAATGGTGCAAACTCTACGTGCATTGCCAAAAATGAACTCATGTCTGTAAATATTACACTGTGCACAGCAAGGTTAGAACAGGAAAATACCAGTTGTTAGAGTTCCTGTTGCCATCTGAATTATGCAAACAATTTGCTGCAGTTTATAGATGAGCTAGGGCAGAATAACATTGGGTTTTTCCTCGCCAAAGTGTTTCAGTGCATCAGTATTTTACCAGGTTTCCCAGCCTCAGTCTGCTGCCCCAGTGGATCCATGCTGAGCTCTTTGGAATGGCTGTCAAGAGTGGCCTTTTCCAGGCCATGTTGGAAACTTGGAGATATCAGGATGCTGGTGAGATGCTGAGCTTGTGGTTGTGCTGCCTGGGGGGCTGAGATGGGTGTGAAGGCTCAGGGGCTCACCAAGGCCAGTGCTGAGGCTGGAGACTGTGCATGTGTGGGTGAGGAGCTCCTGGGAAGCAGAGATGTTCCTGGCTGGAGCAGGGCTGCTCTTTGGAGGCCAGACACCACTACCATGGGCTCCCTGGAAGGAATGATAAACATTGGCTCTTCCCAGTGGCTGTCAGGGAGGTTCAGTGACTTTCCCACGGCCGTGCAGTGCGTCAGTGGGAGGCAGGATTAGCAGCTGGGCCTCCCTGGCCCCCGGCCCTGAGCGTCCCCAGCAGTTGCATAACCCAGGGTGAGTGTGGGGCTGTGGAGCTGCTGCAGCCCGGGGGTCCCCGCAGGAGGGACCCCGAGCCACAGCTCCCTCTCCTCCTGCTGTGACTTGGGTGGAAACAGCTCGGTGGGAGCCATGGAGCTGGGATTTTCCTGAGAGCTTTGGGGGACACCTGAGTCCAGAGGACAGAGGCATGAGCCAGTGCCTCCAAAGCCATGCTAGATGCTCAGAAGCCCCATATCATCACACCCATATTTCTAAGTGCTGCTCTTCAGGGATTTGCTCCCTTTGAGCAGTTAATGCTGTGAGCTTCCTCAAGGAAAAAGCTGGGGAAGGACCAGGAATGGCAGTTTTACTGGCAGTGAAACTTCAGCGTGACCTCCATGTTGAGAGCAAATCCAACCCACCCATGAATGAATGTGCTATATTCCTGTGGGCTGTCAGCTGAGTCCTCTGGGGTACAGCACATCCTTTCTGGGCCAGAAGGCAGCCCTTGCTAACTCCTGGGGCTGCAGCCCCCCTGGTCCCCACAGGGCTGTGATCACCTCTTCCCTTCAGCCATGGCAAAGCAGCGTTCGTGCTGGGTCTGTAATTCAGCTCAGGACTGCTACGAGACACAATCTCACTCTAAAGCCAAGGCCAAATAGTACCAGCATGGGGTCAAGTTCATGAGTTCATTCTGCCTTTGGGACTAATTTGGGTGCTGAGTAGCTGGGCAGGTATTTGACTGTTGCCTGCAGAGACCTAGAGGTCTCAGGATCCTATTCTTCTCCCTCAGATCACCTAAAATGGTAAGAATTTCTAAGGGGGATTAAGGTTGAGATCTCTGGGGAGGGGAGTGGACATCTGGTAGGAGTCCTGTCCATATTAATAGCCTCCATTTAAATATATGTTATCAAATGGGGCAGCTCCTTATCAGCCTGTGAACTCCATTACCTGAGGGGCTGCTGGTGACTTTGGGCTGCTGACCATGGCTTTCCACAGGCACACAGGTAAAGTGGCTGTGCTGCCAGGGGTTGGGGGAGTACACCTGGTGAATGGGGAGGAAGGTTTTGCTAAAAGGCTTCTGTGCAGAGAAATAACTTTGAATGCAGACTGAAACCTCAGCAATCTGCAGCTGTAACTCCTGATGGCAAATGGGCTGATAACAGTGGGAAGCTGGTGCTGGAGCACAGTGCTGGTGGTGGCCTCGTTTGTTTTGTAAAATGCACTGGATTTTAAATGTTTTTGTATCTGCTGCTGTGGGAAGGCTGGGGCTCAGCTGATATTTGAGCAAGACGTGGTGAAAATGGGGGACAATTCTCCTTGCAGCAAACTTATTGCAGTGGCAGAGGGGAGACCAGAGTGTAAACCCAGATGGTTTGCTCTGCTCTCGTTGGAAGTTTGTGGTTAGTCCCTCTTCTCTGTTTATCTTTTAGTTCAGATGGGCTGACCCTTACCAGTGATAGGGAAATGTTAATTTTTCCATTAACACTGACAGGAATCTTGAGATCATATTTTACATGTCAGGATGGGTGTCTTCCCATCCTGACTCATTCCTCTAGCCCTGCAGCTGAAGACAATCAGAAGCTCTTTGGGAATTTCAAAAGCCTATCTCCCTCTTAGCAGCTGTTTTTGTGCATATCCAGGGTGCATTCACAGCCCTACAGCACAGAGGCAGTGCCATTGTGTCTCTTGGTGAGACACAGCCCGGAGGGTGGATGTGCTGGGGACAGGGTGGGCACAGCTCCTGTGGCACCAAACTCAGCTGCTGCACACCAGGAGCCAGGGGTGCTCCTGAGACTTGGGAGCAGAGAGACTCCTCAAAGCTGGGCAGAACAGGCACACTTTGCTGCTCAGCTCCCTGCTCACCTTCCCACACACCTGAGGCTGCTTGCACAGCACGTAACTGCTCGGGATTTGCTGGTGGGATGCACATACATGTTATACAGGGCACCACTGTGAGTAAAATCTGACTTCTGTGGCATCATTTGATGTGAGAAGATGTTTAACTTCAGCCCACAAGACTGACCAATGCTGTAGCATCCTTCCATTACACTCCCAGCTATGTTATTTTTTCTTTCTCATCTTCCTCAGGGGATGTCCCCTGGAGCAAGAACTCACAGACCTGATGCTGTGCTGTGATGTAAAATGCTGCAGGGTGTTCTGAGCAGACGATGAGGTTGGACTGCTGCTGCCAAACAGTCACAGCACAGTGTCTGATCCTGCAGACCACTGGGAACCCCAGGGCAGCCGTGGGGTGCTCAGGGTGAGGCTGGACCCTCCAGAGCAGGAGGAACTCTCATTTTGGCCCCTGGGAGCACCTGGGTGTGAGAAGGGCATCCAGCTGCTGAGGTGGGGCAGAGCAGTGCTTAGCTGGGAACACAACAGAGGAGTCTCAAAGGACAAAACTTAATGCAGCCACACAGCTAGCTACTGACCAGGATTTGTTTAGTTTTGAAAGGTTTGGGCTTTGTTGCTTAAACTCTGCCTGAAATGCTCAGCCTTACTTAGGCAGTGGTGCCTTGTTAGCCCTCACTGAACTCTGCACTGAGTGCCAAGGCAATCCCTGGGGAAAGTGTTTGCAGGGCTGGGCCAGTGATTTTTAATAAATGGCATGTTCCTGCTTCCCCGGGGAACTGTGAGGATTTAGTAATGACTGGGATGTGCTCACACATGGTGGCAATAGGACCGTAGGGAATGTTTTTGGCAAGCGCCTGAGGAACTTGGAGCTGTTCTTGCTCTAAATAAAGAAGCTTTCCTTTTATCAACAGATTAATTTTTGAATTATAGAGTATGAGACTTGCACGTGCCCCAGCCTGGCACTGAGAGAGCACAGCTCTGGTATTTTCAGCCCTCCCAGCAAAAAGGACCTACAAGAGATTTCTTCTCTTTCTTTTCTTGGGCTTTGCAAATGTTTGTTGCCCAGGGCATCGTGCCAGTGCAGTCCTGAGTGTCACTTTGCATTTGGGATTAACAGGACCCTTCTTTTAAGGGTTTCCCAGGTATTTATAGCAAACCATGAGACCTTGCATAGAGGAATGCTGAGAATAGTAACTCAGGTGACAGAGCGGGGCTGCCAGCACTGATCTGAAACAGGCAGGTGTAGCCAGTGCCTGGCAGAGTGGGGCTGTGTGCTCAGTCTGCTGAGAAAAAATAAAACTAATGTAGAATCAAAAAGCTCTTTTTCTTCCATATGCAACTGTGTGTAGGGCAGAGGGTTAACAACTCCAACCTCATCTTCTTTCTTAAGTGGCAGAATAATCTGTGAAGCGTCAGTACAGTCTCTCTGGTTGTGTTTAGAGACTACACTTCAAGTTCTTCCTTGGTGGTTTATCACATTTAAACATATTCCCCAGAGACATTAACACATAGCCTGTGCTAAGTGCTTTGCTTATCAGCCGTGCTTCAGCTTCCTTCCCTGAGTGCTTTGGTTCCATTTATTGTGCAAACCGCTGTGATGCCGTGATGCCGCTTTGGGTTTTTAGCTGAACTGGGATGAACCAGCCCAGGGTGATGCAGGAGCCCAGCAGGAGGCAGGGGTTGTGTGGGTGCAGCAGTTTTTGTGGGGTGGCACTGCTTAGGTCTGTATCCTTTCCATCCCAGAGCTGGCCATGCTGCAGCGTGCAGAGGTGGCCCTGACCCTCAGTCAGCCCTGTGGCTGCTTGGTGTTGGTGGCCCTTGGAAGCCCCTGGGGCCCAAGTGTTGGAGGTCTCTGAGGGATGGAAGGTGTGGCTGTCCCAGGGCTGTTTTTGTGGAGTAGAAGATGCTTTCAGGGGACAAGTGGCAAACTGGCACCTCTGTGGTCAGGTAAATGTTAGGGTTGTATTCCAGTGGGTCTTTGTGCCAAATACCATGATATCTGAGAAGGCCACTGGCCTGGCCTTCTGCCCTCCAGCTGTAGCCAAATCCATCAGGGAGCTACATTTAGAGAGCCCCCTGCCAGGGCTGGTGGGACAGGGATCCCTTGCTTAGAGTGAGATTCATTTCTGGAAGTGTGGCTGCATTTTCTCCATCTTATTGAGGGTCCTCTAGGCTATTTAAGGATGGGCACATTCTGCATTTTCCCCTCTCCCCAGCTGCCTGTGCTTGCTGTTTTCACCTGCTTCTCTCCAGCAGAACAATCCTCTGCACATGCCTGGGAGGGGGAATAGTTCCAGCCTGTCCATGCTCTTCCTCTGCTTCCTAAATCCCATTCTATGGCCTCAGTGTCAGGCTGGCATGGGTTTTGGATCAGTGCATGTCCTCAGGCTACAAAATTCTCCTGGGGCTGAAAAAGAGACCAGGCTGTCACCTCAGAGATGCCTGTGTCGTGTAAAGGTACAGCCACAGAAACTCATGCTCAAGTGACTTCCCAGCTAAAACAGCTGCATGTACTGCCCTCATTTTCAGCACAGCAGTGTGAAAAGAAGCACAGAGGTTCAGTGCTCTGGGTTTTAGTGGCGGTTTGGTGAGTGCTCTCTCTGGTTTTGGGTTGCTGTAGCACTGTTGTACCCCTGGTGTGGATCCCAACCCTGTGCTCAGCATCTGCTGCGTGGGAAGGGATGATGAGGGCACTGAATAAAGACCCAGGGAAGTGATGATTTTTCCATGTGCCCAGTGTACCCCCAGTTTCATAACTTGCCTACTTTTCAGACAGCAAAGACAGGCTAGGGTTAATATACCTGGAAGCTCTGGAAAGTTGTGCTGTGGGGACCTGGTGCAGCTGGAGGGTGAACAGGTTATTTAGGAGATCAACAACTCCAAACCCACGACCTGCTGCCAAGCAGGCTTTAGAAATACATTTATTTTTATACAGAGCATGAGAAATATCTGCTCTGTTTACCTTCCATGAGAGGGGACAGGGCTGCTGAGGGGACCAGCTGTAGGACACCAAATGAAGCTGAGCTCTGAAGTGTCCACAGATGTTTGCTCCATTTGGGGAAAATAATCTGGTGGTCCCAGCACAGCTGCTGCTGGCCTGGAGCTCCACTTTGCCACACACTGGTGGCTTCCAGGGCTCTGTGCACCCTACCCTGGGTGGGCTGGTCCTGCTCCTGTGGCTGCTGTGGGCTCTGGACATGGCACAGGTGAGCAGAGCCCACCAGCACCCAGCACATTTGCAAGGGCAATGGGACCCTGCATCTTCACTGCAGGCAAGGGGACAGAGGTGCCTCTCCTGGCTCCAGATCAGGAGTTCAGGGATGATAGTGCTGAGGGAAGGAAGCCTCTGGAAAAGCTGGAAGCAAATTCATGCCCCTGCCTGTGTACCAGAGGGGCTTTCTGCTGTGTGAGATGGCACAAGGCTGAAGCAGAAGCTGCTGGCACAGCCCAGTCTGGGGGCTCCAGCCTGGTGTTAATTTGCCTGTGGAGCTGCAGAACTGCTGTGATAAATGTGTCTCACATTAGCAGGTGATGTGTTACATGGGAACACAGGGCTGTGCTGCTCCCTGAGCCATGCTTTCAAGATTATGTGTTCAGGCTGAAAGCAACCCTAAACCTGAGATCAGGGACATTTCAATACCATTTGCTCTGGGCTCTGCAATTCCATTTCTTCCAAATAAAAAGAGCTCTCTTCCAAAGAGCTCTGCAGAGCTGGTGGTGGCTCACATAGTTTCCATGTTTCTCAGCTGTTTATCTGTTTCATTTGCTTGAACAGGTACCTCAAAGGCCCTTGGTGTAGTTGTCAGCAGGACATGACATCCCCTGGCCTTGCCAAGGGATTATTTCCAGACCTTGGCCCCTCCACAAAGTACAATTCCTACCAGCTTGGTCTCCAGCCTGCCTCTGTCAGTTTTAGGGGCAGGAATAGGGTGTGAACAGAGCCTCCACCTCTGCTGCAGCCTCCCTATGTAAAACTTTTCTTTAGGGCTCTCTGTCCTGCTCTCTGAAATATAAATCCTTCAGTTTGTTCAGGCTCTATGTTATTGAGAAGGTGACAAAGAGGAGATAGTGTGAAGACACTGGATTTTAAAGCCTGCAAGGTAACAGTGTGAGTCCCACTCTTCCTGGGCCCAGATGAGGCAGACGCTGTGCTGTGATGGCAAAGTGTTCATGTACAGCTCCTCTGGCTCTGTACCCAGCAGGGTTGGGCTGCTCCTGGTGTGCTGCAGGGCTCTGGTGAGGCTGGGCCCTGTAGCTGATGGTACATCTGGAATTACTGGGGCGGGCAAGTGTCCATGAAAATCCTGTGAGCCTTAGGACTTAACAGGGCAGACCAAGAGCATCCTGCAGCCAAGGGCGAGACCAACAGGGTCCCAGTGACCCTGCCTGGTTGTGAGTGGTGACACACCCTCTCTGCACCCCAGAACCCCTGCAGCTTTGGTGTATAAAGGCACATTGTGCTGGGCTGGGAGCAGCACAGCTGGAATAGCACTGTGGCACCCCTGGGCTCTGTGAGGAACAGGCTCCAGGGTAGCCCCAAGGCTGGGTGGGTGGTCCAAGGTGAGGCCACGTGATGGAGGCAGCAGCAATTTGTGTGGCCTGACTCTGTCCTTTCCCTCCCTTTCTCTGTCAGGAAGAGACAACATTTCCTCTTGGCAGTCCCTGCTGCCAGACCACAGCCACATTTCCCATCGGGTTGGTGATGATGTAGAAAATTCAAGGCTGTGTTCCTGTGTGTTGGCTGTGCAGGGAAATGGGCTCTGCAGTGCTGGGGCTCTGGGGGCACCAGTGGCAGGGGTAGGGATGGAGCTGCCTCTATGGGACTCCATGGGCTTCTGTAACTCTTTTATTCTCTCCCTGGAAGTGCTCTAGGCCAGGCTGGATCGGGCTTTAAGCAACCTGATGTAGTGGCTGGCACCCCTGTCCTTAGCAAGGGGCTTGGAACAAGATGATCCTTAAGGTTCCTTCAAACCCAAACCAGTCCAGGATTCTCTGAATCCTGACAGAGCCCTTCTAGCCCCTTGCAAGTGTTGGTGGCTTCTGCTGAGGAAGGGTGCATGGAATGGAGGGAGCCATTAGCAGGAGACTGGGAGTGCAGGAAGGGATGGGTGTCTGGGGAGAAAGTGTGAGCCAAAGTGGAAAATCCGCCAGTCATGATTCCCCACACCCGCTGACAGCTCCCTGGCCATGGTGGAACATCAGACCTTGGCAGAACCTTGATGGTATGAACTGAAAAATATCTCTCCATGGAGGCAGATTTTTTTCTTGATTTTTTTTTTCCCTTATGATTTTATATGTGAAAGCCTGGTGAAAAGAGGCAGCTGGAAGCTGCACAACTATCCAGCACAAAAGGCCTTGGAGGGCTGCAGCTGGCTGTGGGATCAGGCTGAAAACATGGAAACAATTCCACTGTGCTCATGTTTGTTGGTGATTTCTGCGCAGTGGTGATGAGGTGCCTCAGCCAGGCCCTCACTGAGGCCTGCAGTAATGAACTAAGGGACTCCCAGGGAGTGATCAGGTGTCATTACCCTTGCTTGATGTGCAGCATGTAAATAAACCAGCCTAGCATCCTTCCACTTACCAAAGAGATGGGGAAAAGTCTGGTTTGGGATTCTGCTCTCCTCAATTGGAGCTCCTTTACCTATCAAGAACCCACCACATGCTCATTCCTGAGCCACGTTCCTCCGACTGATCTGCACAGCCCCAGGAGGCTGGAGCAGCTGCCAGGGCCTCAGTGCTGTCCCCTCATGGCTGTGCTCTTGTAGGGCCTGGCACTTACACTGTGGGCACCATGTCTGAGTGTTTCAGTCAGGGCCCCAGTGCTGTCCCCTCATGGCTGTGCTCTTGCAGGGCCTGGCACCTACACCATGGGCACCATGTCTGAGCTCTTCAGTCAGGGCCCCAGTGCTGTCCCCTCATGGCTGTGCTCTTGCAGGGCCTGGCAGCTACACCGTTGGCACCATGTCGGAGCGCTTTGACTGCCACTACTGCCGGGATCCCCTGCAGGGCAAGAAGTACGTGCAGAAGGAGGGGCGGCACTGCTGCGTCAAGTGCTTCGACAAGTTCTGCGCCAACACCTGCATCGAGTGCAAGAAACCCATTGGGGCCGACTCCAAGGTCAGTGCTGAGCTCCTCGGTGGGTGAGGAGGAGAGGCAGAGGCTGGTCACCCTCCTGTTTGCTCTGGTCAGGCTCTGAGCACATCTTTGGGAGTCCTCTGGCTGCCAGCAGTGTGCTCATCGAGCAAAGAGCAGTGCTGGGGTGCACTCATGGTGGGCTGCTTGGGCACAGGATCTTATTCCAGGGTCTAGATCCAGCCACATGACCTGCTGCAAATGCTGAATTGCCCTGCAGAGAGAGCTGCAGGGAGCTGGCCTGCAAAACTCATCTTCTGGGCAAAGCACTGAGGTCTGATTTTTGTCAGTTTGTCAGATGCTTTTTGCTTCATGATGGAAATCAAGAGTTCTTTCTGTATATATATTTTGAGAGCAGTTGGATGGCAAGATGGTTCTGCTGGGTTTTTTTCCTTATGTTAATTTATAGTATGTTAATAATAGTATCTCTGATGTTCAGACACACTAACACCAGGCAGGACATGAAGAAATACAAACTGCAGGACCTGCAAATATCTGCAAGCCTGGTGGTTGCAACTGTTTTGATCTCCATGAAAACTGGAAATTGGTTTGTTGCTTATCTAGAGAAATATATTACTGAAGTCATTAGCATGTATCTTCAGGGCCAGACAAATGTTTATGGCAATAATAATGTGCACCTGAACTAGAGGGAATGTAAGAACCCGAGAACTTGCAGAACCTCAAATCTCCAAGCTGTTGGTTTGAAGCATCTTCTGCCCCCCTGGAAGCCCAAAATGAAGGTGATTCTGTCAGTGAGTTTGGTTAAATGTCCTTCCCTTAAGTGCTTGAAGAGGAACTGTAGCCCTACCCACTGAATCAGACAAACTTAGGAACAACAAATCTGTCCAGGCTGGTGAGACAGGAGCTTGGCTTTAGGGCTGCTCATGGGGAGAGAAAAGCTTCTCACTCCATCCCTCCCTCCCTTTCTGTTTATTGCAGGAGCTGCATTTCAAGAACCGCTACTGGCATGACAGCTGCTTCCGCTGCTTCAAGTGCTACACGTCCCTGGTCAATGAACCCTTCATGCTGAGGGAGAACAACAAGGTCTGGTGCAGCAACTGCACTGCTGCTGAGGATGCACCCAGGTGTAAGGGCTGCTTCAAGCCCATTATTGCAGGTACTGTGCCAGCGATGGGTCTGAGGGCCATGTTCTGCTCCAGGGCATAACCAGGGGGGTTTATCAAGGGGGTTTATCATATTTATACGTGGAGGCTGCAGTTAGAGGTTTGGGCAACACAGTGGAAGGCTGGAGCACCTCAGAATAGTAAATTTTGATTGTTGCTCTCACCTGTCCATTTTATTCAAGTGTTGAAAGGCTGCTTTGCCATTAACCCTCATGTGGATAATTAACCCTCATGTCAGTCTTAAACTATTTCTACCAAAAGCTTTGCTTGGTAAATCAAGGTTCTAAAAGGCTCAGGCAGCTGGTAACTATTTTAAGAAAATCCAGCAAGCCCTGGCTAGAATCAGATACAGAAATTACCAGCTCATCCCTAGTCTGCATTCCTGGAATCCTGGCCATAGCTATGGACAGGTCTTGCCCTCAGATGTTACACTGCACAGGGGGAAGGGTTTGCCACAGACCTGAAATCTCACAGGACAAGTTATTTTTATCTGTTGTAGGCGACCAAAACGTTGAGTACAAGAAGATGGTCTGGCACAAGGATTGCTTCACCTGCAGCCAGTGCAAGCAAGTGATTGGATCTGGGAGCTTCTTCCCTAAGGGTGATGACTTCTACTGTGTCTCCTGCCATGAGCACAAGTTTGCCAAGACCTGTGCTAAGTGCAAGAATGTAAGTCCTTCCCCTCTGCAGAGGTAGCTACCAGAACCAGCCCTTGTGTGCCTTTTGGGAGCTGGGAGGGTGAACCAGCAGGCAGATCATGCTGAAGCTGTACCAATGCTGATAGTTCCTGTTCAGTACAGGATCTGGGCAGGGGTGGTTGGGTTAGCTGATGGCAACACTGCAGAAAACAAGTGAAACCAGTCTTGCACTTGCCTTGGGGTAGTTTAAGGTCTGTAGTGGTACTGCATATTCAAGAAGTGAAACAGTAGCTGTTTTACAACTTCTGCAAATGATTAGTGTGGAATTTCAGTTACTGCAGATAAAAGAAAGCATTACAACAGTGCCAGGTATGTGAGATTTCAGGTTAGAGGGACTCACGCGCACTGTTCAATTAAATTTTCGTGCAAACTTTGCAAAGATCCTCTCCATGACAAAGCTTTCCTACCCTACACCCCTGGCCTGTGTCACCTCTCTTGTCCCCTGCTGATTCTAAACCACCCCTCTGCTCCTCCTTTCCCAGCCCATCACTTCTGGAGGCCTCACTTACCAGGAGCAGCCTTGGCATTCCGAGTGTTTCATTTGCTCCAACTGCAAGAAGCAACTGGGAGGGAAGCGCTTCACAGCTGTGGAGGATCAGTTTTACTGCGTTGAGTGCTACAAGGAGTGTGTTGCCAAGAAGTGTGCTGGATGCAAGAATCCTATTACAGGTATGTTGGCTTAAATGCAGCTCCAGGGCAGTGGGTGCTGAAGGTCAGGACAGTGATCCCCCAAAGACAGGGAGCCCAGGGAGGGGTAACATCAGAAGCAGGTCTGGTAACCCAAGCCCAATCCCAGCATTTTACATGTGATCTGACTTTGAGCCATGTGCTTGTGCTGGATGGAGGCTGAGCTGGTAACTGAGCTCTTCAGCCTCTGCATGTCTCAAATTTACCTCCTTAAAAACTCCCCCAACCAGAACTATTCCCACCCATATCTTAGACTGGGACCCTTAAGCCTAAAACAAGTGCTGTTTTATTGTCCCAAAGGGACATTTGTAGCCCTTCTGATGTATTTTACACTTAAAACTCCCTAGATGACAGAACTCAGCTCTGAAATGTGAGCACTGTCCTGCCAGTCCCACGAGGCTCACATTCCATCCTGCATTTTAGAACACAGATCTGAGCCCACAAGTGTTTATCCCAACCTGTCCTTGCTCCACATTTCTCCTTGACTGCTGGAGAAAGGAGCCAAGGGGAAAAGCTTATTGCAGAAACAAGCCATGCAAGCCTTATGCTTGTGTTTCTTCTTCAAGAAACATCACAAGATGCAACAAAACCGTGGCTTAGTTGCCACATGGCTGTTTCAGGCAGCCCCTGTGGCCTGCAAGCCCAGGGCAGCTCTGGGGGGGCAGCACCAGGCAGGGCTGGTTGTGGGGACAGCCCGGCCAAGGCCGCGCTACTATCGCCGTCCTATAATTGTGTTCTCTCCTAGCAGGATTTGGAAGAGGAACCAGTGTGGTTAACTATGAAGATGAGTCCTGGCACGATTACTGTTTCAAATGCACAAAGTGTGCCCGTGGGCTGGCCAACAAGCGCTTTGTTTGCCATAATGGAAAAATTTATTGTGCTGAGTGCCCCAAACGACTGTAAATGAGCAGATGTAAGATGGATTTTAAAGCCCTGCTTTCCCAAACAGCCCTGGTAAAAGAGCAGGTTTTTGCATGTTGAGAGTTTTAACTTTTTCCATTTTAGTGTAAGAACTAAATTAGGCTCAATATACTGGGTTTGACTTTTGAAGCTCTTGCAGTACAAAAGCATGTAGCCTTGCAAAAATCTAACCTTGTTTCCAAGTAACTCCTAGTATAAAGGCTTGAAATGCTTTTAGATTTAGAGATCCACGCACTGCATCATCTGTGTGTGGCTTAAACTAAAACAAATCTAGTTTTAAACTTATCTGGTATATGATTAAGCTTGGCACATAACTGAAGTGAGTTTGACAAGGCATGCACCTCCAACAAAGAGATGCAAAGATTGCATGTGGGATCAGAGGGATCCATTATTATGCTTCTACAAGTACAAATACACAACAAACACTGCACCATTAATAAGTAATAAATACCTTAGCTTACTCTACAACACCACATTGCAGCACATGTAAGGAATGGCTTCATCTTACAGATAACAATGTTTTGGCAGTGACATTTAGCTTAGTTAAGTTTCCATAAACTTGTTTTAGTCTTGATTTCCGTGTGGTTTGCCTGCAAGTTTTCCTCATCAGCTTTTTTTATATCATTGTTTAAACAAGGCTGTCTATGTACAATTATTAATCCATTAACAAGTAGTAAATCTTTCACCTACAACATGCACATGCACTTACAAGTGCCTTAAAAATAGCTCATATAAGGCTAGCTCTCCTATCATGTCAGTGTATGTTTAGTGACTGAATAAAAGTGAGACTAGTGCCTGCTTGGAATCCATAGTCTGGAAATTATTTTTTTTCATTTTGACATCTTATATGATTGACATGTCTTAGGGCTGAGCTACTGAAACCAAGTCTACTATATTGATACTGGCTAAGTAAGAGTCAGCTGTGCTGTCATTGCACCCTTAAGTATCTGAGGACTAAAGCAACAATTTCCATAAACTAATTAATTTTTTTAATATATAACTGACACTGGACCATCTGCCAGAAACAGCCTGTGTGAAAAAGCCCTTTGGAGAGCATATGTACAGCCACTGTTCATGCACAGATCCACCACGCTTCAGCAACCTGAATGCTGGTTTAAGGAAGTTTTTTTCCACAGTAGTGAAATACTTTATCAACTGGATCTGCTCCAGCCATTCCCTTTCAACAACTGATAAAGAATCCTTGCAAGAAAATGAAAAGGCAGCGCTGCTCCACTGCTGGACTCACCCTCACAACACAGAGATGCTGCTGCTGCAGGGGAAAGGCAAAGGCTGGCAGGGAAAAGCAGGTTAAAGAATCCCTCAGTTCGGAACACACCATGAGCACAGACAAACACAGCAAGAGCTGAGGGTTTGTTAGTGCAAATCCCCTCCCAACCACACAGGCTGCTAGTGTGGCAATCTGGAGTAGTTAGAGCAGCACCAGAGTGCATCCCAAGGCAGGTCAGCATGGCAAGGGGTGGAGAGGCCTAGTAAGGTCACATTTAACATTACAGAAATAAAGCATTGTTCAACTGCAAAGTTTATTTAACTGTGCACACGTATTTACACAGGGCTGGATCAGGCCAGCCAACAAATCTCAGCACAGAAAAAATATCGGCATCTTTGTTAGAATGATTGTCTCTGCCAGAACAAACAGCTATCATACAAAAATACAGTTCTCCTTTCACCTAAGGCACTGCTCTAAAGTCTAAAACAGTTCTACAGGATCTCTGAACAGCAAGAGGGAGAAGGCTGAGGGCTCCTGTTGCAGCTGAGGAGTCGAGGGAAGCACAGCTGTGGTTCCAGCACCCCTGCTGCACACACAGCTGCTGCTGGGCTGCACCACTGCCACTGAGGGAGCAGCCAGTGGCTTGGAGCAGGTTTTGAGACAGCTACTTTTAAAGTAATGACCTATCCAGTCTATCTGTTACAGGAGGCAACAAGGCTGCATTATTACTTTTAGTAGCAATTTTCAGAAGATGCTTCGTTAAACTCTTCATGCTGAAAAAAGCAGGCAAATTCAGGTTAAACAGATTATTTAATGCAGGCTTTAGGGGAAGGGAAATATATATGCAGTTTGCAGCCACTGTTATAGAGCTGGAACTGGAACACTTGGAATAACATGAACAAAACATGACTTCAATGGTCTAATACTGTTATGTACACAATAAAATAATACTTCCATAAGTGTAGATAAATAAGTAATTCAAAAGGAAAACATCTTTTAAAAGCCTAACACCTTAAACTGCACCAACAGACAAATCTAGGGACTCAACATTTTTGTAATGTATTAGAGCACATGCTGAAAAATGTTTTGATGTTTGCCAATAGATTAAAACATATTAGTGATGGTACAACACTTGCATTTTGAAACTGCCAATATTTTCACATTAGATAATAAGGGATTTTTCTTCTCCATTCAAAATTGAAGATACTCAATTTTGCATTTTTAAATAGCACATGAACCAACAAGCAACAACATATTTCTAGACATTAAAAAGGGAGTTCAGCTTTAACATACACTGAGTGAGTCTTTTATTTCATCAAGATCATTTTAGAAATATGCAAAGTCTGCAGCTAAGTGAGGAGCCTCCAGTGGCATGTTCTACATGATACTGATATGAAAATAATAATAAAAAAAAGACTCAATCAGGTTACTGTAAAGTCTGCAAAGGGGAAACAAGGAATACTTGAACTTGGAAACTTTATCTAACAATTAGCTAAACAAACAAAAAAAGAACATTAGCACAACAGTTTCCCTGAAATGTTTCAAGGTGCAAATTAGAAGTTTGTCATCCCTCCCCTGTTGTTTTTTGCAAACTTGAAGATGGATAAAGGTAAACAAGCAGCTTTTCAAAACAAGGCCTTCGGTACTTGAGAAAACACTGGATTACTGAAGTGCAATCAGATTATTTCCAGGTCTCTAGTGTTCACAGTTCTGTCCAAAGAGCAAAGAAAAGAAAACATTTAACCATCATAACTGTGTGTATGCCACATGCATCCATCATCACTGTCAGTCTACATCCAGGAGTGAGCACAGAACCACGTGGTCACTTACAGTCTAAAACCAGCACAGTAGCTTTTCTTTCTTTTTACAGGAACATTAGTTCTCAAAGTTATGTACAGAATTCTTAAACTGTATTACATTTAAAAATTTTCAAGTTCAAAATTAAAAGGCCACACTTCCTTCACTAAAAAGTTAATGAGTCTGCTCACAAGACAAAGTGAACAGCAGAACCACAATAATTTTTTCTATTCCCATGGCCCTGTCTGGTGTGGCCTCAAGGGAAGCCCCATCAGGGGGTGCCCATGGAACTCAAATTCACAAGATGCAGAGTGACAGAGGAGACTCAGGAAACAGCTCAGTCTAGGAAAGTGCTACACTTTAATCAGAGAAAGTGCTACACATCACTGGAAGGAAATGTGGATAGCAAGGCTTGTTTTTCCACTAGCATTCACTTCAACTGATCGCACAGTCATTTATCCCATGGAAAGAGATCTCCTGTGAAAACAGCTCTTTGGGGTTTGGCTCCAACACCAGAGAAGTCCAGTCTTACATAAACTGGCTTCCTGAAGCTTCTCTGACACACTATGCACTGTGCTGCATCAGGGCTTGGCTTCTCAAGTACATGAGGCTTGAGATGCAGCCCTGCTTCTTTCAGAAAATTCAGAATATTTTGTGTACAGCTTTACTACTCCTCCCAAAACGTAACACAACCATCTGTAGAACTTCAGGTTTGTGTTACTTGCCTCAGTGAAGTGAAAGACTGTTCTACAGTAAGTAGAGAGGACAGCTAATACACTACTAAGAGACTGAAGAGACCTTGTAAGATCACACAGGTCAGCATCAAAAACAGAACATGCCTAGGAGTGAAGAGATCTGGTGTGCAGAGTTACATCAGACACCTTTTAAACTATTTTGTATCTTCAAAAGTAACATGTGCCATTTAACATGTCTTAGAAAAACCTTAATTACAACATATGAGCTTCAATGCAGTTTGGAACTTCACAAGGGCTCAGCTGTGTCTTTGGAAGAGCCTTAATGTTGGGCCTTATCAAGTCCTTAAAAAGGCATCAGTTGGTGACTCCTTTTGATAGAATTCAAGTTAAAAGCACTAATGAAAGAGCCTTCCCTCCAGTCTACACACTGGAAAAAGTGCCTTGAAAATAAGAAGCTGTAGTTAAGGCAAGGAGAGCAGAACGCAAGGAGGTGAATTGCCTAGCCAGGGGAAGAGACAGACAGGGAAGTCAGCTTGGATTACCTGATGAAGCATCTATAGGTTTGGTCAATGAATTCACTGCACCATCTTCCTCAAAAGCCAATTTGGGACTAGAAGGTAGTGTAGCAGCATCATTCAAGTTTTGATTACAGTTACCAGCAGAGATGCTGTCCGAGCTCAGTTTGGTTGACTTGGAATGTACTCCAACATCAATGAACTCCTCAAAAGTCCAGGAACCAGATTTCCCATTAAGATTCTGAAGAAGTCCAATTGAATGATCAGCTTCATGAACACCCAACTTCCCCGAGTCATCAATAACCACTTCTTTTGCAGGATGACTACAAAAAACAGAGAATGGAAAAATAAAAAGCTTGTACTATAGTTTCCACATGTTTAACCTTTACATTGATTCCAGGACAGATAATTAACAGTCTGCATACTCTGAAAGCACTGAATATCCCACAGGGTTCCCTGACAAACTTCAGCTGCCACACAGGATCTCCCCTCCAAGAGCCAATGGGAAAGAACAACTCTGCAATATACACTCAGTTTTTACTATACTATCAGCCCTCAGGTAAGGTTTCTGTCTTTAGAAATTTGATATAAGAAAGCAACAAGTTTAAAGCTTTGATTATTAAGTCTTGATTTTTGTAGGGTGCATTTTTCCTTTTTTTTCTCCAGCTAAGACTTTTTGAACCCAAAACTAAGTCTCAGAAGACCAGCAATATTTAAAACAGATTCAAAAGCTAAACCCAAATTATGGATCAATTTTCACTCATTTTTAGGACAATCATGGAAATGTTTTTATATTCCATCACTGGAGGAATGACATTAATTTATCATCACTTTTAAAAAGTGTTCACAATGTCATTTCTAAATCATTAGCATTTAGATGAGCAAATGGAACAAGCATCAGAGGGCAAATTTTCCAGTAGTAGATGAAAAAGCTTTATGTTAAAAAAAAATTAAACAGTAAAAACCCCAAATTCCTCACTAAGGGAGGCTTCTGTATTGTATCAGGTGTTTCAGCATAACTAAAAGTGTTCTAGAGCTTTCTGTAGGTTATTCTTCCTTTTCAGTGTTATCCTCCTCCCTCTTTTTTAATGTTTTGTTAATGAGAAGAACTGCAAGGCATTTAAATGGAAAAGGATTCAAGGCAGTATCAGTTTTTATAATCAACACTGCCATGCTGCTGGCTGTGTGTCTCACTTCTCAGCAAAGGCAGCACTGTTAACGTGGTGCCATCTAAACAAACAATGATGCTGAGCTACCTGTTCTGTGTGAGGCTGTGAGCTGGGAGCACACACCACAGGGCTGGAGAAAGGCTCACAGACACCACAGAGCCAGCGAGGTGCTGCAGACAGCTCTGCATTCATTTAAACACAGACAAGAGCTCTCGTGTGAGAGACAAGAGCTCCCACAGTACAGCAGACTCACCTGGAATCCTTTAGCTCACAAACAGACAGAGACCCCTTGGGACTTTTCAAGTCACTTCCATTCATGAACACTTCACTGGCCTTCAGCTCTGACTCATCTTGTGCCTCACATTCTGCAGAGATCATGCTTTGTGCAGTCTCTAAACAATTCTCTGTCTTCCCCTTGATGTCCTGGAGCAAGTCAACACCATTTAGCTTTTCTGAATGTGTGAGGAGGGGGGGAGGAGAGAAAACAAGGGAAAAAAGAATGTGTTTAGCAGAATTGCTATTCTAAATGAATAAAATACAAGTGCCAAAATAACCCTTCCTAGCCAAACCCCGAGGCACTTGGCTTCAATAGATTCATTTGTCTATAGACAAGCTGCCTATATCAACATGAAATTTGTTTTTCATCTTCAAAAATCCACTTATAAAATGAAAGCATGCTGCCTGAATTTCACTCTCAAATAATTTTGAGCAATTCTCTGCTCAAGAAGGGAGTTCCCCTGGCACCTCTGGGACTGGTGTCTCAGGCCATCCCAGTGCTGTTTCGGACTGCAACAGAGCATAAAGATCACTGAAATTCACTGCCTCCCAGGCCTGACTCCCTCAGCTTCCTTACCTGGCTGATCAGTCTTCTCAAGACCCAACTCCTCCTCCTCTTCAATATCCTCTCCCTCCATCACCTCCGAGACAGACTTCCCTTCATTCTGCAACTGAATTGCCACAGCGTTACTTGGAACAACTCCCTGTCCTCCAGAGTTTCACAAATTCAGTCACAGCTCCCACACAAGACCATTCTGTGCCCAGAAGTGAAGCCACATGAATTCAAAGGCTCACAGACAATCAGGTCACCCAGCAACACGAGCTCTGCAGAGCCAGAGCCTGTGGGACCCACTTCCATCTCCCACCTATTATTCCTGAGATCCTTTTCCCCTCATTTCTCCAAGCTGTGTGCTAAATCTTTATTGGTTTTCAGCTATTGGAAGACATTTGAATGTTCAAAGAGGAACAACTATTCCTCAATATGTACAATTTCCCACAAATCTTCGGTCACTGCATTAACAGAAATAATACATCCAGTTTTCTGTAGCAATAGCAATCCAAAGAGAATTGCTCTAAACAATTTTAAGCAAACAGATGATGGCAGAATTCTATGTTTTCTGGCAGAATGCACATAGTTAAAAAAAAATCCATTACTAACCAGTGTTGGGTTAAAACAGTGTTTAAAAACCAGTCTGGAAGTGATAACATCAGATAACATCCTGTCTTATAGGCCTGGAACAAAAATGTAACAAAGACTCTTCATAACAGCCAGCAAAGCAGAAGATGTGTGCAGTGGCAAGGTACTGGAAATTATTCTGGTGCATCAGAACTCTGCACTTCCTGTGGAAGCCATTTTGTGTAAGGATAACAGAGGAAGACACATGACACAAGGCAAAAAGCCCCTTTCTGTCATTATAGAGATCAAACAGAAAAATACCTTGGACTCGTTTTGATCTGATTTCCGTGTTCTTTTCATTATTTCTTCAATTCTCTGTTAAAACATGGAGAACATTTACAATGACATACAGAACTTTATAGTTCAGCATTCTGGTTAAAATTCATCAACCATAATATATTTTCATATTTCATGAGTGTACTATTTTCAACACTGTTTTTAAATTTCACAAACCAGAGCTGGCAGCATTTAAAAAAACACACTTCTATTTAATTGCATCTGAGACCATTTGCCTGTTCATTTTAGGCTGAGAATTCAAAACAGGCTACCTTTTTCCTTTCAAGCCTTTCCTGCATATTTTGCTGCATAATCCTCTCCCTTTCCAGTCTCTGTCTCTCAGCCTCTTCTTGAGCTTTTGCTTCAGCTTCTTCTCTCTGAAAATAAAACAAAAAGAAGAGAGCACCCTGTGCATAACTTATTCCAACAGTAAAAAGCAAAGGAGTTACAGAATCTGGTTCAACACAGACAGGAACATCAGGCAATCACTATTCAATATGACCACACATTACAACTAAATGTCAATTACCTAGTTACTGACATGAAATATACATTACTATGAGATTAAAAAACTGAAACCAACTATATTGAGGTAATGCAAATGTTCTGAATGTTGCTGAGATACTGAATGTTGTTGTTCAGACTATGCTTTGGGATGAACATTTGGCTAACGAGGACAACCTATAAAGTAACAAGACAGCAATTAAATTCTAAATGTGTCAAAGTTAACTTAAAAATCTTGGCAGTCAGGTATTGCTACCAAGACACATGCTGCTGAACATCTTCTACTCCTTCTACACTGGAAAATCTTTTCCAGTATAACTGGAAAGAAGGTAGAAACATAGTTAACACTCTGAGTAATTGTTGTTAACAAACATTTAGAGAAATATCCAGACACATGGCAAAGCCATTCACAGCTCTCTGAACACAAATAATTTCAATGTAAAACTGCTTTAGTTTTCAGAATTAATCTAACTTAAGGAAAGCCTGTTTTCTGCAGAACTGCCCCCTTCAGTTCAAAGGGTGCCTTTGTAAAGGTACTTGCTGTGGAAGACTATTCAGCTACAGGAAAGGCAGATTTGAAAACACTACCAGTCTTTCTTTGAGAGGAATCAGAATAAACAAGATTACATTCCAGACAGACCATCTCCTTGTAACAGTCTGCTGGTTAAGTGGGCTCAGTACAAATATTTTACATATGCAAAACAGCATCCCCGATGACTAAAAAAAAATATTCCAAAATAGCTACTTCTGCCCACACTTGAATTTATTAAATGCTAGGGGAGAAAAAATAAAAATCACAGAGACCAGGGCAATGAAAAGACCTACAGACAGTCCCAAATCCATCTCAGACAGGATGAACTCAGCCTCACATCATGCCTGACAGAGATCTGTCAAAACCATTCTGGGAAAGAAAAATCAAAGACAAGCCTCTTGAAACCACAGCAGCAGCTTCTTCCAGGAGCCCAGCTGGAGGCACAGACCTGCTGCTGAAGCTCTGCAAGTTTTTCCTGCTCCTCCTGCTCCCGGCGGAGCCTCTCCTCCTCAGCCTGTCTCTGCTGCTCCTCCTGGGTCTGTCTCCTTTCCTCCTCCTGCTTCCGCCGCTCCTCCTCCCGCCGCGCCTTCTCCTCAGCCGCTCTCCTGGCCACTTCTTCTTCTCTGAGTCTACAATTTCCAAGGTACAGATTATTGGGTGCTTATTTCTTTAAAAGTGTGCATGCACAAGAGACAGAGTGGGAAAGCAAGAAAGTTCTAGGCAGTCCAGTCAGAAATAACTGCATAAAGACACTTTCTGGTGTGCATTTACAAATGTCACCATCCAGACTTGTCAAAGTGAAAATTGGAGAACTTGGAAGAAATTATCTGTGAATAAATGCTCTTTGCTGATTAAGCCAAGGCAGGTTGTTCCAATAATGGAATGTTTGATTGAGAACTGGATTAAGCAATGACCATTTAATAAAAACCATCTGCAACCATGACATGAATGAAGCTTATAATCACTGTCAAACATAAATGTAGTGGGATTTCCCAGAAGACTCATTCTTCTATAGCCTGAATTCAGAGATACTCTGGAAGGTGTACACTGCCAGCTCTTGCAGACAAACAGAGCAGATCTGATGACATATTTCTAGAGCAGATTATATGCAAGTTTCTCACAGCTTCATATCCACAATTAGGAAACCAACAAAATCTGACATTCCAACCTGTTTATAGAAGCAGACAGGTGACCTCTGATCTGGAATAAAGTTAGTCAGCACTAACTTAGCCATTTATTTCAACAACTTCTATGCAGTGAACCAAATGCACACTCATTTAACACTTTGAATTACTTGCCGGCAACATTTCTGATTCATATTTCATATCACTAAAGTGAGATTTAACATACCATCAAACCACTGCCTAAGCTGATCAAAGGAAAGTTTAATACAGAGAGTTTGACTCCTTCAAACCAAATACAAACAAGCCAAATACAAGTGGTGCAAAAAGCACATTCTGTTTGTGAAACAAAAGCCCCACTGGTGTTTGGAAAGAAAAAGAAGCAGTGATTTCACAGGGACTGTGCATTACATGTGTACTGAGATATAAACTGATGTTACACACAGTAACCTGTCCCAGGTTGGTGCCAGTGCCTCTCAGCTTCAGAAACTGTATTAACATATGAAGGAACTTAAATTAAAACTTAGAAAACATATACAGCTGGAGTGTCCTTTCCAACCACACCCCACCACTGAAAGCATCCCTTTCTTCCCCTCATTTGTTACCTTTCCTCTTCTTGTCTCTGAATTCTTTCTTGGTCTTCACGCTCTCTTTGCTCCCGTGCCAGACGTCGCTTCTCTGTCAGGATTTTAGCAGCTTCTTCAGCTGTGGTGGTCCCTGCTACTGTTTTGCTACCTGATTCTGCAAAGGTTAAAAGAATCTGCTGTTAGAAAGTTCCAGGAACTTAAAATGATGAAAGATGTTATCTCTGTTAGATGAGATCCTATGGCCAACTGATTCAGTATCTTTTCCATCAGTGCTCATCACAGTGATTGCATCCTTATCTGTAACAGGCCTGCAAGAGCCAAAGGGGAGCCCTGGAGATGCAGAGCCACAATATCTGACACTGAAATAGTAACAGCTCATTTCAACACTGACCCAGCCATATTCCAGATCATACACCTAAAGATACTCTCCAATTAGCACAGCATTTAAAAACATGTCTCTGACAAGACACCCTCATTTCTGCAATGCTTGAACACTGATAAGAAAACTGGAAAAAATCTGCTTAAGGAAATACCTTTCACTTCCTACTAATAAAACTGGACACACAGGACCCTAAAGAAGAAATTATCATTCTTTTATTTTTCCTTTTTCATAACATTAACATTCATGCTTTTATATTTACTGAGTATCTTAGAGTGCAAATGATCATCATTTTATCTGGCCCTGAAGGCACATGCTAATGACTTCAGTAATATCACATTTCTATACATCAGCAACAAATCAATTTCCAATTTACATGGAGATCAAAACAGCTTCAACCACCAGGTGAGCAGATCTTTGCAGGTCCTGCTATCTATGCTTCCTCATGACCTGCCTGGTGTTCAGGTGTCTGAACATCAGAGGCACTATTACTAATTAACATCAGGAAAAAAGTCAAAACAGAACCATCTTGCCATCCAGCTGCTCTCAATATGTATACTGAAAGAACTCTTGATTTCTATCAGGTACTCCCTAGAAATATTTCAGTTTGAATGTGATTTAAGAGCTCATCATCTGAATATTCAGAGAATCAGCTCTTGATGTCAGTAGAGCAGCAGCATCATAATGTTGGTGAGGACCTGCCTTTCTCCTGAACATTTCACAAATCAGCACTTGTATGTTTGCTTAACATTTATAAAGCCTTGAAGTCAAGGTAATTTTAATGAACTATGACATCAGAGTTTGACCACTTGTTTTACTTCTGACCTGAAGACAAATCCTTCAAAACACAATGTCATTATTAGGAACTTTAATACCTGAAAAGCTGCTTAGGCCCCATGGACACATAATCACAACCTGCAGCTGCAGGGTATAATTACACACAGCAAACTCTCAGCAGCTGAATCATGGCTGTCTTTTCTGCATAAAAATTGTTCTTGCAGTCCTAAGAAAAGCATTTCAGCACTGATGCAGTGCAGGCATAGACAGTGTTCTAAGTGTTCTAACATTTAGATTTACCCAAAGCTGAGAAAACACCACCTCCCCAGACAACACATTGCTTCTCATGTGGGAAAAAGTTGCAGTCTTGTTGGTACTAACAAAAATCAGCCATGAGTGTTCCAAATTTGAACTTGATCAAAAGGGGTCCTCCTCCTCCTGAGCAAGAAAGACCATTTTGCATTTACAAAACCATTAGCATATCTGCCTATTCAAGACAGGCAGATGCTTTTCTTCCAATATTCTGTAACTTACTAGGTTTCATTTACTGTTGCCAGTGTACAGCCATGAAGAAGTCAAAATGTCTCTCTTCCTCTGCCATATGAGTGTACTTTCTGTTCAGACTACTCACTTTTCACAGCAGAAGCCATTTTTTGTTGCACATTTGCCATCTCTCCCAGTTATATCAAATCTGGTTGACACAATGTCAGGTTTAACCTATTTCCCCTCCTCAAAACTGAACAACCTAATGCTCAGCAAGAAGACTAAAGGTTTTAGACTTAAGTTCTAGGGTTACAGCATGATGACAGCTTAATTATGATATCTGGATTTGACAGAAGAAAATTACTCACAACAGAACACTGCAGATATGGAAAGAACAGGGGGAAAAAAAAAGAAGAAAGGATTGGGGACCTTCCCATTGCATTCTCACTTCTGCAGTTTTATTGATGATTTCCATATGGGTACTTCAATAGTGTTTTCATCTCCATGTACCCCTGTACAGGCTCTTTCCATAGGGCAGGACATGAGATTGCCCAACATGATTGCTAACATGCCATAAGCAAATTCTGACAGTCTTTTACACTCAGCTTCCTTTTCCTTGTACTCCTAGTCATTCTTTTTATCAAAGGATTTCCCTCTTTGTAAGGGAAGGGGAAAGAGAGAAAGAGGCAAGAGAAACAATCTCTGAACACTTGCAAAATGTAGTACTAGCTGGATGGAGGGAAGATTCCAACAGATTTCAAGGTAAGTAATTAATTCACAATTAATCTAGGAATCATATTTCAAAGCCTTCAATACCCAGATACAAAATGTGAGGCTCCATGATAGTTTATTACCTATCATCATGCATAAGGTGAGAGCTCATGAAGGAGCACTTCTTATGCTTTAAGTTGAACAAGCCTTTTAATTCTCAGAGAAGCTGCGAGAGGCTGCTGCCAGAAATGACAACTGCTCCAGTCACTGCAAAATAAAAAGTGTTTTACTGTGGAACAGTATACTGCAGGAGGAAGACACAAAAAACAAGACAAAAACTTGATTGCTGTTGACAACAGGCAAACAAGTTCAGTTTGAAGAGATGGGATGAAGATACAATTGCACAAAGCTGAAAGTAGGCTAAACCTACAAGACCTAGAGACTGATTTGCCACATGCCATTCACTGGTGTGCTCTGACTTCAGAAGCTGTCTGGGACAGGGAATTGCACCAACCCATGGGTGAACTGTTGACACAGACCTGTAAAATGAAAATTGCCTTGAAAACTGAAAGTAACTTCTTAAGAAAAAATATTTTTGCCTCACATAGCAATATTGCAGTGTACCAAAATGATCCAAGAGAGAAATGAAATAATCTCTTATTTTGAAGAACACGCCCACTATTTCCTTTTGTTCTATGTGTCAAACAAAGAAGAAGAGCTTTGCCCAGCCCCAGTAGGAATCACTACAAAGATTACTATTTTGAGATTAGAAATAAACTAAAAGGAAAACAGATAAACTAGGTTAATACAGTTTCAGAAGTCAGTGTAGAGAGGAGACAGATCAGGCATCCAAGGAACAAGGACAGAGCTTCTTGTTCCAGAACAACTGGAAGATACAGGACTAGGACACATTGTGATGGAGGCTTCAACCAACTGATGACATTGATCAGAAGTGATGATACTCTGGGGCACACAAGACATTTATCCACAGTATGGCAGCACACTGAGGGATGGATGTTCTCACTGCAAAGACAAAGGACGTGACAGCAAAGACAGATGTGGAACTTTGTACAAACATCCACCTCTGACAGCCAGGCTTCCTTCCACAGGAACACATGCCCAGAGAGCTCTACCATGAGTTCTTCAGGTGAATGACACTTCTTCACATCCAGCAGAAGCCATATCAGAAGGAGCCTCAGAAGTGGCAGAGAGTAGGAGCAGCCCAGGGAAGCACACAGGAACATGCAGTAACGTGCAGCAAGCACATGTTCCCACTTACCTGCTGTGTGAGGGACTCACCCCCAGCACTGCACACTGGCTGTAACTTACACTCTAGAGATCCCTCCTTTTCCTGTCAAGGCTCCCCTAAGTCCTTCTGCACAGTGAACTGCCTGCCAGAACTCATCAGAAGGCTCTCCTGGATTCTGCTGGAAGTGGCAGCTCCCATTTTCCCCAGGGACAGAGGACAAGCTCACAGGGCACAATGGAGAGCACTAGAACACTAATTACTTATCTGGTATATGGCTCTCCTTAATCTATGAGGATAACTTCTCATTGTGACTTGTGAACTGATCACCCTTCCCAAGGCAGCAATGATTGCACACTCACTGTGTGCAATCTTAGGCCAAGGCAGCCTTCAAGCACTGTGAAAACTCTCTCTCATCCTGTGGTGAACAGGAGCTGATTTTGTCCTCCAAGAAGGTCTCTACAGGAGCACTTTAAGAACCACCAACTGAACTGAAAGACCTTTGTGTAGTTTAACTACTGACTTTATAAACCTAAGCTAGTAGATCCCTCAGCTAGAGCAGCTGAAGCCCAAAAGGCAAAGAGGATTTCCATTTTTCTTAAAATTACAGTACAAGTAGTAATATTAACAGCTCCTGACTTAAATCCCTGACTTAAATTAAAATTCACATCCCAAAGTCATATCATGAAAAACTTATATAATGAGCAAAGAACAGCTTCTGCCTTAAAGCCTCCTACCCTCCAGGGCTCTGCCTCACCAGCCAGTTGTTTCCCCACTCCTAGCACACACTGGAGAGGCCTGGAGCAGGAGTGAGTCAGACACTGAGGAACACCCACCTTCTTTGGTCTTTGTGCTGGCTGCTCCTGCATCCCTCTCCAAGGCTGGGGAAGCACCTTGCTCTTGTCCTATTCCTTCTGTGCTCTTATCCTTTGGTTTGCTCTCTGCTTCAGTTTTCTTTTTGGTAATGTTTATAACAGTTGGTGTGAGAGATGGACGCTGGATGGGTGCTGGTTTAGAGACTGGAGTAGGAGATGGTGGCCTTTGTTTAGACACACCAGGTGAAGGTGGGCGAGTCTTCTGCCTGTTGAAATAAAGAATATTTTTCAGAGCTGCCTGCTGAAATAAAGAGTATTTTTCAGAGCTAACAATGAAAATCTCAACCACACACATCAGGAGAGCAGTCTCCTTTGTTTAGTTTATATTACATACATCAAATGTAAAAATAAATCCACCCACAAATTACTGGTGCCTTCCCTATAAAACACAAACCAGGATTCCAAGACACCTTGGGCACCCAGCCTTGCTACCTTGGGCTAACATCAGAACAGGATTGCTGGCCCAGATCTCCATTTACTCCACATGTAGGATGAACCTCATGATTCCAATCCAAGAAACTTCCTATGCTAATACAGGTAGAACACTTAATTCAAAAGCTTGCAGACTTTTGTTGGTTTCAGTGCACAGACTGCACAGAAGATTTGGGTGTGTTCTGTCTACACAACAAAGGTTGAAGTAAAAGCTGCATCCCTACTTTGGGAAAGGAAAATTAGACCCCAAAATAAGACTTTTCAATACAAACAAGGCACAGCATAGGTCATCCAAACTCTAACAGCTCAGCTGTCTTGAGACAGGAATAAGCCTTCATTTTGTGCTGAATACAAGGTGTTTACACACACCTGACTGAAGGAAGGGTTTAACCTGGGCACATACCTGACTGCAGAAGGGGACGGAGGGCGCTTCACCAAATTAGCAGGAGAGGGGGATCTTCTACGGGCAGACACGGATGGAGAGGGAGGGCGCCTCAAGCCAGAGCCTGGGGATGGGTTTTCTGTCTCTGATTTCTAGAAGATAGACAAACCCAAAATACTGCTGACTCTAGAATACATTGCAGACAGAGGAGCTGCTATTTCAACAAACAAGCAAGTGGTCAACAAGACACACTTTGAATTTCCTTTATGTTCCAAAACACAGACCTGGTCTGTGTTTAAGTTTTACATAAACTAAACTCTGGGAACCATAAGCAGCAAACAATATGCATTCAAGATACAAGAGAGATCAAGTACCATAAAATTCCAATTTGATTTTAATCCTCTGTATTTTTTAGGCAAAGGCTATTGCACATTTCATTAATGCTTACTGAAAGCAGCAGCAAAGAGGGAAACAGGATCCCATCCTGAGCTGTTCCAACCCCCCCAGATTAACAGAAACTTAATTCCTGTGGGTTTTCAACAAACCTGGGTTGAATCAGGTGAACTTGCATCAGATGAAGACACAGAGGACTTCAACCTGTCGATGCTGCGGCTGCGCACCGGCACTTTGGGAGCTGGGACTGGGGAACTGATGGAACTGGCTGAAGCTGAACGAGGACAGAGGTGAGATTCTATAAAAGTTAGGAATTTGACAAGACAAAACAAGAACCAAGTGCACAGCATAAGAACAGGAGGGAAGGAAGAGGGAGAAAAAGAGAAAGAGAGATTGTGTGTGTTAGAAACCATACAGGGAAACACCGCAGGCAGCGCACAGTGCAACGGGGCACAGACAGACACCACCACACAATTAGTACTTGGGAAGCAACAGCACCAAGAATAAACACTCTGAAAGCAGCAGTCTGGAGTAGATAAAAATAAAATGCTTTTCCAAAAATGGACCAAATTTGCAGTACACCAGCATTACTTTCATTTTAATCAAGTTGCATTTGATCACAAATGCTTCAGTTTTAATGGCTTAGCATCTTTCCTGACAATTTTTTCATGAGAGGTTCAGACTTTAAGCATGTTTCCTCTACACTCCAGGAGGAAATCTCCCTTTTTTTCAAAGGTGGTGTAAAAGAAATCTATCAAGAGAAAAAGGTCAACTATTTAACTATGATACCTTTCCTACGTGAAGTGTCAATCTTCTCACATATAAGATATTGGAAGAAATTTGACCTTATTATTTTTTTACTAACATGATCACAGACAGATAAGCAAATATAGATGCAAAAATATTCTAAAGCTAGATATCGGATTCTTCTACAATTCAAGTAAATTGTGACAAATGCAGCACTTACTTTTGTAACTTTATGGAAAATACATTTTATTTTTGTATTTACAGCATTTGTAAATGGAGACCTGCATTCTGTGCACAGGTTGTGTTAAAGCACAGGTACTTTTCTACTGAAATGAAAAAAGTACCTCTAAATAAACTTATAAAAATGTATTTTAATTCAGCAATAGGGAGTGTCATGTGCTAACAGCAACAGAAAAAAAGATGGCATTTCCCCACATGACATGAACTGAAGTATTCATGGAAAAATAAAAGCAGCACATACAACAGGTGTGTAAAAATATGACTACAAACCAAAAAATAAATACTGATTATTAGACAAGGGGAACCGTGTGGAAATGTCACCATTACTGATAAGGATCAAGTGAAATGGTGTAAGATAAAAAATTAAGATGTGATTTCATACTAAAGAAGAAACAAGCAAAACTGGGAACACAAGTTGGAAGGTAAAAGAAGAGAAAGGACTCCACATTGGTTCCAGAGAAGCATTTACTGAGGCATTATTAATTAACCAGTAACAATTCCAGGACATGTGGGATGCAGCTAGGGGGGCTAATTCCTGCAAATTCCTGCTCTAGTAAACTGAGCCCTGCTGTGGACATATCAGGTCAGGCTGGACCAACACAAAACTGCTTGAGTTAGGCAGCGTTTCTCTCTTCTATTTTACCTTGACTTCTCCTATCAGCTGAACAAAACCAGCTCAGGGTACCCTGGACTTATCTCCAGGTACTCCTACTGCCATGTTCCTGCAAGTGTTTCTTCCTCTAAACAAATTTAAGTTTTGCACTTTGAATTTACAGGTTTGCTTGTTTTGATTCTTTTTCCCTTTCGTAACCTAGTACTGCTCTAACCAAAATGTCTCAGACTGAGTTGAGGTACAAATGCAGATCTCTGTCAGTTAAAAAAACCACACACAAAATCCCCAGAATCAACACCAGCATCTGGTTCTCTGCAGAGCAAGTAAACCAGCACTGGAGTTTAAAAGCCAATATTATTATATGGTTTTGTAAAGTAAACATGCAACATAGCATATGAATTGGGTATTAATGACCACAGAAAACAGTGGGTAAGTAAAATTACACACAACCACGTTCAACTGTCTGATTCAGAAGTGTAGCACAGTTAGCAGCTACCATCTAAGTTCTTGCTTGAAGAGCAACTGTGTAGGACTGTGAGGCTTTGGTGCCCTGCTGTTACCTGAGGGGTCCTGTCCATCAGCCAAGGTAGCAGCACTTTTACTCCTAGCTAGGGAGGCCTGTGTGGGGGCCAGGAGGCGGCTGATTATGCCACTGTCCAGGGGACTGAGCTGGGAGCGGCGAGCTGGATGACAGGAACAAACCAAAAAGGATCCAACATGAAATCATATAATGGAAAACACCTTAAGCAGTACAAAGCAAAGGAAGACTGAGCATTGTTGCAAATTATAACATTTTTGGAAGAACAACACTGAAGTCATGGAGGGGGAATTCCAAAGGAAAAGCACAGAAGGGTTAAACACTGCAATCCCTTATGTTGCACTTCTTGCCTTGCTTAGCACAAGTCATTTTAATGTGCAGAGACCGCCACATGTACAACAGAGGTGAATGCTGAATCCAGTCAAAGTATGAGACGTTTTTGACTGAGCTCTTCAGAGCTGCATTCTCTAGATTGCAGCAAAGGCTGTTTTGACATAATGAACAGAAGGCTTGCAAGTCAAAGCCAGCAGTTATGGTCAAGCATTGCCTGCACACACAGATTCACATGGACAGCACCCAACATTCTCTCATACAGGAAAGATTCTGAAGCAAAAATAATTTCAACTGTTGGCAACAGCTGCTAAAAAGGAAAGTTTCAGAATTGTTAACTTTCAGAGGGGAAAACACGTTAGACAAGGTGCTATTCCTCAGGTTTAGGAGGAGTTCCCAGGAAAGAGGTTATTTGTAACCTAGTGGGGAATACACAGATCAAAAGAGACTGAAGTGAGAACAGGTTTCTTCCTCCTGCATGCACATGGTTTACTCCAGCAGCAGGAACAGAGAAGCTGCTTTTAAACTGAATAGTGAAACGGAACTTTAAAAAGCAAAGGTAAGATTTAACTAAGAAGTGAACAGATCAGTGGCATTTTTACAATTTCTGTACTTCAATCTACCAGCTCTCAAACAGATTGCTTTCTTAAGCAGACACATGTTGCCATCTGCTTGCAGTGCCATTTAATAAAGACAAAGGCCTTCTTAGAGGATTTTTTTTCTATCCAGAAATAAAAATTTAACTTAACTTTTACCATTTTATCTTTAACACTGAGTAATTAAAAAGCCATTAAAAAATCCTAGAAATTTAAGAACCTAGGAAACTAGTGAAATCAAGCCTATCCAAACTTTAAAAGCTTAAAAAAATATTCAGTTTTATGAAACAACCACCTGGTTTTTCTTCCTTTTTCACTTTTTCTAGCTCTGGAGAGGATTGGGGTTTACTACTCATTCTACTCAAAGATGTGCTCCTCTTCTTTTCTGTTCCTCCTAGAGACCAAGCGTAAGGAAGATTATTTTTAACAAGATATGATTTTCTTAATTGCCATCCCATGCTTTGCTTTCACTAATCAGCTAAAATCATCAATGCATCATTATGAAGCACTATTTTCTCATTAGTTAAATGGTTTGGCTACCATTTGTCTACTTTACCCCCCCACCCTTCCACTCTTCAAAGGAATAAGGCTAGTTTAGAGTTACTCAATATCTGGCACTGCAATGTGCATAATGATATTTATGCCACAGTGCACAGACTGCATAAATGCCTGAGTGAAAATATTTATAAAGGACCTGGTTTAAAGTCATCTTTGAATATCCCATTTACTGCCTCCCAACTCTCAAAACAAACTGGTTTCTAGCACCTTTCTGTTCCACCTGCGAACCTTTGGGTGCTGAGTGCTGGGAATGTGGAGGGGCTTTGTTACTCAGTCTGTTTAATGAGGCACTTCTCTTTGTGGTACCTGGAAGTGAAAGTGCATGGATTAATTATGCTGAAAAGCCCAGAGGTCCCCTCCAACACCTGCCCCACTGCCCTAAGAGAGAGAGAGAGGAATGATTAAGTTGCTTTATAATATTGAATTCTTCAGAAGCAGAAAAACTGGATCAGGGAAGAACCACTTTATATAAAGCATTATTTATTTTATCTCTGCATGTTTCTGATCACAGCAGCAGGATGTCAGCTACAACAGATTCTTGTTTGACCTACTGAGGCCATCCTTGTACACCTTTAAAATACATGAGAATTTTAAAAGACAATTGCTCACATTCTCTATGGGTATGAGTGAGCCAAGAATTAACACAGAACACAGTGGTAAGTGCAGATACTTCACTGATCCAGGACAAGCATCATTTTCTCATTTCCACATTCTGCTCCTTCACCCTCCCAGGCACACATGCACAACAGAAGCAATCTGGTTTATTCTGTGGCTGTATTTAATGTCCTGTGAATTTACCATTTTTTATCAAACAGACAGTTCTCTCTGAGTGTCAGATTGAGAGCACAGGATCACTCTAAGTCACCCTCTACATCCTGACCACACAGATCACTTGGAGTCCTGTCCAAATTTGTTGTATTTTAGGACACCTGAGAATATTTTCACCAAAGTGACTAAGTATTCACAAAGGATTTCAGGGTATGACAACAGTTTGAAAGCAATCCCAATTAGCTGATAATTAGCGACTTCCTTTGTAAGAGGTTTAATTTGTACTTTACAACCCTGCTTCTGACTCATATCCAGAGCTGAACCCTGCAGACACATAATATATAAATATAATTTAAAATCACAAGCAGCCTCCAGTGACTCAGAGCCCCTGCCAGTATAAATATAGTCACTGATTTCCCCACCAGGCACAGAGGGGATGAGCACAAATTTTTCTGCTGCATCACCTTCCAACACGAACCAGGCAAAATCACCTTTAGCTGTGTCTGTGTCAGGGATTCTTTGAGCTCAGTTTGCTTGATCAGAGGCTGCAGATTGGCAGAACACTGCAGCACAGACCTAGCTGAATCTGCTTTTGTATTAAACAGCTTTTAGCTTATTCATCATTTTAGACAAACAAAAAAGCAAAAGCAAAATCCTCCATATCTGTGATATAGGCAGGTTCATATGAAACTCTGGGAAGATTCCAAGTAAGAAAATCTCATGCTAAAACAAGTCAAAATATGTGCTCCTACAAATAGTTTTTATTTATCTTAACAAGCATATTAGGACAATTCCTTGCCAAAATTGATTTTTTTCCATCCCATTGGCAATCAAATGACTGAAGCTGTCTAACAGAACAAGGCAAACTTTATTTTTGTACTGTTTCTATTTTGCTGAAATTTTAAGGTGTGAATTAAGCATGCAAATCCATAGAGATGATGGGAAATTATCTGTGAATCATTCAGCAAGATTTGACTTTAGTAACAGAATTACAGAAATAAAAAATAAAAAAACCAGCAGTTTTTACCATTTTTACCATTGCTCTTCTTCTCTAACAGAGATCACACCAGCTGGGTCAAAGCCCTGACCAGTCAGGCTGGATTAACAAATTGCATGAAATGCATCTGAGATCAAAATACGAAGTGAGTCACGCAGCAGGGGAGGAGGGAGGAGTTCTCATTCCACCTCCTGTCCCCTCCCCAGGCACAGCTGAGCAGCGCCCTGCTCCCAGCACCCCACACATCCCCACTCACCTCGATCTGAGGCATTTAACTGAGCTGCAGACGACGAGGATAGGCCTTTGCTCACGGCAGCCTCTGCCTGTTTGAGGCTGGCTGTGGAGGGCGAGCGTTTGCTGGCTGTGGAGAGAAGTGAAAACTTCAGAGCCTGCCCTCATTCTGAGCCTTCCACACCTTGCTGAGAGCTCACTCTCCAAGTATTACATTCTGAAAGCTATTTCTGCTTTTGTCTGATGGCAAATACAAAATTTTTTTCCTTTGAACAGGCTTGATACCATTAGCACCAGCTGAGACAGGCACAGAAAAGGCAGAGTTTAGGGGAGTCATTCCAGGATTTATGCATTTGTGTGCAAAAAAGGGATTTTTACACTCCATGCGCCTAACATGTAAAGCCAAAAGCTACTGAGGTTGTCTGCTGTTATCAGACTGGCAAGACACAGAAAGTAACAACAAAATCTGGAAAATTTCTTTCTTCATTCCTGCCACAGAGGTATGTCAAAACAGTTTTTTAATCATTAGTTAATACATCCAAACCAAAACAAATTATTTTGGAGGAATAAAACCAAGTCGTGAGGAAAGGCAAGAAAGCATTCCTGATTGCTGTATTTTAGAAACTGCCAATTTTTCTCTAAAAGCTACTCTTCAGTTAATGTTTCCTATCAAATCTGCAATTTTTTAGGAAAAAACCTGCCAAATGAGGCATTAATATTTTTTGTATGTGTATACAGATATATACACATGGATAAAAATCACATTTTGTGTGGCAAAACTGAAAGTTTATTACAAGGCAGATAAACAGATACCTGCTTTTTAATTTCAAATAATGTGCTTTCAGGATGAACAGTACTCCAGAGTGTGAAAGCCTTGGAAAAGCATGTACCTGTTGCTACAGAAACTCAGTAAGCAGAAAACATTAATGTACACAGAGTGGTGCAGACCAGCACAACAAACACACAAAATTCTACACATCTAATACAAGTAATCAATTTTACTGACACACTGCACAGCAAAGATGATTAATCTGAACTCATTAGTGCATAAATACCAAAGGACACAGCAGCACTACTCACCACAGAGGCAATATCTTTTCCCTTTGCCAGCTTGCTACAACAGCCCCTTACAGCCAGAGCCAGGACATGAGGATTCCTATGGACAGCCCTATGGGAAGCTCTTGGGTTCCCATAATAAGAGCAAAGTTCCCATGGGATAACAGGGAGATCTACCAAATCCGGTTTAGAAATTAAGATCTCAGCTTAGTGCATGCTTCCCCAACATAATAAAAAGAAGAAGAAGAAAAAAAAGGGAGCATTTTATGAATGGAGTCTGAGAACTGGGATAACTAAACAGCCTTAAGAGGTTTTATATACGAAAATGAGGAAGCTCATAATTCATGTACTCGGTGCTTTTGAAGGGGAAGGCTACCCTCTAGTGTCTGCTCTTTAAAGGAAATCCTGGCTCCTGACTGAGCTCAGCCGAGTCCAAGGCCTCCAAACATCACAGAGGCACTTCACACAGATTTCTCTTGGTTCAATTTAGCACTTCAGCACTTGTATGAAATCTGAGATTTGGTCTATTACCTAATGGGACCCAGCTACAGAGGTCAATGCTTTTTCAATCAATACATTTGCATGATCAGATGGCCTCAACTTCCTCCCTACCTCATTCACAGAACAAATTCTGCAAACTTTAAAGTTCCTTTCTCTAGAAAAAAAAGCTTTAGAAGATAGGCAGGATATTCCTGCCTCCCTCAAGGGGTTTGAAATGCAAGAAGCACACAGCCCGCGTGACACCAACTTCTCTATTTTTCTGATGGAAGGGGGAAAGCAAACTGCAGCAGCAGAGCTGCAGAAAGCACATGTCTGCCATGCAGCAGGACTTGGAACTGGGCAAGGAGCTGGGAAACATGGGATCTTAGGAAAATCAGAGGAGGAGCTTTCAATCCTCGCAGGATTTCACTGAGAGAGGGTGCTGCAGCATTGCCTGAGGCTGGATAACATTAGGCTACATGAAATAAGATCAGCTGTCTCTCACTTCCTCCCAAATTTCTACTAGGACAAGGAAGCTCTTTATTTAGCAAGGAGAGGCTCTGGCAGCCCCATTTCTATTCTAATTGCATGTCTCCAGTCCTGATGCACCTGAACCTCTTGTTCTGCTCAGCAGGCACCACTAAAACACCCCTTTAGCAGGGCTGTCATCAAGGATGCTTTATTGCACAGCCTGGCCATTTCTCCTGGCAGACCCACACCCTGCCTGCTTCATCTCAGCACTGACAGCAATGCCATTAATGTAACACTTGACTCTGGGGCTTTCATCCCTTTTTACATTTCTCCATCAGCAGGATCCCTGCTGTGGTCTCATGAATCACACTCGACATCCCACAGAAGTGCTGATGGCTGGGGAAATGTTCCATTACATGGGCTTCACTTTCCAGAGCACACTATCACCCAAAACCTCTGCTCTGCCACTCAATGTTCCTAAATATTACTGTTGACACACCCAGTTCATGGAAGACATATCTGATTCTGCATTTTTTTTTTGCACAGCACTACAATAGACAAGAATGCCTTTTGTCCTAAAATATTTAAAGAATATTTGAAATCTGTTCTCCAAATGGTTCTCATTTCAAGAAATGGGGATTTAATCCCAATTCTGCCACAGAATTTGACAGTGGAAATATAACATTGCATTGAAATTTGCTCCAGACATGCAGTTAGAGAAGATGCACTATTCAGCCACAATGATGTAATGGACTAGAGCTCATATGGTGTCATTTTTCAGAGTAAAAAGAAAAGGTAATTGTTGTCCTTCCAGAAAATACACAAATATAAAGCAAAATGGACCATATAAGGATTTTTTAGAAAGCCAGCTGGACTTAAATATCCCACATGGCTTAGGAAGATTTTAAATAATAAAGTAACAAGTTCTCAAAGTTAAAAGGAACAACCCTGAAATAGGAATAAATATGAGAAATGTAAAACCAGTCATGGTTCCACATTATCCACCCCACACATCATAGCTTCATGTTTGAAACATTAACATAAAATCAAACACAATTTTAAAACAACGTGGGTGCACAAGGGTTTGACTAGGACACTGCATTACCTGTTTATCTCCATAGCAATTTTTTTCCAGATTGGTGCCAAGTTACCCAAATTGATCTACTGATGCTGAACTATCTACATAGTTATTTTATGATGCATAAATCACAGTTTAAGGACTTATTATTGTATCAGGAGCATTTGTGTTGGAAGATATTTTATCTTAAATGTGCTTCAGCAGCACTGAACATCTTCCTCCACAATGCAAAGAACAGACAAAGCTCATTTCCTCACACAAATCAGGAGAGAGCAAAGAACATTATTTTGAGTTTGTTAGTAGAATAAAATCCAGTGCTTTCTTAAACATGTAAGCAAATGTGATTTCCCAGTTTCAAGGTTAAATTATATTTGGTAGTGTGAGATGCTGAATGGATTTATGTATGTATCCAAGGAACACATGTAAAGCAGATGAACCAACCCAGCCAAACTGGATGATTTTGGAGAAAATCAGGGGCTCATGATGTGCAGGGTAAGGAGGAGAAAAGTTAACTAAAATACACATGCTTCTGCTGTGTTCCCAGAGTAGTTAAACCATGCTCAGTCAGACCTCAGTGCATTTTCAAGTCTCACTTGTGTGTGTCACAGCTGCACTGCATTAGTAACGCTGTGGGCATGCACAGACTGCCAGGACTCAGACTCAGATGGGTCTCAGCTGAGAGTTTTCACCCCAATCTAGCTACAGGAAATAATTCTGCTTATTAAACATTTGTATCAGTGATCCAAAGCATTTCTATGAATGGCCCAGTCTGTAAACTGGAAAGTGCCAGAAATCCAATGAAAACGCATTTCATGTACAGAATTATCTTTAGGTAATTGGGACAGATCTGATTTTGCAATACACTTCATGGGAAAAGTATCAAACTGCTCAAGAGACCCATTCCCTTTCACAAAGTTTCACTAAAATATCTTTGGTTTTGCAAATGTGACTTCAACTGCTGGTACACCAAAGCAAGAAGGAAACAAACCAAGACCTACCATGTACTTTCTGCAAAGCAATGAGAGTCTGAAACTGCCCTTAAACCCTCCAAACACCACTGCACTAATTTATGTTCAAATACATGCCCATAGAAATGTCTCTTCTCCCTGTGCTGTATCCAGACCTCTTTAAAAACCCAAATGCACATAGCCTGTCCCTGAAAATTCCCTCAGCATGCCATGACTTAAGCTGTAGTTGAATTAGCTGGGAGGGATAGCCAAAATGAGGGGGGCTGCTTTCTACTTAGGGATCACATTTGTTGCACAGCTGGCCAAGATCCAGGAAAAGATCTAAAGAAGATGGTTTTCCTTAGTGTGAGAAGAACTCAAGCCTCAAAGGTTAGTAGAGAGTGTAAAATAACAGAAAAAGAAAATTTTAGAAATCTATACCACCAGTTCCACCTTCATCAGTGCTCTGTTGTTCTGTAGAAGAAGAAGGTTTGTAAGCTAAGTCATGAGGTCAAATAGCAAAAAAATGCAAATTAACCACAAAATGGGGATGCTGCATATCATAATGACAACTAATATCAAAGCACTTTCAAACATGTTACAAACACACACTCAAGCTGAGAGAAAATGACAGTACCACACTCAGTACAATTCCTCCAATATAGAGGATAGGCTGAACTAAAGCATTTTTTGATTTATTTTATTCCTGGCCAATAACTTGTTTATTGGTGGTTAGGTAGTGGATGAAAAGATCCCTTCCACTGCAATCTTTATTTGCTGGTCTGATTTCAGAATGTTTACAAGCAGAAACAGTTAATTGTGAAACAGCAAATTATCTCAGTTCAAATTAAAGACTGTTAAAATGCATCACCTAATCCAGAACAGAATTCATGTTCCAAGAAGCTTGGACTGTCCACTGCATCTCCTTACCCATTACTGGGCATTCAAATAATCAGTCAGCAATCCAAAACTCCAAGGGTGTGTGTTTCAAACATTTTAGATGTGATATTAGAGGACAACTGGGTACTTTTGGTTTTCATCACCAAAATGGAGTTTGGTTCATGTAATGGAGTGCTAGTCTTAGCACTCCATTACATGAACTGCATTTAAAGGACTCTGAATTATCTTAATATTACAGATCATGATTCCCCTTGGCTGATGTTTGAGGGCTGGCAGTGCTGTCACGTGCTGTATCTCCCATGGAGCTTGTCTCCAGCTCTTCCCAAGGTCAGAAATAGCTCTGAGTCTGAGCAGCATTTCAGGGCAAGTACAGATATGACACCTCCCAGGAGCCACCCACAGATCCTGCTTTAAAATCCAAGACAGGAAAGGATGCCTAGGTCCCTGTGAATAGTGCTCCACCTGCCAGTGTTCACACAGAATATTCCATGATTTCAGTCCTACTAAAGCCAGTGCTGCTTACCTGTTTTGCCTTCTGAGTCTGGAGTTACAGACCCCCCCCATGACCATCTCTTCTGCCGTGTTTCCAGGCGCTGACTCCGCTCCAAGGTGCGGTGCAGAACTGCTTCATAGCGCTCCTACCAAACAACAGCTCCATGAAGCTTCACTGCAAACCACAGCCATGCCAGGGAACAAAATAGACACCCCTCCCATCCCCAGTATGATTTATAATCTGTTTTACCAGGCTGCTGTTACAAAAATTATCATGCAAAGAATGTTGGAGGTAATTAATGGCTTCAAAACACTGCGAACATGATTAGGTTGAGCTAAAGCGCAGATAATCTATTCTACTCTTTACTTAAAATAGGCATCAAACAGATTTCCTATTCAGCAAACAGCACTACTTATTTACTAAATAGGGATGAACCCCAAAGTGAGCAAAAGTAATCTGTTATCCTTGAAATTATTTATATCATCAAGTTATTTCTAAAAGGTGATAAAAATTCTCCATTATAAAATACCAAGTATAAAGTTAGAACTGTACAAATAATGACCCAGGTCTTAACAGACACTGACAGAATGAGAGATGTGATGAAATCAGGAACAGCAAGACATGAAGGCAAAACTACAATAGAAGACCAAGCAACTTCAAGCCTCAGCAACCATTGCTGACAGGACAAAGGACTGAAAGAAGTTTTTGCTGCTGTCTCCAGAACCAGTAACTGCCAGCAGGGGAGCTTTAGCTCTTGTGCATAAGATGAACCGTGCTGGACTCTTTCTTGCCAGCCAGGTTTCCACACGTGTCAACAACACATTTCTCTTGTGGAACAGTTATATCCCAAGTGATCTTTTGTAGCAGTATTTTCTGCAGATACACTGCAGTAAGATGTCAAGGGAACTCATTATACAGTCATTTCTCCCACTTGGGGACACTAGACTTTCACCTCCTTTCAACACCATTTCACAACACAAACTAAAGAAGTCACCATGCAAAACACACAATGTAAACCAGAAAGGAAGGGAGGATTCTGCTCACTGGTAAAAGATAAAACTCAAAGTTTTTGTTTGAAATATAGAGCTTAGTTTCCCCTCTGTTAGAGAAACCTGAACTAGAGTTTACCTAAGGTGCCAAAGTACCCAGACATTATGTAATCTGTAGATTGTATTTCCATGGAGGTATCTGCAGTGCAGCAATTCTTCAGTCAGAGTTAAAGACATAGGCTTCACTTTACAAATGACAGAAATGAGCTCAAGACCTCAATACAGTGAGCTCAGAGATATGCAAAATACGTGAGGAGCAGGGGGGAGACAGGTATCTGAATCCTCACCACACCTAGTGGTCTTCAAGATTTTTAGAACCACTCCCTTTTCCACAGTATTTGATACTGTGCTACTGCTCCTCCCTTATTAGAAGATTAACTAAATAAGACCTGGCTGAAAAAGTTAACAATAAGTTAATAATAAGAACTTGCACATTTAATATGCACTAACAGAGCTACTTGTCAAAAGGATGGAATAACTTCATGTATTTCTGCTGTCAGCTTCTATCCATTGAGTGAGTCCCAAACTCAAATTCTGCTCTGCCTGTCCATGTGCAGCCAGAGCAAAGGCCAGTGAGAACAGACACCAGTTCAAAGCAGCAAATGACAAATACACAGATAACATCAGCACCTTTCATCATACAGGAATGAATTCTGGTTTAGAAGAATTAAGAGAATGTGAGTCTCAGGCCACAGCAGGGCTCCAAGGAAGCAAGACATAGAAATAAGAGAAGTCTAAGATCTGTCACCCACACTGATTTACAGAGAGACTCTACAAGGTGCTCTGAAGGTATCTGGAAATCTAGGAATATGGGGTGGGGGTTTTGCTCCTGTGAAAAGAGCCAGTGGTCAAACAGCCACAGCTCCTGAAGTCCTGAGTGCCTCAGCTACAGCCAAAGCTCCATGGGGAAGGTGGGCATCTGCCTACATAGCCCACTGTTGATGTGGAAAATACCTTCATGTTCTAACACATTCATCATTTCCCTGAGTTTCTCATTCACAGCACTTCAGAGCATGGTAATGTAGGAAAACAATGTAGTTCTTGTAAATTATGGAACTTTGATATGTGTTACCTTTTCCTCCTCAATTTTTTGTTTCCTCTTCTCTTCTACTGCTGCCCTCCGTTGTTCCTCTTTTTGCTTCATTTCTTTCAGCTTTCTCTGCCTTTCTTCTAACTGTTTTTCATACTGGAGTTTTGCTTTTCTCTCCTTTTCAAGGATTTGAGTCTCTTTGGCAGCTGTAAGAATATTTTAAAGAAAAAATTAAAATCAAACTTAGCCATTCATTGATATTGTAATGCAACTTACAAGCAAGAGACTATCCAAGCAGAATTCTTACCACCTGAAGTGAAAATGTACAGGAAGATGAGCTTGCAGAGGTGACAACAAACAACAGACTCGTCTTTAATTCTGTCCCCAGGCTGGAAGTGCAAGTAGAACTTTGCCTGCTACTAGGCTTTACTGTCTAGACAGGAATATCAGGATATGAATATTCCCTAAATTAAGCATACACCTTTCTTATCAACATAATAGTGATGTCTCTGTAAGGAAGCTGTAAATTAAAAATCAAAAAGTAGAATTTTCTATGCTGTAGCTTTTCTTTTTAAGAACAAAATGTATATAGCAATATTTAAGGCACTGAATGACAAGATGGGAAGACCCTATAACTCCTGCATCAGAGTTCAAAATAGTTCTATCACCATTCCCTGCAGCCTCCAGCAAGGAACAGCTGTGTGCAGTTCAACAGGAAGCCTCAGGTCCTGTGACACAAAGCTAGAATGCACAGAGTATTTTCCATGGCCAGACAGATGAAATGAACCAGGAGACCAGATAATCACACCAACAATGCACAGGCAGCATCTACACATAGGGCCTCCAAAATATTTCTGAATTTTATATGTGTCATAATACTACCCTGTTTCCATATTAGGATAACACAATAATTCCTGTTGTTGTGGGTCTTTGCTTTTATGTTGAGAAACAAACACACAGCTCAGAGAGACATCTCTCCTCACAAGCTGGGAACCCAAGGCCCAGCACTGCAGGGCACACTGTGACCCTTTCATCTCCTGCTACACACACATGCACTGATTCACATCACAAACAGCATAAAGCTGGGTGAGAGCTTTCTGCTGTTATCTAGTTCAGATTCCCTGCTAAGATAAAGTGTATACTGCTGACACTTCAATGCAGGAGTCATTTCAGTGTGCTGGGAAACAAGGCAAGCAGTGTTCAAGGCAAACAAGCCATTCAAGTAGCTAAATCTTTTCTGGTTTTCTCTGAATCAGCATTCTCCAAACATCAGTTTTCAGGGCTATAGGAAGGAGTTCTAAGCTAAAGGTTCTATTTGCCAAAGTGGTTTTGTTAAGGCTTTCAGTAAGGAATTAGCAAAATTTGCTGGGTGGTCATTAAGAAATGGAAGGTCAGAAGTGACACAGAGCTTGAACAAGCTACAACTCTCTACAGTGTTCTCCTCTCAAATCAAAACCTTCTTCATTCAGGTTCACAGATGGACACTGATGCAAGACCAAGAGCAGACCTTGTCTCTTGTCCCCAGCAAGATGACAAAAAGTGACAAAACATGGAGTAAGTGGGACAGTAATTCCTTTAAGAGAAACATTTTAGAAAACGATATTTTAAGTGAAACATGAAAATACCATGTTGCTTTTCCCGCTCCTCTCTCCGCTCCCTGGCCAGTCTTTGCCTTTCTTCTGTTCTTAGCATGGAGCCATCTATCACTGTCAAAACAAAAATTGAAGACACATAATTGTCAATGATTTTGAACATTCAAATTTAAATAAAATGTCGAAAGTTTTCCCTATCAAAAGGAGAATGAAACTTCCTGAGAGATGCCCACACCACCAAATCACTGCACACTCTATATAGAGATAAAAGACACCATCTGAAAAATTCACAGAAAGCTGAACATCCTCCTCTTCCCTCTTTCCATTCCCTCACAATTCTATTTTTAACACGTGCAAGAGAAAGCAGACATCATATTAAAGGCTCAATAGGTACAGTCAAAGAAAAGCCTAAGAAGTCAGACATGTGAGAACATACCCTATTCCAAATTCAGCCCTGATCCTCATTCTTGTACATATTAACTCCCATGAACAAGAATGACAGGAATTTAGGAAAATGTCATCTGGGAACAGATAGTTCACCTGTCATTACAAATTCAGAGCACTGTAGGACAGCTCATTTGCAGACTAAGCAGAACCAAGACTTAAGCAGTCTTTGCAGATATAAACACTTGAATTTCAGCAAAAAGTGAGCTGGTAACTTGCCCAGTTGCCATCATTTATCTTTGCTGTCATGCCCTGCTTACAAGACAGGCAACTTCAACTGAACTCTGAGCCAGTGAAAAACAGAAACCTGTCATCAAAACCAGATCTACAAACCATCTACCAGGTGCCCTGATGCCTCCTGAAGAAAGAGCACCAAACTTCTCTCTAAATATGTTCTTTTCAATCCCTTCCAACCCTCCCTTATGAGCCCAGCACTTCATTAAGAGCAATGACCTGTAATTATACCTGGTTTAGTCGCTGTCTTTATTGAGGTCTGGACTGTAAGAGGGCTAATGCCACTTTGGCTTCTTCTTTCTTCTGCTATGGCTTGGGCTGCAGCAACTGTGAGAAAGAATCAATCCACATTAATAAAAGCTCTACAACTGAAATGAAATAAATATCCAAAATAAATACATCAAATGCTACTTGAGGTCGTTGATGCATTTATTAAATAGCTAACTGGGGGCTGCTCAACTTGTAAGGAAAAACTTGTCAAATGAGACTTGAGACCTGGCAAAGCATTTTGCTGTAAAAACATTTACTAAACCCTATGTTTTAAGACTACAGAGTTTCAAAGAGCAAACTTATTTAATAACACCTCCAAAACAAACTCCATTATTTTGCAAAGTTGTTATGTGACTTACACTTAATAATAGAAACTCTTTGCTGCCACATGAGCATTTGTGGGCTGCACACATGTATGTATAACCCATTAGCACTGCTAGAATCATATTCTGATGAGACCCAAGCAGGGAGAGGTCTATGAAGACCTGTCATTACTTCATGACATGAAAGACAAAGGGGATTAGCTGCATAAAGTAAACCACTGAGGGATGCTTACAATATACTTCTGAAACTGGATCTTCAAAAATAAATTTTAATTATAAAGTAGACTCCAAAACAGTAAATTGAGCATTTGTGCAGAGACCCATTCACATTATCTGAGTTTCACCAAGGTAACTTCAGCAAAATGCAGGGCTATAACTCACAGATAAACACACAGAAAGGAAATGCTACCAATATTAATTTTGCTAAATAAAAAAAACCATTAACAATTTACTGTATCACTCTTCCCAGATTTTCTTTGTTTTGGTGTCAACCTTCACCAATCACCTTGCAGAGTGTGAAGAGTTGCAGGGAAAGCAGGCAGGGCACCCTGTAGGACAGCATTACCCCAGTGCCCTGTACACAAGCGTCCCCACACACTGCCACCCTGCTGTCCCCTTGCCTGACAGGCCCTGGGAGCTCAGCTGCCTTCCATGGGAAAGCCCAACTTCAGGGGAAGAGGGAACACACCCACACATGAGAAAGTTGAGGGCAGTTTTACACAGAAAAGGCAAATCCACAAAAGGAACACATAATGTGCTGTGATCTCACCCAGAACGTGAAGGACCAATAGGACAAATTGCTGTTATATTTTCAGAATGGCAACTACAACTTTGCCAATGATCTGACTTCCCTTTAATAAGAGGAGTGCAAAATGCAAAAGAGGAAGGAAGAGTCTCCCTCTTCTCCATGCATTGCCATGACAACTAGTTGTGTCATGGTAATAACCCTCCCTAAGGCTGTGCCCAAGAACAATCACCTCAAAGTGCTTAATCCCATGTGATTTCAGTGATAAATGCTGATTACAATACTTATTCAGCAACTCTAAATTGTCACCCGCAGCTGTTGCCATGTCTTGAATTAATTTCTCACTGCAGCAGCAAACAAAAGTCTTCCTCAACCCCATCCTATACATCTCTGAGGCTCTTTTCACACAAGTCACAGACCAGATACACTACAACACGATGAGATTACCAACTGGCAAAAAAATAGCTTAAAAAAGGCTCACTGTTTTTTCACTCTTTAGATCAGACAAAATTCTGATTTTTGTACACTGTTGCATGTCACATGGATGGGAATCCTGCCCAAAAAAACACCAAGTGGAGAACAACAGAATTATCTATTCTAACACAAATAGAAATGCAAACAGCCAGAGGAAGAGCAGCCCCACTGCAGGTGCTCTGAGAGCAGAAATGTGCAACCAGGGCATTCATATCCAATGACACCTTTGTACATCACAAAGGCTGAAGGAACATAAGCTTCTTGAAATACTGCTTAGATTTCAGACAAATCCAGAAATCCAGGTACATCTTTCCTCAAGGGAGGAGGCAGTGGTGCCCAGGAAGCCTGAGCTAACTCAGGCAGGAAATTATCCCAACAGAACAAAGTCACTCTGCACCTAAACCAGCTTCAGTTAAGACCAACACTGGAATTTTGCTTCAACTCTCAAAGTTGAAATATCCAAATTTCTATAACAAAGTTATAGTAAGAAGCAACCTGCAATTAAACAGGTACAATATTAATTTTATTTTACTTGCAGAAGTATTTTACTATTAGAAATCCTGCTGAACAAAGCAGCCATAATGGATATGGGGGATTATGTATTTATTTACTCAATCAAAGATAAATGCACAGTTGGAATAATGTTCATGATTAGAAGGCACTGATTTAAAAATGTGCTACATCTGCAAAGCAATTAGTCAGTTCATTTTAATTAATTCAGGTTGCAAAAGATTATTTGAGATTCTGTAAGACAGGAAAGTGGGTTACAGAAACAGTTCAGCTTGCAGAGGACACAGAGGTGAAAAAACTCTAGAAATATCCAGCCAGAGGACTCTGCACATCAAGGTTTTTGTATGTCAGATAAAATATTTTATGTTCACTCCTTCAGTGCTTCATTATTTGCATGGAAACAATGTGCTTCCACATTTGAAAGCAGCAGATTTAAGCTACAAGGTGTGCACCTTCACCTCACATGGATGTGATCCATTTCATCACCAGAAAGCCAGAATCAAATGTGAACTGGGGATGTGAACAGAAGATTGATAAAAGGGGAACAGACATCACATTAGATACATTCCTGAGATACGTGAGCTCAGTTTCACCAAGTTCTAGTCAACAGACAGGTTTTATGGCCCTTGACAATTTCATGGTAAATTTACAATACAAAACTGTGATTTTCAAAGTCCACATTTTCCTACAGTAAAAGAAAATGCATTGCATGTTGTTGCACTATGCAATCTTTAAGAAATACCTATCTTATTTTGCTTTGATATGATAAAATAAACCTTCATAATTAATATATTTAAATGTTTTTTGGCAGATACCTATAATTTCTCTGCCTAGTTTTCCATAATGAATGTAGCAGTCTGCTATGGAGTGAAGCTTCATGGAAAAGTATTTTCCATAAAATATATCTCTGTAAAATACAGAGCCTAATACTTCTGTAATGAATCAGGATAACCCAGAACAGGAAACCAGTTAACAACCATTTCACTAGAATCTGTGTCACATGTTGCATTAATGGGGGTTGCCTTCATGGACATATTCAGCAAACTCCCTGGAGAGGAAAAATTCTCTTAGAGTCAAATTATATCTCATTTCTATTCTGAGCTTGCCCTCCCACAGTAGTCTTTCACAACAATATTTTGTGATCAGCATAATTTGTGTGTTTATTTTACAGTAGTATACCTTTAAGTGCTCCAGATAAAATCAATAAAAATATAAGCCATGCATGAGGCTAATAATAATATCTGCATTCATGCATAATAAAATAGAGCTATTTGAACCATGAAATGATTAGGTAATTTGGGAAGCAGTTTTCCTTCTGTGCCTTCATCACCATTTAGCACCCCAGGTCTGACCAAGCAAATCAGAGATAAACCAAACCCACAGAAGCACCAGGAGGTGACATTCTAGATAAATCCAACTCTCCCAATTTCACTTCCAGCTCACGATCCCCTGACAGTGCGGGTGCTGAGGTGCCTCCCTCACACTGAGCATGGCAGTACCTCCCTTCCCTGATCAGGTTTCCAATATGCCCTGAAGAGACCGGCGCTAAAAATAAACCTTAATTTCTATTTCAACCCCTGCACACGGCTAATACCCTTGGCCCTGCCAAGACTGGCAAAGAACCCACTGCTGTTCTTAGTAAACCTCATTAGGGACTGAAGCAGCTCCATCCCTTCACCCAGCGAGCTCCAGGCCTTCCATCCCATCCCCTGCCCTACTCTCCCTTCCCTTCCCTTCCCTTCCCTTCCCTTCCCTTCCCTTCCCTTCCCTTCCCTTCCCTTCCCTTCCCTTCCCTTCCCTTCCCTTCCCTTGTGGGACTACAGAGAGAGCAGAATGTGCTGACTTTCACAGCAATCCTCCTGCTTCTTATGATTTAATGACTTGTTATGCAAAGCAAATGAAAAAATCCCAGGCTAAGCTTCTGAAATGGGGGTGTTAGGAGGGCTCCTGAATGTTAAGCATTGTTATGATTCTAAATGTGTCCATAAAAGTTTAAAGCAGGTAACAAGAAGCCAATAAGCAACCCATGAATCAAAAGTGAACCTTCCAGTAAAATATCTCTGATTTTATAACAAGCTGTGCCAAATCTGCAAGCCTCCATTCTTGTCTTGCTCCACTACAGGGAGCTACTGTTTGCCAGTAAGTGTTCAGATCCTTTAAAAGTTTTGTACATACTTTCAGGAAAGATGAGGAAAGTCAGCATTCAAGTTTGAGATTTCCACGCACTGCCTTTGAAGCTGATTTCCAATCATTAATTAGCACAGGTTAAGACAAACAGATGCAAGATCATATGTTTGAAGCTTTAAGAAAAATTAGGTATTGGCTTTTACACCACTACTCCTTGTTCAGATGACACCAGAGGAAGGATGCACCTCACACAAACAAGTGGACAGCACAGAAAATTTCTAATGATGAAGAGAAGCCCTCCCTGTGTGCATTCCTCTTTTCCCTGTTTTCCCCTTTTCTGTCTCTCCCCGTTGATCCTCACATCCCATCTTTGGGCTGCAAGGACTGACAGGCTCCACAAACAAACACACACGTGAGCTCCCTGTAGGCACCTTCTGACGGAGCAGCTGGGAGGCAGATGGTTCTCCTGTTTTGTCTGGGCAGCCACCAGATGGGAAGCACAGACATCTCCAGAAAGCAGTGCACACTCTCAGCTTCAGCAGGCTACAAGAGCTTCCTGTTGTCTTATCCCTATCCCAGACTCCATTTGCAAACTTTGTCCTATATTTATTCCCTACATGGGGTACCTATCTTACTACCTTTATGTGCTTTCCTCCCTTGAATGCCATTTCCTCAGCTAATTCGGTACAACAATCTGGTTTTGCTCCCAAAGCTCAAGGCAGTTCAGGGTGATTTCTTGAGTTCATCACAAGTTTTGAACCCACTGACACAAGCATTCCTTTGCAGTATATGAATTAGCAGCTCCCACGAGCAAGTATTTGAGACATACTTGCAAGAACGTAATTTTTTACTTATCTTCAAACATTCACATTCAGATCAAGACCTAGAAATGTTTTTTTAAAATCACATAACTAACAAAATTACTTATTTCTTATAAGGAAACCTGCAAAGATACAGCTGAAGCAATCTCAAAGATGTATGGTACTCATACTATGCCCTCAGCCTAGGGCTGAAAGGCACCAGGAAGGTTGGTAGTTAATTTTTGCATTGATCTCTGCACACTTTGCCCTAGGGAAAGGACATAATCTAAACCAAACTTGACTATAATAAAAGCACAGACCAAGGCATTGAAATTTGTCCTCAACAGAATCAGCAGCCATCTCCAAAAACTTTCTACAGTCAGAGATGTTACACCATTGCTCAACAGCCACACCATCCTCACTACCTTCAGCTGTCTGAACACTACTGAAAACACATCTGTGGAGTCCCACTGACTCCCACTGTCACTTATTCTCTTATTTTAACCTCACTTACACTGCTCAGCCATGACTTATGCTTCTTGCTACTTAATGGAAAAAACAACTGCCAGGACAATGCTGAGAAAGGACACAGACATGTCACCAACTCTTGCAGAAGCCATCATAAGGTTAGTAAGAAGCACTATCTGTGCTGTGCACACAGGGCTGACAAGACAAATCTATCTCCTTCTCTAGAAAAGACACCTGGCTTCCACAATTTGAGGTTCTTTATTAGTGAGATGTATTATTATTCATCTCCTGAAAGAAATTCAGTGGAATGACAGCAGAAACTCCACTCTCACAAAGACCCTTGTGAATCTTCTCAGATTTGGCTGAAATATTTACCTATTTCTGCATAATGGAAATTCCAAAGTATCCTAATACACAGGACTAAAATGAAAGCAGTCTGTACAATGAATATGCCCTTACATAATTTCAAGTGGATTCATTGTGAAATTTACCAGTTATGTGACATCAATGCTTATATATAGGTGTACACAGATTTAACACTCTCAACTGGGCAGAATTAGATACAGGTTTAACAGCTGCAGAAGGACCCAAAAGGTAAAATGGATTATCAATAACCAGTCTGCTGTACAAATAATTGTCTCTATTTTATAGCACTGCCCAGTGCTCAGGAGTACATGTGTTGTCCCTCAATGCAGGGCTGGCTCCACAGATGCCAGAGCAGTCCCACTTTAACCTCCTCTGCACAGCTCACTGGAATTCCCACTGGAATTCTAGCTCAAGCACAGGCAAAAGCTACAGACAGAAATCAGCTCTCTGCTTTGGGCTGCTTAACACTGACTCCTCTTCACACTCTGCAAGCCATGGCAAAAAGTAACTTCAAGCCAAGCCCTTGCTCTCTTCTCTTATTTCACATCTGTTTTTTTCATTGTATTGTTTCTTCCCCTGCCGTGCACTATCCCTAACACTGGCAATAGCTCACTTCTCTCCATGACTTCCCTCTTTCCTGAACAGTCTGGGGTTTTTTGCTTGCTAGAAGCACGGCCTTGAAAACGCTTTTGTGCTCCTGTTTGCAGGCTGTGCCCATTGTTTAATTCACCCAGGCCAAACAATGCCAGCCCAGAGCACAGCCTAGCACCGAGAGTCACAACAGACACAGACAAACCCTGGGAAAACTCCATTTTGAGCTTTCTTCTGGTGCAAGGATAGCAGTTCCTTTCCAAGACAACAGTGAAAACTACTGCTTTTGCTTTTTACACTTGAAGAATTTCACATGGAAAATTTAGAGCTCATTCAAACACTGTCTGTGTGTTTCAGAAGGAGAGACTGGTGCTGGCATTTACCTCCACAGGCCAGTCTCAAATCAAATCACTCCATACAGAAAGTGCTGCAGGACACTGACAGGTCCACAGTGTGTCTAAAGCAGCAAATCCTCTTGTCTAAAGCAGAAAAGGGGGTGCAAAATGTAAAAGGAATTAAACTGCAAATTTTCTTACAGCTGTACAGTTCACCCAGCTAATTAGAAAATGAAGGCTCTGGGACACTCCAATATATGCAATGGTCACCCCAGCAAAGTGATCATCAATCAGTTCCTGCTCCAAAGAGCTTGAAGGATAAGTGAAAAGTGGCAAAAGGGTGTAAAAAAAGCAAGCAGGAAAAAAGAGCTAAAGAGAAAATAAAGAGACCATATTTCTTTCTAAATTCATTACCCAATGGCAGAAAGTCTTTCCAAGAAATCTGAATGTAAGGTGACACTCACTGATCTGGTCTGGAGATGAGTGACCTTGGTTTTAATGTCCAGAACACAACATACACATTGATCAACTCTGTGCTGCAAAAATGTTCCTCTAAGAAGTTCTCTTGGCAAAATTAAACAGAGGATAAGGTTTGAAATTAATAACTTAATAAATTCTATTAAATTGTGTTCTTTAAATACAAAGATCCCTACAGTATTTCCATATTCTTGTAGCCAAGCCCTCTTGGGCTTGGGAGAGGAATTCTAACACTTGGAAGCTTTGAAACACTTGCCCAGAGAACAAGGCACTACAATATCTATTCTCCCTCCCAAGATTCAGGTCAGTGCATTTAAACAACAGAGAGTGTCTGTAAATTAAGAGTCAGTTAAGTACTCATAAAGGAGTATTTTAGAAGTTCCCTGTGAATTACGAAGGGAAAAAAACACTATGAGAAAAGACAGAGGTATTCTGAGCATGGCCAGTGGTAACTGCTTTCTTCAAAGGCAACATCAGCTGGGGATCCTTCACCTAGAAAGCAGAACTTCCAAATTGACTGGAATATAAAAATAATTTAGATGAAAACATCTAAATTATTCTGTAATAATTAATGCTAAGCAACTACGTCAGCCTTCCTTAAAAGCAAAGGCTTGGTCCCTTTATGCACGGGCATTAATGACGCAGCACAGTGGAGGTTTCTGTCTCTTTCAAACAAAAACAATTCTGAGCAATACTTTTTTCTTCCACGAACCCCACACTCCAAAAATCTTAAACCTCCAGCATCTAGAAAGGGTTTGATTATTGGACAGGCATATGCAAACACACTGAAAGCATATAATCAATTAAGATTAACCTGGTTGTAAGCTGCATAATTGGAAGCTAAATGGCACTAATTTATTTGTGGCAGACAAGAAATTTGCAGTCCCAGTTGGATTTTGAAGTACCACGAGTAATCTGATAAGTCATATCCACAGAAGTCATTAAAATTGCAAGCTCAGAATTTTATTTGTCAGTGTCCTTTCACAAGAGGACTGCAAGCATCTCCAATTATTTAATCAAATTTAAAGACAATCAGCAGTTTTTGATACCCCTATTATTATGACTAACCTAGATTATTTTTTCCATTTGTCTTACAGTAACCCATAGTAACCCTTCTTTATTCTCTTATCACCTTTAAGAACTGAAAATTAATAATAGCATACCAGTACTCCCCTGTTTTCTTTTTGAAAAACACAACTGTATGAAGAAGCAGCAGTCCTTACTTACAGTCACATTTTAGGACTATGCACAGTTAGGGACAGTGTAAGTCACAACATCTCTGGGCTCTCGCCATTGGACTTATGACCCTTGCAAATCATTATTTGCTAAATAGTTTCATCTGAATTGAAGCATGGAAGCCAAATTTATATTCTGCAATTTCAACACATGAAGAAATATGTAGAGAATGGAACACTCAACACAAGAAACTGAAAAAAAAAATGCTGCATATGCACATGGTTTGGGTGGTTTTTTTTGTTTGTTTGGCTTTTTCTCCTTACAGCAAGGAGCATATCTCTCCTGAATATATTTGGAGAAATCTCAAGAATTTTAAGTTTTACATTCTAATAAAACCTTTTATAAACCACTTACAACTGGAAGTAATCTTCAGAATGCTAAGCACCTCAATACATAGCATTCATCTTTCTGAATCAGCATGAAATTATCCCTACCCTATATGATTGTATTTCCCTGAACAAAAAGAAAATGAAATTAGAGCTCATAGCCATCACAATTACATTAAGTTCTCAGCCTGATTTGGGAATGTTCTCTCACCACTGAGATCTACATGAAATCCAATTTCTGTGCAGTTCTTTGCACTTATTGCCTTGGCACTCTGCAAAGCAGTATTACTACTTTCATGCAGGGAAAAAAGATGAAGCACAAAAACCCCTCAGAACTTTCTCCAAAGTTCTGAGGAGTTTGACAAATGAAGAAATTGAAGCCAGCCCCAGTGATCATGAGCTGGATGCCCCAGTGATGGGCTGCCTTTGCTCTGCAGATGGGACCTGTACCAGTCACTCATGCAAACATCACCAAGTAAAACAACAACTGAATGCTCAAGATGCTTTTCATGCAGCACTCCCACACTGTGAGAAACCTGGCAAAGAAATGCTTTCCTTGTCTGGCTGCTTCACAGGCAAGATCTGAAGCCCACCTCTACCGACAGCCACACTGCAAATCCCAAAGGCTTTAAAGGATCCAAATTTGTAAATAAATTCTTTCTGAGTTCCAGCAAGCAGCTCTGACACACAGCTCAACTTATCAATTTTCTAACAGATGCTTCTGGGTCCCAAATAATTTCCTCTGACCATCTTCTGTTGTGGGACCAAGACTGTACCCAAGGGTTCTCTAGTACTCCTACAGGTGTTGGTGCAAACTTGTGTTCTTATGTTTTATAACTGTTATCTAGAGACCAGATAAATCTGTGCATGTCCCTGACTACCTGCCTGAGCAATGAAGTTGCACTATTAGTTATCTATCCATCCTCTTTTCATGCCAATTCTGTGTGCATGCACTTGATAAAGTTGTTGCTAAGAACTGTGATCTGGGAAAAATGGACAAAGCCAGACAGTGCCACTTACACAGGGAGAAAAATCTGATTACATGGAATGAAGCTTTTGTTTTATTAGAAAACTTCCAACAAGGTCATGGAATTTATGCCTGCAGCTAGATTTGTTAAAAAAGGCACTTTATTTTTTCCCCAAACCTGAGACAGGTTTCCCAAAAGATGATGCAGGTCCTGGAAAGGAAAATATGTATGAATAGCATTTAAATACACTGTTTTGAACAACCTTTGCAACAGCAATTCAATATGTGAGTGGAAATCCTGGCAACAGCACAGGAATACCAAGCTCTAGTAAAAAATCCAAACATTCTCTACCACCCATACTATGAAAGGCAGTTTTCAGTATTCCAGTGAAAATGAAGACAATAAATATAGGCTACAGCAGCTTAAATTACAGGTATTTTTCCTCTGATTACCCACACTACTCAAGGAAAACCTCACTTACTGGATAAACCACAAGTACCCGACTATTCCCCTCTTCTCACATCTTAACAAGCTCAGCAGTACTTATGGCATTAGAACAGGATCAAAAATTCCTCTTCATCCCTGAGGGATGACAGCAGCAAGCATGGATAACTAAAATGGGGTAAGCAACACTGCTGGTTCAGTGTACAACTACAATGTTAAGTGATGTTCAGAAACCTTAACTGCCTTCTAGTTGTGGTAGCAGATTCTGCTTTTTGTCACCCACATAAAGGAAATAAGATTGGACAAGTGTGTCAGGGCAGAAAATTATTACAAAGGAACTGCAGAACTGGCACTGCAGGCATGAGTTGGCCTGCAGAATCTTAATTACAGTTGATACTCTCTCAAAGAAGAAGAAACACCTTTCCTTACTTCAACACTAGACTGAATTTGAGAGAGTATTTTTCTTGCTAAACATACAAAATTGGAAGTTAGTTACAAGTGGCACCATGGGATTCTACGTGTGCAAGGCCTAAACATTAACAAGCACAATCAAGAGGCTGGTCACAGAGAGCAGAAGTGAACAGAACAAGAACCCAGAAGTGTCCTTTAACAAGGACCAACAAAGGTACCTATGCAGAAGGTGACTATACAAACAGTATGTACACACACCTCTTAGGCTGCCAGAAAGAGCTGTGGTTTCCCAGCAAGATTCTCTTTTATTTATTGTCTTTAAATGTGAGATTCCCAGACACAAGTTCACTGACAAATGGCGGAAGGCACACAACACTGTACTTATTTTGCATAGATGTTCTCCAGATTGATTGAGACAGCAAAGTACACAAGTGCCCCCAGAGCAGCAGAAGCTCCAGGCATTTTTGTTAGCAGGTATTTTGGAAGTGAGGAGTCCCCCCACGCAGCCAAGAGAGCTCAGACAGGCAGGAAGTTCCATCCCTCCCCAAACAAGCCCAAGGGGAGCGTGGGACTGAACCTCGAGGTTCCTTCGGGCGTCTTTTTTCTTTTTTTTGTACATCTTCCCCAAACAGCTGCGATATCAGACTTGGCTGCTGCTCACAACTTCTCCAAAGAGCAGCAAATACTGTGGCAAATTATCCTGCAAATTCCACCGTCAACCGCTGGATTGCAAGGATGATTTCTAAACATCATTTGCTCTCTCCAGGGAGTGCTACTGACCAGAAGCCGGGAGCAGAGCTGCAGCAGCCTGAGAGCTCACAGACAGCATTGATTCACTGCACATTAGCACTGAGTTTATCTTTGAGCACATAACTGCTACAAATGCATTCTATGTACACTGAAGTTCAGATTCTGGTTCAGTGACTTCTATCCCCTCAGGGGAAAAAATTCAAAGTCTAGCCTTTCCAGGATCTAGGGAGGGGGGGTTGTTTGTTCAACATGATGTGCATATTACAACATGTGCATATCTGAAGGGAGATGGAGCTGCCTGGCCCATGGAGCATTTCCTCTGTGATTTTGGGACTAAATCTAGGTCATGACAGCTGTAACCAAATATGGGTGCCCATCCTTAGAAAAACTTAGCAGCCACCATGTAAGTGCATCCCATATGCAAAATAAAATTCAGCAGTTCTAGCAGGAAGAATAAGGTTCAAATAGACACAGCCTTTGCAGGTGGGAAGTGCTATCTTTTGGTAGATCTTTATCCTTCTGGAGGACTAAACTGTCTTAATTTTGAAACAGAAACAAATAGTAATTAAATAGTATTTCCAACACCCACCACACTGAAGAAGAATGCCAGATGAGAGTTGTGCATTCAGGACCCTTTGCCAGCATGCCTCTTTATGTAATTACACAGATACACTGAAAACAATCATGCAAGAGGCTCTCAAGAGTAGTTGCTGCACCTAGCCCTACTTAGTGAGCTTAGATCAAACCACAAGTCTCTTCACTTGTTTTTTTGTGACTGGGATAAGTAAATGTTTATCTTTTCTAATGCTCACCCACAAAGCTTTTGCATGGAGATGTACCACGAAATGTTGCTGCAAACACATATCGTGCATGCACAACACTCGTTGCAGAGTATATTATTAAGAATAAATAGGCACATAAGCACAGCCAAATACAAAACCAAAGCAGAGCTTCTTCAGCCCTCCTATAACACCAGTTAAAAAAAAAAAAAGTGAAAAGTAAAATCGGGAATTATTCAATCTTTCATTAGAAATCAATGCCAGGGGCTGTCTCTGCCTTCTGCACTCGGGACCGAGCACATCGCTGGGGCAAACCCTCCGAAAGCCAGAGCCAGCACAGACACCGCCAAGTTGGAGAACCGGTGAAAAACGGGCGGCTCGTGTAACGCAGCCTCCCCGCACCGCCGCTGCTGAGCCCGCGAGCTGCGGGAGCTCCCGAGCCAGCAATCACCGCCCGGAGCTGCGGGAAGCGGGACCGGGCGGGCAGCGGGCCGGGCCCGGGCAGCCCCGGCGGCCTCCGCTCGCGGCGCCCCTTCCCCGCCCCGGGACGGGGCCGGACGTCCAGCGGGGCGGCCGGGGGGGGGGCGGCCGGCGCCAGCCGCGCCCTTGGGCCGCCGGACCCCCCACTCACCCCCCGTGCTACCCCTCCCTGCCCGCTCTCACCCATCTGCTCCCGCAGCCCCTTCAAGGAGGAGGAGGAGGAGGAAGCGCAGGACGGGGGCGCCGCACCGCCCTCCGCCATCTTCAGCGCCGGGCCGCGGGAGTGCCGGGCGGGCCGCGGGGCGCGGGGCGCAGTGCGCAGGCTCCGCCCGCTCCCGCCCCGCCGGCACCAGGAGCGCTCCCGCGTCCATCCGAGGCGGCCGCGGCGAGCGCCGAGCTGTGCCTCGGGCTGCGCTTCTACAGGGACGGGGCTGCTGGAGCGGGTCCGGCCGGGGGCAGGGAACCTCCTGCAAGGGCTGAGGAACCTCCTGCAAGGGCTGGGGAACCTCCCGCAAGGACTGGGGAACTGGGAGAGACCAAAACTGGGGAACTGAGAAGGACTGGGAGTCTGATGGGCAGCGGCTGAGGGAGCCGGGACTCCGGGAGGCTCAGGAGGGAGCTCATCACCCCTGACGGGAGCGTGCAGTGAGCTGGGGCCGGTCTGCTCTGCCGGGTCTGTACGGAGAGGAAACGGCCTCAAACGGCGACAGGAGAGATTCAGATTAGAAAAAAGGAATCCACTGTTCAGGTGGTCAGGTGTTGGAATAGGCTGCACAAGGAGGAGATGGAATCACCGTCCCTGGAGGTGTTTAAGAGGTGTCTGGATCTGGCGCTGAGCGATGTGGTTTAGGATCATGGAATTGTCAAGGCTGGAAGAGACCTTCACGATCATCAAGTCCACTCAGAGCTGGCACTGCAACCCCAAAACCACATCACCCAGTGCCAGATCCAGAAACCTCTTAAGTACGCCTTTGGTTTAGTGGTTTAGGGGTTGAATATTTTGAATATTCTGTGATCTGCCAAAGGGGCCAGTGGAATTGGCCACCCCACAGGAGCCATCGTGGTCCCTGGTGCTCAGGGGAGCCTGGCAGGGCACGGCACAGCTCCCCATATACCCCACAGGGCAGGGACAGTTTGTGTCCCCACAACAACTGCAAATGTCATCCCATCACTGCAAGGAGCTTGGAACTGGGTGGTCTTTAAGGTGCCTTCCAACCTAAACTAATGTGTTATTAACCATGATGAGTTGCCTCCCATTAGCTCTCAAAGAGAGATGCTGCTCTAGTTGGGTATCAATAAATTTAGGAATAATCTTGTTTTACCTCTGGGTTTGCACTCTGAGAAGAGTGAAGGTAAAGCAGCATCCATGGCCATTCCAAAGGGCAGGCTCTTTGGGCCTTGTGCAGGAAACTCCCTTTGCAATCATGAACAGAAAGTTTGCCTGCCAGTGGGCCAAAAAATTAACCCATAATTGTGATGAATGCAGAAAAAGTAGCAGTAAGATCAGGTAGTATTTCAAGAGAATGAAAAAGGAACCTTTTAAATATTCCAAGTACAGTTCCATTTTAGCTTGAATATTCAGAGCACACACAGACTTGCCCTGTTCTTTGTTTCTTTTTTTAATGTTGGCTATATGTGTGTGCACAGAATCCTTTGTCTGTTGTTTCCTCTCAGTGTTAATAGAATGTCAGTTATTACTAGTAGTATTTAAAACTAAAGGGCAGCTAAAGGGGAAAAACCCCCTACACATTCAATGCCAAATTTCCTAGGTTTATGTTTATAATATATGGTAATAACACCTTGCCACTTAGCAATCTCCATGTCCTTTTTACACATGCTGAAATCAAATTTCACCATTCCACTGAGAGACATTCAGATGTTATCCTCATTTTGCAGATGAGAAGACTGAGTCATTGAAATCAAAGTCTCTGGTTATGTCATGAACAAAGCAGCACAGCAAAAAAGCCCAGCCCAGGTTTCTTGATTCCTTGTTCTGTATCCATGTATTTTTCCATCTTCCTTTAATCAGCAACTATCAGAAAATATCACCAAAATGGTTCGTATTCCTTCTCAACAGCAAAAAATACAATACATGTGGTATTAAAAAATGGTCAAACTGCCTGAGAGAATGTAATTTTTATGTTTTGCAAGCCCCAAAAGCAATATGAAGTTATGGGGCTGTACTTTCCATATCTGTAATAATAAAGTGTTCATTAATGTTTTGAGGTGCCTCTGAATTTTTATTAGGTTACAGTTATTTTCCTTAACTTTCCCATTTCTTTACCACACTGCAATAAAAGGGGTCAGAGTCTATTTATATATTTTTGTTCCTCTGAGAAATGGCATGGGAGCAATCACACTGAAGGGGATGCTTGCAAACAGAATGGGTAACTAAAATTCATTTTCAAATGAGACGGCATTTTCTTTTCTTTCCATTTCAACCAACACATACATGAGTGGTCTCACTGCTTGCAATTTGACTCGCCTGATATTCTGCACGTGAAAAGCTTCAGAGTAGAAGCTATGAATTACAGGAAAGGAAATAAACCAAGTGTTGCACACTCAGGATGTTTGTGGTGGTGCAGTGGAGGCTGTAAAGTTAAAATAAAAAGGCCAAGCACATATAAATTCATGAGAGATAAAAGGACTCTTGAGGTAGAAGTGGGGCATTGTCCCTCCCTGCTCTCCATCTATCTACAAACTGCTTGACAAGCAAATCTTTTATCTTTAGGCACACAGGAACTGAGCTGAGAAAATCTGCCCCAATGTGGAAAATGTGTTATCATTTTCTTTCATGAGCAGTTTAGGAATGTTTGAGCTAATGTTGCAGCAATTGTAAATGTAACATTTGTTATAATAATGTTTTTTCCTTTTAGACCTTGTTTCTCAGATTTTCAGTTCAATCATGCAATTACTGCTTTTGCATTTTTGGTGGAACTTCATTAAAATTTTGACCTCACATGGCATCAGCAGGACTTGGAATTGCCTTTCAACTTTGCACAATTTGCAGATTTGATTGTAGTAGCTGATTTATCCTAATCCTTGAAAGACTCCTTCTTTCCATGTCCCTGTGGAAAAATGAATAATTTAATTTTACAGTCACTTCTTCTGTCCTTTTAGTTTTCATGTGATAGTTTCTGACAAATCTTCAAAGCTGTTTCAGGCCAAATCACTGATGGGTGCATTGTGAGCTCAGAATCAATAGAGCCCTGGCACTGCATGCAATGTGAGATTCCAGGGGGTTATATTATCCATTTCAGTTTAAAGAATACTGAAAGTTGTTGGAAAATAGTGGATGAAATTAGCCAGGTAGAACTTGCACATGTGATGACCCAGCTGCAAAAAGAAATGCTCAGAAAATACCTAAGCTACTGATAGATCTGGGGAGGGTGCCAGAGGAAGAAGCATCCACCCATTAATTTATTCCTTACCCTGTTTCCCAAAGTATCCATTGTTACACAGTATTAGATGTTGTGCTTTTCTGGATTCAATCTGAAATCTGATATAATGGTTCAAAAAAACAGCTCCCAGATTTTGTTTTCTTTGAGACTGCAGCTCTTCATTCCTTTGGTCATTGAAGTATCTAACACTGAAATGTTCGTGTGTATTCAACTTCATTTGTGTCAGAGTCTTGCTGAGTAAGAGCTAAAAAAAGAAACCAGGGAAATTAAATGTATCTTTATATTTATATCCATGTGTAGGATTTTGAAAAATTATGAACAAGTATTTCAAAATGTTGTAAGTCCAAAAGTGTAAGGCCTGTATTGTGACAGATTAGAGTGGGTTTCCTGTGGTGAATGTAACTGTTGTGGCTGATGGAAAGAAAATTGATGGCATGAAAATTACTGTAGCTGCCCAATATTCTTTCCAAATGGGCTTTAACTGCACATTCTTGTTTATTGCTCTCCTGCTGGGACAAATACCTGCAAACCTTGGTGTTACTAAGACATCTGTATGCTTAGGACCTCATTTCTCAGCTCTGGCTCAAGTTCACTTGTATTTATCTGGGTGAATAATTCTTTAGATGTGAAGTTATTAGACAGGATTGCCTAATAGAAGAGCTACAGAATTCAGCTGTTAGTTTGTCCTTGTCCCAGTGTGTTTATTAGTTACCTGGATGATAGAAGGGGAAACATTCCTTTATCATTTGTATGCACTGCTGATATGGCAGAGTACAAGCATAGAATTCTGAAAGTTACACTCCAGGAGAAGATGAGGGTAAATAGGGACTGATGCAAGAGAAAACATTTAGACAAAAACAAATCACTGTGGAAAGGCATGACAGAGGACAGCTTGCTAATAGCAGATAGAGCAGAAAATAATCTGGGTGTCACAAGTTGAGCATGAGTCAACAGTGGCCTGGTGTTGTGAAAAGGGAAGAGCCCCAGAGCAGGGACAGAGGCTCTGGGACACACAGCCCCCCTCTGCTCATCAGCACTACTGGGGAGCAGCAGGACCGCTCTGGGGGTGCTGCCCAAGGAGATGCAAGCCAGCTGGGGAACATCTAGAGCAAGTCAGAGGAAATAATGAGAGGATGAATGAAGAAAGTTAAAGAATTTGAATTTTTTTTTCAGTCCAATGAAGAGGGAAATGAAGGATGAGAATCTGCTTTCTTTGAAACAGAGATAGTAAAAGATGATTGGTGTGATTTTAATCCGGGAAGATTATTTGATTTCAAGGAAAATATCATCAGGTAGGGGTGGGGAAATAATCATGGGATGGATTGCTGGGGAATAGTAAAGCTCCAGCATGGGGGGTCTGTGTCTGGGTGAGTGTCAGCCCAGAAAGACAGGTCTGATAAGAGGGACCCCATGACCTCTTGAGCTCTGCCTCAGCTCTGTGTTTCTGTGATTCTGGCACTCCTACTTGTGCCTTTTGGGACTATTGGCCAGAACAAGTATTATTCACTGCAAGGGTTGCAGAACTGCCTTCTAAAATTAGACAGAGTGTTCTAAGCAGTGACAAAAGATAAATGAGTTCAAGGGAAGACATGGTGGTCATGTGGCTGCTTGGTTGGCTGGCAGAAAGGGTTTGATGCTTCAGTGCCTGACACCAGTTCTGTCTCTAAGATCAGCCTTTCTGTATAATAGTTTAGTCAGGGCAGGAGACCAATTTACACATGAACGAATTGAGAAAGAACATGCACATGTAACACATGGAAACAGATCCTCTCCTTTCCTATCTGCCATCCTGTGCCTGCCCACCAGTTCTCACTTCACAGAATTATACCTATGTGTTGTGTTAGAAAACATATTCCCACACAAATTTAAGTGCTTGCAGGGGTCAAAATAGGGATAAGTAAGTCTGTTCTCACCATCTCTCATCTTTTCAGTGTTTATGGACCTCCTTATTTATTCTGTGGCATTCCATCAAGCATAAGCTCTCCCTGAGATTGGCATTTGCTGTATTGTGTATGGGTGTGTCTGGGAGGTTGGGCACACTGAAGACAATAAAAAAATAATAGTAGGTTATAAAAGTTAAGCTCTCAGGCCACTTCTTGTGACAGTGGCTGCCTAGCAGTGTGTGTCAAAGCTGCATCTGTTCAGCCAAACTGAGATGCTCTGTGCTCGAGTTCTCACTGCATGTGTCATCACTGCCTATTTACTTGTGTTGCCACATGGTCTGGGAGGCTGCAGGAATAATACATAAACACAGACCACAGTAGGTTACTCCCTGCCCCAAAGAGCCCAAACCTTGTCCTGAATTTCCTAAGGAGCTTCAGAGCAGCTGGAGAATTTTTAAAATAACTTCCATGCTGTTTCCCTCCTGCCCTGCTCTGATTTGGAGCAGTACATTCCCCAAAGGAAAGACTAAGGGGAATCAGCTCAGTCAATTTTCTTAAGGTACAAATCCCATCACACTGAGTCATTGTACAAATCCAGCACTGGCTGTGCAGATTCCAGCATCTCCCTTTGCCTACAGCACAGTGTGGTAATTATTACTGAATCATTTGAAATTATCCAGAATTTCAGTGTGATTACCATCAATGGCACTAGGTAATATGATTTCAACAAGCTAAATACTGATATGGTAAGCCTTATCACTTCTAATGCCAAACAATTTAATCTTATCACCATGTGCTGATGAGATAATATATTTCAGTAGGGCTTTTTATGAATATTTTATTATACCAAGTGGTGTTGAGATAAGTCACTGATGTGAGTTACAGTATTTTGTTAGCAGTGCTGTGCATCTGACTGAAAGGACATTTTTTGAAGACTCTTAAAAGACTTCTCAAATCTATGTAATGATCTAAAAATCTGACTGATTGATCCCTGCCTAGAAGTGAGCACTTTTTGGGAGCTATGAAAATACGGAATAATTTTTCAGTTGTTTGAGCATGAAAATATTTCTAAGTAACTTAGCACTGCTTAGATGTTTTTCTTTGTAACAGTTTGAAGGTCGCTGCTTTTGAAAGATCAGTTGTCCAGGAAGTCTCCTTGGACAAAAAGAAGAAAAGCCAGTCATGCAAATTTTATTCTGTGCAGAGCTCCTTGGCAGAGAACAGGAGAGTCCCTGGTAACTGCCTCACTGCCTTTGGAAAAAGCAAGAATAAAGAGCAGGTTGTAGGGATGATGGGGAACGTTCTTAGTGCAAGGACAGAAACTTGGTCTGAAGTATTTGCTTCCCTAAGGTGATGTAAGATATTTGCTTGGGGTTTGAAGAGTGGCTCTTCCTGCAGTAAAACCAAAATTTGTCAGGAATAGTTCAATAGTTCCCATTTCCCAGACTCTGTGCAGACTTTTTGCTTCAGACTGCCACCTGCTCTCCCCACATTTCCTGGCAGGCCTGGATTTAACAGCCCCATTACATTGTCTGGATTCCCTGCAGAGGTTTGGTGCAGGCAGTGTGCTGCCTTTGGCCAGCCATTCCCATTCTGAAGGAGAGGGGACTTGAGCCAAGGAGAACCCTGGAAATGATGGTTACACTGTCCCACTCAGACAGAAAGAGAGAACAAAGAAGTTGCATTTCAGCAGCAGCAGCAGCAAAAATCCACCAAAAATCTAATATTGATTTTTATGAACGCACTTGATATTTGGAGCTAATTTAATCTGAATTTTAACTTTCTGCAGTATTTTGGCATTTACCTAACTGAAAATCCCTCCTTTATCCCAATACCTAGCTGCTGTTCAAAAGCAGCTTGTAAGGCGTGTGGGCACTAACAAATTGTGTTTTAGGATGACTTCCTCCAGTTTGCTTTCCTCTCTCCCCAGGGTCAGAGATGCTCTTGGTGTGGGATGGATGCTGTCGAGACTGCACCATAAATGCCCATTTGTGAGTTTGGCACAGGGAAGTGCTGGCTGCATTCACACTGCTGAGGAGCTGTGGTTCCATTTCTCACCTGGAAGTAACAACCAGTTACTCCAAGGTGTTAATTTTGTTGCTGAATGTGCCTCTCCCCCCTTCAATTAATCCAATCTTACCAAGTTCAGTATGGAGTAAGGTCTATGGGTCCTATTCAGCAGCTTCAAGAAAAATGTTCAGCTCTTGGATTACTTAATCAGTTTTAGAAGACCAGTTTCATACTGAAACAATCTTTAGGCAAACAGCAATGTTTCTTTCTGTAAGAAAATGCATTTGGAGAAGAGCTTTAGCAGTGTGGTTGCTACTGAACTCTATGGTGCTCCTTCCTGCTTTGGCTTGGAGTTTGCTGCCTTGGCAACTCCCACTGACTCCTTACATGGCTTGGAAAGACCCTGGTCTCACAGGCTGCCTCACCATAGACTCTACCTTGTCCTCCCATGAAATGGGCCCTCTGCTCCTCCCCAGCTGAATGAACTGCAGTGGGATTCTGCAGGGACAGGGGGAGGCCCCTGCCACGCTTTGGGACTGCAGCACTGTGAAGCTCCTGTATTCCAGCACAGGAAGAGGGCAAGCAGATAAATGACTGCAGTGTTTGTTTGTTTGTTTTGCCCAAAGAAGGTTCTTTGTAAGCTTATTCCACATGAGGATTCTTCTAGCCACGTAAATAGATCCCTTGTGCCTAAATTAAATTGTGTGAATTTAAGTCTCTGTATATTGTTCCTTGTGCAATGGCTTAGAAATACTTTGGAGGCATTATCTGGGAGCTTTTATGGCTTCTCTCACATATTTCCTCTGCCTTCCTGCTCCTACACATCCATGCACACACAGTGAGAGATGCAGGGTCAGATTCTGATCAGACTTCTGCTCATTTTACACACACAAAACTCTCTTTTTCCACTTTTTTATTTTCTGAATTTCATCCACAAACCACTTTTGGATGCACTAAACAGCTCCTTGTAAACACCAGCCCAACAAGAGCTGTGCTACTGAGGACCTCAGACTCCAGGAGGAGAGATAACAGGCCAGATTTGGAGCTGAGAGCCTTAAACACAAGCACCAGCCCATCTGTGGCCAGTTTCCCTGCCTGGTGGGGTTGTTTTGTGAAATTGTTACTACAGAATCACAGCAGTGCCATTTATTCCTGACACTGTGGATTGCATTGCAGGGACAGCCCTAATGAATTGCTTGCATCTGCAACAAGCAGGTTTTCCATTTGGGTTACTCTTCATAAAAAGCTTTGACTGGTGGCATGGAGCAGGAAGAGAAACGCCAGATGTTTCTCCTTAAGCATTTTCTGATTGTGTCTTCCTCAAAAGTTAACCCGTCCATGATTCCTCTGGCTTCATGTTCCTATTTAATATCAGTTGTGAAGTCTTCAAGAGTAAAATCTAAGAGAGCATTTTCTAGCTTTCCTAGCAGAACACATTTCAAAATGTGGCTGTGCAAAAGAATTAGGCTTTACACCAGATAAAAAAGACATGTTCCCCACTTAAAAAAAATTAATTTATCAAATTTACTATTATAAAATTATCAGTTTTTAATGGGCAGGTAATGTAACAAGAAGGATTGTGTGAAGGTGATTGATGTGAGGCTGTCTGTCTGTCTGTGTGAGTCCTTTCTGTGGTATCTGGAGTTTTGGAAGTCAATCATGTAGATGCTCACAGTCTGGCAGTGGCCCTCTGCCTGCAGGGCCAATTGTCACCCAGCCCCTCCAATCAGGGATGTGCTCTGCAATTAGGCCCCCAGTGTAGCTGACAGTAATGAGCACTGGCTCTGTTCCTGGAGCACTGTGAGTGTAAAATAATAGGTAAGTTCCTCATGATGAGTAAATTGATGCTGTGGGCAGCAATGAAGGATTGTATCCCCTCCAGGAAATCCATTCTGTCCAGTCTGGTGCCTTCTAGATCTACATTTATTACATCTTTGGCAAGGACACAGATTTCTTCCTTCTAGAAATTTAGGGGCCAAACTAGCAAGACATTTAAATATGTCTGAAATAAATGAGATGTAGCACAGCATAGGAATCCTTTAGATATATTTTGTGGCAATGCTGGGTGATAATTTATAGTCCTGAAGAACCCCCCAGAGGGTAATTCCCTTCCACAGCCCTGCTCAGTGAACCAGGCACAGCAGCCACCTGAAATCCCAGCAAAACAGATTCAGTCAAGCACTGAGCACAAGCTCTGTGAGCTTTTCAAGGCAAACCCTTCAGTCTTGGTACTGTGCAACCCACACTCAGCTAACAGAACCCTCTAGGTCTCTTTTTTTCTGGGAGTTAATGGCTTTCAGTATGACTGCTAATTAGCAGGTCACAGCATTGCTAATAGAGTTTCCACTGCTTTCCTTGCCACGACTTTGGCTTTCACGTGTGAAGGTTTCTGTCTCAAGTCAGCAGAGGTGAGCCCTGGGTGGTTTGAAATCCTGTGGTGAGTGGCCTGGTGTAAATGAGCACTGTGTGATGGTACCCACATGTGCATAAACTGGGCTGCAAGGGTGTTGCTGAGGTTGAATGGTTTGTTCAGTGAAGAAGAAAAAAGGAGAGAAGTTTGAAGAGCCCTAGAGATTCTCCTTTGCCTAGCTATGGTTCTGCAGCACCTGCTTTGGTTTCCAAGATTCCCACCTCAAGGTGTTTTAGCCTGGATCAAAGCTGGTGGCTGTCACAGGAGCCCTTTGAAACTTGTTCAGCTACAGGAAATGAAGAAGAAAGGAGCAGGCAGTGCCTTGGCAGGGCTGAGCACGAGGTGCTGGCTTTCCACCAGCAATACTGGTTCTGCTTCTTAGTGTGACAACAACCTGCTCAGCCTAGCAGGGCTGGAGCCTTGTCCTCTCTCAGGCAATTCCTGGGGGCAGGATTTTCAGCCAACCTGCACCCCAGTGCTCAAGGGGGTATCGAGGCTGTGTAACTTGTGTGAAAAGAGGCTGTGACAAGTCCTGTCATGGCAGCACTTCAGCTGCACAAATGTGGCTGCTGAGTGCGTGGGGAGTGGATGGAGGTGGGGGGTTCCATCTGAAGTTTCATTTAAATACTGACATTTGCCAGTTATTACTGTACTGTGGCATCTGAGCAAACTCAAATATTTTGCCTTTCCACACCTGAAAAAATAACTGCTGTAGTTCAGACCTCAGGGTACTAAGTGTTGGCTGCTACTTATTTTTCAGTGGTAGTTCCTTATCTGCTTAAAAGGGCTGCCACGAACCTCAATTAGTCAGTGCTTATACAGTGCTTTGAAATGATAAGACACTATCTACCTTTTAAGCATTATAATGTTTCTACAACATATTCTAACAAGTACATGCTTCAGTGCACAGCTGCACACTCAGTGGTAGGCCAGAAATGCCTCCTAAGGGAAATCATCCAGGAGTTTCTGTCCCCATGGCAAAAGGAAATCTTCATCAGTTTTAAATTTGTAGTGTGTGTACCTTCAGAGCATGGAAAAGCAGACTACAAATAGCTGCCAAAAAACCCCAATATTTGGTGTAGTGCAAAACCTCTGCACAATCTGATCACAGTGTAGAGCAGGGCTGGTGGCAGATGGAGCAGGTACAGCCCCATTGATTTCCAGTTATTTCCTCCAATATCCAGCCCAGGAGCTCCTGGTTGCTGAGAGTGTGCTGTGCACACTACAGATGTTCTTTTATTTTGATGCATTGGAGACAAGGATAAATCTGACTTCCTCATTTTGCTCTTCAGCCAGTGCTGCCAGTGGTGAATTAATTGCCTTGCTAAATTAATAAGTCATCATGTTTTTGTGCTGGGGCCAGGCAGCTGTCAGTGTGTGCTCTGCACATGAGCATGGCAGACAGGTTATCCTGGGGATAGAGTGACAGCTCCAGGGGCTGCAGTGAAATCAAATCTGGATGGGACATGGGGCAGCCAGCCAGGCCATCTGTGGGACGGGGCACCCAAAAAGGTGACTGGCTCAAAAACTCAAAGCACCCAGCCTGATTGTATGTGGCAGCTTCCATTTGGCAAATTTGAGAGTTGTGAGTGTGGCACTGAAGTTTTACTGTGATGGAAAGCGGTTAGGAATATGGATATTTAGTATTTTAATATCCATTATTAAATAACAATATATAATAACATTGTTAAATATTAGTAATATTTAATAATAATAACAACTATTATTAATATTAACTATTAATATTTATTTAAGTAGTAAATATTAAAATTAATATTTAAAATTAATAATAGAATAAATAAAATTTATTATTTAAAACACATAATTTCTGTGCTTTGTCCACTTTAGTCCTGACTCTTTCTCTGGCTCACCAGGTCAGCATGGGGTCTGTGTGGATTAGCCAGAGCTGTCACAGAACAGGGATCTCTGGCCTGGTCCTTGCAATGTGGCTCTGCAGACCTCACAGCTCAAAGGCTGCCCTGGCCATGCAGCACCAGCCCTTTGGGGTCTCTGTCTCCAAAGTCAGCAGAGAAATGACCCTGTGAGAGCAGACTGGGCACAGCAGCAGCTCAGACGTGCTGGGAGGATGGGATGGGACTGCAGGGCTGGGACAGGGGTCTGGTCAGCGACACCCCTGCCAAGCTCTCGCCTTGCTTCAGCTGCAGTCCCACACTCACTCGTGCCACCGGCCCCTGCCCAGACTTCACCCCGGCTGGGATATCCATGGCTCTCACCTCAGCTCCCACCACCATCCCAGGGACAGCGAGGATGGATGGGGAACCCCTCCCTGGAGCACGGGCTCACAGAGCTGCAGAGAGGCCAAGTGCAGCCACAGAGGGTCTGCACAGCAGCAGACCATCTCTTAGGAGTTCAAAATAGCTTTAAAAGAGCAAACATGTCTCAGAACTAAATGCTTGGTGCCACCTGCAGAAATAAAAGGAGAACTACTCATGCCTGCTTGCTGCTTTTCTGACAAACAGCTCCAGAGAGAAGTGGTACAAGCACAAAGATGTCCTCTACATTCAGATTTCATCCTGCTTTCATGGGACTATTTTCCTTAAAAGCCTCTGATCCAGTACAGCCCCTCAGAAATCATCCACTTGAACACACTGCAGAGTTGAACACTAGAAATGAACTAAGATGCAGCTTGGCATTTGCAGGGGCAAAATAATTCTCTGTCTGCCCTGTATTTATTAAAGCAGCTGTAATATTCCAGCTGTTATATTCCAGCCTCTCCCTCCTCGCTGCACGGTTTGTGTGCGTGGATGTGGCTGTGCGGACGAATCGCGACACAAAGTAGTCCCACTCTGGGCTAGGAGTGTGGAAGGCGAGTACGCGGAGGCACACCAGGTGTCGGTTGTGCAGCGTCCCGCGCTGCGGAGGGATCTCTCGGTGATGTGAGTCCTCAAGGTCCGGCAGAGGCAGAGACGCGGAAGGATACATGCAAGGCGCTGCAGTATTCGCCAGCTGCAGTGCCGTGAATAGACCCGGTGGCGGCGGAAGCGGCGTGACAGGGCACGGGGGTTCCGGCTGTGGCCGGACAGCGGCACGGAGCAGCTCGGAACCGGGACCGGGCTGTACCAAAGCTGCGGCGAAAGCGGGAGGAAGAAGGGGGGGTGGGGTGGCGGCGGGACCGTGGGGATGGAACTGCGCATGCGTGCGGGTGATCCCGGAAGCAGCGCTGTGGTTGGATGAAGCGGCGCGGAGTGATATCAGTGCCGCGGCATTGTGGCAACTGCGCATGCGCGGCCCGCTCGGCGGCGGCGGCGGGGCAGGCGCGGGGAAGCGGAGCAGGGCGGGGAAGCGGAGCAGGGCGGCGGCGGGGCGGCCTCGGCAGCAGGAGATGATGCCGGGGTGGCGGGGGGAGGAGGAGCGGCGTGGAGGCGGCGGGTGTCTGCTGCGGGGTCCGCGGCGTGCAGCCGCTGGGAGCCGGGGTGCCTGCCTGCCGGCCGGGCGGGCACGGCGGCGCTGGCGGGAGGCCGGGCCGGAGCCGCGGCAGGCACGGGAGCGGGTGCAGACGCCGCCGCGCCGGCACGGGGCGGCTTCGCGGGCTGGGGCGCTCCGGTGCCGGCGCAGGCGGTGCTGTGCCGGGACGGGGGGGTTCCGCCGAAGCGGCGGCAGGGACAGGGTTTGCTGAGGAAACGCAATAATGCTCCTGTCATTGTGCGCTTTTTAGTTTAGGTACCAAAGTGAAATGTGCAGTGATTTGAAGAAAGCTCGGCCCAACTGAAGCTAAACATCCTTTAATTAACCTTTGCAGGATGGAGGTGTTCTGAATAGGAAGCCTCTTAGTTTAGAAGTTATTCAAGAAGGTCTTGGAACATGGCAGCCAGAAATGCCTGAAGAGTTCACAGAAACTGCAGGCACCTGTTAAAAGCACAAGTATATGGATCTTTTTGTTTTAGAATAAAAATGGCCGGTTAACAAACATCCTGAAGAGTCAGCCACCTGCATTCTTCCTCCAAAGAATTACAGATTCTTAGCTCTTGGGCTCTGAGATGTAATTACAGTATAAGGAGGTTTGGGAGAGCTGAAAAGTCACCATAGCAACCTCCTGGCAAAAATCTTCACTCATCCAACATAAAGTAAAATTTATTTTTATCTGAATGGCCTTAGTGAGCCTGAATGTGTTCTGTGTTCTGGCTCTCTGCTTCATTTCATTGTATTCCTCAGACATGGTCTTTTCCTGCTCTAAGTCCTAAAGGCCATCTTCTAAATCTTCTAAATGAAAGTTTTGACTAGAAATGGGTGCAGGATGCTGACTGTTCAATCGGAGTCTGCCTCTGAATTAAGAGAGAGAGTCCCTCTCGTGGCGTTCCAGACCCTTTGCAATCAGCTCCAGTGAAGCTGATGAACAACCTGTGCCTAATAATTTTAGGCATGGATGATGATGGCATAAATGCCACTGGCTATCAGGTGTGGCTTTTCTCCTTGCAGGAAGGACATTTTGCTGGATGTGTGTTGGGAAGCCTCATATTTAAGCCTCATTCTCCATGGTCTGAACAAGGTCCTTGCCCTGAAGTGGGACAAGGACACTTTTTCCTTAAAGCAATGCTACTGCAGCTGGTAAATCCCAAACTCCTCCTTTACCTAAAACCAGGGTGGGTTTGTTTTTGTTTTTTTTGGTGGTTTTTTTTTGTTTGTTTGTTTGTTTGTTTTGGTGGTGGTGGTGTTTTTTTTTTTTTTGGTTTTTTTTTCCCCTTAAATTATCTTGGCACAGCACATCTCATTCCACTGACTTACAGAGGGTTTGGGCTTTCACATCCCAGAAATTTGGTAACACTGTACAGTGAAAAATAAACTCATATTAGGACAGTTCTAGGTGATAGTCAATGTCAACTAGTGTAGAAGAGTGTATTGAAAACCAGTATATACAATTTTTATATGTCTGTACATAGGTTTTGGATTGGATATTAGGGAAAATTTTTTCACTGCAGGGGTTGTCAGAAACCAGAAGGGGCTGCTCAGGACAGTGGTGGAATCACCATCCCTGGAGTTCTTAAAAAAATGTGTGAATGTGGCACTTGGAGACGTGGATTAGTGATGAACTAGGCAGTGCAGGGTTAACAGCTGGACTTGTCTTTGAGGTCTTTTCCAACCTTAAAAACTCCAACTTCTATGATTCTTGGATATCCTCCAGGCATCTGGTGAGAATGAAAAGGTGGCTAAAAGCTTTCATCCCTTAAGTCTGTTTTTCCTATTGATAAGATTGTTTATGCCAATATTATTTCAGTAATGTTTCAAAACAGAAACCTGAATCATATTGAAGCAGTTTATATCTTCATTAAGAAAGGGGTTTTTTTTTTAGGACCACTAAAATGCAACTTTTCTCTTGCCTCGAGACTTAATAATTATACAACTGAAAATGGAAATTGTTCTGAGAAAGAACATCAAGAGATCTTTGGGGTGGTGGTATCGATTTTACAAATACACAGTGAAATCCTGTTGCTAATTTTAACAGCCTACTTCAGCTAGGAAAGGAAAAATACCAGAAGATGTAGCAAATGTTAAGAGGAAGTTCTGCAGAGTGAACCCAGAGGATTGCTCAGAGAGGAAATGACTCTGGCAGTTGCTAAGTAAAGGCAGCTGCCTATTTACAGAGGAATTCAAAGAGTTAAAGGAGAAATCCCCAAACAAAATATCCACAGCAGAGTGTGGATGGCATGAGGATGCACTAAGAATAAATGTGTCTGAATGAAACCACAGAATTGCCTGAGGTTTGCCATGAGGGGCAGGGGTAAAACAGCCCCAGCCATGGGCAGGAATCAGAGACCACAACCCCTCCAGCCCCAGCAGGCCCTGGTGATGTGGGCACTGCTGTGCCCTGGTCTGGGTGAAGGAATCCCTGGGGCAGCCAGGACATATCACCTGTGTTAGACAGTGAGCTTCTACTCTAAACCAACCTACAAGTGCCAACATCACAGCAGAAGATGGAGGAGAAGAAGGAGAAAGGCTGGACACACCCAGATTCCTCCATCTTGCCCCCTTGAACCCCCACTCTAGAACCCCAAAAATCTATTTTTCACCCCGTGGTAAATTCACTATCCTTCTACTTAAACTGTTGTGCCTTGCAGATCTTCATCTAAGGTTGGTCATTTGCTCCATGGGTCATAATCAAAACCGCAGGTGTCTTGGGCTCTGTGCCAGGGTCTCTGAGCCCCTGGGAGGGGTCTCGGCAGTCCAGGACAGCCAGAGGGATGTCCTGAGTTCCGACAGAGACAAAAGCCGAGTCCCATGACCAACCCTTGAAATGGTTCTGGGGGAGAGGGGGGAGCGGGGTTCTTCTGGCAGTTTCTAACCGGGGGTGGTCCCTCTTAGCCCGGCTCGGAGGGGAGGCGGTTTGGGTGGGTTTGGGTGCTGGATTTCCGCTGCTCAGAGGGGAGGCAGTTTGGGTGGGTTTGGGTGGTGGATTTCCACTGCTCGGGGAGACCGCGCTGCGGGAGGCGGCGGCGGCCACGGACAGCACTGTCTCCGGCTCCAGTACTCGAGATTCTTTCCGGCGACAGCACTGGGCGTAGAAAGGGTAAATAGTGTACAGAGTGTAAAAAGAGTAAGAAAGTGTACAAAGTGTAAAAAGCCCCGGCGCTTCCCAAGTCCCTGCGACGGTCTCGTTCACATTTCTGGGCTGCAGTGCCGCTTTTGACGCGCAGGGGGCGCCCGCGAGGCGTCCGAGTGGCCGCGCAGGCGCACTCGGGGCCGCAGTGCCGTTCCTGGCCTGCAGTGCCGCGCGCTGACACCAGGCGGCGGCAGCGACCCGAGCGCTGAGCCCTGCAGCGACACGAAACGCGCGGAGCGGCTCCCGCTGCCTGCACAGAAATCGGGTTTTTTTCCTCCCGTTTTCAAGCCCTTTATTGTTTCATTTATATAATTTATATGTACAGAAGTTGCGTTTGTATTTTCAAGCCCATATGTATCTTTATTTGTAGGACCAAAACAAAAATGTAACCCAGAGACATAGGTTAAAACCTGTTCTGTTATCTCCCTTTCTATTTTCTAAAGCCCACTTGAAGGGATCTTTCTTACCCCATATTTATTTCCTTAAAGTTTCTATAAAAATATAACAGAATTGTGGCTAAGTGTATTCTTTAAAATCAGAGAGCTGAGTTTTACCACCTGGGCTTCTTAGCATAAGCAAATAACAGATGTGAAAGTACTCTGCAGGAAGAAAGCATGACATGAAACAAACATTTATTTAAAAGGACTGTACAGACAAATTAAACTCACACTGTCACTCCTATGAGGCACAGGAATGAAATACTTAAAACACAGAAGCCAGTGAAAACACCAGATATTGCTAGAATACCTAAATACTAAAATGAAAATATATGCTGGAGGAATTAGGAAACTGTAAAATAAAAGAATAAAGCACTTTTTAATGTATTTAAAGTGCTAATGAAGTCCTAATTTCTTGAATAGTATGCTATTTAAAGTAACACATCAATGTCTACTCTTTCAAATTTAGATTATGTAAATTGAAGCCACTGTCAGGTTCAGTCAGGGTCCTGCTTATAAAGCTAAGGTTGAATTCAGGAAGTGCAAGTATTTAAATTTGCCTTACATTTTCTCTGTAGTTAATGTGTCCTTGGCACTGAAGTTTGGACAACTGATCCACCCCAGCTTGGGTGTGAAAATTTCTGTAGCAAAGCATTTAGATGCAGTACAGTGTTTGCATCCTTTTACTTATGAGCTTAGGGTTGATGGCAGGGTGAAAGTCTTGGGATTTTGGTTTTTTTCTGTTTGGTTGCAGAACAACAGAACTATCCTTTGAGGCAAGTGATGAACAAAGACCCTGGAAACCATCTTTACCAAGAGAATCCAGTTCTTTTGTTGTTGCATGGATACCCCTTTTAAAAACAGAACGACAAAGACAGGGTTAAACCAGACTTCAGTAATATTAAAGTCTCCTAAGCTTTGAGGAGGGTCTCATTGTGGCTACTCAGACAATTTGACCCAAATAAGAATAAATTTAAGTGAAGTGGAGACGTACCCACAGAAACTTCAGGTACAAACGAAGAAGCCATTGTTGCTCCATGAAGCAAAAATGCAGCAGACTTGTGTTGAGCTGTACTTCAGACAGCTTCCTCTTCTGTCTGAATACCAAGAAATCAATATTTCATAATTATTCCTCCAGTCTCTTGAGAGAGTTGCCTGGGAGAAAAGAGCCTGGGGCTGTCATGAGAAGAGTTCTTCAGTTAAACTTCTGTGATTGTTCCGTGAGAGAAAAGAGAACTCCTTCCCTATGAAAGACACTGCTTCCCTCCCTGCCCCCAGCCCCATAGACCCCTAATGCATAACACATATTTTACCTCCTGAAATGGCTGGAATCATAGAATAGCTCAAGTATGAAGAGATCCATAACGATCATCAGGTCCAACTGCCTAGCATTAAACTGTATGGCTGAGAGTGAAATCCAGGTGATGCTCCAACCCTGACAGGCTTGGTGCCTTGGCCACTTCCCTGGGTCACTGGGCCAGTGACCAACCCCTCTCTCAGAGAAGAACCTTCTCCTGGTGTCCAATCTGAGCTTCCCTCAATGCAGCTTCATTCTATCTCCTCATGTCCTGTTGCTGGTCATCAGAGGGGGATCAGCACCTCCTCCTCCCCTGGAGGAAGCTGTAGGCTGTGATGAGGGCACCCCTCAGCCCCTCTTTTCTCCAAACTGAACAAGCCAAGTGTCCTCAGTTGCTCCTCAGAGGTTTTGTCCTTGAGACCTCCTGCAGTCCTGGTCACACAGGTGACTCCAGAGTAACAGTCTGATGTCCTTCCTGCACTGAGGCACCCCAAACTGCCCCCAGTGCCCCAGGCCCCACCAGTGCAGAGCAGAGTGAGACAATCAGCTGGCAATGCTGTGCTGCACGTACCTCAGGTTGTGGTTGGCCCTTCTGGCAGCCAGGGCACCCTGCTGACTTATCTCCAGTTACACTCACCCTCAGCAATGATGCTATTCGTATGGCACAATATCCTTTGTAAAGGATGTAAAAATTGTAAATACTAGTACAATTGATGCAAACACAGTGTGTCAGATTCACTTTAAAAAAACCAAAAACCAAACTCTAACCTTGTAAACACGAGAGAACATGAAACTAGTTTAAAAAAGTAAAAGTACAAAACTGTTGTACTAACTTAGTAAATGGTGCATCCTTAAGTATACTTCAGTTCAGAGATCTCCCAAGAAAAAAAGAACCTGGCAAAGTAACAGTAAAGTGAGAACAACCATGACTAACCCTACCTATTTCAAAACTGTAAGTACAAATCAATCCTGCTATTCACACTACTTCATTGCAGACCATTCACCCACTTCATTGTCACTACTTCTTAAGTTTATGTACAACTACCATCAAAGTATGCTGCTCTCCTGTATGCACTTTGGGGAAGCCCACATTCTGTCTTTTAACTCTGTGCAGTTTCCCTTCAACTGCATAGGAATTGCTCTGAACAGGGCACACAGCATGAGACCACCCTGACATTTGAAACAGTAAAATCCAGTATTTGTGCCACAAAACATGCATAACACACTATTGCCATTTGGAGCATGGAGACTTTCTTCCATTATTGCTATCTCAGAGACCAAATCCCTTTAGTTCAGCTGGCAGAATCTGCTTTTCACATAGTTTCAGGGGTAGATAGTTCACATTGTGTCTGCTGTTGACAGATGTTGATTTGTAACATTAAACATTAAAACATTAAAGATGTTGATTGTAGCATTAAAAGATATTGACTATGTAACATTAAAATGGGGAAATATCTCCTGAACCTGGTTCAAGTTTTAGGACTATGTTCAGTAAATCACCCATGTACTTCGTGGCAGACTTAGGAAATTAATGGCCACGTATGTGATTTGGCCAGCAAAATTGCATCATGTGGATTTATTACAGTTGCCAGCATTTGGCAAAGTTCTTGGAGCAGAGACTTGGGGCTTCCCTGTTCTTCCTGTCTAACAAGCCAAATTCCCAATATAACCACTCTAACATAATATAGAGAGAAACCTGGGCTAAAGAGAGAAGAGTGTGATCAAGCAGTTCCTGCATCCCAGAGTTAGTGAAAAGAATATTTAACACTTGAAATCAATTTAGGCTACAAAGGTGGTCACAAAACTGGGATTAGAGATGAGTAAATTTCAGGTGCCAGTTCTGTAAGTGGATCATTGCCATCCTCCCCACTGCAAGAACTGTTGTTAAATTACATGAAACAAAGGGAAGACATACAGGGAGTCATCAACTCCAGATGCTTTAGTCAGGGTTCTTTTGGCACACAGGGAACAAGAAAACAAATTGGCCTGAAGTAAAACTTATTTGAAAATAACCTATTAAAAGACAGAAAATTAGAAAGTTTTGATTGAGGGAGGACAGTGACACCAAAGCTTGTTGGTTCTGGTGAAATACATAATTTTTAGTTGACACTGCTCCTCATGCATGTTCCTGAACTTTCCTATGCTCCAGTGGAGGACATGTCTGCCAGATTTTGGCTGTAGAAACCAGGAACAGAGGACATGCAGAATGGCTGATGTGCAGTCTGTGCACACAGAGATCTGGGATATATGATGCATGATTCCTATAGAACCACAGTGCATTGGTCAGCCATAAAGCCTAGGAGGACCACTAATACAGTTCACTTCAGCCTTGTTCTTAAGTCAGTCAGTCTTTTGACTACTGAAAAGAATAACCTGTTAAGATGTTAAAGCATGACAAATTACATCATTTTTAGAAATTCATACACAGCCAGCACCTTTTCAAATTTTAAGTCAAGTTTGAGGGAATGGTACAATCAGCTTCAGTAAATCAAAACCCATGTGTGTCCTTAGTGCACTGATTTTCTGTATAACAAGTCTCCTTTTCCCTGAACATTTTCTGTTTAAAAAGAGTTGCATTGGATACCCAAACCTACCCAGTCTTATGAGATTGGAGAACAAATTGTTCTTCAGTGAAACAAACGGACAGTCTGCTCTTTCAGCACTGCAAACAGTCCCCTGTTATCAGGAGAAAACAGAATAATCTTTTAGTAACATCTGTTTTTTAAAAAGGGAACATAAAAGCATTTGTGGTAATCACATTTGATCAAGAGAAATAGCCTGACATTTAGGATACTTGCACAAAGAATTCCAGTTTGTTTAGGAGTACAAAAGATGGAGCAATTGAAATATTAAACTGTAGCACCAGTAATATTTACTTTGCCAAAACCAAATCCTAAAGACTGGAAGGAACTTAGAGCAGGATCATTGTGCTTACATTGCATTTAAATAGAAAACAATGAGACAGTCATACTTGAGTCTGCAATTCAGCAAAGTCTGGGCAAATTTGCCATTCTACTGGAAGAGTACTGGGACAGGAGCTGGTCACAATCTTCTGGATTTCATTCATCCTGTTTCCTCTTGGGCTTTTTGGGGTTCCGAGAGCGGCTCTTGGCTTTGCACAGGGGACAAATGGGCGCGTTCCGGTGGATTTGCTGGTGACACGACAAACACGCCTGAAATGCAATTGCAGCCTCTGGTTACCAACACCAAAGTGGCCTTGGCACACAGGTTATTTGTTGGGGAAGATGAGACAGGAATGCCTTATAAATAGGATTGCCTGGCAAAAGATTTTGAAAATATAGAAACTATAAGCGAGATTGAAATGAAAGCAAGCTTTGAGATACCAAGCCTTAGTTACTGAACAACTGGAGAACAATGGTGTGGCCAGGTGAAGGTGATCTCCTTTTGATGAAACAATACCCTCTGCTTGCAGACAGCTCCAAGGGTCAGAGCAGACCCTGCCAGCTTGGCAGAAGGGGCCCAAAGAGGAGTTTTTAGGGTTTAAAATGTAACACAGTATGGTAATGTAATGATTCTTATAGGCTGTATGGAAATGCTATAGGATTTGTATCTTGTACTACATTGGTTAGTGAGAATCAGAATATTCAACACAGAAGAAGCTTTATTGTATTGTAATGGGAACCTCGCTCTCTTACTCTTTTACTCTCTTACTCTCTTACTCTCTTACGCTTTTTACTCTCTTACCTTTTTTACTCCCTCACGCTCTTACTCTCTCACCCTCTCATCCTCTCTACCCCTCTCTCCCCTCGGGCCTGCTCCAGCTGTGGCCCAGCAGCTGTGGCCCAGCCCTGCACCCAGGCCCTTTGCAATAAACCACAAGTTCCTGACCTGGCTTCAGAGATCTCTCATCTCCGTGTGTCCTGACTGTCCTACCCCCTGATGCTCCTACAGTTGTTGAGTTCCAGTACAGACAAAAACAAGGCAGACTGCTGCTGTATTCTATACTACCTAGGTTATGTGGATTGTAATTTCAGGCTTACTGAAAAACAGAGCATCTCATTGAATTAAAACTGCATTTCTGCAGACATGTGGCTCACACATGTACCAGTAACTTTAAATTCTATTTTGTATTAAAGGTTACAATGATGTTTTAAAGGTGTTTACCTGCCTGATAGCTCACTGAGTCAGAGAAGTTACAGTGATGGCCAACTGCAGTGTCACAGAGTTGGAGGCAGGAGCAGGTGATTGGATGAATTCCACATATTTAACACAGGTACAGAACTCTGCCCTTTTGCTCTAGACTAAGCCCTGTAATTTATGTCTGACTGAAGCCTATTACTTGCAGAATGGCTTTTCAATTGCCTAGCTACAGATAGTAAGTATATTACTTTGGGGTGTACCTACATCAGTTTGCCTTCTTAGTGACTCTGGAACCTGGGTGGGAGGAATACCACAATGTAACTACTTAACTCTTCTCACTACATAAGGAGCTGAGTAAAACTGTCACTGAAGTGCCTGTGGTTATGTTACATTAATCCACATGTTACTCTTGAAGATCCCAAGTGCAGAAGCAATTGCTTTTCCTGGTAATTTACACCATTGGTAATTTCCCACATAAAATATGTGCACTGTTTTTAATATGACTCCATATGGCATAAAATAAGAGCCACTACTTTTTCTTTTGCCAAGTTTTTTTTCCTCTTTCTTACATGCCTTGCTCCCATGTGAAACACAAGAGGAATGGGAATTGCTTACATCTCTGCTGAGGGTGACTTTTAAATCCTAAAAGATTCTTATCCTTAACCCTTGATGACTGGTGCTACTACTTTGGTCTACTGCTTGCTCTTGTTTTGAACCTCTGCAAGGAAAATCACCATCAGGACGTGTAATTTTTCCTTTTCACAAACATCAACCACCTTCTGAACATAATGCATTCCAATGACAAAAGAGAAAACCCAGAACATTCCATCTGCTGACCTTCATTGGAGGTGGCTGCTGTCTGAAAGTTGCTGTCTGTCTGGTGTCTTGCTTCCTGGCCACCTGCAGCTGTTGGGCAGCTGCTGCAGCTGCAGCCAGAGACTCTGGGATGGGAGGCTCCTGTGGCTCTGTCTGCCATTCTGCTTTCTGCTTTTCAAAGTAGCTAGACAAAAGAATGACAAACAAAAAAAAAAAAAATGTAACCACCTTCTGCAGTATTTCATTAGTCTGTAAAGGATGTTCGGTGTTAAAATACAGTGGATCACGTTTCCCTATCGTGTTCCTCCACTAGAGTCAAACTGCCAAATTGCCTACACATTGACTGGTTCATAAATAGAATATGTGGTGTTTCCTTCTGCATTTCTACACTTCAGCCAGATTCCAGACTGGATGTAAATCTAGTAAGATGAAAAACAGACAACACGTATAGAAGAAAAATAGGCAACAGCTTCAGATGCACCTCTGTCAAACAGTTTTTCTATTTTTTTCTGTTAAAATTAATAACTTTTGCACACAACAGATTAATAAACAGATCAATACATTATTTGTAGTGTCAAGGTGTTTGGAATGTAAAACAACATTTCTATAGAAATACGAGGGAAATCTTGAAAACTGTATGTGTGTGTAAATATATATATAAAATATATATTAATTGTATATAATAATAATAATTGCATGTAATAATATATATTAATTGTATATAACAATATAATAATTGTACTTATACTGTATAGTATTGTAAAAGTATATATATTATTGTGCTGGGCAATAAGAGCAGTACATGCTTATTAAAACATCCCTTGCATTTAAAACTGGTCTATTAAGCAAAGGACACTGTTCTTTGAATAGTAGCTAATTCTGCCACTCTGCCCTGCCTAGGTTATATGTAAAAATGAGACTGTGATTTATTATCCAAATCCATTCCACATCTCAGGGAAACTTGTTGACAGTCACAGGTATTTGGCTAAAAGCCACTGCCATGTGCAGGCAGCAAAAAGTAAAACTCTGACTAGAAGCAGCATAACCCACCTGAAGAATACCTGGTTTGTATCCCTCTCATGTATTGCCTCCTACTATTGCTTGCTAAAGAAGTAATTTTCAAGGAAAAATAAAAAGATAGAAAAAGCAACATAAAGTATAAAATCTAAAAGGCCAAAAACCACTCTTGAATGTTTGCATGTGGTATGTAGAGTTTGCAGTTTGGAATAACCAAAATTTAACTTGAAACAAATTCAGACCGAATGTTATCAAACACATGTCCTCCACATCCCTTTTTTGTTAACTTCTGTTTTTCATGCTTACCTCTAGGGTTGTTTTTTTCCACCTACCAACAAAATTAAGATGAGAAAATAACCAGTAGAATTGAAAGAAAGCACAGAGCCAGATAATGTTTGCTTTGGAGACTTACTCGAGGGACAGTTTCTCTTCCTCCTCACACAGGTCCGGCAGCCTCTGCAGACCCAGGGTCATCCTCAAGGCATCCACGTGCTCCTTGAGGGGCTTGTACTCCTCGTGCAGCCGGCGAGTCGACTCCAGGAGCTTGTTCAGATCGTTCTCAGACTGCTTGATGGTGTTCTCCATCTGAAACAGCAGGTTGGGCAGGCATTTAAAGAACTGTTCCTCTCTGACCGAGCAGCAGATTGGACCAGAAAGAGGAGATTTTTCTCACTCAAGTTGGAAGAGATTTGAGACAATGCAATAGTAAAAGCAAAGACTTAAGGTGTTGGGAGGATGAAAGATGGGCAAAGGAGAAGCAACAGAAAGTGACATATGAGATGCATTTTCATTTTTAAAAAGTGTACTCCACCTATTGGACCTTCTGAACAACAGAAAAAGCAGAGAGACAGGCTACAAATAAAGCTGGCAAGTGAGGAGCTACGGAAGACTCTCAAGAGACACTAAAAAAGAGCTTAAAGTAGCATAAACTAATTTTCTGTGTTTCTAAGATACCTGAACACTGACTGGCAGAAGTTAACAAACAATCTAAGGAAAGGTTTCTGCTTCTCTTATGCAGCAAGTGGGAAAAGCAGCAGAGAAAAAGACAATCTGACTGCACAAAGAGAGGAGGATGGAACAGAGGCTGAGGTTATGCAGCTGGACAGGGGAACAGACATTTGAAGCCATAAATAAATGCAGTCTGCACAGCCAGTACATAGCTTGTACTTTTTCACTTGTTGGAGCCTTTTTCTTCCAGTGCAACACAGATACCTTCAGAGCTAAAACGTCCATGTAAATGCTCTAATATGACATTAAAAATGTATTTAAAAATATATTCCCAATTCAGCCCCTCTAATTGGCTAATCTTCCCTGTTTATAAATTGTTTTTTTCTCTTTTTTGTATTAATTCCCTTCAAGCTGGTGCTTTTTGATGTTTGGTGATTCCACTCTGGGATGAAGGTCAGCTCTTACTATGAATTTAACAAACACTCTGTATTTTCTCAAAATCTCCTAGTCCCACCTAGCTGCCAGAGTTTCTGTGTGCTAAATGAGAACAGACTAACAGGAAGAACTGTTGTTTTCTATGGGACAGCTGGTGTGGTATCACTGTTACTCTGGTAAAGTCACAGCCACAACAGGGTTAGTTATCTTATCTATCCTCTCAGTGCAACAGCTTATTATGCCAGCATTATAAAATATCCTGCCCTACAAAGAGAAATAACAATTATCCTGAGGTATATTTGCTTTGCGCTCTGTGTAGGATCCCAGGATGGTGTTGTAAAGTGCACATTATTGCACCAGTGATGCTTCACTCATGTGCACAGTTCCACAAGCTGGGGGATGATTCATGTGCAGCTGTGTCTGAGTCAGAGTGTCTGAGCTGGGCTGGCACTCACCACGTTAATGTCAGCGTGGATCAGTCTCAGCTCCTCCACGTGAGCCATCTTCTCCTGCAGCAGCAGGTCCATTTCTTGTTTGTATTCTTTCAGGTGCCTCTCCTCAGACTCCAGGGCTTCAAATTCTGCTTTCAGTCTTGCCTTTATTTTTTCCATCTGCAAAGTCTTATTCCTGAATCCCAGGGACAATTAAAACAGAGAGAGACAACAGTAAGTCACTGACACATATTTGTGTGGGGTGTCAGTTTATATGGGATTAGATAGACAAACGAAGGCAATAGCAGCAATAGACAAGAATGAGACTAAATGAATCTGAGAGAAGGTGAATACAAGGAGAATACTGAATTCTAATGCCAGCTCTTTTGCTGAGCTTTTCAGTGGTAAGAGAATCCTTGTACAGAAATATGAAATTAATAGAATGTTGTCAGGTTTTGACAGAGCGTGGCAGAAAGCAGGGTCAGTCACTTGGACAATTCATTATGGCTACATATTCCAGGCCTCTGTCTGTAGAATACATGAAATGCAGATTAAAATAAAGTCTGCTAAATCTATCAAAGGTGAATCTGTAAACATAAGGAAATCTCATGTTTATTTTGAAGGAAATTCTTCACAGAATGCAAGCTTCTAATGAATAAATAGGTTTATTTGATCAGATTTTGTTAAAGGTGACTCAAAATGGACATCAATGTTGCAAGTAGGACTGGCTTTTCGACACTGATTTTTTTTTTATTTAAAATACACTCAAGCAACTTGTTTGATACTTCACTGTACACTAAAGCTAAGCATCACCTTTGCTCTACCTTATACCACAAAATAATAGCAAAAATCCATCAAGTGCAGTTAATACTTCACCTTTGAATGTGTGATTAGAAAACTGAATGCACTGTAAATTTCCAAATACAGGATACCACTCACTGAAAAATTACTTTAAGTGTTACAGTAATTGGACCACACACTGTAGTAGGCCATACTTGGATCTGTTTTCTAAAACAGAGCCTGTGTACCTGTTGAGCACAAAATCATTGTTCTTACACTGTCGCATCTCTTTCTACAAATAGTTTGGGGATACTAGAGAGGCAAATATTTTGGCTTGATCTTTGTTCACCTCTGTGGTATTGTGTGAAGGCTGAGGCCCATACTCTGCTGCCAAATTCACTTGTTCCATGAATAAAGTGTTCCTTAGAGATGCTGTAACCAGCCACAAGTGCCTGTGATCACCTGAGGGCTGGGATTCCTCTCTGCCAGCCCTCTCTGGCTGTCATGTCCCAAACAGTTATGCCTCTGGGGTTCACAGTCAGCATGCCTTCCACCCCCGAGCTGCATTCAAAACCTCTGTTCTCTCTAAGGTGTTTTGGCTCCAACTAAACAGACAGCTCAGGCCTAATGCTGAAAATCGGTGCCCCAAACCAAGGAGTGGAAACACCCTGCCGAAAGTCATGGAAAAGGTTCCCGATGCAGGAACGTGCTGCACCCTGCCTGGCTTTCAATGAGCCACCTCTCCCACAGCATCCTGCAGCTCACCCTACAAAGGATACTATAACAAATTCCCGGTGCTCTGCACGGCATGAACCGCAGACCTCGGGCCTTGTGGCAGGAGGGCATGGATGAAAAAGCCCCGGTGTGCCCGGCGTGTCCCCATCCCCGGTGTGCCCGGCGTGTCCCCATCCCCGGTGTGCCTGGCGTGTCCCCACTCCCCGAGCAGGCAGGGACATCTCGGCGGGGCTCCCTCGGTCGCTCCCCGCCTTTGCCCGAAGGAGAGGGTGGGCAGGGGCAGAGAGAGGAGGGCACAGAAGCCGCTGAGGCTCAGCCGCTCCCCTCTCCTCCCGCACGGATCCATCGCTCCCCGGCGGGCCTTGCCCTACCGCCGCCCTCTGCGGTGCACGGATGGACGGACGGATGGACAGATGGGTGGATGGATGGACAGATGTCTGTCCTGCACCCCGGTGCCGGCAGCGCTGCCCAGCCCTGTCCTGCCCGAGGGCACGTCCACCTTTGGATATTTGGGTGTCAGACTCTACTGTCCTTGCCATCCCCGATTCCTTCTCAGCCCGACAAGGCTCCTGCCCGGGAGCGAGTGGGGCAAAAATAACACATTCAGTGCCTCATGAATATGAAATACTAACTCAAAGGACTTAAAAACAAACAAACAAGCAGCGAAGCCCCTGCACAGCCCGACACCACTCCCCCGCCGCCGCTCGGTCCTTCCCCCCGCGCACTCCGCCTTCTCCCCGTGCCATCACTCGGCGCTGCGCTCTGCAAATGCTCGACCATTGCCGCCCTGCACACGCATTCCAGCCGCGATTCCCAGCAGCAGATGCTCCCTCCCTGCTCAGAAAAATGTATTTCGAGCTCTCGTCGTGAAGCCAGCGGTAGTTTTCTTTCCCTCAGCAGCACAATAGCTACTTTCGGATGGATGCAACTCCTCGGCTCCCCCGAGGAAAAAGCTGCTTCGCGTCAGCGATGGGGCACAAAGCAAACATACCTGATCTCCTTGATGCTCTCGAGTTTGCACATTATTTCTTGCTCATCTGCCATGCTTTTTACTCCCGGTTTGCACCTCCCGTGAAAGGCGCAAAATGCCCGGGGGGGGGAAAAAAAACCGAAACCAAACCAAAACAAAAAAACCATACAATAGACACAATGTAGTCACCCCCAGCTCGCATATGGGCTCTGAGCCTGTGCGGCAGAACTCTAGTGGGAGCTGTGGGACTTCGAGTCCGGGCTCCTATTGCTGCCCAGGCAGAGAGGTTGGAAAACGACTACAACACCCACAAGGCAGAGCAAAGCTCGCCTGCCCTTCTTCCTGCAAGTACATTTTAAATCAATTTGTCACACCTCATTATGCCAGAGGTTGTTACGAGTGCAAAAAGAGCAGGAGGCTTCCTTCTGAGATCTGTGCAATGTTTAGTATTTCGTTAAAATATGCACTAATAGACTGTTGATGGGTTCGTGATTTTGATTAAAATCTTTGACAAAAAGGGATGCTGTAGGCATTACTACTACAATGCTGTTTTCTCCTGGATGCTCTCAGTTTTCTACTGAATGTTCTAATTGCTCACCAAATCCAATCTTTGCAAGTTTCTAGGACTGATAATGAATAAGCTGCATTTGTGAATAGAAGAGGTTGTCACTACAGGACACGAAATAACATGACACGCATGCACTGCTGTTCTCAAGGTAAAAAGGGGGAAGTTTATTTTCTGACTCCAACATTTATAGAATTCCAAAAGTGACAGTGGATTGGAGGGTGACAGTGCCACCTCTCCAATGACACTGGACAAACCAAGAGTCCATCAAATTTCTCCTCCTCCATAAAAGAATGCAAAACAATAAGGTATTTACAGAAAGTGTGTGAGAAAGTTCATTACAAGAATTTAAACATCAGAAGGCTTAGAAAATCTTAAAAAATCATGGTGACATGTGAATAGATGTTTTATTTACTTTCTCCATTATTTAAGGACTTTTCCCTATATTGTTGTGTTCTTCAAATTAAAAAAAGGTAAATGAAGGAAAACAGTGATAGCACCAGCATTCTCTTCATCACCCTACAGCTTTTGTAAAGAAATTAGAACATAAAAGGTCTTATCCTCATGTAATCTGAGTCAATTGCAAACTCTCTCTGCCTTAAAAATTGAAGGTTGTAGGATTGAGCCCTAAGTGAGCTGTGTGCTCAGAGGGGAGAGGCTTCTTCGATGCATGATTTAAATAGATGAACTAATTGGTTTGAGGGGGTAGAAGACAAGTTAGCTACAGTCAGCCAGTGAATCTTGTTGCCAAGACAGTGAGGGAGGGAGAGCAGGCAGGGTGAGGACAAGAGGGAGAGAAGGAAAATGCCCTCAAGCAGGAGTGATGAGAATCCCAGCCTATTTTTGCAGTGCTTATCCTATTTTTTGATTCTTGTTTTTACAGGCTAATCTAAAAGGTTGAAGGCTGAAAATGAAAATGCAAGTTCAATTTGTTCCTTTACTCTGCTTTGAATGACACTAAGAAAACCACTTCACAAACTGTTGTAAATCAGTTGGAAGTTCTTGGGAAGTAAACCCACCCACAAGCCTTAGCAGTTATTTTTCCTCTCCATGTTTTAAAAAAGGAGAGAAAATATTACATCTTCACATTTCAAAGCACTTCAAAGTAGTCAAAAAGTTTGACACTTGCAGTCCCAGCACATACAAATTGGTAGCATTCAACTTGTGCTTCATGCCTTTGGTCAAGTGTTTTAATGTCTGTGTTTCAATTTTTCTCCTAGACAAAGTGGGTCTGACAGTTCTTTATATGATCTGAAACCACCACACTGGTATGCATTATTTATTCTGGTGCTATTTATGAACTTTGATACATTTTGGATGTAAATAATGATCAGTTTTTTCCGGCATATGAACTGGATTTTTTTCAAAGAAAGCTAAGGTACTCATCTGAAAGAATACTTCAGCTGATCCTGAAAAATTCAACCTTCTTGTTGTTTGATCCTTTTTAAACCAAGAGCCAACAGGCAAATAGATTTCAAAACAAGTTGCAGAATTATGCAGAATGAAACCAAGCCTAAAATACTCCCCTACCTCATTAAGCACAGACTGAATTTTTATGGAAAAATCCCCAACTTCTTCCATTTAACAGTCTAACATCAATCCATACACTTTAGCATTATGACAACAAATCTAGTTCAGAACAATTCCAACAGGAAAAATTTTTTCTCCCTAGATAATTATCCCAGCTACAGCAATTAATTCTAAAAGTCTGGATGTAGTGATGCAATGTAGGACCCTTATAACTGAACTATTAAATATTAATATTCTAACTGAATTTTTAAAAAAGCGCAACATGTTTTATGAAATAAGTAGCATTTAAAGAAATATTAGAGATTAAAGAGTAGTGGAGAAGAGCCCCCAGTAAAACACACAACAGAACTAAACTTGGGTTAATATACTGCTGGATTAGGTACAAATAACCACCATAAGCAGAATGTGCAGCAATATTGTAAAACCTAAATATCAGAAAATGGATGAGTCAAAGTGGTGCATTCCAGGTCATGAAATTTGCTTTAAACTACTGAGTTTCTGAACTGGAAATAGATTCTTTCTATATCCCACTGGGGTTTTGAGCTTTCAAAACATACTCTGCACATTTTACAGATTTTTTTCCTATGAGTGGGTCACCCCAATTGCACTGGCCATTTCATATGTTAAGGGAAAGCTGGTATTGGTTTCAGAATGCTTTGGGAATCTGAAGGTACAGCGACACTGAAACTGATAGAAATAACTACATGCTAGCCCTGAGATCTTCAAAACATCTAGTCCTTAAATATCAACGTTTTACACAAAGCCTAAAGTATTTGCAAATTTTATTAATCCTGTGCCGGAGCATCCTGCCTAGGTAAAGGTTTAAGTGCTTACACATGTTAATCTTGGCCCATCCCAAAGCTATGCCTAAATATACCTGCGTTTGGTCATGTCCTTTATTTCATCCTCCAACCCCGTGACCTGCAGAACTGGGAGAACACGATATTGCAATAAAATAGCATCCATCTGTCCCCCCGAGCCTCCTCCTGCTGTTTCAGCAGGGATGGGATGGCCGGAGGGGACAGCGCCAGGGGACATCTCCCTTTTCCCGTTCCCCTCCGGAGCCCGACCGTACAGCCACCCCGTGGCTCGGCCCCGCCATTCGGTATTCCCCAGCGGTCAGCTGGTGCTGCCCGTGCCCGTTACCGTTCCTCGTCCCCATTCCCGTTCCCGTTCCCGATTCTCTGTCCCCGTACCCGCTCCCTGTCCTCATCTCCATCCCCGTTCCCGTTCCCATCCCCGTCTCCGTTACCGTTCCCGTTCCCCATCCCGATCCCCGTCCTGATCCCGATCCCGGTCCCGTTCCCGTTCCCCGTTCCCATTCCTGTTCCCGTTCCCCGTTCCCGTTCCCGCCTGCAGCGCCCCCTGCCTTCAGGAGGAGGAGGAGGGGAGGCCGGCGCGCGCCGCCGCGCGCGAGGCTGCGCGTGCGCGGGCGTCGGGAGCGCGCGGGGCGCCCCGCGGAGCCGCGCGCCTGCGGCAGCGGGGGCGCGCGCGTTGCCGGGCGACGGCGGCCGGGCGGCGGCGGCGCGGGCCCGGTGCGGCGCGGGCGGCGATGAGGCGGCGGCAGCGGCCCCCGCGCTCCCGTCGGCGCTGAACTCCGCGCCCGCACTTCCCCCATCCCTCCCCATCCCGTCCCGTCCTGGCTCTGCTCCTCCACGCCCCCTCATCTCCCCTCGCTCCGGCCAGCCCTTCCCCCTCCATGCGGCGGGAGCGGCCGGAGTGGGGCCCGTGCCGCGGCCGCGCCGAGCCCCGCCGTCCTTCACCTCTTCGCCGCCAGACCCCGCAGGGAGCCGCGGACGGTGTCCATAGCGACAGCAGCGGGTGAGGCCCCGGCCGGGCGCGGGGGTGCCGCGGGGGCTCGGAGCGGGGGAGCGGCGGCGCCCGGCGGAGCGCTCCCCTCCCCCGGGGTCCGCGCGGCGGGGGGAGCGGGGCTGCGGGGCGCCCCCTGCCGCCCGTCGGGCGCGGCCCGGGCTCGGCGGCAGCCGCGGCGCGGCCTTGGGCCGCCGTCCGACCGCGCTCCGCTAGCGGGGACGGACAGGCTGCTCAGCGCCGCTGCTCGGGGGTGCCCCTGCCGCTGCCCGGGGCTGCTCCCGCCGCTGCCCGGGGTGCCCCTGCCGCCCTTCCCGCACCGGAGCGGCGGCCGCCTGGCGTGGCGCGTCCCTCCCGCTGCGGGGCCGCTGCCCTCGGTCGCTGCCGCCCGGCCCGCAGCAGCCGCACGCTGGGCTCGGGACGCGAGGCCTTGGCGGGGACCCCTGGCAGCATCCTCGCCCAGGCTGCGGCACCGCGCTCGGAGCAGGGCAGGTGGAGCGGCCTGGGCACTGGGGGACGGAGCCGGGAAATCCCCCGGCATTTAGTCATTGAAAACACCAAGGAGAGATTGCACAGGCTGCGTTAGCACGCTGTTTGGGAAGGTGTTCCCTGTCTGAACAAAAGAACAATGCAGGAAACTTGCATTAAGGAAGAAAGGTGGTGAAATAAGGAAATTACTTTTGTAGAGGATACCTGATGATTGCCACTTGCATCCTTCCATTTTGCTTTATAATGCACCTGTGAATAAGGAACTGCTCGCTCATGCAGTATGCTTGAGGTTTGAGATAATTTTTAAATCCGTTCATTTGAAAATGTTTTTTTCATAGCTGTCTGCTTTTCCAATTGTCATTAAAGAATTTGGAAATTATATTTCACAGGAGCCGTTTACTTCACAAGCTAGCAAAACAGTAAAATTGCAGCAAACGCTACAGTGAGTTTTCTGATAGATGTGAATCTAAATTGTTGGGGTTTATTAGGACACGTCTGATATTGTTTTACTTTTTTGTTTTAGTCTTGCAGTGTGTTGCAGTGATTAGCATGTGTTGCCATAAATGGGGAGTAAGAATAGGAGGCATATCAAAATGCTGGTCATTTATGAACTTCCATTATGCAGATCATTAGTTCTGAGTGGTTGGGAATATGCAGCATTCCAGGTCCATCCTATTCCTTGTATGTTTGTTTATTGAAACAGAAGAGCCTGTCAAGTAGTCATTTTGTATAGGAAGGATCCTTTGTTGATAAGATGTATCTTCTGCTTGCCAAATGTTGTAACTGAACTATGGTATGTATGACTGGAAGGTATATTTCACTAATTTGGCTAGTGTTACTGATAAAATTATTTTTGCCTCTTAATGGAAAAAAGGGGTTAGTGGAAATTTCAAGGTCATCGTCAAATATAGAGTAATTTAGCTGCCTTTGGAATATGTCATTTCTTCTCCAATGTCACATGTTTTCTGTATATCAGTCCTGTCAGTGTTGACATTTTCTGGATCTGTTTGCCTTCTAAAATAATCTAATGTTTAGCAAGTTTTAATAGAAGCAATCCATAAAGCTTCCTAAGTCAATTTCATTTGAACGATTGCAATAAAAGACATTTTAAAAAAGAAAATCTAACTGCTAAATCCAAACCTAACCCAAACTCACTATTTGGAAAAAATGACAAGAAAATGGGTTAAGATGGATGAAGGGATACCAATTACTTTTTATGCTGATGAACTAGTAAGAAAGTAAATTCTTACTGTCAACAGCTGTAAATTAGGTAAGTTCTGGCTTTCTGTTCTTTGATCTTTCTGGAAACCTTTTCCAATGCAAATTATTCCATTGTAGACATCTGCTGGTTTTGACTTTCCTTGCCACTGTACAGTTTGCAACTGAAATGTTATTTTCTTGAACACTTATAATTCTACTATAAATCTGTGAATTAGTAGAAGTAAAACAAATTGCTTCTATCACTTGAACTTTTTTAGTGGTTGAATCAAGAGCAGAAGCGATGGGGCTTTTTGGGAATAAGGAAGGCAGCATCTAAATTCAGGTATGAAAGTAGGGCTTGGAAAGATGAAGAAAATAAATTTTTGAATTTTGAAGAAATTCACAGGTGTTGCCACATTTGAAATTAGTTTGATATATTGATGTGTCCATCTCATAATGTGAAAAAAAAAAATTAAAAAACCCAAATGGCTGTAATGCTACACATACCTGAGAATGCTGTCCTTGTTTGCATCAAGTAATCTGCTAGGCATAAAGGGCTTTGAAGAGCCATGTTGTCATGGCTGGACAACTATATACTTTTTAATATAGCAACTTTTTGTGTGTGTAATTTTATTGTAAAAGGCTGATTTTTATGCATTGCAAATGAAAAGCTTGTTTGAGCCATAATAGTGGTATTTTTAAAATACTTTGCCATCTGTTTATGTGGAGTGGGTTTAGTTTCTTGTGAACTGTCCCTTTTTGTTGATAAGCTATATTTTATATGATGTGTACATGGTATCACAGATATTTCACCTGGAAATAAGAATACCATGACCACCTTTACAGATCCAGGCTGTCTGGTGCCACAACATGTAGAATTGCATTAGATATATTTCAGAGTTAGGAAACACATTTGCAAGTGCAGAGCTGAGCAGTGTAACGTCTCCTGAGATGTAGTTTCATTCTTCTGAGGTGACCAATTTATTCATGGCTATAATAAGAAAAAAATCTTCATTAGCTGGCAATTTTGACTCAAAAATATATGTTCTATATTTAAATAAGTACTTCAGCTAAGTATCTTTGACTTGTAAAGGTACCTATTGTAATTTTCTTTCATGGGTTATTTTTGACATGGCTTGCTAGAAAGCAGATTGATTCACCATGTCAAAATAAAACCTAGGCTTTACATCATTTGTTGTAGACCTCTTTTAGAATTTCATCAGAAAATCATTGTACAGTAGAACTAAAGCATTTTACAAATCCCAGCATAGGCCAAGGTGCTTGTTTGTTACACAGTCAGAATTTAAGTGCCCCTTTCTGCATTTGTTCCATCTGGAGAGAGACCCTCATCAAGATGAATATCTGCTCTCATTAGCTGACACAACTTCTAGTTTTAATTGAATGCTGTAACAGAGCAGAGTATGAACATTAGGTTAAAGCCACAGGTTTAGACTCCTATCTTTAGTGAAGATATCCACAAGAAATGTGCACTCCTTTATTGAGCATACAGACACCTCAGCCAAATCACATAAAGTCAAAACTAAGTCTGACAATTTCAACCTAAAACCAGTTGTAATTGCCCCCCTGAGGCAATGCTTTTTATTTTTTTGTAAGATCAAATACTAGTTTCCATCTCTTTGCCAAGTCTCTGCCTTTTCTGATTTCTAGGTTTAAATACATTGATTTAAAATACAAACAAAAACTCCACCCCCTAAAACAAAATAATCCATCAGACCAGAAAACCTTCCTCCCTCATGTCTTGTCCATGGGTAGATCTCCCTTTAGAAAGGGAGTGATGAACTTGCTGGAGCATAGGGATTGCCATTTTCATTTTCAAAAGCAGAGTGGTTGGCTTTTTGTCTTGTCTCCTTGATGATGGCTTTCCAGCTTCTTCACCTTGGAAATGAGCAGTGTTGCCATCATATGAATAAAGGAATCTTAGCAAAAAAGAGTTAGTTTGTGTTAGACTTTCTTCAGGAGATCACTTAGTCCAACACCATCCTTATTGCAGACTTAATTAGCCATGTACTGACTTTGTTTTTGCAAAAGCAAGGGAACTGAAGTGAAAATATAAAGCCACAAGATGCCTTCAAGCTCCTCTTGCTGCTCTTTGATACTTACTGAGTGAGGTGTCTTTCTCTGCTTCAGACTTTTTTTTTGGCAGTTTCTAAAGTGATTTTTTTTTAGTTTATCAGAAAGCTTCTGTCCTAACAGGTGAGTCCATCCTGCCTCCTGGATGGCATAGCATGTGAGGGTCCATCCAGTATATTGAGGTCTTTAGAAACAACACCCTTTGTTTTTCAGGTTTCTCAGAGGCTGCTTTTGGATGAGAATTTTGGTTAAAGGAGCATTTGGTTTAGTCTGCCAGAGTAGTATTCTAAATATTCAATTACAAATTGAATTGGTATAAGTTAAGATGCATCACATCCTTGATGTGTCTTTGACTTAGCTGCAATCACAACTTTTTTTTTCCCTTCACAGAGCAATAATGAGTCATTTATATCTGCAGAGTAGGTAGTACCAAATGGCCTCCTATCAGAATGTGGATTAGGAGAACTAGTGTATTCCTTTGGTCATAGATCCAAATAAATCATCTCAGTTTAAAGGAACTGCCCACAAATAAGCTTTAGGAGTTACATGTCTGCTCTCATTTTATGTCATGTTGTCTGCTGAAGTGTAAACATTGCCTTAGTAGGGACAGCAGATCTTTTGAGTGGCAATAATGCTAGCTGTAGCTCCTTAAGATTATTAGAAAGAGAAAATTGGTGAGGAAAAGGTACTATATATAATTGTTAGAACACCTGTTTTTAAATGTGTGTTTACTGTATAATTATTTGCTTTTTTTTTCTGCCTTAGGAAATAATGATTAAATACCTAATGCAAAAGAAATACTCCATTTTCTTCCCTTCAGAAAGCCTGTACTTTATACTTGTTTTGTGCTCAGCACTACCTGTTCTTTCTAGGTTGGGTTAACTCCAAACAGGAATCATGTAATTTAAGAAAGAACTAAAATGCTGCTTCCTCTGTTTAGAATTCCAGCTGTGTCTATCCTGTCCTTTTGAATTCATACTTATGACAAAATTAAAAAAGTTTGAGGCAAGGTGCTTAAATTTTATACTACTTTTGCATTTCTCTTCAGTTCTCACTTGATTTATAGTTCACAGAATTATAGAATATCCTGAGTTGGAAGGAAGCTGCAAGAACCATCAAAGTCCAGCTGCTGGCCCTTCACCCAGGAACCCCACCATGTGCCTGAGAGCGCTGAGCTCTGAGGCTTGGCACCATGCCCACTGCACTGGCAGCCTGTTCCAGTGCCCAGCCACCCTCAGGGGAAGAACGTCTCCCTAATATCCAACCTGAACTTCCCCTGTTGACTCCTTCATGGGGAATTTCAGCTTCTCTATGTGATATGCTAGACCCAGCTTGCTTTTATGTATATTCCAATACATATATCAGTGATCACTGAAAGCATTTCCTGAAGTAAATTGGAAGTGCCTCAAACATTGAGATGTTGCTGTCGTTTTTTAGAATAACTTTTCAGTTTAACAAAACTTCACAATATGCTAGGAGTGCAGTAAAAATGGATACTTTCCTACCAAGTTCTCTATTCTATGGTGTTGTTTCTGTCTTGTGGTTTGAGTTAAATTGTGTAGTCATGAAAACAAAATGACTTCTTGGCAAGTTTAGGTTTAGTAAAAGCTGTAGATTTGGGCCAAAGGATTAATCACATATTTGCACAGCAAAGAAAACATTGCTTTATTTAATGTTCCATATCTACTGTGACCCTAGTATTTCATATATTTTATTTTGAGTTTTCAGAAATAGCCATGAATTCTCCAACTTACAGCTAATCAAAATACTTGTTCTCATTTCCCTGGTGTCTGTTGGTAAGTTTATGTTTTTCTGTTCCTGGCATTTTCCAAAAGTTCTCTAGGTTAATTTCTGAACCCTTTATAAAAGATGCCACAAATGTTTAGTCATACTCTTGTCAATCTTGCAGGACAAACACCTAGTGTTTGTGATGTACAAATCTACAGTTTGAGCAGAGCTAGAAAAGTAAAATGAAGTTCTGAGCACCTTCTATGAGGTTTTTTTCTGATGCAGCCAAATGCTCTGCTTTTCTATTTAGTTTCTTGCTTGTTATTGCCAGGTTGAGCAATAACATAGTAACTCAGTACAATTTCTGCTAATCTGAATGAGGAAGTTTTCATCAAGGTCAGCCAAAAAAAAAAATCTAAATTTGAAACGTATAGCAACTCAGTTGCAAATATGGGATGTTCTTAAGGTTTTTGGGTTGGATTTTTTTGAAGTCGTGATCACTAGAAATGCAGTATTTAATCTAATTTTCTTGAAATAAAAAGACCATTAAAAGGCAGAGTTGTGCTTATTACTTTTCACAGTTGGGGAAGGAAGGACAGGCTCTTGAATCTAATTCAGCTGTCTTGTCATTGCTGAAGGATACTGTCACTCCCTGATTCCTGATCAGTAATCCAGCCAAACACCAGTAACTTGCATTCAGCAGTGTTGAAAAGGAAAGTGTAAAACTTAGGTCCTTAGGGTGGCACTTGCACAATTACTTTTTTACATGACAATGCTTATATGTTTTTGTCTGTCATGATGGTTCTTTCTTGCCTTTGTGTTGCAAGATGTTGTTCCCTTTTGCGCAGCTGCAATTAATTTTTTGAGGCGCACTGTAAACTTGATCTGTGTTTAAGAAACAAACTAATTCCTCCCTCAAAAAATTCCCACCCAATCCCTTTTCCAGCTGTCATGATGAGTCCATCAGCTTCTTCATGCTCCAGGGAGAGGCAGGAACAAGTAGGTTCTAGTTAATAATGTGTTTTGGTGAAGAGTCCATGGCATGATTTCCTGGATCTAGTTTTTCATACCCACTCAGTGATATTCTCATGATGTTTAAAAATCTGCTTACTCAAGGGCTTACTTTATTCATTTTATTTATTTACTTTCATTGGCAGTACCCTGCATTTCCATTGCTCTCAAACCACATTCATAACTTTCTTAAACTGAGCCAGCTGTGATAGAAGGATTTCAGGAACAGTGGGCTGGAGCTTGGTGAGGAAGGAGAACTACCAAACTTTTAAGTTTTTGCAGCATTTGGGAAGCAAGAGCTCTATTACACTTTTCTGAACTGATCCATGAAATTTATTGAGTGGTACACTGACAGAATTAGAATTTACATGTATATGTATATATGTATATATTTATCTATCTGTATTTATTTGTGTGTGTTTAGGGTGGGGTTTTTCCATCACTGTTCAGTGTAGGCAAGAACTACAATATAGATTGTAGATCAGAAAGCTAAAGCCTAGTGGTATTTCTGAAATAATTTCCAGTTCTATATATCCTGGTGCGCGAATTCCTGAAATTCAGCCCTCTCTGCACAACTGAACTTTTCCTACTATTACAAGTGTTCCATCAGCATTTGTCAAGGAAGAACATCCCCTTCAGGGTTGGGTGGTGGTAACAATTACATTTGTCTTAACTGGTGAGTCAACACTGAAAATCTTCCTTTGTCCTTTGCCTCTGTAATAGAAGAGTGCTAAGTCACATTCCTTATTGTTCTTCTCCAAAGATGGTTAAGGGAGGGGGAGAGACAGATGGAGAAACAGAAATGGCAAATTTGTTTTTCTTTTAAAATACTTTATCTGAATTGACTCAGAAAATAGGAAGCTTCTAAATAAAATTTATTACTAATCATAGCTAGCAGGCTATTTTTCAATTGATGTTTCAATATTAATTTTAAGGGCAAGGTGTTCACTGCTGGTGTAAATAGCTAATACTTTAGATTTAATGTATATTAGTGTTTTAATTCAGAGGAGCCATAATAAGTAGAAAAAGTAAAATATTTTTCTTGACATTGTACTGATTTTCACTTGATAAAAGACTATACAGTATTAGGCCTTTGATTTGTGTAAATTTAAGGTTTCTCTGTTCATCAAAATGACAGTGTTGAGACTTACCAGGAATGCGTTGAGACTGACATTGCATAGTAAGATAAGAAAAATAATGCATTAAACTGAATCAAAATGCTGTCATTTATATGGCTCTAATTTATCAAGGGACTGAAAAGCCTGATCTGCCATTTTAACACTTCTGTTAAAAATGCTGCTTGACTTAGCACATATTCTGTGAATGCTACTGTACATGTCTCTAAATGTTTAAGTGAGCTGTGGATCTGTGCTCTCTCAGATCTTTCTTTAGACCATGTCTAATTTATTAGATTAAAAAGTACAAGAACTATTTGAACATGTATTCATTTTAAGCATCTTAAAATTAAACTATTCCTTTGGCAAATAGAAACTGATAAATCACCCAGCGTTTTTCTGATTCATATTTTAAAGGTTGGAAGAAAGGTTCTCATTTCATAGGCACTAACAGTATCTTGGCTCAGTTTCCATTCTGAGGTATTGGTTAACACAGGACTCTGCTTACTTATAGCCTGGTTTGAGGGAGCCTGAAAAACAACTTCTTTTTCTTCGGACAGGAAAAGGAAAGTAACCAAGTAGGATAGGACAACTTGGTTCTTTCTATAGTGACATGCAGTGGATGGTAATGAAATGCAGTGAGTTCATGGTATTTGAGCTCTTGATGATTGAGCCTGCTCAGTATTCAGAACAATTTATATGTTTTGTTATCATCAGTTTACATAGGTGTTTCCCTTTTGAGTGCCTGTCACACAGACCGAGCGCTCGCTGCCCGCCGCCCGGCCCGGGACAGGCGCGCAGTGAGGGCAGCCCCGCCCGGGCCCGTGGCGCTGCCCACGGCGGCCCTCGGCTCTCAAACAAAACTAGTAATTGTGGAAACTGCGATGGAGTCATTCCTGCCTAGAAAGGTGACTTTAGTTTCCTTGAGGGACTCAGCTCTGCCTTTTCCCCGGCTCGGTGCGGCCCAGGAGGGGGAGGCTCCTGGTTCCCGGGGCGGGGCCGAGCCGGGCCGTGGCTGCCCCGCACCCGAGCAGGGGAGCGGCAATAGCGGCAGCCCCGGCCCCGGGCCGCTTACCGGGACCGCGCCCATCTCCTGGGAATTACCGGGGCAATGGCAGAGTCACCTGGGCTCTGTCAGAGCCGCTCTTCTCCGTCCGTCACGGGGCCGTCACTTTACCCGGCAGTCCGGGTAAAGGCAGTGCCATAAGGGACCAGAAGAAGCTGTTCAGTCCATTGTTTTACCTGAATTTCTGTTGGTCCTGCCGAAATGAACAGGCTTTGAATAGAGTATTTCTAGACCAGCTCGAAATAGTAATTGTCATTTGAATAGTGATTGTTGAATAATTTGCAAGTGTTCGTTTATATTACAGTACTTTATTACCGTGCAGATATTTTCTTTCTGTTTTAATACCATCAAAGTTGAAGACATGCTTTCAGTTTGGGCCTTATGAACAAAATAGACATGACTTTGTCTGACTCTTTTTTCTGAATCACATTATCAGTTCTACTAGTTGCTCGTGACTGTGCTGAAAGAGGTGTTTAGGAAGGAAACTTGGTTGGTTGCTTAGCAGCGAGCATCATGAGAATTACAATTTTAAAGCTGCAGTGTCTGTATTTCTGTAATAGCTTTAAATTAGATATTTGTAATAGCTTGCTTTCCTTTAAGTGTGTGTTCATATTTGGCTGTCTTTGGGGGGAATGTAATGTGCTGGTCAAGGTGACTCCCATCACCCTGAGCCTGGGGCTGCCTGGGCATCTCACAGACAGAGGGAGTGTGGGACACAGTGGGGATGCAAGGAAAAACTGTTCTGTGATTGCACATGGCTTGGACAGTCTGGGGAGGCACCAAAGGCGTTGTGAGGGTCAGGGAGAGAATGGAGGCTTCAAGATGATAGGTTGAACAAAAGCCAAATTCTTGTGACATTGTGCTTAGAGAGGTGACACTGGGAAGGAAGAATGAAGCTCTTTAAACTTGAATGAACAGAATCATGCTGTTCTTTGTCCAGTGCCAAAGCAGTACAGTCTCAATAATTTGAAAAAAATTAGTCTTGCCACATGTATTGTACAGCATTCCTTCATTGCAATATTTTGTAAGCTGTGGGTACAGTGTGCTGATAACCTTGTATTTTAACCTTCTTTTATAATAATTTTTTTATATCCTTTTTTTTTAATGTTGGCAAGGTACAAGGTTATGTATGAGACCTAATTAAAATCCATTCCAGGTCAAGCTATTAATACATCTAAGTTGGCAAGTACTTGGGTTGTAAATATACTGCTATTAGTGCTATCTGAAAGAAAAATCACTTGGAATGAAAAGAGAATACTGTAAAAATAATACCCAAGTATTTAGAGGGATACTATTTGAATAAATAGCATGAAAGAACAGATGTTTTTTAAGTCTAACTTAAACCTAACTAGTCAAGATTGGGATTTCCATTCAAATGCAATTGTGTTTTTATTTCATATGGCATAAAGGACTTAAACTACCACAGAATTCTTTAAGTTGGAAGAAGTCCTCCAGGATCATGAAAAAGTATGGTTATTCTTTTTTAAAAATTATGTTGATTGACTCAAAACTTGACCTTCTAGGTTTTTTTTTTTTTTTTTAGGTATGAGTGATTAGCATTTTCCTAAGGAAATTAGGCTTTTGAGCAGCTGTCTCTGTGTGCGTGTACATTTCTGTTTCCATAAACTGGAGTGCAGTCTGGTAGAATGTTACTGCTCTGCCTGTTTATGGTTATTATATATTACTATATAAAGGTTTTGCAGGTTAATAATCTCAGTTTCACTTTGAGACAATTTTAGGGGGTTGGTTAGGCCAATATGGACCTGTCTCAGAGATCCTTTGACTTTTTTATGGTGTTGCTTATCAAATTTTATCACTCTTCTAGACCTGTTGTTCTTTGAAATATTCCCATAGACAACAGAACTCCACCATTAATGTAGGGAAATAGTCAAGAAAGAAACTTTTCTAAGACTTACTAGCAGAGCTTTGAACTAGATTCATCAGGGGAAGAGATGTGCTTCTGAGTGTCAGAGAGGAACCAGGAAACACCAGCACTCCAGAAAGTGTGGTGGTGTGTTTTCCAGACAGGGAAACACCTGTAAATAGTCCCAAAGGAATTAGGGATGGCCTCTCACAAATGATGAAGAGGCTGTTCTCTGATTCTGTAAGTGATGTATTAGGTGCTGTGATTTTCTGCATCTTGTTACCTAAAACCAAAAGGATATGAAAAAATGAATAAGCTTTGACTTATATGCACACTGGTGATGCTTTTAATTTTCTTTTGTGGCTTGTATTATTTTTTTAAATGTCTGTTCTGTACTCCAGAAGACACTTTTGCTAGGTAAACTTGTTGGTTCTGATAGTAAATCCTTACTGAAGGAGGCTGAAATGGTTTGTGTTAAATTTTATGCATAGTGGAACACTGCACAGTTGTTCCTAGTGTAGACAGGCTGTTCTTGCAGTAGAAGACACGTTTCTAGTGAAAATGGTGTCTCACCCTTTTCTGGGTTATTATCTTTAAATATTACTGAGATAATCCATTCCAGTTCTATGTTTATTGTGTGGGAATTGTCCTCCTTTTGTAGGTGGAGTAACTGAGGGAGGGAAAGAGAGTCTTATTTGTGATTACACAGACAGTGTAATTATATGCTTTATTATAATCAGTTTACATAGAAATGTGAATGACTGGGGACATCTACTGACTTGTAAACAAAATCATTGTAGTTGAATATTTTACAGAATTGATCAAAACCTAATTTTAAATATTTTTTTCTTTCTTTTCAAGGAACTTCATGTTGGTGTTGCTTATGCCAGAATATAGTAAGCAAGGCAGATTAGCTCCAGCCTTGTGTAAACTTTTAATTGGCCAACATGATGCAATTGGGCATGAATTCCAGGTGGCTTTGGAAATGAACGAGAACTGAGCGCTCTGGCTGGAAGCTGAACGTGATGACGGCCTGGTCTATGGTAGGGAAGCTGAAAATGGAGAAGAGGCACTCCAGAGAAGACAGAAATGTGGAGCAAGATGTGGGGGAATGCAGTGCTGAATCTGAGGAATGGACGAGCTCAGAAAGTGAGCCTGAGCAACCATACTTCAGAGGCAGTGCTCAGTGGAGAGAAAAGGAGGTTTCCACCAAACCGCATCGGCCGCTCTGCCGGTCCCCATGCCTGGATCGCCCAAGCTTTTCACAGAGCAGTATCACACAAGACTTGAAGCTAGATGAATGCAAAACAAATTTGGACAAGGAATACCAAGCTAAAATGGATTTTGCTTTAAAGCTTGGGTATGCAGGAGATCAGATCCAGGCTGTACTGAATAAGTTGGGAGCGGATGCGCTCATCAATGATGTTCTAGCAGAGCTTGTGAGACTTGGCAACAAAAGTGAATCAGAGGGACAAAGCACTGCCAGCAGTACCACTGGTACTCTGGTGTCAAGAGGCCCTTGCCCAAAGGAAATAACAAGCCCTGAATTGTCACTGGAAGATGAAGTGGTGGATAACAGTGATAACTTGAGGCCAATTGTCATTGATGGAAGCAATGTTGCTATGAGGTGGGTGTCCCTGTCACAATATTTGAAAATAATAAATCACTAAAATATTTTAAAAAATACTTTTTACTGATGGCAAAGTCATTTTAAGTCATGTAGACTATTACACTGATAATACATCTATTTTATGGACTCTTTAGTCAAGGCTTTTAATTATGCTGTTACTCCTTTATACGTAATCCATATTCCAGTTCCCCTGCCCTCATTTTAAATCCAAGTTCTCACCTCAAGTCTTTTGTTCAAGCAATCTATTTGTAGTGTGCTTTTGTGTGGGTGGGTTTAGTATTTTGAAGTCCTTGAACAATACTGAAAATTGTTTCTGGACATTAAAGGAAAGTAACCAAGTAGGGCAGGAAAACTTGATTCTTTTTAAAGTGTCATGCAGTGGATGGTAATGAAATGCAGTGAATTCATGGTATTTGAGCTCTTGATGATTGAGCCTGCTCAGTATTCAGAGCAATTTAGCTGTGTCAGAACAGAGATAACACATGAGCTAAACCTGCTGACCAGCATGGCTACGCTGCTTGCCCCTTGTGACTCAGGATATTCTATGTACACTTGGCTGCTTAGGTTAACGTAACCCAAGAGATACCTGTCCCATACCACTTTTGAATATGTCTGTAGAGTACAGAGTTCAGCTAGCCATTGTTTATCATTGAGTAAGTGTGATTTTTTATGAGGGAGTTGTGTGCTGTTTTAGAGACTCCTTTGAGTTTCAGAAAACAAATTTTTGATGGGCACGGGACTTAAACAACTTTTACACAATTACTTCTTTCCTCTAAGAAGTTCTAATAAAAATGAAGAACATTTAGTATCAGAGGAAAATATTTGATTAATATAGATGTTTAAAAGCACTTATCACCCATGGCAATCAGCATTGCTCATTCCTCTTTTTGTAGTAGCATTTTATGGTGCTACTTAAGGTGAACTCAGTTTGTCGGGGAAAGCAATATTTTTCACTAGGTCAGCTAATAAAATGAAAAAAACTGAAAAACTTCATGTTTACTTGCTTTTGCTCTGGGGATAGTAAAATTTCATCATTTACAGACTTTTTAAGTAGCATGGTTGCTGTAATCTGACAGCTGAATAGCTCTATACAGTTGTCTTTTTCCAGTTATGTAAGGAGGCTTAATAAAACTTTACAGACTTTGTTTTCCTTATATCCTTTGACCATGGCAGCTTTAGAAGAAAAAAAACAACCAAACCACCAAAACAAAAACCAAAACCAAATGTAACTTTTGTCCTTGCTGTTTCTAAAACTTGCATGTTCTTCAGCCATGGGAACAAAGAAGGATTTTCCTGCCGGGGAATTCAACTAGCTGTTGATTGGTTTCTGGAAAAAGGACATAAAGATATCACTGTGTTTGTACCTGCATGGAGAAAAGAACAGTCTCGACCTGATGCACCAATTACAGGTAACACCAAGATTTTCTTTGACCCCTTGGTTAAAAAAAAAAAAAAAAATTGTCATGTTTCTGATGGGTCCCAGTACTGGGCTGTAGATGTGGTGATGATGATGTTGCACTCAACTGTTTGTTTGAAAACACAACAGTTTCATTGGTTAGGAAAAAAGCATTTAAATATCTGCATGTGTTAACAATGATGTGGGTTTTGTAACATTATTGGATGGCTTCAACACTTTTGAGAAGCTGCAGTTGAATTTTTCCCATTCACAAATGTTGAGCATACAGGAACTGAGTCTTATTTGCTGGGTGAGCATGAAATAAGTAGTAACAGGCCAGGGACTCAGTTAGTAGGGTTAGTTGAACACTGAAAAGGCAGCATATGTTTTTACCAATAGAAAGTCCTTGCATTTTACTCTAGGCTAACAAGGCTATTGTAATACAGTAACACCTGAATTTCTGACATGTTCAAGAAGACTGAGTAAAGGTACATGGCTACACAGAGTGGTTATGAAGTTCAAATATTGAATATTTACTCAGTGCTTTGAAACCTCAGAAATAAAATCCACATCTAGGTGTGGATTTTAATCATAACGAGGACTGTGTATGAATATAATTGCAAGATACTTTGTCAGACAAAAAAGGCAAGAATTTTCATAATACAAAGGTTGCATTTCTTTCTTTTAATAATTTTTTTTAAAACTGCTCAACTAAAATTATTTTACAGATCAAGAAATCTTACGTAAATTGGAGAAAGAAAAAATTCTTGTTTTCACCCCATCTCGAAGAGTTCAGGGAAGAAGAGTGGTTTGCTATGATGATCGATTCATAGTAAAACTTGCCTTCGACTCAGATGGCATCATTGTGTCCAATGACAACTATCGGGATCTTCAGAATGAAAAGCCAGAGTGGAAGAAGTTCATAGAGGAGCGGCTGCTAATGTATTCTTTTGTGAATGACAAGTATGGGTTTTTTCTTCAATAGTAAATGAATTTGCTAGCTCAGCATTCTCAGGAAAAACTGGTCATGTTTAATTTCTTTTCCCTTAGATTTATGCCTCCAGATGATCCTTTAGGACGTCATGGTCCAAGCCTTGAAAATTTCTTGAGAAAAAGGCCAGTCATTCCTGAACATAAGAAACAACCGTGTCCTTATGGTAAGTGCCCAAGTCAGATTGATTTGTTGCATTTAAAGGTAGGTGAAGCTAGCAATCAACATCTTGTCATTATCAGAACAAAATGTACTACTTTTCATGTTTCCATCCAAGCACAATGTTGCTTTTATACCCCTCATGCACATATTTATAAAAACAGTGTAGCAGAAAATTGAGGATTACGAGATACACCTTGTGCATAATACAGCTTTTTGCTATTTTAATCTGGTTTGTATTTGAGAGAGGAGATTTGTAATTTATAAAACTATGTTAAAGCTGATTTGTTTTTATAGCACTGTGTGTATGTTGTCATGATTGAAATCATAAGTCAGTAGGAAAAAAAATTGTGTGTCTTGCCTTTGATGCAGATAGACATGGATGCAGACAGCAGAGTCTGTGACTGCCTGTATATATAAAAAATACATCATTATCCTTAAAGGTTTAATATAGAAATACTACTTTTGCCAAGTGGTGAAAGATGTAAAGAAAAAAGATAGCAACTGGTGGTATGAATGAGTTTTTGATTTATTTAACCTGAAAACCCTTTTCTTTCAGGTAAAAAGTGCACCTATGGGCACAAATGTAAATATTACCACCCAGAACGTGCAAACCAGCCTCAAAGGTCAGTAGCGGATGAGCTTCGAATAAGTGCCAAATTATCTGCTGTGAAAACTATGAGTGAGGGAGCCTTGGCCAAATGTGGCACAGGGCCATCCAGCTCCAAAGGAGAAATCAGTTCTGAGGTGAAACGCATTGCCCCAAAACGTCAGTCAGATCCAAGCATTAGGTCAGTAGCTGTGGAGCCTGAGGAAAAGTTATCAGCAGCCCGGAAGTCCGAGGCCAGCTCTGTCCCGTCTCTGGTTTCTGCATTAAGTGTACCAACGCTCCCTCCACCAAAAAGCCATGCAGCTGGTGCATTAAATACTCGTTCTGCAAGCAGTCCGGTGCCAGGTTCCTCACAGTTCGTACATCAGAAATCCTCACTGGAACATATGTCCAGTGTGCAATATCCTCCTATACTAGTCACCAATAGCCATGGCACCTCAGTTAGCTATATTGACCAGTATCCCAAATATGAGTCGCTGGGGGACCATGGCTATTACTCCTTACTCAGTGATTTCTCCAACTTAAGCATAAGTAGTATCCGTAACTCAGATTATTACGGGGCTGATATGGACCAGGGGATGTATTCTAGAAACTCAAGCCCCTGTCCTGACAATTGCTTAAGCCATACAAGTAATGATTCTTATTCCTCTTACAATGACTTGTATCTGGGTGTAGCAGATGCCAGTCCAGAAGACAATGTGAAGAGCCACAGACTGCCATCGAAAAATCGTCTTCAGCCTTTCCCTCATGGTTACCATGAAGCCTTAAATAGAGGTCAGAGTTACGGACCCGAAGAGCCTAAGCAATCCCTTCGCAAACAGTCAGTTTCCCACTTAGGCCTACATGCCCAGCATCCAGTTGTTGGAGCACGGTCCAGTTGTCCAGGAGAATACCCTGTGCCTCAAAACGTTCATCCATCAACTGCACAACCAAGCCGTGCCTTGGTGATGACCAGAATGGACAGCATTTCTGACTCTCGGCTCTATGAGAGTAACCCCACGAGGCAGAGGCGGCCACCTCTGTGTCGGGAGCAGCACGCCAGCTGGGACCCACTGCCCTGTGCATCAGACTCCTACACCTACCACTCCTACCCACTGAGTAACAACCTCATGCAGCCCTGTTATGAACCTGTCATGGTTAGAAGCATGCCTGAGAAGATGGAACAGCTCTGGAGAAATCCCTGGATTGGGATATGTGGTGAGCCAAGGGAACCTCACATCATCCCAGAACATCAGTATCAAACATACAAGAACCTCTGCAATATTTTCCCTCCAAGTGTTGTCCTTTCTGTGATGGAGAAGAATCCCCACATGACAGATGCACAACAGCTGGCAGCTATGATTGTTGCCAAATTAAGAACAGGGCGTTAGAGCAGTACAGCCTCTTTTGGATAATTGAACCTGTACAGCACATAGGACCCAGAGGAAAACTTACATGAAGGAAGAGGCTAATCTATTGTAAATATTTTCTACTAAGATAGTATAAAGTTCTGTACACAGTAGCAATCATATATATGCTGAGGCACTATATAAAAGTTGATTGTATTGCAAATCTTAAGATTTTAAAATATAGGGATTTTTAATAGTATTTTATAGGAAATGCATACCTTGCTGCATGGATAGCTCACTAAGAACTATAATGTCACAATCAGTGTCTCAAAGCTGTTACTACAAAATTAGTGTTAGCAATTATATTGCATGTATTAGTGTACACTTACAATTTGCTTATAAATACCTAATCGGCCTCTAAAAGTATGCTCTATACACACCAAGATGACTTTTAGGGTTTCAGCTTTGTCATTTGACACTGCCTAGTGGCATCTTAAGTAGTGAAGAAAAAGTAAATTTGCTAAATTTAAAAATTAAAATTGCTTATAAAAGGAAAAACTGATTTCAGATTTTCAATGTCAACATAGTTGTTGTTACTTAAATTTCAGAACTGCCCCTCAAGAGTTTGAATAACTATTATTACATTGTTCAGTATGTTGGCTCAATCCAACAGAAACCAAATACTTTATTAAATTAGGACCAAAACATTAAAGAATGTAAAGGCATGAGTGCCATTCAGGAAACTGAAACTGTAACTGTAGCTTCTCTCCAGAATCTCCCCTCAAACGTGCAGTAAGCAGCTGCTGGCCCAAATAACTAGACAAGCTGAAAATAAATTGTCAGTATTATGTAAACTGGATTACTCAACTTGAAGCAGCAAAAACTGGATGTTAACATGGAAGTTCATCAGTAACTGCAGCCCTTCTTCTGGGAGCAAGGAAGGTGTTTGACATTCAAGGTAGCTGTACAAGATCATCTTCAGAAAGGGTGGAGGGGGAAGGCTGCTGCTTGAAAAGAGATGCTCCAGTTTGGGTTTGTGGCAGAGCTGTCCTGGTTTTTGCTCTTCACATCCACGCTAAGGTGTGCATTTGCCTCGTGTAGGCTTTTAGAGTTCCTGTTTCAACAGGTGAGCTAACTTTGTGTGGCATTGTTTGCGCAACTGGTATCTTGCTCAGGGTGGGAACCTTTGTAGCTAAATGTCTCCAAAAGAGGCGTTTATTGGTTTTTTTAAGCTGCACTGACTGTACGCCCTTTTTTGAATCCACTGTATATTTCAACATTTTGAACCATGACTAACTCGACATGTCTCGAGCTAGGACTTGTTGACTTCTACTGTAGTTTTTTTCATGAAAGTTGAGAAGGCCTGGTTTATGGCCTTTTGTTTCTTCATGAGAAGGTGTGACACTGCCTAAATGTTTCTTACTGTGAAACACACAGAACGTGAGGCTGCAGTCAGGGTTGTTTCTGGTGTTTTGATAATGGCTTGCATGCTGCTTTCTAGTTATCTGTTTGTCTGAGAAACAAAGTTTATCATTTCCTCCACTTGTGTTACTGTAGTGGTTGGTTTGATTCAGAAAATCTTGTGGGCTCTTTATCACATGCAAAATAGGTTCCTGTCATATAAAAAAACCCACCAAATGAACCAACAAGAAACCCACCAATTGTTGCACCAATTATGGGTGCAACTACAGTTAATTTACTGACATTTGATAACTGTATCATTTCACACAGGATAAATTTTCTTGTGTTGGTACAGGTGATGTATATAATGACTATGTCATTATGTATCTGAAATGAAGTAATTTGAAGGTGATCCTGTACTTACAAATAACTTAAGTTTCAATTAGTTGGTTATTCTCTCTGTTAGTGGGGAAAATGATTCAGACACTTACAACAGCTGGGGGAAAACAGATTTAACTCTTGACCGGTTTTCAAAAACATTTCATATTTTTAATTTGCAATTAATTCTTATTCTCTTCTCTTGCATGATATAAGCAGCTGAGAGCAATGCCTCAAATAACCAGAAATGACCTTTTGTTTGTTGATACAAATTGTATCTCTTTTTCTTGATTGTATAAAAACTGTGTATAAAAAAAAATAATCTCTAGATTAACTTCAGTATTACATTTTCACCACAACGTTTGTGACACCATGTGTCACAGGGAAGTAGCCCATGAATAATTATGGATTTTTTTATTTAAAATGGGCACTTGTAGTTTATAGACAAACAGGGACAACTTTTGAGAACCAGGTTATTATGTGCACAAATACTGTGTGTACACCTCAAAGCATTACATAGGTATCTTCAGTCTATTTATTAAGCAGATACATTCTTGCACTAAACTTTATGTAAAAATGTTGCTGTTAACTCATCTGCATGTGTTTAAAATGTAACAGTAATTGCTATAGACCCTATTTTATTCTAACCAATTAATTTATAAATTATTTAGGTATGAGATGAAGTTTATTGTGCACTCATGTTTTCCATCTTGCATGGAATTAAATATTTGTATGCAGAAAAATGTTTGTTCCATTTTTCTCCATTTATAAAGATAAGCTATTTTAAGAGAGGATCAGTAGGTGATTTTGATGTTTTCTAATGTGGAAAACTCAACAGAGATTTCTGTATGAAGCGCTGGGTGGCTTATGGAGATATCCATTTTTGTTGGATCTGTCCAGTCATTTTAATTTTCACTAACCTTTGTTTTACTGATGGAAGAATTCCTTTTTAAACATTGGGAATGCTGTGAGAACACAAACCCAGCATACTATTTCCCTAAGGCACTTCAGAGGCAAATTGTCTTATTCTGAGAAGCTATTGGCATCTCTCATGCATAGTTACAGAATTGGCAGCGCAGCCTTGTGGAAATAACCTGCAAATTTTGTGCTTGTTTAGTCCTCCTTAGAGGTAATGCAACTTTTCTATGTGATGTAGTCTTTCCTGGTCAACTACTTTAAGTGATAATTTGGTCATCCACACCTGTTTTCAGCTATGTTTACAAGACAGTTCAGGACACTGACACGTTCATTAATCTTTAGCGCATAAGCTTGGATTTCTTCTTACATGGAAGAGTTGATCTTAGTAACACCTGATCATAACTGTCTATATTGTAAATATAAGACTTTGTATAAATGCTCTTTTTTAGAGCATGGTATTTAAATGTTTTTAAAACTGTAAAAGAACAGTTCTAGAAACTATATTTTAATAAAATCCATGAAAAAACAATTCTAGATGAGGGGGGAAAAAAGTGTGAAGGTAAAATCATGGACTACTGCAGTTGATAAGAGTTGAGCAGTAGATTTTAGTGCTTTACTGGGGCCAGAGCATTCTCTGGGAGTTCTGATTTACTTCTCTTTCATCTTCAGCTATATTACTTTCACATAATTTGTCACTTAAAAGTGTGTAACTTTAAATTCATCAATCAAAAACCAAATGCTTTATGGGATGTCAGTCTGAATTATTTCATGTTTTTTGTAAGAATTACATGTCAGTAATATAGTAAATTGTACATGATTTCACTGCTGTTAGTCCTGTTGTTGTCATATTGAGCTGCAGTAGTTGGCTTTATTCATTTGTAGAATTAAACATTACTGTTTAATTGTTGTAAAATTTTATAAATCTCTTTGGGTTTTTTTGGTTGACCCAAATATAATGTAAGTCTTAATGACAAAATGAGTGAAAATGGATGTTAAACCAGTATGTGGTATTCTTAAATCTCTGTAGTGGTAAGTGGGCACTGCTCTAGTTGCTGCAGCATGTAATTTATTTACTAGCATGAGTCTGTTTAGCTTTTGTAAAAATGCTTTAGCTGTAAAGTTAAAAATAGGTGTGGAGTATGGTTGCTTAGAACAAGCAGAAGGAGCTTCATTGAAAAAAAAAAACAAACAAAACCAAAAACATCTAAGTAGGTGAGTTTCCCCCTACATACTTCTAATGCCAGTTTGTCCCAAATTATGCATTTTGGTGTTTTGTTCAAATAATAAAATTAAAAATACTTGATGACCTGTATGCATACCTGATCTATATCAATCCACAAACAGGAACATTGGATTATTGTAATTTTTATAACTCCACACTAAGGGGAAGGAACGTGCAACATTTCTGTGAAACTTTGTTCCAAAGTTGAAGTATTACTTGATCTTGACTTGCCAAAAGTTTACCTGAAGCATCTGTCACAGTTACCTCTCTGGTGAGCATTCAGCTTTCACACTCCTGATGTACCTATTGCTTGTTTGTGTGACAGAGCCCTCATTGAGTGTATTTCCTTCAATATTTCAACTGGAAAAATACAATTGCACCATCACATAAATTATTCTTATGCCAGTGTTTGGTTAGCCTTTCAAGAGTCATTATACAATATTGCTGATTTTGGTCTGTATTTAAAGTTTGTAAATGTATTAAAAGAATTGCAAGAATCTAAAAGAAGTATAGGCTATCACCTGTTCCCCTCCTGCTCTATGTAAATGTTTTGCACAATTATTTAATAATATGAAATATGTTATAGTTTATATATATATAAAAATTTTTGCTTATTTAATAAAACTGAGAGCCATTGGATTATTTGTTTTTAGCTTTTTATTTTTCAACCCTCTTTAGACAAGACCCCTAAAAAGCTTTTTTGCTCATAACAACTGTTGCAGTCTGTCCAAGTTATTTCTTGGGGTTTTTTTTAGCTGATTGACTGAAAAAATACCCTTTAGGTGGGGTAATGGCAGATACACAAGGCAGTAACTACAGCTGATCAAGGTATTGTAGTAGTTGTAGTAGCAGCACATGATTTAACCAAATGCAGTTTCTCCAATGAGTAAGAAAATGTTGCAGATGGCACAGTATGTGCCAGCACATCCTTATTTGAACTGTTATGCTTGTTTGCAATAGAAAATACAGTAATTTAAGTAATTTCATACTCAGCTAAATGCAGTAATAAAAGAACAAATCCCTTTCACTCAGAATTTCCTAAATAAGCCTAATTAACTACTGGGTAAAAGAAGCATTTCTAAAAATACTTGAAAGGAGAAGAGCTTCCATGAAAAATCCCTCAAAACAGAAAGTTTATTTCCTTTTGCATTGGCACTGCTTGCTTTTATCGAAGGAAACATGCAATTTATGTTCCATTTTTGGATGTGTAGTAACAGCCAATTGCAGTAGAGCAGGAAAACAAAAAACTAGAGAAGAAGGAATAAAAAAATAATATTTACATTCTGGCCATGTAGCTAAGCCTTTACTTAAGAGCCAGTGCAAAGTATCCATGAAGCTGCTGTTCTAAACATGCATTTCAACCCTATGCAATGTGCTGCTAAAGTTGTATGTCCCTTGGTATCCCTTCCCTTGATGTGTTATTCCTTCTGCTTAGTAAAAAACCCAAAAATTACTAGGACTCAGAGAAAGCCTCTGTTTTAGTCTCTAGCAGATGCACTTAAAAAAATTCTTACGGAGGAGTCCTGCAATAAATATACACTTAAACTCCTGGGGGTTTTGACAGGTAAGTGCAGAAGCCTCTTAAATTCCAATAATACAGGTAAAGAAAACTGAATTTAGGAAAAGCTATCTGGAAGCCATTTTTCTCAACAACTTTGCAGCAAGTTACTTGTTCAGTCCTTTTCTGCAGTGATCACACCAACTCTCAGCAAACACCACAGTATTGGTTATGAATATCAGCAAAATCATGAACAGAAGTAACATGAAGCAAAACACTTCAATCAAAAAGAGACAGTAGTGGCTTCAAGACTATCACTTGAAAAAACATCGTGACAAAAACATTTCAAAATTATTTTACATATCACATTCAGCCATGCTCTAGCTAGGATTGATCCCCTGAAGCTTCATGTGAAATCCTAGACAGGTGAACACTGTAGCACAATCTTATCCTGGCACAATCACTCCTCCAGGACAGTATCAGCATCAATGAAATAAGAATGGATCAATCAATAGTCTCACTATTGGGCCAGAGGACACTTTCCAGAGTGAAAACTGAGAAACAGCAGCCAGGAGCAAGGTTTGCCTCCAGTCAGTTGTATTTATTTATGAAAAAGGTAAGGAACATGGGGGGATTCCAAAATACTCTTAACTCTATTTGGCAAACTTTAACTGGTTAAGCAAGACAATGGTCACTGTACATGCAACTAAAAGCACAAGACCTTTATAAAACATTGATTTTACATGGTAAAAATCAATAAATCACAGCAACAACAACTTCTCCTGGAGTGACTATTTTCCCACCATCATTACTAGATCTTCCATGCCACTTGTGCAATACTAAAAGTCACAGAGCTCTCTGCTGCTGTCTCAGAAAAGTTGAAGGCCACTTTTTATTTTATGGAAGTCGTTCTGGGTCCATAACAATCCTCCTGTCATGGGAATATTCAATTCTGCAGAGCTGTGAGGAGGAGAATAAAGCACATTAGCATTGGGCTGGTTTCTACACAGAAGAAAATGTAAGCAGTCAAGAAAATCTTCTTCCTTCTGCCTTGGGGAAGCCAGACCACCTTTCTAACTCCACATGTCCTTTGGCAGTGGAGGAGCTGCTATGCAAGGGAAATAGGAGTAATGAACAAGCTGCCATTGTAGCACTCCTGATGAAACCTGGACTGTTTCCAGGCTCAGCTACAGCAATAAATTAGGTTCTGCTCCTTTCTATTTGTGGTAGCAACAGGTTTTCCTCATGTTTCTTTCTAAGATTTTTTTTCCTTGGCATCCTGCCAGGCTGTAATCTGAGTAGAACAAACTGTCTGCCCCTTTCCCCACACAAAGAGGTGCAGAAACAAACAGATGTTACTTTTGGCCCGGTAGGTGCTTTCTCATTTTCTACATGAGTATTTTCTAGTAATATCAGTTGCATGACACATTACACTGTTCAAAAAACAGCCTGAAATTTACAAATCTGGCTTGTAGCTTTTTAGAATTAATATACTATCAGTCTTCACCATGACTAAATCCTATTTCAAAATGCAGTCTAGGGCACCTTCCCCCAAAGGAACAGGATGTTACTGATAAGAGAAGGTCAATAATTTGATGCCAGGGATCTGAACACAACTGTGAATATGTGACAATATGAATATGTGCAAGATTTCTTCAGTGAAATACCCCAGGCTGCATGATTCTCAGTCCTTCACATTGCTACCAGATTGGGCCCACCAAGCACAGAAAGGAATCAGTGATTAGAAGGTTGTCCAATCAGGTGTTAAGGGAAATAACTACAATTCATTTACATTCTGAAGCATTCCTTGGATTAAAATAATAGGAGATGGGTTTATATGTGTGTGATGAAACTGATTTGACAGCTTACAGCATTCAAGTTCCTCTGACTTCAAAGTGTGAAATAATGACCCTATTAAAACATCTCCAATGAGCTTCATTTAGTAACAAAGGTGATCTGACTAAAGCTTTATAGAATGCCCCTGTTATTTCCAGAACAATCTGTGTTTCTTTACTGAGATCAAATCTGCAGCTCTGAATTACTAATTACAGCTCTAAAAGGTCACTGGGCACTGCCAACATATTGAAGATCAAAGCCCCAGCTAATAGAAACTTCAATTTCCAAGCCTGCTGGGGCTGTGCTGATACCTGCTAAACAGCAGTATTTCATAAGGCTTGGAATGGTTTCTTTAAAAAAGAGCAGCAGGAGTGAAGATAGCAATATTAGAAGATGGTGTGCTCAAAGGATACCAGCAGGGTTAGGTTTAGAGACAACAGCAGATATTTGGGTCAAACTATTTAAACAGAAGTAAAAAGGAAATCTCAGCCCTAGTTTCTCACATGGTAAAAGGCACAGAGAGAGAAATGCATTTCATGGCTCAGGGGCAAAGTCCCACCCACACCATTACTCACTTTGTACTGAGAGGCTTCCACTCCTCCCTCACTGGCTGATCAAGCAGGGACATCATAGAATAATTATCCAACATGAGACCATCAGGGTCATCTGTCTGACCTGGGAGTTTCCCAAGAGGAAAGTCCTTCCATCGTACTTCATCTAGATAAAAACAGTACAAAACAAGAGGTCTGAGTTTCCCAAAGAGATTTTTGAAACACAAGATCACCCTCCCCCAGCCCACAAATACTGCCCCCTGCAACTCAGCCATTCAGCAAATGATCTGCACCAATGTCACAGAAGCAGAGAACAATTTTCCTTCTGTTCTCAAAACATCCAGTTCTAACAAGCTGTCCACATCAGCATATTTAAAATGTCTCTTTTTTTTTCTTTTTTTACTTGAGAAAATTTCCCAGTGAATGAAGTACAAGAGTTCAGTCTTCTAGTGGTTCCTTTTTCTCCTTTAAATGTCATTTTGACTCCAACTCCTCTCCACCAACTTCCTCCTCCTGTGTGTGAGTCCCTCCATGACTCAGAAATTCTTAGCTACAGAGGCCTCCAACCCCAATGAGAAAGTACAGCTACTGTAACAAAGCTAACAAAACACTGGACATGCTGTTTATTCCTTCCAAAACACTGTCTTGCTCCTTTCTTTTGTTTGCCACCATGTCACAACAACCATTTTCCCAGAGCATGGAACTTAGGTTCACAGACAAACTGTGCTTTCAAATCCCCCCAAGTCTGACCCACAGAAGTCCAAGAATCCTTATTTTCTTCACCATTCTCAGCTGGCATTTATGCTGCCCCATCAGCTGGATACACTGAAATTTTAAACAGTTTGGAAAAGCTTCATAAAAAAATAAGACAGTAATAGCATGCTCCTGGAAAATACACTCACAGTATTTTATGAGTTTAAGTGAAATTACTCCTGAACATAAACAAAACACTGGAAAACCCATTTTCAGTAATTTGGCATTTAGATGACTCTGAAGCACAGTTTAATTGTGGCAGCCCCAAAGGGCTGGGATGTGTTTGCACTTCAATTAACATTTGTCAGTGATGAAAATTGTCCTAGAGTCACTTTTTACCTGCAGTGATCTGCCAGGCAGAGCCTTGCAGTGCTGCCCTTTTCTCAGCAATGGCCACCATGGTACCATTATGAGCAAGTCCTTCCAGAGCATTTGCTTCAGTCACCATCTCTTCTTCCTCCTCTTCCACTTCCTCCACACCATTGTCTGTCTCTGGCACATCTTCCTGTTTCTCTACAGTCTGCCCTTGATTTTTAACCTGATTTTCTTGCCTGGCTCTCCACTGTAAGCTCTCAATAGTATAAATTGGCTGTTCACTGCCATCTGAAGAGAGGCCTGGACTGGACAGAGGGGCCCCTCCCTCTGTGTAAATGGAAGCAAGATAGAGCAGGTTCTTCCGAGAGGAACGTGGCAAGCGAGGTCTCATGATGGTGAGGATCCTAGAGAGGAAAAAGGGCAATGGAAAAGTCTTAAAAGGGTTGGTAAATCTTCATCTGGAGGCTTTTTTGCTTTGAAGTGTTTGTTTTCTCCAGGACAGCTGGCTCACATAAATCATCTAACAGGCAAAATTTGATTATTCCCTGGTCAGTGGATGCTGGAATACTCAATCTTTGTGATTAAAATTAAGGGCTTGGGATACTCCTAACTGAATTACTGCTTTACTGTTTTCTTGCATAGAAGTTACAAGCTGTGGTAAATTCCTATCACCTGAATAAGGTCACATCTCTACCAAGTCACTTTGCTTCTGAACAGATATCTCCCCAAATAACTTCTGCTTTCATTTGGAAGGTGCAATCCTTTAAAATCATTTTCCTTCTCTGTGTGTGCAACCAATGCGGAGGTGAATAGCAGCAAGCATGGCTTTATATGCACCTGTTACAATTTCTACAAGAGGCAAAGAAAGGCAAGGGAATGCAGCCATAACTCAGCATATCACTAGGGACCCAAAGCTGTCACAGAGCACTGTTTGCTGTCCCTTTTCTAGGTCACAGCATCACACTTACAGCTGAAGAAGATGTGGGGTTGCCCAGCAGGGAGCTTGCAAGCAACAGTCAGTCAGTCTTATCCACTGCAAAGGAACTTTATGGAGGAACAGCTCCTTCACAGACACCTGCTTGTTGCATTGTTGCTTTTTCTTCCCTTGAAAGAAGATAACGAAAACAACAGGGTGTTCAAAACTCATCAAAAAAATACCCTTCAACCCTCTGCATTTTTACTGGAACCCATCCTCAAATAAGCTGTCATTTTAACCCAAGTGCACATCCAGATGTGCCAGCCAAATACAACACCAAGGTTGTTATAAAGGACTTGACAACACCTGGAGAGCTCAGGTAGCTCCACCAGACCTGAGCACAAAGCAGTGCAGACATTCCCCCAAGCTGGCCCTGTCCATGTCACAGCAGGCAGGAAAGTCACAAGAGGTGTTTGAACAATATTATCCCAAACAAATGCAGTGGACTGCATCTGGGACCCAGAATCATTCCAGATAGCTCTGCCAACAGAAGATTTAACAGCTGGGAAGCAGCAGCATTCAGGGATCTTGGTACATCACAGATATGCTCAGCACTGACTGAAAGCACCAAATATAACCTATGACTGCCTGAGATACTGCCAAAATCTTTGTGCAGACCAGAGCAAAATCTCTGAGCCAGACCAGGAGAGGACAGAAGAGGCACCAAAATTAAGGGGTGCAAACCTCTGCCAGGATACACAATGTCAGTATAAAAACCCTGTTAGCAGAAACCCGTGACACTGAATAATTAAGGCCCTTCAGTGCCCATCTCTGCAATGAAACATAAGGTCTGCCAATTTTAACAGTTCTAAAGAGTCAGGAACTGAAAACAAAATATTATTTATTACATGTGTGTAAGTTTAGAAGGCATAAAAATCCCGTGATAGGATCAATAAAGGACAGCAACACTATTTAATATCTTATAAAGGCAGGCTTCTGTTAAGCTGGGAACAGGTATCTCATAACACACCACATGTAACAGCAGCAGATAGCATGTAAGGATGTTATTTCCTACAAGTATTGATATGTGGAGAAATTAGCACTTAAAGGCTTGGTCCTTCCCGTGAGAGATTTTCTTTTCCTATCTTGAGGAGGCTGCAGCAAACTTATCAATAACAATTTCAAAGTTTTGCTAAGAAATACATGACATGCACAAGCTGCAGGTGAAAAGTCTAAGAAAGGCAAGAACAAAAGCTTTATGTTCACCCGACAAAATGTACTAATTAGGCTACTACACTTTATGTATAAAGGTCCCACCACTTTACTAGGATAGTTTTACACAGTACAGAAGAAACTCTTGGGCTTTTTTAAACACAGAAATTGCAGAGACACTCACCAGCATTCACTTTGGCAATGCCAGTCAGCAACTCAGAAATCCAGTTGATCAAGAACTGAGGCCGGAGTTCTGAAGAGTCAGAACATTCCTTCAGCTCTATAAACATTTTCTCTATTAGGATCTGTGTAAAACTTCGTGAAAGGAGGCTTGACAGCAAAGGCTGCCAAAAGCAGTAAAATGCTGGGGGAATTTTGAATTGCCATACCTCTTTATTTGCTGCAACGAGAAGAAAAAAAACAAATCAGCCAAGACAGAAATTGGTGCTTTTGTAATATTTTTATGGATAACAGGTGTGACACTTGCTCCAAACTAAAGAGGTTTGTTCTCAGATTACTGATTCCAGAAAATTTCCTGAAGTCCTCATTGAAACTATTATTTTTCTTATGCTAGACAAGTAAAATAAGTAGCAATTTGATAATTAGCACAAAGAAATTATTAACACAGAAAGATCTATCTGTTTTGCTAATCCCTTTCCAGTTTCAGCTTATTCCACATATAATTAAGAGCAACTCTATCTAAAAAATATACTGCAAAGAGAAAGTTCATTGAGCAAAGCAACAAAAAAATGAAAAAGCTTTTAAATTTTTCTACTGTTATATAGTGATGGAAATTTGAGAAACTTTCTTGGAAAGTTCTTTGGCTGTGAAATAGGGAAGTTATTTATTTTCATTCTCTCTAGGTGCCTAGTTCTCCTGCAAACAACAAATGCAACTGCACACATATGAGCAGCAGCTTGGAAATAAATGCAGCTGGTGAATGAGGCTCAAAAAACCTCATCCATTTTGATTTGCTTCAAATCTTCAGTGTAGAAGAGAAATCAGCAACTATTGCAGAAAAGGAGATGCAAGCTTTGAAAGATGTTTTGATATTCAGTGCTGAAGAGCCATCTTCCCATCCCAAGAGTTTTATGCAAAAGCAGTAACTAAGCATGGCCCTAAGGGGGTCTGGAGAACAGGGCAAAAGATGTTTAAGGACCCAGACATACAAAAAATATGCAGCCAATTAGAGATTCCAATAAAATGAGAAAAAAGGAACAGACTTTGTCATAACACTAGCTATGCATTTTCTACTTGGGTGATGCATAAAGCACTCACCTTCATACTTGATATTTAGCATCTTCAGACAATCCATCTTTGGGATGAGAAAGCCATCACTGAGGAGAGCTTCAGCCACTGCTGCCCTAGAGCAGAAAGCTTATAAACTTATTACTGCCATTTATTCCTTTATGTATCAAAACACCACCTGCCCCAGTTCTGAAACAAGTTTGACTAACAAACCCCTGGAACTGTGAGGAGGGAATGGAAAATATTTTGTTTGAGAGACCTGGTAATGCTGTTCTTGTATAGCATATACATTTATATATATATAGGATGTTGAGGAAATTGATTAACTGTTTTCTCCATGATTAGCTACAGGACACTATAAAAAGGCAATTAAACAGGTCTACAGCCCAGTTCACACCATAGCTTTCACCTCAGTTTTTTATCAGAGACATACCTGTTTTCCTGCATCAGGTCTTTGATCTGAGCCAAAATCCAGTCCAATTCTGAAGAGGAATCAGACCACAATTCTCGAGACTTTGAAAGAGATGGCATAGCCTGCATAACCTGAGTGAAGGAAAAATTCAAGCATGAACAGAAAATACACTCACATCACAAAGACATTATTGCTATGACAAGAAGATGCATGTGCCTCCTGTATTCATCACCAGCCACTGAAAAAGTTCACAAATGTTCCCCTTTCTTGGAATCTCCAATAAGCACAGATCTCCTTTATAAACCTGAACAAAGTGCCCACATTAGGAACTGTCAGAGCTCAAATTGCTTGTTCTCTGTAGTGAAGTTTTCCTTTGACAATCCATGTATGACAACACCAGCAGACCAGCCTGAGCAAAGAACTAAGACAACAGGGAAAAGAAAATATATTGCCCAAGAAAGAAGAGAGAATTAATGAAAGTGCTGATCATCAGAGTGCACTTACCCGGAATTGCTCATTCTTGTAAGATATCAGAACATCTCTGACTTTTTCTAGAAATAAACATAAATATATCATTTAAGCAGAAGATCAGCTATGTAAGGGAGTTTTGTATCTAAGGAAGCTGCTTAATCTTGCTAAATTTACACTCAAGGAAGGTATTGGTCAAATGAAGCCAGCAATTCTGTTGAGGCAACACAGTGAAGGCTCCCAAAACTCCCAGACTTCTCCAGCAACATGAATTTTCTCAAGTGGGGTTGAACCACGATTTCCATATTTTATCACTAATAGTAGCCAAAGACAGATAAGTTGGATAAACCCAGACAGCTGAAAACCAAATTCCTAGATCAGTGCAGGAAGAAATTGTTGCCATATGCAGTTTATGTTGTGATGCACATTTGTATTCTGTAGACTTGCGTTTTGCATCAATTGCAGCAGCACTACAGCTATTCACAAAGTGCTAAAAATTTGGAGAAATACTACCAAACCAGTCAGGCAACACCAGAAATCCACCAAGACCCAAAGAGGAATCCCAAAACCTGAGCTGAAGCTGTATCTTTATGCTAGAAGATGACACATTTAAACTGCTTTCTTTAGCATATCCAGTCCTTGTGTCTGCTGTTGTCCTAGGAACACCTACCATGGAATTCCTTGTGTTTCTGACAGGCCTCACTCTGGGGGGTCTGAATCTCCCATGCATCACCATCCAAATCTGCATTTGCTTCCACCTCTTCCTGCTCTTCTTCCTCATCCTCATCTTCCTCACACAAGTTATTGCCCAGCTGACGGTTCCAGTACATCTTTCGTAGCCACTCCAGCACAACATCACAACCTAACAGAGAACAGAAAACATCTGCTCAGTCAGGGTTTCTTTGTTATGGCAAAAAATAATAGGTGGCATATTGCTAACTTGAATTATGAAAATAAATGCTATTAATCATTTGATGAAAATAGAAAATACTCCATTAATGAAAATGTGAACAAGTTAAAAAAACCCAAACAAATAAAATCCTGAAAACCAAATCAAAACCAACCCAAGAAGAAAAAAACCCCAATCCAGTATCACAGACATGGTAACTACCCATCATATTTTTTGGGGGGGAAAAAGTTGATTGGACACTGCTATGGCACTGGACCTTGCTCAAACTAGGTCAAACTTAAGCGGCAACCAGGTCCCTGCAGTGGCATTCAGATGGGAAAATCAGTCAATACTTTAGTATCACCATGGTCAACACAGCATCTACAACAATAACAGAATTATTTTTGTGCAGGGACTACACTATGCATACAATAAATAGAATGGAAAGGAAATGCCTTTACTTTCATTGGCATTTTCCCAATTCAGCCTAAGGACCATGCTGAAGATTATTTAACTGGATTCTTAAGCCTTAACCCAAAATTTCCAGGAGTCTCTTCAAATGCTATGAGCTGGTCATTCACTCAGGCTTGGAGTATCCACATTTCTCCCTAAATGGGACTTTTTAAGAGTTTTAGTCACCACTAAACCATCAGAAAAGGCTTTTACCTATTTCCCCAAGATGAACTTCCTGTGCTGTAAAAAAGCAAAAGCACCAAACTGTTGCAACCAGCTGTTGTTGTTTCGAGTAATTTTTTCAGGGACAGGAGAAACTCTGAGCATTTGCCCTGTGAGGAACCACAGGACACAGCTCAGCTGTCCTGACAGGGCAGTGGCACTCTCAGAGTCTGATATCACAACTCTACCACACCAAAACGGAGGCAGGGAGCTCCCCTCGGGGCCTGCAGCTCTGGCACTGCCATCCCAGGCAATGTCCTCAGGCCACCCCTGCCAGTGGCAGCTGCTGGTGGCACTCACTCACTCCCTCCCTCCCTCCCTCCCTCCCTCACCCACTCCTCACTCACCCTTGCGGCACAGGGCCAGCCGCGGCAGCTTCCCGTGCGTCAGCTCGTGACGGAGATCCACGACCCACACGGGGATGTCCACCTGCAACAACAGCCAGCAGCTGACCCTCTGCTCCACTGCAGCAGCCCTGCACAGCTGCAGCAGCCCTGCACAGCTGCACAGAGCCTCCACCAGATGGGAGCTGCACCATCCTGGCCATTCCTGTGCTGTAGTTCCCCTGCTTCCCACTTCAGGAGTGAGCCAAGATCCCCCAGCTCTCTGATGCCACTCCTTCTGTGGGCTAGGATCCATACAAATTTGTATTTTACAGTTTAGGTCCTTCAGCGTTACATGCAACAAGAGATTTCTTTTTAGACAGAGGTGTTACATGTAATCTAATGTAACTGTCTCATCCATTTAAATACAGTTTAATTGCTTCTCATTCTGGATAACTATGTATCAAAGACACAAATAATATCACATATAATACCGAAATTTACATAGTAATTTACATGCAGTTTTTTACAGCTTTCCTGAGGACAACTACCTTTAACTATGCAGGACCTTTGCCTTTAAGCTTGATCAGTTTTAAAAAGTGAGAAGCAGAACTTTTCTCAAAAACCCAGGAAAAAAAATAAAAATCAATTCATCATTCTCACACAGGGGCCCAAACATATACAGAAGAGTCTCAAATACTGCCTGTCCTTCACTGTCAAAACCTGTTCAGTCCCAGGTGTGATGCTCAGTGCAGCTGGCAGTAAAAGGACTCAAGTTGTCCAGCTACTACAATTACAGCTTGAACCTTTCCTCCTCCACACGAATGGAAAAGCTCACCTGAGGAGACACGAGATGAAAATACCTGCAAATGTGATGGATTTTACGTATAGCTTTGCTTGTCAAAGACTAGGATTTATAAACCACAGATTTAGCTTCTTCCTATCTCAGTCACCAAGAAAGCAAAGCGTGTGACAGTATGGCAAGTGGGACTACACACATGTAAATCAAGACTTGATCACATGTGATTCAAAAACCTTTAATGATCATGAGCCTTTGTTACTCTTATTGTGACTTCAAAAAACAAATTTTATATCCATTTGCAATAAACCTGTTTAAAACTTTGCAGCTGGAATAAACAAGCATCTATATCTATTATTTTGGTTACAAAAGGATGATGCCCCCCCCAATTTCATTCACTCAGTGTTGTTAATAACCTCTAAATTATCAAGCAACTCTTATTCAATAGTTACCTCTCTCGCTAATTGTCTCAGAGGAATGCTGACAGTCTTCTGTTTCCTTTCTGTGATCAAGTTGACAAATCTGCATGCAGGTTACAGAAAAAATAAATTACTATCAAGAGCTGCAGAGAAACTTGGAACTCTAGAGACAAACTCCCCGTGTACTACACAATCCTGTGGCCCCAGAGATGCAAAGTGAATTCAGTGGAATAATGACACCTGTCCAGGTCTTTCTCTCAAAAGCAAAAGGGTCTTGAGAACCCTCACCTGACAAGAGCCAGCCCATAAGACAGGATGAGTTCGTGTGACTTCAACCTGCCAGATGAATCAAGGACCTTGCAGCGAATCAGTTCTGCCGTGGAGTCCACTGCAAGAGGCATTTTTGGACCGTACCTGGAGGCAAAGGAAAACCAGGTGAGCAGGCTCACACAAATACACTCGCCCTGTAAAAAGGGCAGCTTTCCCACTACATTTTGTGCTCTGTGGTACATTACAGCCTAAGAAATGGTATGCTGAGACAGCATCAAAGGCTGTTTCCAGAAGGGTTCTATTGGAACAGAGTGGTTACACGGTTACTCCTAAGCACATGTTAAGTGAATATTTACTGATATGCCAGGCACACAGACAAGATGCTTTACCTAGGCGGATGCAGCAGAGGCAATAGATATGCTCAGTGCCAGAGAAATCAGCCCGTGATTTTGCGGGCATGGAGGGTTTGTGCCTCCCCTGCTCCCACAGAACCACCGTGCTCCTGGCATAAGCTGCGAGCCCGGAGCCTCCCGCAATGAAGGAGCCCTACAAGACGGGGCCGCCAGCCCTGCTGCACCGCCGGCCTGCCCACACAGCCCCGGCCGCGGAGCTGCTCCGGCGGGGAGCGGCGCTCGGCTCCTTGGCCGGGCCCAGGACCGCAAGGGCCGGGCACATTGTCCCCTCCAGGGACACAGGGCCGGCCCCGAGCCCCGCATCGCTGCCCGCCCGCGGCGCGCGGCCCGTACCGGCTCTTCCACGCCGAGACGCGGTCCAGCGCGTCCTGCTGCAGCCGGCTGTCCCCGCAGTACAGCCCCACCATCACCTGGTCCCACTCCGCACGGCCCCTCCACGCCACCACCGTCCGCAGCGGCTTCAGCCGCTTGCGGGCCGGAGACGAGCTGGGCTGGGCGCGGCGCCCGGCCGGGCCCGCGCGGGCCGCCATGCCGCCAGCGCCGCTGCTCGCTCCGCCTCCCCGGCCCGGCCCTGCCCGCGCCGCTTCCGCTTCCCGCGCCCGCCGCCCACCCTGGGTGCGGCCGCCTGAGGCGAGCCCGGCCCCGCGGGTGCTGCAGGGGTGCGGCGGGGCTGGCCCTGCATCCTCTGCGGCCCTCGGGGCTCGGGGCCGGGGCGTTCTCCCCTTCTGCGTGCGGGGAGCTGAGGGGCGGCGAGCTGTGTCTTAAATCAGAGAGGGAAACCTTGCGAGAAAGCACAGGACCATCCCCAGCAGCCGCACCGTGTGCAGGACCGTCCCCACCAGCCACAGCGTGTGCAAGACCGTCCCCACCAGCCACACCGTGTGCAAGACCATCCCCAGCAGCCACACCGTGTGCCCCATAATGTTGTCCAAACGCTTCTTGAGCTTTGTCGGCCTCGGTGCTGTGACCGCTTCCCTGGGGATTCTGTTTCAGAGCCCAGCCACCTTCTGGGTGAAAAGTCTTTTCTTAATAGGCAGCCGAAACGTCGCCTGACTCAGGTTCGTGCCATTTCCTCGAGTCACTGGTCACGAGAATGGAGATTGGTACCTGCCCCTCCACTTCCCCTCGTGAAGATGCTGAAGAACACAATGAGGTCTGACCTCAGTCTCCCCCAGGCTGAACAAACCAAGTGACCTCAGCCACTCCTAAGGCTTCCCCTCCAAACCTCTCCCTTTCCTTCTGTCCCTCCTTTGGGTGCCCAAAACAGCACAGAGTGCTCGAGGTGGGGCAAGCACACTTCTTGGTGAAGAGCTTTTTTCTGATATCCTAAACCTCCCCTAAGACAATGTCAGGCCATTCCCTTGGGTCCTGTCCCTGCTCACCAAAGGGAAAGATCAATCCTGCTCCTCCTTTTCTCCTCATGAGGAAGTTGTAAATTGATGATGTTTCCCCTCAGTTTCCTCCAGGCTGAACAGACAAAGTGACCTCAGCCCTGCTCATCCAGGTTCCCTTCGAAGCCCTTCACTAGTTCTTTGTTTTCATGTAACAAAATACCTACATCGGGTTTTTTGTTCAAAAAGAAATACATAATCTACACTACTCAATACCATTTTAATGTACTTTACTTTCTTGTGGCATAGATATAAATTAGGAATATTCCCCTTTTGACTGAATAGTCTTGTTATGTATGTTTAATTCCAAAATAACTGAAGTTTTTTAGTTATAAAAAAACCGGACATCCCATTGTTTATATAGCAGTGTGATGTGCAAAGATTATTTTGTTTAGGAAGTAAAAAATTCAGTATACAATAGCATTTAAGTATTTAAATTTCATTAAGGTTGTATTTTTATTTCCATTTTGATTAAGTTTTGTCTGCATGTGTGATTTTTCTGTTCACAAGAGCATTTTAAGGCTGCTTTATTTTTCTTGAAACATGAGGTAACTTCCCTCTATTCCAGTGCAAGTGAAAGAAAAAACACTGCAAACATTTCAGACACAAAGCACATGAGACGTTTGAGAGGCAATGATAGTTGGTAATATGTTTTTATTTTGAATCAGAATAAAGACTCAGAAACTGGATATCTCAGACTGTCAGGATGCAGTGGGGGCCAGCAGTTCCTGTCAGGTCACTCAGTGAACCAGCAGCCAAGCATGAAACCAAAACTGCCAGAGCAGGGTCCGCATCAGCCCGGCTTCAGCTACACAGCACCAAGTGAGGGGCGCCCAGGGCACAGCTGAAATGGCAGAAATGGAGCCCAGATTCAGCCAAGGCTCCTCATCCGCTGATGAGCAGGGAATCTGCAGACCCTGATTAGCACCACATCCAGTGACTGTTTGCCACAGTCACACAGACCAGTGACCACCAGTCACATGCAGAGGGAAGCAATCACTTTGGTAAAACCACAAGGAAACATTTTGATTGAGTAAAACCATTTGGTTGGAATAAAGACAAAACAAGAGAAAACATCCACGTGTTTAACATGAAGATACAAGTGTATTGATTACAGAAGTAATGTCCAAAATAAGAAAGATGTGATGAAGCCTTTTTAGCTCATGAAAAGATTTCCATCTTTATTGGTTAGAAAATTAAAAAACCCACTTTTCATAGAACCATAGAACATCTCAAGTTAGAAGGTATCCATAAAGATCATCAAGTCCAACTCCCTGCTCCTTGCAGGATTATCATATGACACTGAACCATATGGCAAAGAGCGCTTTTGCCTCCTGTAATGAAAGTATCAGTAAAAAGAACATATTCTTGAAAATGGCTTAGGATTTTTTAGTAAAGAATTACTTCATGCATGCTGACCAGTCCTGCTAACTTGAACTGACCTGTGAATCAGCATGGAGTAAAAACAGCTCCCCCTCTTTTTTCATGTTCCCAGCACTCCCCAGTGTGGAGGCATGAGGAGTTGCTTGTCACTGGAAAATATCAACAGAGCTTCATACAGCACACAAGTGATGGGGAAATGGGGCCTGTGCTTGGCAACATGGCTTTGCCAAGAGGGAGAGAGTCCTTCCCAGTGACTCCAGTGCAGCCCAGGAAAGGAAGGGGCTTAGGCTTATCTGTGCTTATGACTGGCTCCTTTGGCCCTGCTGGGGAGCTGGTAATTATAGAGTTATAAAATGCAGTGAGTTGGAAGGGACCCACAAGGATCACTGAATCCAACTCCTGAGATCATTGTCCAAATAAATTCTGAACTCAGACAGGGCTGGTGCTGTGACCACTGCCCTGGAGAGCCTGGTTCCTAAAGATGAGCTAAGTGGTCTGCACAATTTTCCAGTGTGTGAACCCTTACAATTTATTTTTGGGATTATTAAAGAGAGGAAAGTCTCAACCCCTCATTTAGCAAAGCATGTGAGATTGTTCTTCATTTTGAGTGTGTCTGGAAGTGAAGTACGTATTTGAGTGGCCTTAAGATCCTGGCTACCTGGTTGGACCAAAATCTTCTTCTTTATTCTGGACCTGGGTAGACTCATGCAGGGAGATAATAAATGTGTGAGCATTTCTGTGATGGTGTTTCTCTCAGAGCCCTGATTGGATGCCTCAGGTAATAACATCATTAGTAATAATGATGCCAAAGCACCCATGATGCTAATGCAGTTTGTATCAGCTTGTCACTGACCATAGATAACTGTTTGAGTAACTTGAAGTGGTGAAATCACATCTTCATGGTTCCTGTTCCTTCTGCTAACTGCTGTAAATTGCACTTTACAGTTGCATCATAGATGCAAGGTGTAAGTCCCTCTGACTGTATTTTTTTCTAAAAGGTTTCCTGTCTGCCTGTTCTTGAGCTTTATGAACTAGAAACCTGCAATTTCTAAATGCACTGAACAGAGCCACGGTACTCTTAGAAAGACTTTCTATATCCTAGTGGTTTTACTTTAGTGAGTGTCTCAGGCTCATCTCCATTTGGGAGATTTCTCAGCATAATTTAAACTGTCAATCTTGCTGATGCTGCATAAATGGAGAAAAAATAGACAATAGAAATAAAATTATTTGCTACTCTCTCCCTTCCTACCTTATTCCTGTATAGACTTCCAGAGTCATAGAATCATAGAGTGTGCTGAGTTGGAAGGGACCCTGAAGAATCATTGAATCTAACTCCTGGCCATGCACAGGACCGTACTCAAGAATCCCAATAAATGGAGTCAAACTTTCCTGTAAATTTCATTTACAGAAAACTTCTTCAATATTTGCAGTCTTTCTCATCTGAGACTCCCTTCCACACTGCTGTGAGACATCCTCCATAAGCTCCTGCAAAATGCTGATATCTGCTGTAGAATTAGCCCCTTCCAGGTACTCCTTACTGTTCCTCCAACTTGGAGCTACTTGTGTGCACTCTGCTAACCCAGTGCAGCAGCAATGAGCTGGAATTATATCACAGAATCACAGAATATTCTCAATTGGAAGGAACCCACAAGGATCATGGTGTCCAACTCTTAAGAGAATGGCCCATTGGGGATCAAGCACACAACATGTTAGCACCATGCTCTAACAAATTGAGCTAATACCAGGTTCTGTATGGTTATGGGGACATGAACTACCCTGGAGCCAATTAGTCTGTTTTACTTCATCCCTTGACTTCTGGATACCACCCTACACCTTCCTCCTCCTTGTCTTTGTATTAACAGGTTGGGAAGGACACAATGTCTAACATTCATGCTGTGCATCACTGGTACAAGCAGAACCTGAACCCTAGCAACCTCCCTTGCCTCTGAAACTGAAACTGAAAACTGATGTTTGCTACAGATTGTGACAGAGTCTGGGTAAAAGTCACTTGCATCCTTGCTTTGACCCAAGCCCTGAAAATGTGGCCTTCTCCTCCTTGAAATCCATCAACCCATGGCGTATATTTTTAGATGTGCCTGTGCAGGAGGAAAATTCAAAGAAAACCTTGCCAGGGAGATCTTTTCTGTGACTCATCTGTTCTAGGAGGGGAGAGTTTCTTTTTTATGTCTCAGCTGGGAGCGGTCCATCCTCCAGTTCCTCAGCAGGCCAGTTTCTGACGTGTTTCTGAGCCTGCACTACCACAGAATGAGCTGGGCCAGGGAGGGAGGACTGTGCTCTCTGTCAGTGATTTGAGGGGAGTCATCCTTTTTTAAAATGTGCCTTTCTGTCTCCCTCCCCCACTTCCCTTTTTCCTCCTTCAGCGTTGCCACCTTGTAGTATTTTAATCAGAGGAAGCAGATATATCAAGGAAGTCAATGGCAGGGGCGAGGTGGGTGGGGGGGGGGCAGAGAGGAAGAGGAGGAAAATCACATCTCAGCCCAGTCTGCCAGTGTAAACACTTGATGATTTCCTGTTATTGTAGCCTAAAATGTACCATGACATCATTTGCAGGCCTCCCAGAATCACCCAGAAGGAGGAAAAGCCAGCATTCCCAGCCCGCCCCCAGCGAGAATCCAGGGGATTCACGCCCTATAAGGCAGTGAAGCTCTGCAAGCAGCAAAGATAGTGTTTCGAAAGCTTTCTTGTTCTTGGCAATGTGGAAATTTCACAAACAGGAAAAACTGCTTTTACTTTTCCTAAAGGGGAACCGTTTATGCCTCATGAAATATTAATGCCTTGAACTACAGTTACTTTAGAGGCAGAGCTGAAATACACAAAATGTTCTTAGCTGAGGACAAACACAGGGAAGCCCATCACCAAAATCACATCAGTTTATCATTGCCAGACATCTACTTTTTTATAATACCCACTTTCATTCCAAATCACTCTACATACAAAGCAGTTAAGTCAAAAGCTGTGGATTATATAAAACAGTACAAAATGAAATTAATCTGATCATTTTGAAAGGTGAAGCTAAGTCTCAATATAGCAGATATTGTCAGTGAAATGTTTTTCCTCCATTTCTGATCATTAAATAAATTCCTGGAAAGTGAAGAGCCAGGCTCTGTGGAGTCTAGCTACACAAACTATCCTAGAATTTGACTCAAAAAGTCAGATTTCTGTCTCAGTTACTCTTAATCACTCAGTCTGCACCACTGTAGGGAAGAACAGAATCAGGTTCGGTGAGATGGACCCTCATAACTTTTTTTGAGAAGGACAATACCTAGGCTGACTTCACAGCACATCCTTCAGCCGCAATCTCTTTGGGCAGACTTGCTTGTGACCACAGAGGAATATCTGCAAAATCTGGGTTTTTTTCCTAAACAAGGTTAAAAACTTCATAAATACAGTACTGTATATATAATAATTTGGACATACCCTCCCTTGCAGACCTGCAGTAATTGCAATGTAACTTTTTGTTATTGAAACATGAGAAGCCAGTGTTTTCCTGTTATATGTAAGGAAAATGAGACCCTGAGATTAAATGAACCTATATTCTACAGAATAAAATGAATTGTCTTCATCTGGGTTTAAGGCAATCCTATGCCTCCAGATAGTATCAGAATATTAAATTTGTTTTACCATAAAGTAGATTTGAAATTCTAAAGAGAGTCAGCTTAGAGAAGAATACAAGCAAGTATAATAAATAAAACACACCTGAGACTGAAATTAAAAGGAAACAGAATGGTCTTGCAGTTTACTGGACAAAAAGTAAAATAATGCATAAATTTTGCTGGGTTTAGTTTCACTTGGACTTACTGGAAAACAAAAGTGGGCTGTTCCCCATGAGCTATTTTTGGATAGGAAAACCAAGATTCAATTCTTCACCATGCTGAGCTATTTTCAAAGCTCTATATACAAGATGATTATCACTCATTAAGTAGTTTGCTCTTCATTCCCAATGCTGCAGGGTGCAGCACTAGGAACTGAAATGAATTTATGCAGAGCTGAGCCAGGACCCTGCATCCAGTGAAGTCAAGTGCTAGGTTCTAATGACAGCACCAGGACCTTTCAGACTTACACCCAGCTGTGCTGCAAGGAAGGCCCCAGGACAACCAAGTGCTCAGGCACCACTGTGAGAGCTGTGGGATGTTGAGGACTTGAATTTACTTCTGTTATTTTGTGTCATTAGAGGCCTGAGGTAATTGGGTGGGCTTGGCACGGCAGGAGAGGAGATTCTTCTTCTAAGCACTGAACTTGCCAGGTCCTTTGTGCGGTTCTGGGATTTTTGCTGAGTATGAAATCTCGTGGCCTGCACACTGAGAGGGGAGATAGTAGCAAGGCTGTACCTGGCAGAGGATGGGTGGCCACAGCTTTGGAGTGGGGAACAGGTACCTGTGGAGCTTTGTGAGGTGTCAATGTTCATTAAAGATACTGGTTTGTGTGTTTCTAGGATATTGATCTGTGTTTGTGCAGGAGGAAGTCTGGGTGCTGAGTCTGATTTCATTCCCACAGCACAGGGATGACTTTCCACATGAGGCTGCTTTCACTTGGTGCTTACACACTGCAGGCTGCTTCACTGCTCTGCATGGCAGGTTTTCTTGACGTGATTTTGATATAGGTAATCTTTGCTGCTAAATGTTTCCCATTTTTGTTGTATGGCATGATGTGATGCCATGCTTCCTGCATCTGGGCAAGATAAAAGTGACACAGTACTGTGATGCAGTATGATTGGGATTTATGAGAATTCTTAATCCCTTATGACAAATATGAAATAATGTAGAGAGAAGATCAGAAAAGATTACAAAGTAGAACATATGGAAGTTTAGGTTATGATGTATTTGGGAGAGGAGCAAAGTGTGCTTGATTCCCACTGTGTACAGAATTATCTCTGTTTATAGCCAGGGTAAATCACCCAGGAAAATAGGCAAAATCAAAGTGAAAGAGAAAGTGGAAGAGCAATCATTCACCAGGGCAGTAAAGCCAGACTTAGGACTGAGTATCAGACCAGAAACAAATCAATCTGGTGATACAAAGAGCCAGTCCAGAGGCGGCTCTTTCTGCCAATACAAATTTATTAAAAAGCATTACTGCATTTGTTTGTCCCAGGAAGACAGATCAGACATCACCTGTCCATGTACCTATAGACTTATGCCAGACCAAATCTCATCCCTGCTGAAGTGTTTTAGCATTAAACATGAAGTCAGCAAAACTCAAAATGCCCTAGCTAGTCAGACAGAAATGTCCTGTCTGCTTCAGACAAAAAGTTTTCTGTCAGCAATACAGAACTGTGTGGATACAGTATTAGTGTTCACAGAAATACAGCTTGTGTGGAAAAAAAATCTTCTAAAAGAAAATAAATACCTTATTTGTATTTCATTGGTCTACTTCCTCTAAGTTCTTTAAAATGGAAATTGCTGGAAAATTCAATTGAAGGGAAACTGACAGAGTTCACATCTATGGTTTGGCATAGATTCAGATAATTTGAACATATATTCTGTCCTCACACTTGGCCTTTTATGTTCCCTGAAGTCAATAGGCAAGATGGGTTGGTGGTGGTCTGGTGATGCACTTCACCATTTCTTTATGTTGCAGTGGGGCAATACAGGGTTTAAATTTTGTTCCAAGAAAGCTCAAGCTGCCTTGGCAGGCTGTGCAGGTGGTGTCTGACCATGTGTTGGTTAATATGGAAGTGGATCTTCTTGTCTGTGTAGCTGAAATAAAATATTTACTGACTTGACATTGCCTGAATTCTTTACTGTAAATTGTATTTTTATTATGTCTTTACTATAGGACACTGTATTGTGCTGTATTTGTAATATAAATTGTGTCATTGTAAACATTGAGTTGAGGACATGATGACCAATGATAAGAAGAAGTTTGCTTCTGTGGTAAGCTCTGCCTTGTTATTCTGTCCTACCTTACACCATCCTGTTCTATACTTATGCTTCTGGAAGCATTCAGCTCCTACAAATGCATCAGGTAATAGGGTTAGTAGAAAATAGGAATGGACTTTCAAGAAATCACCTAGCATATATTCCTGTCTTTAAAGCAAAGTTAACTATCCAACTTCACATTTTCCGACAGTGCCAACCACACTGCAGCAAATTAAATACTAAGGTGAGCCAGTGGAGCTCTATGGCAAAGTGAGCTGAGTTTCTAATTCTGTCCTCCACTGTCTTTGGTGATAGTGACAGGGTCTGAGTGCCCAGCCCAGGATGGGGCCTGTCTCAGTTTCTCTGTATGACTGAAAACCTCTCTGGAGCAAATCAGCTCCAAACTCAAGCAAACTCATAGTGCTGAGGTCCTGTCATCAGGGAAATGCAAGGAATATGTATGGTGGGGAAGGGGAAAACTCCTGGGCTTGCAGATCTTCTCTAAAGACGTTTGGACTTAAAAAACTAATTTTGACATTAGTAGCTTTTATCCTTGTCATTTTAACTCCGGGGATTTTCTTTTCTTAAGAATGGAGAAACAGAAATGGGTTAAGTGAGAGAAAAAAAATTGTAAGACAAAGCAAAAAAGTCATGGCTGTGTTTTAAAGGTAGAAGTCTATGTTCCTTTTGAAAACAGAAAAATTCTCCTGAAACCAAACAGGCATAATTGGGACTGAGTGCCTACTTATTTGTGTCTGTGGCTGAAGACAGGAAATTCTGTGACACAGAACAGCCAAGAACAGAGTATGTATCTATATGTCTTTATATGTGCCTACCTGTCAATCTGTGATCTATATCTATCTATCTATCTATCTATCTATCTATCTATCTATCCACCTGTAATTCCTCTTACCCACTCGCTCTGCTTGTACAAATACCCTAAATGCCTTAATTCTCTGCATTTTTTTCATCAGAGATACCATGTGTTTAGCAAAAACCTAAGAAAAATACATGATGTCATCTCTCATGCCTTCATCTATCTGGGCTGGGTGGTGTGTTCTGAGTAGTGCATCATTGTGTTCCATTGTAGGGAAAAAAATGCTGGGTGCAGAGAGTGTGTGTGGAGCCAGGCTTGCCCAGGCGTGCACAGCTCTCTCAGTCATGTAACCCTGGCTGTGTCACACCCTGTGGTGTTACCAGGGTGGGAGGGAATTCCCTTCCCTTGGGAGTGTGTCAGCTGAATGGGAGAGGTAGCATCAGCAGTCCCAGATTAGACTCCTGGTCTAGGCAGCTTCTGCACAGTGAAGTTCTGGGTTTGAGTCCCCTTCGTGTTCTAGCATGAAACATGCAGCACTTACCTAGAGGACATTGCCATGGGTCAGGGCTTGGTGTTCACCTTGAAAAAAAGCTGATATTTGAGCAAGAGCCAGGAGTAATGCCATCAGTATAAAATGTTCCTGCATTGGAATAAAAATGGCTGGCAACTCCCTGTATATTTTTAAGGTTTCCAAAAATAGATCTAAGTCACAGGCAAAAATGAATGGAGCTGAGGCTTAAATGGAAAGAACTGGTAAAGGATTATTTGTCTGAAATGGTTAGTGCTGAGATCATCTTCCACATTACATGCCACTACCTGGAAACATGGGCCAGATTTCTTTTCCCTTTTTATGGCTTTCTGAGCCCTATTTTCCAATGCATTGATTCACTTGACCAAGTTTCAGTACAGTGGAGAGAACTGACTTAGTATTATTGTTGAGACTGAGAACCCCACCCCTGCTCTGATTCTGCTCTGTAGGAGCTGGAATTCCTGGAGCACAGAGTCAGTCTTGGAGCCCTGGAGAAGCAGAAGAAAGTTAGATTAGAAGCAGTTGCTCTGTGTGTGTGTGAGAGAGAGAAGGTTTTTAAATCACAGTGTCAGGTGAGAGGGAAGGTCAGGGATAGCTGAGTGAGAGTAGGGGCTGATTGGAGGGTTAAACCTCTGAGGAGGAGCACTCCTCTGTTCCAGGAGGAATTTGATGTTAATCAGTGAAACCTTAATGCATGGGTGATCCTAGGGCATTTTGTGGAGGGGAGAAGGAGAATTTTGGAGAAGAAGGAGAATGAAGCCAGCTTCAAAACTGCAGTTTGGTGCTAAACCCACCCATGTCTCTCAGGCAATTCTGGGCTGAAGGTACAATTCTGACTGCATTTGAGACTGTCTGTCTTGGAGGTTAATGTCCCCACAGAGGTGCCAGCAAATCTGCCTATCTCCTTGCTTCCTAACTTACTGTCACCCCGATTAAAATCTATCTTGCTAAAAATATTTGAACAGGTTCTATTGACACACAAGCAGGTCTGGATCATTTTGACAGGTAAACATGCCTACAGTAACAAGGAGTGTGGTGTAATGAAAGCAGGTATGGAAAACAAAAGAGCTGGTGCTGACTGACATTAACACTAAATGTGCTTCACAGTGAGATGATTTTGGAGTTGCTCTGTTCTGGTCCAGTTAACTGAATGCTTGCCAACAGCTGCAGCATGATAGGTACACTCCTGGAGCACATCCAAAAGGAAATCAGCTCACCAGGTATGAGACTGCACCATGATGGGAAACAAAATGCACTGAATTAGGAAATTAGCTTCAAAACCAACCTCCTGGTCTGAATTAAAAAGCCAATGTAAATGTGACTTTCTCATGCAGTTGGTGGCTGAGAAGCTGGTAATGCCCAGGAGACCTAGAGGATAGTGATGATGGGGATGTGTGAAAATTTTTAACAACTCTTTGTACACTGGCACCAGGTGTATTTCTATGTGTGCAGGCTGAAAATGTCAAATACATGACCCTGACTTTCCAGCTGTTCTCAACAGCTATTCAGCATGGACATAGACACTTTCCAAGTAGAGGGGCATATTTTACACCATTACTGTGCCTGAGGACACAAAGCATTAAGATATGGAGAATGAGACTCCATATTAATCTGCACCTGTTCTACAACTTTGGTGGGATTTGGATCAGATTTTTGTGCAGTTTTTCCTTTCTTACGTATCATAGAGCCTGGACAAGAAAAACAGCTGTTATTCTTGTCCTGTTATCTGCCTCTCTAGCTCTTGATACTGGCAGTGCTCTGAAGTACTTGAACTGTAACACCACAAAAGGCTTGAAAAATAAACTCTTTGCACTGACAGCTCCAAAAAAAATATCCAGGAAACTAGTCTCTGAAATCAAGAATTGAGATTATATGTAGAGGAATTTATTTATAAACTATTAACATAACATACAGAATTTGCACTGTTGCCTGAAGCCTTAAGGTGACGACTTTGTCAGCCCCCTCTGAGATAGCCAATCTTATTAAATTACTTTCATAGCTAGTCAAAAGGAGTATAAAACCATCCAGTCACCCACTGACACAGCTTGTAGGACCAAGGAGAGCAATCTGCTAGTCTCTCTTTCTAATCTAGAGGACACTACTGCCTCCACTATCCCCTGTCATAACTGGATTTTCTTTGCAGCTGAAGCTTCCTTTGCAGCTCATTGAGAGTGTTGGTGACCCATGTGACTTTGGGGGCAGTTTATTTTAAATAGTGAAACTGCATGACCTGAAAATCCCTCTCAGAAGTGTCTTCTCCCTGGTTCTTGCTCAGTAGCACTCGGTTTGGTCATTCTTTGGCCCTTTTCACCATCAGAAAACCCCAGTGTGAATGGATGCCTTCCATCTAGACCCCTATGCAGTGGTCACCTGTGTCAGAACCATCTGGAGCCTGGTTCTCACCCCCTGAGGTTGGACTGGCCACTCCCATTCTCTGGCAGGCACCGAAGGAAGAGCCTGGTGGCCTCTGGTACAGCCTCCAAGTTTCCAATCTCTGAGTCAGAAAGGCAGTGGCCCTACATGGTCATCACACCAGTACCATCATCTTGGCTCCACACCAGCCATCTGAGGAGGCAGAGCAGGAGAGAGGGGGAAGAGAGGAGAAAACTCCCTCAGAGCCTGTTTCTCTGGGGCACTGAAACTGTGAAGATCTTGGCTGAAGATCCAAGTCTCCCTTTCTGCAGCAAAGCCTGTTAGTACTGCATTAAACTATTGGCAGTCTGAGACCTATTGAATAAAAAATTGCTAGATTTTATGTCTACAAACAGAATTGTCCTGCTAAGAAAGTAAGATGGGTGAAGAGAAGAGCATCAGATTTTGTTAGATCTTGGAGATTAAATTGTTGGGGTTTTTTTGGTCATGGTTTGTTACAGTGAGGCTTTGCTGGTCAAGACAGGTCTGGTGGATGTCCCACAGGTGTTGTGGACTGCCTGTTGAGGAATACATTTAGAGCAGGTAGCTCAGTGTGCAGGCTCCAGTGCAAGCTGAGGATTGAGCTCAGGGACAGGAGGTCATGGACTGGCAGGGGTCCCTTGAACAATGGCACGAGGCCAGGTGACAGACACTCAGAGCCACAGCAGGAGCCCATGACTCAGAATCCCAGGCTATGCCAGCACAGACTGTGAGGATGTAAAAGTGCAGGGAGTCCTTTGTTCACAGTCCCTCCCTGGAGGCTCCAGGACAAACTGTGATTCTGTTGCTGCCCTGTGATAAAATTACTTAAAACAACCAGAGGCCTGAGACTCTGCTATGGGAACCCTGGGGTCATGCTGGGGGGGAAAATGTGTCTGTCTGTCTGAGAATGGGGTGTGTAGGGAGCCAAGAGAGACCCCTACCAGGTCACTGGATCTGCTTTTTGAGAAGGGGTTTTGGTCCCAGCATTAAAATCTCATGGTGTCAGTGTAACTGCCAGAGGCTGCTGAATGGTCAGATAGGGAAGTTTCCTTAACATGCCTCAAAGGGATAAAACGCAATGGGTAATGTAGGTGTTTTACATTTTGCTTCCATATGTTTTTAGTTGGCCATGATTACTGTAAATGCTTAATGGCCTCTGAGGAATACATGTGAGTAAGCATGTTTCCTTTTGGAAACACATCACACCCTCAAGCCTATCAGAAGAAATACCACTGGGGTTACTTTTAGATTAGATACATTTTTCTAAAACTGAAAGCCCTACCTTCTCCCCATCACCCACAGGAATAATTTTTCTTCACTGGTTTGAGGTGGAACAGAGCAATGGGATTTACTCCATCTCTTTGCTCTCAGGAGAAGGTGCCAGCATCAGTCTCCAAACCTCCCACTGCTCCAATTCTGCACAGATTTAAGGGCATTTCTACACTGGTACCTTTCACACAAACTGGCAAAACATTCCCATTAATTTTTTTGTCCATCCTAGTGATGTTATCTGCTATTTGGGTTGTAAATACTTGGAGTAAAGTCCCAGAATATCCATTAGATTTCCCTTTATTTCCCACATTGCTGCAAGCAGTACAAGATGTAGAAAGCATGAACATTTGCTCCCATATGGTACAAACAAAGTAAAAATGAAGATGAGACAATTCCAGCAGATGAGTTGTTCTTACTTTTTTTTAATATGATCATTGCATTCATTGCACACCTTTTGTCTGGTTTGGATCCCTCCCCTTTAGTCTCCCCCTGCACAAACAGCACATTCCCAGCACATCCCCAGACATACAGGAAGAGATGAGTGGTGTGGGCCATTCAGTGAGTCATTGTTCCTAGTAAAGCCTTCTCCATGTTCCTCACAGGGCTGTCACTGCCCGTGGGGGATTTATGTGCTGGAGGGAATGAGGAACTAGGGCTTTACAAAGCATCTGGCAGACACAAATCCCTGGGATTTCCAGGCAGTTCAGCTCTTTCTGCCCTGGTGAGTGGACAAGCCAGGAGCTGGGACCATATACTGCAATGAGTTCCTTTTCTTGGGGTGGAAAAGAGATCAGATTAATGGGTTCACAAATCCAGTGGCTCCATCAGCCCTGTCAGTGCAGCTGCATGTGAATGGAATTATTTCCAGCCTTTTCAAATCCTGCCTTCATGAATGTGAAGTGCTTTCCCATTTACCCCTCTCATCCTTCCAGCTTGAGAATCACTGCAAAAGATTACCCCAATTCTCAAGACATAAAGGTGTGAACGTAGTGAAATTTGTTTGGGAGGAAAGATGCTTTTTATGCCTAAGTACAATTAAACACGAAAAAGATCCAAGATCATCACTGAGAGCAATTAATTGTGAACCTGTAGGCATTAATGTCTGAGCAGAAGGAAAGCAGTAAGAGCAGGAGAAGAAAGTTGAGCTGCTATTCAAAGAAGACCTCAGAACCAGGCTGGATAATTTTAAATAGAGTCCAGGACTACTGTGTGTTGAAGGTGCAGTTCTCATACTATAGTAACAATTTAATTTTGTGCCTTCCTTTAGTTATGTGAATCAAATTAAATTTAGCCCTCTGAAGTACACCTCTAGTATGAAACACTTTTGGCTTCTATCTTCCGTCAAAGCCATGCAAAGGGGAGCTCAAATAATTCCTCATTAGTCAAAAAACCCATATGCTGTTAAAACAGGCCCTTTTTTAGTGCCCATGCTAAATAATTCTGGTATGTCAGACCAAATAATTTACGTGTTCTTTCTGCTTAAAAGAAGCTACTACAAAAGGCTGATGAAAACAAAACCAAGACAATAAGTCAGCAGTGAAATATCAGACCTCTTCCCAGGAGAATGCTTAATGCCATCCTGGTCTAATCTAATTCTCAAATACTTTAATATTATTTGGGATCTGAGCAGTATGGGAGTAACAGCGCTGGGTAATGTTACTCATTTCTTCAGCCTCCTGCAAGGAGGACTTTTAATTGGCTGATACTTTTACCGCTTGGAATTTCATCCTGAAGTAAGAGGGAGATGTACCCCATCTGCAGTTCTCAAGGAATCCACTGATGTGGTTGTTCTCACACATGGCCAGGCAGGGAGGGCTCAGCAAAAGGCTGCTGGATGACACCATTGCTCCTCAGCAGCTGCTAAAGGAGAGCTCTGCAGGGAAGGGCAGGTCTTGGTGCAGCACTTCCACCACAGGAATTCATCATAGAACTGTGGGTTCCATGGGAGTGCCATGAGGTTCAAATTTCAGATGTCTTGTTCTCCACCTCAACAGTGAAGGGGAAGGGGAAAAGAAGAAGCTGGAGAGGAAGTGAGGTGTAGAGACTCATGTGCCTGTCACAGGATACTCTTGTCTTTCAAAGTGGCATGAATGGTATTTTGTTTGGCTATTGATAAGAATAATAGGGAAGAAGGACAAGAGAAGTGTCTGGGGTCAGAAACAAGTGTATGTTATGCTGAAGCTTTGTCTCAGCCCTTCAGACTCTTTGGGACTGTTTGATATGGGGTTTATGACTTTCTGTGGACATGGCCAATGCCTGGCACACTCTAAGTGGGAATACAGTTGCTTTGGATCTGATTGTTTCACTGGCATGAGGATTCATTTGCTTCATTAGCACTCCTGTGATTAGCATTATGAAGAAAATCTTGGGTCCCTGGATGTTAAACTATGGCCTCTTAAATTTGGCAAGGGATAGCCAAATAAGATAAAGATAGCTAGACTTTTATCATATAAAGTTTTATCACCTTTGCAAAAAGATTAATGGAATTCTCCAAACAGTTACCTAAGTCTCATGAAGGAATGTTTGTATAGGAGTTTCAATAGAATCAGAATTGGGCTCTCCCCATCATATATGTTGCTAGCATAAAAAAAGTCTCCATAGAGTCTCTTGAATTTAGGGAGAAACATTTCTGGATCCAAAGCTGGCAAAAAAATCACAAGCAAATGACTTTATTATTCTGTATGTCTTCTGTCAGTATCTATTTCTGTAGGAAATAAGCATAACCAGTCTTGTTTGACCTTGTCTAAGAAAGTCTCAATGTAAAAAGGAGATAGAAAAGGAAGAAAACTTTGTAAAAGAGCCTCTTAGGTAACCTGTGACTTTCTGTGCATGAGAGTTACACCAGTTTACATCAATCTGATTATACTCATGTTTTTTCCTATGTAGGCATAGCATAGAGATTCTAGTTTAAGTGAAACCTGCATATTCAGCTGAAACAAACAAAGTGCCTGGACCCTGTTTCCATCTCCTGGCAGACAAAAATGTTTAACAGATTTGACAAGAAGACACAAAGCCAAGAAAAAAATGGTATGTTCCTATTTTCTTTAAAAATAAGACATTACATTTATTTAATTTCCTTCTTCTGTACACCATTAACTTTAAAAAGAATGACTTCTAATTTCCTGGGAGAAAATATGACTTAGTTTGCTGTATGAAAGTTATGTTCAAAGTCCCAAATGAGATGAGACAGCTTCTTTAAATCCCAATGAAAATGGTGACTCTTGATTCCCTTCATCAGTAGTTGCAAAACAGAGATGGAAAGAGAAGCTTTGGTGGATGGCCTGCCACTGGTCCTCCACTATTTTTATCCTTGAATTTGGTTATCCTTTACATTCTGTGATTGTGGGTGTGGCCTTGGAGAAGCCCTGAAGACCAGAGGTGACGTGCCAAGCTTCAGGGAGCCACAGTCCCTTGGGCTTTTGGAGCATCTGGAACTTGAGAGGGAAGCTGTGTGCTAATGTCTTTACAAACAATTCGATGGGTGAAGGTATGGATGTTAAAGGATTTGAAATGGGTCTTAATGTCTCTACTTAACTTTGGGCAGTAGGTTTGTTGCAGATCCCAGACTGCTTAGCTCCTGAAACAGGCAAGTGCGTCTGCACAAGCTTGAGTTTCTGAACTTTGGGGTAAAATGACAGGTTCAAGGGGGAAATAAGCAGTGGGCTGTTCGGGAAGGCTGTGCCGTCCTGGTACCTCAGCCAATGGAGAAAGGAAGAGGGCAACGTGCGGCCGGGAGCTCAGGATAAGAGGAGGCTGTACCCTCCAAAACCTCGAGAGAGAAAACCCTGGGGATGTGTGTGCGTGCGCCAGTGGACTCTCTCCCTCTATTCGAATAAAGTTGCAGGACTCCTGTGCCTCTTTTACAGAGACTGGCTTATCTCAGCGTGATTTTCCGTACAAGCTGGAAGTGTACTTTTTAGTCAAACAGATGGCTGTGAAAACCTTGCACAGAACAACACACTGACCGGCCACAGCACGGCCCGAGGAGCCGGGGCTGAGCTGCACCTGTGTGCACACAGCTCTGGCTCACAAGGGACAGAAACATGGGTCACAGGTCAGTGCTGCGGTCTTACTTTGAACAGTGCAATCGCCGACCAAACAGCAATATGTTCTTAAAGAACGCTTTTATCAAGGACCAGAAATCCCAACGATCCGCGCATAAACTTCTGCGGCCGGGGCTGTCGATGGTCGCTGGAAGCCCTCGGCTCCAGCAGCGATGGGAGCGCCCCGCAGCCCCCGAGGCCGCGCCTTCCTGGGGCGGGAGCGCCGGGCTCCAGCGGCCGGGCGGGGCCGGGCGGGGCCTGGCCGGGCGGAGAGGCGCGGAGTCCCGTTAGAAGCAGTGAGGAGCCCGTGCGGATCCCCACCGGCGCAGGAGGAGCGACGGCCGTGCCCAGCCCGCCGGGAAGATGCCGAAAACGGTGCGTGCCGCCGGCGCGGGGCAGCGCGGAGGCCCCGCCGCGGGCTGCGGGCGGGTGCGCGGGGCCGGGCGGGCGCGGCCTGGGGGCTCCTCCCGCCCGGGCTCGGCCGCGCCGGAGGGAGCGGTGAGGGGCACGGAGGAGCCCCGGGGAGCGCAGCCTCCCGCCAGCCCCTCCATCTTGTGCTCCCCCGCCCGAGGGGCCGCGCCTGGAGCGCGGGGTCTCGGCGCGGCGGGGCCGCCTCTCCGCCCTAAAATGTCCGGCGGAGCTCGGCGGCGGCGCCGCCCGCCCGCGTGTGCCCCTGGGGCCGGGGGGGCAGCGGGGCGAGGCTCCGAGAGCCCGGAGGGAGCGGGGCGAGGCTCCGAGAGCCCGGAGGGAGCGGGCGGCTGCTATGGCCGCCTCGTGCACTCCCCGAAGAGCAGAAGTTGGGGTTTTCACAAGTTGCGCTTAGTCAGTTTGGGTTGCCAGGGAACCTTGTCCCAGCTTGACTCGAGGTATTTCTTGGCCGAGGAGATTTTGGTACTTTAGAAAGTCTAGTCAAGTCCGTACTTGACTCTCCTCGCAGCAGGAGTTCGGTGACTAATGAGGAGCATGGGGTTTTTCCATTTAATTTCTCCTGGTTGGAGCGAAAGGATTAGTCCCAGCCCTTCATTGATAAAACAGGAAGAGCAGGCTGGAAGTCTCTGGATGTTTCCGTACCGGAGTGATCTGAAATGGCCTAAGAAATCTAATGTTTAAGCTAAGAGCCTGTGGTTTACATAAAGGACAGGAAAAAAACAAATCCAAACAAAAACTCACCTCAGTGCAAATAGAAATTGAAATGAAATCTGCAGTGATTTTCTTTTAATAGTTTACTTTCTTTACTCTAGATATTGAATGCTTATTTGATTTAAATGCCATCTCTGATAGCATGGATAGCTAGATGATGGTTATTATTATTCAAACATCAATGTATTGAAGGATATCAAACCTCAGCCTCTTCAAGGTTAAGACAGTATTTTCTTAAGCTTTAGAAAGGCCTTCCATTAAATATTAGTGATTAGTGAAGATTTACTTATTAAAAAAGCCTACATAGAGCAACAAGTTCAGTAAGATTAACAGAAATGGCACAAGTTAGGGGACTTCTATGCTTGAGACCTTTTAGCCAGAGAGTTTACAGTCATGGTGAGTGACTTTTTTTAGTGTGGATCGGCCAAGAAATCCTGACCGAGAGCGGCTTGCGGGGCGGGGTTCCCAGCACCAGGCTGAATCTGAGCTGGCAGCGAGGTGCTCGTTGCAGCCTCCCAGACACGCCCTGGGCCGGATTCACCTTCTTAGTCTGCTGCTTTCTGGTTTTCACAGAGCAGTTCTGGTTTTGACAGAGCAGTTCTGCTTTTGGAGCTTTTAAAAACTGGAGCAGATAGAGAAATGCAAGTATTTTGGTGTAATGCTTTGTGTTGCACGCTGAAGGTTCTCCAGAGAGCAGTTCAGTGTCTGTGCCTGTTGCAGTACAGAGCTGCAGGGCCTGCTGCTGTATCAGCCTTTGGTTTCCTGCCTCATCTGCTCTAGTTACAGACCCAACTGAAATAATATTTGAAACATTATTTCTTGATCTTTGGTTTGCAGGAACAGGATATGCTGGCATAACTGTGTAATCAGTTCTTCATGTGAAATAAGCATGACTACTACTGTGCTGGCTTAAGATTTGTTAATAGCTGCTTAATTAACAAAACAGTAAAATCCAAGACGCTTTCCTCAGTCAAGGAAAAAAAAATCAAGGTCAAATGTGGGTGAAACCTGGGCAGTTAGATGTAGGTTTATGTGGGCTTCATCACAAAAATAAATCCATTGTGAAGAAGACGGAGGAAATGTTCTAGAGAACATTTCTGGCTGGGCAGGAAAAGCATTTGTGTCAAAACTACTTGGTTGGTAGCTCTTATCATTCATCTCACCAGGCTTACAGAAACATGCTGCTGCGTGGCTTAAGCAGCAAAACCTGTTGAGTTCTGAGTCTCTACACCTCCTCAAGCTAGGCTAAATGTTAGCACATGTAGCTGGAGATTTCCATTTTGTTATGGGAGGCTTGCTATGAGTGACACTAGGCTGTGTAGCACTATTAATAAGAATCCAAGATTAACTCTGGTAACCTTTGAACTAGTGCACATGATTTGCTGTTGTGACATGTAATGGGGGGTTTGGTTGCTGGAGGCTTTGTAGGCTGCGTAGAAAGTCCATCATGCATCAGCCTGCTGATCTTGCCATACTCTCAACGGGAAAACTTCCCTGTTTAATCTAGTGATACAACTCTGGTTTAAATATGTTGTGTTCTGCAAAGTTTGTGAAGTGTGAGCAGTTAAAGCAGACACCAAAAAGGGCATATAATTCCCCCCATGCTTTGTATGGCAGAGGGTGGAAGTAGATGAGTGCTAAAAATGAGCTGGTGTCAAGCTCTGAGAAGTCTCTCCTCCATGTGTGTGCAGTCTATTTGTTTGCCATGAGTAGGCTCTGATCTCTCCCTGATTGGTGCAAGGTTTCTGTTCTGGGATTCATTGACTGTTTTGCCGATGCATGTGCTTGCTCTGTGAATGGACGGGCCACTGAACGTGAAACAGGAGCATTCATCACGTGTGAGATGTGCACTCAACAGTCCTGTCACAGCACTTGGGCAGTTCTGTTTGGGGTAGCATTGTAGAGAAAGGGCTTTAATGAGAGCTAGTCTTGTGAATACAGAAATTTTAGAAGGTAGAAAGGGAAAAGGTACCAGTCCAGACTTTATTATACCTTAGCTTGAAGCTAAGTGTAGAATAGTTATCAGGATCTTTAGGGACCCTGTCTGCAGTTTGAATTGATGGTCCTAATTCCCAGCAGGACTCAAAAGGTCCCAGAAGTTTTTTTTCTATTGTTCTTTGGGTCTTCAAGGTTCTGGTTAAAAGAAAAGCAACTGAGATATTGAGGTGTGTATCAGGAGAATCCTCTGGTTAATTAGTTTCTTTTGTCTGTGGCTACTTGCTACCAAATGCTGCAACAAGATGGCAACTATGAGTAGAATGCTACATTTGTTTGGATCGTTTTTCTTTTATTTCCTCTAGTGGAATTTGCTTGATGCCTTGAAGAGGAAAAGCGTAGTGATGAAAACTGTGACTTTAATAGATGGGCACTTCTCTCCTCATCCTGTTGTGCTATGAAGGAACTCTAGAAGCATTCTAGATGCTGTCTGTCTTATTTCATGACTGGCCCATTGGTGCTGTCTGTTCTTTTCCTCACTCAGTAAATTTGGGAATCTTGGTGACACTGATCCAAGTTTTACATGTGTGCTAACTTCAATCCATTATATGTTTCTTCTAATGCCACCAGATATATGACTTGCTGTAAAGATATGCGTTTGAATGCTCCCAAAGACCTTTTTATACAAAAGTGTTTCCCCTGTTGGTGATTTTCAGATGACTTTGTAGTTCAGAAGCAGCAGTAGCTAAAACATGCTGAGTTTACAGTGGAAGCAGGTAAACCACTGAAACTGGGAAGCTGTGAATTATCTGTAGCTTTATGCCTACCATGGGATTTTGCAAAACAGGAAAGGCCTTTGCACCCTAGCTTGTGTTGTATTCAACAGCTTGGTCCCTAGGTTCTGCAAGAATAGCAAGGTTTTACTTCATGTCAGGTGAAGCAATAAAGCTTGACAGTGAGCAAAAGCTTCTGTTTGGTACTTTTAGGCCTTCTATATTAAAGTTAAACAGGGATTTAAAAGTACACCATTGATGAGAAACAAATACTCACTTTGTTTTTACATACTGGTAAAATCTTCCTTTCTCATCTTATGGCAAGGGCATAAGATCTCATCCCTGACTGGGCAAAACCCATCAGTTATAGTGGTTTTACACTGTTGTAAGCAAGAGCTGTTCCAAGTGCCTGATCTGAACTGGTAGCCATGATCCAGTTCATAAAACTTCAAGGTGACAATGTTACATATAAGAGTGCTTATCATACAAGAGATTTTAGAAGATTAAACGTCTTAGTTGAGTCCTTTATTTAATTTTTGCCCTCTTGCTTTGTTGCCTGAGGCAGCTGAGCAAGCTGCAGGTTGGTGAGGTGCACGCAGTAAAAGGGGCCCCAGGAGAGCTTTAGGTTTGCTGCTTCTGCTGTAAGAATCCCATGGGGAACAGGGTGCCTCCTATCAGGGCTTCATCACTTGCTTCTTGCAAATATCCTGTCACCATAACGACTACAAACAGCATCTTTTTTTAAACCTTCGGGGCATTTCCTTGGGTGATTCCACCTTGTGTGATTAGTCACCCCTGAAGTTTCATTACAATTCTTGCTTTAGTCATGAGGATTGTTCATAAGATGTCTTAATATGGACTCATTTATTTTAAAAGGAAATGGCATCTCTGCCTCTAGAGGAAACTTGGTTCAGTCGTTTTATGTATAATGTCTAGTCTGAAGTGAAATTCTCAAAAAGCTCACTAAGTCCCTAGTAGCTGCTTGAAAGAGCTGATGAACTGAAGCCGAATGATTCAAACACCTTCTGCTTGTGGCCCTGGGTGTGCCTGGGGACAGCGCCCTGCTGGGGCTGCTGGCCTGGCCACGTCCCTGCTGCTCAATGGCTGCTCCTCAGAGAAGCCCCTCTTCCTCCTCAGAGGTGGCTCTGGCTCTGCTCCAGCCTCTGGAGGAAACTGACTAAAAGCTTCCTCTGGCTGCGTCATCTCCTGGACTCTTTCCTGGCTCAGTGCAGCTCAAGCAACCTTATTTGGCTGACTTCATTTTTTTTTTTTTTTTCCCCCTTCTGTGCAGCAAGAGGGCCTCCCTGAATTTGCACAATAAAGCTGTTATCTGTGCTTAATCACTGTTCTGAGAACTACAATGGGGTTTGTTTGAAAAGAGCTCCAAGATTTCAACTCCTTGGATCTCTATCATTCCAGTGTCCCGTTTCCCTTTTATCTGTTTGCTCAGTGATTATAGCAGAAACCAACTCTCTGCTGCTGTAGTCACACTATTGGAAAAGAGGAAATCTCTCTCTACCCAGGAATAATCCAGGGCAATTAACTGATGTAAATTAAGAGCAATAGTAAGCAGCCAGTTAATTGCTTGCTTTTCCCTAGGGGTATTTGGGAACAACGGGTATTTGCATAGTGCAGCCAATAATATTGAGTTAAAAGTTTGTTTTTATCCCATCTGAAACTTCCAAACTAGGCTGAAGTCTCTAGGATGATGGAAGGCCACTCTTTCAAGCACATCCCTGTAACGTTCCTGTGGCTGTTTCTAGGTGGAGCATTCAAGTGTTTTGGAAGTTGTGGGCACAAACCTCACCGTTCTGAGTCCAGTAGCTAATGCTGACTCTTAAGGTAGTATTTAAAGCAAATACTTAGTGGGGAGGAAGGAAGAGACAGTCACTGGCAGGCTTGGTGGTTATAAGGCCACAGGATCATCTACAACTGTTCAGGGGTTTAGAACCTGAAATTGCAGAAGTTTGGGCCTTATATTGACAAGAAATAATTATGGCTGCAGCAACTGTGGCTATCAATAGGTTGGTGATCTGGTGCTGCTTCCTTCCTGTGCAGCTGTGAAAGGATATATTCACTTCTCTGAATGTGTGATCCTCCAGGGCAGCAGTGGGGCAGTCAGAAACTCCTCGCCTTTGTATAGCAGTTTGTTGAACTTAAATGGGGGAAAAAACATCCTTTGAAGATGTTTTTAAAGGCATGACTCGTGCAGAATGCTTTTTCCTAGTTGTACTAACATCCCTGAAGCTTCAGTAGTAGCTGAGGAGCTGATTCAAAGATCCAAAGTGTTCCGTTCTCATCCTACTGCCAGGCTAAGGCAGAGGAGTACTTGGCCATGCTAAGCCTCTTTCCCTTTGGCTGCTGCTGGTTGATGAATAGCTATGGGAAAGGGCAGAGGAGTGCCCCTGAAGGAGGAATGAATGAAAAAGCTCTGAACCTGATCAGCTCTGTAGAGAAACATGTAATTAGACAAGAATGAGATGACTGACTAGAAGAGGGCAGAGACACTCCTTTCTCTGCCAGCTGTGATTCTGTGTAGAGCAAAAGGAAATCTCAGAAGAGTTCAGAAAGAATACCTGAAACAGTGAATCAAGTGCCATGGTATTCATGGCCCAGACTGAGCTGTATTCTTGCAAATTTCTAGTTCTCTTTTGTTTGTTTCCAAGAGGAAGGCTTCTCAGGGACAGAATTTTACTCTCCTGGAGTGTGAATACTGTAAAAACTTGCTTGTTGTATTTTTTTGTTGTTTTTTTTTTTTTTTTAGTGGGGGTTGTTAAATTGATATTGGAGAATTTTGTGTGCAAAATATTGGAGAACAGTTACTCTGCCATTATATACCTTCCCATGTTCTTGAGGTGGAATCATAAAATCATTTTGGTTGGAAAAGACCTTTGAGTTCAGCTGTAAACTGATGACATGCCATGAACCAGTCTTGTCTGTATATTTGATATTTACTATTTACTGATATTTACTATTTACTGATATTTACTATTCTCCTTTGTAGGCCTTTATCAGAGCATTTTTCCACTCTTGATTGGGATTTTAGTTATGGTGGTAAAGTGACTTAGTACAGGAAAAATCTGCTATTGCAATCTGATCAACCACTTAGTCACAGCATTTAATAAATATATTTGGTTTTATATAGCATAGGCTAATAAAGCATAGAATTCTAGGTTAATTAATGGAATTTGGGTTAACTTTTTCCTTGCCACAGCTGTACTGTACAGTTGAAAAGCTATGGCAAGGAAAAAGTTAGCCCAGAATTCCACTGTGCTTGGTTACAGTGCAGAAACTGAACTGCCAGAGAAATGATTAGGATGAAGTGTCAGGATACTTGATATCTTCCATCCCCCAGAGGTGTGGCTTTTCCTTCATAATGTCTCTAAGAATATAAATATGGCATGGATTTTATTTTTTAAATTCACTTTGCCAGAACAGTATACTCAGAGGGGAAAAAAAAAAAATTAGTTCCTCAATATGCTAAATGTCTTTTCAGGCAGTTTTCTGGATGGACAAGAGGGTTTGGGTTGTGTATAATTTTTTTCTCTGTTAAAATCCAGAACTGGATATCTTCCTGACAATTGTAGTCTACAGGACTTGCAGAATGTCAGCAAATGGTTCTGAAGGCACACTGTAAGAAATAAAAGAAATGACAGTTCCACTGCTGACAAATTCAAGCAATATCAGATTGCCCAGTAAAAAGTTTTATTGCAAAACCCACACAATACTTGGTGGTCCCATACATCTTATATGAAAACAATCCTATTAGTCAGAAATGATAGAGAGGGAGGGGCTTGTACATATGTATTAAAAATAAGGATTTGCTTACAGATCATTGAGTAGACACTTTAATGAAAATAACCTCTTTGGACTGTCTGTTTTTCCTGTGTTTGATGCCCCCCAGGGTGTGTTTTGCCCTCTTGTCTCCAAGGGCCCAGTGCTGGCTCCTCCTGAGCCTGCTGCTGACCAGCACTCTCAGATCCCTTTCTGCAGGGCTGCCCTCCTCCCACTCTTCTCCCACTCTGGAATTCTGCCTGGTATTACTCTGCTCCACGTGCAGTATCTGGCATTTGTTCTTTTTAAATTTAATGCCACTGATCAATCATGCTGTGAGTTATCTAGATGCCTTTTCAAGCCCTCGTGTCCCTCGAGTGAGTCAGCAGCACAGCCAGTGCTGCTGTTGTCAGGACCTTTGCTAATGGTGCATTCAGCCCCTGCAAGCCACATCATTTGATAAAAATACTGAGCCACACTGGCCCATTATGGAGACCTGGGGAACATCACTGCTGACTGATTGCCAGCCAGACACAGCCCCATTCCCTGCAGCCCTCTGAGCCCTGCCTCCACTGCTCCTTCATCCAGCACAGTTTGAGCTTCCTTATCTTGCAGCTGAACAGTTTGTCCAGAAGGATGCTGTGAGAGACAAAAGCTTTACTAAAATACTGAAAAACTGCATCCACCACCTTTCCTTCATCCATTGAATGAGTGACCTTATTGTAGAAGGATACCAACAGCCCACACTGGCTGTGCCTGATTACTGCATTGTCTTTTAAACACTTTAATGTCCTTTAAATGCCTTTCAGTACCACCCAGTAACTTTGTTAATCTAATTACTCTCTGACTTCTAAAACGGATCTGCAAGAAAGCAAAATTGCCTGGAAAGCTGGAAGGATTAAAAGAAGCTTGCTTATATTGTTGCTTATAGCACAGCCAGGACAATAGAATACTTGATGTTAAAGCAATAAAAACATGCAACATTGTGATGTGTTTGCTTTGATGTATGGTTTGTGTGTGTTTTGTTTTTAAAATCAGTGAAATTGAAATTATCATTTAGGAATGTCACTAGATTATATTACTCACTCTATTCATATGTCCCTCTAAGTTTTGACAGCAGTCATTAATGGAGACATTGCACAGCAGGCATAAGAGGGGTGTTGCTTCTCTAGTGTGTTGTTAGTTACTACTGTATGTTGCATCCAAATGTTAAGAAATGTCTGTGAGATGAGATGGAAAGCCTAAGCATCAATAACTGTTTTGCCAACATCTGTTTTTCATTTGTTCCTATGTGTATCTCAATATTAAAAAGTCATAAAACCACTTTTGAAAAAGTGACTGATTAACTTAACCTGGTTTTTTTTTTTTTTTGGGTAGATAATGAAGACTTCAGCTGAGATGTATTGAATCCATTGTCAGTCCATATTCAGTATTCTGTAGCTAGTTATACACCTACAGTGAAAAATCAGGATCTGAGCTTGCCTAAAGAGAAACCTGGCTTCTTCTGTTAAAGAAAATGTGCTGTTTGATCTGCTGGATTTTTGTTGCAGTATCTGTAATTTTCACTAAAGCACACTCAACATGTGGATTTGTTTGCATTAGTGAAGTACTGGAAGCAGAGAGCAGTAAAATGATTATGTTCTATCACTTCACTCTTCACAATCCCCTAGACAACCAGAAGCTGCTGTATGAGCTGTTAGACATGACTGCTCATTTTGTGAGCTGCCTCAAAAACTCTAAGATTGCTGCTAATTTGAACAATGGGGTCAGAAAAAACTGGTATTACTAAAGATGTCAGGAAGCTCCAAATTCATGGTTGGGACTGTGGAAAGCTTGAAGAGTGTTATTATTCAAGACCATGAAATGCTTTATCAGTAAGCCAAGGAAACATTTTGATAAGTGATGTCTTGGTCCTCCAGCCTGCAGCTCCATTGTGCTGGTTTTGTTATAGAAGCTGGACTGTGACTTATTCTTTGCTGTAATACTGAGGTGCCATACTTTCTTTGTGCTATGCTAGTCCTTTGCTTCAAAAGCTATCGAGGAACCCCTCTTACCTGGTTGGTACTGAAAAAACCCCAAGTATTCACTGAAGTTTTTTTTGTTTGCTTAAAACACTAAACTGTACCTGAAATTGATAATATTCTGACCCAGCTATGACAAACTGGGCAGCAGCAAGTTCCTGAAAATTAATTTTCTTGCTCTACTTGTAATGTCTTGCTGCTGCTTGTGTCTTGGGCTCTGTGAAATCCATAGAGACCAATGGATTCTGCACTGTTTACCTGGCGTTCTGTGTTGACAGCCATACACACAGAAGTGCAACTCTCAAAAACCCCCAACTTCGGGGTTTTTTTTCCTTTATCTTGCTCTGTGGTTTGTTACAAACATCTCAGATTGAAGAGTGACTGCAAGAGGCAATGCAATGTATTATGCTCAGTTTGAATACCCTTTTGCACATTCAGCAGTTTAGGGTAGAGATCTTTTTTTTTGAAAGAGGGTCCAAGCCAGCATTTTACATTTTATTTTATTTCTTACAGCATTTTCAGTATATATCAGTACAGTAGTGTTGTCTTGAATCTACCAAAAGACAGAGTAAATAGAATTACTGAGTAACTTCCAAATCACTCAAAATCAGACCAATATGAACAGCACTTGCTTCAGCATGATGCACAGAAATACAATGCTATCTTACTGTTTGTTCTGACAATGGTAAATAATCAAGTAAAAATCTGACAGAAGGCTGCCCTGCTCCTTTCCTGCTTCAAGTTCTGGCAGATTTAATCCATAGGCTTTGCCATTAAATGCTTTTACCATATTCAAATGACAGCTTTGATTTGGCAGTGTTTGGAAGGATTTGACAATAATTGTGATCGGAGAGGATTTAGACAGTCTTATAAACCAAGCGATTTTGCTGCTCTGCCATTCCCTTAGAGAGAGATGGGTGATTAGATGCATTAATATGGATCTATCAATTTCCACATCAAGCCTGAGCAGGAGTAGTTAGCTGCTCTTACAGCTCCCGCTGTTCTGGTGAAGCGCAGTTAGGGGTAAGGTATTTCATGAAGGAACATTGAAGGAGCCCTGACTTTGATCAAAGTTGAATTCAAGTCGGTCAGCCCTATGCTGCTGTACCTTAGCACATGGAAAAACCTGAAAACATAAAGCAACCCCACACTGCAGGTCTGGGTAGGAGCAAAACTTCAAGATGACTTTTGAGTGTTCTTTGCAGAAAGCTTGTTTTCAGGCTCCCTGCTTCTCCTTAGTCTAGTGAGTTTTACTCTTTGCTTTTTTAGGTTATATCTGCATGTATGACCTATTCAGGAGATGTACTCAGCATCTGGCTATTTCTCTTCCTACTACCCAGTGGAGTTTCCCAGTTTTGACCTACAGCTTTAGGAAGACCACTAACAGTTTGGCTTATCTGCATGTCTGGCTGCATAAAGATATTCCATAATACCTTTGTAGAGGAGAATCAAGGATCTAGATATTGAAAGTGCAATTCATGGAAGGAAATTACTCTTGCCCAGTTGATACAAGAAGTCTGTTTATGTTAATAGGTCTTACTTGACCACAGACAGTCCTGGCCATTCAGCAACGTCTTTATCAATGCTTGTAGGTCTCAGGTGTTAGCTGAAGTTTCTTTCTAAAACAGCCCCATTTCAAACAGTGTATTTCAAGAAGTGTTTGAATGTGAAGCCAAGAGTGTGGATTTAATTGCAGCCTTGAATGAGCTAAATCAACTTGGTTGCTTGCTTGAGAGCTTTGATGGTTTGCTGCCACTGTAAAGTTTTGCATCAGTTCTATTCTGAAGTTCAACAGAAAATGGGGTTAGTGGCATGTATATATGTGGCTTGATGGTAAATCTCACCAAGGGGTTGTGAATCAGAGCTGCTGCAAAGGATAAAGCAGGTATGCCTGGGAGTGAGGAATGAGAGTGGTTCAATAGCTTGGTCCATCTTGTCCAGTTGTACCCAAAAACCCATCTTGCCCTTGTTGCTGTTCTATGGCCTGCAGCAGTGCCCCTGTGTAAATGTACTGAATAGGACCAATGAAATTATTCTGTTGGAGAAAATAACAGAAGAGTTATTCCCACCCTGATTCACCCTTTTGAATTCCTACTTGTGGTGTAGTTGTGGAGTACAAGAATGAACCCAGAGAAGTGATTGGGAGGGTGCAGGTTGTTCAGGATGGGTTCCTGTCGTGGTGGATACCGACACAGCATGTGCTGGCTCTGCTCTCCTCAGCTCCTGTGGCCCTTCAGGAACCTTTGGGACATTGGTTCTGTGTCAGGGTGGTGTAGCTGCTCTCCTCTGTATTAGGAAAGCTCAGATGCCTAACTAGATGGAGCTTAAAATAACAAAGACAACTTCAGCAATCACAAGCTGATCTTTTATAAACTGTGGACAGTCCCAACAGAACTATTTAAAATCTAAAATAGGTTGCTGGTGAGGGAAGCAAATATGGGTGGGGAAACTGAATATTAAAAAGAAGTGTAGAACTGAACCATTTAGGGGAAATCCTGTGTTTTAGGGAACTGTGACCTAAATAGATATGAAAATTTAGCCAGCCTAAATGAGACCCTGTACTGAAAGGAAGTTGCAGGATTTGTCTAGCGTGCTGGAAATGATAAAGCTGAAAATCACAGGATGATGAAACAGCTTTAGCTCATACTTGACTGTGCATGTAGTTAAATTTGGAGGGATGGCTCATAGTCTGGGCAGTCAGATCCCACAGTAAGACTGTGTTCTAGCTCCTAGAAGTCTGGCCATTGTTCAGAGGTTCAGTGAGGGCTGTGAGCTGGCCAAGAACTTGATGTGCCACACCCAGGCCATGCTCTGGGTGTCTAGAACAGGCAGCCCTGTGTTCAGCTCCCCTCCCTGTAACAGAGCTAAACTGCTAGGAGTCTTAGTTGAAGGCCAGAGAGAAGCACGTGAAGCAAGATAAGCTTGCTCTTTTTATCTAAATGTGAGTCCTTTAGAAGGAAGAGCTTGGCCACAGCAGTTATCTTCATGCTTTTTTTTCCTGTGGAAAGTGTCTGTAGTGATTAGCAGAGAGTTGGAGTGTAGCAATTTTATTTGCCCTTGATTCAAAGTTACTTCTGAAACAATTCATAACTGTAGATGAATTTAGAGACCTTTACATAGGAGCTGAGTATTTAGTCTGTTGGCTCATGAACCTCAAGTACTTGCTGTACATGTGATGCCTCAATGCAGGTCACACTTGTCTTGTTAGCATCCTGTCTTGATCTTGTTTTGAGCTCCTTCCAGCAAAGCAGGTGCTTGTGAATTTGGCAGGCACTCACTGGATGCTATGTTTGGAAAGCTCATTGACTTTTTGGGAACATATCCTGGCTCCAGTCTTGCCTGATCACACTGGGTATTTGCAGCCGTTAAACAGTTCTGGGAAATTCCCTGTCCTTGGCTTCAGGATGGAAGGGGAAGAACTGGGCACAGGGGAGGTTGGGATGGGAGGAAAGTTGCTTCCTAAGAGCCTTTCAGAAAATCTGAAGTGCCTCTGGTGGTGGTAGGGAGTGCAGGGACTGTTTTGCTGGTCAAGTGACTGCAGTCACAGCCAGGATCATAACACCTTTGTATGGTCTACAACATAAGGGGGTGGCACAAAACTCTTGTTTGTAACCTGTGAGTAGGATTGCCTGGGAGGAGCACGCAATAGTGTGAGGAGTGTCGCCCATACCATGGCTGGCATTCAAACTGCCCACTGCCTAACTGCCCTTAGGTTGAAGAGCTTTACCAAGGGATGTGGTTAAGGTCTGACACGTGAAATACCACTGCCAACCCTACTATTAGTGTGCAGAGCCCATAGTAGGTGTGTATGCTTCCCCAGAGAAAAGCTCTTCTAACAGGCACAAAAAAAGGTGTTTACAAAACAAGCAACCTCCCCAAAACAAGACCCAAAGCTGCACAGATTGTGAAAGTTGAATGATGGCAACTGCACGTTGCTAGATTTTGCTTCAAGTTTTACCTGCTGATCCAGATGTTGTGGAAAAGGGGTTGGGGATTTTCCCCATGGTATTTTAATTTCCTAGTTTTGACTAGTAAAGGATGTTCCCTCTAAGCAGCTCAAACAACAGGTACAAAAATAGTTATTCCAAGGACTTCTTCAAACTGACTCTAAAGAAACAGAAAATGGCAATGGTAATTACTTGGAACAGCTACAGGAAAGCAAAGGGAGGTGCTTGAAGAATCTATTTATGGAAAAGGAAATGGCAAAAATAGAGGAATTGATCCATTGCACAAGGTTGGGAGTAAGTAGTGTAATAAGTGGCCTACAAGTATCTGGTCTTGACCGTAAATGGGTGGGGATCCACCCATGGCTGCTTCTGCTGGCTCAGTACTCTCATCTTGCAACTCCTTTCCTCTAAGTGAAACTCCTTTGCTCTCTAGAGAGGATGGCAAGCTGCTAATAGCCAGGGTGTTCCAACACCATTGGTGGGAGGTGACTGGTTGAAAAGTAAGGAATTATATTTAAGTACCTTTAACCTGGAAACATCATGAATGATTTTGGAAGCCGTGCTGTGTGGGTGGTAGGGGAATTTTAATAATAGGTTTGAATTAATAACTTTGTAGTAGTCTTTGTAAAATAGAACCTTCTTCCTGAAAAAGTTGCCTGCCCAAATCAGATCACTGATTAAATTGGGTAAATGGTACCTCTAGAGTTCTAAAGTGTGGAGATCTGCAGCCCTATGGAGCCAGCATTGGCACAGCCCTGGCTTTGCGTGCTCACTGGTGCTACTGAAGGAAGGTGTCTCCAGAGCAGGGAAACGTTGATTGTGAGAAAGCTGCAAGGCTGGGGCAGGGTGAATGAGTGAAGGCATCTAAAGCAAGGCAACTGCGAACAACAGACCCTTTGCACGAGGAGCAGGCTTTTTGGAAGTTTTCTTGTGAACTCTGTGAACGTGGTTTGAAGGAGACCTCACTTTTAAGAGAAACTGTCTTGAGGGTAATAAATCTGATTCTCTACCATTTGAGGAAAAAAAAAACGGAATCCCTACTTTTTATAAGGGTGTCTGAAGTAGATTCCCTAACTTGATATGAATAGCTGATCTCTGGACTGATAAGCATGTCCTGCCAGGATGATCCCCTCCAACTCTGCTTAGTGATCCTCTGCTCAGGCCTCTCTGAGTGCCAGGCATCAATCACATGCAGAGGAGCACTTAAACAGGAAGGGAGCTGTGGCTTCTCATGCTTGGTTTTGAGAACCAGATAAGCAATAAAGTGTTGCTGTGCTCTGTAGGGATTGCCTTTTCAATGGCAGCAACTGCCTTCAAGGAAACTGATTTATTTATGTTTTTTTAATGGAAGCATTCCTGATTACCACTTGCTGTATGGAAGAATTTTATTTTCTTTCTCATCACTGTGAGATAAGCAGTACAAATTAACACAGGAATATTTTGAGATTAACAGTCAAACAAATATACCAGGGCTCTGACACTACAGTATGCCAGGGTTTATATTAGAATAAATCACTTGGTTTCCTTTTTTGAAACTGACCTTTAGCATTATATATTGTAGCAGATTTTTAGTTACAGACGCATTCACACACACAGAGACTATTCTGAGTTTGAAGGGACCCACAAAGATCATGAAGTCCAATTCTCAAGTGTATGATGTGTAGGGGGATTGAAACTGCAATCTTGGATGTTATTAGCACCATGCTCTAACCAACTGAGCTATCTCATTAATCACCTCAGTCAGTTTCTTGTCCTTACCCTTTTCAAGAATAGGGTTAAGGTTTCGACCACTAGATGCAATGACTACTATAAACCTTGTCAGAAAATTTATGGAAATGCGGTTGGAATGGGCACAGAATTGGCTTATTTTGAGCCTCTTTGTTAGGTAAAGCAGAAATCCTCTGCTCTTTCAAGCTCCATATAGGAAAGCTTATCTTTTTTATGGCTGATGTGATGTAACTGTGTTTCCCTCCTAGCCAGTGTTTTTAAAATGGTGCTCTGGAGGTGAGTTTTGCTGGAAGCTATGGGCAAACACTGGCAGCATCCTTTGGTGTCTCAATGAAGTATTAAATGCCATAGGTGGCACAGAGCATGTCTGCCCAGACACTGCTGCTTCCATCCTTTCTTAGGTGCTGGTGCCTCCAGCCTTCCTCTATACACTTTTTGCAAGCAGGCTTCTCAAAGCTGTGAACTTTGTTGATCTTGCAGGCTGGTGCTCTGGCCTGCTTCCCCTTCCTGTCCCCAGCAGCGTGGCTCCTGAAGCTGTGTGGGTGCTGTGGTTTGTTGCCCACATGAGCCATCTTGCTTGCTGGGGACAAAGAGCAGTTGCTGGTGGTGGGGACACAGCTCTGGTGTGACTGTGCTCAGGTGTGGCTCCACAGCAGCTTCTCAATCCAAGCTGGCTTGCTGCCCTGCTCCTTCACAAGGAAGGAATAACACCATATGAGCACAAATTTAGTTGGATTTAGCCTGAATTCTGTTGCTCACCAGAGAAGTTTGTGAAGCTGGATAGTAGCAGCTGCCCCTTCACTGCTCTGTGTCTTCAGGCTCCATGCTAAAGCCATTTGGGATGCTTTAAAGGGTGCATTCCTGCTACAGGCTGTACTTAGGTACCAAAAGAAAGCCACACACTCCACAGGATGTGAGTAGTGCTACTGGCTCACTGGTACCAGAAGTACCATGGCAAGCTTTGGGTGGTAGCTTTATTCAAATAGTGGGGTGGGTGGGATGCCTCCTGTGGAGTTACTGCATGGCCTGTGCTCCAGTCAGATGAGAAGTGCTGTGTCCCCAGCAGAGCAGGATGGGGCTGGTGCAGAGAGCTGGGAAGCTCCCAGGAGCTGCAGGGAGGGTTAACCTCTCTCTGGGGTCTGCAGGGTGGTGCCTAGGGTGTCCCTGCTGCTGTTCTGTTCCCTGATGAGCTTAGAGGTATGAAAAGGCCCTTTAAGACTGCTGGAAGGGGGCTTGGTTAATGAAGTGTAATCCTTTGAGAAATTGCAAGCGCTTTCACATGACCCGATCCCAGCCTCACCCTGACACAGAGGAGCCAGGGCTGTTCCAGCAGGGTGCTGGCACTCAGGAAGGAGCCAGATGTCTGTGAGTATGGCTGGTGCTGAGGCGTGGGGCATCACCTCTGCTTCCCCTCCAAGGCATTGCACAGCTCTGCTGTCCTTGCAGAGGGCTGGGCAGGCTGACAGTGGTGGGAAGGGAAGGGCAGCACTGCAGAGCACTCTGCTCCACTTGCACCTTCTGAGAAAGAGGGGGACACTTCTTGTTAAACTCACCATATTGCTGCTGATCTTGCTAAAAAGCCAAAACTGGGCAGCTTTTTAGGTTATTAAGGTACTTTATGAGATTTTCGTTTGTGCAACTCCAGCTGGATTTGATGTGCTTCCCAGGTTGGAACTGGTGCATGGTATTGGTTTAGTGTTTTTACATGGAGTAACTGCTGGGTGAATTGGTGCCTTTCAGTGCAAGGCTATAAAGGTTGGTCTGGAATTTCTTTTTAATTGAGCTTGCTTCTTTTCTGTACCAGTCAAATTTGCAGTAAAGTATAAATTTTCCTTAGGTTACTTTCTCCAGAAATAGTCCACTTGGAGGCTTGAAGCTGGGAAGCAGGGAATACCTGAAGCTTGAAGCCTCCAGCCCAGCAGGGTACAACAGCTTCCTTGCATACAGGAAATGCAGGGAGGAAAGAAGCTTTAGCTCAGGGTCAGGGTTTTGTAGAGGTCGATACTCTGTGGTGCTGACTCCACTTATTATTCTGACATGAATTTCCTAGTACTCTATTCCTGTCTCAGCTTGTGACAAACAGAATTGTCCTTTCTACCTCTCGTGCTGTTCAATGCACTGGGGCATTAGCACAGGCCATACATCCGCTACTGAGTGTGACAGGATCAGTCTTTCCTGTTTGTCCTGCCATATGCAGCTACACCTTTTCATCTCAGGAAGTTCTTATAGCACACTATTAGGAGGATTTATTCAGAAACCTGACAATTACTGCTGCTAGTAAAATTTATTTGGAATCACAGTAGGGCAGAAAGTGAGACTTGAAGGTATATGGGAAACATTAAAATACCTGAAAAGATGCTGCCGATAGGTGGCTGGTACCACTGTCTTTTAAGTGTGCCTCTTGTAGATTGCTGAACACCATGGGGAGAGGGGGATAGTGGTGGCATGGGCTTTTGGAAAGCTTTTGCTGGTCAAAGGGAGCTTTCTTTGGCTGCAGCTGCTCTGGGGCTGGAAGAGTATCTCTACCATGCAAGTTTCTGTCTGTGCAGGACGTACCACGCTTGACAATACTGTCCTTGGCAGCAGGAAACTCTTTAATGCTCTGGCACTGGCAAGCTTTAGCAGGGTTTAGGCTGGTGGAACTATGGTAATTCCCCAAATAGAGAAGAGGAAGGGTTGCTAGTTTTCGATCTCTTTCCTGTAGCTGTTATGAAAGGAATCAGTTAAATATGAGCACTTTTTTTGGCATGCTTTTTAAAATTTGATGAGTATAAATTTGCCTGTTGAAATGTGATAGTTGAATGTTCTTGCAATGTGCAAAATGGTGTCTGGAAGCATTCAATTAGTAGCTGTTTCTATGAGAGGCTATTAAAAGATGATGGAAAGACAACAGACTATTTAGAGGCCACCTATTAGAATAAACTTCTGTGACTTTAGGATCCAAGTAGAATTTAGAGAGTTGCAAACATTTGCATGCTGCAGTCGGTATATTATTAATGCTATGATGAATAAATTCAATTAATTGCTTTAAACAGAGTTTGAGTATAAATTACTGCCTTAGGATAGTATTTGTGATAAATCTGTTGATGAAATCCAGTAAACCTTCTTAAAGCACCTCCTAAGTGTTGAAAGTTTGATAGATGTTTAGTAACAGAATATTGGGAATAGGAGGACAGTATACTTGGGGATGAGTGCTGCCACTGGACCTTGTGATTGCATCACTGGTGTGCAATGTCTCTTTTGCACATCTCTCAGCAGGGTGCACCTTACTTGTCTGGACTGACAGAGCTAAATTTGTATGTGATCAGCAGTTCAAGTCAGATATATTATTGACATTTTTTTTCTGTTTGCAACCCAAATTATAAACATCCCAAGGGTTATGCCATCCCTCAAACCTATGAAAACATTATTAGATAGCTTAGAAATACAAAATCTGATAGCTTAATGCTGATGAATCTTGAGGCTTCTCTTAGAATAAGCCCTGGTAGCAAACAAGATAGATGGTTTAAAAGTGCTTTTTGGCAGAGTCACTCTCAAGGAACGAAGCAAATTAATCTAAATTTTGATGAGAGCGCATAGTGTTGCTTTGTTTTGCTGTAGCATTTTTATTCCTATGTGTAACATTTGTGTTGGTCAGTACTAGGCTATGAATACCTTTGTAAAGTGGTTTTACCTAAAGTGAGACTTTAAATGAATGAAGAAGGTAAACATGCAGTGCCTGGCACATACTTGTCTAGTAGAGATTATAGCAGTTTGTAGATCTCTTCTTGTAGCTGGTTTGAGCTGCAGGCAGAGTGCATTAAATCAGTGCCTCCCACAAGCTGAAATGGTAGAAACCTCCCTCTGAGCCACTCGTTGTGAACTAGAAAAACAAAACCACTCTAGCTTGGTAGGGTATGGGGAAAAAATGTCTTTGTGTGTTGTTTTCACACCAATGAGCCTTAACAAAGCTCAATTTTACAGCAAACTAGCTTCTCAGCCAAGTATTAAATTACCACTGATGGTTCAAAGTAACTAATGGTTAAAATGTCAGTGGCACAGCCCAGGATGTGCTGTGCCCCCAGCTCGTTGTGCTGACAGCTCCCAGCAGAGTGCTGCTGAACGTGTTAAACCCTGCTCAGCCTGGGGAAACGGCGCTACCAGGGTGTGGTTCTGCAAAACACGAGCCTGCTTCCTGTGCTATCTCAGCTTCTGCTCTCTTAGATCAGCCTGGAGCTTAAAATGCAGCCCCATTCAAGACTTTGGGTTGTTACTCATCCTGGGCACAGGGGGCTGCTGGAGGTGGTGGGGGAAAATGTGTAAATCTTCCTATTGAGTGAGCTAATTGAAGGATAATATTGGGTCAGATAACTTAAGGGCATATAAGTGAAGGAGTTTTGCTGTTTCCAGCATGGGACCTAATTTTAACCATGATAACAAAGATGTGAGTTTTAATAAGTATTCTGCATGAATTATGGAGTTACTGAAGCAGCTTTGTTTAAAATGTGGAGGTGCGATTTGTTCTAAATAACTCTTAAGAGCTATTTAGGCATACAGATGTTTCAGTTCAGTTTTCTGGTGCTCAGATATTTGGCCCTTAATCACCTATGCACATGATATCAGATAAGAGTAGCAACTGTGCTTTGTCCATAAACAGTGGAGCAGAGACTATTTTCTTTCATGGTAGCTGATACATTCATGATTTAGGTGAACAGGAAATTCTTCAAAGCTAACAAAATGTAAGGGGTAACTTAATGGCTCATTTAATGTAACTCTTCTTATACCTGAATGTAGCTTATGGACAGCTGTGCTCCCACTGGTGGCTGTGCTGGGTGAATCAGGCTTCCAGGAGAGAGAAGCAGAAATCTGCTTTCAGGTGTAAGCAGCAAAGCTGTTTTGGGGAGCATTCAGCCCTTCTAAGAAGTGGCCAAATTCTTGTTTCACCAAAACACCATGAAATTAGCCCATTGTCAAGGCCTAGGATTCAAAGAGAATCATTTTGGGAAGGTGTACACTAAGAGAATTTAAGGCATCTGCATGCTATCGAAAGCTGCTAATTAAAAAAAAAAAAAACAAAACTTCATTCTTAGGAGTTTAGGCCATTTGTGCTTTCCTTGCTACTTCTGTGGGATCGTTTTGCCTTAGTTTGACATTGTGTGAGAAGGTTTAGAGGGCTTCAAAATCAACTTATTCCTGATATACTTGTTCATGATATCTTTGTTCTAGTAATGTCTAAATAACATTCCTTTTGCATGAAACAGCCAGAACTTCAACTTATGTGTACTTCAGCTTAGCTGTGCTAATCCTACCTTTAACCTTACAGAATTTTTAGCTTAGCTTAAAACAAGAAAACCTTTAGGTTTATCTCAAGCAGATATCAAGTACAAAACAGTGATGTGCCTAGTCTGAAGCAGGCTTTCTGGGAAACCTCAAAAAGTATTTGTTATAGTTACTGATCTCTTTTGGTGCTTACCTGGATTAACTAGCAGAACATTTCTTGCTTATTGGGGAAAAAACCCTGGTTCTAGTTCTCTTGCAGTCTAGTTTCTTAGTAAACAAGATGTGAAATCTGTTCAGATATTTGGTAGAAATACAGGAATCAGAACTGCCTGTGATCATATAGGTATTATGTGGTTCTTTGAATATTTCTCTGCTTACTCTTGCTTTTTTGGTCTCCTGTGTCATGTAGTTAGCTTACAGTCCAAATATGACTTGGAGTGGCTCTCAAAGCTCTTCACAGTGTAATTCCCTCCACCTTTCACTACTGGGAGCCTGGTGGAGTGTGCTGATAGTATTGATTGCCCTGAAGAGCAAAAAAATTAGTATTTGTTGATCTGAGGTAAATGACTTAGCAAGAGAGAGAACTGTTAAAGCAAGACTTGTGTGCTGGGGTTTGGTGCATTGTAAGTATCTTGTCTGAACAACTTCAAGCCTTGAACCTCTGCTTTCATGGAAAAATATTTTAAATAAAGCTGTTTTAATATGTACAGCTTGTGCTCAAAAATTGTGAACTATCTTTACCCTTTTCAGTTGATAGGCATGCAAGTAGAATTGGATTCTCAGGCAGCTTGGTGTACTCACAGACCTCACTTTCCCTGGCCTAAAATTAAGGCATCTGCTTTCAGGCCAGGACAGTTTCTGTCTAGCCCCAAGCATCTAAATCATGTTTCCCAGTAATTCTCAGGAGTTTTGAATGGGATCAGCAGTGTTTTACACTAGCATTTGACCTGAAATGCCTCTGCTGTTTAACTGGCTTCATGAGAAGTGAAAAATGTGTGTGTGTGTCTTCCTGCTTCTGTGGGATGAGGCTGTGAACTCCCTTGCTGCAGTTCCTTGCCACTTTCATGCCACCAGTGAAAATGTGATGGTGAGACATTCCTGTCAAAATAGTGCATGTTATAATATTTCTTCTGGAAGACCATTGATGATCTTGCATCTAAGGCTAGTATAGTAATGAAATCTTGGTTACAATTTTAAAAAGACCTAATCAATTTCTGCAGTTTTTAGAAGTCTTTCATCCCCCTGAAAGAATTGGAAAGCAGCACTGGCAGCTCTACTGCTATGGGAATTGTTCTCATGTTCATCATGCAGCCTTTTTGTCATAGCCTGTGAGGGCATCCTGCATCCTATCTGCTTCACACCCACAGCCCCTGGAGCATGTCAGGGATTGTGCCTTTAACTTCTCCAAATACTCACAACAACTGGAAATGTATTGTTGTTATTGACCAGCCTTCTGTGGCAGACTGAGTTGTTAATGCTTCTGGAATAACTTCCTTGATTCAAACAAAAGGATTGGATGTCTTCTTGTGTGCACCAAGTTTTGGAACATCTCTGCTTTTGTGAAAGACACCAGAGTGTTCTACTCTGGAAATTAAACTTTGTAAGATGCAAATGGCTCTCATGTGTGCCAGTACATGTGAATGTTTGACCACAGAGGATAAAAACACTGCAAAACAGGAAAGTTGTATTCTACAGGAAAGCTGTGAGTGCCATGCTGGCAGAGGAGGTGGCTTTGTGCCTGCTGGCAGTGAAGTCCCTGGAAGCTTGAGAGCTGCATCCTGCTCCTGGGCAGGTCTTTGTTTTCATTTTTGGGTAGAGCATGTGTGGTAATGATGCATTTTTATCTTCCAGATCAGTGTGCGTGTTACCACCATGGATGCTGAGCTGGAGTTTGCCATCCAGCCCAACACCACAGGGAAGCAGCTCTTTGATCAGGTAAGAGATGGAGCTGCAGAAGATATAATGTTGATAAAGAGATTGTAATTCTATTGAGGCAACAGCAAATAATTTCTAAAGGACTTCAAAGAATGAGTGTCACTATATAATGTAGCTTCAAGAGAACTCAGCACAGTTAGAAATTGTACTTTTTTTCCAAAACTACTGCATTTTGTAATCTCCAAGATTGTCTTAGGAGCTATTACTTCTAGTGAACTGAATTGGTGCTATGGCTCAGAATAATAGTAATTGGAAAGCACTAGGTATCTGCAGTCTTAGTTTGTAAGAAAAGTCTTGTGGGGGACACAGTAAGCTATTTTTGGTTGACTTACCTGCAAGCATTGTGTAATTGATTCCAAAGGGTAGTTGGTCTCTAAACCAGGAGAGGCTCAGCTGGGTTTCAAATGCTGCTGTGGCCTTTAAGTGCAGGTAAAGTGATGTTCTGACTCCCACCAGGCCCTGAGGGGAACCTTGGGAGCAGTGGTGGTTGTACCACACTTCATTGGGCTGTCTGCATGGGGTGTTTCAGCCTTCCCCAGCTTTCACTGGGCAGGGAAATTTCCTGCTGCTCTGGCCCAGGAGAAGCAGGGAGATGTGTGCAGCCCAAAGCTGGAGCAGCAGAAGGCAGACATTATCAGCTGCAGAGAGTGAAACTTTGTCAGACTCCAGAGCAGTGTTTATCTGCTGTAATTGGCCATGGATTTGCTCCTTGGAGAGAAATGGGAACAGTAAATTCATAGCTCAAAGATATGCAAATTGAATCTTGGAGTAATGACAAGATGAGGGAACTGCCAGACCAGATAGGTCAGATTTGGGTGTGGTTCAGTAGAGCTGAGCATTCTGGGGTCAGCTCTACATAGTACCTATCATAAGGAAGAGAGAAAATTAAGGGCTGATTCACCCATTGAAGTCAGCTATTTCACTTGGGGCCAGCAAATATAATTTAAATTTTATATATTTTTTTAGATCTTTAACCACAAACTACTGTTTTCTCTTGTACTCAGCTGGATGATTCAGCACTAGATGATATACTGCTCTCTGCAGCCCAGCCCTGAAATGGAGGGAGATCCAAAGCTTTAGTGAAAGAGCATCCTTTCATAATGGAAAAAGTAAAAAGGCTTTTGGAAAAGTTCTGAATTGCAGTGTAGTTCTCAGCTGTCGATGTCTTACTATGTAGTAGCTCCTGCATATTTTAGCCCTGTGTGGTCTCAGATCTGACAGGTTTGGATTTATAAAAGTGAAAGCCAAATTCTGTCCAGAATCCATCTGTGCAACATGGAACTCTGCCACAGTTAGTTCATGAGAGTGTTTGCTAATGAGGCTGAGGTGACATGTCCCCAGGCTCATTAAGAAAATGAACTGGTTTTTTGGGATTTTTTGTTTTTAAAATTTTTTTTAAGGTGGTGTTCTTCATGTGGATGCTTCCCATGATTATTTTTCAATATCTGGCTTCTGCTATTATCCAAGCAAAGCACCAAGTGCTGAGAAACAATACTACTCACATCAGTAATATTTGTAATCTGCACATGATGTTTTCAGTCAGCTCTAGGTCATCTGTGGTTTCTGCTGCACACTGACATTGGTGGCAGGCTTGGGCTTCATCAATTTGTCTCTGAGAAGCATCCAGCCATGTTTCCAATATAGCAGCTCTTCATGTCTAGTAATTGATTTCACTCCTTTGTCATGCTCTTGGACAGCTGCACATTTTCCTCCCTTCAGTGCATTTTACACAGCACCTGTCTAAACAGAATTTTGTTTTGCTTTTTCCACAGTAAACACTTTGCCAAGGGAGAAAACAAATGCTGTTTCAGAACTGAGTTTCGAAGTTGAGGCAGTGCTTACTTCACCTAAATTGGATTATAGGTGAAGCTGGAAATGAGGGAGGGAAAAAAAGTGTCTGAAGCTAGTTTTAAACATTTGTTATTTCTAAAAGGTCTCATTGACATAAAACTTGCTCCCTGTAGGAAAGGGATGGGCCTTTAAATGTATTGTCAGCTGTTGCATATCCAGTATTTTTCACATGACTGAGCAGTTTTTGTGTATTGGTTCCTGTAAAGGGAGAGTCCAGGGCTGCTGTCCCTGCTGACACTGTGGCTGCTCTCTGGCTGGACATTGTTCACTCTGCCTCAGTTTCTGTCCTTAGGTTTGACAGACCATGATGGGGTGTGTGAGAACAAAGTTACTTATGTTTATTTTCTAGCTCCCTTAAGCCATGTTGTGCCCCTGGAGTTGATAATCTAGTGTTTTCTGCATGATGCTGGTTCTGAAAAAAGATCTGCTTTCATCAGTGTTTTTTTGAGGGAAGGGAGAGCTCCTCTGCAAAGCAGATGTATGGTTTTGCTGTTGTAGGACATTGACTTCTGGTGTGAAACTTGATTTTTGACTCTTGTACAGAAAAATTTTAAGATCCCCAGCATCTTTTTGCCCTGGGGTGCCCTTTCACTTTGAACTGTCAGTTCTGAGTTAAGCAAGAAGGAAGCTGCTAAGCATTACCAAGCTTTTTAGCTGCACGATTGCTATCTCAGTGCAATCTGCTGCCTTTCCTCAGTAACATTTAGGCAGTATTTATTTTCACCTGTTGTGTGTAAAGGTACATAAATGTATTCATTATGCCACACATGGTTCTGGCCAACTCTGAATAGGATTCAGAAAATTTTGGAAAGCTTGTAGCTAGGTTTTAGCTTAATGAGGGGAAAAGCATTTGAGTCTGGAGTTCTGTAGTAATAATGTGTGAATGGGCATGAGGTAGAAATGTTCCTGTCTTCCTCTTTCCTGTTTGGTTAAATTTCAAAGTGAATTTTTATAGTGACAGAACAGTGCAGATACCTCACTGCAATGTAGGAAGTGGTTTCTGCCCTGAAGTAGCTGCCTGTAGAAATACCACTGAACTGATAAACATGTGCAGTAACATCATGAGGTATTCTAGAGCTCTTCCTATTCCCTAATCTTGTAACTGTACAGCTTTAGCTTAAATATCTTAGGCTTGTAAGCAAGGACAACACCTGGATTAAATGAGACAGGATTGTACTCTCTGTCTGCTGCAGTTTTGCTGCTGCACCTTTTAACATCAGTTGCTGAACTCCAGCATTTACTGACTCACTAGCAAGAACTGTAACTTTGCTCCCATTGCTCAGCTGCCAGTGATGGATTGAAAGAAGAGCTCAAGGAGGGCTCTGCATGTCAGGGGTGCTGCTTATCCCACAGGCTTTATGATTTCCCATGTACCTTGAAATGTTGCTTTCCTGGGCATGCAGAGCACAGGCACTGCGACAGTGGTAGCTGCTTGATTTCCTTCTTTGACCCTTTTCTGTATTGGTTTGGAGAGCAGTCAGTAAACCACAGCAGTGCTTTGCATTGTGTCTTCTACACAGCAAAGATTATTCTGTTGTCTGGTGAAAAATCTTAGTTATTTGTTGCTGTGCATGGCTTTGAAATTGTCTCTCCAATCTTTTGCCCCTCAAACTTCCTTTTTTTGGGTTAAAAAAAAGGCATTAAAAACCCCTCCCTTTTCTGGGTAGTTTGAATCACTGAGCATCCAATCTCCTTAAAGGTGATTTCTGTCCCATTAAGAGCCATAAAGACAAGTCACAGGTTAAAGAAAATGCCACATGAGAAACTTCAGTAGCTATCACTTCAAACTTTAAAAACATGTGGTTAACCTTCCAAAGATGCTTTTCCTCATTATTGTAAACTTTTGGGGTCAAAACTAAGCTAGTAATATAAATGTGCACTTATCTATGGGTTAAAATGATAACAATAAGCATCTCTCTGCACACTTTAAACCTGGTCCCTGATGCTGTATTTTATGTTCAGCATTAAGTCTTATACATTGCATTTATTTTTAATTCTTAAGGTTCTTTCAGATTTCATTAAGAGCCAGATCTTCTGAGATTCTGACGTTGTGTGCCCTGGCCTGTCTTGCCTTGCTTTTCTATCTCCATGGTCACCAAGATGATGTGCAGCTTGAAACCTTGGTAATGCTTAGGAGCTTCCTCCTTGTTTACCTGCTGCAGTGAATTTCATGGTTTTGTAGAGTACCAGTTTGGTTTTGTAGAGTACCAATTTGTCAGGCTTCTTTCATGTTTACTTAAGTGTACAGCACAAGCTGATCAAACCTCTCTTGAATTTTGAGTGACTTCGTCTGAGTTGAGCTGTGTTTGGTGTCTCATGGCCTGAAAACGAAGCTTTTTGAGGAGGGAGAATGTAAGAAATCTTTAGCTACTTTAGCTACTATTAGGTCCTACCTGATAGTGTTTAAACACATATAAAATGGCTCTGGAACACCTAATCCACTGGGTGAAAGCACTGAAACCAAAACTCACTAAGGTAGTTTCATGGCAGAAAGCAGCAAGTCTCAGGATGGTGGCTGGTTGCCCCAGCAAACCCCAGAACTCTTGTCCCTGTGCTGAAGGTTTGTGGTTGAGCAGTATGAAAATGTGTCTCAAATTTCACAGGAGCATGTGGAAACTTTCTGACTTTTAGAAAAGCAGCAGTTCCAACCAAAAATGGACTGCTTGTTGCTAAAGATGTCAATAGCAAACTGTAGTAAGTACAAAAACTCAAAGATCCCGTAGTTTAGAACTCTGGCATTTTAGCACTTTGGAAGGGAAAACTAGAAGTACATCCACCAGATAAATGGAGGGGGAACAGTTGAATATTTGTGGCTGTAAATGGAGCCTAACCTGGGTACTAAGTTAGGGTACCTGGAAGACCCCATTCTAAGCTGTTTTTGACTGGCATATCAAACTGCAGGTGTGGCACCAGTTCAGAGCTGCTCCAGCAACAAGGTTAGCTGGCAGTTTTCTCTCAGATATCCTTGACATGCCTGTCATAGAGAGGGAGAGAGACCTACCTCATCTTTAACTAGGGCCCATTCAAGGCACTTTTCCCATGATATAGCCTGAGATATTTGGCCTTTGATGCAGGAACATGATCCAAGTGCTACGCCTTTTCCTCTGCTTGCATGCTTTGCTCTTGCCTGTGTGTAAATAGTGCTTTCATCAGAATTTGTACTTGTTTGCCAGTGTGGTGTGTTTCCTGGGCTGAGAATGACAGCCATTTTCAGTCATCATCTTGATGCTAAAATGTACATTTAAGAGGCTGCTTATGGCTCCCTCTTCTGCTGTGGAGCAGCACCCAACAGCAGGAACAGAGTTCAGAGGGAGCTGGGTGAGTGCTGAGGGGAAGGACAGGAATTGTCATGCAGACCTAGAAAACATGGAGTAAGATGGAATGAGAGAAAAGATTACCTGAAAGATCTTCTGTTTCTTCTCTGAACATAACTAAAAAACTTACCCTACTAATGTGTGCTTAGACTTTCTGCAGAGGATGAAGTGAGTCACCAGAAAGGCACCTTTTTCCCTATGTCAGTATGGCTTACTGAATAGAATTTTAAGCTAAAAGTAGTACTCAATTAAAGTTTTGTAGTAGCTGGTCAAGGTACCATGGGACAGCTGGATTTTAAGGCTCCATCCAATCTGTTGCCCATTGTAAACTGAGCTTTATCCAGCAGGCTAAACAAGACCCAGGGACTGACTTAATGCTCCCCCTGGAATGAAGAAAAGATGCTGCTCTCCAGATGGATGAGAGTGTAAATTTTAGGTATTTAAGTATTGTGGTCTGTGTTAAACAGACTGTCTATTCTCCCATCCTTTGTGCCAGCCCTTCTCCATCTCTAGCCACTGCCAGTAGCTGTTTGCTTTTTGGAACATCTCACAGTTCATTAGGGCTCTGAATGCTGTACACCCCCAGACATAATTATGCTGCTGCCAGCCAGATTCCTTGCAGCTGTAGAAAGCTGTTTCTTCTTCATGCTTTTCTCCTTGCTAAATGGAACTAAATAGCCTGCTAAAGCTGAGGAGGGAGGAGGACTGTCCTCCCTGCCTTAGTTCAGTGGCAGCTTGGGACTGTGATGGTGAGTGCTGTGCTGTGTCCCCTCTTTCTGCCCCCAGCTCGTTCTTGTCTCTGCCATTGCTGTGCAGGCTTCTGCTGTGGAATAAAAGTCCTTTTGTGTGGGACCACAGTGTGGAGCCTTTCAGCTCCTTGCTGGCAGCCCAGCCTGTTCAATTCCCAGGCATAAGCTGCTGTCAAGTGGAAGAGAGGAAAGCAGACCCATGCAGTCGAGTGAGGAGCTCCCATCCCATTCATATGTTAATGCTTCCAAGAGCAGAGCTCTAGGACAGCCTTTCTTCCCCTCCTTGAACCATCTGCTTCCAATCACAGAATATGCTGGCTTGGAAGGGACCCACAAGGATCACTGAGTCCAACTCTTGGCCCTGCACAGGACCATCCTCAAGAATCACAACATGTGCCTGACACCATTGTCCAAATTCTTCTTAAACTGTCAAGCTTGGTGCTGTGACCACTTCCCTTGGGAGCCCCACAACCACCTTCTGGGTGAAGAATCTTTTTTTCTGGTATCCAACCTAAACTTTCCCTGACAATTTCAGGCCATTCCCCTGGGTTTGGTCACTGGTCACCACAGGGAAGTGATCAGTGTCTGCCCCTTCTCTTCCCCTCATGAGGAAGTTGTAGAGTGTGATGATGTCTCCCCTCAGTCTTCTCCAGGCTGAATGGACTAAGTGCCCTCAGCTGCTCCTCATACAGCTTCCCCTCAGAGCCCTTCATCTTCATTGCCCCCTTTAGACCCTCTCTGATATTTTAATATTAGAGATTAATATCTTTCCTATATTGCAGTGACCAAAATTTCATGTATATAACAAACCCTGCTTCTTCTCCAAAAGCCTCATCAGCTGTGTGATGCACAAGTGATCTGCATCCCCCTGAATCTGCAGGAGCTCTAGCCCAGCTCTCCTGTTCATGTTCAAGCAAGGACAGGCTGAATAATTTCAGGAACCCCAGAGGGATGATTTACATGGACTACATGCCCTAGTGTAGGTTTTGTCTCTGTGCCATCAATGGCACGCCTCTGCTGAAAACTGCATTTGGTTTTTCTGAATGTAACAAAAAACCTAATGCTCTTTTGAAAGGCCAGATGAAATGTCTGATCCAAGCCCTAAACAATCTAATTGGTGATGTGCTTGTGGGGAACCTATGTCTTTGGTGTTGTATCCAACATCAGAAGGGAAGAGAGTGCACCTTTGGGCAGTACAAAATTATATTAACTGACCTGGCTGCTGGTTTTCACAGGGAAAGTCAGTCTCTGCACCAATGTTAACCCCTTGCTGCACCCTGTGGCATGTCCCAGGCTTTTCAGGGCACAAAGGGGGATGTCTTGATAGCAATCAGGCTTTGGAGAAACTTCCCCCTCTTTTTAACCAACAGTGGCCCTGTACTGCAGTAGTCTTGCTGCCCCAACGTGAGGTTCTTGTTTCTTGTCACAACATGTCTGTAAAGCCTTTTTAATTCCTATTTACATGCCTGGTGTGCTAGAGAAGCTAGCTAACTACAGAGAGAGCTCACATAGTGGTGTAGTTCATGTCTGTGGTGGCTTTGTGCTGACACAGGGGATTGCATATGGATTTAGCCTCTGCACTTCCTCTGAATGGTGCTGCTCAGTAAAGAGCTGTATGAAAGGCCTGTCTATAGCTATGAGTGGAGTAGAAACAAATCTTAAAGTAGCACATGACTTGCCCAGGAATAGTACATTTGCATGATAACTGTGGGATATACCTGAAAATGGAGCTGTGTTCCTCATTCCTGGAAGTTACTAGACCTGTCAGAGCTGCTGCATTGTGTTTTGGCTGTACATGTTGGCTTATAAGTAGCTGAAAAAAAATAATGTCCCAGCTGTTGTTTATAAATAGCAACAAGCCTTAAAGAGCTGAAGGAGAAAAAAGAATATCAGACACGTCCACTTAAGACCTCTTAGATGCTCAGTCATCTTTTTGTGCACTGCAGCAGGAGAAGCAGGTGGTCAGGGCACTGTCTGAACTTACCTGTAACATATTCTCAGCCACTGATGGACAAGTTCAGTCCATCTGGGAATCTTGCTAAAAATCACCTTTCTTTCAGGTTGTCAAGACAATTGGTTTGCGAGAGGTCTGGTTTTTTGGACTTCAGTATCAAGACACCAAGGGTTTTTCGACATGGCTAAAATTGAACAAAAAGGTATGTTTGCTCCAAGATTTTGCTTGTCCTTGTTCCCTTCTGAGAGTGCAGGGGCAAATTCAGTCTCCATACTTCTGTCAGGGATCTGTTCTTCCCTATCCATGCACCTCAATTACTGCAAGAGCAGTGAGCTGGTGCTGTGGTGTCCACACACTCCCTCCCCAGGGTATGAGGAGTTGTGGTATCTGACCTTGTCCTGCATCCAGCTCTGTTAAACAGGCCAGATTTGTTACCCTTCCTGGTAAAATGCTGATGTTGATGAGCATCTTGGCTGGGGAGAAACCTGGAAAGTAACTTGGCTACCACTGGCCATTAATACTGGCTGGTGTGAGTCCAGTGGGGAGAAGTGATGAGGCATTTAGCAGTAAGTAATTGAAAATCCTTGTTTTTCTGCACGCTCTTTTCTGCATTGGAAATGAGAATTTTTTTTTCTAGTGAATGCTTGTTTTCCTGTTTGTAAACCCCTCCCTTTCACTTGTATATGGACTATAAAATCTGCTAACTCTGTTCCAGGTAACAGCACAGGATGTACGTAAAGAAACCCCCCTGCTTTTCAAATTCCGTGCCAAGTTCTACCCAGAAGATGTGGCAGAAGAGCTGATCCAGGACATCACACAGCGCCTGTTCTTCCTGCAAGTGAAGGAGGCGATTCTGAACGATGACATTTACTGTCCCCCAGAAACAGCTGTGCTGCTGGCTTCCTACGCCGTCCAGTCCAAATACGGAGACTTCAACAAAGATGTGCACAAGTCTGGCTACCTTGCTAGTGACAAACTGCTCCCACAAAGGCAAGTGAACCTGCAGAGTCTTAGCCATTCTCTTTCTTAAAGGGTTTGTGATTTTTTAATTCTTTTTTTTATATGTAGGGGCTGTTTTAATTGCAGTGCTCAGAATAAAATATAGCCTTATGCCACTTTGAGTATTTAGATTAGTATTCAATTAATTAAGAGCTTTAACATTAAATTTCCTATTGCCACTCTCAAACTCTAATCAGAAGTAGTGAGAGGAGCTCCAAAACAAAATACACTACAAGAAAAAGAAACTGAATAAAATTACTCATCTATTAGAAATCTGAATACTGACCATTGTCTCTATCTAGCCTTTTAATGAAGCTGTATTTCTTGGAATATTTTTGTGGGTGAACTCTGATGCCAATGGAGTATTTAATGAAGCATTATTATAGAGTGATGTGATTGTGTGTGTGCATATATGTAATACTTGGTTTGAAACATCCCATGTATGCTCTTTCTAGGGTTTTGGAGCAGCACAAACTTAACAAGGACCAGTGGGAGGAGAGGATCCAGGTGTGGCATGAGGAGCATCGAGGAATGATTAGGTAACCGATGCAGAGTGAAACTGCTGTATTTCAAGTAGTGTTATTGTGTGATATATGAATACATTACAGGTTAAGTTAGCATTCTTCAGGTTATTTTGCTCAGAGGAACTAGGTTTACATGCCTCTGCTGGTCCATGTCAGCTGGCTGTTCTTAGTAAAACATGACTGATTTTGCAGAGTTTGTAATTATCTACTAGAGCGATGCTTAGAACCTTGCCAGCTTGTTGCTGCTCTGTCCACATGGGAAGTTAGAACCTTCTTGCTCTAATTGCTTAAAGACTCAAAAGAGAATATCTGTTTTCTTTTTACATGCTGCAGAGAAGATGCTGTTTTGGAGTACCTGAAAATTGCACAGGATCTGGAAATGTACGGTGTGAACTACTTCAGTATTAAGAACAAGAAAGGCTCTGAGCTCTGGCTAGGTGTAGATGCTCTTGGACTCAACATTTATGAGCAGAATGATAGGTAATAAACCACTCTCTTCATTATTGCCTTCAGCTCCTTTCCAATATAAAGTCATGTAAAATCAATCTCTCCTGGAATTCAAATCTTTAACTAAACTCCACCATTTCTGTGTCATTCTTGGCTGTGTTATTGACATTGCCAGAATAATCCATGAAATGTGATTCTTTGGACCAACAAGTACAAGAAATGGGCAAATCTTTTCAAGATAGTTTTGCTTCATCCCTAGTCTTCCTGCTATAGATCTGTTCTCCAGTTCTCATTTTCATTTAAAAAACCAAAAAATGTGGGATTGAAAAACTGTTTCTTATATTTATATTTCATCTGCGTGACTAATTTTGTCTGCTGATTTCAACTACCATGAGGGCACTGAAATATGAGGGTGGATTTGGTATAATTTTGAGCTTTATATTCTAAGTCAAGAATTTGAAATGACTTTGGGCTCTCTCATTTCTTTTTGCTTCCCATTTTTACAGGCTAACACCGAAAATTGGATTTCCCTGGAGTGAGATCAGAAATATCTCATTCAATGACAAGAAATTTGTTATTAAGCCTATTGACAAGAAAGCACCAGTAAGAAGCAAGATTCATATTAAGCTATTAAAATTTCAACTTCTTAGCTGAATGATTTCTGTGGGTTTGGTTTTGGGGGCTTTTAGGGGTTTTCTGAACAGAATCTTTTCATCAATAGCATGAACATTGACGTAAGCAGGGAAACCTGTTCAGGGCAGTCAAGTGATAGTTATGATTCTTTTTTCTGGCTAAGAGGGTAGAAATTTAGTATAAGCTTAAGCTTTTAGCATCAGTGGCAGGGAGTAGCTCTTTGCTTAGGGTTTCTGATTCTCTTAAGACTGTTGAGATTCTGTGATAATACAGTTAGGGATCTGAGGGACCTCTGTTAGCAGTGGATGCTTCCTTTGCAACCTGTTGTCTTTAACGGTGTGCGGGATGATCTTTTGCAGGTTTTCACCTTACTTAAAGCAAAAGCTTTAAGTCATTTTGTAGGGTAGGCTGGAAGTTTTTTCCTTGCAAATTTATATTGAATGTAATTGCTTTAATCTTTAAGGCTTAATAATTTCCAGTGCTAGCCAGTACCTTCTGTTCTTCTGGTCATTCTTGTTTCATTGCTGCTTGAAAGCACTTCCCTGTTGCTCCTTTCGAACAGAACAAAGATATTTATCCATTGATTGTAACGTTTAACACCCCCTCTGGCATAAGCCAAGACATTACATCCTAAGTGGCTGGCCAGGCTATTATACAGATTATTGAAGTGGGAAGGAAGGTGGGAGAAGGCAGGGACTCGGTGTGCCTGGTAAAGCAGCCCTGCTGGTGTTTGTAATGAAATGGTGATGCAAGATGCTGTGTGCTTGGTGCTAGGGGTGTGTTACAGTGAAACCCAAAGCACTGGAATGACACACTGGGTGCTCCTGCCCTGGGTGTGCTTGTCAGGTTGAAATGCATTTCAGAAATAAGTGTCTAACTGCCGCCACCAGTGAATTAGATGTTATTAAGAAAAGCTGGCTGGCAACTCTAAAATGCTCGGGGTCTTAGGAGCATAGTGCATACACAAGGGACTTCTTATGCTGAAAGAACAAATGTAACGCTGCCTTTTCCTTGTCCCAAGGACTTTGTATTCTATGCCCCTCGGTTACGGATTAACAAACGGATCCTGGCGCTTTGCATGGGGAACCACGAGCTCTACATGCGCAGACGTAAACCAGACACCATCGAGGTGCAGCAGATGAAGGCACAGGCTCGGGAAGAGAAACACCAGAAACAGATGGAGAGGTTGGTAGGGCTCTGAGTAGCCTGGGTGTGACTAATTAGCGCATGAGTAGCATCATATGCTAGATAAATGGCTGGCAGCACCTTAATCTGCTGGAGCCGAAAGTAAAGCAGGTTGCTTTCTGCTTCAGTAGGTCTGATGGGTTGATAGTAATGTTACCACAAATGTGACTTCTCATTACTTTCTTGGACTTGTGAACGTGTCACTGAGATGAATGCCAGCAGAGCTTTATATTTTTGCACTTCTATAAAGGGAGTAAAGCTCATTATCTGAGTGCTGTAGGGCACATCTTGTATGTGCTCTTTTTGTGTGTTTACTAGGAAGTGCTCCAAGTTGGTTTGAAATTACATTGTGACTTCCTTCCATCAGAGCCCTGCTGGAGAATGAGAAGAAGAAGAGGGAGTTGGCAGAAAAGGAGAAGGAGAAGATTGAGCGTGAGAAGGAGGAGCTGATGGAGAGACTCAAGCAAATTGAGGAGCAAACCAAGAAAGCTCAGCAAGGTAATTGGAAATCTTTCAGTGTTTCCTTTGAGGATGAACAGTCTGAGTGAGAAGGGTTCAAATAGTAAAGCTATGAGCATCTCTGAGTAATTTGTCTCTCCAGTGTTGCGTGCTAACTGGTGTTAGGGCCCTGGTTTAGCCTCCTGAAGCTGAATGTAAGCCCTCCATATGCAGCTGCTGAAAAAATATATGCATTAAAGAAATAGGTAACAACCAAGATATGTCTCTCTTGGCAGCAGAAGTCCCTTGCCATTGTTTCTGTGCTGGCTGGAAGCTTTATCCCAGCATATCTGTAGAGGAAGGAGTCAGAGTGTAGCAGGGGTCACACCAGCCATTGCTGTGGTGATTTGTTATCTAATTGCTTGGCTAGAGTTAGTGTGGTGCTGCCCAAGCAAAATACTGAATGGTTCTCTGCCCTTAGGTATGTAATTTTGGGCTGGGTGCTTCCCCACAAATCCATTGGGGGTAGGCCTGACTTTGTCTTGCAGCTCCAAGTAAAATGTAAAGGAAAGGACAGGGAACAGTTGCATGCATCCCTCCTTTACCTGTCCCTCTGAAGGAAAACCCTTATCCAGACAGACTTTCCTCTTCTACTGCCATTCTTTACTTGATCTCACTTGAAATGTGCTCCCCTATTTTCAGAACTGGAAGAACAGACCCGCAGAGCTCTGGAGCTGGAACAGGAGAGAAAACGAGCTCAGGAGGAAGCAGAGAAACTGGCTAAGGAACGTAGAGAAGCAGAGGAGGCAAAGGAGGCCCTATTGAGAGCATCCCATGATCAACAAAAGACCCAGGAACAGTTGGTAAGTTGGTGAACTGAAAATCAAGTAGGGAAAATAGTGAAAGGGGAAGCTTTTGAAGCAAACCAGGCTATGAATATACTGAGGAAGCACTATATACACAGGTTCTTTAATTTTTATCCTCAAGTATATGAAAACATGCATAAATACAAATGTATGCCTTTTTTTTGTATGTGATAATGATAAAGTGTTGCTTTGGGGAGAAGGAAAAAGAACCAACTCAACAACCAAACAAAACCCCAACCCACAATGAAATGCAAAATTTTTTTGGCTTCCTTTCCTCTTTCATCATGGAGGTATTGGTGGAACTGAAGTTAACAGGAAGGCTTTCTTCTCACTGAAAAGATATGTTTTCACTCAGGACTTGAACTAAATGTTTGATTTAGGATGTACCTTGGGGTTTGTTTCCACTAAAAACCTTTCTTCTGCAGGCTGCTGAGATGGCAGAACTCACAGCTAGGATCACACAGCTGGAGCTGGCCAGGCAGAAGAAGGAGAGCGAGGCACAGGAGTGGCAGTATAAGGTAAAGCAGAATCTGAGCAAATGGAATCCTTTCTGTGGAATTGCTCTTTGTTCTGGGTTGTAACCTAAACTACTAAACTAGATTCCATGCTAGACTCAATTCTTGCAAGCTTGAGGCTATAGTAAATATGCAGCTTTGGTTTTCTCCATGGAACTGGTGACTTATTCTAACTCCATGTAGCAATTTTTGACTAATTAGACCCGTGGCCCATTTTCCATTAACAGTAACCATTCTTCAAATCTCTGAAGTGTTATCCAGCAGAAAATTTTGCAATTGATGGTAGCTGAGTAGCTTTGGAATACACCCCTTCAGAGGTGCAAGGTTTCCTGTGACGAGCACCAAGTGGTGCTTCTGTGAGAAGTCTCAGGCACTCAGGATTATTCTGACTGATTCACTGTGGCATATCCTACTGCAGGCACAGAGGGTGCAGGAGGACTTAGAGAAGACCAAAGAGGAGTTGAAGACTGCCATGAGCACCCCTCATGTCACTGAACCCATGCACTCTGAGAACGAGCACGATGATGAGCAGGATGAGAATGCAGCAGAGGCCAGCGCTGAGCTGAGGTCGGAGGCCACCATCAAGGACCGCAGCGAGGAGGAGCGCACCACTGAGGCAGAGAAGAATGAGAGAGTCCAGAAACACTTGAAGGTAAGAAGCTGGCAGCAGAATGTGTGTGGGGGTGCTGCTTCTGCTTTTCTCAATGTTTCTTGCAGCTGGAAGGTATTGCTGCTATTTAAAAAATGATGGAAGACACAGGGAAGGGAGATGATCATGATCTTGCCAGATAGCTGCTTAGCCATTGAGTAGAGAGGCAGATCTGGTCTCCTGGCACTTGAATTCCATTTTACTGGAAGCAGTGAAGTATTTTGAAGCAGTGCCAACAAGTAGTGTCTGTCAGATGTAGTGTGCTGTCTGTGAGTATTGCCAACCACCTGACAGCTGTTCATAGCCCTGGCTGCAAGGAATTGAAGAACTTTGTCTGATTCCTATCCAGCAGCTGTCTCTAACTGTCAAGTCTGGGTTGCATTGCAGAACTCTGCATTGCAAAACCCTGGAGTAGCCCACAAGGGCTCAGCACAGAGACAGCACTACTGCACCCTCTTCTTGTGAGGAACTCCAGTGTTCTGGTGTTCAATTCCAAGCATTTAGTTGTGCTGCCTGACTTGCACCAGGCTTTGCCCATTCTGCATTGTGCTGTGGTGGTTGCGTACAGAAGGGTAGAGGTGCATTTTATCTTCTGCAGTATGTTTCTTTTCTTGTGGAAAGCTACTAATTCCTCAGATTCTGCAAGATGTTCTTGCTGTCTTCAGGGATCCCTCCACATGGCCATTCTTTTAAAGTACAGGCATTGGAGACAATATTTCTTAACTGTGCTAGATGAAAATAAATAGGTTTCAGATTGCCTGATGTTTTATACCTTCAGATATTAGAGAGAAACATGAACAACTTCCACAAAATCATAGATATGTTTAGGTTGGAGGGGCCTCCATGAGATCATTTAACCCCACTTCCTTGCTCAAGCAAGGTCAGCTAGAGCAGGTTGCCCAGAAGAATACACCGGGGCTTGTCTGTTTCCTGTCTCTATAGACACCGGATCTTTAGGAGGATCAGCAGGAAATCTTGTCCAGCTTTGAGTCTCTGGTACTAACCTGCTGCTGTCTGTTTCTCCTCCTCCAAAGGCTCTTTCCTCAGAGCTGGCAAACGCTCGGGATGAGACCAAGAAGACAGCCAACGACATGATCCACGCTGAGAACATGCGCCTGGGCCGAGACAAGTACAAGACCCTGCGCCAGATCCGGCAGGGGAACACCAAGCAGCGCATCGACGAGTTCGAGTCCATGTAAACTCCCCCTGCACCTGCTGCCCTGCACTCTCTTCTCCCCTCTTCCCCATCCTCTCCCATCATCACTCATAATCGTGCTATGCTGGAACCACTACAGAAGAGTGACCATGGTCTTATTTATCAAGTTCTGGGCAAATGCTGGAGTTAAGTGACAGAAGAAGGAATAGTAAATAATGTCTGCCTGGGGTGGCTCGGGGAAGCAAAAGTGTATTAGGGCAAATCTGAAGTTGTTTGGCTTGGGGTAAAGTCTTAGTCTGTTGGGTTTGCCCACTGAGGTGGCTGTGTTGCTGTCTTCTCCCATTGTGTGGGGAGACCAGCAGATACTTGTACTGCATTCAATAGCCAAGAGCTGACAGTCTGACACTCTGCCTTCCTACTAACCTGTGCAAGCTTCAGGATTAAGCTTAGTAGCCAGGGTCTGAATTTCTGACTTAACCCAGAGTCTGAATCATGTAGTTAAAAAGGGGAGCTTAGGAAGAAGGATCGAAGGTAAAATATGGACTTTCTCTCTAAAAGACCAAAGCTTTTGTCCTACAAAAATAAGCAGACCAAACAGATTCTGTGGTGTTCCTGCTGGTGTTACATTTTGGTTAATGATGGAGCTTTGAATTTTCTAACCATGAGGAGGCCTTTGGAATATTTCCACTGATACAGTGTGGTTTGGAGCCTCGAATTCCCTGCTTTCCAGAGGTTTTGTCTCTGGTCAATGGCTTTGTTCACTATCATTTGTCTGACTTCAATGTAACCAGTGAGGCAGAGATAGCTAGAGTACACTGCCTTCCTTTTTGGTTTTGCCATTGAAAACCTAAAGTGGGAGGTAGAATTGTAAAAGACTAAAAATTATTGTAGCTGTATTTTCCCTTGCTGAACAGATACTTTTCTAGTTACATGAACAAGATTTCAGGTTTTTCCTTAAGAGGCCTTTTTTAGCACATAGTTGTTGGTGCCTTATGACTGTGTATAGATCTACTGTAGCTCAGATACATTTAGTTTAAACTAGATGCAATCAAAAAAAGTGATCAGCAGCTGGGGACCAAAAACTGCTCTCATATCTGGGTCATGTACAAGACTGCATCTGTCTTCCTGGCTTTAAGCAGCATTTGAGGGGAGAGGATCCTGAGACACTTGTCCAATTGCTTTCTTAATCCTCACTAGCACTCTGCCACATCCCTGGCTCAAGTGCTTTTCCTTCCCCAGAAAGATGCTTTGGCCTTTTGTGGCTTTGAGAACAGAAGGCTTTCTCTTAGAAATGGGATACAAATGGTTCTGAGACTGGTCCTGAGAGCTGCTTGTGCCAGGTATTGTAATAAGCATCACCTCCTGTCATCCAAGCTGCCCATGCTGTAGCTACCCAGAGTCCTCCCTGCCGTTTCTGTGGAGGAAATAGCCATGTATGCTCAGGGTTGAATTGGATGTTGCCTTGATCCTCATAAAAGGAACTGTTAACCTTCAGGAGAGTCATCTTAAAAATGGGTTCCGCTAAAGTGAAGTCCTCCTTTGTTTTGCCCTCCTTGGAATAGTTTGTCCCTATAGGAAGTCATTAGGTTAGCCTGGGATTTATTTTCTTGCCTAGCATAATTCCAAATTTTGTGACCTGCTCAGTTTTGTTGATTCTCCTTTTGTATGATGTTACTGGTAATGGTGATAGAAGGAAAACATCTGAGAACTGGAGCATTTTCAGCTCCCTGCTGTATGAAAAAGGGCAAAGGGAGACTGTGCCAAAAAAGAAATGTTCATAATAGTGTTAACAAACTGCAGTATTTCCCCAAGAATTCCTTGGGTGGCTGGAAACAACCTCACCAGTTCTGTGTTACTTTATTTTTCGAAAGCAATGCAATCTGTGTGGAGATTCATACAAATACCAGCCAACCTCTGTTAGAAGCAACATGCCAACCTATGCCCTTAAACCTCCAGGTGTGTCATGTGGGAGCCCCTTTCTCTCCCCTGGACACAGAGTGCTTTTGGGCGGCACATGACATGGCAAGCTTTTTGTTGGCCAAGAAAAATATGCCTCAGTACCATGAAAGTCACAAATGAAAGATTGGAGTTAAATTTGTCAGAATACATTTGCATATTTCTGTACTGAAGGTGATTGGCATTGGCTCTGCACGAGTCTCGTTACTGGGGAACAGACAACCTTTAAACTTCTGTTTTGGTGCTTTAAAGCTGGTTCTCAGCACTTCTGCTCTGTCCATGGCAACTATCGATGCATTTGAGGGGAGAAAAAATCCTATCTAATATTTTAATAATTTCCTTACAAGCTGATGTATGGTGCCTGGAATATGTGTTCAAATAATAAACCAGTAATTTTCTGCTTTGATGGGTCACACAACACTGCTGAGCTCTCATGTATTCTGATGTTGGCATGACTTCTGTTTATATGGTTTTTTAAACGTTCTATTTCCACATGGTCCAATAAAGGAATAGAACGGCTTGTGCCAGTGAGTCCACCTAACTCTTTGTAGTTGTTTCAGCCCTGCCTTCTTTTTAACCAGTATTATATTCCAGTGGTATCTAATGATATTTGATTTCAATATTTCTAGCTATGCACAATTAGAAAATATTAGTCAAGGGATGGAGGGTATGTTTATGGTCCTCCCCTTGGAAATGTATACTGTATTATAAAGATGATATTTTGCAAGAAAACTAATGTAAGAAGCTTTCAGTATTATGGTGAGATTTGTAGACACATTTTTTATTTGTTAGAATACAGTGAATTGTTCTTACTCTTCATGTTCCAGTTTAATTGGATAACTACTCCTCTTGGGGGTGGGGGGAGGGAAGTACTTTATCACATGTTGCCTGGCTTATTTTTTCTTGTTTTATTTTTTTTGTTGCTGTAAATTATGATGTTGAAGGTTTTTGACCAGTTGTTTTACTGGATTATAACAAAACATCAGTTCCTTAAGGTTGTGGAGTAATTAATGGGTCCATGTGCTTATCTGCAGAGAGAACCTTGACTAAGACATGTTTTTCCTATTCAGAGGAGTTGTTAAAATCCATACCTTGTTCTTCCTGAAGTGCCAATAAAGTTCAGAGAAATTCAGCAGATTGTGTCTGGCTGGTTACTTAAGGTTTGCTCTAAGTGCAGAGCTGTGTCCTGTAGCAGGGCAGATCAGCCTTGTGGTGCTCAGAGGTCACCCTGGGAGCTCCCTCACAAACAGGGAGATCTTTCTTGCACTCTGAAAGGGAACAACTTCAGTAACAGCACTTTCCTCCTCCTCAGCATCCCCACTTGGAGCTATGCTGGAATTGACACTTCTTTGTGAAGGCTCTGAGCACAAATGTTCAACTTGCAGATGGACAGGCCAGAGGGAGGGATGGAGCTGCTGGGGTGAGCTCCTGCAGTGCCCAGCCCTGGCCTGGGTGCACCCAGGAGAGCCTGGCTGGGCCTTGGGGCTGCTGCTTGCATGGAGACTGCCCAGTCTGTGCTGCCATCAGCTGTTCTGGGGACTTGGGCACAATCTGCTTCTCAGCTGCCTCGCTGTGGCTGTCTCTGCCTGTTTCCCAGGGCCTCAGGATGGGTTCCAGCAGTGGAAGAGTGGCTGCTGCCACCTTTCTGTTAATGAACTGTGTGATCTTTATTTGCAGCTGCTTTCTTGGTGGTTGTGAAGAGGGGCCTCACAGAGCCTCTGCCTAATCGTTGCTGCACTGCAGAATAAGGTGGAGATTTCACTGGAACATGTTAGTGCTCACAGACACAGCTGGTGCTGGGGAAGAGACTTGGACTTTTCTATAAACAAAACATGAAGTGTGGAGCAACAGAGGCTTCTGCAATCCCCACCAGGCATGGCTTGGATTCAGTTTCTACAGGTAAGTCTTTTTTTTTTTTGGTTCCTTCCTGCCAGGATTCTAAAAACCTGACTGCTGGAGGAATTGCATGTCTCCTTTAATGCTACAGCAGCCTTCAATTGAAGGTTGCACAGGTCTGGAAAGGTTGATCTTGTTCTTGCTGTTTCTAGTGCCCTTGCTTCTCAATGGACATTACCTTAGAGGCTTGAGGCTTAGTAATTCTCCGTGCAGGTTTATCTATATTCAGTTTGTCTTTGAAGAAATGGAAGTGTAAAGCATTAAAGGCTGAAGACTGCTTCTGTGCAGGACCATGTTAAAAAAATCCACACCACCCTATTCTTCTAGTTTGTTGTAAGGCATTCTGTAGTTTAGGATCAGAAATTTGCATTTAACCTCTAATTTTTGTAAAGAGCTTCTGTTGGATTTGATAGTCTGACTGGGATGTTTCAGATCCAGTTTAGGCTATATCTACATATGTTTGGGGCCCAGATGCTTTTGTCTGTGGGACAGGGGCAGACTAGCTCTCAGAAGGCTGGGGGACTAGAAACACTGTCTTTTGGCAGGTTCTGCAATGTTGCTTTAGTAAGCAGTGCAATTTATTAAGAACTCTAAAGAAAAGGCAAAGTAATTCTGCAGAGTAAAATATTCATTGAGTTCAATCTGTTTGGTAGACTAATGCATTTGGCCTGAGATGCACTGACTACAAGTAGGACAAAGCAACTGCAGAAAATAAGACTGATTGCTTTCTCCTTCTTTTCTTTGCTCTTTCTAAAGCAGGGAAGTGCGAGGGCATGGTCTCCAAATTCTGATTTTTTTGATGCAGACAAGCCCTGTAGGGATTTCTCTAGGTAGATGCTTATTAGTTTCTTGTTCAGGATAAAATGTTTGGAGGGAAGCACAAGATTTTTTCCAGCATCCAAACCCTGGTAATGCAATGTACAGGGTAAGGTATGGTAATTGTAGGCACCCATATGGCAGCTGCTTGAGCACCTACAAAGACAGACTGCAATGAGAAAGCAGAGAGCACCCAAGGCATGGCTTGTTTGCCCTGCACCATCATCATGACTGCTCTGCTCCCTGCCAGCTTTGCAGCTGTGCATATCTCAATCTTGGCTGTAAAATTTAAATGTCTTATACCAGAGCATATAATCTCAGAGCATGTGACAAGTGGCAGAGAGCAGAATTCCTCTGTCACTGATGCCAGCCCATAATTGTTACATACCCATATGCAAACTGGATCATATGTGATGTTAATGTCTCCCTTGCAGAAAAACTACGTATGTAAGAAAAATGCCCCATCCCTGGAAGTGTTCAAGGCCAGGATGGATGAGGCCCTGAGCAGTCTGGTCTGGTGGGTGGCAGCCTTGCCCATGGCCAGGGGATTGGAACCAGATGATCTTTAGCCCTTCCAACCCAAAGCATTCTGTAAACAAAAGGTCTGGGCCTCAATGTATGAAAAGCTAGGCTGAGACTGGCTTTTGTCTTCAGATTTGCAGTTCTAAGTGCAGTTTGTAGGCAAGGGAGCAGGTCCCTGTGTCTGAACAATGCCTAAATGAGTACCTAGCTCCAGGTGATGGGACTCTAAACATTACTAGCAATTCCAAGATGGAGATTTTCAGGCCAGGTGTCAGGATGAGGGATATAGTGAAAAGTGGAAGAAAGAATGAGGGGGTATTAGAGAAAAAGTAGTGCTGAAACTGCAAAAAGTAATAGTGGATGCTTGTGGAAGGGACTGTACCTTCAGCTTATGGTCAGAATGCACTTCCTCAGGGCAGGTGTTAATACACATTTCTGGTGAGCAGAGCTAATTTAAAAATCACAAGCCCCTATGATTGCTGCAGCCTGTGGTTGTGCATCATCCTTTAACAAAATACAGGCCAGAATTGGTCTGGAGTCAACAAGTTTGAAGGGGGTGTGAAATAAACTGCTCTTGAGCTGGGAGGTTATGGTGAAGGCTGTCCACACCCCACATGCAGCAGTATTGCACTCCCATCCATCTCTGAAGCATCCTTGACTGGATGCTTGAAGGAGAAGCATGTGCAAGTGAAGGTCTTGGCTGGGGCACTGTAACTTCTTAGTGGCCTTCACCCAGCCAGGAGCAGCTGCTCTGTCAGACATGGCTGCTGTCCAAAGCCCTGCTGTGAATTCATTGTGCTTTCTTGTTGCAGTGCCAGCCCATCTCTGACTGCATGTCTGCCCTCCTGCTTCCAGTGGTGAGAATTTGGTTCCTGCTCCTTTGTTTGTGTCATTCTCAGAAGGTTGCTGAACACGTAGGGAAGGTTAGAATGGGGCAAACAGCCTTGTTTGAGAGATGTAGATATTGAGGCACAATTACAATTTTCTCCACAAGCCCCAGCCTCTGAGGCAGTATCTGTGACCTGAGCTCCCTTGGTTGTGCACTTTGTCCCAGATCTGTGCTCAGTGCATCTCTTGTGAGGCAGCAGAAGCACTCTGTCTGGGCTTGTGGGCTTGCTAAAAGTCAAACCAGTACAAGCTGTTCTGTTTGCTTTTATTAGCAACTTGCTCTGGAACAGGAAAGGTGGTTAATGGGTTTTTAAAGTGACAGTGGGAAAGGTGAATTTTAGTTGTGTTCAGTGCTTTAGTTCTGTGTCAGCGAGCAGCCCATATCTGCTTCCCTACAGGAGTATTTGTGAGGCAGTGGGCTTGGTTAGGAGGGCAGGGGTAAGCTGTTCTTGCTTTTCCAATTAATGATGGCTGCCTTCTGGAAATGTTCATTGTTCCTGGGTCTGTGTCTGCTGCTCTGACTACAGCCCCTGAGACTTTTCCCATGGGACCAGCACGAGCTTGTCTTCCTCTACACATGAACAGCATGGGCAGAGACTGAGCCAGGGCAGCTCTGCCTGCTGGAAAGGAACCCTAACACTGCTCAGAGGAGCTGGGTTTGCTATCTCAAAAATCCAACTATGCTTCTTGCTGTGGAGGGCTGCAAAGGTGTTGTGTAGCTTCTAGTTGGGTTAGGCCAGTGCTGATTTCAGTGTTCACTTCCTTGTGTAGAAGTTGGGGCTGAGGCAGTCACAGGTGTTTTGGATATTTGCATGAGAGTGCCTAGACTGGGGGGAGGGAGGACCACATTGTTTGGTGTGTGCTACAGAAGATATTGGACAATGCATTTCAAGCTAGAAAACCACTTCCTTACCAGCATGTGCCAGCACATGGCTGGATGTGTGGGCACAGCCACTGCACTGACAGAGTGTGGCCTGCTGGCAAGAAACCAGGGAGGTGGGGGCAACGTGTGCCTGTGTGCACTGCTGCGGGGTTGGTTCCTGCCAAACCATACTTGAAACAGAGCTAAGGGCTCTCTTCAGCTGTGCCTGGCCTTATTATAAAATATGTGCTGTCCTGTGAAGCAAAATTTTGAGGTTGTTTTTGGTTTTGCTTTTTTTTTTTCCCTTTCCAAAAGCAATGATATTTTTTCTTCATTGGTTTAGTTGGTTGTTTGGTTTGGGTTTTTTACTGGCTGCTTTTTTTTTTTTTTTTTTTTTTTTTGTGGGAGTGGTGGTTATTTGCAAAGCTTTCTATTTTTGTGCCCTTAGCTAAATGAACAATGATTTACTCTGGAAAGGAGATCCTGCTTCTGCCCTTTCTCAGTATTTCAAAGATCTTAAAACAGACTGTTCAAAATCTGCAAGGGCCTGATTCTCTCCTGCCCCAGCAGAATTGTTTTGCTTTCAGCAGGGAGCAGTTGGCCCCTTTGCTGCACCTCAAAGTCTCCCTGATTTCCCCTCTGCACTGGCCTCTCTTCCATCAGGTGACATTGACCTGTCACTTGCTGTGCTCTGAGTTCCTGGCAGGGAGAGGAGTCAGTGCCAGACAAACACAAATGTCCTTGCTGTGGAAACTGCTGTGCATATATCTAATGTACCTCTCTCAGCTCAAGGTTTGCTGGAGAGATAAGATGCTTTGTGGTTTGTATGTGCTGTGGCCCCTCTCCTCGTGGCTCTCTTTGCCAGCCTTGCTTTCTTTCCATGGAAATGGCTGAGAGACAGAACTGGGCTCTCTGCTGCATCTCTGTAGTGCCTGAAAAGCAAAGGCAGAACTGGCCAGTCTCTCTCAGCTGCAGAAGCTGCACTGAGTAGTTTTCAGTTTGGGGGTGAGATGGAGCTCAAGAATTTGACTTTGAAGCCTGAAGCATTTGGGGCAGCTTGTAGGAGAGAGAAAACCACCTGGAAAAGTTGGCCTGAGAATTATTATTATTTTTTTAATCCTTTATGCATTGCCCGTGAATTTGTCTCCACTGGAGCTGTCTGAGAGCTTTGTTTGAATGCTTGAACACTTGCCTTTGAACTGAACAATACATTTCCCTCCTGACTTATGGAAAACACTTGCATTCCTTAATGTCTTTGGTTTTTTCAGAAAGCCTAAGCACCTCTTTCCAGCCCTTCCAACCTGAAAGCCTTGGGTGGAAAACTTTCATTTTGGGGCAAAAAGCCAAAACTTTCTGGTCATCTTCAGAACTATGAATCCAATGCTGTGTGTGTGTGTCTGTGTTGAGGCAGACATTTTCTATCTTATGCTGTGTTTTTTCCCCTGCACAAATTGCTTAGAGAGTCCAGTATCAACATTTTTTTTCTTTTTGCTTATACTGGCTACCAATATGTTATTGCATTAAAAAAGCTTGATTAAAGCAGACATCCTACCAAATGGTGAGCTGTAAATTTGATGGAAGGAGCCATTCATGCTCTTGAGGTGAGAGCTGTTCCCTAACTCCACAGAAACCAGGAACTAAAACTGCTGTTGTATTTTTGGCCCTCAAATTCATTTTGATTTACCGTGTAGAGGAGGGTGGACTACACCAGTGTTTCTGGGAATAAGTTAAGAGTTTTCTTCTGCAAGGCTTCAAAGCTTAGTAGTGTGGATTATCAGTTAGCATGAAATGAATTATAGTTATCTGCACCTTTATGGTACTTTTCAGCAGAGAGTTTAGCAAACAAGCAGCTAAGTGTGGCTGTTTCTCACCACCATCATGTGAAGTAAGTGAATATTCACATTTCAGAGATGGGAGCCTGGTGTATTGGGTAAGGCAATGATGGGTTGAATGCCATCTTGTAAAGAGCAGAATTCATGTCTTGCTTTCACTCCATTGCTGTAGGAACTGTGTGCTCCTCTTCTCAAGCAGTCATTGGCACTCCCGCCTCTCTGCTCTTCTAGCCCTCAACTCGCAACTCCTTGTATGATTAGACATCACAATTAATATTTCTCCTGAAATTTGATTTAGTTCTGGCTCCTAAACTGAAGTGTGTAAAGAAAATAAAGTGAGCATTGCTTGGAAATGGGCATGTGGATGTGATGTTTCACGTGTTCCTGTGCTTCCACCAATTCCCATGCCCTGCTGGGCTGGACTGCAACAAGATCCAAGCACAATCCCTTTGTCCATCCTTCCTTCCTGCTTCCCCTCCCTCCTCCCTCCCTCCACCCCCAGGGAGGCTGTCCTGCTATGGTTTTTTCCTTTCCTTCCCCCCATCCTCCCCAGCTGTATGTATAAATGCCTAATCAAGCTGTCCTTGCATCAGAGGACAGCCCAGGGGACAGGGAGCAGGATGGCTCACGGCGTCCTGGGGCTCCTGCGGCCCTTGCAGAGCAGACTGAGCGCCAGCAGAACTCGCCTGGTTCTTCTGTGTGCTGAGACTGAGCAGCACCAGAGCCCAGCAAGGGGCTGGGCAGAGAGAGCCTTCAGCTCCACGCACCAGGATGCCCCTGGGGACTCCAGGTGGGTCAAATGCTGCCTTGCTGCATCCACAGGGATGGAGGCACCTCTGCCTTGCCCCTGGTAGGAACAGGAGAGAGGCCAGCCAAGCCATGGCCTCTGGGAGGTGGGGGATGGAACCACCAGCTTGGGTGAGCAGATGCTGATGGGGAGGAAGGTGGTGCCAGGACCCAGCCTGAGAGGAGCTGCTTCCCATCCCTGGATCTGTGGGGACCTGTCAGAGGTGCTGGTCCTGCCTCCAGAGCTGTGGGGGCCACAGATAGTGAAGTGACAAAGAGGCACAAGAGTCCTTTGGCTTATTTCCACAGCAGGAACTACTGCAGGCTCCCTGCCAGCCTTTCTTCTATCTTCAGCCTTTCTTCTCTCTGCTTTTGGGATAGTTCAGGAAGAGAAGGTAAAAGAAATGCAATTTGTGGATCTCCTAGACTAATATAATCTGAGTGAAACTGTAATCTGCTAGGCATTGAGAGAGAGATCCAACCATTGCAGAAAATACAACAAACTATTTTGCCATCTGACCTTAGAGAAAGGTCATAGATAACTCCACTTGGGGGGATTTATGAAGACTCATTATCAATGGGATTTCTTTCTAATTGGTTTGTTGCTTATGAAATTATCTCTGGCAGTACTTGTAGGCATCCAAGGCTGGTTTATATAGCCTTGGAAAGTATCTTTTAGGGAAAACATTGACGGGGGAAGAACTGCTTTCGTGAAACCTCCTTCACCACTTTCCTGTGTCACAAAAGGTTTGAGATTTTATTTTTTAAAAGGAAATAATCAGTTGGCATACACTGAATTTACAGTGTTGAGTTTATCACATCCTGGTAAGATCTTTCCAAACCTCTGACAATTATCCAGCTAAAAAAATCAATTCGGTTGCACCACTAAGTGGCATTCTATCACTTTACCATTTCTATTGTGTAACAAATTATTTCACCCATAAAGATAAACCAAACATTGCCTAGAAACATGCCTATTTGCCATACAAATGGAATAAATTACTCTGATCCATCAAAAATGAGGAGGATTGTTTTGTTTTGTTTTGACATTTGAGGGCTAGTCTTTAAATTACATATTTAGAAATATCTGTAGGTGTCTTTATGAAGGAAATTGGTAAAAGAGAAGCTTCTGCCACTGGAGAATGCCCTGGGCTTTGGATAATGAGCACTTGGGCAGTGGCACACTGAGAGTTCCTGGACAAAAGGCCCAACCACTTCCAGGGTGCTGCCTTCTTTCTGCACAGGAGCTGGGACCTTTGGGAACTGGGACCTCCTATATATAGGTCCTATAAATCTATCTCTAAGTGAGCATTTGGTATGTACACTAAGGAAAAAACCAGTTTGCTCATATTTGCTTCCTCTAGCAAATATAACAGTCTCAGGATATGCTTGTCTTGGTGAGAAATCCTGAACACTGCTGTCAGGGTAGGATTCTTCTCCAGATTGGTAAGAGCCTGGTCAGGAGGAGATGAACTGGATGCTGTTTCCCTTTCATTTGTATATTCCCTTTCTGCAGTTATCATTAAGAGAAGCTGATGGCTGTGTTCCTAACTCTTGGCCAGATTAAATCTTGCAGGCTGTCAAAATAATTAGCATTTTTTCTTGAGCATGGATCATATCAGCTCAGAGGAAATTACTCAGCCCAGCAGCTCTGTAAAAGCTGAGGCTGAACATGTCTCATGACAAGAAGGCTCCCTGTGATGGAGTTAAGGAAAGGCGTGGGCACTTCATGGAAGAAAAAGCAGCAGAAAAGGAACAATCACCAAGTAATCCCCTTGGGAAAGGGAAGGGGAAGCAAAACACGAATGACAACAGCCCTTCTTGCTGTATCAGTATCTGCTCCTGAGGACTTTGCTTGTAATTGCATTGCTCTAGCCAGGATTAACAGCCCAGGCCTGGGACCTGCAAATGTTCTGCCTGCCTAGCCATGCTGCCTCTGCCAGCCAGCCAAGCAGGGGCAGCACCTGAAGGGCACCTGCACTTGTTTGTGCACAGATAGACATTTATTCTGTGGGCTGTTTGATAAAGTGGGAAATATTTTGGGTCAGCTCAGATTTGCCTGCCACTGAGAACTGATAATCTGAATTTTTTCTAATGCACATGGCACAATCCTTTGAGAAAGTGTTTGTGTGCACATTTCCCTCCAAGTGACACGTCTCTAGCTCTCGGCCACAAGACCTCATTTGTGGATGTGCAGAAAAGGGCGGAGTCCTGATTTTTTGCAAATTTGTCTTACAGCTCTGAGGATCGGGTGACAGTGCATTTTATAAATCGGGATGGAGAGCGACTAACCACCACAGCCAGAGAAGGGGAGAGCTTGCTGGAAGTGGTAGTCAATCACAACTTGGCCATTGATGGATTTGGTAGGTGCTGCAGCAGGATATGTGCATGGGCTGTTAGGGCCAGTGGGTACTTAGGAATAGTGCAACGATCTGGATTTGCCACTGTGCTCTGCCAAGACCATAAACAAGTTTCCCTTCCCCACCAGCTGCTTGCTGGGTGGCTCACCATGCTAAGATGGCAGTGTAACCTCACACTGTCACACTGGCATTGCTGCAGCCTCTGTCAGTGCTTTTGGCTGCATGGAGCTGATGTAAAAATTTGAAAACTGATGGTGATTCTCCCAGACAAGAGGCAGGCTGGAAATTGCGTCCATCTGTTGTGTTTCCTGGCATCTCTTTTGACATGCTCCAGATCTGTTAAAGGGCCTTTTCTCACACTGTTGCTAAAGATGGTCTCTCTCACTCCCTTATTTTTCCTGATTTGTTCTCCTTCCCTCACTTCTCCACCAGGTGCCTGTGAAGGGACATTAGCCTGCTCTACCTGTCACCTCATCTTTGACAAGGACACCTTCCAAAAGCTTGATGCCATCTCAGATGAAGAGCTAGACATGCTGGACTTGGCATATGGACTCACTGACACGTAAGCCTCCCTGCTGATCACAGCAGATCCTCAAGCCTCCAAGGCAGATTCACCATGTGGCACCTCTTTCCAAGGGGATGGGGCTTGTTCTGTACTACAGCTGTGCCTTGAGAGCTGCTTTTTCTTGAGGTACAGCTGATCTTTAACAGGAGCTTTAGTGAAAACCCATCCTGAACCATATATCCCAGTGTGGGTGGGGGGTTTCTGTCTTTTCCTGGGGAACCGAGGAGCCTCACTTCATGTTTTCTTCTCAGATCACGCCTTGGCTGCCAGGTGTGCGTTAAGAAGTGGATGGATGGTATGACATTGAGGGTCCCCATGGATGTGTCGGACATGAGGAGGCAGCTGGAGGTTGGAAAGCAAAGCAAACAGTGACTGGAAACGACTGCTGCACAGCTTACACCCTCAGTTAGGTGTGGCAGGGTACTTAGCTCTTGGTTGACACTATTGCTTTTTGTGGCTGGCTCGCAGTAGGCCATAAAGGTCTGATTCAGTAAAAAAGGTGTGTTTGGCAAGTCCCTTATTTGAACAAGGCAGCATGCTTAATAGGGTCTTTGGTATGTGTTTTAAGTGCTTAAATGCTTTGCTGAACCAACTGGATTAAAGTGTATGGCTTTATATTTCCCTGGGTGGGTAAATATCTCTGCTGTATGTGACTCGCTTTCTCCTTTGAAATTGAAGAATTCTGCTATTCTGATTAACTGCTGAGAATTTTGCAAGGCTTGACTCTTTAAAAGTGTAGCAGACTTTTCCAATTTGGGAAGCTTAAGAAGAAATTGCTGTTTGCAAGTCAGTGTACTGATGGGCTTGGTGAAGTAGGTGACTTGAGTTTGGTCAGAAAGAACATACTGAGGACGTTTGGGTGCTGACAGTTCCTGTAAGCAGGCACCACTTCTATGAACTTGAGATGTTTTGGGTCCCTGAATTATTCTGTGCTGTGAGGAGCCACTTTCTCCAAATGTTAAATTTTCTCATTGCTGTACTATCCCACCTGTCAAATAAAATTCTAACAATGAGCCTTTCAGACCTACAAGATGGTACCATGAGCCTGGCTGGAATAGAATGAGATGCATGGACATTTGGTTGTCTGCATTAAGTGCAGCACTGCCAGCTGATCAAAGGAGGTGATTGTCCTGCTGTACTCAGCACTGCTGCGGCCTCACCTGGAATCCTGCAGGTAGTATTGGGCACTGAATGTAAAAAAGACATTATTCTGTTAGAGAGGGTCCAGAGTAGGACCATGAGGGTGATGAAAGGTCTGATGAAAGCCTTATGAGGAGTGGCAGAGGTCACTTGGTTTGTTCAACCTGAATAAGAGGAGACGGAGGTGATATTTCATTGTGTTCTTCAACATCTTCACAACGAGAAGCAGAGGGGCAGGTACCAATCTCTTCAGTCTCATGACCAGTGGCAGAACTCGAGAAAATGGCACAAAACTCAGTCAGGGGAGGCTTAGTTTGCATCTCAGGAGAAGGTTCTTCACCCAGAGGGTGGCTGGGCATTGGAACAGCACCCAGCCTGAGTTAAGAATCGTGTGGACAATACTCCTCGGCACATTATGGCATTCTTGGCATGTCCTGCACAGGGCCTGGAGTCAGACTCGATGATCCTGAAGGGTCCCTTGAACTCAGGATATTCTGCGGTTCTGTGATTTACGGAACGGCAGCGCGACCGTGGGGCCTGTGCCGCCAGGGGGCGCGCGCGGGGCGGCGGCGGCTGCGAGGAGGAGGAGGAGGAGGCCGCGGTGGCGGCGGCGCTGCTGCCCTGTGTCCATCCGTGCCCATCCCTCCTCCTTCTTCTCGCCCTGACCGGTGCCCGGGCCTGTCTCGGGGAGCCACAGCTGCCATTTGTGTCTAATGGTCTCTGTGAATCTCCATGCCTCCCCACTGCAGACAACAGCCCTGCCGTGCCGTGCGTGGCCTGCTGTCCCTGTGGGCACTGGTGATGAGTGATCTGTGAATCCTCTCAGTGGGCTTTGTATTCCTCTCTGGTCCTTCATGCAAAAATGGGTACAAATGTTTATCCATGCCAGAATTTTATCCTTAGCAGAAGGGTAGCTGCAGGAAGGATTTCTGGCATGGGCCAGAACCGTGTGCTGTAAGAGGTGATGGCAGCAGGGTGGGTTTTTGTAGGATCCCAGCTCTGTTTGGGGACCATGGATGTGGTGATGTACTAAGGCTACAGGCTTGTGACTGGCATGTGACAGGATAGCTCTTTGCTTTGTCATACATCAGAAAAATCTTCCAGGCTCTGCCTGTTTCTCCCAAACCTCTTCTCCTCCAACTTGTCCCAGGTTTACTGTAAAAAAAGCAAAGATAATAAATATAGATTAAATGAAAGCAGCTAAGCCATCACCTTCAGTAGCACTTCAAGTCTCTTGCGACGCCAAGGTGATATCGAGCTTTGCCGTCCCACTCCTGGGTCCCCACCTTGTTGTGGGCTGGAAGCTGGAGCCCAGGCTGCTGCTGGAAAAAGTCAGCTCTCCACACATCCTGGCAGGATGGCAAGGGAGGGAGCAGCTTCTGGCTTGGAAGGGTTGAATGACTGCTGTGTTCCTCTTCAGAGTGTGGGTGACCTCTGAAGAAAGAATTTCTAGCACAAGCTGTTAGCATGGAAATGCAGGGAGTCAGAGTAGCCCGTGCTGCTCTGGTGGGGCTGGCTGTCCCTTGAAGGTGCCCTGGGATAATGGAGAGGCCCCTGCACAAAGGAGCTACTACAAAGGATGAGGGAGAAGAAGAAGACTGGCTTTCCTCACAGTTGAAACATCAGAAATAGAATTGGAAAGCTTAAAGTAAACTACAGCTGCCTCAGGCACTCCTGTCACGTTTCTGTCAGCCTGCAGGATAAGGAAAGAAATCATATATCCTGAACAGAAATAAGATGAGGCTGCATGAGTCATTTCTCTTCCAGGCAGATGAACTGGACTTGTTTGGCCTTGGTCTAAATTGGGAGCAGGCCCTGAAGGCTCCTCACTTCCTGGATGGTGACCATGGAACACGACTTCCCAAGAGCTGCATCTGCTGGGGCAGTTGGTAGGGCTGTCAGTGTGTGACAGGCCAGCGTGGTCTAAATGATCTGAAAAAGGGCAGAGAAAGAAGGGAAAAACCTGTTTGCCTCCCAGATCTATACATTAAGGGAAAGTGTGGCCTTTCTGAGGCAGAAAGCCAACCAAGTATCTGTGCATTTATTTCTTGTTATGAGCAAGCTGGGAGCTGTGGAACGTTTTCAAGATTGGTCTCTGAGTTGCATTTTTGTCTGGCTCATGGAAGAGGAGGGCTGTGAATTTCCAAGCCCAGAACTCTGGTTTGTGTTAAGTTTTGCAGGATTTTGTTTTGTTTAAAATAAAGAAAAGTGTTATAATACAGAGCTAGGTTAGAGCAGCTACCCAGAGAACTGTGCCCACATTAGGCAGCCTAAGATGAGGCAAGGAAAAATTGTGTGTTTTTCCCTGTTTCACCCAGTGTTTCTCTAAACTAATTTCTTTCTAAGTTTCCTGTGATCTTTTTAGGTGATGCAAATTATGAGCTCTTACTCTGCATTTGGTTTAGGTCCCCTTTGACCTGAGCCCAGTCACTGAGTTTATATCTGTTAGTATGTTTATAATACAGAATCAACTCTCTTCCAAGAACAGGCAGACTTTTCTTATAATATTTACTGCTCTTTCACCTTCTTGAAAAGACAGGAGTAATGCCTAGAGTGCTGTGCTGGCAGAGGCTTCTTGCCAGCGTGGCCAGCCTGGCAGAGCTGGGCTGGGAGGTGAGTGTGTTTCACAGCAGTTCAGTGCAAATGCCACCACCCTGACACAGGGGAGAGAGAGCAAGAGCAAGGGGGAACAAAAAGTGACAGCACCACAATGACAACTTGTGTGTCTTTTATTAAAACAGTTACAACTTTAGCTCTGGAAAAAAAGACTGTGGATGCTTTATTGCTGTTCATGTGTGAGGAAAATTATGTTGGTGGTGGAGTTGTGTTATGATTATATACACCTTTCATTATACAAGGGCCACAAAGGTGATCTGGGACAGAGAGTGCCACATCTGAGAGGTAAACACTCTTCATCTACCAAAATAGACTGTATACACCTAGAAAAGTGGGCTCTGGGCTTCCCCCTGGTTCCCTTGCCCTAGTATTTGATGATGTGAATTTGGAATGCTGGGCCAGGTTCCTGTCACTGACCCTCACAGGCACCTGGCAGATGAGTGGAGGGATCTGACACCAGATAATTTTACAGAGGTGGCTTTCCCATCTATGCAAGGACTGAACCATGGCAGCTGTCATGCAGCTCCAGCTCTGGCTATTTGCAGACACTCAGCAGCTTGCAGGGACACTTATTCCACACACAAAGCACAACTTTTCATTAGGATTCATATATTTCTCTTTTCCTTCACCCATTCACTGTTCACTGAGTAAAAGGATTGTCTCTCTGACAGATACCACCATAGAAAACTCTCATGTAACTTTCAAATGAACCATCCCAAACCTTTCAACCTTTGAGACCTTTCCCATTGTTTCCTTAAAACAACCTGTCAAACTAATGTGGTGCTCTCAGTATCTTTTTAGAGCTCAGCTGGCAGTGTCACAACCCTCTAACAAGTCCCATTTTGTCTGTGGCACTTCTGAGCATGGCTTTGAGGGATGCTTCAGGACTCCACTGGCTGCATCTCTTTGGTGGTCCTTACCAGCATCCTGCTTAGCACATCCCTGCCTGGAATTCCCCAAAATTAATTCTGCTGGAGTGCACAGGGGCACATGCTCTGCTGAGGGGGAACTCAGTGTTTCTCTGAGCCAGCATCGGTGATGAAGCCTGGACAGTTTCAGTGCATGGACTGACAACTTTCTGGCAAGATGGGACTTTGCTTCAGCATCTACTCAACAACATTCCTCACAACTTCCACAACTCCTTGACCTCGTGCTAAAACCAAGCCCTGCTCAAGTCCCTCTCAGCATGACTAGGAATTTAGTCACTTGCCTCATCCACACTGCCTCTAGAAAGGGGCATCAACATTGACAGAAAATTGTCAACTTTCACTAGGACTGAAACTCCTAGCTACTGAGCTACTCCCAGAGGACACACAAGAACATTCACAGCCCTGTCAAAGTGACAGTACTAAAATCCTTCATGGCAACTGTGTCTCTGTCAAATGCTAACTTTGGGGAAGGTACGAGAAGAAAGAATCACAGTGTAATTAATTCCAGAAAAAAGCAATCTTGGCCGTAAAATGTTACACATGCTGTCTGTCAGTGAATGCTGGACTTTGGACTCTGGGCTCCAGCTGCTGATTTTGGAACCCAGCCTCAACCAATAATGGTTGAGGGCTGTGAACTAGACCAGAGCAGCCAACAGATGAGCAGAGTGAAGCAGCAGTGATTTCTGGAATGAAGGTGAAGAATTTTCCTTTGCATGAACGGTTGTGATGAACTGTGAATAACGGTGGGTTTTGTGCAAGTGTAAAGATTTTTAACTAATTATTAAAAGCATTAGCTGTCCCTGTTGTCCAGTCATCCACCAACATCAGCGGCTGACTGGAGAAAATAAAGCAACATTTCTCTTTTCCTGCTATTAAAAAAAATGGAGTCAGGCCCTGTACAGGTCAGCTAATTCAAGGACAGGGAGAGTCTGGTGGGATTCACTCCATTCCACACCCAGCCAGAGAAGTCTCTTTCATCAGAAAAGGGCATAAAGAAAACACAAGAGCAACCCCCCCACCTCCCACCAAAAAGAGTATTACATACACATTAGTGTCACTTTACACTTGTTGCCCCAGGCAGCCTGCTAGATTCTTCACACCCTGATCATATATTACAGAATATTTTCTGTTGCACATACACAAAAAAATATTTAGTTCCTCCACAACCATTGCCTTAGACAAAAGTCTCTTCTGCAAACACCGCTGTGTCACGCTCCTCTGCGGTCCCCTCTGCCACAGGCTGGCTCCTGAGCCACTCCACCCTGCTCCGGAGCAGTTCCTTCTCCACTGCTTCCACCTCTGCTGTGGGACAGGCCTCGGTTTCATCCTGCTTGAAGTAGTCCCTGATGGTGTTCCGGATGGCGTCGGGGAGGATGATGCGGATGGTGTGGCTGAACGTGTCCGAGCCCTTGCTCTGGGTTGGCGCCTGCGCCGTTTCCACTGGTTGTCTCTCCAGCTCCTCGGGAGCAGAGGCACTTTGGGGGCTCTCTCTGTGCTTGGCCTGCAGGGATGGGACCATTGGCTCGTGGTGGTAGCGCCTGGAGAAGGACTGCAGGACAAGGGGGGTGTTCTGCCCATAGAACAATGTCTGGGGGATATGGACTCTCACAGTCTGCAAGCTCTTGGACAGGCTCTGCTCGCTGCTGCTGCTGGGTGAGTCTGTGCTGCTGGTGTTTGTCACAGATCCCTCCTCTTCTCCCACTTGAGACCCCCGAGAGCTTTCTTTATTTGGGGCCACATAAAAAGTTATCTTGGTCCGCTTCAGGCTCTCCTGGCTCAGAGGGCAGTCATCAGTGCCTTTGATCTCTATGTTCTTCACTGTCTTCTCCCTGTGCTGCTGGTGACTGGCCTGTGGGGATGTCTCACTGCATGGGCTGGCAGCTGGGTACTTAGGGCTTTCTTCAAACTCTTTGGTATAATCCTGGCTCCTGAGCCCTGGGCCAGGGTACCCTGAACAACTCAGCTGTCTCTCCTCCTCTTCCCAGTCAATGTCAGTGAATGAGCTTCCCATGGCAGCTCTGCTGACACATGGAAAACTTTTCTGCTCTCCAAAGAAATGACTGGTCTCTCCAGCCTTGGGTTCACCCTCATGAAAGCTGTCCAGATTGCACAGATGTAAAGGAGATGTGAAGGATTTGTGCCACTCTTTTTGGGACCTCTTGGCAGCTGTGGGAGACACAGCATGAAGCCTGGCAGAAGTGCCAAACATGAATGGCAGGGATGAGACATCTGTGGGACTGATGGCTGATGACTCTGAGCAGTAGGAGAAAGCACTGTCCAAGGAGCTAAGTGAGGAGGCAGAGGGGGAGGTGGTGGTAGAGGACAGGCTGGAGAAACTGGACCTGTTGGACAGGCTGGACTTCTGAAGGCTGATGTGCTTCACCCTGGAGGTGGTCTGCGGTGGTTGCCACAAACTCTGCCTGGCCTTATTAACCCCAGGGCTTAGGCCCTCATCAATGAGCTTCTGGCTCTCCATCTGCAGCTGCCTGAGCCTGTGGACGTAGTCAGCGTGGCTGCTCATGATGGTGGCGTCGCAGCTGGACTGGCGGGCCACGGGCTCGTGGCTCTGCGGGGGCAGCTGGGAGCTGAGGCAGACGCTGGGCTCGGAGGAGCAGCGGTCCCGGGCCGGGCTCAGCGAGCGGATGGAGCCGATGGAGCAGAAGGAGCCGTCCTCCTCCAGGAGCTCGTAGCTGTCTGCACTGGCGTTGGTCTGCGCTTTGCTCTGGTAGCAGGCTGTGATCTCGCTGAACAAGTCCCAGTCTTCCTGATCCTCATCGAGTAACAAGCTTCTGGGTACTTCAAAAATGGCATCATCAGATTCCAGGTGGTGCTTTCGCCCTTCTGGATCACAAGTGGAAAACTCCAGCTCATCGGAGGAATCATCATGCTGAGCCAAGCCTATGTCTGGGGCAGAGGACACAAATTTATTTGTTGCCATATATATAGTACCTCACAACCAAACCAGGGAAATTGTATGAAGCCCATGGAAAAACAAAGATAATCCATTATTCTCACAGGAAATAATAAAAAAATTCTGGCTTGATGACCAGTTTTCATCACTAGCCTGTATTCATAGGACAGCTAACAGAGACAACTACATCTCTTTCCATACAAACCATGTGGTTTAGCTTTATAGAACTAACCTGGAAAATAAAAATACTGCTGGGACATGGCAGTGTTAAGGCTACACTAAATTCTTGCAATGGTTAGAGTAGGTTTAACAGCAGCCATGGAGAAAGGCAACCATCTCTGGGGACACATTGGAGTTTCTGCACCTCAACCCTCTGCTTTGCTTTCTCTTCCTGCCTATGCTTGACAGGCACAGAGAAAACAAAACCTAGCTGGTTTTCAATGTTGTTCCTTAGAAGAAACGTGAAGGTAAAGCAAACTCTTTTGTCTGAGGACTTTACCTATTAAAAGATTTTAAATATTTCTGGAAGATTTACTACCACCAACTTACCCAGAGATTCTGCTGAATTTTTGGACTTCTTTATGTCAGGTCTTTGGAACAAGGAAGCAATATCACCCCCAAAAATCTCTCCTGAGTTTTCAATCAGAAACTGCACTAACAAGGCCACCTGGCAAAGACAGGAATTCACAGATTCAGTTTCATGAAAACAGAGCAAGTAAAATCATACCCAGATTGTCTCATTTTTTTTACAAAGATGTAATTTCATCAAGAAGCTGTTAACAATGTGGCAGTGCATCTGTATGAACACCTGAGGCAAGAATATGAACTATGTGAACTGGTGCTGTGAGCCAGGTATAGCACATTCTACAGTTTTCCTCACTATTGCTTGTACCTCATAAGCTCCAAGCAAGCATTCCTCCTTTCTGCTCACTGCTCATTTTGTTCCAGCTGAGGTGGCAGTGTCCAACTTCAGCTGCTCCAGTTTTCTTGGGCTGGCTTGGCCATATAGGAAGCTCATCTGGTGAAGCAATCACTGCTTCCCTTTTCACCCTGGACAGCCTGAGGGCCTAAACCCCTCCCAGCATGGGCAGAGCTGCACAGAGGAAAGGATGGGGCCTGGGTGCCACTCAGCCAGCACTGCCACTGGCCCTGTGCCTTCCTTTAGGCTACAAAAGGCAGTGCCCATAAAAAGCAGTGAAAGAGGAAACCAGAAGTTTTCCCAAACCCATGGAAGATTACCTTCTTTGTAGAGCGGCTCTCCTCTTCAGGCCCAGTGGGACTCGGTAGCCACAGCATATTGGGTGCTATGCAAAGAGCCAGGTTAAAGGCATTCATCTGGTTCACTCCAGAATTCTGCTCAATATGATGCAGTACTCCAAAGAGGTGTCTGAGTAAGATGAGGTTGGCCTCTGGAAGCTGGTTGATGAGACTATTCAGGGAGTGGGAAAAAAGGAAAACAGTGCTGTTCACAAACATCTGCTCTTAGGATTCCAGAAGTTGCATCCCAAAGCTTTCCCCACCCTCCTGCCCCTTTGTACCCAGCCTGAGACATCCCCACTTGATAATAAGGTGAATCTGTGTCACTCCCCTCCACCACCTCATGTGAGAGCCACAACTCTGCATCCAAATTTCCCACCTGCTCTGGTCTCAGAGCTGGAGGGACAAAGGGACTTGGGTTCAGAGCATGTGGGGGAAACCCACAATGCCTTAACTAAACAGGGAATGCCCAGAGGAGACAGGAGACAGCTCCAGGCCAGCAGCACTCCACAGACACTGCTGTGTCATGTGCTGTGGGGAACATGGATAAAGAAGGCCCAGGATAAATGTTAAGGTTCAAAAACTGAGCTGAGCCATGGTTGAATAAACGGGATATCCAACAGGAGGCTGATAAACTGCTCATGCTCAGGGCAGCAGTTTCACGGCAATAAAGCTGTTTTCAAGGTCCACATCTCCACCTTGACAGGGCTGTTTCTTCTAACTGCCAATATGATGATCAGCCTCATTTCGTGCACGTAAGAATAAAGTTACTGTCATTGAAGATTTAATTCTGCTACCATAGATGCACTTCTGGTAGCTGAATTATTACGCTTTTTTAATTTACTTGTTCTGCTAATTTGAATAATCATCAGAAGAGAACTTTTAAATTACTTTTTTGGGATCAGAAATGTTGAGGATGTTCAAAAAAGACCATTGAAAAGAAAATTTTCTGATCCATGACACTGGCAATTGGCAATAGCTCCTCCCCTGTGGCCTGGAGCATTGCCAGTAATCTCCCAGAAAACGAAGGCTATTCTTAGGCCCATATGATCCCCCTTTACTCATCAAAAGAAACTTTTACAAACCTTTTGATAGCTTCAATCTTATGTGCCCGATTTTCTGTGTCCATAGCTTCCATCCACAGTCCGTGCATGTCTGAGGATAGAACACTGTCAGGTATATTTCGGAGAAAATCCTGAATTAAATATATATATGCAGAGCAGTCTGGTCAGTTTTGAATTCCTGGTTTCAGTTTCACAATGCATACAGTCACTGTTTATTCATATTAAGCACAAGATAAAACAAGACACTACACAAACATGCTTATTCTCCCCTCCCATGCCCACCAAGCTGTCTTCCTCAGGCTCTTTTGTGGCAGCACTGCAGGATGAACAGGCAGCCCTTCTGTTTTGCCCCTTCTCCAGCGCAGGACTGTCCCTTTTCCAGTCCAGCAGAGGACTCAGCCCTGGGGCTCTGAACAGATCTCTCTGAAACATTTCTCAGCTAGGAGGACTGCTGGTTTTTCTCAGGGAACTATTCAACAACTCAGTGTATGTCTTGTCTTGGGAAATGCTTGGATATCAGGCCAACAACAAAAAAGGGGATTTTTTTTTTTTTATACTTTGGTGCCTAAATTACTCTGACCAGATTTAATTGCCAGTACAAAATACAGGCTTTTCCTTACTGAAACATGGGTCTTATCACAAGCTTCATCCCTCACCCACCACAGCTCCTCTGCTTGGATTTAGCAGCTGCTTTCCCTTGTGCTTGCTGGCTGATCAGAGGGTGAAGGCTGGGGGTCCAGAGAGCACAGGTCAGCTCCTGTTTTGGGGCTTGCAGAGCAGCTGCCCTCAAGTGGCACAAGCCTCCCAAACTGTCTGCAGCCTCTGCCTTGCATTCAGAAATGACAGAAAACATCTGTGCTGCTGCAACCAAAGGGTTTTTATGCATATGTCAGTGCAGCATCTGCCATGTTATTTGGCACTGTACAGACATCACAGCTACCTTGCAGGTGGACATCACTGTATTTCCTGCTGGGAGTGGTTTGGTATGGGCAGGTGCCAAAGGGAGCCCCATCCTGAGGGGCTGCACATATCTGCATGTGAAAACCAGGCCACTGAATCACCTCTGTGCACACAAACAGGTGAATCCTCCCTACCCATAAAGAATCACTGCTTCCTTAAAGAAGGAAGGTGCCACTGGCCCAGACAAGCTGAGTTACTTGGCCACACTTACCGTGATGACAGCTGCAGCCACAAAGACTGACTCTCCATCCACCCGAACATCACCTCCAGAGTTCAGCTTCTCTTTCAATTCCTTGCAAGTCTTGGCATTGGCAGAACGTCTGAAAATGCCCGTAGTAGAGGGACCTTCATGGTACAAGAGGAGCAGCATATCCTAAGAGAAAAGCCAGTTGTACTTTAGAGCCTAATTCTTTACCCTCTTGTTTGTGTATATTATTCATCATGTGTTGCAATGTAATTAGCAGATGACCGAGTCAGTAATGGGAAGAAAACAATACAAGAGATTTATCCTGATCTAACCAGGGAGAAGAACCTGACAGGCAAGCTGCAGATAAAGTTCATGTGGGCACGCTTATCCTGTGACAAGTGTAAGCCCAGGGGACTCTTGTAGTGAGTGAGTTCTAGGCTACATAGCATGGCAGGATCCACTGACATTGCCCCTTGTCAGCTGGTGATGACCTTGAGGCACTCACTGAAAAGGACAGATGCCTGTGAATGAAGTGATGGGGATTACAGGAGAGGGTTGTTCCCACCCTTGTTACTGAGCTGAGTCTGGATCACAAGTAAACTATGGTCCTCTTCCCCATTCAACCCTCATCAAAGCTGCAAGTGGCTTTAAATTTTGGGCTAAACACACCAAATTTACATCAAGACAAGCAGTCCAGGCTGCTGCTCACCATGATTGGCTTGGGAAGGATTCCATCAGGACAGACAGAGGACAGGGACAGGCCGAAGAGCTTGCGGGGTGTGGTAGGGGACTGTGAGGGAGGGCTGCCTGTGGGGGTGCTGGTGCTGCGGCGCAGGGCCCAGTCAATCAAGGACTTCTTCCTCTTGGTGTGCTTCTGCAGTGACTCTGAAAGCAAACACACACCTTCATTACACCCCTACCTGCTGGACAGTGAGTGATCTACAGTGGAGGCAGAGTTCCCAGCAAAACAAGCACTTTCTACCCTCACCTGTTTATTAACTGAACTCTTAATGGGGATGGTTAGACAATATACAGCAGTGAAACCACTTATTCCTCTCTCAACCATCAGCAAAACTCTCAACCACCATTCTTCTCTTGCTGTCCCTGCAGTGCAAGAATCACTTCACCCTTGTGACCAGTGATAAGCCTTAAGAAAATGGCATGAAGCTGAGTCAGGGGAGGTTTAGGTTAGATCTCGGGAAAATGTTTTTCACCCAGAGGGTGGCTGAGCACTGGAACAGGCTCTCCAGGGCAGTGGTCACAGCATCAAGGCTGTCTGAGTTCAAGGAGCATATGGACAATGCTCTCAGGCTGATGGTGGGGCTATTGGGTACAGGGCCAGGACTTGATGATACTGATGGTTCTCTTCCAACTCAGCATTTGTTATGATTCTATTACAATGACTTGCAGTTGCAGACTAATGAAGGACTAAAAGCTAAGTCTGAAAATGTGCACAGAGAAATTTCACCTCTCTGCAGTCTCTTTCTCTTTACATTCCATTCAGGTGTGAGAGCAACTCTGGATACATGTATGATGCCAGAAGAGCTCAGCACTGCCCTGGTCAGTAAAGTCTCTATCCAGCTGTACCACACTCCTGCAGCCCTTACCTCTCCTCAGCTGCACTGGAGCCTGGAGTCTGGGTTTCAGGACAAACTGACACTGTTTTTCCTTTGAGAGCTGAGCAAGGAGGGAAGCCTCTGTGCCATCAGCCAGGAGAGTGTTGTTGTTGGTTCTTTGTTGATGGTCAGCAGAGTCCCGGAGACAGCTCAGGGCGATGCTGAAGGGATGCTCGTGCCCTGTTGAGCAGAGTTGTGTAAAGAGCAAGCAAAAATGCAGAGCTATGGTAAAAACTCTTACTGTTATTGGAAAATTCCAGCTTTGGTGATCTCCATGATGAATGCTTAGAACTTAACAGGCAAAATTCAGTGGTTTATTTTAAAATGTTTCTCCTATTTCTGAAATCATCCCCTACACATCTGTAGCACTCCAACACCATTGTGATTGTCCTCAAGGCTCCCATATACACATCTCCCCTCCCTCAAGCCTGAGGAGTTTCTAAAACCTAAAAGGAAAGTTTTCAAATAAACAGCCTGTGAAGGCATTGATGCAAGTGGCCTACATGTGCTCATGATGTCAGTTTAGGATTAAGGTTGCAGTTCAGAAAATAGCAACCCATATTCAACAAACTGGGTTTTCAATATGGTGCAATGTTTTGTGCAGAAAGCACAAAATATTGTCATTATTTGAGAACTGAAATGCAATAAAAACTAAATAAGTACCAAAAGAGTAGGAGAAATATGTTTGCTTCCTAACTAGAGGCTTGTAAGTCACCAATAGACCATGGAAAAAATTTGCTTCTTTCAGTTGTGAAAGTACTTTCCTCTAGATGTAAAACACCCTTGCTGAATGACCACCTGACTGCAGCAATTAGTTTGGTTCTGACAGAGCCCAAAGGCAAAGGGCCTGGGAAGTGTCAGGAGCAGCTCTGTCTGACAGAGGTCAGTGGACACCTCTGCCACAGACAGTGAAGGTGGGCAGAGGCTGCCCCTGACCTCCTGCTCTGCCTGTGAGGAGATGCCTGCTCAGCTGAGCAGGAGAGTATCACCAGCCTCCACACCTGGAGCCCTGCAAGCTCATACCAGCAGCCAGAGGGATTGAATTAGGCTTTGGGGCATGTCCTATCCCTGCACCACACCTGCTGCAAACAAGGTACTTCCTGGTATAGCCTGAAGATCTCCCATTTATTTGGAGCATCTGCTGAAAAGTGTGATGGGCTCCCACCCAGAAATGCACAGATTTGCTCGGAAAAGGGAGGTAAGTGTGAGGTTTTTCAAAGATATCACCATGCTTTGATTAAATGTGGATGCTGGGATGATAAAAGCCAAGTGACATCTCACAGCAACTTGATGTCACATCTTACATCAAGAACAGTGTCCCTGCTATTGCTTTTGAAGTGAAGAGTGCAATGTTTGTGATGCTTCTCTGCCACATACACTAATACAATTTATTATTTTTTCTTCTGGTGCCAGAGGGCTCTTACCAATGAGAGGGTAAGGAGGCTCATCTTTTCCTGAGACCACCCAGAGGTGGTGTTCACTGGTCCTGCCCTGTTGGGTGAGGAACAAAGAGAAAAATGTTAGCTGAGAGGGGCCAGAGTGAGGGTCCATGATGTTGCCCTCCATTCAGAAAGCAACAGACAGCAAATCTACACTTATCCACACCCACTCTGTCCTGTGAAGCAGATGCTGCCAGCATCCTTGGCTAAAATCTGCCACTTACAGGGAGCCCAAGCTGTAGAAGGGTCTTCTTCATCACACTCTCTGCAGTTTCCACATTGGACACCTTGACTTCAGTAGTCTAGAAAGGCAAACAGAGAAAATACAGGAAGCTAAGACAAAGGTGAGAAGTTTGGTTGCGGTTTCTTGTAGCTTCAAAATCTGGGGAATATGTCACATCCGTGTCTAATGACTGTCTTTACTAAATGTTCATGGTTGGATGAGCTGTACAAATTTGAAGTACACCAGAAAGGATGATGGGTATACAAAGTGAAAGCTATTCTCCACTACTTCTTCCGTCATGCGTCTATTATATCACCCAAATATTTCATCCAGCAGAAATCACAGGAGTTGGGTGGTGCTTAGATGCTGTGTTTGATCCCATCAGTGTTTGGCTGATTATAATGCCACTGTCACTCAAAAGGGTGAACATGGAACATGGCAATGCTCATCAACCAGAGTGTCAGAGGTCACTCTGTGAGGGAAGAACACCCAGGAGGCAAATGTGACCCACCAAGCTCGGCATGAAGCCAAGAAATGTGTGCTAGGCTGGGACACATTCCAGTAAATTAATTCAGGACAACACACCAGAGGCTCTGTGATCAATATCCTCAATTCATAGCACTGGAAATAGGAATTGACTGTGGCACTCAGCCACAAACTGTCATGAATTTTGAACTGAAGCAAAAGGAAAAGAGAAAAGAAGTCAGAGGTGAAGAATAATCTTAAGTGCTGTTTGATAAGGGCCTGGCTATCTCCTCATTTCTCAAACCAAAACTCTCCAAGTGGGAAGGATGATGCACCCAGATGCTGGAATATCAGCACAGCCCTGCATTTTCTCCCCTACTCCACAGACCCCTGCGTATTCTTGATCTAAGCAGGTCCTTAGCTTTACTTACAGAAGAACAGTTGTCATCATCCAGCACAACGATCTGAAGGGTCAGAGTCTTCACATACTCATTTTGTTTTACCTTATTGATATGCCTGAAAGTCAAAGAAAAGGGGAAGGGATGTAGTTTCCCAACCAAATTTGAGAAGGACCCTAAAATTTGGATGGGACATCCTCCTTGGCACTGTAATAAATACAGATTAACTATGACTAACATGAATGTAATGGTTATAGTGAGGCCATGTGCTCTTAGTGACTTCTTTATCTACCTGGAGCACAAAGACTAACAATCCCCCACATGTAGTATTTCAGTGCAGGTAGATGTGTCCGCATAATACCCTCCAGTGTTCCCTCAGAATCACTACAGCTCTCCACAAATCAGTAGATTTTTTCCCCTCTTTGTCTCTATATAAACATTTTTGTCTGGGTGTTAGTGGAAGCAACATATAAAACATAAAAGAAAAAACTGTAGCCTCTAGATGCAACATAATAAAAATTTTAGTTGAAATCAAAAAACATCTGAAGAATCAGTAACACTTGTGACAGTTCCACGGTGATTAGCAAAGTCAACCTCCAGCTCCAAAGGAAAAAGGATCCTCCATCAACATCATCTTCTGATGGGTCCCCTTATTTCCCAACTGTTAGCACCAATTTTGCACTCTCCTAGGAGCATCTGTATTCAGATTTCAAAGGTGGGTTTTTCAATCAGCACTTAGACACTTGACATGCTGAAAATCAGAGCACGATTTGAAGGGCAGATTTCTCTAAGGCCGGTAGAGGAACCACATGGAAGGAGGATGAAAGGAGGGTCACTTACCCCAGCAGCTCTGACAGCCATCGTTCCTTCACATCAGCTGAGCTGAAGACAAAAAGGGAGGCAGATCATCAAACAAGTGCTGAATGGGCAACAGCCATTGGAAACTCTACCCAATTGCATTTATATATGGCTGTAAGTCAAAGTTGCTTCCTGCAAAGCCCTGGAACAAAAGCACAGTCCTTTCCTTCTTCTGTTCTATTTTAACAAATACCAAAAATAATAATAACAAAAAAATCCCAGCAACAAACTGGACCAGGTTTCCTGTCAGACTGGTGAGTGTTCAGATAAGGGAAAATCCCTTTCTGTGAAGTTGGAGTTAACTCATCTTGTAGGCCCTCATTATTTTTGCAGTGACCTTTAATTGCTATTTTCTTTCTCCTAGTATTTCCTTCCCAAAGTCTGCTGTTCCTAGAACTATTGCTGCCAGCACAGGTTACCTGGGTTTCAGGGTATGGAAATGGAAAAGGAAATGGGCCCTTTAGCCTCAGTCATTGTTTCACTTGACACAGGAGATTAAGTAGCTACTGGGGTGCAGAGGGAGCTCTGATGTCTGATAAGGTACCTGAAGGTGACAACGTAGTTGGTGATGGGCCAGCCAATGACAAATGAATTCTCAGGACTCATCTTTTTCTCTGTCACTTCACTGAGACACGTGCCGGTCCACACTTCACTCAGATGCACTTGCTTTTTCAGCTTCAGGCTGGAGGAGGATCTGCAATGGAAGTTATGAATTCCTTAGGCCAGAGAATAACATTTAGACCTCCAGAGTCTGATAATTCTCCTTTCAAGTCATGCAAATGCAATTAGAGTTCTTAATTTATACGAAAGAGTCAGACTGAAAGTCAGTTTTGTCCTTCTGCCTCTTGCCCTCATGGTGTATCTGCAAGCAACCTCATGAGGAAATAGGGAAAACTGATTAGACAACCTTTTTCTTCAGACAAATGGAGTGAAACATTAATTTCAAGAAGAATTTGTGAAGGTGGAAGGGGAAATGCCACATTTAAATCCACATTTCCAAAGAAACATTGTTTTAGAGGCTGCTATGTGCTCCACAAATAGATCAGAGCCTCATAAAATCTCATGAGTTGGAAGGTACCCTCATGATCATTGAGTCCAACACCTGGCTCTGCACAGGACAGCCCCAAAAATCCCACCACATGCTGAGCTAGCTTCAACAGCACCTACTGGGGAAAAGGAAGGAGTGGAAATTCCTCTTACTTGGACTTGGCAATGACCAGCACATCACTCAACAAAATCAGATATCTTTCCTGGGTCTGCAGGCCCACGGTTAGCTGCACTCGCTCGTCCAGGATGAAGGAGGAGCCTGGGCTGCTGAACACCCCACTTGGCAGCCCATTGTCTGAGTGGGAAGAGGAAAGAGTAGTTTCCCTGGAGGAGTAAAAAAAAATCAAAAAACTTTGTCAGAAGGTTTTCTTTTCTGTTTTGGAGGAGCCTGAGAGCTCTGTGCTTCTATTTCCCTCTATTATGACCCACACTGGCCTGCCTCGGCACAATTAAGTTTACCAGCCTCAGACAGAAAACTGCCTAAAAGCCCACACCAAATCTTGTTAGATTAATCTGCTGAAATAGCAGTTTTTGAGTGATTTCTCACTCAGGTAAAAGACTTACTTCCTGCACATGTGTGTGAGCTATGACTTGACCATGGAAAGCCCGTGGCTCACGGCGTGGCTCAGCTGGGCGTGGGGGCACTGCCCTTTCTGTGCATGTTTTCCATCCAGACTGAACAATTTGTCAGCACAAGAGTTGCAGCAAAAAGAAAATGAACTGCATGTACTCATCTAATTCCAGACATCTGATTCTGGCTTGCCTGGCAGCCATCCAGCTTGCTGTTTCCACTGAGATTCATAGAGGTGCTCACCATTTCCAAAAATCCCTGAGGGGTTTTGCACGTTGACTTCAGCCAACAGGGCAGCATGGAGATTGAACCAGACCTTCTCCCTGTGCTGTCCCCAGCTGGAAGAGCTCTGCCAAGGGCAGTGTCCTGGCCTGCAGCTCAGCACCCCACAGAGCATCTCCTCAGCACTGCTCTGGGCTCAGGGCAGCTGGCACAGCAGCTCCCACAGCCATTTCTGTGCTGCATGAACATGCAAGAGTTCCTGCTCACACAGTGTGTTTGTGTGCCTCAGCCTGACTTAATTAGTGAAACTCTGAGACACGGCCTTAGACTGACACAGAAAATACCTCACAGAGATCCTCCTGTCTGCACATATAGACAAAAATGTGTATCTTGCTTGCAGAAAAGGATCCTTGCCTTCTCTTCACCCCTCAGCAATTCTGCTCTCCCTCTGCTGCTCTACCCTCTAGTCTGAGGACACTCTACACAAACAAATAAAAACCCACATGAGCTGCAATTGCAGTATTTTTGACGTTGTTGGTGTTAACTCAGTTTCCACTGGCCTCATAACTGAACTCACTTGATTTCACAGGAGTGAGGTTAAAACCAGCCAGTAGTTGCTTTACTAAAATCCTCCCCCAGTCACAGGAACACCTGCACTCTGGCAAACAGAAATTCCCTCTTCCCTCCTCCACAGCCACCACCAAGTGAATCTTGACTTATGCAGCTGTGGGGCTGAAAGTGAGAAGCTTAATCACCTTCAGATATGATATTAAAACCCTCCATGTCCATCAGCTGAGACGTGGGAGCCACAGCATCTCACAATCCCAAGCAGTGGATTTCCTAAAGCTGGAGGATTACCCAGCTTTATAAACACAATGGCAGGATAGCAAAAAAAATCTCACTGATGCTTTCATGGCCTGAGCAAAGATGGCATTGGACCAGCTCCCTCCATAGCAATTCATCACAAGAAACATTTAAAGCTTCCCTCCCTCATGTTCTCCAGCCAAATAAAGTCAAGAATTTGTTTCTCTTCCTCACTTTTTTTTTTCCTTGCTGCAATTTAGAGGGGGTGGGAGGAAGGAAAAAGAAATCACATAACTTTTTCAAATGACAACTAAATGAAAATCAGTCCTGCCCTTCATATTAGGTGTCCTGTGAGACTGACACTCCCCCCTCATTCCAGAGAAGCAGGCTGCACTGTGCATCCATCACCAATGGTGGGATACTAAAGGGATATTCTTCAGGAGGGCTGGTCCAGATCAATCAGTTCAGCTTTATCTTCTCTTTCTTACAAAGAGAGAAAAAAATCAAACTAAAGAAATCCCTCAGGAAATGTTATTTACAAAACTGCTATCACAGCAAGGCAGAAAGGACCATGGTATCCCCTTATCTGTCCCTGGCAGTGACACAGTGCTGCAGGAGGGGAGGAGATCAAGGAGGACTCAGCTCCCACTGGGCTGGGGTGCCCAGCTCAGGGCTGGGTAAGAACGCTCTGTGTTTCAGCAGAAAATGTGCATGGCTGGCATGTGGCTCCCTGACTCTGCTGGCACTCCTGGTGCCTCACTGCAGGAACAAAGCATCACTCAATGGAGGTGGAGGCATGGGGGCAGCTCTCCACTGCCTGAGCTGGCAGGAAGGGAAAGCTGCTGCCCCTGACAGGGACAGGCTGGCCTGGAGCAGGTCTGGGTCTGGCAGCTCTTCCAACAAATGTCCTGAGCCGATGCCATCCTGCACAGGGCTCTCAGGGCCTGGCCATGCCTCCCACCACTGTCTCCATCTCCAGAAGCAGCTCCAGCCCCCTCACCTGCCCAGGTGCACCTACAGCTGAGGCAGAAGCAATTCTCAGGACTGTCCCCCCCACTGGCAGTGCACACATGGAGCAGGGGCTGCACAGGGCTCTGGCAATGAGTGGCTGCAGCTGCACAGGGAAACTCTGAGGTGGAACCCCAGGATGCTCCTCAGGGGTGCTAAATCTGCATCAGCCCATGTCCTGCAACCCACCACCTCTGTCTGGTGCCTTGTCCCCCCCACCTGCCCCCACAGGACCCGATTCCCCTCTACATGGTTAAATGAATTTGAAAACCAATTTGGTTTCAGTCTGTGCAGGCAGGAAGATGGGAACAGGAGTCAGAAAGGTATTTTTTCTACCTGGAATGGGACTTTGATTTTCCAAGCGCTTTAGTAATGGCAGATGAGGTAGATCGTCTTCTCTGGACGATGGGCTTCATCTTCTGCAAGACAAAAAGACATTCAAGTTAGCCTGGCCACCTTGGGAGCAGACCTGCTCATTGCACTCTCCAAATTCTCTGCTTGTCTAGCTAATAATTATGAAAGCTCAGCACTGAGAGCCATGATCTGTGCTGCCAGACACCCCCACCCCTTCCTGATCATTGAAACACTGGTCAACTCTCACATTTATGTTTTCACAGCCAAATCTCAAAGTAATTATATGAATAAACAGAGGAAAAAAACTAAAGTATGAAGTTCAAGAAAAACTTCCAAACACTCATGGAATAGTTTGGTAAGGAAAGGTACAGAAATACAATTTAAAACTGAACCAGACCAAGATATGAAGAGCATGTAATGCTCTAGGAAGTTGTACTTCTTCATCAGCTGGAGGAATGGATGAGGTTCCTTGGTAGATTTTTCTCTATTTTCATTTTCCATGACTCACAGTTCAGCAAACAGGTTGTTACCAGGCCCCTCTGCAGGCAGCCTAACCTCAAGACATTTGTGTCTTTTTTAACAGCCACAGCCACCAAGTCTTGTATAACCCAGAACTGGGGTGACTGTAATGGTGAGACCCAAGAGTCAGAAATTATAACTATCCAAGTCAACATATACAGAGGTCACAGGTCCCCTTTTATTTGCTAAGTAAATTTTGTGCTGGAGAAAGATGAGAGATTTTAGCCTGGGAGAGAAATCCTTACATCAGTGACTCTTGATTAGTGAGCATGGGAAAATCTGTCCCGTGGCTCATTTCTAATTTCAGCATTTGCCTATGTTAGAGCTTTAAGTGCCAGGGAGTTCAGAGCATGTTGAGACTTACTGATCTTTTGACTTCTGAATGTTACAAAATATGAAAAATTCTAGGAATTGAAGAAACCATGATTGCTGGTTGATGAGGGAGGGCTCCTAAGGGGAAAGGATGTTGCTTTTGTTAACTGTATACTTTTCAAGGTCTGTGCTGAGCAGTGGAAACATTCATTGCATGGGAGCTCCCTGGTCCCATCTCTGAGGATACAAGGCTGTAACAGCTCAGCACCTTATGACTGCATTACCATTCCTGTGATGCCAGGGTAAGGTTTTATCTCATATCAGGGATGGAAATGAAGAGGACAGAACCATTTCAGCCAATTTGTGTGACTGCTGTTCACCACGTTGTGTCAGGTTTTTCTGAGCAAACTGGAAGGCTGGCTGGGGCAGGTTTGCTTCTGGCTACCCTCCCTGGAGCTGCAGGAGCTCAGCAGGGCTGCAAGTCTGTCTCCAGGGGTTTGTGAGAGAAAATAAAAGTTGGTGGAAATGATTTAACACTGTTCAGAAAGGGAATCCATGGCAGAGGCTGGAGTGGAGTCCAGCTGCCAGGGAAGGGACACCCTCCTCATCTCCCATTTGGTTGACAAGACACCTTTTGACTTGTGCAGCCAAGGACCTGGGAATCCTACAGGCTAGAGCTTTCCACAACACAGACTCCTGACTCCATGCCTGATCAGGTCCAACAGAGGCCTCCAAAGCACAGATGACCTTGTGAAAAAGAATGTGTGATTACATAACTCAAAGCTGGAGCAGGCCTGCAAGTGAGACTTCATAAATCAATTTCCTAATAGATAAATATTCAGCTTTGAGTATCCTTAGTGCTCCCTAAGCAGGTTCCCTGGGTACATCTACAAATGTAGACAGAGGCAGATGGACAGCAATTTATCCCTCTTACCCTGCTGTGACATTGCCAAGCAAAAATCTTTCTTTGGAAGTTTCACAAGGAGAACTGAATAAAAATAACATCAGCTCACAAATGCTTGTTTTTAAAAAAGGAAGCCCCTACTAAAACAGAACATCTGGCTTCTGGAAGTGCCTTAATAGGATAAAACATTCCCACAAACATAATGCAGCAAAGCATCAGCCATACATTATCTGAAGGTGGGCAGCGAGGATGAGTGTGGATGCCTGGGGACAAATGCCAGCAGCTGCCACTGCAGAGGTCACTGATGAGGACAGGGTGAGCTGAGGCACCTCTGTGCCAGGGGCACTGCAGATTGCAGCAATGTCTTCAGAGGCACTGTAATAAAGCCTTGATAGGATCTCCTGTGCCAAAGAATCCCATGGCACACAAAACCTGGCTGTAGGCAAGGCAATCATGTTGGCCACTCCAAAGCCACTCTCTTCTGGGGTACAAGGGGTGCCAAGGACAGACATGATGGAATTTTAGGGTAGGAGGGCATTTATCCCAGAATAAACTTCAGGGAGTTGGTTCTGGTGGATTTCTTCTTCTGACCACTGTGAAAGCTTTCAGACCGTTCCTGAATGGTGACAGCAATGCCCTCCAAGCAGCCTTGTCTGAGAACCTGTCCTACAGCACCACCTCCAGCAGGCACTGGGCTACCCCTGGAAGTCCAACAAAGTCAGCACTGGGACTCTCCAGTGGAATGCTGTGACTACAGGACACAAGGTACTCCCCATACTTGATCTCTCTGGTGAATGCTGAGATCATCAGCTGTCCAGAGGTCCAGCTGCCTGACCCCAAACAGACTCTAGGCAAACAAAAAAATTGCTTTCCAAGACCTCAGCCAAAGTTCCTTTGATCCTAGCCAGTCCCACTCCTTTGGCAGGACATCACTGGAATCCCCTTACTGTAGGTAAGGCAATCATTTTGGCCACTCTAAAACAATCATCTGACTGAGGGAATTTGACACAGCTAACTGGCACAATTTCAGGGTTAACACACTTAATTTGCATGGCCACCTTCTCATCCAGCTCATCTCTACAGCCACAACACAGTGAGATTGTAGGCTCCACAATACCAGCAATCCCACTCCTAACCTTACTAGTTCTCTTCTTACTAACTATTCTAGAAGCAGCAGTAGTGATAATCCAGGCCTATGTTTTCGAACTCCTACTGAGCCTCTACCTACAAGAAAATATCTAACTCTCAATGGCACACCAAGCACATTCTTATCACACATTCTTATCGCACACTCTTATCTTATTTAATACAGGAATTATAAATTGTTCTGCCTTTGGTTTCAGTAGGCATACAAAGTAAAACAGTTGCTTGTGTACTCCCTCTCTGCATGGGAGAATCTAGCTGTGTATCTCATTTTAAACAATTTGATTGTGCATGGGCCAGCCCATGAAAGTGATATTTTCTTAAGAGACTGCTGGACCAGGACAGAGCTTCCTAACACCTTGAGTGTTCTCACAGTGCTGTGTAAATGCACTCTGAATCCAGCTTATTCTAAGTTCTACAGTTTTATGGTTTTCTTGCACAAATCCCCTCCCATCTCACTACCCAGAAGCAGCATTACAGGTCCCCTGTGTGATGCTGGAACCCCCTGACCCTCCTGCCCAAGGGCTGGGCTGGAGCAGAGCTGGCTGGGGGTGGCTCCCAGGCACACTCACCTGGCTGCCAGCAGCCTTGGGCAGCCCTTGCCTACAGAAATGTTTCTGCAGGAAGAGGGGAGCTCGCTGTGCCCCTCCACACTGCAGCCAGGCTGGGCTGTTCCTGGAGCTCAGCTCTGCTCCATTCACTGGGCACGGAATCACAGCAGTGCCGAAGGCCGTGGCGTGATCCCTGTGCTGTTTTGGTGCCATGGAAACAGAGACTCATTTACCCAACACACTCTGGAAGTGCCTGAACACTTCTAACACTCTGGGCCATGTTTGTGCATTACTCATCTGTGAGCTGCTGATTTTAGCTGTGTATTTCTTGGCACCAGGGGGGCTGTGAGTCTGATGCCCTTCATTCCAGATCCATGTATGGTCTCTGCTATCGGCTCAGCTGGCCAGCAGCACTGGTTGGATTTTTTTCTCCCTGCTGACCTCTGCACTAGAATGTTATTCTCCAAATAGTTAAGGTGGGATGGAGCTGAAAAATAATGACATCTGCTTAGCACAGGGTGGGTTTTCCTTCTGACAACAGCTGGTCAAAGTTTGCAATGCCTGTGGCACTGGAATGATGCAGTTTGGTTATGTTGCCATTCAGAGATGAAAAAAAAAGTTTAACAGGGCTATTTTTCTGTAAAACATAAATTGAAATATTTGTTTCAGAAGCACTGAGACACTGTTTCTTTGAAACCACACTGTGCTTTCTTCAACCCCAGCGTTTCAGGGTGAGATTGCAGCACCCAGCTCACACTTCCAAGGGAAATTTGCTGCTCCCAGTGCTCTTAGCTGCCAGGTTCTGTGACTCTATGTGGAGCATTAAGCTGTCAGTGTCACTCTCCCCTCATTAGACAGTCACTTCCCAGCTGCAAAGATGATTAAAGGGTATCATATACTCTTCAAAAAAAGCCACCCCAGTTTTTAGAATCATGGATTCAGAGTCCATTTCATGCTGATATTCTTATCTGTCAGGGAGGCTTATGTTGCTAAAGACATGGTCAGAGGGAGTAAAACATGGGCCACAATGTCTTTGATTATTTGGAGCATCACAGATTGTTCAGAGCCCACAACATCAACGTTATTCTTATTCTTGCATGGATATTGTGAAACACTATCTTCCTACAAATATTCTCCTCATGATATCAGCATGGGGTGTCAGAGCAGATAGCACATCACTGCTATTGATCAGCTGAGCACAGCTGTCAGTGGGACAGGAATCCAGTGGCCTGCTGGACCAGGGCAAACATTACTGTATGAATGTAGCACATGGCCACTTAGCTCTCAGACAACATTTAAAAAACACTTAAGAACCCAGTTGAGAGTAGAGAAACAATTCATCACTTGGACTTGGATCCATCCATGTGAAAACAACTGCTGCTGTCCTCTCCAATAATGAGTTTACATTAGCAGAGGCATGCCCTCGAAAGCCTCTTAATGAGATAATGTGGGCACTGCTGCCTCCTGTGCTGTCCCTGCTCCTGCCATGTCCCCATAGCACACTGCTGTTGCACTTTCAGTTAGAAAATGCCATTAGAGAGAGGTAATGAAACAGAAGAGACAATTGTTCAGGGCATAAAAGGAAATCAGGCATTAGGTTATGTGAATTGAAAAAAACTGAGCTTGCCACTGTATGTGGATTTACACTTAAATTGAGTGTAGGGAAAAGTGCACTCACATAGCTGCTGTCTCCTTCACCCTGCTCCAGGACTTCATCTGCCACCCAGCAAACTGCACAGTCTGAATGTGACCCCTCAAGCTGGAGCAGTTTTAGCAGGGGCTCCAGCAGCTCTTGTCTTCCAGCCATTCCCCCTTGTTTCAAACGGGAAATCCATCCCAGAGCACTGGGAGGCAGGGCAGGGTCTGAGTGTCTGCCCCCAGCCTCTCCAGGGTGCTGTGCCACTCTGTCAGCCTGGTCTTGGCTGACAGTGCCCTGAAAAGCTGCACTCCCTCCTACAGCATGCCATCAGCTCCTTGGAGGAGGTGTCTTTTCTTCTCAGCCTTGGTTTCCTGCCCAGCTCAGAATAACATTAAAAACCCTCCACTTCTCCTCCAAGTGTCTCCTAAAGGTGAGTGATTGGAGTTCTAGGAGCAAAACAAAAGCCAGGTCTGTGATTTGTTTTCTGCACTGTTCTCCCTCTCTTTGCACCATTCTCAGCCAGGGGAAGATTGGATCATCCCATTTACAAGGACTGGCTGAGGGAGCTGGGCTGCGCAGCCCTGAGAACAGAGAGCTGAGAGGCGACCTCATCAGTGTCCATCAGTGTCTGAAGGGAGGTGTCAGGGCTGGAGCCAGGCTGTGCTCAGTGGTGCTGAGCAGGACAGGAGGCAATGGGCAGGAATTGGAAGACAGGCAGTTCCATGTGAACATCAGGAAGAACTTTACTGTGCAGGCTCTGTGCACACTGGAACAGCTTGCCCAGGGACAGTGTGGAGTCTCCTCTCTGGAAATATTCCAGATCTGTCTGCTCACAATCCTGTGCACTGAGCTCTGGGATGACTCTGCTTGAGCAGGGGGATGGACCAGTGTGGTCCCTTCCAGCCTGAGCCACTCTGTGATTGTGTGAGGATGCCATATATAGCAGAGATAGTGCTCCCATGACAGTGCTCAGGACCAGGCATTGCTCACCAGCTTCCTTCCAGCATCACCCAACAGGGAGAAGGGAGAAGGCTCCAAAATGGAGCAGGCCCAGCAAAAAACATGCTCTGTATGAACCATGGTTTGATGTGAACTCAGAGCTAAGAAACTCGGGTGTAAATATTTATCTGAGCCATTTTACACAACTTCATCTTCCTGTCATGTTTCACTAACTGCTTCCCTCTCCCTTACTGCTAATACACAGCTCCAAACAAACCAAAACATTTCTTAAAATATGCACAGCCCTGTGGCAGTAAATCAGCTTGCAAGGACACACTTTGAAATATTTCCTTTTCCTTCCAAGAAATGGAACCCTGCTGGTTTATTTTAAAGTCTTCCATATAAGCAGGACTGGGAGAAACAGTTCTTGTCTGCCAAGACCCAAGTGGGTTTTCCACTTGGAGGTGGAAAGAGAGGTGCCCGGGGATCAGCTTAATTCACACAAATCTGTTCCATGCCACATTTTTTCCCTGCTCCCATGGATTGCTTGTGCCTTCCTTGGGGTCTGCAGCAATGCCAGCAGTGGATGGCAGTGAGGGAGGATGTCCTGCAGGGCATGGAGGGGACTGTCACCGCCCGGAGCACCAGTCCAGCCTGAAGCAGGTCTTTCTGAGCAGCTGGTGTCATGGGGATATTCCAAAATGGCACTGGGCTGGAATCCAAATGAGGACATTGGGAAATTGTCATGGCTTGGGGATGTTTCTGGTACTGAGCACAGCCTTGCCTTGTCCTCCTCCAGCAGTGCCCATGCCTGGAGAACAGCCCAAATGTTCAGTCCCATAACAGGGCACTGCTCAGGGTCCCAAAACAGAGCAAAACTCTCAGCTGACATCAAAGACAGGCACCTGAAAAGGGGCACAAAAGCTTTGGGCAGGAAGGGAAACCTCAGCTCTCATCCATCAGCTGTGCCTCTGTAAAACACACTGTGCCCACCTGCAGCTCTGTGCTCCCTCACTGAGGTCCCACAACCAGACAGAGAGGTGAAAATTGAATAATACAAGAATAAAAAATATCCTGTTATTTCCAAACCTCAACCCTGATATAGTGTTGGTGGGCAGAATCTCTGAAAGTTACAGGCAGCCTCTGCTGAGAGCATCCACAGGAGGTCTTTTCTCTGCAAATTTTAAGGTTCAGCAAGAGAAGGGTGTTTCTGTATTCTGGGACAACAAAAAACCAAAAAACACTGCACAAAAAATGATTACTGCTGGGGAGGATGAGTCTTAGTCAGCAGCTGCAGCAGGAATAGGCCCCGAACATCCAAAGGATACACTCAAAGTATTTTTTGCATCAATATCAATTTGAAAAACCTTGAACAACACAAATGCAAGTCTGTTCTCTGTTCCTAGCACAGCAAATCACTAATTGATGGAAATTGAAGAGAACAATAAATATTGATGTTGATTCAGAAATACTTCTGAATTTAAGCATTTGGCTTAGCAAGACATGAACAGCTGCTAGAGGAAAGCAGTAAGAAATATAAAACCTTTTTTGCAAAATTTCTTCACCTTTTCTTAGAGGTTCAGAGAGTTTTGTCACAATTCTGATACTCACGGCCAAGTAAATTTGAAATATGTTTTGACAATGGATTAGACCAAACACTGGCACCTGCTGGGATTTTCCTGAAGTGCTTCTTCCCATGGTGGAAACCCATCACAACAGATTATCCCTACATGTTTTGATAAAAAATTTATATCAGGACTCTTTCCTCATTCCTTTCCTTCCTTTGAACCAATGCTGAAATCCACCCCAGGAACATCTCACAAGGAATTCTTGCCTCTATAGCTCTGAAGAAAACCTCTACACTCATATATGGTGTCTGGCCTTAAGCTGAGGCATGCTCTGATGATGAGCATGACACCAGTGGTTAGAAGGTAACTACAGATTCTACTCACATGGGAAATCAGAGGGAACACACTTTTATAAAACCTTTTGGACCATTTAATTTAGGTTGGTACGGTGGGGTAGGAGTTTCTGTTGTGAAGTTGTATATACATAACATTGGAAGGGAACTTGCTGGGTTTCACAGTATAAAAATTCATCAATGAGGCCAAAGTAAATGAAGAATCATGTTCTTTCTTTAAAAATGCAAATAAACAGTCTACTGAATTGAGCTTTGGCAAAATGAAAAACTTGCAGAGCAGCCAAACCAGAGGAACAGAAAAATGTAACACATTCCTCAGTGCCTTTAAAATATCTCCTTTTCCCCCTGCCTCTTGGTTCAAAACCCCTCCTCCTGCCATATTAAAAATTAAAAAGTCGTAGACAGCTGAGTCTGCTCAGCTGCAGAATTACTTCAGCCTTTCCATGCAGGGCTTCTGATCATGAGTATGATGGTCCAGACCCTGCTAGGGCCCAGATTAACTCCCAGTGCTTGAAATGCAGACTACCCAGGTCTGGTGTGTGACAAGGAAAATATAAACTGCCCAAGGAAGAGAAAGTGCAAACCACAAACAGTTTACAAGGCAGAAATGCTCCAGGTCTCCTGAGCAGACAGCGCAGCTCCACATGACACTGGCTCAGCTCCTCACCTCTCCCACAGCCCCACCACGGTGCCAGTGGCCACAGCACCCCTGGCAGAGTGACCAGGGACCCTCCAGCCTCAGAACTGCCCTGGACTGGCTCAGGGATGGAAGGAGGCTGCTTCCAAGCCAGCCCTGATGGAAACTTGCAGGAATTGTGTGCCCCAAGGAAGGTCCTAGGTTCCCCCAGGGCTGATGTCCCTGCAGGCAGGGGGACAGTGGGTGACACAGCCAGGGGACAGTGGGTGACCCCAGCCAGGGGACAGTGGGTGACACAGCCAAGGGACAGTGGGTGACACAGCCCCTCCAGCAGCACTGCCAGCAGTGCCTGTGAGCTCAGTGAGTGCTGCTCCACAAGTGATGGTGCTTCTCATCTATTTACAATGATTAAATCATTTCATTTGCAGCTTGGCCAGAGAGAGGACTTTGAGAAGAGGCAGCTCTGTGCATCTGGATTTCATTAGAGCTGAGCGTTAATCCCTTTATGCCTTATAAGCATCCCGTTAGCATTCTGCAGAGCTGGTGGTGGTTGTGAAATGGCACTTGCAGAGCTGGCTGCCTGAAAAATGGGTTAATCAACAGCATCTCTGCTAGCACACACACCATGAAAGGCATTTTCCTCCTGCTGCTTGCTCATCTGCCTGTCAGCATCAGTGTGGGCACACTCATAGTAGCATTTACTGTCAAACTACTTCTCAAACCCTGGCATAGGTTTGTGCTGAATTGCAGGATTTAATTCCACAGAATTCTGCAGTTGATTGAAATGAAAAATAGACATCCTAGCCTCAAATGAGGATCCAATAATGAATTTCAGTGGAGCTCTGAGTCTAAAGTTACATGAGCTGGGCAAATAAAAGTAGATTTTGGCCTAAACAATTGCACTTTTTTGCCAGTTTTTGGAGCTGCAGGAAGGCATTAAGGGTTGAGCAGTGATAGAGGCCAAGAGAGAGACATTGCTCAGCAGCTGAGAAAGGTCAAGAAAGGGAAGGCAGGAGGGAGCAGCTGAACCCATGTGAAAAAGAAGATGCAAAGGAGAGGTTTGAAAACACAGCCTGAAGAGCTGCCAGTGGGCTGAGAAAGGGAGGGAGAGAATCTGATCAGAGATGATGAGGAGCTGGAAGATCAAATAACCTGGAGGCCATGGGAGAGTTTGCCAAGGCTAGCAAAGAGATGTGCACATTCCTTAACTAAAAAGAATGCTATGAACCAACGCAAGTCAGGCTGTGTGGCCTTAAAGAGCACGTCCCATTCTTTGATGGCATGAGAGGTGGAAAAATACAAGCAGTGGAATCGCTACTATGCACATAAAGTTCCCTGCACAAGGCTGTTATAATTATTCCACAGAAGCAACTGCAGAAACTCAGAGATGAGCCAAGGAAAAGAAACAACAAAGGCAGAAAGTGGTGTTCCCTGGAAGGCAGTAATAAAATTTCAATGTTCTGCAGGGGATGGGGTGGTGAGAGTGGGTTCATCATCCCCTGGCAAGCAGAGTGAGGCTAAAGCAGAGTTCTGACCCCTCATGCCACATGCAAGGGCACAGGCTGGGGTTGGATCAGAGGTGTGGAGGTTCACCTGTCCCCAGGAGCACCTGGAGAGTGGCCATGGGGATTTTTGGAAATGTTGGTGCCTCCATTCCCAGTACAGCCTGAAGGGGCAGACAATGGAAAACTCCAAGTAACATTCAATTTAAAGACAATTATTCTATTCATATATTATTCCCTGCTTTAATTTCTCACAGTATTTCTTTTTCACTTTTGCCTTAACATCCACAGTGTGAAAACTGTATCAGCTGAAATTAGGCTAAATACAGGACATCCTGTGGGGTACAGATGACCCCAAAAGCTTCTTGATCAGCCAGACTGATCTGCCTCTTACACCCCATTTCCCATTACTTGGGCTTAACATATTTATGCATAAACTAACACCTCCAGTCATGAGTATTTTCATGGGTCTTTGGTAAACACTTCATAATTTGACATAATCTTTCTCATATTGAGGTATTCAGAGCAAAAAACTAGCAAGATTTACAGAAGAGCTACATAGAATTTATATTTGCCATTACTTAGCTGCTAGTACCTACTAGTTTTACTCATTTTAAGGAGGAAAATTTTCCTCAGATTGAGCAGTAGCCTCTTCACAGGCAATGCCTACACAAGGACATGTGCATGTACACATCTGCATACACACATCATACACACACAAAACTCTCTGGGTTATAAATTTCCCCATAAATATGGCAGACAACTTCAAAACCAAACCGAGCCTTTAAATAGGAATTATGAAAAATAAGTTTTAAATCACAAAAACATCCTGTTTTGCTTCAGTTTCTCTCTCACATGCCACAAACTGGGCTCCACCCCAGCTGTTTTCCAAGGGGCTAACTATGGGTGCCTGGTTTTGGAAACTTTCATGTCCTTATCTGTGCTGCCATTTGCTCTGTGGGAACACGAGCAGAGCAGCACTGTGCACAAGCAGAGAAGGGCTGATCCCCAGTGCATGGGCTCTGAGCACCAGCCCTGTGCCAGCTCCTCTTTCCACAGCTCTGAGACATCTCAGGAGGAAATGCAGAGAATGGAAGATAGAAGGAGTGGGGTTTATTGGTTTTTAGCTTTGTTTTAAACCACAGTGACTGCCACACTCCCAGCCCCTGGATGAAGTGGAGAAGGTGCTGTTAAGGAGAATTTCTGTTTGCTCTGTTAGATGTCAGCACCCCCAGTGCTGGCACTGCCTTGAGGAGATGTCAGTCCCTCCCCAGCAGCACACAGAGGGGTGGGGAGCTGCCAGGGCAGAGTTCCTGACTTCCTGAGAAACCATCAGTGCACCACAGCACCACACTTCAGCAGGGCCCCTGGGGGACCTCTGCATGCCAGCTCCAGGCAGACACCGTGGGGTGTCCCCTCAGCAGTGCTGAGGCACTGCCAGGGCTCCACAGGCTGCTCATTTGAGACAGGTGCAGTGTGACAAAGGTGTGACCTCACACAGGTGATGCAGGACACAGGTGAGAACAGCTTGAAGGGCTGAGTGCTGCTGTGGGCATTCTCAGAGCTGTTTGTATCCAGATCTGCTGGGAGCAACAGCTGAAAGGTGTCACTGGCAAGAGTGGAGGAGTGGGTAGTGTATGGATGAAGTTAAACAGAACAAATATGGAAATCTGGGGGTGTTTTGGAGGGTTCTGGCGTGACAGAGGGGTGCTGAGCCTGGGGCAGGTAGGAAGATGGAACATGGTGTGCTGAGGTAATGCTGTCCATGAGGGACTAGGAAAGGATCCACAAAGATCTCTGCATCACAGCTGCAAATCAGAATCTTATGCATTGCAAGCAGGAGGGGATCTGAGATCCCTCATCACTGGTCATGAAGAACAAGCATCCGCTACATCTTCAGGTTAATTAACAGAAACCATATTCACAGTGCATTCCTCATCTCTCCCATACCTGTGGAGTAAAACCAGTCTGACCACACAGGGGATTGAATCACATCCCCTGGTTACAACCTGAAGGAGTTCCAGCCCCTGGAGCTAGCTCCTCTGCAAAGACCAGGCCACTTCCCAAGTCTGGGGCCAGCCCAGGTGAATTGTAATTAAGGAAGGTGGAGCACCAAGAAGCAGCAGCAATCACCCAGACCAGAGCCTTGTCAAGTGATCTACATGTGGGTTCAGCCAAAACATAAAGTGCACCAGCACTTAAAGACAGGTCAAAAGAATGAACTGTGTCCAGTGCTTGCTGGAAAGACCTTTACTGAGCACCCAGAGACTGCAGGGGAGACACACACTATCATTCTGTGCCCATGCCCACCCAAAATCAGGCTATGCAACCATCCAAAGTGTGGTATGATGCTTAGGGGGATTCCCTGAAGCCACTGACTCTTGGAAAATGTAAATCTTTTTAAACAGACAAACTCTAATATTTATTTTCCTCGTGGAAGGAATCTATGTTAATTTTTAAAACCTCACTAGAGGGCGATAAATAGATGGGCTACAAGCAAGCTATTGCCTGTGCAGGCAGTGAGATCTTGGAGAAAACTGGTCAGCTGCAGGCTCGGGGGGTGGCTTTAAAAGGTCTGTGCTTACCAAAACAGCCCCCTGAACACCTCTTTCTGGTTCACACACTAATCCTTCACTTCTCTTTAGCTGCTCACTGGAAAGCACCAGTCCAGGGGCCCAGGAAGTTTACCCAGGAGCTGGGTGTGAGGCAGGACTCAGCAAGGCATTGGCAGCTGTGTTGCGACCAGGAAAATTCCCATTGGTACATAACCCATCAAGTACCACTGGCTTAATGAGCTGAAAGTCAAAAGTGATGACCAGGTCCTTGAAGGCATCAGCAGAAGGCTGAGGTTCAGTGCCTGGTCCTGCCTTGTCCATCTGGGGAACAGAATCTATGCAGAACTTCATGCTCCTGCAGAAACAGGGGGTCATGCTGAGGCTCAGCAAGTGAGACCCTGGCTGGGATGCTGAGGCAAAGAGCACTCTGTTAAAGGTCCTCATTTTCCATCACCTACAGATAATGTGGAGCTGCCACATCACAGCAACACTCTAGGTGACAGAGAGATATCAATAGGCAGGGGTCTGCTTAGGAAAATTAATGTTAAGGAATGTTCTAAATATGGAAGACCATCAGAAGGTAAAGGGAAATTCAGCCACCTGTATCTTAGGTAGGGCTCATAGGTAAAACCTGCAAGTGGCTCTTAAGAACTGGCAGGAAAAGCTGCAATGAACCATCACTCTGGATCACAAGGATTCTGTGGGCACATTCCAGCCCCTGGCAAGCATTACAAGTATTCCAACTAGCTGCAAATTTTTATTTTTATATTTTTTTAACAGAACTTGCTATTTATTCCAGTGGAAACTCCCTGTAAAGAAAATTGTTCCACTCTGCTGCTGTTTGTGTTGGATGATTCATTTGAGAATTTCCAATTGGCATTTTGGGAAAGTTTTCCCTCTTATCTTCCATCATTTCAAGCTAACCTTATGCTAATACCATATTTTGTTGCTTGTTCTGTTGAGTTGAAAAATCACCGAGGGCAGCTGCGGTTCCGTGCAGCCCGGGCACCGTGTCCGGCCGCAGCCGGTGCCGCTCCGCAGCTGCTGCCGGGGACGGGGCAGCGACGGCAATTCCCGAGCCTGTCCCGATAGGAGCGCACGGCTCGCAGCCCCGACAGCTGCCCCGATCAGCGGCGGGACGGAGCAGGGACCCCGCGAACGCACCGGGGCTGCCGGAGCCGCGCGTGGGTCCCGTCCCGACCACCGGCACCGCGCCCGCCCGTCCAGCGCCTCCCGGTGAGCCCCCGGCGCCGGCAGCTGAACGAGCCCTGCCGGGACCCGCAGCGCAGCCCCCCGGCGGTGCCGACCCGCTCCGCTCCCTCCCGGTACCGCTCCGCTCCCGCCCGGTACTCGCCTGGCTCCGCGCGGAGCCCGCGGCGCAGCTCGGGGCGCGGCCGCGCTGTCATGCCCGCGGCCGGGGCTCGGCGCGGCCCATGGCCGGTGCCCGGTGGATGCTGGCCGTGGCTGCCGGCGGCCCCAGCGCTCGGTCCCGGAGCCGCGGCGGCGGCGAGTGGGCGCGGGAGGGCGGAGCGGGGCCGGGAGGGGCCGGGCCGGGCGGGGCCGCGGCGCCCCCGCCCCGAGCGCGCCCCCGCCGGCCGGACAGCCGAGCCCCCGGAGCCCCTCCGGGCACGGGAAGGGCTCTGAGGCCGCCCCGGGGCTGCCTCTGCCCCGGCTGGCTGCGGGCGCTGTCAGGAGCTGGGACGGAGAAGGAGCGACCCAGAAAGTGACGCTGCTTTGGAAAATCGGGATCGATTTTCTGGGCAGACGCGGTGCGAGAGTCAAGAAGTGACAGGAGCCCGGACAGCCGGGCAGTGTGTTCTGGAGGGCCGCTGTTCCTGCACGCCAGCGTACCTGAGCACTCTGTTTCCCACTCTAGGGCTCTCCAGGCTCCTCTCGTGGGGATTTTTGCCATACCAGAGAGAGCAGAGTGGGATGTGAGAGCCCTCAGAGCCTGGCCCGAGCTCCTGCTGCGCTCCTTTCTGGTGCTGCCGAGAGTGGGGTCTGTCTGCGATGTCGGCTTCTAGCGCCAGTTATCACAGAGAAGGCAGGAAAAGCAATACGGACCCGAGTGCATTCCCTTTCTGCCCCCTGGTCCCACCCCCAAACCCATTTGTGGGTTTTAGTTGCTGTTGTGTAGGAAGTTTCCTTTAGAAAGTTTTCTATCTGCACTGCAGGGAAATTTTGTGTCTATGAAGAAGTCTGTGTTGAGAAATAAGCCTCTTGAGTGGCTATTCCAAGGTAAACACATACCACGGGCACTCACTTTCACAGTTCTGTCACTTCGAGAAATATCTGTGCTATAAAACCTTCTCTGGAGATGTGCTGAAAGGGATATATTACATGAGAAAAACGTACTCTAATCCATGTTAAGCTATTTTGATCTCTTTCACGTCACAGGTTTCAGTCCTGCAAACAACTACTTAAAGTGTTAAATAAATGGAAGCCTTTAGAAAACGAGAGTGCAGCACATCTCAGTCACACAGACTGTCTTGAAGGTCAGAAGATTTTTAAAAACTATGAAGAAATATGAAGGATTCTGTATTTACCATCTGGTACTCTGTGGTCTGATCTTTGTTTTCTCTCTGCATACAAGATTTGACAAGTAGTGAAATTTTGGGAATGACATCTCCTCTGTCTCTAAACAACCCTTACAATTACTTTTGAATATAAGATATATAAAGACATTTTTGGAAAATGAAAGAGTAGTGTGTCGTCGTCCCCCCTTCCCCCCCATAAATCTGATTTGCCTTTAAAAAGACAAAATAAAGCAGCCAGTCCCCTCCTTCCCTTCGTCCTCCACGCCCACCCCCTGCCCCTCCTTGCCTCCTCACACACATTCATGGAGTATTCCAAACTATGCAGTCCCTCCTCATCAGCTCTCATTCTCCTGGGAAATACCTCAGGAGGCATTTCCTGTAAGCAAAAAGGTACCACTGGGACAGACTAATTTAAGGCTGCAGTTAAGACTAGTGCTTGTTAGTGCTTTTCATCCATATTTTTCCACGTCTAGGGTCCACAGTCTCAATATGGTTCTGCTTACTGTTGTAGCAACAATAAAATAATTAAAATGGCACAGCCTTTTCCAAAGGATTCCCATGGATAAAATGTTTTAATCTTTTCATTCCAAGGTACCTCTTTCCTAATCTAAGAGCAGAAAAGATTACCTCTGCAGTTGTAAGTTCCTCTGAATTCTGAGGTTAACAACACTCATTATACTACATTAAAAAATGCTTTAGAGCCTCTAAACTTATTACATTTTATTGCCACTGGTAGCTGGGTGGACTTCAGCTGTGTTTCTTTATCTCCACTGCATGGGAAAGGGGATTCAGGATATTTGTGTGCCATAGGTCAAAAAAATGTGTCAGGAACAATGGGAACATTTCTCCTGAATTTTTGAGCAAACTTAAACAGAGAATCACCTTCCCTCCTCTTTGCCTCCTGCCGAAGAAACATATCCATGAATGACCAGTTTCTGAAGAACAGTGAGTCTTCATAAAAAAAGAATCATAAATAGCCCACTGTTTTCAAGTTATTTCTTGTGGTATCACAGCAGCCATGTAGGGAATCAGATATGGAGAAAGGAAATAGTTGTATCGGGCTGGGGTACAAATGCTCAGGCACTCTTTCCAAGGAGCAGAATTAGTGCTGTGGAATTTGAAAGGTCATCTCTGCTTGTGTTGGCTTTGCCTGCTTGTGCTTGACTTTGTTGCTCCACTCCATCATCTGTGTATCTTTCTGAATCACTGCAATGCTGGGTTTGTTTGCTTTTTTTTTTTTTTCTTTTTGAAATCTGAATACACATCAAGCATGTTTTAAAGCTACAACTGCTCCAAGCCAGCTAAATTGGCTGCAAGCCTGGATATTATAGGGAGGAATTTAGCCTTGGAAATCTGACAGCATCAATGGTCTTTAGGTCCCTGGTGTCTTTCAAAGGGGCCCTGAATGTCACTGCTCCACTGAAACAGCCTTTTCTAGCAGGTAAGCCCATTAGTAAACAGATCAAAACCAATTTGTTACAACTGTAGCTCTTAGGGTTAAACGGTTTTATTAAAAAAAGAACTCAGCACCCTCCAAAAAAATAAAACCCCAACGGTTTGGAATTTGTTTTCAAAAGGGCATTAAAAATAAATTACTTGACAACTGCTATTCCAAATCACTGGCTTTGGAGAAATGCAAACTGTGCATTATCCCATGGGAGGCATCATAGAGAGACCCAATTCCACACCTCTGGCTCCGTCCACTTTAGAAAATGAAGAATAAGCCCAGGGATTCTGTTCCAATGCAATTGTTTCTTTTGCTGGTTATGGATTTGTTTCAGACCATAGTGGAAGCAGGGAAGGGCTTGGAAAACTCTGCTTGTTTATGGGACAGGGCTGGAAACTTTGCTGCTGTCAGATCTCCGTGACGCTGCTGTGGGAGCAGCAGGGATGAGCTCTCTGTCTGACAGAGCCGCTCAGACAGAAGGAAAACATTTATCCACCAATAGGAATATCTTTTATTTTTTGGACTTGTTACTTGATAGTGAAGAGAAACTATTTGAAAGAGTCTACCAACACACAGGATCAACAAATCATTCCACCATGCTTCTGAGTTTGTTTTCCATCCTACAGTGCTGCAAACACATAGTGTGACTCAGGGTTTGCCATGCTGCTGACACTGCTACCTGTGCATGTAGTGCTCTGATGTCCAGTGGCCCTAATTAGATGAACAAATGTGGGAACTAACTGAGACACTTCATCAAGGCTGGCCTTGCACTGTCAGTGAGCTGAAACCAGGGAGGACCCTCCTTTTCTAAGCCTAACACCCTAACCCGAACACTTCAAGCACTAAGTCATGGCTGCATCTGAGAGCAGGAGACAGGGTTAGCTGGGCATGGGTCAGATCTGTAAAAAAAAAAATTGTGTTCCTCTGCCATAACTTGGATGATAACCTTTGATGAGTGAAGGCCAGCCCATGACATCCTCCCCACACAATGTCATTTAACACAGTTGCCCGGGTTTAATCTTACTCAAGGCAAAGGTTGAGCTGGCCCCTTCTATAGAAGTAACACATCCTATAGTCATTGTGACCTCCTCTCCCTGGTTTACATGGTGTTTCCTTTAGCAGGGCTTGCTGGCATCCTGTTTGCCTGGTTCCTTTGTGTGTAGCTTCATTCTGGGCTGAAAATACTGTCAGGGTTTCTACACAATGATCAGGCGTGTCTGAAGAGCATGAAGGCTACTGAAAGGAATACGCTTCTAAATAGCATTTTGCCTTTCCTCCTTCAAGGCAAAATGTCAGTTTTACAGCAGGATTTCTTGCCACAGTCCTCTGAACCCCCACATCAGGTATGTATTTCCCATGACACTGTTGCCAGTCATTGTCCTTCCTTACCCTCAGCCTTAGGGTAACCTCTCATGACTGACTTGCTGCTTTGTGAAAGATTTTCTTCCCAATTAGCAATATGTTCCCTCACTGCCTGCCTAGTATTGGTTAGAGTGGGGTGACACATAGTTTTGCTGCTAGGTCAGGCAAAAAATGTATTTACAACAGATGCAGGTTGTCCCAGAGGTACAGCCTTCCTCTGCCCCCAGCTTGGGGCTGTGCTCCTGTCTGCAATACAAACACACAGCGTGTCTTGCTGCAGGATTGGAAAACACCTCACTCCTCCTTTGGCCAAGCTTCTTGGGCCAAGGTGTTGCTGCTTTTGTGATCTCATCTTTTGCATTTCCATGCACACAAGACCAGCCAGTTCCAGTGGAGTTAAACCATCATTAACTTGTAAATACCCATGCTAAAATCCACAGTCCACTGAAATTGGTGGGATAACTCCTTGGTTGCCCCCTGTTCTCCTATTTCAATGGAACTCTAATCACAGGAGTAAACCCAGTGAGACAGGGCCATGATTTAATCAATGTGATAATTAGGTTTTGTCTTGCTTCTGTTTCAGAGTCCTGCAGACTCAGAGGAGAAAGCCTCTGGATTACCAAAGCTGTATTTTCCAAACAGTTTTGCAGAGATGTGGGAGGGACTGGAAAAGGAAAGAGCTGGAGAACAGGTCTTTAGATCTTTAATAGCAACGGCATGAGGAAGGCTCTCTTCCCCTGCCTGTTCTTGTCATTGCCTGCCTGGAAATATCTTGACACAAAGCTGGTTTGAAAGGGCAGGAATGTCTATTTGCATTGGGACTGCTTAATCGTAGGTTGAATAGAAGATCAGAAAATTCCAGCTGCAAAGAGCACCTTCCCAGCTCCCTGCTCTCATTCACTGGGTCTTGTTGGGGCAGCTGAAAGGCAGGAGTTCCCTGGATGCTGACAGACCTGTGACTTCCTTTTTCCCTGAACAAAGGCCAGGTCACCTGAGAATTCTGCTTTGTGAAGCTGGTGTTGAAGTCTTCTTCATGCAAAACAAGCCAGCAGAAACACTGAAGCAGAAATTACTTGTCCCATGCAGTGATGGAGAAAAAGCCTTGCTAAGTTCCACTACAAAACTCTAAGAGAGGCCCCAAAGCACTCAGGGGAAACTTTCAAGCACTGGTAATAATTTCCCTCCAGGTTCCACCCTCCTGTCTCCTGCAATGTAACATCATTGCAGCTGGAGATTTAGTGCTGTTGGATTGAGTCCAGGTTTCAGACCTGGTCCTGAACTCTGCCTTTCATCCCTCCTTGATAGAGGCCTTGCAAAAAGCACAGCCAGGATTGGTGCAGAGGGAGGATTGCACAGTGGGGGCTTGGATTTTTTTCTTTTCACTTTCCTTGAACTTGAAAATACCTATTGGGATTCCATACCAACAAAACAACCTTTCTTAAGAGTGACCAAGCATGGGAAATATGAGGTCAAATACTCAGTGGAAGCAAACTCAGGATGGCAGCAAATGTTACAGTCTGACGTGGCCTTGGTGGTGTTTGGTATCTGCTGTAACAGTACACTGAAACAGGGTCACTTCAAGAGAAAATATTCCAAATTTTGGCAGGCTCAGGGAGCCTTTTCTACGGCCCTATGTGACAAAGTTTTTGAAATATAGTTTAAACAGGTGATTAAAGCTGTGTATTTTTTGAAACAGTTTAAAAGGAGTTGCTGTGGTTGTTAGAGTACACTCTATCTCCTCAAAGGCAGTTTGTTCAGCTCAGGAGATCCCATCAGATGCTGTCAGTGCCCAGGAGAGGCTGGAGTCAGAGCTGCGTGCTGCTTGGTCAGGATGTTCAGCAGCTGCTGAGAACCTGAGTGTGCTAAAAATGGATTTTTGTTGCTCTATGTCCTCCCAGGGCTGGGGGCAGGTGAAAGTCCCAAGCCCTGTGTGCTGGCTGAGGGCCCCAAGTACCATCAGTGCACATTGCACTGACTGTGAAGTCACCCACAATTTTATCCTGCAGTTCAATCATGTCACAGTTATGGACATTAGAGCTCCTCCCTATGCCCACATCAGCTCGTGGTTGCTGGTTCTGTGTGACTGGCCATTTATGGGAAAATATGTGCTTTTGAGAGTAAGAGTTTTTGCCATGGAAGCGCTCTGCCTATGCAGACAGGGTTGTTCCTCCTGCCAGCTTCCAGCCTTAGTCCTGAGTACATGATTTAGCCTTTGGAGAAGGAGGTAATCAGTGCATCCCACGTGTGTTTGGAGAGGAATGCACAGCAGCTTGTGAAAATGATCCAGTGCATGTGCTGAGCACCAAGAATGTCAGCAGGCAGGGCTCTGCAGGGGCAACCCACAGCTCTTTGCAGCCACTGCTGAGAGCAGCTCTGAGCAACAGCCATCAAACAGCTGTGGCTGTGAGGAGCACAGTGTTCATCCTGGAAAACAGGACCCCCAGAAGCACCTTCCTTCCTGATTCAAATGGATTAGTTATGAGGAGCACAGCAAAGTTCACATGGCTTACTAAAAATTATTTTAACCTGAAATAAGAGAAATAAGACCTGGGAAAAGTCCCCCAGTCTGGGATCCAGGATCAGGAACTCCACAGGAGATGTGTATTGCATGGCACAGCTTACAACTGATGGGCTGAGTTCACTGTCTGTGAGCTGTGGGCTGGGGCACCTGAGCTGTGAGATAAACTGAGATAAACTGAGCTGGGAGATAAACTGAGCTGTGAGATAAACTGAGGTGAACTGAGGTGTGAGATAAACAGCACCAGCAGGCTGACCATGGCTGCAGACCCTGTATCTCCCAATAGGAGCACATGTGAGTTAACATGAATCCCATCATGTGTGTTTGTAACTGCATGGCTGCAGCATGTGTATTTGGATGGGTGTGTTTACAGATGTTTTTGGCCCATTTTAAATATCCTTGGCAAGAGGCAGTTCTGTGAATCTGAACCAAGCCAAACACACCTCTGAGGTCATTACTGCCATGAGATCACCACCTAGGCACAGCGTTCAGAACCTCTGAAGGCTCCTTTTGTCTTTTTTTTAAACATTTTTTCTCCTATTTGAAGCTGATGCAGGGCAATTACTATACAGCAAAGGAACAAACTGAAACCCTTTACAAGCCAGAGCTGTAACAGCAGGGCATGGAGATGGCATGCAGAGGCTAAGACAAAGTGTGTGTGGCTGTGGCCTGATTCTTCAGAAGGACTCCAGACTCATAAAGTCAGTGTACATATCAGATTACCATGATCCTCTGGAATTTTGAGCAGAGCCTCCCATTAGGTCACTATTTCTATGTTTTCACTTTCTGAAGGATATTTATGAACAAGCTTGATTTTTTCTTTCCTCTACTTTGTCTTCAAACCTGTTAATTTTATTTATCAGCCTCTTTGGCCCATGCTTTTCAGGAACCTGGCTTAGAGAGGGGTCTGATTTCAAATGTCACTTGCTAGCACCTCAGGGTCAAAGCCATGTGGGTCAAGCAGTCTCCAAACCAAGCCAATTTTTTTTTTAACAGAAGCAAAAACTTGAACTGCAAAATGTTGAAATTATAGGGAGGAGTATAGTTGGAAGGCTACTGCTAAGAAGGATGAAGCTTTTGTTTTCCCTCTGGTAACACTGATATGTGTGAATACTTTTTGTAAGAAGAAGATGGCTCAGCGACTCAAAAGTCAGGAGAAACATTTTTGGAGAGGTTGTTCTCTAATGACCCCCAGACCCAACACTACAGCAACTCTGAAGCCTCTCTGTGTGCTCAAGGGAGCTTTGAAAAGACGCTGTCTGTTTGTTTGAAGGGATGGACAGTTCTTGCTGAACCCTGGCACCCCACCCAGACCCTTATACCACAGTTTTTCTTCCTCAGACAAGGACATTGTATATGGAGGGTTAACAGGGTACAATGATGGTGTGGCTGATGGGGTTGAAAAGGTGGTCAGAGCATCTGGGATGGAGTGTTCTGTCTGGCAGCGCAGGGCAGACGCTGCATCCTTCCCCATGCCACCCACAGACATTCTGCCTCTCATCTCATCTTTTCAATCCTCTCACACACAGCCATACACAGCCTCTTTTGTCTCCTTCCCACTCCCTTGACACCACCCACACACCCACACATCCACTCTCTCTCAAATACTTTCTTCTGCTCTGGTTTTCCTGCAGATGCCTCCCCTCTGGACCCTGTGTTGCACAACATCCCCTCCTGGCTGGCACTAGCACCCTCCCTCTCCAGACCATGTGCAGAGCAGAGGCATTTCCTTTTATTGTCCCTGCAGCCCCTGCAGCCCCACCCAGCTCCCGTCTATTCCCTGCAATAACACATTTGGAGTGGAAATAATCCTGCTCAGAGCAGCCACACAGACAGCACAGGAGAGCTGTCTTCACCCCAGATTGCTTCTACTTGTAGACTACTACTTCCTGCCTGTGGTCCCAGAGGAAGAGGCTAACTCAGGCTTGGAATAGGTGGTGGCAAGATGCCCTGTGCTGCTCAAAGGCTGTGAGAATGTTTGCAAAGCACCTCTGTGCTCTGCTCTGCAAGAACAAACCTGGCACAGGCAGCTTCAGCAAGGAGTTCTCCGGCAGATCCTGGGACATACACCTGGTCTGTAAAAATGCATGGGCATGACGGGGATCAGAATGACATGGCAATGTCTTTATGGGTGGTAAAGCACTTGATCTCCTTGCTGAGGGTGCTGGCAAAAGGGCTGGAGAGGACCAGTGATGACCATCTGAGACCAGCAGTGTGTATTACACAAGTCACAGGCAGAACAGCTTTAGTGCAGTCAGAGAAAAAACAGCTTGGGCATGCCAAGGAACTGATCCTAAAAGGTAAATCTTAGTAGAAGTAGGTGACAAAAAAAATCCACCAGAAATAAGAGCATAAGCAGGACCCTGCCCATATAATCCATTTCTCCCTTAGAAAAGCAAATTTGAAGGCACAGAGCATTTCTGTATTGTGATAAGCTGCAGCCAACAGGACCTGACAGGACTAGGGGACATTTTCAGCAGTGTCTTTGAGCTCTTTCCTCAGGACTTCCCCATAAGGAGCTCCTGTGCCAGTCATAAGCTGGATACACTTTTGGCTCTCTACCACTGTCTGCTCATGAGAAGCCAAACACAAACTGGAGTCCATTATTCAATACAGAGCTTGTCAGCCCTTCCACAGCAAATCTGTTTTCCCTTACTCCTCCTCATCTCCAGAATTCCCAGACCCTGCCAAAGCACTGCCAGCTGCACACAGAGCCCAGAGGAATGTGTTACAAGACACCTGCTCCTTGCTTTATCTTTAGTATTGGTTTATTTTGCTAGCAGGATGCACCTTGCTGGTGAAGGATCAGTGATGCTGCACAGGGCCAAGGACTCACTGAAATCAGTGCTGCCAGGAGCTGTTAGTGAGGCACAGCCTGATCCCAAAGGCATCAGACTCTGGCATGGAAAGGACAAATAGTGCCCTGGTAATCACTGGGAGCTGGCTGGGGGAAATACATGTGTTGTTTTCTGGGATGAAGTTGGGATAAGAACTTCAAGCACCATGCAAACCCTGTCAGCACTGCTGCTGCTGCTGCTGCTGTTGCTGCAGGGGAAACCAGCTTATGCCAGTTTAAAGAGAATCTGAAAGTAAAATACGGGCAAAGGGACAGACAGAAGCCAAATTGTGCTGGTCAGTGCCAGGGCTGGCAGTGTAACAGCCCCAGCTGCTGACTCAGCCAGGGCAGCACTCCCTCACTCAAGCTGGCTATAGACATGCAGAAGCAAATAAACGCAGCAGGGAAGCCTCAGAACCTGAAGGCTCCACATCTGTATCTCTAAGCTCTTCCTCTCCTCATTTGGCTGGGGACATTTGGCAAGGGATATTGGTACAGCCCTTCCTGAGCTGGGACAGTGGCAGGAGTGAAGGGCACTGAATCCACCAGCCCTAACCCTTGATACACCATGGATGTCTGAGAGTGCTGAGGACCATGGGCATGTGGCAAACCTGATTGCTCTGGAAGTAATTTTAATAGAGAAATGTTGCATTGGGATCACTTCTGGGACATTAACATCTCTGTCAGCTGCCTGGAGCAGGAGGGGTAGTTGTAGGCTTTGAGAGGTGCTCAGTGCTGCTGTCTGGAAATGTCTGACAGCGCCAGTCCAGTAAGAACTGCTGACTCTCCTTGCCAGGGAAGGCATTGCCAGAACTTTGTTCAAAGTTTAGCTAATTAGGAGCTTAATTACTTTGGTGTTATATGTAAAAGGAAACCCTAGCAAGGACTTTTGCCACACAGACAGATGAGAGGCCAACATTTTTCCTCAACCAAAACTAATGAATCTGATGAAAATGTGGTAAAATTTGCAAGTACTCAGATGTAAAACCTCCCAGTGCCCAGACCTCACTTCATCTTATGGATTGCCAGACTTGGTTCACAATACTTTCATTCCTACTCCATGTTTTGAGGTGTTAATAATGCTTATTAAAGTGAGGACTCTTGTGTTCCATTGTTTTATATAATTTCTACTACTAAAAATGTATGTTCTTATGACAAAAGGTCATAAGAATACTTACTAAGCATGAAGACATGCAAGTCCTCTGGCTTTGTAGTATGACTGGGCATTAAAATTCATTAAAAACATCATGTCCAGTGAATTAGGGCCTTCTGGTTTGTGTCGTGATGGAATTATGTGTTTTTCACACTCAAAATAAGCAAAGCTATCTCTTTGCTGCTCCTCCCATTTCATATAAAGATTTAAATTATAAAGTGCTTCACAATTCTTGGGTGAAAATTTCAAAGTGCCAAGTACCACACTGCTGCAATTATCAGTTTGGCCCCTTATCAAAGATGCTGTGATGTGCATCCTCATTAGAGAGGGGCACCTTATCATGAGGATGAACTCATGTCAATCTTTTCTTTTGGTGTGCTGGATTCCAGACTTCCCTTCCCCGTCTGACATGTGGGTTTTATTGTTCAACTGGCTTTATTCTTGCACAAACATCCTGGCTGAAGCACATGGAAAGGGAGGAGGGCAGACATTCCTCTCTGTATAGGTTTGAGCTCTTCTGTCTTCTTGCTATGTGGTCCCAGGAACAAAGGGAGGTCCCTGCATATTTAGAAGCTCTTTGTTTCCCAGTTTCCAAGGCCAGATGACACATTCTGGTGTCTTGTGGATCTTTTACCTCTAGGCTCTGAATTTGTTATAAACAGAGCTGAGATGCCCTCACCACGGCAGTGTGCAGCTAAGGAACTTCCTATTGGTAACCAGAGTGGAAATAGAGCAAGTTGCTCTGAAAAAAGGCAGAAGAGACCCTGGCAATGTACTTTCCTTGCACTGATCAGGGCAGAGGGCGCTGTGCTCATCACCTGTGCAGGGATCTGGTGCATCTTGGCCACTGTCACAGCACAGGTGATGGATTTGCTGGCCACACCCAAGGGCACTGCACTGCATCTGAGTGCACAGGTGCCTTCCACTGGGCTTTGGGCTTGGTGCTTTGTGCCTTTGTTAGCAAAAAAAAATTGTCAGGTGACCCCACCTGGTTCTGGCACCACCTTTATTGTTAAACAGTTTATTATTGACTGGATTGTCATAATACCTCAGTGTTATATTTCACATAAGCACAAGTCTCAAGGTGGTCCCTCATAATCTCATGCAAGGAGAGGAGTAGACGAGTCAATAGAAGAGTGAGGAGTAGAAGAGTCAGAGTTCACTCATGAACATGCCTTTCTCAGTCTATTTGGGAAGAATAATGCAAACCATGTATGACTGAGAAGGTGATCCTGTAGTGTATATGTGGACTAGATTTCTGCTAAGGTGCAGAAAGTAGAAGAAGGTATCCACTTGTCAGGACAAGGTCTTGTCTGAGATTGTGAAGTTATAAATTTTTTTTTTTAGATGACCATAAGATCCATGATCTACAGGGCACAAAAATTCTTATTTATCTTTCAGTCAAAACCTGCAACATGTTTTATATCAGAGAAGGTATGACCTAGGTTGTATGATTTTCTGAAATGAAAACAGCAGGATGGCCAAGGCCCAGGGAGCTGAAATGCTGGAGAGTGGGAGCAAAAGGAGCCAGGATGCACTGCTGGGGCAGCACTGCTCCCCCTGGGCTGTGCCTGGCAGTGGGTGCAGCACACGTGTGCCCCTGCCTGCCCACCGCGACTCCAATGGCCAGCGCTCCCTGAAAGAGCCCATTTAACATCTAGGTGGGAGAGCACAAAGGAGGCATGGAAGTGAAGGCAGTGAAGCCAGGCTTTCAGCTTTCCACCCTTTAAAGGATGAAAACAGCAGGGAAGGTGTCACAAGTCAATTTGCTTTGGCAGAGAAAGGGAGAAAGAAACTCTGCGGGCTGGCTGGGGGCCAGAGGATTTGTGCTGGCCACAGCCAGGGTGATGCTGTGCCCAGGAACAGAGCAAGCTCTGTGTGTGGGGCTGCTGACCCAGCTCTGAGCACTGGGAGGGCTGAAGGTTCTGTGGGGTGAGGGCAAGGACTCACCAGCTGCAGGTATCATCTGAGGTCCTGGCCTGTGTCCTGCTGTCCTGCAGGGAATTCCTTTCCTTGCTCCAGGATGTGTGTGTGTGCCAGACCCTGTGTGTGTGTGTTGGAATGGGGGGTGGAGGAGGAAAGAAAAGCCACCATTCAAGCTCAAAACCCTCCTTGGCATTAACCTTCACCTTCCTGGCTTCTTCTGCCCAGCTGGACAAAGGAACTCTCTGAGGGATGGGCAAAGGAAGATCCCATTCCTCCATGCAGGGAAGCACACAGGCTTCTTTGCATGGATGTTTTTAGGGACACCTCAGTCTGTGTCTGTTTCACTCTATTAATTTCCACATTCTGAACAGTCCTGAAAGAGCCTGAACACCAAACTTGCTGACCTGGAGGAGATAGTCAAGTGAAACTGGAAGTGAAAGATGCATCTGTTCAGGCTCTTTAATCAGTAAAGTATGATCATGGTGCTGAGAGTTCAGTCCATGTCAAACCCTCCCCACCTCACACCTCTGGCAATAATTCCGCCTCTGCTCACTGACACATCTGTTTGCAGCTGATTTTATTTTGGTGGGGAGACCAAAACAGAAAACAGGACAGATCTTATTTTAAAGGACATGGAAATCCTGCTCTCATCTAACAAGCTGTATCTATCTCCTAACCTGTAGTTCTTGTTTTCGAGTCCTACATATGGAAATTGTTACTCTGAGTTATTACAAATAATTACTTCGTGACACTGGAATTCCTGGGCTGGGTATCACACCCAGGCTAAGGCTCCCTCAGACATGCTGGACTGTGCTGGCTGTACTGGGGCAGGACCAGGCTGCTGTCTGCAGCCTGTGATTGCTGTTCTGAGGAAATGGGCTCTGTGCAGGGGAGTTAGTCACAGGGCTCTGAATTGGGTGGAGGAGCTTTGCAAAACTGTCTCGCCCTTAGAAGCATCAGCAGGACCAGATCAGCCAAAGTGTCATCAAAGTGTTCCCCTCAGCTGCCTCCTGTCTTGGACAGCTGCTCATTGAGGTGGCAAAAATCCCTTGTAGGAAAATGACAAATGTTTAGAAACAGTTCCAGTCTCCTTCCAACAACTAAGTAATTTTCCTGTGACCTCACTCCTTCTGAAAAAATGCATGTAAAAGTTCCAAGATTTTAATCTTACTCTCTAACACCATTGTCCTGTGCTTCCAAAGGTGGAGCTGCTTAGAGACCTCTCCAGGAAGTCAGAAATCCTCAAAATATTTCTATTAAGATGCAGCAATGCCCATACACAAAACTTTGCCACCATCCCTCCTTGAACAGTGAGGCCCATCAGCCTCACTGCTGGGAAATAAAAACTCATCATTGTGTGAGCCCTGAGACACAGTGAGGCACAAGTTGTGTGCATGAGACGGGTCAGAGGCTCTGAGCCACTCCCAGAGCTGGAGATGTGACAGTTGTGTGACACCCTCCTTGTCACACTGGCATGTGGGCAGAATGAGCAGCTCTGCTCTGTCCATGTTCCCAAGGATTTTATGGGATCATTGTGAGACACTGTATAGTTAATAGACATAGTTAGGAATAAAATAATCTGGATTTTTGTGACTCTCATGACAAATGAACACAGAAAATAACATAATTCTTTCTGTTTTCTTACTTTTCTGCACAAAGGCCAAAACATGTCAGAAATTAAACAAAATGAAAACAAACCAAACAGTTAAAAACAAACAAATGAAACCTAGTGTATGTTTCTATTTTTTTTCCAAACTACCCGTGGGTAGCTTGTCCCTCATCTTTGTAGCACCAGGGCTGAACTCTGCACATTTTGTCAGACAGCATTTCTCTGAACCCTTGGACTGCTGGCACTTCCTGACCTGTAAAACAAGAGCTGGGAGATGTTGTGTAACTTGTGCCTTTGACTTACATGAAAGATCCCCTGCAGCCAGGCTCCCACCCATACCTGGAGGTGCAGGCACACCCTCCCGACATCATCAGCCGACAGGTCAGAAATTCACACCCCCAGGCTTTGAAAATGTTTTTAATTTTTTGTGGGTTTCCCCCATTCCTTCTCTGCTCTAGTGCCACACACTTCCTAGGACAGGAATTAGTTGGAGAAAACGCAATGATGGAGACAGGCAAGCAGAAACATCTGTCAGCCAAATGGTTACCCAGAACCAAAGCTCCAATTTTCACTCCATGAATGGCACTTTTTGTCTCTGCCAGAGGGTGAGTCTGGGTGAGTGCCCAGGAGCCAAACAAGAACTGAACAGAGAAAGCATCAGCACAGTCAGTAATACAGGAAAAGGTGGAATTTTTGTGGAATCTTCACTCTTTCCTGCTGGTTTCCTGCTTGCTACTTATGAGCCACAGAGACATCTTTTGTACTGCAAAGTAAAGCACAGCAGTGATTCTGGGATGACCAGACTGAGAAAAATAGCCCATGGATAAGCCACTGCCATTAACCTGACTTCAACTTTTGTTGTGGGGTGCAAGTCAATTAACAACTGCTCTGATTACCAGGGGTTTGGTCAAAATTCTCATTCTCTTGATTTTCTCATTCCTTTGGCAGCAGCCTGGCAGCCCCCCAGCATCAGGGAGGATGGTCACACTGGAAGCCAGCGCTGTGACCAGACCTATCAATGTCACACACAGACACCCAAGCAGCTCCACACCTGCATGGATTTTCCCTCTCATGGTCATAAGAGTTTCTATTTATTGATGTATGCAAACCTATGTGTGTATTAATTCAGGAAAACCTTTATCTGGAGATCTCTCAAACCTTTTTTTTTTTGGTGCAAGAACTAGTAAAAACCTTTCACATGAGTTTCCTGCTGTTGAGGACAGAAATAAAGCTGGACACTCACTAAGAAGTTTCTTTCATTTTGTTTTAGACTTGGTTTGGCAGTGAGGTGGTGTGATTTATGGTGAACACCACATCCAGCACAAGGCTGCTGCAAGCTATGTGAGTGTGTGTTTTTATAAAGAGATTATATTTATCTCAAAACCAGAAGGCTGGTGGGGGAAACTTTCCCAGGGTCCTTTCAGTATCTTGCACAGAAAGGAGGGAAAAAACCCAACATAAAACCTTACAAAAAATATCATACTGCAGTTTTGGAATTGCTTCTGCTACCAAAGTTTGATCTACCCAAGAATAAAACAGAATAAATGCGTCTGCTTTTGAAAGAAATGCTTGCTTTCTTTTGAAGAAAAACAGTCCATGCCCCATCCCAAGGCATCTGGCTTAAGAGCAAGTGCCAGAGAGATGGGAGCCTCAGAGATAATACACTAAGCAACCCTCTGTTATCATGGCTCAAACATGATTAATTCATGTGGAACTTGCTGTAATAATATTAGTCTGGTGACCTCATTTGTTATACATGTTGCTGCCATTAGAACTCCAATACATCACCTAAAAGATACAGAGCTCACAGCCATCTGTGCTGTACCTGCTTGTGAGGTTCTCTGCATCTCCAGTTCTTTTCCCCTGGTAGTTGAAGATTTCAAAAGAAAACTGCTGGCAGTGATTTGGATGGTTTAGGCTTCAGGACCAGGCCATTCCCCAGCATGTTCAGACTTTGTTTTGGTGCTGCCCCACTCACTGAGAAATCCTCACTTCATTCAATTTGTCATTATTGAGTTTTGGCATTAACTTTTTTTTGTCCTCTTTCCCATTATCCTCATTGAATCTTTCCTCTTTATCCATCGTCTTCACTTAATTTTCTCACCTGAAGATACTGGGGGGCTGCTGACCTTCCTTCTGTCCACAGCATGGCTCTCATCTTAACCTGATTATTAGACAAATCCAGAAGGATTAAATCAGTTTAAAATTCTTTTTTTGTTTGCCAAATGATTGTGGACCAATCACAGCTGCTGTCAGATGTTGCTGGGCTTGGATCTTCTGCTCAGGGTTTAGGGTGGCAATCCATTTCCAGTGCAGGCATCACTAAAATTCCCTCTGTGCTTGTTCAGTTCTCATACGATCAAACAAAGTTTGTCAGGCACTTAGAGTCAGATTAATGCCCTTTTCTTGAGTCTGAGCCTTGCTCCTAGAAGCTCCTCACTTGTCTGTGCACTGCCCAAGCCAGTAGGTCCAGAAGATCCCTGGGGGATGGATGCCCAGCACTGGAGATGACCCAGCTGGGTGGGGGCAGGCACGGGGCTGCTTGATAACCCAGGAGATCCAAATGCCCACCCTGCAATCCCCTGCCCTGAGCCACCCTGAGCACTTTGCAGGTCTGCACTATCAGGGTAACATATGGGGATTTCACAGCAGTTACGAAACTCCTTTGGTGTCTGCATCATGAAATGTGTCATTAACAATCAATTTCTTTGTTCTCCCAAGGACATTTTGTCCCCTTCTATCAATGTACTCTGCAAATATCACTTCATGCACTTCCCTTGGCTTCATTTCAGGTCATTCTTCTTCATTTTAGCTTGTATCTGAAACTAGTGGGATGCAACTGTGCAAAAGGATACTTAAAACTGAAACCTAGTAAGAAAAATGCCCTAACAGCAAGATTTGTAAAACCTTGGCTGCATTTCCCAGTGTGAGGGGATGGAAGCCCTGCCACTTAAATCATGTTAGTCTGGGCTCAGCCTGCAGCTCAGGAGTGTGCTGCAGGGAACCAACTTCTGCTAGGCCAAAGTACCTTTCCATGCATATGAATATTCCCACTTCAGATGTGAGGCTTGGAAGAGGTGCCATGGAGTAAAGGCATCTCCTTGTAGTCTTCCAGCTTGATTTTCTTCTACCCTCGCTTTTCATCAAAAGGCCCTGGAATAACTGACAGGTAGAAACATCTAAGAAATCGTGAAATAATGTAAAGCTTGCTGAGAACAAATAACAATTTAGGGAAGGACAGCAGAAAAGGCAGACCCTTGGCAGTCTCACCCTAGCTGAGTCAGGTGTATTCACTAGGAAGGTCAGGTGCTGATTAGTGCACCCAGCTGGGAGCTGCCTGTGGCAGAGGATGTGGTCTCAGACAAGAAACACAAATGGTTTTAAACAGTGAGTAAATAAAGAAAATGGTGAGGAGGAGTGTCAGAACAGAAAACTTGCAGAGGATGAAGTGTATTGGATCAATTACTGACCATGAGCAATTTCTGCTGTGCTCAAGACAGAAAATTAGCTGTTTAAGAGAGTCTAATGTACTTCAAAACACATGAAAAGTCTTTATCCTTAAATGCTTTTATTTTAATTTAATGACCTTGAAATGTTTTTGACTACTTTTCCATGGAAATGTGGACCACCCTGATTTTAGGAATAATCCACATTGATTCCTTCCTGATCCCAATAGTGCTCCCATAGTATTTGTATTCTGTACAAACAGCAGGAGCAAAGAAGCTTCCTGGGCATTTGAAGAATAACCAAGGCAGCCCTTCAAAATTGTATTTTAAGTGCATGCAGCCCTGATCCCAGTTGCTTTAGTATCCACAATCTCTAAGAATGGCACCACAATGCTACCTGTGATGAAAATGCTACCTTGGAGAAAAGCCTCCTCCTGCTCTCCAGGTGCCAATCCTCTTCTTGCTACAGACCCAGCACATCCTGCCTGAACCCCTACACAGTGTGCAACACTTCATTCATGTTCCTCTTTTGAACCAAAACAACCTTCCTAGTAGAACTGATTTTGTGATTATTTATCTAAGAATATAAAAATTACAGTGCTTGAATTGTGTTACAGCAGCTGATGGTCACTGAAAAAGAAGAAACAGGGCAGTGTTGGAAGGTTTCCTGATGCTATGGGATATCCCAGTTGGCAGAGCACTGTATAAACTGCATATCTCCCAAACGACATCCTTCCAGCTTCCACTGACTCCCAGGCTGTGGCTATGCTGTGAACAAAACATTCTCAGCTTAAAAGCTTCAGCACTGGACCAGTGATTGTCTATCCTACTTAATTATTAGCTCACACCCTGGCACTATTTTAGCCTTTGCTAATAATACTCTCCTAAATGATGCCTGAACACTGCTTGGACAATATCATAAATCAGGAGCAATTGCCAATAGGCAGCATGGGCAAGCTTACAGCTCCATGCTATGCAAACACTGCTCAGATGAACTGCAGCATGGGATATGGTTTTTTTCATGTGCTTTCAACTGAAAAAAAACTACATGAAAAATTGAACCTTGTGCTTTAGGAACACAAAGGCTCCACATGTGGATTCAAGGGCTTTGTAATGTGGACACACAACCAAACTCATGCTGTTTGATCCTGGGGCTCAGGAATGGCCTGTTCTGTTCTGTTCTGTTCTGTTCTGTTCAGAGGTGTGGGCAGAGCTGGCTGCTCCCCACAGGACCTGGGTTTCACCCCACTGCCCTCTCCTCCTCTTCTCCAGCTGCTGGGCAGGACGAGGGCACATCCCCACATCACCTGCCCCTGTTTGTGCTGGGTGGCACCGGCTGGACCATGGCCAAGGGAGGGCACCAGGCTGGCTGGCTGGCTCTGTGATCCAGGCTCCTCAGGGCACGGCTGTGCCATGCTGGGGGCTGCAGGTTAGGAGGGAAGAAGCTTTCCTGTTGGAAGAAAAACCCTCCTTTAAAGACAGGAATGAAAGAAAATGGCAAGCAGTCCCACTGTGCCAGTTTAGCCTTTACTGGACCTTGCTGAACTTTGTTGCAAATTTATTGAAATTGGGTGTAGAGCTGAAATGCTGAAACTTTTAGGGGTTTGTGTCTTTCAAGTTCTTCCTGAGAGAAAGAGTTTTCCCTGCAGTGTACCCACCAGGACCTCTCTTCTCACGGGACAGGCAGCTTGCCTGGTGCCACTGCTGGTAAGGTCTGGGACAAACACAGTCTAACCAAATGCTGCCAGTGTGGGGCAAGCTCAAGAGAGGCTAAAGCCAGGACTTTGTGAGAAGTTAAATGCTCCCAATCTTTTTTTATGTGAGCTAAAAAAAAAATTGAGGAAGACAAACTTGCTTTCAAGCTATTGTCACACTGTACATGCAGGGAAGTGTATGTATGTCTGTGTAAACTGAGAAAAGGTTTAAGAGACAGAAAACCCCAAATTCTCAGGTCACATGAAGTAAGAAATACTTTTTATCTTTCCCGTGGGCACATGATGTAAAAGGTTAAGAACCAAGGGCTGAAAGGAAAAAATATCTGAAATATGCATTTACTTTATTCATCCCATGTTTTTGCAAGTGAAAAATAAAGAACTGTAAAGAAACTGGAGAGCCCTCTCACTTCATCAAATAAATTAAAGGAAATGTGAGAAGGAACATGCCACACTCAGTATGCATGTACACTTTTATTTATCTCCCAAAGATTGATTCAAGCAAGAAAAAAAAAAAAGTGTCCCTGAGTAAAGAAACAAAATGTTTCATTCCCTAAGAAAATGACATTGCAAACCACATCTTCATCAACAAATTGCACCAGTAACAGTGTGTCTTGGGAGCTGCTCAAAGGGGATGAGTGACCTCTGTGTAGCTGTGAGCAGGAACGCTTGTGGGACCCCAGGAGTGGGAGCCAGAGCCCTGCAGAGATGCACAGGGAGCTCTGGCTCTGCTGCAGGAGTGAGGCACACTGGCAGGGCCACACTGCTAGAGAGCAGGCACTGATATTTTGTCTGCACCAGCCGTGGCTTTCCCCACCACATGGTTACAGGAACTCCAGCTCCCACTGCAAAGTGCAGGTACTCCTGATGATTCAGCTCAGGTGTTCTTGAGGAGCAATAGTGTCTCCCTTTTTGCCCCTGCTACATACACTGTGCTTTGCAACTGCCATCACTCTTGCCAGCCCAGGCAAATGTGCTGTCTCTGCTCTCTCTGGCTTCCCCTTCCTCAGGATGTGACCTGCCTGTGGGTCAGCTCAGTTCCTCACCTCATTTTGCATCCTCCCAGGCCTGGCACAGGCCCCTTTCCTGCAGGACATTCCAGTGGTGAGTACTCACTTGCAGCCTGACCCATGCCACATCCACACCCCCAGTGCTGGCTGTGTGATGCAGTCTGTCACTCACCCATCCTTTTTGTTCCTCAAGTTTCCTGTCTCAAGGCATTAGCAGCATGAAACTCATTACAGTGCTCACCCCAACTGGAAACACCTGCAAAACCTGAGGGACTGTGACTGCTGGATAGCAAGGAAGAACTTGGCCGGGTCAGGCTGAAGGAAGCAAAGTCAGACCAGTGGGGGAAAGATGGTCACTGTGATCCTGTGCAGAGAGATAAGGTGCCCTGTGCCCAGGAATCAGGTCCATGGCAGGTGTTTGCCATCAGCTGTGTGCACACAGTACCCAGAAACGCTTAGGGACAGTCCCTGAGCACACACTGTGCTTGGCAGCAGTGCTGGGACAGGGGTGGAGATGGCCAGCAGAGCAGTGGGAGTTTGGATATGGTTTGGGGCTGACAATAACCAGGTTCCTGCCATTACTGACAATGACAGGCCCTGCAGAATTTTTTTTTTTCCAGCCGAGTCCCAGCAGAAAGCCGTGGCTGACACAGCGATATCGAGGGCCACAGCAGGGCTGTAGGGAAGTCAATTCCCAGCACAAGGAATTCCTCGGTGCTGCGGCTTTCCGCAGTAACAGAGCGGGACTGCCCTGCGCTGACTGCGTATGAGCCTCCGGGCCCGTCAGCCGGCTCGGAGTTTATTTGCAATATTTTTACACGGATTTTAAAAATAAAACCGGCCGCCCCACCCCCGCCTGAAAGTCGTCCTTGTCCCCTTCTGACCAGCAGTCCTCTCCCTGGAGAGGCCGCGAGCCCAGGACCGCCAAGAATGTTCCCACGCAGCCTCCACGGCACCACCCGCCGCGGAACGCGGGGCTCTGCCGGCCGCCGGCCCCGCCGGGCAGCGGCTTCTCGGGGCGCTCCTGACGGCCGCAGCGAGGGGCCAGCCGGGCCGGGCCCGGGGCTGCAGCCGAGGAGGGCCCAGGGCTGCAGCCGAGGACCCGGGGCTGGAGCCGGGAAGGGTCCGCGTCTGGAGCAGGGCCCGGAGCTGGAGCCGGGTCGGGCGGAGAGCGGCGCGGCAGCGACACCTGACGGTCGCGGGCGGCAGCGGGGGCGGCGGGGCCGCTCCGCCCCAGCGCCGGCCCAACCGGGCCCCTCCGCAGCTCCGGGCCCTGCCCCGAGCAAGAGCCGCTCTGTGCTGGGGCGGCCCGGCCCGGTCTGGTCCCGAGAGGCGGCTCAGCGAGGCCGGGGCAGCTCAGTCCCCCCTGCAACCTCCGGAGACAGCGCTGCTCTCCCCGATGTGCCGGTGACATCGGGAGCGTCTCTCCCTCTGTGTCTCTCCCCGCTTACTTGCACCAGTCACGCTAAATTTGAATTTGTATCTACTAGAAAGTTTTACATCCTTTATAGAACATATACCTCTGATACACAGCAGAACAGTTTTTGAACGACACTTGTCTTTGTGGCCTGCCCAAATCCCGGCTGAGGCTCTCCCGACAGATCACTGCTGGAACAGCCGTGTCCCTGCCCAGCCTGCCCATCGGGCTGGGTATTTACCTGCTCAGAGAAGGGGCCCTGCCTCGAGTTACCCGGTCTGCTCCGGGGTTTAAGATTGAACATTCACATTTGCTCAGCCTTTTACAGAAAGCCACGAGAAGGCCTGTGTCCCTGCCAGCCCTTCCGACCAGTCCTGCAGGCAGATGGACGGCCTGACTCCTTGCCTGTGGGCATTTCAGCGGATCATCCATGCCCTGACACTAAGCCATGTGCTCTGATGGGCAATTTCTTGTCTTTCTTGGTGGCAAGTGTAAGTTCACTGTCTGGATAAGGCTGGGGTGTTGCTTAAAATAGACCTTATGTGCCTTGTTGGATTTGTGCAATGTTCCATAAGCTGCTTTGGAAAGAGACATTTGTGTCTACGTTTGAACTTTTTTGTCTGAGCATTGTTAAAGCTCATTCACATCCTGGGATAAGATTAAGCCATCAGGGTCAATAAAACCTCCTTCCTTCCATATATTTCCATGCTCTTGCCTGAAGGGATCTCTGATTCATACCTGACTGAGTAAAGGATGTGAAGCAACTCAGCTGCTTTGGGAAGGGGGAGAAATCTCCAATGCTTTCTTTCCTTTCAGCCTGCATCGCTGCTCTAGGCTGTCACATGAGGTACTGCAGAGGGAAGAGGTGTGCTGATAGAATTTCACTGGACTGGAAAATACCCTGGAATGTCTCAAAAGCTCCAGCACAAGAGGGAAGATGTGATGGAAATAGATAATGGGTGTTGGAGAGATTCTGGTCTGTTTGGTGTGTCTATCCCAGTTCAGCTATAGTGTGAAGGCATATGACTTAATGAATAATCTCTTAAGAGTCCAAAAGAAAAGAAAAGGCTGCCCAAGTTATGAGGGCTATGGCCTTCTCTCAAACTACAGTTTTCCTCCTGGTAAGGGGGAGAAGCTTGCAGCAGCCAAGGCAATGCTTATGAAAATCAGGGTTCCCACTTTTGCAAACTTGTTGGCAGTTGTACCAACCCACACAATTCTGTTTTGGCTTTTCTTGTGCCACTCTGAAGAGGTCTGACGAAGCAGGTCATCCTGCTGTTACAGATGTTTTTTCACAATGTCTGTGAACAACTTCTGTGTCCCAAAAGGACAGATTTGATGTAATGGTTACGAGGTGGCCTAGCAGCATGATACCTCATGTACTGAGAGACAGAGGTGTGTTGTACAGAAACCCCCTTCTGTTCTGTTATGATGGTCTTTGGGAAGCACTTCATTGCCACAGAGAAAGGTGGCTGATGTAAACCCAACTGTCACTGTTGAGCAACAGAGCAGGCAAGCTGCGAGCCAGAGCCCCGCGGTCATGGACTTCCCTTTGACAGTGACTCTGCAAGCAGAGGCAGCGGTGTCGAAATGCCCTCTGTGTTCTAAAAGGGGGTGAGACATAACTGCACATCTGCCTCCTCCCTGAAGCCCAGAGTGAAGGGTCTGACAGTGGTCAGTGCTGAGGGACATCTCTGTGACACTGCAGCAGTTGCCGTGGAGTGCAGGACTGATAAACACACCAACCTGGCATTTAGGTGTTCCTGGTGTGCTGGTTCCATGCTATTCCTGCAGTCAGTTCTGAGGCTTAACCAAAGAGCAGAACGATCTGCCCGGGGTCAGACTCGGAGCTGGCTGACCCAGCACTCTATCAGTTGGGGCTCACCAGCAGCAGATGCTAAAGGAAGAATGGAAGGACTGGGCAACTGGTATCTCTCTAGCTGCAGTCCTGGTTTCCAGTTATCTGTGACTTAGGAGCCTTTAGAAGTGATATCTCCAGACATGAAAGGCCTCATGTGGTTTTCTTTCCTGACTGCCAATTGCTTTTACCAGCACTGGTCCCTTGAGCAATGGGAGGGCAGTCTGAGAGCCCCACTGCAGAGCTGCTTTTCCTGCTGTATTCCCATGTGGGAGAGAGCCTGGTGTGGCACAGGGACTGTGGGTGCAGAGCAGCAGTGTGCAGGTTCCCCACAGGCCTTTGCCTGCCAGGCCTTGTAGCCATCACCAGTGCTCTGTACCCCGGATATTCATTTGGTAGGATCTCCAGAAAGTGGCAGCAGAGAAACTTGGCTGATGTGTGGTTTCTGAAAGTAATATGCAGAGAAAAAAAAAAAATAGTTACTGCGTGTTCAGTGATGAGTGTCAGAAGCACAGTTGCTCTCCTGCCTTCATTGTCTGTGGAAAGAATTGGCACAATCTTGTCTTTGACAACTTAAATGCTTGTTAAATTTTTTTATGAAAAAAACCCAATAGATATATGAATCCACAATTGTCTTTTTAGAATTCTAGGGTTGGATTCTGTTCTCAGAAGTAAGTATTGATACCAGCAGTGAATAAAGCAGCTCCATAGCTCATGATTTCTTTAAGAGATGAAGTCTATCAATCTTTCAGACCTAGAGCAAGACTTTACTCTTTGTCTATCCATGTAATAAGATTACTGCAAGAAAAAAGATAGTCCTTTGATGGAGCAAATGTGGAAAATTATCTTTATTTTTCAATGATGCATTAGAATTAAGGAAATTAAGGAATTAAGGTGGCTGCAATAAACTTTATTTTGAAGCAAAATCTCTAGACAAGGTTGCTTAGCACCTCTGAACAGAGAACTCATCTCAACTGACCAGGTATGCCAGACCTAGCGAAAAAAAAGGAAGTCTGGTTTTCCTCCTCTCATGTAAAAATCCAAGTGAACTCTTTAAAATTAAATAAGTCAAAGCTACATGAACTTACTTGACCTCTGGCTGGTGCTATTTTGCTACTTCTTTAGGATTAAATATCAACACTACTACTGTTCCCTGACTGCTATTCTTAACAGTGTATGAGGTACAGGATGTCTTCTGGGTCACTCAGTAGCTGTGACAGTTATTGGGGTTTTCTTATCTCTCACTGTCCATCTGAAAATCAGCTTTGAACCTCTTGGTTGCTGTCTGCCTTTTTTTTTTCCTCTCTCTCTGTCTCTGTCTCTCATTTCTCCCCCCCTTAACCAGAGGTCTAAAACAAGTGTGCCAAACACATAATCAGCCATGAACAGAAATATCCGCTGTTTGCTGGAGCCAAGCCTCTGACTCTTGTTGCTGTGCACCTGCCAGAAAAGAGAGCAGGAAGGGAGGATGGCACTGACAGCAAAACTCAGAGGTCCATGTGGTGTGTTGATTTGTTTTTCTTTCTGAACGAGGTGAAGAATGGAAATGGGAACAAGATGTTCACACAACTCAAAGCTCAGGCTGGCCAGTGAGGCAGGGTTCAGCTCAGTGAGTTTTGCTGACAAGACGTGGCAGTTGAGAAGTCTTGTTCTAAAGGCAGGCTTGTGGTGAGGATAAAATGTTTCTAACCTTGCTTGCTGAAGAGATCCCTGCTCAGATGTAGGGATGAAAGACCTCCCAAGGGAGTTCCTCCATCATGCACAGCTTGGCCTTCAAGGAATACTTGTGATATTTTCCTGCACCATTGCAAGTTGTTTTAATGCCTGGAGCTAAGCTGTCATAATTAGCCATCTTCTGGAGGGAAGGAACTGTGGAAACACTCACCCCATCTTGCTCTCTGGAGAATCCAGCACCATGAGTGCTTCCAGAGGCACGGGGGGAAGTGCTGCAGTGGCAGCTCAGGGCTGCTCCTGGTCTCCCCTTTCCTCCTCACTCACACAGTTGCTGTGGTTGCTCACATAAACACCCTTCTTTTCACCCTTTCTCCCATGTGCATTCATGCTGGGCTCTCACTGGGCCTCACAGCTTCTCCCAAGGAGCACCTGTAATGCTGACAAGTGTCAAAGCTCACCCACATCTGGACAAACTGAAAAGGGTGGTGTTACAGCTGACTGGTGGAAGGGTCACTGCTGGCTTTGGTGGAGCTGACTGCAGGAGGGGTCACTGCTGGCTTTGTTAGACCCTGGGTCATTAACACCTCCCTGCAGGGCAAGGCAGTGCCTGCTGGTCTCACAGATAGCTCAGGAGAAAGTCTGCTAGCAACAGGCTCTCTGAGATTTAGTCTGAAAGCTCTCCAAGAACTAAGGAGCTTCCCAAATTGAACAATTAGCCAATGCAGGAGTAAATAACAGTATTTTTCACCTGGGAGGAGAAACTTCAGAAGAGTGGTTTGGTATTTTTGGATTTGATGTATGAATAATTTGTGTTTCCCGTCCCTTCATATCGTGGCTTCAAAACTGATGGACTTAATTCTGTGTGCTGTGAAGGCAAGCTAAGCAAGGGCCAGATTCTGCAATCATCTGGCCTTGGCTAAGTCGGTTTGGATCACAGAAACACAGAAAGGTAAGGATTTGAAGGAACCTTAAAGATCATCTAGTCCCAACTGCCCCTGCCATGAGCAGGGACACCTTCCACTAGACCAGCTCGCTCAAGGCCTTATCCAGCCTGGCCTTGAACTGTGACAGGGTTGGGCCTTTCACAATTTCCCTGGGCAATTTGTTCCAGTATTTCCCCACATTTACAGTAAATAATTTCTTCCTAATATCCAGCCTAAATTTCCTCTCTTTCAATTTCACCCATTACTCCTTGTCCTGTCACTACAGTTCCTGATGAAGAATCCCTCTCCAGCTTCCAGTATCTGTAGGTCCTTCAAATACAAAAGTTGCTGTAAGGTCTCTCTACACACTCTTTTCTTCTCCAGGCTGAGCAGTCTCAACTCTTTTCCCTGTCTTTGTCAGGGAGGTGCTCCAGTCCTCTTAACAACTTTGTGGATCTGCTCTGCACTTGCTCCAAGAGTTCTATGTCCTTTTTGTTTCATGTCTGCGTGGATTGATCTGCACAGAGCAGCATAGGTATTAAAATGAGTCCCAGTTTTTCCATGTCCAGTACAAACCTGCTAATCCTTCATGTCCTACTTTATGGCAGGTAAAAAGTACAAGAATTTGAGACTGCGTTGTGAGAGAATTTGCTGCATGCTAATCAAATGGATGCACTTTTTTACAAGTAATTTTCCAAGAAAATTTGGGGAGCAGTATGCAGAAGTCTCTGAAACATTATTTGATGGCAGTCTGTGATGCCCACCGCTTCTCTACCTCCTTTCTTCCTCTTCCCAGAGCAAGCTAAGAGCTGTGTGCACTGCAAGTGCACTGAAAGCAGTCCCTTCATTGGGAAATGCTGAGTGTGATTTCAAGGCTGTTGCACAGAGTAGGGCAGTGTGGTGACATCTGCAAAGCATAGAGGAAATCAGCTTCCCTGAGAGCCTTCCACCTTGGATGTTACTGTGGGCCCACAGAACTGGGCTGGGGTCAGGTGCAGACAAAGCAGTGTGTCCTGGCTGGGGAAGGATGCTTGATCTCCCACTGCTCCAGCTGGTGAGTCTCAGGTTTCTGGTGGCATGTTGGCTAGAAAGCCTTCATGCACTCAAGCTCATGCTGGCTTGCATAAAAAACTACAGAGACTACATGAACAGCCCTACTCCTTGCAGCCAGTTAAAACCAAAGTAAAAACAGAACAAAACCACCCAGACCTGTCCATTCCTCTTTTACTGTATATTTTAAAACACAGGCAAATGAAAGAGGAACTGGACAGTAACTGTATTCCTCATTATCTGAGTTTTCCTCAGCCACAGGGAATGGTTTTGACTGTTGGCAGGCTGGCTGGTCTTACTGTGTCTGCAAAGTCTCAGGAGTATCTCGTGGGTGCTCCCAGGGGGCTCAGTTACTTGGAGGCATAAATAAGTGCTTTCCAGATTAAGAGTTTGGTCAGAGCTGCAGAAACACAAAGTCTGTGGTTGCAGTCCTGGCACGCTGATAATGTAACTGAAAGCTGCTGGACTTAGGGCAGGCCCCAGCCACCAGCACTGGAGGCTGTCTGTGGGGTTTGGCTGAAGAGCCAGACAGCAGTGGGAAGGCAAAACTGGAAAGGAAGGGCTGCAGCTGAATGTTGGGAGTGGGAAAACCAATCCTACAGGAGGGGTGTCCCTCAAGTGTCCATCACACCATCAGGGCTAGCTGATGGCAAACATGCTTGGGATGGTGCAGAGAAATATATGTTTAATGAATCATGGTCTTACAAAATATACTGTGTATCATACTGGCCTAGAAAGATGAGGAATGACTCTAAAATTCCTGGGTTTGCTTGAAGTCATTTTGGTCTTGCATGGCCAGACTGTGCTGCTGGCCTGGGCAAATGCAGCTTGCAGGTCTCTGTCCCCACAGCTGTGCTGACCAGCTGAGGTTCTGGCCAGGCTGGATGAAAACAGCACTGATTCTAGGTGCCACCTGAGCCTGCCTCATACTGAGGATGGTACAGGGAGGGGACAGGAGAGGAGAAACTGTGGGACTTGCTTTGGTTACAGCTCTGAACTATCCACTGGTGTTTACTTTCCTGTGCCGGCATTATGGATGCTCCAGGACAGAGACCTCAGTGGACACCAGAGGTGTGTGGAGGGACCAGCAGGGGCACAGAGACAGGGCCAGCTCCTTGGTTGGGTGCTGGAATTGGGAAAGCAAATCCGGTCTGCTCATGTGAGTGTGAGAGAACAGAAGAGCTGAGGCATGGCCATGAGTTCAAAAGCAAGGTGAGCCTTGTGGGGCAGCTTTTGGAACAAAACCTCCTGCAATGGCTGGAGCCCTGAGGACAGAACTCTGCTTCCCCGCACCTCACTCAGACTCCTCTCAGGGTGAGAGATCCACCCCTGGGCATGAACCTGTGCCCCGAACCAGAGCCCTTGTGCCTGTTTGTGCCTTCACAGCCCCCTGCATGGCTCCTCAGCAGCCAGGGCAGCAGAGCCTGCCCACTGTGGGATGGAGATGGCTGAACTGGGGACAGTCGGTGGCTGCTCACAGCCTTCCCGGTGCCCATCTTTGCCCTGCCGGGGGCTGCGTGCTGCAGGCCCTCCGTGCCCGGCCCTAAGGCGTCATGGCTGCACTGGGCAAAGGCCGTGGCACTCGCCCTCACCCCGCTCGCTCGTGAGCCTCGTGCAGGATGGGGAGTGCTGCTTTCACAACCTGGATGTGTTGTCACTCACATCCAGACATTTCCTGTTATCTAACCTCAGCCTTATCTTCCCCATTCGCAGCTTCCTCTTGAAGGAGGAGCAGCCCCTTCAAAACTGAGCTGTGTGCCCGGGCTGAGCCCCCACCGCGCTCCTGCACGACCCTCACTGAGCCCGCGCTGCCGGCCCGGCCTGACACGGCTCTGCACGGCCCCGCCATGGTAGGTGCCAGGTCCCTGTCCTGCCCACAGAACTGGGGCTGGGGACAGGGGAGGATGTGTCCTTTGGGTTTCATCCTAAAATCCTAAAGGCCCATGGGTGTTGGGACACTGAAAGGTGTGGGGTGTCCATGTTCCTGGCAGTGAAGAAAGCTGTCGTTCCACCCCATGTTACACCTTGGACTTGGCCAGGATCTTAATTCTGCTTGGATTTGAGCTGCTGCCCTTCGGTGCTGGGCTGTGTCTGCCTAAGCCAGAGGGGCTCTTGGGTGGCTCCTTCCAGGGATGAGGTAGCATTTGCCTGGGTGTGCTTGGGAAGGGCAGGCTCAGGGATGGAATGCCACTGGTGTGAGCCAGGGAGCACTGTGCCCTGGCTCCTTGATGAAGATGAATTATATTTAGCAGTGATATATACTCAGGAGCAGGGTACATGTGTGTGCTCCCTCAGCTCACAGACACACACATGCTGCCTGTGAGCTGCTGGCAGTGGGAGATGTTGATCTAAATTAGTCATAGATGAGGCAGCTCACAAAGAGCAGGGGAGGGTGTGGGATGGAGGAGGGTGTAAGCAGGGAGAGACCCTGTCCCAGCCGTGTGCCTGTGTGCTCTTCAGCTCCATTTCTCACTGCCCCCGTGGTTTTGGTAGAGAAGATGAAAGTTTACTGCACTTCCCCTCTTTGGGTGTCTGGGGATGGGGACAGAGTCCAGTGTGCAGGGACAGGGGCTATGGGAAGTGCAGGGGTTGTGGGAGCATGTGAGGGTGACCTTAAGGTAATGGGGGCATTATCAGGCCCTTCCTGGGGGCTTCAAACCAGCATTTGTCTGGCAAAGCTCCTTGCAGTGTCCACTGCAGGGCTGGGGGCATAGGAAGGTCATATATGGAGCAGGACAGCATCCAGTGGAAGCCTGCCACGAGCAAAGCCTTATTTGTCTCTGTTATGACAAAGGCTTCCAGCTCCTCGGGGAAGCACAACCCAAGGTTTCAGCTGGCCAGGGGTTCAGCAGACCCTGTTGCCACAGATCTGTGGGGACTCTTGCTTTCAATTCAGGCTGCAATTTGTGTTTCACCAAGGGGAGAAGAGAGATGACCTTGATTCTAGTTCAAATCCTGCATAATAAATGCATGCCTTGAAATGGCTGCAGCCTGCATCCTAGGGCTCTGCTACTCAACATGTGAAAAACACACAGCCACACTTCCATGCATGCTGTTATTAGGTTTAGAGTTGAATCTATCCAGTAATCTTATTTTTCATTTATTTTCATTACAAGTTGCAGAACAGTCTGACAGCCCTGTAAAAATACCTGAGCAATGATGTGCAGCCTGGAGGGGAATTTTTGTGAATTTGGTAAGGGACTGACTTATGTCAGAATGCAGGAAGAAAAATTCTTTCTGTTTGGCCTTCAGAGTATGCAGTAGATTGCTCAGTTTTATAACACTGAGCTTTTACTAGGGAATACCCACTTTAGCTTGAAACCAGAAGCTCTGACAATGACAAATCCATTCACATCAGATATGATCTCTACGGGTAGAGTTTCAAGTTCCATTCCCATCTGCTGATAGAATTATCTCTATTGTGTCCCCACCCCTTATCTGTCCCTCACAGCAACATTTTAAGTGGCTGTTTTTCCCCCCAGAAAGCCACAGTGGGGGATTATTTTAAGCTTCAATTGCAGAAGCAGTGCTACGTTGTTTTCTTCTTCCCCCTCCAAGGCTAGATCTGCCTCTCTTAGACATCAGCACTGAAGCTGAAGGCAATCTGGTCACTGATACCCGTGGAAGAGCCTGCTTAGTCTTTCTCTAGTGGCTTCCCCATGTTTTGGTATGGATAGAGTCCTTTGGGGTATCACAGGTTCACGTGTACTCCAGTAGGCTGATCTTAAATCAGCTCATTAACATAGTTTTCTTATCTTCATGAAGTGCATGTGCTGATTTTATCCATTGCCACATAGTTTTATCTGCCACGGCTGAGCTGCATTTGGAATGAGGAGGCAGAGCACAGAACTGGTCACTATCTACATTGCACCCAAGGCAAAGGTGGAGACAGGGGAATGCCAGAATTGCAAAGCCTGGTAGTGACTCAGTCTAAAAACAGATTTTACCTTTAAAGCTGTTGCTGTTTTCTTGCTCTTAAGTCTTACTCCACTCTCTTCTGGTTTTGGAGAAGATGTATTTGCTATGCTTTCACCTGAAAAAACCTTTTCCTTTCCAGGTATGTTTCTGTATGTGATATTAGATGGAATCCTATGATCATCTGTGTAAAATAATCACAGAAGTTAGAGGTGGAAATGGTTGTTGAATTGCCCACTGTATGATACTGTTAATATACTTAATTCTACTTTAGTGTCTTTAATAGTCTACCTTAAAAATATAATTACAAACATTTCAGTCTTTATTTTGATACTAAAAATAGCATGACTACTTTCTCACAAACTGGTGATGCTGGTCATGGGAAATTAAAATCCATGGACTGGTAAGGAAGCTAAAACACCATGCTAAAAACTCAGCTATATCTGGACATGTCCACAAAAAGTATGAATGACACAAACAGTGTTGTGCTGAATGGGTGTGTGACTTAGGAGCCAGTATGGGTTTTTCTGGGAGAGTTGTACTCTATCAAAATTTCAAATCTTTTTTTAGACTGATTTTCTAAACAGTCAACATCTGAGAAGGACACAGAACAGAGTGATACTGTGCAACATATTCTCTTGTGTATGTTTGTTATTTAGTTTTCTTTAGGTGCATTTCTGCATTTCCTGCACACTCCTGTTAAAAGAACAAGGGAATAACAGTATATTTGTGCAAGAAGTGTGCCTGTGTGTGTGTGTGAATATGATATTCACCCTTAAAAACTGGATTATACCAGTGTTTGGAGGTGGAAAGCTCCACTTATTGCAGCAAGGACTTTCTGTGTTTGCTAGAAATGAAGCAGAAGGGGGTTCGTTTGTCAACGGAAGAGAAAGTTTCACTTCACTTCTGAAGAAGTTCATTGTTTCCCTTTGTGGAGCTTGGTTTTCTTTCAGCATCATAATCCTTATAGTATTCTGCCAAATGGAGGAGCCTCCAACAGAGTCAGTGATGAACCCCTATGTGTATGCCCAGGGGCAGAATTGTACTTCTTTTTCTGACTTCTGAATTAATAGAGTGGGTATTTTCCTCAGAAGAAGGCCGTGTCTGCTGGTGTGGTTCTCTCTCACCCAAAAAAGAGAGCAGAAGGGGGAAATATGGGAGGATACGTGATTCTTTTTGCTAACTGGAAAAAGCCTGTGAAGTTAACAACAGCTGCTGTGCTTCTCTTCCCTCTGTGTGCCCAGGCTGGCATCCGGCGAGGCCATCGGGAGCTGCAGTGTGGCACTGCGTGTATTTGACAAGCTGAGTCCGACACTCAGTGTGCAGAGTGTCAGTTTGTCAAATACCCCAAGTGAGGCACTGCTGAGCAACGCGACGCCGGGGGTGCAGCTCTTTCCTCCTGCGCTGGCAGGAGCCTTCCTCTCCAGGCTCGGCATTTCTCCAGAAAGCCACCGACGTACTGAGCAGCCCATCCCATTGTTCCAGAACACCTGAAGGGTCTTGTGCTGCCAGGTTTCCCTTCCACCCTGGTTTTGGAAGTATCTGTTGGGGTGTCCCTCCCAACTGTAAATCAGAGCAGAAGGGGTGCTGGTGCAACTTCTCTGTGCTGTGAAGACAAGGAATTGTGCCCTGGGTCCTTGTTATTTGCATCCAAATACGATGCTGTTCTCTTACACAGCATTAACTAGCCAGCTGTAAATTAGGCTCAGTTAACAAGGATCCTGGCAACTATAATCACAACATCATGGCTAAAGGCAGCATTATCCATAATAAAGAATCTTGCCTTTGCACATGTAGTAATCATTTTATATGGAGTACAAACTAATGAGGCTGCTCATTAACTTCCCTGTGGCCCATTAGCCTGTGAAAAATGCATGTTGGTTCAAGCTGTTTTAAATTAGGCCATGGAGACCATTGCCTCTCCTAGGAGCCTCGCTGTTTGGAGAAGACTTCTTGTTTTTGCATGGTTATTCCTAGTCAGCACTTGCAGCAAGGTTGCCTATTCTGCTATTTAATTAAAGTAATTCCCTCTAAATCATCCCACTTGAAGATGTAATGATTGCTAAGTGTTTTCAGTAACTGACTTGTAGCATTTCAGATATGTCACGGTGGGGGAATGACAGGGGCAGCATCCAGCCCAGTTTTACAAATCAAACTCTCTGAAAGCATTTGACATGGAAAACTCAAGAATAAAATAAATCCCAAGACTCTACTGACTAGTTTTAGGACAGTACCACCAGAAAATTTTGCAATATTTGAGAGTATTAATAAACTTGAATACTAAGCTTTTGGGCCTTTTTATGGCAACTATTCCTTAGTAAATATTTTGAAGAAGCTGGAGTTTGTACTAAGCTGGAACCTATGAATATATAATTGCCTAAGCAAATTGTGTTCTGCTTTTTGAATAGCTTGTGAACTTCTGGACAAACATGGTCCACAAGTGGTCAGAAAAGGCCCTACTCCTTGTGACTCACACTCCCATGGTCTCTCTCAAGCACCTCCTCATGACTCACAGACATCACTCTGATCTTTATCACTGAGGTTAGCCTCAAAAGAGAGCAAGGTCTGAGATGTCAGGCTTTGCTTTGTCCCCAGTGGCTCCTCCATGAAGCACACAGCCATGTCAGTCCCAAGCCCTGATGTCACTCAAATCTCGAGGTTTCAACAGATCCAACCTCCTTTGCACCACAGCTGGCCAAGGGTTTGTGGATGCTCTTCATTCTTGTTTCCTCATGCATTTTCAATATTTGCTTCCAGTAATTTACCCTCTGCTTTTTAGATAACTCTTCCCTTCAGCTCCCAGATCCTTCCAGATGACTGGGGTGAAGGGGAAGAAAGTAAACCCCTTCCACTCGTTTGCAAGAACAAGCATCAAATCACAGTGGTACAAATTTCTCTGGGACTTCATCTCCCACCTCCCTGCTCTGAAGTATGGTACAAACCCAGCAGCTGTAAAAGCCAGCAGGTCCCCTCCATGGGACAGGCACTGCAAGGGGAACTGTGAGTCTCATGACACTGTGATGGCCGCTTGAGTTAGTGTGTTTTTGGGGGGCAGTGTCCTTTCAGGGCAGAAGCTGAGCTTTTCCTTCCCTTCTGCAGCAGAGCTCAGCACCTGAGCACAGTGCAAGGAAAGGAGAAGTTTTCTGCAGAACTCCCTGTGGCTTTCAGAAGAAAAATGTTCTGTTGCCAACAGATTTTACTAGAAACATGGAAAACATGCTAAAGTAAAATAAAGAAATAATCACACACTTGTTACCCAGGGAAAAACACCTCAGCACTGGAGACGGGCTTCTAATGTTTCCACTCTTCTGCTACTTGTGACCAAAGTCCTGTTGCTGCCCTAACTACAGGAATTACAACATGGAGTACATGGGGGCTGGTCCATCTGGGTCCATCTGCTCCCCCTCTCTTAGCTCCTGTTGCCTTCTTCCTCTGTAGCTTCTCCCAGGCTTCATGTCTTCTGAGGAAGGTGTCCAGACCTTGTCAGAGCAGATCAGTGCTGGGAGGAATCACAAGATGGAAAAACCCTGGTGTTACATACTCAATGAGTGAACCTGGAGCTCAGAGCTTTTAACAGCAGGAAAACTTGCACAAACTACCAAGATAATTGAAAATTAATGAGGATTATATTTGGGGAGAAGGGAAAGGAGAGTGCCATGTCATGTGTTTTGGGCCTAGATTTGCTGAGGTAAGGATGGGGAAGCTGAGAAATTTTCAGTTCCCTTTTCACCCAGTACTGACCTTGCACCATATGCTACAGCCCTGCATGAGCATGGCTGCAGCTCTCCATTCCCCTCAAATCCTTTGTTCTGCACCACCCCTGGAACTGCTGATGCCAGTAGCTTCTGCAGCATGAGGTCCTCAGGGCTGGCTGCCATGGGTCCCACAGGGACAGACTGGATCCTGTCTGCCTCTCTGGAGTGCAGCCTGGCAGCCAGCACAGCCCTCCCTGCATGGCTGTCACCATGCTTGTGAAGCCCTCACAATACAGGCAGGAGATTTCTTCTCCCTGATCTTTCCCAGCTCACATCCTGCAATTCAGAGCTGTAAAGGTAAAAGTGTGGCTCTACACAGCACTCAGGCCACAAACAGCAAAGAGACCCTGCTGTTAGGCTGCTGACCCAAACAGAGATGATTCATGGCCTTGTGGGTGAAGGGCCCAGCAGGAGGGTGTGTGTGACACGCTCAGCTGCTTCCCCATGCTTTCTTTGCTGCACCCACTGATATAAAAAACCAGTAATTCTTACAAATTTGGTGTGCTAAAGCCAGGAGGCATTCCTCCTCCCTGCCAAGTCCCTGGAGGACGAAGAGATGCTGGATGGAGGCACAGACAGAGAGGACAGAACTGATAGCAGCACTGCAGTCCAGGCAAGATGCAAACAATTAACAGTGACAAGGCAAATCAGGCTGCTGAGTGACAGTGTACTGCAAGGAATGCACTGCAGCTGAAGGCAGGAACTGCATCTACATGTTGCACAGTAATCACACAGATTGACTTACATCCCCCAGAGTAAATTGATGTCAGCCTATTGTATTCAGAGAGGCCCCTTAATCATTATCCAAATGCCTCAAATTTCTCTCTATTTTATCATGCCTCTGGCCCTCATACTGGAAAAATTAAATGCCAACATTTCCTTCAACATCAGTTCTTGTTTTCCAGGAGAAAACCAGTGGGTGACAGTTCAGAGACTCATTCTCTCTCTCTGAGCACTGAGCTCCATTCTGATAGCAAAAATGGCATTCCTGGGACATCAACCTCCCCTCTGTGGTCCCTTTACCATGCTGTAACAACAACAACAACAAAAAGACTCAAGCACAGGCAGGATGTACAACCAGTATTTGCTGAACTGCAAAAGCCAGAGGATCTCCATTTCCAGCACAATCCTGGTTCCCTGCAGCCTGGGATGTCTTAACAGGAACACACATTGGAGAGTATCCCTTGCTAGTGTTACTGACTGGCAGCATTGCACAAACTACTCTTGGATTTACAGGCCAAAGAATTTCATGTTTTCACTCCTTCAGATCCTTTCTTCCTGCCCTGGGTCCTTCAGGTTGCTGAGAAACAACTTGCTCTATAGAAGTGGGTACACAAACAGTTGGCTGGGGGTTTCTGCTCCTGCAGGCAGGGCCGGGTCTGCCAAAGACCAAAAGGTTATGCAGCTCCTCTGGGTTAAAGCAAGCAGTGAGAGCAGAACAGAGGGACAACAGGAGGAAGAGTTTCCTTCTGCTGAGTTCACTATTCAGTACCTGCAGCCCTGCATGGCTGCTTATGTGGAAAAGCTGGTACTTTACAAAATTCCTTCTGTTTCATACTGAGATTCCATTGCAGTCACAAGGTTCTCATACTCAGGGCTTTTCCTGTCTTTCATGGTGGTAGAGTACGTTTCCTCCTGTTGGCACTTAGCAGGGACTTCCACCTCAGGCTGCAGCAGGGCGACATCTGCAGTTCTGTGGCTGGGACAGAGAGACAGAGTGAGAGGGACAACTAAAGCAGATGGCACTTCATTTACACCTTAGAGACAAGATCTACCACATAATCTGTGAAACAGCAAAATTCACTATTCTAGTGAGGGCCTGGGGGGCTCTGAAAGACACTAAAAAGTGTTGTTAAAAGAATTACACAACCAGAAGCTCTGGTTAATAGTGGTACTATAAACTCTCGTGGCATTATCATGTTATACTCTAAAGCTACCAGTAGACAGTCCAGCCTTTGGAAAGTAAATACCAGGATTATTTGGGAAAAATTGCTACAGATGGTTGTGGTGTGTCTCTGAGTAGGAAAGCAGTATGAAGGTGTTGAAGATTGAGATGAGGATAGGACAGAAGATGTGTTTGTATAATCATATGCTAACAGGAACTCTGCAAAGTAATACTTGGCCAAGCACTAAGACATGTTTCTTATAGAGAAAGGCAAGTGTAGAGGGAACTTAAAGGAAGAGCTGCAAATTTCTGTCTTTTGCTTTCCTAAGTAATGGCAAGAACTTCCCACAGAGAACAGGTTTCCCATGGCATGTGACAGGCACAGCAAAGCACCCAGAGTATTCTTCAGTTTTTCTACCATATTAAAGAACAGTCTGGCTATCTCCTGCGACCACATGCTAAGTCCTCGTGTTGCTAACTAAACTGCCAAGGTCTTCAGATCCTCCTCCTGTAAGGCAAATAAATCTTTGCTTTTCCCTGAGCAAACAGGCTTTATAGGAACAGATACCAGTACAGTGCCCTCCATCTTAATCCCCCAAGGAGAAAATTGTACTCACAAAGCAACTTCATAGAGAGGTTCTGACAAAAAAAAAAAAAAAAAAAAAGAAAAAAAAGAAAAGAAAAAAAAAGAATCTAAGGTATGCATCGACTTGTTTTATGTGTCATAGAACAAAACGTTTTTGGGAATAACCCTCCCACAGGTTTCTCTCTGGAAGGGATCAACCCGGGATGGCAATGATGGGGATGGGAGCGATGGAGATGGGAGCGATGGGGATGGGAGTGATGGGGATGGGAGCGATGGGGATGGGAGCGATGGAGATGGGAATGATGGGGATGGGAGCGATGGGGATGGGAGTGATGGAGATGGGAGCGATGGAGATGGGAGCGATGGAGATGGGAATGATGGGGATGGGAATGATGGAGATGGGAGCGATGGAGATGGGAGCGATGGGGATGGGAGTGATGGGGATGGGAATGATGGAGATGGGAGTGATGGAGATGGGAGCGATGGGGATGGGAGTGATGGGGATGGGAATGATGGGGATGGGAGTGATGGGGATGGGACTGTCCCTCCCACCCGTCCCCTCCTCCCGGAGCTGTCCCACCGCCCGTCCCGACTGGGTTTGTCGCTGCTCACCGTCCTTCCTCCGCCGCCGCCGCCAGCAGCCCAGCGCGGCCGCCAGCAGCGCGCCCAGCGCGGCGCCGCCCAGCGCGGCCGGCAGCCCGTACAGCAGCGGGGACGGGGCGAGCCGCTGGGAACCTGCGGGGCGAGAGGAACAGCGGATTTGTCTTTACAAACAAGCTGTGGGGCTGCTGGCAGATAAAACTAGCACTGGGAGATAAAAGAAACAATGGGAAAGATTCCGCTGATTGATGAATGGAAAAAGGTATTTGTTTTTGCCAATAAACTTTAGGTCGGCTGACAAATTAAATTAGACGTTGAAAGATGAAAGAAACAATGGAGAAGAAAAAACCCTAAATTCCATAAGAATTAAAAATTAAAAGGGAGGGTTATACGTTAGAGGGGAATCTCTGGTATCAGGCGTATTGGGAAGTTTGTACCTCTCAAGTACCTCAGCCAATGGGGAAAGAGAAAAGGGAAATGTGGCTGGGAAATTGGGATAAAAAGAAGGCTGCGTCCTCCAAAAATGTGAGAGATCACAGGGGAATGCCCCATGACCTCTCCCTTTATTTGAATAAAGTAAAAGGACTCCTCTGTCTCCTTTTTGGACATAAACCTCTGGTGTTTGTGGATTAACTTTCCTAATGGGGGGACAGCACTGTCACCGCAGCCAGGGGACACGGTGGCTGGGAGCCGCCACTCCCCCCCTGCTTTGGACAGCATTTAAATCCTAACTGAGAAGGGGCCGAGGCCACCTGGGGGTTCAGCACTTGCTGGCAGTCACTGAATGCCGGGATGGTTCAGTTTGGAAAGGATCTTAAAAGGATAATCTCGTTCCACGCCCTGCCGTGGGCAGGGACACCTCCCACCAACCAGACACTCCAAGCACCGTCTGACCTGGCCTTGGACACTTCCAGGGATGGGGCATCCCTGTGTGAAAACAAACAGCAAACTGCAGGCTGCAAACACCCCCACAACAGGTGTGTGGGCAGGAGTCAGGAGTGCAGCTCCTGCCTGGATAAATGCCTGGGATTTGGCATTGCAGTTGTATCTGCCACAAGCACAGCAGCCAGATGTGGAGCTGGTCTGGGATGATATTTGCCACCCTGCCCTTGCCAGTGCAAATCTGGTGTTTTCCAGCATGAGACTCCACTCACCTGTGTCTGTGACAGGCCCCACTGGAGCAGAATCCATCCTGGAGACCCGTGTGGTTGGGACTGGATCTGTCAGCGGAGAATGGTGGATGCATTGCAGCCCCACTAGGCATCAGGAAAATGGGGTCTGCTCTGCCAGCCTAGACTCACCTGTTATCCTGTGTGTGTCTTGCCAGCTGGGGCAGCATTTGGCACTCATGTCCCCCTCCCTCCTGAGCTTTGCCCCACAGGTTCCTGGCAGCCCTGGCTGATATGAAGCATCATGCCTGGGAATGCTTTGGCTTTGCCCTGCTGGCACTTCCCCAGATTTCCAGATTTCACTCTCTCTTTCAGTCTCCTATGGTGACTCCCTGGCTGGCCTGGAGGGCTTTACCATAAACTCCCTGAGGTGTGGAAGCCTCTGCCAGGTATCTTGCCTCCAGTGACCTCCTTCTGAAGCTCTGCAGCCTCAACAGTTCTGGTCCCAGAGGGACACACAAAACATTTTCTTGTCCCCTCCCATCATCAGGCACATTCTCAAGTAGGGGTGCCAGCTTCTGTTGTTGCCTCTCTGGGTAACAATCAAGACACAATTCATACTCAGCACAGGCATCTGATCTTGCTGTGGAAGAGCAAACTCCCTGCCTTGGTCTTCTCCTGGCACAGAGGTGAATAACCCTGGCCTGGACACTCACCTGTCACTGTGTGCTCCATGTCACTACTGTCTTCCTGACTGGTGGTTGAGTGGTGTTGCCCCATGGTTCCCACATTCCTCTGCAAGGCTGCTGTTGTTGTGGGCACATCTGCAAGGTGAGGGGGAGGAGAGGCTCACACAGGGAATCCACAACCCTCCCTCAAATCTGCTGTCCCTGGTCAGGTACATGTTTTCAGTTGGGTCTCAGGAAGCTTTTGCAGCCCTTGTGTCTGTCACTGGAGACACCAGATCTCCCTCCCCTCAGCAGCTTCTATTCAGGATCAGATGACAAGCAAAAATACCCTTCAGAAAAGAAGCAAACCCAGAATATCCCATCCCATATGATCTGCAGCTTAGGAAAAGGCATTTTCAGCAGTCCTAAGACACATACAGTCCCTCCTACAAAGACAACATATTAGCCCTGCAAGGATAGGAAACTGAGGGAAGAAAGATCTACTTTCAGAAACACCCGAGTTAAAACCTGAGGTGTATAGACTGAAGTTAAATAATGCCAAGACTCTGTTCCCCAGCAATAAAACCAGTTCCAAGCACTGGTGGCACACTGCCCCAACACCCCTCCCCTGCCATCAGCTGCCACCGCTCTCACCCTGACCTGTGGTTGAGTGGAGTCCCCCCGTGGTTCCCACATTCCTCTGCAAGGCTGCTGTTGTTGTGGGCACATCTGCAAGGTGAGGAGGAGGAGAGGCTCACGCAGGGGTCTGACCACCATGGAGATGCTGCTGTGGTGCAGAATTCCCCAGGGGTGGGAGCAGGAGGAAGCAGCCCCGTCCCAGCTGGCAGGAGGGGGATGCTGTGCCAGCGGCGTGCGGCAGCAGCTGCAGCACTGAGCCCCGTTCCTGTGCTGCTCCCTCCAGGGTGGCACTGCCGGGAAAAGCACCCAGGGCTTCACCAGAGCTCCGTGCCTGGGAGCTCAGCGGGCTCTGCCTCTTTCTCAGCCACTGGGAGGTGCCTGAGCCTGGCTCTGCCATCAGGGGCTTCACAGCTGGGCTGATCCAGTCACCAGCCAAGGAGAGCTGCAGGTTTTCCACCAGGCACCCATCATGGAATTGAATGGACTGAAAAAGGCCTCTGAGGCCATTGAGTCCAACCTGTGACACCCTGTCCTGCAGAGCCTGGAGGTGTCAGAGCCTGGAATGAAGTTCAGTGTGTCCCCCTGGGACACGCAGCTGGTGGTGGGGAGCAAAGGCCAGCTTGGTTTGTTCTGCCACTGAATTACCACTCCCTTGTTCCTGCTTCTCCAAATAAAGCCCCAACTCCTTGTCTAAACTTGCTGAACTGCAGTGGGTAACATTACAGAGCCAAGGAGAACTTCAAAAAAACCCACAGAGGAATAAATAAATGAGTGTTTGAAGTAGAAATCCCGTTTTGCATCAGAAAAGAGCAGTTCCTCAAAGAGGAGGAAATTGAACAGAGGAAATGCAGCAGGACACGGGCTGGAGGCGGCGGGCAGGGCTGTGTCAGGGCGCTGAAGGCGTTTGGCATTTCCTCCTTGCCGGGCAGGGCAGGGCAGAGGCTGCGGTTGCTCGGCCCCTCGGCAGAGGGTTTGCCCGGCCGGCACTCACCTGTGACCGTCAGTCGCACGGCATCGCTGCGCTGCACGGCGCCGGCCCCGGCCCTGTTGTGCGCCTCGCAGAAGTACGTGCCGCTGTCCGAGGCCCGCAGGCTGCGCCAGGCCAGCTCGGCCCCGCTGCGCAGGAGTTCGGCCGTGCCCGCCGGGCCGCGGCGGAACCAGCGGTAGCTGATGGGAGGGGAGCCGCCGGCCTCGCAGCTCAGGCTGGTGCTGGCCCCGGCCGGCAGCGTCAGCCCCGGCTCCGCCGCTCTGATGATGGGCTTGGTGGCTGCCACTGCAACACAGAGCACAGGGGGGCCGGGTCACGGAGCCCTGCCCGGGCTGGGCACGCTCCCCCGGCCGCAGCAGCTCTCGCTCCTGCTGGCGGTGCCTTCCCACGAACGAGCAGCTCAGCTCTCACATCACCACCCTGCCCAGGATGAGCTCAGGTAACCTGTGTGTTAATCCAGGTTACATCAGCTCTGCTATCATTCCTGCCGCCCTTTCACAAGGTCCTGCTCTCTGGGGTGGGTGGCCCCCTTGCAGAAAGAGATTTTTCTAGCACACATTGAGGATGCTCGGGAGGAGAGAAGGCAGACTTGGCTCACACAACACCCACCTGCTACAAGAACCATAGAGATATTGGCTGCCTGCCCAGAACCGGACCTGGATATTATCTCAAACATCATGGGTTCAACTGGCCCATCAACAGATCCAGCTTGGGCTGTACACTAACTGGCTCCCTTCCCCAGTTCATTCCTACACCTCCGTGTGTTGGGAAGGATAACCAGCACAGCAAGGGAGGTAGGTGCTTCAACCCCAACCTAGTGTGGTGTGAATGACTATAAACACCAACACTGGTCCCCCCACCTTCTTTTGGTTTAACCTGGCTGCACAAGAGCAGGACTTTACTGCTGGATTTACCTTTGACAACTTTAACTATAGTGGTCACCTCTTTTGTTATCAAGCTGTTATCTCTGGACCTCCAGACGATTTGACAAGTGTAGTGTCCACTGTCAGGCATTTCAAGGTTCTGAATGAGAAGCGAGGCATCCCCTGGGTTGTGCTTTGGGACGCTGACTCGGCCTCGGAATTTGGAGAGCAGGATGTGGTCACCAGTGCCGTCCCTGTGGAAGATGGTGGAGGTGCCGGAGCCCTGATCCACGCTCCAGCTGAGCGTTTGCTGGGTGAAATCTTCTGTAGGCACATAGGTACATGGGAGAGTGGTGGATGCCATCCAAGTGCCCGTGACCTGGTGGACAGTAGACAGATCCAGGAAGGCTGCAAGGAACAGCAGTGGAAGGGAAGAAATGAGAATGCAGCAGAGGAGGGAAACGTCCTCCAGAGAGACAGGACTCACCGGTGCCAGCACCTGGCCAGATCTCAGATGTGCTGCACACCACAGCACCAAGCCAGCCCACGTCATCAGACGTGGGGAAGTGAACATCTGCCTTGACCTCATGGCTATTTTTATTGAGTTTCTCTCTGGGCACTTGCCAATTCTTAATTCTTTCTCGGTACAGACAGTCTCCTTGTGGGCAGGAACATTTAGGGGTATTCCCTGCAGTACTGAATCTGGAATAGGAATGGTGGACCAAAATCTATCCTTTTGCTTTAGCCTTGGAAAATTTCAGACCTGACCCAGATCAGCACCTGCCAAGTGTTCAGGTAGGCACAGGAGAAGAGTGGGCAGATTTTCTCCACACATTCTCCCAATTTCTCAGGCTGCCTGCCCATGGATCCCACATCTCCTCTGGGACGTGCCTCTTGTAAGTAACAAATCACCTGAATTTCCTTTGACTTGGCTCATCTCTCCCAGTACCTCTTATTCTTCTCCCCTTTCCCCTCCCCAGAAAGCCATTGGTTATATCCAGCAGCTTTAGCTCACAAGAAGTTGGTTGAGAGGCAGATCCCAGTAATTTGCAAAGCTGGGTTTTTTATGAAAGAATGGGTAATACATTTCAACCCAATTTTTTAAATGTCAGGAGCAATCCTATGCTTTTGTATACAGTGTGTAAGAACACTTTTCTCCTGTTTCCCAAAACTATCCTCTGCTGCTGCCAGTGTCAAACATGCCCTGAGAAAGGGTATATTCAGTCAGGGGAATAGGAAATGAAGCCAAGGTCCCAGTCCCAGCTTTCCTGATGCAACCAGGGAGTCACTAGGTAGGAAAGACCAAGGGGAATCAAATGTGCCAGCACCTGCTCTCACAGCTCTTCTTCTTCCCAGGGCCATGCTAACAGAACAATGAGGATGAGTTATTAAATTTAGAATGCATATTCCAGCTTCACCAAGACTGTTTTGAGAGCTGGACACCACAGTGGGTCCCTGCCAAGGGTCCCAAAAAGCTGTTTTCTGCTCTTGCCTTGGGGCAGGGAAGATGACTTGCCCAATACCGCCCCATTTGCTGCACTCCCTTGAGAAAGCACCTCATTGTATCTGATGCCAAAGGAGACTCTCATGAATTCTCAGGCTCTATGGTTAATACAATAAGCTAAAGACTTCCCAACTGACTTGTCAATTTAAAAAAAATGCTATAATTCAAAAGATTTTTGCCATCCTCTTAGTACTCTGATTATTTTTTCTTATACATTGAAGCATTTACTCACCGTTGCAGCTGATGAAAGTCATCACAAACACCACTATCCATCCAACTTCTCCCATTCTCCCAGAAGTACAGGTCTGTCCTCCTTTCCCCAAGAGACTCCCACCCTCCAGGGACCAGACTGCAAGTGAAGAACACTTCCCTTTATTCTGTTCTTTTTCATCTAGGATCCTCTTTCTGAAACATCACGAGTCCATTTCACTGCTGAGTTAGGTGAAGGGTGAAGGAAGGAGAAAGGCTCTATGGATCTTTCCAGTCCCATTCCCTGTCCCCATTCTCTTCTCTTGATGCACCCAGGACCCAGCTGCCTTTCTGAGCTGCAAGTGCCCATTGTCAGGTCATGTTGAGCATCACAGACTCCCCCAGCTCACATTTCTGCTGCAATAGTCCAGTTCATGGGCAAAAGTTGTGTTCTGAAAGCACACATTGTGTTTGACAAGGAGGTGACTTCTGACTGGCAGCCAAGGGACATTCTGAGTGTGCTCTGTAAGGTATCTTTAAAATTATTTCCAAGAATTATCTAGGTGTGATACACAGGATTGATCTGTGCTTACTAATTATTACCAGAAGGAGAAGGAGTTACAGAAAGATAAGAAATATGTATAAAAGCAAATCTAGTGGCATAGTGAATTCTGTTATAGGTGTTAATAGTCACTAGAGCAGCTTTTTGGGATTTATTCAATAGCCATGCCTTAGCACATGGTTCTAACAGCTGCAAAAAAGTATCTTTGAGCAGGAGGCAGATGTGTCTGAGAGACAGGGAGCTGTTTTCTACTGGAGCTGGGAGAGAAGGTAAATGGGATGGTTTTGCCACAGCCTCATCCCATCACAACAAATACCAGTCTGCTGTGGCTGAAAGATTCACATTGCAGCTGAAGCCATGTCTGGAAGTGCTGCTCCATGGCAGTGACAGCTTATTCCCTCTCTGCTAGGGCAATGAGAGCTGGAGATTATCTTCATTTTCCCAGAGTCAGGAGGGCAATGAGAGCTGGGTGGATCCCATTTCAGTCCCAGGCAGGGGCATGCCCACCCGTGGGGCCCGTGCTGACTGGGATTCCAGGTTCCACCCTGCTGATCTCTGTGGTGTAACTTGTCTGGAGCAAAAAGCTAAATGTTGTGCTGCAAGACCTGGTGTAAGAAATTCATCCAGGGCTCTGAGAGCCACCACCAGCTGCCATCCTGCTGAGGAAGACAATGGGGGCAGCCACACCCATTCTTGTCTATGTAAGACATTGAAACTTGATTTTTGCTGATTTTTCTTCTTGACATCTTTGCTGCAGCTGCCAGTGGGTACCAGTGCACATGGCCTGGATCCATCTGCCCATGCTGCCCCTGAGAAGATTTTAGCAATGTTTGAGTCCTGCCTAAAAGCAAACAAACAAGCAAAAAAACACTTGTTAAAGTTGCTAGCTGTGTCGCTCAAAGAGGGAAATGTGTCAACTTTCATAGAGATGATTAAAACCCAAATCTTTCCACACCTTGATCTATAACTGGCAGTAGAGCCTTGTCCCAGACAAACAGTCTCCTTCACAAAACAGTTTAGGAGAAGCTGGGTTTTGGGGAACACACCCTGAAAGAAGTTGAAAACCCAAGCTAAAACTGCTGATGGGATTATTTTTTGAACCGGACATGCAAGACTTCCTGAGGCTCTAATTATGCAGGATTAAAAAAAAAAGACTATTTAACTAAAGCAGAGATGAATAGCTGTAGTTCCCGAAATGTGATGTACATGACATCTTTCTCTGCCTGGACACAGACACAGCTCCCTGAGTCACACAGTCAGCCCATTCTCCCTTACTGAAAGGACTCCTCAGAGTTTGTATCTGAACACAAGAAGAAAAACCTTCAATGTCTCAGCCATGCTGGCTAGATACCTGGTTTATTAAAATGCAGTATTTTATTCCAGTGTCTGTGCTCTGGGCTGAACTTGCTCTGTGTCCCACACAGTGCTGCAGGTGAGGCACTGCAGCCTGTGCCCCAGGTACCCACCTGCCTCCCACACACGGGACAGGACACTCTCTCCAGTGTCATTTCTTCAAGTGGCACAGCGCAGGCACTCTTTGTTCTGCCATTTCTGCTACTCATTTTGGGCAATCTGCAGGTGACACAGTAAAGTCCCCTTGTCCCCCCATGGTGACTCAGACCCTGTTCATAGGGACCAGCTCTGCTGAGCCTACATCTTACATTCATCTTCTGACAAAGTTTGCCAGTGGCCAGAGAAGTTTGCTATCATTTTTGTGGTGATAAACAAGATGCTTAGCATTCAAGGAGATGAAATTCAATACTCAACTATGAGCAAATAATCAAAAAAGTAGATAATCTAAGAAGAAGGGTCTTAAAGTGCTCTTTCTCAACCATGTGCACTCAAAAAAGAAGCAATTTTTGCTTGAGACTTTCTTGTTTGATTCAGCCATAGCTAACTCACAGATCTGACTCAACAGTGTATTTTGCTAAGTACTTTTTGGATGTCCCTCAGAAGCTGATTGTGTGATCTCCCCCAGCCATTCACACCACAGTTGTCACATCAGATAATCATAGAGTCAGTCATCAAAACATGCCCTTGTTCCACTTCAAGAAACAGAAATTGGTGTAAATTAGCATTTCCCCTTAAAGCTTGTGTGACAGAGGAAACATGATGTACAAGTGCTCTCTCTGAAAAAATTCACTTCCCTTCCCAGGAATTCCCAGGTCAATGACATTAGTTCTGGGTTGCTTTTAGCTTGGCCAAATCCTTGTAAACAGCTCCTGATTCCAGGAAAGTGCCCCATGTGTTGGATGCCTTCTGAGTTCTCGTTTCTTTCCTGGTGCTGCAGGTGGGCTGCACCCCCCAGGCGCCACAGATGTCCCTTACCTGCAGTCACCACCCAGCACTGCTGCTGCTCCCTGCAGGCTCACCCAGCCCCAGCTGAGGCTGGCTTTTTGCAGGCTGCCCAGCTCCTCCTCCCAGTGCTCTGCAGAGCCTGCCTGAGCTCTGGGCTTGGTAAATCTGCTGCTCTGGGATGTGTCACAGACACATTCTATGAAAAATCACTTTGTTAGGATCTTTTCTCCTGAGAAGCTGAGGGGCCTCAGAAACGAAATGTAAACAATGATTATCTGCTGCTGTGGAATGCAACAGGTGGATCTGTGATTGGTCTCATGTGGTTGTTTTTAATTGATGGCAAATCACAGTCCAGCTGTCCTGGACTCTCTGGTCAGTTACAAGATTTTATCATTCCATTCTTTTCCTTTCCTTGCAAGCCTTCTGATGAAATCCTTTCTTCTATTCTTTTAGTGTAGTTCTAATATATCATTTTCTTTTAATATAATATATATCATAAATAATAAATAAGCCTTCTGAAACATGGAGTCAGGATTCTCATATCTCCCCTCATCCTGGGACCCCTGTGAACACCACCACAGGGATGAGCTGCTGTGACTTCAGCTCATCCTCTGCCACTGCCCAGGGTGCACAGCAGCTGCTCTTCACCCCAGCTACACCCCAGACCAAGCTGGACCTGGACCTTGTCCAGCTGTCCCACAGTGCATGCAGACACAAACCACATGGAGACCAGAATTCATGGAATTATTTTCAGTTTAATGAGCTTGCCTCACAACAGCTGTATTTAATATCATCAGCTCCCGCTGCTGGCTGTCCAGCCAGGATAACACCGCTGTTTAACCACACTGGGAGGGCTGCATTGCCTGTGGCTTTGCAGTGCAGCTGGAATGGAGTGATTTTGGGGCAAGCTGTGGGATTCCTTGCAGCCCTTACCCACGGGGTTCCAGCAGTGAGAGCTCAGTGTGACTGAGCACCCTGTCCCTCAGTGGGACACCCTCCATCTCTGCATCTCTGCCTTCCCTCAGTGCTCCCTGCCTGCTGGCTGGAGCTCTGGCCACATCAGACCCCTCAGATGAGAGCTCTGCAGGTCGTTCCAGGTGGCCACATTCCCCCTCCAGTGGCCACAGCAGTCAGGCTGAGCTCAGGTGGATGGGCTGTGCTCCAGCTCCTGCCACATTTCCTTCCCACCCCTCTGACCTCACACAGGCAGAACACACACTCACACCTCTTTTCTCCACATCTGCAATAAGCTGCATGTACATGTTGGCAGTTTTCTCCATGACAGCACCAGTAGCTGCCATGTATTTCTTTTTCATTCAGAAATCAAGATTTCAGCCCTTGATTTTTAAGTATATTGTTAATAAAGAGAAATAAAACTTGTAGCACAGGAGAAAGTATAAGGTCACTGATAAGTGCCTGGTAATTTGTGCATTCAGATGAACTTCTAAATCATTATTCCTCCAATTTCCCATTAGACCTCTGGCTCTCAGCCCTGGGTGAGCAGCACTGTGTTCCACATTTATTTCTGTGTTGCATACAAAGAAGTGCTTTTCTTTGCCCTTTGAAAGTGCTACCAGATAATTATCATTAATTTCTGCATCCTTTTCAGAGAAGCTGTAAACAAGCTGTAGCCTCTTCACCTTCTCAGCCCTGACCCCCATAGGCACTCTTGGCTCATTTGTTTCTTCTTCTCTTTTTTCTAAGTGATTGTTGGCACAGATGTGGTTTTGTAGCAATTATTATTCTTTACAACATTTCTCAGTAACTTTTCTTGCTCTGCTAAACCCAAGATGAGGCCAACACGCACACATAAGTTAGTGACATTCCATGGACTTCACAGTACCACAGTCCTGGTTTTTGACTGGAATGCCTTTTCTTTAGCACCTCATACTCCCTTTGAATTCTGGTGAGTTTTGAACTGATGCTTAGAGGGCTGCAGATGCAGAGCTGTCCTGAGTGTGAGCAGCACAGCTGGCGGCCCATTAATCCTGTGTCTGTGTTACCAACATTTTGCTCATCCCTTGGGTCACTCCCTCTGTTTTACACATGCCTGCATGGCTTCAATGGGACACAGAGTTGCCCTGTTTGTTATAAAAAGGTTTCTCCATAACCCTGCATAACAGATTAACTCAGGGCAGTAGAAATTATTCATAACTTACCCTTCAGGCCTTTTAAGCGGTGAGGAAAGTACTTCTTGAGTATCTAGTGAGGGGCTGTGAGTGGCTTGCTGGCATTCCAGAATGAGCCAGTTGTGCAGAAATGCACACAGCAAAATACGTGAGGCATGTGTAAGCAATCTTACCCCAAACTTATGGAAGAGTACCTAATTTCTTTCAAATATCCATCATGCATTTGAAGAGAGAACAGAGAAGATGAGCTCAGACAGAAAGGGGCTGGTTGCAGTGCCAGAAGCAGCCAGAGCTGTGGCCAGTGTGCCTGGACCTCACTGCAGTGCTTGCAGGGGGATCAAGGGCAGCACAAGGACAGCAAGGACATTCCTGCTTCCTGCACTGCTTCTCCTGCTGTGGCAGGTTCCTGAGTTTCTCTTGGCTTTAATCTGCCTTCCATTGTTTCTATAAAATCTGTTATATTAAATCTGTGCAACATCAGGTGGGCAGGAGGGGAGCCATCCATTCCCAAGCCAGCCTCATCCTGCCCTGCTCACCCATGGGGAGGTTACACTGAGCACCCCTGGCTCTCCTCCCATCACACAAAGGCTGGAAACACTGCTCCTTTGGGCCAGATACAGCAGTAAGTTCAGTACAGTGCTCCTAGTCTGACCTGAAGCATTCAAAGGGCTTTAGTGGATAGAGGTGGTGAAAGGGAATCAAGGAAAACAAAATCAGAAATTCTATACAGCAGTCTGTAACTGAAGTTCCTGCATTTTCACTGCAGGGACTGTGGAGGGAGAGCAACCACTGCTTGTCCAACCTATTTGTCAGGGGCAGAAGGGAAAATAAATATGTATTTTGTCTGGGTGAAGGTGCTCCTCAGGACTGGTATCTGCAGAGCATTGTTGGGTCTCAGGAAGTGTCCCCTACTTCATACTCAGATTCCTGGGGGTTTGCCACACAGCCAGACACATCCTTATTTACTTCTTCAGAGACTTTGCTTTCCCCAAGCTCCATCACATAGTGGTTTTCAGTGGCAGAGATGGGTTCCTCATAGTGACCTGTGCTTGAGGAAGCTGCTGCTCTCGAGTTGTGGCTGAAATTAAAAAAAAAACAAAAAGAATAGCAACCAGAGTAAACAACGCATCTCCAACCATCAGGATTTTGACAGTATTACAGTCTGACCCAAACCTGTGTAAACTTAGGCCACTGGACTATGGCAATATTCTGAAGGAGAGAATTTTGTCCTTTGCTTTCTGGTGGCAGAAAAACCTTGGGAATTGTAGCAGCATTGCTTCCAACCCTGAGAAAGTTTCCAGGGAGCAATGAAAGGATTACCACCATTTCTTGCACAATCAGATAATTGCTGAAGAGAAATAAATATTTATTAAAAATATATTGGAGGAAGTGTAAATTGAGAACTGAAAACAGCTCACATCCACTGTCTGGCTTATGGTATCTAATATTTTTTAAATTAAGGTAGAGCCTCTGAGGAGAAATGTAACCACAGCATTTGTTCCATTGCTCAGGGTTCAAATGTTCTTTAAACTGCTGCCTTACACACTGCTGGGGAGGCCCAGCACTGGGATGCTGGCACAGCCCACTGTAACACTCAAGTCAGCAGCACTCTATACCTAGAGAAATGGTTCTGCTTGTATTATCAGGCTTTTCAGTAAAACTTCCACAGCTTACAAGTGGATCAGGATGTGAAACCTGAGTTTAGAAATAGCTATAACTTCCTTCCTATCTATGGTTAGAAGCAGCAAATTCAGCCAGGCATGCTTTCAGGATAATTCAGAATATAACCAGTGGTCTCCAAAACAGGAGTTCCTTTCCTTTGCATTTGGAAAAACACTGGAAATTTAGCCTTGGAAAAAGACAGAGAATTTAGCCCTGGCAATCATCTTCAGTAGCCCTCCCTGGGCTTAGGAGTCAATGAGCAGCCCTTGCTCTCTTCTACAATACTGATATTGCCATCAAAAGGTTCTTTCTTCCCACATTCTTTGTTGCTGTGGAAAACCCACAAGCCATTCTACAATGTGCTGTTGAGCTAACTGTGAACTTCTTCACCCAGACTGCTTAAGGGGGTTTTCATTATGACAGCTAATACTATTTATTTCTGCTCTGATACCTCCCCCCAGGACTCATCAATGTGCCAGAGAAAGGGTTATACTCACAATTTCACATCATAGACTTGAGCTGGAAAAGAAAAATCACAATTTGTGTCAATAATTTGTATTTGCATTCCTTAAAAAAGAATTTGTTTAACTTCTTGGTTTAAGAAAATGACTTCTCAAGACGGAATAAAAATAACAGCCTTGGATATCATGTCAGGTGGGTGATGACTCAGTTTCCCAGGATTCAGTCCAAGAAAACAAAAACAACTCAGCTATCACACAACTGGGTTATTTTGACCCAATGTCAAAGATAAAGTTGAGGTTAGAAACTAGAAGTCCACAGTTTCCCTATTCATTAGAAGTCAATAAAGAACAGCTTTGAAAGTGGCTATTCTGGATTCCTTAAAAAAAAAAAAAGGAAGAAAAATAAGGAAAATGGTAAAATAAATATCTGACAATTTTATTATTAATTGGTAGCATGGAGTCACAGGAAGGTCATTAGTGAAACAAAGGAGAAAATAAAGTCTGTGGGATCTCAAAGCACATCTGTGTGCTCCCTGCACAGCTGATGAGGGGGGGCTCCAAGGAACATTTGGTCAAGGGGATTTCTGAGCATTCAGTGAATGGATCCTGTGCCCAAAGACCAGAGAGGAAACAAATTGACATGGAACAGGGAGAATTGACAGTGACCTCTTCCCTGTGGGTGCCAACTACAGGAACTGCTGAGCAGCACCTGCTGCCAAAGGCTCTTCCCAGCAGCAGGGCAGGATGAACCCTCTGCCAGGGACTTTCAAGATTTGGAACCATGAGCCTGGCCAGGCAGGTGAGTCTGAGCCCTGGGATGTCTGTGAGGAGCAGGGGGAAACAACCATCCCAAGGCTCTGTGGCAGAGTGAGCCACACACCTTGGGATGGGCTGCAGGGCAGGGACTGAGCTGCCCTGAGCCAGAGCAGGGATGGAGGGTACAGCTCAGGAGCACCAGGGCCAACTGCTGACCCCACACACCTTGGGATGGGCTGCAGGGCAGGGATTCAGCTGCCCCAGAGCCAGAGCAGGGATGGAGGGTACAGCTCAGGAGCACCAGGGCCAACTGCTGACCCCACACACCTTGGGATGGGCTGCAGGGCAGGGATTCAGCTGCCCCAGAGCCAGAGCAGGGATGGAGGGTGTAGCTCAGGTGCACCAGGGCCACTGCTGCCCCAACCCCACAGCTAGAGCCTTGAAGACCCTCCTGGCTGCAAGGACTTCTCTGCCTCTTTGGGTCTCCCACCATCTGTGTCATCTCCTGCCTGCTGGTGGCTGCCAGCTCTGCTCCAGGCCCCAAAACCCATCAAAGGTAAAGCCATGCTGGGCATGTGTAAAACATTCAGGTTTTCCAGAACATTCTACTCACCTTCTTTGGGCTTTCTCATGCAAGTGATAAGAGAGATGACAAGGAAAACCACAGCACCACACACCACAGCAATCAGGATGACCATGTACAGGGACAAGCCAGTCCTCTGGAATTCTAAAGCAATACAACAGAGGGATTTCAGACAGGGCAGCCCTCCTGGGTGACAGCAGCAGCAGGGACGTGACATTTACCATGTCCCCAAGGCCAGCCCTGCCTGAGCACATGGGGCTGTGTCCCCACAGAGCCTTGGTGCTGTGGCTCTGAGTGGTGTTATGTGTCCCAGCACTGTGTACCCCTCACCAAGGGACCCCAGCTGTACAGACAGTGTCCATCCCATGCTGAGGTGACCAGGGATGTGAGCTGGGCAGGATAACTGCACTGCATGTCACGAAATAAAGCTTGCCATTCAAGGATGCTGCTCAGTTCTGTATGGGAAGTATCTAAACCATTCACAATGCTGCAAAGCTGGAGGATGTGTAGGTCTGCTTGAGGCACACATTGAGGTTTTTCTGCTGTTTCAGCTTTGATAGTCCAAGATAAAAATGGACCAGCTGCTCAGGAGCACAGTAACAACTCCGTGTGCCCCATATGTCAACAATTTTTTTTTTTAATTCTTCCATAAAAACATCCAGAATCTTTAAAAGAGTCACCATGAATTATCAGGGTCCTTTGAGAACAGCTGTTAATGCAACTTGCAGCTAAAAAGGCAGAATACTAATTTTGACTACAGAGCATCTAGATTGGGTCCTTAATCTTCTTCTCAGCTTGGTTTTGTTCTTACCCTGAATTGATTCATTCTTCCCTGCATATCCCACACCACTCTCAGAAGTTGTTGCTGTTATGGGCAGATCTAGAAAACAAAGATGAGTTAAAGTCTCACAGTGCATTTCCAGTGCTCATTTTAGCACCAGGAGCTCTGGGATTCGAGCTGTAGGATCAGAAGAGAATGCCTCCAGCCCCTTTACAAGGCAAACCACAGAAATGAGCACTATGTATACACTACACTATAGAGTGCCTGTAGTACCATATGGTCATGGAATGGATACTATATATAGTATATACACATACTTATGTATAACCAAACTGCATAGACACACACCAGGGACCTGTGTGCATTTGCATGTCTGTACACACACACCTGCAGTAGTGGTGGGGCCCCAGGGAGTCCAGGAGATTGCTGAGGTACCTCCAGACACCAGCTCTGTTTCAGGTTTTTCTGCAAGAACAAACAACACCTGTCAACATCTTCCCTCAGCTTCCACAATCCCCACGTGGTTGCTGGGGCACCATAGATGCAAATGAAACATAATCCAACAAGCAGACCCGCTCTAGTCCAAGCAAAAAGTCCCAAATCCCGCAAAAACAAATGGGAAACCACAACCCTCCCTCAAATCTGCTGTCCGTGGTCAGGTACATGTTTTCAGTTCGGTCTGAGGAAGCTTTAGCATCCTTTGTGTCTGGAGCTAGAGACACCAGATCTGCCTCCCCTCATCAGCTTCCATTAGGGATCAGATAACTGCAAAAATCCCTTCAGAAAAGAACCAAACCCAGAATATCCCATCCCATATGATCTGCAGCTTAGGAAAAGGCATTTTCAGCAGTCCTAAGACACATACAGTCCCTCCTACAAAGACAACATATTAGCCCTGCAAGGATAGGAAACTGAGGGAAGGAAGATCTACTTTCAGAAATACCCGAGTTAAAACCTGAGGTGTATAGACTGAAGTTCAATAATGCCAAGACTCTGTTCCCCAGCAATAAAACCAGTTCCAAGCACTGGTGGCACACTGCCCCAACATCCCTCCCCTGCCATCAGCTGCCACCGCTCTCACCCTGACCTGTGGTTGAGTGGAGTCCCCCCGTGGTTCCCACATTCCTCTGCAAGGCTGCTGTTGTTGTGGGCACATCTGCAAGGTGAGGAGGAGGAGAGGCTCACGCAGGGGTCTGACCACCATGGAGATGCTGCTGTGGTGCAGAATTCCCCAGGGGTGGGAGCAGGAGGAAGCAGCCCCGTCCCAGCTGGCAGGAGGGGGATGCTGTGCCAGCGGCGTGCGGCAGCAGCTGCAGCACTGAGCCCCGTTCCTGTGCTGCTCCCTCCAGGGTGGCACTGCCGGGAAAAGCACCCAGGGCTTCACCAGAGCTCCGTGCCTGGGAGCTCGGCGGGCTCTGCCTCTTTCTCAGCCACTGGGAGGTGCCTGAGCCTGGCTCTGCCATCAGGGGCTTCACAGCTGGGCTGATCCAGTCACCAGCCAAGGAGAGCTGCAGGTTTTCCACCAGGCACCCATCATGGAATTGAATAGACTGAAAAAGGCCTCTGAGGCCATTGAGTCCAACCTGTGACACCCTGTCCTGCAGAGCCTGGAGGTGTCAGAGCCTGGAATGAAGTTCAGTGTGTCCCCCTGGGACACGCAGCTGGTGGTGGGGAGCAAAGGCCAGCTTGGTTTGTTCTGCCACTGAATTACCACTCCCTTGTTCCTGCTTCTCCAAATAAAGCCCCGACTCCTTGTCTAAACTTGCTGAACTGCAGTGGGTAACATTACAGAGCCAAGGAGAACTTCAAAAAAACCCACAGAGGAATAAATAAATGAGTGTTTGAAGTAGAAATCCCGTTTTGCATCAGAAAAGAGCAGTTCCTCAAAGAGGAGGAAATTGAACAGAGGAAATGCAGCAGGACACGGGCTGGAGGCGGCGGGCAGGGCTGTGTCAGGGCGCTGAAGGCGCTTGGCATTTCCTCCTTGCCGGGCAGGGCAGGGCAGAGGCTGCGGTTGCTCGGCCCCTCGGCAGAGGGTTTGCCCGGCCGGCACTCACCTGTGACCGTCAGTCGCACGGCATCGCTGCGCTGCACGGCGCCGGCCCCGGCCCTGTTGTGCGCCTCGCAGAAGTACGTGCCGCTGTCCGAGGCCCGCAGGCTGCGCCAGGCCAGCTCGGCCCCGCTGCGCAGGAGCTCGGCCGTGCCCGCCGGGCCGCGGCGGAACCAGCGGTAGCTGATGGGAGGGGAGCCGCCGGCCTCGCAGCTCAGGCTGGTGCTGGCCCCGGCCGGCAGCGTCAGCCCCGGCTCCGCCGCTCTGATGATGGGCTTGGTGGCTGCCACTGCAACACAGAGCACAGGGGGGCCGGGTCACGGAGCCCTGGCCGGGCTGGGCACGCTCCCCCGGCCGCAGCAGCTCTCGCTTCCCAGGTGGAAGGATTTAGCTCGGCTTTAGCATCGCCTCCCTGTACAGGATGAGCTCAGCTGTGCCGCACTGTAGCCATTATAATTATATAATTTATAATATTATATATTATATATAATAATATATAGTAATATATAAGTATATAATTATAACATTATATTTTCTGAAAAATCCTTTCCTTACGAATTTTTCTCCTGAGAAGCTGAGAGGCCTCAGGAACAAAATGTAAACAAAGATTATCTGCTGCTGTGGAATGCAACAGGTGCATCTGTGATTGGTCTCATGTGATTGTTTCTAATTAATGGCCAATCACAGCCCAGCTGTCCGGACTGTCTCGGTCAGTCACAAGCCTTTGTTATCATTTTTTTATTCTATTCTTAGCCAGCCTTCTGATGAAATCCTTTCTTCTATTCTTTTAGTATAGTTTTAATATAATATATATAATAAAATAATAAATCGAGCCTTCTGAAACATGGAGACAGATCCTCATCTCTTCCATCATCCTCAGACCCCTGCGTACACCACCACACCTCACCGGTGTCTGCAGCCTGTGTACCCCTATAAACCCCTCACATTGGCAGAGGGAGGGCGAGCACATGCTGGTAAAATTTAGTGAAAGAACAGCAATACAGTATCCCTGGGACTTCCCCATTGCTGCGTGCCACTGGGAAACATCGAGCCACTGGCTACAGATAGAGCCAGGGCTGAGCTGGTCCTTGAGGAGCCACAGGTCCTCCCTGAGCTGCAGGGTGCTGTGTCCTGGGCAGAATGCCTCTCTGATCTATTTGCTGTTTCTTGCTTGAGGCTGACACTGATCAGTAAAATGTTTCTGCATGCAAACACACAGTCACTGCCTACCTGCTCTAATTCCCAAAAGCCTTCCTGAGCCAAGCCTTTCCCTCCTGAACAGCCTCCTTCCTGGATTTACCTTTAACAACCTCCAAGCTGGTGGTGATCTCCTTTGCTATCAGGCTGTTGTTGCTGTCTCTCCAGGTGACCTGGCAAGTGTAGGTTCCTTTGTCAGAGATCTCCAGGTTCAGGATGAGGAGAGACACATTTCCTGGGTCATCCTTCGGGATGCTGACTCTGTCCCTGTACTCAGACAGGAGCACCTGGTCCCCAGAGTCATCCCTCCGGATGATGGCACCTGAACCCTCGTCATGCACCACAGTCCAGGTGAGGGTTTGCTGCACGAGGTCCTCCACAGGCACATAGGCACAAGGCAGAGTGACAGAGTCCTTCCAGACCCCTTTGATCTCACTGGGGCCACTCAGCTCCAGAAAAGCTGCGGGAAGAAAGGAAGATGAAAATGAAGCCACAGAGCAGCCAGGGTGAAGGCAGCTCCCAGGTGGTGAAGCCCTAGCAAGAGCATTGGCAAGGAGAGCCCACCAGATGAGAAACACCAGCAGGCAGTGGGGAGTGTGAGGGTTGGGCTGCCCAAAAATCATTGTGGCATGAGACAGATGGGAGGTGGTTGATGGCTGGGCCACTGACTCCTGCCATGGGGGCAGCCTGGCTCTCCTGCTCTGCCTGGTGCTTTCCTGCCACCACCAGCACTGAGAGGAGCACAGGCTCATAGTTATTGGATAACTCAGGCTTGGGGGTAAGGAGCTGGTCTAAAGTCCAAGTTGCAGCTCCCTGGTCTCAGCCACTGGCTGCCCCCAACATCCCCCTTGGGGCTTCTGAGGAACAGCAGAGACTTCCCTCCTCCACTGCCTATTTATATTTCTGAAACACCATTCTCTCAGCCTAAGCCAAACATGAGAAACTTAAACCACTGGGTAAAGAAACCGAAAACTCTTTTTCCTGTAAAAAAGCAGCCCATTGCCTTTATCCCAGTACATTTCTCTCACTCTGAGGAGTGAATCTGAGCTCATCCCGAAGCAGAGCTGCCCCTGCCCAGCACAGCCAGGGCAGGGCCCCGTGCCCAGCCCAGACTCACCATTGCAGTGCAGAAGGGAGCTCAGGAGCACGGCTGCTCGCAGCACCATTCCCATCCTTCCTGCAGGGCGGCTCCCCCTCCAGCCAGGCTGATCTGCCCTTCCCAGGCTGGGGTAAGTCAGGAACACTTCCCTGCCTGGGCTCTCTCTGCCACCGAGCATCCGGGACAACAGCTGCTGGTTTTTCCTTCCTCTTTATCAGAAAAGTGTCTCAGTGACCACCAGAGCCGTGGGCAGAGCGGAAACCCTGAGGAAGGGTGCGAAGAAGAAAGTTCAGAAATTACATCTACGTTTTTTTCTATGTTCTGCTGAGTATGTTTTTCCCCCTTCTGTTTTTAATTTTTTTTCCCTTTATTTCTTTTGATTCCCAGGCAACCATTTCTTCCTCTTTTCCTCCTTGTGTTGCTTGCTAACAAATAAGGTTTAACATGAAATTACACACACACAGGTCTGAGAGAGGACTCATAGGGAGCTGAGCCATCTAGGTCCTCACAACTCACTTTCTCACCAGCTTCTGTGACACCCACCACTATGCTTTAAGGTAAGGATCATAAAACCCTTTAAATCTTTACATTACCAGAGCAAGACAGATGATTGTTGTAGGCCTCTTCCAGCTGAAATATTCTATATTATTTGAGAGAGGATGAATTCAGATATACAAATCTAAAACCAAAAAGTTTCCAAGAGCTGCAGATATCTGAGCCACCAACCCCACTGCATCTCACGGATGGATCCTCCCTTCTCACAGGGCAATTTAGCTGCTTGGTTTAATTGGTTCATTGTTTTTAATTACAAGCCCTGATTGGGGCCATACATCCCTCCAGTGCCTTCAGATTACTTGGGAAACAGGTGAACATGGAGATGCCCAGAGAGAAAAAGAGAAGCTTGTCACAGTCAAAAATCTTTGAGACCATGAAATCATGGTTTCTTTACTGTAATGATATATTGCTATTCATTAAATGTTATAGTTGATCTCTATAATTCAGTAATTGAGCACTAGCCATAAGAGAAGTATCTGTTTTTCACTGAAATATCCCTTTCAAGGGATTTCACTGCCTTTTGCTGTTTTCTGCAGCTCTCAATTTTTCTTCTGCTCCAGTAAAAGAATCTCTTCTGCTTCCTTGCATTCAGCTGAACTGAAATGAGCCTTTGCTGTTGTTACACCCAAATTCAACTAATTCAATGCAGCCAACCAAATCCCAGCCCCTGGTGTGGACACTCCTGTAGTGCTGGTGGGACATGGTTTGGCTCTGCAGTGGCACAGAGGGATCCTCCCTTGTGGCCTTGTATTCCTCCACCAGAAATCTCCCACGAGATGCCAGAGCAGCCTGCAGCCACTGGGACAGGGGGAAGCAGCAAAAGCTGCCATGGGCTGCAGTGTTCATGCTCTTCTTGTTCAAAGAAGGAAAAGACCACGTTAAGGTAAATCACTGGAACTCCTTTGCAGGGAACAGAGCTTGCTGGAGAAGGGTAGAAGCCTACATTGTCTTGAACTGAGCCAAAGACAGTGGTTTGGCTGGGGTAGAATTAATTGTCCTCACAGTGGCTAATATGGGGTTATGTTTTGCATTTGTGCTGAACACGAGGCTGACAATACAGAGATGTTTTTGTTATTGCTGATCAGTGTTTATATGAAGCCAAGGCCTTTTCTGCTTTTTGTGTGGCCACACTGGTGAGGGGGCTGGGGACACAGGGGAGATGGGGAGAGGACACAGCCAGGACAGGTGACCCCAGCTGACCCTGCCACATCACAGCATTGAAAGCTGGGGGGAAGGAGGGGGGACACATGGAGTGATGGTGTTTGTCTTCCCAAGCCACCATTACACGTGATGGGGCTTTGCTCTCCTGGAGGTGTCTGAACACCTGCCTGCCCTGGGAAGCAGTGAATGAATCCTTTGTTTTTGCTTGCTTGTGTGCCAGCTTTCACTTTCACTATTAATGTCTTTATCTCAACCCAGGTGTTTTCCAGCTTCTACCTTTCCAATTCTCTCCACAATCCCACGGGTGGGAGAGGGAGTGAGTGGCTGTGTGGTGCTTGGTTGATGGCTGGGGTGAAAACACAACAGGAATGTATCACTGGCAGGATCTGGACCAACCAGGAAGCTGAAACTCAAAGTGTGTGACTAAAAAAGATGTGTAGGTATTTTTTCTTGTATTTACATTTACCCTGTTGGTTGGGGGGAACAGTGGCAGGAAAAGTTTTATCCTTTATAAAATGCAGCACCAGGCACCTGTAGTTAAGGTAACTGTGGCAGCAACCCCTGGCTTCTGCTTTGGGCATCTGTGATACCATGATGCTGCTCTTCAAAACAAGAATCTTGTTTTAGGAGACAGCAAAATATTCGGAGCATGGATGGATGAGGTAGCATCACACAGCCCAGGAGAGACAGAGCAAAATCAGTTTTTCTTGTATTCTGGAAAGCTGTTAGCAAGCACACAGGAGATAGGAGCTGATGGCACGGCTCCCACGGTCAGTGTGGACAGGGCTGGGTCAGGACAGTGCAAAAGTGATCTGAAAGGAGGATGCAAGAGGAACTTGGCACTTTGTCAGTCTGCACCCGCCACGCCTGGGAGTGTTCTGTGGATCCCCAGCACGTGAACGATAAGGGAGAGCAATCTTTCCTCCCCAGACACAGAGATAAAGCCAAGGAGCCAGGCAGCAGCCACGGGCACTGATGCTGGACAAGGAAGGAAGCTGCTGCTGCTGCAGCGGGGCCCTGCGGTCACGGTGACAAACTGGTGCCACCTCAGGCTACAGAGGGGCAGGGCCCCCACCCAGAATGGCACAGGGGCCTGGCCATGGCCCTCGGGCACAGCCTGGGCAGCAGCTGCACTGGGCTGCAGATTCAGCCAGCTTGTCACTGCAGTCTGTCCACAGCTCCACATGGCAACTCCACGGCTGTGTCCTTGTCCCTATCTTGAAGTGCAGCATGTTCTGTATAAAGATCCTTTTCCTTGGCAGTGGAAATGATCAACAGCTCCTTACTGCAAGGAAAATCCCACAGAAACTGTAATGCCTGTGATGCCAGTTACCCTGGGCAGAGTCTGCACAAGGGTGCCAGATCTGGGGTCTGCCTGATGCTACAGATGATCTGGGCTGTTCCATTTCCTTCTGTTCCATTTCCATTCACTATCTCCAGTGAATATTTTAATCCATACCTTATGGAGCTGAGGGCCTTTCCTACTGGGGTCTGTGGTGAATAGGTGCAGGTGTGCCCTAAATCTGGTGTATTTTTCAGCATACATGGTATTTTGAGCTTTCACGTCAACTCTTTTGAAAAACCCAGTCCCAGGTGCTGTTCTCCCATGCTCTGGAAACAGGCACCAGGCTTTCCTCATCACCCTCATCCTGAACCAGCAGCAGCTGCATCATGAGACCACGCCCCAGGAGCATGAAAGGTCTTAATTCTGGAGAAATCAGTAAACAGGTTTGAGAAACATTGGCACAAACAGGAACACAAAGAACGTACAAGAAACACAGTAATCTTTTTGCAATTCTTGAGTTTAATTACTTCAGCATGTGGGTTTTTTTTGTTATTCAGTCTTCCCCTTTCCATTGCAATCTTTCTTAAGAAAGTTGCACAAATACTTTTCCCGGACCTGTACATGAACCAGACACATAGATTTACAAACTTTTTTTTTCTTTTTGCAATTTTTGTAAGCCTTGGTTTCTTAGCTTCTTAAGAGAGAAAGTGTATTAAAAACCCATGATGCACTCAGACCCAATACCTGACAGTGAGCTGCGCTGAGGGGAGATGACTGAGACAGAGGAACAGGACACTAATCCATCACAGAAATTACAGTCCAACCAGTGCAGGGAGTCAGAGGCACAGATCAACCTCCCAAGAATTCTGCTGTCTGCGTGGTGCTGTCAAACAGCACACCACAAAAGCCTGGTTTTCACTGATTCACTCTTGGCAAAACTCTGGCCTTTGGGAAGGAATTAACAAACCAAACCTGACCTGGGACCGATGCAACATGCTCACCTCCCCCTCTCCCTTCAGCTCATGAACACTTGAGACTATTCAGCCCTTGACCTCAACAAGTCAGTGAAAGAAAGACTGAAGGCTTGAATAAGACAAATTTGACAAAAGGCAATTCAAAAGATGGAAACGAGAAGGGTCACGAGGTAAGAACAGGTACAGAAGCACAGAAATAAAATCACACTGAAGGTGTTACACACTCAGGAGCAGGACCTTCCTCTGCAACTCAGATTTGACAGTGAAGCACAAATCCAATGAAGTTGGGCCAGCAGAGGTAACATGCATTATCTAGCAGGTTTCAGAATATCTACCTTGGATTCTTGAATATGAAAGAGCTCAGCACTTATTAGATCAGGAACATTAGAGAGAACAAAGCCTGCAGGTAGCCTGAATTCCTAAAACTGGAAAAAATTTAAAATAATTGTGCTGGCAGGTGATATTATCCAAGGGGTTTCTACCTGCATCCAGGCCTCCTGCAGCCCCAGCAGTTTGCTGTCACCTCAGCACAGAGCAGGTTTGTGTGGGCTGGTGGAGCTGTGACAGGCTTGGAACCAGCACACACCCTGCTGCTCCACTGACACTGGGGCTGGGCTCCACAGGGCAGCTGCTCAGAGAACTTGGGAAACAGTGCCAAAAGAAACTTTGGGGATGACTTTTTGGTGAAGTAGAATAGTTTGTGTAAATCATTGTCAAAAGACTCAGATGCATCTGGTTGATTTGGCTTTAAGATTCCACGGGCAGAACCTGCAGCGTGAAACCTGAGTCCATACAGGGGCAGGGAACAAAAGCTGCAACCAGCAGAGACACCTTAATGTGAGTCAGTGCAAGGCACCCCAGGGCTCCCCTTCTCTTTTCAGGGACAGCTGCTGGCCTTTGCTAAACATGAATCAGTCCTAGTGACCATTTTCAAGGACACACAACCTGTGAACTGGGGGCAGGTTACCCCGGAACTGCCATGCAATGTGCATGAGAAATCAGCACTACACAGGAGGGCAAGCACTTCCTACCACAACTCCTACAATCCAGGGCAATGGATGTGTGCTAGCATGTTAAAAAATAATACTCCACAGTTAAATGTCATTTTCCATAGGAAAAATGTTCCCTAAACCTAGGAGCAAATCTAGGAGTATGAAAGTAATCTAAGCAGATGCAAACAATCGTAGCCAGTAACTATCAAAAAAAAGAAATCTCAAATTAAAAACAAAATTTAAAAACAACTTAATTTCAAACAGTAGGCAAGCCACCTATTGAAGCAGGCTCTCCAAAGAGTAAAACCCAGGTTTAAAATATTACACACCACATTACTATCCAGCTAATAAAAACAAACACCACCCCCCAACAAAAAAACCCAGCCAAACTTTACAAACAGGATACAAACAGATTTCCTCTTGCAATAAGAATATTGGATAAAAAGTTATGGAATACACTGTGGTATGTTTACAGGGTTGTTGTTCTTCCCCTCTGTCTGGTGCCTTCACTCCACCAGCTCTTGTTGTTGTTGAGCTTGTGTTCAGTTCTCCCAGATGTGCTCCCTGCTTGCAGCAAGAGAACTCCCATTTGTCTGTGCAGAGCAGGGTCCCCAGGAGCAGGTGAGGACCCAGCTCACACTTCTTGCTGCTTCACTCCTTTGGTGGTTATTCCATAGCACTAAGCTGGTTACAGATGTTCTATGAGTTCAAGAAATTTCTATCTCAGAGGCCTCATCTATGAAGTTAGCAACAGGACTGAGAAGCAGGAGTGGAAATAGTTTATACTCTCCATTCCCATCTTCTGGGAGGAGAGGTGCATCACCCATTCCCAGAGTGTCCAGAGGCTCGGCCTGGCTTGCTGGAGCTGCAAGTGGCACCACAGTTCCACTGGCTGATGGAGGCTGGAGAGCAGGTTTCTCCTCCAGGGGAGGCAGCAGAAAGTCTTTGGGATCCTCTGCCTTCCCTGCAGCTTCACCTGAAGGCAGCTCTTCAAATAAGGAAAGCAGAGGGTTGGCCCTGTACTGGATCAGCTGCATATCTGAGGGAAAAACAAACAGTTCAAAGTGTTTCACCACCTGAAGGCTCTTATTCAAGGCAAGGAAACCTGCAGAGGTTGCTTCAGACTTGGTGCACGACAGGAAAGCCCAAGCTGGGCTGGGACAAACCCCACACCCCCATGGCTGTCAGAGTGAAGCCAATGCCCCTGAGCCTGCAAACATCAGTGCCTGAAGGCCACTCCAAGCCCTGACTCCCACAGCACGCAATGGCAGCACTGCAATGGAAAGCTGAGCAGCTCTGCAATGGCAGCGCTGCAGGGGAAAGCTGAGCCGCTCTGCAATGGCAGCGCTGCAGGGGAAAGCTGAGCAGCTCTGCAATGGCAGCACTGCAGGGGAAAGCTGAGCAGCTCTGCAATGGCAGCACTGCAGGGGAAAGCTGAGCAGCTCTGCAATGGAAAGCTGAAGCTGAGCAGCTCTGCAATGGCAGCACTGCAATGGAAAGCTGAGCAGCTCTGCAATGGCAGCACTGCAGGGGAAAGCTGAGCAGCTCTGCAATGGCAGCACTGCAGGGGAAAGCTGAGCAGCTCTGCCTCTGGGGGATCACAGCCTGTGCAGGAGATGCTGCCACAGGGGCATTGGCAGATCTGCCCCCCACTGTGGCACTCGTGTGAAAAGGGACACAGGATGGGACCCATATTTCCTGTGTGAAAAACCTCAGGGCACAGGATGGCCTTTAAAGACTGAGGCACAGCTTCAAGATCAGTGAAACATCAGTCTTCACAAGAAGCTTAAGCCCAGACCAAAGAAGGAGCTATTACAGGCTACAACAATTCCATTTCAAGACACAGTTTGCAAAGAGACTGGAGCTGCCACAGAGCTCAGTGTCCCTTCCTGCCCACCTTTGCTTCCTGCTGTTTCCCTCTCACTTGCTCCCAGACCTTCAGTGCTCTCTGCCAAGTTTGCCATCTGAAACAAAGCAGAGAGTTATGACAGAATGTTTAACAACAACAAAATGGAAATCTTTACTGACTTTACTGGTGAACAGAATTAGATGTGAAAGGAGGAGGAAAGAGAGATGGAGCAACCGAGCAGTGATCCTGTCACTGCACACAAAGGCCTGCACATAGGGGCTCTCAGAAGGAGGCACAGTGAAATACAGACAAACTTAATTTACTAAACAAAACAAGTTTCTGACTAGCAAATATTTGTTCTACCTTCCAAACCAGAAGTTTTAATTATAATGGGTCTTGTTGGGATAACAGTTAAACATGATTTCATCATGTAATTGAATTCTGCAGGCGCTGCTTAAACACAGCTGCATTTTCTATCAGTTGTAGTCAAAGCTCTTCTGACTGGGAAATCCTAGTTTAAATATTATTTCAGGACTACAACAAAAATAACACTTGCAAGGCTATTTTTTTAAAGTAGTATGAATCAATTTTAGGAACTGCACCAAGAGAAGTAAGTTTGTGCTGAACTTCTGTGTATCTTCTGAGGAAATCCCACAGAGCTATGTTCAGAACAGCTACAGTATATTGCATTACAGTTTTCATTTAGTACTTTTCCTTTAGTCTTCAGACAGGCATTCCAAGTGTATGACAGCATTAGGAATGTAAGACTGGAAATTATCATCTTGAGATCCCTCCTAAATTCCAACAAACCAACATTGATACTTGAAACCCTGGAGTCAGCTGGATGAGATGAACCAGCAGTGTCACCCTGTGCCACCAACCCTGTTCCCACCCTTGAGCTGCATCAAGCAAGGTTCAACTCCCAGCATCACATTTGCCCTCCCCAGCACAGAAGTCAATCTTACTCTTACATTTTCAATACCAGGGGGAGTTTCCATCAAGTTCATATCCAGGGCTGGCAGCTCCGGATTAAATGTCTGAAAAGAAAACCAGATCATATGTCAACCAATGAAGTTCTTGAAATAAAACTGCAGAGCTCCTGAAAGCACTGCAGGACCCAGTGAGCTGCTCCTTCCACTGAAGCACAGGGACAGTGGCACCTCCATGGGCCTTCAGCTGGGAGCTTCAAGCTGTGGCAGTAAACTGAGGTCACAGGAGGAGAAAAGGCCACTCCATTTCCCAGTGATTCCAGGAGTACAGCTAAGTTTCACTCCATATCACCCAGATGGATCAAATACAAGGATGTATGTCAGGATGTGATGGTATGTGATTAGGCTTAAGAAGGGGAAATGAGGCAATTTTTTTCCTTTTTTCCCCTCCCTTCAGTTCTGTAGAACAGACCTGGAAAGACTCCCAGTACTACCTTGTACACTGTGAATACCTACAGATAATTCTATTTGTAACTATTTGCTTTTCAAGATGCTGCTGACTCTTACCCATTACAACATGAACTAAACTAGCAGCATTTCATGGCACAGCCTGAGCAGTATTTCTCAGAACAGTGGGAAGGCACTCACGTCGCTGAAGGCCTCGGCACCGAAGTTGTACTGCTTCCCTGACAGCATTGCCTGGAGCTCTTCAAGGCTGGCATCGATGCAGTTCAGAAAATCCTGAATTTCCTCTCTAAAAAGACAGAATTACATAGCACTGTAAGGCACAGCTGACAGGCAGGGCCTTCTCTTGCCCCACAGGGCAGGTTGGCTACAATCCAGGACAGCCAAATGGATGAAATCACATTCCCACATCACCTTTCACTCCCAGTTCTTTGAGGTACAGGTGCAAGGGAAGGCTACCAGAACAGCAAGCACAGCTACAGCTACCAGGTCAAAAAGCAGTTCCTCCTTCCATACCTACTTCCTCCATCATTTGAGTGCCTGTTGAATGTTCTCAGATCCCAGCCTGTGCACCAGTATCTGTGTTTAAACAAAGGTCTGATGGCTTTGCTCTGGGACAATAAATGAAAAGCAAAGGGCTGGAAACAATCTGGGCCTGAAGGAACTCCACCTACTTTGAAACATCAGCTTGTTGCCAAACTGGACACGTTTCCAGGGACAGTGGGAAGGACATGAGGGACAGTGCAGAACCTGAGAGGGCAGCTGCTGGCACAGTGCCCACACTGCATGTCTCGCTGTGCCCTGAGGTGCTCCTGTACTGAATTCCCTGCATGAGGAATGGGCAGCTCCAAGGCACTGCCCCACATCCTGCAGTGCCAGGAGGGAAGGTACAGCAGGGCCTTCAGACAAGAGTGCTGGGACATCACCCCAGACCTTCCTGCCTGCTGCTGACCACAGCAGAAGAGCTGTAGGAGCAAGGGTTAAAGCTCTGTCCTTGGCACAGCTCCCTGCAGCCACAGCGGGGCAGGAACCCACAGCCTGCACCCCTGATCTGTGTGATCTGACAGGGCACATGGGAAACAGCTCTGTACAAACGAGGGGCAGAGGAGGAAAGGTACAGTGAGATGACCACCAGGACAATCCACCACCAGGAACAAAGTGCCCACAATGCCAGCCTGAGATCAGTGCCCTGCACCTGCTGCTTGGCAGCACCTGGCAGTGACAGCAGTGGGCTGACAGGACACACTGACACATGCACCAGCAGTCAGGCACACGTGTCACCATGAAGGTGACAAAGACACTTGCTCTTTCTCAATGTGTGATGCCAACACCTGGCTTTTTCAAGCCCTGGTAACAAAGGTGTAGAGAATTCACTTTGTCAGTGACAATTCAAAAGCTAATTCCCTGTGTTGTGCCAAACAACACACCCTCCAGAACTCTGACAGCATCCCACGAGGTGACAACAGCATAACACCTTTCAGAAACAAGTTCATACCTGTCCAGCAAAGGATCATTTTGGTTTCCAGAGCTGCTCTCATTCAAGATGGAGTCAATTACTGACACAGGGTCCTCTGGAGCAGTTGGCTGTGCAGTGTGGAGCTCCACAGCAGCCGTGCCTATTTCACTGGGTTTGCTGACATCGTTTACAGGAATTGATGGGACAGGTTCTGCACAACTTAACTCACTTGGCTGTGATACTTGACAAAGAGACAAGCCAGGATCCAGAGCTGCCTGTGGCTCTCTAAAAAGTGACCCAAACAGAAACAACACATAGGAGAATTTATCAACTATATTACTATTCATTTCAGGTCTACTATCTCAAATCTAAATAAGATTAAGCCAGTCAAGGATTCAAGTAACAAACTGGTCTTTAGAAAAAGCAGCAAAGTGGCAGACAAAGAATCTCTTAGCTATAGCTTACAGAAAACATGTATCAGAGCAAAACATCTCTTTATCCCAGGCAAAAATCAGCAATATAGTATATAGGAATTAGGCAGGAGGGAAACTCCTAACAGACAGACTCTAGAAAGAAAAAGATTCCAAATCAGATTCCATATTTTACTCTGGGCATTAACATCTAGTTTTCAGTAAAATCTCTTGCCACACAGAGAATGCCTTCCCTAGGATAGGATTAGTGAGAGCAGTATTGAAACTGGAGATACAACTATACATCTTGATTTGTTAGCAATCTATATACATTTTGGATTATTAGAAACCTATATAAGCATTCCCTGTTCAGTTGAAAAGTCAAGTATGTGTTCATTTGTTGAACAGACAGAAAAGCCTCAGCAAATTAAACCTGCAATGCCATCAGCCTGACAGGTCTCCAGGGACTCCTGAAGAGACAAGAGCTCTGACAATGACCAATGCTACATGCTGCAGAAGGAAAGCCTACAACAGGCCTGTCATGCACAAATGGACATTCAGAGAGGCATTCTGTTCCCCAGATGGATCATCAACATTAACAGAACTACCCAGTTATCAACCCAAGCATAAATACTTCATATATTTTGGACATACCTGGCTCTGCCACTTGTGTGTGCCACAGCAAGGAGACCATTGGTGGCATTTTCCAGGGTGTCAGTGATATCTCGGATTATCAGACCTGTACCATTTCCATCCTCTTCAGCTGCACTATGTTCAGAAAAAGCCATCTGCAGATACAGCACAGAATGAGTAAACCACAGGCTCTGACCTTTTCTCATACTGAAGCCCCATTCTCCTTGCAGCATCCCTTTCCTGTTCACATTTCATCTGTGACCAGTTGCACTGATTTGCACAATTTTACAGCCAGAGCGTTGCTCTAAAGCTGCCCATTACAAAGGGAGAGCATTTGATTACCAAGTTAGGATATTTGTAGCTATGAGGAAGACTGATATCACTGTGTTTCATCCTGTCCAACCCACTGCCTGTGTCCCTGGGGAGACTTACGGCTTGGCCACTCTCCACAGGGATGCGGACATACTGGCGGCTGTACTTGGAGGGTGAAGCACCCGCAGCATCCGTGAGAGACCTGAGACAGAGCAGAGCTTTAGTTCATCCTGCCTGCCACAGGAAGAGCTGCAGCACTGCCAAGGACAGGCAGCAATGGCTGTCACTCCTGCCTCCCAAGCAGCCTGGCTTTTGGGACTGTGTGTTGGGCAGGGTACTGCAGGCAGCCTGTCCTACACACACACTGTGGTTGGGAAGAAGTCAGTCATGTGTGCACATTTTGTGATTTACCATTTCTGGTAACTGTGCCCTCTGGAATTGAAAATGTATAGAATATTCCCTTCCCACCTCTTTTAGTGATAATTATATTGTGCTTGACTGACCTTCCATCAGCTTTCTCAAGTTTGAATATAAAAGTGATAAAAATACCTGTCACACAATAGAAGCTGATTTATCCCTACAATTCACATCTGGAACTGGTCTGGGACCTATCAAGTAATTACCTTTTTCTTTTGACCCCAACAATATAATTTCCTCGCATCAAACTTAGTATAAATTGAAGAATCTAAAAGGAAAGACAAAAGAAAACCAAAACCAAATGGTCAGCATAGCAATCCTAATAACTAATTCTTAAATCAGATTTTACTATAAAATGATTTAGTTACATGACAGAAATTAACAGATATTTTAAAAAAACATTTGCAATTATATTTTAAAGAAGAAAGCAAGAGTTACAAACTGCATAGAAAAATTAGCTCACTTTGCACAGTTGGCTTTTTTTTGAAATGCAATATAGCAGCACAAGTCACTAGAGGATTCCAGACCAGAAACAGCTGAGGAATAAACCAGAGAAAATTTTTTCCAGCGTGCAAACTCCTACGGTTTCTGCATTCCAAGTTCACTTCTCAAGTGGTCTAAGTGTATCCTGGTCCAAGGTCTTTCACAGACTCCATTCCATGTACCTGCAATCTCTCAAGTTCTGGGCTCCTGTTACCATGCACTGTCTCCACACACTGACATCCTACTATGACTTTTCCTTAGTGCTTTACTTGTGGTTCTTTACTGTGCTACTTCTGGGACACTCAGGAACTGTGACCATTTTCTTTATGCTGTATTAATACAGCCTGTTCAGCTCTGTGTCATTTGTCATTCTACATAAGCAAAGAATGCCATGAAGTATCACAGAGGCAGGAATAAGGATGGTAGCACTGAAGATGCTGCAATGGTACCTTAGACAGCAGCTTCTGTTGTTGACTGTGCTTCTGCCTTAGAACTGCCACTTCTTTCCACAGGGCCTTATTTTCTCTGCAATGCAGAATAAATCAGAAGACAGAGGATGAACAGAGTTTACTTTATATGCTCTAGTTTTACAGCTTTTAAACTTTTAGAGTACCTTGCAGAACCAATGGCAACATTCCCTCTGTGGATAACTAACCCTCAGTTAATTCGATCCACTAACAAACTCTGGGTTAACTTAACTCCATTTTCCATCAGCAGCATGAAACACTCACTTAAAAAGGACACCCTCATCCTCTGCTGCTCCACCAATCTTGATCTGAGGTATTCCTTCAAAGCCTCAAAGCTGTTGAGTAAGGACTTTGTGTTACACTCAGCCTGTTTCCAAACACTGATAGCCTTGGGACAGATCTAAAGGTGGTGTTCAAAGGGCTTGGCTATTTTTTTTTAAGGAACAGAGAGAGAGAAAGGTATCTCCTGGACTCTGGTTGATATCTGCTGGCAAAGCAATGACCTGAATGAATTATCAGTGCCTATATGAAGGGGATCTGAGAGAACAGAGACAAGGATGTGCAAAGTCCACTTCCAGTTAGAAAGAAAACAAAATACCAATTGTCCCTCACTGCATCCAACCCTGTTTGTATTCAAAAAATGAAATACTTTTATTGACCTGGAAACTACTACAGGTGCTGGCAACCAGAGTGAAATCTCAAAGCAGCCAACAAACACCCAGTCTAAATCTCCAGTCTGTAACTGAAGTACAAAACCAAACAAGATTCAGAATGTTGTGTGGGGTGGAAAGGGCATTCTTAGGAAAAAATATAGCTTCACCTGTTTCCAGTTCAAATGAAACCCATATTTAGCCAATCTCCATCAGATATAAGCAACACTCAATGCATAAGCACCCCGAAACAGCCGAGTCTACCTCTTCATGTTAGCCAGCCTGACATCCATGTTGTTCTGCTGCTCTCTCATCTCCTGCACCTCAGACAGGACTTTGTGCAAATCTTCTGTGCAGACCTTGAGATCCTCAGTTCTCACTGCAGACACCTGGAATAGGTACACACACTTTACTACAAACAGTGCATGCTCCTTGGTACAGGGAGAGCGCAGCCAGTCTGCAGGGTAGGACCAGGCCCCATTACAAGATCAGGTAAGGCTGCAATTCTTACATGACACAGAACACCACAACTGCTACAGGTGACAATCCTTAGGACAGGCTGCACTGTATGAACAAAACAAGATGCCAATGAAAACATGAGATTAGTACTTTGTACCTGGAGACAGTAGATTCATGACTGTAATTCACAATCAAAACCACTCACTGCAACGGGCATTCCCTGGGGGTTCCCTGCCACGCCTGGTGACAGTTTGCCCTCTAGTGTCACAGAGTGAACACCAGCCAAAAAACCCCACAGCTGACAGTGGAAGAACAAGATGATTATATTCCTTCTAGGTGTGGGTAAATCTGCCAGCAAAGGAATAATAAATTTCCAGTAAGTTACCAGGAGATAAAGGTGTCTAGTTAGATGCATTCTACTCAATCTGAAAATTTATCCCACACCAGTTGAATTGCAGAGTCCCCTATTGGTGTTTCCTCTGCTACCTCTCTACTCAGTGACATTCCAAAGTTATGGAGACTTGGCTGCAGAAGGAAGAATCCAAACCATCCTTCTGCTCACAGCACAATCTGTGAATGCTGCTGCTTTAAACGATAGTGGAAAAGCCATCAGAGAGCAAAAAGTTCACCATCTCCTTCCTGCACTTCTAAATTAAACATTTTCCAGCTCCTTCACCACCTCTCTCTGCAGCAGAAGCATTGTTGGCTGCAACACAATTCAGGACTTGGAAAAAGACAGGTCTATAGTGCATCACATGCATATAACACAGCCAGGTTTTGTGGGCATAATTTTGAACATCATTTTGCCAAATACTGACTATAATTGAGCCACATGGAGTAGTACCAGGTGTCCCTCCCAACTTACAGCCTGCTGGGAGTTTTCTTGTTACTCTGCTAAATTCCAAGGAGGATGTGAAAGCATCTCATGTGGATTCCATGGGGGAGATGAAAGCACCCATGTGGTATTGGCCTGCTGAGGTGTGAGGTAACTCCTGTGCAAGCTGGCTCACACATCTTGTCTTCCACAGGGGAGTGGAATGGTCAGAAATGAACCAATGGTACTATAAACCAACATCCCATCCCTTTGTGCTGGAACAGAACACAGCTATTGTGCAATCACTTTTCAGACATGACTAATTACTTTCTTGACACAATCCCATGGTGCAAAGGATGCACTGAAGGGTCTGACAGTTCTCCTCCCTGTCTGCAGTCTAGATGCTCTGCTGTTTGCTGCAGTTAATAAATTATGCTAATGTACACAGGGTGCATCCCAAATGGAATTCAATGCTGTCTGATTTCTCTTCACAACCTCCCTATGTGGGAAGACAATGAAATTTGTAGGAACTTGGCCAGTATGAATTCTGCCCAAGCACAAGGAACTGCTCTTCAGAGTCCCCAACTGGCTAATCAGGGTGTCCAGTCCTTGGGTGCTGAGGCACTGGCACAGGCTGCCCAGGGAAACTTGGCAGTCCCATTCCCATCCCTGGTTGGATGGGGCTTCGAGCACCCTGGTGTAGTGAGAGGTGTCCCAGCCCATGGCACTGGGTGGAATGAGATGAGCTCTAAGGTGCCAACCCAAACCAGTCTGGTATTCTGTGAAGACACACAGGGTGTCTGCACACCAGCAGAGCTAAAAGTGGAAGGGAGGAAGCAAAGCAAGTCCTGCATTCAAACCTGCATTCCAGACAGAGGCTTGAAATACAGTTTAGAGGCAATACTGGAATATGGCCCCATTCCAGGCAGTAGAACAGCAAGGAAATGAATGACTGCTTTACCAAAAAAAATCACTAACATTTCCTGTGCAACAAAGAACATCTCTCACCAACCTATTCAACACTCCACACGAATATCCTTGGCACAGAGCAGAGCTTTTGTCTTTCCATCTAGAACACTCCACCCAGTGCACCGCCCCTGGGGCACATGGTGCCACACCTGACGTCAGGGTGCACCTGCCCTGCCAGGCCTGCAGGCTGGGACATGCTGGGCACACAGCAGGGGGGGACAGGCCCCAGGCAGTGCCACTGCATCGATCCTGGCTCCCAGCAGGGGCAGCTCAGTGAGGAATCAATCCAAACATCATTGTGCCTCTCCAGCCCATGCTGGGCTTTTATTGCCCTGGGCAATGCAGCCACACCTGACAACAGCCTAAAGAAAAGATCCTGCTGTTCAAATGTCAACGTGATGTATCATGATACTGTCTTCCTCAGGATATTATGGGCTGTAATGTGCCAATAGAGGATAAATATCTGTGCAGAAACAGGTCACACAAGGCCTGAACAGACAAAAGAAAAGCAGATAGTGCTCATAAGGATGTAGCTTAGTGGCAACACAGTTTTGGAGGAGCAATATAATTCAAGCAAACTCATCCAAATGAACTGGTTACTGATGTCTCTGCTAATTTTTAATGGGTGCCAAAAGGGAATGTTATTTTTTTTTTCTTATTTTACTTTGTGCCTTTCTCGGAGCTGGAGATGCTGACAGAACTGCAGACCATGGTCCTACCCCAGTTCAGAACCAAGAGCAGGGCAGGTTTTGTCTAAGCACTGGCACAAGGAGGCCCAGCCAAGCACTGGCCTGGCATGGTGAGGGAGCTACCTTGGCTCCCATGGTATTTGCTGGCTGTGTTTGGAACACCCATACAAACTCCTGATAAGCCACTTTTTGTTACCAAGTGAAGTAAACATGTGCTTAGACTGTACCTTGCGCTTGATGTTCTCCAGTAAATGTGCCTTCCCTTGCTTGAAGAAAGGGTGCTGGAACTCAATGACTGAGCTTTTCTCTGCTGTAATGATTCCATTCTCCAGAGCAATCACCTTCCTGAAACCATCTGTGGAGAGGAAATCAACAAAGCCATTTCTTCCAGTTGAAAGCTGACTTGGAATACATACAGCTTAAGAAAAGTCCAATGTTACCAAAACACCCACTGCACTACAGTTACTGGGGGTAGAAACTATGAAAAACAGCCAAGGTGGCCTTTCCTGGTGCTCATGATTTCATTGCTGTGATTTTCACAGCTAGAGGATATGTCCACTGTCTGCCCCTGGCAGGCTGCACAGCAGAGGCCAGCCAAGAGCAAACCATCACAGCCACGTAAAAGCCTTCACAACAGTTAGTTAGAAATTAGATTTATTATGACATCTTGAATAGAATCATGTCCCAGTGGATGCAGAGGAGTGGTACACTTTCCCTTTTATCCCTGACAACCATGGTCTATAGAATAAATCAAGGTAGAGAAGTGAATTCCATGCCTGCCCATGCAAACACCTGCAGCAGAGCAGCTTCTACATGCTAGACTGCCTGCACAAAGTAAGGCATTGCCAGTTCTATTTCCATCACTGCTCAAACACCACAGGGTAGAGATGCATGATTCAGCTGACAGGCCAATCCACGTCTCTCCTCAGTCAAGGTTTTAACGCAATTAATGCACTCCAACTATTATTAGAAAGCCAGGATAGATCCAGCAGGAAAAGGAGGCTGCCACTACATTCTACAGCTACATAGGAATATTTACTTTTTTTTCATTTATCCTGGCTACAAGGGAAGAGATGATTGTTTCTTTGGATTATCCAGTCACTCAAGTGATGGATCTCACAAATACAAGCACAGGACACGAACAGAAGCACCTACCCTCTGCCCAGAGACTAAACAGATGTGCTACAGGTTACAAAACCTACACAGGCATCAGCTAGAGAGATCAGGCAAACCTTCTGGGCAAGGACAGAGAGCTCCTCCCTCTCAGTCTGAAATTCTAACTAAGGCAGCACCTCCCATGCTGTTTGTGCCTCCACCGGTTCCAGAAGCTTCTGCAGTTCCTCCTGTTGGTTGCTGCAGCCCTGCATGCTGCACTGTGCCCTTGAGCCACCCTCACTGCACCCTCTGCCTGGCCACACTGCACATGTGCTGTGCAATGCTGCCACACGATGCTCTCAAGTTGAGCAGAGAAAACATAATGAGAAATGTAGTGCAGGACTGATCTGGTTCCCACACAGCAGAGCAGGCAACAGCAGTGGAAGCCCCAAAATCCAGGCAATTATTTTTTTCACATTCTAGATGTAAGGGTGCACACACAGCCTCTTCTACCATGGGTACACACCTATTTGCTGCAAGAGCAGTGCTGGAGCTCAGGGAACCTCACACTACCTCTAGGCACCAGCACATGTTCTTACAGTTGTTACTCTAAAGGCCTTGGAGCTAAAACACAAAAACGCAACACTAAACCACACTCTACCATCAATCTTGTCTTCTCTAAAGCAAACTTAAGTCCAGGGCTTGGGTTTTTAGGGATGAAAAACTTGCCAAGTCCATGTGCTTGTTTAAAGAAATGCAAACCAAAGCCCAGTAGCCATGAACTTGGCAGAGAGAATGCAGAGGAAGCTGATGCTTACACATGTTGAGCTGCCGTATGAAGCTGGAGATATTGTTGTGTTTGAAGTACTTGGGGAGCAGCTCCTTGGCAAACCTCTGCTCATCCAGAATGCAGAAATTCTCGCCATTCTAGGAAACAAGCAGAAGTAACAGTTAGGGAATAAGCACAGCTTTTATAAGGTGTTGCTCTTAAGTGAAGATCATAAATCAGCAAAGACTGTTTTGACAGCAGAAAAAAGCAAAAGACTTCACCAAGTGAACAGTCTGTGGGAACACTTGGGGCTGGACTAAAAAGTGTGAGTTCAAAAACACAATTACATAGAACACTTCTATTGAACAGGCAATTTTCTTAAAGCCCTGACACAGTGATCTTAATCCAAAGCAAAATTTTTCTAAAAACTCACTCCCTTTGTCCCAAATAAACATAAGCATTGCACAAGCCCAACGGAATTCATGCCACTAAAGAGATTGCATCTCCTTTCATCAGCCTGCCCAGCTCCTGACAAGATTCTTCCATTGTACGTGCTATGTCATCACTAAAAATAACCACGTAACGTTGCTCAGTTACCGAAAGTTCAGACAACACAACCCAGCGGTGACCAGGGGTAAGTGTGACACCAGCAGTGCCAGATTTTTAACATGCCCAAGACCAAACTTCCTGGAAACAGGAAGAGCTTTTTGCATCACTTTTATATTGTTCATGAAGAGAACAAAAATACTGCGTTTCTTTTCATCTTTGTCTTTGTAAAGGGCAAACGGCTGGGAAAAAAGTGGAGAAAAACCCCTACGGATTTAAAAATGACAGGGAACAAAACTAAACACAGTGCGCGTCTGGGTGCCGGGTCAGCGTGTCCGTGCCCTGCGCCCGCGGGGCACATCCGTCCCCGCTCCGGAAGGAAAGCGGGCAGTTAATGGCTCCTGACGGCGTCCTTGCCCCGCTCGGAGCGCTGAGCGCGGATTCGGGGCCGTCCCCGGGGATGTCCCGCTGCGCCAGCCCCGCCGCCACCGCGGCCCGCACGTTGCCGGGGGGGGCGGGCAACGGGGGAGGGCCCGGGCACGGCCCCGCGCACGCCGGGCCGCCCGCACCCCCGCGAGGAGGGCGGGGAGGCGGGCTGGACACGCTCCGGGCAGCCGGGGGCTCTCCGCCACCGCCGCCCGCAGGGGTCCGCAGCCCCGGCCCGGCTCCCCCACCACCCTCGAGTCCTTCGCGCGGGCCTCCCCGGGCCGGGCCCGAGCGGCCGCCTCACCCTGCTCCAGCAGATGACGTCGTCGCTGTCCGGATCCTCCAGCAAGGCCCAGAGCTTGGCCAGGAAGCCGGGCACGGCGCCGGGCCCGGGCGCGCCGGGGGCGGCGGGGCCGCGGGGCAGCGCGGGCGCCTCCCGCATCCTCGGACCGCGACGGGCCGCGCCAGCGGGGACGGGCCGCGCGCCGCCGCGCGACGCACCGGGGGGCGGGGCCGGCGCGCGGAGCAGCCGCTGATTGGCAGAAGCTGCCAAACCCCGCCCCTCGCCCCGGCAGCCGCGAGCGTGACTCTTGTTGTGCTCCCGGGGGAGCGCGCGGCTGTGTGACGTCACCGCAGGCATTTAAAGGGACCGCAGCGGCCGCCACCGCCCCCCCGGGAGGTCCCTGGGGAGTGCTCGCACGGTGCCGCCGCCGGTCCTGCCCAGCAGGTGGGTGCCGCTGGCCGCGGCTCCGCCCGCGCCCCCGCCCACCTTCCCGGGGCTCCCCGCAACGGGAGGGAGCCCTGGGCGGGGCGGGACAGGCAGGTGCACGCCGCGGATCGGGCTCCGCGTGCGCGGCCGGGGCGCGGCCCGGCCCGGCAGAGGCGCTCCCGCAGGTGCGGGGCGGAGCAGCCCGGCCCGCCCTGTGGGCGGGAGCGGGCGCGGTCGGCGCTGCGGGGCTGGGCTCGGTCAGCCCGCGGAGGCAGAGCCCCTTTGTCCCTCCCGGGCTGGTCCCCGCCGGCGCTCCCGGTCCCGCTCCGCAGCCCCGCCGCGCCGCCTCCCGCTCCGCACGTAAGGGATGAGCCGTCCGTCCTCCTGCCTTCCTTCTGCTTTCCCCTCGCTCTCGGGCTGTGGTTTCCCTGCAGTCAGGTGTCGGGGAATATCCCTGCATCGTCTGCCTCGGTCAGATAGGAGTTGGATCCCAACACCCCGCCTGAAATCTGATTTCCCTTCATTCGCGATTCTTGTGCTGTCGGGGACCCGGTATAGGGCAGTCCTGGGGAGGATTCTGCTGTAAAGTACAAGATTCAGGGATGGATGTAGTATAAAACTTGAGTTGGTTTTGGTTTTCTTTCTTTTTCTTTCCTTAATCAAGGCAAATATTAATTTCAACGAAAAATTGAAACCAAAAACTTTTGAAACTAATTTAGTTACTTTGACGTTGCAATAATCAAGTAAATAAATGGTGATTAGTTACAGTGAAGGGTATGTGAGCACCGACTTTGCGATATCTCCTACCTCTCCATTCAGGGATATTTTTTGCTGTTCCCTAGAATTACCCTAGGGGTGTGTGCGATGTTGGTCAAACTCTAAGCAGAGTCCAGGTGGGACTCTTGTAAAGCTTGGGAAGGCTGTGCCAGAGACCTGTCCTTGACTCACCCATGGCAGGGCACGGCACTGGTGGCTGTGGGTGAGCCCCGGGCGCCATGCGGGGTTCGGGGCGGTGAGCAGGGCTCTGGCACGGCGGATTTGTGTTGATGGGCAGCTTTCCCTCCCAGCCTGGAGAGCCGCTGCTCTGCCGTGCCGTGGTGCTGCCCGCATAGAGAGCAGTCTGCCCTGGCTGCCCGCACAGACCCCGGCCTGTCCCGGCTGCCGCCACAGACCCCGGCCTGTCCCGGCTGCCGGGCCTTGAGGAGGCCGCCCCCGGCGCCCGGAGCTGCCGCGAACTTTGCCCTGAGTTGACACGAAGGCCGCAGCTTGGGCTGAGTCAGGAGCATCCCGCTGCCCTTCCCTCGGGCTGGGTGGTGGCAGGCTGAGGGCTGCTGCTGCTGTTTCTTTCCGTATTGTTGTCACCATTGCCTTCTTCTGGTCTTCTGCGGTGTGAAACAGCACAGGTATGGCTTTCCAGACTCCTTTCTTTGAGTCCACCTTGGCATAGAGTGAGTGAAAAAAAGGTGTTTTAGCTCCCTATGAACAGCAGCAGGGAATAAGCTGAGTGGTGTGTAGGGTGGGCATGAACCGGTGTGCTGCTGTTTTTCCCACACTGCTGGAGCTGCTCTGAAGGGGCTGTTCTGTATCTGAGTTTTATCAGGTCTATGACCAGGAGCTGCTGGTGGAGCCACTGGAGCAGAGCTATGCTGTGTTGATGGATCCAAAGCATCTCAGAGATCCCTACAGCTCCCTTCTGAGAAAGGAAGGAAAGATGTCTCTGAACTTTGTCCAATTTATTGACTATTTGGAAACAGCAATTCTTGATTATCATTCGCTTCTGAGAATAGCACAGCATGTTTGAAAATCAAGAAGTGAAGATTTGAGGGTGCTTAGTCCATTGCCACATGCTGGGGTTGAATCATGTCTGTTGGGTATCAGATGTTAGAAGATGTTTCAAAGCAGCTCTGTGTGATGCTGTGCTGACTGAAAGCTTACAGAACATCCAGCTTTGCTGCAGACAAACCTTATTCGTTCATTTTGCTGTTACAAAGACAGTAAGAATAAGTAATGACAGTCTCTTTATGAAAAACCTTTGCCATGGTGCTGTGTCACTGTCCCTTTCTGTATGGAAAGGAAAACTGATTCTTCTGAGTTTTCTTGTTAGGTCATGCTTCTCATTCTGTTACTTTCTGTTTCTCTCTGCAATTCTGAGTTGCTGTTGCATGTCTCAAGGGCTGTATCTCAACAGCTTGTTTAGGTGGGGTTTGTTTGCTGGCTACATCCAGCTTTGTTAAGGATATCATTGTATGAGAACTTCTGTAGTCATTTTCATGTGATTTTTAAATGCAGTTTAATCCTTCCTTATCTTTTGGTGTAATTCTACTGCCCATATTGCATCAGGTTCTCCTTCATGCAGGCGGTTCTTTGAGCCTTTATTCACAAGGTTCTTTGAGCCTTTATTCAACTGTATTTTGATGATTTCAGACAGTTTCCCCAACTATTTCCCAACTCTCTTTAGAGTATTTCTGGTGCTTAGTGCCAACAAGCTTGGTGTCAATTGGAAGTTTTATGAGTAAGCTACCCACTGATCAAAATCATGGGGAAAAGAACAGAACAGAAAGGAAAAACTTTGTGCAGTCTATTTGAGATATACTCCTGGATTACAGATAGCTGCTCCCTCAGAGCCATCTTTAAAGAAGTTAAAATTTAAAATTCATAGTGACTAAACTGTACTTCCTCAGGTTACTTAAAATAGAGTGACCTTGGTGACAGTTTAAAGTGTACATATACCAGGACTATTTTGTTGAGCTTTGTATCTGGACCTGTAAGATGATTTGGAATGTGAGAAATAGTGAAAAAAGGGTTAGTTAAACTATTATGAGAGCAGCACATTTGGTATTGGGAACTCATTACCAAGGCATGATCTCCATTCGCCTTGTGTGTCAGTTTTGTTACAGAGAGATTTTCTTCTTCAATATTTGAGTAATAATCCCAATAATACTTACACCTGATTTCTTCATACCCTCTCAAAATGTCCAGCACCTTCAAACCAAATGGTCATATCCTGTTTCATTCTTTTTGTCTTTCCCAAACAGGTGTAGCTTCCAAAAAAACCCCTTCCCTCCAGGCTGAGATGGGCTCAGTCTGGTGGCTGCTGCTCTGCATCCCCCTGCTGTCACCCACATCTGCTGGGGGTGTGATCCGAGTTTATTACCTGGGGATCCACGAGGTGAACTGGAACTATGCTCCAACAGGGAGGAATGTGCTTGCTAACCAGAGTATTGCACGTAACAGGTACAGAATTTAGTCTGGGGCTGGCTTTGAGCTGTCTTTTGATGTGGAATTTAATGCAAGTTCTGTGGGGCATCTGAGCAAGCAAGAGACACACTCCTGTAGATTCTGATCTTTATGAGCTTAATGTTTAACTTGTTTTATGCTCCTGTGGTAAAACCTGTGTCAGTGGGAAAAGGGATGGTTATTCTGGAGAGTCCAGACCCATACACTGGAGAGAAGGATATGGAAAACAAACACGGAACAGAAAATGGAGCAGATGCAGAACAGATTGTTCTAAAATTGCCCAGATTTTGCAATGCTCTACCCTGAAGTTTCATCTTGCTTAGTTCCAGCTGGTGATCAGCTTGTTTATCCTGAAGCATGATGACTTTTCATCTTTATATAAATGACTTCACAGAGCCAGCTTGTTTTTGTTTCAGTGGAATTTCGAGCCTTAGACTTAATGGGACTTCCTGCATGGGATTTTAGGGACTGTTTGAAAAACATTTTTGTTTCTCTTGCGAAAGTAAATCTGGAAACTGCAATAATTGGTTCAAGTTACTGCACAAATAGTGTTTTGGGTTTAGCTTTCATAACATCAAGCCTTTTTCTTTGGTTGGTGTTTTTTTGTGTGCATGGTTTGTTTTGTTTTTTTTAAAGGTTTCCATAGTATTTTAAAGGCATTTGTACTTTTTTTCCTTGCTCTCATTTTCTGTGGCAAATAGCTGGTATTTTTTGACCTTCTCTCAGTCCTTTATCCCTCCAAAATAACTGAGGTTCAGACACCTCCTTCAGAAACAGCGCAACAGGAACAGGAAGGGTGCAACAGAAACATCAAAGTCTGTCAGTTTAGCATGGAAAAGTCTCTGTTCTCTGGAGGTGCTGTATAGATGTAAATAAGTACCCAGGAAACACCCCAACATTCAGGGTTAATAAAGATGTTACTGCTGACTCCTAAAGTGGTAATGAATGCACTGGATTTTGTTTGGTTTCTCTCATAATAAATGAAGAGAAGGAAATGAAATTCAGGGCCATTGAACTTAAAAGCTATTTAAAAACTCTTGTCACTGCAAACAATTAGTTAATGGGACCTATTTGTACAATGATTGCAGAAATGAAAGTGGCAATTAGAAAGGGATGAGATGTTGATATGATTGATAGGAGTAGTAAATTATTTCAAGGAGGTTTTTTTTGTTCAGAAGAAATGGACTGTGTGGAGAAAGAGGCACATCTGTAAAACATCTTAAACTCTGCTGATAATGGCTGCAGGGATGACTTGGCAAAGGGCTGAACTCTGGATTGTGTGGCCAGAGCCAAGCCCTGCCTGTGTTTGAATGATGAGGCCAATGTTTAGTATTTGCAGCTCCACTGTTCATTCTCTGAGATTTGCATCAGGGTTTTCCTCCCTTGCAGGGCTGCTCATGCTGGGGGTGATCAATCCCAAGGGGGAAGTGAGGGCAGTGACCTTGTCTCTCATTTAGGCTGGTTCCGGTAATACCTGGACTGTGATTCATCTCTTATCTATTAAGAATTACCCATAATGAGCAAATATGCTTGTGAGTTAAACTTTAGTGCCTGTATGAGGTTTTAACTCTGGAAGCTGGTTATGTGCTGGGTATGAACCTGCCTGATCCTTCTGCCACTCTGGAAGGAATTTGGAAACTGTTAAGTAGAATTTCAGACTTCAAATTTTGGCCAGAGAGCTCTGGACTCCACTCTCCCTGCCTTGTGATTTACTGGAAATGGCACAGAGGAATCAAAGTGAATTTTGAAGAGCCCAGTGAAGGCTGAAGGGGGCATGAGAAGGGCTCTCCCTGTGACACCCACGTGGGATTGTCTGGGAAGCACTGTCCTTCCCATGTCTTGTGTGCAGGGCACAGTTCAGGGAACACTTTGTGTGTGTTGGTGAAGAGCTGGGGTTGAGGTTGTGGCCATGCATGGGTGGCTTAGAGCATCCCAGGGTCCTCTAATGCCAAAGCTTTCTGCTGTAGCCCAGAGAGTGGAGTGTCACCATCCCTGTGCTGCAGTATTGACCAGCTGTTGTGTGTAATGAGGACTCATGGTGCCTTTCCCTTTGAATTCAACAGCCAGGCCTCAGCATTCCTGCAGTCTGGGAAGGACAGGGTGGGAAGCACCTACAAGAAAGCTGTCTACAAGCAGTACACAGACTCCACATACACCACTGAGATCCCCAAGCCTGCCTGGCTGGGCTTCCTGGGGCCTGTCATCCGAGCAGAAGTGGGGGATACCATTCAACTACACCTAAAAAATTTTGCTACTCGACCATATACAGTCCATCCTCACGGTGTTTTCTACAAAAAGGACTCTGAAGGTAAATGAGCTACTGCCATCATGGAGACAGATTTTTCTCACTGGGAATTTAGGAGTATGCATGGAGGAGAACTGTCCATAAAGCAACTGCATTTGGGTGTTTGGTGAAGACACCAAGCCTTGGGTTAGTAGGCTCATGGGGCTGGAGTCCTGACCTGGGCCCAGATGTCTTGATTTTACAACCTCTAAAACACTGATCAGCTCTAGAGATTGTAGAGAGACTGGCTGTGGGGGCAGAGTGCAGAACTGAAGGCAAAGCAGCACTAGGCAGAATGGAAATAATCCTGCTGACTGTGTGCTGACCTGTTTACTGGGCAAGTTGCCTTACAGTGGCTCTGTGCCTCAGTGCCTCTTTGAGGAAGTGATGATTAAACACTATTTCAGCCTTGGGATGGTGACTCTCAGCTCAGTATAAGGTGACGTGTGGGCATCTTGGCTCTTCTTGAATGGATGTTGTGATTGCTCAATTGTTCTAGGATCCCTGTATCCTGATATGTCCCCCCAGGATCAGAAGAAGGATGATGCTGTTTTCCCAGGAAGGAATTACACCTATACTTGGACTGTCCCTGAAGATCACAGTCCAACTGATGATGACCCAAACTGCTTGACCTGGATCTACCACTCTCATATTGATGCACCTAGGGACATTGCATCTGGATTAATTGGACCTTTACTTACATGTAAAACAGGTAAAAACACCAGGAGAAAGCAGCTGAGGCCTGCAGTTCCATAATGTAAAGGTCTTGTGGTGACATGAATAGAGATGGGATGTGAAGATATTCTGTGCAGCTCCCAGCTTCAGGGGGAAATGCAGCTTGGTTAGAGAGGACAGTACCTGGGTTCTAGCTGGATTCTGGTCATTGCATTGTCATTTTCCCATAGTGATTGGGCAGGTGAGCTTGCAGGACTCTTGATCCAAGAGAGCTGCTTGAATCCATGTTAAAAGCAAGGCTCTTTTCCAGGATCTACTTTGTGTATGAAAATCATGGTGACTGGTTGGTTCCAGTGAGAAGACTGCAGGTGTTGTAGTTGAGGCATTGTTGTAGTGGCAGAGCAGCTTGGGAGAGAGAGCTGTATTGGCAGGGATACATTGGACAAGGGTGAGCTGTGAGGATGGTGGGAAAGCATCTGTCTCCAGCTCATGTGACAAGACTCTCTCTGCTGCTGTGGTTCTCATCTCTTGCCTGATGTGTAATTTTCTGCATGATTATTTTCTGCATTCATTCCTCTCTCCTTTCACCCCAGGAACGCTGACTGGCAGCTCTCAAAGGCGCTCGGATGTGGATGTTGATTTTTTTCTGATGTTCAGTGTGGTGGATGAGAACCTAAGCTGGTACCTGGATGAGAACATTGCATCATTCTGCACAGATCCTGGCTCTGTGGACAAAGAAGATGAGGAGTTTCAGGAGAGCAACAAAATGCACGGTCAGTGTCACCTCTGTGAGGCCACTGTGTCTGCTGAGATGCTCAGGAGTGTCAGAGCTCCAGGATCTGCTCTGAGGTCATATGCTTAGCAAATATCTCAGGGACAGGGCAACAGCTCCAGAAAATTGAAGTATTTTTGGCTTGAGTGAGATTTTATACCCTTTGCTTTAGGAATGAGCTGTGGAGCTGGGTTCTCCAAAGGAGAAGAGGAGGAGGAGTTCTGCTTAGGTCCACCCTCCTATTGTGTCTGTGCTGTCACCCACTGGCAGGAAGGCTCCTCTGGGCTCCTTTTCTGCTCTCTAATTTTGGCTTGCTTGTTTTTGCAGCTATTAATGGTTATGTGTTTGGCAACCTCCCTGAGCTGAAGATGTGTGCTGGGGATTCTGTTTCATGGTACCTCTTTGGGATGGGCAATGAGATTGATGTTCACACAGCCTACTTCCATGGAGAGACACTCAAAATCCGGGGCCACAGGACAGACGTGGCCAGCCTCTTCCCAGCCACTTTTGTCACAGCAGATATGATCCCCAGGAACCCTGGGAGATGGCTGCTGAGCTGCCAGGTCAATGATCACATACAAGGTAAGGCAGGGGGTGGAATATGTCATGGACTCTGTGTCCTCTGGTTTTGATGTACGTGATGTACAGTGTGGTAGGGAACAGTGTCTTGGGCGTGGAAAAATGTCCCTATGACATTTTTCCCTATCACCCACAAATGAGTGGGTGATGCCTTGGACTTGATATTAGAGGTCTCTTAGAGGTCTCTTCCAACCTCATTATTCTGTGTGATTCTGTCTTGTAAAATTGGAGTGGGTTGGTTACTAATGTGCAGGGCAGCTTTAGTGGGGGTGACTTGTACCGTGGTGTGATGTTTGATGTTTGGTACAGCTGAAAGCTGAGATGAGGCAGTGCCTTAAGAGCTCTGGTCTCTGTAAGAGGCACTTGCATGATAGATCTGAGGACAGCAGAAGACTCCAGTCACTCTCAGTCCATACTTCCATAGCATCCAATATCTAAGGTTGGAAGTTCTGCTCACAGAACTCCTTGCTGTGGAGTTTCTCACCTTCTCCCATCCATGTGCCTTTTGGGACAGCAGAGGGGAGCTGGGACTGCCCATCAGGCTGGCTGGAGGGGCTAAGTGAGTGTCCACCTTCATGTTTTGGGCAGCTGGGATGGGGGCACTCTATGAGGTCCGGCCCTGCTCTCGGCAAGCTGCAGCCGCCAGCCTGGGAGGGAGAGTTCGGAGATACTTCATAGCTGCCAAGGAGGTGCAGTGGGACTACGGCCCCTCAGCCCTCGACCAGCTCACTGGGAGGCAGCTCACTGACCCTGACAGGTGAGTGAGAGCCTGCTGGGCTTGGGCAGGGTTTGGGGAGTCTGGCCTGTATCAGGAACACTGCTTAAGAAAGTGTGGAATTTCTTTCTTTTCAAAATTCATGCCTGCTGCTCACATGGGGTGCATTTCCTGGGAAAGCCAATCAAACCCTGCTGTAGCTGGACTGCACTGAGAGCAGTACAGGTACCTTGGGGCCTTCCCATGAGAGGGCTGTGTGGTACAGCTGTACCCACAAGCAGCAGAAGTCCCAGCAGATGTACAACATGAGCTGTCACATTTGTCTTTGGGCTTCATTTCTGCTTGCTGTGCCTAACCTAGGAACAGATTGATCTATTTGAGAAATGATTCAAAAAGCCCCTGGTGCAGCAGACACAGGGTGGCATTGCTGTCCTGCAGATGGGCCTCAGGCTGGTGTTGCTGCAGGATGCAATTTCTAGGAAATCAGATACCAGCACTTGGGTGGCAGCTCTCCATCCCATGATCAGGGCTATCAGTTGAGAGACTTCCTGTTCAGTCTTTGGCTAACTGAAAGAGATTCTTCTCCTTCCCAGAGATGACGTCCCTTCCCTAGTAATCTGTGGGAGAGGATGTTCCTTATTCAGATGGAGAAGAGGAAATGTAGAGTGGTTAATTATTTACTCAATGTCATGCAGCAAACCTTGCAGACCTTAGACCTGTGAGCTGGCCTTGTAACTGCACTACCTCTCCTGCAAGGCTTGTTACTTTTATTTGGTGAGGGTGGTAGTGGAGGAAATAAATATCTTTACAGCTGTTTATTTTAGTTGGGAATGGGGCTGTCCCCAGCTTCTGAAGAGGGTGGAGTTCTAGCACTGCCTGCCCACTGACTGCACTGCAGTTTTGTTCATTCCTTCACACATCATGTGTAGTGATGCTGATCTCACCTGGGAGAGGGCTTTGTGCTACAGGTGCTCCCTGAACGCACGTACAGGTGATGGGTCTGTAAGGGCAAAAAAGCTTTGTAGAATCAAAGCTGTGCTTGTTCCAAACTAGAGGTGCTGTCCTTGTCTGAAATACTGCTTGATTTGGAGATGGTGATGGCCTTGCCTGTGGGAGCAGGGGAACAGGGCTCATTGTTCTGTGACATGGCCTGACATTTGCTTTTTGCATTTAGTCCTGCTGAGCAGTATTTCCAGCGCAGCCTCTACCGCATTGGGGGCGTCTATTGGAAGGCAAAGTATGTGGAGTACACTGATGAGAGCTTTCGAGAGGAAAAGCAGCAAGCAGAAGAGGAGAAACACCTTGGAATACTTGGTGAGAATCCTCCAGGAATACAAATCCTCTGTCAGTGTCTGTCAGAAGGGTGCTGATGCTGGGAGTGCTGGGTGGCTGAACCTGCCTGCTCATTTTGGGGGGCAGGGAGGGGCACAAGAGCTGCTTCACAATGGTCACATCTGAACAAGGCAAGGTGCAGGGTGGTAGAATGGACAGAATCACTTCAGGGGTCATTCTGAAGGTGTTCTAGAGGTAAGAGTGAGGGATGCAGTCCAGTATGTGTGACTAGAGCTAAACAGATCACAGCAGTAGCTCCTGGTTTTGTGTTTTTGACTGAGCCCCTTCAAGGCATGCTGCAAACCCCATGTTCTCACAGAGAGCTTTCTCTCCTGTATGGGTGCTCATGGACAGGCATGGTAATGGCTCATAGCTCCTCTCTGGCTGGTTGGGTTGTGAGCTTACAGACTCTGGTGGGCTTGGAGCATCTCACACCTCTGAAGCAAGTGTTTTGGGTGGCTGAGGGGGCCATACATGGGTGGAGGAGAGACATGGGCTGATCCTGAGGGCATTCCAGCACATCTGCCTGTTCTGTTACTTCCCTGTATGAAGGTGTGATACCTCTCTGAGGTCTCCTGTGCACCCAAACTGCTTTCAGACAATCCTTGCCAGCCCCTGCTCCCATTGAGCTCCCTTCAGCAGCAACAAAGCCACACCATCTGTTGCCTCTCATTTTTGGCCCTGCAGCTTGGAGGAAGGTGCCCTGTCTGCTTTGGTTTGTCTGATGGCCTGGGGAAGTGCTCTGTTGCTGATGTGCTCTCCCTGCTCTATTCTAGGTCCGGTGATCAAAGCTGAAGTTGGTGACACCATCCTGGTGACATTTTTTAACAAAGCCTCCTGGCCCTTCAGCATCCATCCACATGGAGTGTCCTATGGGAAGGCATCAGAGGGGATGTGGTACCATGATGGTTGGTGGATCCCTTTCCTTGAGTACCCCCCCATCACCCTTCAGAGGTGCTGGGTGTTTGGTTGGCACAAATGAAGTAGAGCCTGCTCTGAAATAGCTGGTGAGAAGGTGTGACAGAGTTTGTGCAGGGACTTGGGAATAATCCTGTAATCCCTGTTTTAAAGGCCTGTCCCAGAATGGGGTTTCTGTGGCACCACTGCACAACTTCACCTACCACTGGACTGTGCCAAGGCATGTGGGGCCCACGTCCAGTGACCCTCCCTGCCTCACCTGGATGTACAGCTCAGCTGCAAACCCTGTCAAAGACTCCAGCTCAGGCTTGGTGGGGCCTCTGCTCATCTGCAAGGCAGGCACTCTGGATGACAACAACAAGCAGGTAAAGGGGTTTTCCTGCCCTGTTCCTACCAGGTCTTTGCTTCTTTTCTCTACATGAAAGCATCAGGAGAACATTAGCATATTAAAAACAAATGTGCAGTAGTGTGAGTCCAGGAGAGTCAAAGCCTTGTTGTTGGCCAAGTTGATGCTGGTACAGCTGGTATCAACTTTTTCCAGGCAAGTAGTGTTCTGGGAAAGGCCAGTAGTGTTCTGGGCTCTCAAGAGCTGCCCTCAAAACAGTTCCTGAGCTCTGCTTTTAATTCATAGATAAACTTGGCTAAAGAACTGTATCTTGGAGCAGTTACTTTATCTCTTGCCCTGAGGCTTGTGTAGCAGGCTTTCAGAGAGGCATGTCTTGTAGTCCCAGAAACACTGAAAAGGCATTTTTGCCTACAGGTGTTCTGCTTGGGTGATACAATGCTTTGAGGTTTGGGTGAGCCTCATTTATTCTGCCAGAGAAGTTAATTTTCAAACAGAGCTGGCTACAAAAAAACATGTGAAAGTCCATGTCAGTCTTATGCTTTTGATGGAGCGGTGAAACCTCAAGGCAGCCAGAACTTCCTCTTGGAATTTCACTCAGATTTCCTGGCAGTAAATCTAGGGAAGACAGTAAATTGATATCCCTGAGGAGGTACCAGACAGAGGAGCAGAGTATTGTTGTAAAAGACAGCAGATGGCAAATCAAACCCCAACTGCTGTCCTGCAGTGTGGCTCAGGGACTGGTGACAGATCTGGGGACTGCTGTCCTCAGAGCCTTCCTGGGGGAGCTCACAGTCAGTGGGGACACCGTGTGACTAAATCAGGAGTGTAGAAGAAATCAATGTACACCCAAGGTGGAAATGTGGATCTGCTGAGCAAAGAGGACTGGGAATACATACAGCCCTTGAGGTGAAGGAGCTGTGATAATGATAAACATGGGCAGGTATTGGAAGCATGTAAGCAGAAGAGACAGACCTTTGTGAATGTAAGACAGAGAAATCACCTGGGGTGGCAATTCTGGCTCCACAATCTCAGGCAAACCTTTAATGAATGTTTAATTGTGGAAGGTGCATGGCCATTCTGCTGTACCCATGTGCTGCAGCCTGGGAATGGCTCACCTCAGCAGGCTGGCTGCCTGTGTGCTGCTGGGACAGTGACACCAGCAGGAGAGTCTGGACACCATCACAGTGTTCTTTTAGTGGGAAAACACCATGGTTTGGAGTGCATTTCTTAGGAGAATTAACACTTTGAAGGATTTAGGGTAATTAAAAAATCCCCAATCCAGGCCTGTGATAGGAGGCAGGAGGGGTGGGGTGTGTGTGGTCATCAGCCTGCCTTGTGTCTGGGCTCTGGTCTTGGGACTGGTTTGGACAGACACCTTAGGTGTAGGGGAGGAAGAGGGCACTGACTTCATGGCCTTGACTGAGTTTTGTTCGTTTTATTCATGTGAAATATAATGGAAAATGCACAAGTGATGCCTTTTGTGAAATAAAAGACAAATGTTCAACATGAGTAAAGGGATGGAGTCCTGATTCTCAATAAGCCATGTTTTAAAATAAAGGGGAATACAGGGCCCATGCAAAAGAGATTTAACTCTAAGGATACTTAATTGTTGCATTTTAAAAGTTAACAACCATCATTGTAATTATAGAAAGGGATCGACAAAGAATTTTATCTTCTCTTCAATGTGTTTGACGAGAACCTCAGCTGGTATTTAAATGCCAACATAAAATACTACTTGAGGATGGAAGAGACATCTGTGGAAAAGGATGATGAGTTTGAGGAATCCAACAGGATGCATGGTATGGTTGGATGCTGCTCTCTGACAGCAGGGATGAAGCTGCAAAGCACGGGCTGATGTTCACCTAAAGGCTGAGCTGGGGGCTGGAAGGGCTGTGTGGTGTTTGCCTGGAATCAAGCCAGGCTGGAGGCACCAGGAGAGACATGGACAAGCAGCACAGCTGTCTGGAGAAGTGTGCTCTCAGTGTACCCAGGGGTGAATTACAAACAAGTTACCTTTCTTCTGACTGGCAGGCCTGTCCTGCAAGGTGTATGCTCAAAATCTCCTGGCTGACACCTGCCTGCAGAGAGTTAATTGCTTTCTCCTTTCCAGCCATCAATGGACTTATGTTTGGTAACTTGCCTGGGCTGGACATGTGTGAAGGAGACAGAGTGTCCTGGCACCTCCTGGGCTTGGGCAGTGAGGCAGACGTCCATGGAGCTGTGTTCCAGGGCAACACCCTGCAAATCAACGGCATGCGGAGAGATTCAGCCAACCTGTTCCCACACACGTTTGCCACTGCTTTCATGCAGCCTGATCACAGTGGTGAGTGCCTGCACAGCTGACTGGGCAGATGGAAGAGTCTCCCATTGTGGTATTTGCTCCTGTGACAGATTGTCTAGCATGGTATGAACTCTTACAGGGTCAGCTCTGCTACAGGTTCTTACTGTGTAGGAAAGCTTCCTGAGATGATGTTTGTGTAGCACTTTGTTGTGCCATTCCTGCTTGATTTCTCCAATGACTCCTTTTAACCTTGGCCTGTGGCAGCCAAGCTCCCTAAGCAGCACAGAGATGCACCAGGCACATACTGACACTGCTCTCCTGGAATCTTCAAAGGCAACTGATTTCCTTGTTCATCCTGCCTCCCCCAGGGACTTTTGAGATCTACTGCCAGACGAGCAATCACTACCAGTCTGGGATGAGGCAGCAGTACAGCGTTTCCAGGTGTGGCAGGACAGGCTCTGCCCATCTCTACAGGGGAGTGAGGACGTTCTACATCGCGGCCGAGGAGCTGCTCTGGGACTACGCACCCGACCGCAGCTGGGAGAGGGAGCGCCACAACCACTCTGCTCAGAGGTAGAGCCCACCCTCTGGGGAAGCCTCTGCCAGTGGCCCAGCTGACCCTGCTGGAGCCTGTTGGGTGTCTTGGTCACCCTGTGTGACCTGGTGCACGTGCTGGTGGTGCTGCTGGTGGGAGTGCAGCCCTCCGTGCCATTATGCTCACATTTGCCACCCAGGCTGGCTCTGGGAAGCCCCTGCAGCTTGTGAACCCCCTGACACAAGTTAGTTGTTTGTTCCCCATGAGCTTTTGGTTTATCTCAGCACTTATTCTGCATTTCCCAGCTATGCTGATGTGTTTCTGAGCAATGAGAATGGACTGCTCGGCTCCAGGTACAAGAAAGCAGTTTACAGGGAGTACACAGATGGCACTTTCCAAACCCCCAAGGCCAGGATAAGTGGTGAAGAGCACCTGGGGATACTGGGTAAGGATTTGTGCACAGGGTTCACCTTCCTCTCACACAGAAATGGGAGTGGGGCTCTAAAGCTGCAGAGGCTCACAGCTGTAATCTGAAGGCTCACTGGATATTTAGGCATCTGCTGTGTCAGTGCAGAGAAATTGGGACTGTCTCCTACTCACATCTGCCGCCTTGGAGACAGCAGTTAGAGGAGTCCTGTGCACAGCTTGTAGGAAAGTCTGGGCTTTTCCACTTGCCTTTGCACCAGTGTTCTGTCATGGCTTGGGCAAAGCATGTTTCACAGCTGCATGTCTCTGACTATGGGACAGAAACAACCACTGACTTCTGGACAGGGGTCTGAGAAATAGAGGGGAAAATCTGTAGCTGTGAAAAATGCTTCTGGGGCAAGAGCAGGCAGCCTTGGGAAGTGGAGGAGCATTTTGCACTGACTAGTGGAGGTCTGTGGAGACAGAACTCTGAGTTATGAACCAAGGCTGTAAGTGGTGCCAGGGCAGCATCTGTAACTCAAAATAGGCTGCAGCTCTGATTTGAGACACTGTCAGGCTCAGTTGAATATTGCCACATTTTTTGAAACTGATAACAAGTGGTGATCAACATGTGACATTTAGCATAGCAGTATTCAGAAATCAAGCCTTAGCTGTGCTGGCCCCAGTTAAGATGTGTAACCACCTTCATTGTCCTCATTGTGAAAATCAGTCTGGTTTCCTAAGACTTGGGTTGGGACTGACATCCAATTCTCTTTTTGAGAGGTAGCGAAGAGGAAGGGGAACATGATAAATATTATAAGGTAATATTTCTGGGAAGACGTTGAGAGAGGGGTGGGAATATCCCAGGACATGTGCTGATGGATTTTGCTGGTCTCAGAGCTCACTCTTCCTGTCTCAAGGCCCTTTTCTGTGGGCGGAGGTGGGCGATATTCTCAACGTCGTGTTCAAGAACAACGCCTCACGGCCCTACTCCGTCCATGCACACGGGGTGCTGGAGCAGCAGGCTGGACACCCCCAGGTGGCAAACCCTGGTAGGTCCCTTCTCTAGCTGCATTCCTGTGTGGGCTCACTCACAGTGCTGATTTTGTCCCAGAGCCACACTGGTTTCCTTCAGCAGCCTCAGATGTCCTGATTTTGTTACAGTAGAGTGCTGCGACTGGGCAGTAACTGGTTTTTCAGGTCCAGCACAGTTTCAGTGGTACCATTTGTGTGGGGATGGCAGCCCTCTGGGACATGGGTAGGACATTCTTCTGTGTGCAGCCTTATCCCCCCACACTGAGTGGGGTCTCTCTGTGGGAAGGGGAGGGTGATGGCAGGTGACAGCTCAGCCAGTCCTGGGATGAGGGAGATTATTCTTTAGGATGCATGAGCACAAAAGTATGAAAATAGTATAAAATGGGAGAAATTCACAACTGCTTGCTGGGATCTGACTGAAATGGCCACTTTGTCTCATGATCCAGATACCAGTGTATTTAATTTTTGGTTCTCTCCAGCTTGCCCAGACTGTCCAAGCCTCAGTCACGCTGTCAGCCAGATCCTGTCTTTGTGAAATGGGCTGTTAATATGAAAAACGGATGATTTTAAACCCCAATTTGAATCAGCATCATAAATTCATTTCAAAGAGAAGAAAGGTTATCTTAAGCTCCATCTGAATGAGCTTCCATGGTCAGGTCCAGTCTCAAAAGCAGCAGATAAACCTGTATTGTGCTGGTACCAGACAGTGTTTACATCCTGTGACCCCTTGGTCTTGCTCTGAGAGGGGATCTTCCAGCCTGCTTTGTGTTTGGGTGAGGCAGATGCAATATTTAGTAAATACAGAATTGAATTTGGGTTTTGGAGACAGGATTTTCTTTTTCCATTTGGTTTTGCTGCTGCTTGGTGAGTGGGTGTGTCACGGGGTGTGTGGTGCTGCTCTGTCCCTCAGGTGACATTGTGACATACCGCTGGGAAGTTCCTGAGAGAGCTGGGCCAGGGCCAAATGATTCAGCCTGTGTGCCTTGGATCTACTACTCTGCAGTGGACCCAGTAAAGGTAAAATAGAAGTTATAACCAGAAAAGCATAATTAGACCAATTTTTTACCCCACTTAGAAAACAATGTGAGTTGGGTACAATTTAGAGATTGGCCCAGGTAAGAGGTGGAAGAATCACCTGGTAACATGTCCGGCCTTCTCCATGGAGAGGAAATTATCTGAATTTTCCTGATGTCTGTCCTTATTTTTTCCTAACAAACCTTCATAAAACAATTCCATCGTCTCTCCTTCCTACTAACCTCCCTCCAGTTATTTGTAGGCTTTTAGAACATCTCCCAGTTGATCATGGTTTGTACTGGTGAGAGCCATAGGGCTAATCTACAAAAGGCAGAAACTGTCCAAAATAAACCTCATGAATAAAGCAGGCAGATTTGACCATTGCTGGTAGTGTCATAGCACTAATTTCACAGGGCAACAACCTGGAGGATCCTGCAGGTTGTAAACCTGTGAATGTAAACCATCACATTCAACCGAGAAATAATGGCCTTTTTATCTCAAGTTGCAGATGTTTTTGCAGTCACCAAGTGCAAAATACTTTGATACCATCCATATTTATGACTTTTGGATTTGCATTTATAAGAGCACGTACAGTTCCTGTTCCTGTGCTTCAGTGGCTGATGCTCTCCAACAAGAATACTTGTACAGCAGCACTGGTTGTTTTAAGTGGGGTGATGGGGCAATAGAAAACAATTGCTCAAAGGCAAAGAACTGCATAAAAGAGGGTGAGAAGGTCCCTGCCTCAACTCTCCTTCCTTCTGCTCAGGATATGTGCAGAGGGGTGATGGGGGAATAGAAAACAATTGCTGAAAGAACTGCATAAAAGAGGATGAGAAGGTCCCTGCCTCAGAGCTCTCCTTCCTTCTGCTCAGGACATGTACAGTGGGCTGATTGGGCCCCTGAAGGTCTGCCGGAGAGGGGCCCTGCGCTCCAGTGGGAGCAGGAAGGATGTGAAGAGGGAGTTTGCTCTGCTCTTCCTGGTTTTTGATGAAAATCAGTCCTGGTACTTGGAGGAGAATGTGGAACGTTTCAGTAAGGGAAATCACAACATCAACCTGCTGGATGAGAAATTTGTGGAAAGCAACAAAATGCACGGTAATGTTGGTGTTGATTCTGCAACCTCTCTAAGTAGGGAGCCTGACTTGTGGTGAATGTCCTCATCCTTTCCCATTATCAGTGGCACAGACAGAACTAAACTGTCTGGTCTCAATATTGCAGCACACCTACAGCCCTCATCTTTGATCTGCAGTGAAGGTTTATCGTTGTGGCTGTCTCTGTAAGGAGGAACAGCAACATCCAAGCCAGAGAGGTTAATCTCTGATGTGTCTGAGTGACTCAGAAAAGGAAATAAAATCAAACATGAAATTAACTTGTCAGACAAATTTAATTCTCTTTGTCTCAGGGACCATCAGAGTATGTTAGGCTTCAAATTAATTTTCTGAGCTGTGTGGCTGCAAGATGTGGCTCGGTTGTTTTAGCTGTTTTAGGTTATTTCTACCATAGAAGGATGAACACATTTGTTTAAATTAGCATGTTGTTTATGTTAGTTTCTCTCCATATTATATCAAAGATAACCTCAGCAAAACAGGTCCCTTGACAGTTGTGGAAATAAGAACAGTGAGGAGTTGCATTTTGTGTACTGTCATTACTGCTGGTTTTGTATGGCAGATAAAGACTCTCCAAATACACATCCATGAAGGTGTAATTGTTAACTCTGTATTACAGCTAGCAGAACTCCCATGCTGAGCTTGGATACTTGTTTTAGGCTGCACAAATTATCCAGGTCAGACCTGGGAGTAAAAACCTGGTGCTCTGCCCTCAGATCCTGCCTCTTTCCATCTTACTTCCTCTGTTGTCATCTGGGCATGAAAGTCTCCATGTGTGTGCCATAGCAGTCAGCTCACTCACTGTTTTGATCTCTTTCCTGTATGTGCAGTCACATCAGAATCCCTTCTTGAGAAAGTAGGTAAATCCTACCCACTGGCAGGATTTACCCCTTTTCAGTGTTCATCAAGGAAATTGCTCAGACATTTATGTGCATGTAGGTATATACACATTTCTCCATCATTGGGCTGTAAATGCCATTTTTATGCATTTTGACTTGTAGAAGCAACCACTACTGGCTGACTGCAGGTTTTCAGCAAAGGTGATTTTTGAGATTTATTTGAGCTGAGCTACAGCATGGCCTTGAGTGCAAGAGACTTGCCTGTGAGCAGGGAGGATAAGTAGCTGAGCTGGGGGACACTGACTGCTGGTACACTGGGTGCTGTATGAGCTTTGTAGCCTCTAATTTGTGCAGCACCCATGCAATTTCACTGACAGCTGACACTTCTCCCTCTGTGTCATTCCCTCACAGCAATCAATGGCAGGCTCTATGCCACCTTGCCTGGGCTGACCATGCATGAGGGAGAGAGGGTGAACTGGTACCTGCTGGGAATGGGTCACGAGGTTGATGTCCACACAGTCCATTTTCATGCTGAGACCTTCATATACAAGGTAAGAATATCTGCTGATGGTAAAGCAGATACTGACCACTGATACCAGCACTTCTACTTGTCTCTGTGTTTGAATGTATTTTAATGAGACTGCTGAAGCTCCACCCAGCTAGGGAAAGGATGTGGTTTTACACATCCCAGTCTGACTCCCTGAGCCTGTGTTGTGCTGAGATGTCCAGTTTAATCCTTGTTAGGGTTAGGCATTACCAGACTGTTTGCTTTCCAAGCTGCAGGCCTGGAGCTGCTTTTTGAAAGCTTTGGGGTTTTTTGAGCATTAAAAAGCTGAAGTCTCCAGCAACACTGGCAGAATTTTCTTCCTGAGAAGATGCATTGAGCACTGTAGCTAATGGCCTCCCTTTTCTGACAGAATGGCAAAAGCTACAGAGCAGATGTTGTGGATCTGTTCCCTGGGACCTTTGAAATGGTGGAGATGCTGGTTGGGAACCCTGGGACGTGGCTGCTTCACTGTCATGTGTCTGACCATATCCATGCTGGCATGGAGATCCTCTTCACTGTCCTGCCTAGAGGAGGTAGGGAGCTGTCACTGTGAAACATCCAGCAGCACTTCTGCTACTGCTGTGGAATTCTGAGTGTATCTCAACTCTCTCACATGCTATAAAAAGCCAGTTAATGGAGCAGATGATTACTTAAGTGTAATTAAATTATTATATTCCCTTTAAATATGGTAATACCTGGAGCTGGAGTTAAAACAAATTGTTTTCTGGAGTTTACATTACCTGTGTTGTTATTCTGAGTTTGATTTTTAGTTTGTGTGTGAAATGCTGTGTTCAGCTCTCGGACAGTAACTGCTCTTGCTGAGAACAGGAAGGTGCTCAGAGGTGAGTGACCCTCTGAGCCCACATGGTGATGTGGTTTTAGATGTTATTACCAAAACAGTGAATGCCCCAGTGTTTCAGATGTAGGTGACCAGTGCCTGCCCAGTGTCAGGGCCATCTCTGGTTCTCCCTCAGCACTTTTCCTTCTGAAGGATGGAAAGGGTTGTGCACTGGAGCTGGGGCTGCCTCTGAAGCAGGTGATACAAAAATTCTCATGTCATGTAGAGAGGGAAAATATGGACATGGACAAAGGACAGCCTGCTAGTCCTGGAAACCATGCTGCCTCTGGATGTGACCCTTGCCAGATGTGCCTTTTTCTGGGCTTTTCCTGCTCAGCCCGACACCTTCTCACCCTCCTTTTGTTTCCTTTCAGAGTCAGAGCTGGAAGACATCACTGCCACCCCAGGTATGGTGTGTACAGCACTGCCAAGCTCTGTCTGTGGGAAGGGGAGAGGGCAATCCCTGAGCAACAGAGAGGTTTGGGTCAGTGTAAGGGGAGGGAGGGACACACAGCACCCACAGCCTCTACTCTGCCAGCCTGGCAGGTCCTTGGTGTGAGGCCTTGCTTCAGTAGATAACAGGGAGGGCACCAGTCTGTCCTCTGGTGATAGAAATAGGGGAGTTGGGTGGTTGGGTTTGTTTGCCTGTGTTAGGTGGAAAAGATTGGTGACCTCACACCCTGTTGTGCCTGCTAAGTATGGATTCAGAGTCTGAGCTTAGGTACTGGCAGAGGTTTGCAGCAGGGTGCCTGGGATGGGTTGTCTTCCTGCTTTGCACTGTCAGTGACCCTGTGGTTTAGGGAAGTTTCACAATCATCTCTACAAGCTGAAGGGATGAAATCAGCATGCACACAAGCACATCTGCCTTCTGCTCTGATGTTCCCCTGGGAAAAGAGCCCAAGCACATGCCTGGAGTTTTCTGAGCGTTGTAAAGAACAGATGTGAAAGGCATTTGGTTGAGCAGCACAGGGAGAAGGGGAGTAGTAGATATGATGCCCTTGAAATTTTCTGTGGTAGAAGTCTGAATAATGTTCACTGGTGGCTTATTTTCCTGATTTTTCATCTTTCTTCACAACTCCATTTTTCAGCTGCTATGAGGAAATTCAGCTGAGCTGATTTGAGAGCCAGTTCAGGCCAGCTGCAAATGCAGCCACTTGCCTTCAACTCAGCAGACTTTCTCCACTGTTATTTCAGTCATTTTCTCCCCGATGTTTTCTTCACTCAAAACGGACAAAGCAGAAGAGGAGTAGGAAATACGTGAGAGCAGTGGTGGCCATATATTAAATAATTTGGTTTCATACCATAAGCAGATATCAGCTTGTGTGTGCTCAGCAGGCAGAAACCTTGGCCAACAGTTGTTGCCTGAGCAGACAGCCCCTTCTCTGAGCAGGTGGCTGCTGCCTCTGTGTGGAGGCACAAGCAAGCTCAGGTGATCAGCATGGGCATGGCTGAGTGAGTGCACTCAGGGATGTGTAGGACAGCAGCCATGGGCACAGGGAGCCTGCACTGGGGCAGCTTGAGCAGCCCAGCCTGGACACGTGTTCTCATCTCTGGGCTGGGCACTGCAGTGGCTGACTGGGCCTGGACACCTCTGAGACACTGTCAGGTTCTGGGGTGGAGCAGGTTGGGGAAGGAACAATCCATCTCAAATCTGTGTGTGGGCTCAGGGATGAGGGTCTGACAATGGATGGCACTGGGGCCTCCTTTGAATCATTGAATAATTCAGTTTGTAAAAGACTTCCAAAATCATTGAGTACAGCCATGAACTCTGCACTGTCATGTCTACCACTGAAATATGTCTCTAAGCTCCATATCTACAAATTTTTTGAACATTTCCAGGGCTGGTGATTCCACTACTTTGCATCATGTTTTTCTTGATGTTCCTTTGTTGCATTTCTTGCAACCTTTCAGTTCTGGTATTGCTGGTTGTTGCAAATACCTTTCTGTTTGTCTCTCAGGGTTGGCACTTGAGGATGAGGATGGGTCCCAGAAGGTGATGCTGTTTGGATCTAAGGTGACCCAAGGGCAGATAGAGGCCACAGTCATCTCCCTGGCTGTTGTGGGAGTGCTGCTGCTCGTGGCTGCTGGTGTGCTCCTGGGAGCAGTCATCCATCTGGAGAGGCAGAGGAGGCTACGGCGCAATCGCAGATCCATCCTGGATGATGGGTTCAAACTCATGTCTCAAAAGAACTCTGGGCTCTGAAAGCCATGTACAAACACTGGGCTGTGTGCTTGGAGCTGGGCTGGATCCTTGTCCACAGCAAAGATTTTGGGGCATCATTTCAATTGTGCACTGTGCTTCTAGAAGCTGAGGAGGGAAAGCTGGAGCCCTGACCTTCATGTATTCTCCTCAGCCCTCTCCTCAGCCATCTCTCTCCAGGAGAGATCCAAGGACACTTTGAACTGACTGAAGACAAAGAATGTTTAAAAAAGCTCCTTCTGGAATACTCTCCTTCCCCAAGGAAGAGAGGGGACATTTTCTTCTCTCCAGAACAGCTCCAATTGGTCTTTCCTAGCAGAATAGCTTAGGCCAGATTCCAGTCTTGCTTCATTGCCAGAACTGAGCTGGGAATTGTTTCCCAAGAAACTGTGAACCATTAATGTAATTAATTTGAAGGAGAGAAAGATAATATTTTCAGCTTTGTGAATCAATGAAGAATACAGAAAAGTGATTGTTAATTTAGAGTTGGATTGCTGTTTTTGATGAGTGAGTGGGCAGACACAAATTCAGGGCACTGCATACCACTGTGAGAACCCCATCAAGGACCATGGTGAGCTGGGCCTCACTGTCACCCTTGCTGTGACACATCCTTTGGCTCTTTGCTGGGCGTGGGTGGTGGGACCAGAGTTCTGTAGCTCACCTGTGGGCTGTGGTAGCCATCCTCCAGCATCAGTGTGCCCACACATCACCATAACATCCTCCTGCCCTGTGGGTCCAGTACTGAGCCCTTCCCTGTAAATACCTGTCCAGCTCCCTCCCCTGAATCCCCATTACCCAAATGGATGCAGGTTAGTGCCTCCATATTTCTGTGCCTGGTTTTAAAATGGAAAGAGCATAAAAGCAATCTGTTCTGGGTGGCTTTCAGAGGCAATTAAAGCAGCTAAGTGGCTGTAATTACAAGGGCCTGCTGAGGGCTCCTTAGGTATAACAGCACCATTTTCTTCAGAACAGTGGTTATCACATACATAATCATGTTCAATTCATATCAAGCCCCTGCATATTTCCAGCTGCCTTTTCCTTTGGCAGTGAGGACGAAGCTCATTCTTTTTCTTTCATTACACTTCATTAAGTCTGGTGAGGGGCTGGAGGGCTGTTGAATACTCTGAATATGGATGAACTTTGCTCAGATTCAAGGCTGGTTCAGTTGCTACTGCAAACCAGCGATTTCCAGACCCATCAGTTGCAGGGAATTTTAGAAGCTATGATATGAGAAATAAGAATGAAGAAAGAAGCCTTTATTTTATTTTTTCCCCCTTGACTTGTTAAAAAATAGATCAAAAATGTTTTGGGCCTGCACTGAGACAAAGGAGTGAGTTTGAATGTATTCCCTTGCTTCAGGGCAGCAGAACAGGGAGATTGCCCTTCCTGCAGCTCTGCAGCCTGGGCTCAGCCTGGGCTTTGGGTGCTGGCCCCAAGCAGGGCAGCAGAGGGTCAGGAGCTGGATTATGCGCGTTCCATAAACAGCAGGCTGCCAAAATTCCTCCAGTGTAATGTTTTATGGGCCAAGTGGAGCATCAGTGGCAGAGGTGTCCTCTCCAGCAGGGGTTGTGAGGAACATTGGTGGGGGCAGGCTCTGGAGGAGCCTGTGATGTGAGGGCTGTGTCCTGTGAGCACCAATTCCTCCCCAAACTGAGAAAACCCAAGGGAAAGCTTTGGACAAAACAGAAACAGATCATAAATTGCTTGGTGATCCAGACTGGCCATGCAGCCTGTTTGCAATTTTGTTGGCATAGCAAATTATAGGAGTGATGGCAAATCTGGAGTGATGTGCTCACAGACTGCCTAGGGAGAGGAATTTTGGCACAACAGTTGCCAAAACAAGGGGATCTGCAAGGTAAAATCAGAGGATGGATCTGAGCAGAAGAGAAAGCTGCATCTGGTGTGTTCATGTGTGGAGTCTGGGATGTGGGATGTAGGAATAAGGCAGTGTGCTCACACAAGGTACCAGACCTGCTGCAGCACTTGGAAACAATCAATAAATTCAGTCACAGACTGTTCTGGGATGTGAGAAGAGCAGGGCTGGGCATGAGATTTATCAAACAGCTGTTGCTGAAATTAGCATTTATGGTGTTAAAAATCAAAGACAGCCTGTCTTGGAAATCAATTTGTTTGTTAATTTGCTCTTATTTTGGGGAAGTAAATATGTTGCTCACCAGGTGCTTTGTAAACCTAATATCCTTTGGTGTTCTTGAGAGACAGGCTTCATTCTGCATTCTTTAACTGTGGGAAGGATGGGTGAGATGAAACAGTCATCTATCCCTGAGGACACACAAGGAAACATAAAGGAGGAGTTCAGGCTGTTAGGAGAAGGTGTGGGCAGGGAACTTGCTGTGTAAGAGACAGTTCAGTGCATGCTCTGCGTGTCTGGTAGGCACAGGAGAGAGAAGTACTCTCTTATTCAGTGTCATCAAGTATAACAAAGAAGTTGTCTTACTTTGTGTATGTCAGTATGGGAAGCTTTGCAGTCTGCCACTGTAAGGAGCTGACAGAAACCCAGCCTGTAAGACCTCCTTACTGGATCCTCATTTTTCATATTAGGTTTTTTTTTTCTTCCAAGGAAATGTTTCCTTTTTAGAGGCAAGTAAAGAGCAGCCATCTTCTTTGGGTCAGGCAGCCCTGCTTGGTGAGAAGCAAACAAGCCCAAAGCACCCACTGGGGGTGGAAGTGAGCACAGTGTGTCCCTGCCTGCCCGTGGGCTCCTGCTGCTGGGACTGCAGTGGCTCTGTGAGGGAATGGGGCTGGCAGTGAGGCAGTTCTGTTCCCCATGTCACTGCCGAATGCAGGAAGGTCTAAAGCAAAACATAACATGTGGGAGAGGCCACTGGTGTGGGTGCTTTTGTAGTGTCGGTCCCTCCAGGTTTGGTGTTCCTTCCCATCCTTTTGAAAACTTCCAGGTTGTTGCTCTTTGGAGCCAGTGAGGTAAGGGATGTGCAGCCAGATTTGGATGGGCTGATCAAAACTGAGCCTCTGGTACAAGGCTGAACATGAGAATTGTGACTAGTCCAATTTGCAGACTCTCAGATTGTTAAACATCAAAAGAAGCCAAGGAGTGAGAGCAGCTTGGGAATAAGGAGGTGGCTGTTCAGCTGTGAGCTCTGCAGTGCTCCAGCAGGGCCAGGAGAGCTCGTTAGAGCTGAAACAATCCTCAACCTCCTTTCATCAATGCCCTGTGCATATACAGCTCAGTAGGTTACAGCTGGCATGTGACCCCAGAAAACTTCCCTCCTGCTTCATTTTCTCAATGCAAAAGAAATAATTTTCCTTGGGAAGAGCTGCTCTTTGATTTATCTGCTCAATGGGCCAGATGTTTGAGCTCATGCTGCTATAAACCTGCCTACAGATGTTCCTGGATACATGCACCTGGATTTTTGCACCAGCCCAGTGTACGATACCTTATTCCAAGGGCTGTACAGCCACAAGGGAGGGGTCTCATAGGTTGTGCAGCTGCACAGGAGGGCTCTGTTACCCACTGCCAGCCCTGGAGCCCGTGGCTGGCTCCTGTCCTGCACCAGGGTCTGGTCACACTCTTAAACGTGTAGCTGTTTGCAAAGCTGAGCATTTAAAACCATTTCCCACTGCTGAAGGCATGTCATGCCTTTAAGCTGTAATCTCTTGTTTCACAAAAATGTCAATGCACATTTCCTGACTGAAAGATTTTGCTGCAATAAAGCTGGAACAGGCATTCCAGCTCTACTTTGTGAATATCTGAGGGAGATTTATGTCAAAACTACCCTCTTTCTTTTGAAGAGTCTTCAAGGGGAAAATGGAAATTATCCTTTTGGTTCACAAAGCTGTTTTGATGTGACCAGAATGATTAATTTGATTTTTATGAGGTATGACTGAAACTATTAAAAAAAATATATCGACCTTTTAGGTTGGGGCTAGAGCCTGCAATAACTGAAATTTGAGTTTGTCCCTTTGTCCAGTCATTGGCACAGACCCAAGGCAGCTGCCTGGGAAGGGCCAGAGATGGTCCTTAAGTGAAGCTGCCAGCCAAGTCCAAGCTGCCCTTTCCTTGTGAGCTCCTCTCTGCCCATCCTTGCTCCCTCTGAGGGTCTGGCTGCAAGTCTTGTGTCACAATGGATTGTGCCTCATGCTTCTCTGTCTGCAGCCTTTAGAGATTTTTAGTCTGGGGATATTTTGTGAGTTAGCCTGGAAGAACTGACCAGGATCCCCTGGCATTGCTAATTGCCAGTCTGAGAAGCCCAGTGGGTGAGGAGCCATGGCTTTTATGCCTTTGTTAATATTCCAGATGCACAGCTCAGAAATGGATCCTCTTGGGTCCTGTTCTGATCCTCAGTGAGTGGAACCCACAGACTTAAGGCAGAACTGCAAATTTTAGGTGCAAAAATACCAGGTTTCACAGTGGCTTTATGAGGACCATCCTGGGAAATGGATTGCTGGTGCTGTGGCTGAGTTTTATGATTTCCCTTGGGTGAAGCTCTACAAAGATTTGATAAAACTGATAGCAGTGTTTCATTAGCTAGCAAACTCCCAAAAGGCTGATCATCCAGCAGAGCATCAAATTGCTGTCTGCAGTGATAGAGGATGGGAGACTGGGCCACAGCTTTTAATGCTTTGAGAAACTCAGATAAATCACTGTCAGGGTAAGTTATCATCTTCAGTCAAGTTGAGAGCCTGAAGACTGGTTACAAGTGGAGAGGCTGTGGGGAAGGTTCTGGAATCATCAAGCTGAGCCACAGTAACACAGTGCTTGAGGTGCCCAGGGGCATCACTTAGCATAATGGTTGGTGCTTACATGCTGTGACCTCAGGGTCTGTCAGGAAGCAGCTGTCATCTCAAAAGGCTTTGGGAGTAAATTGCTGCTGCTCCTTCATTTTCTAAGAATTTGAATAGCAGTAGTTGATGTTGGTATTTCACCTCATGTTTCAGACAGCAATTTCATTCAATACCCAGGGGGATATCAGTATTGCTGAAACACAAATTAAATCCTAATTTGTGGTATTTTAATACTCCAGTAAAATGGAACAAAGATTTAAAATTCTTCTCATTTCAGTTTGCCCAAATATTGCCAAATCAAACCAAGCACCTCCTCAGACTTTGCCCATATTCAATCAATATCATCCAATTCTTGTGTCCTGAGCCACGTGGCTCCTGCACTTGATCTGTGACCTCTGACAGCTCTTTAGCTTCCCAGTCATGCTCTGTTAGGGCTTTCCTGTGCATCCTTTTCCCTGGGCTGCTTTGTGCTGCTTCATTTATCTGCCCTGTGCTGGTGTTTGCAGGGGTCTGAGGATGAGGGAAGAGATGAGGATCTGATTCCATGTTTCAGAAGGCTTGATTTCTTATTTTATGATATATATTATATTAAAACTATACTAAAAGAATAGAAGAAAGGATTTCATCAGAAGGCTAGCTAAGAATAGAAAAAGAAATGATAACAAAAGCTTGTGGCTGACCGAGACAGTCCGGACAGCTGGACTATGAGTCCAATCTCAGATGCACCTGTTGCATTCCACAGCAGCAGATAATCAATGTTTACATTTTGTTCCGAGGCCTCTCAGCTTCTCAGGAGAAAAAATCCTAAGGAAATGATTTTTCAGAAAATACCATGGCTACACTTTTCCACAACCTCACGGCCTCAGTAGTGCTTCATGACAGCAGCTGCTTTGAGGGTTCCATCCCTGCCTCCCCCCCAGGATTTGTCCCACTGACCCCCTCTCCCAGGGTGTCCTGGTGCTGCTCTGCACACTCCATTGAGCAGTTCTTTGGGTCTCCTGCAGCACCCAGCTTTACTGCTGCTTCTGCCTGAATGCTGAGTCTCAGAAGAGCAGAAAATCCATTTTACAAGAGTGTTGTCATGGCAATGCCACATCTGGATCTTGTGCCTGTCTGTACCTGGACTGTACAGGTACGTCCTGTAACTGAGAGTCTGGGATCAGGGAGCAGATGAGGATTTTGATGCAATGGCAATGAGTTGTAAAGCACATTCTGAACATGTCCTGCACCTTTCTGGGTCTGTCCTTGTCCTGCCAGCTGACAGTCATGACCCAGCTTTCTGTAGGCTAAAGATACATAAATTACTAAACCAAATGGAGGAGAATCAATGAACCCCTGTATGTCTTAAGGTGATGGCAAATAAATGTCACAGTGTGGACTGGAAGGGCAACAAACCTTAACTGGATTCATACCTAGCACAACAAATTCCTGACTGCAGGACACAACCCCACACGTGACAGAACTCAGCTGGGCTTCTCTGACATCCTGGTTTGTTTTGTGTGATAAGAGAAAATCTTTCCAGCAGGTTGCCTACCTGCTCCATCTGACATTTCGATGCCAAACCTCTGTGAAGACAGAAGTAATTTGTTCTGTTCCTGCAGAGTGAGCCCCTCGCTGGCTCCTGGCTGTGTGTCACACTGATATTGGCTGTGGCAAACGTGATCAGCCCAGGCTGGAGCACAGCACAGAGAGGGAATGTGAGAACTGATTGAGGGAAATCAGAGCTTTGCAAGGAAGGAGGGTCCCGAAGGAGCCTCAGTCAGGAATGTGAATTGCAGTTTGTGTGCGTGGCTCAACCTCCTCTGTTTATCTGGGGTTTGTGGCAGTGGCCCCAGCCCAGGACTGGATTCCAGGCCTGGGTCACCACCCCCAGCCCTTGCCAGTGCACTCTCAAAACATCAGTGTTTGTGCTGATGCTCCTCACAAAAGCCTGAGGTGTTTTCATTGCTGTCAGAGCATTTAGCACAGGTATTAGCACACCTTCCATCCTGTGTGTAAGCTCTGGGAATTTGGCTGCACAGAAAACAGGAAAAAAGTCATATTGTCCTAGATGCTGATTAGTAACAGATGGAGCAAGGTGACGGCCAGAGGTTCAGGGCTGCTTTTGCCTGCTTTCCTGTGGCAAAAAAGACACTACAACAAACAAAACATCCTAAACCAGACGCTTGTGCAGAAGTAGTTTCTTTTGATTTTTGTTTCACACACATGGGGATGTTTTCAGTGTTTTTCTTGCAAATTTGGCTGGCTGCTTATGCTTACAACTGCTTCACCCTGCAGCAGCTCCAGCTGCTCAGCAGTGGCTCCCAAAGTCCCTGCCCAGCGTGGGTCAAAGCAGAACTATGGATCAGAGGACAGAAAGGCATCCTTTGTGTGCAGGGCTGCTTGTTTTGCTTCAGGTTGACTCATGCAAATGTTCCAGTGATTCAGAAAGAGGCGATGTTTGGTCAGGGGGACCTGCTGTGCTGGGTCTGAGGTTCAGCAATTCAGGTGCTGTTGTTGATAATTGAACCTTTGTAATTAATAGCCACTTCCACTCAGGGCTCTCAAGGTTTTTGAGTGTTATCCTGTTAAGTTGGCAGCAGAAGAGGTTTGTAAGACTGCCAGGCACAAAATCCTCTGCTCAGCATGGGAGAAGTTTGGATGTAATTCAGGGCCATTTTGCTTCAGATGGACTATAATTAAAATTTCATAATACCTTCTGGAGGTCAGATTTGTGTGCAAATCAGGTACACAGGTTCATAAAAGCTTTTTGGCCATTGTTGGAGGTGCTGAAAGGAGACAGCCTGTTCCCAAACAGCTCATTATTTTTGAACATTCATGGGGCTAAGTTCTGGGAAATTTTAGGAAAACACAAACAATAACAATACCATTCATTTCAAAGGGATCAGGATTAGAGCTAAAGACAGGAATAGCTGTGTAGACTTTTAAGCTACTTTTATAAAATTAAGTGCATTTCTCTGTGTTTTGGGTCAGTCCTCAGCACCTTGGGAGTTGCTGGGATGTCAGGGGTTTTTTTCTCCCTTGTTTCTTTTTTTTCCTCCTGTATTTCTCCCTTGTTACGCAGTGTTCCCATTCCAGAGTGATGTGTGATCACCCAAACCAAATCACTAAGTGATTGGAGAGAAACATTTCTAAATTAGATTATTTGGCTCCCAAATTGCATCTTCCCCCTCTTCCCCCACAACTGATTTCAGGACAGCTGCAATTGCAGCCATGATCTATTGCTGACCAGAGGAGATGGAAGCCCTCAGAGAAGTTGCCTGTGTTTGATTGATGCCCAAGTCTGTCCAGCCTAAGGAGAAGGTCCTTAACTAAAGTAAACAGCAGCAGAAAAGAAAACCCAACAAAAAACCCAAAAAAACCCCAAAAAACAAAAAGAATTTGTAGTCTGTGTTGAAAACCTCTCACACAGGAAACCTTCTCATAGACTTCTGTATTTCTTTTCAAATTCTGACTGTTAGAGAAGAGGTAATACAGCCTCAAACTTAATTTCATTCTCTTTTTCAGTTATCTCCTTTCAGGCATTTCTTCCAAGCTGAGAGCCTAGATACAATGGTAGTCTCTGAAGGAAAATAGTTGTGATGATGACTGCATTGTTCCTCCTTGACATTCTTCAGTATGAAAGAAATGAATGACATTACCTTAAAAAATATGTTCTGGAAGCAGGTGAGGTCTCATCAACCTGATTCATCAGGCAAAGCCTTTAGGGTACTTTGACTCAGACACTTTTTTCTTTCCCTAGTTCCCTGCACCAAGAAACTCCCATTCTCAGTGATTCAGTCCTTTGGAATGGCTTTATCTGTCCTTCAGAACATTTTTGTCCTTTATTGTTAGTTTCAGGACAGTGAAGGGTTCAGCACTTGCCAGTGGGTCTGGCTGAGCTGTGTTCCTTCTGCTTAACAGGGAACACATGAAGATGTTCTTGTCTCTTGCTTATTTTAGCTGGGTGAGGTTGACTTTTTCTTTCTTTTTCTTTTTCTTTTTCTCTTTTTCTTTTTCTCTTTTTCTTTTTCTTTTTTCCCCCACTCCTGTCACTCATGTTACAGAGAAATAAAGAAGAACAAAGGCTGTCTCATTACACTTTCACTGCCAAGTAATTCATCTGCAATGTGTGTTTCTGTAATGTGGAATGTTGTGTGCTGGGGAGAAAACAAGACCAGATAATTTCTACTCTGCTGATCACTGTCAGTTTACAGTATGGACCAGAACTTTAAAATACCACTAACTTGGAAACTGTAAAAGTTTCAGGAAAGGTTTCAAAGGAGGAAGTGACTTACTGGAGAAGAGTTTGAGACTGATGGGATGATGGGACTGCAGAGGTGCCTGGTGCTGTCATGAGCTGAGGGTCAGCAGAGCAGTGCTGAGGTCAGTGCTGGGGCAGCAGCAGGGAGGATGTGCTGGCCATGTGCTCAGGCTGAGCTGCAGGAGGGCTCAGTGCACCCATTCCTTGGGTGTCCACAGCTCCCTGATGCTCCGGTGAGGAGTGGGCAGCTCAGGCTGTGGTGCCCCAAACTCCCCTGGTTGCCCTGGGCAGGTGATGGGCAGAGAGCAGGGTTCAACCTGGATGTTCACTCTTCTGTCTTAAAAATATTCCTACACAGTAATTTAAACAAACACCCCCTGTAATGCCCCACACTTTTGCCAAGTCACCTCATCAAATTACTGGTGGTACCTTGAAAAAAGTGCAGTTCCCCCATACAGGGTGTGCCAGGGCAGGGGATGGTGCCCCAGCTCTGTATCCTGGTGCCAGCATCAGACCTCTGCAGCAGGAGACACACTGAGACTGAACAGGAAAAAGGATACTTCCAAAGGATTTTGTGGTTTTTCTAATATCTCTTTATCTTTAGGACCAGCTCAAACAAACATCCCTTCCTGGACACACATTCAGCTTCTTTTCTTCCCAGCTTTCTTTCAAATCCAAGTGTTACATGGAGTCCCTCCAGACCGAGCTGCTGCCACCTGCACTGTGCTCACTTCAGGCTGGAGCTGTGGGACCACAGCAGGGATGTGGTGGGTGGTTCCTGGCACCTGTGCCCAGCTTCTGCTCTCAGCTGGGAAGAGCTGCTCTGAGACCACCCCCTGCTCCATTGCCCAGAGCCAAACCCCAGGCACAGCAGTTTGGGCTCTGGTTTGTGCTCCTCCCAAGGCTCTCTGTTTCCCTGAACTGAGTGCTGACACCACCCACCTGGCTTCCCCCAGCACCAGCAGCCGGGCAAAGAGAAGAAAGGCTGGGATGTTATGGAGAGAGGGTAGCAGCTGTGTAATTTTACATAACAGCACAATTTTGGGAGGTTTCAGGTGATTGTGCCGTAAGAGCAGCTGGTTTTGAGCTGCAGTTGGTCTGTGCTCAGAAATGGGTCAGTCAGTGAGAGGAAGGAGCTGTGAGGGCCATCACCCCTCCATCAGGGCAGCAGTGGGGCTGTGCATTTCACTCTGAGCCCTGCCCTTGGTTTCCGTCTCTGTGAGGAGGTGCTGAGGCACAGGGTGGCAGGGTTGGGCTGGGAAATGGTCAAAACCCCTTTAACGCCAGCTGTGCCGCTGCTGCACAGCAAACAGTGCTGAGCACTGAATCCTGCCAAGCTTTCCTCCAGCCCCAGCCCTTGTTTGGAGCTCACTTCTGAGCACTGACATCACTCCTGCGCTTGCCAAGGAGCCTCTGGGGCCCAGGGATCAGGAGGGCTCTCAGGAGGGGCACCGATGTGTTGGTGTGCCAGAGACAGGTTTGTCTTTGGGGTGTGTGGTGCCTCTGCCCCTCAAATTCTGGATGTTGAGAAGAGATTTGGGCATTCACAGATGATCTGGGAACATGGCATTTGGCATCTAAAGGAAAAAGTACATGGAAATTTTTTTCCCCCTTGCAAGCCAGGAGTTGTAGTGAGTGCAGCTGGGGCTGTAAGGAGAGAAAACAAAGCCATGGATAATTCTGCTTTTCCTGGAGCACTCAGATAAAGGGCAGTTGAAAAGAGAGAAGGGGATGAATGCAAGAAATGCTTTTCATACTAGGAATGCAAACTGACCCAAGCTGGAATCGTCATCAGTGTTTCCAAAACTTAGCCCCTGAAATATCTGAAGAAATAAAAAAAGAAAAAACAAAATCCAAGAGGGAATAAGAGGCACTGAAAAAGGCTGTGAATGCTTTAAGGGCAAAAGAGTCCCAGTGGGAGATGCCCAGACTGGCAAGGATGTGAAGGGCACTGGGGAGTAGGTGAGGGCTGGCAGGTGGGGTGAGGGCTGATCTCCTGGCTGAGCTGCTTCCAGAGCCAACCTCCCACACCTGAGACAAGCCATTTTCTGCTTCTCACTGTTCTGGAGCACCACTGCCCTCCCTGAGGCACCCCTGCACAGGGCCACGTCCCCTGGAGGCATTGCCTCCTCCAGCTGTGTGCCAAGACCCCAAATTCAGCAACTGAACTCTGGGCTGAGAGACTGAAGTTGGAAATTTTATTATTTTAGAGAAGTATTTGCTTCTGAAATATAGCAAAGCATTTTAATTTTTTTTTTAAATGGAACGAGGTAAAATATATTGTCCACAGCTAAAACTTCAGATGGTTGGTCATGGCATTTATGTCCTGGATTTCATTCAGATTTTCAGTGAAAAACCAGCATTTCTTTCAGAATACCACCTATTCTCCAGTCACTCTCTCCAAAAAGAAAGCTGCTACTCATGGGTGGGTTTTGGCACTGTATGTTCAGGGCTCATGGCATCCCTGTCTTCAGAAATGTTTCCTTTCAAACCATACTTTATCTTCTGCATCACTTATTCAAGGACCCTGGCTCTTGATTTCTGTCTGAACATTTTAAGCTGCTATATAGTCAGACTGGGTTTTTTTTGTTATTTTTCAAAACTTCAAAGTAGTTTTCCTTCCAAAGGTTTTCCCTTCAAACAGAAGAAAAAAGGCTTGACAGAGGCTTCAGGAGCAGCTGCCCACCCTTTGCCAGGGTCAGCTGGCTGTGGAACAACCCACCTGGAAACCCACCTGTCTTTTTCTTCTGGTGTTGAATCTTCTAGAAAGTGAAAAACCCCCAGCATTGCCTGAACCTGGCAGTGCTCACTCCTGTCTCCTGAGGGACCATGAGTGACAGCTGCCATGTCATCCCCCCTGTACATCCTGTCTCCTCTGTATCTGCTGAGCCTTCTTTGCCAAGGGCCAATCTTCTGCATTAATGCATGCCAAATTCCATGTTCTGAGCCAACAGAGAGTCCCTTGGCTTTACCTCACAGCCGTTGGATAGTCATGGGGAATAAACTGAAGTTTTAGAATAGAACTCTGTCCTTTCAGCTGAGAACAGCTTGCCTCTGCCCTCCTCAAGTGCTTTGCTGTGTGTGCTGCTCCTCTCTGGGTGTCTGGCATATGGAATTAGAAATAATTGCAGCTACAGTAGAGAAGTCATGGTAAACCTGTCAGGTACATTGTTTTGAGCTAGAGCTGACTCTTCCTCTGGCCCTGGGGAGTTTCTCCGGGACACTCAGCTGACCCAGGCTGCTCTCTAGGAAAGGACATGGTCCATTACAGCGCAGCAGTTGGCCCCAAGGCCATGCAGCTCCTCCCCAGTTATTCACTGTGAATAATTCAGATGTCAGGCTTCACTGCAGAAAGGCTGGCCTCGTGTATTTGAAGAAGTTATTTCCAGCTCCCAAGTCAAGCATCAGCACCCTGGTATCCCACACGTGTCCTCCATTTTTTGTTCCCTCTGTCTGTCTGCAGCATGAGAATTCAATCACACTGCTTCCAAGAAAGATCTGAGAATAAAAGCTCAAATTCTCTTTCAAGGGGATATAATTCAGTATCTGGCAGAGACAGTTTGTGCCCAGCACCTTCCTTCCACATTTTTCCGCCAAACAGGGATTTTTCTCAGGGAAAAAACAAAAGCCATTGGGACTGGTAAATTTACCACATTGAGAGTGGTAAATGTTATGATTTTGCCCAAAAGTCTGCCCTCATTAAGTGAAAATGTTTTGTAAAAGCTGGATTATAGCCACAATGGCTCTCATATATCAGGAGGGAGCACACAGGATTGATGTGAGTGGGATGGAGGCACACACGGGTGACCCTCAGGTTGCTGGAGATGAGCAGATCTTTCCCTCCCCAGAAGCCAAACCTTGGCTCACCTGCACAGAAAGGCATTGTGTGTAGTGTGGTTTTGAATGGTTAGCACCTGTCTGAATTACAGAGCTGCTTTATTTAGTGTATTACTGGGGTATTCACTCTGTCATCACCAAATGTGGGTTATTTATTATGATCAGGTCCATGAAATGTCCTGTAAAATTCCTGTTCCTGTTTGTCCCACGTTTTCTGAGTCACAAAAGCAGGAATAATCATTGCAAATGGAGAAGAATACAGTGTCCCAAGTGCTTTAAAGCAAATATGAAAAGAGAAAATGTTGCAGATTCATGGTATGTAAGGAATGTCCAGACCTTTATTTCTAACACACCTTTTGAGTGAAATAAAACTTCAGAGGTTGCTCTGTAGCTTTTGTTTTTTCTGTTATTTATCAAACTTTTATTTCACATAGAAAAGAGTAAACTATGAAACTCTCTAGGGCAGAAAATCTTTCAAGAAGGTGAATGATGCAACAAACATATTGAATTGAATTGTCAAGTCATTTGGACTTGACAATTTCAGCTGTTGAATTTTCTCCCTTTGGACGAGGCTCAGCCACTGAAACACTGAAACTTCCTGTCTGCTTCCAGCTGCTTTCAGCTCTGAATGGCAGAGCAGAGACACTTTCTTTTTCAACCCAGAAATCTGATTATTGCACCAGCAGACCTTGGTTTAGCTTTGCCAGGATCCCAGCTCCCAGCTGGCAGGAGAGGATTCTCTCAGGGGCTGGAATCTCCTGGTGGGAGCTCTGGGCATCAGCTCTGGGGGTCCTGAGTGCAGACCCAAAGCAGAGCAGCACTTTATCTCCAGCAGCTCTCACCTCCTTTCCTGATGACATGGGGACCCCACACAGCATCAGGAGTGGAGCTCAGGGAAGGATGGATGGAGAAGACCAAGGCAAAAACCAAAAATTCCACAGCTGGAACATGATGGGAATATCTGCATTAGGAAAAGTTTTAATGCAGTGGCCTCGGGTTCACAGAATTTCCCATCTGCCTTCTTGTGAAGTCTTTACAGACCTCATAAATATGAAACATAACAATCTGCAGGGACCTGTGGGGACAACTTTATTCAGTTTTTGAGCTCAATACTCCAGTGATGAAGGCATTTTCTGTACATCTTTGTGGGAGCAGACAGGGGCAAGCATTTGAATGCAGGTACTCACTGAGCCTGTAGTAACACCCTGCAGAGAAAATCTCCACTGCTATTATGATTTGCCTCATCATTTAATTTTGTCCAGTAGTGGAGATGAATCATGTCTTTAGAATTCATTTCCTTAAAATAAGCTTAAATTCAGGTGCAGGTGCAAACAGCCTTGACCCTGGATGCTTTTACATGCTGTACAATGAGTGTGACTGCTGAATTATCTCACTTCTCTCTGTCAGGCAGGAAAAACTCCCTGGAGGGAAGCACAGGAAAGATTCCATGAACCCACTGAACTCAGGGACTTGTTCCCAACAGGCCCCTTGGCCTCCATGAGCAAAGGCAATGAACCATGGCAATGTCCTGTGAAAATGCTTGACATCTGGTGATTTCATGTTCCCAAGGATCTGAATTTTTATAGTATAGCTCTGATTTCTCTGGCCCTCATCAACATTGATCTGCTGATGAGATTACATTAGATCTGTTCAGAAGGTGGATATGCATCTCAAGTGACATTTCAGCAATCTGACATTTCTTTTCAAAAGAGCACTAACAAGGAGAATGCTAAATAATCTCACAAAAATGAAAATTTCCAGTAATTTGTGTCTCAAGTAGTGTCAACACGTGAAAGCCAGAAATCTTCTACAGAAACAAAGGGTGGCACAATTCACCTGGATGGTTTGGCAAAAGTGCATTTCTCCCTTGCTTTGTCTGTCTGCCTGAGAGGAGCCAGCACCAATGCATGATGAGCCCCAAATCCTGCTTTGAGCAGCTCAGAATGTTTGTAAGTGGATAATAACTGCAGCAAACCAGTATGTGATTGCTGAAGGGTTTGTACCTGCAAGAGAATAAATCTGTTCTGCAGGAATATGGGATGAGAGTCACCCCCTCTAGCACCTGGGACATCTCACTGCTGTTGGGTTCATGCATGTGCATGTTTCCTCCTCAAATCCCAGTTCCTGGAACCTGCACTGTTTTGAGACTCAGGGAGCAGAGGGGAGAACTGCAGCTTTTGTGGCAGTGGGCAAAACACAAGTGCTGCTGTGCCCCTCTCCCTCCTGATGCACAGCGGGGAAATGGCAGGGAAATGCAAAGGGACCTGTGGGGCCATATACAGCAAAGGAGCCCAGGGATGGAGCCCTGTGTGTTCCAGCACCTCTGCCAGGCTGCTGCAGAGATGCCAGAGGTGCCTGAGTGCCCTGGGGTCAGCACAGACCCCAGCCCAGCCAGGATGCAGAGAGTGCCCATCCTGGGTGCCCCCCATGCATGCTGGGCTGCTGCTCCTACTGTCAGATTTCACTTTTCACTCCATTCTCTGCACCACATGAGAGCAGGAAGGGGCTGGGGCCAAGCACAAGGCCCTCAGATGTTCTCTGCTAAATCTCTGGGATGAAGAGAAAGAGAGGTGCCACAGAGTAATGAAGATGCTTCACCCCCATGCAGCAGTTGTGCTGGGGGTCCAGAGAAGAGCAGAGAGCAGACAGGGGAGATCATAGCACATTCACCCTCTGTCTGTGTTTTGCTGCTCTCTGGATCTGCACATGTCAGGCTGTGCTGTTGCCCACGTGTGGGTTGTGATACACCTCAGGAAAAACTGGGAAGAGATCTGCCATTGGCTCCTTCCTGTGCAGTGTGTCATCTGGCAGCTGTGCATATCACAGGGAACACAGGGACCATTCTGCTGCTCAGCAAAGCTGCTTCACTGAGTTGTCAGAGATACTTGGAGGGGGAAAAGCAGAGCAAAAGACATCCCTTGATTTTTTGTTTCTGCCAAGCTCTGAAAACTCTTGGGAAATGGAAACCTGATGGATTAAGGACTGTGTGGAGAACCAGTAAAGCAGATTTCTGAGGATAAATTGCAGATTGAAGAAGAACAGTGCCCAAAAGGAATTTTTCACTAAGATTTCTTCCTTGGTGCAGAGAGAAAGTGTTTGGGGATCTCTGATATTTCAGCCTCTGAATCAGCATCTCTGAGGGGGGACATATGGGACTTAAGGACAGCCTACAGGGAGCCTCTGAGGTGAAGCTGATGTGTCCCCAGCACAGGCAGAAGGACCCATTTATCAATCCTTTTCTCTAATTTGCAATCATGGGGCAGATTTTGAAAAGGCAAGTGTGTGTGTTCCGTCCTGCAACCACTGGCTTTAGCAGCTGAGCTGGCAGAAGGCGCTGACGAGTGTGGCTGGACCAGGGCTCAGCTGCCCCAGCCATGAGACAGCACACCTGGTTCCCCTTGCAGTACATGCCCAAGCCCTTCTGGAGAGCAGAGAACCACAACACCACCAGCTTCTTCTCTGCACTGTACGGCTTCCCCAACCAGTCCTTCTTCCACAGTGACTTGAACCTGGAGGACCTGGGGGACTTTGACAGCGGAGCCAAGTACGAGGGCGAGTCCCAGAGCCGGACAGTGCAGGCGCTGCTGATCGTCGCCTACTCTGTGATCATCTGCATCTCCCTCTTTGGCAACATCCTGGTGTGCCACGTGGTCATCAAGAACAAGAGGATGCACTCTGCCACCAACCTCTTCATCGTCAACCTGGCTGTTGCTGACGTGATGATCACCACCCTGAACACCCCCTTCACACTGGTGAGCCCCGTCCAGCCGGTGTCTGTGTGTGCCTGTCAGTGTGTGCACTGGGATTGAGGGGCAGGGACCAGGCTGGGATACAGACTTACTGTTGCCTCCCTACCCCTTTTGCCTCCTGGAGAGGGTGCAGCCACAGCCCCCATCCCAAAGACCCCCTGAGCAAGTGGAGCTGGGGACTCACACCCCCTCCAATCCATTGCAGGGGTCACTCTGCTGCAGCCTTCCCTCCCTGCGTGGGCAAGGCACAGATCTGGGAGCCCTTTCTGCCTGTAGATGGGGAAGGAAGCGGGGACAAGTTTGACACAAGAAAATCCAACTAATGGCTGGTTTCCTGTGGAAACAACATGAACCAGGTCAGTCCCTGTGCAACATCTCAGGGAAGTGCTCAGGCTGCACTGAACAGTGTCGGTGGCATATCCCTCCCTCGGCCACTACAGACAGTGCTGCCTGGGGCTAACAATCCTTTTTTATTGTCAGTGCCTAAAAATGTATATGATATAAAAGACTATTAAATGAATGAGGTGGGAAAAATGAAAGATTAATTTCTTGCCCCATTGTCACAGACTATACATGCCCTGTACACAGGACTCTGCTCCTGGATTTAACCCAGCACTCCAGTTCAAAATCCTCCTGCTTCATCCTGCCCAGAGTGCTCTTCAGCCTTCCAAAAGCAGGTTTTGAATTAGTTCTTGGAATTCACCCTTTCTTAAACTGATGCTGTTTCTTTGGTGGGACTTCTCTGCCTTGCTCTGATAAGATTTGCATCCTGTAATTTGTTCAGGGAGAGCCTGGTGCCCTCTTGTGTGTTCACACGCAAACAGCCACACACTGGGCACGTGTAATTAAATTTCTATAAGCTCTCTCAGGAATGAGCTTTGCAACAGCTCCAGAGATCCAGCACAGTGCTCCAATTCAGTGACAGTCAATGCTGCAAGAGTCACCCCTACAGGGAAATTAATTAGACTAATTGAAAACAGATTAGCTAGTCTAATTTTCTGTGGACAGATGCTTTGTAGTAAATATACTTTACTTCAAATTAGCTTAATCTGCAGCAAAATGAGTGACATTAATTTATAGTTAATATTACACAGTCAGGAATAACAAGGTAATGAGGCAATTTGGCACATTCTCCTCTGCAGAAAAGCCATCATCAATAAGACCTCTCTGGGAACAGGTGAGATGGATTCCATGGATTTCTCTCACTAAGTCTGGAGACTGTGCAGCTTTCAGCATCCAAAGGTATCATGTTTTCTGGGAGGCACCTAGTGTGCCCTGCAGAGCCTTAGCCTCAGAGCTAAGATTTCTTTATGTGTTCCAGAAGGGCCATGGTAAATTTACAAGTGCACACATTTACACAACATACACAGAGCTCTGCTCAAGCCATTGGTTTGGACAGTGCAGTAAGTCTCACCTCACTTTGAGACCCTCTTGCACAGTCACTGTTTCCCTTGGAAAAAATGAGGATAAAGCCCTCCAAAGCCTCAGGAAGCTGTATTAAAGCACCTGGGAAGCCAATTTTCTTCTCTTCAGGTACTGCTCCTCTTAATCTGATGTGGTCTGTTCTCCAGGTGAGGTTTGTGAGCAGCACCTGGGTGTTTGGAAAGCTGATGTGTCACATCAGCAGGTTTGTTCAGTACTGCTCTGTCCACGTGTCTGTGCTCACCCTCGCTGCCATCGCACTGGACCGGCACCAGGTATGTTTAAGGCACCACTCCCGTGCGTGCTAGTAAATAATGTGCTAAATACACAGTTGTTTCCTCCTCAAATCCCAGTGCCTGAAGCCTGCACTGTCTCGAGACTCAGGGAACAGAGGGGAGAACTCCAGCTTTCATGGCAGTGGACAAAACACCGATGGTTTTTCCATTGAGGGTGATGAAATACTGCAACAGGCTGTCCAGAGAGGTTGTGGTTAGTGGGAGTCTGTTCTTGGAGATTCTGAAAACTCAGATCAGTGCCAGAGAGCCTGGTCCAGCCCTGCTCTGCCTGAGCCATTGGGCTTGTGGGCTCCCTGCCCTCCTCAGCCCTGCCTCAGAGCACAGGGAATGAGTGCTGAATTCAAACATCAGCCAGCCCACATGATCTCTGCACACAGATTTATGAGAGTCTGTCTGTTCTGACGCTTGCCCCATTCCTTGCCTTAGGCTGGAAACAGTAAGAACTATGTTAAGTCGTCCAGTTCAAGGTAAGAAATTCTCTCCTCCTCCAGCCCTGATACCAGCCAGGAAAACCTTTCAAGTCAAGCAATCAGTTCAGATTGAAGGGTTTCCTTAAGTGAAGCAGAGTTAGTAATTTGTTCTTTAGCTGATGAGTGCTGAGTGCTGGGAGGCCAGACCCAGCAAGGTGAGCTCTCAAGTAGATTGGATTTCTGCAGTGCTGGAGTCACTGAAACAGTTGCTACAGAAAAGCATCTTCAGGTGATAAACGCCGTGGCTGGATGAACTTCAGACCAGGAACTGGCTCCACCTGGTGTCAGAGAATCAGGGGGACTGCCAAAGCAGAAATCAGACAATTCTGTCCCTTTTACCACAAAGAGTTTGACAGTCTGCCCATTTCATGTGCAATATTACAGCTCCTGAAATCAAAGCACTTTGACAGTGATTCATTTTAATCAGTAGATTCTGGGTTGATTGCAAGGCATGGCTTGGTATCTATAAGTGTTTAATTAAGGGCAAACAATACATGGCCTTAAATTCAGTGGAGGGGGTTCCTCAGGGCTGGAATGAACTAGTATGGCCCAAAGAGATAAAGACAGAAGTGAGGAGATGTCCTGGACTAAAGAGAAACCAACACTTGCCTCTATAAATATTGCTAATCCTGAGAAATACCACAGCAGACAGATACTCTGGGGGAGCTGTACTACTTGATTAAGTAGGTATTTATAATGGGACTAGAAATGACATGCATAAAATACCAAAGACCTCATCAGCCAAGAGATCATCTGGATGGCATGATAGGTCTATTTTTAATTACTGTTTCATTGCCTAAGGTAATCCTCCCCAGTGCATATAGCTCTACAGACATCTCACTACTGTGGTCTCTGGAGTCTCTGAGGGTCACATAGAATGTGTTTCTCTGCTCAGGCTCTGGGCCAGCAGTAACATCCAATACACACACAACTTCATGCATTTCCCTTGTGCTCCCTGAAATCCTGTAAAGCAAGTCTCTCTGCCTTTTAACATTGAAGAGATGTGGAGCTGCTGCTGCATGCCACATGCAAGATAGGGCTCAAAGAGTGACCCAGACGCTGTAAATCCTCAGGAGTTGCTGTTCTCTGCAGGTGATCATGCACCCTCTCAAGCCACGCATGTCCATGGTGAAAGGAGGGATTTGCATCATCATCATCTGGGTCATGGCCAGCTGCTTCTCACTGCCCCACGCCATTTATCAGACTCTGACAAGGTTTTATATTGGGTAAGACATTTACATATTTTTTGTTGTATGATATTTGCAAAGCCCCAGATAAGCCAAGGCCACACCCCTCCATCCATGTTATTAGAGCAGAAAGGGTGGTGAAACAGAGAAGTTTTAGTTCCCTTCACATGGGTGCTGTGTCTGTCACAAAGGGACAATGAAAATCAATGGAATTGCTTCCAGGCTGGTTCGTTAGCTGTTTTAGGCTCAGAGGTTCAACCATGTAATTTGGGGCAGGCACAGGGGAGAGAGCCTCTTTGTCAGCAGAGGATACAGATGCCAATATGGATGATTTCTTTCTTTTCCTGGGGATTTGTTTAAGATAACCTTCACTGGAGCCAAAGGTCAGACCTAGAGTAAAATTTTCCATTGAAAGTGGCACTTTCCATACAACATCAAATGAGTTCTGCTACCTGTACTGAATCTTGTCTGAATGTCTGGGCTGTTTGTCCTCAGATGTGTGCAGCTGCTAGTGGAATTGAGAGCTCTTTCTCTTTGATCTCCAGAAACAGAACCATCCGAATGGTCTGCCTCCCCAGCTTCCCTCCTCCTGCTGATCTTTTCTGGAAGTACCTGGACCTGACTACGTTTGTTCTCTTGTACGTTCTGCCCTTGCTTGTGATCTCCATCACCTACACCATAGTGGCCAAAAAGCTCTGGCTGAGGAACGCCATCGGGGACCTCACCATGGAGCAATACTATGCCCACCAGAGGAAGAAGAAGATGACGCTGAAGATGCTGATGTTGGTGGTGGTTGTGTTTGCCGTGTGCTGGTTCCCCCTCAACTGCTACGTGGTGCTGCTCTCCTGCAGGGCCATCCACAGCAGCAACGCTCTGTACTTTGCTTTCCACTGGTTCGCCATGAGCAGCACCTGCTACAACCCCTTCATCTACTGCTGGCTGAACGAGAGCTTCCGCGCGGAGCTGCGCTGCCTGCTGTGCGTGTGCCGCCCCCGGAGCTCGGCGCAGGGCCACGCTCTGCAGCCCCTCTCCCCCCTGTTCCGCCGGGCCAAGCCTGAGAACTGCCCCTGCAGGAGGAGCAGCACGTGCCAGAAGGCACAGGCTCCCCCACAGAGGAGCTCTGCAAGGACGGACATATCCAGCGTGCAGCCGATCGTGGCGGAAAGCTGAACCTTTCATCTGACAGCTGGGCAGCATCACACAGGGATTGCAAAATCATGGGGAAATGGGTTGGGAAAGGGCTCTGGAGACCATCAACTCAACCAACACCATGCAAACTTCAGCCTTTGACTGGGTCATTCAGGACGTTGCTCTCTCAGGTATCACAATTCTCTAGGGATGAACTGCCCACTTGTGGGCTCCAGGATGAGGGGTGCTGAGTGAATTTTTCATTGGAACAGTTCCATCAGTCAGCAAAAAATGAAAAGAATTGTTTAACAGCACACAAAGCCTTTCATGGGGAAGCTACCCTGGTTATACACACACCAGCTACACACTGTGGCTTGATGTAAAGCTGTTAGGGCTTTAACTTTGTGAATTGACATTTCTTTGGCATAAAATCTAAATTATTTTTGCTTTCAATAGTATTTTATTTTTCACCAGTCCTCAAGAGCTGTGTTCTTTGTGGCTTCCCTGCCAGCCTGGCAGCCCTTCCCCTCTGGGTCAGCCTGTCCCTCTGTCCTGTAGTTATCCTGTGGGCAGCAGCAGCAGCAGCCTTTAAGCAGCTATAGAACTGGGGGCTCTGCCTTTGTCTGAGATGGAACCAGCAGACCAAAGCTGCAGGTTTTCAACCCAAAAGGCAGGAGGTGGAAGAAGTTTAACCTGTAATATGTAAACAGTAATGCATTCGCTGCTCAGTTAAACTGAGCATCTGACAATGTGCCACAGCATTCGCCTCAAGCACAGATCCTTGTGTTCCAGCTACATCGCCAGTGGCAGGGTGCACTGACGCTGGTCCTGGTCCAAACAGTGCCTCTGGAATTCAAGAGATAGCTGGGATTCCTGGGGGTGTGTGTGCCTGACAGCTGGCGCCAGCAGCTGCTGCTCTGGGGGCTCACAGTGGAGCCAGCCACCACATTTAGAGCTGGGTTTGGGTCACTAGAAAGAGATGAGAGCACATGGCCAGCTTCAGCCTATGGCTATGAAAAGCCACCAAAGTTGTGTTCTCCTCTTTTTCAGAAAGAATAACCAGTTTCTTTGTGTCCATTCTGCACTGGCTCAGCCCTTGTGTTGGTAAAGGGTTGAGCTTCAAAAGACAGTGAAAAGGAAATGAGCTTCAGTCTTCCCATGCAAAATACTCTAAATTACACCTCTTTAGCTGAGCATTTCCACCCAGACTGGCAGCATGTCACAGCTGCAGGCCTGCGTGAAAGGCTGCTTCAATTTGGAAATCAAGACGCTTTGATGGGTACAAAAATGTGTGACCTGAGAATGTATTTGTATTTCAAAAAGAAACTGTGAAGGGGAGGAAAGAGTAAGAGTAACAGTAATCTTGCTTTTTCCTAAGTTATTGTGGGAAGGAGGAGGACAACTACAGCTGGGACAGGGACCTGGCATGGCTTGGGACACTGCAAATCCCAGTGGCACTGACAGCACTAAGGCTTCAGGTCTGTGCTCCCATCTGAGGCACAGTGATCTCTTTGTGAAGATTTGCTATGGGGAGGAAATGGAATTAGAAACATCTCCTCAGAGAGCAAATGCCCAGGGCTCAGGTATTGGCTCTGACCAGGTGGATCTTTGATTTGGTTCCACTGGAGTGGAATCCTGCCTGGAGCTGGCGCCAGAGAGGCAGTACCAAAACCTTTAATTCTGTGGTACAAGTAAATTACATCATTAACCAGATACCACTCCTAACTGGGTGTTTCATTGCCCGGAAAACTAGGAATCCATGGCACTGCAAATGGCATTTCCCTACTATTACTGTCTGGAGGTTTCTATAAACAAGATGTCTCTTCTTAAAAAAACAAACCAATCCACAAATGCAAATAAACATCGTTACTGCAACTTAGTAAAACTTATTCAAATGTTCTTCTCTTTACATAGAAAAAAAATCAACGAAAATAAATAAATAATAAATATTATACAGTTTGCATGTATATCCCAACCCACTCCCAGAGAACTGTCAAACTCCTTACTCTGGGCTAAATAAATCAGAGTCTGTTCTTGCCCCTCATCCTTCAGCAGGACAGCAGGCTGGCTCAGCATCCCTCAGCCCTGTGTGAATGGATGGATGGTGCAGGCCAAGGTCAAAGCCACAGGTTGCCCATCTGCCCATGGCAGCAGGGAGACATCATCCCTCACCTGCCAACACCATCCCTCACCTGTCAGCATCATCCCTCACCTGCCAACACCATCCCTCACCTGTCAGCATCATCCCTTACCTGCCAGCATCATCCCTCATCTGTCAGCATCATCCCTCACCTGGCAGTATCATCCTTCACCTGCCAGTATCATCCCTCACCTGTCAGCATCATCCCTCACCTGGCAACAGCTCTCCAAGGGATAGTTTGCCCCCAGATGAAAAGCTGACATTGCTTCCTCAGAGCACATCCATCCCATGCTGATGCTTGCACAGCAGTGCTTTCCTCAGTAGGAGTTTGCAGTCTGGCAGTGTTGAGCTGCCTTAAAAACCATCATTTCTTTGAGGTGGTTGTTTTTGTAAAAGTCTGGCAAACTTCCTCCTGATTACACACAACCTCCCACTGGATGCTCTGCTTTAATATCCGCTCTGTTAAAATATCTGTGTGGTTGTAATAGAGTAAGATTTGATCCACCAATGTTCTTTGGGGCTAACAGTCAAATAAAATACTGGTTCAGCACCCTCTCTCTCCTCTGGATTTTGTGCAACTTTTGAGTTATGAAAAGGAGATGATATCCCCTCTTACAAGAGGATTAGCAAAAAAGCACAGACTGCTGCTCGTGGCAGACATAAACACATGACCAAAACTTTTGTCTCCACGTGTCTTGACTTCTTTCAGCATGAAAAGCCCTTTGCACAAAAAAGTGCTGTGGTTACCCAGGTGAGGAGTCAGCCATGGATGTGCCTGGACTGCAAATGCTGTTTCATTGCCATGTGCTTCCCTGCAGCTCACACAGTCAAGGGCTGGTCCCAGCAGCACTCTTAGCCTGGCATGCTGGTCCAGGCAGCAGCATGGGATACTTTGAGGTCTCCTTGAATTTAATTGTTATTCTCCAATAAACACTTCCATGAAGAGAAGCAGAGCCTGATCAATTTCTTGTGCATTTCTCCATGGTGCTCTTGCTGGGATGCTCAGCCATCCCCTTGTGCTCTCCCTCAATGACTGCAAGCAAACAGGGCAGGAACCCTGCACAGCAAGTCTGCTGCAGCTCTGCCACACGTGAAAACTGATCACCAAAGTCAGATTTGTTTGGAAGGGGCTGCTCAGTAACAGCACGTGTGCTGTGACTGTGCCAGACCCAGGCTGCCTGGGAAAGCTGCAAGTGGGGCAGCAAGAGCTCGGGCAGGTAACTGGTCACCAAAGATGATGCACCAATTTCCAGCTACACATCTACTGAAAACCAGCAATATGTGTAATACAGAGCCCTGCAGCTACATTAGAATAACTCTTTAGCATTCAAAGTGTTAAAACCAGGTGACTTCACCAAAAGAAGAGAAGGCTTTTATTGCCCTCTCTGAAGAGCTGTTTCTTATCTCTCCTTTTGAAGAAACTTTCCAAGCAGAATAATGAACCTGCAGCTGTGAATCATTTAACCAGCCCTGATGAGCTTTGAGCAGCTCCACAGAGGGCTCATGGGCTTTTTGAGTCAATTCTGTGATTAAAATGAAAGCTGTTAAATGGGTTCACTTCAACATCACCCAAAGCACTGCAGCACCCTCCAAACCCAGACCAAATTACTTCAGTTTGAAAAACATGGAGATGTAGGAACAGGAATGTGTAAGTCAGAGGAATGGGAACGACATCCCTCCATGGAGGGTTCCTCTCTCTTTGGCTTTAACTGTGGTAAGAAGACACCTGAGAGTCTTCTCATAGGGTGCTCTGCCCCCCAAAACACAGTGCTGAACACACCAGAGGGGTCACCCGAGCTGTACTCAGTTTGGGATTGCTGCTATTGTCAAAGAGCCCAGTGCTCATTGTGCAGGAGTTCAGCTTGCCAGTGAAGTAATTATTAGCTAACTGAATAACTATTAAACTGGTAAAACCAAATTACTTGGTCTGACACTTTACTGCTACTGTGGACTTTGGTCATCTAAAAAATTTTTTATCCCTGACTCAGGTACAAGAATTGCTTCTTCTTGATGATTTCTCCATACAAGAGAAGTGTTAACTCACACAGTGCAATTGTTTGCACAGAGACTGCTGCTTCAGGTGAAGAATGGGCCTGGTCTCCTACACATCAAAATGAGAAACCACTCTTTTTTTTTTCACAGGAGGACAAAATTCAGCTTTCTCAAGTAGAAAATCCTCTTCTGTGCCATCTGCATTGACTCTTAAATGATCCTGAATTTATTTTAATTTTTAATATTCTTCTGTCACTATGCAGACAAGAGTAAGTGGGGCTTGTCTTGACATTCACCTCACAGAAACCTGGTGTGAAGCGTCTCCCAGGCTGTGTGTGGGCAAGGGGCTGGGCATGGGTGGCTGCCACAAAGAGATGGGAGAGAGCCTTCAAGCACAGGGACACTGCAGGAGCAGGATGGAGCCCTGGGACAGAGGGACTGAGCTGCTGGCAGCTTTTGGGAAGGCTGAGGATCCAGAGAGTGGCACATGAGACAGGCTGTGTCCTGTCCCATCTCTCACCCAGGAAAGAGTGAGAATCACCAAAGGCCAGGAAGAGAAGAGTATTTTTCAGCTAAAATGTGTCACACTGAGTTCCTGTCATTGCTGAAGGCCTTATGACTCTTTATAAGATCTGCATTGCCAACAGGGCTTTATACAGGTGCTTCATACACCTGTGCTGGCTCAACTGCTTCACCCCGCCTGCCTGTGAAATGCAGGGATCGATGTCACCAGCGACATAAATTTTTATTTTTATTTTTATTTTTATTTTTATTTTTATTTTTATTTTTATTTTTTATTTTTATTTTATTCCTGGAGGTTTGCTTTGCTGTGTTCGAGAATGTGAGGTGTGGAGAAAGTCTCTGCCCACTCAAACACCCTAACCGGGACATATCCTGTGGGTTTTCCCCTGCGGATCCCAGCTCGCTCGGCTGCTCCGGTGCCAAAGGAAGTTTTGAGTTCAATGAGCAGGAAAGTCCGCACGGGTCTCATGGCCACGGGGGTGCGGGGAGCCCAGGGCTGGGGTGCCGCCATCTAATGACCGGTGCAGACCGACAGCCACCGGGAAGGGCCACGGCAGCGTCGTTAAATGGGGAAAATGAGCCGGGAGAGGGCACCGGGAGATCGGGAACGGCGGCGGGAGCCGGGAGAGGGCACCGGGAGATCGGGAACGGCACCGGGAGATCGGGAGCGGCGGCGGGAGCCAGCAGGGGGCGCTGTGTTACCGCCCCGTCGTCAGGGCGCCCACGCGGCCCCGCAGCGCCCCCTGGCGGCCCGCCGGTCCCGCCCTGCACGGCCGCGGCGCCCCGAAGGGAAAAAGGCCCCGGGACCGTCGGGACTGGGCAGGGAGAGCCCGAGAGGGTGTCCGTGCCCCGGGGTGGGCCCGCCAGGGGTGCCCGTGACCTGGGGAGGGCCCGCGAGGGGTGCCCGTGACCGGGGTGGGCCCCCGGGTTCGTCCTCAACTGCTCACCCAGTGAGCACCCAGGCCTCACTGAATGCCGAGTGAACGGGGAGTCTCTCGGAGAATTTGAAAAATCAAATAAAAATGTAATTCAGGGTTTGAGAAACACTGTACAGAGTTGGGCACCGGTCTGAGCTTCTCAGTCATCTGCTGCAGGAGAGAAGAATGTGAGATGTGATAAAAAGTGTGTGCATGTGCCCGCCGGTCCCTAGGGGTTCACCTGCTATTCCAGAGGCCCCAGGTGTGATAAACCAGGCACTCTGCTTGATTGGGATGTGGCACAGTGACATTGCAGGATGTGTCACAGTGACACTGCACCCTGCTCGTTTGGGATGTGGCACAGGGACACTGCACCCTGCTTGTTTGGGATGTGGCACCCTGCTCTGTTGGGATGTGGCACAGGGACACTGCAGGATGTGGCGCAGGGACACTGCACCCTGCTCTGTTGGGATGTACCACAGTGATGCTCGTGCTGATGCTGGTGGTCTGGAGCTGTGCTGGTGCCTTGGCAGGGTCCCCCTGAGCCTCGGACACAGCAATGCCCGAGGAGTTTGGTGTCTCAGCTGACAGGACACAGCCAAACAAACGGGACAAGGCACCCTGAGCTGAAGCTGCAGTCACTGCCCCGAGCCCTGGGCTGCTGAGAGTGGCTGCACAGATCGGCCAAGGAAGGGCAACAGTTGTGTCCCCAACACCTCCCTGACAAACCCCAGCTGCCAGCCTGGCAGGGGGCTGGGGGGAATGCAGAGGGATTGTGCCAGGGCTGTGACTCCCACAGCCACATCAGTAGAAGGTGGAACTGCCCAGACCCTGGCTGAGCCCCAAGTAAGCACAGACCCCCTCAGCTGGAACCGCTTCCATGGGGAGGCTGTGGGCAGAGGAGATGTGACTCACAGCACACACTGGGATGGAGAGCTCAGAGCTAATGAACAAATCAAACACTTGCAAACAAGCCCCTTTGAGTGCCACTGCCACATTCCCGTTGAGGCTCAGGACATTTCAGGATCCACTCCAAAATCCTTCGTTATTCATGTGTCTAAAAATAGCTCTTGACGCCTTGCAGTGGTCAGCCAGAGCAGAGTAGCCAAATACCTCTGATACATTGAACTTAAATCTTCAGACTCTTCCAAAAAAGACCAGGGAGGTGACAGATTTCCGGTGAAACTGAAGCCAGTGTTGGGGGTGTCAGTTTTCGTCCTCTGACATAATGTCTCTCCTTTCCAGCTGATGATTTGTGAGTAATAATATTGCACCTAATATACATGAAAGCCCACAGCTAAAAAACACTTGCCATGGGAAAGTTAAAACAAACAGGTCAATCCCACAGATATTTCTCCCAGTCATTATCCTCTTCCAGAATGTCATCACTGCTCTGAAGGCTGGTTTGAGCAAGGTGTCATCTTTTTGCTCCATTTCTGCTCATGAGTCAGCATCCTGTTTTTTGTTCACTCTTCTCCTGAGGTAGCAGAATCAGACCATCAATAAACCACTATAAATCATTACTTGTTTCCATGGCTTTCAGGGAAGCAATGGAACCTTTCCTTGGCTGTGTAACTGAGTTCATTGAGCCAGTGTGTGCAGCCAAGCACACGTTTCCTGGAGATGCCCTAGAGCCTCACACAGCAGGTCAGCCTGCTGGGATCAGGCACCTGAGCACCCAGACAAAGCAGCAGGTGTCACTCAGCCTGAGGCAGTTTTAACCTAATCCTGTAGAGCATCATGCACTGAGTACCCCTGGCTGTGAGCTAAAGGTTATTTATTGGCTGTGTTACTGCCAACAGCATGTTACCCACACACTGCCAAGTGTGAGTCCAGGTACAACTGGCTAAGTGAAACTCAAGGACCATTTGCCTTTCCCCATGTCCTCAAGAACCAGGCCTGGCCGTGTTCTGGGAGCCTCTTCCTGGGATTAGGGATGTGCTTTGGTGTTTTGCTTCCAGCTGAGGAGAGCTGGCTGCCATCCCAGGGGCTGCTGCTGGGGCTGGAAGGTAACCTGATAATTTTGCTTCAATTGTCAAATTGTCATGCTTCTTTTGAGCAGAATCCCCCTTCAGTCTTGCCCCAGAACATTTATTTCCTGGGAGTTATTTGCGGTCTGTTTTAGCCTTTGCTGTTTGAGTCCTGGCTGTGACTCAGTCACTCTTAGCTGAAACACAGCTTTTCTTTGGTACATCTCTTGGGCAGCAGTGCCCAAAGTCAGGTACCCAGGACAGGCAGTTTGTGACATCTTCAGCTTAGGGAACTCCTCTGATGTGCTCATGTCTTGGTATTTAGTGTGTGTGTAGAAATGTCAGCTCAATTTTCCAGGTGATCTAGGTGTTTTAGATGAACTAAATTACCTCATTCTTTCCTGTGATAGCAAATGTCTAGCTGTCTGTTAAAACAGTTTTTGCCCTCTTTTCCTTGGCAATTTTCACCCTGAACTGCTGGAGATTTCAAAAGTCTGGCATTCAAAATGGAAAGAGCTCTGTTTTTTGTTCCCTGTATGACAATTTTTTAATGAAGTTGAAAAGAAAGGAAAGCTAGAACTTGGCAGGTGTGTTTAAACAAAGCAAAAATAATTTCAAATCTGAAATTAAGGGTTTCTCTCTTTTTCTGAAAACAGACAGTTTTCTTTAACAGCTGTTCCTGCTATTTCTAGAAACATTAAGTGGAAAACATAAACTTCTGCCTCTGGATAAAGAAAGATTCCAACTGTAATTTTTTTTCTGAATTCTTTACCTGCCTGAAACCCAAGCTAGCACACCACAGAGAAGAGCCCCCAGAGGCCCTGGTTGAAAATGAGAACCTGTTCCCTTCAGCAGACTCTTATTTCAGCACTGTCTGCTGGAGATGATCATGATCTAAAACCACCACGTGGGGTGAAGGAAGGGATCCCAGGGGTTCTGCTGCTCCTCTGCTGGGAGCTTTTAACCAAAATCCCTGAGATAATTCAGACACAAGGAAGGAGATGACAGGGATAAAAGAAGAGAGTCTGTGATGCCAGTATGACAGCTGTCAGTCACACAAGGCTTCCAAAATGTTTTATGGAAAAGGCCAATTTCACAAGAGATCCAGCCAGCAAAAGGATTTGCCAATTGCTATTGGAAGATCAAAATGTTTTAGCTTAAAATACAAGCTAGCACTGTCAATCTGAAATTGAAAAAAATCTTGGGTGAAAAATGTTTTCCAGTATCAAATTAAGAAGTATACCTTTTGCTGTATTTTCCTATTGGAAACAACTTTGTGTTTGCATGTTTTTGTATGGAAATCTCCTCCTGTTGCTGGCACAGGGCTGGCTGGTGCATTTCTGTCACTGGGACATGGACATCAAAGCAGGGGAACAAAAATGAGGCAGTACTTTCTTAGTTTCCATTCCAACTGTGTGTGCTCAGGCTGCTGCCCAGGGCTCTGGACCCACCTGCAGGCTCACATCACCAACCCCACTGGCCTTGGTTCAAAGGTTTCCTCATTAAGTTGATGAGTCCCTGGAGGAAGACCCTTCCCTGTGCCTGGTGCTGACCAGACCATGTTCCTGCTCAGCAGAGCTGTCCCCTGGGAAGCTGCTTCCCCAGGACTGCCTGAGCACCCTGGCTGGGGCTCACCCCGTCCTCTCCCCACAGCCTGGACAGTGTTAAAGGTGTGGATGTACCACAATGAAGCTTTAGTAGTTTTAAGACATTCAAGCTTGGTTTTAATGCCTTCACCGATGATCCTGACAAACCTGTAAGAGTGTGAGTGAGTCTCCTCTTAATTCCTCAGAGAGCACTTGGTAATACAGTGTAAGCCACAGAAAGGTCTGGAATGTTAAATATATTTTCACATTTTCTTTCTTTCATCAATTCTTTCCTCCCATGTATACAATGGGAAGAAAGAATTGTAAAACTAGTGGTGGGGTTTTGCTAGGCCTGAAAGTTCAATGGGAGGGTCCCCACAGCCTGTTACTGCTTGGTTTTGTGTTCTGTGGTTTTAAAGACTATTGGAGCAAATTGCAATCAGCTCTGGGCTGATCAGGGCTTGCAGGTACCACCCTTTCATGGGGCCTTGCAAATTAGAGTAAATATTCACTGAATTGATGCTTCTGGGCATTTTCCCTGCTCAGTCATACCCAGAGGCTCTTCTCTGGTATCACTAACTTTATCTTAAGAGTAATCACAGATTCTCCCAGTTTCTAGGAAATGAGATGTGAAGTCCAAGCCATATGACAGAACTTTTTCCTCAGCAGCTTTATCTACTGTCCTGATCTGTTTAACTGGTGCTCATGCTGGGTAAATCCCAGCTGGTGGAGAGCAGCACAGGCACTGAACTGAGGCACTGCAGCACTGCAGGGGTTGGGTACTGGTGAGACAGCAGTGGTCATAGCAATGAGCACAGCTCATTGGAAACTGGGAGGGTGTGTGGCAGCCAGGGAGATCTCTCAGTTGAGGCAACAGGAGCCTGCTCAGCCCAGGCTCAGAGCTGCTCATGTCTTGGCAGTCCTTTCCCACTCTCTATTTTATTTTTTTTCCCTGAATCAGGCAAAGGTTTAGTTGTTTTCTAATACTTTTAGGTCTGGAAGACTTGTGAGCATTTGCATGCTGCTTCCCATCTATCTCATCCCTTGAAGTGACTTTCCCCTAGTGGCATCCGCTTCCCCACATCTTTGGTGGGACCAAATCTTCTCCAGCTCCTCTCCCCTTTCTTCTTTCCTGATGATGCTGAACGAGTCATCCTGGGCATAAAGCCATTGGGGGAGGAGGTCACAATGTTCCTGTGCAGTGATTAATGGGAAGTGTTCTTGGAGCAAAGAGAAGTGAGCTGACTCTTTAAAATAACATTCATCAAAGGCAAGAGCCTGCTGGTTGCTAATTTTTGAGGGATAGTCAGTATCCTCCCTCTGTGGGCTGATAACCCAGAACTGACTCACTGACTAAAGTTGTCTAAACCATCATATTTCTAAAGTGTTGCATTTCAGAGCAGGGTTTGAAGGGCCAGGAGCAGGGCTGGCTGATACCCTTAGGTATGTGTCACCATCCAGTTTGAGGGAACATTACAACCACAGGAGCAATCTCTGAAAGCTCCAGCCATCAAAAGCTGCCTCTCCAGTTGCTCCCAATAACCCCCCCTGTTTTCACACAGTAGCCATGTGCTTTGGAAAGAGGCAGTGTGCTTGGGAAGCCAGTAACTGGATAGGACACAGAAAATAGATTCTCCCACCAGTGTGTTTGAGGGACTTGGTCAGGCAGACTCTCAGAGGCAATGCCAGACACAGAACTGGAATGATCCTCACAGCCATGCATGTCTTGAAACCATGCAATGAAATCCTGGCCCAGCAAGTGGAAGGCTTCCTCCTTGGTGGGAAAAACTCCTCCTGAGCTGGGGCTGTGTCCAGTGTACCTCCATCCTCCAAAAACACCTTTGCCTCCAGCTATCACCACATGGAAAGATTGTTTGAAACACAGGCCTTCCTGCAGAAGCTGTTCTACTTCAGTGGTGTTTGTAAGTTAAAAATCATCTAAAACAATAATTAGTTCCTCTGCAGTTCAGTAGGGAACTGCTCAGCTCTCTTCACCACCATCACCAAAGTAGGGGGAGAGGCATCAGCTGCAAGTGGGGCTGAGCAGGCACTCACAACCCCGCAGGAGGCACCGAGGGACACAGGAAGCACTGGGAAATGCTTCAGTCTTTCACAGGAATGTACATGTCTGAGACCTCGGCAAGGATCAAAACTTGCTTTTCTAAGCCCAGCTCCAGAGTTCCTCTCCTGCTTGTCCCAGCTCCATGGGCACTTATCCAGGGAGAGGGACATCTGGCAGGGTTGGCAGTGACATAATTTGTGTTTGGTGAAATGGGAGCCTGGGCTCTGCCCTGCATCCAGTGTTCAGCCTTTGCTGTCTCCAGGCAGAGCCACCTGCAGGGAAAACAGGTGGAGGAGCAGGGTTCCCATGCAGGGCAATGCTCTTCAGCCTGTCCTGTGTCCCCTCACTGTGCTCCAGCCAGATGTCCCCAGGACCACCAACAGCCTGACTGCTTCTGTGTGCTGCTGTTCAAACACGGAAAAATCTTAAAACAATCAAAGAACAATCAGGAAAGCCTGTCTTTCTTGGAGTCTTACCCAGTTTTCTGCAAATTGCTTGACACAAATTAAAGTGTTTTAAAATGATCCCAAAACTGCTATGAATTATATGTTTGGGTTTCTTGGTAGCCCAGGAATGGAAGACTGCTGCAACCCCATTCTGCTATTATTAATGCTATTTTAACTTTCACCTCTTGAGTGGAAAAAGCATTTTATGTCTTGAATACTTCCTCTTGCCCTGGTCATGCAGGAATCCTGAATATTGGCGGTCTCATTAATTGTGCTTAGCCTTCAGCAATCAGTCAGGCAGCTGACAAGGGCTTTTGGCAGAGGAATTTTTGGTGATAAAGTCATACTTTGGGCTACAGACAAAATAATTCTTTTAATGGACACATTTATTGGAAAATTCAACGCATATTCAGAAGATCAGGAAAACTGCCATAGAGAAATGGCAAAATAAAAATCTCCAACCATCAAAGGTGCCTATGTGGTGACTTCTAATAATGCCAGTTTCCTGTTCTTCCATAAAACCCACATGCATTTTGCAGGGGAGAGAAAGAGAAAAGGAAAATACAGTCTCAGTCAGATAACTGTCCCTTCTCCCAAGCCTCAGTAAATATCTGAGGTATTAGTATCAGGAGAGCGTGTTCCCTGAATGTGTGCTCTGATTTATCTCTTGGTTCCGTCTGGGCAGTGCAGGATCCTGTGTGCGCAGCAACATTTATCTTCTACACAAAGAGCTTTTCGTAGTAATTGCACTTTACTGACTGAGCTTGTCCAGAACTTCAAAAATATCTTTCCTAACACCTCCCCATGCTGAGATGGAGAGTTGGGCAGTCTGGGATTCTGCTAGCTGAGATAGGAGTTTCCAGTACATGTACCATTAGAAAGGGGGAAGGCTGTTTTGTGCCAGTGTCGAGTGCTGTTGGCACGTGTGTTGTGGCTCAGCCATGCAACAGCTGGGACTGTGGGTCAGATCACCCCTCTGTGGGTCAGACGTGTCCCTTGGTAAAAATAAAAGCAGCTGAGAAAGCCCTGCCTTCAGGGCCAGCCAGGATGCTGTCAGGGGCAGGGTGAGAGTTTCACCCTGGTGAGATGTGCAGGGTTTGTGTCAGTGTGTTCCAGAGATGTGGCAGTGTCCCTGTGATGCCCAGGGTGTGTGCAGGAGTGCCCATGGCACACAGCAGTGTGCCCACAGTGTGTGGCAGTGCCCATGGCACGCAGCAATGTGCCCACGGTGTGTGGCAGTGCCCATGGCACACAGCAGTGTGCCCACGGTGTGTGGCAGTGCCCATGGCACACAGCAATGTGTCCATGGTGTGTGGTAGTGCCCCTGTGATGCCCAGGGGGTGTGGCAGTGCCCATGGCACACAGCAGTGTGCCCACGGTGTGTGGCAGTGCCCATGGTACACAGCAGTGTGCCCATGGTGTGTGGCAGTGCCCATGGCACACAGCAATGTGTCCATGGTGTGTGGTAGTGCCCCTGTGATGCCCAGGGGGTGTGGCAGTGCCCATGGCACACAGCAGTGTGCCCACGGTGTGTGGCAGTGCCCGTGGTGCCTGTGGTAAATGTGTTGGTGCTCAGCTCTGCCCCAGCTGCCCTGCAGTGGCAGCAGTGTGAGGACAAAGCCCAGTGACAGCCCCAGGTGAGGGCCAGGGGTGTTCTCCCTCTGCAGGCCCTTGGTGTCACCTTCAGGCTGAGGAAAAGGGGCTCTGAGGGCAGGGACTGCAGGGCAGGCAAGGGAGGGAGGGCAGGGTGGCTTCCCTTGTTGATCTAGTGCCTGGGCAACCCTGGTGTTTATTGAGCAGGTTATGTGGAATGAAACAGAAGAGCAGATGGGAGTGAAGCATAAATGAAGAAGCCATGCACGTCTCTGCTGGCCACCCAAAAAAGGATGCCTGGCACTGCTCTGCTGAGGAGAGGGGTGGCTCAGAGATGGAGCCTTTGAGCTCTCACTCCCACATTAATTTGCCATCAGCAAATAATTTCTCTTCTCTTCTCTTTCCTTTCCTTTTCTAAAGTGAGGTTAATGATACCAATTTCTCTGCTTCACAGGAGGGCTGGTATGAATTAATATTTGTCAAATAATATGAGACATTAAAAACAATATATGTGTGGAATGAAACTTCGGCAGAGGAAATGCAGTTTTGAAATTTTTGGGATCTCAGGAATGAAATAGCTGGACATGATGAGTCTAGACTGAGGAACACAAATTAATGTCAGAAATATTTGTGAGTTCATGTGATCTGGAATGCCTGTGGCTGGTGTGGTGAGAGCACAAGGATTGGGGAGCAGGGTACTGGTTTTCTGCAGAGCACAGAAGAGAGTTCTGTCACTGAGAGTCCAGAGGAGACCCCAAGGGAACAGCAGGGATCCTAGTGATGGGCTTCATGTCCCTTTTTGCACCAGCATGTGAGCATTACACGTCAGGATTCTAACATAAACATTGCCAGCAGCTGACAAGCCTCTCCCTTGGAAAGCCTGGTCCAGCATTTCTCCCTGTGCCAGCACTGAAGTGGAAAAGATAAATGAAGAATTCATATTGTTGGACTAGAGTATGTTCGTCAATAATTCCAAGTAGTGCCTGAATTAGGCTATTACTAATTATCTATTTTCACCATAATTGGGAGGACAAGGGGTTCTGGCAGGCGGTGCATGAGACATACAGGAGAAAATGATTAAAGCAGTGCCAAAAATATCACCATACTGGAGTCATGACTCAGATCCTGACCTTTCAAATAGCACTGCAGAGAGCCTGAGCTCATTTGGATGGGATCCCAGGGATCCAGGTGAGAGTGACAGCATGGTTCAGCATGGCCAGCTCTGGAGAGAGGGAAGAAACTGGGGATGTCCTGAAAGGGGGACAGAAAACTAAAGGGCACGAGGAGCTTCAGATGAATGTGTTTCTCCTTCTCTGTCTCTGGTCTTCCTGAAGAAAAGGGTAATTCCACACTCTTGAGCTTAACTGTTTTACCTGTCAGCACTCCTCATCACTCCCTGCAAAGAATGCGCATTCTCTGGTTAATGTGATTATCAGCAGTAATTAATTCCAGCTTCCAGTAATGAATTACAGCTTCTTCTTGATCAGCTTTTAAAAGCTCTTTAAGCTTGTGTCAAGTCGTGTTTGCTCAGAAAGAGGAGTTATCCATCACTCCTATGGAACTCACGATTCCTTGTGGATTGCTGCAACTGCAAGAGATTTAATTTCAGAGGCAAAGTGAGACTGGCACAGAACTCCAAACTTGGCTCTGAAGGGACAGATGCAGGTGGGCCCTCATCAGGGCTGAGGATGCTCCATCTCAGGTTTATAACGCTGAGCTGCTGTGCAGAGAACAAGAGGAAAAGCTTTATCCTGAGCAGGGATCTGTGGGATCCTCCATCCTGCTCTGTCTGAGGGCTCTTTTGGGGAGGCTGCTGCAGGGGGAGAGCCTGGCTCTGACACCAGGAGTGTCCCCTTGGGGCTCCCTCCCAAGGCAGCTGGCACAGGGGGCAGGAGTGTCTGTGCCCTGTATCAGGGGGAGCTGTGGCCCAGCTGAGCTCTGTCCATCCCCTGCCCTCCCACTGCCTGGGATGTGACTCCTGCCAAGCCACACAGACGCCTGCCAGCAGCACAGGAATATTTGTCTGCGTGCATTCCTTGTTAATAAAAATAAATCTTTTCTTAAGGTCGTAGGCAGAGGAGTTGTCGTGTCACATCCTGTTCTGTGTCTCCACAGCAACTCCAAACTTCCCAAACACGGAGCAGAGCAGGGATGGTGTGTCTGCAATGCATGAACTCTTGGGCTGTCCTGGCTGTGTCACCACTGGCCCCCTTCCCAGAGTGGGAGCGTGCAGAACAGCGTGGGTGGCAAACTGGCACGGTGCTGCCTCAATGGTGATCTCTGCTTCACTGCCCTGGGACCAGGGAGATGCTGCCTGTGCACCCCAGCACAGCCCACAGGGTCCCCTCAATGGCAGGTGAAAAAATAAATATTGCCTCTCAATATTTGGCTCCCATGTCCAGAGTCACTCACTCACCCTGGGACATACAGGTGTTTGACCATGGGTGTTTCACAGGATCACGGGCACTATTTTCTCTCTCCTAAGAGAAAATTGCTCATCCAGATAAAACAAGCAAAAAATGCTGGTTGTGCTGATTCATAAGGAAACAATTTCCCTTCTATTTTAGCACTGTACAGCAGGAAATTGCAGAGTGATTTGCTGGAGGAGCAAGAAAATCAGGATAGGACAGACTGTACAGCATTTTCTGAGGGTCAGATAATTCTTCACCGCCTTAGAATCCGTGAGCAGGTTTGTGCTGCATGATATGGTGTAGACTAGAGATTCATCCCCATCTTCAGTAAGCTCCAGCTTCAGAAGAAGCATAAATGAAGAAGCCTGCAGCTCAGTGGACCTTATTTGTACCACTGGAAAATGATATCTGAGGGGCAGCAAATCCTTGCGTGCTGCTGGCTGCACTGGCTGTGCTGGGGTTTGTGCATGAGCTATTGGGGATTTAATAAACCTTGAATTGCCCTTGGAGGGTGGTTTTGGCACCCAAGCCCAGCAGGTTTGTGAAGGGCTGAGGCCCAGGAGGTGTGGAAGTCCTGGCTCTGTGGGTGCAGGGGTTTGGTGGGTCTGTGTCCAGAGCTGATTTTTCTGGGCTGTGGGGAGCTGGGGGGCACATCAGGGTCTGGCTGTATCTGCTCCATGTTTCTGGCCTCCTCCAGCTTGGTACCCACGCTGGCCAGGGGCTCTGCTCCTCACAGGGATGTGGTTGCAGTTCCATTTCCCAGATCTTGAAGCACTTAGGGATTTCAGGAGAAGTTTAGGCTTCACTTTGCACCTAAAAGCCTGATTTGCTGCCCTAGCAGTATAATTGCCTATTCTTGTCTTGCTTTTCAGAGTTGTGAAGTGATTTCTCCCTCCAGGGAATCCTTCTATATCTCTCTCTCCTGTGCTGCTGGCCAGGCTGTTCCACAGCTCTCCCTTCCCTGAGTGTCACTGCACTCCTGTGAGGGTTCAATGGCATCTGATTATTCTGCCCATTTTGCCTCTCTTAGTCCAAATGATCTGCAGGAAAGACACTATTTTGTGATGCTTGGAAATGCCAGTTCAGAACTCCTGAAATTTCAGAACTCCTGAGGGTTTGCCCCCCATCCTTTTGCACTTTGAACAGCATCTTGATGAAGGATTAGCTCAGCTGCAGTTACCTTCACTTTTTGCTTCTGAGATCACGGTCATCCCTGTCTGTGTGCAGTTTTTCATGCTGAGGGAGCATTAAGCCAAGCATGTGCTCAGATATGGAAAAATAAACCCATGGAGGGCAGGGGGTGTTAAAGATCACAAAGAGAATGAGGCTGTGCTGGGCAGAGGGGATGGAAGGAGCAGCACAGCCACCCCAGAGGTGCCGCCTCCCTCCCTGAGTCACCCTGCTCAGGAGGCTGGCACCAGGAGCTGTCCCCTCTGGCCATCCTTGCAAACCTTTGCATCTTAATAAATTTCTCAAGAAAAGTTTGCTCTGTCTTTCCTGGCTGGGGAAGAAACCCAGTGCAAAAGGGCATAGGAGTGGGGATGCTGTTTCCTGGCATTTCAATGAAGCAAATCCTACAAGCTATCTGAAGAGGTTCTAGGGAACCTCTGTCCTCACCCAGGGATAAGCTGCCTGAGTGTCCAGGAAGAGTTTTCTTGAGGCAACTCTAAAGGCAGGTTCCCAGCCTGTGAAGAGCTGCCCCTTGTCTTCTGCTTCCTCTTATGTTCTTATTGCCAGAGATTTTTGTTAATTGCTGAGCCCTGTGGAAAGGGAGTGCTTGGATGGTTTGGAGTGCCTGCAGAAGGAGCGTCACATATTTCAAAGTGTTTGATAAACAGGGGAGCAAAGGCAGATAACAGCATCAAAGCCTGTGTTGTGCTCTCCTGGTGTAGCAGGCAGCTTTTGAGAGAGGGAGCAGACTGCTGAAAGCCATCATATTACTGGGGAACATGAACCTGCTTGACTGGTGACCCCCAGCAAGATGGGCAGCACAGAAAGAGGCACCAGGAGGACAATTACACTTCACACATTTTCCTTTAATGCACTGACCCCTAGAAAGGAGGTGGGAGCAAACGTGGAGAAAAAAGCCATTGCTGTGTCTAGATTTGGAGTTCTGAATATTCATTGTTCTTCTCCAGACCACTCTGATGTTTCAAGTATGAGAGCTACAGGTTGATTCAAAGCTTTTATTAGAAAATTAGATTCATTTGAATCAAAATGCCTGTGTAAGAAATTTGAATATCATCCAGCAGAAAGTGTCTGTCATGTCCTGGCAGCTCATCCTCAGAATGTAGCTGCATGTTGATGAAGGGCTCATTGAATAAGAATTATTCAGTCCTGGAGAAGAAACAGAAGTCCTGAAGGAGAACTGCAAAAGCAGACTGTCATCAGACAGGGATCAATCAGGGTTCATGTTGCTCAAGAGATCTTCACTCTGGTCATACCCATTAGTGCTGCTCTGGCTCTGAGCCTTAGTGAGGGTTCTGCTGAGGCACCTGCCCATGGCTGCAATTGCAGGTGAGTCTGGAACAATCCTGAGCTGGGAGAGGATGCTCTGAGCCTGTGGTGCCTGTTTGCTGTGCTGCAGGAGCCTGAGCTGCCCCTGCTCCTGCAACACCTGCAGCTGGAACCTCCCAGACCCAGGGCATGGTTTATGTTACAGTGGCACAGACACGTTTTATGAAAAATCCTTTCCTTAGAATTTTTTCTCCTGAGAAGCTGAGAGGCCTCAGGAACAAAATGCAAACATTGATTATCTGCTGCTGTGGAATGCAACAGGTGCATCTGTGATTGGACTGATGTGGTTGTTTCTAATTAATGCCCAATCACAGCCCAGCTGTCTGGACTGTCTCAGTCAGTCCCAAGCCTTTGTTATAATTTCTTTTTCTATTCTTAGTTAGCCTTCTGATGAAATCCTTTCTTCTATTCTTTTAGTATAGGTTTAATATAATATATATCATAAAATAATAAATCAACCCTTCTGAAATATGGAGTCAGATTCTCGTCTCGTCCATGTTGGGGGTGCCTGCAAAACACCACCACATTACAGAACTCCTGAAATTTGTTATTGTGCTGTTCCTGTTTCCCCACACATACACACAACAGAGTTTTCTGTTTTAAGCCTTTCTTTAAGCTGTTGGTGTGTTTGAGCCCAATCACATGCTAAGGAGGGAAGAGAGGAGATTTCTCACTGAGCAGCCTGGCAAAGAATCTCACTGCTGAAGGTCCCTCCTTGTCACAGCAACAAAGGCACTGGGGCCTTCCAGTGCTCTGTGTCAGGGCTGATCGACTGGAGTACAAAACACAGGCTGGTGGTCAGGGATGTGGGATTGTGGCTGCCTCCAGAGCCACACTGAGTTTTAGCACATCAATGAACTTCTGCTACATGGGGAATCTGTCATCTTATTGTCACCTGAGCTGCAAGCAAAGCAGAATCACATCAGCTCATCTTTGCTCACAGCTGCCACACAACTGCAACACTGAGTTCTGTTCTTTCCCTCTTCCCAGGGAATTCAGGATTTTCTCCTGATTTAGAATGGGAGGACTTAGACTGCCAAAATGAGGAGCCAGCCTGAGACCTGTGGAGTACCTCCACTCTCAATGAGGTCTTCTGTGCTGACAACAGGTTGTTTTCTTCACAGGAGTATTTTAGGGTTCAGGCCCACACATCAGTTTAGGCTGGTCTAAGCCAGCTGTCCCTCCATCCCAGCAAACCACATCAGGGTCACTGACCTGCACTTACTAGTTTCACTTAGATTATACCCCTGTTGATTAGCACAAATGAGCTGAATAGAAAGTGGAAAATGCCTCTTTGAGCCCAGCACTTGGCATTGAATTCTCTATACAAAAAGGAAATGCCTGTCTCCTGAGTTTCCTTTCAGTTTTTTGTTCACAAATTCTTAAGTGAACAAAAACAGGCTCCTGCTTCTCCTTCTTTGCAGCCATTCATGTGCCTCTGGGAAAGGTTTAGCTTCTGTGCTTGCCAAACTAGTCAAGGAAACAGAAAACACAGAACATTAGTGCATTTGAATCCCAGGCACTCTAAAGTCTTAAGAAAATAGAAAAAATATTTGGTAGATACATCCACCTGATGCCCACGGCCTCGAGGGCCTCGGTTGGGAAAATCTAACAGAAGGGGCTTCTTTGAGGTGAAGCTTCCTGAGTGAGTTATCATCTAGAGCAGGAAGAAACTGGAAGAAAAAAATGAGAGGACCTGAGTCCCAGATTGGATAAGCCCCAAATACAGAAATTAATCAATCACCCAGTGTAATTAAGCATTGTGAACCAGAGAAATCCAGGGAGGATCTGGGCAGGCAAGGGGGATGGCATTGAACCGAACAAAGGCTTTGAGATCCTTCTCTGTGTTTCCTCCTGGGAAAAGCCTCAGCAGCAGCAGCAGCAGCAGCAGCAGCAGTAACATTTCCCTTGGTCTCCCCACTTTTGCCCAGCAGGAGCCCCTGCCATGTGTGGGTCTCTGTGCCACCAAAGGCTCTGCAGCCTCTTGGTCAGGGTTTCAGGGTTTCAGGGATTTGGAGATGTGCTGGGCACTGTGCAGGAAGCAAGGGCAGCCCCTGCCAGCATTCTCTCCCCATCCCTGCTCCTTCCAGCCCTGGCCCAGTGGGCCCTGCCCCAGCAGCAGCCCTGGGGGGTTTGGAGCTTCTGTCCTTGCTGAACTTCTCAAAAGCAAGAAGAGGTTTCGTAATTTTTCCTCTTACACCTGGAAAAGGAGGAACCCCACAAGTCTGTGATTTAGATCAGTCCCTGGAGCAAGAAAGCTGAGCAGAAGCAAGAAATCAGCATTTCTGAAACCTCTCCTGGTACCTGAGGTACCTTAGCTCTGGAGCAGAGGAACAATCCCTCCTCTGTTCTGACAGGTGTTGAACCCTGAGCAGAGCTCCCTGAATCCAGGAGAAGCCCAGAAATTTCAAAATATAGCCAAGCTTCATTTTGGCAAGGAGAACATTTCCTTCCATGGCTGAGGAGGGGCCCAGCCCCTGAAGAACCCAAATCCAAGGGGCAGTAACTGGGCTGCAGCAAGCAGCTCCTGCCCAGCACCAGCTGAGGGGCTGAGATGTGACCCCACTGCCAGTGTCACAGCCTGGGAGGGTTTATTAGCTGAGCTCTGCGATAGTAAGTTAGGTATTTTTGTGTTTGTTTGTTTGTTTGTTTGTGGTTTGTTTTTGTGAAAACCTAATCTTCTGGTTTAATAAATAACATGTTTTTCCCCTGAGCTGGGCTGGCTCCCTGCAGATGCTCACCCATCACTGCCTGCCTGGTCTCTTTGCTGCAGGAGAGGTTCCAGTGGCTAGGGGCCAAGTGATGCTGATGGCTGGAGACCAAAGGAACTGGCAAGAAGAAGACACATCCCTTCAGGTATGTCCTTTCTGCTTCTGCTGATTCCTGAACTTGCTCTGCAGTCACAATTCCAGAGGATTTAATACAAAAGTTTTGGATAGAAATAGTGTATCACTATTGTGAAGTGGAAAAAACCTGCCTTGACTTTACCCAGCAGTGAAATGCACATTGATGGGCCTTGACTTCACCCTGTGGGCCCGTTTCCATTTAAGTTGATCAAAATTCTGCAGATAAACCAGCCAGAGCTGGCATAGGTAACGTGTTTTGCTGGATAATTGCAGCTGGGAGCAGAGATGTTGGCTGGCAGTGTTCTGCAGCCATATGCTGGCTGGCTGGTTTGTGTGCTCATTTCTTGCCTGGGTTGTTTAGAATTCTGCACCAGTAAGTAAAGAAATGGAAAATTACTGCCTTGTCTACAGTTGTTACAGAAATATAAGTCTCCAAGTGGCCCTGGAAATCTTTGTGCTGCTTGATCCTAGGGCCAGAGCTCACTGCTCAGTGCTCTTGTTTAGCTCCTGACAGAGTTTGGAGGCTCCAATTATCTGCAGAACCAGGCTTTGGTGAGTCACCCCAGTGCTGTCTGGCTGCTCCGGGGGCAGAGGGGCAGCGTGGGGCTGCACAGGGAGCTGCCTGAGCAATCCCAGCACTCTCCAGTTGTGCACAGCAGTGAGAAATGCCCCTTTCATTCTAAACCTGCCCAGCCATTCCTCTTTGTTGCAGTTCCCTGAAGTTGTCCCGTGGCCGTCCATGTGACCTGTGCAGTCAGAGGGGCAGCCAGTCACTCTCTGTCCATCCTCAAGGCTGCCCTGTGCCCACCCTCCCACCCACATCAGCCTCTTCAAGAGCTTTTGAAGGGGAAACCAGTGGAAATCCTCCTAGGGATCCAAAGGGAGAGGTCCTTTATCCATGGTGCCTCCTTCCAGCAAGGGGGTCCTTTCTCTGACACGCCTGCATGCTCCAATAAATCACATTTCTCCAGAATGTATGAATCCTTTTTTTTTCAGGCTGCTTGGAAGGGAATTTGGATGTAAAATAACCAGGATTGCCCCTGGAGCCCCTTTCAAGAAGGATGCCCTACTGGCCATCTTTTGTTCCCTTGGTGGTAAAGTAGTTTAAGTTATAATTTAAGAGCAAGATAATCACTACTTTTGTGTTTGAGCTCCTTAGACCTCCCAGGAAAGTGCCAATTGGATTATGCTCTTCAGATTTTATTGCTGTAATTTCACAACCTCTTTTAACTGAATGAGCTGAAAATTGAGTTTTAAATGCTTCAGCACAAGTGTCTGTCAGAACTGCCCCTCCTTTCCTGGCTGTTTGTGCTCCTGCTTCTTCCACGCATTTGCAAACCCAGAGGGAGGGACCTTGGCAGCCTGCTGGGACCTGCTGCAGCTCAGCTTTGCAGAGGCTCCTGCCCACAGTGCCCTCCAGCATCAGCTGCTGGTGCCTGTGGTTGTTCTGCCTCAGCATCCTCCATCCTCTGGCTGAGCTGCTCCTCAGTCCTGGCTGCCCTGGGCTGGGTGGCAGAGCTGCAGCCCTGGCTGGGGCACCCAGGGGGTGACACAGGAAGGTTCCTGTCACCAGTGCTGCTGCTGGCTGAACCATTCCTCCCAAACCCAGAAACTGGGCCGACACAGGGATCCTGGGGGATGCTTCCCGGGATCCATGAGGGCTCCATTCCAGCTGAGGGAGGGAGCTTTCACCAGAGCTCCACAGCTCAGGGGCTTTCTGTGCTGACACACAGATATTTGCCACACAGTGAGGCCCCTGAATCAGGGCCCCGGTGGGTGATTTGTCCCCAGATAGAACATATCTGGATTTGTCCCCACATAGAATCCCTCAGCAGGATGCTGCAGCTGCCATCAGCCTCTGCACACTGTCCCTTGCTGGCTCAGGAACTTCAGCCTTGGTCACATCTCTTCCTTTGGTCAGAGCTGCACAAAGAGAGTTTTGAAGTAATTGTATATTGTACCAATACTTTAAAGTCCTGTCTTCATTCCTCTCTTCCTTTGGTGTGTGAGTCATCCCAGCAAACCTATAATGCTTTAAATTAATTGGGTCTTGGAAGGGGACAGAGATAATGAGCCATTCCAGGACCTGGCATTTCTTAAAAGCCAGGGGATGTACAGCACAGGGGAGGGTGCTGCCTGAGCCTTCCTCACCTTGTCAAACATATCCAGCTCTTTCCTGAGCTTGTGGCAGGGTCTGTGCAGTGTCTGACAGCTGCTGGCCTCCACTCCAGACACCTCTGAAGGGAAGCTGCTCTGACAAAGCCCTGCTTGCAGAGCTGCAGCTCCCTGGCCTCAAACCAGCAATGTGCCCACACAGGGGCTGGGCTCAGACCCTGGGAGAGCTGTGTGAGTTTTGAACTGTTCAGCAAAGGTTGTTGTGAGCTCAGTGCAGTGGGGGTGTGAGTGTGGGTGGCACACGGTCCCACCTGGATGTGGGGGTGTCTCTGCTCACTGTTCCTGTACCTCTGCTCACTGTTCCTGTACCTCAAAGAAGCTCTGGCTGGTGCCCCTGCAGAGTGAGCTGCAGGCAGGGATGAAGGAATTAATATTCCTGATAACAGCCCCCATGCACAACACACACAGAGAGTGACTTCCCCCTCCCACTCTTTGTCAAGACCCTTTCATTAGCAAAGAGTTTTCTGTTAAGGAAAACAGGATCTTATTGGGTTTTGTTTGTTTGTTTATTTGTTTTTCTGTCTTGGCTACCACACAAAGGGAGGGGAACCACCTCCTAAAAAGAAAACACCGTACAGAGTGCTCAAGGCTCAGAGGCTTCTGAAGCTGAGAGTTCACCCCAGCAAAGGACAATGAAATGGATGGGTTTAACTCCCACAGAGATGGGCTGCACCAAAGCAAAGGGCAGAGTTTGATGGGCCAAGCCACAGCCAGGCTGGAGCACTCAGAGCTGGCAGGACAGCACAGGTAGGAGCTGGCTGCCACTGCTGCCTGCTAGGGTTTCACATCCCACTGAAAATCAGGGGGCCAGCAATCAGACAGGAATTGGGTGTGCTGTCAGTCATTCTATATGATATTTTTCCAAGGAGAAGAAAAACAAAAAAGAAGTCGTCTGAAGATCCAGCCCCAGTGGGCCACTAGACAAAGGCCATCAGAGTGGGGAGGGGGCACAGTTACAATAGGAGATTGTAATAGATAGATACAATTGTAGTTCTCTTTTGTTCTGTCACCCAAACCTTACAGCTGAACCTCAAGGACTATCAAATCTATTATAAAGCTTTTCTTTTCCAACTACCCTGAAGCTGCACTATTAGTAGCTATTATGTAATTGCCATTTGTATTTTGAATAATGAATTCTAAATTGTAACTGTTCACAGGACATCAATTTCCATTGCTATGACATTCTTGCTCTTTTCTTATTTCTCCTTTTGAAGCCCATTTTGTACAAGGTGCCCCTACACCCACTCAGCCTGTGCTGAATCCCAGAGCCAGTCAGAGCCCATGATAAAGGCAGCTCTGGCCTGACCTAATGCACATGAAGCACTGCTCCCATGTCAGTGGCAATTGATGCCAGATCATATTCTGACACTGGGGAAATTGAGCTTTGGTTATCATGGATGACTATTTAAACTTCCCAGTTCCTGCCCCCTGAATTTTAATTTAAGTTGGAATATGAGTTTAAAATTATTTGGTTGCAGTTTCTGTTTTAGATGTGCAATGTCCATTGTTTAGAAATCTGGTGTGTTCATGCCACGTGAGAGGAGCCTGAAAGCCTCCGTGAGGCTGCTGAAAGCTCGGATGGGAGGAAGGTTCCAGAAGCTCTCAGAGAGCCAGGCTCAGGTGGGAGTGCCTGGTCCCAAAGCTCTCACCTGAGCTGTGCACATTGGTAGCACATGCAATATAAATCTTGGTAATTAATATTTCAGGGGCTCAGCTACACTTTCTGTGCCCTAAAATCTAACAGACATCAATGTCTGAGGACAAAAGGAGGAGTTCTGCAGCTCCTCAGTTCCAAAGCCTCTGGTGCCTGTGTATCTGCACTTTTATTATTTTTCTGTCCAGAGGGAATCCAGCCCTCAACAAAACAAAAGGACCTTCTGACATTTAAGTGTAAGACACAAGAATGAAAGGCACTGAATGCCTTTAATACCTCCTGCATTCAGTCTCCTCAGAGACCGGCAGGTAACTGGAGTTTTGCTCAAGAAGGACAGGGAGAAAACTCTAACAATTTCATTCCACAACACAATTATTCCTGCTCCTGAAGTGTTTTCTGAAAGATAAGAACCAGAGGAGCATCAACCAGAGACTTCTCTAATGACATGGAACACACAGGGCTGGCAGCTCCATCAGGGGTCCAAGGCACGAGAGGCTGGTTGGGATTATTGCTCTGTAAGGGATCAAGTCTTAACTCCTCAGCCAGTGAGGGCCTGAGTGTTTCAGGAGGCTCTAGCACGTACTATAGTTTGATAATTTGCACCTGGGGAAAGCTAACATGCCTGGGATTTTGCTGGAAATATTATTAGACTAAACTCACAGCTCTCCTCTACTGAGCTTGCAGCTCTAAAGCCAGTGACAAGGTTTGCCAGCAAGAACAACATGGGAGGATAATGAAACAGCTCTTTGGATGCACAAGAATCTCACAGCCACAGTGAGAATGGCTTCAGGGGGACTGAAAAATAGCAGAAACCTCCCAGATCATCTTGCTATAGTGGTAATAAACATCCAGTGTGTCTTTTCTGTAGCCCTCAGGCAAGAAACTCCAGAGAGCAACTGCAAAGCTCATTCTGCTGAAGGCAGCTGGAGCTCTGCCACAGTCAGGAACTGGTGCATCTCTTACACCTGTGGATCCATAAATACACAATTCTGAGCAAAGAACCAGTTCCTTGGAAATACCAAATATACAAATCTTTCCTCCTCTCTTCATCTGGACTCTTTTTCTACTATTTGTCAGGAAGATCTTCATTAGTCTCTCTAAGAGTCTAAGGCTGACACAGTGCAAGCTGGGATGCCCAGTTTGCTCCACGGCAAATAGCCCCCAAAACTAGGAAAAATCTAACATTATACCTGTCATCATGGTTTATATGCCCTGATAGAGGTTACAAATGCCAGGTACCAGGAGAGACATCAGGCTTGTGAACAACATTTAAAAATGCATTATTAATTGGAATTAGGAAAAATTAGATAATTTGGAAAATGTAAGTGTTCTTATCATTGGAACACACAGGATGACTGTAGGTGTTTATTGAACTGCACTGGGCTGTTAAACCCCACACTGACCATGAAAGTGAATTCTTGGCTCCTCGTGTCAGCATGGGACCTTTTTACTCAGAAGCAGAATCTGAAGTGTGGCAAGAGGCACATTCTCTGTGTCCCGTGTCCCATGTCCCCCCCATGTGTTCCCCATCCTGTAGCTACTGCCCTGCCTTAGTCCTTGCATGGCCTGGCCACAACATGGACATAGACAGAGGAAGGAGATCATGCAGGTGACTGGAAATGGACAGGAAAAAAAAAACCTTTAGATGTATTTATATAAGGAATTAATGACACATTTGGAATGCAAAATGAGAAATATGATACTATCTCGTTTAAAAATATATTGCCTAAACTCTTTGAAACCTAAACTGTCTTCTGTGTCAGCACCTGTCAAGAGTGACCCAGCCGTGAGAAAAGCACTTCTCAAAAAACAAGCTCTGAAACTCCACCAGGAGCCTTTCCGCAAAGATTCGGGCCGGGAGAGCTTTGTGAGGGTGGTTTTCCCCTTTTCCCCTTACGGCAGGGAAAGGGATGCTCCGTGTGGTGGGCACTGCCCTCTGCCCCATCCCTGCAGCAGCCCCGCTGGGTACCGAGGGACCGGTACCGGTACCGGCGGGTGCGCGCAGGGACCGGCGGCACGGATTGAGCCCCGGTAAGGACTCTCGGGCCCCGCCCGCGCCGATTTATGAATGGAGCAGCTCCGCCCCGAGCCCCGCCCCGAGCGGCGGCTCCGGCCCCGCCGGCGGCACGTGCGGGCGGGCCGGGGGTGCGCGGGGGGCGCGGTGCGGGGCGGAGAGTGCGCGGGGTGCGGGGTGTGTGCGGTGCAGGGTGTGCAAGGTGCAGGGTGTGCAAGGTGCGGGGTGCGGTGAGAGGGGTGTGCAAGGTGCGGGGTGCGGTGCGGTGCAGGGGTGCGGTGCAGTGCGGAAGGTGCGCGGGGTGTGCGCGGTGCAGCGCGGAGAGTGCGCGGGGTGAGAGGAGTGTGCAAGGTGCGCGGGGTGTGTGCTGTGCAGGGGTGCGGTGCGGAAGGTGCGCGGCGTGCGGCGGTGAGTGCAGAGTGTGCGGTGCGGAGTGTGCGGTGCAGGGTGTGTGCGGTGCGGGGTGTGCTGAGAGTGGCGGGTGTGCGCGGTGTGCGGTGTGTGCGGTGCGGGGTGTGCGGTGCGCGGTGTCCAGCGCAGGAGCCGGAGGAGCCGCTGCTGCCCCTCGGGACCGGGCACGGTCGGGAACAAACACGGCCGGGCAGTGCCAGGTAAGTGAGAGGGGATAAGGGTAGGAGTTAGGGAGAGGAGTTTGGTTTCTCCTTGTGGCTGGGGTGTAATCATGCTGTGATGTATGCAGTGTCACATACAGAGCTGTCTGATTTGGAAGTGAAGTGTTGGTTCCTATTCAGAATTCAGATCGTTGCTGGAAAGACGTCTTTGGATTTGTTTGGAGCGGAAGGTGACATTTCTGCATTGGGAAGAAGTTCCTGCGACAGCAGCACGGGATGGTCAGGCAGCCTGCTTGAGCCCAGAGCTTACCTGTGAAGTTCTTGCTCTTCCTGCTGTATGAGAGAGTGTGTGGTCCCAAACCAGCCCCTTTCTGACACACCACTGGTCCTGTTCCCTAGCAGGGAAAACTGGGGTCAACCTACCATGCCTCGCTCACTGCTCCAGCCATCCAAGTCACAGGTGACAGGGTTTCTTGAGGAGTTCGATCATTACTCTTCCATGGCCAAACTCATGTCCATCTACCACGCAACGAACAGGAGCATCTTCAACTGGACAGAGCGCCGCATTGTTGAGTGGGAGAAATTTGCTGAGCTGGCGAAATATGAGCCAGAATCCCAGAAGCCAACAGTGAAAGCGCTGCTGATCGTGGCCTACTCGGTCATTATCGTCATGTCTCTCTTTGGGAACATGCTGGTGTGCCACGTGGTGCTGAAGAACAAGAGGATGCACTCGGCCACCAGCCTCTTCATTGTCAACCTGGCAGTGTCAGACATCATGATCACGCTGCTCAACACACCTTTCACCTTGGTAAGTAGCTGGTCTTGCTGTCCCTTCAACCAGGACAGGAACCTCCCACCCACCAGAGCTCTGCCTGGTGGTCATGGGCTTTCCATGCCCTCTCTCCTAGGGCTGAGGTGGGAGCCCAACACCACCAAGCCTAACTGATAACTCTGCCAGGCAAGCAAAACACTGTTCAGCAACCTGTGGGCTCTCTGTTGCTCTGTTAGACTCTGTAACTCCTAGAAACTCCAAAGTGTATCACACAGTGTGTTACCAAACCCCAGCAAGACCTTCTTGGGGAATGAGAACAAGTTCCTGTGTTTTTAATGTTCATGCAGCAGAGCACTAGAGAGTCCCTTAGTGGGTCAGAACAGTCTGAATGCCAGTCATACTGGGTGACTGGAAGAAAATAGTCAAGCATTTCAGAGATGCCAGCTGGATAAAGGCTTCAATGAAAGCATTCCAAATCTGACAGTGGGGTTGATATCAAACCTTGGTCCACTATTTCCAAATATAGTTGTTAGCGTAATAAAAAGTTTTTACCACTGTTCACAATATCTGTAGAACAGGCCAGGAGGGCTGTGGCGTCACCACTTCATAATCTGCGGGGTTTGACCCTATAAACTCTTCTGTAAAGGTGTTTCAGAGACCAGCATAGCTGATCTTTCTATAAGTTCCAGGCGAAGCTGCCCAACCAGCCAGCACCCCTGAGCCAGCTCAGGTTCCAGCTATAGGACTTGTAGGAAAACAAACCAGACCCCCATGGATTTGTTTTCAGCACATTTCCTGGCTGATGAGCTGTTGTTTCCCCCCAGGTCCGCTTTGTGAACAGCACGTGGATCTTTGGGAAGGCCATGTGCCACATCAGCCGCTTTGTGCAGTACTGCTCCCTGCACGTGTCCACGCTGACCCTGACGGCCATCGCCCTCGACAGGCACCAGGTGACACTGCCTGCCCCTTCTCCAAGGCTCTGGGAGGAGACTGGAGCTATGATAAGTTTTTCTGTCCCTGGCCTTGACAAATGCTGGCTGTGTGTCCAGTGCAGGGCAGCAAGGACAACCCAGGCCATGTGCTTGTCGCCTGCAATCGCTCCCCTTTCATGTGCTATTGGCAAATAGTAACTTCCAGACTATCAGGTTTTATCAGTTTAAAGGTCTAACAAAGAAAATCTCATGAAAGGTGAATTTCTGCCTCAGCAGAGGGGAGGAAAGCTCAGCTTCACAGGCCCAGCTGGAACAAGAGACATTTCTTATATAGTTCATATGGAATAAAAAACATACCCTTGAGTGAAGACACTTGGGTAGATCTCTTCCTTTTTTTTTTTTTTTTTTGACCTAATGTAACCTCCAGCTTAAGGAAAACAGTTCTTGCATAACAAGACTGAGGAGATAAAGTTTGAAAGCTCTTCTGAGCAGACTGAGAAGTTCAACATTTCCCATTTTCCAGGTCACTCTAATGAACAGGACATTTTCCTAATCATGGCTGTCATTTTCCTATCATTAGCTGTGTTAGGTTATGTCACAATCTGCCCACTCCTCTTGTGGGCTGTCAGGGCTTTTGCTTCCTGTGGGAGAGGAGTCACGACAGAGTCTCTGTTGCAGGTCATCCTGAACCCACTGAAGCAGAGGATGTCCCTGACAAAGGGAGCTCTGAGCATCTCTGTCATCTGGCTGATGGCAACCTGTTTCTCCCTGCCCCATGCTGTCTATCAAAAGCTTTTCCAGTATAACTACAGGTGAGTGATCTCCCCTTCCCAGGGAGCGTGTGGAGGTCTGGCAGCCCTTGTGCAGTGCCTTGCTCAGCAGGGAGGGCACCTGAGTGTCCCAGGGCGATGTGGGATGAGGGAGTTGGTGTATGGGTGACATCCCCCTTCTCCCAGCAGAGGCTGGGGCTGGGGAAGAGCTGCCTGGCCTGCTCTCTGCCTGGCCTGCTGTCCAGGGCTTGCTCTCACCACCTCCTGTGTGCCCAGATGAGGCTCTGGGGCAGTCCCAGGCACAGCCTGGCTGGGGCACAGCTGTTGGCACCACACACCTCCTCCAGTGCCATGGCCTGGCCAGGAGAGGCTCTGTCCTGAGAAGGTAACTTTCTCCTGAGGGACTTTCCTCTTCCCTCCTTTTGCCTGCTCAGCTCCTCAGACCAAGCCCATCCAACTCACCCAGGCAGGGAGGAGAGAGAGTATCAAACTGCAGTTTGAAAAAGAAAGAAAATAAACTTCCTGTTGGGAATACCTGTGCTGACATCACCAAGGCTCTGCAGGGAGCAGGAGCAGGGGACCACTCTGGTTTACTGATCCCTCTTCCCCAGGATTTCCTACCCTGAGTCTCAGGTTGTGACTTCCCGGTATTTCATCCATGTGGATTTACAAAGCAGGACCAGCCTTCCCTGAAGCTTGAGGTTCCTCTGTCCAGTGTTACACTAACAGAAAAACATAGAGAACAGATATTCTTCATGAAGCAGGGCTGTGGGGGACCAGGGTGGGACAGGTGAGGGACCAGTGCTTTGTCAGGAACCTGAGCTGTCCTGGTGTGCCATGGTGCCTCTCCTCAGGAAAGGGAACTCTTGGCTTGGCTGAACACAATGACTGCAGATGAAGTGACATTTTACATCAATATAAGTACTGAAATACCAGAAAAAAAAAAAAAAAAAGAGAAGGTTCTAATGTAGAGGGAAAGAAAGAAAAAGAAAAAAAAATTCAAAGCAGAAACTTATCTCCTCACAAAAGGCCCAGCAATGGCACTTGTCTCTGCTGTCACTCTCTGCCAGGGAGAACTACAAACCCCAAACTCTGAGTTCTTTTCCCTTGCAGTCCTTTCCTCTGTGGTACCCAACCTGTTCTGTCCCTCCTGTCCCCAGCAGCCTGTGGCATTGCTGTGACCTCTCTTGTCTAGAAAACAGTCTGTAACAGTACCCAAGTGGGATTTCTGTGGCAGGTGTCACGCTGCTGGTGCTGCCCTTCGCAGGAATGCCAGCCTTGAGGCCAAGGGGATAATCTTACCATGACCTGTATTTTCAGGCTGAGATCAGCATCCCAGGGAGTGGGGCAAGGAGACACTGACAGGCAGCAGGAATGAGATTTCTATTGTAGACATTGACCTTCTGTATAGAGGACAAATCTAATTTCCTGCAGCCCAGCCAGATCCCTCCTGTTGGTGAGGCAGGAGGGTGTGAGTGCCTGCCTGGGCTGTCACTGCTTTTGGTGTCTGAGGGGCTGCAAGTGGGATGGGGGCTTCACAGCCCTCCCCTGCCTGTGCTTGTGCCTGATGTGGCTGACATAGCCAGGGGATATCATACCCATAACTGTGCAGACTGTAAACACAGGGCAGGGTTACTCTGTGCTTGCATCGCTCTGCAGCTGTGCTTGGGGATTAGGGAACGAATTGCTCATGAATGAAGGAACCCTACGATCTGTTTCGGGGCACCTGTCTCTGCTCATCCTTTGGCATGGCCAGAGGAAACCGAGCCCTGTGCTGGCACGAGGCAGCTCAGCAATATAAGGACTTCCAGGACATGCTATTTCTGTCCCTGCTTTCCATTGAAAAAAAAAATCACAGTTGCAATATTGCTTGTAATAGCTCCTGCAGGGTCAGGGCTCCTGGGATGGCTACCAGTGAGTGGTTCTGGGATGGGAAACAGGGGCTCCAGCAACATCCATCTCTGGCTGCACTGAGTCCCTGGTCATGTCAGGATTCACCAAAACACTGTTCTGTCAGATCCCCTCTGACATCCCCTGTGGTGAGGTCCCCCAGATCCAGGGGAGGAGAAGCAAAGACTGCAGTTCAGAAAAGATGATTCTCCCTTCTGCGTCAGTTCCCATCTCGAGTGGCATCTCCAGGTCCTCCGTACTCGGTGGACCCATTGTCACTGCTCTGACCTCATCCCCTGCTCCAGCTGCCTGTTCTCAGCAGTCTCCTATTTGTGGCACAAAAGGCAGCTCCAGCAGTTGAAAACAGGATATTAAAGATATTAATCAATACTGCAGTGAATAGTACAGCTTGATGGGAGCTAAAATCTGTGCTGAATAGAGGAGAACTGAGGATGAGGGATGAAGAGAGAAGAGTAAAATGGAATAAGAGAAAAAAAAAGAGAGGGGAAAAGAAAGAAAAGGAGAAAGCATCCACTGGAAATAAATTCCATTACACCAGCTGCAGGGTGTGGAGGGGACACATGCAGTGCAGTGAAGGGTGATGGGATGAGAGCCACTGCAGGCCAGGCAGTGGGAACACACCCAGATCCTGGGGCTGGAGGGGATGGGACAGGTGTGAGAGGTTGTTAAAATGAGCTGTTGTGTATGATTACACTTTCTTTTGTTAGGTCATTGTCAGTGGTTCAACTGGAGCCAAGTGAGTAATCATCACACCAGTTTTAAGAGGTAGCAGGAAGGTTGTAGGAGCTGATGGCAAGGGAATGGTGGGTAGGGAAGGGAAGTGAGGTGGGTTTGTCATGCCTTTGAGGCTTTCTCACAGCCTTCAGCCCTTCCCTCCCCTCCAGAGCAGCTTTGGCTCAGAGCTGCTGCAGTGGCTGTGGCTGAGGGATCCTGTGCTGGGGGCTGTGCCAGGGCAAGGGGTCCTGGTGCTGGGGGACACAGCAGGGTGGGTGCTGCCATGGAGGGCAGGGGCTGCAGGTCCACCTGAGAGAGACATGCCAGAGCTGTGGCTCTGTGTCCTCCCTCTGTCCCCACTACACCTCTGAGCAGGTGGCTGTGGGCAGTGTGGTTTGCCGAGCCAGCAGCACCCACAGGACAGCAATGGCCACATGCCATATCTGTATTTCCTGTTTTCAAGGGAAGCCACCGTCCGGAGTCTGTGCCTCCCTGACTTCCCCGAGCCTGCAGAGTTGGTCTGGAAGTATCTGGACCTGTCTACCTTCCTCCTTCTTTACCTCCTGCCCCTGCTGATCATCACCGTCACCTACCTGCGCCTGGCCAAGAAGCTGTGGCTGCGCAACGCCATCGGGGACGTCACCACGCAGCAGTACGTCACCCACCACAGGAACAAGAAGAAGAGCATCAAGATGCTGATGCTGGTGGTGGTGGTCTTTGCAGTCTGCTGGTTCCCCCTGAACTGCTACGTGGTGCTGATCTCCAGCCTGGGCATCAGGACCAAGAACTCGCTCTATTTTGCACTGCACTGGTTCGCCATGAGCAGCACCTGCTACAACCCCTTCATCTACTGCTGGCTGAACGAGAGCTTCCGCGCGGGGCTGCGCTCCCTGCTCGGCATCTGCCACAGGGTGCCCCAGCCCCGGGAGCAGGCGCTGCCCCCCAGGGCCCTGTCCTGCCGTGAGGCGTGGCTGGAGCAGGCCAGGTGCAGGAAGGGACCGGCCTCCCAGGCCAGCTGCTCCGCCAGGAACCTCCCGATGGCCAGCACGGACCTGTGAGCTGAGGGATCCTTGGATCTGTCACCTGGTGTGGGAGGCACCAAAGGGCATCTCCCAGGCTCTCCTCAGGAGCCAGCATGGCTGCTCTGTTGTTTTACTGCTGATTTTTTGGCTTGTCTTACTATAGCCCCTCCTGTGCTTGGCATGGTGGGCACACAGGCTCTCCAGCACCAGTAAAACCCACGCTGCAGCTGGCCCAGGGGGCAGGAATATGTACAGGGGACATGGAGCTTCTCAGACATCGTGATCTGCTTTCAGGGTTTCCCATTCATTGCTATCAGAGGAAGTGGACCCAGGTTTCTGTCACTGGCTGCAACATGTGCCATAACGTGGGGCTCTGCACAGCAGCAGGAACAAATCCATGATGACAGCTGTTTGAAGGAAGGACTTGGACATGCAGATGAACTCCATCCACAGGGAGCCTCACCAGTTAGTGTATAGCAAAGCCTCCAGCAGAGGTAAGGATTGTTGACAGCGATTTTGCTCTCAGATTCTGCTGCTCCTCCTGCCCTGTCCCTGTCCCACCCACAGCAGCTGGAAGCCAGCCCCAGACAAGGGGAGCAGGGAGGCACCCCAGGAGCCATGCCCACAGGCTCAGATGGCACAATGACAGATTAATGCAGTCCACTGAGAAGATGTTTTTATTATAAATACATTAATTCAGTAAAGAGAGCTACACTGGCACTTTGTAAAAGGCCACAAAATATTTCATCAGGGCTGTGGCATTCACTCACTGAAGAATGGAATCATTCTGCATTGTTGCTAGTTGCTGTAAAAGTCTCATTTAAACAACAGGAGGGCAAGAAAGGGCTGGAAGGGATGTCCTGTGAGGAGCCACCAAGGACTCTGGGGCTGTCTGGTTGGTGCAAAGCAGGTGATGGATTTCAGTAGCCCAAGGGCAGCTGTGTCAGCTGGGGGGTTCCTGGTCTGCCCTGGTGATACCCAGACAGATCCTCAGCCCAGAGAGGCAGTGGGGGCCTGGGTGGCTTGAGGGAATAAGAACTCCCAGCACCTTCCCAGGGGAGAATAAGCCAGACCAAAGAAGGGAAACTAAGGACTGATTTTTATGGGTGGGTTTTTTTTTTGTTATTTTCCATTTTTGCAGTGGAAAGGAAAAGGACAGAAAGGAGGGGGATCCTTGCTTCAGGCTTCACTTGACCCCAGCAGGGCACCTTGGGTGGGCACTGCAGTGCCTGCACCAGAAGAAAAGAGCAGAATATGAGGAGTGGCAGCAGGAGTGGGTGAATACTCTGTCCCTGAGGCACTTTGCTTGGAGCTCACCATTATTGAACATGGGAATTCAAAGCTGTCTGTGCTGGTTGCCAGCGCTGTGCTTCCTCAGTGTACAGAAGGGTTTGTTTTCAGTCAAAAAACATCACTGTGAGTTTCTCAAAGTGTTAAGATAATCTCTAATTAATAAGCATCACCTCATTTAATTAGTTAAAGAAGCTATAATTTGTTTTTTTACTGTTCCTCACTAGCTTTTGGTGAGCAGCTGTCAAACTGCCATGTATTGTCTTTAATATTTATTAGGTTTGTTTTCCTTCCTTTCTTTCTTTAAATGGCTGAATAACCTTTCTCTGGAGGAGTCCAAGCCCTTACTCCAAAGAAGGGGTCTCTCCACACTCCCTGGATCTTCTGCTAATCCCTGTAGTTATCTATCTCTTGCTGTCAGAAATAACCTGGCTGGTTTTCCTTGGATCTGTCGATCGCAGCATCTCCTCGTTGCTGAATTTTTCTCCCCTAAATGGGCAGGATGCAAGAGCTGACTGTATCGAATCCCTGTAATGGCTCAGCTATCTGGACTGATAATTATCAATGCCTGAGTGAGTTTCAGAGCTTCACACACTTCATCCAGTGCCTCAAGATTCCTGTATCACTCGAGGATGCCCTGACTCCCAGCAGCTCTCTGGCAAACACAGAATGCACAATATATATATATAAAAAAGTATAACTTGAGTGTTGTTTGATCAGTGCCTGGAGGGCAGGAGGCTGCATCTCTGCTGGACTCCAAGCCAGGCTCTGGAAAAGGGAATCTCTGAAACTCGGCTTCTGCTGGGTCTGAGTTAGCTCAGCACATAAATAGCTGCCTAAACATTCCTTATAAACATTCCTCAATCTGTCTCCATCCCGCCGGGCACCTGTGGAAGTGTCATCCTGAGCAGTGCTGGGATCCCAGGAGAGCTCCCAGGGACAGGAGCAAGGCTGTGCTCGGCTCTGGCCAGACAGGGCTGCTGGGGCAGCACCACCAGAGCTCTTTGCTCCCTGCACACCAGCCTGGGACCCCAGAGGAGTGCAGGGTGCCAGGAGAACCCTCTGCCATCAGGAGACCCCTCCCTATTGAAGCCCCCCGGGAGGCAGAACCGAGGGAGAGTTTGGAGGGCAAATGACTGAAACACTGAGTCACCACAAGTCTACTCCGGGGGAAACTATTTGAGCACACAGAAATCAGCGTGCAAAGATCCAGCGAGACATGTCTGAGTGATTAACAGCCCGAATTTATTAAGGTTAGCTCATGCCAAATGCAGCAGAGTGCCTTCAGCAGAGTTGCTGATGAAGACGATAACAGGGAGCGCAGCGCAGGGGATACCTGAATTCCAGAGACAAATCCTCTTATATAGCCCCACCACATAATGAACAAAGAAACCACAACATGCCAACTAGATTAACAAAAAGCTAGCAGAAAAACCCCCACAATGAGTCAGAAAATTAGCTCAGGAAGGAGAAACAGAATACAATTATCATCACTTAGCTCTTCAAGTGGAAAACAGCACGGAGGGGCTGGCCAAAGCACGCCTGGGATAAGGGGGAATGTCCTCAGTTAAATCCAGCTTGAGCCCTGGATGTTGGGGTGTAGGTGGGTCAGAGTCAAACCATCATAACTCAGCATCTTAGGTCAATCACAGAGCAGGGGAGGAAGAGGAAGGAGTCTGGCCCTTACCTGGGAGCCTGGATGTGAGGGCACACCCCGAATTCTCGTGCGGGAGAGGATGTGCAGCCGCCCTGTGCCCCAGGCAGCAACAAAGGCTCTCCCTGGAGCAGGACACACAGCTCTGCTCTCTCACTGACTGTGGAGACAGCCTGCCTGGCCCCCAAGGATGCCACCTGCCCTCACAGAGCCCACCTGCCCCCCAAAGGACTCACCTGCCCCCCAAAGGATTCACCTGCCCCCACAGAGCCCACCTGCCCCCCAAAGGACTCACCTGCCCCCCAAAGGATTCACCTGCCCCCACAGAGCCCACCTGCCCCCCAAAGGACTCACCTGCCCCCACAGACCCCGCCTGCTCTCCCCCACTGCTCCTCCCTCCCCACCCCTGCTCTGCGGTGGGCAAAGGAACGTGTCTGATCTCCCAGGCTTTGGAGGAGCCCAGGCAGGAGTAGCAGCAAGTGAGGACAGGTTTAGCACCAGGCACGGGCTGCAGTCAGTGCTTGGTTTGCAGACTGATGGCATTTCACAGGCTGCCCTGTCCCACCAGTGCTCAGCAGTGATTCCCACCCCAGTTCCAGGTCTGCTCCCAAACTGCTTCCCTGAGGTGATACCAGAGCACTCCCAGAGCTTGGCTCAGCCCAGTCTGAGCTGAGCAGGTACATTGGAGGTGTCCCCTTGCCCAGATGTGCTGCAGATGCTGGGTTTCTGCACTGCAGCAGGGCTGATGTTCCTTGGGGTCCCTGATGGGATGGGGCAGGGGGCCAGCAGCAGGAACCCAGGGCTTCTCTGAGCAGTGCTGGGAGACACCAGCCAGGGCAGGCAGAGGTGTGGGCGCTGTGCCTGGGGCTGTGCTGGAGCCAGCCCTCCCTCGGGAGCTCACATGGAGCAGATCAAAAGCACCTCTTGCCCCGCTCCCCATGCTGGTGTTTTGTTGTTGGCCCTGGTAATAAGGGCTGAATTAATGCACTTGGTCCTTGATTGATGTTTCACTCCCCCAGCAGCCCACGCTGGCTGATGCTGCTCAGTTCAGTAGTGCCAAATTGTAGAAGTGGCGAGCAGCTGTCACTTAGCCAGATGTGAGAGGGCAAAAATAGTAATAAACACCCCCAAAGCCACAGGTTGAGCTCTGCAGGAACCAGGTCTGCTTGTACAACACAATAGTTTGTCACTTGCAGAGACTTCTCCATGGCAGGCCCATAAAAGTCTCCTTGGCAGATGAGACCAGACTAATTGCTTTATAAAATCAGATGAATGGAGCATCTAATGCATCTGCTGGAGACAAAACCAATTGCTTTATGGGGCACTGTAAGGGGCAAGTACAGGGAGTGGCCCCATTAATGGAATTCCGGCTCATTACTTCACAATTAATGGGGCTTCAGAGCATATAAAGGTTTATATCCTCTATATCATTCCCACATGCTTGCATTGCATACATCTGCATCCCATCCATGCTGTGTCCTGCAGGCTGTGGGACCTTGGTGGTCTCCTGTTTCCAAAATTTCCACCCTGCAGTTGGCATAGCTGACAGCAACAACAGGGATTTTCAAACCCTCATTTTGACCATTTCTTGCTGCTCCTACAGCACTGCAGAAGTCAATTCCATTTCAAGCCCACACTTGGAGCCAAGCTGAACACCACCATCAGTGTGATTCCAGGTGCCCAGACTGTGTGTACTGTTGGGATATAATTTATGACACCTAACAAAAATGATGGCAGCAAGTTTCAGAGCAGCAGATTTTGTTCCTATTTTTGAGGCAGACAGTGTTTTTTTGCAGCCACATCCTGCTTCAGGCAGTTTTCCACAGGAATTAAGCAATCAATTAATCAATGGCCTTAACATTTTGCAGCTTTCTGCTCCTTCCACAGCTTATTTTGACCTTTTACTGGTGATACATGCCAAACATGGCAGAATTCAGAGCACAAGGAGTGCCTGGATCACTTCCACGATGGATTTACCACAGTTCCATCAGTGGGGAGTTGCAGTGGGCTGGGTGGCTCTGGGCTGTTTTGGACAGTTTCATTTGCTTCTGAACTGTGATACACTGCTCAGACCTTTCACATTCAGGTTAATAAACCAAGTCTCTCCTAAAGGCTGGAAAGGAATTGAGTTTTGGTTTTTAGCTTTACAGTTTTACTTTCACAGTACATTGTCATTCCTGAACTCCACAGTTCAGTTATTTAAGTGTTTGTCTCCATTTCCCACCCTGTTCTGGAATTAAACCCACCAGTTGCTCGTGCTGAGGAACAGTGACTGATGCTGACTGTTCCCTCATGGAGATGGCAATGGCTGCACTCCAAATAAAGTCTTTATTGCAGTGTCCCTTTCCTCTTTATTTTCATGTTTCTATGGCAGGATATGAATTTTTCTCCCATTATTAAATTTGACACACTCTGTGTTCTATTTAACAGAATTGCACTAACTTGTCTTCCTTTGCCTTCCATTCAGGAGAATATAATTATTATTAGTAATATTCAGGAGAATATAAGTATTTTGCTGTCTTGCACAGCTTGCAGGGCAGGATGTAGGGACATTCATTCTTCAGGAGAACTGTTATGATTAGCAGAGCTAATAAAGACCATGAATATTTACCTACATGTTCAGGCATTTCAGCTATAAATGGGAACATCTTCACCACTTGACTAATTCTCAGCTTCTTTGTGAAGCCAAGTTGTCAGATTGTTTGTTTTGCCTTTGTTTCTCCTGGTCACTGTGAAGGAAGGAGGGATTGAGGGGGAAGGAAGGACAAGGGTCCATTTTCCTGTTTGCAGTGTTGAGCATTGCTAACCCGTTCTCTGCTCTCCTCCCTGTACAAAGTGGGCACAGGAGCATTTCCCCCATTCCATTTCTGTCTGTACTGATGTGTTTGTGTCCACACACACTCTCTGCATGCCCAGGTGCCATTTCTAATGCCTTTCCATGGCACAGGTGGCACAGGGCAGGGGCACAGCCCTGTTGGTGCCCAGGGCAGAGGGTGGGGGGCAGATCTTTGGGAGGAACCTCTGGACAGGACCAGGATGAGAGCATGGAGCAGAGCAGCTCCCAGCCCACCTGCTCCCACTGGGGATGTCCTGGGGCTGGGGCAGGATGGGAGCCCCAGCCTGGGGTCGTGTCTGCCTTGTGTGACCTTGGAGGTGGCCAGGGCACAGACCTGGGGCATTGTGTGCTCCCTGCTCTGACATGTGAACAGGAACTGTAGGAGGTGAGGAATGATGGGCATTGGCTCTGTTGTTATTGTACTTGATTGGGGTATTTATTTGTAATTCTGTGATTCCTTCAGGCCAGCTCTGAGGAGAATGAGGGGCAGTGTGAAGAGGTATTTAAGGGGTTGTAAAAACACTTTTATTCTTTTGCTAAAATTCCATCCCTATTGCTGCTGCATTGGAAGGCAAACCAGCCCAGCACCCAGGCTTTGAGTGCTCCCATTAATTGTCATGGAGAAACAGCCTGGCCAGGCTGAAAAACCTCATTTACCACCAGGGCTCAGGGCAGGAATATAGCAATTCCATTTGGGATGATAATGTAGTTTTGAAGGATAATAATAATTATTGGCATCAGGTTGTCCCCAAAGACAGAGTTTTTTGCCTCCAGCACAGCTCTGGCATTGGAACTGGATTTGTTTCCCCTTAGAAATGAACATCTGCTGCCAATAAAAAGAATAAGGACTTTTTTGTTTTGTTTTGTTTTGTGGTGGATGTTGCTCACAGTTTGGTCCTAGATGAGATGGTTTGCTCTCATTAATGATGTTCCCAGTTCCCCAGAGTCTGGTGGCTGTTTTGCCCACTGAGGGTGATGGTGGCACTCCCTGCACAGGCACCCTGCAGCCCCAAACAATCTCTGTGCAGCTTTTCAGCTGCTTTCTGAAAGCCCCTGTGAGTGACCTGACAGGTTGGGAAGGTGAGTGTGGAAGGCAGAAGAACAGCAGATTTCTGCCTCCTGGCAAGCACATCCACTTCAATAATGTGCTGCAAAATGTGTGTTTTCCTTTGCTTGTGATTGCCCTCGTGTCCTGCAGAGACACAATGAGGTAAGAATTGAGTGTGCAGGGGAAGCCTGGGGGAAACACAGAATGAGAAAATCAGAGAAGGAACAGTGAAAACGCCACCTGTGGGGAAGGAAAGTGGAGAAGGAAAGGAACTTGGGTATGGAAATTCACGTCTCTCCAAGGGATTTCAGTCTTCAATTTTAGCAATGGAAATTTATCTGCCTGTCTCCCCAGCCCCTGTGCTGGGGCCAGGGGCACATGGAGGGCAGGTGTTTAAGGTTTCTTTACTGGTGAGCCTCCTGGTTATGGTTAGGCAAGGAAATGAAGGGTGAAAGCAGGGAAGCTGTTTAGCAGAGCACTCCAGAGCTGTCAGTCTCATTCCTGCCCTTTTCTCACTAAATGCTGCAGCTCAGATTCCCCTGAGGACTGTGTGCTTACCCTCTCTGCACAGAAAAGGGCAGCCATCCTCTCCCTGTAACTGCAGAATTTCAATCAGTGTTTTAACAAAATATTGCCCTTAATCCAGGTCATCTCAGCCCAAAGCAAACACAGGACTTCAATAAAAAGTGCAACTGTGAAATCTCCTGCTCTGTGCCTCCAGAACCTGCACATAAGGGAGATCCTAGAAAGCTCCTCTGACTACACTGCCATAGACCATGCAGTCCTTGTTAACACAGGGCTCATTAATTAATCTGGTTTCAAGCAGGATCCCACCTGGAACGCTTCATTAGTGGGAACACCTCCTCACCCTAACCCTAACCCCTTTGCTCATGGGGAGAAGGACATGCCCTCAGAGTGGGGGCTCCTGTGAGAAGGATGCAAAGACCTCCTGTGGCTGCAATCTCACCCCAGCAGCTCTGAGATAAGCTCTGCTCAGGGGTCCCTGTCCACACAAGGACATGGCCACTGTCCCCAGCTCTGCAGGTAATTTCAGGGCACACAGGTGAGGCGTCCACACCCCACACATTTCACTTGGGTTATTCAGAGCAAAACCCCATAGGTCAGGAAAATCTCAGCAGGACTGCTGGCTGTGGTGTGTGACTGCTGGGAGCAGCAGGACAGACATCTGTCTGTCCACAGACAGCTCAGGAGAGGGCCCTGTGTGTGCCTGGTGGGGCCAAGCAGCATTCCCTGGCATTGCCTGTGCAGCTGGAGGCTCTCCAAGCTGTCAGGGCCTGTGCTCAGCTCTGCAGCCCAGCTGGAGATGTTCCTGCAGGAGGAGCTGAGGTAAGGGCCGGGTGCCTCAGCACCCTGACCTGCTGCCAGCCTTGTGAAGAGAGGCTGAGGTGGCACCAGGACCAGGGATGGGAGCCAGCCTTGCTCTGCCCACCAAGGAGAGGCTCCTCAGCCCACACTTGTCTGCTCACATGGAGCACGTGTGTTTCTCTGCCAGGAGCTGCCTCTTATCCCAGCATGGAGAATCCCAAGTACTGAGAGAGGAGCAGGATTGATTCATCATCGCTCCTTGGGCTCCAGCCAAAAACAAGGCAAGACCAGACAGCACAAGAGTCTGAGGTGAGGAGCAGAGGGGGTGTGAAGCTCTTGATCACTGGGAGTTCCTGCCTTGGGTGGGAGCATCTGCTCTGCATGGGAGGGGCAGCCCTGCTCTTCCTGAAGAACAGACCCGAGCTGTGGCCAAACCCATCCCCATTTTGCCTGCTGCAGTATGGAATCACCTGGGAATGCAGAGTGTGGATGGGCACAACCCCAGCACCAGGAGTCACTCAAAGGTAAGGCCTGGCATACATTGAATTCCCATCCCAAAGGTGTGCAGGAAGCTGCTCTCCCTATGGACATTTCTGGCCCTCTCCTCCTGCAGTGACAGTGGCCTCAGCCAAGTGACAGGCGCAGGCAGAGCTTTGGAAGGCTACAGCACCCTGCCCACACCTTCTGCCATGGGCTGGTGCAGGCAGGGCCTCTGGGATCATCACCCCTGGCAGGCTCTGGTGAGATTGGGCACTGGGAACACCTGGGCTGCACCATGAACAGCCCCTGTGCCAGCAGCTCCAGGCACCACACCCTGCTCAGAAAAGGCTTCTTTGAAAACTGTGGAAGCTGAGTGCCTCCACCCCTGCCATGGCTTTGTGTTTGGTGGTGGATGGGTGGTTCTTGTGGGCCCTGACTGCAGAGCTGTGCTGGCCATAGCTGTGGTGTGACAGAGGCACACACAGCACTGCATGGGGATCCTCACAGAGCTGCAGCACTGCAGGCACTCACAGAGCCTGCCAGAGCTTGGACAAATATCACAGCTTTAATTAGAACAGAAAACACCCTTGCTGCTAATAATTATTTTAAACACACCAGTAGAAGGGCATGAGCTCTGTAATTACCAAGGTTAAACAGCAGCTGCTCCTCAGCGAAGCTTTGGGAATGGGAGTTCCTTGGGCATCGTTGAGGGGTCTCTGCTCCCCCTGCCCCCAGGCCAGGCAGTGAACCACACCTGAGCCTTGGCCACTCTGGGGAATGTGAAACCCATGGAAAAACTAAACCTGATGCCTGTGGTGAGGGCAGGCACAGCACCACGGCCACCCCACCCAGCACCACCCCTGCAGCCCCCCCTGCCCCTTCCCACTCTGGGGCTGAGGCTGCTGCAGCATCTCTGAGCAGCCCTGCCTGCCCTGCCAGCCCCCCCTGGCCCCTCAGCATCAGCCCACAGCAGCAGGTGGGCAGGGGGCCCACAGCAATGCTGAGGGGAATCAAAACTCACCAAGCGTCACCGTGTCTGGCTCCAAAATTTATTGAACTACAAACACACATCACTCAAGAGCACCAGGTCTGGAGGAATGTGAGGCACCAAGCCCCTGCCACTAAGAGGGGGCAGGAGCGTCAGCTTCTGCTTTATTTGAACACAGACAACACCCCAAACCCAACAGAAATAATGCTACAGCAGAATTACAACGGTAATGGCACAGAATTTACAAAAATATAAATAACCTATTCGTAACCTTAAAGAAAAATAACATCTACCATAAAAAACAACACATATTCCCTTGGGTAAACCATGGCTACAGAAATGTAGTGATTTGGTTTTTTTGAAAAGCACCAGAGTCTGAAGTATTAAATAATCCAACACAGAGGGGGTATCTCCCCCCAACACTTGCAGACTCTTCCAAGAAGTGTGCCCAAATCAGTAACACCAAGTCTTCTTCAGTATTGCTATTTCTGTAAAAGCACATTGGAGGGAGAGCTCTCATGAGCCCCCTGTTCAGGAACAGCACCCGAGGGATGTTCACCAATTGTTCACCAGAATAAACACTTTAACAACAGTGAAGTATGTGCCTATTTTAAGTCTATGCTTAAGAGCTTCCCAGAACAGGGCTAGATTTAAACTTATCATACAAATTCCTCTGCAAATCAGACTTCCAGGCAAGACTGGTGTGGAAACCAATCACTTGTTAAAAAATAACCCCACTGCACTGGAGTGTTCCCACTGTTCAGTCCTAGCTCAAGTTTGCACAGATTTCAGAGTTATTTGATTTGTTTCACCTCTCTGTGAGCCATGCCAGCTTGGCACAAATGGCTTCCTGAGGCTGTGACATGAGATCCAGCACCACAGGAATTTCCCTACCTTACATTCTATGTGCTATGTTGAAAATACTATTAAAAAGCAAAAGTCAAGTATCAATTCCATTGGTTCCCCAGTGAAGCAGCTCCCTGCTCAGGGATCACTGTTGTTCTGATGTCTGAGTCACAGCGTTTCCCTGTTTTCAAGGCTCTCATGGTTCCCTGAGGGCTCTGGCTGGGCTCGAGGCAGCCTGGCCAGGTGGTTTTAGGGTGGGCTAAAGGCTCCCTGTTGAACTTTTGGCCCTTGTAAACACAGCTGGGTTTGTCACCACAGCTGAAGGAAGGTTTCTGCCACGAGCACAGTGAGAGTGGGGAGCAGCCTTTGCCTGGGAGCTGGGGGAGCCTCACTGCTGCAAAGCCACGTCCTGCAGGGCTCCTGTGCAGTGCCCAGCCCTGCTGGAGCACCAGCCAGTGAGGCTTGCACTGACACCACAGGTGAGGCTCTCAGGGGGAACCCAGAACAGCTCAAACACACAGAAAACCAGCCCTGCCACACCCTGTGGCACAGCCAGGGCCTGAGGGGCAGCACCATGAGGCAGGGGCTGTGGCATGGCACACACCCTGTATGGCACACACCCTGTATGGCACAGCCAGGGCCTGAGGGGCAGCACCATAAGGCAGGGGCTGGGGACACACCTGCATGGCACACACCTGCATGGCACACACCCTGTATGGCACACACCCTGTATGGCACACACCCTGTATGGCACAGCCAAGGCCTGAGGGGCAGCACCATGAGGCAGGGGCATGGCACACACCCTGTATGGCACACACCCTGTATGGCACAGCCAAGGCCTGAGGGGCAGCACCATGAGGCAGGGGCTGGGGACACACCTGCATGGCACAGCCCATACCCACACCCAGCACAGCACACACCCTCTGTGCTGCACCCTCAGGGTGGGTGAGGGTGAGTTTTGAGTACAAGTAATATTGCTCAGACATCAAACAATTGAAAAATAAGTTTACCTTAAAAGCTATGAAGAAAATGAGGTTGATTTCATTATAAAAGTGAGAAAAACCCCTAAACAAAAGAACTAAATCCTCACTTCACTTGTTTGGCCCAGAGCCCCACTCTGGCACACCAATGGAGCTGCCCAGCATGTGAGGAGATTTGCAGCACACACCTGTGGCATGTCACCATCATCCACAGCTCTAATTTACCAGCCCTTCCTGCCCATCTCCTGCTCCTGACAGGGGCAGGCTGGCTCTGCCATCCTGCCTGGCTGCCACTGCTCTGTGCACTCCAAGTGACCACACACTGGTGGCACTGGTGACACAGAGCACACGGGACAAGCTGCCCAGTCCAGTTCCAACTTCAAAGCCAGGGCCAGCAAACTGAGCTGCAGGGAGGCTCTTACTCAGAGGCAGTGGGTGAAGTTATTTTCCTTCCCACTGGAAGTGACTACGTCCACAGAGGGATTAAATATTTATTGGATTTTGCGAGGTGATTAAACCCAGCACTCTCCCTTCCACAGAAAAGCCTCCAACAGGAAATCCCTGGCCCCAGGCTGTGTGTGCTATAGCAACACTCCCTAACAGTCCAAGAGTCTGACTAATCCTGGCCCCACATGGCTCAAAGTTCAACGCTGTAGGTCTTGGGGAGCAAAGAGCAATAAAACGACCTCGACTGTGGAAGAAACAAGCAGAGAGGGAAACTGCCAGCTCCGGCTCCAACTGCCCATGCCTTTGTTTATCTGAGCACATCCTGGGTGTGTTCAAGCCACAACATCTTTAAACAGGGAAAGAAAACACCAGCAGCTATTGCTCCCTGGGGTGTGGGGGAGATCTGCCTTCCTAGAAGGGCACTTGCTTCTCTGAGGTACCGTGGTCAGATAAAGGAGAATTCTGTGGGGTCTTGGAGGGGCAGCAGGCAGTGGGGTAACAGTGCCACTTGCTGGTGACCACCACAGCACTGGCTCGTGCTGAGACCCCGGTGACAGGCAGGACAGCAGAGAGCAGCCCCAGCCACACAGTGGGGGACAAAGCAAGTGCCACCAGCTCAGCTCAGCCCCAGCGATGCTGTCTGCCAGTCAGTGGCTACGGTGACACCACATCACAGAACACCCTGAGTTGGAAGGGACCACAAAGATCACAGAGTTTAACTCTGAAGTGAATTGCTCACAGAGGCACTGAGCCCTCAGCCCTGGTGTGACCAGCAGCAGGCTCTGCTGGCAGCTGCCCTGCCCGTGACCCCCAGCATGCCCAGCCGCCCCCACACTGCTCTGCCCCGCTCAGGAACGTGTCCTGCAGCCCCTGCTCCCTTCCAGGGCCACCAGCACAGCCCCATGGCCAGGGCACACCGGGAACAGCCCAGCTGCCTGCAGCCCAACACTGAAATCAGGGTGACAGCAAGGCCATGGCAAGTCATGACAAATCCCCCAGGGTGAAATACCAAGCAGGAGGGTGCTCCCCCTTCCCAGTAGCAGCTCCCAGGAATGAGAAATCAGGCCATTTTTAGGCAGGAAAAAAAAGAAAAATGTTGTTTTAAAAGAAGAGGAGCTTCTGGAGGAGCTCCTGCTGTGGCAGGCACAGGAATGTCACTGCTGCCTGTGACCACAGCCACAGCTTCAGCCCTCAGCTGCCACTCACGGGGCAGCGTCCCTGCCCCTGACACCCTGTGCCACCACAGGTGGTTTGTGAAGCCTTGGAGGCGATGTGCAGTGAACATCCATGGGGCTGGGGTGAGCCAGCACCTGCCCATGGCCAACAACCACAGCCCAACGGGGGCTTACATCAGCTCATCACGAGAGTCAGTCTGAAATCGTGCCAGGATGCCACACTGCACCACAAAGGGGCACGAGAGGAAGGTGCCAGGGTGGCACAGAGGGACAAAGGATGGAGCCTGGCACATCAGCCATGGTCAGATCCTCTGCCAAGGAAGTTGCAGCACAGAGGAAGAGAAGCAACTCAAAAGTAAACTGAGAAAACGGCAACTGGCACCCAGGAAAGCAGAGCACGGGCCAGAGGAAGGATGGGAAAGCTGGAATGGAAGGGAGGAGATGGCTGGGCTCATAGGAGGGCACTGCCCATGGACAGTGAGCCCCATGGCTGAGGAACCCCATGGCAACAGTGGGGCAGAACAGGGCTCACTGCAGAGCCAGAGCACCACAGTAACCAACAGGGAAGGGTGCCACAACTAGAGCAAAAACAGCCTCTGGAGGGGCCTGAGCAAGGAAGAGGCACAGCTGTGCTTGCTGAACCCCTGTGCAGAGACACCCATCATGTCCATTCCACAACGCAAAAACCACCTCTGTGTCCTCCTGCCACGCACCCAGGGAGGTTCTGTGCCTGCAGGCCGCAGTTTCAGCAGTGCCTGGAGTCCCTGTGTCCCCGGGTGTCCCCTAGCGCTGGCGGTCGGGCGCGGGGCTCAGCGTGAAGTGGTCACAGAGCAGCAGCAGGGCGTCGAAGCGCTGGAGCCGCTGCAGCGCCCGCGCCAGCAGAGGGACGGTGACCACGGCTCCTGCAGAGGTGAAGTGTGCCACCAGCTGCTCAAAGCCCGAGATCCGCCCCAGCAGCTGCGGCATCAGCCCCAGCTCCAGAGCCACGTGGCTGAAGTTCTTCACTCCGTTCAAGGAAGGGTCCAACAGGAAGGCCAGAGACTGCACCAAGGAATGGGGCAGCTCTGCTATGGGGAGACCTGGGGACGGCAACACAGCAAAGGTGGGTTAGGACACATCCTATGCAAACAGGAAAAGGGCAGAGAGAACAGCCTCCAGCCTCAGGCCCTGCTGAGCAGGTGAAAGGCCACCCTGCCAGGGCAGGGATCTCCTCCAACATCACTTTGAGAGCGCAGCAACATGGAGCTGGCTCAGTCCTGGGGAAGCTGGTAACTGGTGTCAGCTGGGCCACCTGCCCACAGGCCACTCGAGGCAGCACCACAGAAAATATACCCTGTGGACCAAAGGCCCCAAGTCAGGTGAGTCCCTGGTGGGCTTCTGGAGGAGCTCCCTTCCAAGAACCTGCCTCTGATATGCCCGTACTTGGAGCACAAAGGTAAGACTGAAGGCCACTTACCACTGGCCGTGCTGCTGATCTGAGTCACCAGGCTCTGGGCATCACCCACCTGGCAAGACAAAGACACCAAGGTTGGTGGCAGTCCCCTGAGAACAGCCAAGCCTGGCTCTGCTCCCAGGGCTCACACAGGGGCTCAGGGAATGGTGCTCCTTCTCCAGCCTTACCACCCCATATTAACACAACTCAGTCCATATTCCTACCCCTATGTTGAGCCCTCTGTGTCTGAGCCTTGGGCAACTGGCAGCAGTTCTGAGGAGTGTAAGGCAGGAGGAACTCACCGGCTGCTCCCCAGGTGGGGTTTCAGCTGTGGGCAGGTGATGAGCCCCCTCCTGCACCCCAGCACTGCTCTCTGCTGGAATCCTCCTCCCAGCCCGGCCAGCCGCGTCCTCCAGCCTCTCAGCACCCACAAACTCCGCCTGGCTGGAGAACTTCTGCAGGTCCAGCTCAGTGCACTCCACGGGCGCGTGGGGCCACTTGTGCTGCATCTCGGAGGCGCAGGAGGAGAGGGGGGCCAGGGCCTCCACCGTGCCCTGCCTGGGGCCGGGGGGCAGCAGGACCCCCTCCAGGCAGTCCCCATGGCCCGGGGCCCGGATCAGGGGCTGGCTTTCCAGCAGGCTCCTGCCCAGCTGGGCCTTGGAGGCAGTGCTGGCTGCGATGGCTGGTGGCAACTCCATCTCTGGCTGGAGAGAGGGGAGCTGGAGACCCACGGCTTCCCCATCAGAAATGAACTGCACAGCTTCCACGGGGCCTGGGACAGAAAACAGCATTCATCAGTGAAGCTCAGCATCCAGCTCCATCCTTCCTGCCTCAGGGCTTCTCATCCTGGAGTCCAGCACCACCCTCCCTTCCCCAGGGCAAGAACAAGAGCAGGTACCTTCTGCCTGCCTGTAGCAAGGGCTCAAATTCTTCACACCCAGGCAGCAGGGTCCAGACATCTGCTCCTCACACAGGAACCTGCCAGGAGCTGCTGCAGTTGGGAAGGTTGCTCGCTGGCCCGAGAAGTTCTGAGTCCTCAGGAAGACTTGGAGGAAAGAGGAGAAACAGCCTGAGCAAAGGCTTGGCTCGCTTCCCTCGCATGTGCTCAGCCCTGTGGTATGTCTGCCAGCGAGGAGCTGGGAGCCCAGCAGCTCCCTGGCACGCTGCTGGATGCCATCCTGCCCCAACCCTGGCCACCACACCTACAGCCCTCCTCATTCTGCAGCAAAGAGCCACCCGAGCAGAAAAACCTCAGAAGGGAGGGCTGCCAGTTCTGACAGTGAAATGGCCTCCTCCTCCTCCTCCTGATGGCCCTAAGAAGGAGGGAGGCTCCTCTGTGTCACTGAGCAGGTAAAGCACACACAGAGAGGCCCTGCAGGCATGAGAAGCAGGATGAGGTGTCTATTCTGTATGAGCTGAGGAACAGCTGGGTCACTGTGCTGTGAATTCAGCAGTGCTCTGCACAGCACGGGCACAGGTGAGTGGCACAGCAGGGAGGACAGCACCAACTCACCTCTCTGGCACTGGCTTTTCCAGAATCGCTTGCAGTAGATGATGGAAAGTGCCAGAAGCACCAGGACGATGATGACCAGGGCACTGCTGGTCAGTGCAAGAAGGGCTGTGTCCTGTGGTGGTACAGTAGGGACAGCGACCTTCACCAGGTTTGTTCTGGAGCGACCTGCAAACATCCACACAGCATTGGAGCCAAACTCCGAGGCTTGGACCACCCCTTCCCTGCCCATCCCTCACCCCATGCCTGGCTGTGCCTCCCCCAGCAGGGCTGTGGCTCCTCTGTGCCCAGATCACCTGCCCTGAGCCCAGCAGGGTGGGACACCTACACTGTGGCTCGGAGGACGGCGTCTGCTTGGTGCAGGGGATGCACTCCCACTCCAGCTGCCCGCTGATCCGCGCCTTCCTGTAGAACCTGGAACACAGCACACGGGCTCAGCTCAGCCTGGTAACCTGGGCTGCCACCACCCTGCTGTGCAGCCAGCTGTGCCACCCACCCCACAGCACAGGGGACACCTATCCTGCACCCCACAGCACAGGGGGACAGCTATCCTGCACCCCACGGCACAGGGGGGACAGCTATCCTGCACCCCACAGCACAGGGCACAGCTATCCTGCACCCCACAGCACAGGGGGACAGCTATCCTGCACCCCACAGCACAGGGGGACAGCCATCCTGCACTCCTGCTGTCAGACAACAGGAGCAACAGGGCTCTCATCGCTGGCTGGAGCCACACCACACCTACTTGCTCATGTCTAGACATTTGTCAAGAAGCAACATCTTTCCAACAGCCAACCCTCCCCAGCATGTCTGCTGAAGTGGATTTTAATGGTTAATAGCTCCCTACAGGGCTGGGAACAGCCCAGCTATGGCTCTGTCTGAGAAGAGACTCTACACTGGAGCTGGCCAGCAGTGTCTGCAGCACAGGCTGGCTGTATGCAGCCATTTCATTACAGTAACCCCTTAAACCCCCTCTTTGGGGACTACTAACCACAGTGGTCTACAACACTTCATCTTCCAGGGCTCAGCCACCCCGGTGTCTACAGAACAATGAGAGTCTGGAAGTTTTCTTTCACAGCTCATTTATGTGAGCCTTGAGGTTTCCTTCTCTGGAGCTACACCAGGACCCTCCAGAGGGGTCTGACTTCCACACCATTAGCAGCGTCCTCACAGAGACACCACTGGGTCACCAGGCTCCTCTTGGGTGCCCTGTGGGACCCTGGGTGGCCCCCTGTGCCCAGCCCCTCCCTGCCTGCCCCAGGTGTGGCTGTGCAGGCCCAGCCCTGCTCACCCCGGCAGGCACTCCCCGCAGACAGCGTCGGCCGTGGCTGTGCAGTTGGATTTCTGCACGCGGTTGATGAGGGCACAGGACAGGCAGGGCTTGCAGCCGTGGTGTCCCCAGCGGTCCTTGAACTTCCTGGGGGGGCAGGCCACGCACTGCGCGTCCCCGCCGCTGCCATCGCCGCAGTCCTGCAAGGGGACAGGGTGGGGACACTTGGTGAGGGGCTCCAAATGGTGCCGAGTGTCCCTTCTTTGAGGGCAAAAGGCCACGGTTCACGTGGGGTCCTCAAAACCCAGCTAAGAGCAGCCACAACCAGTGCAGCTCCCAGGTGACACTCAGGGACCCTGTCTGCTCCCAGCTGGGCCCCACCAGTGTGCTCTGGGTGTCGAAAGCTCCAGCAGCACCACCAGGTGAACCCTGCTGCCTCCCACCAACCCAAGTCCCACCACTGAGACCCTCTGCATCCCCTGCAGCAGTGTCCTGCTGGCACCCACCCATGTGCAGCCCAGCCACGCAGTGTGACCTTGCTCAGGGCTCTACAGCCCAGAGGAAATTTAGACTTCCACCAGCAAAAAAGGAAATCAGGTTGTTCCTTGTGCTGCCTTAAATCCCTCATCACCTCCTGCTTCCATTGTCTCACCTTTCCACCAGGGTGAGTGAAACAAGCCACCATCCCATCCTGCCAAGTCTCAGCTCTTCCCAACATGCTGGGACCTAAGATCACCTTTCTGAAGGGAGGCTGGCAGAGGATTAACTCAGCTATGCCACCCATGATGATCTCTGCTCCTTACAGAGAAGTCAATTTACCTTGGAAAGCTCCTGCCCGGGCATGCACTTCCTGCAGGGGACACATTTCTTCTGGTCATCCAGGTACTCACTCTCTTGGCAGGCCATTGTGCTGAGAGGGGAGCTTGGGGACGAGAGGAAGAGAAGGCAGAGGGATCAAAACCAGCCCTAACACATTTGGGATGAGCAGTGTGCCCATCTCTGGGTAGACTTCTCCACCTGGCCAGGACAGCAGCCAGCACTGCTGAGCACTGTGGGTGGGACTTGGGCAGGAGGTAATTCCTGCTTCTTCCACATGGCTCCATCAGCCCCAGGCTGGTCATGGGCTGCCCCATTCTGCTGCCATCCCACAGCCTCACAATGCAGCAAATGAAATTTCAGTCACAGCATTGAAGTACTGACCACGAACTGCTCGGGTCACCAGTGCATTCTGCCAGCCCCAGCTGTGGCTCTGGGTGCCAGAGACAATCAGGAGAGAGCCTGGCCCCAGCAAAGGCTCAGCAAAAAAAAAAAAAGCCTGGAGCTGTGCAGTCTCTCAGGCTCTTGCTCCATGCACATTTCATCTCTGCATGGTGTCACTCACAGCAAACAGAACAAGCTCCCACCTCCCTCTGAAACACCTCCAGAGCCTTCCCCAGGTGCATGAATAGCTCAGCAGAAGGTAACACCAGAACCAGCCCAGGACCAGCATCTCAATCACAGCAAGCAGTTCAGACTGTGTCTGCAAATCTGAGCAATTTATGTGGAGTTTTGGGGCTGCCTGATTATTTCTGCAGATTCTAGAGGGGTTCTTCCCATGACGACAGACAGGGAATAAAATCCATTTTCACTAGACCAATCTCCACTTTGCTTTTCCTATTACCTCGTGCAGAAAATCAGGAGAGAAACTGTTCAACCTGCCTTGGGAGCAAGTTCTCAACACCCATCAGGAATAGTGAACATATTTTGGAGGACACCAGCATAACTGCCTGGAGAACCAGAGCTGTCCTCTGGGAGGGAAGCTTGGCCAGATGTCTGGCTCTTGCAGCAGAGGGGGGATCATCTACAGAGCCCCCACAGCTCCTTCCCCTCCCACAGCAGCATTCCTCTGCAGGCTTTTTCTGCCTAATCCCACCACTCCCTTGCCGGTGCCTTGTGGAAGAGGACACTTGGCTGGGCTCCCCCGGCTCTGGAGGGCCGAGATTCATGGGAGATGAGGTCTGCCCAGACGAGCACAGAGCATGAGTCACCCTCCCTGCTGCTCACAGCACATGGGCTGATGCAGGATCAGCAGCCAAGCCCATGGGGACAGGCCAGCAGGGGCTCAAGGGACTCGGGAGGGGCACGGGCACAGCTTGTAACTGGCATAAAGGTCCTGACACCACTGAATAAAAGAAGATTTGTCACCATCTCAGAAGGTGGTGATCCCAGTGTCTCTGTCTCAAGCACAGGGTGGGGTGTCAGGGTTCAGCTACAGGTTGAATGCAGGAGGGAAAATAAAAAGCGAGGAGCCATGTCCCAGATGAATGACACACAGCTCCTCTGGGGGCTGGCACACTGGGCAGGTGCCACCCAGCTGGTCCAGGAGCCCAGCATGCCACAGGACTGGAGTTTGGGTCAGGATTGTGCTCCTAATTACAGCACAAGATGAATGAAACAGGATTGCAGGCAACAGGAAAGGAACTCAGACACCAGAGTAGGGAGAGCAAGGGGCTGATTTTTACCTGCCCTCTGAAGTGCTGTAACGCAAGGAAAAGAGCACTAGTAGAAAAAAAAAGTCAACAAAACAAACAAACAAAAAACCAAAACAACAACAACAAAACAAAAACAAAAAACCCAAACCATCAGGGTTTTTGGTGAAACTGTCCTGTGAAAACAACTTTGCCACTTTTCCTCATATATTTACAGAATTTTCCAGCCTTTCAAAGGGCCTGCAGCTGAGACAATGCCCTCAAAGTCCCCATCCCACAAGAACCCAGCTTAAAGCAGTTTGCCAAATACAGAAAGTTACACAGGCCAAAGGAATCCTGTGTCAGGGCTGCTCCAAGCACAAGGAGCTCTGCCAGGATGATGGAATCACTCAAGATGGGGCAGACAGCCATACCCAGTGTGCCAGCAGGATACTGGGCACAGGGCAGCTCTGCTGCTGCTCAAGTGTGACAATACAGGGAACCAACACCTGGTTGAGTATCAGGCATGAAATTCAAAGCTGGGGGATCTTTGTAATTCTTATTTCAACCCCACCAGACCCAAGACATTTGATTTATACATGGAGGACACACCTAAACCACCTGGTGCTGCTCTAGTACGGCAGCAACCATAGATCCCCTAATGTTTGACTGAAACAACTGGAAAAGCCAAGGAAAAGCCAAAACCAACAATTCCCACCTCTTTGGGAGCCACATGGAGTCTCCCTGACACTTCCAGGGCTGCACATTTTATCTGCCACAGGAGAATATAAAGGTGACACAGTAACAATGAGTATTCATGGGGCACAGTATCGATGTACTCAGAGGTTGAGGGGAAGAAGAACCTCCTGCCATCAGTCCCAGATGTATGAGATCCAGCTTGAAAACATCTCTAATTTGTTAAAGAACTCTTTTATTGCCTTAAAGAGACATCCTGCCTGAGCAGGAGAGCAGAATGGGCTCCCCACTGCATCAGCCCTTAAGATACCAAAGCCATGAGCTGCTGAATGAGTTTCACTGCATGAGATGAAATGGTTCCAGCAGAGCCACAGCATGAGCTGCAGTTCATCCACCCTGTGACAGCACCACAGCTCAGCCATTGTCTTTTCTCTGTGAAAGTGTCATTTTCAAAAAAAAAAAAATTAGACTGTATTGGAATCCAATCTATTTCTTTTATGTGCAGCTAAAGGCTTATGGGAGGAAAACAAGGGTGAGGAAAATAATAAGTGAGAAGGTACAAAATGAAAGCAATCAGTGAAACCTTCAGTGCTGCTGATTCTCCCCATGTGCCCAGCAGGGGCTGGGGCAGGGGGGCTGGCAGGGATGCAGGCAGGCCAGGAGGAGATGGGGTGGGGGCTGCTTCCCATCTCAGCCACAGACCCTGTGCCCTCCAGCCATGGGGCTCTGCTTGCCTGGGACAGGAGGTGCCCAGACCCACCTCAGGGGCTCAGACACCCACCCAGCAGTGGCTCTTCCACATCACCACGTGAGCCAGAACACACATTACAGGAGATTTCCACCCTGCCGCAGGACTGACTGGCACAGTCAGGCAGCACCATGCCTCGGGATGAGACACTTGTATACACTGGAACCTAAGAACAAAGAGCTGAAATCCTAAATAAGAGCTGCAAGTGAAAAGCAGGGGGGAAAAATGCTCTCTGGAAAATATGAGTGCATGCCTCACGGCTGGCCACAGTCAGCTCCAGTCTCCTGCTCAGCCATTCCCTCCCTGTGGTCCAGGCAGGGTCTCCTCATCTCCCTGTGCTACAAACTGTGCTGGGAGAGCCTTTACAGCAGTGGGACTCCTCTGGGAAAAGGGTGTCTCACAGAAGAAAAAAAGGTGGGATCCGAAGCTTTCCACGTGGCCGGGAAATCAGCAGGTTTCCCAAACTGGAGATTCTACACACACAACTGCCCACTAATAGTTTTGTCCCCAGGGAGTGGCTGGGGACCTGTGTTTGCTATAAGTGAAAGCACCGTGCCTGGGGTGGGCAGGAAGTGCTCCGGGCTGCTCTCACCCCTCTTTAGCGCACAGCAGGAGTCCCCAGGGCACAATTCCCACTTCCCAGTGATTTCTGCCAAGTTAGGGCTGCCCACCTTGGGAACCTATACGCTGCCTTACCAGGTATCTCAAGTAACACCTCCAAATCTCCCATCAATTTGCATAAAACTTTGGATTTCCATCTGGTTTTTGCCCCTCATCTAATTCTTAATAACTTTCACTATCTTCCGGCAATTATCAGAAAACCATTGTAGCCGTAAAAGCTCTCCGAAACCAGGAGTCCAATTGTGCCCCCAGCACTAACCCACGTCCCCAGGTGCCACATCCCCGCGTCCATTGGAACTCCCCAAACGGTGACTTCACCCCTCCCTGTGGCGGGACATGAAATTTCTTTGGGGAAAAACTTGTGCCTAATACACAACCTAAACCTCTCGACCCCCGTGTCTGGCAGCTGCTCCTGTCTGGAGAAATAGCCGAGGCGAGACGGGACGGGACGGCGGCGAGGGCAGCGCGCTGCGCCCACGCTGGTGCCGGCGGTGGGCGCGGCCCGGCCCGGCCCGGCTCAGCCCGGTTCGCCCACCGCCCCCGCAGCCCGGCCAGACCCCGCCGGCGCCCCCCGCCGCCCGCTCGGGGTTGGCGGCAGCGCGCCGGGATTTGCCCGGGCACGTCCCGGCCAGGGGCTCCGCCGCGGCACGACCGCCCCGCACCGCCCGCCCCGCATCCCCCGGGACCCGGCGCCGGGCTCCGCATCTCCCGCTGCCCGCACCCCTCGGGCCGGTGCCGCCCGGCCCGGTACCGCCGGCGTTCAGCGGTGAGCACGGAACCGGCTGCAGCCCACGTGTACCGCTGCCGCCGCGCTGAAGGGAGCGGAACCCGCCGCAGGTCCCGCCGCTACCCCCGACCCGCAACCGCCTCCGCCCGGCGGTGACACCGGCACCGGGGACGGTCCGGACCGCCGAGCGGGCGGGCAGGTGCGCGACCCCCGCGGGTTACCTGTCTCGGTGCTAGCAGCACGGCACGGACCGGATCGGGACCGGCAGGGCGGCGGGACCAGGAGAGACGGCGCGGACCCGGAGCCGGACCGGCACCGCAGGGCAGCGACTCGGCGGCCCCGCGTGGAGCGGAGCGGGTCGGAGCCCGTCCCGTCCCGGGCACCGGGAGTGCCCCCGCCCCGCCCCGCAGCTCCATTGGCGGCGGCGCCGCCGGGGCGGGGCCATGCGGGGAGCGGCGCCGGCGGGGGCGGCCGGGGAGCGGCACCGGGGGAGTCTGGGCGCGGCAGCGCCGGCGTGTCCCGCTGTCACCGGCCGGGGTGTGACACTAGAGACCCCCGGGCTTGCGGGACCTTGTTCCTGAATACCCGGGGTTGTCCCGCGCCTCAGGTGCGGGCCGGAGGCTGAATGAGCCCCGAGCCGTGCGGGAACACCAGGAAGGAATAAACTCCCGGGTTCCGAGTGCCACGAACGGTGTGTGTACCCTGTGTAGGGTGGGCAGTGTGTGTATGGTTTGTGTGGGCAGCACACACCGGGCACGGCCAGCCCCAGGGCAGAGGGCTCTCCCAGGATCAGCATTCGCGTCCCCCAGCACTTGCCGTGACTCACCCGCGGTCTCTGGGTGGCTCTGGGGAGCCGCAGAGTTATCCCAGGAGTGCCGTGCACTGACCGACTCCACCGCGGTGTGAACCAAACTGGTGTGTGGAACTGAACCTCCTTGTGCAGGGGCAGGCAAATCTCCCAGTGACAGCCCTTGGTGCTCCCCATTCAGTGCGCTGTCCCCGAACTGCTGTCCCTCAGTCCTGACCCTGCTGACAGGACCCTGCTGCCTTGCCGCTGCCTTCCCAGCCTCCGGGAGGGACAGGATGGGCGCTCAGTGCTGCTCATTTCTGTGCCCTGGTTCCTGTGCCAGGATGAGTACCTGAACTGTGTTTGGGTGTAAACCTGTTATTTTGAGGAATGGTCCCCATTTCTCTCTCTTTCCTTTTTTCAAACCTCAGGCACTGTCATTCCAGCCAATGCCTTTTGAGAACTCTCCTCATCTGCCCACTGTCACTGTGGAGCAGCTTCAGACTGTCAAGTAGGAATAACTGAAAGGATTTAATGAAGTAACTGAAAGGATTTAATGAGACTCTGTTGAGCAGTCAACTTCACAAAATTATCATGGTTGGAAAAGGCCTTTAAGAACACCGAATCCAAAAGTTACCCCGACATGCAGCGTGTTCAGCACTAAACAATGCCCCAGGTGCCACCCCTCACCTTTTGAACGCCTCCAGGGAAGGTGATTCATTCCATCAGTGCCTTGAACAACCTGTGCCTGGCCACTTTTTTGGTGAAGTTTTCCTTCATATCCAGCCTGAACTTCCCTTGGTGCAATTTGGGGCTGTTTCCTCTCACCCTGTTGCTGTTCCCTGGGAGCAGAGCCCAAACCCTCGGCTGTCCCCTCCTGTCAGGAGCCGTGCAGAGCCACAAGGTCCCCCCCGAGCCTCCTTTTCTCCAGGCTGAGCCCCCGCAGTGGGACCCGCTCTTCCTCTCCCTGTCCCTCCTTATCTGGTGGCATTTCTCACCCGGTGTTCCAGCCGGTCGCAGCGAGGGGAGCTCGGAGGAGCCGCTCGGGGCGGCGGGGATGATTTTTGGATGATTTTTGGATGATTTCAGCGCTCGCACGGGCGGGCGGGCGGCTCCGCGGGGCCGCGCCTGATGCAATCGCCCCATTGCATCACCCGCGGCTCGGGGGGGGTCCGTGGGGCACAGAAACACCCGCGGGGGCTGTCGCGGAGCGGCGCCGTCACCGAGCGCGGTGCCGTCGGCAGGGGTCACCGCGGGATGGGCTCTGGGGGAGCCGATGACAGCAGAAAGAAGGATCTGCAGACAGAGCGGCCGGCTCGGGTGGGCACGGGCAGAGTGCCCGGAGAGGGATGCTGGTGCCTGGCTGCGGGGCTGGGGTGGTTGAGGCTAGTTAGTGGTGGTTGGTGGTTAGTTAGTGGTAGTTTGTGTGGTTTGTGGTTGGTTAGTGGTGTTTAGTGGTGGTTAGTGCTTGGTTAGTGATAGTTTCTGGTGGTTTGTGGTTAGTTAGTGGTGGCTTGTGGTTGGTTGGTGATAGTTTGTGGTGGTTTGTGGTTAGTTAGTTGTGGTTTGTGGTTGGTTTGTGGTGGTTTGTGGTAGTTTGTGGTTGGTTAGTGGTGGTTAGTGATAGTTTCTGGTGGTTTGTGGTTGGTTAGTTGTGGTTTGTGGTTGGTTTGTGGTGGTTAGTGGTGGTTTGTGGTGGTTAGTGGTTGGTTAGTGGTAGTTAGTGGTTTGTGGTTGGTTAGTGGTAGTTAGTGATAGTTTGTGGTGGTTTGTCATTGGTAGTGGTAGTTAGTGATAGTTTGTGGTTGGTTAGTGGTGGTTTGTAGTTGGTTAGTGGTGGTTAGTGATAGTTTGTGGTGGTTTGTGTTTGGTTAGTGGTAGTTTGTGGTGCTTAGTGGTTGGTTAGTGGTAGTTAGTGGTTTGTGGTTGGTTAGTGGTAGTTAGTGGTGGTTTGTGGGTGGTTAGTGGTAGTTTGTGGTTAGTTAGTGGTAGTTAGTGGTGGCTTGTGGTTGGTTAGCGGTAGTTAGCGATAGTTTGTGGTGGTTTGTTGTTGGTTAGCGGTAGTTAGGTGTTTTGTTGTTCGTTAGTGGTAGTTTGTGGTGGTTAGTGAGTGGTTAGTCAGTGGTGGTCCTCACTGAGGTCCTGTGCAACCACACTGCTCCAGCCAGCCTGATCCCACCAGCTCTGTGTCAGAGACCAAACCAGGCAGTCCTGACCAATCCCAGTTCCTGTCCGTTGGGCTGGATGTTCTGATGTGGTTTATTTCCCAGCTCAATCAGCCCCTGGCAGCCAAGCCAAGAGAACATCTGGGAGAGCTGCTATTCCCAGATGCAGGGATGGCTGTGTCAGGTGAGTGCTGCACAGCCTGCAGGTTTGGGTGTGCTTTGCAGGCTGAGGCCCTGGAGATGTGAGCCTCAGCTTACAGAACTGTGTTCTCAAGTGTCTGGTGCTGTGATCATCCGATACGCCCAGCGTCACGTTGTCTCCGTTCAGTTGTAACTGTGCTGCATAATTAACAGAATTAGTGCATTGAGGGTTAGCAAAACCAGGAATTCTGAAGCAGAGACCCGTTTTACAGTTTGTTTTTTTTTTTACACACTGGAGCATTCACAACACTAGAGGGCACCGAGACCAGGCAGGAATCAGCTGGGAAGGCGAAGCAGATTGTGAGCACGGACATGCGGGCACACGGACACGTGGACACACGGACACAGAAACACCCTCCATGGCACAGGAGGATCATCCCCTAACACACAGTGTGGTGCAGAAAGCAGTCTCCCCGGAGTGCTTTTCCACACTGAATCCCGGGTTTTGCAGGATTGAATCCCGGGTGTTTCCGTGGGCGGGCAGGCACGGGCAGGACACGGGGCATCCCCGCAGGAGTGCGGGAAGGGACGGGCCAGCGCCGCTCCAGCGTTTTCCCAGAGGGGAATTGTTGTGGTTTTGTGCTGCCAGAGGAGTGAAGAGCCCGGGATCTCTGTTGAGCAACTCGGCTGATACCGCTCGGGCTCTGCAGAGGCTGCTCCGGTCTGGTGTCAGCAGAGGGCACTGGGAGATCGCCGGGAGCCTGCCCGAGCCCAGGGGCATCAGCAGCTCCCCGAGCTTCGTGTACGAAGGTCACAGATCCAGTTGTGCCTTGTCCTTTTCTCTCCTTCTGCTGTTGTACGCAGTTTCACTCGTCCTCTCCCTTTCCTTTCCTTTCCTTTCCTTTCCTTTCCTTTCCTTTCCTTTCCTTTCCTTTCCTTTCCTTTCCTTTCCTTTCCTTTCCTTTCCTTTCCTTTCCTTTCCTTTCCTTTCTTTCCATTCACTGCCACTGAGTCCATCTGACTCTGAGGACAGATGCAGTTCCTGAGATGTGGTCAGCACACACACAATCCATCCAAAATGAATCCAGCCCTAAATGTGTGTGTACATCCTCTGCCAGACCTGCAGCTGGGATCAGGAATTGGGCTGAAACCCAGCAATGCAGGAGCAAACTGCTGCCTGAAGTATGTCCTCAGGATTTAATGCAAAATCAACTGTTCTCACCCACCTGGCAGCAACTATGGCTGTGGCACAGCTATGGCATTATTGCACAACTAAATAACATTTCAGCCTTTGCCCAGGGAATCTTGCAGAGATCTGTTTCAGGAGGGCAGCCACAGCATGAAGGCAGCTGCAATCAGGGTGATTTTTCAATGCACCATGATCTTTGTGCAATCTTTTGCTCTCACTTGTCCCCACAGCTTCATTCTGTGCAATCAATCATATTTTTGAATTGATTTTTCAAACTTACTTTCAAATCCTTGCAGGAGCTCCCTCTGTATGAGACACTGGGTGTCCAGGGGCCACAGGCATCACTTATCCCTGTTTTCCACTCAAAGCTGAGCTCTGACCTTGCAACCTAATGTTGACCTATGGAAAGTAAGAAAAGCAAATTTTATTTTTTTTTCCCACTGAAAAAATTCTGATCAGAAAAAGCTGCTCATGGCACACACAGCATCTTGCCCTGAAGAACACTTTCCACCCTGGTGTGAGAGGAATCCTGTAGTTACCTCCCACCTATCTCCATATTTACAGCCTTCATTAGCAGCTGGGTTATTGTTTGGTGGCCTTTTGTCTTTCCTTGGCAGTGACAATGACTTTTTCTGCTGTGTTATAAAGGAGCAGCCATGTCCATGAGGCTGTTCCAGGTCATTTTCACAGCACGGTGATCACGGGCTCAGGGCAGGCAGCTCCAGCACTGCCAGCCTGGGATGTGGGGCTGCAGAGGTGGAAACTGCTTAAAGAGGGGCCCAGGCCATCATTCCTCTTGCTGCACACCATGGAGGAAGCTGTCATTGTGTCAGTCTGCTCTGAAGGACCCAGTGCACTCACAGCCTCAAACATTTCTCGGCCCAAGCTCTTGGAGTGCCCAGGAAAGTTGCTCAGAAATCCAGGCAATGTTATCTTTGATGTGTTTCTTCCTAGGTTCATTTTCTTTTGGAAGACAAAAGCAAACCAGATTACTTTTTTCCCTCCTGCCTCCAACATCTTCCCTGTCTGACTTTGAACTGAACACTTTGGACAGAAGTTTTCTTGCTTTGCTCACGTCAGCTTTTCTAGATCCCCTGTTTTCTCCAGAGGGTATGTCCATAGGTGAGCACAAGCCCAAAATCTCCCCAGAACAGGGAGATTGTGAGGCCCAGCTCAGCAGAGCCCTGTGGGCAGTGTGAGCGGTGTGAGGTGTGTCTGATGAGCAGTGTGAGCAGTGTGAGCAGTGTGAGCAGTGTGAGGTGTGTCTGATGAGCAGTGTGAGCAGTATGAGGTGTGTCTGATGAGCCCACAGACCCCTCGTGCCTGCTTTGTTCCTCAGGCTGGAGAGTAGGACTGTCCACTTCTCCTTGTGCCACACTGGGCCCTGCTGGTGCAGGAGGAGACAGGGGACAAAGCCATCACCTCATTCCTTGCAGCCTGCTCTGCCCTTGACTCTCTTGATCTTTTTTTTGAGGCAAGTAGCAAATAAAGTCACAGTGAAAACAAACTATCACAGATTTATGACTTGAGGTCATAAAAATCAGATGGTTCTTTTGTAGCTGCTCGCTCACTTGCAACATTCCTGGCTCCGGGGAGAAGGTAGAAGCAGGTAATGAACACAGAACTGCTCTGCTGATGGGTGACCCCCTCTGCTCTGGGGAGAGATCCCTCATGCTGTCACTGCTGGCAGCAGGGTGAGGTGGGCTGGGCTGCCAGGAGCCAGCAGGGCGAGTGTCCCTTGGGTCTGGCTCAGCTTCAACTCCAGATTCCCCAGCTTGGTTGGAGCCTGGGCACCGAGTGAGTCCCAGCAGGGAATCCCTGTGTGATCCTGCTCTGGCAATGGACACTCCTGAGCCCTCTCTGTAAAACCCCACGGCAAGAGGAGCCAGCCCTGATCAGGTTCCTGTCCAAGGAGAACATTCCCAGGTATCATAATCTGCATATTGAGTCAAGGAAAAGCAGAAAGTCCTTTCTGGTCTGTCCCAGATGCTACCCTAGCTAGTTAGGATTTCCACTGAATCACAGAACTATTTAGGCTGGAAAAGACCTTTAAGGTCATCAAGTCTAACCATGACCCCAGTGCTCACACACAAAAAATCACCCTAGGTTGGGTGAGGGTTCAGTTCCACCTGCCTTCTGCTGAGAGCAGGGAGGCTTGGATTCAAAAATAAGGTTCTTCTGTAAAATAAGAAACCTAACAAAACAACATTTCCTTCCTAGAAGGCCTTACATGAAAATATCCTTTTTCCTTTGCCCTGTCCTGCCTGCCACAGCAGTGAGTATGTGTGGAAAGAAAAGGATGTTTTGTTCATGGGAAAGGAGCATTTCCCTGTGTGTACAGCCTGTAACTCCTCTCCATCACTCTGTGGAGTTTGACACTGTGATTCCCCAGCTGTCACCATCATCTGCCATGAATTATGATCTCTCTCACATCACATTAAATATCACTCTTTCTTACATTTCCTTTCCACTACTGATTTTCTTGTAGGAAAAATCTCTTTGCTCAGAGGGAGGGTGTACCTGGATTGCCTGCAGGATGAAGTGCTCTCTCTGTAAAAGTCCCTTATTCTGACACCCATGGAGGTGTCCAACACACACTGCCCTTTCCCCTCAGGGGCAAGATGTGGTGAATGCCAGTGAATGCTTCTCCTTTGAATTTATGTTCTTCAGCTGAGTATAAAGCACCTTTCCTTAAACCATCTTCCCAAAACACTCTGGCCATGCGACAGCTGTACAACACCAGCAGTTACAAAAAGAAAAATGATTTTCAGCTGCATTTACTAGCCAATTAAAAAAAAAATCGAATCAGTCTAGTTTAGGATAATCCAGAATGGGGAATCTGAGATACATGTTTATATTTAATAAGATCGTTTTGGCTCACCAGAGGCAAGTATGAACCTGACTACACCAGTTCCCTTTTACAGGAAAGTGTTACTGACCCAAGCAGGGGGTTTGCAGTGGATGGTCCAGGCCCAGGTTTCTGGCTGTGCATTCAGATCACCTGCCTTCATATTCTGCCTATTTCCCTCTCACTTGCATGTTCTAATCTGCACCTTGTAGCCAAAACAAATTAAATTGATAAATAGAACTTGACCCACGCATTCTGTTTATTGGCATGTTTCCTTATTGAAGAGGAGATAAGTGAAAACATAGAACAAATTATGCAGATAAGTATCAGAGAAGTCAAAGCTAATCCTATCTCAGCACGTTCATGTGAATGACTGGCACAGAGTGCACTCCTGGTGGACTGAGCCTGCAAACTTCCACACCAGTTTCTGTCCCTTTTTCTTGTTCTCCACTTCCTCCTTAGACACAGAATCACAACAGCACTGAGGCTGGAGCGGCACCCTGAGATCACAGAGTCCAGCTGACAAGGCCACCACTGTCCCATGTCCCCAGGTGCCACATCCACGTGTCTGTTAAATCCCTCCAGGGACGGGGACTCCACCACTGCCCTGGGCAGCTGTGCCAGGGCTGGACAATCCTTGCTGGAGAGAAATATTCCCAATATCCAACCTAAACTTTCCCTGGTGCAATTTGAGGCTGTTTTCCCTTGTCCTGTTACTTGGGAAAAGAGTCTGACCTCACCTGGGCACAGCCTCCTGCCAGAGAGCCCCTGAGCCTCCTTTTCTGAGCACCCCCAGCCCCCTCAGCCACGCCCCATCAGAGCTGTGCCCTTGATCCCTGTTCCCTCACTGGCTTGGCTGATTTTTCACAGAAAATGCTTCTAGGTTGATGAGGAATTTTGTTTTTGTCCCTTCAGAGGAACACGTGCCTGGAGTCCGTGACTGGCTGCACCTGTGAAATCCCAGGGAAGCAAACAGAGTCTGGCTTCAGTGGAGCTCATCGTGGGGACCACAGCTGAGGGATCACCTTGTGGCCTGGATGACAACAAAGGGAAACTCACCAAGCATGGAGAGGGGCTGATGGCACCACTGATAGCAGAGTGATAACAACATCAGCAACCGGCCCAGCCAGCCGGAGCAGGGTGTCTTGGAGGGGACCATTCCTCTGCAGGCTCTGCATCACAGAGTGTCAGGGAGATTTAACCTCCTCAGGTCCCAGAATCAAATGGGTGTCACCTGCCTCAGTCAGGTGCCTTCTTCCCATGGAACAAAGGCTCTCATTGTGTGGGTAAAGCAATGATTCCTGTGGGCCAGGGCACTGAGGCATGCTGCTGGCCTTTTCTAAGAGAGGATGTGGAACTTGGGCTCTCACTGGACTGGGTGTGTCTTACTCAGTAACTAAAGCAACTGATAAACCCCTTGGCATCCAGAAAATGCCATCAGCTTCCTCAGAGCAGCACTCAGCTGCCAATTCTCCCCTGGTACAGATGCCAGCCTGGCTTGGAGCAGGAGGGCAGGTGGTGCAGGAGAATGCTGCAGGATGGAGTGGAGCTGCACCTGAGCATGGCACAAGGAGAAGTGTGAGCCCACTGCCCAGGCTCCAGCACCCTGGGAACAGCACCCTGCTGCACACATTGCTGTGTGGATGATGAAAGCAGCAGAATTCTGAGTGTCCTGAGCTTGTTCAGAGCTGGGGCTCTCCTTGCCAAGCCATGGGAGCTGAGTGCCTCTGTGCTACCACAGGCAGCACGTGCAAGCTGCAGTCCTGCACAACCTGCAGTGATCCTGCACACTATTCCAACTGCATGATAAAAAAGAAGAGGCAGAAGAAAATCAGGATGCTTGAAATGACATTTCTACTGCCTTCCAAGCAATGCACAGCATGTTTATCTGCTCCTCACTAAAGGTTAATATTGTGGTTTATATTTTGCATAAATGTACTCATTGAGAGTCTTGTCTCTGAGCAGTAAATGTTTAAAGCACTGCTTTTTGAAAAATATCTTTTATGTGGTATTAGGTCCTGTCAGAACAGAGATCTATGCCTCCAGAACTCATCATCAGTTTAGCACTTCAGAGGGTGCTTCTCACTGAATCTTTTATCTCGAGTCACTGATGAAAAATGATTGTATTCCCTAGCTCTGTTTTCCTTTTTGCCTAACTTCAAGCTTAACTGAACTTCAAAAAACTGTAATAGTTAAATACATTTTTTTCTCCTCAGTATGTCTGGCCCAATGAGAAATTCAGTTCCAAACATTGCAAGGAAGCCTACCTGTATTTGTGACCCAGCTGGGAGCACAGTGTTCACACAGCCCCCTCCCCTCCTCTGGAAGGGGCTCCTGGAGGCTCCTTTTGAAAGGGGGTGCATCCAAACTGCCCAACAGGGACATGCCCAGGGGAGGGATAAATAGCAGGGATTTTCACTCATCCCATTACAGGATGAATGAACACCTGCCCTGACAGTCACTGACCAAGGCAGGGATGTGGGGATGGCACAAATCTGCAAAGCAAACACCACAACACAGGAGACACCTGGTGCCAGCAAAACCCCAGAACTGGCTCCCCCTGAAACTCCATCTGTGTGTGGTGTGTGTGCACAGACAGAGTAAAGCAAATCACAGACCCTCCCAGCCCCTCTGGGTCGTGTCCTCTCACCAGCCAAGAGCTAGGATGGGTGTTTGGGACAGAACTGTGCCAGTGCAGTGACAGGATTGGGCTCCAAGTGTCCAGGGCCAGGCTGGATGGGGCTTGGAGCAGCCAGGGCTGGTGGAGGCTGCCCCTGCCTGTGCCAGAGGGGTGGAATGAAATGATCCTTCAGGCTCCTTCCAAACCAAACCCTTCCATGCTTCTGTGGCACTTTTTCCCTATGCAAAGAGTCAGACAACATGCAAATAACTGCCTCACTGAAGGGATGATTCACTGAGGATGTGGAGGTGCTGCAGAGCTGCCTGTGGTGAACAGAAGGTTCCCACAGTGCTGAGCCTGTCACAGCCAGCAGCAGGTGCAAATGTGTTAATTACTGTGGCTGTGCTTCAGGAGCACGGGCATTCCTGGAGCAGGCTGGGCATGGCACTGCCATTCTCTGTCACCAAACATTGCCAAAACTTGTGCACCAGCGCTGCACCCTGGCAGCTGACCCAGGGAAACACAGGTGCAGTAATTCAGATCCATTACAAAATAATGTCTGTGCTTTTTGTGGTGCTCCTCTGTCCCAGTGGAATAGGAAACATTCCTAAAGGGCAGCACTGCACAATGCCAGCTTCCCCACAGCTGCAGGCACAGCAGTGAGTGTCTCCCAGAGCAGAGGAGGGCAAAGGGGCACTGTGAGAAGGTTCTCCTTGTTTTGTTCAAGATGCACACCAAACCAAGTGTGTGTTTTCCTGAGAGCAGTGAAAGAATGAAAGGTGATTATTATCCTACAGAAAATACTTTCTGTGGGCCAAACCTTGTGCATTACCTTTGCCTGCAGATTTAACTGCTGGATTCCAAGAAGCTCAGCCCGGTGGTATCACACAATCTCTGTTTCCCAACAAACTGAGATGATCAAAGCTGGAGGGTAACTCGTAGGTGTTTGGGGAATGTCACACTCAGAGCTGACAGCAGACTGAGCACAGGATGCCATGCACAGCCTGTGCCAGGGCTCCTGCCAGCCACGCTGATCAAAGGCTCTGAGGTTGTGCCCCTGCCCCCGTGACTGCCCTGGGGCTGGGATCCCAGCCCTGCCCACCCCGGGGCTCTGAGCACTCCAGGGTCACAAAGGCACAGCTGACTTGGGCTGAGAGCTGTGCTGAGCAGTGGGAGGGAGAGGCCGTGTTCCCAAGGAGAGGGAAAGGGGCATCACCCATAGCACTGGCACAGCTGCAGGGCTGGGTGTCCCTGCCTCTGCCTCTCCTCCGCCTTCAGCAGGGCTCCCTCAGCCTCAGAACACAGAGCTGCTCCACAACACAGCACTGGGGCAAAGGGGCTTGTCTAGAAAGCCTTCCCGAGAAAATTGTTCTTCTTAAGGACAGCTGCTATGTACCACAAGGGTTAACCTAGGCAGTGAATGATGAAGAAAAAAACCATTAAAAATATCTGTGGAGAGATTTCCCACACCTATCTATGTGCATTTAATTCAAAAGAGCCTGTCTGGGCATGCTGTGAGGCTGTGAGGGAAAATGAGACATTCCTCTTGCAGCTTTGGCACTGCTGCAGTTCCCAGCTCTGTCCCATTCCCTCCCCATCTGTACTTTGGGGAACTGGGACCATGACCCCAACAGCTGGGGCAAGTCAGATTTAAGCTCTATATGAGAACACCACAGGATTGGATAATGAGATAAAATTTAAATATCATTTAAATACCCAGGAAAAAAATTAGCAACGTTCCCACTGCTGAGATAATTTATTTCTGTGAATGATGAAATGGTAATGTCTTGGCTTGTAGGCCTGGGAGTACATGTGTAACTGTGTTTGGTTCTGCATCACCCTTCTGTTCCCCCTTCTCTATCACTTCTTTCTCCAGAAATCAATCTTGAGTACAGAAATAATTGAATCTTGTAATTAAATCTCATCTTATGGAAGGAAATCAGGTGAAACTCTTATTTATGAGTACTGATAACACTTTGAAATAAAAAGCTTAAGCAGCATGAACATTGTGCATCCTGTGCCTCAAACAGCTATTTCAATATTAGACAGTTATTTCTAGTAACAATCAATAATCATGGAATTGCTCTTGCAGAAGAGCATGAAAAGGATTGTTCTTTTCCATTTGCTCATTAAAACTGCACTAACAAAACAATACCATGCCTATATTTCTCCCTGTTGTGCCTGGCTTTACATGAATCTCTAAAATATGCCTGTCTAGCATTAATAGAGATAAATAAATCTACCTCAGATTGAAAAAAGAAAAGTACATTATTGCCATTTCACAGATTTTAGTTCTGGTTTTTTTTGGTATTTTATAGGCAGGAAAAGTAATGCAGTTATAAACTTGGTAAAAAATAAACTTTAAAGAAAGGAAAAGAAACCAAACCCACATGCTGGTAGCAGTGAGATATTAATAAAAATCCCCCAGGGTTATTTCCAATGAACTTTCTCCTTAACCCATGTCCCAAATTTCCTTGTTCAGAGAAAGGAATTGGTTAAATATTTGGCAGGAAAATAAAATACTGAGTTCCTTCAAGAAACAGTAGAAGCACATGGGGACAACTGCACGAGCCTTGTGCTGCAGCTGGATTGTCACTGGCATTGCCAATATGTGGAATTTCATCACTAATTATGCAATGTGCAGATCTGAGTCTCACCCATGGGTGCCAGATGACCACATCCCAACCTGCATCTCATTGGTTTGTTATTGGGAAAGCAGAAATTTAAATATCCTCAGGTTACTCAGGATAACCAAAAACCAATCCAAAAGCTCAACAACACTGAATTGCTTTTTCTCCACTGAGCTTTTTTCAGAAATCTGAATAATGAGATATTATTATATCTGTCCTGTCTCTCAGCATTTCAGTGTCTCCCTGAGGACTCCGACAGGCTGGGCAACAGCTTCACTCTTTATTCTCCCTGCAAGAACATCCCTGTTGGGAAGGATGAAAGTTTGACAAGAAAGTCTCACAAATATGTGTGCTTAGCAGAAAGATTTTTGAATGTAGAATCTGAATAATGAATAGAGATGGAAGCAAGTTTGGATATAGAAGAAAGGAATTGCTGAGCCATTTTTACTGGATAATCAAGGAGGCAAAGGGTGTGTTAGTTAGAAGGGGTTTTTATGACTTAGAGGAGAGGATAAACCCACCTCAAACATGAAGATGTTTTTACCAAGCAGAAGGACAGCACAGGCAAAAAAGCCTGCCAACGTTGCAAGCAGAAAAAAGGTCTCAGAATTTTCCACTGCAAGAAAACTGAAAAAACAACTTCTAGCTTAAACTGTAATGTGCTAACTCTTAGTGATTGGAGAACAGTAACATGAATATGGTAATTATAGTAGTTATTATAGGCTATAGATAACTGGTAAGGTATAGATTGGTTCTACTGTATTAAGATGCTCAGCAAAGAAAAGTATATAATGAAATGTAACCAAAAGAAAAGTATATAATGCATTTGTAACTAAAAGAAAAGTCTATAATGCATTGTAACCAAAACCAAAGGGTCTCCAGGCCTGCCTGCAGCTGGAGCTGACAGCTGTGGGCACAGCTCTGTCACCCACCACCCTGGACTGCTGTAACTCTTGGATGGAGTAAACTGCATTTTGGAGAGCGGCCTGGAGTCCAGCATCTCTCATTCAGGCTCTTAGACATCCCAGCAGTGCCTGCATCACCAGCATCCCTTTCTCACCTGCATCCCAAGCAAGGGAGCCTGGCTCCAGGTGCTGCTCTGCCCAGCTGGTGTCCCCCTGAGCCTGGGCAGCATCACTCAGCTCAGCGAGCAGGAACCTGCTCTGCCTAAGCCCTGCACTGCCAGAGGTGCCAGTGAGAGACGGGAAACACCTCATGAAGCCCCTGATGGAGAGCAGAGCTGCAGGGTGAGGTCAGGCAGGATCTGTCCTGGCTGCTGCCAGCCTGGCAGGAGCAGTGAGGGAGGCAAGGGCTGGAGCAGCAGCAGGGAACAGCCAGAGTGCGGTGTCGGGATGCCGGGGAGGGATGTGGAATGAACACCAGGAATGAAATTGGGTGGCAGAGCTCAGAGACAGCTCGTTCTCCAGGGACACTGCCTTGCGGCTTGCATGGCGAGTGCTTGAAGCCTTAGAGAATTGTTTCTCTTGGGAGGTGAAAATGACGATGTGAGTCAGATCTTTCTTCGGCTCATTCCCTCCCAGTTACAGGTGTTGAAAGTTTTGCTTCTGTAAACATGGGAAAGGTCAGCAATAGCTAGCAGTTTCCATGCTGGCAGCTTTCAAAGACACTTTCCTAGCCAGTTCTGTGCCCTGAAGCCCTTATTGTTCTCTCCTCCAGCGAGTTTTGAGGCTTTCCAGTTGCCTTCTTCCATGAACTCAGATGAAACCGCAGTGGCCCACGAGCACTGGCAGGGAATTTCTCAGGAAAATGTCTGGGTTTGGCACAGTTATTTCTTGTTTAGTTCTTGTAAAGCAACATTTCACCTCCGGCAACAGTCTCATCTGTTCCTGCTGCTGTCACAGGAGAGTTCAGAGGTGCCTTTGGTTGGTCAGGCACCACCTCCCGTTGGCCTGAGCAGGATCTTTGGTTCCCAGCACCTCACGGGTGTTCATTAACCATCATTATTATTGTTTGGTCACATGCCTCTTTTCCAGACTCATATTGTAATTTCTAGAATTCTGCATGAAAGAGGTTCATTGTTCAGTGGGAGACACCCATCACAGTTACACACCTGGAGAAACATGCAGCGAGAAAAGGATTCATTTTCCAAAAAAGGATCTTTGTCTTGCCCTGTAGCTGAGTTACATGTTGGAACATGCACATGCATGAGTAATAGATAATAGATATCCTGACTTTAGAGCAGAATTCAGGACAAAATAAAGCTCAAATGTAAACACAGTAGAGATTAAAACCCAAAGAGTACAGGCATCTGTCAGTGGCAGAAGAGCAGAAGGTAACAGAGGGTAGCAGAGAGTTGTGTTATGGGCATGGGGATGGAGAAGAACCAGATCTGAGGAGCTGGAAGCATCAGGACTTGCTACTGATTTCCTTCTCAAAGTTCTAAGCGAAGTCCAGCACATGCCAAGGCAATCAGGGACATGGAACATAAAATTGCATTTTTTGGTACCTAAAACATTCATAAGGATCTCATACACCTGAACCTGTACAGATTAAACCAACAGCCTGCCAGTGGCTCATAAATCACTGTGGATTTATGCCTGGGGCTGGCTGCTTCCCTTCAGAGCCTGCAGCAGGGATGGGAAAAGCCTGAAGCTCTTGGAGCTGGAGTGGAGCAGGGGCTGCTGGAGGTGCTGACTCCTCTGGAAGTGGCTCAGCCCCACCACAGGAGTTCTGCAAGGAGCAGAGGTGACAGCCCTGTGCCAATCCTCCCTAACTCCTGAATCCTCCAAGTGGTCAATTAAACCCTGCCTAAGGCAAGAGAGGAGGTTTTGGAGCACAGGCAGGTTCCTGCTCAGGTGAGCCAAACCAAGCCTGGGCTGCTCTGCTCAGAGGCTGCCAGGACATGAGCAGGACCAGGCACCAGGGGAGCCTGCAGCATCCACTGTGCTCAGGCAGCATCACAGGGGCAGGATGGAGCCTGGAGGAACCCTCAAACTCTGGGAAGGGCACCAAAGAAAGGAAACCCAGAGGATGGTGTGAATTCCTGATCACCCTGAGGAGAGTGTGGAAGTGTGGGGGATTGAATGTGCAAAGTGACAGACAGATGCTCATGCCATGGAAAAGGCATCCTGGCCTCTTTGTTTTAGAAAGTCCTCTGTGCAGTGAAAAAATGATGGGGGAATATAAGACAGCCTAAGGAGCTGGGAAGGATGAGGGTGTGTGGATTGAACAGAAGGTAAGGAATTGTTCCAGCCCAGGCTGGGCAGGGAGACACTGGTGACAAAGATGCTGTGGGGGGTTATGAAATCATCCTGTGGAACTTTGAGTCCCCAAAGCCATGACCTGCTGATGGCACCACAAAACAAACCATCATTTCCTCAAGTAGTGTTCAGCTTTGATTGTCACTTCAAATTTCACAGAGTTGCAGAGGATTTAAAGCAGGGAAATGTGATGTCTCAATAATGAAAGCACAGCACTTGCACGGTGAAGGGAATGCAGGAAATGGGATCAGGGATGTGGCTTTGTGAGAAGGCTCTCAAAAAGTAGAAGCAAAGAAGTCTGGAGGGTTCTGCTACTCTTTGCTTTGTTGCAGAAATGGCAAAGGTAGGAAAAACAACAAACGGAAGAAAAAAATGAAGAAGGATTTAATTCAAGGAGAATTGAAGATATTTTAAGCACTTTTGCAGGGTATTTTGAGACGAGAAGGGCTGAACTGTTCTCAGATCCACAAGTTCATCCCAGCCTCCCCCTTCAGCCCAGCTCAGGCACACTGGGACTCATTTAACCACTGGTAGGGTTTGCTGTGGTGCACTCAGGTGTGGGGATGTGAGAGCTATGGGAATAGCAGGGTGAGAGACTGGGAGGGTGGAATTTGAGCCAAGTTAAGGTGATCACCCAATGCTTTGTGTTAACCCTGTGTGATCTGTGTGGAATACTCATGGAAGCAGCGAGCACAGTGACCAGAACTTCTCCTATTGCAGACCTTCACTAATTCTCAAGTCCTTCATGACAGTTTGAAGTCAGGCCTGTGCCCTCCTCTGAGATGCCTCAGTTTGTTGAGAGTGGAACAAACAGTCCTAAGGGTTAACTCTTTTTTCCTTCATCTCTGTCTAATTTTCTCTAGTCTTTCCAAATATTGGCATCCTGCTCCATCCCCCTTGGGAAGCCCCAGAGTCTGCACTGAGAGTTTATGGTGAGAGAAGTCCATCAGCCTGCTGGAATATTTGTGAGGCAGTGCTAATAAAAAACTTAATGGCTCTTTAGTCCCCACTTCTTTTTTGAATTCTACCTCACCATATTTCCCCTCAGTGGAGCAGGATTTATGCTCCATATTTCATGCATAAATTGCAGACAGTTGCCAGCTCAGAAGGAAAGCAAGATGGCAACATTACCTATGCAAGGGCTTTAGCTAAATGCCTCCTTCATTGCTCCCAAAAGGAAAAGATGAGACAGTGTGTAGCCATAATGTTCATCTGCAACATTTCTGATCCTTAGCTTTAGCCATACTAATTAGGCACACGCTGCTTATGTGACTGCTGGATGTGGATTTTTTTTTTGTGCACATCTCCCTTGGAAGGATGTTCAAATCAAGGGCAGCATTTCCAGAAAGATGCTCCAGTGTACATCCAAAATGAAATCTCAAAGACATTATTTGCTATCAGGCTGAACGATAGCAATAAAAATAAAAATAACTCTGTAATTAAACTTTAGAAATTGCTAAATTTAACTGGAAAATGATCTAAAATTAGGACCACTGAAGGGTTACGAAAAGCATTCCTAGAAGTGGAAATTGTTGTGGTTTTTTTGAAATTTATTTTTCCATCTCTTTTTTAAGCAGATGCTCAAAAGTGTCCATTGTAGTTCAGCAAGTAAGAGAGCAGGGGTGGGAACTGGCTGCATTCTATGACCTCTTTTTTTTCCATTTTCCTTATTATTTCGCTTTTAACCTTTCCCAAAGAAAATTCACCCATTGATTGGGCTAGAAGGAACATGCCTATGTTTCGGTTTATCCCATGTTTGAGTTAAATCCCAAATAAAAGAACAGTGTTTTGTTGGTTTTTTTTAATTTTTGTTTGTTTGTTTGTTTGTTTGTTTTGTTGTTGTTGCTTTTGTTTGGGGTTTTTTGTTGGTTTTTTTTGGGGGGGGTGGTGGGTTGATTTTTTTCTGCAGATTTCCTGAGTCAGGCACTGACCAAAGACAAGTCCCCAACCAGAAAATTATCCTTCAGTCAAAATGAGCTCTTTGCTGAAGATTTTGGAGATGTCCAGCCTGCTGCTGACTATATTTAGTCACTTTATGCTTTCTCTATTCTCACATGTATCTTAAAATTCCTGATAAGGAATAGAAGGAAAAGAACCTAAGGCCACAGAGGGAGATTATTAGCTTGGCTGAAACCAAACAAGTCTGGAAGTCTTCTTGGAAACTGAGATCCAAATAACACCCTAAGGGAAAATTTTCCCAACAGACTCTTGATAGTTCAGTAGCGTGAATTTCAAATAAGTCTTTGAACTTCCTGACAATTTTTGTCTGTTCAATATGAGCAGCACTTCATCCCAAGTCAAGTATCAATTCAGATTTAAAAAAAAGACATGAGAGAAAAAGGACATTATTTTGGTTTAGGACAATGCAATCATGATACATTTGTTTCATCATGTGAAAGATGGCATGGAGTAGTCATGCAATTAAATCCAGGAGTTCATTTGCTGATTCCTAGAGAGTTTCAGGGTTTTTTTTCTTGCCAAAAGGAATTAGGCTGTAAATTCCATTACACATTCAAAAGAGCTGAATGTGAAGAGCTGACAGTTTGGTCCTAGCACATACCTGGATAAGATCAATGAGAACTCCATCACATTTCAGCCTACCAAAAAGTCACTGGGTGGCTCAAGCCCCTTGCTGATGATTTTCATCTTGCACACATCACTGTATTCTGTTTGCCTCTCTGACCCAGCATGGAGAGTCTTGTCAGAGTGATGTCCTGATAACTCAACTAAATTTGGGTAAAGCCTCAAATCCCATTGCTTAGAGGGGCTGCTCTTCAAGGGAAACACAAACTGGCTGGAGAGCCTGCAGGCAGAGTAACAGAAATCATCAGAAATCCTTTAATTTGCCTTCATAACCTACAGAGAACTGTGGCAAACCCAGGCCATGCTGTTGCACAGGAGGGAATAATCTGTTCTGTGAGCTCATACTAGGTAAGACAAGAAATAATGTGTGTAAACTGCAGTGAGAATGATTAAAGGGAGGCATAAAACAAAAAGAAGTATTGGCAAAGGACAATGAAAGCCTTGGAATGGATTGTCGGGGGACGTGGTGAGGTCTGTTCCTGAAGGTCTTTAAGAGCAAGTCAGGAGTGCTTGGTTTTGATTAGACTTGGTACGTGGTAAAAAGATGGATTACCTGTTCTCTGGGGTCCCGCTGGTTCCTGTGAAGCTGTTGTTTATCTCCCAGGAGTGCAGTCCTGTGCTCTGTGCTCTTGGTGTGCTGCAGGAGGCTCAGCGAAGAGTGTGAACTCACCCTTCAAACCAAAGAGTGTGAACTCACCCTTCAAACCACTGTGGTGCAGCAAATGCTGCCAAGGGTGAGTTTTCATTGTTCACACACTCCATGAGAATGGAGCCTGAGGAATTTCCAATGAAGTCATCAAGGATCTCATGTGTAAGATGTTCCAGACCCAACAGAAATAGGATACCATCGATATTTCTATGAAACCCCAAAATCTTGCAGGATTTTTCCTTTACGTGCTATTGCTGGCAAATGTCATTATTCATTTTCTTGTCAGAGTTTTCATCTCCTTTGAAATCCTGATGCATCCTAAATCCCACTCCCTCTGTGCAGCAGTGCTGGCAGAGCGTTTCCTGTGATTTTCCTTCTTGTTACTCATTTCTTAGGGTCACCCTAATTAACTTGTGTGATGCAGTCAGTACAGACTGGCTGGACCCTGTACAGGTTTGTTCCTGATGATGATGATGATGATGGAATATACATTCTCAACAGATGGGAGCTGCTTTTGGGGAAGTAACCAGCTGGTTTTGCCTCATTGCAGCACTGAGGGATGTGCACACCCAGGGACAGCTCACTGTAATCTCTGATCCCTTGGGTTTGCTGACCAGGACAGGGAAAGTCACGTCCTTTTTTCCCTTCAAAGAAGCCAGTGAGGCAGATCAGCAGCACAAGAATGGAGGTGCGTAACAAAACACTGTTAAAATGTGGAAGAAAAAAAAAAAAAAAGAAATGAGGAAAAGAAACTCTGTTTTTCTGTCAGGCCACGGGGTTAATCCAGGTGCTGTGGTACTGGCTTGGATAGAAACCTGTGCCAGACCTGTCTGCAATCACAGCTGCACCAGCTCTGTGTTGCCTTCCACTGTCCGTAGGAATTTGTATCACTTGGTTACTCATGGATTAGAAATTGAAAATTTACCAGTTATGTAAGAAATGGGACAGAATGAACTCTGTAGTTGTGTGGCCAGTGAAACAGGCACCAAGAAAACATCTCAAAGGCATCTACCAGACTTCCCAGGCAGAGGTTTATTCCATGTCAACCCATCCCATTCCAAAAGCTGAATAAAAAATCAGAGTAGGCAAAAGTCTGGATGACAATAATGACCATAAATCCCCTGGTAGCCCTGGGACAGGCCCTCCTAGCCCTGGCACAGCTGAGCTGTGTGTGCTGTGGAAAACATTGCTGCTCTGTGCACTGGCCAAATCCCTTTTTTCAAATGACCTTTTGTTGCAAGCCGTGTCTGCTACGTAAAAAGGAAATTAAAAATAAATAAAAGTTTGCAGTGGTTAGTTGATCAAAGGTTTTGCTTGCCCCTGTGGTCTCAGCAGAAAGCAATGTTACAGCCTCAGACTGGATGAGTTTGTTTGGTGAGGTCTGATGGCAACTGATAACTTTGCAGCCCTAGAAGCCAAGGAAGAAAAGGGAGATGCCTTATCTGGGTTCTGCTTTGGGGAATTTTGCCCACAGGGGCTCTTTCTTGTAACTGGGAGGTTTGACTTTTGTATGTCCCATATGAAAATTTCTTAGTGGGTGTTAAGGAATACTGACTAGTATAAGAATCAAGATTAGAAATGGCATTAAATGGTGTCACAGCTCTGTCTCAGGCCATGGATTCAACATGTTCATCTTTAAAGTAGATTTAGGAATTAAAATTCAAACTGGAGCAGGTGTTGATAAAGCATCTTGGGATGTCAGGGAGGTCAGACAACAGAGCTGTACCCAAAGTTCAGGCTGCCACATGGGCCAGAGGCGTCTGAGTCAGCTTTAAACTCAGTGGCTTGAGGGCTGAAAGAAAGAAACCCCTTTGCTCAGAAAGGTGCCCTGTGCCTCTTCCAGCAGGAATAGAAAGGAGAGGAGAAAACAACCCAGTCCTTTTCTGTGATGGTTTTTACTGGGCTTGTGTGAGCTGGTGGTGGAAATTGCAAAGAGCTGTTCCTAATGGTTTGTGATATCTCCTGCATTACACTCAGAGGCTAAAGGCAGAATGTCAGAGGGCTCTGTCTCCTGACAGGCTCAGAGGGTCACAAGGCTCTCTGAGAGCAGGAACCATCATTTCCCTGCCACATATTCCAGATATTCCTTTCCCCCACACAACTCTTGCTAGTTTTTGCAGCTGTACAAGGTAAACATTTATCCAATGGCACAAGGAGGTGACAATGAAGGACGACTGAATTCTTCTGACCAGTCAAAGGGGGACTGATACCCAGCTGCAGCTTGGCTTCAAGCAACCAAAACTCCTCTCTCAGAGCTGCATTGCTGGAGACAATCCTGGGAGAACAGCCTGTTCCATCCCTGGTGCCCAGTGGAGGCATAATGAAATGCCAGGGCTGAAGCCTCCAGTCCCAAAACTGCAATCAAGGAACAAAACACAGGATTTTAAAGGTGGGGTGGGCAGCCAATGCAATGGGCTCTCCAGAGAAAGGCTGTAAATTTTACAGCACTTCAGATAAGTTAATTAGGCCTGGAAGATTTTATGAAAGATTTCTACTTCCATGAGCAGTTGTCAAATTTAAAGAGAGTTTATTTGCACAGCAAGGCAGCCTGCATGCTAATATCATCCAGTGCAGGTGTTACTGGGCAAAATTGCTGTGGATTGTGTTTCAGGGACCAAACCAGAACCAGGCAGTGGCCTCCCTTAGCCTTGGAGGACACAGGAGGGGTGTGGGAGAGGCAAGATGCAAAAAGCTGCTTGTTTAGTCAAAGACCATGCTCTTACCACAGATTTTCACCACCATGATGGGGCACATTCAGGGAATGTGATAACGAATTCACCATAGCTGTGTGAATAAATAAAGCCAGTCAGCAAAACCCCATGGAACACTCCCAACACATTCTGGTTCCTGCAACAGGATATTAATGACTGTGTTAATTAGGCAGCGTGGAAGCAGCTTACAGTGTCATAGACACAGAAAATTATAATGGCAGGATGGTGAAATATTCCTTCCCACAATGCTTTTTGCTCAAGCCCCACCATTATAATGACATTTACTTTGTGTTTCACTGTTTGTTAAGGAGCCTGAATTTGATGACTCTGAGGAGCCTCAGAGGGCCATGATGACCCAGGTGACTGAAATTTCCTCATGCTGTGTTAGAAGAAAGAAACTTCTCAACAGAAACTCTCCTCTCTGTGGCCATGCATGGTTGGTCAAGCAACCCCACACATGGGTCATTAACATTTAGAAATGGAGGATTTCAAACCTCACAGTCTTAAGGCAACAGGCTGGGGGAGAACAGATGTTTCCCTTCTCTCAAGCAATAATTTGTACCTGCATGTTTTGGAGCCAGTGGAAATTGTGTATTAGTCATTCTCAAAAACTGTTTGCTACAAGTAGGAAAAAAAAGTATTTTGCAGTGTTTTACTGTCTAGATCACTGCAAACATTTATCCATTTTTAGAACTCATTTTTTAGTGACTATTAAGAATTCCTGCCTTGATGCATTTCCTCTGTGGTTGTGTTCAGTGTGGGCTGGCTGATGTTGGACAGGGGAAAGGAAAGCAGCAGAGTTACAGCATTTGGAAATAAAAAGAACCCATTAAATCATCCATTCCTCCATCTGCCTGTGCATACACAACATTGTGGTGTTCACTTCTGAAAGGTTGCTGCATGGATTTTTGAATCACTTTCAATAAGAGATAACTCCACTGTCTTAAAAACACATTGCTATGAAGAGTTTCAAGATATTCCATCTTGACAGTCTTGTCTAGAAGAGAAGAAATTAATCTTCCATCCAGTGGGGAATTTCAGTGCACAGGAATCTCAGATCTGATTGCGTGTGTTTTTGCCTGACAGAGGCTCTGGAGAAGCCCTCAGAAGTGGGAAGATTCATCAGAGAATAATGAACATTTTCTATGTCATTTAATGGGGTGATGATTCCTGAGTTCATCCCAGTTCACAGCATTTGAGTGGTCATTTAGGAAAGGGTGAAAACTGCTGGATTTTGCTACTGTGTGTTTCCTTTAACTGTGTCAGCACATTTCCTTGGAGCCAGGACTCTGGGCTGTGTGCATGGATAGTGGAGAACGTTTTGTTTATATTTAGACTTGTTCCAGCCATGAAATTAGTAGAACAAATAAAGATAGAAGTACAAAGATTAGAGAGGTTTTAATTTGGTACAGGCACCATTAATGGTTTATTTACTTTGTGTTCTTGGAACTTGAGCTGTGTCTTGATAACTAAAATTGCTCCAGAACAGCTGCAGGGATCCACAGGGAGGGAAGACAGAGCCAAAAGCAGCAGAAGGCAGGTAGCCTGGGACAGGTATTGCAGTGAAGGGCAGCAGGCCATGATGTTTTGTGGTGATGTGGATGGATATTTGCATCCACATCAACCCCACAGAAATCCCACAGAAAGGAGGTCAGCTATGAGTAGCATCAGGAGGGTCTCTGATGATGTTTTGTGGTTTATTAGTGGAGTAAAATCAAATTAAATAATGCTATAGAGTTGCTAACAACATTATGCTCTGGAAATGTGTTAGACAGCACTTCCTCAGCCATGACAGGGGTTAAGACACAGCAAATTCAACATGAGCTCTAATTGTGTACATGATTTCTGTGTCCTTCCCTGAGAGTGAGAAATGTTTGCTGGAGTCCAGGGGAGTCAAACTGGGGATGCTCCCAGGAATTCCTTTCTGAATGAGGATTTCAGCCTTCACTGCTCTGGGGGGAAGACCCAGCATCCCTTCCACTGGAGGCAGAGTGTTCACAGCACCCCAAAATGTGCCAGTGACCCATCTGAAACCCACATTCACAGGTTCTCACACCTGTGCTGTGTGTCTTTGCTAAGCAATGGGGCTGACCTGAATAAAGCATTTTACTAATGCTAATTTTATTAGTAAAACTTTGCCTTTTTACTAAGGAAAAACCGATTTATCAGGTTGGCCAGTGGCTGTTGGTGCCTGCAGCAGATCCAAGCACTGGCTCATGGCTGCTGTGCTGCTGTTTGATGCCAAAGCACCTTCATGCTGGGAGGGAAGGAGAGGAGGCTTTCCCTCCCTGTGCCACTGGATCACTCCTTCACCTCTGCTCATTTCCAAGGCTCAATTTTCTCCCACATTCAAAGGGAAATATTTCCCGAAATCATTCAAAGCATGAGGAGCTGATCCAAGTTTGTGAAGTGCTTTGTAATTCTGGTTGGAAAAACTCTGCAGAAGAGTTGATGCACAATACAAATGGTTTTCAGAGTTTTACTACCTAAAGTCAAATGACTTCTGACTTTTTCCTCCATGTTTATTTCTGTATTTATTGCACATATTCATCAAGCTGTATTTAGAAAGTCTGATGTAATCACATTCATCGTTGTGAGATGTGATATTTTCCTGGTGCTTAATTTTATTATCTTTTGCAAACACTAGAAAGAAATTCCAGCTCAGTCCTGGCTTGAGAACAAGTTTTGCTTTTGTTTTCAGTCAAACTAACATTTTCCTCCATTTAATATTCTCTTTTCCCAGCTCAAGAAGAAATCGACAAATGTTAGTTATTGAGGCTTCTTTCCATTCATAAGGAATTTCAGCAAGTTCTCCTATGAGACCTTGGGGTGGTGCTAGTTCTGGTATTTTTCTTTCAAAAAATAAAATATTTTCTGTCTTGATAGATAAATGATGTCTGAGTGCAGCTTTGAGTGCTCATGGAAACATTCTGCCAGGTAGGAACAGACCACAGGCACTCAGCTCCAGGGCCTGGAGAACTGCAGTCATGTGGAATAGCTGTGATGCTTCCATTCACTTGTCTAGGAGTCATTGAGCAAATTTTATCCCTGATTTACAGCTTGACCAAGGAGACTGTGGAGAAACTGCATGGAAAGTTTTAATTCTGGTGAGTGCTTGGAAAAAAATGCTTTTTGCCAGAAAAGTCCCAACAAAGAATTCCTTTCTCTTCAGTGCCTGACAGCTCTGGGACAGGTAAAGTTCTCTCCACTCTGGTTGCCTGTCCCAGAGCAACCCCAGGCTGGTGATTCAGCAGCGTGTAAGATGGGAAGGTTCTCCAGGCAGCCAGAGCTCTTTGCAGGTTCCAGTGAATATCCAGATCCCTGCCAAGGGCACAGTTTGCTGTTGGTGCCTCTCCAGTCACTTCAGAGCTGGGGTTTGATTGATTACTGCTTGCAGCCCAGAAAAAGGAGAGGTTGCAATTGCCAAACAGAGCTCATTAACTTAAAAGCACAAGTTGATGAATCAATGCTGCACATAATAACTCTTTCTTAATGATCCAAATATCTTAAAAGCTCAAATTTCCTTTCATCATAGAACTTCTCTACCAACACTTTCCCAAGTCAGTGATTGAACTCCCTCCATGGAAAGCAGCGCAGCTGACATGATCAGTCCTGGGGAACACACCACCACAATTAATCAGCCACAGACCCATCATTCCAGAAACAGGTCATTAATTAATTTGTTCTGTACTTTGCCTGAGATTATCCTAGATGATTCTGGCCACGTTTCCAGCCTCCAGTTTTCCAAACTGGCACAAATCTTGGAGATAGATGGGTGTTGTTATGTCCTGTTGCTGCTGAGACATCAGCTCCTCTTTCACTCCAGCACTGAGATGGTTTTGATGCCAGCACTGTTTCTTGCTTTGCAGCAGAGAGAATATTCAGTCTTGCTGATTCTCCTTATATTATAAAGGCCATCATATCTCCAAGGATGGAGCCTCCACAGCCTCTTATGTCAAGTTGCTGCAGTGTTTGATCATCCTTAGAGTAAAAAAGCTTTTACTTAGGTGTAAATGTACATCAGTTATAATCTCACTTCTTCTCTTCATGTCCAATCATGGAGGACAAGAAGGAGACAAATGAGCAGCAATTCTCCCTTATCCCTGTGCTGTGGCCCAGGCTCCAGGCAGCTGCTCTCTCATTTTGCTTATTCACCTGCCACTGGCACTAACACTGGAGACAAGATGTCAGCAGACATTTCACCAGACATCTCAAGGCAAGAAACAAGTACTGAACTCCTCAAGTCTTTGAATTAAGAAATATAGAGGCAGTTAAAAAACACCAACAAGATGTATGGGCTTGCAGGCTTGCCACAGCACTGTGGCCATTTAAACAGCATTTATTTATTACCAGCATCTTGGAAGGAAAGACAAATGTGTAAGCCAGAGGATGATTAAAGGGTGAGCTGGGGAAGTTTAGACTCCTTCAGAATACGTTTGAGTAATGAACAGCATTTATCATGTCTGTTTAAAGGCAAGTTAATAAGGACAAAGGGTAAATCTTCACCAACAATTAACTATGGGTTCTGGGTTGTATTTGTGCCTGTGTCACCCAGCTCTCCGATGTAAGCTCTCTACCCTTGCTTGCCAGAACCAGTGCTTTCCCAGCCCATGATTTCTGCTCAGACAGGAGGTAAATCCACACTCAGCTTTGTCCACAGCTGCACACCGTCAATACACACTGTGCTGGCAAACACAGACAGTCCTTCCCAAGAAAAACTTACTCCAGGCTGAATTCACTACTCTGATACCTTCTTATCTTCTGCCAGCATCAGTTCTCTCCCAAATTCCAACCTCTGCTGCCCCTCTGCCCACCTGGGGTTTGGCTGTTTGTGCATCCCTGTGGTGCATTCAACCCTTCTTGGCCTCCATGTCGAGGAGGGTTTGCAGTTCCAGCCTGGTTCCTTCCTTTCAGCATCCCTGGAAGGTTTCACTGTGCTGCCTGAGGAGCCAGGGCTGGGACGGCATGGGAAGGAATACAGCAAATCTCTTGCTTCTGGTCCCAGCCGCCCCAGCCTCTCCTGGTTTGCAATGAGTGCTGGGCATGGGCTGGTTGGAGAGAGTCTCCAATGTCACTCCTGAAAGGCAAGGGACACAAACTGGAGGTGTGGTGATGCACAAGACACATCCTCACTGTGCAGGATCAGTATTTCACTTCAGTCCACTCCAATTTTCTCAATAACTTCTTCCCTGAGAGGACCCAGCTCTCAGTGCTGTGTCATTTTGCACAGAGGAAGCTGTCCCAGTGTGCACAACCTGCCCTGTGCTGTGGAGGTCTGTGGCAATACTATTCTCTCACACATAATTATTTTTCTCATGAGATCTCAAAGATAACTGAGATTAGTTACCAGTGCTGGATATGTTCAGCCATTAAGAGTGATATCTTTACCTACATCTGAGTGGGTTTTGACAAGTGCTCTCACTCACCACAGAAGTTAGGAGTTGTCAAGGCCAAAAATAAATTATGTTGATGTGCAAACTCCTCTGCAGGGAAGTCACAGCTCACCATGCAACATGCAATCAATAAAATGGTTTCAATAATCTGGCAGAGGTGAAGCCTTGAAGCCACCTGCACTCAGTTCCAGCCACTGCCAGCTCTAGGGGAGCACCACTCCTGTCTCTACATTGCTTCACAACCTCCTTTATGCCTCAGTGTTGGTCCAGCTCTTGAACAAAATCCTGCAGTTCACATTTTAAAATCTGTGTGCAGTCCCTGAGCTGTGTGAGCCATCACCAGACAGTGGAGCTGCTGCAGAGCAGCCTGGAGGAGGCGTTTGCTAGGGAGGGTCAGAGGCACAGAATCTGTAATTGGACTCCTCCAGAGTTCAACTCAAGGGCCTGCTTGGTCCTCACCATGGCAGATTCCATCAGTTCGGAGGAGCCTGAGCTCAGTTTCCATTTGAGGCCCTGTGAATGATGTCCCGCACAATCTCCTCAGCAGGATTTGCTGCATGTGCTCAGGCGGGAGCAAATATTTCCCTGCCTGAGTTTCTGGATTTGTTTTCACTGCTCAAACTTTTATCTACCTCTCCGGCTCTGGCCATATGTTTTCCTTTCTCTCCCTCTTTTCCTTTGACTTGCACTATTACCTTCTGAATTTACAGCCTGTTTATGTTGGTCATCAGCTTCAGAACCTGTCCAGGGCTCCGAATCTCTAAGCACTTGGATGAATCACTCTTTGCAAGATGATATCAGTTGTCAGTGCTCCAAAATAACAACCAAACTGTAAAGTTTTACTCACCCTGTTGAATTTAGTGGCCATTTTGCAGTGACTACAACCCAGACAAATCACAGTATTTGCATATTTATTTATTTATTTGTCTGCATTCCTGACCTTGGGATGGATATTTTCTGCTGTTTCTTTCAGAAGTTTAAGTGGGAATTCAGTATAAAATTAGATTGTATATCATCTTCCTGACCACACTGGTATTTTTCACTTAAGGACAACAGCCACAAACCCTGTCTGAGCAGAAGGGGCTCCTGTTTGCCTCTGTAATTGCATGTACCTCACAGGACCCTGGGGAACTGTGTTCTGACTCCTGACAGCACAGCATGCAGTACATGACCTTGGTACCTTGCTTTTATGGTCAGCATTTGAATTCCAATGCTGGGTCAGGCATCTGAGGATCAAAAACCTGAGGGTTTTGTCTTCAGAGCATCCATGGGATACAGAAGTAATGATGGTGGAGGGTGTAGAAGGCCTGTTTGATCCACACTGTATTGTTGGTTTGCCACATCTGGCTTCTACAAGAATTCATGAGTGTGTCACCAGCTCCGAGATCAGCAAAACTGCAGGACAGCAGAGAGTTTAGAGATGCTCCAGAGTCAAGAGGATTTTGCAACATACAACTTTTGCAAAGGAATGTGGCCTTAAAGATGCATTAACTTAATTTCTTCAGCAAAAAGACAACAGAGGAAGGAGAAAAAAAAATCCATAATCACATTTTTGTGTAGCATGTGAGACAGGACAGGAGCTCTCACAGGGTTCTGTCTCCTGCAGGGACTGGTGGGGTCATCTGGGACCACCTCACTTACAGTTCTGTTCCCTTGATGTAGGTAGGAGAAACCATGTGTCTGGAGAGGAATGAACATCCAGATATCTGATAAACTTTTCTGCCTACTCCTGGCACCCACTCCTGTCAGCTCCTGCCAAAGTATGAAAGGACCTGCTCAGCTCTTCACTCTTTTATTTCTGTTTCTGCTGAGGGTATCTCAGAACACTTCCTGCCAATCCCATTTTCATCCCAACTATCATGAGTTCCACATTGATTGAATGGCAGTTATAGTTGATGTAAGGCTATATTTATTGTAAATAGAGCCTGTATTAAACAGCAGGGACATTTCTGCATGGGGTTTTACTTTGCAAGGTCCTGGCTCAGAGAATTAAATTAGTCTCAGGTCTGTGTGCAGCCACCTGGCTGGGTTAGGGAGAAGGCTCATGTGCCTGGTCTATCATCACTGGCAGAACTCACATTGTGAGAAGCTGCTGCTGAACCAAACCACCCCTGGAGGAAATCCCTGTCTGTGCTCACTCTGCTCTCCCTGAGCTCCATGAAGCTGAAATCCCACTTCTTCCGAGTTCCTGAAGGAATACCACCTTTCCAAAGGAAATTCAGACCCTAGAATAAATTAACATAGAGGTAGGGCTAGGGTTAACTGAAATCCCACTTCTTCTGAGTTCCTGAAGGAATACCATCTTTCCAAGGGAAATTGAGACCCTAGAATAAATTAACATACAGGTAGGGCTAGGGTTAACGGAAATCCCCCTTCTTTTGGGTTCCAGAAGGAATACTACCTTTCCAAGGGAAATTCAGACTCCATAATAAATTAACATAGAGGTAGGGCTAGGGTTAGCACACACATGAGGCTTCCTGAGCTCCGTGATGTGTACAGTGTGCTTACAAGCACTTGTGCTGCTTTGCTGCTGGGGTGCAAAGGCTGGAACCCTGCTCTGCCAGGAAATGACCATTCCTGGAGCGCTCCCTCGGGCAGCCCCTGCACTCACACACATCTCTCACCGTCAGCTCCTTCTCTTGTTTGTTTCCACAGCGATGTCTCTCCTGTTCCTCCGCTCGCCGTTCCTGCCCCGTGGCCTTGCGGTGACCGCGCTGCCTTGACAGAAATCTCTGGCTGGAGCCGTGTGCCGTGCCAAGGCTGTCTTTATTTAGACAAGGTTTCTGCTTTCTGAATTCTCTTGTGGGAATGGAGGGATCATAAAACAACTGCTGCACCCCGCATGGGGTGTTCAGGGGAAAGGACCTTTGATATTCCTGCCTTGTTTAGTGTCTTCTCTCAGCTTTTTACAAGGAAAACAGGAACTGCTGAATAATTCAGCACTGTAGCAGAAAAGAAGGATTTTTCTGCTTTAATATAATTGTGTCAACCACTGGGGACAATCCCTGCTACCAAGACAGGGCAGTGCTATCTTAGAAATCCCAAGTCACTCCTTCCCTGAGCATTGCAAACAAATTGTGGGTAGGGTTTTTCCTCCCTTCACCATGCACCAGACCATGGGAGGCTTCAGCACAGGTGGGGTGGCACTGAGCAGTGTGTTAGTGCTCGAAGAGAGCCTCAGCCAGGTCAGCCCCCCAGCACTGTACCTGCAGACAGCATTTATCCACAAGGGCTGGCACCCAAGCACAGCAAAGGTCATGAACTGGAGATTAGAGAGCAGCAGAAAGCAGATTTTCCCAGGCCAGTGACAAAGCCCGGAGCAGAGCTCTGCCTTCTGTCAAACTAACAACATTTTCTAAATTTATATTCATCAGGCATAATATATTGACCTGGGTTTAATATAAGCAAATTCTGTATATATTGGTAACATTTTCATGCTGGGTGTCAAGCCTAACACAAGGAGCTGAGATACGAACCAACGTGTGCATAACAGAACATGTATTTATTTAAACTGGAAATAGAATTTAAATTTTGATCCTGCCCTCTGTGTGGGCTGTGCAAGCTGATGAGCCAGGGTAGGAGAAGGGTCTGAGCACAAGTATCAAGTTCATTTCCCCATGCAGAGGGATTTGGATGAATATTTCATCAGTTCAGAAAGGTCTTGACAAATATGGATGTTTAAAAATACCAGTTATTGTAAAAGAGGTCAACATCTACTTAGACTAAAGTGGATTTCATGGGCTTTCAACCAGATAAAATCAGGCATTGCTGTTGTTTGGGTGCTGTGACAGTCCTCTGTGGTTCACCAAATCTTTCAGGGAGGTGGGAAATGGCAGCCTCAGACAGAAGAGATGGATTTGGTCAGAAAAGGTTTTAAATCAGCCAACTAATGTTGCTGATGATGCTGCCTTTTTCAGATTTTTATGTGCTCAAGAGAGATATTTTGCAGTGGGCAAGCAATTCCCAACTCTGGAGCAGGATCTGAATCATGGGGTAGAATTGCAGCATCACCACTTCCAGCCTCCCTGGTGAAGTGTCTGCACCCTTGCACCTTGCCTGGGGTGGAATTTGTAAATATCCCTGCAGAATCAGCCTTCCTGCTGTGCTGGTGTGATTGATGAGACACAAATACATCCCAGGCAATCCATAAACATGAGTGCACACATCACTGAGGGGCAAAGTTACGGCTGTACAATCACAACATGTCACAGGGCTGGGACTCCCCTGAAATAGACAATTTTCTCAGCTGCGTGCAAAAGTCAAAGTACAAGAGCTGTTTTTACCATTAGCTTTGCTGTGACTTAGTGGTTGGACTGATTATGCACATGATTTTTGCTTTTAAATGCTCCTAAATTGAGGCATGTGACATGCTGGGTGGTTATTTACTGAGGGCTGACTACACTTTGGGATATGACTCAGTGCCTCTTTATCTCTTATTCTGCTTCAGAGCTGACCCCACTCAGTGAACCTGTGTGAATCCATGGACCTGTTCGAAAACTTGAAATATTTGAATGTCTAAACAATTGGAACACTTCACATTTATATTTCATCCCATAGCATAGACTCTGCTGAAAGATGAAGTTTGCATTCAGCATCCTGAGTCATCCCTGTGGATGTGGCACCTGAGGACAGGATTTACTGGAGAACATGGTGGTGGTGCTGGGTTTATGGTTGGGCTTTGTGATCTTAAAGATCTTTTCCAGCCTGGATGATTCCATGATTTTGTGATTCTGTGTGAGATTTTCAATTCTGTGTTCTAACAACACTGACTTCAGTGTGTGTTTCCTGTTTCCAAACACTCTGTGATTGCTGGACCTCAGAAATGCTCTTCTAAATCTAGAACCACATTTGGTGATAACTGTGCAAAAAATGGTCCCTAATAAATTTGTTAGCAGTTCAGCCCAGCAAATTCCATGCAGATGGATTGAGTTCAAACAGCAGGAGGGGTGGGACAAAGCCAAGCTGGTCTAATGAAAGCCCAGAGCTGACCAGCATCAGTAGGAAATGCTTTGCTTGATGCTAGAAACACCTATGAAAAACTTCCCATCTGGTGGTGTCAGACAGAAAAAATCCCAATCAAAGCATGGTGAGGGACAGGTACAGTGGGCAGCACTGGTAATGCTGATTTGCTGCACAGAAAAGTCTCTTTAGAATATCCAGGTCTCACAGAGAAACTTCCAGAGTGGATAAAACCTAAAACTATTGAAAATGGAAACAGATAATTGCTAACCACCCTGTTACTTGTTACCCTCCCTCCATACAAACACAACACTCACTGCTTCCTCCATTCACTTGTGTCCTTGAGCAGAATTTCAGTTACATCTGCTGTTTTTTAAACACCAAAAAAAAATTAGTTTTAAACCTTTTTGTAAGTGTCTGAATGTTGTGTTTTACACACACACAGAGCAGTTTCTGCATTCACACCACAGAGGAGCCAGAAGGCAGACACGGAAACGAGCTGGAATAACAAGAGCTGATATCCTTGCTGTCTGCTGGATGCCGGCCACAAGAGCCCAAGCCACCCACCACAGGCTGTGAGGAATGAGAATTGCTGCTGCAGCAGCGCTGGGGAGGCTGAGCCCCCCCTGCTCTGCCTCTGTCTGTCCACCAGGGTCACCCCTCCAGCCCAGCCAAAATACGGGCAGGCAGCAGCAGATGCTCCATGCAGACCCTGCAGTCTAACCAGGGAAAAGTTCCACCTCTCTCAGCTCCCTTCTAACCAGGAGGAATCCTCATTTGAACTGAAAGTTCCTTTGAAAATGTGTGAGTTTGGTTCTGGGGAAAACTGACCCAGTCCAGGCACCGCAGAACTGAAATTCAAACAGCATCTGTGTCAATGTCTGAGGGGCTGCCAGGGCTGCTGGCTCTGCTGACTGACACCTCACCCCAGTGAAAGTGTGTGCTCTGGGCAGGACACTGATGGCACTTGCCTCATTCCACCATTTCCGGCCTTATGACTAATATCCTTTAATTATTTCCCAACCTGGGGGCATCAGGCCTGGAAGAGAGGACCGCAACAGAGCTTAGGTACAAACCTTGCTGGTTATACGTAAAAGGGAACAGCTCCCACTGTTCCTGCTGACTTCTTTTCCTAGAAATGGATGCAAGACTTGGAGAGAAAACAAACCCTGTTGATAGTCTCAAGGACAGGAGCACAGCTGAGTTCACAGGGCCCAGGATTCTGGCCCTGGTTCCGCTGCTGTTCAGGAATTCTCTTCAGTAACAATTGAATAGACCTCAGACTCCTCCTTGCTCTATTTTCTGCTACTTTGGCTAATTCTCCAATTTTTAAATGATGCAAATGACTCCCAAGTTTCATTATATGCCTTCTGATATTTTACTTTGCCAGAGTTATGATCTTTTATTGCCACAGATTCCCTGAGCTTGGGGGTCCCTGGGAGCTGCTCCCACAGCTCCCACAGGCTCAGTGATGCCTGTTTGTCCTTGGGAACATGCAGCCAGTGATTTGGCTGCTGAATTAAAACCCTCATGCACTGCTTTGCTTTTTTTTTTTACTGTTTTGGGTACAAAGTGGAAACTTTGGGTTTATTTTGGTATGTGCTTTTAAAACTTGACTGAAAAGCTGTAGCACCCTAAATTATTCATTAACTTAAAATTTATGTTTTTCTAAAGAAGAGGCAGAGGTATGATGGAGGAAAACAAAAGAGCACTCTCCAGGTTATTCCCTGAGTGAGAATGAGTCAACTAAATAATTTGATATTTAGACAAGGATTTTCAGTGCATCATCTGAATTGTTCAGTACAAAAGAAAAAGTGAAGAAAAAAACTCTGTTGGGAGGATGAATTCTTTGTGGTGCAGCAGACTCAAGCTCTGCCCTAAACACTGTCCTCACTGATGGGCAGTTGCACATTGGTGGCCTGAATTTGAAAGAATTCCAGAACTAGAATTGCATCTGTGATGACTCCCTCTCTAAGGCCCCTTAAAATACTAGCTCTTTACAAATGCATCTCATTTCACAGAAGCACTGAGGCTGCAAAAGACCTTCAAGATCATCCAGTCCAACCTGTACCCCATCCCCACCTTGTCACCCGCTCAGTGCCACATCCAGGCACTCCTTGGACACCTCCAGGGATGGGAACTCCACCATCTCCCAGGGAAAGTGCTTTCCAATAATTTGCAGCCCTTTCTGTGAAACAATTCTTGCTGAAATTCACCAGATTTCCTAACTTTGGAGTAGCACTGTTGGGCCCTAGTCCTTTTCCTCCACAGATGTGACAAATGCTGTGGGGTTGGGTGTTCAGGCAAAGCTTCACAAACACCCCAGGCCTTGAAGGAAATGGAGAGGGAGGAGAAGAGCAGAGCAAAGCAGTGAGAGATGAATTAACAGCAGGAAAAATGAGAACAACTGAGGCTTTCAAATTTATTGAAAAACCCACAAAGGCCTGGAGAAGGCAGAGGGATGGGTGTGGGCACGTGCTGGCAGGGCTGGGCAGGAGAGCCTGTGAAGTTTTGGGGTGAGGGGCTGCTCCCTCCCCTCAGGGCCCAGCAGCACACCCAGGCTGGGAGCTCAGTTATCCACACTCACTCCAAGAGCCAAACCTGGGCTTGCAGGCAACAAATCCTTCTTGTGAGGAGTGTGTTCCTGGGACGATAGATCATTCACAGGCTTCATTTTGTGCCTGCTTCATAAGGCAGAACATGCTCCCTCTATATTCTCGAGGGTTTTGGTATTGATCTCCACCAAAGCAGCCCCAGAAGAATGAAAGTGCAATCACAGCAGTGCTGGAGAGAGTTACAGCCCAGGACCTGTGGCACTTTAATAGACCTGCCATAAATGAGCAGCAAGACAAAAACAATGTGCTGTGGGAACCATAAATATGTGATTATGAAATAACAAAGCAGGATTCCCAATGTGCTAACAACCTCCTGGCATTCCATTTAATAACTATAAATCTGCCATGGCTTCAGTTAAGTGAATTCCCCACAGCATATTAAACTCTCTGTTTACAGGGAGAGTAATTACTGTGACTTTTAGTGCAAAAAGGAGATGCCCAGTCCAGGACATGTAAAACTGAACATGGATCTCACAGTAAGCTTTTGGGGGAAACTCTCTGGGTTGTTCTCAGGCAGGAGGATGTGTCTGTCCCCAACCCTGCACACACCTGCAGCCTTTCCTGTGGTGGGGGCAGGAAGGGGTTAAATCTCCTGGCAGTGATGTGGGCAGGGATTGTGGATTGCAATGTGCAATGTGCAATGTGTCAGTTGCAAACTGAATGGGGAGGTTTCCGTGGGAGCAGCAAGGTCAGACCCAGCAACAGGAGCTGAGGATTTCTGGGTTTAACCTCGGTTCTGGCATTGGCTGCTCCAGGAGTTTGGAGAATCCAGAGAACTTCAGCAGGGAGAGATGGAGATCAGAAAGCTCAGCCACCTTACAAGGAGGTTTGGCAGGTGAATTAGGGTGCATTTCCTGGTGCTCTGCATGTGAAATGTGCCAGGACACACAGCTGATAACATTTACAAATGGCCACAGATAAACGGAGAATGCTTTAAAATGTTTGTTACAAATTCAGTGGGAGCAACAGGAATGGTTCAGATACAGGAAAGGAATGGGAATGGAGCAGAAAACCAACGAAATACCAAATCTCTCAGGCCATGAGACTGTCAAGGAGTGACAGCCTTGACTCACTTCCACCACAGAGAGTGAGATTCCTGAGGGTGACAGGCAATTGCCAAATGGACTCTCAAGGACACTGGGCAGCCACTGCCCAATCCTGGAATCTGCACTGAAACTGAGCAGTAGGGAATGACCTGGATGATGCCTCAGGGAGGAGTGAAGGATGAAAATAAGACTGACGTCAATGCAGTGGTCCTCGGAAGCAGCCACTGAATGGATGTTTGGGTGAGGAGAAAACAAACTGGATAATGAAAGTAGCCTCATACACAGTGGCACAGGATAGATACTGGAGCCACAGAGTCACATACAGAATGAGGAACTCCTCCTCAGCTGGTTTATGCTAACCCTTCCTGGAATTCTTCTGAAACAGAGGTTGCTCAGATCCTATCAGGTTCCTAAGCTGTGATCCCTGATGGGGATCAGAGGGTGGAGGAAGCAGAAGAGTCCTGTCCTTTCCCTTTCCCATGCACATCACACTCAGATTCCTCTGCTCCATCAGTGCCTGCAGTGGCCTGAAGGTTGTGCAGAGGCACAGACCTGCCTGGGACCATGCTGAGAGTCCTGGCCAAGAGCTGTGCTGGGTGCCTGCAGCAGCACAGGAGGGTCCAGCACACCCTGCACCTCTCACAGGTGGGTTGGAATAATGGCAAAACCCTGGGAGGAATCAGAGACCAAACTGGTTTACCTGGGACCTTCTCCTTACCTGAGTGCCCTAAGAGCACCATTCTTGCTTTATACCCAACTCCTAATTATCATTAACCTTAATATTCCCCTTTGTCACTCCCAATACTTCCTTCCTGTGAGATCAGCTCAAATGTGGCTTTTCAAACCCTTCTCTTTCAGGGAACCCAACAGACTCAACAAATGTGTTTGGGGGTGTTTTTATTGACCACAATCTGCACAAATATGTCTCACCTTGTTTTCTCATCATGGCTGCACATGGGCTGTGAGCTGCTCCCACACATGGGGAATGGGAAATGGATGAGCAAGGACATGGGGAATGGAAATGGATGAGCAAGGAAAGCCATGGATGCCCTCCAGTTCCAGCAGCAGCAGAAGTGTAAGTGATTGGAGGAGTAAAAGAATAAACAAATGTATAAAGCAACACTGAACAAAGCTGAGGCATGGGGAAGGGCAGTGCACAGAGGGAGAAGGCCTGGCCCCCTCAGAGGTTCAGATTCACAGAGGGAATTCTCTCTTTCATGCCAGTAGCCTCACACAGAGGAAAAAGAGTTTTCTTTCTCCTTGAAAAACAGCTCTTCCAATAGAGCAGCCCACTAACCATCCTAAGGAAAGGGAGGGTTGACATGAAAAGTGAGTCTTTCCTCAACATTTTTTTTTTACTTTATTTACCATTACATAGTAGCCTGTGCAGCTGCTGGCCCTCCATTTTCCCCTCAAAATTTACAATTTCTTCCAAAAGCAGTAAGGTCCCACCCTTAAAGTGACTGGAAGCATTCCATGAGACTGATTGCATGCAAACCCTTCTTTCACAGCTGAGAAGGAGATGGAGCTGGATAAGGAACTGTATTTCACTTTGCCAAATTAGTCAACACAATGAAGGCAGCAATCACTCAGTAAACACAAGGCAGGACCTGGCACCCTCTTGCAGATGGACAGGCAGATTAGGCAGCACAGGGCAGCACAGCCCAGCTACCCAAAGGGCAGCACTGAAATCCCTGAGGGCTGGAACCAGAGCAGATAATCTGTTGAAAAGACCCTTTCTCTGCAGAGAAAATGACAAATTGGAAATACAATCAATTGGCCCACTCCACGCCTCTGAGACACTCTGGGGCTTTTCAATAGAACTTTAAATATTTGCTCTTGCACTGGTAAAAACAGATTCCTTCCACGTTACTGTTTTTCTGAGTTCTTAAATATTTTTTCCAAGAAGATTATGAATAAGACTCCAACCTTCTCTGCAGCATTGCAACACAGTCTGTTCTCTCCTTCTTTGAATCAGGTCTCTGATTCCTCTGGAATTCCTCATGCCTTGTTAGATTCCACCAAAAACTGCAGATAGCTTGGATTCTACATTAACATCAGGGCCCAAAAGATTGTGGATGCTCAAGGACATGCAGAAATCCCATTCTCAGATCCCCTCCCTGGCCTCTGTGGCCTTTCTGGTTACCCTGGGGTGTGAAACAGCCGATTCACATTTCCTTGCTGTTTGTCTCGTGGCTTACTGACCTCAATGCTCAATGTATTCGTGTTCCAGGTCTAACAGAATTATTTATACATAAACCAGACCCATTCTTGTTTGTTCAAATCAGTTTTCTCATTGCATTGTTGTCCTATGACAACTCAGTCCCAGGACTGGAGGATCTTCCAAGCCCCACTGGACACAGCAGAGGATGATGCATTTCTGTGGCTGGGGACAAAGGCATCTGCCACATGTGAGACAGGGACAGCAGATGGGCTGCTGGCACCAGGAGAGCTCTGCAGGACTCACTGGGCTTAAAAAACCACAGAGATATCGAGGGGCTGCTGTCCTACTGCAGAGCTGTAGGAAGATCAAAAAGGGAAAGGGAGGATCAACTGCCACAAAAAGAAAGAGGCAGAGAATCCTCTCCTCTGCTGGTCTAACTCACTGTTCTTTAGCTGCCAACAATTGTACAGCCTTTGCCTTTCACTTGCCCTGTGGTAAATTCATGAATATTAATGGAGAAATTATTTCCTGGCTGTACAGTGGTCTTTGGGACATGCACATTTTGCATTTCTTCTAAACTTGTTTTTCTTGGGCTGAAAATGCTAAAAGCATTTTGGCTGGATGGTTGTTGTTGTTGTTGTGGTGGTTTTCCAGGTGAAAAGCAGCTCAGCTCATGTCCTGTTCAGCAGACAGAACAGATTTAAGGTGCTCAAAGATCTGTTGTGAGGCAGGACCCGAGCAGTGGCAGCGGATTTGAAACAGACCGCTCAAAGTTTTGTTTGCCTTTGTTTTGCTAGCACCAAACAAGACTTTGTCTAATAGCACAGAAATGATGAGCTGATATGAGCTGGTGTGTGCAGCACCAGTGAAGAGGAAAGAAGCACTAAATAATTGGTTGAAACTCTTGGCTTGCCAGAAAACAGGATAAACAAGGTTGGCAGACACCTCACAGAGATGCGATGCGAGGGAATGCCATTTCCCTTTCAGGCTGTGTTCTCTCTAACTCAGATGCTTTCCCCAGGTTTTGCTGCAGATTTACAAACACAGAGCTCATCCCCCAGCAGACAGGAGAGAAATCCTCCTCTCCTTTCTAAATCCAGGGAGACAGTTCACATTTTATCACAGCCAGAAGCCTCCTGCCTTTGCAGAAGTGATGGGCACTGCAGAGCGTGTCCTTAAGGGACCACAGAATGTGCCAGCCTGAGGGAAACGCTGGGTGTGTGAGGATGTGCTGGGCCAGCTCTGTAATCCACCTGGGCCGTGCTGCAGCAAGGAACACCATCCAGCAGTGGTTTATATTCTCAGTGGCAGATGCCTGTTGGGTGCCAGCAAGCCCAGAAAGTTGATGCTTTGGGCTGGCTCCAGGTTAGAACCTGATGCTGTTTGTGCAGGGTTACAGCTGTGTCTAAACGGAATTTAAAAAAAAATAAATAAAAGAAAATAAATAATATTCATCAAAACAAGCAAAGTAAAGCTGTGTAGGAACTGATTGAGGCATGGCTTAACTCCCCTCCTCTTCCTGCCAGCTGCGGCTGATGTGGTCTCAGGCTCAGGAGAGGAGACCAGGAATGAAACGAAATGAAATGTGGCTTGGTTTCCAGCTGCAGAGGCACATGCAGCCATCCCTGAGGCCTCCCTCAGGCAGAAAGGAGCCAGCAGCTCTGCATCTGCAGGGAGAGGGGCAGCAAAGTGCCCGGGGGTCACAGTGGGGGTAATCAGTGACCTGGTAATGAGCTGGGCTCTCTGGGCAGGATGGACACCGGGATTGCAAAACCTGACAGCACAGAAATGGCATTTCTAGTGTCTGTTTCCAAACAGGGCTGGATATCAGGGGGATGGATTCCTTGGGGGCAAGGCTAAACAACAAAACACAAATCTGCACAGGAACTGCAGACCTCTGTGATTAACAGGGAGCTACGTAACAACCAGAAAAATGTTCTCCCTTATTTTTCTGTTAGTAAAGCTGCCAGTTTCTTGATGAGACATCTGCTGATGATTTACAACCACGGAGTCTTCCCAAGGAAACATGCAACAACAGTTTATGGAAGTACCCAGAAAGCATCACACGAAAAACAATAATGAGCTCTACAAAGGAGGCTTTGGGCAATATGGTTCCAGATACAAATTAAATTTTTTAAAGATAGTAAACGTCAGTTATTGGTTGAGCAAGGCCCAGACCAACACTCAGTTTGGTAGCATGTCTGGTCTCTGGCCAGTGCCCTGAAGTGTCAGAGAAGGGCTGCAAGCACTGGTGTAACCTCTGTTCCCAGTATGGGACCAGGCTGAGGTGTCTGTGTGTGCACACCCTTCTGTGTGTGCTGCTGGGGCTGGAATTGGAGCAGCAAAGGTAAAACCTAAGGGATGAACACCTCATGTCACTGCCCACAGCAGCAGCATTACAGAAATTAAACCTCTGCCCAAGGTGCAGAGACCTGGGAGCCTCTGTGGCCTCCTCAGGCCAAGATTTACTGCCCTGGAATGATGTCACTAACAGGTTTTTGCACTATAAGTAAAAAATTTTCAATACTAATTGAAAGGCAGCAGGAGAAAAATCACTGAGAACCTGTTCCACCAGCAGGTTACTTCTGTGCTGCAGGAGAACACGTGGGGAGCACAGACCCATCTGGCCTCTCTGGGTTCTCTGTAAATTATTCTCACCTCTGTGCTGGAGCTGTCCTGGTGACTTCAGACTCCTGTCCTTAAAGGTTTATTTGTTTTGATTCACTGGAGGCACTTTGGAGACACTACACTACCCATATTTATGACTTTTTTTCCAGGTCATCTAAGAGAGGCATGCTGTGATGAATAATTTTCATCTCTACTGGTTCCCTTGGGGATGCACTATTCCAGTTTTCCCTTTAATTTACTACCAAGCACACTTCCTCCCTGTACCAGAGGGGCAGGGAAATGCTTCAGAAAGTGCAAGAAGCAGTGAACAGCAGCCAGGTCTGGATTTACCTGTCCAGGGGTGAGCCCAAGGACACCCCTGATCCACCTTGCCTGTTATCCTGGGGTGCTGCGCAGTCTCCAGTGGGGAATGCAGTGGCAGCACCTCAGGACCTGCCTCCCAGTGAGTGCCCCAGAGTGTGTGCTGTGCAGGAAAGGAACCACTTACAGAGGAGAACATGGAAACTCTCCCCTTCAGAAGCTTGGCTGGCTCTAAAGGCCACAAAAAGTTCTTGTCACACCAGCCCATGCAGGAAGAGCTCCATGCTCAGTGGAGGGAGGCAAGGAGTTCAGAGTCAGCAGATGGGGACAATGCAGATAGAAGTCAAGGTACAAGAGGAATGAGTTAAAAAGGCATGGGAGGTTTTCCTGATGAAAGAATGGACACCTCAGAATCCAAGTACCAGCAAAAATATGCCTATGAAGTAAATCATGCAGTCTTTCCCCTCTAGGACATTGCATCAGAGTTTTTGTGAGCAGCGCTGTACCAACATGAAAGAGGTGTTTTGTTTTATTGAAGTTTCCAATGGGCAGTTTTCTTCCCACAGCAGCTCTTACATTTGATCAACACAACCTCATCCTCTCAGGCCCTCTCAGCTGAGCCCTGGCACACACCTTCCCTCTCTGATATTCTTTAGATGTGTTTAAAAAGCAGTTTTGGAAACTGGAGTGTGCAGTGACCTCTGAGGTGTGCTGGGGAAGGGCTGTGCCTGCTGAGCACAGCAGCATTCAGAACTGTAGATAAAGGAAAATATTCTGACACTTCTTGAAATCCTCAGGGTATTCAAACACACAGCAATAACCAAACACAGCTCCACATTGAAGCTTGGATGAATCCTGACCTTCTGAGGGCAGCCCAATGTGCCCACAGGCATCAGGGAAGCCACTGAACCTTCATCAGCCTCTGGCATCTCACTTTAGGTGGGCATCCCTGCCAAGCAGTGAGAGTGGGCTTATCCCAGGTTTCTCCCAGCTGCAGGCTGGGAAAATGGATCTGCCACTGTTGTTGCCTTGGAGCAGATTTCATACTGGAACTCATCACAAACTTGTGTATCACCTCCCTGGCTCCTGAGGAACTCCAAACTCTGCCCAAAAGGCAATTGTGTAAGACATGGGAAACAGTTCAAATGTGTGTTTCATTAGGAGGGAAGATTTGTGTTGTTCTCAGCACTGCAAGGATTGATCAACTGGACCAAGCACTTCAGTCATCTCACTAAGGTGCATGAACAGGCTGTTCTGAAAATCAGCCTCCGAGCTGTCAGAGAAGGAAAACATGCTAGAGATTCTGTGGAGGTGACAGGGATGAATTTGGGCAAAGAGGAGAAAAACACTTCAGGTGACTGTAACTGTTCCAGAAGTATTACCTAAGACGTTGCTTAGCCCTGTATTAAGGCAGGATTTGTTCCAAGATGCAAACAAAGGCATTGGAGAGGCTTTGTGCAGGTCTGCCTCCCTTTGATGCTGCTGGGCAGGCTCCAGCCAGGGAGTCCTGCTGGGAGCCAGGGCTCTGTCAAACTCTGCTCCTGGGTTTTGAGAGGTGACAATGCTCAATCAACCCCCCCTTGCTGAGAGAAGGCTTGCACGGTGACATGAGCACAGCACAGCAGGATCCCCTCTCTGATCTGTCCCAAATGCTTGATCAAAAATCACTGAGAGAGCATTGAGGAACACATGATTCCTGCTCCAGGGGCACCTGAGCTTTGGGCTTTGTTGGGTAAAAGCAGCATCAGTGTTGGCCACTGAGGAGAGGTGCAGGGAAGAGTTAAGCAACCTGTGCCCTAAATGAGAAAGGTGGAAGCTATGAGAGATGTGAGACATTATTAATGTTCAGAATTAAAATGGATGAAAGTGAAAACATTGTCTGCACCTTCATGCAAGGGCAAATTTTAAAGACTCTTAACCCACCCTTGTGAACTCACATACCTGTCTGATGAGACAAGGCAGTCAGCAGTCCAGGATTGACACAGATGGCTAAAATATTTTAAATCTTAAGAAAATTGTATTGTATAGCTCTAAGCAGCTTAAGAATAATAGAGTGCACAGAATAATGAGGAAAGCTGTGGGAGGCAGCATTAATGAGCCTGGTGTTTTACAGGCTCCTGCCTGGTTGCTGTCCACAGGTGTGGGTGGTGGAAGGCTGGGCTGGCTGCTCCTGCAGCCCTAATGGGCTCCCAGCCTGACCACGGCATCCAGGGGAGCACAAACCAGTCTCTCTCACCTGTTTGTGCTGCTTTCCTCTAAATCACCGTGCCTTCCTTGCTGAGAGGTAATTAATGAGAGCAGAGGCACATCCCAACCTGCACAGGCACCACTGAGGCTCAGAGTGCCTCTGGCTCATCCAGCTGCCTCTGCCTTGGTGAGAGTGGGATATAACCCTTGTGCTTGTGATCTTTCTGAATCTCTGCCATCATTTTCAATGCTCCACAGAAGCAATTCCTCCTTTTTTATGCAGCTGGAAAAAACTCCATGGGTTCACCATCTAGGGGATGTTGGCAGGGCAGGTTCAGAGACAGGTTCCCAGCTGTTGATATCTGCTCACAGCTGGGAGGGTACAGAAGGAGGAGTGTAATCAGAGTAATTCAGTAAGTGATGGTTAATGGGTTATGCCAGCAACTGGCTTCAAGGAATGGAAGCAAAACTGTCAGACTCTGTGTTACTGGCCTCATTTTACCAAAGATTAATGGTGAAAAATGATTGATTCTGTTCCTGGCAAGTTCTGTGGAACTGTCCTGATAACATTTGAGCTCTCTGTGGCTGTAGATTTGAGTTCTTAGAGAATCACCTGGTTTTAAATGTTTTTTCAGGCAGCAAAACAAAGGACCACCTGTTACTCTTGGGTCTGGAGGGAAATTTTTCATGGAATGGCCCCTATCTCTGAAAAATGTTGTTTGCTGCAGTTCTGAGCAGTCACACAGGACATTCTGAGCCAAAGGATTTTATCAGAAAAATTTTTTTCTCGGTGTCCAATGTTTTTGACAGCGCTTTGTAAATAATCACCTTGGTACTGATCCAGCAAAGCACTTAAGGAAATCCTTAACCTTAAGCACAGGAGTATTTCCTAGATTTCATTGGGACTATTTATACACTTCAAGATGAAGATGTGTCAAAGTGTTTTGCTGGATTGGGTTTCCTCAGCATCTCCCCCTGCCCAAGCTGGAGCTCACTCTGCTTTCTATGAGGCCAGGCAAAGTGCCTGCTTTATGACACACACATCTTCAATTCTTTTAACTCTTTGTGCATTTAAATTGACTTTGAATTGAAAGACCAAACTGTTGGTGACATACACAGCTCAAACCTCAGCCTGTGCAGAAAGTCTTATAACCTGGATGGGATGTTAAATTCACACTTTAATAACACATTTTCACATTTCACAATAACACAAAATCACATTTACAGATACAAATTACCTGAATATGTGTTGCTGGGGGAATGGGAAAGTATAATTGAAATCTATATCAAATTCAAGCTGAGAAAAGGACATCTCTAGAACACTGTGTGATGACTTCGGCAACCAAGTATAAAGATTAAAATTCACAGAGCCTTTAAGCCTAACATATGCAGTCGTGCTCATATACAGCCAGAAAATCCACTAACATTTCATCAATTTTAAATGAAACGTGAGGACCAAGTTAAAAAAAAAAAAAACCTTGGAAGATGCCTGTTCAAGAAATAAATTAAAAACATCTTTGCTATAGATCATCAGTCAGAACTGAAGTGTTGGCTCTGCAGGCTGAAGTACAGAAACCATTTTGCAAAACATTCAGACAGGGGAAGATCCAGGGCCCTGTGGATGCTGCAGAGAGGAGAAAGGACAAGGCAACACAAACAGCACCACAGCCAAAGCTCCAGAGCCAGGAGCTGAGGCCCCAACAGGTCCCATCCCAGACAGGATGGTTGTTTGAACATCAGAATTCTGAGCTGTGCTGAGGTTTTTGCAGGTTGTGGTGTTCCAGGGTGTACAAGCTGAGGATGTTTCCTCCTTGTGGGGTCAAGAAAAGCCCTCTGGTCACAGCCCATGTCTCGTTTGAGGAATAGAGGCTCTTGTTCCTGCAGTGATCCCATGCTGCAGCCCCAGCCCTCAGCCCTTCTCCATACAGTTCTTGAGGCTGACAGTGAGAATCCTCCCCTAGCTGTTCTCCACAGTCTGTGTATTTCACTCCAGGAGCCTGTCAGTTCCGAGAGGCTGGAACAACAAACTCACTGGAGCCCACATCCACTGGGCAGCAGATCTCTTACAGCATCTCCCTTGGTTTTCACCATCTCGGGCGTTAGCTGAGCTGCCTTCAGCACTTTGGGGCTGTGGGACTTGGCAGCAGAGCTCACACACGAGGGCTGATGAGGTTTCTCTGCAAGTTCTCCTTCTCGCTGGTGGCCAGGGGAGCAGGGCACAGTCCTGGGCTCCCCACGGCCCCGGGGGTGGCAGTCCCTGCCCTCAGCAGTGCTGGGCTGCAGAGGCACCGGCACTGACCCCGTCCCCACGGCGCACATCCCTCCTCTCCCTCCCCCAGCTGCTCCCACCCCGCAGGCAGGATGGAGCACATTGCCAAATTTTGCTTGGCTGGACTTCGATTTTTATTTTTATCTTCCACAGCTTGTAAAAAGGCTTTTAAAAGATGGGATATGTCTCTCTGTTTTCCCCACGGGCTCCGCTTATTTATGACTTTTTTCCCTTTGTCTTCAAAGGGGCTCAAAGTAACGGGTTTGTTTTAAGCTCCCTCGAATGAAAATGATTCCATTCCCAGGTTTCCTAGGGATGGTGCCTCCCAGAAGTTGCTTTAGGATTGCTATTCCAGGACCAGCAAGGGGAGCTCAAGCCTTGTTTACGGTAGGTCCCGCACTAATTCTCTGCTAGCGAGGTGTTTTTCATCCCAGTGCGTGACCCGGGCGGGGATGCCCCCGGGATGGTTCGTGCTTTGCCAGGCGGGGGCTGTGGCACGACGCGGGGCGCTGGGGGGTGGAAGCGGGCGGCAGGAAGGTCCTCAGGCAGGAACCGCACCAAGAGCTGCGGGGATCTCCTCGGGCCCGGCCCAGGGTGGGGAGCTGTGAGCGCCGACACGCCAGCGCTAAAAGGAGCATTTTTCTGACCAAGTCCGCCCAGCTGCGCCAGCTGTCAGCCGGGGGGAGAGCGGGGGAGCAGCGGAGCCGGCCCGGGGCGGGTTTCCCGCACGCACCCGCTCCATCGGCAGCCCAGCTGGGAACCCGGCCGGTCACCGCCCCCATCCCCGCCCCGTCCCGCCCAGCCAGGGCGCGGGGCCGGGCGGGCGCTCCCCCGGGGCCGCGGTGCCGGGCGATGTCCCCAGCGGGCCGGGCCGGGCACGGTCGTCCAGCTCCGAGGCGCCGAGCCCGGACACTGCGGCGGGGCTGCGGCTCCGGGGCCGCCGCCGGGGCCGCGCCGACCCCGGGGCCGGCCGGGAGCCGCCGCCGCCGCGGCCGCCACAGAGTTAATCGCGGCGGAGCCCGGAGCGGGGCGGTCTCCCCGCCGCGCCTCCCTCCCCGCGGCCGCCCCCGCCCGCCCCTCGCTCCGCCGCCGCACCTGCCCGCGCCCCCGCCGACAACTTTCCCTGCCTGTTGCGCGCACCGAGCTGCGAGCCCGGCGGGCACTGCCATGGGCGCCGCGGAGCAGCGCCGCGGGTAGGCGGCCCGCGGGGGTCGGGCCGGGAGCGCTGCCAAGGCTCTCCGCCCTCGCCTCGCTCCGCCGCCGCAGCGATCGCTGCCCCGCGCTCGGCGAGCATGGAGGTGCAGCTGGGGGTCGGTCGCGTCTACCCGCGACCGGCGGGCAGGACCTTCCGCGGGGCTTTTCAGAGCTTCTTCCAGAGCGTCTGCGACGCTTTCCAGCCGCCGCGAGAGGAACCGGGCGGCGCCGGGCAGCCTCCGCCGAGCGCGCCCTGCCCGCCGAGCCCCCGACCGCCGCCGGACTCCCCCGCCTGCCTGCCGCCCCCGCCGGGTTGCCTGCCGCCCCCCGAGCCCCGCGGCCCCGGTAAGGCGCTGCCGCCCGCCGGCCCCGCGATGGGCTCGTCCTTCCCTTGCACCGGAGAGCTGAGGGAGCTGCTGGGCGAGGCGGGTGCGATTCCGATGCTGCCGCCGCCCGAGACCGAGCCGGCGGACAAGGAAGATCCGCTGGGCGACAGTGCCCGGCAGCTGTGCCGCGCCGTGTCCGCCTCCATGGGGCTGGCGCTGGAGGCGCTGGAGACCCCGGCCGAGCAGCTGCCCCGCGAGGACTGCATGTTCGCCGTGCCCGCCGGGCCGCCCCGCGCCCCTCGCCCGCCTGCCCGCGACCCCTCGCCCGTCTTCGAGGCCGCCCTGGCCGCAGAGCCGCCCGCCGGGCCGGGGCTGCCCCGCGGCTTCGGCCGCGTCAAGCTGGAGAGCGCGGCGGGGCCGGCCCCGGGCGGCGGCTGGGGCGGACCGTGCCGCTTCGGGGCCGAGCTGGTCCCGCCGGGCCCCGCGCCCCCCTGGCCCACCTTCTTCGCCGAGGAGGGGCAGCTCTACGGGCCGTGCCCCGAGCCGCCCGCCGGGCCCGCCGACTGCCCTGCCGATGCCTGGTACCCACCGGGCCGGGCGCCTTTCGCCGCGCCCGCCCCCGGCATCAAGAGCGAGCTGGAGCCCTGGGTCGAGGGCTACGCCGGCGCTTACGGCGATCTCCGGTGAGTACCCGCGTCCCGCAGCCCGCCGGCAAGCGCTCCCTGCGCCGTGCTTCCCGCCGGCATCCTGCATCCCGCCGGTACCGGCATCCCGTGCCCGCATCCCTCATCCGCCCTCTGCACCCCGCGCCGCCCCAGCCTCCCCGCCGCGCTCACCGCGGGTCACACCCGCTGTGTCCTGGCTCTTCCCGCTTCGGTCTCCGCTGCCGAATCTTCCCTTTTGCCGCGATGCTCTCATTTGGGACTGGCTAGGCGAGGCCGTGCCAGGAGCACCGCGGTGCGCGCCTGGTGTCCCCGCCGTCCTGTGAGGTCGTTGCGTTTATCTCGTTTCCTCACGCATCTGTTATCCCGCTGCTCCTGGCCGCTGGGAGCGGGCGAGATCGGGACGCTGAGCCCCGAAGCACGGACGGATGTTGACATCGAGTTAAAATCCTCCCAGCAACTTGTCCCGCCGAGAGCTGCCTGCGGGAATGCGCTGTGCAGAGCAGGAAACCCCGAATGTAGTGGCAGAGAAACATCACCTGTGCTTCAGGGCTGTTTTAAGTACAGGTAGAAAATGTGTTTTAAAGTAGAGCTAGAATAGGTTTTGGGAATGAATCAGAGGAGGGGAGATTTTTTTTTTTTTTTTTTGTTTTTTTTGAGAAGTAGGATTCAATCAAGAATAATTTTTCTTGGTGGATTAACTTGAAAAAAAGTACATGAGCCATCTCTGTAAAATACCTGTACAGCATTTAAAGCAGTGAGCACCTGCATTCTCACCTGTCCGCACAACAGAATGTGGCCAAGTTGATGGAAATGGGAGGGAGAAAGGGCTGCTGAAGGGATTTTCTGCTGGCCCAGAGGCAGCCCCATCCAGGAGTATGTGAGGCGTCAGCTGGGGTTTGCATCATGGGAGTCCTGCATCCACACGCTCACCCTGTGATGCTTGGGATGCTGGGAGCAAAGGCTGAAATGAACAATTAGATTTTACCTCTAAATTAGCACCAGGCAAGTGCACTGCCTCTGGGCTTGTTTCTGTTTTAAATGCCCAGAGCTTCATTTGGGTACCGGGGCAATTTCCATCCACGCAGTGATTTACTGGGGGATTGTACAGAGATGTCAAGGGCTTGGCAAAAGAAAAAAGAAGAAAAGTAATGACAGGTCAGAAAGAGTGCAGCTGTGAGCATCATCCAGCTGTGAGCTTCGTACGTGGCAGGAGCTATGCAAGCTCTGGGTGTGTCTCTGGAGTCTGGATAAATCTCTGCTGGAATCAGTGCAGAGGAGGCAGGGAGGAATCCAGTTGGGAAGTTCAGCATTGGGATGCTGCTGATGGCGGCGCAGGTTTGCTCCGTGCGGCCGCTCTGCCTGCGGAGCTGTGCTGTGGGGTCCTGCACAGCTGGGAATGTCACACTGAGGAGAGCAGGTGTGGCTCCCATGGAGGTCTGCAGGCAGCCTTGGAGGCTGGACCAGGCAGCAGCAGGTACATTCTGCCCGGGTCTTGCCTTAGAGATAAGCAACATCTCCCTCATTCCTGTGGGAAGTGCTGTGCGCTCCTCTCCCTTGCAGCTCTGTTGGGTGTGCTGTGCCCTAGCAGACTTCTGTGGGATCAGCAGGGTTGGAGCAACCTTTACAACACCAGTGTCTTGTCCTTTGAACTCCAAGGCTCATAGAGCCCTGCTGCTGCAAAGGTATAATGGAGGGACATTGTCTCTCTGTGCTCAGATGTAATTTCCAAACACCGTAAGGAAAGCGGAACGCTTGGCGTGGTCTGGCTCAAGCCGTGTGTGTTAATCGCTGCCAGGTTTACATTTTATCCTAGCAAAGTCTCCATTAGCTTTGCAGCGTGCTGCTGGCCCATTCCTGCAGATTTGCATTTTGTCCTGGCTCTGTGGGTGCCAGCACAGGAACAGCCTCTGCTGCTCTGGAGCGGGGATCGTGTACCAGCATCCCAGGCAGCAGGGACTGAGGGGAGAAAGGTTTGTGGGAGCTGAGAAGCTGTGTAGTAAAATTCCCTGATGGAAGGATGACTGGCCTTTGGACCTGCACCCCTGTGCTGTCTGGTGCAAGGTCTGATCTCCTGCCCTTCTTGACCTTGCACATAAAGCTTTCCCCTTGAACCCTCAGAGGATGCAGCCTCGGTGTTCTGTGGGGACAGTGAGGGCACTGCTGGGGTTGTACAGGGGCAATGGGCACCTCAGAGCCTTGTCCCTCGAGATGCTGCTGGGAGCAGAGCACACCCAGGCCCCCTTGCTTTGGAGAATAAGGAGCATTTCAAGGTGTGCTGCTCCTACTTTCTTTCCTCTCTGGATGGTCCTGCTGTCTGCCAGCAGGATCAGAGCTCTTCCCTCACAGATGGAGTTCTCCCAAGCCCCAGTTCTACCCTGCTGCAGTTGGGACCAGGTATGGGTAGGTATTTTTTGAGTTAAACATCCTTCATATGACACGAAAGCATGAGCAGTTTTTAATATTTGAGGGAGTGTCAGGGTTAGGAGGTGCACATCTCAGAAACACAATTAATAACCACAATGTGGTTATTAACACAATTGGGTTTAATTTAAAGCGTTTGGTAGAGTGTCCCTGACTGCACCAGTCAGGCTTGCATGTAATTAGCAAATTAATTGGATGTTTTGTTACTCTGGACTTGGAGCTGTTTATCTTTTTGCTCTGAATGTTGCATCATTACTACCAGCAGTATTTGAGGTGACAAAATAACCTGTTTCAGGAGCAAGATGGAGCATTGTCAGAATAAATCCAAGGCTCTGCCATCAGAAGACAAATTACAGTGGTGGATTGGAGGGGGTGGCCTCTGGTTTAAAATGAAATGGAATCAGAGAAGGAGCTGTTACTGAAGCAATGGAATCAAAGGGGAGAAAAGGATTTAAGGGGCTTTTGGCTCAGGAAAATCTGCTGTCCATGTAGCTTCAGACGTTTTTAAGTGGCATTTGCTATCACTGCTGTTACCTGGTGCTGATACTGGTTGGAATCCTGGTGTTTGCTGCTTACATCTGCCTTTGGTTCCCTTCCCTAGTCTGGCTGTGGTCAGTTTGGGCCAGTGCCACGTGTTCATTCATCACCTGGCTCCATGGCTCTGTAATCGTTTCTGCTCTGTAATTGTGATAGGCTTACAGATAAAACCTGCAGTAATTCCTTCCTATGGAGGGAGGAGATAAGACTGGCAAAGAGAGGAGGGAGTGAAGGGCAGCTGTTGCACTGAGAGATGGAATGAGGCAGGAGGTCATGCTCAGGGTTGCTCTCACTCCCAGTCTGTGCCCGGCAGCAGCTGCTCTGGCATCCCAGTCCCAGGGGGGCTCTGGGGACCCCCAGCGCTGCACTGGCAGAACTCCAAGCCCTTGGGAAGGGGCTGACCCTCCTGTCTGCTGTTGTCAGTGTGACCTCTCTGCTCTGGCAATTGGCCAGAGGATGCAAATATTTCTTTGAAGACAAGGGGAGCATAGCAGAACATCATGTGGGCAGCTGGTCCTTTTGGCCCCTACGGACACATGGACAGGGAGCCTCTGGTGGGCAGGGGAGTTGGGAGTGTGCTAAAGCTTACTTCAGTTCCTGATAAGTGGAGAAGAGAAAAGATAAACAAATTTCTTCCTCAGCACCTCTCACCCTTTCCTTGCTCACAGGACAACTATGATAATCCAGCTGGAGCTGGAATGGAGAACTCAGGGCTGGGTGAATGTGAGCTGGCATGATAGCAGGCTATGCAGGGTGCATGTCTGTCATGGCTGGAGCTGAGGTTGTGAAGTAGGTGATACGCTGGGGCTGGGTAACTGGAGCTGCAGGGATGTTGGAGCTGTGCTCAGCGAGGAGAACCCCTCAGGACTGGGGGAGCAGCCAAGGACTGGGCACTGACCTGGAGCACGGCACTGGTGTCTCCTTTTTCTCACTTCTGAACAAATATCATATCTCATAAAATGGTCTCCTCGTTTTCCCCTCCCTCCTCTGTCCGTCCCTCCCTCTCTCCCCTGCTCTCCTGTGCTCCAGCTCTCCCTTACTGCTGGGAAGGGGAGATGGATCAGCTCTCAGGGCTGGGTGTGGAGGGCACACATGTAGGGTGTATGTCCCTGTGGGACCCACCAGCTGCTCTGAGGGTACACAGCATCTCTTTGCCTCTTCACTGCTCAAAGGCAGGCGTTGCCCCATCCTCCTCTAGGCTTTCCCATCCTATTTTCCAAATATCTTGGGCTTTTGAGCTCTTACACCCTCTGGAAGCTGCTCCACAGTCTTGCGCTTGGTATTGGCAGTGAGTATTCCACCCTGGCTCCTCTCAAGTGCTGGCTGCAGTGGAAGCACAGGCTTTATGTGGCACTTGGTATTGGAAGCAGCAGCTGCAAATCAGAAAATTTTGCCAAAGAAACAATCCACAAAAAGCTTTCAGAGTGTTGCTGGGTCGGAGTCACACAGGTATTTTGTGTCTTTTCCGGAGGATTTGGGGCTGGCAGCTGCACAGGATCTGCTCATGGCAGCTCTTCTCCTGCTTATGCAGCTTTTACATTCTTCCTGCTGTTTACAGATTCCCTATTGCACAGGTGTTTATCCACTGAACAGATGAGCACCACTCCCTGCAGCCAGTCTGGCATTACCATTGGTTTTCCTCATGGGAGAACTTCATTCCAGTTAACTGAGAGCCAGTTCACAATGGGAAGTGCTTTGGTGCTGCTTCTGAGGACAGAAGAGCGTGTCAAAATACGGACAGGAGAGAGATTTGGAACAGGAGAATGATTTGGAACAGGAGAGTGTGTTTTGCAGCCCAGGGCACAGGAGTCGGGATTCCCTGTGCAGAGATGGGTTTTTCCCCCAGGACAGGACCCCTGCCATGGGCACAGGTACCATACCAGCCCCAGGGGCTGGGCATCAGCGGGTGCTGGAGCTGGGATCCTGTCCCGAGGCACGGAGCCCACAATTCCTGGAAGTCGCTGCCTCTGTGCGGTTTCTCAGAGCGAGGAAGGTGTGGGACAGTCCCGGGAAGAATGAGAGCAGAAACAGTGTAGCGAGGCAGGCGATGTGAGGGTGTGAGCGGTGTCCCAGGGGCGATGCCAGCTCCCTCCCCCTGCAGCAGGACCCTCCAAGGCCGCGCTGGCCCCAGCAGAGAAGAGACAAGAGCCCGCTCTGCGTCCGTGCCAGGCGTCACCTCCGGGTCCCCACGGGCGCACATTGCCCACGGGCAGGGGGAGGAACGGGCTCAGGGGAAACTGGAGCGGAGCAGGAGTCAGCCTCTGCATGGGAGGAAAGCTGGAATCACTGCCATGTATTGCAGGAAGAAATCACAGAATTCCCTAAAATATTGGAAATCTCATCGTCGTGTTTTGGTGTGATGAAAACAGTTTCATTACACGGGGTTAAGAACAATTTGTAGTAGAGAGCAGTCGCTCAGTTCTTTGTGTTTTTCTGTCATTCCCATGAATTCCACTCTTGGCACGGACCTTCATTCATATTTTATAAATTGCTGCTTGAAGGTGGCTGTCCCAGTTTGCCTGTTCTCCATTGCCAGTTGCTGTCTAGACTTGGAGCACTCACTGGAGCCTGCTGGGTTGGTGTTTGCAGTGGATACTTTCTGCTAGTGATTGTGGACTAAAATTACAAAAGAAAGAAATTGTATTTATTTTATCGTCCTGTGAACATTTAAAATTTATCAAATGAGTGTTTACTGAAAGAAAACTATTCAGTGGGAGACTTTCTATGACTTCTAGTAAAAACTGTTTGTTTCTGAAAGCTGCCCTGGTAAATCCCAGAGATCTGTGCAGCTGTGGACGGCTCTGGAACATTGAAAATATACAGGAAAAATGAAGATTCCTCCTTGCACAGCTCCTCGGCCTCATTACTTTGTGCAAGTTAATTTTATTTTTGGAAGATTTTCTGCAAAAGGCACGTCTGCACCTCAGACTGGTGCAAAGCAAGTGCCACAAAGCCATCATGGACAGCCTGGGCCAGCTGGAGAGGGCGGCTTGGTGCCACCACGTGCATGTAGTGACGTGGCACAGGGGGCACAGGTACCTCCTGCTGGGGTCATCATTGGGTCAAACATCAGTATTGATCAGATTGATCTGCTCTCACCTTGGATGAGCCCAGCTCTGCATCACGATCATAGGAAAACAGCAATGGCAACACTTCCTGTGGGGGTACTGGATCCTTTCCAGCTCTTTGTTTTCCTCCAGAGATCCAGCATGCACAGGAGGCAGACGTCCCATCTCCTGTTGTAGCAGAGCATTTATGCCCGGTGAACAATTAAGAGGCAGATTTGGTCACATCAGCCCTTGGTGGGTGGCCGTGCAGGCGTGCCCAGTGGTGGCCCTGGCAGTGGCTGGTGGCCCTGGTATGGAGCGTGTCTGCACACTGTGGGGACCAGAGCCAGCCCTGTTTGTTAACAGTGCTGTGAGGGAGCTCATTGAAATGAAAAGGAACTGGCCCAGTTGTCATGGCAAAGACTTGTGACGGAGGTTCTCCATCCATATTCTCTCGCTGTTACCAGTGCTGCCTGCCTTCCCTGATCTGCCTGTGCTGCTCATCCACGTCCAACCACCCTTAATGCCCTGCCTGCTCTGGGTGAGGGGCAGGGGGACGGATGAGCCTCTCTGGGGAGACCTCCTGATGGGGGGAGTCCAGCTCACCGTGGCCAGGTACGTGCAGTGGGCAGTGCCTGTGTTGTATTCTGCTTTAAATCCAGCTCACCGTGGCCAGGTACCTGCAGTGGGCAGTGCCTGGACTTTGTTCTGTTTAAATCCAGCTCACTGTGGCCAGGTACCTGCAGTGGGCAGTGCCTCTGCTTTGTTCTGTTTAAATCCAGCTCACCGTGGCCAGGTACCTGCAGTGGGCAGTGCCTCTGCTTTGCTCTGCTTTAAATCCAGCCATTGCAACCCTGTTCCTTCTCGCCACCGTTTTCAGGTGAGATTCAAATTATCCTCTAACAGTAATAAAGACACTCCCAGCAGTAGTACTTCACCACTGAAGCACTCAGGAGCAGCGATTCGTTCAGCCTCCAGGCAGCTGTGGAAATGGGAATTGTCCCTTTTCTGCGGGCTGGGGTCTGACAGCAGCCCCAGGTGCGTGAGTGCCGCAGCCCTGGCTCAGTGCTGGGGTCCGTGCTGGCTTTGTGCCGGTTCCTGGGGACCAGCCTGCTGGACCTTGCACCCCTGCGTGGGCCCGCTCACCTCCTGTGGCCCCGGTGTCCCTGCGCAGCCCCGGGACAGTGTTTGCAGGAGCGCGGTTACGGGAGTGCGGCATCGCGCCCGGCATCGCTCCCCGGGGACCTGTGCGGAACGGGGCAGGCTCGGTTTGCCTGGGGTCGGCTTGGCTCAGCTGCTCTCAGGGTGCTGCTTTGCTCCCTGCTCAGGCTGAACAGAGGCCAGGGAGAGCAAGGTCACCCGCTGCACCCTGGCTCGGAGCTCCCCAGCCCCCCCGCCCGGGGCCGCTGCTGCAAATAGTGACAGAGAAGTCAGGTGCTGACACGTCCTCAGGAGTGGTGGGATTGGTCTCTAGGGACACGGACCTCAGATTAAGTGATTTGCAGTAATAGAAATAATCTGAAAAGTATATGTCAGTTCCCCAGGTATTTATAGCTTCTGCCCTTTTCCCAGGCCGCCCGGCCCCAGGCAGCTCGGGTGTCCACAGGGCTGGATTACACCCGTGCTTTCCACAGGTGTCCTGGTGCCTTCTCTGTGCCATCCAAAGGAGAAAAGAGCCCATCCTAATAAGTAAATAATGATTTCTGGGCCGAGCCCCTGTTTCTGCTGAGGGGGCCGGTCTGTCGTGGTGCCTGGCTGGGGGCTGGATGGACCAGGCTGAGCACCTCGTGACAGGCAAGGCAGCTGCCACTTCCCAAACAGCTCTAGGGGCAAAAGAGATGGCTTAGCTCAGGATGGGAGAGTCAGTGCAGAACCACCAATGCTTGGACAACAACAGGGCCTGGGACACCCTTGGCTGTGGGCAGCCTTAGCCAGGGCAAGCAGCTGGGCACAGCCACATTTACCATTTGGTGTGTCTGCCCTGAGATCTGGGTGCTCCTGGGACACTTTTGGGGTGTGCCTGGGCTGGCAGAGCCCTGCTCAGGCTGTGAGAGCAGGAGAGCTGTTTGAGAGCTCTGTGCAGAGCTCCAGCCACCCCTCATGCGCTGGGCATGGCAGCAGTCATGAGGATTTACCTTTCATGTCTGTAGCCAGGTGTCTGTGACTGCTGGGGGAATGTCCTGGGTGCTGGCTGCCTGATCCTCCTCCTGCTGGAGCCTGGGGAATCTGGTCATAGACTCAGGGAATGGTTTTTTAGAAGGGGCATTAGAGCCCATTTCATTGCACCCCCTCTGTGGCAGGGACATCTCCCCTAGACCATGTTGCTCTGAGCCATGTCCTGCCTGGCTTTGTCACCTTAGGATGGGTGGTGCATTCTGTGGGTTACCTCTGCCTCTGCACCAATATGCTCCAGCAGGTACTAGACATGGACTGGCTGTAGGTTTGGGAAGAACCTCGGGGCAAATCCTTCTGTGTTGCAGCAGCGTCTTCACCTTGCAGACCCCTATCCCACTGACTGCTTCTGGAATTGCTGCCAGCAGGAACAATCCCTACAAACGCCAGAGAGGAGGCTGCAGATCTCCAGAATACATTTTACAGAGGATGTGTTGAGTCCCTGGGATGAGGTGGGAAAACCCTGGGGTTTGCTTCCTCCCCCTTGTGCTCTCTGTGCCTGGGGGTGGATGGAGGGGGCTCCTTGTCTCTCCCAAAATGACACGACACTTCTGTCTCGGTTGTTTTTACCAGCCCACAGCATTTTGGCTGCTGTTACAGATTTTAGCTGTGTTTGCTTCTTTGCCGGTTAGAAATGGCAGAAAAAAAAACCGCTTTGACCTTGGCCTGTGTGCTGAGAACAGAGCCCAGGCACAAGTTTCTGTATCACAAATTTCCTGGTGAAGGCTCTGCCTCCTCCCCCTCGCCTGATCCCGCACATCTCCCGACTGCTCCTGGGAGGGCTGGGACGGGATATCTCGGCAGCTCCACTTTCCTCTTGAAAGAGAGATACAGAGCAGGAATTCTTGTGCTGATTGGCTTGATAGCTTTCATCTGGGAAGCAATGGGGTGCGTCAACTGGAAAATGAAATCCCCCTGCAAAGAGAGCCGGGGTGATTTACTGCTTCTATTGAATCGCGTGTGTGCCTGTGCACAATGTGGATGTTCATCATCGTCCCATGAACACCACACGCAGATTCTGTGTGTGTTCTCTGTGCTGTGAGGAGCATCCTCACCCCTCTGCACACATGTCCCTGGAGGGCAGGCGCTGTGCCATGGGCTGCCCGCAGGAAGGAGAGGTGCCTGGAGCTCTGGGAGCCTCTGCAGGCAGCACAGGGCTTGGTGTGGGATCGGCATTGCTGCTTCTCCCTGCTCAGACACTGAGAACCAGCTCAGCCCCACTCCCTCTGCTGCTGCCTGGCAGTGCTGTGTGAGCAGGGCAGGGCTGGGGCACACGTGTCTGGAGCCATGGGTCCAGTGGGGACTGTAATCCCCGTGGGCTGGCGCTGGGCATTGTCCCTGTGCATGCTCCTGTGCTCCAGAACATGTGACATCGTCCTGATGAACTCAGCCTGTTCACATGGATTTCGTTTTTCTGGCTCTCCGTAATTGGCTTTGTTTTCACGTGTTCCCTGTGGTTAAAAAGTCTTTTCCCTGATAATAGGATCTTCCCCTTACAAAGAAATCTATTACTTCCCATTCTGCTCCCCAGTCCTCTGGAGCATCTTTAAAATGGTTAGAAAAACAATAGCAGGACAGGGACTTTTCCCCTTTCTTGTTTACAGCACAACCTGTGCCAAGAGCCGGGTCCTTGATTCTAGGCTGTGTTGGGGGTGGTTTGAAAAGGGAGCAGAGCACAGTGCTGGGAAGCCTGCAGGACAGAAATCCCACTGGGGCTGTGCTGAGGGCTGGGCAGAGCTGAGATGGGAGCTAAGGTTCCAGGGGACAGCTGTCCTCTTCTTGTTCAGTTCTCCTTCCCTTTTGCCATGTGGATGCTTAAAACCTTGGAATATGGCCTGAGCTGAAGCAGTTGTCATGTCCAGCAGGAGGAAAGTGGCAGCCTGGGGTTAGCAGGGTGGCTGGCCAGTCCCTCTACCCTCGACTGCAGTTAGTGGAGGGGGCTCAGTGTGTTCTGCAGGATCTCCTGTGGGCATCTGTTAACTCCTGGCCATGCTGTGCCCTCCTGCTCTGCCCTTGCCCCCCGTGCAGAGCTGGGGTCAAGGCGGGTGCGCAGCCACTGTGGCTGCGGCGTGTCCTGAGATGATATCTCACTGCTCACTCACACAGACTCGGGAGAACACTCTCAAGGCTGGGAGGCCTAAAATTAGATGTGGCATCTGTGTTTTGGTTTGCAGGCGGGCTTGAAAGAAAATCATTCTTGGCTGCTTCAATTCCTTGCCTTCTTGGAAGAGCACGGGCAAAGGGTAGTGGGCAGGGCTTGGTCCCTGGTGTGCCATGGCTTTCTCTGGACATGGCTGTCCAGCAGGGTCAGTCAAAACTCCAGCATGGCTCTGTGAAAGCAGCAGGACCACCCAGGCCCACAGGTCCCTGGAGGCAGCCGGGTGCAGGGCTCTGCTCTCTGTGTTTTCCTGGGAATGCTCTCAGCCTCCAGAACAGCAGGTCTGGCTGTCCCTGCCATATGTCACTAAAAGTGCAAACTGGCATCAAAGCACTCTTTCCCAGCCTATGCCTGTCTGGATACTGTGGGTTGTAGGTATGTGCTGCTGGAGTTGGTGCTGGTGTAGCTGCCCATCCATCCATCCATCCATCCATCCATCCATCCATCCCCACCATCCAAGCCCTGCTCCTGTCCCAGTCCTGCCCTGCTCCTGCCTCAATCCCTGTGCACCTGGCAGATGTGGGCAGCTGTGAGCAGCGGGCATGCCATGAAGGCCAGGCTGGGACCAAGAGGGATTGGTGGGTGTCAGCCAATGGCTGTGAGTTGCTGGGGAATTTGCTTCTCTGTTGCCTGTTCTGCTGAGACTGGGGCTAAGAGTTGCAGGGAGACCTGGCACTAAATATGTGAAACCTTCATTTATAATTAGTGTGTTTATGTCGGGGATGAGTCACAGCACGATCCGCTTGGAGGACGCGGCGGGAAGATGATAGTGTTGCACAAGTCGTGAAGCCTCCTCTAGAAACTCTGCTTTGCCAGCAGAGCTGAAGGGAAGTTCTGCAGATAGCGCTTCTATCCACTCCTAGACATAATAAGGCAAAGGATTTTTATGCCCCTGCAGTTGTGTCTCCGCAAAGATTTGGTCTTGATAGAAACGTGCCTAAAAATAACGCAATGCTGCTGGTGAGCGGTGGGGCCAGCGCTGCAGTGCTGCTGCAGTGATCCCCGCTGCAGGAGGGGTGCAGGGGGCTGCTCCCCGAGATGGGGGGCTCTGCTGATGGCTGCCATGCCCGTCCATGCCAGGGCTCCGTGCTGTGCCCGGGGGAGGGTGCTGGCTCGGGCCGTGTGCCTCCCCAGCTGGGTGCCAAATCCGTGGTATTTGCGGTCTCCTCATGTTTCCGTGCCGGGTCCCGCCCTTCTTGCTGACTGGTTTTGCCTTGTGCTTCCTACAGTGGAGAAATAAAAATGCAGAATTTGCAGCATTGGTTTCCTTAGCAATAATTCCACTGCCAAAGGAAGAGGGGAAAGTATTTTGTGTTTTAAATATCTGAGTCTGGGAATGAGTCCTGGCATCCCTCAGCAGCCCAGCTGGGAGCCGACCACTGACCTCTGGCCATCAGCACAAGTTGATCCTTGTTGCCAAATTAAATTCCAAATTCATTTGGAGTTCTGTGAGATTGGAATCCTTCTGCCTGGGGTTTCTCTTGGTAGCCCTGTAGCAGATGCTGTGGTTAGCTGGGGGTGCTGGAGGACCATGGTGGCCTTGGGGGCCAGTTCCCTTGGGGTGCTGTGCCCCATGGCTGGACACTGGTACCGTGTTCTGTTCCTCTGGAGGTCTGCCTGGCACACCAGCTGTGAGAAAAGGCACTGAGAACTCGCATCCTCTCTCCCAGAGCATTTTGTAAACATCACTGCGTTTGATTTTGGAAGAGGGAAAGGTGAAAACTCTCCTGCAGTTGAAGATGTTGGTATGTGGCCCCACAAGTCTGTACCCTGGATGCTTTCCGGGGAGCTGTAAGCCTGTACCTGCATCTGGCACGATAGCAGTGTCTCTTGGAGCATGAAATATATGTATCAACTGTCTCATTATTTGTGATTTTCTTTACAGGCACATTTTCTTTTCCTGAGCTGAGGAGATGGATTTGAAAAATGGAAGATTATGGCGTGGCTTAAACTAACTGCATAAATATCAGTGAGGACACAGTGTTTCCTTGGAAAATAAGTAGGGCTCTCTGTGCAACAAGGATGCCAAGGTCCTGTCCTTGGTGACTCCAGGTGACTCTGCAGTCACCAGGAGGACGCAGTGTAGGGCTCTGATGACCTCGGGAGTGCTCCTCAGGGCTGCAGCCTGCCTGCAGCCTTGTTGCTCCTTGTTTGCTTTTTTGTCCCCTTTTTGCTTCATAATCAGGTGAGTTCCCATCTGAAGGGACCTTGCAATGTCCTTGTGCCATCTCTTTTCATAGCTACCTGCTCTGTCTGGGGGATCAAGTGTTCCATCTTCTCTGAGCTGATTTATTTAAGCTGCTCCCTGAGCCTCTGGATGGACATCAGGCTCTGAGGCAGAAGTTTTGATGTGAGCTGCACCAAATGGGGGCAGCAGCCTCTGCTGTGGCCACTGGTGAGGTGCAAAGGCTGTAGGGTGGCTTCTCCCAGGCTTTGCATTCCAGGTGTAGCAAACCTGCTACCTTTCACCTTTGCAAGCTCATTTTCTGCTTCTTCCTTGTGGGAGATTGGAAGGTGGGAGCCCAGGATGGCCATTAAATGAGGGGATGGGACTCCCCAGCAGGCTCAGCCAGTCAGGGGGAGGCTGGGGCTGTCCCCTGAGTGCAGGGACATGCAGTGGCTGTGTCCATGCAGCTCCAGGCTTGGGGCAGCCTTCATGCACCACAGAGGAGCAGAGGAGAGAAAAGGGCTGGGGGTGGTGGGGCTTCAGCTGCAGCGGAGATGCACTGTGTGAAAAACAAACTGTCAAAACAAGGAAACAGAGTGTTTGAAAACAAAAACCCAGGGTTTAATTTGGGGATTTGAGAAGGGATTTGTGCAGCTGGGTCTGTGGAAGCTATTTGTGCCCCTTGGGCCTGGAGGCAGTGCCAGGGCTGGAGAGCCAAGCCTGCTCCTGTGAGTTGCTGGTGGAAGAACATTTGCTTTCTCTGAAGTCTGCTCCTCCTGCCAGCCTGCCCTGCTGGGATGCTTGGAAAACCCATTGTCATCTGCTAATAATTATTGAAATCTGGTGAGAATCCTGTTCCTGTGTGTGTTTACCAGGCCTGGGGCTCAGGCTGCACCCTGCTCTGCTCTCAGATGCTGTCGTGCCTCTGCTGCCGTCGCACACAAAAACAAGGCATGAGCAGACTGGAAAATACTCAAGGCTATTTAGCAGAAAGAACATGAATTAAGTGCACAAAGCTGCATGTTTATAGATTAAATGGCTGAAAGCATTTTAACAGATGAATGCTTTAAAGTTTCTGTGCAAGTCCTTTTATCTGGATGAGTGTGATGTGGAGGCTGTGAGTGCAGGCTTGGCTCAGCTCTGGCTGGAGCCACCAGCAGCCAAATGCCAGTGCAAGGGGACACGAGGATGTGCCCAAAGTGGGCAGTCGTGCCCTTTGCTGAGCATGGGTCTGGCCTTTTGGTGGGAGTCACAGAACTCCATCCAGGCAGGAGCACCACAGCTGCACTGAGGGGAAGGCAATTAAATTTAATATTGCATCAGAAAATGTCATGCACAGGTAATGCTGTTTTAAAGGCAGAGATCCCCCCTGATAACATCAGAGTGTCTCAGAAATGACAATACTTGAAGTGACTGGGTAGGGTTTTGTGTCACCTGTCAGTGCTGGCTCAGCTCTGTTCTCGACATCCTCCTGAGCATTGCTGATGTGCAGGTTTTGCATGATGAAGGTGCAAACCCCCTTTCCTCAGGGAGTATGGGACCAGGGCACTCTGCTCTGGGGCTCTGTGTGTGGCAGCTGCCATCGTGTCCTGGTCTGCCTTAGGGCAGTTGTGCCATGGCTCCTTTTGAGCAGCCTGTGCCAGCTGTTGCTAAGATGGAAACTTCCTTTGTGGATCAGGAGGAATGGTTGGCTCTTCTTTCACCAGTGCCTCCTCTTGGCTTTCTGGGGATGTTGTGAAATGTGGCTGTTTGGTGAAATTTAACTAATGACAAACAAATGCTTCATCACATGATAGTTCCTACTCCCCAGAAATATTTGCGTGTGTGAGGGGAGCTCAGCAAATCCTCCATTTCCTTACAGAATCCTTCTGAAACGAGAGTAAAACTCATCCTAGAGCTGTAGAAGAGATACCAAGGTTGTTTTTTCCCTGCCCCCAAAAGCCACCAAGCTGCTTTGTGACAGCCACGGCCTTGGCCTTGGGGGCAGCTCTGGCTCCGCCGCCGCGCTCGCAGTTGTGTCTGCCCCGGCCGCTATCGCCCTGCTTTGGGCTCTGCTGTGGACCTGACACTTGCCACACTTTGTGCCAACTCTGGGCCCCCTGCAGTTGTTTTGGTCTGACCTGAGCACTCTTGTGGCTCTGAGGGCCAGCACAGCCCCATGGAGTACAAACTTCCAGCCAGAGCAGAGTTTTGGAGCTGCCGGCAATGAAGTGGCCGCTGTGCCGCCTCTCGTGTCCCTTCTGTGCCCTCAATGGTGGTGAGGGGCTGTGGCACTGCCTTGAGGCAGGTGGCACCTGTGGCTCTGCCCAGAGTGCTGCCAGCCCTGCAGCTTCTGCAGGCACCCCTTTGGCTCATTGGCCCGTGTTATGTATTACCTGCACGTTTTGAGAACACCCTGTAAATGTCCCTTGGAAACTGGAAAATGGATCATTAAAGGAACCATTAGCATAGCTCTTTCTGAGTTGCTAGAACATTTTCACATTTTGTTTTTCTTGCAATTCTCTCTCCAAAAAAAAAAAAAAAAGAAAAGGCAAACTGGAGTTGTTGTGAAGTCAAGGGCATTCCTGGGCAGATGCTTTGGCTCTGGGCAGTGGCTGCTGGCAGGGAACCACGTTGGTGCTGCAGGGTCTGTGGCAGAACCACTCCCCAGCTGCCTAAATGCCATCTCCTGCCCTTTGGGGTGTGGGGCTGTGCACACCCTGCCAAGCCTTACCCCAGGAGGAGCCTATCTCATGGCCAGGAATCACTTTCCATGTCAGCCAGTGTCCTGCAGTCTCCATCTGTTGGTGGCACTGGGGACAAGGGTGGCTGAGCATGGAGGGGTGTGTGGGGAGCCCTGCCCAGCCCCATCCCTGGCAGGGACACATGTACGGGCTACTCTCAATGCACACCTGCTGGAAAGTGTTTCTGTACTTGCACAAATCTCTCCATACATGAGCAGCTCTTTAAAAGCTCTTTCAGAAGCCACTCAGTTTCAAACCTGCTTTGCAGTTTCAGATAATTGATCCTCAGAAACACCCCAGGGTCCTCTGGGAGTCCCGTGTGTGTTGTCACGGCACCTGCTGCTCATGGCACACGGTGCTGAGCGTGGGGGAGACACAGGGGAAGCCTGATGGAAACAGGGAAATGAGCGCTGCTGGATTTCTGACTGCACAGAGAGCAGAAAAGAGGTGTTGGGCCATTAGCAGGAAGGCCTGTTATATGTGAACCTAAAACACACTGGAAAAATACGACATTTTTAGCCAGGCTTTTGTGTGTGCTGCTGGTATTCCTCAGCAGGGTCTGCTCTGCAGCACCTCCTCTCACCCAGTGCCAGGGCTCTGGAGCACATGGGGGAATGTGGGAGCACCAGGAGGACAGGTGGGATGCCGTGTAAGCCAAGAAAGGAACATGTTGGTTGCAACAGGATTTCACTGTGGCAGACACGGTGCAGTGAACTGTGCCTCCTCCATTTAATCAGTAATTCCAGAAAAGCCTTGGAAATGGAGATGTTTGGGGAAGGCTGGTTGAGCTGCATCTACAGATCAGTCACTGATTGTTCCTGTTAACCTTCTGAGTGATTTCTCATCTCTTTTCTACCATAAGAACTGAGGATGAAATTGCTGCTCCAGTTACCGAGGTGGGATGTGCACAGCTCCCAGGTGAGGGGCAGGCAAGGACAGGGGGGCTTTTCTGGTTATAAAGGTTTTTTCAAGAAGTCCCATCTTTGTCACACTCACTGTTGATATAACCTGATTTCTCAGAGCTCACCTGCAAGCAGTAAACAATGCCAAAAAATGAAAGGGGATCCAATTTTATGGAGAAGTTGCAGTGACTTGCAGACTGTAAAAAGCTAATTGCCTCCTTCAGTGGTTGCAGGTAAACGAGTTCTGGTAATTAACTCAATGTGCTGGTGCTTCCCAAACTGCCTGGACATGTTGGCTCCTGATTTGGATTAGCCCCTCTCCTCCCACCATGCCCTCTGGAAAAGCAGTTCCTCCAAGGATCTGATCAAACAGATCAGATCAGGTTGGGGAGGGGACGGTACCAGCTGAGAGAGGAGAATGTGGGTGTGTGGAATGGTGAGGTGTTGGAGAAGGGCAGTCGGGTGCTGGTGGTTAGTGTGGCATTAAGTGACTGGCAGTGCCGTGCTCTGCCTTGTTTGGTGCATGAGCTTCATTACTGAAGCCAAAATTCCATGAGCACTGCAGCAGCCAGCCTCAGTCACCTTCTGTGCCTAGGCTGTGCTGTCACCGTGTGTCACTGTCACTGTACTTTGTCACACTTTGTCACACACTGCACGCAGTGGCAGGGTCTCTGCATGGTCAGGGCCAGGCTTGGCTCAGTTGTTGCTCTGCTCACCCCCTTGGCTGATCCATCACTGCAGTTCTGCCATGACCCTGCTCCCCTCAGCTTGCCCTGAGCTCATTTGCTGACCCTTCTCTTGTCCTGTCTGGTTTGTGCTGCAGGTTGGAGCCAGGCCGTGACCATGTCCTGCCCATTGATTATTACTTCCCACCTCAGAAGACCTGTCTGATCTGTGGGGATGAAGCATCTGGGTGCCACTACGGAGCCCTGACGTGTGGGAGCTGCAAAGTGTTCTTCAAACGGGCAGCTGAAGGTAATGGAGACAGGAGAGGGAAGGTCACTGCCCCACTGTGGTGGCATTCTCAGATTTCTTAAACCAGGAAGGGAGAAAAATCAAAGATAAATTAATTTTTCTCTCTGGTGTTTGTAATTTCATTTTACAGATTGCTCTCAAGAAGTAGCCAAACCAGTTTGCCAAAATACAATTAATTCCAGTGCCATTGAGCAATCAAGGTGTCCCTGCCATGGTGTGGACCAAGATGGTCTTTAAGGTCCCTTCCAACCCAGATGTTTCTGTGATTCCATGATTATCTTAGTGACGTGGTGAGAGCCTGGAGCAGTCAGTTCCTGCTGCTCTTCTTGGCTTTCCTGAGTGCTCTAAGCTCCCATCAGCCCACCTGCAGTTTCAGGGGAGGCTTTTCCTCTCCTGCACCCTTCCAGAGGATCCCTTCTGTGAGTGCCCACAAAACAGCACAACCCTGTCTCCACCAGGAGCCCTGCTCTGACCTTGGGGTCTGTGATGCTTCTCCCCAGCCCATGAGAAAGCAACTCCTCCTTCATGTCCAGCTCCATGGTGTCAGGCTCTCCAGGGATAAATGTGAGCCTAGATGTTCCCTCTCAACAGTGAGGTCTTTGTCCCACCTTTCCTGGGCAATGACCAAGCAGAAGCTCCCAGCCCAGCTGTTTCCTCAGGCTGTGCCTCAGCAGTGGCTGGTTTCTACCTGCACTTCAGAGCTGTGGTTCTTGGGCAGCAGTGAGAGCCTCTGGTGTGGGAGATGAACTGTCCAGCAGTGTAACGTGCCTGTGGTCACTCTGATGAGAGACATGAACCAACACAAGCCATCATTTTTTCCTTCTTGCTAATATAATTTATGTGGGCAGCTGCTGTCACTGGCTGTGGTGTCCTTGGGAGTGGGCTGGCAGCAAAAAGAGGATGCAGCTTCTGTCTCACCATGACCTTCCCCTGTGCCCAACCTCTCCAGTCCATGACCAGAGGTCCCAGGCCAGGGGTGCTCACCTGCTGGTGTCAGAATGCTGCTTCTACATCAATTAGATCAATTAGCATTATCCTGCCTCTTGCTGGAGTCATGTTTCCCTCATTCCTCCGTGCCAGGAGCCAACTTGTCAGTGCTGGTCCAGGGAAGAACAGGGGCTGTGCCACAGGGGACATCAGTGTTGCCAAAAAGGGCAGTCAAACAATAGTTAACAAATTTTGCATATTTCTCCCAAGTAAATCATTTGCAGATCTGTCTCTGCTGCACACCAGCTCTGTGTCAAGCCAAGTGGGTTGGCTTGTGCAGCCAGAGTAAATAACAGATGCTTGTTTAAGTCAGCAAGTTATTGTTGATTTATAGTAAGTGGAGGCTTGGCTCTCAGTCAGATGAAGTGCTGCTGGAGTGCCTGTGTCTGCGGGTGTCTGTGGGGGCTGTGCTCCCTGGCACCAGGGTGGGTGACAGGGACCAGAGGTGCCCACGGGCAGAGGGACAGCCTGGGCTGCTCTGAGGCACGTGCCCTTGAGTTGTTCCCTCTCCTGGTGGTGTTATATCATTAATTTAAATGTTAATTTTGGCCGTGTTGGGATTGGGCTGCAGCCCTTTGTCTTTCCTGAGGAGCCATATGTGTGTGCAGGGAGCTGCCAAATTGTCAGGTTTCATCATGCTGCCCTGAGGTACATGGCTGAGTCTTTATTTTAGGGAAGTGACAATAACTTGTACTCCTTTATAGGTACTGAATGCAGAGATGGCAGGTGGTGATTTCTGTTCTAACTTTTGGTGAGTTTCCAGACAGATCTCTTCCTTCTTAAAGCTGAGCAGCATTACTGAAAGCTGATATTTCAGTGCGTTCTCATGTTTTAAAGTCCATAAAATGCCTCTCAGAAAGCCTTAGGTCGCCCTTGGAGACTTTATAGCAGTAGATCAAAATGCTTCCCCATGAGAAAAGAAACCTGTTGCCTTCCTGGTCCTGGTGTCAAGGCACAGCCTTTAGTGGAGGGAGCAGCAGGGCTGTGACTGGAGCAGCACAAACAGCGTCTTGGAGGGGAGGGAATAGCTGGGCACATCATTTCCTTTTTATTACAGTCTTCTGAAATAATGGTGAACTTATCTGGCAGGGATACTTAAGGAGGTTTTATAGACATGCACTGGCTTCTAAGTGGTGAGAAAGGGAAAAGATTAAAAAAAAAGGTTGTGACACTGATTTTTCTTCCCTTTGGACACACTGAGGGGTTTATGGGCAGGAGCAGGTCACCCCTGCTTTGATGGAATATTTGACAGATTTGAGGGGTTTCACAAGCTTAGGTTCAACTGCTTTTCCCAGAAAGATGCTGAAGAGTTAATAGAAAAGACAGGAATGTTGTCCTGTCTCGTTTTGCTGGCTCCTGTGATTCACAGACTCTCTCAAGATGTCCAGGCTGTGTCCAGGCCAGCCCTGAAGCACACCCCACAGACTGGTGGGGACTGCCTGACCTGCAGGGTCACCAGCCTCGATTGGTGCCCAAGCCCAGCCCTCCCTTGCAGTCACAGCCCAGAGTCCAGAGGGCTGGGTGGCTGCCCTGGCCCCAGGGTGCTGCTCTCCCTCCTCATCTGCTGAGCAAAAAGCTCACCCAGCTCAGCACAAATGTTGTTTTTCCCTACAGGCAGGACACCTCTGGGTGTGGTGAGCATGGCTGGGGTGGGTTGAAGACATGGGAGTTCAGTCCTTGTGATGCCACTCTTGTCCCTGAAACAGAAAAATGCTTCCAACAAGGCAGCTGCTGTGTCAGTGAGCAGCCCAGGGCTCCTGCTCTCCCATTCTGTCCAGGAGGGGGATCATTGTGTCTCTGCATGTATTCCCGGAGAGAAGCAGACCTTCCTTGTCCCTCTGAGATTTCTGGGATCTGCTGGTGACCTTAGCCAGCCCAGAGCTGCCTCCACACAGCGTTCCTGGCAGTGTAGGACAGGGATGCTTTGGGCTGTGCTCCTGATGGGGCTGTCTTTAAATATAGCAGAGAGCTAAATGAAAAAAAAACACAGTATTTGGCAATTTTCCTAGCAGGCACCCAGCCAGGCTGCTGTGCAGGCTGCTCTGAGTGCCTCCATCATTCTCCATATGGATTAGTGTTCTATGTTCTGACCTGCTGAGGATTAGCCTTACACCAGAGAGATGTCACTGGGTCAACTCAACAGTTTCTTGCCAGATTTCAAGATGACACCAAGTTAAAGTAAACCTTTGCAAAGGTCCTTGCCATGTTATAAAAAACTCTCTCCTCCTTCCCAGGCTGATGTGACATGCAAAGAAATTGAGTCTGCAGAAGGTTCAGTGGTGCTGCAGCATCACGATGCTCCAGTGGTGGGTTTCTCACGACTGTTTGGGTGTTATTTGCCTTAAAATGTCATGGGGAGAGCAAAATCTGGGATGACTAGAGCACAGGGAAAGCTCTGGGTGCTTTCCCTACGCTCACTGGTAAATACAGAGGGCTGTTCAGGAAATGACTTTACCAAGGTAGTTCCTCAGAGTGGCTCAGTGCTGGCTCCTGGGAGCTTTGTGGCTGAGCCCTCCTGAGTTATTAATAGGAGCATCACATGGGAAGGGTGCCAGCACCAAACCCCAGGCTCAGCTCTGGGCATGGCCCTGCTGGTGACAGCCCCAAGGAGCAGAGGCTTTCCAGGGGAGCTCTGCAGCCTCCATGGTTCCATGAGACCATGGGGAATTGCTTTCGCAGAAAGCTTGGCCTCATCCCCCAGCTGTTAAAAGCCAGTTTATGTCCTGAAGTATGAGGATCTCTGTCTTCCAAAAGGCATTTACTGGTCTTTCACATTTATGGTCGTATATCTTGCTCCAGATGTTTGCAGAGATTACTTTGTTGTCTGGAGGAGAAAGTTAGTCTGGGCACAACAGCTCATGTGGCAACAGGCTGTTAGTTAGATGATTCCTCTGGATTGAGCAACTCACCTCCATAAATCATTATTTTTAGTCAAGCAGACCTGGAGAGCAGCTCTTCCCCTTGGCTCCCAGTGTGTGCTGTGGTCCCAGGAGATAAGTGGGAGGGCTCAGAGGTGGTGGAAGAGTCTTTCTGCCTGGTGTCAGGGGGCCCAGGAGGGGCCCAAGGTGGGGAGGACATCCCAAGCAGAGGGGACATGAGCACTGCAGTGTGTTCATGGTGGGGACTGCTGCAGAGATGCTCTCTTGGGGTGTCTGTGCTGGTCTGGAAGGCAGAGGGTGCTGGGTGTGAGTTCCCTCCTCACCTGTGCAATGTCAGACAGGACCTGGGGGCAGGGGAGGATGTGGGGCTTCTCTAGGTGACATCTGCACTGTCCTCAGCTGGGCATGGTCTGTGGGGGAAGGACAGGCTGGGTGATGGGCCTTGCAAAGAGCAGGACTGCTGGGGAACACCCCAGAGTGGGTGTGAGGTTTGGACCTGTATGTACAGGTTTGCAAAGCAAGAGCCTCTGCCTTGGAGTGGCAGGAGAAAACACCTCTGTTGTTTGCAGGGGAGAAAAGGAAAACAAAAAAGTAGTTTCAGTGTTAAACTCTAGAGAAGGAAAAACCAGCACATTTATCTTTATATAAAGAGCAGCTGATTTTAAATGTCTCACTCACCTTGCTCTGGAATGAAGAGAGTGAATTACCCTGAAATTAGAAACAGGACTCTGTGTGTGAGAAGGGAAGGAACTTCCCTCCACTTCAGAGGGAAGGAACTCATCCATGTTCCAGCCACTCTTCCCTGTTCTCCTGCCTTTTAGAGCTGGTGGTTCCTCTCCTGGTGGTTAAGGGGAAATCTCTGCATCCCCAGGAATTAGGGTGAGGTGAGCTCAGCTCATTCTCACACCCAGCAGCAGCAGCACCATGACCTGCTGTGGCTGTTGGGTTCTCTTTTTGTTCCTGGAGAACAGCATAAAGTAAACAGGGCTCAGTTGTGCAGGCCCAGACAACAGAGAGCAGGTTCCAGAGACAGAGACAGGCCCAAAGAGCCTGTCCACGAACCATGAAGCTGGCCTGGCCATGTCTGCAGTGTCACTGTACCGTGACTGTGGGGACAGCTGTGGCTGCAGCTCACAGCCTGTGCTGCTCTCTCTGGGGTGGCACTGCTATCCTGCAGCCTCCTCCAGCATCCCCTGTTTGTCCTCTGGGCCCCTCTGCCTGCTCCTGGCTCATGGGAAAGGCTCCCTCTCCATGTCCCTGCTCAGCAGTTCTGGAGCTGGGAGATGGGAAACAGCACAGTGGCCTCATGGAGCAAGTTTTGGACTCCACTACCAAACCTCATCTGTGCTCCCTCCCCTGGGGACAGAGCAGAGTGGGGTCTGTCCAGATCCTGGGGGTGAGCAGGGGCCTGGGGCTGTGGGGTGCTGCTCCTGACACAGCTGTGCCTGATCCTGGAGCACCCTTGTGGGGCTCAGGCAGCCAGAGCTCCTTCCAGCTCTTCATTCCCCAGAAAGTAGGGCATGTGTTTGTGAGTACCTAAAAAGGTTGAGTGGAACGAGTGTGGCCTCAGCTCTCAGTGCCCCTGGCACAAAAATAACTGCAAGTAACCCAGTTTCCGCTGAAGTTCTTTGTTACTCATCCTCCTCCTCAATGAGCTGCTGAAAGGGAGGATGGTGTTTCTCCCCTTAGGGTCCTTAGGGATTTAGGTGTCATCGAGGCTTGCCTCAGTATCCCTCTCATGGGAAATGAGCCAGGGAGAAGGTGAGAAGAGCTGTTCTGAGGACAGTGTTAAAATGATTTAACAGGTGTGAGATGTGGTGAGTAATGCAGGTGTTGGCTGAGGCACAGGGGTGGGTGATGATCCACTTTGAAGAGGACAGTTCTGAGAAGGTCAAACATGGGGTGTTTGTGCAGCCCCTGAATGCTGTGGGAGGAGTGGGCTGGGTGCTGAGCCCTGCCAGAGGAGTCTGTGGGGGTGACAGTGGCAGCTGGTGCTGCCAAAGCTGTGGCCAGGCACGAGTGGGGGGACCCAGGAGCCCCTGTGAGAGCCTCGGGCAGTGGCAGTGAGGGCAGCAATGGGGGAGGTGTGGGGGATGTAAAATCTGTGCACCAAAACTGATTTCAAAACTGGCACATTAACGGGCTGGATTCAGCCTCACCTTATTCATAGACTTCTGATGACTTCAGAGGGCTATTTCTATAGGAATGCAGAAAGTAATCCCTTGCAGGATGATAAATAAAGGCCATGGGCTGATTTCCCATGTGGGCTGCCTGTGGTTCTATAAGCTGCACCACTCTGTTGTGTGCTGAGTCCAATTTGGTTTGGAGCTGCCTGAAGAACATCAGATAAATCCTGCTCCAGTAAATGTGTTCAAACATGACAAGAAAAGTGATGATTCTTGGCTTGTGTGGCAAATGGGGCAGTGAAAAAGAGCTGTGCCCTGGAGCTGCACGAGCTGCTCTCTGAGCGAGTGCAGGCTGAGTCTGAGGTATGAGTGACTCTCACCATAAGTAACTCCTGAATTTCCTGCACCTCCCCAAAACCCATGGCTGCACAATGTCCCCTGTACAGGGAGTTGCTGCTCCCAGTTCTCTCCTGGCTGACTGCAGATACATCCTAGAGTGGCGTCAGACTCACCTGTGGTGCAGCAGCTCCTCAACCCCAATATCTGTAGATACAACAGACCCAACTGGTATCCATGTGTTGCACAAAAAATAATTCAGTCCCAAAATGGTCTGTACAGCATCATGGTTCTGGGGGGACTGGTAGGTGAGTATTGTAGCAGAAGGATCAAACTGTGGGGTTTGGTCTGGGAGAAAACCCCCAAAAGCCATTCAGTGGCTGATGGATGGATGATATTGGATGACACTGGATGGATGGATGACGATGGATGGATGGATGGATGGATGGATGGATGGACGGATGACATTGGATGGACGGATGACATGGATGGATGGATGACATTGGATGGATGGATGGATGACATTGGATGGACGGATGACATTGGATGGATGGATGGATGACATTGGATGGACGGATGACATGGATGGATGGATGACATTGGATGGATGGATGGATGGATGGATGGATGGATGGATGGATAAATGGATGGATGGATGGATAAATGGATGAATGACATTGGATGCCATTGGATGACATTGCATGCATGGATGACGCGGATAGATGAATGACATTTAAAAAACAAGAACCAAACTCTCCAGACTGCTCTTGGTGATCCCCAAAGAGCCCAGCCTGTCTCTCTGCTGGCACCCAGCACCCATGCTGTGTCTCTCTGGTGTTTCAGGTAAACAGAAGTACCTCTGTGCCAGCCGCAATGACTGCACCATCGACAAGTTCCGGCGGAAAAATTGCCCCTCGTGCCGCCTGCGCAAGTGCTACGAGGCCGGGATGACGCTCGGAGGTACAGCCAGGTCCCCTCCTGGGGCCCTAATGTCACCTGGGGGATGAACAGTCAGCAAATGGCTGGAAAATGAGGCTGATGGATACACCCTCAGAAAACATTTTCAGGGTTTAATAGCAAAATGGGGAATTTCAATAGCTTTTGTTTGTGTTTCAGGAAATGTATTTTTCCCCTCATTTCAAACCTTGCGAATCTAAAAAAATTAAACAGCAGGGTGAGTTGGTTCTGGCTCCTGGAGCCTCAGAGCAGAGCACTCCCCTCTTTTGATGTGATTATTCCAAGGCAGAAAGGAGCGATTTCTTGGTGAAATTAAAAGCTCAGTGTTTTCTTTTGCAGGATGGAAGCTGCTCCTGTGTCCCTGGTGAGGGTCCTTGTTACAATTTGTCTCTGTGCCCAAACTTGTAGCCCTACTAAAACTGACAGGATGCTGATATCCAAAATCTGAGGTTTTCTGCTCATAGTCTATAAGCTAGTGTTGATCACTGGGTCTCTCCTTGTTGAGTTCATCTGATTAAATTCTTTCCTGTGTGATGAGGCCTTGGCACAGGGTGCTCAGAGAAGCTGTAGATGCCTCATCCCTGGAAGTTTCCAAGGTCTTGGAAAATTGGACAGGGCTTGGAGCAAGCTGGGATAGTGGAAGGTGTCCCTGCCATGGCAGGGGGTGGAACTGGGTGATCTTTAAGGCCCCTTCCAACCTAAATCCTCCTGTGATTCTGTGAGGAGGAGAATATCCTGGAAAAGGGTGCTGACAGACCTGCCCCTGCTGGGAAGCTCTGGATTGAGGGGGCTTCTGGGGCTGCAGAGAGGAGCCCTGGCAGTGCCTGGCACAGCACAGGGGGACAGAAACAGCCCAGACTGCTTGGGTGTGTCAGCATTTTAGGTAAAATCCTGACCCCGTTGCTGGGATGGGCTGAGCCTCCAGAGCTGCTGGGCTGCAACAACACTGTCTTGAAGGACTTGTTCCTGAAGTGGCTCTGATTTGTGACTCACCAAGGAGCAGAGGGTTTCATTTGATTTCTCCCCAAAGATCCCAAAAGGCAGTGCAGTCCTCCCTCCCTTTTCTTAGCTTATTTTTAAGTGCTTTTTTCTGTGAAGTTTCCATAAGTAGGAGAAGACATACATCAGTGTAACCCTCTTCTGCAGGACACACTGACAAAATTAATGCTAATACGGATACCCCGCTCCCTTCTTTTTTTCTTCAGCTCTTTGGGTCACCCTGACCTGTTCTGCCTGGTCTATTTTACATTTGGTTTGGATGTCGGTGTAAAGGCAATTGTTACAAACAGGCAAGCTTGTGGTTGCCCACAGTAACCTCTCCCACAGCGGAGGCAGGGCGTTTGAAATCACTCCCAAGCTCCAACCAGTTGTTTTTAACTGGTGGTTAATTACAGTCACTGATGGGGTACATCCCTGGTGCTCTTGTGGGGGAGGAGGAGGAGGAGGAGGAGAAGAAGGAGGAGAAGGGGGAGGTGACACACTGAATGCCTTCTGCAAGCTCTGCTCTGGAACAGGATGGCAATGTGTTGAAGCACTTCATTATTGATTGAGATCACAGTGACCTGCAAGCTGGTATCCACTAAGCAGGATCTTCTCTCTATAGAGAGGGAAAAGATACTGTAGAGAGGGAAAAGGGGAAAAAAAAAGAGCAAAAAACCAGTGATAATGCTGTTTTAGTGTGTTGGGTCCTAGTGATGTGCTGGTCTGTGCCCACCATCCCACTGCACCTGTGCCTGCTGCTGGGGAAGATGCTGCAGGGAACCTGCCAATCCTGAGCCCAGGAAACGTCCTGGTGTGGGATTCTGCCAGTTTTGAACCTGGGAAATGTCCTGGTATGGGCAGAGCTGCAGAGATTCTGCCAGTCCTGAACCTGGGAAATATCCTGGTATGGGAACAGCTGGAGGGATTCTGCCAGCCCCGAGCCCAGGGAGCATGAGAGGTGCCAGGGGCTATTCCTGTGGGCACTCCAAGCTTCTGTGCCCACAGCCAGAGCTGGCAGCCAGCCGAGCTGCAACCCTGTGGGTCCTGGCTGGAGCAAAAACTCAAAACATGTGTAATTTCTTTCATTTTGTTTAGAGTAGGGCTAGAAATCTCCTGTAGTAACAGCCAAAAGCTTGTGAAAGTCCAGGCTTGAGGCATAGGTGTGTTTAATTCAGGTTCAGTTGCTGGGGGCAGAGCAGAGCTCGTGTCTCACCACACATTGGGTATTGATTCCAGCCAGGGGGAATTTGACAATTTTTGCAGAGCCATTGCAGTAGTTACAATCAGTGTTACAATCAGGCTGTACCTGATTTTTCATCCGGTCTGCCTTTGACTTACAGAAATTGGATCTTTATTACAACTTGATTTTCTTGATTAAAACTCCTAATTTTATTGATTTTCTGTCCCCACAGTGGGTATTTGTCACCTGTCACTCAATAACCCTTTTGCCTCCTACACAGCCACCCAAGTGACATTCCTTACCTCCTGCTCCAATGTTGTCAAATCTTCAGTGTCCTCTTCAGTGTCCTCATGGCTTCTGCAGTTTGCCAGCACCTATCAGCCCTTGTGTGCTGACCTCAGTCCATCTGTTCAGTGATCATCCTTAATGTTCATCCCTATTTTCCATCCATACATTGCCATATGGGCTGGTTGAGTAGAAATGGTTAAGTCTGGTTTTGGGGTGAATGTAGCTATGAGCCACCCTTGTAAGAAACAAACCTGTCTGATGTTCTTTCAACACAATAACTGCCTTAAGATGTATCACTATGAAGTTTGCAATAATTCAGCAACACTATCTACTATTACATCCTTCAAGTTCTTTTCAGTCATGTGGACCTGATTGACTCAGATCTCTTAAATGTGTCTGCCACAACCAGTAATTTTATTATTATCAACTGAAATTGTTGTGCCAGACAAGACTGATAGCTTGACAGGTTCTGGATTTGGCAAGCCTTGTGTGAAGCTCATAAACACAGCAAAGGGCAGCAGCTTATAAAGCAAGTCCTGTTCAGCTCCTCAGTGTCCCTCTGGCAGCTGAGCTCGACGTGTGCTGCAGGATCTCTCCATTGTAGCCAATGCAAGAGCAGCTTCTTCCAGGTCTCCATAACTTCCCTAAGTCCTGGCATCATGAAAACTGATGCTGGAGCCCAGAGTGCTCCTTCCTCAGAGCTTTAGAAGTGCCTGTGAGGGAGATGTTTGAAATGTGCATCACTTTGGCCATCGCTCTGAGTGTGGTCCCAGGGGTTCTTGCACTGCTGAGTACTTTATTGTGATATATAATTGTGTCCTTTAAGCTTTTTTCCAAATCCATCCAATAGTTCCCCAGAGACCCCCGGCCAGCTTGCAGGGCTTGGGGCAGTGCTGTGCTGCAGCTGTACCTTGAGGCTCTCTGGGCCCCTTGTCCCTGCTGACAGCCAAGCAGGAACATCCCAGTATTAATCACATTTCCTAAGGTTTCTCCCACCTTGGTTTGAAGAAGTGCAATGTAGATTTCTACCCAGCTTAGCTCATCCTAGAGTAAAAACATTGCAGATGTCTATGATTCCAATTTTTGAATTTTTGTTTATATTACTTGCCGAGTGGGAGCCACCACCACAAAGGGGTTTGGCAGAGGTGTCTGAGTAGGAGCCAGTCTTTACCTCTGAAGGTTTACTCCACTTGGTAATGTCAGCATTTCAGTGCTCCTGGAATGCACAAACCCCAGGCCTGTCTGATAGCACAGTTAACACCCATTGTCACAGAAGAGTCTGGTTTGTGGCTGCAGTTTCAGAGCCAATGCAGTAGGTACTTGCTGTTTTCTCACTTCATTTGGGATATTTTCATACTAGATAATTAAATTTTAAGGGAAGAAACTCAAGCATTTAAACCAAACCATATGTGTGTTTTGTACATGTGGGTTTGGCTTTGCTGACACACATGACCTGGGGCAGTGGTTATTTCTAAATCCAAACTCTGTCACAGGCTGCCCAAGTGGAGTCACCATCCCTGGGGGGATGTAACAGATTTGTGGCTGTGTCACTTGGGGATGTGGGTTAGTGGTGGCTTTGGCAGAGCTGTGACTTTGGAAGCAAGGGAGAAGAGGCCGTATCAAATGAGTGGCTGGTGGCCAGAGGCCATCACTCTGTGCTGCAGCACTGTTTTCCTCTTGCTCTCCTCTATTTTTATTAATCCTTTCTCCTCCCCTTTTACAGAGAGGCCTGTCTTCATTGCCCATACAGCAGATCATACAGAGTACAAAAAAAAAATAATCAACATTTGGAGTTAATTTACAGAGCTGCACTTTGACTTGACATTTTTATGTTTTACTGCTTATTTTTCTAATTACAGCTGAAAGGAAATTCGAGATAAGTATCATATAATGAAGAAGCCAAAACCCCAAGGACAACTGGTTTGATGTTGTATTACCTGAAGCCATGGGCTTTTGTTCTCTAATTATCTGGGGTTTGGATTCAGTGAGGGGTGGCAGGAGCAGGCCACCTGTGCTAAGCAATGTCATGCTGGTGTCAATGAGGGGAACATGGACTCCCCAAGACCTCTGGTATCACACCTCTGTAGTGCTGCAGCTGTGGTTAAGAGCCAGGTGTGTGGGGAAAACACCTTTTCATGGTGGGCACAGGCAGAGTCACCGGCTGCTTTGGTCCCCCTGCCTGCTCTGCTCATGGGGCTCGTGAGGCTGCACAGCAGAGTGAGACCACCTGGCTTGGGTCCTCTACCCCTCCCTGGGTACTCCAGGGAAACAGCCATGGAACCCCATACTGGCTTCTGAGATGTGTTTTGTGTAATATGTGTGCAGTGTGTTTGGGAGAGCCTGGCTGTGGGGCAGCAGGCATTGCAGGCTTTTATCTCGGATGCATCCTGCTTCTGCCCTGGTCTGGGATGGGACAATCCCCCTTGGCCATCCATGTGCAATGTTTTTTCTCCTTGGAACATGACTGTGTGCTGAGTTTGTCATCTTGTGTTGCTCCTCTTCTTGATTGCATGCGAGCAGTAGTTTGAGTTGAGTCAAAACCTCTTCTCTCTCTTCCCTGGATCTTCCTCTCTGTTTTTAAGTGGGACTTACAGACCGGTCATTGCAGAGGATGTAAATCATGTTGGTTCTTTTCCATGTCAGATTAACAACAAAATGGATTTTGTCACACAGTGTATTCTCCTCTTGTCCGTAGGTGAGAGCTGCAATGCCAGGGCACTCCTTGGGCAGTGCCCACTGAGGGAGGAGCTGCTGCTCTCATCACTTTTCCTTTCCTTGTAACTGCAATGATGGAGCCAAGAAGCCCTGACATGTTTTTAACATATTTTTAAGTGTCACTAAACTGTGTCTTTCCCACAGCCCGCAAGCTGAAGAAACTGGGTAACCTGAAGGCCCAGGATGACATGGAGGGAGCCAGCTCAACCAGCCCAACCGAGGAGCAAGCTCCCAAGCTGGTGATGACACGCATTGATGGCTACGAGTGCCAGCCCATCTTCCTCAACGTCCTGGAGGCCATCGAGCCTGGAGTGGTGTGTGCTGGCCATGACAACAGCCAGCCTGACTCCTTCTCCAACCTGCTGACCAGCCTGAATGAGCTTGGGGAGAGGCAGCTGGTCTACGTGGTCAAATGGGCAAAGGCTCTGCCAGGTGAGAAGGAAAGCAAACAAATCCTCTCCCAGCTCCAGAGCCCATCTGCACTGCTGGGGGCAGGGGCAAAGGGGGTGGTCTGCAGCCCCTGTCCCATCACACAGCTCCTGGAGGACCATCTCCATGGGCAGTGTGTGTGTCCCCTGCCTGTAACAGTGTGGGACTTGGCTCTACAGGGGTTGATGGTGGGAGAAGGAACTGAGGGGTGATGGAATGTGTTGGAATTATACTCTGAGTTCACATAGCTCTTGGTCAGTGATACCATGTGGGCTCGGGGCACTTCCCCCCCTGGCAGTGCTGCAGCTGGTCTGGGCTCAGGGTCCTGCTCTTCTCCCCCTCTTTCCATGGAGGTTTTGCTCCCCTTCCAAGCCATGTCTGCCAACCCTGCAGAACTGCCCTCTAGACAAGGATCAGCCGTGTTCCAGAACCCACCTGAAGTGATGTAAAGGGTAAATAGAAACATGGCAGAAGAGCAATGCAGAATCCCAAAGGGCTTTTCCTGGCAGTCACTCAGGTTGCCCATGTGATGGCCTGGTATGATATATTTGTGATGCTTCAGAGAGGTAATAGGGGTCAGGAATTTTCCAGATGCTGGTCAGCAGGTGCAATAAATGGAGCATCCTGGTGAATGATGTGTTCATTGAGCTGGATTTGCAAGGTGTCTCTGCAAGGCTGGGGACATGCTGCCTGTTCCACCTTGTCATCCTGGAACTGGGTGAGTGGGATTGCAGAGGGCTGAGCTCAGTCAGGGCACAGCAGCACCCAGCTCACCTCCCAGCATCCTGGAGACTGGGGCACCGGGCCAGGTCCTGCTGCCTTCTCCTTTCTGACCCCATTCCTCAGGGGATACCAGAGAAAGGAGGAATGCTCCTCGTATGTCTGGGGTGATACAGCCAGAGGAGGAGACTGAGGCACAGTAAGTTCGCCACTCTGCCAAACCCTGGTGATGAGCTGTGGTCAGGTGTTTAGCAGCTCGCTAGACTGGTGCTCCCAATCAGATATTGGTCTGCATACCCTTAAATGCAGAGTAGCCCATTCTGTTTCTGCTATTCTTGAGTCACTTGGCTTGTAAAACCGGGGACAAATCTTGCTTCCTCTTTGGCTTATCTACATCAGACATCAAGATCCACAGCAACACCACCAAAGCCACCTGGCATCCAGGGCTGAGGCTCTGCCACTGCAGTAGCGCTGATGGAAAGGGAGAGTGCTGTGGGAAATGTTTTCTATCATAACCACCCCTTTATCAGAGGGTTTTACTCTCCTGAACTGCACCTGATGCCCGACCTCTCAGTCTGTAGCAGTGTCAGCTGCTGCCCTGCTGCCCCCAGGGCCAGCACCGACTGTGCCAGGGTGGCATCTGGGCAAGGTTCATTCTCCAGCTTGTTTGCCTTGAAGAGCTCTCCAAAGCACAGAGATCCTTGCTTCAATGGGTTGTAATTATACACTGGAGCTGTTAAATTGCTTTAATATTTGATTGAAATAATGCATGATTGCCTTGAAACTCAATTATATTTGCCTATTTACGAGTATGTTGAAAAAAACAGCGTTGGAGGTGGTGAAAGCATGCCTGGGGTTTAACTCTGGGCTGCCATCTGGGAATGGTAATTTGAATTTAGTTGCTATTTTTGTTTCTCTTGCAATGTAGCTGAGGTTTCCGTGCTCATTCCCACAGTCAAGAGATCCATGCAGTGTGTATGGGGCAGAAACCAGAGCTCCTGTAGCCATGGTGGGAGGCCTGGGGGCTGCCTGCTGCCTCTGAGCATCATATAAAAATCCAGTTACTTAAATTGGTGCAGTCCTAGTGGAATTTTCTCCCCTATTTGTCTCTGAAGTTCCCTTTCTTCCCTTCCAGGGGCAGGTTTGCGCTTGTCTGTCCTTGATTCCCAGTCAAGGTGGGAGCTCCATGTCATGACTCATGTCCTGAGACATGAGCTGGCTGAGCTTGGGCTGTGGGCTGACCCCCTTGTCCTAAGAGAAGCACTGCAGGAGAGCTGGAGTCTGCCTGGAAACAGTCCTGGAAGCTGCAGGAACCCAACAGTAATTTGTAACATCCCTCCCTCATTGTTTATTAGGATTTCGCAACCTGCATGTGGATGACCAGATGTCAATAATCCAATACTCTTGGATGGGCCTGATGGTGTTTGCTATGGGGTGGAGATCCTTCACCAATGTCAATTCCAGGATGCTTTACTTCGCTCCAGACCTGGTGTTCAATGAGTAAGTGTGAAACAACAACAGCCTGATGCTGGGCTTTGGGTCAGCCCAGGTGACCAGCGACACTTAGAGCAGTTACACTGAGCTGCCCAGCACAGCCCACCCTGGCTGTGCCCATCCTGCTCCCCACTGCCACTACCCATGGTGACCTCCAGGAGCAGTGAGGCCACTGCGATGCCTCTCCAGATCCTTCTGCCTGCTCCCTCAGCCTTGCTGTGGGCTGATGCCCCCCAGGGCAGCAGCAGAAGCTGGTATGGGGTGAGGGATTGCTCAATTTCTGTCTTTCTGCCATGGGGTTTGAATTCCAGCTCTGTTGGGTAGCTGGGGTGAGCAGAGATAGAGACAAAATGTACTGTAAGGTCCTGGTGGGCTCTCCTTGATGTACTATCAGCTTAGAGCTGGGGAGGGTTTGCTGGCAGTCAGATTGAGGAGATGGAACCCAATAACCAAACACAGCAGCAGGCAAACTCCCACCTGCCTGGGAGCTCCAGCTCAGCCTCATATCCCTGACAGACAGAAATGTTTGGGAAATCATTGCAGTCGCTCTTCAGACAAACGCTGCAAGTCCCTTGTGGCCATCTGTGTCCAGTGAGGATCACATACAGGCCTTCTGGAAAATGCTCCACTCCTGCATGAGGCAGAGCTCAGGCCCTTGGCAGCAGGCTGTGCCAGGCAGGGGGGGTTTGCTGGGTCAGGGTGCGTCCCCCTGTCACACACGTGCACGTTGGGCTCTGTGCCATCTGTGCCCGTCTCACCCTGCCAGGTACCGCATGCACAAATCCAGGATGTACAGCCAGTGCATCAGGATGAGGCACCTCTCCCAGGAATTTGGGTGGCTTCAGATCACACCCCAGGAGTTCCTCTGTATGAAGGCTCTCCTCTTCTTCAGTATTAGTGAGTATCCACACCCTTCCCTCCACAGAGCTCCAGCACGTTGAGGCATCTGGTGCTTTTCCTGTGCCTGGACTTTCACTTACCAGGAGGAGGCTGGGGATGTCCCCTGCTCCAGCCCTTCCTCCTGCTCTCCTATTGTTGTCACTTTCTGGGCTCCTCTCACTGTTTCCTTCCCCTCCCACCCAGTTCCAGTAGATGGCCTGAAGAACCAGAAGCTCTTTGATGAGCTCCGCATGAATTACATCAAGGAACTTGACCGGATCATTGCCTGCAAGAGGAAGAACCCCACCTCCTGCTCCCGGAGGTTTTACCAGCTCACCAAGGTCCTGGACTCTGTGCATCCGGTAAGAGAGGACAGGGAAATGTCCATCTGTACACATAGTGGCCATCTAAATGCATAAGGAACAATATAAAAAAGAAGCTTTTCACAGTAAGAATGATCATTCCCTGGAGCAACCTCCCCATCATGGGAGGAGTTCAGATGCAATTGGAGAGAGCACTGGATAGTCTCATCCAGTTTCCCTTTCCCAGGGTAGGTGAGACCTCTGTCATGTATCTTCCCAGAAAAAGCACTGCCCAGGGACTCGTTTAACCAGCTCTCTTTCTTTCCCAGATTGCCAAGGACCTACATCAGTTTACATTTGATCTCCTAATCAAGGCACACATGGTGAGCGTGGACTACCCAGAAATGATGGCCGAGATCATCTCTGTGCAGGTTCCCAAGATCCTGTCTGGAAAAGTCAAGCCTATCTACTTCCACGCACAGTGATCTTTCAGAGGGACCCCCGTGCTGCCACCCCCATTCCAGCCATCTCCTGCCTGTTACTTCTGCACTACTGTCCTGCAGTGCCTTGGGGAATCCCTCTGTGGCGGTGGCCAAGGGGACAGGCAGTGACAGACCTGCTGGGATTCCTGAGATTACAATTTTCCTGAGGTACCTCTGAACTGAACCCCTGGCGCCAACCTCTGCCTGGCACCAGCTGCTCACGGTGATAGATGGGCACTGGTGGGGGCAGTGGCACCATGTCTGAGGTTTCTCCTCTGTTTGTCACTGTGACTCCAGCAGCCCAGGGCCACGGGACAGCAGAAGAAGTGCCAGTGGTTGGTGGGTTTGGGGTGATTTTTATAAAAAGAATACAACACAAAGCAGGTTGCAGCTCCGTGTTTGGGTGTGGGTTATGTCGCCAGCATCCTTCTGGAAGTTTTGTTTGCACTGTGGTGCTGGGAAGCAGATAAGTTCAAACATTGCAGAAGAGAAGCAGAGCAGAGCTGGGGGACAAGGCAAATTTGTGGCTGAGGAGTTCATGGGCCCTTCAGCCACTGTGGGATGTGCTGTGGTCAGCTCGGCCCTGGGACTGGCCTGCACTGCCGAGACACGAGCGATGGAGAGGACAGGCTGCAGCACAAGGCCTGCCAAGGAAGACCACCTTGGAAATGCCCCAGCGATGGCTGGCTCCTGTTTTCCATCTGGGATGTTTTCCCTATGGCCTGTCCAGCTGGGTCAGACCCCCAGGTGCTCAGCAGTCACATTCCTGTCCTTGCCAGCTGCTGCTCCCTGACAAAGCTGAACCCACCTCTGAAAGTGCCTGATGCCCTCGGACCTCACACCTGCCTGGCTCCCCTGGGCACCTGCAGCCCCTGCCCCCACATCTGCTCTGCTCCTGTCATGGCTCTGCAGACCTGGGATTCCAGCTATGCTCTTTCCCTTCATTTGTCCCAAATATTTTGTCCCAACTATTTTTTTCCAATGCCAGCAGATGAGTGTTCTGGAGCCAAGACCAAGGCCAGGGTCTACGGGACCTGTGGGACCATGGGACTCCTCTCTGAATCCTGTCCATGGAGAGGTGGCTGTGGGAACTGGCTGCTGCCACCAGCGCTCCTTGGGGGGCTGCAAGGGAAGTACCAAGAGACCCCCCTGCTCTTGGAAGCAGCACATACAGCTGCTGCTGATGGCAGTGGCTGACTGCAACCCAGGAGGACACCACTGTGCACTCACTGTCCCATGTACATGGCCCTGTATGCACCACACCACCCACACACCATCCCTTAGACATCACCCACACACCCCATCCCATGTGCACCACCCCACACACCATCCCTTACACACCATCCCTTACACACCATCCCTTACACACCACCCACACCCCATCCCATGGGCACTGCCCCACACACCCAGCCTGTCCCCAGCACACACACAGCAGCCAAGCCTTTGTGCTCTGTGGGGTTTTAGTTCCCATCTTCCTGCACATCCTGAGTACATCAAAACCACCTGCCCAGACCCAGACAGGCTGTCAGTGACTGCACACACACAGAGGCTGGTGCCAGGGTCACACATGCCATCATGGGCTGTGACATGGCCTGGCATAACCAATCCAGACATCTGCGAGGGATTCGTGTGCCAGCACAGACTAACAGCAAACTCTGCATCCTCCCAGGGCTGTGAGCACACCCAGAGCCCTGTGCCCACCCAGAGCCCTGTGCCCACCCTGTGCCCAGCTCTCCAGGACATGCCAACATGGTGCAGCTGCTTCTTTACACTCTTGGAGTAAAACAAACAATTTCCCTGATGCTTTCCAAACTTTTGATGGGATTTTCATTATAAGAAGGAATGGGGAAAAAGCCCCTCTGGAAGGAGAGGATCTTTCTTTGCAATGGTTTTCCTTCCTCTGCTAGACAGGGCTCTGATCCTGCTCCTCCTCTTGAAATCCTCTCATGTGGGCAGAAACAGAATCCATAGGTGAACTTTCTGCTGGCAGGTTGCTGCTCTCAGAGACCCCTCCATGCCAGGGGGCGTCTGGCATTTTCAGTGCCGGTGTGAGCTACAGATATTTGCAAATGAACTAGTAAAAAATTCCAGCTGCTGAATCCCTGTCTTCTGGAATTTTCCCTGGCTCTTCACAGCAGAGTGGTGATTCCCAGTCCCTCTTATGAGCTCAGGCTCCAAGCAGTTGGAACAGCAATTTGGGAGAGCTTCGTGCTTCACACAGGCTCGTATCAGGGAAGGTTTGGTTGGTTAATGAGTGTCCTGCTGGGTGTTCATCTGCTGGGAGACTGAAAAGAGGCCAAACCTAGCAGGGATTTGCCCACCCTGCTTTGCTGGTGGGAGCACCATGTGAATGAGAAGTGGGGGAGCAGGGGAAGGATTCTGCCTGTGTATCTCCTGCCCTGTGTGTGAACTCCTGTGCCCACAGCGAGTGCTGAGCGAGGCAGGAGCTCACGGGGAGCACCCCCAGCCCAGGACAGAGGGGCAGTCGGGGCATTGAGGTCATGTTCTCTGTCTCTTCACTATCACAGTAAACTTCTGCAACTTGTTAATTCAAAAGTTGGGTTTTTACAATGTGATTACCAGGAAATGTGGGAGCCAGGACTCGCAGCACCTGTGTGTGTTTGCTGGGGGAATTAATGCTGTTTCCATGTGGATTTTCATGAGCTGCTGCAGGAACTGGGGAAGAAGAGGCTTTAAGAAATACCAAAGTCCAACTCCTGCCATTTATCTTTATGCTTTTTGTTTTCTTTTGCATTTTCTTGTCTACTTTTGCTTTAATAAAGCAAGGAGAATTTCACCGTGTTCACAGTCCCAAAGAAGCTGTCCCTGAGGCTCTCCTTGGGTTGAGCCCTGGAGTTGGGACCCCCTGGGTGTCACAGCTGAGACCAACCGTCTCCATGTTCCCCTGTGGATTCCCTGACTCTGCTCTGGCTCATCTCAGAGGTGTGGTGGGTTCTGAGCTGCCTCAGTCTGGGTCATGGTTCAGCCCATCAGCTCCTCCCCAAGGCAGCAGATGGAGGACAAGGGATACAGATCTTGGCATCTCCCTGGGAGCAGTGTTTGTGCATGGATGGGCACCATTCCATAACAGAGGGTGTGGGATAAAGGATGCTGCCTTTAGTGAGGGCAGGAGGGAGACTTCCTCAGCCCTGTGTCATGCCAGAAGCAGTGGGACAGATCAAATGGTGCAATGGCGTGCAGCATTCCCAGGGCAGGTATCACCAACCTGTGCCCACCTGAGCCTGACAGGCTCCTGCCAGCACCCCCTGCCTCAGCAGGAGCAGGAGCCAGGACAGCAGCTCTCTGCTTGGAGAGGCTGTGATTGAGTCTGGAGAGCTGGCAGCACCCACATGCCTCTGCCATAATGTCCAAGAGGCTCTTTGTGCTTGGCTTAGGGGACAGAGTGCTCAGTGAGGGGAGTGAAGCTGGGGCAGGGCCCTCCCTGCAGTGCCACTCCTTGCTGTGGGCCATGGGGTTGTCCCTGTGGTCTGTAGGGAATGCTGAAGGTACCCAAAGTGTCACCTCCCAGCCAGCCCGAGAGCTGCTGCCCTGTCACCTCCCAGCACCGGCCAGCCCTGCAGTCCCTGTGCTGTCCCTCCCCTTGCTGAGCTCTTGCCCTGGATGTTTCAATAACATAATGTATGCTAAAATTATCTATCTCTGTATAAAATAAAGGCATGGCCCATTTTCTATTGCTAAAGATATCTATTTAGTGACGTGCTCTAAGAGTCCTCTCTGGTTGCACACTGAGGTACTGGATGCTCTGCAGGACATGAGTCAGAACGTGCCAATTTAATGGAGACTTTTCATTGTTTTTCTAGCTGGGTGCTGCCCAGTTTGCAAAGGTCCCCCTTTTTGTGGCATGCACAGAGCAAACACTAGCATAGGCTGGGGTTGGTATCACCTTCTCCAGCCTTTCTGTGTCTTCTTGAGGTTAGACAGGGACAGCGTTTGCATTGGGGAACAATGGAGTGTCCCTTGTTCCTTCCCTCTTTGACTTGCGCAAAGTGTCCTCACACATTTGGGCAGAATGCTGGGGTCACAGAGAGTGTCTGTGTTCTGAGTTCCACCTGTGTGCAGGCCCAGGGCTGGCTGTGGCCACTGGGGGTGGCTGTGGGCAGGCAGGGGGTCCCAGCCCCTTCGGGTGGGTCAGAGCCTCCCCTGCCCACTGGTGCCTGCTCCCTGTGCTCCTTCCCTTCAGCAGCAGAGGGATGCTGTGCTTGTGACTCACAGAGTAAATCTCTGCACCCACATAAACCCTTAGCAAGTGGATAAAAGCTGCTCTCTGTGCCGGATATTTGGTGTTCTGTGGCAATTTTATGCTGTTTCTCTTTGTTAACATGTCTCTGTAATAATAAGAGTTCTCTATTTGATATATTTTACTTTCTTTGTAATAAGCCAAAAAGCTCATTGCTGGTGCCTTTTTGCCTGGGGGGGCCTCCCAGCCCACAGCTGTGTTCCTGGGAGTAACAAAGGCCAGTCTGCAATTGCTCCTTCCACCAGAGCTGAGGGAAAGACAGAAGCCAATGCCACAGCATTGCCAGAAAAAAAAGAGCCTTGGAATGGCAGAGAGACTTTGGGGTATGGTGCTGGTTTTTTCCTGGGGCCTGGCTCCAAGATGAGGGCTGACCATGATACTGGGCACGCCTTGGCCCCATTTCCATGGGGCTGTGACCCTGGAGACCCCACAAACCATATGATGCAGGTGCAGAGCACACAGCCTGGTCTGGCCCAGTTTGGAATTGCAGTGCTTTACCCAAATTATAGCATGACCTGAGGATAAATTATCCCAGAGAAGGAATTAGATGGATTGCTGACACAGCCGGTTTTTCTGGGGTTTTTCATTTTTTCTTTTTTTTTTCTTTTTTTCTTTTTTTTTTGGGGGGGGGAGTTTGTTTGGTTTTTTGTTGGTTTTTTTTTTTTTTTTTGGAACTGAATGCCTTGGATAAGGAAGAGAGAGCCCCAGAGTGTTTTGGTAGGGCTGGACTGTGGTGACAGATGCTGCTGGGGCCAATGGGGTGCAGTGCAGGATGCCCTGGGGACAACTGCAACTCACAAGTCCCCATGTGGGACTGAAGGACGATCATTTGTGTAACCAAAGAGAGGGGCTTGCCTGGCACCCAGGTAAAAAAACCGTGCTGAGGGTAAATGAAAATTCTCCTTTCTCTTTCAGCCATGCCTGGGGCCCACGTGAGCCCCCAGCCATGCCACAGGGTGGCCCCTCACGCTTGGTGTTCAGTTCTTTTTGTAACCTGAAAATCTGCTGTTGTTCTGAGTCCAATAAATGCAGAATCCAGTTTGCTGGAGCTCTACCCTCTGCCTGCATTTGGCTTTTGTGTCGATTTTGTGCATGAAATCGCTGTGGGTGTGATGGCTGCCAGCAAGCAAAGGCACTGGGAATCTGTGGGTCATTTGCCAGTAGATGAGGCTGTACATTGGATCATTGTAGGCTTTCTTTCACACTCAGATTTCACCATGAATCACGTCTGAACTCGTAATTCAATTACATATCAATTGGCTAATCCTTTCATATATTCCTCTTTGGGTCTTTTAAATTGAATTTCAGTTGATTAATGTATTTCTCAAAGCAAGGAGCTAATAAAGGCCAGTGTCCTCCTGCTCTTGTCATTGTTTTTGGTATCTTTATGAACAGTTGTAAATCCATTCTTCTGCAACGTCTTTATAAAACTGACCTATGCTCTCCAAGTAGTAAAGAAGACGCTTATCAGCCACTTGTTAATTCAAGGCACAGATGTGAATCCTGTCCAGGGCCAAGACTTGATTCACTGAGACAAAGCAAAGAGCTTGGATAAAAAAAAAAAAAGCTCGCTGGGCCACAAATAGCTGGCAATGCCTGGTGTGTAATTGCACAGCAGCAGTCCACACAGAGTGCCCTGTGAGCTGAAGAACAGTGTGCCAAGAGAATAAACACCCCTGGGTTTGTCATCCACAAGGAACCTGATCCCATCCCTTGCTCTGAGTCACAGTGAAAAATTATTGTGTTATTTTCAAAATTCACCCCGTAATGGACACTGAGCGGGCCTCAGCTCCTCAGGGCTGGTGTGGCAGATTGGGTGCCAGCATGTCAGTCCCAGTGTCACCTGCCAAATGGCCACTTGGACACCAAGGACATTCAGGAGCCACTGGTCCAGTGCCTCATGGGATGAGGGACTTGGTCCCTCAGTGGCTGCACATCCTGGGCTTACAGCCTTGGTCTCTGATGGCCCCAAACTCGTGTGGCTTGAACAGTGTCTGTGGGAGGACAGCGAGGCCACCACGTGGGGGCTGCTGGGTCAGAACTGAAGCTGAAGGACAAATTCACCTCACTCAACTCCTTCTGCCTCGCTATGCTCCAGCCACCTCTGTTCACATCCTGCATCCCACATCCTATACCCTGCATCCCCCTGCACAGCTCACCAGGACCTACAGGTCACAGGGGAGCTGCTGACCTCCCTGATCATTCCTGTAGCTGTGGGGCCTGGCAGCAGGGTGACAGCCACCATGCCAGCACTGGGGGTGAGCCACATGCCAGCAGGTTCCAGAGCTGCCCTTAGAGATGCCTTGGCTCCTCAGCAGAAGAGCACGCCAAGCTCACAGGAAAAAGTTCAGTTACCATGAAGAAATCAACTGAAAACATGGAAAGATCATGAAAACCCTAAAATGGCCTCATGCTTTAAAGTAATTTATTTGTTCTTGTCCTCATAGCACAAATTGGGATGTTTTTAAAACAGAAGTTCTGTTTCCAAAAATACTGATGTGTTGTCAAAAAGCCCTTTCATCAGTTCCCCTCCCTGGGGGTCTGGGAGTGCCAGCACTGTGACCCTGCAGTGCTGGCAGCCAGCCCTGTGTGCCTGCCATGGTTTCAGGGCTGTGCCTGTGCTCCCAGGGCGGGCCAGTGGCAGCCACAGACCTCAGTGGGGTCACCCTGACTCGAGTGCCCTGACACGAGGGACAGCAGCCAACACTGGGGTTTGCTCCTTACCCAAAACTGCTGCTGCCTCCCTCTGCCAGCAGTGGGCAGGTGCCAAGGGGAGGCAAACAGGGCCTGCTTGGCATGCCCCGTGTCCCATCCATAGGAGCAGCGTGGGTGCAGTGGCATGGTGTGGCAGCATGGTGTGGTGGCCACCAGGAGAGCCTCTGGGAGGCACTGAAGGGAGCTGGGGTGTGCAGGACACAGAGTGAAGAAGGATGGAGTTGTGGGAGGATGGAGCTTGTGGGGACTTGCTCCTCTGAGCCTTCATGGGCACGGCCCATATTATACAGGATTTCAAGAGTCTTCAGAAGTTCTGCCTTGCGGGAGCTCTTAGAGACACTGGCAGAGGCTGTTAAAGCACTTCTTAAACTTCTGAAAACACAGAGAATGGAAAACATTATGGCCTTTAGTGGTTCAAAGCGTCTCCTGATTGTTTAAGCCGATCATAGGATTTTTTGGAGGCCTGACCTGATTTAGAGCCATGTGTACGGGCCAAGAAACCTGCTAAGGGCTGCCAGGAACCCGCCCAGCACAGGGAGCTGCTCCCAGCTCGGAGCATCCAGATGGGTAATGGTGCAGTGGGATGGGTCAGGGAGAACTACAGAGCTGAAAACTATGGCTCTGATCCTCCAAGGAATCCCACGTGGGTGGATTCCAGTGCCTTCATGGGTCTCTGTGTAGCACATAAATTTCAGATGTCAGTGTTCCACTAAGTATATTTCAATTCTAAATTTATCACACAGATGTGTCTGCTGCAGAGTCTTTGGCCTCTTCAAATCTTCCTCTGGGAAGAACTCACTGAGACTCAGGCTCAAGCTTTGGAACTGATTGTTTTGTTATCTTCTCTCTATAAAAACCTGAAAGGTTTTACTTGTGCTGGAAAATAATTTTCTTGCTCATATTAAATCCAAATGTTTTCTGTAAGAAGGCAAGCCAGGCACCTGTGGGTTGGCAGACAAGGATTGTTGGGGCAGTGCTTCAATGCTTGTTCCAGTTCACCATCACTTAATACAAGGCCTAGTGAGGAAAGGAAACAGTTTCGTTCCCCAAATGCCGCTGTTTTGAATGCATCCAGCCATGGAAATGTTAGAAACCCACAAAGAAACTTTTGAGAGAAACAAGAAGCCAGAAAAAACAAGCAGAAAACCCTCCAGCTGCTGCTCCTGGTGCATTGTGTCCATGCCCGCCTCAGGAGTGCTCCGGCTGCTTGGGCCCAGAGCCAGGGCACGGCACAGAGCTCTGGGAGCTGGCAAACCTGGCCTGGCACAGAGCTCTAGGAGCTGGCAAACCTGGCCTGGCAAACCTGGCCTGGCACAGACCTCTCAGAGCTGGCAAACCTGGCCTGGCCAAACCTGGCCTGGCACAGACCTCTCAGAGCTGGCAAACCTGGCCTGGCAAACCTGGCCTGGCAAATCTGGCCTAGCAAACCTGGCCTGGCAAACCTGGCCTGGCACAGACCTCTCAGAGCTGGCAAACCTGGCCTGGCAAACCTGGCCTGGCAAATCTGGCCTAGCAAACCTGGCCTGGCAAACCTGGCCTGCACAGACTTCTCAGAGCTGGCAAACCTGGCCTGGCAAACTGGGCCCGTGCTGCACCAAGGGCCCGCGGGCAGGGGCCGGGCCCGCACAAAGTAATTGCAGGAGGATCCCGAAAACACAGAGCAGCCCTGAGAAGGGTGTGGGTGGGAACGCTCCCCTTCTCCAGCTAGGAACCCTCGTGGCTGTGGAGGCAGCTTGGCTGTCCCTGGGCCCCCAGGAACACCCTCTGGAGTGGTGACTTCCATCAGGTTTCTTCAGAAATGCAGGCTCCAAAGCTGGCTGCAAGATTCCCGTGCCAGAGAGAGAAGCTGTTCTCCCCTGGGAGAGGGTTCACTGCTAAAGGAAAGCAAGAGGCCTGAAAAGCAAACATTGGTGTGCAATGTCAAAGGAGGGGGAAAACAGATGTGAGGAGGGGAAAAGAGTGCTGGATAGATGGAAAAAAGCCATTAGTCACAGGAAAAGTGGATTCTTGGTGACCCATGGCACAGAATGCTGTCCAGGCACTGTGGCAGCGCAGGAATATTCAGCCTTGGCAGCGCATATTCTCCAGTCAGAAAAATGCAGAAAACCAGATTTGGGGACTGCAAACCCAGAGTGGGGCCATGGCAGAGCCCAGGGCACTCCCAATCCCACGGACACAGCCCTGTGTGGCCTCCCTGGGGCACAGAGCTGGGTCCCACAGCAGGGCCTGCCTGCAGAGGGGGCAGAGTGGGGGCAGCACTTGGGCTCAGGGTGAAGAGGAACAAAACACACCAACATGGTTGTTTCACTTCATAGAAACTTTATAAACACTTGCAGTAACCTAAGCTTGTACACATCACAATGGCTCCAGGGCTGATGCTGGGGGCTGCCATGCTGCAAAGGATGATCCCACATTCCCAGCTGTCCCTCCTGGGCCACTGGCAGCAGGGACTGTGCTCACAGCAGCAGGGAGTGGGTCTCACAGCAGCAGGAATTGGACTTCACAGCCCGCTGCCAGCACAACCAGCATCCCCACTGCTCCAACTGCTGGTCCCCAGTGTTCAGCTGCACCCACGGGTGCAGGAAAAATCAGCACAGACATACAAGTGACAAAGAACTTTATAAGGACACCATGAAATAGTCTGCAAGAAGCTGCCTCTCCCCACTGCTCACACTGTCAGACTGAAACCCAGCCACCCTTGGATTCTCCCTATCCATGGAGCCCAGCTCTGTCCTGGGGTCTGTGCTGGGTAGTGGGCACAAGCAGGAGGAGGATGTGACAAGCCACTGCTCCCGCAGAATGTCACCTCCAGAGCCATGTGCATCAGCACAACCCAAGGAGTTTCCCAAACTGACAGGCTCAAGGGGTCCCCAGACAGTGTCCCAAAGCAAGAAAAACAGTAGGGAAATGCTGGCCTTTTGTGTAGGAGCCACAGGCCCAACACCCCAGCAGGGCAAGGGGGTGATGTGCTGCAGGCAGGTGGCCCCACTGCCAAGCTGGTCAGAGCAGCTGGCTCCAGTTTCAGCTCCATTCCTGTTCAAAGATCCCTGATCAGAACCCCTGTGCCTTGTCCTTGAGCCCCTGGTGAGGGGCTGAAGCAGAAGGGGCCCAGCACAGCCCCAGGGGCTGCCAGTGCATGTGGCACAGCCTCAGCTGCCACAGCACAGGGCTGGTTTGGTTTTAAAGCCACTTTCAGGTGCCAGGCCTAAAGGAGGGAGCAGCTGGGGCACTGCTGAAGCCAAGGGAGTGAGAGCACCATGGACACGACACACGTGAGCTGTGTGCCATTCAGCAATAAGAGACACGAGGTCACACAGAGGCAAAGTGCCAGGAGGTGGGAAGGACCTGCACCAGGCAGGACACCATGCTCCAGGGAATGGAGCACCTGGGAAGCAGCTGTGGGAATGTTTGGCCACTGGTTTGCAAAGGCTCTCAGCACCTAAAGAAAATCATTCAAAAGGAGGGAGTCATCTTTGGGCAGATGGAGGAAGCAGGGAAATAGCTCTCTGCCATGCACAGCCCTGGTGGCAGCTGGAGCAACAGACAAGCTTCTAGCGCTACAGAGGTCCTGGCCAGGGACATCTCCTGGGCCAATGGGCATCATCCACAGGGCCATGGCTGAGGGACAGGCTGGGCATCTTGTACAGGAAATGAATAAACAAGCAAACAACAAACTGGGCAGTTCTTAAAAAAAAAAACCAAACAATGGGTTTGACCCACAAACAGTGAGTTTCAGATCCTCAGCACCTCTTTGCTGGCCACCACAATCACCCAGGATGGAGACTTCTAGGTGGGCCTGTGAGAAGTGGATCTGGTGGGAGTGTGGCTCATGGAAGAGGAGGCAGTGGAGGAAGAGGAGGAGCACCTGCTGCCCCCCTCCCCCAGCTGCACCCTTGGAGGCTGCTGACCCAGGGGTGCTGCCTGAGAGCTGATCCCAGGCAAGGCTGTGGCCATGGCTCAGGCCAAGCCCCTGGCCAAGCCTCTCTGTCAGTGTAGTGTCCCAGGCCAGGGATGTCCAGGAGGAGATGAGGAGACATCCCACAGAGCAGAGCACAGCGATTCCTCCATCCCTGCCCAGCTTTTGTCACCATGGGCAGCGTTAACAGGCACAGCTGTCCCACACACTGACACTCACCAAGTGAGGGACACAAGCACAAAGGAAGGGGCTTCTCAGGGCAAGCAGGGCAAGGGGGGACTGCAGCTGTTTTGCCCTTGCATCCAAACAGAGGGACTCAGCCCTTGTGCTGTCCAAACACCCTTTTCAAGGTGTGTTTCCCAAAAGTGTGCAGGTGAACAGGGGCTCCACTGTCCCTTCCACAGGTGGTCTGTGTCCCCCAGCCCTGCCCATGCTGCCATCACCTGCATGGCACACACAGGAGAGAAGAGGGAGGAGAGGTGGGAGGGCAGGGAACAGTTCAACACAGATGTGTGGGCAGGACCTGCTTTCCATCGTGGTCTCCCTCTCCTAATTTCTTGGGCCACTTGTGGCTTGGAAATCATCGTCCAGTAAGATAGCTGCTCTCCAGGGCACTGGGGCTGGCAAGGCTCAGTTCTGACTCCTGGGTCACAAGCACAGAAAGTCTCCTGGGTCCAGCTGGGCTGAGGTGTGCTTACAAAGCCTGGAAGAAGAAAACAAGCTCCATGTTCTGTGCAGCAATGCAAACCCACCAGTAATGGCAGAACCACTGGAATCCCACATAATTTGTTTGTTCCCTCCAAAAACCCCATAAATGGTGATTTGTCTTACATGTCTGCTTTCAGTTTATTATTCAATTTGTTGTCATAAACACATACCTTTAGCCTCAGCTCTCATCACTTGGGATCCTGCCTTGTGGTGATGAAGAACTGCATAAAAGGAAGTAGAAGAATAGAGAAACAATGAGTGCAAGGAGCAAGCTCCAACTCAGCTCCACAAGCTCCTCGAGGCTGGGTAAGGGCAGGGAGGGGTCTGTTTTGCAATAGCACAAATGTTTTCTCTCAGTACCTGCAGCAGCAGCTCTCAGACTTACACACAAACCTGCTCTCTCCTGGGCAGAGATTGGCAGCTTTTCAAGGCAGGAAGCTGAGGCTTATTTGGACAAATATCACAAATGGAACCTGCTGCCACTCAGAGTTGAGGGCTCTGCCCACACTGTCCCCATAACCCCCTGGCTCCCTGTCTGCACACCCCCTGGACTGGACCAGCCATGCTCTCTTGGCAGCTGCTGGGACCTAACCAGCCCTCATCACCTCACCCATGACCTGATCTTCCCACAAAGCCTGAGTACAATGGGCACTACACCACACAGATCCACACACCTGGTAACAGGGATCCATAGGGATGTTTCTTGCTCGGCAGATTTAATTTATCAAGTCTGTATCTGGACTCACATTTTATGCTTTGTGCTCTTTGTTTAGTTTCAGCATTTTAGCTGAGCCCCATCTGCTGTTTGTGAGTACAAGACAAGGCAGGCCTGGGGCTGGGGCTGTCTGTGCTGGCTGTGCCTCAGAGGGAGCACCCTGTGCTGCAGAGCCACTGCTCTCCACACAGAACCTTTCCCGTGCCAGCCTTACCTGCCTGTTCTTCGGGATGCCGTCTCAAAGAACTTGGTCCTAGAGGCCACCCTGCAAAGAAAACAGGAGAAGTCTCTCCTGATTCGACCTGGCAAGTTGCTAATGAGATCTGCTCTGTGCCAGGGGGATGAGCTGCAGCATTGGCAGCACTGCAGAGATCACCTTCAACTGACAGGTCTTGTGCCAAGGCATAGCCGGGCTCCTTCTGTGCTCGCTCCACCCGCACACCACCTGCCAGTGCTTTGGCTGGGCTGCTTATAGAACCATGGAATCATGGAATCATTTAGGCTGGGAAACATCCCCAAGATCATGGAGTCTAACCTTTGACCAAATATCACCACACCAACTAAAACATAGCACCAAGTTCCACATCCAGTCATTATTTCTGTGCTCTTGCCTATAATCCAATGTGCATCCATGCCCTTTATGGTCTTTCCTTCAGTGTTCATGTGCTCCCACGTATGCTCAAGAAAGAGAAATTACATTATCCCAGAGAAGGAATTAAAGCAGTTCTGACAGAGCTGACCCTCATGGCACCTTTTGTTTTCTTTAGGTTAATTCCCACTAAAGCCAGAAGGGTTTCTGACTCTCTTAAAATCTGAAAGAAATCTGAGGATGAGATGAAGCTGAACTCCACCCAGTTTCCTTAAGATCCAAGCTGGATCTTGTCCTGCCCCAGAAAGTGTCTCGTTTGAGAGGTTTGCTGGAGGCAGGCAGGGAGGGGCTCAGCTCCACCGACCCAGGAACAGCAGGGAAGGGGATGGGGCAAGGCTCAGCCCTTGGGCTGTGCTTGAGCAGGTCCAAAGCTTCTTGTTTGCCTTCACTGTGGCACCATTCCCGTCTTTGGCCGTGCCCTCTGCTCAGATTTCCAAGTGACATTCAAACCTGCACTTGCACCAGTGCCAAGGGAACATCCACAAGCTCCAGCCACTGAGCCCCCGAGTGTCCCCACCAGCACCAAGCACCCTCCATGGGCTGCTGGCTTACACAGATGAGGGCATCTCCTCTGCTGTCCCTGCTATCAGATCTGGCCTCTGCTCCAGCTTTGGAGGGATGGGAGTCCGGCACGGTGGATCCGGAGGTCTCACAGGGGGACGTGTTATCACAGGCTTATCACCATGGGAACGTGGCTTAGGGACACTGTCACAGTCACCTGCAGGGATGGAGATAACAAACACTGAGCAGGAAGCTCTGGCAGAGACCAGATATTCATGAAGGGGCACTGAATAGGTCCATGGTTTAGTTCTGCCCCTTTGCCTCAACACTCTCTCACTGACAGTGCCCAATAGCGAGAATAGAGGGACAGAGTCCAGGGAATGAAGTTCCCACACTACCTGTCCCAGAAAAGCTTTCCTGGCACTGGTAACAGGGGCTGGACCTGGACCTGCAAGGACAAACTCAATGCAGTTGCTGACTGTGAAGCTGATACTTCCTGGGAATCACAAGTGTTCTTAACCAAACCCTGTGCAGTGCTGCTCTGTGAATGGGAGAGGAACAGCATAAACTGGTGATTCCTGCAGCTGAGCTTTCATTCTGGACACTGGACGCTACCTGTCCTCTCCTCAGCTTCTTTTCTTCCCCAAGATCCAGCCAACCTTACTATTCACTTAACCCTTCAAAGTCTTTAAGAATCAAGTCAACAAGGAATGAGTGCCAGACTTTACCTGTGCCCACACCTTAGGCTGTTCGGGACTCCCAGCCACTCCTGCTGAACTACACTGAGAGGACTCAAGGGTAGAGGCCACCACGTGCCCAGGGAGGGCTGACTTGGGCACTTGCCTGGCTCTGGCCAGGCTCCAGTGCACACTCACCCTCTCTGCCACAGATGCCCGGCCGGGGTGCCGGTCTCCTGGCCTGCAGCGTGGCAGTCCTCAGGGTAGGGCTGGTCACCACGCCGTTGGCCGCCCTCCCAGCTGCCTTGGCCCCTCCATCCTGCAGCCCTTTCCCCATGCCCAGCTTGCCCAGCTCGGGCTCAGCACGGGGCTGGGGCCGGCTCTCGGCAGGGGAACGCCCCAGCTCGTCCCCCCCGGGCCGGGGCGCGGGCAGGCGGCTGCGGTGCAGGGGCTTGGGGGCCTCCACGCCGCCACCATTGGGGGTCTGGCTGAGCCTCTCTGCTGCGGAGACAAGAGAGCACAGAGCTGTGGGGTTAGGTCTGTACTGCACTTGGTGTGCCTCCAAAAGCCACTCATCCCAGCCCTGTTGCTGTGCTGCAGAACCAGGAGCAAGCAGGGGCTCTGCTGTGAACCTGACTGCTCCCTGCAGCCTCGGGGCAGGCCAAGGTGAACAAATGCTTCTGCTCACAGGTCGAGGAAGCATTGAAATGCAAGGCCAGCCCCAACTCCATTAGCAGTCTGGGAGTTTTAAAGAGCAATGTGAATCAATCATGTTCTGCCAGTGTCACAAAGTACACTTTACACCTAAACATCATCACAGCTCTGAAAACTAATGGAGAAAGAGACTTTCCATCTCTTTGGTGACTGTGGAATCAGGGCACAGCCTGCAGTGACAACTAGAGCAAATCAGGTTGCAGAAATATAATTTTAAGGTGATGCGTCCTTTGCTGTTAATCCAGCTGACTGTAAGGAAATCCCGAAGCTGTTATGGTAATGTCAGAGTAGAACTTGGTCTAGGAAATACCTTCACTGCATCCTGAAAAAGTTCTTTGGAATTCTTGCTCTGGATGTGGAACTGCCAGCAGCTGAGCCAGCTTGACCTCCTTGGGCCTCCTGCAGCACAACCCTCCCTGGCTACCGTCCCACCAACACTCCATGCAGGTGTTTTTGCCTCTGATGCCACAAAACCTCTCCTCTGGGTCTCTCCTGTGCTAAGAATCAGCCTTAGTTTAGCTAATGGAGCATGCAGCAGGTAGCAGAAAAACCCAAATCCCACAAAATCTGACTTGTGACATGATGCAAATAATGTATGAGAGGTTTTGGCTTTCCTTTCTCTCTGAGCAGCCCTCACTGCCTGCCATGTCCAGGACCTGGAAAGTGCAGCCCTGCTGCTGTTACCTCCATTGCTCCTGGAAAGGTGTCACAGAAAGCAGGAGGGGTGAGAAGCAGGTAAGGAATCAAGGAACAGCCAGACTGACCTGCACTCTCCTCCACAGAGGCATTGAAGAAGACAGGTCTTTCCCTCAGGGGACGCTTGGAGATGGTGATGGGCTTGTGCCGCCGGGCAGCCACCCTCGGTGGGGGCACTGGGGGGGCTGTGGTGTCTTCTGGGGGGCCAGAGTAGATCTGTAAAGGGAGACACATTCAGGTGACCCAACACAAAGGGGCTGCTGCCCCACCTTCTTCTGCAGGTGTCTCCACATAGCACAGAGAGTGATGGAGGCCACCAATGACACTGTCCCCACCACTCACATGGTCCCACAATTGACACTGTCCCCACCACGACATCATTCCCACCACTGTCACTGTCCCTGCAGCTCAGCAAGAAGATCACAAACAATTTGTAGAAGCAAATTCCCCTGGAGCAGATGAGGGAGGCTTTGGAGCTGACAGCTCCTGACCAACAGCAAGATTCCCATTGTCACAGAGATACAATCCCTGAATCACCCAAACCAACCCTGCATTGTTCCAGATCTAACACTAAAACCCTTCAGCTCTTGGTTTACAGTGACACATTTGGCACCAGGAAATTACCTGGGATGGAATACTGGCATAAAAGCAACGCTACTGAGAAGTTTTATCTCCTTTTCTCACTGGTAATGTGGCACCTATTTAGTTGGGATTAATTGAGAGGTTCTCATTTATGTCAGGGCTTTTATAAGAGCTGAAAAAGAAATAAATCTGAAGAGCTGAAATACCCCATCAAGGCCCACAGCAGTTGCTCCTCTGCTCTTCCCAGGGATGTTAATTGAAGTTTTATCAGGCTTTAAAGCCTGAGTTACTGTGGAGAGGTGGCCTGAGCTGCTGAACCCAGAGGCTGCACTGCCTGTCCTGGGAGATGTGGAGCTGGACCATTCCTGGCTCCAGCCCAGAGGAGGAGAGCTGTGCCAGCCCCACTGGCATGCTGGGTCACCACACCCTTGGGCCCACACTTCAATATGGCCCATAAAAAAAAAAACAGCCTAATTGCATCACTCAGAAAATTCTTACCATGAAGAAGTGTGACATTCTGCTTTGATTAAATGTCTCATTTTGGTAATTCAAACCAAAAATGTATTCCTTCTTCTCTGGGCCAAAGAGCAGGGCTAGGAGACCAAGATGGGGGATGGGAGAGGAAAACATGTCCCTGGTTTAAATTTCTTGGTCCCAAGTGTGTGCCTGGGGAGGGCTGGCAGTGGCAGACAGCTCCCACACCCCACGGTCAGGCTGCTCTGGCCCAGCCTGGCTGGCTTTGGATAAATCCATGTGCCAGATCCAGGCTTTGCTCCCAACAGCCTGGTCCAATCTGCATGAGGAGAGGAGAAACAACACAGAATGACAGAATGGTTCAGGCTGGAAGGGCCCACAGTGGCTCATCTGGTCCATCCTCCCTGCTCAAGCAGGGTTTCCCTAAGGAGCAAATGGCCCAGGATTGTGTCCAGACAGTTCTGGAATATCTCCAGAGAGGGAAGATTACACACCCACTCTGGGAAAAAACCCCCACACTCAGGGTTTGGTGACACAGGGCGGGTGCTGGCTCACTGCCTGCTGGGCTCTGCCCTGGGCAGGGGCAAGACACATTCCCTGCTCCAAAACACAAGGTCTGGAGTTCTGGAGTACTCTCTTGCTGTGACATAGCAGCACATGAATTAAAAGCAGCTTGTATATTATTAAATCAGCAGAGGATTGCCTGTAGGAGGGAAATTTTTTGGAAATATCAACCTCATTCCTCTATCCTGAGTAGAATCCAATCCTGCTTTTAAAAGAAACATTAAGCTCCCCATGGACACTTATACAGGTACCAAAGAATACTGCTTTCAACACCTGAAACCCAAGCTAAACCAACCACAAATGACTGTGTTCAAGAGGTGGGTGCAGGCTCTGATTTACTTCTAATTGAAAATCAAGTTAAATAACATAAATGTACAAAGATATTGACAGACCCTCACCTTAAGGAGGTCTGTACAGGGAAGAAGGTGTTTCCAGAACAATCAACCTATTTAATTGAACCACAGCATTGAAACATGAGCTGTGGAAACAGCAATTATCCACAAACACTTCATGAATAGTTACTCTGTCCTCAGAGTCTTCAGATTGCACCATATAACCCACATCCCCTCTTCCTCCAAGTCTCATTTGAGCTGTTTGCTCATGTGTGAGCTGAAGACTCTGTCAGCTCCAACACTGAACTTATACACTCAATCCAATAAATGTGACTAACTAAACCTTATTGCTGAAGAAATTAAAAGCAAGCAAAAGGACATCTGATTTAATTAAAGCTGTCATGCCAGCTCTCAGAGGTGGCAGGGTGTGTTGATTCAGACTGTGCTGCAGGCTGTAATGAGGGGAGCACAGAGCCCCATCTCTGGAGCAAGCATGTGAGATCCCAGACAAAAACCAGTTCCTGTTTTTCTGTGGGAACTTATTACAAGTGTTCAGAGACCTACAAAGGAACTGGCTGGTGTTTCCATGAGCTTCTACTCTGGGTACTCAGAAGCCTGTCTGAGCTCTTCCATCCCATTTCAATCCTTGGCATCACAGCCAACTCCCACCCCCTCATCTGGTCCCACACCCCTCTGTGGTCCCCACCTGGTTGCTCTGTCTCCACATCCCTGTTGCAAGAACCTTGCTGTTCCAGCTTTGGCTGCCTCTTCCCTTTCCAAAGGGAGCTTTCCCCCTGCCCATATGCTGCCCTGTATGCTGGGAGCTGCCCCAGCCCGTCACAGCAAACAGCATCCCTGAATGAACAGCTCCATGAGAGAGGTTTGGACACTGTGTACTCTGCTGTGAAAAGCTGGAGAACCAAACTCAATCCTTGGAACCCAGGGCTGTTCCCAGGGCAGGAATCTGCTCCCTGCTCAGGATCTGCTGCTCTGGATGCACAAGCTGCTCCAGTTTTCAATATTAACACCCAGCTCCTGTCATCCCTCAGCCACCTGACACCCCTGAGACAGTGTCAGGTATCGGAGAGCAAGGTGTGAGCACAGCCACAGTGGAACACTCTGCTCTCCAAAGGCACACATGACAAAGCTGCTGTCTGCACGTGCATCTTCAGCACCACCCCAGCAATCAGAGCCTGGCTGGGCACACGGGCGATGCTCAGGCTGAAATATGAATACCCAGAGCAAATCCATGGAGGGCAGATGAGATGCTCAGTCGTGTGAGAGCATGGCCTAGGGACATGGGCACCAGCCTCAGCTCCTCTGAAAGCTCCACCCCAGGCAGCAGCTCCCTCAGACTACCCCTCAGTCCAGGGAGCATCTCCTTCAGACTCCCCATTCCATCTCCACACCATCCCTGTGTCTGTATCTGAACACAACCACAGCTGAATTACTTTCATCAACCATTCAACACTTGTCTGCTCTAGTTTTTTTTCCACTGATTTAACAGTTGTGCAGTATCTCATCTTGGACTGTGCCCATTAAAACCAATTCTCCTCTGGCCTAGCTCCTGTCTAGCAAAGGAAAGAGTGAAGCCCTGTAATGAGCAGTCATACAATAGGTTTTTTTCCCCTTGTTTAAAAAGAAAAGGCAAAAATGCCCAGACTCACTGTTTCCTCTGGGACCAGATAACAGCAACATTGAGGAACACACACCTGCTACTCTTTGCTTCCTCCTGAAGCCTTTCAGAGCAGAGTGTTACATAAAGCCAGCCCAAGGAGGCTCCAGAAGGAGCCGGAGCTGCCGTGTTGCCACAGCAACAGTCTGCAGGAGCAGGCAGAGCAGCCGGGGCTGCTTGGGGGCTGCTCCGGGGCTGCCCTGTACCTTCCCAAAGTGCTCGATCAGGATCTCGACCACGATGTTTTGGAACTTGATGTTCATCATGGCTGCCACGGTGTCCTCCTGTGCTCGCATCAGGGTGGGCCCGAAGATCACCCCCATGTTGGACGGTGACATCAGATTCTCCCGGCTGTGCTCACACACACTGCAGGGGCAGGGGAAGGGAAACAGAGTTTGGTTTGGTTTTTTCCAAACAGGTCTTATTCCAAGGAAAAAAAACCAAAAAAACAAAAAAAAAAAACCCAAAACCCAGGATACACTAAGAATCAGTAATTCGATTTTCTTCATTGTGTTTCAGAATTTGTTTTCCAGCAGTGACAAACATGGCTTTAGGTCTGACACACACATTTGGCTCAGGCAGATGCTGGAGAGAGCAATGTGCTGACAGCATCTTCATTTGATCTCTTCCCACTCCGAGCTCCTCTTTAACTCTGCAATCAAAAGTCATCTGCACAACATATGCACAAAAGCAATCATTTAAATCCTATATCCTTTTTATCCACAACTGACTTCTGGCTTTAATTTTCTTTCCTTCTGAAGGAAGAGAACTGAATTTAGGGAGCACACTATGGTGGTTTCCAATAAATTTCTGAGAGGTGACAGTTTACAGCCCCTGCTCTCAGAGAGTATTTTTATTTTTAAATCATTTGCTGCTCTGTGCATATGTGAAAGAGGATGGAAGGAACCACCAGAAAGAGAAGCATCACTCCATGCAGAGGGCAGCAAGGAGAGTCACCCCCTTTGTGCAATCCACATGGAAATTCACAAGGGGACTACAGCAGGTAAAATTTTGCAAACCCGACCTCCCAAAAAGGCTCATTGTGCTGATTCCATTATTCCCCTTTCGTTGGTTTTAGAGGAAAACATCTGCTTACTTGACAAGGTGCTGGATGAGGAGTTCTAACATCTCCCTGTTCTTGTCAGGCAGTTTATAGACCAGTGCATGAATGGCTCCCAGCCTGTAATCCAGGTTCTCAGACTCTGGAAAGCAGCAACACAAAGAAGAATTTGTACCCAACACTTTCAAACTAAATACACCAGAGAAATATAAAGCCAAAGGAAACCTGTGGAAGCTGTTCCCTGTGCAGCATGGGAGCAAAAGGGAAGGGAAGTGAGATTTCACAGCAACAGGATGAATACTGTGAGAAACAACATGAAGTGGAAAGAGGAAGAAATGGAGCTTGAAAGGGAGCCCAAAGGCACACTCCAAAAGAGGCTGGGCACGGGCAGGTCCTCCCCTTCACACCCTTGTTCCACACACCTGGCAGCACACAGCTTCCCTCTGGGAGTCTATGAGCCCAGAGAGCTCTGACACTGAACAGCACCTAAAAATATCCCACAGGGAATAAACCTGAGTCCCTGACCCAAAGAGGTCATCCTTAGAAGAATAAATAATCAGGAAACAATAAAATACTCTGTGTGAAAAGAATAGTGTGGGGTCTGGGTGGCTGGGAAGCTCAGTGGTGCAAGTTCCTGAGGGAGGGCAGGGAAAGGATGAATGTCCTGTCACACCCAGCCATCAGGGGCTTAACCAGCTCTGAAAATAATAAATCCTGGGCTTGACTACCTTCAGCAAGAGGTGGAACATTTCCCTTTCCAAGAAAAATGGGTGTTATTCATTCTCCAGAGGGACGCATGAAGAAGAAGTGGGCATCCCTCCCAGTCTCCCTGTGACTTGTGGAGGCACAATGGGATGAGGGATGCTGTAATCCCACACATTTCCAAATGCCAGCATTCCCATGCCGAGGGTGATGACCCTCATTATGCTCTCTGTCTCACAGGACACTGGCTCACAGCTGTCACAGCTTATCTGCAGTGGCCACAATGAGGTGACAGCCACAGAGCAGCTTCTTGGCTGACCTCTGTTAGTCCCAACTGTGACTCAATCCCAACAGCTACAGCAGAGAAATGCCTTCCATGTGCTGTTTTCAACATCCCAGGACAAATTTCACAACCTAAAGGGAATACCTGCTTATCTGGGGGGCAACAGCACATCCCATTCCCGCACAGGTTTTAAAATAAATATATCAATCCTAGAGAGAAACAAATCTCGTGGCTGCTCTCAAGTGAGTGACATCCTCTGGCTCTCCAGACCCTCTGAGACCACAGACCCTGTCTGAGGGAAGGAGCAAAGGAGAGAAGGAAACATCCAGCACCATATCCCCTGCACAGAAAAGCACTTGGAGAAGACAGCTCTGCTCTCTCTACAGCTGAAGCAGTGGGACACCACAGAGCTGGGCTGGCAGAGCTCTGCCAAGTGACTTTGATGGACCCTGGCTGGGGAGAGCAGGGCCAGGGACCATCAGTGGGGAAGCTGTGGGACTTACTGGCAGCCAGGACCAGCTCTTTGTGGAGCTTGTACGTCATGACGGGTTCAGACAGGTTCCTGCAACAACCAGAAAGAAAACTCAGCTCTGCAGGGCACTGTGACCCACTTGTGACCATCTTGGACCAATGGGCAAATTGGCTCATCCCTCAGTGCCACCAAGTCCCAGTGGCATTTCCTTCTGCAGTCAATAACAGTGAAAGAGCCCTCCCCAAGGGATTGAGGGATTCTGCAACATCCATATTCATCATCCTTCTTCCCAAAGCCTTTGTCACTTTGTCCTTTTCCACAGCCAGATGTGAATATCTGGCAGGTCATTTCAGCTTTCATCTGGGTCAGCCCCAGTCCCCTTTGCCTCCCTGGGGCAGGTGTGACCTGCAGTGCCACCTGAGATAGAACTTCAGTGAGCTGGTAATGGTCTTGATGTCCCAGTCCCCACTCTGGAGATCCACATCCCCAGGGCATTTTGGATCTGGAAGGAGAATGAAAAAGTTTTAGAATAAAGTTCATTCAGAGGTTACTAACAAACAATCTGCTTGGGCTGGGGAATTCCTCTTGAGACACATGAAACCACAGCAGCACACAAAGAGAGTTCCTAATTCCCATGGCTAGGAAAAGCAGAAAAACAGCACCAGTGTCAGGGTTTTGGAGGCTGGGGAGTGGTACTAATGAGGACAAAGAGGGAAACACAAGGTAAAATTTAAGCAGTGCTAAGAAGTCACTGAGAGCATATTCTCTATAGTTTATTTTTTCCCAAGGTTGGCAGAAACAACGGATTTCAACAGGTCCAAGACAAGCTTTCTGACATCCAAAGTAATCTGAATGCCAGCTCAAATCTTTCACTTGCAGCTACTCCCCTGAAGGCTGTTCTGGAAGCATTCCCTCTTGCTGCACAGAGAGGAGGGAGCTCAGGGGAGGCCCAGCAGCATGGAAATGCAATTTGCTCCTGCCTCCCTCCCTGACAAACCCCACCACATCTGTGGCGCCGCAAAGTGAAGGATGTAGTTGTAGGATGGGGGGAAGCTGGACTACAGAAATAAACAGCAGGACTTGTTTTTGAAAATAAATAGGACTAGAGACTAAAAAAAACATAAATTATCTCCTTTGGGGGGTAAAGATGAAATCCTGCTGCAGCAATTATTTCTGTGGTGTTGGACTTTCCATTATGCTTTCATCTGCAGTGGGGTGGCAAGTGCTTACCCAGACCCATGCAGATAAACAAAACAAAAAGGCACTCACTGGTGGGATTCAGAGGAGAAAACCACAGGGCTGCTCACAGGGAGGGTGAGAATCAAGCAGCAATAAAACCTGAGGCTTAGCAATGAGTCATGGGCCAGCAGAGCTGGGCAGATGCCCGAAGCCATGGCTCTGTGAGAACTGGGCATAGCCAGACACCAGTACGAACTAAGGTTTTAATAAACAACATCCAGAGTAGAAGCAATAGGAAACAGCCAAAGCCTTTGAATGCTGCATTAATATCAGATGTCTGAGCTGGCTTGAGCCCGAGGCACGCCTGAGGGAGGTGAGCTCAATCCCTGCCCTGTGCTCCAGCCCCAGGCAGGGCTGGGGAGAAAGGTTTGGCCTTGGTAGGTGGGGATCAGCCCCAGAGGGTCCCCAAGAGGCTCACAGGTGACCACGAGGTGAGGGGACGATGGCCTCAGCCAGGGCCCAGCCCAGAAGGGCTGTCTTGGTACAAAGCAGTGCTGCTGAGCCCCTAAACCTGCTAAGACTGTAAACACTTCCCCATTTGCCAAGTTTGTGTGACAGACAGATCCAGCCACAGGAAGGCTCACAGCAGGAATGGATCCACTGGCTTCTTAACATACATTGGCTCCCTATGGTACACACTGCACACAGTGGGGTGTCCCCATCCTCCCAGAAACAAACCTTACACCAGGCCGGAGGGCTCCCTGCAAAAGTCACCCTCCCAGTCCAGTTCATGGTGTTATCCCAGGAGAGAAAGGGAAGATGAGCCTCAGAGGGGCCACAGGCACCAAAACCCATGCTGGACTCTGTCCCTCACAAACAATTCAAGAACAGGACAGTGTCATTGCACAGAATAATCAATTCTTACCAAAAAAAGCATTCAGTAACTTCTGCACCTGGATGTTGCTGCCAACAGTCCGGTACACGCCCTCTGTGGTGATTCCTGAGAGGACAAAGCCAAGAGCATTAGCCGAGGTTTCCTGCTGGTGATCCACAAGCCCCATCTAGTGGAAACGTTCTCCTGCTGCTGGGCTCTGTCTCACACCCCAGCTTCTGTCCCTTATCCCGGGTTATGTCCCATATCCCGGGTCTTTTCCCATTACCCGAGTTCTGTCCCGTATCCTGGCTTCTGTCCCATTATCCCAGGTTCTGTCCCACACTCCAGGTTCTGTCCCATATCCCAAACCCCGTCCCACTCCCTGGGCTCTGCAGGCAGGGGCTCTGCTCACCCCAGCAGCCAAGGCCACCAGCACCACCGTGGTCACCATGTCACAGCCAGGTGAGCATAGCCAGGGTGTGGGACACACCAGCCCACACATCCCATTTCTTTACCATGGATTTGCTCAAACCCCTACAGAAGACAAAGGCATTAAAAACACTGGCCAGTGCAGGGACAGGCAGAATCACTCTCTCTCCTAGCTCTGCCAGCAGGGTCTTTATGCCCCCACTGCTTACCACTCCAGTGGGCCCTCGCTGCCACAGCTCCAGCAGCCCCAGCCCCACATCTGCAGATAAATCCAGGCTGCTGTCCCACACTGGTGGTGTTCACTGGTGCTGGATGGTATGTGACAGCCCAGAGGATGAGCTGCCACCCTTCCACCTGCTGCTGCTGCTTCACAGACTGGGGCTGAAGCAGTCTGTAGCCACCCCTGCTGCCAGAGCTGCTCTCCTGCCCAGCACTGGGTGTGCTCAGGGCCAAAACTGAGAAAACCATGAGTGAAAACAGCATAAAGGTGGAAGTTCAACCCAAACAGCCTTGGTACAACATTCCAAAGCAGGTGGGATTTCTGCTCCCAAAGAACATGCATTTAACTGAAGAGCACACATTCCTCAGCTGAAAGCTGCAGTCCTGTGCCAGTGGCCAACCCTGTACTGCAGGAACCATGGTGTGATCAAGGTCATGGGAAGCACGGCCAGGCTGGGTGAGCTCCTCACCTTTGGTCTCCACTGCATTGATGCACTTCCGAACAAACTTGAAGCCCACCTCGTTCAGCTCCACTGTTTGGGACAAGAGAGCTGTGTTAGCTGCCTGAGCCCTCCTGGAGACCCCTGGGACCCCCCAGCCCACCCCCAGCCTTTCTCAGCACCCAGAGCCTCAGTGCTCCAGCACAGAGTGCTCACAGCTGCACCCACACCCCCTCAGGAAACACCAGTGCTCTGGACATCCTAACAAGGAGTTATCAGTTCCACATATTCTCCCCTTTTTCCTCAAATTTATTTTGAGTTGCAGCACTGCTCCCTACCCCCTCTTTGTCTTTAATAATCAGGTATATAATACTAATACTAATACTAATACTAATACTAATACTTTTATTATTATTATTATTATTATTATTATTATTATTGTATCTGATAAAGACTTAAATAATACTCTCCAGAGCAAAATCTGTAGTTAAAGTTATTCCTCATCATGGGACTGTGTAATTTCTGCTTATCTACATCACTAGGATTAAAAAGCAAAACCAATCCAGCTTGATGTGCTGAGGAAAATGAGCACAGGGCTTCCTCCACTGAGCTAGGCAATCCTATGGGATCCCTGCATTTTCAGCAGGTTGTTTATACTGATTCTGTCTGCTCTGAGCAACAACAACATCAAGCTCGGACATCTCTTAGCCCTGCCCTAGGAATAAGCACAGAACCACCTGGTGCTTGACACTGAGGGCTATGATACCACTGGAATTCCTACCAGCTTTAATCTATGGCAAATAGAGAATGTTTATTCAGTGGAACCCTAATTTACATTCCTCCCAGCCTGTGATGTGAACACGGCCACACAGCAGGGTTGTGCTCATGCCTCTGGGAATGCTCCCCCTGTGCTCATTAGACCCAGCTAGCTACAGTGCTGATGAAGTGAGCTGTGGGACAGAATGCAGGTTTCACCCAGCTGACAGAGCCCCAGAGGGGTTCCAGGGCTCTGCAGGGTGCACCCCACTGCTGACAGGGGGGACACAGGACATGGTGGTGGGTGGAAGATCCAGGGAACTCAGTGCCACCTCCATTGCCCTGTTACAACCTTTGTTAAGGGACACATCCTCAGAATCTCTCCCTGGGGTTTGGAGGTGCAAACTGAACCTCACATCCCACTGCTCCTGGCTAAATAAAAACTGCTCACTGCAGTTCTGCGCAACTCGTTCTCATCTGGGCTCAGTGCCAGGCACTGTGGTGTGAGAACAGCAGTGACACTGCTGTCACGGAGCGGGGACAGTGCTACTCAGCAGGATTTGAGGATGAGTGTATCTGCAAGGAAAATTCTGCCTGGCCTCGAGGCTGTGAGAGCCCAGAGAACAGCAACAGAAGTGACTCACTTTCTTCTTGCTTCGTGATGGGACTGTGATAAATCTGAAAAAAGGGCGGGAATGGGGGAGGGAGAAGCAAAAACATCATCAGCATGATTTGGTATTTATTTCTAAAAGAAAATGCAGCATCCCATAAATCATCCCCAGATTACCCAGAGGCAATCACAGCCAAAAAGACAATGTCCCATAGAAATCTCATTTTATAATTAGGCAAGAACCCATTATCTGCACAATCAAGGAGTTTCTGCTGCCTCCCTGTTTCAGTGGGGCACCTATTGCTGGGGAAATTCTCTGTTCTGTAGGCAAACCACAGGGCTCTGAGCTCTGCTCAGACTGAAGGGGCACCAATAGGCACAGAAAGGTGGGAGAACACGGGTGCAGAGTGGGCAGTGACACCTTTGAAAAGAGCTAAAGGCTGCTAAGATCAGGGACAGGCCAATCATCTCCAGCAGGCAGTGAGGAGCAGGAGTGAAGCAGCCCGGAAAGGCTGGGGTCTGGCACAGCAGGGAACACCCCGAGATTTCGGGGGGAAGCCCAAAATCCCCAGCGGGAGCTGAGGGCAGGGCAGGGAGCCCGTGGTGAAGGTGCAGCAGCGATCCCGAGCAGCAGCCGCCGGCAGAGGACACTGCTGGGCAGCGCATTCCGGCTGGGGACGGCTCCAGGGACACTCACCGGCTCCTTCCCGTCCATGGCCTCCATCCACAGCCTCCGGTTGGCTTCCGACAGCGCCTGCAGCGTGATGGTCCCGGACCTGGGCACAATTCCCCCAGGGACAGGCAGGGAAAGGAAGAAAAGTTGGTTTTAATAGACAGCAAAGAGGGATTGGCTGCAGGCCCATGGGGTTTGGGGCCACCAGACAAAAAGCCTCTCACCTTTCATTAGTTTCAATGTCAAAACAAAACCTTTTGTCTATGGAGTCAGTCTTTCTCCTTACGCAGGATTTCACGGTTAGGTCCAAGGTGCCCTAGGAGAGAACATGAAAGGCAAGGTGAGAGGACAGAAACATGGGAGAGTTTGGGTTCCTCAGGCCCTTCAGCTGCAGGCCAGCACAGCACTGCCCATGGCTCCTGTGCTGATATTCCAATGGCATTGGTACCAGGGCACAGGTGGCTCTCCCACCATCGTCTGTGTAATTTCTGCTTATCTACATCACTAGGATTAAAAAGCAAAACCAATCCAGCTTGATGTGCTGAAGAAAATGAGCACAGGGCTTCCTCCACTGAGCTGGGCAATCCTATGGGATCCCAGCATTTTCAGCAGGTTGTTTATACTGACTCTGTCTGCTCTGAGCAACAACAACATCAAGCTCAAACATCTCTTAGCCCTGCTAAGAGCCCAACTCAGGCCAATGAGGCTCTGAGTTCCAGGCTTGCTCTCAGCCAGAGAATGTTCTGGACTCAACAGCACTACCCCACACAGCAGCACCCTGCCCCTGCAGTGCTAGAACACTGCTCCAACCAACCCAGAGAGGCATTCCCTGTCTCTGAGGCCAGGACCATGCTCACCCATGCCCTGACACAGCTGGGCTCTAATTTTTACCAGGGCTGGCCATCAGTACCAGTTACCCACAGCACCAATGAACCAAATGGCTTTACACAAACATGTGGGGCACAGGGAGGTACATTTCCTCACCCCAGACAGAGCAGACATGCTCTGGAGAGGCTCAGCTCTGGCCCTGGGTGTTTGTGTCCCTGCACTCCACAGCAGATTAATTTATAACTTGATTGTGGGTTTGTGGCCAGCTGTGACCTGATGGTGCAGGCCACCAATATTTGGGAAAGGCACTAAGTTTTCCCAGCCCCTTCCTGCAGTAATGGGCCTTACTAGACATGCTTATAGCAAAAATGACAACAAATCTCTCCATACAATAGTTTGGCTATTTCTTTGCCCAGCTCTCTGCCAAGGGGTTGCAAAACATCTATTTTATTTTCCTGCTGCAGTGTGCAGAGCCCTGCCAAAAGGAGAGCATGAGCTCACACACTGGAGCACACAGGCCTGGCTGGGAAGGCCCCGGGGACCACTCCATGGCAGAGCAGGGCGGGGGACTCAGCTGGAGGCACTGGCTGAGCTCCATCCTCCCAGCCCTCCCTTGTCACGAGGAGAACTGAGGGAACTCCCAGGCTTTGGTAAGCCAAAGCACTTTGTGAAAGAAGCAGTTACCCGAATTGCTGCCTTAGTGCAGTTTGGAGCTGCACTGTTACCCCTCTTCTCTTCCCACACTGTCCCAGTCCCACAGAACCAGTGCTGAGAGCAGAAATCAAACCACAAACCAGTGCTGTGAGCACACGGTGCTGTAAGGAAATGCTGCATTTGGAAGCAGGAACTCCTGTAGTAACTTGAGTCATTCAGGCCCTTCAGTGGCTGCCACAGTTTTTGTGGGGAAGGATCAACATCAGCTGGCCCAGAGAAGCACAAGTTTCACCCCAGGCTGAACTCATGGACCAGCACTGTCTGGTGTCTCTCATGTCACAGGACCCACATCTGCTCCCAAACCCTGCAGGGCTCCCAAGGACACAGTGGAGTGAGACCTCTCCTCACAGGGGTGCCTCTTCCAGGTGACACCAAACTGCCCTGAGTGGGCAGGGAGGGCACAGAGCCCACTGCTCTGCTCTGTGGCACCTGCAGGGCTGGCTGTCACAGGAAGGGAGGCCATACATGGGTGGAAGGTGGGCCCAGTGGTTGGGCCAATGTTTGCAGACATCCAACTCACCTGCTTAGCTCCAGGCTTCTGGTCTATGGGTGTCATCCGTAAGGTTTTGGCCTCTTTTTCATACTGGCAGTAATACTTCACCCAGGAGATGCCCAGAGCCCCTGCAGGACACAGGAGAGGCTGGAATCAGGGACAGGGCTGTGGCTGGGTGCAGCCAGCAAGGCATGGTCAGTGCTGCCCACGTGTCCTCCCTTCTCTGGGGACACTGACAGCCCTGGGGACATCAGCCTTGCAGGTGTCTCCATGGGCAAGAGCCAGGAGGAGAGGAGGAGGAAGAGAGAAGCAGGAGGAGAGGAGAAACAGGAGGAGGGGAGGAGGAGAGGAGCACAGGGCAGCAGCTGCCTCCAGCACCCTCCCAGCTCACAGCTGGTGAAAGGGCGTTTGTGGGACTCTGACCACAAGCCAGGCTGGTTTGGCCAAGCCCAGCCAAGACCTACACTGGCAGGATCCTACATGTCCTGAATGTCTGTTCCACAAACCCCACTGCTTTTTCCTGTGGGTGAAAACTCAATAATGAAGACAACAGCAGCTTTGAAATACTCTGAAGTTCCTATTTCCAGATTCATAGTCACTTTCCTCTGTTTTCTTACCTGAATCTGTTTATAGGAAATAATTCAATTGGTACTTTTTCTGTAATTAAGTTGCAGTTGTCAGGAAGAACAACTTTTCATACTTGATTTAGAGGGAAGCATAAATAGAGACAGAAAATAGCCACTGGCCTGCAGGAACATGCCACATTTAGGATCTAAAATTACTGAGTGTGCTTTCTTTTAAAAGCAAGATAAACAGATATAAAAATATATGTATAAATAGATTTCTACGTAGGATTAAGAATGAATGCTTACAAAGTTGTCTGTAGCCTCAGAGGTCACAGTTTTGCACAGACTTATGTCCCCTGAGCATTCCTGCTGCGTGGCCATGGAGACCTGCAGCCAGGTTTTGGAAAACACTGTATTTGGTCTGATTTTCTTCTGCTCTGAGAAGTTTTGCTCTGAGCAGCTGAACTCAGCTCTGGTTCCACCTTGGCTGTGCTCAGCTGCTCGCAGAGGCTGCCAGAGGGAGGCTGGGCAGGACACCAGATTCATCCTGGTAAAACACAGCCAAGACAGAGCCTGCCAGAGCTCCAGGCTCTGGAGTCATAAATCCCATGTCAACAGAGTGCAGGGCAATTATCCCTGTGCTGTCACAGATATGTCACTTGGACAGAGCTCTGTGCCACTGCTGACAGTGCTGCCAGCTGAGGCTGCCAGTGCTTCCAGGCACTGCAGGCAGTGACACCTCAGGCAGTGGCAGAAGGTGACACCCTGGGCTTGCTGTGCCTGGCTGTGGTGACACCCAGTGCAGCAGGGGGTTATGTCAGGGCAGCCCCATTCCCTGTTACACCCAGCTGCATCCCAGAGCCATTACATTTCTCCTGAGTGTACAGGTAGCCCTCGATGGTGGGCTGCCCAGGCAGCTTGCAGGTTAGGGGTGCTTCCTTCATCCTCTTCTTCAGATCTTCCAGCTCCTCCCGTGTGCTGGAAAAGTGATTCCTTGTCTGGGAACAGAAAACAAACAGAAGCATATTTGAACATGAGCAAAAAGTGAGCTGCAGGTTATTTATTCCTGGATAAATCTGAGGTGCTGTTGCAGAAATGAATCCATTCCCAAGGTACAAAACATGGAAACCACTCCACAAATCCACATGGAAAGTGGCTATAAGAACCACTGAGCTCTAAGGGATGACTGAAGAGACACTTCGTGTGCAGAGATGATGCTGAGGGCCACAGCTGGGAGGCCACTTGTTCCCTTAATTACGGAACTTTAGCACATTTCAAGGCTGGCTGGAGCAGAGGAGCTCCCATTCACACCATTGCTTGGGTAACAGGTGTGCTCTCCTCCCAAAGGTGTTGATCATGCTACAGTGCTTTGCATGAAAGAGTCACACCAACAGGGGGTACAAAATCCAGGCATTTGGATGGAATACTACTTGGACCAATTAATGAGCCAGCAGCAAAACCATCCTGGCTCAGATTTACGGCTGTTGTTCCACAGAAATGAAGGCCAGTCAGGAAAGACTGAATATAAAAAAAAACAGGACTCAGATATTTTACCCCATGAGCACACTTGGCCAGCAGAGGAGCTTACCAAAGCATGCAGCAAGCCTGCAGGAAGCCAGCACCATTAAGATCAAGGTTAGAGGCCTTCTTAGAGTACAATTTCAATCTCTTGATTGAAAGAAAATCTCAGGCTTGTTTATGCACCAGGTTAAATGATGCAACTGCAGTAGCCCCTTCCAGAGAAAACAATTTCATAGACCTGTGAACTGTCCCATGAAAAGAGGGGAAAACCCACGTGAACTGAGAAGGAAATATCTGTATCTGCAACAATGCAAACATGGCCAGACTGCTTGGGTGGAAAGACCTTGCCATCAGAGGTGTGTAAATACAAATGAGAACAGAAGTCACACAGAAAAGTCCTTCAGCTGGGCAGGGACTCACGTTCTGCAGGCTGAGCTGGAGCTGCTGCTTGTATGGGAGGAAATCCTGTGTCAGCTCCACTGTCAGGTTGTTGTAAGTGAAGAGGCTGTGGAGAAATGCCAGCACCTGCAGTGGAGGGAAGGGACACACTGAACTTCTGTGTTTATAATGGAAGGAAAGATGGACAGAGTGTGGGGTTTCAGAAATTACATATGCAATTATTTTTTCTTCACAACTTTGAAATGCCAGCCTTGGTATGGCTTATCCACCACAGTGTCCCTAAAGCTCAAGCTACCAGCCACACATCTGTCTGAATAAAACAGCCAGAATGAAAGACCCTGCAGGGAGACCCAGAGCAGATCTGTACAGGATCCCACACCCCACTGCAGCTGGCACTGGGGCAGAGCCACCACCCAGGGCAGAGTGTCCCTGCACTCAGCCAGGCTGGGACAGGTGAGCAAGGCAGGTGACACCTCTGTCCCTCTGCAGACAGACAGCACTCACCAAACCCAAGGGGCCAAGATAAATCATAACAAGACCTGTAGCCCTGTACAGTGTCCAGCCTGTTCCTCAGAACCCACAGACAGCCAGAAGAAACAGGACTGGGGCTTCACAGTGCTCCTGCCCCACAGGACCTAATCCAAGCTGGCAGCTCATCCCCTGCCAGCACATCTGAGCATCAGCAAATGACACATGAGAGCAAAGGAAGCTCCTACCGGCTCCACAATACTGAATTTCTTGCTTTCTTGTACTTCCTGGATCTGGTACACATACTCGAGGGAGGACTCAAAGAAATTGTGTCTCTCTTTGTCCACCTGAAGGTCAGCCTGGAAGAAAGAGGGAAAGGTAGAAAAAGAAAATACATCACATGTAGTTTGAAAATATTTGACTCACTTCTGTCTGTCAGCCCACACATGGTTCTGTCCTCACTGAAAACCTGCCTGGTGTCCAGCCCAGCTGTGAGCTGGAACATTGGATATTCCTTTAAGTCTGCCCTTTTCTGGCTCCCTTTCATTCAAGGATCTAAAACCTCTTCTCACTCTGCAAGGAAAAGGCTTTCCCAAAGCTCTTTTATTACTTTAGCACAAACCTCTTCTCCTGACAAGACCACCTTCACCACCCTCTTGCCTGACTTCATCTGTGTCCCAGAACCAGCAGCTCTGGAGCTGCAGCAGTGGCAGGAGCACACAATGAGCTCACACACAGTCTGCCTTGCAGAGATGCTCGTAGGTTGATGTGACATCTGGTCTGACAGATCTGACCAGATCCAGCTGGCTTTCCTTCCTTGCTGCAACACGCCTGCAGCAGCACCAGCTGGAAGGAACCCCCTCCTCTGCTTGCCTCCACAGCCACCCAAAAGCACCAGCAGCAGGGCAGGACACCAGGCCAGCAAAAGGAAAAATAACTCGTTACTTTTCAGCCAGAGCACCTCTCCAGGTGAAAGTGTGGCCAGTCCCCAGCTGTGCCACTGCCACTGGTCACTGCCCTTCACCATCAAGGTGACAACAAGCAATCACAATGTCTGAAGCACCAACCAGCATCCAACAGACACAGGAGAACTATGAGCTTGATTTCCCTGATCTCACAGAGAACTCAGGCTTTGGGTAGATTTAATTGATTATCAGTTTCAATTAGTTATTTTAAGGGATGATTCCTCTCCTTTTTTAAAGACCTAGAGCAGCTGGTGCTGTTGCTTCTGGACCTAACTCTGAGAAAAATTCCATACACACCTCCTGTAACTGAGACTCCTTCTTTTTGGAAGACAAATGCAAGTGGCGATCCAGCATAGAGTAAAACTTCTCTCCATCCTTCTCAAACTTCTTCTTTCTTTCCTGTAGATGCAAAGAGGTTGAAGCAGAACCAGTTACTGGCAATTTCCAGATAAGAACATGCATCAACACCGAGATTCTTTGCGCAATTCTGTATTCCCATGGACAAATTTTGGTCAACCCAGGCAGAGAACAGAAGGCCAGTTCTCATTTGCTCTGAATTCACAGCCCCTTGCCTATCTTGGATGCAATTATATCTCAAGACCCAGTCTAGCAATACAAGAAGTATTTTTTCATGCCAACATCATGGCAAAAGCCCCACTGAGGAGGTGCTGTTCCCTCTCTCAATCTCTTCAATATCCAGTAAACTGAAGATGTGCTCATGCAGCAAAAACCTGTTCACCACCTCCCGACATGCTGCTCACACAGCCCAGAAACAACTGGGCAAACACTGCAATGTCAGAGGCACAGCAAGGTCAAGAAAAGGTTCATTAGGTTTTGGCAACTTTCTGTTCTAAAGAGTTTATCATTTGTTTCTGAGAGTAGCAGAAGGAAAGCTGAAGCCTGGCAGGTAGACAGGCAGGCAGGAAATCCTCATCTGCCTCAGCAGTGCTGCAAAGAGAGCACAAATGAACAAAAGCAGCAAACAGAGACATTCAAGAAGGAACTCCTGACAGCAGGCAGGGAGCAGCAGGACTGAGCACCAGGCTCTTGGCTCCTGCCTGCACTGACTCTGACATTGGCAATCACAAAACAACCAGAGTAGGGGCCAGGTTGACAAATACCCACTTCAAATGGTATCTGACATATCAGGGATTCCTGGGAGGCAACTAAATTACTGAAATCAGGAAATTCCAGCCTGGCAGCAGCCTCAGTGCCAGGTCCAAGCAGCTGAGAGCTGGTGTACACACAGTGCAGGTGTGTATGGGATGCCCAGATCTTCTGTCTGGCTTTTGAAAGGTCAAGAAAGTGGAAAGCAGTTCCAGCTTCCTGGGGAATTACTGCTATCTTTTAATATCTGTCTCCTGAAAGCTCTGAAATGCTGTTGCCCCCACTCAGAAATGCATGGATAAGCAAGCATACACCAGTGCCACAGCCAGAGCAGATGGGCTCTGCCAGACTGCTGGGTATTAGGAACTTTCCTCACAAATCCAGTAGTGACCACAGCTTCCCCTGCCTGAAGTTTTGCTTCCCTGTTCCAGTTGCAGAGCCTATTCCATCTGTCTGTCTGGATGCCCTGTAGCAGGATGCCTGGGGGCTCCCAAAGCCCCTGGGCTCAGCACAGGTGGCTCCCAATAATAGGAACAAGCCTTCCTAGCAGCTGCCTTCCAGGGAAGAGGATTCTCTCCCCACCAGAGTCCTGCCATGGCTGCAGTGAAAGCACAGTTACCATGAGGAAGTGGCACCAGCCCCTGTGTGAGTGTCTGGAGCAGGGCAGGCTTAGCCCAGCAAACCTTTTCACCTCAGCAATTGCATATCCTGCTGTGCAGAGCCTGGAATTACAGGACACCTGAAGGGAAGGGCATCCTCTGCAATCACCCCCTGCAATATCAGGTGCTGTGACTCTGTGTCAGCAGCCTCACACAGCAGAACAGAGAGATCTACACCAAATCCAGAGCAAGAGAGAGTCCTCCAAGGGTGAATCCTAACTTAAGCAGTGCAGCAACTGTGGGCTGAGGCCAGGAAGGAGGTTGAAAACAAACCACCACCCTCATGACTGAGGCCCTGATCAGCAAATCCAAACCCAGAGCAGCGAAAGCATTTGTGGAGCAGCAGTTCCTGAGTCTGTGAGGTCAAACTCCTGGGCTGTCTGTGCCATTAATGCCCCGTCTTATACAGCCAGGAACTTTTCTTGTTTCCATTTCCTCAGAGAGCCTCCAAGCCCCAAGGCCACAGAAGTGCAGGGAAGCAGAGCTGTGGGCACAGTGCTCCTGATGCCACCTCCTCACGTCTCAGAGGAGATGGCTGTGCCAGCAGCAGGTCCTGAGATAGAAAAGCAGGTGCTGCCATTGAAACGTAGCTGCAAACCCAACCAAGGGTTCCACTGTCTCCAGCAAGGTGGTGTGCAGAGGTGGTGGTGGCAGCACTGGGATGGTGCCATCCCTGCTCCTCAGCAGCAGCAATGGGGTTGGAGCCACTCCAGGAGTTCTCTCCCACCTCTCACCACCAGCAAGCAGCACTCCCAGGGTGACTCAGCTGTCCCCACCCTGTGCAGAGGCCACCAGGGAAGACAGCCACACTGCAGGCCAGAGCTGGGACCAACCTCTCCTGCTCTCCATCTGAGAGGCTGCTCACCTGTGCCAGGTGTAGCCATGATATTTTCTGAAACATCCTTTCCTTAAGATTTTTCCTCCTGAGAAGCTGAGAAGCCTCAAGAACAAAATGTAAACAATGGTTATCTGCTGCTGTGGAATGCAACGGGTGCATCTGTGATTGGACTCATGTGGTTGTTTCTAATTAATGGCCAATCACAGCAGCTGTCTCATACTCTCTGTCCAAGACACAAGCCTTTGTTATCATTCCTTCTTTCTCTATTCTTAGCTAGCCTTCTGATGAAATCTTTTCTTCTATTCTTTTAGTATAGTTTTAATATAATATATATAATAAAATAACAAATCAAGCCTTCTGAAACATGGAGTCAGATCCTCGTCTCTTCCCTCATCCTCAGACCCCTGTGAACACTGTCACAGCCAGGAGCTGTGGGAAGCACAGGGCAAGGGAGCCACCAGAGCCTGGTGCTACCATGGCCAGGCATGGCAGAGCCCATGGGCAGGGGGATGTGCCTCTGGAAGCAGCAGCCTGGGAGCACGTGGCCCCTGGCCTGTCCCCAGGGGAGGTGACATTGCTGTGGGAGGCTGTGGTGGCCGTGCACGCGGCCACAAGAGCCCATGGAGGAGGCCCTGAGCTGTGTGTGGCTGTGGTGCCCACACACATGGCCACAGGAGGCCACAGCCTGCAGCCACAGGGAGACCACAAACCACCAGGCTGCAGCTCGGTCACCAGCTTGTGGGCAGCTCCCTGGTGGGTTCTGAGGAAGAGAAGATATGGCGGGTTCTGAGGAAGAGGGGTCATCTCTGCTCAAGGAAATACTGGTGAAGAGAAAGGAAAAGCCTGGGAGAGCAGGGGAGCTCCTTCTGCAGCAGGAGCTGGGGAGCCAGACAGGAACAACTCTGGGAGTGCCTCCTCCTCTGGCAGCGCCCAGGCAGGCAGGGACACCCTGGGGACAGGGAGCACTGAGCTCTTCCTGGGGATTGAAGGGAATGGGGACATGGAGCAATGAGCCCTTTCGGGGGATTGAAGGGACTGGAAATGATGTCCAGGATGGACCCATGTGTGACAGGACCACCGTGCAGTGTGGCATTTTGGGCCACTAAGAGGGAGCTGGCCAATCATTCCCATTCTGGTAATTAGCATGTAACTGAACAGCAGAAGGATGACCTACAAATCCTTCTGTGCTGGCTGCTGACCAGAGCAAGCCAAGACAGAAAAAAAAACAACACAAAAAAATCACCCAGACTGAAGCACAATCTGGAAACACGAGCACAAATTAATTCCTCATGAATATTCATCAAAGGGCAGCACCACGTTTTCAATGAGGTTTGCCAAAAGGCACCACCCACCTTCCCTTTGTTGCTCACTGGGAGACACCGAGCAGATCCCACTGAGGGCAGGCAGGAGGGGGCTCTGAAACCCCCTGTGCTGGGAGCTCTGGCAGGCACTGCTGTGCCCAGGAATGGCACAGCCCATGCTGGGAGCTCTGGCAGGCACTGCTGTGCCCAGGAATGGCACAGACCATGCTGGGAGCTCTGGCAGGCACTGCTGTGCCCAGGAATGGCACAGACCATGCTGGGAGCTCTGGCAGGCACTGCTGTGCCCAGGAATGGCACAGACCATGGGGCTGCACTGCCTGCCTGCTGAGGCAGGTGATGCAGCAGCAGCTCTGGCTGCTCTGTGTGTGCCAGGTCCTGCTTGCACCCCGACTGCCACCAGCACTGGGGTGACACTGGAGCCCCTCAGCAGCTTCAGGTCCTACTCATCAGGGGGAAAAGGGCAAACAGACTTGCCAAAACTCCCCCTCAACCATTAGTTGCTAATTAGGGTCCTCTGAAATTCCCCTTTTCAGAGAGGTGGAGTGAGTGGAGGTGAGAAGCCCAACTCATGGGCCACTTCTCTCCATAAGGAATCAAACACACTTTTCCTGCTGGGAGTCTCTCCCTCCATGCACACCTGAGGGGTCTGGGTGCAAGAGCAGTGGATTCAGGATCATAACAGTTCATTTTTAAGAGGCATCTGCAGTTAATTCAAAACCAGACTTTTAAAAAGTATAGAAAGAGCAGTTCTGTCAAAGCACACTCAGTTCATCCTGGTGTTTTCCCTCACCCACTGCTTTCTCTCAAATGCTCCTTAGGCCCTGCTCCCCCAGAGATGAAAGCAAGTAGAAGTTATTAACCTCCCTTTCTTTTAAAATTATAATTAATGAAATTAATAACCGAATTAACTAAGACCTTTTAGGAATATTTTATCTCCTGTGGAAGAAATATTGACAAACACTGCAGCTATTCAGCATTCCTTTTGCCCTTACAGTACATCCCAACAAAATTCTCCCTCTGATTTTTTTGGTTGGCTTTGTGGTTTTTTTTAAAAAGCTGTCTCCTTCCAAGTGAAACTGGAATTAAACTTTTCTATTCAAATCCTCCTCAGCTCAGTAAGTGTGGCCAGCTTATTCCCCAAGGGTCCCAGCCCCACATTGTGGAGCTGAGCCCCAGGGCTTGGAGAGGAATGGATGGGACCTCCATGTGCACCAGCTGCTTCCCAAACTCACCCTGGGCCATGAGTGCCAGAGCTGGGCAATGGGTCAGCTCAGGGGGTCCCTTTCACCTGTGCAGTGTCACTGACAGTGACAGCAGGTCCCAGGAGAAGCAGCGACCGTGGGGCTGTGCGGGAGGGAGTGGCTGGAGGGGCTGCCCCGTGTGGAGCACAGAGGAGACTCCCCTGCTCCCGGCTGAATGCAGACTCAGATGTGCTGCTCAGACTGGCTGTGCTCCAGCCAGAGCCATCACAAAGCCTCGATTCAAGGGCTCTTCCTATTTGGCTGCAGCAGCTCGCACAGGGAACAGAAAACATCTCACAGAAGGCGACGCTGCCAAAATACGGAAACCGAGCAGAGGGCACAAATTCCCTGTGTCATGTCTCCAGGCTGCTCCACAGCCTGCCCTGGGCTTCTGCCCCTGGTGCAGATCAGAAAGGGTCCATGGGGTGATGGCAGGCCCAGCAGTGATGGGAGGAACCCATATGACACAGTACAAATGAGGAGCCTCGTTTGTACTCCCCCCCTCCTGCTGCTGGCTGGGGATGGCCCAGAGATGCCCTGCAGGCTGGCAGGTGAAGGAAGGCTCTGTGCCCAGGGTGACACCTCAGGGTGCAGTGTGGCATAGGCTGCTGTCAGGGAAGCATCAGAGCTGAGGAAAAGGGGCTGGAGTGGCTGGGGCTCACTCCCAAACTCACACCCTCTCACAGCTTTGGGGTGGCACTGGGGACAGGGGTACCTCCCTGTGCATCCCTGTCAGCATGGGCACAGCTGGATCCTGGCACAGTACAAGGTGCTGTCCTTTGAGCTCCTGCATGGAGCCACAGCACAGCTCTCTTCCCACCACAGTGCCCTGGCACCTCTGCAGCTCATGCTCCTCACAAGAAACAAAACCCCAAACCAAACTCCAATGGCTGAGCCCCTGCAACACCCCCCTGCCCTCTGCCACCTCTCCAGCTGCTCTGAGCAGTGTCCTGCCACTGTCATCACCCTGTGCTTCCACACAGAGTGCTCTGCCATGCACAGGGACTGAGGAAGGGCTGCAGGCTGCCAGGGGGATCTGTGTCAGTGCTGGGGCAGTGGCACCAGCCCTGCTGAGACCCGTGCCTGCCATCAGGGAAGGGAGCAGGACATGGGCACAGGCCTGTGGGTGCAGCCAGCTCAGCTCTTGGGGCACAGCAGGCTCTGGGCTGGGGGCAGAGCGGCCCTTACACACCTCCAGGGCTCTCTGGGACAAAACCAGCCTGAAGGACACGAGGGCAGGGGCCGTGGGCAGCACCTGTGCCATGCTCGTGGCTGCAGCTCTTCAGAGGGCTCCTCACACCAGCCCTCAGGGCATGGCAGAGGGCAGGAGGGCCATCAAGTATCTCTCCTCAAACTCTGTATTTATTAAAAGTCAAAGCCTCCAGATGGGTTGGGCTGAATCCAAGCCTCAAGTGTTCTCCAAAACATCTCCATTTCAGAGCTGGGCCTGAGCCAGCCCCATTTTAAGCTGCCACTGAGGAACATGGAACCTGGATTTCTTGATAGCAGACAAGGGAAAAATGATCTTTTGTGCTCCACATGTGCAGAATTTGCTTTTTATAGCTTGTTTCTTTAAAAGTTTGGTCCATCTGAAAGACTCATTAGATGCTTTATGTAAATATTTCATAACAAAAGCCCTATGACTATAATCAGGTTCTGCCTGCTGGCCTCTCCTGCTTTCCCTCCTTCCCTTCCCTCCCTCCCTCCCACTCCACCACACACTGCTCTGCAGAGAGTATTTTCTTCTCAATAGCACTGACTGAACAAAGGAGAGAGGGGGTGAAGCAGCAAGGAGGTTCTCCTGGCTGAAACAAGCACTCCTTGCTCAGGACAGAGGCAGTGCTGGAATGAGGCCAGGAGAGAACCCAGAGAATTCAGGGAAAGATTTTGGAGACTCTTAAGATTGAAAAATCAGACTAAAAGTCACAGCACGAACCCTCAGCCAGCAGCTGAAAGCCAGCATTGAGCAGGGAGTTTGTGAGCGCCTGAAGTCAGAATGCAGTGGAGCAACTGCTTGTTAGCAACAACAGGAGAAAAATCTGAATTCAAAGACAGTAACAGAAAACAAATCTGCTTACACTGAAAACAAACAAACAAACCAACCTTACCTTGGTGAACCCTATCTGCTCCTTCCGGAAATTTTCCAAAGGTTTGATCAGCAAATCACTTGCATTCTGCACCTACAGTGCAAAGAAAAAGCATTTTAACTGCACCGTGCTGATCAATTTTCTCCTAAACAGAGGCTGAACAGGGCTAGAAGCCAAGACCTCTGATATTTTAATGTTTTTGACTGGAAACTTCTTCTCTTTCTGTAGGTGAATTCACTTAAACCATCTGTACCTGCTCTTCCCCATGAGTGACACACAGCAAACCCCAGCCACATCCCAGGAGGCTTTGGGGACATCCTGTGGGTGACAGGGAGTGTCCCCCACCTCAAATAAAGGATGGAGTTCCCTTGTCTCGAGATTCAGAACAGCCAGGGAAAAGGGAAAGCCTGCCTGTGTCCCTTCCACTCCTGCCTCATGTCTCAGAGACCTTTCCCGGGTGCTCTGCCCACCTTTGTCATGAATCCACATGAAAGTGAGCTCACCCCAGTTTGTATCACTGGCTGCAGCTCCATTCTGGCACTGGGAGCAGCTGCTCTCTGCTCCCATCCCCACTCCCCTGACAGGCTCTGTCCCAGGCTCCAGAGGAGGGAGAGGGGGACAGAAGGGGACAGGACACCACACAGCACAGCCCCTCAGGGGATTTAAATCTGATGAACACAGTAAGTGTGAAACCTCCTGAGGGAGCTGCTGGAAAACAGAACTGGTGCTACAAGTAGAGGGAAAAAAACCCCAACTTTGAAAATTGGACAGTGCCCATAACCCCTGAAACACCTTCCACTGCTGCCCCCACTGCCAAAGGAGCCACTCTACCTGGCATGTAATTCATAATAAAGAAATATCTCAGTGCTTTCCTGGTTTCCTGCAGTTCCTTGCCTGCCCATGGCCCCTTTGGCCCAGCCTGGCAGGAGCTCCTGCTGCTGCACGAGGCAGGGGAAGGCAGAGCCAAGCAGCACATTCCTGGCACGCTGCACGCTCTCCACCGAGCCTAACCTTCATGTTTTTCCTGGAATTAGGAGTGGAATGGGAAGCCAGCACTGGCTCTGGAGGAGCCTGGAGAGGCTGAGGGCACATGGCAGCAGGAAGGTGATGGCAGTGCATTGTACTGGACCGGCACTGATGGGCTCAGGGACATCTGCCTTCCTGCACCCAGCAAAAACAGAGCAAAAACACTTCTGATTCTTTAACCCTTGGTTTCCCCACAGTGAGCAGCCCCTCCAGCTGCAGGGCCTGGGGATCTGTGCCTGCCTGAGCTGCCTGGGGGAGCCACAGCCCCCCACACCCATTGCTGTGCCTGCCCATGCTCAGGGCCCATGGACAGTTGAGTACAGAGCACATTACCAGTGCTCCCAGCTTCCCTCTGATGAGAAGCCTGACACAGAGACACATGGTGCTGTGGCTGTGATTTGGCATTCAGGAATGACAGAGCCCAGCTCCCATCTCCTTACCATCATGGACCTCTCCAGCTCCACTTCTTGCAGCAGCTCTGCAAACTCCTTAAACGACTCAGCTGTAAGAAAAGAAGAGGCTGGTCAGGGGAGCTGGGACATGGCACTGGATGTGGCACTGGATGTGGCACTGGAGTGTGTGACACACATCAGGACAACCCAATGTGGCTGCACCCCCAGCATGGCCATCTAAAGGCTGACAAAAAGCCAAGAAGAGGTGGCTCCTTTTGGCAGAAACTGAGCGAGGCAACACCAGGTGCAGGCTGGCCTTGAGGGGTATTTATGTATGCAAGGGACAGGAGGGTCTCCCACCCAGGCAATGAAGGAGTGAAGGCCCTGGGAAGGTGAGAGGATGTTAATTAGCTTTTATTAGGAACTGTGTTATAGAGATGGCAATATAGGTGGCAGAGAAGGGGCAAATGCAGGGAAAGGCCAGAGAGGTAGAAAGAGAACTGGCATCCCCAGGGCCTGCAGCAGGACAGGCCCTGCCACTTTGGGCAGGACAGGGGTGCCTGGCCTGGCACCACCACAATGGACCTGGCACCTCTGTCCCAGGAAGAGCTGCAGGGGCTTGCCAGGACCAGGACAAGTGTGTCAAATGAAAATGGCCTGGAATGACAAAGATCACATGCTGCACCAGGAGGCACAAAGTCCATGCACAGGAGGAAAGGCAGTAGGTGTAGGCATGGTCACAGACACTGACACCACTCCCCAAAATGTCAGCAGTGAAACAAAAAGATCTTATTGATAAGCAGTTGGAGTCCAACTACAATAAAAATAGCACGAAACCTTTCCATTAACAAACTGAAATAAGAATAATTCAGCCTGGGGAGATAAAGGACTAGGTGGGAGCAGCTGACCCCACACCAAGGGGGAACTTGCAGCCCCTCTCCCTGCCCATCAAAGGAGAACTTGGGAAGGGGCTGAATTTGTCCCAGGGGAGAAAACCCCTCAGCAGCAGAGCACTGACAGTGCCAAGCCAAACTCCCCTCTCTCTGGGCTGCAGGCAAGGCTGGGCAAACTCCTGCCCATGCAGGCACTGTGGCTGTGTGCTGGCTGCCTGGGGGAACACCCTGATCACCCCAGGGAGTTAGCTGGGAAAGTTTCCCACAGCTCCAGCCTGCTCAGCACAGTGTGGGACAGGTGTGGTGGGTGCCAGGCTCCCTCTGGCCCTGGTGGAAACATCCCAGAGTGGCTCTGTGAGACCCCAGAGCTCTGCAGTTCAGACCCTCCCTCCCTGTTGGGCTGGGCAGGGCAGGGCAGCACATGGGGGGCACAGCAGGTGTACAGCAGTGCAGGCACAGGATTAGCTTGTCCCACAGGCCAGGGAGAAGGTGCTCCTGTGCTCCTTGTGCAAGCTGAGAGTCCTCTCCCCTCAATCACAGCAGCACCTTGGGAGAGGTACCTGTCCTAAAATCCAGTGTGAGGATTCATTCTGCAGCTGCTGAGACACAGAAGGGAACAAACAGCCTGGTGACACGGGCACTCAGCTGGCAGTGGCACAACAGACCTTCCTGATGAGTCAGGAGCTTCTGAGCTCTCCTCCAGTGATTGCTCCAGCCCCCAGCAATGCAATGGCCCTACAGCTCATGGTGCTCACACCCAGGGCCACACGTGGTTGTCACTGTGGCTCCCCAGGATGGTGGAGTGCATGGACACCAGGGGCCTGAGCCAGGAAAAGAATTATCACAGGGAGAAAAAATCCAGCCCCAAACTTACAGGGAATATGTCAGTGCATAAAACGTTCCCTAGCTGTTTTTCCCTTTGCTCTACAGGAAGAGCCCAGGAACATGTTTCCTGGCTCCAGTCACAGAACAGCCCACTGAGTGTGACCCTGCAGCACACACAAGGCTCAGACCCTGCTGCCAGCCCAGCAGGGGTGGATCTGTGCCCCTGGCCTGGGTCAGACTTTGCCAGCCCATGCAGGGCAGCGTGGAGCAGGGGGGCCACCAGCAGCCACAGCCTGCCCAGCCACACCTGGGAAATGACACCTGGAAATGCCAGAGTGACTCTGCTGAGCAGCCAGAACCATTCCAGGAAGGTCCTTACAGATTCCATGTTTCCATGCCTGGAAGGGAAGAACATCCTCCCCCATTTCACTGCCCCCTCTACCTCTGCAGGAGCTGCGGATTTGTGTCCTGTGAGGTGACAGTGGAGGAGCTGCAGCTGTGGGGTAACACCGGTGCATCCATGACCTCTCACATGCCCAGGGGACAGTGCTGCTCACCACAGACAACATCAGCCCAGTGTCCTCACTGCCACCTGCAGTGTCCCCGCTGCCACCCGTGCGGGTGCCAGGCTGCTCTGTGCCCACACAAGGAGAGAGCAGTGTGACTTTAGCTCTATTTACAACCCAAACACGTTCTCTTGCAGAGCATAAGAAGTGCCTGGAAGTGCTGTGCTTCCCTCCCATGCCCTGCACATGAAATGAGCTCTGCACTCCCACGCAGCCCCCTGGCACCCTGGCAGATGGAAGCTGCTGTGTCAGGAATAAGGAAGCCTCAACCCTGCAGGCACACCAGGGCCTGGGTGGGAGGAGAACACAGCCCAGGCTTCTTCACAGGGAAGCTGGGGATCTCTTCTTGAAAAAGCAAAACAAATCCTCCCCAGCAAAACTGAAGGGAAACACGCTCCTTTCACCACTGAGAGTTTTACATCTGCTCTCTTGCTCTCCCCCATCCCATACTCCCTTTACTCAACCTCTGTCATTCCCAGCAGCCTTGCCTGGTTGCTGGAGCTTTGTTCCTTCCAGCCAAGACGAGGAACACTCCTTTCCTTGCATGGCTGTTTGCCTCAGACCCCTCAGCTCCCAGGAGGGGCATTTCCATGGCAGAGTTCCCCCCTCCCTGACCCGTGTGTGTTTGGAAGCTCAGACCTCTGCTGCCATTACAATTGGAGGCTGACTCATTTCCAGTGGGTTTCACCCAGAGACTTTCCATAAAGGAAACAAGTTTTGGAGGGGCAGGCTGCAGTCTGCTTCACGTGGCTTTAAATACAACAGCCCAAGGAACAGGCTCTACTTCCTTCCCCTTCTGACAGCAGCTGAGAGATCTGACACCAGCAGTGTCACACTGCTGCCACTCTGCAACCACTGCCTGACAAAAGCTGGTTTCCCTTTTTACCCCTCTGTGCAGCCCTTGGGAGCAGCCTGGAAAAGACCCTGTGCCTTGTGCCCCACCCCATGAATGCCCTGTGAATTCTCCTGCCTGGGCAATGCCCTGTGAGCCCGTGGGCAGCCCCAGCTCCTCAGCCCAGGCAGGAGGCCCAAGTGTTTTGTCTGATGGGGCAGGGTGAGAACCTTGGGGGCTGAGGATGCTCTGTCGTCCCTCCTGCACCCCCTGTCACCCCCACAGAGTGCACTCACCTCGCTAAGCCAAGAGCAGATTCATGTGAAACGTGCAGGGTTTGGGGCATCAAGGGCCCCGGGCTGTGGATGCTGAGTGATTCCCAGAGCGAGCTGGGGGAGGGCAGGGATGTAACACAGCTCCAGGATCACTAATCCCCAAGCAGATGTGCAGGCAGCAGCCCTGCAAGGCTGCCCAGGGCACAGACGGCCATTGTTTTCCATTTGAGACACATCCAGCAGCCCTTTTCCCCAGCAGTTTGCAGCCTGGTGCCCTTGCAGGGCAGCGTGGGGCAGTTTGTTCCAGCACAGCGAAGGCAGCTCTGGGAGCAGCACCCAGAGCTGGGCTCCCAGAGCTCTGGGAAGAGGGGCTGGCTGGGAGGTCAGCACCACACTGCCTCCTCCCCAGCACCTGGCAGCACAGAGCAGGCCTGGAGCCATGGAAAACCTCTGCAAATTATCCGCTGAATTGGGAATGTGAAACTCGACCCGTGACTGCTCAACTTCAGAAAATAAGCTGTGGAAGAGCTGCCTGGAACCCGGCTCCTGAGGCTGCTTAAAAACCATCAGGCAGGCTAATTCCTAGAGAGGGAGACTGTTCCAATTGCTGGAAATCAGCTTCAAAAAGCAGAGAACTCACCAATATTGATCTCATCATCTGTTAGTGTGTCACCGATGAAGTCGAACTGGAAGGACTGCAGAGTCTGGGAGAACTTCTGCACTGCTGAGGAGTACCCTGGAAAAGGACAGAGCAATCAGATGTGGGTTTCTGCAATTGTTCTACAGAGGCTGCATGCCCTAGGAATTTATCCTGATGGAACAAGACCAGAGGAGGGTGGTTATGAAAATCCACAGGCATTGGGAATTTCAGCGCTGCAGAAAATGCTGCAGCATTAATAACCCTCAGAGGCTGCAGAGAGAATTGGATTTGGGTTTTTTCTCTCTGAAAAAGCTTCTGCAGCACTAATGGATGCACCACACGGTACAACAACTGATCAATGGCCTTGTGTCCAGCCACAGACAGGAAGGGACACTTCCCTGCAGGAAAACATTGAGGAGATACTCCAGGGCTCTGTGTGCACCAGCACAGCTCCTTGGAGCACAGGGGTTGTTGAACAGGCTGGCCACTGTTCACAGAAATTGTTTCATAATATGGGAGAAAAATCTGTAGAGTCAGAAAATAAATGTGAGGGAAAAGGCAAGACTAAAAATAACTGTTCCTCTGTGGGGTCATGGACACAGGCAGGCCCTGAGGGAAGGACAGTGCCACAGAGCACACAGCTGAGCCAGGGGCACCCACAGATGGCCCTGGGACCTGCTGCTCCTGCTGGTGAGGAACAGTCTGGGCTGGAAGCAAAGAAATGGCCTGATGTTTCCTGTGGCTCAGTCCAAATTATTTTTGGACCTTGCAGAGAAGTTTCTGGCCCAAAGGATGCTTTGTTTCTTTGCACCCTGTGTGGCTGCAGGACGTGTCTGGATGGCGTCTGCTGGCATTGGCAGAGGGGCCCTGGGACGTGACAGTGACACCAGCACAGAGCCTGACCCAGGGCCAGCAGGGACAGCACACTCACTGCACTGACCACATCACCCTGCACAAAGCTACAGCAATTCCTGAGATACAAACAGAAAGTGAGGCTGCACTTGCCTGACCTCAGAGAGGAGCATGCAGGCCACAAAAGAAAAGCAATGGAATAATGTAAGACTCTGATTTGCATTGCTACTTCTAATTTGGGACTCCAGCTGTGGGCACAGTTCCAGGCTGGACTCCTTTGTGGCAGTGCACAGAGACAGGACTTTCAGAAATTCATGAAATTACCAGTGGGGAAGATGTGACAGCACAGACCTTATGGGCAACCAGTTCCCACCACTGCTTTGCCAAGCCAGCACCATGACTGCTGTATAGAGGAACTTGGTGTACATGGATGGGTTTTTTTGATTTAAAAATAAAACTTACTACTGTGGTGGCAATCATGGCACGATCAGGGGAGAGAAAAATTGGACAACATTGAACTGAATGTTGAGGAAAAGAAATCAAGTGGTCTGGACTCTGGCAGGTCTCCAGACCGCCCTGCTTTTCCTGTCCCCAGGTCAGGAGCTCCTGACCCTCCCCAAGGTCCCTGGGCAGGCAGGGTGGGGGCACTGCTGGGTCCCCAGTGCAGGCTCAGAGTGCAGTCCCTGCTTCTCCCTCAAAAGCCTCGTTCAGCAGCTCCCTGATGGGTCAAACCTTGGCTCCTGAATGGGCAGATTCAGGCCTGAATGTCGCTATTTAGCCCCAGCTGCCAGGGGCTGGAGCACGTAAATGGGTGAACTCTCACAGAACGATGTCATTGACTTGATGGAAAACCTCAGCAAATAATTCCCCCTCAGTGCCCCAGAGCTCACTCAGGCCAGGCTGGAGGCTCATTCAGCCCTCACTCAGGGGAATCTTTGTTCATCCCCTGCAAATCCTCGTCACTGTCACCATCCCTGACGCTGCTGTGGCCCCATCCAGCCCCTCCCCTGCTGCTGGTCACAGGTGATCTTCAATCCTTCCCTCCCAACACCCCTCCCAGCCCAGTGTGTGTCCTTGAGCCCCTCTGAAAGCAGCAGCACCCCCATCTGTCTGTCTGTCAGTCTGTCCCCTCCATGGGTGCTGGCTGGGGGCAGGTGACAAGGCACACAGCTCCAGTGTACCCGTGAGCACGGCAGCACACACAGGTCCCAGGGGTGGCACCTGGCAGGGACAGAGGGTCTCCATGTGCTGTGTGTCCCTGTCAGCCCAGGAGAGAAGGAGGGAGAGAGGGAGGGGGGTGTGAGCCCGTACCCTGCGTGCTTGGCAGGCTCTGGAGGAGCTCCTAATGGAAACCAGGCTTCTCCAGAGCAGCACAACTCCACTCCCACACGTAGAGAGCCTTGGCTGAACATCGGCTCCTGACAGAGCTCCTGTGTGCATGCACAGGGCAGGATCCCTGCTGCTGCAGCACTGCCACAGCCCTGGGGTGTGAGTGGGACACAGCACAGGGATCAGTGACTGCTGGCACTGTGGGACAGCCCTGGGGTGTGACAGCAACACAGCACAGGGCTGATTGACCACTGGCACCATGGGAACACAGGATGTCCCCACTCGGGGTCTGTGTCCCTGCAGGGCCCAGCACCAGGCCCTGAGGCAGAGAATCGGTGTCAGTGCTCAGACACACTCGGTGGGACGTTGCCCCTTCCCTCAGTGGCACCTGAATGGCAGTGGTGACAGTGGTGACATCCCTCAGGCAGGGCAGGGGGGCTGGGGAGAAAGGAATAAGCCATGGCCACAGGAAAGAGGCTTGACCACAGGAAGGAGCCAGCAGGAAAAGATTTGCTGTGGAAAAGCGGGGCTCCATCCCACGCTAGGAGAGATAACTCTGTGTTCTCCCTTGTTTCAACTGTTGGAAACGTTTCCCCACCAATACAAACACTCATTTGCCAAAGGCTGCTCTGCACCCCAGAGTCTGGCAGGAGGCAGAGGCAGCTGCAGGGCCTGTCCTGCTCCCCCAGCACCATAACCAAGGATCAAGGAACAGTGCCATGCTCCAAGCTGGAATATCCCTGCAAACAGCACTGCCCCACAGACCCTGCCTGCTCAGCTTGTTTCCATGGAAACACACCAAAATGAATTTCATCAGGAGTCCTCAAGGACTCCTCTCCCTTCCAGCCTCAGGAAGCAATGCCAAATATCACCATTTGTGGTTACAATAATTTACTCTCCTAGTCAAAGTGAAGTTCCATCCCTGCACAGAGTGGCCCCAGCAGGGCTGCAGGGAGCAGCAGTGCCAGCCATGCCAGCCTCAGGAGGCACACACAGAGCTCAGGGCTGTATTTATGTGTGGATAAACACACCTCCTCTGGAAGGATGTGTCTCACAGCTTGCTCAGTAAGGACCTATGAGTCTCACTTCAAACTTTGACAGCAACCACAGGTAACCAAAAACCACAAACCAAAAAGTGCTGCTACCACTGCAAAAGCCACAGGACTCTGACAAAACACAAACACAAGCAGAGCCCCAAACCAGGCTGTGCTGCTGCTTTTTCCTCCAATGCTTAGAATTCAAACCAGAAGGAAGCCATCACCACAGAAAAGAGTCCTGGGGGAACAGGGTGAGCAGACACAGGCAGAGAATGAGGCACGGAGGTGCTGTTGAGGGTCTGCAGTGCTCAAGGTGCCACAGGTGCACAGCCTTAATTAGCTTTACTAATTGCAACCCAGGTCACAGTCTGTGTGACTATCATGGTCCTCTGTTTCCAATAGAGGAAACCATGCCCCTGAGCACACAGAAATGGAAGTGGCTGTGACAACCAAGCAGTGACAGCTACGGGGACCAGCAGGATCCTGAGCCAGGACAGGAGGGCCCTGCCTGGGCTGCCTCATTGAACACCACAGGGACACAATGGGACATTTGGTGTGACACAGGGACAAAAACCAGCCTGATTTTTAGAAATAAACACTTGGAAAACCAATAGAACATCTCCAGCTGTGCAGGAGAGTGGGTGTGGAGGGTACACATCACATTGGCCAGGGCCAGGCTGCCAGCACCCTCACCCCTGTTATCCACACCCCAATAGCCCTTGTTTAGATGACACTGTGCAGCAGCTGGAATACAGCACCACTCTGCCTCTTCCTAGGAAACAGCCAGGTGGGAACTGCTGCTCCTCCAGAAGCTCAGGGGCAGAGCAAGCAGTGGGTTCAGCAGCCGTTTGGCTAATCCCCATCACATGCTGCTCCCAGGGAGCAAATTATTGAGGAAAAAAACAAAATAAAAATACCACCCCTCTACTCATCATCTTTGCAATCATTGGCCATGACACTTTCAGCGAAAGGCAGTCCTGAGTTTAATCTGATCCAGCTGAGCAGTGATGGGGCTGCAGGACACGATGTCCCAGCCCACACTGGAAGGTGGGAAGTGACTTTCACTGCTCTCCCTGCCTGCACCTACGCATGGACAGCTCAGGGAAGAGCAGCCAGCAGGGATTTCCACGGGGGAAAAGGCAATTCCTGAGGTTCTGCATGTGCCCAACCCACAGATTGCAGTGCCAGAGTAACTCAGTCACAGCTTCAGCTCTGAATAAAACCCATAAGGAATCAACAGGGAAAACACAGCCTGGGTTTGATTGCGGCAGTGCAAATAACCAGAGCAAAGTTAAGCAGGAGCTCCATCTCTGCAGTTTGCTTTCTTCTTCTCCAGCTTGAAAACAGAACTATCAAAGCTGGCCACACACTTTCCTCTCAAGCAAGCAAACAAAAGACAATAAAAGTTCACTCTGCCCTTAAACAAGAGCATTTTAAAACATGGAAATTTTTGGGTTGGGATCTCAACCCTGGAAATCCATTTTTGTCAGGGAAACATTGCAATGACCCTGACCCACAGCAGCTGAGGACACACCTACATCTCCTACCAATGTCCCTATGGGTGATTTTCTCCTCCCTGGTGGAGAGCTGTGCACAGCATACATACAGCCTGAGAAATTCCACTTTTCCCAGGATGCAGAGAGATGGCTGTGATTCCTAAGGGGAAAATAACGTGCCCATTGTTACCAACTCCTGCCAAAGAATTCCCCAGGGAGTTGCATCACTAAGGAGAGGGAGCTGATCACCATCACCACCCTGGGGAGGAGGCTCTGGACACAGTACCCAACCCACTGCTCCTGGGGAATTCTCTGTCCTTGCAGCAGAGTTTTAGGAGCAAGCACACAAAGAAAGTTGCCAAGGGGCCAGACTCTGCTCCAAGGTGTTGGATTTACACTGTGTGTATCGCCTGCATGAAGCCCCCAGTCTCTGTCCCACAAAAACACCTCAGCCTGGAAAGCCATGAGCTCCCCCTCTGAGCCCAGATGTGCCATCAGGATCAGGAGTAAGGATCTCTGACTCATGGAACACTCCCAAATACTCCACAGCTGCTCAAACACAGAAACATGATAATGATAATTTTCTCAGATGAGGATACAAATATAACCTTGCAGTTTGCCTTCTAGGTAGTCCCAAATCCACACAGGATCCTGCAAGGACTGCAGCCCAGAGGGGAGATGCTCACCACCAGGGATCACAGAGTGGCCCAGGACAGGCAGTGCCTGGCACTGACCCAGGCCAAGCCGTCCCCTGAAGGCTCTGTGGGGACTCAGAAATCCTGACACATTGGACAAAGGCCATTTTTCCCACACTGACAGGGGTTTTCCACTTGCCAGGAGTAAGTGGCTAGCGTGAAGTGCTAAAAATAACTTGCTATATTTAGCTGTGCTTTACAAATGTCTTGTGAAGGAATTGACTGGATGTCTCACACTGTCACACATTTACCTCTCCTAATCAGCCCCTCATTGACTGAGTTGTTCATAAGCTGCTGCTTCCCTTTCACAGCCAGTCCAGCCCAGGCTCCAGGCATTAGAGCATGGCTGTGCTCCCAGTAAAAGGACATTTCTCAGTATGTCTCCCTGACCTTTTGCTCTGCTAGTTGGTTACCTGCCCTCTGGACCATCACCTCCACTCACACATCCCCCTCCCACCCTCCACAATTTCTGTTTTCTGTCCTAAACTTCAATCTTTTATTCTCATAAATTCTTCTCCTTGCCCAGCTAGCCTTGTGGGAAGTGCCCAAACGAGCTTGACAGGCTTATTTTCTTATTTACTGTTAAATTAAACACCCAAGGAGCCAGACAGCAAGGGTTCACACTCATCACACAATTCTCACGCCTGCTTTATCTCCCTCATTGCCTGAAGGAAACCGGCTCTGCAGAACCTGCCATGCTCCAGATGAGCTGGCAAAGGTTATGAGGCTGCACCTCAAAGCTCAAGGCAGTTAAACACACACAGGGGCTCTTTCCTGAATGCCTGGAGCACAAGGAGATCATGGGTCTCCTCACCAATAGCTTGAAAGTTTGGCAACATATCAGCCCCAAAACCCCAACCAAAACACAAAGCAACCAAGCCACACTGGAAGGACAACAAAGTTTTGGGGTATATTGTTTTGGGGAAAACTGGGAGGGAGTGATGTGGTATACAGCTTTGGGAGAAGGATGCACTCTCACCCTCCCTTGGGTTAAGTTATCCAGCATCTTCTTCCCAAGACCTCCACAGTGGCAGATCCATTGATCAGGAAGAGAATCATGCAGCAGAGCCACATTTCAAAGCAAAGACATGGAGCACAGCATGCCCCAGTGACACTCACTGGCTTGTACTGGTTTCCTAGAGAGCACCACTTCAGCCTGTACATTTCATATTTTTATAAGAGACAGTGAGCTGGATGAATTTTTTTTAATGATTTTTGTTTCTGCAATACAAGGGCAGCACAGGATGCTGCAGCACAGCCTCCTGCCTGCCCCAGCTCAGCCAGGGCACCCCTGCTCTTCCCACCACAGCAAAACTCCTGCTGGCATCAGCACTTCCCTTAGTGCTCCTCAGGATGAGCCATGGGTAAAGCTGCACTGAGCCATGGGTAAAGCTGCACTTTGGAAGCCTGAACTTCTCAGAGATTAGTTTTTTCCCCTTTGCCATTTTGCTGGCCTTTCAAATCAACCTTGCAGCCCTGCAAAGCTGGAGGAGTTGCTTCAGCAAAACTGGGAAGAGACACAAGGCAGCCAGCCCAGAACACGTGGCCAACCGAAATGGGAGTTAAGAAAAGATGAGCTGCCTTAGAAATCAGCAAAAGTGGTGAAATGCACAGTAAGAAATAATGCAACTGTTTTTAAACAAACACTCCTGGGGTTGCAGAGGCAGAGAAGAGTCACAAAACGCTGTCACAGTTCTTGGTTCACCACAGACCAAGCCCAGCCAGGGGCTGGTGCTGCCACACCTGCAGGAATTTCAGACCAGCTGTGTCCCAATCCAGTGTCAGCACAGCAGGGATTGCTCAGCACTGCCCTGGGGCACAATGAACCCGGGTGCAGGAGGGACAGCCCAGCTGGGGGACAGTGCCCGGCTCCATGGGCACCAGAGCTGCTGCTGGAAGTGGTGGCAGCTCCTGAGCTGGGCAGTCAGCAGCTCCCAAACCCTGCACCAAGGCTCCAAGGGTGGCAGCACCCTCAGCTTTCCTGAGAACTCCCAGCACAGAGGCTGCTGGGTGCAGCAGGGATGGCCAGGTGAGTGCTGGGTGGGGATGGTGCTGCCAGGTGAGCCCTGGGGATGGCAGTGCCAGGTGAGCTGTGGCTGAGGGTGACACTTTGGGGCTGGAAGCCAAGCAGGCAGCCAGCTGGAAGCAGGGTGAGGCTGGCAGGTGGCTCTGGCTGCTGCACCTATTTATACACCTGATGTGGGACATCTCTGTCCCACAGAAGGCAGTCACCACCTTCAGAATGCCAGTCTGGGGACAGTCCTCGGGCTGGGGAACGAAGAACAGGCTCTTTGAAAGATAAAAATAAAAATACACGAAGCTGAGCCATGGAAAACAAATGGATTTTGCCCTCCCTTGGGAGGAGTGAGCTCAGGGAGGGGCAGCAGCCGCTTTCCCAGGGGCATCAGGAGAGAAGCAGGGATCCCTGCAGTGCTCCAGGCTGTCACCATGATATTTTCTGAAAAACCCCTTTGCCAGGATTTTTCTCTTGAGAAGCTTCAGAAGAAAAGAAAAACAATATTTATCTGCGGCTATGGAATGCAACAGGTGCATCTTTGATTGCCTTATGTTGATTGTTTCTAATTAATGGCTAATAACACTTAGCTGGTTTGGACTCGAGAGTCACGAGCTTTTGTTATTAATTTTATTCTATTCCTTTCTATTCTTTGCTAGCTTTCTAGTGAAATCTTTTCTTCTATTCTTTTAGTATAGTTTTAATATATAATTGTAATATATATATAATTTAATATCTATATAATTTTATTATATAGTTTTAACATATAGTTAATATATAGTTATAGTTAATATATATTTAATATATAGTTAATATATCGTTTTCTTAATATATATATTAATATGTATATAATATATATTAATTAATAGATTTATTAATATATCAATATATATAATAAAATAATAAATCAGCCTTTTGAAACATGGAGTCAAAGTCTCTTCCCTCGTCCTGGGACCCCTGTGAACACAGCCACACCACCCAGAGCTCCCCGAGCAGGCTCCTGGCACGGAGCTCTGGCTCAGCAGCACACAGGGTGTGCTCCAAATCCGCGGCTCCCGCTGCTGCACAGGCAGGACGGACACGGGGAAAACAAACATGAAAACAACGGACTGTTATCCGGGGCAGAGCAGAGCGATCCCCACGGAGCCGTCTCATGATCCGCACGTCCCTGCAGCCCCCCTCCCCGGGCAGGGCAGGCTCCGGCGGGCGCTCGCTCCAAGCCCCGATGATTTCAGAGCTTCCCTCGATAAGGGCGCAGCGGGGCTGGGCAGGGGCCAGCTGAGTCACACAGCACAGCCAGGGAGGGAGAGATCCCTGAGCCACCAGGGCGGCTCAGCAGCGAGCCGGGGCGGGGAGGGACCGCATCCCTCCGGATCAGGATGGGAATGTGCATCCCTCCGGATCCAGCACAGGAATGGGCATCCCTCCGGATCCAGCTGGGAATGTGCATCCCTCCGGATCCAGCACAGGAATGGGCATCCCTCCGGATCAGGATGGGAATGTGCATCCCTCTGGATCCATGTGGGAATGTGCATCCCTCCGGATCCAGGCTGGGGGATGATGCCAGCCTGTCCTGCACCAGCTGGCACCTCCCGGGAGGCTCCTTGGCACCATTAACCTGACCTGCCCACTTAGGGGGGCTTTGCCAAGAGCTACCCCCACTCTGGGCACCTCTGCAAGGACTTGAGGGTTTGGATTTGTGTTTCCACATCAAAGGGTCCCCTGATGCTCTGCAAGTCACCAGTTTATCCTTGAAGTGTCCACAAGTGTCCCTTGTTCTCCATTCTCACAGCTACAAGGTTTAGTACCATTAATAAATCTATTCTTGTTTTAAACATCCCCAGGCTCTTCAAAATCAGGCTTGGCTGGGGGAACAGGCTAAAAAGGAGCGAGAGCAGACTGAGAGAGCAACTGACTTCTGGGCTGTACTTGTATTTATACATTTTATCTCAGGCTATTCTGCTGCTCTTATCATCACTTGAACAACTTATGACCTCACGTTCGCCTGCACGGAGAATTGGGTGACAGGAAAGGACAAGGGGCACAGAGACCATGTCTGAATGTGCCCCAGGAGAAAACAGCCTGGCTGGGATCACTGCTCCCATGCAGCAGCTGTGAAACACAACACAGGCCAGCGTGGACAATGCACAGAACAGAAACAACAAGGCTCCAGAAGCTTTCTCATTCACACGTGTCAGATCCTCAGACAGAAGCTTTATGTGTTTGGAACACTCATTTAATGCTGAGTAAGGAAAAATAACTGCTGCCTCCTGAACTTCTCCAGCAGTTCCAAAGCTGCTGCATTTTGGTGTTCAGCATCTGTAAATAGTGCTGATTGCTCACCAGAGTTTTTTTCCATGAACTCACAGTTCTCCAAACCTGTGTTCCTGCCAGGCAGAGCCTCACAGCCCCCACAGCAGCACCTGCCCCTCTGTCCCTGGAGAATGGCCCAAGCTGGCACTGCAGGCTCTCCCTGCAGCCCAGACCCATGGCTGGGCAGTGAGGGATCAGTGCCAGAGCCAGGATGCAGCATGGCCAGGACGTGCCACAGGTGTCTGGCATAACACAGCAGGCACAGCACTGTCACCCCACAGAGTCAGGCTGGCACCCAGCAGGACAGAAAAGCCTGGGGGCAAGCATGGGATGCCACACCTATAGTTATCAATGTGCCACCAACAGCATTAGGAATAAAATATTCCAACAATACCTCAAGGAAAAAGCCAGAAAAGCTGAGTCCTCATCCAGTGACTCAAGAGGAAACTCTTAGGTCAGCAGCAGTGCTGCTGTGAGCCGTGGGCTGTGAGACACACAGAACATGGATAACACCCACATCCTCCCAGGGAAGGAGCCAGAAAAGCCAGTAGGAGATGGATGAAAAGCTCCCTGCATGCCTCATGTGCAGCACAAGGAAAAATATCCTTAAACACATGAAAATGATTTTGCCTTTTGTCCTGGCCCCTTGTGCTGCTGTAGGCAGGCAAGTGCTTGGGAAGCATATCTGGGCTGGAAAAAGCCATCACAAAATATTGCACATTGGTTTGTTTAAGCCGGAATAAAGCTGGCCCAGAGCCCTCCCACCAGCCCCTGAGCTGGCAGGGACAGGGCTGGCTTGGTGCTGCTGCCAGCCACCCCTGCCCTGGGCTTCCTAAAACAAACCCAGTCCTGGACACACCTGGGCATGGATGGAGCAGCTGGAACCAGCAGGAGCCAGGAGGGAGGCTCAGGAGCTCAGGACTGCAGCAGGGAAGGAGCAAGGGACAAGGAGCCAGGCCTGGGGACATCATGGCACAGCCAAACCATCCTCAGCCACAGGCAAAGCAAACCCAACAGGGACAACCTGCCCAGCCAGGGAGCTGCTCCAGGGGGAGCAAACCCCAGCAAACACCTCCCTGAGCCCCAGAACAGGGAGTGGGATCTGCCTCCCAGCTGGATCTGGTAGAGCCAGTGCTGGCCCCTCACTGCTCCTGCCTGCGCTGAGGATCAGCTCTGGCGCTGGGGGTGAGTTGGCTTTTGGGAGGGTTTTTGTTCTTTTTTCTGCTATTGTGTTTTAGTGTCTGGTTAAAGCCTGTCTGGTTTAGATTTGCACCAACTGGGGCCCCAGTGCTGTGCTCAGAGCTGGGAGCCCAGGAGCAGGAGCTGCTCCATCAGCAGCTGCAGAGATGCCCTGTGCCCAGCTGAGCTGAGGGTGCTGCAGAGATGCCCTGTGCCCAGCTGAGCTGAGGGTGCTGCAGGGATCCCCTGTGCCCAGCTGAGCTGAGGGTGCTGCAGGGATGCCCTGTGCCCAGCTGAGCTGAGGGTGCTGCAGGGATCCCCTGTGCCCAGCTGAGCTGAGGGTGCTGCAGGGATCCCCTGTGCCCAGCTGAGCTGAGGGTGCTGCAGAGGCTCCCAGGGAGAGCTGGGCTCTGGCTATGGGTGTGATTTAAGACAAAGCTGGGAAGTCAGGAGACAATTGTACAAGTTACCAGCTGTAACTGGTGCCCTTACTGGCTGAAATCCCCACTGGGGATGGGGAAGACCAGCAAGGAGCCAAGAAGGGATCACATTATTGCTGGAGGAGAGTGATGAGTTTTCCAGCAGGTCATTTCCCCCCTGCTCCTCACTGTCTCATGGCTCAGCTGTCCTTGTGGGACAGGTCATTGCCACTGCAGCTGTGCCTCCCAGCAAAGCTGATGCTTGCCTGGAGAGCTGCAGCCTCTCCTGTGTGGGATAGGCTCCTTCCTCTTCCCCATTTTCGAGAGGAGCTTTAGGGTTGTTTGGACAGCCCCCAGGATCTGGCTGTGACACGCTGAAGGAACAGATTTCATTGCCCCACAGCCTTCCCATGAACCAGGACATGGGGCTCTGGGCAGACAGGCCACTCTGGGGGCCTTCAATCCCATTAAAATAACCTGTTTCAATGCTTCAGTCCCATTAAAATAACCTGTTCCAATGCTTCAGTCTCATTAAAATAACCTGTTCCAATGCCACGCTGCTTCCCACACACCACAGCATCAAACCCCCAGGCACCACATCCAACAAGAGCTCAGAAACCTGTCCAATACCTGTCCAGACCAGGTCTGCCACGCTCGGGGACACCCGAGTTCCCTGAGGGGACATGCCAGCTCCCACACACAGCACTGCAGGCCTGCAGGGATGATGATGATGGTGGGACCTTTCCTAGGTGTCCCTGGAACCCCATTTCTGGAGAAAAGCTCACACAGTCCCTACACATTCTTTGTCACTTTGTCCTTCAGGATGAAGTGCTCAGAGTACCTAGGGAGGCTGGGAAGTGCCAGCACAGTCCCAGGCACTCTGCAGAGCTCCAGGCTGGACAGAAATCAAGTGCAAAACCACAAACACAACATTTGCATGAGAGCTCACAGCCCTTCAAGCTTCAAAGGACAATTTTCACCATCACAGCACTCACAGGTAATGATGAGAAAAGCCTTCATCTGACATTTCTCCAGCTCCATTTGATATTTAATTGGGAGAGAAGATCAAAGACCAGGGGAAATAGGTGGTTTTGCATTATCATACACACAGCTGAGCACAGTGAGCAGGAGAGATTAAAGCACAGAAATAAACTGCAGAACAGCAGCCATTCTTACAGCCACAGAGATGCCATGGAGCCACAACTTCTGACACCCCCGTGGCCTGGAGCCCGTGCCCTGAGCAGGCTCCTCTGTCCCACCACGGCCATGGGGAGCTCTGGGCAGGGACAAGCTGCTGCTGGAGCTGAATCCCCAGTGCCCACAGCAGGTCCTGATCCTGGCCAGCACAAGGGGATGGGAATGAAGGGACAGACACCTCCCAGTCCTTCTCCCTGCCTGACCAAGGACAGGCCATGGTGGTCTCAGCAGTGCCAGTACAACGTGTGGGACCAGCATTGTCACTTGGCACTGCCAGTGACTCGCCACACTGCTGGCACAGAAAACAAGGGATGCAGCCAAACTTACAGCAAAAATAATTTCCATTTCTGACTGAAAGCATTATTTTCTATTATTGGCTTTCACACCCAAGAATGTTACAAATGAACAATATTATCCTCTGCTTTAGTAATTTAATTCCCCACTTGGCAATACTAAATTGTCGCCTTGTGGTGTCCTGTGTATTTGTGACTACTCAGCTGCTGGGGGGTGTCAGTACCACACTCAAAGGCAGCACTGGTGGGGCTGTGGCTGCAGGATGACCCTCCCCAGGACACGGTGGCCTGCAGGCCCCTGGAAGAACTTCACCTCTGGAATTTTATTTGTTCCACCTGGTGACACAGTTGGGTGGAGGGAATGGAACCAGTTTCCCCCAATCCATAAAAGGCCAAATGAATTTAAAGCCCCCTAAAGAGCCCCCCTCATTCAGGTAACCTGGTCTTGAACACTTACAGGGATGGGGTAGCCACAGCTTCTCTGGGCAACCTCTGCCAGGGCTCACAGGGAAGAATTTCTCCCCATTATCCCATTAACTCTGCTCTCTTTCAGTATGAAGCCATTCCCTGCTGTCCTGTCACTCCATCCCTTGTCGAAAGTCTCTCCCCACCTTTCTTGTAGGCCCCTTCAGGTACTTCACCCTCTGTCTACATTGGATCTCACTCTCCTGATGGTACCACCACCACTTTTGCTAAGGGCACCTCGTTCCCACCCTGTCAGGGGGCACAGAGGGACTGTCAGCCGTGGTTGTCCCAGTGGACATTGGGATCTGCCAGCTGGCCCTGGTGAGGCCATGCCCAGTGAGTACCCCACATACCCACCCACAGCTCCACATGGGTAGGATTCAGAGATATATCTATTTTTTTAAGTTATTTGTTAACTAAACAGGGAGCTGATGGAAGGACTGGCCCCAGCACTTCCCTGTCAGCTTGCTGGATCAGCTACAAAAACACCCCAGAGCATTTCAGGCAAGAAATCCTCATCCCTGGGGGTTCTCGGTGCTGTCTGGGTGTTCTCTGCTCTCTTCTGCTTCTGCCCTTCCTCCCTGGCCAGTCTCCCTGGGCTGGGTCTGCTGACCCAGCGAAATCCCTCACATCCCTGTGCACTACAAACACTGAAAAGGGAAATGGTTTTGAACAAAGTGATGAAGAAAAGCATTTCCATTAGCAAGCGGGTTTGTTTTAATCCCTCTGATTTCCATTTTGCTGGGGTTTTTTCTTTGCCCTGGACTGTGCAGAGTATTTGAGTTTTTGACCCACGTTAGGTCTCACAGCCCCGTGACGTCGGCAGTTTCAGTCACACCAGCTTTTGTCTCTGCTGCTTCCAGATGGGCAAACACGGGCTATTCCAGCCACAGCCTCGATAACAAGGAAGCTCTGAATTATTCTGAACAAAAGGGCAGCAGCTAAACCTAATAACACCAACTGAAACCAACCAGCTGGCAGGAAAACCGCGTGTGACCAGCGCGGATTGTCTGTGTCCCTGCACTGCCCCCATGGATGCTCTGCGGGCCTGGATAACAGCATGGACAGCAGAGAATCATGGAATCATCTGGATTGGAAAATTTAAGAACATGGAGGCCAGGGAGACGACACAGGGAAGGTGTGTATGAAGGTGGATTCACAGCTGTGGGGAAGGAAAACAAACCTAAGCAGTCAGAAGGACAGTGTCAAACACGTGGGACTCGGCGGTTTCAGGTGACACAACCTGGCCCAGGTGCTCTGCTGATCTGTCAGCACTTCTGAACAGGCGACTCCCGCAAAGTCAACACTGAGATCGGCATTCATTGGGAAAAATGCTCACCGCGGTTTGCAGGATGACAGAACGCCGACAACAATGGGAGGATTTCCAGCAGGGCCCCTCTCACTCACGGGGGTCCCGCAGGGTGTCGGGATGGCCGGGACGGATCCGCCCCGCTCCCCCCGCTCCGGGGATGCGGGATAACGGAGCAGCTTCCCCGAGCGGGGATCACCGGCCCCAAACCAGCCCATACACGGCAAGGCTCGGCCGGGGTCAGCCCAGCGGCACGGGGGATCCGGCCCGGCCCGGCCTGGGGACAGCGGCGGTGGCCCCGGGGGTGGCACTGCGGGGACAGGGACACGCCGGGGGTGGGAAGGGAAGGGCAGCCCTGCCCGGAGCGCTGCAGGGCACGGCCCCAAGCGGTTCCAGCCGGGGCTGCGGGCAATGCCCAGGGAACGGGACACCCCGAGCCCTGCCCCGACCCCCGCCCCTCCCGCTCACCGCGGATGGCGGCGATGAGCGCGTTGCCGTCCTTGATCACCTCCTTGATGAACTTGTTGGTGCGCTCCAGCTCCTGCTCGTAGCACTTGAGGCGCTCTCGGAAGTCGGGGCTGTCCAGGTAGCAGTCGCTGAACTCCAGCGGCGGGTGCCCCATGGCCGCGCCTCGGCCCGGCTCCGCCGCGCTGCGCCTACCGAGCGCCGCCGCTGCCGCCGCCCCGGGCGCCCCGCGCCGCCGGCATCCCGCGGGCCCGCCCCGCCCGCCGGCCCCGCCCGCTCCCGCTGCCGCGCCTCGCCCGAGCGACCCCCGCCCGCCCGCCGAGCTTCCGGCCGCGCCGCTGCCGCCGGGAGGTGTAGTCCGGGATGAGCGGCCGCCCACCCGCCTAGCCTAGCCTGGCCCGGCCCGGCACGGTTCGGTTCGGTTCGGGCGCTCCGGGCCGGGCGCTGCCGCCGCCCCCCGGCCGCTCCCAGCGCGCCCCCTGCCGGCGGGGCGGGGCCGGTGCCGCCCGCACGCGTTGCCATGGACGCCCCGGCGGCGGCGCGTGACGCGGCGGCGCGCGGTGATGACGTCAAAGTGGCCTCCACGTCGCCCGGGCGGCCAAGATGGCGGCGGCGGAGGGGAGCGGGGCCGGGGGGACCCTGGTGAGGGCGGCCGGGGGAGCCGCGGGGAGCCGCGGGAGGGGAACCGGGGAGGCCGGACTGCGGGCGGGTCGGGGGCGTTCGGGCCCCCCTCTGTCCCTGAGCAGGGCCGGGCAGCCGGTCAGGTGCCGGGCAAAGGCGCAGCGGGGTCTGGAGGCCCGGGCGGGCGGCGGCTCGTCCGGAGGGCGGGGATGGGGGCGAGGAAGGCGACAGGGGAAGAAGACAGGAAAGGGGACAGGGTCGGTGCAGGGCCGGGGGCTGCCGGTCTCCGCCGTGCCCTCCGTGCCCCGCCTGGCCAGCGCCTCCCGCAGAACCGGTCGGGCCGTGCCCTGTTTGCCTTCGCCTCCGGGCACCCCGGAGCTTTGCTCGCCCGCGGGCGGGGAGGGCTTCAGCCCGGTTAAACGGGTCCCTGAGCAGCCAAGGTGTGTGTCCGGGCCGGGGGTGTCCGTGTTAATGCTAAATGTTAATGTTAATTTTAAGTGTGGGTACTCGGGGGTGGTGCGGCTGTGCAGCCCTCAGTCATCACCTCCCTTCAAACACGGCTTTTTATTTATTTATTTCAGTTACTGCCGGAGCACAGCACAGAGGGTGGGCTCTGGAGGTGGCAGGGGACAGGCTCACACACACCTGCTCAGCTCTTCTGTCACTGCTCACATCGGGCAGGGATAGCCTGGCTCTGCTCCAGAACCTTTTCTTTGTTGTATCCCCGAATTCTGAGCAGCTCTGTCCATCCCCAGCCCATCTGAAGTGCACACGAGCATGTTTGTGTTTTTTCCTAAAGGTTGTGCCCATTCAGTTCCCAGGTCTGGCAGATGTGTCCATATCCCAGGACATTCCAGTGGAAGGGGAGATCACTGTCCCTGTGGGATCTCACTCTCCTGATGAGGATTACTCCACGCTGGATGAGCCAGTCAAGGACACAATTGTGAGTCTGAGCCCCTGGCTGGGGTAGAACTCAGGTTTTCTGGTGGTTTTGGCAGCTGTTGTGCAAAATCTGTGGTTTTGCACAGCTCTGTACTTCAGCAGGAATTGTTTTAGAACTCATCACATAAAACAAATTCCTGTGGATCAAAAAGTGTCTGAATTGTGGCCCAGAGTTTCTCTGTGATCCTGAAATCAGTGTGGACAGAGACCTCAGTGGGAGCTTGTGAGAAACTCTACTGACTGAAGGTGTTTTTCATTTACTCTCTTTTCCTAGAGGAGCAAGCAAGTTGTTGGTTATATTCTGGTGTTAATAAAAGATACAATATTGTGGTTGCTAAAGAAAAGGATGTGATGCTGTGGTTGCTAAGGAGTGCAGGAAAAGCAGTCATTGTTTGTTGCAGAGGTTGCTACAGAACTTGTTGGGTTGGATCCTCTCCTGATTTAAACATGAACATTCATGTCCCTTTACTTGTGTCTCTTTGCTTTAGCTGGGAGCTGTAATTTTTGTGAGGGGCTAAATGAAAGTGTTTTGTGTTTGTTTCAGATGAGGGACCTGAAGGCTGTTGGGAAGAAGTTTGTCCATGTCATGTATCCCAGGAAGAGCAGTGCCCTCCTCAGGGACTGTACGTGCTGGGGATGGGGGTTCAGGGGGGCTGAGTACCCTGAGCAGCAGCGCTGGCACCTGGGGTGTCCCCAGGGCTCTGGGGCAGGGTGGGTACAACTGGCAGCTGCAGCAGCTGCTGGGTCTTGAGTGGATTTTGTTATAGATCACGGGGTAAGATGCTGAATAAGAGAATTGTAAAGCAGTGAGATGTGGCAAATGGCACCTTGGGAGTTGGGCAAGGGGCTCTGTCACTCCCAGGAGAGTGTAACTGAGATGTTTCTGTGCCTTTTGTGATGTTTTCCCTCTCCCTGCAGGGGATCTGTGGGGGCCATTGGTGCTGTGTGTCTCCCTGGCTCTGTGAGTATTCCAGGGGAATTTGGGGTTTTGTAACCTGGTGCATGAGGGAAATGAGATGTTAAAAATTACTCATTAATATGGTAAGATCAATTTCATCTGGTCCCTCTCTGTCTTGTGCAAGCACTGCTTGGTTGGGTTCTCTGATAAAATGTGTTTGTGAGACTTCAAGCCCATTAGCACCTCCTGTCCCTAATTTAGGATTTAGGGATAAACTCTTCCTGGTCCCCTGGCCTAGGAATGGTTTTACTGAAGGTGTCTCAAGTTGTCCTGGTCAGCTGTAGTGCCTGCATCCTGTAGTTATTCCAGGGCTTCTCTGAGGCTGGTTTGTTCAATCACACACTGCTCTGCTGCCTTGAGAGGTACCAAAACTTTGGTACTTTAATTTCCATCTCAGCCGGGAACTTTGGTACTTTAATTTCCATCTCAGAAGGGAATCAAGCCTGTTGTCCATGGCTTGATTCCCTTCTGAATGCTTTCACAGCCCTCAAAACAGGGAAACAAATGGACTGAAATCAGTTCAGTTGAGCCACAACCATTTTCCTTTCCTGTGCAAAACTGAGGATATGATGAAAATATAAAATGGAGGAAAAACTGTGGGCCTGCTCCAGTCTGGGAAAACTCCATCTGTGTGTTCTCCAGTGCAGCTGTTTCTCCTTTTTCCTCACTCCAGGATGCTGCAGGGTGGCTCTGCAGACAGCAAGGATGATGGAGGGCCCCAGTTTGCCGAGGTCTTTGTCATCATCTGGTTCGGGGCCGTCGTCATCACGCTTAACTCGAAGCTCCTGGGAGGCACCATGTGAGTGTGGGTTTGTTCTGTAGAGCTTCACTGTGCACAGAGCTCTGCCCTGCCTGGCCTCACTGCTGTCTCCCTGATGCTGTCTCTCTGTGCAGCTCCTTCTTCCAGAGCCTGTGTGTGCTGGGGTACTGTGTGATGCCTCTGACCGTGGCCATGCTGGTGTGCAGGCTGGTGCTGCTGGCGGGCGCGGGCACCGTCAGCTTCATCATCCGCCTCATCGTGGTGGGGGCCATGTTCGCCTGGTCCACCCTGGGTGAGTCCTCCCTGCTCCTGGGCAGCTTGATCTGGGCATTTCCTGAGGCAGAACCAAGGGGTGCTCTAGTCTGAGGTGGCCCTGGGCTGCTGAAGGGCTGTAGAAATAGTTCTTTTAATCTGAAGCTGAAAGGCTGTGGAAACAGTTCTTCCAATCTGAAGCTGAAGGGCTTTAGAAATAGTTCTTCCAATCCTTGAGCTGGCAGAGGTTCAGCCTCTGCTTCTTCTCCTGGTGATATCCATGATCATATGCAAATCACCTTGGGCAGCAGGATGGTGATTTAGTATTAAACACTGTGAGACTGTTGGGTGGTTTATTCTATGATTATGTTAGAAATACTCTTAGAAAATGCTGATTTTATAAAGATGCATTTGCATGATTTCTCCTGCAAGTCTGGCTCTCATTGTACAGTGTTAATCAGCATTTATGGCCAGGCTGGTTGGGGCTTGGAGTAGCCTGGGCTAGTGGAAGGTGTCCCCTGGAAGGTGTGGCAGAGAGTGGAACTGGATATCCCTTCCAAGCCAAACCATGCTGTGATTCCATGATTCTATGACTTGTCATTCTGTACAATAGAGAAGTTGCACTTGGTGATTACAGCCCATTGCTTTGAGCAGTGGTTTGATTTTCAGCACAAGTGCAGTGCAGATCCTGGCTGTGAGGGGGCTGTGAGGGTTGTGCTGCTTGTGCTTCACAGGTTTTGTGTCTCTGCAGCATCCACGGCGTTCCTGGCAGACAGCCAGCCCCCCAACCGCAAGGCCCTGGTCGTGTACCCCATCTTCCTCTTCTACTTCGTCATCAGCTGGATGATCCTGACCTTCACCCCGCAGTGAGCACCATCCCAAGGGGCTGCTACACTGACTGGACTTTCTCATGGACGCTGCAGTGAATCCTTGGCTTTATCTCCTTCTAATTTATATATAGGGATACTGTAAAAAGGCAGGTTGTGGGATAAAGCCAGAGGGCTGCAAAAAGTGCTCATTTGTGTGTCACTCTCTGTGAAAGATGCTGAGGTCCAGCTGCTGAGGGGTTTATTTAGCCCTGTTCTGTACTGGTGTTAAATAAACAATGCCCACTGGGACAGGGATTGTTCCATCTGAGGAGAAAGTGGGAAATCCTGGATTTTCAAGCTGCTGGGAGATGAAGATTTTGCACGAGTTGGCAGGTTTCCTGCCCGTGCTTGGATTCTCACTGAAGATAAAAATGCCTTATCAAACCATAGAACTTCACTGCAATGATGTGTGGAGAGGAAAGAGATGTGTCTGACTCCTTTTCATTCCCTTCTACAGTGGTGGGATGTGCACCCAGGCATTGTGGGACTGGGGCTTTCCCAGGAAAGGAGAGTTCAGTCAAAACTCAGTTTTGCAGGGAATTGGAGCTGGTGGCAGGGAGTTGCTTTTGCCCATATCCAAATGTTGTGTGTGTCCATCCCTTCATGTGGCAGGAAAGAAGGTTCCAGCTTGGTGCCTTCACTGCCTCTGTGAGGGGACTGTGGGCTCACTGCAAGCTGCAGACCTGTGACCAGAGGGAACAAAGCTCAGAGTCCTGCAGAAATGCTGAGACTGTAACAAAGTCTGGGCTCTCACCCTGCATTTGGGAAGTGAAAATTCCTTGGGAAGTACCATGAATGTGTATCTATGATAAAAACAAAAAGTTCTGTGCACAAAGTTGAGGTTTTGGGTCCTAAAAACCCTACCAGGGCTTGGGCCCCAAAGTGTTAAAACAGCTTGAAGGAAGGGAAATAAATGGTACTGGAGGTGATGGTGCTCTGAAGCAGGATGTGAATTCTGCTCTCACCTGCCTCTGTGTGACTGTTCCTTTGGTTGTTCATGGGGACAGCAAAGGAATGTGTGCAAATGTGCATTTTGTTCCCTTGTACTTCCCAGGAGATGTCAGACACTGTTCTGTGGGGTTTTCATTTTGCTTAATACTTTAATAAAAGGGAGGGGGCTTCACCAGACACTGCAGGTTCATTGTGTACCTCTCCTGGGTACAGTGTGCAAGAGTCAGGTGCATTTTGGCACAGCCATTGGGAGCTGGGATTTACTTTGGAACTACAGAAATGATTCCTGTTGTCTGTTGTTCTCATTCAGCAATCCATGAAATATCTGGGGTGAAAAAGCTGCTGTAAAATGTCCTTTTTCCTACATTTGTGCAGACAGACAAACTGAGGTCTGTGGGTTCTGCTGAGGTGTGAATGTGCCTAATTTCTACTTCTATGTGCAGGAGCTGTCTGTGCTGTAAACACTGGCAGTGGGTGGGAGCTGGGATGGAAATTGCTGAATTTCAGATTAAAAGTGCATTTTTGCATTAATGGATAATGAGCTGCTGTGTGTGGAAGGGCCTGCCTGTGGCACCAAGGGGCTGGAGGGGAGCTGTGGTGGTTGGCAGACATGGGAACCATGGAAAGGGGAATTTTTAAGCTTCCATTAAATTATTGCTGGTATGGAATGTGTTTTTTCTTTTAAAGTGTGCAGTTTTTCATTCAGTTAAATGTTAGTTCAGCATTTGAAGCTGAAAAGAAATATTCAAGGGAAATGGATGGTAATGCTGTTGATGGCTATGGTGGGATTCCTTGAGCCAAATCTTTTTGTCCTACAAGAATTTAACCACACTTTTAAAGAAATCCTTGGATTCTTTCTGGGTCTTGTGACTTGAGTTGCTCTTCTATCTCAAGGATAACTGGAGTAGCATTTAATTGATCCAGCAATATTTTGATTTTTTTTACATTTCTTCAGAAAGTCAAAAAGCCCAAACTGGGGTTTGTTCCTCAGCCACCCTGGAGGTCCTGCAGAGCCCCTGCTGTGACAGAACCACATGGGCACATTAAACACAACCAAACCATTTTGGTTCAGGGAAACAAAATGCCTCGAGCTTGTTTGATATTTGCAGATGCTGGGATTAATGCAGCTGATTGATTAGTGCAGCACTTGAAAGTGCTGGTGTCACCTGTGAGTGCTCCCTGAATGTCCCTCATCCTGTGCAGCCAGGTGTGCAGCACATCCCTCCCAAGGGCCCTGCAGGGGACTGATCCCTGTCACAACAGATGTTTAATTTGTGCTGGAAATGTCTGTGGTGAAAACTGTTGTGCTTTCCAAGGAGAAAGGCTTTTCCTTCTTGTTTAAAGCTGCTGGGGATGGGTGACAAGGAGAAGCAGCTGTGTTGCCTATAATGGAGTGTTTGAACTGCTCTGCACAGAAATGGCTGATTTCCAATGCACAAACCAGGCTTTCTTTCCTACTAGGATTTTTTTTAATATTGTTTATCAGCAGAAGTTGTTATATATGTTTAATTTTCAATTTTAATACCAATAAAAAGGAAAATCATTTATGTGCTTTAACTTGAAGAATTCAAACAGGCTGAAAGTCACGTGGGCAGTGTGAGGTGTGGATGGATGGAAGCTCTGTGCTCTCTGTGGCACCTGGCCTGGCTGAGGCAGAAGGGGAAAGCTCCCCAGTCCCTACCCTCGTGTCCCCTGTCCCCACACAGAGAGCAGGACACGTGTGCCACTCGTGCCAAAGCCCCTGAGGCTGAGCCACGACATGGCCCTGGCCTGGCTGGGATCCTGCTGGTGCTCACACCCTGCTCAGGGAAGGAGCTGTGGTGCTGCTGTACCCCAAAATCGGGCTTCCAGTGGCTTCGGGGCTGGGAGGTCTCAGGAGCCACCCAGGGTGGCTCAGTGGTGCTGGCCAGGGACCACGGGGGCAATGGGGGAGCAGAAACCTGGTGATCTGATGGGTCAATGGGTATTAAAGTCCATCCCTGCCTGGCTAATGAACCAATGGCAATTAAACCCATCCCTGAGCCACAGCAGGGTTTGAGGCAGTGGCCAGGGGTTTGTCCACGCTCTCGCTGACATGAGGACATCCATGACACCACCCTGGCCAGGGAGCCTTGGCCTGGAGCTGGTGGCAGCAGGGACACCTTGGGCCTGGAGCTGGTGGCAGCAGGGACACCTTGTGCCGAGCATGGGCTGCAGAGCTGGGGACAGCCACCGTGGGCCAGCGGTCACCAGAGGGCGGCAGGACCGCGCTGTCCCTGGCAGCTTTCTGCAGCCTGGTTGTCACCTCCGCGTGGTTCCCGGGAGCTCCGGGGAGCACAGCCCGGGGCTCGGTGCCGCAGCCAGGACCGGGCTGGCCGGCAGCCCCGGCAGGTGAGCTGTGAACCGCCAGCCTCGGCTGCCACCACCTGCCACCAGCTCGGGGTGCCACACCTGGCCCTGCTGCAGGGTTTCTGCCTGCTCAGTGATGAGCAAGAAGACACTTTCATTCAACAAGCGGTGTTTTCTTGGCTTTTTTTTTTTTTTTTAAAGACAATTTACCAGTCCTGGAAATGTCCCTGTTCCACTGAAAAGAGGTGTTCCCAAGTGTAGCTCTGGGCTTTGTAGTTACGCTTTGTTTGAAAAAGCTCGAATTTAGCATCTTCTCTAAGTGAATCTTTTAAGACTAATATTCTGCACGCTGAATTGTACCCTAGGGCGAACAAATGGGGCAGGTGCCAGTGGAAGGACAGATTTTCACAGTAAAATCAGGAAGTGTTACCCACAGAGGGCTGCTGTTGACAGCTAGGACTGTGAACTCCCGACCTTTGGCTCTCTTGGCAGGGCAAGCAGGTGACATGGCTGCACGAGCTGGAAGGCAGGCTGGAGGCTGCTGAATCTCCACACTGCAGGTACTGAATGCAAGGGCAGTGCCAGGGGGGATGGGACAGGCTGTGTCCAGCACAGAAGGTTCCTCATTGGAGGTGTCAGGGGAGTGTCACCGAGGGCAGGTGTGACAGCCCAGCACGGGAGCAGCTGCTGGGACAGACACAAGGGTCACTGCATTGCTCTGCTGTCACCTTGTGTGGGGCAATGCCTGTGCTGGGGGGCTCAGGGTCTCTGGGAGACAAGAGTGAAGGTTTGCTTTATTCATTCTGAGTCCTAGTAGGAATAAACACCAATAATAAGTACACTTCCTGATGCAGGAAGGACAGGTTTGGTGTTTCTGCCCCAGTTACACTCTCTGAACCTTGTCCCCTCTGCCCATGTTTCAGGTAGGGAACAGGGCAAGTTTTCTGGAGTGCCACAGCTTCCCTGATACCTTGTCATGTCTGTGCTCTGAGCCCTCTGTGTGTGAGCAGCTGCTGCTCATGCTGCTGAGGGAAGCAAGGGAGCATTGTCAGAGCCTTGGGGACAGTGGGCACGTGGGCAGGCAGGGTCCTCCCACCTGGGAACTCTGTTCTTCCCAGCTATGCACAGGTGGGAGGAGACGGAGTGATTCTCTGCCTCAGCCAAACTTCCCCTGCCTGTGCAGCTCTTTCCAGGAGCCTGAAACACACCTCGACAGCCTGAAATCCACCCCAAAGAGCCCCCTCCAAACCCCTGCTCTTCCCCCAGTGCTGCATTGCCAGCAGCAGTGAAAAGGACGTGATGGGAAGCACACCCTTGTCTGAAAGTATAGGGGGAATTTGGTATTTTAAGAGAGAAATGTAGAGTACAAACCCAGCAGGTCAAGTTGTAACTGTGGGTCTGCCTGCCCTGGTGAGGAGAGCATGGAGGTTCCTGGAGTGACGGCCATAACACCCCTTTCTAATCAAGTGGAATGGAAAGGAAAATGAGGAAAAGCAAAATAAATGTAGCCTCCTGTGTGGTTCTTCTAATGAGTTTTGGTTTTGCATTGCCAGCTCTGCCAGTGGTGGGGAGGGTTCCACCCACGGATGATGGAGCCGAGGAGCCCTGGGCACCAAGCAAAGCCACCAGTGTCCCCAGGCCGGCAGGATGAGCCCCTGACCCCGTGCTCTTCCTTATCAGCTGAAGATGAGGAAGGTGTCTATGGCTTCCTCTGTCCAAGGAGCAGCAAGTGCAGTGCTGAGGATGAGCCTGGTTATGAGCTGATCCCTGACAAATCCTTGCAGTTCCTCTGTGGATCTTTCCCCAGGAGAAGGAGGAGGCACCAAACAGGATTTATCAGCCCCACACAGGGACCTGCAGGGCACAGCAGGGATGCTACAGGCCACAATAAATTCTTCAGCAGCAGTGAAGTGCTGGCCTTTGGTGAACATCCCCAGACAAAGCCTGGGCACATGCTCAGGCACAACGAAACAGAGCAGGTGGGGCTGCTCAGGGCAGACCTGGGGAGAGCCCACAATGCCCTGGATTGCAAGGAAGATGAGGTTAATGCCTTCCCTGTGTCTCCTGGGGAAGTGAAGACATGTCCTGGACATCTGGTAAGTGTTCCAGATGGTGGTTGTGGGTGGCTGCTCCCTGTGCACCATTCCCTGCTCCCTAGAGGTGCCCAGCTGCTCCTGAGGTTGGAATGCTCTGGCAGACATGGATGCTTTGTCTTCTCTTTTCCTCTAAACTCCTGCTTTAAGCTGGTGATGTGCAGTTTAAATCCAGTGTGTTAAGTTTCCTTAGTATCCTTTAACAGTTGGTCTTACTACCCTGAGGGGTTTCTGCCCAAATAGGAGCTGGATTTGTGTTCATCCCCAGCAGAGCAGGGAGTGTGCCAGGGGTTCAGGGCAGATGTGTTCCCCCAAGGCCCTGCAGGGAGGAGAATCCTCCCTGGCCAGGGGAACTGGCACTGGCTGTTTTCCTCTATGTTTGGTCTGGGCACTGTGGGCTTTTCTCTCAGCTCCTCCTGAGCTTGGGGCCCAGAGACTCCAGGCTGGGCTCCCTCACTGCAGTGTCTGTGCTCCTTGGGCAGCCTGTTTGTCTGTCAGCTCCCTCTGCACCCCTCTGAGTGCCTGTGCTTACTCATGTGAGCATACTGCCCCTCAAGTCATCTGGTCCTGGTTATTTGGGCTGCAGAGAGCTCCAGGCTGCAGAGCCCTGGAGCAGAGCAGCTGTGGGACCAGTGGAGCCATTGGAGCAGCTTGTCCCCATGGCTGTTCTCCTTCCCCATCCCTATCTCTGTTCTTGTGCTTCCCACAGCTGCTGCAAGGCAGGAGCCTGATAAGCTCATTGATATCTAGAGGAGAAAGGCAAAGGGTGAATTTCAGAGCTCAGCAAGAACTGAATTCACCAGGATTGTTTTCTGGTTCTTTTCAAGTCATTTTCAGTGTTTTGTGTCACTGTCTCAGGATCATAAACAGAACATGCAATTATTTATCCTGGGCACTGATTTAAATCCTTCCTCTCCCCATAACTCAGCCCTCCCTTAGCAAAACCCACGGGGCTGAGGTCTGGGCTGGGGCTGCTGCCTCTTCTTTCTCAGGTCTTTGGAATTCTTCCCAGCAGCAGGAACAGGAGCCTGAGCACAGGGTATGGGGACAGCCTGCTCTGCACCCTGCCTGCAGCCAGGATCTGTCCCCAGAAAACCTCTTCTACCTCTTGGTTCCCTTTTGGGTGGCAGCAGCTCAGCCCTGTGGCAGGGGCTGGGACAGGATCCCTCTCCAGCACCAGCCTGGCAGCCCCCGCGGCCACAGGGGGTGAAAGGAATTCGCTGTCACATAATGGGGCTTTGTGTGTGTGAGGGTTGGCATAAAGGGTTTTCTAAAGCTGCCTCAGAGCCTTTCCTGGCATCCCCAAAGAAGGCTGGCAGTGGCACGTGGCTCCTGTCCAGCCTGGAAATATCCTGGGGTGTGGTGCCCGGGGGCATGGGATGGGCATGGGATGGGCACTTGGTGTCCCTGAGCATGGAATGTCTCTCCTTGTCCATGCCTGAAGGAAAGCTCATCTTTGGGCAGTGGTTTTGGCTGGACAGGTGTCAAGGAAGATGTGCCTGATGCTGTTTGCTGTGAATTCTGCTCTGATGCTCCTTTCAGGGAGAAGCACCGTGTCCCTGCCAGCCCCCACTGCTGCTGCCTGCCCGTGCCCTGCGCCCTCTCAGCTCTGCTTTGGGGTGCCCACAAGACCAGCCTGGCTCTGGTGGGGTTTGACAGCAACTCCAGGCTCTGAGGGCACCTGGAATCTGCACTGTGGTGGATCCAGGCAGTGGGTCATGGTGGCAATCCTCTGGACACCCCAGAGTGCTGCAGTGTGACAAACTGGGCACTTGGGGGTATTGCAAAAACCCCTGGGTCTGTCACCTCCCGTCTGCTCTGGGCTGCATGCTTGGAGATCAGGGGATTTGATTTTGATTGTTGGCACCCAGGAGCTGTGGAGTCCCCCATCCTGTGTCCCAGTCCTGATGCCATGTCCCCAGCTCTGCCCAAGAAGCTGCACTGGACAGGGTTTACCTCTGGATTTGGGTGTGGGAAAATTGGAACACAAATGGCCCAACCCTGCACAAGGGAAGGGAGGCTGGTGTGAATTCATGCCACAGATTCAGCTTGCAGACACCTGCCCTTGAGGGAGCCAGCACTGCACCTGACAAGATTCCTCTGTCCTGGGAGTTAATCCCAACCCTTGGCCAGAATTAGGGCTGGGATCCTCCCCAGACAGCAGCTGTCACCAGAACTATGTGCAAAAATACCCAAGGAGCTCGGATGCAGTTTATTAAATGGCATTTCATGGTGCCAGCCAGAGGAGGGGTGTCCCTGTCAACTGTGGTTGTTTTCTAACTGCTGAGTGTGCTGTGAGTGGCAGGTACCAGTGCTGAGGGTGAGTGTGAGTGTGAGTGTGAGTGCACACATGTGCTGCCAGCCCTCCCCGTGCCACCATGGGAGCCTCCCTGCTCCAGCTAATAATAAGAGCTGCTGCAATTCCTTGGGCTGCTCTGGTGCCTGCCTTGAGGGCAGAGGATTAATGTCCCAGGATTAATGTCCCAGCCAGGCTCCAGCAGCTCAGTGCTATTCCCAGGGGTAGGAAAAACTGCCTGGTGAGCATTCTGCTTATGTGCCCTTTTGTACTTCAAAATGCAGCCTGATTTATATTTCTTGCTTTCACAAAGGCATTTTGAAGGGAACTAGAGAGCAGTAGCAGCAGGTTTTTGCTGGAGTTCTGTCCTGCATGGGAGTCTCTGTAACCACCCCCAGACAGTAACTCTTGGGTGCTTGAATACAAATTGAGTTAAAATTGAATGGCAATATAGCTCTCAAAAAATCTGTTTCCTTCTATATCACTTGTGTCTATTTGTAATTTGTGTATCTTGTCTACAGTATCTCAAATATGTCACCATTTCAGTTATACTCTTTTAAGTGTGTTTAAATAGCCCCATGCTGAGCACAGCCTCAGGCCCCTGTTGGCTCTGGGAATTGGGGTGGGAGCACCCCCCAGCTGGTGCAGCAGAAATTCCCCAAAGCTATCATGGACGGGTTTTTTTTTTTTTCAGTGAAACTGGGAGGTTCTGCCAGTCTGTGAGGATTAGTCAGCTGCAAAGTTTGTTTGGTTTTGTGTGTGTGCTAAATCAGTCGGTGTTTGTGAATTCTCTCACTGGTGTTTGCAAACTGGAGCATCCTGTGTGGGGAAATGCACAGAGCTGTCTGTGCCAGGACCCCTCAGGGGACAGGGAGTGCAGGAGGCTTCCTGGGAGTCCAGTGCACATCTGGGCTAAACAGAAATGTCACTGGCTTTGGAAGGTGATGCTTCAGCAGGACACCAGTGCTGGCAGAGGGGACATCCCCCGGTGCTGCCCCAGCCCTTGGAAGGGGCATTCTGAGGGGATGCCATGGGCCTGGCTGGCTGCTCCATCCCTGTGGGATGGGGGATCGATGCCTTTGGCCCGGGAGGCTCTCCAGGGTGCTGCCCTGCTCACCCGAGCGCTTCCTTCTGCCACAGGAGCTGCACGTGGGGATTAAGTAATTGCCTAATTGCCCGTCCCAGAGAGAAGCCTTCCCTCAGGGCTGGAGCTCCGGTGATGCAGCCTGTGATTTGTGTGGCAATCCTTGTGTGTCCTGAGCCCTCCCAGGGTGTCCGTGCCCAGCACATCCCACCCCTGAGCCACTGGAGACCGGAGCACATCGGGATTATTTTAAATGAGGAGCTTTTTAATGGAGAAGCAATGATGGCAAGTGGGCAGGGGGCTCACAGGTGGCCTGTGGGACCTTGGCATTGTCTTCTGCTGCCCTTGGCCATCTCTCAGCTGCCTTCTTGTGCTCCGCCCGTGGTGGTGCCTCTTTGGTGGCATCAGAGACATTTGTCCCCTTGGGCTGGAGCTGGGCACGGAGCTCTGAGCAGGGCTGGCCCCACAGTGCAGCCCCAGCCCTGGGGTGCCATGGAGTTCTGTGTGCTGGTACTTTCTGGGCACAGCCCTTGCTCGGGGGCACACAGAGGGGTTCAGCCCTGACCTTGCCCTCTGTGCCTCCCCACTGCTGCAGCTTCCCCGTGTTCTCCCTCCCCCGTCCCTGTCTCACCGCCCTCATGGTGTCACAGCCCCAGCACCGCCAGCACCCGCCCCGTGTCCGGCCTCGGGAGAAGAAAAGGGTCCCTGTTCCCGCTGTGCTGATGGGGAAACGCCAGCTCGGCGGGAGCTGCGCCCTTCCCAGCCTCGGGAAATGCCTGTGCCCGGCGAAAAGTGGAAAATCCCCGAAAATCCCCGTGTGCCGCGGGCTCGGAGCTGGGCCGGCCCGGGGGAGGCCCCGCTCACTCCGCGGTGCCAGCGCGGCCTCTGCGGCTGCGGGGACCCGGCCTGGCTGGCACTGATCCGGGTGACAGCCGCCACAGAAACAGCTCAGCGGCACTCAGAAATAGCCCTGGACACGGGATCCTCCTTCCAGGGAATGATCTGCTGTGGGAAGAGGCTGTACCTGCCCTCTGAAATTCTGGCCCTGTCCCGTGACTTTCAGAGAAGGAGGGATGTGTGTGGCCATGCTGGGGCTGGTTGGTGACATCCTGGTGTCCTGGGCACTGTGGGCAGCTCTTAGTGAATGTCTACAGGGTGACATTCTCCTTAGAATCAGCTTCTTAAAATTAACTCAGGTTTAAAATGGGTTCTCATGTGGGTCTGAGGAGGATAGTGACACACACACACGCACACACACATATTTATTTATAGAATGAATGGATATTGCATTTGCTTGTCCTGTAAGCTCGTCTGCAGAGTGGGTACATCAGGAATTTTGGGACGAGCCAAATGCAGCAGTAGGGTCAGTCCCCTGTCCACTCAGCAGAAATACCCATTTGGTGTGCACAGCTCCTGCCACCTCCCCATGGATCCAGTCCCCAGGGGCTATTCCTGCCGAGGACAGTGTCCTGGCACGCTGAGGAAGGATCCAAGATGTAGCATTACTGGAATGCTTTTGGGATGACCGGGTAGGAAGAAGCTACGCAAGTATGCAGAAACCGCTGTGGTTTGTCTCCCAGGCCTGGGAAGGAGACAGCCTGCTTCTATTTGTGCTAGCTCGGCTTTTTTAGCTTCTGGAGGAAGTGGGAGAAGGACCCGATGCTGCAGGAGCCAGCAGGGGCAATTCTCTGGGCCCTGGCAGGGTTGTGGCTGAAGCAGCAGGACATGTCCTGCTCCAGAACAATGCAGGGTGCTGAAGGGTGAGTCCCTGATGGGAACAGGAGCCCAGTGCCACCAAGCCTGGCAGTGCCTGCCTCTCTGAAGGGACAGTCCCTCCTGTGACAGCTGTCTTCAGCCTCACCCAGATGTCCCAGAGCCTGTGGAATCATTGAAGACACTCCTTGGACTCCCTGTAATGACAATGGCTGAGCCTTTCACAGGACCGTGTGTTGGCAGTGCCCCTCCGTGTCCTGGCCACGGTGGTGGTGCCCTGGCAGCCTCAGCCCCAGGGCAGCAGTGCCCAGTGAGCTGAATGGGGATGGCTGGCAGTGAGCAGTGCCCCAGCTGCCTTCATCCCTGCAGGGGACTATTTGCAAGTCCTTGGGGTAAAACTGCAGCTCTTGAGGCAGTAGTGGGTGAGTTACTGAGGGTGGGCAGCAGCATTGGGCTTTAAATTCCATGGGAATTTAGATCCCTGCTAGGAGAGGTGACCTTGGTGGGACATGTGCCACAGAGGTGGCACTGTCTGCCCAGCCCTGGGGGTTTGAGGGAGGAGAAAAGAGATTGGTGTACAAAGCTTGTGCTGCCTTGGTGTCCCCAGCCCTGCTGGGGACATTAGTGGCCCAGTTACACCAGCAATGCAGGGGACAGGGTGAGGAGCTGCAGCTGGTGCCAAGGCTGGGAGCGGTGCCAGAGCCCGCTGAGGAATGAGTGAGGGGGAGATGGAAGGAGGCAGCTGGAGCCGGCGCCGGGACTGCTGCTGCTCCTGTGAGCTCCATGGCTGCTGGGGCCATGGCAGGGCTGTGCCAGTGCCACCAGGGCACTGCTGCCACTCCAGGGCCCTGGTGTTGCTCAGGTCTGCTGGATGCTGGCAGTGCCTCATTCCATCCTCCCCAGGCAGGTACACCTGACATGGTTATGCCGTGGCCTTCCTGCTGTTTGTGCTTGCCTTTGTCTCCCTTATCCTCAGGCTTTGGGGCCCCACACCCGGTCCTGGCCTGCCCTGACACGTGGCACTGGACGCAGCTGTCACAGGCACCAGCTGCTGGGGGTTGGGTACAGACGTATCACATCCTGAGCAGAACCATTGTGCTCTGGTTCTTGTGCCTCCTGCAGGTCCTGTCAGAGTGGAGCTGACACCAGCCCGAGATGGGCAGCGGGCAGGAGCGAGCCTGATGCCAGTCCAGGGTGGGTGACAGCCACCAAGGGTCCTTGGGAGCAGGGCCGAGCCCATACATCACTGTGGATCTGCTTGTTCTTGCCTCTTCTGAACTGCTGACACAAATCAGCAGTTTGTGGGGTGTTCTTGTGTGCCTGCAGGAAGAATCCTGGCCCAAGGGGCTGCGAGTTAGGGGCTGACACAAATGTTTGTGACTTGACCTTTTATTGTGGCGCTTGTGAACAAATGATGTTTGCAGAAGGCAGATAAGGAGCTGTGAATAGCTGGAGTGAAGGGCTCAGATATATATCTTGGCTGGGGGGGTTCCCCTGTGTTGTTTGCCCCCAGCAGGCTAGCCCTGGGTGACGCTGCTCTGCTGTGCCCGTGGCTCAGCAGCACCTGAGCACGCAGGGATGGCACCACGGCTGGGGACACCTTGTGCCTGCAGAGGAGAGCGCCAGGAGCTGCCAGCCAGCTCGGGCAGGACCCGAGTGACAATCTGAACCGTCCAGGGTTTGGGTTTCTAACGTCCTACATGTGCCTTTGACAGCCCAAACCCCCCTTCTCCTGCTCTGGAGTGCCGGTCACCCCTCGCCCCTTCCCACTGCCTGCGAATGGGAGCAGCTCGGGTGCGTTCCAGGCAGGAAGGAAAGCCTGGAGCTGTTTAAAACTCGCAATCTTCAGGGAATTTCAATCGCGTCCAAGCCCGTTCCCAACCAACTGAATAACGGTGCAGGGTTTGAATGCTGGCCCGCCTCCGCCGCCGGCCGCTCCTCCCTCCGCGCCGCCCGCACCGGGCTCCGCCGGCTCCGCCGCCGCCGCGCTGCCATGGGGGTGCCGCGGGGGGCTCTCCCCGCGCTCTAGGGGGGTCTGCCGGGCCCCCCGGCACATCATGCCATTGCTGGACTTCTTCTGGGCTTGCTTCAAAAGAGTCAAGGTAGGGGAGCGCTGTGTCGGTCCCTGACACGCTGCGCTTTGCGAAGCCTCGGCAAGGGGCGCTGGGGACGCGTCCCCGGCGGTGTCGGCGGCTGCTCCGGGCGTGTCGTGCATGTGAGAGGGTTTAATTTTGGCTGGGCCATGTGTGGGTGCGCTGGTGCCTGTGCCCTGAGCTCTCCCCCTGCCCTGTCCTGGGTCACCGTCCCCCGGCAGCGACAGCCCTGGGTGGGCAGGGGGCTGTGTGTGTCTGTCTGTCTCTGTGTGTCTGTCTGTCTGTGTTTTTGTGTGTGTGTGCCCACCCTCAGCCCCCCAAGGTGGCCAGCCCATGCCAGGAGGGTCCTGCCGTGCCTGCCTGTATGGTGTGGTCAGGCTGGGACATCCTTCCCAGCCCAGAGGCTCAGGTCACCCGTGCCGTGGCTGTGGGACCGTGGCCAGCCTGGAGGGTCAGGGCAGCTCTGAGCAGGATGACAAAGGAGCAGCAAGGCCAAGGGCTCCCAGCTTTTCATTTCCTGCAGCAGCAGTTCTCATGGCGTGACATCTGAGGTTTTTCTTTAGGGTTTAATTCTTCATCTGTCACATTAATAACAAACAACTCTCCCTGCCTCCTCCTGATCACTGTTGGTTTATTGTGTCCCAGCCTGAGTAGTGTGGTGGGAGTTGAGCTAGGGAGATTGTGGAGTTATAGTTAGTGTGAATTTTGGGAGTTTCATATGGGAAAAGTGTTAAAATCCCTTTTCAGACAGTGCTGTACACCAGGCTGTGCTGGGTGAGTGGATCTGCTGTGGTGAAATGGATGTGGAATGCATGCTGTCCCCCCGGGCTTTCAGTGTGCAATGCTTAAAATAGTTGAGTCTAAAAATGACATTTGTGAAATTCATTGGTAATATTAGTGGCTGTCTTGTCCCTGCTGTCTCGTCCCCGCTGTCTCTGGAGAGCTTAGCTGTCCTCATTAACCCTGTTTGTCCCTGCGTGCTGCCCGTTGGCATTGCCATCGTACTGGTGGTGGCATGGAGAGTGACACTGGGTCCTGCATGGCCACTGGCACAGCTGCAGCTTGGGATGGCTCCAGCCTGGCCTGCACAGACTCTGGTGCCCACGGGTTTCAGTCCCAAGCATGCAGCAGTCCCCTGCCTTCAGCCTGTGTCTTTGGCCCAATGTAGGGTCTGGTGGCCCAGCTGGCCAGGGCACCACCCTCCTGGTTGCCTTCAGTGGGCTCCTGTAGGGCTGAGCCTTCTGCCTCAGCCTGGACCCCTCTCGTCCCCATGCCAGCGCTGCTCAGCTGCTCACCACCAGCAGGCGAGGAATTCTCACCTTCCTTGCTGAGGAATTTCTTGAACAGGGAGAAATGTGCTGGGCTCTGTCTGTGGGATTAAAGCTTTCCAGGCTAAATGAGAAATCTGAGGATCTGTGGCTGTTGGAAGGTTTCACGGGAAAAGGATGGTGTGGGAACAGCTTGGGCAATGACAAAGGATCCAGAGGAGCTGGGTGACCTCCCCTGTGGACAGGGGCACGCTGTGAGGTCCAGCCCTGGTGATGGCACCCCTGGGGCAGGCAGGGCTGGGGAAGCACAGCAGCAGGGACATGGTTAAGCCTGGCTTCCCTGGGCCAGCTCAGCCCTGCTGCCCCGGCAGGAAGAGGGGTCCCGGCTCCGTGGGAAAGCCGGGCTCGTCCCTTGGCGCGTTCCTGCGGTGATCCCGCGGGGCAGCAGCGCTGGAGGGGCTCAGTCTGCACCCAGACAGGGACTGGAGACCCTCCGGGGCTCTGGGCTCACCTAGGGACCCCTTCTGCTGCTCCTCCACCTCTGCAAAGTGCTGCTGTGTCCCCAGTGCTGCCCTGCTGCTCTGAATCCCATTTCTCATGGCTTCCCTCAGGAGCAGGGCTGGTGGGTGCCATCTGGGCACAGCATCTTTGCCCAGTGCTCAGGGTCCTTGGGAGTGGCAGTGGTGTTTTACAACCTGTGGGGTGATGCCCTTGGGAGAAGCCTTTGCCAGGCCCCAAGCCTCATTGCTTGTTCCAGCTCCGGGCCAGCACTGCTGGTCTCAGGTCACTTCTGGGCAAAGGGGAGGCTGGAGCAGGGACCAAGCCCAGATGTGAGGGGCAGCATTCCACAAATGTGAGAATTAAAATGATTTTTAAAAATTATTTTTGTTTGTTTTCTTTCTTTCTTTTCACAGAAATTCTCCTTGTTAGAAGATAAAAAAGATGCAGGTAAGCTGCAGCAATAATCTTTGGGGCAGGAGTGCCCTTGCTGTTTAACAAGGGCAGGTGAGCAGGGATCATGGGAAGAGGAATGTTCTCTTGCTGGGTTCTTCTGCCAGCAGTGTGATTTCCCCCCAAAACTGTTATTTCAAGAGAATATATTTGCAAAGGGACCTTGGTTCCTTTTCAGGTCCTCTTGTCTTTGTTGTGAGCAGCTTTGTGCTCAGCAGATAATGCCATGGAGAGCTCCAGAGCCTTGGCACTGCAATGCCATGGGCAGGAAGGGCACCCCTGGCTCAGAGACCCCAGCTTTGTGTGCCTGGGGTGTCTCAGCCATGACTGTGGGGCAGGAGGGACTGGCAGTGCAGCTCAGGCTGATCCTGGGGGTTGTGCACAGCTGCTGCTGCCCTGATCAGACCCCTGCCAAGGTGGGGGCACGGGCTGGGGGTGGGGCTGCCCTGCCATGAGGGGTTTGTGGGGGGTGGGGAGGCTGGAGGGGGTCTCTGGGAGCAAGAGGAGGAGGAGGAGGGGGAGGAAGGTGTGTGTGCCAGCAGGACCAGGAAGCAGGGATGGGGATGGGGCTGTGGCAGGGGGGCAGAGGAGCCTTTCCTCATCCCACTGTTGGTGCCTTGGGGGTCTTTGTGCAGTGACACCCCCAGTGTCCAACCTGTCCCATCCTACACAGGGTGTCCCATGGCTCTTGTGGCCCTGGAAGTGGTGGCTCTGCTGCTTTGGGCACAGGGCTCAGGACATTCCCTGTGAATGGCTGCTCTGGTGTCAGAGGTGGGGGCAGTGGGGCTGCCCACACTGCAGGCTGGAGCCCTGGCACCATGGAGAGGGAACATCCCTGCTCCCATCCCATGCAGGGAGCCCATGGCATGTGCCTGGGGATCTCCAGGCAGTTCCCTGCCCAAAGGGTGGTGCACTGAGGGCCTCTTGTTTTCATGCACATAGGGATGAAGTGAGCTCTGAGTCTGGCTGGTGAGAGCCCAGAGCACAGGAGAGCTGGGTAACAAAAGGTGCTTTGTGAGAGAGCCCCAGAGGTATCTTGGGTGGTCTCTGCCCTTGCACGGGAGAGATTAGGAACATAAAAGTCAAGAGTTAAAGAGCCCTGTGGAAGGGAAGGGGCAGGGAAGGCTCCTATGGATCACACTGTGACTGGGATTTTGAGGCAAAAAATGTTTTTAGGTTTTTTCCCCCCCTTGGTTTAAACTGCCTGTAGAATCCAGGTCTCTCCTGATGAAGGCTCAGTGACAATCACATGACCCCAGCTGACACCTGCCTGTCACATGTCCCTGTCCCAGCTCTGGCTGCTGGAGGGATGCTGGGTGGCCATGGGCTCTGGGGGCAGGAGGAGCAGGAGCCTCGTGTCCTGAGCAGGAGCCTCGTGTCCTGAGCAGCTGCAGAGTTTCTCACTGTGGGATTTGTCACCTGTGAGACTTGATGTGATGATGGAGCCATAGCAGCTCCTGGTGTCACTGTGACTGCAGCAGCACAGTGCCTGGGGCAGGCTGGAGTTCTCCTTTTGCCATGAGCCAGCCTGCAGGGGGGTTGTGCTCCTCTGGGAAGGGGCCATGGCAGGTCCTGCTGTCCTCTTCACCCATTGTCCCCAGAAGATGCTCAGACAAAGGGAGCATTCAGGCCATGGGCTTGGGGACACCATTCCCTTCCCTTATGATGATTTTCAGTCACTTTGGATGGGTGGCACGAGGACTTCACTCCCAACACAGTAGCATGAGGCAGGGTGGAGATGGTTCTGCTTTATCCCAGCAGCTCTTGGCAAAGTGTCTCTTCCATCAATTCCCAGAGCTTGCCTCTGACTTTTCCCCTTCAGCACTGCTGCTCTCCCAGCACACCTGGCAGACTCCCTGAGCTGCTTTCCAGGCATGGACAGACCCACTCCCTGCCCCCTGTTTGGAGCTGTGGTTGTGCTGCCACAGCCCCTTCCCTGAACACTGGCTGGATGAGGTCATTAAAACACCTGGGTATGCCATGGCAGCTCCTGCAGTGATGGTGGAAAACAACTTGGATTTCATCTGCCTTCTTGGAGGTGATGTTCCAGCTGTGGAGCACATGGGGACTGCTGTGTCCCTGCTCTCCCTCCTGCTGCCCTGCCCCACATCAAAGCCCTCCCTGGCCCACCCTGAGCCCCCTTGGCTGCATGGGACACAGAGCCCCTGCACAGCCCCAGACTGAACCGCTGGAACAATCCCAGCTGGGTCAGGTTTCCATGGATTTCCTAACCCTCTGTTTCCTCTCCAGCATTCACTTCCCATGTATTGTTCTGGACTGAGCAGAAAGGAAAAGCTTGAAGAAAGGAAAGGCTCACAGCCTGGCCATGCACCTGAAAACTGCATCCTCAGAATAAATTCCTACCAACAGCAGCAGCAGGCCCCTCCAGAAGGGACTGGGAGGTGCTCTGCCCATGTCATGGAGCAGTGGCTCCTCTTGCTGCTCAAGGACAGGGACAGAGCTGGTGGCTCCTGCCAGCACAGCCAGACAGTGGTGTCACAGTGGTGACATTGCAGTATTTCAGGGTGGGCTCCTGTGGCTGGGTGTGCTGAACTAACAGGGAAAAGCAGCACAAGGGACTCGGCTGAACTTTTGCCCCTGCATGAAATAATAAGGTTGTATTTACTCAGCATCTGGATCACCGAAAATAACCTGCTAAATTTAGCTGTTGTTGATGTGTTGTCACAGCTGAGCTGTTCTTCTCTCCTTACACAAAAATCTCCTGCACTGGCTTGGTGGGTTTGTGGCCTGAGCACGAGGCTCCCGTTCCTCACCTGACCTGAGCCCATGGCTGTGGTTCCCTTGGTTTGGGGGCAGAAGCAGAGACTGGGATCTGGTTTTGTCAGTCTGAATGTGTTGGAAGGGAGAGGGGCTGGGGCTGGCCGGCCCTGGGGTCTGTGGGTGTGCAGGGGCTGCTGCTGTTGGCACTGGGGCCATGCTCTGGCTGTGGCATCAGAGGGGACCCATGGAGTGAGTGGGATGCTGGATGTGGCAGCAGGGACCCGTTCTGGAACTCCTTGAGAAACTGCTGCTCTTACATGGTGGAAAAGGGCAGTCATGGGGCTGGGCGTGGGTCAGAGCGCTGGGAAGCAGAAAAGCTGAACCGAATGTGATTATTTGTGTGTTTCGTGGGACATGTGATGAGGGGATTCTGTGCTGCTCCTTCCTCTTCCTCTTCCCTGCCCTCCTGGGTTCAGGCTTGACTGGTGAATCACCAGTTTTCATTCTTGTGTCCCTCTGCCTGTAAAATTTGTGTAGCTCTGACCCCCTGATGACTGCTGCAGTGACAGAGACCCCTCCCCCAGCCCAGCTCCTTCCTTCTGGGCTTTAATTCCAGGGCTGGAAGTTTTCCCATTTCCTGTAGCTAACAAAATACAGATTCCCCCCTCTGGACAGCAGGATCCGCTCACAGGTTGGGGGATTTTCTTTGAAGGCCAGAAAGGAAGAGCCTGGGTTAGAGAGGAGGTTTTTCTGTGTTGGTGAGCTTCAGAGCACGTGGGAAGTGCAGGGAACGCGCTGGGAAAAGGCTCCTTTAGCCACCTCGTGCCCGGAGTGTCGCCAAATTTTTCCCATGGCAGCAAGGAGCGACTGAGACTGAACGGAAAGTAACTGCAGGCAGGAAAGTACATTTCTATCTGCATCCTCGGGTGGTTTGCATGAGACTGAAAGGAGCGAGAGGGAAGTTCTGAGTGCGGTCATTTCCCTGAAATTACCATGAGAAAATACACTGAAAACTGGTGGAAAGGTTTGGCTGGGTAGTGGTTTTTCTTTGGTCAGAACTTGGACATGCAAACTGCCTTAACATGCACAGCAAGGTTATCCTTGTGCCTGAAGCAGCCCCTCATTCCTTCTGGGCAAAGCTGGTGCACAGGGACCAGGCATGGGGCTGTGGGAACCTCCTGGGGCTGTGTGATGCTCACTGGAGTTTGTTTTCAAAGCCCGAGAGGTCAGATGGGGAAAAAGCAGTGTGAGGTGTTGGCAGGCCAGTCTGATCACGTTAATTCCTTCCCTTCTTAATGAAGAACCCCTGAGCCCTGCCCGGCGCGTCCGCAGGGCTTTGAAACTTCCACCCGCCCCCGGGAGCGGAGGCGGCAGCGGAGCGGGGGTGACTCAGTTTTGGGGGGTGCAGGTGGAACACGTGGCTCAGCATGGCCTTCACCTCGGGCCCTGGTGATGCCCGAGCCAGGGGGACGGGGCTGAGCGGGATCCCAGGTCCCGGGGATGCTGCGGGACCCCCGGGGCGAGCGGTTTCCTCGGCCGGAGGCGCGGCCGGGGGGGCTCCGCCGGGGCTGCGGGGAACGGGCGGAAGGGGAGCGGGCGTTCCCCGGAGCGGCCCCGGTCCCGTGCCCGCATCGCTACGGGGGAGGAGCTGCAGCAGGGTCGGAGTGCGATGGGTCGCCGAGACGGGGCCGGGGTCGCGGCTCCGCGCCGGGGCTCCGGGCGCTCCCTGGGGCTGCGGCTCCGCCGCGCCGCGGCCGCGGCTCCGTGCGGGGGAAAACGGCGCGGGCGGGCAGGTGAGTGCGGGGCCGGGGCTGCGGGGCCAGACAGGGGCTGCGATCAGCCCGGTGCGGGAGCTGCGATCAGCCCGGTGCGGGGCCAGCCCGGTGCGGGGGACTGCGATCAGCTCGGTGTGGGCAGCGCTGGCAGCGGGGCCGGCGCGTTCGGTGCGCGGCGGGCGAGGGACGCGGCTGCCGCAGGGTGGGCTCCGTGCGGGTCAGTGCGGTGGGCGCAAAGGGCAGAGCACAGACAGGGGATGCGGCTGACTGAGGGGCGCGGGCTCTGCTTTCCATCCAAACCCGGTTTTGCTGGTGTTCTGGGCCGTGCCCGGCTGTCTGTCGTGTCTGTGTGATGCCGGTCACAAAGCCAGGCGGGAACTGTTCTGAGCCGACTGGTAAAGCAAATCATCCACCCAAGAGTCGGTCAGGTGAAAAGGACTTCCACTTTTCATCAAAGAAAGAGCTTTATTTTGTATTTGATAACGTTTTAATGATGCTTGTATCAGTCATCTTGTCCAGGCTGTGAAAATGCTTAAGGAGTTTTTGTTCATTTGGAACTCGGGTGCTAAAACTGGTTTGATGTGGATTGTAAAGATGCCTGTGATAACAGGGTGTGGGTAATGATCTTGAAAGCCATTTATTTTGGGATCTGTGAAGGAGGAACTGCTGCTGCCTGGTTTCTCCATCGGCTGTGATGCTTAGTGAACAATTCCACCTCACACCTGGAGACTCATTCTTTCTGCTGATAAATGATCTCTTCAGGAATGGCCCAAATCACGCTGGGTGGATGGGGGCTATTCCTCAGGGATGAGAAGATAAGCTTAATTTGTTGTAGGCAAGGGGGAAGTGGAGTTCTCTAAAGATCTCCCACTGCCAGACCCCGTGCCAGTGACATTGCCTGGCTCAGAGCTGGCACATGTGGCAAGTTGCAGCCAGGGGCTGTTTGCCCCATGGATCAGGGGGGACAGGATCTCTTGTAGGGGACAGGAGATTGTTCTGAGATCATCCACATGAGAGCAGGGAGCACAGATCCTCTCTGGGGTCTCCTGGAGGGTCTGTGGTTGCTCCCAGGAGCCAGCCCTGCCAGGAAGATTTTCACAGGATTGCTCAGCATCGTCTCTCTTTTCACACATGCTGGTAACCCTGTGCATGTTTCCAAGGATGGACCAGAATGGAAAACCACATTCTTAGGCTTGCAAAGCACTGCCTTTATCTTTGGGAGCACAGCACACTTGCCTTGCCATGTGTCCCCCGAGCAGCCCTGCAGCCCCCTGTGCCCCTTGGTGGGCCTGTCTGGAGGCAGCAGCAGCAGCAATGCCCCCACCCCTGCTGTGAGGAGAGGAAGCTCTGACTCGGGTGGGTGAGGCAGGAACAGTTGGATAATGGAGCTGGTCGCTCATCACTTGCCAGGGTTTTGCCTTCCAGGAGCTGGGGCTTTCTGCTCTTCTCCAGCAGTGGCCACATAATCCGGATTCCTGGGATAAATTCCTGCTGTTTCTCCCAGATCTGTGGCTGCTGTTTTAATTGCCCGGAGCTCCAAGGCAGACACAGGAGCCTTGTTGCACAAACCCAGCTCCATGAATGATGCTGTTGTGTGTGTCTCTGAGCTTCTCTTTTCCTCCCTCTCGCCCTCCTCCTTTGGAAGCTGGGGAATTCGGCACTGCTGAGATCCTGCCTGCTGTGTTCATGCAGCTGGCAGCACAGCTCCAGCTGCCATTTCGGGTGTGCCAGGCGACCTCTTTCCCCTCATTTCCCTCTCATGAAGGACATTGAAGCCATCCTCCTCCTCTTGGCTGGTTTGCTCCCTTCCTGCTGGTGTGAGGCCAGTGCTGGAACATCCCTGTGGTCCTGGAAGCTCCAGGTGGATGGCAAAGGTGGTTTATGGCCTCTCTGTGCTGCAGATTCACTGTTTTCAGTGGTGTTAGGGTTGCCCTGTGAGCCTGGGACTCCTTGTGGGATTTGCTGGGTACCCTGTGGTTGGAAGGGCTGCAGTGGCAGCACCTGGGTGATGCTTTTAGGGCTGGGGATTGGGAAAATCCAACAGGTGTTCTGCACTAGGGCAGCTGGACAGAGAAAAAAGGGGCCTCCAAAGGTGGGCAAGGGTGCCAGTACAGGCTGGGCCAGCTCTGCCAGGGGGTGGCACCCTTCATGAGAAAATAACACGAGTTTCTCCATTCTCCATCTAGAGCAGTGGAAAAACAGAGCCATGGATAATGCATTAGCAGGGCAGGAGTCCCCTGGCAGCTGGGTGTGACACACGTGCCCCAGACCCCATCGTCTATGGGGCTCTGTTTGTATTTATATGCCTGAAAGAAAACTGTAATCTTCCTCCCCCCATTTATTCGGGTTGTTGGAAAAAGCAGCAGTGAAAAGGCTGTGATGTGCTGGAGCAGGCTGTGTCCGGTGGGTGCCTGGATTCCCCTTCTGCTGGGGGTTCCCGGCTGGAACAAATGTGTTTTTCCCGTGGATTAGGAGCCGTATTTTGTTCCTTTCTGCCGTTTCCTTGCTGTGACCCTTCCGGGGGTTTCACGATCCGGGGGCAGCAGAGGGATCCGTGTCCCGCAGGGTGTGGGGGGGTCTCGCTTTGGGACCCCCGGGCCCCGCCTGGGAGCGGCCGCCCCGCTGCCCCTTCTGCCCCCGCCGCCGCTTTCCAGCTCAGCGTCTCCGCGAGATTTCCTGCTCCTGCCTCTACACCCTCCCTTGTTCCTGCTCCACGCAAGGAACCAGCGGAAAAATGCCCGAAACCTCCGAGCCCGGCGCTTTTCCAGTGGCCATCACCGTGATGGGAGCACCCGGGTGGAAAAACCATCCCTGTCCCGGCGTGCTGACTTTGGGGGTCAACCAGCACCCGAAGTGTTTCCAGAGCCTCTGCTGTCCCTTTTTGTCTCCTCCCCATAAGCCAAGGAGCCGGACTGTGGTGGGGTTGTGACTTGTGGGGGTCAAGGCTCGGCTGGGTCCTGACACCCGCATCCCCCTGACCCCTCCTCTGCCCGCGGGTGCTCACAGCCTAAATGACCTCCCAGTCATCCCCCCCGATCAACAGCTTGTCCCTGCGCTGGGGCTGGCCCCGGGGGGCACTGGCTGCCTCTGTCACCCCCTGCCACCCCCTGGCCGCCCCTCGGGTCCAGCTGCCAGGGGCTCTCACGAACAAAGCTGCGGGAGGGGTTTGCAGCCAACAAGAGGCGCATTGAGCAGCCTGTGCTGGGTCCCTTCCCTCCGCGGGACAGCCAGGGCAGGGGGGGCAGAGGTTGGTGGGAGGAGAGTCAGGAGCTTGGGAAGGAAGGAAGGAGATGTGCCTCTCAGACGATGAAAACAATGGGGAAAAATCCTGTTTTTTAACTTGATTCTCCCGTGTTGGGATCTTGGGCATCTCTCCAAGCAGTGATTTCCAGAGAAAAGGTGGTTTCTGGCATCTCTGCAATGTACCTGGTCTCTCTCCTGCTTTTCTGGTCATCCCACCCACCCCAGGTCACTGCCTGCCTCCATCTCACCCTCTGCTTCCTCTGGCTCTCCCTCCATGCTCGGGCTAGTGCTTCCTGGCCTCCAGCCCTTTCACCTCTCATCGCTCACAAAGATTTCAAGTCCATTTTAAGCACTGTTTTTCCCTCTTGCAAATCACCTGTGGCTGTGCCCCTCTGGTGTGACAGAAGTGTATGGTCCAGAGCCAGGTTGTGAGGTGTGTGTGCCATGAAGAAGGTCCTCCTTACTCTGTGCTGTTGGAATGGCAACTGCAGAGCAGTGCAAGGGGATTTTTGGGGAGAGTAATAACTACAGAGCAGTGCTAGGGGATTTTGGGGGACAGTAGTAACTACAGAGCAGCCCCACTGCTCCTCTCAATGCCTCGTGGTAGCTTGCACCCCAACTGTTCCATTTGCTGGGTCTGACCACAGGGAGAGCTGGGGACAGCCAGGTGTGTCCAGAAATTGTCCTGAGGCTCCCATTTGTGGGGGGAACAGCCTGAGGGATCCCTGTGTGTGTTCAGCCTGCGGGGAGGTGGCAGCTGTTGGTGTCCCCCATCCTGCAGCCCCACGGGCCAGGCCAGGCCCTGCAGTTGCTGCTGCCAGTCTGGGGGTGGAGGGACAGGGATGGATGAGCTGGGGGGGCACGGGGGCCTGGGGCACTGTGGGACATGCATGGGGCTTGGGGTTCCAGTGGGGTCCACGTGTGGCACAGAATCACAGAATGGTTTGGGTGGGAAGGGACCTTAAAGTTCATTTAATTCCCTCTTCCACCATGGAGGGACACTTTCCATTATCCCATTGCTCCAAGCCCTGTCCAGCCTGGCCTTGGACACTTCCAGGGATGGAGCAGCCGCAGCTTCTCTGGGCAACCTGTGCCAGGGCCTCCTCACCCTCACAGGGAAGAATTTCACCCCACCTAACCCTTCTCTTTTTCAGTGAGAAGCCATTCCCCCTTGTTCTGTCCCTCTATCTCTTGTCCCAAGCTCTCCTGGAGCCCCTTAAGCAGTGGAAAGTTCTCTAAGGTCTCCCTGGAGTCTCCTCCAGGTGAACACCCCCAGCTCTCCCAGCCTGGCTCCCTGGCAGAGGGGTCCCAGGAGGTTCCAGGTTCCATCTCCATTTCCCCTTTCCTCGATGCGGCACCGAGGAGCCCCCGCCGCTCCAGCCCGGGGCCGGCGCTGCGGACACGGGGCGGTCCCGGGGCGGGCGGTGCAGGGGATGGGGGCCGGATCCCGGGGATGGGGAGGCGGATCCCGGGGATGGAGAGGCGGCCCCGGGCTGTCCCGTGGCACAGCCCCGCACCTGCCGCTCACACCGACAACAGCCGGAGCGCCGGCTGGCACTGCCGGGCCCGGTCACCGGGTCCCCCCTGCGCCCCCCATCTCCCCCAGAGCCCTCCGTCCTCCCCATCCCTCGACAGGTCCCCCGAGAGCGCGGCCGGACGGGGCACAGCCACCAGGTAAATGGGGAACCTGCGGCTGGGGGTCAGTGCAGAGGAGGAGGAGGGGGAGGAGGAAGAGGAGGAGAGGAGGAGGAGGAGGAGGAGGAGGATTTTGGGGGAAAGCACCCGGCAATCTGCTGTCTCTGGGCTGTGCTCCGATTGTTGCACAAGCGTGGCAGAATCCCTTCCTGAAATCACTTCCAGCTCTGTGTGTAGTGGAGTGAGTCGACAGGCGGTGACGGAGAGATACAGTGGCCTCAAGTTGTGCCGGGGAGGTTTAGTTGGATGTTAGGAACAATTTTTTCTCTGAAAGGACTGTCCAGCTTGGCACAGGCTGCCCAAGGTGGTGGTGGAGTCAGTGTCCATGGAGAGGTTTAACGGCTCTGTAGCTGTGGCACTTGGGGACGTGGGTTAGTGGTGGCTTGGCAGTGCTGGGCTCGGTGGTCACAGTGGGTTTTCTAACCCGAATGAGATTCATTCATTTAATTCACCTGTGGCTCCAGCAGCACCGGGATGCCCCAGGTGGGATGTGTGCTCTGGTACCGGTGTCCGTGCTGGGCCGGACTCAGTGCCTGGAGGAGGTGGCTGTGCTGCAGGCGGGAAAAATGAGGAGCTTGGAGCTGGCATGCAGCTCCTGACAGCCTCGTGCAGTAACTGGATCCCCCTCTGTCTTCTGGGCTGTGTCACAGCCATGTGTGGGGCGAGAATCCGGGTGAGAATCTGCCTTTGGATCGGCCGGTTTGGGTTCGGCACGTTCAATCCGGCTCAGCCGTGCTGACCTGCACACGGCTGGCAGGGCTCAGCAGGGATGGGGATTTGGCCACCTGCCTTTCCCCAGGGCTCCTCCTCACCTCCTCTAGCTGGGATTAGTGCAGGTAGCCTGGTGACTGGGAAAGCACGGGTTTGCCATCTGTCAGGGGACTCCAGATCAGCCCCTCTCCCTGCAGTGGGGGAGGCTGGGCTCTATGTCCTGGCTTTCAGTGCCCTGGGCACGTTTGCAGCAGGTTGGTTCCTTTGGAGGCTGGGCTCTATGTCCTGGCTTTCAGTGCCCTGGGCACGTTTGCAGCAGGTTGGTTCCTTTGGAGGCTGGGTCTGACTTCTGGCTTTCAGTGCCCTGGGCACATTTGTGGCAGGTTGGCTCCTTTGGAGGCTGAGCTCTACGTCCTGGCTTTCAGTGCCATGGGCACATTTGTGGCAGGTTGGCTCCTTTGGAGGCTGGGCTCTGACTCCTGGCTTTCAGTGCCCTGGGCACGTTTGCAGCAGGTTCCCTACCCATTGTAGCTGGTAGGGAAGGGTGGGTTTGCTGTGCCTGTGTCATTTGTCACACTGTGACCCAGCAGTGCTCTGGGGAAGCGTGCTGCCAAGGTGAGAGGCTGCTTCCTCAGGGGCTCTTTGATGTGCCGAGCTCAAACACCGGCTCTTTGTGTGTTTGGATTTGTGGTTTGTGTTCTGAAATGCTCTGTGTGCCGAGGGCAGCAGATCCTCTTATACTTAAAGACCTTTGTACAGTCCCTGGGTGTTGGAGTGCATATCGTGAATTTTTGGCAGAAATCCACGCTCTTTTCCACTTGCATACGTGAACTGTTATCAATGGCTGTGCCTTTTTCTGTTTGCACTCTCACCAAAGCCCAGTTGAGGAGGTGCTGTGCAGCCACCCCTTGCTGCTCAACAGGAGCAGGGGCCACGGATCAGCTCACATCCCATCAGTCACCCTCCATTCTTGCAGGGAAAAAATCAGCTCCCACCCTTATCCTGACAGCTTGTCAGTATTTTCTGTGTGTGGCAAAACATGAAGTTCCAGCACGGAGCAGGTATCCAAGCTCCTTCTGAGGAGCAGCTCACGTTCCTGCCATGTGCTCGCACTTCCTCCAAGAAATATTTTTCTGATAAAAGACTGAGAGCATAAATCCAGCCGTGCTTCCGTTGAGAATTCCTCGTCTGCATCGCCTGCAGTGCCCAAACCCCAGTGTGTGCTCAGGACAGGCTGCCAGCGCTTCAGTTTCGTAAGAGAACAAAATGTGGTTGTGCCCAAGGGCACGTCAGTACTTCCCTTTGGTTTTGTACTAATTTCAAAAAGATTTGAAGGTTCTCAAAGTCAATTGAAGTGAGTGGGAGAACGAAAGGTCGCCCTTTCCCCGAGGGCATGCTGAGGCTGCTGCGTGACTTTGGGCAGGAGGACCAAGCCTGGAAGTTGGCTGGCACTGAAGGGTGCAGGCAGTGCTGAGGGTAAATCACTGCCAGTAGAGAGAAGAATGAAGTCTCCTTCCTTTAAGTGATCACCCCGTGTAAAGCCTGAGACAGTTTGCCTGTTGCAGGGGTTTGGGATTTGCCCTCAGTGTGGCTTTGGAAAGGCTTCTGCATTTGGTGTCTGTGGGAGTTTAATCCCCAAATTCAGGCAGGGTCTGTGGGAAGGGAATGCCTCTGGAGTGGTCACTGTGGCCCTGATGCGTGGGGAACTGGGGGTCCTGTGGTGTGGTGGGACCAGGGGTCAGAGCATCCCTTAACACAGGGATCTCCTTTCCTCCCCCCAGCCCCATAGCAGAGATGTTACTCCATCCCTTCTGCCCATTGGATTTGGTGACAAGGATTACCAGAGCCCAGGGATGAAAGCTGAGCTGTTTTTGTGCATGTAAAAAGCTTTAAAAGTGGCGTGGGGGCTGTAAAAGCTGAGATGTTGTTGCCCTGCCACTCTTCCCATCCCATGCTGGTCGTGCTGCAGCAGCAATGGTACTCCAAGGCAAGAGGAGCCACAGGGAGTTACAGCTCCCAAAACCATGTCACAAGTTTGCTTAGCATGGGAACATCTCCCCAGAACTTGGGATTTCTTATTTCTCAACTTCCCTCTTTGCACATGGTGTTCCACCCCTGCTGGGACATGTGACAGAGGTGTCTGGGGGGTTAGCCCTGGAGGAAAGCTGTGCTGGAAAGTGGCTGGAGGCTCCAGGGCTGGTGGCCAGGGCAGAGGAGCTGCTGTGAACCTTGGAGCAGAGCTCTGGAGGGGACTGGCACATTCCAGCGAGGCCGGGGGTCTCGGTAGGTTAATGATTGAGCTGCTCTGGCCCTTTGGCTCCTGCCATTTGCAGAGGCACCTCGGCAACATGGGAACCTTTCCAGGCTGCTGGGGATTTAAAGAGACAGGGCCTGTCCCTACATTTCCAGTAAGAGGATGCTTTTTTGGTGCTCTTCTGGATTTTTGTTATCTGTTTGCCTTCTGTTCATTGGGTGTGTTACCTGCATGTCCTGCAGGAGGAGCATTGTTGGTGTGGAGCTGTGCTGCCCATTCCAGGCTCATCACCCTCTCCCTGATGATGCAGTGTGACCCTGATCCCACAGGATGTGGCTTTTAGTGGGTCCCTATGTGTCCCCTGCCTCTGGGTGCTGTGACACCCATGGGTGGCCGTGTCCCCAGCCTGCTGCTGTCGCCTGCAGCTGCTGGGTTAATCATTGACAGGTCCCTGTGCCACGTGGGCACTGGCCTGGCTGTTTGCAGAACCCTTATCAGCACGGGGCACTGGTCACCCGTGCCAGTTCCAGGCAGAGCAAACGTTAACGGCAGGGCTGGGACAGCTTCAGACCTTCCCCAGGGCTCAGCCACTTCCTATCCCACTGCACATGGAATCCCAGCAGGGCTGCAGTGTCAAAGCCTGGGGGTCTGCAGGGGAGACAAGGCTGGTGGGGTGGTCAGGATAAACCCTGGAACATCTGGCGTGGTCCTGGGATGAACATCTGGATTTCCATGGGTGCTGCAGCCAAGGCTTGGTCCCATTGCTTAAGTGAGAGCAGGAGCTGGTGGCTTGTACTGAACCTGAGGGGTCCTGTGTGCCCCAGCCTGGGTGAGCTGGGGGATCTCCTGCCCTGCAGGTGCAGGGGGCGAGCACAAGAAAGCTGACATTTAAAGGGAAAAGGAAGAAAAAAGGAAAAGGAGTGGAGAGGATGAGGCTCTGCTGGCAGTGCTGAAGGCTGGGCTGGAGCTGGGCTGGCTCTGAGGCTGCAGGTGGGGTTTGCTCTGTGGGGTTTCAGAGGGTTGGCTGCTGGCCCTGCTGCTCCTGCTGAAACTGGAACTGCCCCTGGGCAGGGGTGTCACAAGGCTGCAGGACAGTGCCCACAGCGGTGACGCAGAGGGCACCTGACCTCCTTTCATCAGTGTCATTGGGCAAGAGCGGGATGTCTGAGCCAGGGCTGGTGCTCCAGCTCTGCTTTTCCAGGCAGAGGGTTGCTCCACGGCCTCCAGACACCTTCCTGGGCAAATCCCAGGCTGGCTTTGCATGGAGAGAGCCACTGGCATGATCCTCCTGGGGACAGACACACTGGGGGCACACATGGGTTGTGGCTGGGTGAATTCTCCTGCTGTGAAGTCCTGGGAGCTGTGGTGCTGCTGGCTTGGGAGCAGCAAGGATGTAGGATGTTCTCGCACAGATAAAAATAATGGACATACACAAAGTGCTAAATCAGGTACAAGGCAGAGATTGCCTCTCTTCTCCAGGCAGGTGATCTCTCTCCTGCTGAGCCCCGCGCCCTGGCTGCTCTCTGGACACACATTTGTTTCCCAGCCAAGTGGCAGCTGACCCCACGCTTCCCTTTCCCATCCCCACGCCTGGCCTCACACCTCCACAGCTCTTCCAGCTCTGCTGAGAAATTCCCAACCCCAGCAGGCATGGAGGCGTTCTGCAGCAGCAGCTGAGCTGGATGAAACCACTCTGGGGCTGAGAGCACCAAGTGCCTGCTCATTAAGGGGATATTCAGGGGGCTGGGGACACAGGGAGGGCTTTGGCTGTGCCCTTGGCCTTGCTTTGGTGTCCTCTGCTGTACAGAGGGAATGGGATCACCCTCTCTGTGGCTGTGACCTGTGAGTGCACGGGAACACTGCCAGATCCTGGCACTGAGCTTATTTATTGTTTTATTTATTGTGCTGTCCCGTGCTGGAGGGCCCAGGAGAGCGAGCTCTCTGCTCTCTGCTCTTGGCTTTGCTCTGTCCTTGACTGACTGCTGGAGGCAGCTGCTTCTCCACCTCCTGCATTTCCTGCATTTCTTCTCTTTCTGCTTTCTTGTGCCTTATGTCAGGAGGCTAGTGTGAAGGCAGCGTTTGTGCTTCCTAAGCCCCCACGTGTGTCCCTGCTGGGCTGCAGCAGCTGCAGGGCTGGCAGGGGGCTGGGGGGGCTGCAGGGGCCCCGGTACCCCATCCCTGCCCTCCACAGCAGGCTCAGGAGCCACGTTTCCATCTGCTGGAGATCCCAGCACAGCCCCTGAGGGACCCTCACACAGCCCACTCAGGGCCCCTGTGGAAAGGGTCTGGCTGGGGAGGGGGGCACAGCTGCAGCCCCTGGTGCAGTGCAGGACCTCCAGCAATGCCAACAGCTGGGTGAGTTCTGCCCAGTGCCTCTGGGAATGGGGCCAGAGCTTTTGTGAAGTCAAGAGTGGGTCCCCAGCTATGAGCACTTTTGGGGATCTCGTGCTTTCCTTGCCAGGCAGAGTTTATGTTTGGATTTTGGGTTTTGTGCCATTTTTCTCAGGATCTGGTGATGCCACAGATAGGCTCTTCTCACACCACCAAGGCAGACTCCAGACACCTTGAGATTCCCTGAGGCACACAGGGAACATTTGCAACATTTGCAGCAGGGACTGAAGGGGTTAATAAAGCTGCTTTGCAATGTGATTAAAAAAAAAAAAAAAGCCATTTCCTTCTTGTCCAGAGACAGTTTATTTTCTGGGCATTCTTTGGGACGCAGGGAGGTGCCTTTTCTTTAAGGCATTTCCTGTAAGCAAATTTATATTTGGCCTGGGGAGGGTGGGGAGAGGAGGTGGGTGCTGGGGAGGGTCTGCAGCCGAGCTGGGTGACCTCAGCTTTGGCTCCTTGTCCCCAGTTGTGGAGGTGGCAGCTGCGGGAGGCTCTGGCTGGGCTGGCTGTCACTGCAGGGCAAGAGCAGGGTCCTGCAGGTCCCTCCTGTCACAGCAGGGTGAGAGCAGGGTCCTGCAGGGTCCCCTGTGCCCTGGCAGTGCTGCTGCCACTGTGCTGAGCCTGAGCTGGCACCGTTGAGGCTGCTTTCATGCCATCCCTTCCATTATCTTTAAGATGATGAAGATAAGAGCTGCTGAACCCCGTTACCCTGTGCTTGGTGTCTTCTCTCCCCCAGGATGGCTTTGATTGGCACTGAAAAGTCCAAGAAGCCAAGGTGGAAATGCAGCAGATCATGAGCATTCCCTGTGCCCCTGGGGTGGGTGGGGCAGATTTAACTCTTTCCCTGAGGATATTTGATCAAATCCTGGGCCAGGGGCTGCAGCCAGACCCCAATGCCCCAGGCTGGGCTCCCCCAGGCTCGAGCTGCCCCCCAATGTTCCCCGTGCCAATTTTCTTCTCCCCCATTTTGTTTTCCTTTTATTACCGTGATTTCCTAACATCGGAAGAGGCGAGTTATGAAACTGGAGTTATCCAAACACGTCTTGTTTGAAGATAGCGTTTCATGCAGCAGATGCAGCTTCCTGCCCTGTAAATGGCTCCCATTGTTTTGCCTTGGCTCCTGGCCCCACAGCGCTGGGGTGTCGCTCTGCTCCAGCAGCCACACGAGTGGTGGTCCCAGGGCTGGGCTGGGAGCACTGGTGCTCTGAAAGCACCTGGGGCTGCCCCAGGTTAAAGGCAGGGAGCTGGCAGGGTGCTGGCTGGGTTGGCTGCAAACATCACCTGCAAGTTGGGGTCCTTGTGTGCTGGGCCAGGCACAGGGGTGGCACTGATGGATGGTGTGTGCGTGGCAGGAGGCAGGGAAGAGGGGGTAAATAAAAGAGGTGGTGCTGGTTGGTGTGGTGAGGACATTTCCCAGCATAAAAGAAGCAGCACACATTTTTAATTTAATTTTTTTATTATTTTTTTTAGTGTTTAAATGCAAAGAGAGGGTTCAGAGGTGACCCTCAGGTGCTGCTGAGGCACTGGGAAGAAATTCTTTCCTGTGAGAGTACTGAGGCCCAGGCAGCACAGGTTGCCCAGAGAAGCTGTGGCTGCCTCATCCCTGGAAGTATCCAAGGCCAGGCTGGATGAGGTTTGGAGTAACCTGGTCTGGTGGAAGGTGTCCCTGCCCATGGCAGGGTTTGGAACTGGATGAGCTGAAAGGTCCCTTCCAAACTAAACCATCCTTTAGTCAATGATTCTGTGATCCCTGTGGTTCTCTGTGACTGAAGCAGTGCTCACAGTCAGATTTGCTGGTGAGCTGCAGTTTTGTGCCCATGTTCCCCCTGGGCACTGCCAGCCTGACCTTGGGTGCGTGTCCTGCAGCTCCAGCCAGCTCTGGCTACCGCAGGATCCCGGGCACAGGGAGGTGCCGCAGGAACAGGCTGGGACCTGGTGAGTTTTGGGTGGATGTCCTTCCCCACCGGCAGAGCTGCTTTGAGAGGAGCTGGGTGTGCCCAAAGCTCTTCCTCTGACTGAGGAAGCCCGGTGGGGATCACGCTGTCCCGGGAGCTCGGGCACGGCTGCTGTGCTCAGTCACACTGTGAGGGTGCCTCTCTTCTCCTGCTCTCACAGCCTTCCCACCTGCTCGAGCAGCAGGGATTGTTTTTTAATTAATTTTTTGTTTCTGTGAACACTGTTAGGGGCTGGGGAGCTGCAGCTGTTGGCTCATTAATGAGGTTCTCTGCAGAACCGTGGCAGGAAGCAGTGCTGGACCCTTGGCTGAGCTCGCAGGTTGACGCTTTTCCTTCCTGCCCTTCTCAGCAAAGCAAAGTCACTTTGTGGCCGCCCCCACCTCAGCCCCTGCTCCCTCCCTGCTTTGGGTGTCAATTTTTGCTCTGAGGGTTGGGCTGGGGTCCCCCAGGCAGAGTCCTGAGTTTTGTGTCTCTGTTTCTTTGGCCACAGCGGTTGGAGAAAGCATTGATAGCAAGGTCAGCAGTCTCAATGATTGGCGTTTGATAAGGTTCACTGATATTTTATCAGTGGTCTCTGAGGACAGAAGGAAACTTTGTGAGTTAGGAACATCTGTCTTGGCAGGGCCACATCCCCCTGAGTGCTCAGTGCTGGCTTGGGATGGAACTCAAATCCTCAGAGATCCCAGTCTCTCCTTGCTGCCAGCACCCACAGAGATCTTGGCTGTTCCTGGGCTGTTCTCTGGCTGTGCTGGCAGAGCCACTCACCTGCCCAGCTGCTTCACCTGGGATTCACCTGCTCTCATGCTGCTCGTTGAGCAGGGACTGAGCTGTGAAGGGCTCCTGGCAGCATGTGAAAGACTGGGTTCCATGGATTATTGAGCATTTGTGTTTCTTGGCCAGGCTCCTCAGCCCATCATGGCACGGAGTGATGCACCAGTGGCTTTGTCAGTGCTTTCCCTGTTGTTCCAGCACTGCTCCCGTTCAGCTCATCCCCAGCTCTGCCGAGCTCCTGGGTGGGGATGGTGTTCTGCAGTGGAAGGGGGAGGAGATGCCATATCCCACCTCTCTCTCTCTGGGAAAGCTCTGGAGACCCAGGAGAGCCAAGACCAGCTCCTGCAGCCCTGCTGGTGCTCTCAGGCTGCAGGGACCCTGTGCCACCCCACAGTGCGTGGGCAGGTGGGAATGAAGCACTGGGTGAGCAGCCGGCGGGAAGAGCGGCGCGTCCTTGTGAGCGGCGGTCACGGCCCGGTGTCACCTGTCACATGCCAGGCAGGGCACTGGAGCGTGGCTGGCCTTGTGTGCGTGGCTGTGGCTCAGTGAGGCGCTGCTGGGTGGGCAGCCACACGTCCAGGCTCTGGGACTGGGATTTTGGGCAAATCAAGGCACCAGCTGTCCTGGATGGGGCTGGGGGCAGGTGCTGCTCATCCCTGAAGATGCTGAGGTGTGCTGGGGATTTGGGTCCCTTCTGAAAACTCGCATTTGAGTCAAAAATTAGTCATAAAATTAGATGGATAAGGTTTTAGAAGGGTTTTGAGCTGATTGATTGACCACAAACATGTCAGCCAGCAGCACTGAGGGAGAGCTTCGCTGAGGCAAAGCCTTCCTCAGAAACACCAGTGGGGCAACTGCTTCACACTGCTGGGACTGGAAAGGAACATTTGCTTGGGGAAAGATGAGCATTTTAGAGTGTTCTGAAGAACACAGCCCTGCCTGCTGGGGATGGTTTCCCTGCCATGCACAGCTGCTATGGTAGGGGTTTGGCTGGGGAGGTTCCTCCCTGTGTGAAAGCAGTGGCTATTCCAGAATGACTGTCTCGAGGCCAAAGTGCTCTTAGTATCACCCCTGGGAAGCTCTGAACAGGCTGGAGCCTTTGCCAGCCTGGCATCAGCCCACCATCTGGAGGGGATCTGTCACCCACAAGCAGCCCCATCCTCACTGTGCCCAGCTGCGAGCACCAGCGAGGCCGTTGTGCAGTCAGGCCCAGACAAAAAACCCCAAGTGGGCCTTGCTGTGACAAATCTTTTCCTTACAGAGGGGCTTTCACATGGAAGGGAAGCTGGAACAAACATGCCCGTTCCTGCCAAAGGCGCTGCTCTGCCAGTAACTGGCCTCTGCTTCCTACTGCAAGTGGTTGATGTGTGGAATTGGCGCTTCCTGCTGCCTGCTGACCCCTGGGCTTCTCCTTCTCCTGACCCCAGGAGCTGTTCCTCTGCTCCTGACCCTGCTGCTGGCAGCCACCACTGTGGCTCCGGTGTGCTTGGCGTCATAACTTCCCGTGAGCTGGAATGGCTGTGCCAGGGTGTGAGCTGCTGTGCCTGGAAGTCCCTCAGAAGGCTGGGAACTGCTTGGTTAATTAACCAGATTGAAGAGGAGTTGTTTGAACCATGTCTGGGAAGTGTTCCACCTGACTTACAGCAAAGATCTTGGATTTGGGGTTGTTTTTAGCCACAGAGCAGCCCAGATCCCTTTGTGCATCCTGGGATCCTTCCTGATCCATGGCTCTCCTCTGTGTCCCACAAGGCTTTGCTTGCCTTGGCTCCTCAGAAATGCTGTTTTTTACATAAAGGACCCCATTTTGGTCTATGCTCAGGTGCAGGGTGGGCTTGGGCAGGGTGGGAAGGGGCACAGGCAGACCTGGCTGTGCTGGATTCTCTGGTGGGAGGCAGATGGATGGGACCATGTAAGCTGACTCTGCCACTCCTATGAATTATCCTCAAGACCAGTGTAAGAGTCTCTAATATTGCTTGAGGCCAGGTTTTTCATCCTGTTTTATAATATTCCCTGACATTCCCCACATTCCTGGCAAGGAGACTTCTGTATTTTTTTGAAATGTTCCTTCATCTCTTTGGAAAACTGTGACATCCTTTAAGACTTCTTCAAAATGCTTTTGTCCTGCTGTCCTGGCACCTCCTGTTAGCTCCATAAAGAATGGGAAGCCTTGAGTTTCAACTCCAGCCCCAACATCATCTCCTTCCAGTTGGGAGATGAAGAAAGAGATGTAGACCATGTGCTCCTGTTTGACTGAGTGACCCCCCTAAACCTGATGTCCCTGCCGTGTTTCCACCCCTCTCTGAAGGTTTCACTGCCCCCATGTTTTTGGAATGATATTGGGCCTGTCACCTGAGTTTCCCTCGTTGTCACAGCCTGTGAGGACAGCAAGGTCTGGGTCTGCAGGGTCTGACCTGCCAGGTGTGAGCTGAGGGTGGGTGGGATGTTACTCAGTGCTGTATCCCTGGATAGGAATGAGAGACCTATGATGATTCTCACCAGGAATCAGAAGCAAGGGGAGAGATGATGCTCAGCTCATTCTAGGAATGATTTGTGCCAAAGCTCTGGTTTGGGAAGTGCAGGCACACAGAATGTGTTTTTCACTACAGAGACTAATCCTGTGTCAGCCACAGCTTGTTGTTTGGACGGTGCTGACCCCTCTGCTTTGGGCTGAGAGGTGAGCAGACTCCTGCTGCATGGAGAAGAAACATTCCCAGGGCAGGTGGAGCACACTGGGCTCAGCACAAAGCGTAAATCTGTAGGGAAATGCGTGCTTTAATCTGGATATCTCACATTGCAAAGAACTCAAGAACTGCTATTCTTGTCCTTGAACCATCTTTTTGAGTTTTTTGTCCTCTTTGATATCTTGAGGGACTGGGAAATTTATGATGATGAAATTTATGATGATCCAGCCTTGGCTGTCACTTTTCTCATCCCTGGCACACAGAACCTGCTGAGAGGAGCCTCAGCTGTGGCTTACGGCTCTGGTTTGGTGATGTTGAGGGTGGCCAGTCTGATGATGAGAGGGAGTTTTGGGGTGTCCAGACAGGACAGACTCTCCACCAGCCCCTCTCCCAGCGCCTGCAGCCGGCACCGTGCGGGACGCTTTGCCCTTAACCCTTTATTTCTCGGCTTGGCACGGGAAGCTGCGGCTCACCTGGCGGCCCCGGGGTGCCGAGCTGTGCCGGACGGTGCCGTGCCGTGCCGGGCAGGACGGCGGGGCTGGGAGCGGGACCGGATGGAGCTCCCGGCGCTCCCACCCCCGCCGTGGCGCTCAGCCCTGCGGGGCCGGGATGTCCTGTCTGCCGGGGACACGGCACGGCTCGGCTCGGCTCGGCTCGGCTCGGCTCGGCACAGCAGCTCTGCCATGGAATCAGAGACCTTCCAGCCGCCGCTGGACAGCGCTGGGTGGCCGAGGAGGGCGTGAAGGAGGCTGGGGGGGGGGGGGGTCGGGTCATGCTGATATTTTTTTCTGCGTTCAATCCACGGGTTCCAATGAACAAAGCCGGGATTAAGAGCTCCTGCCATGGTGAGTCTGCTCGTGTCCCGGCTCTGTGTTTGGATTGGGAGGCTCCAGGCAGCGAACGCTCTCGGGGGAGGTGGGAAAGGCTCTAAAATGACCTTTTTTTCTTGTTAAATGTTTCTTGGAAGCAGCGTTTCCTGTGCAGCAGGGCGGTTTGCTCCGGCTTTTACACGGCGGGGGCGAGCGCAGGGTTCAGAGGTGTCGCTTGTGTTGTTGTTAAAATTGTTGGAGAGGTTTTTGTTTTTTTTTAATCTTTTCTCGAAAACCAGAATTTCCTTCACCTTTTTTGCCGTGCTCGGAGCGGAGCTGTGCAGGAGCCCTGTGCCCTGCTGGGAGCGGGGATGCGGCTGAGCGGGGCAGGGATGCGAGCGGCGGTGGCGGTGACAGAGCAGGGCTGGCATCTGTCACACCGTGAGCAGCTTCTCCCCACCGGCTCTGCTCCACACTGGGGCTGCAGCCCCGGCAATATTTGGGTTTATTTCTGCCAGAGCCAGCCAAGCCGGTGGGAGCGCTGCGTGCCGGCTCCTCCTGATCTCCGGTTGTTTCCTGAGCCAAAATCAGGAAATCAGGGAGGGTTCAGGTGTGAGCCTGAACCCCCCCCCAGCCCTGGCAGGCGTGGCCAGGGGTGCGATGATGCTGGTGCCAGCCATGCTCTGGGATGTGGCATCCCCTGCTGACACCAATTCACTGATTTAAAAGCAGTTTTCAGAAGAAGGAATGAGAAAAAACCAGGGTTTGGAGCTGTGGGTGGAGGTGGAAATACCCCAAGCGGTGCCTGTGGGTGTGAGGTGCAGCAGAAGGGAGTCCTGATGGGAGAGACCTGTGAGCTGGTGACAGTCCTTCCCCTGGGCACACAGACCTGTGTCCCCTGAGAAATGTCCCTTGGCTGCATTTGTGGAGTTTGGGTTATGCCTTGGTGTGCCTGGAGGGATCCCTGCATGGACAGGGGTTCAGAGCCTGCACCCCTGTGGACTGAGGGGGACCTTGTGCTCAGCTGCACATCCAGGACTCCTTGGGGTTAAACTCCTGAATTTTGCAGATCTTTCTGGGATTTCAGGAGTTTAGCAAGGAGCACATGCAGGCACCTGTACTTCCCCTGGGCAGCAGGGACCAGTTGATAAACCAAAGCTGAGTCTACTGGGGAAGGAGGAAGGATTTTATGCTGAGCTGGAAAATACTTGATTTGGGGTTATTTTTGTATTGCAAAAGAGGAGAAGAGAGCCCTAAAGTAACCATTTATGCCTCTGCTGGGAATTCAGTGCCTGTTCCTTCGTGCACGGGCTCGTGCCCATGCCAGGGCTGCGGCAGTGGCCACTGGCTGGGTGTGACAGCTGTGGTTTGGGCTCCCTGTCCCTGGGGACAGGTAGGGCTCCCACCAAAGCTGCTGCAGCCTGAGCATTCTTCAGCCATCAACGGGGTGGGTTTGTGATTCTGTACAACATGGAAAAAGCTGCAGCAGGACCACAAGGGAATTCTGCTCCATGGGTTCCTCTGGTAACACACGTGTTTATGCTAAATAAATGCATAAAAGTAGGAGGGCATTCCCTCGTGTATTAAGGAAATAACTGTTCTTCAGTGCCTGGATTTAGCAGCAGGAGCTGGAGGTTGTTCCTCGGCGTGGGAAGCAGGAGAGCAGCTGCAGCAGGTCACATCCATGGGAGATACCAATGCTCCAGTGGGTGATAGGAGCTGAGAGCTCCCTGCAGAGCCAGAGCTGCTGCTGGTTCTGTTTTTTTAGCAGAACTGTTGGTGTTTTCCTTTGGCTTGGCCTTCCTTGGCCTTTGGTGGTGTCTGGTGTTGGGTCTCGTGCAGTACTCTGGATGCTGACCTCAGTCCGTGCTGGGTTTAACGCTCTTCCAGATGGTGAAAACTGGAAAGCTTTTGCTGTTGTCCATGTAAAGAGAAGTGAGATGTGATGGCTCCTCATTGGGAGGTGCAGCCTGGCTGGTACCTGTGGTGGGTGATGGATGCCAAAGCTCTGACACTGCTGGCTGCCCTCGGAGCGACGGCGTCCGCTTGTCCAAACAAAGGGCGTGTGAGGTCCATGGGATGGCCAACAGGAAAACAATGCAATTTTAGAAAGGGTGGACTACAGGATGGGCAAGACAGATTGATTTTCTTCAGCATCCGAGTAGCTGTTCTCATCTGGCTCCTTGTGGATGTCTCATGACTGTTCTAGGCCAGGTTGGACGGGGCTTGGAGGAACCTGGGGTTGTAGCAGGTGTCCCTGCCCATGGCAGAGGGCCAGAATGAGATAATCTCCAAGGTTCCTTCCAACCCAAACTATTCTGCGATTCTCTTCTGGATTTTTCTTTCTGGCTTCAGCAAACACCAAAGAGAAGGAAGAAACTTCACCCCAAGCCTGGGTCCAACAGAGATGGCTGGTAGCTGTGCTGGTGCTGATAGACCTTCTGGACAGGGTGGGCTGGAGACAGAGATTCTCTCTGCTCTGAGCTTGCTTTGCCCTTTCAGAGATGGAACCCCAGGTTCCCTCCATGCTGGGCTTACTCTCACACATGGGGGCTGCTGCTGTGTGCTCCCAGCACAGTGGGGCAGTCCTGCCCTCTCTGTTGTTCCTCTGGGCTCAGAGCAGCTGCAGAAATGCAGGTGGGGGAGGCAAGGACGCATCAGGGTCCTCACCTTCCTGGCCCTTTGTTTCTGTTCCTCTCTTTTTCCATCCCTTGCTCCCCCCAGACATCTGCTCTGCAGCTGCAGCCGGAGCAGTGGGACGTGCAGCCCTGAGCTGCCGCAGAGCTCCTGCTCCCGAGTGCTCTGGAGCTGCTGGAGGGAGGTGTTCTGCAGGCTCAAGGGGCTGCAAGACTTTGAGGAGCTGCCTGGAGGAGCAGGAATCTGTAATGTGCTGTAGGACACTCCCGTAGCCATCACAGCAGTGCCAGGGGACACTGACTTGGTCTCTGACGCCCCAGCATGTCCGTCAGAGGGCATGTCCCACAGCACTCAGTCCTTCTGTGCATCCCATGTTCAGCCCTGCCCTGTGGGGTCTGTGAAGGTCTTTTGGTGTGACGAAGGGACTTGGGTTAGTGGTGGCCTTGGCAGTGCTGGACTCAATGATCTGAAAGCTTTCCCAGCTTAAACCATTCCATGACTCCATAATCCTACGTGTCATTTCTTGTGGCTGATATGTCTGCTTCAGTGCTTCCTTCTCATCTCTATTAAGAACAGCACTGGCTGCAAACCTGAATTTGGGTTGCTCTGGGTGTTTGAGGAAGCAGAGGTGTTCTCTGAGCAGGTTGGGCCCCTCTCCAGGTGCCTCTTTTTGTGTGGACGGGTGCTGCAGCCTCACCTCGGTTTCCTGGTGCCCGCGTTCCTGCGTGGTGCAGCACAAAGCTCTGCACACTGTGGGCGTGGAGGGCTGAGTAAACCAGACCTGAGGCTGCTGTTGGGTTCGTTTGAGGGGAGGAAATGAGAGCTACCACATTCAGCTGATAAGGGTGGTCACACACATCCCTGGAGCCCAGCGGAGGGATGAGTGGGCAGAGATAAGGTGGGGGAGAGCTCTGGAGGGCTCTGATGGTGCTGCTGGGGGTTCTCTGTGCCCAGCCTGCAGGGATTATGATCCAGATCTGATCCAGACACCCAACAGCCACAGTCTCCCTGCCCTGTGGTGGCCGGAGGGGTTCCTGTGGGGGTTGTACCAGCCAGTACTCGCAGACACCATCCAGCAATTCCCATACAACCTCTAGGACCACTTTTACCCCTGGATGTCCCTTATGTTCCCAGCAGCTGTCTGGGGGTGGCAGAGGGCTCTGCTGCCATCCCCCCTGCCAGGTGCCATCCCCAGGCAGCAGTGCCCTTGGGGCTGACATTTCAGGGCTGGAGGTGCAGGAGGCATTTGAGCAATTCCCGATTGATGACATAGCAAGGAGCAGTTCCCAAAGCTTGTGGGACCCATTTACTGTGTGAAGGTTAATTATGGAAACACACCATGTCTGGGAGGGCATCCAAGAGCATTCCTCATCCCTGCCCATGTGCCCTGTCCATGTCTGTGCTGGCAGCTCCAACATCTCTGCCCTCTGCTGAGTGGAGCTGGAAGCAGGGGGTGCCCGTGGCTGTGTGGAGCTGTGTGTGCCCCCTGCCCCAAGAGCCCAGCTGGGTGGGCAGCGAGTTCAGATGTGCCCGTGCTGGGAGGGCACTGTGGAGGCTTCCTCCAAACCCCTCTGGGAGGGTCTGGGATTTTCCCTTGGCTGCTGTGGCAGAGTTGCCCTGCTCAGGAAGGCAGCTCTGATTCCTCCAGGCAGAGTCAGTCCCTCTGACCCTGGTGGGATTCACCTTTCCCAGGGGACACCTGCTCCAGCTCCTCGCGTTCTCAAGCAGTGAAGGCACATCCCCCTGGTTCAGGAGAGGAGTTGGGACTTTCTGTCATTCCTGTAAAAAGCGGGCAAGAAACTTCTGCTTATAGCACGGAAAGAAAGTCCCTGTTGTAGGCAGTTTTACTTTCAGGCGGGATGGAAAGAAATCACACCAACACGAAAGGAAAAAGAGCAATTTTCTCCCCTTGGTGCTGGGGCTGAAGCTTCCCCCGCAGTGCCAGGCAGCTGCTTCCAGCTTTCCATGAGGTCACCAATTTTGTGGTGGGGTTTTCTCCTCACACGCTAATTGGCTGTGTGGGACGTTTCATGGGGATTTGGAACCTTGCTGTGGGAAGCTGAGAGCCTGGCCTGGGACTTCTTGTCAGTTTTGATTGTTAAAGTGAAAGTGCAGAGCTGGGGTTCTGGGAAGTGGCTTTCCTGCCTGTAATTCTGCTGGCCTCCAGTGTTTCAGGTTGCTTGTTTTAGAGCTTTTATGGAATGTCCTGGGCTTTTCCCTTTTTTCCCTGGTTCACGCCTGTTCCAGAGTGGGTGGATGGAGCACCAAAAGCACTTGAGAGAGAAATATCAGGCTGCAGACACCCACAGCCAGGAGCCGTTCCTGCTGGAGTCACCAGTGGTTACCCCAGGGAAATGCCACAGTGGAATCACTGCATGAAGGAGATTGGGGAACTTTGTCCTTTTTTCTCCACTTCAGTGTTGGTTTTCATCCTTTTCTTCCGGAACCATGGGAACATCTTCTCTTGCTTCATTTTTGATTTCCACTCCTTCCTGGGGGTGCTGGGGGGGCTGGACCCACTCAGGGTGTTTCTGATGGTCCATGGTGGCACTTGTGTTACAGTCTCTGCCCCTTGCTGGGTGCATGAGAGAGCTGCTGTGGAAACCTTCTCCTTGGGAACCTCCATCCAGCCTCAGCAGCTGCTGGACAAGGGGAGAGGCTTTGCTGGGGCAGGATTCACTGGTGGCTCACAGGATTGTGCACCACTGGGAGCTTTTTCCACTGAAGGTGTTGGTGCTGGTTTCCCTTGTGGGATTGTCCATGCATTTCCTGAGGGCTCATCTCCCATGGAGAGCTTCCTCTGGAGCATGAACCATAATGGGGCTGCTGGTCTGCCCTCCCTGCCTGCAGCCAGGAAGCTGGTGGGATTTATCCCCTTGTTTCTCAGGGGTGCATGGAATCTGCCTGTACCCTCTGCCCGCTCCTCCTGCTATACAGCTGGAGTGGGATGATTTCTGCACCATTTAAGCCACAGAGCTCAAAGGTATTGAGTTTCTATGAGCAGGAAATTATTTCCTGACCAGTGGAGGCAAGGAGACCCTCTGTGCCCTGCTGAGGGTGGGTGTAGTGCTTGATGAGCCTGCATTAGACATCAGGGAATCCTGGCATCTGGGGATGTTGGGGACCCATTTCTGTCACTGCTGCCGGGGCTCAGGCTGAGCTGGGTGGAGGGTGGAGAGTGGAGGGTCTCGGGTCTCTGGGCAGCAATCCCTGGGCTCAGACTGCATTCCCAGTGCAGGCTGCAGCCAGGGATGCGTGCTGGGCTCAGCTCCCATCACCCTGCCCGACCGTGAGGCTGCTGAGAGGTGGCAGGGAGGGCTGGGAACCGGGCTGGGATGGGTGACCCTGTGCCCAGCATTCCACAGCAGGAGTGTTTGCCTGCCCGGCCTTTCCTGCACTTCCCTGGGAAAGCACGTCCATGGGAAGGGCGGGAAGGGGAGGAAGCTGGCTGCTGGCTCCCTCTGGGACAGGACACTTGGAAACCTTTTCTGTGACAGCACTTCTGTCACAGAAACCCTGTCACAGAAACATCAGGAGGGCTCAGCCTGGGCTGGTCAAACATCCCCCTGCTCTAGGGGAATTCTCCCTGTTGGAGGGGCTCTGGGGGGAGGCAGGACTTGCCAGAGCAGGCAGAGCCTGGGAGCTGGCTGCTGCACAGGAGAGGAGAGGAGGGGTGGAGGTTTGGGGCCCTGGCCCCCCGCCAGCCCTGCGTGGGGAGGGTGGAGGAGGGAAGGAAATGTCGTGCTCTGACTCCGCATTTCCACCACGGTGACGGGAGGCTGAGCCCAGTCCTGCCCAGAGAGAGCATCCCGCTGCAGCCCTGGGCTCTGGCTGGGGTGGCCGTGGTCACGCTGGGTGTCCCCAGGCTCTGGTGTGGCCCCAGCCATGCTCTGGTACCAGCTGAGCCCCGCTGTGGGCAGGGGTAAGCTCAGCCAGGGCCCTGCTCCTGCTGCCCTGCACCAGAGCCATCCCTGGGGCAGCACCCATGGCACAGGTGGGGCATTGCTGCTTTTGCTCGTGGCTTGGGGCACACGGAGCTGCAGTCGCTGGCTGGGATTGGCCCCATGGAATTCCCATTGGGAGCAGGGTTGGGCAGGAGTGGGACCTGGCAGGTGCCTTGGCAGGGACTGTGGGAAGTCCTGTCCACTGCAGGAGTGTGGGAGGGATCTGCTTCCAGAGCTGGCATGGCCAGGGAGCATTCCCAGGGACCACCAGGCTTGGTGTCCTCCTGATGGAGAGATGCAGCCATGGAAGGATCTCCCTGTGGGGTGTTGGGTTCTTTGGGAGGGATGTGGTGCTCCACATGGACCTGCTGACCCAGGACAGCTCCAGGGTTGAGTTCTCCACCGGGATTGCTGGGTCAGAGCCCTGCTGGGGGCAGGAGGGCTCAGCCCTGGGTTTTGGCAGGACTCATGGCACGGTTAATGACAGCTGTGTGGTTTGGACCCGGATCCAGATGTTCATTCCAAAACTTCTTCCCAAAACTTGCCAAGTATTTGGGTCCAGGGCTTTGGCTTGGTCCTGTCCTGAACTGAGCTGCTTATTTGGAGCTTTTTTTTTTTTTTTTTGCTTCTGTAAGTTTGGAATTGGGAATGCAAAGTGTAGCCAGAGCTCTGGGCTGAGGCAGTGGGCGGATGGGGATGGAATCAGGGTATTCCAGTGCTGGGTGGGTCTGGCTCAGCCCACTCTGTGCCTCCAGCAGGGACAGATCAGACCCTGAGGCTGCCAAGGCATTTTCTACCCCTGAGGTCAGATGTTGTCACCCTCAGCAGCAGAAATGTCATCGGGCCAATGGGTGCTGACTCTTGGCAATGCCTTGCTGTGGCTGTGGGAGCTCTGGGCTGTTTTCCCTCTGTTTCTCTAAACTGGAGGAATTTCCCAGGAAATGCTGCTGGCTGCTGAATGGGCTCATCTGGGCGAGGGCTGATCCCTGTGTGAGGGGTGGGAACCAGCTGGGCGAGGGGCGAAGAACCCCACCAGGGATCTGGTGCTGACTGGGACAAACACCAGCTTGAAAGGAGAGGTGGGGAAGGCTGGGTGGTGGGAAGGAGGTGGGGAGGAAGGGTTTCTTTGGCAGCTTTGCTCAGGGATGTTTGCAGAAGTGATCAGCACTGAGCTTTGACGAGCTCTGACCTGATGATTACAAAGAAAGATCTTCCTCCTCTGCCTGGCCAAGAACTGTGTTTGGTTTGGAGGGTTCAGAAACAAAACGTTTCATCAGAAGGTTAAAACTGCATCTTGTGGCCCTGTCATTCAGGTGGCATCACTGCCACCTCCTGCTCTTTGCCCAGTGCTGGCAGAGAGCTGCAGCTGAGCTGTGTGTGCCCAGGAGCCCTGGCTCTGCAGCCACAATCTCCTCTGCTCTGTGCACATGGAGCATGGGCTCGGGGTCAGGGCTCTGGGGTGCGGGCTGTGTTCTCAGGGCGTTGCTGCTGCTGGCAGGGTGCTCAGGCTGGTTCTTTGCTCTCTTACAGAAGCTGAAGCCAAGGAAGCGTGTGACTGGCTGCGGGCAGCGGGGTTCCCCCAGTATGCCCAGCTGTACGAAGGTGAGAGCTGCCCCCTGCCCCGACCCTGCTCTGTGCCTGCCCAGGGCCTCCATCCCAGCCAGATTCCAAGGGGGGCTGCAGGGACAGCGCCCACAGCTGCAGGGAGAGGAGGGGACAGAGGGGATTGCTCGCTGATTATATGAGTGTTTGTTACACTTTGAGCCCTCGGCCACGGCCTGGAGAACCAGCCAGTTAACTTCCCTGCATTCCTGAACTTTTCCCCTTCAGGCAGGGCTCTGAGGAATCCTGGGGCGGCTGCTTTGGCCAAGGGCAGCCGGGCTTTGGAGGGCCATCAGCTGTGAAGTGGTTCAGGGAGTGTTTGCCGTGGGTGGGAGCATAGGAACAGCCAGTGTAGGTAACGTGGAGAGCGAGCATGTTATTCCTCCTTGTGTCCCTCCCCACTCCCACAACCCCTGCCCGGCTCCAGCCTGTCCTTCTGAGCACCCAGCCCGGAGCAGACCATGTTCCCACTCGCAGCCCCAGGGCGGTGGCAGGGTGGCTGTGGTGGTGCTCACTCAGCTCAGCTGTGTGCTCGGAAGCCCCGGGGGGATGCTGGTCCCGGCGGTGCGAGCAGCGGCTGCAGCCGGCCCTGTCCGGCCGGACAATAGCGGGAAGCGGGGCTGGGGCGGCCGCAGCCGGGGCCATTGTTCGGCCGGGCACTGCCCCCGCCCCCTGCAGCCATCCCCGGGGGTGGCTCCGTGAGCAGCCTCTCTGCTGCCAGGGCCTATTTTGGCCGCACGTGTTCCTGCCGGGATGCCCAGCCCCAGGTGCTGGCCCCAGACAGTGCTCACAGCTGGGCAGCGAGGGGCGGTGCTGGTGCTGCAGTCTGTGGATCAACCAACCCTTCTCCAACCTCTGGCCACAGAACTTCCCACATCCTCCAAGTGTTTCCCTTCCCGTGGGGATCACGTTCCGTGGCTTCATGGACAGATGGATTGAGACCCTTGGGGCTGAAGGTCCAGGTCCCACATGCACGATCCCAGCAGAGCTGTCTGTGCTCAGGGATGAGCAGGGAACTGAATGGAGGCCCTTGGACACCTTATCACCCTCACCTAACACACCTGGGAAGAGCCATACCCAGGGACCCTGGGCATGCCCCACCTCCAGGTCATCTCCAGCCACTTCAGCCTGTCCTCCTCTTCCCATGCCTGCTGCTGCCCTTTGTCCTGATGGAGCAGCTGGCTTGGGATCTGCCACTGATGTCACTTCTTTCCCCAGAGTCATTATTCCCTCTTGACATCAGTGCTGTGAAGAAGGACCACAGCTTCCTGGACCAGGATTCCCTCAAATCCCTGTGCAGGTAACACTCCCTTGTCCCCCCTCTCATGGAATCAGCAGGAGGATGTGGCACAGACAAGGACAGTGGCCCAGGCTGATGGTGTGGTGGGGTCAGGGGGCTCCTGATGTGGTGGTGGCTTAGGAGGATGCCTGCCTTGACCTTGGCTGGATCCAGAGCCTGTTCCAGCACTGTCCCTCCCTCTGCAGTTAGAAATCAGTTGTTCAGATCAGGGGATATTGCTGGTGCTGGGTGGTTCCAGGGAAACAGGAGGTTTTTATGCTCCGTGTGATGCTGGTGTCCCAGTTCCAGGCAATGCAGCCCAGCCCAGTTTCCACCTGGAGCTGCTGCAGCTGCAGGTTTGGGAGCTGCACAGGGCTGGAGTGCAGGGAGCAGTGTGGGGGCACTCAGAGCAAGCCAGAGCTGGCACCCACAGCAGGGCACTGACCCATGGTCAGTCTGGATGGGCCGTGTGTCACTCGGTGCTGTGACTCAGCCCTGCCTTGGCTCTCCAGACATGTCATCACAGCCATGTCCCTGTGCTGGCTCCATGCTGTCCCTCCCACCCAGAGCAGAGAAAAGGCAGGAACAGGGTCTGTTTCCTATTTGTTTCCCAGCAGAGAGGCTGCATGCTGGGCAGGAGGGGATCCCCGTGCCATTGCCTGGGTGCAGTGAGGCAGGAGGTGATGGGAGGTCTCTGCCTGTCCCTCCCTCTCTGAGCTTTCAGGTCCTTTAGTCATTCCCTGTCTGGGGCACAGGAGCTTCTGAGGTGATTTTGCTTTAGTAGCCTGGAGCAGACCACCGCTGCCCACTTGCCACAGCAGCTGGCATGGGCATTGTCTGGCTGGGCTACCACCTGCTGGCATTGTCCCCTTGTTAGTCAGGTGTCCCTCTGACTGTGGACTCAGAGGAGCAGGTGACAGGCACAGCCAAGGCTCTAAGGCAGGAAAATCAAAAGAAGCCAAAGCCATCCCTGTGATTGCAGCAGGGCTGGGACAGGGGCTGGGGCCAGGGTAAAGGCACTCTGTTTCTTGCAGGAGGCTGATGACCCTGAACACCTGTGCCTCCATGAAGCTGGATGTTCACTTTCAGCGTAAACAGGTAAGTCCTGGATGCTCGAGGCAGGTGAGGGGCTGAGGGGTGCAGGGAATCATGTGCTCAATGTGGGGCAGTGTCCTCGTGAGCTCTGGGACTGCCCTGGGCACAGAGTGGCTTCTGGAGGCCAAAGGGGTCCCGAGCTGGCTTAGGGGGTGACCACACTGCTCTTCTTCCCACCTGGGGCCATGCTGGTGGCCGTGCCCCTCTGAGGTGGGGGGATGTGCTGACCCTCAATGGCTCCAACCGATTGATCATCCCCTGTTCTCAACCACCCACAGAATGAAGACTCTGAGGAGGAAGTCGACTTTGCCATCAGCACCCGGTGGTCCTACCAGAGGGACAGCAAAAGGTGGTCACGGGTGGGGTCCGCCGATGCCGTGTCCCAGGGCTCGGGGGCCCTGAGCTGCACCATGCACCCGGTGTCCAGCCGCGAGAGCGTCCTCACAGACCTCAGCACCAACCCCGAGGCCACGTCCCTGCACAGCGCGGGCAGCGTGGGCAGCGTGGGTGGCACGGGTGGCACACTGGACACTGCAGCCGTGCCATCCCAGCCCCTGTCCCCGCTCCGTGCTGCTGCCACCGCCTCCAGCTGCAGCCAGAGCGAGGGCTCTGCCCCGGAGCAGCCCTCGGGCCAGGGAGAGGCCTCCAAGGAGAAGCTGAAGAAGCGACGGTCTCGGAGCTTCCTGAAGCGGATCGAGTCCCTGCGGAGGAAGGACAAGGAGAAAGCCGGCCCAGACGGGAGGGTGGCCGCGCACAGCAGCGCCACTCTCCCGCCAGGATGGGGCTCTCTGACGGGTGATGGGGACCTTGCAGCCACCAGGACCAACTCCTCTAAAAGAGGGACACCTGCCCCTTTCCACAGCAAAAAACACTTCTTCTCGGTATCATACAGGACTAACCGCCTGCTCGGCCCCGGGGGCGCCAAGGGCAGCTCCGACCCCAAACGCGGTGGAGTTTATCTGGAGGATTACGACACAGACACAGCCCCTGCCGCCAGCGGTGCCTGGGCTGCTGCCGAGTGCCAGCGCCGGGCTCGCCATGGCGATTGCCTGGTCTACATCCCCTGTGACCACAAGCCCGGCACTTTCCCCAAATCCCTGTCCATCGAGAGCCTGTGTCCCCTGGCCGGCGGCTCCCTGGCGCACTGGGGCGCCGGGAGCGCGGCCGTGGGGCTGGGCGGGGGCGGCAGCAGCAGCAGCGTGGAGGGCTCGTCCTCCCCGAGGGGCTTCGCCCGCCGGCGCCGCGGCTCCTGCAGCTCCCTGGGCAGTCGCGTCAGCGTCTACGACAACGTGCCGGACTTCGGCAGCAGCGAGGATTTCTGCAAGGACGGGGAGGTCAGCTTCAAGAACCTCGACGACATCCTGCAGCAGATGGGGATGCTGCAGAAGAAGGTGGAGCTCTGGTGTAAAGCCGTCTCCCCTGGCCTGGATGGAGAGGAAGGGGGCGACGAAGAGGAGGATGAGGAGGAGTCGGACTCGGGAGGGGAACCCTCCAACCTGCATTTCGAAGAACAGTCCATGTCGGATGTTGGCACCTCTGCCAGTGACTTTGATAGCACTGGGAACTCCCTCAACGAGGCTGAAGAGATCGAGACGCGGGAGCGCCGGGATTCGGGGGTAGGAGCATCCCTCACCAGACCCTGCAGGTACCACAGAATCCTGAGGTGGTTTGGGTGGGAAGGGACCATAGAGACCATCTCGTTCCACCTCCTCTGCTACGGGCAGGGACCTTTCCACCAGACCGTATTGCTCCAAGCCCCGTCCAGCCTGCCCATGAACACTCCCAGGGTCGGGGCTGCTGCAGCAGGGAGGGTGCACAGCCCGTGGGTCTGGGGAGGGAGCTGCGGCCGATCCCGTCCTCGGGGCTGGATATCGCCTGTTCCGGAATGCAGGAGCGGGAGGGAGGGGAGCGCTGCCGGAGCCGCACGGAGCAGGCAGGGCAGCGCAGCGCGGGGCGCGGGTGCGCTCTGGTGGCCGCAGGACACCGCTGCCACCGCTGCCACCGCTGCCAGCACTTCAGCACTGCCGGCCCTGTGTGCCTGCACAGACCCGCGATTAAAAGGTTTTTCATTAATTAATAACGAGTGTAAACGCAGCCTCCGCTGTGCCAGTATTCCCCGGGGTTCTCGCCAGCAGAGCTATGGCTGGTGCCGAGCTCTCTGGCTTTTGTCGCCCAGTTTGGCTGTGCTGGAGGGTGATGTGGCAGTAACCATGAAGGAGTGGAGAGCAGTGGGGGTTTCTTCAGCTGGGAATGTCCCGTGTGTCCCCAGAAAGCTGCGTTGGCACAGCTTCCAGAACTCGCACCGGCCCAGCCTGAACTCGGCCTCGCTGGAGATCAACCGGCAGTCCTCAGCCCAGCTCAACCTGCTCCAGAAGTGCTCCCTGCTCCGGCTCACGGCCATCATGGAGAAGTACTCCGTACCCCACAAGCAGGCCTGGACGTGGTGAGCTGGGGAGAGGGGGACCAGGATGGGGCCCACGGGCTGCAACTCGTGCTGTGTCCCCAGCCTGGGGCAGCTTCTGGATGTGGAGGGGGAAAAGCTAAACCAAGGGCTGTCTGCTCTGGCAATTGTGAGCCAGAGCTGAGCCCCAGGCTCCTGGAATCGCCCTGGCTTCCAGGGGGGCTCCTGGCATCATCTTCCACTGTGGGGGCTGCAGGTGTTCATGGGGCATTAAAAATGCTGCAGCAACATAAGGGAGTGGGACAGTGTTTCTTTTCATAGCCAAGTATCAAAATTATTTTAGCCTAATAAAAGGTGCTGCTGTTCCTGCTGGGAAACTGCCTTGCTTGTATTGCAAACACTGCAGAAATGTATGTGTGTGTGTATATGTGTGTGCGCGCGTGTATATGTGTGTGCGTGTGTGTTTATGTATGTGTTTGTGTGTGTGTGTGTTTATGTGTGTGTGATCCCAGGATCCTGCTCCCTCTGTGAGGGGAGGTGCTGAGGGCACTGATCACTGCACTGATGTCTCTCTGTCCCACTCTGCAGGACTGTCCCCAAGTTCATGAAGCGCAGTAAAGTCCCTGACTACAGGGACAAGATGGTTTTTGGGGTGCCACCCATCGTCAACGTGCAGCGGACAGGGCAGCCCCTGCCCCAGAGCATCCAGCAGGCCATGCGCTACCTGCGCAGCCAGTGCCTGGACCAGGTGAGGCTGTGGCTGCTGGGATTTGGGGGAAAAAAGAGCTTTAGAGGTCCTTTGTTCACCTCTTGTGGTGTGTGCTGAAGCAGGAGGGTGGGATTGTCCATAGGAACCCAGCAGCATCCCCTTGGCCACACCCCACTCAGTGTCTGCGTGGGTTCAGGGATGATCCCTTTGGGAGGGAGTCTTTGCCTGTCCCAGTGGTGCCCACCCAGGCCGGTGCCCGCTGATCCCCGCTCTGTTCCGCCAGGTTGGCATTTTCCGCAAGTCCGGGGTGAAGTCCCGGATCCAGGCGCTCCGGCACATGAACGAGACCAGCCCTGAGCACGTGGACTACTCGGGGCAGTCCGCATACGACGTGGCCGACCTGCTGAAGCAATACTTCCGCGACCTGCCCGAGCCCATCTTCACCAGCAAGCTCACCGACACCTTCCTGCAGATCTACCAGTGTAAGGGCCGGCCTGGGGGCACCTCGGGGGCTTTGGGGAGGAGGGGTCCCTCTGTTTGGATGCAGGGGGTGGTGGTGGCCATGAGGATGCCCCACTGACGCCGTCTCATGCCCACAGTTGTGTCCAAGGAGCAGCGGCTGCAGGCGGTGCAGGCCGCCATCATCCTCATGCCGGACGAGAACAGGGAGGTGCTGCAGACCCTGCTCTACTTCCTGAGTGACATCGCCTCAGCTGAGGAGAACCAGATGACAGCTGGGAACCTGGCTGTGTGCCTGGCCCCCTCCATCTTCCACCTCAACGTGTCCAAGAAGGAAAGCACATCGCCCAGGTAAGGGCTGGCTGAGCTGCCCAGTGCTCCTTCCCTGCCTGCTGTGGGAGGGGGAATGGTGACACATGGGGGGGCTGTTGGCTTTGCTCTGTGACACAAATGAGGGGGTGCCCACCGGTGCCAGCACTACCTGATCCCCCACAGGGCCATACACAAGAGGGGCACCATGGGGAAGCCGGACCAGAAGGACCTCAATGAGAACATGGCTGCCACACAGGGGCTCTCCCACATGATCATCGACTGCAAGAAGCTCTTCCAGGTGGGTGACAATGGTGTCCCAGCCCTGCGCTGCCCGTGGGACGTGTGACCTTGCTGGCAGGTACTTTTCCTGAAGCACCTCAGTGGGACAGCAGCCACCAGCCATTCACCCTGGAGCCAAGCCCAGCTATGTCCTGGGGCAGGAGGTGGTGCAGGGTGTGTGTCCATCCTCCCCGCTCCCTGGGGAATGAGTTTTGGTTTTCTGTGTTTCCAGAACCATTCACAAAGTCCCCACAAGATTTCTCTGCCTCACTGAACATCCATGTGCTCTTGGCTTGCAGGTCTCCCATGACATCTTGCTGCAGCTGAGCAGCTCCTACATGGCTGCAGATGCTTATCCCCATCCCCTGGCTGACTTGGTGTGCCAGGGAGAGAGCAAGGATTTACACTCCTACTTTGAGCAGAGTGTCCAGAACCTGCTCAAAGAGTCATCAGAGAAATTTAAAGGATGGCTGAGCACGCCAGGGCCCCTGAACACAGAGCTGTCCTGCAAAAAGGTAAATTTTTGTGGAGGGGCTTGAGAACATGCAGGGAAATGTGTATGGCGTGACCTCTGCAGCAGCCAGAGCAGGTCCCAGCCCATCCCTCACTAGCCAGCAGACGGGACTGTGCTGCTCTATGGCAGTGGGAGCCATCAGTGCAGCTGCTCAGGGGTTGGCACTGGGGGTCCTGTGGGACAGTCTGTGTGACCCTCCCCTCGTCCCCTCAGGTTGGGGACGGGAACCCTCTGCGCCTGTGGAAGGTCTGCACGGATGTCGAGGCCCCTCCTGCCACGGTGCTGCACCGGGTGCTGCGGGAGCGTCACCTGTGGGACGAGGACCTGCTGCAGAGCAGGGTGGTGGAGGCTCTGGACAAGGACATGGAGGTGTACCACTACGTGACAGACAGCATGGCCCCGCACCCGCGCAGGGACTGCATGGTGCTCCGGTGAGGGGGGCTCGGTGGGGCACATCCTCTCTGTTCTATTGCACTAAGTAGTTTATTTAGTTGTTGTTTTGCACTGAGTGGTTCTTATATTGCACTGAATATTTGGTGTTATATCACATGGTTTGTTCTTCCCCCATCACATGGCTTTTCTCTCTCACCCACCCCAGTACTCCCCAGTGGCCTCTTCCTGGGTTACCCCTCCCCTTGCCACTCCTGACAGGTATCCCACTAATTGTGCTCCTCCTCCTCCTCCTCTGCCCCCCATTTTCACCGGGTAAAAAAGTCTCCCGCCATCAGGCCACGCCCTCTTTCTCACCTGGGGAGTCACCAGAGCCTGAGGTGTCTCCTAGCAAGTCAGCAAACAGAGGACATCCGTCCCCACGTGGAAAAGAGCGCTATCAATCTTTTCCTTTCACCTCTGTAAGACAGTGTGGGGTAGGGTCAATAGCTAGCCAGAGTGGCCCCAAACAGCCCATTGAGACACAGTCCTACACCCCTCTGCTCCAGCCCCATCTCCTCCTCCTTTCCTGGGCTCTGTGGGGTCTGATCCCACAGTGGGCACGCAGTGACCTCTGCTGTGTCGCAGGCGCTGGCGCACGGACCTGCCGCGGGGAGCCTGCCTGCTCAGCTCCCTCTCGGTGGAGCACGACAAGGTGCCGGTGGAGGGAGGCGTCAAGGCCATCGTGCTGACGTCCCAGTACCTCATCGAGCCCGGTGCCATGGGCCGCTCCCGGGTCACGCACATCTGCAGGGCTGACCTCAGGTAACGGGACCCTCAGGGTGGGTGTGGAGCAGCAGCAGCAGCAGGATGTGCTGCTCCATGGTACTGCCAGGGCCTCTCCTGCCCACTCACCCCCTCCTGCCTCTTCTCTTCTCTTCCCCAGGGGTCGGTCTCCCGAGTGGTATAACAAGGTCTTTGGCCACCTCTGTGCCATGGAGCTGGTGAGGATCCGAGACTCCTTCCCAGCCCTGAGTCCCGTCGGCCCCGAGACAAAGATCTGAGGCAGCAGGAAGATGCTCTGTCCTTTTAGACGTGGACTTGCCATTGGATCCAGACTGGGGCTCTCAGCAGGAAGCACGGTGTGGTGCAGTGCCCGTGGAGGGAGACAGAGGCACATATTTATAAACATCCTTTCACCCCAGGCTGGGCAGTCCCGTGCCACAGCCCAGGTGCTGCGGGGCAGGGTGGCCACAGAGGGGCAGCCGTGGTGTCCCACAGGAGAAGTGGGGGAGCAGAGGGAAAGAGTGGCCATGGGGGGACCCCGGAATGCAGCCTGTGGCAGGAGCTGGGGCCCCCACACAAGCCAGGAGCAGCAGCAGGGCTGAAGGAGCGTGGAGTGAGGCGGGAGGAGCGAGCAGGGAAAGCGGGGCCGTGTCCGCAGGTCGCAGTGCAGGGGTGGGAAGTGAGGGTGGGCAGTGAGGGGGGACTGTGTGTGTGGTGTCACCCGGTGGGGACAGCCAGGGAGTCACTGTGTGGTACTGGAGGAGGCTGCTGTTCTGGGAGGAGGGGGCTGCCTATAGATACGTAGTGCCAGCCCCTGTGGAGGGGCAGATGGAACCTGTTGCAGCGTTGGTGCTGAATGCATGGAAGAAGCAGCCCTGTACTCCTGTGCCTTGCTCTTCCTTGGCTAAAAGCCCTCTCTTTGCACTGGGTGTCACTGAGAGGAGGGGTGCATGGACCATGTTCCAAGCCAAGGCCATCCTCAACCAGTCAACCCGTTATTTGCATGGGGCAGGACACTCTGGAGCCCTGGAGCAGCTGTGCCTAGGTGGGAAGGGGCAATGCCTTGGTGGGGAGACACTCCCCAGAGCAGCTCCCCCTTTGTGCTGCCCTCAGTGTTGAGGGCTGTACCCAGAGAGGGAGGAGGGATGGCAGGAGGGGCAGTTGTTTGGGATTCACCCCTCTTTGGGCAGCTACACATGGCCCATGCCCACCTACTCCCTGCACAGACATCCATTCCCCTTTCCACCCCTTCCTTCCCTTCATGAAGGAACTGTTCACTGGAGCTGTCAGCACCCAGGACATGACCTGGTTTCTCCATTCAGGCAGGGACCCAAATTCCCAGACGTCGTTCCAACTGGAAGGCAACACGACCCATGAGCTGGGGACCCCCAGTGTCAGTTTGGCCATAGCTGTCTGTCTTTTGGTAAAAAGAAAAGCACAAGTCAGCCTCTAGTCTGTGTTTTTATATATATGTATTTTATATATATATAAAAATATAACTAACATGGGGGGGAGTGAATTTTCTCCTGGTATTTTTTTAAAGTGTTTCTTTTTTTTAATCTATAAATACTTGTACAGGTGGAATATTAATATATAACTCTGGTGTCAGAGCTCAGCATCAAGTGATGCTCACTTACAGCTGGTATTTTGTATTTAAGGGACTTCTGTTTTGTATCATACGAAAGTGCAGCAGCTGTTTGACTTGGATTGGGGCTGCTCTTCCCATTCATGCAGTTAATAAAGTACTAACAAGGTCTGCTGGCTGATGAGGAAACCTCCATGTTCAGGGCTTCTCCAGCACTGGAGCAGCCCAGTGCTGAGCAATGTGCGGCCTTGGGGCAGCCCCTGTGTGGGTGAAGAGACTCAAACCCAGCGTTTTCCACATCCAGCTGTGCTCCAGGGCCTTGCCAGGGTTTGGGGCTCTCCTGGCATTGCCACCTGCAGCAGGGAGAGCACCTTGAGGAGGAAGATGAGCATCCAGCATCAGTGATGCTGATGAAGAAGAGCCACATTGTGCTGTTGAATTCCCTGGAGCAAACACCTCTGGCTGCTGTTTTGGAAATAGTGATGGGAATGGGGTGGAGCATGCTGGAGTAGATGAAGATGATGGTGAGAAGGCTGCGAGATTAAAGCCTGGAGAGGAAGGAATCCTCTCTGAGCTTGGGATTGGCAGCAGGGCTGCTCTGGCTTTTAGCACTAATGGGCAGAGGTATTGGGGCAGCCCTGGCTCATCCCAGATCCACTATGGCCAGGGCTCCAGCACTGGGATGGAGAGGGCACCCTCCCCACCCTGGGATGGAGGCCGAGCTGGAATCTCTTCCTCCAGGGCCCCAGCAGGATGGCAGCACCACAGAGCCACCCAGGCACCCACTGCTGGAGGGGAGTGAGCTCTCAGGGACCCTCACTCCCACAGGGACCCTGTCCTGCCCCACATCGTCCCCATCCCCAAGTCCCCAGCAGATTGAACGAAGAGTTTCCCACCCCTGCACCATGCTGTGTTGGGTGTAAACACAAATAACACCCCAAAGCCTCTGCAAAGCTGGCTGGAGCCATCCCAGGGCTTTTGGGTTCACCCCAGCCATGCTCCCAAATCCAACTCCCCTCACCACCATCACCTGATCAGTCCAAAACTGTTTTCTTCCAGCCCCTGCTTTGCAGACACAAACATGTAAAATCAATTTCTTACTGAAATCCTCCAAGTTTCATTAACAGAGATTTATGTGTTCTCCCTGCACATTATTACAGATTAATCTTTTCAAACCTTATAAAAGCCAATCCCTACAACCTAACAAACCCCTGCATTGGGAAATGATTGTAGACCAGCAATGCCAGGCTCAGTTTGGCTTAATTAGAGATAAAAGGAGAGGAAATCATTCCTTATTAGCCAGTCAGGTAGAAGCTGTACTGTATTTAGAGTGCAAACAGCCCAATTACAGGGAGGAACATGCACGGTTGTCTTTCATTACAGGTACTTGAAAATGTGCATCTGGGGAAAATGAATAATGACTCTGAGAAGCTGCAGCCATCTCAGCTGGCTGTGTGGGCCATCCCCTGCACAGCAGTGATGCTTCTCCAGCCTGACCATTTGCCCATCCCTGGCATCCTTGGGCTGTTACCTCAGCCCTGGCAGAAGGGTCTTTAAAGGCATTGCTCAAACAGCTCTCAGTGCATAGGTAGCACCTGGTGGTGGAGTTTATCTGCCTCATCCCCCACCTACCCTTCTCAAATTCACCTCTGTGCCAGGACAGGGCCCCCGTGGCTCTGCAGCTTCTCTGTCTCCATGGGCAGAATATTCCCCTTGCCCTAAATCAGCCCCAGCCAGGAGAAACCCTCTTGTCCCAGGGGATTTAAGCAGTATCTTCATGCTGGGGGGCTTCCAGTGGGCTGGAATAAATTTCTCAGGGGACAGGAGTGAGCTGGTTTCTCTTCCTGAACTCAGATTGGGCTTTTTAACCCCAGGCAGCAGCTCAGCACCACAGCCACTCACTCCCACCACTCCCCATGTGGGGATGGAAATAGGAAAGAAAAGGGAAACTTTGTGAGTTAAGAACAGCTTAGCAATGAATCCAAAAATTATAATGCTAATGAAGAGAGAGAAATAAAACCAGGAGAAACAAGTGATGGCCAGTCCAGTCACCCACCCTCTGCTGTCACAGCGTCTTTACACTCTGGCTTTATTTCTCAACATGAGCTTTGTTAGTGGTCCAAGAATTTCCCACCCTTTGGCAGCAGTCCTGGTCCAGCTCCTGGGACTGCATCTCCTCCCAAGCCTGGATGATGTAGGGCTGTTGGACACCTCCCACCACGGGTTCAGCCTCTGGGTCGTGCAGCCCAGCAAATATTACAATGCAGACCCTGAGGGACTTGGGGAAGGCTTGTGAAACCTCATGGCATAGATTTATATCCTGGGATTGCAAAGGTGTGACCTCCATGGCAGAGCTCTGCAGTCATGTCCAGGCAGTGCAGCATGGCTGGGCAAGCCCCTTCCCACCAGGATAACTTTGTGTTTGAGCAAACCAAACCAGCTTTTCCTTTTGCTTTGTTTGCCACTGGGATGAGCCCTCAGTTCTCACTCAGACCTGGCTTCCCTGGAGCTTTTTCCCTGTCTCTGGATGAAGACCACACCACCGGCCTGGCCTGGCAGTCACACAAACAGGCACTCTGATTTCAGCATTGCTGCAGAATGGACATTGTCTGGTCATGGACAAGATGGGAATTCAGGCATCCTCCCTGCCTGACTCCACTGACAGAGATTTGGGACAAAACCATTCATCTTTACATAAAAGAAAGGGCTATGGACACATGCAGAGTTTGCCCCTGCCAGGCCCCCCTCCTGGCCCACACCCAATTAGGAGAAGGGCCTGCCCTGTGTCCTGTGGGATGGTGAGGGGTCCCAGCAGGAATCCCAAGGGATCAGCCCTCTCCAGAACACAGATTATCCATCTGCAGCTCCCAGCCCAAGGCACCTCACTGGGCTCTGCATTCCTTTTCTGTCCTCAGGTGCAGGAGAAGATCCTTCAGGCAGAAAAGGGATGGAAGGGGGCAAATGGGAGATAACATTGCTTTAACTGGGACTTTGAAACTTTAAAAAGGAACACAGGCAGAGTCATGCTGGAAACAGATTGCAGAAATCTGACCAGATCCTGAAGGTAAGTGAAGTCAGACAGTCCTGGTGGCAAGGGGAACACCCAGGTGCTGAAGGAAGCAGGAGACCAAGTCTTTCCTAGAAGCAGGGATGGTTTAGTGGCACAGCTACAAAACAGGATGGAAGGATGTTCAGGCAAGGTGCTCAGAGGATGCTCCAAGCTCTCCTTTCAGTGACAGTCACTGTGCCAGTCCCATGGTTTTTTAGCTGGAATGAGGACACCCTGCAGATCCCTTGCTGTGGCTGCAGAGGTCAGGAGGGGATCCCATCGTCCCCCAGCTGCTCATCCTCAGTGCTGCTGCAGCTGAAACCTGGGGCAGCATCGAGGCACTCCCAGGGCACTCCAGGATAACAGAAGTGATGCTGCTCCCAAGTGCTGATCATTCTCATGACATCCTGTTTCTGCTGGGGGCTATGAGAGGCTTTCTAGGGCAGGAGCATCACCTGCTGCAGTTGTGTGCTGTGGGACAGCTGGCAGGCGAGCGGCTCCTGCTGCCCTGCCCTGCTCTCACTGCTCCCTCAGTGCCTCTAGAAAAGGCAGCTCCACCCTGGGTGTTTTCCGTGCCTCTGTGTGGAGAGTCTGGTTCAAGCATGGTTAAAAGAAAGAGGCCATGAAGGTGTACAGCTGAGGGAAAAGTAAAAAAGGTAGCTGCAAAGCAGCATTTCTCAGGCTTCATTCTATAAACAATTAGGCTCTCAAGCACCACTTTATAAACAATAAGATTCTCAGACAGTCTTCCCATAACAGGCAAACATTCTGTCCTTGGGCTCTCTGAGAATGCTGGTCCTGTTTTCAATAAACAAACCACAGGTATTGTAAAACAAAAGGAGGGGTTCGAGTTTTTCTCTGTAACCTATCATGAGCTCGAATTTTGCAATATGCATGAAGTTCATTAACACTATTATAAAAAGTGGCTGGTTTGATCAATAAATCGGAGTCGATGCTGATCAAAGAACAACAAGATGGGTCGTTCTCCCTTTGCTTTCAACACCTCTGCAGCACTGTCAGGAGCTGGTGGCATTTCATGTTTCTTCCCAAATTATCCAGGATTTGTACTGTCTCTCATCAAACTCCTGTTTGTCACCTGGTGTGAGTTTATCACATTTGTTATTTTATCAAGATAACAAAAACCTCCCCAGCCAAACAAACCCCACCCCAACAGCGTCACAACCTCTGGTTCCAACTGAGATATCTCCATAAAGCACAGCCCCTTCCTGGAAAACCTGCTTTTCCCAGAAACTTCCCCAGCATCCCAGCCCCAGCTCCAGATGTAGAAGCAACATTTGCAATAATAATCAAACCTTTCGCAAACATCATCAGTGACAGCTTGCCAATGAGCAGAAATAATTACAGGTAATTGCTCTGTGGACAGCCAAGCAGGGAGCACCATTTTCTCCATGTTAAACAGGAAAACACAAGCAGGGAAAGAGAAGCACCAAAGGGCAAAAGTTGTTGAGAAGAGACACCTGCTCTGACCCTCCACCACCTCCTGCTTGTGCCGGGGCCTGAACCACAGCTCCAGGAGCATTCCCGAGGCTGGCATCTGGAGGCACAGCTGGATATTTGCCTTGTCAGCGTGCCCCTGGTGTCGTGCCCCCAGCAGGACACCCCGGTGTCCCCCTGTCCCCTGTTGGGACTCTTCCATCCCCACCCGGCTGCCGTGGAACACCTCGGGAGAGTCACAACAAACTGGTGGCAGTTCAGGGCACCGCGGGGAGCGGATTATGCAAATGAGGACATCCGCTTTAATGGCATTCCAAGATTTTTAGTCAAATTTAATTACCTTCCTTCTTCCCCCTCCTCTCTGTGCCTGTCCCTGATCAAATTAAAACAAACAACCCCCAGCAGAGTGTTTGTGACAGGAGTCGTGTTGGAGACTAATTAAAACCTGACGATTGTCACCGCGACGAGGCTGGCAGGCGGCACGGGGACAGGGACAGGGCACGGGGACAGGGACAGGGCAGGTGGCACTGGATGCTCCCCATGGCAGCTCATTATCCGCTCCCGTGTCACGGCTCCTGCCCGTGCCACGGCTGCCAGGGAGGGACCTGCAGGAGGAACACGGGGTCTCAATTACTTCTGCGATAATTTAATGGACTAATTAATAAACCCGTGTGGCACCTTCTCCAAGGTCTGTGAGGGATCTGCTGTCTGCCATGGAGCTGGGGAAGGGACAGCTGGGCTCAGAGCCCTGTCACACGCTGTCCCCTTTAGAGGGATGGTCCTGGGCACACGGGGGCTCAGGCTGGTGCTGGCAGCTCCCTCCACGCCAGCCCAGTGTGGGTTCTGTGTTCCTGCCCTGCTCCCCCTTCCCAGCAAAGCTCCAGGTTTCACCTTGGTGTGGAGAAACCCCCACTGTGCTCTCCTCAGGATTTTGCCTTTTTTTCCCCCTGTGTTTTCCAGCGCACGTGTGTGCTCAATCCCACTGAGACTGAGGCAGCTGCTCCAGGTCCCTGTTCCCCTGGACACACAGGTCCAGCCGGGCTGGGATGGACGGACGGACGGACGGACGGATGGATAGATGGATGGATGTTTGCAGGCACTTCTTGGCCGAGCAGTGGGAGAGAACAATCTCCCTGTGATGAACCAGCTGTGACCCAGCCCCTCGCAGCCTCTTGTTATGGCATCGATGAAGTCACTAAATGATCCCTTGTTCATATTCCCGTAAATCAATAGGTCCTGGCGCTGTAACACACTGGCTGGTTCCAGTATTTCAGTTGGGATAGTCCTCAAGGGGAGCTGGGCTCGTTAATTAAATCCATCTAATCAATCTGGCCTGGAAGGGCACCCGTTATTTATTCATCAGAGGCTGCACTGTTCAGCCCAGGCGATCTGAAAGGCAGTAAATAAACATGGAAATGAAAAGCTGAGGCAGCAGAGTTTGCCTGGGCCTGGGAGACTTCAGAGCTGGGTCAGATAAAATGGGATCACATGTTTAATTTAACAAAATCCAATAAAAAGTGCACCTGGATTGAACGAAATCCCTGGGCTGGGGGAGCCGCCAGGGCTGACAGAGGGGGAGCTCCCTGGGGTCGGGGTGTGCTCAGGCCCTGCCCTCCCTGGAGAGCCCATCCGTGTCCCCACACCCAGGGACACCTTGGGTGAGGGCAGCACCAACTCAGCAGCTTCCCATGGATTGTCCTGCTCAGCTGTCTGTGCTGCCGAGGAACTCACAGCACAGTGGGGCTCACGTGTTCCTGGAAGTTAATTACAAAGAGAGCCTTCCAGGAACTGGGGATGAGGAAAATCTGAGCTGACGGATGAGAAAGTGAAGGAGGGTGGTATGTCACTTTTCAGCTCATGCTTTGCAGAAGTGTTCCCTGCTCTAGTGTGAAATGCTGAGGGAACTGAGCTGCCAGGAGAGGGTGAGCTCCCCCCTGTCCCTCCCAAGCATGGTTTTGCCTTTGTTGGAAACCAGAGTTGTTTCAATATTGCTGTGATTGCAAAGATCTGCAAATCAGTGCTGATTAAAATATCACTGCTCTGAGTGGGACATGGCTGAACCCCTGGTCTGTTTGGATTGCTGTCTCTTGCAGCTTGAAGAGCTGAAATATCCATTCTTCTGGCTTGGTTTTCATGCACAGGAACCTGGATTAACCTCTATGGTGTTGGGGTTGCCCAAGAGCATTTCCAGAGCAAAGGCAGAGGGTTCCTGAGGAGTGAGGGCAGGAACCCTCTGTCCTGCAGCCTCTGGGAGTTTTCACCAGCCCTGGAATGAGGCTCCTGCTGCAGGCAGTGCCTGAGGGATTCATGGACGGATGGCACAGCTAAATACTGGGGTGGCAGTGGGAATGTGGGTCAGGGACTCACAGGGAGAACAGGAGGAAAATGAGGCCTTATTGTATTTGCAGGGAATGCCCCAATGAAGGGAGAAATGATGAGGAAGACTCCATTTTATCAGAAGGCTAATTAATTACTTTATTATACTACATTATTCTATGCTATATTACATTATACTACATTACATCTAAACTGAATCTGCCAAGCACTCCACTGCACAGAATCTTGTGACTGTCAGTCCACAGTCCTGACACACACACACCAATTGGTCAGTGAATCAAAGCACTCACACCAGAATCCAATTATCAATTCCCTTCAGGTAAACAATCATCCACGACGCATTCCACTTGTGAACAACACAGGAGCAGTAAATGAGATAAGAATTGTTCTTTTTCTTTCTCAGAAGTTCAGAGAATGTGAAACCCAGAAATATTCTTGGGAAGAATTGTGCCTTGCTTTTCTCTGTGAAATGTGGTGACAAGGCATCACCGTGCCTGTGCAAAGAGACCTTCTTGCACCTCTGCAGGGGCTGAGGAAGAACCTGGAAGAAGGAGAGGGGAAGAGTGTGGCACAGACCCTGCAGAGCAGAGACCAGCTCTGGCTGGACCATGGCTGGGGTTTGAGGCTGAGCCCCCATGCAGAGAAATGTTCAGGGCTGGGATTTGCTCCCAGCTGCTCTCCACACCCTTGGGTGACTCTCAGAGGGAGGTGGCTCCCCTGAGACACCGAGGGCAGAGGTAGGAGGAGGCCTTGGCAGTCCCGTGGGTGGTCTGAGCCAGAGTCTGCAGGGCAAAAAGGTGATTCAGGTATGGGTGGGTGCTGGGGCTGTCACGGCACAGGGAGGGGCTCAGGATTAGCCTGTAAATCATAATTAATGAATATGCAAAGAAGTGTTTGTCCCAGTGCAGCTCCCTTTCAATGTGAGAACCCTGATTTGGATGTCACCTCACCACAGAGTCATTTTCTCATAGCCCCAGACACCTGTAACCTGGAAAACATCTGCAAAGGGATGCTCTGCTCACTTTTTGTGAGTGCACTGGTGAGGAAAAAGCTGTTCCTTTGGGAACAGCTGCTCTAGCGGGGGACAACTCGAGAGAGCAGGAGGGTGCCCTCAGCCTCCTCCTGCTCTTTGGGATGAGTTGGGCTGGCAGAGCCTGCAGCCCTCCCTCCCTCCTGGTTCATCCAGCCCAGCAGCACCACCCACAGCCTCAGCCATGGGCAGGGTGGGGACAGGTCCCTGCAGGGCCAGGGCAGAGCTCAGGGATCCCCGAGGGGGCCTTTGCTGGGGGGACAGAGGCCAGACCTTCCTGACCCCCCAGCCTTCGCCAGCTCCTGCATCCCCCCAGACTGGGTTGGTTCCTGTGGTACCTGGGGCTTCCCCCTTCTGCTTCCCTGGGAGTTTGCAATGTCAGGAACACAAATTGTAAAGTGGTTTCAGTCTGAAGAAAGAAGCCGGGTTTGCATCCAGGTTTGGTCCAGTCCAGTGTTTTTTTCTGAGCTGGTTTCTCCCCGTGTCCCAGCCTCCTGGTGATTCCCCATGACCTCATTACTTCTGAGTTAACACAATGCACTTGGCTGCTGGAAGATGGTTTATTAATCCTGGACTCGTTCCCGAGATGTGTCCTATCTAGAGACAAAATGCTTTTATCATGTGTCCCAAGATTCTGGCCAACCCTTTTGGTCTCCAAGCTTGCCTGGGGTTAGGATGAGAGCAAGAGGAGCAATAAATAGAAACTTTCAGACAGTTTTTCCTCTGAGGATCAGAAAGTCCAGACATACCTGCCCAGAGTGTGCCCTGGGCAGGGAATGGGGAGGAGATGGTTCATCAATGTCCCTGTGACAGCACAGGAGCTGTGCCCTGCTACTGGGAACAGAGCACATTCCCCAATGCAGCATGTTCCTGAAATCCCTGAATGGAAAATCCATAGGCCTGGAAATGAGTGCATTTGTTCTCTCTCTGTCTCCATTGTTAGCTGGAGGAACAGCTAACAGAGTGTGTCTTCTCTGGGGGCTGCAGCGGGAAGACAGATGGTGAGAGTGACTCCAGCTGTCAGTCCCTGGAGATGTGTGGAGGAATCAGTGTTTGACATCTGATTTAGCTCTGCTCCCCCCTCAAGTCACCACCATCCCTGGCTCTGAAAGACGTGTGTGCTTCTCAGATGGTTAAATTAAACCTCTCCCAACCGAGGGGCACGTGCTCAGTTCCTCAGAAATGTCAGCTGGCAGCTTGTCAGCAGGAGGCAAAGGATCTGGGTTCCCTCCCTGGAATCTGGGTGTCTGCCTCCCTCCCCTTGCAGGGCAGAGTCACACTGGCCTGGGGGAGGATTGGCAGCCAACCAAGCAGGGTTCTGGAAAGGGGGAGCCTTTGGGGAGCATCCCCTTGCCAGGCTCCAGAGTGGGGACAAGCCAAAGAGAGCCCTGCTTAGGGGACAGGCTGTGTTACCTGGGCAGGGACACCTGAGAGGCAGAAACACTGGAGAGGAGGAGGAGGAGGAGGCAGACATTCCACAAGAATCTCCATCTGTATGCAAAGGGAGTATGGTCCAGGGCTGTAACATGTCCCAGATGAGGTGGGAAGGGCTCAGCAGAGCATGAGTCACTGTAGGGGAGGGGAGAGCAGCTCTCTGATAAGAGGTGAAGCAACTCCCTGTGGCTGCTTAATCTTCATTCACTGACTCTGCCAGTGGAGCCTTGCACAAGGCTTGGTGACCCCAGCATTCAACCCTGTCTTTTGGCTGCTGGACAGTCCTTGTGTCCCTCCTGGGCAGTGGCAGTGAGGTTCTGGTGCCCAGAGAGGGTGTGGGGCAGGGAAACATGAGAGCTGCCTGTAGGATCAGTGCAGATGGGGCTGCCTCTGGAGACTCCAGGGGGTTCCTTTTCCAGCACAGTTTGGACCCATCCCAGCCCCATTGGCACGGGAAGCTTAAGAGACACCTTCCACTGTTCCAGGTTGCTCCAAGCTCTGTCCAACCTGGTCTGGGACACTTCCAGGGATCCAGGGGCAGCCACAGCTTCCCTGGGCTGCCTGTGACAGGGCCTCTCCACCCTCTGAACACTCTCAGTCTTCTTTCTTAACTAAATCTCCCCCGGTGTTTGAGCATTTCCCTCCCATCCTTCCTGTAGATCTTCCCTCCTGGTGACCCTCGTCTGTCTCACACTGCTGCGGGTCTGTCTATGTGTCTGGGCACGGTTCCCCAGTGGGTGCGTGTCCCTCTGTCCGTGTGGGTGCGAGTCCATCCCTGGGTCTGTCTGTGGGTGCGGCTCTGTCCGTGAGTCTGTCCGTGTGTCTGTCCGTGGGTGCGGCTCTGTCCGTGAGTCTGTCCGTGTGTCTGTCCGTGGGAGCGGGTCTGTCCGTGTGTCTGTCCGTGGGAGCGGGCCCGTGCCCGGAGCCGCCGCGCGGGGGCAGGCGGAGACCGCGGGAGGAGCGCGGGACCGGCCGGGCTGTCGCTGCTACGGGAACATCTCCGGGATGGAGGCGAAGCCTGGAGCAGGGGGAACCCCGCGGGCTGCGCTGTCCCCAGTGGGGTCCTCAGGCTCTCCTGGGAGCGGTGGGACAGCGAGCTGTGAATCCGAACCGATGCAGGGCTAAAATGAACAAATCCACCGGGAATGGGCTCCACACTGCAGGGGCAAAGGGGTGAACAGGGCAGGGACAGGCAGAGGATGGCCCCACGAGGTGTGAGGGCACGAGTGAGTGCAGAGAGGGACCTGCACTGGGAGAAGCCCCCAGAGTGCTCCCGGACTCTGTGTGAGCTGGGGGTTCTGTTTGTGTCCATCCTGGAGGCTGTGAGGATGGATGTCCTCACCTGCAGATCCCACAGGCAGACACTTCCAGAGTCACTCCCGTGGGTGCTGCCTGGGGCCAGCACCAGCTCCTGCCAGGAGCATCCTCTTCTGGGGCTGTTTTATCTTGGGTTTGTTGCCAAGAGCATCCTCTTCTGAGGGCAGTTTTCTCCCATCTTGGGTTTGTTTCCAGCCCCCTCCCTCCCTGAGGTGTGTCCCACTCAGACACCTGTGTGCCAGTGGGATCCTCGTGCTGGGTGTGGGGCTGGCACAGGCCCCAGCTGCCACCACCATCCCTGCCTGGGCTGCCGTGGTTGCCGGGGCAATGGATGTGATGTGATAAACAGAGGGAAATGGGGATGACGCCAGCAGGGAAAGGGCAGAATGGATTTTATTTCACGTTTATTGAAGCACAAATTGCCATAAGAACCAACTTCCTCGGGAGCAAACAAGGGAAGCTGAGACCCTCTGGGCTGCATGGTCTCTCTCTGGGCTCTGAAACAGCCAACATCCCTTTCAGCCAACATCCCTGACCTGCTGCTTGAGCTGAGCTGTGGGTTTTCCATGGAATTGCCCATTTACATTTGGATCTCAGAGTGTTTGGGAAGGATCTGCTGCAATCATGAGGCTGGGATGGCCACAGTAGGGGGCTCTGCAGGGAGCTGCTCCCCTCTGCAGGATGGGGAAGGAGATGGTGACCCCGAGGGCACAGGAGAGCTCTGCTGCCTCTGACCATGCTGGGAAGGGGCTCCAACAGAGGTTATGACTGGTTAAACACCAGATAAGGAATAAAAAAAATTCAGATTTTGCATCTACATTTGCGCAGGCTCTGGTGATTGATGTATTTCCATCTCTTTCTCCCACCTTCGTGGGCTGTAAGATGTAGATTGGAGAGACAAGGAAGATGCTGAGGGGCTGGACTGTGTCCAGGGGAAAGAACTAAGCTGGGGAAGGGTTGGGAGCGCCAGGAGTGGCTGAGGGAGCTGGGAGAGACTCAGAGAAAAGGAGGCTCAGGGGGGACCTTCTTGCTCTGCACAATTCCTGACAGGAGGGTGCAGCTGGGTCAGGCTCGGGCTCTGCTCCCAGGGAACAGGGACAGGATAAGAGGAAATGGCCTCAAGCTGTGCCAGGGGAGGCTCAGTTGGATACTAAGGATAATTTCTTCCCCAGAAAGGTGATAAGGCACTGAGAGAGGCTCCCCAAGGCAGTGGTGGAGTCTCCATCCCTGGAGGGATTTAACAGATGTCCTCTGGAAGAGTTACAGCAAAGGAGTTTAGGGGAGATCAAGTACCTTGGAGCTGAATTTCCATCTGTAGGTAACAGTACCCCCCTGGGCTGGTGCTCTCTGTGCATCCGTGTGTGTCCCCAGCACAGCCCCCAGCACACAGATGGCTCCTGGCCGGAGCAGGGATGAGCCAGCAGTGGTAACCTTATCCTTGCTGCAGATGGAATTGCATTTACTGATACTCACACCCAGGAGGGCCCATCTACAACTCTCTGCTCTGATCTGCAGGGAGGGGAGGGCTGCTCTGAGTGGGAAGGGCAGTGGGAAAATGAGCCAAGGAATGCTGATCCATACAAAGCCTTCCCAGGTACCCCACTCCACGCAGCTCCTGCTGTCCTGCTTCCAGCCCATCCCACTGTGGGTGAAATGGAGAAGCCCTGGAGGAATTTTAAAGTGTCTACAGGAAATACCTGAAACTCTGTGCAGCAGGAAATGGAAGTGGAGGAGGTTGAGTGGCCATGAGGGCCAGGACACTGGCCCAGAGCATCCTCAGTCTGCCGTGGCTGAGGATGTGGAGGGAAAGGGATTATCTACAGCTGGTGAAACAAAGGAAAAAGGTTCCTTTTAAGAGAAAGGGAAAGATTCTCTGCAGTCACTCACAGAATCCCTGGTTGGATAATCCCCTGAGGAGAGGGGAAATGTGCTGCTGGTGCTGATGGAGATCATTTATGGGTGAAGTTATTGGTGATTTATGTTTCCAGTGAGTTGGATGAGAGCAGAAATCCATGGAGAAATGGAGGCAGAGGCCAGGAGACTTGGCTGGGCATCTCTGCCCCATGCCCCACTTTGCAAGGCTCTATTCCCAACTCAGCTGTTCTCCCTCTCATCCCTGTTCCTGCCATCCCAATGGATGGATGAGCTTGGAAGTGGCTCCAGCCTGCCCAGAACACATCCCACAGGCACTACCAGAATCCTGTCTCTGGAGATGTCCAGCTCTTCTGGCCACAAGACCCTCTTGAGACCCTCTGGGGAGAATAGACAGGGGTGCCTTGGGAGGAGGAGGAGGGCAGCAGGGTGAGGACACACATCTGCTGCTGGGAGCCTGTTGGGAACTGAGCACCCCCTCACCCTCTGGTCTCCTCATCAGTGACGAACACGTGCACCCAGGGCCACCGCAATGAAATATATATTTATAACAATCATCATTATTATTCTTTCATCAATTTTCTCTCCCGTGGATGGAGCCTGGCAGAGACTTCAGAGCAGGCAGAACTGCTAAAGCAGAAAGTAATGGTGCCCCCAGGACGAATAAACGGAGCACTTCAAACCAGCAGATGCTGCGGAAAGCCCCAGCGCAGGAAATATCTGTGGAATGAATCGAGAGCTTTATGGAGCCGGGGCTGAAGGAAAGGGCTGCAGGAAAGTTCACCAGCCCAGGAGGGGAAGGAAATAGGGAGGACTAGGAGCTGGCACCTCAGGGTGTGGGGATGGCACCCTGGGGAGTGGGGCTGGCACCTCAGGGTGTGGGATGGAGTCCTTTGATTGTTTGGGGTCTGATGTCAGCCCTGATAGGAAAAACAAGCAGTTCCCTGCTCATGGGTGCCCCAAATGTGCAGGAATCAGCAGTTCAGTGAAACCCAGGAGAAGATGAGGGGTCCCAGATGGGCACAGGTTCAACCCTGAGCAAGGAGGGACAGAGCTCTGATGGATACAGGAGCTGAGGAGCAATAATTGCAGCAGCATCCTGGGGACAATGGGAGGCCCCTGCTCCTGCCCCTCCTGACACTTTGCAGCTCCACTGATCCCCACCCTCCCAGCTCTGGCTTGGGGAGCCCTGGGCAGGGCCTCAGGAGATGGGACCCAAAGGACAGATGGCATCACTGACTGTGCACAGCCACCACTGTTGCCCAGTGCCAGGAAAAGATCAATAAATTAAGAAAAACAAGGTTCCTGTCCTGAAAAGCCTTCAGATTCAGGCAATCCAGCAACAGCTGGGACAAAGGCATTCCTGCATGTGCTGCTGAGGTTTGGCACGTGTCTCCTAGTTTCAGGTTGTTTTTTTTTTTTTATAGTACATCATAAAATAATGTTCTATATTCTATATATTTTTATGGGCGGCAGGAGAGCAGTAGAAGGCAGGGATGGCAGGAGGCTGGCCAGAAGGAGGGAGGCTGGGGGAAAGAGTCTCCAGAGGAGCACCAAGGTGGGCAAGTACCCTGGAAGCAGGGTCTGGGCTGGGGCAGAGGTAGCAGCACCTGGAGGAGGTATGGGTCTGGTTCAGCATGGCCAGGGCAGAGCAGGGGCAGGGAAGGATGGCTGGAGAGGGGGCATGGCCCTGGTCAGCTTTGCCTTGTGGGATGTGAGAAGAAATCTTGGGCTGGGATGAGGCTGTCCCGTCTTGCAGCAAGAGCTGAGACATCCAAGATTTTTCTCATCCACATACTGGGTGCTGGGTTATTCACAGCCAGAAAAGCACAGAGGGATGGAAACAAAAAGCTCTGAAAAATTCCCCTCAGCCCAGCCTTCAGGTCCCTCTGAGATGGCCATGGGTGGGACTGCTCTGAACAGCTCTGGGAGGGAGGATTCATAGCACGGAGGAGATGGCACCATGGCATGGAGGAGATGGCACCATGGCATGGCAGGATGATGGCACCATGGACAAACCCTTGGTTTTAGCCTGAGGGCACAGGAGATTGACTTTTCCCAGACAGCCGCACCTTGGTGGCTGAAGGAACATGAACCAGTGACAGCAAGACCTGAAAACAGCTTTTCAGGAAGTGAAATGTTTCTGGAAGTGGAAGAGCAAAGGGCTTTAGTGAAAGAATTCAGTGTCCCCAGGCCATTTAAGCAGTGGCCGTGTCCTGGACCTGCTCTGTCCCCACAGCCCCACACTGGGGGATGGGCAGGGCCTGGTGTGGAGCCAGCACCCAGCTGGCACCCAGCCCTTGGCTGCACCATGGGCCTCATTAGATGCTTAATTTTTAAGATGTTCACCAACTTTACAGGCTCTTTCCTGGCCCAGAGTGGAAACCTGCCTGTGGATCCCTGTGGCGTTGCAGGCCGTGCTGCCGGAGTGCAGCGTGCTGGGGCCTGTGCCACCACTGTGGGTGGCAGGGCCGTGGCCGGGAGCCCACCTGAATCCATGCCAGGCGTGTTCCTGCAGCCCTTCCCGGGCCATCCCCCCTGATCTGTGCCAGGAGTGTTCCTGCAGCCCTTCCTAGGCCATCCCCTCCTCCCCATCCGTGCCAGGCATGTTCCTGTAGCCTCTCCTGGGCCATCCTCCCTGATCCATGCCAGGTGTGTTCCCGCAGCCCTTCCCAGGCCATCCCCCCCACCCTGTCCATGTCCCTGCAGCCCTTCCTGGGCCATGCCCACCTGTCCGTGCCAGTCGTGTTCCTGCAGCCCTTCCCGGGCCATCCCCATGGCAGCCCAGGTGATTCTTTCTCTTTGCTCCCTGCCCCTGGGGCAGCTCCAAGCCTTTGATTCCAGAGGCTTGTCAGGACACCTCAGCTGCTCCAGAAGGTGCATGTAAACACAGTGATTAAAAAATGCAGTTCCAGGGGCTGTGCTGAGGCTAAAAATGGCACTGAGGTAGCCCAGAGAGAGAGAGGGGTGCCACAATAACTGTTCTATTTTTTGAGCCCCCAGGAGGTCACAGACACTTGTGGGAGGGGGTGAAGACCTGGGGATGACACCCCCAGAAGACAGCAGGGAGGAGAATGTGTTGCTGTAGGGTCCAGGGAAGATTCTCTGACTGTTCAGGGAGGAAGGAAGGAGCAATTTTTAGATAAAGTGACTGAACTGCCCTGACAACCACATTGTCTATTAGTGGAAAGTTGGAGGATTTCAGAGAAAAAGTGTTATGAAGGTCATTTATTCTGTTCAGCTCTGCAGAGCAGCCAGGGTCCCACCATTCCTTGCCAGAGATGGAGCAGCTCATGGATGTTCTCCCAGTAAAATACAGCTGGGCAAGGAAGGTCACTTCTTTCCTCCCTCCTTTACCATTTCACACCTTTCTCTCACCCCACCAGAGCTGCCTTTTGCTGTGTCACATATTGACATGTGCTAAAGTTGAGGCCTAACAGGGGGAGATTGGTAGGGAGGGGAAAGTGGTTTTGGTTGTGGAGCTGAGCAGAATCCAGGGTGGAACCTGCACCTGCCCCTTCTCTGCACAGCATCAGCTGCAGGGACTGCCACAGGGATGCTCTGGTGGGTGGTCCCTGGTGCTCTTGCAGCAGAGGGTCCCACTGACAGTGCTCAGCAAAGCTCTCATTAATGCACTCCTTGCTCTGGATTGGGGGTGAGCAGATCTTCAGAGCCTGCTCTGGCTCCTCCTCACCCTCAGTCCTCCCCTCCAGCCCCATCTCCCTTCCTGGGGCTGTATTTATCCTTGCAGCTTTGAGGAGGAGTAGGAATGGGAGCAGGAGTGGTGGCTGGAGCAGGACCTGTGGCTGGAGCAGAGTGGTGGCTGGAGCAGGAGTGGTGGCTCTTGCTGTGCCAGGCACATGAGCTCTCTCCAAACCAGCTGGAGGGGAAAGAGCTCTTCCTCAGAGCACTCAGGGTATCCCTCTCCATTCCCCAAACAGACAGGCTGTGGCCAACAGTTAATATCCCTCTGGCACAGTGCCCTGTCCAGGCAGGGTGGCAAGCTCTTCTTTTAATAACTTATTTATCTTTCCTTATTGCAGGAATGATGACGGTTTTCATTATTAAGCTGCTAGGTAATAGTGTAGCCTTTAGTGGGAGCTGACTCATCATCCCCTCTTTGCTGACATTTGGATTCAGCTCCCCAGGAGAGCTGTGACAGGAGCAGGGGCTGCAGGGGCTGGGCAGCTCCGGGGCTGGCAGGGCAGGCACAGCCACTGGGCAAACACACTGGGCACATTTCCTGTGAGGCTTGGGCTCCCCAGTGATGCTCCTGTCCCCCAGTGCTGCCCCCCTCTCTGCTGGCCTGTTGTCCCTGTGTTTTGGAGAGGTTTCTGCCCCAAGGAGCTGATGTGTGCCACACCATGGTGGTGCCACAGCAGGGACATTGGGGACATTGAGCACAGGGTGATGGGAAGCACAAGCAATGCCACAACCCCACCCCAGCCCCAACCCCAGCCCCAGGGGTGGCACAGACATGGAGAGAGCTCTCCAGCTCCTGTCCTGCCCTGAAAGCAGCATCCTCCTCCCCAGCCTGAGGATTTGGAAACCACCAGCCCACAGAGGTTGTGTGTGGGCACCATGTGGCTGGAAGGAAGCCATGGCACAGCTGGAGAGGCTCTCCCTGCCCTGCTCAGCCTGGTGCTCCTCTGGCCAGGGGGACCTCCCTGGGACTGGTGGCACTTGGCATTGTGGCCATGCCAATGGAATGAGGGCAGAGCAGAGGGGACACCTGGGACCCAGCCATGTGCCTGTTCCAGGGATGCAGCACTGCCACCATCACTGGGCTGTGCTGGCGGCAGCAGCAGTGATATATGAAATCAATTAAACATGACCCATTTTAAATTAGATGTACAAACACGCCTAAAGTTAAATGAGGGCTCTTTATAAAGAAAGAATGCAGTGTGGTACCACGTTAAATGAGAAACTCATGTCCTTCCCAAGTGGGAGCTTCCCAGATTTACACGTGGAGCTGCCTTTGCAAAGCAGCCCTTCTCCTGCTGCTGGGCACAGGCAGGTTCCCACAACAGGGATGTCTGGCTGTGGGGACAGGGAGCCACTGTGGGGCTGGCAGCTGGGAGGGGGCCTCATCCTGCACCTCCAGAAGCCTTGAAGCCACTGGATGGTCCCCAGTGTGCACCCAGTTCCTGTGCTGGGAGCTCCTGCTGCCCCCTCCTCATCCCCCCCAGCTGGACCCTGCTGCTGAGCTCGTCCATCCCTTCCAGATGCACACCTTGAATGCACACCTTGCTGCCCTTCCAGAGGGAAAGAAACCAGGAAAAAAGTGAACCAGTTTCTAATTATGCCTTGTTTGCTTTCATTTAGAGCTAATTCAGCCCACACAAAAGTTACTCACCCTATTAAAAGAAATACATATTTATAAAAACCCCCACAAGATGCCTGATTCATTTTAGACTGTAGAAATTAAGTTGTGGCTATTTCCACCTTTCCCCCTCTGATTACAAACTATTTGCATCTCAAAACAAACCATCTTTAATTGGGACCAGAAGTTGCAGGGCTCCTCTCTCTGGCCTGGGTAGTGAAGCAAGTGGCACAGCCTTGAACACTTCCAGGGAACTTCCACAGCTTCTCTGGGCCTCCTGTGCCAAGGCCTCACCACAGGGAAGAATTCCCGCCTGACCTTTCTCCTTGTGTCTTGGGGTGGAAGGAAGCCATTCTGTCCTGTCCCTTCATCCCTTGTCCCAAGTCCCTCTCCAGCTCTCTTGAAGCCCCTGTAGGCACTGGAAGGGGTTCTGAGGTCTCCCTGGAGCCTTCTCTTCTCCAGGTGAACACCCCCAGCTCTCCCAGCCTGAACTCTTTGTTGGGACTCTGACTGTGCTGGGGACACTGTGGATGTCCCCTTGGCCATGCTGCCAGAGCCTGTGTGGGACATGGACAGGTGTGACTGCTCCCTCCTCTCCCCTGTGTTTTGGCATCCTGTGGGCATTTTGACAGAATGGTTGTGAATGAAAATGATTTTCCAAGGCTTTTCAGCCATCCCAGCTCCTGTGCCTGTGCCTGTGGCTGGTGCAAGCCCTGGGTACCCAGTGCCTGGAGGCACCGGGCACTGCCCTGCTCCCACCCCAGCAGCTCCAGCGTCTGGTTCCTGGGGGATATCAGCCAACTTTCCCCTGGAATAACATTCCAGAGCTGTTTACAAGATACATACAGAAAATAAATACACAAAAAGAGAATTTACTAAAAATAATAAATCTGAGAAGCTGTGGAACTCCTTGCCTGCCCTGCTGGCATTGCACAGTGCCTGGAAGCATGCCCATGGACTGGATGGGGCAGCCCTGCAGAGGTTTGGGAGAAGAATGGGGCTGTTTGGAGCAGGACATGGAGCCGGGGACAGCCATTCTCCCCGGGGTCAGGCTGCTGCAGGTCCCACCCTGCCCGGATCCCCCTCCCCAGTTCCCTGTGCCCTCCCAGGATGCTGCGCTCAGAGCAGGGCGTGAGGCAGCTCGGAAGTGCTATGCCAGAGGAGGAAAAAGCAGCCTATTAATTAACAGCAAATGTACAGTTAATGGCGCTTTTTCCCTTCCTAAACAATTCATCAAAATGATTTCATCGAAATTTAGCTGATGGGGCGCGAAACGCAGCTGCTCTGTCCTGCTCTGCGCTTTTTCTGTCCTGGCAGGAGCAGAACGCTGAGAGTGCAGCCGTGGGTTTGGGATTCACGGCGCTGCAGGATGGGGCTCTGGGACTGAGTCAGTGCCTCTGCCACTGCCACAACTCAGAAGATAAAGGGGCTGTAAGTGAAGGAGCTCCACTGCACCAACCTGACAGAGCACTCACCTCCCTCTTTACACTTTACTGCTTCAAGTTCATTTCAATGTGGAGCAGAAATTCCTGTCAGGCTGGTCTGGGGACTGCAGTAGAGCCAGGCAAGAGAGGAAGGCCAGGCTGGCTCTTGGGGATGCTGTCCTGGATATGTCCTGCTGTTAACCAGTTCACCTGAACAACAGACTGAGCCCAGGAATGGCCCAGCTTCACAAAGTACTTCAAAAAACAATAAGGTTGTTAAACTTTTAGTGGTTTTTTAAAGATTGCTCTTATATAGGAAGAGGGAAACCAGCTGTTTACAGCTTTAAAGGCTTGGGTTTTCTCTTAGAAGTCACAGGGCTTTTGGAATTTAAAGGTATAGAGAAAACCTAGAAAACTGCAATATTTCGAAGCGCTGCCTCCACCTGGACTAAGGGCAGGCACTGTGCTCTGAGCCGCACAGCACCTGGGGTGGGATGAGATGGAATGGGATGGAACAGAATGAAATAGAATAGAGTAGAACATAACAGAATAAAAAAAAAAAATAATAAGAAGAATAAGAATAAGAATTAGAATAGAATAAAGATAAGAATAAAAATAAAAATAAAAATCAGAACAGACGAAGACTATGACTAAGACTAAGATAGAATATTATATTTTCAGCTGGAAGGGACTGACAAAATATCCGTTTCAACCACCTGATACTTTCAGAAATCACCAGAAGCTGAAGCACTTTAAGGACAATGTCCAAATGCCTCTGACACCCTGACAGGCTTGGGACACTGACCCCCTCCCTGGGAAGCCTGTTCCGGACATGTGGGGTGGGAGCTGCAGCGATGGACAAACAGGATCCAGCTGCCAGAGGAGCAAATCCTGGAGCCTCACAACTTTCCCATCCAGCCATGAAACAATCTGCTGATTTTATTGAAACCAGATCAGCAGCTCCATCTTGCAGCTGCTGCTGCTGCGGGTTCGTCACGTCCAGCAGCCCCTGGGAGCTGCGAGGGGAGCAGCGAGGGGGACACAGGAGAGGCCCTGGCCACCTTCCCAGCAGCCTTGCCCACACTCACAAGGTGGACACATGTTTTTAGGAAGGTGGATCAGGCACTGCCTGCATCTGGAGGGGCTCCTTGCAGCCCTCAGGGTTCCCATGCAGTCCCAGCCCAGGTTCATCCTAAAGGTTGCAACTGAAACTGTTCCTAAGTGAGTTCATGAGTAAAATCCTCCAAACCTGGGATCTTTGTGTGGTGGTACAGGGAAATCTGGCACTGGAGCATCCCTGGACTGAGAGAGCACAAGGACAACACTGGATTTCTCCTGGAAGCGCTGCAAAGCCTAGATGATTCCATGCTGCTGGAAATCAGCCCTGGTGAGCCAAGCAGAGACAAGAGAGGTTCACACAGGGGCTCAATGATGTCAGCAGCTGGCAAGTGCTGCCACACGCTTGGTGCAAGGGCTGGAAGGTCTGAACAAAGATTTGTTCTTGGTTCACAAACCTGGATTCGGGACTGAGCCTCGAGGACGCTCAGTCTGGGTTCTGGATGTCCAGGGGACTCTGATGAGGTCCCCAAGGGAGCTCATCTGCCCCCAAGGATGAGGGAGGGAGGTGACAACAGGATAAAACCCTCCAGCCAAGGCAGACTGCTCTTTAATGTAGCAGGAGGAGCTACAGATTGAGGGGATTGCAGTGGGCCCCTCTCAGTCACTGCCGAGGCATGGCAGGGGTCCCACACCATTCCCGAGGGTCCCGGTGTGGATGCCATGGAGGGGCTGATGGAAGGGCTTCGTTTGCATCTGCACTTCCTGGGCCGGGAAAGTGTCAGCATTCGTGTTGCTAAGGAACTCCAGCAAGGCCTAACCTACCCAGAACAACCAGCACTTGGAAATCAGAGGTACCATCCCAGCTGGCACTGTCCCTCTGCCCCTGATGGGACAGTGACAGGACCGGGGGGTCAGGGAGGGTGGCAGGTGCAGGACCCCAGCCTGCTCCCTGCCCTCCCTCCCTGGGAAAGCATCCCTGCTCTCCAGGCAGGGAGACAATTGGGTGCAGCCACCCAGATGTGCTTAGATGCCCCTCAGATGTGCTTAGAGACACCCTTGATGTGCTTAAAGACATCTCAGGTCTGCTTAGAGACACCCTAGGTGTGCTCACAGAGCCCAGAGCTGCTCATGGACCCCCACACTTATCCACAAACTCCAGATCTGCTCACAGGGCCCAGATTTGCTCATGAGCCCCCAGGTTTTCTCTTCTGGGTTCATTTATCTCTGAGCAGCAGTATCAGGGCAGAGTGAGGGCCCCCCTCCCATGGGATGCAGGGATCACCTTTGTCTATGCAAGGAATTCACCCAGGCGTGCTGCAATAACACTCTGCCTGCGATGACTTAATCCTGGCAGCCTCTTTCCATGCAGGAAAATATCCTGAATGTTTTAACAAGGCAGAGAGTTATCCAGCTCCTCACCTCCCCTCTCAGCTCAGAGAAACCATTCCTAAATTTCCACAGGGATGTGAGCAAGGCAATAACTGGGGATGATGGGCTCCTCTCTGGGACCACTTGGCTGCAGTCTGCTGAAGAGATATTTTGGGTACTTTTTTTCTCTGAAGCCTGAGGTTTTTTTGAAACAGAGCAAATTAACAAACCCCGGAGCTGGCTGATTTCAGCTGAGTGTTTTGATGAATAATGTGCCATAATGGGCCCAAACAAGCTGGGGAGTTTATCTCATCCCACTGCACATCCCATTCTGTGTCGCATCCGCTCGCTCCCAGCCCTCCTGCCCCGGCACTGATTGGAGAGTCTGTTCTCCTCCATCATCTGCTCTGGCTGCTCCAAAATGGAATATTTTGAGGATTCTAGAGAGAACAGGGGTTTTGTCTGCCAGAAAGCCCTTCTGCCGAGAGGTGTCTGCAGGAAGCTGAGCTCAGTCAACTTGCAAAGTTGGGAAATTTGCTCAAAATGCAAATCCTGTCCCTCTGGCTTGGATCCCAGCACAGCACAGGTCATGGAGGTGAGGAGCAAACATGGCCCCAGGTATTCACAGCTTCCCAAACCAAACACCTGAGCTGGTTTGGGAACTGATCCATCATTTCCATTTCCGTACATATTTATTACACTCAGCTCTCCTGGGTAAAAAACAAGTGCAAATTGAGCCATTGATTGATTGATCATTGTGTGCATTTACCAATTGGTTTCTATTTATCTGTTTGAAAAATACCCACAAGCTTTAAAAGCCAGATTCTCGCTGATGTCTAGAAAAGAGAATTACAAAAAAATATGAGGGAAACCTGCAGGTCAGTTTGTGGTTCCCACTCCTGAGCCAGGATGCTGAGAGCTCCTGAGGCATCATCCTGAAGTGCTCTGGGTAGGATCACAGGACCCCAGAATCATTTTGGTTGGAAAAGGCTTCCAAGATCATTGAGTTGGTGGTGCCTATTTATAAATTAATTAGATCTCAAATGCACTGTGGCTGTTGTGGGCTCCCTGAGTGGTGGGATCTGCTGGTTGGAGATGATGTTCGGACCCTCAGCAGCACAGGGAGAGGCTGGACATGGGAACAGGCTCCCCAGGGAAGTGGTCATGGCCCCAAGAGTTCACAGAGCATTTGGACAGTGCTCTCAGGCACATGGAAGGATTTGGGGGCTGTTGTGTGCAAGGCCAGGAGTTGGACTTGGTGATCCTTGTGGATCCTGAGTGATTTGCCCACAGGTGGGTCCAAGGGGTCACTCACAGCTCAAGCAGTGGCTGAGGGGTGAGGAGCTCTTCATCTCCATCCAGTTCTGAGCCACAGCTGCTCCTTTCTCTAATCCATGGACAGGACATCAGGAGCAGCAGCATCCTGAGGGAGCACGAGGGGTTTATGTCGGGCAAACACAAAGGCTGTTCTGCAGCACAGGGATGTTTAACCTTGGCCAGGAGGAATGGTTGTGCTATTGTACTGCACAAAATTAATTCTTCTAACCCCAAGAGACCTGACCAATGGTGGGCAGCTCCCAGCAAATTCCCAGATTTACACTGTCCCTCTCTTGTCCCAAATAACAGCATCCATCAGGTACCAGCATCCATCAGGGACTGGCATCTTTCCCCCTTCAGCTTCCCCCAGGACAGAGACCTGTACCCTTGCCCTGGTGGTGCCCAGGTGGGCAGCTGTGCCAGATGAGGAGGCAGCTGGTCCTGGTGTGCAGGAGCTGGCAGGGATGTGGTGCTTGCTGTGCTGGAGCCTTGCTCCCCTCTCCTGCCTCATTCACCACATTTCCTGTTGTGGGACAAATCTGCTTTTTGTGTAAATCTGTCAGCAGCAAGAAGTCAGTGAGTTTCCCTAAGTGAGTTTTTCGTGTATTTTTAATAAAGGTCACTCTGTGTTTACTGGCAAAGACGATCGATATCGGCTCATAATTCATGAAGGATCCCACTGGTCTGTAACGACCTGTGGTCAGAGCACACCGAGAGCCTTGTCCACATCTCTCCCAGCCCCCAGAGGGTCCAGCTGCCTTCTGCCCCTGCCCAGCTCCCTTCTGCCCCTGCCCTGCTGCCTTCTGTCCCTGCCCAGCCTGAGGGTCACTCCCTTGGAGCTGTCTCCCCCTCGTGTCCTGAGTGGGGCTGGCAGGAGCCCTCAGCCCAACCTGTAACAGCTGGGCACTGCTCCTCACCCTTTCCCTGCTGCAGCCTGAGGAGAAGCACCCATTTCCATCCATCCGCTGGGTCCCAGGCTGCTCCCAGAGCTGAGGGATGAGCTCTGATGGGGCACAGCCAGCAATGAGATTCCTGAGGTGCCCATGGGTGGACATGCTGAGCCCCTGGTAGTGGCTGTCCCTCTCTCTGAGCCCATGACATCCCCCCTGTGGCAATGGCTGCAGGGAAGCTTGGGCTGGCTGTGACGAGGGAGAGCAGGAGGAGAAAGGGAACAGGAGACTAATGCCTTAACAAATTTGATTTCAGAGCAAACGAGCTGGCTGCTGTTGTGCAGCACTGGTAACCTGGTTTTGTGTTGCTGGCTGCAATGGGAAGCGTGGCTATTTTTAGGCTATTTTTAGGCTCTTAATGCCAGTGGAAGAAAAGAAAAAGAAAAAAAAAAAAAGAAGAAGAAAGTATAAGCCCTGCAGTAAATAACTGGGCCTGGGTGGAATTGGGGTGAGCTCTGAAGGAATATCTGGAGCTGCTCTTCCTAGCAAGCCCCATCTGAGGTCCAAGCAGGGGTGTCCAGGCACAGCAGGCCTTAGGGTGGTGCCTCTTCCGGGGGGGAACTGGGACATGCCTTGGGCTGGATGGAGACACTGGAGTGACAGGAGGGCTCCAGTCCAGGAGGCTCAGCAGAGACTCAGGCTCAGGGATGGCCTTGGGTCTTGTCCTGCTGCAGGGTCACCACATCCTGCCCATCCTCTGCTGCTCTCCAACAGGAATAATAACTGAGCTCCCCTAATCTGCAGTGAATGACTGGGGGACCCAGGGTGAGTTAATGAAATCTGTGGCTCAGTGAATCCCGTCCCACAGCCGGGGTCATCCATCACCTCATGCACTGGGATTGCCCCTTTCGACAGCTGCAGCTTATTTTTAATTATTGATACTATCTCATAATGTCCCAGTAAATGTGTGGAAGTGAGTTTTGTGGGAACACTGAGGTCCCTGTAGAAAAATCTGGGGCTCAAGGGAGTGAAGAGAAGGGAAAGCAGTGCCTAATTCCACAAACCCCCAGCACCAGGGACCCCTGTGACACAGCTGGGCTGAGGTAGCTGCCCTTATTTCCCTCTGCAGAATCGAGCAGGTCTTCATGCCCAAACTGCTCTCCCACCAGGCACAAATTGCCTTTGTCCCAGCTCCAGCCTGCTCTCCACACCCTCGTCCTGTCCACGCTGTGCCCAGGGTGCCCCCGACCTGCCCCATCCCTCTCTCCCTCCCTGCCTCCCCAGACAGAGGTATTTTGCAAACACAAATGCATTAACAAGCTGGCGAGAGCCCCCATGCATATTTCATGTTTAACATGCCCTCGTTTCCTCCCGGTTAATGGATCTCTCCCATTATGCCTCTGCCTGTCTGAGCAGGATACCTTTTCAGTGGAACATAAAAGCTGCTCCCTGGTGAGGTGGAGAGGAAACCACTCAGCTCTGGGATTCAACTGCCCGAGAAGCAGAAGGTCCAGTGCCCGCCCTCGTGTGCTTGGAATATTGGGCTTCCCTTACCAGCTCCTGTTTCCCTCCCTCAGCCCATTTCCCCTCCTTTTTCCCCCCTTTCTCACTGAATTTTGCTGGCCTGCGTGTCCCTATCACATTTTGCTCCTGGAGCCTCCTGTGCTGGGGTGATTCAGGCGGAGCAGAGGGACTCGGTCAGAGCTGCTGGTGGGAAAAACTCGGGCTTAGGGAATGAAAAAAAGAAAAAGGAATTGATCCAGATTTAATAAAATGTTACATTTTACTCGCAGGGAAACATTTGGTTTGTTCTGAAGTGCTGTTTTTTAAAAAGTAGGATTGAAGGGTGTTTTAAAAAAGTGAGGGCTTTTGGAGAGCAAAATCAACACATTCCATTGTCGAAATGTCAAAGGGAGGTTCTTAATCTGGGAAAAGGAAAATTTAATTTCAAGATCTCAGTGTGACTGAAATGAAGGCGGAAAGAGCAGAATTGGAGTAGCTGCCCAAGGAAACTTGTACACAACAGGATGATTTCCCATTGTGGGGGCTCCAGTGGCAGCTCTGGGGCTGTGGGACCCCTGATCCCAGGGGAGTCCTTGGCTCTGCCCTGCCCAGTGCTCTGTCCCTGGATGGGAGCAGCCCTCCTGTATGGTGGTGCTGGCAGGGCTGGGGTGGGCACAGCAATCATGTCTTCAATAAAATTAGAAATTCCACGTAGCAGGAATGAAAACAAAGTCTGGGCCAAGGGCTACTCCTGCCAAGGCGCCCTCGCAGGGCTCTGGCTCCCATCAGGTGCTGGGGTGGTGGGTGTTGATAGACCCCAATAAAGTGTGCACACAGCGGGAGGGACACGCACACCCTGTGCCACTGCCACCACTGGGGACCACGCCAGGGCTCCCTGGCTCATCCACAACATCCCAGCACCAGGATCTGCTGGTGCTGCGGATCCCGAGGGCACGGCTCAGCTCCAGCTCTGGGAGCAGCTGTGCTGGGATGAGATCATGTTCTCCCATTTCACTGGCACTGAGGGATCCTCATCCTTGGATGCCAATGTTGTCCCCCATTCCTGGCATCACCCATTCCCAGCCCAAAATAAGCTGCTTTTCTGCATGAGGTGATCTGGAGCATCTCCCAGCTGGGAGTACAGGGGAGCAATGGGAGGGTAGTGCCCCAAATTTTGGGTACTGGGGAGGGAAGGGCATCCAGTCACCTCCTGACTCCTCAGCCAGACTTGAGGTCCCCTCTGTGCCCCCTCTCCTCCTCCCTGCTTCCCTCCATGGCTGCTCCCTGCCTCCAGACCCTTTTTCCTTTTCCATGCAGGATTTTAATCTAATTTTCTCAATGCAAATCTTAACAGGGAAAAGCCTTGAAATCGAATCTCCAGAAGTCTCCTTTCACAGTTCAGAGATCTGATTAAATTGCAAGCTTGGTTAATATTTGGTGCGACGGGGGGAGGAACAAGGGGTGGGAGGAGAGGGGAGCAGAGTGAGTGGATCTGTCGGAGGGACTGGGGCCTTTTCAAATAATCTGTTTACCCCTGCAGCTAAGGAGCCCATTAGCAAGTGTTCTCCGTTCTAATTTCCCGTCGTGCCGTGTCCCGCAGACCTCACTGTGTTTATTTGGAGAAGCAGAACAAAATTGTTTGTATAATTAGATCTGCTACAAGGGCTGCCCTTGAAGGGTCCCCAGCAGGAAGCTTTCGATTGCAAAGGGCCCCCGCTGCCGTGGACCCCCAGCCCCAGCCCCCAGCACGGCCAACAACAACATCATCCCACTGGGATGGGCTCTGGGGGGCCCAGATGTGTTCCCTGCCCCTGGACACGCAGCCCTGCATGGGGCTTTTCCCAAGGGATGAAGCAAAGGGCTGCTCTGGCTGCTGGCTCCAATCCCTGCCAGGACAGGGACAGCCCCATGAAAGCTGCCCATCCTCAGCAGCCCAGAGTCTGGCTGCTCCAGCTTCCCACCAGCGTGGCCTCAGTCCAAAGCTGGGATGTTTTCCAGCTGTGTCAGTGTGGGGAACCTTCCTCCTTCCCCAGTCGCTGCCCCATGGCTGGAATTCCAACAGAGCTCCCCCCAGACATCTCAGAGCCAGGGATACTCTCACTGCCAGCTCTGATTGGAATCACCAGGAGGTGTTCTGATGGCTGACAGATCCCTCCTGCTCCTCCTGTGATCCCACCACAAGCTTGGAGATGGTTATTTTGGTAGGAGAAGCAGTGAGCAGCAATAGGTAAATCAGATCTGGCAGAGGCAACCCTTGGACCTACTGACATTCCTTTATTTAAAGAGCATTTTACTGAAAAATAATTTTTTTTTTGGCTGTTGACAAAAATTCAGTGGGTTTTTTGGTAAATGAAAGTGCTTGAAAAACTGTATTTTCAGAAAAGGTCTGGTATTAAAAAAATTATTAGGAAAAAAGGTGGTCCTTAAAGATCCCATCACTTTGGACTGTAGGACCCCTGATTCCAGGAGAGTCCTTGGCTAGAAAATAGAAAATATAACATTTTCATAAAGGAACAAAGATTTAAATTATAAAAATAAAACATCTTTTTTTCTCTGTGCAGTAGAAACCTCCCATCCCTTTAACTCCAACAGGGACACACAGCAGAATAGCTCGGAGGCAAATGTAGCCATAGGCATGCTCTGCCTGTGTTTGGTGTTTAACCACCTCATCCCAACTCTCCTGACTCCAAATACTTCCTAAATAAGCCCGATGAACAGCCCTAGGCTCAGTGTGGATGATTAATTGTGGTGCCATCACCCCTCAGATGTTCAAACCATGTAATTTCCATGGTGAACATCCCCATCTCGGGGTGCTCACCATGTCCCACCGTGCTGCCCTGCACACACAGCTCTGCTTCTTGGAGCTAATCCCACCAAAGAGCACATGGGATCCCCCCTCCCTGCTCCTGGGGATGCCCCTGGGGCAGCTGGAAGGGCTGGAGCTGCTGGGACCCCCCGAGCACTGAGCACCTCCAGGGCTCCTCTCCTGTTGTGGCTCTTCCTCCCTTGAGGTGGGTGGGAGGCAGAGACCACATGAGCAGCTTAATGGAGCAGAACTTGGCTTTAATCTGTTCCCATAAACGTTTATGATCCCCTAATTATTAACATTTAATGCTGTATTAATTCATTGATGGGCTTTCATTTTTGATTTTAATGGCTCAGCAATTCCTGCTCTCCCTCCTTCGCTCTTTTGTTCTTGATGGGAGGAAGAGGAGGCAGCAGAACACAGTGGAGTGTGATGGGCATGATGGCTTTGCCTCCTCCACTCCTTCTCCTCCAGGAATGTGGATCCCCCCGGGGATCCACAGCCACTCTTCTCCACATCAGAGAGGAGGGGTGGGAGCAAGGGGAGACCTCTCAGCCGTGGCAAGGGTCCCCCTGCCTTGCTGATGGGGCAAAGTAGCACTAGAAATGCTGTCAGGCTTTGGGCCAAGCTGAAGATACAGTGGGAATTGCAGAGAGATAATCTCGGAGCTAAACCCCTGGAGGGAGCACACACAGGGTTTAAAATGCTGTTTATTTGAAGTGTCCTGCTGAAGTGCTCCCTGCTCTGCCCAGCTCGCACACGTCCCCCGCTCCCCCACCCTGCTCTGCAGGCTGAGATGTTTATTTAAGTGTCCTGAAAACTTTATCTGGAAATCAGTTCCCTTCTCTTCCCCTTGTCCGCCTTTCCACTTTCTTTTCCTCCCATTCATCACTTTGAAAAATGACCCCTTTTCTCTGCTTGCCTGGTGCCTCCTCCTGCCCGGCCTGCCCGCTAATTAATGGGCTTCTGCGGGCAGTCACAACTACATCGCAGGGAGCCGGGGCTGACAGATGGTCCTGCTCACACCAGGACATGCCACAAGCCTTGGGACATGGCTGGGGTGGCAGGGGCACTGCCCTGTGCTGCCCACGCTGTGGGAGCTCAGCAGTGAAGGAGGGATGGCCTGGTGTGGGTTTCTCCCACCTTGGGCTGCAGCGCTGCTCTCACTGAGGGTTCTTTCATCTGGCCACTGCTCCAGCTTCCCACATTGTGAGAATTTGCTGAGCAAAAAAAAAAAAAAAAAAAAACAATTAACTAAACCAAACCCTGAAACAATTATTTGTCCACTTCCCAGCCTCATTTGGGAAGCATAAACCCCCACACACTTACTGCGGGCTGACGTGCGAAGGCACATGCTGACTGTGTTTTCATGACTAATTTCATCTGCACCGAGAAGCCCCCTCCCCTTCACCCTTTCCCACCTCCATCTGTTCCCCACACTCTGAGCTGCGATAGCAAAAACATGGAAAAACAGCAGAAAAGAGGAAGGAAAGATGGGAAAAGGCAGCAGACTGCCACTGCAGCCAGCACCGCCTTCCAGGCAGGACCTGAGCAGAACATTCCATGTGGGTCTGTGCTCATGCCCTGGTGCTGGGGGAGGATGGAGTTGAAGGACCCCATCAGCCCTCAGTGTCCAGTTGCCTCACCCCCTTCTCTCTGTGGCTGCCCCCAAAGCAAGGAGGTGAGCTGATCCCATCCTGTTCCCCCATGAAGAGCCCAGGAATTAAATTCTGGAGTGTAGAACGAGCATCCTCTGGCCCAGCGCTCCCTGCACTCCCTGTGCTGATCCTGAGAGCCATTCCCACTTCTCCACTGGACTCCTCCTCCAGGCACTCACGCCGTGGCATCAGCTGCAGCTGTATCCTGTGGCCTGGATCTGGGGGTGATGGGCTCATGGACCTTTCATTCCCACAGTCAGGCTCCTAAATTGTATAAAGTCATAGAGACCAAAGGAATGATTTTCCAAAGCTGTGGGAATCATCCTGTGAGTTGCTTTGGCACTTGGGAGGCTGCAGAGCTGGAATATTGGGGTTTTGGCTGCTGAGCACCTGCTGGGGAAGGAGACAGAAAAGTACCCAAGACTGGAGCTGGAGCAGGGTCAGGGACTGGGAACAGGGGTCAGGGACTGGAGTGAGGTGGGGAACAGCAGTGCGTGGGTGTGGGCCCTGGCATGCTCATGTCCCCAGGGCAAGGTGAGTTCCCCTCTCCCTCCTGCCTCCTCTGCAGCCCCTATCCATCAGCATTCCCTCCTGGAACATGGGCCCCTGCTGCTGCTGCTGCTGCTGGGACCTGCAGCAAGCAGAGGCTGAAGTGCAGGGGCAGCACCAGATCTGTCAGAGACACCCTGTGTTTGCACAGGGCTTCCTTTCCCTTGATCACTCTCGGGTTTTTAACTCTTCCTGCAGTTTTGCTTCATGTCAGCAATTAATCTATTGTCCCTCATGAGGAAACATGGATTTCCCTGGGAAGAAAGTAAATGGGCTGTGTCACACGTGAAGGGGGCAGGAGCATGTGTGGGATGTGAGGGGCTGGTGGCAGGGAGGGTCCCCACGGATCCCCACAAGCACAGACACTGCCTGTGGGATGGATGTGTGTGGAGGTTATGACTGGGGACAATGATGCTGCAGGTTTTTAGGGACGCAGGGCCCTGCATGGTCACACACCTTACAGTGCCATTAGTTGTAGAGCTGTTTGTTAAATGGCCCCTACAGACAGAAGAGTTTTGGGGTCTGCTGCCAGCTGCTCTCACTCCCAGCCCTGAATTCCTTGGGATACCCTGGTTCTCCAGCTCTGACTCCTCTCCCCTCCCTGTCACAGAGGCAGGGAGTGGAACAAGGGAGGCAGGGCTGGCTGGGCTGGTGCTGGCTGCTCCCTGCCAGCCCCAGAGCCTCCAGGGCTGTGTGAGCAGATGCAGCTCCTTCAGCCCTCACTGCAAAACGCTGATCCCAACTTTGATACGAGGCAGCATTAATGGGGAGGTTATTTGTGAGTCTTCTCCTGGCAGCAGCAGCAGCAACAGCAACCATGTCTCTGCAAGGAGCTGAAAAGCTGCCAGGCAGATCCTCCAGTGAAAAGATGGCAATGAAAGGGCCCTGGCCATGGCACAGCCCCCACCTCCCCACGCAGCTGCAGCCAGTCCTGGTGTGCTGGGCTTGTCTCTGCAGAGCTCTGGGCCCATTTCTTGCATCCTGAGCCCACCAGCCCTCAGTGCTGTTTCCAAGCAGCAGAGGTGGGAGGGATGGCAGCCTCCTGCAGTGTTGCTGCTGCTGCTGCACGTGGCTGGGAGCAGGATCTGACATGCACGAGGGCCAGGGGCAATGGAGCAGCCTGGAGAGAGCCCCTCCACAGGGTTTAGGCTGTGCCTGGGTGAGTGCAAAGCTCTGCCTTGGCTGTATTGCCAGAGCATGCTCTCAGCTGCCAGCGCACTGCTTCCATCCAACGGCGGGAACCACCAAACTCCAGAAAAATCTGGGCTGGAAGGGACCTTAAAGCTCCACATCCCTGCCATGGTGACACTTGCTCAAGACCTGTCCAACCTGGCTTTGAATAATTCCAGAGGTGGGGCAGCCACAGCTTTTCTAAGCAGTCTGTGCTGGGGTCTCGCCACCCTCACAGGGAGGGATTTTTTCCCAATATCCCATCTAAACCCACCCCTTCCAGCTGCAGCTTGTTCTCTGGGAGCAGGTACCCACTGCACTGCCTCAGCATCACACCAAGAGGCTCGGAGGTCCCTTCCCATACATCTGGGCTGTTTCCAGGGAGATCCCCCAGCTAGGATTCCCTGATAAAAATGTAGTGATCCCATAAAGGGCAGAGGGGATCCCGGCTGGAGCGAAATCCCTCATGGCCATGAACCTGGCAAACAGCATTTGGAGCTCTGCAGCAAAAACAAAGCAGACCCAGACGGCACATATTTTCCTTCCTTTGAAAGGGAAAACACAAAGTTAAAGGATTTAAACACCCCCCAACCCACCCCCCCTCCTTTTTTTTTTTTTTTTTAAGGGGAATTAAAGCAAAAATTCACATCTGGAATGACAACTCCTAACCCTACCCTGTACCCCCAAATTAATCAGGGCTCATAATGGAAATGCTGACAGACTCATAATTCCAACCTTTCAAACACAGATCTGGTGTTAAACTGCCCCTGCAGCCCTCCGAGGAGGGAACTCCAGTGACCCAGGGCAGGGGGAGCACCATGGGGCTGATGTTGGGGGGCTGCTTCCTCTGCCTGCCTGGGGCCACTGCTCCTCTGCACGGGGTGCATGGGCACTCCAGTGCCCCCAGACCCCTCTTCCCAGCCCTTCCCAGGGCTGCAGCATCCCTGCTCCAGGTGCAGGCAGCAGCACAGCTTGTCCCCTGGTCCCCAGGCTGTGCCTGCCCGCTGTCCCTGGGGCAGCCGGGGATTCTGCTGTGCCCACTTGGAGCACTGTGCCTGGCTTTTGTCTCCCCCGAGGGCTCAGCTCACACTGGCTGTGCTAAACCCGGCCTGTTCTTCCCTGCAGAGCTGCTGCTCCCTCCGGATTGTCTAAACCTCGGGAGCATTAAGGTACAAGCTGTACAAATAGAGCCCGACGCCAGCAGCCCCTGCACAGCGCTCCGAGGCTGATGTCGCCCTCCCGGGCTCAGGTTTCACCTCCCTCCCCAGAACAGCAGCTCCAGCTCCAGTGATGGTGGCTTTAGGGTGACAGTGGCTCTGGAGTGATGGGCAGTTGGAGTATTCAGATCCTGGCTGGAGGGAAGGGCTATGGGGACATGTGGGGACAGGCACAGGGCACAGGCTGGCACTGCCAGGGGCTCCCATCATGGGAAAGGCAATGGGGGACAACAGAATCCCCTCATCTCAGCTCTAGGATGGATAAAACATCCCCAGCCTCCAGCAGATGGACCTGGAGCCTGGGATGGACCTGGAAACAGCAGCTCTGACACACCCCTCAATAATTCAGAGCTTTGCCAATGTGTCCCTGTCACCACAGCCAGCCCTGTCCCACCCTTGGCTGTGGCTGTGGGGTCCCCCAGGGTCCTGGGGAAGGGAGCAGCCCCCAGGCTGGGCTGGCTTGGAGTAGAAACCTCTATTGTTTTCCCACCTGTCCGAGTTACAAAGGGCCAAATGGATTTTCATGAAATGTTATTAAAAAATGAAAAGGGTTTGGCTTCCGGGCCGAGGCCCCGAGTGCCAAATCCGCCCCAGGCAGAGTTTTATGACTAAGTCTGTAATAAAAGCCTTTGAAAGGGGGGCTTAAAACTGGAGTCTCCACAGACCCTCTGCTCTCAAGGGCAGCACATGGGGGATTGCAATGTGTTCATATCCTGCTCGGCCTCTTCTGAAGGGTTTTTTCTGTGATAGGGACAGTGTACCCCTGCTCTGCTGTCAGTGTCCTGCTGGGGATGGCTCCAGGCAGGCAGGGACCCTTCCTCTGGCAGAGTTTGGCTGGGGGGGAGCATCAAGGGACCAGGGAGAGAGGAGCTGTAGCTCCAGACACATCCTAGGACAGAGCAAACGCCTAATAGAGATCTGAAGTTTCATCATGCTGAGATGTTTGATGGTGCTGGGAGGTTGATTAGGGCATCATTGATGATTTTCAGGATTTGGTGGTTTTTATGAAGTTTGAGGGCCATTGGTTATTCCTGTATGTGGATATGAAAAAAAAAAAAACCATGCTTGATGCATGGCACGAAGCCCCTGTGTCCTGAGGCTGCCTGGGGGTACCCTGGGGAATGGGGGCACCCTGCGTTGTTCCCCCATGCTCCACTTGATGTTTTGGCCTCCAGAGGGTGGAAAAGGCATTTCTGAGGGTTTGCCTGAGGGCTGGAAGGCTGTGAGCACCCCCCTGGTTTGGAAGGGTCTTTGGGGAATGAGCTCAAGCAGGTCCAGGTGGGTGACAATTGGATGTCACCCTCTGAGGGTGGCAAACGTGCTTCCTGCAAATGTGTTCTGGCTGCTCGGAATTCTGTCTGCAAACCTCAGCCTCAAATCATTTGTAAATAATGTTCTCATTACTTTGCTAGCTCTAATTAGGACAAAGGGGGGAGAAGTGAAGTATTTAGGCTGACTCCCAGGGAAACTGCACAGAGCAGAGCAGCTCCATAGGCTGCAGAGCAGTATCCTAAAGGGAGTGCTGGAAACCTTGAGCTGTTTGAATTCAGGCTGGGGAAGCCCTGGAGGTTAATGCAGGGCCTGTATTGGCCCAGGGAGAGGAGGTGAGAGATAAAAAGGCTCCTTTCAGTGCTCTCCAGGCCCAGCAGTGAAGGGCAGGCTGCAGATCTCCCTTCCCTCCCTGCCATCCATCGCTCCTCGGGCTGGAATGTCGGGCTGGGCTCTTTTGTGATCGGTGTTTCAATTGGCGTTTAACAGGATCAGCGCAGCAGAGCAGTGAGACATCACTTCAGTGCTGCAAAGCCCCAGCTGCAGCCAGAGCTGTGTCACTTGATGGCTTTGCTGCCACCGTTGCCGTGTTTGCTGTCACTCACAGGCTGAGCAGGGTGAGGGGGAGTTGTCTGGAGTTAATGACCATGGGGGTGACAGGAGCTGGGGCTGGGTGGAGGTGATGCCCATGGCAGCCAAAGGACAGGTTGGGCTGGGCTCCTGGGTGATGTCTGCTCAAGATCACGGCTGTGAAGGGATCCCAGGGGGCTCCTTGTGGTCATGGCCGGGCTCAGCTGTGTCACAGTTCACCACATAAACCTGCTGGATTTTGCCTTCTCCATGATGTCTAACAAATGAACACTGCAGCTTCTCGTGCCTCCTCCTTTGCCTGCAGAATAATCAGATATTGGGTGGCAGGAGCAGCTGTGAAGGTACAAAACCTCTGTGTCCCACAGAAAATTGGGCTCTGGGAGGGGAAACAGCTGAGCCAGGGTGGAAGGGCCTTGGACAGGATGCCCACAGAAGCCGCTCCATGCCTGGAAGTGTCCCAGGCAAGGCTGGATGGGGTTTGGAGCAACCTGGGATATCTGTCAGGGTTGGGGTGGTGGCTCTGGGATGGTGGGGTGGGGTTGGTGACACTGGATGGGCTCAGGGTGGCCTGTGCCAGCTCTGGCACAGTGCAGAGGGAACAGTGTGTGATTGCAAAGGAGGGGTGGGCAATTGCCCCTCATACCCCTGAGCAGGGCAGCAGAGGGGGCACACAGGCCTGGCCATGCTGGGGTGGGCAGTGCTGCTCTGTGAGCCCCAGGAGAAGGGAAGCTGGAGTTTGGGATTGTTTGCTGCAGAAGGGAATGAGCTGAAGACAATGTCAAGCTCTGTAAATATTTATCAGATGAATGGGAGCGGGGTTTGAAACGTTAGACAGCTGAGAAATGGCTGTTTTAATAATTCTCCTGATAAATGAAAACCTCGGGTGGGGGGACAGGGAGCAGGTCATGGGGGAGGGGAGTTGTTTAGAGATTTGGGGCTTGGGAAGCTGTCCCGGGCTGAGATGGGGCCATGGGCCTTCCCCCTTGGGATGAGGAGCTGGGACAGCCCTGCAGGACCTGGTCTCTGCTGCCTCCCACACCACAGCCCGGGCAGGGCTGGATTAGGGTGACACGGGAGAGGCACGCAGGGATGCATAAGGGAAAATCACACAAATCTCATTTGTTCTGACCTAAAATTCCTGCTGCAGTGGAGCACGGCGGGAATGTGCAAGCAGGGCATCCAGCTCTCCCTGTTTTCCCAGTAAAGCATCTACAGCTCTGTGCACAAGGAATGCAGGAGCAGGGCAGCTCCAGCCTGGAATTCTCCCTGTGCATCTCCTGGGGCTGTGCCTGGGTCAGGACCCAGGTCTGGATCAGCGAGGCTCCATCAGATCCTGCCAGGGGACACCTGAAATCCCAGGTGGGGCTGGCAGGTGAGCAGGGAGCTCAGCTCCACGGGCTTTGCTTCCAAATGCATGTGCAAGCTCGGAGCCTGCACGGAGAGTTGATTAATTGCTGGCCATCATGGAAGGGCTGTATTTTTTTTTTTTTAAATAGTGTTATTTTAAACAAAACTTTGCTGTTCCCCTTTAAAGGAGACATCTGGGCTCAACGTGGCAGGCAGGGGAAAGGCTGGAGAGTGGGGATGGGCTCAGGCAGAGGTATGTGCAGGACAAACACCATCCCTGCATGGGATCCATGGGGCAGCTCGCCCTGTGCCAGGCTGGGCCAGGGCCAGGACGTGCCCTCCCTCCTGGCAGTGCCAGGGGCTCCGTGGGACAGGGGATCTGTGCCCAAGGATCCCTGGTTTGCTGCAGGGAGGGGAGATTTGGCTTCCCAGTGACTTCCAGGAGGGAACACCTTGGAGATAAATCCTGTGACAGTGCTCAGGAATAGCTGTGCTCCAGATCTGCCAGGAAGATTCCTGCTGCCGCCAGGAGACAAATTTGGGGTAGATAAACCTTCCCCCCTCCACTCCTAAGGCATCCCCAGACTCCCTGGGGCTGGGTAGGAATATCCCACCTGGACAGGCTGTTCTGTCAATGTCCTTTATGGGTTGTGCCTCTGGCTGTGGGCACTGGGAGACATTGGGGTGTTTGGGGTGCAGGGAGCTCTGGTTTGGCTTTTCATCCACTGTAAAGTCTTGGGCTCTTCCACTCCCTGGGCTGTGGGGCAAGCTGGAGCACAGCTGAGACAGAGGAATAAAGCAAAGCTTTTGTATTTATTTGTCTTTTAATGCTCTGCCATATTCACCTTTCAGGAAATTTCCGTCTGCCCTGCGAGCTGCTCGCCCGGCTCGGCGCGGAGGCTCCACATGGTTTCGCTTTCCTCGCAGCACCAATAAATCTGTGAGTGAAAGCGGCTGCTGGAGGGCTCTGCTCCACGGCAGAGCCTCCCTCACCCACGCAGGATGTCCGTGTCAGCAGCCTGCAAATCCTGCTGCTGCCAGCGGGGAGCAGGGATGGGGGCCGGGGATGGGGCTGGGATGCTGCACGGATCCTCACAGGGCAAAAACTCCTCTGGAGGAGCTGTTCACAGCTGGGTGGCTCTGCCCAGAGAGCTGGCACTGCCCCCGAGCCAAGGTGATGTCCCTTTGGGTGTGCAGGACAGGCAGGCATCCACACCAGGCATAGCACCCTAAAGGTTTTTGTGGGGGCCCCAGCTGATTGCCCAATGTTGTTCCATCAGCTGCAAAGCCTCCAGAGCCACTTTCTCCCCCAAAACAGGGTCCTGGGAAGCAGAAATCATTGCCAGGTTCTCCTCACTTCAGCCAACTTCTCAGCTCCCACTGTGAGAAACGTGTGTTTTTAGTTAATGAAAGCTGAGATTAACTCATGACCCTGGAGTCTGGGAGATGGCACTTTAATAAAACTGATAAATAGCAGCTTTCTGATAAAAATCACTTCTTAAAATGCAACACGATTGTTTTCCCTCCCTCCCCGTGGCCCCCCAGGCTCAGGCGTTGCTTGGGAGGGCCTGAGGGCACGGGCAGGGTGTGAAACAAGAAGGTTGTGGGTTTGTTCCCCAGCAGAAATTGCCTGTGGTTTGCTCCAGGGCTGGCAGGTGCTCCCAGCCGAGGCTCTGGCTCTCAAACTGGCTCCCTGCATTAGAAGCAAACACTGTTATCCTTTATTCCTGTAGATCCTGTTGATATCTCATGAAAATGATTTTGGCTGCACTCATGGTTCAGGCTGGGAGCTCTGACATCTGAGGGCAAAGCTTGCTCTTTGCCAAGCAGAGACTGGAAATGTTGGGGTTGCCAAACCCCCTCCTCAGTCTCCCTCCTCCCCAGCCTCAGGCAAAGGAGGTGCAGGCCTTGCTGGGCTGGAAAATTGCATTTTCCCACTCATATCCCAGCCACGGCTTGGCCTGGAAGATGGGGGCTGGACTCTCCTGTCCCCCCTCCTGGTGACAGGGGTGTCATTTGCAGAGTCCCACCAGCTCTGTGGTGTGTGGTGCTGGGACTGGCCTCAAACTGAGCCAGGGGAGGTTTAGCTGGATAATGGGAACAGATCCTTCATGGAAAGAGTGGCCCAGCCCTGGCACAGCTGCCCAGGGCAGTGCTGGAGTCCCCATACCTGGAGGGATTTAACAGACACGTGGATGTGGCACCTGGGGACATGGGACAGTGGTGGCTTTGGCAGTCTGGGGAACAGCTGGAGTCTGCAGGCTTTTCCAACCTTTTGTAAACAATTCTGGGATTTCACAATGCTGTGGCTCTCCCATCTGAACAGGGCACAGATCAAGCCCAGTGCTCAGTGATACCCTGCTCTAACTACCATCATCCCCTCCTCCTCCTCCTCCCAGCTGCCTGGTGCTCTCTTCCCAAGCAATGCTCCTCTCCCTGGCTCCCCTGACTGTCCCCATTTCCAAATCCACCCTGAGTTACAGCTGAACTGGGATGCTCAGGGAGGGCTGACTCTGCAATCCAGCCCCTGGTGTTACCTTTCCCTTTGCTCCAGGGTTTGATCCATCTTGGATAACCAGAGAGCTCTTCTGGGGAAAGCAGCTATTTTTATTTCAGTTCTTACACCAGCCTGAGCACATTTCTGCAGGCACAAAACAAATTCCACGTGGAAGAGAATTAATGTGGCCCCAGAGCTGTGCTGGGAATGATACACACATGGCAGAGGAATGAGGCCAGAGCCCTGAAGATGCCTGGGAGTCAGAAAATGTTCACTGACAAGAAAAGCTGTCATTAGTGGTTTATGGAGGTGTTTGTCCTGCCTTGTGGCAGGAGAGAGAAGGGAGAAGTGGGATTTGGGGGGGCTGTTTTAGCCATTCCCCACCACAGCCACCTCCACCCAGAGGAGCCCAGATGTCCCCTTTGCCCTGAGCTGCATCCCCCGGTGCTGCTGGCAGGGAGGGGGCACAAACAGGGTGTTTGTTCCTGGGGATGATGATCCCACTGTGATCCCACTGTCCCCATCCCATCGTTGTGCCTGCAGAAAGATCAGCAGCTGATTGGGGAAGTCATTTTCCAACAGCACAAATCAATATTTATTATAATAGAAAAGAGAGATTGATATCAGGAAGGGTGATAATAATAAAAAAACCCCATGTCTAAAGTTATTACTTGTATGTACAGGCGAGGATGAAAACACCATCCCCAAACAGAGGCTTTGTTGGTTTCTTTTCCTTTGTAGAAACAGATTCCTCTGATATTCTCCCTCAGATGCTCCCAGGCACCCTGCTGAGGTTTTGATGTTCGGCTTGCATCCAGAATATTGAGCATGAAATCCAAACATTCCTTCTGGTGGCAGCTGAGGGAGACACAATGAGGGATAACAGAGGAGCCTCTGCCATTCCCTGGGGGAGAGGAGGACCAAGGGGGCCAGGGAGACCCAGAGCAGGGGGGGCTGCAGGCAGGGCACAGCACCAGCCAACCAACATTTTGAGCTCTTTTGATGTTGATATATTAGAGTTTGATAATGTTTGTATTCCAAACATCATGCCCAGGGCTCTGCCACCTGGGCCGCTGGGCAGGGCTGTGTCCTGTGGTGGCAGCAGGAACCCACCAGAGAAGGATGGTCAGAGAGAGCTCTCACCAATATCTGCACCACAGACAACCTCACCTGGCCGGGAGGGTGTGTTGTCACTTCCCAGCCCCACCTCGAGCTCTCCTGAACCTGTACCAGCTGAGGCCAGAGGATGCTGCTGGAGAATGGTTTGGGAGAGTGGATCCTAACCTGTGGAAAGAACCTCCCCAAAATCTCAGAGATCATCCCAAACCTCAGCACCTTCTCACCAGTGGTGGCTTCTCAGAGTGCAGCATCTCCAGCTCCATCCTCAGCACACACAAGGTTAAAGCAGGAGAAACAAGGCAGATTTCAGGGTGGCGTTGTAGAAATGGGACTCAGAGGATGCTCAGACATGAGCAAACCTGTTCCTGTGCCAGTTCCCTGAGCTCCTTCTCCCCAAATTCTGCCCTTTGGCCCAGCTGGCAGTGAGGGAGAGCAGGGGCCAGGCAGCAATGAGCTGTCTCCTTAGCAAGGTGAGCTTCCTGAGTCACCAGTAAATCAGTTTTGTGCTCATTAAATCACTGTCATGGTTTAGGCAATCACCATTCCCATCTGGAAAAGCAGCCATGAGCTAATAGATTCTTCTGGGTGCTGTACTCAGGCTCTTTGGTGCTGCTCCCACTGACACCCTGCTCTCTCCTCCCCTGGCCATCTCCAGCCTCTGCAGCATCATTTGGAAAACAAACAGCATTTCAGCATCAGGAACCTCACTAACCAGGTCTGGGATTCAGTTCTGATGCCTGGAATGTTATCCCAGTATTTGGGGTGACCCAGGTGTCCTCATTTCCCCCCTTTCCCCCCTGCACTCCTGCTCTGGGCTCCCTCACCCAGCTCCTGCCAGGGGGTTCCCACTGTCCCCCCCATCCCAGCTTCTCATTTCCCAAATCTGACACCAGTAACTGTTCCTGCCTTTGCATAGCTCATCCCTGCTCAATTTTCCCTTCTGAAATGCTCTAAAGCTCCCAGGTTTGCTCCTTCAAAGGACTCAAAGCTTTCCTCTCTTTCTCAGAGATTAATTATAGCTTCAAACACCTGCAGTAACTTCCTTCAATTACCAGGATTCTGCTCAAGAACTTCTCGAGGATTAAAACTTCTTCTGCCTTTCACTTGACAAAATCTTGCTCTGAGCCAGGCCCAGGCCCCACTGGCAGTTACAGCTGAAAGAGCCATAAATTTGGGTTAATCTGAGTGAAACCCTGCAGTGTGCAGAGAGGGGCTGGTTTCCAGTCTCCCAAGGATCCTGCCTGGGCAAGGGTTACTCTCCTGCAATCTTGGAGAGTGGATCTGAAAGCCAAATCCTTCATTCCTGCTCACACATCACCACTCAAGTGCCCAGTTTTGCTCTTGATCCCATCAGCAGTGGCTGCCCAGGGCCAGGCAGGGCTGTGGCAGGAGGGAAAGGGGGCAGGGATGGGAGCTGGGCTGGGGATGGATGTGCTTGGTGCAGATGGCCACAGCAGCATCCTGGCACTGGCTCCTGCAGGGGTTCCTCAGGGGACAGCCAGAATTCCTGGTGTGACACCACAGGATGGACAAGTGCTGCACAGGAACCTCCACTGCTGCGGGGGATGGAGGAGACAGGAAAAGGCTTGGAGAAGAAATGGGAAAGGAGACAGAGAAGAGATAGAAAAGGGGTGAAGAAGAGATGGAAAACAGTGTGGAAAAGAGAAAAAAAGAGGACGGAGAAGAAATGGGAAAGGAGAAAGAGAAGAGGTGGAAAATGGGTGAAGAAGAGATGGAAAACGGTGTGGAAAAGAGAAAAAAGGGATGGAGGTGAGATGGGAAAGGGGGTGACAGTTCACTGAAGGTGACAGGGGGCATATTTCACCCTGGGTTATCACTCTGCCCCCTCTCTGCTGCCCGTGGGAGGATGGGACAGCCCAAGGCACACCCTCACTGGAACCCCTTCCCCACCTGGGAGACTTCTCCTTGTCCCAAGGGTGAATCTGAAGAGCCCAACATTTCTCTGAAGGGCCCAACATTTCTCTGAAGGGCCCAACACTTTTCCTCCCCACCCAGGACCAAAGCACACCCAGAATGATTTGATTGATATTTGGAGACAGAGAGATGACAACACTGACTGACAAACTGCTCGTTTCTCTCTGTGTCTCTTTAATTTCTGCAGTTGATGCAGCATTCCAGGGGCCTTCCCCGGCTGATGAAGCTCAGAGTGATGCAGGGAGGGCTGTCTGGGCTCTGTGGCCCCTCACATGCTGTGTGCTGTGAACATGGACCCCCAAGGTCTTTGCAGTGAAGGAAGGATGAAATTTATATCATCCCAGTGAACGGATCCTCTTATCTGCATTGTCTGCTCAGCATCTAATGAACTAATGAAATATGCAACAATTCAGCTCTAGAACAGACCTCGCTTTTAAATTAGCACTAATTAGAGATAATTATCTTGGCTGATTTGATGTTTCTGTGTAATGAGCTCGGGTTTTCTTTTGTTAGGAATTGGTGTGGTCAAATACACGAAGCAGACACGCTGGATTTCCTCAAGTGCCTCCTCATTCCTGACTTGCTTCAACATCTCCGAGGGCTGCCCTCCCCTTCTGATGCCATTGCACTGAGCTGCCTGCCTGCTGCCCCTCCTCGATGGTGGGAGGGGATGTAAGGGAAGAGCCAGGAGAAGGCATTGCAATTCCTGCAGCTCCCACCCTCCATCCCTGTTCTTGCTCCCCAAAATCTCTGGGAAGGGGTAGGACAGACGCATGGCTCCTGCTGGCACCTGGCACCAGTAAGTTGTGGCACAGGGAGTCAGAATTTCCCCTTTGCTGGCCCCAGCTCCATCTTTATCCCTTTCCCAGCCCAAGGACAGCCCAGACACAAGGGGTGAGTGGGTTGGTTCTGGGGTTAAAGCACCATCCTATAGACAGTAATGTGCCATGAATCCCTCATTTCTCAAGGGGATTTTAACAGCCTGGCTGGTGACAAGCTGCCAGGGCAAAATGCTGTAAAGGGTGATAAAATCACACGTCCCTCTGTGCCAGAGCAAGGCCCCCACTCCCTGTGCTCCGTCACAGGGGAGCTGGCAGGGTCATGGGGTGGGACAGCCTGGCATTGTGCGGCTGTCAGGGACACGTGGCAGCACAGCCCAGCACCATGGGGCCACCCAGCCAGCCCTGGGCTGCCTCCCCCAGCCTGCCCAATAATTCTGTCAGCACCTGTTTCATGCACTGAAAGGGGAAAGAGGAAAGGTGCTGGTTGTGCTGCATTAGTGGGGACAGGAGGAAGTCCTAAAATCACTCCCTGCCAATGGAATGGGATGTCTGTCTGTCCCCAGGCCCCCTCTCCCCATGGCCAGGACTCCAACAAGGCTCATCTAGCTGTGGGTTGAACAGCAAACACCACAGACCTCATGGAATTTAAGCAGATGGACGAGCACAGACCCCTGGCACTGGGGCCAAGGGAATTCAGCTGAATGATCCTCAGAAAATCCTCCCTGGAGAGGCTTTGGGAACCATGGGGTGCTGCTGCAGCTCACCAAGCAGGTTCCTAGGGCAGTCACTGAGGTGTTGCAGCCCTCTCTGGCAGTGCTTGGCCCCACTGTCCCTCACTGCTGTGTGCACAGGGAGGGCTGGGGGCACATCCCCCCTAGCCTGGGGCAGAACTGGGCAATGGGGGCCTTGCAAGGGCTGCAGTGGGCTCAGGAAAGGGTGGAGGAGGGGGCTTGGGAGTGGAGATCTGCTCACTACCTTTCATCCCACCAGCACCACAACACCTCTTCATTAGCAGCCATTTCCCATTTATTTCCATTTATTTCCCTTTGCCATTTATTATCATTAACACTTGGAGGTTGTGCTGCATCAAATATTGGCTTCTGCAGGACATTTTTATAAACACACATATCTGGATCCATACATCAGCTTGCACACAGCCATGGAGACTTTTCTGCACAGACACTTCCCAGACTTTCCTTCCCTCCCAGCACGGCCTGGAGCAGAACCAGCGCTGGGGGAAGCACTGAGCCAGGGGGTCTCTGTGCCACAGAAGGGGGCCAGCAGAGCTCCTGATAATTTACATCCACTGGCCTTTCCTCCTTTCTCAGCCTGGGCTCCTTGAGGTTTATGGATCCTTAAAGCTGGCAGGGGCTTTTGGGCTTCCCTGGATGCCATGGTGGGCAGTGCCAAGTGCCCTGGGGCTACAGGAAAATGCTCTGAGCTGCCTTTCCATGGAACCCCTCACCAGCAGGAGCAGGTGGCTCCTCCAGAGCTGGTCCAGGGGCACTGGGAGGCATTGAGGCTCTGCAGAGCATCTCTGCAGGTGCTCACAGAGAGAGGACGGTTTTGAAGCATCTCAAATCACACAAACTGGGTTGAGGGTGGCTGCAGGGCCCCCTGGATGTGCCCCTCTGCACAGGGAGGGCACAGTGGGGCTCACTGCCATCAGAGCTGAACCTCGCTGGCATCAGACCTGAATCTCACTGGCATTACTGAAGCAGAGCACAGCGAGGCAGAGGTGGGAGCTCAGCTGCCCTGAGGCACCTTTCAGGCAGTACAAGCTCTCACACGAGGAGCAGGACCCTGGGGGCAGAGCAGGGAGGAGCAGAGCGCCTCGGGCTGCTGCAGCTCCCCTTCCCCTCTCTCTGCAGAGCAGCAGAGACCCGAGGCTGGGAACGGCCTGAGCTGCTGCTCCTGGGCAGGAGGGATGGGGAGAGCTGAGCAGATCAGGGGATTTGGGCAGCAAACAGCAAGGATGGGGAAAGCATCACCCACAGCAGCTGTGGAGCCGGGCTCCTTCTGCCAGCACAGTTGTGTCACTACAGCCAACTCATGGCACCTGCTCTGCCTGGCCTGGACAGAGGGACAAAGGTGCAGGGAACAGTGAGAACCTGCACTGATCTCCTGGGAGTGCTCAGGAGCTCTGTCATTGTTATTTCTGAAGTTACCCGGAGAGGAGCTTGTTCCCACCAGGACCAAACTCCTGCTGTCTCTGGTATCTCTGGCTACAGAGACAAGGATTTCACTTTTTCAAATGACAAATAAAGCTGCATTTATGGGCTGGTGTTTGCCTCTGATGCCATCCCAGCTGTGAGCAACACGAGGCGATGTCACTGTTTAATGAGAAATGACACAGAGCCATCAGAAGGCTGGGTGGCATTAGCACCCCTCTTTATCCAAACTGCTTCTTTTACACCCTGATCAATACAGGTGCACCTGATTGGCGATTTAATCAACACATTTCACCTGATTGGCTAATTAACAAGACGCCCATTTGTAAACAGTCTTATGAGAATAACAAGAAAACAGATATTAGACAAACACCACCTGCAGATTGTTTATAATAGCTGGTTCTCATTGTGATCTCCCTGGATGGCTGGAGCATCCACAGACAGCACTGCCTCCTGCACGAACCCTGCACCCAGAGCCAGCCTGGGCAAGAGGAGGAGTGCTGAGGGGGGATCTCACAACCATTTACAGCATCCAAACCCATGGATTTCCCTGGCCAGACCCCCCTGGCTGGGTGGGAGCTGGGGCTCCCTTCTGAGCCCATCCCACAGCACCATCAGGCTGTGGCAGGGTTCGGAGCTGCAGCTCTCGAATCACAGGGAGGTTGGAAGTGAGGAAGAGGAGGCAGGAGCAGGACAGGACACTGGTTTGCAGCAGAACAGCCCTGCTCCAGCCCAGCATGGGCTATTTCCAGCCCTGGCAGTGGAGACACCACCTCTGGGGAGGTGGCAGGTGCTCTGTACCTCAACCCACTGAAAGCTTTGCTGGCAAAAGGCTTTTTGCCTCAAAACCTCTGTCTTGCCTTTTATTCCTGGGCATTTGGGATCCCTCTCCCTGCTGGTGGCAGCTCCAAGCTCCTCTCCCTGCCCCGTCCCAGCCTTGTTGAGGAGGAGCAGCTGCAGCCTGACCTCGTTAAAAGCCTCTCCCCCTGCCCTGGTGGAGCAGTGGTTTCTCCGCAAATTCATTTCTCACATGCTGGGGGTGGCAGGGCACCCCTGAAGGGGGAGTTGCTGCAGCTGCAGGAGACTGCAGCCCAAGGGGGCTCCTTCACCTGCCCTCCCTCAGATCAGCTTGGAAATGGGAGAACCACCCCACTTTTTATTGCTTTTCCCCCTTTCATCCCCTACTAAGCAGCCTGGAGCCAGCTCGGGCTGCAGGAGTCAGATCCATGCCCCGTGGGTTGGGAGCACACGAGAGGAGGAGGAAAGCAAGAGAAGAAGGTGCTGGAGTATCATAAGAAGACAATGTGATTTCATTATCCTGACCTAGAGATGCCTCCTTTTAAGAAAAAAGCATCAAATTAAGGTCTTTTAAACAACAGCAGAGAGGAGACACAGCAAGTGAGCTCCTCTTCCCGCCTTCACAACATCTGTCTCACATCGTCCTGCTAATTTCAAGTTACTCCAAACTCCTTTAATTCCCTGCCAGGGCTTTCAAAATATTTTTTTTTCAAAACCACAGGCTAGCCAGCTCCACAGCCTCAAATTGAACATGCAAAGGAGCAAAGAGAGCAGGAATTTAAAAAAAGAAAGGTCAGGCTGTGTTCACAAGGCACACAGGCTGCTGCCCAGCAGGAAGGGGGAGTGGGACAGCCCCCTTGGTGATGTGCTGGTCCAGCCTGCCCAGAGCCTGGGGATCCAGGAGATGTGAGTCCACAGGAACCAGTGGAGAGCAGGCAAGCTCCTCTGCTTTCCCTGCAAAGCACCTGCTGGGCACAAGGGAGGGAAAGGGGAGCTGGTGTGACAAAGCTCTGTGATAAAGATGCCCCAGCCCTGCCTAGGATGGCTCAGCCAGGCCAGACCATCCTCATTCCAGCCTCCCTCCTCCCCAGCATCCATCTGGGGCTCCCTTTTCCCAGAGACCCACTCTGCACCCACTCACACATAAGCACTCCCAGCTGGTCCCAGGCATGTCTCAGCAGGAGGTTTTAATCTCCAAATTGGCACATCCCGGTGGAAAAGCATTTAGGAGGATCTTGGTGCTCTTGGGAGGTCCTTCTCCCATGGAAGGGCTTGTGCTGGTGTCTGTCCTGTGCCCAGCAGGTTGGGCTGGCTCACCTGTGACAGTGGCACTGGTCCAGGACATGTGGGGGACTGGCATGAGGGCTTTGAGGGGCAGCACAATGCCCAGCAGGGAGAAAGGAATTCTGGTTTTGTCCATGGGCAGCACAAAGCTGCAGCAGTGCTGAAGGGACAGAGACAGAGATCAGGTGGGTCTGGTGGAATTTGGATCCAGAACCTCTCCAGGTGTCCTGGTCCATCTCGGTGCTTGGGATGCCAGAAATAAAACAGGAATGGGATCAAATTTCTGCAGCAAATGCACCTGAAAAAGCACTCCCAAAGTCCCTGCACTCTCATCTGCTTGGGAGCAGAAGCAGAGATGAAAAACCAGGGAATGCAGAGCTCTATGAATCCATGTCCTGGAGCAGTTCCTCTGGTTTGTTCCTGTGGAAGATCTGCCTGCAGAGCCAAGGCTGTGCCTCTGCTTCTGGACAGGAATTGAACAAAAACACAACCAGAAAACTGGGCTGGAACAGCCAATTCTGTGCAGAGCCCCCTCCTCACCCTGCACATCATGGCCTGAACGTGGAGCCCTCAGCAGAGTCCCCCTGGCAGCAGCAGCGGCAGCAGCAGCAGCAGCAGCTCAGGCCCTGCAGAGAGGGAATTTCCTCCTTCCCAACCAGTCCCGGCCTGGAGCTGGGATCGGGGGCTTAAATAAATATGTGCCAATGTAAATAAATAGGAGTGTGGAGTTGAGAGGCAGGTTAATGGCTGGGGAAGCCGGGCTTGACCCTGCTGACATTTCAAATTAGTTCTGCTGCGCTGGGCCGGGCCTTTGAGGGGATTTGTGCTCGGGCTGGACGTGGAGAGAAATGTTAAAATTCATCATGTGAAGAGGCTCTTTGGAGCTTCCTTCCTCCTGAGGGGAGACCTCTGGCACCCTGGAATGAGTGTCCAAGCCTGGGGGGTGCTGGGGCTGTGGGTGATCTCTGAGGTTCAGGTGTGCTGTACCCACACCTGCAGGATGGATGTAGCAGGATGCACCTCTCTGTGTGTGAGATCCACACGTTCATGAGCACACAGAGAGATAAAATTCATCAGAAGTGGGCAGGGAATGTGTGATTAGTGCTGAAAGCATGCACAGAAAGGCAAGTGGATGCAGCAGGGAATACATTCCAGAACAAAAAGGGGTCATCTGCACGGCTCTGGCTCGCCCCTCTCGTGCCTCTGTGTTGTGATACAGGTTTTAATTCTCTCCACTCTTGCTGTCCCTCCTGCCGGGCTGCAGCTCTGATTCTGGGGCAGCCCTCGGCCCTCACGTGGGAGGTGTGTTAATTCCTCACTGAACTGATACAGGCATTTTTAAAGTGGAAAGAAGCTCAGTTCCCTGCTCCCCCTGGGGACTGGCTGAAATGTTCCTGTGGAAATGGAGCCTTGGGCAGGCTGTGTGCAGGGACTGTCACCCTGCTGGGTGCTGGCAGTGCCAGGGACACGGACCCCAGCAGGGAATGCTCTGTGTGCCTGGCTGTGGCTGCTGCCTCTGCCTGGGACAGCTTGGTGTGAGCTGTCCCTGGTGGGTGCCTGCCACACCAAGGAGGAGAGGTGGCTGTGGGGCCAGTGGCACCACCAAGGTCACCCTGTGAGCACCATGCCCAGGCAAACAAACCCATTTCCAACAGCCCCAGGCTGCCCAGTGCTGGATCTTGATCCCCTTCCAGGCCTTCCCATCCTCCAGCCTTGGTACATTTGTTTTCCACCATCTCTAAGAGCTTCTTTCCAGGACCTGGGGAGTGGAGGAGCAATGGAGAGCTCTGGTTGTCCAGCACCATCCTGACCAGCAGCCTCCCTTACAGCAGTGACTGTGCTGCCAGTGTTGGACAGGCATGGGATCCCCTCCCTACCGCTGCCTGTCCCACCCTGGGGCTGCTGGGGCTCCTGGGGATGGGTGGCAGCTGTTGCCAGTCCTGTCCACTGCCTCAGTGGCTCTGCAGGGCACAGAATCACAGCCCAGGGATGGCTCTGCCCCTCCTGCTCACCCCCAGTGCCACAAAGGATGGAGGAGCTGGTGCCCATTGTAGGAGGATCCAGCCCATCCCACCTGTGAGGATCACTCAGGACATTGTCCCCACCCTGGCAGGACCTGCAGGACCTGCTGCCATTGCTTGTCCCCGCACTGGTGGCAGTGCTGACACTCTGTGACAGGGGGTGGAAAGGGAGAAACAAAGCTCTTTGCTCCCTTCCAAGGGAGGAAATCTCTATTTTGAGTGGCTGTATAGGAAGATGCTGCAGGAGTTGGGGGTGTGTGGGGGATTGGGCTCCCGAAGGTTTCAGACACATTTGGATCAGTTTGGCTGTGGAGTGACTCAGCTCCTGACAGCCCTGTGAGACCTTTGCACTCTTCCTAAACAGGGATTATTTCATCCTCTCAGAATGGCTTAAGCGCTAATAAAAGGCATTAAAAATTAATTTTCCACGCTGTCTGTTGGTGTTTCTCCCAGCCCTGGATCACACTCAACAAGCAGAACTGATCAGCAAACCCAGGCCGTGTTCTCTGCGCTGATGCCCCCGCACAGACACTCCCCCCTCCACCTCCAGCACATCACCAGGGGCCAACGTGCAATTATTAACCTTCCTTCTTTTCCCTTTCCTCTAAAAAATTAAAAAAGGAAAGCTGTTGCTGGCAGCTTGGAGATTTGCTACGGGTGTCAGGCCTGCTCCTCTCTCCCCTTGTGTCAAATCCCATATGCGAAGGAGATTTGTGCACAGGCACAAGGCATGGCTGTGTGTGACATCCACTGCCCCCAAACAGGCACCATCCTTCCCCCAGGGGCTGGGAGGGAGGATCCTGAGGAAGAGGAGAAGGGAAAAACAGGGAACAGAATCACAGAATGGTTTGGGCTGGAAGTGACCTTACAGAGCATCTCATCCCTGCACCTCCACGGGCAGGGACACCTTCACTGCACCAGGGGGCTCAGAATGTTGTGGGGTGATCAGGCAGGGTCTGTGCTCCAGCCTGGGCTGTGTGGGGTGCCACTGGGGCTCATGGCAACTTCTCCTTTGGGCCAGGAGCTCTCCAGAAAGGACATTCACATCCCTTCTGCTGAATGGTGGGGTCTTGACTGGTGCCTGTATCATGCCGGTGGCCGCTGTCAGGAGACATTTGAGCTTTGGTGCTTAAAGGTGAAAATGTGGGATGTGTGCATGGGTGTGGGGCAGAATCACTCCCAAAACAGGGATGAACAAGCTCTGGCCAGCAGATGGTATCCCAGTGCCCATCAGACAATGGAAGGATGCTTGGCAGAGGGACCATCAAAACACAGGAAGCCACACGAGGACCTCAAGGTGACCCCACTCCAAAGGCACCACCCCAGAGACCCCCCTGAGCTGGGCAGTGGGGCAGGGCCTGCCCAGGGTGCCAGCTGCACTCCCATCCCTGCAGAGACTGGGACACCAGTCCGGGAAAGCCACTGGTGCCCCATTCCCAGCCAGCCCTGCTGCTGCCCCTGCCTTCCCTGCCTTGGATCCACCCAATTACAGCTAATTAGCTTTTCTGCCATAAAACCCTAAGGAGACAATGGAGAAAAGCCTCCTGCCTTTGACAGTAATGAAGTTAAATAGATATTTATTTATCCTTTTATTAGACAAACCAATTATAATTTTACGCTTGAAATAGCTAATTTTTAAAAGTGATGTCGAAGCATATGTATATACTGGGGTAATATATGGCCAGCCCTGGCCTGTAACAATCCTGCCTCATTACCAGCACGGCTGACGTGGTATTTAAATATCCTCTAATGCACCCATTCATAAAATGATAATTAAAAATACGCTGAAATGCAGCTATTAGGACAGAGATCCTGGTTATTTATAGGCTCTGGTTTGAGTTTTGAATGATAAAATCCTGAGTAATTGCTTGGAGTGGTGAAGTGTTGCTTCCCCGGCAGCCTGACCCACCGTGGCTGGGAAAGCAGAGGCTGCTGATTCCCAGAGAGCTGTCAGTCTGTCCGGGACCACGGGATGGACAGGCTGAGCCTCCTGCAGGAGAGAGGAGCCCAAAGCATCACCAGAGCACAGGGAGAAGACTCAGACCATTCCTCCTGCTGCAGGGTGAGCTGTGTCCATCTGGCACCTCCAGAGCCCTGGTGTCTGACAGTGGGATGGGCAGAAAAGCTGCTGCTGATGGCAGAGCAACCCCAGAGAAAACACCTGGGAATGTTGGTTCCAGAGCAAGAACTGGGAGTGAGAATCCCAGAGAAAACACCTGGGAATGCTGGTCCCAGAGCAAACACCAGGAGTGAGGGTCCCAGAGCAAACACCTGTGAGTGAGGCTCTGCAGCAGGCTCTGCTTTCCCCACCTCTCGCTGCCATCTGGACGTGGAGTCGAGTGGCTGGAGACCACCTGACTGCTCAGCCAAACACCAGAGACCAGAGATCATAGAGGGACTCTTAAAAAAGTCATTTCCCTGGCTATAAAGCCTCGGTGAGTGCTGCTGAGAGCTGGGCCCAGCTGGCCCGGCTGGCTCCGGTCCCTCCCTGCAGCGTTTGGAGCCATCTGGCCCCGCCTGGTCTGGGTCCTTTGCTGCTGCTCCTGCTCTGTCCTCTGGCTCTTCATCCCCTTGCCTCTTCCCACAGCACCAGGGCCTCCTGCACTCCTTTCTAAAGGCAGCAGGAATGACTTGGGAAATGAGAAATTTGCTTTAAGATGTGATTTCAGACGTCTCACACCTAGGAGGGATTTTTAGCTAATTTCCCCAAATATTCCTAGTTGGAGATTTCTTGCCTCAGGGCTAAAGGGTCAGTGCAAGCCACCAGAAGTGGAAGCTTCCCATCCTGCAGCCCAGGGCTGGGTTACATCACTGGTACCATTCCCTGGTACCATTCCCAGGATACTGGACTCCCTTTTCCAGCCCATCCTGTGTTGTGAATGGAGCTCTGCGAGGTGACGGCTGAGTTTTTGGGAGACAAAGCCAATTCCTCACAAATCCTCATAGTCAAACACATTATTTTCCAAAGAAAAGAGGCTTTCCAAGGACAGCCAGCTGTCAGCAGATGGACACAGCAGAGCAGGGCAGCTGCTGGAGCTGGAGCTGCTGCAGGAGCCTGGAGCTGTGGGCAGGAGCCTGCTCTGGGTGCTGCTGCCCCTCCAGCCCTGGGCAGGTTCCTCACCATCCCTGTGGCAGCACCCTGGCTCCTGGGGCTGGGGGATGCCCCTCCATGCAGCCATGGGATGATTTTTCCATCTCCCATCTGCTCCCTGCTGCTGCCATCTGGCTCTTTCCCAGCCTGGACTCTTCTTCCTCACACCTTTGTTCCCCAGTGGCTCCACAGCTCCAGTGAACATGGAGCCCTGGATGCTGCTCCCATTTCCCAACCATTGGTGCTCTGGAATCATCTCTGCTCTGGCTGGGACAGTGCCTGTGGCTGGGGACAGCCTGCCCTCCATGGGGACAGGTGCTGGTTTCCACCCTGCTTGCTGCCTCCATGAGGAATGCCCAGCGGGTTTGCTGCACCTCCTCTTTTCAATTTTACTCCAGTTACTTCATCTCCCTAAACTGAGCTGTTCTGAGTCATTCTCTGGGCAGGCTTTAGGAGCCAGAGCAAGAGCCAGACCCCTGGGATGGCAGGGCTGGCAGGGGATGGGTGTCACTGTGCCACCACCGGCTCTGCCAGCCCAGCCTGGTCCTGCACAGGCACGGTGCTGAGGACAGACAGGTCTGTGTGTGACAGATGTGAGCCCAGTGTGTGACAGATGTGCTGCAGCATCTGGGCACGAGGAGGGACAGGGCTTCCAGGGCTGGCAGCAGCCAGAGTGTGGAACAGAGCAACTCCAGAGCCAAATCTCAGTTGCCACAACACAGTGATGAGGAGTGGACCAGAAGTCCCTAAATCTCTTCTAAACAAACCCAAACACGTGCTCTGCCTCCATCCTGCTGGTAGCAAAACCTCCTGCAGAAGGCTCCAGGACACCCATGCTTCCTTCTTCACAGAGATCCCGGGAATCAGGGGCTCCCCCAGTGCCCCCTGAGCCCCGTCCCCCATGGCTGCTGGCAGTGGGCAGGGGTACCTTTGCTCTATCACGCTTGGTGAGGGTCTGTGCCATGCCCGGGCTCTGGCACAGCCTCCTCTGGAGCAGCCCCCTCTGGAGCAGCCCCGATGCCACCGTGGTGACTGGAGCTCCTTTGGGGGCACCCCAGGCTGGGGTTTGCTCTCTGGTTTGCTGAGTTCTGTGGGGACATTGGGGGACCGCAGTGTCCGGGTGCCCCCCATGCCATCCCCCGGCCGGGCTGCGCTCCCGCGGGGTCCCCTCGCTGCAGACACTGGGTGGCACTCGCACGCCTTGGCACGGCAGCTGCCAGCGGGATTATTCCGGAGGAAAGCACAGAGATTGAGGGCTGGGGAGGAGGATTTACCGCCCTCCCCCGGCTCCGGGGTCCCTGGGCTCCGTGGGCGCTGCGCACCCCGCGCTCTGCCCTGTTGGGGTCCCCTCGGCGGCTGCTCCGCGCGTCCAGAGCATCTCCAGAGGCTGCACAGCCCGGCCACCCCTGCCCAGCGCTGGGCTACAGATGTGTCCCCCCATCCCAGTCCCCATCCCCTCCCAGCTGGGGGAGCGCTGGGAGAGCTGCGGAGCCGCTGCCACCCCGCAGTGCCCCCATCCCGTGTGCTCCGGGCACCTCCAGCTGCCAAATCCCCAAATCCCAGCCCCGCAGTGCCCACCCAGCCCCATCCCGTGTGCTCCGGGCACCTCCAGCTGCCATCCCCAGCCCCACAGTGCCCATCCAGCCCCATCCCGTGTGCTCCGGGCACCTCCAGCTGCCAAATCCCACCCCTCCAGCCCCACAGCGGCCCCCGCAGCCGGGGAACTGGGTGGGAATTACAACACATCATTTATTAAAGGGTTGCTGTCAAGGTTGACAAGCCCCCAAATTAAGTAGCTTAAAAATTCCATTAGCCGAGGTCTTTCTGGTGCCATGTCCTATCTCACTTTTGTTTATCAACCTTCACGGCTCGGAATATCTGGTAGCTGCTCAGCTGTGTCCGTATGGTGGAGAGACTGGTGGAGGATGGGGGAGCCGGGGGAGGGGAAAGTTCAGCACCCGAGGAGCTGGGAACGAGCCGGGAGCTGCTCACACCAGCCGGGAACGCCAGGGGCTCGGGGCCATGAGGATTCAGCACTCCAGAGGCTCGGGACCATGAGGATTCAGCACTCAGGAACACGAGAGGAGAATTCCCCACAGGGAGGGCAGCAAGGGAAGGGGTTGGATGGAGTTCCAGGGCTCCGAGGTGCTGCAGATGGTGGTGAGCCCCCTCATCCTCCCTGCCAGGGTGATGGGTCCTGTGCCCTCTGCTCCCAGCCTGGAGCTGCTGCTCCTTTGGCGATGGGAGAAGGGAAAAATTCCGTGTTTGGGGACATGGATCCCTTGTGTCACTGCATTCAATGCTCAGGAGCAGCTGAGGAAGATGAGGTGCTGTTGCTCATCTCCTCCTGGCACCACAGCTCCATCCCTGCCACGTGGCAGGACCTTGGAGATCCAGGGAATGGGGACAGAGTGGCTGCACAGGCATCTCTGCAGCACAGCATCCCCAGCTCAGGAGAGGGCATTTGCACAGCTGGAATGTCACATTCCTTTAAAATAAACACCAGGACAAGAAATGTCAGAGAAGCTCTGGCAGGGCTGTGTGCGCGGCCAGCGAGAGGTGACAGAGTCTGGCACGTGTCACTTCCAGTTACCAGTGTCCCCTGTGGGCCCAGCAACGTGTCCTCAGCCATCCCATCTCCCAGAGCTGCAGGGCTGGGGAGCAGAGTGTGTGACAGAGGCTGTGGGGATGGGCCACACCAGCAATGCCAGTCTGCTCACACTGTGTCACCAACCAGGGGCTCTGGACACAGCTCTGGGGACAGTTCTGGGCACAGCTCTCACAGTGCACAAGGGAAAGAGGTGCTGCTGGCACCTGTCTGTGTGGTACCACCCATTCCTTCACCCCATGTGTTGAGGGAGAGCTGCTGCCAGGCTCCAAACTGCCACGTGTCCTTTGTCAGGGAGGTTTCCTGGGAATGCCAGGAGATGCATCCATGTGTCAGTGCCACCTGCTCTGGAAATGCAGCACAGGGTGATGGCTCCTCACTCACCCTGGTCTGAGCCGGCCCAGAGCCAGGAGGGGAGATGCACCCCAGATGTGGCTGCTGGAGACAGCTTTGCTTCCCCACTCCAGCTCAGCTCTCCTCCTGTCCTGTGACAGTCCCTAACACTGGCACAGTGGCAGGAAAAGGAGATTTTGTGTCTGTAAGTCTGTCAGTCCTTGTTTTTCATTGTCCCCTACACAAAACCAAAGAGAATGGGAGATCTCACGAGAGTTAACCAAACTCCAGGAGCCATCCCCAAAACTCCATCTGTTTTTAGGCACTGAGTGTTAATCACTCCATGACCTGGACCAGTGTGTCCCTCACCAGCCCTGTGCCCCTGATGGGTTCTCTCACTACAGGCTGGCTGGTTATTAAAGAGCAGGACTGAGGTTTGCTGTCCCCATCAGTGCCTGTCCTGAGCACCCCGTGGGATCAGAGCAGCACCATGCACCAGCCTGGGGAGGTGGGAAACACCCCATGCCCAAACCTGCCCTGTCCCCGCGGCACAGGGGAGGGGAGTGTGTGTGTGCAGGGCCAGGCACCCTCCCTGCGCCCTCCTGGCTCCAGCAGCAATTACTGGGTGTGAGGGGAACAAGAAATCTGCGTGAAAAATCTAGAAAAAGCAAACTGCTCCATTCCGCCAGGAAGGAACCCGGCTATTTTTAAGTTCAGGGACGATGCACGCAGCCAGATAAAATATTCAGATTTGCACAAAAGAAAACAGGAGGAGACTGAAAACATCCCAGCTCTGTCTGTCCCTTGCAGCCTTCTCCCCACCCACTCTCTGGGGCTGCCTGAGCCCCCCTTGCTGTCCCTGTGACACTCGCCTGGGGCAGGGAGGATGCACAGACACGGGCACGGGGATGGGTGGCTGCTCCCACACGGAATGCCAAACGCTAAATACGTGCCAGGGCATCTCAAGGAACGGCTTGTGAAACCCACTGACCCAAATTCTCCCACCCAGAACACGTCCTGGCTGCGCCACAGAGATAATGAGCTGAGGCAGCAGATGAATTGTTGGCAGCCAACGCGCCGGGGAAGTGACGCCGGCGGCCACAGGGACGGGCAGAGAGAGGGCTTGGGTTACCCCCACAGTTTGTTATCACGGGGAGATAAGAGCACCCCGCAGGCCCCCCTGCCCTGGGTGTGGCACCCCAAGGTGGGGGGACAGCGCATGGCTTTGGCTTGGGAGTGATGGATCCTGACAGTGCAGGAGGGACCCCATTGCTGCCAGGAGCGGGACCCCAGTCCTGACCCCAGTCCTGACCCCAGTCCTGATCCCCATCCTGACTCCCATCCTGACTCCCATCGTGCCCCAGGTTCCTCAGGAGCAGCCAGCACCCAGGGGGCTCTGGGGCCATGCCACCCAGATTGTCCTGGCACATCCCAAGCACCATGGCAGGAGCTCCGGGGGCATGGAGGGGTTTTGCTCTCCCCTCGCTGTGCAGATCCCATAAATCAGACCCCGAGCCCTGCAGCACCAATAGGAGCTCTGCCTTTTGGGGCACATTCCACTGCTCACTGCTGTTGTTGTTCCTATTCCCGTTGTTCCTATTCCCCCATGGAATGGGGTTGGGGATGTTTTTAAGTTCCCTTTGCACTCCTGGCCCTTCAATGCAATCACGAGATGAACAAATCCACAAACCACGGGGACATTCCTGCTGCTGGGAACCCTCATGGGCTCTCTTCCAACCCAAGACCCCAACTCTGCCTTTCTGCTTTACAATCCAAACCAGCTCAATTTAATCTCAATCAAAGAAAATGGACTTGAAATGTTGAAGGGTTTTTTTATGCGAGGGTCTGCTCAGTTATTACTCTTTGTCTATTTTTTTTTCTTTTAATATTAAAAAAAGTCAAAACCCAGGAAACCAATATTCCTCTTTCTTCCTTAAAATTTGATTGTATTAGAATTGAAATTAAGGATTTTACTACAAAACTCCTTGTACAAGATGAAAATACCTAAAGAAATATTTTGATAATCCAAGAAATACCTGTTCAGGAGCTGCTCTGCCCCATCCCTGGGGTCAGGCACCTGCAGCTCCCCTGGCTGTGCGGGAGAGGCCTTGGCCATGCTCTTGTGGGTGCCCTTGCAGAGAGAAATTGCCTCAAATTTAACCTTGGGAGCACTTGGCCATTTGAAATATTTTCTTTTTATACAAAGACCATGAGGATTTGCTGCTGGCTCCATGTGTCAAGATGTCTCTAACAGGCTGAGGGGTGTGGGCATCACCTCCTCAGGCCAGGGTCGAAATGGCAAAGTTCCCTCTTGCTTCATTGTACTGAAAAATTGGGATTTTTTTTCAGCTTCTAATTATTTACCCCTCACAATAAAGCTACTTCCCTTTGGAGCTCATTTCTCATTACAGTTTTAAAATCAACAAACAAAATTACCCAAACCAGGGAGGTGATGCTAAGGGTTTCAGAGAATTCCTCTGGCTCCTGTTTCCCCAAAGAGCATTTCATGGATGAAGGAGTTTAAAGTGTCTGAGAAGCGATTGCCAAAAAATGGATTGGAGGAATAAGGAGCAGCAGTGCAGAGCACTACCAAAAATACCCAGGATTAAAAACAAGGTTTAATTTTAGTGTTTGTTTTGCTCTCAGCCCAAAGGCTGCTGGGGGACGTGCACAGAGAGATTGAAAAGGTCAAATTACCTGAGAAGCGTCTGTGTTTGAGGTGATTGAAGTACAGAGAGGTGTGGAAGAAAATTATTGTGTCAATTATTAAAAAAATAAAAAAAAAGAAAACCACAAAGACTGGCTGATCACCAGCCCCTGCCTGTTGACAAATGCGCTTTGTGGTGTTCCCTGAGCCCTCCCAGCAGCACCAGGAAGGATGGAACCCCTCATTCCTGCCAGCCTGCTAGAGATGATCATTCCTGGTGAATAATAATAGTGAGTATTTAATTTATTGGGTTAACTGCCTGTATCCTCTGCCATTTGTGAAGAACAAAGCAGACTGGGATCCACATGCACACAGGGGTGGAAAACAAGGATGAAACCACCTTGTCTTGGGTTCTTCCCACATTTCCTTCAGCAACAGCCAAACATTTTGATTCAGTGGGCCAACAATTGCCTGGTTTGTTTAAATATTTATAGCCACAAGTAGTAAATGTTAGTGGCAACCTATGAGCATCCTGCAGCCATGGGAGGTGTGTCCCCACAAGTGCTGAGGCTCAGCTGGGATATGGAATTTGCTGTATTTTGTAGGAGAATGGCAATAAAGTGCTCACAGCAATCTTGACAATGGTTTGCTATAAAATGTGGCGTCATAACACTATGAAAAAAAAGAAGGATTAATTTCTGTTGGTAAATATTATCCAGGTGTCACCAGTGCTACCTGTATGGGACCGTTGGTTTTGGTGCAATGCCACCACGCTGTCCCTGTCACCTGCATGACCTGGGCTGTGCCCACTGGCACAAATCCCTTGCCTTTCCATGAGGCACAGCAGCTTCCTCCTTCCCGTCCTTCTCCTCAGAGCCGCCCCTTGCCTCTGGGGATCAGCGATATTATTGTTATTTAGCTCAGCAAAGCGGCGGCAGCAGCGCTAATGGAGCAGCCCCGGCGCGCTGCCAGCTCCATTCCCGCTCTCCCAGGAATGTCCCCGGGCAGGGACCGCGCTCCCAGCCCTGGCTGCTGCTGCCGCTGCCCTGCTCAGCCCTGCGGCCATCCCAGCCGAGCGATCAGCGCTCCTTGCCGGGCATTAAACAGCTTTGGGGACGCTGCCCCTCGCCCCGGTGTCTGCTGTCCCTGCACAGACTGGCACTTGTCCTGATGGCACTGAATCGGGGTGGCACGCCAGGGGCACGCTGGATGTGTGCTGGATGTGTGCGGGATGGGTGTGGGATGGGTGCGGGATGGGTGTGGGATGGATGTGAGATGGGTGTGGGATGGGTTTGAGATGGGTTTGGGATGGGTGTCGATGCCTGTGGACAGGCAGGAGCACACAAATGGGCACAGACAGGGAGTGGCATTGTCCCTGTGCTCAGTGGGGTGACACAAGGCCTTTTCCTGTTGGATTTTAGGGATGTCCCGGTGGCAGAGTGCCAGTGTGGGTGCTGAGAGAGGTGCTGAGTGAAATTCTGAGGGAGGCGCTGACTCCCCCAGCTCAGGGCCAGACTGGTGGGCTCTGTGTCTCTGGGAATATGGGTGCTGTGTCTCTGGGAATGTGGGCTCTGTATCTCTAGGAATGTGGGCATTTTGTCCAAGGAATGTGGGTGCTGTGTCTCTGGGAATGTGGGTGCTGTGTCCCGGGAATGTGGGCTCTGTGTCCTGGGAATGTGGGTGTTGTATTCCCGGGAATGTGGGCTCTGTGTCCCCGGGAATGTGGGCTCTCTGTCCCCGGTAATGTGGGCTCTGTGTCCCCGGGAATGTGGGCTCTCTGTCCCCGGTAATGTGGGCTCTCTGTCCCCGGGAATGTGGGATCTCTGTCCCTGGGAATGTGGGCTCTCTGTCCCCGGGAATGTGGGATCTCTGTCCCCGGGAATGTGGGCTCTCTGTCCCCGGGAATGTGGGATCTCTGTCCCCGGGAATGTGGGCTCTCCGTCTCTGCGAACGCTGTCTGGGGCACCGGGAGCAGCGGCTGCCCCTCTCCCTTTGTCTCCTTTCCCCTTGAGGGGGCATTTCGCATCCCTATTGACAACGTGTTGGGGACATTTCGACATCGAAGTGACAGTGGCATTTCCATGACCTGAAAGCGGAGCCGGGGCCGTGCGGGCTTTGAAGGCATTCGCCGTCCGGAATCACGAGCTGGCTGTGCCGGGCTGTTAGAGCGCCGTGATGGGAACAGCAAGTGACAAAGTGTTTCTGCAGAGCGCGATCCGGCCTGGCAGGGCTCATCTCCCCGAGCCTTTGGAATTTGCAATATTCATTAGGACTTGGGAAAGTAAAATGTGCTTCCCTTGGAACGATGCAAATTGTGAAAGGGACCCGCTCTCAGCATGTGCCCCCGGGTGTGGGGGGGACCAATTATCCCCCTTCCATGTCTGGGTGGGTTTGGGATGGCCAGGGGGAAGGGAAATGTTGTGGTTGCTGTGCCAGGGAAAGGCCCCTGGAGCAGTCCTGGCACTCGTGGGTCCTGGCAGAGGCTGGCTGGGGGACAGGCACTGTGTGTGTGACAGCAGCTGTCCCACGGCAGCCCCGGGGCTGCGGCTGGCAGGGACCCAGAGCTGCTCCTGCCTGTGCCACGGCCTGGTTGTGGCACTGTGAGGCACCACAGCGTCACTCCTTGGGACACCACACAGTTCCAAAGGACACCACACTGTTCCAAAGGACACCCCACCAGCCCATGGGACACCACAGCAGTTCCACGCCAAGAGTGATTCTGCCAGACCATTTAGAATCACACCATGGCACACGAGACCATAGCATGGCACACCATGCCACATGGCACCCTCACAAAGCACAGGGACACAGGGATGTTGCTTCTGCAGGGTTTTGCCTCCCCTGATGCCATGTGTCCCCATGCCATCCCCCACACACAGTCATGGGGACCAGTGTCCTGCTCCAGCCCTTCTTCTTTCAAGATGATCATGCTTGGATCTGGGATGCTCCCCACCCTCCAGAGCTTCCTTCCCCTCTCCTCCCTGGCTTTGCAGGTACCTCAGCCAATGGTTACTGGGGACTTTGAAGGCAGTGGTGACACCTGAGGGTCCCCAGCCATGCTGCCAGCAGAGTTTGATGGGGAGGGATGAGCCCAGGGGTATTTAGAGGGCAGCACTGCCCCTGTCCCGGTGCTGCCCCGCTGGCAGAGCCTGGGAGCCCAGCTGGGAGCAGAGAGGGGAGCACGGCCTGGGAGCTTAGGGGCCATCTGGAGCCTCTGGAGATGCTGTATAAACATCCACAGCCCGGGCCCATCTGTCAGGGCTCAGTGTAAACAGCCTGGAGTGGGAGCAGGAGCCCCTTTCCCAGGAGCTCTGGGGGTGACAATGCATCCGGACTCTTCCCCCGGTGTCCAGGGGACCTTGGGCTGCCTGCAGACACCCTGGCTGTCCTGAGGGATCCCAGCACTGTGACAGCACAGCTGGCTGTGCCTGGGCTGGCCATGGGGAGCTTGGACATTTGTATCACCATGGAATCACACAATCTAGAAGGTTGGAAAAGGCCTCTGAGATCACCCAGTCCAACTGTTCCCCCAGCACTGCCAAGGCCACATCCACACGTTGTTGGACACTTCCAGGGATGGCTGTGGAGTAGCTGATTAGGACCATTTGGCCTCTTCCTCTGCCCGACTAGTTCAGGAATCCTCTGCAATTAAATGAAATTTGGGATTATTGGAGAAATGCTCCCTTGCTGCCACTGCTGCTGGAGATGCACCAGCCATGTGCAGGGCTCTGCATCCCCTCCTGCTCCTCTCCCACAGGGTCTCACAGGAATGAGGGCAGCAAAGAGAGAAGGGACCACACTGGGTGGCTGCAGAGTTGGGTGGGCCGCCAGGCCAGCGCCAAGGGCTCTGCCATGCCCTGCGTGTGAGTGGAGCCAGCTCAGAGAATTAATGTCTTAAGGACAAAGGGGAGTGTTTTGATTGTGGACTGATAATTTTCTGCTTGACTTACGGCAAGATTTCCAAGTTTCTGTCCTGATTTGATAGAAATGAGCCCGTTGACAAAGGGAGCAGTGGGTTTGTGCTGAGCGTGAGGCACACGCACGATCCACAGTGGGGCCCAGAGTGGGCACAGGCAGCTCCCAAGGGGTGGTCACTGGGGAAAGGGTTAATTTAACCAGTTCTCATGGGGTTTTGGAAGGTTCCCTGTTTCCAGGAGGCTGCCTGACGTGCTCTGACAGGGCCCTTTGAGCTGGCACAAAGGCAGAGCTGTGCCCCTGCCCTCTGAGTGCTCCCACCCGCGCCAGCAGCAGCTCAGAGCAGCTATAATCTCACTAGCAGAGCCTTTTACTGCTGTCACTTCCAGCCTCCTGCTCCATGTGAGTGCCTCAGATCTCCAGCAACGTAAAGAAGCTAATGAACGAGGAATAAACAAGGGTAGCCAGGCAGAAAGGCTGCACATGGGGACATCTGAGCCAGCCCGGCTGCTGGGCCAGCCTCGGAGACACCACTGCCAAAGTGATCTGTAATTAAAAAAGTCTAATCTTCCTTGGTATCCAGAGATAAAGCAGGGGGGAGGGTGTGTGTGGAGGTGATGGGGAGGGGAAGTCATGGTGGGAGCAGAGATGGAAGGAGAGGAAGAGGCAAAAACAGAGAGAGAATGGAGTTGGTGGGAGAGTGCTGGAGGCAGAGGGATGGCACAGAGGGAAGGGGTCCTGGGGACCAGGACCTGTCAGCTTGGCTGCTTCTGAGGGAAAAAGGGCTGGAGGAGCACCCTCCTTGCTGAGCCCAGCTGATTGATCTCTCTGCTGCAAGCCAGAAAATCAGGAGCCCAACCCTGCTCCTGATCCATCTTGTCCTCCCTGCTCCATCCCCATCCCAGGAAATCCTGGCCCGTGGTGCCACCACCCCAGCACGGCCCACCCAGCCCTCCAGGCTCTGGCTCCTTGTCCTGGGGTCACTGCTGGTGGCACAAAGTGCAATCATCCCTCTTTTCCCCTGGCCCATCACAAAGGGAAGGAATGTTGCTTTTTTTTCCCCTGTAAAGATAAATAAGAGAATGGAAAGCCAAAGCTCACTAAAGTCATGGCTGTGAATCATTTATTCTTCAGAGCCTTCAGGGGCCGTGCACCAGCGGGGTTAAGTTGTGGCACTGGGCCAGGCTGTGTCCCTCAGCTGTCCCCAAAATGCCCATTTGTCTGGCACAGAAGGGACAGCTGAGGCCCTGCAGCTCCCACAGCTGTGCTGCACACCAGCCATGGAGTTTTACCCCAAAACAGTGTGAGGAAACCCCAAATCCACCTGGAATACTCAAGAAATGCTGGATTAATGTTACTTAAGATAGCAGCTCCAAGCATTGGCAGTCGTCCCATCATTTTCCTTTGTGCCAATATTAAAACTCCTGGCCAGAGCAGCGTGACAGAGCGAGTGAAACTCCAGGAGATCTTATGAGGAATGACAACCTCATACCTTGGGACGGAGTCACAGGTCACCATTTTTTCCTCCTAATTTCCAGAGTTAAAAAAAAATAATCGCAGCCCTCTTGTTCCCTCTGGTTAAAAGTCATAAGAGCAGTAAATTAACAGCATCAAAGATAAGGAAAAAAACCTCAGCCCTACATAAAAGCAAGTGGTCAATTTGGAGCCCTGGGAGGAGAGCTCAGGGCTGATCCAGCAGGGCTCAGTGCCTTAAATGTCTCTGTTGTTCCTTTGAAGAAAATCATTGAAGTCAATGGACTCACTTAAGTGTTGGAAATGAGATGTGTGATTAGCCCCTTGCTGAAGGGAGGCCTCCAAAGTTAAATTATCTCACAGCCACAGCCCTGAAGCAGCCTCAGGAGTGGGGAGCATTCCCTGCCCCGCTGCAGAGCACCCTGCTCTGTGTTTTGGGGTGCAGGCTGGGGGAGAGCTCTGCCCTGCAGCTCCAGCCCCTGAGACCACAGCCTTTCAGTGCCCACATCAGGGAGCCGCTGTCTCTGCTCTCCTCTTTCGCCGTTTCCTCCCTAATTGGCGACTTTTAGAACCAATTTTATTGTCAGCTTCCTTACATCCCACATTATCCTCATCGGGAGCAATTTAAGGATGAATTATCTCACCTGGAGTGCTGCCCCCCCTGCCTGGCAGCGCTGCACATCTGTCCAACATCTGCCAGGGAGGAATGAGGGGAGTGCAAAGCAGAGGTTGTTTACGGGGGGATTTAATAAACTCAGTGCAGGTTCAGGTTCCTGCAAGCTCCCTTATCCCAACCTGCAAACAACTACAGAGCCCCCAACAAAGGGAGGCAAGGAGTATATTGGCTGTGGTATTTCTTCTCCAGATTGATTTATCACTGTCACGTCTGTTCCTTCCCTCCCTCCCTGCGCACTCCTGTCTCCTGGTAATGCTGTAATATCGTTTATTATAGGACATTATATAAAGCACTCTGTCGCTGCCAGTGTTGTTATTCCTAGACCAGACTTCTTTATTCAGACCCAATTCTGCAATCAAGGAGTCTCCTGCTTTGAGGCAGAGCCCTGCAGAGACACCTGCACTTTGTCCCTGAAGCCTCGTGCTTTAAGAGGTCCCAGTCTGAGGATTGGTGTGGCCAAGCTGCCACATGGGGTCTGTATGTGCCCCAAAAGGGAAGAGAAAATGGCAGCATTTGTGCTCTGAGTGGGTTTTGATGTAGGTTCTGGAATTTATGGTGGGGTTTTCCTGTTTTCTGTGGTGGATCTCAGACCTGGCAATGCCACAGCTATCCCCATGGCCAGGTGGGGATGACTCTGGGGTGATGATCCCTGGGGATGCTCTGCTCCCACTGGGAGCTGTGGCTATGGTAGGTGAAATTGTGAGCCCATAAAACTGCAAGATGAGCTTTAAGATCCTGTCTAACCCAAACCATTCTGGGATTCTGTGATTTACTCTTTTTTTTTTTCCGACTTGAGCAGCCCAAGCTGATCCTTGTGAATCATTGTGGCACGACTTCCTGGCAAAATGATGTTTCCCTCGTGTAGCAGGACAATAAAAGCAGAATTACAAATTGTTCTTCTGCTGGAAACCACACACAGAGCCCTTCTCTGCTGCTTTGGTCCCAAATAATGTCTGTGGTTCCCCAGTGCCCCAGCCATGGCATACCATTCCAATGGCTGGTGACTGGAGTGGTGGATGTGCAGGGATAACAAGTTTTGGGGGTCTGGTTTAAAGTCTGAACACCCCTCTGAAGCCATGGGGGATGGCAAATAGCCAGGAGAGCTGATGCTGAGGAAGGACTGGCCAGGCCCACCATAACTCATGGCCACAAAGCAGCGGAGCAGCCAAAGGTATTAGGAGGTTTCCAGGAGGGATTAGGCACTGTCTTTGAAGGCAGGTCCAAAGGAGTGATGAAGCAACTCCAGAAGTACAAACCACAGCCCAGCATTACGTGGGAGGGCACCCAGGGGATAAAATCACCCTGAGCGTGACTGATTTCCTGTGCTCTTCCTGGAGAAAGCCCATCTGGCTGGGGCTGGAGCATCCTGAGCTCTGAGGGTAGGGGCTGTATTTTTGTCAAACAGCCGGAATATCAACAAAGGGGCTTTGGTGGGCTCTGGCAGGGGGGGCAAGGGGGTGGGTGAGCTCTGAAAATCAGTGATGAGGCAGCCAGGGCAATGCTGTGGAGGGGACAGGACACTGCAGGGAGTGCCAGGGCACACAGCAGCTCTCCCTGCTCACCATGGCCAGGCTCAGACCCAGCTCTGGCCATTGCTGCCTGCCCAGGCTCCATCAGCTTTCCTGATCTGGCACTGGGAGGGCTCTGGGGCTGCTGTGAGCCCAGGAGTTAACACTTTCTAGAGCCCAGGGAAGGGGGACCAGAGGAAGAAGGTTCTCGAGTGTCAACAAAAAAACGATCCTGTGCAAATAAACAGCAGAGCCGGATGATCCCGCGCTGTTTGCGCAGGGAATGGCTGGAATGCTGCTCGCTCCTGGAGCTGCTGGGGGCCCGGGCTGCCTTTCCACGGGGGGCTGGCTCCAGCCTGTCCCACCATGTCCTTGGGCTCGCTCAGGGAGCTGCTCTGGGTCACCTTCCCAGGCTGTGGGGTGGCCACGGGCTGGAGCAGTGCAGGGGTTCAGCCCCTCGTACCCATGGGCAGCTTCTCCTCCTGGGCTTGGTGAACACAAATCTCAGACCTCCAGCACCCCTGCTTCCCTGCCCCCTGCCTTCAGCCTTCCTTAAATCCCTTTTCTAGGAACAGAGTCTTAGATCAGAGTGAGATCCAGCCAGGATGCACAAAGATGTACAAGAGATAAAGAGCTACATGCAAGGTGATCCTCACAAAGTCCAAGCACTTCCCAGGCAGTCCATGTCCCTGCAGTGTCAGGAGAGGGTTGAGGGTGACACCCACAGCTTTGCCTGAGAGGGCAATCGGACCAGGAGCTCAGGGAGGTCCATCCTTTGTGCTTGAGGAGCATTTGGTGATGATGGGAAGCCTGGATGGTGCAGGAGAGCTGGAGAGGTGCATGACACACAGGGGGATCCCATACCATGACAATTCCACACTGATGATCCATGCCATGATGATCCCATGCCATGACAATTCCACACTGATGATCCATGCCATGCCAATCCCATGCCATGATGCCCCTGCCTGCTCTGCCATTCCATTCCTGGCTTCACCTTCACCTCTTGTCCAGGCAGAAGGAGTTTCACCCATGCAGCCACTCCCCAGCCATGAAAACTTCCCCCCAGCACATTTCCCTCCACCCCTCCACAGCCACTTGGTGCTGAGCAGGATGGAGAATCTGCCCTGGAGCCAAGGCTGGATTCCAGCCTTGTTTAGGCTCAGCTTGGACCTTTGGCCAGACCTGAGCTGTGGCAGGGGACACAAATCCTCCTGCCCATGGCTGGCACTGCTGGTGAGCATCTGTGGGACACACAGATGTTTTAAGGGATGCAAAGGTGTTTTAAAGGACACACAGATGTTTTAAGGAGTGCAGAGAGGTTTTAAAGGTTGCAGAGGTATTTTAAGGGGCACAGAGATGTTTTAAGAAGCATGGAGGTTTTTCCAAGGGTACAAAGGTGTTTTAGGGGTCACAAAGAAGTTTTAAGAGGCACAGAGATGTTTTAAGAGGCACAAAGGTGTTTCCAATGGCACAAAGATGCTTTAAGGGGTGCAGAGAGGTTTTAAGGGGCACAAAGGTTTTTCCAAGGGCACAAAGGTGTTTTAGGGGTCACAAAGATGTTTTAATGGACGCAGGGAGCACGGCCAGGCCCTGGCTGACACACAGCTGACACGGCCCAGCACATGTGTGTTGAGGAGGAATCCGTCTGCAGCAGGGAGGAGCAGATCTCCCGGGTCTTCAGCTTTAATATCCTCTGGATTAATATCTGGGAGCTACACATTTATGGGAAGCCAATTACACACACACAGACCTGCACATGTGGCAAGTGAGGGGTGACCAAGCACAGGGCCCTGTTCTGCTGGCAGGACCAGGGAGGCACAGGGCAGGGCCAGGGAGGCACAGGGCAGAGCCGTGGAACTGGAGAGGAGCAGGAAAGCAGCCCTGGCTCATTTGTTTTTTGTGACATCATGGCCTCCTCTGGCTTTTTTCACAGTTTTCCTCTGTTGTATTTAATAGACTTAATGGATCACACAGCACTGTAAGAACAACAGACCTTCAATGTTTTTATTAAAGCCATCTACAAAAATCCCTCTGTGCTCGAGCTTTCCTGCGGGGTGACTCTGCTGAGATGCTGTTTCCATTAAGGACAATTGTGGTGAATAAAGAAGGAATGAACAAACAAATGGAAAAAGGGAAGGGGAGGGAGCAGAGGAGCAGAGAGGGCTGCTGGAAACAGGGTGATGCTGGCTGTGTCCCCCTGCCCACGCTTGACAGGGGCCCAGCCTGGCACGGGGGGCAGTGCCAGGGCCTCCTGCAGAACCAGACTGGTTTGGGGAGTGCTGATTTGGAATTGCTGCTCCAAACTCCCAGAGGGGTCACAGAGGGGAGATGCTGCATTCACACCTGCCAGGTGGAGTCATTCCCTCTCTCCTTCAGAGCTGTGAGTGCTGCAGGGAAGGAGCTCTCCCTGTGCCATGTGTGTGACTGTCACCACCCAGCCACTGCCAGGTTCCTGGGTACCAAACCCTTCTGGCTGCAGAGCTGCCAAGCACCGAGCAGGTTGGTGGGTGCTCTGCTGTCAGAAATCATGGGAGCCACGGGCTTTGGCTGGCAGGCTGGGGCTCCATCCCTTTGCTCATGTGCTGGGGTGGAAAGTGAGCTCCACAGAAAGCATCTCTCCAGCCCTGGTGATGCAGCATCCATGTGGGACCTGCTACTGATCCAGTGTGGGGTGAGGGGACAGCAGCAGGGAATGTCACAGCCACTGAGATGCCACTGAGGACTTTTGTTCACTGGAGCATCCCCAGGGAGATCTACCAGGCCAGGGAAGGGGAGTCACGTCCAGCCCTGGGCCCACATTCCCCGATGTGCAGCTGGGAGAGGCTCTGGGCTTGGGCACACTCTGATGTTGGACCAGAATCTTTGTCAGCAGCTGGAAACAGCTGGCTCTGCCCAGAACAGCCCAATCCCCTGTGATCCTGAGCTGGTCCAGCCATGCTCCAAGGCTGTGCAGGGCAGGAGCTGTGGCTGCAGTGGCTGCAGTGTGTTGGACAGTGCTCACTCACCCTCAGCCTGGCAGGGAGAACATCCTCCTCCATCTGCCAAAAGACTCTCAAAACACTTCTGCTGCTTTGATCCTTTTCCTTTCCCAAAACTGATACCCAGACCTTTCATTTTGTGGGCGCTCAGAGTTCAAGAAGGTCTGGAAAAGCCCTTCTGTCTCTGCAGAACCCTGGGACTCTTGTCTGGCTGCTGCTGTCAGCAGCCCCTGCCCGCAGTCCCAGCCCGGACATGGTGCTCTCCTGCGACATGGGTGGGGAAAATGAGGGACAAACCAGGATTCCTTTGAAGGGGAGATGTCAGATTCTAACTGGAGCTTTGAACCCTCCTCTGAAATCCCAGGGAAGCTGACCCAGCTGATCCCATCAGTCAGCACACACAAGCCCAGCTCTGAAGTTCCCTCTTCCGTCCGTGCCACCATCCCAAGGAGCGCGATGATGGATGAGGCCTGTCAGTCCTGCAGGTACTGCGGTTGTGAGAGTGCCCTGGAAACCCAGGGTCCACCTCAGCACATCAAATGTGGTGGCCTCTGGGTGGCAGGAAGGGAAGCACCCAAAAGGCAGGAAGGGAAGCACACAGAGGGCAGGACTGAAGCACACAAACCCCGTGGGTGGGTCGATGGTTTTTGTGCTGGTCACTCTGTTATTACTCTGGGGCTCCTGGAGGCACTTGGCACATGAGCCCCTTGGGGACACAGCAGTGCTGAGCAGGAGCAGATATCTCTGTGCCACCCCAGGTGGCTGAGGGAAGGATTTTGTAAGCACATGCTGCAGGTTGGTGTCTGGGTTTTCATTTTCCTCTGTTTCCATCTCGTTACCCTGCGCTCCTTTGTGCGCCCTCAGACACCGCCAAGTTCTCCTCGAGGGTCTGACAGACACGGGCAAAGCTCTCTGATTTATGCCACTCTGACACGGCTGTAACACCTGGAGAAGCCCATCCTACCTGCCCTGCCAGAACTGCTCACTCAGCCCTAAATCAACAGAGCCTGCCTGCGCCTGCCTCTCGCGGCTCACAGAGCAGCCCCGTCTGTGCGCGGCCAGGTCCCTGTAATGCGCTAAGCTTCCCGACATGATGTTTAGCACATGTTCCCTGCTCTGCCCCCCCGCTCAAAGGCTGCCTTATAGTTTGCAAATGGGATGAAACCACTGTGCGGCCCCGCGCCTTGGCCGGGCTCCCGCCCCGCGCCGCGGCTGCCAGAACCTCTGCCGCACCTTCCAAGTCATTATGTGCAGTCAAAAGCCTGCCAGAAGGGCTGGGAGGATAAAAGAAAGAAAGGAAAAAAAAATAAAAAGAACCAAAAAGCCTTAAATGCACGTGAAGGAGCGGCAGAGTAAGCGAGGCATGTCCTCCATGGAGCGCTGCCCGCCGCTCACCGTGCGCTGCCTGCTCCAGGTGGGTCTCCTCCTACGCTGGCCTTTTGGGGAACAAAAGCCGTACTTGCCCGGGGAGGAGAGCTCCGTCCCCCCTGGGTTTGTCTGGGACGGCTGCCACCATCAACAAACCCCGATCAGCGCCGAGAAGCTCGGGGGGATGTGTCGGGGCAGGCTGGGGAGCGCGGAGATGCGGCTCAGACGCTGGGACCGTATCGTGGGGATCGGGAAACGCCTCCGAGGAGCTGATGAGTGCGGATACAAAGAGCTGCGGTTGTCTGTGTAAACAGGGAACCGCAGCCAGGAGGAAGGATCAAAGCCGGGGTATTCACCCAAAGCCGCAGAGCTCCGCTCCGGGCTGGGGGAAAGCGGCGGGGCTGGCCCGGGCTGCCAGCGAGGGCACGGGGCAGCTCCCCAGGGTGGCACACACGGCTCTCATGGCCCTCCCGCTGCTGCCGTGGTCACAGAGGGGACAGCGGTGCCTGAGCAGGGACCGAGGCACCTGCGAGCGCCCGCAGGGGGATCGGCCTCTCGGGGGGGACAAAGGAGGGGACAGCGAAAGGGGACAGGGTGAAGAGCAGGACCAGAGAGAGGAGATAAGGAGCAGGCAGAACCGCCACGCTCCTGCCGGTGTAGCCATCCCTCCGAAAGCAGTGCTCGGTGTTTTCCCGGCTCCCACCATCAGGAGAGGCTGTGCGCTCACCAGGGAGCTCCGCTCCCGCTCCCACAGCCAAGGGAACGGGATATCTCTGCCCATATTGGCACCTCCCTCTCCTTTTGTTTCTTTTCTCCATCCTCCGCAGCTCTGGCGGCTCTGGATGCGGGATTTCGGGAGCAGTCCTTCGGGAAGCAGTGCCTCGCTTTGCAGCCCGGGTCGGAGCGGCGTTGGCTGGCACTGCCCGCGGCTCCTCCGCTGCCAGGAGCGGCTCCCGCTGGATGCCAGCGGCCCCCGCCACCCCTCGCTAGAGGTCCTGGACTTCTCCCAGTGACCTGGAGCTGTTTGCCGTGTTCCTGCACAAGACCTAGATTTTAATGCCAGCTGAGCAGCTGTATAAATGTTTTGTGACATTTCGGAGGCAGAATGGATCGTGCTGCTCAAGCCTCCTCTTTCTGAGTGCATTCAAATGGTACCTTTTCAGTTTCAGGGAACTTTGTTTGCTTTAAAGGCTTTCTGATCATTTCCAGCAGAAGCCGCAGACAGCCAGCCTGCCTCATCCTCCATCCCAGGACATCCTGCAGGCCACACTCCCTTTTTCTCTGCGGGGAGGCCTCCACCACAGCCACACTCCTCTGCATTCAGAGCTTCCCGGGGGCTTCAAACTCTTCCCAGTGCTGGAGCAGCCATTCTGGTTATTAACAGCCCTTTCTGAACACACACAGCCCACTGCAGCGTCTGCCTGGCCCACGGGCTCTGGGCTACCTGGAGAAGAAAAGTTAAAAGCCTTGCTGAATTTGTTAATTGGCACAAACTGCAAAACTCCTCCGTTGAGATTCTGCCATCTTATTTAACGAGACCATTCCCTTGGCCTCGAGGCAGAAGGGAAAGACCCCAGACACCTAATGAGCTTCACAAAGGCCGCTGAGTTAATAGAGCTCAGTGTGTCGACTGGAAAAATTAACTTCAGAATCAAGTTTTCTGCAGTAAAAGAAAATGGTTTGAGGTCTAGAAACGATCACAGGGGCCCAGTACACCCAGGGGAACCAGCCACAGTGATACCTGTGTGACAGGGACACACCACAGAACTGGCACAGGGTGCCCAGAGCAGCTGGGGCTGCCCCTGGATCCCTGGAAGTGCCCAAGGCCAGGCTGGACAGGGCTTGGAGCAGCCTGGGACAGTAAAAGGTGTCCCTGTCCATGGCAGGGTGGGACTGGGTGAGCTTTAAGGTCCCTCCCCACCCAAACCATCTCTGATGAGTGCTCTTGTCACAGCAAACCCACTACTGTCACCTCTGGCTCATCAGTTGGGACAGTAAAGTAAATATTTCAGTATTTAACAGCCCCTTTTCTATATTTCAAAGCTTGTGGGGAGAGTACAGCTTCATAATTGCATTTCAGAATATGAGGCTCTCTCTTATGTACTATCTGGGCTAAAAGGCAAAAAACTTCCTGCCCTGTCCCTCAAATCAATTTCCAATTACTGAGAAATCTCACCTCACACTGGCCTCTCCTTGTTTAAGAACAAACAGTGCCTCGATACTGATAAGGATTTAAACCCAACTAAGCAGCAGCTGATTTTTACATGAGAACTGCAAATTTAGTGCTCTGTGCGCTCTCAGAAAAGAAGTCTGAATTGGTCAAAACTTCCTTCCAGATCTGTGCACACACAGGGACTGATGTGGCTGCACGATGAGGGTGTTACAGCCAGCTCCCCCTCCCTCCTGGCAGACACGGGCTGATTCTTTACCCCAAATCCTTACAGTTCATTTTTTAAACCTCTTGAGCAACTTATCTTTCAGTATCTCTCTTTGGAGCCTCCCATTCATCACAGCTAATTGTGGGCTGCCAGCACCCAGAGGGGATTCTGCAGCTCGGGCTGGTGTCATGGTCTGGTGGATGGCATGAGGGGAATGGCTGAGCCTGGGCTGGCATTTATCATCCCTGAGAAGAGCTTGCTTAAAAAAATAAAAAGGCACAGTCTGGATGGATGAAACTGAGTCAAGGGCCCACACAACAAGTCTGCAAAACCCTGCAAGGGGAAGGAAAACCATTCTGCTCTTTTCAGCAGATTGGGAAGCACTGGAATTCCTTGGAGCAGGACATGGCAGGACAGCAGAAGCTGCAGCTCCTGGCAGTCCCTGGGCTGCCTCATGCTTTCTGCAGATTCCCTGAGAAATCAATAAAGCCTTTGGTGTTTTGGTATTTTTCTCCCCCTCCACTTCGACAGAGAAAGGGAATAAGGTTTTATATCCTCTTCCCAACACCCTTTCACTGAACACCAGCATTATAGCAGGGAGAAATTATCTCCAGCCAAGCTTTGTTTGGAAGGAAGAAATGAGCATTTTGATAACCTCTTTGATACAATGGAGGATGTTGATTTCTACTTTTTTTTTTTCTATCTCATGATAGGTCTTAATGTCCAAGTGTTTGTCAAAGCCAGTTAAGAACAGGGAAGGAAGCAAAGTGCTGCAGCTGGGACAAGGCAGGTTTGTGACTGCACAGGAGCTGCTTCAGCCCTGTCCTTAAGGACCTCAGTGTTCAGATGGATTTTCCATCCCTGCCTTGTTCCTTGGCCTGAGAAACCTCCCACAGCCCAGGGTGCCATCCAAACTCATCCCTGACACCCTGGCTGGGGCTGTTCCAGGTGCTCCAACACCCAGGCCAGGCTGGTGCTCCATGCTCAGAGCAGGTGTTGGGATTCATGGAACATCCACGGGAATGAAGAGATTCCTCCCACCTCCCATTGGTTCTGGAGTTCAGAGGCAGAGGCATCCCCTCCTGTGGGGTGAGCAGGGGGAGCAGAGCACTGAGAGCAGCTGCACAGGGTGGGCAGGGATAGCCCCAAACCAAGCCAGAAAATCCAGCCTGGAGGGCAGAAAAAAGGCAAAACTCACAAAGCTGAAAGGCAGAGAGCAGCGAGAGTGAGTTACCAGGAGATTTTGAAACACAAAGCCAGAGCCAGCCCAGGAGGAATGTACACAGAATGCATGAAGATCTCTGCTCCTCCTCTGACAAAGAGCGTTTTGCAGTGCCTCATGCCTGTGCCTTCCCTCTCCTGGGGCTGAGGGCAGGCTGCAGGCTGCCTGCCACTGATGTCTTCTCCAAAGGCACCATGAGCTCTCCTCACTGCTGAAAACCCCAAAGCAAACTGGAGGGATTCACCCAGAGCATCCTCAGGCAAAGGAAGAACAAATCTGGCGCTCCCAGGAGGACCTGCAGCCTTGGCACCTTCCTGTGCTTCCCTCAGTGGGGACATTCCAGGGTTATCCACAGCAAGGGGGTCCCAGAGATAAGTGGGGTTCAGCAGGGATGGGCAAACCCCATGGCCACAGCCCAGGGAAGGAGGCAGCCAGAGGTGATGTTTCTTTCCAAAGTGTAAAAATATGTTGTCATTCCCAGTGAGAACTCCAAAACTCTTCCTTTCTGCCCATTCCTCAGTCTCCAAGGGCACTGGGTGGTCCATGCAGTGCTTGGTGAAATTCCAGGAGCAAACCATGCTTGGAAAGGCTCCTCTGTAGGTGCTGCTCCCTGAGTTATCCACGTGCTCTCTGGACACTGCACCATCCCTGAACCATCAGGTGTTTTCTCCTGCTTGGTCACACCCTGTCACCTGTGCCAGTGCTGGGGTCCCAGCACCCACCTGGAAAAGCCAAACTCCATCACCCTAGGCTATAACCTTGTTTGACCTTTCATTCTGAGCAGCACTGTGATTTGGTAACAATCCTAATCCATCTCTTTGGCGCTGAACTTCCAGCATCTCTCTTCCTTAAAATTCCCTGGAGGCCACTCACAGGCGTGGAGCTGCTGCCATCTCCCCATTGTCTGACCACAGCAAAGACTTAAAAGCTCTGTTCTGAAACGTTTCAGCAATAAAGAAAAAGAACATTATTAACAGCAAGATGATAAGACTTGCAGGTTTCAAAGGCAGGAGACATGAATGATTCCTTTTCCTAAAGAATGAGACCCAATGAAAACGCAACATTTCCTTCAGAAGCAGGAGCTCCCTCCCAGCAAAAAGGAGGACAGAGAATGGCACGTGAGGATCCCCAGGAGGAGGGCTCTGCCTGCACAGAGGGTCTGCACTGCAACCCCTTGGTGTCCCCTCTGCAAGGACAGCAGATCAGCACTGCAGAGGGAGCCTGATGGATTCTGTTTGCCGGAAGGCCATTAGGATAAAAGGAAAACCCCACTTAGCAGAAGTTATGAATTTCCCACAGCCAGGCTGTTGGCACTGGAGGGATGGGAAGTGCTGATTATTAATGGAGGTGTTGAGTGATTTCCTCCCTGGGCTGCCTCTGAGATGAGCAGGAGCTGCCCAGGAGAGCAGGGAGCAGGTTCTTCCCTTCCCAGGGTGTCCGTGGGGTGGTGGCATCGACCACAGGGCCCTGGGCAGCTGCATTCCCAGGGGATGCTCACCCAGAGAATGGCCTCACTATGGGCAACCCAACCTTCAACTGGGCCCCTCTGAGAGGAGGGGTAGGTTTGTCTTCTCCTGTCCAGAGCAAGAGTGGGAGAATTTAGAGTCCCTTCAGTGCCTAAAGGAGCTCCAAGAGAGCTGGGAGCTTTGGACAAGGGCCTGGAGGGACAGGACAGAAGGGAATGGTTTCTGACTGATAGATGGGATATTGGGAAGGAATTCCAGGCTGTGAGGGTGGGCAGGCCCTGGCACAGGGTGCCCAGAGAAGCTGTGGCTGCCCCTGGATCCCTGGAAGTGTCCAAGGCCAGGTTGGACGGGGCTTGGAGCACCTGGGACAGTGGAAGGTGCCCCTGCCCATGGCAGGGGATGGAACAGGATGGGCATTAAGGTCCCTTGGTCCCTTCCAAGCCAACCATCCTGTGACTCCATGATTCTGTGAACATTATCACAGAGCAACCATCATGAGCAATGTGCCCAGCCCCTCCCAGCACCCAGAGCTGCTGCCTGAGCTGCTGGAGCCCCAGGACAGAGCTCCCCAGCGAGGCTGGGGGTGCTCAGAGCTGGGCCAGCCAGGTGAGGCAGCATCAGCTGCTCCCTGCCCTGAGCAGCCTGCACAACACACGCTGAGCTGCTAAGGACAAAACCTGTTGCCTGGGAGGCAGAGTTCCACCTGCAGGCTCTGATGGATGGAAAGTGTTTAAGTGAGAGCGTGGCAGCCCCAGGACAGCCAGCCCAGCTCTCCCCCATCCCTGCTCTGATTTATTCCCTTCTCTGCCACCCCTAATGCTCCTCTCAGCTCTGCGTAGCTCAATGCAGCACAAATTAACAGAGCCCACAAAAGCCCTCTGAAGCCATTCCCCTGATTAACAGGTCTGTAGTGCTGAGAGATATCTTCATTTTCATAACCTGGCATTGAATGGATGGCAGGCACAGAGCTGCAGCACGTCATTCCCCAAAGGGAGGAGTGGCATGGATTTTTCTATGCTGCAGGAATTGCCAAAGATTGAGACAAATGACTCAAGAATCAAAAAAGGGGAAAGAGGAAAGCTGGGGAAGGAAGGAAAAAACACTGCAGGACTCACTGGGGACTGAGGGCTGGGCAGTGCTGGCCCAGATTGTGACCTGCTGTGGCTCTGTCCATCCATCCGGGCTGTGCAGGTCACAGCTGTGCCCTGGGGCTGGCCCAGGGACATTGGTGGCTGCAGCTCCTTGTGTCCCTCTCTGAGGAACCAGCACATCCATCAGCAGGCAGCAGGGCAGTGACACAGGTGTCCCTTGCAACCATTAAATATGAAGCTGGAAAACACCTCAGAGCTCACCGTGCCCAGCCCTTGTGCAGTGCCAGGGCTTGCACAGCTGCTTCTGCCACATCACTGGACTTTTCTGCTCCTTCCTGGCCATGGTGGTGCCTCCAAGCAGGGTCATGGGTCCTGCTGGCTCCCACCCAGGGGGCAGTTCCTCAGCTGGACCCCTGAGTGCCAGCCAGGCTGTGAGCAGAGCAGGGGGAGCAGTGATGTGTGGCCATTCCCAGGTCCTCACAAAGCTCCATTTTCACTCTGTCATAAGGACTAAAAGCCCAGGATATCCTGGGATTCATTCAGGGAGAGAACCCTCCCTGCACAGGGGGTCTGGGCATCGTTCAGGGTCTGGAAGATGGGCTTAGCCCACTTAGTGGCTCTCCAAGCACTTGACCCTGGGATTTAATGACTTGCTGGGCCTGGCTGCACCTCCTGCATCCCTCCAGAATTGTGCAGGGGCTGTTCTGTGCTCCAGAGGGATGATGGGGGTGGGGAGTGACTCTTCCAGCTGTCCCCTGAGCTGGGACTGGGGCAGCCCCACTGGCCCCATTTTCTGCTGCTCCCCCTCTGCAGCCACATCCTCACCCCAGATAACCCCGGCCAAGGGAGGGGAAGGAAAATCTCCGGAGCCAGATAAAGACAGAGGGATTATAAGGTGTTTATGCTTTTGCAAAATTAAAGTCTTGAAGGTGAGACAGGTTTACATTGGCACAGAATTAATGGTTTGATGCAGCACAAGGGGACAGGGAGAGCAGGGAGCGGGGCCATCCATCAGCACGCGCCGATGGCACCGGGGAAGGCGATGCTGGCATAAATCAGGCCCTGTGCAGGAAATAAGCAGGATGGATGACAGGCAGGAGCTAGTGATCTGTTATTCCCACAGCTCCAGAAGATGCAGGAAATGTGGCTGGGTGAGTTCAGGTCTCTCTCCAGCACGGTGGCTCTGGGATGAGCTGTCCCTGCACCACCAGGTCCGTGCATGGGGCTGCAGAGCAGCTCTGGGCTCACCCACGAGGCACAGCAGGACCTGGGGGCTTCACCCCCCTCTCTGGAGGTGTCAGTGCCACTGCCATCACCACAGCCTCGGAGAAATGAGCCCAAAAGGAAGCAGAGGAGGTTTTCCTTCCTGTGGACAGCAGCTGAAGGGGATTAGGGGTCTCTCTCCTGTCCTTCTGGCATCTCTGCATTGCTCTCCCTCCCTGCCAGGCTGTTCCAGCTCTGCTTTGGGAGTGTGGCCACTCTCCTGAGGGAGATGACACAGGAGCTAGGCTGCTCCATAGGCTTGGGCTCATCTCTAGTGTGCAATTCCCCAATTTTGAGACTTTGGGCTCCGTTTCTCTGGTTATTCTCCAGACCTCCCCAGCAGTTCCTGGTGTCGCTCTGACTTCAAAGGGAAATGAGACCTTACACGTTTAATTGAGGCAAATTTCCTCCCTGTTGTCGGGTCAGCAAGGGGGGATTAATGGGGGCCAAGGCTCAGCCCTCTGGGGACACCCAAACATTTCAACACATGGGGCAGCCCTGGAAGGTGGAAAACAGGCAGTGGGGAACTGGAGGTGACCAGGGCTGATCAGGAGCAGCTGAGACACATAAATCTCTGCAGACATCAAGAGCTGCAACCTCCCCCCACCTCTTTATTTAGGCTGTGTTTTTTGAATGTAACCTGAAGCAATTAAGCTCTTTCATCAGATGTCCTGCCTTCAATTTACCTCCTGCTTAGCGATATCACCGGCAAAGGAAGGACATGGGAGGCTCCTGCAGCCTTGCTCGGGTCTGGATGTGGGCAGGGACAGCTCAGGTGAGTGCTGCTGTCCTGGGAGGGCAGCATAGCTGGTGAGGGCAGCTCAGGTGAGTCCTGCTGTCCTGGGCTGTCCCTGCAGCTCTGTCACCTCCTTGCCTGGGCTCCCCTCTCGGGAGGGCAGCACAGCTGGTGGGAAGCAGCTCGGGTGCTTCACACACTGTTCCCCCATCTCCCCTCTCCTCTCCCGGTGCCTGCTCCTGAAGGATGAAGAGTTTGAGCAGAGAGAAACGAGGTGTCCCCATGGCTGTGACAGGGAGCTCCGGCCCTGTCCCTGTGGGATGCTCCCGGGAAGAAGGAGAACACGGGCAGCCCTGCCGAGCTCCTTCCCCCGGCACAGACCCAGAGCCAGTGACGGACTGTGCCTCACCCGGCCGGGATGTGGGACGGGCCGGTTTGTTTGGACAGTTTTGGGGTCACTTCCAGGCTCCCGGAGATCCAGCTGCTGTCAGCAGCCGGCCGTGCAGCCTCGCGGGGACCCGACCTCTGCTCCTGCAGGTCCGACCCCCGGGGCCGCGGTGCTGACACCTCCCTGCTGCCTTGGGGAGGAATTTCGGATGGGTTTTCCCCCTACCGAGCCAGCCCAGCCCATCTCCTGCTGGGATGCAGCTGCATCCCTGCCATCCCTGATCCTCACTCCTCCCAAAGCAGAGGGGACAATCCAGCCCCGGTGGGGTTTGGGGTGGCCCAAAAGGATTTTGGGTCCCACAGAATCACCGTGGGGAAGGCAGCGAGTGAGCGAGCCCGGGGAAATCGCGGTGCCCTCGCCGTGCCAGCCCCGCAGGACGGAGGGTTCAGGGGCTGAGCCCTGCAGGAAAATCCCCCCCATCCCTTATTGGAGTGCTCAGCCCCTGCTGCGAGGCTGAAGCCCACGAACATTAACCCCGAGGCTGTAAAACCTGACTCGGTGTTTAACAGCCACACGGCGAACCACAGCGAGCCGAAAAACTGCGCGGAAATTCCCAAGCCAAGGACCGCGGCTGGAATTAATTAGTTCTTGCTCTGACAACCTTTTCTGGTGCCACCAGGTGGTAACAACGTGCAGGAGCCGGCTGTCCCTTCGTGCCACAGGTCCCGGACAGATGCTCTTAGGCACTGGTGGCTGGGAAAAGAAATCTCTGCGCCTTGGGACATCGATCTCCAGGGAGCATAAATCCTCCCCGGAGCGTTGTATGGCGATGGGGAAATGCTTTTGAAGGATGGAGGGATCTTAGGTGCTATCAAATGTCAATTTTCTCGGAAGATCTTTGGAGAAAAAGGACTTTGTGTGAGCCCCATGCACAGCGTGGGGGAGTCTCGGTGGTCCTGCCTTGACTGAGCACTGTGCTGATGGAGCCGTGTCCCTGCTGTCACTGTCCCCAAAACTGGCACTGCGCTGATGGAGCTGTGTCCCTGCTGTGAGTGTCCCCAAAACTGGCACTGTGCTGATAGAGCCGTGTCCCCACTGTCACTGTCCCCAAACTGGCACTGCTCTGATAGAGCCGTGTCCCCACTGTCACTGTCCCCAAACTGGCACCCACAGCACAGCACGGTGGGAGTGTTGGGGAAGATGAAGCAGGAAAGCCTTATAAATATGATTGTCTGGCAAAAGATTTTGAGAATATAGAAACTATAAGTGAGATTGAAATGAAAGCAAGCTTTGAGATACCTCAGTTACTGAACAACTGGAAAACAATGGCATGGCCAGCTGAAGGTAACCCCCTTTTGTTTGAACAACACCCTCTGCTTGCAGACAGCTCCAATGGTCAGAGCAGACCCTGCCAGCTTGGCAGAAGGGGTCCAAAGAGTAGTTTATAGGGTTTAAAATGTAACACAGTATGGTAATGTAGTGATTCTTATAGGCTGTATGGAAATACTATAGGATTTGTATCTTGTACTAGATTGGTTAGTGAGAATCAGAATATTCAACACAGAAGAAGATTTATTGTATTGTAACGGGAACCTCACTCTCTTACCCTCTTACTCTCTTACCCCTTTTACTCTCTTATGCTTTTGCTCTATCTTACCCTTTTATTCTCTTATCCTGTCATCCTCTACCCCTCTCTTCTCTCAGGCCTGCTCTGAGCTGTGGCTGGCGGCTCCCTGCACCCAGGCCCTTTGCAATAAACCCCAAGTTCCATGACCTGGCTTCAGAGATGTCTCATCTCCGTCCGTCTGTCTGACCGTCCTACCCCCCGATGCTCCTACAGGGAGGATCAGGACACGGCAGGTTTTCCTGGGAAACCTCGAGCCTCGTCCCCCAAACACGGGAGGGAGGAGAAGGCTGGCGAGGGGAAGGGCAGCGATGACCTCAGCGCTGAACGCTCCGTGCTAGAGGTTCTTCCTGGGCTTTTCCCGAGCCCTGATTGCCCCGGAGAGCGGAGCCGCCCAGGGCGCCTTTCATCCCTGCCCGCCCCGCTCCGCCTCCCGCGGTCCTGCCTTTCCTTCTTCAAGGAGAGAGAAAGTGAAAATCCTTTGATGCCAGAAAGCGATGCAGAATATTTTCTGCTCCCAAAATAATGCACACAATTTTCTAGAGCATCCCCTCTCCTCCTGGGGCCCTCTCACCTTCCCCATCCCTCGCTCCCTGCTCCTCCCGCCCCCGCTCCCTGCCCAGGTGAACTCCTGGCCAGAACCGCTTGTCATCTTTTCAACAACTCGTTTTTCCCTCGCTCCGAGTCTGCAGGGAGCGGCTCTTAATGTTTACACACCTCCGGCTGCGGGGCGGGAGGTGAAACAATCCCGGCTTTCATTCCACGGAGGGGACCGGGAATGGAGCAGCCCCGGCCATGGTACCCACCACAGCGCGGGGATGGCCAAGCTGCTGCTCCCCAGGGACCCCTGTGCCGGGATACAGCTCCTGCCGCTGGGATGGCTCCTCCTCCTCCGCAGGGGAATGCCCGGCCTGGCTTCTGGCTCGAGGTTATCCTGGACATCACCTGCCCATGGCCTCTGGCACATCCCTGGGTCCCATCCCTGATATCCCATGGCAGTGCTGGGTGCAAGCTGAGTTTACCAGGACTGGTGCAGGAGCAGCCACTCCCTGAGTTGTTTTGGGGTTTATTAAAGGCTGAGCCCGTCCCAGCCATCCTAAGCTCAGGATGTGACACCACTCCCCTGCAGCTGCAGCGTATCAGAGCCTCTGAGCTGGTAACTGGAAAGGAAAACTCTCCCGCTCCTCGTGCAGCAGGGTTGTCTCCATCCAAAGGTTTCTCCTGGGGGCTCTGCTCTGGGAGTTTCACAGCTAAAGCTGCCCAGATGCAGTGTCCCCAGTGCCAGCAGGGATGGCACGTCCCTGTGTGTGCAGGGCACATGGCCCATGCCCAGCCTGTGCCTTCTGCTGGTCCTGAGCCCAGGAATGTGTCCTTGGTGCCTCCTGAGCCCCACTGAGCACTGCACAGCTCCTGTTGTGTGGGGCTGAACAGACTGATCAGGTGTGGATGCTGAGAGGCCCCAAGGACCTTCCCACAGAGCCACCACCTCGCTGCAGGTGGAGATGGGAGCACTGAGCCACTGGAAGCAGTGGGCACTGCTGGGATCTCGGGAATGGTTGGGCAGTGGTGGAGAGGAGGGGTAGAGGACTCAGAGAATGAGATCTCTGTGCCAGACCCCTCCAGGAGTGACTGAGAGCACCCCTGGCCCTGCAGTGGGTGCTGAGCATCGCCCCTGTGCCCTCTCAGGCCCCACAGACAGGAACAGGCTGGTTCTGGTTGCGCTGCTGCTGTAGCTCCTTTATTCATTTATCATCTCAATCCCATCTCTGAGACGTGACAGAAAACACACAGATGAGGGAGAGAAGTAAAGTTTGCTGAGCAGGGTGGGATTTCTGTGCTACTTGGGGGACTGTGTCCTACTTTCTGCTGCTTCTTTCCCTCTCTGACAATGCTCCAAGGGCAAAGCCTCCAAGGACCCCAAGCCCTTGACCTTCTTCGTCAGGCAGAGCTGCTCAGACGCAGCTCCCCGACGGACCCCGGCTGGCGTCGGAATCAAGGATGCTGATTGCATTCAGATTCTAATTTACTCAACTTGCTACTAGGAAGTCATCAGAAAAGATGGTTTAAAATCATTCAGGGAAAACTCAGAGCATAAAATTTTAATTGCCACCTTGTGAAATGAGGTTTTCCCAGGCTGGCCAAGCCTGGCTGCTGTGCTGGTGTGGATGGAGATGTTCCTCACCAGTTTGGCTGCCGTGGGCAGGAGGATGGAGATGGGGACAATCAGCTGCTGTAGCTGCTGCAGGATTTGATCCTTACAAGCAGTTTTGGGAAAATATTTTGCTGGACACCAGCAGCAACCTCGGGTCAGGCACTCTGCTGCCATCAACACCCAAACTTTCACCCCTTCAGCAAAACCCTTTTGACACCTGTAAGAGCTGCCACCTCCACCTCTGCAGCAGGATTGCATTATTCATGGTAACCTGCTTAATAGAATAATTCTGCTTGGTTTTGACTCGAAATTGCCCATGAACAGCCTCCAGTTTTGGTGATGTAGTTCAAAACAGAGAATAGAACACCCATGGGTACGAGGCTGGTCCCTGAGCCTTGGGACTGTGGCATGCTGGCTCTCCCTGGGCACACACTCCAGCCATGGAGCCCCCTGGGCTCTGTTTTTGAACAAACTCATGTAAATCCATCCCAGATAACTTGTGAACAGCTCCTTAATCCCCTGCACAACGACCTGCACCCCTCAGGTGCTGAGGGAATGGGGCAGGTGAGGGTGATGGAGCCAGCACAGACTCCTCTGCAGAACATCACAAATTTGTGACTTGAAACAGGAAAAAGCCTCTGCCTTCCCTCTCATCCTCCCTCTGAGCAGGCTCCTGGCCTTACACAATTATTTACTTGCTGCAAGAGGCAAATCAAAGATCATTAAGGCGAGCCCAGCAGCAGAGAGGCCGATGTGGTGCTGGAGCTTTGCTGGGTGATCCGAGCCTGCTCCCCGCTGCCTCAGGCACCCCTGTCACCTGCCAGTGTCCCCAGGTAGCTCAGAACCCACAGATCAATAAAGGCACACTGGGGCTGGAGTGTGAGCGTGCCCAGGCCAGCATTGATCCCCCGTCACTGCAGAGAGCAGAGTCTGTAATGGGCTGGGATGAGCCGGGGCTGACGGATCCTCGAGCAGCTGGAGATCAATAGCTTTCATAAAGCAGACTGAAAAATAGGGGACAGGCCTAATGGCACCAGAGTGCTGGGCTACACTTACACAAGAAAAACAATTTGAGGAGGACAAAATAGCGACATTGATCATGCCACTATTCCCCCATTTTTTATCTTTCTTTGGGAAAGTTCTCAGCGAACTCCAGACATCACAAACCTTTACTGGAGCCCCGGTGCAAGCAGAGGCTGCTTGTGGCGTTGCTACTCTTTGCATTCCCAGTGTGTTGAGCTGGGTTTAACCCTTACTTTCATTAGGAAAATTCTCTGGGCAAGCCTCCTATCCCCCTCCGTGCATTGTCAAACCCTTGGGCTGGAGGGAGGAAGGAGCATCTCCTGCACACAGGGAGAGGGGCAGAGCTGCTCTGCTCTTGTATTACCTGGTCTGCCCCACACTGTGTGCCCCACCCTCACTGGGACAACTGGTGGGAGTTTTGGGATTCTCTGATCCTGCCAGGGAGCCAGAGCTGCCCCAATGGCACCACTGGTCACAGGACACAGCCCCACAGCAGCTCACAGGAAGAATTATGTGCTCAGGATTAACTCCGTGCTGTTCTTGGCAGCACCTGACCACATGATTTATCTTGGAATACACCTGCCTCATTTATTATTTTTTTTAGAGATCTGTTCTGCAGTTGTGGGTAAGTCCTGCCAAACAATGCCGGGCTGGGTTTTTCTGTGGGATGCACCAAGCAATTCCTGAAACCTGGGGCCATATCAGAGTCTGTGGGGAGAGTGTTCAGCTTGTCATGGACTTAATAAAGTTTATTGAGTCTTTGAGCCTTTAGAGTCTGTCTGATCCTTCATCAGGGCTTACAACTAAACTGCCAGGGAAAATAAATTTGCTGCTCAGGGGCAGGTGGTGGAATTGCCATGGATGCTAGGGCAAGGCTGGCAGGAGGGCTGGGCAGAGAGGAGGAGGTGACCACTACGAGAGCTGGGTCACAGCCAGGGAATGTCAGCTTTTAAAGGAACAACTTGCAGAAGCTGCCGTGGAAGTTACTGTAAGGTCAAAGTGATAAAGCAGAACACAGTGTTTGGATAAAGCAGTTCAGGAGAGATTTATCTGCCAAGGAAGGAACAATCGTGGCAGGATTTGCTTGGTGGCAGTTCCAGAGAGATGTCCTGAGACTCTGAGGTGGTGGAAAGCCCAGGGAGGCTTCAGCTAGAGAAGAGAACATGGAATCAGGGAATCCTAGGATGGATTGGAAGGAACCTTAGAGCCCATCTCATTCCAGCCATCGGTAGGAACACCTTCACTAGCCCAGGTTTCTCCAAGCCCCATCCAACCTGGCCTTGGGCACTTCCAGGGGTCCAGGGGCAGCCACAGCTTCTCTGGGCAACCTCTGCCAGGGTTTTCTCACCCTCATTTTAAAAAATATAACCAATCTGACTGGACCCTCCTTCAGTTAAACCCATTGCCCTTGTCCCTGCTTCAGTCAAGGCTGAGAACAACAAAGGGGGACAAACTCAGCCCTCACCCTGCCTGCAGCTTTATGTGGTGTTTCCCTGGACCTGGGGCTCTGTGCTGGTGTTTTGGGGGGTGCACAGCTGAACACTGCTCCCAGAATCCTGAGGAAGGAGGGCACTGCCAGAGCTGTCCTGAGCCAACCTCTGCATCAGCCTCCTCATGGAGCAACCCTGGGAGAATCCTTGGAGACTGAAAATCACCAAGGCAAAACCCCCTTGTGAAATGTCTCCTTTCCATCACTTCAAACCCATCCACTCCACAAAGCCACAGGGAAAAAGGGCCCATCTGTTTGGAATTTGCTTTGAAAAGGAAACCCAACCTTCTGGGACAGCATCTCCCAGCGCCTGCTCCTCATCCGCTGATCTCTGCAACCTTGGCACACAGAGCATCTCAGCAACCATTTCTCAGCACACCCGAGTGCAGGAGAGAGCCTGATTTACAATTATCCTTCAGTTACAAAGGTAATTTTAACTGGGATTAGCTGATCCTGTAAAGTAATTGAAGCCAGGAGGTCTGGGGCTGCTGCGCTGTTATTATCACCAGATGCCATCGCAGAAACAAAGGGTGAGGGCTGCCTCCAAAAGAGCTTCCATAAACCTTCCAATTCCATCTCTCCAGGTAGGAAGGGAGGGTGAAATCTGACAGGCAGGGAGAGGGGGAGGGAAGTGTGGGGATGAATGAGCAGAGATCCTAAATGGATCAGGATGGACAAAGGGAAGGGGGTGAGGAAAAGGGCTGCTCGTGGGCTGAGCTCCTGCCCAGGGACCTCTCTGCAGCCTGCTCTGTGCCCAGGGAAGGGCTGCCTCTTCCAGAAGGCACTAATTATCTCTTCTTTTAGATAAAGAAACCATCCTGCAATTAAACAAAGGAACAGCCCCTACCCTCACCCTCTTGGGATACTTTGATACATTTGCAAATGCTGCAGCTGCATTTGGGGTCATCAGCCCAGCTGGCACCCCTGGCCCTCACTGCCAGCTCTCCCCAAATCAGAGCCCTCAGGGGCTCCCAGGACACTGGTACTGCTGTCCCGGCTCTGCTTGGAGCGGGGCTGCTCTTCTGGCACCGGCCCCAGCGTGTCCCTGCAGTGAGCGCTGGGTTGTGCAGGAGTTCATTTAATTGCTTGGAGGGTTTTTGGCTCCTCTGAGAAATCACCAGATCCCGCAGGTGATGGTTGGTGGGAGCAGGAGCACGGGCAGGAGTGTGGGGAGCACAGAGGGAAGGGCTGGGAGCTGCCTCAGCCTCTCCCTGCAGCCCCCTGGGCATTGCAGGCACTGCCCTCCAGCCTGGCAGAGCCACCCCAGGCACAAGGGACCCTCCAGCCTGGCAGAGCCACCACAGGGCACATCCCAGGACCTGTCCCAGGACCCATGGGACCATCTGGCTGGAGCAGCTGGGCTCTCTGACAGGGCCTTGACTGGCACCTGCTGCTTGGATTGCCCAAATGCCCCCCTGTGGCACCACCTGGGTGGCATTGCTGCCACACCTGAGGGTGGTTTAGCCAAAGTGCCTTCAGCTGCCACACACCCCCAGTGCAAAGTGGGACCAAGGCACTGCTCTCGCTAATGAGAGCCCAAGATGTGTGCAAGTGAAGTATTTCTGCTCGTTCAATAAAACAAAGGAAGTTTTAGGACAGTTCAAGTGCAATGGAAGCCGTCATGTCACAGATGTGGGGGACAATCCTGCATAATCAGATTACAGCAATTCCCTGACAGGACCAGATCTGATCCTAAACTACATGTCAAGGTCGCTTCAACTCCACACCAGAGAGAGAAAACACAATCAGGAAGAAATCACAATAAAAAAGGAATTGCTTCTGCTGGGATTGCAACCAGCAGCGATCGCTGTGATTTGCACTAATCAAGGCCAGCCCGGCCCCGTCTGCTGGAATTATCTCTCCCACTAATCCCCAATGTGTTTCCTATTTGGGCTCTTCTGGGCTTCCCTGTGGAGCAGCCTGGGTGAGCCCCTGGTGGAACTGGCAAGGTTGGAGCCCTCTTTCCCAGAGGAACACCTGGGACCACTCCACGGGGCTCTGGAGAAGGGTGCACATCCCACTCAGACCTCAAATCCAGGAGCTCCCACACAGCATGAGCTGGAGGGAGAAGCAGACTTCCTGCAAAAGATAAACTTCCCCACTGCCCCCCTGTGCCCCGGGGGAGGCAGTGCCAGGACAGTGGACAGCTTTTCCTTTTTCTGTGAAAAGCTGGCAGATACAGGACCCACCAGCACAGAGAGCTCTCCAAGGGCACTCAGTGCATCCAGTACAACCCTTTGCCAAAAAAAAAAAAAAAAGAATCAGGTAAGACCAATCTGAGATGAATTGAAGTGTGATCCATTCACCAGCAGAGTGTGAGTGATGTCCACAGCCAGATTCACTGAGTAAACTCTCCATCATGGAATATTCATTCATCTCAGCTGCTTATGAGGAAAGAGTAGAAAGCTGAAAATGTTCCAGTGCCAATTATTTATTGAAGGGATGTTCTCCTTGGCAGGCTCAGAACACTCAAGCACAGTGTTTATCCTGCCTTCCTTGGGAGAGGCTGGATCAGCAGAAATGGGGAAAAGCTCTGCTGGTGTTCAGGCTGAATTTCCCCGTGTTAAGTTTCATCACCTTTATTCATAGCTCCACTGCTTTTGGGCCATTCTGGACAATATTTCTTCCTTTTCAGTGTTTACACCCTTCAGATATTCCTAGACAGCCATTATATTCCCTGTTAGTCTTCTCTGGGCCTGGCTGTATTTCCTTATTTTAATCTTTCCCCATCATCAATCCCTCCTGCCCCTTCATCATCTGTGCCTCTCTTCCCTGAATTCCCTCTGATTTGTCGACATCACTCTTGTTTATGATTCTGAGATCTCATTTAGCATTTGATTTCTGCCAAAAATAAAATTGAGCTTGATTGTTTTCGCTGATGACTGAAGGAGACATGAATTGTTGCTTGGAAAACAGTCCTTGAGACAGCAGTATGTGATGGAGGGAAAAGCAAGGCAGCTCCATCAGGCAGACAAACACCCAGATAATGTCAGCTCTGGCTCGATTGGATCTTGGGAGCTGGGACGTGCTGACAGTAATAGTCCCCACTATTGGAGTGTTTAGCTTTTAAACAGAAATGGGAGTTATAACTCAGGCCCTGGCATAAATCACCAGGCCAGGAAAATCTCTCAAATACAGGCCTGCACAATAAACTGGGCTGAAATTCCTCATCCTTGAGGAAAGGAGCAAAATTGCAGCTTCCTTCGTGTGGGAAAGTGAGGGGGGGAGTTGAGTCAGATGCAGCAGTTTGGTCACTGAGACCTTCAGCTGGGAAGCCACAAAGGGTTTTGGTAGGGAATGTCTGAATTGCCACAGGGCTGGGAAAAAGAGTGGTGAAGGGCAAAGTGAGGCTGCAGAAGGATCTTCATCCAGGGAGGGACATCCAGCCTGGCCACTGGGACTGGCACTCACTGCCCACACCTCTCAGGGCTGCCCATGGGTGTCTGCCGGCGCCTGTAGCTGCATCTAGACCTATCTAGACCTTCATCTGCATCTGCACCTGTACCTGTACCTGCATCTACACCTTCATCTGCATCCACACCTGCACCTGTACCTGCATCTACACCTTCATCTGCATCCACACCTGCACCTGTACCTGCCTCTGTACCTGCACCTGGATGGAGCTGTGGGATGATGCTGCAGGTCTCCATCATTTCTGGCCACAGGTGGTGTAATTTCTGTCTCCAAATGCTGGTTTAGGGACCTGGAGTTTCTCATCCAGATGACCAAAAGCTGGGTGGCTCCAGCCTGTGACTCTTCCAGGTGTGTCCTCGTGGCTTCCCTGAAGAGGACCGAGGTCCCTGCCAGTGCCACCAGCGACTGGCACTGTCCCCTGGGATCTCTTCAGCCCCCACTGGGACAGTGCTGCTCCACGCATGGCATCACAGAAGGCTTGGGGTTGGAAGGGACTTCATCTAGTCAGAGTATTCCGTGATTCCATGGTTTTACTCCCTTGGGAAGTCATGGTGTGCCCTGGGCACCCCTGGGCAGAGGGCAGGGAGCAGCAGTGACCCTCCTGTATCCATGGATGCAGCACCTGGGGCTGAGGAGCAGCACTGCAGGAGAGGGGCTGCAGTGGGAATGCTGTCCCCATACTGGAGCACAAGAAAACCCCCCGGATATCTGAAATCCACATAAACCCAGTGAGCAGGTGGGGCTGGTTTCCCCTGGGAAGCAGCCACCTTCCCGGGAGACCCCAACAGAGGATCTGCATCCCCGGGGGATTTCCATTTAAATGCTCCTTGGCAAAATCCCCTTAAAAGGCTGCTGGTGACTCGTGGAAAGCTTTGGAAAACATGCTAATTACTGGGAAACAATGCTGCATCTCCATGGCTAGAGACCCTCTGGTTCCCTCCCTCCCTTCCCGGGGAGGCATTTCCATGAGAAGGGCAGCTTTGTCTCTCCGGACTGTTCGTGCTGCTTATTCCTGCACCTGAAGGCAGGCTCCAAAGTGTGGGATCCCTCAAGGCATCTCCACAGCAACAGGGTTGGGACAGGGAGCTGCTGTCACCCCCGGGAGTGGGACAATTAGGGATGGGATTCATCAGCGTTATTGCTATGCACGGCGTGTGCTGCAGCAGCATCCCAAAGCTGCCGTCAGGATCAGGTATCCTGTGTGCTGGGAGTGTGTAAAGCTGCTGTCAGACACAGCCACTGCCTCTGGAAACTGGTTTCTCCACGGAACATGTGTTTGTTTCAGCAGAGGGGAGGACCCCGAGTGTCTCTTTGCTGTCACCTCCCACCGAGGGCTCTGTTCCAACGGGAGCATCAGCTCGGGAATCAGCTCCCTGCACCCTGGAAAAAGCCATGGCACTACTTGGCTTCATTTCTGTTGGGTTTGTTTTGCTGTGGCAGAACTGGGATGGGATGAGATGGGATGGGATCAATGGGGTTTCATCCCTTCCCATGGGCAGCAGTGGCCTTTGGCTGGGGGATGAAACAGCCACGAACTTCGCCAGCAGAAGTCAAGAAAAATGTCAGAAAGAATTTGGGCCATCTTGCAAGGACTAATGATCCCTCCTGATGAGAAGGGAAGGGGAGAGGACCCTGGTTTTATACATAACCCAAATACCTGTAAGGAAAACCCTAATTCTGTGTGTCTGTGCCCCATCTGCTCCTTGTGCTGGTGTCAGAGCCCTCCTTTGCTCAGGTTTTTGGACACTTGCCCCATGAATCATGATTCTAAATAGTTCACTGGGGTAGGGATGTACAGAGGCATTCCAGGTTTGCTCAGGAGCAGCTGAATATTCTCCTATTGCTCAGGGGGACGGGGACAAAGCGATGCAAGAGGAGGGAGCTGTGCAGGGGGAGACCAGCACAGCTAAGCCGCACTGCGGGAACACGGAGCGTTCCCATCGGCCAGGGGACAGCCAGGAACACACTCAGCAGCTACAAGATGGCAACAAAGCACAGGGATGGCAGCAGCTCCAGTCCCCGAGCTGGCAGCAGGCAGCCCAGGCTGGCAGAGCCATCCCTGCAGCAGGTGCAGGGCCAGGCGTGTCTGTGAACAGGGAGTGGGATGTGCCCGGGATATTCATTGCCCAGGCCAGGAGAGGCTTCAGGAGGAAACAATCCCATGAACGCTCACTTCCCCACACCCAAATTCCTCCTTTTTCCTAGAGAGGCAAGACCAACACGGCTCTTTGCATCCGAGCAAGGGATTAGGCGTCCACGGTGCCTCAATGCAGGCTGGAAGCCTTCCAGGAAGTCAGCACCCTGGCGCTGCCTCTCCCTCTAAATGCTTTGGCTTCCTGCAGGAAAATGAAATCCATTAACAAGTTCCACCCCTGCTCGGAATTCAAGGCTAGAACTGTCAATGCTTTGGGAAGGAGCTAAATGGGGGGATTTCCATAACAATCAGCAGCTACAGCATTAATCCATAGTCATATTAACCTGGGATGACAAGGACACGTCTGGCTGTTGTCTCTAATGTAATCTGCCATTGTGCCCGGCCCCGCTGAGCCCGGCTTTGTGCTGGGCCTGGGATGGGAGCAGCTCCTCTCCCTGGGTCTGGCCACAGCTCAGAAATGAGAGAGAGAGGGATACAGAGAGGGGAAAGCATTGCTGTGTGTGCCTCTGTATGTGTGTGTGTGTTTGTGCACAGTCTCTCCCTGTGCCCTTGTGCCCCAGGTTCTGTGCCCTGTGCTGGTGTTGGGCCTTTGTGAGGTGTCAAACACACCTTGTAAAATGAGGGAAAGGGCAGAAATTCCGGTGTGGGATCAGGGCTCTGGGAGGGAATGTAGCACTGGGTGGGTGTGTTGGGTGCTCAGTGTGTTGTGGCTCTGTCCCTCTGGTTCTGCTGGCACAGGGATGCTGCCATGCCAGGCACTCACAGGGGGTGCTGGTGACGATCCTGGACAGCTCAGGGGGATGGAGAAGGCATCAGGCCCCTCTGCTCCTTTACAGCACTGGCTCTGCATCCTCTGCAGGGCTGGGCAGCCCCCACTGACCCTACCCTTTCCCTCTTTTTGCTGTATTTGCCTTCCTAGAAGCAGCACCTTCTCTGTGTGGAAGGATTAGGACATGGATACAGAGCTGCAGTGTTGGGGCATCCCACCCCAAATGAGCCTCATTTCTGGCCCTTCTCTTTTCAAAAACCTTCCAATCCATTCCACGATTTCTGTGTTACTATTTACTTCTGTTGTAAAGGGGGTGGAAATCGGAAACTCTGATTCACCAGGATCCTTGCACAGAAACTTCACACGCTGGAACAATTAATTATCCATTAAACCCTTTGTCTGTGTCATTGCATTGTTCCAGGCTCCCATTGAAGCCCCTCAGCGAGGCAGCCAGTTTGCAAGTGTGGTTAATCAGCTAACGAGCTTAGAAATACAATAGACACAGCAACACGGTGCTCTCCGAGAGCCACCGTGCCCAAGGGTCTCCAGCCACTCCAGAAAAGATGGAATTAGCCATGGTTTGGCCCCAGTGTGGGCCAGCAGAGCTGTGTGAGACACGGTGCTGAGATGTGACATTAAAAAGCTTCTACCAGCTCCAGCATCGCGGAATCATGGAATGGTTTGGGTTGTAAAACCCATTTTTTTCCACCTCTTGCCGTGATCAGGGACACCTTCCACTATCCCAGGTTGTTCCAAGCCCTGTCCAACCCAGCCTTGCACATTTCCAGGAATGGGGAGTCCACAACATCCTTGGGCCACCAATGTCTCAGGGTGTGATGGGGACATGCAGGTGGCCAGGTCACACTGGGCAATGGGGACAGACCCAAGAGGGCAACAGCTTCAGGGCAGCAATGCAGTATGAGGTGGATTTAATGGGGAAAAACTGCTGAGAAACTGGGAAAATTTCAGCCTAGCTGAGGTTAGAGGTGACGCTTGTGTCTGGAAAGTTGTTGCTGTGTGGATGAAGTTCTGGGAAAGCGGCATTGGAGGGATGCAGGTGGAGGCATGAGATCTTTGAGGATGCCTTTAATGACAGAAATTTTGTCTCTGTTGTATTTAGGCCTTAATTACAGCGGCCATAAAAGTGTTTATTTCCTGGCGACGAACGGCGGGCCAAGGAGAGAACTCTCTCATCAGCTCTTACAAGTTTCAATTACTTTTTCTCAATTATGTTTATGTTTTCCTTGCAGCTTTCGGGAACAGCCCGTGGGCAGAGGCACAGTTCCCAGGAGGATGGAGAAGGTCAGGAGACAAAGCCACAGAGGCTGGAGAGCTTTGGCCAAGGTCAAAACGGACAAAATCCAGAAATGTAATTGCAAAGGTGGATGAAGGAGCTTTTACATGACCATCAGTCAAAGCTGGAGCTTTCAGGGCAGTTTTTTAGTCCTGTCTCTCACTGGCCTTCCTGTGCCAATCTCCTCATGGCCTTTGTGTGCCCATGGGACACTTTTTTGCCATGTCTGGGACACGTGTGGCTGTCACGGGCAAAGACTGCTGGAAAAGGCTCTGCTTCCATGTCCCTTTAACTCAGCCGTGGCCATGAGTCCCTCACAGACTCTGGAACAACGAACAATGGGTGATAAAACTCCAGAAATCACTCCCAGGTTTAGTCTCCCAAAGTTGAAATTTTTCCATGACTATGCCACAAACCCCCCAGCCTCAAAGCCCTGGAGAGCAGCAGAGATAAGAGCAGCTATCAGCTTGAAGAGGCTCAGGCAGATAAGCATCTTGCTTTGGAACAGCTGATAAAGCTTCAAGCTGGGAGAAATCTATGAATCTATTCCAGAGCATGGGAGTGATGGGGAGCCTGGGCTGGGAATGTCTCTTTGGAGGAGGGCTGTGGATGTCCTGCAGTGTCACTGACCTGTGACACTCCCCTCGTGCTGAATCCTTGTTCCAGCCCTTCGCCTGGATGGAGCGCAAGGAGCTCACAGCTCTGCCCCTCGCCCCTTCCAGTCCTGCCCCTGCCCTGGGTGTTCCCTCCCTCTGCTCTCCCAGGAGTGCTCTGTGTGTCAAAGTCATATCTGGGAGGAAACAGCAGTGAAATGGCCTCAAGCTGCACCAAGAGAGGTTTAGATTGGACATCAGGAAGAATTTCTTCACAAAAAGTGATGCAGAGCATTGAGCAGGTTGTCCAGGGCAGTGGGGGAGGTACCATCCCTGGAAGTGTTCAAAAACTGTGGATGTGGTACTGGAGGACATGGTTTAATGGTGAACCTGGTGGGGTTAAGTTGATGATTGGACTTAATGATCTTAAAGGCATTAGTGATTCTGTGACTCTTCTGTGATGTCACTGGTTTCCTTCTCCTGGGATTCCCTCCTAATCCTGCCACAGAGGGTCCTAATCCATCCCACATGAAAGCTGCAGGGCAAAGAACTAAAAATATCCTTCCCTTTGCCCTGCAGAGGGAGAGCCTTGGAGGCTGCTGAGATCCCAGCCAAGTCGTGGGAACACAACACAGAGAGTGAGGGAAACTCTGACATTCCTGATGCTCCACTGCCCCCAGCCCAGGGCTATCGCTGCCACCAGGTCCTGGGGCTATGGGGGATCTGGGCACTGGGGGTGACAGCCCTGCCTGGATGGATAAAAGAGCAAAAATGGGAACATTAACAGCTCCAGCATGGTTATTTCTGTTCCCTGCCCCAGACAGCTCCCAAGGCTTGGGCACAGCTGTGTTACTGGACAGGTGAGAGCAGGAGAGCAGCAAAAATTCCTGCTCAGACACAGGAGTGTCTCAGACTCTTACCCAGTGCCATTCCTATTCCAGTTTGTCTCTGGGGCAAACCTTGGAGATTCCCAAGTCCCCTCCTGCCCTGTTGGTGTCCCCAGGTCCCCAGGCGTGAGCACAGAGCCCTGGAGGGGATTTGCTGACTCTGGGAGTGTTTAGTGCCGATGGCTCAGCGCTGCTCATTAACTGGGAAAGGAACCCGTCCCCCACACCCCTCCCCCTTTTCCAGGCCAGGTGGAGACATGATTTATTGCACTCTTTAGTCATTATTCTCAGTTACCCAATTATGTTTTTTAAAGTTAAAAATGCAAGAACTTTGTTACGGCTGCATCTGGGGATTCTGCAGCATCTGGAAGATGGTTAGGAAAATAAAACCCAGAGGAAACCAAAGAACAACAACACCAGCAGCTTCTTGAGTGCTACCTGGCAGCGATGTCCCCACCGGGTCACGAGGTGACAGAGTTTCCCAGGCCTTGACCCCGGGCTTGGCAGAGCCAAGTGGGGCTGGCACCAGGCAGAGGAGTGCCAGGATCTGGGCATTTGGTCCTACTTAGCAAAACCTGCTCCTGCCTGAAAGCAGAACAATCATCAGGGAGGGTTCAGCACAACACAGATAAGGCTGCAGTGCTGCTGACTCAGCACTTCCCTTCATTGGCTCCTGCCACGATGGGTTTGGAATCTCTGGATCATCAGGTCTGGAAAAGCCCTCTGAGACAATCAGCTCCAGCTGTTCCAAAGCCACCACTAAGCCATGCCCCCAGCTGCCCCATCTACCTGTCTGTTAAATCTCCCCAGGGATGGGAATTCCACTGCCCTGGGCAGCTGTGCCAGGGTTGGACAACACTTAGGGGGAAGAGTTTTCCCTTAATATCCAATTAAACCTCCCCTGGAGCAACGTGAGACCATTTCCTCCTGTCCTGTCTTGCCCTTGCCTGGAAGGACAGCAGCCTTTGGGATGGCCGAAGGCTGCAGAGCCTCCAGCTTCCCAACATGTCCCATCTATTTCAGGAGCCCTGCCTTGGAGCAGCAGTTCTCAAAGGAGGATGCTCCTAAAATCCAAGGAATTCATTACAGAGTCCCAGGTGATGTTAAGGTCTGGAGGGGAGAGTAATGGTACTGATTTACTCCTGCTGGTATTTTTGCCTCTCCTCTCCTCTCCCCATGTGCAGCACGTGGCAATGCTGCTGCTCAGGCATTCCTTAGGTGCAGGGTTATTTTTGCCTGTTTGCTGATGCTCAGATTCCTCCCTGCCCGTTTCCAGGTCAGGTCCCAGCGCACCTGGAGCTCCCCACCCCTTCCCTGCTCTTTCATCTCCCCAACCCACTTCCTACCTGCCTCCTCTTGGGATCTCTCCCCCTCAGAGGGCTGCAAGGTGGGCAGAGCCCCCCAAGACTCCCAGTGCCTTCAGCACCTTTTCCAGCATCCCTGCAGCACCCAGATTGGTCCTTTCCATGCCAGCAATCCAGATTTCCACAGGGTCCCTTGCCAGCATGGGGCTCTAGTTAAAGATCACCTCAGATGAAGATGTCTGGGGCACATGGAAATGGTTTTTTCTCCCCAGTTTGGTGCCTCTCCCAGCTCTCTGCTCTGCTTCCCTGTCATCGCCCCAGTGAACTGAAAATGTCACCGCTGCCACCACAACCACGTGTGCCTGCAGAGCCCAACAAGGCACTTAATTAGGATGGGGAAGAGATGGTTTTTTCCTGCCTGACCACATCCCACCCCAGAGTCAGTGGCTGCTCAGAGCCATCGATAAGCTCAGTGTCCTGGTTCACAGCCTCTTTGCAATTACAAATGGAGAAAACATAAAGAAAAGGACCTTAAATCATCTAAATTAAAGCTCTGAGAACTGTGCAGTTCCACTGCCTCAGCTCAAACAATCGCAGCACCACAGCTCTTCCTTCAGCCCTGATGAGGAATTTGGGCAGGGCTCCATTTCTAGGACAAGGGGGGATGGTTTTAAATTAAAAGGTTTATTTAGGTCACATACAGGGAAGAGAGTTTTTTACAGTGAGGGTGGAGAGGCCCTGGCAGGGTGCCCAGAGAAGCTGTGGCTGCCATTGGATCCCTGAAAGTGTCCAAGGCCAGGTTGGATGGAGCTGAGAGCAACCTGGGATAGTGGAAGGTGTCCCAGCTCATGGCAGAGGTGGCACTGGATGACCATGAAGGTCCTTTCCAACCCAAACTGTACTCTGAACTCCCCAGCCAGTGCCCTGGAGATGCAAACATATGAACACTACTCCAGGGCCACAGGAGCTGCCTGCTCTGCTCCAGCATCCCAGACCCACTTCTCCCTGGCAGGGAGGTGAGAAATGGCTCCAATAATGTCCAGTCTCAACCCCTGTTTAAACATATTTCAAACCCAGGAGCGTTTATTTCTGTCCTTGGAAGGACCAGGCATTCTTCTGGCTGGTCACACACACTTGGTGACTGTCAGCACTGACCATGACCTTAATCCAGGACAGTTCCCACCTCTGGAATGCTCAGGTAGTGATGCAAGCATCCTTTACTCATTCCCTAATTACCTCATTACCCCTGGAAAAGAGGGAGAGACTGTCCTTTCAGGAACAATCCTGAGGGGATTCTCCATTTCAGGCACTTTCCTTCACTGTGACAATCCCCTGCTCCACGGAGGTTCAGGTGCTGTTTATGCAGGAACAGAGCCCTTCATTATGCTGATGCTCAGATGAGAGATAAGGGATTGCCAAGGAAACACGGCTTTGCAGTGACATCCCAGGTGGTGATGCTCACATTTTGGGACAAGTGGGGGCTCACTTAGGGCTGGGGCAGCCCTGGCACGTGTGGGGATGGGACAGCTCTGAGCCTGATGTCTCCTGGCTTCCCACTACACAAACAAACCCCCAAAATGAATTTCTACAACTTTGACTGCTATTTTTATTTCATTTGCACTACAGGACTTGGTTTTGGGGGATTTTGGGGTGCTGAACAGCAAGAGGTGGGGTCCCCAGGGGTCTCCTTTTGGGGTAGAGCCATTGGTGGAGACAGGAACAGGGGCCAAGTGCTCTGCAGTTACCCAAAAACACCTGATGACACAAAGTGAGAGAGGAGAGGGGTGGCTCAGGGGCTTGGAGAGGAGTGCTGGAATGGAATCCAGCAGAAGCAAATCAGGAATGAATGTCAGGGAAGAAATTAAAATGGTTCTTGTTGAACCTTGTCTTGTTGAACCTTGTCTTCCAATGGTTTTAGTTGAACTAGAATGGTTTCCCAAATGGACTGGGGATAAACTGTGCCATGGCTGCCATGGACAATAGGGGATGATTGACCAGAGGGTTCAGGCTGGCCTGGTTAAAGTCCACACCCTAGACACCCCTTTGGGATCTGCAGATGACTCTGGTGTCCCCAGGCATGTCCCTGTGGCTTGGCTCAGCTCAGCACAGCTCCTTGGCATGGCTCAGTTTCTGTTTTCAAGGAAAAACAAGCAGGAAAAATGAGAAATGCTTAGGAAAAAAAAAAAAAAAACAACTGGAGAAGGAAATGGGGTTGGAGGGAAACAGAAGCTTCTCACTTGTTAGGAAAAACCCAAAATAAACGGGATGCCATCCAGGCTCTTCAAACCAGAAATGTGACCTAATTTTCCTTTCCAGGGATGAGCCAACTCCCTCCCCCCAGCAAGAGCTCCTGCCCAGCCCCAACCACTCAGTCACGAGCCCCAGGACCCCCAGTGCCCCCTGCCCCAGGCTGGGCCCTGCAGCACCCAGGGCACAGGCAGGGATTGGTGTCCAGGGAGGGCCAAAGGGCACTGCAGGCAAAACATCAACAACTAAAAACATTCACAGCTGAAAACATCAACAACTGAAACATTCACAACTGAAAACATCAACAACTGAAAGCATCAACAACTGAAAACATCAACAACTGAAATCACTGAACGATGCTGAGTCCCTTAATGGCAAGTCCAGGGAAGTGGTGGCTGTGGGTCACAGGTGAATCATAGAATCAGGGTTTGGGTGGGAAGGGACTTCAAAGCCCATCCAGTCCCACCCTTGCCATGGGCAGAGACACCTTCCACTATTTCAGGCTGCTCCAAGTCCTGTCCAACCTGGCCTTGGACACTTCCAGGGATCCAGGGGCAGCCACAGCTTCTTTGGGCACCCTGTGCCAGGGCCCCCCACCCTCACGGGGAAGAATTATTTCCCAAAATCCATCTAACCCTGCCCTCTGGGAAGCCATTCCCCCTTGCCCTGTTCCTCCAGGCCTTGTCCAAGTTGATTTGGGCTCTGCTGTTGGGGAAGCTCCCTGTTGTGGCACTCAACCATGGGAGGTGACAGGGCTGTCCTGACCCTGCTGCCACAGGTGAGTGTGGGGCTGTCAGAGGTTTCCACCTCTCTGCAGAGCACCTGGAATATCTGTGGGTTATTTCCCCTCAGAACAAGGAGTGCACGTAGTAATTGTATCGAAGCATGCAAATAGCAGAACAAACAAAATCCTCAACTTGATAGGAGCAAGGGTTGTTGTAGCTAGGAAAAAAAATGATCAAAAACATGTCACACAGGAAAAAGGGTTTCCATTCACAAAGAAATCATTATGGTTAATTTAATTCATTGTAGCATTTAATATAAAAAAGCTTTTCTACAGAGACTGGGAAAAAAGCCAACATTTATATATAAATGGGTTTTATTTTAAAAGCTAATGCAGTGGGCAGGATGCTTCGGGGTTATTTTCTCTCCCTCTTTCTTTCAGCGCATATGCAAAGCTGGTATTGTATCCAAAAAACAAGGAATTTGCTGCTATCTAAAGTTTACAAATTGCTTTTTTTCAAAAGCACCATTTCATATCCCTTAGAAATGGAAATGACAGGGTTTTATCTCCTCGACTGCCTTTCTCTCTGCTTTTTTAAAGTTACTTATATTAGTGTCCAAGGCACTGATTTGCAGAATGGGCTGTGAATATTCTGCCACTGCCGTCCCTGGGAATGCCTGACATCTCTTACAGGGATGCATTTTCCAAAGCTGCTAACCTGGGTGTGCCCCTGGAGCTGCCCTCAGAGCTTGGAAGGAGAATCAGCTGTGTTTGTGCAGGGGACAGATGGCTCCTGAACGACTGGTCTGATCAAATACCTTCAGCCAGGGAATTGCAGGGCAAGGAAACATATGGCACATCCCACGGGCAGGGATGCAGCTCCCAGGGCTGGGAGTGTGTGTGGCACTGTGCCCTGGGTCACATAGAGAGAGGAGAGTGCTGGGACAGGGCTCAGGGCAGGCAGGTGGCACCCACCAGGTGCAGAACGGAGCCACCTCTGCACCAGCCATTCCCAGGGCTCTGTGTTCTCTCAGTCTCTTGGGGATCCTTGGATGCAGAGCCTCTGTCTGCAATGGTATGAACTGTGCCACCCTGCCTGCCTTTCCCACTTTCTACCCTGCTTTTCCCTTGCTGCCACTTCATCCTGTTGTTCCCATGTCCATAATTACGGAATCACAGAATGCATTGGGAGGAACTTAAAACTCTCTTTTTTCCAACACCTACCACTACACCAGGTTGCTCCAGGTCGTGTCCAGCCTGGCCTGGAACCCTCTCTGCTTCAGCTTCTTCTTGTGAATTTGAGGAGCACCTTTAATCCCCCTTGGATCTGTCCTCTCCAGGCTAAACTCACTCCAGGCTTTCAGCTCCAGATGCTTCCTTGCTCCTTCTTGGCACTGCCTGCACCTGGAACAGACAGGAACTCAACCTGAAAAGGTCCTTGCCACCTCTGCACCTCCTGCCAGGGCAGGATCCTGGCTGGGTTTTTATTTCCCTTCCCTTCCTCTAAGATATCCCTTCAGGGATTCTCAGACTATTCACCAATACCAACAAACACAGCCACATCACATGTGTGGAGCAGGGAAAATTATCCCACTGTGGAGCAGCTCAGCAGAAACCCAAGCACAGCAAGGTGAAGCACCTTGCCCAAGGTCATCCAGCAGTGGGGAATGCCAGCCAGGGCACTCCCCAAAACCCCAAGCTTTCATAGACACCTCCACAAAGCCATTTCCTTTGTAAAATGCCAACTGCTATTAAATTCCTGGACTTCTTAGCCCTGGAATTGCATCCATTACCCTCTCCCAGTGCTCGGGGCTCTGTTCTGGCTGTATCAGCTGGCAGGACACCCTTGTCCTGGGGAAGCATCTGCACCAGGCCAGCACTGATTTCTGAGGGGTTCAGGCTCCACCTGAGCACCTGCTCCTCAGGCCTGGGCTTGCTCCTGCTGCTGTCCAGCCACCTTGGCCAGGAGCTTCAAAGCAGGCAGGATGGGCCGTCTTCCAAAGGCTCGGAATGCAAAGTTTGGGAAGCGTGCTGGAACCGCTACGTCTGTACCACATCTCTGATTTATTACCCCCGGTGTCTGTTGCTGCTCAGGAGCGCAGTTCCTGTTCAGACCTTTGCTTTTCCATGCCAGTAGCTTTAGCTTTTCAGCAGGAAAGCTTTCTCCCTGGATTATGCAAATACTCTGTGCATTGTCGTTCCCTGTTTGCGTTACGTTCACCTCCCCTTTGCTTTGATTAATGCTCCCTCTCCCCCACACGCTTGCTCCAATATGTTTGTTTTAGGGATGGGCAAATGAGCTGGGAATAAGAAAAATGGAACTGAACCTTCACCCAAAACTTGAAGTGGGTGGTTTGGAAAAGAAACCCACAACAGAATGAATAAGGCTTTGAACCACACAAATAGTTCCCTTGTTGGTACAGCAGAGACAGTCTGGGCCCCAAAATGATGAAATGCTGTGTCCTGTGCAGTTTCCAGCAGCTCTCCTTTTGCTGCAGCAGCTCTTGCCCCCAGGCAGGCTCTTGCAGAGGGATCAGGGGGAGGGGAATGCTGCTGTGGGATCAAGCCCCCAAGAGGCGCTCTGAGCATGGTCCAGCACCAGGATGTGGTGTGAGGGCTCACACTGCCATGGCCAGGCTGCCCAGGGAATGCTAAAACTGCTCCAGAGAGTCTCCTGGGGCCACAGAGTCCCAGAGTCAGTGAGGCTGGGAGAGCTCTCTGAGATCATTGAGTTTGGCCTGTGTCCTATCCCCACCTTGTCACCTGCCCAGAGCACTGAGTGCCACCTCCAGTCCTTCCTTGGGCATCTCCAGGGATGGGGACTCCAAACCTCGCTGGGCAGCCCCTTCCAAAGCTGGAAGGGGCAAACTTAAATACACAAATCAGCTTGGGAAAACCCTCCAAAGAGCAGGACTGCCAAGATGCAGAGAGCTGAGACAGGGCTCCAGGGTGTCCTGATGCCAGGCATAGGGGGGACAGTGCCCCAGGGACACCTTGCAAGGACAGGGAGTTTGGATGAGCTGGTGGGGGGGTCTCACTGCTGTTCAAAGGGATGAGAACCCTCTGTCCCTTGTGGGGCTGAGTGTGGAGCCCGTGGCTGGGGCCAGCACTGTCATGGCTGAGCTGGAGGGACACGCCGAGGTTTGGGGACTGCAGGCACAGGGCCAAAGTGCCAGTCACAGCTCCCGCTCCCATCACACCGGGGTTTGTTTGGGAGAACCTGTCAGAGCCTGGCAGGTTTCCCATGCTGATGAAAGGAGGGAGGATGTCTGAAAGCTTCACAAGGTGATACAGCCATTAAGGCAGCGTGACAGACTCGCACAGAGGCACGGAAAGCCAGCAGAGATTGGCAGCTCTGGGGCCGGGAACCAAACAAGAGCTGTGGAATCAGCGCTGGGTGTGCGAGGGCTTGCGTGGGGCAGGGCACGCTCGGGAAGTCACCATCTAACATTGCCACCTCCCTGACAGCTCCCAGCTCCAAGGAAGATGTAAGCAAACAGAAGGGTGGGAGCCCCCGCTTGCAGTCCTGCCTGGAAATTATAAAGGGCCATTCACAGAGCTGCTTTTGTGCCTTTAAACTGAATGTTGTGCTGCTGAAAGGTGGGCTGGGCTCATGGCCACAGGGTCTCTGCTTCTTGTGGGCACAGGTATGGCACAGGTGAAGGGGCTGCAGCCTCCCCTCCACACCCCCTGCCTGGCACAGCACCAGTGTCCCAGGAGGGCTGGCACCAGTGTCCAGCTCTACCTTGGACACTGACTCCAAGGATGCCTTGGGAGCGGGGGGGGACATCCCATCTCTCCAGGACTGTCCTGCCTGTTGTTCATATGAGACTTCTGCCACTCAAATGAATTCTGGATGCAAAACCTGCCTGTAGCAGGTGGGGTTGGGATAAAAATCTGCTTTATGCCCCGCAAAGGGTCATGCTGATAATGCCCAGTGCTGGATCTGGAGCATCTCTTGGCTCACCCAGGCCCAGGGGATGTGGGTGTCTGTGCCTGCTTTCCGAGGAATCCAGTTCAAGGCGCACCAACAGAATGTACCAATGAAATGGTTCCAAACACCTTTCAGAGCCTCTTGCAAAGTGGTCACTTCATGCAAGTGAAGATCACAGAATCACAGAATGACTAGGTTGGAAGAGACCTTCAAGGTCATCAAGTCCAACCCATGCCCTAAACACCTTAACTAAACCATGGCACCAAGTGCCATTTCCAGTCTTTTTTTTGAAGACATCTAGATAGTGGGAAACACAGGGCAAGAGGGTGGAGGGGATTCAGGGTGTGATGCAGGGAGAGGGCACAGGGATCACAGGCTGGGACAAGGAAAAAGCTGTTCCCATCCCTGGCTCCCTGCAGCCAAAACTGGCTCCTCTTCCCCAAGCTGGGGCATCCAATAAAGGGGGAATTACAGGGCTGAACCTCTGCACCACGCAAAGAGGAAGCATCAGCCAAACATTCCTGGCCCCCACCCCTGGCCATAATTAATAAACTCAAAGGAAATTAAACCACAAGAAGAAGAAAGCCCAAACACCAAAGCGAGGCGCCCCGGCCCAAGCTGCATCACGTGCGGCGCGGGGGAAGCGGCCCCGACGCCCAGGCAGAGCCACAGAGGTAATTGCAGTCACAGGGCGAGAGGCTAAACCAGCATGAAATGAGGCAGGGAACAGATATTAAATTTGCAAGCCCCGGGCAACAGGACTCCGTTCAGTTTATTTGCATTAATCAGGTCAGGGGAGTAACCTTGTTTTTTTCCTGCAGGAGATACCATCAGCCGTTATTTGTTTCTCATGTGAAAGTATCACAAGGCACAAACAGCGGCTGGGAGAGGCTGGTGGGGCCTGGGCCACGTCGGTGCTGGCTGGGAGGAGCAGCTCAGCCTGTGCCAGGGCCGTGGTGGGGAGCTGGCCACGCTCCATCCCCCGGGAGCCACTGAAGGATGGGATGGTGGTGGCACCGCTACCAGCACTAGAGGAGACCTTACTGGGGCTGGAGTGAGTCAGCAGCCACACACCTGCTCCACAGAGCTCATCACCTGCTCATGGCTTGGTGTGAGGGGAGAAGTTTCTTTAGACAAAGAAGGCAAATTACTGGGGGAAAGGAAACCTCTGAGGGCTGCCCACAGATCCAGGAAAAGCCATGGCAGTGCTGTGGGAAAAAGCCACGTAACTTGTGACTCTGTCATTTTTGGGGAGTTGTTCTTGTGGCCTTATGGAAGGGGACTAGGCTGATGCACCAGCACACCTTTGGGGTGATGTGGAAGAGACAGTGCTCATCCCTTCAGACATGGCCTGGGAACCTGGGCACACAGCCCCAGGCAGGGCCGTAGAGCAGTGGGAGCCCCAGGCACAGAGGCCCAGGCATGGCCTACGAGAGAGCAGGAGAGGCACTTTTGGCAAAGGCTTGGGATAGAGTTCCCAGGATCCTAGCTCATGGGCCCAGCACAGAGCTCCCAGGAGCCCAGCCATGGGCCCAGCCTCCTCCATGGCAGCTGCTCTGCCTCACCATGGGCACAGGCCGGGGCACTCAGGCCGTGCCCATACTCCTCACACCAGCACCCCCCTAATGACCAGCAAAGGAAGAGAGGACCAGAGCAGCCACCCTGTGCCGAAATATCAAAGACAAAAAGTGTTTTGAACCCAATCCAGGCTGGCAAAGCCTTGAAAGTGTCCAGAAAAGCAAGTCCAGGCCTTGATCCTGCCATTTCAAGTTGGAGAGCTCCTGGCAGAGCAGGCTGGTGGGAGAAGGGGGAGCGGAGCTGTGCTTGCCCAAACCCCAGCAGTGCTCACGTCTGAAGGGGAAGCTCAGCTCAGATTTGGGAGCTGGCAAAGCCCACCCCATGCTGGGGAACGCTGGGGATTAGGGAATAACTGGGGCTGCACAGACAGGGATGGGAGCAGAGAGGCTGTGGGATGTGTCTGAGAGCCTGATCTCCCAGGTAGGGAGCATTTGGGATTGTTGGCTTTGTTCGGCTACAAAAGGCAGAGCCTCCGTGCCCACGGCAGGGTTCAAGCAGGCCCTCCCTTTCCCAGGATCCAGCAATATTATCCAGCTGCTAAAGCTCGTGGAAGCTCTGAACTCTCCTTTCAAGCTGCTAAATAAATCAGAGCGGAGGGCAGGCGGCTGCGGAGGGGCTGCCGGGCAGGGGCTGCTGCCTCCTCGTCCTGCCAGATTGCTGCCTGTGCACAGACCAAAGCCATCTTCCAGCCGCTGATTTCACATTCCAAGGGAGCAGATTAATGCCTGCAAACTTCTCAGTGGAAGCATTCAAACGCTAATTGGTAGTTGCAAGTAATTAAAGTAATTTACTCAGATTATAAAGAAATTTCTTAACAGTGATTAAGCAACTCTGGGACGTGTGTAGTTGTTTGTAATCACTCCCCCAAGGGGATTAAAGCTCTTGGCTGTGTGTAATATGTCTTGTAACACCCTATGGGTCCTGTTGGCTCATGATAGCAAAGAACAGCTTGTTGGAAGAGATATAAATCAGGCCTGTGTGCACATAAAGTACCTCACATCGGGAACAGCTCTCCTTCACGCTCCAAGCCTGGGAGCACAACTCTGCAGCGAGGGCAGACATCCCATAAACCGGGCTTTGCTCCACAGACACAGGCTGTGTCATCACTCACAGACAGCACCAAAGGAGAGGCAGGAGGAAGGGCAGGGCTGTGGGGAGCAGAGTCACAGCGTGGGGACAGCTCAAGGCATGGCTGTGCTCACCTCTGCTCACTGGTTCCCATTCTCTAACCCCTAAAATAAGAATAAATCCACTAAAAAATACTGAAAGGATCCACTCACCCTGTTGATTTAGTGCTCCAAAAGTAACTGAGGAGAACTGCCAGCTCTCTGTGAAGTTGATACCTAACAGATTACACTAAACCAGAGCTAATCAGCAGATTATCGCTCTGATTGTTCCATGTCCTTGTTATCCCGGCCAAACCTCCAGACCTTGCTCAAGCCTGTATTTAGGCTCAGGGAGGCAATTCCCTTATGGAGAGCGGGGAGGAGGGAGCCCACATTGCTCATCTGTGACATAAGGATTTTTCTTGCTTGCATTTCACTTTTATTGAGTGGCTGCAGTGAAATATTCCTGCCCTAGTCCAAAATGTGCACACAGGGCTGAGCTGGAGTCATGGCTCAGAGGAACCTGGAGCTGGTGCCCTTCCTGTAAGAAGGGATCTCACAGCCAGGCCCCTTTGCCCTGCCTGGAGCAGATTCCCTTTAGCTCTGGGACTCCTGCAACTCCAGTAAGATGCTTTTAGCACATGACTCCAGGGAGCAAGGCAATTCCCAGAAAAACATTCTGCATGTGTTGCAGCCTCCTCTCACACCCGATGCCTGCGGTCTCACCATGCTGCAGCACCACCAGAATTTGTTTTTTATGTTTTATTTATTTATAGGGTTTTCCTCCATGCTGGGAGTACAGAACTGTAAATATTCCATGAGTGCTGGCTGCAGCAGGATGCCAGTTTACCTGGGCACACAAGCCCTGAGCAAACTGGGAGCTCATCTCTACAACGACTCTGGCACAGCGCTTTGGTGTTTGCTTTCTGCACATTTTTGGCCAAACAAAGACAATTGTTCAATTAATTTTTTTTTTTCTCTCTCTAAAGGCAGCACAGGAAGGATGGAACGAGCTTTGTTTGCCTGCCTGGAGGAAGGCATTGTTCCATCACGAAGCCACCACAACCCTCTGTGGCCCCACGGGGTGACCCTGGGTGTCACCAGGGCTCTGCGCTGCTCGGGACAAGCTTTCCACACTCACATATAAATAGATGCTTTATTTCTGTGTTCTGTTTACTGTGCGTAGAAATCTGATTTTCCCTAATGGTCCTTTATAAATAGTTTCCACCCACCCCCTGCTTGAAAGCTTCTCTGACTCACATTGGAAATTAGGTTCTTCCCCTCCTCGCTATTGAGAACAATTATAGCTCTTTGTTCCGCGGGAATTAAGAAGCACGAGGGCTGAATCCAGCCACATGAAAATTGTCACTCTCCTTTGTTTTCTGCCTGTAATAATTATCCTGCCAACTGCTCACTGCCATCCTCAAGCCCTGGGTGCCTCTCTGAGCACCCTCCACCCTCCAGCCCAGCCTGCCCTGGCTTTGTGCTGATTCAGGTTTTAGTGGCTGCTCTTGGCCACATCCTCCATTTACCTTTTCCTTCCATTTCCCAACTGAATGGCATTCCCAGGGGGAAAGAGGCCTCCAGACAGGCTGGGCAGGCTCATGAGGAGACAAAAAGGGAGCAGCCTGTCCTTAGGTTGTTGGTCAGAAAAAGCTTCAGCACCTTTCCAAAGGGTTCCCAGGTTTGGTCCGAATGGATGGATGGATGGATGGATAACTGGATGGATGGATGGATGTGCATTCGTGTAGATGTGGCACTTTGGGACATGGGTTAGTGGTGGCCTTGGCAATGCTGCTGAAACAATGCTCTTGGAGGGCTTTTCCAACCTTAATGATTCAGTGAGTCCATGATCCCGTGAAAAAGAGAGCAGGGGCAGGCAGCCAGAACAATTGACAGAGGGATAAATGCTTTTCTCTTCCCACAAATCTTCTCCAGCATGAAAACCCCTGTTTAAAAGAACACAACCAAACCCTGCCCGATTTTTTTAAAGGATCTAAAATGACTCTCCATTGACCCCTCCAGCCACACACTCATTTTTCATTAAACTGTTCCTGCGATCGTATAAGCAGCGAGAGAGAACAAGCAGGCAAAATGGTGAAAACAACCCAGAGGGCCCTGGGGCTGTAATAACTGAGACAGGAACATTTCAAATTATACCTTGGGTCAAAATGATTTGAGATTGATCAGGAACGAAAATTACCCCTGAGCTCCAGTTGATTGTCTGTGCCTTGGGTTCATCCTGAGGCTGCGTTTCTCCTGCATTCCCGTTTTTCCTGGGGTGGGAATACCTTGACCTGCCTCAAGGAGAAGGGAAGGAGCCTTTGAACTCTCAACACCCACCGGTTGAATTGGTGTCCTGGACAAATCCGCCCCAATTGTTTCCTCTCTCCACCCCAGGAGATCTTGTTTTGCCATTATCAAGACAATACTGACAAGCCCAGACTGTTCAGTAGCTGCAATTTGGGAAACAAAAGCTGTTCGTTCGCTAGGAAGTGCCCCGGGCTCTCCAGAGCTTTGTCACTTCCACTAGAAATGGGCACCTGGTGCAAGTCCCTGTGCCCTGGGGACAAACTGGGACATCCCTCCAAGGGCTGCAGAGCAGGCACACCCGGGCCTTTAGGCATCAGCTAAAACAAATGAAAAATAAGATTTGTATTAAAGATATTTATATACAATATATTGTAGATTTATAGTGTATATAACCAGTATTTTAGATATTAATAATTTTTATAAAATCAGTATTTGCTCTTTATTAATTGCTTTATATTTATGTATTTTTATCATGTATGTATTGAATATTTTTTATTTCTATATTAGATATGTGTCAAGTTTTGGTCTTCATGTTCTCTCTCTTTTGGGTGCCCCCAGGTCCCCCAAGCCTGCAGGCTCAGTCTGAGCCCAGGGAGCAGCTTGAGGAGAGAACAGCAAGGCCTGGGCAGGGAAATAGCTGCTTTTATGGTTTTCCAGTGTCTAAATCCCAAATATTATCATTTTCTCGGTCTGATGCACCAAAGTTCAGTGTTCTCATCTGGTTGGTTTTGCCTTGTCAATGAATAATCTGTATAATCTCGCTCTGGCTGGAATTGTCTTGCTGATGGACAACCCAGGTGACCTGCCAGGCCAGAAGCATTGGGATCCCCCCAGGTGAGTGCCTGGAAAGCTCCTGAGGCAGGAATCTCATCCCAGCCCTGGGAGGATGGTCAGGAGCAGGAATGTCATCCCGGTCCCAGAGGATGGAGCAGGAATGTCATCCCAGCCCCGGGAGGATGGAGCAGGAATTGCATCCTAGCCCCGGGAGGATGCTCCAGACCAGAATGTCATCCCGGCCTGGAGGATGGAGCAGGAATGCCATCCCAGCCCTGGAAGGATGCTCTGGACCAGGAATGTCATCCCGGCCCCGAGGATGCTGCTCCGCCCCCTCTCCCAGGCGGCTCAGACGGCTCCGCTCCAGTTCCCGCCGCCAATGCTGCGATGTTTAATCAGGTGCAAAGAAGTCGTATTTCCCTTGGCTCGCTCTCCCAAGGATGCCTTTCCCTCCATTTCATTCCCTCTTCTGGCATCCAGCTGGAATGCTGCCCCAGCACTGTGTGTCTGAGGCACCCAGGCCTACATCCTCCTCCTTTCCCCAAAAATGGAGCTTTCCCACCAAACTTGTTGGGAAAAAAACCCTAAAAAACTGGGGGTTTTTAGCTCTGAAGGACAGGACGTGGCAGGGGCTGTTTAATGGGAATTTGAGGTGAGGAGCTGCTTGCAGAGGATCCAGCACTGGAGTGTCTTCTGAGGGTGGAAGGGAGCTCAGAGCCCTGCTCCCATCACTGCTCATCCTTTCTCCTCCTGGTCTCCTCTTTTTCTACTGGAATTTTTTTTTTTTTTTTTTTTTTTTTTTTTTTTGGCTCTCTCCAAGCCTTAACAGCTGCCTGGTACTTGAAAGAAGGAAAGAGAGAAATGACTGTTACAAATAAATGTTTAATTAAAAGGGCTCAAGCTCTCCCTTTAAGGTAAGCCTGACCTTTAATCACTGGCTCCATCCTGCTGGAGCCCTGCTCCTGGGTCTCCAGCCAGACCAGGAGCACACACAGATGAGGGAGATGTTTTCCCATCCAGCCTCTGCTGCTGCACTTGGGGAGCCGCAGATGAAGCTGCCGAGCTCCTGATGGCTCCCCAGGCTGTGACATGTTCAATCCCATCAGGAATTACTGCTGGGATAACGCTTGATTAACCCAGCACAAAGTACCTGCTGCTCAGAGGGGCTGTGGGAAGCTGTGCCAGCAGTGAATGTGGCAGGAAAACAAAGGGGGAATGGCTGGGGAATGCTGGCCAGGTGTGGGAAGGGGGTTCTGCCATGCTGGGATGGACAGTGTGAGGGGTGGGAGGTTAAATGGGGTCTTCATGTGGGCAGGGCTGTCCTGCACAGAAAAGGTCTCTCCAGAGCTCCTCTGCATCCAGCTGTTGTGTTCTCAGCACAGTGGAGCTGTTGGAGAGGGTGCAGAGGAGGCCATGGAGATGCTCTGAGGGCTGGAGCCAGGCTGGGCAAGCTGGGAGTGCTCACCTGGAGAGGAGAAGGCTCCAGAGAGGCCTTTCCAGTGTCTAAGGGGCTCCAGGAGAGTTGGAGAGACTTGGGATGGAGGGACATGGACATGGATGCACTTCCAAGGGTGGGACAATTCTGTGGCCAACCTCAGGCTGCCGGGGTTGTGTGGGAGGACAGCCCCATCCATGAGAAGTGTGGCTCAGCCCCCCAAAACACCTCAAGCCTTCAGACTGCACCAGCCTCTGGTCCTGCCTGAGCTGCTCTGGATGTAAGGAGATGATGTGGAGGTGAAACCTTCTGTATCCTGTTTCCAGCCCCAGGCAGGGAGGACCAAGATATTTATTTGTGTTGAGCCAGAAGAAAATTTCCCATGGCCCAGCCCATTCCCACAGAGGAATGGCACAAACTTTCTAGGAAAACACAGAGTAGGCAAGTCTGTGTTCCATGAACTTTAAGTAAAGCCTCCCCTCTCCACAGAGCACCAGTAAACACAGTGAGAAATAAACCCAAAATTACCCAGCAAAGCCTAAAATTGCATTTCCAAACCTTCAGCCAGCAGTTCCCAGAAGTGCCAGGGCAGAGCTGCAAAAAAAGCAGCACTGATGTGTTCTGCATTCAGGGAGATGCTCCATGGAGGCAGTGGGAATGTTCCCTCAGCTTGCAGGGGTTTTCCCATGTTCCTTTTACCCCATTAGAGTGATCCCTGTCCAGAGCTGCCTCAGCCTCATGTGCTGGCAGAGCTCAGGTGGATCATCCATCTTGGGATTTTGCTGGCTCTTTGAGCCTAGGGTACTTTTCCAGGGTCTTCTGTATTTTCCCTTCCTTCCTTCCTTCCTTCCTTCCTTCCTTCCTTCCTTCCTTCCTTCCTTCCTTCCTTCCTTCCTTCCTTCCTTCCTTCCTTCCTTCCCATTTTCTCTTTTCCCTCTTTTTTCTCTTTTCTCTTTTTTCCCATCTTTTATCTTTTTTCCCTTTTTTCCCCCTTTTCCCTTTCTCTCCAGAATGACATGATCTCTCAGGCCCTCCCTGGAGCCAAGCACAGATGTCACCAAACACAAGGTCCCATTTCTGCCTATCCAGCTAACAGCAAGGTCAGAACATCAGAACTGGGGCAATGGGAACACCAAACTCCTTCTTCAAACCCAAAATCCCCTATGGGACTGGATGGGGACATTGGCATCTGTCCCCCTGCCCTGCTGCTCTGGAGCTGCCCCAGATCTGGCTCCCCCCAAACCCAAACCAGGCTCCCCCTGCAGAGTCCATTGGGCAGCCAGAACCCACAGAAAATGCAAATGCTTTTTACAGTCATTATCCCAAATAAGCTGAGTTTTAATTCAGTTTCAATTAAAGGGGGGGGAAAACATGCCCAGCTAAACAATTTCCAAGCAGATGATGGGTCAGAGGAACAGAGAATTCCTTTGACCCGACTGGCCCAACATTTTGAAAATTTAATTAAAAACACCCCAAGTTTTGCCCCAGTAAATTGCCCAGAGCCCACAGGCCTTTGAAGAGGTGTAATTAGGGCTGTTTGGCCCCTGTAGGATGCTCCAGGTGGATAAACTCCTGAAAAAAGGCTCCTGTGTGGTGGTGGGATGGGAGGGTCTGTGCAGGAGCCCCCTCCCAGCAGAGCCCCGTCCCTGGGTCACCCCTGAGTCACCCCAGGGTCAGGCAGACACCTCCTGGTGCTCCTGGGCCATCTCTGTGAGCTGTGGCTTCCTCTGCTGCAGAAAGGGGGAGGAAGCAGAACCCAACTATGGGATTTTCCATCTGAAATCACTCTGCGTGTGTGGGATCTGCATGCAGGGATGCAGGGATGCCGTTTTAGGGATGGTCCCTTGCTTTCCTGTCACAGCAGGATCTCCAGGACAAAGCCACCGCAACAAAGGAACCAAAGTCTGTCCCAGCTGATGCCTCAGGTCAGTGTTGGGACTCTTAGTGCTCTATTCCCAAGGTTGGGAACTGAACCTGGTCATTCCAGGTTTGGAGATGAGACCAGGTTTCCCAAAGTGCTCAGAAGCTTCTTTTTTTTCCCAGTTTGCTTTAAAAATAAAACTAAAATAAAGGAGTCCTTGAAGCAATGGGTGGTTTCTGGGATTTGTATCTGGACATCCTGGAATGGATCCAGGATGGAGGAATGGCTTCAAACTGGAAGATTTAGATGGGATATTGGGAAGAAATGTTTGGCTGTGAGGGTAGGGACGGCCTGGCACAGGGTGCCCAGAGAAGTTGTGGCTGCCCCTGGATCCCTGAAGTGTCCAAGGCCAGGCTGGATGGGGCTTGGAGCAACCTGGGATAGATGAAAATGTCCCTACCTGTAGTAGGGGCAGGACTGGATGGGATTTGAAGTCTAAACCATTCCCTGATTCTCCACTTCCATCATCCTTCTCCAATCTTTCCAATGTCAGGTCCACACCCAGCTGCCTCCCTCCTGCCACACATTCCCATGGCTCTTCCCCACCCCAGAGGGACCTGAGGAGAGGACTTTGAACTTCTGCATGTGAATGAAACACCACAGCACTGAATTGTCTGGGAGAAGAAACCATTCCACAGTTTCCACCCGAATTTCTGCTGCAGCTTCAAAGTGAGCAGGATGCTCTCGGAGTCAGGGAGAGGAATTGAACTGAGGAACCCCCAAGCACAGGCAGGTGCCTGTTGCCATTGGGTGGGAAGGCAGAAACAGAAAATACATGGAAGAAATTGGAACAAGGAGGCAGGAAAACACAAGTGGCTGCACAATAACATTAAAATTAAAAAAAAAAAAATAAAAACCACACTAAAAAAAAAAAAAAAAAAAAAAAGTAGAGTGTGTTAGAGATGGAACTGTTCCAGGAATGAAAGCGCTGTGACGGGCAGGTGTTGATGCCACCAGGCATAACAGCAAAGAAAGGAAAATCAGGATAGTGTGGGGTTTTTTTCAGCATTTATTCCAAAAACACTTGCTGAACATGGTGCAATCTCTTTGATATGAAGGTTAATTGAAAGAAATGGTACAGACCCCTTGGAACTCAGTCTGAAACAGCTCCAAAGAAGGAAAATTTGGGGCAAATACACAAGACAAAGAAGTGGAAAAGCAGAAGATTTAAGCCAGGCTTTGGAGATCAGAGGAGCTGAACACCTGGCTCACACCTGGCTGTCCCCACACCCTTCTCATGCACTGGGGCACTCTGTGGGGTAACCTGGGTGTTACCCTGGGAATACCACATGGAAATATTGCAGGATTTTCCCTGCCTGATGATTCAAGGCAGAAAGCAATGGAAAAGGGACTTAAAGTTACAGCCAGACTCAAAAATTCCTGCTCAGGCCTTCACTGGAGCCATGCACAGGTCACAAGCTGCCGTTCCAGGACAGTTTTCAAGGCTGTAGATCCTGCTTAATATTCTCCTCCCAGGCCTCTTTGTTCCTCCAGGCTTGGGCCAGAATGAGAAATGCAAACCCTGAGCTGGGAAAGCCAGGAACAATTCCTGCAAATCCGGCGGAGAAAATCACCGTAGGGTGCGGACACCGCGGGAGAACTCCTGTGCCATGGCTTCAGAACAGAACTCCTGTGTCATGGCTTCAGAGCAAGTTCAGGATCAAAAGGGCTCAGGACAGAGCTCAGAACTGCTGGAAGCTGCTCTGAAAATCCTTGCCTGGTCTCCAGTCAGCACTTCTCCAATTCGGCTGTCAGCATGCCCAAAACCTCAGCCATGAGATCTCTGCTCGCAGGACATGGATGAACTCCATCTCCCAGCTCGCACCCTTGGAAGCTCTCGGTGTTCTCCTGGCAGAGCACAGCCCGAGAGGCAGACACAGCCCCCAGAGAGGCAGACACAGCCCCCCCGAGCCCCCCGAACACGCTCCCATCTCCCGGGAGTGTCTCTTGGAGAGCATCTCCCCCTTGGCTCCTTGGCCAATATTTGAGCTGTGCTGTAATTGGCCATGGAAGCCTCATGGCGTTGATGTTCGCCTTGATTAGCCGAACGTGCAAAGCACTTACAATGCAAATTTCCCTTTAAAATTCCGTTTCCTGCGAACCCTCAATGAATCAGCTGCGGAGATCTCCCACTGAGAGCTCTCCTGCCAGTAAAAAAGTTGATAGTGCTAATGTTTGTGGAGTGGGAGCGCACAAGGGGGAAGAAGCACTAAAGCAAACTCATCCAAAAGCGTCAAATATTTGCAGAAAAATGCGCCCATTCTGTGCCCCGCTGTCCCGATTGTCGCCCCCCGCCCAGCTGATCGCAGCCGCCCCCCAGCTCTTCCTTTCAGCCCCAAGATGCAGCTGTGTTTTCTTTGTTCGCGCTCCCTTTGCAAACGCTGCTCTTGCCTTATTGAAGTCTTTGAAAAAATATTCTGTATAGAAACAATTCTGCCGACACATCAGATTTCTCCGGGCTGCCTCTCCCCGCTCCTGCCTCCACCATTTGCATGAGAATGGCCGGGATGCTTCTGCAGCCATCACCTGGCACCGGGCTGCTGCTGCCCTCCCCGTGAGGTCATTTCCTCTGCTTGCCGTGATGTCACCGGCCTCAGGGACACCTTGCTGGTGGCAGGAGAGCAGCAGAGTGGGCAGCGAGCCTCTGGCAGCTCCCCAGGGCCTGGCTGGCACAGAGGTCCCGGCTCTTTCCTTCCTAGGCTGCTCCATCCCAGCCACCTCCACCCTCCCTGCGTGTCCCCAGCCCTAAATTTCCTGCCCCCCACCACAGAGGGCTGTGACTGGTGCAGAGCATCATCACTTTCTGGAAATACTGGTTTAAAAAGAGCTTTTTTCCAGGCAGGGGCTTCCCGGGGGGAGTGGGACAAAAGGGGCAGAGGGAGGTCAGGGCCCTGCACGAGAAGAGAAGGACGGGAGGGATTTCCCTGAGAGGGGGGTAATTAATCACCACAAACTCTGCTCTGCCAAAGCAGAGTCCAGCAGTCCCTCTGCTGCCTGCAGACCTGGAGGGGGTCCAGGTCTCATATCCAGGACTGGTGTCAGACTCTGGGCTGGGAGGATCTGCTGGGGGCTCTGTCCTGCACGGCACAGGAGGTGGAAATGGCTTCAAAGTTCTGTGGTGGCTTTACAAAGGAGGGACCTGGCTCTCTCTGTGTGGGCCAGCTCCTCTGCGTCACTGCAAGGCTTCTCCCAGTGTCTCAGGTCTAGCTGAAGTGTGCCACCATTCCCAGATATTCCCACAGGCTCCAGCAGCTGCAGCAATGTGTCCTTCCCAGTGTCCCACTGAGCCCTCCTGGGAGTCCAGGGTGTCTGATGGACAATGGGTCAGCATTTCCACCAACCCAGCATTGCTGCAGGGCACCATCCACATGCCCAGGACTGGCTGAAAATGCCTCCTGGGAAAATCCCTACTCTGCTTTTCTAGGGATCCAAACCCTTCTGGGATGAAAGTACAAAACCATCTCACAGGATTGCCTGGTGCAGGGACTGCCTGAGCTGTAGGTGTTGAGATAAAAAGCTGTTCCACATGTCCACATCCTGTCAATTTTTATTCGTTTATGGGCCCTTCTGTGTTGCAGAGCTCTCCTGCCTCTGCCCCCTGCTCCTCCTTCCCTCATGGCACCACTGGATCTGGCCATCCCCCGTGCCCTGGACAGGCTGTTGGACATCACATCACACCCTGAACTGGCTGCTCAGCTGGAGAAAAGCCCCATGGCTGGAGCCAGCCCAACCCTGCCTGTCCTTGCCCTCCCTCCCTGGAACAGAGTCCAGAGCAGCAGGGTGGGCACAGCCTGGGCTGGGACCCCCCTGCCAGCAAAGAGCCAGCTCTGAGTGTCCCATGGCAGGCAGGGAGCCCAGGTATGATCCCAGCTCGAGCTGATTTAGAGCCTGTCATGGTTTCAATCTCCCATTACTGTCATGGCCTCAGCTTTCCCTTCCTTTGTTTTCCAGATGGTATTTTTTCCATCTTATCTTCTTTCATCAAACTCTTGTTTCCTCCTTCTGGAATCACCACATTCCTGATCTATATGCAGATTAAACCCCAGGAACAGATGCTATTGTCAGCTTTTATTAGGTTATTGCATTAGGAAAGGACGATATCTTTACAGTCATGATATAAAAGAAAACTCATCGTAAATCTCATCTCCTGGAAGTGACAGCAGGAAAACAAAGGCTCTTCTGCACCAGAGCCATGCTCACAAATCAGGAGCTGTGTGTGGAACCCCAAGCCTTTGGGAGGAGCAGAGGGATCCCAGGCATGAGGGGCTGCACCAGGATTCCAGTGCTGAGCTTCCTGGGAAGCTCAGCCCCAGGAGAGGTGAACAATGGAGCCACTTGAGCAGTTGGTGTCACCCTCTGGATTTGTGCTCTGCCTAAAGAGCCCTCCTCGAGAGCTGAGCCCCTTCTGCCATCAGGGCACGACTCTGCCCATGCTTTGCCTCCTTGCTGGTTCTGCCTTTCTCGTTTACACACAGGCCTCCAGCTGCAGCTCTCGTGCTGCAAAAATCACCCAGTGCTCTGCTCAGTGAGAGATAAGAGAGGCAGGAGAGCTGCCAGCTCCACGAGGAGGGAAGGGAGGGAAGGTACCCACAGCCTTTCTTCCCTCATGCTGGTTGGGAGCTTGAACTTGGCTCCCTGGGCCAAGGGAAAACACCTCCAACCAATGGAGCCTTTGGGATTTGCTGGGCACTTGGACTAGAGGGGTGTGGTGAGTCCCTTGAGATGACAATAGAGTCTTCCTCTTCCTCTTCCTCTTCCTCTTCTCTTCTCTTCACTTCACTTCTCTTTTCTCCTCCTTCCTGCCATTCTCCCATCACTCCCCAGCTCTCCCCACATCTCTGCTCCCTCTCTGTCCCCCTTTCCCAGGCCTGACAAGCTGTGGCTGTTGGAAAGGAGCAGGGGCTCTGGAAAAATGCTCAAGTGGGGTGCAGGAGAGGGAAGCAGGAGTGGGGAAGGCATCAGAGCACTCACAGAGGTGTCTCCTGCTAGGATCCATTTATTTCCCCAGTCCCTGCTGGGATGTGCCAGGCTCTGGGAGCACCCACTCCATCACGGGTGGGTGATGGAGCCTCACTCCATCTGAGGCTCTGCAGCCCTGGGGTCTCTGTTTTGTCCCTCTTGCCCTGAGTCCCAGTGATGGACACTGAACAAATCCTCATCAGACCCTCCAGCTCACTTAAAAAGTGCCAACAGAGCAATTTCCTGCTGCTTGCAGGGAGCAAACCCGGGTGAGAGCAGAGCAGGGGGAATGCAGGAGAAGCTGGGCTGGGCTGAGCTCTGGGAGCAGCCGGGTTTCCATCGGTGCTGCTCTCCCGCCTGGCAGCCATCCCAGAGCCTCTGCTGTGCCAGGGCTGCTGGGGAGGGGGAGCTGGGGGGGCTCCAGGGAACTGCTGCTCCCTCTCCCTGCTGGCATGGAACTGGGTTAATGGGACAGGTATTTTTAGGGCTGACTGGCCGAGCCGGTGCTGCTGCTGGTGCTAAACCAGGGGAAGCAGAGTTCGCCCAGAAATGAGATTTTCTTCCAAGCACTCATCTTTATACTCACATTTCCTGTGCTGGGAGTGGGGCACTCACCCATCTCCCTCCTTTATCCTCACATTTTACTGTGTCACAGCAGCTCAGTGCAGAGACAAATTACAGTCCCAGATGGACTTTGTGTCTCTTTCCCCCCCATCCCCTGAGCCAACCTCAGCTTTGGGGGGATTAATTAAGCCCTGCATTGTTCCAGGCACTGCAGTCCCAACCCTGGTGCCCAGCAGCTCCTGCAGGTGAGGCTGCAGCTCCCTGGCATGCCTGGAAACACTTAACTCCATCAGGCAGCACTTCCACGCTGGCTGGGCTGCAGCTGAAGCAGAGCAGCTCCGGCGGGGAAGCACCGAAGGCAGCTCCTTGTCAGGGTGATTTGAAGTGACACTTCCCTTCCTTCCCGGCAGCTCTGAGAGACCTCCTGCTCTGCACAGCTCTGCTTTGCTCCCCGGGTTTTATCTCCTGAAATTCCCTCGTGCGGCAGCAGGGCTGGTGGGTGTGATTCAGCTGCTGGCAGCTCGAGTGGCCTCACAGTGACAGGCAAAAATATAATAATGAAAAGAGGACGCAGCGATGGCTCTCACGGTGACATGTGGCTGTGTCTGCAAGGGGCTGATGTCATCCATCCCCCTTTCCAAGGAGGCATCTCCTGGGCAGGACAGCAGGGGCACAGCCTGTCCCATGGGGCACAGGGCTCACAGGGGCTCTGTCACTGTCCCCACCCCGTGCCCAGCCCTCAGTGCAGGGGGAGCTGCTCCATCCCCAGCTCTGCCCAGGGTCTCCTCAGGGACCACGTCCTGCACCTGCAATTCCTTGGCTTGTACAACCTGCACTCCAGGCGTGTTTACATGAATTCCAATTGGAATCTGCATTCCAGCACGGACTGAAGCTTTGCCTTGCACCCAAAGCCTTTGGTTTCCTTTTCCTTTCTCTTTTCCCCTCCCTTTTCCCCCCTTGCTGAGCTCCATCCCTGTGTCCTGGCTGGGGCTGGCTGGCTCGAGGTGCAGCAGGAGGGAGGTGACAGGAACCTGTGGCAGGCTGGGAACAGCCACGGGCTCCTGGGCTCAGCTGGGATGGGAGCTGGATCCCAGTTATTGATTGCAGGGGATTTGGAGCAGGCTGGATTGAGTAATGGGCTCTAATTTCGTCCAGGTTTTGCAAATACATTGATGAATATGCAGCAAAGAGAAAAGGAGCACAAGCTCTGTGGAGGTTCCTGTGAGGAGGCAGAGCAGGGCTGTGTCTCCACAAGCTCCTGGGCTGTGTTCTCCCGGGGCAGCTCCTCACAGCAGCCACCAGCTCAGCACATCCCAGCTGGATCCTCTGCGGGGGCTTTGGGAAGGGCTCAGGGCTGGGAGCTTTTTGCACCTCTCCTCAGCCAGCTGGCTCATAACTGCTTCCCACAAGTGCTTCCCAGCCTCCCTGGCTTCCCTGGAGCAAGGCTTGAGGCTTCATCCTGATGCTCCAATGGACACTTCTTTCCCTTCCTATAAGCAGGTCTCAAAGACAGAGCCCAGGCTGGCCCCAAGCAGCCCCATCACACCCATCCTCCTTTCCCTTTGCATTTTCCCTGTGCTTTTCCCTCTTCTGCATCCTCTGGTATCTCTGTATCCAGAAAACAGGAAGATCAGGAGCAGAGAAGCAGTGCTGGGCTGGTTTGGGGCGTTGGGTTTTGCACGACAGCCAGGCTGGAGGTGCTCAGGCACAGGGGGATGAGGAACATCACTGAGGGACCCCACTCGCTCCCTCTGGAGCTGGGGGGGCTCCCGGCTGCGTGCTGGGGGAGGGAGGGTTTCAAAGGAACTCATCCCAAGGCCACATCTGCTGCATGTGTTTAAAACAACTCATTAAAGTTCCTGAAAGGCCTAAAAAATGAGTAATTCTCTAAATGAGGGAGGCTATAATAGCCCCTAACAAGCTGTAATCGGAGGCTGGTGAGCACCTCCGGAGCTCATGGGCTGGGGGGGCCCCCCCCGGCCCCGAAATCACGGGGATGGAACACGGGACCACGGGGGTGGATGTGGGCACGGGCAGGGAGGGTGCCTGGCAGGAAAACGTGGGGAGAGGGGAAATAACAGCCAGCAACAAACAGATTTCAAGGGAAACAGCAAAGACTCGGGTGATTTATGGGGGGAACTGGGCTCTGGTTGTAGTGGGGAGCCACACCTCCCCTCCAGGTTTGGATTTGTGCTGCTCTTCTGGGCAGGGTGGGTTCTCCTTTCCTTCCAGCAGAAAATGCCAAGGAACAGGAGTCCAGCAGGGAGGAGGGGGTAAAATAGCCCAGGGAATATTGGGGAGCTTGTGCACAGTCCCCATAGCAGGAAGGAGGAGGTCAAATAGCTCAGGGAAATGTTGGGGAGCTTGTGCACGGTCCCCAGGGCTCCAGGGCAGTTGGGATGGTGGCAGCTCCTCATCCCCCTCTGTCTCTCCACTGGAGATCTCCTGGCCAGGATGGAGGCCAGCCCATGGTGGCAAGGGGGGCACTGCTCTGTGGGGTGCTGCAGTTGTCATCCAGCTGGATCTGCTGCTTTGAAAATTGTCAGAATTGCTTTTCCTCCTCCACAGCTCCATGGCAGCCCAGGCTGCCCCTTCCCCAAGCACCTCCTGCTGCTGGCATCAGCGTGGCTGGGCATGGATGGAGGCACCAGCCTGCACCAGGCCTGGGCTGCCTTCCCACTGCCAGCCAGCAGATGACATTTCCCTGGGCTCCCAGAGAACTGGAGCACATTGGAAATTCAGGATTCAAGATGTTCAGCTCTTGTGAACAGCTCACGCTTCTATACTGGGAGATGATGCACCAGGCTCCTGGCACAGCTCCGGGCTCTGATTTCATGGAGGGACATCACTCATGGAGCTGTGCCTCGGCCCAAGCCACGGCCCACCCACTCCTCTGGGGCTGCTGTGTCCTTGGGGTGAGGACACAGCAGGGAGAGGATTTGGGGTGGGAATTGGGGTCTGGTGCAGCCTCTGCCTGCCCAGAGCTGATGTTCCCCTTGAGAAGGAGGAGCCAGTGGGATGCACAGGAGGAGATGCAAAGGACAATTAGAGCTGTGTTCCTGGCAAGTTTTGAGACATTTCACATGTTCTTCTTTGTCTCTTAAAGCTCCAGGCCCTGGAAAAGCAGGTCCAAAATGGAGGTTTTGTTGAAAAACAACCTCGAGGCCACAGGAGAAGAAAACACCAGAAACAGGAGTGAGGGGTCCCCAGGGGACCCTGAAGGGTGGGGGCAGAGCCCCACCAGCCTTGCTCCATCTCCTGAGAAGCACATTGGGATTTCTCTCAAACTGTTTTTGGGTGGGCCTTGACTTCCAGTCTCTCAGGTTGTCATTGGGGTGTTTTAAAACAAAATCATTTAACCAAATCTGGGGCTCCCTACTCCCCTGGGAGTGTTACTGCAGGCTGGGCCCCTCTGGATTTCCTCTGCCTCAGGTCACCTATGCCTGAAATAGGATCCCTGTCTGGTCAGAGGTGTCGCAGCAGACCTCAGGGCTGCTGAGGTTGTGAGCTCCTCCAGGAGCTCCTGCAGTGCTCTCTCCTCCCTCTGGAGCAGGCCTTGTGCTTTCTGTGATCCTTGGGAGCTGGCATTCCAGAGACATGGCAGGGCACAGGCTGATGTCACAGCTGCTGTCAGGGCGGGGTTTATTTATCCAATTGTCATAATTAAATTCCAGTCAGTCATCCAGGTGTCCTGTCCAAGAGGAAGGTCAGGGAGAGAGGAAAGGAAATGTGAGAGAAACAAGAGAGGCTGTGAGATGCACAGATGCATCCTCTGCCTGTCCATGTGAGCGCTGCTCCTGGGGATGGGATGGGAGAACATGTGTGTGAGAGCATGTGTGTGCTGTCCAGAGCATGAACAGCATAGGGACAGGAGCCTAGTGCTGGCACACACTGATGGCATCCCTGTGCCCCTGGGACATTGTCCCTGCACACCTGGGACGGGACACGACAGGGGGAAAGGGAGGGAGGGAGGGAAGGAAGGAAGGAAGGAAGGAAGGAAGGAAGGAAGGAAGGAAGGAAGGAAGGAAGGAAGGATGGATTTCTTTGCCTTTCCTTGCCCTCACTCTGGATTAGTGCTACCCCAGGAGGTGTGAGCAGGGCTGGGGTATAAACAGGAGGATCTGGGAATGTGGGGAGCACCCATCTGGGGACACCCTGGAGGGCTCTCAGCCTATCCATGAGATTTTGGTCTTGATGTTCCCAAGCCTTTGGGCTCCAATGCTAACTGGAGCCTTGGACCACCTCTTCTCCTCCCAGAGGCAAGTTTCTCTGGAAACCAAGGAACAGGGGAAAATCCTCCCACCTCCCAGCTGCCCGCATGGCTCATGGCTCCAGAGCTGCCTTCCTCCCCCTCTCACACCTCCCTCCATTTCTGCAAGGCCCTGGGAGATGTTAGATCATTTTTCCAGCTCCTCCAGGTGTCCATAAAATTAGCTGCAGATTCCTCCTTGGAAAGGGGAACAGCAGTGAGGAGGAAACCTGAATCCACGGTGGTGCCCCCTCCCCATGGTTTTCCTGGGGAAGAGGAGCAGCTCTGGGGACGGCAGGGGCACTCTGGGCTGTGCCAGAGGCTCTCCCCAGTGGCATGGGGAAGGTGTTTGCCCTTCTGATGGGAAACAGCTCCCACCTTCATCCATGAGCACCCAGTACCACTGTCGCCTTTTGGCTCTTCCCCCATTTCACTGGCAGCCACCACTCTGGGGAATGAGGGGAGAAGTGAGGATGGGGAAACCTTCGGCTCTGGCCAGAGGGGCAGTGCTGGGGCTCCTGGCAGAGCCTGTGTCCTGCAGGACATCCCTGTCCCTGCATGGGGGACTCTGGGTGGCTGTGCTGGCTCTGTGCATGTGGAGCATGGGCTGGAGAGAGCAAGCAGCTTCATCAGGCACAGAGAGAGGGATGGTTTGAGGATGAGGTGGTGGCCAGCAGCAGCTCTGCCCTGGATCTCCATCACGTCTGGAATGTCAGAAATCTGCTGGGCTGGGGCAGGTGGAGATGCTGGGGTGCAGAAGGAAGGGGGTGCAGGAGCCAGAGCCAATTCCTTCTCTTCTTCTGTTTCCTTTTTGTGCAGGCAGGAATGATCTCATGTTTTGTCTAATCTAAATTCTGTCAAGCAAGCAGGGAGCAGAAAAAAAGAGACGGAAAGCGAGCAAGAGAAAGCTGCACAGTTAATAAAAATCTGCCAGACACATGTTCCCCGAGTCCAGGGAGGGGAGGGGGGGCCGGGATGTGCAGAGCCTTGGGAGAGAACGGGAAGGAGGGCTGGGGTCTGGGAGCCCCCTGTGCTGAGATTCTTCCTCTCCTTCACCTGGTGAGAGCCTTTCAGCCATGGCACGGTCACCCTGGGGCTCCTGTCACAGCCTGGCTGGGCCCACTGGTGGCTGCCGCCCGGGTTGGTGGCCATAGACCCCCGTGTCCCTTTACCTGTGTCCCCAGTGCCTCCCAAGGTCATTAGGAAGGAAGGAAGGAATGCCAAGCAGCTTCCCTTCCCTTCCCTCCCTCCATGGCACGTTTGCTCTGCGCTGTCTCACTCACTCAATCACAGAGCGGGACAGACGGACGTGCGTGTGGAGGGAGCCTGAGGGAAGGCTCAGAAAAACCCTTTGCTTTTCATTCTCATCCTCCAAAAAAGCTTTTCGCACCTGATGGATTTCACTGAGGTTTGTTTTCGCTCGCAGGTGGAGCAGCGCGGGGCTGTGGCAGGCACGGCCGGAGGAGCAGCGCGCCCCGGGGCAGGGCTGGGGACACCGACACCGCCACAAGGGCTGGCTTTGCTCTCCTCTGAAACGGGGCTTTCCTCAGCCAGAGCTGCTCCTCTCCTGGCCACAGAGACGCTGCAAAAAGAGGGAGGGGTTATGGGGGTAGGAAGGGGAGGCTGGAGGTGGGAGCAGCCCAGCTTGTCCCCACTGCTGGCTCATGGTGGCAAATGTTTGTCACATCATCTTTGTGTCACATCCACACTCAGCTGCCAGTGTGACAACTTCCCAGGGGAGAGGAGTCCTTGCCAGTGTCCCTGTCAGTGTCCCTGTCAGTGTCCCTGTCAGTGTCCCTGTCAGAGTCCGTGTCAGAGTCCGTGTCAGAGTCCCCTGCCAGGCTGTCTTTGGCACGGTGTGTTCTGGTTCATATATGTTACCTCATCACAGGATTGGGTGGCTCCAGTGTCCCCCAAAGGCAGCAGGATCACCAGCAGGACCATTCAAAGGTGGCCTCTCCACCAGTGTCTCCAGGAGATCCTGGGATGGGAGCTGGAACCCAGCTTTGGCTGACACCAGCTTTGGTTGGCACCTCCTGCAGGTGCCCATCCCAGATGTGTCCAGGAATGTTCTGCATCCCCCAGGGATGTCCCTCCATCCTCCCCACAGTGACATGGACCAGGAGGGGCTGTGAGTGGCCTGAGGAGAACAATTCAGTCCCAGGCAGCACGAGGGGAGCAGGGATGGAGAGCAGGGAGTGCGAGGGAAGAGCTCTGAGCTCCGACCGAGGTCTCCAAATGAGGATCCTGAAATACATTCCCAAGCCACAGAAACCACACTGGAAAATTGGTTTCGGGTTCCGTGCTGCCAGGGATGGAGAGGGGACTCGGCAGAGCCCAGATGGGGCCTCTTGGTGTCGATTAACAAAACAAACAAACAGCGTTGCCCTAATGAGCTCCGGCTCCGAGGGGAGGAGGGGACGGGACCGGCTGCCCCCGCTGCCATGCCGCAGTCAGGGAATGCCCGTGGCCCTTCCCGGATGACATTCCCCTGATCCCACACACAGCCTGGTCCGCAGGCACCGGGGGATGCCACCAGCGTCTGCCCTGCATGGTTTGGCCCCTCACATGCCTATTGTTGTACCGCAGGACAAAGTGTTCAAACCAGCCTGTGTCCCTCTGGGATGGATCTTTCACAGCACATTTCCAAGAGGGGACACGGATTTTGTCCCGTGCCAGCCCTGGGGCCATGGGTGGCTCTGCCCGGGGTGTCCCCCCAGGGCTGAGCTCGGTGCCACCCTGGCTGTGGAGGGACAGCCCCGCTCCCAGCCCTGCCCTTCCACCCCGGAGCCAGGCAGGAATCACACCAGCACTGGGCTGCTTGCAATAAAATCCCAGTGCTTGTAAAAGCCCTTTCAAGTGAGACCCCAGATGGCATTTTCCCCTCCCTGCCTGCCCGCAGCAGTGACGGAGCCAGACCTGTGGTAACCGAGCTGGGGCTTCGCTCCAGGGGCGTTTCCCCACTCCCTCTTCACCTTCTTCCCATCTCTGGGGTCCATCAAAGCTCCCAGTTCACTGCTGGTGCTGGGACAGACCCCACCCCAGCAGGGACCCTCTGCTCCTGCCACAGGGAGCAGGCAGGGGGCACAAACTACCTCAGCACCTCTCCAAGTCCTCAGTGATGTCAGAGTTCCCTTTCCACCCAAACCATTTTGTGATTCCATGATTCCCATCACCAACAGGCTTTCACAGGGTTTGTGTGCACCCAAGAGCTGAGCACGTGACACAAGAGGCACAAAAGCTCTAGAGAGAAATCGATGCTGGTGCCAAGATTCAGCTGATTTTCCATCAGACTTATTTACAGCACCCTGGGTGTATCCCTGGATCTCACCCATGCTCCAAACATCCTGGTTTTCCTGCTGTTGTCCTGGAACACAAGGTGGCTCCGGGGGCCTGGTGTGCTGGGGCAGTAATGAAACCCGTCTGGGAGCGATCACTTCTTTATCTCCCCACTCTGTGTTCCTGAGGACCACATTTTTTAATTTGTGTTGGATAAACAGTACGGGATTGTGTACGCAAAGAAGCTCTAATTATCCCCTGGGGCTGTGTTTCCTTAAAGGAAATGAACTGGGCACGGTGTTCCCTCTGGAGAGGCGCACCGGAGCAATCGCTTCCAGATTTCTCCCAGTGCCACGAGAATGCTCAGCTCCAGCAGCCCCCAGGAGAGCAGAGGGTGCTGTGGGGCTGCCTCCATGGACATTGGGGGCTCTTCTGCAGGAATAAACTCCTAAATAAATTGTGAGGGCATCCAGCACAGCGGGGGCCTTTCGGTCTGGGAAGGGGACCTGAGCCTTGGGAAGGAGATCAGAGCCTTGGAAAGGAGACCTGAGCCTTGGGAAGAAGTTTGGAACCTTGTGCAACAGGGGAGTGGATCCGGCACTTGGAGCTGCCCTCCCCAGCACCCTGGTTTTGCTCCCCTTTCCTGCAGATTTGATCCCCTCATACAGCTCTGCTCCATGTCACAGAATCCTGGAGTGGTTTGGATTGGAAGGGACCTTAAAGATCACCCAGTGCCATGCCCTGACATGGGCAGGGACACCTTCCACTATCCCAGGTGGCTCCAAGTCCCATCCAACCTGGCCTGGGACACTTCCAGGGATGGGACAGCCACATCTCTGGGCAGCCTGTGCCCGGGCCTCAGCACTGTCACAGGGAAGGATTCCCTCCCAATATCCCATCTAACCCTGCCCTCTGGCAGTGGGAAACCATCCCCCCTTGTCCTGTCCCTCCATCCCTTGTCCAAAGTCCCTCTCCAGCTCTCCTGGAGCTCTTGCTGCTGCAGAAATGCCACCTCGTGTCCCCACAGAGTCCTGGCTCTCTGGGCAGCTCCCAAAGTCACAGCTGCTCCCAGATAACCCACAGGCATCATCTGCCCATCTGAGGGAGCTGATCCATGAATCCCTGGTATTTATCCCGCTCCACGACACTCACCAATCTCTATTTACACTGCTGACAGCAGCTCTGGGCTATTTTTAGGCTTTATTGCTGATTGTATCATCAATGTTCTGGGCAGTTAACTTGGCAGCAGGGGAGTAAATTCCAGGGGCTTCACCCCTCCTGGGAGCTGACATCCAACCCTGCTTATGGAGGGTGGAATCCAAGGTGGATCCTCCTCTTGCCCAGTGGCTCCATGGATCATCTGTTAACTGCTCTGATGGGCAGCTGGGCAGCCCAGGGAGGGCTCTGAGTTCACTGCCCTTCCCAAGAGTTGGCTTTCATCATTCCCGGACTGCAGGGACGATGCACCTGGGAGCCAGGTGCTCCACTGACATCAGCAGGGCCAGATCTGGGATCCTGTGAGGGACACAGCAGGTTCAGGGGTTGGAATGAGCCCAGATTGGGTGGGGAGGACACAGAGTTTTGGGGGGACCCCAGAGTTTTAGGGGTTTGTGCAGGAGCTGGTTGGAAGGATGGACTGCCTGGCAGTGCTCTGAGATCCCTCTGGCGCGTGAGGAACACGAAGGGGCCACACAGGGAAGCAGAGTGGATGGGTGTGGATGGGAAGTGGGGGGATGTCAGCCCCTCGCTGTCCCCCAGCCCCCCAAACCCCCTCCTTTGTCAGCACACTGCAGTGAGGGGCCACAGCTGTCCCAGTGTAACCCAAACCCGTTCCTGGGGCTCGCTCGCTGGGAACCGGCTCTGCCCAAGGATTTAAATTCAATTTGTTTTATTGAAGTTTCTTTACTTTCCCCCCAACCAATGCATCAAACTCTCACTTTACTGAGATCAGCTGCCCCCCCTGTGCTCCCCCTCCTTCGCCCCCCACATCCCAGTGTCTGGATGAGCCTCTAATTCTCTCTCCTCTTTCAAGCCCACCAACGCTTCCTGCGGTATGAGCCGTAGAAATGCCATGAATTTCCTTTGTGTTCCTGCATGAAAAAAGGCGGAGGGGGGGAAGGAGGAGAAGCACAGCGCGTGGCAGCGCTCGGGCTGACAATAATCTCTGCGGTTTTTCTCCCAGCCCCAAGTTTATCCCTGTGCAATTCAGCGTAGGAAAGCTAATAACGATGTGTCAGGAGGAGCTGATGGATATTTGCAGAGTTGAGCAGCGGGGCCAGCGCTGCTCCTGCTCTCCCACCCAGTGCTTGGTCAGGGCTGAAGGCTCAGGCCCTTTCGTGCTTTTTAATATTAGTGATTTATAGGGGCGGTGTCTTTTATTTTTGAGGCTTGTTTCATTCCCCCTGCTGCCCACACTCCCCAAAAGCCCCAGATCCCTGCCTTGATTGCACCTTGGCAGCTCCATCCTGCTGGGTCTGCGTGGGGACAGAGCCAGCACCCTGCAGGGACCCGGCCCAGTGGCACCAGGACACCTCACCTGGCTCCCATTCCCACCCCACTGACCAAACTGGGTGACATCAGGCAATGGGCAGTGCCCAGGCATGCTGGGCCCATTTTCCTGCTGCTCCTGCACTCCTGAGCATGGCTGGGCTCTGGGATGGCCCATGGTCCTGCAGATCTGTCAGCGCTGGGAAGGGTGGGAGCTGTGTGGCTGCTGGAGGTTGGACATTCTCATTTTCCCTTTCTCACCCTGTGCAGGAGGGGCCCAGCCTGGGCCTGGGGCACCCAGTGTCCCCAGCCATGGGGACATTGCTGGCCTGGCTGCCCCCAGAGGTAGAAAGACCTGTGAGTCCCCCATGGCTGCACTGCAGAAGGGACAGAGCTGCTCCATCCTTCCAGAGGGACTGAGATTTCCAGGGATATGAACTGTCTAGAGGAGGAGCTGCCCTTGTCCCAGACCTCCCTTCCCACTGGGACAACTCTTGGGACAGGATGGGACATTCCTCCCACCAGGGATGGGGAGGGTGCTGGAGCTGAGTCCTCAATGTTCCAGCAGCTCCTACAGGCACTCCCAGAGCTGCAGTGGGAAAGCCAGGCTGGCTCGCAAGGTTTCAAGAGCTGCTCCAAGTTTCTAATATTTTAAAGGATTTGTCTACAACATTTATTTATTTGGGTTCCTTAAATCAGTGGAGGGAATTGCCTGAGGCTCACAAGAGTTCCCAGAGCTCCTGGCTGGCATCACACAGGGGTGAGGGAAAACACAAACCTATTAGAGCAGAAGAAAATAAAAAAGACAAAGGATTAAATTGCTGCTTTCACTACCTGTGACCTCAGAGTCACAAATAACGGGGACAAGGTAATGAAATCTTTGGACTGAGCACAGCATCTTCTGCTGTTCCAGGATTTTGGCTGCACTGGCGGTAGCTCAGGCCTTACACCTCACAGATGGCTTGTTCTGGGGAGATTCCCAAGTTACATCTTCCCTCTCTGCCTTTTCATACAAAATGGGACCATCTGTCTCTTCCTCCTCCCATTTTCCCTCTCTGTGCTCACTGCACATCCAGGGCCCTTCTTCCCCGGAGTTTTTCTTGGGGGGAGCATGATTGGGCTCTGACCTCGCCCATCTCCTGCTGTCCACGGTGACCCCTGGGCTCTCCCCACCTTTGCAGGGGTTGCAGCAATTCCTAAATCATCAGTCATGAGAAATATCTCACATTAAGTGTACAAACCCTGCTGGGTTGTGCTGGTTGGTCCCTGCAGGGACCTGCCGTGTCACACTGACTGCACACGCTGCACCTGGCTGCTCATTTCGGGGCTTGCCATTACAGGGAACTTCTGTTTTCCCATTTATTTGTCCCCAGGCTGCTGTGGCACGTGTCCCTGGGTGCTGGTATGCTCCATTCACACAGCCCTAAAGGGACTGGGGGGAACCACAGTGGGGTCATGTGCTCGATTTTGAGTCAAGTGCTGAGGGCTGCACACACATCTGTGGACAGAATTCTGCATTATCCATGGCCTGGCCTGCCTTATCACACCTGCTTTATCACACCTGCATCCCTCCATGGGATCTCTCTGTGTGGGATGTGTGCATCCCTCCATGGGATCACCCCGTGTGGGATGGTTCATCCTGCCCAGGGTGTGGATGGAGCTGTGAGGTGAGGGAATAGCAAATGTCACCAGTGGTGTGTGGTGTGTGTTTTTGTGGGGAAGGGCTGAATGAGGCTGAGAAGGATGAGGGGGCAGGATTGCCCTGAATCACCCCAGCCCCCCACGGCAGCAGCTTCTCCCCCTGCCCTGCTGAGGTGAAAACCTGGTTATTTCCTCAGGGGAGGTAAAAATCAGGTTATTTCCTCGGGGGAGAACCAACAACTTGCCCAGTTCTGGGCTCTCCTGCTTGATTATCCCACTGCCTGCACCCGCCACTCGCCGTGGAGAGTCCCCGCGCTGGAGCTGCAGAAACAATTATGTTTTCATTACCAAAGCAAATTAAGGCGCTTGCTTAATCGAGTTTATTAAATACCAGTGAAGTCCCTGGGTAAATGGATGGCAAAGCAGCTTCCTGTGCTCGGCTCGGGGAGGAAACAGAAATGTAATCAAGGCGAGGGCTCCAGGCTGGGCTGGGCTGGGTTGGGCACCTGCCTGGTTCCTGTGGGATTTGCCCCATTCCTGCAGAACCCTGGCCCAGCTCAGGGACCCTATTGGAGGTCTCTGTCCCCTGACCCCCTCCTGCCACGGGACACCCCCACAAAGCTGTGGGGCTCAGCAGGAGCAGCGTGGGGGCAGCTGCAGGGTAACCCCATTTCTAGGGCTCGGCAGTTTTCCTCTCGCTCCCATCGCAGCCTTGGGCGGGTTATTTTTAGCTCCCTTATTTCCCTCAGGCCAACTTTTCTGTAACATTTCATCCCTTTCTCCGTGTTTCTGGTTGTTATTTTCCTCCTTCGAGCCGCCTTCTCCTGCAGAGCTCCATCTGCCTTCCCCCCTCTGTGGGACGAGGGGCGAGAACTCGCAGCGGGGCTGGGGCTGGGTGAGGCTGAGCCGGGCTGCCAGCAGGGAAGGGCTCCTGGGGAGGCATTTTGGGAAGCTCTCCCGTCGCCGGGGTCAGGCGGGAGGAGCTGGAAATCCCCTGGCAGCGCCCCAGCGAGCGGCTGCTGTGCTCTGGCTGCTCTGCCACGGCAGAGAGGAGAGGGGAGGAAGGCTCAAGGAACCCCAAAATTGCAGGAATTCCTTCACCCTTCACCAGGAGCGGTCCCTGGTTATTCCAAAGGGATTTGCGCCATCCCAAGACCTCCCATGGGACAGCGAAGGCTGTGGAGAGGAGCTTGAGAGAGCCTCGTGTGCCCTGGGGCTCACAGGTCCTTGTCAGCAGGGTGACACACAGGTGCTGGGTGCCCTCCTGTGCTGCCCTGGCCTCTGTCTCAGGGCAGGCTGGTGGCACTGAGACACTGGGGAGCTCCGTCATCCCCAGGTGTTATTTGTCTTTGAGCCTTCCTGTGCCACGCAGATGAATGGATTCTAACAGACCAAACCTGGCTTATTAAAAAGAAAAGATAACCAAAATGTCAGGGCTGATTTGAAATGGAAAACAGGGTCTGGGGAAGAAAAAATAAAAAGTCTAGACTGTTTTCTCTTGAAGTGCATCAGGGGACCAGGCATGGCCTCTTCCCAGCTTCTCTTTGTCCTTCCTTCCTTTTCCTCCAAAGCGCCTCTGAAGTCTTTGCTGCTCCTTGTGCGGGTCTGTCCCTCCCAGCACAGCTCGGGTGGCAGCGGGGCCAGGGGAGGGGGCTCTGGGGGGGTCTGTGCCCTGGGTTTGTGCTCAGAGCCTGGGGGATGCCCGTGCCATCCCCTCCTCCTCCCCAGGTGGGGGAAAGCAGGTGAGCTGTGCAGCTGCAGCCCCGGTGCCTCGGTCTGTGCCCAGTGCCAGCCTCGGTGGATCCCTCTGTCACATCCCTGCCACGGCCCTGCTGCCTTTGTCCCCCCGGGGATGGGGAGCACAGATTTTCCTCTCCCGTCCTCATTTCTCTTCCTTCTGTCAGCACTGTGGGATCTCAGAGGACTCGGGGCAGGTTCTGGATCTCTCCACTTGCTCTCCCGAGGGCAGGTGCTCCAACACCAACTGCACCAGCCACTGAGAATCCTGAGCATCTCCCCCCAGACACGCGCCTGAGCTCTGGGGACGGCTCCCAGCGCTGCATTTGGGACATGTCCCAGCCCTGGCATCACCCCAGAGCCCAGCAGTGCCTCCGCCCCTCGCAGCCCCACGAGGGGAGGGGGATCCGTGCCTGCAGCTGCTCCCTGCTGGTTCCCATCCCCTCCTCCCCTGCCGACCCCACACCCGGGACATCACCCCAGAGAGAAACTGAGGGGGTTGTGATGCCTTGGATTGAGCAGCAAACCCAGGTTTATTCATAAACCAGGATATTCATATTTTATAATGTGAAATCTCTGCTTGCTCTGCGAGGGCCTGGGAGCTCGATGCCTTTCAAGCTCCTGAATAGCAAAATAAGGCTTGAAAGGGAACACTGCTGGGATATTTTCCATCATTTAAAGCAGGGGGTTTAATTCTTTCTGTTTCCCTCTCCCTCTCCTTTCCCTTCCATCCCTCTCTTCTCTCCCCTCGATCTCCAGCGAGGATGTTCCAAGGAGCCCACCAGCTTCAGGGCCGGGGCGAGTGGGGGGCCACACTGAACGATGGGGGGTTGGAAGGCGAATCTTCATGGCCGGGAGTCACTCGTGCGCTTGGAAAGAGCGAAGATTTCAGGAGCCGGTGGCTCCCCATCAGGTGTCACCGGCAGCGAGTTCGGGGTGTCACCTCCGGGGCGCGGGGGAGCATCGAACCCCCGGGACCGGGGGACGCTCCGGGTTCCCTGGAGGTTCAGGAGATGGAAGGGCTGATGGAGGGGACCGGGATAACCGGGATAACCCGGGAAACCGCTACCGGGATAACCGGGATAACCGGGGGGGCCGGGGCGGGGCCGGGCGGGGCGGCGGCACCTGGGGCCGGCAGTACCGAGCGCTGCCGCCAGGGGGAGAGCGCGGCTAAGGAGAGCCAAGGGAAGGGAAGGGAAGGGAAGGGAAGGGAAGGGAAGGGAAGGGAAGGGAAGGGAAGGGAAGGGAAGGGAAGGGAAGGGAAGGGAAGGGAAGGGAAGGGAAGGGAAGGGAAGGGAAGGGAAGGGAAGGGAAGGGAAGGGAAGGGGAAGACCGTGTCATCCTGGAGAAAAGGAAGGAAGGAAGGATACCAGGAAGGATACCAGGAAGGATACCAGGAAGGAAGTATTCCAGGAATGATGCCAGTTGCCAGGAAGGATTCCAGGAAGGAAGGATTCCCGGAAGGAAGGAAGGAAGAGGAGTGGTTACTCCTAATCTGTGGGGCAGGAGAAACACTGCTGACCTGACTCTTACAGGTGTCACAGCTGGAGGGTCTGTCCCTCTTTGATGGCATCACCATTTGTGCCACTCGCCCAGACCAACACCCCCAGAACTCCGAAATGCCTCTGGAATGCAGCAATGCTGGGCTGCTCTGTGGGAAGACAATCAAAGTGGAGGGATTGGGAAATGCCCTGGCCTGGCCTTCCACTGAGGCTCGGGCCAAAGATGGGCTCCAGGAGGATCCCCGTGGGTCAGTGACTCTGGCATCTGCACTTCAGGATTTGTTTGCACCTTCCTGGCAGGCTCAGGAGAGCAGGACCCCCATCCCAGGGATACGGCTCACCTCAGCACAGCCAGGAGCAGTGGGAAGGGAAGCTGACGGTATTAAATGACTCTCAAGTCAGGTTTGTTTAGAACCTTTTAGTTTGAAGGATTTTTTTTTTTTTTTTTTAAGGAAGGGTTGAATTTCAGCCCAAAGCCCATTAGTAAACGTCTCCTTGGACCTTACACTGAGCTGGTTTGGTTTGCAGAGTGCCCATGGGGGCTGATACCAAACAAGCCACTGTCAGCCAAGGCCAACAAAGTCAGGAAGGGATGAGAAGGGATGTGCTGGATCTACCATGGTGATGCTGATGAGTCCAGGCTTGGTGGCTTAGGCTGCTCCTGGATCCCTGGCAGTGTCCAAGGCCAGGTTAGGCAGGGCTTGGAGCAATGTGAGATAATGGAAGGTGTCTCTGCCCATAGTGGTGGCACTGGATGGGCTTTAAGGTCCCTTCCAACCAAACCATTCTGTGATTCCATGACTTGAGGACACACTGGTTTTCCATGTGGGTGTCTGTGCTTGGTAAATGAGGAATGAGCCAGATCCTGCTGTCCTTCTGGGGGGCTCTGCAGCCCTGGGGAAGCCAGGAGCACCTGCTGCCCACAGTCACGCATGGAAGGCATTTGCAGAGTTAGCTCAGCTTTGAAGTCAGCTCGTCAGCACAATTCCAGGTGTGGAGTGGGTTCACGGGGGAAACTCAGGAAAATAAACAGCTGGGTGAGAGTAGCCAGCAAAATAAACCCACCAGAGCTGTGTGTGGGGCTCTGCTGGAGCAGCTGATGAATGCCAGCACAGAGAACAAACCCCACAGCCCTGGTGCGAGCGGGAGAGGGCTCAGCTCAGCTCCTGGAGAGCAGGTGGAGCCTCTGGAGCTCCCTCTCGATGAGGATGGATCACCAGACCCTGTCACAGGCTGTGCTGAGGAGCCCTCGGATCCTCCTGTGGATGCTGAGGGAATTCAGACGCCGCTTTGAGCGTCTAAAGGGAAAAAGAGAAGAGAGGAAGAAGAAAGGAGGTGAATGTAAGAAGTTGGGTGTTTCTATAGCAGCAGCAGCAGCAGCAGGTGGGAGCGCCCGTCGCTCAGCACAGCGTGGGGACGGAGCTGGCACCGCCTGATAAGAGCTGCTGCCTCCACGGCTGGGGTCCCAGCAGATCTCAGGATGGAGCCCTTCCCTGGAAAGCTGCTGGAGACGGGGAGGAGGAAGGGATGGGCTCGCGGAGCCTCGGAGAGTGGGGGAGGCAGCGCTGGGTGGCACCAAGGGGACAAAGCCCTGGTTCCTGTGGTGTTTCACACCTGAGAGCTGCTCTGGAGTCCCAGGGACAGCGATGGGCACGGAGGCCATGGGGACAGGGGCAGTGGGGGTTTGTGCTCCCCCAGCAGGCAGTGGGGACAGGGCTCCAGGGGCAGTGGGACTGGGACAGAGCAGCCAGAACAAACCTCTCCGTGCCCAGCGGAGTGTCCTGAGGACAGGAACTGCAAAAGCTGGTGTCGAGTCAAGAGAGCAGCTGAGAAAACACATTAATGCACCATAAAGAATGTCTTTGCTTCCCAATGATCTTTTTTATTACTATTATTTATTCATTTATACGCCACTGCCTCGCTTCTTTTTTTTTTTCTCTCCTTTTCTTTTTTCTTCCCCTTTTTTTTCTCTCTCCCAGCTCTTTCAGTGCCTCATACCACCCTCTCCACCCCTGGAGACTGCATTCAAACTCTGTCTGATGCTGAGGGCTGGCTGGGGGGGTCCGGGGCCATCAGCATGCCTGGCACACGCCGAGCCCAGCCAGCAGAGCAGTGCTGGGCCCGGCCACAGCTCCTCCAGCCTCCAAATATTTGGATTCTGAAAGGGCTGGGATAGAAACACCAAGAAAAATAAATATTTTACAAACACAGTAACCGAAAACCTAAACAGGATCCCGCTGCCTCTTTCTGCCCAGGGCACGCCACTGAAGCGGAGCTTGGATGTCACAGCTGTGGCACTGACACTTTATTTCCTTACAAAGGAATGTTTCTGGGGCTGCAGCACCGCGTCAGGCCACTCCCATGGAGTTTGGGGAGGAATAAAACCTGTCTGGGGATGCTGGGAAGCTCCTGGGCTGGCAATGTCCCTCTGATCCCCTGGGCGCTCAGGAAATCGAACTCGGCCTCTTCCTTCATACCCCGGGAAGGCACGAGGGGAGCCAGGGCCTGGCCAGGCCTTGGAGGTGAAGGAGGTGGAATATTCATTGCTCCAGGACTTCCCTGGGGAGCCAGGCCAAGCCTTGGAGGTGAAGGATGAGGGTGGAATGTTCATTGCCCCAGGAGTTCCCTGAGGAGCCCTGACCTGGCCAAGCTCTGGGACTGAAGCAGGAGGTGAAAATCCCTGCTCAGAGCAGGGGGACTGAGGGCTGGGATCCAGTGCTGGCTGAGCACAGAGGCCTGAGCAGGATCCTCCTGGGCAGGGCCTGGGGACCCTCCCCATGCTTTAAAAGCACAGGGACTCCAAAGCCTTCCTTCCACCACCCTCAGTGGCCCAAGGGCCTGTGCTGGTGAATGGAGGCATCTCCTGTGTCAGCCTGCTCTCTGTTCAGCATGGAAATTCTCCCTCCAGGCTCCAACAGTCACCATCCCGTTTCTGACACTGTGAGTGCCACCAGCTGGGACCATGGCCCTTGGGAAGCTGCTGAGCCCTTTCAGCCAGCAGTTTTTTGGCTCCAGTTCATGTTCTCTGCAGACCAAAGGAGACCTTGTCCCTTTGACTCGTTATTTAGGGGTCCCTCAGGACCCAGAGACACAGATCTGTCTCTAGGAGAGGAGGAGGAGGGTGGATGGTCCTAAACCAAAGAGGAACAAGATGTTCCAGTGCGTGGTGCTGAGGTCACTGGTTCATCTCAGCTGGGGTCCGGTCACAGAGGGCCACCATCATGGCACAGCTGGGGACCGGTCACAGAGGTCCACCATCATGGCACAGCTGGGGACCGGTCACAGAGGGCCACCATCATGGCACAGCTGTCCCCGATCCCTCCAAATTGCTCCCTTTGCAGAACTGTGGGGGAGTGAATGAGCACCAGGGGCTTTAGTGGCCTCTCAGCCCTGGACACAGGACAGGACAGCTCCTCCTGCTGCCCCTCCAGCCATGCCCAGGCCCTGGGGTCTCACCCACCCCCTGTGCCCGCTCCCCACTCCAGCTTTGGGGAGGGCTCCGTGTGCCTGGGGCTTTCTGGGGTGGTGGTGGAGCCTTTTTGTTGTGGTTGTTATTTTTAATCTGCATATTGTTGTGGATTTGCGTCAGAGACAGCAGGTTGGAGGGACGTGCCTGGCGCTTGGAGCACAACGTGGCAAGGTTGGCAGTGCCCCCCAGCTCCAGAGAACCGGATCCAGCAGGGCTGTGCTGAGCCCCAGTGCTCACCCCAGGGTCTGCAGCAGCTTCCAGTCACTCCTCACTGCCAGCCAAACCGTGAGGATGAGCAGGGTAGGGAGGAAGGGGCTCTCAGCACCAGAGCAAGCAGAGGATTTGGTCCTGTAGGGCTGCTCTGTGGGACAGGAGCTCATCCTACCCTTGGGCATGAGGGATCCCACAGCATCCCAGCCTCTGCTGCACAGGGAGATGCTGAAGAACCAGCAGAGTCACACCCTGCCCTGGAAGCCCAGAAGTGCCAGCCTGGGGAGCCTGGAGCACCCCATGTGCATCAGTCCCTGCAGAGAAAATCCAGCAGCCTCCAAGCAGGGTGGGGACAATTCCTGACTGCCACTCTCCTGCTGGATGGCAACAAACCCTGCTGTGAGCCCCCTGAGGGAGGGACAGCAATGGGACAGCATGGGAGAGACACGAGGCTGGGACCTGGAGACCTCCTTGTCACTGGAGCAGTGTTTGCCTTCTTGCCCTCCTCACTCTGCTCCCCATCCCATCCCATCCCATCCCATCCCATGGGAGATGCTCCTGCCTCTCCCACCTGTGGCAAGAGCCCCCTGCTCACCTGCCCCTCCCTGGCAGAAATCTTCCTGCCTGGTGCTTGCCAGGCTCCAGGAATGAGGAGGAGAACACGCCAGGATCTCACTGAAAGCACCAACTGTTCTCCTCACATGTAAATTCTGCTGCTCTTTTGATTTTAAATGGCTTTAATGCTGAGTTCATCTGCTAATTCCCCTCCTGCCCCTTGTGTATTGTATATTAGGAGAAATGTTGTTCTGTTTCCCGAGCAGTTTATTTTATCGAGTTTAAGAGAAAATCCCATACTGAGATGCTGCAGATAAATATTCATTGTCACATCTGCTTCGGTTTAAGATTGTTGCCTAAAAATGTTAAAAATACAAACATATTTGGTGGGGGAGAGGCTGGGGTGGGAGGGTTGGGGTGGGCTGCTGAGTCTGGGCCTTCAGTGCAACTCGTCAAATGTTTTATCACCAGCAAGGAGAGGAATCACAATGAGGGGAAATCACCCAGGGGAAGGGAGAAGGGAACAGCAGCCTGAGAGACTGAGCCTAAGACTCAGACTGGGGCCCAAGTGGAGCAGTCCTGGGTGGGAGCAGCCCTGGCATCACTGCAGGCTGGGGCACAGCTGTGGCAGTGCAGGGGTGTCCCATTCTCAGCTACTCAGAGCATCCTCAGGATCTCCCAGTGCCCGGGATGGGGAGGCAGATCAGCAGCAGCAGGAGTGGGGTGTGTTTCCTGTCTCTGGAATGCTGCACTGTGGGCTGGCAGTGCCCAGGAGCTGCCTGGGGGATGTGCCAGTGCTGGGAGCCCCTGTCCAGCCCCACTGTGCCTGGCAGTGCCGTGGTGTCATTTTGGGTAAGGGCGCAGTGCCGTGGTGGCCCTGCTTGGCACAGCCGCCCCATCTGCACCTGATGAAAGCATGATGGGCACCAGGAGCAGCCCTGGTGGCACTTCCAGCAGGGAGCCTGGGAGCTGCCCTGCCTTCTGCTGCCTCTGGGAAGGGCTTGTCCAGGCCACACTGGACACACACAGTGACAGGACAGCTTGGGACAACATCAAAGGGACCCTGCTTGGCAAAGTCTACATTGTCCCTGCTCCAGACACACAGAGCTCTTCCCTCCCCGCCTCTGCCAGTCCATTACTTCTGCTCAGCACCACAATTTTATTTTACATTTAAATAAAATAAACTTGACCTTATTTTATTTTTCTTTCAAAGCTTTTGCAGCTCCACCAAGCGCAGCCAGTGGATACGGAAGGCATAGTAATAAGGATAACGCTTTCCACTTGCTGAGCACTTTATATTCTCCGAGCACTGTACAAACATTACCTAATTAAACAGAGCAAGGCAGAGCCCTCTGCTCCGGCCTAATGCTGGGAAATGGAAACAAGGAAACTCTGAACCAATATGTCAATAACATCAAAGTCCCATTGTCCTGGCCTTGGCTTTGTTGCAAAGGAATCCGAAATTGTCTCAGAGTTTCCAGCATGGCTTCGGGCTCTTCACACTTGGGAAACAAGTGTGAAAGAGCTGTTTGGGAGTCAGACGACAAACCCTGATCAAAGTTGGCAGAAGTGGCCACGGAGACCCCGGGACTGCAGCCTGGCCTTTGATGCCGCCTCATGTGGGAGCCATCCCGGCGGCTCTGGCCCCCCAGCCCTCTCCAGGGCTGGCATCTTCCTCGGGGCCCTCTCATGTGCATCTGGGGAGTGTTTCCTATTAGGGATTCACACTCTGGTTGAGCTGCATTCCTAATTGTGGAGACTTGAGCGGCCCTAATGGGAAACACACCCGCAGCAGAGTCCCTGTGAGTCATTCTCCCATCAGAGCCGTCCTTGGGCTGCTGCCACATGGCAGGGACAGGGCCCAGGGGACACAGGGACCGAGCCCCGGGGGGACCCTGCTCCCAGCTGTGCCACCATCCCCCCAGGCTCTCCGTGGGTGCCATGCCAGGTGCTGGGAATTCTGTGCCTGCCCTCTGTGGCACGGTGCCTTCAGTGGACATTCCGTGGCCAACATCCTGAGTTGGGAAGGATGAAAGTTTTGACAAGAAAGTCTCACAGATATATGTGCTTAGCAGAAAGATTTTTACATGTAGATTCTTGTGAAGGAATAGAGATGGAAGCAAGTTTTGATATAGAAGAAAGGAATTGCTGAGCCACTCTTACTGGCTAACCAAGGAGGCAAAGGGTGTGTTAGTTAAAAGGGGTTTTTATGACTTAGAGCAGAGGATAAACCCACCTCAAACAAGAAGATGTTTTTACCAAGCAGAAAGATAGCACAGGCAAACAAGCCTGTGGATGTGGCAAGTAGAAAAAAGAATTTTCCACTACAAGAAAAGGGAAAAACAACTTCTAGCTTAAACTGTAATGTACTAACTTTTAGTGATTGGAGAATAGAAACATGAATATGGTAATTATAGTAGTGATGATAGGCTATAGGTAATAGTTAAGGTATAGATTGGTTCTACTGTATGAAGATGCCAAGCAAAGGAAAGTCTATAATGCATTGTAACCAAAACCAAAGGGTCTCCAGGCCTGCCTGCAGCTGGAGCTGACAGCTGTGGGCACAGCTCTGTCACCCACCTCCCTGGACTGCTGTAACTCTTGGATGGAACAAACTGCATTTTGGAGAGCCCCTGGAGTCCCACATCCTTCATTTCAGCTCTTATAGTCCTGTTCCTGCAGCAGTGTTGGCACCTCTGGGGGCAGGAGGGGGCTGGGTCAGAGCCTGGAGCTCCATGGTGAGTGACCATGCTCACTTTCATGTTTCCATGTCCTGTTCATGTTTCCATGCCATGTCCATGTTTCCATGCTCATGTCCATGTTTCCATGCTCATGCTCATGTTTCCATGCTCATGTTCATGTTTCCATGCCATGTCCATGTTTCCATGCCCATGTTCATGTTTCCATGCCATATCCATGCCATGCTCACGTTGCCATGGCCACACTGGGGTCTGTGCCCAGCTGTGCACAGCCACTGCCTATCCTCTGGGATGTGCCCAGAGTGGGAACGCCTCAGTCCCACCTCCCACAGCAGCCTGGGAGTCCAGGCTCTGGCCCCAGAGCACAGCCACCCCTTGTTTAGCAAACTGAGGTGACCTTGGAGTGCTGGCCCTTTGTGCCAGCGCCCAGGTGTCCCATTTGTCACCGTGACAGCCCACACAGCTCTGGGAAAAGGTCACCTGAGCTCTATCAGCCCTTCCCTTTCACATTTATGCTGATGGCAAATTAATTCTTCATCAGAAGCCCAAGTGCCCCCTGTGCCATTGTTTGATGTTTTCCAAATCTGGTTCAGGTGCTCCCCTCCCTCCTCCCCAGCACTGAGACACACCAAAGACAAAGCATCAGCCCCTGCATTTTTAGGACAAAATCCCTGATTCTGGGGATGTTCTGGCTGAATCTCAGTGCATTTTTCTGTGTCTGCTTGACAGCAATACCTGGTGATGTCAGACAAGCCTCTGGGGCCCTCGGCTCTCATTACCAGCCTGTCTAATTAAGAAGAAATGCTGCTGCTGACTGCTTTGGAGAACGATGTGGGGAAGCAACAAATGCCAATCTCCATCACCAGGGTCTGTGCTTTTGGGGTCTGCATCTTTAGAGACAGGAGGGCAGCCCTGAGTGTGTCCCAGACAGTGCAATGACAGGTTCAGCAGCAGGAGCCCCTCTGAGTCCCAAAGGGTGCAGGCTTTGGGGAGTCAGGAGCCTGATTTTATCTGAGCAGACTCACTCCAGTTGCTAACAATTAGCAGGGGCTGGCTGATCATTAAGGCAAAATGAGCCACTCCCTGTCCATTCCACCCCAGCTGGAGGTTTGGGTTGGGAAATCGAGGTCCTGCATGTTCCAGTTCAGATCCTTTCCAGCCCTGCAGCCCCTCTGGAGTCCCCAGTGAGGCTGCTCCAATTCCCTTGCTCAGGAACAGCCTTTCCCAGGCCTTTCCCTCAGGTTGGGGATGTTTGGCACAGGGTGAGGAGGGAACTCTTGTTTTTATTCTTCTACAACAGGAATGTTTTTCCTTCTGTTATTCATCAAATTCTGCTGGAATTTAATACTCACCAGCTCTAAACAGCCTCTTGCACTAACAGTGATTGATGGTTTCCAACCAGTCCATAAATGCTGCCCCTCCTCAGCCCTGCACTTTCTCTCCTTCTCTCCCTATCACTCCATCTCTCCTCTCTTCCCTTCTCTCTCCTCTCTTCCCGGCCAGACAAAAGCTGATCATGCTGTTGTTATGTGGATTGATTTGTTTTCTGTTTCTGCTGTGTTTTGGGCTAGGAAGACATCAGGGATTTGTGAAAGAGCAGTGAAATGCCATGGCCAATGAAGCCTGACTAGGAATTCCTCAGGTTATTATGTCTTAGGTTAGGGAAATCCGGGCAAATTTCTGTATGGAAACACTTCAGGAACAGAAAACAGAGGTACCAGCAGGATGGAGCAGCCCAGGACAAGGCTCCTGAACATCCTCCTGCCCCCAGGGGCTCAGGGAGTGACAGCAATTGCTGGATTCTCCCTGGATGAGCAGTTTGTAGTCCCAAGGCACAAATCCCCAGGAGTTCTGGCTATGGGGCTGGAGACAGCTGGTGCCAGGGAACAAGGAAGGGGGAGATGGAAGCAGGTAAGGTGAAACATGGGGAAGCCCTGTGACTCCCTAGAGACAAAAGCATCCAGCAGATGCTGGCAGGGAGGGCACTGTGGGATGCCAGGCATGAGCTGGGAAAGGTGAGAGTGCCAGGCAGGTGAAGGTGGAGGTGCCAGGCAGGTGAAGGTGAGGGTACCAGGAAGGTGAAGATGAGGGTGCCCAGCTGGTGAAGATCAGGGTGCCAGGCTGGTGATGCTGAGGGTGCCTGGCAGGTGATGCTGAGGGTGCCAGGCTGGGGAAGGTGAGGGTGCCAGGCTGGTGAAAGTGAGGGACCCAAGCTGGTGAGGGTGCTAGGCAGGTGATGCTGAAGGTGCCCAGCTCAGGAAGGTGGGGGTGCCAGGCAGGTGAGGATCAGGGTGCCAGACAGGTGATGCTGAAGGTGCCAGGCTGATGAAGGTGAGGGTGCCAGGCAGGTGAGGATCAGGGTGCCAGACAGGTGATGCTGAAGGTGCCAGGCTGATGAAGGTGAGGGTGCCAGGCAGGTGATGCTGAGGGACCCCCAAGAGGCAGAGCCCTCTCCCCACAGCACTCAGCCCCGCTGGGAAGGGGCTGCTCCCGGGCTGTCTCCTTCCCCTGGCCGTTTGCTGGACTTCCCACAAGTCTGGATAAATTATCCCTGCCTTTCCCCTTCCCCTGCACTTTCCCCAGCAAAGCTCCCTCCTACCTGGTGGGGGCTGCCCTTCCCTTGGAAAGCCCGGCACTCCGAGGAGCCCCGGCTCTCCTGTTCCAATTAAGCTACCTGAGATAAAATCTGGGGAGCTCTTAGAGGGAAACAACTTAAAGAGATGTAAAATGGTAACTTGATTTACTCATTTGTTCCTGACCGTTTGATTCCTCCCCGAGCCGCCACCCAGCCAGCTGGGTTATGTGTCACCGGCAAAAAAAACCCCAATGCAGGCAGATCCCTTATCAGATCAGCGCGTTAAAAGGATTTGGGGAATGCTAATGCAGGCACGGGGATTGGGAGATGGGGCTCGCTGGCTACGGGTGGCCGAGCACCAGGCAGCACCTTTGCTCCCCCTTCCCCAGCTCCGGTTTCCCCTGGGATGTGGCAGCAGGGCTGGCTGGGCTCTCCTCCCAGAGTAAGGGCTCAGTGGGCAATCTCCCGCTCATCCAGCCTTTGCCCAGAATCCATGGGGAACATTTCTTGCCCTGTTTTGCTGGATTAAGTCAGTTATTTTTTGGGGTATCAGCTGGAGGCAGCTCCTGTGCGTGCCAGGCTCTGCTGTGAGCAGTGTGCTGCTCACTCCCTCCTGGCTGATGCCATCCTGGGCTTCCCCAGGCACAGGGACAGGAGTCATGTCCCATCACTGACCCCAAAGGCCCAGCCCAAGGCTGGCATTGCTCCCCAAACAGCCCTGACCCCAGGAGCCAGACCCTGGGATGGGGATTTGAGATCCACAAGGAAAATCAGTGAGGTTGTGGAGTCCCCATCCCTGGGAGGGTCCAAGGCCGGGTTGGATGGGGCTTGGAGCAACCTGGGACAGTGCAAGGTGGGGGTGGCGCTGGATGGGCTTTGAGGTCCCTCGCAAATCAAACCAGTCTGAGATTCCACGAAAACACCCCGGGATCAGGACCTGAGTCACACTAATGACTAGGAGAATTATTTTGCAAATTAACAAATGCAATTTGCTCCCCTAACCAGCACGGGGCAAGGTCAGGGTGGTAGGAAGCCCACAGCTCATTCCCTGTGACAAGTGCAGCTCTGTTTCGAACTGCTGCACATCCTGGGGTGACAGGAGCCCCTGGTCCTGCTGTTAACCCTGCTCTGGAGTGTGCAGAGAGCCAGTCCTGGGTGTCCCAGTGAGGAAGGGCAGATTAGCCAGGCCCTGTTGCATTAGGCTGCAAATATATTTAGCTCCTCAACGTGCTGTGGATTAAGAGCAGCAGGAGGCCTGGCAGTTCCACTCTAGGGGCTGGCAGGGAGCATTCCTGAGCTGAGCTGAGCTGGCATTCCTTTCTCAGCACCTGTTGGATGCGTGTCCTGGCATTCCCAGGGCTGCTCCCCTACTCCTGCCCTCAGGCAGGATCCTCCTGTCCCTGCTGTCCCTTGGCTGCTCAAAGCTGATTCTGCAGAGTCAGACTCAAGCCATGAAGGTTTTAAGGGTTTTGAGGGTGTTTTAGGGCAAAGAGCCTCCCTTTAGGGTTTGTTCTTGTCCTTTCCTCCCACCAGTCCCTGTCCTTGGGGTGGCACTGCCCTTATCCAGCGGGATGAGTTCACATTGTGGGGGCTTGAAAATGAGCATTTTTAGCTCTTGCTGCCCCCGTTCTCAGCTCCATTCCCATCCCATTTTCCCTCGGGGTGGCTCTGTTACCTGCCCATGCCTGCCCTGTTCCTGAGAGCATCCCACCCAGTTATCCCCATGCCTGGCTCATTTATAAATTGTATGGAAATACAAATGTCCCCCTGTCACCTCACAGGACGTGTCACCCTCCCATGCCTTCAGGACCAGATGAGAGCAGATTTGTGTTTTTCCCTCACTGATATTCTAGGAGAAAACCCATTTTCACCACATTTACAAGAGAGGTTTTCCCAGCAATCCTCTCCACAGGGACCCCAGAACTGGAGACCCTGGAGTGCTCCCTTGTGCTCCATCAGAGCCCTTCCCATTCTGGATAATCCTATACAGCCTATGCTGGGAATTCCTGGCAGCTGGAGAGCACATCAGGTTATTTGCAGGCCCTGGCCATTCTGGGCACTGTAGGAATTCAATAACCATTCAATAACCACCCCTGCACTGGGACATGGGGCTGTCCCAGCCCTTGGCAGCCCATCTTTCCACAGGGGTTACAGGAAACTTGGGAGACACTGACAAAACCCAAACTTGCACTCAGTAAAATGAAAAACAAACTGAAAAATTCCCCCTGTCCAAAACCTGCCTCAAGTCAACCCAAACGTTTGCTTCAATCATCGAGCAAACATTCCGTGTGCGCTCCAAGCTTTTCCTTTTTAAGCTCCTTAAGTGAGCTTGAGTTAAACACAGGCAAATTTCTCCTGAAAACATCGTTTCAGCCCAAATCACAGAGCTTCAAGAAGCTTTCCTTCAAAGTCAGCAGAACAAACCTGTTGGATTTGGTTGGATTTTTCCCTTTTTTGGGGAGTATAAGATCATTCCCGTTGGGTCAGTGTCGCAATTGACTTGCAACTGCACTTTTGGGTGTTTGGCACAGGAGTTTCCCCCAGCTCTGCCTTCTGTGGCCTCATTTGATGGCTAGTGGCACAGGCTGTGTCTGCTGTCACCTCTGTCACTGCTGCCACCACTGCTGTCCCCCGCTCCTCACACCCACCACGAGTGCAGCCACGCCGAGACACGGCCAAGCCAGAATTCCTGGTTTCCATAAAGGAATATGGAGAATATTATCCAGTGAGATTTGAAACTGAGGTGGGAAAGCTGCCAGCCTGCAGCGTTTTCAAAGAGCCTCCTGTATCTCGTGTTGCTGAAAACTGGGAAGTCCCGTGGGCTGGGGAAGGGGAGGCAGGAGGGCTGGGGGGTCCCCGTGGTGGGCACGGGGATGGAGGCAGAGCCGGGGGAAACCTTCTGAAGGGGTCCTTTCATATTAGAATAAGTCATAATTAATGCTATCAGGTGGCAGGAAGGCAGCATCAGGTAACATGAGCAGGGCCTTATCTCTCCCTGCATCCCGGGGCTGCGGCTCTGGGCTGGGGGAAAAGCAGGAGGCTCACAAGAAGTGTTGGGAGTGGGGCACTGCTGCCATGGGGAGCACAGCTCTGGTCCTGCCTGGCAGGATTTCCTCAGAGAGGTGAGGTAAAGCAAGCCCTGGGTGGATGGATGGATGGATCCACACAGATGCATCTTCATGAGGAGGGAGGACGGATGTGACCATGTTCACAGGGGTGCCAGGATGAGGGAAGAGATGAGGATCTCACTCCATATTTCAGAAGGCTTGATTTATTATTTTATGATATATATTACATTAAAACTATACGAAAAGAATAGAAGAAAGGGTTTCATCAGAAGGCTAGCTAAGAATAGAAAAAGAAGGAATGATAACAAAGGTTTGTGGCTTGGCTGAGCCAGTTGGGCTGTGATTGACCATTAATTAGAAACAACCACATGAGACCAATCACAGATGCACCCGTTGCATTCCACAGCAGGAGATAATCAATGTTTACATTTTGTTCCTGAGGCCTCTCAGCTTCTCAGGAGGGAAAATCCTAAGGAAAGGATTTTTCATAAAAGATGTCTGTGACAGAAGGGGTAAGCACCCATGAGGTCCCACAGGGGGTGTTTTGGCTGTCCCATCAGCATCTGTGGAAGCTGCCAGGCCTTTTGTGGGGCCGCCAGTGCCATGGTGGCCCTGAGGGGCTGGGCTGGTCACTGGTGTCTCTGGGATCTGAGCTCCAGATGTGCTTTGAGCCATTTGTTCATTAGGAGCTGATCAAACCATTCCCTGCTCTGGTCTCACAAACCATTTGTCCTTTATTTACACTTTTTTAGGCCAAACTCTCTCTCTTTCTCCTCCTCCTCCTCAGTTGGGTCACCAGACACATAATTCCACCTTAATTAGTGACATTGTTCCTGACAGTGGGGCTGTCAGGAGCCTGAGTCACCTGGGTCAGCACATCCCTGGCCTTAGGGACAGCTTGAACAGGAGGATTTGGGGCAAAAATGCTGATTTGGGGAAAGCTCTTTTGCCATGTAGAAAAAAACATATTTAAAAACAAAGCACTTAAAACTGGTGGATCAAACCCTCCTCATGGAAATGCCTGTGTGGGAAAAAAGCCTCTGTGATCTCAATTACCTTCCTCTGTGAGGATCCTGCATAGCTGAAATTGTTTAGTTTCTGAGCAGCAATGATAAAAAAAACACTTTAGGTTTTTATTTCCCTACTTCAGCTTCCCTTGGGAAAAGAGCTGGAGCAGGCGATTCCACACATGCACACAGGCACAGGGCACACAACAGCCAGAACAAAATCCCAACAAACACAACTTGTTTGCTTTAATTCTGTTTTTCACTGAAAAAATGTGAACTTCTCTGAGAAAAGACAATGCGATGGGCTCGGCTCAGCTCTGTGGCCTGCCCTACTTTTGGGGAATTTGTTTTCCAGTTTGCAGCCATCCTTAGCCTTCGATTTCTCCTATTAAGGATAAGTCTAAAGCAGCCCTGAGGCATCAGCCCTTGGAGGGAAAGAGGAAAAGGGATGGAAGTGCTCCTGGGAGGCAGCCTCTGCTTGGGCAGGAACACAGGCTGGGATTGTTGGAGTGTCCTGTGTAGGGCCAGGAGTTGGGCTCAGAGATATTTGTGGGTCCCTTCTGAGTCAAGATAATCTGGGATTTCGCCCCCATGTCCTGGCTGCTCAGCTTGTCCCCTGTGTGGTGTGCAGTTGAGGGATGGATCTGGGGAGGTGATGGATGGTGCCCCCCATCCTTTCATCCCCCCCTTGTCCCTCCCCGAGTTGTCAAAAGCAACAACACTTCAAGACCAACCCCAAATAAATACAGGAATATTGGGTGATGAATGGTCCCTGCTCTGAAATCCATCTGAGGAGGAGGTGTCGGCTCCTCCAGCTGGGCAGTGCCACCTTGGGAATGTGTCACCGTGTCACCGTGTGTCACAACACCCGGCGCAGGGCACAGGGCAGCTGGCAGGGTTTGCGGATGTTCTCCTGTGCATCCACTCGCTCTCAGTGCGGTTCCCTCCGTGACATCCATGGGGAGGATTGGGGAAAGCTGCTCCGAATTCCGCATCCCTCTCCTCTGCTGAGCGCGGGGTCCCCCGAGGCCAGAGCCGACTTTGTTTTCCTGTCTCCCGCGGCACAGGCAGCCCGGGAACGCGGGATGAATAGGAATGGGAATAACAAATGGGCTGGAGATAAGGCAGCGTCTGCGGGAGTCACCGCGAGGCACCGGAGAGGGAAGGCGGAGGGGGAGGATGCCGGAGTTAGCGGCGTCCAAACGGGATTAGAGTGACGAATTTCGGAGGGGTGAGGGGCTGGAAGGTGCAGGGGAGGTGGAGCACGGAGCTCTCCCTGCCTGATTTTCCTGGAGCCAGAGCTGCCCCTGCTCGGCCAGGATTTGGGAACACACCCCAGACACCAAGGGATGGAGGAGATGTGGGCAGGACAGGCAGGGGAGGAGCAGAGCCCGAGGAATTGCATGGGGAGGGCTGGAGAGAATGAGGAGAAAGAGGAGAAAGAGGAGAAAGAGGAGAAAGAGGAGAAAGAGAAGAAAGAGGAGAAAGAGAAGGAAGAGAAGGAAGAGAAGGAAGAGAAGGAAGAGAAGGAAGAGGAGAAAGAGGAGAAAGAGGAGAAAGAGGAGAAAGAGAAGGAGGAGAAGGAAGAGAAGGAAGAGGAAGCGGATGCCCATCTGGGTGGGGTGGCAGATGTTCTCAGCTGTGCATGGCCAACACATCAGCACAGCACGTGGAAAACTGGGAAACCTCCGCTGCAGGCGGCTGAGCAATTCACCCCAAGGCTTCTTTGTTCATGGCTGGGTCATGGAACCAGGAGGGAAATTCAGCTTTCTAGCAGGGGACACCCCGTGGGGACAGTCTGTGGACTGGAACCTGCTGGTGTTGGGGTGGGAGAGGCAGAAAAGCAGGGGAGAGGTGTCAAAGCATTGACCTTCAGCTGGTTTAGAGGTGTCAGCAGGCAGAAGGGAGGGGAATGCTTTAGAAAGGTGGAGGAATGTGGAGCTAGGAAGGTGGAATTGAGGAAAGGAAAGCAGATGATAAATTTCAGGGAAATAATCCAAATAATCCAACAGAGAGAGGTAGAGGAGTGAGGAACTCCTCTCTGGGAAGAGATGGGACCATCCTGCTGTGGCCCTGAGAAATGAGCTGGACTTCCAAAGTGTGCAGCCCTGCAGCTCCTTGGGGGTGGCACAGGGAACAGGGATGGCTCATTGGGAACACCAAATTCCTCTTACCAGGGACAGAGGACCTCGTTCTGGTGGTGCTTCTGCACGCTGGGACCCAGCCCAGCCCTGACAGGAGCGTTCCTGCTTCTCCTCCCATGCAGTAACAAATCCTGGAGCAGTTTCCTTGCACCATCCAGGGCTGGAGACTGACAACTCACCCTGGAGCCAGCGTTGGCTGCACTGGGGAGCAGGAGACCAGCCTGGTTTGGGGTAATTCCAGGCTTTTTTAACTTTATGGGAGCATCTCAACAAACATTCGGGCTGGCCTGCTTCCCAACAGCTGCACACGGAGGGCTGGGATGCACAGAGAAGCTTTATGGCCTCTGCAGCTCCAGGTAAGGGTTGATGGGATTGAAATGAGCCGAGGAAAGCTCAGAGCCCACGAGCCTGAGGCTTCCCCTGTCTGCTCCAGGGAAAATGGGGCCAACCCAACCACACACGCTGGGCTCCCTGTACTGCCAAGCTGGGCTGAGCGGGGTCAGAGTTAGGCAGAAACAAGAGACAGAAAAAGCTGATTAGGTCACTTATTTCATCCTCTTACCAATTAGACAGGAAATTATTTAACTGCTTTATTTATTTATTTAGGAATGTACCTCAGCAGGAAAAGCCCAGCAGCAAGAGCTGCCCTCGTGCACAGGGAAGGGTGGGAGCCCAGCTCCTCATTCATAAATGCACATTTGTGAAAAGCGTCTGCTGAAGGAAAATCTGGGGAGGAAACCTCTCCTGACAAGGCTCTGAGGCTATGTGGGCTACAGGGCTGGGGAGGGAAGTGGGATTTGCTGTGTCCTGGGTATGGGTGCTCTTCTGGAACATCCCTATTGTGCTATCTCCTTTACTAGAGACATTTTCCAACCCCAGAGGGTAAAAGAGACCCTCAAACCCCACTCCCTGGGCTTGGTGGCTCCTGGGGCAGCACCAGCTCCCTACACAGCTCACCCAGCCCAGCCCAGCTCAGCCCCTTTCTGGGAAAAGCTCTGTCTGGTGAGGAATTTGCAGTGCAGCTCCTCCAGCAGGATGGGAGGATTGTCCCATTGGACAGCTGAGAAGATTTATGAGGTCCTTAAATGGAACTCTCTGGAGAGAGCCCAGGAATGGTTTGATCCCTGCCCCAGGTCCTTCATCCACAGAAATGCAGGGTTGCAGGGCCATGGTCACAAAGAGGGAGAGCCGTGCCAGCAGCTCCCTTCCTGCCTTGGTGTCATCAGCACTCCGCTCCCCCTTCAAAATGATGATGAAAACCAATTTCCAAACCTCAGGGTTTGTTGGTTTTTTCTCCCCTAAATGGAATTCTTGCTTCCCAGCCAGCCTCAGCTCGCTTGTGAAGCAGAAGGATGGGCAGGAGGCTCTCCTGGGTGGAGGTGGGCTGGAATGGGCTCAGAGGCTGGCTTGGAAACCAGAGGAGAGAAACCCCATGGCCGGGGCTGCAGCACCAGGGGCAGGGCCCAAAGGCAAATGAGGCCATGGCCAGTGTGTCTGAGCCAGGGGGACAAGGTGGAATTGGGGACACGTGTCCCCACCTGCACAGAGACCCAGGGAAGCTGTGTGTGTGGAATGGGGGATGCTGTGTGTGGAATTCTGTGTGCAGGGAATGCTCTGTGTGAAATTCTGTGTGTGTAATTTTGTGTGCAGGGAATGCTGTGTGCAGAGAATGCTGTGTGTGGAATTCTGTGCGCAGAGTATGCTGTACGTGGAATTCTGTGTGCAAGGAATGTTGTGTGTGGATGCTGCGTGTGGAATTCTGTGTGCACAGAATTCTGTGTGTGGATGTTGTGTTGGAGGATGCTGTGTGTGGAATTCTGTGTGCAGGGAATGCTGTGTGCAGGGAATGCTGTGTGTGGATGCTGTGTTGGAGGATGCTGTGTGTGGATGCTGGGTTTGGATGCTGTGTTGGAGGTGCCCTGTCAGAGCACACCTGTTCCCCCCACACCTGTGCCCTCCACACCTGTGCTCCCCACACCTGTGCCCTGCTGGTCCAGGGCTCCTGCTCTGCCTGGCATGGGCAGGACTGGATGTGCTCAAGCATCCCTGTGTGCCAGGGCCTCATGCTGGGGCTGTCTCCTCTCCCCAGTCCTGGCAGGACACGGCACTGCTGGGCTCTGTCCCCTGGGTGGTGGCACTGCCAGCTGGGCACCGCTGGGCTCTGTCCCCTGGGTGGTGGCACTGCCAGCTGGGCACCTCTCCCAAGAGCAGAGTTCCAAAGGATCTGGCCCAGGGACGCAGCTGCTCTGCTGTTATCACACAAGAGCAGGGATGAGACAACCCAGTTATCAAGGAGAGAGAGACAGAGAGAGGGAGAGAGGGAGAGAGGCTCCTTCTCCCCTCCATCCCCCCCAGCCTTCTCCGTGATCATTCTTGTTATTCATTTCCCCTCTCCTCTCCTTGCCAGGCAGACGCTTTCACAGGGCAAATCCAAACGAAAGCCTTGCAAAGAGGATGCTCATAAAATATTTATGGAGAGCTGCGGTGAACACGAGTAGGATAATGAGGGTCTGTGGGAAATGGGATGTGTCCAAACTTGCACAGCGAAGGCCTCGTGCGAGGCAGAGGCGCGCGGTGGAGGCCATTAGTGAGTCCTGCAGGGTCTGCACTCATTTCTTCCTCGGCTGCCACACACAGCTCTGCTTTGGCTTTCCCTCGCTGGCACTGGGGCTTTTCCTCCCTGGCAGCTGCTGCCTGCACTGCTTGGGGATGGCTGGAGTGCCCTGGGGTGTACCTGCTACACTGGGGGCTGTGCAATGCTCTGTCCAGCCCCATGGCTGTACTCTCTGGGAGCAGGACAGGGACCCTGCGCCACCTCTGGGAGCAGGACACAGACACTGTGCCACCAGACCAGGACACAGCCACTGTGCCACCAGAGCAGGACACAGACACTGTGCCACCTCTGGGATGCAGCCTGGTCACCAGCCCTCCCCTCCCAGACACTTTTCCTGTGCTCCAGCCCCGTGACTGTCCTGCACCCCCTGACAAACCCACACAGGGCAGCTGGGGAGGGCAGCAAGGTCTGGCAGAGGGATGGGAGTCAGTTCCCTGCATCGGGGTTGCTTTAGGAAGGGGAAGGTTGGCTCAGGTGTGAGCATCTCCTTCCCCCTACCCTTCCCTCTCATCCCCTGCAGTCTGTGGGGCTCTGCTCCCATAAACCCCCCCACACTCAGCCCCAAGGCCTGATCCTGAGCGCTGCTGGTGCCAAGAGGGGGCTCTGAGGCTCCAGGTGAGCTCTGGTACAGTGCAAACCTATCCCATCCTGGGACAGAACCCATAAACACAGCAGCCCCGCTAAGGCAGGGACGAGCTGCCTCAAACCGAGTCCTGCAGCAGCCATTCCAGCTCCTTCTCCAGTTTCCGGGGGGGGGTGTCCCACAGCTGGAACGCTGCTGACCTCTGCAGAGCCTGCCCCAGCTGCAGCCCAAGCTGCAATTCCTCTGTGCTTGGCCAAGAGCACCTCGGGGGCACTGCTGCTCCTCTTCCTCCCTCGGCTCTCCCCCAGCAAGCCCCCAAAAAGCCCCTGAACTCGTGCTGGAGCGCTGATCCCGCTGGGAGCCATGCCTCTGGCAGATGTTTGCTGTGATACAGGACACGACAGCTTTTATGGCCTGTCAGCTGGAACCCAATCTCCTCGGGTCTTTAGGTTAAAATGGAAAAGCAAAGCTTGCACGCATGGCTGTGCCAGCAGCACGGCCTGCTGAGCCTCCCAGCAATCCCAGAACCTCCTGGAGCAGAGCAGGAACCTCTGTGTCCCTTACTGTCACCCAGCACAGCCCAGCAATCCCAGAACCTCCTGGAGCCTGAACCTGGGTGTCCCTTACTGTCACCCAAGGAAGCTGGCTGTTCCTCACCATCACCCAGGCCAGCCCAGCAGCCCCAGAACCTCCTGGAGCAGGAATCTCCATGTCCCTTACTGTCACCCAGCCCAGCACAGCAGCTCCAGAACCTTCTGGAACAGGAATCTGGGCTGTCCTCACCATCCCACAGTGTCAAGGCTGCTTTTCCCTTCCCCATTTCCGAGGACATGCCCTGTGTCCCTGCAGTGACACATCCATGTGATAGGGATGTTCCTGACCCCAACCCAGATGCCTGGGGTGGGCATTTTTCCTGCCAGCCCCACGAAGGAACAAACAAGCAAGGTCACACATACCTTCCTTATGATGACTGCAGGGAGATTCCCACCTCTTCCAGGCTGGGAAACCACCCCAGTGCTTCAGGCTATTGCACATCACCAAACATTACCAAATCCTGGAGAATTACAAGAAACCCCACATCTGCTTCACTCCCACTGTTGAAGGAAGGAGAATTATCCCCCCTGGCAGCTGAGAGGGTTCCTCACCTCCCTGGTGGAACTGTGCTGTCTCCTGTGTGGAAGCAGGCAGGGATGGTTCAGAGAACCATGGAATAGTTCAGGCTGGAAAAGACCTTTGAGATCGTCGAGTGCAGCTGTTAATTCTGCACTGCTGAGCCCAGGGTTAGGTTTAAATAAAACACTGCCAGATTTCAGGTTTAGGTTTAAACAAAACACTTGCAGATTTCAGGTTTAGGGTTAAATAAAACACAGCCAGATTTCAGGTTTAGGTTTAAATAAAACACAGCCAGATTTCAGGTCACCCTCTCCACCTGTCCTGATGCTACCACAGCACCTGAGAAGGTCACATGAGCTGGGTTTGCCAATGATCAAATCATTGATTAGTGTCACACCGGGGCCTCTGGGGGATGAGGCACAGTGTGGTGGGAGGGAGGCAGAGGAGCTGCTCCCTTGAGGCTCCTGGTGGTGTCTCACCCTCTAGACCAGCATGGGACACTCAGGAAGGGCTGCCTGGCTGATGGATCCCACCCTGCCCTCTCCCCCTCCATCTCCATCGCCCACAAGTCTCAAAGTTCAAGTGGTTCAGGACGGGGAAGAGTGTTCCAGACATGAAAGGTATTTCTGGGCATGGGGGAAGAGGTGATTAATCTCAATTAAACGCTTGGACACTGTATAATCTGGGGCAGCAGATTGGGTTACCAGTCCTCCTTCCCATGGCTCTTGGAGGGGGATTCCAGCCTGAGGAGACTTTGGGAAGATGTTTTGACTGCTGAAGTGCCAAACTTAACCCTGTTGTAATTGGGGCTGTGGTGAAACATGGATGTTGTTTTTTGCCTCCTGAGCCTCCCGGACAGCCCAAGGTTTGTGCAGCTGTCACCTCTTTCCCTTTCGCACTGTGACAGCTCCCACCCCAGATCACTTTTCCCAAGGTCACTGCTCAGAAAAAAAAAAAAGGGAAAAGAAGCCCACAGAGGCTGGTGCTTCCAAACTCCAGAGCAGCTCAGCAGCCTGGGCAGAGGTGCAGGGAACCACTGCTTACCCAGCTCCCAGGCTTCCTGCTGCTGGATTGGGGTTTTCCTCCTCCAGCCCAGACCCCACATCCCACTGGGCTCTGCAGAGCTCCCACTGTCCCTTCCCACAGCTCCGTGAGCATCCCCCAGAGCTGGGGGCTCCTTGGGATCCATGGGCACCAAGCCCTGCTGGGGTGCTGGGATGGATCAGCCCCACCTGAGCTGCAGCACCAGCAGGATTTGAGCAGTGAGGAACCCAGACACACAGAGAGAAGGATTTCATCCAACAGAGCTCTCAGGTCCTCCTTGTTATTTAACAGCCTCCTTCCCCAGACTAAAGAGCTGGTCCTGATGTTCTGTAGGGACTAATAACAACCTAATCCCAAGCTGTAATGGACTAAACACACCCAGCTTGTTCTGAGGCTCACCCAGAGAGATCCCACATCCCCCCTGTGCTCTGAGCCCTTTGTGGTGTCACACAGCACACGGCCCTCAGTGACATGAGACAGTTCTGGGTAAGAAGTTAAAAATAAATATATTCCCAGGGGGAGCAGCAGAGGGATAGACCGAGCCAGGGTGTAATTACCTGAGCTGGAACAGAGCCAGACTCTAAACTTGTATTGCAAATTCCTTGCATTGCTTTAGATACCTGCTAACAAAGTGATTATAAAAACCATATTTATAGCAGATTAGGAGCTATGCAATAGATCCACATCCGTAATTAACCATAATAGATCTGCATTGATTATTATTGATGTTAATCCTCTTCTAAATATGTGCACATTAATTAGTCAGCGTTTACCACAGACGCAATTATTTTAGGAACAGACACAGTTGGTGGGGGCAGCAGACAACGTGGTGTTTATTCCGATTTTAGTGTTTATTTTTCTCTCTGCAGCAGCACCTACATCAGGTTGTACAAGAACAAAGAGCATCTGAGTCCAAGGGCCTGGAGCATCCAGGCTCCCACACCGTGATAAGCACTTACAAGTGCCTGGGAAGGATCTTGCCAAAATATTGCTTTTGATGCATAAAATATTTCCTCGTTACTATGAAACACAGCACGGTGCCAGCCTCCAAGGGTGACACTGCTCCTTTTCCTGGCTGCCTGTGGGGGTGTTCAGCTCCAGCACCGTGTGTGCCTCATCCCAGTGCTCCTGCTGGCTGGGTTGGGGTGGGAATTGCTTGTTGGGAATGAAGGCTGGGTGGGTTGGTGGGGGGAGCCTTCAGGACAGCTCCTGGGGGTGCTCAGCTGGGGCTGGCTTTCAGGAGCCTTGGAATTTCTCATCACTTTCCCAGCTGGAACACACGGGGTGTCCTGGTTAGGGCAGTGAGTGAATTCAGCCTCTGGAATTCTTTCCCCACCATGATAATCCATCCCCACCACAAGTTGGGGACCATCTGCACTCAAACAACATCCTCCAAGAGCCACCAGGTTCTGCATGTCATGGGCTGTTCCTGTTTGAGACGCCCCAGAGCCTCCCAAAAATAACTCAGTGGAAAATGCCTGTCCTATCTTCCCTTTCTGTCCTTCATCTTTTATTTCCTTCTCCCTGTCCTTTATCTCTCTCTGCCTTCAAGAAGGAAGAGCAGGAAAGAGTTGGTGCACCCCCTCTTTGAATTGTACTGCTCCCATTTTCCCGTGTCCCTGTGTCCCACATCCCTGTGTCCCTGTATCCCTGTGTCCCTGTGTCTCTGTATCCCATGTCCCTGTGTCCCTGTGTCACACTGTCCGTGTCCCACTGTCCCACTGTCCCTCTGTCCCTGTGTCCTTGTGTCCTTGTGTCCTTGTGTCCCTGTGTCCCTGTGTCCCATGTCCCTGTGTCTCACTGCACCTGTGTCTCACTGTCCCTGTGTCCTTGTGTCCCTGTGTCCCACTGTCCCCTCCCTTCTCCATTGCCATTCCCATGGAGATGCCTCCTACAAGGCAATGTAGGGAAGATGATTCCACCCCTGGCACTCCCCCCAGGCCAGAGCATCTCCAGCGGTGAAGAGTTTTGGTCAGCTTTGGGTGAGAAGAGTCCTGAGCATCCCATCACCCCAGGAAGGGCAGGAATTGATGCTGGCAGAACTGGAATGAGGAGCTGGAAGTGCTGGATGAAGCTGCAGGACCCTCACGTGCTCCAGCCTGGCATGGAGTGGGGTCACAGCTGCCACTGTGGGATGTGGTCCCTGTCCAGAGGAGGGAGGAGGAGCTGCCGTGTCCCACCACTGCTGCTGGGGCGATGCCACATCCCAAAATCCCCATTGCTCCCAACCCCTGATGGACACCTGATGGCTAAAGCAGCTTCCCTCCAGTGCTCATCTGTGCCCAGAACACAGCAATCATGACCCAGATCCTGTTCCCTACGTTGCAAACCCCCTTTCCAAATCCAACAATTAGCCTCCAATTTGCTTTCCCCACTAATGGCAAATGGGATCTCTCTGGGACGCTCTGACCAGACCCTGTTTTCTTCATCAGCTCAAAACCTTTCCCTCTTATTTATTTTTCACCCTTTCCCCAAATGCATTCCCCACCACAAAAATAACATTTTTCAGATCTTTGCAATCATTTTTTCTACATTTTTTTTGTCACAGCTTTGCAGGAATCAGCGTTTCTGGTGGGAGCAGGGAGGGAAGATGAGCAGCTCCAGCCTCTCCTTCCACAGCCGATGAGCCGGGGTCTCGTTTGGGGTCGGTGGTCCAGGAGGGCCCCCAGTGACACCCACAGAGTTCAGACCAATTAGGGACTTCTGACTGGGGGGAAAAAGGGAAAAGAAAGAGCCAGAAAGGCTGGGCTCGCCTTTTTCTCTTCTTTTTAATGGCAGGCCCCCGGGGGCTCGGCGGCATCCTTGAGAATGGAAATCCTTCCAAATGGAAATCCTGCCTGCCCCTCACGGCAGAGCCTGAATGTCACAGAGGGGATGAAAGGGAGCCAAAGGCGACCCTGCTCGTGGGGGGGGACCGAGCTAATGGGAGCACGGACACATCAAGGAGGGGTGCTCAGGGCCAAACTGAGGGGTTTTCCCTCCTCCTCCTTCCCCTGCTGGAAGAAGGAAGAGAAGCAAATGAGAGGCGGCAGAACTGTGACATTTTCAAGGACCTGTAGACAGTGTCACCCATGGAGGCACAAGGCTTTGGAAAAGCAGGAGAGAATGTGCTGGTCGGGACTGGGGCTGGCATCACACCCAGCTGGAAAAATGCTGAATAATTTTGGTGGCCTTTAAATCTTTGCTTAAAATAAATCTTTGCAAGTTGAGGAACCCTCAGGGCACAGTGTCCCCTGGGACCTCCCAGCTCAATGCCCGAAGCAAATTAGGGACCATCCCAGACAAAGACAATCCATTCCCTTTAGGAAATCCCAGATTTCCTGGGCTGGGGCTGCTCCGAGCCGGGAGGGTCTGCAGGCACATCCCATTATGGTAAAATCTGCTGTTCCTGGGCTTCAGCTGGGATGAACCCCAGGGAAATAGCTCCACTTCATACCCGGGGAACAATGCTCCAGAAAATGGAAACAGCTTTCCAAAGAACCTCCTTGGGTTTCCACCTTTGTTGTGCTGCTCTGCCCGGGCTCTGGGGAGGGGGATGAGTTTCACCCCACTGGTCAGGCTGTGTGGGGTTTGGGATCAGAATCTTTGGGCTGGTGGTCACCCTGTGCCTCAGCCCCACAGGATGAGCACAGCTCGCCATGCTGCTCAGAAAAAAAAAGGGAAAAATCCTACAGAAAAGGAATTGTTGGAAGAATTAAGGGACAACCAGTCCCACCAGTACCTTTAGTGTGTGTGAAATTCTCCCCTGGAAGTGTTATTAGAATATCCCAGTTTATAGGGCTTGGGAAAGCAAATTATTTGGGGTGATTCTGGGAGCAGACAGAGGATTTTGTCCAAAGCTTGACTCCAGCACAGGTTCAGATCTGTTGTTCACACATCCCAGCCTGGGCAGGGGTGCAGGTGACAGCCATGGATGCAGGACCTGGCTCAGCCAAGCCCTGCTGGTGGCTGGAGCAGCGTGGGGAAGGGAGGGCTGTGGGATCTGGACTTGCTCCCAGCTAAAGCTGGGGGAAATTTGCTTGGAAAGAAAATGCCAGTTCATCAAAACTGAAATATTTCATTAACATAGTTTGGGTCTGGGAAGATGCTGCCAGCAGACTCCCAGCCACATCTCCCAGCTGGGCTGTTTTTGCCCTGGATGGCCCTGCCCAGGGCTCCGGGGTGGCTCCCTGGGTGTCTCATCCTGCTCTGACACTGGGGCAGGGGCTGAGGGGCTGCCTGGGAGCCTCCACATTGAACTATGGAGTCACGGGATGCTCTGGGTTGGCTGTTGATAATTGCTGCCCCGAGATGTGCAGGATGTCTCTGCTTCAGCCCGTGCAACTGAAGAACGAGTCTGGACTCTTCACTTTTCGGTCTTGAGGTTGTTTATTAATTCTTATCTATAAAATTTTCTCTCTGCCCAGCCGAGATCTGCCCAGCAGGGCAGCCACAGGCACTCAGTGTTGTCCTTTTATACTACAAACTATGTATATTTACTCTTAATTCCCAATACCTATCACCTATGTTAGACAGTGCACTTCTACTCTAAACCAATCCCAAAGTGCCAACATCACTGCAGAAAATGGAGAACAAGAAGAAGAAAGAAGGACTAGACACACCCTGATTCCTCCATCTTGTCCCCATAATCCCCATACCAAAAATCCTAAAATCTACATTTTCACCCTGTGAATACTTTATTATTATACCATTCAAAACTGTGTGACTTTCATGTCCTCATACAAAGCTGGCAACTTGCTCCAGGGGTCAAAATCAAATCCCCAGGTGTTCTGGGCTGTGTGCCAGGGTTTCTGAGACCCCTGATGGGGTCCTCGGCAACTCTGGAGATCCAGAGGGATGCACTGAGTTCTGACAGATGCTCTGGGTTGGAAGGAATCTTAAAGCTCGCACATCTCTGGCAATTTAGAACCTCCTGGATTTGCCGTTTTCCGTGGGAGATGGGGACAGGGAGAAGTGCAGCTCCCTGGCACTGGAGAAGTGGAGCAGGAGGGAGAGGCTTGATGTTGATTGAGAAGGAAGTGCTTGAGATGGAGAATTTAAAAAATGAGCCCTTCCCCGTGGCCGCGCTGCTGCTACAGGCACTGCAGAGAGCGAGGAGGGGGTGAAGGGCTGCTCCTTCTTGAAAGCCTTCTTGGTTTCACTGGATAATCCCAATTTACAAAACAGCTGAGTTTTAAAATGCTGCAATAATCCACTCATTAGCCCTCGCTGCGAGGCGGCGCCCGGGGGCATTCCCAGGGGAAGGTGGGACGGGAGGTTCAGGAGATAATTGCTGCACACTCGAACCCCCCCAGAGGTGGCGGATCCACTCGTTTTGGTGAATTCCTTTGTGTCCCCGGCAGCTGCCCTGCGTGGGAGCTGTGCCGTGCCGTGCCGTGCCCGTGCCAAGCCTGCAGCAGGATTCCCAGCGGGGATGAGGAGCTCCACGCAGGAATTCTGCCTTCCTGCTGGCACCACAGATCCACAAGGAATGGCAGGGATGGGATACCAGAGTCAGCAGAGTGCTGAAGAGGCGTTTCTGGCATCAGCTGTAGGAGCACAGAGCTCCTGGGGCAGCTCCCAGCTGGAAAGGGACAGTGGAGAATTGGAGAAGCCACATCTGGGCTGCTATGGGTGCCAGGATGAATGCCCTGAGCAAATCCCGGGCTGTGGAGCTGTGGCTGTCCCATCCCTGGAGTGTTCCAGGCCATGTTGGACAGGGATTTGAGCAACTTGGGATAGTGGAAGGTGTCCCAGCCCATGGCAAGGTGTGGAATGAGAAGGGCTCTAAGGTCCCTTTCAACCCAAATTATCCCAAATTGTTCCATCATTCAATTTATTGCATTGGCACTGAGCATTCACAGGAGCCCCCAGAGGAGGTTCTGGGAGCAGAGTCCTGCTGCTGGCCTCAATTCCCATTGCTGCTGGCCTCAATTCCCATTGCTGCTGGACTCAATTCCCATTGCTGGTGGTCCCTTCCCATCCTCCCAGTTCTGCCTTTCCTCATCCCAGTGGCTGACTGAGGAAATGATGGTAAATATTTTGGGGCTCATTTAAGACAAATAAGCCCAAGGATTGTTTGTTTTATAAACACAACCCTTAGTGAGGTTTAACCAAAATTACATTCTGAAAATCAGGTTTTTTGTTTCTTTCTCTTTCCATAGCAACCTGTGAAACAGAGAAACACCTGTGTCCCTCTTAGATGAGCAGGGCTGGAGGCTTTTCAGTGAAATCTCATTTTCCAGACCAAGGATGCAGGAGAAGAGAAGAAGCTGCCAAGAAAAGACCAGAAGAGGTTCCTGACTGTTGGGAAAATGGAGTCAACACAGCTCAGCCCTGAACGACCCTCAGATTTTGGGCAAGAAGGTTGCTGTTACACAGGAAATATGTTACAAAGCAGGAGGGGTTGAAATAACTGACATTTCTTGGCCAGTTACTGGGAGAATGACAGTGTGAGGTGATAGCACTGGTGAGAGGATGGGAACATGCTGCAGCCGTGTCACCCTTCCCACAGTGAACCTCCTCCACACACTCTGGTGCCCAGAGCCTCTGATTTTCCTCCCTAAATTGTCACCACTGTCATTCTCTGTGCCCAAGGTGGTCCCCACACGGTGTGAAGGTGGCTCTGTGTCACCCGGGGTGAGGCGGTTCTGTCCACGCTTTGAAATCAAATCCTCGGGAACCAGAGAAGGAAAGCTGAGGGTTGTTGCCCATGCCTTTTCTCACCCAAATATGTCCAATCTCATCAGCATTCCCCTGCAGCTGCTTGAGAGGTTTCCAAGAGCGCCTTGTTTTGGTTTGGGTTTTGTCAGAAAATGTGGAGCTGTCAAAGCCGAGGAGCCGTGTGGAAACGGAATGGTTTTGACGAGACTGTCATCGGGGGAAGTCTCTGAGCTCCAGGACGGAAGGGCTGATCAAACCCAGACACATTGGGGGAGACAAACGACCCTGAGCCAGCTCAGCAGGGAGAGCCAGGCCCTGGGCTGCAGCGAGGCTGAGCAGCCTCCCCTCCCCTCTGCAGGAATTTGGAACAGGGTGCCCAGAGAAGCTGTGCCTGCCCCATCCTTGGAAGTGTCCAAGGCCAGGCTGGTCGGGCTTGGAGCAGCCTGGGGTAGTGGAAGGGGTCACTGTTCTGGGGATTTGAACCAGATGAGCTTTAATTTCCCTCCAATCCAACCATTTTGGAATTCTATGATTGCATTAAGTATTTAGGACAATAGCCTGAAATCTCTGTGCACCCCAAAGTTCATGGGGGGTCATGGAAGGCACACCCAGAGGAAGTGAAGATTCCTCTTGCTGATTCCAAACACTTTTGGCTGTCTCTACCCAGACAGACAAGAAAAAGGAAACTGTCCTTGTCTCCAGCAGAGTTTTTTAAGGCACGGCCTGGGAGAGTTTTGCTGATCTCTGTTTTCACCTGGATCCGTCTCCAGCCCACCAGGGACAGCAGGGTTGTGCCAAGGCCGTGGCATTGGGACACTGGGAGCTGCTGGCAGCAGAACATGGGCACTGCCAGGGCTCAGCCACCTTGCTCAGCTCTGCTGCTCCTCAGGAAATGGATGCAAAGTATTTTATAAACAGCAACATTTGCTTTTCAAAGCAGCACCTGTGTAAACAGCCCTGGAGTGAGCACATCCACCGGGAGCCTCTGGCGAGCACCCAGAGCCCATCCCGGAGCAGGGCCAGCATTTCCTGCAGCCCAGGAGTCATCAGGAGGGAGGTTGGACCATTGCCTTGCTGTCCTGCTGTCCCTGTTCCCAGCTCCAGACACGGCACCTCTGCTCTTCCCCTGCCATCCCAGTGCCACCCTTGCTCTCCATGGGCAGGACAATGCCAGCATCACTCTCCATGGTGACAACAACCACGGGCAGGAGCACAGGGAGAGCATCCACGGAGAGGTGGTGCTTGAGCTGAGCCATGCAGGGATGCCCCAGCACAGCAGCACTCCCAGACTGTGCATTCCCATGGATGTCCCAGTGAGCTGCCAGACAAGGACATCGGTGCTCAGAGAGACAATTGGTGTCACATCTCCTCTGTCTGGGCCTCGCCAGCTGGAACCTGGGGTTAATGATCTCTACTTCACAAAGTGCTTCAAGATCCTGGGCTGAAAAGAACAAGCTCGAATGCAAATGATCCTGCTCATGCCACGGGGACGTTTATGGCCTGCACGGCTCTTAATAGCACATTAATTAGGGCACAGGATTAAAAGTGTGCTGTGATTAAGCAAATAATTACAGAAGGAGAGGAGTGAATGGGGTGCAGGGTGCAGGGCTGGTTCCTGGGCTGCTCCCACTCCACACATTACAGGGTTGTGTTTGCAGTTGCTCTCAGCTTTGCCAAACTGGAATGGCTGGAGATGAAATTTTCCGGGCCGGTGTCTGCCTGGAGCGAAATCACTCTGCAAAGTTTCAGCCAAAATGCTGAAATCTGCTCCCAGGAATGAAAAAATGCTCTGAATTCTGGCAAACATTTCTTTACAATGTTCTTGCTCTTCCCCAGGTCTCTTTACAGCAGGAGCTCCCAGACTGGGAGGATGTTTTTGTGCCTGGAATGCCCTTTGTGTCCTCCTGCCTGGAAAACACGGCTGGGCTTGGCCACGGGCTGAGCCATGAGCAAGGACAGCTCACCAAAATTTGCTGCATCTTTGCCATTAAAATCCTGATCAGGCTGGGGGCTCTGGAGCAGGAAAAGGAAGGATGGGAGATGGATTTGGGGCTCAGGCATGCCAGCATCTCTCTGGGGTGCAGTCCCCAGCTCAGGCTGTGATGTCTGCTGGTGTCCCCAGCCACGATTTTCACTGGTGAGCAGAACATCTCCTGTGAGCCTTCTGGCTTAAATATCCAAATCCAAGATCCTGGGAGCTGACTTCAGGAGTGCTGAACATCCCTGGCCCCAGGGAAAGCCATCAGGAACAGCCAGGCTATTGGAGAAAAGGCCACGTGCAAACAAAACCATTCCCTGCCTCAAACTGGGCACCCAGAATTGCCAGTTCTTTTAATCCCAGCATATCTGTGTGGCAGCAAGTGGCAGAACTGGCAGGAACTCACATCCACGGGGGAATAATCCTGCTCCAGAAAAGCAGAGGCTGTGGTAGGGCAGGAGCAGGATCCAGAGGGAAGCCCAGGAGGAAAGACTGAGCAGCTCCAGACCTGGTTTAGTGTGAGCTGTTGTGCTGCTGGAATGGGATAAAGGTCCTTCCATGAGCAGTGATGAGCCAAAGTGGGAATGGTGGCTGGGCAGTGCCATGAGAGACCTCTCCATCCATGGAATCGGGAGGAATTTCTTCATGGAAAGGGTCAGGCTCTGGAAGGGCCTGCCCAGGGAGGTGTGGAGTCTCCATCCCTGGAGGTGCCCAAGCACTGAGGTGGCACTCAGAGCTCTGGGCTGGTGACAACGTGGGGATGGGGCACAGGCTGGACTTGATGGCCTTGGAGGGCTTTCCCAACCTTAATGATTCTTTTTCCAACCTTAATGATTCTGTGATTCCGTTGAGTTCATCCCACCCAGTGGCTGCAGCACTCATCAACTCATGCCAGGGATCAACCAGTGCCACAGTGCACTCTACCCTGGGAAGGTGATGAGGTAGGGATGGGGCACAGGTTGGAATCAGTGGTTTTGGAGACCATTTCCAATCTCAGTGCTTCTGGGATTCTGGGATTCCATGATTCAGCATTTCTCCCAGTCCACATTGCTGGGCTCCTGCTGTCACACCTCAACCCCTGCTCCTCGAGGTACTGAGGGGTCAGGACCTCCTGGGCACATCCCAGGATCTCTCATTCCCAGCCACTGGAGGTGTTGTTGCTTTTGGAGCCTCTCCGTGCCAGGGAGCTGTCAGCAGGCTCAGGATCTGCCTGCAGGACAGATCTCTGAGACAGCTGCCTACATTTTAACTCATCTTTATTTATCTCGGCCACACTTTGTTTTTAACCAGAAATTCCTGTTTTGGACAAAAAGGCAGCAGTTGCAGCGCCTGTCTCTGCTGGCAGCCTGGCTCTCCCTCTCTGCAGGCAGCCCCAGCTCCCTGCTGGGTCACATCCCAGCATGAGCAGCCAGGGAGTGTTTAATGTTTGTCACACAGGTGCTCTGGGGATGGTTGCTGACACTGTTTGTGGCACCTGAGCACAGCAGGGGCAGGACCTGCGCTGGAACAAGCCCCAGAGTGGTTCCAAAGAGGGGACAGCATTCCCAATGTCCAGCTGGAATTCACCTTGGAGGATGTGCGGGGATGTCTGGTGCCTTCTCCATCCCTCTGGGGCTGCTCTGCTCACACCTGGAAAAAACAGACCCTGGGCTTTGGGAGGGGGGATCTGACCCCATCCAGCCTCTGTTCCAGTCTGCCTTTCCAGGGTGGTCAGCTGTAATTCCTGCTGGGATAATTCCATCTCGTCCCGGCAATGGTTTTCCTTTTTTTTTTAGCTTTCTTTTTTTTTTTTTTTTTTAGCATGCTTATTTTAAAGGGACAAAATAATAATTGCAACTCATTAAAGCACAAAGCACAAACCCCTGTGCTCTGGAACCAGGCTGGGAGAGTTGGGGATGTTCAGCCTGAAGAGAAGGCTCCAGGGAGAGCTCAGAGCCTCTTCCAGGGCCTAAAGGGGCTCCAGGAGAGCTGGAAAGGGACTTGGGACAGGGGATGGAGGGACAGGACACAGGGAATGGCTGCCACTGCCAGAGGCAGGGATGCATGGGATATTGAGAAGGGATTCCAGGCTCTGAGGGCAGTGAGGCCCCGGCATAGGGTGCCCAGAGCAGCTGTGGCTGCCCCTGCATCCCTGGGATGCCCAAGGCCAGGCTGGACAGGGCTTGGAGCAACCTGGGACAGAGGAAGGTGTCCCTGCCCATGGCAGGGGGTGGGATTTAAGGTGAAGGGGTTTTAAGGTCAAAGGTATCAAACCAACACTCTGCAAATTCCAACTTCTACCACCAATGCCAATTACCACCCCCTCAAAGTATTCACAAGAATATCTGTGGAAAACAAAACAAAACAAAACAAAGTGTCTTAAATGCCTTCAGGGTCCTGATCCAAGGAAGTAATGGAGAGCCTTTACTTTGATTTCAAATCAATTTGGTCAGCTCCAGCCAGAATTGGAGAGACTGATCATTAAATATTTTTGAAGGATTCTCCCAGTGTTATCCATGCACAAATGGCTTCAGCATCTGCCTGGCTCAAGTCAGCAATCCTGGGTTTTTTTAAGCATTCAGGTCAGCCATTAAAATACCAATTGAGAATATTTTTGCAGGTTTTATTCTCACACCAAGCTGGCAGTCAAGCTGGTACTTCTCTTTTCATCTTCACTTCCCATCGCCTCAATATAGCGTGTCCATCAATTTGCTTTTATTTATTTTTTCCAGGCTATTTTAGACAATCTGCTGAAGGAATCTCACTCAGCAACGAGTGCTGACCTTGAGCCGCTCCCTTTTCTCTCCCTCTCCTTTATTTAAGAATGTGCAATGAATTAAGACATCACTTCATCCCTGTGCAGGCAGCAGCGGCTCTCCAATGGAGCATGAATGGCAGGGCTGCGGGCAGCGCTGGCCTGGAAATGTGATCTGATGGAAACCAGGGCTGACCTGCTTCCAGACACAACAGTGGGGCACGGGGGAGCCCTGCCTGCCAAAGGGGACACAGAGGAGCCCAAAGGGGGCACAGAGGAGCCCACCCTCCCAAAGGGGACGCGGAGGAGCCCTGCCTCCCAAAGAGGACACAGAGGAGCCCTGAATCCCAAAGGAGACAAGGAGGAGCCCAAAGGGGGCACAGAGGAGCCCACCCTCCCAAAGGGGACACGAGGGATGCATCCCCAGAGCCTCCTGAGTGAGCAGAGGGAGGATGAGGAGCGTGGAGGCCCCAGGAACAGGGATGGGGCTGTAATCCTGCTGAGATACAGGGAACTGGCACCCAACCAGGGCTGCTCTGCATCCAGCACATGGTCTGGGGCACGGTGGCATTGTCCTGCCATGCTGGAGCTGCTGTGGCACCTGCCTTTGGGCTCAGACAGGGCCAGGTCAGCCAGGCAGCCTCACACTTCTTCCCCCTCCAAGTGCTCCATCCCACCTTTCCCTGCTCCTCCCAAGGTGCTGGCAGGGTGTCCATCACCAGTGACGGCCTCAAAAACCTCCTGTCACAGAGCTGAAACCCTGGCAGAGAGGGGTCTGACCCCAGAGAGTGACTGAGGCAGGGCAGGGAGCGCAGTGGGACCCTGCCACTGCTGGGTGTCCCACACCACTGACTGCCAGGAGCTACCAGGAGCAGCTCAGGAATGAGCCTGGGTGGGGGGCAGCCACCCCAGCCCTGCTCTGCCAGCCCCACATGTCACAGCCCCTCGCCGAGGGGACCTTGGTGTTTAATTGCATTTGGAGAGCAGAGGAAGGGAAATTCCTCCCATCACTTTGCTTTTTCCCAACTTTTCTATACCCGAGTCTCAGAGGTAACGAGGAATTAGCACAAAACCCTACAAAACAATAACAATGGCATTCAGTGTGCTCTGAAACTCCTGGGACCCGCAGGGACAAAAGGAATCCGTGGCATTGGGCTTGGAAAGGCTGGAGCTGTCAGAAATTCCAGCATTTCTTCTCTCTCCTTCCAGTGCTCAGGGCTCCAACAGGACAGGAGAGCAGTGTGCACCCAGGGAACCACTGCACAGCCCCCCAGAGTCCCATCCCTGTCCCAATCCCAGTCCCATCCCAGTCCCAGTCCCTTCCCAGTCCCATCCCAGTCCCTTCCCTGTCTCTTCCTGGTCCCATCCCATCCCAGTCCCATCCCAATCGCATCCCAGTTCCATCCCAGCACCATCCCTGATCCCATCCCAGTCCCAGTCTCATCCCAGTCCCATCCCATCCCAGTCCCATTCCAGCCCCATCCCAGTCCCAGTCCCAGCCCAGCCCCAGCCCAGATGTGATCAATAAAGCCCCGAGCTGTGGCCCCGGCTATCGGATTGCTCTGCTTTGATTTAAGGAGTTTCACTGCCACCAGGGACAGAACACTTGGGATGTTTGCCTGGAAACGGGATCTGTGTTTAAGTCATTAGGCCAAATTCACTGCAGGTGGAGGCAGAGGCAGCCCCGGGACCCGGCTGGGGTTGTGCCCATGCAGGGGCTGCATTTGCTCTGTGCTCCTACTCCCAGGCAGAGCCTCTGGAGCTCCTTCCCTGCTCCCAGAGCAGGCAGGGCACGCTGGCTCTGCTCCAGCTCCTGCCAGCCTCAGGAGTGGAGTTCCCCACAGCCTCCATCCCATCCCCAGTATTGCTGCACCTTCCACACTGAACCGTGAGCTCGGCCCACAGGGCCCAGGTGATGCTGCCCCCTCCATCTTCCCCTTTTCCCTCCTTACAGCTCCAAGGAAACCTTGGTGTCACTCAAATCAGGAGTAAAATCACTGCCCAGGGCTGGGAGAGGCTCAGTGCATCCTCTGGCTGCATCCCTGATGTCCCATGGAGCACCCACTCCCCTCGGGGGCCTGGGGATATCCAGCATCCCTGACCTCACCTCTGGGGCTGGAACAGGCTTGGGGCCATCAGCACACCCCATCTTCTCCTCCCTGAGCCCTCACAGCTCCTCATCCACCTCTGTCCCCCACCACCATCCCATCTTCCGAGTGGCCTTGAGCCTTCAAAGAGAGGGGGAGAACAGGGGGGGGAAAAATCCACAGAGATGACTTTTAAAAAATTTAAAGCAAAATATCTGGTCTTGGCTGCTGTTAAAATCAGAGCATTTCATTAAAAGGCTGCAGGGCTTTTAAAGACAAACTCTAAGCAGAGCCATGAATAATGCAGCTCCTATTCAGAACATGAAGATTTTAGCACATCCATAATACATGGGGTCAACCTGGGAAGAGGCTGCTAATGCACGGGAATGCGAGAGGCAGCAGCCTCCGCTGCTCTGCAAGGAAAACAAACGCGGGATCTGGAGGAGCTCTCCCACTGGCCGAGCACTCTGGGGTACGGCGAGACGCCGAGGGATTTTTAAATCCTTTTTATTGGTGTCTTTCTCAACTAAAATAAACTTTGTAATCTCATTAAGAGCTTGGGGGCTGGTGCGGGCGTGCTGGATGTGGCCCACGGAGCTCTGTAAATCACTGGCAGTGGAGCTGGCTCCACGCTCAGGGCTGGCAGCTGGGGGGGCACAGACAGCTCGGGGTGTCCTGGAGTGCTCCACACGCTCCACATGCTCTGGGCTTTGCTGTGGGACTCCCTGGAAAGGGAAAAGCAGGAGAGGGCTCAGCTTGGGCAGACAACACCGGCCCTGTGGCACTGGCTGGTCCCTGGGATGAGTTGGTGGGTGCTGCAGCCACTGGGTGGGATGAACTTAATGGAATCACAGAATCATTAAGGTTGGGAAAAGAATCATTATTAAGGTTGGGAGAGCCCTCCAAGGCCATCGAGTCCAAGCTGTGCCCCATCCCCACCTTGTGACCAGCCCAGAGCTCGGAGTGCCACCTCGGTGCTTGGACACCTCAAGGGATGGGGACTCCAAACCTCCCAGGGCAGCCCTTCCAGTGCCTGGGCACTCTTTCCAGGGAGAAATTCCTCCTGTTGTCCAAGCTGAAGGTCCCTGGTGTGTAGGACAGTGGATTTTAAATCTGGACGGGGCCCTGGGGGGGCCTTCAATGTGTCTGAGCTGTGGGAACAGAGCCAAGGGATAAATAAACATCATCACCCTCAGGAAAACACAGTGGCTGCAGTGAGGAAAACTGATTCCTCCAACAGTTTTATTCACAGTGTTTGGTGGCTTTAGCAGAGCTCTGAGTTATCTCCCTCCTCTGCTCTTTAGAGTGTTCTCCCAGTCCCTTATCTCCTTAATAGCCCTTCCTTTGGAGAGCTGAGATATCAGCAGATCTGAGCAGCATCGTGTCCCTCAAACATGGGCTGCTCTAAAAAAATGGTTCCTTTTCACAGAAAAACCTGTGTAGGAGTTGTTTGTGCCCATAAAGTGAAGCTAGAAGAAAAAAAGGGGTCTCAGTGGCTTTTGTGGTGGGGAACAATTCATCCTCTGCATCGGGGCTGGGTAAATCTGATTTGGCTGCAAACATGAATTACTATTTGCTTTTTCTTTTTTTTTTTCTTTCCAGTGGAAGAAGATTTAGTGGCAACCCCCCTGATGTTGGTTTGGTGCCTGTGCAATCTGTCAGCAAGGACAAGTTCCCCACACTTAATCCAATTACACAAAAATTCCCTCGCAGAATTATTTGGGGATGAAATAGGCAAAAAAAGTCACGGGGGACCCTTCATCCCCTGTTTTATATCAGTGCATGAGCTACTCCTCCTGTCTGGTGTTGGGCTGGAAGTGTCACCAGAGCACAGCCCACACAGAGGGACCCACTTGGGAAGTGCTGGTGCAGGGAGAGCTTGGGATGTTTTATGGAATTCCCATTCCCAGAGCATGAAAACTCCCACTGAGAGCTGAGGTGGGTCTGGGCAGGAGCTGTGAGGAGTCTTCCACTCCCAGGGCTTGGGGGACACGTGGGACCAGGTGACAGGAGGTGGACAGAGTCCAGCTGTGGCTCCACACTGTGGGAATCATGGAATCTCTGACCAGTTTTTGTTCAAAGGGACTTTGCAGCTGATCCCACTGGGGGATGAGGGACACCTTCCACCAGCCCAGGTTGCTCCAAGCCCCATCCAGCCTGGCCTTGGACACTGCCAGGGATCCAGGGGCAGCCACAGCTTCTCTGGGCACCCTGTACCACGGCTTCCCCACCCTCACAGCCAGGAATCCCTTCCCAATATCCCATCCATCCCTGCCCTCTGGCAGTGGAATCCATTCCCTGTGTCCTGTCCCTCCATTCCTTGTTCCAAGTCCCTCTCCAGCTTTCCTGGAGCCCCTTTAAGCACTGGAAGAGGCTCTGAGGTCTCCCTGGGGCCTTTTCTTCAGGCTGAGCACCCCCAGCTCTCCCAGCCTGGCTCCAGAGCACAGGGAATTCAGGTGGAAAATGAGCTGAACCCATGGATCCTCCTCCCATGGATCTTCCTTTACTCCAGGGAGGGAAACAAGTGGATGCTGATCCCAGCCTGGCCAGTGCAGGGCCCTGCAGCTTTTGGTCTGCTCTAGGCTGAATCTCCCTGCTTTTCCCAAGACGTGGGGCTGCTCCCCATTCCCGGGAAGGCAATCGCTCTGTCTGACACCTCGGTGTGCTCGGAAGAATTTCCTGATGCTCAAATTTCCTCTTCCCCGCTGCCTTTCTCACACTTCACGTCTGCAGCTCTGCCTCCATCTGCTTCCCCTCCTTCCTTTCTCCCTCTTGGGCAGGTGGGGAAAAGAGAAAGTGCCTGTGGACAGAGAAAAAATTCACTGTGGCAGACGTGGAGCTGATTTCATTCCTGGGGTAAACTTGGGAAAGGCTCCAGGGCTTTCCTGGGGGGGAATTTAGCCAGGGGGAAGAGGAGGCATGGGGAATACATTAGGAGGGTCGCCCCACTGGCTACAAACAGGCTTCGTATTGTTGCCAAATGTTCATTAATCCAAAAATAGAATTTCAGAAATGTGCAACTTTGCAGCAGGAATTCAGACAATCCAGGAAACCCAGAGGTAGCCCCGTGACCCCAGAAAGCCCTGGGGTGCCCCCAGGAGAGGGGGTGTGGGTCAGGCTGGCGGAGCAGCTTCAGGGGATGGAAACTCGGGGCTGTTCATATATCATCACTCCAGGGAGAGCCGAGGGGCAAAAGGCAGGAATAAATATCCCATTGCCTCTGGATGCCGACACTTTGGGCAGGAGCACAGCAGAGAGGCCGCCACGGCCATCAGCTCTGTGCTGGGGAGCTGGGGGGCAAAGGAGGGGACTGAGCTACCTTGGGCTCTGCTGTCCCTGGTGTGCCCATGTCCTTTGGTGAGTGCAGGAGCACTGTCCCCTCTCTGGAGCCTGCAGCGACCCCGAGATAGGACTAACAATAGTCACAATCGGATTAAACCTCCCTGAGATAGCCTTCCTCCACATCTCAACTCACACATCCTTCAAAGCCATACTTTTCCTATGCTCAGGCTCCATTATTCACAACCTGAATGGCAAACAAGATACAAAAAATAGGAGGACTCCAAAAAACACAACCCACAACTATTTCATGCCTTAGCATCGGCAGCCTCGCTCTAACAGGAACACCATTCCTAGCAGGAAAAGACCAAATTATCAAAAACCTAAATGGATCCTATCTAAACACCTGAGCTCTTCTCTTGACTCTGCTAGCCACATCATCCACTGCAGAATACACAATCCTCATAACCCTACTAGCACAAACTGTCTTCATTCAAATCCTGCCCCTAACCCTGGGTCCCACCCGGCTGCAGCACCAGCATGGGCACGGCAGGGCCTTGATGCAGCCAAGGTTTGTGCTCTGGAATGAAGAGGAGAGTTTCTGCCAGCAGAAAGGAGACAGCCTGGGCTCTGGGAGCAGCTCTGCCCTGGGCCAGGTTTCCCTCTGCTCTCCCCAAATCCATCTCAGAGCTGATTTTTCCCACATCCCTGGGCACCATGGCACATCCTCCCCATCCCAGCTGCTCCACAGGCAAAGCTCCCGCAGTGAACCCAACGAGCTGAGGGTCAAACCTCCCCCCGTGCCCCCGGGAGCATCCACAGAGTGCCCCAAAAGAAAGAGAAGGGAGGGAATGTGAAGCGACTTGGAGAATTCACTCCAAGAGACACAAATATTGCTGCCCCTGCCCTCTAATGCATTCTGCCTTCGGCCCTGCGTGAATGACAATGGAAAAACCATCCCGGAGAACAAAGCACGGCTGCAACGGGGCTGGGGGTGGATTGAAACACAGAAAACACAGAGAACACAAAACCTGCTCAAGGGCACTGATGGGTACATGAGGCAGGGTAGGAGCCCCGTGTCTCCATGGTTTTTTCTTGTTTTCCCAATGGCTGGAAGCACTGTGGTTGTTGCTTCCCTGGTAGGAGCCGTGCAGCAGGGAAGTGCTGCTTTAGAGGCTTGGCCACGGCGGATGAATGGATATTATAGAAGTTGAAGTGGGATAAATGCATCTATCAGCAGCTTATGAGAGGTACAAAATCCAGATTTGAAAAAAACCCCAAAAAACAGCAACAACAACAACAAAAAAAAAAACCTGGCATGTTCTGCATTTGGTTCTTTATTTTGTCTCCCTTGTTTCTAAAGGAAAAGCAAATTAGGCTGAACTAAGACATTTGAATATTTCCTGCAAGGGGAAGTCTTTGACTTTTGAATATAAAATGATTTTCCATTTACAATCATATTCATCTAAATTTGTGTTTTGAAGAAGGACTTGAAAATCTCCCTGCTCTGCCTAAAGCCCTGTGGCTGTGGGGCAGCCCTGGCAGGCACCTCTCTCCTGGTGTCACCTGAAAGCTCCATAAAGTGACATTATTTTGGCAAGCTGGGCCCCAGGAGCTCTGTGCAGAGCGGTTTTCTGGTCTCCCCCTGCTCTGTCCCCACACCTGGCTCAGCTCAGGGCTCACAAACCAAGTCCAGACTCAGGTGCCTGAATGAATAATATGGAAATATTCCCTCAGTGCTGCTGGGTGTTCCCTCCTGCTTTATGGGGAAAGCTCTCCCAAATGGAGAGGAGCTGCCAAGCACCCTTCCCTTGTGCAGGCTGGCAAAGAAATCCAGAAAGCAGATGGGGAGAACTTCAAGAGAAGAAGTGCTGAGAGCAGTCCCAGTGCAGGGTGGGGAAGGTGGCTGATGGTGTGTTGTCATCTCTGTCCCTGCTGTGACCTGGCTCTGCCATCCAGAGATGAGGATCCAGAGGTGAGGATCTCACCTTTGAGGATCTCCCATTCCAGTCAGCTCAGGCTCAAGAAACACTTTTGGAGCTGGGGAGGAGCAAGATCCTCCAGGAACCGTTGCAGAGGCTGGGAGAACTCTGCCTCCCTGTGACCCAGGAAAAGGCAAAGTGGGAATGAATAGGATCCCCATTATCCGGGAAAAGTGAACCTGGGAATGAGCCAATGGCTGCCATTGTCTGGGGAAAGTGAAAGCAGGAATGAGGCACAGATCCCCACTATCTGGGAATTGTGAACATGGGAACTGGGCCATTCCTCCCTGGGAGCTCAGGTGGCCCCCAGCTCTGTGCTCAGCAGCATTTGTTGTGTCCTGGGCAGGACCTGGAAGCCATCCTACACGGGAAATCCAGCCCTGCATGGATTTGCCCCTCAAACACAGCTGAAGAGCAGGAGCAGAATCCTTCTCCTGTGACTACCAAGCACAGCACTTGGCCACCAGAGGAAACCACTGCCTGTCTCCTCCACTTGGAAGCCTCACAGGGTGGGAATGTGGAGGTAGGGTTGGATTCAGGCTCCTGTGGCTGGAAGGTGAGGAAAGGAGGCACCAGGGCTCACAGCGCTGCAGGGGTGGAGGATTCCCAGGATAATGACAACTGTAAATCAGGGAAATGGATCTGGGAAAGCTGCTGAGCCCAGCTGGGCTCTCACCTGGAGAATTATCAGACACTCTGAATGATTTGTGCCAGTTTTCTCCCCGTTCCATCCCTAATAACAGCAACAGCCAGTGGGTCTCTGGGATCACCTCCTGGTGGGAACACCAGGGATGGGCAATAAGAGGGACAAATTTAATGAGGCCTGGGGAGTGTTCTGGATCCAATGCTGCCCTGGAGTGAGATGCTCAATTTGAGTGTGTAAAAGTGCATTGCTACACACAATAATTCTCATTTCTTTCAGCTCTGGGTGATTCTTGGTTGCTTCCTTGGATTCCCAGTGTAAGACAAGCAGCTCTCACTATAATCCATTTCAGAGATTCCTCAGGATGAACAAACTCTTTACGCCTAATTTCAAACCCACTTGAACATTATGGGTTTGAAAGTTTGTCTAAAGGATCAAATGTTATGGAGTTCCTGTTCCAGGAGAGACTGGGAAAAAGGGCACAGAGGAAAGTATGCTTCAGCTAAAATAATTCCATACATTTTACACCACACCCTCTGTTCGCTGAGCTCCAGCAGAAATCCTCCCCCCAGCATATAGAAAATTCCCTCCATCACATTTTAATTTTATTTTAAATCCAATTTGCAGAGGAATGGCTTGAAGTCTTCGGGAAGGTTATTGTTCTAAAAATCAGCGATTCAGGCAAACTTCTAATAACATTTCAAGATAGTCACAAGTCCTTTGGGTCCCTTCTGATCACTCTACCAAAGCCAACAGATTGGACACACATCTGAGACTTTTAAATCTTTGTGGGCAACTGTTAACAAGCAGAACATCGGGAAATGGCATTCCATGGAGCTCTGCTGGCACGGCCCCGGCACGAGACGGGAGCCGAGCTGCAGATGAAGGGCTGGGGGCTGAGGCACCTGGCCCAGATCCAGCCCAGCAGTGCTGGGGGTGCTGAGCCTCTCAGGCAGCCTCTCCTCTCCCGACAGGTCCTTTGAAGCAGGAGGGACACGGGACAACCTCCTGGCGGCAGTCCAGGACACGGTCGGGCTGGACCCACCTGGCTCCTGCAGGGAGGTGAGTCAGGGAAAAATTGGGAATCCGTTCTAAAGGGGAAAATGGGAGTCCATTCTGGCCACGGCAATGGATTATGCTCACTGGAGGTACATTAAATTCCCCTTTTAAATTAGATGGAAAAGCTCTTCCTGGATTGGAAAGCAGCTGCTTTGTGGGGTAGAAGCCCCGTGCCTCCATGGTTTTTTCTTGTTTTCTTCTTTGTGGGTCAGAAACAAGGATGTCCCAAAACAGCCCAAGAGGTGCCAGAACAGGCCTGGATATTGGCTGATTTCACAAATTCACACACGAGAAGCTGCCTGTGAGGCTGTGGTGTGTAGGGCCGTGGCACGCGTTCGGTCCCTGGGGGGAAGAGGACGATTATGGAGGGTGGAAAAGCCGGGAGAAACGCGTTCTTCCTCTTGATCTTTACTGGGGAAGACAATGAGGGGAAACATTTCCATTTCAAAGGCATTGTGCATAGGAAATCAGAATGTGACCTTAGCGGGCAGGGGCAGTCTCTGAGGAGGAAATCAGGGAGCAACTGGAGAAAGTGTAGTAAATCCCCCGGCCTGAATGGTATTTATCCAAGATTTCAGAGAGAAATCAAGTGTGAATTCCCGGGAAGGCAGCGACATGGATACTCAGCACAATCTGGATCGAGGGAAAAGAAACCACGATAACTCCTCTGGATCAGAAGGCAAAGATGACACCAAAATCAGGGTAATACGAGACGCAGGCACAGATGTTTCCAAATTCTCCAGAAAGAGAAAAATTAAAGCATAGCTTGGGAGGAGTTGTCTATCACTCCGTGGTCAGCATGGATCACCAGTGGTGTTTGGATCTGGCAATATCCTGCTGCTTGCAGGGTTTGTGCTCACACGCGGTGTTTGCTCCCGCAGCAGCATCCACAGGCGGCTCCTGTCCCCCCTCCCCCGGACGGGGACAGTCCCCACGGCCAGGCCACGGGTCCCCCGTTCGGGTTGCAGCCTCCAAACTGCGGCACAGCTGCCAGGAAGCGTTTTCCCGACGTCAGGCACGAACTGCCTGACAACCGATACAGCAAAGCCCATAAAGCGAGCCCTGCCGAAGCCCCCGCGGCGAGCTCGGCTCTCCAGGCACAGCCCCGCAGGCAGGTGTCACCTTGTGCTGCCCCGGCCAGGTGGGACACAGGGGCCGGATCCATCAGCAACACCCCGACCCCGGGATGGCGGGATGGAAACGGGATCATTACATGCTCCAATTCCTGCGCGGTGACTCATGCGACAGCAGGGACCAGGTGACAAAAGTCACCCACCCCGGGGAGGGCAGGTGAGGGAGGAAGAGCCTTTCCCACCCCGGGGAGGGGTCCCTGCCCCCTGCGCTGGTCGCCTGTAAATTCAGACCCCGCAACATCGCAACTGCGGGATCTGAGCCCACGCAGCGCCGCGTTCTCCCGCTTCTCCCGGTTCCCATCCAAAGGAATAAAGGCTCCTTGTGCCGGGGGACGGCCGCGGCCATTGAGGGCCGTAATGGGAGCTGACAGCTCCGCGGGCAGCGGCGTGGGCAGGCGGGAGCTCCGCTCGCGTTATCCCCCCTGACAGCGCCAGCCCCGGCTCAGCGCCTGCCCGCCGCAGGTTAAACACGAGCCGCCTCCCTGCCTTCCCTTCTCAGCTTTTTTAACGCCTTTGTCTCCATTGTGCGGCGGGGGAGCAAAGGAGAGCCGCGCTGAGGAGCCCCACAAGAGATGCTGGAATCCCAAATGCCATGGCAGTGGTGGAGTCGTTATCCCAGCACGGGTGGGAGCCACGCCAAAGGGAGCTGGATACACGGGAGGAATGGGAGTGGGCTGGGGGGTGACAGCCACATCCCTGCCCCGTGCTCCTCCCTGGGCATCCCTCACATTCCGCAGGGAGGGAACACAAAGGCTGACAAGGCGCTGGTCGTCACCGAGTGACAGAGGCTGGCAAGGACCAGTAGGACGAACCTGGAAGGACAGGCTGCTGGAATCCTTGGTGCAGCCCCCAGGGATCCCAGAGGGGTTGTCCCTGATGAGGGATGCAGAGCCCCTGTACAGGTATGGAGCATTGAAGCCCCCCAGGAACGGCTGTGAAGGAGGGGATGCTGCAGTGCCATGGCAACAGCCCTCCTCTGCATCCCACGGATAATGGGCAAGCTCTGCTGGAGTGGTTTCGAGGGCTTTGAGTGCAACTTGGAATATAATAAAAAGGAGAAAGAGACGTCTGAGATGGCTGCGGGGGTTTGGGGGTGCATGGGAAAGCCCTTTCCACAAATATTATCTTTTGGTGCGGGGGAAAGGTCCATCCATCAACCGCCTGGATCATCCCATGGACCTGCGTGACCACCCTGAGCACACTCCAGCTCACAGACATTCCCATCATGGTGGGCTTTTGGCTGGTTTTAATTTCAGTTTGGGAGGAAAGAAAGGAAAAAAGACACCATCACCCTCCCCCACTTCTGTATCTACTGAGGAGAGGAAAGGAGAGGAGAGGGCAATAAATTCCAGCTCAGAATCAAATCCCTGGATTCATCCCATACTCCAGCAGATGCCCAGGCACTGAGGCCCACACCACCAAGCACTCAGAACATGCTCCTGCCCTCCAAAGCTCCAAAGTTTTCAGGGATGTGTGGCCTGGGAGATGTCCTGCAGATGCTGTTGGAGTATTTCTGCTTGTTTATTTTCATGGCAACAGCCATCACAGGGAGATGACTTCTGTGGTTCAACAAGTGGTTGGGGACCACAGATCCAACCCCTGCAAATCCACAAGTGGAAGAGAAGAAACAGGAGATGTGAGAAGAGCCCTTTCTTCCCAGCTGTCAGGAGCAGAATTGGGGTGCCATTAACTGATGAAATTCCAGGGGGAAGGCCGTGACTTACCATCAGTGTGGCTCCAGCACAGAGGTGTCCTGGGGAGGTGGCACTCCTCAGGCTCTGCTCCCAGGCAGATGAAGGCCAGACTTCCCAGGAAAACCGAGAGCGCTCAGTCCTCCCCAGCGAGGCCATCCCACCGAAGGATAAACTTCATCCCAACAGCTCATTCCTGCTTTGGCTCTGCTGCCAAAACAGCCCGCAAGCAGGACTGGGAAAGGGGGAAGTGGTGGGACAGGGACAATTAGAGCCAACTGCGGTGGAGGGATTTGGAGTTGATCTCTTTTTTCCCCTTTTAATAGCGCTGGATTATAAATATGGCAAAACCACATGTTATCAGACACAATGAAACAATTACCCTCGGCTTCCCCACCGTGGGGATGGGCCTTGGCGGGGGCCTGGTGCGCTCTGATGTGGACACCTGCTCTCGAGAAGTGTGATGGGTGAGCAGCAACTTCACCAGGATGTGGGGCCCAAAAACACCCCAAAGTCAGAGCACATTTTAGTCATGACCAATTGGGTGCTACCGAAGGATGGACCCATCCTGGCTGCTGAGCCATTTTAATCCCAGGCAGCAAACAACATCCTGGGCTGGGGCTCCAGCACATGGTTTGGATTTCTGCAGAAAAGGCAGAGCCCTGGAAGGTTTAATGGATGTCCAGGCAGCTGGGGCTCACCTTGGCCTCTCCTGAGAAAGTTCTGCTGGACACAACATCACCAATTTTTCTGCCCCATTTGCTCTGCACAGTTGTGGTTTTGTGTTCATCAAACCCCGCTCTGGGTCGCCCTGCCCTGTGTGCATGTTCCTCTCTCTTCCCTTCCGATGTCAGGAAGGTTTTCCTCGAGCAGGGCAGGCTTCCCCCCGGCCTGGGCCGTTATTTATGGGGCACCCCCGCGCAGACCCCAGCCAGGGAGGTGAGTGAGTTATGGCTCTGGGTGACATCATGGACTGGACTTCATAAAGGGACTCAGCCGATGGTCTCTGAAGACAGCTGCAAAAAAAGGCAGCCCTGAAGGAGATGATGGAGTGGGTGAGACATAAATTTCTTAGGACAGGCAGTGAAAAAACGTTTACAGCCCTTCTTTCCTGAGTCTGGTTTCAATCAGAGCTGCAGCGGCTCCAGCGATGCCGAGCACCGCGCGCTCGCTCAGACACACGCTCTGTACGCTCAACCTGCCTCAGTTCTGGGATTTTATTCCTTTTTTAACTGGTTTGAAAGTGCTCTGATGCAGGATGGCTTGCAGATCCTCAGGCAGGCAGCTCCCATGTCAAGCAGCCAAGGGCTGGATGAGGATCTGGCCTGCAGACGGGAACAGAGTAAGAATAATATTGATAAGGGTAATGAGGGGCCGGCTTTATAAACCCATCACATTGCAGTCGCAGCCTATAACAAATGGGGTATTAACTCTGACATTCATTAAGGCACTTTGCCATTTCTTCCAGGCTTAATGGAAAATCTGTCTGCTTAGCAGGGCTTGCTGCAGCGGCTGGGGAATGGGGAGGTTACTGATTAGAGCAGCCCCGAGTGCTTGGCTACCCCAAAGGGCATTTGAAGTTCATTCTTGAGCTTCTTGTTCCTAATTTTATTTCATCTCATATCTTGGGGCAATCGTTTTCTACATTTACTGGGTCTGCCCTCAAGCAGATTGGATGAGCTGTCCCCATCTGAGCCCTCCATAGCTGCCCAAACTGCTCCAGGATGGAGCCTCCATATCTGAAGTCACCTGGCCAGGCTGGAGAAAGCGTTGCTCCTTGCAAACCCACAAATTTTTTTTGCTACAGCTTTGTCCCATGACTTCCCACCTTCCTCCACCCCAGATACAGAGAAGATGCTATTTCTCTATTCTTGTGGCCCAGTTTTAGAGGTCTGAGGATCCTTTGGAGACCGTGCAACTGTTGATTAAACAAGTTCATTCAGCCTTTTCAGTGGGACTTGAAATTCCCGAGAGAGCTCAGGGAAAATGAAACACCCCAAACCTCCCATGTGAGCAGCAAGTCTTGTGTTCCCTGAGTACCTGGTTCCCTCTCAGCTGCGACAGGCATTGTAGCTGTGCCTGATTCTTGGGTGAGGAGGCATCATTTTCACCCACATCCCTGCAATACTCCCAGGGATCCTCCAGGAATATCCATGTTGGTGTACAGGTGATGGGGAGCAGGGCTGTTGTTGAAGCCCACCTTGAGTGGTGCCGGGTGATGCAGAGCCCTGGGACCTCCCCTTCCCTGAGCTGTGTCTGCTCTGGGCAGGACCCTGCTGGTCCCTGCACCAGGGTTAAACACCCTTTCCATGATTCTGAGGTTTGCAAAGCCTGTGCTGCACCAGCCCTGGAGCCAGGAGGGTGTGAGCACCTCTTCAGGAGAGCAGCGCCTCTCCATCTTCCTGGAAAGAACCAACTTCCAGTCAGTTCAGCGACTCAATCTCCATCTGCCTCTCCCGTAACCAGCCCGAATTTATCAGCAATCTGCGTTTTCGTGGATGTGCGAGGCATTTAATAAAACCCAGAGCGAGGAGATGAAAGATTTATCCCTTTGCCCCCAGAGATGTCCCTTGCGAGGGCAACGCGGGACTGGGGAGCGGAAACCTGGATTGTTTTTTATGGCAGCTGCGTGAGGAGATACAGAGCCTTTGAAGTGCTCCCGGCCCCGTTTCCTCCCGCCTGCCCCCGGTGCCACCAGTGCAGCACGGCGGGGTCACGGCACAGCCAGGACGGGCAGCTCGGTGGGCAGAGCACCGTGGGGCTGCAGCAGGGCATGGAGAGGGGAAAGCAGGAAAAGGAAAAGGAGGAGCAGGAGGCCAAGCTGGCCATGGGCAGAGCTGGTTGAGCCGCAGCCCCGAAACTTGTGAACAAGCTCTTGTGTTAGAAGTTTTTGGTGTAAAACGGTAATGTGGAACCACTGCCTGCCCAGGAGGTGAGAGATGGAGAGGAAGAGCCACCTCTCCACCGTGCTGAGCTCCCAGACTGCTCCAGCTGGGGTGGGACACCCAGGAGTGGCACCAGGTCACCTCCTGTCCCCTGGCATCCTCTCCACTGCAGCGCAGCGAGCCCTGGCTGCTCTGCAGCACCGCGGAGCATCCTGAGCTGCCAGCGCCGATGCCAGCCACGAGAAGAGACTCAGGAGGGGAAAGGAGCGGTGACATTTCCCTGCAGTCCCCCCATACCCATCTGCAGAAGGGCAGGGAGGCGCCGGGCAGGTGCCAGCCCAAATAAATACGAGGCGAGTGCTCCCCAAGGAACCATTGGGGCTCTGCCAGGGAGGGGGGCACTGCCGGTGGCGTGGTTTCTAATGAGCAATTTTAATTTCTTCCATAAACAGCTAATAAAGCTCATCTCTCTCTCCTTCTCTCTAATGCACCATTTATTTCTTGCTCTGAAAGGCGAGCAAGGAAATTCAGGCAGGAGATGGGAGGGGGGGTTGATACTAAATGTCAGCGCTGCCTGATGAAGCCTAATTGTCCCTCGGAGCTGCTGCAGCAGCATTGGCACCCACAGGAAGAGCACTGGTGGCAGGGGGCTGGCAGAGCCTGCCCTGGGATGCTGCTGGAGCAATGGGCAGCAATTTTATCTGTGGTGATCCAGAGGAACAGTCTCAGAATGGGCTTTGCTTGTTACTCTGCAGAGGGACTGGGGACTCGTTCTTGGGCAGGGACAGCAGAGGAGCATGGCCAGCCCCTCACCATCCCTGGCAGTGTTCAAAACTCATGGGGATGTGGCACTTGATGTGGTTTGGTGGGGAATATGGGGATGGTGCTTGGTTTATTGTTGGATCTCATGATCTTTGAGGCCTTTTCCAACCCATATGATTTCATGATTCTTTCCTTTGCCCTTTCAGCAGCTCCAGATCTACCTGGGCTGTTTTCTCCTTTTCCATTTCAAGCCAACTCTGAGCTTTGCAAATACCATCAGAAGGCTCAGGAATGTTGCTTGTCCTTGTGGATTGTGATTGTTTTTAAAGTTACTGCAGGATAATTGTCACTGTGCCAAGAGGCTGGTGACACTTTCCAATTCCAAACTGGCCAGGTTGAGCAGGGAGAACATGGAGCTGGTTACCCAGGAATAACCAGGGTGTTGCTGTGGTGTCTGTGATGGTGCAGGGCACAAGGAGGGTTCCAAAGCTGCTGTAGTTGTGGTTTTAGGGCCAAAGCAGAGCAGTTTCCCATGGAAGTCTCTGAGCAGTGGGAATAGTTGGGATACAGGTGTCCTGCCAAGGAACCTGGGAGCCATGTGTGGAATGTGGCCCTGTGTGCACGTGGGATGTTTGGAGTATCAAAGAGAGATCCCTTTTCATCTCTCAGTCTGCCTGGGGAGGGGACATGGGACAAATATTTGCACCATTTTTTCTGGGTTGTCAGTCCTTAGCATGAGCAGGACAGGGAGGAAACACGATGAGGAGGCACAGGGGGAGATACAGAGCTTTGGGCCCATCCAGAATTCGGCTCCCCAGGGGATACCAGTGCAAATAAAATACAAACCCTGCAGGAATGTGGGGGCTGGAGCTTCTGAGGCCCAGGGAAGTGTTAGGGCTTAAAGGGTTTGACATTTCTGAATCTTTCCCTTTCTTGTTGTTTGTTTATTCTCCAGGGCAGAGCTCCCAGTGTGGGAAGTGGCACTGATTGCCTGTGGCTGAACATCCCTCCCTGTGGTGATATTCAGGCTGGATGTCCTTAACACCCATCAAACATTACCAGACTGGGCCTGATCTAGCTCTAGAAAGATCTATAGGTTAGATACAGGCACCCATCGATACTCCTGTGGGAAAACCATGGCCATTCACAGGAGCTGAGTTCCCTGAACAGCTGAATTCTTGTTCTGCACAAGGCTGTGGCCATTCCTTAAATCCATGAGACCTCTTCAAGCCTAAGGCAAGAGAATTCAAAGGTGTTACAAAACTGTGGATCAGGTCTGTGGCAGTTTTAAGCAGCCTTAAGTTGTACAAAGAGAAAAACTTCCACTCCCCAGTTGGAGCTGTTTCCCAGTTGTGTGCAGAGGAGCTTTGGAATATTCAGGACATGAATGATAAAGCTGAGAGAAGACTGTAAATCATTTTCTACTCCTGTTAACTCAGGATTTTCAAACAGCTCCTTCAGCTGCACTGGAGCATTTCTATTCCTTTGGGGAACTTTGAAGCTGTTTCCACTGGCATGGATATTGCAAAATTCTTATCAATATTTTGTGTCTGGAACACGCACACAGAGCTGGGTCACAGCTTTACACAGCCCATCCAACCCTGTGCTGCCCATGGGCACAGCCCAGGTAGGACTGGGAAAGTCCAGGGGTGGAAAAGCCCACCCCAACCATGCTGTTCCTCATGGAAACAGCATCCTGCCCGCAGACATCCCAGAGACTGAGGAGGGAGGAAAATTTGTCAGGTGAATTTGTCAAGCAGGGGTGATAATCATTCATTTAGCCTGTAATGACATGGCACTTACCATGTAATAACCTGGATATTGCATGGAAATTACCATGTAATCCAAGGCTCGGGAGCTGCCATATTGTCAGGGCCTCCATGGTAATTTGTACCCTCTCATTTACAGCCCTGAAACTGCTTTTATTGTGGCAACAAAGCAGAGATTCACAGTTTGCCAAAAGGAGAATCTCCAGAGGGATGTTATGAATAATTAGGCAGCCACGGTGGTTTTGGATAACATCTTTACTGTAACTCCATTAAGGAACAATTGATTGCTTTCCTAGCTCTGACTTGCCTCCAGTCCTTCCACCCAGAGCTCCTCTCCCCACTGCAGAGGCGGCTCTGCAGAGGCAGATCCACAGAGGGAGGATTGCTCCGAGAGGATGAGCCTGGGAGAGGCAGCAGCTGCAGCAGGACAACGTTCACTGGAAAGCAGAAATGTCTGTGGGGCTGTGAGGTCACTCCTCAGCTGCTTCAGTGCTGATTTCCATGTTTTTGGAGGAGATGCTTGTGGAGGACTTGGCCCAAGGTTTGGCTGGAGCTAAGGACACCCAAGTGCAAATGGTGCTGGCACAAACGTTGACCATAAAGTGGATGGATGTGACCTCCTCTGGACCAAAATCCACCTTCAAATCCCACCCTCAGGTCTCTCTGTCCCCAAAAAGCTCTTTTAGAACTCACTGATCAGGGTCTGAACCTGACCCTCAACTGCACATCCCCAGCCCTGCCTTTGTGCTGTGATAAATTGTGTTTCTCTGAGCCACCACTGCGCTGAGAACGGGTTATTTTTAGATGGAAATTCAGGAGGTCAGAGGGAATGTTTTGCATTTGAGGATGGGAGGGAGACATGGCCTGCACTGCCCCTCTGCCCTCTCCTTCTTCCCTGCCCCTCATCCTCCTCCTGACCCGCTGGTAACCCCCTCCCACATCCTCCTCCCTGGGATGCTGGAGAGCAGCTCCCAGGCCTGGTGGGACCATGGGGTCATTTAGCTTGGAAAAGACCTTTAAGATCATTGATCCAACCTGTGCCTGCTCCTGGCCGTGGTGTCCCTGCTCTGGACTCCTCAGCTCCTGCTCCTCTTCCTTGCTCAGCTCTGCCCTTCCCTTGAAAGCTGATCTGTGGAGGGAGCAGCTCTGGTGTTGTTGTTTGCTGTGCAAACTTGGGAACTGGGCTGTGCCTGCCACGGGAGCGGGGTGAGCGTCTGGGGGAGGTTTGCAGTTCCCAATGATTGAGATCCTCTGCTTGGAGAAGCCTAAACAAACTCTGTAACCTCAGGGGAAATTCTGCAGTGTTTTAGTTTTAAGTGTTTCCTCTAAAAAAATAACTGTTTGACCTAGAAAGCTCCCAGGGAGCATTCCTGGGGCTGGAGAAGCTCCGGGAGCCCAGCCTGGAGATGGGATTTGGAATTAAAGTGTGAGCAGGGAGAAGCACATCTCTGCTTTGAGCTCAGACTGGAAAGTGCTGCTCACCACAGACTCACCTCTGGTTTACTTCCCAGCAGGGCAAGTCGAGGAAAATCCAACTGGAATCACATCCCTTATGTGAGGACATGGGATTCTATAGGATAACATCATCCATGCCCCAGGGTTGGTGTTAGGTTGGGTGAGCTGGATTCAAAAGGGGAGAGCCCTGAATGTGAATGTTCATTCATTTCACTCCCAGACCTGTCTCACCTGGGGATGGAAGAGGTGTCCCTAAACCCTTCTCTTAACCCTTTTGAATGTCTCCCATCTGTGGTTCAAATTATATTTTTTTTTCAGAAGAGAAAAAACCCGGAAATTGCTGACCCATTTAGAGCTCTCTAAAACTGCCACTTTTAGAGCCCCCAAAATAGCTTTAGTGAGTAGCAGATGTGCCAAAGTGGAGAAATAAACACAAGTGTGCTGCTTTTAACCTCCAAACTGCTTCTTGTGCAAGGCTGCAAGGAAACCTCAAAGTGGGCTCCAGCCCAGAATCCAGCCCTGCACCCACCACAGCTCCTCACCCCAGGGCTGGGGGTGTTTCCCAAGGGGCTCCCAGCCAGGAGGGACCCAACTGCTCCCACTGCCAAGGAGCACCAGTAAAACATGGAATTAGAGAATCAGAGAATCTCCTGGGTTGGAGAGCCATCAGGATCACTGAGTCCAACTCCAGGTTGTGCACAGACACCACAGCAATCCCACCCTGTGCATCCCTGGCAGTGCTGTCCAAACGCTCCTGGAGCTCTGGCAGCCCTGGGGCTGTGCCCATTCCCTGGGGAGCCTGTTCAGTGCTCAACACCCTCTAGGGGAAGAACCTTTTTTTGGTAACCACTTCAGTGTTCCTGACACAGCCCCATCCATTCCCTGGGTTTTCATGTCCCTGCTCATGGAGAGCAGAGACCGGAGCTGCCCTTCGGGAGGAGCTGCAGCCCCTGCTCAGCTCTGCCCCCAGTCTCCTCCAGGCTGGGCAATCAAAATTCCTTCAGGGGCTCCCTCAGCCACTCCTGTGAATGATTATCACCCCTGCTTGACAAATTCACCTGACAAATTTGGACACTCTCTGACAGCTTTAGGTCTTTCTGCTATTGCAGTGCCCAAAACTGCCCCAGGGTTGAGATGAGGCTGCCCCAGGGCAGAGCAGAGAGGGACAAACCCTCCCTCAGCCAGGTCCTGTGTCCATATCCCAGCCTGGACATTCCAAGAGCAGGGAGTGGGATCAGCATCAGCACTTTGTGCTGAGCACCAGGGTGCAGGTGCAGGAGAGCACCTCAAGTTCCCAAGGACAAGTGAGTGTAGGAAACACCTTTGAGTCCTTTGCTGGGATGGCCCCAGAGATTCCAGCAGCTCCCTCAGCCCTGTGGCTTTTCCAGCCAGAGCAGAGCCGGCTCCCAGCCTGGCTCCTTGTCTGGAAGCTCTGCAGCCAGCAGTAATTGCATTTTGTCAAGTGGTTTTAGCAAAGCAATCCACATTTATTAACCATCTGGATTAGAGAAATGATCTTCCTGATTCCAACTGCCAGCCCAGCCAAGGACTTATCACAGAAGGGAATAATGGATCCCATTCCTCCCTCCCCACATCCCAGGGGGCTGCTCCCTGTGCTTTATTTACCTGGGTCACTAAAGGAGTCTCTCACACAGGTCACTGCTGGGTCCTGCACTCCAGGTGACAGCCTCAGTCCTGGCTCTCTGCAGTGCTGTCCCTCTCTCCGGTCCTCACAGGAGGATTTCACAAAATCACCTCAAGCTAATGGGAAAAATTCATTAGAGGAAGGAAGGAGGGGGGGAACGCTCCTGTCTGTCATACATCATCCCTGTCCTCGTCCCTCCCCTCTCATGTCCTGTGCCAGAGACAGGAGATCCCTCCTCACTTTGATTGTGTTCATTTGCTGCAGGTTTCATCCTGTCAGCCCAGTGTGGGGACACAAAGAGCTCTGTGGGCACAGGGAGCCAAAATTCTCCGTGTTTCAGCTGGAGACTTCTCCCAGCTCCATCGGTCCCTGACCAAGGGGGTCCTGTGTCCCTCCCTTTTGCTGCCACGCCCATAGCATTCCCAAGCTGGGGAAGGTTCTGCAGGCTGTTCCCAAAGCCAATTTCTTAGGGATCTGGGGTGCTGACGGCTCCCATGCTGACACCTGGCTCCAGGAGAGCTCTCCAGGCATAGCAGCCTGGGTTTGATTGCTCTGGGAGTTACAGGGACCTGCTGTTCACTCCATCCAAACCCACACTTATCCCCCTTCCCACGGGGTTTTCCCTTAATTGAGCTGCATTAACCTGGGAAGGGAGTATTGATTGAGCAGCCGCAGAGCTGAGCTGAGCTCAGGGCTGGGCTCTTTGCAGAGACGTGCTGGGAGCTTCCAAACGAGGACACACATGAGCTCATTGGCATGGGGATTTCCTTGGGGGGAGAAGAGAAGCCCTTCCATCTTTCTACCACACCTGGAAATAGACTGATCTCCTTGTAATGGAAATTCTGAGGCTTTGCCTCCCTCCCTCCACCTGCACTCACAGCATTCCCAGCTCCTCACAGTCCTCCCAGCAGAGCCACAGCTGAGGGGAGGCAAATGGGGTTTCACCCCTTGCAGATGCCCAGTCTCTGACACCTGGAGGGCTGGGTCATGTCTGGAGGAGCCGCTGTGGGACCTGGGAGCAGCCCCCTGCGCCAGCCCCACCAGAGGGAGCACCCAGCTCTCCCTGTCCCTGCAGCTCAGAATTCCGCACCAACTCCATGAAATTCCTTCAATTATTAAGTCCAGGTCATTGCAGGAGAGACGTGAGAAGGGAAATTTAAAAATGAATGAAGTCTTCCAGAGCTAAAAACATCTCTCCAGCTCATGCAAGGACTCAAGACAACAGGGATGTTCCCAGAGTCCCAGGATGGTTTGGGCTGGAAGGGACCTTAAATCTCATCCCATCTCATCCCATCCTCTGCCATGGGCAGGGACACCTTCCACTGTCCCAGGTGACTCCAAGCCCTGTCCAGACTGGCCTTGGACACTTCCAGGGTTGGGGCAGCCACAGCTTCTCTGGGCAACCTGTGCCAGAGCCTCTCCCCCTTAACAGGGAAGAATTTCTTCCCAATATCCCATTTAAATCTGAAGCCATTCCTGCAAATAAAGTTATTCCAAATCAGGTGCATCTTGGAATGCTCCCAAAGCAATGTCCAATAGATTGGGGTTCTGAAGGAACAGCCCAGTATGGAAAATATTGATGTTCCCAGGTTGTAGCTCACCTGCAGCATCACTTCAATCACTGCAAACTTTTGGAAGTCACCTGTGGAGCTTTCTCCTTCCACAGCTGCTGCAAACCTAAGTTAGGAATTTTGTTCTGGCTTTCTTTGGGAAAGTGAAAATATTTCTCTTTTATCCTCGGCTTGGAGGGGAATAAGACAAGGCTGTTAGAGCTGGCTGCAGCACAACATTCCCAGCCAGCCAAAAACACCACTGTTCCAGTCTTCTTTCATCCCAGATTTGAGCAACAGTGTCAGCAGCTCCAAATTTCCAATGAAATAAAAATTCCAAACCCCTACTATAAACACTGGAAGGCCTTCTCTAAATATTTTGCTTCAATCAGGCTGAAGTCACTCAGCTTTATCATTTCATGAACTCCAGCCTGTTATGAGATCTCAATGAGCCTGTGGCTCAGTGACAACACCGGGCTGTGGCTGAGGGACCTCAGGTGACACAGGGACAGGGATGCTGCTGACACCCCTGGTGCCCTGCTGGTTTCAGAGGGTTTGGACCCTTTCCTTTTGAGCTGTTCCTCTGAGTTTTGGCTCCTCCAGGGAGATGGGGAGGCACCTTTGGCTGAGGGTGGGTGAAGTGGGAGCTTTGCAGAACACCTTGGAAATATCTCACTCAGGAAATGTCCCACTGGAAATGCTCTGATTCCTCTGGGAACAGCGTTGCAAAAGTCTGAGGGAGTAATTTTGTGAGGAACGGGGCAGGCAGGGAGAGCAGATAATTGGGAATATTTCCCAGGAGGCAGATCCCCAGGTGAGTGCAGTGCAGAGCCCCAGCAGGAATGAGCCTAAAATCAGCCGGATTACCTGGAAAACAGCTTCATTTACATTTCAATTCCAGGTGAAGAGGGGAATTCAGCACCTTTCTCATTTCAGCCCATCCGGGGCTCATCACACTCGGGAAGTCCAAGTCCATCCATCACCCCTGTGCTGCCGCAGCAATTCCTCACTCCAGGGAAATCCCGGCGGGATCCATGGGCTGTGCCCAGGCAGGGAGAGCAGCAGGCTCTGCCCTCACGTTGGTTGTACCAATTCCCAGAGGTTTCCCGGTGATTTACAGGAGCATTTATGCAGCCCGAGGATCTCAGGGAGATGCTGCTCTGTGTGTTTGAGCTGCTCCACGGCTCTGTTTACACCTCAGGCTTCCTGCTCTCCATTTTCCTGTGTTGTCACTAATCCTGTTTAATTGGAGCTTCCTTGGATTCATGAGGATGAGCGTGGGGCTGTTGGCAGAGTCCAAGGGCAGCTGGTCCTTCTGTGGGCACATGGGAATGATGCTCAGGGCAGGGAGAGACAGATGTGGAACTAGTTCCAGTGAAATCATTCAGTAACAGAAACAATTTAGTCCTGAGGATATAGGATACTGCCCTGGGGGTGTCTGCAGCGTTCCTGATGCCCTTCAGAATGCTAAAACTGAGGAAAAGGATGGAAGAAAGCTGCACACCAGAGTGCAGAGCCACATTTCCAACAAACTGTCCTTGCAGGTTCCCAAATTGGGATAACCAAGCTCCTTGGCAGAGCAGCATCCAGCTGTGCATCTGCCAGATGTGCTCAGTGCTGCCTGGAGAATCCCAGAGTCCCAGAATGGGTTAAGATGGAAGGGACCTTAAAGCTCATCTAGTGTTACCCCCTGCCTTGGGCAGGGACACCTTCCACTCTCCCAGGTCATCCAAGGCCTGTCCAACCCTCCCAGCTGTGCCTGCCCCATCCCTGGAAGTGCCCAAAGCCAGGTTTGACCTGGGATTGTGGAAGGTTTCCCTGCCCAGGGCAGGTGATGGGCAAGGTAGTCTGCAAGGTTTCTTCCCACCCAAATAATACTGGGATTACATTCCTTCTCCTTCCCCTTCCCCTTTCCCTTCTCCTTCTCCTTCTCCTTCTCCTTCTCCTTCTCCTTCTCCTTCTCCTCCTTTGTCTTCTTCTCCTCCTCCTTCTTCTTCTTCTTATTAATAATTATATTAATATTGTTATTAATATAATAATAATTATTATCACACTCCAAGTGCAGGGCAGGAGGGCAATGACAAGGAGAGGGAAAGAGAGCCTTGGCCAGGGGGTTTTGCAGCCAGGTCCAAGCAGCCCTTGAACAAGGGGCATGAAGAAGCACCATCAGCAGTCTGGGAACCCTCCTGCACCTGAGGGAAGATGAAGAAATGCAGAGTGGTTTGAAACTGCAGGTAGTGAGTGATAAAAGCTGCTTATCACAGGTTGGGAGAGGCAGAGCTGACCCTGCACTTCTGTCTGGGAGAGTGATGGGGGGAGTTGGCTCCAGGAGGGGCTGAGAGATGAAGACAAACACCTTTGTGGACGGGAGGGAAAAGGTGGGTGAGGGAAGGGAAAGCTGTGCTTGGCTGCAGTCCCAGCTGAGGGCCAGAAAAATGAGCTTGGTAACAGAACCTGGCTGGCTTTGAGCGGGCTGGGCTGCCATCAGTCATGGCTCGAGACAGGGATGTGTCAAACCAAGGCACAGAGAGATAACAGCCTGGAAACTCAGCTGTGGATGGACAGGCAAGGTCACCCCTGGGAGCTGGGAGAACAGAAGGGCTCTGGGTGCACAGCCCAAGCAGGGCTAAGGGACAGGATGCCCAAAGGATGGGGGTGAGTGATGGAAAAAGGCTGAGGCAGCACAAACCTGCTGCTCCTGGGAGGAGGAAGGGAGAGGTCACTGGCAAGAAGGAAAACGCAGGAATCACAGACAGAATTTCAGTCATGAGGACATGGCAGCTCTTCATGGGAATGGGTCTGATGCCTCTGATTTTGGCTTTTGTATTTTCAGATTCTGTGCTGCTTTGGTGTGTAGTTCTGAGCTTCATATCAGGGGATGGTGAGCTCTTTGCACAGAGCAGGGAGACAAAACAATTCCTTCTCTGGCTGGGGACCAAGGACAACCAATCCAAATCTCAGGCCCAAGAGAACAAACACCATGGGCTGGAGAGGGAAAAACAAGAAGGATGGGACTGCATGGGCTAAAGCTGGAATTGGACAATGAACTGCAAGGTGCAAATGGAGCAGAACTGATCAAAGGGAGAGACCCCGTACCCACTCGTGCATTTTGGGACCATTTTGGTTCATCTTGGGTGCAGCCCTGGCTGGGCTCTTGTGCTGCCCAATGTGGACCCATTGAGGCCTCCTAATAAATCCCTACTTTATTCTTTAGCTCGGTCTGGTATCTGTTCCAGGCATCAATGCTGACCCCCCCATTCCCTCTCACTTTCCTCCTCATGCTCAGGACTCTGGCCTGGTTCTCACTGCACTTCCCATCCTCCTCCATCCCTGCATCCTCCTCATCCAGCTGTGCTCTGGGCTCCCCTCTTGGTACTGTTTTTGCTCCCCTTAGATCTTTCCCTGTGCCATGCACCCCTCAGGGAAGCTCCCTCCTTTCTTCTTGCCTGGAAGTCACCACAGGCAGAGCCAGCAGCCCAGGCTGCTCCCACTGGGAAATTACCTGTCCCAGCAGGAGCCTGACCCCTTCAAAAGTGCCTGAAGATCCCTGCCTGGTGTGAAACAGCCTGAGAGGACACTGAGGGAGAATCTGGCTCCTCTGAAGTCTGCAGTAAAAGCTGTTTGGGCTTGAGCAGAGCCGGATGTTTACCTGGAGAAAGATTTCTTCCCGGGAGTTTTGTTCAGCGCTTGTTAACCTTGGAGCAAGGGGTAAACAACAAATAGCAACCACAGGGCTGGTTGAGCTATTTTTTCTGGAAAAACACCTCTGCTTGGCCTCCTTAGGAGCTTTGGTGTGGGCACTGGGAGAACTGGACCTGGCAGGGGGATTTGTTGTGCTGGTGGAAGGACAAGAAATGGTCCTGGCTGTCCCCAACCCTCCCCTTGCTCTGACTGTCCCCAGTCTCCTGGGACAGCAGAACAATTCCCTGTGAATCACAGAGAGTCCATCCAAAGCTGCTGCTTGGCCTTTCCAGGTGATGATGGGATTGCATTGAGGGGTTTGGGGTGAAAAAGCCGCCCTTGACACCCCCTTGTCTCCCCTGGGTCTTGGGGCTGCAGAGGAGCATCATCCACAGCCACATCATCATCCCTGGATCCTCATTCCCTTGGTAGTGGGATGGACTGGGAAGGGGAGTGAGGACCTCCTTAGACTCTCAGCATTGTCCTGAATTCCCTGAATTTCCTGAGAGGGAATTCCTTCCTTAAGAATGAATTCAAAATCCAAGCTGTGAGCAGGGCACAGAGAGAATTTATGTGCCAGGCTGTGAGCAGGGCATGGAGAGAGAATTCCCATCCCAGTCTGAGCAGGGCATGGAGAAGGAATTCCCATCCCAGGCTATGAGCAGGACACACCAGAACAGCTGAGGAGTTAGCAGCATGGAGGCAGGAGCTGTTCCATTGACAGTGTGTCTGTTCCTCCTGCAGGATCTTTCCTGACCGTAATCCCACTTGGAAGTGAGCCGGGAGCTCTGGATTTCCCAGCTCTGCAGCAGAGCCATGTGAGCACAGAGCCCACAGAAGAGCTGCTCCCACTTCCAAAGAGCCCTTGGATGGCAGCGGTGCAGCTCTGTTAATTGAAATGTTTTTATTTATTTCCACTTCATTTTTGCTCAAAGCCGTGTTTACAGCGAAGTTTCAAAGCTGCTAAACCATGGAGCCTTCAACCCCCCTTGATGTGTACAGAGCTGGCAAGAGCAAACACAGCCTTGTTATTGTTCCTTCTCTTCCCACCCTTCATCCCTCGGCTGCTCCCATTTGTTGTGTCTGATCTCCTGCTCAAGGGCTGTCTCCTGCTCCCTGTCACTACAAAGCCCAACACAGGGATCCCTTTCTATCTTCCAGAAGTCCCTGAATGTTGCCATGGTAGAAATAATAAATAATAACTCAGAGAGGTTGTGTTTAGCCAGGCTGAACATGTGTTTGCTTGTTTGCTTTCAAAAACAAAGCTGATTTTCCTGCCCTGTGGAGGGAAATTTCTTTTTAATGGCCTTGAAGGCATTCCCCTCTCTCTGCCCATCCATCCTCTCCCTGCCTGTGTCCTGCTCCCCTAAAATGCTCTGGGGAACTTTCCCAAGGGGCTTTTTTCCCCTCTCAAAGCTTTTCTCAACTCAGATCTCAGCTGTGAGCACTTCTCTCCTTTGCCAGCTGGGATCCTGTGATTCCCCCTCCCAAAGCTCCTCCTGAGCTCTGTTTCCATCCACAGCAGTGTCCATTCAGAGCTTTAGGGGGGGCCTGGAGGCTGCACAGGGAATGCTGCTGTCCCCAAAGCTCATTCCTGAGCTGGAGTGGAATTGCTGGAGCTCAGCCTCCAGCACAGCCCCAGGAATGGGAACCTGACTGTCTCCTCCAGGCTGGGCAGGTTGGAATTCAGAATTTCAGCCCAGGTCTCCTGCCACATCCCATGGACACCATGGACATTTGTTCAGGGTTTTAATTCAGAATTTCAGCCCAGGTCTCCTGCCACGTCCCACAGACACCATGGACATTTGTTCAGGGTTGTTTCAGCCCAGGCCAGGCTCTCCATGGGGTCGGTTTGGGAATGGGAGGACATCCAGCCAAATTCTTGGGCCCTACATCCCTGTGCCTTTCCCTGCTGTGGGATGGGAGCAGAGCCACCTCCCAGCCCTGCGGAGGGCCAAGGCTTTGGGAGAGGAGGGAAAGGGATCAGCTCCTCCATTCCCCATCACTCAGAGCAGCTCCAGGCCAGGGGAGGCTGAGGGCCCCCAGCACCTTCCTCTGCCACCCCTCCATGTGTTCCAAACCCTCTGGAACAGCCCAAGTGCCCTGGATGCAACTGCTGGAGCTGCTGGCATGTGGAATGGGAGGGGTACCAGGGGGGGAGCAGGGAATGGAGACAGGGATGAGGAGAGCCCAGCTGGCTGCTGTTTCTCATAAGCCATGAGTGAAAACCCCTCAGTTTTTCCTAAGTGGGAACATTTGCCTTTAATGAGCCTGAGAGGGTTTTCTCTTCCCTTGCTGGCTTTTTTTTTTTCCTTTTCAGGGAAGCAGGGAATGGAAAAAGGTTCTTTCCTAGTAAATAAAATATCAGACCCATCTCTGAGTGTTGAAATAATGGCCTTGTCCCAGTGTTGGCACCACCAGCACTGAGCTCTGCTGCTCTGGGCTGAGCCCACTTCCCCTCTATTCTTCCCTTTCTCCACCCAACCTTTCCAAGCATTTTTCCCTTCCTCAACTCCTCAGGGATGCTCTGCCTCTCCTGAGGGTCCCAGCACCCCCCAGCTGGCAGTGCCACAGCCAGGGCACCCCTGTGTTCCACCAAAGGGACCCTCTGAAAGGGGCTGGATTTAAAGATGCGGCAGAGCTGAGCCCAGCACGGTCCCACAGGTATCATTTTCCTTGAATTAAAAGTGTGGGAGCCACTTCTCCTTGTGCTCTGCATTTGCCACATAAACTCCCTCATTTTGGTTTATACTTTGGGACATATTTGCTTTATATGAATTTATGTGGCTATTTTAGGGCATTAGATCTGACCACGGTGCTGCTGGTCAAGGAGCATGGGAATATTGTTCTGTATGGAATCATGGAATCCCAGGGTGGTTTGGGCTGAAAGGGACCTAAAGCCCATCCAATCCTGCCCCCTGCCATGGGCAGGGACACCTTCCACTGTCCCAGCTTGCTCCAAGCCCTGTCCAACCTGGCCTTGGGCACTTCCAGGGATCCAGGGGCAGCCACAGCTTCTCTGGGCACCCTGTGCCAGGGCCTCCCCACCTTTTTTCCTTCCTCAACATCCCACCCAAATTTCCCCTATTTCAGTCTGAACCCATCACTCCCTGTCCTACCACTCCAGTTCCTAACAAACTGGGAACAGACACACCAGATCTGACCAGAAAGCAGATTTTTTCAGTTTGAAGGCAATACCAGTATCAATTCTGGTTTTCCATAAATAGCTAGGAGTTCCAGAAAAAAAAAAAATCCAATAAACTTTTTTCAACAAGAACCAAAAGTTTGTTTTAATAAGAGAAAGTGATTTGGTCTTGCTACGGGCAAAGCTTAATTCCGTTGATATCAGAGCCTCCTGATGAGAACCAATCAAACAAGGGCACAGGAGATACAGCAAATATTAACAATTTCTGTGACATCAAACTGGGAAAACAACTCCAAAGTGATTCTCAGGGTATGACAGGAGGATGAAGGTGTGGCAGCGAGGTGAGTGATCCACGCAGCCCCAGGATCCATCAGGATCAGCTGGCTCCAGCTCAGGGTATGGTTTGTGTCACGTTATGTTTGTTTGGAAATCTCCATCCCAGTTTTGTTCCCGCTCTGCCCGAGGGTGTTGAGTCCCCCAGGCCCCTCTCAGTGTTCATCTGTCACCACCTTGTCTCCCAGGGCTTCTTCCAGAGCATTTTCTCTTCAGCCTGAGCTCTGATCCCAGAGGAATGTGGACCCCAGAGTGCAGGGCTCCAAGAGGAATTTCTTGGCACTCAGTGAATAAGAGGCTTCAATGCAGAGCACCCAGCCAGAGACTTGGCGCGAGGGGTTAATGATGGAGCCTGACCCCCAAAGGACAGGGCACGAGGCATTTCCAAACCCACATTAAATGGGACACATTGAAATATTGCTGTTATTTCCAGGAACTGATGGATTGATGCCAGACCAGGCGCAACTCTTGGCTTGCTCCAGTTTTTATTTGTTGATTACAGTGATTTGTCCAAGACACTTCTCTGTTAGGGTCAGATCTGGTTTTGGATCAGGGAACAGACCAAAAGCCATCGAGGTGCCTCTGGTTACAGCATCCAGCCTTCCACATTCCCTTCCCTTCAGCTCCCCGTGTCCCTGCTGTCTTACAGAGCCAGGATAGTGTCTCACTTTTGTATGGAAGAGATTTAAACTCAAACCAAGACACAGCTTCTGACCCTGCTGGTGTCAGATGATTCAGCTCTGGATTAAACATAAACTTGGCAAATTCCAGATGGAATCTTTCCAGCCTGGCTTGAGGGATGGGGTCCTTGTTGTGACCCTGTGTCTGAGCTGGTCCTAACTTCCAGGCCCCCATGTCCCTGCAGCTGGATCCCCACAGCACCACTGCCAGAGGAGTGGGATCTTGGGTTAATTCCCAGAATTAAGCCAAGGGAAGGCTCAGGTATGCCTGAGTTTCCCTGTTGGACATTATTTTGTAAGTGCTCCCAATTCTTGTTTCCAACAGCAATTTTGGGGCTGTCAGTGGCTGCTCAGACCCTCCCCACTCCCGAGGCACCACAGACAGTGCAGACCACGGAGTTATCACCCAGGGAAAACCTGGACCAGGTTCAGGAATCACAGAGGCCTTTCTAAGGAACACCATCATCATGGAGCCAGCCAGGCCTGGAGGAGAGCTCTGCCCACAGAACCCAGCAGGAATTGCTCCTCCAGACTCCCACTATTCTGTGCCAGAACGAATTTGCAGTTGAGAATGGGAAGAGATGAAAGCTTGCAGGCAGTGTGGTGACATTCCCTGTAAAACAAGACCTCCGGGAGCAAAGGATGCTATTTAGTGGTCATCCCTCTGCCTCCACACACGGAGACCACACCAGCTCCTGGCACCCTCTGGAGACAGCCCTGGGCAGTGAAGGGATCCGGGGCTCAGCCTGCCCCTGGCTCCAAGTGGTGCTTGCCTTCCCTTCACCCTTCCCACTCACCCCATTCCCCAGACTATTTGTGGAATGAGGAGCGTTGCTATCATGGTTTACATGCTCGGAGAGAGGGAATGAGAAAAGGGAGGGAGGAGGGCGGGAAGAGAGGAGGAAACAAAGACAGCATTGTTATCTCTTCCAAAAAACTGCAGACACTGGGGCAGGGCAGAATGAGGGGCTGGGGCTGTGGTTTGCCTCCACATCTGTGTTTAACCTCGGGGAAGAGTCAACAGCTTGGAAAGAAAACACCACACTCCAAGGCACAGCCTGCCCCAGCTCCCAAACCCTCGGCCCGATTTTGCAATTTGGGGCACTTGGCTGCAGCCCAACCTGGATCCTGGGATGCTGCTGGAGTCAGGGAGGGAAGAGCCCCAGCCCCAGCCAAAGGCATCACTCCCCTGTCCAGCAGGAGCAGCACATCAGCCTTATCAGCTCTTGTCTTATCAGCTCCCAGCAGATGCTACAAGAGGATTTGTCATCTCAGCCCAGCCAAGCTGCCACAAGCACCAGGAATGGGGGAAGAGAGAAGGGACAAAAAAAGGAGTGGAACAATGCAGTGAAAAACCAGGAATTCTGCACCATTTAAATGGGAGAGGGAGCTGTGAGTGCTGTGCCAACTTTCCAGGGTTGGGAGCACACTCTCTGCTGTGGCACCACCGCTCCTGGTGGAGTTCTCCTGATGCTTCCCATCGGGAGGCTCCGCGAGCGCTGCCAGCCTCAGATCAATTGGGCTGAAATTTCCCATGTTTGGTATCTCCCTGAGGCAGGAGCTGCAGGAACAATTCCCTCTGCATGGCACAGCCATTCCTGGGAGTGCAGCAAACACAAACCCCCTCTTTTGCTGCTGAAAAACAGGAAAACAGCTCCTTTTCCAATTACATTTAGTTTATCTCCCTGAGAAGTTCTTGCTCTCCCGCGACGTGGAACAGATCCGCAGCCTTTTCCAAGACGCAGCTCTGGTGGCAGAGATATGTCTCCTGCTTTTTCCGTGGAAATCTGCCCCAAATTTGACTGAAGTGCCTCTGGAAAAGATTCACCCTTCCCATGGATCTCATTTGAATCATTTCCACCTCTCACAGTGGGTGTAGGAGGGGACAGGAGTGGAATTTGGGGACAGGCAGGGGACACAGCATGGAGAAGGAATCGTAGGGAAGAATTAATCCAGGACTGGGAATATCAAATGAAGGATTCTTTAAGGATGAGAGCAGCGGCAGGAGGGTCTGAGCCTGTGACCCCATCAGGGAAATGCTGCAGGAACAGAACCTAGGTAGGCAAGGGACCCCAAAATATGACCCAGCTTGGGTGCTGGGGTGGTGACAGGGTGGGATGAACCCACACAGCACACCCTGGGAGCAGAGTGAGCACAGGACAACATCCCTTTAATCCTTTTGGGTGGAATCAGATGAATGGCAGTGCCGGAGCTCCAGGCCTGCTGCCTTTTCCTGTCTCTCACAACCCGGAGTAGGAGCTATATTTAACATCCTCACTACTAACTACAGGGTGTCAGTGGCTTCTCCTTCCTCTCCAGTGATTCTGCCGAGTGCAATCGCTCATCCAAGTGGAAGCAGGAGAATGTAGAGCCAGCACGGAGGGTGCTGGGCCCAGCCCCCCCAGCCCTGCCCTGCCTTTCCCTGGCTCCTGTTCCAGCTCTAGAGCCCCCCAGCCGAGGCTGATGAGCACAGACCTGGCTCAGAGCCTCCTGCTCAGCCACTCTGCCACGTGGCTCGTCCCTCTGCCCTGTTGGGATGACAGGGACAGCGTCAGTGGAGATGCTGGGGACTGGGCAGAACAGGCTTCTGGAACTGCCCTCCCTCCTTTGGATGAGATATTCCATCCTCAGTGAGGAAATCCTCACCAGCTCAATTGCCACTGAAATCCTCATGTCTACACAAAAGGTTCTGATTTTCATGGATCAGGATTTTCCAACAACAAAAGAAGAAAATTCACTGATTTGTTGAAAATTTCCTGCTATGTTGGGAGAGGTCTCTGTTGGAAACCTCCAGCAGAAAACCCCTTTAATTTCAGGGAGCATAGCATCCATCAGAGGTGACGTAATTGTTTTACCCTCATTAATATTTGGGGGGCTGCCTCCCACACCCAGCTCAGAGCTCCAGGGTGGCCACGGGACAGTAACATCAGCCTGAATCAGCATCTTCTGTGTGGGTCCAGTGACCACCTGGGGCTGTGCCCCCCTTTAATCCCAGTCCAGGAAAGGGAGAGGCGAGCGAGGGAATGAATCTGCACACTCTGGGAAAATCCAAAGGGACAGAAGTGCCTTCCCACCAGATTTCCCCCCTTTCCTGCCCCATCTGCAGCTGGGGAAACCTCTGCCATTCCAGTGGGCGCAGGCTTTGGAAATGTGCAATTCCATCCCCAGGCCTCCCTCTCGTCGTGGCTGCGGCAGGTTTAAGGTTACAGCAGGCACAGGAAATCTTGGCCATTTTCTCCCCTCTTTCTGAAATGATTTTTTCAAGGCATTCCCAGTAAAGTTAATGAATCCCTCTCCTAGACAAGGCTTTGATTAGGGGCCACGCTTTGGCCCAGATTGCTTTTCCTGGGGCACAAAGATGCCAATTCTTTAAAAATGGTTTGTGTGAAACCTCCAGCTATTGCTGTGCTGCAGTTTTACCTTCTCACAACTGGAAGAAAAATATGAATTTACCTTTTACCTTTAGTTTTTGGTGGCCAAAAGTGACCCCCAACCAAACTCCACCCAAAGTCCTGCTGGGGATTTATTTTCCTCTGCTGTGTTTCCATCACATCTCACTTGTCCGATGACCCTGAGTCCTCCCTGCAGCATCCCATGGGCTCCTTCCAACCCTCAGGATGGGGGTTCCACGCCTGGTACAGCCTCCATTCAGTCTCACCTTCTCCATTCCCATGAAGGATATTGCCCCTAATCCATTATTCCATCCAAGCTTCTGGGCTTTGAAGAGGTGGGAAATCCATCACCAACGGCTGCTGCTGCCTCCTGCTTTGCAATAACACCATTGCTTTGGAAAATCTCAATGAGAATCATGCAAGTTTTATTAAAAAAGCAGAAAAAAAAAAACATAACAAGCTTCCCCTTTCCCCTCTCCCAGCTGTGGAGCAGCAGGTGTGTGTCACTCGGCTGGCCACGGAGATTTACAGCCTGCTCCAGGATTTCTCAGCCAGCCTTTGGTGGTGGAAGTGTTTTCTGCTCCCAAACAAAGGAGCTGGAGCGAGGGGCCCCGAGGGACACAACAACCGGAGATGAAAACACAAACGCATCCTTCCCTAATGCCATTAAAACAAAACAATCCAGGGAGGCAGCAGGGCTGGCTGGCCAAGGGAGCACTTGGAGCTCTCTGCTGCTTCTTCCCTTCCCACCTGGCCCCCTCCCTCTCTCCTGGCAGGAACAGGGGGTGCAGGAGGGCATGGAGTGGTCACATCCTGCCCACCACCTTTGTGGCTGGAGGAGCCCGGCTGAGCCCCCTGGCCTCATCACCAGCCACTGCCAAGCACCATGACTCAATTCCCTGGGTTTCAGCAGATTTCCTTAAAAACAGATCAAAGCTATGGCCAAGGAGAAGCCACGGGAAGTGGCTTGGCCTGCCCTGGTCCTCACTCTGCACCCCACACCTCAGTGCAGGCTGAGGACCAGCAGTTATTCCTGTTGTTTTCCATGTTTTCCATGGGGTGACTGTGTCCTTCCTCCATATCCACTCATGCCCAGCCCTGTCACCGCAACCCCTCTGGTGGGATCCCTGGCTTTTCCTTCCTGGTATTGCTCTCCTGGCTTTGCTCTCACTCAGCCAATTTTCTGGGAAGCATCTTTGATGCCTCATTAGTGGGATCCTTCCACTGGGAGCAACTTGAAGCAAGGAGAGGAAAAAAAATCCCAATCATTTGTTCCTCTGACGCAGATCTCTGATTTCTATGTGTGATAGGATGAGCATGTCCAGGACATGGGATCCTTGCCTGCAGAACTGGGAAGAGAGCAGAGGCCTGGAGGAACCTACAGATGGATGCTGCATCTGCTGGGACACCTGGATGATCTGCAGCACCTGATCCTCAGGGATGCTTCCCAGCAGCCTGGTCCTCCCCAGGGGCGCTGCTTCCCACTGGAATTGTGGTTTGTGCTGCAGTTGAAGCTTGTTTGGAGCAGCAGCCTTGAAGCAGGGATTGTGCGATCATCCTGGCAGGGTCGGGGCTGGGTAAGGGCAGAAATCCCCCATCCCTGTGGGGTGAGAGGGGATCCCTGGTGCCCACAGGAGGAAGAGCATTCCCGCACGGAGCCGCAGGGCAAATCCAGAAGCACCAGGGTGAGAACGAGTTGGGGAAATCTCAGTTTACACAGCAGAACTGACGTAAGAGGGGATAATGAGGCTGGAGGTGCCTCTGCCAAAGGAAACACTGCGAGTCCCACTCGCCGGACTTGGAAGTCGTCGGGGTGAGGCCGGGGGGGGCACCGGGGATGTAGAGCCTTGGCAGGGACCCCTGGCCGGCGGCAGCTCCGTCCCGACAGCTCTGCCACACGTCGGGAGGTGACACCGGGGCCTGACACAGAGGCCTGACATTCCCTGGATGCGATCCCTGCTCCCGGCCCGGCCTGGCACACGGCAGGAGGTTACACCGGGGCCTGACACAGAGGCCTGACATTCCCTGGATGCGATCCCTGCTCTCGGCCTGGCCTGGCGCACAGCAGGGCCGGTAGCAGGAGGGGCTGTGGTGTGCATAGCTGTGCACATCTGGAAGAGGCTGTGCCAGTGGGATTTCCTTGCCAACAGCCAAGGGCTTGGGAAGAGCCCAGTGCCAGCTGCTCGGGCCCGTGGCACAGGGAAGGCCTGGCTGGAGGCCCTGCAGCGGGGCTGGCATGGAGGGAGCTGGAGCAGTGAGGTACCACAGCCCCTTCTCACTTCCCAGGAGCTGTGGGATCAGCTCAGACCCCACTGCTGGGCTCCAGCCAGCTGATCCCAATAAACAGAAATGACAGGGAAGTCCCCTGGCCCTGGTGAGCCCCAGTGGCCCCCAGGAACCCTTCCCAGCCCTCCTCAGCAGCAGTCCCAGCTACTGGGGCTCCAGAGTTGAAGGAAGCACACAGCTGAGAGCTGGAGGAATCAACCAGGAGAGCTACTGCCAATCCAGGAGCCAGAATTCTGGTTTTCCCATATCACCTGGCAATGAGCACCTTGACCCCAGTCCTAACTTGGCCAACAGCACCAGAAGAGCCACAAATGGAGCAGGGTGTGAGCTCAGAGAGGCTGTGGACTCCCCATCCCTGTCCAGGGCCAGGTTGGACAGGGCTTGGAGTGACCTGGGATAGTGGAAGATGTCCCTGCCATGGCAGGGGTGGCACTAGATGGGCTTTGAGGTCCCTCCCAGTGACACCCATTCAGTGATTCCATGATTTTACGATAATCTCTGGAGGTGGTGGAAGAGGAGCGGGAGCCACCAGCACAGAAGTTCTCTGCTCTCCTTCCTCCGAGCCCAGCCCCAGCCCTGAACAAGCAGAGCTTTGTGCAAGTGTTTACTGCAGGCAGGAGATGAAACCAAAGGAAACAAAGCGGCTCAAAGGCTTCGGGCTGGGCCTCCCGCCGAGCCCTTCCCGGGCCGCCCTCACTCGGCAGTGGCTGTGTCCCACATGAAAAATGGCTGAGTCCAAATAAATAAATAAAAGTCAATAAATCTCCCTCCGCAGAGCTGGTGAGTGATGAGGGAATAGAAAAACCTGTTCAAACACAGCAGCGTGTTCCCGGCACAAAATCCAACGTCACATTCCGGAGCTGAGAGGGGACACTCAGGAGGGAGGAAGAGAAATAAATACACGTTTCCCAACAACTGCCACGGCTTCCAGAAAGGATCAGCTGGTGCTCAGGTTTGTGCTCAGGGGGGCCGAGGAGGGGGAGCAAGCAGGCAGCAAGGAATGCTCAGGAACTCTTGGATTGGAGGGATGAGAGGGTTCCCATCAAAGCCTTTGAGAAGGTAAATCAAGCAGCATAGCAGGAGAGCCTCTGTGGGCTTCCATTAGAGAATCATGGAATGGTTGTGGTTGGCAGAGACCTTTAAAGACAATCTCATCCCATCCCATCCCATCTCATCCCCCTGCCATGGAGGGACACCTTCCACCATCCCAGGTTGCTCCAAGCCCTGTCCAACCTGGCCTTGAATCCTTTGCCTCCCATGAACCACAAGATAGGGAGTCCTTGGTGACCCCTGTGCTGTGCTTGGAGCTGTTTCCACAGACCAGCAGAGTCACCAGGAATATCAGGACAATCCTCTGTCCCTCTGGACCTTGGACACAGAAGTAACCAAATTTTCCAAGCTGGAATGGCTGCTGACAGCTGGTTTGCTAAGCAGGCACAGGATGACTTGGACTTGATGATGGAGCTACCTTGCTACCAAAGGTTGTGTGGACAGAAACCTCATGCCCAAATTCCCACAGGATACATCCCACAGATCCCACTCCACTCCAGTTCCCACCCCTAGCATGGAGCAGGAGGAGCACACAGAGGGTGGGATGGATAGACCCAAGCACCTGAGGCTGCTCTGCTGTTGAGCCCTGGCTCTGCAAGCTGCTTTTTACCCAGGGTGACTTTCTTCCTCCCCAGCCCTGGACACCGTTGCCAGTGGGAATTGTGGTGTCTGGAAGCAGGAGGGGAAGCAGTTCCCAGCAGGAGGAAGCGGTTGCAGCATTAAGGCTCTAATGAGACAGTGCTGGAGGCTGGGCTGAGGAATCCAATGGTCCCTTCGGCCTTGCAATTTGTGAAACTGTTCCATTCTAGGAGATACTTGGCTCTGGCTCCAAATCATCCTCTGCACTCCAACAGCAAAGAGCTGGGAAAAACAAAGGCTTTTGGAAGGGCCCCAAGAAGCTGTTGGAGTGGTTTGTGATAGCATCACCAGCCCCCAGCCCGCCTGCTCTCAGCGAGGTTTGATCCCAGCCTGGCCCCCTGCAAGCAGGGACTTCACCCCAGGGATCTGGGATCCGAGGGGAATTCCTCAAGGCCCCCTCCTCCTGTGATTCTGGATGGGTGGATCTGGGCATGGGCACTTCCCTCGCCTGAATCCAACCCCGTTTCCCTGACAGTCAGAGGAGCAGAGTCCAAGCCTCAGCTCCTGGCCAGCCAAGAGCACTGTTTTAGGATTGGCTGTTGGATGCAGCTCTTGGATGCATCTCCCCCACTGACTGGAGAACAAAACCCCCTGGAAGCACCCAGGGCAGTGTGCGCCGGCTGGAAGGGCCCAAGACCTCGGAAGTGGCTCTTGATCAGCTCTGCTGGGCTCAGGATGCCTTGCTGGGATGCCAAGACAAACAAATAAATCATATTCCAAGGCATCTGCCCACAGTAGTGCTGAAGTCAGGGAAACATGAAAGCAGGAGCTGGGAGCTGGGGCAGGATTCCTGTTGGAATCAGCAGCCTGGCTCGGGGCATTCATTTGATTTTACTGCTGCTGCTGCTGCTGCTCGGACCAGAGGGATTATTGATTTTATAGCCTTGCCTTGGCCTGCTCTCCTGATAGGAATGTGGGAGATTCTTACACCATTCCCTGGCACGGTGGGATGATCTGCTGCCCTGCAGAGGAGCTCCCACCCCGCCAGGGAGGGGCACAACCTCCCAACCCCATCTCCCAAACACCTTCCCTCTGGTTCCATTCCAAAGCTCCTCCTGAGGGTCGATCCAGCATTCCCAGGAAGGCAAGGCACTGATATTAGAGATATTTAAAAGCATCTTGGAGCAGGATTGGAGGAAGAACACAAACTGCAGAATTGGGCTTCTCTGGGGGCTGCTATTTTTACCCCAGGTAGGATTTAATGAGGACACTCCAAGCCCTGGAGGATGAAAACATTTAAGTCTCTTTAAACCCTATAAGTGGCAATTTGCCACCACCATCTCAGCGCGAGGAGCCTGGTTTGGTGTTAATGAGAGGGATCCCCAGCAACTCAGGCAATTCCTTGATGCTCAGACTGGTCCCACTCAGGCCCCACTGGTCCCAGCTGGTGGGGACAGGGGGACCCAGCCTTGGGGTGCTGCCAGAGTTTGGGAAGGCCTGTGGGGCTCAGGGGGCTCGGGCAGACAGCTGTGGCAGCACAGAGAAATCCAGCACGTCAGCTCCAGCCCCAGACTCTGGGTTTGCCAGAGGTTTTGTGCAAAGGACTGGAGGAAATGAGCTCGGAGCAATCAGCTCGGTCATTCCTCAGCCTTGGAGAGGCCAAAAGCACCTCATTGGGAACTGATCTCAGCTGTTTGTTTGCCAGGACTCTGACCAAAAAAAGCTCTGTCTGAATTAAAAGAAAAAAAAAGAAAACACCAGGAATTTCCTTCCCCTGATGGTTTGGATTGTTTCTTAATGTTGTTTTAATGTGGGACTGTTTGGTGTTTATTTGGAGCTGGAGGTGGTGGAAAATCAGCTGTGGATGGAGCTAGGCATCTGCTGGGGATGATGGATCCTCAGGAGATGGAAAAGGTGAATAATCTGAGCTTGGTTTCCTCACAGTTATTCACAGGTGGGGAGTATTTGGGAGGAAGAGCTCTTGCGGGGTGTTGGCACAGGGAGTGTGTGCCCTCCTAGAGCATCCCTGGCTCCCTGGGAATACACAGGGACCGGCAAGCCCCTTGCCTTTCCCTCCAAAATTTCAGGCAAATTATTACTCATGCAAGAATCTGACCGAGTTTGGGGACCTGTGACTGCTTTAATAAATCCCCAGGGATTGTCTGGCTCTTCACAAAGAGCGAGGAACAGGATCCATATAAATCAAGGCAAAACAAACTCAGCACTTTGGGTCAGGAAAATATTGAGAAATCTGTGGGTTTTTCTCTAATCCTCCCATGGCAGGAGCCCTGGAAATGCACTTTTTGGGGGGTGTTTTGGCATCCTTCTGGCTTTAAGACCGAATTAATTTTCCAGCTGACATCCTGCCAGGCTCAGCAGTGTCCTGGGCATCCGAGGTCCAGCTCAGCGCTGTGGGAAGTGGGAAAACTCCCCAGGGATGTGATGAGCCTGGCACTTGTCCCAGCCAGGGAGGAGTTTGCCCACAGGCTGGAGCTTCTGGGCTCCCACTAGTCCCTGAGTGCTGTGCAGCCTCCCAGGCCCCCTCTGGAGTGTCCCAGAGCCAGGCAGGGATGTGGCTTTGGCTGGATGCTTCTCCCTGCTGGCATTCTGGGCTCACACCCTGAGCATGCCACCAGGACATGCCCCTGCAGCTTCAAATGAGGGTTTGGACCTTGCAGCTTTCCCTCTCTGCTGCATCCTTGCCTTGCAGGCACACAAGGATTTGGGTGAGGGATTTTTGGAACAATCCAAGCATGGAGCTCGCTGGGGCTGAGGGTGGCCACGGTCCTGTGGTGGCTCCTCAGGCCTGCGGCCACCACAGGCTGTCCTTGGCAAGCGTGGAGCAGCTCATGGCAGAGCCTGCCCAGCCCTGGATGGGTGGTCTGGACTCAGCAGCAGCCCAGCCCTGGACCTCCCACCTGCCAGGAACATCTGCTGGCCAGAGCAGCCGGGTCCTGGCAGCTGCAGGGGGGCAGTGCCATCAAGAATACAGCTCAGAGCACGGCAAGGAGGGATGGGACAGCCCAGGGCATGGCTGGAAAGGGGAGAGAAGGAACAGGAAGGGACAGGAAACCCCTCCTGTGCTCTGGAGTTCATCCTGCAAAGCCAAAGGGCTGAGGGGTCCTTCACAGCCAGGAAGGAATCAGGGGTGCAGAGCCAGGGGGATGTCCCCAGCACTCCTCTTCCACCCCATTCCTACCTCTGGCACCCTCAGGATGTGCCCAAGGGAGAGGGGCATATCTGGGCACCCTTCTCCTGGGACACCACCATCCTAATCCGAGCACATGGCTGCCTTTTCCAATGACATGGCCACTCTTCTCCTGGGATGTGGCCTCCCTTCTGCTGAAACTCCTCTCCAGGGTTGTTTTTCTGGGCCAGACTCCTCCTTAGGAAAGGTTTCCAACCCAGGAGCAGGACTCTGGCGCAGGCTTTGACCCTGTCCCCATCCCCCAGCTCCCTCCCCGAGCCCTTTGCTCTCTCCTCGTGCACGAATCCATTGGTGACTTCAGCTGGAGCTGGCTGCAGTCTGGCATCAATAAACTGAAACATTTATTGCACTGTTTAAATCTAATGCAGATTATGGCAACCCAGCTCCGTTTAATGCCCGAGCCAGGAAGCAGCTCCATGAATTCCTGCTTCACAGGCTGGACGCTTTTCCCAACCCCTGGAACTTCATCCCAGCCTTTGGTCCCAGTGTCTGGTCCCCACCTCCTCCATCACTTCTGGCCTCTCTCCATCCCTATCCTGTGCCCTGGCCAAACATCCCCATCCCAGCCATTCCCTCTGGGAAAAGAAGGAGATTTCCTTAAATCCCTGTGACATCCAAGCCCTGCTGCAGAGCATAGGTGGGGGAGGAAGGTCGTTCCTTATCTTGGGATCTGCCCCACAATCCCTGCCTCATTGGCCATGTCTGCCCCGACCAGGAAATCTGATTTGCGATAATAGAATGTTCCTTTAAGTAGCATTTGCTTAAAAGACATCAGTGAAGTTTAAAGTAGGGGCCGGGCAGCAGGGAAGATTTAATTCCACATTTTGCAATTATTTCCCCAGCTACTGTTGTTTAACCCTTGGGAGACTGAATCCCAGCTCCTCTGTGGACTGTAGGGCTGGCATGAGCCAGGGGGCCTCCAAAGACAATTCCCAGCTCTTTTTGCCCTGATGCTGGATTAAAAAAAACCCACCTGGGAAGACCAAGGACATATCTCAGGCCCAGACCCAGCACTTTTCCAAGAGCACTGAGGTAAATCATGTGCACAGCACAAACCCCGCCGCCTTTTAATGAACTCAGTGAGGTATAAATGGCAAATGCCTCGTTTGCTCCTGATTTACACAGCGGGTCGGGAAGGCACTTGCCTGGCATTTGGAAAAAAGGGCAAAGCAGGCGTTGGGAGCTTTGTGAGGCTGGAGCAGAGCCCACCCCGATCCCCATCCCCATCCCTCTCGGGGGAGGCCCGGCATGGATGGGGGCCAGGAGGAAAATGAGTTGGGAGCGATTGGGTTTCTCGCAGACACCCAGTCCCCGCAGCTCCCGATCTGATTAGGCTTCCCAGGATTGTCTGCCCGCTCCCGCATGCCAGGAATCGCTAACAGGGACCGGCTGCAGCGAGCGGGAGCCCTCGCCACCCGCCCTCCCTTCGCCATGGTATTACTATCAGAAATATCAGACGTTTCGCCTCAAATTAAAGTCAGGTTAAATCTCTCAAATGCAAAAAAAAAAAAAAAAAAAAAATCCCACACGGTTCCAGATGGGAAGTGGTTCCTCGCCTTCGCAGCGACCCAAAAAACACTGAGGACCCTTTCAGCCCCGAGCCGGGGAGGGGCCGAACCTGAGAACTTTGAAGTCCTAATTGGGCTGGGCTAATGCAAAGCATGATCCTGCTCTGCCCGGTGGGAAACCCATGGGAATGATCCTTCCCAAAGCAGAACCATGTGTGGGGGAGCACGCGGGGGACACCACCAGCTCCCACATGGCGGCACAGGGATGGATCCCTGGAAAATCCCCGTATTGAGGAGCTCCATGGGCACAGCTGGGGCCACCAAGGTGCTCACAGCGACAGGAGGGGAACAAGAGCTTTAAACACGGGGAGGGAGAGTTGATTTAGGAGTGTTCTTTATGTGGTTTTTGTTGCCCAAGCACAGACAAGGAAGGAAAAGGTGGATTTTGGTAGGATGCTCCCAGGACACTCAGCAAGTTCAGCCTCTCACCTCTCCCTCCTCAGGCCCAGTCCTGGAAGTTCAGCTCTTGTTCCAAATCCACCCCAAAGCAGGAGGAGTTATGGAGCTGGGCTGCCCAGCAATCCCACAGGTGTCATTGTCACCCAGAATCCTCACAGGAAAGTTTGGATCCCCATGGCCAGGGATCATCCAACCATCCCAGCACAACCAGCCTTTTTATCTTGGCTCTCTCTTGTTTCTCCAGCTCCTTCACCTTCCTGTGGCATTCCTGACCTTTCCCTTTGGCTGCTCCATGGTCTCCAGCTCTGCACCCACACCTGGCCAGGGCTGGGCTGTCCCCATGTCCCGCTGCTCTTGGGCTGGGATTCTGACTTCCCTCTCCTGCCCTTCTGCCTTGGCTGAGCCCTGGCCTATCTCTCCTCAGGTTAATCAGTGGATTAACTGCAGCTCTCCCTCCCTCTCTCCTAAATCCTTATCTTTCATCACATATCTAGGAAACAAAACAGACCAGGTATTTTTCCATGGAGGCAGCCAAGTGCTGCTCTCCTCTCAGCCAGCCTCTCCCACACCTTCCTCAGGTCCTTTCTCACTCCAGGGACACCTCTGCAGAGACATCCCAGGGCATGGAAAAGTCAGGATAGGACCCAGATTTCCAAGATGTCACCTGGGTATCTTCTCATTTTACCTCAGACTGCCTTGCCTCCTCTTCCGCTGGGACTCCTGTCCATTCCCTGTCCCTGAGCTTCTCCTGCCCAAGGAGCACTGCACATTCCTGACATTTCCCATCCGTTTTGATTCCCTATCCCTGAGCTCCTCCTGCCCAGGGAGCACTGCACACTCCTGACATTGCCCTTCCACCCTCTGCTCCCAAAGTGCCATCGCTGTCCTGTTATCCCTTCATTCCTTCCCACAGGTCTCCCTCAGTTCTGGGGGCAGCTCATCCCGCCCTGAACATCCCTTTCCTGGGGCTCCAGGACTCAGCTGTGCCCCAGGAATGACCCTGGGATCCGGAATGTCTCTGGCCGGTGCATCAGTCAGAGCCATCCATCAAGAGAGGGAGGAGCAGACCAGAGCTGGGATGCACCTGAAGGTTTAAGACCCATCATATTTTCTGCTTTAATCAGCAGCTCCCAGTGCTGACTGAGAGTGAGATAAACTCTGTCAGCCCTTCTGCAGGTGGGAAAGGGGAGTCTCAGAATAAAAAATGGAGCCAGGGCAGAAACGTGTCAGGATCCCAGGAAATACCATTTTCTTGGACAGTGGTGCTAAATGGAGGGAGTAAATTCTTCTTATGGGTTCCATCCAAATGCCCTTGGTGCTGAAGAGCTGTTCCAAAGGGTTGGGGACCATTTGGATGGATGGATGGATGGATGGATGGATGGATGGATGGATGGAGTTTTTATATTGGAAGGGAGGGGAGGGCCGTGCCAACTCCCATTCAATAGCACAGACTGGGAAGCTGTCAGTGCTAGGAATGTGCTCCCAGTTCTTCCATGGAATCCTGCAGCTCCCACACTGCTGGGCACCTCCCTGGCTGCAGAACGGGTGACAGTGATGCTTTGGGGACATCAGTCCCCTTTGCCTCCCCTGAGCACCCCCATGGGCTGTGCTGGCCATACCCCTCCCTCCTGTCCTACCTCAGGGGTTCTCCTTCTGAACCTGGAGAGTTGTGGTTCCTCCTGCCTGTGGATTAGGACCACACAGAATGAGAGGGCACTGGAGCTGCAAATCCCATTAGGGGGAGGATCATCCCAGGAAACCTCCTCAGGAGGTCAGGGCACTGGACAGCCAGGGGGACCCTACACCCAGGAGTGGGATGGGGAGGAAAGGACCAGGAATTCCCTACCCCACCTGGGCAAGGGGAGGCTCGGTGCAGCCAAGCTGTGGGCAGGCACAGGCTGGCCCCTCTCCCAGTGGGAAGCTGTGGGAGCCAGGCACAGGGGTGGGATTGTTCAGCAGCTCCCAGGGCTGGAGTGGTGAGGGATGTTTGGGCTGCCAGCCAGCGCTGCATCAGCACCCGAAAACTGCGGCCTCTGGGGCCTTGTGGGTTTGGAAGCTGCTCCTGTGATGTGGGGCAGCCTCAGAGCCCCTTCCCAGCACAGGGAGCATCCCAGCTGTGGAGGGGAGCGGGCAAGGGGGGGTCTGAGCCAGGCTGGGCCAGGCAGAGGGGGCGTCATGTGAAAAAGTGATTCCGGCAGCTTGCGGCTCTGACCCAACTTTTCAGCTCAACCTCTCCTGCCAAGGCAGCAATTCCAGAGCTGCAGCTCCTGATAAAACCTAAAACCATTGCCCATAAATTGTATTAAATAAACAGCAGCTGCAGATCAAGGTATATCCATCAAGGGCTTCCTCTTTTTTTTTATGAATGGCTGAGGACTCGGAGATGCCGTTTGCCAATAGTCTGTCAGCGGAGCCTGCATTTAAAATCAATTTGGTAATTACAACTCTGACTCGGAGCCACAAATCAAAAAGGAAACTTCAGCCCTTCAGGATGTTTTGGCCCATTAGGGAGCTGGTAATTACGCACCCCAGCCGGGCATTAATTTAAGGCCCTGGTGGAAAAGCGCTGGTGTGAATTTGAGACAGGAAGCTGGCTGTGAGGAATTTCCAAGGTTGGCGTTGTGCTGTCAGTCTGTTTACAGCCACCTCCGTGGACATGCTGGAAATCTGAGGGAACACTTGCTGAACCCGCCGTTGCCATTGTGTCCGTTTATTTTTCCTGGGGAAAGGGGCTGCTCTTCTGTCGACGAGGGATAAATGAGGGAAATATCTGCAGCCTGTGTTTACACAGGATCTGCAGTGTTTGCACGGGGCTGCTCCAGGGCACGGGGATGCCGGGGTGATGGCTGGGGGGTGTGCAGATAGAGAGGGCTCTGAGAGCACCAGAACAACAGGGACTGCAAAGCCACCCCTGTGGCATCCCCTGGGACATGTGAGGAGGAGTCAGGGGCTGAGCAGAGACCTGTGACTGCAAAGCCAACACTGTCCCCTCCCTTGGGACATGTGAGGAAGAGCTGAGGCTGACCTTTTGTCCCTGCAGGGCATCCCCAGCCACTCCCATTTCCCAGGAGTGGAGCCAGGGGGTCCCCCCAGCCAGCCCAGCCCAGCTCAGCCCTGCAGAGCTCTCTTGTGGAACTGGACAACGTTCAGGAGCTGTAAATGTTATTAATGGTCATAAACTGCTCTGGTTCCTCGAAATATCCTGTTACTGGTTGTCTCTGGGTTCTCCCAAGGCTGCTCCCACAGCCCCTCGTGTCTGGGCACCCCAAAGGATCAGGTCTCCATCAGGAGGGCTGCAGAGAGAGTTGAGCCCCAGGGAGCAGCAGGGGGGTAAGGCTGGATTTGGGATACCCAAGAACAAGCCGCTGGCAATGCTGGCCCAGCTGGGTCTGCCTGTTCCAGCCCAGTGGGGCTGTGGAGGCTCCATCCCATGGGATGAACTGGGACTCTCCTGTCACCTGTGCTGAGCAGGAGGCCCCAGCACCATGTGAAAGGCTCAAAAATGTGACAATGAATGGACATCACAGGGTCAGAAAGGCTCTGCTGCCCTGCTCCTGCTTGGCAGACATCCCTCACTCCCTCTCCATAGAATGTGTGGAAGTGCAACCAGCTCCAACCTCTGTAAGGCTTCACTGGGAGCAACAGAGCTACTGGGTGGATAAAAAACCAAAGAGTAGGAATTTCTCATTCTGAATTGATAATTTTTAGTTTTAAATCTCTAAGCACCCAGCAGAGCAGTGCCACAGGTCCCTGTCTTTTGGAAAACACCCTGGAGCAGGACACAGCTATCTTCTATCAGGAACATGTCAGTGCTTGGTGCTTCCTGTGACTGTCCCCACGTTCCTCAAACAAAACCATGGAAATACCAATGGAAGCAGAGATCAGATTTATTCCAGGCCTTGTGCTGAATGGCAATTCCTGCATTTCCTTTGAATCCATCCAGGACAGTGACAGGTAGCAAGAGGCTGAGGAGAAAGGAAGGGAAAGGGATGGAATTCTGCTTTCTCTCCTTTCCATCTGTCCTCCACCCCTGCAGGAGGAGACAGAAGGGACCTGGGCTGGGAGAGGGTGGGGAGGGACAGGGCTTGGGGGGCAGCACTGGGGAGGGGTGTAGGGAATGGGGCTGGGAATGCAGAGGTTGGAGATAAGGGGCAAAGAAGGGGAAGGCTGGAGATGGGAAAGGTGGGAATGGGGATGGGAAAGGTGGGAATGGGGATGGGAAAGCAGGGAATGGGGATGGGGCTGCAGGCAATGGGGCTGCCATTTCAGAGGATGGGGATGCAGGGGACTGGGATGTAGAGGATGGAGATTCAGGGAATGCAGGGAATGAGAATGGAAATGTAGGAGATGGGGATGCAGGGAATAAGGATAAGGAAGCTGAGGACTGAGACTGTCTCCCGTTCCTCTGGAACCAGGCTGAGCAGCCTGGGGGAAGGGAGCGGAGGGTTTGTGTTGGGGGTGGGAGCCAAGAGGAAGCAGCCATTAAACTGTTCCCTGCGCAGCTCCTGACGCCCCGGCAGGCGCAGGCCCCGCGCAGAACAAAGCTTTGCATTTGCAAATCAATAAAAATAAACGTGGAGTGAGGACGCAGGAATATTTTACCATAAATCTCCATAAAACCTCGGCAGTGCCGAACGTGCCGGCGGCTCTGGAGCCTCTGCTGCCTCTGAGCAGGTGCTGGGGATGGGGGTGATGCTCCACAGGTCCCACCAGGCCCCACAGTCCCATGGAGGGGGTGGGAATGGGGGGAGCCTCCCAAACCTCATGTCAGCCCCAAAAGAGGCACCACAAGTCGGTCGTTCTTGGCTGTCGTCATCTGAATCCCAGAATTTTTCCACAGTGCAAAATGTGGTGACATAGATGAAGGAATGACCATGGAAAACAGTCCCAGGGTATTTCCAGCTGGGCATCCTCCTCCTTGCCAGGCTCAGCACCTTCCCTGCATGGAATGCTGCTCCCTGAATGCCAGAGAGGGATGTTGGGCTAGAAACTGAGCTTCTCTTTGCTGGGAAATTCCAACATTTCCCATTTCTCTTGGTTTCAGTTTCATTTTTAATCCCACATCAGGACCAGAAACCCCCTTGAAATAGTTTGGAAAATAAAATGCTCAGCAATGGTTTCTGTTTCTTGCCTTGAAAAGGGTGAGGCACCAGCAGAGAACACTGGGGCAGTTGAACCCAAGGCTTCAATTTCCAACCTAAATAGCTCTGGAATTGTCCTGTTAGAACACCAGCTATCAGGATATTCCCAGAGAACATTCCCATATCCAGCTTTCTGCCAGCTCTGTTGATGATGTCAGCTTTCCTCACCCCCAGTTCACTGCTGGGAAACTGAGGCACAGCACCATCAGCTCCTTCTGGGGTGCCAGAACCCACCCCAAGGATACTGGGATCTGGGCAGGGATACTGGGATCTGTGCTGCCGGAGAAGGAATGGCCTTGAGGTGGGACATTCCCCCGGGCTGGGGGTGACACTCACTCCCTGCTGGGCTCCCATTAATTCCCTTCCTCTCTCTCCTTAATTAGGACATCTGGCAAGGATCTGCTCTGGAACTTCAATTAGGGGATTTTACAGCAAAACTGCCCCCAGACAGGCACCCTCCAATGTCACAGATGTCCCCACGGTGGCATCTTTACCAGCATTCCCTGGATATCCCAGAGACCGGAGATTCCCAGTGGGACTCAGGCTGGGGCTGGGCTGGGCAGAGCTTGGCCCTTCCAAGAGCCCAGAACCCCAGTCCCTGCCTCCCTCCCAGCTGAGAGACACAACCCTGGAAAAAGCTGCCAGCAGAGCTCCAAACCTTTTAATCAGGCTCCTCCTCGCTGCTGCTGCTCCTCCGCTTTTCGGCTGGAAATGACCCAAGAGGGAATTGAAACATTTTGTTTCATTTTGAGCAAAGCGTTTGTTTGATCTGAAGGAACACGGGGCTTGGGCAGACGAGGAAGGGGTCACTGCAGCAGCCAGGAAACAGGTCCTGGCAGCTCCAACCGACTCAGGGCTGTCCCTGGGGTTTCTGCCAGGCTTGGGAGGCGGTGGGACAGCCAGAGAGGGGGGATGCCCACCTGGAGCACCCCAGGATGGGGTGAGGAGTCACTCTGCTCCAGGAAGGATGCACAGCTCAGCTTCCAGCTGCGCCCTGTGCCCAGTTTTGAGGGTTTTCTGGGCTCGATGGGATTTGTCCTTAGGTAAGAAGGACTCAACCAGGCTCCTCCAGTGTTGGATCAGGTGACTTCACCTGCAGTGTCCCTCCCTGTGCCCCTGGGCTCTCCTGCCAGGCTGGAGCTGTGCTTGGCAAACCCAGGGACACGTCAGGAAGGACCCCAAAGCCACATGTCCCAGTGAGCTCTGTGCTTTCCCATGTCCCCACAGCTCTGTGCCCTCTGAGCAGGGTGGTCCTGCAGCTCTGGTGGTTTTGGTGCTGGGGTCCCTGTGGGTGCTGGGGGCCCCAGTGGGAGCAGCCCCAGCCCTCCCTCCTCTCCCTCTGGGCCCAGGGCCAGGGGTTTGTGAGTGATGGGCAGCAGAGCCTTTATCAGCTCAACTTTGTCCTCTCTTCCGGCCCAGGAATTGCTCATGAGCTATTTGTGAAGTTTTTGACTTTAATTGTTATCCTAAATTATTCATCAAATCATTTCAATAGCCGGCTCTGGGGCCAGATTCCATTTTCTAGGAGCTGTTTCCGGGCCTGCTCCTGGCAGGGAACTCACGGCCGAGCAGCCACGGAAAGGGAATGCAAACAGGGATGGGAAACACAGGGAAACAACTGCCTCAAACATGGGGGCAGGCGTCAGGCTGAGCTGCTCCGTGCTGAGGCAGTGCCCAGCCAATGTGGTCACCCTGCCCCGCACCCCACAGCACCTCCAGCCCCACCACTGCAGCCCATGGATCAAAGCACATCCCTCCCTTGGGGCACCAGGAGTCACAGAACTGGGGCTGGAACCAGGGGAGCTCCAAGGTCTCCCACCAGCCCAGACCATTCCATGGATGTGCTGGAGCCCACCCGAGGTCCCACAGGCACAAAGTGAGGCTGTGGCCGTGACAGAGCCAAGGTGAGACTGGGGAGGAGGCCAAGGACTGACCCTGTCTGCTCCTGGGATCATTTATCTCCCAAAGCCGGCTCAGGTTTCCTGGCTTCAGCGCCGCTCTTGAAAATTTATGGGTTGAGAAAGTGCTTGGAGCCCAAATCCCTCGCCCTGTCACCTCCTCAACCTCGTGTTTATCAAGACACGAGTTCCTCTTCCTCCCACCCTTTGTTTCAGCTCTTGCAGTGCAGAGCTCAGTCCCAGCAATGCCCAGACCATGTGAAGGTGGGATAAATCCTCCCTGTCCCCTCCTTGTCCTCACTCCTCTCTTTTTGTCCCTGTTTTCCTTCCTCTGGCGTGACATCCTTCTCTTTGCAGCCCCACATGTTCCCTTCTCTCTGTTTCAATCCCTTGTCTTGGCAAAAGGGGCATCTTTGAGCGCATGGGAGTTGCCATGGCGACAGGAAAATCGTGGTGACATTGGGAGGGGTGCTGGATTGATGTCCTGCACATCACCCATCAACACCTGTGACATTCCAAGGCTCTGGAGGCAGGGAATGGCCATGGGGAGTGACAGGCTCAGGGAGGGCATCCCCCGCCATAGGAGAGCAGTTTCTTCCTCTTCCATTTGTTATTGTTTTCACTGAGAAAAAAAAAAATATATCCAGGTTTCTTTCCAAGGAGTTTCACTGTCTCACGGATTTTCAGTCACCTGTGGAGTAAGAAGCAATTTAGTGGGATCAGCAGGGAACCTTCCAGGCTTGAGCAGCAGGAAACAGAGGAGGGCAGCAAGGTCCCTGCTGGGAGGGGAGGAGGTTTCAGCACTTGGATGAGGATTGCAGGGAATTGGATGAGGATTGCAGGGAATGTCCAACCCGGAGCGCGAGGGGAGCCCAGGTGAGGGGGTGGGAGACACTCAAGTGCCAGGGATTTGTGAAGGAGGCTTATAAAAATGCTGGAAGTAATGAAAGGAGAGAAGAATGACTAGGAGAACGGAGCAGTTTATTCCAGGAGGAGCTCCATGGCTGCGGAGGGGAGAGGAGGAAATCTGAGAGAGTTCAATAAAACCGTGGACAATCGGGATGAGGTGAATTAAAAGAAAATATTCCCATTGTCTTGGAACACAACCCCCCTGCAGGACATCCCATAAAGTGACGCAGCAGCAGATTTCAATCAGATCAGAGGAAGTCTTTTATCGCGGGGCCCAGATGCTGAGGACAAGGCCCCAGAACAACAGCAGCAGAAGGGCTCCTGCAAACAGCGATCCTGATAAACCCCCTGGCTGAGGAAATCCCTGGATCTGGCAGCTGCCAGAGGCTGGAAGGGCTCACAGGGAAGGTGGGTGCCTGGGCACACCCCATCCCTGATGCTGCAGGGGAGACACCTCTGGCCCAGGCATGTGAGGCCACTGAACCACCAAAAAGAAGGAGGAAGGACCAACAAAATCCAACTCCAAATGCCAACAGCTTTGCCAAGCCACGGGAGAGCTGCTCAGTAACTGCAGGAGACTGAACACACTCACCCTGGGACACATCCCTGCTGCTCAGCCCGCGATGGGGGTGGGAAGGAGGCAGCCTGAAGCCTCTCCTTTCCCAGAGAAGGGGAAGGAAGCAAGACCCAAGAGGATGGGTTGGAAAGAGAAAGACACATCTGCCGTGGATGGTTTTGCTCCAGCTGGGCTCACAGCAGCCTCTTACAGAGGACACACCAGGCAGTTCTCAGCAGTTATTAAAATGGGATAAAAATCCCTCTCGTTAATGCTGCTGGCAGAAAGCTCCGTATCGATGCATGGGGCTGGCCCTGCTTGTTTATTTATTTACTCCCAGCGTGGGCCTTGTCTGCACAATGATGGAAATTGGGGTATGCCAGGGGAGGAGAAGGTTTTGGGGGAAAGAGGCGGCTTGGGATGCAGAGCAGGGAATGGGGAGCATCCCAGTGACACACAGCTCTCACCAGGTCCAGTCTTCCTCCAGGGACCAGTTTGTTCCTCCTGTGGTCCCGATGGAATTTGTGCTTGGGAGAACACAAAACACTTCACCACAGCCAGGTGGTTTTCCCAGCCCAGCCTGTCCCCAAATGCCACCTCCCTTTGGCTCTCCTGTACCCAGCCACCCCCATTCCCACGGCCACACGTCCCAGAGGGATGCACGGAGCCAGCCACACTCAGCTCCTTCCCACGCAGTTTCAGAGCCGCTCTGCTGGAGTTTCCCCGAGCTTTATTTAGCTCTGCCAGGCTGCTTTTGTGGAGTTGAGTAATTGTTGTTTGTTTATCGTGGATTGGGTGTCGATAGCTGGGTCACACCCCGAGTGCTCCCGCTCCAAAGGAGCCGTCTGATCCATTCAATTAACATTTCTCCTGATGCTTTAATCGTTTCAGGAATTTCTCCTTCCGAGGGAGGTTTCTTGTACTTTTAGAAGCACAGACCTGGGAAGGTGGTGGATGGGGCTCAGGCCATGCCACCAAAATCAGCAAAACTCAGTCCTGCATCCCTGATCTTGTTGGCCCTCGAGGAAATGACCTTGGGGAACTGGGTGGCGGTGCTGGATCCATGGCTGGACTTGATTTCAGAGCTCTTTATGTGATTCCAGGATCCTATGATTCTGCACAGTCCCATCCAGTCCAGCCTGGAAATCCCTGAATCCCCTCAAAGAGTGGACTCGATGAGCCTCGAGGTCCTTTTTAGCCCAAATGATTCTGTAACAATCTGTAATATTCCCACCCTGGAGGAATTCAAGCAAACCCTGCTGGTGATAGGAAAAGCAAAGAGTGCTCCAGCAGAGCCAAGGCTCGGAGATGGGAAAAGCCCTTTCCCCAAGGCAGCTCACCTGACACCACCCTGACACTGCCTGCTCCACAGCCAGAGCCAACAATAACTCCATGGGATAAACCTCATCTCCTGATGGCTAAAGCAGCATCTGAGCCGAGCTCGGGAAGTGGCGAAATGAGGGATGAGTCCATCAGGGACGAGGTTTGGAAAGAAAGGAAGGAAAACTCATTCTGCAGCCATACTGTGGAGGGAGCAGCTGTCCCTGCGCTCCGGGGAAGCCAAGCACCAGCTCCGCTCGCTGGCACATCCCGCCTGCTCCAGTCACTCATTCCAGCCTTTCCCACTGACAAGGCTGTGGAACAGATTGCTGTCACCAGCTCCGAGCTGAACGGGGAGGGGGGGAGCCATGTGGGGAGCAGGTTGAGAAAGAAAAAGCCATCAAAAAATGCCGTGTAAACCAAAAACAAAACAAAAAAAAAGCCGTTTTCTCAGCCAGGGCCCTGCGGGTGGGCTCTGGGTGTGGATGGGCCCTGGGTGCCAGCGTGTGCAGGGGCAGGGGCAGGATGGGGAGCAGGGGGTGCAGAGCAGAGGCTCTGGCAGGGCTGATGGGTGCCTGGGCAGAGCTGAGCAGCAGCAGCCAAAGCTTTGGCAGCCCTGGTTTGAGTCACCCTGGGCTGCTGTGACACCTCCCCTTGTGCCCGCACAGAGGGACAGATCCCAGCGGGGCAGCAGCAGGACAAGGCAGGAACTGTGCTGTATCCACGTGAGCAGCACAGAGAAAACCATGGCCACAACCATGACCATGGCCATGGTGGTCACATCCATCACTGCCACCACCACCATGGCCACCATGACCACCACCATGACCCCACCATGAGCACCACCATCCTGTGCAGAGCCCAGATGCACTGAGATGCAGCTTCTACCAGCTGGGAACTTAATTAGGTCCATCAATTAAGCTCATTTTGCCACCTCCTCATAAGGCCCACGTGGTGAATGTTGGAGGACCCTGTCCCTCAGCTGCCGTGGGTGCTGCAGAACGTCCCTGGTTCCAGCAGTGTCCCAGGCAGCTCAGAATGGGGGGTCTGGTGAAGAGCCTTCCCAAAGCTCTGGGAAGGGATGCTCCATGCTCATCCCAATCCCTGCAGCTCATCCATGTGGTTCTTTTGTCCATTTATCCCAGGAAAACCAGGCCCAGCACCTCAACTCTCCCTGCACCACCCAGTTTCTACATGACAACCTGGATTTTGTTTATGCTCAGATTACTTCTTTCTTTTTTCTCTCTCTAAAATCTGGGCCATTTATTTCAAATAAATGCAGTGATTTAACATGGGAACAAAATCCCAACCCCTGTTGCATCGAGTTTCAAAACATTTGGGTTATTTGAACATTTCTGTCACTTCCAGCAGGGTAGGAACTGCTGGAATTTAACTCACACTCACAAATGGGTTTATTTCTCTCCTTGCGTGTTTCTGGGTAAATTTGGTATTGGGGAAATAAAACTTGTCAAGCTTAATCTGACACTCTGCAATCCCAAAATTCCTCTGGGTTTGGCTGGGTGGGCACACATCACCTCTGCAGGGAGAGGAGGACTCTGGGTGGAATCTCTTGCTGGTGGCAACATCTCTGGGCACAGCTCAGCATTCCTGGGATGAGGAAGCTGGGATGAAAAGCCCCATGGCACAGCTGGCAGCCCAGCACCCCCATTCCAGGGAAGCTGTGAAAGTTTCCCTCCTGTGGCACCTTCCCTTGGAGGTGGTTTCACCGCAGTGCCATGTCCAGATTTGGGATTGCTGGAAAGGTCAGCTGGATCAGTGGTGATTAGCTGGAGAGGACCTACAGAGCCCCTTGTTTGCTCTGGATTAACAACCTGGCTGCTGAGCCAAGATTCCCTTGAGCCACTTCAGAAATGAAAGGACAAACACTCAGGGCTGGGATTAGAGCTGGAATCCCGACACCTGCTGGAATCCCAGTACCTGTGGGGAGTCAGAAATGCCAGGCTGGCAGTAGTGCTGTGGCTGAGATCCATCTGCCAGCAGGAAAAGAGAGAGAAAAGGGGACTTGGGCACAGGAAGGAAAAATGGGAACAAGGTCCAACAAGACTGTTCTGCTGGAGGGGAGGCAGTGATGGGAGTGGGAATTCTGGCATTCATTTGGAGGATGGGAACACCTCCCAGGGTCATTTTAATGTGGAGCATCTGAGGAACAGCTTGAATGGCCTTAAGCTGTGCCAGGGGATGTTTAGATTGGATTTGGGAACTTTTCCCCACATAAAATGTTGCAAAGCTTTGGACCAGGCTGCCCAAGGCTGTGGTGGGATCACCAGCCCTGGAAGTGTCCACAACCACTGTGGATGTGGCACTGGAGGACACAGGTTAGTGATGACCATGTGGGGCTGGGGTCATGGTTGAACTTAAGGATCTTAAAGGTGTTTTCCAACATGAGTGATTCCATGAATCTATAAATGCACTTTCCCAGGCATGTGGCTGAGCCCTGTCCCCTGCACTGAGCATGGAGCACCGTGGGATTTGGGATGGACAAGGACATCCCGGGGATCCTGCAGGGCTGAGCTCCCAGGGCTGTCTCAGCTCCATTCCTTACACTCGACAAGGGTGCAGGGGCAGGGTTTGAACAATTCCCAGGCAGCCCCATCCTCCTGGAGCTCATGGACAGCAGATCCATAACTCATCCTGAGCACAGGGTGAGGATTCTCCCAAACCCACCAGTGGGATTTCAGCTGTCACCCAAACATCACCTGCGGCATCTTCCCACCTCCCCTTTCAGATTTCCTTTAAAAGCTTCATTTAGATGGAAAACGATATTTTCAGCACATTAATTAAGCCCTAATTGCTGATTAGAAACATATTTACTGAGGTCTAACAACTCTGGAACAAGTGATGTCTTACTACTCCCTCTTTCCCGGGATTGAGACCTGCAGAGAGGCTGTTCCAGTGAGGAGCTGGCTGTGGATGATGTGCAGGCACAGGCACGGAGGAGCCGCTCTCCCAAATGGGAGCAGACAGCTCGTTATGCTAATGAGACGCCGGCTGATGATGAGGAACACATTGATAAGGTTTGGGACTGATAGGGATCTCCTGTGCTCAGTAGCTGTGAAACCTCAATCAATGTGTTTCTCATCAGCAGCCGCCATCCCCTGCACATAAATAACGTTCCCGATGTGGAGAAGAGCCGCACTTCCCAGGAGTTCATAAGGAATCCCAGCTCCCCACCTCCCTTTGCCGCTCTCCTGCCGCCCACGTCGGCTCTGCAGGGCCCCCAGTGGGACCTGGAACTGCCCCGGTGGCATCCAGAGAGGAGCTCTGGGCCACTTGGGTTCCCTGAGCTCTGTATTCCACAAACAGCAGCGTTCCACGAACATCAGTATTCCATGTACACCAGTATTCCACGAACTCCAGTGTTCCATGAACCCCCATGTCAGGATCTCTAGCTGGTCAGAGTGACCCCGAGAAGGGTTCAAAAGTCTCTTTTCCCAGCCCAGTACTCGAAGAAGGAGTCAGAGCTCTCCATTTCTCGGTCTCAAGGTTGTTTATTGTATCTTATCTATAAAAAATTTTCTCCTGCTCTGCCGAGGTCTGTCCAGCAGGACAGTTCCAGGCACTCTGCCTGCCCCTGGGGCAGTGTTATGTCTTTATACTAAAAACTACGTGTACAATGTTTACGATTCCTTTTCAATACCTATCACCTATGTTAGACAGTGAGCTTCTACTCTAAACCAATCCAAAAGTGCCAACATCACACCAGAAGAGGAGGCCAAGAAGGAGAAAGGCTGGACATGCCCAGTTCCCTCCATCTTGCCTCCTGAACCCCCATACCAGAAACTCTAAAATCTACTTTTCCACCCCGTGATAATTTCACTATTATCCTACCTAAACTGTTGTGGCTTGCTGGTCTTCATCTAAGGTTGGTAATTTGCTCCATGGGTCATAATCAAACCCAGAGGTGTTTTGGGCTCTGTGCCAGGGTCTCTGAGCCCCTGGCATGGGTCCTGGCCATCCTGGACAGCCAGAGGGATGTCCTGGGTTCCCCCACACTGTTGTTTCGAGGTCTGAGAGCCCCAAGGCTCCCAGGACAGTCTCACTGGAGGTTGTCCCTCTCTCCTGACCTCCAGCCATGCCCATCCAAGGATTTCCCTGCTGGAGAAGGCAGGGATGTGCCCCATGCCTGGGTGGCCGAGGGAAGGGGAGCTGGTAGCTCTGTCATCTCTGCCACTCAGTGTCCCCAGCCTGGCCAGGCACTGGTTTCTTCTGGAAATCCCTCACCTTCCCTCACCAGTTTTCCAAACTTCAAAGCTCCCCAACTGTCTGCATTACCATTAATCTCCCACCTATCCTGCCAGCTGTTTTCTCTTCCTCAAGGTTTGTGCTCAGCTCTGACCGTCATTAAAAATATATGTATTTTGACCAAAAGTCTTGCCTTAAGAAAGAGCATCTTTTTTGGCTGATTCATAAATTTAGATTGAAGAATTTCCTGGTTTCATTCTCAATCCTCCACCTGGTTCTTCCACAGCAGCCTCGGGGCCATCAGCCTTTCCCCAGCAACAAAGATTCCCCTTCGTTAGCAAGAAACCTCATTTAGCCTCATCAAGTGCTGCTTCAGCACAGCAGTTAAATCTTTAGGCAATGCTACATCTCTGCCAGAATTTAATTCCCAAAAATAAAAGAATTCAGAGGAAAATTTCTTCCCTAGGAGAAACCCTCTGCTCAGGGTGATGGGTACTTGAGGGGACAGGGACAGGGGACAAGGGGAAGGCCAATGCCAAAGGCAGGCAGAGGAGGAGCAGATGAGGATGAAGTCAGGGAGAAAGAAGAGACCAAAAATGCCTTTTTTTAGGGAAAAAAGGAAATCAAGAGGGCTGAGAGCAGAGCGGGTGACACAGGATGCTCAGCCCACACCTCGTGAATGCCACAGTGGGGCAGGCAGGGAATTGCTTTATTATTATTTTTCCTTTCAGCTTTCTTCCCTCCTTTTATCTTTGATTGTGAAACAAGCTGATTTTAATTAAAAAGCCTTCCAATTAATGCTGCCCTGGAGTTTTCATTTCCTGGGCTTCGGTAATTTGCCAGCCCAGGTTCGGGAGGTTTTGTGTTCCTTCTGGGGAAATAAATAACAACAAGCAGAATGAGTCGGGAAAGAGGAGCAGCGTGAGCTGGGAAGGGTGGCCGAGGGGAGGAGAGGGGTGGCTGTGCAGGGGGACCCTTGTGCCTGTTTGGGGAGGGGGATCAGTCTCTGTTTGGGCTGAGGTCACAGCCACACCTGGTACCTGCAACCCTCGCTGGGCTTTGCAGGCACAAAAGGGGCAGAGGCTCCCCAGTGCCTCCATCAGAACATGCCCTGCTGCCCACTGATTTCCCACTGTCTGCTCAGGAGAAACAGCCAGAATTGCCCGGGTTTTGGGGTTCCAGCCCTTCCCTGGAACATCCATCATCCCTTCTTTCCTGCCCAATGATCCCCGGGCAGCAGTGGGGTGAGTCCTCCTCTTCCCTGTGATGAAACAGCAGCAATCATCCAGGATTTTGGGGATTTAGCCTGTACCGTGCTCTTGTACCATCCCCTCTTTGCCAACCAGGGACCTCTGAGCGACAGCAGGGTGAGTTCTCCTCTTCCCCGGAGTCCCAGAGGTGCGGAGGGAGCCCAGCCTGAGCTCCTGGGACCCGGGCAGAGAGGGGACGTGGGACCCCCGGACCCCTCGGGCACATCCCTATCTCTCACACACACGCCCACAGCTGCACGTGGACAAAAGCCCCAGGAAAAGAAAAAAAGCTCATGGAAAGACTTTATTATCCTCAATCCCATCTATTGTTAATGGGATCGTGAGCAGGGACTGTTTGGAGAATTCATTTGTGATAAATATTTATACCCCGTGTTTTTGGGCTATCTGCAGAGTGCGCCTGTTTGATCTGGTGTCGGGCTTTCTTTAGGTCATTTACATCCCCTTTCGCAGCGGCGCTTGTCCGATAGCAGCTATCACATAATTAAGTTTCTTTTGCTTATCCCTAATCCTGTCAAACCACCTACTTATCTCTAATTTCCTGTCCATTACCCTCCTTGGGGGAGCTTAGATCTCTAACGCAGGACAGGGACGGAGCCCCCAGCCCGGGCTGGCGGCTCCCAAACGAGCTGTGTCCCCTGCTGGGGACATTTGTCACGCTGGGGACAAGCCACAGGCTTGTGGAGAGCCCGGGGCTGTGCTGGCAGCGATTTTGGGATCGCTTACAGACAAAAGGCTGCGGCAAAGCAACGGGGGTTTGAAATCCTTGCTTGGTTTTAGTCGCTCCTGCCGGGCATGGGATGGGGCTCGCCCTGGCATTAACGGGGCCACTGTGCCCGGCTGGAAATCGGGGCTCCTGGCGTTCCTTCCGCAGGCAGCTCCCCGAAAATGCCCGTAGGACACGGCTCAGGGACACGAGCTGGCACAGCAGAGCTCGGCTCGGCCCCTGGGAAGGATTGAATCTGATCTGAGTGAGCGACATCCCAGCGAGGGGACCTGCGTGAAGAATTTACGTTCTGTGCCCATAAGGGTGACAAAACCCGGCTGGTCCCAGCCGGCTGGAAATGCCCAAACCCACCCACCTTTTAACCCTCGGAAATGTGCAGACAGCCCCCATGGGCACTCTCAGAGAGCACAGCTCCTCCGTGCCCTGGAGTCACCGTCCCACGGGAGCGACACTCGCCAAGGCTGGGACCGAGCCCTTCCCCTGGCCCTGCCTCAATCCGCCGCTTCCTGCCGGGCTCTTTCCCAGCTATTTATGGAGCAGGGCTCACTCACAAGGTGCCCCTGCGAGGAGCCTTCCCCTGGGAAAGAGCCGCCTCCGAGCCTTGCCAAGGCACTGGTGGGACGAACACTGCCCCAGTGCTCCCAGTGCCACTGCCCTGCCCGGCTGTGTGAGGGGTCCCCGGTGCTGCCCACCCTGTGCTGCCCACCCTGTGCTGCCCACACTGTGCTGCCCACACTGTGCTGCCCTTCCTGGCACTGCCCACCCTGTACTGCCCACCCTGGCACTGCCCACCTTGCACTGACCACCCTACACTGCCCACCCTGTACTGCCCACCCTGGCACTGCCCACCCTGTACTGCCCACCCTACACTGCCCACCCTGTACTGCCCACCCTGTGCTGCCCACCCTGTACTGCCCACACTGTGCTGCCCTTCCTGGCACTGCCCACCCTGTACTGCCCACCCTGGCACTGCCTACCCTGTACTGCCCACCCTGTGCTGCCCACCCTGTGCTGCCCAGCCTGGCACTGCCCACCCTGTGCTGCCCACACTGTGCTGCCCACCCTGTACTGCCCACCCTGGCACTGCCCACCTTGCACTGACCACCCTACACTGCCCACCCTGTACTGCCCACCCTGGCACTGCCCACCCTGTACTGCCCACCCTACACTGCCCACCCTGTACTGCCCACCCTGTGCTGCCCACACTGTGCTGCCCACACTGTGCTGCCCACCCTGGCACTGCCCACCCTGTACTGCCCACCCTGTACTGCCCACCCTGGCACTGCCCACCTTGCACTGACCACCCTACACTGCCCACCCTGTACTGCCCACCCTGGCACTGCCCACCCTGTACTGCCCACCCTACACTGCCCACCCTGTACTGCCCACCCTGGCACTGCCCACCCTGTACTGCCCACCCTGTGCTGCCCACCCTGTGCTGCCCACACTGTGCTGCCCACCCTGGCACTGCCCACCCTGTACTGCCCACCCTGTACTGCCCACCCTGGCACTGCCCACCTTGCACTGACCACCCTACACTGCCCACCCTGTACTGCCCTTCCTGGCACTTCCCACCCTGTACTGCCCACCCTACACTTCCCACCCTGGCACTGCCCACCCTGTGCTGCCCACACTGTGCTGCCCACCCTGTGCTGCCCTTCCTGGCACTGCCCACCCTGTACTGCCCACCCTGTGCTGCCCACACTGTGCTGCCCAGTCTGGCACTGCCCACCCTGTGCTGCCCACACTGTGCTGCCCACCCTGTACTGCCCACCCTGGCACTGCCCACCCTGCACTGCCCACCCTGTGCTGCCCACCCTGTGCTGCACACCCTGCACTGCCCACCCTGTGCTGCCCACCCTGTGCTGCTCACCCCAGCCCACCCCAGCCCTTGCACCCTTCCAAACCGACCCCAGGGACTGATCCCAGTACAAACCCCGAGGCAGAGGCATGGGCAGGGCAGCTCCCGCCTGGTTTTTATCAGGATTTTCTGTGGTGAAATGTTGGTTAATATGTCTGAGCCTTTGGCACTTCCCAAACCTGGTCGAAATCATCATCACGCCGTGGTGGGGACAGAAGTCACCCAGAATTCATGTTGAAGGTGGGTCCCTGCCTGGTCACCCCCCAGAAGGATCCAGGGTGCTCAGTTTTAGGGATGCTGCTCCCTTCCCCTGCTCCACACCAGCCTCAGCTCCCCTGGCCCCCCATCTCCCTCCTCTGGGAAAGGCATCCCGGGAGCTGGCCCTAAGTGGGACTGTCCAGGGCAGGTTGGAGCAACCTGGGACAGTGGAAGGTGTCTCTGCCCATGGCAGGGGTGGAATGGGATGAGCTTTAAGGTGCCTTCCAATCCAAACTATTCCAGGAAGAAAAGCAGATTTGTCACCACAAGCAGCAACTCCCCTCACTGCCTTCAGTGTCCCTGCCCTGCTCAGGCACAAGGACTGTCCTGGAGACAAGGATGCCACAGGTCATTTGTCCCACCCTGCCCAGGTCCAAAGGAATTGCTTCCAGGAACACTGACAACATCCATGAAGCCAGGAACAGGCCTGCCAGGATCTCTGGGAGGGCTCCAGCCCCAGCTGTGTCTGTCAGGGGCTGAGTTTGGCCTCACGGGAGCAGCTCCGGGTGTGTGGATGCAGGCTGGGATTAGGAGGGATTCCTGCCGGGGCTGTACCTGGCCACTGCTCCCCAGAGCTGTCAATCCTTTCAGCAGCACTAAAATTCAATTAGTTAAAACAACAACAACAACAGCAACCGTGGCTCCAGACAGTTTGTGCCTCACACATTTGATCCCTTTTATTGCTCAGCCCTGCTCCGAGCCCCGCCAGCAACATCCGAGCTGACTCCCACCCGTTCCCTGGTTTATTCTACCAGGATTAGGTCAAGCCTACAGTCTCCAGCTGTTTTGTGGTTGGGCCTGGATACATCTTTGTATTCCAGCTCCATTATTAAGTGGAAAGTGGCCAAATTGACAGAGCTGCTTCAGGGAGGACAAGGCCACCGAGGTCAATGACAGTCCTGCCAGCTGGAGGGACGCTGGGGACTCATGATTTGCTCACAAAGCTCTGGCCTGTTGTCTTAGCCTCACTTGATGCCCCCGAGGGGGCTCCTGTGAAAGGCCTGACTCCAGCAGGAATGTTTGATTTCTTGGCAGGGAGATGTAACAATCTGTCCTGGAGAATTGCAGGAGGATTTTGTGTTCAGCCTGGGTCGTCCATCACGTCCCTTCATCACCCCATGTGCACCCACCCTTCAGCTTTCCCAAATGGGATCTCCCTGGGCACTGGTGAACTCCTTCTGTAGCAGGACAGGGGCTGAACACGGAGCCACATCCTTCAGCTGGTGGGAATCACCCTGCTGGGAGCAGGGAGTTGGTGAGGCCACAACAGGAGCCCAGCTCTGCCCTCCCGGGTCACCAAGGGTGTGATGGCACCGGCTGGGCTGGGGGTGGTGATGTGGTGCCGTGGATATGACATCACACAATGTGATAAGGTGCGATAAGATGTGATTGTCACCCATCAGCCATGCTGGCCTGTCCAGCCAGGATTGCTCCAGGAGTGTGACCCCAGTGGGACAGCCAGGGCCTGCCTGGAACAGGGCTTTTCCTGAGCCAAATGGGATGGGTCAGGAGGAGAGTTCCTTAAGTAAACAAGGCTTTGCTCCCAGGTTAAAACAGCCTTTGTGTTGGTAATGAGGAGCAGCAGAGGGTCATGCACAGAGAGGGATGAAAGCTCCATCCATCAGTTTCTTGGAAGACTGTGTGATTTATGGAACTCCCCTGCACGTGAGGGGCTGTGTGGGGCTGGGGCTGTCCCAGGATCCAGCAGCATTTGGGCTCATTTTCCATAGGAGTGAGGGATAATGGGGTCACCCTTTGCTGCTGGCTCGTGCTGGAGGGTGGGAGAAGGTTCCCAGCCTGGCATTGCCTGGGAGGCAGCAGCTGGACTCCCCTGGCACCCTGAAGAGCTGCCTGAAATCAGCAATCCCAGAAGGGGTTGGGCTGGAAGACAATCTCATTCCAACCCTTTGCCTTGGGCAGGGACACCTCCCACTGTCCCAGGCTGCTCCAAGCCCTGTCCAGCCTGGCCTTGGACACTTCCAGGGATGGGGCAGCCATAGTTTCTCTGGGAACCCTGTGCCAGGGCCTCATCTCCATGACAGGGAAGAATTTCTTCCCAATATCCCATCCACCCCTGCCCTGTGGCAGTGGGAAGCCATTCCCTGTCCCTCCATCCCTTGTCCCCAGTCCCTCCCAGCTCTCCTGGAGCCCCTTTAGGCACTGGAAGGGGCTCTGAGATCTCCCTGGAGCCTTCTTCTCTCCAGCTGAACACCCTCAGTTCCCTCACATCTCATCCCAGTGCAATTTCTCTTCCCTCTGTGACACATCCTGGTGTCCCTGCCCTCTCCCAGAGCTGCTCTCTCCCAGTGCAGGGAAAGCTCCAATGGCTTTTCCCATCAGGAGCCAGGGCTGGAGCGCCTTTACCTCAGGAGCTCTGCAAAGCTGCTTCTCCTGCTCTCCAATAACTCCACTTCCATGTGTGACTCATACTTTTCCCCCTGCCTTGGTCTTCCAGTTTTCCTAATTACTTGGAGCTCTGTGACTGGAGCGTGGAATGTTCCAGCGCTGTGTGTGTGATTCACCTAACGGGGACTGCTCCCAGCCAGAGGGGACTCTGAGCTTTTCTGGCACCAGCCTGTGACCTGGAGAGCAGCCAGAAAATCTCACCAAGGTCATTTCTTCTTTTCCCTTCCTTCTTGGGCTCCCTTCCTTCCCTCAGCCCCTCTGCTCCCTCCCTTCTTTCCTCCCCACAAGGCTCAGCAGCACCTTTTCATTATTCATCAACATTTTTGCTATAAAACCTCCCTGAAATCCCAACCCTGCTGCAGCTCCAGCCCTGCCAGAGTGTGGTCCCTGGGAGCCACCCCCATCCAGAGCCACTGGCATGGCAGGGGCTTCAGGGACGCACTGACCTTCCCTGGGACACGCTGAGCTTCCCTGGATACACCAATCTTCCCTGGGACATGGTCGGATATTCCTGTGTGATTTAGGAGCTTCATTTCCAAAGGGATTCATGTACAGAGTTGGAAACTTCTCTAAAAGTCTCGCGTGTCCGTGTGTCCATCCATTCATGCGTGTCCGTCCAGCCTCAGCTGCCACTCCCAGAGGGAAGGGGGAACCCCAGGGTGGGATCCTGCCCCCATTTCCCCCTCATTCCTGTGCCTGGCCCAGGCAGTGGTGGCACTGGTGGGAATGGAGAGGGAAGGAGCTCATGCAGGGGCAGCCAGAGGGCTCCTAATGTGTGTGGAAATAATCTGGAAATTTCTCTGGAGGCAGCAGCAGCACTGGGGCTGTTATCAGGTGAGCGTTGGACTCCACAGCCAGAGGCGAGGCAGCAGGGAGAGCAGGACTCAGCCTTGGCAAAGCCAAGTGGCAGCCCCATGGATGCTGTGTCCCACGGGAATGTCCCTCCTCTCCCAGTGTCCCCTCTGAGCACAGGGAGGATGCTCCAATCCCTTCTCTGTGTTCACACAAGTCCCCAGAGCACCCAGGCAGCCTGGAGGGAGGAGCCACTGGGGACCCTCACTGGTGTCACCCTCCCACTGACAGTGCCACCCTCTCCCTCACGGTGTCACATTGCCACTCCCATGGTGGCTGCAGCCCCATGTCCTGCACAGAGTGCCTGAGGGTGCAGATGAGGATGAGGAGGGACCATCCAGCAGAGCCCTCTCTCCACAGGTGGCGCAGGCACCAAGCCCAGAAATCCCTTCAGATCCCAGGGCTGGCTCTTGCATTCCCAGCCCTCTCCAGCCTTTCCCCTGCCCTGCACACAGGTGATGCTCTCTTGGTGCTTCAGCAGCCTTCTCCTTGTCCCTGCTGAAACTCAGGGTTTATTGCCCTGGTAGCCCTGGCAGGACACTGAGGAGCAGGATGGGCCACACCAGAGGCCACAGAAGCAGGGCCACCCCTTTACAGAGGCTGCACAGCCTGATGTGAAGCTTTTCCATCCCAAACCAGACATCCTGGGCCAGATTGTGAGCGAGATCACAGCCCTCAGACCCTCCCTCCCAAAGCAGCCAGGCAGCATCATCCCCTCCCAATGTCCTGAGGTGACAATTGTGCAGCCTGCAGGGCTGAGGTGACAATCCTGCAGTGCTTGGCACGGGGACATGCTCAGCCAAGCAGCGAGTGCTGAGGGTAGGGAAGTGCACAGGGTGTGAGCACGGGGGATGCTTTGGACCATGTCCCTGAGCAGCATTTTCCTGAATTCCTCATCCATGAGATCACAGATCAAGGCAGAGCTGGAAGCAGTGGCCAGATCCCTCTTTCACAGCCCTCGAACAAATTCCCTAAAAGCTTCCCCTGTGTGTGCACAGATTAAGTCGTTAATGAATATTTTTGCTAAGCATCAGAAATCTGGCTGGTGCTGGAGCTCGGCTCAGCCAAGACCTGGGAGATTTGGCTGCAATGATTCCACAGCAACCAGCAATGGAGCCAGGGGCCTGTGGGAATGGCACAGCTGGAATATCAGGATGGCACAGCTGGAATATCAGGATGGCACAGCTGGAACGTCGGGATGGCACAGACTGGAATGTCGGGATGGCACAGACTGGAGTGTTGGGATGGCACAGCTGGAATGTCGGGGTGGCACAACTGGAATGTGGGAATGGCAGGCACAAGCTGGGCTGTCTGGAAAAGAAGTGGTCTGCAAGCAAGGAGAACAAAAGAGAATAAAACAGCCTTGGTAGGACAGGGAGTTGCTCCAGATCACATTTTCCAGGCACGATCTCAGGCAGCTTCACGGATGTTAATTAAGACTTCTGCCCTTCCCGGGGGATGCAGGGAGGTACTACAAATAATGGTATTACCAGGAGCATCAGTACAGATAAATTAATTAGGGGCAATATTTGAGAGAAGGAAAGCTGTTGGGATATGGAGCGGGAGGAGGTGGATGAACCAGCTTACCCACACCGTGGCACAGTTCAGCCAGGCCACTGCAGACTTCCATGGACTTATCCTGACTTATCCTGCCTCAGAACCAAAGCCTGCCTTACCCAGAGCTGCTCTATGGAAAAGCTGGCAGTAAAACCCATCTTATGCAGCTGCAGGGAGGGGAGAGTACCCCAATGCCACAGCCCTGGGCACAGGGGTACAGACCCTACAGACCTCCCTGAGCCTGCAGGATCCCCACTGGGTCTGGATGAAGCAGCAGCAGCTCTGCCAGAGGTCCCAGGCTGGTGCTTTATGAACTGAGTGGTTTCAGCCCCTGAAGGGGGAGGATGTGGCCACACTGACCGTGAACAGTCCAGCAATGGTTGCATTCACGGCTATTTTGGGAGAGAGCTGTGTCCAAAAAGAGCCACCAAGGACAGTGGGGAGAAAAGCACAGCCCTGAGCTGTGCTGCAGTTGAAGGTTGGATACGATCTGCTCTGATTTCCTGCGATTCTCTCCGTGTGGATCCCGGGCCAAGAGCGCAGGCAGAGCAGCGAACAATGGCCGGAGCGCCCGTTCCGCCTGCCCCGAGCCCTATCTGATCCTGCAGGGACACCAGGGCCTGGCCAGGCTCCTGCTGCTCCCAGATAGGGCCCTGCATTGTCTGCAGAGTTTATTTCCATCCACTTTTGGCAGCCAAGGGCCTTGGGATGTTGGGTGAGGCAGCTCCTCTTTTGTTGGACTTCCACGTCCCTTCCTGCTCTTCCTTCTAAACAAAGCTGTTATCAGTGTCCTGATCTCACTGGGGGACAGGGTGAGGGACACTGTGGGACACTGCCTGCAGAGCCATTCCCAGCCCCCTCAGCCCCTCCATCCATCACCTGATGCTGGGATGAGGCCTCTGTCCATCACCTGGGAGTCAGCACAGGGCAGGGACCCTTTGTCCATCACCTGCACACAGGAATGGGCCCCCTCTGTCCATCACCTGGATGGTGAACTTTCCATCCATCACCTGCACACAGGGATGGGGCCCCTCCATTCATCCAAGGGGCGCTGTGACAGGTGGAGGCCATTTGGCTGAATTCTCTTTCTGCCTTCTCCAGGAAGATCAAAAAGAACAAAACGAATTCCAGCGTAACAAAGTCCTGGCTACGACTGGACAGACAACAGAGCCGTGGTCTGCACAGATCTGGGAGGCGGGGAAGGAGGAAAGGAATATGGGTCTCCAGCCACTAGAGCAAGGCTGGAATGCTCTGGCTGGGGGCACCTGGAGGACACTGAGCAGAGGAAAATTTAACGGGAGCCCTGGGTCACCTCTCCAGCAGGTCGGCTCCTCCAGGCAGGAGCAGCATCGCTGGAGGGATGTGAGAACAGCCTTGGACACAGCCCAAGGACAGAGCCTTTCCAGACCCCTGATCCAGCATCAGAGCATGAGCTAAATACCACTCGGAGCAGGGAGGCTTTCAGGAATGTGCTCCTGCCGGGGAATTGGTGCCGGCAGCTCCCGGGAGTGAGGTGCTCATTATCCAGAGCAGGAACCCGCACCCGGCCGGAGAGCACAGAGCATCATTCCAGCCCCCAGACCCCCCATCCCACCCCTCCATCCCAGCCCCCAGACCATCCCACATCTCCATCCCACCCCCCAGACCATCCCAGCCCTCCATCCCAGCCCCCTCGGGTGCTCTGGCTCATCTGGAGCTGCTGTTTTGTTCATCACTCCCATTCCAGCTCGTTCCCAGAGCTCGGTGCTAATTACAGCTGGAGAGGCAGGGATGGGAGCGTGAGCGGCCGATGGATGCTGGGAGTCAGGGAATGCTCCCTGCCAAGGCTCCACATGTGCTTTTGTACTCACTCATTGTTTGGCTGCGCTGGTTTTTCCCAAGGAGTTGAGCAGATGGATGGGAGCGCTCCCTGGATGTGCCCACGGTCACACAGAGCCCTCAAATTCCACTCGGGATGGGAACTCCTGGGAGAAGCAGAGGCGGGAGGGTCTGCAAGGAATGGGGAGGTAAGTGGGATGCAGGACAGCCAAGTGGGAGACTGGTGGTCTCTGCCTGATGTAAGCCACAAAATCCAGGAAAACCAAAGTTTGGAATAAATCCTGATGTCTCTGGAGAGAGGCTGCAGCGGTGTCCTGGGAATTCACTTTGCACAGGAGTCTCTTGTGCTCCCAGGTAACATCGTCAGTGAGGCACAGGAGGGGTGTCAGCACCTCTAGAGCTGCTGGATGTGGCTCATCACAGCCTCAGTGTCCCTTCCTCCTGCAGGAGCATCCCTGGATCCCCTGAGCTGCTGGAATGCCAATCTCCCCCAGGTGCAGAGATGCCCAAGTCACCTTGGCAGCCCCTGAGCCTCACCCACGCTCACAGGGCAGCTTGGCCTCCCCTCTGGAGTCCCCACATGGTTCTGTGAGGGATCCCAGTGTCCTCCTCCTGGGAGGTGACATTCCAGGTCACAGGGCTCTTCTCTCCATGCTAGTGGTGGGTGGGAAGGGATTGTGTCACCAGCTCCCCCACACACAGGTGAAGAGAGGGAGAAAAGGCCTGTGACATCCTGGGAGCCCTGGAAAATGTCACCCAGAGGGGTTTTTGGTACTGCCTCTGTGAAAGCCATTGCAGGGCAGTGCCCATCCCTCACACAATCCTGTGGTGCTGGTGATGCTCCAAGGGCCCAGGAAGAGGGAGCTGGAGCTGCAGGAGATGGAGAAATTCGGGCTGAGAGCAGCTGGAGCAGAGCAGCCACCTCAGAGGGGATCAGTGTCTGCTCCAATGCAGGAAATTCCTGCCTTGCAAACCTCTCCTGGGCTCAGGTGGGCACCAGGGTGATGGGATGGTTCTGGAGGTTCATGGGGAGCAGCTGGATACAGGCTGCACTGCCAGGTTACATTTGTGAGGGCTCTGGAAAACTCTTTAACAGACTGGAATGAAAAGCCCCATTTTCCTCGGAATGAGGGAATCTTGGAGATATCAACACTCTGTTATCACTGAGGTGGCTGCAGGAGCAGGGGCACCTCATCATGTGCAGCTCTCCAGGGAGGGGACAGCCCATTTTCCCACATTCCATCTCAGTCCCATCATCCCACATGGATTAAACAGGTGGAGAGGGAAGCCAAGGAGCAGACACGGCATCGAGCTCAGGGAGGGGCGAGAGCTCAGCCACAAGTGGGTGTGTGAAATAATCTCCCATTGTCCCTGGTTTTCTGCCCATCCCATTCCTGGTTTCTCTGGGAAAAGGCTTCAGCCCACCCAGAGTGCAGAGGCAGCTCATGGGCAGCTGGAGGGATCCCATCCAAGCTGGAGGAATTGCTGACAGTGGGCAGGAACCAAGCCTCTGGTTTTTCCAAGCTGCTCGGAAAAAAACTCACTCTGGCTCAGGCCTGGCTCTGCAGCTCGGCTCAGCTGATCCAGGCTGGGAGCCTTTGCTTTGCTCTCCTTTGGGAGGACAGGTTCCAGTTCCCACCTCAGACAGGGACAGCAGCCTTTGTTCTGCTCCAGGCAGAGCCAGGAATCCCAGAAACCCCAGGGGAAGGGAGACCTTTCAAAATTATCCAGACTAATCTTCAAAGATCTGTGCAATAGCTGGGACGAGCTGCCTGAGCTCTCCCAAAAAATTCTTCATGCCAAGCTGCATGGCCTGGAAAAGAGCATGTCTGTGAATGATCCCAAATGCCCCAGTACATCCCAGTTTCAGCTACTTCCCAGTTCCAACCACTTCCTAATTCCAACCACTTTCCAATTCCAACCACTTCCCACTTCTCCTGCCAAGAGCTGCTCAGCCTCTCCCTGCACAGATTATTCTACAGGAACTCACCCTCCAAACTCCAAACTTCACCACACGGGACTGCTGGAAATTCATGGGATCATTGGGGTTGCTTAGCTCTGTAGCCCAAAGAAAAGGGTGTGAATTTTCCTTTGGAAAGGCTGGATGCAGTGGGGGAACCCCACGGGGCATCAAATGAGCTCAGAAGAGCCCTGGGCTCTGCCTGTGAGGTTGGATCCCACTCATGCCCTGAGGTGTCCTGGTGCCTCAGGAGCCTCCCTGGAGGGCACAACTCACCTGCCACTCATCTCCCAGCCATCCAGGGAAATACATGGGCAAGGTGGAATGGGAGTAGTGCCTTGGAATAGTGTAGGGAAAGGCAAAATGCTTGGGAAGGGGCTGAACGAGCCAGAACTCCTTGTGCCCCAGAGGGGATGGAAGAGCGGGACCTGGCGAGCTGCTCCAGCTGCAATTCCTCCCCGTGAATGAAAAAACCAGGAGAAGGCAAATGCCCAGGAATGCGGGATGCAGCCCCAGAGCTGTTTGCAAACAGGATGCTTTTAAAGCCTCGCAGGAGGCTGTGCTGGGGCTTTAATCCCCGGCAGTTCATTTGTACCTCCTAACGTTTTACTGCTGCCCCATTACCTCAGGGTCGGAGCGGGGCTGGGAGGAACTCAGGAAGTTGGGAATTTCGGGGAGACGGACTGGAAGGGGTCTGTAGATCCTTTCTGTCACCAGTGCAGCTTTCAGGAGCACATTCAGGGGCTTGAATGCTTCTCCAAACTCGCGCAACCCCTCAGGCCAGGAAAATTGGGTGATGTGGAGCAGAAGCTCTTTGGAGACCTCATCTCATTCCTGCTTTCAGAAAGCCAAAAAAAGGAGTTGAAAATGGCCAAAAAAAAAAAAAAAAAGAAAGAAAAAAGAAAAAATGGTTAAATAGACTTTTTTTTCGTTGCCCAAGCATTTGGGGTTTGCAGCTGAGTGTCTCGGGGTGCTTGGAGAGGTTCACCCTTCCCCACATCCGTATTCTCAGCCCCTGCTCCAGGGATCCTGCTCAACACACTCAGCCAAAGTCAAGAAAGTCAAGGCACAGTCAAGGAGTAATGCGCGGTTTAAATGTCATTAGGAAAGGAACTCCTCTGGGAAGTGTGTCGGGACTGTCACACGAGTCCCACTCATGGCTCATTGACCCCGATGGGGTGAAGGACATCCCTGCTGAGGGCACAGCGCACTGGGAGGAGGAGGGAAACTGCCTTGGAAATGCAAATTTTTGTCTTTTGTTGGAGTAATTGGTGCGATCAGAGCGGGTGAAGTGTGAAGAGCAGCCGGGCAGGAGGATCAGCAATGGTGATTTCAAACAAAACCTTTGGGAAGCCTCTTGTCCCAGAGGAGACGAGCCCTCATCCCAGTGGAGGACACAGGCAGGATATCCTTCCAAAACGGGGTCAAATTCAAATGAGGGGGAATTTCCAGAATATTTATAAATCTCCCTACATGCATCAGACTCTGCTTATCCCCATTCCTGCACTGAGGGTGAGGATCAGCACTGAGGTGTCATCCTGGAGAAAGGACAACCAGGCTGCTGGGAGAGTGGGAGTGGGCTTTGGGTACAGGAATAAACAGATTTACAGAAAAGAGGGACGAGGGTGTGAGAAGAATGTGTGGAAACACTCAGAGAGAATTCGGGAAAGAAGGATGGGATAAAGCTGGGACTGGAAGGAAGGACAGAGAGGAGGAAAGAAGCAGAGGCAGAAGTGAAGAGATGAGGGCCAGGCTGAGGCTGTCGCAGGGAGCAGCTGCCCCCAGCCCAGCAGCCCTGCTCAGCCATTGCTTCCCCCTTGCCGAGGGGCTGGAATGCCTTTTCCCACCAGCACCATTTTGTTCTGCCCTGGTTTTCCCTCGCCTGCTTTGTTCTCTCCCCTTCCAAGCTCTTGCTGAGGGGAAGTGTTAATTCTTTCCAGGTGCTGGTGTCTCGCCATCCTGCTGTTCCCTGCTGTCCCGCTTGGTGTTCTCAGGCAGGCTCTGCTCCATCTCCCGCGGGGCAGCACCCTGGGAGCCCTGGAAATAGGAGACTCTTCCCAGTCCTGAAAAAAACAGAACAGCCTCGGCTTTGCTGCCGTTCCTTTGCCATGGACAGTCTGTGTTCAGAACTGAGGGGGCACCAGCCGCCAGTGGCGACACACAGACTCCCTCCCCACCATCCCAAAGCGCTCAGAAAATCCCACTGGGATAAGGGAAAGGATGGGCAAGGCCACCTGATCCTCCAGGGCTTCCTGCCCTGAGCCTGTGGGGAAGGGAAGCCCAATAAAAGAGCACTTAACCAGCTGAGAGCCAGGCAGGAGCTGCCAGCACCTCGGAGCTGGATGTGTCTGCAATTCCTCGGCCTCCTGCCTGGCTCCTGTGAACTGCCAGGATCCAAAGGTGAGATCCCTGCAGCTGCTCCCCTGCCAGGATCCAAAGGTGAGATCCCTGCAGCTGCTCCCTCCGTGCAAACATTCCTGGGGCACATTAAACAGCTCGGTGCTCCAGGGCAGCAGTGCCACGGCAGGCAGGGACGCTTTACGATGTGCGAGCCTGACTGCAGGTCTGGGCTGGGGAGAGGGAGCAGAGCCTCCTTCCAAAGCAGGTGAGCCCTTGGCTTTATTCCCCTTTCCAACAGACACCATCAAAGGAGAGGGCGGCTCCCGGCTCCTCCTGCAATCCCAGATGGAAATTCCTGTGGGGTCAGGTGCGGTGCAGGACAGAAAAACACTGATGAACTTGGCCGCCAGACCTTCCCATCTCATCTAAACTCCATTTCAGGGACACCCCAAAGTTCCACTCATCCAGCCTGAGCCACCCACCCCCTCTGAAGGCCCATTCCCAACAAAAAGGGGATAATGGGAAGCCTGGAGAGGGAAGAGCTGGCAGCAAGGGCTGCCCCATGGCAGCACTGCCCAGCCAGCACCAGCCCCAGGCTGGAATAGCCACCAGCCCCAGGCTGGAATAGCCACCAGCTCCAGGGGAAGTGCCAGCTGGAGCTTTCCCTGGAATGTGAACAGATCCATCTCCCACACACCAGAACTCCCAGGGACGTGCTGGTTTTCCATGCTTTGTGGGTTTCTGTGGGCTTTGAAAGCCTGACCTCACTTTGAGAACACGTGTGAAAGTCCAGGCACAGCTGCTCGGAGCAGCATCCAGGAATTCCACAGCTGGTGCCTCCCAGGCTGGCTCTGGCACGGCCTCTCCTCCTGCCCCAGGCTCCTGGCAGCCCCCATGGTCACGGCCAGTGTCATTTATTAACGCATTAATTAATTAATTAATCAATAGCAGTAGCACCTGCAGGGAGGTCCGCAGACATCTGGGTGGTCCCAGCCAGGTCAGCCCACTCAGCTCCTGCTGATCCAGGACATGGAGCTTCCAGGGCTTTTTCCCTCTAGAAACGCTTTCCCATCCCTCTTGAACTGAGGAGTTACATGGAAGAGACAGGTTTGAATCCCCAGGCAGGGAACAAGGTGGTGAAGAGAGAGAGACAGGGGAGCTGCCCCTCATCCAGAGGGTAAGGCATGACCAGGTCTGGTGGTAAATATTGGGATATAGAGGAATATATATCCTATATATAGGAATACATCTATAAAAATACCCCAAAGTGAGGGCCTGGCTCCCCCTGCTCCTCTTGCCCAGAGTTATTTCACCAGCTGCTGCCTCCCATTTCCCAGGGCATCCAAAGGGGTGATGAAGATTAGAGCCATGAGAAGGAGAATCCCCCGGGACAATCCCAAGGAAATCAGGCTCCTGGAAGCAGCGAGCCAGGCTTCCTTCCCAAGCCTGTTTTCCATTTCCTCCCCCTCCTCTGAAATTATCATGGAGAATTTTTTCTCCCCGTTCAGTGCCCAATCTCTAATTGGGAAAGCAGCTCTGGAGCCCATGGAGGTGTTATTTTCGGCACAGGGAATGGAGATATCTCCCAGCAGCTGTCAATCCCGCTGACCTGAGCTTCTGTGCAGACGGATTTTTTTTCCTCCTCTCTTTCCTTTCCGATGTTTTTTCCCACTCCCTTTTTTCCTGCAGCCAAGTTACTGTTTCACTGCTCTCCGCTGGGACTCTGACAAGCGCCGAGCTCCTCGCAGATGACACAGAATAATTGAGATGTCCTTCTGCTGACCTTCAGTGCCTGCCAGCGCTGGCGTCCCTGATGGGGACGAGGTGACAGCCAAGTGGCATCGTGTGCTCCCTGCCCATGCTAAGGAGGGACACTCCTGTCCTGGGGGGGAAGGGAAAAGGGGGAAAATACCCGCCAGGAATGCAGCAGGAGGGCAAGGAATTCAACCCTGCCAGGAAGGACAACAACAGGGCCAGCCCCAGTGCCAGGCACAAGTGTGGCCACATGTGTGTCCCCAGCCATGTGCCACATGCATGTCCATATCCACCTGTCACATGTGTGTCCCCATCCACCTGTCACACGTGTCCCCATCCAGCTGTCATGTGTCCCCATCCACTTGTCCCATGTGTGTCCCCATCCACTTGTCCCATGTGTGTCCCCATCCACCTGTCACATGCGTGTCCATATCCACCTGTCACACATATGTCCTTATCCACCTGTTACACATGTCCCCATCCCCCTGACACACATATGTCCCCAGCCACCTGCTACATGTGTGTCCCCATACCTGTCACATATATATTGACATCTGCCTGTCACACATGTGTCCACAACCACCTGTCACATGTATGTCCCCATCCACCTGTCACACATGTCCATATACCCCTGCTGCTCCATGGATATTCCAGGGGGAAGATGGAGGATTCCTGGAGGGTGGGAGGCAGACTCTGCTCCCAGACTGTGCATTGCCTGGATTTCCAAGGCTGGAGACTGCCGAGATGGGAACAGGCACCCCCTGAACCATGCTGGGAAGACCCTGGTGCCTCCTTCCCAGGGCAGGCCCCACTCCTGTTGTTAAAAGTTACCTCAGACCAAGGATGGAGAAATTCTTTCTTCCACATCCACTGTATTTGGAAGGGAATCTCCCAGAAACTCAGCATCAGGTGTTTCCTTTGGATCCATGGGAGCTGCAGAAGATGAATCCAAGTGCAGACACAACTCTGGCCATTCCCAGCCCGGGAGCTTCTCCAGAGGAAGGAAGAGGAGACAGAGGCTGGTTTAGATTACAGAAACATTGAAAGGAGCCGGTGCTGCAAGCAAAGAGGGCTGGTGGTTGTTGTTATCACTGCACCCAGAGATAAGCCAGGAGTGGGGACAGGGCTTCCAAACAAATGCAAGGAGAGCCAGAGGCACTCCTGGAGAAGTTTATTGTGGGAATAAACACTGGGCAAGGGCAGGAGGGAGGGAGATAAGGCTGGATGGGGAGCAGGGAATGGTGGTGGGGCAGCTCCACCACATCCCCACCACAGAGCCAGGGATGGGCTCCCCAGCACGGGCTTTGTCCTGGGATCCTGCAGCCAAGAGGGAAAAGGGAGGAAGGAATCGTGTCCATGAGCCTGAGCTCCACATCCAGCCCTGAGGAGAGCTTGGGTTGCCTCTTTAAATCTCCGCTCAAACCCCAGCAGATTTCTCACTGTCCCTTCAAAACAAAAACAAATTTACTGCAGAAAATACTACAACGGAAGGTTTTGACTATTCTGGGGATTTTTTTTTCCCATAATTTTTTTTCCAGTCTCCCCTATTCATCCGATTTGGCACTAAGTCCCTGCTAGTTGGGCTTGTCCCCAGAGCAGTTTGTGGGAAATAACCCACTGTCCCCCCTTGCTCCCCAGCCTGGCCATGCCAACTTCCATTGTGCTGACAATTGATTCCAGGTGGCTTTTCCTCCTTCTTTTTTTCTCCTCAGCATATGAAAATGCCTGTACAAAATAAATCTTGGTGACTGGGATGGAGAAACCACCTCTCAGAGCTGTGCTGGCCAGCGGAGCCAAGAGCATTCCCAGGAGTGCTGAGGAGCAGGACAGATTGATGGGAACCTTCCGAAATCCATTAGCTCCAAAACAAACTCTGGGAGATTGACAGCTCCTGCTCAGGACTGGGAAAGTCAGATGCTGGAAGCTGGAACTGGAGCACAATGGAAAGACAATTCCAGAAATCCCCCCCTGCCTAATCCTGGGGAGCAGGAGCAGGAATCCCCAGCAGAGATACCCCAAACTGGGAGCAGTCACAAGTCATTTTAAAAGCAGTGTCACTCCATAACTCCCTGCTCCTAAATGCAGGTGCTGGACCTGTGCTGATCCCAAAAACCTGAGGGACAAGGAACACTCTGACCCAGCAATTCCTGGCTCGGGCTCTGCACGAGTGACTTTTAATTCCATTTGTGCTCTGGGGCTGGCCCTGAGATATTCCAAGGAATATCTGTAATGGTTTAAAGGCATTACAAGGTGCTGGAAGTTAAAATGGGAAATGTCTTAATTTTGGCTGGGGACCTTAAAAATACAAGGAAGGGCTTATGTGGGACTCAAGTGTGGAATGGGAAAGCTGCTGCCTAAAAACCAGCCAAAAATGGGCTCAGCAGAGGTGGAATGGAATGGCTTTTACTGGGAAAACTTCCTTTCTTTGTCATTCCAGAGGGAAATGTCAGTGCCACCATGGAAATATATACAGGAATTTATAGCAAGGAACTATTTGGCAAATTGTATCACTCGATGATCAGTGGTCAGGATAGTGGCTGCAAAATGCCGTTGGAAAAAGGGATGGGAGAGGCACCTGTGTGGTGGGAAATGCTGAGATCCAACCTGTTCTCCTGGAATAACGAGGAGAGTAAAGATCCTTCACTTGAGGGGCTAGTGGGAGTCAGGAAGGGAAGGTTTCCTCCATGGAAAGGGTGCTGCTCAGGCTTTGGGAGGGGCTGCCTGGGGAGGTTTGGAGTCCCCATCCCTGGAGGTTTCCAAGGAATGCCTGGATGTGGCACTCAGTGCTCTGGGCTGGTGACAAGGTGGGGATCAGGCCCAGGCTGGACTGAATGATCCTGAAGGGCTTTTCCAACCTCTGGGATTTTGGGATTTCACTGCCCTGAGCATCTTGAGAGTCCTTCTGCATGGTTTCTCCTCCTACCCCACCTCCTGCAGAAAGAGAGAACACATCCACAGGGATGGAAGAGTTCATGCAGAGCCCTAATCCCACTCCTGAGGCTCCCAACCCAGTCTGGCCATGCAGCCAGGAATGGTGATTACCCTGAGCTGACATTTATCTGGAATTTTCTGGCTCATGAGCAGTAAATCAGTCATTGCCAGGAGCATGACCCATCCTGGGAGGAGAGCTGGGAGGAAATCTGCTGGGGACTGAGGGAGAAAGAGAAGAAAATGGTCAAATTCCACCCCTTTTTGAAAGGGTAACAGCACCGGCTGGGACCTGGGGTCACCCCAACATGACTCCAACAGCCCCTCCAGCTCCCTGGGTCACAGGAGGTGGGAGCAGGAATCCCTCCCCATGCTGAGTCTTTATCAGCCCTTAATTAAAACCTGACAAGAAGATTAACACACAGAGGGCAGCTTTAATTAACTTAAAATCAAGTTCCATTTCCCAATTGGTCGCAGGGCACAGCCACCTGCAGGTCCCACTTCAAAACCAAACTGAAATGGGGAGGTGGGAAGGGGAGAGGGAGGATCCAAACCTCTCCAGAACCTCCTGCTGCTCTGCCCTGCCCCTGCTCATCCTCCTCTCCTGGGACACCTGTGATGCCAACAGGAACTGCCCAAAGCACCACCCTGAACCTCCAACCCTCCCGAGGGACAGGAACAGTCCCCACGCACCAGCCCAGGGTTATTGTGAACTTTCTCCTCACATTGTTTCTGCTGTGTCCCCCCGTGCCTCTTTCCTGATTTCCTGACAACCTTGGCAGGAACAATGCAGCCACCGAGTATTTTTTCCTCTGGATTTTTACAGTTGAGGAGGGACAGGGAATGAGCTGGTGCCCTGCTCCAGCTCTAGCTCCCAGCACAGCTCTGGAGACTCACAGAGCTGCCAGGTTCACCCACACGGTTCATCCAGGTCTGCTGATTCCCATGGGAAGAGCAAGGCTTGTTTAGATTTCACCCATTTCTTTGGAGCATGTTCCTTATGAGGTGAGGATGAGGTAGCTCAGCTCCAGTGGGATAATCTCATTGATGCTGCAGAGCTCTCCGAAGGCAGACTCTGCTGGACAACCCCTTTGTCTCCCTGTACCTTTGGTTTTTTGCTGCCTTTATATTTTGTGATGCTCTGAATTCAGTTGGATGTGATTTAATAACCTGCTGTAGTCCAATTTTCCAGGGAGAGGTTTGGTTGGGGAAGGAAGAGGAAATGTCCTCCCAGCATCTTACAGACGAGGAGAGTTGGACACCAGGAGCTGGATTGGTTGAGCCTTGTGAGTCCCTTCCAGCTCAGGATATTCTGTGATAAAAGAGATGGGCCTGGATGGAGGAGCAGGGGGAGGGAAGGAGCTTTCCATGAGGTAGCTAATTCCTCCACCCCCTCCATGAGGCAGCTCCTCCATCCCCTCCAGAGCAGGGACTGAGGGAGCAGTGGCACCGATCCCAAACCTCCCTTCCCAGCTGTTTTCCTTCCTGGCAGGCAGCAAGAGGGAGGCAGGCAGCACCAGCCATCCTCCCCTTGACCTCCCTGCTGAAGTTCCCAGCAGAGGAGGAAAACTCCCCATCCAATGCTATGTTTTGGGGCACAACCAGCCCCTTTTGCCTCCTCCTCCACTTGAGCACTCACTGGCACAAGGCCGTGACTGACACCAGCCCCTGTCACCCCTACCCTATGCCCTAAATCCTTTCATCATCCTTGGGAGCCTCCCATCCCCAGCCCAGTGCCACAAGGAGCGGAAGGACGGGAGGCCACGGGAGATGGACAAGCATTTAAAATGTTTAATGGACAGAAACAGCCCATCCCGGGTAGGGGTCCCAACCCCTCGGAATATTTCAGAGGGAAAAGAGAGCCAGCCCCTCCTCCCCCACCTTGTTCCAATCTGGTGTAGGGTTTAAAGGAGGCTCCCCATAGCGAGGAGCTTCAAAGCCTCTGCAGCCCCTCCCTCCGAGAGTCCTCCTGCTTCAGTTCCACCCTCCGCATTTCAGGGCCTTTCATCCTTCCTCTTCTTCGTCCTCATCATTAGGAGGTCCCTTCCCCCCTCCCGCCCACTCCCACCCTTGCCTTTGGTCAGGAGCCCAATGGGAACCAGCTGTCAGGCGGAGCTGGGATATCCTGGAGAAAACAGCTTAGAAATGCCTCCCCCCTGCTTCCCCCTCCATGGCAAAGACAAAACTCCTGCTGCAGAATGGCCCTGCAGATGGAAAAGGCATCCTGCAGGCCACCCTGCCCCTGACCCGCGTGGGTCCCCCGCTGGCGGGTACCAGGAGCTCCTGACTCCCTTTGGAATCACCAGCCCATCCTGTTTGTCCTCCTGCTGCCAGCAGGACCCTCCTGACCCCGCAGCAGGAGCTCAGAGCCCTTGTGCCGGAGCATTCCGTGTTAATCCTCCTTTCTGGACTCCTCGCACCTCGCTCCAGCATTGTTCCTCTGAGATGTTCCTGCCCTTGCCGGCCTGGGGGTGGTTGTTGTTTAAACAGCAGCAGCCACACAAGCTGCTGCCTGTCCTGCCTTTCCAGGGTGGTCTGTAATTGCTTCCTGTCCTCTCCAGCAACTGCCTTGATTTGTTTGAGTCTCTGCCTAATCTCAGGACTGGGGGAGTTGGGAAGGAGAGAACCTTGGTCCAGGCTCAGGGGTGTTTCCCTGAGCTGGGATGAGCTGAGCCAGTTTTGGAGCTCCTGGTAAAGTCACAGTCCCACAGCCAGGAGAAAAGGCTGAACTTAAAATAATCTGGGCAAGCCAAAGCCTGGCCTCAGCAAAGCTGGAGCGCTGGTTTAGGGCTGCGGTGACACCACAGGCTCTGTGGTCCTTGGATGTGGTGGCTGGAGCCCAGGTGCCTCCTGGTAGGTGCAGGAGTGGAAAAAGCAATGGGGGAATGGGGGAGGAATGAAATGTTACTCCTCAGAGTTCAGAGCTCTGCTGCTCTGGGCTGTGTTATGGCCTGGGCTGTGCTTGGCGTGGATTTTGTCCAAGGCGGTTCGCGCACATCCCGCTGATTTCCCAGCGTGCTGATTCCCTGTCTCTGCCCTGGCCTCTGAGCTCCCATTATCCTGGAGCAGGAAAAGGGATGCTGGGGGCCAGCCCTGAGCAGAGCTGAGCTGTTCAACAGGCTCCAGACCAAACACTCCAACTTTGTGTTTTCCCCCTTGCTCCAAAAAGGCAAACTTTGGCTTTTTGTTGAAATGGGACATGCTGTGGATAATGGCCACTTCCAACAGCAGTTTCCTCACGGATAAACTAAAACTTTTAAAGGAAAATGCTCTAGAGGGTGTTTCCAGAAATAAGAAACATCTTCCAGCACTAACCAGCATGGTTTATTTGGAGAAGGAAACTGGATGGGCTCTTTGATGGGGTCTGGTTTGTGAGTGAGGCAAGGGGACAGGGGTGAGTGGAACAACAACCTGCCTTCCAATCCACATCCAACCCTGGCATGGCCCCAGGCTGTGCCACCTCCCCCTGCACTCCAGCTGTGCCTCTCAGCTGGGTCTCAGTGTCACATGGCACCAATCTGTGACAAGTGTCCTTGTTGTCCAAAGTGTCACCACTCTGTGCTGGGGGACAGACAGCCTGGAGTTAAAGCAGCTGTGAAACCAAAGACAGAACAGGCCCATTCCCACCCTGAACTCCTGTAAATACTTCCCTGAATGGCTTTTCAAGCTGTTCCTGGTGCAGGAGCCTCTCACACACAGTTGCACATCTCTGTGCCTGCTCTGAATGTGCAGGACATGGCATGGCACAAATTGGGAATCTCTCAGCCTCCTGGCTCAGTGGAGATGCCCAAAAAAGACGTGTTAATTTCTAATTTTTCTGTGTCTGCACAACCTTTAAATGAATGTATGGACACTCCAAGAGGGGATGGCTGTTTAAGGCCTCTGTCTGCACACAGCCCCTGGCAGGGGCTCTTCCAAAAGCTTCCCACAGGTGCTGTGACAAACACTTAAACACATCCCCTGGGTGCAGCTGCCTTGGAGATGCATTGGGCATGGCCTTTCCCATGCCGGAGCCAGGAGCAATTCCCTGGGCCAGCCTGGCTGGGCTTGCAGGGCTGGATCCAGCTCTGAAGCACCTTTTTACCCCTTCTGAGGTGCCCAGGGCGTGATGCTCACTCTGCTGCAGCATCTCCAGTGCAGCTTGAATCCCTCCTCTGCTTCCAGGTTTAGGATCCCACTCCAACAGCTCTAAGCCTTGCAGGCTCTCTCTCCTTTCCTGCCCTCATGCTTCCAGCAGCTCAGAACCTACTGCAGAGCTCCAGGTCTGTCCCTGCACAGGGAACACTGACCGGCAACGATGGCACAGGCTCCACATGGGCTGTTCTCAATGATGCACAATCGAGAAACAAAGCAGGAGCCCCTGCTGGGTGTCCCCACCATGAGATCCTGGAATGTAACATGTTCCCAGCTCCATCCCAGCTCTGCTTCTGCTAAATTTCCTGCTTTCTGGCACCACATAGCACCAACATCCCTTCCCTTTCCTCTTATCTGCACCCTCACTCCTTCCCTGATTGCACTCAGCCTGTAACAGAGCTCTGTTCTCTTTCCTGGCCTCTCCTGCTTCCCTCACAATCCTGGCTGTCCAGAGCTCTCTGTTCCCAGAGAGACAACTCTGTGCTGGGATGTGCAAAGCAGGGAGGAGCTGAGCTTGGGGGAGAGCTCTCCAGCAGTGGAGTGCAGCTGGGCTTCACAGGGACAATGGGAATGGCCATGGGAATTCCTGCTGTCCTTGTCTGGATCACCTGGGTGTGACTCAGCTCCATGTCCCAGGTGGAGCCCGGTGCTCAGTGCCAGCCCTTCCCCTCACAGATGTCCCCATCTGCTGTGGCACGACCAGGACAATGCCCCTCAGGGACAAAGGAAGGGGAAGCTGCAGCCCTGGATTGAGGGAAAAGGACAGAACATTTCTGACAGACAAAGGCCACGTTGCTTTTGTTCTCACCATGGTTCTCTGGCTGACAGGAGTGCCAAGGGCTGGCTTAGAGCATTGTCCCAAAGGGCTCCAGCCCTGCCAAGGCTTTGACGTTGGTGGTCAAGGAATTAACGTGGACTTTCTGAACGAACAGAGAGCCAGAATCTGATGGGTACAAGGAAGTGATGGGAGAGAGAAAAAACAATCCTGGTTCTGATTACCTGGCTTCAAACTCATGGCAATAAACCCAAATTTGGGAAGCAATTAGAAGGGAAGAAGAAGAGCAAGAAGGAAAAGGGGGAATGAAAGAGTCGCCTGGCGGTCTCAAGGCAGCCTTTCAAGGATCAGCATCTGGATGAAAGCCAACATATCAGCTCTAATCTTTGGCTTTTTGTTGGACTTAACAAGGACTTTAAAATGAATCCAGTCGCAACTGACGGGCCCCATATGGATCCTGGTTTGAAATCTCCTTTCCAGCTCAGAATCAAATAGGCTGGGACCACGGAGAGCTGGACAGGAGATTTCAAAGGGAAAAGCAAAGGCAGGAGCACAGACATGGCCTCCCAGCCGTGCATGGTGCCCACTCCCATCCAGGGCTGGCCATGGGGACACTGGGCTCCATGTCAGCACAGAGTCACCTCACACAAGTGGCTTTGTGGCTCCACAGAGGGGCTGTCTGTGACCATGACAATACAACAGGGACATTTCCCTTGATGCCACTCAGCTTCCCAGCCTCCCAGACTCGCTGTGACTTCAATTCCGTCTGCATCTGGAGATTGCCTTCGTTTGCTGCCTTTTCTTTCAAAGCTGGATAAAATAAGTGTACAGCTATTTGCCTTCACATCTAAAAAACAATTAAAACCCCATCCTTGCCTGCTGGTGCTCCGAGGCTGGCGCATCTCATCTCCCTAAGCTGCACCAGGATGCGAGAACAAAGGCATCTGACCTGTAGCCATGGCAACCCTCAAATTCTACACCTTTGCCTTTTGTACCAAGTTGCCCCTCCCTGCTCTGTGCACACACATGTCTGTGCACACTCCTGTTTCCTACACACTCACACCTGAGTGTGGAACTCACATCAGAGAGAGGTGTTAAAATGCTGCTCCCTATTCTTTCAAGCGCTCCTGCCTTTTCCTCATACATCAAGTGAATTCCCACTCCTCCCTCCCTGGCATTTGCCTCTCAGGTGCTGGCAGGGTTAACTAAAAATCCACTGCTGGCCACAAGGTAGCACTTGGTTCAAGGGAGAAAAGCAAGTGTTGAGAGCTGAGGGAAGCAGGAGGGCAGTGAGGGATTATTGGATAACACTTGGCATGCCAGGGCTGGGACAGCTGCCCTCTGCCTTTTCCTGGCCACTGCCACGATCCAAAGGGGCAGCCACCTCCTGAATCCATCCATCAGCACCGGGGGTGAGGCACCCCATCCCTGAGAAAAGGAGCACCGACAAACACCCCAAGGGATGATTGTGATTGTTCCAAAGGGAAGTGCTGGCACTGCTGGGTCATGTTTTTAGCACCTGGCTCCTGCTGGGTCATGTTTTTAGCACCTGGCTCCTGCTGTCATCACACCTGGAGCAGCTTCTGTTTGCACAGGGCTTGTCCTGTGCCAGCCATGAGCACAGCTGTGGATTTGCCCTCCTTTTGAGGGGCAGCTCCCATCTCTGCTCTCTGTGAACAGGATCAGGACCCAGGGAACACCTGGAGCAGTGGCAGAGAAGGATTAGGTTGGATTTTAGGGAAGAGTTCTTCTCCCAGTGGGTGTTGGGCACTGCCCAGGCTTCCAGGGAATGGTCACAGCCCCAAGGCTGCCAGAGTTCCAGGAGCATTTGGACCACACTCACAGGGATGCACAGTTGGGATTGTTGGGGTGTCTGTGCAGGAGCTGGGCTGGATGATCCTTGTGGATCTCTTCCAGCTCAGGAATTCCATGATTCCATGAAATGCATCAGAGAGCCCTATCTGGGTCCCATCAGTGCCTTCTGCCCCAGGGGTGAAAGGACTGGGGGCTTTAACTCACTTCTCCTGTATCCACCATGGATCCTGTGGGAAAGGGAAGGACATCTGAAGAGGGGCAGCTCAGCTCAGCTCCAGGCAGTGCCCAGACCTCCCTGGCACTCAGTGCCACCCTTGAGCAGAGAGGGCACAGCCAAAGCTCTCCCCTCCCTCCTTTTAAACACTTCCAGTTGTGAGTGTGGCAATAAAGCTGGGCTGAGCTGTGGGCACAGACAGGGATGGGTGCAGCCCAGCTCTCCCACAGACATGGAAGGGTTTGCTGCTCATTCCCTGCAGCAGGAGGCCCCTGGGCACGGGAGAGGCTCCAGCTCATTGATGGCAGCACAAAGGCTCCCCTGCATTCAATGGGCTTCCACTGGGACCATCATTCCCTGGGAGAAGCCATGTACTGGGAAACCAAGGCAGGACCTAATGCTGGATAGACCTGGTGCTCTGCAGTGCAGAGCCATGGCCATGGAGAGTGTGTTTCCCAGCATTCCCACTCCATCCCAGCCAGCACCAGGAACCTGGAGTGCTGGATCCATCTCTGGAGAGAGCTGATCCTTGATGCACTTCCATCTCACCAGGAATATCTGAAATCCTCAGCAGTGCATTCACTGCTCATTGCCAGGCCAAGTTTTCCCCAGGCTGGCCAAACTCCCAGGGCAAAGGTGGAGTGGCTGGGGAGCAGGATGGCTGTTCCTGACAGCCTCCACCTTCCCTGTGCCTCAGTTTCCCCGTTAGAGAAGGACATCCCTGCAGGGAGATTTCCCATTTCTGCACTGAAAAGACACCCTGGTCTGGTGGGGGTGTGCTTGTCCATGAGGGGGGGTATCCAATTCCAACCACTCTGGGATTGTGGGATTCCATGGAAAGCTCCCACTAGGATGTTACTGGGATCCCATAGCTCATGGTGTGGATTTACTGGAGGCACAGTGTGACATGGCAGAGGATCCTGGCTAGACAGACACAGCTCCCAAGCCAAACTCCGGGGATTTCCTCACCCTCTGGCACAATCCTGCTCTAATCCCCACAGCAGGGGCATCCACAGGTATTCATGTTGGATTCTCATCCCTTCCTAGGAAGCTTTTGCCTCTGTGGCCAAGCACAGAATCCAAGCACTCTGTGTGAGTTCAGACTGAAATGGTGCCTGCATTCCCTGGGAAGACTCTCCACTCCTCAACTTATCCACCCAGGAATGTCTGAGAACAATTCCACCCCCAGGCTCTCCTTACTTGCACCCCCAGGGCACCACTCAAGGCACCCCTGAACTTTCCCTCAGGATTTTATATCTCAGAAGATGCTTGAGGGGGATTTGGGCCTGCAGTTCAAATTCCTTGGCCTCTGGAATCAAAGCTTCCAAGCTGTTTGACACATGGGATGAAAGGGGGAAGTCGGGAACACAAAATAAAAGGCCCAGCACAGCCCAGTTGCTCTCCTCAGCTGAGAGGCTTTGGACACGCCAGGAGAAGAACAGAGGAGCTGTCTTCTCCCTGCCCTCTGCTCCATGACCCGGATTCCTCCACCCCTCCAGCCTCCTCCTCTCCGTGGGGAGCGGGTCCGGAGCGAGGAGCATTCCAAGCACCCCGCTGGTGCCATGTTTATCCAGCGTGTCCTCCTCACTGTGCTGCTCCACACCAACGCCAGAATGGTAAAAAAAAAAAAAAAAAAAAAAAAAAAAAAGAAAGAAAGAGAGGAAAACAAAGAGAGGGAAGAAATTAACAGCTCGGGCTTTTTGGCCAGAAAACAGCATTTCTTGTTTGTTTTTCTAGCAAAAAAAGAGGAATCCTGCCAGAGATCTTGAGTTTTCATAGTTAAAGGTGTATCTTGATCTAAAGACAGGGAACTGGGTATTTGGTTTATTCCCTTTTCCTAATTAAATAAGGCCCACAAGGCCTGACGTTTTTGGTGGGAATAATGCTTTCTTTATCACTGCTCTGGGTCAGAGAAGGAGCAGGATCCATAGGCTTGAGTTGAAAAATCCAGGAGCAAACAATAGAGATGCTCATTTTTGGACCCTGGAGTTGTGCTGTGAGGCCTGAGCTTGGCTCCCTTTGGCTGTTGTCTTCCTTTGAAATCCCAGTCCCCAGAGGATGCTGGAAGTTGCTGCTCCCAGTGCTCCAAAGGCATCTCCAAAGGCAGCACCATGCACAGCGAGAGCTGTCTCCTCAGACACTTCAACAATCTGGGATAGCACAAGGATTGCTGGAGTCCTTCTGGGTGTGAAACAGCCCTGGCTTTCCAGGAAGCACAAGAAAACTGCTGCTGTGCCAGCAAACCCATGGACAACATCCGCGGCTCCCAGCGCTCACCATTGTTAGGCACTCAGAAGGATTTTTCCCTAAAGAAAACCCCTCAGACCACCATTAGTTTAATTATCAGCCTCTTGTGGTTCCCTCATTTAGGACCCAAACCACTCCAGACACAAGAGATGGAGGTGCCACTTTTTGCTGTATCTATGGGAGTTTAGAGCTTCTGAGCAACTCTCCAAGCCAAATTCCCACACCACGTTGCCAAAAATACTTTGGAGTGTGTCTCACTGATGTGAAACATTTCTCTGGATTGTTTCCTCCCAACCTCTCCATTTTTTGTTGCCAAATGAGGAAGGAACAGAGTCCAGAGACCCCCATTTCCTCCCTGGGGTTGGAGAGGGGCCACTCTCCAGGAAACACAGCTCGGGTTTATCCACGGAGCAGGAGGAGGATCATCCACACCCTAAGAACATTCACCATGGCCGAGACCAAGGGAAGCTGCTCCTGAAGTACCATGGAGTAGATGCCAGAGAACACCTGGAGCTGTGTGAGGGCAGGTTCAGGTTGCATTTTAGGAAAAGATTCTTTCCCCAAAGGGTGTTTGGCACTGACCAGGCTCCCCAGGGAATGGTCACAGCCCCAGCACTGCCAGAGCTCCAGGCATTTGGACAACACTCCCAGGGATGCACAGGGTGGGATTGTTGGGGTGTCTGTGCAGGGCCAGCAGTTGGACTGAGTGATCCTGGCGGGTGCCTTGCAGCTCAGGACATTCCACGGCTCTGTGACCCCATGAGCCCTGCTGGGGTGGTTCCAGAGAGTGTCACAGTCCAAGGGGCAGCGCCGTGTGTCCGTCCCTCCCTCGCCTTTCCCAGGCAGTGAACCAGACAGTTGTCCCAGTGATTTACCCTGGGATCATCTGTTCCCTGCTTTCTTTCTCTCCTGGTTCTCAGTCAGGCACGACAAGGGTTAATTAACTGCAGGGTGGGGAGAAGCAGGGCAGGAGGGAGTACCCAGTTCCCGGCACCGTGTGAGGCAGAGGAACCCCTCCTGACTCCCAGGGCGATCCCTGCTGGAAGTGCAGGTCAGGGCTGGGCTTTCCCTGCAGATCTGGGGGTGTGAATCCACATGCCAAGCTGGATTATGTTGTTAGGCAAAGGGCTGGGAGTGCCAGAGAGAGCCAGCCAAGGAGTGGGAAGATGCGAGGGAAGCTTCTCCCAGCTGTCCCCAGTCCCGCATTCCTGTCCCTTGACACACCCTCCCCACATCTGATCCTCAGCATCCACAAAGTTCTGTTCACCTTTCCCTGGGCCAGAGCAGCCCCTCCCCATTTTCTGGCTTGGCTGTGTCCCTGGAATGTGTTTCTGTGTCTCCTGCCATCCTGCAGCCCCTTCCCAATCTGCCCACTGGAGCTTTTACTGGGACAGTGTGAGGGACACGCAGGAAAACAAAGCTCCTGTCCAGTGTCACCCACTTTTCCACCCAACTTCACACAGGATTTTTCCCACTCTCTGTGTGTTAAAGTACCTTTTTCCAGAAAATTTCTGGGTCCATTAATTCCAGAGGCAGGATACCAACCAGTGGGATGAACAACTTCATCCCTGGAGGCTCCATTTGGAATCGCTTTGCCTTGGCAGAGGAAGGCCAACCTCATCTGCCCCCTATTACCCACACCAGAACCATGTGTGAGCTTTTCTTCACTTTAGAGGAGCCAAAGAGCTTGGAAAGGGATTTGGAGTTTTATTCATTCACAATATTCTGCCTTCATAATTATCCATGGAATTGCACCACACCAGGCCTTAAATTGATGTTTAATTTCTCTTCCAATGGACCTGTAACACATCTCTGAAATGCAAATCCCTTCAGCTCCTGAAGCTGAAGTTTGGCTGGCCAGTGCCTCCCTTCATCCTCTTGGATCTGAAGTTTTCTTGCTGCTGCTGAATCCACCACAATTCCCTGGGAGGGAGCTGCTGCTTCCCCTTTGTCCTTGACAGTGTTTGGGGCTGGGAACAAACCTCCCGTTTATTGTAAGCACAATATCCTGGAATGTAAGGGGAATGTGGATGTCTGAGCAAGATCAGAGCTCTCTCCTGCAGTATCCTGGCATCAGAGGCATTCCCAGGACCACTGGGCAATGACAGGAACAGCAGGAGCGCTGCAGGTCCTTCTCCACCAGGGAACATACCTCCAAAAGAATATAATTAATCCAGGCTGAGCATTCCTCTGGAAATGGGGCAGTTTAGGTGGCAGCAGTCACCCCCCAGGTTCAGGTGTCACTCCAACCTCTGGAATGTGCCAAGGAATGGGCTGCATCCAGCGCTCATCAGCCCTGGTGTCTGTACAAGGTCCTGCACTTGGATGTTTTACCCTGCTCCACATCCTCCCTTCCCACGAGGACATTGAGCAGGTCCAGGAGACACAGAGTACCCCAGATCATCTTTGGCAGTGAGAGATGACAATGGGTGACAATGTTTGGGTTGCTGGAGTTAAAAAAATACATTTGTTCTCCCTCCCTGGCCAGGATTGTGAGGGAAAGCAGGAAAGTCCAGAAAATCAGCTGAGAAAAACCCGTTAGCAGCAAGATTTGCCAAATAAGTGAGCGCATCCAGTGGCCTGGAAAATGAGCCGGCGAGTGATGGAAGAGCCCTTTCCCAGTTCTGCACACTCAAGGAAACATTTAATACATCTGGAAGGAAAAATCTGCCTTGGCTCCTGCTGCCGGCGTAAATATTTGTGTTCGCAAGTGTTGGCAAATATTTGAGCCATCGATGTTGTTTAACCAAGAGCTTTGTCTCACAGTCCCTCTCCCTGCTCAGGCTCCCTTGGAATCACATCAGCCAGTGGAATCCTCCTGGTGTTTATGAAGGATGGGATCAGATCCTTTCCCTTTGTGAATTAAAGACCGGGCAGGAGCTTATGGAGGTGACCAACAAAGGGTGTCGGAAGTGCTGACAAAGGTCATGCCCTGCATCGGATTGCTCTTGGCACGGATTCCTTGGGGACATGGGGAATTGAGCCTGCGTTTGCAGGCACAGAGCCATGCTGGAGGATTTTCTTGCTTCTACAGCAATTCTTAAGCTTTTATTTGCCATATTCCATGGAAAGGAACAGAGGAAAATAATCTGCTTCTCGCCATGGCCGTGGTTGTTCAGGTCAGATGTGGTCAGACTTGGTGCCCCTCTGTAAAAAACTCCCGGCCAAGAATTTGATGCCTTGACAGCTTCTGAGGGAAGAGAAGCAAAGTGCAAGGACAGCAGGAATTGGTGGCCTGGAAATGAAGAACACGGGCCTTGGCCTCTGGAGCAGGACTGTGACCACAGCTTGGATCTCCCCAGCTCTGGGCATGGAATTGGTCCCATGCTTGGTTTTCATCTTCCTTCAAGGACAAGTTGTGGACTTCCCATTCATGGAAATGTCCAAAGCCAGGTTGGATGGAGCTTGGAGAAACCCGGGATAGTGGAAGGTTACTTGGAGAAACCTGGGATAGTGGAGGGTGACCCTGCCCATGGCGGGGCGTGGGACTGGATGGGATTGAAGTTCTCTTCCAACCCAAACCATTCTGGGAATCCCTGATTATATCCATAAACACTCCTTGCTAACTCGTACATGGACCTTGCTGACATTGCCCTGAAGCTGATGGAGAGAATTCCCAGCTGGAATCCCAGCTCAGTGGTGGATGGCAATGTCTAAATCCATGACAGCTGTTTCTGCAGTGACTTTGTGACTTGGCTCTGGGACCTGTCCCCCCTGTGCCCACTGTCAGTGGCAGCATCACTGAGAAATTGTCCCGCTGACAAACAATTAGCAAGAAAGTCCTAAAAACTGCCAGAGCAGTTTCTTGAGGAGCTTGAGGGATGCCTTAAAATGCCTTCAGAGCCTTTTGTGCTTCAGTCTGGTTCTAGAGAACACACTAAAGATGTTGAAGTGGAAAAAAGAATTGCAAGCATATCCTGACAGAGCCAAACAAAAATTGCCATTTCAGACAGATGAGAGCCAGCACAGGGGAATCCCAGAGGAATGAGTGTGGAGAGAACAGCCCTGAAACCACCTCAGCCTCACCCACCCTGGTGAGGAGCACAGCAAGGGTGACTTTAAAGGACAAGGGTGACTGTAAAGGATGAGGACCACGCCTGGATATTTCAGGAGTAGACATAGAGAGTAACACAGGAGTACACTCCAGGCTCTTCCAGCTGTTAATTCAGTGGAAGATGTTCCAGCAAAATGCCCTTACCTGCGCTTCTGGGTGCTCAGCTGACCCAGTGCTGTGCCAGGTAGGGCAGCAGGGCCAGCACAGGAGCTGCTGTCCCCTGTCCTGGCCAGCAGCTCCCTCCCAGTGGCTGCATTGACCTCTGAATAAACAAACCTCTGCAAGGGCCTTTCCTAACCCAGCCAAGTCCAAACACAGCCCACATTCCTCCGACTGTAAACTCTGAGTGCAGGACACACTCCTGGGAACGAGCTCGCTGTGTTTTCCCTTTGATTCCAACCTCTTGGGAAGATTAAACAGTGTCACAGCAGGTTAATGCCCAGTGACCTCCTGGCTCCAAAGATTATTGCCTTGCAAATAACAGTGACATTTCCATATTCCTGCCTTGCCCAAGGGTGCAGCAGCCACGTTCCAGGTGCTGCATCGGGAGTGTGCTGGAAGGAAGGAGTACAGGGATAGGAAAGGGCTGGGATCCAGCACTAAGGGCTGGGAGAAGGTAGGGAGCTCCCTAAGGGAGCTAAAATCCATCCTCCAGGGAGCAGATGTCTCCCTCACCTCCTGCTCAGGCTCCTGCTCCCTGGGCAACTTATCCCAAGGCCTGACCGCTCTTTCAGTACAGCATTTTTCCTAATATCCAATCTGAACCTCCCCTCTGCGACTTGAGGCCGTTTTCCTTTCTCACTTGGGACATAGCAGAGGCAATCGACCCCACCTTGCTACAAAACCCTTCCAGGTGCTTGTGGAGAGTACAGAAGTCCCCCTGAAACTGTGAGATCCCCCCAGAGCTCCAGCTCAGGCTAAGACCCCAGAACCAGGTGAATTTGCCTTGTTGGAGGTGTGGGGTCACAGAGAAGGAGAATGTGGGGCGAGGCGCCTTCCCCTGAGCATCCCAAGCACGGTGAGGTTTCTGCAGGAGACAAAGGAGAGCTGGAGCTGTCTGGGCTGGGAGGAGGCTCTGCATCCAGGAAACTCCTCCTGGGGGAGATGAGGGGGACCTGGCCACCCACAGCCCTGGCTTGCCAGGAGTCCAGGCTTCCATCTGGCCAAAGCTGTGCCAGAAGTGTCACTGCCATCGCCAGCAGGTCACCACCCCTTTCCCTGCATCTCCCTCCTCTTCTGCTCGCCCTGGAACCAGCTGACTTTTATCACAACCAGGAAACAATCAAACAACCTCTTGAGCTGCTCCTCCTCCTGCCAGCACGGCCATCTCCCCCAGCAAAGGATGCTGTGAGTATTCCCAAGGCCTGAGGCTGTTCCGTGCTGTTATTCCAGCCTCCCGGTGGGGAAAACCCTCCGGGCTGTAAATACCTGTGTTTCGTTAAGTAAATAATCACACCCGATAAAACATCCAGAGCTGCTGGGATGGAGGAGGGGGGAGCAGGAATGCAGGCGTGGGGATGAGGTGCTGGCAGTCCCAGTATGCTCCAGTAGGTAACTGGGAATGCTGGCACCACTGCAGAGGAATTAATGAAAAGCTTTTAGGGGGGTCTGGGGGAGGAGTGTTCCATTTGTTCAGAATGAGCAGAGCTGGGAAATGCATCCAGCACAACTCACCCAGCCTCCTTGGGAAAGGCTTGGAAACTGCCTGGCTGTTTCAGGCTCCCAGGGGGCAGAGGAAGAGGAAGGTGGGTGATCCCAGTGGAGGGAGAGCTGTTCCTAAAGCACTGGGGGGCTTTCTGTGTCCCTCTGGGTGCTGGGACCTTCAGAAATGCTGTGAAGGGAACCCAGCTCTTGTGGGACTCCACTCTGCCCCTTTTCCAGGGCTACTGAGGAAGATCCTGCTGGATCCAGGCTGTGATCCCCAGTGTCCTGGCTTGCTGCCTGCTCCAACCACGAGCCTCTGGTGCTGCTGCCTCCCTGCAAACTCCTCTCCAGCTTTTTATGGCTCACCTGTTTGGGAGACTTCACACGTTTAGAACGGAGGCTTAAAAACCTGTGGAGAGAAGGGAGGAAGGGAAAAGAGGAAAGAAGAGTTCAGCCAGGAGTGAAACACTCAGGAGGTGTTGGAGCCTCGGGCTGGGCCTCATCAAGGTTATCCAGGTCCATCCCAGACTGTGGAAAGGCAGCTGAGGGCTTTGCCCTTGCCAGGATCAGGGGGAGGGAGGTGTGGGGTAACCTGTGGGGCCCTTGGGAAGGCCAGGAGCAGTGGGGTGGGATCAGGAAAGGCTCGTGCCAGGCGCAGGTGGGCCTGATGGACAGCTTAGAGCTATGCCTCGGATTGTGAGCTGGAGGTGCAAGCAGGGCTGAGAGGCTCCTGGAGTCATTTCTCAGTCATTTATTCATCTGTAATTGCCTGTCTGCCTGTCTCGGAGCTAATGACTGGCTGGGAAGATTTGCAGTTGGGTTTGCAGGAGGTAATTACATCCCAATCTCACTGGATGACTGTGCCTCCAATGAAGATAAACTCCTTGGAGTGGGGCTGCACATGGCAGGGATCAGTTGTATTCCAGAGCCCAGGCATGGCAGGGCAGATAAGGAATGTTTGCACTGCTGCTTCTTTATCTGCTGACCTATTAAAAGCTTTTCTGTCTGAAGGGAGTGAGGAACCACCAAGGGGGTTAATCCCACAGCTCCTCACTCCTGATGGATGAGATTCCGGCCTCCTGGTGAGACCTGATCACTGGCCTGGGGTTCTGTGGGTGCTCCTGCTCCTTTTTTAGGCAGGGCTGGGCTGGTTTTTGAGCTGCCCCGAGCTGAGCTCCAGGTCGGAGTCCAGCAAAAGGAGTAAAAGGGAAAATTCAGCTGATGCCTGGGAATAAAGCCCTGTCCTGGGGGGATCAGGGAAGGGGCTGCAGCAGCAGGACATGAGTGGGTTCAAGGCTGATGTTTGGATAAACCCTTGTTCCTGCTCAGGAGCTCTTGCTTACTCCAGCACTGCATAAGAAGTTTCTCTCTGTCCCCATACCCTCAGTAAAAGCATCATTCGAGTGCATCATTTACCACCAGCTTTGTCACCTGAGGACACTTCTGGAGCACTGGAGGGCCTCGTGCAGTCCCAGCTCTGCTGTGGGTCCTGGCAGTGCCTCAGGAGCACTGGTTGTGCCATGGGGGCATTCCAGGGGACCGGCGAAGGAGCCCTCACCCTCCTCAGGCTTTTCCTGGTGTGTGACTACAAACCCCGGCCCAGCTCAGAGAACGAGCCAAAGCTCTGAGGATAATTCTGAAATATTGGATGGCCCTGTGCAGTCCCAGTCCTGCTGTGGGTCCTGGCAGTGCCTCAGGAGCAGTGGCTGTGCCATGGGGACACCCCAGGGGACAGCAGGAGGCACCTTTGCTCTCTTCAGGCCTCTCCTGGTGTGTGACTTTAAAGCCCGGCCTAGCTCAGACAATGAGCCAAAGCTCTGAGAATAATTCTGGAATATTAGATTGCCTCATGCAGTCCTAGTCCTGCTGTGGGTCCTGGCTGTGCTGTGGGGACACCCCAGGGGACAGGAGGAGGCACCTTTGCTCTCCTCAGGCCTCTCCTGGTGTGTGACTACAAACCCTGGCCCAGCTCAGAGAATGAGCCAAGGCTCTGAGGATACTTCTGGAATATTGGATGGCCCTGCGCAGTCCCAGCCCTGCTGCAGGTCCTGGCTGTGCTGTGGGGACATCCAAGGGGACAGGAGGAGGAACCTTCACCCTCCTCAGGCCTCTGCTGTTGTGTGACTTTAAAGCCCCAGCCCCGCTTGGAGCACGAGCCAAAGCTCTGAGCTCATCCCTGTCCCAGGGAGCTGCTAAACCCCCTCAAATCTTTCTTGTTCAGCAGCACTTCATATAAATCCCATAATGTGCGGATCACTGCGGCTGCCAGCGGCTCTGGGGCCGGGGGGGGATGCTGGGGGGATGCTGGGGGGATTATTGCAGTCCCTGCTCCATTCCCAGGGGATCCCGGGAAACCACGGGCTGCCAGCAAACGTCTGCAGGATGGAGGCACGGCGGGACCCCCGGGAATCAGCTGGCAAATGGGATGCACTGGGGATGGATTAACAACCCATTAGGGCAGAGAATCAGGGCTGCCTTGCTCAAATCCCCCCTGGAATGCTGGGATTCCTGCCTTCCATCCCAGGGTCTGTGCAGGGATCGGCATCGCCACGGCCTGTGGAACATCAGCGAGGGCTCAGGGCACTGCACTGCCCTTCCCAAAGGGAGGACAGGGATTTCCTGGGATGAACCCAACAGGTCTGCTCCCTGCTGCAGGGGCTGGGTGTGGATGTGGCCGAAGGAACACTTGAGAACACTCAGGAACACTCGGGAACACTCAGGAACACTCAGGAATGACTCAGTCCTGCTGCTGGAGGAGCTGCAGTCACACAAGGAGAGCCTCTGGGCACCATGTTCTGCCTGCTTTTCCCCATCTCCCAGGAAATCACTGCCCAAGAGGCTTCCAGGAGCAGCATAATCCCAATTCCCTCCTTCCTGCTGTGCCAGGGAGTTCATCCTGGTGGCCAAGGAACAATTTTTAATCTGGTTTTTCTCTCTCCAGAAATAATAATCTGGAATTGGTGACAAAGCCAGGCATTTTGTTCCTGATGGTCACTGGATCTCTGCTGGGATCATGACCTGGTAATTGGAGGTGACTGAGAAATGCACATTCTGAAATGGAATATTGGAATCATCAGTGGAATCCTTCCCACCAGGGAAAATAAAAAAATCTGGAAGTTTGTGCTCAAAGAAGTGAGATTTTTGGTTGCAGAGCTCACCTTGCAATGGGATTCTGGGCTTAAATTTGGGACAGTCACATCCTGTTCCCCTCAGTCCCTGGGTTTGCACAGCTCAGGTCCCAGATCCTTTGGGAATTTCATGTGGAGAGTTTTGCAATGGGAAGAACTCCCTGTTGCCTCCTACTTGAATGCAGATTGGCAGCACTTTGAATCCAGTTCAGAAGTCCAGGAATGGGTTGTGTTGAGATGGAAAAGAGCAGGAGGAAAAGGGAAAGTGCTGCTGTGATGCCATGGAGTGCTCAAATAGATCCTTGGCATTCAGGCATTGGGATCAGCCCAGCTAGAAGGGATTAAGAAAATAACAATGACATTTTTGCTTCCTGGAAAACAGGGTTTCATCCAAAATAAAACCTTTGCAAAAGGGGAAAAAAAATTAAGATAAAAATAGTCCCAAAGAATCAGCACAGCAGGAAAATTCCGAGCTGGTCATGGAATGAGCGTCAGCATTCCCTGTTTGTGAGTTCCTCACTCAAATTGGGTTATGTTACAATACTGGAATGAAATAAAGTCACTACAAAAAGTTGCTTTTTAAAAGCTCTTTGCATTACTGGTATAAAGCAGAAGCTTCCTGGTGAAACCAAAATCCAGACTCTGGGAGCTTTCTGGATCTTTGTGGGTTTGGGAGAATGGCAGCAAGACCAGAAATCCCAGAGAAAGTGGGGATCTTCCTGCCTGAGAAGGCAGTGGATATTATGCCAGTTCATTTCCTTCATTTCTTGAATTATTCCTGTATTTCCCTTATTCTTTGGGCAGGTGAGGCAGTGAGGGAGGTCCTGCTCCTCACAACACTGTGGGAATTGAGCTTTAATTCCTTCCTGCCTGCTCCAGCCACACATCCTCCCAATGGCAAAGCCAGTCCTGAGCCTCACACTAACAAAAGCCCAAGTCTGCCACTTGAGATTAAACTCAGCTTGGAGATTCTGCCTCCTGTACCCATGCAAAGCTTCCTTTCCAAGGGAGCTGCTCCCAGTGTCAGGATGGGCAGGGCACGAAGAACAGGCAGAAAATTGAGCTATTTTCTTGTTCTTCTACAAGATTTTATTGCTCTTTTTCACATGATCCTCTTCATTATTTTCTTTTCCCTCGGGGAATGTTGTTCATTTGTTGATGATCTGACCTGGAGAGGGTGAGGACGATCTGTGGGTTTTGGCCTTGCTGACCTGCTGAATTCTGTTGGTGCCTCAGCTCCCACAGATCCACAGTGTCCAGTCCCATGGAGGCAGCACAGGGAGCGGCACAGGAGGCTGTGGTAAGCTTTAATTACCCCAATTGTCCCCAGTGCCTGAGATCCTAATTGCTAATAAATGTTCCTGCTGAGTAGCTTTTATTTTTCCAGGGCGATGGAATAACAGGGAAAATATGTGAAAGTATCTGGATTTCTAGAGTGTGTTTTTCTTTCATTTATACTTCCCTAATTATGCTGTCATGGGCTGCTGAAAATTGGACCCCCCCTGCCTTCTTCCCTTCCCAAAAATGACCAAATAAACACAGCAGTGACAACCTAGCTGGGATAAAGGAGAGATGGAAGGGGTGGTTCTGTATCCTACTGCATCCAGCCCCAGAGCTCACAGCTGCTGCCTCTGCTCTGGAATCCTGGGATCATGGAATCACACTGGTGATGTGGGCTGCCATTCCCAGCTGGATCTTCAGTGGAGGTGCTCTGTGACAGGCACAGCCACTTTCCAGAGGGATGTGGATGAGGTGAAGCTCAGGTGGAGGATGGCAAGCTAGGCCTTCTCCTTCTCCTTCTCCTTCTCCTTCTCCTTCTCCTTCTCCTCTCCCTTGTCTTCTTCCCTGTCTTCTGCCCTTGCCTTTTCCCTCCTCCTCCCTGATCTCTTCTCTCTCTTCTTCCCTTGCCTTTTCTCTCACCTCTCCTCTCTCTTCCTCCCTCTCCTCCAAGACCCACTCTTGCCATGGAAAAGCACTTCCCCTCCAATCCTGGGGTACTGTCAGCACACCCCGAGCTGCTCTGCACGTTTTAAATAACATTTCACTGAGCTGAGTGTGTGGTACAGAAACCACAAGTGTGAGGATCCCACAGTCCATAAATATAAAGGAGAGTACAGAGAGAGGAGACTCCAGAGGGGGAGCACAAGCAGCAGTGGGATCACACCTCCAATCCAGTGTATTGCAATCCATGTAAACCACAAAGTGCAAAGGAGGTACCATAAACACAAGGCAGGCAGCACACAGCTCCAGGAAGCCTTTTCCAAGTTTTGGTGTGCCAGGAGCTGAGGCAGGAGATGGCTTTAGGTCTCCAAAACTCCTGGCTCTTTTTCCCATGTGCAGAAGGCCTGGCACTGGATTGGGTTACTAAAGCATTCCAGCCCCTATTCCCACTCACAGAAATCTCTGCTTCCCTGAAAAATTCAAACCACTTTATTTTATTTCTCCTCTTCCCTTCCCCCTCCCCTGGCTGAGCTCTGCCACAGCCCGAGTGGGTTTGTAGCCCATTAGCCAAGGTGCCGAGGGTACAGAGGCAAATTCCACAAGGCAAATTCCACCTAAGGAACCTCTCAGCTCTGCTGTGCTCAGGAAAGGGTGACATAACCACAACCTGTGGCCATTCAGGGAATCCTGTGACACCCCCTGGCACAGATTCCCAGAGAAGCTGTGGCTGCCCCATCCCTGGAATTGTCCAAGGCCAGGCTGGACAGAACTTGGAGCAAGCAGGGATTGTGGAAACTGTCCCTGCCCATGGCAGGGGTGGGATTGGATGGGATTTAAGATCACTTCCAACCCAAACCACTCCATGATATTCAGGCCCCAAACAATTTCTGTGACCTCATCCCTCTCCTTGCCCTCCACCTCTCCCATCCTCTCCCCTGTGCCCTCCACAATCCTCTCTGGGAAGGTGCTGTGCAGATTTTCCTGCAGAACTATTAAGTTCCTGCAGTTTCCCTGTGGATCCTATTAGCCAAAAAATCTGCTCCTTTTCCAGAGCTCTTTTTTACTCTTTTAAATGAAAACACTTCAAGATATGTCTATGTACACCTTGGCTTGGGGATGGAATTTCAGAGCAGAGGCCATGCACGCACATTTCTGCTTCTTTCCATCTCAAACATTTTCTTATATCCACAAGTGTATGAAAAACCCATTACAGAATTGAATTCCCTCAGTGCACTGGGTTCCCTGAGCAGGCTGCAGCTCTTTTCCAGCTCCAGGAGTCTGGGTTCCTGCTGATCCTGCCATCCCTGACATTTCCCCCCAGTTCTGGGTGTGCAGCCCTGCCTGGCAGCTGAGGCGCCAAACTCTCTGGGATCTAAAGCATGGATAGATTTGTTTCCATGGCTCCAGCTCAACCTGCCTGAGGTTGGATGAGCTCCATGCAGGTCCCATCATGTGCCCAGCGCTGAAATCCAGTCTGTGCCATCCTCGTGGGATCCCAGGATGGTTTGGGATGGAAAGGACCTTAAAGCTCAGCTCATTCCACGCCCTGCCATGGGCAGGGACACCTTCCACTATCCCAGGTTGCCCCAAGCCCTGTACAGCCTGGTCTTGGACACTTCCAAGGATGCAGGGTCACCCACTGCTCTCTGGAATCATTCCAAGCCCTCCCCACCCTCACAGGGCAGAATTCCTTCCCAACATCCCATCTAACCCTGCCCTCTGGCATTGGGAAGCCATTCCCTCCTACATCCCCTGTGTCATTGCCCCATCTCGCTCCATCCCGAGTCCTTCCTCCCACCGCAGCCCAGGCGTGTCCCCATCCCTCCTGTCCCCTCTCCATGGACGGGGCTGTGCATGCAGGCTGCCTGCTGCCGCCTGTCCCCGGCAGAAAGCTCGGCCTGTGGTGCTCACAAAGCTCCCTTTGAGCCCCGAGTGCCGGCGGGGGGAGGCTCTTGTGCCTGGAGCTGGCGAGTGCCTGCAGAAGGACTTTGTGAGAGGCACCGGCAGCGGTGCCAGGAATCTCATTACAGCCCCTGACTGACGGCCGGGCGAGGATGGCCCCAAACAGGCACCCAGGCACCGCAGGATCGGAGCTGAGGGGCTGCAGAATCCCAAACCTGTCCCGCCAGGATCCCACTCCCAGGTTTTGTGCAGGATGGGAGAGCAGAGCAGGAGCTGAGCCAAAGCAGAGGCCAGCTCATCCGTTGCACTCCCTCCGTCTCTCCGTCTTGACTGAAGGAATTTCCACCCTGCCAAGCGCTGGAGTGTGGAATTGCTCCCCCTAAGCCTGGCTGGGCCCACTAAGGGTTAATGTCGGGGCCAGGCAGAGAATCCATCTCCATTTCAATGCTTCGTTAAGAGTTTTGTGGTGAAACAAAGCAAAGCCATCCAAGTTTGGTGACAATTTTCCCACAGTCATCCGCGGCTCTGATTCATTTTCAGCCTCAGATTGGAGTGGTAATAGCCCGACCACAGAACATTTCCTGGGGATTAATCACGGCTGGGAAAGGGCTGCAGCTCCGAGCTGCGCTCCAGGTGCCCCCAGATCGTCCTTCTGTGTCAGGAATTAGCGGCTGCTGAGGTCACCCCCGCTCTGCCGCTCTCTGCTGCAATTACAACCCAATTCCTGCTAATTACCAGCAGGTTCAGACATCAAGGTGCCGGGAGCTCTCAGCAAAGCCCAGCTCCTGCCCTGTCATTCCCGGCCAGCTGCTGCTTCCAGGGCATTGGCAGGCATGGAGATGCACGGGGAATCTCTGAGGTGCTTCCCTGTGGTCCCTCTCTTTGTGCCTTTTGGCACCTGGGCTCTCAGGTGAAGGATGGATGGATGGATGGATGGATGGATGGATGGATGGATGGATGGATCAGACTGCTTTCTTCCCAAAGCCTGCAGAACATCCCCAGGATTCAGACACCCCACTTTCCTTCCAGGGAGGGAGTCAAGCCTGGAAAAGCAAATCCCAGGACATCATTCAAGCAAAAGCCTTTTTTTCCACACACAACCAAGAAATTCCTGGTTGGAGGCAGCATGGGAAGGGCTGGCTCCAAGGGTGGCTCCTGGTCACTGTGCTGGATGTGGAGCCTCGTTTTCCACTGTTTCTCCAGGAATATTCAGGGGAAATATTCATCCAGGTCCATCCAGTCCCTAATGGGGTGAGCAGCCTCTGGCACAGGAGCTGCCCATCACTCCTGGGAGCTGTGGGACCCCTCACTGGGCACTGCAGCCACCTCCCCACCCGGGGATGCTCCGAGGACACAGGGATGGGACAGGTTCTCCACTCCACCTTTTCTGCCTCCAGCTGCCTGAATGGCAAAAATATCCCAAGAAAGGGACCCCACAGGGGGATCCTGAGCTATTTTGGACTCACTTTAGAGACACAAATGCCAAGGGGAAAAAAGAATTTGTGCCTGTCCCAGCTGAGCACCAGCATGGAACAAGCACCAGAGCCAGCAGCAGCACTGGCATTGGTAGCAGAACCAGCATCAGGACCAGCACCAGGACCAGCACCAGAATCAACACCAGCACCACCAGCAGGTCCAGCACCAATACCAGCATCAGAACCAACACCAGCACCAGAATCAACACCGGCACCAGCTGCAGAACCAGCCCCAGCCCTGCTCCGTGGCCACAGCTGGCTCTGGCTGTGGGTGCCACTGCTGTCCCCATTCCCCTGCCACGTGTCTGCCACTGGCTGCTAGGTGCAGCCAGGTTTCCAAGCCCTCCTCTGCCAAGGAGCTGGAGAAAGGGGAGCCAGCACATCCCCCCTTCCCAGCCTCCAGCCCTGCCTGGGCTCTGTGGCTGCACAGCGAGGAGATTTTGGGATCCAATCCCTGTTTGCTGCCGTGGTTTGTACAATAATTAAGCACCTGCCTTTTGAAGGCCCCTTCTCATTGCTGGGAACATTCCCCAGTGCTGTGTCCCTCTTTAATTTCCTCGGGCAGTGCTGCCTCCCATCACCCTTCCCATTTCCACGGCGTCGCAGCACACGGGTACCTGCATCCACCTCTTGTGCCGGAGCTTTGAAGTTGAAATTCCATCTCCCTGCATGATCAAATCTTTGATTTCTGATTAAAGCTGTCAAAGAAACAGTTTCCTGCCTGCTGAAAATTCAGATTTCAAATGAAATAAAAAGACAAAATCTGCATTGGGCTAAAACATAAAAATACCTTTTCCGTGGAGCTAAGAAAGGAAAACAGCGTCAGCACAGGTTGGTCCCAGCGTTTTATCTCGGCTGCAGCCTTTGCTTTCTCTCCTTCCACTTCTTTTGTTATGATTGGCATATTTTTGGAAATATGAGCCTGTGTTAAGTGAGAAGACAAGGAAATTTTCACTTTGGGAGCAGCAAAACAAAATCTTCCTAAAGAAATGTATAGGCAGGTGTGGGGTTTTTTTCTTTCCCCCCAACTTTTGGAATTGAAATTGTCCCATCAAAACCTGTCCTAAGGAATGAGTGAGGATATAAATAAATAAATGTTCCTGGTTTGATCAGGCACGAACAGGAATGATTATTAAATTTCCAGATAACATCCCATCCCCTGGGATCTCCCTGATGGACACCTCGGCAGACGCTCCCCTCCTGCCTGGCACATCCTTCCCAGCACAAACAATGGGCCCAAAAAGGAAAGAGGGAAAAGGCCAAACTCAAAAAAATCCAGCTGGGAGCTTAAATGAGAGGCCTAGATGGAAAAAAATAGCCCTTTTCCATGACATGGAATGTGTTCCTTCATCAGGAGGCTGCGCACATGTGGGAAGTGAATGTGTGGATGAGGGAAGTGCTGGGATAACAGATCCAGCTGTGCCAGGGAGATCTGGATTGGGAAGGCTGGGGGATCCAGTGCTGGGATTTTATGGATTGTTGCTTCCCATGTCTTAAATCTCTGGTGTGGGAGCAGCCAGCCCAGGCAGGAATGTTTGCAGCCAGCCCTGGTATGGGAATAAGGAGGGTGAATCCAAGGATTTGGGGGATAAGTGCTTCTCAGGGGGGTCAAAGACAGGGATTTTCCATGCCTGGCACAGGCAGCTGTGGGAGTTAAGGGGTGGGAATGGGTGGCAGTGCTGGGTCTGTGAGCAGAAGGGCTGTCACTGCTCCCTCAGGACATTCTGCTGTCCCCTCACTGTCCTGGGTCACAGGGACAGCCTGGAAAGCCATTCCTCTGTCCCCTGCAGCCACTGGGATTGAGCAGGGGGAGGAAAGCAAAGGAAAATCCAAAGGCATCCAGATCTGGGGGTTGAAGTGGGTAAGAAAGCCTCTCCCCATCTTTGGGTACAGAACTGGGACACAAACCCTTTCTCGAGTCTTTGGGAACAGAACTGGCAGACAAACCCTTTATCCAAATCTTTGGGAATGGAATTATCAGAAAAACCCTTTCTCCAATCTTTGGGTGTAAAGCTGGGTGACAAACCCCTTCCCCACCCTTGGCACCCTCCCCACGCCCCCGTCCCCACCAGGCTCCATGGCCCAGGTGCCCAGGGGGCTGCGTTCCCAACTCCTGGGTTTAATCTCCACATTTATGGGCCATGTGCAGTTATTTAACAGGTCTGGCCCGAGCAGCAGAGTATGCCAAGAAGGAACAATCATCCCTCATTTCCCAGCTGTGACATCATCAGCTCATATTTCACGGATATGATGTCACTGCTGCGCAATAGGACTCGGGATTTTCAAAAGGTTTTTATTAATGCTGAGGCTTTTTTGGGTGGGTTTTTTTTCCCCCTCTGGTCTGGCCAGAACATCTGGAGCTGGGAAACTTCAGAATCCGGAATATTCAGGAGTTGGAGCAGACAGAATTCCAACCCACAGGACTTCTGGGAGTGAAGGAGGACAGATAACGATGTGGGGATCCAGGAGTCACAACCAACTGTGGAAAAATCAAAGAGCAGCAGGAATGGGGTGAGGCAGGAGGGGTGAGGGGCTGGGGATGTGTCCTCAACATCCATGAGCAGGTTGGGGACACCAGGCTGGGGAGGGGACACCACAGAGCCACACTTGGGGTGGTGGCAGAGGATGAATGGCACCTCCAGGGTGAAGAGAAGTCTATCCCTCTGCTTTTCCAGAATAAAGGAATGTTTACAGCCTCACAGAAACCTTGAGAAGCTGGGAAGGAGGGAAGGGGAGGATTCTGGGGTCTGTTGGGCAGGCAGCGTGAGCTGGGTACAGGGGACAGAAGCCTTGGGAAGGTGCAGCAGGAATTGGGAGGTGGGATGGAAGCCTTGGGAAGGTGCAGCAGGAGTTGGGAGGTGGGATGGAAGCCTTGGAAAGGTGCAGCAGGCCTGGACAGGGCTGTGTGTCCAGTGCTGCTCAGCAGGATTGGGAACACTCCCTGTGGCACCTGGCTGTGGGATGAGGGTCCTTTGGGATGCTTGGCACCCTCCCAGGATCCCATCCTTCACTCTGCATCTCCCACAGCCTCAGGTGCCTCCCTCCCACAGGATCCCCCTCGGTGAAAGCTGTGGGACACCTGGAGCTGCAACAAGGTGCTAAAAGCACTGGGGTGACCATTCCTTGGAATCCCTAATTAATCCATCCCAACTGCATCCCTTTGGGGTTCCCTTCCCAGCAGCCCTCATGCAAGAGAGCACAAGAAGTCCCAGACAATGGAAATGCTTTTTCCATGAGCAGAAGCCGGAATGTCAAGCACGGCTGTTGGAGAATCCCATGGAACTGATGTCACCATGCTCCAAGCAGCGGGTCCCCTGCCACATGCCAATCCCAAAAAAAGGTCATTCCCAATTCTGAAAGAGGAACAGCCTGGAAATGGCAGGAATTCTGCTGTTCTGTTCCGTCTTGCCAGGATTGTTGTAACCCATTTTTCTGGCTGCAAGCTTTTCTAAATCCCCCAGGAGCTCCGTGGGAGCCCCGAGCCTCTTCCAAGGGAGCCCAGGCAGCTCCGGTGGCTGCACCGAGGAGAGAAAGGTTGGAGAATGAAGCCTGACAAGCTGATGAGATAAACTGGTCAGATCAAAGACTGACAGCAATAATTGTACACGGCGTTGCTGTGCAAAGCTAATTTAGACACAGATGAGCCCATGACAGACTCACTGGAGGGTGGCAGACGAGCAGAGAATGGAGAGCACTTCATTTATCCTCCCTGGAAGTGGGGGGAGCGCCGGGAGCAGGCGGCTGGGGTGGCTTCTCCCTCACTCTCTCCCCTTCCAAGTTATCAAACTTTATCTGGTTCCTTTGCTGCAAATTTGTGAGGAAGGACAGAGAGGGAAAAACACTGAATCCATCAAGGCTCCTGCTTGTTTCTCAGCCCTCGAGGGAGAAGTCAGGATGATTTACTGGGAGGGTGGGGAAATGCTGGAACAGACTGTCCAGAGAAGCTGTGGCTGCCCCGTCCCTGGAAGTGTCCAGGGCCAGGTTGGACAGGGCTTGGAGCAACCTGGGATGGTGGAAGGTGTGCCTGTCCATGGCTGGGTGTGGCACTGGATGAGCATAAACTTTGTTTCCAATACAAACCACCTTGGGATTCTGTGGTTCTGCAAAACAGGGCCTCGATTTTCTCCTGCAAAGCCCAGCAAAGCACCACATTTTCACACCATGTGGGGCTTTTGCTCTGTTATAAATCAAACCAGAGCCATCCTTTCTCCCACTTCATTTTTTTCCAGCTCGCTCAGATCACTGGGAATCAGAGGAGCTTCTTCTTCTGATGGTGTTCAGGCTTGCCTGCTGCTTTGAGTCCCTGCAAAGAAATCTTCTCCTGGTTTCTGCATCCCCTTCCCTTTGCTCTCCCCATCCTTGGAGGTGCAAACCCGTGTCCTACAGCCAGCACCGGCACAGGACAGGTTCCCTGGCACAGTGAGGGCCCTGTCCCTGCCCCAGCACCCCTGCCCTGGGGATGCTGCTGCCTACAGCCCTCGGGGAGCTCTGGCTCCGGGCCGGGGAGCAGCGGGATGCAGGCACCAGCACGGGCTGGCAGACGAGGGAGTAGCTGAAGGGAGAAGAATTTTCACTTCATATTTTATGCAAAACTGACACTTTCAGCCCGAGAAGAACGCTGTGCCCGCCCCTCCCGCCCAGCACAGGCAGGATCCATCCCGGAGGGAGCGAGCAGAGGTCCCTGATCCCATCCCGAGCTCCGGACAGGGAGAGCCGCTCGCCCCTGCCCTGCTCCCGTGCCCAGCCCGGCTGGCTGTGCCGCAGCTGCCAGAACAATGGGAGCAATCCCAAGAACCAATCCCCCCCTTTCCCGGGAATGCTGCGGGCTCCTGGCAGCTCCTCCGCACACAATTAGCATTTCTCGTCAGGCGGGGGAGCACAGATTGCGCGCTCTGCCGAGTGTTTTGCACAACAGACCGAGCCCAATATGGCCCTGCTGGACCCTCAGCTAAAAGCGACTTTGCGGCAGGACAGAGCCAGCACGGCCCCTCCTGATCACGGCCCCAAAGCGCCCAAGGAAGGGCTGAGAGCAGGGAGGGCACTGCCCAGCTTTGTATTGAGGCAGGGACTCGCCTTTTTCTTCTCCAAGGAAAGAAGAGGTGGATATTGGTGGGTCCAGGCTTGGAATAAGGGATGGGAGTACCAGGGAGCTCAGGGATCAGGGACACACAGAGCTATGGGATGGTTAGGATGGGAAGGAACCTTGAATCCCATCCAATCCCACCCCTGGGACACCTTCCACTATCCCAGGTTGTTCCAAGCCCTGACCAGCCTGGCCTTGGACAATATCAGGGATGGGACAGCCAGAGCTTCTGTGGGCAACCTGTCCCAGCACCTCCCCTCCCTCACAGGGAATAAATCCTTTCTAATACCCCATCCAAATATCTCCTCCTTTAGTTTAAAGCCATTCCAGTATATCTAGGGGTTCACAGTGGGTGATGCACCCTTTCCAGGCTGGGAGAGGATGGATCTCCACAGGCTGACCCTGCCTGTGATCCTCCTGCTCCTCAGCTGCCAATGCCAGGGGATCTGTGCTGATCCTGCTGCCAATGCCAGCCCACAAGGGTCACACGTGCCAGTGATACTTTGGCAGCTCAGCTGGTGCCTGGTCACTTGTTAAAACACTACAAACCAAGCTCACACTGCAGCTCAAAGTGCCACTTGGAAGGATCCCCAAAGCTGTATCTGTCCAGGGAGCTGGATTGGTAAATCCAGGGAATGCCAGACTCACATCCCATTAAAGCCAGCCCAGCCCATGGACAGTAGCGCTCTGTGATTAATTGCTGTGCTTAAAACTCCTATTTATAGACACACTGCAAGTGCTGTGCCAGGGATAGCAGAGCCAGAGGCTCCTCCTCCAGCAGCTCCCAGGGCTCAGCAGCTGATCCACAGCCTCAGGCTCCCGGGATGTGGAGCAGCTCAGCTCCTTACCCAGCCAGAGCTTCCCTGCCCTCCTCATCCTGCTCACCCATGGTCCATGGGAATCCCAGTGGCCTCCCTGATCTCACTGGTGATGCTGTGGATGTGATTGGATGCTGTGGATGTGGATGGATGCTGTGGATGTGGTTGGATGCTGCTGGATCTCACAGGACCTGAAGGCACTGGTGCTCCTTGGCCTCACATCACCCCAGAGCCAGCACTGGAGTCCAGAAGTCTTTGGTTCCCTGGGAGGCTCCAGGCCTTGCCCCAGGCTTCCCTGGGCTTTGCCTGAGCTGCTGCTTGGGAAACGAGCTGTTGGAGATCCAGATTTCAGCCAGCAGCTGGGAGAACTGGTTGGGAAGGACATTTTTGGGTAAGGATGCTCTGCGTCCAACAGGTTCCTACCCTACAAACAGTTCTCTTTACCCTACAGTTTTCTTTAAACAGGAAATCCATTTCATCCTGCTTTTATTTTCACAACAGCCCCAGCTCTTATCAACTGTACTCTTATCAACTCAGTACTGAGGTACTGAACAGGGAGGGTTCAGGGATATTGCTGCCACCAGCATCCCACTGCTCAGAGCATTCTGCTGCTGAGAGCATCCCACTGACCCCAGCATCCTACTGACAGGAGCATCCACTGCCTAGAACATCCCACTGACCACAGCAGTCTCATGACAGGAGCATCCTACTGATCACAGCATTCCACTGCCCAGAACATCCCACTGACAGGAGCATCCCACTGCCATGAGGATCCTCCATCCCCTCTTTGCCTATCCCCCTCTTCCAGCCCCAGTTTGGGGAAAGGCTGGTGGTGGGGAGGGCAGTGGTGGCTCCTTGACCACATGGAGCAATCCATGGCAGCCCCATCCAGCTGTGGATGTGTCCTCCGCCAGGAGCCTCCCAGTCCTTCCCTGGGCAGCCACAGCTCTCCTGTCTGGGGGCTCCTGAGCTGCATTCCCACCGTGTGGGGTTGTGGTGGGGAAATATCCTGAGTTTGTGCTGTTTGGGCTGTGAACGTGTCTGGTGGGGAATGATCCCCCCCGTCCACACTCACACACACAGGGGGAGCCAGGGGGAGGGAGCATTTCCACATGGACACAAAACAATCCCTATTTGTCTCCAAGACAGACCCCACCATTGGGTTTCCTGGGGTCACGCAGCTGCAGGAACATGTGGAAAAGAAATGTCTCTCTGCTCAGCACTGGACATTGGTGTAATTCAATCTATTGCTCCCATGTGCAAGAAATCCACCAAAGTGGCCCCATTCCAAATGGCAGGAAATGCACAGTGTCAGAGACAGAGGCAAATCTTCTCCCAATCCAGGGCTTTATTTTATTTTAATTGTGTTGGACTGGGAGAGGCGACGGAGGTTGTGTGGGGGTGGGGGAGGCATTAGCACAGGGTGGGGACATCTCACTGTCCCTTTCTGTGGTCACACATCACCAGTGGGCTGAAACTGCTGGGGAGGTGCCATGAAAGCTCACCTGGCCCCCAGAGCAGAGGTGTCTGTGAGTTCCTGCCACTCCCATTCCCAAAATCTCTGCCACATCCTCCCAAAGAAGTTCACGGTGACTTTCCACACGACCACCAGCACAATAGAGGCTTTCCCCTGGGATTTTGGTGCCCAGAGATCACCCTCTCCCTGCAGACCTTCACCCCAACACCTGGGCTCCCTGAGGAGCTGGGCTGGTCATGCCAAGCTCCAGTTAAATCCTGTTTGATTCCCAGGAACGCTGCTCCAGGATGTGAGCCGAGGTTACCTCAGCTGAGCCCTAAATGGATTTTTCCGTTAAGAGAGGATTTTTTTGGTCTTGTTTTATTGAAAAGGAATTTGCAGTAATTAGCTCTTACAGGGGATTTCACTGTTCTCTCTCCTCCTCTAAAGCATAAAACACTTATTACAACACATTGTTTAACGTGATCTCCACTCCCAGGGATTTTTCTTTCCCCATGTGATGATCCAGCCCTGCCTTTGGGCTTCAAGGCTCTAAATCTTCCTGCAGCCCTCAGCTGTGCCCTGATCCCTCTGCCTGGATCCACATTTATCTTTCCCCCCTAGTCCTTGATGAAGCTGGAGATGAGAGAGCTGGGAAAATAAGGCTTTTTTTCCCCCCATTTCCCCTGATTTGTTGGATTTTTGTTGGGCAGAACATTCCATGTCTGCTTCCATGGGCATCCAGGGAGTGGCTGCCCTTCACTGAGCCATGGAGAGCAGATTTTCCCTACAAACATCTGTCCCTCCCAGTGCCTTCACCTGTGTTAGGCTGGGCTTTATTTAGACTGTTTGACTTTATCTTCCTCCTTGGAGAGCAGGCTGGGAGCAGAGAGATCAAATCAAAGTGACGAATAGCAGATTTGTCTTTACAAACAAGCTGTGGGTCTGCTGGAAGATAAAACAAGCACTGGGAGATAAAAGAAACAATGGGGAAGAAAAACACCCTTAATTCCATAAGAATTAAAAATTAAAAGGGTGGGTTATACATTAGAGGGGAATCTTTAATATCAGGCGTATTGGGGAGTCTGTACTTCTCAAGTACCTCCGAAATGCGGAAAGAGAGAAGGGAAGTATGGCTGGGAATTTGGGATAAAAAGGAGGCTGCATCCTCCAAAAATTTGAGAGATCCCAGGGGAATGCCCCATGGCCTCTCCCTTTGTTCGCGTAAAGCCAGAAAGGACTCCCCTGTCTCCTTTTTGGACATAAACCTCTGGTGTTTGTGGATTAATTTTCTTAACAGAAAGATTAGGACACACCAAGTTATCTCTCCTGCTCCGGGATAGCGACATTCCCTGACCCCTGTGCTGCTATTCAGCCTGTGTTTTCCTAGTCTCATTTCCAAGCTTTTCCATCACTCCTTACAGCCTGTGGGCTGACCCGAACCCCTCCCTTGCTCTCTCTCCCTCCATTCTTGGTGTTTGAGCCTGGAGGAGGCTCCCGGTGGCTCTACATCAATCCCAGAGGAGGCACCCGATGGTTCTCCATCGATCCCGGAGGATGCTCCTGATTGTTCTCCATCACTCCTGGAGGAGGCTCACAATTGTTCTCCAGCATTCCTGGAGGATGCTCCCGATGGTCCTTCATCGTTCCCAGAGGAGGCTCCCGATGGTTCTCCATCGTTCCCGGAGGATGCTCCTGATAGTTTTCCATCACTCCTGGAGGAGGCTCCCGATGGTTCTCCATCGCTCCCGGAGGATACTCCCGGTGGCTCTGTCCTTCCCGCTGTGGGTGGATGTGGATTTTCCCTCGTGAGGATGTTCAATCTGCTCCTGCTCTGCGTCAGCTTTGTCTGAGCCCGAGATTAAACTCGGCGTGCTCGAGTGCTTGTTCTCGTTGCCGTCACACCGCCCCTTTCAAGTCGCCGTACAAATCCTGCCCTGCAGCTCCCTGATTGTGCTGCTGCTTCTCCTCTGAACTGCCTCCAATCCATCAGCAGCGCTCCAGCAGCAGCGCAGGTGCAGCTGCAGAGCCTTTGCCAAGAGCCCCTGGTTCTCCGCGATGCCCCAGCACAGGGAGCATGGCCAGGACAATGCAGGGACACGGTGCCAGCCCCGGTGCCAGCCCTGGTGCCAGCCCCACACGAGGATCTTTCTCCAGGGCCATGCCAGACAAAGCCGTGCCACGTTAACAGCTCCTCTGGTCGCTCTGTCAGCTCCCATTAGAGGCCTGGGGAAGCAGCACTTCCCGAGGCTTTGCAGGATAATTTGTGTGTTTAATACACCTCAAACCCACGTTAGGCTGCAATTAAGGCAGGGGGAGGGAGCCGGAGCAGAGGAGACGCCGACCTCCCGCTGCCTGCTCAGATCCTGCTGCTTGCTGTGCCGGTGGAGGATGCCAGAGAAGCTGGAATTAGAGGGAAAAGCCTAATTTGTCATTTGCAAGTCTAAGGCAAAGGCTGGGCTGGTGGGAAGAGAAATGGGAGAGCTGGGAGCTCCTCGCGGGAAATTACCATTGAATGAGCTGAGCTGAGCTGAGCCAAACTGAGCATCCCAGCTCACTGGCAGCAGCTGATCCAGGACGGTGGCTGGAGCCAGGGATATGGGACTGTGGGATGGCAAGAGGGGATCCTACAGCCCGGCAGAGCTGTCACACAGGTCACTGCAAGGAAGGTGCTGCAGCCCAGGCCGAGGCCCAGCTCCACACTCCGTTCAGGGAATAGGAAATTCCTGTTCCTGACACCACCAGGGCATTTTTCTTTGCCTAGTTAATACTTTTGTTGTGTGCAGATGATAGAGAAAATGCTCAATATTAGAAAAAATAAAGTGGGAGCAGCTCATTCCACTTTAGTCCTTGTAGGAGTCAGACCTTGGGGTCCACAGTGGTGTTTAACTCATCCCATTGGAAAACAGAACCCCCCAGTGACACAACCATGAGGAACCCACCTCTGTCCTCATTCCAGTCAACACAAGCAGGAATTGGGAGCTGCTGGGAGCAGGAAAGTCTTTGGTGAATTCTGCAGTGGGATTTATTCCCTGAGCTCGATGCCGATCCAGCTTTTGCTGCTGCCAGAAGGGAGTTCCCACTCCTTCTCCCCACACAGGACAGGGAACGCTGAGCGTGACCCACACGTGCCCGTGGGCAGAGCCAGAGCCACAGCTCCTCCTCTGGTGGCCTTCCCATGGATATCCTGGTGTGTGGGGAGGACAGGGACAGGGATGGGAGTGGCGCAGCTCTCCCTGCACCAGGCAGGAGGGATTTCTGCAGGAATAAACTGAATCCCCCAGATTAAATATGTTTCAAAGCTAATCAGAAGGAGCAGTGTGTGGGAGCCAGGCATCCTCAGAACTGTCAGCAACGTTCTCTTTTTCCTCAAGGGCTGTTCAGAGGGTGCCAGCTCCTTCCTCAGCATCCCTGTTTAGTTGGGTGGCAATTCGCCTCGGGCAGAGCTGCTGCAGATTTCCAGGAGCACAGGAGAGGAAATCCAGCAGGAGCTGGGATGGCTCCTGAGCAGCAGAGACCAGAGACCCTTCAAAGTCCAGTGGCCACTGAGCCTTGCAAAGACACCCCAGGCTCTGGGAAATGGAATTGCTGCTGCCAGCTCTGCCATGGGCCCCTCATTCCCAGTTAAACCAGGACTGCAGCTGCTCCTCTGGCCCAGCTTTGTTGGGTTTGTTTGGGAAGTGGGAGGTCTGTGAGAGTGGCCTGGGGCTGCTGGAGCAGGGTGGGGAATATGAAAAAGTAAACACATAGAAAAGGGTCAGACAGGCTTTAATCCAGGAGAAATCCTTTGGAGGAGAACAGGGAAGAGTGGGGAGAGAGCACAGATGAGCTTTGACCTTGGTCTGAGACACCTCAAAACATATTTAGGGCTTGGTGACCAAAATATTCCTGCTGCCCCTGGATTCCTCAGATAGAAACAGGCTCGTGCTTGAATTCCCAGCACCTGCACCCCCTGTTTTCATGGAGGAGTCTCCCGGTGCAGGAGGCTTTGCCAGCAGAGCTGTCAGTGCTGGGTAATCTCCTCTTTTCTCGGGAAGCCAGTAGGCATTAGGATGAAAACCCTTGTGAAGTCAGGTGAGCCCAGGTGTAATCCCATAAACCATGTTCCAGAGCCCTCCAAAGCTGCTCCTCCGCACTCGGATTTCCAGAGCTCAGTGAAGATCATTCACAGGGAGTGACAGAGAGCTGGGAACAGGGACTGGGTTGTCCCTGCTCACCAGAGCATCTGACCCAGGCTGTCCCTGTCCCAGGCTGTCATTCCCAGGGTCAGGAGCAGGCCTTGGGTATGACCCTGCTTGGTGAGGAAGGAGAGGAGCCCTGGGGTGCCCTGGGCTGCCACAGCTCTGCTCTCCCAGTAGCTGGAACAGACCAGATCCCAACAAACCTCAGTTTCCTCCCAGATGCCAGGCCCTAAATCTTCTCCCCATTCCAGACCTTGGCCCTGGTGTGGCTGTTCTGAGGGCAGGGAGAGCAGCTGGCACAAAGCTGGACACAGCTGGGCTGAGCCAGGCCCAGCACTGCAGCTTGGGACCATCAGCAGCCCAGGCTGCCCAGGGAAGTGCCAAACTCCAGCAGGTGCCCAATCCAGCTCCTCCTTTCTCAACTTTTTACATGGGCAGATGGTCACAGGAAAGGGAGAATGGTTTTAAACTAAAAGAAAATATTTAAATTGGATATTGGGAAGAAATTGCTCCCTTTGTGGCACAGATTGTCCAGAGAAGCTGTGGCTGCCTGGAAGTGTCCAAGTCCAGGTTGGATGGGGCTTGAAGCCACCTGGGCTAGTGAAAAGTGTCCCTGCCCATAGCAGAGGGTGGGAATGAGATGAGCTTTAAGGTTTTTTCTAACACAAACCACTCCATGATGATTCCATGATGTTTTCCCCAGAGCTGGCAGCAGCAGTTGAGCCATCCTGCCTGCAGATCCCATATGGAGAGCACAGCGGGGTGTCAGGAACCTGCTCCTTCCCTGACACCAAAGAGCCTCTGCTTCCCAACCACTGCACCTCATGGAAACTCTATCCCTGCAAACACTTGCTCCCTTTATATCTTCCTCCTTTATTTTTTATGGAGAGGCCTTGGAGGAGAGTGAATCGCAGGGGGCTGGCACATCCCCCCTGCCCCTGGCCTCTCAGAAATAAAGGGATGCAGCTGGAGGGGCAGGAGTTTCTGGAGCAGTATGGATGGGGTGAGAAAGTCATTACCTGCCTTTGGTTTCACTGTGGGAATGGCTGCACCTTTCCCTGGGAATCACTCGTGTCTGGGGGCACGGGGAGGGGGGAGAGGGGGAGGAGGGAACAAAGGGGCAGAGAAAGGGCTGGAAGCAGCATGGGAAGAAAAGAAAAGGGAAAGGGGATATTTTTTTTTTTTTTGTTTGTTTGTTTTGTTCTTTGCATATAGCCATGGAGGGGCTGAAATGAATTACCTGTCTCCAAAGCAGGGGCGTTCGGGGAGTAATCGATTGAACACGCCACAAACTCAGATTTTATGGCTTCAGGAGCCCAGCTGGGACTGGGGGAAGTGGGGGAAGTGGGGGAAGAGGAAAACTGTTCCACACTGAGGGGACACTTCAGGGGGATGGGATTGTCTGGCCTTTGTTTTTTTTCCTTTCTTCTATTTTTCCCCCCTCCTCTCTCCATTTGGAATTATTTGGGTTGGTTGTTGTTTCTTTTTCCAATCTTCCCTTGGGGATTTTCCCTGTTCTGCAGGGGGCCAACAGAACTGGATTGTGTTTCTCCTGCTCCCAACTGCAAGGAATGACATCAGCCCGAGGTGTTCCAGCATCTCCTCCTTCTGCACTCCTCTGCCCCAAACTCCTCTGGAATTTGGAGTTTAATAAGGGATTATTATTTCTCCTGATCTGTAATTGGGCCTGGAATGGCAGTGGCTGTGAGGGAGCAGTGGATGCATCCAACTGGTTTCTCTTGGCAGCTTGCAGTCATCCTTGAGGAGCATCCCAACCCCTTGCTGCTCCAGCATCCCTGGATCCCAGCCCTTCCACAGGGACAGCTTTCCTGCATCCCTTGGCACCAGTGCCAAGCATCCCTGGAGAGGCAGCAGCAAGAAAAGGTCTTCAGATGTTCCAAGGGCCTGGATTCTGCATCCTCATTCCCAGAGCCACTGGACACATCCCTGCCTCACCAGCATGTCACTGAGGAGCAGGAGGCAGCCCCCAGACCCCCAGCCAGATAACAAAGGTGCAGAAATTAAAAGACAATTTCCAGAGCTGAAAATAAATCCATGGAAAAGAGCAGGAACACGGCGGAGCTCGGGGGAACGTGAGGATTCCTGACAAGCTCCGGGTGATATTTGCCAGGAGAGTCATTAACTCCCACCATGGGAGGAGGGATCCAGCTTTTCCAGAAGGCCCTGGGTCAGTTCCTGGGGTTTCTCCACCTCCCTGGTGCTGTTTTCCAGCATCCCCACAGGCCGGGATCACAGCTGGCTCTGCCCCAGGGACACAGGCTGCAGGAGCAGAGAGCCATGCTCCCATGGAACCACCTGCAATCCCAATCCCTGGGATTCCAAGTGCTCTGGGAGCCCTCTGAGCAGGGTCTGGAGCCAGCAGTGCTGGAAAATTTGGTGATTGTGCAGAATTCCCAGCTGCAATGGAAGTGTTCAAAGTAACTGGGAAGAGCAGAGACTGAGGGAAGGATTCCAGCCTCAGCAGGGCTGCAGGTAACACACATTTTCCCAGTTTTCTCAGTCCAGTGAGCCACAAATAGCCAAATTCCAGGGAACCCAGTCAGGCAACTCTGAGCTGCTCAGCTGAGCAGGGATTTGGGGCCGCATTCCTTTTCCATTGGGAAAGTGTACAGCGATTGGGAGCCAGGAGAACTCAGCTTCCCCCAGGGCACCGGAGCCAGGCATCCAGCCAGCCTTGGCATTCCCAGTGCTCCACATCTCCCTACAACACCACAACAACCCTTGGGAGGGCCAGATCCCAAGGTCACATTGCCGACCTGGAGCCAGCCACGCCAGCCACAGGTGAGTCAGCAGCTCTGGGAAGATCCTGCCTTGCCCCAGGGCTCTGCATAGGATTCATCCTTAACATCCAGGACCCAGCCACCTCCATCCCCTGCGTGTGTTCTCCATAATTAAAGCTGCACTGAGAAAATAAATCCTGCTCCTCACTAATAGGACGGAGGAGGTGTTAAATTATGGCTCCGTTTATCCAAGGATTGCCCAACACTGCTCCTGCTTTAATAAGTGCCGATAAAACATGTCAGGAAATGATTTGGGAATTAATCCCTCCTGGATGAGGCGGTGACAAACTGCTCTAATATGTTTCACTCCGGGAAGGTGCGTGTTCCTGCTTTATTGAAAGGAGCTGCAAGTGGATTTAGGATTCATGGAAATAAGGGAGTGATTGACAGGTGAGGGCTTCAGAGAGCCCGTGGGTGGAAGGAGAGAATTGCCCTCCCAGCCCTGCTGGCATTGCCTGCCCATGCTCCCCACTCCCACGCTTTTCCAAACACACCTGGTGGATTCCAGCACCGTTTCTGCCCTGTGCCATCCCTGCATCCCACTCTCCCCATCCCTGATAAACTCTGGGATGGCAGGAAATGAGTTCAGCCCCTCCAGGACCAGGCAGGGGGATCGACCTACTTCATCCTGCAGCCGTGTTAATAACTGGAGGTTGGTGCCTTGAGTTCCACCTTGTCCTCACGTGGAAGTGCTTCCAAGTGGTTTGAGGATCCTTGTCAAGATGCAGCCATTGGGAACTGCTTCATTTGCCAAAAACCCCTCCTATGTATTTCATCTGGGGAGAATCTGGAATTTCCTCATTTCCTTGCTCCATTCCAGTCTCCTCTCTCTGGTTTGGATTGCAGGAGCTGCCCCAGCTCATCTGACACAGGGGATGAGTTTGGGGAGTGCAGCTCTCACCCTCCTCTCATCCCCACTCCAGGCAGCCCCTGCCTGCCCCTGCACTCCTCCTCAGCAGCCTGGCATGTGCCAGGGCTGGGAAGAGCCCAAAAAGGGGGATTCGAAGGAAGGGAGCTGTGATCCAGCAAATTCCCCTCTCTCCAGGCAGGACATGGGGATGTCCCTGCACATCCCACCCACTCCAGTCACTGCGTGCCAGGCCAGGGTGGATGCCCACAGGGATGGGGGCTGGTACAGAGGTGACAGAGGGCAGGGACCCCCAGGCAGGACCCTCAAATCCCACTGAGACCTCATTTCCCCGCTGTTGTTCTTCCCCATGGACTTGGTGACCCCCTGAGTGCCCACCTGCCCTTCAGAGGGGTCACTCCCCCCTCATTCCCAAGCCAGGGGAGGGACACACAGCCAGGGCAGCAGCTCCACAGCCCAGCTCATCCCACAAGAGGACATCTGAGCATTGCCTAAGCCCGTTTAAAACCTGCTCTGATCCCATAAATTCTGCCTACCTTAACTCAAATTAAAGGGAATTGGCTGGAACTGTGTCAGAGCCAAGGGGGAGTCAGTTCATCCCAGCTCCTCGAAATGGGGGCTTAGGGAGAAGGAGCCATCCAGGAGCTCAAAGCTCATAATGGGGTTATGTTAGAGTGGAGAAAATGAAAGTTAAACATCAGGGAAACCTTTATAGCTCTGACAAGGGTTCAGCCAGTGGAACGCTGCGGAATTGCTTTCCCCGGAGATATCCAAGGATAAGGCTAAGCACACATCTGACAGGGATGGTTTACCAGCCTGATGTGCAGGATCAAGTGGAGCAGGTGAGCTGGGGGAGCTTTCTTCCAGCCCTAATAACTCTGGGATCAGTGCAGGGCCTCTCTGCATGGGATCATCCCAGAGCATTCCTCACTTTCCTCAGCCTCCCGAGCATTTCCATCTCGCAGTGACACAGGAACAAGGCTCCCATGGCAGGCACTCAGGGGCTGGTGCTCAGGCACCAGAGAGGCTGCAGGAACTGCAAAAGCTCAGAACAAAGGAATCTCCGACAATGCCAGTCTGGGGGAATTGCTGGACCATGGGAATGCTGCCAGGATTTGAAGCTTCTGCTCAGAAGGCTGCACTGCTGGAACAGCAGAACCAGAACCAGAACCCAGCGTTTGGAGGTTTTCTCATGAAAACCCTTTGACAAATCCATCATCCATGGTTTTGTTCCTAAGCTGAAATCCATGGAGCAGGCAGAGGGATGCTGGAGCTGGGCCCTGGAGGGCTTGGAGTGGCTCTGCCCCTCCTGTCCCAGCACAGGTCACCCCTGCCTTGAGGGTTGGTGCTTCCTGGGCCAGCAGGAGCCCCTTTGGGGAGTCAGGCTGTGCCATCTTTTGGGATGCAGGACATGGGGACACTCCTCACCTCTGCAGAGCTGGGATGGTGCCTCACTGAAACACCCAAAAAATCCCTTCGATGAGAGAGAGAGGGAAGAAGAAAGGATGTTTTCCAGAACCTGACAGAGGAGATGGAGGAAGCAGAGGCAGCATGGGTTGGGAGCACCAGCAGGGGCTCCACCTCCATTCCCAGCTGGGATCCCAAAAGGGGAAGGGCTGGGAGGCTGACAGGCTCTCCATGCATGTCCCAGCTCATTTGTAAGGAATGACAGATATGTGGATGCGACATTGGTCAGTGTCAAGTCAAGTGGAAGGTTTGCTCCCAGGTGATAATCAAGAGGCTCCAGGAAAGGGGAAAAGCTCAGCAGATAAGGGCAAGGATCCGAGACCACAGGTGCTGCTGACAATGGGATGGGAATCCTGCTCAGGGGTCAGGGATGGGGTCAGGATTTCTCTCATTCCTTCATTCTTGCAGCCTACACAGCCCATGGAGAACTTGGCTATCGGTGTTTGCCCAGTTTCTCCTGGAATTTCACCCAGAGGGAGAGTGAGATGTGAAGGAAGTGCAGGATAAACATGGAGCAAACAGGGATGCAGCTCAGGGGTTTCCTTTCAGGCTGCTCTGGGTGATTTCCTGCACCAACACCTCCTGTCTCTGCTGTTCCCAGCACAGCTGGAAAACATCTGTCCTGAGCCGGGGTGCTCTGCATCCCCATCACTGTGACCATCCAGGAACCCTCTCTTGGATTTATCCCAGTGCTGAGAGAGAAAGAGAGAGGGAGGAGGAGAGAAGTTTTTGCAAGGCCAGCAGATCCCTCCGAGGACATCAAAATCTCTTGGATTCATCCCAAAACAAAATAAAATAAAATTTCTCTAATTTCCCAGCAGGCTGCAGGAGAAACCTCCCTGCCAACCTTCCCAGATCCAGGAGCTGGACAGCCACACTCCCCATTCCCACCGGTCCCAAGGGAAAAGGACCCCGGCTGAGAGCAGGGGCAGGGGATGGAATGGCAGAAAGATTGGCAGCAGGAAATAGGAATTTCTCCCTCATTCCAGCAATCTGATCCCTCCACGTGCGGCCGGCCCTGTTTCGGTAGCACCAGGGTCTGTCAGTGGGAGAGCAGCCCCAGCTCCAGCTGCTCCAGAGGCAGGAGAGGGCTCGTGTTTAATGGCTCTCATATTAGCACTTGCTATTTAATATTGCATGTTTAGTCTGCTCTGCCTGCTGCTCCCTTTAGGATCAGGTCTATCCCAAACAATCTCAGGGAGGAATCGGGTTCAAAGATGGACTCAAATTGGTTTCAGACCAGCCCAATTAATGCACTATTCCACCCAAAATTGGGACCAACTGGCATGGACTGGGCTCTTCAGGCATCTCAGTGCTGCTGCAGGGAACAGACAGAGCTGAGCCCAAGGTTTGGGGCTGTTCCACCTCCCCATCTGGAGTCTGGGAGTGTGGGGAGGCCTTGGAATGGTTTTCCCAGAGAAGCTGTGGCTGCCCCAACCCTGGAAGTGTCCAAGGCAAGGCTGGATGGGTCCTGGAGCAACCTGGGATGGTGGAAAGTGTCCCTGCCCATGGCAGGGGGTGGCACGGGATGATCTATGAGGTCTTTTCTAACCCAAACCATTCTGGGATTCTGTGACTTCTGCCTCCAGGGTGGCACCTGTTGGAGCTGTGCTGGCAATGGCCTCTCTTGCCTTGTCCTACATTTCCCTACCTACCCACCCAACCTGCAGAAGAATCACCCCTGGCAGGGATTTCCTCCGTGTTCTAAAAGTCATTTAAAGAAAAAAACCAAACCCAGCAACCCCAGCATCACTGGCATCTCCTTGGCGAGGCGGGGAGGTTCAACATCAGCGTGTGTTTTATGGATCCAGAGCTCCAGACAGCTGGAAAAACAGTTAACGTTCCTGTTTGACGTGTTCCAGCCTGGTTTGGAGGGAGCAGATCCAGCAGCCGAGCTCTGCCAAGACAGGGAATCACAGGTATTTCACTGGAGAGGGGGAGGTGGAGCTGGGAACTGCAGATTTTTAACTGGAGAAGAATTGGAGCTGGGAACTGCAGGTTTTTAACTGGAGAGGGGAAGTTGGTGCTGAGAACTGCAGGTTTTTAAGTGGAGAAGGGAAGTTGGAGCTGGGAACTGCAGGTATTTCACTGGGGAAGGGGAGCTGGACCCTTTTGCACCTAAATCTCTGAGGTTTCTGAACACAGTGGGATCACAGGCAGGATCTGGCTCAGTGTTAAGGAAGAGATGAACCCAGTGCTTTGTGATTAGGGTACAGCACAAGCAGGAGGAAACACGGGGATTTCAGGGGATACCTGGATTAAAGGACAAGAATTAGGGTGAGTGTGCAGTGTCCAGGCCCTTTCTGTCTGCCCAGCTCATGCTCTGGGATGCACCAAAGCACCTGGCATCCCCCACCAGGAGAAACCAGCCTGGTTCTTCCCAGCCTCAGCCCAAACCCTTCCATGCATGGCAGAGAAGGACATCCCACCTGGAAAATGACACCAGTGGCTCACAGGTCACTCAGCCCACTCCTCCTCACAGCCCAGGGGCTGGCAGAGCCAGACTGATTTTTCCTGGCCTAAATGAGGAGCAGGGTAACCCTAAGGTGACCCCAGATGCCTGAGGTGACCTATTCACCCAGAGAGCCCTCAGAGCCACATAACCCAGAGCTCCACAGACACCCCGGAGCCAGGGCTGGTGGGGCAGGATTAGCATCCAAAACATCCCAAAATATCCTTGCTGTGCCTCCACCGTGGTGTCACTGCTGCTGCAGGGCTCAGCTGGGGGACAGCTGAGAGGGCAGGACAGGATGAGTTTGGGCTGGGTGGCTCTGAGCATCAGCCAGCTCCCACTTGAAATGTAAAATTTGGGACAGATCAGGCACTGTGGGAATGTTTTTTTTGGTCTAATCCAGTGTCAAGATCCCATTTGGAGTGAGGAGGAGGAGGAGGATGGGGGAGATTGGTGTACAAGGCACATTCTCACCTCTCTGCATGTGTAAGTGATTTGTGCTTCTACAGAGGATGCTCAATGCAGGGCAGGAGGGATCCCAGAGCAGCTGAGCACAGGCTTTGTACAGAAGAGTTTGGGCTGTTCCCCACCTCTCCTTTGGGTGACAGATCTGCTGTGGTGGCATCTCAGCTGCTCCTCCCACTGTTCCTCGGGAGTCAGGCTTGGGAATTGATCCAGCTGGAAATCATCCTGGTGAGAAAAAAATAATTGCTGATGAGGTCTGATCTTGAAGAAGAGGGAGTGGGGAGGCCCTGGCACACAGATTACCCAGAGAAGCTGTGGCTCCCCCATCCCTGGAATTGTCCAAGGCCAGGTTGGATGAGGTTTGGAGCCACCTGGGATAGTGGATGGGGGGTGGATTGGGATGAACTTTAAGGCCACTTCCAACCCAACAATCTTGTGATTCCATGATTCTGTTCTGTCATCCAGTGCCTGACCCAGCTTTGCCTGCTCGAATTCTGCTGGAGGAGGGGAGAGGGGCTGGGGAATGGAAGAGGTGGGATCAGCACTCCCAGCCCTGTGTGAGCAGATCCCAGCTCTGGCTCCTGCTCCAGGCAGCGTTTCCTCAGCCCTGAGTGCAGAGGGAGGTGACCTGGTGAACTCAGAATGTCCCACGGCCTCCAGGGCAGCTCCTTCACGCCTGCCACTGCCACCAGCCCTGCAAGGACAGCACGAGGAGAGGGAACACGAGGGTGGAATTTGTTATCATATCAAACAACGTTCCTCGAGCAGCAGCACAGGGCAAATCAAGGGATGGATAAAAGGCACAAAGAGCCTGAAAAGCCTGGTTTAAAATAACCCTTGAAGTAGGAAGCAGCAGCATGAATCATGGTGCATCGCAAACAAGGACGGGATGTGTTTAATTTCCAGTTTATGAAGGCAGTTTTATTTATTTATGATTCTGCTCCAATGTTTAGCTTATACACAAAGTCATGACTCACTGCTGAAGGAGCTCCAAGTCCCCTTTGGAACAGCACATTTCCTCCTTGAGGAAATGACACAAACCCATTTTGTCCCATCAGCTGAGCAGCACGGGAGGAAGGAGCAGGAGGCATCAGGAGAGTTCCCTGCCACCAAACCTGCCCGTGGGACCCACCTTCCTGTGGGTAGGAAACTCCTGTGGGTAGGAAACTCCTGGGTGGTTCCCTGGCTGTGCTGGGAAAAGTGTGTCAGCAGCAGGGCCGGGCCTCAGGGCTGCAGAGCTGTCCCTTGACACATCCACAGCTGTGCCACCAGCAGGGCAGGACAGGGATTTTGGGGCAAATTTTGCAGCCTGGTTTTGCTGGAGTGGATCAAATCTGCAGGCTTTGCACACAGGGTCCATCCTCCTTGCTCAGTGGGAGTGAGAGGTGCCCCATCACTGCCCAGGGCTAGAGTTTGTACACAGCTCGTGTTCTTTGATGCCCTGTGGCCTCAGAGCACTCCTTGTCTTATGAAATTGCAACAATTAATCCCATCATTTCCCTGCCAATTAAACTTCTCCCTTTGGAAAAATGGTATTTTAATGAAAATGAATGAGGTCCTGGCACAAAGATGATCCTGCTCCGTGCCATGGAACCAGGGTGTGCCCCAGCAATGTGATCCATTGGGCTGAGCCCACTTTTCCCTGCTTTTTCCCACCTCTTCTACCTCTGTTTGCCTTCTCTGGGAGCACATCCTGCCCACAGGTCCTGTGCAGTGTCAGGGATGTGTTTCCATAGCTCTGGATGTGTTCCTCAGGATGCTCCATTGTGCACTTCCAGCTCTCTGCCGAGCAGAAGAGGCCGTGGCTGCTGGCAGGGATGAGGGTGGGCTTGGAGAGGCTGGAGAAGGGCTGGGATGAAGCAGCAGAGCCCAGGAATTCTCAGGCTGGGCTTGGTGAAGGGCTGCAGAGCTGCTGAGCTTCCTCTGCCAGGGACTGAACCATCGGGAGCTGCTCAAGGCACGGGGACCACACAGAGCCCAGGTGGGAGGAGGACAAGGAAGGAAGGACATGGAAATGAGGACATCACAGTGAGGACATCATGGTGAGGATGAGGAGGGTGAACAGAGTGGGAAACACCTGAGAAGAACCAAGTACATCCTCATTGCTGGGTGGGGTTTGGGTTCTAAAAGCAATCCCTGCTTTTCCTTTCTTTTTTTCCCCAAAAGCGAGGCAGTGAAGCCCGCAGCTCCATCCCCCGCAGGAGCATCCAGGACATCCCCAGCCCGGTCATTTCCCGGCCCGGTGGCCCCGAGCCGCTGGCTGGGGTGGGAGGAAGCGCAATCAGCCGCTATTTACGGCCGATTATCTCAGCTCCCCGATAATTCCCCGAATTAGCGGCGCGCTTTGCTCGGGAGTGTTTTTGTCAGATATCTTGGGCTGCAGGGAACGGGGGGTGGGACCCAGGTGGGGAGAGCAACAGGCAGCGCTGAGTGTTTACAAGTTCCCAAGCAGGAACTACAAGGCTAATTAATTTCTCATTAAGGAAGGAGTCGAAGGATAAAGAAGCAGAAACCTGGAGCTTTGGGAGATGCTGCGGATCCAAAGACATGAGCACACATCCCTCCCTTTATCCCTGGCAATGAGGCCCCTTTCACACCCCAAACTCCTCGTTTCCTGCTCTTCCCTTTATCCCAAACTCTCCCCAGAGACAGTCGGGATTTCCCCAGCCCCATGTGTCACACAAATATGGGGGATTTTTTTGGGAAAATGCACAAAATTTCAGTGTTACAAGGTGACAGCAGATGGGATCTTATTCCAGAAATCCCAGAATGGATTTGCATCCCTGGAAGTGTCCAAGGCCTGGCTGGACAGAGCTTAGAGCACCCTGGGACAGTGGAAAGTGTCAGGGGTTGGACTGGATGAGCTTTAAGGTCTTCTCCAACCCAAATAATCCAAATTTTCTATGATCCACATTTTGGGCACCATTGGAACTGCATCCATCCCTGGCCATGGCACCACCCAGCCCCATCCCTCCCTGGTGCCAGCTGTGAAATGGGAACCCAGGAGAGACAAATCAGGGTTTGCTGCTCCCCCACTGCAGAGAGGCAGGGAGCAGCTCAGGACTCTCCCCAGGTGGTGCCATCTCTGTTCCTGCCACTTCTGTAAGGCCAGGAGAGAGAAGAGCTCCAGGACCTTCCCATGGCTTCCAGGAAAGTTTCCTGCTCAGATTTCCTTTCAGCTCCAGGACAGTTTCCTTCAGTGAACAGGGGGATCTTGAAGGGCAGAGTGGGAAACACCTGAGAAGAACCAGGTACATCCTCATTGCTGGGTGGGTTTTGGGTGCTAAAACAGTGCCCATGGGTCTGGAAGCCTGGATTCCTTTTGAGCTGAGATAATTTCCTGTCCTCATGGGAAGACGCAAGCCCAGGATGAACTCCCAGGGGCAGGCAGGGCTCTGTCCCCTCTGCTGGCCATGGGACAAGGTCAGGTCACCACCAGCAGCCTCCAAAGCTGGTGACAGGAATGGGTCACCCAGCAGGCACTGAGCCCACAGGCCAGCCCAATCCCACCACTCCACTTTGGCCAGGGAGAAAGAAACCCTTTTCCCAACCCTGCTGTTGCCAAGCCCAGCTCCTGTGCTGTGGCTGGAGGCCCTGGGCTGCCACAGGCACTTCCACCAGGCATCTTTCTCCTGCATGGGATTTGCTCCAAGCCATTGATTTTAAATCCTGGGAAAATTGGCCCATTTGCTGTGTTCACGGAGTGTGTATTTTATAGGATACCTTGTCTCAAAGCCATTAACCAAGCAAACATTACATTTTATAATCAAATAACAAACCAGAAATAATGGAGATGCGTTTCCTACCTGCGCCGCTCGGAATGCACCAGGGGAAGGGGTGATTCCTCAGGGTTGAGAGGAGCTGGAGATGGGAGGGTTCCCCTGGAATGAGGGAGCTTCTCACACATGAGCTTCTGGTGGGGAGGAATGTCCATCAGCAGGGCCAGGGGGTGCTGCCAGCCCGGGGCAGAGGGAAGCACTGCAGAGCTCTCCCCTTCCCACAGCCCCCAAAGCTCACGAGTGCTTGTGCAGAACTCATGAAATTCTTTCTCCTCTCTGCTTTACAGGAGGGATTTTTTTTTTTTTTCCTCCAGCTTGGAATTCAGTTAGCAGCCGTTTTCTTGCAGAAAGTGCAGGAATTGGCTGGCGTTGGAGGGGCGCAGCCTTTCCCCGCTCCCCCAAGGTGCTGGGGGAAATCCCACAGTTCATTTTTCCTGGCTGCAGAATGCCTTTTCCTTTGCATTCTTCAGCTCGCAGGTACTTCATCACCATGTTTCCTATTCACATGTCTGGTCATTTCACTCGTGTCAGGGCTCCTTAACTAGGAAATATCAAGATGTTTTCACCCTGGAAAGCTGGGAAGCGTGTAATTAGCCACCCAGGTAATAAATTACCTGTGCTGGCGACAGCCCACTGGGGAAACCTTTATTCTCCATCTCATCCTATTATGCTGAGCCAATTTAGCACATCTGTAGTTGTTTTAAAATAGTCATTTCAATGGAGTCTGAGAAAAGGAGGCTTATTAACAACTTAGCTGCCAGGAGGAAAATGGGAGGGACAGCAGCTGCCATGGAGGGAGAAACCTGGTCCTGGCTGGAGGACAAATCCTGCTGTGCCTCCTGCCCTTTCCATGGACAAAGCTCTGGGATCTCCCTCCAGCCTTCCTGGAGCCCCCAGACCTGAGGGGCTGGGGAATGTTTGGCCATGGATTGGGTGAGGATTGGGGGGTTTGGGCTCCTTCAGTCACGCCATTGCTGAGTGTCAGAACTCAGTGCATCCCTCCGGGTGTCCAGAGTTGCCAGGACCCCACAAGGGGGCTCAGAGACCCTGGCACACACAGCCCAGAACACCTGGGGATTTGATTTTGACCCCTGGAGCAAGTTACCAGCTTTGTATGAGGACCTGAAAGTCACACAGGTTTGAATGGCATAATAATAAAGTATTCACAGGGTGAAAATATAGATTTTAGGATTTTTGGTATGGGGGTTATGGGGACAAGATGGAGGAATCAGGGCGTGTCCAGCCTTCTTCTTCTTCTTCTTCTTCTTCTTCTTCTTCTTCTTCTTCTTCTTCTTATTCTTATTCTTATTCTTCTTCTTCTTCTCCTTCTTCTTCTCCTTCTTCTTCTTCTTCTTCTTCTTCTTCTTCTCCTTCTTCTTCTCCGTTTTCTGCTGTGATGTTGGCACTTAGGGATTGGTTTAGAGTAGAAGTGCACTGTCTAACACAGGTGATAGGTATTGGGAATTAAGAGTAAATATGTTATATGTAGTTTGTAGTATAAAAGACAACACCACCTCGGGGGCGGTCAGAGTGCCTGTGGCTGCCCTGCTGAGCAGATCTCGGCTGGGCAGAGAGAAAATTTTATAGATAAGAATTAATAAACAACCTCAAGACCAAAAAGTGAAGAGTCCAGACTCGTTCTTTGGCTGCGCGGGCCAAAGCAGAGACATCCTGCGCATCTTGGGGCAGCAATTATCAACAGCCAACCCAGAGCTGAGCAGCTCCATGTCCCTAGAGCACGGTGCTGTCCCACCCTCCCCTGCCTCCCCCAGCACAGGACAGTGGTGACATTCAGCTGGGGAGGTTCCCAGATGTTCTCAGCTGGCAGAGCTGTCCCCTGTGGCTGTTAATCCATGGCTCAGGGCCCCAGGGCTCTGGTCCTTTGGGAAATCCATCCAGGCCTGGCCTCTGCAGGTGAGAGCTGGGGTGGGCAGCTGAGTGCGAGGGCAGAGCCCCACAGGTGTTTGTGCTGGGAAGGAGGGAGCAGCTCCAGCCTGGAGGGGGAGCAGAGGATTGATACCCTGGTGTTCCCAAACCCATCCCGTTCCTGGCTCCAGCGCTGCAGAGCTGCGCTCCCAGAGCACTTGGGCAGTGTTTGGGAGGGGATCACACTCCTGAAGCTCACACAGAACATGGAGGGGCTGGAGAGTGTCCATCAGAGCTGGTGTGTGCTGGGACAGGCTCTGGGTCACCCCCAGCCCAGGGATCACAGGATGAGCCCTGGAGGTGTGGCTGCTTTGTTCCACAGAGCTCAGGCTCCCGACACAGATGCCAAGGGAAAACCAGGAGTTCTGGGCTTTGGCACAGCCCCTGAGTGCATGGAACTGCTCATTTCAGCCTTTCCTCCTCACTCTCCTCCCCATCCATCATGTCAGCCCTGTTGGACACCCTCCATCCCTGCTGCAATGGCCGGGGCTCTCTGGAGAGCTGAGCTGAACTCTGTGCCTGGGGCAGGAGCGAGTTCCTCCTGCTGGGGAACCTCCCCATCCCTCCCCATCCCTCCCCATCCCTCCCCCAAGCTCCATTTCATCCTCCCCACGCTGCTCTGGGATATTTCCTGGCTCTAGTTGGATGAGGGGGAACAAACATCGTTTTTAAGCCGAGCCTCAGTGACAGAAGAGCCCTGAGCCACACTTTGAGTCCCAGGCAGATGTTGTGGGACATCAGCACCCTCCCTGCACCTCCATCAGGGAGCAGCTCAGGCTTTCCCAGGCACCTTTCCCTGGCTCTGGGCCCCTTCCATCCACGCACAGCTGAGCTCCCTTGTCATGGAATCACAGTGCTTTGGGATGGGGGGGACCTGGAGGATCATCTCATTCCAACTCCCTGCTAGACAAGGAACAATTGTTCCCTGAAAGGTGCCTGTGCTCAGCTGGGGCTGGGCTCTTTCTCCAGGCAGCACTGACAGAACAGAGCACACAGCCTCAAGCTGCACCAAGGGAAATACAGGTTGGATATTAGGGAAAAGTTTTAATGGAAAGAGTGATAAAGTTCTGGAATGGCTGCCTGGGGAGGTGGTGGAGTCCCCATCCCTGGGTCTGTTTAACAAAGCCTGGATACATCACTGTGTGCCAGGGTTTAGTTGAGGTTTTGGGGCTGGGTTGGACTTGATGATCCTGAAGGTCTCTTCCAACCTGGTCATTCTGTGAATTCTGTGGATTCTGTCCCACAAGGAAGAACCTTGTCCTCCTGAGGAAGGCAGTGCATCCATCTCCCTTTGGATCAGGCTCCTCCCCGAGCTGTGCCTGTCCAGACCCTGGGATTTTCTCACTGCTGGGGTGAGCTGGGTGTGGGGACACCACCACCACAGCAGAGGGACAGGGGCTGTCCCACCCAGAGCCCCCAGCAGTGTCCTCCTCAGCACAGGAGCTGCTCCAGAGCCCACAGAGCTCCAGGTCTGGCCTTGGGCTTTTCCAGAACATGGAAAGCCAGGTCTGGCAGAGGGAGACACTGGGAGCACTGGGAAACCCCCAAATGCCCCCAGCTCCCTGCCATGGCTCCAGCAGGGCCCCACCAGGAGAGCTCCTGCTCCATGGCCCTTCTCCAGTGGGACACTTAATCCCAGCCTGACTCCTCTCAGCAAGGACCAAAACCCACATGAAAGAGATTATTTTTTCAATTTCCTTCCCTGTCTGGCAGCCCGGAGAACACAGCTACTTGGAATGAAGCATCCTGGAATTTCCCCTGCCATCACCTAACCCTGACTGCTGCTCTGCCTGGGATGGAGGCAGGAATGTGGCCTGGACCAGCACTAACCTTTCCCAATAAATGGGATATCAGGGCAGGCTGGGCTCTGAACTTGGGGCATCCACCCAAAGCCACGTATTTTTGGGTTTTTTCTTAGCATCTTTTAGTAAACCAGGAATAAAAAGGATTTAGGAACTATTCCACCAGAGCCCCCTCCAGCCTGACTCCTGCTGCATTGCTTTTCTGCAGAGATCCCTCATATCCCTGGAAATCAGCTCATTCCAGGTGTAGCCTGAGCATGAACTGGTTCCTGGCTTGCTGGGACAGTGGGGTTTAGGGGCGGCTGGGAGGTGCTGAGGGCCAGCAGCAGATTTGCCTAAAAAAGGCAGAGAAAAGCGCCCGGGAGGAAGCTGCTCCCTGCAGTTTTATTTTTCCTTTCTTATTCCTTATTTACACAGGTTGTTCCAGCTCCTCTCTCATATTTTTACCCTTCGCAAATGGAAAAGAGCAGCAGAGCATTCCAGAGCCCTGACCCTGAGTGACTCCATGCAGAAATCCTTCTGAAACCAGCCACCAGGACTATCTCCAGTCAATCACCTGGGAAAGCACCTCACACCCCAACACCTACACCCGGTGTTCCAAAGGGTTTTTTTCATGCCTTTGGACACCAGCAGTGGCTCTGTCAGGTGAAATGTCCCATTCTGAGTAACAGAATATCCCGTTCTGTCCTAGGGAACTCTCAGAACGGCCCCGAGCAGGGTCGTGCTGTACCTGGAGGCTCCAGGTGTGAAGGCACCATTCCCAAGGTGCCCATTCCACAGGCTGGTGCTCCCCCTCTCCCTCTCCCTTCTGGCCAGATGGCTCCTGGCAGCAGCCTCTTGTCACATCCCCAGCTCTGGAATTGCTCCGTGCATCCTCTCTGCCTTCTGCTTTTGTCAAACGGATCATTGACCCCACTTTCCCTCGTTGTCTTTGATTATCCAAGACAATCCCTTTCACTGCCTCGAGGAGCTCCCAGGGGGATCCCACCCCTTCCATGCATAAACCAACACAAACATCCGTGGTTTTCAGCGGGCTGCATCCAAGCCCTGTGATGAATCACTCCTCTGTGTCCGTGTCTCACTGAAGGACAGGGAGAGGGAAATGGTTGTGGGATTTGTCAACTGTAGATTCAGGAAAAAAGGGGAAAAAAAACCCCTCGAATCAAACATTTGCTGGCAAATCAAATTATTCCCCACTTCATCTGTATTATTTAGGCTTAATTGTATTACTGGGGCTGTAATCCAGGGAAAACACAATTATTGGAAGAGATTGCAAGGATGGCATCTTTGGGAGGGCAGGAAGGAAGGGCTGGTGGGGGTGAGGAGGGGCCTGGGAGCTGCCTGGAGCTGGGAAAAAGCTTTTCCAGCCCTGCTCCTGCAGGGATCCCAGCTCAGATCCCAACTGCAGCTGCTGGCAGCTGTGCCCAGCTGATTATGTTGGATATTCTGGGTGACTCGGAGGCTGCCAAGGACCTGAGCGAGGACGGGCTTTGTTTTCCTCATCCATCAAATCCCTCTCTTGCCGTGCCAGGAAACATCCTGCTCTTTACAGCGTGCCAAGGATCAGGGGATGTGCTGGTGGCTCTTCCACGGGCAGTTATTGAACTTCCCATGGATTTTAGAGTCCTAAAGAGCCCCACAAAACCTCTGCACAGCCAGGGGACACTCCCTGTTCCTGACCCTGCTAGTTCCTGCTCCTCCTGTAGGATCCCAAGGAACAACCCACCTCTGGCCCTGGGACATGAGTCAGTGACAGCACCTGCAAGAGGCTGCAGAAGTCAGAGGAGGATTTCCTGCTTGGAAGTTTAAAGACAAGAAAGAATAATTAAAGTCCCTTCTGCAATGTCATTAAATATAAATACAAATGGTGTTAATATCTCTGGGTACTACAGAGCATTCCCAAGCACCCTCTAATTGTCTAATTAAATCACTGAGGGCTGAGGTTAGTGACAGCAAAATCCTTAATGGGGCCTTGCTGGGACATTTAGAGAAGGCTGTGCGCAAGGGGGTTGTTTATTTAATTAATCCCCAAGGTCACAGCCCCAGCTCCTGAGCCAGGTAATGCAATTTTGGTCCCTTGCATTTTGTCAGGCTGGCTCAGCTCTACTTTACACCTGCTGTGCCAGGGGAAGGAAGGGAACTGGAGCATCCTCATGGAGTAGGGAGGTCCTCATCCTTCTCCAGGCTCTGGGAGGGAATGGGGTGAGCAGCACTTGATGAGATTGGGGCAGAGGTCCTGAGCCTGGAGAGGGGCTGAGCAGTCCCAGTCCTGACTCAGGAATTGTCACCTCCTGCAGTGACAGAGGTCACTGTGCTGGATTGCTCTGTGTGGGATGGTGGGATGGGATCCACGGATGGATGGATGGATGGATGGATGGATCCATGGATGGACAGATGGAGGAAGGATTATGTTCTGCAGGACAGCTGAGAGCAGGAGCAGAGATTTTCTTCCAGAATGAGCTGTGGAGGCCAAACACCCTCCCACCCTCATCCCTCCCAGGGGCTGAGCAGAGCTCCAGAGAGCACAGAACTGGGATGGGGCACCTGAGGTGAAGAAGGAGGAAGAGGAAGAGGAGGAGAGCCCCTCTCTGCCTCCCTGGGAAGGGCTGGACAGAGCTGCTGCTATGCCCTGGCTGCCTCAGGGGCGAGGGGACATTTAAGGGCCATCCAGGAGCAGAGGGCAGAGAACGCCCAAAAGCTGCACCTTGCCTTGCTTTGCAGCATCCCAGCTCCTGTGCTGCTGCTCCCAGAACCCCCGTGACCAGATGAAGGGAGGCTCTGATGCGGCTCATCCCAAATCCCAAAAAAAGAAGCAATTCTTTTCTTTCCTTCCCTTTGAAATGATGATTCACCCCCACTCCTTCCAGCGCTGGCTCAGGCAGCGCTGATGGCTTTGGATAGGAACGGCTGGGTCGGAATTCCTGGGCAGGCTGTCAAGTTGTCACAGCTCATCCGTGTGCAGGCAGGGGCTGGTGCTCCATTGTCCACAAATCAGGAGCAGATGTGGATGTCCCGACATTCGCGGGCTCCCGCTCGCTGCCGCAGGGAGAGTGGAGCAGCCCCACGGCCCCGGCCCCACGTCCCTCCTCCCCATCCCTCTGCCACAATGGAATATGCAAAATGGCAGCAACAACGGGCATGGCAGGAATAAAGATGTGCAGCTGGGTAAATAATCACCGTTCCCAGCACTGCCAGCCCTGACACCAGGACTGGGATGGACCCAAATTGGGATGGAAATCTGCCCCTAGAGAGGGGAAGGGGAGCGCATTCCCCAACATGGTAAAAGGCATTAATGGCAGGAAGGAGGGTGGTTTACACTGGATATTGGGAAGGAATTCTTCCCTGTGAGGGTGGGCAGGCCCTGGCACAGGGTGGTCAGAGAAGCTGTGGCTGTTCCACCCCTGGAAGTGTCCAAGGCCAGGTTGGACAGGGCTTGGAGCACCCTGGGATAGTGGAAGGTGTCCCTGCCCATGGCAGGGGATGGAAGGAGATAATCTTGAAGATCCCTTCCAACCCAAACCATCCTGGAATTCTATAATTCCATCACTTCCAGCACACAGCACTAAACCCAACCCCATCCTAACCCTGCCTGTATCCTAGGCTTGGCAACAAAGGGTGGCACAAACCAGCCTGGCCCAATGCTGGTGACCTCACTCTGGAGAAGACACTCTAGGCCTCTGCAGCCCTTCTAGGATATCTCTAAGGTGACCAGCTCAAACCTCAGTCCCCATCCAGCACAAGACACTGAGCCCAAATTCATCCCAATCCAAAAAGAACTCAGATGATGCTTTTGGGGCTGTGTCCTCATTTTCAGGGTCAGGAGTGTGTAATTCCCTCTGACATCCCTGGGTTTTCTACTTTCTTTCCATCTGCACCATTGGAAATGAATGTTTGCTCCACCAAAACCTACAGCAATGTAAACATTCTGCTTCCAAGGAGAGGGCTGGCCTTGAAACTCTTCCCTGGGATCCTTTACCGGGATGCAGAAAGCTGGGAACAGATTTCCGTTGATATTTGTTGCTTTTCAAACAGAAGCAAATGTTTATAGCCAGGCTGTAAACCACGCTAATGGGGGGCAGATCCGTTACAGGAGCCATGTTTGGAGACAAAGGAAAAGGAGAAGCCCTGGCTTTGCTTGGAAGCCAAACTTGGAAGTTTGGCTCCTGCTTCCGATGCACTTCCTGAGCCTCGGCCACATCCCACACATTTGCAAAATCACCCATGCATGGAGTCAGAGCTGACAGAAATACACAGGCACTGAGTCACTATTCCATGGAATTTCATTCGTGTCTGCTCCCACACTTATGGAATTTCACACACTCATAGATGGAGCTCCCAGCAGCTCTGAGTTCATTGCACACCTCTCCAACATTCAGCTTCAGGAAGCACCTCCATAGAATGGGACACATGTTTAGTTCTGCCTTCCCCAAACAGGATCAGAACCTGCAGGGAAATGACAAAACCTCACTGAAATCCCCTGGATATCGGGATATGGATACAATTCTCCATGGATTCTCTTTTTCATGGAAAGGGTGGTCAGGCACTGGAACAGCCCAGTGAGGTTTGGAGTGCCCATCCCTGGAAGTGTCCCAGGAATGCCTGGACATTGCTCTGGTGAGCCACAGAGTGGACTCAGTGATCCTGGAGATCTTTTCTGACCTGGATGAATGTGGGATCTGTGATCCTGGGAAGCACCAGCATCCCTCACACATCCCACCCGAGCTGTGCATCACTAATTCCCGCTGTCTCCTCCAGCCCTTCCCTGACAAAGCGTTTCAGTGACCCAGGAATGTTATCTTAGCAAATCAAAAATGTAAACATTTAGGTTCAGGACTGGGCTGGCTGGATTTGGGAATGAGTTATGGTAGAAGCCCGGCAAGGAGGCTGAGTTTGGCTTGGCAGTTCCTCCTGTGCCTGGAACCTGCTTTTCAGGATTAAATACGATCCCCTGCAATCCATCCAAAATGTCAATTACTCCGAGTCTCTCAGGTTTGCAATTACAGAATGCAAGTCATGTTCAGCGTTTTATGAAACTGCTTTTCTTGGCAGGGCCCATCTCTCTCTTATTGTAAAAAATAACTTTCAAATCAAAGCATTAAATCAAGGCACAAACGCTGGGAAGGACGCGGGGCTGAGGCTGGAAAGTTCCAGCGCCGGAGCTGGAAGGGAGCTGAGCCGAGCTGGTTTCTGGTGCGGGAACGAGAGTGGCAAATCAGGGGGAAAGAATGTGGAACAGTCTCGGCTGAGGAACGCCTAATCCCACCATCATGGATTTAAATCCCGCAATCGCCTCGTTAGAACCCCCCGCGGGCAGGGGGAGCGAGCCTGGAGAAAACACCTCTCCCATCCCGCTGGAATCCGAACAGTCCTGCCCCGGCTGGGGCCGGAGCTGCTGCGGCACCAGCTGCAGGGAATTGCTTTCAGGCCTTTCCAAGCCTTAGGACTCAGCTGCCAAAGGCGCTCTGACCCCTTTCTTCCTCCTCATCTGGAAGGCGGGGAGGGGAGCGCAGGGAATTTGGGAGCGCTGACCCAAGCGTGGACTCGCAGCGCTGAGCCGGGGCAGGACCCTGTTTGGGAGAGGTTGGATCCCTGAAGGAGAGGGCAAGGTGCGCTCAGCAGGCAGCAGCTGCTCGTGGGGACACTGCCTGTGCTGGAAAGAAAAGGGAAATTCCCCTGGAAACCTTTCCTGGGAGTGCCTTTGTCCATGGATGGGTGAACCGGCCTTCCTGGGCATCCCTTGCTGCGTGATTTCACTTCCCAGCCTTTCCAGGCACATCAAACCCTTCAAGGTCAGGGAGAGCCCTCAGCCCCGGATTCTGCTGGAAGCTTCCATTCATTCGTGTCACTCCCGAGCCAGCAGACCTGGTCCAACCTGTGCTCCGGGTGGCACCTGAGACGCGCCAGCCCCGGCCGTGCTAATGAGCGCAGGGACTAATGAGCTCAGGGACTAATGAGGGCAGGGACGCGACGCCCTCCCACCTGCCCTGCCGGCAGCCTGCCCGCATTCCTGGCTGGGCAGGACATTCCCTCTGGTTTCGGGGCTCTGGATGTTCCTCTCCAGCCGTGTGTGGTTAAGCCGGGGAGGCTCCGCGCTGACGCCCAGCGCCACATCCCGGCCTCGGGATAAGCGCTTTTTCATCTGTCTCCACATTTATTCCTTCCTGACGAGGAGCTTTGGCATGGGATAGTGGGAGAGCTGTGAGATCCCGGGTTTGATGGATCCGGACTGGGTTTGGATGCCAGAAGCCCCTCGGCAGCGTCGCTCTGGGCGTTGAACCTCGAGGGCTTTAGCGCATAACACCGAGCATCCCACACCCCAGAGCTCCTCTGCTCCCAGCCTCCACAATGCTCACCAACACCAGCTTCATTTCCCATGGGACAAGGAAAGGGAGAGCACATCTGGCACAGAGAGGCAGGAACCAGAAGCCGAGGGAAGACTGAAGTAAAAGCTCCCAGCAGTTGGAGCCAGGAGCGCCATTCCCGCGGACCCTGCCGCCGGCTTGGGCCCCTTTTGGATGCTCTTCCCGGGATGCAGGTGCACGGTGTTAAGAGATCATTTCCTGCCTGCACCGCAGCTCCAGGGATGGATTTACCACTGGGCTCACTTCACCCTGCTTTGCTCTCTTCATCCCTTTTTTTTTTTTTCTTTTTTTTTCTTTCCTCGACTCCTCCTCTATTCCCTAAAAGCCCCTAAAAGCCGGGCAGAGCTGCTGCAGCCCCAGGACCATCCTGCTCAGTGGGAAAAGCCAGCTGCTCTCCCAGAGTCATGGATCTCATCGAGGGAGGAGACAAATGGTTCAGCGAGGGGCTTTTGCAAGAGACGAGGAGCTGAGGGAATGTTAGGAAATGCAAAAGGCAGAGCAAGGCAAAGGAGGGAGGGACACGCTGGAAAACAGGGATAATTCTCCCTGAAAAGGATTAAATGGCCAATCACACCGAGGTGCCCAGCAAAACCAACCTGCAGTGGGGAGCTTGTTCCAAACATATGCAGGGACTGCTGGAGTTGCCAATACAAGTGCAATTAAGCCCAGGCTCAAAGAAAACCCTCACTAATTGTACAAGTGGAGGGAAAGGGAGAGATTTCCCCTCTGCTCTGGCTTTCCTTTTTTTTTCCCCCTGGATGAGTGGGAATCCTTCACAAAACAGGTCCCTTGGACAACTCTGCTCACAAAATCAATGAACTCAAACATCATCAGAATCTTCACTTCCACTGGGCAGTGAATTCCTGCACTCACCTACTGGGACAGGGGGAAATGTATTTATTCCCAAAGAGAACTTGGAATATTATTAATTTCCATTTTTTATAAAAGAAAATTATTAACCGGTATATCAGATGGATAAAATCAGTGCAGTCACACACTGGTCACAGACTCCAGCCACACACTCCAGGATTTCTTCTTTTCCTCAGATTTAATTCCCTCCAGTGCCTTCATTCTCCTATTGGGAACCAGTTTCATTCCTCATTAGCCAGACGTTTGGAATGCTCAGGCCCGGTCACTCTGTCTGCAATAACGTCTCAGCATTGCAACAGCAGAGTGGTTTAACAGGAGGATCTGATGGAAAACAAGGAATAATGAATAGCAACAGATCCTATCTGATTTTGTATCCCACTGCAGTTTAGGGCAGAGGTTAAAAACTGCACTAGGAAGGAATAAATACAGTCAATTTTTTCCAGTAAAACTCAACTGAGCGCTCTGTGTGTGCAGCAGAGCAGGAAGGAGTCATCACAAATTCCCAATTTTGCGAGGTATACTTGTGTGATGCAGTCCCAGAGAATCCCCTGGGATTTTTGAGGTGTTGGCCTGTCTGTGAGCCATTCCCACCCTGAAAAAAGCATTTCCCAGCTCTTCCCTTGGAGAAGAGGATGGGGCCAGGAGCTCATGGAGCCCTCCCTGCCTCGCTGAGCTCTGGGGAGCAGGACCAGACCGGCCAGCACTGAGGGAGAGGGGAGCATTGCAGCTCCATGACCTCTGCAATGTACTCCTGAGGGCTCAGCCTCACCAGCAAAGATTCAGGGCTCAGTGGCAAATGAGTTATGCTCCCAGAAAATCAAAATTTGGGATTTTCAAGCAGCAACAGGAAATCTTCCCACTTTGGGTAGCAATTCTTCCACACAAGAATAATGGATTTAATCCCAGAGAGATTTGGGTTGGGAGGGACACTAAAGCTCATCTTGTTCCATGCCCTGCCATGGCAGGGACACCTTCCACTATCCCAGGTTGCTCCAAGCCCCATCCAGTCTGGCCTGGGACAATTCCAGGCAGGGGGTAGCCAAGAAATCAGTGCTGGCACATGGTGACAGAGCATTGGGAATCACTGCCCCTCACCTGTCCTGGTGCCACCCCCCAGACCTGCACCCACCACGGGGAAGGACCACATGCCAAGGATGCCTGGATACTTTTCTCTTGAAATTACAAAAATAGATTTATTTACAATTAAAACCATCCCCCCGCCCCCAGTCACCCAGTGCTGCACAAACCAAGGGCAGCATCCAGCTGATTCCCAAACATCTCCCTGCACACAGCCGGTGATGCAAAGCCAAACCTGGTATTCCAAGGCTTTAATTTTCAAATCTGGCTTTCTCCAGCCTCCAGTCAGAGCTTGCTGCAGCTGCAGGGCAGCAGCGGTGCCTCGTCACCCTGGGATCACAGCCTCAGAGCCTGGGGAGATTCTGGGAGAGCCTTTTCCTCTGGGACACGATCCTACAGCACAATCCAACTTCCAGCTCCCATTCCTCTCCAGAAAAGCTGCCCCCACCAAACCCCAGCCCCAAAGCTGGGCTGAGGCAGCAGGGAGAGTCCCCTCTGCTGTCACACACACTTCCCTGGCCCTGCCACCAGCCCCTGGGGACAGCCCAGCAGCTCCAGGGACACCAAGAGCACCAGGAGCCCCTTTCCAGCCCCTGCCCAAGGGAGATAATCATGGCTGGAGTGGAAAACCTTCCCAGCAGGATTTGGCGTTGTGTTCTGTACACACGTTGTGGGTGTTTATACTGGGCTGGAGAGGGAGGATTAAACAGGGCTGTGGGATGTTCCTGAAGGATCTCATCACTCAAAAGACATTGAGACACTGAGAAGGGTTGAAGGGGAGGCTGTAATGATCCAGAGGCTGGAGGAACCCAGGCAGGAACGTTTTAAGAGCAGCATCTGCCTACTCCAAGCAAGCAGCAGCTAAATGGGGGGATGACAGCATCCTGCAAAAAGCTGGAATCCATAAACACTGCGGAGCAGGGAGGCTGCTCACAGCACAGGGATCATGTGAATGAAACAAAACTTCAGGGAAATGTGGCTGAGCTTCCCAGCAGTGAAGTCAGGCTGAGATCCCATCTCCCCGAGGGAGAGCCACGGAAGAGGACATTTAGGGAGTTTGTCTGGCTTTGGTGCTTGGTTTGGTCTTGGGAAAAGCCCTCTGGGCCTTGGAAAGGAGGCTGAGGGTCTGAGGGGGTTTGGGGATGCTCCAGATCTCCAGCTGGAGATGGAGGGGGGGTTGTGACTTAAGGAGGTGGCATCAGGTGACATCATCACTGCATGGGATGGAGGAACGCTCTATTCCCACTGAAAATCCACAGGTTCCTGGGGTGGTTTGGGTCCAAAGGGATTCTAAAACTCATCCTGTTCCATCCCTTGCCATGGGACACCTTCTACTCTCCCAGGTTGTTCCAAGCCCTGTCCAGCCTGGCCTTGGACACTTCCAGGGACCCAGGGGCAGCCACAGCTTCTCTGGGATCCTGTGCCATATTTTAGCATGTTCACAGTGAAAAGTTCCCCTGTGATTCCCTGGAATTCTCCACTGCCAGGGCATGTCCCCAAGGATGAAGTTAAGCCTTGCAGAGAATCCTTGCTCCCAGCTGGACATTCCCAACATCCCTGTTCCTCCCTGCTCCAAGGAAGGTTAAAGCCCAGTGACAATTTTCACAAGCCATCAAGAGCTTGTTTTTTCCCCCCTTCACCCAAACTTTCCTGTTACAAAAAGGTGTGAAAAGTCCGAATATCATCACCTCTTCAGACTGTTGAGGGCTTTGTTCCGAATTGCCACCAATTCCCTGGATGTGGAAGGGCAAAGGGCAGAGCCGGGGATAGGAAGGTGCCTGTCCCTGGAGCCATCCCAGGGAATGGGAAAGAGGACCTGGAGGCCAAGGTGGCCCTGTTCTTTCTCTCTTCTGCTGATTTGTTTTTTCCATTTCAGCCCCAAAATTTGAATAAATTATGAGTTCAACTCAAAAAACGTGTCTCTGAGCCCCCTGGCATGTGTCTTGTCAGTCCAGGACAGCCAGAGGGATGTCCTGAATTCTGACACCATTGCATCGCATTGCATCTCATCCCATCCCATTGTGTCCCATCGCATCCCATTGTGTCCCATTCCATCCCATCCCCAAGGAGGAGATGCCTGCAGATCCTTCACCATTCCCTGCAAGCATTGCCAGCTGGGCTGAGGAGCTGCTCTTCCGCAGCCAAATCCACCCCAAATTTCCATCGGCAGCAGCAGCAGGAGCAGCAGGAGCAGCAGGAGCAGCAGGGAGGGATCAGCCCCATCCCGCTGGCAGCCGCTGCTCGCCGAGATGGGATTGATAAGATCCCTGGGAGGCACGGGGGGCCCGCGTGCCAAACACAGCCAATTAATGTCAGCCCTTTCCCATGCCAACCAATTAAGCTGTGTGTGCCTGTCACCAGCGCCGGGGAGGGGGTGCAGGGCACACAGGATCCCAGGGAAGCCTTAAAGATCCAAAATCCCCCTTAATTTATGGGCGGGAGGGGGAGGGCGCAGACACCCTGCACTAACCCGAGCGGGCCTGATTAATGGCTCGGCTAATTTAGGAGCTGCTTGGCTCTGCTGACCTGGGGAGGCTCCGTTTAACAGGAATCAGGCTGGCATGGGAAGCAGGGAGCAGCTGAACGATGTAAGGAGCAACAGATGGGCTCCGCGGTCGCCTTGCCAAGCACCAACGCTGTTTTCTGAGCACTTGCTCTTAAACCTCCTCCAAAAGGGAAAAAAAGTGATAATCAGAACCATAAAACCCATGTGGCTGATCCAGGAATGGGGAAGGCGGCAGCTCCTCTGCCCAGCCAAGAGCTCCTGGGCTGGGAAATGATGCCAGAGGTGCTGAGCCACCTCCAACCCTGCTTGTCCCCATCCACCGCAGCTGCAGGGACTGGGGAAGGAGGGAAAGCATCTTCTGGCCCACCCGTGCCATGAAAAATCACGGGAGGCAGAAGAAGGGGAAAACACAAAGTGGTGAAACACTTGGAAAAATTGGGGAGATCCTGCAGCTTCAGCTTGGTCTGGATGGGGAAGATCCACAGGTCCTGGACATGCTGAGGCTCTGGAAAAGAGATTCGAGCTGCAGGGAGTGACTTTGGAAGGACTTGCAGAAATAATCTTAATGGGGTGGGGGGTTTTTCCCCAAAATCCTGCATTTCTGAGGGCAGATGGTGCCAGGCAGCTGTGGCTTGGATCCCTTGGATGGTGAGGAGGCAGCAGTGGTGACAAAGCACCCATGTGGATGTGAAAGAGATGGGAGATTGAATCCATGGAGCTGCCAGGAGGAGGAGGATGTGGGAGACCTGCAGCAATCTGGGAGCAGGTCCAGGTGGGATGGCTTGGAAATACACAGGAGCCATGGAAATGTTGGGCTGATTATGCCAGGGGTGAGCAGAGGCCCCAGGAAGGCACCAGACAGAGAGACCTGTCTGGGGCTGGAGATTTTTAATAAAGAAACAGTAAAAAAACCAAATAACAGAGCAGCTCCTGCTTGCCAAGGGCTTTGGGAATCACACCTGGCACAGGAACACAGCACAGCTGAGCTCCTCAGAGCCAGAGCTTGGGGGAGAAAAAGGAATCACTCTCTACACCCCATATGGGGTGGAGAGGAAAAAAATCCCCCAAACTAATAAAGTCTTCATTTTTTTTTTTACAGCTGCCTTCTTTCCCCCAGGAATGATATTTATCTGCACAAATCTCGTGCTGTGGCTCTGTTTGCATCCAGATAAAAATAAGGAATCACCCGTGACCCTCTCATCCGTGTTCTGTTTTGCTTATGGAGAAATGTGCCTGAGGAGCAGGAGATTTCTGTAGGGGATGGTTTGCAAAGCTCTCCTGGAGCCCCTCATGGCCTGGGGGTTCAGCAGTGTTCAGAGCAGCTCTCGCACAGGGGTTTTCCACCTTTTCATGTGGATGTTCTGGGATAGAACAGTTTCTAAGCAGGTGCCTTGCAAGGGCTGCAGGTTCACAACTCTAAGCCAAGTCGAGTGTGGAAAAAACAAACAATTTCCTTGTCCTCTGAATATAATGGGCCCAGCAAGATGTCCCTGAGCTCCCTGGTGTGGCTCACACAGTGATCCCATGGCCCTGCCAGATTTTGGAGATGGGATGATTTCAGGGCTGGCAGAAAACACCAAAAACTCCCAGAGCTTCACTACCCAAGGTGTTATTTGGCCCTGCTGGATTGGCTGAGCCCCAGGATCCTGTCCCTTCCCAGCCCAGACTCTCCAGAGCCACAGATCATGGAATGGTTGTGTTGGGAAGGACCTTAAAGCTCAGCTCATTCCATCCCCTGCCATGGGCAGGGTCACCTTCCACTATCCCAGGTTGCTCCAAGCCTTGTCGAACCTGGCCTTGGACACTTCCAGGGATGGGGAAGTCACAGCTTCTCTGGGCAAACCATTCCAAGGCCTCACAGGGAAGAATTCCATCCCAATATCCCATCTAACCCTGCCCTCTGGCAGTGGGAAGCCATTCCCCTTGTCCTGGCATTCCCCTCCCCTTAGTCTAAACACACCTTGGAGCCTCTTTGAAATCCATCCTTGGCATTTGCCTCTTCCCTGCACAAACCTGTGTCCTTTGGCCCTCAGGGTCCTGCCCCAGCTGGAGCTGCTGCATTTCAAAGGCCTGGAAAAAGTGAGGAGCAGCAGCTGGCACTGCTGGCTTTGCTAAAAGCAGGGAGGGTATTTCCCTAATCCCAAAAGAGAGGGATGGCAAGAGCTCAGGGCTGCTGCTTCCCTCCCTGTAAAAGGGCTTTGCCTGTGCTGGCTGCAGGGGAGATAAGGATGCTGTGGAGAGAAGGGAGGGTTGGCCAGGAATGAAGGGGCTGCCCCTTCCTGCTCAGCTCCTCAGTGATGAGAAGCAGCTCCTGGCAGAGCTGCCCTCCCCAGGAATTGTTGCGATGTGATGGTATTTAATTCCAATAAGGAATTACACTCCCTCCCGGATTTACCCACAGAGGGGAGAGCACATCCCAGCACAGCCTCACCTGTAACAGCAGGGAGCAGCCAGAACCCATTGCCAGCCCGCTTCCCTGGATTTCTGAGCTGTGAGTGGTGCCTGTTCCATCACCAGGGGCTTTCTAGGGCAGCCAGTGGCATTTCCCAGCACACGGGAGGCAGTTTATTACCAGTGATTTATTAAACTGCTCCAACTTGTCAGCAGCCACTTGAAACATTCCCTTCCCTTTTTTTTCCCCCCCTTCAGCTTTGCTAATGTCTTTATAAAGAGCTGGATAAATAGATTTCCAGCACTTCTGACTGCCACGGATCAAACCTCAATCGATATGGCCCAGATTAGGGATGAGGTGAGAGCGAGCCTCCCCACCTCCCTGCAGCCCCAGCTGCGGAGGTGAATTGATGGGAATGCACTTCCAAGGAACAGATAAATGCATTTTTGCCTGCTCACAGCAGAGCTGGACTTGACAGTTCCTGATTTCTCCCCGTTGTGGCCTGTTCTGTGGGTGGGGAGTTCCAGGTGATTGCTGCTCCTTGCCAGACTTCTCTTCTGCATCCTTTGTGCTCATGGATAGACCCTCCTGGCTTTATAATCCACTGAACCCATGGAGTTCAGAGGCTTTCAGCTCCTGCCTGATGAATCTTTGCAGGACAAGACCCCTTTCCGTCATTAAGTTTGATCAGTCTCAGCTCATCAACCTTAATGTATTTGCTGCAGAATCACTGTTTAAAGGTTTACTGAGCTAAAATTAGTCCTGCTCCCACCTCGAAGGGCCTAACAACTACTTCTGCCAGTGCCAGCATACCCAGAGCCACCCATCCCAGCTCTCAGGTCAGACACCAGCAGGAATTTCTGCATGGAAAGGGTGGCCAGGCATTGGAAGGGGCTGCCCAGGGAGGTTTGGAGTGCCCAAAGGTATCCATCTCCAGACATCCCTGGAGGTGTCCAAGGAACACCTGGATGTGCCACTCAGTGCTCAGGTGTTGAACAGTCAGGTTGGAGGTTGATCCTCCAACTGAGGATCCCTGAGGTTGGAAAAGCCCTCCAGGATTGAGTGGAGGGCTTTTCCAGCCTCCGGGATTCTGCATCACACACCTGGCACAACCAAAACAGCATTTCATTTTTTCCCTTCCCACATCAGAGGAACCTTTAAAAAATGCCCCATTGTGCCCTCCTCATGCTCTGTTCTGCCCCCAGCTCCCCGAGAGCCCGGGCAGGGCTGGCCCGGAGCTGCTGCAGCCCCTGGGTGCTCTCCCTGTGGAGCTCTTCCCTCCAGCCCAGCCTCCATCCCTGCTCCTGTCGGGATAATTGATCTCCAGTCGCAAACCAGATGCTCTGGCCGTGCCTCCTCCAAGCGCTCCGGCTCCTGCTGAAGTCCAGGGAGATCCTCTGGAAGAAGCCACTTTTAATTTGTAATCTGATTAAGCCATTAGAGGCGAATGGAGCAGTAAGTAACACAAATTGCCGATCGTTTCCATCAGCAAATCCCCCCAATTAATCCTGAGATTAACCCTGATTACACGCGGTAATGGTGATCAATGCACCCTAATGGGGGAAATCCGCCCACTGCGCTTTCTTCCACATCCCAGAGCGATCAATTTGGAATCAGGGTGATTTATCGGGCAGGATCGAGCGGGGCTGGGGCACCGCCTGCGTCTCCAGGAGCCGCAGCTCATTCTCCCTTGGGAACAGCAGGCCAAACTGGGGAAAAAAAGAGATGGATAGAGCGAAACAAAGAGCAGGGCAATGCAGAGGGCAGCAGGAATGGCAAATTCCATCTGCCTGCCGCACTCCCTCCCCTTTGAATCCTCCCAGCGATGCCCTAAAATTCTCCTGTGAGGTGATCAGACCAAACAGCTCGGAGCAAGGCTGCACTTCTCAGGGACTCCTCCGTCAAAGGGAGGAAGTCAGGCTGGAGAGGAGCTGAAAAAGGGAAAAAAACCCTTTCCTACTCTGTGATCCGAGCCTCTGTTCTTGCCTTTGCTGCTAAATTCGGAAGTTACCCCAGGACCGAGCGTTTCCAAGGATCCCCAAGCACTCCACGAGCTTCAGAGCCGGGCCCGGCTCCCCCTCAGCCCTGTGTTATTTATAGAGCAGCTGAGACTCCAGCGAGTGCTTCAAGGGGGATTCTGCCTTTGTAGGGACTAAGTCGGGAGCTCAAGGCTTGACCTTTGGAAGGCAGGGATGGATTCATCCCACAGCCAGCTCCGGGCCGAGCTGCTGCAGTGCCTGGTGATAAAGCAGCTTGATTTATGGAGCCTTCTCCTCCAGAGCTGCTCACTCTGCTCTGGGAACACCAAGGAGGAAAGGAAAAACCGCTGGGAGATGGGCTGAGCTCCTGCCAGGGGCTCTGGCACCTCCCTGGGCATTGGCTCACAAGTGACATTCCACAGGGTCCCCAATTCATCAGCAGGTCCCATGTGTTCCTGTGCCATGGCAAAGAACACCTGGAGGGCTGAGAGCTCCTCATGCTTTGCCCAAACTCTGACCAGGAATATTTCAGGTGGATCCTTCCCAGTGTTCCCTTGAAGCTTATGTCCTCTCCTCCCACACCATGTGGATTAATCCCTGTGTCCCGTTGTCCCCAGATCTGTATTTTGGCAGCAAGGCAATATATTCTATATGAGAACAGTGATATAACCCTGTCCTGCACGGACATGGCCTGTATTCTCCTTAAATCCATGAGATCTTTGGGGATTTTGAATGGGGCTGTAGTACCCAAATCAATCCCCCCTCATTCCTGGGGTGTGATCCTGCAGCTCCCCTCCCTTCCTGGCCAGAGAGCTGCGCCACAGAGTTGGCACTCACTGGGACAGTCCTGCTCCAGCCTCTCTCATCCAGGGAGGAGATTCCAGGCAGGTACACACAGACTGCAGGGAATGTTTTTTCCCCCAGATGTTGCCTCTGAGGTGTTTTGCAGCACACGTGTTTTGGGGGTGACACGTGGGGGCCCCATCCTTCAGCCACCCCCTCTCCCCATCCCCTGCTGCTGCCCGAGGGGCTCACGGCTCCCTTTGATGTGCAGATGAATCAGCCTGGCCAGGAGAAGCCCCGTGGATTTATGAACTCCTCCTCTATGATGTCTTTCCAATCGTTTCCCCCAGAAGAGCATTTTCTCTCCCTTTCCTCCCTGGCTCCTCCGAGCCAAGCATTCCTTTCTCCTCCTCCATCCCAGGCCTGGGGAGTGATGCTGCTCCCCCAGAGCAAAATTCCCTCTGCAAGCCAGGCCACTCATCAGCCCCCTGCTCATTTTCCAGGTTTGGTGTGTCAGCCCTGCTCCAAATTCCAGCAGATTTGGTGTGTCAGCCCCTGTTCCAATTCCAGGTTTAGTGTTTCAGCCCCTGTTCCATACTCCAGGTTTGGTGTGCCAGCCCCTGCTCCATAATCCAGCAGATTTTGTGTGTCAGGTCCCTGCTCCACACTCCAGGTTTGGTGTTTCAGCCCCCTTCTCCATATTCCAGCAGGTTTGGTGTTCCAGGCCCCTGTTTCATATTCCAGGTTTGGTGTTCCAGCCCCCTGCTCCATATTCCAGGTTTGGTTTGGTGTGTCAGCCCCTGGTTCAATCCCAGTTTTGTTGTGTCTGCCCCTGCTCCATAATCCAGCAGATTTGGTGTTTCAGCCCCTGCTCCGTATTCCAGCAGGTTTAGTGTTTCAGCCCCTTGCTCCATATTCCAGGCTTGATGTTTCAGCCCCTGTTCCTATTCCAGGTTTGGTGCGTCAGCCCCTGCTCCATAATCCAGCAGGTTTGGTGTTTCAGCCCCTGTTCCATATTTCAGGTTTGATGTTTCAGCCCCTGTTCCATATTCCAGGTTTGGTGTTCCAGCCCCCTGTTCCATATTCCTGCAGGTTTGGTGTCTCTGGCTGCAGCCCCATGGAAGGCAGCTCCGAGCCACAGATGAAATCCTGCAATTCAATCTACTCCCAGCCCAGATCATGCCAGCTCTGCAATTCCAGAGCAGTTGAAAAGAAAGGGACAAATAACTGTGATGGAAACCACTCACTGGAGACTTCCAGGGGAAATTATACACCCGCGAGGGGAAAAAGGATCATTAAGAGGTGACGGGAGAAAACATTTGCATTGCAAGTCAAAGCAGCTGGAGGCCGGGGGAAGCTCTGTGGTCACTGCCCTCCCCAGTCCGATCCAATCAACTCCAGCACTTGGCAAACCCTCCCAGACAGGCCCTTGAGCTGTTTGACCCAGATTCTGCCCAGCACCGGAGTCAAGCTCTGCCCAGAACAGAAGGGGAGCCTTGCAAAGGTCTCACAAAGTTCATTCCTGTGTTAAAACCCCACAAAATAATAAAACCGGTGTGTTTGCCTCCTCTTTAGCAGTCACCTCCACCTCGCCAGCCTCCCAGAGCTGCGTGGGGAGATTGCTGTGCCTGGCAAACAAGCGGAGATTAAAGGGAGTTCAGCGGGAACATCTCGATTTAGTCTCGGCTGAGCACACTCGGGACTCGATGGCACATTAAACCCGGTGGCACATTAAACCTGGTGGCACATCTAAAGCAGAGGGGATGGAGGAGCTGGAAAAATAAAGGAGAGTTTATTCCTGTGCTAAGCATCCCACCAAAAATCCCTGTCCCTAAACGCTGCCTGGGTTCTGCACTCCACAGTGGGCAGGGAAGGGAGAGCCAAGAGCAGGGAAAGGGGAACACACTCCCCCAGGGGAGGCAAACCTTCACATCCACCCCTTCTTTCCCTGCCAGAGCATTAGCACAGCTCCCCAAAACCCCAGAGAGGAGTCTCGAGGAACGGAGTGATGAAAGAGGGGCCGAGACGGGGCCGCCTTCCAGGCAGCTGGAGCCAGGACTGCTCATCAGGAATCACTGGCCTCTCCCCCATCCACACAGGATGTGCTCCAAGCTCCCCCTGACATTTGTGTGTCAGCCTGAGCCAGCTGGGGCTGCAGCTCTGCCTTCCACTCCAGGTTTAAATCCAAGGCTGGAAGTTTGCAGAGCTGCTGGGGTCCATCCCCAGCTGGCCACGGTGAGCTGGGAGCATCAGCAGCTCCACAAAGCCTGGAAAAGCCACTTTTCCCTGGTGGGCAAACACCAGGAGAGGGAGGCAGAACTGCACCATGGTGACATTTGCACCCGGGTGCAATGAGGTGTCACTCAGCCCAGGCAGACCAAACAGCATCTCTGGGGCACCAAAATTACACAGCCAAGGAAATCCGACAAAATCCATCTGCCCTTTTCGATATTTGGAGATAATTAACTCCTCCAGGCTGCGATATTACAAAAGAAAGCTGTTAGTGAAGCTGTTCAGCCCCAGGTCAGGCTGGATGCAGAACTTTGCCAGCACTGGGGATGCTGAAAGGGCAAGGAGGACATTTCATATTTCCATATATTCCCAGCTCCCTCGTAGGAAGATTACAGGGATACACGTGTAATGCAGCAGGTCACAGGGAAGACAAAGCAAGGGCAGGCTTATCTGGAGAGGGAAACATCTCTGCTCCTCCGTTGGTGCTATCTGAGCTGTATCCCAGCCTGTGCATGCACCAAAAATCTGACTGCAGGGAAACTTGGAGAAAACCTTTACCTAAAGGCAAAGAAATCAGCCAGAGCTTCTCCAAAAGGCCCAAGTCAGTCATCCAAGAGTCTCAGACCAGCCCTGATCCTTACACCTCACCTGCAACCCTGAGGTGACCCAAAGCATCCCATCCCTCCCCTCCTCCCTGCCCTAAATACAGGACAGGGGCTGGTCCAGCCTCCCACCAGCAAATCCCAGCTGGGCCAGGGGAGTGTGGCATTGCTGAGCCAGGGCTGGGGGCAGGGGGGCAATTAACATTTTCCCTTCCATTATTATCCAGAGCTCCTATGGCAGGGCAGGCAAAGGGCAGCCTGCTTCTGCTCTCCAGTCCCACCAGCTGCTCCAAGATTTACCTGCAAATCCCTAAAGGAAATTGTTCCCTGTGAGGATGGAGAGGCCCTGGCACAGGTGCCCACAGCAGCTGTGGCTGCCCCTGGAAGTGTCCCCGGCCAGGCTGGACAGGGCTGGGATAGTGGAAGATGTCCATGGCAGGGGATAGATGATCCCTAATGTCCCTTCCAACCCAAACCATTCCAGGATCCGCTGCCTGTGCTGCCTGCACGGGTCAGCGGGGCAGTAAATATTTGTACAGGCTGGACAAGGAGAAAGCAAACAGAATTCCCTTATTTATGGGCCTTGGCAGCTTCTCAGCCTCAGCTCCACGGTGTTTCCATCCCCTCTGCTCCCAGCTGGGGCTCTGTGCACCCACAGCTGCTCCGTGGGGTGCTGCGGCAGCAGGCAGCCAGGAAGGAAAATGCTGGGACAGGAATGTGGGACCAGAGGGACAGACAGAGTGTGAGAGTCGGGATGTGCAGGAGCAAGTGGAGTGACCCTGCCTGATGTTTTTGCAGCCGTGTTTATTTTACCTGCAGGCAGAAGGAGGGAAGGTGATGGATCTGCTTCCCTGGCCATCCAGGGCTCTTCCCAGGCACTGCATGAAGCTCCCAGAGGGTCAAACACAATTCCTGAGCCCTCCCTTTCAGCAGGAGGGTGTCCAGGCTCTGAGAGGCTTCCAGGGAGCTCAGTGAGACATCCTGAATCCCAAACCCCATCCTGAAGCCCAAACCCCATCCTGAATCCCAAACCCCTCCTGCACACCCAGGCTGCTCCTGCCATGTCCTATCCCAGCCCGAGGTTCCCTCCCTGCTGCTGCTGCCTGCCCCTGGCTCCTTCCCAGGAGGAAGCCGGGATGTGGGAGTGCTGCAGGGTCTCTGGGTGGGAGGTCTGTGTCTCCTCTGGCAGGAACAACCCAAGCAGGGTCCTGTGCTGCCCCAGAGACACAAACCATGAGCGTACCTGGAGGCAGCCGAGTGTCCAGAGCTGCCTCATCTGCTTCCCATCATCGCCCAGACAGTGGGCAGGAGGCAGAGGGGAAGGAGCCCGGGGATCACTGACCCCTCTTTGTGCTGAGTGTCTGGCTTTAGGAAGGATTCAGCCTTATTACCAACCTCCTGAGCTGCTGATTTCTTGGATTTCTGTCATGTCAGGGGGAGATTTCGCTGAGCTGAAAAGGGCAAGGGGATGGATCTCATTCCATAAACTCCTCAGAGATCAAGGGGAAGACATGGGGCCAGGGGTTAAAATCACCCAAACCAGGCAGAGAACGAGCACGTGAAGGAATAGGGCAGGAGGGGATGTGAACAACAGGGTCCTGGTGGCTCCTGAGGAGGGGCTGTGGTGGGGGTGGATGATTGCTGGGGTCTGGCATGAGGATGACTCAAGCCTCATCCCTAAATTTACTGGGAAAATCAGTCCTGGCCTGTCCCATCACTTTCTCCATCCCGGCTGACCTGAGCTTTATTTACACACTGTGACCAACACAGGCTCTGGTCACTCCAGCGATACCTGCCAGGAATTGATGGCATCCAGCTGGAGATCTCCAGCTCTTGGATTCCTCTTGCAGGTAATCCTGGGTGCAAACTACTTCTCTTTCATGCACTCATTTCACCATTTGTGGGAGAGCAGAGCAGGCAGGGCCATGCTGCACCCATGAGAGGGAACAGCCTCAAAGCTCTGCCAGGGGAGGGTCAGATTGGACATCAGCAGGAATTTCTCCATGGAAGGGGTGATCAGGCCTTGGAAGGGGCTGTCCATGGAGGTTTGGGGTCCCCATCCCTGGAGGTGTCCAAGGAACACCAGAGGTGGCACTCAGTGCTCTGGGCTGGTGACAAGTGGGGATCAAGCACAGCATGGACTGATCCTGGAGGGCTTTTCCAACCCTACTATCCTGTGATTCCAGGGAAAATGAGAGATAACAGCCCTGAGATAACAGCGAGGCAGAGCAGTCTGTGAGCAGGTCTGGGGCTGGAAAACATTCCCTGCAAAGCAGCAGCCCTGGCTGGCTCTGACTCCCGCTCTGCTCCTCGTGCCGTGATTTATCCCGCAGCAAAGTGAGCCCAAACGCTCTCCATATGGATCCCATACAGCTGCACCTGCTTCCCACCGTGGATAAGCACATGTGGGATGGAGGGGGGAGTGTGGGAATACAAATCAATCACCCAGCAGCCCTGAGCCCTGCAGGGACTGCAGCTCCCCCATCCCTGCTGGGGCTGCTGGGGCTGGACGGCTCCCAGGGAGGGAACCCTGGCCATGCACAAGTCCCCAGGGTGACACTGAGGAGCCCTGAGGTGCCACCAGGATGCAGCAGCCTGGCTGGGGTGTCCCATGAGAGCAGGGACTGTGCAACAAGGGAAACCTGCCCTGATGGAGCCAGGGCACCCCTGCACCACCACAGCAATGAGGGAGCCGAGTGCTCCATGCCCAGGGAAGGAGTTCAGGAGCCATTCTTCTCTCACAATGTTTAAATCTCCTTACATGAAATTCCCTAAGGAAATAAGCTGTCACCAAGCTCCAGGACCATCAATCCCCAGGGATCCCTGGGATGAGTTTACAGAGCTTTCCATAAACACAGTACATGAGGCACAGCCCTGCTGCTGGCCAGGGAGGAGCTTCTGCTCCCACATCCCTGTGTTTTGGGAATGTCACTGTCCTGCATCACCCCCCTGGCCTGGAAAATCCAGGGCTGTGGGCAGAGGAGACCCAAGCAATGCTCCATGCTGGAGGATCCCAACCCAGAGCTCAGGAGGGACCCCGAGGTCCCCAAGCCCTGCATATCCTGGGGATGCAGACAGGGATGCTCCTGCTCTGCAGAGAGACAGCCCTGTGGGATCTCCCATCACCTGCTCCCACTTTGTCCCTCTCCCAACCCTCAAATATTTATGTCCAAAGTCGACATTAAAATTCAAGGGAAGCTAAATAGAAATTAAATTGTGTATTTGGAGAGGAAACAAGTCCCATAAGGTGAGCGCTGCTGGGCCCGGTGATTGATGGCTGTTTATTTATCTGCTACTGCCAAATCCTGCAAAGAAGACAGAGTGGGAAGGGAGAGGGAGCCCCTGGAGCTGGGCTCTGAGGGTGGAACAGCCCTGGGAACCGTGGCAGTGTCCAAGGGGGGAGCAAACAGCTCCAGGAATCCCAGAGCGACCGAGAGCAGAGCAGGGCATCCCTGCCTGGCTGCAAGGGCTTGGCTGCACCACCCAAACCTTTGAAGTCCGAGTGTTTGGATCGACACAGGGCAGACCCAGCTTCTCCCTGTCCCACTTGCTCATGCCTCCGTGGCTCTGAAATCACCCCTGAGCATCTGAGGCGAGGCTGAGAGAAGCAGAGGCCTTGCTGCCTTATTCTTTTTCCTTTCCATTTTTTTCATTTTTCCTTCCCTTCATTTCTCTTTCTCCTCTCCTCTCCTCTCCTCTCCTCTCCCTGTCAGGACGATCCCCCTCCCCAGGAACCCCTCTTTGTCCCCGTGTGTCCCTTACCCCTGTCCCCTGGCTCTGTCCCTCCCTCTCTCCCCGCAGCCCTTTCCCTGCCTCCATCCCTGTTCCCTCTCCGTTATTTGCATCCCGGTGCCCAGGATCACTTGAGAGGGAGCTCATTTCCTTTCCCCGGAGCTCAGACCTTCCCTTGCAGTTATTTATCTGCCCCCATTCCCGAAAGCCGCGTGCTGACGGATGCTGGATGCAACCGGACACCCCCGGCCGGCCCCGCCGATGCCTGCTCGGGTCTGGGCCGTGCGGGAGGGAGGGCGAGGTCATCCAGAGGCTCGTGTGTCCCTCCTTCTCTCCCTCTTCAAATCCTGCTCTTCCCCGGTTTACACTTCCGTGGAAAGGGATCGGTGACTCGGGGTGTTTGTCACCCAAGGGAGTGTTGTCATTGCTTACCCGTTGCTAGGTGACAGTGTCCTGCTGTGCTGGGCCAGGCGTGTCCCGGGGATGCCATCCCTCCGCCGGGGTCGCCATCCCTCCTTCCCTCCCATCCCTCCTTCCCTCCGCCGGGGTCCCATCCCTCCTTCTCTCCCATTCCTCCTTACCTCCCATCCCTCCTTCTCTCCCATTCCTCCTTACCTCCCATCCCTCCATCCCTCCCACCGGGATGCCATCCCTCCTTCCCTCCCATTCCTCCTGCCATCCCTCCTTCCCTCCATCCCTCCTTCCCTCTCATCCCTCCATCCCTCCCTCCGGGCTCCCATCCCTCCTTCCCTTCCATTCCTCCTGCCATCCCTCCTTCCCCCTCACTGGGATCTCATCCCTCCTTCCCTCCATCCCTCCTTCCCTCCCATCCCTCCTTCCCTCATGTCCCCGAGCCTCTCAGGAGCCACAGGCCATGGAGCAGAGCTCAGTTCGGGCTCATCCTGCAGCTCCACCCGCAGAGCCTGGGGGTTTCAGCCTCTTCTCGGACAGGCAGGGACTGTGAGGGTCATTCCCTGCGCTCCAGCACCTCTGGCACATGTGGTGATGGAGAGCCCAGTCCAGCCCCTTCCTCTCCGGGGACAGGAGCAGGGCGGGGAAGGTCAAAGCAGGAGCTGCCATGAACTTTTCCAATCAAGTGGACAAAGTTTGGGGTTGGTTTTGTTGTGGGTTGTTTTTTTTTTCCTAGTCTCCCTGGAAAAACGCTGATGTGTCAAAACAAAGGGGTGGTTTTTTTTAAGGAATGTGCTTGTTTCAGCTTTTCAGGAATTCCTGCTCAAAAGTGAGAAAAAAGAGAGTGCTGCCATCCCATTGCTTTCCATCCATCCCACCCCATCATACCCCATCCCATCCCATCCGATCCCATCCCATCGTACCCCATCCCATCCCATCCCATCCCTGTCAATGGTGTCCCCATGAGCTGCAGCCCCACAGGGCACAGACCTGAGGGACCAAGGACAAGTCCTGCCAGTGCCAGTGCTCTCCTGGCCATTCCAGTGCCCTCTTGGCCATTCCAGTGCTCTCCTGACCATTCCGGTGCTCTCTTGGCCATTCCAGGTCCTCCTGGCCATTCCAATGCTCTCCTGGCCATTGCAGGTCCTCCTGGCCATTCCAGTGCTCTCCTGGCCTTGCTGACAACCCAATTCCCTGGGCATGGGGCTGGGGGCAGGCTCAGGGCTGCTCTCTGCAGATGTGGTTTTGATTAGGAATTTTTTTGGACTAAAAATGCGCAAGTAAAGCAAAGCCCAACCCCAGCGCCATCGCCCCCCGCTTCCTGTGAGCGTTCCTGTTCTGATTAACCAACATTCCTCAGGAAAATCATCTCCTTCCCCAAAAAACCCCAGGCAGGGCTGGCCAAGATTGCCCTCACCACAGAGAAGGGGGTTCCACATCTCGGAGGGAAGGTGTGGGTGGAAGGTTTGGGTGTCAGCACGTGGCTCCTGGCCAGAGAATTCCGACCCCATGGAGCCTTGGACCCCTCGTGCTTGGGGGGCACACTCCCAGCTCCAGGACTGGGAATTCTTTCCAAAGTGGTCATTCCAATCACAGGGAATTCAGCTGCCATAATCCCAGTCCCCCCTAGCTCCGGGAGCTCCATGGCCAGTGGCTGTAGCCCCATCACAGGGAATCTCCAGCCATTCCAACTCCACCTCGGAGCCTCCAATCCTATTTAATGAATGATCATTAACTGGGGACGTTTCAGATGAGGAAATTGTTTTAGGAACGAGCAATTAAGTCCTAATGCTCAGCTCACGTAACTCATTTCTAATTAAACTCGCTGTAAATTATAGCACCACTATTTATTTTTAATGAGAAATAAAACTGGAAAGGAATTGTGGCCCTTCAAAAAACCAGACTGAGTGGGAGGGAGGAAAAGGGGGAATGAGCAGTGGAGGGGAAGGAGCAGAGAGCAGGGAGAGAGTTCAAAACAGGCAGAAAAGAGCTCTTAAAGCCCTCCCTGCCATTCCAGAAGCCATCTCCATTCTTGCCTGGTGCCTGAGGACCCCCTGGCAACAGCTATTTATATTCCTGACCTTTCCCAAAGGTGGGCAAAGCTCTGGAGTCCGGGCTCTGGAGGGTTTTGCCACTGGGAAGCGGCCTCAGCTCCCGCTCTCTCCAGATCCAGCTGTGTCGTGACAAGGAAAAATGGTGCCCATATGGAGACATTAATGATCCGAGGTTCAAAGGCAGCACGGGAGGATCGAGTGCTCTCCGAGCAGATTTTAATCACATCCATCATGGAGCGGCTCTGGAAACGGCAGGAGAGGCAGGCTGGGGAAGGATGGGGCTGGGCATGGACAGGGGTAGCAGCACCAGCTGGGTTTGTTTGGAGTTGGGCAGGGAAATGTCAGGATTGCTCAGGCTATGGTCCAGGATTGTCCTGTCGTGGAGTCAGGAGGTGCCAGGGATTGTCACTCCCCCATGTCTTATGGGAATTCTCCTCAGGGATGGAGGAGGAGGAGGGGGAAGGTGTGATTCTGAGCATCCCAGCCATGCTCCATGACCTCCCCTCAGCCTCCCAGACCCTCAGGGACCCTCCTACCCCCCAGCATCCTGCAGAGCTATGGGCTGTGCTGGGGATAGCCCCATTCCCTGGGTCAGGAATCACACAGCAGATTGGGTTGGAAGGGACCTTAAAGCTCATCCAATCCCACCCCTGCCATGGGCAGGGACACCTTCCACTGTCCCAGGCTGCTCCAAGCCCTGTCCAACCTGGCCTTGGACACTCCCAGGGATCCAGGGGCAGACACAGCTTCTCTGGGCACCCTGTGCCAGGGCCTCCCCACCCTCACAGGGAAGAATTCCTTCCCAATTTCCCATCTCATCCGGCTTTATTTCAATTTAAAGCCATTAGGAGTTTGCTGTTAGTGGAAAACACTCTGGCTGGTGTCCAGTAATGATGGATTTAACCCCACAAAGTCGAGTTCAGGCCAAGCCCACTTGGAGATCTATAGAAGTTTAACATTTCCAGTGATGTTTCCACTCTCTCAGCACCGTCTGTGCTGGGATGGAGCTGGAGGAGGAAAAGGGAGACCTTGTCTTTTATCTGCCCCCCCAGCTGGAGCAGGGCAAGATTGGGGTTACCCAGGGCTCCGCCATCAGCTGAGCCCAGGTGAGCCCTGGGAGGGCTCAGGTGAGGTTGGGATGGGTCCAGGGGAAAGATGCCATCCCATCCCTGCTCTTGTGCAAGGAAAGCAGGAGGAGAGATCCTGGTTCTCAGTCCTAGACCTGGAACTACAGCTGCTCACAATCCCCCTTCCTTTTCCCATATCCCACCAGCCTAAACCACATCATCCCATATTCCACCACCGCAGTACTACAAGCGTATCACTCCCTATTCCTTATCCCACCATCCCATATCCCACCATCCTGTAGCTCCCATCCACTCTGGGTCTGTCCCACTGCCCAGCACGGATGAGAGCTGCCTCTGCCAGTTTCCCCCACTGCAGGACAGGGAGGCACCGACAGCACACCAAAACCAGAGCTGGAGCATGGAGCAAATTTCACCTTCCCAGAAATTCCCAAAAAAAAAAAAAAAAAACACCAAAAAAAAAAACATTCCTAGGAGCTTTTCCTCTTGCTCTGGCTGTACCAAGCAGCGAGCAGTGAGTGCTCCTCTCCAAAACCTTCACTAATGATTTTGGGCAGCTAAGCCAGGCCTGGATTTGGGATGTGGCTGTGCCATCCCAGCTGTCTGCATGCAGATTTAAACCTGATCCATGTGGAACAGCGGCAGCTCCTGCACTGCCTGTGGACAAAAGTCCTGATTATTCCCTCTTCCCAACAAAGCCCCTGTGTCCAAAGGCTTCCAGGCATTGTGCTCCCTGTTCCCTCTGGAATAGCTGCACGTGGATGCTGACACTGCAAACTCTTCCCTGCGTGAACACGCTCTGGTCACACCAAGCTGTGACCAACATTTCAGCACTGTGTCCAGCCAGGACAGAGATAGGGACAGGAAGAGCGATGGGAATGTCTGTCCTGCCAGCTCCTGCCTTCCTTCCATTTGGGGAGAGAAGAGAAATCCAGGATGGAGAATCATGGGGTCACAGAATGGTGTGGGATGAAAAGGACCCTAAAGCCCATCCATGAAAAGGACCCTAAAGCCCATGGGATGGAGTAGGGTCACCTTCCATACACTGGGTTGCTCCAGGAATGATATCTGGGAAGGAAGGGAAATCCTGGGAAATCCTGGTCCAGACAGGCCAGTGTTGAACACAGGCCCTTTCAGAGGGATTCTGTGGAGCCTGTTTTCCATGGCTCTGCAGGATCATCGTGTCCTGATGGACCCTGCAGAGTTCTGGCTGCTTTTAGGCAGGAGGGGAAGGAGCAAAGTGAGGAGGTTGCAGAGAGCTGCAGCCAGAGGAAACACTGGACGATTCCTCACACGGATCCTGCTGCTGGGGTGGCAGTGACATCGGGAAGGGCCGTCAGTGAGGGATTTGGGTTTCTGCCCTTGCCATGGACAAACGCCCCGCGGAGCAGCCCCTGAGCCCCCAAAGCCCGGCCCAGCCATGTAACCCCAGCTCGGAGTTAATCACTTCCAATCCCGGCCTAAGGAAGCTGCAATTAAAGAGCTCGTTAGTGGCAGAAAGAGCTCCTGTGCTGTCCTGACACATTCAGCTCCCGAGCTGCTCCAGCATCTGCCCGTGGAGCAAGGAGAGGCTTAGGGACCGGCTCTGTCAGTGGGGTGCAGCATCCCTGGGCTCTGTTAGTGGGGTACAGCATCCCTGCCCCACAGTGCAGCATCCTCCCTGGAATCTGAGCTCCTCCCTGCCACTGGCCACGCCATCCGATCCTGCAGGATGAGGACAGGACAGCTCTGCCAGCAGCAGCCCCCCGGGGTATTCCCAACTTTTCCTTCCGAGCCTGCTCATCCCCTGGGCCGTGCCTCCAAGCCCATGGCAGCCGGGATGCCGAGGAGGAAAGGGAACACGTGGAGGCAGAGCTCTGGGCAGGGATCCGGGAGCTCTGGGGGAGGAATTCCTCCCTGCGATGGATGAGGGTTTTAGATGCAGATCATCGCGGGAGCTCCAACATCCACAGCTCCGGCTGCGGTTTGGAGCGGCGCCCTGAGGAGCTGCAGCATTAACACCCACAGCCCCTTCCCGCCTGGAACGCCTGCCCATCCGCACGGCTCCCTGCAAGGAGGCACAAGGGCCTTCCCAGCTGCGGGGAGCTGCCCCGGATAAACACCCGACAGCTGGAGCAGAGAGAAATGGAGCTGCTTCTCCAACTGCCAGCACGAGCCAATCCATCACGCTGGTCCTGGCACCTCTCCTCGGAAGGGAATCAAAGGGCTCCTTAGTGAGAAGGGATGGAATGACAGGTAGAAAGGCCAGAGGATAAATCCTGCTGCCTACTGGGACTGTTAAATATTAGGAGAGATTAGTGTCTGACAGGGGAGAGTAGGGCAGCAGCTCTGCTAAACAGCCGGAGAAATGCGTGGAATTCCGGCTCCTTTGTCAGTGGCAACTGCACAACACTCGGGGTGGAATAAAAGGAAGGAGAAAAAATACCTTTCCCTGATTTAGATTAAGGAAGGAGCTCGGGCAGGAGCCTGGATCTCACCCAGCCCTTCCTGGGGCAGCACAGGAAAGGGGGAGCTGGGAGAGGTTTGGAGCCAGAGCATCCCCTCCCACTCCTGCTCCTGCACAGCCCCAGCCTCAGGCACAGCCCCTCCCCTGGCTGGGTAGGTGTGACAGAGGGTGAAGGGAGGTGATGGAGTCACCATGGAAGTGTTCAAACCCTCATGGATGTGGCAGACATGGGCTAGTGATGGCCTGGGCAGTGCTGTGGGTACAGTTGGACTTGGTGGGCTCAGAGGGTTTTTCCAACCTAAATCACGATCCATGATTTTCCTTTCCCCATCTGGGCAGCAGAGCTGGGTGTAGGGAGGGGTGTGCTGGAGAAGGAGGGTCTGGCTGGGATCAGCAGGTCAATCCAGCTCAGGCAGATTATCCCAAATGATAGATCCCATTTCCTTGCTAAGGCGTCCTAAAGTGCTTTGCTCTGCCCAGCAAGGGCTGTGATGGGGCTTAAAATATTAAAAAATTGGCCAATTTTCATAGTTTCCATGTCTGGCATGTCAGGGCTTATTAAGCAGGAGAAAAGCCTCTGTGCCAGGGACAGGTGAGAGGGAGTGCAGGGCTGCCCAAGGATCTGTGGCCAGGCAGGGATGAGCTCCATGGGGAGCAGAGGGACTCCCATCCTACACAAGTGCAGAGTCCTGGGCTGAGGCAGGACACAGACAAGAGGGGCCAGACTGTCAAACCCAGCCCCATCCTAAACTGAAATTCCCAAATTTGTCAGCCTCCCATCTTGAACCAGTTAAGTTTCCTCCCTCAATTACCCCGCTGGAAAGTTATTTTATAAACTCCCTCATCTGATGATTGGGAGAAACCTCCTTCAGCTTTCAACTGACATTTGTTCACGACAGGTTTCTACCAATTCATGCTTGTGCCAACAGTGTCCTTCCAGAGTTCCTTGCATTCCTGGGTGTTTCCTCTTCCATGTCTTTCCAGGAAAGCAATCAGAACCATCTCAGCCTCTGATTTCTCTCCAGACTACATAAGCACAACTTTTCCAGGGCCACTCATCCTGTCTGTGCCCACTAAACCACATTTGCTCTTCTATTTGGGAAAAAAAAATCCACAGAGGACTTGTCTTAGCCTACAGAAATTTCATCCCAGTTCCTTATTTGCAATAAAAAATCCCAAATCCGTTGGCCTAAACACTCTTTTTTATCCAGAAATCCATTACATCCACTGTCCTCTCCACGTGTATCCAGTGCAGGAAGGGAGCTGAGTAGATCAGCCAGAAGGCAGAGTCTGGATCCAGTAAGATCACAGGGCTGAGATGGGATTTAGCCCATCCACCCTGGAGTAACCAGGATCACCAGAAGGAAAACTCTTGGAAATGAACCCCTGTGCCATGGAGCCAGGATAGGAGAGCTGGGGGTGCTCACCTGGAGAGGAGAAGGCTCCAGGGAGGGCTCAGAGCCCTTCCAGTTCCTAAAGGGGCTGCAGGAGAGGTGGAGAGGGGCTTTGGACAAGGGATGGAGGGACAGGACACAGGGAATGGCTCCCACTGCCAGAGGGCAGGGATGGATGGGATATTGGGAAGGAGAGGGTGGGGAGGCCCTGGCACAGGGTACCCAGAGAAGCCGTGGCTGCTCCTCATCCCTGAGAGTGCCCAAGGCCAGGTCAGTGTCCCTCCCCAGTCCCTGAGCCGTCAGGAGCTGCTGCAGGAAAGCTGCACAAAGCCCGGCTGCATCCCAGTCCGGTCCCAGCAAGGATGAGCTTTGGGACTGGGATTTCTCCGTGCTCACAGAGCCCTGAGCACGGCCATCCACACACAAAGAGCAGCTTTTCCAAGCCCTCCATGGCTGCGTCCCAGCGAGGGAGCAGGTAAAGCAAACCCTGCCAGCAGCAGCCCCGAGCTGGCACTGCCCCATCCCCGCCCCTGGCACCGCCAACCTTATCTTTGGATGCAAAACCAGGGGAAAATTGAGTGCTTGAAAGAGGACGGGCTCTCCTGGGTCAAATTAGTCATTCCTCGTTAGAAAAGCCCCGCTGGTTTCTTTGTTTCTCTCGCTCTCCAGCGGACCCAGATAAATACATTTGTAATTCTCCGGGTCCCGCTGAATAGGAGACTGGCAAGGTGAGAATATTAAAGCTGCACATTATCAAGTGCTTCCCAGGAACTGAGATTCCAGCAGAGGAAGGATGGGGAGGAAGGCAGAGTGGGGAGAAGCTGCGGAAGAGAGTGGGGGAGGCTGGGGAAGGAGGAAGAGGAGGATGAAGGGGGGGAAATGCCAGCAGAGGGAATGCTGGAGAAAGCGGAGAGGGGAGAAGGCTCTGGAGGAGAGGAGAAGGGGGAGAGCAGGACTGCGGAGAGGTTTGGCAGCTGCTGAGTGTGCTGCATTTCAATATTTAATGACTCCAAAATACAGCCATTAACATGTCAGAGGCAGAGGGAAATGGCCCGGCTTTTCCCCGAGCCCTGATGGCTTTGAAGAACAAATGTCATCTAAAAGGGAGGCTTTTAAAGCGTTTTGGCCGGGCCTGCTGCCGGCCCCCTCCCTTCAGGGCAGCGCTTCCCTCCGGGAATGCCGAGGGTTGCATCCATTTGGTTTGGCTGGCATTGTCCATTTTATTTTCCCCTCAGCCTCCCTCTCTCTGGGATCTTCCCTGTGAAATCAGGAGCGTTCTGCTCTCTGCTCCCAACATCCCCCGGCAAACGGATTTGCATCAGGTGCAGACAGTGACAAACTTGGAGCTGTTTTTCCCAATTTCAGCTGCTCCATTTCCCTCCTGCCGCGGTGATTCGCCTTGCTGCTCGCTCTGCCTTCTCTCCAGGTGTTCTTTGTCTTCTCATCCTCTCGCTCTACCCTGGAGACCCAGAGGGAAAAGCAAAGAAAAAAGGTCAAGGAAAGGATTGAATGGTTCATCCCTGGGAGTGTCTAAGGCCAGATTGGACAGGGCTTGGAGCAAGCTGGGATAGGGGAAGGTGTCCCTACCCATGGCAGGGGAGGAGACGGGGTTTAAGGTCCCTCCCAAGCCAAACCATTTCTTTGTCACCACTGCTACTGGCACCGCAGGGCCATGTGCCAGCTCCAGGCCATCTTCCCATGCAAAATAAATGCAAAAATAAGTGACAACCTGACAAGTGTAATAAGGAAGGAGGTGGCTGTGCCAACCCTGTGGACAAGGTTCAAGTCATTCCCATTAAGCTCATTAGGAAACATTAGGCTGTGGAAGTTGTGTGTGGAAGTGGGAATGAAACAGCTCTGGTTTGGGTGGGGAAGTGGTTGGATCCTACAAACAATCTCCAGGAATGCTGAGATAGGGACAAGGGCGTCAGAAAAGGGCCCCTGTACCCATGCATGGCACCAGAGCCATGCTGCCTCGAGGTGCTGCCCATCCAAAGCCATGTCTCTGCTGTTCTGTGAGCAGAGCCACCCTGTCCCCAAGGGCTGCTGGCTCCAACCCCAATGTCCCAGTCCCTGGGCATTCCGCAGGTCCCCACAATCTGGGCTCAGCATTCCCCAGCCAGACTCACCCAGGAAATCCCATCCACAGCAGCAATCCATGGTCCAGGTGGGATCAGGGAATGAGCCCCTCTCACAGGGCAGAAGGGAGCACTTCCACCCCCTTCCTTCCCACCAGCAGCTTTGTGTCCCCCCCGTGCTGAGCCGACATTTTCTGATCCAGCTGGAGCCTCGCAGCAACTTCCAAGGGCCGTTCTCACACCATTCCTGCCCCACTCAAACACAGCACTGAAAGGAGACTTGGGAGAGAAACTTCCTGGCTGGAGAGCCCTTCGCATCCTCAGTGACCTCCAGGCTTCCAGAAAGCTGAGGGGGCTCTGAGGGAACGAACCGCTGGTCCCTGGCAGGCCACAGACGGATGGATAATGGGATCTTTGCACCTCAGAGAGGATTTCATCACTCAGCCTTAGCCCAAATCCATATTCATCATCTATGGATTTCTTTTTAATGGATAAAATGTCTTCTTTTGAAAGAGCAGCCCCACTGCTGATGGCACAAACAGCTGTGCAGGGAAATCGCGTCAGAACGAACCCAGGCAATCTTCCCTCCCCGAGCTTCCAGGGAATCTAACAGCTTTTGACTTCCAAAATAACCCCGAACGCAGAGGAATTTCAAAGAGGAGACAGAAAACCTCCCCCGTCTGCTCAACCACATCAGCCGGGCAGCCTTCCCACGCCTCTTCCCAGCCTTCCTGCCCCTCTTCCACGGGTCAGGCTCAGGCACTTCATCGCCATCCCTCCGGAGGAGGTGGGATGGATGCTCCTGTGCCGGGAAGGGAGAGCTGCTGCTCTCCCCCAGCACTTGACTCCAAGCCTTCCCAAGTTCACCCCAGAGCAGGAATTTCTGCATCCTCCCGCCACCATCCCTGGCAAACCCTTATTGAGCTTGACACGTGTTGTTCTATTCCTGATGGATCCTGGCCACTGGAATATCCATCTGAAAATCAAATAAAATAGCCAAGCCCCCTGCGTGCTGCATATTTTATGGGCTGCTCCCTGACTTCCATTGTTTCCCATTGTTTAGACTATTAGTCAGAACAATTTGTCATCCTACCCCTGCTGCCTGCTGGGATTCTGGGATTCAGCGTGTTCAGGAGATGGAGCCCATGCTCCTGCCACGCTGGGCTTCAGGACAGCCCAGAGCTCCTCACACCGTGGGGCTGGGGCAAGAAATCTGCAGTGGGGCTCACTCCCCATCCCCAAAAACTTGCAGGCTGAGAAAAACAAACGGTGTGAACTCCAGGGCAGGAGGTGAGGGAGGAAGAGGTTGAGCGCTGCTGGCAGAGCTGGCTTGGAGAGGCACTGCTGGAGCAGGGAGAGGGTTTTCCTGGGGCTGCCAAGCTCCTGGTGCTGCAGGAGCTCCTGTCAGCTCCATTTCTCACTCCCCTCCCGCGCCCGGAGCCCGGAGAGCGGGAGGCAGGAGCTCGGCCCAGGCAAAGGAGCTTCTGTTCCCAATCCTGCTCTGATCCCTTCAGGAGCTCCTGGTGTTATAAACACCTCCCTGGGACTCGGGGATTGCTCTGCCTGCTGGGGTTTGTCTGCCCTGGCAGCTCCACGGTGGGGTCAGGAGTGGGAGGGAGCAGCAGCAGGGAGCTGGAGCCTGCAAATCACGAGGATGGGCTGTCCTGTCCTGCTCCCATCCCCTCCTGAGGAGCCAAGGGATGATTTTCACACTTGCACCACTCCCAGAGGAGGCACTGGGAGTCCCCACTGCTGAGAGCTGCTCACAGGGCAGCCAAGAGAGAGCTGCTCTGCCCAAGGCCAGCTCTCCATTCCCAGCTGTCCCAGGGCTGTCTCCAGCCACCCCAACCCCATGTGGCTGCTGCACCCTCCAACCTCTCCCTGCTCTCCCAGCCAGGCTGAGCAGCCAGGAGCAGAACTCACAGCTGCTCTTCATCCAGGCACCAAAACCTCCTCCCAGATTTTTATTGGCACTCATTGCTGCCTCAGCTCTGCCCATCACGGTGGCACCTGGCAGCCAGAGGTGTTTGACAGAACCTGACACTGCTGGCCCTCACCTTTGCCTGCCCACATGTCCCAGCTGCTCTGGGAGTGCCCCCTCCATCCTTGGGAAGCAGCTGGGGGCTGCTTCATCCCTGGAAGTGTTCCAGGCAAAGTTGGACAGTGCTTGGAGCAATCTGGTATAGTGGAAGGTGTCCCCGCCAATGGCAGAGAGTGGAACTGGATGGGCTTTGAAGTCCCTTCCAGCCCAAACCATCTTGGATTCTGCATTCCTATGGAAAGGAGTGGCAGGGACAACCTGGGCATTGCTTCCCAGACAAGTAAAGGAGGGAGAAGATCCTCCTCATCATGTTCTACCCAAACATCCATGACTTGCTATGGGGCCAGCAGGTTCTTGGACTTGGGAAGAGCCTGGGGAACTCCAAGTGGCTGAAAAGTTGGGATTTTGACCTACCCCAGTGCCTTGGAAGATGCCACAGAGCCAGTGGGGCTGTGAGGATCTGCCTTCATTCCCAAACATCCATCTTCCAACAAAAACATGCTGTCCAGATCCAGCCCTTCCTTTCAGCAGCACTGGCCTCCCACTGTCACCCCTTCGTTATATCCAGGCTGCTCCTCAAACCCAAGGCCAGCATCCCTTGGAGCTCCGTCCTGGAGCACGCTGGAAATTCAGGCCTTGCCTGGGAGGGAGAGTAAATTCCCATAAAAGCCCTGAATGGAAACAGAAGTGCCTGTTTTAGGGAAAAAAAGAGAGGAGAAGAAAAGAAGGGAGGGAGGAACCTGGAACCTGCCTCCCCATCCATGCACAGGGATGTGTCCTCACACAGCAGGGGGACAGGTGGGACAGGGCCATGTCCCCATGGCCTCCTCCCCAGGGGTGGCCACGCTCCAGCCAGGCGCCCACTGCTCTGGCACAGCTCCCCCGCGGCAGGGAAGGGGTTAACTCCCAGCAGCTGCTCCCCAGATGCCGGTTCTGGAATTCACATTTGTGTAATAATAAACCTCGGGGAAAGCGCTGCCGCTGCTGCTGCTGGGGGGCGGCTCTGTCCCCCCTCGCTCGGAGCCAGCGTGCGGCTGCCAAGGGGCGGCTGGAGAGGGGTGGCAGCCCCAGGTGCTGCGGGATGCGGGATCCTCCCGCCGGACTCCCAGCGAGATGAATTGGGGGCCGCCAGGGGAGCTTTGCACAGCGCTTCCCATCCCATCCCATCCCATCCCATCCCATCCCATCCCTCCTGCTGCTCACCGCGTCCCCCGGGAGCCCGGAGGGGGCACAGCCCGGCGGGTCCCCCCGAGCGGGGCAGGGCAGGGCTGGGCTGCTGGGGTGTAATTGGTTTCAGGAGAGAGGGGTGAGGAGAGACGGACATAAATTTCCTTGAGAGGCTTTCTCCCTAATGGCTCCCATCGCCCGGCAGGGCAGCACACCTGCTTCCAATAGCGGCCCCGGCTCCTGCCGCGGCTGCGGGAGAGGGGCTGGGCTTCCATCGCCTCTGCTGGCCACGGGCGTCCCGCTGCAGCAGGGACAGGCCTTTGCCCGGCCTTCCAAAGGGATGGCGATGGCTTTGGACCCCGTGCTTTCCCCTTTTCTGGGTGTCCAGGTTTTCCCTTTCTTGGGGTGTCCAAGTTTTCCCCTTTCCTGGGGTGACCAGGTTTCCCCTTTCTGGGAATGTCCTGGTTTCTCCTCTCCTGGGGATCCATGTTTCCCCTTTCCTGTGGTTTCCAGGTTTCCCCTTTCCTGAGGTTTCCATGTTTCCCCTTTCCTGGGATATCCAGGTTCCCCCTTTCCTGGGTGTCCAGGTTCCCCCTTTCCTGAGGTTTCCAGGTTTTCCCTTTTCCTGGGATTTCCAGGTTTCCCCTTCCTGAGGTTTCCAGGTTTCCTCTTTCTTGGATTCTCCATGTTCTCCCCTTTCCTGGGTGTCCAGGTTTCCCCTTTCCTGGGGTGTCCATATTTCCCCTTCCTGAGGTTTCCAGGTTTCCTTTTTCCTGTGTGTCCAGGTTTCCCCCATCCCAGCACAGCAGCTCCGCTCCTGGGCGCTCTCCATGAGCTCCTGCCCACCTGCACGGCCCAGCCCAGCCCGGCTGATCCCAGGATGATGCTCCGGAGCTGCACAGCCGGATCCGAGTAGGTCACGGACCTCGAGAGGAGGCGGGAGGAAGACTCCAAACGCTGCCGCCCCCAGAGCATCTCCGGCTTCCCGGTCGCGGCTCTGACCCCACAAAGGCTCAGGAGCGATGTGGAGGGCTGGACAGGGATCAGAGGTTTGGCTGCGAGCGGGGGCAGCGGCAGGAAGAGTTCGGGGGGTCCGGATTGAGCTGCTCTGTCGCTCCATTTGGAATGAAACCCTAAACCGGGTCAGCTTCCAGGCGAGCATTCCTGCTTTATTCTGCTGCCGGTGCCGCGTTTCACACGGCAGGACAGGAGGTGGCACAGGGGCAGGAAAGCTCTGCAGACCCGGGCTGGCTCCGTGCTGAGGGACACCCCCAAGGGCCGTGTGACAAAGGGGTCCCAGCTCAATTCCTGCCTGCATTCCCTCCCCAAATCCTCCAGCACCGCGTCCTCTTGGAGATGAGGAGGGTGCAGGAAGGGGCAGGTGGATTTCACACCTTTCCCTTTGCCAGTGGGATCAGGGGGTCCTGTCCCCACCAGGGGTCCCCTGCAGGATGAATGTCAGCTGTGACATCCTTGCTGGCATGTCCCTGTGACAGGGGTGGATCCACCTGCTCCAGAGCATTTCTGATCCCCAATCACAGGCGGGGGTGGCGGGACAGTGGGGAGTTCATCCCTCTCCCTCTCCCCAGAACAGCCTCACGTATTCCTGCTGTTTGGCAGCGCTGTCCCAGCCCACCCCGGTGGAGAGGGGTGTTCAGAAGCAGCTGGGAAGAGCGGTGGGAGTGGGAGAGCCTTTGACACATGAATGGGGGACAGCGGGGGCAGTTGCACTTTTGGTGCAGGAGCCCTGCCTCTCCAGGAGGGTGGCCGTGGAAAACATCTTGATTTCCTTCCCAAAGAGCTGCGAGGGATCAAAGATCCCTGTCTGTGGCCAGCTGGCACCTGCTTCCCTCTGGAAAGGGGAACATCTTCCTGGCAACAACTACAGAGAATCCCAAGTCACCGAGGATGGGAAGCACTCTCCTTGTGGGCAGCTTGTGCAGCTCCACGAGCTTTTCCAAGAATCTCCAAGAGGGATTATTTCTCAACCTGTCCTGTCTGAGGGATTTCTGTGTGTCCCTGGGAACGTCCCTTGGAATTCCTCCCATCCTGGATGCAGCCAGCCCAGCATTGTGGCTCTACCTGTGCGTCCACCACTGGAGGGCTCCAGGATTGCTCCAGGAAAGCGCATGGAGCCAGGAAAGGGGCAGGAGGTAATCCAGGTAATCCATACCTGAATCCAGGTCTGATCCTGCACCAGAACTCACTCACTGTCCATGTCTCTGGATCCACACCTGAATCCACACCCAAATCCACACCTGATCCCACACCTGGGCAGGTGCTGGTGCACACCTGGCCAGGAGCAGCTCCAGGGGAAAATGGCCCTGGTGCTGACCCCACAGAGCTCTGGGGCTGCTGCCATCGCTGCCGGGTGAGGGGGCTTCTTCAGCAGAAGAATAAAAAATTAAAGCAAAGCAACCCAGCCTCCAAATTTATCTCCAAAGGCCTCGTTATGACCATTTTATTTGCTGGCTCCAGGCCAGGAGCTCGCTGGCCAAAGCTCCTTGATTTTTCCCTCCAGCGTGCCGGGGGGAGCAGCCTGGCTGGGGTCCCGAGCTCAGGATCCGAGGAGCCTGGTTTGCCTTTGGAAAGCTCCGTTAATTGACATGAGAAAATAATCCCAGGCTCTTTCTCTCTGGAGCAGGGAAGGTTCTCCTCACAGCACGGCTTGAAAAGGAGCGCGGCTTTTGGGGGACTGCAAATGCATCCGTCAAAATAACATTCCCTGGGCCAAAGCTCTTCCCTGGGGCAAGGCCATCTGCTTCCAAAGGCTCTGGAGGAGCCCGTGGCTGCTGATTTCACACTGGATGTGTGGAGTGGCTCCAGCCCCTCAGCACTGTGTCCCTCTCTGCTCCCCTTCCTGCCCCTGCTGCCACCCTCCCTCCTGTCCCCCGAGGGTGCAGGATGCCACTGTCCCTGCTCCGCAACCTGGGATAGTGGAAGGTGTCCCTGCCCACGGCAAGGGTAGAATGGAATGGGCATGAAGGTCCCTTCCAGCCCAAACAATTCCAGGATTTTCTGATTGCGTTGCAGAGGCAGAACTGGATCAGGGAGCCCCTCCAGCACTGGAGAAAAGCACAGGGCTCTGCCATCATCTCGGGGAGCTGGGAATTTCCAGCAGCAGTAAAATTGGCTTTTCCATTTGTATAAACTCCCCTGAAGTGGTGCCAAAAGCAGAGAGGATGAGACAGGAATGGCAAATGGAGCAGAGGCTGGATTGATTATCGAGGATTCATTCCCTGAGGTTCCTGAGGTTTGCCAGAGACACAGCTCTCTTTGCACAGGGCTGGCATTTTAACACTCACAAAATCAGCTATTAATAGTTAATGGCCAATTTAATAATTAATCAGTGTTTAACAAACGGGGGTGGAGGAGCCGCCTGTCTGCCACCAAAGTGGAATAATAAAGAGGAAAACTTTACAGTGACAGTGTCCAAGTGGGATTTTGGCTTTCTTTTGTTACTGTGAGGGTGGGGAGGCCCTGGCACAGGGTGCCCAGTGAGGTTCTGGATCCCCTATCCCTGGCAGTGCCCAAGGTCAGATTGGACGGGGCTTGGAGCAGCCTGGGATAGTGGAAGGCATCCCTGCCATGGCAGGGGAGGCACTGGATGGGCTTTGAGGTCCTCCCAATCCCAACCATTCAATTTGGAATCCAACTGTGGCATTCTGAGGCGGTGAGGGGACCATGGGCATCCCCTGCCCTGGCTCATCCCCAGGCTGCTCTGGGAACTCTCCTGACCTTGTCAGGTTCTGCCAAAAGTGAGACACCCCCAGTTCCTCCAAGCCCCCGTCCCCAGGAGCGCTGGAGCCAGGACACACTTCCAACCCCACGCCTGTGCTGATCCTCTGGGATCCTTTATGACCACAAACGGACCCAATGTGAAATTGCCCCAGATTTGTGTCAAACTGGCTCTAATCATCCCCTAAATCCTGGTATTTGTGGGGGTGATGTGGGAGAAGCTGAGTCATTGGACAGGTGCCACAGTGGGCCACCACCAGTGGGGACCCCAAAGTGCAGTGAGTGCCCAGGCTTTATGTGGAGCATTTGGAGCAGCAGAGACTGCCCAGCCCAAATCCCAGCTGTGTCTGGGTCACCACCCTGGGGCTGACGGCTGAGGAGGTCCTGGCAGGGGCACAGCAGCGTCAGGTCCTGGCAGGGGCACAGCACCAGCCCCTCCACCACGGAGGGGCTGCGAGCCAGCCCTGGGCATTTGTAAAATAAAGGCTGATTATTAACAGTACTTGAGATGTTCATGTTCCGTCTCCCTCGGGAGGCTCATTCCGCGCTGATTATCATATTTTTAAAATGTAATGAATTTATGGAGATAATTCAATCCCACTGACGAGGGATGTGCCTCACTCCTGCCACGAGGAAAGCTGCTGCGTGTGTGAAAATGGAAATTGCTGCGGCACTTTCCATGGCTTTTGCCTGTCCGCCCCTTCCAAAGGATCCCAAAATGCTTTGCAGGCTCTATCTGCTGGTGGGATCAACCAGAAGCTCATCCCTCCCCAGGAACGTCCTCACCTCTGGGCTGCAACACAGAAACTCTTTTACTAGAAGCAGAAACGTAATCAGATTAATTAAGTAAGTACAATTCTGAAGCAAGAAAGTCAATTAAAGGAATCATAAGTCAATATGGAAATAGAAGGAGCTGGCTTTGAAGCAGGATTAGAGATAGCGAGGCTGGAGAGCGGCACTCCTTCAAACGGCTCCAAGAGTGAATTCTCCATGGTGTGCAGGCTCAGAGACAGCTCTGGGAGCAGCGCTGGGTGCCCATGGAGGGATGGGTCCAAGAGTGCAATAAATGTGCGCCAAATGTGTGCCAAATGTGTGACAAGTGTGCACCAAGTGTGCGCCAAGTATGCACCAAGCACGAACCAAGTGTATGCCAAATGTGTGCCAAGTGTGCACCAAGTATGCACCAATTTTGTGCCAAATATGTGCCAAATGTGAACGAAATGTGTGCAAAGTGTGCACCAAGTATGAACCAAATGTGTCCCAAATATGTGCCAAGTATGTGCCAATTGTGCATCAAGCATGAACCAAGTATGTGCCAAATGTGTGCCAAGTGTGCACCAAGCATGAAGCAAATATGAACCAGATATGTGCCAAGTGTGTGCCAAGTATGAATCAAATGTGTGCCAAGTGTGTGGCAAGTATGAACCAAATATGAACCAAATATGTGCCAAGCGTGTGCCAATTATGAACCAAATGTGTGCCAAGTATGTGCCAAGCGTGCACCAAGCAAGTGTGCACCCAACATGTACTAATTGTCACCAAATGTGTCCCACGAGTGCTCCAAGTGCTCACCAAGAGTGCCCCAAGCCCCACGTGCACACAAAGGATGGATGGAGCTTGTACCAAATGTGCACACCAATTACACACTAATTACACACCAATTACACACTAATTACACACTCATTACACCCCAATTGCACACCAAGCATGTGCCAGGTACTGACCAAGCACAAGACAAGCATGTACCAGGCATGTTCCATGTGCACACCAAGCATGTCCCAAAGTGTCCCCCAGGTGTGCCCAAGCCCCCCAAAGCCATGCCAGCCCCTCTCCAGGCCATGTCCCCAGTGTCACTGCTGCCTGAGGCCACCCGGGGCGCCTGTGCCCCCTCCATACACCCACACAACCCTGGCACCAACCCTTCCATGTGCCTGTGTCACCATGTGTGTCACCCATGGAGGAGCAGGGCTGTCCCCTTGTTCCCTCACCTCTGTGGATCCTCCCTGATCCCCAGCTCTGGGCATCCTTTGCTTTTCCACCACATTTCCTTTCCCTCCTTCCTTTCTTTCTCCCAGCAAAACCTCCCCGCCACGGGTGTCTTCCTGCCCCCATAAATCTCCTGCCAGGGCTGAAATGGTGGCATTGAAGAAGGATCTTTTTTTGTGCAAATTTCAATAAATGCCACTGGAACAACATGGGAAATGATCCTGAAAATGCAGGAGCAGAAAGGAGAGAAAGAAATGGCAGCCAAGGGGGAAAGAGAGGGAAATGCTGGGATTTGAGGCTGCCAAACAATGCATTTAAATAATTCAATTTGCAAAAGCAGGGAAGAAAAAGAAGAGAAAAGAAAAGGGGAGGAAAAACCCAACTTGTGTAGCAAGCCCATAAATAACCTTGGAGAGTGGGAGGCTGGGAATGCAGGATGGGGTGGGCCTTCTCCTCTTTGCATGAGTCTCCATTAAAATGCCAGGAAAAAAAACGTATTTTGATAGATTCATCTGTAATTTCACTTTTAATTCCTCATGGTCCCCAGAGCCACGATCACGTCGCCTTCCCATCCTGAGCTCTGGGGTCTCTCCCCTTTTTGGATGCCCTGTGCAGGGTTCCCAGGAGAACCAAGCAGGACACCTGGACAGCCACCTCCTGTCCCCAGGCACTCTGTCACACCGAGCCTTAGCCCAGCACATCACACACAAAATTCCCAGAGCCCTTTAAATAGGTGACACTGGGTCAGTGACACTGAGAAACACTAAAGCGGGAGGGAATGTTTAATTATCTGGTTAATGATGCTGGGAATCTTCATCTGCAGAGGAGGGCAGGGTTTGGCAGCTCCTCTCTGCAGCCACTCCAGCCCTGCATGGGTTTGTGTTAATCACGGGATTTGGGGTCTGCTTTTGTTCCCATTCCCACTCTGATGGATTCCTCACCATGTCCTTGGGAGCTCAGGGATGTGTGTGGGTCTCACAGGTCCCTGAGAGCCAAACTTGTGTCCCACATGTCCCTGAGAGCCAAACCTGTGTCCCATGGGTCCCAGGAGCTGAACATGTGTTCCATGGATCTCTGGGAGCTGAGCACAGCCTGACTGTGGCAGGGTGTCCCCCTGAGCAGATGTTGGGTTCAGATGCCAGGTTCTAGGGGCTGGGGAGAGCCTGTTCCTGGGGAGGACAAAGTGCCATTTCCTGATTTATTCCTGGCTGCAGTGAGGCTGCAAAGTCCTTTCTGGAGGTTGATGGGGAGGGCAGAGGGATTAACAAACCAACAGCTGTAGTGCCCTCATCCCAAAATACTCCCTGAAAGGGGATCCTGCTCCTACAGCCCAGCTCGGTGCAGATCTCCCAGTTTATTGTTCTTTTTTAAAGTGCCTGTGCTGGGAAATGTCCCTTGGCTCTGCTGAGGGGACAGCACATCCTGATTTAGGTCCCCAGTGCTGGGCAGAGAAGGGGCCCTGCCCATCCCTCGATCCCTGCTGGCCACTGGTGCAGCTTGGATGGGTATCTGGCATCCATCCCGAGTGGAGCTGGAATTGTGATAAGAGGGAAGGCTGAGGTGGAGGCTGGGACCCCCCATGCTCAGAGGGGCTGTGGGTGGGGCAGAGCCCTGTTCCCACCACAAGAATTTGGTTTGCAGCATTCCCAGCACATCCCAGGGTCACCTTTCCAAGCCCTTCCACCCATTGCCCCTGGGTTTGCTGTGGGGTCAGAACCCTGCTGCCCCCACCCAACACAGCCCAGTGACCCCACAGCTGGGTTTGGGGACTGCCAGGCACCTTCCCCACAAAGAGCAAAGGTCCCAGTGGATGGGGCTCAGACCCCAGCCCCAGGCAGACACCTCAGGGCACTTTCCTGACTCCAGGAGGGTTTCACAGCAATGAGAAGAGACCACCTCTGTCACACTGTCCTACCGAACCCAGATCAAGGTGTGCCACCACAGCCTGTCCCTAAAGGGCACAGCCTGGAGTTTGGTCTCCAGTGAGTCTGGAGTGAGTCTGGAGTCAGATTTCAGCACATGTTCTGGGTTCCAAATGTTAATTCCTGTCTTTTCTTCCCTCCTTATTTCCTCCTGGGATCCTCAGGCTCTGTAGCAGGTCCCTGTCATTGAAGGGGAAGGTGTGGAAGGTGGAGTGAGCAATTGATGTTCTGCAGGAAGATCCTTCCCCACAGCCACCCCAGAGGACCAGTTTTGCAGGGAGAAGAAAACAGAGACATCCCTGAGCTTTCTGTGCACTTTTCTCATGCTTAGGAGAGTGAACCTGGACTTGCTTTTCTTCCAAACCCCTCCAACACTTGGATTTCAGGGTAAATCACTGCTTTTCCTTCAGCAGCAGCAGCATTACTAAGGTCCCTCATGAGGAATGTCACAGCCCTGCTCTCCTGGGAGCACCTCTGGAATATCAAACCCTGGTGGCTGCTCCTGGTTAGGGTGACCACAACCTGGACCGGTGGCTCTGGGGCAGCCTGGGAGCAGATGGGAATGCCATGGGAATGTCAGCTGGGCTGGGCCAGGCTGGATGGGACATGACTCCAGCTCTCCTGGAGCATCTGGCCTGCAGTTGGCAGACACAACACTCAACAACTTTCCTGGAGCTGAGGAAAGAAAAACGACGGAGTAAAAAATAGTCCTGATCCCCCGGGAGTCTTGTTCATTAAAAGACAACGTGGTTTATGGCTCACACGTCCTTCCCTCGCCGCTCTCCCCCGAGCAGGACTCAGCCAGACAATAACTGAGGCTCCAGGAACCCTCCACAGCATCTCTGGAGCCATAACTCAGCCTCTGTCAGCGGCTCCGTCAGTCCCACCCCGGGACCACCCCAAGTGCAGGATCCCCCCAGCCTCCCCTGCCTGCTGACCCTGTCCCACCGCAGCCTGGGGAATATGAGCTCACTGATTAGAAATCAATGGGACTTCAGCTCACACCTGAGCCTGCTGCAAGGGAGGCTGCTCCCTACCCTGCCTGGCCTCTCCGTGCCCGCTCAGCAGATTCCAGCACACGGAGCTGCTGAGGAGGTGACCCTGAGAAAAATCCCTGCTTGGGAAAGCAAAGCCTCCAACCCCCAGGGATGGCATCTTTCCAAGTCTCCACAATGGGTCACAATCTGCTGAGCCCCAAAGGCCCCCAGTCCCTGCAGGGATGGGCTGGTCCATCCTCAGGGGCTTTTCAGGGACAAGGAAAATGGTCAGGACCAGGGAGGAAGATCTCTGTCACGCTGTACAAAGGTGCAGGGTGCTGTCAGCAGTCCTGAAGGTGGGAATGCACAGCCTGGTGTGGGTGACATCCTGGGGAGGTGACAACAACCACCAGCTCAGCACCATCACCCTGCTCTGCTCTCTTCACGGAGCTTCTCTCTTCTGCTCCTCCAATCCCCAGCGATGCTGCTGGAAGAAGCAGGGAGCAGATCCATCCTCTCCAAACCCCTCCTCCTCCTGACACGCTGGAAACTCGCCTGTTCCAACCCCACTGTTATTGCTGAGCTCTGAGAAGACCAAAACCATTCTGTGCTCACCTCGTGCACCTTTGGACACCTCCTGCCTTCTCCTCCATCCTGCAGCTTGGGGCCCAAGCTGGAACATCCAGGCTAAATCTGGACCGCCCACAGGGTTTTTCCCCTCCTCTGCATGGACCAAGAATGTTCCCAACAGCTCATTCCCACCTCCCAGCTCTGATTTTTCAGCACCATCTTCATGTTTCCTGCTCAGAGGTGGCACCTGCCCTCCAGATCCAGCATGTGAAGAGGCTGCCTGATCCTGAACTGCCTCCAATCCAACTGGATTTGCATTCCAGGCTGAGGATGTGCCAATTACCTTTCCAACAGATCCTCCCAGAACTCTCCCAGCTGGCCAGTTCGTTCCTGTGCCTGGTAGCAGGAACACTCTGGAGCTGCTGCAAACCCTTCTTTAAATATGTTTTGAATGTTTCTGTTGCATCTCACTCCCATCCCACCGCCGGGCTGGGAAATCTAAAATACATCTGAAAACCCAAGCCATGATCATTACTGAATGTTAGAGAGCATCACTGGAGGATTAAATCCATATTTCTGTGTGGAAACAGAGGCTGGATGCCCAGCACGAGGCTGCACCACACACATGGAGAGCTGCTCACCGAGGACATGTCCGGCTCCCATCCCACTTGGAGCACCAGTTTGGGTTTCTGCTGCTCTTCCCCTCAGGACAATCCCAAAGCGCTTTTTCCCAGCATGTGCAGCCACTACTTCCCCACAGAAATGTGGATTTCTGCTCCCAGACTGGGCGGCTCCACCAGACAGGACAGGGAGGCAGAGTGGGAGAAGTTTCTGGAATCAACCACATCCATCGGCTCAGTTCCCAACCCCTTTAGGGACTGGAAGGCTTCAGGAAGGTTCTCCACTTAAACACCCAGGTTCTGGCTTATGAATTTATCCTGTGGCTTCCCAGAGTTCACTCCAAAAGGTCAGTCCCTGTTATTCTGTGTCCAAGGGAGCAGCCTTAGAGCCTTTGGGGATTCCCTCTGGGATCACTCCTGGTTCTTGCTGATCTCTCTCCCCTTCCTGACTCTGCTTCCATCTCACCTTTGCTCAAGAAGCTGATTTACTCTGGTTTGTCCACCTGGAGAAGGGAAGGATCCAGGGAGACCTTAGAGCCCCTTCCAGGGCCTAAAGGGGCTCCAAGAGAGCTGGAGGGGGACTTGGGACAAGGGCCTGGAGGGACAGGACACAGGGAATGGCTTCCCACTCCCAGAGGGCAGGGTTAGATGGGATATTGGAAAGGAATTCCTGGCTCTGATGGTGGTGAGGGGCTGGGATGGCATTCCCAGAGCAGCTGTGGCTGCCCCATCCCATGGCCAGGTTGGACAGGGCTTGGAGCAGCCTGGGATAGTGAAAGGTGTTCCTGCCCACAGCAGGGAGTGGGACTGGATGATTTTGAAGGTCCCTTCTAACCCAACCCATCCTGGGATTATATAATTCCATGGAACATGCATTTGAGAAGCCCCTCAGAGCCTTCACCCTCTGCTTTGCTGGGTTTGCTGGTTCCCTCCCACCCCTGCAGCCAGGCAGAGCCTTCCCAGCGCCAGCCTCAATCCCCCACGTGATTAGTGCTCATATTTAACACTGCAGATAATCATAAATACAGGGAGAACCTGCATTAGTTCCACCCAGGGCCCTGCAAACCCCTGGAATTAGGGAGTTAATGCCAGACTGGAGTGCGCCACTATTATTTCCCCGTTCTCCAAATCCTCCCTCTCTGATGGATGCACTCCAGGGAATCTCTGGAGTGTCTCTGCAAGACACTTCCGTGGTAATTTGACTGTGAGGGTTTTGCTTCTGTGCTCCTGAGCAATTGGAGCAGAATCAGCATTTCCCTTGATCCTGGGAACCTTTGATAGCAGAGCTGCTGCAGCCCTGCATGCCCCTGGTGTTTTACAGCCCCCCAGGGGGAGATCCCAGACCCTGTCACCTGAGGACATCACTGACAGAGGGGACACTGGGATCTGTCACCAGAGTCCCTTCACATGGCCGGAATCCAATCTCCAGGGAGTTAAAACAAGGTACAGAGTGAGGCTGGGCCAGAGTCAGGCGCTGGGAGCTCATCCTGGCTTTTCTCTGAGCAGGAATGTGGAATCACAGAATGCCAGGATGGTTTGGGTGGGAAGGGATCTATAAAACCAGTGCTACCCCCTGCTATGGGCAAGGACAACTTCCACTGTCCCAGGGTGCTCCAAGCCCTGTCCAACCTGGCCTTGGGCACTGCCAGGGATCCAGGGGCAGCCACAGCTTCTCTGGGCACCTCACCACCCTCTTAATCAGGAATTCCTTCCCAATATCCCACTTAACCCTGCTCTCTGGCAGTGGGAAGCCATTCCCTGTGCCCTGACACTCCGTCCTCTGTGCACAGTCTCTCTTGGAGCACTGGAAGGGGTTCTAAGTTCTCCAGCCTGAACATTCCCAGCTCTCCCCTCCTTGAGGTGACCCAACAGGTCCATTCCAGGTGGGCACTTCAGTGTTTCCCCACAGAGCTGGTTTGGGGGTGGGAATCCAAACCCACCTCCCCATTTCTCCATTTTCCCATTCTTGGGACAGCAACAAATCCATTCCATAGAGGAAGAAGCTGAGGGAGGACAATGAGAGAGCTCACAAATCCCTCATTTCCCTGTGTGAGGGTGTGCTAGGAGCCCTGGACTCCCTGGAGTCTTTTGAGGTTAATAAATTGTCTTTTCTCACAAAGGCAAGATTATCCTTTGGGATTTATCCCCACAGGGTTTTGCAGCAGCACAGCTGCAGACAGGCTCCAATAGGTGCTAGAAGTCCATTCTGGGATGGGAAATGTTCCAGCCTGGCTGTTCTCTCTGACAGGGAAGCCTTGGATCAGAAGGTGAGAGAGCAAAGCTCACCCTGTCCTGCTGGATTCCTCATCTGTGCATCTCCAAACTGGCCCTTGGGATGTGGCAGAACTGGGGGTGGGCAAAGAAGCCCCATGGCCTGACCCAGCAACAACATTTTCCTGGTTTTTTATCCTGGAAAAAGAAAAACCAAGGCACGACATGTGGAATTGTCCCTCAGCACATCAGAGCTGGATCCCAGCCACCCAGCAGGTGACAAAGAGGGACCATGTGTGGCATTGTCTTTATTGCCCAGTGCTCCCAGCCCTGAATACTGGGTGGAACTGGGACAGCACAGCACAGCCCAGCCCAACCCAGCCTGGCAGATCCAGCCTGGCAGGTGCAGGAGAAGCAGTAGCTTCGGGGCTATTTCAGTCCAAGCAAGAGCTGCAAAATCCATGGAAAATAGAAATCCTTGACAGCCAGATACAAACCTTGCCTTTCTCCAAGCTGTTTGAAATCCGGGGTTGATGCCTGGGGTTGGTGCTGTCACTCACCCCTTCCCACACCCCTGGCACCCTGCAGCAGCCCCGCTGTGCCCAGCATTCCCTGCCCATCGCGGGCACAGCAGCAGTGGCACCGAGTGCCCCTCAGTCCCAGGCTGTCGGAGCCGGTCTCCAAAGCTGTCAGGGAATCTGAGAAATCCAAGTGTAAAATCAGCAGGCTTTGTGGGACAGCGGGCACAGACTGTCCATATGCTCCCCACACACATCACCAGTCAGCTGGGAAATGCTCACAGCTCCCAGCCTCTCATTTTGCAGCTTCTCCCGGTTGGATTTGTCAGGGAGATGTCGCTGCCAGCCCCAGACCTCAGGAAAGGCTCAGCTCCGTGTGTCCCAGATGGACTTTCCTCCTGGCTGGGCTTTGATCAAGGGAAGGAAGCAGCAGGGGGGTGGATATTGCCTCAAAATGTGGCAGTGGAAGCGTTTGGAAGTGTTTGCCCGGGTGGGCTCCAGTAGCTGCACTCCTGCCTCCCTCCTGCCACAGGTTTCTGCCCTGGGAGGCACACCAGGGACCAGCTGCACCCCAAAAGTTCTGCAGGGGCTCAGCTCCAGTCCTGGCTTCACTCCAGGAGGGACAGCACAGGCTATTCCCAAGCAATTCCTTCCCCTGATTGAATCCCCAGCATTGCTTTCAGGTTTGAGCTCTCCATCAGATGTAGGGTGCAGGGATCCACTGGGGTTTGGGGTGCAGGGATACACAGGGCTTTGGGGTGCAGGTATCTGTGGGGGTTTTGGGGTTCAGAAATCCACAGAGGTTTGGAGTGCAGGGATCCATGGGGCTTTGGGATGCAGGGATCCACTGGGTTTGGGGTACAGGGATCCACTGTGGTTTGGGGGACAGGGATCCACTGGCGTTCGAGGTGCAGGGATCCATGGGATTTGGGGTTCAGAAATCCACTGAGTTTTGGGGTGCAGGGATGCACAGAGTTTTGAGATGCAGGAGGATGAGGGAACAGAGGCTCTGAGTCTGGTGGGAGCAGGAGCTGAGAACCAGCCACGCTTCCAGCACTTCTGGGAAGCACAGATTCCCAGTAACTCTTTTTAAGGTTTTTTTTCCTCTCATCCCTGCCAGACAGGAAGGACAATGAAAGGATGATGGGTAGGAGTCTGCCAGAAAAAAAGACATTAAAACCACAGATCTTCTCCAGTGTTCCTCTGTTCAGGGGGAGCTGAACCTACATGACTCTTCTTCACTTTGCTCACGCTTCCATCGGGAACTGCAGAGGATGGAATTGTTCAGCCCAGTGGTTTTACCTCTGGGATTCCTCATCTGTGCTACCAGCCTGGCTTTGTCTGTGGGATCTGAATTAAGGGTGTCCTGGAGAACCCTATTAATCCCCAAAGCTGAAGGGAAAGCTCATCCCTCACTGGTGAACCCACCCAGAGGCAACTCTGCTGGTACCTGGTAGGTGAAAAAGCAAAAAGGGATGGAAAAACATGGGAACCTAAACCATGGCACTCAGATTCAGAGCAATTCCTGTGATTTGGGAGGAGTTATTGGAGAAGATGCTTGGGCTCGCTGGCTGAACCAAGGGCATGGCATGAGCAGCAGCAGAGCCAGGGAGCTGAGCCCAGCTTTGCAAGGGAGAATTAATTCCTGGAGCGCCACAAAGTTTGGTTTAAAATTCCCAGGAGCCCGAGTGAAGGCTGGAGCTGGTTATTTATCAATCCCTTCCAAGGAGAGCCCTGCCCAGCTGCTGCCAGCCATGTCCTGGCAGTGGGGACACCAGTGAGAGACCCTATGGCATGAGGACAGCCCGGGGCTGGCACCCTGACCGCTGCACAGGGGAGCCATCCCTCGTCCTGGAAGGAGGCCCAGGGAGCTTTGGGATGCAGCCACATCTCTCCATGGATGCAGGCTGGCTGCTGGCAGGAGCTGTGCTGGGCTGGGCAGCGCTGGCACTGCCAGCTCCGAGCTGGCACCTGCTGAAGGCCGGGGAGAGCCGGCGCCTTTGAAACGGAATGAACGGAAAATCAGCCGGAACCTGGAGTCTCCACGGGGGAACGTGGCCAGGAAAACAACAACCAAGGGAGAGATGAGAGTGGAAAAGGCTTCAACAGCTTAATTTGCCGTTGTGACACCGCTGCGTGGCTCGGGAGAGCAGGAACAGAGCGCAGCCTCCGGCTCTGCCGTGCAGGTCGAGGGAAATTTCAGGGCATATCTCAGAGGGAGAAAAACAATTTAAGGGATGAAATAACTGGAAAAACTGAGACAGAGAAAATAAAATCCTGAGAGTGATCCCAAAGGCTTTGAATTTATTGGGCTGATAAGGGTCCCAAATTCCTCCAGCCTTTTTGAGGGATATGGCAGCCCAGTGCCAAGGATGGGTGGCCCATGCCATGTGTCTTGTGCCAAGGCTGTGTGTCCTGTGCCATGTGTCCCATGATGTGCCCCATGCCATGCCATGCCATGGGTCCTGTGCTGTGCCATGTGTCCCACGCCATGCCATGTGGCCTGTGCTGTACCATGACTTTGTGCTCCTTCCCATCTCCCAACACCAAGCGGGTTCAGCTTCACTCCATGCCCACCTCAGAGCCCCAGGCAGCCAGACAGAGCTGGGAAAAGAGGCAGGAGGCAGGAAATCCCCTTGGCACCATGCACAGGACTGGGCACAGATGCCCCCACTCCCCAGTGCCACATGTGTCCCAAAGGTGACCACAATTCCTCACCTACAGCTGCCAGCGCTGTCGAGTTCCCCCATTCCCATCTCCACTGCCACATTCCAGCTCATTAATTCCCATCCAGAGGCTCTGGAGGACCTGAGGGACTTGGGGATGATTTTTCTTCCCGGTTTTCAAGCTGAGCTCGAGTGAGAAGAACCACGCGCAGGCCTCGGCCTCCCCGCGCTGACCCCGCTGCTTTGGGCCCTGATTCCCAAAGAATGTTCCCAATTTGTCACTGGCCCCTGTCATCCTCCAGCCAGGACCCACTTGGAGGGACGGGAAGCAGAGCCAAAGCAAACACGGCGCGTGGGATCAACCCCAGGAATGCCAGAGCTGCCCCCACAGCCCCTCAGTGCTGGGCTCATCCCTCCTCCCTGACAGGGCAGCTCCAAGCAGCCCTGGGAGACAAATATCCCTGAAAATAACCCCCAAAATTAATTCTTCCATGTTGGCACCTCCAGAATTAATGAGATCACGTCTTCAGCTCTAATTGGGCAAACGGAAACGCTCTTTTCCACAGGGAGCTGGGCTCTGGTAAGGAGTCATTAATCAGCGGGAGTGGGGAGTGCCAGAGCCTTGTGAGTCCCACCAGGACACATCCTGGAGCCCCTGGAATTGGGATCCCCCTGGTGCTGGTGGCTGTCAGCCCACCTCACAAACCCATAGGGACATGGCCTCATCCAGGGAGAGCAGGAGGAGATGGGACCCCAAACTGGGACAGGCCTTGGGGACCCCCGGCAATGGGCTGGGGTGGGGGAGCAGGGAGGTGCTGGCAGCAGCCACAGGCTGATCCCTCCTCACAGGGATCCCAGGGATAATCCTTCTCCTGCCCCATTGCTTAGCCTAAAGCAGGGATGGATTTGCATCCCAGGACTGACATCACTGGTAAATTTTTATTTATATTTTGTAGGATCTGTGGAGAGCCCTTGGAAGGCCTGGAATGCTACTGGGCGCCTTGAATCTGTCATTCCTCTCCTCTCTCCCATCACCTGGCAATTGTGGGCACCTTGGGAGCTGTACATGAGATTTGTGCCCACCACTCTACCATCCCACCATCCCACCATCCCATTCCCCTCCCACAGCACCACGTGCCCTCCACCTACATGACTCCTCCACCCACCAGCCCATCCCAGACTCCCCCAGACCCCATCCCATCCTCACCAAGGCCCCCCCAGTCCCCTCCCGGCCCTGGACCAGGAGCATTAATTGGATCCTGCCATCCCATCTGGAGCTGATCAGCTCCGGCTGCCTCAGGATGTCACTGATGGAAACTCCAATGTTTCATTTCCAGGGGCTTCTGTCACTTCCCACCAGGAGAAGCGATAACCAGGGGGTGACCCCCTGTCACCCCACAGGAACAGCTCTCCCAGGACATCTGGGATGCCCAGAGATTCCCAGGTGAGCCTTGTAAGCCCCTGTCATTGGGGCCGCAGCATTAATCCAGCTCCTAAAGCCTTTGGGATTTGGAACATCACAATCTTGACCCCCAGTGCCCCTTGTGCTCTCTCCTCCCCCAGTCTGGGATTCATCCTCCCTTTTTTTGGGTGCACACACAGCTCTGAAGGATCCTGAAGGATCACGGAGATTCAAAGGCACCATTCTGGGAGTCAAACATAAATTCTGCTTTTATTAAGCAGAGTAAATGTCAGGGGTGAAACAAAGCAGAGGAAGACAGAGAGAAGAGGAGGATTTCATGGATTTCATTCCAGCTTCCCTTTCCTTTTGCTCCTGCTCCCAGCTCTGGCTGCCTGCAGCTGTTTATTTAAAAGTCCAGTAGGAAGAGCTCAGCTTGTGCCTGCTCTCCACAGGGATTTTCTGCACCATTGCCACAAAGAACAGCAGAGAATCATGGAGTCATGGAATCCCAGGATGGTTTGGGATCATCTCATTCCCCTGCCATTGGCAGGGACACCTTGCCCTATTCCAGGCTGTTCCAAGCCTCATGCCGCCTGACCTTGGACTCCTCCAATACCCAGTGCCAGTTTTTCTGGAGGCTGAAAGCCTCTGTCACTGCTCAGGATGGACTGGCAGTGTTTTGGACCTCGACCCAAGAGGATTCCCTGCAGCTCCTGCCTGCTTCACTGCATCCAGAACATTCCCCGGCAGACAGGCCTTGGCACTGCCCAGCAGGCCAGGCAAAGCCACCAGGTAAAGGCTGTGGTGGTGACAGAATCCCTCCTGGCTTCCAGGAATTCCTGGACAGGAGGGAATGATGGCAGGAGCAGCAGGATACCCCTGTGGGGATGGAAATCTGATTCCATCCTCGGCATCCCAGGTCTGGGGCTCCAGGGAAGAGCCAGGCCCTGGTTCAAAGGCCAAACCCCTCCAGGTGAGCTGGGAACTTCCCCTTAACTTGACGAGACAGCCCCACATTTGTGTCACATTCCCGCCTGCTTTAATTGCTCCAGCACGGCTGCTTTTCCACGGAGCCCGGAGCCAGTGCAGGCCTCAGAGATTCCCCAGGAATGGCATGCCTGGACAGAACACCCTGCAGCTCCCAACACTCCCATGGCTCCATCCCTGCCCCTCTGGAGCACAGGGATGTCCATACCCAGGGCTGAGAGCAGCCGAGCCACAGGAGCACCAAGTGTTACCACATTTCCCAATGAACAAAACCAGGAGAATGGGAGTTTCCAGGGAATGTTTTCCCTCCTTCCAGCTTTAATTCTTCTTATTGGAGATGTTTTATCCACACATGGCAGCAGCAGCAGCAGCAGCAGCAGCAGCAGCAGGGAAATGGCTGAACAAAGAGGCTCCTTTTCTCACTCCCTGTTATCTGTGAGTCTCAGGAATGTGGCTGAGTTGGAGCCCCGGAATCACTGAATGCCTCAGGTGAAGAGTTGGCTGGAGTGGGCTCAGGAGCTGGGGGAGCACTCAGGACACATTAAACCAGTGGCACCCTGCTCAATTCCTTCCAAAAGCAGGGATTTTTCTCCTGCTGTGCTCAGGAGAAGGGGGTTTTTCCAGGCATCAAGGTTGTTGATCCCTGGGTGCCCTGGGGTTGATTTTGGGGTTGTCACTGGGGCAGTGACACCTTCCACTGGATCGGTTTGATCCAGGTCTTGTCCCACCTGGCCTTGAGCATTCCCAGAATGGCAATTCCATCTCCAATCCTTGCCACAGCTCCTGTCCCCCAAGTCCAGGTGTTGCATTGCACAGATCCATGAGGCACCAGCCAAAAACCTTCCAAGCTTGTAGTTGTGGGAAATTTTCCCTCAAAATCCTTCCTTGGGAAATGCTGTGTAAGCCCAAAAGCCAGCTCCACACCAGGGATGTGCTTTAGGGAATCTCAGTGGATGAGGCTGAGAGGGTCCATCCTGCTGGCAGGGACCACCACTCTGGGTGGCTTCTCCTGGAGAATAAGGTCCAAATTCTTTTCAAGAGAGAGGATGGATCCAACCCCAAAATAAAACCAAAGGAAAATTAGTTGTTTTTTCCTTTAGTCTTATGTCTAAACCATCCATGTTGAGGATCCCACATGGTTGGTGAGCTCTGTGGTGTCAGGAATGTCACGGAGGGGATGGATGGGCTGAGCAGGCACAGGCACCTCAAAGACCACCCCATTCCATGGGCAGGGACACCTCCCATACCCCAGGCTGCCCCAAGCCCTCTCCAACCTGGACTTGGCCATGTTCAGAGATGAGGAGTCTCCAGTGAAAGATCACAGCAAGGTCCTAAGGGAAGCAAAGGCTCCTTTGTGCCTCTGAATTCCCCCTCTCCTCCCTATCCCCCATTTTTCTGTGTCACCCTTGTAGAGCCTCCTCCAGTTATCCTGGTGATCCCAAAACTGCTGATCCCATGCAACCCAGCTGCTCCCCCCTGGTGACAGGGAGCACCACACTGCCCTCCCAGCCCAGCTGCAAAAGCTCCAGCCTGACAAACGTGTGCAGAAAGCATTTTGGACCAGGATCCACATCCAGACAGAGGAGGGGGAATGGAAGGACCTCTTGGCTGGAGATAAGGAGCCACAGGAAGCCCGTGAGCACAAAAAGCTTCGAGCCCCCGAAATTCCCGAGGGGAGAGCAGCGCCACAAAATAATTGCTGAAAGAATGCAGCTTGATTGCAGCCAGCAGGGAGAGCCTCCAATCCCGCCTGGAATGAAAGCCCGGGGTGATGGCTCCAGGGGAAGAGGAGTTATCAGCCTGGGAGCAGTGATTTATTCCATGGAGGGGATTAAGAGTCCAAAAGTTAATGGACCTAATGGAAAACAGGATGGCTGAGGGTTCCAGAGAGGGGGATGAGGGTGGGAGAGGGGCATGTGGAACTGGGAGGCAGTGCCAGGGAGCACCCAAAGGTCCTCAGCACCCACCCAGGGCTTTCTGCACCCTCTTTCTGCACCCTTTCTCTGCACCCTCTGGGCTGGGAGAGGCAGCAAGGAGTCCTGCAGGGTCTCAGCCAGGTAAGAAACATCTCCTGCAATCAGGAGCTGGAGCTCTGGGCTCTCACTGGCATCAGCAGGAAGTGGCTGCTGGGCAACTTTCATGGGAACACAGAATTTGGGTGGAAGGGACCTTTCAAGGCAACCAGCCCAACCCCTGTCATGTGCCGAGACACCTTCTGCTATCCCAAACCCCATCCAAGCTGGCCTTGGACACTTCCAGGGATGGGGCAGCCGCAGCTTCCCTGGGAAACTTTTGGGAGAGAATCTGTGGACGCCCCCATCTCTGCTCTGCTCCACTCCTTCACCTCTCCATGGACTGGCAGCAAAGCCCAAATCCTGTGCCAGCTCATCCCACCGAGGCTTGCCAGCCGTTCAGCCAACATTCCCGGGCTGCTCATCCCTCCCTCCTGCATTCATCCCTGCTCTCCTGCCAGGTGCCTCGCCAGGGAGGGAGGGGATCCTGTCACCCGCTAACAAAAATCCTGTGCAAATCACATTCCAATAAAAGGCCCTGGTCATTTTTAGTGTTTATTGAAGTGGTTTCTCTTTAGTTCTTTTTCTTTTTCTTTTGGGCTCGTTGAGAATTTTGGAGCGCGGCTGCCAAAACTGAAATGTTTGACCGGTCCCAGTGATGCTTCTGTTAGCCTCTTTCCCTTCCTTTCTCTCTCCCTGTGTTCCAAAGGCTCTGGCTCAGGCTCTGCTGTCTCCACGTCACCTCAGCTCATTCTTCCCCCACATCCTCTGCATCCCTCTGGCTCCTCTGGGCTCCTTGGCTGCCCTGGTGCAGCCCCTGAGCATCACCTGCATACTCAGGTGCTTCAGGATGTGAGGATTTTCCCCTTTGGATGCTTTCTCCACACAAACCTGTTTGTCCTGAGGGCATCTTCCTTAAAACTCCACACCCAAAATGCTATCAATTCTCCCTGCCCAGCCTCTGGGTTCTCCTGTTCCTCCCGCGGGGCTTGAACAGGGGCTGTGTGCCCTTTGCCATCCCGAGGTGAGGGAGAGGAGGATGTCCCATACTTGGGTACAGCTCCCAAGAAAGGAGCAGAGGGGATCAAGCAGCCAGGTTTTCCACTGGGAATGGTGGGACAAGTGTGTCAAACCTGAGATCCTCAGAGGAAAATGAGCAGGAAGGGCCAGGGAAGGAAGGAATTGTGGAGAAAAAAGTTGTTTCCCACTTTCTGGGAAATACAGAATCCAAAATTTGAGGCATGGTCACCTGTCTGGAACATCAATTCAGGCAGTGCTGAAGGGATCCAGTCTCCTTCTCCTGCCTCTTCCAGCACATTCCCTGGGATCCCTGGGGTCTCCTGGATAACCCTGTTGCCCTCCTGCTCCCCACTTCCCATCAGGACATTCCAGACGAGGCTGGATCCGTTGCCCATTTTACAGGAGACAAAACTGAGGCTGGACCAAAAAAATGCGCCCAGAGCCTTTTCCCTGAGCCTCCATCCCCACCCCTGGCCTCTCCCAGTCCGTCCTTGTCCCTGAGCCCCACTGGTCCCCTCAGGGATGCAGGAGGACAGCGCATCCCACCACGCCCAGCCCGGCTCCTTCCCACTTCATTGTCAGCGTGTGCTGGATCCACACCCCGTCTGCTCCGCCGGAATTCGCGCCGGGAGCCGGGGCTGTTGCCGTGTTTAATCCGCTAATGGCATTAATTCCCGATTAAATTAACCAGCGCAAATATGCTGCCGGTTTGGTTGGGAAGGAGGGGGTTGTGCCTCTCCATCCCCCACCCTTTTATGCTGGAAAAGACACTGGAGCATTTGTTAGCGGAGAGAGGTGGGGGGGAAAAAAATCCCACAAAGAATCGCAGCATTTATGTAGATACAGAAAAAAATAATAAATGGCAGATTATTTTTCAAAAAAAAAAAAAACCCAAAGAAAACTCGCCTTTTTCTTGCAAACAAGCTGCCTTCCCTCTGGGAAGCGGCTTCCAGCGCTCAGCCCCAGCCTGCTGGGAAGACAAAAGGCTCTCTCGGCGGGGCAGCGGCCGGGAACGCCGGGATAAGGCCGGGACAACGCCGGGACAACGCCGGGAGCGCGGCGAGGCTGCTCGGCCGCAGCCCCCGGTGCTACCCGAGCCCAGCTCACATTTCAAAGCTCTTGCTTTTTCCATTGAATGTCCTTTCCCCACTCTTTTTTTCTTTTTTTCTTTTTTTCTTTTTTTCTTTTTTTCTTTCTTTCTTTCTTTCTTTCTTTCTTTTTTTTTTTTTTTTTTTTTTTTTAATGCTTCCATGTATTCAAAGCAGAGTTATGATCAAAATCCGACGCAGGGCTGCAAGCGGGGGGTTGAGTTGCGTTTTGGCACAGATGGGGCTCATCCCTTCTGCAGGAGGCTCCTTGCCAAAAGACATCTTGGAGTGGAAGGAATTCAAAAAATCAAGGATTTTGCATATTATGGAGCTTTATTTGTCCCGTCGAGGGAGGTGAGAGGAAGCGTGAAGGGTTTGAGTGCAAAAAAGAAATCTGGTGTGGGATTTACCTGTGACTGAGGCAGGTGAAAAGTGTTGGATGATGGATTCTTCCCAGTGAATGAAGAGACAAAGGGGAGTCTCTTCCCTGTCTGACACTTTGGGAGCAGCAGATTTTCAGGCAGGGGAGGTGAAGTAAAAAATCTGGTCTGGATCCGTGTGTTTGTTCCTTCCTGCTCGGATGAGAGCGTTTGTCCCTCCTCAGAGGGCTCTGCGCTGGCATTTGGGGAGAGGGTGATTTGGGGCAAGCACTAAAGGAAGCCTCCCGGTGGGAAACCATTCTCTGCTGCTGGAATTGTTCGTTGGAGATCCCAGGTCACACTAAACCATCACCTACATTCCTCACCGCCTTCCAGAGCATTTTGTCCTCCTGTTTATTGTCTTTGACTCCTTTATCTTCCCTTTTTGCTGCTCAAGCCCAGCACGAGCTGCATGTTCCAAAGGGATTTTTGGACGAGGTGTCCCAGCCCTGCAGGAGACGAGCCCCTCACACCCCCATTCCTTTGGTTTTCCAGGAAAAGGTTATGGAGAGCTGCCCGAATCCAAGGCCGTGTGCCTGCATCACTCAGGCAGAGAGGGAGGACAGGGATTCCTCGGTCACTGATTGAAACGATCCGATCCTAATCACATTTCCAAATGGGAGCTTTCAGAGGGGGCACAGGCAAACGCATCCTGATGATTTGTTAATGTCGCTCCGAGACTCAGTCCCTAATTAATGGATTCATGGAAAGCACACACGGAGCAGGTTGCAGATGCCACGCCAGGTGCCACGGAGTGATTTTATTCGTTAGGAATTCCTGGTCAGTGTTCCCAAAGCTCTGCTGGCTCTGCCATCTGACTCAGCCCCATGTGCCATCGCTGGTGGGAGGTGTCAGAACGGGCTGATCCCCTCTCCTTGCCCATCCCGGGCTACCTGCTCCTTGTGCCAGCGGTGTGGATCCAGCTGTCCCCAAACCCTGCATCCCAAACCATCACCTGCATCCCAAATTTCATGTTAGGAGAAGAGCAGAGCCTCCCTGCTAAATCCCCGCAGTTCAGAGCTCCAGGGCTGATCACCTGCTCCTGCCCCAGGGAAAAGAATGGAAATCCAAGTGCAGCTTACAGCAGGAATTCCCTGAACGGGACACACAAAAGAGGGAGTGTGACATTTCCTGCTCCTCGTGTCCCTGAGCAGAGTGTGTAGAGGGGACAGATGGTGAGACCTCAGAGCATCCCTGCTCCCACCCCGAGGTGATCCCTCCTGCTGTCACCTCCATCCCGAGGTGATCCTTCCTGCTGTCATCTCCATCCCATGTGGATTCAGGCCATCAGGGAGGGACCACCACAAAACTCTCTCCAAAGTCCTTTTGTGATAGAACCACCAAATGCTGGTTCCAAGGGCACAGAGGAGGCTCAGGAAAGCTCATCCCAGCTGCAGCATTCATTGGATAACTTTTTCATGGGGATTTTCTTGCAGTTCTGTGTTAAAAGCTTGGCTTGGGACATGGGAACAGAGGATCTGAATTCCTAGTTTGGGCAGCAGTCAAACTCAAATGAGGAATTTGGTTATCCCTGGGTGTCCAGACTGCTGGAATTCGATGGGAAAACTGCCCCTGAGCCTGGTGATAGCCTGTCACATCACCCCAGACTGCTCTGGGACAGACAGACAGCCCGTGAGGATCATCCATGTGGGAGCTGAAATACAGGGAATCCACTCGGGCAGGTCCCAGGCAAGGGAAGGTGAAGAAGAAGGGAGATAAGAGATCTGATAAGAGATCCCAGGCAATTCATTCACTCCTGGTAATTGTCCTTTGTCATGCGTATTCCTTCCTTGTTGTGCCTGTTATCGTGAGTGTTCCTCCTTGTTAAGTCCTTCACCATGTGTATTCCTCCTTTTTGCGTCTCTTATCAGGTGTATTCCTGCTCTTCCTTCCCTCTAATGTGTGTACTCCTCCTTTTTGTACCCTTTATCCTATGTATTCCTTTCTTTTTCCCCCATCTTTCAGTGTGTTCCTCCACTTCTGCAGAGGGAAAGGAATTCCAAAGGTTTGCAGCAGAGAGCACTGGATTGAGGGATGTGCCCCGGATAAGGCAGCTCAGCAAGGACAGGGAAGCACAGGGAAAAGGTTTGGAACAGGTTTGGGAGACACCTGTGCCATCCCTTCTTTTCCCAGACCTACTGAGAGCATGGGGAAGGAACCACAGAATAATTTGGGTTGGAAAGGACCTTTCAAGGCCATCTGGTCCAAACCCTTCAACCAGAGCAGGTTGCTCCAAGCCCTGTCCAACCTGGCCTTGAGCACTTCCAGGGATGGGGATTCTATCTCAGGAAGGAAAAAGCAGGGTGAAGGAAAGGGGAGGTTTTTCCCAGGGAAGTCTTCCAAAAATCCTGCTTCCTGCCAGGACTCTGTGCATTCCAGCCTGGCTGTGCAATAAAAGCAGGTTGGCAATATGCAAGTGGAAGGAGCTGCTCCAGTGCATGGGTGCTAAAGGCTTTGGGAATCTATTCCTGCTGAAGTGCCAGAGGATGTGGGCAGAGGGAGGGAACGCAGCCGTGGGAGCACATCCTGCATGCTTGTGTTCCCAGCTGGGATTAAATTCCCCAAGTCTTTTCCTGAAGACTTAATTTGGGTTCATCCAACCCACTTCACCCTCAGCTCATCCTGCAGGGAGGCAGGCAAGGATCTGAGTCCTGGGAATTCCGTGGTGTCTGGAATGGAAAGCCTGGGTGGCAAATGCCACAAGCAGAGCTGCTCTTGTCTTTCCTTTCCTGGAGAAAGAGAAATGGAGAAGAAACAAGGTGGTCATCTCAGAAATTCAGTTTGGGTTGGAAGAAACCTGGTTCTAAGCCCCTGCATGGTTCTAACCTTCCACATGACAGTGAGAAGAAGCAAGAGCTTCAGACATGGCATTTTTGACAGGTGCCAGCAATGTGTGAAACTTGAAGTGAGTTCCCAAAAACCCCAGAGCAAAACATGCCATGACACACGAGCTGGGGGTTTGTCCTCTTGCTGAGTCCATGGAATACAGGACAATTTAATTCCTGCTGTGATAAATAGGACTGGAGAGGGATATTGGAGGCATTTATTTCACGTGGCAGCAGATTCTGTAAAGATGCTTTGCTCAACATCCTGCTCCAGTCGGGCTCATCAGCACCTTCAATTAAGATCCTCCATGGATGAGGGGTCACTGGATACACTCCCAAACCTGGAGCTGCAGGATATCTCTCTTGTGCTTTCCCATTCCTATTCCAGCCAAGGAGATCAGCTCCGTAAAACATTCATGAGCAGCTTTAAGAGAATGAAAAATTAAACAACCTTTGCTCTAAGGTATGAAATATTTACCATGCTGCTCCAAGCTAATTGCAGATGAAAACGAGCAGAGCTGGGAGCAGCAGCTCCAGAATCCGATGGCTCCAGCCCAGCCTTGGGATGGATCCTCTGTCTGATGGATGGGGAGAGGGGTGGTGGGGTTAGAAACCACTATTCTTTGGGGTTTTCCTCTCCACAGAATCATTAATGTTGGAAAACACCTCCAAGATCAAGTCGAAACTTTGAGCAAAAGTCACAGCTCCCAGGGATGGCAGGATTCCCAGGAGCAGCACCAGAATCCCATGACTTGGGCCTGGTTCCTCTGCCTGCTGGGTGGGGAGAGCAGTGATGGGAAGATAAACCATCACTCTTTGGGGTTTTTCTCACCATAGAAAATCATCAATGTTGGATAACACCTTCAAGATTGAGTCTAACCTTTGAGCAAAGGTCACCATTCCCAGGGATGGAGGTTTCCTGGGAGCAGGGAATGCTGCCAGTCCAGCTCAGGATGATGGGCACTGCCACAGCAGAGTGTGCTCAGCGAATGTACCCCAACCTGAATTCTCATCCTGCTTCATCTCTTCTCCTTCTCATCCCTGTTGCATCCCTGAAAAGCCCTGATGGAAAATGGAGCTGGCTGAACCAGTTGGTGCAAATGATAGATGGGATAAATTAAGCCTCCAATTCTGATCGCTCTCATCATCGCAATTTCCTCCAGCTTTTCTTGTTGTTGGGAAGTGTTTAAACACCCGGAGCGGGAGACTTGTCTGCCGGCTTTTTTCTTGGCTGATTGCAAACAGCTCGCTGAGGGTGCTCGGCGCTCCAGCTGTGTTTGAGCAGGAATCACGAGGGATGGGATCAGAGGGATGGAATCATCACCTGGTGCTGACGGAGCAGGTCCAATCCAGGCAGAGCCCAACACCAGCCCCCGTTCAGAGCAGGGACCACAAAATGCTTCCTTGGAGACAGGGAAAGAGCAAACACGCAAATGTTTGCCAAAAGCGAGGGGTACATGAGTGGGATGTGTCCGGAGATAAGGAATTGGCTTTTCCCACAATCCCTTTTCTTCCCAAAACCAGGCGTGCCTGTCTCTGCCAGCCCTCTGTCCCAGCAGATCCAAAAATCCCAGTTTTCATCACCAAGGATAAACCTCTTGGTCCTTTGGAGCATGAAAAGGTCATGTTGTTCCCTGGAGCTGCAGCGGGATCCGAGCGAGCTGAACCACGGAGAAAGAGAGAAACAAACAACAGGCAAGGAAAGGATCCCTTCTTTCCATTATTGTGGGATTTATCTTCCCAATATACAGAGAGTGTTGCCTGGCAACCCCGGCTCTCCTGACCTCTTCCATTTCCCCCCAGCACAGCCCAAACCACCCGATCCACACGGAGCCCTCCCCGGCACAATCAGATTTACAGGGCAGTCCTCCAGCAGCACGGGGCTCATCTTTCCATCTCCAGCCCTTTCTGTCTTCTCCCAGGTGGGAAACATCTTCCAGAGCAGCTGATGGTTGGTCTCGAGGAAGGACCACCATGGATTCTCCCTTGGAGCATCTCCATGCTGGAGAACCTAGCTGTGAGGCTGAGTGTCTCCAGGAGCTCCCCAGCCAACCTCAAACAGCATCTGTACCTTCAACAAACCCATCCCATCCTAAAAACCCATGGACACTTCCAGGAGAAGCCTTGACTCACTGATAGTCAGTGGATGTCCACTCAGAGCTGTTCCCAAAGATCTCCAAGCACCTTCCAACACATCCATCCTTTGGCGGAAGACCCAGAGACAACTTTCAAGCAGAAGCCATTGATGGTTCACCCACGGCTGTTCATCCAGGCTCTTCCCTGCTTAAAGCTCCCCACAGCACTTGGCTGAGGTCCTCCAGGGCATTTTCAGTGCTTTTCCAGAGCCGTGGAGAAGGGACAGGGACCCTTCGAGCAACCCAGAGCATCCAGAGCATCCTGAAACTGGTGGGTTTTCTTTTGTGGATTCATCCAGGATTTTCCACAATTGCAGCTGCTTCTTTTGCATCCTCCCATCCTTCATTCCTGCCTTTCCATCCCTAAACTCCTTTCTGACTGCTCCCAGCTGCTGAGGAACATCTCTCTCCCAACTCAGAGGTGTACCAGTGGGCACAATCCATGCTGAGACAAGATCCAGCCCAGGAACATTGAATGGGAATTGGGACAAACTTAGAGGGAGAGAGAAACGAAAACTCCCCATCTTATCTGCAACTGCCCTAACTTTGAAACTCTCTTTTCAAATCCTTCACATCTCAGTGACACCCAGGGATGGGCTTGAATGGGATCTCCCCCCAGCCCGTGTCCCATTGCCCACCAAGCCCTCCCGGCCCTTTCCCGGTGTATCCGCCGTTGCCAGGGTTACTATCTGTGCAGCGGGATGGGAGCCACTCCTGTTCCCCTGACAATAGCAGCTCCTGAAACTTTATTCCTGCCTGGGGACAGCATTAATCACTCACCATGGGCACGGAGTGGGGTTCTGCCACAGGGGGGTCACCTTCCCACCCAGGGAGAGCCTGCACAAATCCGCTGAGGGTGTGGAAAGCTTTCCCACCACTGCCCCATTCTGGGATTTCAAACCAAGAACGCAGCTGGGGTGGCAGTGGAAGGAACTGGATGCTCAATGTCACCCTCTGAGACCAGGGTCCAGCCTGAGAACGTCGGGCAGAAATCATTTGGTAACTGCAAGGTCACACCAGCAATGCTGCAGTGCTGCTGGAGAGGCTCTGCCTCTCCTGCCTTGGGAGAGGGGAAGTGAGATGAGGAAAAAGGGGAATGAGGTGGTTTCCAACCTCTGTTTTCCCAGGTAAACAGCTTCCAAAAGCCAGCCAGTGATTTGTGCACACTCCTGCAGCTGCACCTCTCGTGTCGGGTGGGAGCAGGAGAGGCACCGTGCTCCCGGTGCTCCTCAGGCTCAGAATGGAATCATGGAATGGTTTGGGTTGGAAAGGACCATAAGGCCCATCCCGTCCCACCCTCTGCCATGGGCAAGGACACCTTCCACCAGACCAGGTTGCTCCAAGCCTCGTCCAACCTGTCTTTGGACACTTCCAGGGATGAGGCAGCCACAGCTCCTCTGGGAATCCTGAGGCACCTCCCTGGCAGGGCAGAATTCCTTCCCAACCTCCCCTCTAAACTCTCTGTCAGTCTGAAACGACTTTCACTCCAGAAGAGCTGCAGGTCTCTGCTTTTCCCTTCCCTTCCCTTATTTTGGCTCCGGGCAAGGTGCAGACAGAGCCCTCGCTGCCCCCAAACGCTGAGCTGGGAGGGGAAGGAGGCCGGGGAGGAGCGGGCGTGGTGCTGGTGGAGACAAGGAGCTTGCACGGGCACTATGGAGACGGGCATTGTGTGCATTCCTGAATAGACCGGCAGGAATACAAAAAAAAAAAAAAAGAAAAAGACTTCAACAGTATCAGAGCCAGGATCCCGCCCGGCTCCGGCAGAGCCGAGCGGCTGCTGCTGCTGCACTCGTGAACTTGAAGGGTGGGCTTTGGAAAGCAGGGAGAGAGGTGGGGAGGGAGGCAGGGAGGCAGAGAATTCAGGTGAAAAAAGGTTAAGTGCAGCCAGAGATTGAAGTGAGGCAGAGTCGCCCATGAGAGCAAAGCAAACAGTTGAGCGCAGGGAAACCCGAGCCAAGGCCATTCACTGCACAAACCCCGAGACAGGCGAGTGCCCCCTCCCCTCCCGCTCCATGGGATCTGGCAAGGACAGTGCTGGCTCCGAGTTCATAAATTCTTCAGCAGAAAATACTTAGATACTTCATCAAGGGCTCCTCTGTTACTCCAGAACAAGTTTACATTATTAGAGGGGGGGAAAAAAAAAAAAAAAAAGCAGAAAAAACAGCAACCCCCTCAACCAAACAAAAAGGGTCCTAAATAAAGAGATAAAGCAGCATGACAGGACAGCAGTAATGGCTTTCAGGTGTATGTTCTGCATAAGATTTCCAGGCAGTTGGTTTAGTTAATGGATTCCCTTAATCTTTCAGCTGTCAGGGTGCAATCTATAGTCTACTGTTTCTTCCACCCCGTATTTATAGGGACAAATTCAAACTTGTATAAACAGACAGGAGTATCTATTGTTGTGCAAGAGGAGGACACAAAGGCAGCTTGTCACTGATCCATCACAGCTGTCTGCGAGCCGAGCCGGGAGAAGCCGGCGGTGCAGCGCGGGGGAAACCAAACCGGGAACCGGGAAGGATCCCGAGGTGTTGGGAGTGTGGGAACCGGGGACGTGGGCACGGCCCCCTCACCACCGAGGTTCAGCTGCTCCTCAGGCTCTTTGGGATGCCTAGAGTGTCAGCAAAGCCCAGCAGGTCTGGGGGAGAGAGGAGAACAGTAATTAAAAATGAGGGGCTGTCGCGGAGCTTGAGATTTCCAAGTTGGTTTGCAACCAAGTCGCGAAGGGGGAAGATGGGGAGAAAAGGGTGGTGAAAGGATGATGGAAATAAGATGTTCTTGGGCAGAGAACACGTCTGGGGAGCAGCAGCTCAGTTAAAATCTGTCTGTCCTGCTCCCTGAGCAAAACTTCCTCATGTTGGTGGAGCTGAGGGACATTTTTAATAATTGACAGGTTGAGAAGAGCCAGGAAGCTGCAATGACTGGAGGTTGGCTGCCAGGGCAGCCTGGTTCCAATGGGAAGCATTTCCCAGGCTTGGTTACCCCATTCCTGACCCCATTCCAGCCCTCTGTCTCAGTCTCCCCAGGGTCAGTGCACATGGACGCTGCTCCTCGGGACCCCCAGAGCAGGAAAACATCCCCCAAACCCAGCGAGGGGGGACAGGGAGAAGATGAGGAACAGGACTGGACAATGGGGTCCCCAAATCAGGGGGAGGACGTGGGTGAAGCCCTAATGGTGCCCAGGGGAAGGAAGGAGGGGAAGCTGCTGTGTCCCCACTGCCAGCAGATCCCAAGGGATGCAGGAGGCACAGCCAAGGGTGCAGAGAGCAGGAGAGGTGGTGAGGCCATGGCAGCACTTTGGGTCTTTAAAGACCTCTTTGGAAAAGTGTTTTTTCCCTTGGGTAACTCCGGCAAAGCTCTCCCAGCATCAGCAGAACACAAACAATCAACAACAATGCAAGAAGTCCCTGCTGTCCCCACTGAAGGGTCCTGCCCTGACATGTTTATTGGGAAAGTGCAGAACAAGGGAAATTGGGACAAACTCCTCGTGCTGGCCTGGTTTGTGTACCCTTGGAAGCACTCATGGAAACCTCAACTGAAGGAGCTCTCCAATCTCACCCTTTGCCTGCTGCTTGTTTATTTAAATCCATCCTTTGCACAAGAGCCTCTCCTGCCTGCCCTTTTCCCTCCCCACCCTCCAAGGGCTCCTCAGGGACTTCTGCTGGGACTCATCCAGCCTGCTCCAGGTCCAACTGGGAAGCTTCTTCTGCTGCTGCTGTCTCCCTGCTCTGCTGATGGAGCACCATTAGGAGCAGGGTCCCCTGGCAGTGGTGCTGGGAGGTCTCTGCAGGAGGTTTGAGGGGTCCCTGTCACAGCCTCAGAGCCCAGGACAGCCCCAGGGTCACTTCCCATTCAGTGTTCCTGGGCTTTTCAGGGAATCGGGGAATGGTTTGAGTTGGAAAGGACTCCCTGCCATGGCAAGGAACAACTTCCACTGTGTTTGGAAATTCCAGGGATGAGAAGGTTTTCAGGTGGCTCTGCAACTGCAGGTACAGATGGGCAGGAGGGAGCCAGAGCTGCTCCTGCCTCCTCCCCTACTTCCCCTGCCCAGATCCCGCTTTCTGTCCCAAGAGCTCCCAGGGGAGTGTCCAAAATCACCACCGTCCTCACAAACCTCCCTGGATGAGCAGAGCAGGATGGAAAAAGCACAGGGTGGCTTCATCCAGGTTCAGAGAGGGACAGCAGCAGGTCCCAGCAGTGAGTTCCACATCCCCGCACTCGCTGCCTGTCTGGGAGCACTGGGATACCCGGAGGGAGGAGCTGTGGATGGAGCTTGGAGCTCATCCTGGACAGATGCAGGGATTCAAATAGATAATGAAATGGATATTTAAATAGATATTGAAAACATTCCCAGTGTGTTAAACAAGCAGGAGAGTGTCAGGGATGGCACAGGAGGGGAACAGGGGTGGCACTGGTGTGAGACAGCAGGAGGGATGAAGGGACAAGAGGAGAGATGGAGGGACAATGGGATGGTGGCACTGGCTTAGCACTGCCACCACTTCTGTGCCATAGGGACCATGCAGGGTTGCTGCACGTCCCAGGATGGAGAGAGCAGCAGCCTGGAGGGACACAACCCCATGAGGCACAAAGGAGGAGAAGGAGGAGGAAGGGGAGAGGTTCATGGAACAAGAGGGAGGAAGCAAGGGCGGGAAGGAAGGACATCTCTGGTGCAATCATTCCACGTATCCAGTTCTGGCTCTTCCGGACACAACTCATCCCTCTCCAGGGTAATGCAGCCTCCTCGTGCACCTGATCCCCTCATTAACACTGTCACCAGCTGATGACATTATCAAGTGAAGCGTGGCCTCGGGGCAGGCAGGATTTAACCCTTCCAACGCTGGAGAATGAGCCCGGAGGGTGTCAGGCAACAGGTGAACAGGGACCTTGGGAGGGCCAGTGGAGTTTGCTCAGGGAATATTTGTGTGAGGAGGAGGAGGGGCACTGGGAAGGCCAGGCAGGAGTGATGGATGGGAGCTGGTGTCGGAGCTGAAAGTCTCAATAACACTTGTGGCTGCACGTAGGCCCCCGGGGCTTTTCCCAAAGGATTGGCTGAGCCATCGCTCTCTAAATGGATCATTCTCAGGAAAATCAAGCTGCTGCCATCCCTCCTCCCTCCTGATACTCAGCAGAGCCATGAAACAGAGCCACCAATGCTGCTGCAGCTCCGTGGAGCCCCACTGCAGTGCCAAAGGACCTGCTGCCACAGCAGCCACAGCCATGTCCCCAAGTGCCACAGCTCTTCCCACATGCTATTCTTTTCCCAAAAAATCACAGAATCCCAGAATGGCTTGGGATGGAAGGGACCTTAAAGCTCATCTTGTTCCACTCCCTGCCTGGGACACTGCCAAGGACAGGGCAGCCACACCTGTGCCAAGGCCTCACCATCCTCCCAAGGAGGAATTCCCTCCTAATATTAAATTTAAATCTTCCCTCTTTTAGTTTCAAACCCAGCCCCTTTTCACAGGGATGACACACAGGGCTTGGATGGAGCTCATGCAGTACCAAGCTGATGGCAGATGGAAATTTGGCTTCCAGTCCCTCCTGGGTTCATGGTGAATGTCCCAGCAAGGATCCTGTGGCTCCCTCTTGTCCCCTCTCATTCCAATTCAAACCCAAGCACCAGGCTCATCCCCTTTGCAAGGGCCCCATGTGAAGCTTTGCCCTGTGGCAGGTGACACTGACACTTTTTGAGAGCAGCTCAGAGCCAGGGCAGGTTATTTTCTCCAGATAAAGGAAATGGGAATGAGTTTTCCCAGATCTGAGTGACACCTGCACAGCTGCCAGCAGCTGGGAGGGGACAGGGCTGCCTGAGGACACCAGTGTCTCTGCAAGGGGACCCTCACTGGGCATCCTTGGCTTCTTTCTATTTGAACATCTTCGTTTTCCATGCCCTTGGTGGAGCTGGCTGGATGGAGATTAAAGCAGTGTTTGCAAACGGGCGGTGCTGGAAATCAAAGGCAGAGGATTAACAAAGCCATTTGGCTGCTCAGTGACCAGACACAGAACCCAACAACTCTACAATCCCCGAGGCAAGCAGCCCCTTCCCCTGGGAAATCCATGTTTTCTGAAGGATCCAAGGGAGGATTGGGTGTGAGATGCTGATAGGGTGCCTGGCATGGGGCTGCTGTTGGGTTGTGTGGTGAGCAAAGGCTTCATTCCTGCAAAAACCCTGGAAATTCCTTCCTTCCCCCTGTACCCCCTCAGATCCAATCCAGCCCAGCATCTCAAGTCCTTTCCCTTGGGAATGCCTTGAGGAGAATCCCTTTACTTCCTGAGCTCTTGCTGATGGAGCTGCCCTGCCCTTGGCCTCCCTCCCATTGAGGAGGATTCCCCCATTCCCTGGGGTCCCAGGAAACAACTTCCAGTAGCCTCCAGCTCCGGGAACCACTTGCTAGATATCAATATGTATCTCAATATATGTCTGATGTTTGTGTGGGGGCGGGTTTTTATGCCCGTGCACAGAATCAATAAAAATTAACATTTAAGGAGCTGTGATGGGATGCGCAGCGTTGTCGGGAAATGCAGGGAGTGTTAAAAGCTTAATGGACGGGGAAAGCAGGGGTTCTGCAGACTTCAGCATGCAGGACTAGGGTGAAATCAAGAAGCAAGACAAGAGGAATTTAGAGGGATTTGGAGATGCTGGTGAGGAATAAAAGTAATCAGAGTGAAGCTCCTGCTGCCTCCAGAGCACAGGCTGCAGTTCCATGCTGCAGTTACCTGTTCCAACATCCAATAAAACAGTGATTCCAATGGGAATGGGCAATTAAATCAGCCACTTGAGTCCCTGCTTGCTTCTTCCTGCTTTTCCTGCCCTGGAGGTCTAAGCAGCCCAATTTAAACCAGTGCAGGAGTTCTGGGAGCTGAGTGGGATCCCTGGGGAGAAGGTAAAACAGGGATGGAGCATGGGGCTCTCTGCCAGGATGGGGCTCTTGAGGCATCTCAGTGACCCTGCTGCAGTCACACACCCCTGGTTTTGTCCCCAGGGTCCAGTGCAGGAGCATGAGGGGGCTCTGGTCCCTTGAGGAGGCAGGGATGGACTCAGGGCCTGGGTGGTCATAGAGCAGCTGGCACAGGAACCACCCAGTGCCCAGATATCGACCCAAAGGAGACTCAGTTTAAATCAAATATTGGGAAGAAGCTTTTACCATGAGGGTGGCGAGGCTCTGGCACATGGTGCCCAAAAAACATCGAGCTGCCCCCTCCCTGGAAGTGTCCAAGATGAGGTTGGAAGGGGCTTGGAGAAACCTGGGACAGTGGAAGGTGTCGGGGTGGCATTGTATGGACTTTAAGGTCCTTTCTAGCCCAAATATTCTGGGATTATACAAGATGCTGCAGAGGGATGGGATATCACCTGGTAGAGAGTGATGACCAGCTGGACATCTGCCATGGGGAAAAGCAGAGTGTCCCAGGAACATTTGGGAAATTTGTGGGCCATGAAAAATTCCCTCTCATTAGTTGGCTCATTATTTCTCATCACAGAACTTGGTGCAGCTCCTTCTGTGGTGCCTGAGCCATTTCCCAGCTGGTGAGCAGCAGGAGAAGATCACAGACCTGGGGAAGGACCTTGGCAAGGGAAAGATTGGGGAAGGGTTAGGGAAGGGTTCTCTTCTCACCTTCCCCTGCCCCTCTCCAGTCCATTCACCACAAAAAACACCAGCCCAGGGTCATTATTAAAGCTCAAAGGAAAATATTCCCAAAGATTGCACAGGTAATGGAGCTCAGGATAGGTTTGGAGCAAGTTTGTGCTGGCTGCAGGATCTCAGGGAGAGCATTGGGATCTCAGGGAGAGCTTTGGGATCTCAAGGAGAGCTTTGGGATCTCAAGGACAGAATCAGACAGAGCTGCTGGAACAGCTCAGCTGTGCTTCAGTCGCTGTTACTGCCACTCATCTCAAATCTGACCCACTTTCCACATTGGCATATTTTGTCTTTTTAAAGTGCAGAATAATTGAGCAGACCCAGCAAAACTGCAACAAATGTTTGGATTCAGCCGAATCTCTTTTTCAGGGAAAAAAAAATCAGTTGGCAAAAGCTTTTTCCCAGGATGGAAATGAGAGACAATGAGCATGTGGAAGGAAGAAAGTTTTTGCAATGAGGGTGGGGAGGCCCTGGCACAGAGAAGCTGTGGCTGCCCCATCCCTGGAAATGTCCAAGGCCAGACTGGATGGCACTTGGAGCCACCTGGGATTGGTGGAATGGGGCTGATCTTTAAGATCTGTGTCAGGGTGTGGAGTGGGATGATCTTTAAGATCCCTTCCAACCCAACCCATCCCGTGATGCTGTGTCCAAGCTGGGATTGTCACATGGAGCTCCATGGATCCTTCCCAGAAGATGGAATGGTGCTCATCCAGCATGGGCTGGGTGCTGCTGGCTCTAAGGCCACCTGAGCTCAAGCCCTGGCACATCCCCAGGGACTGGAGCAGGCCAGGGCTTGTCCTTACTCCCCCTTTACTACACACTTACACCCCCCTGCAAGAAGCAGCTCCAGCTGCTGCCACGGCTGCAGCTTCTGAGGGGATTTTGTCTCCTCTAGGTAAACATGGAGGCAGTGGATCCACACCTTATAATTACACTGCTCCACTCTGCAATTATTCCATTTTCCAGGCTACAGCTGCTTCCTACTCATTATCAGGCTAAGAAACTTCTCCTGATCGTAACGTGGCATTAACCCTGTAATTAAGAGGCAGAGACCACCCAGGGACTGGATGCCAAGAGGGGCTTCTCCGAGCTGAGCCAGAGCTCAGGGGTGGCTTCCCAGGCTGCAGAGTCCCTTTTCCAACCCCACACACTTCTCTTCCCCCTCCTTTATTATTATTATTCTTAATATTTTTAATGGCACAACAGGAGCATCCTCACAAATCTGTCACACAGAGGTGATGAGTTCGGTGTTCAGTGAGGGGCCTGAGTGTTTTGGGGGACACAAAGCTCTCCAGGTGCCTCATTCCCAGCTCCAGCAAAGAATTCACCTGGTGAGTTTTGTCTTTTATGCTGAATCCATTTGCAGGTGTGGGTTTCCCTAAATCTTTCTGGTTGGAAGTGTCTGGTTCCTGCCACCCTGCCCATGGATTGGGTCTGAGGCTTCTCTGTGTCTCCATCAACACAAGGATCATTTTGGACAGGTGAGACATCACCCAAAGTGACACAGAGGGGTTTCAGGAGGGCTGTGACAGTGTCCAGCCCTGTTCCCAACCCTGGGATGCAGCACAGCACTGCTCTATCCCCACCCATGCAGATTCCAGGATTTCTGGATCAGCACCTGGTTTTTGAGGGGCTGTAGATGAGCCCTGAGCCACAGATGGAGCAATTTTAACTCTGATCACAACGAGCCAGCTTTAATTGTTTGGGACCTCTTTCTTTGGGTGAAAAGGGCACTTCTCAGCCCGGGAAGATCAGAGCACATCACCTCTCCTGGAATTTCATGGCACAAGGTCTGGATGATTTCATGGACCTGGGAAGGGCTTTGCTGCTGCTGCTGCAGCTGAATTCATTCTGTGGCATAATTTGACACCTTTAATGAGAGGAAGCACAGCCAGGCTCCAGCTCAGGCAGCTTATCCAGAGTGGGATCACATCAGTGCAACCAAATCCGGGGGAGCATCCCGGGATGAGGGGCAGAGCTCCTTGTGCCCTGCGGCAGAGCCAGGGCTGGAGCTGCCTCACACATCCAGCTCCCTCCTGCAGCTGCTTCTCTTCAGCTCCAGGAATAAACCTGAGAGTGTTCTACCTGCTGCAGCACTTTGCAAAGAAAGGCACGGAACAAACACATTTAAACGCTTGCTGCGCTCACCGGGAGCAGCAGGATCTGCATCGGTGATCAGAGCTGTGAGCCAAGGGACAGCCCCTCCCCTGCAGGAGAGATCCTGACACTCCCCTTGCCTGGGCTTCCCTTTTCCATGGCCTATGGAGAGGAGCAAACACGGGAACAGGATGGGCTGAGGATGAATCCATGTCCTGCACACTCCCTTAGCACCTCCACCTGCAGCCAGCCCTGGGAATCATCCTGTGCATGGGTCCAAAACCAGAAGCCAAAGGCTGTTCCCCAGCAGTGAGAAATGCAGGCACAAAGCTTCCCGGGATTTGTTTTCAGGTCCCAGGTATAAAAATCCTTGTCCCTGAAGGTTGTGTGAGCTTGTGGGTCTGCCTTCTTAAATCTGCTTCCCAAAAATGATGGAGCCATCCCTGGACAGAGGGACACTGATGTGCAGCATCGCAACACCTTCCCCCCGTGGGAAGGAGCCCAGCACAGCCTCAGAGGGGACATTGCCAGCCCCAGGGATGGAGGGACAGTGACAATAAAACCACGGGGGTCCTGCCCAGGCCACGGCCGCGGGGGGGGCTCTGATGGCAGCGTTTGCTCCAGAAGCTCCCCCTCTAATGGGACATTTCCCGTGTTATCCCAACAGCTCTGTTTTCCCGGCAGTTTATCACCCACCTCAAAATCGATGACAAGGCAGAGTGAACCCCTGACCTGGAGGTATAAATTGCCCCTAATTATCCCAGCAGCTCGTCAGGCTCTGGGTGCTCTGAGCAGGGAGCAGCTCTGCCCTCTGACCCCGCTGCATTTCTCTTGCTTTAAGGGCTTTTTTCCCCATCCCAGCCCGAAATTCCCCTGCCTGGTGGATCCCAGGTCCTTCCTGCTCCCTCCAAGCCACGCTGGCACATCTGGGGTCTCCATGGCTGGAGCACAGAGGTGGGGGGGGGGCCAGAACATTAAATTCCATCACCCCCCTCCTGCTTTTTATTCCCAGTGCTCAGGAACGCTGCTCATTTTCATTTTCTCCAGCCAGTCCATCTTCAATATGGAGCTAAAGCACACCCCGAGGAGACATCTTTAATTAAAGTTTGAGGAGCGTCAGATAAATAAAGAGGGACCACAATGGCCCAGACATCTCCCTGGGAGTGATGGGTGCCCGGGGAACCGCTGCAGGTTCCCGGGGGAGATCAAGGGAATGCAGCGGTTCCTTCCCAAGCCCTTGGCATTTGTTTAGCCCCGGGCTCTCTCCAAGGTAAACGGGGGTGTCCGACCCTGCCACCTCTTCCCGCTCCAGTTGCCAGGGGCTGCGGAGAGCCCTGGCAGTTGAGCAGCCCTTGAAAGGCTCCTTTCACTGTAATTAGACATGTAAAAATGAAAAACCCGAGGAAAGGAATTTATGCATCTTCTAATAGCCCTCAAGTGTCCATCCAGCCGCAGCCTTTTCTGCCTGGGCTTTTATTTGGAGAGTTGCTATAATTTATGTCGTGCAATTAGGTTTTTGTCCTCGGGCTGTGGGAGGAGCGGCAGCGTGGAGCAGGGGAAGGAAGGAGCCTGGAGTGAGCAGAGGGAGAAGGGGCAGCAGCTCATCCCAACCCAGGGATTCATCCCAGCCCAGGACTGAGCAGCTAAGCAGCCCCTAATTATGGAGCAGAAGAAGGATAAATGGATAAAATGGGAAAATTCCCTCATGGAGCCTCGCTGTGATGGGAACGGCGCCCATTCCCTGCAGGACTCGCCGGGAGGGTGGTGCTGGGGACAGGGTTAAAGCGCATCCTTCAGCTGTTGCTAAGTAACAGTGCCCGGTCCTCCTCATGCCTGCTCCGCCCTGCACAGCTGGGGGAACATCTGGCTGCAGGAAGGGACAAGAGGGACCCTCTGGCAAGGGGATGGGTGCGAGTATCCACCCCGGAGCGCTGGGGCTGCCAGGGAAGGCTGTCACCAGCCCCTGCAGGAAGGTTTTCCAGCTGTATTTTTCTGCATACAGCAGGATAAGCCCAGCAGACAAACCAACCACGGAGCACAACATGCTTGCAGGGAATATTCGCTCAAAGTCCTGTGGAAATGGGATTCAGAACAGCTCACGGCCCACGGGCTCTTTCTTTGCACAGCCAAATCCTTGCACTCGAATCGCTCAAAGAGGGGTTTTAGCTCAATGGCCACTTTATGCCCCTTTGGTTGCCCGTGGCCCCGCTGGCCCCGTGCCACCTCCCCGGCCTCTCCCTGCCCGACATCTGCAACAAATCCCGGCTGGAACTGGCTCCTGCCTGCCCGGGGCTGCCTGCTGGGGAGGCCAGAGGAGCCTTAACGAGGAGAGCTGGGGGAAAAAAATAAAAACAAAAATCCCTGGAAGAGTGAGGAACAGCGCGGCCAAAAGCTGCACACTCAGCAAGGCTGGATGTGGGATATCAGCAACGGATCCCAGGGTGCAGGGGCCCTTATCTCCCCCAGACCTGCTGAGTGACGGAGCAAACCCATGGAAAATCCAGTTCCCGCTGCTCACACAGCACTTTCTCCTCCGAAGGGGGGTCTGAGTGCCCTCCCCGTAGTGGAGCCGCCTGTGCTCAGCCCCGCAGCTCAGCTCGGGCAGATGGGGGAGCCGGGTGATGCTCCTGTGCTCCCTCTGTCCCTGCCAGGGGAGGAGCATCCCTAATCCCACATGCGGATGGTGCCTGGAGTGGAGCTGGCACCTCCCGGGTGTCCCTCCTTGTCACAGGGCACCGCTGGCCAGAGGTGGAGGATGGCCAGGGGGGTTTCACCCAGCTGTGCCTCCCGGGATCCCTCTGACAGCAAGGACAGCGAGATAAATGTGACTCTGGGGGGGCCTGGGGCATTCCACCTCCCAGGGGGCTCATCCCAGAGAGGAAAACACCGGAGTCCAAGAGAAATTGGGTCATATCCCCCTGATTGTCAGAGTAAATGGGACACTGTGTACATTTTATTTACCTTCCTACAGGGCAGATGCAGTGAACGTGTAATAAATCATTTGTGCAGCTGCTGGGCAACCTCCTGCTGCAGACCCAGCAAAATTCACACAACCAAACCTGCCCTAATTACAGCTCCCTCTGCTCTCCACTCCTCTCAGCTCCTCATGCACAGCCACTTATTCTCCCTCGCACTGTCTCACTCCTCCTTTTCTCCATCTGCTGCTTCCTTCCCTCTGCTATTTCCAGAGGGACTCGTGGTCGGCACCACCACTGCTCCTGCCCTCAGCTGCAGCTTGGACGAGGCCAGGCAGGATGTGGGTGGCTGCCTCCCACCGTGGGACACCTCTGGAGGGCACAGAGCAGCTGACATCCAAACCTTGCCTTGGCTGCTCCACCCGAGGTTTCCTCTTCCTCAAGGCAGCGCTGAGGAATCCCACTGGGTTAGGCTGGGGAGGAATTGTTCTCTGTGAGATTTAGATTGGGGAGGAATTGTTCTCTGTGAGGAACAGCAATTGCCCAGAGAAGCTGTGGCTGCCCCTGGATCCCTGGAAGTGCCCAAGGCCAGGTTGGACAGGGCTTGGAGCATCCTTGGATAGTGGAAGGTGTCCCTGCCCATGGCAGAGTGGAAGACAATGACCTTGAAATGCCCTTTCCACCCCAAACCATTCCATGACTCTGTGATTCTTTGGGATGCCAGCAGGATGGGGGTGACCTCCCTAGGAGCCTGTGGGGGTCAGACCCTGTTCAAGCCTCAGGTTTTCCCAGCTTTTCATCCATCACAGCAAAGCAGCCGGGGCTGCCTGGCTGGGGCCCGACAATGCTCTGAGATTGCAACAGAAAAGATCCAGATTTGTGTTTACAAATCCTTTCTAAGGAGAGCAACGCACTGGAGCAGATTGCCTGGGGCTGTGCCAGGCTCCCCAGGGCTTGGATCTTGTGGGAGCTCAGACAAATAGCTGGGAATCAGCTGGGAGGAGCTGGTCCTGCCTGGGAGAGGGAAGTGGGACAGGATGGGAGAGAGGCGCCGTAATCAGAATGACAAAATTTTTGGGATTGGAAGGGACCTTAAAGCCACCCCCTGCCATGGGTAGGGATGGCTTCCACTGTCCCAGCTTGCTCCAAGCCCTGTCCAGCCCGGCCTTGGACACTTCCAGGGATCCAGGGGCAGCCACAGCTTCACTGGGCACCCTGTGCCAGGGCGTCCCCACCATCACAGAGAAGAATTCCCTCCCAATATCCCATCCAACCCTGCCCTCTGAAATCCTGGGACAGAGCCTGGAGTAGTCAGGACTGCTGCAAGCACTGCTCACCCAGTGGAAATGGAACAGCAGGGATGCTGAGAGCCCTTGGTCCTTCAGGACACAGAGGAGCAGGAGCAGCACACCCAGGTCAGGCACCAGGACAGGGGGATGTGACCTTCCCCATGCTCTGCCCTCGGAGAGGGAACATCCGTGCAGCACATGGAGGTCCTGCTCTGGAGCTGCGGGGACCTCGGGGTCCTTAAAATAATCCCAGAGAAATAAACAAACAAACAGCCAAACGAGTGCCAAGAGCAAATGGAGAACAGACTTTTCCAGCGCTTTTCTGCAGCAGGGCCTATTCAAAGCTTGGAGAGAGGATGACACGCTGGGCCAAGGCAAACAGCCCTGCAACACATCCCAAACAATGGCTTCCCAGAGCTCAGAGCCAGAGGGAATCTTGTGGTCATCCCCTTGGATTTTCTGCAGAACACATGCCATGGCTCTTCCCAGAAGTCATTGTTTAAACTTGACAAAAAATCTTCCCTCTTCGGCTTTTCCCGGGAGGGTGGATGCACTGGGATGCACAGGGAAGAGCAGGGGGGGAGTTTCTTCCTTTAACCAGTTTGAGGGCTGTGTGTAACTGGAGTGAAGCCTCATTGACTGGAAACAGCAGTTCCAGGGAGATGGAAACTATTTGTAATTTTGGGCTAAGACCAGACTTAACTGGGACGGGCATTTTTAGCACAAAGTGCTTGGACTTCTCATCCTGAGGTTTAATTCTTCTCTGGAGAGGAAGAGGACAAGGAAAATTGCCACCACCTAAAGCAAACACTGAATATTCTGTTTGAGTTTGAGGGTGCTCCCTCCCTCCCCTTTCCTTTTACATTTCCCAATGTCCCTGGATTTTAGCCTGGGGCCAGGGCAGGGCATTTGACTCACTGGAATTACTCTCCTTGCTCTCCATGTCTCCCCAGCTGGGATGCCAACTCATCATTCCTGCTGCTCTCTGCATTCCAACACCCCATTTTCCAATCCTCTTCCTTGTCTGCTCTGTCTGGCCAACAAATAAGGCAATGCCAGAGAGGGGAGAGTCCCCTTGGGAATTTCTGCCATGGAAATCAAGACACTGCCCAGAGTTATCTTTGCTTTGCCTCCTCTTTCAGAGCATGGTTTAATCCAGATTAAGATCTAGCCAATATATTCCCTAATTTTAGGGGATAGAAGAATTTTTCCTGCACTTCAGGAGCCTGGACATGGCTCTGCAGGGCAAGGTTTCCCCAGGCAGACCCAACACCACTGGAGCAGAGGGAAGGCTGCATTCCATGGGGGACTGATGCTGGAGGGGCTGTGCCCCCAAGAGATGCACATGGAGGTTTCTGGGATGCATTTTGGGTCTCCTCCTCCTCCTCCTCTGAGCTGCAACAGGGATGAGCAACGTGCTCATCCCCCACGTCTGCACAGCAGGGTCAGGAGTGGGACAGGAGCCAATTTCCCTTCCAGTGTGTCTGGGCACATGGAAACTAAGGAAAAACAAAGGAGAAAAATAGACAGCAGAGCAAAAACCCAACAAATGAAAGGGCAAGGAGTGGGCAAGGGGAGGGAGCCCGGGCAAGGAGTCCTTGCCAAACCCCTGCAAACACAGAGACCAGATCACACTTGGATGAGGCTCCTGGAAAAACCAGCTGAGGGAGAGAGGGAGGGAGGTGAATGTGGCCAGGGATTAATGAGCTGAAATCCACTTCCCAGGCCAGTGCCCCGTGGTTGTGGAGATGCCAGCCCTGCCTGAGTCAGTGCCTTGGAGAGGGGCAGCTCCTCAGCCAGGCCATGGAGCAAGGCAGACAGACACCCAGACATCACCCAAACCACGGGGTGCTCCCCAAGCCCTTTCCCAGAGCAGCTGGGAACCTGCAGCTCTCCTGCCCCATGGCTCAACTGACCCCAAGGCCAGAGGGAAAGGGAGTAGGGGGTGGCAGGAGCAGAGCCAAGAATGCTGCTCAGCAGGAATAACCATGGGAATAGCGCAGAATTCACCCAAGAGAAGGTCGGTGTGTGGGTGCATCTGTGTGAGGGCAGGGAAAGGGGAGAGAGGGGTCAAGGGGGAATGTAGGGAGTTCCAGACTATCCAGGGCTGTGGTAGAGTCCCCACTCCTGGAGGTGTCCATGGATGTGGCGCTCAGTGCTCTGGGCTGGTGACAAGGTGGGGATCAGGCAGAGGTTGGGGTCAATAACCTTGGAGGGCTTTTCCAAGCTTGATGATCCTTCCTGAGGCTGGGGGTGGAGCCTGGGGCATCCCAGAGGAAAGGGAGCACTGATGGGATGAATATTCCTGTTTTCCCCCAAAGCAGCAGCTTGGTGGGTCCATGTGACAGCCCCTCTCCCCATCACTGCCCAGATGCTGCTCCAGCCTCTACAAGAGGAGCAGAGCCTTTGGAAGGACAGGCAGGAACCAGGAGTAGGCCTTAGTGGAGGTCAGTCTCCAGCCAAGAGATGGCTCTGGTGAGAGAAGAGCTCAGTGAATTCCTGAGGTGAATCCCAGGCTGGGGCAGGACCCTGCAGAGGCTGAGCTCAGCAGCTCATGGCACCAAGTTCTGAACGATTCCGAGTCCAGGCCCTGCAGCAATTCCTCTGCAATGACAGGAAAATCTCTTTTATTGAGGGCAAACCACTGAACAGAAGCCCTGCTTTCAGAGGAACAACCATTCCAAGCCCACCAGAGCCAGGGAAGCCAAGGGCTGTCCCCACGAGCCCTGGGCTGCTTCCAGGGTGTCAGCTGCCTGACAAGCCTGTAACTCACTGGGTTCCCCTTTTAGTGACAGTGATTCCTGAATTTTGGGTAGGAAACAGCCCCATCGGCGCTGCCGCCCTTGCCCTGATGAAAGGGAAATTGATCCACGACTATTTTGTCAGTAAATGTTTTTCCTGGCAACGGGACCTTCTGGCTCCTCAAGAGCAAGTGAAAATTTGGTTCCATCCAGCTGTTCCCATGTAATGGGAGCGGGGCTGAGGTGGGAAAGCCAGGGAATGACAGACGGGGGAGTAAAACTCAGCAGCCACTGCTCAGGACCTTCCCTGCTCCCAGATCTCCCTCTGGGCACAAACCAAAGGCTTTGGGAGCAGAGCCACAGCAGGGAGGAGCCCCCCATGGTCTCTACATGGGCAGGGGGTTCCAGGCTGACATTCCTGGGCAGAGGATCTTGGGGGGCTCATTATGGACACCCCACTCCAACCAGCTCCAGGATTAGTGCTGAATGACTGGGGGAAATGCTGCTCTTCCCAGTCTCACTGGGGAACAAATTCTGCTGGGGATGGAGCCTTACCTGAGCTCATTCCTGCCACCTGCCCTGGGGAGGGACTTTGGGCATGGAGTGACAGGACACAGGGAAAGGCTTCCCACTGCCAGAGGGCAGGGTGAGATGGGATATGGGGAAGAATTATCCAGAGAAGCTGTGGCTCCCCCATCCCTGGAAGTGTTCACAGGCAGGTGGGATGACCTGGAGCAACCTGGGACAGTGGAAGGTGTCCCTGCCCATAGCAGGGATCAGACTGGATGACCTTTAAGGTGACTTCCAACACAACCCATTCCTCGGCTTTATATTTTTTCCCTTCCTGGATGAGCCTTCTCCCATTACTCATCCAGACACTCGGCTGCTGGGAAATAAAAAGATTTCTCCGAGGGAGCCAGAGGCTGCTTTGCCCAAGAAGCCATGGGAAGCCAATGGCAGTCAACATCCAGTGTGCCTTGACTGCAGGAGCATCCTGGACGCCTCTCACAGCGCTGAATATTCATGGAAAGTCAGTGTTAACAGCTCAGCAGGGAGCACGGCCGAGCGCTGCCCAGACACTTTGCATCCTGGCCGGGAATCCGCATGGGGCTGCTCGGAGCGAGCCAGGAAGAAAATGAACTGAAACCTCAGCCGCCAAACCTGACAGCGGCCTAATTTGGGAAGGCAACTCGCCCCGGGCCCTGCCTGCGGGGCTGCGGGAGCAAACGGCTCTAAACGCTCCCAAATCCCCGCGGTGCGCCCCTGGGGACTCAGCCCCGGGAGCGGCTCCAGCCGGGAATGCCAGGCCGGGCGGTGCGAGCGGGGCTGGAGCTGTCACTGCCAGCAGGGCATCACTGCCGCATAATTGCTCGGGATGGCTCTGCAGGGCCGCGGCTGGCGCTGGAAAAACCCATCCATCGGCCCTCCCTTCCCTGGGGAACGCGCGGAGCTGATCTGCATCCCCTGGGACATTCCTGGCGCAGGTGAGGAGCTCCATTTCCCTGCTCCTTGTGCACTTGGCTGGTTTGGCAGCCCCGGGTGCGATCTGCCATCCACCCGCACGTTCCGTGTCCTCCCCGCGCCTTTTAACCTTGCGCAGATTTTAAACGATGCCGTTTCCTTCGGCTTGCACAGCACTTTATTTGTTCTTTATGGCCCCAGCTCGCACAGGGGGGATGTTGCTCCGAGAAAAATCCTTGCTGCAGGGAGCAGAGGACGGACTGGCTCTCGGGGTGTGACCCTGCCTCTGACATTGGCTCTCCACAGGCCGAGTGTCCCCTCTGCCTCTAAAACAGGGACAGTGACATTCACCTGGCTGCTGGAGGAGCTGGGAGGGGGCATTAACATCTCAGATAAAATCAGGTTTTTAAACTCTAAAAGTGCAGGGAGAGGGGAATTGTAAATGATGGAATTGTTAAGGTTGGAAAAGACCTTTAAGGTCACCAATTCCAATAATGAAACCAGCAGCTGCAGCGTGTTGTTAGTTCATACTGCTCATGTCACGAGCATCTGGGGTGGAATGCTCACTTGCCTCTGGGTCAGCTCTGGTGCATGATCCAGACACCAACCACAAAGTCCAAGGCAGAGAGGAGGCTTCCCCACTTTCAGGGATTAAGGAATTTGGCTGAATTCAGCCCAAATTCAGCCTGAGTCCCAGAGAGAATGAGGAGCCAACAAAATTCCCTGGCAGTTGTTCTTTTCCCTGCCAACAAAGTTGCAAGAGCTGTTGGATGCTGCTTTTCCATGCTCAAGAGGTGAGGAAAGGTGGGTTCAGCATCTTCCCACTTCCCAGGTGTTGCAGTGTGATGTAAAGCCCAGGGAGCTGAGGGAATGCCGGGGCTGGAGCAGGAGGGATGGGATGCACCCACCAATTGTGAGATCTCCCCCATGTGGGACAAGCCATGAGCTCACACCCAGCACCTGGAAAACTTCTCACCCCTGGATGATTGTTTGGCATCAGGTATGAGGCAATTTTTCCTCTCTTATTTCTTTTTTTTGAAAGGATTATTTTTGTTTCTTTTAAGGATTTCTGATTCCATAGAAATCCTCACATCCCTGTGATCCTTAGGCTGTGGCTGTTCTATCCCAATTATTCCCTTTGTCCCTCCTCATCCGGCCAAAACCCGGGCTGGTGGATCACCTGGAGGCAGCAAACACAGCACTCCCATTCCCAAGGGATCTCAGGCCAGGTTTTCCAGCAGTGGCAGCCCCCAAAAGCAGCCCTGGAGCCGGCCCAGACCAGCTGGGCAGAGGAGGAGGAAGAGGAGCTGATGGATCCCAAAGGCTCCCACTCAGCAACAGCCACAGCCATTAACTGGGAAGTGGAAGGGACTAATTGGGCATTTAACTCAATGCTGACACCACAGGCCTTGTGCTGGAGCTGGAGAGAGGGAAGAAAGATCCACTCTGGAGCTGCAGGATCCTCTCCTGAGCCCCGGGATGTAACCAGATACTCCCTGGTTATTCCTCCCCAAGGGATGCTCATACAGGGGGAATAGAGGAGAGAAGAGCGTCATGGATCATGGAAGTTAACATGGATAAAAACACTCCCCAATCTGGTTGTGTTTGTATTTTTTTGTGAGTTTTTCTTCTGCTTTTTTTTTTTTTTTTTTTGTGGTTTTCTAATTCTCTGAGAAAAACAGGTTTGGAGAGATTTCAGCCTTTTTTCACAGGGCTCCAAACACAAATGTGGCAGCATCCATTGTCTCATTGTAAACAAGCAGAGAGCCAAGGCCACCAGACTGGATTTGGACAATCTGAAATTCCTTGCTGCAAACTGCCTCCTTTTGTGCCACTGCCCATTAGTCAGGGTGAGGCAATGGCTGCACACAGGGGAAATCCATGGGAGCTGTAGAGTCAGGGCAGCTCTTCCAAGAGCAGAATTCCAGAACTTTTTGTGTGGGAACAGCCTTAAAGCTCAGCTCATCCCACCCCTGCCATGGGCAGGGACACCTTCCACCCTCCCAGGTGTTTCCAAGCCTTGTCCAGCCTGACCTTGGACACTTCCAGGGATGGGGCAGCCACACCAAATGCCACATGAACAGTCCTGGACTGACAGTGTGGACTGGACAATTCCCAAATTCACAAATCCTGATAACCACTCCAGCATTCCCATCACACATCAGCACTCAGGAGAGTCAGTGTTTGTGTCCTTTGCTGTCGATCAGCTTTACTAATGAATTTTTATTAGAGCAAACAAGCATTCATCTCATCTCCCCACAGGGCTATTCTTGTTGGCAACAAAACATCTTCCCCCAGACCCATTTCTGAATTCCCTGCTCCCCAGGGAATTAAAACCTCGGGAGTGAACATGAGAGCAAAACCTCTGGGCTGGGATGTCCCACACCAGCCTTCTGTGGGCCCCCTGGCAGGGACACTGAGGGCACAAGGGTTTGTTTTTAACCTCAAATATCCTGAGCAGCAGCATTTTTGCACACCTCAGACAGCAAAGGAAGGGTTAACCCCACCACAGCCCCCAGAAAAGAGGTGGAAATGGAGATACAGGAGGATGAAAGGGCTCTCAGGAGGGGTCAGCTTGAGAGGGAGAGAAACAGAGTAGAGAAAAGGAATTTGCTTCCACATAAACCCCAAAGGTTTTCAACAGCATTTGTGAACCAAAGGGCCAAAAGGGCCAAAAGGAGTGGGGCACATCCTGAACGAGCTGGGATGTCCCCTGGAGAGGAGAGACAGCACCACCCACACACAGCCCTAGCTGGGTGCTGGGATGGGGGGACAGCTACTTCCTGGGGAAAAACCCTAAATGAGGAGGAGAAGGAGGATTCCAGCCTTATGGATGGGGCAGGCCGGAGGCTCCAGCAACACCTGAGCAGCAGCAGCAGCAGCAGTCTTCCCTTTGGTCTGGGATCATTAGGCAGAATATTGGCTCAAAACAGAACCTGGGGGCATTGGGATGCTCCCAGCTCCTGCCTTTACCTTTCCACTGAAAGGTGGCTCCTGAGCTGGTTGCTATGGGGAGAAACAGAGCAGTGCCCTCATGGATGGAGAGGAGATGGAGGAGATGGAGGAGGTGGAGGAGATGCAGGAGGTGTGCTGTGCTGGGCGACTGCTCCTCATGACAACGCTAAATTTGGCCTGATGGATTGGGAAGAGATGAGACTCCAGGGACACAGAGCCCGGCCTTCAAGGTGATGCCTCTACCCTTGAACACCACAGTGGCTGGAAATATCCTGCTGGATGAGGGAGCAGATCCCACCCCATCATTTGGGGTATGGGTGAGAAACAGGGAGAAAAACCTGGGAGCAGAGCTGCAGGGAGAGGCTGTGATGGATGCAGCACCCCAGTCCAAGCCCAGCTGAGCTCTGTGGGCACGGGCCATGGGCTATTCTGGCACACCTCCCTCCTCTTGGCACCTCTGAAGCGCGTGAAACACTCGGCAGAGCCCTGGAGCCGTGAGCTCCACGCCAGGCAGCGATGCCTTCCCTGGCACCGCCGCCGCTGAAATATGGATCGAGGAGAGGAACGGCTCCAAAAGGAAAGACAGAGAGACAACTTTGTTGTCCCGGCCAAATCCGAGCTTGCCAAATCCCACTTCTCTAAAATGCTGCCTGCATTCTCAATAAATAAGGAGAAATCAAAACAAACCCCCATCCCTCCCGCTCCGGCGCGGGCTGATTCCCAGACACCTGCCACATCCAGCGCTGGCATTGTCAGAGAATGGATCTGCCCGTATCGCTTGCACATTTGTCTGTAAAGCTCATTAAGATCGGGCGAGATGAAAGGCAGCGCCGCAATGTAAGATCATTATCGTTATCAAAAGGAACACAGCAAACTGCTGCTCGAGAGGCAGATCTGTTTCCGTGTAAGAGCTGTTCAAAGTTCGCCCCGACGCTCCCTAATAAGGTGCCTGTTCTAGGAATCAACTTCAAGAGCTTCCCTCATGCTGGGGAAAACTTCCAAGGACCCCTTTGCCTCTCGCGTCTGTCAGTGAATTTCCTGAGGCGTTCCTGACATGGAGGAGGCGGTTTGGATATGGAGAAGGGGATCCTGTGTCCCAGAGCTCCCAGCTTGTGGGAGGCTGGTCATGCATGGCCACAATGCTCTGGTGAGGAGCATGGTGAGGATGGGATGGACACCCCATGGTGTGACCATGGACATCTTTGATGTGACCATGGGATTGTGTAATGTGACCATGGAATTGTGTGATGTGACCATGGACACGTTTGGCCTGGCTGTGTACATATGTGACATGACCATGGGCATCTGTGATGTCACCATGGGTGTGTGTGATGTCACATGGAATTGTGTGGTGTGACCTAGACATGTTTGATGTGACATGGACGTGTGTGACATCACCATGGATGCGTGTGATGTGACTATGGATTTGTGTGATGTCACCATGGACGTGCGTGATGTCACCATGGACACGTATGATATCACATGGAATTCTGTGATGTGACCATGGGCACGTTTCATGTGACATAGACGTGTGTGATGTGACCATGGACATGTGTGATGTCACCATGGGCACCTCTCAGCTCGTTCCCAGCTGCCTTCCCTCCCTCCATCCCCATGGAATGAGCGTTGGCAGAAGATCCCACAGGTGGGATGGAGCCCAATGCTCAGCCCAGCCCCTACTGGGGCAGCACCAGATGCTTTCCAGAGAATTCCAGGTTGGGTTTCAATACACAAATCCAACCCAGAGTGGTCTCCCCAGCTGGAATTCCTCATGGAATAGCCCTGGTGGGCACCACAGAGCAGAGTAGGGACCCCCACAGCCATCACCAGGCAACACCACCATGTCCCATCTCCCACCAGTGCCTCCCAGAGACCTTCATGTGTGGGGTCCTGCCTGCCACAGATGCTCCAGGAGCTTCCAAGGAAGGGCTTCCCATGGGGTCACAGCCCCCCACACAGAGCCTGAAAGAGGAACTGGCTGGTTTAAAGCAGCCTCCTGTTCCTGTGCTGGGAGGTTTCCGGAGCCAAGCCTCAGGCTCGGAGCTGACTGATGGGAATTTGGACACAGAGAATCCTCTCCTGCCTGGAGGAAGCAGAAGAGTTAAACTCGCTCAAGGCACCATAATTTTTCCAAGAAGAAAACCGTTCTTCCCACACAGGGTCAGTTCTTTTTTGAAACCAGCCTCCCTTTTATCCCCAAGAAAAATCTGCTCGTAATTATAAAGCAGGGAAAGGAGAGGTTTCTGGAAATATTCATTTGCAGCTGAGCCATTTTCACCCTGGCACAGGCGGAGCGAGCCTTCCTCGCTCCCATCTGTCGCGTTCGCGGCGGCGCCGATGCCAGCCAGGCTCTGCCACCCAGCGTGGCACACTCGGCAGGGACAACGTGACACCGAGCTGGGAGGGGGCCGGGGGGCCGCCAGCAAAGCGGGAAGGACTCGTTCTGCCCAAGATGTTCTCCTTACACATGAACAGCTTGGCAGCACGAGGGGCTGGGAGAGGGGGGAGAGGAGGAGGAGGAGGAGAAGGAGGAGGAGGAACAGTTCAGGCGTTGCTGGGTGCTGTTGGGGAAGAGATGAATGGAAAAAGCTCACGGAGCTGAGTTTGATGGAGTCGACAGGTTCCAGACCGTCTCCACCAGCATCGTGCTCTGAACTGGAGCACCAGGGGCCGCTCAGCCCAAATCAGGCGTGCCACATTCCCTGTGTCCTCTGAGCACCCCCACCTGCCCCCAGGTGATGGGATCCATGCTCCTTCATCAGGGAAACTGCTCTGGCTTCTCCCATCCCTCTTCCATAGCCTCATCTCGTTTCCACAGCCACAAATAAATCAATCTGCTGCTGGTGCCTCCACCTTCAAATATTTATAGAGTGTTATTACACTTTTCACTCCCTGCCTGCACACACGCGCCCTTTCCTTTAAACATCTCCCCACCCAGCTCTGGATATTTAGTTCTTTTAATCCCTCCCCATAAATCTCCCCTGATCCACTCCTGGTGCTGTATCCATTCATTTCTCTGGATGAGAGGCACTGTGATGGATTGGCACAGCAGAGCTGTCCAGAAAGGGGCTGTTGTCACCTCCCTCCATGGCACAGTGCCTGGGGACCATGACTCAGAAGGTGTTGGACACCTCCAAGCATCTCCTGGGCTCCTCCTGTAATTCCTGGCTCCATCCAGGCTTCAGCTTTCTGTCCTCGTTGGATTTTGCATTTTCTTATTTCTCCTTTCCCCCCCCCCCCCCTTCTCCCAACTACAAATGACAAAATTGCCAGCAGCTCCCAGACAAGCTGCAAACCCAGGAATCAGCTATTTCTGGAGACGGAATTTTAACTTCCTCTCTTGATTTGCAAATTTCTGGGGAGCAGCTTGCGAGGCCCAGGAAATCGGGAGCCAGGGAAGGCTGCAAGTTCACACACCACCTGGGATCCTTCAGTGGGGCGAGGTCTGAGCCCTCAGGAGCAGCAGACACATTCCCTGGGCTCAACATCAGCCTTTGGGAATCATGGAGTTGTTCAAATTGGAAGAGACCTTAAAGCTCATTTTATTCCCCTCCTTGCCACAGGTAGGGACATTTTTCACTATCCCAGGTTGCTCCCAGCCCCATCCAACCTGGAACCTGGCCTTGGACACTTCCAGGGATGATTCTCTTGCCCTGCAGCATCCCCATGGCATCATCCCCACCCTCTCCAAGCTGGAATGGGGATGGGATGTGCAGGGAAGGAATGTGCTCAGCCCAGCAGCTCTGCCATAGACAGCAACGCTCAGGGAAAGTTGAGGAATGGAAAAATAAAGTTTATCTTCCACAGGGAAGCAAAGAGGGAAATGGGATTGCTTTTGCCAGGTGGGTCCCAAGCAGAGTTTATAATTTTCTGGAATAAAGCTGCTTCAGGCAACACACTCACAGTGGCTGTGGCTGGTGGAGCTGGTGACACAGAGTTTGGGATCGCAGCCTGCCATGGAGCCCTATCCCAGCCAGGATAACCCCCAGATAAGCACAGAACTGCCCAATTAAACAGCCTGTGTGAAGCCACGGGAAAGGCTGAAGGGATTTAGGGAGCTCAGGGTGGTTTTCCAGTCAAGGGATCAGACGAAGGCACTCAGCCCCACAAAAAGCCTCATTTTCTGTGGGGACACAGGGCAGGCAGGGCTGGAAGCAGGGTCCCATCACTGCTCAGTGAGGCACTACAGGCTCAGCAATGGCACTGGACAGGAGTTCTGCAGGGAATTACAGGGGCAAAAGCACCTGGATCATCCCCAAGCCTGCAGTGGAACATCCCTTCCTCCACAGCTTCACCAGATTTGGTCCAGCTCAAAACATTCCCAATGCAGGAACCATCCCAGCCCTCTCTTCCCTGGACTCCCAGCCCTCACTTCCACAGGCAGCCTTCACCCAAGCACAGGGGTGTCCTTGTTCCCCAAAAGACTCGGAGGAAGGGCCAGCCCTGCATCACTGGGGGTGATGAGCTGAGTGGGGCTGAGACCCTGGCTGGGGGTAAATCTCAACACAAGCCTTCAGGTCCTTCATTTCTGAACCACCTTTTGTCCCCACCCAGCTCCATTTCCCACCCATTAGGTGCTGCTTTTTGTGGCTGAGCCCTCATGCCATTAATCCAACCTCAGTCCCCTCACAGATGTTTCTGTGACCCTCTACAAATTCTGGGGCTGGGCAGAGCCCATTGCAGAGGAGTTGAGTTTATCTGCAGGGGTTTCTTGGGCTGTTGGACAAACACCACGTTCCTGCTGCCTTGGTGAACTGGGATGTCTCAGCTCTGTCCCAGTCAGCTCCAGTGAGCTGGACTGGTGTCCCCAAACAAGGGATGGTGCCCCTCTGTCAGGACAGGAACTGCTCCAGGTCCCTGATCCACAGGAACTGTAATTATCCCTTGGCCCTGGCACAAATGGCTCATTTGACTTTGAACTCGGAGTGCTGACACGCTGGCTGGGCTTGGAGTTGGGGCTTAAATCAAGGAGCTTCCCTCCAGGGAGCAGGGGGAGAAGGAGACAATTAGATTTGAGCCCTGAAGTTTTACAAGTCTAATAAATTTCCTGGTAGCCTGCGGCTGCTGGGGAGAGCCAGGACGGAGCCCTTGGTGAAGGAAGGCAGGAATTCCTCCAGGCAGGAAGCCACAGAGGCACCACATGGCTGTGTCAGCCAGAGGGTGACTCGTCTGACCCCCCAGTGCCACCCCTGGCTGGGGCTGTGGGGTGGGGATGGAGACACGGTGTCCCCAGGAGTGACAATTCTACCCTGTCCATTCCCGGTGCATTCCTTGGGCTGCTCGGAGGCAGAGGAGAAGAGGAAGGTCAGAGCCAGCAGAGTGGAGGGAAGCAGCTGCTGGACACAGCAGGGAAAAAGCAGCTTCCTAATTGTGCCTCGCTGCTGGAAAAGCGTCGTGGCAGGGAGGTGACGAGGTGTTGGCACCAGCACAGGAACACCTGGCAGGGACAGGGCAGGGCAGCCAGGGAGGGGAGGCAGGATCACCCCCAAGCTCCTACAGCCTCCAGGAGCCCAGCCTGGCCCGTGGCTGCTCGTTATCCTGCCAGAGCTGCTCTTCTTCCAGACAGGACCTGACACTTCTCCTCAGCAATGCTAATGGAGGAGGATGGAGAAGGAAGCTCCTTTCTGCAGGAAATGCAGCTCCCCAGAGCCCCTGCAGCAAAGGCTGCTCCCACCTGGGCTGGTTTCTGTCTCCTCCCACGGGCAGGTGAGAGGGAGCAGCTGCAGGAGCTGCTGCTGTGGGCTGGTCCCAAGGGATGCACGGGCCTGGCACAGCCTGTGCCTGCCTGGACTCTCTGGGGGCTGGGGCTCTGTGCCACAGAACCATGGAATGCTTTGGGTTGGAAGGTTGAGGCCCATCCTGTGCCACCCACTGCCATGGGCAGAGACACCTCCCACTCCCCCAGGTTACTCCAGCCTGGCCTTGGATGCTTCCAGGGATGGGGCAGCCACAGCTGCTCTGGGTAACCTGTGCCAGGGCTTCACCACCCTTGTAAGTGGTGAATATTTCCTCCTAATATCCCATCTAACTTTGCCCTGTGGCAGTGGGGAGTTATTCCCCAGATGGGGTAGCACAGGAAGGGTTGAGGCAGTGACACAGCCCAGCAAGGAGGGCTTTGGAATTGGGGCTTAAATCAAGGAGCTTCCCTCCAGGGAGCAGGGGGAGAAGGAGACAATTAGATTTGAGCCCTGAAGTTTTACAAGATAAATGCAGAGCCCTGGGAATTCTCCTGCTGTGCTGCCTCACCACAGGGGTGGTGTGCTCTGTCCCTGCCCTGGCACTGCCATGTGCAGCTGTCCCACTGCCAGGATGTCCTTGGAAAGGAGCAGAAATGCCACTCCAGCTGATCCCTTCTCCACACTTGGAGAATCTCCCTGTTGCTGCCCAAAGGGAGCAGCTCCTCTGCAGCTCCTCTGCTCCATCCCCGCTCCCGTGGCCGCCTCTGGTGTTTGTTTAAGAGCCTTTTACTGTAAATTACATATTCCTCTGACACGATGTAAAATATGTTTTATGCTCTCATTTTCCCCTTGTCTTCCCACTAAACCTTTTCCAATTTGAGCTGGATACGCTGTGCTGGGATTAGCTGAGCTGTGTTTAAGCAGCCAGTCAAGCCTCAAACGTCGCTCGTAAAACCCGGAGGTCTCTGCGAGTCCCTTGCACTTGTCACAAGCGACCATAAATCCCCATTTCCTGGGGACCTGTCTCTCCCTGTCCTTTTCTTTCCTCTGTCCCACTGCAGGCAGGTGAGGGATGTGCAGCGTGGTGTGGGCAGAGCTCCGAGCAGGACTGGGTGGGTTCCAGCAAGGATTCATCTCCAGCTCACTGGGAAGGGGGCACAGCTCAGGGCTCATCCCCCCGTGGTTTTTCCAGGGTGGAGGCCCAGGTGGATTTGGAGGTGCCTCAAGGAATCAGTGAGGAGCTGAAATGTCTCCCACCACATCCCACCAGGATGGGAGCCATGAGATTCCAGGAGAGAGGCGGTGATGCAGGGCTGAGGCCATGCAGTTTGGGGGAGACTGGCACTGCCTGGAACCCCCCCACATGGCAGGGGGCAGCAGGGGGATATGGCACGAGCTGGCCACTGTCCCCTGTGCCAAATGCCAGTGCAGGACACTGGGCACAGGCTGGTCGTGGTGGCAATGGGGAGGACACAGCTGGGCTGGGTACTTTTCCCCTTTAAAGCAAACATTTCCTGGCAGGGGCTTTGCAAAGCCCTCATCCCAGGCTGGATTCCTGCACTTATCTCCAAACACAGATTTCACTGCGGATGAATTCACAGCACCCGCTCCAGGGCTGGGCTGAGGCCGCCTGAGCTTTCCCCTCTTGTGTTTTGTCTTGTGCTTTTGGATGGAAACGAAAGCCTTGGAGCACTGACAGGGAACAGCATATCCTGAACAAGCGCAGCCTGGGCCGGCTCCAAACCCCTCAGCCAGGATGTGGGGGAGCAGACACAGCCCCTGACACACCAGGGTCCCTTTTCCTGGGGATGGCCCAGGATGGCCAAGCTGGAGCTGAAGGGACACCAGCAGGGCTGTTGGCAGGTCCTGCCCTCCTTGAGATGGGCTTTAAGATCCTTCCAACCCAAACCATCCTGGAATTCTCTGTTGATCTTCAGCAAGAAATCCACTAAGGCCGTAAGGACTTAGGGGAGTCCTGCACAGGAGGAGATATCTCTATATATGGAGATATTTATAGGAATTCAGGTATTTATTTATATAAACAGGAAACAGGACCCCTCCTTTTCACCTGGAGCAGGGTTGGATCCTGCTGCAGTGTGAAAAAGCAGGGAAAAGGGCTGGCATCACCCATAGGAGAAGGACTGGACCAGAGAGCTCCGGGCATTGCTCCTTTCAGGTGGGTTTGGAATTTTCACCTCCTTTTCTTCCCAAAGAAAGGGGGTGCAGGTGGGGAAGGAACAGCTTATGGGAATGCTCATGGGCAGCTTTACCTGGCACTGCCCTGGGCAGTGGGGTGTGGGCAGCTTCTCCTGTGCTCTTCCTGACAGGAGCAAGCACCCACAATCCCTCCAACCCCTCGAGGAGGACACAGGGCAGAGATCAGGGGCTGCTCGCCCTGGGCAAACCTCCTGGTGCCCCTTTGGATGCCCCCATCCATCCCCAGGAATGAAGATTCCAACACCCCGGGAGCTGGGAGCAGAGGGCGTGAGGGAATGAGGGAGCCTTATCACCTTTTCTTTTAATTTTCCAAATGCTCCATTTAGAAAAAAAAAAAAAAAAACTCCGACAAAAAAACCCCACAAAACTTGTCCCGGGGACATGTGTAACTAATTAAATGGTACAGGGAGAAGAAAAACACGACTTTTTTTAAGAACCTTTGAATTATGGCTGGAGGTGAAGGAGGCGGCAGGCTCAGGGGATAATTAATCACAAGAGGTGAGATGGCCTGGCTCCCTGTGCCAGCGCTCGCTCCCGGCTGCCAGAGCTCATGGCCCCAGCACTGGGAGCAGCCACGGGGCTGGCGTGGGGGGCCAGGGGGGCTGCAGAGCCCTGGGGAGAGCCTGGAGCCTGCAGAGCCCAGAACTCTGCCCCCCAACTGGATCAGAGGGGCTGCAGAGCCCCAGGAAGAGCCTGGAGCCTGCAGAGCTCAGGACTCTGCACTCTAGTGGATCAGGAGGATCCTCCCCAAAGAGCTCCGTGGAGGCTCTCATGCATCCCATCCATCTCTCAGCACATTCCCCTCCACTCAGCTCCTCAATTCCCTCTGTGTCCCCTCAGCAGCACAGGGAGCCAAACATCTGGATCCTGCAGCTGCCCCCCTCTGTGGGAGCGTGGACTTTCAAAAGCACCCCAAAACCAGGAACGGTCCAGGTAAAGAGGCTGAAAAGTCTCTGAAGGGAGAGAAAAAGTTGTGGCATCTCTGAGCTCAGCGCCATCAGGGAGATTCCCAAATCCTGGCTGAGCTGAGGAAGCCGTGGAGGTGGCACGGCTGGCTGCTGCCCCAGATCTGAGTTATCATGGGTGAGTACCTGGAGCAAGGAGGGCTCATCCTCATGACCCCTCTGATGTCCCTGTGGAGTGGAGAAGTCTCCTGGTCTGATCCAACACTTTATGGGATCCCGTAAACACAGCACTGGAATCCTGGGAGAGCCTGGGAAGGAGTGGCTGGGCAAGACAAGGGGTCCCCAGCTTGGCAACAGCCCCCAGCCTCCTGCTTCCTAGCGGGGAAGGAAATTAAAATGATCCACCTGAGCTTCTGCAGTATTTCCTTGCCCCTCATCCAGTATTCTCTGCACAGAGCTGGGATGGGAGCAGCAGCCTGGGAGCTCCAAGGGAAGGACAGCAGGGGCAGGGTGGGTATGGTCAGCTCTGAGGAGGCATTTTTGAGAGGTGACCAAACACTTTCCAGTGGAATGCTGGAGTCAGGAAATGCTGATTCCACACACTCGAAGGGCTTTGTGGAAACATTTATATTTCATCGACGTGTTTGGTGAATAATTATGAAAACACTGTGAAGTCCAGGGGTCCCAGTTCAGTTTTAGCATTTTTCCTCTGAGTTGAAACATCAAAATCAAACCAAAATGCTCCAAAAAACACTTCCAAGCTTTGTGAGTGAGATTTTTTTAAAGAAAATTCCATTATTTATTAAATGACAGTTTTTCCAGCTTTGTGCTCAGGTGAAATTTGAAGTTTTGAACTCCTCCCTCTCCCAGGGATTGAATAAAGAGCTGTCTGGGCACCCTGGCTTCACCTTTGCTGTGAACCTGACCCTGAGCCCAGCGAGATGTGGGAATGACAAGGCCCTGTGGCCTGCAGTGTTTGAGCAGCAGCGGGGTCAGGGTGTGCAGTGTCACATCCTGCACTGATTGTCCCATCCCCTCGTGGCTCTGTCCCTCCCTGCTGGCTCTGTCCCTTCTCCTGGCTGGATGTGTCCCTGTTTTGGGGCAGCTCTCCTTGCCCAGCAGGCTGGGGCTTTCCCCACTTTGTCCTGTGTCTCAGGGCTGGTACTGGGGGGACATTTGGTGGCCATTTCCTTGCTGTCACCTCATTTGGCGGCCATTTGCCTTCTGTCACCTTGTGTTCCTGCAGCACTCAGAGCAGCAGCAAGCAGGGCTGGAACTTTGGACTTTCCAATTAACATTTTGCTCACCTGAGCCAAAAAAAAAAGAAGAAAAAAAAAAAAACAAAAAAAACCCCAGTTTAATAGATATTTACACCTGCTCGCAACTCTCTCAAGTTGCTACCTTTAACCTACAGTTGGAAGTCATACTAAACATGTTTCAGGTTTTGTTTCTTGATCTTAATAATTTCCTCTAGAATATTACATTTTCGTTTATCTACTGCTTAAACAGCATCAGCTTCTAAACAGCTAGGGCTTCTCTTCTGACCATGGGAATGCTCACCTGAGCAGAATGTGAGCAACCTGCACCTGGGTGGCCCTCCCAGAGCCATTTCCATCCCTGCCCAGAGTCATTGATGTCCTGTTTTCCCTTCATTCATATGCAGGTGGCATGGGAATGCCGGTGGATGGTGCAGGGCTGTCCCTGCTCCCCTCACTGCTGCCCACCAAGCCCAGCCCAAGGTTGGGTTTTACTGGAGCTCTGCTGGTTTTCCCGTGCCCCAGAGGCACCCCCAGAGTTCTGTGGGGTTTGTGGTGTGGGGGGCGGTCCTGCAGGTGCTCCCTCCTGCAGGGATGGATGGATGGATGGATCCCAGGGCTGCTTTAGCATTCTGCTCAGCGCACGGAGCAGGAGCTGTCTGCCAGCCCTGCAGGAGGACTGTCTGATCACTCCTGGTCCTTGTCACGGGCTCTGGCCAGGTGGGGGGGGCTCCCCAAGGGATGGGGACACGCCTGGAGCAGGAACCCCCTGCCGGGACAGCCCCACGGGCACACAGCCAATGCACAGATCCCTGCTCAGCTCCAGCTGCTGGGGCAGACTGGGGGGTTCCCACATCCAAGGGGACAGGCAGAAGTGCCATCAATGACATGAGACAGGGACACTGTGACAGTGGCAGCCCCAAAGCAGCACTTTAGGAAAGGCAGGGAGGAACACAAGGGCAAGCAGCCTGGATGATGCAGGGTCCCTGTGCCATCCCCAACCCCTGCACATGGAAAATATTTGGTCAAGAGCTTTATTTCTTCTTGATCCCTGTCTGTGGGCAGCTCCTGGGGCTGGTCTGGCACCAGGCAGGTCCCTGTGTGCCCTGGGCTGGCCATGGCAGGGTCCTGGCAGTTCTATGTGTGCCCTGGGCTGGCCACAGCAGGTCCAGCAGCCTCCTAGCCCCTCCTGCTGCCTCTTGCACAGCTCTGAGTCACAGCCAGCAGTGGAGCAAGAAGGGCAAGGCTTGTGTTGAGTGAAAACAAAGGAAAAAAACTTTTCCAGCTGCTGAGGAAGGGGGGTGTTTGCTCCCGAGGTGCCAAGGCAGCTCCTGATGGTCTTGAAGCAGCGAGGTCTGTGTGCCCATGGGGTTTGTGCTTGGACATGGAGCAAAGTGTGCCTGCCATGGGGCCCAGCTGTGCCATACCATGGATTCGCCATGTTTTTCTCCTTCTCCCAGCTCCCAGCAGGCAGAGGGTCTCCCTCAGATCGACCCCTCGTGCCTGTGCCACAGCAGACCAAAGGAAGGCACTCCCAGCTCACCCTCCTCCTTCCCATCCTGATCAGGAGACCCTAAATTAGATTCCCAGAAGGAAAGGAAATGGAATATGAGCCCTGAGACTCCTGTGCACCTCCTGCCAAAGCTCCCAGAGCATCCCAGAGACATGGTCTGTACTCCCTTTGAACCTCCTGCAGCTTCTTGGGGCTCTCCTGGGAGCATAAATTTATTTGATGCCATTTCATTTTGGGGTGGTTTTTAAGTAATTAAAATAGACAACAGAAGAAAAGGCATAAAATTAAAGGAAGGATTAGCAGGGCTGTGAGGGAATTCCCCAGGCAGAGCATAGCCAGTGCAATGGGTTTAAAACCTTCTCCAAGCAATGGGTTTAAAACCTTCTCCAAGCACAAGTGGCTCTGCGGGAAGAGTTTGCCAGTGTGTTCCTCTCCTCCAGTGGGAAAGGGAGCAAATCCTGCCTGCAGGAAAGATGCCAGGACATGCCTGGACTCTCTGTGGAGCTGAGGAGCAGGGGTGGGAGCTGAGGCAGCAGTTCTGGTGGGCACAGATCAGGATGCACGGTGAGCTTGGCTGCTCCAGCGGAATTCGGCAGGGCTGCCTGGGAACAGCGAAGTCTCCCCACCTGGCCGAGCGTCTGGATGTGCCCTGATGGAATCAGTGCCAGGATGGCTCAGACACGCTGTGCTGGGGTCACTGCACACTCCAGGGCCGTGCCTTGCCCAGGGCTGTGTGCTGAGGAAGCAGAAGTCGCTGGCTGAGCTCCAGGAGCAGATAAGCTCTTTGGTTATAGGATAACCGGATTAACCAGGCTGTGTGGGGGCAACAGCTCCCAACTGCTCCACCAGAGCTGTGGGGCTGATCTGCCCCTTGGCCTGTGATGATAAAGCAGCAGGTTCCACCTGGGGCAAGAGGAAAGGTGGGGAAATCTGGTTGTAATGTCAGGAGCAGCACAGGGATCCGGCTGGCACCTCTAGTGCCAGTTCCCAGCGAGGTGGGGATGGTACATGACCCATTCCATGCCATCCCATCCCCTCTCCCTGTCCCTGCTGAGCTGCTGGAACCACATGGAGCTCCTGAGGCTCCAGCTGGACCATCTTTTGGAAGTCCCAGTGCAGACAGGAGGGTGCAATGAAGCATCTACGGCCTACTGACATTAATTCAGCTCTAACTCCAACCTTCCTCCCTTCCTCCTCATCCTTCTCCTGCTCAGTCCCCCCACTCCCACCTCAGTCACCATCTTTCCCAGACTGCTTCCCAGGCTTTGTTATCCCAGCATTTGCAGTGGGAGCTGCCAAATCTCCCTGCAGGAAGCTTAGGGCTGGGAATTGGTAGCCCAAGTGACCCAGCTGATTTCACTGCTGGGCCATGATAAGGCATTGAATGCCTTTGGCTCAGCTCAGCCCAAATCCTGGAAGCAGAACGACAGACTGGACATGACTGACAAGTTAATGCTTGGAGCCTGCTCAGTCGGCAGCACTCAGAGGAGTTACCTGAAGGACAAGGCTGGGAAAAGGCTTTTCTGACTCATAACAAGTGAATCTGGGACAAGGAGAGCACCCAAAACTTCCTACAGTCATAACAGCTTCCCTGGGATTAGCTGGGGAAGGGACAGCCTGCTCAGCCTGGGAATGAGCAGCTCTTTTGCTAAATTAAAGGACTAAACAAGAAACCAATGTTTTGGGATGTAGTTTCCTCCTCAGCTGTAGATGGCACTTCCCCTGCTCATTCCCTGTGCCCAGGGTGAGCTGTGAGGGATGTGGGATAGCTCCCAGGGAGCGTCTGATCCCTCCTGCATGGAGGAAGGGCTGAAGGTTGTCCCCTTCCCCAGGAGAGAGGAGCATCCTGCACACTGGGGAAGTGCCTGCTCCCAGGATATGACCCAGACACAACAGTTCCCTCTCCTCTTGGCATCCACACCTGAGCATCCACCAGGATGTTCACTGGGAGTCTCTTTTTCCAACCCATCCTTGTCCCCACTGGCTGTCCCATGAAAGGGTTGTTATAAATGAGGCTGATTTCAGAGCCTGGGGAGTGAGGCTGGGCTCAAACCCACAGCCAAATCCTTTTCCACAGTCCTTCAAAACTCCTCCAGAGGACATGGCAGCTGCGTGTCCACTCTCCTGCCCCAGGCTTTTGGGGAAAGGATCCTTTTTCATCCCACTGGATTTATTCTCCTGGTCTCCCTGTTGCTCCAGGCTCACTGCATCCAGGACTCAACAAGTTTATCCTGACTTTGGCCTTAACTCTGAGAGCAGAGCAATCCCTCACTCCACAGGAGATGCTGCCATGTGGAAAACAGGCGTTTCCATGCTCCAGACCACGGGATGCAGAGGAATGGGCTCCTGGAGATGGAAGAGGTGTGACGGGACGGGCAGAGACACGGTGCTGGCTGGGCTGGTTCCTGCTCCATCACCTCCTGCTCTGTTTTCCCAGCGGGTTCCCCCTCCCAGCCTCCCGGGGTGTTTTCCTTGCACCGAGGCCGTCTCCACTTTCCCCACAACACGAACTGAGGCGACCACACAAACCAGAGGCTGGGAGAGGGAGCGGCTCCGAGCGCACCAGGCAAATCTGATCCTGCCAGATTAGGGAAGGCTTTAACGAGGCTTTGAGCCCTTGCCTGGCTCTGGGGGTTATGTATGGCCACGGTCACCGCTCCGAGAGTGCCACCGCCATCCATCAGCCCCAGAGCCTGGCACCCGGCCAAGCACCGGGAATTTTGTGCTGAGTGATATCAGAAGCCAAAACGAGCCCCACATACTTTGGGTAATTCCCAGAGGCCGTAAAACACCTCGGCCGTCTCCCATCCAACATTTATGTGTTTGGCATTAAACTTCCCCAAATTAGTGCTAAGTGCATTAAAGTTGTAAAACTACCCGGAGTAAAACCCCATTAAATGCTCAAACGGGCGGATGCGGTGCACCCCCAAACCCCTGGAATTCAGGTTGAAATCCAGGAGCCCCATGATTCCCAGGGCTTGCACTGGGAGTAGCCGGGAATGCCGTGGTGGAAGGGATGAGCCATTCCACCACCAGCTCCCGGAGCAGCTTTTTCCCAACAGGGGATTCCTTTGAGACGTCAGACGTTGCAACTCTATTAATTCTTGCTGGAGCATCGGATACAGACAAGACAGGCCGTGGGGACAGGAGGGGAGGATGCAGGAAACATCCAGGCTTGGATTGGTGTCCCAGCATTGCCGGCATGTCCGGGGACAGCGGGGTGGCAAAGAGCCCCAGGGGCTGAGGGCTGGCCCGAGCTCTGCTATTGTTGGGCTGCAGGAACCTCGGCCCTGCCCCAGCTGCTCGGGATGGAGCTGCTGCCACATTCCAGGAGGAGCCCAGAGGGCTGCCAGCATTTTGGCAGGAAGTTTTGCATGGATCCTCTGCCCCCATCTCCAGTTGGAGACCCCCACCCCAGTAAGGCTAGGGGACCTGGGAGGCTGAAACCACAATCCCCAAACACTCCAGGCATTCCCTGTCCCCCCAAACCCTGTGCCAGCCCCTGACTCCATGTGCCACCGGGAAGCTGGCACGGAGCCTGCTCTATTCATTCCATCCCCTCTCCTCTGGCAGCCCTGTGTGTGTTTGGTGTTTACATCCCAGGATCCCTGGATACTGCCGACCACACTCGTGGTGCTTCCCGTCACCGGCTGACATCTTCCTCCCGATGCTGCTTCCATGGGCAGGAAGCGGCTTGGCTCCTAAAATTCCTCCTGTGCCAGACCATCCATGTGAACCCACTGATGGCAAGGACACATCACCAAGTCTGGGAAAGGAAATATCCCACAGAAGGAGGGATGGGGATGGAAGGCAGGGAAATTGCCCTGATTGCCCTGAATGAAACCCAAGCTCGCCATGGGCAGGAGCTGTCCATGCAGCGAGGGAAGGTCATATCTTTGTGTTTGCTTTTCCCACATGTTCCCAGAAAGGTGGGGATCTCTTCCCAGCTTGCTCCTGGCTGACGTGATCCGGGAATTGTGCAAACAGCCATAAAATCCCACAATCTGAGGAGGAAATAGCTCTGCCTCCCTGGCGAATTTTCCTAAGGGAGATAATTATCAGCTTGGCCTCCAGCTGAAGGGCAGCACTGCAAGGGTCAGGGACAGGCATTTGGCTTCTTTGATCCAAGTCAAACTCCAAAGGCTCTGTCCCGTTCCTTCTGCTGTGCTCCTGCCTCCGCTGCACATTCCACACCTCCTACCATTTCCAGAGGCCCACACAGAGCTCATATTGGTAAAGAGGGTTCCCAATTTCACCCCATCCATCCTGTCCCACCTGATCCCATCCCATCCCATCCCATCCCATCCCATCCCATCCCATGCCTTTTCCTGTTAACATTTTCCACCTCTCTCCCTTGCCCTGCTCCAGAGGCAGGAGTAGGATGCAGGGCCAGGTCCATGCAGGCCCTTGGCCATTGCCTCCCATTCCTGCTCTCCAAAGTACCTGTCCAGTTTTATTACTGTCCCTTCCCAATACTTTGGAAACCTTCCCAGGATGTACTTACAGAATTACTGTTCCTGCTCTGAAGAGAGAACAGCCAAATCCTTGTTTTAATTCCTTCCCGTTAACATCTGAAAGGGGGATTATCCTCCCCACAAAGGGCCAGGGTTTGGGTAATGCTGTTTTCACTCATTTAAAAGTGAATTTTGTAAAGTCTTTCCCTCCCTGTGTCTCCTCCTCCAGTTCTTTCCATCCCTCCATCCCATCTCTTGGCACATGGAAGGTCCCAGGGTGGGTATGGAATGGAGACAGCTGCCGCCACTGATCCAAAGAGAATTCCAACATTAACAGGAGAAAAATTCATTGAGTCCTCAGGTCAGGGTTGGAGAACTGAGCCCAGAAAGGATTTGTGGTGCCCTCACTATTTCAGTGCCAATTCCAGCAGTGCTGACAGGATCCAGGCAGGACAAGGACGGGATCATGTCAAGAACGGATTTCCCCACAGTCAGGAACAGCTGCACAATCACCTCCAGGACACAAAGAATAGGGGGGAAACAGGAACAGAATTCCAGCCCTGAAAAGCTTCCAGCACGTCGGAGTGGCTGCCGACATCTCCCACCCTGAATCCCTCCATCCCTCTGGCACCGAGCACGGAGCCTCCAAAGCTTCCTGATCAACGGTGATGTTCTTTTTGAGCAGCCACGCTATTTATAAATGGTTGGTAAAATATTTATGTTAGGAGCCACTTTGCCTTGCTGCCTTAGAAAATTAATAAGACATTAACTGGGCTCCAAACATTTTGGGTTCTCAAAATCGAGCTGAAAATTAAACAATCCTTGGATCTGGGGTGGGAGCAGCACGGCAGCAGGAGGATTTATCACACGGAAAAGCAACGGGGCCACCACTTCTCTGCCAAAGCCATCAGAATTCAGAGGTATTTTTATGCCTTGAGTAAATATTCCCCTTTTATTTTCTTGAAAGAGTTTAAAAAAAAGAATAATAATAAAACCTGGTCGTTAAGGACAATCAAAGCCAAGCCGAAGACGTTGATGTCATATTTAAAAAATACAGGAGGCTTCAAGATAAACTTTTACATTGCTCAAATATAGAAACTAATTAGACCTTCCCGGCCCCTACAAGGATTTCTCTGGAAGGTCCCTCTGGTTTTGTCCTCTTTAAAGAACTGCTGATGCTTCACGGAAAATACAGATAAACAATTTGTTCTCAGCCCAGCCTGGCTGTTCCTTTTTCCCTCTTTTTATCTCTTTTATCCTCTCCTACTGAGCTCAACGATGGAAGCAGAAGCCAAAATCATTTTTGGTGGAGATGCTCTTAGGGGGTCATTCCAAGGCTGTCCCACCACAGTCACTCCCAGGCATCTCCTCCATCCACTCCTTCATTACCCTCCCCAGGCCAAAGAGTGCCAGCAGAAATGTGTAAAACCTCAGGAAAAAACTGCTTTTCCCTCTGTTTTCCAGGCACTTTCCAAGCCCCAGGAGTGTGGCATTGCCAGAGGTCCACAGGCAGGTGGAGAAAGGGCAGAGTCAGAGGAGGAAGAGGAGGAGGAAGAGGAGGCTCTTGGATGGTTCCCTCCTGCCCTGGAGGCAAATGTTTCCCTTCAAGATGGGACACGCCAGCACCTGCAATAAATCCTGGAGTTGGCTTTCCCAAAAGAGTCAGGAAGGGTGAGTGAGGAGACAGAGCTCTTCCTATGGGGATGAATATCCAGTTGAGTAACCCTTGTTTGAGTAACCCTAATTAAGCTCTTCCATCAATGTGAGCTGAGTCACTGGGAGAGCAGCAGCCTGAATCTTCAGGAATAGCCAGGGATTTGGGACCCCAGCTGGAAGATGGCACTTGGAAAAAAATCAGCGTTGTGGGTTTGTCTTCCTGACCTCAAGAGGCTGGAAAAGTTCTTGGGATGGGCACCCCAAAGAGCCCCTCTGCTCCAAACTGCTGAGGAAAATCTCCTGGTGAATCCAAGGAATGTTCTCATGGTGCAGTTGTGCAAGAGCAGGCTTGTCCATTCACTGCTGGCCCTGCCCATGGTTATAAAGCCGGAGGTGAAAGGGCTGGGATGGGGAAAATGGTGGATAAAAAACCTCAAGGAACACCATGGAGGAGAAGGCTGCCCTGAGTATCAGGGATCAGCTGAACCACCACGGGAACCAAACAATTCCTTGGAGAGAAAGGACAGAATGGAGAAGGTCGGGGTGGATTGTCATTCCATGGATGTGCTGAGGTCAAGGACAGGGAAAAACAAGCCCAAGCAAGGTGTGGCAGCAGGGAAGGAGTCACCAGGCTCCCCTTCTCCTCACATTCCTTGAATACCTGAAATAACACCAACCAAATCCAAACTCAGCTGAAGACACTGATGTCATCCTCGGAAAGATTTTCCAGACCTGCATTTTTTATCCTAATAAAATAAAGGCAGCAATTAATTAAATCCCAGCAGGCTTTAAAAGGCATTTTTGTGGCTGGCCTGTCTGGAGGCCACGGGGCTGGTGTGCAATGGTGGTGACACACAGAGAGGGAACAGGATATTCCTGAAGGAGAAAGGAGGTCAAGAGCTGTGGAAGGGCGAGCTCTGGGAAAGGGAGGTGAGAAACAGAGGCATGGCTGTGTCACACAGGGAGAGGGGAGCAAAGCATCATGGAGTCATCCAATCATTCAGGTGGGAAAAACCCTCTGAGACTGAGTGCAGCTATTTTCCTAGCCACTGTTAGCACATGTTCCCCAGTGCCACATGCACATTTTTTTTGGATACTTCCAGGGATGGTGATTCCATCACTGCCCTGTTCCAGGACTTGACCACCTTTTCTATGAAGGAATTTCCCAATATCCAACCTGAACCTCCCGTGGCACAGCTTCAGGCCATTTCCTCTCATCCTCTCCCTGTTCCCTGAGCAAAGCCCATCCCTCCCAGCTGTCCCCTCCCTTCAGGGGTTGTGCAGAACCAGAAGTTCCCCCCTGAACCTCCTTTTCTCCAGGTTGGAACCCCCTAAGAGAGAGACTGAGACCCCAAATTGAGCAGGGGGAAAACCAGCAAGGAACACCTCCCACTCCAGGTGCGCAGAGCCAGAGAGGCAGCCAAGGTGTCCCTTGTGCCACCCTTCCAACCACCCAACCCTGGTCATGGCTGGGACAAGAGCTGAGTGCCCGAAGCCCAGGAGGATGCGCTGGGGCCCCAACCAGTGTGAGGACCTGTGGCACCATGTGTGAGGGTGGATGTTGTCACATGCAGGTGTCCCCTGTGGAAGGCAGCTCCATCCTGGCAGAGCAGCAGCTCGGTGGGCCCGGCAGAGCAGAGGAGCCTGTGCCCAAATTGCCTCATTGACTCCATTGTTCAGCTGACTCCGTTGAAAATGGAGCATGTAATTGTTTCCCCGAATAGAGTCGAACACCATTAAACGTTGGGCTGAAGCTTTGCCATCCAAAAAATATTCCAGCTGGCTGGCAATCCTCTGGGATTGGCTCTGCATCACCATGGTTACGGGCTGGCCACAGCTTTATTCCTACGGCTAATTAAAAAGCCCCTTTTACGAGGTGGATGTGTCTGGGGGTTCTCTGGCCAAGGGCTCTTCTGGTGCCCATCCATGAATTCTGTGGCCCTGGGAAGGCACCAGACACCCACAGAGAGCTGGAGATGCTGCCAGAGATGGACATCCCATCCACAGGGATGTGGGCTTTCCAGGGGAATTTGGGAGTTGTAAGCAAGTGATTTGTAAACCCAGGTGAGGGATTGCCTTGTCCGTCCTGTCCGCTTGTCCATCTCCCACAGATTAGACGGACATGGTCCTTGAGCAGTGTGAGAGCTGTTCCCAGAGGATGGGGATGGAGGGAGAAGTGGCTCTGAAGGACCTTTGTGCCTTCAGAAGGCTGGGGTGGAAGCACAGCCCAGCTGCCACGAGGGGGTTGTGATGTCCTCGGGCACCTTTTATCAGCAGAGTTGTGAGATCACCCCTGACAGCAGGAAGTGCAGTCCAGGGAGCATCTGGATTTCAGAGAATCATGGAATAGTTTGGATTGGGAGGGAACAAAGCTCATCTTGTCCCACACCCTGCCATGGGCAGGCACACCTGCCACTATCCCAGGCTGCTCCAAGACCCATCCAACCTGGCCTTGGACCCTTCCAGGGATGGGGCAGCCACAGCTTCTCTGGAAAACCTGTGCCAGGGCCTCTTCATTGCCATTGCAACCAACTTCTTCCTTATATCCCATATAAATACTCCTTTTTTAGTTTAAAACCATCACCCCGTGTCCTATCACTGCAAGTCCTGCCAAAAATTCTGTTCCCAGGCAGAATCTGGGAGCCCAAGGCAGAGATGGTGCCGGGAAGGGAAGGGAAGGGAAGGGAAGGGAAGGGAAGGGAAGGGAAGGGGAAAATCAAGAAAACAAGAGAAAGGGAGGGAGGAAGGGAAGGAAGGAGAGGCGCGAACATTGAACATCGGAGGAAAGCCTGCACACAAATGAGCCTTAATTATCTTAATGACATGGAGCTGATTATCAAAGCCAACATTTAGGCCTGGGGATCGGATACCATCTGGTGCTCTGCAGCAGCCTGGGAAGGGCTGGGACTAAACAAACTCAGGTTAAATCCCTGGAAGTCCGGCTGGGGGGTGCTGTGTCAGGGGCTCAGCTCTCAAACCTCCCCTCAGTCCCTCCCTCGGGGGCTGAACATCACCGGCCCCCCCAAACCACCATCCCCAGCTCTGGGGCTTTCATCCTCAGGTTGTTTCCCAAGCAGAGCCTGCCCTGCATGAGGAATTCCATGCTTGGATTCTGGGAGCGAGCCTGGCTGCTTTATGAAAGAGAATTTTTGAGTCCTTTTGTCAACAGCTAAATGTTGCAGTTGACAAAGTCAATGCAAGATGCGATATTATAAATATTAGATTAATTGTATTGTATGGGATTTATAGCACCTAAAGATCCAAGGAGTTATTTTTACCTCTGTGAAAAATAAAACAAGAGAGTTAAAGTGATTTGTTCAGACACATTCCTCTCAAAAACTTTGTCAGAACCAGCAGATTCCCCCAGAACACTTTGATTTCCATAAAACTGCATTTCTTAGTAGGGAAACCAACCTGTCAACAATTTCAGGCTGAGCCCTCCCACAGAACCAAGCTGGCTCCAGAGAGGCACTCCCCAATCTGTGGAGCCTGTTTTCCATCCCAAGGGTGTGAGGGTCCCCTCAGGCTGCCCTGTGTCTCTCAGTGGTTGCACACAGTGACAAAGCCATGTCCATCCTGTCCCCGTGCAGGTGAAGGTTTGGAAGTGCTGCTCATTGCTGTGAAACCTTGGTGCAAGTTCCCACCAGCATGGGATGCAGCAGCCAGGGGAAGCTTCCCAAGCCCCAGGACCCCCAGAGATCTGTGCACACACGAGAGGAGAGATGGTCTTGGAGTCCATTCATGCATGGAATGGTCAGGAACCATCACTGTGATTTCATCAGCTTTTCTTTCCCAGCAATAAAAAATAGCCTACCTAAAATTCCAGGGAATTAGGGATTAGCTCCAGCCTGGAGAGGCCCATGTGCCTGCCCTGGTGCTGTCAGGGTTCTGCTGTGCCAGGCTCCCCCAGCTCTCCCCACATCCAATTCCTGCTCTCCAGCCCAGCTCTCCTTGGATTTGAGGCATCCTGGGATGTGCTCGGCAGCGCTGAGCCTCCATTCCCACAGGCACAGGGATGGGATGTGTCCTCACGGCCCACAGAGGGATGTGTCCTCCTGGGGGACACAGCCCTGCCAGCTCCTGAGAGCCTCCCGCCTCCACTTAAACCATTTAGAGGAGCTGGAGCTGTGTCACTCTGTCCCTGGTGATGCTCTCAGCCGTGTCAACTCCCTGACGGAGCACGACGTGCATGTCTGGAGCATCCCCAGCTTTTGGATGCACTTGGAGCAGGGATGATGGTGTTTTTGCTGCAATACTTAGCAACCACTTTGCTTCCTGTGCTGAGTGTTGGGCTGGTGGTGCCCCAGCCCCCTCTGCTCCCGCCTCATCCAGGTTTCCCAGAGCCCCTTCCTGGCGCTGCTGGTGCCATTTCCCCTCCACTCCCCTGCTCTGGTGGCTGCTGCTGCTGCTAAATTTAGCAAGGAGCTTCTGTCCATTCTAATACTAATAGGCCCATTTTTAATAATGATGTTTTCACAGCAATTTCAGCCCATCACGGTGTCACGGGGGGATTGAGGGAAAAAGCCTCTAATCCCCGTTAATAGATTCCATTTGACAGCGAACGTGTCTCGGGGTTCCTTCCCAAAGGCCCCGCTGGGCTCGGTGTCACTTAGGGCTGACCTTGGAGGGGAACAGGACCTTCTCCAGAAGAATGGCCCAGTGTCCATCTGGAATGGGGCTCCCAACCCCCCCAGTTCCCCCTCCCCACATCTCAGGTTTCTTGGAAGGTCTATTTTGGGAAGTCCCATAGGATGGGGGTCTCATTTGCTTTTTCTTCTCTGCTGGGCACAAAGGTAGGTGCTCCTTCTTTCACAGGCAAGGAGACAAGGAATTTATCCTAAGCCTTGCTGCTAGGAAGAGGAAAATCCTCTTTTTCCACACTAGAAGGTAGGGAAAGAAGAGCCAAGGGTATCAGAATGTGCCTGCTCTGAGTAATCAGCAGGAGCTGCTGGTCCCTGTGGTCCCAACTCACTGCTGGACAGACATGAGGTGGGTGTCCATGACAAGGAACCCCCTTGGAGCCTTACAGCCCCCCCAGAGCCAGCCTGCCTGAGCTGTGGACTTAAATATCCCAGGAAACACCTGCTGGAAGGTGTCAGCCAGCACCTCAGGAAGCTGCAGGTCTAGAAATCCTTAAACAGGGAAGAATAATCAGCAGTATTTTTAAGTATCCAAACTGCTGTATTTAAGTACCCGTGCCATGTCCCTCATATCTTCCCCTCCAAGTTGTGTCTTCCTCCTTGACTTTTTCCCCTGCTTTTGCAACATGTGTGAGATCAGTTTTGGCATGTTTTGGTCCTTTGCACTGCAGCTCATTTCCTCACAGACCATTTTTTGAAGACGCTAAATCTCCCAAATTTCTGGATTTTTTTGGTCTTTTTCAAATGCATTTCATTTGATCCTATCTCCTCTCCAGAGTGTTTGTAAGCTTTTCTTTTCGGGTTCGCATGGGGAACTTCTCCAAGCATGGGGAGCTCAGGCTCCATTTCCCCAGCTGTGGAGGGGCAGGATCCATCCCCCAGCACCTCCCAGGATGGACAAACAGGGGATGCAGTGTGGTGGAAGGGCCTGTGGCCGGACACCTCCTGCTGCTCTGCGATGGGCCGTGAAGGTGTGAGAACCCCCCACTCCTGCTCTCCCCCTCTCCAAGGCTCCTCCAGCTGGAGGTGGTCTGCAAAGGGGCAGGTCAGCCCTGCCTGGCTGTGACCCCTGACCCCTGCCAGCCCCCAGCCCTGACCCCTGCTCCCCCTGGCTGTCCCCTCGCCCTCTGTTCTGTCCGGCTCCTTCCCCTCCTGTGCCCTCCTTTCATCCTGCCGGGATGGAGCAGCGGCTCCGTGTGTGTCCAGGGGCTGCAGGCAGGAGCCAGGGGCCCCTGGCAGTGTTTTGGGGGGCAGGAGGAAGGGCAGAGCCCTGCTGTAGCTCACAACTAAATGCTGCCTTTCACTCCAGCATTCCCGGGGAAAGTAATGAGAATAATTAAGGTAATTTCATTTATTTCAGCTCCAGAGTGTAAAGCAGATGGGGGTTGGGGGTTTCAGGCTCTCACTGAAGGAGGGGAGGGCAGAAAGCAGAGCCCCGGTGCTGAGCTTCCTTCAGGGGTTACAGGGATGCCCTTTTCGCTCCTGGGACCACATCCCTCTCTCTGAACCCAGCTGTTTGTGTGGCTCACCTGGAAGAGAAGATCCCACAGTGTCCTGGGGATGCTCAGTGAGTGGTTCTAGGGGAGAAAGATGGTCCCAGAGGGAGCCTTCCCTTTGAGAGGCCTCTGCTGGATAGAGCTGTGGAATTACCCCGGAGAGAAGCATGGGAGAGCTTCCCTGGAGCCAGGCTTCCCCCATCCCTGCACAGGGAGCACAGAGTGAGGCCCAGCACAGCCTGGCCAGGTGGAGCCATGCCTGGGAGCCCCCTCAGAGCAGGGCCCATGGTTCTGGGGAGCCTGAACCCCCAGAAAGGTGTCAAGGGCACTTCCACCATCCTGATTCCTGTGAATCAGTGCTGGGATCTGGAGCACGACTTTAACAGGCTGTTAGCCCCACAAATACCCTGCGTGGAGGGGCCTCACTGGGTGGTGATGATGCCCAGCTGGGTAATTTGGAGTCCATAAAGCACCCAGGGCACAGCTCCTCCAGCAGCACATTCCATCCCTGCTCCATGAGCCTGGTGATGCTCCCATACACGCAGACATTTTTGGGAACTGCAGGAACTTCATCCCAAAATTCCATCACCTACAGCATCACAACAGCATCGCTGGGTGGCTCCAGCTGATGGGAGAGCTGAGACAACCCCGACTGCCAAACTGTGGCTGTGCTCTGACACATTCCAGCACATGGATTCCTATCTCAGAGCATCCCAAACCACCTCCCTGCAGGCGGGGACAGGGTGACAGCACTGCTGGGTGCTGGAGCAGCTGAGCAGAGACACCCACGTCCCACGGTGCCTGTTGTGACACAGGGATGCTTTGACTCACACGAGCTCCCGACCCCATTGTGTCTCTGCCACATGAATTCTGCACACAGGCTCATGAAATATAAATTGGATCCTCAAATATTCAACAGCAGCATTTGGAATGGCGTGTTTGGGTGCGTCTGAAGTGTTCCCTGTGCCAGGGAGTGACAGGAGCCACCCAACTGTGGGAAAGGAGAAATGCCAGGCCATGCCCGTGGCCGGGTGACAAGGATGAGTTTCTGAGCATCTGCTCTGCAGGGATTCACGGGCAGGGATGAATGTCAGGGAGAAATTTGTAATCTTGTTCCTCACAGTAAATGTGATTCAGAGAAGTGTCCTTGTCACTGAGTCACTGAATCACTGAATTACTGAATCACTGAATCTCACAGACCCAGAATGGTTTGGGTTGGAAAGGATCTTAAAGCTCATCCCAGCCATGGGCAAGGACACCTCCCACTATCCCAGGTAGCTCCAAGCCCTGTCCAACCTGGCCTTGGACTCTTCCAGGGATGAAGCAGCCACAGCTTCTCTGAGAATTCCATCCCAGGCCCTTATCAACTTCACAGGGAAGAATTTCTTCCCAATATCCAATTCTGAAGTATCATTAGAAACAAAAGAAGAGAAGAAAGGCAAACATCCCTGCAGGAATGCTTTCCTTGCATTTTATTGTCTTCACATCACCAAACCCACATCCGTGGCTTCCTGACCTGAGGGCATCCGGATGCCCTGAGGGTGCATCCAGGACAAGAACCAGCTCCTGCCACTGTTGGATACCTGTAGCTCCTCATCCCAGGAGTCGTGAAGATCCATGAAAGCTCAGAGGGCACCACCTCACCCTCCAGCCCCTGGTGCCTTTGGGACAGCCGCTCACCCTTCTCCTGCTCCCAATTCCCGAGGCAACTCCATGAACCCACTGCCCTTTCCCGGTGCCCCCAGCCTTGGGGAGGGGGGCCAGGGGCTGGCAGGGAGCCCCCAGGTCCCCTCGATCCCAATCAGCTGTGATTGAAGGCAGCCCCGAGCCCCCGTCCCTGTGCCTTTCCCGACGAGCATCCGTGGAATCTGCAAGCCATTAGCTGTGTGTTATCTTTCGGGAGATGCTGAGGTGAGCCATATGGAAGCACTTACTCGTCAACAGCCTGGGACAGGGTTTGGTGGGGTGGCCAGGACTCAGCCCTTTGTGAACTGCAGAGAAGCTGGAACGCGTCCATTGACCCATTTAATGAGCTCCGGCAAGGGGAATTTCACACTGTGCCTGGAGCAGCAGTAACCTTATATGTAGGGAGAGGGGGAGATAATTCCTAATCTTGTCAATCACGCCGTTGTGAAATCCACAGCAGGGTTTCTGGGAGCGGGAGGGCCAAGGAGAAGGCGAGGGCCTGATCCAGCTCCTCGCAGAGCGGGCCTGCACAAGAAAGGCCTTTCATTATTTTTCTTCGCAGTCTCCTCATTTCCTCACTGCAAAAAACAACAATATATTTATTAACTAGACAAATATTTGACTGGGACAACATGCTGGAATGACCTGCAAACGCCTCCTCGTTCCCACCAAGAGGGGTTCCTGCTCCCACCCGCGGCCCCAAATCCTGCAGGGCCTCCAGCAGCTCTGGTCACCCCCTCCTCCTTCTCCAGAGGAGGAGGAAGGCAGGGAAATGCCTCCCCCAGGTATCCCACTGGCTCAATCCTGCTTGCCACTTGCCAAAGTTTCTTTCAGGGGCTTGCAGGGGCTGCTGGGGGCACATCCTTGGGATGGGGGCACAGCTGGGCCTCAAGGAAGGACAGAAGACAAGGGTTTGCATTTAGTGTTACCCCAACCAGTCCCTCTCACATCACAGAATCCCAGCATCACAGAATTATGGAATCATTTAGGTTGGAAAGGACCTTTGAGCCCATGGAGTCCAACCATCACCACCAGCAGGACCCTCTGATGCCACAGTGCTGCTGCTCCACGGTCCTCACCGCAGGGAACCGCTCCAAGATTGAGCTCCAAGCTAAAGAAACAAACAGAGCCTTTTTTCCCTGTTGTTTTTCCTGTTTGCCTAAGAAACATAATCTTGCCCCAAAATGAAAAAAAATAATAATAACTCACAGGAAGGCCCCGAGCATGAGGCGCTTTCTGTGTGATTTCAATCAAAACAGGCTTTAAAAAACAAATTCCTCCGATATTCATCACATGTGTAAAACACATTAAAGGAGGATGGTGGCCCAGGCCAGAGCAGCAGAGCCCTCCAACTCCTGCCCATGCTGGAAGATCTGACCAAGCATCACCCAGAGCTTTTCCAGCCTGCAGAGTCCCTGCCCTAGGACCATTTAGCTTGGAAAAGCCCTTTGAGCTGTCAAGGCCACCACTCAGCCGTGTCCCTAAGTGCCACAGCTTTTTAAATCCCTCCAGGAGCGGCTCTGGACAAAGGGACAAGCTGCTGCTCCAGATAAACTCCTTACATTCTGTGTGAGCTGAGAAAATGAGAGATCTGTGTTTTCCTGGCCTAAATGGAGCCTGGGAGATGGAAGATTTTAACTCCACATATTGGGAACTCTACAGAATCTATGTTAAAATTCCCATCTTATGCTCTCCTTTAAATCCTTGACTTCCAACAGCCTTGTGGCTTCAAAAATTGCCTTATTCCTGGGTTTCATGCTGGCAGAAGCCACAGTGCCAGGCTGCTCCGGCCCTCCTCAGCCGTGTCCTTGCAGGTCCCAGCTCTCGTGGCCTCATGAGCCACCACGGTCACGCTCTGGGCCACATTCCCAATTCTGCTGTTGTTTTTCCCTCTCATTGTGCTGGATTCAGACTTTTTTGCACATAAACCAAAGTGAGGGGCACAGAAGAAGCCCCCATGTCCCACTCAGGTCCTGCTGCCTCTGGCAGGTTCCCTGTTCCCTGAGGATCCACAGCAGCTCTGTGCTGGATCATTGTCCTGGTGCAGCCCGGCCTGGCTTTGGTGGGTTCCTGTTTTTATGAGGTGCGATGGGGAAGGAATGCTGTGCACAGTTTAATTAGGGATTGGGAGCCCTGGGGGCAGTGGGAAGCTGCAGATACCCCGGGCACAGGCCGTTAAACTGGCCCTTTGATGTCTGCAGTCCCACTGTCCCACCTCGCTCTGAGAGCAAGGGCAGGAATCTGGGAATTTGGGAACTCAGAGGCTGCACTGCCCAGCCTCCAAATCTGGAATTGTAAATTTGGAGGTTGCACTGTCCCAGGCCCTGGTTTGGTCCCTTCTCCAAGAGGCTGAAGCCCCATTTTCCCCCAGCTCCTATTATTTTGCCCAAACACCTCTGGGAGTGGGAGCCAAGGGTAAACACAGACAATTTCCAAAAAGCAGCCAAGGATAACAGGATGTTCCAGCCAGAGGCTTCACTTCCATGGCCAGGGCAGGGACAAGGACTTGGCTGGCTCCTAACTCCCAGAAACTTGTAGCTGAGTGCTGCTATTCCCTACTTGAGTGCCCCATTCCCTGCCTGGGTGCCCCCATTCCCTGCCTGGGTGCCCCCATTCCCTCCGCAATGCCAAACAGTGACACAGAAATGGGATTTGGCCTCAGGAACATTTTAATTCCCAACACCTCCCCAGCAGATCCCTGGCCCTTCCAAGGAGACTCCTTTTCCCCCTGAAGTCCCTGCAGTGAGGGGTAGCTCCCAATGTTCTGGAGGGTGTTGATCCCAGCCCTCCTTCCTCATCCTCATTGCTTCCCATCCCCACGGGGCTCTTCCCAGTGCCCTTTCTGCACAGACACCAGCGCTGCTCCCCTGCCTTCTCCTCCTCCTCCTCCTCTCCCACAATGTGACTCTTCCGTTCTGTAAATAATTCCCATTTCCATTTCGTAGCGCCAGGGTGACACATGGAAGTGGAGATGTGAACTCAGCACACACACAAATGCCTCCCCTGATTAGGACAACTTTTAAGTAGGTCAGAGCCTGGATTGGAGATGCCTAACAGCTCCCCTATAAAACATCCCGACTTTAATGCCCTGGATATTCCTGGTGGTGTGGAGCAGGAGCAGCTTCCATGGGCAATGTGGGGGAGCAGATGTTGTTCCCGTGCTGGGGAAAGTGACTGCTGTAAATGAACTGGTGATTAAGGTCATTAAAGAATCTTAACCCAGGGGCACTGCTGGGACAGGAAGGGGACAGCCATCAGCATTAACATTCCATCCCATTCCAGCCAGCCCTGGCAGCCTCAGCTTCCCAAAGTGCTGAGGAGTGTCCATACACACCTCACTTTAGGTATCAGTGGGCACCTTCTGACTCTATTTATAAATTCTCTTAAATCTCCAGCTCCCAGAGCCCTGTGATTAGAGGAGAAAGGTCATTTTTAGCATTGCCTTTCCCTTCCCATTTTTTTTGGGAGTAAAAATAGTAGGTCACCTACATTTGTGGCTATGAGAAAATCACATTTAGGAAGAAGATCCCTCACCTGGCATCCCCCAGCTCACCCTCAGTGCCCAGGGGCAGCTGTCCAGGGACTCACTCACCCACCCCTAGCTCCCCCAAACCTCTCCAGCCCCTCAGTGCTGCTGCCACAGATGAGAAAGGAAAGAGGCACGATTTAAACGTGACCTCTCACCCCAAGCTGTGTCTGTAATCTGACAAGCAAACCTTAATAGGCCGAGCCAGGCAGTGGAGCCCAAAGCCCAGATAAAACCCAGCCCCGCCGACAATTCAATTTCCTTCCATAAGATCAACTTGCAGCTTTAGCAAACCCACTTGTGTGGGCACTGGGCTGAAACAATCTGGGCTGGCAGGCACGGCCACGCTGCCTTGGGCTGCCACCACCTGAGCCCAGCACCCTCCTGGGGCTGTCAACCAGCCTCAGCACCTCCCTAGGGCTGCCAACCACACCCAGCACCTTCAGAGTGCTGCCCAGCATCCTCCTGAAATTGCCAACCACCCCCAGCTCCCTCCCAGGGTTGTCCAGCACCCTCTGGAGCTGCCCACTGTTCCCAGCACCCTCCCAGTGCTGCCCAGCACCCCCAGCACACAGCAGAGCCCAAGGACACAGATCCCTTGGAGCAGGAGCACGCAGGACTTTGTGCCTTCAGGGGAGGGATTTATTTCCAGGGAAAACCCTTCCATGCCCCAGGGGGATTTGTGGGCTGCCCAGGGGGGGCCGGGCTTGTCCCCCTCCCCAGAGGAGCCATGGGCATCACCAGTCAGGTTGGCCAAGGTGGTGGGAGGGTGGGAATGTGTTCCTGGGGCTGGGACAGTCCTGCCTCCAGGCTGATCCCTCCACAGGCACGCAACCACCACCTCCTCCTCCTCCTCCTCCTCCTCCTGCTCAACCCGGTGTGGAAAAGCTGAGCCTGAAGTGCAGGGGGGATGGATGGATGTGTTTTCTGTGCCGAGCAGCAAATAATGTCCGCATGAAAGGCGCGCTGCTGGCTTTTGCTTTCTCTTCTCTTTTTTTTTTTATTGCTGTTGCTAATCTTTGACCTAGATAGCAAAGGAACTTGCTGGGAGAGGAGGAGGAGGGTGCAGGGGCTGGGGCACAGACAGGGCTGCAGCCACAGCCGCCTGCCAGGGCACGGCGTGAGGGCTGCACGGGGGAGGCCCCGAAACCTTTGTGAGAGCAGGAACAGCAGTTTTGGAGAAAAAGCAAATGAAAAAAAAAACCCTCTCAAGCCAAATGTTCCTGAAGAGCATTCACATGGATGGAGTCCATGGAGTATTGCTGCGTTGTATCATTGCAATGCCAAGTTTTCAGTGAGAATTGGAGTTTCTTAATGTCTTTGTGTGTGTTCATTGATGGAGCTCACATTTATAGAATCATAGCCCCAGAATGGTTTGGATGGGAAGTGAACTTAAAGCCCGTCCAGTTCCGCCCCCTGTCATGGGTAGGGACATCTTCCATTATCTCAGATTGCTCCCAGCCGTGTCCAGCCTGGCTTTAAGCATTATACAGACTCATTTTCATTTCACATTTCATGCACAGGAGCGATGTGGAGGGCAGCAGGCAAATCTCTGCCAGGGGCCAATGCCCCACTTTAGGGCTGGAATCTGCAGCATCACCCATCTCTCCTTTCCCAGCCCAACTGCCTCCATCCACACCCAGTCCCCCCATTCCCACGTGGAATTGCTTTGATTCTCAGCATTTGAGCTCTCCTAGATGCCTCCAGTTTACAATACACTGCCACCCACTTCCAGCCCACTGGCACCAGTCTGGTCCCTATTTCTCTCGTCTGAGAGCACACAGGGATCCTTTATTAACAAAGCAGATCTCCGGGAGGAGGCTTTTACTTTAAACGTGCCCCTCAATAACCACAGAAAGACCAAATGTAAAACTCATCATCCCAAACCTCAGCCCTGCATCTCCTGCATGGGCTTTGCTCAGCGATCCCAAACTCCCTCGTGTGCCGCATGCACAACTCCAGCAATCCCAGTCTCAGGGAAAAGATTAGCTCTTAATTCCCCGAAGCCAAATCAGGACACGACACAGCCCATATTGTTCCAATTTACACCTCCTTATGAGCTTCCTCAGCTCCCTTTATAGTCTCAGTCTCTGTGCTGTGAATCTTCCCCATTTCCAGTCGCTCCAGTCTGGGGGCCCAGCAGCCCCAGGGTCCCACCTCACCCCGGGAGTGTGGGGCCAGTCCAGAGCCCCACAGCTTCCCCTCCATGGGCTGCACGGGTGGGACCCCACAACAGCTCCTGGCCAAGTCCTGGGTGTCTCCCATCCCCTGCACAAGACCCTGAGCAGGACAACCATCCCAGACAGAGAGATGGGTGACCACGGCCATGTCACAGCTCTCATGGGGACACACTGGCAGAGGTTCAGGGGTGCCTCAGGCATCCCCCTGTGGCTCAAGCTAAGCTCAGGAGGGCTCTGGCCAAGAGTTGGGGTTCAGCCTTGCCCAGGGTGCTCCACACTGGGAATGGCAGCTTCAGGCACGGAGGGGTTTCTCCCACTCCAGGCTGTTGCTATTCTGAATTGGAGGATTTCTTAATTTCTTTTAATGAAACATGAGGATCTGATGAACGAGACAGCAGCCTCAAATAACCTCTAGCTTGGCGTGGAGACAAGTCACGGCTGTTTGGGATAAACACCAGCCCTTTCCCAAGGCCAAAGCAGGGATCCTGTGGGAGGGGACGCTGGGGAGGTTGGGATGGAGCCATCCTGCTGAGGGCTGAGGAGCCCTGGGCACCCAAATCTGCTCTCACAGCACCCTCCCAACTCTGTACCTGCCAGCAGCTCAGGCCTCTGCTCCCCTGCACTTCCATGGTCCCCACACAAGGTGGTTGCACACCCATGGAGTGCCTGGTCCTCTCTGTGCTGGGGACCCTCCAGCCAAACCACACACAGACACCCCGAAATCCCTCTGTGGGAGAGGGGCAATTTATCCCCAGATTCAGCCCTCTGGCTGAAGGGATCTGCTCTGGCATTTTCTGCTGTTTAACAATGGGATGAAAACAGGGAAAAGCAGCAAAGATCAGGAGCTTTGCTGAGCCTGCTGGGCTGGGGGCAGAACCGGGTGTCCCTTGCCCTGGGGGAGAAGCTGATGGTGTTCCCCATGTATAAACTCTGCTTCCCACAGCAGCCATGTTCCCACGGGATGGTTTTCCCCATGACCTTTCTCTCTCTCCCTCATTCCATCTCCCAAAACCCACCAGCTGCTCCCCACAGCTGCAGCGCCCTGGCCAAGGCTCTCAGCAGAGCCCGGGGCTTGATGTGGCCATGCTGGGGTTTCACCCTCTGTGGTGCATGAAGGAGTTAACGTGCTGAAAACCCCACATCCTCCTCCGGGGGGTTTCCAGGGATGTGGAGCAAATCCTATTACAGCAACACTTACCTGGGGAGCCGTGGGGAGGGCAGCCATGCAGCAAACCTCAGTGGTTTGCTACTTGATTTGTTCCCCAGGAGCAGAGAGCTGGTGGTGGAGCAGTCCAGGAGCAGCTGGAAAAAGCCCTCACAACCCCTGGGAGCTGCTTTTCTGCTCCAAATCCCATTATGGGAGGCTTGGAGGTGGCATTCAGGATGGGCATCACTCCCCTTAAGCCAGGGCACCGTGTACAGTGGGGGTTATGCTTTGTTGTGCTCACAACCACCCTTGTGCCTTAATTTTGGAGGGACCTGGACACCAAACTCATGGTTCTGGCTGCACCTTACCCAGTCCCATCTCTGCCCAGCCAAGCAAGGAGGAGAGAAAAAAAAAAAAACAGGAGAAAAGAAAAAAAATGAGCCCGATTGCCCCGAGAAGAGGAAGAGGAAGACGGGAGCAGCATTTTCCACAGCCACAACCTGGAGGCAGCCGGGAATGAGCCTCGGCACGGCCGCGTCTGCCGGGCTGTCAGAGCTCGGGATGGAGAGGGCTTGTTTTGGGCAGGCTAATAGAGACCTAGCGGGATAATTGGCAGGAGTGAGAGAATGACACAGCCCTCTTCCGGAGCTCGGAGCCCTCCTAATGGGAGCCAGGTGGCAATGCCCCTCCAGCGCTGACCCCGCAGCGGAGCCTGGGCGCGACCCCGGCCGCGGGATGAAAGCGGCACCCGACAGGTGTGGGGTGGCCGTGTCCCCCGGCACAGGCTGCCCCCGACACCGGCAGCAGCTGTGTCCCCAGGCCGTGGCACGTTTCCTGATGGCCGGCAGGACAGGCGAGATTTCCAGCGCAGGCGGAGAGCGGCGGAAGGGCTCTGCTGGAATGTCAAGGACGGAGGGGACAGATGGTCCGTGTCCATCAGGGGACGGAGCGCTCCTCGGGCACTTTCCCCCCACGCTGCCGGTAGGGATTTGCTTTCGGCTCGGGGGCAGCTGCCGGGAAGGGCAGGAGATGGGATCGGGGAGGAGCCGCCCGCCGCAGCCATTGCCACCTCCGGCCAGCCCTGTGGCATCCCCTCTGCTCCAGCCAGCAGGGCTTTTTGGGAAGGAGGGGTCTTGGGATCAGGTTTTCTGTCTGGACAACCTAACGAGCCCTCCCAGGAGCTCCCTCCTGGCACTGAAACTCATGAAATGGCACCAAACCAGCCCCTGTTCCGCTCCCCAGCCCTGGGAGCAGTGGGTGACTGGGAAGCACTTTTCCTCTAAACACTGTTTCTGGAGGTACAGCGATCCAAGAATAGAGTTTAGGCATAAAATTGGCCTTCTCAGTGAGGGTATGGAACAGCAGCCCAGCCACTGGCCCATAAATCATGGCTCATAAATCCCCGATAATGCAGAACCTGCGTGCTGGCTGCAGCCCAGCTCCAGGTACCTCGGCTTGGAGAGGAACCAAACTTGGAGCAACATGGAAACCAGGAACAGGACAGACCCATCCCATCCCCCCAGCCCCACCATATCCCACACTCAGAGCTGCTCTGCTCTGAGCTGCCCCAGCTGCAGCTTTTGGGGACAGGGACAGCAGAGAGGGCAAATGGGATGTCCCCAGCATCCCTGAGCTCAGGCTCCTGAGGTCAGGACTGGCTGGAAATGCAGGAAAGTGCAGGAGAGTCTCCCACATTCCCACATTAATTCCTTCTTATTAGAAAAAATTACCCCCTGTGAGGGTGGGCAGGCCCTGGCACAGGGTGCCCAGAGGAGCTGTGGCTTCCCCATCCCTGGAAGTTTCCAAAGCCATGTTGGATGGGACTTGGAGCTAACTGGGATAGTGGAAGGCATCCCTGCCTGTGGCAGGGGATGAAACAAAAGGATCTTTAAGGTCCTTTCCAACCCAAACCATCCTGGGATTCCACAATTCTCCATCCAGGATCACCATTCCACCTGGTAAGCAGCAACAGTGCCTGGTACCAAGGGACTCTTCAGACATTTGGTTAAAGCACCCAAATGCAGAAGTTTTTATCCAAAGCTTCTCCCAAGTCCATTTCAGCTTTCCAGCTGAGCTGGAAATTTCCTGAGATTCGCATTACACCAGATTCCCATGAGGATATTCTCCGCACAAGGCTTTTCCAGTTCTGTTCATGCCACCACACTCCAAACTGCTCCGGAAGTAAAGGAGCCCATTTATGCCTCCATTTGGAAAATACAAGATCCCTCTCCCATCTGCTCATCTTAGGGGCATAAGAAGCACCCTGTCAGCAATATGAGAAAGGAATCAAGACTTCCAGCCTGACATTCCCAAAGTATCCCTGGGAAAAATGGATGTACCTCCCACTTGCTGATAGATGGGAGATGGTTATCAATCCCTCTCAGTGGAGCGTATCCTGCCCAAATCAAGGCTATCATCCCATGAATCACATCCCATCCAAGGCATCATCCCATGGAACACATCCTGCCCAAATCAAGGCTATCATCCCATGGAACACATCCTGCCCAAATGAAGGCTATCATCCCATGGATCACATCCCATCCAAGTCAAGGCTATGATCCCTTGGAACTCATCCCACCCAAATCAGAGCTGACTTCCCATCAGTTCGAGTGAGGAGGAGGATTCCAGACATTTCTGCTCCACAACTATGCAGGGACAGAAGCTGACCCAGCCCCACCATCTCCACTGGGAAAGAGGATTCATTCCAAAAGATCCGTGTAATGCCAGGCAAATGTTGTTTCCAGCCTGTGCATCCCTGTCTGTACTGTGGAGTCAGAGAGCAGAGCTCCCAGCACCAACATCCCAGATGGAATTTCCTTGCCCTGCTGCCTTGCACGTATTTGTTGGGTTTTATAATATGAGGTGAGACTGTTTCCATCCTGACTTCCAAAAAAAATCCCATTAACATTCACTTGCTTCTCACCAGGGATAAGTGGAGCAGCACGGCCAGCAAACAGCTCAGCTGGAGCTTCCCAAAGTGGGAATGGTCAGATGGACAGAGCTTCAGCCATGGCACCTCTTCCCTTTCCACAAGGATTATGCCAGTTAGGCATTACTTAGATCCAGCATGGTGCCAGCAGTGCCCTACAATGGGAATCCAGGGTACTCCAGCAGCACTGAGGATGTGGATTTTATTCTTCCACCAAATGGACAGCAGTAGTGCAGAAATTGCAGCTCCTTTGCCAGATGTGCCCCGCTGCTGTTATCATGGAATATTAATCAGTAAAGCCTGCGTGTGATTCTGGAGTTTTGATTAGAGAAATCTCTCTTACAATAATAATCAGGCTGGGGCCTGGATAAATACCAACGGCTCCGGGGTTGTTGTTGGGATAAAGTGGCACGTTGATTGCTCTGCTCGCCTGCTCATCAATCATTCACATTGCCCCCGCCTTCTCCATCCTCCTGGACAATCCCATTCTTCCCAGCTCTCCCCAAGCCTGCCCTTTCATTAAGAACCACCTTCCTCCTCCCCTTCCTCCTCCGACCCTGCCGCCGTCCCCGCAGTCGCTCCCAGCCCCTTCTTCCTCAACTGCTCCCTGATCCCAGCATTCATCTCCCATTATATAAAGTTTGGCTGCCTTGAGTAAAATAAATTGCAAGCTTTTGAAGGGCTGGGGCTCTGTATATTTTTACGGTTAATGAATCTTCCTGTTTGAGTTTGGGAGATGGGAACGTCGCTTTCCAGCTGCCATGGGCAGCTCTGGCTGATTGAATCGGCAGGGGCTGAAAACTTCACCCTGGCGTGGGAGAGCTGGGTGAGAGCTGGGTAGGAGAGACCAGTGAGAGCTGGGTGGGAGAACAGCAGGTGGGAGAATGGCAGATGGGAGAGTATTGAGTGGAAGAGAGTTGGGTGGGAGGGAGTTAGATGGGAGAGCATTGGGAGATAACTGGGTGGGAGTTGGGCGGCAGAATGGCGTGTGGGAGACCATCAAGTGGGAGATCCCCTGGTGCAACCTCTGCCTCTTTCCCCACTGGTCCCTTGACAACCACCCTCCATCATCGTGAGCCAACTCACAGCCACACCAACCCATCACTCTGAGCTGGACCCAGGTAAAAGGAGAAGGGATGAGGAACCAGCCAAAAATAAGGGATGAGGAAGAGGCTGCTCATGGCAACAGTGATGCTGCCCCGGTGGCAGACACCCGGCGGCTCTGCACAGGCTGCAGAGGCTGCTTCTGAGCAGAAACTGCTTTTTTCACCCATTCAAAGCCCTGAAGAGGCTGCACAGAGCCTGCCCAGCCCTCAGGGCCACCAGGGAGAGCTTTGGCTCGGAGGAAAACCGAGCTCTGGGCAAGCTGTGTGCGTGCCGCGTTTTTCCTCGTCGGCCTCTCCGAGCCGCCTATGGGCAAACTGTTCCAGCCCCTAATTTATTCATCATTGCAACTGATTCATCATCTACGTTTTCTGTCTGGTTCCTTGGCCTGTAGATTATCCGCCAGCAGTTTGTTGAGCATATTTGACATGTGAAACTCAAGCTGTGTTTACTTGTAGTTCATGTACCATGGCGTTTGCCTTGGCCGCCTGCCATCAGGCACGTGGGGCCTGCGCCGTGCCCGGGTTGGCGGAGCGCGGCTTTTCCATGGATGCTCACACGCACCGCCTCAGCCCTTACATTCCCTGCTGCTGGTAGCACTGGCCTGGCTCCTCCCGGCTCTCCCCCACTCCAAAGCCTTGTTTCAAACGCATGAAATCCCATCAAACCTGGAAGAGGAGCCGGGGAGGACCTGCCAGCCCTGGAACAGCTTTCTTCCTCCGAATTTTCCGAGCTATACAGAGCACAAGGGAGTCTCTGAAGGTGAATTTCCACTCTTGCTGCACAGCCATGACCTTGAGTGAAGGAAAGGAAACCTTTCCCAGTGCTGGGTCCCAAGAAGAGCCGGAGGGGTGCCTTGCCCTGGTTGTGAACCCATAAGGGACTCCAGCCCTCTCCACGGGGCTGACCCAGACAGGGGAAGGGGACTGGGTCCCCTGTGTCACACCCTGCCACAATAACCCCATTAACGTCCCCACACATCAGAGCCAGGCACACGCCGATGGAGAGGCGAAAAAAGGAGCCTTTTCTGTCTGATAGGCTTCAAAAATATGTATTTGATTTTCAGATGTGAAGCTGGAATTGCATCCAGATGGACTGGGGGTCACCCTCCCTGACACTGGCTTCCCATTACATTGATATTGGATGCAGATATGCTTTATCCAGATAGCTGACAAATACAACGTGCTGCTGGTTCTCCTGAGTTTTTTTAAGCCATTTCCCCTGCCAGTGCCACCATTCCCAAGTCTCCAGTTCCCTGTCACTGCCTGTTTGGTGTCCCAAATCCATCCCAATAGGACAAGGGAATTATTCCCTCCACCATCCAGCCCTCACAGCCTGGCTGTTTACACCCTCTTGTTTATTCCCCTCCATTTCTCTGGAGATGGGGCCCAATTTTCAGGCACAAATCCGACTTCCCTGCCACCGGCATCATCCTAAACACAAACAAACCCAAAGCAGGATAAAAAGCAGCATTTAATAATATGGCAAGATTTGTGGGATTAATGTATAGTGTTAAATGTGGCCATAAAAATATACAGCTATTAATTGGGTCGTTCCAGCTCTGAGGCCCCCGGGCAACTTCAATCCTTGTTCCTGTGTTTTACGGTGTCCCCGGGATCTGTTGATGGAATTACTGCCGTGTTCTAATAGGAATAGTAATAATAATAATAACAACAATAGCAGTAATAATATATTTCCTTGCCTCCCGCCTCTCCCAGGGTACTTTGCAATTAGATCCTCACAGAAGCCACAACTCATAACCATCTCTTCAGCCTGATTTCCTCGGGAAGGGATGAGCCCAGCGGCGGGGGGAGCAGCGAGCACGGAGGATTTGCCCTTATCCATCTCTATCCATGACCTGCCTTTCCCAGGAGCCCCGTGGATGGAAGGGGATGCGTGGGGGCCAGGTTGGCATCGTCTCCATGGGAGGTGTCTCGTGTTGATCCCCATCTCTGTGGGAGCTGCAGCCATGGAGGAAGGGGAGTTGTGCATCCCCCAGCTCCCACCACGTCTCTGGTGGCCGGGGAGGAGCAGATGTGGAGCAGGAAAGATCCACTCAGGTCATTATTTACAGCCTCTGCCTGTGCTCCGGGAAGTTGTGCTCCTTTTTTTCTGCTCATTGAGTTATCTGGGAAAGGATCGCTGTTTTCTCCATTGTATTCATTATCCAGAATTATTTGGGGCCTAACTTAGGGGGATCTTTCCACTGACTTAGCTGGGTTTTGGATTAGGCCCTTAATGAATAATTTCTGCACATAATTCTTGGCCTGTGTCTTGTTCACAGGCAGTTTACTGCGAGAATTCCAAAGTCAAGCTGCTTTATTGGCCCTATAGGTCAGCTGGGATTATTTCCCTTCCCTGAGTAGATGACTCTGAGCACCAGGGCTTCAGCACACACATTTTGTATTAATTCAAAATTTGCTTTCTATGAATATTTTACAAGAGGGCCTTAAAATTCACTGTTTCCATGGCCATTCCTCCTTGTAACTCATTCTGTTTGCTTGAATATTTGAAGGCAAACAGAGCAGGGCCATGTGGGGATTGGAGCCTGAGGAGCAGGCATGGAGACTGGAGGGGAATTCCACTGAGGAGCACTCCACAAATGTCAGTGCAGATGAAATAAATAATCCTGCCTGCTATGGCCCTCACCTCAGCTCCCTGCTGCTCTGCATCCCACCGGTGCTCGCTCCAGCAGAAAGGGAAGCAATCCATTCTCACTTGGCAATTCGGACTGCCCTTCCTCACCAGGGTGGTTGGAAGCATTAATAAAGTGTGGAAAATAGGGAATGGTGGTTGTTTACCTGGCAAAGCCTCTCCCTGTAATCCTGACCACCCTGCATGCTCCAGAGGAGCCTTGCTCATGGGATATGTGTGCTGGTAGGGAACGTACAGGGCAAGCTCTCCAACATCTTCTGCTGGCAGCAGATCACCCCCAGGCAGGAGGAGGATTCCCACCCATTTCCATCTCCAACAGGTTGCCCACAGAAGCTGTGGGTGCCCCATCCCTGGAAGTGTACAAGGTTGGACAGGGCTCGGAGCAATCTAGGGGAGTGGAAGGTGCTCCTGTCCATGGATGACTTTTAAAGGCCTCTTCCCTCCCAAACCATTCCATGATCCTGTGCTGTGCTACTGGGAGTCAGCAGGGAGAGAAACCAAAGCCCTGGACACACCTTTGGGTCCCATCTCCACTGAGCTGTGTTTGCAATCTCAAAAGCAGCATCCTCTGGCCCTGGAAAACCAGTGGTGATAGAATCTGCTGGTGCTGGCTGGAGGGAGAGGCTGGTCCTGGAGGAAGAGGAGCCCCTGGAACATCACTCTGTGGGACCAGAGGTTTGCACCATCCCCTCCTCTGAGGGAGCCAGAGCCTGAGGGTCGCATTCAGCTCCCAGTTAAAGGGAGGAAAAACCAGAACACCTCAGCTGACCTAAGCCTCTACAGTGCCTATTTTCACCAGAGCTCTCCACGGGGGAATCTGGCCGGCAGCTTCCAGGCTGTCAGGTCCATCCCCTCCCCAAGAAGCACATGTTTCCTGGCTGTCATGGAGTGAGGAGCTGAGGAGTGGGGAGGGCTCTGCCTGTCGGAATGTGCCTTGCATTTGGGCTGGGATTCTAATGGATTCTGATGCGATTTTTTTCCCCCTGATTTGTACCAGGCCATCTGGATTTGTTTCTGCGAGATGCTGCTTTAATACACTTCAAATTTCCCATTGAGTCTCAGGCACCAAAGAGAGGGGGAGGGGGTGAATGAAAAGCAAATTTAATAACAGAAAGACCTGAAATCTATTAAATCTACATTAAAATACATTTGGTTTCCCAGTGGGTGCAAAGTGCCATAATGTTTTACTGGGTTTATGACGCTGGCAGAGGCTCTGGATGAAAATGGAGGAGCAAGTCCAGGGTCCCTGCTCAGTAGTTCACCGAGGTGGAGAGAAGGAGTTGTCTGCAGTTTGCAAGCGCAGCAAAAACGGAAAAGCCTTCTCGGGTAGATCCGCAGAGAGCTCGTTCCACATGTGTTTCCGTTAAGGATGTTCACAAAACCTGAACAGCCAGAGACGGTCAGGTTCTCAAATTATTCGGGACTCTCGTTTTCCCTCTCGTGCTCCAGCTTTGGCAGGGCCCCTCTGCACAGCCTCCCCCCAGCTCCCTCCTGCTGCTCCACAGCCCTGGATTTGGAAAGGGACTCAGGAAAAGTGCCACATCCAGACACAGGGCTGGATCCATGGACTCAGGTTTTCTGTCCCAGCAGGAGCAGGGAGCACAGGTAGGAGAGAGCAGCTCCCAATCCCATCCAGCTCTGTAATAACAAGAGCACATGGCATTCATGTGAGACAGTCTCTGGGAGTGTTGCAGCTCCATCAGCATCCACATTTTCAGAGGATTAAACCCCTCTGCACATTGCCAGGAGGTAAAACACCAGCACAGGCTGCCAAGAGAGGTGGGAGATGCCCTGTCCAGGGAACCATCCAAGGTCAGATTGGGCAGGGTTTTAAGCACTCCGGTCAAGTGGAAGATCCCTACAGGAGGGTTGGTCTAGATGGCCTTGAAAGGTCCCTTCTAGCCCAAACCATTCTAGGATGGCTCCCTGTGTACCCAAAGTGCACCAATCCCATCCCCACAGTGTCCCACTCCCCTGCTCCTCCTCCCACTCTATTCCTGCAGCTCCTCATGGGCAGGTCTGCAGCCAAAGACACTGCTGGTTTATCCAGCCCTGCTGGTCTGGCTGCTCCATGTCCCACCCCTGCTGTCCCTCAATGGTCAGGACCACCTCAGGGACTCAATTCCTCCCCTCCCTGATCCAGGCCCTGGCATTTTCATCCAGAGTGTCCAATCCTCACAGAGCAGAGTTTGCCAAAGGGCTGAGAGGAATCCTTGGATGCTTCAAGAAGGGATGTTCCAGGTGAACAGCCTTCCCCTTGGTGAAGGCCCCTCCACGTGTGCTCAGTCCTTCTGCCCCACATCCCAGGCTCTGCCTGGTGTCCCAGCCCCAGGAATGGCAGGGCAGGCTGTGTGTGCTCGTGTGTGTGTTCCTATGTGTGTTCCTGTGTGTGTTCCTCTGGATGCTCCCGTGGATGTTCTTGTGGGTGTTCCTGACCACCCCATGGCCGTGCCAGCTGCAGCCCCGCTCCTGCCAACCAGCAGCAGATGTTTAGGGCAGAGCGAGTCATCCCCCGGCCAAATTTCCATGCTGGGAGGGAGACTCCTTCCCCTGCCAAAGCCAGGCCGAAGCTTCCCCCAGGATGGGGTTAGCCAGCAGGCCAGAGATAATGGGAAGATGTTAAGGCAACACAGCTGGCAACCATCAGCAGCTGCTCTGGCTGCTGCAGCCCCGGCTCCATTGTTCGTGGGGAAGAGGGATACCGACCTCTGGCCGGCAGTGGGTAGGGAACAGGAACAGCACAGGCTTTGGAAAGGAGGCCAAAGCCCAGCCTGGATGGGTCACAGATGATTAATCTCGTAGGGAGCTGCTCCCACAGCTCCAACAGCTCCAAGAGTCCCAGAGCTAATGAGCCAGCGGGTGAATCCCACCAGCTGACTTTTAACGATGGACTGGACAAACTCCAGCCCTTCCTCTCCCCCTCCCTTTTCCCACAGCCACCCCAACCAAACCCCGCCGAGCTCTGCGGGGCCTTTATAAATTCTACCTTGTGTCAGCACCGAACTTGGGCAACTGGGTGAAAAGGCCAGGATTCAGAGGGAGTTCTGTGCGTGGACATGGGTGGTTGGGTTCCCTTTGCTTTTCCCTTCCCGGGCAGTTCTCCAAACCTCCAGCAGAGACTGGGGTACAGCTCAGCCTGTCTGGAACATCTCTGGTTCATCAGACCTGAAATAACCAGGTCCTGCAGACCCAGGAAGTGCATCCATGGACAATCAGCAGTGTTCTGCTCCCGTGGCACCCGGAGCTGGCAGTGCCAAGGTCTTGTGACCCCGCAGCCGGAGCAGCACAAATCCAGGGAGAGGAGCGTCATCCTTGGCTGAGCCACAAAGGAACAGGGACAACCACCCCTACCAGGCCACATGGCACGAGGGGGATGCTGCCTTCAGTGCTCTCATCTGCACTTCCAACCAGAGCAGGAGAGCTTGGAACGGGTTCAGGAACGAGCTGGGAGTGAGTCAAGGCAGTGGAAAATGTGCATTACAGTGACAGAGCGAAGAAGCTCCGGCTGTTTGGTTTATTGAGGAGACCAAGAGGTGCTTTGCTCACGGGCCACGAGCATATGCACGGAGAAGAGATTTCTGATAGCAGCCGGCTCTTTAATCTATCAGGAAAAGGCATTACAACATCCCTCCTTGGAAGCTGAAACAAGACAAATCCAGATTAGAAATAAGAAGCACATTTTGAGCCGTCAGAGCAATTAAGCGTTGGAACGAATCCCTGGGGAAAGAGTGGGATCTCCATCACTCAAAGGCTTTTCACGGAGACTGAGGATCTTTCTCAAAAATCTGTTTCGGTTTGAGCACGAGCAATGGGGTCTCTGCCAAGGCTGTGGAATGCAGGGGGTCAGCCTGGCTGGTCACAGTGATCCCTTCTGGCCTGGAAATCCATGAATGGGGTTAGAATTTTCTGAAAGGGACAGAAAATAATGCAGAACAGGCTGGACCATTTCAGGGTTAGAATTTTCTGAAAGGGGCAGAAAATAACCCAGGACAGGATGGAGCATTTCTCAACCTGGGTTTTTGCATGGAAAGCCTCAGAGATGGAACCCAGTCCTGAAGCCCCATGGCAGAGATGCCCACATTGGGAAAGGGAGGATGAGCCAGGACCAGAGCACTGATGTGCTGGTTTTGCAATGATTGATTTTGGTGAAGAGGGAAAAAGTCAGCTGGTAACACACAACTGGTATTCCTGAGATACCACAGCATGTCAGTTCTGCTCTGCTGCGTCCCCATGGCCAGCAGCCATGGAAAGTGTGCATTCTGGGGACAGCCACCACCCCCCAAGACATCCCTACACAAAGAAACCTCCCCCAGGCAGCTCTGGGAGATGCAGGTTCATACCCAGCCCAAGGTGAAGCAAACCCAGATGGAAAATCTGTCAGGGCTAGAAGGAAGCCAGCTTGGAATGGCTCCCTTTTCAATTAATTTAATTTCATTTTTAATGATTATTTTCAGGCACTTTTAGTCCTGAACAAAAGGAGCTTTAAATTCTTCAGGAGCAGTGACTGTTCCAGAAGGGGCGAGGGAAGGTGGGAAGCCCGCGGGACTTCGTTAGGAACGCTGGAGCCGATGGGAAGGAGTGGCTCAGCACGGCACAGGCCAGCATGAGGCAAACCTGGCAATTAGTCCAGCCCTGCAGAGCCCCCTTGGCCTGTCCTTGCCCTTGGAAAGGCTCAGGAGCAGATCCAGGAGATACGGCACCGGCAGACACAGAGGCACCGTGAGCAAGGGCAGTGCTCCCACGCTGGGAAGCTGCCTGCTCCTGGTGGGATCCAGCAAATGTCAAGCTTCCAATCCCACAGTGATTTGGGACCACCAGAGATCCCCCTGCATGATGGTGACACTGCTCCAGCTGCAAAATAGGTGTCCTTGGCTCTTCCAGCTCCTCCAGGAGCCAGGTGAGTCTGCCCATTGATACCACCACAGTCTTGGCATTGCTGGACATACATGGTTAACATCACATGGAATCATCTCATTCCATCCCTGCCATGGGCAGGGACACCTCCCACTCACCCAGGGTGCTCCAAGCCCCGTCCAACCTGGCCTTGGACACTTCCAGGGGTTCACAGTTGCTCAGGGCACCCTGTGCCAGGGCCTGCCCACCCTCACGGTAAAATCCTTCTTCATGGCACAATGCTTCCTCCAGCAGACCACAGGACATTCCCAGGGTGGGATGACCAGTTACTGGATGTCCCATCAGCAGCTGGGATGAGGCTCAGCCTGACAGGAACAGCAGAGAGAGAGCACACATTGAATATCCCTCTCCCACAGCGTGAGATGTTGGAGGACTTGGGGTTGTCTGGTGCTGCAGCTCTGTGCTCAGTGTGGGTGAGAACCAAGGCCAGCATTATTCCATCCCCACCACGACAGGCAACAGAGGGACAGGGGGACAGGACAGGAGCTCTGAGGGGAGAGGTTTCCTTCACCTTTCCCTCACCTATAGAAAACCAAGAGAGGGTCATGAACTCACCAGCTCATAATCTCCAAGCTTTGGTTTTTTATTTAATTTAATGCTCCTCTTTCTCCTCTTTAATTCCATTTATCGTCATTAAAATATCAACAGAAGATCCTGGCTCTGGCCCAGGTGCACTGATGCTCCCAGGAAGTTTCCCATTTATTTGATGGATTCAGCCACCTGCTCTTGGCTCTTCCCTGCTCTATTTGCAGAGGGCAAAACCTCTTCGAGCCAAAAAAACAGAAGAAAATCAACATGGGCACAGAAATTCACCCATTTTGGAGCAGTTGGAGAAGGGGTGGGGCAGGATTCCACCTGGGATTTGCCAACCTCATCGTCGCCAGCTGAGGGAATTCTGGTGGCATCAGTCCATCTCTCTGGATATTCAGTATTCATGGAGCAATTCCTCTCTTTCAAAAGGAGTAATAAATAGGAATTAGGTTTTGAGACCACTTTGGCACGACTCAGATGTTACAAATGGCAGGAATTAAAGGCAGAGCAGGAAGCAGCTGATCTGTTGTGGATGAAGGCAGGGATGAGGGTGAGGGAGGCTCACACCAGCATCTCCCAATGCCTGGAGCTGCACCTTCTCCTCCTCTTCTCTTCCTTCAGCTGCTCCTCTCTGGATTCCCACAGATGAGCACCCAAAAATCAGGGAGAGATGGGGAATGGCTGCCTCATCCTCCCTCTGGACCCAGGAGAAGCCTCTGTGTGTGTCTCCACAATCCCAGATCTTCATCTCCCCACCCACACCAGGGTGGATGGGGTTTGGAACAATCTGGTGTGGGGAATCAGAGCAGGTGGAGAGGAGCAGGGAGGGATCCCATGGATGCACAGTACTGGAATACCTGGGGAGCTTGGGAAGGCCAATGTGGATCTGGCAGTGTCCATGAGCAGGAGAACGCGGGAATGTTCATTACACCACTGAGGTGACACCAAGGACTCGGAGTTACCATCAGCCAGTGTGTGCTCTGCTGTGGGGAGATAGGAAAAATCCCACAGCAGTGGAAAAACCCTGTGTCCTGTTTGGGGATGTCCTCAGGGACCCAGAGATAATTCAGAGTCTGACAGAAAGAGGCCCAGCTCCCCCCTTCCCTTTGGGTAGGGCTTTGATTCCCTCCAAGTCCCAAGTCAGCTGCTCCCTCCTGTTTGCTTCCCAGAAGAAAGACAATCCACAGCTTCAGCTTTCCAGTCCAGCCCAGGGCAGCTCTGGCAGCCAGCAAATGGGAGGCACAGAGCTGCTTTGGGCTCCAAAATGGAGGCAAAACCCAGACACATTTGCATGGGAGCATTCTTGCTGTCTCTGGAGCAGCAGAAATGCCTCTACATGGACTCGTGTGGTTTCTGCCCGGGTCTGTGATGAAATGTGTGGCACGGGGAGGGGCCCATCAGCACAGCCTTCAGAAGGTCTTGCAAAGGCCTCAAGTCCTCCAAGCTGTTACCACAGGGAGAGCCAGAGACGAGTCCTTGGCTCCAGTTCAGCACTGCCTTTATTGCAGGAGGCCTTGGAACGGGGCAGGAGGAGCAGAGCTCTGGCAGCACCACGTCCTGGCCCACGGGTCACAGAGCCATGCAGGAGGAGCCACCCCCAGACAAACCTCCCAGCACCTCCCAGGGATGGGAAAGGGTCAAACAATGCTCCCAGCAGCCAAGAGCTGAACAATGGAGCCAGAGAGCCAGAGCACAGCTCTGCCTGGCCAGGGGATCCCATCCAGCCCAAAGCATCCCATCCCATCCCATCCCATCCCATCCCATCCCACCAGCCCCACTCAGTGTCTGTGTCCATGGGACACAGCTCTAGCCCCATGGGGTGGGATATGGGCTGCACCAACCCTGGAACACCCAGATGCTCTTCATTTAGAATTTGGAACTCTTCAGCAGAGGTGAGCCTTTCTTTGGGAATCAGGCTGAATGTCAGCTCTTACAGCTTCCAGCAGAAGATGCTCATGGCTGGCTCATCCCTGGAAGTGTCCAAGGCCAGGCTGGATGGGGCTTGGAACAACCTGGGGTAGGGGAAGGTGTCCCTGCCCATGGCAGGGGTGCAAAAAGATGGGTTTTAAGGTCCCTTCCAGCCCAAACCATTCAGGATTCTCCAGCTCTGAGCTCTTCAATACCTCAGGTCCCCTTGCACCAAGGATGGGCCCACAGGAGAGCTCTCCCTTCCCAGCCTGGCAGAATAACCCAGAAAAAGCATTTGATAATGCAGCATCAGATCCTCTGTGCCTCCTCCTGAGACACAAAGGGAGAGCAGTGCCTGGAGCAGAGATTCCAGAGGAGATCTGGGCTCCATGGAGGGTCCCCACCAGTGACCCAGAGCAGCTGCATGGTGGGGGACACCCAGCAGACAATCCTGTGCCACACAGGCAGATTCAGCCCTCCAGATGGCACAGAGATAACTAATTACTTGCTAATTAATAATCAGTTTCTGGTGATTTTATCTTAATTGGGCTCTTTTCTACCCAGCCTTCTACAGCATGGCCCTGGTTTGGAGCTGAGCTGGGGTCCCCTGGCTGCTGGGGTCCCCATTCCCTATCTGTGAATGAAGGGAATGTTCCCATTCCTTGTCTGTGAATGAAGGGAATGTTCCCATTCCTTGTCTGTGAATGAAGGGAACGTTCCCATTCCCTTTCCAGGGTGGGAAGGGGCTGAGTGGGGCAGTCCGGGAAGGCCTGGGAGCTCTCAGAGCTGTTGATGGGAATGTTGTGCCTCAGGGCATCACCTGCAGGCTCTGTTTGCCCATAAAACCCTGAGTACTTTACAGAGGAATATGAATAATAAATACATAAAAATAACCAATAACAGGAGAATTCCTGGTTCGGGGCTGCCAGGGACACATGGCAGCATGCACCCTCTCCTCCTCTCCTTGTTTCTCTCCTGACAGGCCAAGACAGGACATTTTAATCTCCCCAGTGGAGCTGACACTTCCCCACCACCCCATCCTGGCCTTTCCAACACCTCAGACCCCGCAAATTCCCCCGATCCTCATCCCTCTGTATCCAGGCCGAGCCAGGCAGCCCCTGGCCACACCATGACTGTTCCCCCATCCCTGCTGATCCCTGCCTGCCCCAGGTGAGCAGCAGCACTGCCCTGGCTCCCTGCCCTGGAAAACTCAACCCCATCCTCATGGAGCTCAGGGAAAGGGGCACAAACCATGGGCACTGCTGGGATTTCCTGCTGGGAAAGGAGCTCTGGCACAGTGAGCACACACTGGGCTGGAATGATCCCTTCCAGAATTCCTGGGAAGGAGGTGTGTGGAGGGCTGGGGGTGTCCTGTCCCACAGGGCTTTGTCCCTATCCCTGGATTTCAGCAGCTGGAAGGGATGGAGGGGCTGGGAAGAGGAGCTTGAGGAGCTCCAGCTTCCAGAAAACCCCATTTGTGTTCAGCCTTGCTGCTGCCTCCAGGCACAACCACGAGGAAGAGGAGGGTGAAGGATCTCAGCAATTCTGGACTGGAAAAGGGTGGCAAATCTCCCCCTAGGTCTTCCCTGACTTCCATGCCAGGATCTGCCCAGCCTTGGCTTTGCCTATGGCATCACCAGGATGTGCTGGCACCCCCAGGCTGAGCTGGGTGCCACCAGGACCCCCTGTGCAGCAGCAAGGTGGGGAGAACTTGGGGCAGAATAAATCCCTGGGAGCAGCTTTTCCTTGGTTTATTCACATTCCAGGTATTTTGGTGCGTTGGCTGTAATTACAGTTCAACATCTGAGGCAAAACAAGAGCAAAAAATCTCCCAACCACTTTAAAGAGCGACTTTGAGTGGGGAAAGCAATAAAACACCCTGTGCTTAAACAAATCCTTCCCACCTTTCATCATTCCCCTTCCCAGTCCTGGCTAATTATCAAAGCCATCCAAAGTGTTTTGGGAATGGGCCCCTTTCCCCCTCCACCCTGCCTTGCAGTCCTTCCTCGGGGGTATCCCAGTCCTTCCCAGTGAGCAATGCCAGGCTCAGGCTGGGAGGAGCTGGGGGGTCCCTCAGCAGCACAGGGGAGGTGACAGCAGCTCCCAGGGAGGGGACATCCCCTCCACAGTGCAGCAGGGCAGGGGGCTCAGCATCCCCAGAGCTGCTTTGCCTGCGGCTGCCCCTCATCCCCACGGAATAATGGAGCCTCACATCCCTGCCACGGCCGGGCTGGCATTGTTCACTGGCATGGAATTCATCCCAAAATGATTTATTTTTAAAAAAGGGGACAAAGAGGGGGGTCTGGCTTGGCCGCGGGGCACGGCAGGGAGGGACAGGGAGGGAAGCATTGAAAGCTCCCATTGAGTGCTCCAGCCTTGGGAGAGCTCCCGGCCATGGGGAGGCTCAGGGAGCACGTCTGGGCACTCTGTGCCTCCCCCTGCCCTGCTGGTTCCCAGGCTGGAGGGCTCCTGCCCCCCAAGCAGCTGCTTTTCCTCAGGAGAGCAGCACCCTGCAGCATCCTGGGGCAGATCCCGCTGCTCCCACCCATCCCAGGACCACCAAATTCCTGTTGTAGACCCCACAGTGGGAGAGGCAGCCCAGCCCCACACAGAGGGGGCACAATGCTGAGATAAAGGGACAGGAGAGCAGCTCCAGGGTGGCAGAGGTGGCTGTGGGGCACTGGGAATGCCATCCCTCCAGGGATCCGTGCAGGTGCTGCTGAAGCCAGTGGTCCGTGCTTCAAAGCATCCCTGTGATCCCAGCAGCTCGGCAAAAGCTGCTCCCACACCTGCTCCCAGCCCTGATTTATCTGCTGAGGTTTCCCCTCAAGCCTGGCAGGAAAACAAAGAGGGAAATATGAGCACAATCACTGAAATAACAATTGCTTTAATGCATTATCAGGCACAATGATTTCCTGGTGGCAAAAGGATGATGGAGTGGGGCCGGCAGGGACAGAGGCAAGGCAGCGCACAGCATTCCAAGAGGCAACAGCGTGGCTGGACCAGCCTTGGAAAAACCTTGGGGATGGGAACTACCTTGGGACTCACCCTGGGGAGGGTCCTGCAGGAGGGGCTGAGCCAGAGCTTGGGAGAGAAATGCCAGGAAAGGCAGTAAAGGGAATTCCATTTGGAAAGCAGGAGCATGGGCAGAGGGAGACCGGCTGCCTTGGTCTCCATGCAGAAGGAGATGAGGGCGAGGGAGGTCCACATCCACATCTCCCAACGCCTGGAGCTGCATCTTCTCCTCTCTTCTCAGGAGAGGACAAGATTCCCAGAAGATTCCCAGAGCCAGCTGTGTCCTCACCAGCAGGTGAAGGCAAAGCCATGGAAAGAAGAGCAAACTCCCCAAAAGGCCCAGAGTGCAGAGCTGCCAGTGCTCCTGCAGCAGCCTGCCAGAGTCCAGGGATTTCCCTTCCTGTCTCCAAGCCAGCTCCTCCAAGGGCTGATCCCTGCCCCAGTGTCTGCTCCAGGAAAAAGCTGAATGTTCTCCACTCAGTGCTTGCTAGCAAGGGGGATGCACAGCCTGGGAAGGGCAGGGCTGTGGAGAGGGGAGCCTGCTGCTCTCTTCCATCTCCTCACTGGGACCAGCAGCACAAAGAGAATGGAATCAGGGATCAGAGATGTCAGAACCTGCCTGTGGGTGGGATCTCTCCTGGTCCCCGTGGCTCATTCAGCATCAGGAAGCCGTGGGACCTGCCAGGAGTCAGGATGGGAGATGGAGATGAAACACAGGAGCAGAGAGGGCAGCCCCAGTGCCAGGCTGGGAGCTGACCCCAGGGGAGGACATGTGGTGACCAATGGCCCGGAGCTGTGGGCACAAAGAGCTGCTCTGGGTGGCACTGCCAGCATTGTCCCATCATGGGGACACTGCAGCAGGACACTGGAACAGTCCCCAGCAGCTCAGGATGGGCATGGAGGTGGGATCCAGGTTCATCCCAGAAAAGGGTTTGGATGTGGTTGTGGATGAGTTGGGTTGCCCAGAGAAGCTGTGGCTGTCCCTGGATCCCTATAAGTGTCCAAGGCCAGGCTGGACAGGACTTGGAGCAACCTGGGATAGGGAAAGGTGTCCCTGCCCATGGCAGGGGTGGAACAAGATGAGCTTTAGGGTCCATCCCAACCCAATCCATTCTGGATTCTGTGACTTCTCCCATCCTGCTCCCCCATGGAAGGGTCCCTGGATCCCATCCCTCCCTACATCCTTGCCAAGGCTGATTTGCCCCTCTGTGGTGCCATCACTCACCCTGTGACCCTCACACATCCCCCTGCACCTCCCCACCTTGTCATCCCCCCTGCCAGCTCTGTGCCCCATCACTGGGTCACACTGCACTGACTCCCTGCCCCATTGATGCTGCATTCCCAACCCCAAGCAATGAGCATGGAGCTGCTCTCCCATCCACCTTGTTTTTGGTCTGGATTCCTTTTTTCCCTGAATCCAGGCCTGAGAGGCTGTTGGCAGGTCAGGCCCAGGCCATGCCAGCCCTGCCAGCCCCTTGCCAGCTTGCCACCGGCTGCTCCTGCTTTGAGTTCCAGGCTGGGCACATTCCAATGGAAAGTGCATTTTTTTCCTCTCTTCCCCTTCCCCCTTCCAGGAGCCCCCTTTGATTTAGTGCTTGTGGAAAGCTGCAGGACAGGCCCCAGGGCACAGTTCAGGTCTGGAGCAGCGCAGATTGCTCAGGATTAACCTGCCTGGGAACGGTGCCCGAGCATCCCGGCCATGCCAAGTGCTGCTCTGTCCTGGTACCCAACACAGAGCCAGGCTGGAAGCAGGAGCACCTGCTTCAAATCCCATGGAAAAGGGTCTTGGACACCCCAAATGCAGCTGTGTGGGGAAAGGCACCAGCAAGGGAGAGCCAGGGATCCCCCATGCCAGTGAGGAGAAAACTCTTCCTGCCCCTGTTGGAGCAGGACCACGACCACCAGGGAACATTGCCGCGTTTCAAGTCTAATTTTCCCAAATTCCCAAAGTATTTTCATTGAGGAAAACCTCCCCAGAGCCTGTGCAAATTCAGGAAGGGAATGAAAATCAAACCAGCTACACCTGTAGACATGGAGAAGGGGACTGGTGGCCTAGCCTCGACACCAGCTCTTATCTAGAATTCATTGGGATTGGATCTGGATTTGGAACAAAACCCAGGAAAACTGGAGGGCTAAAAACTGCTCTGAGCATGTCCCCAACCTTGCCAAGGCTGCAGATCCCCCACAGCTGGGAGCTCCCATTTCCACCTGCTGGGATGGGCAGCAGGGCAGGGAAGGATGTAGGTCAGGAGCATCCCTGCAGCTCCATCCCTTCCACTCCAGCTCCTGCTCCATCCCTGGAGCTTCATTCCTGCCAGTCCATCCCTGCAGCTTTATCCTTGCCATTCATCCCTGGGATTCCATCCCTGCTGCTCCATCCTTGCCTCTCCACCCCTGTGGCTTCATCCCAGCCCAGCTCTGCAGCTTGGAGGGCTCAGGATCCTCCTGAAACAAAGCCACACTTCGGGATGATGCTTTGGAGCGTTTGAAATTTGACCACCGCCAAGGAAAAGATGAGGGAACTGAAAAGAAAAAAAAAAAAAAAAAGAAGGGTTAATGTGAAAATAATAAATTGCAAACATTCCTGTGGTGGAAGTGGATTCTCTTCTCCTTTTATCCCTGCATATTGTCCTCGCAGCAGCCGTCTGTGAAATTGCACTGTTATTGAAGTAATTCTGGGGGTAATTAGAGTTAATAATTCAGTATTTTATTTCTATTCTCCAGTTACTGCAGAGGGAAAAACACACAGATCCATAATCCAGGGAGCAAAGGCGCAGTTTTCCTTTTCATGGCAAAAATAGCTTTGGTTGGGTCCAATCCTTCCCCGTGCCCACCCACAGCCCACGGCACTCACTTCCTGCCGCTCCCTGCCTGGGGAATTCCAGCCCCATGAATATTCCACAGCCTTCGGAGCATCCTCGGGTGGGATTGGGGTCACTGGAGCAGGGAAAGAGGGTGATTCAAGCACCCACAGAGCCCCAGGGAGCTGGGGAGCTGTCTGATCCCAGGATTCCTGTGAGGGAGTGCCTGATCCCAGAATTCCTGTGAGGGAATGTCTGATCCCAGAATTCCTGCGAGGGAATGTCTGATCCCAGAATTCCTGCAAGGAGCTGCCTGATCCCAGGATCCATGTGAGGGAATGCCCGATCCCGGTGGGCACCCACAGGGTGCCAGGGCCCGGTCACCACCTCCTCACATTTCCCCCTTTGAAACATTAAAGGAGTTTCCCGTTCAATTATTTGGAATTAAGTTTGGCAGCGGAGCCCTTTGGGAGGGATCAGATTGATTTCCTCAGTGAAATGACTTTGGAGAGGACTCGAGCTGGTTCCTCGTGCTAATTATCACAGGCAATAATTAAGCCGTCAGCAGTTGTGGGGCTGGGGGTTTGTCTGGGGAGGGGAGGGGAAGGTGAGCCCACCCCAGGGGCTCAGCCCGGCCCAGGGCTGGGCTCAGCCTCTCCAAACAGGATTAGGGCAGGAGACAGACCCAGCGCAGGAGTTATTAGAGCAGGAAATTTCAAATTATATGGAAATAATCTTCGGAGTGCGAGTTTATTTTGGAACTTTAGACTTAATAATTCAGCACTTCTGGGATTTGGCATGTGAAGTGACAAAGATTAAAGGCGCATTGTCAGGTTCACAATTCCGGGTTTTCCAGCGTCCCGGGCTTTACCTGGGTTACAAACACAGCGGGATGGGGTTGATCCTCATGGATTCCCTGTGCCTGGAAGTTCCTGCAGAGCAGCAGGGATTTCAGAGCCCGGACAGTGCTGGAGCAAGGGCTCGGATTACCAGGATGAAAATATTCCTCACAACATGTGCGAGCACATTACGAAGTCTAATCATAAATAATTAAAATTTAGCTACACTTGTCAAATAAATGAACAAAGTACAGTTTGTGCTGCATTATCCTCGCCTTCCCCCGCCGCTGTTTGTCACCAGCTCTTCGAACCGGGCAGACTATTTATAGCAAACAACTTATTCCAAGCATTTTGCCCTTTTTGTTTTCTTTCTTCCTGCCTGGGAATTGTTCAGGAACAGCCTCTGATTCTTTGCTAATTTCTCCGCTCTCCATAATTGCTCCAAATCCGTTTCATGTGCATTGACTCCAGTGCTGGGGTTGATTGCAAACAGCTCCCAGCACATCTCAGCGCTGGGTTTGCTGCTTCCAGCTTTGGAATTGCTGTTCCAGCCCCCAATCCCACAGGGAGGGACCAGAGCCGGGGTTTACCTGGAAGCTGGAGCATCCTGAGGGGGTTTGAACTATTTGGGCTTGGAGAGGTTTTCATTTTGTAGAAGTGGCCCCGCTGTGACCCCACGGATATTGGAGATGAGAAAGAGGGGAAAGATGGTATGGAGAGATATCCTGGTTTATTGCTGAGGTGTGTGAGAGAAGAGAGATGCAAATTCTCGCACTTATTTTTTAATAGTGGTGGAGATTGGGAGAACAAGTTCCCACTTCGTGTCATGTTTTGTAACAGGGAGGAACAGAATTCATATTTCAGTGTTTGGTACGGAGGAGGAGTTGGAGGGTAAATAAGTCTGTTGATATTTTAGACTTCGTAAGGAAGATTTAAGAAGGGTTTGTTTATAGAGAACCATGGAATCATAAAGTGAATCACAAAATGTAGAATGAATCACAGGAGAGTTTGGGTTGGAAGGGGCCTAAAAGCCCATCCAGTGCCACGGACAGGGACATTCCCACTGGACCAGCTTGCTCCAAACCCCATCCAGTTTGTCCTGGAACACTTCCAGAATATAAACCCTGCACCTTGCAGCCCATGTTTGCTTCCACTTGCTGTTGGGGAGGTGGAAAAGGCTTCCCATTCCCACCAGAGGATGTCCAGGGATCCAACTCCAGCACAATTCTCTGTTCCAGCTGCACCAAGCTCAGTCTCTGCATGAGAAGCAGCATCTCCATGGACAGATCCAACTCCAGCACAAATCCCTGTTCCAGCTGCACCAGCCTCAGTCTGTCCATGAGAAGCAGCATCTCCATGGACAGATCTCCCTTTTCCACTGGTCAGGTTCAGCCCCCCAGCCCCATCCCTCCAGGCTCTCTGGGCCATGCCTGGGAAGCAGGGCTGGCTGGGATAACACAGCTCAGGGCACGGCTGCTGTGGGCTGTGGCCACTGGGGCAGGATTTTACATGACCCAACAGCTCTTTGTGGCTGCTTTTATGGCAAATATGCACCAGGAGATGCTGGAGCTGGGAGAAAAGGGTTTCAGAGCCAGCGTGAGCCTTCAGGTGGTTCCTCGTTCCCGAGCTGGGTTATTTTCCTACAGAATTACATTGCTTTGGTTGGGGATTTTTTAATAAAGGAGAAATCACCTTCAAAGCAGTGTTTCCGTTAACTCCTTGCTGCCTGTGAGCCAGAGCCAAGTTCCAGCATGAAGCGAGGAGGCACTGGGGCAACAGCTGTGGCTGTGGCAGGGAAAAATGAGGGAGTATCCCTGAAAAAAATCAGCCACCTCCAAAAAACTCATGTGAACACCCCAAGCATGAACATCCACACTGGCTTCTGCTGTTGGGGAACCACTGGAGCATCCAAGACAGCAACAACAACAAGAATCTTGGCCAGCCAAGGTGACCATCAAGAATTGCTGCAGTTTAAGTGTCAGTTTTTAGTAAAAAAGAAATAATAAATAAACAAAAAAAACCACTTGTAAATAAAATTTAGTAGAAGAAAACAAATTTTAAAAAAATTAAATTCAAGGCACTCTTCTGAGAAGTCAGAGGATGAACAAGGCAGTGTCCAGGGGTGGAACCTCTTGCAGTGCCGTGTTCCAGATGGTTCCCCATGGGCAGAAGCAGGCGATGTGGGATGGGGTGGCACTGCCAGCTCTGCCCTGGCTGCTGCCAGTGCTGGGTGAGCCCGGAGTGACTCAGGGGATGGGAGCCAGCCGGGCTCACCTTGCCCGGGGGCAATGTCTGGGAGCTCCGCTCCTGCAGGGAGGTGTCGAGCCCATCACCCGCATCCAGCGGCCCCGAGAGGGGGAGATGAAAGCGGGGCACGGGAGGCACCCCCAGACAGAGGGGGCACACCCCGAGCCCTCCCTTCCGGCCGGGGCCACACCCAGACAGAGACAAAGAGCCCGAGCAGGAATTTGTCCCGGGGCTGGTGTCTCGTCAGGGCTTCGTCATCCCGGCCTTGTCTGGGATGCGCTGGGGAGATTTCCAGCCGGATCTCGGGAGGAACGTGGCACCTCCCACCTCGCACCTTGCCCCGGGGCTCAGCTGCCCCCGAACCTCCCTCATCCTGCGGGATGCTCCTGCCCCTCATCTCCCTCATCCAAGGGGATGCTCCTGCCCCTCATCTCCATCATCCTGCGGGATGCTCCTGCCCTGCACCTCCCTCATCCACTGCGATGATCCTGTCCCTCATCTCCATCATCTCACGGGATGCTCCGTGCCCGCCCTGCAGCCCCCACTCCCTCTCCACAGCAGGCCCCCCACTCCTTCCCCATCTCCCCAGCTCCAGACAGGCAGCTCCCGGGATTCTCCTGCTATTTCTGCCCCGAGGGAGCTGGGACCTTGCAGCTCCCCGGTTCCCGGGGTGGCTGGTGAGGAATCACAGCCCGGTCAGCGCGGGGAGTCACGAAGCAGCTCCCGGGCTCAGCCATGCCAAGGGATTTGGGAGGATTTTAGGCCTTTCTGTGTCTTTCCTAAATGCAGAAAATGAAGAGGCACTTAAGAATCTGCTGTTTATATTGAAAGCCAAAATCCCTTTAGAATTTAATCTCCCGGTGATGGATTTAATACTGTTACAGACAGGCGAGTTCTTTTTATATCACGGGGGTGCTGGGAACTCTTTGAAGCAGGATTTCGTTGCAAACAGGGTATTTGTCCCCAAGGCCCTGTCACGGCGATGTCTGGATTTGTGGGTGACAGAGTGGCCAGGGAGGGGAGGTGCCACAGGGGACATTCCTGCACTGTGACATCCAGAGGTCACACGGTGGCTCCTGGGGGCGCACGGTGACATCTCAGGGTGCACGGTGACACCTCAGAGAGTGTGGTGGCACCTCGGGGTGCACGCCAAACACCGTCACTGCCAGGAGCAGAGCTTTGCTCTGCCCAAGGCCTCCTGGAATTCCAGTTTTCCCAGGGAGGTGGGGGATGCTCCAGGCTCAGCAGATGCAGCACCGGGAGCTGCCCAGCGCTCCCAGGGCTGTGCTGGATGCGTGGCTGCTGCTCTGGGATTCTCACTCCCTCTCTCACATAAAAGCAATCCTTTAAACTATAAAAATATCCCATCCTTTACATTTCCAGCGAGAAGGGGGTGGCCCAAAGGCCGGGCCTGCAGCAGCAGAGCTCCCCGGCCCTGCTGAATCAGCCCTGGCTCAGAGGGAGCAGCGGCACCCTCTGAATCACCGGCCCGGTGCCGCGAGTGCCGGCCCGGCTCCCACCGCTCCCATCGCTCCGGCTGACCCAGTTCCCACCGGGGGAGATTTTCCACCCCGGACACCGCGGGCCAGGGAGGGCTGAGCTCATCCTGACGCAACGGGAGGAGGAGGATGAGGGAGAGGGAAGGGGACGGAGCAGCGGGGTGGTCCCTGACTCTGCTGCCAGCACCCAGTCACCCGCACGGGGCCGGGGATGCTCCCGCCAGCACCACGGCACTGCGGCAGGGAGAGTGGAGAAAAACAACACGGGGGGATGGAGGGAGCAAAGATATCCAGCCTCCCATCCCGAATCAGGCAGTGGAACAGTGCTGCCCCTCACCCTGGGGCACCCCGAGGCGGGGAGGTGCGGGGCTGGTTCTGTGCGGGCTGCCTGAGCCTCGGGAGCGCCCCCGAGATCTGAACCTGCCCCTCCTCGGCAATAAACCTGCCGGCAGGAGCCGCTGACCTTGTCCCCATCTTTCAGCTGCTGTTGCAGGAGACCGAGAGGGGACACACAAGGTCACTGTCTCTCGCCGGCAGCGGCTGAGTGGCCGTTTCATCACCGAGGAATGGGCTGGTGCTGAAGAACGCCCGGGCCGGGGAAAGGAGCTGACAGACGGGCGGGGGGCTGGGGCAGCGGGGAGGGGGCTGCAGGGGCTGCGGGGAAGCTGAGACACTTTGTCCCTGTCCAAAGACCCCCTTTGAGGTCCTGCCCCGTGGGAGGCCTTGATGCAGCCCGGCTGTGGGGCACAAGGGGTCCATCCCCACACAGCTCCTGGAAAAAGCAGTTCCAGCCTCAAATCCCTCCTGACGTTTCCTGGAGCTTCCCATCGGAAGCTGCCTGGCTACCATGCATCTGTCTCGCTGGAGACTTTCTGGAATGACGTGCTCGAAAGAGCTGTCAGATTCGGTTAAAATTAGGCAGCCGACTCCAAGTTATTACTGGAGGACAGATGGACACTCTGGGGGTGCGGCGTGTGCCCAGCAGCGCTGGAAAAGCGAGCCCCAGCCACCGCCGAGAGACGGGGCTGGGAGGGGCCGGGGGCCTGGGGCTGGGGGGGACTGTGAGACACGCCGGGCTGGCCCTGGCAGATGGTGTCTGTGCCACAGGGGCTGGAAATTGGGCTAAAACCTGTCCTGGGGGGAGCTGGCCCCGCGCCGGCCCGGCGGAGCGTCGGGCTGCTGCTTTCCCCAGCCGGGAAAGCTCCAGCACGGAGGATGCTCCTGAAATCCTTCAGAGAGGAGCGGGAGAGCGGCCACCACCCAGGCTGGCAGCCCTTCAGCAGCCGCCCTCAAGGAGAGAACACGCTGCTCAGCAGAAAAGCTGTCATTCGAGAAGGAGACCATGACCTCCTCCCGTTCCCCGCGGCCGCGGGACGGGAAGGACGAATCCCGTGTCCGGCAGTGCCCTTGGACAGGCAGCGTGTCCCGAACGCCCTCCTCTCCAGGGCCTGAGCAGAGCTCCTCGGGAGGCACAAGGGAAAAACCAGGGGAAAATCCCCCAGCTGGAAAATCCCTCCCTGCGCTGGAGATGCCCAAAAATCCCGACACTCCCGCCACGAGGGACTGCGGGGTTCAGGGTTCAGGCTCTGCCTCAGGGGTCCGTTCTCCCCTTTCCCATCCCGGTGAGCATCTTCGGAGCCGGCGGTGCCGCTCTCCCTCTCAGGCAGGTAATTGCCATGTCCCCGAGTCGGCTGTAATGAGCCCAGGTGCTCCTTTGCCATCCAAGCAATTTAGCGGCGGATCCTGCAGCAAGAGCCGGGTCCTAGGGAAGGGGCCGGGAGCGCGGCTGTGCCGGTGATGGATGCGAGGACACGGCAGCAAAATTACCTGCTCCGGGGGGAAGGGAAAGGGGCTGGGAGCGAGGGGAAGGAAGAGACAAAGGAAGGAAAGGAGTAGTGAAGGGGACAGGTGGTGGTGGAGGAGCAGGGAGGGCCAGGGAGCATCTCTGGGAGAGGGAAAGGAGAGCCAGGATATGCAGCTGGAACATGGGTGCTCCATGCCCCGTGGCTGAGGGATGCTGTGTGTGACATTCCCCCTGTGTGACATTCCCTGCGTGTGACATTCCCTGTGTGCAACATTCCCTGCTGTACCATGCAGGCAGCAAACCCTGGCCCCCAGCCCTGGAAGGTCAGAGCTCTGTTCACAGATACCAGGGGTGAAGGAATAAAAACACACCATAATTCACACCAAAATGAAGTGCCTCCCTCCAGATCCTTCAGGCTGACTCAAATTCCTGGTAAATTTCCCTATGTTTGGTGTTTTCATGTCCGGCAGCACAAATGCCTCCATGAAATTCCAGTCCTTAAAGGAGAGCTATAGGAAAGGTGTGGAAAGGGATTTGGGCAGGGACTGTTGTACAGGCCAAGGGGAGGTGGTTTGAAAATAAAACGGGAAGATTTAGATTAGATATAAGGAAAGATTTTTTTCACAATGAGGGTGGTGAGAGCACAGGTTGCCCAGAGCAGCTGTGGCTGCCCCATCCCTGGAAATGTCCAGGGCCAGGTTGGACAGGGCTTGGAGCAACCTGGGACAGTGGAAGGTGTCCCTGCCCATGGCAGGGGGAGGAATGAAATGACCTTTAAAGTCTTTTTTCAACTGAAACCATTCCATTATTTCTTTGAAAGCCACTGAGCTCCTTTCCAGATCCTGCCAGGCTTCTTTCCCCAGGGGCTGCCCCAAACCTCCACCCATCACCTGGTCAAAACCTTTCCCTAATTCCCACCCTAAATTAATTCTTCACCAATTTAGAATCATTTGATCTCACACTGATACAACCACTGGAGTTAAATGCCTTCCCTCCCTATTTGTCTTTTTCTCCCCCAGATTTCCAGGGAGCCATTCCATCTCTTCCCTTTTGTGGAGCTGAGCAATCCTCTGTCCCTGCATCCCCTGTCACCAGGCAGATCCGGTGACACAGAGCCTGGAATCAGGAATCAGCTCCCTGAGCCACAGGCGGGCGCCTGCAGCAGCCCAGGCTCAGCAGGGTCAGGTCCAGAGTTGCTCTGAGCATTCACTGCCCTAGTTCTGCTCGGCACATTTATCTCACTTGCAGCTGGGCAGCTGATCCAAATGTGAATGTACCCAAAACGGCCAGTTCAGCATCCCTGCTCCCTGCAATGGGGCTTTTCCTCGTGCCTGTGCTGCAGAACAAGGGATTGGAGCTAACAGAGGGCTGGGGAAGGCCCAGGCAGAGATAAAACACTATTAAAAAAACCAAATGATCTAAATGTTAAGGGAGGAAAAACTTAATATATTAAATGTAAATCTATTTTTGTTACATCTGTTCAGATCCTTTAAGGAGCTTTAGGACAGCTGTTCCTATATCCCATTTAATCTTGATGTTATTGTAATGAGCTGAGGCTTGGGGGCTGAGCTGATTGTCTCTGCAGGCGAATTCCTGAGCACCAGTGAAAGCGCTGCTGCCAGCCTGGAGCCACTTCCCCAGCTCCCATCCCAGGCACGGCCGGGTTTTTCCAGGCCAGGAGGGGCTTCGCCATCCAGCAGCCCCTCAAAGCCCCGGGGACACAGGGGGGACACTCCAGGCCTGGCTGATGCAGTGGGGACCCCCATCAGTGCTTGGGGCTGGGCTCCAGCCCCGCTCCCGCTGCTGCAGGCAGGGCAGGGCAGGCAGAGCTGGAGCTGGTGCCTGTCCCAGCCTGCACACCCAGCACAGCCTGGGGGGCCAGGGCTGAGCCCCCCACCCTCCAGGCTCCCCTCCTTCCATCCCTCCCTCCATCCCTCCCTTGTTCCATCGCCCCTCCGGCCGCTCCTCCGACTTCCCTGCCCCACGCTGTCACGTCCCCCTTTGCTCCTCAGCTCTTCCCCCACTTTGCTGGCAGAGTTATTCCCCCAACATGAGAGGCTTTGTTTTTAATTTCCTAAATTACAGCATAATTTAGGCTAATTATTGCTTTGTCCCTCTGATCTTATTAAACCTTTAATCCCTCGGTGATTCCCCACCCAGAGCAAAGTCTGCTTTTCTCACATTCATTCCTGCTCTGGGTCTGCTCTTGCCTCTTGCCCGGGGCAGCCTCACCTCCCAAACCTGCTGCTGATGCCCTGGATGTTCCCTCCCTGGCTCCCTGTCCTCCAGTGCCATGGGAAGCCCTTCCAGAGGCAGGGAGAGGCTTGGCATGAGGGCAGGAACCCCTGGAGAGGGATGTGCCCCCTAAGCAGGCCAATATTCCTGTCAGTGGAGTTTTAAACCTCCCTGACTTTTTTCCTGCAGGACAATGTCCAGCTGCCTTTTGATTCCTGGCCCTTTGGGGTGGCACATCCTGCTGAGCTCCATGGAGACCTCGATCCTCCCATCTCCAATGGGATCAAGGCCAGGCTGGACAGGGCTTGGTCCAGCAGAAGCTGTCCCATGGCAGGAAGTGGAATACGATAAGTTTTAAGGTCCCTTCAAGCCCAAACCATTCTGGGATTCTGTGATGGGCAGCCTCTGGCGTGGGTCAACCCCATTCCCTCCTTGCCAAGTCTGCAAACAACATTGAATAACTCCTTCCTGCCCCCCACCCAATTATTATTGACTTCCCAAAGGCTCCTGTGGGCACCATCTTCCCAAGGTTTTTCCATGCTGGGATGTGCAGAGATTTTCACCCATCCATGGGCACCTGGGCCCACCCAAGCCACTGCTTCCCAAGGATCAAGCCATGGGATGAAGGGAAACAGCCTCAAGCTGTGCCACGGGAGGTTTAGCTGGATATTGGGAAAATTCTGTCATGGAAAGTGTTGTCAAGGCCTGCCACAGGGCAATGGGGGTGTAAGAGGCCTGGGGGTGTGACACTTGGGGACACAATCAGTGGTGGCCCCGGCAGCACTGGGAATGGTTGGATTTGAGGATCTCAGGGAGCTTTTCCCTCAGGTGACCCCCAGCTGGATCCAGCCAAGGCGCCAGCACGGAATGCTCACCTTCATTTGCTTGGGCAAAACAGATGATGGAAATTTACTTTTTATAGCTACAAAGTTGAAGGATTTTCTGACCACAGGCTGCAAAAATCCCCTTAATGAAGCCCCAGAGCTCTCCAGGGCTTTGGGAAGAGCTCTGGCCCCCGGCCCCCCTTCTCCACTTGAAGTATTGTTTCTGTCTTGAGTCTCCTGCCAAGAATCTCTTCAGCTCTGCAGCTGGATTTGATACAGGGGTGGGGAGAGGAGCTTAATCACAGCACTAAAGAGAGAAGCAGTTCTGGGGGAGTCTTTCAAGGAGCTGAGTTGAAAGAGTCCCTGGGAGTGAAGGGGGCTCCAGCTTGCACTGCCCAAACAGGGAAAAAATCCCACCCCAGAAAAGCCAAACAAAACCTGGCCCAGGCTTTGCTGCCCCTAACTCATGGCAGGCCCTGGATTAAAAGTCGGTCATCGAAGCAGCTGTGGGAAGGGCTGAGGGCAGCCCTGCCCGTGGCACTGAGATGATGGTGGTAAATCACAGCCCCACCGAGGCTGCTGTGCCTGGAGAGGAGCCCAAATCCAGCTGGATGTGAGAGGCACCGCTGCATCCCCAGCCCTGGGAGAGGGTACAGCCATGGCAACCTGGGGGCATCCATGGCCTGAGAGGATCAGTGCAGGGATCAGCTGGGACTGAGCCATGGAAGCAGGACAGGGATGCTGGGGCCTGGTTTTGAGCACTGAGCTGGTGCTGGGGCTCCAGAGAGAGCTGGAACACTGCTGGCTTCCCACCTCCTGCTCACCTGGATGGGGTTGGAGCAACCTGGGATAGTGGGAGGGGTCCCTGCCCTGGCAGGGGGTGGAATGGAGGTTTAAGGTCCCTCCCAATCCAAACTGTTCTAGGATTCTACAGTTCTATGCCCTGGCATTGCCCAGTGCCCCGGGCAAAAGCTGCTGCCCAGAATTGCAGGTGGGATGGGGAATGCTGGTCCCTCCTCCCAGGATGCCTGGCACTGTAATGATTTCCAGCTCAAACGAGCTCCAGGTTTGGTGCTGCCATCACCCAGGGCCAGCAGCACCCAAAGCCCAGAGAGTCTGGGTCAGAACCCCTTTTCCTGCCCCAAAATCACTGAGACACCATGGCTGCCTTTGCCACAGCCACACCGCCCCTCTCTCCCTGCTCTGTGCAGCCCCTCCTGGGCTTTCCCTGTGTCCATCCTGCCCTGAGGGTACCAGGGGGGATCCATGCTGGAATCCTGCTCCAGAACCATCCATCCTGGGAGCAGGGCCCCAGCAGGAGCAGGAGGGCAGGCTCAGAGGGTGACAGCAGAGCAGCACGTGTCTCTCCCATGTCCAGTATTGCCACCCGAATTTTTGTGCCCCAGGAAGGACTGTGACACCTTTGCACTTGCAAAAGCTGAGAGGGAATGTGTTCCCTGTGGTCCCTGGGATGGGATTGGCACCTTCCCCCACAGGGGACTGTTGGGGTTCGATGGCCACACACCAGGAATGTCACAGCTCCTCTTCTCCCAGGATGAGCAGAAATCCAGGGAGCCCCAAAGAGAGAGGAGAGTCAGGGGAGGGAGAGGACAGTGGCGGGGGGGGGCTCAGTCCCAGATTAATAATAATAATAATAATAATAATAATAATAATAATAATAGTAAACTCTTTGCCTCAGCCACAGAAGGAAGTGCCTGTTGGATGCCATCAGCTGTGGCTCCCAGATTTGCTCTGTGGAGCTGCAGGGATCAGAGGAGAGGCTGAGATTCCCAGTGGCACTGAGTACAGTCAGCACAGGGCTGTGGGAGGTGCAGGAGCTGCCACATTTCCCAGGGCTGCTCCAGATCTCTCACCCTCCTCACCTCACACTGCAGCCCTGGTGAGCTCTGAGATTTGCCATGAAAGCTCCTGGCTGGACCTTTCCAGGGCTCAGGAACCCACAGGTCCTTGATGCTCCAGCTGGGAGCTGGACCCTGACAGATGGATGAGACCCCATGGCACAGATGGGGAGCGCGGCGCGAAGGTTCCACATGGGAGCATCCTGCTCCTCACCTTACCCAGGGATGTCAGCAGAGCTGGGTGACCCTTTCCTGGGACGTGATTGCTCCCCAAATTCCCCTTTCCAGTACCAACAGGACCCAGCTCCCTCCCCCAACCCCTGTGCACGTGCAAGACATCCCAGGTGGGCAGGCAGGATCCAGCCTGCTCCAAACCAGGCTGCTCCAAACCACTCTGCTCCAAACCACTCTGCTCCAAACCAGGCTGGTTCCCAGCCTCTTCCAGGTGGCCGAGCCCCCAGCCAAGGAGGCTGCTGAGATCTGCAGGACCCTTCTGCTCCTCCCGGAAGGAACCCGCAGCCTCCCACCAGGCCGGAGCATTTGGAGCCCGTGCAGGAGCAGGGCAGCGGGGGCTCTCCCTGCCTGGTGCCATCCCCCTGTCCCCACCGTGGGGGACACAGCCCCTTCCTGTCCCTGCCAGCTGATGGCTTGTCCCGTGGCCAGCGGGATGGGGCTGCCTCCAACGCATCCTTCATGCCAAGTGCAAGCAGGCATTGAGGATCTTCAGCTGGCCATGGGCACCCCCCTCACCATTCCAGCTCCCTGCCCCTGTCAGCCTGGGGCAGGAGGATGTGGGCACAGGGAGGATGGAAATGGCTGCAAACGCTTCCCTGGGCCTGGAATGGCCTGGGGGTGTCTCTATCCCAGTCTGGGGGGTGCTCCCTGCCTGGCTCGGGGGTCTCTCAGCCCGGAGCTGTGCCAGGGCTCCAACATTCCAGGAGCACTGACAATAGGAGGGAGAGCCGGCTCTGCTGGCGCCGCCGATCCTGGGCCGCCGGACTCGCCACCCACGGCACAAAAGCAATTAAAAGTTGCACACAGAGGCCACAGTGAAGAATGAGGACACGTAGCTGTGTCACCACCGCTCCGTTCACGCCTGTCGCACCAGCCCAGCCGGTCCCGGGGGATGCAGCTGGCGCAGGGATGCCGGGGAGCTGCCGCTCCAGCAGGGCCAGGATCTGGGAAACGCTGAGAAGCAGGGAAAAGGAAGCCTTGGATGAGCAAAGCTTCCTCCCCCACCATCCTCTCCCTCAGCCACGGCTCACTGCTCCCAGCCCATAAGGGCGGTGACCGGCACAGCATCCGCAGTGACCGGCACAGCATCCCCATGGAAAACCCCACAGAGAGGAGTGGGCAGGAGGAGGCACGGGGGTGTCCATGGGAGGGTGATTTACCTGCCTAGGGTTAGGGTTTGGGTTAGGGTTTTTAAAGCAGAAAGCCCTGAGCTCCAGGCACACTGCAGGTGAGAAAGGCATCCCAAGGGGAGCACAAATTGCCACAACATGGCTGCCTCCACAGCTTTTTCCTTGGGACCATCCCTAACCTTAGGCTGATTTACCTGCCTAGATTTAGGGTTAGGGTTAGGGTTACGCCTAGCTTTAGGGTTATGGTTTGGTTTAGCCCATTGTGTAACATGGCCGGGTCATCAGGACACATCTCGTCACCGTCGTGGCCGCGCTGCTGAGGACCCATCAGGGGGACCTGCAGGTGCCCAAGCTGGGGGAAGGGGAGCCAGGCATGAGCCTCAGCTCACATGGGTACACCCCCTGTTTGTTCCCCATGGAGCATCACCTGCTGCCCAGCCCGGTATCCACACAGAATCCTGGAATTTCTTAGTTTGGAAAAGACCTCGGAGATCTTCCAGAGCACCCTGAGGAGAGGGTGAGGAAGGTGATGGAGCTGGACACATCCCTAGGGATCACCTTCCCATGGCATCGCCTTGGTTTTGTTGCTACAAAATCCTCCTGAGCGCACACAACCTAAAAAACCCAAAAAACCCTAAAGTACACACCCCAAAAAACACCAACCACCCCACAAGGGTCCATCCATGGGAAGTAATGCCCCAAATCCCTCTTCCTGCTGGTGGGTAATGGGAAAGTTCTGGAGAAAACCCTGCTGCAACAAGAGGTGTGAAAATAACGGATTTGGGGTTTCCTTCAGCCAGCAAATAATAACAAAACCCAAATCATTTCAAGGATCCCAGAACAAACAGGGAACACCACAAAAGCAAACGCCGTGGTCTGCACGAGGATAAACAAACAATCCCACGTTAAATACAGCCAGAGAAAAGGCCAAGTTTGTTTGGGAAGGCAGAGTTAGGCTGGAAAAAATGTTTTGAGAAGTGCTCCCTATGGCTTCACCTGATCTCCCCGTTCAGACTCCAAAGGCAAAGCCAAAATATTTGATTTAAAAAATGTTGAAGTGAGACATTTTTATATTTTTAAAAATCCATTCTTTTGGCCACGAACCCAGAATGAATGAATAGTCCAGGCCTGTCCAAAACTGCATATTTTTGTTGAGCACAGCATTAATCGGACACATTTCACCCCACTCTGGTAGAAACAAAGCCACAACGGCTGAGCCAGTTCCAGGTTTGGTGCTGGAAGGTTTTGGGGAGCAGAGCATGGGACACTGGGCAGGAGTGGCCAGTTCAGAGGACACTGCGAAGTGGGAAATGTTAATTATGGGACTTATAGGGCAAAACCATTCCTTTAAAAACCTGCTGGAGGGGAAGGAATGGTTTCCCCATTTTGCAGATGGAGGGTGAGAGCCAAGCTCCCCCAGGCCCCTCCACTGCTCCCCCAGCATCTCCAGCTCTGGGGTGGGCTGGGAGGATTCCCAGCTCCCTGCTCCTGCTCCTGGCGGGGTAAATCCCACACGGCAGAGGAGCCTTTGCTGTGCCAGCCTCCCCTGATGCTGGAGATGGGAGGGGATCCACATCCCAAGGCTCCCATCCCAGCTGGAAATCCCCCTGCAGCAGGAGCAGCCCGGTGCCGGGTCAGGAGGATCCAGAGGGGCTCGGCAGATCCCGCCGTGCTCCATCCAGCTCCGTCATCCCTGCCCATCCCGTCCTGCCGGGGCCGCGGGGCCTCCTCCGGCTGCTCCGCGCTCCGTGCTTGGCTGCACTCCCTGAAAGAGCCTTTCTCTCACATTCAGGGCAGGATTCGCCCGCCCGGCCCTCCCCGCCGCTCTCCCGCAGCCAGCGGTGCTGAGGGGGAGCGAGGAGGGAGAGCGGGATGCGGCGGGGCCAGAGCATCCCGTGGAGCATCCCATGGATCATCCCATGGAGCATCCCATGGAGCATCCCATGGAGCATCCCATGGCGTATCTCGTGGATCATCCCATGGATCATCCCATGGAGCATCCCATGGAGCATCCCATGGATCATATCATGGAGCATCCCATGGATCATCCCATGGAGCATCCCATGGATCATCTCATGGCATATCTCATGGATCATCCCATGGATCATCCCATGGAGCATCCCACAAATCATCCCATGGATCATCCCATGGAGCATCTCCAGGCAGGCCATGCCCAAGACCCACTGCTGCTCTTTTTTTGGCTCCTTCCAAGTCCCTGCCCATCCCCAGCTGAATGAGGGGGTTCCAACATCCAAATGGCATTCCTGGTGGGAATTCCTGCACTCCCCTCACATGCACAGGGGTTCTGTGCCTGGAAATCCTTCTCCAGCAGCTGGAATCACCAGGAAGGTGCAAAACTGATTCTGAGAAACGCTGCAGGATTTTCTTCACTGAAAGTGTGGTCAGGCCCTGAACAGGTTGCCCAGGGAAGTGATGGAATCACCATCCCTGGAAGCGTTCAAAAAACACGTGGAAGTGTCACCTGGGGACGCAGCAGTGCTGGGAGAACAGCTGGACTCCACGATCTCAGCGGGATTTTCCCACCTTCATGATTCTGTGATCCTATGATAAGACATGGAATAAAATCCCCACCCCCAGGCTGTGCTGTGAGAGAGCTGTTCCTAGCTGGGATTTCCTGGGATTCGGGATGAGCCCCCTCGGCCCCCCAGCCCTCTGCACCCCCAAGGACACCCAGGCTCATCTTCCCCTTTATCAGGAGCTAATTGCCGCTCTGTTGGCTTTGAGAAGGATCGTGGGATGTTTGGAGGCTCAGCCTTCCTTAACCCTTTCCCCCCCGGCTGGGGCGGGTTTCCGGGTGCCCCGGGGGGCGCAAACACTGCGCCTTTGTTCGGCTGCTCCCGCTGCCGCCGGGATATCGGGATATCGCCTTACGAGCCCAGCGCCCCGGCCCCACTCCCGCGTCCAAGAGCAGCAGAGCCCGGCCGGCACCGGGATTATTGTTGGAAGCCCAGGGAGGGCGAGGAGAGGTGTCAGGCTCTGGCACAGGGACGCACGCCCCAGCAGGACCCACCTCTGCCTGCTCAGAGCTGCCTTCTCCCGCTGGGATGAAGCTCAGCCCTTCCCATCCATCCCTGGGAAACCTTTTCCCAGTCACAAGGTCCCCTTAACCCTCGCTGCGATCCAGCCTCTGCAGGTGCCCCCAGCCTGGCCCTGTAAAGTCCATAATTAATGGCCAATTCCATTTTGCATCAAGCAGTGGGAAGCCACAGTTCATCCTCACGAGCTGCTCTCTTGTTTCCAGCCAGGACAAAGTGATGGATGCAGGATGGGAGCTGCCATCCTTCCAGGTTCCTGCAGCCCTGGCACTGGAGCAAGCTGGGCAGTGGCACAGGACAGTTTGGGGGGCACCAGGGGGTTCCCATGGGGCAGCAGCCATGGGAGCTCTCCACCCCATTTCTCCAAGGGCAGCTTTACCTGCTGGGGCTGGGGCAGCAGGAAAGCTCCTTTGTTGATGCAAAGGGAAATAACCCACAGGCAGCTGCAGGTTCACCCACTGGTTCATCTCCCCAGACATTCCCTGTATCCCTCCCCACCTCCATCCGCACCAGGAGAGGCCCATCTCCATCTGGGGCACCCTGGGAAGCCCTTTGCCTGCTGCTGGGCAGGGCTGGCATCCCACAGCACCCCATCCCCTGCCGCAGGGATGATCCCACCCCAGCTCTCAGCAGCATTCAGGGCTTTTTCCACCCCACTCCAGACTCCAGCCGGGCCACATCCCCACCTGAGCTCCCCCAGGTGGAGGAGAGCAGAGCCCCCCCCCAGCCCTTTGGAGTCTCCAGCTCGCTTTTCCTTCTGGCTCAGCTTCCCTACAAAGACCCCAGAGCCACAGGCAGAGCCAATTTCCAGCAGGAACCTGGCGCTGGGCTCGCTGGGGAGGATTACACCAGGCTGCAGGAATTAGGGGGGAGCTGGGCTGAAATCGAAGCCTCGCTCAGCCCTTCCCAGCCAGGGCAGGTCCAAGGCTGGAGGCGATCCTGGGATGGGAACAGGAGCTGCAGGATGGGAACAGCAGCCCAGCTTGTCCTGGCTCTGCCCAAATCCCATCCCTGAGCCCTGGGATGTGGGAGCTGAGAAAGGCTCAGCCACATCCCTGCATGGGGCAGGGTGAAGCCATGGGAGCCTGGATCACATCTCCCCCTGGACACATCCAGTCATGGTGTCCTTGTTCCCTGAGCCCTGGGGAACAGGGGAGAAGCACAGAGTGACCATTGAAATGCGGCAACCTCCCAGCCAGATCCCGGGCTGGCTCAGAGGAGAGAGAACCCCTCACAGGGTCCCAGAATTAGTGAGAGGCAGAACAAGCCCCATCAGGATCCCAGGATTGCTGAAAAGCAGGACAAGCCCCTGTCAGACTCCCGGGATTGCAGAGAGGCAGAACACCCCAACACTAGTGGGATCCTGGCCTGGCTCAGCAGCAGCTCTCAGGGTGGCCACAGCACTGATATTTCCCATTTTTCTCTCGTCCTCCATCCAAAACAAAAGGAAAAGCTCTGTGTTTCCTTCAGACCCCCTTCCAGCAGCTGGGGGACCCTCTCCAAGGGTTGTGTTTCAGGAACATTAAAACCTTGCACATAATTAACTGATGTTTGCTGTAGAGCCGTGTTCATTCCTTCTTAACGAACCAAAACCTACTGGATTTATCCTGAAGCTCCCTGTTTCACTGGGACAAACCTTCCTCCTCATCCCCCCATGGTTTCCTAGCCCTCTCCTTTGCCTTTTCCAGCCCTGTGACCCCTCCAGCCCAGCCCTTCCTCATGGTTATCCCAGTGAGTTGCTGGCAAAGCCAGGGAAGTCACCCACAGGAGCCCCTGCACATCCTGGCTGGCTGGGATATGACCAGGGAAGAGCCTTTTCAGGATGCTGGAAGCGCTGCCAGGGGAAAAAGGCTGCAACCATCGCTGCTGGCTCCGGGCCTGCCTGCAGAGGGAAAACCTTGGCAGCGTGTGACGCTTTTCTCCGAGCACTTGAGCTCCGCTGGGTCCAACTGTGGCGCCTTTGTGCGAGCGGCGCCGGGCCCGCTCCACCCGGATCTGCTCCACCTCGGGCACAGATGGCTGCCCTGGCACAGGGATGGGGCTGGCAGTGGCACAGGAACACAGGGAGAGAGCTGGAGCCCGACCCGCTGCCTTGCCAGCACCAGCTGTGCTCTTTTCCTCCTCTGCCTCACCCTTCTCCTCCTCCCATCCCATTCAGCGTCTGACACAGAGATCACTGCCCATATTCCCACCTCCTTCCCATCCCCTGCGTGTCCCCATCCCTGTCCCATCTGATCCCATCCCATCCCACCCCATCCCATCCCAGTGACAAACAGCCCCCCAGTGCATTCCCGTTATTGCTCTTATTACGGAGCCCACGGGACTCGTTGCATTCCACGACAGCCTAATGGATCTTCCAGGCTCCTCTCCCTGGAAACCAGGTGCAGGCGAGCCAGTGGATGCAGCAGAAGGCCTGGCTGTGGGAAAAGCCCACTGCCTCAACCAGGAAAACCTGTTAGTTATTTTGGATACACTGTAGGGAAAACAAGGATAAACTTCCCAATCCTGGCGGCCGCAGCTGGTCCAGCCAAGGTTTATGAGCAGGAATTGCTGCTATCCAACCCCTTCCAGGCTGGGGGGGGGGGGGTCAGATGCTCCCCTTGGAGTGGAAATGCCAGAGGAGGAGGCTGAGTGTGCTGGGAAGGGTGGATGAGGCCAGGAATGGGCTGCAGCAATGGTGTGTGATATTGGAAAGGAAACCTGGGATATGTTGTCCTGTTCACCCTCAGCCCTGCTGAGATCCAGGGAATACAGCCAAGGATGGGAAGAGCAGAGCTGGAGGCTCTGATGCTCCAGATCCATCCCTGCTGCCTCCTAGGGCCAGCCCATCCATGGATGGGCAGCAGCAACTGCCACTGAGGGCCTTGAGGGGAGAGGGAAGCCCCAGGGATGGCAATGCCTTGGCCGTGCTGGGATTAGGAGGGAGAGGATGGGTGGAACAGGGAGAGCACCCTGTCAGCACCAGGGCCACCAGCACAGCCCCAGCACATGGAGCCGATGTCCTGGGAATCCTGGGGTGTCCCTGCCCTGTGCTCCTCCCCTCCAGAGCCCATCCTGAGCCACACAGCAGCCCCAGTGTCCCATATCCAGCTGAGCCTGGTCTCAAACTGGAGCTGGAATTGCTGCAGATCCATCATTCCCTGCTCAGCTTCTTCCAAGGGGCTTTGAGCTTCCCATCCCTTACCCAGATCATACAGGTGCTTCCCATGTGGGCTCCCCTTCCATGGGGGCTCCACTCTGGTCATGGCACGGTGGCACCACTCCTGCACCTGGGCTGAGCTGGGCATCCTTATCCCCCAAATGCTCCTGTACCAGGGACATGGTTACCCCAGCATCCCAATCCCCCCAAACACTCCTGCACCAGGGACATGGCGCCTCCGAGTATCCTGATCCCACAAACACTCCTGCACCAAGGACATGGTCACCCCCAGAAGTCCCAATCCCCCCAAACACTCCTGCACCAGGGACATGGTCACCCCCAGCATCCCAATCCCCCCAAACGCTCCAGCTCTGCCGGCCTGGCAGCCGCCCCACTCCCGAGTGGGATCCAGCCAAGGGCGAGTTAATAAACTCGACAAAAACCTCCTTTATGTGAAATAATTAAAATAACTCCTCCAGTCCTGATGGACATCCAAAACCATCAGCAGCTCTGCAGCTTTAATGAACTTTCCAGATCCAGAGGTTCCTGGGTAGGATCCTGCTGATCCCTCACTGCCAGCTGGCCCCTGGGAGCAGAGCAGAGCCACCACACGGCCTTGGCTCCCATGTCCCCGTGGGCACTGACTGGCAGCAGGGTTTGATGTCCCCTCCCACCACAAACAGGGACAATGGTGCTCCCAACCAAACCTTTCCCAGCACGGGGACTTCTGCAGGATCTCACACTGCGGAGGGATCAGGAGGAGAAGCAGCTCCAGCACATCCCTGTCCACGGAACCCCTCTGCAGCCACCTTAGGGCACACATGGAGCACCAGGAGTGACCCGTGGGGCTCACAGGCTCTGCACCCCCCAGTCCGTGCTGGTCCCACCCACAGCAGCCCCAGAGCCGGGGGTGGGTTCCAGGAGCCTGTTAAAGCACTTTTCCCTCTGCTGGCAGGTCCCAGCACGTTTGGCACTTCCAGTTCTCCCTGCAGGCATCAGGGCCCGGCGAAGCTGTTTAGAATTAAAAGCCTTATTTCATTCCCACTGGGATCAAAGCACGCAGAGAGGGAGGGTTTTCAAACCAGCAAACCACATTTGAGCCCAGCTGGTGCACCCCAGGGCCCCCCATCCTGACCCCCATGCCGGCATTCCCCGCTCACTCCAGCAGGCTCTTGGCATGGTCCCAGAGGTTCTGCTTGAGCCCAAGCAGCTCTGAACCATCCCACTGTGGTCCATCTCCAAGTCCCACCTCAGGCCTCCAGGTTGGATGAGTTTTCTCCAGCCTCTCTTGGTGAGGTTGGTGCCTCAGCCCCACTTCAAGATCCCATAAACCAGACCCATTCCCTCCCATACCCCTGTGGTCACCCCAGAATCCAGCACCCACAATTCCTGACAGGACAACCTGGACTGGAGCAGGTGTGGTTTGCACCAGGCAGAACTTCCATGACTCCATCCTCTCCTAAAGCAACTCCAGCGTGAGGAGGAGCCAGCCTCACTCCCTTCCTGCATTTCCCTGTGCCTGTCTGGAGCAGCTCATTCCTGCCAGGAATGGGACATCCCTGTCCTGTGCCACCAGCAGCTCCCAGGCTCTGCCTGCTCCAGAGCACAGGAGCAGCCCCTCACACCTGAGGGGAATCCAGTGGCTCCCAGGAGCCTGCAGCTGCAGGGACAGAGCCATGGAAACACAAAATCGTTTGGATTGGAAAAGACCTTTAAGATCATCAGGTCCAACCATATCTATGGAGTGTCCAACCATATCCAACCCTGAGTTCATGCAATCCTGACAGTTCCATGCTGTAAATACTGAACAAAAATCTCCCAATTTTTCCTGACTAAACCAAATCCACCAGGTCCTTCCAGGACCTGCTGGTGAGGATCTGTCCCAGCCAACTCTTTCCAGATCTCTTCAGCTCAGTTGCAGTTTCAAACCTAGGGCAGGAATAAAGCACACAGGAGACAGCCAGGATTCCATAGGAAAAAAACCCTTTTATTTAACAATATATCAGGTTCCATCACGGCTCCATGGAGTTCGGCTGCCACAGAGCTGTTACCGATGCCGATGATATGCTACTGGGCGGGAGAGCTGGGAGAAGGCGAAAGGAATCAAAACCAGGATCATGACACGAAGAAAGAAAATCTGCGGCGCCGGGAGCGCGGCCGAGGGGATCCCGGCACCGCCGGAGCCCCACCGGGAGCCGAGGAGGATCAACCAGCATGGGGATGCCAAGGCTGGAGCCGAGGAGGTGCCAGCACAGAGGGGCTGGCTCCCCCTGTGCCCGTTCCCAACCATTCCCGCTCGGCCCCAGCCCCATCCCGCGCGCCCTGCACCAGGAGCACGGCCGGGCTCCGTATCCACCCCTGGGCTAAGGGCAGCGCAGGGTGGACAGGGAAAATCTGTCAGCCCGGCTGCTCCGGTGGTGGCACAGGCGTGGGGCCGTGGCAGTCCCAGCTGGTTGATGGCAGGGCCAGGCCCCTCAGGACAGGGACGGTGCGGATGTGACGCTGTGGGATGTGGAGGTGGTACAGCTCTGAAATGTGGGAGCGCGGGAGGGACGTGCGGGGGCGCGGCGCTGCCGGGATGGAGAGAGGGATTGTCCATCCCTGCTCCAGCACCTCTGGAACCTCCCAGAAACCTCTGTCAATATAATGCAGGTTCAGAGCCCAGCTCCTGGGAGCAACTGGGGCAACTGGGGGCTCCCTGATGCCTTCCAGCTGCCCACAACAAGGGCCATGTGACACCACAGATGGCTCCAGGCACGGCCACCACCCCTGGGCAGGGACCCTGCACTGGGCACGGCTAAGGAGAAGCCATCCCAGCCCTGGCACCAAGAAGAGATGGGGCCATGGTGAGCTGGCAGTTGGCAAGCGAAATAGGCAAACACAAAATGGGATAGTTGGGAAAGGGATCTGCACCAGGAGCAGCTCCACAGGCCCAGAAAAGCAGAGCAGGATCTCAGGATGTTGCATTGAGTTCTGCATCCCCAAGTCAGGGATTTTTTGGTTAAAGTACGAAAGCAGATAAATTTTAGATCACCTTTAGATCACCTTTAGATCACCATGTGGTCCCCAAGTCTCTGCCTGTGGCCAGGACAGGGCTCAGAGCTCTGGGAATGAGCCACAGATTCTGGGATGGAACAGAATCACATATTCCTGTCTCACTCTCTGCTTGGAGCCCATCTGATCCTGCATTATACTGAGGGCAGGTCCCCAGTCCTGATCCCGGCAGTTCCCACACTCCAGCACAGCCCACAGGCTCCAGGCTGAGCTCTATGACAATGTTTTACACCCGTTCTTGTGGTTAAAATTTCTTTTTTTTTCATCTTTTTTTTTTAAGTTCTCATTTGTTTTTCTAAGAAAAAGCAACCAGAAAATAATTCGGAGTTTATACAAAACATCTTTACAGTATTCTTCCAAAAAAGACTAGTATTTACACAAACAAAAGGAGGGGGGGGGGAAACAAAAAAATAAAAAAAAAAAAAATTAAAAAAGGAAAATCAACCAAATTTCAATGCTTTCCAAGAAAAGAACCCGACCGACACACGCTGATCCAGGACCCAGCAGCCCGAGGTGCTCAGCAAAAACCAAGAGTTCTGATTTCACCCTTTCTTCACATATTTACAAGATTTTGCAGCTGTTCCCAGCAGCAGGAGTGGGACTGATGGAGACCTCAGCTGGGGACAACCACCATGAGAAGCCATCAGCAGTGTCAGATCACTTTTGGTACAACCTGTGGCCAGACTCTGTCCCTTCTCCACCAAAACCAAACCAAAACGACATTGTCCCCTCACTTCCCCCTCCACTCCGGTCACTATTCCTAATGGATTCCACTGTCACTGTCACCATCACCACTGCCACCACCATCCAGCCAGGGCTCCTCCCACTTGGGGAAACACAGGCTAAGGTTTGGCAAAGGGAAGAGGGAAAGGGGATTTTTTTAAGACACAATTCTCTGGGATTTCCCCGCTGGGGAATGGGGGTCCTGGTGGGGGCGGCTCCCAGGCCAGGATGGGCAGTGGATCCCACAGGGGAGAGAGGGATGGAAGGTGCTACACGGGGGAAGCAGTGCTGGGATGGGGAATAGGGGGAGCACCCACTGGGGTGCATCTCTCCCGAGGGAAGCAGCCGGTTTGGGGCCCTGGAAGCAGAACCACCTCAGGATGCCAAGGGCAGGAGGGGAGCTGGGACATCCCGCTCCGCTCCAGCCCAAATTCCTGCCCTAAACCCAACAACGTGACACCACAGGATGCTCCCATCCCGCTCAGGGCCAAACCCCTGCACAGCAGCCGGGCCACCAGATCCCCCCGGGGCCACCGGGTCCCCCCAGGTCACCAGATCCTCCCAGGCCACGGCCCCTGTCCCTGCTCTGCCCCCGTCCCGCCCGCTCCTTGTCAAGGCACTTTAGCAGAGCAGCTCCCTCGCTCTTTGGGCACTTCCTAACGCGGGATTGGGGCCCTGGGGACAGGCGGGAACAGCCCAGGCAGGAACAGCCCTGCCGGCCCCACTCCTGCTCCCTGAGCAAAAGCAGCTACTGCTGGAAGGAAAAGAAACTGAGGAAGGGGGACAGCCCGAGGACAGGCAGTGACAGGGCACTGCCAGCCCTGCTGGGCTCACTGGCATCAGCCGCGATGCTGGCGGCTCCTCCCGGGAGGAGGAAGCTGGGAATGATCCCACCAGACAGGCTCAACCCCTTCCAGTTTTGGGTGGGAGATGGGCAAGGCAAGGGCAGGGGAGCCCAGGCTGGGGACCCCTGGGAGGTGGCAGGACAGGGAATGCTCCTGCACCAGGAGCAGGGCAGGGAACAGGCACAGTGGGGCTGGTCCCCTAAGCACGTCCCACCGAGGGGCACTGGATTCTTCAGGTAAACCAGGGTGGAAGAGCCTTTGGCTCAGCTCCCAACCAAGCCAAGCTTGGTGCTCCAGCCTCTTGGGTGCCTCCAATCTCGAGCACCAGCCTCCTTCTGACACTCCTGGCACAAGCTGCAAGTTGGGAACCTTTGTTTTCCAGTTTTCCTTTCCAAGGACAACCACCTGCAGTATGCCCAGCTTGGGAGGGGGCTGCAGCTTCCCCCTGCTTTGCTTCCAGCAGGCTCAGCCCCAGCCTGATGGAAAGCCAAAGGCTTTTTTCCACAGTGGGATGCTCCAGAAGGGCTGGGAAGAGCTGCCAGGCCACGGCTGCTCAGTGTGGGGCAGGAGCAGCGTCCAGCCCTTCGTGCACTGAACGCTTGAGACAGGGTGGAGATAGAAATTTTTTTTTCTTTCTTTCTTTTTATAAAGAGACTAAAACAAGAGTCAACAGCTACAAACACAAAAGTTTCCAGGGGCAGTGGGGGGAGCGGGATCTGCCCCGTGGCCGGCAGGATGACGTGCTGGAAGGAGGTGATAGCGTGTGCCCAGAGGTGGCGGGCCGGAGTCCCGCCCGGAATTCACAAAAATAAAAATGTTACAAAAAAATTAAAATAATTATTATAATAATAATAATAGTAGTAGTAGTAAATTGGGTTTGCCAGCTTCCTCCCTGCACAGTTGTCTGCATCTTGGCACCATGGCAAAGCATCCTCCTCCTCCTCCTCATCCCCCTGTGCGCTCGCTGCTCCTGGGACCGAGGCCCCGGCATCGCTCCAGGCTCCGGGACCCTGCGGCGCTGGCGGGCACTTCCCACAGGCCCGGAGGGGTGACGCGGGGAAATCCCAAACCGCAAAGGGGAGGTGGAGTCTCCGGGTTTGCCAGCGGTGTCCCGAGCACAGAAAGGCACGGCGCCCGCCCCCCACGGCCGGCCACAGTCTGAAGAAGAAGAGGAGGAGGCTGAAGGCTCACCCTCAGAGTCTCGGGATTACAAAAGCTGAGAACTACAAAACTAAATACAAAGGGGAGAATCAGCACGTGAGCGTTGAGCCCTCCGCTCCCCGGCGCCGCTCCCGGCGCTGCCCGCGCCGTGCCAGGGCGGGGGGAACGTTTCGCTTCCTCCCTGCGGCGCCAGCCCCGCGCCCGGCGCTCCCGCGCTGCTGCATCGGCCGTTCCCAGGCTGCTCCTCACACCTTGTAGTAAATGTTGGCTGGGCTCTGCGGGGGCATCTCCTGCACGATGTAGACGGGGTGCCCGTAGTCCCCGCTCACCTTCTCGTAGTGCGGGCAGTAGTTGTTCTCTGTAGTCCGTAAGGGGATGATGATGTCGCTGGGCTCTGAGCCCGCGTTCCCGCTGCATTTGGGGCTGGCCAAGGTGCTGAGGGACAAGGCTGCGGCTCGCTGCTGCGTGTGCTTCCGGTGCCGCTTGCGGATCTTGATCAGGAGCACGACGAGGAAGATGATGATGAGGATGAAGATGACGCAGCCGGCGCCGATGGCCGCGAACACGGCCACCTTGGAGCTCAGGAAGCCATCGCTGGGACCTTGGGTCTCCTGGCCGTCCTGGTTGACAGAGCCTGCAAGGCAAGGGGAGATGGGGGTCAGAGAGGCAGCAGATCTGTGCTCTGTCCATGCATGGATCACACCTGTGGAGCAGGGGGATGAGTTGCTCATTGGAGCTCCTCTCTGCCCCCCAAACTCAGCACAATATTCTCCTGCCGTGCTCCCAAGGAGGGGAGTCCCTCATCTCCAAGGGGACGGCACTTGGTCCCCACCTTCCCACCCCAGTCAGACCCACACATCCCTGGGAAGGACAGGGCAGGGCAGGCAGGAGCCCCAGGCATCCACAGAGGAGGCACCACATGCCCTGTTCTCCATCCTGCACCACTGCTCCCCTTCCCATCTCCCAGCCTATGGAGCAGAGTGTTGATTGTGTCCAGGTGACACCATTCCAGACCAGGGTGCCCTGGTGAATGTGGACTCTGACACCCAGGGCCCCCCAGTCTCCAATTACTGACCCCTGGGCCGGAGCAGCTGCAGCCCCTACAGGGGCAGTGCTCAGAGGCTGATCCAGGCAGGAAGAAAAGAAAAATTTCCCAGCTTCATCTGATTCCATTTTGCTCTCAGAGGGGTCAGGAACTCAGGAAACCACCTTCAAAGGGCTCTCACACCCAAGGACCTCACCTCCTCCAAGCCCTCTCAGATGTGCTGTGAGGAACACATGGGAGGAGGAGGAAGAGTGCTGAAACAGCACTTCTCTGCCAAGCTCTGCCAGGAGCTGAGGAAACAAACCCAAGCTGCTCTGCAGCCTGGGCTTGGGACAGCAGACATGAGCACAACACTTAAAGCAGACCCATCCAGCTCCCGGATCCGGAGAGTCTGGTATCCCTGGGATCCATGCAACAAGCTAAACTTGGAGGTGCTTCACTGGCCCCATGGCAGGCAGAGGATGCCCATCCCTCTCCTGGGGATCCCTGAATACCCACCTGGCTTGCCAGGCTCCTCCACTGCTGGGACCTTGCTGCGCGGGCTCTGCGTGACGACCTTCACGGTGTCATCCGACTCCTTGCTCGGCCGACTCGTCGTCAGCTGCTCTGGGATCACCGCGTTGGGATCTGGGAAAGGGGAGAGGAGGGATGCATGAGAAGCCTTGGCCCAACCTGGAAGGCAGCACCTTGTTCCCCCCTAAAGAAGTGCCCCCACTTGTCAGCCACTCCCATGGGGCACAGGAGCACTGGGAGATGCCGAGAGCAACAGAGCAAGGCTGAGCTGCTCCAGGGCTTGTGGGAAGCAGGTCCCCACCCTAATTCCCTGGTTTGCTGTTTGCAGAGCTCCCGTGCGTGGGCTGGGACAGGTTTCTTGCTCGGGCAGCAGGAGGAAAGGAAGGGAAGGGCAGGCAGGAGGCCAAGGCTGCAGCACAGCTTTGCCTGTTTATTATAAATATTGGCCCCAACGTGCAAACACAATAATGAGAAGCAGAATCAGGAGCTGCGCATCCGAGTCGGGGCTGAAATGAGGCCGAGGCATCAATGGGGCTGGGAAGCAGCTTGGGATGGAGGTGGTGAGGAGCAGGAACTCCAGGAGAAGAGCCCGTTGATGACACCCCTGGGATCCCACTGCCACCAGAGTCCCCACAGCCTGGTGGCCTCCAGAGATGAGAGCCACCGAGCCAAATCCCTGATGCCTGGCCAGCTACAAGCCTCCCTAGGAGGCCCAGAAAGTGACAGGGGCACTGCCTGTGCCAGTCCCCCTGAGACAGTTGCAGGGCTCATGGGTCCTGTGCTGAGCTCACTTCCCGCTGGGATATGGCCCACGAGGTAACCGGGAACAATCGCTCCCTTTCAACCCCAGTGCTCCGCACATGCGCCCTGTTGGCAGGACAAAAAAGGCAGGAAGAAAGATCCTAAAAATGAAATTCTGTTGAACTAACCCAAGAGTGCTCCCAGGAGCAGCTGGCCTGGCCTCAGTTTCCCTGCAATCCTGAACTCCCACATTCCCCAGAGGAGCAGGGACCCTGGTTCAGGGGGCAGCAGGAGACCCCAGGGAATGGGAGGACTCACCCTGCCCCACTTTCATGACAATCTTCATGGAGCGTGTCTGGCAGACCCCTCCCTCCCGGTTCTCCAGGCCATCCAGAGTGCCATTGGAAGTGGCTGCAAGAAAAGAGAGGGAATGTTAGACAGGTTCCTAGGAGCTGGAAGGGCAGCTCTCTGCTGTTCCATGGCATTACTATGCAGGTCCTTACTGTCCCCTGGCACTGCCACGCAGGTCCCAGCTATCCCCTGGCAGGAATTCACTCCTGACCCCCAATTACAGCCACATCTTCACATCCCAATCCAGAACCCTCCAAATTTCCAGATCCTGCCCCTTCCAAATCTGCCTGCAGCAGTGAGGACATGATCCCTGCAGCTTCCTCTCACTGCCACATCCACACAAGTGAGCCATTCTCCATTCTCCAGCCTGCACCCTCCTCCCCCTTTAATTCCTGGATAATTTCCTTTGCTCCTGGTGCAGAATGGGAACACTTGCATATGCACAGTTTAAATTATACATCTCTAATTACACCCTGTGCCTCGGTGAAGAATGTAAACTCAGAGCCCCAGTGGACTCCGGGGGCTCTAATTGCAGGGCAGAAGTCACTTAAATTCACATTAACTTTTCGCTGGAGCCGGCACGGAGTTTTCAGCCCTTGGATCCCATGGGAGCACAGGGAAGATTCCCCCATCCTCCCCCATCCTCCAGCTCTCTGCAGGGCTCAGGGCAGGGGGGACACAAGAGAGAACAAACCCAAACACAAGGATTTCAGGATTAAGCACCTAAATGGCAGATTCTGCTAAACAGACTCAAAAAACAGGTTTCTGACCCCACCAGGGCCCTGGATGTGGCCACTGTGCCTGGCCTAGGGACCGGGATGGTTCCCAACCCATCCCACCTCCATGCAAACACAAAGCATCCCAGCACTCCACCAAATCTAACCACAGGGATCAATTCACCCAGGGAAGCAGGGAAACCTGAGAGGAGCTCAGCAACAGCTTGGGGAAGGCAATGTGATGGAGAATCATGGAGTCCAGGGATAATTTTCCAGACACAAGGCAGGACTTGGCCAGCACAGCACAGCCAACACTTCCCAGAGCCTCAAGTCAAAGCTCAGCCCCAGGGTTTCAGGTTCCCTGTGCAGCCCAATTCCTGCCTCCATCCTGCAAAAAAGCAGGTCTGGGAGGGCAGGTGACTGACAGAAATTTGGGATGAATCCACTGGACCCTGCTGGGTGTTGCTGAGGGGACAGGAAGAGGCTGGAGTACAGAGCAATGAGGCACCCAGCAGGAGGCTGGGTGCCTCCAAGAGCCTCCACGCTGGGATAAACTGGAAAGCACACCCAGATCCCTCCAGGAAGCAGGCTCCGAGTCCATCAGCTCCTTCCAAACACCTCTGTGCAATCAAGGCTCCTGCCTGAAACCCCAGCAAATGTTTTCCTAATCAGAAAGTCCCTGGGCCATTTGCTGAGTTAACACCTCTCCCACAGCAGGGTCCCCCCTGCCAGCAGCTCCCGGGATGGGATGGAGCCGTGCCTCCAGCTGGGATGGTGCCTCCAGCTGGGATGGTGCCTCCAGCTGGGATCTGCTGGCAGCCCTTCCAACAGCAGCACTGTCAGCACCAAGCCCCACGCAAATGCCTGGGAATGTGGAGAAACGCCCCTGACAGCCTGCACGAGTTCTCTGGAATCCAAACAGGATGGACCTGAGCTCAGACTCCCCATAAAAACACATCAGGAGTGAACTCCAGCAGAAGGCTCGGCAGCCCAGTTCTCCCAGGCTGGAGGCGCCGGTTTGGGGGTGGAATCAGCAGGTACATTCCAGCTCACAGCCCTGAAGCAGCTCCTTGAATTGTTTCCCAGCTTCCCAGCTCCATGCCATGGGTTGCTGCACCTCAAAGACACTCATCCATCGAGGGAGAAGGCAGCAGTCTGTAAAAACCAGTCCCTGTGAGGCCTCACAAGGATTTATAAATAATTAACTAATTATAACAAAATGTGTAACAAGCAAGTGTGGTTCAAGTGGGGGAAACCAGAAGACTCCACAAAGGCAGCAGTTTCTCCAAAGACATTCCATCCACAGACAACAAAAAATATTAAAGGTCCAAAGGGGACAGAGGGAGCAGCTGGAGCCACAGGGATGGCAGCTGGAGCCACAGGGATGGATGAAGGGACACAGCTGAGCATCCTTCTTCCCACCCCACACTTGGACACAAAGTTTCTTCTTGTTCTAGCCATGGAAATGATGAGGGAGAAAGTAGCTTTGAGAGGGAACCATGTGGAAAAATGAAGCAGTTGCTTGAGGGAACAAAAAAAGGGAAAAGCATTTGTAAAACCCACAGCGATGGTCTTGGAATAGCCTCTGGAAACAAGGACATGAGCTTCCACATTCTGTGTAAATCCACAATGGGCCAGAGAGAAGCTGGATGCTCCACACAGCTGGTTGGGCTTCCAAAAGTCAAAATCCAAAATCCCCAAATCCATCCAAATGGTGCAGAGTCCAGTGAGTTTGATGTGAACATGCAGGGCAGGGTGATGTGAGAGCAGCAGGTCCCTGATCCATCGGGAAAGGCTCCTCCAGTGCAATTCCCTGTGAAGCTCAGCGATGAAGAGCTGCTCCTCCCGCCCTGTTTCCTGCTTTCCCAGTGGAAGAAGCTCCATCAGAAGGCTCCAGGCTCAGCTCAGCCCAGCTCCAGAGGATCCAGACTGGGATCTGGGTGGCACTTGATGGATTCCTCAGGTACCTGTGCCACTCACTGCCACGGTTAGGGCGAGCTGTGGTGACACCAGCAATCCTCAGCTGCCGATGGAATCCAGAGTCAGCAACCCACAGAGGAAAATGTTAAATCCACAGGCACGGCTGCAGGAGAGCTGGGAGAGCCCCGAGCTGCAGAGAGGCAGCTGCAGGGCAGCAGCAGGAGGCAGAGCTGTGACACAAGGAAGGAAGGCAGGCAGGGAGCTGGGAATAGCCATGGAATAGGAAATGGCAGGTCTCAAACAACACTGTCACCTCCCCATGCCACACCAGCAAGGCTCAGTCCAGGCAGACCCAGCAACACTGAGCACACAGGAGCATTTTCCTGCCTTACTCCATTTTGGATGGATTTGCAGGTTGGCTGTAGGACTGGGAGAGCAAAAATAACCTCTGGCCAGTGACTTCCAAAGGCTGCTCCCAGCCCAGAGAGCCATCAGATGCCTCTGCCCTAATGGAGCATTAAGCCCCGGGCTGCTGAGTGATGAGGATTTAACAGTGATACCATTAACCATGTAATTGCTTGTCAATTCAGAGGAGATGCTCAGCCACCATGGAAGCCAGGCAGGACCTCCACTCCTGGAATCCCACACGCCCATCCAGCCCAGTGACACACAGCATGGAGCTGGGACAGATGGCTGAGATCCCCAACAACCCCACTGTCCTGTCTCCAAGCCAGCAATGCCATGTCCTGTCCCTGCTGCCTCCCCAGCGCCAGCACTCGGTGTCACCAGAGCTTTTCTCCCTCCCCTAAAAATATTTCAAAGGAGAACTCGGGTTTTGGCAGATGGGAGATGCTGGAAGTAATACCTGGCAAGAGATGAAGGCAAGGGTCTCTTAAATGGTCAGCCTTGGCCAGAGCGAGATGTTTGGTTTCTCTGCTGGATTCCCTCTAGCAGGACTGCGTTATGATTTGGGCCCCAAAGCACAATTAATGTGCTGAGACTGTAGCGAATCCAAGTCTCTTTCCTTTTATTGCTCTTAATCACTCTTCCATCTGTGCAGCTCAGCCCTGCTCCAGCCCCAGCCCCAGCCAGGCACGGCGTGGCCACAGCCCGGCCGCCATCTCCAGCACCCCCTCGTCCCCAGACCTGCACGAGGTTCATGTTTCCATCACTTCAGGAGAGGCAGCAGCATCCCACCAATGCCTCACAGCCTGACCCTGATCCTGCCAGGACCACAGGGCAAGGGGCAGCTTGCAGAGCAGCCTGAGCCCAGCCTGGACACCCCTGGGCTGAAAGCCCCTCCTGGCACAGGTGAAGCCCCTACAGGTCACCCTGGAGATGTGGCTCCCACATTTCTGATGTGCTCGGACACTGCAGGAATCCACAAGCAGACTGCACTTCAAATAAAATCCCAGCTCCTGCCACCTCCCCTCTCCGGATCTTTCAAGCTGTTTCCCACCCCCTCAGTACCGACACAGAGGTGCTGCACTGCCCAACCCACCACGGGCACTGAGCTCCTTCCCCCCATCCCAACCAGGGCTGGCACCCCAGGGGACACGGAGCCACTTCCAGGTCACGGAGCAGAGGGACCCGCCTGCTCCACTGCACACCAACTCCCTGGGGCCTCCGGGGAGCACGGCTTGGTTACAGCCCCTGCTCCTCCTCCTCCTCCTCCTCCTCCTGCTGCTCCTCCCAGGCACCAGGGCCACGCAGCACCGGCTCAGGGTATCCCCTTATTGGTACTGTTAATATTAATATCAGTGTCACTTCCTAGCCACCTCTATTGTGGGGACACGAGCCCCCCACCCTGCACACATCCCCCAGCCCCTCTCCCGAGCTCCAGCACACTGGCTGGGGCTGCTGCCAGTGCCGGGGCAGGGGCTGTGCAGAGGGAGCCCACCCCACGCTGTCACACTGCCAGAGGGGTCGGCAGCCGCCTTCCAGCCTCCTTCCAGCCTCCTTCCAGCCCTCTCCCAGCCTTCCCGAGGCAGCTGCGCCGGGAAGGGGCCCTGCAGCCCCTGAAATGCCTGTGTGAGCCAGCCCGGCCCTGTCCCGTCCCTGCAAGGCTTGGGTTTCACAGCCACTCCTGGCAGCTCCAGAGCTGCTCCAGAGCTGCCCCAGCCACACGGTCTGGCATGGGGAGAGGAGCCCCTCTGCTCTCCTCCCTGCCATCAGGGCACTGCCATGCCATGAAGCCATGGGGATTGCTGTGTCCCTCCCCACAGATGTGCAGGGCAGGTGAGGAGCCTGTCGCTGCAGCAATGGGAATCTGGCCATCCCACCCCACACTCCCCGCTTCAGCAAACACGGTGAGAAAATCCCCAGTTCAAATGCACTGCTGGAAATAGGAATGAAAACCATCAGGTGGGGTTTGGCTGGGATGGGGTTTGGCTTTCCTTGGCCAGAGTCAGCACCCCCAAAATCAAATTAAAGGGTTAAATTAGCCCCATTCCTTATAGAGAGCAGAGGACACACACAGTTAGAGCTGGAAGAAGGGAGGCCACCACCCACCACACTCATCCTCACCACCTACAGTTCCACTCTCTCCCACTGTTTCCTGGGGCAAAGGGAGAACAGGCAAACACTGAAGTATCCACTGGAAAAAGACACTTTAACCCAAGTAATGCTTAAGTGAAAAGCTAATTTCCCATTAAAACAGCTTTCTGGTGGAAAATTATAACCAGCTCTAATTAGTATCATAATTAAGAGTCACTGCTGGATTGCAGGGAACCTCATCCAGGCTGGAAAGCACATCTTGGCTGCAGGACCACAGCTTGGTGACTCACTCAAGCCCTTTATCATCAACACTGTCTGTATGGATGAGCTGTGGAAACTCCCGGTGTCCATCCTGCTTCCTGCTCAGCTCAGGAGAACCACAGCCCTAAATAAACCCTTTGTCTTCAGGTCTATCCATCCCTTCCAAAGAAAGAGCACATCACTGGGAGAGGAAGGTGACTTTTGCAGTCTCTGTGGTCACCCCAAGCAACTGGAGACAGGTCAGGATGAAAGTGCCACATAATTCCCCACCTGATGCTCTGCCAGAGTCATTTGTGGGCCCTGCTGGGAGCCAGAGGGGAGGAAAGCACTTACTGCCTTTTAACAGGGTGTAAATCTCTCCTGTAAGGTAGCAAAACCTCTGGGAGATGACTGAGAAATCCTTTGGGAAGGGGATGGAGACAGACAGTGCCATCCCCCAGCTGCCCACCTGAGCTCAGGCTCCATCCACACTCCCAGGGGCTCAAAGAAAACTTCAGGTGATCAGGGATAGAGGATCTGACAGAGCAACAGTGTGATGGTGCTTCCTGGGGCTCCCAGTGAGCTCTTGGTCTGACAGACAGCACCCACCATCACCAGCATCCACCACCACATCCCAGCACCTACCATCACATCCCAGCACCCACCATTACAGATCCTTCCACACCAGTCTGGAGCTGCAGTGATGCCAACAAGCCTCTTCCCAGCACTGCAGGAGCAGTGGATTGCAATAGGGATCCCAGGAGAAAAGCCCAGGGAGAGAGTCTCAATGTTATGGTTATTTAAAAAAATATGCCAAGGAAGTAGCTGCCTGCACTTATCCACACACAGCTTCCCAACCACACCAGTATGCCAGGATTTGTTTCAATTCCTCATCAAGCTGAAGACTCTTTCTGTCTTAAGAGTCTCCTACTCAATATTTAATCCAAAAGAAGCCAGGTTTAATCACTTCTAGTGTCCCAGAGGAAGTCCTCGGAGGTGACCACCACTGAAGAGCCAGGTCCACCACAATCCATGCAGCTGCAGCTCCAGGAGACGCCCTGGGATTTGTTGCAGACATGGCAGGAGGAGCAGGGGCTGGAAGAGGCAGGGTGAGGAAAAGGAAGAAGGGATGCACCAAAAATCTGCTTTGGCGTGAGCCTCCCACCACAGCAGAGTACAATCAGGCAGGTGATACAGGGGGAGATGTCACCTCTTCACTGCCATCACCTCTGCCATCTCTACTGTCACCTCAGTGCTCAGGAGCACTGAGGAGTTAAACATGTTTTGTTTTCTCCTAATGGGTCGTGACAATGTTAAAGGGGTCGTGACAATGATAGAGATGCTCTTGCCAATCATTTCTCCTGGGGAAGAGCATCCTGGGATGCAGTCAGCCCAATTCCCCAGGCAGACAACACCCAGTGCCCAGCTCCAGAGCCCTTTGCTGTGCCAGGGCTGTAGGCAGAGCTGGGCTGCCCAGCAGCCAGGGAAATGAGCGGGCATGGGGACCCCTGGGTGGGTGGTTATGGCAGGCAGGGACCCCTGGGCGGGGGTTTGTGGCAGGCAGGGCCCCCCTGGCCCCAGAGCAGATCAAAGCACGGGGTATTTACCTCCCGGCCGGGCCCGGGACATCGGCCCTTTCTGAGGGGGCTTTTCATCCCTATTAGGGCCATGAAAGGCTGAGCCATGAGATCAGCTGCCAGGGGCTGTCCGGGGACAGCGCTGAGCCGAAAAGGTCAGGAGGGAGGAGGAGAAGAGAAAAGAGGCAGAGGCTTAAGGGACAGGGCTCAACAAAATCACATTTACTGTGGTCACGCTCTTCAGACAAGCCTGCAAGACAAGGAACCGCGTGTTGTCTAAGGGCCATTATTTGGGTTTGACATGGCCAGGGCCCGGGCTTTGAAGTCGGGAGCAGGACACCGTTAGAGCCATTTGTGTCCAGCCAGCGGCTCCCACGCGGCATCACCATCCCCTGCCAGCGGCTCCCAGAGGGATGGGAACGGGGATGGAGGAGCAAAGCCCCAAAACCAGATGGATGCCACCAGGCCGGCTCTGCTTGGCCCGGGTGTGTCACAAGCCGGGCCTCTTTGGGTGAAGAATGAGGAAGCCGTTTAATTGGAGTTTTATCAGCTGAAGTTCACAGCTCCCATCATGGCATCAAACGGCCCTTGGGCTTTCAACTCCCCTCCACCAAACAAGTTGTGGGAAGGAGCATGAGGAGCACATGAAAGTGGCCACATTCAAATGGCATCAGCAAAGAGCTGGCAGGCTGACAAAGCCCCCCCTGGCACAGCCCCCAGCCCAAGGAACCAGGGAGGGAATTATCAAATCCCAAGGAATGCAGGAAGGAGCACATGCAACTCTGCACACATGCACTGGCACGGGCTGAAGGCTTCCCAAACCAACGGAAGCTGGAGGAGCACAGCCAGAAAAGCGAGTATGGCAACGTGTCCCAAAAAAGCTCCTGAGGAGGAAGGATGATCCTGGCAGCTGGCAGGGTATAGGTGACCCCCTTCCTCACACTGAGCTGCAGGAAAACGCTGACGGAGCGTGGCCCGGGGACGAAGCCACATCGCAGCAGCAGTGATGGTTTACAACAAATAACTCTTGCCAGGTTAAGACTAATTGCATCTAAAAACAGAAATGCAAGACAAGGGCTTTAACACAACACTCAGGGTAATAGATCCGCTCTCACTGCATCCCGCTGCCAAAAAGCGTTGGATTGGATTACGGACGTTATTACATCAAAAATGGATTGAAGGGCTTAAGGACTCACAATAAACAGCAAATGTGTCGGATTTATGAGGAAACATCTACTAGGACCTTGCTTTTCCTTCAGCATTGTCATCAAACAAGGGCTCTGTGCTTTAAAGAGGCTCATGGGACAGGTTGGACACTGAGGAAGAACACCTGGAGGAACACCTCAGCACCACCACCACCACATCTGCAAACAGCTGCCTGGAGTGCACCCCGAGGCTGAGAGAGGTTTGCCTGGGGTCTCCACAACCCACTGAATACAGAAGGGGCTGCCAGGACCACCATCAGCCCCAAAAACCAGAGAAGGAACTGGGAACTATTAGAGTCTATCCAGTTCATCCCCCGCCATAAGCAGGGACACCTTCCACTACACCAGGTTGTTCCAAGCCCCATCCAACCTGGCCTTGAACACTTCCAAGTATGGACTAGGTGACATTTAACAGTTCCTTCTAACCCAAACTATTCTTTGATTGTCTGATCCAGAGCTCTCGAATAGCAGGGAGCCACTCCAGGAGCTCCTCCTCACGTCACCCTGCTGCCAGGACACGGGGATTAATGGATCTCTATCCAGGCACCTCATTACCAGAGATAGTAAAACTGGAGCAAGTTCAAAGAGGAGCAGCAAACGCAATTAGGAGCTGGAGTGAGTTAGGAGGGGAGGTGGAGGGAGCTGAACCTGCAGGGCTGGATAAGCCATGGTGGGGCTGGAGCTGCCCACGACATCCCGGGAGTGCAGGCACCAGGCAGGGGGGAGGCTGTTCCAGTGGGAAGTATTCTGAAGGGAGGTCACAGGACACTGGGGAAAGGGAATCACGCCAAGACACCAAAGGCAAGCAGGGAAACACCCAGGAGACCCAGGGATGGAAGTAACCACAGCACATCATGATATAAAACACACAATTTCCAAATTCCCATCTCCTTCACCCTCTAAGCACTTCATCCTGGGGATGGTGCCCACGTCCTGCTGGAGTCCCTCGTGCCCCCCCCAGCCTCTGTCTCCAGTGTAGACCTGCAGGCAGATGCTGCTGCATCTTGTTCATTATGCAATGCTTTAGAAATAAGCATCACCTTTCCTTTATCCATCCCCAGGAGCAAAGATGCTTTTAAGGAAAGCCTGGAGCTGGTGTGGAGGGGGTCAGTGTGAGGCTCCAGAGAGGATGGGGACAGGGAACAGCAGCTTTCAAAAGCCTTTTCATTGCTAAGCCGAGGGCTGGGGCCGTGTCCCTCCGTGATAAAAGTATCCCTAAACAAGGCTTGGCATATCCAAAGCGATGGCAAGGAGCAGTCCTGAATAGAGGGACCCTGGGAAGCCCTCCAGCTCCGGTGAGGAGGTTTTCCAGCCACGGAGGAAGGTGGGGGATGAGTGGCACACGCCCTGCTCCCCTCGGCTCCAGCGCTGCTTCCCCGGCTTAGAAATGAAAAGGGAGAAAAAAACCCTTTTGTGTGTCCAGGCAAAGCTTGGGGAAAGGGAGGGGAGAAAAATTGGGGCGGGGGGGAAAAGACAACATGTGGGTGGTCTGCTCAGGAGACTTTTGACTTTGTTTTTTTGGCTATTTTATTTCTTGGCAGAAAGAACTCCTGGGGCTGCTCAGCAGAGGGTATGGCCAGATCACAGGAGCATCCTCAGCCCACCCAGGGGCCAAAGTTCAGCTGGCAGCTCCCAGCTCCGAGGGGTTTCGCATCAAAGCTTGGAGGAGTCAAGAGAAATTAAAGTCAGAAACGGTCCAAGGCAGGGGCAGAGGGCACTGCCGGCCCCCTGAGGAGAGGGGGGGCATCCCACAGGGATTCTCCAAACACCCCGCTCGCTGCATCCCTATACAGCCTGAAACTGGGAACAAGAGGATAAACAGGATTTTACATTGAAAAATGAGTTTAAAAGGCTCAGCCCAACATCCAACGGGACGCACAGCCGGGATTTCCCAACCTGGGCTACGCCGTCTTTGCAAAATCCCGGCTGCGTGTGCCGTCGCTGCGTGTGCCGTCGGATCCGCAGCGAGCCGGAGCCGGTCACCTGCAGTGACCCAGGTGTGCTGGCAGCCGTGCAGGGGAGCTGGCACCGGCTCAAAGCTGCGGGGGCCCCGCGGGAGCCGCGTTTGGAGTCGGCAATGCACCGGCGGCCGCCTCTGAAAGCACCTCCCAAAGCTCCGGGAGGTTGATTTTCACTTCAGTTTTTGTGTGAAATGCAAAACAGCTCCTTAAAATTTGGGTAATTCAGAGGCTGTAAATCCTTCTGCCTCCACCTTCCTGATGGACTTGGTTACCATAAGAGGGATCCCATATTTCTTCTTCTCAGCACTTTGTTCACCTCCTGAGCTTGTTTTGGGGAGCCTATTTGTCTTTGAGGGCTCTTTGCAGCCTGAGAGTCCCACGGGCTGTAGCTCAGAGGACCCCAATTTCAGCCCTCATTATCTTGATGACCATGTCAGTGCTTGAACTTGACCCTTGAACACAGAGGAGCCACCGACCAAGTGCTTCAAGATACTTGGCTGACCCAAGTCTGGCACTTTGGCTTCTCTTCCAAATTTTTGCCCACTGCAGGCAAAGCTTATATTCAATCAAACTTTCCATCAGCTGAAGGATGGCAGAAGGGCTGAACTTTGCCATCCCAGAGCCACCAGGCTGATGCAGCTGTGCTAAGGGAGATGGGAGCCTACATGGGAGTTGTGCCAGGGGTTTTGGCATCCCCAGCCCATCTGGGGCATCTGGACTGGAACCAGTGTCCTGCCCACAATGGCTTCAAAGCTGGTGCCTGTCAAATGACACAGGACAGACATCCCCATGTCTGGACAGTGACAGTGACCATTGTTCTGGAAGAGCCTGGCCCTGCCACAGTGACTCAGCCCTGCAGAGCCCATGGTTGCTGCCAGCACCGAGCCAAGCTGGCTCTGCAGGTTGTAGTGCCAGGTCGTCCCTGCTGTCACCCCTCCTGTTAGGGAAACTTCCCTGGCTGACCATGCAGAAGCCACTTTGGCATCTCCACAGCCACACAGGTAACAGAGTCCCCTGCTAGTCCCTGTCACCACCCAGCCAAATTTGTCCTGACAGAAGTGATGAGGGCTCAAGGCTGACCTGCCAGAGCCAGGCGCGGCTGCTTCCTCTCCATCAGGTTTATTCCAAATTATTCTGCAGCAGGATTCCAACAGCCCCAGCCAGGCTCGCTGGGGACATCCAGACCAGCAGCCTCACCACAGCACCACGTTACAGCACAGCACCCCCGTCTCCACTGCCTGCCATGGCCTTGCTGCCCCCTCCCAAAGATTCCAGGCTAAAAATACCATGTTTCCAGCCGGGAGCACACGGCTTCCAGGGCTGGGAGCTCGCTCCCACACGGGCAGTGACCCCTGTGCCAGCCGCTCGCCGCAAAGCCCACAGCACACAGCAAAGGGAGCTGAGCCGTGGCCACCGTGCCCTTTGCAGTGCACCCAGCCAGGCGGGGAGGGGAGGGGACAAAGAGAGAGCTGGCAGCACTGCGCAGACACGGCTGAGCTCCCCTTCCATCCACAGCAGAGCAGGCACAGGGGGACAGATTTCTGAGCAGCAATCCCTTGCACGCACACACCACAGGCTCCAAGAAAATTCCAGCCTCTTCTCTCTCCCCTCCATAAAATGCCATGGTGCACCAAGACACAAACAGAACAAGCCAGTGCACAGAAATTTTCAGCCATTTCGATCATATCACACACTGGACACCACCAGCACTTCCCGGTGCTGGGGCTGCTCTTGGAGGCAACACTCAGGAATAAGGAAAGTATCACCATTCCTCTTTCTCCCCAGTCCCAAAGCAAAACCCTGCAACACTTCCAGCAAAGATGGCAGCAAAAAATAGGGCAGCACTCCAGGGCCGACCCCAGATGGGGATGTGCTCCTGCTCCCAGCCGTGAGCAGGGCAGGGGACACAGCACAGCAGCCAGATAGGGACTGGTGACCCACTCGGCCAGTGACACATTCCTCCCCCTGCTCCCATCCAGCGGGACATATTTTCCATCCGTGTCAGCTCTCTGCACCAGCCAAGTCACACACAAGCGCCTGGTGACACTCTCCAGGCACCCGGGCCCTCCCGAGCCAGGGCTGGCAGCGAGGAAGAGGAGGGCGACTCACATGTGATGAAGTAATCCTGCTGCCGCTTGAATTCCAGGCCCATGTAGTTGGGGCTGAACTCCTGGAACTTGATGGTGAAGCGGATCTCCTGCTCGGGCCGGTTGCACGTCACCAGCACGTTGGGGTCCATGACGGTGCTGCAGGCATCCGCCTGCTCCTTCCTCACCAGGTACAGCTTGTAGTACTCGTAAGGCTTGGACGGCTCCGCCTTGGGGCAGATAATGTCCAGTTTATCCCCAATCTCTGGGTAGATGACCAGCCCCTTCCCAGTCATGAACCTGGAAGAGAGGAGGGTAAGAGGTTACCACGTGCTGGAGCAGAGGCCACACCAGCCCAGCCCACTCCACTCTGACACCATTTTTGTGCTTCAGCTCTGCTGCTCCCCCTCTGTAAGACAGGTTTTGACACTGAAAACAAGTTCTCCTCTTCCCTCACCAACTCAGCCTGTTCATGGAGCCAGCACAGGCTCCTGCTGACAAAATCAGGGCTGGCTTGGGTCAGTCCCGCTCGCCAGCCATGATAAGGGTGGGCACCTTTCCTGGCCCCAAGCCTGGCATCCAACTGGGAATGAGTCTTCCCACAAAGGGCTGGGAGACGCCACGGCTCTGCCCGACGGCCAGGCAAGGAGCTTCCTGCAGGGACAGGCAATAATTAGGCATAGGGAGAAGTCTTGACAATGGGGTGAAGGGAGGGATCCCGTCCACGCCCCAGCTCCCTGAGGAATTCTTGTCCTTAAATGGAAGGGAAGGAAGCATCCTGCAGGACAACTTCTACTGAGCCAGGCTCAACAGCGTGCCCAGGAGCGTGGGAGGACCGGATGGAGAGGAGCAAGGAGGGAGGAAAGCTATTCGGGGCTGGAAGGCAGGGCATTGGGAAGGGTAGGAAGGCAAGATGCTGATAATTAACATTCGGATCTCGTTATGGTGGGGCAAGGCACTGATTGGGTTTTTTCAGCGTGAAGGAGAGGATTAGGGCAGCAAGGAGGGAAGCAGCAGATCATCTACTTTGATGTAGGCAACTAAATGCGTTCCTGATGGGAGATAAGGTGGGAATGGATTTTCCTGCAGAGTTATCTCTGCTGCAACTCCCTCACGTAATCTGGGCATGGCAAACGCAAAGTGAGCACTTTGCCAAGGCCGCACGGCCACGCTTCCCCTTCTGCTGTTGGACACAGCCCATCCCTGTGCCAGCCCACCCTGGAGACTGGATGGGGCTGGGATACCTCCTCCCCCAGCCAGCTGCTCCAGCTGGAGCTGCAGGCTCCATGGAAGGAAGATCAAACACACAAGACCAACCTGCTCTGTGGCTCCGTGCAAGTCTTAGCAAGAAGCCACAGAGCTGGAACCAGCACCAGGCCCTTGGCTGCAGGAGCATAGCAGATCCACAGGCTGGGCTGGAGCAGGCAGGCGGAGCCGAAGCCCACGCACCCCCAAGTGCCCTTGGCACAAGCTCTGGAGCTCAATGCCAGCTGTAGTAGCAGGGCAGACATGCAGACATCATCTGCACCTCGCCTGCAGCTTGCCAGGTCAGAGGAGCATCCCAGGCAGCCAGAGCACGGCACAGGGATGGCGGGCACAGCTCCATCACAGAGCTGGATTTAGAGGGGTTACGGGTCCATCCTCCCTGCCTGGCTGCAGCTCCACATCAGCTCCAGTAGTACCCAAAGCAGCACAATGGGGCAGCTAGGATCATCCCAACCCCAGTACCAGTGGCACAGCAGCACCTTGGCCATGTGAGGTTGCAGGGAATTTTGTACAAGCCATGATTCAGGCAGATGGTGACCAGGAGACAGTGGGAAACTTGGCCCCTGGAGGGTCTTTAGGGATGCAGGTGGGATGCAGAGCCCGCCTCCATCCAGGCACTGCCTTCAGGTGAGCCATGCTTTGCTTCACACCACCAAGTAGGTCACCTGGCCAGTGGCCAGCAGGCACTTCCAAAGGCTTGGGAGCGATAAAGGCTTCCCCACCCACGGCCAGAGCCCTGATGCAAGGCCGGAGCAGGAGCAGGAGGCGGGAGCAGCCCCTGTCCCTCCCTCCCCGCCCGGCCGCAGACACGCAGCGCAAGTGAACACTTGCACGGGTTCCCACCCCGAGAGGCAGCTGGATCCCACACTCCTTTCTCCACGGTTGGGCTGAGTCAGAGGCTTCCTGGCACAGGATTCTGGAGTGACTCAAGCTCCCTCCTCCAGCTCCTGCCAGCTCCCTCCTGCCCAGAAGATGCCAAACAGGAAGCCACAAACAAGTCAAGCAGATGTCTTGCACCGCCGGAGCAGGAGGAGAAGGCTCCTATCCACCCTCATCTCCATACCAGGAGGACCTATCACACCTCTGTGGCCAAAACCTTGGCCAACACCTGCAAACCAACCAGTCCCTGGGCCACCAGCCTGTTGGGATCAGGCCAAATGGATTTGTAAGCAGGGGAGGGGCCACGAAGCAGCTGAGGGAGCTGAGAACCTCCCAGTACCACATCCTGCTGGCACCTCTTCATCTCAGGAACTTCAGGACCAAGGCCTACCTTAGGTTTATGCAAGGATAAAACAAGGAGGCAAATCCTTTCCACAAACACTCAGTCTCAGCTCCAGAAGCACACAGCTGCTTTCTGGGAATTAGCTCAACATCTTCCAGATCCACACAAACATGGAGCAAGACAGAGCCACTTCTCTGTGCATGGAGCTTTTGCGCTGCTCCCTCCAACTGCTGTTCCCCACCTGCACACAGATCGTTTTCCCTGTGTCCTCCAATTTTCCTGATTTTTTTCTCCTCCATTTCCCCTCTTCTCTAACAGCAGGGCCGTTTCCAGATGACAGCCTGGGCAGCACAGGAGAAGAGATAAACCTGAGGCATGTATCTCAAACCCCTCACGCAGCTCTTCCAGCTTTTCACCACACACAGAGACCTTTATTTCCCCCAAAAATTCTGCTTTGTCACAAGAACAGCTTGTGATGATCGTCCTAGGGAAGACCAACAATAGCTCCCACTATGCCAGAGGCTGGTTCTCTGGGAAATTCTCCTTTAAAATACACAGTGAAAAGCAACATTTATCACAAGAAAAGGAGAGGAAAAAAATGTCCAAAAATTGTCACATGCTGCCTGAACACAGGATTTCAGCCAGTACTGGAGACGAGGTATTTTAGTTCCAAGGGATGGTTGAAGACAAAAAGGAATTACACTCTTGACTTGTCTTCACAAGGACATGTCTTCAGATTTATCTTAACCCGGAGGAGTGAACAGAGCAACTCTTAAATTACCAGGGAAATTCATCGTGCCCTCAGAGCACCCACTGTAATTTCAGGGAGGGAAGGGGGAATCTGCTGTTCCTCTGGAAAACACAGCTTGATTTCCCTGTTTTAAGGTGGGACGGGTTAAAAAAACAGAAAAACTAAAACTTAGCTCAACCTTAAGGCTGGAACAACTCTCAGCATTAAGAATCACTCTCCTCTACCTTGCTCACCATGCAGGAGGAGGAGGATAATGGCTCCAGCTTTATTCCTGCCCCATTCCTGAAGTGTCCGAGGCCAAGTTGGATAGGGCTTGGAGCAACCTGGCATAGTGGAAGGTGTCCCTGCTCATGGCAGTGGGTGGAACTGGATGAGCTTTAAGGTCCCTTCCAACCCAAACCATTCTGGCATCCTGTGATTGCCACCATCCCCAGTTCACAGCTAACATCCCAGCATCATTTTTCCTGGTGTCCAGGGGGTGGGAATGATTAACTACAGCCACTAAAGCTTAAAACAAGTATTTTTTTGCCAGCTGAGCAGGTGGAGAGGGCTGGCAGCTTCATCCCTTAGAGTCCCTGAGGTGATTTTTGGGTGGCATCAGTGGCTGGCCACCTGCAGAGCCAGGGGACCATCCCAGCCAGGCGTCCCCATCCCCAGCGCCTGCAGGCCCCCAGCTCCCAGCCCCGCAGGTTCCTTGGGAGCGATCAGGTGGCAGCGTCCAATTTCCTCATTGTTTCGGGAGGTGTTTTCTGATGGGAAAGGTGAAAAGGGGATTTGTGAGCCTTGTAAACCGATTCCTCTGAGTTGGGTAAACAACGGGAGCTCTGTTGGCAGCAGGATGCCGGGATGCCAGAGCAGGGAGATGGGATTAAAGTGCAGCCTCTCCTATGCCCTGAGTTGGGGGGCTGCTGGTGGGGCCCCCAGTCCCTTGCAGAGCCTCCCTCACTTCTCCTTGGGGGTTCCAAAATACAGGATCTGATTGAGTGACCAGGGGTTACAGGTGGGACCTGCTGGAAGAGCCATGGACTCAGCCAGGGCCCAGTGCTGCAGGCATCCCAGAGAGGGTTTGCTGGGACAGGAGGAAGAACAAGCTAAGGAGGAAAACCAAGCAAGCTGGCCAGAGCAAGATCAGGAGTTATACTGGGAATGATACCCCAGTCCTCCACATCCCCCTCCCATGCATGCACCTCTCCTCCATGTGGGAACATATGGATGAGCCAACATTCTCAGCAATTCCACAGACACAAGTGTCCTGCATCTGGAACCTTAAAATCCAACAGTCCCTCACCTCTTTGTTAGGGAAGACCAAAAAATGGCTTAAAAAAACAATTTTTTTAAATAATAGGTTGACATGTTTTCCAACTGCTCTCCCCCTGGATCCAGGCATTCCTTGCACCACATCAACCACAAAATCTCTGGGGCAGCATCACCTTTCCTCATGTCCACAGCATACAATGCCCCTCACCTGATTTCAGGCTTGGCAGAAACAGAACAACATTTCCCAAGAACCTTCTCCTTGGAGAAGATGTTCTAACGCTGATGCTGACATACATATAAGATGACATATGCTAAATGCTGTTTGCTTCAAAGAAATCCAAAAATAACTGGATCTTACATGGAGGACGTGTATGTCTGGCAGGGAAGGCTGACAGTGCCCGGCAGAGCGAGACCTGCAGCAGCTGGGAGGTTTCCTGGTGTCTGGGCAGCTGAAGCCCCATGGGCCCAGCTCTCCACACCAACAGAGCATGTGAGTCCTTCCAGACAGATCACAGCTCCCACCCACCGGGAATCTCCTCAAGGAAGGGATGGGAAAGGGCCAGATCCAGTAAAGAAGCCAAAGTTCCACATTCAAACTGGGAGAGGGATCCTGAAAAAACATTCCTGAACCCTGCAATTTGCTAGTGCCCAGCCACACACAGATCCAGTCCTGCCCTCTCTGCCTCATTTGTCCAAACCTCCCTGGGACACAGCAGCCATGTGCAGGCACTGGGGACTCTCTGCCACCGGCCAGAAGAATCAGTCCTGTCCCCAGAGCCATTTTCCAGACCCCAATGTCACAGAGCCACATCACACTCCTGCCATTGGAGAGTCCCTGCACTGCTCATCCAAAGCTCCCTTGGTGACACCCAGCCACCTCTGCCTTTGTCTAAATCTGTATTTTCACAAAAAAAGAGAATTGAGAGGTCAGTAGTAAAAACTGGAATCTAACTTGGGTGACGTGGGATGTCACAGGTCAAACAGCATTACCAGACAGGGAAAACCACATGGTACTCAGGGAGCTTGAGCTGGGAACATCAGCCACCCCCTGTCATAGGGACAGGTGTTCCTCCTGACATCAGTGAGACAGAGCAGCTCCCACCCATTTCACTTCACCTCTCCAGAGCAGAGGACAATCAAACCAGAGGAATTACACCTAATCCCAAAGGCCCACCTGATCCCAGCATACCACCAACATCCACAGCCCTTCCCCAAAGTGGTGCCAGTACACAAAGGCACAGCCCCTTTCTCCTGTTTGACTCCCATTCAGCTCCTGGGAACAAAGATACTCCGTGGAAGGAAGTTAATTACAAGTGAAATGAAAAGGTTCCTCCCTCTGTATCTGTCGCCTTCTCGCTCGTCCATCGCACCGCTCATCACCACAAGAGGGTAAATAGGAGCACACGAACCCCCACGCTCTCAGATCCCACTTCTTTCATGTGCTCCTCTATTATTAGTCTCCTTTAGAAGAGCCTGCCATCTTTTTTCCCCCTGCTAATCTATGGATAATTATTTTCCTTGCCCTTCAGCAGCCCTCTTCTATTTCTGCTCTATCCTTTTGGAGCCAAGGTGGCCACACAGAGCCAGCAATCCCAGGTATCTGAAAGCAGCTCATATCTCCTCCACTCCTTTGGTCTCTGCTGTTCAAGGAGATATTTTTCACCTTCCAGTCCCCCCAGCTCCTCACCATCCCTGGGAGAGGGAACAGCCTCTGCTGAGCCCCCCGGGGCCGTCCCATCCAGTCCCCCTCCCAGATACACTCTAAGGCCCTTTTTTTTCCTCATCTCGGGTTTAATGAGGCCCATTCAACCCTCCCAAAGACAAAAGGCCCTTCTCGTTTCCAAACGGATTTACACGACGCATCAGTGAGGCATAAACGGGTCTCCATGGCAACGCTCACCGACCCCCCCCCAGCTCTGGGATGCCATTTTACAACTCTGCTGCTCCCCAAAACCCTTTTGTTGCTTCTCTGCCAGCTGGGAGGCTCCTCGCAAGCTGGTAACCCCCCACCCCACACGTCCGGGTGCCAGGGGTGACATTTTTTGAGGTGATGTTACAAGATGCCCGAGCCAGTGTCCCCTGGCACAGACACCCCGGAAAGCTCCGCACTGTGACCGACTCAGGGTCATGGTCAAGGCAGGGTTGGGATGGAGAGGAAGGGATGGAAACACCAAGTGCAGGGGAAAACAAATCCAAACTGCCCCTCTCTGCCCAGAAAGGGGGTTAGTGCCCAAGGCAGCGTGGTCTGTCCATGCTCAAACACCAGCCCCAGTCACAGCGTGGCTCCCAGCACCTCTCCACAGGGAAACTGGTGACTCTGGTGATTTCCATGGCTTTGGCAATGGCCAAGAGGCCACTCCAGTGCTTTACACAGAGGTGTGCCAAACAGGAGCCTCATGTTCAACACTGGACCATAACTCTCCCCAAGCAGCCTCAAACACTGAAGGCTGAGAGAGCACCTTGCTTACCCTGAGCAGTTGTGGAAGCAGGGAAGGTGAGATTCAGGGAATGGGGGATGCAGGGAATGTCTCACTGCAGCTCCCTAAGCTTTGCTCACATGTTGCAGTCACTGCCATAGCTCTGAAGACCAAGCCATTGTCCAACACCTGGAGAACACACCAGAGAGCCCACTTCTTCAGGAAAATACCCACCACTGCTGGGTTTCTCAAGCAGGAAGTCAGGAGCAGGATCCTGTTTTCAACTGCAAAACTGCAGCTTGTGGACAGGTCTGCATTCCCCTCCTGCAGTCCAGTTCTACCACCAGCCAAGAGCAGAGGAGGGTTCCAGCCATCAGGATGCTGGGAGAACAGGTGAGTAGGCTTCAGGAAAGCTGGCATGGATGCTGTGAGATGCCAGCCACACCTCAGCACCCAGAGCCAGCAGCTGCCACCACAGCTGGTGACATCCCTGGCCCCAGTGACTCAGCCCTCCTGTGTCACAGCAGGGCTGCAGGAAGGGCTTTCTCCCTGAGCTATCCCCATAATTACAGCATGGCCAGGGAGAGTATCCAAGCGCCAAACTCCCCCACAGCCCCAAGAAGGATGACAGATCACCACCACCAAAGGCAGCACCCACAAAAGAAGAATGTTCTCCTTTGTCCCATTGTGGGCTTGGCCAGGATGTATCCTGATGCCAGTCCATCGCTTCCAGGAACAGCTGCTGACCACCCTCATGCCCCAAGGAGGAAGAAGAAGAGAAGGAGGAAGAGAGGGAAGGCTCCCAGCCCTCACAGCAGCCGGGCCTGCCAGGAGCAGCCATGTGCTGCTCCATCCTCCCAAGTCCGCGCACACTCCATGCATTCAGACGCTGCACCCGAAATATCTCAGTGCAAACCTAGCGAGGGGGGGAAAACAAAACCTGCTGCTAATTGAGGGATTTTGGAGTCGATTTAATTAGGGCCAGAGCACTGGCGCAGGCTGCTGCTGCCACCTGCAGCACTCTCCGCAGCCGCTGGCGTGGGCTCGGGGGACCCCGGGCTCCCGCCCACGCCCGCCTGGGGTCCAGACAGGGAATGAGGAACACCGGGAGTCCCGCAGGCTCACCCCCGTCACACACCCACCCCCCAAACCCGTTATTTCCCAGCACAATAAGCACCTCCAGCAGCGACGGAACCAAGGGCTCGGCCAAAAATTAAAAAGGAAGAAAAGTCATATTTTCTCCCTAGAGTCAGATCGTCCCGTTCTCCCCTCGGAGGAATCAAGAGGGGCCGAGTTATCTAATTAATGCTGGCAGAAGCGGGAGGCCGAGGGCTGGGGGGCGGCGGCGGCCCACAAAGGCGGCGTGGGGAGCGGTCTCCCCGCCGCCGCCGCCGGCATCCCCCGGCAATGGGGCCCCACGCTGGGAGTGAGGTAAGAGGGGATTCAAAGGGGGGTTTGTCAGGGGTTTTGTTTTTGGAAACGGGGGAGGGGAAGGGGACAGGGCTTGACAAGAGCTGACAGACAACTGAACAAAACCATAAGGGCCATGAATGGCAACACGGCACTTTAATTGGCGTAGGAATGGAGAGAGAAGTGAGACAATGAGGCTGGGCGGCGGCAGTGGGCACTCACCTTCTCCTACCCGCACCCCAATCCCTACCCCAACAGAGGTTGGCAGCTGGAGGCGGCACCGTGACCGTGACCCCCATGCCAAAAAACACCACCTAAAACCCACGGGGAGAACACGGAGGCAGAAGGACAGAGCCCAGCACACGTCAGGCATCACAAAACCCTGACGGCACCAAGAGCAGCACAGTCCCAGCCCCGGGATGCTGCAGATATTAAATGATCCATCGGAAACAGCTCATGTTCCCACTCGGCTCCGTGTGTTTTCCGGCTTCGGTTTGGCCACTCGTGCCCTGGCTACAGCCCCGCTCATCCGGAGGACGGGGGGCCGGGAGGGGGAGAGAGGGAGAGGCAGGTTAAAAGGGAACACGGTTGGATCAGCGGGGTTCCCACTCCTTCCCTGACCCCTCCGAAATAAAACGGAGGAGATTTCGTCTCCCGGTCCAAAGCAAAGAATTACTTTGGCAGGGGCTGCGGCGGCGGCCGGGCGCCCACTTGGAAGGGAAAGCAGCAGGAATATGCCCAAGGAACCCAAGACAAGCCCTCCCCGCCAAGCCCCGCTCATTCTCATGCAGATCAACCCCAGTCGGGACAGAACAGAGGCAAATTGCAGCCCCCCCTCCCCAGAGCAGGGCTGGGGGCACAGGGAAGGGCGGGTGGGGGGTTCAGCACATCAGACCTGACAGAAACCCCAGTGTTCTCCAAGATCCCCCCTCTTCCCACCTCTCATTTTTCAAGCTCAGTTGGAAAAAAAAGAACAGAAAGCTAAGAGCCAAGAGGCAAAGTTACAACTGGTAGTTGGGCCTTAGGAGAGAAGGGAGCCCCTTCCTTCCTGAACCCCAGGACCTGACACCCCACATAACCCTGGCACCCCACAAACACAGTTTGCAGCCAGGAGACTCAAAACATCCCATGGGACAGTAACTGAGCACTCCTGCTGCTGTATTCCAAGGGGTACAAGAGGGTTCCCCAAACCTCAGCTTCCCATTTCGCTGGCCACCTCCGAAGCAAGGGAGAGGAGCCACCAGCCTCCCCATTTTTCTGAGAAATACCAGAAAAATAAAGCCCACACATGTCCTGGGGAGCAGTAGAAACCACAAGGTCTCCTGGATTTCCCCTGCTCCCAGAAGCCCCTCACTATGTCCCAGGGCTGGGGTTTCCATCCCTGGTGATCCCACTGAGGGCTGGGAAGCAGCTCCAGAGCACCCACCCAGGTCCCTGGGGCTCTGGCTCAGCCCAGGGATGCAATGCTGCGGTTTCAAGGATTAATCCCAATGTTAGGAACCGGGCAGGGAGGAGCAAACCCTGCAGAGGGTTCCCCATCCCAGCTGTGGGATGCCCTGCCCTGCCCTGACAGGTCTCCCGGGTTTCGCCAGCCCTGCCAGCCCCTGGTCCCAGGGGAGCAGCGTCACCCCCACCGCGCCGCCCTGACTCACTCCGGGCCCCTTTGATCCCCCGGCTCCTGGAGTGGCCAAACGAGTTCTGGCATTCCAGCCCTGGCTCCGTCTGGAAGCGCCATCTTCCCAGGCAGCTGCAAATCACCAGCCCTCAGCCCCAGCGTCATTACTGGGAACTTGTTCGGCTGCCACCGGCACCGGGGGTTATTAAGAGCTTCCCAACCCCCATCCCAACACAGGCCATGTGCACATCTGCCCACAGCTGCCCAGCTAGAAGGGACCCTGATGACCACCCAGTTCCAACCCTGCCATGGGCAGGGACACCTTCCACTAGCCCAGGCTGCTCCAAGCCCTGTCCAACCTGGCCTGGGACACTTTCAGGGACCCAGGGGCAGCCACAGCTTCTCTGGGCAACCTGTGCCAGCACCTCTCCACCCTCACAGGGAAGAATTTCTTCCCAAAATTCCATCTAATCCTGCCCTATGGCAAGTGGGAAGCCATTCTCCCTTGTCCTATCTCTCATCCAAAGTCCCTCTCCAGCTGTCCTACAGGCCCTTTAAGCACTGGAAGGGGATCCAAGGTTTCCCTGGATCCTTCCCTTCTCCAGGCTGAACCAGGTGACCCCATGCTCCTCACTCCCACACCAATCCCACCACTGGCTGGCTGCACTCAGCTGCTCCAGACCTTTGGCCCTGCTCCACGGGGGTGGATGGGACTGGGTTAGGTCTGGGAGAAAAAGCTGAAGATGAGTCACAGGACCTCAAAAGTTCATTTGTTCTCTCTCTCTTGTCCTCCTGCACATAACTGAGCCATCACCAAAGCCTGGAGAGCCAGCTCTGCAGGGAAGCTGGATTCAGTCTCTCAGCAGGGCAGAAACTGCCCCTTTCTCCCCAGAACCTGTTGCCAGCGCTGCCCACACCCCTCTTTACTGTGAGGTCCTGTTCTGGAACTACAGCCTAAATTTTCACCATATTTACACCAAAAAGACCTTCCTAAAGATTTCACCACTGGAAGGAGAGTTGGGACACTCTTGTGCTCCCTCTCAGCAGCCCTTCCACTGCCCCCAGTTCATCCAGCGGAAGGCTGAAGGGAAGAGCAGCAGCTGAGGGAGGGGCCAGCAGAGAGGCCAGCACAGCACAGGAGTGTCAGGTTTTAATCCCTCCTCCAGTACAAAGAGATCTGGCTTGTACTTGCTTTTATTTTTAGGCCAGATTTACATGTACAGCTGAATTTCAATCCAATGTACAACTTTCAGCTGGGAATGGGAGAGGAGAGGAACCAGAACCCAGCCAGAGATCTCAGACTGGTGCTCCTTTCCATCTCCAAGGATGTCACCAGACTCCGTCGGGACACACAGCTCCCAGTCCCAGAGGGAGCTTTCACAAGGCACTAAGCAAAGCTCATGTTTAAACCTAAAAATAACTCAGCCCTTGGACCTGGGGAGGAGGAGGAGGAGGGCAGAGCACCCAGCCTGTCCCGCTCCAGCGCCAGCAGTTTCCAATTGCCTGCGGACAGGGAGTGTTCCCAATCCTCCCCCCGAGACGAAATCCTCCGCCTTGCCACCCACACTCATGGAAGAAAACTGGCGAGAGCCGCAGGAGAGACCAAAGTCTCCCCCAGCCACATCCTGCCCCCCTGCTCTGCTGCCAGATGTGATCCCCCCCCAGAGCCCTGTCCCAAGATCCCGCTAGCTCCAGCGTTCCCAGCAGCGCTCCTCGCCCCACTCAGTGTGTGCCACCAGGCTGGGGCCACATCCCAGCCATGCCACCACGCTGGGAGCCCGAGAGGGCTGATGCCACCAATGCAACCAGAGTTCATTCCAAGGCTGGTGTCTGTCTGTCCTGCACAGCCCAGTTCCCAGTTCCCATCACAGAGCAATCCTCACACCCACGGAGCTGTGAGAGCAGAGAGCAACCTCCACCTTGGAGCGATGGTTTTGGGGTCCCCCCTAGAAGAGGGGGTCCTTTAACCTGGCTTGGGAAAACCCCAAGTGAGCAGCACCAGTGCTGCTGTGGGTCCTCCCCGTCCTGCCCTGCAGCCCCAGGCAGGACTCATCCACACAAATCCCTCACCAGACTCCAATCTCCCCCCTGACCCTCAGCTCCTCCATTCTGTCCCTGGCAGGATTCAACCCACAAACCCCTTGCTGGATCCCAAATCTCCTCCCTGACCTCCAGCTCCTCCATCCCTCTCCTGCTTCCCTCTCCCAGAAAACCCCTTCATGGGGCTCTAGCTTCCAACTATCCCGCTTCACTCCAACTCCCTCAATCCATTTAAGTCTTTCTTTGCATGTAAGGTGTTTTTTTCTTTGCCTTTCTCTTTTTTTAACTTATTAAGGAGAAAGTTCAAACCGTTGGCAGTGTCTGCGACGCACTAATTTGGAACTTAGTGCGGTGTCGACATTGCATTAAGTATTTCTGTCAACCATGAGGACACACCATGTCTGTGTAAGAAATTACACCAGCAATTATAGCTAAAGAGGCATGTAAAATTAAAAAAAAAAAAATTAATGTATTCAGAAATGATAACTGACATTCTTATTAGGATTAATCTAATTTTAGTAGACTCATTTATATCCTGCCTCTGGATAAAAAATGAGTTTCAATTTTAAAACCTGGATAAAAAGTGGCATTTTTTAAAAAAGTACTTTTAGAAGTCACCCTGCATGATTAAGCGGGATGATAATGCGAGGAAGCTTAACAAAAAGCTGTGCCATTAAAGGAGATATTTGTTAAACAAAACAGAAGCAGAGATATTTATCAAGCCCAGCAGATTATTCCAGGGTAACTCTGGACCTGGCACTGCTGGATGTTGCTTGCGGTCTCAAGTTAATGGAGAGAAAACTGGGAATGGCAGATAACGGGGAAGGGGCAGGAGTTCTGACGGGCGCATCCTGCACCAGCAAGCCAGGGAATGGCAGCACTGAGGAGAGCCATCCATAGCCTGGATGAGTCCATGCCCCACTGGACACAGAAAGGCACAATGCAAAGCACAGGAGTCACTCAGACTGGGGAAAAAAACCCTGAAAGATGAGTCAGTTCACATATCCAAAAAAGAAAGAACACGAGATGGAACACCAAGGTCCTTCCTGAGGTTTGCCAAACACCAAGTGGGGCTTGGCCCATTCCAGCATGGCCCAGCCCCCCTCCAAGGCACTGCCTTAGATGAGCTGCTGGTACAAAATGTGCCCCTGGCCTCAATCTCTGGTGATGGCATGTTTAACTCCATGGCAATGGGTGCTTTGATTGACACAGGTTCTGGCAGGGCACAGGGTTGTCTCTTCTCCCTGTGCCAGCCCACCACACACTTCCATCTCCAGCAACACCTCACCAACCCACAAATCTCCTCATCCATTGAACCAGCCACCCCAGATGAGGAACCAGCCAAGAGGCTTCCTCCAGGCTCACCTGTTGCTCCACATCCCCACATCCACATCCCCCATGTGTCCATGACCACCACATCCCGTGGGACACTGATGAGATCCCAGCCACCCCATGGGACAGGACACAGAGGCAGGAGGACACGGGTAGCCTGCATAGCCAGGATGGGAGCCATGGCACCCACAGGGCTGGGCTCCCTCCTCTCACCCACATCCCCCCATTACAAGGGAATTAAGCACGGAAACAAAGCACTGAAAGATTTAAGAATATGTGGAAAGACTCAAAAGCCAAAGAGGAAAAAAAATCCCAGGCTGATTATTTTATTTTCTCCTGACAGTTTGAGCCACAATGGCCAATAAATCCCAATTACGGATTTTAAAAATGCTTCCTGCAGACACTTAGACCATCAAGGCAATTCTGGGCTCCCATAACTCCTGGTTTATGATGGTCATACATGTCAGTTTTCCACAGAGCCCAGCATTTCAATAAAATGACCATAAACCTAGATTAGAGATTAAAGGACTGACTCAGAAGTTGTCAGAGGAAGAAACAAGTTCCCCTGCAATTGCTTTGCCATTTTTACCGACCAACAGTTTGGCTTTTTGATGGGTTTATGCCAGCAGTAAATTTTGGGCTGCTGACAGCCCGGTGTGTGAGACAAGTGAAGGCAGCAGCAGGGAGGTGCGGGGAGGACACGAGCCCAGCCCCGGGCTCAGGCGACAAGGCCGAGATGAGAAGTGACAGAGCTCCTCCTGGGCTCCCCAGTGCCAGCATGGAACACGGATGCCAGCTCCGACCGACCTTCCTGGCCCCCCCTCCCAGCCCCCCAACCTGTCAGACTTCTCTCCAGGGAGCAGCTCTGTCCTCGTTTCTCCTCCTCCCACCTTGGCGGGGTCAGGAGCTGCCAGCACATGGCAAGGTGACACCCTGAGGGCTCCCCACTGCCAGCACAGGGGAAGGGGACCCCCCGAGGGTTCCCCGTAGCCAGGCAGGACCAGGGGCCCCGGGGATGATGCACTGGGGAGCATCCCCGGGCCCCCACCAGCAGCTGCCTCTCTCCTCAGCCTGTCTCAGCAGCAGCAACAGCTCAAGGGAGACGCCTTTGAAAGGATAAACGGCAGGCGTTTGTTGTGCTCCCGTTTCCTGGATGAATGCGCTGCTTCCTTTTACTAAGTGCTCTCTTAGGAGAAGGAAAAGGGAAAAATAAAACAGCAGCAGAAAGGAAGGGGGATGACTCACGGTGAGGCCACATCTCCACCGACACGCGAGAGCTGCGAGACGGTGCCAAGGACAAAGGCTGGGATCAAAAGCACGGGAGAGGATCAAACACGCGCCCTCCCCGGGGAGGGGGAAGGTTTCAGGGAGCTGCCCGGGGGGAGGAAGGTGGGATGGAGCCGGGCCCTCCCGGCCGCCCATGGACTGCAAGCAGCCATCTCCCTTTCCTGAGTTTCAGCCGCTGCTCTCACCATCTGAACAAGAGCTCCGGTTGTTGGAGTTCAGTTAAGGCACGCACACAGGGCTCCGCACCAGGACACGGGCAGTGATGGGGACAGAGAGCACCAGGAGGGACCGTGGCTGCACTCAACAGGAGGTGAAAAAATGCCCTTTTCCTGAGGAAATGAAAGAGCTGAGCCCGGAGCTCAGCGCGCCGAAGGGGGCCGGTGCCCTTTCTGCCGGTGTCTCTCAAAGTCTATCAAAAAGTCCCATTTACATCAAAATGCCCTTCCAGACATGCTTCGATTTTACTTTTCCCCTTTCATCTCCGTCCCCCTCCCGCCCCACCTCGCAGCCCCATTGTCCTCGAAGCACCAGGAGCGGGCCGAGCGCGCTGCCAGCGGGAAGGGAACAGGAGAGAAAGAAAAGAGCTGGAAACTAAGAGAGAAGCCGGAATCGCTGCTGGTCCCGCTCCAGCGGGAGCTGTGACCCCATCTCCTCCCGCCTGCTGCTTGGCGGCCGCCCCGGGGGACGGCGCTGGCCGTGTCCCCTCCGCGGGGACGGGGACTCGCTGCCCCGGCCTCCGCTGTCACCCGGGGCTCTGCTCAGGCTCCGGTGGCCACAGACGGTTTCAGTGAGTTTCAACAAAAGCCCGGAGCAAGGGCTGCAGGAGCCACCATCCCCAGCCGAGCAGCACTGCACACCCTGCTCCCAGCACCAAGGACACTGGTGCCACTGGGAAACCCCAACACAGAGCTCTGGGCTTGGTCATGACTGCACATCCCAGCTGGCAATGAAGTGGATCGAGCATAAATGCTTCACTCTGCAGATGGGTCTTTAAAATGCCAGGGGAGCTGGAACACTTCCACAGGTGCCAGTGCCAGACTCTGCTCTGCCCCAGCCCTGTCCCACCTGCCCTCCTCCAGCAATTTGGATTTACTGAGCTGTTTCCTTCCCCAACCCTGGCCCCAGCAGTGCCACATCCTTCCCTCACTTCTCCAAGACCCTTAAAAGCAGAAGTGCTTTCCCCAGCCTGCCGGATGGACACGCAAGCCCAAGACTGAAATCTGCTCCAGGTTCCAAGTGCAAATGAGGTTTAAGTGCAGTTTAACCCAGTAAAGCCCAGCACTAACAGTGCACAATCCCAATGCCATTTACCAGGCTCTGTCCACCTTGCCTGACACAGAGCTTTTCCAGTCCTCCCGTCCTATTGTCAGCGTCTATTTTTAACCCCCAGCATTATTTCTCCCTGCGTGACTTCAGACACTCTCTGGGGACGAGGTGGAATTGCTGAGCTGGTTCCAGGCAAAGTGACTCAACTCTCACCTTCAGAAGCCACACAGGAATCAGAGGAGAAGTAAATTTTCCTCCATTCACATTTTCCTTTCTCTTTCCCTCCAAGCTTTGTCTGGGGCTGAAAGCAGGGAAAGCTGCAGGGAGGTAAAGCCTGTGTCCATCAGTGAGAACACGCGGCAATGCCGTTTCCCTCCCTTTTCCTCCCTGGTACCTTTATAATCAGCAGGATTTACCTTGGGAAAAATCCTGCATCAACTGCTGGTGTATATAAAGGTTAGAATGTTAACCTTAGCACAGGTGTTATGAGTGGAGCTCTGAGCTGCCAGGCACAGGGAATCTCACGGAGAGAGGCTCCATCCTGGCAGAAGGGAGGGAGCAGCATTCCCCTCGCGGGGCCCTGGGCCGAGCGCCGGTGCCGACGCTTCATTGCTCCCTTTGAGCTGGTCTTGCCGGCGCCGCAGAGCAGCAATTAAGGAGAAGGTCAGCAGCGAAGCCCTTCAAGAATCTGTCCCTTCAGGGGAATATCCAAACAACCCCACCATTTGCTACCTTCTAATTCCTAAAGCGCACAAGCCCAACGCCAATGCAACGCCAACCCAACGCCGAGCACTCGGAGATGCCTCACGGAATGAGGGATGCGTGTGCTGCGTCAGCCAGATGTTGACATTATTTGGCATTAAGAGCCAATAAATAATCATTAATGCTGCTGCAGCAAGCAGGCTCTCTGCAAGAAAGCCCAGATGCCAAAAACGCCGTGTTTATGGCACAAGGAGAGGCAGGATCCGGGAGAGCCGCCTGCTGTGCACAATGCAGTCGGCGCTGCCAATTCCAGGGCACATCCCAGTCCCTCAGCACTCGGCACTCCTCCTGAAGCCCCAGCTCAGGGGCTGGCAGAACTGGGAGAGCCCCTGCGAGCCAACCTGCTTCCACAGCCACACAGGATCACTCTGGCCACCAGAAGCTCGGGTGACACCAGGAGCTGTTGCATTCCGAGCTGTCTGACACTGCTCCAGCCAGCCCTGTTTTTGGGATGACTCCCTGGTTTCGCTCACTGGAGCTGGCAGGACGCTGGAACACACACAGCCCCGGAGACAAGGGGAGGCAGCATCTGGAAGCAATTATCCCAGCACTCTTGTATCTGTCACCCACTCCTTTTGTAAGGAACCATGCCCAGTATCAGCAATCTCTCTGTCATAAACCAGAAAAGGGATTTTATCCCTCATCCCAATGAGGCAGCAGAGACTTTCCTGATGGGGAGTAGGGAGGCCAAGGTTCCTCCTGCCAGGTCACAGGACAACTGGGCACAGCAGGGACCGGCACCTGTAGGCATGTTCAAGAAGAAGCCCACTCAGATAAGGAATACAACAATTTGCCTCCTTTGCCTGTGCCTGGTATTATGCTGCAGCACTTTCAACACTATATTTCTGAGTTTGATGCCCCAAAAACCTCCAACTGTTTTACAGGCATGGATGAACTTCTGGGAGCTCTGTGGGATGGTCCCCATGCCTCCAACGCACCCCGTGCAATTCCATCCCCAAACCATGTGCTCCATCCTAAACCAACACGCCTCCAGCCTCAAACCATGTGTTTCCATCCTCAACCCACGTGCCTCCATCCTCAAAGAGGAAAAACAAGGAGGAACAGGCCTTGTCTAGGAGAGCAGGAGGCAGGAGGATCCCACAGCTCTTCCCCACCACCCTGAACACCCCCTCCCCAGGCTAGGTAGTCACTGCACTCTCCCTGGCATGGTCCTCATCCCACACCATGCTCAGGGACAACATGTAGCTTGCATCCCAAAAGGAAAACCCAGCCAAGAAAGGCTGCTCAATGGGCACCAGGGCTTTTTCAGCTGGCTGGAACATCCAGAAAATCCCCAGCACCCCAAACAGGGGCACCCCCACCCACCTTCCTGAGCCCACAAACTCCACACACAGCAGAGGGAGGCGGCTCACGAAGACTTTCGTGCCTCTCTTGGATGTTATGAAACCAGGCAGGGAGCATGAAACTGCCTGCCGTGGGTGGGAGCACCCAGGGCTATACGGAGAGCCCGGAGGATTCCTCCGTGGTCTGGGAAAGCACGTGGCTCCCCCGCCCCACACACACCCTCGCAGGGTGGGTTTTTCTTCTGCAGAGACTGGGTGAGCACAAATACCCAGCACAGCCCCACATGAAGGGGGTAATTAGGGAACAGCACCCAGTGCTCACCAAGCCAGAGCAGAGATCAAAAGCAGAATTGAGCATTAAACCTCACCAGGATCAGGAGTTGCTCCTGGGAATGGACTCCTGTAGGACCCCCCCACCAATTCCTGCATCCCAGAACCACTCACTGCAGGTAGGGAATGCCAAGCCAGGGCAACACAAGCAGGCTTTCCTCCACCCCCTACATCCAGCAAGTCTTCCTGTAGCTCAGGGAAATGAAATAAAAAGAAGGAAAACAGGGAAAAGCTCTTCTACTGCCAATAAATGAGCAGCAAGCATGAAGCTCAATGGATGGAGCAGTGGGAGAGGGCTGGGGGTCCAGGAAGCACACGGGACTCTCCTCTCCCATTCCCCTCCCTCCACTGCTTTGCCAGGATGTTGCTGCCTCAATTATTTCAGTAATTAGTGGAGCACAGGCACTGCTAATGGGGGGCAGGAGAAGGGAGGCACAGGGAAAGGGGGTTGCAGGAAAAAGGGACACAAACCAGCTGGGATGCACAGCCAGATCTCGGCCTCACAAAATTTCTGTGAAAGAAGAATAATACAAATCTTAAACCCAAACACAGCTGAAGGGGAAATTCCACTGCCTCCAGCCCTTCACACCTCCAAGCACCTTCCTGAAACCCCAGTCCAGCCAGGCCTCCTTGGCCCAGTGAGAGGGAAGGGGGCTGTGCATCCCCAATGGCACTGGGACGGCCTTTCCCACCTCCTGGGGAAGCATCTCCTCCTCCTCCTCCTCACATGCTGCGAAGGAAGCTGGGAACAATGGGATGCACCAGTGCCAGCTCCGGCAGGGATGGACACTCAAGGACCACCCACCTGACTGCCCAGGGACAAGGGACAGGCTGGGAGGGACAGCCTGGAGCAGGGGGCACAGGCAGCTGCCAAGACACCCTCCCCTTGCTTGGTGTGAGGGGCAGCTCCCTGTCCTGGTGACATGGGGGGACACGAGGGGGACACAGGGAATTCAGCAACTGCAGGCTGTGGTCACTGAGGGAGGGGCCATGCAGAGCTTCCCCATCTTCCCCCACCCCAGCTCTTCCCATAGGAGAGGGGCTGCTGGCTGAGCCATGAGCCAGACCTTCCCTTACAAAAATACCATCTTTTTTTTTTTTTTTAATTTCTTCTTTTGAAATAATTGACTAATTGGCTGAGCCCCAGGTCCGTGCTGGGAGTGGATCCCAGGTCTGCTCTTGCATAAAGCCTTTATTAAAGACATCACAGGAGGACAGGAGAGGAGAAGAGAGGAGGGGGGCCAGGCAGAGCCCGGCAGGCCGGGGCGGTGCCCAGAGCACGCTGGAAATTTCCCATCGCACCCAGAGGGAGGAAGCCCAAAAATTAATCCTGATCATCCCCTGCAGCACAGCTCTGCCCTGAGCAGGGCCTGACTCAGCCGGGATGGGCATCACCCGGGGCGGGCATCACCCAGGATAGGCAGCACCCAGGGAGGACACCCCAGCACCCTCACAGCGGGGCTGTGAGTACGTGAAAGGGAGGGGGTCCCCCTCCTCTCCTCCCTTTAATCCCCAGTCCCAAAGCAGAGCCCTTTCAGGGGAAAGTGTAATGCAATACCTGGAAAATTTCTCCCACCCGTTCTCTGCTGTCGGCTGCCAAATTTAAAACATATTTGCTGCCTGGCCTTGAAGAAACGTAACCTGCTGCCCAATTCCAACACGTTCATTCTTTGGGGGGCAAGGAAAAAATTCACAGAACCGCTGGTGGCTCCTCTGCTTACACCCCACAGCCCTCGGGGCTGGGAGCTGCCAAAAAGCTGCCTGGGAGCCTCTGCCAGCACACACCGGAACGCCAGGAAAGAACAGGAGGGAGGGAGCCCTTGCACAGCAAGACGTTTTTGAGTCCACGTCCACGAGCCCTGAGAAGCAGCTGAAGGTGCCACCAGACAAAAGCCATTGTAATATGCAACATTCAGGGTAGTACAAAACTCTGGAGCATGGGGAATAGGCAGGGACTTGCAAGGAGAGGATCCCCACTCTGAAGTGGAGCCACCCCATCTCCCGTCACAAGTGGAAAACTGAGGAAGCAGGTGGATGCACACGCAGCCCCATCCCTCATCCCACCACCCCGGCTCCTCACCAGGAGGAATTTTCTGAAACCAGGGTTTCAAGGGGAGGAGGCTGGAGCAGTGGGAAGGGGCTGGGGGAGGGCACAATGTGTTTAGCAGACTGAGCGATCCGACAGGGCCCATTAAAGGAAACAATTTGTAATACAATAATTATTATGTCGTTTCTCTGGCCTCTTTCCTAAGCCTCCCTTTAAACAGTTTGAGGCTTGAGGGGCCTCTAGAAAGCAGAAATCTGTGGGGCTGAGGGTGCTTCAACGTCTACATGTGCCAGAATGAGGAAGATGGGATGGACATATGGAACAGACGCTTGAAGCTCTCCATGCAGAGGGAGCTCATCTGGTTTGCTCACAATCCTTGAGGAACACAGGGAACAAAGAGGAAGTGCAGGGGATCCTCAGCAGATAAGGGTTCTCTCTGGGAACACTGGATGTGGATCCACACTTGCTCCAACCTGGAGCGAGGCCGGGCCCCGCGGCCACTCCAGCTCGGCTTTTCTGCTCTGAAGTTCTCGGCCACACATCTGAAAAAAGCGGCAGTAGCGAACAACAGAGCGAGAGCAAGCAACACAAATCCCCGGGATAATGAGCCCGGAGGAGGGAGACGGTGGGCTCTGTCTGAGGAGGGAGCAGTGCTTTTATTGGAGAGGCCTAAAAGGGCTATAAATCCTCAGATTCAAAGGCGAACTCAAGCTCTTTCAAGTCGGAGGAAGGCCTGGGATGTGTCAGCTGGGAGGACTAACCACGCCGCGTCCCCTGCTGAAGTGGCCTCTTCAGCAAAGCCGCGGAGCAGCCCGGGATATTACACCCAGATCCTTTCCATATGCTCCCGGCCGGCCACAGGCAGGGCACGACAGCATCCCTGCCGGCACCGGGAGCCGCCCGGCCCCCCGCACAGGAACGCCGCCCACCCTGCCTTAACGGGGGTGCCTCTGTGCCCATTCCCCTTCCAAACCCACTGGAATTTGCCCCCCGAAATCCCGCGGGAGTAGGGGGCTGCGTCCCTCCCTCTCGCGTTTGGCTGCGATACTACAGCAAGCCCAGACAAAGAGAGCGGAGCCCAGCACCAGCACATCCCTGCATCCCTCCACATCCCCTAGGCTGCCAGCCCTGCCTGCCAACCTGCACACCAGGCCGTGCTCCCACGTTTCAGAAATCCATTAAAAGGGAAAAATCGGTGGCAAAGAGGAGACGGCGCCGAGCCTCAGCCCTGCGCGAGCAACCGCAGACGCTGCCCAGCCTAATGAGAAGGAAAACATGGACACATTCTGGGATCAATGGGAATGGTGTAAGGGGGTTTATAGCTCATAAGCCATGAAAAGGCACTTTGCTTTTCCCAAAGTATCTATTCAGAAGAGGTGGAATGGCAAAAGCCAGGCAGTGCAGCTGGTACACAGGGCTGGGCTCATCCTGGTAGGATGCCAGGGGCAAGGAAAGGGATTGCTGGGAAGTGGGATTGTTCTTGTCCCATCAACAGCAGTGACACAAGCCTGGGTGCCACCAAAACCAGCCAGGACCCCCAAATAGGGAGGGCACCCACTCCAGGGCTTTGAACTTCCCAAACTCCGACCTGAAGGTGCTGGGACAGAAGGAGCTGGGACAGCTTGTGCAGTGTCTCCCAAGTATCCCAGCCTGGCACATCCACGCTGGCACTAGCAAGGGCCAATCCCTGTTAAACCAGGTGACTTCAGGCTTCTCACCACAGCCCAGCCCCAGCAGACATGACACATGTGGATCTCTGTGCAGGCACAGCACCACAGAGGGATGGAGCCTTTGAAAAACACCAAGGGGAGCTCATGGCTGGACACCAACCAAACCCCCGGCTCTGCCCTCACAAAGCCCCCCTGGAAAAGCTGAGTCCCATGGCCTCAGAAAGGGCAAGCAGCCCACCTGGGAAGGGCCGGCTGCGGGTAGGAAAAGGTTATTCCCGAGCAGGCGAGCCAGGGTTATAAATAGCTGGCATTTTTGAAGTGCAGCTGCTCAGCTCAGCTCAGCTCGGCCGGGGCAGCGCTGCCACGCCGGCACCTGAGCCGGCTCGGATCCCGCCCGGGGGCTCCGGCAGGGAGAGCTCACAGAGAAGCCACTGCTCACTGCAACACCACAAGGAACCCCCCAAACCTGTCCCCTCGTCCTCCAGGGAGGAGGGACTGGAGGCCCCCAAACCGCGCTCCGGGGACCGCCCGCAGCCTCTGCTCCAGCTCCAGCAGAACCTGCTCCACGGAAGGGCAGGGGCCAGGAAAACCCCACCGTGCACAAACCCAGCCTCACCGAGCAGGACATTTAGCCCTGGCTTGTCCGACTCCGCTGGGACCAAGCCTGGACAGGCTGGGGAAGCCAGGAGTGCCAGGACTCAAAGGCTCAGCCATGAGCAGAGCACTGGGGCTCCAGCCAGGGATGGGATCCTGAGACTCCACGAGCACAGCACCACTGCTCCAACCAGAGACAGGATCCCAAGGTTCCAGCACAGCCCTGAGCAGATCAGCAGAGTTCAACAACAGATGGGATCCCGAAGCTCTGAGCTGGTGATCAAGCAGGAGACAACCCACAAGGGGCAAGAAAACCCCTCCCAAAGGATGCCAGGACTGCACCAACCCTCTCCACAACAGGAGGACCAGCACCACCATCCCTCCTGCTCTCCGGAGCAGGATTCTCTGCCACACCACCCGACCCAGAGCAAGGGATGAGAAGGGGAAAAGCATTGAGAAACAGCAGCAAGGAGCTGGGCTCTCCCTCAGCCCTGCACAACAAAAGCCCCACAGCCCCAGCCGCGCATTCCTGCCCAGATGTGACGCCGCGATAGCGCCGAACGAGTCCTGCTCCTGCTCCCTGATCCCAGCAATCATTAATTAGAGACAGAACGGAATCAGCTTTGTTTCTCCCCACCCTATTCCAGCTGCCAGACTCCAAGTAGCATGTGCTACTGATCGCTCCAAGATGTTTTCCCACTGGAGTCCAGCGCTCCTTGGGCAGACAGGCTACCCAGCAGCACGGCCACTGCTGGCCAAGGACAGGGTGCCCTGCCACAGGGGCAGCGAGCACAAAGCTATGGGAAAGCTGGGGGGAAGCTGGGACATACAAATCCTACAGGGAAACAAGGGATCATCCCCACTGCTAAGCCTCTGGTTTACAGGGGACAATCCAAAAAGCTCCTGAAGGACGTCATGCAAGCGACTACTCGTGCACTCCGGCTCTTTGTGATCCCCACGATCTCTAAAAACATGGACAGGGCTTGGGGGGACCCCTGGGCCCCCAGTGAAACTGTTTGGGGGAGCCCCTTAACACCTCATGAAGCTGCTCAGAGGGACCCCCAGCCCACCTGGCCACACCACTGAGGGCACAGGCACATCCCACCCTGCCACATCCAGCCTGTTTGGGATGAGGATTCAAGGGAACAGCTTAGACCCCAAAGCAATACAGGAGCTCAGGTGCAGTGGAGGAAAGCAGCCTCTGCCAGCCCCCTGCCAGCCCTTCCCAGTCAGAACTGGCACGGAAGCCCCATCCAGCCCCACTGCCAGGCAGATCCAAGGAGCTGCAGCAGCTGTTTTGCTCCGGAGAAAGCTCCGGCTCCTTTTACAATCAATCAGCCACCCCATCACGGCTCTTTTTTTCTTTTAAAGGAAGCAGTTAAATCCATTTTATGGAATCCAGCGGTATTTACCCTGCTACTGCAAGAGCCGCAGCCCTGCCTTCCCTTTTTTTTTAATTTAAGTTAATGAAGTCATTCCCAACCGACCCGCAAGGAGCCGTGGGTGCTCCTTTCCCCCTGGCACAGGCAGAGGGAGAACAGAACGCCTCCGGTGAAACGTGGGCTGGGCACGGAGGGTTCTGCCTTGTGGGGAGCAGGAGCTGGGAGGGCTCCCAAAGGCCTGGCACCCAGCAAAGGTCCCCCCCCTTCCAAAGGGAAACTCCAACTGGAAAGCAGGCTGTCCAGGCTTGCTCTGCCCATGCCAGCCTTCGGAGATGAAGCAAAGCCCTGTAACGGCCAGGGTGCACATACAGGATATGGGATTCTGGATGGCAACACAGAATCATAAATCCTAGAATGGTTTAGGTTGGGAGGGGATCTTAAAGCCCATTCAGCCCCACTCTGTGCCATGGGCAGTGACACCTTCCACTAGCCCAGGTTGCTCCACGCCCTGTCCAACCTGGCCTCAGACACTTCCAGGGATGGGGCAGCCACAGCTTCTCTGGGCAGCCTATGCCAGAGCCTCCCCACCCTCACAGCCAAGCATTTCTTCCCAATATCCAACCTAAACTTCCCATCTCTTTAGTTTAAACCCGTTCTCCACCTCTCAGCCTCAGGAAGGGGGAGTGTCTACAAGTCAGAAATTACTTTTAATTAAAAATAAGCAGCAAGTTTTCCCTATTGCCTAAATCCTGACATCGCGAAGCGCCTCCCGCGCCCACGGCTCCCGTAATTCCATCCCATCTGCTCCGACAAGTGCAAGTCCCCTGCTCCAGAGCTCCAGGCCAGCCTTTCCCCTCGGAAACAGCCTTCCCACAAGCACTTTGTCCCTCGTAAAAAGGCATTAAAAGAGGCAAAGATCTGCCAGGCTTCAACCCCAGTGCTGACAGAATTCCATGGGACACCATCATGTCATTAAAGGCAGAATAAAAGTACCACGAAGGATTAGACTTTTGTCTGGGGTTTTTTTTCCCTCTTTCCCTCACCTTTTTTTTTCTTAAATAAATGCATTTATTTGGTTTTTAACAAGTTTGGAACTGAGCAAAACTTTCTGGAAGGGGAAGAGGGAAAAGCAGAGGCGAAAGGAGGCGTTCTCCGGAGCGGCGTGGATGATGTGTCCCATTTCCCCCACCTCCTTATTAAAATACTTTCTGGGGAGGCAAATTCCAGCCTGAAATGAATTTTCCAAACCATATTTTATTAGGAATGTTTCCCTTTAACGGCCGGTACAGGAGCCCACCAGGGTCAATATTTCTCCCAAATTACAGCCGAGGGAGTTGAGAAAGGATTTAGCCAGAATTCCTCTGGCAATTCCCGGCTGTCCAAGGAGAGCACGCTCCCACCGCCCCCCGGCTGTGCAGCAAAGGGGACGAGTAAATCCCAGAAGCACTTTCCCCAAAGCCCCCCTTGGACACGATGGAATAAATTAAAGCCATATTGCCTCTCCAAGCCCCCTTCCAAAGAACTCTACAGGCATCCCAGGGAAAGCTCACTCAGAGGGTGAGCTCATCCCAAGCACAGGTTTGAGACAATTATCACTTTTTCCAACAAAACCATTCCTGGGCCTATTTTTTTCTCTTTCAAGCCCCAGCATCCTCACAGTGGGAAGTGGGTGATGATTTCACCGCTGGCTTTGGGACACACACCCAGGAGCCGACCTGGGCTTCCCAACCCAGCACACAGCTTAAGCCTGACTTAACTCAATTAGGAAATCATTCCATCTATCAGATGTGTTATCAGCATCCCTCTGATAACACCAGGAGCCCCAGACTCGCTGGTGGAGAGCGAGCCCACAGCTCCCAGCTGCCCAGAAAGGGCAGGAAAATATTTTCCTTATTTACAGCAATCGCGCTGAGGCTGGCCGGGCCCAGAGCCCCACGCTTGCTCCTCGGATTCGTTGGAAAATTCCACTTAGCTGTGTTATTTTTAAAGGCTTTAGCTCTCTTTACTCTAAAAACAAGAGTTAAAGCTCAGCAGAATGGGATGAGGGCTGGCACAGCCCCGGCGCTGCCCCAGGAAGGGGCTTGGAAGCCCAAGTACAGTGGCGAGGGGTTTTTATGGATCTACCTGGAAGATAATCCCAATCCAACCAAGAGCCAGAGTTTTCCTCCAGCTGGAGCCGGACTTTGCCCAGCACAAACCCCAGACTGGTTTCCTCAGCTGGGTTTGCTGGGAGCGGCCGTGAGGAGGCTCTGCCCGATGCCACGCAGCCGGCAAAGATCGGAGCCGGGAAAGAAAGCGACGGATCCCAAAGAAGGATCCCGGACACGAGGATCCAGGGCTGCTCCACAGGGGCACAGACTGGAGGGATCTGCGTGGGATCACGGCCAGGCCCCGAAAGTCCCCAGTGAGGCAAAACACTTCCATGGGTTTTGCCTGTGCATGTACCGGCAGAGCCATTTCTGGGTGGAAACGCCGACGTTCGGGCGCTTCTCACTCTCTCCTGTCCCTGTGGGGATACAGAGATGGGGAAGCACCCACAGGAGCAGCCTCACACCGGATGGCACATTCCCAGAAAGCTGGGTCCAGGGCAGACAATCTCTGAGCTCCAAATCCACAGGCAACCGAGAGCAGACAACCCCCAAACTCCGAATTCCCGGAGAATGGAGAGCGGGCAAGCACCGAGCTCCAAAGCGGGGTGGAACTGAGGGTGGCAAAGCACCAAGCACCAAACTGGGGGGAGGAAAAGCACCGAGCTCCAAACTGGGGGAGAACTGGGGGTGGAAAAGCACCGAGCTCCAAACTGGAGTAGAACCAAGGGCAGACAAACACCAAGATCTGAATTTGGGGAGAACAGGGAGTGGGCAACAACGAGCTCCAAACTGGGAGAAAACTGGAAGCAGACAAACTCGGATCTCTGAACTGGGGAAACCAAGGGTGGACAACCCCAATCCCTGAATTCAGGGGGAACTGAGAGTGGGCAACCACTGAGAGCCAAACTGGGGGAAAACCAAACCCAGACAACCTCTGAGCCCAGAACTAGGCGTGAACCAAAGGCAGAAACCGTTGAGCCCCAAAAACCGGGAACAGAAAACCACCAAGCTCCCAGTTCGGGAAAACCAAGGAGCCCCTCAAGCTCTCCCTGGGCACCCCATCTCCAAGGCCACCATTCCAGGGCTCAGTGGGAAGTCCTGGAGTGTCACCCATGTGCCAGCCAATGACCACGGCCTCCTCTTAGCTTCCCAGTGCTCAGGAGCTTAAGGAAATCCAGGGAAAAGGAAGGGAAGAGGGGTGACATGGCACCCTCCAGCACCAACCCGGAGCCGCCTCCACCTCCAGCTGCCTTTTCCCAAATAAAAACTCTATTTTCTGGAAGCAATTTGCCTGCCCCTCACCAAGCTCACGAATCCAGCGGGGCAATTCCTGAGGGAAAAGGCTCTCTCTGCTCTCAGCCAAGTGACACAACTCCCAAAGAAAGGAAAGGAAAAACACACCGAGGAGAATGAAGCCACGGAGCCGCCGTCCCGGCACGTCCAGAGCTGGGGACATGCAAAGTGTGCCTGCAAAGTTCCTTTTTCCCCACCGAGAAACCAAGGAAATAAACATTTGGTTGGAATACGTGTCCAGGCAGGAAGGTTGTCCAAATTGTTTCGGTTCTTTCCAACCCTCAAAAACTCTTTGGATTATTTTTGGGTCATTTTTTTACCTTGAGAAGTGTGGTGGGGGGAAAAAAAAATAGCAGGCTAAAAGCAGGAATTTTTTTTAAGAGAGAAAGGAGTAAGATAAATAAACATTCTATGATCTACAAGATAAAGCTGAGCAAGGGCCACCGACCCATCCTGACCACCAGCCCCGACGTAGGGGTGACCAAACACCCCCCACTCCTCCTCTTCCTCGCCCATTGCTCCTACACGGCAGCCGCGTCCATATCCAGAGATTTATATAAAAATCTATTAAATTTATAGAATTTAGGTGGCTCTACAGGCGGAGAAGCCCCACCGCCCGCTTTGTTCGGACCCAGCCCGAGGTGGGGGCGGAACGAATCCCCTCGCTTTCCTCCGCGGCTGACTTCGGATGAGAAAACCCAGAAAAAACAATAACAATAATTTAAAAAAGGTAATAAATCCAAACGCTGGAGGGAAGCAGCGATCCGGGGAAGAAAAAAGAAAAAAAAAACGAGGCGTGAAAAACGAAAAAAAAAATTAAAAATCAAGAAACAAAACGTGGTTTTCAAAAACAAAAACGGATTTCAAGAGAGGAAAAGCTGCGAGAAGTAAAAGCATAGTTAAAAACGGAGGGGAAAAAAGGGAAGGAGATTTTTTTTTTTCGGTACGAAAAGCAGCGCGGCGCCGCGGGTCCGTCCTCTGCCGGGGGTCGCTCCGTCCGCCGCCCGCAGCCTCCAGGCGCGATTTTACCTTGAAAACCTCGCTGTTTCCATTAAATCCGCATTTAGAACGCGGGTTCGGTGCCTTTTCCCCCGCGGGGGGTGCGAGGCGCGTCCCTCCCGACCCCCCCCCTTCTCTCGCCGCACGTACTTGGGGTTCGCGGAGCTCCACGACACCGGCTCCAGGCTCTTGGCGAGCGGCGCGGCGAGGCGGCACAGGGCCAGCAGGACACCCAGCAGCCACCGCCCGCCGCGGGGCCGCGCCATCGTCCCTCGGCGGCGGGACGGGCCGGGCGTCAGGCGCCCATCACGCTCCGCCGCCGCCTCCTCCCGCTCCGCTCCCCACCCGCCGCCTCCGCCCGCCCCGCACCGACTGAGGCGCCGCCCGCCGCGGCAGCCGCTCTACCCCTCCGCGCAGGCAGCGCCGCGGACAGCCCGGACGGGAGGCCAATGGCTGAGCGGAGCGGGGGGGGCCTTGCGGGAGGGCACGCCCATTGTGGGTTCTTAAGGGGAGCGCGGAGGGTTTTTGCTTTTTTAACGCCCCCCCCCCCGCTTGTCCGCCGTTGCTACCGGGTTACCGGGGGGAGGTGAAGAGGCGACAGCGTTGGGGACGAGCTGGCAGAGCGCCGGTATGGGCGCAGCACCGGCCCGGCCCCATCCCCGCCGAGCCAGGCAGCCCCCCCGCTGCGCGCCGCGCTTGGCCTCGCCCTCCTGTTCAGCCGCGATCCTGCAGCGCCCCCCAGCGGACGCCGCCGGCAGCGCCCGGAGCGGCGGCGGGATTGAAAAATTCCCAAAAATTCCGAGTTGGGACGGAGTAAAGGCGTTCCAACGCTTTGGGGCTTCTTTTCCAGCGGATTGGAAGATATTTAAATTTTTAATTTAAAAAAAATAATTACTTCTTCTAATTTTATTTTATTTTAATTTTTTCCAGGGTTTTTCAAAGGTTTTGTTCATTTTTCCCCATTTTTTTCAAAAATATTTTCAACTTCTTCGATGTTTTGGAGGGTCTCTGAAAGATTTAAAATATTTTTACTTTTATTCAAACGGTTTTTAAAAGATCTGTCAATATTTTGGGGCTTTTTCCTAAAGTTTTTTTAAAAATATTTTACATTTTTTGAGCATTTTTCAGTTTTTAAAACTTTTTTCTCTTTTTTTAAAAATTTCTAAATTCTTTTTACTTTTTTGATGGTTTTTAAAGTCATTTCTGATTTTGTTGACTATGCTTAAAGGTTTTTTTGAAACTTTTGGACTTTTTCAAGCATTTAAAAATATTTTGCCTTTTACCAGCTTTTTTAAAGATTTGGAGGTTTTTTACTTTTTTACAGGGTTTTAAATTTTTTTCTCAATTTTTTATTCTTTAAACTTTTTTATGTCTTTTTCAGTTTCCTGATTTTTTAAAGTATTTTGAAGTTTTTGCCATTTTTAATTTTTGAAGGTTTTTTATTTTTTGAAGGCTTCTTCAGTTTTAAAGCCTGTCAAACCTTCTTGATTTTTTTTCTTTGGAGTTTTTAGTTTGTTTTTTTTTTTTAATTTGGGAGATTTGAGATGGTTTTCAGAGGGTTTTTTTAGATTTTAAATTTTTTCCAAGTTTCTTGATTTTTTAAGTCTTCTGAACTTTTTTTTTTACTTTTTTTTTTCATTTCCAGAATTGTTTGGACTTTTCTTTCTTAAATTTTTAGCTTTTTAAAAATTTCTTTTATTTTTGAGGGGTTTTGAAGTTACAATAAACTTTTAAATAAAATTTTATTTAAAGTGGGTTTTTATTTCTGTGGCAATTTTTTAATGTGTTCTGGACTTTTTGGAGTTTTTATAATTTTTGATTTTTTTTTTTATTTGGGCCATGAGGAGGGAGGAGCCAAAATCCAGAATTAATTTCCTTCCTGTTAAGAAAATCTTTGGAGTCACTTCACTTTCTATTACAAGAACAATAATAAACCCCTTTGGAGTTGGTTTAATTTCTATTAATAAAATAAAAACAAAATAAAATAAAACCCCCTCCTGAGTCTGTTCACTTTTTATTAAGGAAATTTTTAAAAAAACCCTCAAGTCAGTTCCTCTCTGTTACAAAAATAAACCAACAAATTTTGGCGTCACTTTCATTTGTGTTGAGAAAATTGAAAAACAAACAAAAAAGTCACTCTGGAGTACAAAAATAAACCAAAACCCCCCCAAGTCCCTTTGGTTTTTATTAAAATAATTCAAATTAAAGCTCAAAAATTCAAAAAAATGGCAGAGTCAGTTCCGTTTCTATTGAGAAAATAATAAAAGAATTATACAATCAGGGTCAAATTGGCTCCATATTATTGAAATTTATTAAAATTGGAGGTTTTAAGTGTGATTTTTACATCTTTTCCATGAAAACCCCAAGCTGGGGGTGGCACGTGAGGTGTGGGGCTCTTGGGGCACAGGGATTTGGGCTCTTGGAGCCATCCTGATCCAAAGGAGAGGGAATGAGGAACACCTGAGGAATGAGGAGAAAAACATCCAAAAATGTGATTTTTTTTTTATATATATATATTTGAGCACCTGGTTTTGTCCTGGGAGAGGGGCCTTGGATCCCTGTCTGCTCCCTGCCCACTCCCTGCCCGTTCCTTCTGTCCCTCCCTGTTCCCTGCTCGTTCCCCGTTCTCTGCCCGTTCCCTGTTCCCTGCCCGTTCCTGCTCTCCCCGCCCGTTCCCTGCCCATTTCTGGCTCTCCCTGCACATTCCCTGCCCATTCCTTCTCTTCCTGCCTGTTCCTTCTCCTCCTGCCCATTCCCTGCCCATTCCCTGCCCGTTCCCTGCCCATTCCCACTCTTCCTGCCCATTCTCTGCCCTTTCCTTGCCCATTCTTTCTCTCCCTGCCCATTCCTGCTCTCTCTGCCCGTTCCCTGCCCATTCCTGCTCTCCCTGCCTGTTCCGTGCCCGTTCCCACCCTCTCTGCCCGTTCCGTGCCCATTCCCTCCCCATTCCCTCTCTCCCTGCCCATTCCTTCTCCTCCTGCCCATTTCTGGCTCTGCCTCCACATTCCCTGCCCATTCCCTCTCTCCCTGCCTGTTCCTGGCTCTTCTTGCCCGTTCCCTGCCTGTTCCCTGTTCCCTGCTCATTCCCTGCCCATTCCCTCTCTTCCTTCCTGTTCCATGCCCATTCCCTGCCCATTCCCTCTTTTCCTGCCTGTTCCCGTCTCTCCCTGCCCATTCCCTGCCCATTCCCTGCCTGTTCCCTGCCCGTTCCCTGTTCCCTCCTCATTCCCTGCTCATTCCTGCTCTCCCTGCCCATTCCCTGCCCATTCCCCGCCCGCTCTCCTGCCCGTTCCCTGCTCTTTCCCCGTTCCCTGCCCGTTCCCGTTCCCGTTCCCGCTCTCCCTGCCCATTCCCTGCCCCATTCCCTGCCCGTTCCCGCTCTCCCTGCCCGTTCCCTGCCCCATTCCCGTTCCCGTTCCCGTTCCCGCTCTCCTGCCCCTCCATCCCCGGCTGCCATCAGCCCCGTTGCCATGGCGATGCCGCTCTCCGGCTCCGGCTCAGGTGGGGCTCGGGAGCGCGGGAATCCTTTGGAAAGGAGGAGGAGGAGGAGGAGGAGGATGCCCAACCCCGCCCCTCCCGGCCAGGAGGGCACAGGATCCCTTTGGGAACACTTTGGGATCAGACCCCGTGGGGGACGTGGATCCTCGGGATGGGGGAGGGAGCAGGTGAGGCAGGCAGGAGATTCCAAAGGTCACCTCCGCATGGAGAGCTCCACACCTGGCATAGCCACACCTGGCACGCCAGGAAAAACCCGGATTGTGGCCTCTGCCCTGCCTGGAATGTGCCAGGGACACCAAACCAAACACTTCAAGGTGGGAGAGGCCCCGTGGAACGGGAGCAGGGCTCAGCCAGGGCAGTGGGACACCTTGGAGGGGTGGGAGAGTGGGAAAGCTCCTTCCCAGCCCTCCTGGTGCTGTCCCAGCAGGAAACACCTGCCCAGGGAAGCAGAGCACCTGGTTTTCCCACCCAGACATGGGAAGGAATCGGTGGTGACCAACCAGGGCAATTCCTTGGATGGTTCAGGGATAAAAAACCCAATAAATTAAATGGGAAGCGGTTCCCTGCCTCAGGTGCACCCACGACACTGGGATCTGGGCTGGGCTCCAGCTGGGAGAAGAAAGGGATCCATATCCTAGGGGCTTTGAGCAGGTCCAGGGCACCACAAACCCCATCCATGCCCAAAATCCCGGGCAGGGTGGTGATCCCTGCACTTCCACAAGGAATTACCGGGATTTCCATGTCCCTTCCCTTTTCCTGGGGCTGCCATGGACATTCCCATGTGGATGTCACAAGTTTTGGGGCACTCAGCTCCCACACAGCTCCATCCTGGGGTGCTGCTCCAGGCTCCCATTCCATGAGGGATCCAAGAGCCACCCACAGACCTGGTGCTCCCCAGGGTCCTCACCTGCAAATGGTGAGGGACGAGAAAGGACATTGTTGAATTCCCAAATCCTTCACCTTTTTGGGGCCCAGGAGCTGCTTTGTCCCCAATCCATGCCCCCTTCCTGCAATCCCTGCTGTGCCCTCCCCACATCCTATGGATTCTGGACTCTTGGCTTCCCTCTCCTCTCTCTTCACCTAAAAACCTCATTAAAACATTTTTGGGTATAATCTGGGTGATTTTCTCCTACCTGCTCCATTCTAAAAGGACTGGACCGCTGACACCCGGCATCATTCCCAAAATTCCCGGCTCTGCCACCTCCCTCCCTGCTGGCAGAGTCTCTCCGAGCCCAATCAGCCCCTCATCAAGTGATGAGCTGCAGCCCAATGTATTCCACATCCACTTCACATTTAAATTACCTGAGAAATTTCTGAGCCGAAAGAAAAAAAAAATAAAAAGAGAAATGGGATAAAACAGAGGGAAAAAAAAAAAAAAAAGAAAGAAAAAGAAAAAGAGAAATTCGGCTGAACACCAGGAAAAAGTGCTTAGTGCAGAAATCCGGGGGATGGATGGTTCCCCCAGGAAAGCGCTGGAGTTATTTAAAACTCACCTAAATAAAACATCGGTGGGGAATAAACTTCTCTCATCCCACAGGCACCGGGGGACCAGGGAGATATTCCCCCTAAGTGTTTTTTGGGATGAAAGGGATGAGATCCCACCGGGCTGGCACGTGGATCCCAAACACCCTGGCAGAGGCACAGCCCCTCTCCCTGGAAAGTGATTTTCCAAGGAGCCCTGCAGAGATGAGACCAAAATTCGTGATTAACCCAAATTTCTATAAAACAAAAAGCAAAAACAGAACAAAACAAAACAAACAAAACAAAAGAACAAAAAACTTAAAAATCTCCCCCCCCCCAAAAAAAAAGAACAAAAATCCAAAAAAAACTACCCAAAAACACCCATTTAAAAAAAAAAACAAAAAAAAAACAAAAACCAAAAAAATTTTTAATGGGAAGCATGGAGACATCCAAAGGCCTCGCACCCATGGAATAACAGCCAGCCAGGCAGGATGGGTGCCAGGGGGAAGCTGAGAAATCACAGCATCAAAACCAGCAATGAAGGTGATGTCAAGGATTCGCCTTTCCCGTGATTTATCCCATCATTCCCGCGCTCAGGCTCCGGGAATCTTGCACCTTCTGCAGATGTGCTGCCTGATTAAAATGATGCAACATTTTTGCTGGCTGTGTCATAGGATTTCAATTTAAAAATAAAAAAAAAAAAAGCCCCATTTTCCACCTGGAAATGCGGGCGCTTCCCACCTGCCCCAGGGGGAGAGCTGGGAGTGTTTAATCCATGGGGAAAGGATGGAGCAGGGAAATGCAGCAGCACGAGGCCATGGGGCTCCAGAGGAACATTTTATGTGGCTGAGAAGTCGCTGCATAATAGGCTGGGGAAGGAAGTATTAAAATCTTTAACCGGTTTTCAGAGCCGCGATAATTAAGGTGTTGCAAGCTACAATTGCCTGGAAAAAAAAAAAAATCCAAAGGCAGGGAATAAGATTTTTATCGCTTGCAGAAGTGGCCACTCATGGATTTGGGGTTTGAAAAAAAAAAATTAAAGGGAAAGAATAAAACCCTGCAAGAAAGGGGAGAATTCAAAGGTGGCTGAAAAGGGGTTGGGCTGGAGATGGAAAGTGGGAGCTGGGGGAGCAGCTGGGAAGTCAGGGAAGCATTGTCTGGAGTCCAGCATTTTAATCATGAGCTTTAATGGAACTGGAGTAGAGGTTTAATCCTAAACATCCTCACTGGAGCAGCTCCCTTTCCTCCGGAGCTCTGGGAAGGGAGGAATATTGGCTTCAATGAATGAGGCCACAGAAATGGGTGAGAGAGGCTGAATTGCCTCCTGGCTCTGCCTTCCTGCTGCTCTCTGGGACAGGACTCATCATTCCCCATCTCCAGCAAATCCGTGGCTTGGGCTGTGCCCTGGTAAAGACAAAGGGAGAGGGAAGGAACAATAGAAAACACAAGAAAAATCCCTGGCAGAAAGCTGGTGCCACCCTGAGCATGGACAGAGGGAAACAGAGGGGTTCTGAGCATCCAGATATCCCCAGAAAATCAAGCAGTGCATCCCAAAAACCCCACCAGAAATGAATCAACTCACTCTTGTAAGAACAAAGGTGAGGAGTGAGACGTGCCAGGGAGCTGCCTTTAGCTCTTTGACCATTATTGTTGAAAATATCAGGAAAATGCCTCAAATTGGCTGGAGAAGGAGGAGCCCTGAATGGCACAGTGGGAGATTACAGGAGAAATATGGTGGGAAAAGAAACATCTATAGATATATATTAATGTGTGTATATATTTTATAAATGTATATGTATATATACATTAATATATATCTGTAGATGTATATATATATGCAATTATGTGGGTACATATGTATTATATGTGTGTATATATATATATAGTATATATTTATATGTAGGTATAGCTAGATTTTATCTATTTATACATGATAAAGGAATTTTTGCATTTTAATAGATTATATATGTAAATTTATGCATGTTTATAAAAATTTATATGTATATATGAGGTATACACATATCTATTCATATATATATATGAGAGATATATATATGAGGTGTATACATATATATTCATATATATATATGAGATATATATATGTGGTATACACATATATATTCATATATATATGAGAGATATATATATATGAGGTATATACATATATATTCATATATATATATATATATGTATGGATATATGAGGTATATATATGTATATATATGATGTAGCAATATATCCATTTATGCAAAGCTTGCTGGAGGGGGCAGGAATATCCAAGGGGACACCGCCGAGGTCACTCCTCAACATCTCTCTTAATGACCTGCAAAAGGCACCACAGCTCGTTAATGACCTGGCAGCGAAGATAAGCAGCTTGTCGCTGGAATTCCCGCTGAAATTCCCGCCGCTATCCCGGTCGTCCTTCCACAGCCAGGGGAGACATGAAAGGGGCCTAAACAGCCAGAAAGGAGCGCAGGAAACGCCATGGTTTTGTTGGAGGGGGGAAAAAAAATAAATGTAATCGGGTCTATCTGGGGCGAGTGATTAAAAAGTTGTTGGAGCGGGAGAGCGGCGGCGGCACCTCGGGAAAATCCGAGGGGTTTAATATGCAGCTATGCCGGAGCTCTCCTCATCCACCTCTCCCAGGGAAAGCACAAAGTGCATTTTCAGGTCAGCGAGGCAGGGAAAGAAGGAGAAGCCCCAAAAAGGAGCAGAAGCTGGAGGAATGCTGTGTAAGCTGAGATTTTCAAACACACGGATCTGTTTTCTTTGGAGCGGCAGCGGCCGGGGGAAGTGGCAGCGGCAGACAAAGCTCCCGCAGGGTTCCGACACCAAAGGAAAAGCGGTGGAGGTGGCGGAGGAGCAGGAGGTGACCCGGGGCTGTGTCCTGCCCCAGGGGCAGCGCCGGGAGCCCGGGGATGTGCCGGGACACGCGGCTGCCCAGGGATGTGCCCAGGGATGCACCCGAGGCATCGTCGCTCCCAGCGCTGCTCCATCACTCTGCTCCTCTGCCGGGGGGCAAAATCCGAGTGCTGCTGTCCCCAGGATCAGATCTGCTGTCCCCAGCGTCAGACCCGCTATTCCCAAAGCTGGATCTTCCATCCCCAGGGCCACCCCTGCCATCCCTACGATGAGACCATCCACTTCCAGTGTCGCAATTTCCATCCTCAGTGTCACAGCTTCCATCCCCAGGGTCAAACTCACCATCCTCAGGGTCAGACCTGCCATTGCCAAGGTCACGACTCCCATCCCAAATGTCAGACCTGTTCCCGAGTCCCAGAGTTTCCATTCCCAGTGCCAGTTCTGCATCCCTAGAATCATTTTCCACATCCAAGGTCAGAGCTGTCATTCCCAGTGCCGGCCCTGCCATCCTTAGGGTCAGACCTGCCATTCCCAGTGTCACACCTGCCTCCTCCAGTGTCCCATCTCCCATCCCAAGGGTCACACCTGATGCCCAGCATCAAACCTTCCATCCCCAGTGCCAGGGCTGATCCCCAGTGTCACACCTGCCATCCCCAGTGTCCCATGCCAGGATCAGAGCCAGCACCCGGCTGTGACAGCAGGCTCCTGCCAGCTGACTGCAGAGCTTGGGGAGTGCTGTCTGTGGCCACACGGGCACGGTGCTGCTGTAAGAGGGACCCGCAGGGAGAGGGGCTGGATGTGCTGAGCTCTCCTTGCAGCTCGCAAGCAGCGGGCAGCCCCGGGGCAGGGTCCCAGAGCTCCCGGCTCGTCCCCACCCCGTGCCCCGAACCAGCCGGTGATCTCACGTGAATGAGCTCAGAGCTGGCTGCGTCCTGCCAGGATTTACATGGGAGGCTCCAGAGAGTCTGTGTGTACTCACAAGCCTCCCGCCGAGAGCCACAGCTCTCCCCGAGGGGAGGAGGAGCGGGGCTCCCTTTCCTGCTTCCCCACCCTGCCCTGCCAGCCCGGGCTCCTGGCAGCCCGCCTGCTCCGGGCGGCCCACGCTGCTTCCCGGGCGGCTGCGGGAGCCGGGACGGGGAGATCCAGCCCCCCTGGACCCCTCACTGCTGCCCTGCACTCCTGCAATCCCATAGCCCTGCGCTCCTGTATCCCCGTGTCCTGAATCCGCTCTGCATCCCTGCATGCTCAGTCCTGCACCCACACACCCCTACACTCTTGCAGCCCCTGCATCCCTGCAATCCTGTCATGGCTTCACTGCATCCCTGTATCTGTGTGCCCCTAAATCCCTTTTTGTGCCCCTGCATCCCTGTATCCTAAATCCCTACATCTCTGTGCCCCTGCATCCCTGCATCCTGTTTCCCCTCTAATCCCCTGCATCCCCACACCTGCACATCTGCACCCCTGCACTTGTGCTTCCCATCATCCCTGTGCCCCTGCATCCCTGGATCCTGTAATCCCCTGCATCCTGTGCCCCTGCATCCCTGCCTCCCTGGATCCTGTGCCCCTCCATCCTTGCCTCCCTGGATCCTGTAATCCCCTGGATCCTGTGCCCCTGAATCCTGTAATTTCCTGCATCCCTGCCTCTCTGCATCCTTGTGCCCCTGGATCCTGTGCCACTGCCTCCCTGGATCCTGAAATCCCCTACATCCTGTGCCCCTGGATCCTGTGCCCCTGCCTCCCTGGATCCTGCAATCCCCCGAATCCCCTCACCCTACCCTCCAGCATTCCCTGCCATCCTTCTCCCCTAATCCCGACATCCCAACACCACCACATCCCTGCATCCTCACATTCCCACACCCCATCCTGACCCCCAGCACCCAGGAGGGGATCCCAGCTTCCCACAGAGCACAAAGATCTGTAATCCTCTCATTTAGGTAGATCGTGGCTCCGTGATTCCCACTCGGACTCCGTGCAGGTTTTGGGGATGTTTTCAGCCCCGTGGTGCCGCTGAAGGCTCCTGTGCAGAGCAGGATGGGCTGAAAGGCAGAAGAGGAAAGTGGAGAAATTCACTTTTATCTCCCAGCAATCACAAAAAAGGGATAAACTGAACATCCTGAGCAGTTGTAGCACTGCTTTTGTGGGGCTGGTAATTTGTGACAGTGAAGATCGCTGAAAATATCTTAATTAATGTTTATTTTGATGGCTGTGGAGGTTTGGGGTGACGTGTCCCTGAGTCTGGAATGGGGAGGTGGGGGGGCAGGGTGGCAGGGGGGAAAAAAAAAGCAGATTTTTTTTTGACTTGCTGCCCAGAACCACAAAAATGCCTTTTAAAGCGTCCCTCCCTCGCCCGAACAGGCTCGTCGGGAGCAGAGCAGAGCTCATGGAAAGAGGAGAGATAGAGAGATAGAGACTCGGAGGAAGGAGGTGAGGGGCAAAGACATGGGAAGGAGACAGACAAACACACACGGAGCAATTTGCATGGTTTATGAGTCTTTGATTCCAGCCTATTTACAACCTGGGCGCTCACACCCCGGTGGGAAGTTGGGAGATTACTGTACTTACCCTCGATTTCGCTTCACATCTTTATCGAGGGATCTCTCTCGCCTCCAGCCAGACTTTAACGAGCTGCAGCTACGGCAGGGACGGGCCCCGTGCGGCCGAGCCCCTTCCCCGCCTGCTCCCGCTCCATCCCCGGCTCCGGCTGCTGTTCCCGGCTCCTCAGGGACACCCTGGCCATCCAAGGGACCCTCTGTGGGCCAAGGGACATCTCTGAGAGTCAAGGGATATCCCTGTTCTCCTTTTTTCCCCACACTTCAGACATGGGTAAAAGAATTTCTGGGATCAGACCAGGCAGTTTTGGGTTCAGCACAGAGGAAAGAGACCCCAAACCCAGAGGTGCAGGAGCTCCTGCCCTGCCAGCATCCCATTCTCCCATTTCCTTCTCATTCACCATCTCATTCTTCACCCCTTTTTTTCTCATCTTCCTCCTCTCTGACCCATTTCCCCCCTGCTTTTTCACTGAAAAAACTGAATTCCAGAGAAAGGGGATGGATGGTGGAATTACCGGATGCAGCGGAAAGAAGCGCGTGACTCAGGGCTCTTTGTTCCTTTGATATTTGAAATCCCAACATCCAGAGTAGCTTCTGGAAAATTCCTTGGGGGAAAGGTCTTTCCTACCAAGCAAAGATGAGGCAATTTGGGGTGAATTCCAAGCCCTGAGTGAATCCTTCACCCCACTGAGCCCCAGGACGGGCCAAGAGCCACCGGTTGATGCAGGGTTCCTGAGCATCCTCATCCCACCTCCTGCCATGATCCCAACATCCCAAGGACACACAAGTCCCTCTCCCAACGCCCTTCCCAGGGTGTTTTCTTGGGATGAATCCTCTGATCTGCCTCCATCACTCAGGGCAAACCTGGGGTTCATCTCCCATTCCCCGACCCCTGAGCGCACCAAGGGGTGATCAAGGGAAGCTTTCCCGCCGTGTTTTGGCTCCTTTTCGCTGCTGGATTTCCCCCAGGTGCTCGGGATGGGTTTTTTCCCTCTCAGTTTGACACCCACACGCGCGGGGCTGTGCCAGGAGGGGCAGGGGCAGCTCTCCCTGCCTGGCAGGGGCGTCGTGCCCGGGCTGGGCCTCGGCAGCCGCTCCCTCCCCCTTGGCTGCGACCCCCGGCACCGTTTCCATTCCATAATTGGGCAAATCTTTTCCTATCAGATCTCAGCACAAGTGTCTGCAAGCCTTGCCCGAATAATGAGGAATATTCAAGGAAAACCTGGGTGCTTTTTCTCATCTCCTTTTTGCCAGGAATCTGGGTTTTTTTGGGGGATAGCGACTGGAGCGCAGGCAAGGGCAGCTCCCGCATGACTATTCATGGGCAATCTTCGGGGATTTGCCTAAACTCAAAGCAGATTTGGAGGAAAAATAGGAAACCTGGAAGCCTTTGCTGATGACTCCTCCCGGGCAGCTCCCACTCGGCACCGCGGGAAGCTTCTCCTCTCGCTCTTTCAGCTTGTTTTTATTGAGGTGTTTTGCCTTCCTCCCCCTGACGTTATTTAAATCTTGTTCTTTAATAAGTCTACAACTAAAAGCAATTAAGGAGCTCAGTGAGCAGCATCCATTTCAGCGCTGCCTCCAAGGCACGTCCAGGGCACAAATCCTGCCTGGAGGCACTGAGAGCATCAGGAGAGCATCAGGAGCCCAAGGATGCCCGGCTGTGTGAAACCTCCGGCCCTGAGGGGCACAAGGGTCCCTTCTGCCCCCATCCCGAGCCATCCCATCCTTCCAGGGGCTCCCAAGCCTTTTCCTCAGAGGTTTGGGGGCCCTGCCCACACGCCCCTTCACCTAAAGGTGTTGCTAGGCTGATAAACGATGCTTAAAATAAAATAAAGAGAGAAAACGCGTGTTTTCCTTTTCCGGGAGCAACAGATCAAAGCAATTCTGAGGCAGATGATAATTCCTGGCAGTAACCACCCACAGCAGATAAGGGGGATGGAGGGATCCTCAGAGAGATGGGCTCAGAAATGCAGGTGACAGGCACAGAGAGGGCTTTGGCCATTAAAAGGGACATTGAGCTTTACCATTGGGGTGGCCCAAATCAAACCCCACTGTCCAAAAGTGCCCTGCCAAAGCCTTGGTACCCATGGCCAGTGCCCACACACCCTGGAAGGGCAGTCCACAGAAAGCCCTTCCTGCCAAACCCCTTCCCTGACAAAGGGCTCCTGCTTCCAGCTCAGGAGCAGCAAACACAGAGGCAGGCGAGGCAACCTCTTCCCACAGCATTTTAATGAAGAAAACACCCACAGAGATGCAAACACGGCCTCAGCTCGCTGCCTGCCCATCCTCCTTCCACCTGGGCTTGTCCTCCTTCCACCTGGGCCCATCCTCCTTCCACCTGAGATTATCCTCCTTCCACCTGTGCTCCACCTGGGCCCATCCTCCTTCCACCTGGGCCCATCCTCCTTCCACCTGGGTTTATTCTCCTTTCACCTGAGCCCCTTCCACCTGGGCCCATCCTCCTTCCACCTGGGTTTATTCTCCTTTCACCTGAGCCCCTTCCACCTGGGTTCATCCTCCTTCCACCTGGGCCCATCCTGCATAAATTAGCAGGAGGTAATTTTACCCTCATCTTCTAATCCCTCACACCTGCCCTGAGAGGTGAATGGCAAAGAGGGGCAGGTTCAGTCCATCAGAGGTGAGAACAGAGGAGAGGCCACGCTGAGGGCAGCACGTCACTAATTCCCAGTAGGAATCAGGATCCTGGATAGGGATAAGCCAATGCCAAGCTTCCAGCAGCCAGGTGGGCACACCCAGCAGGACCAGCTCAAGGCTGGAGACCCCAGGGACCCCAGAACCCTCTGAGGCCTGGGCTGATCTCCTGTGTGGGAAGTAGGGAGGGGAGAATTCTGCCCTGATCAGGTGAGACCCCACCTGCAGAGCTGCCTCCCAAAACAAAAAGGACCTGGAGTTGCTGGAGAGCATCCAGAGGAGACCACAGAGCTGCTCCAAGGGCTGGAGCCAGGCTGGGAGAGCTGGAGATGCTCATCTGGAGAGGAGAAGTTCCCAGGGAGATCTCAGAGCCCCTTGCAGTTGCCCAGAGCAGCTGTGGCTGCCCCTGGATCCCTGGAAGTGTCCAAGGCCAGGTTGGACAGGGCTTGGAGCACCCTGGGCTAGTGGAAGGTGTCCCTGTCCACAGCCAGGGGTGGGACACAATGGAATTTAAGGTGACTTCCAAGCCAGACCATGCTGAGATTCCATTATTATTTCCTGTGATTCCATGATTATTTCCAGGCTCCAGCTCCTGAGGTCTCTGAGATGGAGACCAGGCTGGAAGGACTGTAAACAGGAGGTGGGAAGATGCTGCCTCTGATGCAATCCTGCTGATCCCTGGGAACCACCAGCATCTTCCCACATCTCCCTTGGCCTTGGGAGCCCAGCTCAGCTCGCCCCACCATCCTCCAGACGGGCACATCTGACTTGTCCTCAAATCCAGCCAGCAGCTCCAACCATTGGCCATAAAAAAAACTTAAAAAGAACCCAAGAATGATTTATTGAAATGTTCCCATTTTCGCTGGAAACACAAAGGAACGATCCTCCAAGAAATGTGGTTTGCAGCTGGGAATTCTTTAACTAAAAGTACTAAATGTGTGCAAACGAGAGAGACTTTTGGGGGAAAAACCAAAAACGCAACACGAGAGCCCAAACATCTGTTGGAAAACCATTCCCAAAGCTCAGAAAGGCGCTACCAGCAAACCCCAAGCAGAGGGAAGGGCTGTGAGTGAGTCAAGCCTTCCCAGGTGGACACGGGTGCCACATCCTCAATGTGGGCATCATCTCCCCCTGGGAATTTTTGGGATTTTATGGAAAAGCTGTGGGAGCTCTGCCCCGGGACTCCCAGCAGAGCAGCCCAGACGGGTGAGGCTCGTGCCTGTCAAAACATTTCAGAATAATCGTCATAAAGCACGGCCAGATCAAAACAAGTTAAAACAGAGCCGCCAAGGTCTGGTCACCTCATAAACCACAGATAAAGCCAGCAAGGCCTCGCCAGAGCAGGTTTGATCTTCCTCCCTTCCTGTATCTCTTCCATAAACATTTTGGGGAGCCGCAGGAGAAGAGCCTTATTGATGAAGTCTGAACACTAACATCCCATGGATGCTGGGAATTATCCCACGCCTCGTCCTCCTGTCCGGGGCAGCGCCAACCCAGCGGATCCTGCCAGCCCTGCAGGGACTCCTCTGTTTACTTTAAACCAATTCCCATCAAACGCCTCGCTCAACAAGGGGAAAAACTGGATCAAAAGAGGCCCTTTGGCCGCCCCCTTCCTTCCAGTTGTCCGACCTTGGCAGGTGTTGGCCAAAGGAGCCAGGGCCATCAGCAGCACCTCGAGAGCTTTTGTCAAGTCCAAAGAGCTTTTCCCAGTCCCTCTCCACCTTCTGCTGCTCTTGTGCTGCTGCATGGAGGGGCTGGAGGATGTCCAGGGAAGGGAATGGAGCTGGGGAAGGGGCTGGAGCATCAGAAGGAGCTGGGGGGGCTCAGTTTTCAGAAAAGGAGGCTTAAGTGGCTCTGCACAACAGGAAGGAGCAGTCAGAGGGGTCAGGCTCTGCTCCCAGGGAATAAGGGATGTAACAGCCTCAAAGTCTTGCCAGGGGATGTTTACTTTGATATCAGGGAAAATTCCTCATGGAAAGGGTTGTCCAGCCCTGGCACAGCCCCCATCCCTGGAGGGATTTCAAAGCCATGTGGATGTGGCACTTGGGGACATGGTCAGTGGTGGCCCTGGCAGTGCCGGGGCATGGTTGGACTGCACAGTCCCAGAGGGTTTCTGTGGTTGTAAGGATCATCCAGCCCCAGCAGGTGAAGGTGTCCATGAATTTCCAGGTCACTCAGCTCATGCACTGCTCAGGATAGAGACCTGCCAAGTCTCCAGCCTCCGGGAGAAAAGTGGGATGAGCACCAAGCCCTGGCAGTCCTGGGGCTGGTGTGTCCACACCAGCCATGCTGTAACATGACCTTAATTAGACTAATTGAGCTCTTGGTCAAGGCTTGGAGCAAAGAAGTTGCAATATTTGGGGTTTCTGAAAGGTCTCTGCAAGGTCACTCAGCCGAGTCTGGTGAGGCAAGAGCAGCCCAGGGATAAATGGGAATGTTAATCCCTGGTTGAGGATGGCAGGATTTGGGGAGCAGCCTGTTTGTGCAGGAGAGAAGACTTTCAACAAGGTCCCACAGGAATTTGGCCAGAAACGTCCTCTGGTGCCCCCCAAAATGGTGCAGGAGAGGGAAGAGCAGAGCCAAGCGCTTTGGAGCAGCTCCAAATTACTCCTGGCACCGAGGAGTTGCAGGGGAATGGAATGATCGTATGGAGCAGAGCAATAAAATGGCAGATGAACTTCCCTGCTCATAATTGCAGAGTAATGAACATGAAAAGCTTTTCCCCCACCCGGCCACGCGCAGCGGCTCCGTATCAGCAATTATTGGGATTTAACGAGATCTCCGAGACGCTGCCGAGCCCCTTTGAAGGCCTCCTTGCCATGATTAGCAAGAGTCAAAAAAGGCAAGTGGAATATTAAGAATTCTTGGAGCGAGGAAAGAGAACAAAAGGGGAAATGTTCTTTTTTTCCTTCATCTGTTCCCTCTCTGACTGATCTATGGTGGGGGAAAGCATCACATTGATCCAGGGTTTGGGATAACACCTGTGTGGAGAGAGTTAAAATGAGCCACGAAAAAAGGGGGTTAAGAGACAAATAACTTAAAGGTATAGAGGTTTGGAAGGGGAAAATTGACAACAGGATCCTTGGATAATGGATTTGATGGTTTTCCAAGTGGCTTCATGGAGCTGTGGGAATTGTCACCAGTGGAGACTTCTCACCACCCTGAGATCAGATCTGCAGGGTCAGCTCTGCATCCATGAGAAAAACAGGATCAGCTCCAAACAAATCCTGCCAGAGCTGGGATGGAAAGTCAGGAGAACCAGGGTGGGCACAATGCTTGAGTCCTTCACCAGGAATGTCCTGGGAAATTCCTGGAGCTTTCTTGGATCCATGGCACAACAGCTCCTACAGGGTTTTGTCCTGTGAATTTGGGGAGGGCACGTTCCTTTCTTGCAACCCAAGGCTTCCTAGGAATTTCCCATTACTTGTATCTAGAACATCTCCAGGAATGTTCAAGGGCTTCATAAGCCTTCTCCAATCTGAAATATTTCAAGGAACGCCCTAGAGCTTCCCTGACTTTTTTCCACCTAGAAACATCCCCAGAATCTTCCATTTTTCCCGTGAGTTTTCTCTCTCCCGGAAGTTTTCTGGCATTTCCTTATCTGCAACCTGTCTAGGAGCATCCCAATGAATTCCAAGACTCCCACAAGGGCTCTCAAGAAATTCTTCAGTCTAGGATATCGGTATGAAATTCTCCAAATACTTTTGAGAAACTTCTCCATCCAGGAAACCTCAGTCAAGGACTTTTCTCAGATTCTTCCGCCTTTTTCTAGAAATTCCTCAAATGAGGAATTCTAGAAATTTTCCTGGTTATTTAAAATAATTTTAATAATTTTCATTGTGCTTTGCGGGACTTTTTTCCTTTGCACTTCATGATGCTTCAAGGAATTTCCCAAATGATTTTTTTATTTTATTTTAAATTTTTTTTTTAGGAATTCAGCCCTGTTTTGTGAGGTTTCCCAAGTGCTCTGATTTTTACAGTGCATCCATGAAATACCGGCCTCTCCAGGCAGCTCAAAGCAGGATGGAGGAAGGGAAGTGTCCCTTTGCTGTGCCACACCCTGGAGCCACCACGATGGAGAGTGGAGGTGCAGCATCCCAGGATGTGGCTGTGGTGGAGCAGAGTCTCTCCATGGATGTCAGGGCAGCCCCACAAGCTCTATGGGAATTGTGCCATGACAGAGCTGGGAAGGAGCAGGAGAAGCATCTCTGCCACATCCAAACCTCTCCTGGAAGGGAGGAGCCATCCCTCACCAGCCCAGCAGGACCATGGGGCAGCTTGGGATCTCCTGGGATCTCTCTGGAGGCTGTGCCAGAGTGACCAGCCCGTTCCGAGCTCCCTGTTGGATGCAGGGATCTGTCACTGCCACACCAAGAGCTGGATTTGGGATGTGAGCCACACTTCAGGCCCTTCCCTCATCGAGCAGGGAACACAGGGTCTGCAGGCTCAGGGTGTGGCAGTGGCACAGCCACATCTGGCCAGATGTGAGGAGAGAAGGAAAAGGCAAAGCTGGGAGCAAGGCAGGATAAACCCAGATTGCTTTGGGATAACTCCTGGACACACCAGGAGTTCCTGCTGCTCCTGCTGCCGGCTCTGGGTTCACCAGGGTCAGCTGAGGTCCCTCAATGCTCCTCAACCTCTTGGCTGCTCTGGAAACTCATTTATTGGTTCAAAGAACTCAAAGTTCCTTTGAACCAAGCATCACCTTGCACTGGGGACAATAGCAGGAGCATCAGACGTGTCCAAGGCCGGGCTGGATGGGGCTTGGAGCAACCTGGGCTGGTGGAAGCTGTCCCTGCCCATGGCAAGGTTTTGGAACAAGATCATCTTTAGGGCTCCTAACACCCCAGACCATTCTATGATTCCATGATCTCCCAGGGAATCCTCAGAGTGCTGTGGAGCCCCCAGTTCTCCTGACATCCACCCTGGTGTGGGTGATCCATGGGAAGCACCAGAGGGGTCTGCTGAGGGGCCAACGGACCCTGAACAGCCCTGGGGTGCTCTGGGTGCCCCTTCAAAGGCACAGAGGAGAGGAGCTGGGCAAAGCAGGGGCTGCAGCCCCATCAGAGCTTTGGGGAGCCCCCAGGGCACCGCCCCCCCGCCACACCCTGCTCAGGGTGACTCAGGAGGGTGGGGTGGACACACCTGGTGTGCAAACACTGCCTGAAACGCAGCAGCCCAGGCCGTGTTTGCTCTGTTTATCTCCTGACATTATTTATTTCCTACCTGTCCATGGGCTGCTGGGGACTGTCCCCACCGGGCTGTGGCCGTGGCCGTGTTGATTTTGGCACAGGGAAGGAGAGCCTGGGCCTGGTGTGTGGAGAGGAAGGACTGGGAGAATCCAGGGCAGGGAGAGCTGGGGCTGCTGGGCTCTGGGGAGAGCACCTGGGCACGTGCAGGGAGAGCAGGTTGTGGAAATCAATGCTGGAACTTGGTCCTGCAGCTCCATCTTGCAGGAATTTGGGGTGTGATGCCCCTGGAGCACCAGCAGGGCCAAGGGCTGGGGGAGCAGGCAGGGCCTCTCCTCCTGTTCTGTGTAATTCTGTGACCAACAGGGTCACAGTGATCCCAAAAGTATGGGTGGATCAAACATGAGGATTCCTCTGGATAAAGCAGCTCCAGTGCCCACCTTCCTCCTCCTCCTCCTTTTCCTCTCCTGCCTCTGGACCTGCAGCCTGGGCTCTCTGCAGTGTCCCGGATGCAAAGTAGCCGAAAAGTTCCCAAAAGTAGCCCCAGCTCTCTGATCCCACAGCAGAGCCACCACCCTGCCATGCTCCAGCTGTCACAGGACACAGGGACAGGGTGAGGGGTGACAGAGGGACAGGGTCAGGCAGAGGGACCCTCCTGGTGGCACCAATTGTATAAGAGGCAGCTTAGAGAGGAACTGGAGGATTTGGATCCTGTTTCTTGCTTAACTCCCTGATACCTGATCCCTGGGGAGGAAGAGGACTCTCCTGCCCTCCTCAGAGGGGACTTAGGAGAGACCACTGAGAAAAGCTTCTGAAGCAGCATGTGAGGGCTCTGAGCCCTTCCTGACACTGTGGGTGATGCCTGGGGCTGTGGGTGCAGGATCAGGGCGACCCCAGGGCTGTGGGTGATGCAGGATCAGGGGGATCCCAGGGCTGTCCAGGGTCCCTGGGTGACAGGGACAGGGGGACAGCTGCAGCCTCCCAGCCCTGCGGCTGTGAGGAAGCACTGGGCCTTTAGGAAGGGGATTTGTAACAAAGCTGAGATCACGTTGCTGTTTAGCTTAATCTCAGGCCATTCTGCCTCCAAATCCCTACTAATTCCTGGCTGATATTAATTACAGAGTATCCGACCCAGGCCTGGGGAGTGGCAGCTCTTCCCGACATCCCAAACCGAGCTTGTCCCTGGGATCCTGCTCACAGCCAGCAGCCCCTGAGCCAAATAATCCCTGCCCTAATGCACCGACTTAAATCAGATTTGGGCCCTCTGTCCCTGCTCTGACACTTTCTGCTGGCTCCCCACAGCTGCGGCCCAGACAGAACAGGAGGCATCAGAGGGAGGAGCTGGGACTCCCCCAGCACTCCTGGATCCCGGATTTGGGCTCTGCTTTTCCTGCCTCTCCCATAGGAGGAGCAGCCTATTGCTGCTGTGGTGGCTGCAGCTCTGGTGTCCCCACTGTCACCCCAGGGGCTGGGACAGACCCTTTGGTCCCTGCAGGGCTGGGGATGCTGCAGCTGAGACACAGAGTAGAGGAGGGTTTGTGCAGATCTTGGAGCTGAAAACTGCTTTAATGGAGTCAGGGATGCAAGGGAAAGATGGGAGAAGTTGCTCAGCATCTTCAAGAGATGTGCCCCACCAGGTGTGTCTGACAGGCTGGAGAGCATCCCACATGAGCAGGGAACATTCCTGATGGGAGAGCATCCCATGTGAACGGGGGGGAAACTCCTGATGGGAGAGCATCCCACATGGATGGGTGGAAACTCGTGATGGAAGAGCATCCCACAAGAACAGGGGAGCACTCCTGACAGGAGAGTATCCCACACCTCCAGCAGAGCATCCTCTGCAGGCACCCCAGGCAGGGAATCCTCCCATGGCTGCCCAGTGGCTCTGAGCTGTAGGAATCCCTCCTGGCACAGATCTGAGCCCCGTTCCAGCCTGGATCACCCGGGGCAGTCCCAGCCCCACGGACAGGCTCCCTGCAGCTGGGATGAGCCAGCAGGGGCTGTTGTTATTCCAGAGCCCCTTCCCAGAGCAAAGCCAGAGCCTCGGGCAGTGCCCTTTGGCCGCGGGCAGTGACCCGTGGGCAGCACATCGTCCGAGCCCTTCAGGGCAGTGATTGATGTCCCTGTCCCCAGAGCCACAGACCGGCTGTCCCTGCCCTGCCGGGACAGGCTGGCCCGTGGGACCACTCCAGATGGGAATCAAAGCTTTGGGAATGCTCATGGGAGCTCCAGAACCTCCCAGTGAGGCGGGATGCGCCATCCTGCAGGAGGCTGGGGTCAGCCAGGGGCTGCCCTGCCCCGCTCCTGCCCTGGCTCTGGCAGGGATTTGGGATGCTCCAGGGGTTTGGGATGCTCCAGGGATTTGGGATGCTCCAGGCACAGCCATTCCCTGTGGCTCCTTCCCAAGGCACTGCCGGTCTGGCTCTGCTTCCCATTCCCCTCCCTCCCTGCCCCGGGGATTTGTTATCTGCTGGTGTTTGTGCCGCACTCTGTGGGGAAGGGAGGGGAAGGCAGAGCCCCGAGGGCACACGGGGTGCAGGGAATGCTCTTGTTCCACCCTAACTCTCCCAAGGCCCCGCTGGGAGTGAGATCCCCTCGCCGGCTGGCTGTGAGCAAGGAGGGAAGCAGAGCTGCCTCCCTCTCTTCCAGGTTTTACCATAATCCAGCTGGTTCTGGCCCGCTTTGAGAGACTTTCCTCCAGGAATGCTTCCTGCTCCCATCCACACCATTTCAGGCAAATTGATGGAGTCAGCATGATGGGGAAGTGTTATCACCTACTACAAAAACATGGAATAATTCCAAGTCCCAGATTATCAGATAAATGGGCTCCTGATAACTGGCATGATTGGAAAGTAATGGGGAAACAGCTAAACGCGGTGGCAGGGGGTGTGCAAAACATGGAAAAGATCCAGGAATTCTTTGCCCTGTCCTTGAGAGGAGGGGGCTGGGAATGATTTTCCCCGGCCTTGCCAGCGCTGTTCCCTGCTCCTGTCCCTGGATGAGCTGGGAGAGAAGCCCTGGGAGAGAAGCCCAGGGAGAGAAGCCCAGGGAGAGAAGCCCCTGGGAGCGAGGCCCCTTCCCCAGGGGAATGCCCCGCAATCCCCCCTTCCCCCGAGCCTGCCCAGCCCCTGATTGCTCATTAACCAGCTCTTGCACCAGAGAATAATGAGTCGTAAATCACCCTGCAATGGCCCGGACTTTAAACCCCAGCCCTCCTGGGGAGCGCGGCCATCCCGCCGGGGGAAGGAAGGGGGAGAGGCCCCCGATCCTCCCAGCCCGGCCTCGCTTTTCCTTGGACTTTCGCATCTCGCAGGCTCGGGTTAATCTTGGAGCAAACAGAGCGGGAGATAAGGAGCCGGCCGACCCCGCGAAGCCCTCGCCCTCCATCCCACGCCTCACCTTTGTTTTCCCTGGCCCTGCCCCGCAGGTGTTGGTTGCCAAAGCTGCTCCATCGCCCCTGGATGCCAAAGTCTCCGCCAGCAAGGGGACCAGCGCCATCCAGCAGCGCCCAAATCCATCCTGGGTATCCCCATCCTCCCCCTGGCAGCTCTGGATCCCCCTTTCCTGGGCTCTTCCCTTGTGTTTCCCCTCTCTGTACCATCATTAGGTGGGGTGGAGGGTGTTAACATCCATCCCGGGAAATAAAACCACTTTCATGTCCTCTTTTTCTCACTCCTGGTGTGGGTTCTGCCACCTCGGGCCAATGTCACAGCCCTGGCACGTGGGGAACAGGCTCAGCCGCGATAAGGAAAAACGGGAGGAGGGAAAACAGGGAGTGAGACTGGTCAGAAAATGGCCAACACTTCCCCTACACATAAAAGAGATGAGGGAAATCGTGTTTGCAGAGTTTTTCATAGAAATCGGGAGGGCGGGGAATAGGATATATTATTTTTTGACTGAAATTGGGGAAAATAAAAACTCTGAAATGTTCATGTTTGAATTTTTCCCCACCCAAGCTCTTCCACGGCAAAAAGGTTTCATCATCAGCCTCTGGCTGCCACAAGGAGGGAGGGCAGACCGGTGTCACACCCCCTTGTCCCTGTCCCCCGCAGCCCCCGGCCCCGCCGCACCCTGGGCTGCCTCAGGAGCCCCCGCTCTCCCTTTGAACCTCTCCCTTTGAACCTGCCCGGTTCCCGGGGGGACACCTGAAAGCCATTACCGGGCAGGGCCGGGGCCGGGGCAGCGCTGGGGGCTCGGCGGGAGGGACCCGGCTTTGATCGGAACCTTTGCTGTCCCTCCAGCCCCGCTCGGAGCCTCCCCGGGTCAGCGCACGGGGGCACGACTGTCCTGATCCGGGGAAATGGGGGGAAATCCCAGCTCCCAAAGGCACCTCGGTGTGGGGACATCCCATTCCCAAACCATCTCGATGTCGGGACATCCCACCCCCAAATCATATCAACGTCGGGACATCCCACCCCCCAAAATATCTCAATGCCGGGACATGGCACCGCCAAAGCCACCTCAATGTGGGGACATCCCAGCCTCCCAAAGGCTCCTCGATGTGTGGAAATCCCACCCCCAAAGGCACCGCGTTGTGGGGACTTCCCAGCCCCAAAGTCACCTCAATGTGGGGACATCCCACCCCTCACTAAATGCAAGACATCCCATCCCTCCTCCCCTCAGGTCCCCTCTCCTGGGACACCCCACAGGCATTTCCAGGACTCAGGAGCAGCGGGGCAGGAGCGGCCACAGCTTCACCAGTTGCTCCCAGCAGCTCAGGAGAAAATCCAGCCACAAGAGCATCCCCCAGCTCTGCACCAGAACACCCCCAGAGCCACAGGAGCCCTGCACGGGGTGAGTCCTGTCAGGAAGGGCGGCCCCAGCACACAAACGGCTCCACTCATCGCCGGTCCCTCCCCATCCTCGGGCTCAGGCTGAGCAAGTGCTTCCAGACATGGCCCGGGGCTTTGGGAGCTTCCCTGGGCCACCAGCTGCGCTGTGGAGACGGGAAAACATAAAAACGTGACCTGGGGCTGCACTGATGCTGCTGAGCAAGTGGGTTGGGGGCCAGGATGCTGCCCATTGTTCTACCAGCCCTGCCAACCTTGCCAGACCTACCTGTCCTGCTTGTCCTGCCAGCCCTACTTGCCCTGCCATCCCTGCCATCCCTGCCATTCCTGCCATCCCTGCCATCCCTTCCAGCCCTGGCCACTTCCCAGCTGCAGGCCCGTGGCATTCAGGGGTCCTCATTCTGCTCCCAGATCTCCAGACATTCTCAGCTCCCCAAAGAGGCTGATTTGGCAGTGCAGGGTTTATGGTTGTACTCGGTGGTCCTGGAGATGCTTTCTAACCTAAACAACTCTAGGATTTCCCAGTGGAGTTTCCTGCCCCTCTCCCTGCCCTCATCCCCCAGCACATCCCTTCCCTGAGTCCTGCAGGGATGTGCCCTCCCTTGCATGGTTCAGAAGGATGAGGGACTCATGTCCCACCGTCAGGGATGTCCCACAGCCCTGTGGTCACCCTGCACAGCCAGTGGAGCATCCACCAGCTCCCCAGATCCTGAACTCACTGCTCCAGCCCCTGGGATGGTGAGTTCCAGTGGGGATCTTCCCTCAAGAGCATCACATCCCCACAGCAGCCAGGAAATGCCACCCCTGCCCTTCCTTGTGGCAACCGTGGTCACCCAGAGCAGCCACTGCTGGGAGCTGCTGCAGCCCTTTCCTCTCCCCTGCTAAAATCCCTTTTCCAGAGGAGCCTCCGGTCTTTGGGTTCACCTCTCTGTGTTTGTAATGAGTTTGTCCCATGATTAATCATTCCAGGAATTCCCTGCTGATCCTCCCTGCACCAGGGAGGGGACATTGTGCCTATGGCTCCGAATTCCTCTGGATTAGCAATTAAGGCATCTTTTCTCACTTTCTGTCCAAGGGAGAGCCCTTCTGGTAGAGCCATTACAGGTCTCACACAGCCTCACTCTTTGTAGGGCTGAGATTCCCTCGGTGGGATTTGCTCCCATCTTTCACCAAGGTCTTTTTTGGGGACCACAAGCTTAATTAAAACCTTATTTATTATAACTTTAGCACCTCGTTGTGCCTCAAGGACTTTGCAATCCCTCTCTGGGAAGCCTGGGAGCAGGATACAAAATGGGTTCAATGTTGGCTTGAAGTGAGGCAAGAGGTGCAGGTTAAATTCCCAGCTCACAGCTCCATCCAGGATCCTTTGTGGATTCCTGCCACCCCATCTTGTCCTCATCATCCTCTCGGATGGGCTCCTCTCCATCCAAATTCATCCCCAGCTGCCATACTGGGCACTGGGGATGTGATATCTCAAAAAAAGCAGCTAAAAGATGATGTGGGGGAAGGGAAAATATCTGCAAAGAGGAGCTCAGGACAACCCAAATGTGCTCCCCCTGTATTTTCCCAAGCTTTTGTTTCAGTCACGATGGTCATTTATTTTTAATATGTTTTCCTGTCATTAAGTTTAATTTCAGGGTTTTCGAAACAGAAAAACGTGTTCAATAATTTGGGAAGGTTTTCTCTCTCTTTTTTTGCAGTGAAAAAGGCAAATAGTGCTGATCTGCTCCTGACAAAGTTGATGAATCGGCATTTTTAACAATTGTGTTTTTCCCTGGCCACTTCCCAGCCCGATCCCTTTGCTCTGACAGCAGAGCTGCTCCATCCTCCTGCACTCCTGGAGGGGCTGGTGGGCCTTGGGGCTGATGATTTTGGGATTCTCCTTGGCAGTGGCAGCCCCTCACCCCTGGCATTTCCTTCACAGGGACGCTGGCTCTGAAGGAATCTGTCACAGAAAATCCTCCCTCTCCTCTGCAGTGTCCTTCCCACCTTCACTTCCCTTTCCTTGCCTGTGGCTTTCTCGTGGAGGCACAAATTCCCTGGCAGAGCTTCTCCCTCTGAAGTGCTGGAGGACTTTGTTCCCTACCCTTGCCTCAGCCTACTCTATTTCCTGTCCTTTCTCCTGCCTCCAGGCAAGTTCTGCTCCTCAGGGCTGAAAGAACCTTTGCAGCATCCATTCCACAGGCTCCTGCCCTCGGCCTCGCCTTTCCAGGATCTCTTCTCTGCTGGAAAAGTTCCAGGGCTGTCCCTGCTGCTTTCTGGCAGGGCTGGGGCTTCCCTTGTCCCCCACAAAGGAAGGACTCTGGATTTCCCAAAATGTTGTGGCTCATGGCATCCCTGCCTGATTCCTTGCCTGTTCCCTGCCTGATCCCTGCCTGATCCCTGCCTCTTCCCTGCCTGATCATTGCCTGATTCCTGTCTGTCCCCTGCCCATTCCCTGCCTGTTCTCTGCCTGTTCCCTGCCTGATCCCTGCCTGATTCCTGCCTGTTCCTTGCCTGTTCCCTGCCCGTTCTCTGCCCATTCCCTGCCTGCTCCCTGCCCTGGCACTGCCACCACCAAAAGCCACTGCTGAGGTCCTGTCTGGGCCATTCCTGCTCACTGGGATTCTCACAGCTCATCCAGGCCATACCTGCAGGATGCTGGCGAGTGGAAAAGGGTTCCCAGGGGGAACCCTTGTGAACTTCAGCACTGTGGGGACAGGACCCACATCCCATCTCCAGGGGCTCAGGAGGGGCAGCTCCTCCAGCAAAGGATTTGGAAAACGAGGTCACTGCTGATGGAGCTTTTCCTGCCTGCTGGGAATTCAATCCCTAAGGACTCACTGTGCCTGATGAGGGGGGCACAAGGAGCTAGAGCAGGGGGACACCTTTATTTACCCTTAACCAGTCGTGGAGGATGCCCCAGTGAGATCCAGGAGGGTGCCCCCATCCCATCCCCTGGTGGAGAAGAGCTGACACCGGATGGGGTTGGAACACACAGCCTCAATTTATCAGGAGAAGGCAAGAGATCCCCAGGGCTCCCGACCTTTCAACAGCCACATACAGCCCCCTCCTGCTCCTGTTCCGCAGGTACTCCCTCGTTTCCAGTTGATTGAAACACAAATAATGTCCTCAGCCTGATGGATCGCTGCTGCCCCACCAGCATCCACCTTGCAGGGGGGTGGGAGGGAGAGGAAATGGTTCCTGTACACTTCCCACCCAGCCCAGTGCATGGAGAGAGCACAAAGCACATGGAAAACATCATTGCTCCACGGATAGGAACAGATTCAGCCTCTGGAGCTGCTGGTGCATCCTGAGGAAAGTCATGGATTTCATCCCTTCCTCAGCTCTTCTCTCCACCATTTGTCCTTTCTATTTAAATTTTGGACACTTGTGGCTGCTTTTAACTATTTCCTGCTGGAGCATCTTAAATAGCCCTTTTTCCAAGGGAGACATTGTAGGAAATCCCTGTTGGGAAGCAGAACCACGGGGATCCCCATCCAGAACTCTTTTCCTCCCTGCTTTCCCACATTCTCCTGCCCCAAAGCTGCCCCACAATCTGTGCCAGGTCAACATCCAGTGACCCCGGGGGGGAAGGTGACAGTGCTGGAGTGCTCTGGGGTGATGAGTGGGACCCTGGCAGGGGAGGGCACAGCTCAGCCCATGCAGGGTCACGACAACCAGGCAGGATTCCCAGATAACCCCCAGCAGAGCCCGGCGGAATTCCCAGATAACCTCTGGCAGAAATACGGCTGCTGCCAGGACCTGCCCTCCCTCCTCGGGTGAATTAAGGCAGCCCCAGCCCTGGGACATAAATTAGTGATGGGAATCAGTGATAGGAGCCAGCCCTTGGCCCGGAGGGGCCTGGAGCTGAGGGATGCAGAGCTGCAGTGCCCATCCCGGGATGCTCTGACTCCACAAAGCCGTGAATTCCTGGGCTGGCTGGGGGCTCCTTTTCTCCAGGAATGGGGGGGGTTGTTGATACCTGCTGACCTTGAGGTCACAGGTCAGGGACAACCATCCCAGTGAGCCACGGGAAGTGGCCTTTGCAGTGACACGTGGCTGCTCCAGGCATCGTCACCGTTCCTGGGATGGGGGCCCTGGGTGCCAGGCAGGCTCCAGCAAGGGGATGTGGGAACAGCAAACCCATGGCTGGCTTTGCACAGAGAGCAGGCAGGAGGCAAAGATTTCCTCCACACTTTCTATTCCTCATCCTCTCCTTGCTCACATAGGGCAAGGAGATTTTTTTTTAACATTCTGGCCAAAATTTCCTACCACATAAAACTGTGGGGGAAAAACCAAAAAAATAAAAACAAAACCAAAACAAAACAAAAACAAAAACAAAAATCCCAAACAAACAAAAAAACACTTCCAAAAGTCCAAATACTAAAAAAGTATTTATGTGCTCTGCCCAGCACAGGTACGCCAGGGATGTCACCTGCAGCTGCTCAGGTCACCCCAAAAATGCTGCTTGCCTGAAGGGATTGGGGCACTTCTGCCCCCAGATCCAGGCAGAGACACATCTGTCAAAGGAATCCTCATGGATTGGGATAAGGCAAGGGCACAGCTCCTGGATAGGGTCTGTGAACCCCCTTCCCAGCATGGAGACCCCCCCATACCCTCCGTGTCACCCCAGCTGGGAGCACCTTAATAACCCCTGGTGCCAAGCGCTGAGCCCTGAGCACGTGGGGCACTAATTAGCCCTGTGCTCATTAACTCAGGTATGGGGGTGGGGCTGTCAATGATTTTGGGGGGGATTAGATCCCCACAGGGCCTGGACGCCCCCTTGCCACCCCCATCCCAAAGAGGTGGTAAATCAGTGCTGCAGGGGAGGCTGGATCCCACAGTTATCCACAGCATCTCCAGCTCTCCCAGTGCTGGCAGGGACCGGAATTCTTTACCTGGCCAGAGAGATGGATGTCCCTGGAATGAACCCAAAATGGAAGAGGCCAAAGATTAAAACCACCCTCTCCAAGAGCCCCCCCAGCGTTAACTTTTGGTTAAGTGCAGCAGATAAGAACAAGTTAAATTTATCTTCAAAGAACCCCCAAAAGTGGCTCTCCCTTAACCCCCCCCCTTGCCAGAATAAATCTTCCCCTTATCTGAATTTCCAAGGAGCAGGGCTGGCAGGGGCCAGAGTGGGAATGCTGCAGACTGGGTTAAGCCAAACTCCTCTCTGGTTCGGATTAAAGAGGAGGATGAAAGAGCCTGGGGTCTCGGCGGGAGCATAAATAACGCGGGATGGGCCCTGAGCAGGGATTTACACCCGGGAATGCTCCGAGCCCAACGCAACAACGAGGGGGGATCAGGGGGCTGGGCCCTGCCAAGGGGTTATGGTGGCTGTGGAGAGGGTGGAAAGGGCAGGAGGCACTGAGTGGGAAGCAGGGAAAAGATGGGATGCAGGAGGGATGGAACAGGCGTGGTGTGATGCAGGAGGGAGGGGAAAAGGGGAGGGAAATAGGAAAAGAGAAAAGGAAAAGAGGAAAAGAGGGAGGAGAAAGGGAAGGGAATAGGGGGAGGGAAATGGAAAAGTGGAAGGGGAAGAGGAAGGAGAAGAGCAAGAGGAAGTAGCAGGAAAAAGGGAAAAAGGAAAAGAGAAAGGGGAAAAGGGCAGGGGAAGACAAATGGGGAGGGAAAAGAGAAAGGGAAAGGGAAAGGGAAAGGAAAAGGAAAAGGAAAAGGGAAAAAGAAAAGGAAAAGGAAAAGGAAAAGGAAAAGGAAAAGGAAAAGGAAAAGGAAAAGAGAAAGGGGAAAAGAGAAAGGGGAAAAGGGAAAAAGGAAAAAAAAAAGGGAAAAAGGGAAAAGGGGAAAAGGGGAAAAAGGGAAAAAGGGAAGCAGATCCCTGCCCTGAGACATCCATGCCGCAGTGTCCCACATCTCACATGCCAGCACATCCGCATCCCTGCGGATCGGACAGAGGAAATCAGGCAGACACAGCCAAATTCCAGAAAATTATTTTTTCATTTTCTCCTTTATTAGTTTTTTATTAGAGGGAAAAACAAGCTAGAGCCGCTTCTGCCCCAGCACAACCTTCCCCAGCCACAGGGACTCTGTTTGTGCTCCGAGCTGCCCTGGATGGCCGGGAAGAGCCTGGATTTGGGAATTGTTGGAACCCCCCTGCTCTGGTACATGGGCAGGGGGTCGGGGAGGCTTCACCCCTCACCCACACTCTGTGGATGTTCCAGAAAGAGATGTCCTGGAGGGCAGACCCTTAGGAAAAACTCTCTGGGACCCAGGTGCTGTGGGACAGGCAGAGGGGTGAATAAATCCATCTGGGACGGGAGCAGCCCGGCCAAGGAATGAGCTCACCGTGGGGTCGGATGTGGGGGATAACACAGCAGCTCTCTCCTGCCCTGATGCAATCCGGGGAAGGCACAGCCCGGCGAGAACCATCGGAAAAAGTCTTTGACCTTCCTGAACCCTTGGAAAGATTGAAGCTGCACCTCCGGCCCGGATTGCAGGGGGGAGGGAAGAGCAGGAGCAGATGTCCCTGCGGTGGGGGACACGTGCAGCAGCCGGGGAGGATGAGCTGGATCAGGAGGTGGGATGCATGCAATGGCCACCCACGGCAGTTCCAGCTTGGATCTGAGCCCTGCAGCATCCCGGGGAGCTGATGCCCTTCCCAGCATCCCTCCCACAGCAGGGGCTGTGCCCCGGTCCCTCTGCAGCTGCAGGTTCCCGTGCTGGAGGTGGGAAGGGCTGCCAAGATCCATCGCCCTCCTGCGAAACTGCTCCGGGATCTGGAATCAATTATTGTGGCGGCCCAGGAATTAGCACATTGCAAAGGCACAGTGACTTCAGGAACCTGGAATGGGATCAGTGTTTGCTCAGATTGTCACCTGCTGCCCTGCCTGTGCCCTGGGTGTGGGAAGGGGCAGGACAGGGATCCCTGGGAGGGCAGGAACACCCTCTCCAGCAATCCACAGCCACGGAGAGGTGTCAGGGCTCGCTCCCCATGTCACAGGGAATTTTCTCATTCCTGGGTGATGCTCTCCAGAGCTCTGCCCAAGGTGGGAAGTGACCCTGGGGCTGCCACGTGTGTCCTCCAGCACGGGATGGAGGATCCTGACACCTCCCACCCGGAGCATCTCCCAGTTATCAGCAATGCCTCTCCTGCTGGGATTAGCAGAGTAACCTGAGAGGGAGGGAGTGCTCCAGGGCCGAGGAATTCATCTGTTTGGGAAAGCAGATCCTGCCTCCAGTGGCTGTGGGTGCTTGTGATGAGCTGCCCATGCCAACCCCCAGTGCTTCCCTTCGGGAATCACCAACCATCCCATATCCCTACTTAAACCTGCAAGGAAATTCCTCTTCTGAGAGGGATGAACAGAGCAGAGGAGTGCAGGCAGTGGGTGCCCCTGGATGGGACACAAAGCCCCCAGAGCGCAGGCAGTGAGGGCTCTTTCCAGGGAATCAGGGTGAGTGTTCATCCCCTGGTGTGATGGATATAAACAACAACCACAGCAAATGCCAAAAATTTCAGGAATATAATCCCAAAAGCCCAGAAAACACCCCAGAGGGATGTCCAGGCGTCATGAGGAGACCCCAGGTGGGCTCCTCCCTGCTGTGCCCAGGGCAGCTCATGGAGCTGGGCATCCCAGTGCCCTCTTCCTCCTCCTTCTCTTTCTCCTCCACCTCCTCCTCCTCTGCCCTGGCTGCTGGCTCCAGCTGGAGAAATCCTGCCTCTTTGCCTCGCGCTAAGTGAGCTGGAGCAAATCACCCCGGGATTTGCATTAACAGCAGTCGCTACAACAAGATCCCAGCCAAACACAATACTGGAAACTCGGCTTTCCCCCCATCCTTAGTGCTTCCAGATGGAGCCCCTCGCTCCCACCAAAGCGTAGGGGCCAACCTCCCCTCTCTGCTCCCAGCACGGACCTTTCCTTCAGCCCCAGGATCCGGAGGGGGTGACAGGGACAGATCTGCCCTTTGTCCCTGCTCCGTGCCCAGTGCTGGAGCCGGGAAGGGCCCGGCAGCTTTCCCTGTTTCCAAAGCAGAGGATTTATTTCCGCTTACATCAGAGAAAGTTGAAATAAAAAAAAACCATCATAAAAGAGAAAGAGATCAGGATATTCTGCAAGTCCTTTGGGATCTGTATAGGGGAAGACATCCTTGGAATAACATCAGCAGCCCCAGCACCGCCTTTGGAGCCGGCCAGGAAGGGCCTCTCCGGGCACTCAAAGCACTCTAGCAGAGTGCTAAAAATATTCATTATCCAGGCGGGAATCGTCAGCACGGCACAGGCCCCAGGTATTAAGTAGGTAGCAGGACCTGGCACGGGCTCCTTGGCTTACACCTCCTCACACACATTTGGCTTTGTCATTAAAGCCTCCAGGCAGAGATGTTCCCGAGGAACGGCCAGGAGCAGAGGGGCTGGCTCGTCCCTCGCCTCCCTGCGCCAGGAGACCCCCATCCCATGGAGCCGACAGCTCCTTCATTGGGGCTGGAGCAGCTGGGTCTCTGCCAGGTGCTTCTGATAAGGAAATCCATTGCTTGGTGGGGATGTGGGTGTTGGGGAGCACCCGGATCCCCTGCACCCACCAGTGCTGCTGTGTCCCCTTCCATGGGCTGGAATTCTTCTGCTCAGATCTTCATCCTGTGGGAAGCTCATTCAGCAATCAGGCTAATTTTTGGCCAGACATTGCATGAGCCCAGAGTTGCTTTGGGCAGAGATTCCTGCTCTTCCCAGCCATTCCAATAGGAAATGGGTTCCACTGCTTCCTCCAGGTGGTTTTGTTCTTCCTCTCTTTTGTTGGGACTAAACCTCCTGCAGAACTGCCATTGAATCCTCCTGGAATCACAGCAGCTCCCATCAGGATCACCAGCTCCAAGACTGCACAAAGAACCTTCACACAGATAAAATCCTCCAAATTTAAGTCACAGGTTCTTGGTTTTCACCCTCACTTTTGCAGCTGCTGCTTCCAAACCTGACTTTGGAACCATGAGGGAAGGGAGGCAAAGCACCCCAGCTGCATGGGGAGTGAGCATGGGGTCTCTGCCCAGGGAACCATGGAATCACAGACTGCTCTGGGTTGGAAAGGGCTGTACAGACCAGAGTGTCCTTCCACCCCTGCCATGGGCAGGGACACCTTCCCCTATCCCAGGCTGCTCCAAGCCCTGTCCAACCTGGCCTTGGACACTTCCAGGGACTCAGGGGCAGCCACAGCTTCTCTGGGCACCCTGTGCCAGGGCCTCCTCACCCTCACAGGGAAGAATCCCTTCCCAATATCCCATCTAACCCTGCCCCATGGCAGTGGAAGCCATTCCCTGTGTCCTGTCTCTCCATTCCTTGTCCCAAGTCCCTCTGCAGCTGTCCTGGACCCCCTTTAGGCACTGGAAGGGCTCTACGCTCTGCCTGGAACCTTCTCTTCTCCAGATGAGCCCCCCAGCTCTCCCAGCCTGTCACACTGTGCAGGGGGCACTGGGAATTGCAGGATCAGGATGCTCCTGACGCAATCCCCCTGCACAGCTGGGCCCCAGCCCTCCCCTGGCCCCAGGAGCGCCGTGTCCATGCCCAGCACTGCTGGACAGATGCTCCTGCTCACGTCCTGTCCAGCCCAGGCTCATTCCAGGTTTCCCAGCCCGCCGGACCCTCTGCAAACCGGAGGCAGCTGCAGCTGCAGGAGGGATGGGAGAGGGGGGTCTGAGTTGCTCCCCAGAGCTGGATTGGAACAGCCCAAGGAGCTCAGCCTTGTTTATCCTGCTGTGGTTTCCCTGCAGGGAACATACGTGTGTTCCTACAGGGACACACGGAGCATTCCAGCTTTCTCCTGCCACAGCCTCTGTGCATGTGAGGTCTCCAGTGCCTTCCGTGGGAGAAGGACAGATGGGAGGGCTGCTAAATCTTAGAATCATGGAATGGCTTGGGTTGGAAGAGACCTTAAAGCTCATCCAGTGCCACCCCCTGCCATGGGCAGGGACACCTTCCACCAGCCCAGGTTGCTCCAAGCCCTGTCCAGCCTGGCCTGGGACTCTTTCAGGGATCCAGGAGCAGCCACAACTTCTCACAGGGCCTCTCCACCCTTACAGGGAAGAATTTCCCCTAATAGCCAATGTAAATCTCCCATCTTTTAATTTAAAACTATTTCCCCTTTTCCTGTCACTGACTGTCCATGTAAAAAACCGCTCTCCATCTTTTCCATCAGCTCCCTTTAGAGCAGAGGAAAGGCAGGAACTTTGCTCAAATCCTTCATCCAGCCAACCCAGGAATGTTTTCTCTGGCAGCTGTTTCCAGTGTCACGTTTGAGGCTGGCAGCATCACGAGGGGACCCCAGAGCTGTGTCCCCAGGCAGGGCTGGCCCTGCAGCATCCACTGGCCCTGCAGCATTCCAGGCTCTGCTTTTACACTCCTCAGATTTGCTCTGTGCTTTAAAGTAAAGCCCCTTGTAAAACCTGGCGGCCCTGAGGAGAGATAAGGGGGGTGTCAGGGAGCCTTTGGCTCAGAGTGGGATCTGGAAGGAGCTGCTGTGATGGAGAGCCAAGCGTGGGGGCAGCCAGAGCAGGAGGAGGCTCTGGGGCCACTGCAGAGCATTTACCAGCCCCAATCCCATCCCTGGAGCTTGGAAATGTGCATGGTGGGATCTAGGCCAGCACAGGGAGCACACAGCTCCTGCCTCCCCATCACACAGCTCAGGGTGGGGCTGTGGCCACGCAGGATCTGGGAGTTCCAGAGCATCAGAGACTCCCTGGAGTGGTACAGCAGCTGCTTCACAGCTGGATCCACGAGCCATGGATCTGCTTGGGTGGGAATTGTGGTGAGGAGGATCCATCCCGGGGAGATGTTGTGGTGCTGCAGGTGATGGCTTGGGGAAACAGCCAGAACTCTCTGTTGTAGCAAACATCCATGACCAGGATTCATTATCAGAACCAATTTTTTTCATGGAAAGGGTCAGGCCTTGGAAGGGGCTGCCCAGGGAGGTTTGGAGTCCCTATCCCTGGAGGTGTGCAAGGAACAACTGGACATAGCACTCAGTGCTCTGGGCTGGGATCAGTCACAGGTGGGACTCAGTCTTGGAGGGCTTTTCCAACCTCAGTGATTCTGGGATTCTGTGTTTTTAGGGATGCTCTGCATCTTTCAGGCTTGTTGAGCAGGGCAGGGGGAGCTGGACTGGGTACACAACCCAGGAATGGGGGAGAGAAGGTGGGAGCACAGGGCAGTGAGGAGAGGAGGCAGTGATCCCCCCATGGATAAGGGGGATGTAATTCCTTATTTCACACACATGGAGATACCAAAAGCCAAATCGTGGAGGATAATTGCTCCAAAAAACAAAGGGGTGCTTCATATTCCTTGGCTCCCTGACAGAATTAGCACAGCAAGAGTTCCCTGGCTTTCCTTTCATTCCACTCCAAAAACATCACTTTCCTGGGGGTGGATTTGGGGATGGGAGTGGGAAAGCCGTGAGCATTGCTGGGTCCTGGCAGGGCAGGATGGGCAGCTGCCCACAGGAGCAGGGATTTGCTCAAACCCCTTCCTGCTGCTTCCCCATTCCCCCAGCTCCTTGGACTCCCCCAGACCACATCCTGGGGGCAGCCAGCCCCTATCCCATCCCATCCCACCCCATCCCACCCCTGGGGCTGTGTTCCTGGCAGAGGTGGCAGGATCCTGGCGGGGGAGCAGCGTGCCAGCAGCACAGCCTCATCCACCGGGCTCAGGAGGCAAAAACAGCTGGGAAAGCAGAGCCTGGGGTCTTTTTCCCAAGCTGGGCGAGCTCTCTGAGGCTCTCGCCCCCGGAGCCAGGTGGGCTTTGAACGGGAGCAGCTCCCGGGGCATGGGCGGTGCTGGGAGTGGCATTCCCGGGAAGGGCCGTTCCCGTTCCCGATGGAGTTTGGGGATGGAAGTGACCTGCCAGCCTCAAACCAAGCGTTTGTGAACCTGCAGGAGGCTGGGTTGAGAGCTCTGGTGGAAGAACAAAGGGCACAAAAGGAGGGTGGTTGCTGAGGAGGGAGAGGAATGGGATGAGGTGAGGTGGTGGTGCTGGGGCCAGCCGTGGGTGACAGTGGACAGAGCCCCTGGACTCCAGGGTGGCAGGGAATCCTTGAGCTCTGTTTAACTTAATAAAAATACACAATAAGAAACCCTTTCCCTGCTATTGAGGTCTCATTTGAGGCCACCCTGTGCCACCCTCCCCATGTCCCTGCCACCCCCAAGCCTCATGGGCCCCTGTCCCACTGCACCTCCAGCTCCCTTCTCCCAGGTCCCCGTGGGGATCAGGGACACAGTGGGGGCTCCTCCAGTGTCCCCACCCCCGGCTGAGCCCCCCCAGCCCTGCCCCAGCCAGGTTAGGGCTGCAGCTCTCCAGACCTCCCCATCCAGACTGTTCTTCAGGGCTGGAACAACGAAAAGGCTGAAGTGAGAAAGAACACTGAAGGGAGCAGTGGAAGAACCGGATTTTCTTTTATTTGATTTTTTTTTTTTCTATTCTGAAGGATGCTGTATTGAGCTGAACATGACAAATATGCCAGGAATGTTTGCCCTCAGGGCCTGGGAGAGCAGGGAAAGGCACTGCTGGCACCTTATCAATGCAGCAGCCCCTGTGTTTGTGCAAAAACAAGTGCCAGGGGCAGGTCCTGGGGCAGCAGCTGCCCGTGCCTGGAGCAGGATGCCAGCAGGAACCTGCTGTGACAAGGGGGAATGTCACCTCTGCACAATGGGGACCTGCACATGGGGCAGCAGAGGTAACACCACAGATGAGGTGGTGAATGTCTGGCTCTGCTCCCAAGGAACAAGGGACAGGCCAAGAGGAAACAGCCTCATGATGCCCCAGGAGAGATTTAGGTTGGATATCAGGGATCATTTCTTCATGGAAAGGCTGTCCAGTGGAATCCCCATTCCTGGAGGGGTTTAAAAGCTGTGTGGATGTGGTACCTGGGGACATGGTCAGTCACGGCCTTGGCAGTGCTGGGGACAGTGGCGCTCACTGATCTCAGAGGCTTTTCCAGCCTCAGCAATTCCGTGATTCTCTGCAAGAGCCGGAGGCAGCTCCGGAGAGCCCCGGCCCAGCTCCAAGGAAGCCATGTGCAGCGGGCTGGGGCCAGGGCTAATTAACAGGCCTCATTAAAAATATATTGTGTTTGCTTTAAACAAGGCTCCCCCAAGCCAGAGGAAGCCGGTGAGGGACTGAGGAGAGATAGCGAGGGAGAGAGAGGCAGCAGGGAGGGGGAGGTGATGCCTGGGTGCATTTATTCCTTCCCTTCCTTCCACTTCTAACCCAAACCAAAGTGTCTCTGTGGCTGGAGGCGCCCTCTCGTCTCATAAAGTCCCACATAGGAAATTGTAAAGTACAGGAAAACAACCCAAACCCCCTGACCCCTTAACAAACTCCAGCCACAGCCACAGAAAGTTGCAGGGTAAACAAAGCCAAGCTGCAGTTGCCAAACTCTCCTGGGTGCTGGGGCTGTGTTTCTGGTCCCAAAGGAGGCTGGATGGCCCCATTGGAGGCTGGATGGCCCTATTGGAGGCTGGATGGCCCCATTGGAGGCTGGATGGCCCTTTTGAAGCCTGGATGTCCCACAGCCCTCACCCCAGCCCCCAGCCACAGAGCTGCCCCTCAGCCTGAGGCTGCTGGTCCCTTCAAATTCAGATTCTTCCTCTCCCCCCAGCGAAGATGATGATGCTCTGAGCCAGCAGTTCATCTTCCCTCTGCCATTCAGAGCAGAACTGGTGTCCCCTGGAGCCTCGGGGTTTGTCCCCTGCCTGTGTCTGACACCCACAGAGAGGCGCCGGCCCTGCAGCAGCCCCATTAGCATCGGTGGCACCGAGGGAATGCTCCGTTTCCCTGGACACCGGTAATTCAGCCAGAACCTGCACAATTTTCTGTGCATAATAGTCCCAAATGTGCTCTCTGGCAGGCTCAGGAATCAGCAGCCCAGCGGAGGCAGCCTGGATTAATCAGGCTGGCCACGACTCGGAACAAACCTGCTGATGAAGCCTTGGCAGGGCTGCCCCTCCCTCCTGCTCCCACACAGCCCCAGGGACCGGGAATCTCAACGGGGTGATTGGCCACATTCTTCCAGAGCCCTCTGCCACCAGCACGGTGCCTCCTGCTCCATGTCCCTGTGTCACCCGTGTCCCCCAGGGTCACTCCAGGAGCTGGGCAGGCAGGGGAGGTGGGGCTGTGGCTGCAGAGGGGGTGAAGGGGTCAGGGAGTCCCTGCTCGTTGGGATTCCAGGCACAGCACTCTGACCCTGCCTGGGACACTCTGCTGGTTCATCCAGCCACATACCCCAGCAGGAGATGGCTGTGCTGAGAAGGGGACAGGAAAGCTCTATGGGATGCTCAGAGGAAGCCCTAAGGTTCATTGTGGTCCCAAATCCTGGTGTTTCTCCTGTCTCCTCCTTTCAGCCTCCCGCCCTCTCTGCCTCCTGTGCACTCCCTGGCTGAGACTCCACTGCCCATGGACGCAGGCTGGGAGCTTTCCTGGGGCATCCCAACCCAGGACATGCCCTTCTCTCCTCCCCTCAGCAGGCACCACCTCGTCCCCCTCTGAAAGGACAGCATTTGAGACATTTTTGGCAGATATTTGCCTGTTGGATGCTGTACTGTACTCGGGGCTGGCACTGGCAGCACTCTGCAGCCAGGATGTCTCCTGCATTCCTGGGGATTCCTGGGGATCCTTGGGGTGACCAGCCAGGTCACAGGAGCCATGCTGAGCGGGAGGGATGGTGGCACTCTCCTGTGTCCCCTGTAGTGGTGGGGGGTGGACAAGAGGGACAGCCCTGCAGAGTGGGAGGCCGGACACCTCCCCCTCCTAAAGACACAGCAGGATGTTTACATGATGGATTCTGGCTGGTGAAGAACACACAAAGCCTCGAAAAAATAAAACTAATAACAAAAAAAAGAAATAAAATTCCCCCTGTTGTTCCCTGCAGCAGATGGAAAATAAACACAGCTGCTCCTCTGCACACCCCAGGCCAGGACACCCTGCCCAGGCAGCCAAATGCCCCTGGGATTGATCCCACAGCAATCCTGGACACCCAGGGGGTGACAGTGTGCCTCTGATGCTGCATGAGGGGTGTGGGAGCTGAGGTGGCACTGCCAGCCCTGGGCAGGCCATGAGAAAAGGGATTGCCCACCCCAAGGAGCCGTCCCAAGGTGGTGCCAGTCCTGCTGGCAGGGTGGATGAGCTGATTCCCTGGAAAGAGAACCTCCTGAGGGGGTGGGAGTGAGGAAAGGGACCATCCCCACCCAGCTGGAGCAGCAGAGGAGTGGGGACACCATGGGGACACCACAGCTGTGTGGGGACAGGACAGGCTGTGAGGCCACCACTGCCCTGTCCATGTGCAGCACGGGGTGAAGCGGAGGTTACACATCAGGAAACACTTTCTGGCTCTAGATGGGAGCTGGGAGGCAGAGCCAGCTCCCAGCTGGGAGCCCCCCGTGTGGGGACAGGAGGGGACCCCCAGTGAGGGCTGTGTGTCCGTCACATGGCTGGGATGTCCTGTATCCCTTCATTCCTCCTGGATTTTAATGCCTGCTGCAGCCCCTCAGTGTGCAGGGCCCCCACCCCATGAACCTGGGGAAAAAGGGAACATTTCCCATATTTACTGTGAACCACAACAGCTCCTGCACAGGCGGCTGCTCCCTGCTCTGGATTTAAATAAAGTACAAGAATCTACAAATCCCATGGACAAGCAGAAGTACCAAATATCACCCAGCTTCACCCTTGGCAGCCCAAAACGTCTCAGTCTCCAGGTCCAGGAGGCCCTGAGAGTCCTGGGTGAGGCTGGGCTGTGCTCCAGGCTGGGGGATGATCCAGGCAGTTTGCAGCAATGCTGTCAGGGATGCCCGAGGCCGCAGGGATGTTTCCAAGGATTCTGCCAGAGGTGTTGGGGACTGCAGGGATGCTGCCAGGGACTCCCAGGGCTGCCAGAGGCTCTCTGGACTGCAGGTGTGCCTGGGGCTGGAGGAGTGCTGGAGGCTGGCAGGGATATTCGGGATTGGCAAGGGACTCAGGACCGGCAGGGATGCTCTGGGCTGTGAGGATGCTCCGGGCTGTGCTCCGGGCTGTGGGGATGCTCCGGGATGTGGATGCTAGGCTCTGGGGGTGACCATGGACAGGCTGGAGGTGCCGGGGCTGCGGGGGCTCCTCCCGGGCCGCTCGCGTGGAGCTCGGCTGTCCTCTAGTGCACGGCCGGCTCCATGACACGGAGCCGTGGGGCTGGGAAGGGCAGGGAAGGGCTGGGAAAGGCAGGGAAAAGCAGGCGGGGCAGGCAGGGTGCGCCACCAAGCCCCACCTCCCACTCCCTTCCAACCTTCTCATTTTCAGGGACTCCACTATTTATTCAGCATCCCTTTGTTCCTCGTTTTTTTCTCACGTCCCAATCCCCCTTGGCCTTCCAATCACAGTTTTATATTAAGCCTCCATTTAATTTAATGGTATCCAGTTATTCCTTAGACTCCTGTCCTTTCTCAATCTCCCGTTTTTCAGCAGCCTCCACTCTTCATCAGCCTCTTGGTCCCTATTTCCCACTACATTTTAATCGTCCTCCCACCTCTCTTTGGCATCCCCCTCTTTTTCAGCTCCCAGTTTTTCCTGGTCTCTACTTGCCCTCGATCCTCCCTGTTCCCTCCATGGGCTGGGTGTTTTGGGGCTCTTTTGAGGTCCTTTGGGGACAAGGGTTGCGCTGTCCCGGCGCTGTCTCCGTGGTTTCTTCACGCTGTCCCCGCCGTCCTGGCTCTATCCCCGCGCTGTCCCCGTGCTGTCCCTCCGCTGTCCCAGCGCTGTCCCGGCTCTGTCCCAACTCTGTCCCCGTTGTCGCCCCGCTGTCCCGGCTCTGTCCCCGCGCTGTCCCTGTGCTGTCTCTCCGCTGTCCCGTCACTGTCCCGGCTCTGTTCCAGCGCTGTCCCCGTTGTCGCCTCGCTGTCCCGGTGCTGCGGTGCCGGCGGTGGCCGCGCGAGGGCAGCAGAGCGCCAGGCACGGGCGGCGGGAGCAGCGACCCCGAGCGGGAGCGGGACCGGAGCTCCGGAGCCGCCGGGGACAGGGACCCGAATCACCGCCCGACCCACCCTGCCCTGGGAAGCGACACTGCGGCCAGAGCAGCTTGTTCCCAGCGCCAATGTCCAACCGGGCCTTGGACACTTCCAGGCATCCAGGGGCAGCCACACTTTCTCCGGCCACCCTGTGCCAGCTCTCCCGGGATGCTCTGATGGAGCCTGGTGTCCGCTCCTCTCTCCTACTCAGGCAGCTCCAGGACCTGGCATTGCTCACAAGGGCTTCTTCATCTTCAACCACCAAATAAAAGGGAACTGAGGAGCCACCTGTGTCTGTGGGTGCTACCTTTCCCTGCACTCTGAGTCATTAATCTGTCCCAGCCCTGGCTGAGGAGCAGGTTTGAGGATCATCACTCCAGGGCTCCTTTGCTCCAGCAGGATGAGCTTCCCAGCAGTTGCTGCTGGTGCAGACTGGAGCCTATCAGCCTGGCCTCGGGCTCTGTGCCCATTCCAATATCCAAGCATGACCCCCCTCACCAGCCCCCTCTCCCACCCCCACCGTCTTCAAAGCCAGGGACCTGGCAGTGGTTCTGAAAGCCGGGCAGAGCCTCCATGCCATGGCTTGGCATGGATCTCAAAGGCTCAATTAGCAACATCTGCTCTTGTGGGCTGTAAAACCCTCTCTGCTCCCCTCCCTTGCTCCGAGCGCTCACAGCTGGGAGCAGCATGGGGCTGCAGCCAGCCCAGCCAGGGGAGCTGTGCCCCTGGCCCACAGCTGTCATAGCTTGCTGTGCCACCTCTGCCACTGTGCCACCTCTGCCACCACTCTCCAGACCCCTGATGGCAGCTGAGTGCGAGGGACAAGGAGTGAGCTGTTCTCTCAGTAACCAGGGAATGGCTGGAGCTGTGTCAGGGAGGGTTAGGTTGGATATTGGGAAAAGGTTCTTCCCCTAAAGGATGGTCAGGCACCAAACAGAGGCAAGGATCTGGAGAACCTGGAGTGGCTGGGAGCGCTCAGCCTGGAGAAAGGAGGCTCAGAGGGGACTTTCTCCACAACTCCCTGACAGGAGGGAGCAGCTGGGGGCTCAGGCTCTGCTTCCAGGGAACAGGGACAGGATGAGAGGAAACAGCTTCAAGATGTGCCAGGGGAGGTTCAGGTTGGACATCAGCAGGAATTTCTTTATGGAAAGGGTGGTCAGGCATCGGAAGGAGCTGCCCAGGGAGGTGGTGGATTCCTCATCCCTGGAAGTGTCTAAGGGAGGACTGGATGTAGCACTCAGTCTTCTGGGCTTGTTGACCAGATGGAGATCGGTCAAAGGTTGGGCTTGATGACCTTGGAAGGCTTTTCCAACCTCAATGATCCCATGATTCTATGAAAACCAGCCCATGCCCTGGAGGCCGGCTGAGAGCCCCCGCCAGCACCCATTGTTCGGGAGCTGAAGCAATCGGAGCCCTTTGCCGAGGAGCCTGGCGGGCCGGGCGGGCTGTCCCGGGAGGGCCGTATAGCAGCAGGGCTGGACGCGGCTGTCATCATTCCGCGGATGCCTCCGGACGCCGAGCGGCGCCACACGAGGCCACCGAGGTCGGCAGGGAGGGCACGGAGCCAGCCGGGATTGGGATTTGTGAATGGGAGCGGGACGGGCACGGCTGGTGGGACAAAACCGTGGGGAGAGGGGGTCCCTGAGCCCCCACCTGAAGGCGGCTGTGCCCTCACAGCCTGGTGGCAGGAGGGGACAAGGGAGTCCCTTGGGCAGCACAGATGTCTGACATGGCACCAAGCGCTTCCCCGCCTTTCCCAGCCTCATTCCAGGAATGTCCAGTATGTCCACTCCTTGCCCACATTTTGGCCATTAGATCTGCTTATCCTTGATTTACTCACTCCCTGGGGAGCTCTCAGGGCCTCTCCCTCTGTACAAAGCAGCCTCAGCTGCATTCTGGCTGCAGCAAAATATCCCACCCTGGGGACATCCCTTGGGAGAGTCCCCAAAACCCCAGTGCCCTCCTCAGCTGGGGGTAAAACCCAAAACCCTCAAAACCCCCTCTCAACTCCTGCCTGGGAGCTGGGGGGCAGCAGGGCTTGCCAGGAATGTCACCCCATGAAAAACAAGGGGTGTGATAACACATAAAAACACATCATTGAAGGCCTTTGCCAAGGCCAGGCCAAGCCTTGGCTGGAGCAGTGGGAAGTGAGAAAACACCTTGTGCTGATGGCGATTTCCTTCCTAGTTATCCCCACCAAGGATCTGCCTCACAGGTAATCACAGAAACTCCAAATTCCCCAGGGAATCTCCCCAAGCACCAAGGCAGAGGCTGGCAGAGCTGCATCTCCCACCTGAGGAATCAGGACTCGAGTGCCAGCCTGTCCATATCTGCTTAGAGTAAGAAAAACATCCATAAATCACATTTCCCTTGGAATACTGGCAGTAAAACATCCACACAACATTGCCCTCAGCACAGCAGCAGCAGCAGTAGACGGAGAGAAGCCAGAGGAGGGCTGAGCAAAGCTGTTCTCTCCTGAAGGGTCATGTGTGAGCCGCTGGTTTGGCAGCGAGTGGGAGGAGCAGATAATGCTTTCCCAGGCAGAGGAAACTCCTGGGTGGAAATAGCGCTGTGCCCTGGAAACGGAGCTGTCAGCAAACAGGGCTGGTGCAGCCTCCTCTCAGCAGGTCATGCTGAGCTGGGCACAGACTCCAAGCTGGATGGACCTCTCCTGATGGGAATGGGAGTGATGGGCTCCTGTCACAGCCCTGTGGGAGCTCAGGGAAGCTGAGGTCAGGGATGGGCAGAGTGCTCCTGCATGGTGGCTCCCTGGGACACCCTCTCCATGGCCTCCCTCCTGGTTTTATTCACACCAGGAGTGTGGTGGGGCAGGAAGAAAGCTGAGTCCTCAGGCTGGGAGAAAGCTGAAAAAGGGTGGGAACAAATGGAGACAGACAGGAAATAAGAAAGAAAGGACAGCGGGGCTTGGTGTCCCATAATTAACGGTGTGCACAAGGCTTGGAGGGGCTCTGTTGCTGTCTCAGCTCTTCCTGGATGTAAGCAGAATAGGGCAGTGCTGGTCTCCTGCCTGCACCACTCCCCCTGAGACATGGAGTGATGGGACAAGGGGGAATGGCTTTAAACTAAAGAGAAGGGAACTTTAGATGGCAAATTGGGAAGAAATTATACCCTGTGAGGGTGGTGAGGTGGGGAGGCCCTGGCACAGGTTGCTCAGAGAAACTGGGGCTGCCCCTGGATCTCTGGAAGTGTCCAAGGGCAAGTTGGATGGGCCTTGGAGCAACCTGGGGAGTGGAGCAATCTGGGCTAGTGGAAGGTGTCCCTGTCCATGGCAGGGGAATGGGCAAGGTGATGTTTAACAGTCCCTTCAACCCAAACCATCCAGTGATTCCTCAAATGCCAGTCTGACCCTGTGTGCACAGAGCAGGCACAGACAGTGCTGGGAAAGAAACCCACCCCAGGAACCCCAGACCTGCAGGAACAGCACTCTCAGCTATTCCAGCATCTCCTCCCAGCAGGGCCATGGACACACTGGAGGAGCAGGAAGGGATGGGGTGGAAGAGCCAGAGAGAACAGCCCCTGAGGGAGTCACAGGTGTCTGTGCCACGGCTCAGAGGAGCTGAGCCTCCAGCCTGGCTTGCAGATCCTTACATCACTCCCGGTGATGTTCAACATTTGTTCGTTCCGGCTGTAAAACCTCTCCTGGCTCTGCACCAGGTATTTCCCTCCCTCAGTGCCTCAGCCAGGGCTGAGCTGCTGGAGCGTGAGCAGCTCACACACCGTGGCCTTTGTGACTAATGGCACCAGCTGAGGTGACAGCCCCTCCATGACAGCCCCTTTCCCATGGGGCGTGCTCTCCTCACAGGTTAGGATGATGAACAGGAGGATAAAGCCCTGTGCCTGCAGGATCCCACTCTCCTGAGGGAGCTTGGGTAACCAGCTCCAGCACCCCATGGCCTCAAAGGAGCTGGTTCACTTTGGGACAGAGCTTGAGGAAAACCCCAGAAAGCAATTCCCACAGCTGGGGCAGTGCCTGAGGCAGAGGATGGTTTTGTGAATGGAGCAGGAGCCTCCAAGCAGGCTCTGCCCTCTGTTCTGTGTACACTGGGGTTTCATGTCCATAAAATTATGGAATCATTTAAGTCAGAGTGGCTCTCAGAGACCGTTGAGTCCAACCATCACCCCCAGCACTACCAAGGCCATCATGAATCCATATGCCCAAGTGCCACATACCCGTGATTTTGACCACTTCCAGTGACTTCACTGTTTCCCTTGGTATCTGTTTCAATGCCTGACCATGTTTTTAGTGAAGAAATTTTCCCTAATATCCCACCTAAACCTCCACTGGTGCAGCTTGTGGCCATTTCCTATTGTCCTGTCCCTGTTTCTTGGGAGCAGAGCTCGATCCCCCTGGCTGTCCCCTCCTGTCAGGGAGATGTACAGAGCCAGAAGATCCCCCCTGAGCCTCTTTTTCTCCAGGCTGAGTCCCCCCAGCTCCCTCAGTTGCTCTTTATTTTCCACTCCCAGGGAGCTGATTGTCTCTCAGGGTTTGGCCATGCCAAGAACCCCCTAACAGGGATTTAGGGACATGAATAAGGGATGTCCCTGAGAGCTGCTTTTGCTGTCTGGTGATATGTGTCTCCCAGTCTCCCAGAAATGGAATCACTGGGGGCTCTTTGTGGGGCTGAGGGTGTGTGGGCAGTGAGGGGACACCAGGCTCTGCTCTTGGGGGACAGCACCGTGTGTGTGGCTGCTGCCGGAGCCCCCAGGGCCGCTCTCCACTGGGACCTGTTGACACCGGGGATGGGGACGGGACCAGTCCGTGAGGGTGAGTGAGGATGACGATGAGGATTCAAGTGAGGGTTAGGATGAGGATGAGTATGCGTGTGAAGATGGTGGCAAAGGTGAGGTGAGGATGACGGTGGGGGTGTAGTGACGGCGAGGATGAGGGAAGGGATGAGGAGGAGGCTGAGGGTGCAGATGAGGTGCGGATGAGGTGACGGTCAGGGTGGGGGTGAGGACGGGGCTGAGCGCGAAGCTGCCGCGGGGTGTGGCGGGTGTGCGGGCGCGGGGTGTCCCGGCCGGGCCGGGCCGGGCGGAGCGGATCGGAGCGGATCGGAGCGGAGCTGTCCTTCAGCACCTCGGCAGCGCCGGCCGGGCCGGGCCGCGGCCGTGCCGGTGCCGGCGGAGCGGAGGCAGCGCGCAGGCGCAGCGCTCGCGGCTCCTCAAGGTGTTGGCGGCGCGGCCGAAGATGGCGACAGACTGAGGGCGATGGGGCCGGGCGGCGGCGGCGGCGGGCGCGGCGCGGTCCCGGCACCGCGCCGGGGCAAGCGGAAAGCCGAGTGAGGGCGGCCGGGGCATGCCCGGGGCCGGGACCGGGGCCGGGGCCGGGGCGGGCGGCGGCGGCGGGGCGCGGCGGGGGCGGCGCGGGCATGGCGGCGGTGCGGGGCAGGTGACAGCGGCGGCAGCGCGGCGCTGCCCGCCCGCCGCCCGCGCGCCCCCGGCATGATCCGCGGCGCCTGGATGTCCCCCCGCGGGGGCGCCGCCGGCGGGGCCGTGTGCTGCGCGCCGCGCCGCAGCGACAAGCCGGTGGCCGACCCCGAGCGGGCGCAGAAATGGCGCCTGTCGCTCGCCTCGCTCCTCTTTTTCACCGTGCTCCTCTCCGACCATCTGTGGCTCTGCGCCGGGGCCAAGCTGCGGGCGCGGGAGCGGCCGCGGGGCCGCGGGCCGCGGGCGCTGCTGGCGGCCGAGCCGGCGGGCGGCGGCGGCGGCGGCAGCTGCGAGGCCCTGCTGGGCAACCTGAGCCGCGGCCCCGGCGGGCCCTGCCCCGCCGCCCGCGGGGACCTGGACTCGGCGTGCGCCCGGCTGCTCGCCCCGCAGCGCCCGCGGGCCCCCGGCGCGCCCCTGCGCTCGCCCCCCGCCGCCGCCGCCGCCGCCGCCGCCGCCGCCGCGCCCTTCTTCGCCTCGCCCTCCTCCAAAAGGACCTTCCTGCAGGCTTACTTCAGGAACTTCAACCTCTCCTTTTGTGATACTTACACGATCTGGGACCTGCTGCGGGAGATGGCCGGCCCCGACGGCCTGGACTGCAGCCTGGACAACCTGATGGTGGACCTGGTGGTGGCGGCGGCCGGGGCGCTGGACGGGGAGGCCTGTAGCAGCTGTGTCCAGGCGTACCAGCGGCTGGACCAACACGCTCAGGAAAAATATGAGGAGTTCGACCTCTTGCTGGAGAAGTACTTGCAATCGGAAGAGTACTCGGTCAGATCCTGCCTGACGGACTGCAAGGTACGAGGGGCGTCCGGGGTGAGCCGGGCCGGGCCACAGCGGGCTTGATGTGGTGTGGGGGTACCGTGGTCCCCCTGCTCTCACACCTGCCTGCAGGCTGGAATCTCCCTCTGCTCCCCAAACCTCTGCTGGCAGTGGTGATGGGACAGGTCTGGAGCCCTTGGGAAAGCTGGGACAGGGTGATGGGACAGAAAAGGCAAAGCAGGACTTGGCCTGAATGAGTGCTCACACATCCCTTCACACCTGTGCACACACAGGCAGCTACTGTCATCCCACTGCCATTCCCAACACCCTGCTCCCAACACAGTCTGAGCACCGAGCTCATGACACTCCACTGCCAGCACCCCAATCCTGACACCTCTCCTGACACCCCAATCCCCACATGGCACCTCAATCCAAGTACTTCATTCCTGACACCCCAATCCCTGCTTGCCTTACCCACACCTCTTTCATTGTACACCCCTGTGCACACAGAGGCTGAGCTGCGGCACATGTGAGGCCCCTCACCTTTGCCTCAGACCTGCTGCTGCTCCTGGGACAGCCCACGGTTCTGCCTGGCTGTCATTAGACCAGCGGTGACCTGAGATGAACCATGGTGCCCTGTACGCAGCAGCTGTTTTCCAGCTCTGACACCCTTTCTGCCCAGGGGTGCTGGACTGTGCCTCCCACCTTGGTGTTCCCCCAGTGTCACTGACTGTCCCCAGCCCCGGGGCACAGTCCCTGCTCTGAAAGCTGATGGGTTGGTTGTGTCTCCCAGCATCAGTGGTATCAAGTCTCAGTATGGAGCCATCTCCTCTCCCAGATGAGAGTTATGGTTGGATCTCCATCAAACCCCCAGTGTGGCTCTGCTGGATGCTCATTCTTACAAGCCTGTGGTGCCTCCAGCTTCCATCAGCTCCAAGCTGCCTGGCTCACCTGTGCATTCTCCTTCCAGACATCACCTCTGGGAAGTGCAATGGTCTCCATAATTAAATCTGCTTCCCTTTCTCAGAGCTGTGTCTTGGGGTGTGTGACAGCACTGTCCCCACAGGGATGGTGGCTGAGCTCCCTCCCTGGCAGTGTGACAGGGTTGGCTGCTCCTCTTCTGGGACAGGAGTTTTGAGGGACACTTGGATTTGCAGAGCAGTTCTTGAAGTGATGTTCATGCCCTGTGAAAGTGCAGGAGCAGCACCAGGAGCAGGACTGGGACACTGAGGTGGTGTCTTTCAGCAAGGGCACTTTGGTGAGATCCTGGCCACCACTCCAAGGGTCGCTTTTGTGGGAAGCTGGGTTTGACCAGGAGCTTGTGCTTGTGTTCTGGCATGGACCAAGGCAGGTAATTACAGTCTGTTTCCCAGATTCCCCCTGTGGTTTCCAAGGGATGTGGCGTTCAGACTGCTCTGTGTGGTTTGGTCCTGCTGCTCCACTTCCACAGGGTGCTGTCCATTGTACTGCTCCTGCTTCCAGGGGCCCAGCAGGATCAGGATCTCTCTGTGCCATGTCTGGTGGAGCATAAACGTTCCAACTTCAGGCTTAGCTTCCATCTCTGCTGGGAGTCCCAGAGAGAGAAGCAAAAGAGGTGAGAAAATAATTATGTTGGGACTCCAAACTGTGTAAAAACAGAGCTGTGCTTTGATGAGTCTCCATAAATTGTCCCTGGGTTTAACATCCTCGATGGGAGAGCAGGAAATGTGCTGGGGAGATGCAGAGCTGGAGGTAGTGGCAGGACTTGTTCCTGTGAGCTGGTTCTTTGTCACGTCAGCGCATCCTTAGAGCATCTGTGAGCTCCAGGCTTGCATTCCTCAGGCAGCACTTGGGAAGCAACAGGAGGCAGGAGCAGCAGGGACAACCTGTGCACACTTCCCTGAGCCACCCACTGGGAAATTCCCATGGGAGTGCCCGAGCCTGCACACTCCCTCTGGAGCCCTCACAGCTCCTATCCTGAAAAATCAGGCTGCTTTGTTTAAGCCATTCACTCCATATTTATGTGCCTTACTCCAGCCTTTCACATCCATGAGACTCAGCTTTTCCCTCTCAGTGGCTGTTCCCATCTGTGAATTGAGGCTGATACCAGACCCCTCCAGCACTGTGGTGACAAGCGAGTTTTGGTCTGATTTCGAGTCCTCTGGACTCGAGCAGGGACTACAGTTACTCATTGCCTTGGAAAAATGTGGCTGACAGGATTTTTGAAGCAGTTTGAATTTGTGATTCCCATCCAGATGCTGGATAATACCTGTTTGTGAGGGATGGCAAAGCTATTGCTTGATGGTGATAACATCTGAGAGCAAATAACAGGAAAACAGCAGAGGAGTGGAGGAAAACAGTGGAATGTGCAGCTTGGCCAGTGTGAGAGCTCCTGCAGAGCCCTCACAGCAGGATTCTGGCTTCAGGAGCTCTGGAGCTGGAGAAACAGGATTTAAATGATAATTCTGGGACATGGGACTGTGGGAGCAGGGCTGAGTGTGGAGGGTTTGTGCTGCATCCCATTCACATCCCTGCCATTCTGTAACAGCAGCTGGGAAATTGAAGATGAGGAGGCACAGCAGCTCAGCTCACCTGCACACAGCCTCCCTCTGCTGAGGCACGGATCCCTCTGGAATTTGGTGCCTAAGAAGTGTGGCTCAATAGACAGCTCACAGGGAGCTCTATGGCAGCCACACCACTCTGGTGATTTGGGCTCTTTTTTCCACCTGATTTCAAACAACAGCAACACCAAATCCCAACTGGAGCTGCCAGTTCCTTCCTGTGGCAGCAGGTTTCACCCCGAGCTAAAAATTTGGAAGTATGTAAATGTTGTATATTGGTTTCAGGAGACACATAATGCCCTGAGAGCATTATAATTATTATAATCATCTTGAGAGCTGCCCTCAGGTTTGGGAAGAAGAACCAAGTCCTGCCAGGAGGGGAAACAGCATCCTGGACATCCCAACCCCAGATCTGTCTATTGGAATAAATCACTTGAGCTCCATTTTCTTCACACAGGAAAAACCAAATTTTTATTCATATAACTTATTTTATAGTTTTCACAGACCTCCTGTGCAACCTCTATTACCTGGTAGTTTCCTTACTACTTCATTTGTTGGTCAAAAGGTGATTTGTGTGTATGTGCTAAGGTTCAAGTTATTTACATTTTTCTTTTGTGGGTTCTCAGGGAACAGATCTAATAAGTGCCGGTGCACTTATTTTCCACCCAAAAAAGGTTTTTACATTAACAAACTGTTCATACCCAGATTAGTTTCACATGGGAACTTGCAAAGTACTAGCTGCACTTAGAAGAAATGACAGGCTAGCTATTGATTTAACAGAGCAGGCCTGAATTTATGAAGCCTTTCTTTTATAATTTCTCTGCCTGTCTGCAACAGCAGTCTGTGCCCAGAGGTTGGGGAAGACTGGACCAAAGTCCCCCTGGAGATGGGAATCCCATGAAATGGTGGGGTCTGTGTGTAATTCAGCTGCTGAGATTACTCAGTGCAGAGTGTCATACTCTCCCTTTTTATTTTCTGCTTGGGGGTCATTCCTGGGCAGATCCCACTTTTTCCATGTGTTGTTATTCCTGTGCAGCACCGTCAACTTTCAAATCACTCCCTGGAAATGTTTTATTTGTTGCTCTTCCAACTAACACCAGAAATCCCTGTGGCTGAGAGACATTAAACCATGAAGATGCACTTCTGGAGTTTATTGTTTGCATTTCCCATTTGGTGGGATTTTGGAGGTCTGGCTCCCACAGGGACACTCATGGACAGGGGCACTGGCATCCTGTGACAGGAGGAAGAGATGGAAGTGGATTCACAAGGTCCATCCATCTTCTCCAACACATTTCACCTCATGCTGTGAGGATCTGCCTGCCAGCTGCTGGCTGATGGTGCTAGGTAGGGATGATGTGGATAAAAGGTGGCACATGCCTGTGTTTTCCTGAACACGAGAGGGAAAAGTCATTAATTGAGTCAGGAGCAGCTGCTGGCCGCCTCCATCTCGCCTGTTGCTGTGTAATTTGTACCCTTTGTCACTGCAAGACACAGTGAACTCAGTGCACTGAGCAGTTGTGGGGACACTTTGGAGCATCCTCCAAAGGGGCTTGAGAAGGTCATGGTCTGGGGATGTGAATATTGTACTGGAATATCCATCAGGAAATGTGGGGCAGCAGCAGCACTCAAACTGTCAGCCCAGGCCTTGCAGGGCTTAGTGCAGGAGGAAATCACTGTCCCTCCAAAGCAATGCCCTGAGGGATGCTTAGGGCTCTTTTGTGCCTTTTCCCATCTTTCCAAACAGGAAAAGAGCAGTGTTGCTCCACCTCAGACACCAGATGAGAGCTTTACTCGTGCCAAGGCTGAGCTCTGCATGCTGGCTCCCACCCCAACAGCTCCAAAGTGCCCCCTCCCACCGTCCTGGGGCAAATCAAGATCTATGGGACAAAGCCCATTAAGGAGTCATTAGGCTGCAAGAAATAAAGCTGTGGAGAGAGAAGGGCTGACAGGCAGGAGGGGGCTGGCAGCAGAGCTGGGCTGGACAGGACCTGTAGCATCTCAGATGTGATTAGATTATCAGGTTTCTCTGCACACGGGCCCGTGGCTGTGGGATCTGGTTCTGCACCTCTGGTTTCCCCAGTACCCCTGGCAGGGCAGGATTTCACTCCCGAGGCTTTGCTGGTGTTTCTGTGCCGCTGGTGTGCAGTGATGTGGTGAGAAATGGAGGCTGTTCCTGCTCTGGCATCATCCCTGGCACATCCCACACAGAGCAGGGAGCAAATCCCCAGTGCCCAGGCTCAGCACCCTCTGGGGTCCTGTTTTCTGGCTCTTGTTTAACCAGGAATAGCATCAGCAATCAGCATCCCTACAGAGCATCCCTCCCTGTGGAACATCCTCTGCAAACCTAAGCCTGCTGGTGCCAGGAGCTTTGGGAACACCATGTCTTGGGGTTATCCCAGTGCCAGGGACACTTCTTGGGGGAACCAAAGCAGCATTTTACCTTCACAAAAGTAGCTCAAGTTGAGGGTTTTTTGGGCTGGGTTTTAAATCTGGTGCACTCCTGCTCTGGGCCTAGATGGCTCCTTGCACGGAGGGAACGTCCCTTGAGAACCACCACAAAAGTGGTTTCACCAAAGCCTTGAGGTTTTTTTTTTTAAGGTTACTAAGTTACTTTAGTTTTTTTAAGGTTGCTAAGTTACTTTAGAAGTGAGGCTTCCAGAAAATCTATGGATGGGTGACTGCAAAGTTGCACCCTGGACCTTTGGAGCATTTGGTGCACCAGGAGCAGCAGGAGGGGAGAGGCTGCTCCCACACACCTGTGGCAGCTCCAGGTCTCCACAACCAGCCTGGCCAGTGAGGTGTTTCATGAGGTGTAAAAAGGTTCCAGAGTGAATTCGAAAGTAATTCCAGCAGGTCAGTGCAGTCATTTGGCAGCTTGAGCAGGAGCACATGCATGAGCTTAGCCAAGTGTGCAGCTCCATGTTCCCCACCCATTCCATGGGAACAAAGGGAATTTTTTGCAGCCTTGCACAAAGATGTGGTTCAGTTGTATAAAGAATTTGGGCCAAAGGACCATGGTGGGTTTGGTCTCCAGGTGCTGTGGCTGCAGCCTCTGGCACAGCCCATTCCAGTGCCTTGTGTCTGGTACCTCCTTGATGCTTGAAAACTGAGATCAAGGCTTGGAAAGCAGGAGAAACAAAAGCTGAACTGATGGAAGGAGTTTGTCCCCTGGAATAAAAGATAAAGAGGTGTCAGGAATGTGCCAGTGGTACCTGGGACCTGGGAGGGCTGCAAGCGAGCTGGGAGTGGGGGTGCTCAGATGGTGCTTGGACAGCCCTGAGTTTTGCTTGGGCTGGAGACAGCTCAAGCTGCCTGGGAGTGTGTGGTGGGCTGGAGGCTGAACCTACACCAGTGCTGTGGGGTAAATCAGCCTGGGATGGGGTAAGGGTATGAATGGGAGGGATTTATGGGGGATATTGGGTGGTTTTTGGCTGCCTCCTTTGCTCTGGTTGTCTGTCAGTCCTTGTTGTCTGCCTGTCCTTGTCTGTGTCTGTCAGTGGTGCTGCAGGGACAACCCACAAGTTTCCCAAGGCAGCAGCAGCAGCTCCATAGAGCAACAGGCAGGTTGGCAAATGGTGCAGGGACAGCGAGGGAGGGTGACATCTCTGTCCATCAAACTGTCACCAGTAGCTCCAAGTGCCACAGGCTCCGGTTCCTGCTCCCTGTGCTCCCAGCTGTGCATGCAGGCCTATGTTCTTCTCCATGTGTGCCCATCCCTGGGAGCACAGTGGGCACAGGGGCTTCACCAGCAGGGTGGGATGAGCTCCTCAGAGATGCCACCTCAGCAGCTGGAGATGGAAAGCATCCGGCTGCTCTGTGTGGTGCAGGAAGGCTCTGGGGGCCAGGAGCTCAGCAGTGCATACAGTGATGCCAGCAAAGTGTGAGAGCTGGGAAAACAGCACAACCCCCAGTCCCCTTGCTGTGCACATCCACTGGCACAGGCTGCCTGTGGCCATCCAGATCAGGCTGTCTTGCTATGCAGCTTTTCCTACCAGGCAGTGATCCCTGCTGCTCATGGACAGAGGGATGTGCTGGTGCCACGCTGGCTTCCAGCCCCACACACATCCCAGGGAGAGGAGGCAGCACCTCCTACACCAGCACTGGGAGAGGGACACTGGGTGTCTGCTTGAGCCCAGCTGGACCTGCCCTCACAGGGGGCTTCACCTGGTCCCTGCCTGAGGACAGGATTCTTTTCCAGCAAGGAAGGAGCTGTTCTGCCCAGCAGGGATCACACATGGCCTGGCCTGACCCCGGCGCTGGGCAGTGCCAAGGATCCCGCACAGAGAGGGTTTGTCAAAACATCCCACAGCCCCAGGCCTGTCCTAGGGATGCCCCACAGGCTTTTCCTCTGCTGTGGGCTCCAGAGCTGCCCTGCAGGGTGGGAGGCAGGCAGGTGGCAGAGGCAGGGTGTGCTTGGCTGCCAGGGGCTATTCCTGCTGTCACTGGGATGCCATTAGGATGCGACTCATGCCTGGCTCCACGCAGGAGCTCAGCTCTGCTGTCCTTTGAAGGGCAATGACTCAGGGACAGCAAATCTGTGAATGAGACACAGAGGCTGCCTGGGCAAGAAGTAGCCATCTGTCCACGCTGCTCCAGCCCCATTCCCGTGGGCAGAGCCAGCAGCTGCCTGCCTGGAATGGCTTGCCTGCTTCAGCCTCGCTCCTCTTCCCAGCTCCTGGCTTTTCCTTGGGGCCTCTCTCCCAGCCATGCTCCTGGGGTGTCACAGGAAGAGCAGTGCTGGCAGCATTGGCACCCCCAGATGCTGCCAACGTGGCCACTCTGTTCAAAAAGCAGCATGAAATGGCCTCACCTGGCAAGGATTTGCTCTTCCAGAGCCCTGCCTGTGCCAGCATCCTGCTGTTCCTGGTCCTGGCTGGAGAAGGAAGTGCCACCTGCCCTGCTCATCCTCTTGGGAGTAACAGATACACGTGTTTGGCTGGAATCTTATCCCTGCATGGCAGCTCTGCAGCACTGCTGATGGGTGGAGGCTGTGGATGGACAGGAGAGTGAAGGTAGAGCTGGAGAGGGGGGCTGGAAGTGGCTGGATTGGGGGTTTTCCTGGTGAGAGGTGTGCCTGCTCCTGGGTTTGCACAGATCAGGGAGCCTGGAACACCCTGAGCCCACAGGTACCAGTCCCAATCATTCCCCACTGCTGGTGGCTACAGAGGGAGAGGAGGCAAGTGGAATTTTCTTGGAATTTTCTGAACACCCACAGTTTGGGAAGGACTGACCAATGCTGGCTGAGCAGGAGCTGTGATTGTGTCTTTATTGTAATGAGTTCAACTCCCTTCAGACCTGGGCATCTCCCTGACCTGCTCTTGGTCTTTAGTGTCATATTCCTTGGAGCTGGTTGTGGAGAGGAGGAATCCACAGGGGTCTCTACCTGAGTGTGCAGGGAGCTGTGTTTTCCTGCCATGCTGTGTTGCTTGTCATCATTCCTTTTTTTCCTGTTCAAATGAGACTGCCAGGAAGCACCAGGAGCTCTGGGGTGGCAGCCTGGCTCAGAGTGTGGTCCTGGGACCACTCTCCAGACACCCCTTGCTCTTGGGAATGCAGGGGAAGCACTTCCACTCTGTGGAACATCAGGGACAGGGACAGGGACAGGGACAGGGACAGGGACAGCCCCAGCCTGGGCTGGCTCACTCCAGGGCAGAGCAGCAGGGATGGGTTTCCCTGCAGCAGTGCTTCCCTTGGGATTCTCTGGCTGAGCAGCGATGCCAGCTGGGAGCTCCTGCCTGCTGCTCACCACAGAGACTGAGAGTTATCCTGGGGCTTTCCTCCCTGCAAGGGAGCAGGAGATTTCTGCAAGTGCTGTTCAGCCAGGGAGAGAAAAGCAGAGGCTGCAGCTCTCAGGGCTGACATGAGCTGTGGCCTGTTGTGTGTCTCCAGCAGTAGGAGCTGCCAGGAGTGCTGATAAGCATCTCAAAATCATCTTTGCTTGCATTTAAGGGACCTGTGGGCACAAGTTGAGGTGGATACAAGACCCAGCATGTGCATGGAAAACTGCACTTCCCTGTGACCATGGAGGGTGCCCAGGAGCTGGGATGCTCCTGTCTCCCTGCTGTTTGCTCCATGAGGGAGTGGAGATGGCCTGATCCTGCTGCTTGCCTATCTCTGTGGGGTGCACAAGGATGACATGAGGGACCAGGTTCCTCCTGCTGCCTTATACCCTGTCCCATTCCCACTGAAGCCAAGTGGCACCTCACAGGATGCTGTGCAGGGGGCTCCTGGCAGAGTGCAGGATTGGGCTGTTCCATAGGCATTGGATACAAGACAGCCCTTGCTGGCCTGGACACTCACACCATCCTGAGAACAATTTTCCAGCTTCCTTGGAAGGGGGATGAGCAAAGAAACTTCTCCCTTGCCCCCATCACTGGTGGGTAATTTATGGCTTGTGGCACTGAAGTGTCTCGCCTTTATTTTTTTATATCCTATCTAATGTAACAGGATGTTCTCATTAGCTGTATAAATGTTTAATCCACTTTTGAATCCTGTTAAGCCCCTGGCTGCAGCAGGACCTAATGGGAGTGAATTCCTCAAGCCATCCTAATGGATTGCAGGGACCTCACTTTCCCTCTGTCCCCAACTCCATCGTGTTCAGCTTCAGTTTTGCAGAGGTCTTTAATTACTTTTTAAGTCCTTGGGCTGGTAGGATGGGCTGGTATCTGACCCACTGGGGGCTGGCAGGTGAGGATTCTATGGGATGGAGCTGCTGGAGCGAGTCCTGAGGAGGCCACAGAGCTGCTCCAAGGGCTGGAGCCCCTCTGGAGCCAGGCTGGGAGAGTTGGGGGTGCTCACCTGGAGAGGAGGAGACTCCAGAGGGACCTTAGAGCCCCTTCCAGAGCCTAAAGGGACTCCAGGAGAGCTGGAGAGGGACTGGGGACAAGGGATGGAGAGACAGGACACAGGCAATGGCTTCCCACTGCCAGAGGGCAGGGATGAATGGGGTATTGGGAAGAATTTCCCTCAGAGTGTGGTGACATCCTGGAACTGGAGGCCTGGCCTCCCCTCTTCCACCTTGGGGCATGGCCATGTGGTGTCACAAGGACAGAGCCCTCCAGATGCCAGGGAGAGCTGCTCTCTCCCTGGCCACCAGCTGTTTGTCCCTGTCTCCTGGTGCCCACCCCCTTCCCACACAAACCTCCACACTCCAGGTGGCCTCGCCTTCCTGACAAGCTGCTCTTCTCTTCTCAAGCCCAGCCAAGACCCTTTTTGAAAGGGGAGCACAGAGCAGCAGCCTGGATTAACTGCAGCCTGGGAATGCTGGTCCCTGTGTCCTGCCCATGCTCCTGGGCTGGGATCCTGGGACAGGAACTGGCTGTGCCTGGGGTCTGGCAGCAGTGCCCACGGGCAGCCCACCATGGCTGGGCCACCCTGTCCCAGACACTGCCAGGGAATTCACAATGTCAGGGCTCACACCCAGGATGTGAGGAGGGGGGACTGAACAGCATCAGGAATGCTGGGATGAGAGCTCCAATCTGTGAGCAGAGCACTGTCACCCCCTGCTCACCCCCCTTGGGGAGAGGGTGCATCTACCCCGAGGTGGAGTCTGCTAATGAAATGGAAATGTTCCGTGGGAATTGGGATGTTTGTAGCAGTGGTCTGGGATCAAGAGCCTCCTGCAGTGGGCTGGGGGCTGTAGGAGGGGTCAGGGCTGGGTGGCTGGACAGGGGTAACCTCCAGGCAGATCCCAGCCTGCTCTGGGAACAGTGGGAGCTGTGGTGGGAGGGAAAGGGCTGCAGACACTGCTGGGCAGGGGCATGGAGCAACTGTGACATGCATGGAGACAGGCACTGGCTGTGGGAGGCAGGAGGGCCTGGCAGTGGTCACTGCCTTCCTGTCCATCCAGCTGTGCCATTAATTACTGTGATTAATCAACAGGCACAGGCACATGGCCATGTTGGGATGCCATGTGCTCTGTCCCCTCAGCACAGGAGCTGTCAGAGGTGTCCAAAGCAAGTCCACAAGCTCTGCTCTTCCAGGGAATGCTTCCTGCTTTGGTGCAACCACGAGCACAAGCTCTTCCTCCTGGGCATGTTCCAAGGGCAGTGTGGCATCTGCTGGGACGAGACCAGGCTTTCCCTGGGCTCTGCACACAGCAGCTCTCAGTGCCATGAGCAGGTGAGCAAAGCCAGGAGGCTGTGCCTGTGGTGTCTGTCCCCTGAGAGCATTCCCAGGGCTGGGAGCTGGCACTGCCACCCCCAGCCCATCACCTGTGGGTGCTGGGGGTGTGTGTGTGCTTGCAGAGACAGGTTGGAGTGCTGGTTCTCCCATCCTTGCCCACTCCAGTCCTTCCTAGGGCATGTGTTAATATTGTGACATTGTGTGACAGTTGTTACCTGAGCCTTGAGTCTGTCAGGTGTGTGAGGATCACACTTTAAAGCTATTTTCTTAGTTTTGACCAATGAGCACCTGGGGCATTGTATGTCTCAGACTGGGTTTGAGTGGCTTGGGGGGGCGGAAATTTGGGGCTTTTCCCTCTAAAAGAAGGAGCATTCACACAGTCTCTTTAATCTAAGAATTGGGAATTAAAGCTAAAATGCTTTCTTTTTAAAATGAAAACTGGAAGTTTTAAACTTTAAAAGTATCAGCTGCTTCATCAGGTGAATGAATGGTGAGTGGATAGCTCTGACAATTTGCTTCCAAGTAATTTGGAAGTGACTTCATCACTGAGGTCAAAGGATATGGTGTGGTCCTGTGGGATGTAGGTGGGAAGGCACAGTTTGGGAGCACAGGGGATGACATTCCATTGCCCAGGACCTTTCTGGAGGATGAGCCTGGTCAGTGCCAGACCTGGACCCATCTGTGCCCAGAACGACACACAACATCAGGATGCAAACTGGTGTCATGGGTGGGATGGCTGGGGGAGAAATCTGGGCAAACCAACCCTGGAGAGGAGTAGACTGTAGGGTAATGCAGAGCCTGGAATGGGCACATGCCAGCCAGCCCAGCAGCTCTGTGTGGAGTTTCCAATGGTGTTTGAGGAACACCCACTCCTGTTGGGATTCCCACCAGTGCCATTCCCTGCAGCCTGTGTGCATCCATCTCCATTCCCCCATCCCATCCAATCCATGTCCCAGGCATTCCTGCTGGCAGCTCCATCCCCGTGCCTGCTGCTCTGTGCCCTCTGGAGCTGGGCACAATGGGCAGAGGCTCCCCTGGTTGGGAAACGGAGGAGCTGCGGCTCCAGGGCTGTCATCGCCAGGCAAAAGGCAACTTTATATTAAAAATGAAGGAAAAACAATACAAATCCCATAATCCTGTCCAGTTGTTGAGGTTTAGGGTTGGGTTGGTGTTTTTTGTCCCCTCTCTCCTAACCCAGAGCATGTGAATGTGTCAAGGCAGGGATAACAACTCCAGAACTATCAAAGAAACCAGAAATCAGCTGTTCCAGAGATGATGTTGGAACAGCCCATAGCAAGGAGAATTTTAAAAAAGCCTAAAAGAAGCTGGTTTAAAGCTCCACATTGTTACTGTCTGAGTTAATTGAATACAGTGGTAATTGGACATTGCAGATGTGTTTGTGACTCCTCCTGGCTGGCCCTGGACCTCAGTATTCCCTTAATCCTCTGCCATCCAGGGGGGCTCTTCTCTCCCCCCCAGCCTGTCCTGCTTCCCGTGCTGCATCCTCATGTGCCAGAGCTTGGAGAGCTGCCCGAGCGGCTCATTAGCAGTGCTCATTTCCCTGTGTCCAAGATTAATGAGGCACAGCCACTCCAGATGCTCCTCTCAGACCAGGATGGAAATGTGAGTCCCAGGAACTGCTCTGGGAGGGGAGGGGGCTGCTGCAGGCTGGGGGTCTGGCAGGGATTTTTCATCCCATCCCTGCTGGGAGCTGGGTGCACCCAGTGAGAAGAGGGAAAGGAGGAGAGTCATGATGGCAAAGCCCAACTTCCAGAGTGATCCTCACCTCTGGGCCAAGCACATTCCCAGGTCTCCTTCTGAGGTTATTTTGTAGGGAAAATCTCCCTATTTCCCTCTCTGCCTTCCAGGCTGCATCTCCCCCTTGCAGAGAAGTAGATTTTGGGCTGGGGATGCTGCCCCAATCCCTGCCACTAATTAATGAGAAGGGTTTATTATGTTTGTGCCATTAGCAGGATTTTCCTTGGGGAAACTTCCCAAGCATTGATTCCTGTTCAGATGGGAAAACAACAGTTTGTTTTGTTAATTACAGCTGGCATTCCCAGTGGGCATCCAAGCTATCCCAAACACTGCATCCTCTGCAGTGCTGGTGTGTCCTGAGAATGCTGCTCCATTCCTGCTCCTCAGTTCTCCCAAAATGTGGCTGGGATGGTTCCACAGCAGTGCCAGTGTTTCCAACAAACTGGCAGCAACTGGACTGGCCTTGAAGTGCCCACATTTGTGCAGAAATCCTAAGGACACAGAAAGACTTTGGAAAAGCTGTTTGGTGGGGAATGCTGTCCTGGTGCTGCCAGGAGACAGAGGGAATAGTGCAGGCAGGGAAGAACTCTCATTTGGCACAGAATTCCCTGTGAAAGCTCCATCCCTCTGACTGCTGCTGCATGAGCAGACAGCCTAATTCACTATTAGAAATCCAATTCATTTTGGGTTTTTTAATGTCTTTTAGGATGAGGTTTTTCATCCCACCTCCAAAATTCCAATGTGGACAGATAGCCTGTCCTCTTCCTTCTGTATAAATCGGGTCTGTGGAGCTGGCTCCTTTCCTAGGCACCCAAATTCTGTGTGCTTCCTCAGAGTCATGCAGCCAGTCCTCCAGAGCTAAAAATGCAGGAAGAGGGCACCAAATTGGAGCTATTTTGGAGTTGAGGTCACTTTAATTTACTTGGCCAGGCTGGAGATCTGCCAAAAGCCAAACCAGAATGGCAGGAACACTGATTGCAACCCAACTCGCTTCCTGAAGAATCCAGAGAGGGCGAGGATGGAAACCAGGGAGCTTTCCTACTTGATCTAACCAGGGAATAAATTTCTTCTCACATGTCCTTTTTAACAGCAAAATTAAGGAGGCTGTGTGGGGTAAGCTTGGGGATACCAAAACCTTGAGCATCCCAGGGAATTTGCTCCTTGTCTGTGACATGGATCTCTCTGGATGAGTGATGGGAGGACACTGGGATCTCACCTGTGTCTCAGCCTGATCCCAGTGGAGTGGGAGAGCCCTGTTGGACCAGCGGGTCTTGGGTGTGTCTGTTTTTGAGTACATACAGGCAGTTTCCATCCTACAGAGCTGCAGGAATTCCTGCTGCAGCACCTGGAGGATCTGCCACAAGGGAATGGCAAGGGCTGCCTGGGGTCAGTGCTTCCCTCAAGGGGAAAGGGAAGGAAGAATGGAAGGCAGCCAGGGAATCCTGGTTCAGGTTCTGCATGAGTGCTCCAGCTCTGCCCTCCCTGGTGGTATCACCACCTCCTTGCAGTGCCTCCTTCCATATTTTCATTAAATTCATCGAATGTCCCTGTGTGTGACCCTGATGGGGTCTTCCCTGATGGGAATCATCACAAAAATTTTAGGGGGGATATTTATGGATCCATGCAGAGCCTGCTTGTGCTGTTTCCACATGAGAGCAGGATGAACCCAAAGTAGTTTGGGAAATCTCCTCCAGCTGCCTTTTCCACCCAAATCTGGAGCTGGGACAGCTCAGGTGACGCCCACAATCCTCTGCTGGAGCACTCAGTGTAGCCTCCATGCCTGGCTGCATGTGAGCCCAGGTGGGAGCTGGGATGTGACTGGATCTGGGAAGCAGCGTGGGAGAGTCGGAGCTGGGAAGGAGACTGGCAGGAAATGGGAGTGAGTAAATCAGCCCAGCTCGCCTGAGTTGTGACTAAAGGGGGAGCGTGAGACATCTGCAAATATTAGAGATGTGTAAACACGGAGCAGGGAGAGGGAATGGTGGAGGGAATGATTGAAGGGAGTGAACTTTTGGATGGAAAAATGTAGGTCAAGTATGAAGGAAAACTTGTAGGCAGCGAGATAAGTGCTGTAAAACAACCTCCTTGGGAAACACGAGGAAGTCCCACTGATGGAGATGCTTATCCTAAGGCAGATGAGGGCTGGAAAAGAGGCTGAGCTGGAGGGATGGATTTAGGGTGTCCATCCCAGATGGGGCTGGGTGCAACAGTGATGTCCATGCAGCTCCTTGTGTGTTCATAATTCCCCTTTAACCTACAGCCTGGTTGTGGTTCAGTTAATCCATCCAGATTTTAATCCTGAAAACTTCATGGCTTTGGGGGGAATTCACCCACCTGACATCAGCCAGTTCAAATTCAAGCAGGTCATCCACACCAGCTGTCCAAAATCCTGGATGGTCATCAGGGGAAGGAGGAGCTCATCCAGCTACTCACTGCCGGATGCTCTGAGGGTCAGGGTATTCTCAGGACACCCTCTCCTTGTTGCTCTAAAGGCACCCCAAATAATTAAGGTAATTAATAAGGCCTCTGTCTGTTTTGCTCCACATTACGCTGGAGTGTGTCTGGAGCATGTGTGTTACAGGACAAGGAGAACAAGCACCTGCATTCCCACATCCCAGGGGCCAGCCCTGCCCACAGTGCTGGGGACTGCTCCAAAATGTTCACTCCATAAATTGTGTCCTGGTGCCCATTAAACTTTTTGAGATGAAAGTTTCACCAAAGCTGTCACAATTCTGTGAAAATTCTGGCTTTCATGATTTGGCATTTTACAAGACAAAAAAAAACAAACTAAAATAACTTGCCAAGAATTTCCCAACCAGCTTTAATCCTGACACCACCGTAGGCCAAAGAAACAATGATAAGGATCTATGAAAAACATGGGGAGACAAAGAAGTGATGGGTTTAAAGCCTCGAGAAAATGAAAATGCAGCTGGAAGGCAGAGCAGGGGGTTTCTCTGAGCATGCAGAGGAGGGAAACTCATTCCCTTTGAATCACAGGGAGCCCTTTCTAGCTGGTTTCAAAGGAAGTTGGATGTGGCCATGGAATGACCATGGTGCTGTCACTCATGCCCTCATGAGTTCATGCATGAGCTGGAAGTGCCACGGGTCTCTTGCAGCGTAACTGAGCCAACTGGGCTATGCCCGGCTGTCTGCTGTGGGCACAAGCTCACAGAGGCTGGAAGGGAAGAGGGGAACCCAGTAATGGACAGGCAGGGAATGTAGCACAGCCTTGCAGTCACAGCTGAACCCCCAGGGTGCTCTTCCTTCTGGAAATGTTGCCAAGCACAGCTTGAAGGAAGGTGAACAGAGTACATGGACTACCTGGTATATCTCAGTGCCAGAACATCCATGGAAAATGAACAAGTTTCCTGCTTCAGCCAAAGAAATGGCACAGCAGAAGTTCCAGGTGTCAGGGAATCGGGAACCTCTCCCAGGACCTGGTGGAGAAGGTGAGGAAGGTGTTATTTGGTGGCAGAGAGGGACAAGCCTGAGGTGCAGTGGCTGCATGTGCTGCATCCCAGCTGCTTCTGTCCAGCAGCTTTTCCAGCAGGAAATTTCCAGTAAAGAACAGCCCATGATGTTTTCTGCTGTCCCATGTCCAGAGCTGATAGTGGCCAAGGCACTTTAGAGGAGGTGAGAATCTTCCCCAGGAGAGCAGTGGGATGTCTTGGGGATGAGGAGGACACTCTGGGACAGGTGATAAGCAGTGTTTGTATTTTTGTGTGACAAACTGAGCTCTTGGGTCGCTGATGCTGGCAGAATCTGTCACGATGCCTGTCTGTAGGGGACATTAGTCCATGTGGTAATTAGCTTTATTTTCATGGTGGATTTAGCTGGATAGACGAATTCCACCATTGTTACACTCCAGTGGATTGTTTGAATCCAACAAATGACCCCAACACACATTTCCCACAAGAGCTGGGAGCTCTCCCATCCCCTTCCACCCTGCGGTGCTCCAGCTGTCCCGGTGCTTGGGAAGTGACGTGTCCGTGTCCATGATGTCCCCCAGGCTGTCTACAAGGCGTGGCTGTGCTCCGAGTACTTCAACGTGACCCAGCAGCAGTGCCGGCAGCGGATCCCATGCAAGCAATACTGCCTGGAGGTGCAGACCAGGTGCCCCTTCGTGTTACCGGACAATGATGAGCTGATCTATGGAGGTTTGCCTGGCTTCATCTGTACGGGTAAGGAGGGCCGGGCTCACACCGGGCACAGGGGGGTGATGGTGAGCCCTGGAGAATTTCCAAGCCACTCCCCGCGTTTGGAAGGTTTGCCGGGATGGAGTGGGAGGAGGGGCAGTGTGGAAACATTGCCTCATGCCAAAACGTGGCCATGCCAAGGGTACGGGGGTAAGGGGTTAATGGGGACACAGCAACATCTCAGCCCAGGAGGTGAAAGTCCTACCTCTGACTGAAAGCTAAAGCGTAGAGGGAGCTGCAGGTGATGGATTAAAGCAGGGTGGGGATATTGAACCACTGTGCGCAGGATTTGGGGAGCCCTGAGCTCGCCTTGCTGGTGTGTGCAGGCTCACACATGCTGGGGCCAGTGCCAGGGGGTGTCTGGATGTCCTGGTTCTCAGGTGTGCCCATCCCACGGCTGGTGGGCACCAGGGCTTGCTTCCTCCTCAGTGTTCCGCTGACCCCTCCTCTGCTCCCTTCCTCCCTGCAGGGCTGCTGGAGAACCAGCTGCCCGACGAGGAGGCCAAGTGCTGCGAGGTGCAATGGGACTCCTGCGAGCACCCCTCAGACAGCAACGAGGACACATCCCGCAAATCCACGGCGTCAGAGTCGCTCCATTTCCACCGCCACGACCCCCACCTCCATCACCAGAGGCAGAACCACTACCACCTCTACCACCACCACCACCACCAGTACCACCAGTACCACCAGCCTCGCTCCCCGTCCTTGCTGCCGGTCTCCGCAGGGTCTCGCCTCGGCAGCAGCAGGATCAGACTGTGCGTGCTGGTCCTGATGCTCCTCCACACCATGGTGTCCTTCTCGAGCGTGCACGGCGGCGCCGGGGGGCTCGGCCTGGAGGCCCCGCCCGCCCTGGAGGAGAGCGTGGCCCGGGACGAGTGACACAGAGGGCAGAGCCGACCTCCAAGGAGAACGCCAGATCTTTTCCCATAAGGGGGGCACATGCTATTCCTCCAATGGGAGGCACGGGGTTGGGGGTGGCGCTCACGCACCCCCGCACATCCCCCAAGAGCTGCTCGCGCGGGGCATCCCCGTGGTGAAGAGTCTCTAACGCGCACAGGGCTGCGGGACCCGGCGCCAGAAGGGTTCGGGCAGGGCCAGCATTCCCGGCCCCGCAGGCGCCGGGAGGGCAGGAACGGCACGGAGGCGGGGGGACCGAGGGGAGGGGTCCCTGGGAATCGAAGGGTGTCCCCATGGGACTGCCGGGCGTCCCCCGGCCGCTGCCGCGAGTGCCTTGAGTGCCCGCGCCTCCCCCGCCCGCGCCGTGCCGAGGTTGGACGGTCAGCCCAGCCCTGGTTCCTTTTCTCCTGGGTGTGAATGCCGAGGGAGCAGGCAGAGGGGCAGCACCTCCCGGCACAGCCTGGCCCAGTCCTGTCCCAGGGAAAAGCCGCTGGGGCTCGGGGCAGAGCCGCCTTGGTGGGGCGCAGTGTCCTCAGCGCGGCGCTGCCTCGCTGATGGCGTTTGGTGACAGGAGTGGGACGCTGTGACACTGCACTGTGGTACCACTCGGGGTTGGTCTCACTGCATCCCAGCCTGCTCCTCCAGCTGGCCTTTCCTGCTGCTCTATTCGAGGAGGAGGAGAGGGAGGAGGCATGGAGCAGGAGGGATGTCCCCAGCATTCCCACATCCCACTTTGCAAAGTGTCCTGATGATTTGGTATAACCTTTTTTGTTGTCCTCCCCGGCTGGTGGGACTGGTCTCAGTGAGGAGTTGGGAGATGTGACTCCAGCAGCACACAGGCTGTGAGGGAGAGGATCCCACGTGGCAGCAGTTGGATGCAGGGAATCCCAAAGGCATCCTTCCATGCTTCCCAGCTACAAATCATTGACTGGATGGCAGGAGGACTGGGCAAACGGGCTGGAGAAATCTGGCTTGGAGGGAGAGTCTCCCACACAAAGAGGCACTAATAAGGCCCAGCTAGGGAGGAGCATTTTTGTGAATAGTTTCAATCCATGGATGCCCCCAGATCCGGAAATTTCTGGGAGCCCAGCTGGACTTGGCTGGGCAAGGTGCTGGCTGGTGTAGCCTCATTTGGCTTACTTGGGGTGGATTTTTAACCTGAGCTCAGCTTATCCAGGGATTCAGCCCCACACAAACATCAGATCCCTAGGATCTGATCCCCAGGTCATTTCCTAGGAAACTCCCAATTCTCCACCCAGCCACCAGAACTGTTCCCAGCATGGACACTGAGGTGGTGCCTCCAGGCTGGGCACCAGGGGCTGTAATTTGTCCTGGGTGTGGGCAGGGAAGGAAGAGAGGGTGTTTTAGCACGAGATCACGAGCTGGGTGTGAGCCCACTCCCTGCTCCCAGAGGGGCTGGGATGGTCCCTCTGTTTCCAGGCTGGCTCTTGACAGGAACCTACAGCAGAGCCCTGTGTGGGTCACTGCAGGAGACAGGGATGGAGCAAGAAGAATGTCCTGCATCCCAAAGTGATCCCAGATCCCTGTGAGGGTGCAAGAAGTCCCAGAGTTGATAATCTGTAGGAGTTTTATGGTTTCTGGTCTGTTGAGGTGAAGCAAAACCAAGGAGAGCCCCGTGAGCAGAGCCCCATGAGCAGAGCCCCATGAGCAAAGCTACTTCCTGCCTGGCTGGAAGAAGGAAGTACCAGGCATCTCGTGGGAAGCACAGGTTTCCTGACATTTCCAGCCCATTTCCAGACCAAAGAGGCTCTGAGAAGCAGCTGAATGTTTGATTCCTGCTTTGACTTGAATCTCAGAGCTTTGGGGTGATGTTTACACACTACCAGTTGCCTGTTCCCAAAGTCCTGCAGAGACGAGGCCTGTGATCCCATTGTCCCATGGTTTTTGGGGTGGGAGAGGTGGTGCACATGGAAGATGGAGAGTGCTTCCCGAGCAGATTCCCTTGCTGCTACCACCCAAAAAGTGGGGTGTCTCTCATTTGACTATTCCTCATGACATCCATATAGTTTACACCAATCAGAACAGCTGGACATGGAGCAGTTCTGCAAGCCAGGATCCAATCCCTGGGTTTTCTGTGAGCAGGGGGTTGTGGAGCTGCTCTGACAAGGAGCAAAAGCTCCCAGGCAGGCCAGGGGAGGGAGCACAGCCCTGTCCCTGCCTCCAGACAGCCGGATCCCGAAGGAAATTAGATTTCTCCTGCACTGCCAAGAGTTAAGCTAATTGCAGGCGCCTCTCTCGGAGATAGACTGTGTCCAATCTTGGAGCGACTCATCAGGAGAGAGAAGAATAGCCCAGTGTGGTGCGTCAGCAAGTGGCCCTGAGTCACTGGCCCTGTGCATTGTGTCATGTGTGACACTGAGCAGCGCTGGCGGGCACGGGGTGGCCTCGGTCCCTGCACACATCCAGATCCAGCACCTCCCTGAGGGATGTGTGGCCTTCTCCCTGCCCTGAAGCCCTTGTGTCCTGCTGGTGATGGAGCATCAGGCCAGGCCTGGGGGTGGTGATGGGTGATGTGGGATTCCCGGAGAAGCTGTAGAAGTGTCCAAGGCCAGGTTGGACAGGCCTTGGAGCAACCAGTAGGAAGTGTCCCTGCTCATGGCAGAGGGTGGAACAGAATGGGCTTTAAGATCCCTTCAACCTAAACCATTCCATGATTCCATTATTTTCACAGAACTGCAGGAGTGAGATCCAACAACCCAAGTCATCTTCAGGGGGTGCTGGCAGGGATTTGCTGGGATAACCTGGGAGCTGTGAGAAGCAGTTCCACCTTCCCTAACACCTGCTGGAGCCTTCCCTCAGGAGGTGTTGCATCCCAGTGAATCGGGAAGTGGAGCCAATTCAGAATTGGGCTGGTTTGGGTGGCTACTGGGGAGGTTTGAGCCCCATCCGCCAGGAGTGAGGAGGCCCCCAGGACAGGAGATCCATGTGTTTTCCCGGCCACAGCTCCTGAGGGATGTTCCCAAGAGGACAAGATGCCAGAGAGAGCACAGAGGATGTGGATCCTCTCTGGGAGCGTGGGGTGGACTTTACCTGCTGCAAGTAGGAGGAAAGTGCTGGGTCTTCCCAGAGCAAGGCTGTAGAAGATCTTTTCTTTAGTGAGTCTGGGCTGCTGTCAATAAGTTCTGTGGTTTTAGGGCACCATATGCTGCATTCAACACTTTGCCAATCTGTTTAAATGGATCCAGACGAGGCTGTTCCCAGAGCAGGAGCAGCTGGAAGTGGTGTATGGAGCAGTCCATCATCAGGAGCCCATTGGATAAAATTCCTGCTTTTGGTCTGACATTACAACCTCCTAATCCTCCATCCCTGAGTACTCTGTCTTTGCTCTCTGAAAGAACAGCTTGAGAAGCAGACGGTGACATTGTCTCACTTAACACCACTGCCATTATTTTTATTACAAAGTGGAGGGAATGGGCCTGGAAAAGGAGCGAGTGTGCTTGGATAAAGAAGGAATGTGCCTGGACAAGGAGGGGAAGGGCTTCCTTACCCTGTGTGTGTGTCCAAGAATGCTTCACCCCAAGTCCTGTGTCCACCATTGCCCTTTGCAATCCCAAATGCTTTCCACATTCCCAAAGCCACCTTGGAAAACATGAGCTCTAAATGATTTATCCTACCAGGAACTTAAACCCAAGAGGCTTTGTCCTTTTCATCCAATGATCTTATTTCTTCTCCCTAAAGAAGATGCCCCATGTTGGGATTTATAAGTAAAACTCAACTTTTCCTTCAGTAGACAAACTTCTCTTTGCTCAGAGAAAATTCCCAGTGGGAAGCAGTGATTCCTCCCTGGTTAGGGGGTTTCTCATCCCCAGGGAAGTGAGGGATGATGATGTCTCCACAAGCTCCAGGTGTGGGCAGAGAGAAGGAGCAAAAGGAGTCGGGTCCAGCGTTATTCCCGGGTTTTGCACTTTCATGTAGCTGCCAGTTGTACAAATTAATTAAAAATAACTGAAGAAAAATCCCAAAGAAAGGCCCCGCTTCCTCTGGGGAACATTAATCATTAGCTGAGTCTTTTTCTTATGAAAATACAGATCCATGGTAGCCCCAGGCAGAAGATTCCCAGGGAGAGCCCTCACCATTCGTGCTCAGAGTTAGGGAAATCGCTTTGAAATCATCTGACAACTAAAGCAGAACATGTTGAGTAACTTGGCAACACTGGGAAAACATCTGGAACTGGTTTATCTTCAACACATTTTACTTTGCTTCAAGAGGAGATGTCAGGGCAGTTCATTCACTGCCACTCAGGGCCGCGGGCGGGGCCGGGAGACACTCGGCTGCCGCCTGGAGGAAGGGAATAAAGGAAAATCCCAAAATCCCAGATATCTGCTGCTCCTGGGCAGGACACTGGGAGGCCAGGCCATGGAGTGTCCCTGTGCTGAGCTCTGCAGGTGCCTCCTGGTCTCTGGTGGCACCGAGCGTGGTGGTTTGGGATGGTTTTTTGAGGTTGCCTGGAAACGCTGTGGATGCCCCGTCCCTGGGGTGTCCAAGGCCAGGTTGGATGGGGCTTGGAGCAACCTGGCATACTGAAAAGTGTCCCTCCATGGCAGGAGGTGCAACTGCATGATCTTGAAGGTCCCTTCCAACCCAAACCACTCTGGGATTCCATGATTTTCACAGAGCCAAAGGGGGTGAAGTCCCATAGCCCAGGTTACCCTCAGCTTGTGATTCATCCTAATCCCATTCCTGCTGCTGTCTGGGAAAGGAATGCCTGTAGGGCTTGGTGGAGACAATGTCAGGACAGACACACTCCAGAAAGTGATGGGGCAGTGTTTGAAGGCAACCCAGCAGGAGATTCCAAGTCAGAACTACAATTTAATAGGAAAATTAAAGTAAAGGCAGTAGTACAGAAGCACTGGCTTAGACTGATAGAGTCAGAGTACAACCTGACAGCCTGTTGGTCAGGGTGGTGGGAGCAGTCTGATTAAATGGGGGCTGTTGGAGAGATGGATGTGGTTCTGTCAAAGCAGTGATCCTCTAGAAAGGTCTGGTCCTTCTCTGTCGGTCCAGTGGTGGTTATGGAGCTCTTGTCCTCTGGGAATGCAGTGGTAGTGCTCCTGTGGTGTTCCAGGCCTCAGATTCTATCCAGCTAGGAATGTTTGGTTCCTCCTCTCAAGGTGGGGGAGCTCACAATGAGATTATATGATTTTATGAGTCATTCTTTGAGACCCTTCCTCAACATGTGTCACTTGCTCCTCCTCCTCTTCTTCTGGGCATCTCCCACAGTGGTGCTGGATGTTGTGGTGGTTGTGGAACCAGCGCTTCTTGCTGTACCCTTTTTTGTGCCAGTCACAAATTCAATCTTTGTACCTTCTTTCTTGGCCTTCTTCAATTTGTCCATCTCAGTCTTCTGGGCTTTAGCTAGTGCCTCGCAATATGAATCCTCTGACCAGCTATGAGGATCAAACATGGCCTTTGGGCAATTTGTACCAATTTCATCAATGGAACAAAACTGGATCAGCTTTTCATAGACGCTGGGGTTGTGAAATTCCTTTTTGTTCTGGATGATGTAGTTCATATCCATGCTCTCTTTCATTTTCCTCTCGTACGGCTTTTTAATTTCATCCTGCAATTGGTTAAGACATCTGCCAAGAGGCTCAGGAGGGATTTTGATCTTATCTGAAGACATGTTCCACACTCTCTCTGCAACAGAAGCAACCAGTTCCTGAGGATCTCTTTCCTCCACTTCTTGGAATTCCTTTAGGTCACCTGCCTCAGGTTTTTCAGTCTGTAAATCATCATCTTCTGGCTGCCTGCTGTTCCCATCATCCTCCTCTTTGTACCCTCCTCATCCCCATCCAGGTGGGTGAATTCCCCTTCTCCATGCCCAGCTGACACCAGGCCTCCCTTCTCCCCGTGGGCTTTCCCCCATCGCTCCCCTCTGTGCCGGCCTCTCCATCCCGCTGCGGGTCCGAGTCCTCACCATGAGCCTCAGCAAGGAGAGAGCACTGTGCTTCACTGCCACCATCCTCCAGGGGTGCCCCACTCTGGGCACCAGAAATGTTCCAGCTTGAGAGCAAAGCAGCAGGAGATTCCAAGCCACAACTACAATTAATTAGGAAAATTCAAGTAAAGGCAGTAGTACAGAAGCACTGGCTTAGACTGACAGAGTCAGAGTATGACCTGAGAGCCTGTTGGTCAGGGTGGTGGGAGCAGTCTGATTAGATGGGGGCTGTTGGAGTGATGGATGTGGTTCTGTCAAAGCAGTGATCCTCTAGAAAGATCTGGTCCTTCTCTGGAGGTCCCATGGTGGTTATGGAGCTCTTGTCCTCTGGGAATGCAGTGGTAGTGCTCCTGTGGTGCTCCAGGCCTCAGATTCTATCCAGCTAGGAATGTTTGGTTCCTCCCCCTGGGTGGAGCATCTACAATGGGATGAGGTGATTCTATGAGTGGAACGCTGATGACCCATTAGTGGAGATGGCTCCCCACAGAGTGGCTGGCTCTTCCCTGGAGGGAGTTATCATGGAGAAGATAAAGAACACTGCCCCACCTATCTTTTGGTACATCTTACATTGTAACCCAAGACAGGCAGGGAATTCTGTGAATCAGCTTTTCATGCTTCCCATCCCTGGGGGTTGAATCTTTCTTAAACTAGGCTGGAAAAGTTTGGAAGGGCCATGTCAGGTGTTCAGGTTGGATGTTAAGGATCTCCTTCAGCTCAAAAGTTAGCTCATTGGCATCCCAGCTGGGGGCACCACCATCACACCAGCACAAAATCATCCCTTCTGCCACAAAGGGAGCCTGCTCGGAGCTCCTGCATCACAGCAGCCCTGGAGCTGCACAGCTCCCACCATGAGTCCATTTTACCCCAGGAATGGAAGGACTTTAGCAGCTCTTTTTGGGTGTTCTTGGTCCAGGTGGCTCTTTGGGTAACCTCCCAGCCTTGCATGTCTCTGTGAGGAAGGAGGAAGGGAGCAAAGTGGTGGGGGATGGACCATTTTTAATTGAGGATCATAAAAAAAAAAAGGAATAATAAATTTTAAAAGTGGTTGGGGTTTTATCAAAGCTCTCAGCCCCTCTCAAAGGCCTGGGCAGGAGATGGGTGAGTTCCTGAGCCCAGTCCCTCCAGCCTTTTTAGCACTTCAGGATGATCTTTCTTCAGCCCAGAAAGTCGACAACTCTGCTTGTTGTGAACTGAAACTCAACAAGAAAACCCCAAGAATTAGGTTTGGCTTATGAAATTTGGGGTTGGTTTTACCATTTTTAAATGTATTTGGGAACTGGACATGCTTAAGTTGCAAAACAAAAAGACAAAAAAGCCAGACAGTGATTTTTTTTGATTTTGAAACTTGTCAAAACAAGCCAGATTGATCATTATGACCAGTTTTTTTCTTTTTTTCTTTTTTTTTTTTTTTTTTGCAAATTGAGAAATGCATCCAGAACAGTCCTTTCCCACAAAACCTTTCATTTTCCAAAAAGAAAACGAGGCAAAAAAAAAAAAAAAAATCAATCACACTTTTTCTGCTCCCAGAGTTGGAACGGGCAGCAGCGGATTGGGAGAGAATAGCAATTTGCAAGGAATTCCAACCAGCTCTCCTTAAAATAGCATCCAGCCAGTTTCTCCAGGGCAGGAGGCTGGGTGGCTCCATGGTGGGAACAGGCTGGAGCAAATCCTGGCTGAGCAGGCCGGGATAACACCTTGGGAATGCAGGGACACCTTCCCCGTGGGGATCAGGGATGCTGATGCCGGGCAGGAATTCCTGGGGATCCCCAGCCATCGCTCTGAGGGAGGTTTGGTTTGGTTTTCTGTTCCAACCCAAACTGAATCCAGCTCCTCCGAGCCTCCCCTTGGGACACAGCCTCAGGATGCCTTCAAAAGGGAGACGCTGCCATCTGAGCCCGGGGGTGGAAATTGGGAACAAATTCCAAGTGCTGGTCCTTGAGGGATGTGGGAAGGGAGAGCAGGAGGAGAGCCCAGCCCCTCGTGCCCTTCTCCCTCTGGAGCGTGTCTGAGCTGGGGCTCCCTGCCTTGCGTGGGTGTCCCAGGGCCTTGGGGGCACCTCTGGGGACCTTGGGGGCACCTGTGGGCCCCGACCCCTGCAGTGCCCCGGCTGCTGCTGCCCGAACCCTTCCCAAGTGCTTGTGCCATGTGGGTGGTGACAGAGCTCGGCCCGGCCCCAACGAGGTCCTTTAACAGTGCGTGGTGGTGAAACACAAACCAACATTGCTGAAGTCAAAGTATCCTTTCTAATCCCCCGGCCCGGTTTCTCTTTCTTTCCAGCTTTTCCTCCTCCACCTCCTGGACCCTCCCTCTGTTCCCACCCCCCTTCTGTTTCTCTTTCTCCCTTCTGTCATAAGAAAGTGACTGTGTCCTCGAGGGGACAGTTTTCTTATGCCATTTTATACACTGTGCTTCATGTTTAGAACTTTTTTGCACTAGTTCCTATTACATTTATTTTCCAAACTGGTTTGACAAAAAACAAACAAAAAAAACCCAACAAAAACACAATCCCATGCTATAATTCAGTTGTATTAAAATATTATCCTACTACTCTCTGTGTTCAATAGTCTCTGTACCTGTAATGCTTTCAGTTCTGTTGTATTTTGGGGCCGAGGTTTTCTCTGCTCCTTGTTTAACCCAGTAAAGAAATAAAATGTTAAGAATTGATGATAACTCCTCCTCCCTGTCTCTGCTGTGTCACTGGGGCCACCAGGGTCCCATGGGGACGGGCTCCCCCCAGAACCTGCTCTAAACCCCAGCCCCTGTCCCATGGGGGTTGTTTTCCTGCCAAATCCAATCCCAAATGGAGGCCAGAGAGGCGGGATGGAGGGACAATAACCCTGCCTTAACTGAATTTGATTTCGTAACCTTTCTTTATATTCTTTTGTTTCTTGCTTTCACATTTCTTGCCACGGGGCTCACCTCAGAACAATAGGGGCGAAGGCTGTCACCAAGAGATTCATCAGACAATAATGACTCAACCAGGGTATCCAAATTTTGCCCAGCTGAAGTCCACACCCACAAATAATCTGGAATTAATTCCTCCGGACAACAGAGCTCGGCATGGAACAGAGCGAGGACACTGCGCTCCAAATTGAGCGCTGCGTGCCAGGCTGGGAAAGGCCACGGGACAAAGCTCTGGAGTTACACTGTGGCCATCCCCATCCCAAGCTGGAAACCCTCTGCTTGGAAAGAAAACCAGGAAAGGGGAAGAAATTGGATGGGGATGGAAATAAAGGATTTTTAAAAAACCAGATTGGTGCAGGAGGCAAAGTGGGGAGGCACCAGCTGTGCTGGAGAACCAGGGCACAGAGTTGGGGTGCAGGAGGGGGAATTTAGGGGGCTGGTGGGCCACAGTGAGAGGGGCTGGGGGTAACAATGAGGGGCCTGCACTTCCCCAGTGTGGGCAGCAGGAGGAGGGGTTCTGTCCCTCTGCCCTGTTGAGACCACACTCCGGAACCCCAAACTCAGGGCCTCAAACGCTGGAACCCCAAAATCAGAAGGACATGGAACTGCTGGAGTGAATCCAGAGGAGATCACAAGAGCTGGAACCCCTCTGGGACCAGGCTGGGAGAGCTGGGGTGCTCACCTGGAGAGGAGAAGGCTCCAGGGCAACCCCAGAACCTCTTCCAGAGCCTAAAGGAGCTCCAGGAGAGGTGGAGAGGGACTGGGGACAAGGGATGGAGAGACAGGACACAGGGAATGGCTTCCCACTGCCAGAGGGCAGGGACAGATGGGATTTTGGGAAGGGATTCCTGGCTGTGAGGGTTGTGTGGCCCTGGCACAGGGAGCCCAGAGAGGATGGAAGAGGTGTTTGTCCCCCCAGACAGGAAAGCACCCACTGGAGGCTGTCCCCAGGAAGCCTCAGGTGATTCCCAGTTCCAGAGTGGTTCCTCCTGGGTGTGCCCTAAACTGCCCCAGACTGAGAGCTCTGGGCCCCAGCTGGGCTTTAGGAACTGCATAAAAGGGTCCTGCAAGGGCCTGGGCTGGTGAACATTGTTGGGATGCAGCATCAGACTTTTCAGGAGGGTGTTTGGGGTATTTTCCTTTGGGAATGCTGCTTGCAAGATGTGTCCTGGCAATCCTGCTGCTATCTCTCATTCTCCTGGGTACTTGGGGAGCATTTGTGCCACTCCTGAGCTCCCAGGGAAGGGTTTTGGTGGCCACGTGGTGCCCAAACTGCTGCAGCAGCTGCAAATCCACCCAGGAACGTGCTGACTCCCAAGGATTTGATTAGCAGGGATTTGAGTTAAGTGGATGTGAATTTTCATGGCTATAGGGCTGTGCACATCAAAGCTGGGAGGCAGCGTGGGGCCAGGGAGAAGTTTCTCAGCTGTAAATTTGCCTCGTGACTCCATAAAAATTGTGATGGGCAGCATGGAAAGAATTCTGCTGGAAAGAGCCTGGAAAATGCTGCACCCCCGAGAAAACAACACAAAGGGCTGCAGACCCAAATCAAAGTCCAGGCCTGGGAATGTTTTGAGGTGTGAGATGGGACACTCCAGATGCTGAAGTCCTGGGTGGGGTCTGGGTTTTGAACCTCCAGCCCTTCTTGGATGTGGATTAGGAATTCTTCTTTTATGTCTTTGTTTATAGTTTAATAGATGGCACACCAGCTCCTGCTATCTGGATTATCAAAAAGGGAAAAAGACCACTTTCAAATGTGTGTTTCTGAACTATTTCAGACCTCCTGCATCTTCTCCATCCTCCCTGAGAAGAGGAGAACTTGGGCTTCATGGAAATCCAGAAACAGTGTTCTAAAAATGTGCTTGCGATCCTTGTTTTTTACACCAACACTTCATCATGGGAGATTAGGAATTCTGAAGAGAGGATTCCTCCTCTCAGGAATGCATTTTCAGAGTTTTTTCCACCAACCAGGAAACTCCAGGATGGTTTCAGGCCTTTCCAAGTCTGGGCATTCTGGATACACCCCAACTAGAGCTCCTGATGTTGGTGAGTTCTGCATTTATTTTTCTGGCATCAATCAGGTTTTTTTGGGTGTGTTTATGGCTTTTGTGACTTGACAATGTGATGCCACCTCAGCCAACTGATGAAAATCCTGGAGTGAGGAGTTGACGTTATTAATGATTGTCATTTTCCACATTTTTTGCCTGAAGGACTCCTTTGTTCTCTTCTTTTTGTCTCAAAATCTGTGTTAAGTAACAGCTTACAATTAATTTTTCATTCCAGCCCCCTTTGCCCCAGCAGAGCCTGGAGGGGCTGTGGAAGGTGGGTTTGCATGGATTTCCGTGGATGCTGTGAGCCAGATGGGTTTCACTGGTAATTTTTCTTTCTCTTGTTCTGCTTTCCCTGGTTTCTCCTTTGGATCAAGGCCTTGGATCTGTTTTGGTACCTGAGGAAGATCAAGGTTTCGCTGTTGTGTTTTCCCCACTGAAAAATCCATGCTGTTATTAATTCAGCTTTAATTGCAGTGATGAGAAGCCCTTGATGGGCAAGAGGAAGGGTTTGCTGCCTCCACTTCCCCCTGGTTTCTTGTTCACCCTTCACTCTCAGTGTCACCTTTCCAAGGGCTCACAGCTCTGATCTCTGCTCTCAGTGACCAGGGACAGCACCCAGGGAATCGCTGGAGCTGTCAGGGCAGGTTCAGGTTGGATTTTAGGGAAAGGCTCTTCCCCCAGAGGGTGTCAGGCATTGGAAGGGCTCCCCAGACAATGGGCACTCCAGAGCTGAGTTTGGACAATTCTCCCAGGCACAGGGAGAGATTGTTGGGGTGTCTGTGCAGGGCCAGGGCTTGGGCTGGATGATCCTGTGGGTCCCTTCCAGCTCAGGAAATCCTGGGATTCTGTGACTCTTCTTCCTCCAGTCTCAGCATCTTCCTACCATCCTCTTCTCTCCCTCAGCTGTGTTGCTTGATCTTTTCTCCAAAACTCGTTGAGTTTAGGGGTTTTTTTTTAATATAATTATTTAGGTTGGGATCTTTGGGCCATTTCTACCCCACACTTGTACCTTGCAGAATGGGTTCTGTCTCCCCTAAATCCCTTCCCTAGGCTCAGAGCCCAGCCCAGGTGAACAACCAGCCCCAGGTGAACCCAGCACAGGCTTGGAGCAAAGCCTCGCTGCCAGGAGATCCCCTGGCGTGTTTGCACTCATAACCTTGTCAGCATTTGGCTTTTTTTGTCCCTCTTGGGGGAAATTACTGCTGTTCCTCAGCCCGTGTCAGCTCCCAGGCCGCGTTGGGATCGGTGCTAAAACCCCTGCTGTGGGTGAGGCTCCGGTGGGAGCTGTCACTACCTCGGGGTCAGGAAGCCAACGGGAACCTCTGTTCCATAAACTGTGAGTTTTTCATAAAAGCCTTTCTAATTTGTACCAAAGAGACTCCAGCACACCCTTGGGACTGGTAAAAATAATAATAGTTTGAGTGGTGGAAGACTGTGAATTTGAAACAGAAGGTTGTGAGATCCACGAGAATTACCCGAAACATCAACGTTGGACATCAATTAATGTAATTTAGATATACAATGAGATAGCAAAGATTCCCACAAAGAGCTGTCAGCTCTTACCTCTTCAGATCTCAGTGAGATAAAGCAGATGTTTCCATCCCATTGATCCAGAGGAATGGGCCCTTCCATCCCAGAGCGCGTTGCCTCCGATCGCCCGGGAATTATTCCTCACCAAAATTACAGGGTTTGCTATTTTTCAATCATTTTTTTATTCATTCTGAGATGAAATGCACATGTTCCTATCAGCAGGTTTAGCTTAGGAATGCTGCATTCCCAAAGCCAGGAGTCTTCTCATGGAGGAGAGGTGAAGGCAAATGGAGCTGGAGCTGTTCCCTCTGGAACGGTCCCTCTGTAACACCCAATTTAATCTTTACTATTCCATCCCCAACAAATGGCTCCTGCCCCTTCCCAAATCCCCTCAGCCAGGCTCACATGGAGTGCTTTATCCTGCCTTGATCTCACACGGGCTCCGCAGAGGAAATTGCTGCTTTAGGGCTGTGTTCTGGAGGATATTCTGTCTGAGCCTTGTGATCTTTCTCCTCACTTAAATCCACAAGTGCTGGCATGCTGGGAAGAACAAACACGTGGGGTTTTCCTTCCCTGGTTATTGCTGTCATCTCACATTAACAATCCCAAGGCTGGAAATCGCTGAAATCCCAGGTCACCTGGAAACTAAGCCCCGGATGTGGGGTCCTGTAGCTGGATCAGGGCCTGGCCATGCAGTTTCCAATCACCGTGAGCAGAAAAAGACACTTCCATATGTTCTCCTTATGACTGTTCCTGCTTTGATATGAATTCCTTGGATTTACCCTTTTTAAAGCCAGGGCTTCAGTTCTTAATGCTGGACTCGCCCTGCTTTACCCAAAGTGCTTGAAAGTTTGAGTTCAGGCCAGAAATTAGCTTTGGAAAAGGGTCTGGAGTGGCAGAAAAAGGGGGAATGGCTTCAACCTGACAGAGGGCAGAGTTAGATATGATCTTGGGAAGAAATTCTCCCCTGGCACAGGGTGCCCAGAGAAGCTGTGGCTGCTCCTGGATCCCTGGAAGTGCCCAAGGCCAGGTTGGATGGGGCTTGGAGCAGCCTGGGCTGGTGGAAGTTGTCCCTGCCCGTGACAGGGGGTGGGATGGGATCAGTTTTAAGGTCCCTTCCCTCCCAAACCATCCTAGGATTCTATACTGGGGCTGGAACTGTGGCCCTGCTCCATCTCCAAGGGATTTTAGCCACTTAACATTTGTCTCTCTTAATGCAGAAATTGCATCTTTAGGCTCAAATCATTATCCATGGAATTTACTTACATCTCTAAAGAGAGAGAAGCAAAAGCCAAAGAAGCTGAAATGGGCATGTGGGCCACAAATCGGTGGCAGGAGATTTCCAGGAGCTCTCCTCAGAATTCCCCCTGCCTGGAGAAGACACCAGTGGTGGCACTGTGGGTATAGGAAACCCACAACATGGTATTCTGGCAGCGGGAAGCTGTTCCCTGTGTCCTGTGCCTCCATCCCTTGTCCAAAGTCCCTTTCCAGCTCTCCTGGATCCCCTTTAGGCACTGGAAGGGGCTCTCAGGGTGTGGCAAAGCTGCTGCAAGCGCTTGTGCTGTGAGAGCAGTCATGGTTGGGGTGGGGAGGGCTCTGTTTGAGGGATTTCCCACCTGGACAGGGCTCTGTGGTGTGGAACCTTTTCCCCAAGGAGCCCCAAATCCAGAGCTGTGCTCCTGGGCAAACAGGCCTGGAAAAGCACAGAATCCATGAAGTTGGAGAAGACCTCAGAGATCACAGAGTCCAACCTAGGACCCAGCAAGACCATGGCACCAGGAAGGCTGGAGAAACCCTCACCAAGGGGCAGAGAGAGATCCCATCCCCCTCGCTGTGGTCAGGCTCAGCGTTATGGGCGCAGCTCCCTCCTTTTCCTTGCTCCTCCTTTCCCTGCCTTTTGGTGAGGGGCAGAGCGGGCTCTGGGCTCCCTGGCAGAGCATCTCCCATGGATCACGTCTGCTCCTCCAGGCACAGATCGTATCCTCTTTCCCTGGCACCAGCACAGCCCCAGAGTGGCACCCCCAGGACAATGCCTTGGCCGGCTCCGGCGCTGACCCGGCCTGTGGGGATGGGGGTGAGGGGGCCAGGAGGCACCGGGGAGGTTGAATAACGTGGTGTGGAATATCATTGTTCCAGCCAGGATGAGTAAGAGCACAGCTGAGCCTGGTCACCGACGGCACTGCCACCATTCCGGGGGAGGCAGGGGCTCGGCGACGGCTGCACAGTTGAAAATCGAGACAATGAGTCTATAAAAGTTTAAGAACTGAATAGATCCCGGACATTTGGTTCTCATTATCACCAAATAACATATAAATAAACATACAACAGAACCAAGAGCAGCATCTTCCTCGCCCCCTCTGCAAGGAGTTGTGTTTAGGCTGAAGTCGGCCTCCTTGGCCAAACCTCCTCCTGTGTGCTCTGGGATGGAATTGTTCTTCCTTCAAAACACAGCAAAGCCTGATCCAGGCAGGAAAATGAGGTGTCAATGTGCTGCTGCTCCTCAAAAGTCAGCAGTGCAGGGGGAAATGTGAAAATAAACCCAGCAAGAGTCAATATAGCTGTTTTGTTTTTTCTCTTGTTGTAAAAGCCCATCCCATCCCCTGCCATGGGCAGGGACAGCTTCCTCTATCCCAGGTTGTTCCAAGCTCCCTCCATCCTGGCCTTGGGCACTTCCAGGGATGGGGCAGCCACAGCTGCTCTGGGCAACTCAGTGTTCATTGTGAGAATTCATGGAGGAAGGTGAGAAGGAGAGATCAATGATCAGAGACACTGCAATGCCCTGAGAGGGAAAATCTTGGAAGAGTCCCTGGCAGAGCTAGGAAAAAAGGCATGAATGTGATTCCTTTGTACATCTTGCTCTTCTAAGATGAACAGATTGCTCAATCCCTGCCCCTATGGAAGCAGTTGGACACAATTATCTTTCCTGCATGGACAGAGCTCACAGTTACTGAAAAAAAAAACATTCTTAAGCAAAGCAGATTGTATGGAACATCTTAGATCTCACTGAGGAAAAGGAATTGGGACTGCAATGCTGGATGCAGGCTCCATAAAATCAAGATTCTCTTTCCTAAGGGCTTGTAAACACCGATGGATGTGCAGTTGGAGTGCCAGGATTTCAGGTTTTAGGAGACTTTATTGTACTCTTGCTGTTGAGAACATCACTGAGAGAGCAAGGGATGGCTTTCCTCAAAAGAAAGTCAGGAATTCCAAAGCTTTTAGGTCACACATGTTAAACTGAGTCTGCAGCCTGCTGCAGGAATTGCAGCTGCTGCCAAAATGTAAATGGGAAATGGGCTCAAAGCTGCTTTACATCACTCAGAGATTCCCTGATCTGTGGAATTCACATGGAGAGGGGCACTCAGACCTGCCACCTGTGCTGTGCAGAGCTGTACCCCTTCCAAAGGGAGGGAAGGGAGAGCTCCTACGCTGCAGCAGCTTCCTCCCACCTGTGGTTAAATCCTGCTGGGATGGGAAGGCAATGCTGGAAAAACCCCAGCAAGTTTGGGAATCAAGAGAAGAAGTCATTCCAGACACGTCCCCTCCTCTCCCCTCTGCCCAGGGAGAGGATGCCCGTGTCCATTCCAGACACGTTCTCCTCCTCTCAGCCTCTGCCCACCCTCCCCAGGACCCTCTCCACTGCTCTTTAATTTCCCATCCAGAGCATCAGGGATGCCCTGTTCCTTCTGCAGCCTCCCCACCCTCTGGCTCCTGCTTCTCCTGGGCCAGGACTCTTGGAGGATAGGCAGGAGACAAAAAACAAACCTGTGAGTTCTTCATCCATGTAATGAAGTTTCTCAGGGATGACAGAGGAAGAGGAGGAAATGCTCAGAACAAGAGGAATTAAAACAAAATCCTGCAGAAACTGGAACCATGGGCTGTGGGGCTCGACTGGTCCAGGTGTGAGGATCCCACTTATTAATTATGTTTTAATTCCATCATTACATGGGATTCCTTTTTAATTAGTGGGGTGCTGGTCAGCTCTAGGAGGCAGAAATCCCTCAGGTGAGGATTTGGCCTAAATCCCTGATGAGATCAAGGCAGGAATGGAGAGCTCACATCTTCCCACTGACCCAGCCCCAGGCTGACCTGACCTCTAAAATTCACTTTCAAATTTACCTGAATGACTCTGGAAAAGGGGATGAGGCTGCTGCAAGTGTGAGTAGGTCCATGTAGGATTGGGGTTGGGATTTTCATCTTGGAAAACAGGATTTTGGTGGTGCAGGAGTTGGTCTTGATGATCCTTGTGGGTCCCTTCCAGCTCAGGGTATTCTGTCATTCTATGAAAACCAGTAACAACACCAAGCACTCAAATAATTATAAATGTTCCTGAAGTAATTGCAGGGTTTTGAACAGAGGGTTCATTTGTGTTTATTTGGTTTTTGCTCCTCAGTTGTTGGGGTTGGCAGCGCTTGATGCTTCCAGTTTTGATCTTCCCAAATATTAGGGAAACGTTTCTTTCTTAAATGAAAAGAGAGGCTCTCATGGAATTTCATGTCTATGACACAGGACTTGTAGGAAAAAAAAACCCTACTGCAGGAAAACAAGGCCAGGAAGGGCTGGAAAAGGTCGTCCTCCTCCCCAAAGGCAGGACAAGGCCACCGTGGGATCCTTTCTGGCTGGGATCCGTGGCATGAAGACCCCACAAACTCTCAGACGTTGTGTCCCAGGGCTTGGAAGGGTTTCTCATGGAAGGGACAGTCTGGTGGGAAACTCACCCTGCCCCCAGGTCTGGCAGCACAGACCTGGCAGGGACCACCCAGCTCTGGGAGCCCACCCAGGGGGCTCACAGGACCCAGCCCAGGGATGTGCTGGTGACAGTCCCCGGTGCTGGCCCTTCCCGGGGATGGCTGTGACACCTCCCAGCAGTGACAGTCCCTGGTGCTGGCCCTTCCTGGGGATCTGGGGATGGCTCTGACATCCCCCAGCAGTGCCAATCTTTGTGTGCTGGCCCTTCCTGGGGATCTGGGGATGGCTCTGACATCCCCCAGCAGTGACAATCCTTGGTGCTGGCCCTTCCTGGGGATGGCTCTGACATCCCCCAGCACTGCTGACCTGTTCTGCTTCATGTGATCCTCCAAAACCAGCTGGAACCCTCCTCTGCAGTTCCACCTCCTCTGCAGCCATTACCACCTCCTATTTAATCCCATGTTTCCTTTTACTTTTCCAAATCACATCCTATTCTCTCCAGGCCACCTCTCGAGTTTGTTCGGAACATCTCTAATTTCTCAATTCGAATTTCCTGGCAGCCTGTGAGCATCACACAGCACCTTAATCATGTCATTATCCCTCTCGTTATCAATTAAACCCCCTGATTGGAAATAGAGCCAGCACAGGCATTGCCAACTCCTTTTGGTGAGCTTTAAGGTCCTTCCAAAGTGAACCAGGTGGGATTCGATACCATGCTTCCCTCTCCAAATCCACTCCTCTCCCCGGTTCACTCTTTCCCAGGCTGTTTTCCAGCTTTCATTACTTTCCAGCAGTGCCAATCAACCTTTTAAAAGCTGGAGAAGCTGGAGAACATTCACATAGCCCTGGGCACTCCGTGCTCGGCGGTGTCCCCCGGCAGAGCGGTGACAACGCTGTCCCTGCCCGGGGATCGGTGGCGTTTGGTGTCTGCTCCCAGGAATGCTCCGCCGGCTGCGGGGACAGCGACTGGCGGGACTGCGGGCACCGGGCCGGGATCGGCTCCATCGTACCGGGATGGGCATCGGGATGGGGATGTCAGCAGGGACTGGGACTCTGATCGGGACCGGGATTGGAACTGGGATGGGAAGCGCGACTGAACCGAACTGGAAACGGGCCCACCCTTCACCGCGCCTGTCCGTTCCGGGACAGGGATAGAAATTAGGGATAGGGGATAGAAATTAGGGATACGGGATAAGAATTAGGGATAAGCGATTGGGATAGAAATTAGGGATAAGGGATCGTGATGGCAGCGGGGCGCGGCTCCAGCCCGATCTGACCCGCCCTCTAATTTGCATAACCCCGCCCCTCGATGTCACCGCCCCTGCCCAGGCCCCGCCCCCCGGCCGGACGCTGAGGCGGTGCTGCCGGGGTCGAGCCCCGCCCCTCCCCGCCCCGCCGGCGGCCCGGCCCCGCCCGCCGGGGTGGCCCCGCCCCCTGGCGGGGCGCTGGCGGCCCGGCCGCGCAGCCCGCGGTGCCCGGCGCGCCCCGGGAGCAGCAGCGCTGGGGCCGCTCCGCGCCGCTCCGCCCGAGCGCACCATGGGCGCGGAGCGCAGGGCGGCGGCGCCGGCTCCCCGCGGCTGCGCCTGCGGCGGCAGCGGCGGCAGCTGGCGGCTCTTCCTCGGCTTCTTCGCGCTGTCGCTGGCGCTGCACGTCCTGACCCTGGGCTGTTACCTGGAGCTGCGCTCCGAGCTCCGCCGCGACCGCGGCCCGCAGCCCGCGGCCCCGCCGCGCCGGGACGGGACGGCGGCAGCGCCCGGAGCCCCGGCCGGGGGCCGCCCGCAGCGCGCGGCCGAGGGCGCGGAGCGGCGCCAGCAGGTGGGTCCGGCCGGGGGCGGGGGGACGGCGGGGGCTCCGCGCTGCTCGGGGCCATCCCCCGGCTCTATCCCCGCGCTCGGGGGCCGCGCCCCGGGGCGCTTCGGAGCGGCCCCTCGGGGGAGTTTGGTGGAAAAAGGGGGGAAAGCCCCAAGTCGCGGTGCGGGGGTGAAGTACCGGGGAAGCTCGTCTGAGCTGGGGGTGACGGGCTGCGGGACCGCCTGTGTTCCACCTGCTGCTCGCAGTTTCCCTGTCGCGACAGACCCGCCGTGTGTCCCGACAGCGCAGAATTGGCCGGGGGCAGCGGCTGTGCCCTGGCCTTTGCGGGGTGCCCCCAGTTGTGGGGTGCTGCTGCCGGGGACCCCGGCACGGTTCGGCCCCGCACCCCGTGCGCGCTGGGTCCCGGTCCCGCACGGCCTCCGCTCGCTCCCCTCCTTCCTCCTGCGCTGTGTTCCTGATTGCGCTCCTCTCCCAGCCCAGGTGCATCATCCTTTGGGTGATGCCCCCCGCAGCAGCTGCTCAGCCTGTGCAGGACAGGTGGGCAGCAGCCTCCCGGTTGTCCCCGCCGCTGTCCCCAGCCCTTGGGGGGGTCGCCTGTCCCGGGAGCTTCTGGGAGAGCCGGAGCGGAGCTGGGGCCTCCGCTCGCAAACTTAGCTCATTTTTTCCAGGCACGAAACCTCGCTGCGAGCAGGATAAGCTGGAGGAAGGAGTTTCCTCCCCTCCGAGCCTCCGGAGCGGATGGCCCGCTCCCCCAAGGTGCCGGGTGGCTTTGCCGCGGAGTCGCAGCGGGGTTTCGGGGGAGATGCCAAGCCCTGCCTCGGCACCCCGGCGGTCCTCGCCTTGCTGCTTATCAGTGCGTGGGGGGAAGGACAAAAATAGCTTTGATAAAGCGGCGAGTTTGGAACTCTTCCTCCCACTTGGCAGCGGGAGCCGTTCCGCCGCGCCGGCCTCGGCTGCCCCCGGGAGAGCCGGGCTTGCGCTTCCTTCGCTGCCCGGGTCCCGCAGCTTCCCATAATAAATCCGAGCCCAGCGTTGGAGCGGAGGGAAGCCGAGCTCCCGGGTCATCGCTCTGCCCTCGCTGCCCCTCCAGCAGTGTCAACACAGAGCGAGCCCGAGCGGTTTGATGTCGTGCTGGGATTCCTGGGTTGCCTTGGAATAGCGCGCGGCTGGAGTGCCTTTCGTGTTATCGTGCTGGATCTGTTTAGTCTTTCGAGCTCTTCTTTCCAGCGAGCGTATAATGAAATACCAGGGCAAATACTTGAGGCATTCATAAATTACAGCGTTAGATAATTTGTCTCTGGATGCGGACGGAGCTCCGAGCGTCGCTCGCTGCAGCTGACGGACTCCAGATAAGGTAACGCTAATTATTTATTTCTTTATTCTACATCTGGCCTGTCAGGCTTGAGATGAAATACTCTTTGGGGCACATTGAAGCAGTTGGGTTGGAGAGAAGGGTTGCTGGTAGTAGGGAATGAAGGCTGAGCGTCCCGAGCTGCTCCGGTTGGGAACGCTGCTGTGAAAACATGTGATTAATGGGATTTGTAGTGGTGCTGCTCACCCGTTTCTTGCTGATTTTTCTGCCTTGCAGCTAAAAACAAGCACTTTGAGTGTCCTGGGGTGCTGTGAGTGCATCCCTTCTGTGATTAAAGCAGTGAAATGAGGGATTGCAAACAGCTTTATTTAGAAAGTTATTGTCCAGCTTTGGGGTACGTGAGGGGTTCCCAGCAGCGCTTCCGAGCTGTGCTGCTGATAAACCCAAAGTGTGATCCCATACATGTGATGCTTGCATAAATTGGGCTGAAATTACTAAATAATTAATTCAAGCAATGTGATCAATGACATTTCTCTCCTGAGGACCATGGTCAGAGTTCATTGTGGGGGAACCAATGAGCACAGTGCTGTGAGCCCTCAAATGTCCTTCAGCTGCTGAGGTCTCTCAGTGAAGAGGCCGAGTGCTGTGTGTGTTGTGATTGTACAATCTCATTTAAACTCAAAATATATTCCCCTTCCTGACCCTTTTTTCTTTATTTTTAAATTATTTTATTCCCCCTCCCCTTCCTGACCTGAGGCAGGAGGAAGAGGAGCGTGGGGGGAAGGACGGGGAGCGATGGTCAGCGCCGAGATTTTGGCCCAAACCTCACCTGGCCCCGTGCCAGAAATGACCTCATGACAGGAGTGAGATTTGGCAGCTCGATAACGCCCCGCTTCCCTATCTCACAGGGTATCCAAATATGTAACTCATTTGGGATGGAAGGGCAGATTTTCATGGCAGAGGTTGAGACATTGTAGTTCCACATCTTTGTCCCAGAACCCGCTGGGTGTTGCATCACCGCGCTGGCTGCGAGATGAGGAGTTTGTTAGAGCTGCTTTAATTCATTGACTCTTCAGTGGCTCGGAGGTGTGAGAGAGGGTTTGGGGAGTGGTGGAGCCTTGGCTCCACCAATAAAATGCAAATAATCCCTCTGGATGGGTGTGCTGTGGGATGGGAGAGGGATTCAGGCTCTGCTTGTGGAGATCCACATCAGGGCACTGTGTCCCTTTGGAGGATTTTGTGCCTAAATGAAATCGTATTTTGCTGTCAAAAAATCATCCTTGCAATATTTGAGTTGTGCAGAGCATCATTCTCGTGCTTTTTCTCCAACCAACTCCGTGTGCTGCCACATTTCTGCCAAAACTTGTTCTTTGGCCAATGCTGGGTGAAATGTGTGCCCTGAGAGTGTCCCAAGACGGGGATAAAAACTTCCAAAGCCTGGGAATGGGATCAAAAGCCATCGGTTTTGTCAAACTAATTGTAGAGGCGCTTGCAGCTGGTGGGGGGAGGGAGGGGAGGTGCTGAGTCATCCAAAAAAATGTGCTGAGCAGCAATTTGCTGACTGGCATTTCACCTTCCCGGTGCCAAGGTGTCTGATCTCAGTCTCCACTTCTCACCTTTTTAACAAGGGATGTTCCCACTTTGGAGCAGTGCCCACATCGGTGTTCCTGATCCTTGATTTCATGGAGTAGTTGGGCTGGAAGGGACCTTAATGCTAATTTAGTGCCACCCCTGCCATGGGCAGGGACACCTTCCGCTAGCCCAGGTTGCTCCAAGCCCTGTCCAGCCTGTCCTTGGACACTTCCAGGGATCCAGGGGCAGCCACAGCTTTTCACAGGGCCTCACCACCCTCACAGGGAAGAATTTCTTCCTTGCTTTTCCCTCACCAGTGTGAAATTGCAGTTATTTTTCCCTTTTTTGTTAATTCTGGCTCTGGAGTAAGAGGCAGCTCTTGGTGTGGCTGGCACAAAGGCTCTAAAGGTGTGGAAGCTGCTCCAGAGGCTTCTCCCTCCCTGAGCATACCTGTGGCTCATCCATGCATCTTCATCTCCGTGTCTGCCTCCTGCATCCCAGCTGAAACCTGCCCAACGTGCTGAAAGCTTTGAGTAGAGCTCGTGTTGGAAATGCTTCTCCAGCCTCCTCTGGCAGCAGCCTCAGCACGGCTCCTGTGGGCTCTGACCTTTCAGGGCCTGTGTGTTGGGATATCATGGCTCTGCTCCCAGGTTAGTGACAGGCTGGGTGTGTGCAGAGGGAAGATGCTGATTAGGGATGTGCCCTCACAGTGGATTTTCCCTCAAATTCCACTTTGTGGTGCTGCTTGTAACTGGAAGAAGCTCTCAGAGGGCAATAAAGGGAGCCTGTGGAGCTCTGTGGCAAATGTCAGGCTCTGGTTACCTTCATTCACGACTCAAATTCTCCATCCCTGCTGCTCTGCCTGTGAATATTCCATGCACAATCTGGCCTGAATCCAGAACTGCTCCTGTTGAGATGCTGCAGAGTGGCAGGAGCCTGGCAGTGCCTGTGGGATGTGTTGCATCCTTTGGGAAATTAAATACAGTGTGAGCTTTCCCCAAGGGCTGGAGGTGTATCCCTGCAGGTGCTGTGGGGTGAATTCCTGTGTGAGGAGAAACCTTTGGCTGAGTGGGAAGAGCCTGGCTGGTCCTTGGGAATTGTGGAATCACAGAGGGATTTGGGGTGAAGGGACCTCTCAAGGCCATCGAGTTCAGTCTCTCTGCCAAAGGCAGGGACACCTCCAGCTCCATCAGGACCTTCCCAAAGTCCTTATTCCCAGATTTATGGTGCTTTTCTTCTGCCCCTCCATCCTCCTCCTCTGCTGATCTGTGGTTTCATTTTCTATTTTCTGCTCATTCCATGAAGGAGAAAATCTGTGGCTTTGTGTGAGGACCAGGATGTTTTATCAGCATTAACTGAGTTCCTTGATGGAGAATATTGTTGCCAGAGTAAGTGTTTGACTGACCCGTGACCAAATTGCAGGGTTTTTCCACAATTTTTTGATGAGTTCTCTGGCAAATCCTTGAATTTGGGGTTTTAACAACATTCAGTGGCATTCCAAAGTTATCTTCCCCTTAACCCCAGAGTAAATAGTGCCATATCGACCCCATATTATTTTAACCTTTTAACATTATTTTTCTTACCACATAATAACATAAATCTTCCCTGCTCTCCCATACACATGTAGTGTCTTGTAATGCTAATTAAACTGCACACCAGCCTAATTTTGCTCTCAGACTAATCCAATATATTTTTCTTGACTGGAAGCCAAACCCTGAGAGCTTCAGAGCATGCGGAGCTCTCATTCCACTCTTATTATATGTTAATGGCTTTATATTTTAATGTCTTTCAACACTTGGGGAGGATGTTATTTTTAGAGGTGTCTGGCTGCAGAAGGTACGGGTCCGTGAGGGGTTTGGGGGATGTGAAGCCCTGAGTAAACTCCGTGCAGTAAGTGGGAAGCGTGTCCCTGAAGAGGAGTAATCTGTCGGGATCCATTGTGCACGAGCAGGGAGTCCCAGGGAGGTTTGATGTGATTTTTACCGTGGTGTAGTGGGAGATTTGGCTGCAGTTTTACCGTGGTTAAGTGGGAGATTTGGCTGCAATTTGAACGTGGCTAAGTGCCTTTATGGGGCGGTTTCAGTGGTAAGTGCTCTCTCGTTAAACTCTGGGTTTGTGTGCTAATGGTGCCGATGCCAGTCGGGCCTGGATGCTACTACAGCAGGAATAATCACTCCCAGATGGGTGTGGATGGAAACGAGCTCCTTCCCTAAGCCCCAGTGAAACGCTGTTATAAGTGCAAAGTCCTAATGATGCAGGACCCTATTGATGGAGTGCCAGCCCTGTAACACCTTCCAAATGGGATTGTCAGCATCCTCCTGCCTGGCTGCACCTCAACTCTGGGCATGGAGCTGAGATGCACTCCTTGGGGGTGGCTCTTGCAGTGGAATCCCAGAGTCTGCTGAACTGGGAGGATCCCGTGAGGATTGAGGTTCACTGCGTGGTGTGGGGTTGAGTTGTGTGGCTTTGCAGCTGTGGACAGTGCATGACACGAGGTAGCACCATGTGGTGAGGGTCTGTGTCCATGGGGAGGATTTGTGTGGTGTGGGGATGGTCTGGGTTCCATGGTGTGAGGGCCCATGTCCATGAGGAGGGTCTCTGTTCCATGGTGTGAGGGCCCATGTCCATGGGGATGGTCCATGTCTATCATGTGAGGGCCCATGTCCATGGGGATGGCCTGTGTTCCATGGTGGGAGAGTTCATGTCCATAGGGAGGGCCTGTGTTCCATGATGTGAGGGCCCATGTCCATGGGGAGGGTCTCTGTTCCATGGTGTGAGGGCCCATGTCCATGGGGATGGCCTGTGTTCCATGGTGTGAGGGCCCATGTCCATGGTGTGCAGGTTTATGTCCATGTGGAGGGTCCACGTTCTGTGGCTTTGCCATGGTGGCTTGGTGGCTTTGTGGCAGTGGCTGTTGTGTGACGTGGCTTTGCCATGGTGGACAGGACAGGGGTTTCTTCTGCTGTATGAGGCTGTGGTCACTGCGTGGTGTGGCAGGACAGCGGCCACAATGGCTGGAAGCTGCTGGATGCTCCCAGGATGGAGGAGGAGAGGACCAGGCAAGAGCTGCCTCTTGCACGGCCCTTGGGAGCTCAGAGCCCTCGTGGCTCCCCTCCCGGGCATTGCCGGTGCCCCAGGGGTTAAATCCCATCACTGTGTGACAACAGGGTTAAATCCCGTGTGCCAGGCCAGCGGGGTGCTGTCCCTGAGTGCTGCCTTTGTCCTTTAATCCCTCTTTGCAATTCCTGTCACCTCTGGGCTTTCAGCCTCTGCCGAGGCACAAAGGGAGGGGGGGAGACAGGGAAGGTGTTCCCTGAGCTGGGCTGGGAGTCAAACCCACCTGGGAGCAGATACAGGCTCTGGTTGTAAATTATCTGCAGGTGAGAGGCTTGGGGAGCTGCTGTGTCAGACAGACCCCATTGTGCTGCTTAATCCCACAATCCCAGCATGGTCTGGGTGGGAAGGGACCTTAAAGCTCATCCCCTTCTATGGGCAGGGACTCCTTCCACTGCCCCAAACTGCTCCAGCCTGGTCTTGGACACTTCCAGGGATGGGGCAGCTTCTCAGGGCATCTTCCCAGTTGTCTCTTCTTCCTTTTCCAGTTCTTGTTTTAACTGGATAATTCTGGCATTCCGTCCCAGAGAGTTGAGAAGATTGGAGTGCCTTGTCCAGAAAAAAAAAAAATCAGATCTTTGAATCTCATTCTTATTTGATAATATTATTTATATTTTCTAATAATGACTAAATCTTTGAATTCTTCCTTATGTTTTCTGATCTATGAGGCAGCAGCAGCTTTCACTGGGTTTCCCAGGAAAGTGTGGGGCAGGCACTAAATGGCCTAAACAGACCTTAGTGATCTTTCCAGTCTTCCCCATGTGCCAGGCTCAGTAAAATGCATCCAGGAAATCATTTCAGAGCAATTATTTCCTTCAACTTTGCAAACAAGTTGCTGAGCTACTGGTTCCCTTAACCAGCGCTTTATTCTAATTTTCCCATGGGATAGGAAAATAGGATAAGGCATTTAAAGCTGGCAGCTGGAACTGTTGCCAACCCAAGAGGATGGAACAGCTTAGACTGAAAAATCAGGGGGTTATTTTAAGTTTTTACTGCAGTTGCTGCTGTTCCTGGGGCTGCAGGAAGGCTCTGCTTGGGAAACTTGAATTCTCACGTTTTCCCATAAAACATAACCTCTGAGAGAAAAATGGGATCAGACAGGGAATCGCTGGGTGTGCAGCTGATGAGGTGCATTTGGAGAGCAGGTTGAAGAGAGGAGCTGGGTTTTCTACTGCAGCTGTTTGTATCTTTTGAGTGATAATGAACTCAAGGAGTAGCTGGCTGCCTTGGGGCTGTGGATGGGCTTGTTGGTGCTTGCTCTGTCTGTCTGGGGTGTTAACTCTTGCTGGGAAGGGGGGAGATCCCACCCAAAGGGGAGGGAAGCCCATCAGGAATCACCTCCACGTGCCCTCTGAGTAAATTCTGGCAGAGTTCTAAGGTCAAAAGGGGATTTTTTTCCCCTAGTGGGGCAGGAAGGCAAAATTTAAAGCTGGTAATTGTCCTTTTTAAAGGAATATTGAATCTTCTTCTGAACAATATCTTTATTGCCAACTTGGAGTTTTCTCCTGTTGTTGACAGGAGTTGTTTTGGCTCAGAGCATGATTCCTGCAGAGATTCCTGGACTGTGCAGGACTTGATGGTGAAAGGACAAGGGGTGATGGGTTTAAACTAAGAGGATTGATTTAGCTTGGATATTGGGAAGGAATTCTTCCCTGTGAGGGTGGTGAGACCCTGGCACAGATTCTGTGGCTGTTCTATCCCTGGAAGTGTCCAAGGCCAGGTTGGATGGGGCTTGGAGCAATCTGGGACAGTGGAAGATGTCCCTGTCCATGGCAGGGTGGCACTGGATGGGCTTTAAGGCCCCTTCCCACCCAAACCATTCTGTTTTCATTCACTGGAAAGGGAATGTGTGCAGGAAAAGTCCTTGAACTGAAGGCATCAGCTGAGCCTTGGGAGCTCAGCACTAATCCTGAGCTTGGCCTCTGTGTCTGGTGAGATGCTGAAACCAAGATAAGAACTTGACCTTTTGCTGGCAGTGTGGATTTTGCTTAGGAGGTGGGAGAGCCTCCGTGCTCAGCACCTGCCAGAATGCTGCCTGGTGTAATCCCTGCATCCCCTGGATGGAATCCAGCACTCTGGGCTCAGTCCAGGGCATCTCCCCCGTGTCCCCAGGGGCTGCTCCTTATTTCAGGCTCAGCAGCAGAGGGGCAGGAGGATCTCTGTGCCACTGCCAGGGATGTTGGGAGCCAGCACATTCCCAATAAAGGCAGGATTTGACTTCAGGCACAGGTGCTGGGCAGGTCATTCACACTCCCCTGCCTGGCTGCAGTGCTTGGATAATTCCAGATGTGCTGTGTCCCTGTCCTGGCTGGGATGGAGCTGCAGGAGGAGCTCTGGGAAGCTCTTGAGGCCTTCAAGTGTTAAATCCCAAGCGCTGCTCCTGCCGGCTCAGCTCCGATCCCGTCTGGCGCGCGGTTCCAACAACAGCCTGGATTTGCCAAGGAAAATGACGCTGGATGCAGCAAAGAGCTGTCAACTCTTTCCTCCCTATGCTCCCAGGCAGCTTTTCTCCTGCTCTCTGCAATAACTGGGCTGTTGGGAAGTGATATGGAGTTTCCCTCCATCCTCACCCCACTCCAGGCAGCAGCACCTCACATGATGGCTGTGGGGTCCCTCTGCAATCCCATTGCTGAGGGTCACATTAAGCTGAGATTAACTCAAGTGTTTCTCCTCTGGTACCTAAAATGTTGGACCCAGGGGGATTTTGGCTGGAGCATTAAAGAACTTGTTCCTAAAAGAGGCTTTCTGAGCCCGGTTTTGTGCAGATGGGTTCAGGAGAAGAACCCCAGAGACCCCTGGGCTGGTGTACCCCCCACTCTCTGACCATGGGCTTCTCTGTTGTGTTGTTTTGACTCAAAATTCTTTTTTGCCCATCTCTGAAGATGCAGAAACCCCAATTTATAAATTATAATTCTGCTAACAAGGGTTCATGGGGTGTTTGGGACAGCTACCCTTTAGTCAGATCCCTCTGAAGATCCCGTGTGGCTTCAAGCTGGATCAGGTACTGAAGGAGTTAAAAATTCCTGCTGCTGGTGCACACGAGCAGAGCCAGGTATCTCCCAGGGGATCCAAGTTTGCTTTCTGAAATCTGGCAAATAGCAAAAATTTTGATGTCTGTGAGCAGCAATCACACCCCGAGGCGATGATGGCTGACAGGGAAGGGCTCCTGACATATTTACCGAACAATTTTCTTATCATGAAGTGCTCAAAAAGCCCAAACCTGGAGAACAATAGCAACAAAAAACCCACTGCAGGGTTTGTCAGCTTAGAGATAACAAATGAGTTTTGCTTTTTGTTTGACTCCTTGGCATTTAGGGGTTAATTGGAGCGAGGCCAAATGTGGTGAGATAGTGCCTGAATCAGAGTTTTAAAAACACTGGGATTGGAAAGGTTTTAACTTCTAACTTCTGTGAGGCTCTTAGAGGCTGGTGAAGAGGGGGGTTAGAAACAACTGAAGGAAAATGTTTGGGTTGGGCAGTAACAAATGACTTTGGAAGGGGCAGCCCTTCCTGAGACCCCAAAAGTCATCTCAACCCTCAGCCCAGCTGGGCTCCCCATGTGCTGGGGCTGGATTCTATTCAATAGTTCTGAACTATTATTAAATGGGAATAAATGTTTCTGTGAGGGTGTTGTGTCACGTGTTCATCCACCAATCCCTCTGTCCTGGTTGTGTGTATTTGCAGAATGAAGCAAAACTGCATTTGTGAGAAACAGAGGGACTTTGACACAAAAAATTTGGAATAAAGCTGTAAAGTTGGTCCTGATCCAGCTGCTCCCTTTGATTTCACTCTGATATAGAAAGGCACTGGCCTGAAACTGGTCCAGAGGGTGTCCAGGATGCTCTGTGAACTCCGGCATGAGGAATTCTGAGCAATAAAACTTTGGAAGTGCGGCCTTCGAGGGCTATTGTGGAAGGAAGGGCATAAGAAACATGACACTGGGATTGTGATTCCTGGCAGGAATGCTTTGCAATGGGGAAATTTCAGTTTGGTTTGTGTTGCTTACATGCCTTTCTTCTCGCTGAAGGGCAAATGACAGTGTCAGCATTAAATGTGAGGAGATGACATCTTCCCATGAAATATGCCTGACGTCCTCAGAACAGAGCTGCAGTTACTGCTGCTCCAGAAATCTGCCTTCCCTGGATTTTACTTCTGCTCTTAGCCCGACTGAAATGTTCCTGCTGATAAAGAGGTTGGTTGTGGAGGGAATTGTGCTCCAGGGAGAGGTCTGAGAGCAGGAGGAGCCGTGGCTGAGCTGGATGTCCCCGTGTCCCTTTTGGCCCCGGGGCTCTCGTGTCGGGACGTGTCAGCCTGACGGGCGCCTGAGATGGAACAAAACCCAGGGCCATTGCTTGGATGTTTGGGGTTTTTTTAAGGCCACTTCTCTGGGTTTGAAGATCTTGAACTTCTGTGGGCAAAATTTATGGCGGTTTAGAGATGGAAGAGATTGGCCATGTTCTCTGTGATGCCCTGTTGGTCCTGTGTCCCCAGCAGCTTCTGTTGTGGTGGCTTTTAGGTTGGTTGGTTCAGCTGGGCTTGGTGTAGCCAGGGCTTCACCCCACAGGGTGAGTGATTTAGGGAGCTCTGTTGGAGAGCTAGTGGAGATGTGTGTGGCAGCTGGAGCTGCAGGAAGATGAGCAGTCACTCAGTTTGTCTTTACATCCAATGCATTGTGCAGCTTGTTTTGAAGATCGGGAATTTCTCGTTGGGCTGGGCTGAGTTTGGGCTCCTCGTGGAGTTTTCCACCAAGTTCTCCCAGGGTTGGTGTCTATGGGGAAGAGGAGCCTGTTGGGCTGCTCAGGAGGAGCTGATTGCTGCATCTGCAGAAGATCAGCAGGATTGGGCTTTGTTGGCCAAGAGGTGTTAAGGGACACCTTGCATGGAAAGAGTTTTCCAGCCCTGGCACAGCAGTGGTGGAGTCACCATCCCTGTAGCTGCATGTGGCACTTGGGGACATGGTCAGTGGTGGCTTTGGCAGTGCTGGGGGAGTGGTTGGGCTCTGATCTCAGAGGGCTTTTCCAACCTCGATGATTCCATGATTTTTCTCAGACTTCCACTGTCATTGCTCAGTGCTGACATGCTCGGATTGGAAGAACTTGGGTTATTTCATACAGAATCCTTGTTTTCTCCTTTCCCTCTGAAATCTCCACAACAGAACCATTTGCACATAAATAAAGCAGAATTTTTGGCCAGCTCTTGTGCACACCTGTGCACTCCCATCACCCACCAGGAAATTGCTGCCCTGAAATGCTGCTCCTAAAATATTTGCTGAGAGATGGTTTGGGAAAGCTAAAAGTTATTCTTTTGGGACTTCTCACATGGTCAGTTATGAATTAAGGCTGCACAAAAAGAGGTTGTTCAAGCAAATGAACTGTTCTTAGAAGCAGTGGAGTGGGTCAAGATGGGACCACCCCCCCTTCCTATGGGTAGGAACACTTTCCATTATCCCAGGTTACTCCAGCCTGGTCTTGGACCTTTCCAGAGATGAGGCAACCACAGCCTCTTCCATAAAATGATGGAAAACACTAGGCTGAAGGGGCTCTGGTGAATATAGAATTATTTAATATAGAGGATGATTTAATTTCTGTTTCAGTAGCTCTGTTTGCCATTGGGGGCTGGGGTCAGCTGGGGTGAGGGAGGAGGATGGAGAGGATGAGGCAGTGAGTCCCTGCTCCAGCAAGGCAGGATTTCCAGTAGGAGAATGCCCTTGGAAGAGTGTGTGTTTGTGCCCACAGCCATTAAGCTCCATAATCTTGGTGTCTGTATCGACTTACAAATGAAAGCTTGCAGTAATTTGGAGCAGCATTTGAATTGTGAGTGGTAGTGATGATGCTGAGCTTGTCTTTTAATGCTGAGTTTAGAGGCTTTGAGGTTTGGATTAAAAAAAACTTCAATGAAACCACAAAAAAGACATTGGAAGCATAGCTGAACAGGTGGAACAAATTTGTTAAATCTGTTATTGGGAAAACAGCAACTTGCTTTTAAGAAATAAATCAATCTGCAGCTCAGTGTTTCATAATGAGGAGTGGGATAGGAAAATCTAAAAATATCTCCAAATGAGAGCTAATGCTCCGAAGGAACAGATCCAGACTAGAATATAATATTGCCCATTGTGGTGACAATAAGGATTTTAAAGTTCATTGAGATCCTTGCTGGGATGCAGATGGGACTTGAAGAGCCAGCATATTTCCCTTGGCCGGGTCCAGTTTTTATTTGCATAATAACTTATTATATGTATTGCCAGTAGCTCACAGAGCCCCTGGTCAGGATTGGGAAACCACGATGAGTTCATCCCCCTCTGCCTGCTGAGACAATATAATCCCCAAGAACTGGGAGGGAGGCGTCTCTAGCAACTAAAGCAAGTGATTATGTGCTTGAAGAGACAGGAAAAAGCAGAGTTTTAACCCTGTGAACCTTTGTGTACCTCAGATCTCCTCACCAAGACCCATTTCAGGGGCCTTTGTCGCCATCCTTCCTCCTGTGTCCTGAGCTTTAGCAGCTGATTCTAATGAAGTCAGGGAGCTTTTCCAGGTGGAAAACGTGTCCTGGCTTTTCAGGAGATGGGGCATCTGTGCTGTGTTCTCTGTTATTGTGGAGCCACAGAATGGTTTGGGTCAAAAGGGGCCTTGATGATCATCTCATTCCACCCCCTTTTCTGCTCCTTTCCTTAATTCCCTGTGCTGCTCAGGCAGCAGAGCTAGCTCTGCATCCATTTTTCTTGGAAAGCAATTCCACAGCCTCATTCCTCTCTCAGCAGGTTCTTCCTAGGGTTATTCCAGAGTTTCCCTTGCTCAGCAGAGCCTGGGTGCTCTGTCACACCCAGCTGGGGCACTGCCATCCCCTCCAGGCTCCATCATCCCTTTCTTTTGGGATTTGCTGAGGGCTCCTGGGCACAGGGGGCTTCTTCCAGTGCTGCTGTGGAGTAGCTGCTCCCAACTAACCAAATCCACATGGACAGCTGTTGCTCAGAGGGGAGTGGGTAAGTGCATCCATAAAGTTTGGGATTTGTGCTGGAGGGAGCACAGCCAGTGCACTGCCATTGCTCTCTGAGAACCCTCAGCACTGAAAGCCAGGGAAACAAACCCCAAAACCTCTCCAACTTACAGATTCTGGTTGATGGAAGAGTCAAGGTGTTGTGCAGTTGTAAATGAAAATGCCAGTTTTTCACAGGCTGGGATTGCTCGTGGTCACAGGGATCGTGTGTGATGGCACAAGTTTGTTTTGGGGGCAGAGAAGGTTTACCTGAAACTCCTTTAGGCTGGATTTTAGGAAAAAGTTTTTTCCCCAGAGGGTGTTTTGGCACTGAACAGGCTCCCCAAGGCTGCCAGAGATCCAGGAGGGTTTGGACAATGTTCCCAGGGACGCACAGGGTGGGATTGTTGGGGTGACTGATGATCCATGGGGGTCCCTTCCAGCTCAGGATATTCCATGATGCTAATTTTGGTGGTGGTGGCAGTGCCACTGTCCCCTTGCGTGCCAGGCTGAGATGCCCTCGGGGTGACAAAGGCTGGTGCTGCCAGTGCCTTTGCCATGGTCAGAGCTGGCATTTGGCCAGGTCCAACCAAACCACTGGGGCTGGCATTTTCCTTTGGAAGAATTTCTGAGTCTGGGGATGCTTTTCCATGGCTGGGATTCCCTAAGTGCATTGTAGCATCACTTTCTGCCCCAAACCTCAGCTCAGCCTTCAAGGACTTATTCCTCACCTCACAACTGTCCCATCCCCAGCCTGGATACTGTGCTGGGATCTGGATGGATCCGTGACTTTGGAAGCTCCTCCTGTTGCTGCAGTGCCCAGAGGGGCTCGTGTGGTGCTGATTTGGGAAGCCCTGCTCTCCATCTGCTCCCGTGCTTTGGGAGAGCTGGGATGTGATGCCCGGGATCCCCACTCTGACCACAATGGCCCCGCTGGCCTGGAGCCACCCGAGTGGCCTGAGGGCACGAAATTGGCACCCATGGGTGCTGCTGGAGCTGCCAGGGCTTTTGGAGGGTGCCAGGGACTCGCTCTGGCCACGCCAGCAGCGATTTTTCAAGGCTGAGGGGTTGGTGGAGCCTTTGTGTTCCTGCTTTGAAGCCCCGGCCTGAAAGTGTTGTAATGAGATTTTATGATGTATTCTGGCAAGGCCTGGTTATTTTGTGTGTGGATTTATTGTCTAATGAATTGAGTGATTTTGAAATGTTTTGTGCAACGCTTTTTTGGAAAGGACATTGTATTTTGTTTATGGGACGTGTGAGTTTTTATGAAACTTTATTTAGCTTTTAGCAAGAATAATCTTTATTCAACAAATAGTGCAAATAAATCTTTAATTGAACAAATATGTGCCAACTTTCAAGCACAGTAACAAACAATGACATGAAACAAGGAAACTTTGGAACAATACACAACTTTAAACATAGTATTAAAATTAAAAAAAAAAAAAAACCAAACCAAAAAAACCCCAACCTAAAACCCCTAGCAAAGCAGATTTTGGGCTGTGTAGTGGAGCATGGATATGTGGGACCTGCCGAGCTGGAGAGAGCAGAGCAGGGAATGTGGTGCATGGTGGCTTTTCAGGGGTGCCCAGGGATTGGGGTGCCCCCCATGGCAGGGTTTGGAGGGAGTGGGAGCTGCTGGATGTGCCTGGGCTGTGGGAGCAGATGTGGAAACTTTCCTGATGTGTCCCAGCCCTTCCTGCGCTGCCTTCCCAAGGAGGGATGGGGGCACCCAGGGGTTGAGGATTTGCCTCTTGCAGCCCCACAGTGTCTGCAGGCTCTCGGAGGGCACACGAGGAGCTCTGAGCTCTGTGTTGCTGCACTGTTCCATGTGAGCTGCCTGGGAATTGGGATTGAGCATTCCCTGCTCCTCTCTATTCCTGCCCAGTCCTGGCTGCTGCCACTTGGAAACGGAGATTCCCATCCGCTGTGCTGCACGTAGCTGGAAATCCCTGAAAAACTCTCAAATCCAGCACGAAAGGGGGTTTGAAATGAGGGGAGGAAAACCTCAGCATTTGTTTAATTTAATTTTTTGGAGTGTTTGTCTTTAGGGAAGATGGGCAGAGTCACTTTTCTGTTTATTTCCTTATTAATCTGATCCTACTGGATTTCCTTCCCTGTTCCAAGCGTGGAATGTTCCTTTTACATCCCTGGAAGTGTCGAAGGCCAGGTTGGACAGGGCTTGGAGCAGCCTGGTCTGGTGGAAGGTGTCCCTGCCCATGATAAGAGGTGGAACTGGATGGGCTTTAAGGTCCCCTTCCAACCCAAACCATTCCAGGTTTCTTTCCAAATAATTATCCTAAAGTATGGAAAGAGTTTAGTACTGAAGATGCTCATGCAGCTGCTGCTTTTCTCTGGAATTTCCTACATTCATGACAAAATTACTTGGCAGGAGGAGACCCAGCTCTGCATTTAAGTGACTTCCTGACATCTTCAAACCCCAGGAATATCAGGAATACAAGCCCTGATGCTTCTTCTTTCGCTAGGAAGAGCATTTTCAGCCCTTCGTTGCCCTTTTCGGCCCCTGGAGTTGGAACAAAAGAGCTTTTCTTCTAAAAGTGAGCCGTGGAATTGGGTGTTAATGGAAACTAATTAATGCTGAATGGAAAATTCCTTCTTGACTATGTTTTGCTATTCTCTTTTATAGCTCCAACCTACCAGACCTCTCTCGGGCTGCCCATTCTTTTCCAGGAAGGATAAATGAGGCTTATGTTTCCAGAATGGGAGCTGGAGGCATCTCACCCCTCCATGCACCCTTGGCTTGATCTGACCCAACCTTTTCCAGACCCCTGAGTGCTCCTAAAAGGGCCCAATGCTGCTCAGTGCTCCCATCTCACCTTCAAAAACCCATTTTTCCTTGGATTTGGCCTCATTTTCTGTTCCAGACAATCCCAGGATCATTCAGGTTGGAGAAGCCCTCTGGAATCATTGAGTCCAACCTTTCCCCAGCACTGCCAAGGCCACCACTGGCCCACATCCCCAAGTGCCACATCCACGTGGCTTTTAAACCCCTGTGGGGATGGAGACTCAGCCCTGTGCCAGGGCTGGACAACCCTTTCCATAAGAAATTTTCCCTAATATCCAGCTTAACCTGCCTTGGCACAGCCTGAGTCTGTTGTCTCTCCTCCTGTCCCTGTTCCCTGGGAGCAGAGCCTGATTCCTCTGGCAGTCAGGAGTTGTGCTGAGCCAGAAGGTCCCCCCTTGAGCCTCCTTTTCTCCAGGCTGAGCCCTCTCAGCTGCTCCTGGTGCTCCAGATTCTCTCCCAGCTCTGTTCCCTCCTCTGGACACAGGAAAGGCCCTGAAGAGCAGGAGGAGATGGTTGGGTTGGGGAGTTTCACCCCATTCATAAACAGGGAGATGTTGGTGCTGAGGAGCCTCTGTGCCAGGCAGAGTTGGCTGAGCCAACATTTTCCATTTGGATCCCCTGAGCCACCACCTCCAGCCAGAGCTCTGCCTGAAGCTCTCTGAGCTCTTCTGGCCTTTCAAACAGAGCCAAAAGCCCAACTGTGGAGGGAAACACCTGCCTGTGCTTTGTTTTGAAATCCATATTAAATCAGGAGATCAAGGAGTCGCTGTCCATGCAGAGGGAATGGAGGAAAGCCATTGATGTGCCAGATGTGTGGTTGGAACATCTGTGGCTGGCTGGAGGTGCTCTGCCCAGGGTTGCTGTGCTGAGGAAAGCAGGGAGGTGGTGCCTGAAGGGGCTGTGGCCGGTGGTCTCCTCTCTGTGGTAAATCCATCTTTTTCCTTGGGCAGGACATGGCTCAAATCCCTAGAACAGCCAGGGGTGGTGCTGAGGATAAACTCGTTGGATTCATGGTTGGTGTTTTTAACTACTTCAATTCCCAGTTGGTGAGGGGGGGATGATTCTCTGTACGAGCAATCTGAGCATCAAAGCTGTGTGTCCTTGCTGAGCTGGGCTCCAGGCACAGCCTGTCTCCAGCAGAAAGTGGGATGGGGACTGTGATGTTGGGAGCTGTCAGTGTGGAGATGTTCCACATCCTCATCTCTGGATGAGCCCAGAGGAAAGGGACATTCCTCAGGCTGAGGCTGCATCCCACGAGGATCAGGGGACAATTGCATCTGACACTGGGGCTGGTGTCCTTCCAAAAGGCAGGAGGGAAGGAGCACTGGCAGGATCTTGGTGCTTGGCCAGTTTGGTGACAGATCCCAGTTAAGGATGGTGAGGTCCAGAGAACAGACCATGTCGTTCACATTCCCTGTGAGGAAAAGCTTTGCTTGGCTCCCTGTCCACACTTCCACTCCTTTCCAGATCTCCCCATCCCTCCCTGGTTGTGGCTGCAGCCCTCCCCCTGCAGGATGAGGCTCAGGGCTGCCCCTGGGGTGGGAGGACATTCCCATATCCCTGTGGGATGTGCAGGTGTCCATGTGCCACACATGGACATTTTTTACCTGGGATATTGGCTGCTGGAATTCCTGTCAATGGATCACCTGCTCCCAGTGGTAATTCCTCTCTGTCTCAGTGTCAGCAGTGCATCAGGCCCACAAGACAGGCAGGAAACCTTCCTCTCTCCCAGGCCCTTGGATCACGAGGGGAGGATCAACCAGATGTTCTCAAAACCCTGCGTGTCCTGAGGCTGACCTGCAGCTGGCAAGGAGAACTTCACTCTGTGTCCATGGAATCTCTCCCAGGTTTTGTGAAGACAGAGCCGCTTCAGATCTCTCCATCCCTCCTGCCTCTCCTTGGTCTGTGTTGGTCTCCAGCCTCTTTTGGGGAGGTAAAAATGGAACCTTGTGGAAAACCAGAAAAGTCCTGAGCTTCTCCTGCAGGGACTGCAGGGAATGTGTCTGACACTTCAGCTGGTTTTCCCTGTGGATTTAAGGAAGGGGTTCAGGGCAGCAGGGCTTGGAGAGTAGCAATGATTCAACCAAAGTAATTTATTTGCACCAAGCTTGACATTTAAATTATCATGGATAAGCAGGAATAGTGTGTAGGATTCATGGTACCTGTTTAAAATAGCTCTGGTGGAGCCCAAAACCAGACACTGAGGGTTTGGATTTCAGACCATCCTCTTGCTCCAGGATCTTCCTTTGGAAAGAATGCAATATTCCATGCCAGCAGCTTGTGCTGCCCCAAAGATCCTCTTGTTTTTAGGATGCAGATTTTGATCTCAACCTGGGAGTCGGAGCACGCACTTGAACAGCATCTTAATGAGCTTATGGTTGAGAGCTATTTATTATCTGCTAGAACAGGCCTTTTATTCCACTGGCAGCCTAATTTGCATGGTTTGTTGTAATTAACACCATAAAATGTTTAAACAAAAGTACAGATAGAAATTAAATTTACAGGCATTGAATTCAATAGCATCAGAATAAACCTTTGATTTGTTTTTTTCCTTTGGCAAGAAAGTGATTCACTCAAATTAAATTTAGGAAAAGCTCTCAACTTGGAAGGAGGGATTTAATGAAAAAAAGGCATCCCAATCTGCCAGAGCAGCTCGGGGGAAAGCTGGGATTTCACTGGGACAAGGCTGCTGAAGGGAAACTCAACTGTTTTGGGTGGGAGAGGTGTCCCAAAATCCTGCATCAGAAGGCAGCAAAATCCTGCACTGCTGGCAGCACATGTGCAGGCAGGATGGTGCCTTTGCTGTCCATCTGTTCCATTTTTCCATGCTCTGGCAACTTTTTTGGAGGCACTGAGGGGTTGGGGTGGAGGCAGATTGATGGGAGTGTTCCCTGGAATTGTCCAGGGGTGGGTTGGACAAGGTTTTTGGGATAGTGGAAGGTGGGAAAGGAGTGGAATGAGATGAGCTTTAAGGTCCCTTCCAACACAACCCATTCCAGGATTATTCTGTGATAGTTTGGAAATTCAATCTGGGGCTGATCCGTGGATGAAGGAGTTGGGAATTGTGCTGTGTCCCAGACATTCCTGAGGGGCTGGAGGCATTTTCCAGAGGCTCCTGTGGCAGTGCATCCCCTCCTGCTGCAGAGCACTCAAGGTGGCTCTGGAAAATTCTTTTATGGCCCTAAAAGAGGCGTCTGCATGTCCACCCCCAAATGAAATCATCAAACCCAGGCCACTTCTGCTGTGATTTATGTGGCAAACATTATAAAAAAACTATATTGTGAGCAAATGGTCTCTGGGTGAGGTTTAGATTCCCTTCTATTGTTTGGAATTCTGGGTTTAGCCTTATGGCTGGGATTTCTATAGTCAGAACTAATTTGTAGCGTCTGGGGCCGAGGCTTGGCGTGGTGCAGGAGCTGGGGCCGAGCTGCTGGAGGCATTAGTGGGGGGCAGCACGTGTTCCCTGGGGCCAGGGCTGCCAGGATTTACAGCCTGTGGGTCCCTGGGAGCTGATCCAGCAGGAATTCTGATGGTCAGAAAACAAACAGGCAGAGTTCTGCACATCTGTGCCTCTCCCTGCGTCTTTGAGGTGCCAGGTTGGGGTTTCAAGATCATCCTCAGATTCATTTCTATCCGGAATTTCTTCAGTGAGATGTTGCTGTAGAGGATGTTCCCCAGCAGGTTGGGTTTTGAAGCTTAAAAAGGTCTGTCCCAAAGGTTTGTAGCATGGAAATTGGGGTGATGATGGAGCAGATTGAAAGCTTCAGGTCTTTGCCCGCTCCTGGGTAGTTTGATAAACTTATAGCGGCTTTCCCTTCTTGATTTCCTCCTGAGATCCTCCTGGATCAGGGTGAAAATCACCACCAAGAACCTGTGTCTGTAGAGGACACAGAAACACTGAGATAACTGAAATAAAAGTCATCACTTATCATTTTCTTTTTAAAAGAAATAAAGTTGGCGTGCATCGACACCTCAAGGAGCAGTGCTGGAAATCACATTTTCATGGCCAGGTCATGCACAAACTAAGAGTAATTAATTAATGTCTGTTGCTGCAGCAGGGAGTTTTCCATGTTGGTTTATTCTCCCTTTTTAAGCATTTTTATTTTTACCTCTGGCTCCTATTGCTCCACTGGTTGCTTCTCACTCTTGCCCAACTAAACTTCTAAAAGTTTGAGAAACCATGAGGTTTGTGTCTTGTTTATGTCTATTTTTATTCTCTATATGATTATTTAGATTGGTTTGTCAGGAGAAATCCAGCCCTGGGTACTGCACGTTCTGAGCATTGGCTGTATAGAAAATAAGAATTAATTTAGCAGGAGTTATTTGACTTTGGGATAAACTGGGAAGGAGGAGCATCTTGCTGTGGCAGCACCTGCTAAGAGCACACTTTGCTGGTTTAGGAGGGATTTATTATACCCAAACTAGAGATCCTTAAGAAAGGAAAAAGCTTTTTTCCTCTTTTCTCAGTTGCTTTGTAGTGTAAAGGGCCAGGTAGGGCCCTCTGCTGGGGTTTGCAGTGTTAATCAGTGATTAACAAAAGGAAAGTTGTGAAATTAAGGAAGACACAGGATTTAATGCCTGCAGTTTGATAATTGTGTGGTTTAGGGTTTTTTCACTTCAAATTAGAGGGTTTTCATAACATGATAAGCTGCTTTTGTGTGTTGGAGGCACAGAACTTGAATTTGAAATTTGTTTTTTCTAGCAGTGTTTTTTAAGAACAGATTCTCATTGTCTTTATTGTCAGTTCCTCTAGCCTCTCTTTTTCTTTGGAAATGACACACTGTGAGTGATGTTGTTGGAATTTGGGGGGGTTGGAGTGAGGATTTCTGGTTCAGGCAATGGACACTGACATTTTGGCTTGCTGTGCCTGGTCAGTGATGTGCCCCGTGACAAAGGTGACCCCAAATGGGTCCCTTTCACCCCAAGCCATCCTGTGAGTGTGGGATTCTGTGTCTCCACATCAGAGCCTGGGTGAGCAGCTCAGCCTGGGAGCGTGTCTGGGCAGGGCCAGGAGGGAAGTGGGGAGCAGAGCTGTGTTAAATGGATTATTCTCAACATTATTCATCAGCCAGGCTTGAGTGATGCCTCAGACCTGCTTGTGTTTGTGTTGGGGGGTTGTGTGTGTTGCTGATGGGAAAGTGGAGCCTTGTTCTGGTTTTATATTGGTTTTGTACCAGTGTTGGTAAAGAGGCTGCTGTTTTTATTTACGTTTATATATTGTGTACATACTTTTGTGTTTTTGGGGTAGGGGCACTGTCCATCCTTAGCCCATGGACATCTCCATGGACACAGAGCCTCAGAGGCTGTGGCTGCCCCATCCCCGGAAGTGTCCCAAGGCCAGGTTGGATGAGATTTGGAGCAACCTGGGCTAGTGGAAAGTGTCTCTGCCCATGGCAGGGGTGGAACTGGATGAGCTTTAATTTCCCTCCCAGTCTAAACCAGTCTGGGATTCTTCATAGTCCTCCTGGGAGCATGGTCTTGTGCTCTGGGCTCTGAGTGTTTGTGGCCAGGTTGTGCCAGTGCATTTTCCTTTATCCTGGGTCAGAGTTTTCCTGATCTGGTTGTGATGGGAAGAGCTGGCTGCTGGTGGAGAGACTCCAGTGCCACGTGAGATGTATCTCAAAATCTGCTTGTCATTGAATAACTGCTGCTAAAAGACATGAGCTGGCATTGGTGTCAAGAGGAGATGCTGGAACAGGGATGGAGCTTCAGCTGCAGCAGAGCTCAGGGTCAGGAAAGGTGCTGGAGGTGCTGAACAAGGAAAAAGGTGGAGGAGCAGCTTGAGAGAAGCTCACACACTCCCTGCCCAGAGTGTTCTGCTTGCAGTAAGTGCTGGTTTTTCACTTATCACACAGTACCACGGAGCTTGGAAAAGCCCTCCGAGATCAGCCAGTCCAACCTGGGACCACATTTTCAGAGTGCCACATCCAGCTGTTCTTGGACACCTCCAGGGATGGATGGGCACTCCAAACCTCCCTGGGCAGCCCCTTCAATGCCTGGCCACCCTTTCCATGCAGAAATTCCTCCTGCAGTCCAACCTGCACCTCCCCTGGCACAGCTTTAGGCTGTGCTTGAAGTGAAGACCACTTTTGTTCTCCTGGTGCCTCTGGTGGAGCATGGGGTGGGATGAGCAGCCCTGTTTGTTGGCTTTCCCTGGGTTCTCTGTCTCATTCCTGGCTGAGGAATTCTCCTGGTGAATGCAGGGAACAGGCACAGCTCCTGGCTAGAGAGATGAGAGCAGCTAATCCACAGCAGCACAGCCCAGCCTTTTGTTGCTTCCCGTGGTGGGGAGCTGTGCAGAACAGGATTTGTCAACACTCAAAGAGCCCCTGACGGCTGTGGGTGAGGCCAGAAAGCAGGGCCGCAGGGGAAGGTGTTGGGACTTGCTGCTGGAGCTGTCTGCACACAGACAGCTGGTTCAGGAATCCCTCCTCTCCTCTGGGAATGCAAGACTGACAGTGCTTTTGGCATCCCACAAGGAAGCGGGTTCAGGGCGGCTCTGCACGCTCAGGCCATGGGGAGCTGTTTTTTAGCAGTGAGATGAATTTTGGGGAGTTTCATCCCTTTCAGATGTTCTTTCTCCTTTTCTCTTTTTTTTTTCTTCCACTCTAAAAGTTGAAAGAGGCCTTGGGTGGCTTCTCCTTTTGAAAGGTGACCTTGCTGCATAAAGTTGTCTGACTCTGTGCTGTCCGTGCCCAGTGATATATGGGAGCATCTGGGAAGGAGGGGAGGCTGCTCATTAATTCCCTGAATTTCTCTAGGATCACACATGTACCTCAGGATCCCTTCCCCACACTGGTGAAATGTTCCCCCTTTAATCCCAGCCCTGTGTGAGGAGCTGCCATGTGTAGGCAGAGCAAAGAGAAGTGGGGAATGGGCTTTTTTGGGAGTCTGGCGTATTCCAGTAGTGCCAAGTGTGTCTCAGTTAGTCCACTGTCTGCATCTGTTATTTGACTGTGGTCCAAAGCAATCTATTCTCTTCCTGCCTCCCTGGCCATGGTTAAATTAATTAAACTTTAAAATTCAGCCACAAGCTATAGGTGAAGGTGCTGCTGGGGGAGTGGGAGCTGCTACCAAAATACCATTGTTAAAAGGTGGTGTCATTCCCAAATAATTCACTTTATAAGGCTGTTTTATTGGTAGTTTGTGTGCTTTGCTACTTTCAGAAGATCTCTCACCAGAGGCTGGTTCCTGCTCTGCTCACTCACTTCCCACCTCCACCCTGCACCTCTCCAGGCTAATAATAAAAATCAAATTGTTTTCTCTGCTGGAGAAAGAAAAGGAGAGTCAGAACTGAGGCTGATGTGATCCAGACCAAGCATTTCCCTCTCCTTTGGGTGCTGGATGTCCAAGTTCTCTGGGAATTAAACCCACCAGATGCATTTCTGCCCTTGGGCACCCCGAGCTGCCAGCAGCAGCATTCCCAGTATCCTTCTCTCCACATGGGATCCTCAGTTCTTTGGTTTTTCCTGTTGCAACGTTACAAATTTCTGCTGCCCTGGATTTTATTTGTGGGTTTTTCAGGCTTAGCAGGTAATGGTTATAAATGGAAATTTGACTGCAGCACGTGGTTTCTGGCTGCAGTAAATTCATTCCCTGCGGGCTTGGGGACGGATCCCATGTGTTTTCCTCAGTGCAAATGGTTGTTTCAAACATCCATCTGCTTTATCTGCTGTTGTGTTTACAGTTCCCCTTTGTAGTTCCCAGCAGCATCTCCTCTCTCTCCTCTGCTTTTGTTTATTTAAAGTTATGGTAAAATATCCCTCTCATTTGGAGCTGTTTTGTGGGAGCTTTTCCCAGCTTGGCTGATCCCAGGGGTCAGGGGAATAAAAATCCTGAACTTGATCACCCCCGGGGAATCCCACAGTGGTGGTTCCAGCTGGTCCCTGGTGTTGTTGCTCCTTGGGAATGGGATTTTAGCCAGATCCTGCCCTTGACCTTTCGGTGCTCTGCGGGCAGCATGGCTGGTCATTATTGAAAAATAAAGCGTTTAATCCACTCAATTTGTAGCAAAAGTTGACCAGTGGACTCATCTTTGTTTGGGTTTTGAATTGTGTGATGTCCCTGGTTGTTTGTCTGTCCAGGATGATTTAGGAAACCAGTTTCAACTTTAGGAAAAAAAAAAAAAACAAAATAATACAACAAACAAACCCAAACCAAGCTGTCTGAAAAATCCTAGGAGGATATATTTGATACTTTTTCCTGGCAAAAGTTAAACATTTTCCATCCTTCTTCAATTTCAAGCCTTCAGAAGGTTTGTGGGTCCTTCTCCAGCACGTGGTGATGCCTCTCCATGTCCAGGCAGGAGCTGCAGGGAGCACCCTGGGGCTCCACAGCCTTTGGAGTTTCCCTCAGGTTTTGTGTCCCCATCATGGGCAAAATATGACCCAGAATGACATTTGGAGAGGTTGCAAAATTCTCTCTGTAAACAGTATTTTTTTTTTTCTTATGCTGAGCCCCAAGCGATGTTACTGCTTGTCTTGCACAGAGAAGTAGGAAAACAGTCCCTGGCTGCAGGAGGGGGTTGTTTTCCTAATTTTCCTTCACCACAGCAGCATTTCCTGTTACTGGTGAGTGTGTGGAGTGCCTGGATGAGGACCCCCCATCCCCAGCTCATGTGTCACCCCACATTGTGTGTTGGTTTTGTGGGACACTGGAGTGACTTTGGAGTGCCAGGACAAGGAATGGCTTCCCACTGCCAGAGGGCAGGGATGGATGGGATATTGGGAAGGAATTCCTGGCTGTGAGGGTGGTGGGGCCCTGGCACAGGTTACCCAAAGAATCTGTGGCCACCCCAGCCCTGGGAGTGTCCAAGGCCAGCTTGGACAGGGCTTGGAGCAGCCTGGTCTGGTGTCCCCATGGCAAGCGGTAGAACATGATAGGCTTTAAGGTCCCTCCAACCCAAACCAGTCTGAGATCCTATGGTTTTGAATTCCCCACCCTTTGCTAGTGGAATTGTCTCTTTTCAGGGATCAGAAGCTGCTGGCCAGCTCCAAATAGTCCAAGCCAGTTGAGCCTCATTTTAGCTGCTGGGTATGAACAGAACTGTCCATGAAATTCTTTTTCTTGCTCCATTTTTTTTAACCTTCTGGGTTCTTTTAACCTCCCAGTGCCTCAGTTTTACCATAGGATGGAGAACCATCTGCTGCAGAGGCATGAGCACCATCCAGGAGCTGAAATATTAAAACCTTTACTACTTTCCTTACTTAAACTCCTTTCGACAAACAACTCAGCCAGCACAAAACCTTTTTCTTTCATCCTCACGGAGTCAGAACATGTCATAGGGGATGTTGAGCTAGCTCTGCTCCCTCCCAAGAGCTGCCCCAGCCCGACACGAGGCAGCTGTGCAGCAGCTGGCCTGGCTGCCTGGCTGGAAACATCTGGATGGGCTGCGGCGCATGGCGGGAGCCGCCGAGCCGATGCTGCTGTGCAGCCTCGGGCACTGTTTGAAGACGTGCGTCGGGCTCCGCACTTCAAAGCCCGGCTCAGAAAGGCTTGGCTTGCACAAACTCACACCTCTGCCTCTGCTCTGGGGCTGCCGTGGCTCCCACCCGCAGCCAGAGCGCCGGGAATGCCGTGGTTGAGGTTTGTTTGCTGGGAAGGTGATGGAATTCCTGCGCGTGGCTTCGCGATCTGCTCGCTCGTGCCGTGCCAGCTGCTTGCGCTCGCTGGCCGGGCCGTGGGGGCTTGGGATGGGCTGTTTGGATGGAAAACGGAGCTGCTGCCATGTGGAGAGCGAGTAGGGAATGTTTTTGTGATTAGGAACTGTCTGGTGCTCGCAGCAACAAGTGGAGCTGGGTTTGGTGGCCCCAGAGCTGGGCCTGGAGGCGGCCGGGGGTGCGCACGGTGCTGGGACCGGCTGTGAGATAGCGGCTTGCAAAGCTCACATTCCTGAGCTCCTCCCAGCTCCTTTTCCCAGAGTTTCCACAGCACATCGTGGCATTTCTGATTCAGCTCATCCCTCATAGCTCAGGGCTGTGCTGTCCCAGTGCACAGGCCATGGTGGGGTAGGGCCAGCCTGGTCAATCCCATGGCACCGCTCCAGGCGCTCCATGGAGCCACCAGGGATCCCATGTGCCTCCTCTGACTCCCTCAGCTGCTCACATATTCCAGAGCACATTCCAAGGGTGAGGAGATGATGCAGCTGGCAGGTGGGTCAGGGTGCCACAGGTTTGCTTCTGGAAGGATCCATGCCAGAAGTGCTGGGTGTTCTTTTCCCCTCATGCTGGTGGTTTTGATGGGTATCATGGCTGTGGGAGCTGCTCCACGTGTCCTCACTTCCAGAGGAGGCAATTCCTGCTGCTGAGCTCACACAGGCAGGGGAAGCCAGGCCAGGAGGGGACTAAACAACAGTAGAATTTGAGGTTTTTTACAATAAGAGTGATTTTTACCACCACTGGCACAGGTTGCCTGGAGTGGAGGTGGATACCTCAATCCTACAAATATTCAAGACTTGGTTGGATGAGGCTTGGAGCAACCTAGACTAGTGAAAGGTGTCCCTGTCCATGGCAGAGGAGTGGGCCAAATGTTCTTGAAGGTCCCTTCAAGCCCAACCATTCCATGTTTCTATAATCCAATTTTTGGGAAGCAGGACGTTTATCTGGAGGCAGTGCCACGTGCTGAGAATCCCCTTGGTTCTCCCTGGACCCAGAGCACGAGGGACATTCCCTATTCCCCCCATTCCCATGCCATGTCCAGTTGGCTTCTGGGGAGCCCCTGTAGGATGTGGAGTTTTGCAATTCCTGCATGAAGGAGCATCTCTGGCACTGCACCCAGCCCTGCCTTGCGGGGACTTGTTCCCGTGGCTGTGCCCGGAACGGAGCCTTGCAGAGCCCTTAATCCTGTCTGCATGAGGTCATTGGCTCCTTGACGTTAATTGCAGGGGATCTGATTAATTAGGCAACAGAGCGTAATTTATTTGAGCAGATTATTGTATAGAATTAACCAGGCAGTCACTGTCTCCCACCACAATTCCAGGCATCCCTGCAGGTGTGGGAATTGCCATTAAAACCTTCACCCTTGATGTGGATGGCTGGGTAATGCCTGGATTATTTCCCAGTTGCTGCAGTGGGCTGTTTATCCACGCTATTTCATGGAAGCATTATTTTGTGGGTGTTACATTTTCAGCAGACTTGTTTTCATTTTAATTCAATTCAGTTTGGACTACTTGATTCCCTCCTCCTGTTTCTTTCCCTTCCGTTCTTCTTCTTCCAATAAAACGTCATAAAAATTAATCCTCACCGAAGGCCAAATTTAACATTCAGATTGAGAAAAGAGGATTTTAAAAGTCTTGTGCTGAAAAGGGAAAAAATGCACTCGGACAGGAAGTCTTGGGTTTGTTATGGAGCAAGGAAAAATGTTTTTAAAACTTTATCATAGAATAATGACATCCTAGGATGGTTTGGCCTGGAAGGGACCTCAAATCTCATCTCATTCCACCCCTTTTCCATGGGCAGGGACACCTTCCACTAGACCAGGATGTTCCAAGCCCCATCCAACCTGGCCTTGGACACTTCCTTAAGCAGCTTAATTATCTGAACAGCAGAAAGATTTAAAAATTATGAAGATTTTCAAAGATTTCCCCCCAAAACCCAATAGGAGGGTTTGTCTAAGAGCAAAGACAGAATGAAGTGCATCAGCTCCAGTGTCTGACAGATGTTCTCCTGTAACTTTCTCCCATATGTATCCATATCCATGAGTGAATCCATACCAATTCTTTGCTGCAGCTGGTCCCACTCCAGGCAGTGGGGTTATGTAGAATGGAGATAAAAGGCCAAACACCAAGTAACTGAAAAATGACATACATTTGGATCCTGCAGCCGCATTCCCAGTGGAAAACTCCAGAGCAGGATCTGGTTGGTCACCTTCTGCAGGAAGAGGTGGCTTGGCCACCTGGAGTGTTTATCTGCTTTGGAGATGGGTTCAAACAGGGGGACTGTTCATTGAATCAGCTCTTCCCAGATATTGGGATGTCAGTGCTCCTGTCTCTTGAGAAATGTCTGGAATTGGTGGGAGTTGAAGGAGTTGGGTGGCAAAGAAGCACCTTCAGTGGAGGTGATCCAGAGCATCCTCTGGGAATGGTCCCTGTTATGTTGGTGGTGGAAGCAGCTGAGGTCCTTGTTCCTGCCATGACTAGCAGGACCTTCCAGGCATTCCTGAAAGTGTTTTCAGACCTGGCAAAAGGAGTTTTTCTCCTAAGGAGGAGCCCCAAGGGTGATTTCAGGCTGGAGAGAGCCCAGTTCTTCATTTTGCAAGGAACAGAGGTGCTGCAAGGGAAGCAGCAGGGGCATGAAGCTTTTTGCTGGAGCAGCTCCTGGTTTGGGGAATATTTTTAAGAGGTATTTTGGCTTGAGGAGGATTGTGCTGTTGGCCTCATGTTGTCCTGAATGTGCTGGAGAAGCTTCAGGTCATGAGGAGCAAGAGCAATGGTGCATCTGGAGGAAGGAAGAGGAACTATGGCTGGTATGGAAGTGCTGAGGGTTGAGTTCCCCCAGATCAAGTGTGTGCTGTGTTTTATAAAATGCATGAATATTTTGGGAATATAACTGCTCAAATAAGGAAGGAATTGCTGCTGGAATGAAGGAGAAGAACCCATGACCTCCATCTGGAGGGGGGGCGTAGCCCAGCTGGCTGAAAATTGGCCTGCAAAGGGCTACGAAAGCTAATTAAAATGTGAAAAACTGAGAATTCCTGCTAATAGACAGCAGATCCCTGCCTGGCGCTGCTTCACAGCTAAATTTGATTTCCTTGGGAGGCAAAAGGAACTGATTTAAGTTCCTTACCTTGCTGACATTGATCCCTCTCAGCATTTAACCAGCCTGTTCCCAGCGAGGAACTTCCCCTGGCTCTGCTGTGCCGGACCCGGAGCCTGCAGCAGGAATCTCTTACTCCTGCTACCAGTAAAAAATTCACTGCAGGTGTCTTCATGTGCAGTGTTAAACTCAGCTTTGACCTTGTTCTGCTCACATCTGGGTTGTGTTTGAGCTTTCCCTTCAGTGCCAGCAGGTGTAAGGAATGGGAAGCTTGAGCTGTTGCTCAGCCGGAGCCGTGTCCACCTCCGTGGCATTGTCCCCCCATCAAAGTCCTTGTGGGAGCCACCAGCTCCCCTCCAGCACAGGGCAGCTCCAGGGAAAGGTGTCTTAGACAAGTGCATGGATAAACAGCCTTGTTTAACAAATTGTGGCCTTCTAGGCTTGAGGTGGTGCTGGTTTGGGGTGAAATTTGGTGATTTTGGTGATGGAGTCAGGGAAAGTTGTGGGGTATGTCAAATCCAGGGATTTGGACTGTGCGCCTGGTTCCATTTTGTGCTGAAACCAGTTTTCTGTGGAGGTTTAGGACAGAAAGTATTTCTGAGGGTTCCATAGGTTATTTTCTCTGTCTGAAGGAATGCTGGAATCTTCCTTTTCCAAAGTTACACTTCACTCCTCCCACAAGGAGCAAATCCACCTGCCTGCCCCTCTGCCGTGTCCTTACCTGCCATGTTTACCTGCATGTGCTCCAGGTTCCCTGAGCTGATTGAAACTAAAAATGAAGTGCTGTGTTCAATTGGGTCAGTGGTGGAAATGTAAGAATTTGGGATGTTGCTTACTGAACTAAGCTGAGTTTTTGCTAAGGAAGGTTTGGATTAGAGGAAAGGAGGAAATTCTTGTTCGGACTTGGAGTTGCAGGATGTGATCCTGCTGTCATAGGTCTGCTTGAAGCTCAGTGGAAAGGAGGAAGGGAGAGGGAAGGTTTTGGGAAGGGTTTGGATCTGAAGGGAAGTTTATGAGGTGTTTTAATTGTACCAATGGCAGTTAATTCCCTGTCCATCACTTTGGCTTGGGTTGAGAACTGGCAGTTGGATTTAGGGTTCTGTCCTGCAAAACACTGTGACTTTCCTGGGTACTGAATGTAAAATACCAATAACTCCTGGGAAAACCTACGCCCTCCTCTTCCATTGGTCTCCAATCAGTGTCTGTTACTGGAGTGCTTGGAAGATCCAGACTGTCATTCCCTGGCCTTCTTCAAACTGGTATTGCACAGTCCTTGGGAGAGGATTTTGACCCAGTGCTCAGCACGTTGGCAGCATCTCAAATCCTGTTCCAAAAGCACTGGTGGCATATTCAGGGTGTAGATGTGCTGGGATGGGAGTTCCTGCCTGCTGGCAGGTGCTGTGCCCCCAGGCCATGGCATTCCATGGTCCATCTCCAAGTCCAAGGTCATTTCTGTGTTGTAGTGGTCAAATACTCCCTTGACTCCTTGGCTGTCATTTTTGTGAAGCTCCTCACGAGTGTTGGCTCTGCTGTTACAGCTCCTGCCTGGGCCAGAGCTCAATCCCTCCTCCCAGCCAAACTTCCTGCCTCACAAGGAAGGTCTCTTCCAACCCTGTGATACTCTGCTCCTTAGCACAGAATCACAAGGTTGGAAGAGACCTTCAAGATCATCAAGTCCAACCCATTCCCTGCATCGCTGGTGTTTTGGGATTATAGAACAGCTTTGGGTGGAAAATGCTTTTGAAGTTCCCTGTTGTGTCTGAAAACCAGTGAGGATCCTTAAGTGCAGATTGGAATGAGGGAGAGTTGGGATTTTGTGTCACCTCCAGGGTGAAGGATTGTGCCTCTGGGATCTTGGGCTTCAGGATGAACAGCTGGAAAGAGCAGGAATGTGGCAGGAGTTTGGAGGGAATAGATGAAGCAACAGGGACCAGAGGAGTTCTGGGCATCTTGAAGGTGAGGACCAAACTGGAGCTTCACACAGGAAAAGCTGAGGGCAGGGATTTGTTGTGGTGTGGAAGCTGCTCCAGAGCCCTGGCAAGGGTCCCCACTGGGAGTGCCAGGTTTGGGGAGGAAGGTGAGCAGTGGAGGTTGTGCCATCTCTGCTCTCTCCATCTCTGGTCCTCCCCTCATGGTATTGGTGACATCCCACGAGTTTGGCAGGCAGGGCTGTGGCTTGTCCTGCAGACAAGACACGGTGTCAAAGTTCTGTCACGTTGAAATGGGAATTGTTCCCTCGTTTGCTCCTTGCATTTTTATGAGGAGCAAGAAACGATGACAAAAACAATTCTTAAAATATGTGGGATGGGGTTTCTTTTCAATAAAGCAAGGCTACTCCTCGAGCTTCTTTCCGAACTGGTGGAATATAAATTATCTGCTTGATCTTTTTATTTTGTGCACCACGTGTGACCAGAGGCAAAGCTCTGGAGGACAATGGGGCTGATATTCAAGTAGCTGCTCCTATGAACCACAGACTGAACTTGAGAGCACCAGAAAAACAACAATATTGCTTGCAGAGAATGCTGCTGCAGAGCCTGGGCTGGTTCTTAGGCTCCTCACACTGCTGATCTCCCAAACTGCAGAGGAAGAGGGAATTTGACTTTAACAATCCTGTTAAACACTTGTGCAAGAGGGTGAGTTCATGCTTATTTTCTGAGATGCTTTAAGACATTGAGCTGTGGTTTCTGGATGAGATCTTTGGCTGGACTTGCTTTGTCAGGAGGAATTGGAAGCTGTTAGAGGCAGAAAATCTTTGGGTTTTTTTCACTTTTCACCCGCAAGGCCTTGTACACCTGAAGGTTTGGGTGTTTTTCCCTTCTGCAGGAAGAATATACTTGTTCTTCCTACCAACTTAGCCTAAGGAAAAGTCCATGCTTTGTGTATAATTGCATGGGGTGGGCTATATTTTTCACTTTTCTTCCTTTGAGGCTGTTTGACCATTGGAAATACATTCGCTTAGTGTCCAGTGGCTCTTCAAGAGACTTTTGACAAGGGCCTGGAATGACAAGGCAAATATTTTATTTTATGAAAAATGATAATACCTTTCTTTTTCCTTTACTTGCATGGAGTGTGGAACAAACAAATGAGTTTGAGAGGCCCTGTTATTTTGGCAGTTCCTACTGTGCTCCCTTGACATCCATCCTCCAGCAGCTTTGTCCAATGTTCCCAGGCAGGTTCTGCAGGGAAAACCAGCTCTGTGTGCCTTTGTTTTGCTTTATTTTGCCCAGAGAAACCGAGGCAGATCCGATTCCCTCTGGCGAGCAGTGCCTGTGCTATTGTTTCCCAGGTTATTTTGAGGAATTCCTTCCCCTGGGATTTTTCCTGTGTTGGCTTTTTGACCTTTTTGCATCCTATAGTGATTCTCTTGATTAAACCCATGGTGTTTCTAAAATTAAGGGTGATTTGAGGGCTTTAGCTTGGAGGAGGAGGGAAATGGGGATTGTTTAGACTGTGCAGGGAAAATACCTGCTCCCAAAAAAGAAGCTGTGTGTGCTTGACTCCTGAAAAATTCTGTGGCTCTTAAAGTGAGCTGAGAGGATCAGCTCTCTATGACTTTGAGGATGAGGAGTTTCAGTGGAATCATGGACTAGGTAAGAATTCCTTTTAGAATTTCCCAGAGGGTGGCACAGCCAGGGTGCCCCATGAGCCCAGGGCTGATGCAGAGGAAGGAAGAAACTTTAAATGTCATAAAAATTAATCCCCACCAAAGGCCAAATTTAACATTCAGATTGAGAAAAGAGGATTTTAAAGCCCTAGTGCTGAAAAGGGAAAAAATGCACTCAGACAGGAAGTCTTGGGTTTGTTATGGAGCAAGGAAAAATGTTTTTAAAACTTTATCATAGAATAATGACATCCTAGGATGGTTTGGCCTGGAAGAGACCTCAATGCTCATCTCATTCCACCCCTTTTCCATGGGCAGGGACACCTTCCACTATCCCAGGTTGTTCCAAGCCCCACCCAACCTGGCCTTGGACACTTCCAGAGTTCCAGGGGCAGCCACAGCTTCTCTGGGCAACCTGTGCCAGGGCCTGACAGGGAGGAGTTTCTCTCCAATTTATCAATGCTGTCTGGGGGGTGGTGAATGGAAAAAGTGACTCCCAGCCGGACACAGACGGGCCCTTCATGGCCGAGCATCCTCGAGCTTGGGCAGCTGCAGCCCTGGAACAACGGGGCCCTTGAGTCCCCTGAGAGCCACTTGGCCTTTGGCAGCTTGGGTGGCTGCAAGAGCCTTGGTCACCCTTTCCCTGCCCCTGACCTTCCCGGGGATCTGAGCATTCCCTCCATCCCGAGCAGGACCCCCGAGCCCTCCGTGCCAGTCACAGGAGGGTCAGTGCTGGTGTTTGCATAACTCACAGCTCTGTGGAAGGTCCACCCTGGGGATGGCCCCTCTCTGCTCACAGGGGTTGTGACCATTCCCAGGTGGGGTGTGTCACTGCTCCTGGAAAGCATGGTTTTGTGGGTTTGTTTTTTAAGTAAAAGGTGTGATTTAGTCAGTCACCCTCACTGTCATTTCTCTTCCTGACTAGAAATGCAGAGTTTAATGGACAGATTACTTTTAGCCAAAGTTTAGTGTTTTTCTGAGTGGTCAGTGACAAGTGACATCAGGTTAAAACCTGGAGCAGAGCAGTGGAGCTGGGGTTGTTCAGCCTGGAGGAACAGCCTCTATTACCCTGTTCTGTGAAATCCAGTGATGATCCAGGCAATAACAGCATTCCAAAGCCACGCTGAGGATTTCATTGACACTTTAACCCAAATTATAATGCAATTTGTTCCTTCAATTAGTTCTGCAGTGTCTCAACGCGAGCTAAAGGAGGGGTTTAAAGAGAAATTCACTTTTTCCTCATCCCTGGCTGTGCTATGGTGTGTCAGGAAAGGTGCTGGTGGTGCCTGCAGGAGCATCCTGCTCCGGTGTTCCACACCTGGGGCAGTGCAGTGGGATGTGGGAGCTTTGGGAATGTGGTGCTTTGGGAATTGTTCTCATTCTTTATTCCTTGTTGTAAATGAGAGCCTTCAGTTGTCCATCCAACCCTGTAAGTGGCCTTCCTCAGGCAGGTAAGCTTTACTCATCATTGCCATTTAGGGATGTTTAAAAGCCCAGTAGTGAGAGTTTGGGAAGCTGATCCCAGATCATCCCACAGCGTTTCTGGGTCCTTTCAGCCACGACATCATTGCAATGACAAACACCCAGGAATTTTGCAGACCTGCCTGCCCAGGGGCAGAAGGAAATAGCAACAGATTGGGAATTTGAGAAACGCTTTGGGGGTTCTTCTTTGGAAACCAAAGGGTTTCCAAACATTTCAATTTGTGAGACTGCAGCCGAGCTTGTTGAAGTGAAGCAGAATGCAGATGTAAAATCTGAGTGAAGGACTGGGATGCTGAGGCTGGGAGGGGAGCTGTGCTTGGGAAATACCTCCGGAATGGGAGGGAGAGGGGAGGTGATAGCCCTGGGGCTTGTGAAAAGCCAAGGGCCTTTTGCGATTATTGCTCTCGATAGGGACTTTTATGGGCTGGAGCTTAACGAGCCCGGCAATTCAGTGGAGGTGTTTGTTCTTCTCTGCTCCTTCAAAGATGCTTTTGATGCCCCAGGTTTTGTTCTCAGAACAATGATGGGTTCGATAACCTCTGGGGCTGCTTTTTGAAGCCCCCTGGTTCTCGTCTTGGGCTGTGTTTTTGTTTTGCTGTGTATTTACAGCTGAAATAAGCAGATCGGGTTTCTTGAGCAAGAAAACCCCATCCTGGTCGAGCAGCCCTGGCTGTTGGATACAGTAACACACAGAAGGTGTTTGGTCCCTAATTGATCTTTGACTTCCCTTTTTTATGAAGTGGAAATAACAGGAAAATGCCGCTGGGGATGTGCTGCCACACCCGGGGGTAGCTGGGATTCTGATTTCTAACCCCAAATTCTAATTTCTGGGTCGGGATGTTCATCCTTTTAAAAGACTTTTAAGGCAGCAGTAATTTTTTTCTGAGTAAGAGGTCGCTACATAAAATTTTTGCCTCCTGGCAAATCTCGTGTTACAAATGTTGCTGCAGGTTTAAAGTGTTAATTTATGTGGTATATTGGGTTGGATTTAAAGGTCCCTGAAGACCTTTGAATCTTAGTAGCTAATGAGGCTTGCAGAGAAGAGGTTGAGAGAGGCAAAACTTACTGGCAGTGAGTAATGCTGCAGAAGGAGATCCAGGATTGAGCAAGTTTTGCAGAGAAAAATTAGGAGTTATCGCATCGGCCTTTGAGTTGTTTGATTATTTCCAGCCATAGGTCTCCCTGCAGCCTGCAGTCCCCCATCTCTGGGGGAAGGATTCTCCATGCTGAAACCCCTCAGGTGGAGTTTTCCCAAGTCCTAGACCACTTCCAAGGGCACTTGGATGAGCTGAGATCTGTGAGCAGCCGTCTCCTTGTCTCTCCCACTCATCCCTGCTGGAAAGGATTTGGCATTTAGGCTCCAATCTCTCAGCTTGGCTGAACCAGCTGTGCAGAGATGCTTAAACTTGTCCCTCTCCTTACAGCTGGCCTTGCTGAACTTCTTCCACCCCGAGGAGAAGCTGCACGTTGGAGAAGAAGGGAGACGCGTCCGTCGGAATAAAAGGAGTAAAGGCAGTGAAGGGCCCGACGGTGAGTCCTGCTCAGTTTCACTGGTTTTGGTCCCTTCCCAGATGAGGAATTCCAGGAGTTCTGATTTCTGCAGCTGTAGGTCTTGTGTGAATTAATGCTGCTTAGGAATTCCATCCTTGACTCCTAGAACTGTTGTTGTTTAAGGCTTTAATTTGTACTTGTTTGCCCTTATGTGTTGTCCTGCACACCCAGCTTTGCTTAAAATCATCAAGGAGCTTTTCACAATCCAGCAAACAGCTGGAAACATCTGCATCCCAAACTGGTGACTGCTTTAAGGGGGTTTTGAGTTGCTGTGGAGTCTCAGGTGGGGCCAAAGCTCGTGTGAAGGGAAGGCAAAGCTGTACAAAGCTTGGATTAGAAGAGCAGAAAGGTTCCTGATTTGTTTGTGAGGAATTTGATTTCCAGTCCTGCTTTTCCATGATTGTCATGACACAAAGACAGGAGCAAGAGCTCTCATGCTTTCATATTGCAGGAAAGAACAGATTCCCTTTTGTAGGAGCAGAGAAAGGACTGGATTCTGGAAAAGTTCTGTGCCCAAGTCCTTACTCCGTTATCACCATCAGTTTTCCAGTTCAGCTCCCATCTCCTCTGAAACCTTTGCAGTTTCACAGTGGAGAAGCATTTCCCTGTGGCTCTGCTCCAAGAAGGAGCTTGGTGAAACTCCCTGGATTCCTCTTGCCCAGAATGCTGACAAGTCTGATGCATTTGGTGCAGACTCCCTGAGTGATTCCAGCCCCGTGTGGGCTCTCAGTTTTGGAGCTGGTGTCGCTCTGGTGCTCAGATGGCTCAGGCAGCATCCCAGTCCTTTTCCCAGTCTCCTTGAAATCTATCCCAGTGTCTTCACCAGTTGCTTGTGTAGTAGCAAGTTCCCACTGGAGGCGAGCGGAGTTGATGGAGTGCTGCTGGCAGATGTTGGGAGGGATTAACTTCATCCCTCAGGCTGCCTCTGCCTTGCCAGATGTGCAGAGAGCTGCTGAGGAGAGATAGGGTTGGTGTCTGAGGAGGGTTTTACCCATCACCCTTGTGCCCAGTGTTGTCCTTTCCTGACTGGCATTCCTTTCCCTGATTTCCCTGGTGTTCCCTGGATGCTCAGAGTTGAGTCACTCCAGAAATGCAGAGCACTTCCACCCTTATCCAGTCCTGGGAGGAGAGTGGGGCTGGGGAAGGGTCTAGAACAGCTGGTGGGGACTCAGCCTGGAGAAAAGGAGGCTCAGGGGGATCTTCTGGCTCTGCAGAACTCCCTGACAGGAGGGAGCAGCTGGGACATGCGGGGCTCCTGTCAGGGACAGGGCAAGAGGGACTGGCTCCAAGCTGTGGCAGGGGAGGGTCAGGTTGGACATCAGGAGGAATTTCTTCCTGAAAAGGGTGATGAGGCATTGGAAGGGGCTGCCCAGGGAAGTGCTGGAGTGCCCATCCCTGGAGTTGTCCAAAAACCACCCAGACATGGCACTCTGGGCTGGGATCAGTCACAGGTTGGACTCAGTGGTCTCAGAGACCTTTTCCAGCTCCACTGATCCTGTGGTTCTTACCTGTCTCTTTTTGAAAATTAGGGATTTTGACCCTACATGTGGTGGAGATGGGAAAAACTGCCAGAGTGACAGGTTGTGTCCCTCTGGCTTTGGCAAGTGGTTGCCCCACATTTGGCTGTGGTGGTTTTAGAGCTGCACTTAACAAGTGGGAGCTGTCAGGGCAGGGCTTGACCTTGTAACAACCATAAAATCGAGAAACAAACAGAGCCACGGCCTTGGGGAGCTCAGGCTGTTTGTTTTAGACCTTTGTGAAGGAATCTTGCTGTCAGAGCAGGGCAATGAATCATTAAACTAATAAATAAAATCATGTCATGGTCCTGATAACACCATTTTCTTCTTGAGTTTTGCAAAAGGAAAGTTGATCAAATCTTTGATCTCCAAAGAGCCTCCCGAAGATAAAAGTGGCTGAACTATAAATTCCCAGAAGGCAGGAGATGTGCCTCGCTAATATTTGTCTGGAATTAATTTTATGAACTTTCAAGTGCTTTTACACATGCAAGGAAAGACCAAAGTGATCTGAGCATGGAGGCTGGGGCTGGAGGGAGGCTGCTCCGACCCTTCCCAGCTCTTCCAGTCCTGCTCATCCTGGTACCAGCAACAGGCTGGCTTTGATGATTTCTAAACATCAGGGAGAATGTGGTTCCTTTCCCAAAAGCTTTTTCTTTTTGGAGGATTTGCTTTCAAGCCTTTTGCTGTGAAAGAGGTGATTTTGGGACAGGGCAGAGCTCGCTCTGTGCAGCCAGGGGAGGGTGATGGTCCTGGCTGTGCCCAGGGCATGGAGTTACAGGGATGGGACATGGGAGCAGCAAAGCTGCTTTGGTGCCTCTTTGTTCAAAAATCCAAGGAAAATTGTGTGCAAAGCCATCAGTGGGATCCTGTCACTCTCCAACAGGACTCTGGAATTTCAGGGGTTCCTCCTTGAAAGACTCTGGTTTCAGCCTTCTGACCCCTGACATGTTTTATGGTTGGGTTTGCTTAATTTTGGGTTGTGGCCCTGCACCCACGTGCCCTGGGGCCACTTAAAGCAGCCGAGGTCGTGTCCTGGCCAAGGTCCCTCTCCTTGTTCCTGAATCCCTTCAGCCCTGGGGCATCCCATGGGATCACTGGGGGCTGGTGCCTGAACCAGTCCTGGGATCATCATCCTGAAGCCACTTTCCAGTCCATGCCACCAGAACCAACTTTTGCACAGCTTTGAAAACTGCCACCAATTTTCCCAGCTTCTCAAGGCCCAGGATTATCCCTTTGCACTCTGTTTTTTCTGCCTCTTTTCTCCTCACTGTTCCCATCTCCACCTGTTACTTCTTTTCCTTTAATTCTCCAAAACCTGCCCTTCTCCAATGCCTCTTCCCTGTTTTCTCCTTTCCCCCCTCCTTCCCTTTTGCCCTGGTGTATTTATGCTGCTGTGGAACTGCTGCTGCTCCCAGATGAACAAATCATTCTGGAGCTGCTAATTAGCAACAGTTGTGCTAAAAGGAACCATCAAGGATGTTAAATTAGTCCACTTTTAAATAAACTGGGTATGAAATGTTAGATCTCTATTCCCAGAGTGCCAGTAAAAATGCTGCTGGCTCTTTGCTAACAAAGCCAAAATCTGGGAGTAGCATGGTTGTAACTCCAGAGACAATTCCGTGCTCTGGAGGTTATAAATAATGACAGAGCATTTACAAAGCAGATGTCAATAGGACTCTTTAAAAAACATTGTTTTAAACAAATAAAATAGTTTCTTTTTCTCCTACTTTCATCTCTGTTCCCAGTTAGATCCCTGCCGGGCTGCTTTCCTGGTTTCTGGGGTTTTTTGCATTTTGGGTTTAGGGTTGTTGGTTTGTTGTTTTTTTGGGTTTTTTTTTCCTTCCTAGATTTTTTTCATATTGAGCTTGGTGAGAAACATCAAGGATTGTTCTCCAGGCTTTGATTGGGAGCATGGCAGCTGGGAAGAGGCTGAGCAGATGGCTGGCCTTAAGCTGACAACAATTTGGTTTCTACTACTTTGGCAGTTCTTCCTGCCGGGGAAAGTCCTGGAGGAGAATTCCAGCACTGCAAATGGCTTTGGGTTGCAAGGAAAATTAAATTCTGGGGGATTTAAAGCTCTTCCCCATCCCTCCTCCTACCTGGAGCTTTGGAAGTGATGCTCCAGCTACCTGGGTCCAGTTTCACCCTCTTAAGATTTGCTTGGTGGTTTTAGGGCGATTTCACTGTGGTTTTAAGATGGTTTTAGAGTTGGCTTTGAAAAGGTTAGAATGGTCTTACAGTGGTTTTAGGGTGGGTTTTGGATGGTTTAGCAGGTAGCTGATGCCAGAGCCTGGCTTTTAGAATGATTTTAAGGTGGGTTTAGGGTAGAATTTGGATGCTTTCTGGATGGTTTAGCAAGTAGCTGATGCCAGCCTGGCTTTTAGGATGGATTTAGGATGGTTTCTGGGTGGTTTAACAAGTAGCTGATGCCAGCCTGGCTTTTAGGATGGATTTTGGATGGCTTCTGGGTGGTTTAGCAAGTAGGTGATGCCAGCCTGGCTTTTAGGGTGCATTTAGGATGGATTTTGGATGTTTTTGGGATGGTTTAGCAGGTAGCTGATGCCAATCTGGCTTTTGGGGTGTGGTTTAGGATGGATTTTGGATGTTTTTGGGATGGTTTAGCAGGTAGCTGATGCCAGTCTGTGTGGGAGTGCCTGGCTCCCCCCGAGCAGCCCCCAGTCCCACAGGTGCCCTGTCCCAGCCATGCCCCTTTCCTGACCCAGCAGCACTGACGATGCAATTGGACTTTTTTTCCACATTTTTTTTAATATCCAGCTCACAATAGCAACTTTTCCTGCTGGCTTCCTCTCCTGTGGAAAGGGCAGGTTCGTCCCTCTGCCTCCAGAACAATGGGTGCCTTTGTGTTAGCCCTGTGCAATTCCCAAAGCCCCGGCATTCCCAGAAACACAGATGGATGCAGGGCGATAGAGCCTTATTGTGCTCCGAAACCATGGTGATGAGCACGCAGTAAATACTGGACATTTCCTGGATCCTGGAGCACAGGAGACTGTCCCAGAAGGAAAGGCTCACCACAAAGTGTTTGTTCTTACTGATTTCCCTCAGAATTTCTCTGTGTTTTCCATCTAATGGGAGAAATTGGGAATAATGTGGTGTTTTAATATTTGGGGATAAACTCATCCCTTTCCTGGGATGTTGCTGTCAGTGTTTGTTATTACTGTGATAAAATTAGGGCTGCAGCTTATTTACATATCCTTATCTCTGTGTTATTCCTAGGCTTGTGATAACAGCAATCTGTATTGGTCTTGTCCCTAAAAACCCAGAGTGGTGTCTAGGTGCTGGTTCCAGCTCTGTTTCAGCCCTGGCACAGGTTTGTGCAGAGAAGCTGTGGATGCTCCTGGAAGTGTCCAGGGCCAGAGGGGACAGAGCTTGGAACAACCTGAGATAGTGGAAGTTGGCCCTGCCCATGCCAGGGGGTAGAATGGGAAGACCTTTAAGATCTCTTCCAACCAAAACCAGTTTGATTCTGTGATTGTGCTGAAGCCCAGAATTCCTCCCTGAGCTCTGCTATGTTGCTGTCCCTGTTGGTTGTTAAATAGGAAAAGCTGGGAGAGGCCCAAGCCCAGTTGTGTGGTGTCCAGGGTGAGGAATTACCCTGGCTCACAGGGATCACAGTGGAATAATGGTTGGTGTGCCCTGACCCATCCACAACCTCCCTTTGCCCCCTGGCTTCTTCAGCAGCCCTTCCAGCTGGGATCCGGATTGTTCCAGCAGGAACTCTGCTTCATTATTTGGAAGTTTACAAAGCTGTGATGAGGTGCTGCTGATCTGGTCCATCCCTGGAGCTGCTCTGGGGGTGTTTTTCCTTCCCTGGTTGGGATGAGGCCATGGGGTGGCCACTGGGAGATCTGGAGTTGCTGAGGATGAGAAGGAATTCTCTGGTCATTGTCACCTCGGTGGCACTTTCAGACACTTGCCCTGACTGCACTTGTTGGTGGGTTCTGAGCTCCCAGGGGCTGTGCTCAAACTTGACCAGAGCTCAGCTCCTTTTCCAGCTGCACTTTGAGCAGCCAGGGCCGTTATTGGAAGTGGCTGGTGATTCCATCTGAATTCCACTCCTGAGAGCCGGGGCTTTTCGGAACGCCCCGGGTCACACACTGAGCTTCAGGAATCTCACAGAGTTGCTTGTGTTACAAAACAGGGCCAGCACTAATGAGAGGAGAACAGATGTTCCAGAGGGACAGGAATGTGGCTGCAGCTGAGCTGTGAGTGCAGCTGAGCTGCACCGAGCGCTGGAAATGCCGGGCTCCTCTGGAAGCTGCTGCTCCCTCCTCGCAGCATGAGAGGCTCCATTGTCTCCCTGCTGGCGGATTTGCAGCTCAGCTTTGATTTCAGTGGGTAAACCCTCAGCCAGGGAGGTTCTGCAGGCTCAGCACGTGCTCCAGGCCCATCTGGTCGCTCCAAGTGGAGGAATTGTTGTGGAACTGAATCAGATCCACCTGAGCCCCCCATCAGGTCCTGCCCTTGCCACAAGGATCCTCCTCCTGCAGATTTTGGGATGAATAAGCTTGTTTTTCTGTCTGGGGATCTCATAATCCATACAAATATCTCCAGAGGGTGTCAGAGGGTAGTGCCAGGCTCCAGGACAAGGAGCAATGCCCATAAACTACAACACAAGGAGTCCCACCTCAACACGAGGAAGAACTTCTTTCCATGGAGGGGGCACAGCCCTGGAACAGCTTCCCAGGGAGGGTGTGGAGTCTCCATCTCTGGAGACCTCCCAAACCCACATGGACATGTTCCTGTGTTACCTGCTCCAAAGGGTGACTGGATAATCTCCAGAGGTTCCTTCCAACTATTCTGGGATTCTGTGAACAGCCAAACCTGGAGCTGCTGCTCTGGTGGTGGCAGTTGTGATTGTCCTCCCTGTGCCCTCTGTGGGCACTCACTGGAACCCTCTTGGCTGTCACAGAGCAGCTGCACCAGCCCAGAGCTGCAGAGCTCTCCAGTGAGGAATTCCTTGGGGAAAAAGCTGTGAATGAGGCTGGGGTTGGATGTTTTCATGAGGGCTTTGTTGGCCGTGATGTATGGAGACATTGTTGGAGTCATATCTGATCCCACTAATTCCAGCAGGATTTGCGGAAGTGCCTTAATTGCTTTCAATGGATAAATGCAAGGGTTGGCTGAGCCAAGCAGCATTCCCTGTGTCCCAGCTGCTGCAGGGACTTCATTGAGCTTCCCAAGAGTGGCAGAGTCTCTCCTGGGATTCCTTTCCTCCCATTTTGTTCCCTTATTTTTCCCTCTTATTAAATTCATCCAATCCTCACAAGAGCGATGGAGTCCCTCTTGGGTTTCCTTCCTTTCCCCCTTCTTCCCCCTTTTTTTCCCTCCTTTTTCCCTGTTTTTATATTCATCCAGCTGTAAGTACGTGTGGATGCATACGGGCAGGTCCTTGGATATAGATCCTGCATTTTTCCATGTCATTAATCCATCAGTTCTCAGGCAGCTGCTCAATGCCATGGAGGTTTTCCATCCAATTAGGCAGGATTATGGATGGGAGGAGGAAAAACACATCAAGTTCTGCAGGGCTGAGACTGTCAGAGAGATTTCCTCCCACCTGCCCTCGGTTCCTTATGGATAACCACGGGAAGAGCTCATTTCAAACATCCAGCAAACAATTTGGGAGAGCCTCTCGCACTCCCACTTTAAACCTTGCTGCTGCCCCACTTGGGAATCATTTCTGCTGGAATTCATGACATATGTTCGTTGTTTATCTTAGTGGGATGTGACTGAAAATGTCAGAGTGTTTTGTGTTAGGCAACAACCGAATAAAACAAACAAAATAAAAACACAGCTGTAACGCTACGCTTCAAATTGTTGGATTTAAATATGTGGGATTGATAAAGGAAGCAAGAGGGTGCAGTGGTGGATAGAAAATCAGCCTGGTGACTCCAGCCAGGAGCCAAAAAAAGCCTTGGGATCCTCGAATTAGAACTGGGAATGTTCTTTGTCAGCTCTGCACTTGGAATCCAACCGAAATGCCTGAAGGGAAACAAAAGGCACATCACATCCTCCTTCCAGAGCCAGCCAGAGGGTGGAAAATGAAATATGATGGCCACAGGTTCTGGTGTGAACCCCAGGAACTTGGCTGGGACTGGTGATGTGGGAGCAGAGCTGAGGAGGGCGGAGATCTCTGTTTGATTGGCTTTTTGTGTTTCTGAGGAGGCAGTGCAGGAGGATTTTGCCAGCAACAGTGGCTCTGTAGTTAATTGGGAGCAGGATTTTGTCTTTGCTCGTGACCACATTTGTGCTGTGTTGTTCTTGCACCTACTCAGAGGCTGGAGCTGTTTTTTTAGAGCCTTCTGGCACCAGCAGCCTGTCCTGGTGCCTTGCCATTGATCCTACAGTGGATCTGGAGGGGATGGAGGGGGTAAGTCACCTTGGTTGTTCCTTGTGTCCTGTAAAGCCTTGGAAATTCCCGTTTCAGTGAGCACATCTGCCTTGCTCAAGGAAGTGAGGAGGCATTTTCAGCAGAGCTCTGGCTCTTGGAGAGCAGAGCTGAGGTTGTAGGATGAAGAGAAAGAACCCCAGGAGGTGACTGGATCCAGCCTCTCCTAAATGGGACCAGCACTGTGACAGAGGTGACAACAGCAGAGGTGACAGACCTCTAAAGGACAGGAGCTGTTCCATCCTGGTTCTCCTACAATCCTGCACCTGTATTTTTCCTCATGCCAAAAAGCCCTTAGGAAGGAGATACACAGGGCTGGTGGAGTTCTACCTGCTCCAGCACCTCTCTTCAGACAGCACCTGGTGCCCTTTGAGTCCCATCGTCCTCCTGAAGGTGGAAAAACCTGTGTAATGCATGAGCACAACTAATTCATCCTGCTCCTTTTGTCCTTTCCTTTTGACCTTTACCTGGAGCAAAAATCAGGTTGATGAGTGGTTGTCCCTTAGGTCTGTCTCCTGTTCACACATTGGTTTTGATCATCTGCATTAATCACACTCTTTTCCCTTGAATATTATTAAAGACCAGAGTAAACTACATCCCAGCCTACTGCCACTATTGGCGTTATCTGTAAATTTGAGTTTAGCTGCCCTTAGGAGCTTCACCAAATGATTCCCCAAGGAGTCCTGGGTTTTGTCAAGCCAAGCAAAAATCTCTGAGTACTGGCAGGAGAAAAAAAAAACTTTCTCAACAGCAAAAAACCCCCTGTTTCTGATGAGATCTTACGTGGTCTGAAGCTGTTTGAGAAGAGAGATTGTGGCTCTCTGGCATCTCGTGTCTCTCCAGGGATTCCAGGGATGAGCTGTGACTTCCCTGCGTTTGTTTTCATCCCGATGAGCTTGAGCTGGGGGCTGGTGTTTGGGATCAGAGGAATGGGGAGGGAGCAGGCTACTGATCCATGGAGCTCCTGGAGCAGCATCTGCTCATCTGGATGACACATGCATGGAGGTTTGTCCTTTGGTGGAATGTGAGAAGAGGAGCAGGGAGGCAGCAAAGGCCACTCTCAGCCCTAAGCCACCACATGAGAGATGAATCCCAGCCCTTGGTGCCGGGGCAGGAGCTCCTCTCACACCCTGTGGCCAAGCAGCCCCAGGAGTGACCTCAGTGCAGGACGCTTCCCCTGGAGGCACATGGAAAGTCCATCAAAGAGATGAAGAATTGCCTCAAAAATTGCACAGAGCCAAGGGAGTGCCTCAGAAGAGTCCAAAATGAGCTGCAAACTGTCCTTGATCTCCCAGGCTGGTGGAGACTGGCTTTGGGCTGGGGCAGTCCAGCACAGGGCTAGAGGATCATGAATGTCACTGTCCCCAAGCCATTTCTGGGGACTCAGCAGCTCTCACTCCACAGTGGGACAGGGCAACACAAAGCAAAGACTCCTGGAATTCAGTGTTGTGCTGGTGGAGCAGGCTGGGATGGCCCTCTGGTGCCTCTGGGAATGGCATGGGACCGAGATCCCACTGGATGAAGGGCAGGGAGGGAGCTCTTGCTTGTGGGGGCTGTTGTGGAGTATATCAATTTAAGGTGTAACCAGGCAAAGACCATTAAGGGTGGCTGTGTTCACACGTGAATTTTCAGGAGTTTTAAAACAAGATTGAAACAAAAGCAGGGAGAGAAGGAAAAGTGATGGTTGAGGAAAGCTGGAATGCCCTGGGCTCCGTGCTATGGACTCACAAATCCCACAGTGCTGTTTCATTCTTTCCCTACTTTGTGTCATTAATTCCCTCCCCATTCCCTTACCAAACATATTCTCTGTATTCAGATTTGTTGAAGTTAGTTCTAGTTCACACCCTGGCTTGGGTTCCTCAAAGTGTGGGCAGCACTTTTCCTCCACTCTCAGCCGAGGATCTCCCTTCCTTCTCAAAAAGCCACCCTGGGAAGATGTGCCAGAATTCATAGCACAGGATGTGATTTACTTCTGGGACGTTTTCCTAGATTTATCATTTATCATATTCTCTAAATATTCTGCAGCAATAATCCCAAAGCTGCTTTTCAGCAGACCCATTGCTTTCTTTGGAGTTGGTAACGAAGCACTTTCTTTTTCAGGAAAAAGGGAAAATATTCCTCTTGTTTCAGTGTTTGTATCACTGACTGATAGTTCAGTAGGGTCCAAGAAGCTTTCATCTGGATAGACCAAATTTCCTGAAAATGTTGAAAACATATTGGTTCCAAACCTCCCCCGAAACCACATGTTCTAGATTAGGCATGTGTTGGGAGCTTTCCCCAATCCACTGGAATCTGGCATTAATAACCCCACACTTAAAAATATTTGAAAAGCTTTACATTTCTTCTGCTCATGAGAATGAAATGAATGTCACTGCACCAGCGCTGGAAAGGCAAGTGCTGAGTTCTGGAGGTTTCTTGTTCATTGGGAAAGCTGACATCCCAGATGGCAGGAGATTCATCATCACCTGGAATCTCCAGGAACACCCAAGCTGCTCTTCCCACCTTTGGTATTGGTAAAATGGGGATAGAGGGGTTGGTTGATGGGTAGGACTTCACCCAGAGTCCTTGAGGTTGGAAAAGCTCTCCAGGATCATTCAGTCCAAGCTGTGACTGATCCCCACGTTGTCACCAGCCCAGGGCACTGAGTGCCACATCCAGACCTTCCTTGGACACCTCCAGGGATGGAGACTCCACCACTTCCAGTGTTTGAAAGGATGTACAAGGAGGCCAGAGAGGGACTCCTCATCAGGAATGGTCAGTGAGGACAGTGAGAAATGGGTGCAAACTGAAAGAGGGGCAGTTTTTGGACATGTGGAAGAAATTCTTCCCTGTGTGGTTGGTGAGGGGCTGGAATTGATTTCAGTGAAGCTGTGGCTGCCCCATCCTGGGAAGTGTCCAAGGCCAGGTGGGACAGGGTTTGGATGGGGAGGTGTCCCTGCCCATGGCAGGGGTGGGACTGGATGAGCATTAAGGTCCTTCCAACCCAAACCATTCCATGATTCTGTGGCTTAGTGATTTAATGTTTATTTTATGAAGGAGTGAGAAGTGATGTGGTGTTTCTGGATTGCACCAACATCTCATTAATCACCACGATTTTGTCTCTAGTCTGTAACCTGGGATGAGGATAATTCCTCAGTACCTCCATCCTCTCCTCTCCCAGGTGGAGAGGAGATGGAAACACAGAGGTGCCTCAGTTGAATTACCTGGTCTTACATGTCCCCAGACCAGTGTCACACTTAGGGAAGAAGGTTGAGGATGTTCCATAGTAACTCAGTGCTAGGAAATAGGAGAAGGATCAATAATTCCAAATGAATGCTGAAAACAGGTTGGCACAGTCTGCGATGGATGGATGGATGGATGGATGGATGGATGGATGGATGGATGGATACCCAAAACTGGTGGCTGCTGCCATATACCTTTCCCAAACTGGATGAACTTAAAGACATCACTTGGTGTTGTGTCCTCAATGAAATCATGCTGCTAAAACATGTTTGTGGCATTCCATGGCTTTTTTCTGCTCTTGGCAACTGGGAATTCCAGCATGTTCAGCACCTCTTTAGGTGTATCCTTTGTTTGGCTGATTCCTATAATGGTCAGCCTTTTATAGGTTTGATATAAAATCAGCATAATTACAAAGATCTGTTCTCGTCCATAAAACCAGTTGGAACTGTTTGGCAGGAATTTAAACTATTTCTTGTTAATCCACACACACAGCTAATAAGGGAATGCAGGGGTGTTTTAATATCCTATTTATATCAGCAGATGTCCTAAAGAAGTTTGGGATATTTCTGTATTTAGAGTAAATCATAGCAGTGTGTAGCGTGCAGAAAGAGAGATTGGAGGGGGGGCAAAGTCAACTCTATTAATCTTGCTGAGAGCAAACATGTCACATGTAATATCCTTGAGTTGCATCACCATCTGGGATTTTTCTGAAGGCCTTGGAATGGCTCCAGCAGATGGTATGGCTGCAGGAGCAGGGGCTGGAACCTGCTCCCTGCAGCCTGGGGAGATGTCTTCTGCTGCTGGCTGGGCCACAGCTGGGGGTTTGCACACCAAAAACTCATCTCTTGCAAGGGTTTCCCTCGGCTTCAAGTGAGGTGTTTGCATCTGAACCCACTTCTTATTCCTTCCAGGACCTTTTCTGTGGAATTCCTCTTATTTCAATTCATCTTTCTGTATCAGATGATTCAGATTGACTTCACTGTTCCCAGGATTTCCTCAGCCTCAACCCTTCCCTAAGTGGCATCAGGATTTCCCCATGTTTTCCAGAGTTATTCCCATTTTAGGATTGTGTTTCTGCCTTGCCTGGCTGAGCAGCAGCAGCTGAGCACGTGCAGGTGTCCTCCAGCATGCACCAGAACACTTTATTATTTCCCATATATTTATATATATTTTTTTTTATGGGACTGTATATTTTGTATGACTGAATCTCATTCCATGCTTATTATCCTTCAAAGCCATCCAGCCTGTCCTGCTTTCCCAGTCCATTTCTGTATTAACAACTCTGGCCAACTTCCCTCCCCCTAAACAAGGGGGTGAACAGAGCTGACACCTCCTTCAAGGAGGGATCAGAGTTTAAACATATATTTAATTCCAGTTGAAAGATGGGAAAAGCAGAAGGGGGATGGACTTCCCAAGGTCTGGGCCTGGTTCGGCCTCAAAGGAGAACAGGCAGCATGTGGAAAGGGAGAGGTGGGATTAGTGGGGAGAAGGACAGAAGTCAGGAAGAATAACTGTGCTTGGGTGGCTGTCACATTCACTCCTGGCAGCTGGGACCACCTGGATCTCTGGGACATTCCTGATGGATATGAAAGGGGATTCATGAGGAGCAGAAAGGTGCACATTATAAAAAAGGGAAAAGAGGTGCCAGGGAACAGCTGAGAGGTTGGGTTGCTCTCAGATCCCATTGGGACTGGAATAAATCCTCAACTGCAGCGTGGCGAAGTCCCTGAAATCAGGTGTGGGAGATATTTATCAGTCAGATGTTCTTCAAATCAATTGAGTTTCCTTCTCCATGAAGGCGGCAGGTCTGTAGACTCTGGAGCAGCAGAAGATATCCTGTAATTTGGTTTTTATGCTCCTGGAGGGTGAAGGAACAGAGTGGATACACCTTTGATCCACATCTTGGAGTGGAAAAAACAGAGTTTTGTGTTAGGCCAACCTTGGAATCAAGGGCCGCACAAAGCCACAGTAAATAAATGGTTTGCATAACTTGTAGGTATTTAACCATCAATTAAGAGGTAACCAGTGGGTCAGATATATCATGGAATCCCAGACTGGTTTGGGTGGGAAGGACCTTAACACTCACCTCATTGCCCTGCCATGGGCAGGAACACCTTCCCCTATCCCAGGTTGCTCCAAGACCCATCCAGCCTGGCCTTGGACACTTCCAGGGAATGGGGTATCCATTATATTATAATGATATTATCTGTGTGTTCAACCACTGCATTTAACTAACTTAAATATTTTGAAAAGTATTTTAAAATATTATAACAAGTTTAATGTTTAAATATTGGGTTGTGGCTTCTGAAAACCCTGGCAGAAAGGATTTTTTAATTACCATTTTTCTCCTCTGCACATCTAGGCAAGTTTTCAAGCCTTATGCCTCAACACCTCAGCACCTGAGAGGAATATTGATCTGAAATTTTGGTGGCCCTCAGCTTAGACCCAGTAATTTATTACCATTTTCACCTAAATGGAGCAGTAGCTCATGAACTTCCCATTTTGAGCAGAACGAAGGGAAATTCTGCTGTATCAGAAGCTTCAGCTCTGCGCTCCAATTAAACGATCCCCCCCTGCTCTCGGGAGGCGAACAGATGCAAACCCCAGAGAGACTCAGAAGCTCCCAAGCTTAATAATCCTGGGTTTTTTTCCCCCCTCGTGTCAGGAATACTTTTGTGTCTGTCGAAAGCTCCACTTGCAGATCCATAACATCTCTCTCTGTCGTGCCTGGAACAGATGCGTGTGTTGTAATATAGACTGCGAACATTGACATCCCATGTGGTTCTCATTCCTCCCAGTCATCTTTGAAGCTAATTGGATCCAGCCAGCCCAAATGTGTCTGGCTGGCCACAGCTATTTGTACTTTCACTCTGGTTCTGGTGCTAATGGTGGGATCTATGGAACATGAAATAAACTCTCGTGACTCCGAGGGCTGCCGAGGCACAGCCGCTTGCGTCTCGCTGGGCTGGGATGGGCTGGGATCTTCAAATGGGATTTTTTTTCCACTCTTCTAATGTTGTTCAGTGGCTGGTGGCTACAATGAGGAGTGGTGGGGCTCAGAAGTGCAGAATCAGGAGCCTGGTTGTCCAGCCTAAAAGGTTTTGCAATTTGGTGTGGCTCCCTAGTGGTATACTGAAGTGGCATTGTTAGGAATCCTTGTGTTGTCCAACCTGTGAATATTATAAAAAATAGTATAAAAATATTATTTAAAATAGTGAATTAGCAGAAATTATCATTTAGGTGGATCTTAAATCTTATTCATCCCCATGGGCAGGGACATCTTCCACTATTGCAGGTTGCTCCAAGACCTGTCCAGCCTGGCCTTTGATACTTCCAAGGATGGGGCAGCCACGCTTCTCTGAGCAACCTTTGCCAGACCCTCACAGGGAGGAATTACTCCCTTAAATTATATAAATTATATAATCTCCCATTTATAGGTAATGTCTTTTACAGGTAATGCCTTTTATAGATAATACCATCATTTTCCCATGACCCAACAGCTCAATGTGGGAAAATCAATATTCCTGTTGGAAAGGCATCAGTAAAGTTGATGGGTGATTTCTCTGGTCCTTTTCCTGTCTTTCCTCTACCTATCTGTGGGGAAGTGGCTTTTCTGTTGGGAATTTACCTTTCCCCACCCCCTCAGACTCAAAGCAGCCTCATTACTTTCAATTGGTTATAATTTTATCTCAGCTAAAGGTGATTTCAGTCATTGCTGTGCTAAACCCCAGGTTTTAGAGGGATTTCCCTGATGAATAGCAAGGGAGTATTTGGGGATTTTTGGAGTTAATTTCCATACATGATGAATTCTTGGGGAAGCAGTGGAACATGTTTCACACTTCAGCCTCAGCTCACAAAGTCCTGTCATTTCTCAGATCCACTGTAAATATTTTCTCTCCATGCTTGGGAGATTTGGGTTCCCATTGTTTCAAACAGCCAGTTCAGAATAATTCTTTGCTTTTGTGGTTTTTTAGTGTTTTATTCTTATTTTTAAACAACTTGGCTCACAAGGAGTCAGCAGGGGGTTGGACCAGATGATCTTTAAAGGTCCCTTCAAACCCCAACCACTCTGTGATGCTCTGAAATTTGGGTTACTGCTCTCAGCTGAGACCATTCCTGTGCTGCTGCATGGGCCACAAATACATCCATTGTCCACTTGGAAAATAAAATGGCAATAGGGATTTTCTCTGATGAAATGATCACTGAATTTCACTAATTTTCTTTCTTCTTTTCCCCTTTGTAGGTCCAAGTTCAGTGAAAAACAAGAAAAAGGGTAAGTTTGACTTTTAACTGGATTTTCCTCTCTGTTCTTTGTGAATTCTCTTCAGCCAATACAAAGGAGAAACCAATGGCACGTTCCTTCTCGAGGAAAGGCTGGAATAACACCCACAAGCACCCCTTAAAACTTCCTTAAACACTGAAAGAAGTTAATTACATTGTACAGAAGTAATCCTGAAGATTCTCCAGTTGAAGAGTTGAGTTGAGTCGGTACCAAATACCAGGAGCTGTTGCTGTTTCCCAGCCTTGGCTTTCATCCCAGTCCTGCCAACTTGCAGCTTGGATTCTCCTTCAGACCCACCAAACTCAGCATGAACACATTTTGCATTCTGCTTTTCCTTGTTTTAACCTCCAAATTATCATTTTATGAGCCCCTTTTGAGTGTTGCTCAGCCCTCAAGGTTTTGTGGATTTTGTGATGTTCCTCAGGCAGTTTGCAGTGGATTGTTGGGATTTGGGTTATTCAGGCAGCCCTGTTTTGGGGGGTTCCTGATGCCATCCTTGTTTCTGTAGGACTGCTGGGAACACTTAGAATCCCACACTTAGGTCCCACACACAGGGTCCTACATTTAATTCCAGGAGTTTGAGCAAGTCCAAGGATCCGAGCAGTTGCGTTTTCAATGTCTGTACTACTGCAGTTGCACATCAAATGGGTTTAATCTTTGGATGCAAACTCCAGAGCCACAGCTGAGAGGTGGGAACAGGCCACACTTAGCAACTTTGTTTGTATTTACCCCAAGAAGCAGCGTAAAATTTTATGTTGGACAAGTTTGTCTTAACAAAGCTCAGCCCACGTTCAGTCAGCCCCACAAATAACAACTGATGGCTGCAGCCTCCAGAGCAATTCCAGGGGGGAAGAGGGATCTTGTGGAGCTGGATTGCATACAGCTGTATAAAATAGCTTAATTTTATGGTATTGTCATATTTAATTCCTTTAGAGTTCCAGTTCATTGTTTGATGAGTGAGGATTATGGAGAACTCCGTGCTTCTGCCTGCTCTGAGTTTCAGAGCCCGTGGGTATGGACATGGGAGATTTGGCAGGCTGGGATTTGGGTGCTGGGACCCTCCTTGGAGACCTGATAAGGGAGCTATCAGATAATAAACAGAATATCTTATGTCTTGTGAGGTTTGTTAATGCAGAGAAATGGTTGAAGTGCCTCAAAGGAGGGAAAGGCACAGAAATGTGTGGCTGGGATGAGCGTTTGTGTCACTGCTCAAGCAGCAGCTCCCTGAGTAGCAGAGCAGATTTTGGAGGCAGATGAATTAAACCAGCTGTGATGTGCATCCCTCTTGGGAAGGGAAGCCTGGAGTGACAGCAGCAGCATTCCCAACTCCCTGGCTGCATCCTCCCTTGGGATGGCCTGGATTGTAGAGATGTCAGTGAGAGGAGTTTGGTGTTGGGAAAAAGGTTCAAGGTGATCATTTCCAAAGCAGGGCATCATCCTGAAGAGAGGTACTGGATTAGAGGAGGTCTGGATTGTGGCCAGCTCAGGTAGGAAGTCATGGCTCCTGATCTGGAGAGAAATACTGCTGTGGAGATTTGTTCCCTGAAGCCTTTTCCCACTTTTTCTAGGATACCAGTGTGGCTTTACTCACCCCTGCTTACTTTAACTTCATTTTCTGCACATCTAAATTATGTCCACAGTTGTCCCACCCTGATGTCCTTGCTCCTGGCTAGTGGCCATCCAGAGATTCCCAGTCCTGTGCTAAAACAGATGGATTTGTCCGCACACTTCTGTCCATTACAAGGATGGATATTAGTAGAGAAACAAGTACATAAATGTGCTCAGAAACTATTCCAACAACTATAATTTCATACCCCAACTGCTGCTGTCATCTAAATATGAGTTTAATTCTGTCCTACTGGGGACCTTGTGGCAGCAATTGAAGAGATTTTGCTCTGTTTATGTTCCTTGGCAGAAAAGCTGTTCCAAAGTGGCATTTTAAAAACTACATCAAAAGAACATCAATTTGTCAGGAAAATCAGGAGAGTGGGGACCAGGCTTTCCCTGCAGAGTTTCTTTCATCCCACTCTGTATGTAGGAGTCATTCCTGATGTTGTTGTGTAATTTCTCTTCCTTGGGACATGTGAGGTGTTTGAGGATCATGGTAGGGAAGAGGACTTTTACCACTAGGCTGGTAAAATACTGGGGCAGGTTGCCCAGGGAAGCTGTGACTGCCCCTGGATCCCTGGAAGTGTCCAAGGCCAGGCTGGACAGGGCTTGGAGCACCCTGGGCTAGTGGAAGGTGGGACTGGATGGGCTTTAAGGTCCTTTCCAACCCAAACCAGTCTGGCATCTGTGATTGTAACAATTCCCCTGTGTTTCCATCCCCTGGATGGGGTTAGTCCTTCCCAAGCCCAAAATATTGAATTATTTTGAGGCACAAGCAGCATAGGGGCTCCTCCAGCAACGCTGGGGAAGAGCTGGAGCTCAGCTCTGAACTGCCCTCTGGAGGAGACCAAGCCATGGGGATCATCTCCCGGTCCTAATCATGTGCAACAGGTAGGAAAGATTATCCCTGTTTTCCATCAAAGCCCAGCAAATACATCAACTGCAGAGTGGTTTGTGTGGTCCAGAACAGCCCAGCCATGGCTGGGTGCGTTGGAATGTGCTGTGGGAGCATCCTGACTGCATCCAGAGATGATCCCAGGTCCGTAGGGATGTGACCAGCCCCAGGGCATGGGACTTGAGGAGTGACCCCATGCTGTGTGGAGTGACCCAGAGCCTCCATCCCTTGAGAGGCCCTGGAGAGCCCCCATGCCTCGTTTCTGTGTAATTCTCCCCAGGAAGGAGCCTGCAGGGTGGGGGCCTGCTCCTGCCCTGCTGGCAGTGTTGTCCTCATGGCGTGGAGCTGTCAGGCCCCCACCCTGGCTGTGCTGAGCCAGGAGTGATCCATCCCCAGCCTCCCATTCCCTGCAGCCCCAGTGAGGCCTGTCCTTGTGTTTTCCAGGTAAAAAGGCTGGTCCTCCAGGGCCCAACGGTCCCCAAGGGCCACCGGGGCCTCCCGGGCCGCAGGGTCCCCCCGGCATTCCCGGCATCCCCGGCATTCCAGGCACCACCGTCATGGGCCCGCCCGGCCCCCCTGGCCCCCCGGGCCCTCAGGGACCCCCCGGCCTGCAGGGCCCCTCAGGTAAGGATCCATCCGTGCCCTCTGCTCCGGGCTGGCCAGTGGGAATGCTGAAGATGTCACCAGAGTGTCCCAGTATGATGGCACCAGGGCCTGGAGCAGCAATGGGGTGTGCTGGGCCGTGTCCTGGGAGCAACCTATGGAAGGAGTACCTGCCATGGCAACAGGATGGGCTTTAAGGTTCCTTCCAACCCAAACCATGCTGGATTTCTGGGATTCTGTGGCTCTGAATGGCTGGGAGCAGCAGGAGCCCCTCAGCTCCGTGCTGTGCTGCCACGGGCATCTCCTCCCTAATTAGGGTTTGGCTCCCAGGGAAGGGAGATGGAGTGGATGACCTGCAGAGGGACGCTTGGTATCTCAGCAGCCAAGAGGTTTTATTCCTGCTGTGGATCAGGGAGTGGGTTGTGCAGTTTGTCCTTCTAGTGAAAACCTGTTGAATAATAAAGAATTTTGACAGAAAATTCAGAAATTGCTAGACAGAAATGCCAGGAATAAACTAGGGAAATATGGGATGAATATTTTTCTTTCTTCTATGTTTTTAATATTTTTAATATTTAATATTTCTGTTTTATATATTTTAATATTACCTGCACCCCTTCTGTTCAAACAGAGGTTTAGTGGTTATTACAGAGTAAGAAAAGTGATTTATGCGAAGCTTCAGGGTTATTTTGGGTTAAAAAAAAAGGTTATTTATGAAGGGGTTTAAGGGTTCTTTTGGGATAAAATAAGTTTTATTTATGGGATTTTTCATTCAACCCTCGTCAATGATGTGGAATTGCCTTTTGCAGGTGCCACAGACAAGGCCAGCTCCAGAGACATCCAGGTGGGTTGATCTTTCCATGGAAAAACCCAGCTTTGGGGGGCATTTTTGTGGACTGGCATGGTGCTTCCCATTAATCCTCAATCCCTGTGCTCTCCCTTGCAGCCAGCTGTGGTCCATCTCCAAGGCCAAGGCTCAGCAATCCAAGTGAAGAATGGTAAGGATCTCTTGATAATTATGTCCATCCCATGACACAGCTCCAAGATGATCCCTGCCCATCCCTGCCCTCCAATACCCCTGCCCAGACTGCCCCAGAAGAGTCTTGTGTGGAGTTTCCCCCTCCATTTCCCCATAGCTCCTGTGTATCTCCCAGAGTATCCCTGCCCTGCCCACCCCAGTAATTCTGTCCCACTGAATTTCCCTCTCCCTGACCTCCAGGTACATCTCGTGCCTCCCCAGCCGCTCCATGACCAGGCCTTTTTCCCCCCCATTCTATTTTAAGCCCTCAGTGGATCCTCATCCTATCTCTTCCTCATTTGCCCATTTTCCTCCAGTTTCCCAGGAATTTAAAGCAGGGAAGACCCAGTGGTGAGAGGACACCGAGGTGTTGTCCAGCTCTTCCTTAGGTCCCCTGAGCACCTCTGTCCCCACCAACAGCCTTTAATCCCAGATCCTGCCAAGCCATTTCCCATCCACAGGCAGCTCCTCACTCTCCTCCTCCTCTTTCCCAGACCCCCATCCAAATTCTCCTCAAGTTCCTGCTCTCCCTGCCAACAGCTGGGGCTCATTCATCACCTCCTGCCTCCCTGCTCTGGCTGTGCTGGACAGGAGCTGGCTTGTCCCCTCCCTGAGTCCCCACGTGCGGCTCCCCAGGGACCACATCCATCCATCCATCCATCCATCCATCCATCCATCCATCCATCCATCCATCCTCACCCCAGTGCCAGACTGGGAGGGACTCCTGAGGGTGGGGGCAGCAGGAAGGGGCTGCAGGATCCCTGTCCATGAATTCCTGCCTCACATGTGGGATGGGGAGGGCTGGCCACTGCTCCTGTGGGAAGGCAGCTTTCCCTGTGAGCAGTGGCAGCTGGAATTTCTCATGGACAGGGATTTGTGCTTGCAGCTCCCCAGAATTAAGAGGAAACCGCCCATTCCCAGGAACAATGTGAGGGAAAAGCTGCTGTTTGCTTACGTTCAGAAAACAATTTTCCCTTCATGACTGGGGATGCTGAGGGTTTCCAGAGGGATAACACTGCTCTCTAAGAGCGGGAATGCCCTGTGAGTGTCCTTCCCTGCTGCTCAGGAACAATCCAGAGCTGGGAGCCAGGAATGCTGTCCAGCTGCCAGCCTGGAGAGCTCCAGCTGATGCACAGAATAATCTGAGTTGGAAGCGACTCACAAGGATCATGGAGTCCAACTCTTAAGTAAAAGGCCCATCCAGCAGGGAGAGGAGAGGCAGATAGAGACTGGGAGGAAAAGAGTGAGATTTGACAAACTGAGGTACCTACAGAAATTGGCTCAGTTTGGGGCTCATAGCAAAATCTGTCCCTAGATTATCCCAGTAAATCCCAAAGTACTGGGTGGTGGATCCATAAATCCCTATATTGAGGGATTATTGTGTTGTGAGATATGATGCAATTTCCTACTTGCTTGTTATTCTGGCTTTTAAAAACCTTAGGAGTTGTAAAGGCAAAGGTTTTGTTATAATTATCCCAATTACAAAGTTGAGAATGGTGAAGTCAAGGAACCCCAGAATTAAAATCAATTGTGTGACCCTTAGCTGGCCTCCATTTGCCTGGAGAAGAAAAAGCTCCAGGGAAACCCTTCCAGTGCCTAAAGGGACTCCAGGAGAGCTGGAGAAGGATTTTGGACAAGGGCCTGGACTGACAGGACAAGAAAGAATGGCTTTTAGCTGAAGAAAGGTAGATTTAGTTGGGAGATTGGGAAGAAATCCTTCTCTGTGAGGGTGGAGAGGCCCTGGCACAGGGTGCTCAGAGAAGCTGTGGCTGCCTCATCCCTGGAAGTGTCCAAGGCCAGGCTAGACTGGGCTTGGAGCAACCTGGGATAGTGTAAGGTGTCTCTGCCCATGGAAGGGGATGGAATGGGATGAGTTTTAAGATCCCTTCCCACCCAAACCATTCCATGATGGTTCTCTGGTGACCATTCCCATGGACACAGTAGGGAATAAGGATCAAACAAGCTCAGCTGCAGGGTCAGGAGGAGGCAGGTCCGTGTCCAGCCCTGGGATGAGCAGAGCACAACAGGCTCTGTGCTGGGTTTTGAGATGGAGAACACAGAGGGCTGGGAGGACAGGTGATCTCACAAACCATGGTGTGTGTTTAGAGCTAGAGAAGAGTCCCTGCTCCCATTCCCTAGTGTGTAATCCTGGGATTCCCCCTGCTCCCCGTGGTGCTGTGACTGTGTTTGTGTTTGTGTTGCTCCTGCGCTTTTCCTCCTGACGGGTACTGAGTGACCGCCGTTTTCTCATACTGAGATCTTTCAGGTGGAGTCCTCAATGACTGGTCTCGCATCACTCTGAACCCCAAGGTGTTTAAGCTGCATGCCCGCAGTGGGGAGCTGGAGGTACTGGTGGACGGCACATACTTCATCTATAGTCAGGTAGAAGTGAGTACGGTCCTAGGCTAACTCCTCCTATTCTTGTGTTCCGGTGGAAGCCTTGCATGAACCACGAGAGGGCTCCAGACAACAGACAAATGCCAGCAGCTTGTGTTCGGCTCAGGAGGGGTGTGGGGAGGAGTGTCACACCCCTGTCACCGCCAGGACACCGCCCGCCAGGGATTAGTCACTGAAAGCACACCCCACACCAGCCAATCCCGGGTTATCCCTCCGTTTATCCATGTCCTGGCCCTTCCAAACATCCCTGCAGGCAGGACGCTGAGTGCTTTACAAGACCCAAACTCTGGTCGTTTGTGGTTATTTTGGAGCTGTGTCACTCTGGAAGCACAGGACTCCCAGGCCAGGTGGTTTGGCCAGATTCCAGCCCGGGTGACTCCGTTTGCCTCCCCAGATCTCTGTAGCTCCTCCCCAGAACCAGCTCTGGGATGAACCGGGCCACAGATGTCAGGTGCTCTTCCATGGAATTGGTGACACGTGTCCAGTTTGGATGGGGACAGAAAATACAACTCCACATGTGCCAAAGCATAATTGTTTCACAAGATGCTGATTGCTGGCCACAGTGTTGGACCAGGGAAGCCTCATCATTTGTGGTCCATCAAGGAGCAAAAAGGGATTCAGTGTTCAGGCAGCTCCTGCCTCCAAAAGGGCTGGATTTCCTTTCTCAGGAAGAAGCAGCTCCCTGAGACTGACTTCTCCTTGGACAGGTCTTCCTCCTGCAGCTCTTTGGAATCAGAGTGTGGGAGAGGGTTAAGTGAGGGCAAGTAGAGTCACAGGGCCTTGGAAGAAGTCAGGGAGTTCAATCAGTAGCAACACTGTGAGGTGATTTCCTTCCAAGCTGTGGAGGTTGGGAGAGCCTTTTCCCTGTAATAGCTCGTGCCTGTGCAAGCGCCGAGTCCATTTACCCAGGAGGCAGCTCCCAGGCCACCTTAGGGCAGTTCTGATGTCACCACTAAAGGAGGCTCCTGGCACCAGGAAGCAGGACTGGCCAGGTAAGTGCAAGAGGCCTTCAGTGGAATGTGTGTGTCTGTGTGTGGGGTGAAAAGCTGCTGTAGCACGCAGGGGGTCCTGCATGGCTCTGTGCAGGTCTGTCACTTCCCTGGAATAAGCAGGATGGTAGCTCAGCCTTAGGCACATGGATTCAGGGGCGTTTGCATGCTTGGGTCAGTCTGAAGCGGAATAAAAGAGGCTCCTGGTTGGTTTGGGACAAGTCGCCTGTGAGTGCAGGTGTTGGGGCCAGCAGGGGCTGCACACACCCCCAGGACGCTGCACTTGCTCCCCACACCCCAACCCCCCTCCCTGACACCTTTCTCCCCCCTGCTTCACACCAGGTCTACTACATCAACTTCACCGATTTCGCCAGCTACGAGGTGGTGGTGGACGAGAAGCCCTTTCTGCAATGCACTCGCAGCATCGAGACCGGCAAGACCAACTTCAACACCTGCTACACGGCTGGCGTGTGCCTGCTCAAGGCCAGGCAGAAGATTGCTGTGAAGATGGTCCACGCTGACATCTCCATCAACATGAGCAAGCACACGACTTTCTTTGGGGCCATCCGCCTGGGAGATGCACCCGCGTCCTAGAGAGGAACTTGGCATGGCCAGGGACGCCCACGGAACTGCCCAGTGCTGCTGTTCATAAAGCCTATCAGTATTTCAGGGGTTCTGTAATCCGGCCATAAAGGAAACTGATCCAGAGCTATTTATTCCTATATGTGAATGCAGGAAGCACAATTGTCCTCTGTGACTTGCGGGGAGACTCGGATCAAACCAAAAAGCTGGTGGGGAGAGCGTTGTGAGGAGGAAAGGCTGTTGGGTGTGCCTTGTCTCAGTATTTCAAGTATTACTGCACTGATACTCTGCTCTGTGACCTTCACACGAGGCTTGCTGGGAGAGCTGGGGGCTCTGCTCGGATGTTGGCGCTGGCAGGAGTGTCCCGGGCAGGAGGGAGCGGGAGGACACGGACTCCTGTCCCCAAATCCCAGCCAGGCTCCTGCATGTGCATGCTAACCACAGCCAGGAAGGGAGTTCTGGCTCCCTGCCTTCCCAGGGGGAGCTGGAGGGCGAGGGGAGGTGCGTGAGACAGGGTCAGTGGTGTTTACATTCATCCTCAGGAGGAGGAGGAGGAAAAGTGCCTCGACCTAGAGCTTGGAAGCAAAAGCAGGAAGTGCGAGAGGAAGAGGAGTAACTAGAGCAGGCTTAGCAGATAGGAAACTGCCTCCACATTCCAGAAACCACCAAATCCCAAAGAAAACGCCGATTCCCGGGTCCAGGCCTCTGCTCCTTTCAGCTCCTGCCCTTACCCCAGAGGTAACCTTGCCCCAGCGGGGGCTGCCTTCAAGTACTGCTGCTGTTACAGCAAGTTGAGTTGGGTTGGGGGTATTTTGGTTTTGTTTTTTTTTTTTTGTTTTGTTTTGTTTTGTTTGGGGGGGGAGTTTTGTTTTGTTCTTTTTAATTAATATTTTGCAAACCAGAACACATTTCTACAGGCTTCACCGAGCCACGTAGAGCAGCCACAAGTACTTGTGACAACACTCGGAGGAAGTTTGTTATGTTTAAGAATAAAATATTCAAACAGGAGATTTTTTTTTCTGTTTTCATAGCAACTGTCCTGCTTTTAGATGTGGTTTTTAGCCTTCCTCTCCCCACCCCTTTCCTTTTGGCACCCTTCTACCTAAAATAAGTGGTGATGGAGACTTTAGCAAAGGAAAAAAAATGGGATTTTAAAATCTGGTCCAGCATGAAGTCACCACTTTTTCTTTTCTCTGAGCCCTGCTGAGTCTAGTCATAACTTGATTTCTGGTGACTAATAGAGGAGCTGGGACACTATTGTTTCTTTTGGCTTCTTGAGCAACTCTGTCCCGTTACCTCCCCTCAGCTGGGGAGACCTAAAGCCATAAGATGCTCTGAGCCATAAGAGGCACAAATTGCTCTGTTGTCTCAGCCCTTGGCTCACACTTGCTCAGCTTGGTTGGGGTTTTGTTTCCCTGTGTTTCTTTCCAGAGCCTGTTTGTGCTTTCAAGAGGGGAGTGAAGTTGCAGCTTGTGTAGAAATGGGACAAATCCCAGTGACATCTTCAGCCTGGAGCAGGGAAGGTTTTGGGGACCTCAGTGCCTCAAGGGGCTCCAGGAGAGCTGGAGAGGGACTTTGCACAAGGGCCTGGAGTGACAGGAGAATGGGAAATGGCTTCCCACTGCCAGAGGGCAGGGATAGATGGGATATTGGGAAGGAATCCTTCCCTGTGAGGCTGCTGAAGTCCTGGCACAGGGAAAGATGCTCCTGGATCCATGGAAGTGTCCAAGGCCAGGTTGGACTGGGCTTGGAGCAGCCTGGGCTAGTGGGAGCTGTACCTGCCCATGGCAGGGTGTGGAACTGTGTGATCCATAAGATCTCCCAGCCCAATCCTGTGATTCCATGCTCCTGGTGCTGTCTCCATGCAGAGGTGGCTCGTGGTCACCTGCAGGGGTGGGAGGGACGTGTCCCAGCGCTGTGCCGTGGCCACAGAGGGTCCGCCCTGCCTGGAGCATTCCTGGCTCCAGCCCTAGCGAGTGATGTCCCTTGCCAAGTGTTGCAGTTATTGGGAGACAAAAATTCCTCGGGGCAGCGGCGTTGGCCGCGGCCTCGCTATTCACAGAAGCCGTGCACTTCGGGAAACAACTGCATGACAAATGGGCTGCTCTGCCTTTTTAGTGGCTTCTCCTCCCTTCAGCCTCGACATGTGGGACGAGCAAGAGCCTTGGGGGCTCTTCACTGGGCTTTGTGGTTTTCTTTCCTTTCAAATGGATTAAGAGGGACATGTTCCTGTGACAAGAATGAAGCGGGACAACTGTGTACAGTGAGAACATGAAGCAAATCGTTAACAGGATTGCTTTAGAACAGGCCTGAGCAGCAAGGCTGGGGGCAGCCATAAATAACAGGGGGTTGGGAGAGCCAGGGATGGAGTTTGCATTCCTTGTCCCCCACTGGCAGGATCTGGGATGTGCTCCATGGCTGTGGGCAGGGGGAGGCAGAGGGAGAATCCCTTTGCTCTGTAAAAGGCCAGAGTGTTGCTGTTCCCTGTGGTGTGTACTCGGGATGTTGGATGAGAGCAGGAGACAGCAGTTCCTGCATGGAAGTTCTTCCTGGTGCATGCTTGGGGTGCAGGAGGGAGCAACTCCTTCATGGAATGTGTTAACAGGCTTTTTCTGGTGCTCACACTATCCAAAGTGTGAGTTGAAGACGTGGACTTGGGTCTGGCTTCAGGTGGCCTTGGCAAACACAGCTCTTTCCTTGTCTTGGTGTTCCTGGTGGGATGTCCCTCCCCAGCCACACCAGGAGCTCCCAAGGAAGGTCTGTATGGCCACAGCAGAGGGTTGGCTGTGCTTTGTGAGGGGACAGCTCGTCCTTCAGGGGTGGTAGAGCCATGGTCCCCTCACTGCGATCAGAGCTGCTCGGGAGCCCAATGCCCTGGGAATGCAGGGAAGGAAGGGCAGATCCTATGGACTTGGATAACCAGGTATCCTGCTCCCAAACAGCCAGGCTGGAGCCCATCACTCACAGCAGGGACAGGTGGTTCTGTCCCTGCTTCCTCCACACCTCAGTCCTGCTGCTCGTTCCTCACATCCTTTGGAGATTTCTCCCACAAAAGCCTCAGTGGGAGCAGGGAACTTCTCCAACCGATCCTGCTGGAGCCCTGGAGCCAGCGTGGAGGGCAGGAAGGCCAAGAAGCACAAGGGAGCTGGTTTCTCCCTGCTCAGGCCGTGTGGTTCACTCTGCCTTTATCACGATCCAAGAGCAACCTCGGTGTTTGCCGGCTCTGATCCACACCCAGCGCTCCCGCCAAGGGAGTTCACAGCCCTGGGATGCAAATGCCCAGGGATTCTCTGCAGAAGTCCCTGCTCCACATCAGGGACTTTTCAGCTGCTGACAGGGGCTGTGTCACCGTGCAGAGCCACGTCCAGCAGTCGGGGTGTGCAGGGGCACAGGCCGGGCTTCCCCGGGCGTGGCAGGGCCGGGTGTGCTGGTTCTGCTTTGGGGGTCACCCAGAGGTCGGTGTTTCCCTGGCAGGAGCTCACATCTGCACAGATGTGCCGTGTACACCACGGGGCAGCAGCCCAAAACGCCGTCCCTGGCCTGTCCCCACTGTTCTGCCTGGCCTGGATGCTGGGGACACACTGCCAGCTCAAGGCTGAGTCACATCCTGAGGTGACAAAGTGTCCCCCACCATGCTGACTATCAGAGGGGTAACTCAGTTGTGTAACTCTGTGTGTGTATATATATATATATATATATATATAAATAATCTATATTTATTTATTTATGTATTTTATGTCTATATGCTATTTTTTTCCTGCCAGACACTTCCAGGATTAGAGCATGAGCTCTGCGGCTGAAATCCTTTCAGTAGCCTGAGTTGCTCCTTCACATGCAATTAGCCACATTGAGCAAAAAAAAAAACCCCAAACGGTGCATTTTGGAGAGCGCCCCGTGAAGCAGGGGGGCGTGTCCCCAGGGAGTGTGTCAGCACTAGGTGGCACAAGGACACGGAGATACCATCACCAAAAAAGTGTCCCTGTGGGTGGGGCACAGCTCCGGGCGCACCACCTGGAGCTGCCGCAGGGACAGTTCCCTTCTGTTCCTGCCCTGGGCGAGGAGATGACCCGGCAGCCCAGGTGGGGACACGGGGTGTGACAGCAGGAGGAGGAGGAGGAGGAGGAGGAGGAGGGGGATTCCAGCTCTGCACATCCCTGGGGAAGAGCCGTGGGAAGCTGTTGTTTCCCGAGAGAGGCAGAGTTCCCTCGGCTGGGCTGCGCTGGGATGGGGAGGGACTGTCACTGCCTGGGTGTGACAGGCGGGTGATCCCACAGCCAGGAGCTGTCCCTGGCTCAGGATGGCTGCAGAGCCCTCGCCAGCTGCCCCTGCTGTCCCGGGAGCTGGCACATCGTCCCCCTGGCACAGGGAAACTCCCCCAAACCCTCTCAGCTTTCCAGTGCCACCTCTGCCCCCTGGCATTTGATGTCACAGCGGGTCCAGCCGGTCACCTGAGCTCCCTCCTCCCCATCCTGCCGTTTCTCTTTCCCTTCCCTGTGGCTTTGTGCCGTTTTTCCCCCTCTGCGAGCTGATGTCTTTCTTTTCCCACTTCCGTAGCTACGAACACCCACATGCCTTATCTCCTTCCCCCATCCCATCCTGAAGCCTATTTATACAAAGCCTGGCTCCTGCCCAGCCTGCCAGCGACACCGCAGGAGCGGGACGGGGCTGGCAGCGCCCGCAGCCCAACATGCTCTGGGCTGCACGGGGATGTTTCCTGCTCTGCCTGCTCCCGTCCATCCTCAGAGCCCGGGCTAACCCCGAGACCAGGCCCAGCTCCCCCCTCTGCCAGCAGGTAAGGCTGTTTTCCAAGGAGCACCTGGGCTGGGATGGCTCCAGCAGCGTGGCTGGGGCTGCCAGCATCGCCCTGGGTCTCGTCCCTGTGGCTCTCACCTCCCTCCAGCCCCCTTCTCTTTAACTTTCCCAGCTTTTCCTCTGTTTTCCTGCCTTGGAGCTAGTTTCCTGTGAGGTGGTCCCTGGCATCCAGCTGCTCCCACGTCCCTGCCATGCCTGAGGTGCTCAGAGGATGGAGTGCAGGGATTCCAGTGAGGCAGCTGAGAGCCTGGATGGGAATCAGCAGGTTTCTGTCTCCCCGGAAAAACATCAGCTGCTCCCATCCAGGTTCCCAGCTCCAGAGGAAAGCAGAGTGAGAGGAAAGGTGGAGCCTACAAAGTACCCTTCCTCTGCCTAGACAGGGATGCTCTGGACCAGCTGGGCTTGGGAAGGGGGAGCAGTGCTCATTCCCACTTCTCATGCCCATCTTGGACAGCAGCTGGCTTGCCTGGAGCCGTGGTTTGTAGCCCCTCCTCATTCACACCTCTCCTGTCTCTCCACAGAGCCCCACGAAGGTGTCTTGCAAAGGAGTCGGCCTGCAGAAATTTCCCAAGGAGCTTGGCAAAGGAATTAAGTACCTTGAACTCTCCAACAACTTCATCCAAAACCTGTCAGGCAGCAACATGCCAGGATTTGGGCAGCTGGAGTACCTGGATGTGTGCTTCAACCAGCTGGAATCCGTGTCAGCCACCGCCCTGGCTGAGCTGCCTCAGCTGCGCTCGCTGCTCCTGGGCTCAAACCACCTGGACCGGAATTACTTGGCTAACGGGGAAGCTTTCCATCTGCTCAGGAATATAGAGGTCCTGGACCTCTCTGTGAATAACCTGGAGAGCCACATGGCCAGCTGGTACATCAGCAACCTCACCAGCCTGAGGGTGCTGGATCTCTCTGGGAACATGATGACCAAGCTGCAGGCAGGGACCTTCCGGAGCTCACCGCGGCTGCGCCAGCTCGACCTCAGCCACAACTACATCAGGGAGATCCAGGAGGGAACTTTTGAGCCTCTGGAAGAGCTGGAGGTGCTGAACTTGGCTTTGAATTCCCTCCACTGTATCTCTGGCTTCAGCCTCACACAGCTACAAGTTTTAAACCTCAGCCACAACGTGCTGGAGCTCTTCTCCGAGGAGGAGGGAGCGGAGCCCTACCTGCTCCGAGTGCTCGACTTGAGCCATAACAGACTCCTCTCTTTCCCAGAGCTCCCCAGTGCCCATGATCTCACACACTTAAACCTCTCCAACAACCTCATTGCTTCCCTGCTCCCAGGCTCACCCCATCCCTGGGAGTTTGTCCTGCCCTACAAGGAGATGCAGAGGTTCAACAGGACTGTGCGTCCTGTGGCCGCTCTGACACACGTGGCTGACCTGGATCTCAGCAATAACCGCCTGGAGCTGTTCCCATTTTCCTTCTTCCACAGCCTGGGCTCCCTGCACAGCCTCAGCCTGGCAAGGAACTGCCTTCAGGATGTGGCCAGGGAGTCTGTCACCAATGGCACGGAGCTGTCCGTGCGCTCACTGGACCTCCACAGCAACGCCCTCCGTGTGCTGCCACGCTGGTTCTTCGATTCCCTGCCTCACCTGGAATCCATGGATCTAGGCTCCAACAGCCTCCAGCCTTGTGAGAGCCAGGGGAGTGACCAGGGAAGGGATTTCCAAGGGGATTCTCACACGTCAGCCCCCGGAGACACCTGCACCCCCTTCTACAACGTGCCTCGCTTGAAGCACCTGAGCCTGTCCAAGAACAACATCTCCAGGCTGCAGCCCCATGCCTTCAGTGGGACCCCACTGGTGTCCCTGGACCTGTCAGGAAACAGGGACTTGTCCATGCCCACGGGAGTGCTGGCAGGCCTGGAGCTGTCCCTGCAGGAGCTCTCTCTGAGGGACAACCAGATGGACGAGGCAGCGCTGCCCTGCCTGGGCACGCTCCGAGTGCTGGACCTGTCGGGCAACCGCCTGAGCCTGCTGCCCCCGGGGCTTTCCTGCTCCCCTCTGCAGAGCCTGGACGTTCGGAATAACAACCTGCAGGCCTTGGGAGCGGTGAGGAGCTGGTCCCACAGCCTGAGGGCCGTGTCTGTGGCTGGGAACCCCTGGAGCTGCTGCTCTCTGGGCTGGCTGGACACGCTGCGTGCGGCCGGCGTGGCCGTGCCCGACCTGCGCCAGGCCCGCTGCCTCTTCCAGGAGCACGGCCGGAATATCTCGGCCAGGATCACCGGCACTCCCCGGTGGAACTGTCCCCAGCCCGAGGGCACTGCCTCCCTGGTTCTGTTGGTGGTCCTGGTGGGCCTTTTCCTCCTCGGTGCCTGGGTGTTCTGCCTCCTGAGGAAAGGGAAGGCTGCGGGATGTGCGGGACTGGACAGCAACAGGGTGGGAGTGTCCCAGCCAGACCCCAAAGGACAGGGGCCAGCCGAGGAGTGGCCACCTGACAGCATCACCAAAGTGTAGCCCAGAGCTGCAGCCATCGGTCAGAACTCTAATTATTATTATTAATAATATTAATATTAATAATATTATTGTGGTTGAAGTCTCGCTGGTACCTGCGTGATTTGTGAACCCAGTGACAGGAGCGTGGTGGGTGCTGGGCTCTGAGCCACCTCCTCTTCTCCAGAAGGGACATTCCCCATCCTCTGTGATTCCTGCCAGAAATTAAACATGGCATTTGGGGTGCCATCACACATTCCCATCTCTCAGCACAGGAAAAGAACCATGACCTGGCTGCCAGGGCACCCCCCTTCCTCCACATCACACTCAGCTGGATGGGAATTGTCTCCATTGGGATCACCTGGCTGTTTCCCAGCTAGCCCAGCAGCCCCTTTAAAAAGGTTTAATAGCTCTGCTAACACCCTGCTGCTGCTCCTGAAGCATTCCCTAATTCGGGAAGGAGCAGGAGGAAATGGGAATGGTGCCTGGTGGTGGCTCATGGCGCTGGGGTGGAGAGGGGGTTTCTGTGCCCACCTTTCTGCTGCCTTTCCTTGCTGTGGATGCTGGGAGGAATTCCACCCTGTCCTCACCCCTGGGATGGTGGGAATGGGAGAAATGGGGCTCTGTGCTGTCCCTGCTGGCACAAGATGTCCCATTGTCAGTGCAAGGACCCCCGAGGTGATGGTGGCAGAGACAGCTGGTCCCAGCACGAGGTAAGTGCTGCCCAGATTGTGGTCCTGAGTGGATTTGGCACGCTCTGAGCACCCCCCAAAGCCAGGGATGATCCAGGGGCTCAGCAAGGCAGCAGGAGGAGGTGTTGAGTGGGATTGTCACTGTGTGCTGGTTTCCATCTCTCCCTTGAGTGACCTGTCCAGCTTCCCTAGGCAGAGTGGGAGCACCTGAAGGGCTGGGCCAGCTCCAGGAAATACAAAACTGAGGTTGCAGTGAAACCTTTAACGTTTCACATCCATTTGGTTCCACCTGGGAAGTCCCCAGCAGGGCCCAGTCACCTCCACACACCTGGTGGGTTAGAGCTGTGGGGGCAAAAGGGCTTGGAAGTTACTTAAAATCCCAATTGCTTCATTTTCTTCCTTTTTTTTTTCTTCAAGTTTATCATGGTTTTACTGGGAAGCAGAAAGGGCATTTTTGGTGTAAAATATATCAGGGCTTCAGCTTCCTGTCCTTGCTGGGCACACAGCTCCAGGTCCCCAGGTGACTTTGGTGGCCCCCACATTCCCAGCCCTGCCTCAGTTTCCCTCTGATGCAGAGCTCTCTGCCCTGTCACAGTGAATAGCTATGGCAGGGGAACCTGTCACTGTGTGTCACCACCCTGCAGGACCCTGGGGACAGGAGGGAACCCAGCCTCCTGCTCCAGGGCTGCTGTTTGCTGGATCTCCTGCTCCCACACCCCTTCCCCTGAACTCCTGTTCCCATGTCCCTTTCAAGTCACAAAGGGTGACAGGTCCTTGTGTCACAGCCACCACAACCCTTGTCTGCTCCCATCCTGGTGCTCCCTGGTTCCATCCCCAGTGCTGTCCCCAGCTGATGTCCCTGGGCAGCCACAGCCAGCTGGGCTCTGAGTGTCCCAGGAGCTGCTGTGCCCACCTGGGGCTTCTCCCCAGCACTGTCCCCTGTCCCTGAGTGACACCTGAGCTCCAGGGGCAGGGACCCGTTTCCCCAGTGTCCCCAGGTGAGCGCAGACTGTCCCTGGGGCAGGGACCTGCTCCCCCAGTGTCCCCAGGTGAGCGCAGACTGTCCCTGGGGCAGGGACCTGCTCCCCCAGTGTCCCCAGGTGAGTGCAGACTGTCCCTGGGGCAGGATTTGCTTTTCCAATGCTGGGACAGCAGCTGGGGGAGCTCAGCCCACCCTGTGCCATCCTCCTGCCCCAGCGCTCGGTGACATTACAGGGACACTTCAGTGCCCAAAGTGCCTTCCCTGGGTGTTTCTGGTGCATTTTTGTGGCCTCTGCTCCTCGTTTCAGCCCTTCCCAGGCTGTATCACAGGAGATGTCCTGGCTTTGTGCTGCTGCCACCAGCGTTAATCCCGGAGCTGGGGACGGGCGGGGACACTGGGGACGGGCGGGGACACCGCGTACCACCGGGTGCTCAGGGACACCATGCGCTGCCGGCACTCGGTGCCAGGCGCTGCCTCGGGCACCCTGAGTGTCCCCAGCCGTGTTTGTGTCCCCGCGGAGCAGCAGCTGGCGGGGGTTGACCCCTTCAGGGCAGTGGCACTTGGGGACAGCGGCTGCTGATGCTGGAGTTTCTCTGGGGATTGAAGCATCTGCTGGAAAGTGCACTAAAAATAGAGGGGGAGAATCCTGGGACTGGTTTTACCCCGTAGAAAAAAAGCTCCCAAATAACTGGACTTGATCTCAGAGGATTTTTTGAGCCCTAAGGGTTCTGTGCAGCCCAGGGTAAGGGGGGAAGAGGGGGAACTCCCCAGGCTGAGGAGGAGCTGTGAAGGTGTGGAAAATGAGCCAGGGCAATGCTGTTGGGTTATCACCATTATTGATGTCTGTGTGCTTTCCTGCCTCAAAGAAAAACGGGATTCCAGGTTCTGCTCTCATGGATTTACCAAGAATTTAATCCCTCTTCCAGCCCCAGGAGCAGCTTGGCCAGGAGCAGGACATGAGGTGAGCCTGTGCTGGCCCAGGGTGGGACAATGAGGTGGCACCAAACCATGTTTGTGTCCCCAGAACCAGCACGAGGCCAAGAGAAACGCGGGGTCTGTGCTGAGCTCTGCTCTGCTGCTCATCCGGAGCTTCCTGTGCTTTAGGGGAAATGGTTTCCCTATCCCAGGCATGCCTTGGCATCTCCAGTGTTTTCTTGATCCAGAAGAAGGGCAAAAGATCTGTAGAATATTAAATTTTGAACAAATAAAGCGGCGATGCCAAAAATGTTGTGTTTTCATGTCAGGCTGGAAGGAGGCAGGAGTGTAAATTTTGGTCTGACAAAAAAAGCAGCAGTGATTAAAATGTTGTGACCATTGACAAATTTTCTAGAGAACTGGTTGAGAAATCCAGCAAAACTCATTCTTTCCAGTGGAAAGCCTTCACATTTCCCTGGATCTGCATTTTCAAAGAAGAATAGATTTTTATCAAGAATTTCCACCGAGCTGTTTCACTAACCCAGGCGGAAATTACCTTCCCTCAACTCCCTTCAATTACAGCAGCTTTGCTTTTCCCTTTTTGCTTGGTTTTTTTATTTTTCCCTTTTCCCTCTTTTTTTTTTGGTCTTTTTTTCATGATCCAGAGCTTCATCTGCTGCAGGAGCTGAAGGATATCCTGGGAAGCGCCTGGGAGATCTCTCTCCTCAGGCCATCCCAGCTGGGCAGAGAGGAGAGCATTTCTCTTGTTCTGTGTTCAGACAGAGCCCAAATTAACCTAAATCTCCCCAGTCCTGATAAGATAAGGAAGATAAGGAGTCCTTTCACCCAGCTGAATGTACCTCCCTTTCCAGAGGGCTGCTGGAGGTACAGTTTATTTAATTTTCCCTGATATTGTTGCAGATCCCATTCCCAAATCTGTTTTATCTCATCCAGCCCATCCTGGTGCTGCCTGGGATGTTCTCCTGGTGAATGTGGCGCTTTCTCTGTGGCTTTGGGATGGCACAAGAGGCTGGTGGCACCTCCAGGACACGTCCCTGTGTCCCTCCCATCCGTAGGGCTGCTTCCCATTATCCCAGCCTGGCACAGCTCCCCTGGCAGCCCTGCCCAGCCCGGGGGAGGCCGGACGTGTCGTTCATGACACTTTTCCTCCTCTCCAGGGGCTCTGGCCGGGCTGGGCCCTCCATCCCGAGGTGCCCCGGGGTGTGGCAGATGTGGAACGTGTCCCCCCGGGTCCCTCCTGCTTCTGCTGGGGGTTTGGGGACAGATGTGCCACATGTTCTGCAGCTGGATCCTCCCTGCCAGCTGTGCTGGGCTGCCTGCACGGGGACACTGCTGTGGGCACACAGGGAAGTGTCACCCCCTGTGTGTGTCCTCATGCAGAGCCGCTGTCCCTGCTGCCAGGTTTGGGATGCTGTAGGGAGGGACAGGTGGCACTGGGAGGTGGCTCTGCAGGGTCAGGTCCCTGCCACTGTCCCCAGCCTGTCCCGTGCTCTCTGGAAAGAGGAAGGGGATGGTTTCCCTGAAGAAAAGCTGAGCTCCGTGTCAGGAGGGGCTCCTGCCACCCAGGGTGACCATCCCACAGGGGACAGGGTGCTGCCAGTGCCCACCAGCAGCAGGAATCTCATCCCCATCCCGAGCCGTGGCAGGAGCTGGAGCGTCAGTGCCCCGTGACCATGTGCCACCTCCCCCTGCGTCACTGTCACCGCTCTGGCACAGGATGTGGCTCCTCACAGGCTCGGCCGGGAGGTGAGGCTGGGGTGGGGAGGTCACCGGGGCCTGGGGGACACTTTGGTGACAGGGAAACCCCTGGAGGGTCCCTGGATCTGCCCCTGCTGTGCCTGGGATCAGGGACACTGGGAGCTGGGACAGTGCATGGGGACCCTGCGTGCTCACAGGGGTCACAATCCACTCACGGGTGTTTGCTTTGGCCCCTGCCTCCCTGGAGCGAGGGACAGCAACCTTTGGCCCTCCAGGACAACTCTTTGCTGTTCCTGCGCTAAAGCCTCACCCCAGCACCAGCTCTGCCGCTTTAGCCCCTCCTGGAGCTGTCCCCTCCCCGTGTCCCCAGGGTGGCCAGCACCAGGCAGGGGGATGGGATGGGACAGGACCTTTCCCAAAGTTTTCCCGGCTCCTTTGGTCTCCCCCAGCAGTGAAGCCCCAGCTGGGGAAGGGAAGCCTCTCCTGGGCTGGGAATCCCCTCCTGCCACCCCCCAGCTCAGTGTGGAAGGGGAAGGAAGGGGTATTTTTAGCACTCACCCTCCTCTTGTTCCAAGGATTGAGCTAAAAAGAGGAATTGACGTTCAAAGGAGGGCTGGCTTTGCTTTAAAAGGAAGGGTTTGTGTTTTTCCTACTACTCCGTCATTGCAAAACTTTCCTGTGAAAAGGGATTGGTAAAAATACCTCTGGTGGGAGGTGGCAGCCTGTGACAGTTCCCTGTGCTGACCCTGCTTCCATTGCCCATTCCCAGGGTGAGCTCCCATCCCAAAGGAAGGGATGGGGTGGGACCAAGCCCCCTGTCCTGGTGCTGATCACAGCTCCCATCGCCTGTGAAGGGAATTCCCTCCATCCTGGAGTGGTTCCTCTCTGCATTCCAGCTCTCCAGCAGCTTTTCCTGACCACTCTCACGGTTTTGGAACACCTTGGGAACTCAGGTGCCTTCCCAGCTGCCATCCAACCCCAGTGCTGTCCTGGCAACCCCCTGGAGATCCTCCAGGGCCCAAAACAAGACACCATCCACACCCTGAGGAGGAGCTGAGCTGGAAGCCACAAGGGACAGAATCCCAAACGTCAGGTTTGGTGTTTAGGTGTCACCCCTGTGTTCCTTTTATCTCTGCTCTTTAACCAATGCCCCTGTAATTTGGTGGGGGATTTGGGAGTGACCTGGGACCCTTCTCAAGGGCCATTGCTCCAGCACAATGGGCTGTGGCCTCTGCATCCCAAGGGAATCGTTTGGGAAGGACAATGACTCAAGCCTTGTGTTCTGGTTTCAGTGCAGTGATCCCAAGTCAAAGGAAGGTCACAAGGGGACAACAATCAACCATCCAGGCATGTCCTGTCAAGGTGAGAGGTCACGGGGGCATGGCAAGCCCCAGTTTGGGTCTGTCAAGGAAAAGCACCTTCCAGAAAGAGAGGAAGTAGCACAGCCAGGGAGAAAGTGAAAGCCTAAAAAGTGATTTCAACCTGTCATGCCTTCCAAAACCTGGGGTCAGCTGGGCTTGTGTCAAATGTCACCTCCCACTGTGGGGAAATCCCGTCCTACCTGGTTCCTCAAGGGCTCCAGGCAGCACTTTTGGTTTTGTACTTTTAGGGGAGAGAGATCCCGAGAAATGCGCCTTGTGACAGGCACGAGCCAGCCCTGCTGCCCTGCCAGGGCAGAGAAAGAAGCAGAAATTGTGAGCCTGTGCTGACCCTACAGGAGGTGCAGCCAGCGGGGTTGGGCTCTGTTCCCAGGGGACAGGACAGGAGGACACAGCTTCCAGATGTGCAGGGGAGATTTTCCAGGATATTAGGGAAAATTCCTCATGGAAAGGGCACCCAGGGCAGCAGTGGAATCACAGCCCTACAGTGGTTTAAAATCCACGTGGATGTGGCACTTTGGGGACACGGTCAGTGGTGGAGTCACAGCCCAGCAGTGATTTTTAAATCCACGTGGATGTGGCACTTTGGGGACACGGTCAGCATTGGCCTTGGCACTGCTGGGGGAACATCCTGCAGTGGCTCATCCCTCACCCCCTCCAGGTGCTGCTTGGGGACGGTCACTGCTGGTGACAGCTGGCCTCCCTCCAGCCCCTCCTTGTCCCTAACCCTGTGTGTGAATGGCACCGAAACCGCCTTTGTTCCCCTCCCCGGGGGGCAGGACCCGCGGCTATAAAAGGGGCCGTGGGGCCGAGTGGCCCCAGCCTTGCTCGCAAACCCTATCCCAGCTCCCGATCCCCATCCCAGCTCCCAGTTCCCATTCCAGCCCCACTCCCAGCTCCATCCCAGCTCCCAATCCCCATCCCAGCCCCATCCCAGCTCCCAATCGCCATCCCAGCCCCAGCTCCCAATCCCCATCCCAGCTCCCAATCCCCATTCCAGCTCCCAGTCTCCATCCCAGCCCCATCCCAGCTCCCTGTACGCACCCCAGCCCCACTCCCAGCTCTGTCCCTGTCCCAGTCCCCATCCCAGCCCCATTCCCGGCCATGGGCCGCCCCGCCGCCGCTGCCACCGCGCTGCTGTGCCAGCTGGGGCTCTCCGCAGCCATCCAGTGGCTGTGAGTAGGGATGGGGATCTCTCCTTCCAGAGCCCCTCTTGGCGGTCCCTGGGGGCGCTGCGGCCCCCCCGGTGACCCCCAGCTCTCCCCACAGCGGGCTGGCGGGCAGCGGGGTGGCCTGGAACGAGAGCCAGCACTGCCGGCTGCTGGTGCCCGAGCAGCTGCAGCTGTGCCGCCGGCACCTGGAGGCGATGCCCAGCGTTGTCCGGGCCGCCCGCCGGACGCAGCAGCTGTGCCAGCAGAGCTTTGCCGACATGCGCTGGAACTGCTCCTCCATCCAGCGTGCCCCCAGCTTCGGGCCGGACCTGCTCACAGGTAAGGGATGCTCCTCCCGCCCAGCCTGCTCTGCCCCAGGAGCATCCCGGGCTGGCAGCGCGTGGATTTCTGTTTTGGGGTAAATATGCTGCCTTTACGTGGTGTTAATCCTGTGCAAGTTGCGTCTGGGGGAGGTGACAGACAGTAAAATCCATTTCAAACAGCTGCCAGAGGCGCCCAAAAAAACGCGGGGGAAGAGGTGGGGATGCTGTCAGTGTAACCCAGGGGCCACAGGTTAAAACACAAAATTTGAGAGTCCTTGCGTTTATCCTGCCGCAAGACGAAATAAAGAAACGGAGAGACGTGTGAGGGGGAAGCCTGGCTGTGCAGCGAGGAAGAAAACATCCAAACACCCTTGATTTCTCCGCAGGAACGCGGGAAGCCGCCTTCGTGCACGCCCTGGCAGCGGCGGCCGTGGCGCAGAGCATCGCCCGCTCCTGCGCCTCCGGGGAGCTCCCGCGCTGCTCCTGCGGCCCCGCGCCCGCCGAGCCCCCCGCGCCCGCCTCCCGCTGGGGCGGCTGCGGCGACAACCTGAGCCACGGGCTGCAGCTCGGCGCCGCCTTCACCGACGGCTCCGCCAGAGCCGGCGCCGCCACCGCGCCCGGGCTCCGCGCCATGAACCGGCACAACGGAGCCGTGGGACGGGCGGTGGGTGAGGCAGCCCCGGGGATGCGGGTTGGGATGGAGGGTACGGAGCCAACTGGGAGTGCTGCGGTCTGGGATGGGGTGTGTGAGCCCCTCCAGGACTGCCCGGGCGTGACACAGTGGGTCTGAGCCCCCTGGGATAGATGGAGCTCAGCAGCAGGAGCAGAGGTCACTAATTTAAGCCAGACGGGCTTTTGGGGTGTCCTGAACGTCAGAAGGCAACAAAATGGTTAAAAAGTGTGTTAGCAGACACCCACACACACACTGCTACCCACCCCCAGACATCCCACACCCTTTCCAAAACCAGCACATCTGACACTTCACACCAGTAGTCCCAGTTAGCTGATATTTCACATCAGTACTCCCTGTGCTCTGGGAGACAGGAGAGATCTTCTTTCCACCCTTCTCACTGGAAACAGAGCTTGTCCTGCCCCACTCCCCAGCCCATCCCATCTGTGTGCTTCCATCCACTCCTGTTCCCCAGGTGAGGCTTGGGAAGCCTCCAGCCCCATTGCCAGCTCCCCTGGAAGTTCCCCAAGGATCAGGTTCTTATCAGAAGGGATTGAAGCAGGCCTGAGCCCCTGATTGCCCCATTATATTCAGCTCTGAGCTCTTTCATTCCTTGAAACTCCCGTGGGTGCCCCTGGGGGTCAATCCCTGGGGCAGCACCAGGAGAGAGCAAACTCACCTGTTTCCCTGCAGGTGCTCAGTGACTCCCTGGATACCAGGTGTAAATGCCACGGGGTTTCAGGCTCCTGCTCAGTGAAGACCTGCTGGAAAGGGCTGCCAGACCTGGGTGAAATCGCCTCTGACCTCAAATCCAGGTACCTGGCAGCCCTCAAGGTGACCCATCGGCTCGTGGGGCCCAGGAAGCAGCTGATCCCCAAGGAAGGGGATGCCAGGCCAGTGACAGAGATGGATCTGGTTTATCTCATCAGCTCTCCTGACTACTGCACCCCAAACCCCCAGCTGGGTTCTCTGGGGACACAGGACAGGTAGGAAGAACTCAGTCTCTGATTCCAGGAGTGCCTGTTCTGATGGGTTTGGGTGTCCTGGGCAGCTGATGTGGCTGGGCTGGGGTGAGCCTGCAGCAGATCCCTGAATCCCTGTCCTGTGAGACCCCTCCTGCACTGCTGTGTCCAGGTCTGGGACCCCAATACAAGACTGGCCGGGACTTGTTCAATGAGTCTGTGTGTGCCCAGGGAGATGCTCCCAGGGCTGGAACCAGGCTGGGAGAGCTGGGGGTGCTCACCTGCAGAAGAGAAGGTTCCAGGGAGATCTCAGAGCCCCTTCCAGTGCCTAAAGGGGGTCCAGGAAAGCTGGAGAGGGACTTGGGACAAGGGATGGAGGGATAGGACAAGGGGGAATGGCTTCCCACTGCCCGGGTTAGTTGGGATATTGGGAAGGAATTCCTGGCTGTGAGGGTGGGGAGGCCCTGGCACAGGGTGCCCAGAGAAGCTGTGTCTGCCCCTGGATCCCTGGCAGTGTCCAAGGCCAGGCTGGACAGGGCTTGGAGCACCTGGGACAGTGGAAGGTGTCCCTGCCCATGGCAGGGGTGGCACTGGATGATCTTTAAGATCCCTTCCACCCCAACCATTCCATGATTCCATGATCCTGCTGCCTCCTGCTCTGAGCACACCAACTCTGGGGACTGCCAGGGCTGGGGAGGGCAGGTCCCCATGTCCCACATCTCTCTGCAGGCCGTGCAACAGGAGCTCAGTGGGCAGTGACAGCTGTGACCTGCTGTGCTGTGGCCGTGGCTACAACACCTACACGGAGGAGGTGCAGGAGCGCTGCCACTGCCGCTACCGCTGGTGCTGCTCCGTGGTGTGCCGGCGCTGCCGCCGCAGCCTGGACAGACACGTCTGCAAGTGAGCAGAGAACCCCCTCTGGCACCCACCAGGCACGGCTGGACACCAGGAGCCCGTCCCAAGGGGTGCCCCAGCAAGGAGGAGGCTGTGCACGAATCCTGGTCGCTCGTGGAAAGCCTAACACTGAGAGATTTTGGGAATTTTTGGTGCCTTCCAACCCAGACCTCGGGGCAGGACAAAGAGCTGCCCTCCTGCAGTTGGTCAGTGGCCAGCCCTTTGTCTCCAGCTGGGAAAAGCCATTGATCATTCCACAAACCCCTTTCTCTGGGGGAAACAGGGACCCTGGGCTGCCATTGTCCCTTTGCAGGAGGATTCTGACAGCTCCTGAAAGCCAGGAGTGATAGATGGAAGGGGGTAGAGTTATCCGCTGGGAGAAGCTGCAGGGATGGAACGCTGCTGCTTTGGGTGAGGGTGTCATGGGCAGCTCCCCTGGGAACAGGACTCTGCTGTTGGCTCATCCAGGGGAGGACCCTGCTCCAGGGCCCTCTGCAGCACCCCAGTGCATGCATGGAGATGGTGCTGCTCTTGTTGATGGCAGAGACATCAGGGACAGGAGAGCTCCTGGGGGCTGCCAAAACTGGGCAGCCTGGCAAACCCACGTCTACCAGGAGTGTGTTACCTGGGCAGCCTGGCAAACCCACGCCTGACCACATGTTAACAACCCAGCCATGGCATCACTGTAGCTTCTGTCCCCACATCAGAGGTGGGAGCACACTCAACACATTAAATTCTCATGGCTTGTCCTTCCTGCCCCTCCTTCCACCCCACTGAGGTCTTCAGCCCACTCCTTCCACCCTTCAGGATGAGGTGTGTTGGAATTCTGGCCTGGAGAGGGGACACAACTCCAGGGTCTTGGGGAAGCAAGAAATAACCTTTATTTTTTGTACTTCCTGTAAGTGGGATTCTGGTGTGTGTTTTTAAATAAATGTTATAACTCTCTGTGCCTTGTTTTCTAGGACAATCTTTCCTGCATGTCCTTCCAAGCTGGTCCTGGAGAAAGAGGCTGTAAGGAGAGCCTTGTATCCATAAAGCCCCATGTCCATACTTTTCCTTTCCTTTTCTGAGGACCAGCTCGCTTTTAACTCTTTCTGCTTCTCACTGGCCTGGATTTGCCTTTAATTACAGATCCCTGGCTTCCTCTGCTCCTGTTTTACCCTCTGCTTCCTCAGCTCTCTGCCTGCCTGGGATTCAGGGCTGCTGCTGGAAGCTGTGGCAGTCCAGGGTTATTTTCTGATCCTTGGGAATGTGGGCTGGATGAGCCAAGTGTGTGTGTGTGAACAGCAAGGGGTTGAGAGCCAGCGATGGGGGCTCCCAGATTTCCCATAGCATGGAATCTGGCCAAGCACTTGGATGGGATGAGATTCCTGCTGGTGCAGCCCTTGGAGAGAAAGGATGAGTCCAAACAGGTGCTGCAGGGACTGCACAGAACCAGGAGCACAGGTAAAGGGGATGGGAACCCTCGGGTGGATTCCTGCAGCTCCCAGCACTGCCTGGAGGCTCCAGCAGCTCCGCTCTATTTTTGGTTCCCATTGAGCGGAGTTGGCCGCGATCAGCCCCAGCCCAGCTGGACGATTACTCATTTCCATATCCATTCCATCACTTTTAATGGTCTCTGCTGGGTCACGGAATCAATGCACGAGCTTTTCTTGTAAAACACCCCCTCCCCTTAATGTGCTCCAGCTTTCTGCGAGAGCAGGGAAGGAATCAGAGGTGGCTGGAGAGAATGCAGGGGCTGGGAGCTGAGGATGCAGGGGCTGGAAATTGAGGATGCAGGGGCTGGGAGTTCAGGATGCAGGGGCTGGAAGTTGAGCCCGAGCTTGGGAAGTGCCAGGAGCGAGTTAACCCTCCTTATCAGTTGTAAATGTGCCATTGAGAGGCTCTGCCTGCTGCCATCTCCCTTCCGAGAGTGCCTGGAAAACCGCAGCTGCCCAAGGCCAAAAGCGATCTCGAGTTTTCCTTTTTGAATGCAATTAGGGGATCAATACCCAGCATTCCCCAGAAAAAGGAGTTTCAGCTGCCAGGCAGCACAACAGCCGCAGTTTCTGGAGAGATGCAGGTACTAAATCAGGATTGCCTCAATGCCTTCCCTCCATCCAACTCCCCGCGCATCCCAGATCACAGGGAGGTGACAACGGGACGGGCTGCGAACTCCGCCGAGCATTGCAAAACCGTGCTGAGAGGAGAAAAAACCCACCAGGAACTCCAGCCAGGAGGGTGGGAAATGTGATTTGCATTTGGTAACTACAAACACACATCGCCCGGGGGAGAGGAGAGGAGCCACAATGGCAAGGAATGCCCAGGGGAGCCGTCGGGGTCCCTCCTAGAGAGGTCCCGTTGGAATTTCTGCCTGGGAAAAGGCAGGGTCAAGTGCTGAATATGCAGAATCCACTCCTCCTCTCCCCCCCGACTCCAAACGCGACAGGGGAGAGCTGGGGAAAGGCCGGAGGGGTCCCTGTGCTGCCGGAATCCTGCGGGAGATGGGAAGGAGCCGGAATTGGCTGGGGAGTGCAAAGGGTCAGGCTGGCAGGGGGTGACAGCTCTGTGACAGCTCTCGGTGGGGCTGCTGGAACCCGGGCCCGCGCCTGGAATTGGCAGGGATGTGAGACCTGCAGGGATGGCAGCATCCCCCAGGAGCCAGAGGATGGATGCGGTGGGAATGAGCCCTGTGTTTGTCCCCAGGGGGGTTAAGGGAGTAGCGCTGGTGTGAACGTGGTTATTTACTGCTGGTCAGACTTGTGCAAACAATAAAGTCGGGAGGAAGGCGAGTGATTTTCATGGGTTCTTTTGATTTTGCTGTTAAAACGCTGATTTATATTTATTTTCCCTTTTATTTCCTTATTCATTGAGGGATGCTGCATAACTCATTGCAGGAGGGTAATATGGGCAACAAACCATTGGTAATTAAGCGTTTTGGAGGAAGGATGGCTCCAAAAGTTCAAGGATGTGTTGGGCCATTTCTTCTGCACAGCCCTGGGGTGTGGATGGGGACCTGCACTTGCATTTCCTTGTGCTGCTCACATTGAGCCGCGAGCAGGACAAAGCCCAGGGTGGGCTCAGCTGTGACATCTCACAGAATCAGGGAATCCTGGAATGGTTTGGGTTGAAGGGACCTTAAAGCTCAGCCAGTTCCACCTCCTGGTATGAGCAGGGAGCCTTCTCCTACCCCAGGGTGCTCCGAGCCCTGTCCAGCCTGCACTGCTGGGAATATTTGGGGGATGTTGCTGTGACCTTTGGGATGGTTGGTCCATGCACCATCACACCACAAGGCACAGACATGAGTAAACGCCTGTATTTAAGGAAAAACCCTTCCCTCTCTGTTCTCCTTTGCTCCTGGGCCGTTCAGCAGCACCGTGGTGCCCTAAGGGTGACAAACCAGAGCAGGGATTGTCCGTGTGGGGATCTTCAGCTGAGGGACAGGGACAATCAGGGGTGAGTAAGAGCCATAAGGTCTGAGGGGGAACCAGCTGCAGCCTGAGGAATTTTGGGTGCAGCTGGAAGGTCAGTTCTGCCAGGGGCTGTGGGGGGTTTGGAGGGGAAGCAGCTCTCCAACCCTTGGAATCATGGAATTCTAGGATGGTTTGGTAGAAGGGACCTCAAAGCTCATCTTATTCCACCCTATACCATGGGTGGACACTTTCCTCATCCCAGGTTGCTCCAAACCCCATCCAGCCTGGACCTGGCCACTTCCAGGGATGGAACAGCCACAGCCTCTCTGGGAAATCCATTCCAGGGCATCCCCACCCTCACAGGGAAAGATTTGATTTCTCCCAGGAGGAATTTCTCTGCAGGACGGGAGCCTGGGCACTCTCTCCTCTGCAGAGCAGACGCTGCTGTGGCCGTGAACCCCCCTCTGGGGCTGCCATCCCACCAGGAATACCCAGGAGATCCTCCCAGCAGCAAAATGGGGCCAGACAGGTTGGGAGGACCCACAGCACTCCTGGGCTCTGTGAGTAACAACTCATTGCACAATCTGACACAGGCATGAAGGAAACAAACAGAGTAAATCGTAAACTGAGTCATGCTCAGAGGCTGAGTTAGAATTACTCAGGAGTAGTAGCAGTGGTTGCTACATCCATGCTTAGCTCACAGCCAGGTCAGTCACCTGTATTTCTAAGGGAAATAACCTGCTCCTAAAAGCACAGGTTTAACCCTAACCTGCCTGATGCCTGGTTGAATTTTAGGGATTTTAGGAGTGAAATAAATTAAGAAAAAAGCAAAAAAAAAAAAAAAAAAAAAAAAAAAAAAAAAAAAAAAAGTTGCATGCTCCACTTGTACCGTAGAAAAAATAGTGAATAGGAAAGTGCTGTGCTCACACAAATAAATTGATATTTATTGACTGCACTGTAGAGGATATCCACTGTGTCCGCCTTTTATTGCAGAGGGAAAACGGATGTTTTCTGCCAATTTATCTAATTATCCACATTTTTCCCAGTTTCCCAGCCTCCATCCCAGCGCTCCCTGCCAGGACCCGCGCGGGCCGGCGCACCAGGCAGGGCCTGGCAGGGAAAAGCGCGCGGGCCCTGGAGGCCCCTGAGCCCTCCCGGCCGCTCCGAGCCGCTCCTGCCCGCGGTGCCCGGGGCTTCCAGAGCTGCGGGGCGAGCGCGGGGCCATCACGGCGCCCACAGGGCCCGCTGCCCCTCAGCCCGCCCTCACCAGCATGGCGGCTCCGCGCCCCGGCTGCTTCCGTGCCCTCCCCAAGATGGCGCCCGCCGTGGCTCCAGCCGTGACCTCCCCAAGATGTCGCACCATGCTGTGCCTATGGCGGTGACCTTCCCAAGATGGCGGCCGGGGCGGGTACGGTCGCGCCGGACCGCGCCGGAAGTGGCGGCGGCGCCGTTCCCGGCCCATGATGGCGGAGGCGGGCGCGGACGGCCCCCGGCTGGCGGAGCTGCTGGCGTTGGGACGGCGGCTGTGGGAAGAGCTGGAGGCCAGCACCGAGCCCTCCTCGGGAGCCCCGGCCGTGCAGGACAAGGTGCGGCAGGGGCTGGACGCGCTGAAGCGGGCGGCGGCCATGGTGACGCAGCTGGAGCTGTTCAGGTGAGCTCCGGGGACGCCTCTGAGGGGACGGGGAGGGTCCCCGGGCAGGGCAGAGGTGGAGCGGGACAGGATCCCAGAATCACCGAGGCTGGACAAGATCTCCGAGACCATCGAGTCCAACCTGTGACGATCCCCACCTTGTCACTCAGCCCAGAGCTCTGAGTGCCGCGTCTGGGCGTTGCTTGGACACCTCCAGGGGTGGGGACTCCAAACCTCCCTGGGCAGCCCCTGCCAAGGCCCGGCCGCCCTTTCCATGGAGAAATTCCTGCAGATGTCCAACCTGAGCCTCCCCTGACACAGCTTGAGGCCTTTCCCTCTCCTCCTGTCCCTGTTCCCTGGGAGCAGAGTCTCCCCTGGCTGTCCCCTCCTGTCAGGAGCTCTGCAGAGCCACAAGGTCCCTCCTGAGCCTCGTTTTCTCCTGGATGAGCCCCCCCAGCTCCCTCAGCCGCCCCTCCCAGGATGACTCCAGCCCCTTTCCCACCTCCATTCCTGTTCTCTGCTCTCTCCCTGGCAGTGAGAACGAGGAGCTGGAGGAGGTCGCCTCAGCCGACCTGAAGTTCATGCTGCTGCCGGCGCTGCTGGGAGCCCTGACGCTGAAGCAGGTGGACCTGAGCAAGAGAAGAGAACACCTGGAGAGTGCCCGGGAGCATTTCCTGCACTTCCTGAAGCTCTGCAGGAATTACGGGCTGGGCTCTTTCCAGCTGCCCTCCAGCGAGGATGAAGCCAGGAGCTCCCCGGCCCCCCGGGACCCCGGCCAGCCCACCCTGGTGGCCATGGCCATGAGCAGATCAGCCAAAATTGAAAGGTGGGCTCTGTGCCTTGGGAAGGGCTTTGGGAATCACTCTGGGAGGAGCAGGAGCCTGAGACAGCGCAGGGTTGGACATGGAAGAGCTTCCCTGGGTATTGGAATAATTTGATCATAAAATGCTCGTTTTAAAAGATGCAGCTCTCTGTTTAATGGGGAGGGGCATTTGTGACTCCAGTTTCTGGTCTCTGAGGAAAAGCTGCTCAAAAACTTGAAATTAACTCTTTAATCTTTCGTAATTAATCTTACAAGTAGTTCTTTAATCACTGCTGGCAGCACAAAGACTTCCAAACTGGAACTTTCCTAGGGTTCCAGTGGGTTCATTAGGGCTTGAAAGAAAAGTGAGGGGTGCCTTTGGTGCTTTAGCTGAGATTTTGGCCGCTGAGTTGCTCATTGTGGCAGCACTGGAAGGTCTAAACTGGGCTGGACTTACTTAAATTGTAGAAAAGCATAGAAAAATATGATTTAGATTCTAAATGGGAAGAGTTTCTATTTTAGAATTACTCTTTTATGCTCTTTGTCCTCTCAGCCCTCAAAGGTTTCTTGGCTCTTATTGTTCATTCTTCAGGTGACAGTAATTGAGGGAAGGAGGACACAAGGATTTATTAGTTTCCCCTTTAATAACTAATTCCTGAATAGGTAAAAAAGTCCAAAAAGCCAAAGTCATATTTTAGAAAATGCCTTGGAAAAGCGTTTTATTCTGTTTGTGTGACATGGAATCAACCCAAACCAGCCATTCCATTGATTTCCTCAGTCCTGCTTTCTCAGGAGATTGATGTTCCCAGTCTTGCTTATTTTACCAGGAAAGCTTCAATTGCTAAAGATTCCTCAATGTTTAGGAGAAGAATAAAATCATTGAGATCCCTCTGAATTAAATGTAACTTTACAGCTGCTTTTGACAGACAGGAGAGGCTGAAATTCCAACAGGAACCAGCACAACTTCCATGAAATGTGGTTGGTCCTCTTAGAAAGGGTGGTAAAGACCCCATGGCTGGGCTGTGCTGGAGAAGAATGATTCCATGGTCTGATTTTGCTGTGTTTGAGGCAGATACAAGCAGAAGAAGGAGCTGGAGAACAAACTGGCCTCCATGAGCAGCTCCGTGGAGAGCGGGACAGCGGACGAGGATCAGATCCGGGAATTTTACATCCTCCAGATCCAGAAATGGATCGGCACCAGCCTGGAGGAGATGGAGAGCATCGAGCAGGAGCTGGTGATCCTGAAGAGCAGGGATGCAGCCAGGCAGGTGAGGGAGCTCTCCTGGGATCCAGGGCATGAGGGGATCAGTCCCAGAGGAATTCAGTGGCTGAGTTTTGTTCAGTGGCTTCCCAGCTGGAATTGAGCTCGATCACAGCATGAGCTGATGGGGTTTCCTTCATTCTCAATTCTGAGTTTTGGGCTGGGCTCTGCTGCCACACTTCCCCCACAGTCCAGCCTGTGGAATGCTGCAGCTTGGAGTATCAGAGCTGAAATAGGCTGTGCAAAGGCTTTTCTGCAGATCCTTAATTCTGAAGAACAGTTGGGTTTGGAAATTAAAACGAGACTCTTGTGGTTTCTGTCAAGCCTCCACTCCTGGTCTGCAGCCTGTCCAGGCGTTACCAGCCCATTTGGAGTGACAGAACATTCCCACAGACCTGCAGTCCCTGTGCAGAACGTTGTGTCCAGGGTTTCTGTGACCTGGGCTGTCTGCTGGGAGCAGCAGCTCCTGATGTGCTGGCACAGCCTCCCAGCAGGGCTGGTTTGAGGGGTCCTTTTTGGCACTGCAGGACTCAGCTCCTCCAAGGTGTCCACGGAATGATGGGCTCAGAATGTTCCACTGGAACAATGAACAACATTTCCTGCTCTCCTCTGAGCTCAGCCCTGGGAAAGTTCTGCTTTGACCCCAGCAGGTGGCACAGAGACACAGGAAGTAATTCCTGTACAGGCACAGTTGGAATTCCTGATTTAAACCAAATTCAGGCCTGGATTCTCCATCCTGGGGCGTTGCTCTGACAGCTGAGGTGTTTCTCTTCTGCAAGACCTTTAATAACTTCAGGATGGGAAACAGAGGGGGAGTTTTGATCCCCTCCATTCCCTGGTGACTGTTGTTTGCACCCCCAGGCTCCAGCAGGTCCCCGTGGGCCTCCCCGGCCAGCCAGGACTCCGGTGAAACCCTTCATCCTCACCCGGGATGCTGCTCAGGCCAGGTATGGGTTGGGGTGATCCAAACACACTTTGGGGCACTGCTCTAATGTCAAGCCTGAAATATTCCATCAAGTGCAGAAATGCGGGTGGTGCCTTCATGTTTGTGGCACCCTGAAATCCGTGCAGGAATTTCAGCACCTAAAGCACGAAATGGGAGAGAAACCAGATTTCCTGTCGTGCTTGGGACGTGATTCATGCTGAGCTTTCCATGTATCTGCTTCACTTCCCAGGGATGTCCTGGGGCCACCTTCCCCTATCCCAGGTTGTTCCAAGCCCTGTCCAGCCTGGCCTTGGACACTTGCAGGGATCCAGGGGCAGCCACAGCTTCTCTGGGCACCCTGTGCCGGGGCCTCACCACCCTCACAGGGAAGAATTCCATCCCAATACCCCATCTATCCCTGCCCTCTGGCAGTGGGAGCCATTCCCTGTGTCCTGTCACTCCATCTTTCTCTCAGGCACAGGAAGGTCACAATTGGGTCACCCCTCAAGCCTGCCTTGTGACATCCTTCCATCCTGAGCACAGATTGGATCATGGAATAGCCCTGTGCCTCTTGCCTGTGTTCCTGTTCATTCCAGGGGATTTCACTGCCTGGTTTTGGCTGTTTTTGTCCCACTGCAGGGTGTTTGGAGCTGGCTATCCCGGGCTGCCCACCATGACTGTGGATGACTGGTACGAGCAACGCCGCAAGCAGGGAATCGTGTCCACCCCACAGAGGGTTCCAGGTATGGAACAGAGGTGGGAACAGGGAGTTTGGGAAACCTCTTGAGGCTGACTATGGAAGAATCCAGGCTTTATTAGGAAAACAGTTGGGTTAGACTGTGCTTGGCCTGTCCAAGGCCAGGTTGGATGGGGCTTGGACCAGCCTGGGATAGTGGAAGGTGTTCCTGGTGGCACTGGATGGGCTCTGAGTTCCCTTCCAACCCAGCCCATTCCAAGGTTCTCACTCCTGCTGTCTTGGCAAGCCCGGCTCCCAGCAGGCATTTGGAGAACTTGGATCTCCTCTTTGTCCCTCCCCTCCAGCAGGTACAAGTGATGAGGAGATGCAGAAGCAGCAGAAGGAGACGGAGGAGGAGGAGGATGATGAGGAAGCTCTTCGGAAAGCTCGGGACTGGGACGACTGGAAGGACACACACCCCCGGGGCTACGGCAACAGGCACAACATGGGCTGATGCTCTGGCTGCCAGCAGGGCCTGGAGATCCTGGGAGAACAACCTGGAGAGGGACAAGGGAATACAGTGTACATAGGTGGAGCATCTGGGAATTCCCTGGATGGACAGGGCACAGGATGGCAGGAGGACATGTGGCCCCTTGCTGTGGTGTGCATTCCATGTCAGACCGGGGGCACTCGTGGTGTTGGGGGGTGCCCCAGAGCTCTGAGGGGCAGCTCCATGAGGGTCAGGCGCCCTCTGCCCTCCCAGGCGGAGGCAGCCTCCAAGGGGAGCTCCATGGATTTGGAAACTGCTCTTTGTATTGTGGGTGGATATATTTATTTTTTTTTTCCTCTCTATTTTAAGCAAAATAAACTCTCTTTGTGCTGTCTGGTTCTTGCCATGAAATTCTCTTGCTCTTCATCCTGAACTTTTCCAGGGCATGAACCCTGGATGCCCTCATGGAGCCCACAAGGGACAGAACTGGGACAAATGGTGCCATATTCCAGGACAAAGTAGTCAGTGTGCTTTGAAACCCACTAGTACAATCCCTGAAAAAGGGAAAACTCTCTGAATCCTCTGGCACCATTCCTGAATGAGGGAGGACTGAGCTGGCACAGAGCAGGTGTGTGCAGGAAGGTGAGGAATCACAGCTGGAAGTTCTGGAAATGCCCAGTGTGGGTTGGTAGCTGTGGATGGACTTGTTCCAAACCTGGTAAAATACTGGGGTGGAAAAGCAAACCATGGCTGGCACTTTGTGTCACCTGGAGCAGTGTCACCTCCACGGTGCTTCCTTACCCTGGGACAGTGGGATTCTGTAGCAATCTGGTGGTTTTCCTTCCTGTTAGCAGGATTTGGGCACAGCTGGAGTTGGGATGTTTTCCTTGCAGCAATCCCTGTCCTCAGCACTGATCCACACCCAGGAAAGCCTGCAGGGACTGTGGTCCTTTCTCCCAGGTACTGAGTCCCTACAATTCACAGGAGGGGTTTGTGGGTTCCAGATCTCCCAGGAAACATTTCTTACTTTTCCACCATGATCCTGTGGGTGTGTTTATCCCTCTCCTACACTGATGTTAGCCAGCACTTCCTAGGAGCCCCTCTGGACAGCTTCAGGGATTTATTCCCTGTGGTTCTCGCTGTTCCTTGGGCTGTTGGCCTGAAGCCCCCCCTCGGTGCTGACTCCCTGCTGCTCCTATTTCCCTTTCTTTTCCATTTTTCCCCTCAAACCTGTCTAGACAGCGCTCCAGGCTCCCTGGGCAGGAGGCAGAGTGCCCATCCTGGGGCTGGGAGCAGCAGCAGTGGTCTGGTGGCTGTGGAGCTCCAGGGTGATATTTTTGGGTGGCTCTGGGGCTGTCACATGGCAGTGTTTGTGACATTCCCCCAGCGTGGACGGTACCATTCCCAGGGGGATGCAGCATTCCCAGAGGAATTCAGCCCCTGCCAGCACCAGCAGCCGGGACTTTCCAAGGAACAGCAACTTCCCAGCACAGCCCCAGTGCCTCACCCTCTGTGTGACCCTTCCAGGCACCAGCAGTTGCTCTCCATGCTCTTAATCCCAGCTGGAGCAGGTCCCCTCCCCTGAGCAGGGCCGGAGTCCCTTGGGTCACCTGGTTAAAGCCTCTGGACACACAGCCCGGCGCCCTCTGATTGCCAAACTCACCTTTCCACCCACAGCACTACGGAGCTCCTGCCACCATGAAAACCATCATAGCAGCCTGCTCCCAGAACCTCAGTGGTAAGAGATTCCCAAAAATTGTTTGGATGGCTCCTGGTTCTCCAGCAGTGCCAGGAGCTGGTGGTTGTCTCCCTTGTCTGCTTGCTTGGGAGTGCTGAGGAGAAAAGGGGTGTTGGGAGCAATTAGAGAATAACTCCACAGGAAAACGCACTGTTGCTCAACAGGGATGAAATTTTGGATGGCTTTGGGAGTGTTACACACAAGATGCTCCTGGAAATTCCAAATGCTGGGTTTGCAGAGGCTCCTGTCGCTGTGGATGGGGCTGACAGCAGAGCCCTGTGGGGTTCTCTGTGTCTGTGGTGTGGACATTCATGGGGTTTTCTGAATAGGAGCTATGAAAATTAAAAAGCAACAGTTTGGTGGGCACAAATTTGCTGGGAAGGGCTCTGTGTCTTCCCTGGGAAAAAGACCCTGGGTTCTGCAGGTGGCTGGGATTTGGGGATGTATGGTGGGTGGAAGGGATCACCCAGAGCCCAGCGTGCTGCATGGGAGAAAAGGACAAAAATTTCCAACTGGAAAATTCCCCCATGGGCCAGAGATGGCTCCAGTGTTTAATTTATTTCACTTGTCCCATTCCTGGTTTGGATTGAGCTGGGAAGAACTGAACCTCTGCCAGCCTCCTGAACCAGCGGTTGGTGGCTCTGCTCTGACACAGGGGTCCCTGCCTTGGGAAGCCACAGGGACATGGCTGCTCCTGTGTCCCCCTGATCATCTCTCTGGCCAACATGCAGATTTGGGGTAGTTTTCCCAAGAATCCAAGGCTTTTGTGATGCTGGGGTGGCTCTCTGGGGCGGTCTTGTCCTGGGGACCTTTGACCAGGAGAACTGTGCCGGCACCTCAGGCCCGTTTTAGGGAGAGGGATGGGGCCAGGCCTGGAGTTTGGATCCTGGCTCCCAGCCCGGGGAGGTTAATGGTTCACCAGGACCAGCTGGAGGGAAGGGGTGGCAGGGGGAGTGGAGTGGCTGCGCTGCCACTGTGGGGACAGACTGGGATGGCCACCTCCAGCCGCCCTGGCTTGGCCTTGTTGCTGGCCTTGGCACTTGCTGGGGGTGGTGCCTCCCTGCTGTGCCAGCTGAGAAATCCCCAAATCCCCTCCCCACCAAGGAGGGCACAGGAATGGTCCTGGGAACTGGGCATGGAGTGGGATGTGTCATGGCTCTCAGCCCTGCTGGTGCACGGAACTTTTGGGTTTGGGGGTGCCCAGTGCTCCCCGCTCTGGGGACAGCCCTGATTGTCCAGGGCCACCTCCTGGCATGGTCCAGATCTTCCTGAGGATGCTCCTCCATTCCACCCCCCACACCCCATCCCTCCTCCCCCAGCTGCTCATCCTCCCCATCCCCATCCCCATCCCGCCGGCAGCCCGGTGGCCCCGCCCGCTTACGAGCCGCGCTGTTTCGGGCGGGGGCCGTGTCCCCCTCTCCGCAGGCAGCCGGGCCAGCATCCAGACCGCCCTGAGGACGCTGCTGGCCGTGCCCTGGCCCTCGCAGCGCGACATCGGCTCCGCGCTCCAGCTGCTGGCCGTGCTGCAGTGGGTGCTCAGCTTCCTGCTGCTGGGTGAGTGAGTAGGGGGCTGCCAGGGGTCCCGGGGGGCCGCACAGCCGCTCACCCCCTGCCCGGCTCCCACAGGAATCGTCAGCCTCCTGCTCCTCATCTACCTGCTGTTCACCAGCCTCTGGCTCATCCCCGTGCTCTACCTGGCCTGGATCATCTTCGACTGGGACACGCCGGAGAAAGGTGTGCTGGCCGTGTCCCCGCTTCCTCCAGCTTTGCAGCAGGATGGGAGAGGGGTTCCCCTTTCAGGTGTCTCCCAGAATTTGGAGAACACCACAACCCCCTGCTCCTTCCCTCCACTCCTCCATCATCAGCACCGCTGTGGGAAGGGGGATGCAGCGGGTCCGGGGGAGCGTTTCTCTTGGATCGGGCTGGGCTGGGCTGGGCGACATCTTCTGGGGCCCCTCTCGGCTTTGCAGGTGGCAGGAGGCTGTCGTGCCTGCGGCGATGGACCGTGTGGAAGCACTTTCGGGATTATTTCCCGGTGAAGGTACGGCGCTGGGACGAGGTGGGACCACCCAAAAGGAGATGCCACCGTCACGTTCCCGTGACTCCTTTTGTCCCCGCAGCTGGTGAAGACCCACGACCTGTCCCCCAGCCACAACTACATCATCGGCTCGCACCCCCACGGCATCCTCTGCGTCGGCGCCTTCTGCAACTTCATCACGGGCTCCACGGGCTTCGAGGAGCTGTTCCCGGGCATCCGCTCCTTCCTCACCACGCTGGCCGGGAATTTCCGCCTGCCCTTGTTCCGGGAGTACCTGATGAGTGGCGGTGAGCGGTGCCCACCCTGCCCGGCTCCTGATCCCTCCTGAAACGCGGGAGGGATGGCGCTCCTGGGAAGAGGCAGGGCAGGGATGCTGCTCTGCTTGCGCTGTGCCTGAGCGGCGGCTTCACCTCGCAGCTCTCCCACACCTTGCCCACGCCCTGCCTGAGCTGCACCTTCACCCTGCTCGCACCCTGCCCGCACCTTGCTACACCCTGTCGGGACCGCTCCTCCGCCTTGCCCGCTGCTTGTCCACACCCTGCGAGTTCCCTCCGCCCTGACTGCCCCACGCTGCCCTCACCGCTCCCTGCCCGCACCTTTCCCAGCTCTGCCCTCTCCTTGCCCGCTCCCTGCCCGCTCCCTGCCCGCACCTTTCCCAGCTCTGCCCTCTCCCTGCCCGCTCCCTGCCCGCTCCCTGCCCGCTCCCTGCCCGCTCCCTGCCCGCACCTTTCCCAGCCCTGCCCGCAGCAGAGGGAGCCCTTGTACCGTCCCTGCCCTGGTCCCGCCAGGCGCCATCGCTCGGGGGGACCCTCGGCGGTGCCTGCCGGGTGTCCGGGCGCTGCAGTGCCACATCCCCGGTGTCCCGTCCCGCCGCAGGGCTGTTCCCGGTGACCCGCCGTGCCATCGGGTACCTGCTGTCCCAGCAAGGCACGGGCAACGCGGTGGCCATCGTCATCGGCGGCGCGGCCGAGTCGCTGTCCTGCCGGCCCGGTGTCACCACGCTCATCCTCAAGAACCGCAAGGGCTTCGTGCGCATGGCCCTGCGCCACGGGTGGGTCACGGCTGGGACACTGACACTGGCACTGCCACCCCGCGGGTCCCGGCGGTGCCCAGCGCCCGTCACCACCCACCGTGTTCCCTCCCTCCCTCCTCAGGGCTTTCCTCGTCCCCTCCTTCTCCTTTGGCGAGAACGACCTCTTCCGCCAGGTGGTCTTTGAGGAGGGCAGCTGGATGAGGAGCATCCAGCGGCGCTTCCAGAAGATGATGGGCTTCGCTCCCTGCCTGTTCTACGGCCGCGGCCTCACCTCCCGCCGCTCCCGCGGCTTCCTGCCCTACGCCAGACCCATCACCACCGTGGGTGAGCACTGGGGCTGGGGGGACAGGGGAGCCACCTCCTGGGCTGTGTCCCCAGCGAGCCGGCCACCAGGCTGACCCCATCCCCTGCCGGCAGTGGGGGAGCCGCTGGCCGTGCCCAAGGTGGAGAACCCGAGCCGGGAGCTGGTGGATCGGTACCACGAGCTCTACATACGCGCCCTGCTCAAGCTCTTCAACGAGAACAAGACCAAGTACGGGCTGTCCGAGTCAGACGAGCTGCACATCCTCTGAGCGCCGCCAGCACCGGCCCCGTCCTGGCTCCTGAGGGCTCTTGCAGGGGGAATTTCAGCCAGCCTGGCATGGGGGACATGCGGGGGACAGTCCCCGCTCTGGCCTGCTGGTCCTCCAGCCTGAGGGGGAGGTGGGAGGAGAGGGGGAAGCGAGGGGAGGACTGGGAAAGGCTCCCCCTGGCAGGGGGTTTGGGGGGGCTGTGGGTGACACAGCTGCTCCCTGCAAGGGGCTGGAGAGGGGCTGGGGCCAGCCGTGGGCACGGTCCCCTGGGGTAACCAGGTCCCCACAAGCTGAGGGAGGGGTGTCATGGGAGGAGGGACTGACGTGGGGTTTTTGGGGTGGCATCCTGATAACCAGTGGGACCAGCCTGGGGCACAGCCCACCCTGGGATGGAAGGGGGACAATCCTGGACTTGGGGACCTGTGGATGTGTCCTGAGCCAGGACCATGTGGCCCCAGATGAGCCTTTCCTGCCATCTCCATACCCAATACAGATTTTGAACCTCCCAATGCCTGTCTGTGTGCGTTCCAGAGGTTGGGATTGGCAGCATGGTGGCAGTACCCTGCACTGCCCATCTGGGTGCCCTTGCCACCCAGTGTGTCCCCTCCCTGGCAGTCCCACCTCCAGCTGGGGCAGTGTTTGGCAGGGCCCTCACACCACTCAGGTGCAGCCAAGCAGCTCCCAGGTGCACCTGAGCCACATTGAATATAATGGGAGGTGAGGGGCAGCTCTTACTGGTTTAACTGGGCTCAGGAGGGATGTCTCCTGCTCTCTCTGCTCTTGGCTCAGTGGTGAGTGAGGGTCTCTCTGGGTGGGGCTGGGATGGGCCATCCCTGGGGCCATCTCCTCCATCTCCTTCATCTCCTTCATCTCCTTCCCCTGGGCAGCTCCTGTGGGACGTGGCTGTGTGTGACTGGTGTGGTGGCTGTGTGTGACACCCCAGTGACACTCTGGGCACCCCTTTCTTAGGCGTGTGCTGGAAGGATTTGCAGGGGCTGATGGAGACAGGGACTTGCAGGGATTCCTGGGGCTCTTGGAGTGGGGACAGCCCTGTCCCTGTCCCATTCCTGCCAGGCTGGCGTGGGAGAGTCAATAGCACTGATACCAATCTCAGTGCGCTGCTCTGCGCAGGCACTTGGTCAAACAAAAGGGCTGGGTAAACATTTGAGGAGCAAACACCCATAAAGGGAAATTCCCAAGAACCTTCCTGTCACCACGGGAGCTCCAGCTCATCCCCCCAGAGCTGCCCCAGTGGATTTTCTCTGGGGTGAGGATGATTGTCTTGTCCCTCTTCCTTCTGCTGCAGGGAGAAACAGGCCTGAGTGTAGAGAGGGGAAGGGGCTTTATTGGGGGTCATGGGCAGCAAGTGCCCCAGGCCATGTCCCTCCCCTCTGCCACGGCCAGCAGTGTGACAGAGACATCTCTGAGAACCCGCCCAGCCTGGGCTCTGTCCCCAGGTTCAGTCTGGTCCCTGCATGTCGCCTCTGAGTCACCTGCAAGAGCTGTGCCGGCCCAGGGAGGCACCAGTGTCAATTCTCTGTAGTGATTTGTCAGCCCCATGTGTCCCCAGGAGTCCAAGGATGGAACACCAGCCTGCTGCCCCAAAAGAGCCTCCTCAGTGTCCTCCCCATTCCCATGAGTGCTGGGTGGCTCTCCTGCCCTGTCCAGCACCAGCACCCTCCTCCCACAGTCTCACAGGGCAAGACTGGGCAGGGACAGCTCAGAGCTGGGCACTTGTGAGTGCCTTGAGGGGCTGCAGCTCCTGGAGCCCGGAGCTGAGGCTGCAAACCCCCTCAGCACCCACCCCCACTGCGTGCTGTCCCTGTCCCTCGGGTGACACCGGCCACGTGGCTGTCGTCCGTGAGGCTGTCTGCAAAGGGTGACACCAGGGCCAGGTCCAGCGTGGGCATGGGCCGGAGGCGCTGGGCGGCCCCGCGGCGCAGCCGGCCCCGGTACTTGTCCCCGGCCATGAAGTACAGGATGGGGTCCAGGCAGCTGTTGATGCTGGCCAGCGGCCGCGTGATCTTGTAGCTGAAGTTGATGATGTTGAGGGTCCTGCAGTCAGCCTGGAAGTAGCGGGAGGTGTAGTAGAGGGTGCGGGTGATGTGGAAGGGCACGAAGCAGATGGCGAAGACGGCCAGCACCACGATGATCATCTTGATGGAGCGCCTCTTGTAGGAGGGCATGCGGAGGCCGGGGCTGGAGAAGCTGGGCTTGCAGAGCCGCTTGGCCATCAGGCAGTAGCACAGCACGATGACCAGGAAGGGCACCCCGAAGAGCAGGGCCATGATGGAGGAGCTGTAGTGCACGTAGTGGTCGAACTCCTCGGGCTTGGTGGTGTCGTGGCACAGGGTGGTGTTGCCCTTGGAGCTGGTGGTGACGAAGATGAGGTTGGGGATGAGGCAGATGATGACCACGAGCCAGGCGGCCATGCAGATGATGCGGGCGTGCTTGGTCTTCACCCACTTGAGGGAGCGGATGGGGTGGCAGATGCCCATGTAGCGGTGCATGCTGATGCAGGTGAGGAAGAGGATGCTGCTGTAGAGGTTGGCGTAGAAGAGGAAGCGCACGATCTTGCACAGCCCCGTCCCAAAGGGCCAATTGTTGCGGTCGGCGTAATAATAGACCAGGGTGGGCAGGGACAGGACGTAGAGTGTGTCCGAGAGGGCCAGGTTGACCATGTAGGTGGTGGTGGCATTCCAGGGCCTCATCCTGGAGATGAACATCCACAGGGCCCAGGAGTTGAGGGGCAGCCCCACCACGAAGACGATGCTGTAGGAGACGGGCAGCAGGATGAACTTGAACTCCTCGTTGAAGACACACTTAGCCTCGGGTGCTGCTGTGCTGTTCCCCCCTGGCCAGGGAGCCGGCGTCAGTGTCCTCGGGGGAACCGGGAACATCCTCACCGGAGTGGCCATGGTGTGCCAGCCAGACCTAGGGAGCAGTTCACAAAGCACGCTAGTCACTGATCCCGACCATTGTCAGGCACAAAGCGTGGAAAGGAGCCAAAGCTGCCAGATTCTCTGCCCCTCCAGGAGCTCCGGCCACTTTGATGGTTCTCTGGTTTTTCTCAACTCGCGCGGGGGGAGCGGGCTCGGCAAAGCCTCCCCTGGGCTGACCCTCATTAATCAACCATTAATCACCCATTAATTACCCCTTTGAGTTGGCGCACGGACGGCAGAGCTGCGCGGAGCCGGGAGCGGGCAGGCGACAAAGCCCCGCGCCGGGGACAGAGCCCCGCACCGGGGAGAGAGCACCAAGCCGGGGAGAGAGCCCCGCACCGGGGACAGAGCCCCTCCGGGCACAGCCCCACGGCCCCATCGAACAATGAGACCCCGATGAACACCAGCAGCCCCCGGCCGGGGCCGGCGCAGCCTCTTGGAAGCTGCCTCAGCCTAATTGGCACCATCCTGACAATGCCGCTGCTCCCGGAGGGCTCCTCGGGAGAAGAAAGGCGGGAGGAGAAGAAAGGCTGGTCTGGGGGAATGTTGTGGCCCAGGGAAATCCTGGGGGGGCTGTTAAAGGAGCCTTTGGGAGAGAGTGTCCCTGCACAGCGAGGAGCCGCTGGCTGCCGGGTTTGTCCGTAGGGAAGGATGAGCTGAGCCCTGTGGAGAGGAGCTGCCAGAGCCAAGTCCCAGCTGAAGGCAGGCAGGATCCTCCTGGCTGTGCTGGGATCAAAGGCTGGGATCTGTGAACTCCTGGGAAGTCTGAAGGAGGATAAGCTGTCAAAGTTCAGAGCTCTCTTCTCGAGGGAAAAGGAAGGATCTGCCACCTCCGTGGTGTCCAGCAGAGGATTGGTGAGGGCTGCCTGGGACTGCCCCTTTACACCCTCCACCATCCCTGGTGAAACGACTCCTCCAAGAGAGGATGGATGCTTGGATGAGCAACCTGGGAGCAGGAGTGCTGCGCTGCTGGCAGAGATCAGGGTGTAGCCAAAACCATGTTTGATAGAGGGAATGTGGGAGTATCTCCAATTCCCTTTTGTCCAGAACTCACCCAGGAGGTGACAGGCACCAAGACAGGGGAGGACTCAGGGCTCAGGGATGCCCTTTAGCTGGAGCTGGTGCTGCAAGGTGGAAGGACACATCCTCTGAGGTTCCTTCATCCCTTGGCTCCCTCATCATCCCCTCCTGTTCCCCTTTGCCCTGAGGATGTGCGGGCTCCTCCCGGCAGGAATATCTTTGGGGTGTCTCTGTGGGCTCATCCCTGCCACGCCCTGCCTGCAGAGACACCTGGGCTTGACAGAGATGCCCATAAATGACTCAGCAGGCAGATGGGACAGCAGGGCCCCTCCAGCCCTGCTCCCGGGGCTCTGTTTGAGTTGCGGGCTGAGCTCCCGGCCCACATCCAACACCCAGCGGCTCCTGGCCCGCCACAGCTCCCGCCTTTATTGCAGGGATGAGTTCAGAGAGCAACAGGCAGGTCCTGATCAAACATTAACAGTGGGGAGAACTTGGTTTGTTTTCTCAGGAAAACAGGTGGTAGAAAAGCTGAGCTTGCCAGCAGGTGCCAGTGGTGGTCCTGGCCTGGCAGCCACGTGTCCCCAAGCTGCTGAGGACATGAGGGACCAGGAGATTTTGTTTCTTCTTCCAAACTCTGGGTGCAAGGGAACACAAAGCTTTGAGGCTGACCAGAGCAGAGCTGCTGCAGGATCAGGGTTCGTGACACAGGTCACCAACCAATTCAGATATGGAGAAGACAGTACATAAAAGTTAATAATCAAGTGTGAAAAATGCATGAGGAAAAATCCTGAGCAGCTGTGGACTGCTGGACTGCTCAGAGGAGAGCACAGGCACCCGGCTTCTGCCAGCTGACACAGCCTGAGCGCAGTCAGCAGTGGGATTTAACCATTCCCAAGCACATTCCTTTGAGGATAACCACCAAAAATAGAAATGCAGAAGAAGATGACATTTGGCAAGTTATATCTTAACAAGTTTCTTGCTTCCTTATCTTAGTCACGACCAAAATCAGTGATTGAAATTAATGAATCAGATTGGTCTAGCCTGAGGACACATCACCACGAGCCCCATTCCTATTTCTTGCTGACATTCCTAGCAGAACTATCCTTGGCTGTGGGCTTTGGAGGAGAAATCGAGGTTGGGACTGATTGTTGGAGCAGGAGATGGAAGGCACTGCAGGGGAAGGATGCGGAGCTGGGAGATGGAAGGTCCTGCAGGAAAAGGAATCGGAGCAGGGAGATGGAAGGTGCTGCAGTGAGAGGAATTGGAGCAGGGAGATGGAAGGTGCTGCAGGGAGATGGAAGGTGCTGCAGGAAGAGGTGGTGCTCTTGTTCTGTCTGATTTGTGGATGTACAAGGAACGCTGCAGAACCCCTTTTCCATGGCAGGCACATCCCCCAGGGATGGTGTCTTTGGAGTAGTTTTCCCCAGGAAGCAGCAAGGGGGGTCCTGGAAAAGGCAGCAATGGTCATGGGCCAGTGGGAAGGGGCAGGGCCAGCTGTGTGACACACATTGAGGGCACACTATGCTCTTGGCCTCAGGATTGGCAGCTTTTCCCTGAATCCTGGTCCTGCAGATGTTCCCAGCCAGAACTGTTCTTTGGCCCCGCTGGCAGCACCAGTCCTGGTGGGATCTGAGGGCTCCCCCAGCCCTGGGGATTCAGGGAGGTGTTGGAAAGGCTCCAGAAAAATGGAGGAGTGGGGCAACACCAGAGCAGAACCTGCCCTGGAGCCAAAGTCCTGCTGGTGGGACCAGATGGTAATGGTGGTGCTGGGACCATGGAGCAGCAGCAGGAGCTCGGAGAGGGGAGGTCAGAGCGGATTTTGGAGCTGCTGCCAAGAGATGGGTGAGCCTGGACCGGCTGCTACTGGAGCATGGGAAAAGCAGGGCTTTTCTCCTCGCCTAAGCCCTTGGAAATTGCAAAAGGAGAAATTATGCAAAACATCCTGCAGAAGGACCCTTGTCCCTAATCGCCGCGTGGTTGGTGCAGCCAAAGCCCCGGCACAAGGGGATGTGACCCAATTCCAATCCTTCCCCTCGCCTGCAAGAGCAGCCAAGGCACGCTCTGTCCCTGGGGACACCAGCAGGGTCGGGCGTTTCCCTCGCTGTCCACCCCGTCCCCTGGCCCGAGCTGACCCTGGCAGGGTGGGGGTGAGGGGTGAGGGTGAGGGTTCCCTTCCAGCCTTGCTGGGCTGGCCCTGTCCCCAGCCACTGTGTTGGGCTGAGCCACGGCAGCACCAGCGCAGCTCCAACACATGATGAGACAGATTTGGGGGATGGAGAGGAGGATGAAGGAGAGGAGGGGGACACACTGGGATGGATGAAGGCTCTCCGTGACAGAGGAAAGAGGTGGCATGTTAGAGAGGAGGGGGTACAGAGGGATTTGGGGGGCTGGTGAGCAGTGGCTGACGTCCACCCTGCACCCCCCCAGCCCTGCAGGTCCCATCTCTGTTCCTCAGCCCAGAGCCCAGCTGGGACCTCGTGACAAGGCAGGGCTGTCGCTCCCGGCTGTCACCGAACAGGGGCTGTCCCGGCTCACCTGCAGACCTGGGCGGCTCTCAGGAGTGGGGCCCCCACGGGGAGAGCCTGTTCCCCACGCGGGACGGGGCCATGCCGGGGGCTGTGGGTGGCTCTGGCCGTGCCGTGCCGTGCCGTGCCGAGTGTGCCCTCTCCGCTTCCCACGGCCGGGAGCAAAGTGCCCAGGGAAGGCAGGGCTGGAGGCGGGCAGAGGCGGAGGCAGGAGCTGCCGCAGGGCTCAGCCCCACTGCGCGCCCATCCCTCTGTTGCCCTCGCAGGCTTTGGGCCACCTGCAGCCCCCGGACACGGGACATGGTGGCCTCTCCTATGCTGTCACAGTCCTTTTACGAGGAAAGGAGAATGCTCCTCCACCACGAGAGCACAGCCCCTCATCCATGGGCACCGTGTGCCCCTCTCCGTGGTGACCACATCCCTCCGCCCATGGGGACCGTGGTCACTCAACCACAAGGTCCATAGTCCCTCTCCCATGGGCTGTGTCCCTCTGCCCGCGGTGACCACGGCCCCTCTGTCATGGAGATCACAGTCCCACAGCCACGAGGGTCGCAGCCCCATCCCTGGGGCCCCTCGCCCGCCCCAGGACAGCCCCGCTGCCCCCGGGCTCCCGCAGTGCCCGCGGCGCTGTTCGCGGGCCCCCGGCCCTGCGGGGTGATCCTGGGGACAAAGGCGGCCACTGCCACCTTGAGGCCAGCCCGGGCATCGTGTCCCCAAACCGGGGCCACCTCGCGCGTGGCACAGCCAGGACACGGCCGGATCCCTGCGTCTTTGAGGGGATGCCTCTCTCCCTGTGCAGGGCAAAGCAGAGCGAGGGGGTCAAGGGTCAAGGGCTGTGACACCCGTCAGCTTTGCCATGGGCAGGGGCAGCCTCGAGGCCTGGGATGTGCAGGATTCCCATGGGATGTGCAGGATTCCCATGGGATGTTCAGGGTTCCCATGGGATGTGCAGGGTTCCTGTGGGACGGGGAGAGCCGTGGGGCAATGCTTTGGTGTTTTCTCCACCTGGCTCGGCATTTTTTCTCCTTGCCCTTCCGCAGAAGCAGGTGAGCAAACACACACCCAGTCCCTGACGCTTTATTCTGGAGAGTGAGAGCAAAGGGAAGCGGCGCAGCGGCCTGGGGAGCTGTGCTGGAGGGAAATTCCTCCGGGAACATTGAGGGAGGAGGGGGCAGCTCCGAGGGCACCGGGATACACGGGGCACAGCTGTCGCTACATCCTGGCCGGCTGCGGCTCGGCGGGAGGAGCGGGCTGAGCCTCCAGGTCCAAGGCACCGAGCGCTCCCCGCTTCCCCAGCGGCCTCGGCGCCTCCCGGTGGGGCCGCGGCGGCGGCTCCAGGCCGTGCTGGGCCTGGCGCGGTGGCAGCTCCTGCCTGTCCCCCCTGCCCTGCGGGGACACCTGGCTCAGGTGAGTGGCCGCACACAGCGAGCAGTCGCCCAGCCCCAGCGGGTCCCGCGTCAGGACGGCTGATTTGGGTCTCTTGTGGTGTCCCGCTCTGGGGGGGCTCAGGGGGTGCCCTGGGGACGGGCTCAGTGGCGCACAGCGGGGCCGGCCACACCACGGCTCCTCCTGTGAGGATAACGGGACACGGGGTCCGGCGGGGCTGCGGCAGCGCTGCCCCCCGGCCGGGCCCTCTCCCTGCTGCCTGGGGGCTTCTCCGGGGGCCGGGAGCCACGCGTTGGGCACCCCCTCGAAGATGAAGTAGGCAGGGTTGGTGTAGCCCGTGGCCGGCTCCGGGAGGCTGCGGGGGCGGCTCCTGCGAAGCGCACAGAGGGAAGGGGCTCAGCATCCCTCCGGTCTGGGGCTGCCGCACGGCCGAGCCCACCCGGGGTACCTGAGGCGCTGCGGGGCCGGCTTGGGGCACGCCGGGGGCTCTGCCGCCGGCTCAGCATCCTCCTCCTCAAAGCTGATCCACTCTGCAAAGGCAGCGAGGTCAGACCTCACCTCACGGCCGGGGCCAGAGGGAAACGTGGCCCAGGATGTCCCAGGGCACTGGGAGGGGGCTGCGTGCGGCCGCCGTTACCGTAGAGCCTCTCGCGGGTGCCGCTCCGGCCCCGGGGCACCCGGACCCGCATCCAGCCGCGCACGGAGCCCGTCTCCTCGCCGCGGTGGAACAGGAACGTCTCGAACTGCTGGGCCGTGCTGCCGATCGCTGACCGCAGGGCCAGGCAGCATTCGCCTGCGGGCACAGCGTCAGCCCCCGGGGGCAGGGTGGGTGCCAGGGTCCCTCCTGCCAAGCTCCCAACCTCACACCCAGCAGGCTGTGAGCTGGGAGGGCTGTGCTTGGCACCCCCTGCCACCATGGTGGCCCCAGTGTCACCATCCCCACGTACCGTAGGACTCGCAGCTCTCCACGCCCTTGATGCTGAGGAGCAGGTGCTGGTCCCCCAGGTACTCCAGGTCGGGCAGGATGGGGTTCAGCTGTGCACAGAGAGGGGAGGCTTAGGGGGCTGCCAAAGGGTGGGGGGCACAGGGAGGCTCTGTCCTGGGGGTGGTGACAGGTGCAGCTCCCTTGGGGCTCAGGGCACAGAGCCAGAGCAGGGATGGGGGTGAGGACACTCCAGGGCCGCGCACCACAGGCAGATGCTTGGAGGACCAGCCCAGCTTGAGGAACCCGGGGATGTCACAGTTCTGGAAGGTGTTCTCCCCGCTCCGCTGCACCTCTGGAGGGGACAGAGGGACACAGAGCTCCAGCCAGGCCAGGTCACCCCCACAGCCACGCCCAGCACCCCAGCACCCCCTCACCCTCCAGGCAGTAGGAGTGGAACTCGATGTAGCACTTGCTGCGGCTCGTGGTTTTCAGGATCACCTCGATGCTCTCCCACTCGATGCAGGCCAGCGCCTCGGGGCCGGAGCCAGGAGCTGGGGGCAGGTCCTGGCAGGTCAGGGTGTGCCAGGGCTCACCCCAAACCCGGCCTGAGGGGTGACAGACCCCAGCCCTTACCCTCCTTGGGCACAAACTGCGACGTCACTCCCACCTCAAAGGTGGCAAAGACAGGCGAGTGGTCACTGGTCACGATGTCATCAGTGCAGCCTGGATGGCAGGAGGGACAGCTTGGGGAGGGCCCCAGAGCCCTGGGATCCTGGGCAGCACTGGCCACACCTGGCTGCTGTGTCCCCAGGGTCTCACTCACCGTAGGAGTTACAGACCATGTGGGTCTCCGGGTGTGACTTCCACAGGATGCGGTCACACCACGAGGGGACATTGATCCTCATCTGCAAACAGAGAAAGCAGCTGGTCCAGCAGCCCCTCAGTTCTGGGTCCCCCTGCCCAGAAGAGCATCCCAGCACCCCAAAAAGGGAGTTCCCTCCTGCCCAGACCCTGTTTTGGTAGGGAACAGGCTGATGGAGCTGTGGGGACAGCATCACCACGCAGCCCCCTCAGCACCCTGCTGTCCCTGTCCCCAGAGTTGTCCTGCTTGGAGGGACGCCTCTGGACTCACCCCTGTGGGCTTGGACTTCTGCCACACGTAGGTGTCCCGGGTGCCCCGCTCGTACCGGTACGTGGGAGGGAAGGAGATGTCACCCTCACCTGCAATCAGGACACACAGGTGGCATGGGGTCCTGCCTGTCCCCACGGGGTGTCACTGTCCCCACAGCAGGCTCACACCCCTGGCCCGGTGCACTCCAAGATCCCCCAGGCTCTCAGCTCCTCATGCAGGGCTGTGCCAGGAGAGGGGACCTTGAGGGTGACACGGGGAGGGCTGTGGGGACCCTGGTGGCACTATCCCAGCAGGCGGAGCAGCGCCCTTGTTCCCCACACTCACTGAACCGCAGGAACACCTTGTTCTTCTCCCGCTCCAGGTTGAGCTGGTCAACAGCCAGGAGGGCTTGAAAGTCCTTCTTGACGATGTGGGTGAGGATGTCCTGTGCCAGGGAAGGGACAGTGACCCCCGGGCTCCTCTCCCCGCGCTGTCCCCAGCCTGGCACTGCAGGTCCCACCTGCACATCCATGTCCAGGCGGTAGTTGAGGTCCCCGAACCAGAAGAGGTGGGTGAAGCGCAGAGTGAGGTCGAAGCCCCCCAGACGTTTGTCCCCCAGGGCCAGGGAGTGCAGGATGTCACTGTAGTTCTGGTTACGTCTGCAGGGGGACAGCAGCACCACATGAGCCACCCCGGGGACATATCACTCTTATTCTGTTCCTGCCGGCTGGGGACAGGGGCAGCCCCACAGCCCCTCAGGGCTCCTCCAGCCCCCTGAGACACCCACCTGCCCCATGGCAGCTCCACCCTCCCCATCCCTGCATCACCTGTGGGTCTTCTCGCTGCCGGAGGCCAGGTGGCAATTGACGAAGCCAAATGAGGTCCCATTGAAAAGGAAGGAGACGCCCACAGCTCCCTTGTTCCCTGCAGGGATGTGCCACCGCTGAGCTCTGGGGGAGCTCATGGGTCCTGTGCCGGCCCTCAGGCTGTATCCTGGCTCGGGGTCACCTCCCAGCCCCATCCCCTCCCTACCCAGCGTGTTGGCAATCCCGGTTTTCACGCTGGAGGTGTGGACGTGGCTGATGCGCCGCTGGTGCTCCGGCTTCACCAGCACCACGATCTTGATGCTCCACAGGCACTGCAGGGCCACCTGTGGGGGGACAGGGGGTGAGTCTGCCTGCCCCCCATCCTGTCCCACGGCCAGGAGGATGGGGCTGGACACACAGGTAGGTCAGCATGGCCCTGACCCCTGGGGACAGCACTCATGGGGACTATGGGGCACGGGATGTTCCCTGGGCTGATTTGGGGTGGGTGGGGGAGGACCTGGGGGTTGGGGTGGGAGCTGTGGGGTGATGGCTGCTGGTACCCAGCCCCCCAGGGCTGGCTGTGCCTGCCGTTACCACTCGGTAGTCGATGGCCATGAGGCTCTTGAGGGAGGCGCAGAGGAACTCGACCCACTCGCGGTCGCCCAGCGAGTTCTCCTGGGTGCCGATCACGTACAGGTCGTGGGGGATGCAGGCTGTGGTCTCGTCCTGTGTGCGCCCCAAGCCCCTCGAGGTCAGCCAGGAGGCCAGGGAGCGGGGTGGGGGCGTGCTGCCTGCGGGCAGGGACATGTGTCACATAGAGGGGACGTGCCAGTACCACGAGCTCCTCTCCAGCACAGACCTGCCCGTCTCCAGGAGCTGCCTGCCATCCTGGATCAGCCGTGTGCATCACAGTCCAAACCCCTCGTGATATCCCTGTTCCTCTGTCTCCCCAGCACCCTCCAAGCGAATGGATGGCCACAGGACAGATAAAGCCCATGGCAGCCAGATTGGTTCTTCTCCAGCCTCCTCCTCAAACTGACCACCAGCTCATACACCTCCCAAAACCCAGCCAGGCTCACAGAGAGCCACAAAACCTCCCAGGACAAGGCCACCTTCTCCTGGCCTCTTACCCATGTTCCACGTCCCAACATACACCGAGATGATCTCAGGCTCGTCCAGGTTGGAGTGCTGGATCCTCATCAGCTGCAGCAGCTGGCAAAAAGCCTCTCGCTTCTGCAGGGTGGTGAGGGTGTCTTAGAGACACGGGGGGCACAGCACCCCAAATCAGGTGGGCATCACCCCCAGGTGTAGGAGCCAGCTTGCAGAGGTGGTCACAGTCCTGAGACCACTGATTTGCTGATTCCCACATTCCCAAGAGCCCCATATTCCCCCAGGATGCTCTGTGGGCATGGTGGTGTCACTCACCCGGGCGTTGGGGAAGATGAAATCCCTGCTCAGGCTCTTCTGGTTCTCACGGGCACACACCAGCCTCACCTTGCTCTGCATACTCTGGTACTTGATCAGCTGCAGGACTGAATGATGGGGGTCAGGGGGGCATGGTGGCCCCCGCTGCCCACCACAGGGGGTGTGACAGAGCGTGTGGCCCATCCCCGTGGCATCAGGCCTATGGCAGGGAATAGTCCCAAAGAACGCCAGTGGCAGCCAGCAGGAGCCCCTTACTTTTATCCTGTGGGATCACCTCCTCCGGGGATCCACTGCCCCGCTTGGTGACGGTCACTGTCCCCGACTCCACGTCCACCACCAGGCCTGCACGCTGCGACTTGCCCACCTTCACCTGCACATGGGGATGTGGCTCTGGAGCTGTCCCCACACCCGCCCTGCTCAGCAGTGACACCGAGGTCCCTCTGTGTTCCTAGCCTCACCTCGAAGTTCTGCACGGCCAGGGGCCTGGCAGCTGGCAGGGGGGACACAGCCACGCTGGGCAGGGCCAGGTTGTGCCTTGTCACCGTCTCCTGCAGCGACTTCAGCACCTGCCAGAGGGACAGGCAGTGTGCTGGGGGCACTGGGACAGCTGGGAGCCCTCTGCTGCCACCAGAGCTTGGATTGACAGAGGGATTAGATTAGGGGAGGGGGAGCTGTGTCTCCTCCTGCACCGTGACTGGGGTCAGGCACCTTCTTCTCCAGCGAAGACAGGAGGTGGTTGACAGTGGAGATCTTGCTGAGGAGCAGCTCCAGGTCTGGGTCGCTGCTCAGGAAGCCCTGAAGGGGAGGATGGATAATTTTGGAGCAGCACGGTGGCACTGGAGTGGTGGATTCCTCGCTGTGGGTCTGGGATGTGGAGGTCCCTGGGGGCTGTGGGGGCACTCACCTGCTCCCTGGCCGGGCTGCGAGGGGACACAGGGGGGTCGAACACCCTGGCCAGGGTCTCCAGACCCGCCAGCGTGAAGTCGATCTCACTGCAGGGGAGGAGAGAAGGGGCGCTGTGGGCGTTTCCCGTGACGCCCAGAACGGGGACAGGGACCGGGGGGTGGCCCCGCTCCAGCCCCCAGGCCGCGCTGACCTGTGCAGAGCCCGGCAGGCGGTGGCGAAGGCGGTGCTGAGGTGCCGCAGCTGCGGGTGCCCGTGGCACAGAGCCTCCAGGTCCTGCACGTGGTGGGTCAGGTACTCGGCCATGAAGCCCATGAAGTCGCTGGCCGGGCTGGGACAGGGGTGGACATCAAGATCCCCCCTGGGCACCACCATCCCATCTCCGGGGGCGGGCAGGGCAGCGTTACCTGCTGTGGAGCTGCTCCTGCAGCCTCTGGTGCAGCTGCTGCGGGATGGGGCTCCGGCCGGAGGGGGCAGAGCCGGGACACGGCACGGCGTGCCCCCAGCCCCGGGCATCCTCCCCGTCTGCGGGCAAAGTCAGCAGCTCAGCGGGACCCTCCCCTCCCGCCGCCAGCCCGGCACGGCCCCCGGCCCCTCCCGGCTCACCCGAGTCCTCCTCGGGGCGCGGCCGGGGCACGGCGTGCAGCAGCGGGGTCACCAGCCCGTTGTTGGGGTGCTGGTAGGCACCGATCAGCTCGGGGAGGGTGCGGAAGCACTTGGCTTGGATGCCCTGGATGGTCTAGGGAGGCAGAGCAGGGGAAGAACCATCACATCCCCTCCCCTGCCAGGGTTCGGTGGGTCTGTCCCTCAAAATGTGCCCGTGGTGAGTGGGAAGGGCCAGCTGGACACCGGACCCGTGTGGGGAGGAGCATGGAGACATCAGCCTCCTTCTGCAGGCAGGGATGCTCCCTGCGGACACCCAGGATGCTCTTTTAGGGGGCAGAAAGGGCAGCTGGAGAAAGCTGGGTACCAGGAGAAACCCCGAGGGGACATGGAAGCGAGCGCAGGACAGACCCCGCGTGGGGCTGGCACCCTGGGGGTGGCTCTGTGTGGCCAGGCTGTGACAGGGCGTGTGGCAGGAAGGGACAGTGCCGGGATGCTGTGCAGAGGCAGCTCCTCCCGAGCTGGTGAGGCTGCAAAGCGCCCGCATCCTGCAGCTCTTGCAGAACACAAACCACAGGCTGATGCCACCTTGCCGGGGAGGGGGACGAGCACCGGGGGCCCTGCACAGCTGCATCCTGCCCACATCCAGCTCCCAGGCACCGCCCGGGCCGGGGGATACACCCACCTGCACGGAGAGTAGCCCCTCCTCATCGGGGAGGATGCGGTAGGTGTAGACGTGCCTCTGGAACCTGGAGAGAGCAGGTGAGGGCCCCGTTCTGCTGCCCTCGGCAGCGCTGGGGCCCAGCCCTGAGACAGACACCCCGTCCCCTGTGCAGGGAGAGGAGCTGAGCCAGCACTTCTAGAAATAAATCATCAGCCCCAGCTCGGAGTCTGCGGGAGGATGTGCAGTGTTCCCCTGCTCCCAAACAGCCCGGCACAGCTGTGACTCCCCCAGCACTCACTGGGCTACCCACAGAGCCTTTGCCGTGCTGCCTGTGGGGCCAGTGCCCATCCCTGCCCATGCCACCATCTCTGGCTCATGCCCCGCACCCCTAGAGCCCAAATTTGCAGTTTGTCCCACACAAAGAGCCAGGACAGTGAAGGAAAGGGGGCGCATCCTGCCAAACCTGCCTGCACAGACATGTGACAGCGGACAGGAAGGGTGCAGAGCAGGAAGGGTGCAGGGCAGGAAGGGTGTAGGGCAGGAAGGGTGCAGGCAGCAGCGCTCTCAGGGGCTGCACACCTGGTTCCAGGTGTGGGGGTGGCAAGAGGCCCCATCTTGAGGGCTGTAGTCCCAAATTCCCAGCACAGGAGATGCTCACAGGCCAGCAGGCAGCCCAGAACAGCTCAGTGTGCCCCGGATTTGGGGTTACCCATTCAGCAGCCATGGTGCTGGGCACGGCTGTGGGCCCAACCCTCATCCTGCTCCCAACACGGGGATCACTCAAACCCCCGTGCCAGGGAGCTGCCACCCCACCCACATCCCTGCAGCTCTTCCATGGGGTTTTGGCGGTGCCTGGAGCAGGGAGAGGCACAGAGGGAGGCAGGCAGGGAGGGGACAGAGGCACAGAAGGCGCGGCAAGGACTCACAGGAGGCACAGGGCATATGCGCCCTTCACCGACTCGCTGTCCCGCACCAGGAAGGAGCCGTCCCGCCCAGCCTTGGCCAGCAGCTCCTCGGCCACCACCTGGCTGATGTCGCGGTGGTACCAGCGCGCTGCCGCCATCCTGCCGAGCCGTGTCCCCGTCCCAGCGCCACATCCAGCTCAGCAGGGGCTGCTGGCACTCACGGGGGCTGCTGGGGCGGGTGAAGGAGGGGGCAGCGTGGGGACACCGTGTACCCGGTACCCGAGCGTGGCGCTGGCTGCAGGTCCCGGCCGGTGACAGGGAGCCACCGAGGTGATGCTCATGGGGACAGGGTGCCCTGGGGCCGGGCAGCGTGGCAGGAGCAGCCGGGGGGCAGCTGGGGGAGGCTGGGGGTCCGGGTGATCCTCATCATGGGGGCTCCAGCCTGCAGGGAGCACGGGGGCAGATCAGCGAGGGCATCTCTGCTGGTGGCGGGTCACAGGAAAAACGGCCCTGGGCCACCATCCTGCCGCTGAGCGCGGCGAGGACAGGCCGTGCTGGTGGCACTCAGGGCTCCGACCCCACCCGACGCACTCACCGTCCCTCCCAGGCCGTGCGGGGCTCCCGAGGCTCCTGCGGGGTGCTGCGGGCAGCGAGCTGAGCTTTTGGGGTTCAGCCGAGCGGGAGCGGGGCTGTGATGCTGCTGGGTTCCCCCGGCGGTTACAGCGGCCCCGGGGTCCCGCAGTGCCCCCCGCGATGCCCTCGGTGCCCGTCCCACGGGCGCTCCCCCCGCTCGGCACCGCCGCGGCCGCGCTCTTCCTCCTCCGGAGCGCCCCGCGCTCCCCGGCCCCGGAGCGGCCTCCTCGCTCCTCCTCCAGCCCCGCTACCGGGGCCAGGCGGCGGCCGCGGGGGCTCGGCACGGCGGGGACAGCAGGGACAGCCCCGGGCGCGCCCTGCCACCCTCCAGCTGCTCCCTGCACATCATCCCGGGATGAGGGATGGCAGAACTCTGGGACAAGGCACTGCCAGCGGTGCAGGACGGCACAAAGCCCCTGAAATATGTTTGGGGTGGCGGGCAGGGATTGAGCTGCCCACTCCTGGAGACACGCCGCCCGCCTTGGGGCCGAGAGAGACGGAGCTGCGGGCGCCGGGCACCCACAGTGGCACTCGTGTCACCACACCTGGGTGTGCCCTGCCTGCAGGGAGGGAATTTGGGCTCAGGGGCTCCCGAGAAGGGGTCGGGAAGGAGAGAGACTTTTCCCAGCAGACAGGGTTTGGATAGCACTGCAGGTCCTGGGTGCAGCCCCTGAGGTTTTATTCCTTGTGGCCGGGAGTGAGCAGGGCCCACGCGCGTGTGGTGGCTCGAGCTGCCAGGGTGATTAACAGCAATTAATTACAGATGAGCAGCAGCCACCGTCTGCTGTCCAAGTGGCTGGCAGCTCCAGAGCTGCTCAGGAGATAGATGGAGAAGCAGACTCCTGCTGGAGGAGGATGAGGATAAGGATGAGGATGGAGCACTGTGCCAAGCCGTGCTCCTGATTGTTCCTCACCCTTGGCACCACTGCACATCCCTGCATGCTCAGGGACTGTTCCCCCACCTCCTGCCCCAGCCCTCCAGCACAGATGTGCCAAAACCCCCTGTGAGGCTTCCTCCTGGCTACCCAGCCTCGAGAGGAACCTGTGGCCAGGCCAGTGAGAAGTTGGGCCCCTGGGTTTATTTTGGGCTGGTGTTCTGGTCACACAGCAGCGGGTGTCACTCTGCCCAGCCCCTGCCGTGGGGACAGAGGTGGCAGGTTTGTGTGGGGCTGGACACACCCATCCTGCTGGAACCCCAGCAGCGCTGCTCCATCCCGTTACTTAACAGCAGGGCAGTAATTCCTGGCAGGCGTGGAGGTGCCTGTCTCCTGATTAATGCCATCCACGCCACTTAATCCGGATCAGGGGAGAAAGCCCAGGAGCTCTGAAGGGCTTTGGGAAATCAGCAGTGCCTGCTGTGAGTGTTTATGTAAGGTGGCCGTGGTGTGCAGTGCCAGAGGCGGAGCTGGCACCGAGCCAGGGGCACCTGGGCACAGGTGAGGTTGGGAAGGCAATGTCGGCTCACCAGGGGGACTCTGGCTGCACCAAGGCTCCCTCCAGAGCCTGTGGGTGCAGGAGGCCCTGTGGCCCTTTCCTGGGAAGGTAGGACACTCCATTGGGACAGAGGGATGAAGTCACCACGCTCCACCAGCCCCACACCCGCTGGTGTCCTGCCCTCTGTAAATGGCTGAACTGTGCTTCACACAGGGCATGTACCTGCAGGGAAGGTGGGATGAGGAGATGAGAGGAACCTCTGGCCATTCATTGCACAGGAAGAAGTCTCTTTCATTTCCCTGTTTTGAACCCTGCTTCCTTCCCCAGTGCTTGGTTTGGAGCACAAGGAGAGCGTGGGAAGGGATGTGGGCTCTGTCCATCTCCCCGCTGTTTTGGGGAGGGGAATTATCTGCTCCCCAGATTGGGCAAGGCTGAATCCACCCAGCTGGGATTAGGCTGAGCTGGAGGGACCCAAGGCGAGCCCTGCCCTCCACCTCACCACACCGTGCAGACCCTGCAGAGCCAGTGAGTGGCCCTGGTCACAGGACTTTCATTAAGAAAGTAATGAAGAGCCACAAACAAAGCACAGGATTAGGTGCCCCAAGCACAGCGCTGGGGGCCCTGGTGAGGCTGAGGGTGTCCAAGTGGAGCTGCCTCCTCCTCCTCCTCTTTCACCTGCCAGTGTGAAGGTCACAGTTCACGTGTCCCCCTGACTGTGGCAGAAATAGCGCCCGTTAATCTGGACCCTAAGCAGCTCTCCTGTGTGCAGTTAAAGAGATCACAAGTCTCGGCCCCAGGGAACGTGTGCTGGCAGCTAAAGCCCTGGCAGTGGGGCTGCTGGGCATGGCATGGCATGGCATGGCATGGCATGGCATGGCATGGCATGGCATGCTGGCTCCTGGTGGCCATGGGGGAACAGGTGAGCTGTGTTTGGGAGGAGCTGGTAGCCAGGTGATGAATGGTGTTGAGCTGATGCAGGGGCCTGGGAGGAGGCACAGTTCCTACAGGGATATCCTGATCCCAGTGCTCAGCTCTGGGGGTTGAGACAGAACCAAGAGCAGCCCCAAAGGAAGGGCTGGAGTGGTGCTGGAGGTGAGGAGGGTGAGTGGGACATTCCTGGAGCAGTTTGTAGCTGCCCTGGGCTGTCCTTGTGCCCCATCCTTAGAGCCATTCTCACAGGAGGGTATCCCACACAATGACTGTGGCAGGATTGCAGTGGGAATTCTGCTTGCCTGGCAGCCATAAAGCAGAGCCACTTTGAGCTGTCTCTTGGACAGTCTCCTCTTTGCTGCAGCAAAGCTGGAGTTAATGATGCACTAATTGGATCAGTCAAGGCCAGCCTGGAGTTATGAAATAGTGCTGGGCTGGGCAGGCTGTGCTGGGGGCAGTGGCAGCTCTGTGTCCCACCCACCAGGGCTGGCTGGTCCTTCCCTCTTGGTTCAGGGAGGGTGAATCCTGCCTTCACCCCATCCTCCTGCACAGCAGTGTCCCCATGGGGAGGGTGCCCTCTGTGCCCTGGGCCATGGCAGGTCACCTCCAGGTGAGCAACCTCATGGGCACCTTGGCCACGCAGGGAGCTGCTTGTGCCTCCATCCTCCTGTTATCCAGCCAGGAGGGGAAGGGAGAGCTCCAGGCTGGTCCCTCCTCTGCCACCTCCATCCAAGCCCATGCCCAGACCCATCCCACCTCCCCTTGCCATGGGAGCAGCTGCAGAGAGCCCCTGTGGGAATCCACACTCCTTCCCACCGGGAGCAGAGCTTCCACCTCAATTACCATCACCTTGCTCCTAAGCCCTCTTTGCCAATCCCTCTAAGCTGCTTTCCCAGGGCTCCAGCAAGGGATTGTATTTATAGCCCACTCTTACTCATGCAGCGTCTCCCCAATTAATCAACTAATAGGATTCTTCCCTCAAGTCCCTCTCCTGGAGCCCTCACAGACACACAGCCCCCCCAGCCCAGCCAAGGCTGAGTGGGCGAGATCAGATGCCAGGGGAGGGACAGCCAGGGGGGATATAAGAACCTGCAGCACTGGGAGCAGCCTGTAGTGACTGGGTGGCACTGGGAGCTGCTGGGAGAGCAAGAGGAGAGAGTCTGTCTGTCCATCCAGCTGCCAGGTGAGTGCTGCCTGCTCTGCTGCCTGGGCCCTGCCACAGCTCTGGGGTTCTGAGGGTTTGGAAAACAGGGCAAGGACGCTGATGCTGGATTGTGGCTGGGAGGAGGGTGGTTTACAGCTGAAAAATGGGGAAAATGTGGACAAAAAGGATTCCAGTGTGGCCACAGGACATGGTGGAGGGGTTGGGTACTCATGTGGGACAGCTGAGCCAAGCCAGGGAGGGTCTGAGTTCTCTCTTTGGGGCTTGGGAGATGCAGAGCAGGAGTTCAGCTCTTCTGCCCTCCACCTTTCATTGCCTCATCCCCAATTCCTGGGGTCTGGAGGGAGCCAAACTCTGCTCCCACTCCCTTTGCACCTTCTCACCCTGTGAAGATTCCCAAACTTCACATCCCACAGCACCAAAGGACCTCAAAGATCCTGAGCTTGGGACTAATCTCTCGTCTTCCTGTGGGGAAGAGACTAATCCCCTCACTCCCATGGCCATTTCTTCTCTCTCACCAGCTTCCCTGAGGTTGTGTTCAGAGGCAGCACTGTCCACGTGCCCCTGGGGCTTAAAATCCTGCCTGGGCTTAAGCTGTGCTCATGTCAGAGCTGCCTATCCCTAAGAGGCTGAGCTCATCCCATTTAATATCTCAGAATCAGCTGGTGATCAGTGGGATCTTTCCAGGTTCCTCCTGGCCACAGGCTGGAGCCAGCAGAGCTTGGGCAGGGCTGGGCAGCTCCAGCCCCACTCCCAGCACAGAGGGTTGGGGATCAGGAGGGATCCTGTGCCCTGAGACCCCTCTTTCCATGGGCAGTTCAGCTTCCCTTGACTTTCTCCCTGGGTTTTCCTCACCTTCCTGTGAGTGACAGGACAAAACAAGCCCATTCCTACCACTGAGCCATGATAGCAAATTTCCAGGAAAAAACTATTAAAATTGAGACTCTATGAGGCCTTTTGTTCATTTTCTTGCTTTTCCTGGTCTTGAACCTGCTCCATTAGGAATCACCCCTGTGCTTCCTCTTTTCTGGAGCAACTCTCTCTCACTTTCTCACCTTTTTGGCTGGGAACAAGGAGCTGGCTCAGCTCCCATGTGCCACCCCAAAGCCAAACCTGGAGCTCCCAAGCTCTGCAAAGGTGGCAGTGCCCTGTCCCGAGGGCTCTGCAGTCTGTTGGGATGTGCAGGATGCTGGATGGTGGCCATGGCTGGAGTTGTGGAGTTGCCTCTTCCCCAGCACCTCATGCAGTGCTTTCCCTGTTTCTCCCCACAGATTTCCTTGTGGACATTCCTGCACTGAGCTAAAATGGGAGACGGATCAAAGTAAGTATCTTTATTGATTTATTTATCTTGAATTGGGATGGAGCAGGGCAGGAGCAGAGGGGGAAAGAGAGACCCCAGCTCGGCCCAGCTGCTGCTCCCAGGGGCTGGAATGTGAGCTCCCATGGAGCTGTCATGGAGTTCTGTGTTAGCCTTTCTTTTCTACTTGCCCTTAAGACACAGAATCCCCCCATGGCCCTCCATAGAATCCTCCATGGTCACCCTGAGCTCAGGAGCACACCTGGGGCAGCCACACAGGGTGGGTTTGGCCCTGAATTGGCAGGACATGGAATTCCCCAGGGACTGGACACCCTTGGTGATGCAGCACATTTGTAGGGCAGCCCATCATGTCCCTGTGTCCCATCCAGCCTTGTCCAAGGCATTCCCAAACATCCACCTCTGTTTTCTCCACAGGGTTTTCAAGAAGACCAGCCCCAACAGCAAGGTGAGTCTCTGTGCCCTGTCCCCTCCTGTGGCCAGCCCAAGGTTTGGGCTGTACTGAGATTCCCCTGGGCTGGATCTGCCCGCAGGATCCAGGCTGGCTCTGCCTTCCCTTTGAAATCTGATTAATTCCTGGACCTGCCACAATGCCACTGCAGGACTGGCTTTTCAAAACAGAAATTTAAAAAATACCCTGATATGACCCCTTCAAGGTGATTCTGGTCCAGCCTGGTGACAAACCCCATGACACAACTCAGGACTTTGAAATTTGGGTGAATTCCCTGGCAAACCTTAACTTGTTTTCTCCCTCCCTTTTCCCATGTGCTGCTTCCAGCTCTCCCTGTACCTGGGGAAGAGAGATTATGTGGACAACGTGGATTCAGTGGAATCTGTAGGTGAGTGGGGCAGTGCCCAGCACTGAGGGGGAAGGACAGGCAAGAGAGGCTGGGGAAGCCAGCCCCAGTGTTGTGGGCTGCTGGTAGAGCAGGAGGAGCAGCTCTGGAGGAGCAAATGCCATGTCTTCCTGCAAATATCCTTAGGAAAAATAGTGGGGAAGGGGACAAAGTCCCTTTGCAAAACAACCCAGCCACGCTGCTGGAGGAGGCATCACCATCCCCCTTGGCAGCAGCTCTTCTTGTCACCTTCTAGCTGCAAAGTGATTATTTGGGTTTAAAAAGCTGTGTTTTAGCAAAGACCTTCCCTGGCAGCTGAACTCACTGGTCCTTCTCCTTTTGCTTGTTTGCAGATGGTGTCTGCCTGATTGACCCGGAGTACCTGAAGGACAGGAAAGGTATGGATACAGAAATGCAGCATGAGGGGAGGGGATGAGATGGCACCAGCCCAAAGCTGGGGCTGTACTCGGGTTAAAGCTGCTCCTTGTCACCTACAGCTCGCTGTCCATCAGGGCCACAGCAGCAAAGGACATGAGGGATCCTGTTCATATTTAGTGTCTGAGGAAGTCTCATTCCTGCTGAAGAGTTTTTGAACAGTTTTTCTTGCCTCTTTATTCACCCCCTGTGCCTTCCCTCCCCTCCCCTTGTCCCTGCCCTGCCTGGCTCAGTGTATGTGACGCTGACCTGCGCCTTCCGCTACGGCCGCGATGACCTCGACGTGATCGGCCTGACCTTCAGGAAGGACATCTACGTGCTGACCACCCAGCTGTACCCCCCTGTGCCAGACCAGGCCCCCAAAACCCTCACTCCTCTGCAGGAGAAGCTGATGAAGAAGCTCGGGGAGAACGCTTACCCCTTCACCTTTGAGGTAAGGGCTGCTCAGCCCCTCCCTGCCATGTGGCTCCGTGGTGTCACCAGGGCTCAGCTCTGAGCACACCCTTTATTCTCTTTTTTCTCTCTTTCCCTGCTCTGCCCAGATTGCCACCAACCTGCCCTGCTCCATCACCCTCCAGCCTGGGCCAGATGATGTGGGAAAGGTGAGCTGCTGTCCCCAGCCTGTGTCCCCTGGACCATCCCCCCTGGGAAGGGGTTGAGTTATGGGGTGCTAAGACTGAGAATTGATTCTCATGGCCCATAGAGTGAGGGGTGGGAAGGGAGGATGGCTGGAGTCAGAGCCAGGATCTCTGGGAATGTAGAGGAGGAAGGCAGGAACACAAGGAACCTAAAGCTCAGGCAGATCTGAGCCCCTCCTGCTCAGTGACCACATACCTTTCCCCAGGCCTGTGGCGTGGACTTCGAGGTCAAAGGATTTTGTGCTGAGAATCTGGAGGAGAAAATCCACAAGAGGTATTTTCAGGGGATCCCTTCCCCCCATTTTGGCTCTAAAACTAAACCACAGGATCTTTTTGGGGTGATCAGTTTAGGGGTCAGGCTGAGGCTCTTCTGTCAGCCTGTGTCATGCTTGGATGGGCAACACTGCCTGAAGCTGGGGCAGTGATCCCTGTGTCAGAGCCAGGTGAAACGTTCACCCTTTGGCTGGAGACACTGTGAAGTCCCCAGAGAGTCCCTGTGACGCTGTGGGGGACACTGGGGGTGCCACCTGTGTCCCCACAGGAACTCGGTGCGCCTCATCATCCGCAAGGTGCAGTTCGCCCCAGCGCAGACAGGACCGGCCCCGCGAGCCGAGACCACCCGGCAGTTCATGATGTCAGACAAGCCTCTGCACCTCGAAGCTTCCCTGGACAGGGAGGTCAGTAAGGACACTGTCCCCTCTGCCAGGGATGGGGACCAGGATTTCTGGTCACATCACTGAGCCTCTTCCCCTTGCAGATCTATTACCACGGAGATCCCATCAATGTGACCGTCAACATCAACAACACCACCAACAAGGTTGTGAAAAAGATAAAGATCTCAGGTGAGAGAGGGGCAGAAGGGACATGTCTCAGCACCCATCACTGACAGAGATGGGGACTGTGAGCCCCTGCCGGGTCACCAACACGGCTCCCCCTTGTCTGTCCCCAGTGGATCAGATCACAGACGTGGTCCTGTATTCCCTGGATAAATACACGAAGACTGTGTGCTCCGAGGAGATAAAGTAAGGGATGGGGGCTGGAGGTGAAGTGGCATTTCTGGGAGGGAGGAAGAAAAATGAAGAAGAGGAGGAGGATGGGAGAGGATGTGGCAGTTTTATACCAAGCAGCAAAAATGTCTGTGTTAAATGAGCAGGTGCAGAGGAAGCAGAGGACAGGGAAGGCTGTGGACCACGTCCCACCAGCACAGGCTGGTGGTGGCTGGGAAGGTCCCTGGGGAAGGTGCACAGCTGCTCCCAGGCTTCTTAATCTCCTCACTTTGCATTTTTGAGGCCAGACACAGCCTCTGCCACCCTGAGAACGAGGAGGGAGGGAGCAAAGGTGGTGCAGAGAAAAAAGAAGTGGTTATAGAGGGGAAAGAGAGGAGGGAACGAAAGGAGGAAATGGCCCAGCAGCTGCATGGGGAGGGCAGGGCTGGCCCTGCACAGGTGCCTGCAGTGATGCTGAGCACCCCCAGGCTGGGGCTGGCTCTGAGCTCTTCTCTCCCACCCTTCCAGTGAGACTGTGGCTGCCAATTCCACCTTCTCCAAAACGTACTCGGTGACCCCCCTGCTCTCCTCGAACCGCCAGAAGCGAGGCCTCGCTCTCGATGGCAAACTCAAGCACGAGGACACCAACCTGGCCTCCACCACCATGTGAGGGCTGCATGGGCTCCCCCTGCTCCCCACCACGCCTTTCCCCCCTTCCCCCTGCTCTGGGCTCTCACCAAGGGCTCCTGAGCCCTCCCCATCCAGCTGGAAAATGTAGAGATTTTGTGACATTGTCACCTCTCCGTCCCATAGGAGAGATGTAGGTTCCCAGTTCCAGTGTTGTTCAAAGCTCCTGAATCCCTCTGCAGAGCTCAAAGGGGCTTCCAGAAGCTTCTCTGTGGCTTCCCCCAAGTGTCCTCCCCTCTCTTCTCCTGCTTTCCTCCCCTGCTAAACCCCAGTGCTCCCCACACGGTGCAGGACACAAACCCTGGCACTGCCATGGTGGGGGTGGATGGGGTCTGCAGGCAGCACTGCCCTCTCACTGGCCCCCTCTGCCTTTTTCTTAGCCTGAGACCTGGCATGGACAAGGAGGTGCTGGGCATCCTGGTGTCCTACAAAGTGAAGGTCAACCTGGTGGTGTCCCGAGGAGGGTGAGGCTCTGTGGGCAGGGGAGTCTGGGGCCATCAGCTTGGGCTGTGCTGGGGGGGTTTGTACCCTGGGGAAATGAGAGGACACTCACCACGGGCCCCCTCATCCCTGCCCTGCTCCCCTGGGCTGCTCTCTGACCCCCCACCCACCACCCCCATTATCAACCATCTTCCACCTCAGTATAAAGCACAGCCTAACACCTCTGTCCTCTGCCTTGGCTCATTTCTGTCCCTTCTCTCCTGCTGCCACAGCATCCTGGGGGATCTCACTGCCAGGTAAGGGGAGCTGCCTGTGGGGCTGGGAGTGGGGCTGTGCTGGGCAGGATCCTTGACAGAGTTGCTTTTCCTTCCAGTGATGTTGGGGTGGAGATGCCTGTCATCCTCATGCACCCAAAGCCTGATGACTGTGAGTCCTGTGTGGGATGCTGCCAAAAATCAGAGGGGAAGAGGCACTTCTGCTTCAGGGAGAGCTGGTGAAAACAACTCTGGTGCAGCTGCCCCAGTGCCAAGGGCCCTGCTGTGCCCTCTGTGGGATGGGCACAGCTGTCCAGCTGTCCTGGAGTGGGGTGGGAGCAGTTTTCCCATGGGATGGGCACAGCTGTCCAGATGTCCTGGAGCAGGGTGGGAGATGTCCTCCCCATAGCACCCTTCCCACTGTCCCTCTTTCCAGGAAAGCACCCAAGCATTGAGGAGAGCTGTCAGTTGAAATGTCCTTTCTGTATTAACCTGCACATCTTTTCTCTTCCCCATCCCTTTCTCCCTGTGCTTATCACTGGAATACAGCTAAGCCAAGGTAAAGAGATGCTCCTTCTAACACACAAACCACACAGATCCACAACAGATGGATGTGACACCCCAGCTTGAGGTCACACCTTTGGATTAAACCACCCAGGTCTCAAAGCCCTGAGCCTGTGTCACAGCAGCCACTCTCCCAAATGCTGAGATTGGGATGTGTTCTGCAAACTCCCAGGGCTTATTTGACAATTCCCTTTGCTGCAGCCACAGCTGCTGCAAGGCCAGGCCTTGCCCTGTCCCTCAGAAGCAGCTGGCAGTGTCTTCCAGCCACAAGTGTCATCACTGGAGAAGATGTCTCCATGATTTTTGTCCCCACACAGATTTCCCTGGGCTGCTGGAAGTCACATCCCTGTGCCCCTGAACATTCCCCAGCACCAGAGGCCTCTTCTCTTCCCAAATCAGCTTCTTCCAGCTCAAGCTACAGCTGGGACTTTTCCTTTTTTTCTCTGGGAAGCTGCAGTGCCAAACCCATTCCTGACACCGTGGCCCTACCAAAGGTTTTGTGTCTGGTTACACCCTGCAGCACGATGTGAGCCCTGGGATTTGGGGCCTGGGAAACCAGGCTGCAGCTCCAGGCTTTCACACTTATCCCTTTCCCAGCTCAGTGAGAGCATTTAAACTTCCAAAGAGGAAATCTCTTGGTCTCTATCCACCATGGCTCCATGTAGGTTTTGCTAAACCATTTCACATTCCCAAGCTTTTGGAATTTCTTGTGCTGACTCTTTTTTTTTCTGTTTTCTCCCCCACTTTTCACTTTGTGCTCTCCCTTGCTGTCACTCGCTGCTTACCTTTCTCCAGGAGGTAACTCAGCTCTTTGTTTTCCTCTCCTTCTTTTCCCTTGGAAATGCAAAATATTGTGTGAAAAACCATCAGAAGCTGCAGGCCAAGCTCCTTGGGTCATGCAGTGATGGGGCCTGGGTTTGTGTGCTGGGGCCAGGCTGTGCCTCACAGTGAGCTGAGTGGGGTGACAGGACTGGGGTGACCACTGTGCTGTCCCCATCAGGAGCAGGGTTTGGGCTCAGCAGGGATTTCCCCTCCTCCTGTGGGCTCACTGTGCTCTGCTCTCCCTTCCAGCGAGGAGGACATTGTCATCGAGGAATTTGCTCGCCAGAAGCTCAAGGGGGAGAAGGATGATGAAGATGAGAAGGAGGAAGCTGAGAAAGAGGAGAGCTAAGCTGCTGGTCCCCCACGCCCCAGTTTGGGACACAGCCACCTGTAGTGTCCCCACTGTGCCACACCTGGCACAGCCCCCTCAGGCCCCCACAGTCCCCATAGGTGCCCCCTTCTCCCCCACTCCAAGCCCTGGTAGTGGTGGTGAGAGCTGCTGCAGCTCCTCCCGGGCCTGCCACGCTGCAAAGCCCCACGGTGCTCCCTGTTCCCACGGGTGCCAGGACAGGGACAGGGTGCAATGGCCCCGGCCGAGCGCCTCACCAGCGTGGCTGCCACCTGCCCGTGACATGTTGTGCACAGCTCTGTGACATTGATACCAATAAACACACCCGGTGGCCCGGTGCAGGCTCCGTGTTGTGCTGGGGGGGAGCAGACGCTGCCTTCATGCAGGGGAGGGGAGGACGAGGTGCTGCAGGACCTGGTGCGGCCACTCCCGGCCGGGCCCATCCCAGGTACAGCCGGGCCATCCAAGGTAGGGCTGGATGCGTCCTGCTACAGCCGCAGGATCTACAACCCCGCCGGTACAGGCAGACCCGTTCTGCTACAGCCAGAGAGCTCCAGCCCAGCTCCAGCCGGATCCGTGCCGCTACACCCGGCTCTGCTGAAACACCCCCGCCACAGCCCGGGCGCATCCCGCTCCACGCCGCAGCATCCTCACCCCGGAGACCGCCCGGTCGCCATGGCAACCGCCCTCCCCATCACCACGGCAACCCCCTCCTGTCGCCATGGCAACCGCCCTCCCCGGCAGCCCGGCCCCCGCCCTCGCCGTTGCCATGGCCGCGTCCCTCCTCCGGCGGCCGTGGCTCCCGAGGCGCCTCCCCGGGGCGGGCCGGCGGTGACGCGGCGGAGGTGACGCGCGGGGCGGTGGTACCGGGGCGCTCGGCGCTGTCTCCTTGTCCCCATCACGGCTCCCGCTCGGCCCCCCCGCGCCGCCATGTCCGCGCCCGGCAGCGGCGGCGACTTCGGGAACCCGCTCAGGAAGTTCAAGCTCGTCTTCCTGGGCGAGCAGAGCGGTGAGCGCCGGGCCGGGCCCGGGCGGAACCGGGAGGGGCCGTGCGGGGCGGGGGCAGCGCCCGGGGCCGAGGCCGCGCCGTGCCCGGCGTGGGGGACGCGCTCCGGGGAGGGGCGGCCCGGCCTGAGGCCTCGGCGGGCGGGGCCCGGGGCTGCGTTCGCGGCCCTTCCCATCACCCAGGGCTGCGTTCCCGGCCCTTCCCATCGCTCGGGGCTGCGTTCCCGGCCCTTCCCATCGCCCGGGGCTCCGTTCCGCCCTCCCGGGCCCGCAGTGCGCCCGCAGCCCGGGCGGGGAGGCGGCCCCAGAGCTGCGGGGGCTCCCGGCGGCTGCGCTGCCCCCCTGGCCGCGGCCTCCTTCTCTCCCTCCCTCCCTCGCAGCCCGGGGTTTTGTTTTGCCTCAAAGGGCCTCCCTTTTGTGCCCCTTCCCCGGGAGCGGGTGGATGAGTTGTGTGTTTTCCCCGGGATCGTGGTGTTTTCTCGCTGGGAGTGTCCAAGGCCCGTTGGACAGGGCTGGGAGCAGCCTGGGCTGTGGAAGGTGTCCCTGCCCACGGCACGGGTGGGACTGATGATCTTTGAGGTCCCTTCCAACCCAAATCATCGTGGGGTTATTGCTCCTCACCTTTTCCTCGAGCCTTGAACTGGAAGTCTTGGAGGGATTTCCAGAAGTTTTCTGATTTCCCAGCCTTTCCAATGCAGAATTGACATTGCTGCTGATAGACGTTTGTCTAATCTGTTTTTAACCCTCTCCAGTGTTTCCAATTTCACAACCTTTTTAGGCAATTTATTCCTCTTTCCTCTTCCATCCATGTCCTTTGAATTTTTCTTGGCTTCCTCCAGCTTCCTGAACCAGAATTGGAGCTTTATCTCTCTTTTTCACTTCTTATCAGTTCTGCACTTTATCTTGTGATGATATTGGGAGATATAAATGTAAAGTTTTGAAACAAACCACCAGAGTTTGCTCTGTATTCAAAATCTTGTTACAAAGGAGAGATGGGAGTGTGGAATATTGCATTTCCACGCAGCCAGAGGCAGCAGAACAGCATCTGGGATATCACCTGCTTTGTTTTGATGTTTGTGTCCCAGACTTGGGGATTACATAAGGAGCAGAACAGGGTAACAAAGCAGATTTATTGCTTGCCCAAAGCCAACAACGGGTTCTTTGTTATCAACACACCTGATTTGAGGGCCAGGTTATCTCCATGATTAAGTTTGGACCTGCAGAGATTGATCTGCCTCTGTCATTTTGGGGCTGAAATTTCCAGCTGGCTGTTTCCCAGGGAGGTGTAGCTGGAATGGCCTGAGATTGGCAGCTGCTCTCACATCAGTGCCACTCCCAAAGCAGTGCTATTTTTTTTTTCCCCACTGCTGCTTGAAAGTAATTTTTCTCTTCTCTTGTAGTTGGGAAGACCTCCCTGATCACCAGGTTTATGTATGACAGTTTTGACAATACTTACCAGGTATGTGATAGTATTTATTTGCTTTTTTAATATATTTATATTAATGAATCCATGCCCTGCTGTTCAAATGGATGCCTGGGAGCCCATTTCTCCATGAGATGTCAGTTCAAGATCAGATAATGGGTTAAAATGTGCTGTGAAATGGTAAATCAAAGCATCCAGTGTGATGTCAGGAAGTGCAGTGTCCAGAAAGAAGCAAGATTTAGATCCCCTTTGGATGTGGGATAGATCCTGTGAGAAGCCTTGAGGAAAATGGGGAGAATGTTGTTTTATGGTCAGGATTTCTGGTGCTGGATATGGGAGCCTCAGGAAATGGAGAATGAATAAAAATCCAACATCTTCTGACATTCTTAGTCTCTGTTATCTTTAGAGCTTCCATTTCAGAAGAGTTGAGTCTGGAGTGTGTAGATGGATCTGCCAGAAGTCAGCTTGGTATATTTTGTCTCTCAATTTTTTTATTACTATTTTTTGACTAAAGGACTAAAGATAGGAAAAGCCAGGGAAGTCTTGGCAGGCAAAGAGGGGGGTGGGGATGAAGAGGCTGCAGATGAAAAGCAGAAGATGTGTAAGAGGCCTGAAGGTTTGGGGAAGAATTAATTGCATCAAAGGCACTCAGAAATATTTCATGGAAATATCAAATACCTGTAAAGCAGATGAGATTAGGGTTTTATCTTTTAATTCAGCCTGGAAGAGTTGCTGGGTTAGATTGGGGTGATGGGAAGTCAAAGACAAGTCACTCACTGGAACTGGATCCTCTTGTGCTTCCTGTGTTTTTTCTTCTCCTGTGCTCCCTTTCTTTTCCTGACTCTTGTAAGATGCTCTCATAGATTTATTTATTACTTGTTGTAGTTGTTATAAACCATGGCCTGGTTGGAAAATTGACCTCCCAGAAATAAATTCTCCCTGCCAAAACTGACTGTGTTGCTCTTTACAATTATCCAATGGTACACATTCAGCTGTGAGTGTTAAGAATGGGGATAATCTGCCTAAAACACTCAAATCTGGTACATCAGGAGCTCTCTCCTCTTTCCTGGGGTTCTGATGAGCTGGGACAGCTCCTTGATTGAAGTGCCTGGGAGTGCACCTAACTTAGTGCTTTATTTCAAATGCCTTTGTGCTGGAATTGCTGTAGCAGTGGGAATGGGAGTGGATGCAGACCTGCCTGGGAAATGAAGCTGCTGAATGTCACTGGAAGGGAAGCACATTCTGAAGTGGAAAGGCCTGGATAAAAATGGCTTTTTAGCTTTCAGCTGCCCATATTTTATACACCTCGTTTGTTCTACCTTTTGGGTATTTCTACCAAGATAATTCTTACCAGACTGAATTGGGGCAGGCCAGAAGGAGCTGCCAGCTCAGATACAATCTGTGTGGAGATGCAGGAATGTCTGAGGTTAAAATCCAGACTCAGAGGTTCTTGTGGAGCTGAGAAGTGTTGAGGAATGCTGTGAAAAGCAGCTGGTGCAGTTCCTCAGATTGCTTTTTCATCACCTCAATTGAAGGCAAATCACTTCACCAGCTTCATAACAAGTTTGTGAACATTTGTGAGAATTTGTGCAGCAAGGGGATGCTGGAAGGCAAGTCACAGCTCCTAATGCTTCTCCTCTTTCCAGGCAACCATTGGAATTGATTTCCTGTCCAAAACAATGTACCTGGAGGACCGCACGGTGAGTGGGGCAGGGCTGGGGTGGCTGGGAGGGCTCTCTCCCCTGGCCCTTCCTCCAGCAGCTGCTGCAATCCCCCAGCAGCCTCCAGAGAGCCAGCCTGGGCTGAATCCCATCACTGGTACAAGATCTGGTACCTCTATCAGGAAGTCCAAATCTTCCATGGAAAATTTTGGGCCAGATAATGGCCACGTCCCAGGGAATGTGCTGCCTTTGTATGCACCTCCTTTAGGTGCAGTTTGCTCCCTGAATTTGCAGCTCTGCCTCTGGGATTGTCAGGATGAAAAGGGCTGAGCAGACCTCAGGTAGCACAGAATATGCTGAGCTGGAAAGGACCCACGTGGCTCATGCAGTGCAGCTCCTGAAGCCAATAAAAAGCCAAGGAAGGAGTTGGTGTTCCAAGTCTTGATGTCCTTCATGATTAGACCTCATTCCTCCTCCTAGGAAGTTCTTGTGGTAACACAGCTCTGAGCACCTGCAGTAAAGCAATTTGGGATTTAGCCTGCACAAGATTCCTGTTTGCACAGAGACCTCTCACTCCCTTCTCCTGGATTTCCTCTCAGTATTTGTGGGTTTGCTCATGTTTTGCCAGTGTTTGCCTTGTTCCCATTTTCCTGCTGTGTGAGGAGTGTGACAGAGCTGTGGGGGGCAGGGAGCACTTCTGTGTGGAGCTTTGGGCCTGCTGCTTCCAAAGAAGTCTCTTCCCATTGTGTGTGCTGAATTTCCTGAGAATTTCTCTGCCATTTTAACAATGATTCCCTCTTAGAAAAGCCCCTTTTTAATGTTGGTTTAAGGCAAAGATCCTGGGAATGCTGCTGGACACCTGTGGATGACTTTGTGCTGTTATAGTGATGTGGGTTCCTCATGGTTGTGTAAGTCAGGATGTCGTTCACCTGCTGCTCTGCTATCCAGAAAATCCCATTTTCCTCCCAGTGTTGGAATGCTGTGAGCTTTCCTGGTTATGTAAGTGGTTCACAGAGCCCATAAAGCCTGTTCAGATAACAGAGGTGTGGAGTGTAGATAAGAGGAGGGACAGATACAAGCAAACAAGCCGAGAAAATTCAGACACTGGAATAGTTTCTCAGATGTGGTTAATGCTGGATTTTGCAACAGGCTTTGATTTCTGGGCTGGAAATGAGCAATGCTGAGCCTCCAGCTGGGATGTGTGCTTTGGTGAATTTGATATGGCCTTGCAGCAAAAGCCAGCAGAAGGAATCCTCATCCCTGGAAGGGTCCAAGGCTGGGTTGGACAGGGTTTGAACCAAGCGGGATACTGGAAATGTCCCTGCCCATGGCAGGGGTGGAATGAGATGAGCTTTAAAATCCCATCCAACCCAAAACCATTCTGGGATTCCATGAAATACATGTGGAATTTGGTTCTCTAAAACCATCTCCCAGGAAGGGCAGCTGTGTGACATTGCCAGCATTGGGATGTGAGGCATTCAGTGAGCTGGAGCCACCTGAAGCCCCATCCTCAGTCCTGGCTGTCAGGAGCCACCTCCATGTGCCAGTTCCCCTCATTCCTGACAGACTGAGCAGTTCCTCCTCCTCTGTGTGTCCATGTCCTCCCAGCCTTGTGCGAGTGCAGTGCAGGAGATGCCAGCCTGCAGGGTGGTTGCTCTTGGGGCTTCCACCACCTCTGCTCTTCCACTGGGATCATCCAGGCTGGGCTGAGGGGGTCCTTAGGGTCAGGAGTCCCACATCTGGCCAGCTGCTTGTGGGGCTGTTCTGGCAGGGTCCCTGAGGCCTGGCTGTGCATTTTCCTTGTTAGCTGGTGCCATGAGGAGGATTTAGGGCTCTCCCAGTTTCTGGTGTTGGAATGTGTGAGATATTCCTGGGTGTGTGGAGGGAGGGATGTTCCCAGACCTCGGGAAGTGCCGCTGCCTCTTTTCACATTTCTGTTCCGTTTGAACTTTCCTTTTGTTGCCTTAGTTTTGCTTTGCAACTTATTTTTCTTTATTTATTTTGATTTCACTTGAGTTTTGGTTTTGTTCTCCATTTTCCTGCTGTTCCCCTTCCCCTTGCCCTGCACTTTTCCATTTCCCAGATCAGGCTGCAGCTGTGGGACACAGCCGGCCAGGAGAGGTTCCTCATTCCCAGCTCCATCCGTGACTGCTGTGGCTCTCATTGTCTTTGACATCACAAGTAGGTATGGAGCCCAGGCTCTGCAGGGACCTTGCTTTTAACACATTTCTTACTCTGGAAGTGGTGGTGGTACCCAAAAAGAGCTAAAATAGCCCATCAGCCACCTGTGGGTGTTGGCAGGGATTGGGAATTCTGTGTCTGTGCTGGTTGTTGGTAGCCTTTGCAAAGCTTTACTGTTTTTCTGTTTTGTTTTTCTTTTTTTAATTTTTCTAACTTCCAAAAATTTTTTTTTTTCATTTCTGGATAAGGAGAGAGGTTATACAAGTAACAGCTTCAGGTGCAAAGCAAAGGAGCATTGTCAGAGTAGGTAAAACAAAACAGGACCCTTTTAAACAGAAGCTGTGGAGTGACTTAGGAGGATTCAAGATTCCCATTTTGTTGGAAAAGAGACCTGGAGACTCACGAGAGAGCTTTTGAAAGAGGAGAGATGCAACAACCACAATTTCTAAAGAACAAACAAGCTTAGAGGGAAATTCTCTGTAACTCTTGACATGCATGTTTTAATACAAGATAGGGAGTTATGAAGAGAATTATTTCATTGTAACTCCTTGTTATTGATTCCACTTGATCTGGTGGGGGGTTTGTTAATCTACAGTATCAAGATTTATATGAATTTCAGTAAAGAAAGCAGCACAGGTGGAAAAAATAAAAGCTCTGGCCGAGCTTTATTCTGTTACAAACAAGTTTAGAGTGAGGTGTTTGTTTTGCTCTGCTAGGCTGAAGTGCTTAACAAATAATAGGCTGTGATTTATCCTCAGTATTCAGGGCAAATAATTTCCTGGTATTTCTCCCAGAGAAGTCCTGGGGAATTTGTGGTTTGGTGCAAATGGTGTCAGACTGGCCTGTTTGGGGAGCACAGAAATGTGCAGGTGATGGCCTGTGCTGAGGCAGGGGGGCAGGATGCACAGCTTGCCATCATTTTCCCCACTGTGCAGGTACAGGATGCTGTTTGTCCAAGCAGCTGGAAACATTTTGCCAGTCCAGGCTGTTCTTAACAGCTCCCAGCCATGTCTGAAGAAATTAGGTGACAGCTGATCTCATAATTCTTCAGTAACAGACTGATCTTTGCAGATAATTTCATTTTTTCACCGTTCTTAGTGACTGAGAGGTTTAAAGTTTTCTTGTGTTGCAGCAGGGACATGCCCAGGTACTTGTGGGGGCACAAGGAAATTGTTTAGCTATTGTTGATGTGCTGGACATCCCAAAATGCAGGTGGAGAGATCCACGAGGGGAGTCCATACTCAGCTCAGGCCCTTCTGTAGGTTGTTCCTAAGGAAGGCTGGGCTCATTCCTGGTGTCCCACAGTGGTTATTTGTATTTTCCCTTCCAAAATGGGTGCACACAAACCTGGACTTGTAGAAATGCAGGAAACCTGGGTCACTTCAGGGGGGTGTCTGTGTGGTAGCTGGTCACTGGAGACCTTCCCTCAAATAACTTTACCCTGCACAAATCACAAATTAAACAAATTTATAAAATTAAATAAATGTAACTAATTAAATAAATTACCTGGGCCAGCTCTGTGATACTTTCTCCGGTTGCCTTTTGCTGTGAGTCTGAAGGTTTGGGGTGGTTCAGTCACCACCTGGGTGAATGTTCATGGGGAGTATTCCAGTGTAGCAGCAGTGTCCAGGGAGGGTGTGGAAGGGATCAGCCTGATCTTCCAGCTCTGCTGTGACACTGCCCAGGTGCTCCCACTTTGTCACCCTGCGGTTCCTGGCATAGGGAAGAGCCCTGACTTCTGCTCCTGTAATCAAGTCTGCCGTCAAAATGAAGCAAGAGCTAATTGCTTTAACTATAAACCCTAATCTTCCTTAAGCCCCAGGGCATCAGCTCGACATTCCCTGATGGAGATAAGGTGTTGTTTTGAATCTGACTGCAGGCCTGTGCTCTGTCAGCTTCTCTTCCTCTTCTAAACAAGCAGTGATTGGTCCTGAAGAAGCTGCTTTTTCCTTGATGAGCTGCTTCATTAACCAGTGCTCTGCCTCCCTGCTGGGATTATTTGTGGCTGTAAACTGGGAACCAGTGGGTGCCTCCAGAAAGCTGTTGGGAAGGAGGAGCAATCCTGTGTTCAGGCACTGTGGGGTGAAGGAAAAGGACTCCCAGTGTGGAAAGCTTTTTGTTTGGGGTGTTTGGGGAGTTTTTGAGCAGTGCTGGTTCAGCCAGGCAGGTCCCAGACCTTGGAGCTGTCATATATAATAATATATAATAATAACAGTTTGTGTTTGGGGTCAAACTCTTCCAGCATTTTTGTGACTCCTGTGCTGCTCTGCTAGGGAGAACCCAATACCCTTTGCACCACCTGAACCCTGCTTTCATTTCTGCTGGAATTTCAGTTATCATTGCTTCAAATATCCCATGAAAATCCCCACTGCCACCACATGGATGCTCCATGCTGGAGGTGGGATGCTGTTCTCCTGCCTGGTGTCTGTCCTGGGGGAATTGCCCCAAAAGCTTTGATCAGAGATGCTCCAGGCTATGAGTCCTGTGGAGATCCCATCCATAATCCTGGGAAATCAGTGCTGGACTGTTGGCTACCCCCAGTAACGAGGTGGGAGCCAAACCCTGGAGATGTTTGGGAGTAGCAGGATCTCTGGGCAGGCAGAGGAGGGAATTAAAGCACTTCACAAACAGATCCTGGAAACAGCTCTGCTGGGGTTGGATTTGGGGCGAGATGGCAAGCTCAGCTCAGCTGCTGAGGTTGGGTGTGGAAGTGTCTTTTTCCCTAAAGGGTTTTCCTGCTCTCTCTCCTCCTTGGTGGGCCGGGCTGGCCCCAGCAGGTGCGGCTGCAGCTCTGGGACACGGCGGGGCAGGAGCGGTTCCGCAGCCTCATCCCCAGCTACATCCGCGACTCCACCATCGCCGTCGTGGTCTATGACATCACAAGTGAGTGCTGGCAGCTCTGCTGTGTCCTTTAGAAACACCCCACACAAGCAGAACTGAGAAGTTCCAGCCACAAGTTCTGCAAAAGCATCATTAAAATCAGAGATGTTTTCACGCCTTCCTTGTTTTTCTGTCTGGGCGGGAAGTAATTGATGTGGGGCGGGGAGGTTTGGAGAAACACCTGTATAGGAATGTGCCCCGTGTTGATGGAGTGACAAAACTCTCTGTGGTCCCCTCAAAAAGCAAAGAAGCCCAGAGGTTTCTCTCCTCGATTAGGTGAAAAAGCCACCTCATAAGTCTAAAGGACTTCACCTCAAACTTAATGATAGCTAATTAGATTGGATTATCTAATCTATCAAAAAGTCCCACCTAAGCAATTTAGCAGAAAAAGAAGTGAACAAAGAAACTCATCACTTTTGTGAAGGGTTTTGCCAAAAGCAAAGATCTCCTGCACCTAGCTCAGTTTTTCTCTGTTTATTTTGCCTTTTATTAAACCTTTTTGTTTCCAACACTGCAACAGAAGCCGTCCTGCCTCCAAAAGTAGCTGAGCTATCTTAAGTGTATTATAGACCTCTGAAAGTTTATTAGACCTAACTCAAAAAAAAAACCACTTTTAACACACCTGAGTACAAGTGAAGCATTTTCCCTGTCATGAAGGAGTTTTATCCTCAGCTTTGCTATTTCATCCTTCCCTGCAGACTTGAATTCTTTCCAGCAAACCTCCAAGTGGATCGATGACGTCAGGACAGAGCGAGGCAGTGACGTCATCATCATGTTGGTGGGGAACAAAACCGACCTGGCAGACAAGAGGTAACAGGGGACCCTGGGCCCTGCTGCCCTGCCCAGAGCCACCAGGGACTACTGGGGCCAGGCTGGGCTTTAAGCAAGGCTTAGTTTTAAACACAACATCGTTTGCTTGTCAGGAAATTCTCATTTCTGCTTTCAGCAAAAGTTATTCCCTTTGCTGTCCAACAAATAGTTTAAAACAAACTCGCCGAAAAAAATTGCTGAAGTGGTTCTGCACCATTATCTCAGTGGGGTATTTTGTCTGATTTTTCCTTTTCACACTGAGGTAAAGGCTAAAAGCTGCCTGTGAAAGCAAGGAAATCAGCTGGTTTTCACTGTTTTCCACTAATTTCCCTCACTCTCTCTGCACATGCAGCTGGAAGTTCATGGCACAATTTCTCCTCGTTAAGAAGCAGCAAAAACTTCTGTAGGATTGATCTAAAAGTATTCATTTCTCTGAGTATAAATTTCATGTCATACATAACACAAACTGAGCTTGTGGATGTGTGAAAGGAAAACCAAATCAGCAAAACCCAAACTTCCCCAAAAGAGAGACCCAAGAATTTGATTAGATTCCTAAAATGACACAGATTAATGTTTTGGGAGGTGCCATAAAGCATTTGCCTTTAAAACTCTTAATTCTACAGCACATGACTTAAAACAACCAATGTAATGAGCTCTTAGAAGAGCACAGGCTTTACTTTGTGTTCCTATTTCAAATCCTTCTCTGGATTGTTGATTTAACAAGGATTTTGTTGAATATTTTCAGAGATTTTTGTTCCTTAGGAAAGTGTCAGGGGCAGTGTAGATAAGGGAAGGGTTTTATTGTAATGGGTGGCGCCAGGGGCAGTTGACAAAGGGAAGGTGGAGTGAACCAGGCAGTTCCAGTCCTTCCAAATGAAACATCCTCAACATCCCAGAAATGTGGGCTTTGGCTGTCAGGGGATGTGCCAGGGCTTGAAGCCACAGGGGGATTTTGATCTGATGCACAGAAAATCACCTCAGGAAGGTAGAACTGGGAAACACCTGGATCTCACAGCAAAATAAACCCTTAAAATATCAAGTTCTTGTGCTTTGGCTGTTCACAAGATTTTCCTGATCAGAGGAGAACAATTTATAGATTAAATTAATGCTTTCTCAGCAAAATCTCGGCTTTTATTTGAATATCAGTTTACTCTGTTTCTTGGGATGATGGGCAGAGTGATGTGAGTGTTCCATTGTGGGGCATTCCCACATTTTTAATTCTAGTCCCTGCTTTGCTCACTCCTGCAGTTACACATCCCTTTACCATGTGTTGTGATGTGGATTTTCTCCTGTCATTCTGGTGGTTTTGTGTCCCAACATCCCCAACATCCCTGGCTGTTTGCCCTACAGGTTTTTAGTTTTCATGCCCAGCAGGAAAAGCAGGGATAATTCCATTTGACTTTTCCCACTTCACTGGGAAGCATTTTGAGCTGTCCCATGCCTTGCACTTTGGAAATATTCCTAAAACTTGCTGCTTACAATACAGGAATACAATAAAAACATGTACAATTCATTTTGCATAAGATTCCATGTGTGATGAACTCATGATCTGTCCCTGAAATCGTTCACAAAAGCAAAATCCAAGATGTTGTCCCTGAGCCAGCTCTGGATTTTGACCACTGAGCCTCTCCCAAGCCCTCCTGGCAGCTGGGAATGGCTGCAGCTCCCTGACTGAACTACCTGGCATTTCTAATTCCTCCCAGAATCCAGTTTCATGTGAAGCTGGAAAGGCCAGTGGGATCATTTCAGCCTTGGAGTATTTCCTGATGGTGCACAACAGCTGGCCCAGCACTGCTGGAAGAATTAAAAATACCACAAAAATTGTTTGAAGCTGCTACAGCTGAAGTTCCTGCAGCACTGGAAATTCTCATTTTGGCAGCTGAATGTGACAGGAGTCCTGGTGTGGGCTGGAATTTGGAATGATGGGGAAGGGAATATCCAGGTGTCAGTGACAGGAGCTGCCTTGCCTTGCTTTTCAAAGGACCTTGGGGTTTTGTGAGGCTGAAATTCTGGGCCTGTAAAGGCTGGGCAAAGCCACCTTTGGTGTCACAGAGGTGACATATTTTTTTTTAAGGCAGAATACAGGGAAGCCATTCATCCTCTGATAAAAAAAAACAGGGATGAGGCAGGTTCTGAGGCCAAAAAGCAGCACTAAAAATAGCCCTGTTCCTGTTCAGTGCAGCCTGGTAAGTTTTTCATTCCACTCAATGTTGCTTCAGTTGGTGGCTGGGTTTTTTTGTTGTTTTTTCTTTCTCCCTGCAGTTTTTTTTCTCTCATTTTTGGACTCTTTTGCTTTGGTTTGGTTTTTGTGCTTTGTGTGATTTGTTCTCATTACTGGAGACAGGTTTCTGTAGAGGAGGGAGAGAGAAAAGCCCAGGAGCTGAATGTGCTGTGTGTTGAAAGCAGTGCTAAAGCAGGACTTAAAGGGACACAGAGGGGCAGTTCCAGGTGCTTGTCCCCAAGCTGCTGCACTGTCCCTGCTGCTGGAACCTTTGTGTCACCTCACAGCATTCCCTCTGTCAGATTTGGGAAACTCGCTCAGTATGGGGATTTTCCTGGCCTGGAATGCTGTGGATGAGGCTCAGGTGTTGTGCACAGGCTTCATCCTGTGCTGCTCATCTGCCACAACTCCAGGGGTTCCTGGGGAGCTTCCCTGAGGTGTTTTCACTCCCAGCTGGAAGACTTGGGGGTGATGAAGCCTCCAGGGTCCTGAGGTGGGCTGAACCCTCTTGGAAGGGGAGCAGCAGCCCACTGCCAGCCATCTCTGACTTTTCCTTCTGTTCCTTCTGTCTCCTTTCCACCTTTGTGCAGGCAAATCACCACAGAGGAAGGGGAACAGAGAGCCAAAGAGCTGAATGTGATGTTCATTGAGACCAGTGCAAAGACTGGCTACAATGTGAAACAGGTAAAACATGCAGGCTGTGTTCTCAGTCAGGAATTCACTGCTCTGGGCCTGCTCCAGGGTGGATTTGGGATCCTGCAGGAATTTCCTTGTGTTTAATGCCAGCCCCTGAGATGTTTCTTGGTTTGTGTAGTGCAAGCTCCTTTCCTGTTGAGTTAATGATTCCCTGTCAAAGCTAAACCTTGAAACAAAGGAGGACTCACTCCAGAATGTGCTGAGGGATGGGAAAGGGGGAAAATCATTGTTTTGTGTAGCCAGTCAGCTGGAATTTGGTTTGGTTTGGTTCACAGTCAATGCACTGCTTGCTGAAATCACTGCTGACATCAGTGGGAGAATTGTTTCTGCTGATGCACTGGAGTAGAAGTTCCACCTTCTCTTTGCCAGCCAAAGAATCTTGAAATATTTTAGGGGAATTGAGGTTGGAAGGGATCCCTGGAAATTATCCCTTCCAGCCCTCCTGCTCAGAGCAGGCTGCCCAGAGCTGACTCCAGCTGAGTTTGGAATATCTCAAAGGATAGAAACTGTCCAGTGCCAGTGTTTGATCAACCAAACAGCAAAACAACCTTTACATTTTCATTTTAAGCAGAATTTCTCAGATTCCTGCTTGTGCACTTTGCTTCTTGCTTGTGATTCCCTCTCCACTGGTTCAGGGATTGTTCTGGATATCCCAGAGCTTGGAATAAGGAGCTGTGGGCTCTGGAGGAGATTGCGAAACATCCTCAGGGGTTTGCTGCACACCAGCAGCTTGGTACAGCCCCACAGTGGGACTGGGAGGCTTTGGGCTCAGTTTTTTGGCTGTTCTGGGTTGAAGCATCTTTAGTGGTGGATTTTGACTCCTGTTGCCTTCTTTGCCTGGTGTTTGTGAAGAGAGCTGGGATGTGAAGCTGCAAACCCCAGCACCTCACTGGGACCTTGGTTCTGCAAGGAACCCTTTGAGGGGTGGCTGAGAGGAAAATCAGAGCAGCAGGGATTGCTCTGGGGTTTGATGCAGAGAGTTCAGCAGCCTGGCAGTGTCTGTGCTCCAAACATTGAGTGAGGAATGCTGCAAAACCATTTTCCAGGTTTTCTGGGGATAGCGGAGCCCTTCCCAGTGCAAGTGCAGCTCCCTGGAACCAGCAGTTCTGCTGAGGAATGGCTCTTTGGCAGCAGGGCTGATCTGAAGGGCTGGGCTCTGAAAGCTCTGTTGTTCCACAGAGGAATATTCAGTGCCAGCTGAGTGATCAGAAATCCCCAAATGTGCACCCTTTGTGCACAAGCAGAGGCTGAGCATGGTAAATGATGTTCAGTAAGTGCAGGAGGGAGTTCCATGAATCCCTGGAAGAATGTTACTAATTAATTCCACGTTCTCTTCAAGCAGGAACAGGTAAAATAAAACTGGTTTTTTGTAGGCATTGAATAAGTTCTTTGAGTTCTTTAAAACCTGTTAAATTTCCTACATAAAATTCTTGTGGCATTTTTGATCACTGCTCTGCCTGTTAAAGGACCCACTTAAGGAATTTGTACAGCTCAGAGTCTTGCTGTAAAACAGTGTTTCTAACAGGAACTTGTTTCTGACAAACCTTGAGCTTCTCCCTTGCTTCTTTCCAGCTTTTCCGCCGTGTGGCTGCTGCCTTACCTGGGATGGACAGCACACCAGAGAAGAGCAAAGAAGACAGTATCCTTGTTTTCCTTGGAATTAGGCAATTATCTGGTGTTAAATTTGCCTTACTGACTTTCTTTGGCACATTGTGGGGATGGGCCTTGCTGGGGTGTGCAGGGATTTGACTGAAGCAGGGCATAGAGCTGTTGGACTGTGAGCAGAGGGATGGAGCAGCTCTGCCATGAGGAAAGGTTGGGACAATTGGGATTGTTCAGGCTGGAGAAGAGAAGCTTTGGGGTGACCTAATTCAGGCCTTCAGGACCTGAAGAAGCCAAAAAGAAAAATGGAAAGGGAATATTTGCAATGGCTTGGGGTGACAGGACAAGGGGGAATGGCTTCCCACTGCCACAGGGTTGGATGGGATATTGGGAAGGAATCCTTCCCTGTGAGGGTGGTGTGGACCAGGTTACCCAGAGAAGCTGTGGCTGCCACGGATCCCTGGAAGTGTCCAAGGCCAGGGCTTGGAGCAAGCTGGACTAGTGGAAGGTGTCCCTGCCCATGGCAGGGGGTGGCACTGAGTGATCTTTAAGGTCCCCTGCAACCCAAGCATTGTACAACCCTGTTTGTGGGCCAGATATAAATGTACACAACTAATGGCCAGCACAAGTTTTGCTTCTCCACTGGAACTGAGGCTGGAATTTCCACATTTTAGAACACCAGACTTTGTTACTCTTTTTGCCCATCCTCTGAGACGTCTCACCACGTTCCTGGCTTTGCCTGTGCAGACACCCCAAACAACCCTTCCAAACCCTGTCCTGGGTGATTCCTTGACTGTGCCTGCAGTGATTGACATCAAACTAGAGAAGCCCCCCGAGCAGCCAGTGACGGAGAGCGGCTGCTCCTGCTAACGGCCCTGCGGCAGCGGCAGCCCCGGCGGCCGGGCTGGAGAACATCGCGCTCATCGCCCCCGGGGCTGCCAAACCATCCCCAAGCGAGCAATGAACCCCTGGGTACTGGTGGGGAGCAGCCCCAGCTCCCCTCTCACTGCATGGTTTGAGCCCTGAGTGCAGAATGAGTGTCCTGTCTTTTGAGTTTATTTTTTTATGTTGTTGCACTTTGGCACCACGGTGCCCTTCACACTTTCTCTCTTTCTCTCTCTCTCTCTTCCTCCCTCCCTTTCTCCCCCTGTTCCCACCTGGAGCCTCCCTGCTCAGATGTATCTTGTGAATGCCATGGAAAAGCTGCCGAGTTAGGGAAGACAAAAATGAAGCTTTGGGGGGGTGGGTTCTCTGCCTTCCCTCCTGCCTTGCATCCTCCCCCTGCCTTCTCCAGCCCCCTGTCCTGCATCCCCACTTCCTCTGGTGAAAGGCTGCTCCTTAAACTTAAACCAGTCACTTGGACTTGCCTTTTTGGACTCTGCAGGTTCCCAGGCTTTGCTTCCCGCAGGGCCCATGAGCTCTCTGGTTTCTCCTTTCTGTGGATGACCCTGGCTAACTCTTGCTCACCACTTCCCAGTTTTGCCCCTGGAGTCACACAGGCCCTGGAAAGCCCCAGACTCTGAGAGCTTTGGCCTTGTTGCTCCCATTTGTGTGGCAGGGACATCCCAGAGCCTGCTGGAATCTCCTCCCATCCAGAGGATGTTGGTGAGTGTTGGCTGCACGAGGGACCAGAGGCTTTGCAGCCCGAGGCTGGGTGGGGAGAGATCCTCAGGGATTCTGGAAGCAAACAGTGACCTGGAATCCATCACTGCAGGGGCAATACCTGCCCTGGGAGTCATGGATGCTCCTCAGGCTCCTTCCCTGATCTCCATTCTCCTGTTCTCTGTCATGGGAGCTGCTTCGTGCAGAGCAGGAGAGCCACAGCAGAGGGAAGGGCAACATTCCACTCTCATTCCCAGGTTGCTGCTTGATGGAATCATTCCCATTGCCTCTGCCCTTGGAGCAGAGCTCTGGGGTGGGACCAGCAGCCAGTTCACTCCTGGAGGAGTTTTAACCTTTGCCAAAGCTGAGGGGAGCAGTGGCAGGGAATTCCTGTCACAGTGGGTGGAGGATTGGAGGATGGGATGCTGCTGAAGGGAATTCTGGTGTCACTCCCCAGCCTTGGAGGTTGGGAGCTGCCTCCTTTCCCTCAGCCCCTGGTTTTGAATTAATTCATAGAGCTTTTCAGAGATTTCCTGGGGTTTTGGGTCCACAAAAAGTTGGCAGAGAGGAGAATTCTGCTGTCCTTTCCCCACCTGGCCTGTGTGACACGGAGCAAGCTGTGGTAGGACAGTGAGCACAGTGTGACCACGGTGGGGGGGTCAGTGGCACTCCCTGCCCTCCCTTGGCAGGGTGTCCCTCAGTTCCTGACACCCGAGGAGGGGAAGGGACAGCCCTGGGCTGGGATGTGGCAGCCCTGGCCTGGCAGCAGCTCACTGAGGTCCCCAGAGTCCCCTCCCCTGGGCCAGCTGGCCGCAGGAGGAAGCTGGGATGCGAGTCCTGTCCCACCCCTCGGGAAGCTGATCCCATTCCCTGTACATAGCCCCTGTGGGAGTTGCTGGTGTCGGTGTCCGTGTCTGTAGAACAGGTGTTGCTGTCCCTGCCCTGGCAGCTCTGCTGTCCCTGTCCCTGCCCTGGCAGCTCTGCTGTCCCTCAGTGGCAGCTCTGCTGTCCCTGTCCCTGCCCTGGCAGCTCTGCTGTCCCTGTCCCTCCCTGGCAGCTCTGCTGTCCCTGTCCCTGCCCTGGCAGCTCTGCTGTCCCTCAGTGGCAGCTCTGCTGTCCCTGTCCCTCCCTGGCAGCTCTGCTGTCCCTTCGTGTTGTTCGAGTCACGGACCGGGGCGGGAGGGGGGAGACCCCAATTAGGGGCGGGGGGTAATTAGTGAATCCCATAGTTCCCTTCCCACTGTTTTTCTGGATGTGTTCCTGCCGTGTGTCCAGCCCCGCTGTCTTGTAGCTGTAGCGAGTAAGTGTGACTGTAACTCTGAGTAAGGACTGTGTGACACAGCCACAGTGTATCACTAAATAAATAAAGTTATTTCACCAACACCGAGCTCTCCTGCTGCCACGGCGGGCTGGGGGAAAAGAGGGGTTTGCTCTGAGCTGTGACATTGCTGTCCTGAGCTGGGATGGAGGAAAAGGAGAAAGATGAGGAGAAATGGAGGAAGAGGAGGAGGAAGGATGGAGAAGACAGCATGAAGGAAGGATAGAGGAGGAAGGATGAATGAGGAAGAAGGACAGGAGGAGAAGGGACAGAGGCGGAGGAATGGAGAAGGAAGGACAGAGGAGGGAAGGAGAAAGGATTTTTCTGATGTTGTTGCAAAATGTGGAATATGTAACAATGTTCTCAGGAGGTCTCTTCTTTGATATTTGATCTTTGTTACTTTCAAGCCTGATCAGCAAAAATTGAGATTTAATCCAAGAAATTGAGCAGGTAATGAGCTGGAAGTGATGTCCAGGTGTTGGAAGCTGTTGTGGGTGGAATTGCCTCATTGAGGGTTAGGGCTGGACAAGCTTGAATGATCTCAGCCCTGGGGGAGGTTACCAAAGCTTGGGAAGAAGGATCTCTCTCAATTTTGGGATAACAGGACCCTGTGCATGCAAGCGTGACTCTGAATGGAGCCCTCAGGTGAGTCCTGCCCTGCAACACCCCTGGGACTGATCCTGCTGCTCCAGCAAGACCTGCAGGACTCTGCCAGTGCTGCTTCCCTGCAGCCTGAACCCTTGGCAGTGCTCCCTTTGTCCCTGCAAGTGTCCAAGGCCAGGCTGGACAGGCCTTGGAGCAACCTGGGGTAGTGGGAGGTGTCCCTGCCCTCCCTGTCCAGGCACTGGATGATCCTTCCCACCCAAACCAGTCCATGATTTTATAAATTTGTGCCTCTCAGCCCAGTTTTGTGTCACTAAAAAAAATTCCAGTGTTGCTGGAGCTGTTGTTTTCCCACCAGGAATCAGCAACTGCTCGAGTTCTGGAGGATGAAATGGACTCTGGTGGCCTTGAAGCTTTGCCAATTAACATACCCAAAACATGAATGTGCCTTCAGAAAGAATCCACTCTTTCCTGTCAGCCAGGTCAGCAGGAAAACACCTGAGTCATTCCCTGGGAGGAGCTGCCTGGGGCAGGGGAGACCTGGAGCTCCTGCCAGGGAATGCTCTGAAGCAGGAGGGACAAATCCAACCTTGAAATTGGATCTGCAGCTCCTCCTTCCCTATGGGACACAGAGATTGTGGGAAACCAGAGAGGTGATACAAGAGGTCTCCTTCCCTTGTTGCAGAGGCTTCCAGGATGTTCATTCCCCTGGTGGAAAAGCTGATTTTTAATTCTGAGTGAAAAATCTCTTTTCCAGTGTCTTTTCCTTGTTCCCTGCCCTGCTCCTGGAGCTGTGCTGGTGCCACCACAGCCACAATCCTGCCCTGCTCCTTCCCAGCAGTGCTGGAACACACTCCAGGCTCATCAGGGGCTGATTTCCAGCAGAGTCAGTGGGAAAAGCCCCTGAAACAGCTGCAGATCCCAAATGTTCTCCTGCAGGCTGCAAGGGTGACTGGGGCTGAGCCTTGTCCCAGCATTTCCTTGGAATGGGGCTCATGGTGGGTACATCCCAACCTCCACACAGACTTCCTGAATGGGAAGAAGCTGAATTCAGGCTGCTGTACTTGATTTATTGATTGTTTTTACAGAAAAAGTGGAAAACCACAAAGAAGAGAAGTCAGAGCCAGGGCTGTCCCGAAGCCATTACAACGTGATCCCACCAGGCATTTGCTGATAATTTCCTTGGTAATTAACATTTCCAAACATCCCAGTCCTATATTGTGGGAGTTTTATCAGCAAAGAGGGACAAACAGCCAGAGCTGTGCATGAACTGGGGCTGGATTTTACTCCTGGAGTTGCCAGCAAACCCAGCAACGCAGAGCAAAGTTGGGAGAGAGGAGAAGGAAAGAATTCCATGGCACAAGAGAGTGAAACAAGTGAATTTCCTGGAGGACAATGCCTGTGCTCTGCTCAGGAATGCTCAAGAACCAGGGATCCAGGATCAAGGGATCCACAGCCAGCTCAGAACTCACTTAATTTAAGTCTTGCTAAAATCTGGATCCTGCTGGAGCAGCTGCCCCCCAGGACCCACTTCCCACCAGCTTTTCCCAACACCCATTCCCAGGAGCACAGCCTCAATCCCCAGCCACCTTCCAGCCAAATGAGCCCCTTGGCATCTCCCCACGTGGGAAAGAGCTGATCCTGTGCAGGCCAGGGGTGCCTCCAGTGAAAGCTGAACCGTGAGGAGTCATCTCAGACGTTGGGAAGAAGGAGTGGAGAGGTTCTGGCAGGATGGAGCTCCCTGTTAGTGAACTGTCCGTTCCTTCTGCCGCTGGTAATCTGGGAGGGAGGGACAAGGAGAGCATGGCCAGGGGGAGTCACCCAAAATGTTCAGGAAAACACACATCCCCACGTGGAGGCAGTGTTGGAGACCCTCTGGCTTTAAAAGTGCACCCCCACCAGTCACTTCAGTGATTTTAGGGCATTCAGAACAAAATGCTTTTTTTGAAATTTAAAACCCCCTCTTCCCCTACTCCTTTTTCTTTTTCCTCTTAATGGCCGCTTTCCATTCTATGAAGAATCCTTGTTTGGTTTGACTTCTCTCTTTTTTATCCCTTAAATCTTGAAACTTTATAGGTGCAGAAGCAGAATCTGGGTGTTAACCCAGTCCTTCACTTCACTCACAATTCAAACATCCTTAGGGAGGGATATCCACCATTTGCACTTGTGCCAGACCTCATTCCTGTGTCATTCAAGGATAATCAGCTGAAAGTCATGAGCTTTAAATTAACTTTTCCATTCCCAGCCATCCCACCTTCCTGCTCTCCGAGTTCTCCTACATGGAAAGCCAAGCCTCATTATCCTGATGTGGTGCCTGATCCCAAATCAACAATCAGTGACATTGGGCTGCTAAAGAGGGCTGGAATGGGCAGGGATTGATGGCATTTGCTTCCCAAGGAGTCTCCCAGGACTGGGCACGTACTGTAGGGGAAGTACCGGACACGCATCGTGATCTCCCGCGCCGTCTTCAGGATCTCCACGGCCTGGAAAACGAGCACAGAGCATTCCCTGGGTTCTGTGCTGGGCTCAGAGGCTGCAGGGAGGTGGATTCCCCATCCCAGCGCTCACCTTGCTGTGCTCAATGTCCTGGAAATCCACATCGTTCACTGAGAGCACCTGGTCCCCTTCCTGCAGCCCGGCCCTGTGAGCATCCGAGTCGGGAATCACCTGGGAAGGGAGAGCAGGGATGGCAGCAGGGAATGTCCCACAGCTCCCCTCCCACACTGCCCTGGGAGCAATTCCAGGGGCTGGGAGGAGAGCAGGGAGAGGTGCAGGACGTTCTGAGGCAGCAGAGCCTCCCTGGGGCTCAGCTGCTCCCACCGGCACAGGCAGGATCCGGGCAGGAACGGCACAAGGACGGACACACCTTGGAGATGAAGATTCCCAACTGCGAGGCTTTTCCTCCCCGGATGTTGAAGCCCAGCTGCGGGAAAAGCCAGCAGGGAAATGCAGTCACCAGGACCCTTTCCTTGGCCCAGTTCTCTTTCCATTCCCCAGGACTCTTCTCCCTGTCCAGGGCCCTTCCAGTTCTCCAGGACTGTTCTCCCGGCCCTGCCTCCCGCAGGGACCCAAGGCGTGGGTGCTGCCTTGGATCAGCCAGGCAGCAGCGCCAGGTCCTCTCCTCATTCCTGCCACCGGGAACACCTCAGGGGACCCCGCTCCCATCCTCCATCAGCTCCACATCCCAAGATACCACATAGGGAACAACCCCTCCCCTATCCCACCACCCTGGCATCTGCCACCCTGCCCGACCCACGTCTGTCACAGCAGTTCCCTGTGCCAGGACGCTGCCGGTCGGGAATATCGCGATCCCAGCGTCTTTTTTGTCGGGAAACGCTCCGGGAACGCGACACCTCGCCCAGGAACGCCGGGCCGGCGCCGCCCGCCTCACCTGCGCCCCGGGCGGCTTCTTGAGGACGATGGTGCGGGGCAGGAACTGCGTGAGCTCGTTGTTGTAGTCGGGGTGATAAACGCGCTGCGGGGGACGCGCGGCGGCTCAGCCGGGGCCGGGCCGGGCTCCCCCGCCCGACGGGGCCCCGCGGCCGCCGCTGCCCCTCCCGGGCCGTGTCCCCGCTCCCCCCGCCCCGGGCTGACCTCGTGCGGCGGCACCCAGGCGGGCGGGCTCTCGTAGGGCGGCAGGAAAACCACCGGGAAGTCGTCGTAGGGCACCCGGCCCTCCATGCTGCCGCTCCGCCGCGCCCGGGACGCGCCCCGAGAGCGACGCACCGCGCTGCGATTGGCCGAGACCCGCCCCCCGCCCCGCCCCCTGCCTGACGCACCCGCACGCGATTGGCTCCGCCCCGCCCCTCCCGCGGTCCCATCCCTACCCTCGGTTGGCTCCGCCCCTTAGTGACGCACCGCTCTGCGATTGGCCGGATCCCCGCCCCTCGGTGACGCACCCGCATGCGATTGGCTGCGGAGCCGCCCCTCTCGTGGTTCCTGTCTGTGATTGGCTGGGGCGGCGCGCGGCCCGGTTTGAACGGCGGCCGTTGCGGTGCCGCCATTGGAACGGGCAGCGGCGGTTCCAGGTCAGTCCCGCGGCCGCCCCGCGACACCGGGCAGGGCCAGGCCGGGCCCGCTCCGCCCCCGCTCCAGCCCCGCTCCCGGCCCGGGGCCTCCGCTCCATCCCAGTGCCCCGGCAGGCCCGCTGTACCCCCCCGCCCCCTCCTCCCCAGAGCCCCGCTGAGGCCGCTTCCCGCCCGCTCCACCCTCAGGCCGGGCAGGGCCGCGGCCAGCCCCGCTCCGTGCCCCGGCCCGCTGACGGCGCTCGTGTCCCGCAGGCTGGTTATGATGCGAGAGGACGAGAAGGGCATCCCGGTGCGCGTGGCGCTGCGCTGCCGGCCGCTGGTGCCCAAGGAGACCAGCGAGGGCTGCCAGACGTGCCTGTCCTTCGTGCCCGGCGAGCCTCAGGTGAGCCGCGGGGCCATCCCGGGGGTCCCGCAGTTACCGGGAGCCGCTACCAGCGCTGCCCCGTCCCTCTCGCCCGCAGGTCGTGGTGGGCAATGACAAAGCCTTCACCTACGACTACGTGTTCGACCCGTCCGTGGAGCAGGAGGAGGTTTTCAACACCGCGGTGTCGCCTCTGGTCCGTGGCATCTTCAAAGGTTTGTCCCGGGTTTTGCCCGTTTGGAACCCGTTCCTCGCCTCAGAACTGCTCTGAGGCAGTTTTCATGGAATGCCAGAGGGGTTTGGGTCGGAAGGACCTTAAAGCCCATCCAGTGCTACCCCTGCCATGTGCAGGGACATCTTCCCCTGTCCAGCCTGGCCTTGGATGCTTCCAGGGATCCAGGGGCAGCCACAGCTTCTCTGGGCCTCCCCCCCTCACAGGGAACAATTCCTTCCCAATATTACTCTGGCAGTGGGAAGCTATTCCCCTTGTCCTGTGACTCCGAGCCATTATAAAAAGTCCCTCTCCCTCCTTAAGAATAACACAATGAATTGATAAACATCCTGTTCCAGGATGCTGCAGTGGAGCTGGGATGGCAGAGAATTTGTGCTGTGTTACTGTTTAGCTCTAATAAAACATCCAATCTTAAAAAAGAGCTGAAATAATCATTTTCTCTGTGCTTTATGAAGTTTTCATTGCCCTTTTTTTCCCTTCAATATTCCTGACTGTGATGTATGCTTAAAGCTGGTGTAAGCTGATGATTTTCTGCAAGGGTGGTTTTCAGAAATGCAGCTTTCAGTCTCCACATGACTCACCCGTGTGTCCTTTGTCCCCTCAGGGTACAATGCCACTGTCTTGGCCTATGGACAGACGGGGTCAGGGAAAACCTATTCCATGGGAGGCACCTACACTGCCAACCAGGAGCATGAGCCCAGCGTGGGGGTCATCCCCAGGGTCATCAAGCTGCTCTTTGAGGAGAAACAGCAAAGGCACGATTGGGACTTCGTCCTCAAAGTTTCTTATTTGGAGGTAAAAGTTTGGTTTTTATCAAGTCAGGAATAAAGGGAGCTTTGAGGTCACCTCCTTCCGGTAACAGATATTGATTAAATCAACCCCTAAGACTCCAGGAGGTTTTGTTAGTTCTTTGTCTTTCCCTGAAGGTGAAATGAATAAAATGTGATGCTGAATTAGCCCTAATTTCAGCCTGACTGCTCCTTTCTTTGGCTGCTAACTCTGATCTGCTTCTCTGCTGCCTCCAGATTTACAACGAGGACATCCTGGACCTGCTGTGCCCCTCCCGAGAGCGCTCCCCCATCAGCATCCGGGAGGACCCCAAGGAAGGCATCAAGGTCTGCAGGGCTGGGGCTGAAGGAGGGGCCCATGTGGGAGTTTCTGCCATCCCCAAAGCACTGGGATGGGGATCATCCATGAGGTGGGAGCAGCACACAGAGATCCAGGGGGTTGGGTGCTCAGGGAAAGCACAGCTTGCCAAGGAGCACATCCAGTCCCTCCTGCTCATCCCTTGGGAGCTGCCTCTGCAATACTTTATTCACACAAATCCCCTCCCCATCAGCCCCTTCCTGTGGCTGGCACAGCTCTCAGCTCCCAGCTTGGCCTGGGATATTCATGGATTTGTCCCTGGAGCCCTGAGGAGCTCTGGCTCCATCCCAGAGCCCAGCTGGATCTGGAGCAGACAGAGGAAACCTGGGGGGTGTTTAGGAACAGCATCAGGATGTGATTCCATGTTCCTGAAGTGAAATATTCACAACCAGTTTTTCCTGGGAGTTTCCATTCCAGCCCCCTGGGAATGGGCTGGCACAGCCTGAGGTGCAGGGAGATTTTTCTGATCCCAGGTGGGATGAAGAGGAAGCAGAGGATAAACAATATTTCCTTCCTGGCTACAGATTGTGGGGTTGACAGAAAGAAATGTCACCTGTGCCCAAGAGACTGTGTCCTGCCTGGAGCAGGGGAACAACTGCAGAACTGTGGGATCCACGGCCATGAATTCCCAGTCCTCCAGATCCCATGCCATCTTCACCATCTTCATTGATCAGAAGAAGAAAAATGACAAGTGAGTGTCACTGTGCAGCTGATGAGAGTTACTTTCCCAAATTTTCCTCATCTGGTCCTGAGCTGTGTTTCTCAAGGCACTTGAGGTTTTGGCTCCCTGAATTTTCAGCTCCTGGGCTGCTCCTTTTCCACCTGGGAGAGTAAAACAGTTTCTTTCTGCCCTAGGAATTGCAGTTTTCACTGCAAGTTACACCTGGTAGACCTTGCTGGCTCTGAGAGACAAAAGAAGACCAAGGCTGAGGGAGACAGACTCAAAGAAGGTCTCTGGGCTGGGATTGGTGGAGTTTGGATTTCTTCTCACTTGGGAGTTAATAAAAGAGCAAAGCACTTCTTTAACCCTTTAATCTGCTTTTTTTAACCTTGTTAAATTTTTAATAAGGGCAGGAAATGAGGAGTTTGGAGCTGTTGAGGTGGCTGTGCTCACTGTGAGCTTTGTCTGCAGGAATCAACATCAACAGAGGCCTCCTGTGCCTGGGGAATGTCATCAGTGCTCTGGGAGAGGAGAATAAAAAGGGAGGCTTTGTCCCCTACAGAGACTCCAAGCTGACCAGGCTGCTGCAAGGTGAGAGAAAATGATGACAAAGCCTAAACTTACAGGTGCTTTTTAAATAACAAAACAGGAGAAATCCCCCAGCTCAGAGCTGCTGCTGCAAAGGGATTTGTTTGTTTAATTTCTCACTGAAGCCAGGCCTTTCCTGGACTCTTATTTTAGGTTGCAAATGCAGTGAGATGAGCTCATAACAAGTCCTGCTCTCCTGCACTTTGTGTGACAGGAGGAAACAAGACAAAACCAGGGCTTATTTTTGGTGGGGAGTGTCAGGATCATTAGCTTGTCAGTGACCCCAAGAAGAGTTGGAAAGTCTCTTTTCCCAGCCTGGCACTTGAAGAAGGAGTCAGGGCTCTTCATTTCTTGGTCTCAAGATTGTTTATTTTATCTTATCTGTAAAAAATTTTTCTCCTGCCCTGCCAAGGTCAGCTCAGCAAGACAGTCTGAGGCACTCTGCCTGCCCCCAAGGTGATGTCATCTTTTATACTACAAACTACATATATCATATTTACTCTTAATTCCCAATATCCATCACCTGTGTTAGACAGTGCACTTCTACTCTGAACCAATCCCAAAGTGCCAACATCACAGCAGAAAATGGAGAACATGAAGAAGAAAGAAGGATGAGATACACTCTGATTCCTTCATCTTGTCTTCATAACCCCTATACCAAAAATCCTAAAATCTATATTTTCACCCTGTGAACACTCCATTCTCACACCATGCAAACTTGTGTGGCTCTCATGTCCTCATACACAGGTGACACTTTGTTAGAAGGATCAAAATCAAGCCACCAGGTGTTCTGGGCAACATGCCAGGGTCCCCAAGCCCCTGAGAGGGTTCTGGGCAACTCTGGACATCCAGAGGATGGTCTGAGTTCCCACATTTTCCCCTTCTGTTTGCACCAAAAACACCTCTTTTGCAACTGAGTTCCCACAGGGGACAAGGAAGAGAAGTCTGGGAGCAGAGATTTATTATTGTACCTTAATTATAGCAACTCCCTGGGTGATGTCACAGCCAGAATGAAGCTCCAGCTGTCTGTGCCTTCCCTGGGATTTGTTTTCTTAGTCTGAATATCTGATCTTTATTTTTCTATAGCTGGGATTTGTCTTTCAATGCATTTTATTTAAGTTACCCTTTAATTTGGGCACAGCTTTAGTAATGAAATTACTGGGATTTTGATGGTAATTACATAATTTGCTGCAAAAGCTCTTCAGTATTTTCCATGTCTGAAAGTACCTAATTAAAACCTGGATTAGGCTGGATGTGGAGCCCCTTTTTTTAATGATCAGTAGCTTTAAGAGCCAATTTGTATAAAGCCAAAGGATGAAGTTCCATGCAGCTTTGTGATCCGTTCTTAGCCAATAATTCCTTAAATTGGAGAAAATTCTGGATATTCATGGAGGTCTTGTTATTAGGGAGGGGCAAACCTGAAAGAACCAGGCCAGAAATGGCATAAAGAAATTATTTATTAGGGCAACAACTGGGGCTTCTGGGGTGAAACCTTTGATTTCAAACCCCGACTTTGGCTTTTAAAAACCCACTTTAAAACAGATCTGAGTGTGCAGAGGAGAAAGTAATGAGTGGCACCAAAATCGAGCTGTTTAATCTGCATTTTGGGGGTGCACTCATGGCATTTCACTGTCCTTGTTGCTCTGACAGCTTTGACATTGTTTCTTCTCCTTCCCAGACTCCCTGGGTGGGAACAGCCACACTCTGATGATTGCCTGTGTGAGCCCAGCTGATTCCAACCTGGAGGAGACCCTGAACACTCTGCGTTATGCTGACAGGGCCAGGAAGATCAAAAACAAACCCATTGTCAACGTGGACCCCCAGGCAGCTGAGCTGCACCAGCTGAAGCAGCAGGTACTGGGGGAACCCCTCAGCAAACCCCAAAGGAAGGCACAACCTCACAAAAAATGCAAAACGTCCCTCACGTGCATTGCTCTGTCTCTGGAGCTGGTGGGAAGGGGATGTGTGGATATTTCTTGGAGTTTTTCTGCAGCCAGAGAAAAGTGGTGTACACCCAATAAACCATTGCCTGGTGAGCTACAGGCACAGTCAGAAATACAGAGATGGTTTGGTGCCTTCCTGACATCTCCTGCCTGTGCCCACCATGAGGGGAAGGGAAGGATTTTCCCTGGGGTGATCCAGAGGGAAGGGAAGAACCTTTTGGGGAATAAATAACTTGGAGTACTGTAACACCACTTCTCTGCACAGGCAGTACTAAAAGGGGAATTATGGAGCAGGGAAGTCAGGAAGACCAAGGATCCATGGAGCTGTTACATTCACAAGCAATAATTATTTGTCTTTGCAGGTCCAGCAGCTCCAGGTGTTGCTGCTCCAGGCCCATGGAGGGACCCTGCCTGTGGCTCTCAAGTAAGACTTGTTATTTAATGCCCTCTGGATGTGTATTTATCACACTCAGAGAAGTCTCTGGATCTCTTAGCTCTGGGCAGTGCTGTGGAGTGAGGGGGGAACAAATTGGTTGCTTTTCCCCCTCTTTTTGGCATCCTTACTGGAATTCCATGGGATATTTAGTTCTGTAGCAAACACCTCATGATTGCAAAAATCTGTTGCAGGAAGGGAAAGAGGAAGCAGGAAACACCTCCTGAATTAATTCCTGTCTCTGAGACCCAGCCATCCCTGCTCTCCTCACCACTCTATCCCTAAATGGGGGGCTGTTCTACCTCCATTATCCTTAAAACACAAAATCTGGGACAGAGTTGGGCTGTGCAGGTGCTGTGTTCTGGGCATGTTCCAAACCCAAGGACATGGAGTTCACAACCTCTGGAGGTTTTTCCTGCATTCTGGAAGTGTCCAAGGCTTGGTCTGTGGAAGGTGTCCCTGCCCATGGCAGGGGTGGGGCTGGATGAGCTTTAAGATCCTTCCCTCCCAAGCCATTCTGGAGTATTTCTTTTAAATTATTTAGGGAATCATAATAATAATTTTGGAGGTAACTTCAATGCTGTATCAAAGCCCAAACTCACACCCACTGCTCCCTTGTTGTTGCAGTGGTTTGGCCCCCTCAGAGAGCCTCCAATCCCTGATGGAGAAGAACCAATCCCTGCAAGAGGAGATCCAGAAGCTGAGCCAGGGGCTGAGTGAGGCTGCTGGGCAAACAGCACAGATGCTGGAGAGGATCATCCTGGTAAGTTCAGTTATCCCAGGAGAGCTCTAAATTGCTGGGAGTGAATCAACAGCAGCTCCAGTATTTATGACATATTGAGAATCTCTCTTAAATGTTCCTTTCATGTTGATTCCAAACCAGTCAGAACCAAAAACGTGCCTGAATCTGTTGGTCCTTAGTTTCCTTTTGGAAAAAGGAGACCTGAATCTTTCAGCATTTTTAAGACTTAAAATATTTTGTTTTAATATTTTAAATAGCACTTGCACACTTGTGCTCTCCCTTTCCCACCCTGCTTTTTTCCTATTGCCTGAAGTGTCCATCCCAGAAAAAATGCTGTGAAACCCAGACTGGTGGCCCTGACCATGAAAGACCTTTCAGTGCATTGATTTTCACGCTGCCAATCTTTTACTGAAAATTTTCAGCTGATTTCTGGCTTCTTATCTTCTACAATTCTGATTTCTCTAGACAGAGCAAGAAAATGAGAAGATGTATGCAAAACTAGAGCAGCTCCAGCACCACGCTGTGTAAGTGTCCCCACACCCTTCTCCTGGGATAATGTCCTTGGGAATTCAGTGTTTTCAGTGGCATAAACTGGATCCAACCAGCTGGAGTTTGCTCATCCAGAATCAATTCAGAGGTTGAGTGGGGAAAGTTGTTCTTCCCTGGCACAAACTCAGCATGGACTTGTTCCCCTGTTTCCAGGTGCAAGTTGGATCTGCAGAAGATGGTGGAGACCGTGGAAGATGAAGAGTTCAAGGAAAATGTGGAGGTGATCAGGAACCTGCAGCAGGTGCTGGCTGAGCTGCAGGTAAGGCTGAACCCAGGGAGTTGTGACAACAATCCCAGGAAATCTGGGATTCCACTCCCAACAGCTTCCCTCAAGGAGCCCAGCAATTAAAATGTGAAATGACTCTTGAGATCCACTTCAGAATGTCCTGTTGTGCTGTAATGCTGCAGAAAGGCCACTTGTGCTGCTCCTAGGGTGAAGGGAAGGAGGAGTTTACATGGAATAACCTGACACAGGAGCTTGGCATGGACTTACAGTCCCTAAATTAGATGGAGTGTTCCAAACTTGGTGATTTTTATGAACAATGTAAATTGCAGAGGTCTGAGATTGCTAAATAGACACTTCCATGCTTTTGTCTAATGGAGGAATTTCAATTCTCCCTCACTGGACATTCCTCTGTTCTCTCCTCCTCCTCTTACTCTTATCTCAGTGCTGGAGTTCAGGGAAGATTTCAAGGAATGTTTTTTCCAACTAGACATGGAGGAGCTTCCCCACATTCCTTGAGGAGGAGGATGATGGTCTCCTTTTTCCAGAGAGGTTCTGGCAGAAGAGAATCACATTGTGCTTTGCCATAATGTGCCAACAGACTCTTATTGCCTTCATTTTATTTCATATTTCTCTTTTCACCCAAATTTTCTCTTTCTCTGTCCACCAGAGTGAAAGCGCTGCCGCCTCAGAAGCTGCTGCAGAGCTGCCAAACTCTGAACAGGATTCTCCAGGTGTAAGTGAGGGGCTCAGCAGTGCACACCTCACTGGGGCATGGTTTTATCTCCTCATCACTTTTATGTGCTCCCTGTTGTCATCATATTTCAAAAGTCCCTTACCTTCCTGGTGATTTCTTGTGGACAGCTCTCCACAGCACTGACTCCTTCTGCAGATTGTTCCTTCTTTCTCAGGGCTCCTCTACCCAAGGCTTTCCCTTGCTGTCCAACCCACCCCTTTTATCCCAGTTATCTTCATTAGTCACAGCTGCAGCCCATTAAAGGCAAGGCTGTTCTTCTTTGGTAATTAGAACAACTGGGACTTACCAGGGCAAGGCCACCTATAGCTCCCTCCTGCTCATTTTCTAACCCAAATGCTTGATAAATCATCACCCTTGTCTGTGCTCTTTCAAACTCAATGTGTTCACAGTCAAGAACCTGTTCTCATTTCTGAATATCTAATTTTTTTTACATAAAAATGAATCCAAAGTGCTCTGTGGAAATAATAATTCAGGAGCTTTGGATTGGCCTCTCCTCATGGCTGTGTCTCCTGCAGGGAGCAGAAGTGGCCCAGGAATCCAAGAGACCCTCAGACTTCAGCACCCAACACGCCCTGCGCCAGGCACAGCTCTCCAGGGAGCTGCTGGAGCTCAACAAAGCCCTGACTCTGAAAGAGGCCCTAGCCAAAAAGATGTCTCAAAATGATACTCAGCTGGGGCCCATTCAGTCCCAGTACGAGGTAAGGCTGAAATCCTCCTTGGTCAGTTTGTTTTCCCCAATTCCTGCTGGAGAGGGAAGGGAGGAGATGTGTCCTCAGGAGCCTGTTCTGATCTGGGTTTATTCCATGAGCTGGGTCCCTGCTCCCTTGGACAGTTTTACCTGCTGTGCTGGGATCTCCCATGTCTGAAATTATTCAGTCAGGATGTGGCCCCAGTGACTTTGTGCCCACCAAAGCTCCAGAGTGTGCTGAGCCAGCCCCTGTGACCCTCACACTGCTCTGGGATGAGGTGGTTTAGCAGCCTGCTGTGAAGGAATTGGGTTTTTCAAGGTTCCTCAATCTTAAAGCTTTGTCTCAGGGTCTCTTTCCAAGGTTTTTATTTGGAGATTTATTCTTCTTGTCCTTTCTAGACCAATATCAGGGATCTGGAATTGGAGGTCAGCAACTTGCAGAAGGAAAAGGAGGAGCTGATCCTTGCTCTGCAAATGGCAAAGAAAGACATCAACCAGGCCAAGTAAGACAGCTCTGGGGGCTGTCAATGTGTCTGAAAATCCAATATCTTGCACTTCCATCATCTGTAAAAGCTCTTTTTTGGTGTAAAAGTGTCCCTTTAATGTGCCAGGAGCTGCAGAGAAGCCTCCTGTGGGCTTTCAGCAGCAGCAGAGGTGACAGAGGTGACTTTTGGATTTGTTGTTGTTCCTCTCCAGGCTGAGCGAGCGGCGCCGGAAAAGGCTCCAGGAGCTGGAAGCACAAATTACTGAGCTCAAGAAGAAGCTGAATGAGCAATCCAAGCTCTTGAAGCTGAAGGAATCCACAGAGCACACAGTGACCAAACTGAACCAGGAGATCAGGGTAACCAACAGGCACCTCTGACTTGAGCCAGTGTGGGCAAAGCAGCTCCCTGACAGGAATCCCAGAAAGCCCTGACAGGAATCTCAAACAGGAATCCACTTTCTGTTTAGTCAGACTGAAAATAGCAGTTTTTGGCAAGATTCCTGTGGCCACATGACTACAATAGGCAGGTGGCTATTGAGATTTGGAAGGAAAATAAGTCCAAAGTATCTTCTGGCATTTCTAATTTATTGCCTCAGTCAAATAATTTGATTTCTCTAAATTGTGCCTGTGTTGGTTTTCGTCTTATGCGTTGCCATCATATTTCAAAAGTCCCATACCTTCTTGGTGATTTCTTGTGGGCAGCCTCTTCACAGCACTGACTTCTGCAGATTCCTCTCCCTCCTCAAGGTCTTCTTGCAGAGGGCTTTCCCTGACTGACCAGCCCACCCCTTTTATCCCAGTTATCTTCATTAATCACAGCTGCAGCCCAGTTAGAACAGCTGGGACTTATCAGGACAAGGCCACCTATACAATACATATCTTTTACTTATGACTCAAAGACCACCTATATTTCCCCCTTTTAATTAAAGAAACATGTTTAAATAGACATATTTACATATTCTGCTTAGGACTAACAATTATACAAATATTTAAGTACAATATCGTATATTTTACTTATGACTCAAAGGCCACCTATACTTATGCCAGAAAAAACCTTGTATTTTAGCATTTTGAGAGTGTCCTGAGTGGGAGCACAGCAAGATTTCCCACCTGCCACTCCCCACACCTGGCAGGCACAGGGGGGAATGGAGGTTGAAGCTCTTTAGGATGTAAATCCTGGATAATTCTTCCAGCCCCTGGTGTTTTTCAGGAAATGAAGCAGCAAAGGGTACAGCTGATGCGTCAGATGAAAGAGGACACTGAGAAATTCAGGCAGTGGAAGCAGCAGAAGGACAAGGAGGTGATCCAGCTGAAGGAAAAGGTGAGCAAACAAGCCCCTCACTCTGTTCCACCCTCCAAAGGGATGCCTGAAGGTTTCTTTAACTGGGAAGTATCTTAGGGGAGCTGGGAATGCTTTGAAGAGAAGCTTGGCTTGTGTGGCTGCCACTTTTCACCACTTGACTTGTTTGTGGCTGGAGATCTTCAAGCTCTTGCCACAGCTGTGACTCTGCTCTAAAGCTGAAAGCAAAATTAGTCAATATTTGAAGGATTTACAGTTGGGGAGTTTGGCCTCAGCATGGGAGGTTTTTAAACTTCCAAAGACATATGGATGGATAGTGCAGGTCAATAAAATCCAGCTGCTGAGTGCAATGGCAGCAAACACCTGGAGTGTCACAGCAGTTCCTGCCCCTCACTGCCCTGGGGTGCTCAGGCTGGAATTTTGGGGCTACAACCTTTCCTTTGTCATGGAAAATGTGACTTTGGCAGCTGTTTCTCCTTGCAGGACCGTAAGAGACAATATGAGCTCCTCAAGCTGGAGAGGGATTTCCAGAAGCAGGCCAACGTCCTCCGGCGCAAAACAGAGGAGGTGAGGAGCCAACATCTCCTGGACATCCCAACCAATCCCTAAAGTCTGCCAAGTGGGGCTGGAGGAAGGATCAGGATACATAGAAACCTCTGAAAGGAAGTTTAGAGACTGGGGGAAAAAAATTCTCACTGTAGAGAAATCCCCATTTCTGCTTTGGAGGGATCCCAGTTAAATTTGCTTCTTAAAGACCAGGTGGCTCTGAGTGGCCAGGTGGCAAATCCATATGGATGGCCAAGGTTGGAAGTGGGGAATTAATTTGGGTGGTGGATCTGCAAGGTTGCAGTTCAGAATCCTTTCAGGATGGCTTTGTAAAAGAAATTCATCTTCAACCTCTCATTTTGGGTGTTTTCTTCTATCTTCAGGCACAGGAGGAGCTTTTCTTTTAAAGAAGGAATGGCAGCAAAGGAAATAAATTAAGAGCAGGAATCCTTGAGTTAAACCAGGATAACTTGAGATTTATTAACCTTGTGCTGTCACTGTCCCAGTGTTTGCCCTGGGCCGGGAATCCCTGGTGTTTCCAGCTGTAGCAGATGATTTGCAGTCCCTGTTCAGCTCCTTGTGGAATCTTTTCCAGGCAGCAGCTGCCAACAAACGCCTCAAGGATGCTCTGCAGAGGCAGAAGGAGGTGGCAGATAAACGGAAGGAGACCCAAAATCGGGGCATGGAAGGAATTGCTACACGAGTTAAGGTGGGTAACAGCATTTTTGCATTCCTACACTGGGCAAACTGGGATTTGGGGTGGGTGCTGCTGGCCTTGGTGGCTGCAGCACAGCAGGAGGACCAAGGAATTGCAATGGGATTATTCAGAAGGGTTCAGTGCTGGAGCTGAGCTCAGCCACTGGCTTTTGGGGGTTGTTTTTCCAGAGCTGGCTTGCAAACGAAGTCGAGGTTCTTGTCAGCACTGAGGAAGCTCGAAGACACCTGGCAGACCTGCTGGAGGACAGGAAAATCCTTGCAAAAGAGCTCCTTCAGCTGAAGGAGAAGAAAGATGCTGGAGAAAACCCCCCTCCAAAGCTGCGGGTAAGAGGGAAATTCCTCTTCTCCCACCCCACTCCTCTGGCTGTTCTGCAATACTGGATTCATTCTTCTCTCTCCTACTTGGCCTGTTCCCTCAGAAGGTGGGGATGGATCCCATCCTTTCTGGGAGAAAGGGTTAATGTTTTTATCCTCTGACCTGTCAGGCAGAAGTGGTGCTGAAGGAACTTGTTACTTTAAGGAATTTGGGAAAATTTTTTTCCCTGAAAAGGCAGTCAGGCTTTGGAACAGGCTGCTCAGGGAAAATGGTGGAATCACCATCTCTGGAGGTATCCAAAAACCATCTGGATGTGGCACCTGGGCACATGGGTGACCCATCAATGTTGGGTGAATGGTTGGACTCAACGCTCTGGGAGAGCTCTTCCAACCTCAAGGATTCTGAGGGATGTGAGTGGCTCACTCCCCTTAGCACAGGCTTTTGGGGAGGAACAATGGAACTGAAGCTGTGGGGAGATGCCTGGAGGCTTTCCTGGCTGGAGTATCTGTAAAAGTGTGATTTCCTCCCCTGTTGCTGCCCTGCATCCCTGTGTGCTGTGCTTGCAGAGGCGCACGTACTGCCTGGCTGAGCTGCAGGCTCTGGACACGGATGTCTCTGTCTCCAAGCAGATTGAGAGCCTGCAAACAGAGATGGAGCTCAGGTAAGGCACTGCCCCAGTGCTCATCCACACACACTGACACTGCAAGGATGAGGGAAAGCCTTTTCACCCAGTACAAGAGAACTTGCATTGCTGTGCTTCCTTAACCAGCACCCTAACCCATCTAATTAGTTTTAGAGCCACTGCCAATCAAATTGGGGTGAAAATCCAGATGCTGAAAATCTTTTTCCAAAACTCCAAGTTTCAAGATCATCTTTACAGTCTGATTCATACTGATGGACAAAACTTTTTCTTCTGCATCTGTGGTCTTTAATCATATTTACACTGGGTGTCAGCAAGGAAAGCCTTCCAATGCTACCTGGAGCACCTTTGGTGTTTGGTGGAATGGGTGGCCAAGCTCTGTCTCCACAGATGAAAAACATCCCCCTTGGTAAATTGTAACTGAAAACAGAACTGAGGTATAATTACACCAAGAATCCACATCTTTATACACAGGGTGATAGGGAGTGACATCTGAAGTTTTGTCTTTGTTTTGTTCAAGCCCAAAAATGCCAAATTTGATGCAAAAATCCATTTTTACAGAACCAAGAATTTCCTGTTCTTGGGGTTCAAAGGATGTTTCAGGAAGGAAATTTGGTCCCAACACCCCATCCATCAGAGGGATTTATAACAAATGGTGGAAGATGTGGAGGAATGGTTTTTGGCCAAGTATCTACTGGCAAACAGACCAAACAAGTTGAAAATGGCTTTTCAGGGGGTGAAACCCCCAAACCCCTTTCAGTGGGTTTTCCTGGCTGGAATTTTTCCAGAATGTGGGGAAAATACTCAGGCACTTAGACTGGGTGTTTGGAGCTGTTAGTGATCACCTCTGGGGGAAAAACTCCACTTTTATTTGGGAATGTGGAGTGGAGGCAGAACTCTCCAGGGAAGCAATGCAGGCTCCAGGTGCTCCACTGAGCAGCAAAAATCTCAATTTATACTGTTTTATTTAATAAAAATAAAAATTTCTGGAAACAGTCACATTAGCCCAGAAACCAGCCCTGGTTTTTTTCCTGTGTTGTAACCCCAAATCCATGGATTCTTCCCCAGGAGTGCCCAGATAGCAGATCTGCAGCAGAAACTCCTGGATGCAGACAATGGAGATCGGGCCAAGCAGCACTGGGACAGCATTGCCACCCTCCTGGAGGCCAAGTGTGCTCTGAAGTATCTCCTGGCAGAGGTAAACCCTGGGCTTTCCTCTTTTATCCCTGAAAACAAAGGCTGTAACTCTGCTTAGCCACAAATAACAGGAAGTGACCAAAGGAGTTTGAGTGGAACCTTCTTGTAATGGATGAGGTTTGTTCCCTTCTCAAGTTTGGATTAAAGTAACCTGTATGGGGGAGTGAAATCTGAAAAGCAGGGAATAGAGGGATGGAATAGATGAGGGTCTGGATGCTTGCATAGGAAAGGGAAAAAAGGCAAATTTCAAAAGTGGAAGAGAAGAAAAAGTATCTAAAATACTTCCTGAACAAGCAGGAAAGCAGTGGAATTGGCATTGAGATGGAAAAAAGAAAAATCGGAGTATTGTGGGATCTGGGAAAGAGCAACTGAAGGACAAAATAACCTCTTGTTCCCTGGTGCTTGGAAATCAAAGGAGAAGGGTGAAAAGGAAAATATTCCAAGTGCTGCAGGAAGGGAGGTGAATTCAGAACAGTGAACAAGACCCTCAGCTCCCTGGTTTGCACTTCGGAAGAAGTGTCTGCCTCTGAATCTCTCCTGGCTTCCTTGGTGCTGAGGGCTGGTGCAGTTCCTGGAGTGGCTGGAAGTTACAGGGATGTTTCTCCTCCACACTGCAGCCCCTGTCCCAGCAGGGAATCCCTGTCCCAAGCCATGCCTTGCTCTTGTTTTCCAGCTGGTCTCCTCCAAAGTGCGGGAGAGCAAACTGCAGAGCGGCCTGCAGCAGAGCCAGGCCAGCTGCTCTGATGTGCAGAAGATGCTCATGGAAGAGAGAAACCACATGGCAGAGGTGGAGGCAGAGCTCCAAAATCAGATTTTGGTGCAGGAACAGCAACACCAGGAAAAGGTGAATCACAGCTCATGGAAATTTGGAGTCTGATCTCCAGGTCTGCTCAGAGAGAAGGGCAAAGGGGGATGTGCTGAATATCAGCTCAAATTCTGTTGGATTTTTGCAGATGGTTCATTCAAAGCCAACAAAATCTCTGTATTTATCCTGAGTAAATTGGTTTATTCAGTAACTTTCCTCCTGCTTTAAATGAGGAGGTTACACCTGAGCACAAAATCACTTTTCAAATAGATCAGGGTGGAACTGTGCTGGAAGTGGCAGGAAATTTCCCTGAGCCTGGACTTTGATGCCAAGTGCTCCTTTCAGGAATTCACCCCTGTTTATTCCCTGTTTATTTTTAGATTCTGTACCTGCTCAGCCAATTCCAGCAGAAAGAAGCAGCAGAGAAGAGGTTGGAAGATTCCCTGAACGAGCAGGAGAAACAACTGCAGGAGCGACTGCAGTTCCAGGTGCAGGGGCTGGGGAGGCTGGGATCCTTTGGGATTAGGAGAAGGATTGTGTGGAATTAGGAGAAAGATTCTCTGTTCCCTTTGCAGAAGCCTGCATGGGGTGGTTGCTGTGCAGGCTGGAATAACCCTGGCGGATTTTCTCTTCTTTATCTCCAATGAAACAAATTTCCTCTTGTCCTGCAAACAGGAGGAAGAGCTGAAAAAGATGAGGGAGATCTGTGAGAAGAACCAGGAACTCCTCCGGGAAAACGACACTCTGAAACAGGTAGAGCCTTGTACAGACACCGGAGCCTTGTGGCAGCTGGGTTTGATGATTGTGCAGAGCTAATTCTTGTCCCTTTTGACAGAAACTGCTGCTCCTCCAAGTTGCCAGTGGCCAGAAGATCCAGCACATCCAGCAAAGGCCACCTGAGTCTCCAGACTCTTCTTTTGATTATGTTCCACCCAAAGTAAGAGGCTGCACAGATTGTGTTGCACCTGAATTCTTTGCCAGAGTTAATCTTGGCTATTGATAACGTGGTCTTCATTCTCCTAAGCTGCTTTTGCCAGGCACTTGTTCTACTAATTGAAATTCTGCTCATTTAATTCAGTCCTTTCTAGAAGACTCAAATACCTTGTTTGATTAAAAATACCTTTTTTGATTAAAAAAAAAAGGCAAACAAACCCCCAAACCTCATTGTAGTTCTGACTCTGTATCCTCCTTCACAATCCAGATTGTTTTTCTGTAGCATTCCCAGTCTTTAAATTATGGAGCAAGGCATTTGTTTCACAGCCAACTTTGCTGCTTTGCATGGAGCCAAATCTTAGTGCTGGGAGGAAGAAATTATTAAAAACTCTTTGGGCAGGAGTGTGACACTTGTTTTTTGTCATGTGATGTGTCAATAACTCAGACTTCCAACGATTTGTCATCAATAGTTTAAATTGATTGAATTTTCAATCCTGATGATTAGATCTTTTTTTCCCTCCCTCACTCCACAACCTTCTTGTCCATGAGGGCCTCGAAAACCCTAACAAAGCAATATTAAACTGTAATCGTTATTAATATTATTCATGAAATAGAGCTGGGTTTTGGTGGCCTAACCCCTGGTGCTCCTGTGTTGCAGCCCAAGTGCCGCCGGCAGACAACGGCCAAGCCCCGAGCGCCCAGCCCTGAGGTGGATGTGGAGGATCTGCTCTCTGACCCTGGGGAGCTGGAGGATTCTGACTGGCTTCCTGGGAAAGCAGGCAGAGGAACCAGGAAAAACCTCATGGGGGTAAGATCCAGCTACCCTTGATCCAGTGTCTTTTAGGGAAGCACTTGGTGTGGGCAAGGTTTGGGCATGGAGCTGTGGTGTCCCCACTGCTCTCTAAGTGGCAGGAATGGGTTATTTGGGTGCCTGGGGATATTTGGGACATTGCCACAGACACAGCAAAGGTTGTCTGCAGTCAGAAAGACCTTTCTGGACAGGTTTTCCCTGTTCAAATCACCTTCTCCCATGTTCTGTCCTGCTGCCTGTGTCTGAGCTGGCCTCTGCTTTAGGAACAGCCCCAACAGCAGCCAGATCCATCCAGGGAGCCAATTTTAGGGAAAAGAAAACCCAAAAAAAAAAGGATGGCCTGTTGTGGATCCCTGTTTCCTTTGGGAACCTGCAGCTTGCAGTCCTGACAGAGCCTCAGCTTCCATCTGTCTGTGTCAGTCTGGAGCTTCAGCCTGTGGCTCAGAAAATTCCTGAGGCTTTTGGGGTGGGGACTCCCTCTTTTTGTGGAAGTGTGGCCCAGAAACTGGGATCCACTGGCATAACCTCAAGTCAGGTAACTGAAGGTACTTCTCCTGTAGATCCTGAAGATGGATCTGCAGGTAGAAGGATTTTATTCTGGATATTAGGAGGAAAATTATTCTGGGATGTAGCGAAATGTGACAAGGGGCAACTTGGGAGTGTCCCTGTCCTTGAGATGCCACAGCTGGCAGGACCTGGAGCATTCCAGGAGCATCCTGGCCATTGGATCCCCCTTCCCTCCCTGACAGTGCTCGTGCAAGGGCCGCTGTGGGAACAGGCAGTGTGGCTGCAGGAGGCAGAAGTTGGGATGCACCGACGGCTGCAGCTGCGCCGCAGCCACGTGCAGGAACAGGGAGCGGGGCCTGGTGAGTGCTGCTGCCTCTGGGGGGCACAGGGGCTGCGTGTGGGCAGGGGCAAAGCTGGAGGAAGGGATAATTCCCACACAAGCATAGTTTGTCCAGGCAGAGCAAGTGCACTTTGCTGAAACTCTGTCAAATGTCACTAATTAGTGCCTCTCTGGTAACTGAGGAAAATTTTCCACTGCAGGACCAGACTCTGCCTATCAGGACAGAATTTTGGAGATTCACAGCAAAGATTTTCGTGTTCCCACTTCTCTTCCTCAAATCTAAGGATAAAAAGTTTCCATTTTCCTTTTTGACTAAATAAATTAAAGTTTTGTCTTTGGCTTCAGACAACACCAAACCCTGACTCATTCCCAGATTTCTTTTTAAGAATGGAAGGGATGGTTTGGGGGAGGGGGTTGTAGCAGCAGGAAGGTCCATGAGAAACTGATGTTCCTAGTGGGAATTTTGAGATGTGGAGCAGGGACATCCCATAGTGCTCTAATTATTAGTGAGTGCCTAGTCTGAGCTGCAGCATCCTGTGCTGTGGAAAACTTCCCAGCTGGAGAGCAGGGGGCTGTGGTGGGAAGGGAAGGGAAGGGATGGATGTTCTGTAAGAGCTTCACCCTCTGCTGCCCCTCAGGAGACCACAACATGTGAGGAGCACAAAAGGGACTCGGAGGGGTCCTTGAAGCTGGAAGACCCCACGGAGGTGAAAGCAGAAGAGACCTTCTTCCAGCCCGTGTGTGTCACTCCAACCAACAAGGTATTCCCAGGGCAGAGCAGAGCTGCTGAGTGAGGGTCTTGGAGGAAAATCACCCCAGAGGAGAAGCTGCTGCTGGAAAACTCTGCACAGCTCCAGGCAGCTCGTGTGGAAGCTGAGAGTGTGCTGAATTCCTCAGTTCCCACACTGAAATGATGCCATGAGCTTGCCACGTTTTCCTGCAGCACCTTCAGCAAGGAGAGAGGGGAAGTGAGGAGCTTGCAGGATAAAATCCTGTCTGTCCACGTTCAAAGTGACCTCTCTGACCTGGCACATCTCATTTCACCTCAGCTAAACAAATTCCCTTATCCCATGGGAGCCCACTATTCCAGCTGCTGTCTCTTCCTCCTGCATCTTGGTATTTTGACAAAAATTTTGTCTTTTTCCTGACTTGAGTAAAAAAAGCAACTCTTGAATTTGGCCTGGCACTTGGTGTCCTGCTGCCTCTGGTGGGTCACCCCAGCTGTGACTAACTCCAAAGATTGTCCCTTGCTTTCCCCCAGGTCCTGCAGGACCTCACAGAGCAGGAGGTGCTCCTGAAGATTCCCAGCACTGCTGCCTCCCTGCTCGGGAGGGATGAGGAGTCCCAGGAGAACCAGAACCCCTTTGGGAGGAGGAAGAAGAGGATGCTGAGCAGCAACATCAGCTTCTTCTCAGGCTGCACCCCCATCAAGGAGTAGTTTACCTGTCCTGGAGCTTTTCCCATCCCTTTAGGCCACATTCCTGGTGATTTTTGAGGGAGTTGGATTCTCCTGCTGGAGCAGCAGCTCCTGCCCTCAGCAAGGGAGCCAAACTTCTTTCTTTGTTATGTCTCTGTAAATATTTGTGTGTTGGGGCCAGGTGGGGGTTAAGAATTTTTCCTCTGAAATTCCTGGAGTGAATGGAGGTGATTTTGCAGGTGGGTGTTCCCAGCTCCCTCCCTCCTGCTGAGCTGTGAACGCTGGGTACGGTTTCACCTGCAATCCTGAGAGAGCTTTGTCTCTGCATTGGAGCTCTGCTCCTGCCTCTTCCCATGAGCCTGAAGGAACTTGTGCAGCTGCCCTGGGGGAGCCATGGAGTGGGAAGGCCCTGGCTGAAGTCTTAGCCTGAGCAGTTCAGAGCTGCTGGTTTTTCTGGCCCCTTTAGCTGCTGGACTGTGTTTATTCAATGAACTTAGAAACCTGACGTATGTGAATAATGTAGGAATTTTAACTCTGGGTTGTGATTTCAATAAAGGAGTTACTAAATAAACCTGACTTGGAATTATTGTGCACAACACCCCCCAGCGTCCCCTGGGCTCTCTGCACTTACATTTGGTTTTAAAACGAGTCCAGGAGTTGCTGTCACTGGGACCTGCTCAGGTCTTTTATCCAGACACCCCAAACAAGTTCTTGCTGCTTTTCCATGCCCTCAGCCCAAGTTATGAGTGTCAGCAGGAAGAGAAGGTGATAAATGTAAATTTAGTTAAATTTATTTTTCCTCTTTTGCCAATGGGTATGACCCAGCCCTTCCCTGAGACATGTACAGGGATGTGGGATTTGGGCAGCAGTTTCCTCTTCATTTACCTGTTGGATGATGCTCTGCCAACTTACAGACTCCCAGGATGGTTTGGGTTGGAAGAAGCCTTAAGGATCATCCACTTCCACCATCCCAGGCTGCTCCAAGCCCTGTCCAAACTGGCCTTGGACACTTCCAGGAATGGGACAGACCCAGCTTCTCTGGACATTCTCTGCTGGGGCTTTACTATCACAGGGAAAAATTCCTTCCCAAAATCCCCCTTACTTTCTGCTTTCCAAGTCTATGAATGCCCTGAGAGCTGTAAAATATTTCCAAGTGATTTAAATGAACTTGGAAGTTCTGAGGGCTTAGCCCTAACAGAAGATTGTCCCAATAATATTATGTAATAATATTATATATTATATATATATAATATATTTTGTATAACAATATTATATATTATTATATAAAATATATATGTTTTACATTATATAGCACAGGATTATGTCATTTATTTTAGAATGTGTACTTAATTCATGAAATACAATTTATATATGAAGTGTTTGTATGCATAATTAACTACTCTGTATTCGCTCTACACTATATTCTATATATTTTATGTATGTGTGCACACATACATATATACATTAATATATAAATATCTATGTATGTGGATAGACAAATGTATATATATTAAAAAGTGTCTGGGAGAGTTTTGAGTGTACAAGGCAATTACATGTGTGTGTATATGATAAATATATAACATATATACACATATATGTGAAACACACATATATATATGTATATATATAAACAATATATATATATGTGTGTGTGTATATAAAGTAATATAAAAGTACATTAAAAATATGGAAAACATATAGAAAAATATATATAAAAGCCCCTGCCCCCTCCCCTAGGCGTGCACAAGACACCAAGACCAGGTTACAAACACTCTGCACTTTATTTCTACACTCCCAAGGCCCAAACGGGGCCTTCCTGCCCATTCCCACCCCCTGGAGTCTGTGTGAATCCCATGGGAAGGGCTCCCTGAATCCCATGGGATGGGGTCCCTGAATTCCCCAGGAAAAGCTCCATGAATCCCATGGGATGAGCTCTGTGAATCCCATGGAAGGGCTCCCTGAATCCCACAGAAAAAGCTCCATGAATCCCATGGAAGGGCTCCATGAATCCCCCAGGAAAAGCTCCATGAATCCCATGGAAGGGCTCCCTGAATCCCACAGGAAAAGCTCCATGATTCCCCCAGGAAAAGCTCCATGAATCCCATGGAAGGGCTCCATGAATTCCCCAGGAAAAGCTCCATGAAACCCATGGAAGGGCTCCCTGAATCCCACAGAAAAAGCTCCATGAATCCCATGGAAGGGCTCCATGAATCCCACAGAAAAAGCTCCATGAATCCCATGGAAGGGCTCCATGAATCCCCCAGGAAAAGCTCCATGAATCCCATGGAAAGGCTCCCTGGATCCCAGGGAAGGGCTGAGGGCCCTCACAAGGCGTCGTAGTCGTCGTCCTCCTCGTGCTTCCTCTTGAGCGGGTTGGGGTCTGCGGCGCCGGGCGGGACCATGTTGGTGGTGATCAGGATGTTCTTGGGGCCGATCAGGGAGGGGTTGATCAGGACGTTCTGCACCGTGGGAGTGGTGGGAGTGGCTGTGGGAATCATGGAAAGGGGTCACCGAAAGCTTGGAGCAATCCCTGAGTTATTCCAGGCTCATCCCAAGAGGGACGATGGGGAAATGTTGGAGAGACGGGTGAGGACACAAGGGGAGAAGGAAACAGAAGCCAGGGTGGGAGGAGCTGCCCAGGATGGGGATGTTCTGCCTGCCACTGCTGTGCTGGGAATGGGAATTAACACTGGAAGTTCCTGCAATGAGGGACAGGGGGAGAAATTCCCACATCAGCTTGGCCAGAGCAGCCGTGGCTGCCCCATCCCTGGAAGTGTTCCAGGCCAGCATGGAAGGTGTCTCTGCCCATGGCAGGGGGTGGGATGGATGAGCTTCTCCCTGGCAGCCCAAGCAGGCTGTGGCTGTGTGGTTATCCCTGTTCCAGCCCCAGGAACCCCAGCAGTACCTGATTTCCCAGCAGGCTGTGAGGACGGGATCTGGACCGTGAAGCGCTGCCCCGCCAGCGACACTGGCGCGCCCACCTTGGCTGACACCGACACAGTCTGGGCTGAGGGGGTACCTGGGTTCCACACAAACCGCCAAAACAAATCAAAATAAATCCAGGAACACTCCTACAACTCCCTCCCAAATGGAATCTGTTATTAGACACAGTGGGAATGCACAGGAACACAAGCACACCACATTTAAGGATCAGATTTCTAGGCAGAGCTGCACATTTGCTCATTTTCCTACATTTACTCCAACCCTACAGAAATCCAGATCATAAACACACACTAACTTTTAGGGCACAGCTCAAAATTTTAAGATCCTTTTAAAAATGGATATTTCCCCAGTGCTATTTAATTCAGCATCATACTGACACTGAGAAAAATAACCCCAAATTTTAGTGAAGTTCTTGAACAGTCCCTTAAATAAAGAAATTATCACAAACACAGAACATCTGTAATGCATTTACACTTAAATATTATTGTAATAATAAAGATCAATTTATGAAATTAACTTTCTGATGCTGTCAAACAATATAAGGTCAGGCAGTCCCTGACATTCCCTCAGAGGCTGAAAAGTGTTTTAAATTATTCCTCTTTATTTTTCCTTCCTAAAAGGAAGGTGGGAGTCCCCTGTGGAACTGTTCCCTACCCAGAGTGGGAGTGCTGGGCCTGCTGCTCACGGCGCCCACGCTCAGGCGAGGGACTGTGATCCTGCCTGCTGTGGAGGAGACCTGTGGGGGGAGAAACAGGGAATGAGAGAATGGCCTGGAACAAACAGGAAAGTCCCCCCACAGTGAGGCATTCAGGGCTTCCCAGCAAAGGAAATATTTTCCTTCCAAAGCAGAAACAACTGAGGTGGATGTCAAAAATACTCTTTAATATCTACACCAAAGCCTGACTTGTGCCTCTGACAACCTGACATTAAACCTGACAGTTCCTCCTGGACATGAGGAGGAATTTCTTCAGGGAAAGGGTGGGCAGGCATTGGAAGGGGCTGCCCAGGGAGGTGCTGGAGCCTCCATCCCTGGAGGTGCCCAGGGAATGACTGGATGTGGCACTCAGTGCTCTGGCACAGGCTGGATTTGATGATCCTGGAGAGCTTTTCCAGCCTCAATGATTCTGGGATTCTGCAGTATTTCTTTAACACTACCATACTGCCATACTTTAAATTTTCCCACATTTTAAAGTTTCCCACATTTCAAAATTTCCATTTAAAATCAACCAACAACAAATTACAAATCCAGCACGGAGACCTCCGAGCTGACATGCACAGGCCAATATTCACCCCCACCTTTCAGAGCTGTGGAAAACTGCAATTTAACACCACTCCCACCCCCCCCAGGGGTGCATCCCCAGTCCCTGAGCCATCCTCACCTTCTTCTGCAGGGATTTCAGGCGGTAGTTGGGGGCAGTCAGGCAGTACCTGTCGGGCGGCAGCCGCGGGCCCGAGTACGGCTTGATCAGCGGCAGCGGCGTCTGGTTCTTCTGGCGGGCAATGTCCAGCAGGAACTGCAGAGACACGGCCTCAGCCCCGGGTCTGGGCACAGCCCTGTGTCCTGGTGACACCCCTGTGCCCCACTGGCATCCCTGTGTCCCACTGACATCCCTGTGTCTGGTCACATCCCTGTGTCCCTGCCTCATCCCCATGTCTGGTGATATTCTAGCGTCCCACCTACATCCTCAAGTCCTGGTGACATCCCTGTGTCCTGGTGATACCCCAGTGTCCCAGCCACATCTCCGTGTCTGGTCACACTCCTGTGTCCCACTGACATCCCCGTGTCCTGGTGACATCCCCGTGTCTCACTGACACCGCTGTGTCTCGGTGACATCCCTGTGTCCAGTCAGATCCCAAAATCCCAGCCTCATCCCCATGTCCTGGACACATCCCCATGTTCTGGCCACATCCCTGGGTCTCACTGACATCCCCATGTCCTGGTGACATCCCAGTTCCCCAGTGACAACCCTATGTCCCAGCCTCATCCCTGTGTCCTGGCCACATCCCTGTGTCCCACTTGTATCCCTGTGTCTGGTCACATCCCCGTGTTTCAGTGACATCCCTGTGTCCGGTCAGATCCCTGTGTCCCTGCCACATCCCTGTGTCCCAGTGATATCCCTGTGTCCTGATCTCATCGCCATGTCCTGGACAGATCCCAGTGTCTCACTGACATCCCCATGTCCTGATGACATCCCCGTGTCCCAGCCCCATCCTCATGTCCTGGTGATACCCCTGTGTCCTGGTCACATTAGTGTGTCCCAGCCTTATCCCTGTGTCCCCTAACAGCCCCATGTCCTGGCCTCATCCCAGTGTCTCAGCTTCATCTCAGTGTCCCAGTGACATCCTCATTTCCTTGAGAAACCCCTGTGTCCTGGTGACATCCCTGTGTCCCAGCCACATCCCTGTGTCTGGTCAGATCCCCGTGGCCCTGCAACATTCCCATGTCCCAGTGACATCCCAATGTTCTGGCCTCATTCTCATGTCCTGGTCTCCTTCCTTGTGTCCCCGTGCCACCCTGGTATCCCTGCTGAGCCCCTTGTCCCCGTGCTGTCCTCGTGTCCCCCTGTGCCGTCCCCGTGTCCCTCCATGCCGTCCCCGTGTCCCCCTGTGCCATCCCCATGTCCCTCCATGCCGTCCCCGTGTCCCCGCCCCCGGCAGCGGCGCTCACGTCGCGGGGCGGGGGCGATGTGAAGGACTGGTCGGTGCGGCACTGGATCGCCAGCCGCACGTCGTCCGCGTCCACGCTCGACTTCTTGGCGTGGCTCGAGTAGATCTTGGCGTCCTCCAGGATGGTGGTGACGTATCCTGGGGGAAACGGGCTCTGAGATTCATGAATGCTCCCCAGCCCCATCCTGGGGATGGCACTGGAACCTCTGCGGGTACTGCTCAGAGCGCCCGAGGCAGCGCTGATGGGATAACGGGAGGAATTCTTCCCTGGCACAGGGGCCCAGAGCAGCTGTGGCTGCCCCGGCATCCCTGGAAGTGTCCAAGGCCAGGCTGGGCACGGCTTGGAGCACCCTGGGACAGAGGAAGGTGCCCCTGCCCAAACCATGCTGGGTTTGTGATTCTGTGATTAAAGAGTCACAGAATTACAGCTGGAAAAGATCTCTGCAGTCACCGGGTCTGACAGGGGAGCCCTCGCGGAAACACGGACTCACAGAGCACTCCCTGCCGCACACAACACTTCCCTGACCCACACAACACTTCCCTGGCCCACACAGCGCTTCCCTGGCCCACACAGCGCTTCCCTGGCCCACACAGCGCTTCCCTGCTCACTTCCCGCCCGGCCCCGCTTACTGTAGGCGAACTCCAGCATCTGGTTGATGACGCGCGGCTCGTACTCGGTGATGCCCATGTCCTTGAGGATCTGCGCCATCACCTGCGGGGGGGACACAGGCACCGCTCAGCCCCCCGAGCCCGCGATGGTCCCCAGTGCCGCCCGGATCCCCCCGGGCCCCGCGGTACCTGCGCGTCTTTAGGGGCGCTCTTGGGAGACGCCATCTTGGCCGCCTCCATCGTTTCCGGTCATGTGACACGAGGGGCGCGGCTACGGCGGCCGGGAGGGCGGCGTTGCTAGGGAGACGCGGCCTAGCGGGGTTGCCATGGAGACGCGGCCTAGCGGCGTTGCTATGGAGACGAGGCCTAGCGGGGTTGCCGTGGAAATGCGCCCTTGGAGGTCAGATATTCACTTTTCTATAAATATTCATGAGGACAAACATGCACAGACCAAATCTGCTGGATTCAAGTGACTGTTTTCCCACTTCCCCTGCTGCAGACAGCCCAGTGCCTCCCATCTGCCCTGTGGTGATGCAGGAGAGGATGTTTTGTTATTTCATTAATAGCTCTGAAGTCACTTTTTAAAGTGCCAGCAATCCCAGGATTAACTCAAAATGACAGTGTGTACCCACTGTTCTGAAAATAACAGATTCTACTTAGGAAGCAAATTTAAAAGCTTTTTAAAGCTGGTTTTCATAGCAGCTGACTAGATTAGGAAGCCACTTAGAGCACATTCCATATGAGTTTTGTCAAAGTTTCTCACTTTCTGAGGGCAAAACAGAACCAAAAATAAAGTTTTGTTGTGATTTTGTTGGTCAGGCGATCAGCAGTGTTGCAGAAGCAGTTGCAATGTGTTATAACCGGGATGTTTGGACTGCAGCCAGGTCTGGAGGATGTGCTAGGGACTCCCATCCCAGCTTATCAGAGACTGGGACAAATCAAGAGGACAAACCAAGAGCTGGTCCCTCTGATCCACCCAGCGGAACATTCCAGCAGCAGCTCTGGTGCTCCCCATGCACACCCAGGCATTCAGCACCTGGATCAGAGACACATCCCAGCCCTGCCCGGGGTTTGGGACCAGCCTGGGGGAGCAAGAGCAGCCCCACAGCTCCAGCAGCCCTGGAGGAACTGGAGAACCCTCACCCAGCACGAGGGGCAGGCACGGGATGCCTGTGCCAGAATCCTGTGCTGAGGCAGCTCCCAAGCCAAGTCATTTGACTTCCATGAGTCAGAGTGTGTTACACAAAAACATCCTGGGAGGGGGGAGGGAGGAGGAATTCCAGACACTGACCTTCGACAACAAACTAAATCCACTTTTCTTTCCTCGTTTTAGGAAAGAGGGGGGGAGAGCAGCTCTTCCACAGGCTGGGATCAGGCTGGAGCTCAGCACATAGAGCTGGAGGCTGCCACACTGCTTATTCCGGAGGCAGGAAAGAAAATTATGGTTTGCACTTCTGTGGAGCTTGGGATTTATCTTTAAACCCAGTGCAGGACTCTTCTGCCCCCTCTGTGCCACCTTCTCCCCTCACCACAGGTGACTTTCCATGCTGGGAAGCACAACCAGGAGCTCCTTGCAGGATTTCTGCGGGGAAAGCAGCAGGAGAAGGCAGGGAGAGGCAGTTCCCCCAGGACAGCCACCTGTCCCCAGGCCACAAACACCTTCCAGGCCATGGATGCTTCTCCCCATGGACACTCTGTGGGGCACAGCCACGCTGGGAATCATGGGGCTGGAAAAGCCCTCCATGACCATCAAGTCCAAGGTGTGCCCGGTCCTCACCTTGTCACCAGCCCAGAGCACTGAGTGCCACCTCCAGGGATGGGGACTCCACCACCTCCTGGGGCAGTTCTGATGTTTAACAACCTTTTCCATTAAGAAATTCCTGCTGATGTCCAACCTGACCCTCCCCTGGCACAGCTTGAGGCCATTTCCTCTCATGGCTGTCCCCCTCCTGTCAGGAGCTGTGCAGAGCCACAGGGTCCCTCCTGAGCCTCCTTTTCTGCAGGATAAACACACAATGACACATTCCATGGGCACCACACGCTGGCCCAATGAAGAGCAGCCACCCTTCCCCTCTGCTCAGGCTCTGGGGCTGTTTTCAGGGCTGGAAAACAGGAAATGGGGTCACGGTGTGTCCTGGCCCGGCGCCGGCGCCTCCTCTGCCGTGGGTCGTTCATCCCGGGCAGCTGCAGCCAGCTGGGATCATCTGCTGAGAAACCAGAGCACAGCCTGGGCACCTGGCTCTGCTCAGGGGGCAGGAGTTACATCCCATACATTTGAAATCCTTGGAAGTGTTCAAGGCCAGGGTGGATGGGGCTTGGAGCAACCTGGGATCGGGGAAGGTGTCTCTGTCTGGCTGGGAGGGGAACAAGATGAGCTTTAAGGTTGCTCCCAACCCAACCCATTCCATCACTCTATGAAATTTCACTGGGAATTTCTTCCCAGACAGGATTTGTTGAGGTGTTCAGGGTGCAGCCATGCAGAGCCCAGGCACAAGCACAGCTTTACTTGTTGGGAGGTGTCCAAATCTGCAAGAACAACCCCAGCCAGAGCTTCTGCCTCTTGGAAAGGGCAGCAGGAATCTCCCTAACGTCAGATCTGGGATTTGCTGGACAATGCAGCGCCTGTGCTCAGCTCTGACCTTTCCAGCACTAATCCCACACTATTTGGCTCCACAAAACTGGCATTTGAGCAGTGCTTGGGAGCAGAAGAGCTGCAAAGAGCCAAGCTCCAAGGAGGAAGAGTTTTGTTTTGTAGCTGATCCCTCTCTCATTTCTGCTAGAGCCCCATTCCCAGGTTCTGGAGGAATTCTGAGGACTGTGAGGACACATCCTGCTGCTGGGTGTCCCTGCTCCCTCTGGCCCTGTGCTTCCAGCTCCCCAGAGCCTTTCCCTGGGATTCCCTCACGCTGGCCCCCACTCCCCTTGCCTCCTCCACATTTTCCAGCTCCTCACCCCTGATCGTTCCTCAAGTGGGGAGTTTACCCAGGCTGAGTGTCCAGCTGTCTCTTTGGGAATGATGCTCAAATAAAGCCTTTCCCATCTTATCTTCATCAGATCATTAAGGCCCTGTCAGACAAAATTCCACAATCAGCAGCAAATGCTGGAGAAGAGCTCAAGGGGGAAAAGCCCTGAGTCAACACAAAATAATGGAAAATTGGCAATCAGCCCCAAACAATTCAATTTCCAGTATCACAGAACTGTTCTACCTCACCTGGAAACTGCAGGTCCTTCCTGCAGTGTGAGGAGGAATGGAAGTGATATTCCAAGGGTCCAAAGTTAATTCAGCTCTTAATGACACTGAGCATGTTCCCTTCCCTTAAATTACACAAGACACAAGTGACACTAAATCCCATAAAACCACAGGAGCTCGGAGTCAAATTTGAATACATTTGTATTATTTATTGGCTGTATTAAATATATTATCTATTTGATAGTTACAATTTAGTAATACAATGCATGGCAGCTTTAACATACGTTTGAGATACCTCAAAAATGACAATACAAGAAAACCAAAGATACCTAAAATACATTAATGCCACGAGGGTACATCCTTCTGGAATGGACAACAGCTGATGGAAAATCCATATTGCAGTAGAAATCCCAGATATTTTCTGGAAATATGAGCATTTTGTGGCAATCACAAAAGGATTCGATTTCATTTTTTAGCAGTGGTGACTTGTTAGTATTTACTCTGCAATCCTAATTTCAGGACTATTATTGCCAAATAAACCTCTACAAGTTGGTTCTAAGGAGTTAAAGAACCCTTTGGCAATGGAGATTTGCTGCAGGCAGTTTATCTGCTAAAGGGAGACTATGAGGAAAATAGAGACAGATTGTAAACTCTTCTGCAAACTAGAGACTAATATCTGTATAAAACTCTTGACACTGGAGGGAGAGATTTCTATGATATAATAAATGATTAACTTAAAGTTCTGCTACAAGTAGAACAATACATTCAAACATACATTTTTTTTTCTTTCCAGGACTTTAATCAAAATAAATAGAGTACAAAAATGAAGAGTACGTTTTGAAAAGATTAATTTCAGATTGCACCATCGATCTACTGTGAACAGGATTAAGTGATACTAGGTCATAATTTAGGTTTTCCACATCTGAAATACAACACAATGCCTCAAACTCTAACACAACATTATTCCTCAACTGCTGTAGGAGAAAGACCCTTAAAAGTGATTAATTAATTACTGGAAACACATCGCCTGTAGCTCTGTCACATCCACCCTCCCACCCACAAGTGCATCGTTCTGATGGCTCAAGTGGAGCCACAGACTTTGCAAAATACCCTAAAATCTACCATTCTGTGGCATGTTCCAAATGCTGTTGGCAAGACCCATCCTGAAACACTGGAAATTTGTGAGTTCCAGCTTTCAAAAGCTTTGATCTAACGGAGCCAGGGGCTGCCAGGCTCCTCCTCAGGGATTCACAAGCAGATGGAACACAACAGTCAAATGTAGTGCACAGTGTCCACAAAAATATCCCCCAGCCGACCAGGACGAGTTTCAGACAAGTTCATAGCAGGCTGAACATTCCCAACAGGAAAACCATGGAATGTGAAGCTGCTACCACTGGGATAGCAAGTTTAAAACATTGTATAAACGTTATCTAAAAAGAGTTCTCTCACGTACAATTTGCTCGTTGGGGTTAAGTTAGAAGGGCACCCAAAGCAGGCTGAACTTTTTATTTTTTAGGTTAATAATAGTACAAAAACATTTGCTCAGTTTGAGCCAAATAGTGTAACATTTATCATAAATGCACTCTTTCTCCTTAAAGACAACTCCTGTGCTGTTCTGAGCACGCTGCACAGGGAATTACTTTTCTCTCAGGCACTGAGAGTGAAATGTGGATTGGGCCAAAGCTGCTCAGGAGAGCAGGAACATTCCGGGCAGAGCCTTTCCTGGGCATCCCGGCCAAGCGCCACGTCCTGCTGGCATTGGTTTGGATTAAAACCCTAAAAAACCCTGGCACCCTCTACTCCAACACTTGAAATGATTATTACTGAATCCCAAGTATTAAAATAACTGTAAAGTAGTAATATCACTAAGTCAATATTCTGCTTTCCTTCTACAGTCTAGTAAATGTGGTATGCTCTAGTAGGCTCTGCAGTTCTGCTCTAAGCTCAAAGCACTTGTGCTGCTGGATTTCATGGATATCAAACTATAGCGAAACTCGATGGAACAGCCATCGCCTCCCGCTGCTCTGGTGGCGCTGGCAGAGGACTGTCCTAGCAATGCCTTCCCTCTCCAACTGGCTGGGATGGGGAGAGAGGAGGAGCGTGCACACACCCCTCCAGTGTGCACCGTAAGGCAGCTGACTGCTGTTCTCCAACAGCTCACCCTGATTGCAGAGGCCCCGGGATCACCCTTTCTACAGGAAATCTGTGTCCAGCATTTGGAAAGGATCTGCCGAGCCAGCCTCCAGCCAGCAGCAGGAGCGGGAACGCACGGAGCGAGGGGTTCCCGGCTAGGATCTCACTGAACTACCCATAAATACCCCAGAGAGCTCTGTACAGACAGCTGAGCGGGGCCAGCTCTGCCCTACTTGATCACAAAGTACTGGATGACCACGGCGAAGAGGATGGCGACCACGGCGAAGCCGCAGAGCAGCGCGACGGCGATGGCGCGCTCCTCGCGCAGCCGCTTCCCGCTCTGCGCCAGCTCCGTGCCCGCGGGGGCGGCGGCAGGGCCCGGCTCCCGGCGCTGGCAGCTGAACACGGTGCTGGGGCTGTAGGGCCCGCAGAGCTCCGGGCAGCCCGGCAGGTCGTGGCACTGGCGGCCGGCGCAGACGCGCGCGCGGTACTCACAGTTCGTCTGCGCGGCCGGCAGCCGGAAGCACGGCTCGGGGCCCTTGTACACCTGGCAGGAGATAGAGCTGCTTCAGTGGGGAGCAGAGCACTCAGCACCAGCACCTGCAACTGCCTGTGCTGCTCCAGGGGTGTGGGCACAGCCTGGAGCTGCCCTCCTCTCCCCAGCTTTGTAAAATCCTCTCCTGACAATTCACAATTCACTGAAGTTTCCTGCCACACCCCCACACTGAGGCCTCACCTGGGCTGGGAGGCTCAGAAAGGAGAAGAAAAATCATCCCGCATTTTCCTCCTTAAACCTCATCCAGCAAAGTGGACTCTCTGATTAAGAGAGGCAGCAGTACAACAGACCATCAGGATTAACAATCAAGAGCCAAAGGAATTGTTGGGAGAACAGGATAAACCAGTGCTCACCCACTTCATACTTACTGAAATGAAAAGTCTCCCTGTCATCTCCCCTGACAGAATTTCAACCTTCAAATCATGGAATCACACAGAATGGTTTGGGTTGGAAGAGACCTTAAAGCCCATCCCATTCCACCCTCTGCCATGGGCAGGGAAACCTCCACAAGAAATTTGCACACCTTTCTTTGGTAAGAATTTTTCCCAGGAAAAACCCCTCACATTCCTGAAGCTGTATATAAAAGGTACCTGATCAAACTCTCTGCCAGCAGCAAGCTGAAGGATGTAAACAATGGAATCTCCTTTCATCGGCTGTAGAGGCTCCCATGTGATTTCAAAAGTGTTTTCTTCCAGCTGAATCACTTTGGGTGCTGGAAAATAGAGTGATTTGTTGGTGTTTTAGAAAAAGAACAATGTTCTACAAATGTACAGCTGTCATGATTAGAGGCAACTCATTCCAATAAAATAAAGCAATTAAGATTTATTTGTTTCTTTCTTTTTCTTCTATTTGATGACACGAGCTCAAAAAATGATCATTGCTATGTGTAGTTTATACTTGTTGGTCTTTTTGAGCTGCCAGGGTGAGCCCAGGTTTGTAAAGAGGAACTTTCAAGTCACTACAGAACTCAGCATTTCTGTCCACGCGCAAAGCTGAAATTATGTTCTAACCATGATCCAGTCAATCAATTTTGCTGCAGGCACTCAGCACTCTGACCTTCACAGTGACTTTAATGATGACCTTTAATGTTCATGTTAAAAAATGCAGATCAGAGGAATTAACTGTGCCCTCATTTGCCTACACACTGCTGTAACTTTGATGGATAACCCTGCAAAATGCCTTTCCAGCTGAGCAAAGGTAGGAATGCTCAGTTCAGGGGTGGGAGGTGATGACAACAGAAGAGCCCTTTTCACACCCAAAGCCCCTCAGAGTGAGTTTGTGTCTCTGTCCCTGCAAAGGCTGGCTGAGGGCCAGCTTGTAGGATCCAACCCTGCCCACCAGTGGCTTGCAGCAGTTGCCAGGGCAGTGCCAGCTCACCTTTGAGAGGTGCAGGTGGAGACTTGGTGGTGGTGAAAGCACAGACCTCCGAGAAGGCTCCTTCCCCAGCGTCGTTGTAGGCCTGGATGCGGAAATGGTACGTGGTGGATTCACTGAGCCTCTGCACCTTGTAGGTGTGACAGGGACCATTGTAGACTGTCACAAACCTGGGAGACACAACACACATAGTTACCCAGCAATCATGAACATTTAGAGCAGTATCAGACCTGAACACTCGGATTTGAGTTAAGAACAAAGAGGTGATGCTGCATTCTGGGTGTCCCAGCTTTCTTCCCACTGAGGCTGCAGAGCCCAACTCCTCTGAATCAAGAGAACAACCCGTGAATATCCAAAATAAATTGAAATTTCCAGTTAAAGAATAGCTGGTCAACTCCTGTTTCTTATATGCAAGCCCAACTTTGTTCTTGAATGTCCAAAAATAACCCTGCCAGCACAGGATGGTGCTAAGGTATTTATTCCTTAAATAGTATTTACTGTTTACAGGCAGCAGAAATGCAAGTTGTTGACCGTATTTCTGGTTGAAAGATGGGATGTAAAACTGCAAAAGGGCAAACTCTGGGGTACTCAAATGACTCAGTGGTGCAAACAGAATGGAGAGTAACATACAACACCTTAAAAACTTGAAGTGGTAAAACCACAAAATCCTTAATGGTCTCACCTGCCAAACCTGTCCTCCATCTGCAGGTTGAACTGAGTAGGGTTGGGAATTAAAGCTCTACTGGGCCCTTCTCCCCATTTCAGTTTAAGGCTCTGGTAGCTGAAGACAACACATTCCAGGTGGGGAGGGTCAGGAGGTAGTGGTTTGGTTTTGGCTTTCATGGAATGACTGAAAGGACCAACTCCCAAGCTGTTGATGGCCTGTACCCTGATCCTGGGATGGGAGAGAGCAGCCACATGGTCACACAAAGTGCTGGGTAACAAAGCAGGAGTTAAAAGGTGTACAGAGTGTAAATCTAAACAGTAAAGTAATTAAGATGCACTTAGAAATTAAATCTGAACTCACTTCAACCAAGACTGAGGTCACAGGATCCTCTGCTCCGCTCTTACCTCTCCATCCATCTTGTCCTCACCACACACCCAAGCATCCCAATGAAAAATTCTAAACCCAGAAACCTTAAAGTCTTGGCTTTGAGACAGAATGTGAACCTTAACACCAACCACAACCTCACTCCTGCCAGTCATGGTTGGACTCTGGATACGACAATTTTAGTTTTTTTGGAGCTGCAGGATGAAATAGGCAAATAGTCTGTAAGCTGCAGGAAATATTGCTCTAAAAATTTAAAACACTACCCTCTCAAAGGACTTTTAATCCTACAAATGTGATTTCAGAATAACTCTTACCTGTACAGGGTGTCAGGCAGCAGATTCTCAAGGACATGGGTTGTGTTTCTGCCCACAGTGACCAGCTGCTTCTCCCCATACTCGATGTTGTAGCCTGTGATCTCTGCCCCGTGGCTGCAGGGCTCTTCCCACTGGATTGCAAGGCACGTGGAGAGAGGAGGGGAAATTTCCACCTGATCCTCTTCAAGTAAGTGGAGCACGGCCACGGCTGCGGGCACCGAGGGGGGCGTGGTGACCACGCCCGTGTCCCCAAAGAGCCCCGCCCCAGCCACGTTCACAGCCTGAAAGACACCACACACGAGTTACCACATCCCTGCTCTCCAAGCAGGCAGGCACAGCTCTCACAGCCTTCTGTGTGTCCTTAAAAGCAACGTGGAAGAGAGTGGAAAATCTCCTGAATAATCTCCTGAATAATCAACAGGGCAAAGCTGGTATTTCACAGCACACTGGATCTAAACTCTTCCAGATTCAGGGAATGAGGAGGGGCTGGGGGACAAGGAAAGTGTTTTTCCCAATTACCTTCTCTACTGCATGAGCAGGTGACAGCACATGACTTTACTCCTCTCTAGCTGGAGTTTGGCCCCAGACTGCAAGTGCCCAGTGGCACCAAAAGGCTTTTCCTACCTGGACTCTGCAGTAATAGGTGGTTGCAGGTGTGAGCCCCTTGACCTCATAGCTCTGGCAGGGGCCAGTGTAGATGATGTGCATGGAGCCCTCCACCTGGCCCCAGTCCAGCCTGTACTCGGTGATTTCTGCTCCGTTGCACGCCGGGCTCTGTGGGTGAGGGAGAAATTCTGCTCAGCCCTGGCACTTACACACCCCCAGCACCTGGGGGGAGCTCTGTCACACTGAGACACCGGGTGAGAGTAACAGAAAAGGTCGGAAAACACCTCCAAGATCATCAAATCCAACCTCTGGAAACACAGGGGTTGAACCTGAGATCTGTTCCAAGGGATTTTAAGTGAAAAGGTGACACGTGGCTGTAACACCACCACAGTTCACACCAGAATTCTGACTGTCCCACAATCTCTTCCCACTTAAAAGAATGAATTCACTATATATCAATTACCACACCATGAAGAGGATTAAATGCCATCCAATTTGTCCAGTTAAGACTGCAATTAATAACTCCCAAAGTTTACAAACCCAACACAGACATCTATAAAGAAATGGGCTTAAAATATTCCTCCTCTACACCTGCTATTTCTCTAATTTTTGTGTATCATAAATGTGTCACTACAATTCTAAAAGCCAAACACTAATTTGGGTGGTACTGGAAGCCATCAACACCTACCTCCCATGAAACCACAGCACAAGTTGCACTTTTGCAGGTTATCAGGGGTTTGCAGCACTGCTCAGGGGGTCCTGGAGCAGTGCAAATCTCTGCCTTCTCAGAGTGGGGGCCAAACTGCAGGAAAACAACACTGCATGAACACAGCAACAGCACCAGGGCAAGAACTGATGTGCAAGTGAAGCAAACAAACTATTTTTAACTTGACAGGGAAGTAAACAGCAGAGCTCAGGGCTCAGTTTCAGATTCCTTGCAGGTACTTGAAGCTGGCCCCATTCCCATTGCCAGGGTTTTGTAACTCCTCCCTCCCCCAGGCAGGATCTCCCTTCCAGCAGCAGCTGGGCACAGTTTCACAAACACTTTTATGCCACCAACATTCATCCCACACTTCTCCCAGCCTGGCCTGGCTGGCACCCACCCCCCTCCACACAATGCTGCTCCCACCACATCTGCAGAGCCTGAGGTTGGGGTAACACATCCAACAACTCCAAAGGCACAAACACCCAGAGGTTCCCACCACTCAGGCTGCAGGAGCCCTCAGCAGCACCCCTGTGTCCCCTGGGTGGTGGCAGGGATGTGGTGAGGGCAGTGCTCACCCCGACTCTGTTCCCTGCCCTCAGCCAGAAGCTGTAGTTCCTCCCTGGGAGCAGGCTGGTCACTGCAAACTCGGCTGCAGGGCCCTGGTAGAGCACCCTGCGCTCGTCCTGCTCCGAGCTGGCCATCTCCAGGAGGTACTCTGTGATCTCAGAGCCTCCATCCACAGCTGGGGGGCCTGCCAAACAAACACAGATTGCATTAATTTCTAAACTCCCTAAGATAGGGCAGGCTCTTGTCATGTGTCTGAGCAGAAATAATTCATGAAGCTTGCTTCCCTCCCCAGGTACTGATACTTAGTTTAAGATGGCCTTCATCAGGTTTTTTTCATGTATTTTCCCTGTTTTCTTCACTAAACAGTGTTTATCTTCATTAATTTTTGTTTATCTCCTTTACCGAGATAACAGTAAGAAAACAAGAGCTGATTTTTAAATTGCCAAGCCGGTGTCAACTGTCTGCCAGGGCAGACAGGAAGCTTTCTCACTGGAAAATATTTATGTCTGCTTAAGTCTCACTCTATCACCCTACCAGAGGTGGACAGAATCTTTGGTCTTTTTTACTAAAATCCCACAAAACAAACCAAAAACCCCCACCCCCAACCCCCCCCAAAAAAAACCCCTAAGGCCACGGACAGCATCTCTATATTTTCATTTTTACCTTTTTTTGTTTACCCTGATGAGTTCTATAGATTTTTGATTAGGATGATTGAAATCAGAGCAGTGTTTTACTCCAACTCTGGTGCTTACCCCACTGCAAAGTGATTTCCTTAGGCTTGGCTTTGCCCACCAGGGCTGGGGCAGGACAGGGCCCGGGGGGAACGGCTGCTGTGGTGACAGTCGTGACATCAGAGACCTGCCAGGGACACAGACATTGCAGAGCACAGAGAGACAGCATTTTGCTAAAAGATGAACAGAAATGGAACAGAAGCACCTTTCCCCTCGTGCTGCTCACCTGGCTCTCCCCACCTTTGCTGGCACAGGACACCCGGAGCCTGTAGGAGGTGCCAGGCCTGAGGTGGTCACAGATGTGCTCCCGCTGGGCTCCGCTGTAAATGGGCTCCCACCTCCCTCCTGGGGAAGGAAAAGCACTTTACCCTTCCAAACCTTGCTAAAATCACACCTGGAAATTCTCTCAGGCAATTATTAAGGTGATGAAGCCAGAGAATCAATTTGAAATTATTAATTATACAGAGAACATGTACAACACACACATATGTGAAATCAGAAGTGACTGCTGGAGTAAAGCATCATTTAACTTGGAGAACATCTCCAAAATCCAACTCTAAATCATGTCCCACATCTAAATGTGAATTAAGTATCTCCAGGGATGGAGACTGAGTACTGTATCAGTACCCAGAGGTGATTCCTTACCAACTGATGCCTCAGAGATTTCCAGAAAGTATTTAGAGATGTCTGATCCTCCATTATCCTTGGGGGGTTCTGAAAGAAATCAACACCTTAAGTTACAGAAGATTTAATATCAAGGCAGCATTTTGTTATCAGCTTTTCCAGTGAACACATTCATATTCATTCAAACAGAAAAGTCAACCAGCAAGAGAAATCAGTGTATTTAATTATTCACAATACATTTTTTTGAGCAACTTTCCTCCTATTATTAATCATGATTATGCCAGGAAGAGTAACTGGGAACACAGACCCAATTTCAGGTGTCAGCTCTTATTTTTTAAGTGAACATAGGAATTATTTAAACATCACAGTAAACCCACAGGGGAGTTTAGGACAGCAATGAGAGCTTCTCAGAAATGACTGAACACCAGTGTGCTCCCACAGCCCCAAAATAACCATTTTGGGGTAAGGCTGAGTATTTCTCCTGCAATAACAATACCTGCAGATAAATAACCAGCCTGAGTTCCCTCTCATTTAAACAGAGGGAGGCTGCCCACACCCCAGCAGCACTGGGACACCCCGAGGCACCTACCCCACGTGACTCTCACACTGTGGGGATGGATCTTGCCCTTTACAGCAGGTTTGCTGGGAGCTCCAGGTCTGTCAGGTTTGGTGCTGTGTTCCACCACCTCACTGGGGCTGCTTTTTCCTTCACTGTTGTAGGCAAAGAGCTGTTGGAGGAGGAGGGAACAGGATAGAGAATAAATGGTTTATTTAATGACAGCAATATATGTTGATAATACATGAGAATAAACATGCTGGTGGTTAAAAAAAATCTATCAAAAACCCAACCAAAATAAAGGCAACCATCTATAGCAAAATTAGCTGGTGAAAAAAAAATTGGTTTGTATTATTACTTCACCAAAACCTGCTCTAAAAACAGGTAGTTGTTGGGACAACAGGTGAATTCCTGCTGTCTCCACACAAAGCTGAAAAACTTGCTGGAAAATGCCAAAGCCCAGGAAAGCACATGAAATTAGGAACAAGCTATGGTACAAACCCTGAACTTATAGGATGTACTCCTCCTCAGGTTTCTTAAAGTGCATGAGAGCTCATCTCCATTGTACTGGGGCTGGAATCCATAGCCCTGGCAAGGAGGGAAAAGAAGGATGAACACAGTCACTGATTTTTAGGGTGAAACAAAACGCAGAGCGGGTAAATCACATTTTTTAAATCTTGAATTTCATTTCTGTGCCATGGATTGACCACAATACTTTGTGCCATGAACTGCACACAATGCTTTCTCTCTGCCATGAATTCCACGCAATGCTTTCTCTCTCTGCCATCAATTCCATGCAATGCTTTCTCTCTCTGCCATAAATCCCACACAATGCTGTCTCTCTCTGCCATCAATTCCATGCAATGCTTTATCTCTGCCATGAATTCCACGCAATGCTTTATCTCTGCCATGAATTCCATGCAATGCTGTCTCTCTCTGCCATCAATTCCATGCAATACTTGCCGACCATTTATCGGAAGATCAAAAAAAGTTCATTTTTATTTCAGAACTATGAAGGAAATTTCCACACAAAGCCCAGCACTTACAGAACCTTCTTCCTCCATGTCCAGGCTGTAGGTGAGGGCATCATCCAAGGCCCCTCCTGCAGGAGGGCTCCATCCCAGGGCCATCCAGGTCACTCCTGCCTCCAGCAGCGTGGGTGGTGCTGGGGCCGGCGGCACCACCCCGGCCGTGCCGAACGTCACCGTCTCACTGAACCCACTGGGGAGGAGATTTTGAACAAGGGTGAGCAGCAGCTGATGGAATCCAGGGGGAAATGCAGCATTTGGTATCCCTGGGCTCCTGGTTACCTCATTCCAATGTCGTTTTTAGCAGCCAGCCTCAGGGAGTATCTTGTGGAGGGAGCGAGTTTGGTGAGCTTGTACTGCTTCAGGTGCCCGTAGTAACATTCCTTGAAGGGGCCATTCTTCCCCTGGAAAACAGGGAAATCCAGAGTCACTCCCTGATCCCTGCCAAGGTTACCCTCCTCATCCTACATCTTCCTGAATTCCAGAATCTCAGACTGGTTTGGGTCGGGAGACACCTTAAAGCTCATCTCGTTCCATGGGCAGGGACACCTTCCATGAGAAATGTCATTTCACTCATTTAACAGTAAGTAAAAACGAAATTACTGAGCCTCAAGAATGCAAAATTTAATGTATCATGGTCATCCTGAGTCTGCAGATGTTCACCCTGAGCAGTCCTGACAATAAACCACATTAGGACCGAGATATCTGATCACTTTTGATACTGGGGATTTGACAAAATTGTGATAAACCATTGAGCTGAAAACAAAACACATTCTGGAAGTTTTTTATCCCTTTGCATTACATCTCAGCAAGATGCTCAAGAGCTGAGGGAGATTTGTGACACAACCCAAAGATGCCAAATGCTCCTGCATCTAAAGAGAACACAGGAATGATTGATGCTCTGGATGACAAATGAGGCACTTTTACACTGTCCCCTCCCACTGATCATTTGTCTCTTTAAAACTGTCAGGACAGTTGCACCAAAATAGCTGCTGTACCTAAGCAAAGGGTATTTTTAAGTGTAATTGCTCTACAGATGTCATTATGATTTTTTTTGGTACTAGAAAAGCTCTTACCTCATCCCATTCTAAAAGAAAATTAGTTATTTTGGAACCATTGTCATTTGAGGACTGAAAATAAAGAAACAATGGAAAAAAGAGTTAAAATCAAGTGGCTGTAAATGTGTTTTATAAATATTTTTACACATTGAATAAACTCCAACTGCCTTTTAATACAAGGCTGCTGTGCTATTTCTTTTAGTTCTGATGGTTTAGAATATAAATTTATAAACTGTTTGATTTTATAAATGAAGCAAATTACATTCTTGGAGATCTTTTCCTGGTGCCTTGCACTGTGTGCTCACCACCTGCCTGTGCAATCTAAGGGTTCACACAAGCAACATCTGACACATGAAATGAGAACTTCTCCATTTTCTAAGCACAGATACTACAAATAATTTCACTAAAGTCATTTAGCTGGAACCATTTTTCAGCATGCTCATAAGAAAAACATCAAAACCCAAGCAAACACAGCCACCAACAAGCCTTGACAGACAATGGTTATATTCAAAAGTCAGATCAAAAATGAGAATCTATAGAACCATCCAAAGAAATTTAGTCTGAATGAGTCAGAGTAACTAAAAGAACATTAAGTCATATCTATTTATCATCTAGGACCTCAAGCAAAGATATAAATAAATTAAAATCCATTTTTTCCTCTCTGCCAGTTCAGAATGGAAGAGCCCTGCTACCAACTCTGTCACACTAAAGCTGCAGGCAAGAAACTCAGCAAACATTGAAAAAAAAAAGAAAGGTAATTATTATTTCATTATCAATCTTCACTGAGCAACTTAAAAGGCACCACCTACAGCACACACTGAATTCCTGACAAAGCTGATTTCAATCCTCTGCCCAGGAATCCAGCAGAGAGCTCTGCTCCCCTTCCCTCAGCCCCAGGTGTGGTTCTTACCTTCCACTGCAAGCTCAGGCTGTTTTTGGTTCTGTTAATCAGTTTTGGGGCAGCTGGACAGTCTGGCTCACAGCTCTCTGTGGTGAAGCTCACCAGCTCTGAAATGGTTTCTTTGATGGAACTGCTGGTTGCTGAAACTCTAAACAAAGGGTAATTAATGATGTGGCTGCTGCACTGGCACCTGGAAATGTAAGGGCAGAGCTGGCAGCTTCAGGGATTTAATCCCAAGCAGAGGCTGCAGGGTGGGGGGCACCCAGTTCACCTGCTGACCCCAGACCCCCATTTCTCACCCTTCATTTACTCTGCCATTACCCTCTGTCACAGTGGAGATATTTTAGTGCTGAAATACCTTGGGATAGGGCATTAAAACCATGCCAAGTGTTCCAAAATGGCAAGAGGATACCTGACTGCAAAGGAGCCTTTTGCTAAAACCACCTTAAAATTCAAATACAGCCAACACTTGTGCAGGAGTATGGGCACTAAACAGGCCAAATCATAAAATCATAATTTTCATAGGAATTGTTTCATGTTTTCAGCAGTCCTGCCTCCTTCTGTGGAAAACACAGCACTGTGCAGGTGGAGCTGTGCCCAGCACTTCCCACAGCCAGAACTGTTCCAGTTTCAGAGCAGGACTTTGCTGCAGGGAATCTTTAATCTCATCTGCTCCAGTGGCCCAGCACTGAGTGTGACTCTGGTTCCCCTGGTTTGTTCAGCAGCTGCTCTCTCCCTGGCCAGCCCAGCACCTCCAGTCAGGATCATTTATTTACTCCTGATCATCCCACCCCACTTCCCACTGAGCCCATTCCCACTCCCCTGCTTGCACTGCTGCAGGTCAGACAAGCATCTCTGAAATCAAACTGACAAGCCAGATTTCAGATCCAATTTCAAGGCTAAATTATTTCTTTTGCCACTGACTTCAGCCCACAACAATCTACAGAGTGTTGTTCTAAAAAAGTATCAGCAGAGAATAATTTAAAGTTTGTAACTGAGAAATCTGAGGAGACAGAGAAGGTGGTAGGGAAGGAAATGAGGTGGTATTTTAATGAAGTTAGAAGATAAATGGGAACTTAGATAGCAAACCCAGTGTTCACAGCATGGTATTATTTCAGAGTATTCCTGAACTGTTTGTACCACCCCTTTTCCATGAAGCCACAATAACCCTGCAATGCCCATATATCCCCCAAAGCTTTATTTCCTTCCCAGCAGCATACCTGGCATGATAATCAGTGGCTGGTCTGAGATCAGGAAGTGTAATTGTTAATTCTTCCCCACTGTGAAAAGGCAAAAACAAACAGAAAGCAGAGTTACAGCTCTTCCTTAAACCTCAGGGCTCAAAGCTCATTGAAAAGCAAAACCACGTAGTGCACATTTAAGTTTCCCACTGTCCATGTATAACTCTTTAGTGACATTACTTAAAATTTATTTCATGTGAAGTAGGAAGGTCTGCAAGTCAACAAACAGCTCCTGATAGAGAGATTGCTGATTGGTTAATGGTTTAAACATTGTGCTTAAAGGAAGAAACTAAACTTACACATAGACAGATTTAAATTTTCCATTTTTACCACTGTTGGATATTGCTACTTCAAATGTAAATGCTGCTGGACTATGACTATGGCTCTCTCCATTCTGTGAACTAACTGGGAGATTCCAGGACAGAACGGCTGATCTTGCTTGTATATCAGAAACCTATTAAAAGCATAAATAATGCAAGTAAGTTTGCTTTCTGCAAGAAAAGGTTAATTAGTCAATAACATGGTGTCGCTAATTGGCCTAGGAAGCTCCTCACTGGAGGAATTCTTTCCCTTTGGAGTGGGAATATAGAGGCATTCTTTGGATTGCACTGATTTCCTCTTTTCATTTCTAAAGGCTTTCCCTTCCAACACCAAACCAACACCACAGTGGGGCAGGAAGAGAAAATTCCTGCATCAAGGTTTCCATCACTCACTTGGAGCAAATGTTCAGCTGGGGAGACTTGGGCAGGACCCCAGAGCAGATTTAGGCACAGACACCTCATTGTCATTTCTGACATTCCCTCACACAACATTCAGCCACTGATCCTAAGGACAGCACAGGCTCTGTTTGTAAAACTCAACATTTCTTGTCTGATTTTTTTTTTTTTTTTTTGCTGCTTCATTCCCACACTCCAAATTCTCTCTGCCCAAGGCAACACAGCCCTGGGGCAGCTCAAAGTACAGATGTCAGAAGCAGCAGGGAAAAAGGACCAAAACAACCCTCAAAAGCTGGTGCAAAGGAACACAACCCTTGTTTGCTGTGTGGATAATGCAGAGAAGAGCTCATTAAACTTGCTCAATATCAAACACAGACATTTTAATTACCCTCACCAGACTCCACCTTTCTAAATAAGTCCCTAAATACTCAAATATTTGCTCCAGTTTCTCAATATAACATCAAAAGAGGATCTATTTGTGTAATTTTATCCTTAACACTCCTAAATCCTCCCTGCTGAGCAAAGGATGGTTCCAAGAGTGGAAAAACTTCCAAGAGTTTAGCAGGCCCCTGGTTTGCAAGGTAAAGCCCTCACACACACTGGAAAACTGCAACAGTGGAATATTCTGGGATTACAGGCTGGCAAACTGAGAAATAGTGAATTTCCAGCATGGCTGCCCTTTCCCAGCTATAAACTCTGACAACTAAACTGTATTTATCTTCTCTATTAATAAAAATCAAACCATTAAGAACAAAGGAAAAGGGATTGATAAAACACAAGTTATTTTCTAGGAAGCACAGGCCCAGAAAATAATGGGATTTTAAGGCTAATACTTACAACTGGCTTGCCAATGCTCAAGTGAGTATCACATTTCCTGGATTCTGTGTCAGATTCTGCAATTTAAACACAAACCAGATTATCCCAAAGCCTGAGAGCAACCCAGGCTGTTACCAAAAGGCCACCACGAGATGGAGTTGGCCTCATTAGGACTTGAACAATGGTTCTTATTGTGCAAAGTTCATTTCCCCTGTTTGTTTTGGCTGTGTGAGGGGCAGAAACACCAACTATCCAAAACCAACAGTGGTACAAAAACCCTTTTAGTACATCCTGCACAAAGGGGATCTTTTCCTAATGGAGCAGAAATAGGTTTTCTTTGACAACACAAAAACATTCCTCCAAAAATGAGAGGTGTTAAAAAAATGATAGTAAGATCTTATCTCTGCCTGATTTGTTTTCCTGGAATTTCTATGGCAAAACATTCCCAGTTTGGAAGAAGCCTGACACTGTCTCAAAGACACCGCACAAGGTTTTTAGTAGCCACAAGGTATTAAAAAGCTGAAATTAGAACTAATTAAACAGCAGCTTCTACAACTGCTCAAATTTTCATATTTCTTGAAGGTTAACCTGGTTTATCACAAAGAACCACAAACAGTGACACCAGAAGTTCTGGAAGTACCTACAGGTCACCCTCACTGGGAATATTGATCACTGGCTCAGAAATGGCAGGGAAGTAAAAAAGTTTAAGATTAAATCTTTTTGAAGACCTTATTTGCTAAATACCAAATGAAAAAACTTGATATTACAATTATTCCTAGAGAAAAAAAAATCTAACCATAACGGATTTCAGGCTTCCTCTAATCCTGAAGAACCAAACAAATCTATAAATTCAGCTTTTTCAGAACCTGTTTTGCAATGAATTTATAGAAAACAACTGAGATTTCCCCTGTCCATGGCACCTACCTCCCATCTCTGCCTCTGGACTGCCCTTTGTTTTTCCTATCTGCTTCTGCTTTAGTGCTCCAACTGCCCCTTGCTGGCCCTTCCCATTCCCATTGGGAATTGTGGCATTGGAAGAATTAAGGACTTTATGTGGTGAGGAGGGAGGGCTGTTCAGTTTATTGTTGGTGTGCCCACTGGCTTGTCTGTCCTTTAGCCTCTTCTTGAGGTGCTCCTGCATTTTGAGACTCCTCTCGTCCCTCTGGATGAAGTTTGTCCTCCCATGGGAACGAGGTTCTGCAAAGAAGGGAGAAATGACTTCATTATCCTGAATTATTCATTTGACATCTGAATCTACAAGCTGGAAAATCACTAAAATCCAGCCCCTGGAACTTCCCTGTGCTTTGTCAGTCTGGAAGTGCAGGGATTTTGGAGTTTGGGCTCTTTTTAAACTGAATTTTTTGGGTCTTTCTCCTGTCAGCTGCTCCAGATCCTGCTTTACAGCTGCCTCTCTTCCCTGATACAGATACATTTACAAAAAACTAAGCAAATTTAGGACCCAAACTGAATTTTTCCAACACATCCTGAATGTTTTAGCCTAGAGTGAGTCAAAATGCATAATTGCCAATTTAAGCTTGAGAGACAATGAATAGTCTTACTAAGTCCAATTTCTGTTTTAAGTCTTGATAATAAAATAAGGATTAGAGCTTGGTTTAATTCAGCATAACCCCAGTCCTTCACTAATTTATTGCTTCACTCAGTTTTTAGAGTGGGTCTGCATTCACCCTCCACTTTGGACAACAACACTTTTGGGGTTGTTTTTGTTCACTTTTCAGTCATATTTGGACTAAAACAAATACATTCATCATTCATGTATCAAATGAAGTTCATTTTCAAGAAACTTCACGCCAAGGCTGTGACAAAAGTCAGTGGGAAAGGAGTTTTAGGAGTCACTGCTGTGGTATTTGCAGTGGCAAAAGCAGGGATGCATGATTGGAAAACACAACATTTCTCAGGTACAAATTTGCACAATTCCTTGAAAACAGAGGATGCAAACAGAAGAATCAGAGGATACACAACCGCACTCTGCACACTCAGGGACTCGCTCTTTGGGACTCGGGTGAGTCCCTGACCCACAGGGGTGCTCTAAGTTAATAACACAAGCCCTGGGGATGTGTGGGGAGGCAGGGCCAGCTGTCCCCAGGGCCTGGGGACCCTCTGGGCTCTCACCTTGCTCCTGGAACACGTGTGGCGGCGGGGGCTGGTGCATGAACTGAGGCGGGAGCTCTCCTGTGCCGGGCACGGCGGGGAACACGGGGTGAGGGGGGGGTGGCAGCAGGGCATGGGGGTGGTGCATGTAATGGGGCACGTGGGGGGGAGGGGGAGGAGGGGGGGGATGCATGGAAGGATGGAATTCCCCCGAGTGGGGCACCACCACCACTCGCCGAACTCCGTTTTCTTCCACCACCTGCGGGGAAACGGGAGAAAGCAACTGTGAGGCCAGAGAGAATCCCATCAAATACTGTAGAGCCAACAGGGGATTGATTGCCCTGCTCTGGTTCATATCCAGAGCCTGACAGGCAGGGTTTGCACACCAGAATGGATTCCAGTGGAAACCAGGCAGGTACTGCTGGGATGAAGTGGAGTTTGAGGCAGTCAGTCTGAACAGTCACAGAATCCCAGCATGGCTCAGGCAGGAAAAGACCTCAAACTTCATCTCATCCCACCCCAGGGACCCTTCCACAGAACAGGCTGCTCCAAGCCCCATCCAGCCTGTCCTGGAACACTTCCAGGGCTGGGAGTCCACAACCTGCTCACTCCTGAATTATTTCACTCCACTTTGGCAGAACCCAAGAGAACCAGCCCTGGGCTCCTCCAGACACTGGGAACACAAAGTTATCACCTCATCTGACAAGAGCAGCCCAGGTAACTCAAGCTCTGATTTAAAGCTGCTTTCCAACTTGTCAACCCCTGTCACAACAACCAAGGGAAAACAACCCAACCCTGCTGGTTTCAGGTGACAGCAAACACAGAAGAAATAAATGTGGTTTTCAGGCTGAGCAGCTCAGTGCTGCCAGGGCTTTGCCCACTGTTTGCACTGAGGGATCCATTTCACAGGGATCAGAAATTGTCTGGGGGAATCTTTGCTCAAGGTCTGCAGAGCTGAAGAACAGCAGAAGCCCAAAATTCCACTGTGTGCAAAAAGAAACTGCCTGGAGAACCCAAGAGCTCACAGTTACAGCTTTCAAACCTACTCACAACACTCCTGATTTTCAACATTACTACAACACAAGTTCTGTTTCCACATTTGGTTTTGATTATTTCCTTTTAAAACACATTAATTTAGAAATAAATCAAACTGGGAGTATCTCTGGTAACAACATGCAGGTCTGACCTGAACAACACCCAGGAGTGGACAATCCAAGGGAGTGGAAAAGCAAAGCTGGGAGAGCCCAGAGCCCTGCACATTTCCCAGACACATCACTGGAATCAGTGTTTGCATCACCACCACACTCTGCTCCAGCAGTGCTGCTTTGCTGGAATTTCAGGAGATCAGGGCTGGTCAAGAAAGGAGCACTGAAAATTTGGATAAATTTTTATATTAAATAGAAAACCTGCAGCCAGTTGGGACTGTTCACATGACCCAGCTTCACCCTGCAAACAGGACTGATGAAAAATAAACATGTGGATCCTGTTCATGGAGCTCAGACAGTCAATTCAGAGCTGTTCTTGTTGCTAAAAGTGTTTTTAACTGCTGGGAGCAGGATTAAAAAATTCCTGGAACCTGGATCAGACATTACTCAGTAACAGAAGGGACAGAGCCCACAATAAAGTGAAACAGTTGGTAAGTTCAATGGAAAAAATGGCTTTTTTTTTCACAGCTAAAACCACCAATAAATAATAAAAATATGATTAAAATTTCCCCAAAAAACCACCCACAACAGGAGGAGAATACGTACCTGAGATACGTAACCGGGAGGCACAAAAATCGGCGGCATGGAACCGTTTGGTGACATCATAGGGACATGTGCTGGACCTGGCAAGGATAAGGGGACACTTCTTAACAAACAAGGCTTTTCCCATCTGGAGACACCTTTTGCCAAAGATGGGAGCCCACCCTGGAGCCTGAAACACCAGGGATTGCATCCCATTCTCTGTTTGATTATTGGCTTTATTCCAGCCACCACGCTCTGGCCAGCAGTGGCTTTTTAATTGCACAAAAATATGTATAAATAATTTTAATCTGTATAGATAATTTCAGCTCTTAATTCGTGACAGCTAAAAGTCTGTTGTACTGAAGGCAAATGCAAGTATTGGGGTAAAGCTGATGTAGGAATTTAAAAATTAATTTTAAATACGTTATTTTTTATATGAAGCTCAAGGGAAGTATTTCTGTAGGGGATTTGATGAAAGCAGAATGGACGCATTTTATATAATATCATGTAACATTGTGACAAATACTCCAAAAATGGAAATATTGCTAAATTCAACTTGACTTACAGGAGATATTTTGCCCTGACTGGGGTTTTCTGTCACTCACCCAGAAGGTAAAAAGGAATTTGCAGGCACAGAGTGGAGCAATGACTCCCCCACCTCACAGCACAGGGAGGTCCCAGTGCCCCTTAAAGTTCTTTAACTTATTGTAATAAATACCACAGAAATAATTTGTTAGGATCCTGGGAAGACACTTAGCCAAGGATCACTGCAAACCCATCTTTTGGGACTGAAAATCTGCAGGATTCAGGGAACCCTGGCAGCTTCCCAGCGCTGCCTCATTTGTGCTTGGACACAAACTGAAAAATCTGATTTATTCCAGTGCAGAAAACACATCTGACATCACAGAAAAAACTCAGTGGAATAACCCAAGAACCAAAATATTTGGATTCTGCACTTGAGGCTCCCTTTACCTTGAATGCACTGAATGTGTCCATCTTCAGTTGTAATTGTAAAAGTTTCACCTGGGTTTACCTGCACAAGAATCACCTGCAGGAAACAAAACAAAAAAGAGGGGTTGGGGGCTTTTTGAATTTTAGACATTCTCTGGGGGAAAACTCCTTCTCTTTAGAGACAAACAACATCAGAGCTTTGGCAACTTTGGAGTAACACAGGAAAATGATGGCTAGAATGAAAATAATTCCTCCTACTTTGACATAAAATCCTTGTATTTTTCCTCTGGTTACTCCCAGAAGTGCCTCACTTGATAGACATGAAATAAGCTTTAAATTTCACATTTCACACTGATTTTTCTGCTTTTTCTGAGGCAATGATGACCTGAGATTCACGTAGCATCCCAGGCTTTTCCCACCAGCTCTGCCTGCAGCTCCTGTGAGCCCAGGTGAGTTCTCCCTGTGGGAGGAACCCAGTGACATCCTGCAGGTCCCGCTGGTCCCCTGGCACACAGATCCACCTGGAGCTGGGCCAGGATCACTCCTCAGGCACTGCTGGGATCCCAAACCTTCCCCTCATCCTGCCCCAGCCTTGGGGGAATTTTGGCAGCTGCACTTTATTGTAACACCTATAATATTCCACAGTTAATCCTTTAATAAAAGGGGTTTGGCCAGGTAAGAACTGCAGGTACACAATTCAAATTCCACCCTGGTGACAGCTGGCACTGATGTAAAAATTGAAATAAATAAAGCAGCTGAGAAAATCAGTGTAATTTTCTTCCTTTCAATTTTTATAAAGTATTTTGGCACTATTCATGGAGTGACATTTGTAGCAGGCAGATGGGACCTGAAGAAATCACCTGGCCATTTAATTCCTGGTACAATGAGCCACACATGCCGTTAATGAATGAATTTTTCTGTGCTGGAGCTCCCTGAACTCCTCAGGGACCATTTCACTGCTCTCATCACTACAGACTCCAAGGATAAATGATAAATGCTATTTTACACTGGTTTTGCAGCTTCTGCATATTGGTGTATTAATCTTTGATTTTATTTTTCATAACCTCCCTTGTAGGGGAGAATTGATGCTCCTTGTACAGGAGAATTTTACTTTGGGTGGGTGATTTGTTTCTGGATGTAAAGAAGCCACCAAAATCCCTCAAAAGGCCATTTAGGCACTCAGTAATATTTATTATAGTTCCAGGAGAGTGAGAGATGGCACAGAATGCCTTTAAACATGGCATAACTTGCATTGATAATGAAATTTATGCAAATTTGTCACTTCAGAACGTAAGTAAATGCATGACTTCAATGCTAATACATTTCTAGGGGTAAAGGGAGAGAAGTGGTGTCAATTGTTTAAAGAAAACTGACAATAATGGGCTGGGGATTTGCCAGAGCACAAGAAACAGGAAAAAGATTTGCTGTGGATCCAGGATTGCACAGGCAGGGAGTGACCTCAGGAAAAGGCTCATCTTTGAGGGCAAAACTCAGAAGCAAGAAAGGGAATATTTGAGAGATTCAGAGGCTGTGAGGTGGCACATCCTCAGCACAGATCCACGAGCTGCAGCTCAGAGCAGAGGGAGGGATCCCAGCAGTGCTGCAATCCCAGCAGCGGAGCCTGGAATGCCAGGAATGCTCAGGCCCTGCCTCAGAGCACTGACTCACTGGGATTAATACAGAAAATGCAGTCCCAGGCACCTTCCAACAAGGAACATGTCCAGGAAGCTGGAGCAGGGCTGAGGGGTGGATCTGAGCCAGGAGAGACAGGGCAGAGCCGAGCCCAGGAGCTGCCAAAGCCTCCAGGGGTCCTGAGCTCCTCTGCAGGGCTGGTGGCATCTGCTCTGCCCACAGCTCTGCTTTTAGCCCATTCACACCTTTTCTGATCCAGAAACCCTTCCAGAAAACTCCCAACTTCTGCTTCAAGTGAAATGGAGCTAATGGATTCACTGGCCAAACACACAGCTTTGGTTTCTGGAAACAAATCTCTCTACAATAATTAAGTATTAGCAGTGTCCTCCACAGCACTGGCAGAGAAATAATTAAAAATTCTCTGCATTAATAAAGATTACAAGTCAACACTCTCTTTAATAAAAAGATTCTACTCAAACTTCAAATCTGCTCTTCAAATGCATCTCCACAATACAACCCTAATTTTTTTTAATCTCATCTGATTGCAAAGCCTTCTCTAGGTCCTAAAAATGTCAGTGACTGTCACCTCCATGTCCCACACACAGAGCTCTGGGGACAGGAGCCAACTAAATCCACCTGATCTCCTTTCCTCATGAAACCTGAACCACCTGAGCCACCTCCCAGCTGGGCAGGGCTGAAATTTCACCTTCCACTGCCAGAACTTCAGAAATATCTCAGAGACTTTGCTCATTTCCAGACATACTCATTGTACTTCCACCCCCAGGGTCTGAGGCAGAAAGGGAAAAGGACGTTTTCTTTAAAAATCCCATTTTTCCAAATACACAACTGAAACAAGACAGGTTTCTCCATCTTATCTGCAGCAATGACAAATTAGAGATCTCATGTAAACTTTCAGCATGTATGGCCTGCCAGACCTCAAAGGATGGGAAGAACTCCCAGTATTTGTAGTCCAAAGCACTCAGCTCTTTCTGCTGAACAAAATTCACATTTACTGACAATTTACACAGACTTGGGCTTCACAATTGTTCTGCTGCCACTTTTTACCTGCATTTCTAATCCCACCAGGGACTTCTGAAGGGTTGTGCCCAATAAAGCTCTAAAGTTTCAACTAAATACACTCAGGTTTCACCACTGCACTGTAATTATTAATGAAGACACTCAAAACCAGGAAGCCAAGGTCTTTTTTCATTTTCCTGTCATAGATTTCCTCTGCAATCCCTTGCTAATCTTAATTCATCACCTCACAGGAGTATGAAAACCTTTATTAACCCCCCAATTTTTCCTTTGATTTTTGGAGTTTGCAGCTCCATTTTAAAGCCTTTTTTTCACACCTGTCCACTGCCTGGGAGCTGAATGATTTTTTTCCTCTCTCCATTTCTGTTTAACTCCTGATGTCAGTGCTCACTGGCTGATCCTTGCCTGTCCCGTTCCTCGGCTGTTCTAATGGCCTGGAAAGGCTCAGGATGGCCTTGGGGCAGCCCACGCTCCAAAGGACGAAAGGAGTCTTCAGGTTTTTCAGTTCTTCAGTGTTGTTTATTAATTCTTATCTACAATATTTTCTCTCGGCCCGACAGAGGTCCGCACAGCAAGCCAGCCATGAGCACACTGACTGCCCTCGGGGCGGTCGCTTATTTTTATACTAAAAACTACGTGTAAGATATTTACCTTTTCTCCCCAATACCTTTCACCCTTATTGACAAGTGCACATTCAGTAAGAACCAATCTCAAAGTGCCACCATCACCATCGAAGATGGACGACAAGAAGAAGAAGAAGAAGGAGGACAGGACACGCCCTAATTCCTCCATCTTGTCTCCCTAGAACCTCCCTGTACCGAGATTCTAAAACCTGTGTTTTCACACTATAATTAATCCATCCCTTCACCATTTATCCCCCTGTGATCCTCCCATCCTCATACAGCTGTTGCTTCCTGTGCAGGATCAAAATCCAACCACCAAACACTTCTGGCAACGTTCCAGGACCTCCGAGCCCCCAAGGGTTGTCTCGGTGACTCTGCACATCAGGAATGATGTGCTGAGTTCCCACACTTGCCCAGCTCTCAGAGCCGGTTTTTGTGGAGCCACCATCCCAGTTGCTCCCAGTGCTCCCAGTTGAGGGCTGACTTGCCTGCTGGATGCTGTCCCCGTTGACCATGTGAGGTAGAAGTGGCACTTCATTCAGCAGAGGGGTGGCTTCCAGGGGGGGCGGCTGCTCAGCCATCATTTCTTGGGATCACTCATGGACACCTGCTCACCTCAGCCACCTGCTCCAAGGAAAAACAGGGATGGGGTCAGATCCAGCTCTCCCTTCCTTAAATCATTCCCTGTTTGTTTGACAAACAGCTCTGCCAATTCCAAGTGCACTCAAACACTTCAGTGTTAGCACTTTTAACTTCTTTCATGTCAGCAATAAATGTCCTTTTCCCAAAATTCTCCCCTTTAATTATCAGGAATATTCAGCCATGAGTGCTGGAATTGGTGCCTCAGTGCAGCAATTACACAGTAAAGGAATTTACATTTATACTGCAATTTTTTCTTAAATTTGCACTTCAAATTCCTAAACTGCTTCCACTGCAGACCCCAAGCTTTAGGCTACATAATGCACACACCACATTTACATTTTAGTGATGATCAAAAAAACCCTAAACCATGCAATTTCTCCAATACAAAATCTGCCAGGGTGAAAGCAAAGCTTGAGACAACACAAAATCCTGCTTTGTCCCCAAATTTTTGACTGACAACTCTGGGGAAATGTGAATGGAAAAGTGCTGCAGAGTTGGGAGCTTCCAGGGAATAATCTGTAATTAGAGCAAGTCAAAATACACATGATACAAATTAATTATAGTAATTAGAGCAAATCAAGCTGCAAGCTCCCAATGGTAGGGAGTTTTCAGTGTACAGTTAATCCAGCATCCATAAAAAGCACAAGATAACAGGATACAGGAAATGCTGACACTTCCTGCTCCTTTCCCATTACCTCCCATAAACCAGAAGGCAAAATCTGGTTAGGAGGGTCCAATTCCTTAAAAATAAAAAGCAAACCACAAAACACCTCCCTAAATCTGTGCATGAACCAAGTCAGGCTGCTTCAAAGCGTCAAATCTTCCTTCAGTTCTCCACAAACAGCAAGGAAAGTGCAATTTTTGGGGAAGAAAAAAGACAAAAGCTGATTAATTCTGTACCTGTGGGACTGTATTTCCAGCAGATTAGCAATAGCAGGAGAAATATAACATAATTAACATAATTTCTTCTGGTTTTAACTGATTTTGTACAGAAAAATCTGTAAGAAAGCTGAGATAACAAAGGTTTTTCCTGTGTTATCAAGACAAGGCAAAGGAGCTGGTGGAATTCACTGATAAAACCCCCACTCCTCCTTTGCAAAAGCAGCTCCAAATCAGAGTTGCAATCACACAGCCACAAAATGCAGCACAACAAACTCCTCAAGACTTCCCAACACCCAGCTCCTTCCACAAGGAAATTCCTCTCCAGGGCTGCTCCAGTAACAGCTTTAGGGAGCCAAACATCACTGCAAGGTGCAAGGGCTGGACAGGACCTCAAAGATCAAATTTGCATCAGCTTTGGCCTAAATACACTTAATAAATACACTGAAATGCCTGAGCATGGGATTTATTTCCTGAATAAAATAATCTCCTTTTTGTCAGGTTTGGAATTGCCTCTGCCAAGGATGCAAATTTTAACTATTTCACTTAAAAAACAGTAAAATTCAGGCAAAGGTTTCTTCCTCTACACCTCTCCCATTTTTTGAGGTTGGATTTAAGCCTTAAGAGCCATAACAGGAATTCACTGTACACAGGTAAAATGAAAATTCTTTATTTTATACATGCATAAAAATTTCTTGAATCTCAAAGAAAACAGAAATTAGTGGTTGAAATAAAGGGGAAAAGCCTTTAGCAAAGGGCAACTCCTTCTGCACTCAAATTCAACTACCCCAAACAAACAGCTGCAGAAAAACATGTTCTGAAACAGGACCCAGAGGCACCTGCAACTTTAAATAAAGGTTCAGAGTTTCTGTGTTCATCCTCTGCAACTTCAAATAAAGGTTCAGAGTTTCTGTGTTCATCCTTTGCAGCTTTAAATAAAGGTTCAGAGTTTCTGTGTTCATCCTTTGCAACTTTAAATTAAGGTTCAGAGTTTCTGTGTTCATTCTCTGCAACTTCAAATAAAGGTTCAGAGTTTCTGTGCTCTTTCCCTGCCTTGGCTGAATTTAATTCTCTCTTTAGGACAAATTAGAGAGCAGAGCCCCAACATCCCTGTGGTTTTTAGAAGCCTTCATCTCCTGCCTAATGACACAGGGAGGATTTAATTTACATGGACACCTCCAAACACTTTCTGCTTGCTTAGTGCTGGAACTTCATTTCTCTGAGGAAGAATTTAATATTTGGAGTATCAGGTAATAATTGGTTTTAAACTGTTAATGATAAACTCCAAACCAGCCAATTTTGTGTCTTTGTAGCAATGGCCATATGGGCAGAGAAAACAGAAGTATTGACAGGAACAAACCCATCTGAAGAGGTTTTGGGGCAGTTTCACCTGCTCAGAACGTTGATATTTCTCTGTGCAGCTGGGCTGGGGTGGCTGCAAAGAGCAGAACATTGAGGACAAAGAGGGATATCCTGACAAATTGGAAAAAAAGAAGTTATTTTGGGTTTTGAGCACTGCTCAATTCCCTGAAAACACTGATAAGAGCAGCAAAACCACCCTGCCCTCCAAGGGAACACAGTCAATAAATGTGGGACTCAACCCCTCCCCACTTCAACAGGTAAAACTTTTCCAGGGAAATAAATCCAAGGATTCACCTCCCCAAAGTCTCCATTCCACTCAAGGAAGTAGGTGGTATTTGGGTAAATAAGAAGAGAATTCCTGAAAAGTTATTACATGCTCAGCACAATTTCCTGCACAACAAAACAAAGACAGAGCTCTATCTTGAAAAGCCATTTCCCAACACCCTCCCAGGGCTGGCCTGGAGCAGGGAATCCAGTCCTGCCCTCCCTGCAGGGCAAGGCTGCTCCCAGGGAAAGGTGGAGACAACCAGCACAGGGGCAGAGAGGAGATTGGAAGGTCCCAAACCCACCTCTATACACACTGAGGCATCCCAGAATCCAGCATGGTTTGGGTTAAGAGGGACCTTAAAACCCCATCCAGCGCCACCCCTGCCATGGGCAGGGACACCTTCCACTGTCCCAGGCTGCTCCAAGCCCTGTCCAGCCTGGCCTTGGGCACTGCCAGGGATCCAGGGGCAGCCACAGCTGCTCTGGGCACCCTGTGCCAGGGCCTGCCCACACTCAGAGTCAGGAATTCCCTCCCAATATCCCATTCATCCCTGCCCTCTGGCAGTGGGAAGCCATTCCCTGTGTCCTGTCCCTCCATTCCTTGTCCCAAGTCCCTCTCCAGCTCTCCTGGAGCTCCCTTAGGCCCTGAAAGGGGCTCTGGGGTCACTTTGGAGCCTTCTCCTCTCCAGGTGAGCACCCCCAGCTCTCCCAGCCTGGCTCCTCTGTGCCCTCCTCAGGACTCTCTGCAGCAGCTCCAGCTCCTTCCTGTGCTGGAGGAGCTGTGCAGGTGGGGTCTCACCTGAGCAGGGCAGAATTCCCCTGTTCCTCCTGCCATGCTGGGAACAGCTCTGGAATCAGGGGGTTCTGGGGCCAGGGCAGCTCCAGCCTCTCCTCCACCAAAATTCCCAAGTTTCACATCATCCCCAAAAGTCTGTCAGTGGTTCCTGGCCTCCTCTGATCCCTTGGATTTACCCCAAACCAAGTCAGGTTGGAGAGGCAAATGCAGCTGGGGGGGTTGTTCATGGACCCACCCACAGGGAGATCTGCATCAAAGAGCTGCTGGGTCCCCAAAGCCACTTTATTCCAGCAAATCTCAGGAAGAGCAGCTCAAACTGCTTTTGCTGTGGTCTGCTCTTGGCAGTGAGGGATTCATCATCCCCAGGAACTATTCAAGTGGTCAGGGAAAAAAAAAAGGAAAAAGGAAAAAAGTACAGTCCTGGGAATTCACAGGCTGCACTGCCATTAAAGATGAGCTAATACACTAAATCTTACATTCTAGACTAAAAATAAGCAAAAAAAATCCCATCTGGAAGCATTAAAGAACAGGCAAATTTTGTAATTTATAGGAATAAACTGAAGTTTAGTGACTCATTAAATATGAATCAATAGCAGAACTTGTAGAGGTGTCTCTACAGCTTTGTCACCCTGTCCTGAAAATTTTTGACTCAGTATGGAATTCAACAGATTACATTTTAGAAAGGTTACATTCTGCAAGGCCACTTCTGGCCTGATTCACTTTTTTTGCAGTGGTTTCTATTACACATCAGCTAAAGGTCACTCCCAAACCTGGGCTGAGCTGAGGAATGAATTCAGCCCACAGAGCCACAAAAAAATAAAATAATTTGCATTAATCATCTCAGCAACAAACCTGAAGCTGGAAGAAGTGATAGTGAGAAGCACATTTCTAGGTTAAATAGCTTGAGTTAGTTAAGTTAAATAGCTTTTGTTTTCAGAGATTATTCACTTATTATTTTGTTTTCAAAGATTATCTAAAAAGCAGAAACACAGTAATTATTCACAATAGAACATATTTAACATATTTTAAAATAAATAAACCAAATACATATTGTAAGAACAGGCCCTGAGATGTGCTCTGAACTAATTCAACAATCTCATGTAACATGGTCTTGTTCTCATATTCAAAAGAAGGCAACATTTTCCAGGGACACTCCTCCAAAAGCTTCTAAGAAAAACAGAAAATCTCCAGGACTGCCCTTGCAGCAAACAATTCCTGTCCCCAGAGCTGGGCCTGACCTCACTTCCTGCTGCAGCAAAAATTCCAGCTGAGCTCTGCAAGGCTCCAGCATCACCTCCCCTGAGTCCAGCCCAAATTCCAGCTGAGCTCTGCAAGGCTCCAGCATCACCTCCCTTGAGTCCAGCCCAAATTCCAGCTGAGCTCTGCAAGGCTCCAGCATCACCTCCCCTGAGTCCAGCCCAAATTCCAGCTGAGCTCTGCAAGGCTCCAGCATCACCTCCCTTGAGTCCAGCCCAAATTCCAGCTGAGCTCTGCAAGGCTCCAGCATCACCTCCCTTGAGTCCAGCCCAAATTCCAGCTGAGCTCTGCAAGGCTCCAGCATCACCTCCCCTGAGTCCAGCCTAAATTCCAGCTGAGCTCTGCAAGGCTCCAGCATCACCTCCCCTGAGTCCAGCCCAAATTCCAGCTGAGCTCTGCAAGGCTCCAGTATCAGCCTCCCTTGAGTCCAGCCCAAATTCCAGCTGAGCTCTGCAAGGCTCCAGTATCAGCCTCCCTTGCTCCAGCTCAATTCCAGCCAGCCCCCAAGGAGCACTCAGTGCTCACTGATTCCAGCTCAGATTCCATGGAAAAGCCTCTGCAGCTCCCTGGTTGCTCCTGAGGGCTGGCTGATATGGGATCATCCCACCCCAAGTCTGGAAAACATCAGGGGTTCAGAGCAGGCAGTTGGAAATGTTAAAATTCACAGAATTCCCACAATGACCAGGTTGGGAGAGACCTTAAAGATCAGCGAGTCCACCCCATGCCCTTGTCCCCAACCCAACTGCCTCTGATAGTTTGGATCCCAGGTGGAATAATGAGTAATTCCAGGGCATGGGGGCAGTTACAGACAAATTATTGGAGTTGGGGATCTTAGAGGTCTTTTCCAACCATTATGACTCCATAAATGTTTTGTAAACCCCTGGGAAGAGCTCCCAGCATTCCTCAGCCTCCTTCAGCCATTTCCAACAGGCAGCTCAGGAGGAGGCACCATCAGCTCTGTCACTTCCACTTCAATGACACAGGAGAAGCAACTTCAAAACTGTCACAGCAATATCTGGAAGAAAGGTTCTGGCCACAAGAATCTTCCTGGACAAACACATCACTCCTGTTTTATCAAGGGTTTTTGGAGCAGTCAGCACTAATTTACAATCTACAATTTATAGACATGTTTCTCTTTAGGCACTGACAGTGAATTTGTCAGTATTTACTGCAAGACATGGAAGAACAAAAAGGTTGTGTATTTCTTAATGGTGATATAAAAGATATAAGAAAAATTTAATAAACTGAAAAAAAAAACCTTTTTCATTGGAATTGTATCTTTTTGTCATGTTATCTATTGTGAGATCATCCCTTGTGCAAATGTGTAGCAGTATTACAGATTTAGTGAGTTTCAGAGTTCCTGTTGTCTCACATTAAAGTATTTTCCTATTATATTAAAAATCTCTCTCCAGAAAGATCTCACACTGACTTTAGATGGGAGGAACACTGCACACAGGCATGGATCAGCTTTATTCCACTCTCCAGAGAAGAAACCAAACAGATTTCATATAAACAGTGAAAAACAAGTTTATAACCCCAGACAGAAGCTGTCCCAGAGGCTGGATTTTCATTACAGTAAGTGCTGGATTTAAGATGAGAAAGTTCCTATTCCAAGGAGCTTACTACTTAAATAGAGACTTTATTTTTTTCTTTTTTAAATACAGCATGCCTGAGTTAGAAAGAACAATGTGTCCAGGAAGGAGAGTCTGAAATTCAGCAGAGACTTCCTGATTTCCAGGTTCAGTGCCTTATGCAACCTGCCAGCCTGATCCTAAATTTTCACTTATTGCAGGAGGTAAAGTACACTAACATTGCTCTTTACTAAAAGCAGAATTGTATAAAGAGCTAAAGCTTTACATAAACCTTTTTATACTGACAGAATCCTTAATTAGTATCATAAATATTATATAATACATAAAAGTATAGCAACTATATTTTCCCTGAGCAGGGGAAAAACTCCATGATCTCTGATAAAGAATATTATTTGTTACTGCCATGCCTCAAAATCCAGATCTCCTACAAACTGAAGCTCTGAGTATTTTACACTCCACTGTCAGTTCAATTTTCCATCACTCATCTCCAAAGGCTGTTAAAAAGAACAGCCACAGAACCATCCCAAACCTCAGGCTAAGGAATAACCTTGTCAAAAAGATCCAACCTTAATTATGATTCCTAAAAAACCCAGATATGCCCCATGCAATTCTAAAGCGGAAAAAACTGGGGAAATAAGACCCAAGCTGCCCTCTCCCACCCAAATTTTTCCAATAAACAGAATTAACAAGGTGTTGAAGGTACCATCTCACTCCTAAAATAGTTTGTGCCCCAGGACCACACGTGAGACCTGCAGGATGGACTGGCTTTACTTTGGGCAAGATTAAGGCAAGGAGAGATTTAACAGAAGCTCAGTTATAACCTGAGCTCTGCAGGGACCACCCCTGCTCCATAAGTCATCTGTTCCCCACTAAATCCATGTTTTGATTAAAATCCTGGAAATCATTTCTAACGGCCCCCGAGGGAATTGGGCCACAGCATCTTGTGGGAAGTTTGGCTTCCAGCCAGGAGGGCAACACAGCCTTGAGCCTGAAAATGTTCCTCATGATTTACCCAAGAAATGGGCTCAAATATTCTGAATATTGAGAGAGCCTGCCTGAAAATGTTCCTCATGATTTACCCAAGAAATGAGCTCAAATATTCTGAATACTGAAAGCCTGTCTGAAAATGTCCATTATGAGTTACCCAAGAAATGGGCTCAAATGTTCTGAATACTTAGAGCTCACATGAAATGTCCTTCATGACTTATCCAAGAAATGGGATCAAATATTTTGATTATTCAGAGCCTGATCCAGGGTGGCTTTGACCCAGGTGAGGTCTGTGACCCCAGGAAAGCTTCTTGGAATAGGAACTTTCTCATCTTAAATCCAGCACTTACTGTAATGAAAATCCAGCCTTTGGGACAGCTTCTGTCTGGGGTTATAAACTTGTTTTTTAATTGTTTATGAAATCTGCTTGGTTTCTTCTCTGGAGAGTGGAATAAAGCTGATCCATGCCTGTGTGCAGTGTTCTTCCCATTTAAAGTCAGTGTGAGATCTTTCTGGAGAGATATTTTTAATATAATAGGAAAACATTTTAATATGGGGTCACAGACTCCATATTTGACCTCACCAAAATTCCAGCTCAGCTCCAGACACCAGGACAAGGCTCCCACACTCTGCTCCAAGCCTTTGCTTGGATTACAGGAGGATTTTTAATTTACTATTAACACTCATCTCTCAGGCCAGGGATCTCAACTCTCCTAAAATTCTGCCTGGAGGAGGGCTAAGGTTGGGATGGAATCCCTCATTTCCCAGACACCAAAACCCCTAAAACACCCAGAATCAGCAGCTCCAAGCCAGGCAGGCCACAGGAGCTCTGCCCCAGGGATGTGATCGCCTTTCACCCCGGCTCACCCTGGCATGGATCGGGTTCCTGGGAGTGTGCCAGGAAAGCCATCACACACAATTGTCCCCTGCACTCCAGGATTGTTTTCCAGCCTGAAACCCCATCCCTCAGGATTCCTGTGCCCACCCTCCAGCCTTACACCCACGTTTTTCCAGGCTCCCTGCTGCTCTTCCCAAAGGAAACTCCACTGGGAAGAGCTGGGCAGAAAAGCTCAGAGTGCCCAGAGTGCATTAATTTGATTTGGGCTGTTATTTAATATTATGCTCACGTTAAGGCCATGCTTGCCCTCAGAATTATTCATTTAGGAGGCCTGTAAAATTGGCAAGAACAGTTTCTAGAATGCAAACATGACATGACTTTTAGATAAATATTTTCCTTTGTTGTTTTAGTTCTTTTATGGCTTTTCTGTTATTGCCAGAAAAGCAGAGTTGAATCCTGAGCATTTGTGTGCTGCTTCCTAAGTGACCAGTGCCATAAACCAAAATCCAGGAGTTCCTGAAAGGTCCCATTCCTGTCCTAATCCCAATCCTGCTGGTACAAATGTTCAGAGAATGGAGCATTTCAAAGGACTGAGCCATTAAGGTGCTTCATTCTTATTTCAGCTTAAAAAATAAAGGGATTAGGAATTTTCTAGCTGCAAAAATGTTGTTACAAAAAAAAAAAAAAGAGAGAGAGAGTAAATAATAAAAAGAATTAAACATAAAATATCTTTCTTTGCAGCTGTTAGGAAGGTGACACTTTCTGGAATAAACCAAGGTGCTAATTTTAACATCTTAATGCTACATGAAACAACAACTTTCAAGCTTAGATAAAAAAGCCTTTATTACATGCAATTTAACAACAGGCTTGTTTGAAATATGATTTTCCAAGTGTAAAACTGTGAATTTAAAACATTATTCTGGTTTTCTTTAGGCCTTGAAGCAAACCAGTTTATTTACACATTAACCATATACTGTGGAAATTCTATATCCAAATGGTTCTCTAAATCACTTGGAAGCTGTGGAAGCAACAGACACCAAAGTCCATGGAAAAGAAATCCAAAAAACTTCTGCCCAGAGGCACAAGACAGAGAACAAGCCCTTGTGTGTGCCTGGAATTCTCTCCGGGGCCTGAACTGGTCAGCAAAAAGGCAGCTGGAATTCCCACCTGGAAGTACCACAGAGCTGGGCAGATGAAACAAAGAGTTTCCAAGTGTGCCAAGGTTTGCCAGCTGGGAACTGCAAGTTCCTACAGGGAGCTGCACCCTCTCCCAAGGCTCTGAAACCCAGCAGAAGGATCTGCATCACTGAGCACAGCTCCTCTCCATGGGACACATTTGTCTTAAACTGGAAGGTAAAACTGAAGGCATTTTATGATCATTTTTTTTCCTTGAAAATAAAAAAGTTCTGCCCATTTACCAGCTTCCAGGGGAAAAGTTGTGGAAAAGTTTGGAAGCAACCCAGAGGAACGGCTGCTGTGTGTGCAGACATGTTCCCTCCAACAGGAACACATCATTCCACAGCACCTTGCTCATGCCAGTCCCTCCCTCCAGCCAGCAACACCCAGCTCATGGCAAGGAAGAAATATTAAAGTATTTTAAAAGCTTTTTTTAGAATCTCCCAGTGGGGACTAGGAAATTGGGGAATTTAAGAGCACCCAGAGCTTGGCTGCTCTGCTTTGTCCTGTGCCATGTGTGTCCAAACCTGGATGAAACCTCCTGGGATTGAGCCAGGAAAGCACCAAAATTGACCCATTTTAGTGCCAGAGCTGGGTGATACCTGCATGAATTTGGGAGCATTATGGGATGGCAGACACACACAGCTGGTATGAGACACAGGTGATCCAAAAGCTCTTTCCCAAATGCTTGAATTCCCCATCTCCACTGATTTATTTACTTTAAACTGAGCTCAGGGAGGGCAATGGTGCAGATTATGGAAACCAAGAGCAGCCAGGACGTTTCCAGGAGAGGCTCCTACCATGAGACAGCTCAGAGCAGTCAGCTGCTGCCTAATCCAACAAAACAGGAGGAAAATCAGCATTTCACAGGTGGAACAAACAGGAGTTTGCTCCCAGGTTTCTGCAGCTCTGCTCTGCAAATCACCAGTGTTGGATGCAGCACAAACAGACCTCTCTCATTTAACAACTCTCTTAAACCAGGACTTCAAAACCAAGCAGAAAATCCCAGCAAAAGCAAAGGATTTCTTCAAATTGGAGCAGATTAAGCAAACTTTGAGCAAGGAGGAATTATTTTGATACAGCAGCTGCAGACTTTTCCTTGCACAACACCAGAGGTTGGGGCTGTAACACTTTAGCTGAGCACTGGGTCAAATTAGGCTGGTTAGAACAGGTTATGCTTAAACCCAGGGCTAAAACACACCAACAAGTGACTGCAATTACCACAGCTGAGCAGTCTCGTGGCATCAGACCATGTGCATTTCCTTAGTTCATGGAAAATGCAGGGGAAAAATGCAAGTGTGAGATCATCCCCATGAGGCTGGAGCAGGAACATTTCCCTCAGCCTGGGTGAGTGGCCAGGAGCAGCAGAATCACTGCCACAGCTCAGCTGATGGCTGGCAGCACACTGAAATCATTCCTTTCTGTACCTGAGCTTTGAATATTGATTTGCAAACCAATGAACCTGCTGGAAGTTTGGGGATTGAATCACATTTTTATGGAACTGCCTAATTAGAAATTATCAATTTTGAAGAACCTAAGGATGATAGTTTATGTAAGTTTTTATCAAGTTTATATTTTAAGAAATTCAGGCATTAAAAACCAAAAAGACAATTTACAATACACCAAAAGGCTGTTTACATAATATCTTCCAAATCTGAATAGTTCCTCTAAATAATTCTCACCCCTCACACTGAAATGGACAAAAATACACACCTGGGTGACCAGAAAAAAGCTTTTTTTAAACAGAATCTGCTTAAAACCAACATGAACATCTTGCAAATCCTTCAGGAGCATAAAACTCCTCCCATGCAAACAGTGAACTGCCTTCACTCCTGACTGGAGGTGACAAACTCAAGTGACATCAGTGGGCACTTTAATACCTCACTCAGCAGAACTGAAAGCAGAACTGAAATAACTGAAATTATTCCCATGGAAGAGCAGGAAAAAAACTCATCTGAATTTATAAACGTGATTTAACCTGGTTAAACGCTTTCCCTCCCAAAACACCTGTACAGATGCAGGGAATGCAGCATGATTATCACTTCTTTCTTTATCTCTTGTATGAAATCCATCTGCTGATTATGTTTTGCTTTCCAACACTCCTCCCCAAGGCTTTGACAGATTCCCTTCTGCTCTTCCAGCAGATCAGTTCCCTGACCTGAGCAGTTCCAGGAGAAGGAACTCAGTTCCATGATCTCCAATTAAAACCAAAGGATCTGAGCAAGGCACTACCAGAATGCTATCACCCACTGCAGCTGTTCTCTACACAGGAAATGCATTTGGCTAAAAACAGAATTTACTTTCTTTATCCAAAGCCAATTATGCAATTCTCTCCAAGAGAAAACTTCCAGCTAAGTGGGTGAAGGGAGAAGAAAGAGTAAGAAATGTGAAAATAGAGATAAGGCTGCCACCTTACAAAATCAATAATGTTCCTGCGGAACCTGAAACCTTTCTTACCTCAAGAACTCAATCAGTTCTTCCTTCCCTAATTCATTTTTTCCATTTGATAAGAGGTTGTCCAGAACTTTCTTCCAGAAAAAAGAGTCCTAAGTTTAGAGGTCTATCAAATACATTCATTTCAATTTAAAGTGTAACTTGGAGACTTAATGAGAAAATAAACACTTCATAAAACCTGGGAGAATCCTAAATTCTGTGTAATTACCGTTGTCACTCTCCTGACTTGGAATTCCTCCTGGTGAGTGTTCCAGTGCCTGCTGCAGAGTGAGCAATGTGTGCTGTCCTCAGGCTTCTTTCTGCAGGCAAAAAAACCCACATTTTCATGTTAGTGCCTTGGCAAACATGAAATGCAAAGAAAAACAAACTGCAGGGAACACCAGAGATCCATGGAAAGAGCAGGGGCCAGGAGGGGCAGGCAGTGGTGACTCCACTGAGGAGTTCTTTGGATGTAACTGGATTTATTTAGTTACCTACAATATAACTGCTCTACTCCTCTGCATGGCAATAAAAACAGAAAAATCAGGTTTCAAACATAACCAAATTTAAATTGTCATGCACACATTTCCCTTCTGTTAAAGGACATAAAAAACCACAAAGCTGGAGATACAATCCCAGTTGCTGTTACAGGGCAGCACAGCTTTAATCTAAAAACTGCTCCACTAAAGATGCTCCAGTAGAAGGAAATGAACAGCTCCAGGAGTCATTAAACCACTTCAGATGTTGTATTTACTAATGTAAAAATCACCACCTTTCTCAAGCTGCATCCAGCACTAAAACACTTCCTAAAATATCTGCACACTGAGCCCTCTTTTGGTCCTCCAGACACAGGAAGGTTTTGCAGGGATCAGTCAATCCCCAATTTGTTCTTCACAGAACCGTTAATTAAAAAGGTCTCCAAGATCATCAGTTCCAACCTGTGCCAGACCCCACCTTGTCACAGCCCAGAGCTCTGAGTGCCACCTTGTCCTGCCCTGGACACCTCCAGGGATGGGGACTCCAACCCTCCCTGGCATTCCCTTCCAATGCCTGGCCGCCCTTTCCATGGAGAAATTCCTGCTGAAATCTCTAAAGATAAGGCCCAGGCAGGTGCAGAGTGTTCTGCACTTTTACTGGAGCTCCCACACAGCAATCCATTGTCATTGTCACCAAAAAGGTGACACTGTCTTCAGGTCACACTGATGACATCACCTGAAGATGCTTCTGAAGTCACAACCTAACAAATGTTCCTCCTGAGCTACTTTAAGTGAGACACTGGAAAAATATTGAATATAAAGCATCAGGCCCCAGAGTGAATCTTGGGCAAAGGGAAGCATTTTCCACATCAATCAAGATCCTGGGAACAAGGGGAGATTTACATTAGGATTGAAAGGGCCCAAGGGCTGGGAGCCAGTGGTCTGTCTGTGCTGGTCAATACACAGACAGGATTGTGTTAGCACCACTGAAAGAATAAATTATCACTGCTTTTACAATAAGCTCTTCAAGAATGCAATAAAGAGTTCAGTGTGTGCTCCTCACTCAGGAATCCAAAACTTTTCAGTGAAGGTCTGGCTTGCAGCAAAGATAACAGCTGAAAACCAACCATCATGACCTTGGGAAGCTTCATGACAATGTGCTAAAAACAGGTGAAAAAATGCACAGGTTCCTGCTTCCACATCCCCCAGCCTTGAGACCAGAGCCTTGAGCAACCCAGGTTTAAATACTGAGAGTTCAGACCTGATGCTTTCAGACAGAACAAAATTAGAAGTGAGAAATGTTATTTTTTCCCCTCAAGCCTCTTGTAGGATTACTAATATTGAGGGTTTCTCATCTGCTTTCAGAGATAATTTTAAAATTCTTCTCAGATTCAATGAAATCATGACAGGAAATTAAGAAAATATGGAAGCAGGGAAAGAATTCTTACAATATTTCAGAGCAGCTCCTGACTTTGATGAACAATATTATAAGAATGTCTTCCCAGGCACGTATTTCCTTCTAAATCTGACAAGTTTCCCAATTGTGGAAATAGCAAGTCACCAAATAAAAATGCTGCTCTTTCAAGCTTATAAGATAAATTTTAATTTGCATGAAATTCACCCAAGGCCAGGCAGAACGGGAGCAGAACACTGGAATTTTTCCTGTCTGCACACTCCATATGAAATATTTGTTTTTTTAAGGACTCACCAAACCTTTCCTAAAAATAACCATAAAGGATGACAATTGTAGGCAGGGGTGGGACAAGCCCCACAGTTAACAGGATGCCAATGCCAGCCTCCAAAAATGACAATCAAAAGGTCATGAAAAGAGTTATACACAACATTTATATCCAGATTTGCTGTCAGTGCAACATCAAAGAGAGATGCATTTTGTGATCAAGGCTTGTGGCAGGAAATGGATTTGTGTAGACAAAGTTATCTTTATTCTCTCTCAAGGTGAATCCACCAGGAGTTATTGTTTTAAACCATTCTAACATCCAGTTCCTCAAAACCACTGAAGAAAATGAACAACCAAACCAAATCACCACCAAAAATCAGCTGTCCCAAGAGAAGAGCAGGGCAAGGTGGGATTTGTGCACAAGGAGCTGAAATTATTCCACTGCATTGTCAAAGTGCTGCTCCATTCCAGCTGAAGCCAAGTTTTCCAAAAACTTGCTGCAACAATCCTGAGCTCCAGCTGAGTGAGTAACTTGTAAGAGCTTGCTCCAGGAGCTGTGTGAGCCATCAGTCCCAGCCCTGTTTATCCACAGCCCCGTGAAGGATCCCAAACTGAGATCTGGGATCCACTGAATCAGTTCAGCTCTCTAGAAAATGGGATTTATTTGATCCCAGCTGAGACCAAAAGATTCCCAGACAACAACAGCACTCCAAAACTTTCCAAGATTTGGAAACAGGAAGGTAAAAAGCCCAAAGAGAGAGGAGAGTGTAATAGCTGGCTGCTTTTCAACACCCATGATCACACACTGAGCCCTGAGAAAGTCAACATCTTTCCTATTTTACCACCTTATCCTCTTTCACAAATTACATAAACCAAGGGAAGGAATGCGAGTGTGGGAAGCAAGTCGGGCTGTGCTTACTTACACAGATACTGAACCAAACACAAAGTACTTTCTTCTACACTGCATCTTAACTCCAAGGTCAATTTATTGGCTTAAAACACAGAGAGGATGCTTCCCTGGTTCAAATGCTGATCTGAGGCTCAGGAAATCTAGATTCAATTCCCTGCCTCACCACATACTTCCTGTGCGACCTTGGGCCATAAATATTTCGGTGCCTCAGTCTTTCCATCTGTGACTGAGACAGTATTTCCCTATTGAAGGCAGTGCTGTAAAGATAAATACATTAGGAAAACATCAGGAATCACATACGTGCAGCAGGCTGCTGGGGAACTTATCGGTGTGTCAATATTCCCAATCAGGCAGCAGGGAAAGCCAAGGAAGGGCTGCCAAAGTGAAAAAAATTAACTAGCAAGGTACAGAGAGAAGACAAAGTAGCAGCAGAATGGACAGAAACTGACACCTCAATTATAAATTACAGAAAATTTCCATCATTCCAACCAAGTTTTGAACAGAAATGAAACTCAGGAACCAGCTGGGCGAGCTGCTGAAGAGAGCAAATACACCTGCCAGCAATGCATTAGTGCCCTGTTTTCGGAGATTATCACACAAAACACTTCAGATTTGAGGTGGCAGAGGGGCTGCTGAGTCTGGGGGCACAGAATCCCTGGGGACTGTCCCCGAAGGGAAGCACCCGCTGCTGGAGTCCCCAGCCCTTTGTGAGACACATAAACAGCAGAGTGACCCCAGTGGGGTCCCCGCTGCCGCTGCCCCAGGGCGGACAGGGGGACACAGCGGGAAGGGGAGGGCAGAAGACGGTCAGCAGGCAGGCAGGGGCTGACAGCAGTGACCTCCCCCTGCCCCAGCCCAGGAGGACGCGGGGGAGGTGTCTGGGACCGGAGCTGCGGAGCAGCCAAGGGGAACAACTACAAGGCTACGTGGCATTCGCAGGCAGCGGCAGCCGGGGAGGGAGCACGGGGGGGCGGCCAGGGGGGACCTGGGGGGGACGACGGCACATGGCAGCCCCTCCTGCCCCGCGGAGCAGCAGCACAAGGAGGGGAAAGGGAAAGAAGGAGACGGAGAATCCGAGCGTGGGGAGCGGAGCGGGAACGGGCTGGGGGAAGCGCGACCCGCGGCGCGGGCTGGCATTAACCCCATCCGGGCGGGCTCAGCCGGGAGCCCCCGCTCGGCTCGGCACGGTCCGGCCCCCGAGCACCGGGAGTCCCTTTAGGAGCGGCTCCCCAGAACCGCTGTCCCCGAACCCGCCGGGTCTTCTGGGGGGATGCCCGCGCTCCGGAGGGCAGCGCACCCGGACAGATCCCGGACACCCCGAACCCTGCCTGTTCCGCACCCCGGGCACCCCATCATATACCAGGCACCCCATCCCATCTCACCCCATCCTATCCCAGGCACCCCATTCCATCCCAGGCATTCCATTCCATTCCATTCCATTCCATTCCATTCCATCGCAGGCACCCCATCCCATCCCGCTCACCCCATCCCACCCCACGTCCCGGGACATCGAATCTCCCGGATCCTGCCCCCACCTGCCCCTTGCGCCACGTCCACCCCGAACGGGTCCCACAGGCCGGGCTGTCCCCCGCCTCAGAACACCCTTCCCGTCCCCGGGGTCCCGCCTGTCCCTCCGGCCGCCCCCGCCCGGCTCCGCGCCGCCTCCCGCCCTCCGCTCCGCGGGGCTCCGCTCCCAGCACTGCCCACCGCGCCCCGGCTGGGCACCGCCGCTCTGCGCCGCCCCGGGGAGCAGCGGAGCCCGGGGAAGGAGCCCCGAGGAGCGGCCGGCGGCGGTGCCCGTGCGCTGCCCCCGGCACTGACCGTGTGCCCCGCGGGCTCCGCCGCTTCAGCGCCCGCCGCCCGCCCGCGCCGCCATCATGGAATGCGCGCACCGCGCCTGCGCCGCCTCCGGCCGGGGGCGGGCGGGCGCGCCAACCACAGCCCGCGCGGCTCCGCGGCTGCCGGACACCGTGCCCGCCGAAAGCTGCGCGGGGGGGCGGCCCCGGCGGGCCGGGCTGGTGGCACCTGGGGGCGGGTGACATGTCTGGGCACTGTCTGTCCCTGCCGGACACCGCCGCCACCCCCGGGCACTGCCCGGCACCTCTGGGCGCTGTCCCCATGTCACTGTCTGTCCCCCTCGGACACTGCCCATCACCCCCGGATACTGTCTCCTGGTCACTGTCTGTCCCCCTTGGCCAATGTCACCCCCCAGGCACTGTTTGTCACCCCAGTGCTCCACCTGTGTCACCAAACCCGTCCCGGCCCCTTCAGGCGTCTCCAGTCTCCATCCCCCGTGCCACGACAAGGATGAGTGGGAGGTTTCCCACTTTGCACATTGCACCCCACAATTTGGGGGTCACAGCGCGTCCCTGACCCTAAAACTGGGAAGTGAACCCTAAAACTGTCACAACACCAAAACCTTTAATGGTGACAGAGTGAAAGAGAGGGGACAATCCTGACTGAGCGGGCAAAGAGAGGAGGAAGGACAGGTTCCATCACTGGCTGTGCCAGGGGAGGTTTATTGGATATTAAGGACAATTTCCTCATGGAAATCATTGTCCAGCACTGGCACAGCCTGTCCAGGACACCCATCCTGCACAGAGACCCCATCCCTGCAGGGATTTAGATCCCTGTGGATGTGACATCTGGGGACATGGGGCTAGTGGTGGCTTTGGCAGTGCTGGGGAATGGTTGGACTCTATGAAGGTCCTTTCAAGCTGAATATTCCTGTTATTCCATGATCCTGTGTCTCCTGACAGGCAGCTCCATTCCCGTGTTCAGCCTCGGAGCATCCCAAGCCCTGCTGCAAAGAGGATCAAAAAGTGCCTCCTGGGCTGCAGAGCCCCTCTGGCACATCCATTTATTTTCATGGCAAATAATGTACCAATTAATCTTACACTCTACACCTTATTTCCACCAGGCAGTTTACACCAATATATTTCCATTAATGTGTTTTAAAAAATGTGCCTCAAACTTGCTTGAAGCAGCGATTTCAGAGATATTCTGTGTGGAATTCAGCTCCATGTGGATGTAAAATAAATGTGACAGCTGTGCCTTCATACAAGCCCCACTAAACTCTGGATCACAGCAGAAAAAGGTCACACTTGACATTTATATGCAATATAATAAATGTGTATATATAATCTATATAATGGACATAGAAAGACTAACCTTTTAAAATGAATGGGCTTGTGTTTACCCCCAGATTGATCTTAGATGTGTTCATAATGAATATAAAAAATGTTATGATGAATAGAAGAAATTGTTCCTTAATGTCAGAGAATTTCTGTCTGAAAGAGGTTGATTTGCCAGAACGAACACCCTGTGCTGGACAGGACTTAAATAAATTCCCATCCATCTTTTTAAACAATCAGGTCCTGGTTACAAAGGCCAGAAGAGGTGGTGGCTGCTGAATTTTAAAGCAATTAATAGGTTATCTTGCTAAATAAAGGTCAAAACAACTCTCAGAGTAACTTTACCATTAATTTTACTCATATAGGCCCATAAAATGATGACTATATTCCCTTCTAATTGGGAACAAATGGTGAAAGAACATAAAATCTGTTGCATCTGAAAAGCAAAATTTTATAGCTGAATCCACAGCAAATTCCAGGTGGAAAAGGCAGGAGAAACCTTTTCCTCTTAACAAGACAATTGGTACAAATCTCTGCACTGAAATCCCTCTCCTTTCCACCCCTTCCACAAGTTTTCCTGCACACGCGTGACTCCTGGCCTAATTCTCATGCCTGTGGAATAGTCTGGATCAGCACATCTCATGTTTTATTATGGTTGATAAGAAACTATAAATTTGCCTTTGAACTAGATTGAAACCTTCAGACAAAGATTTAGGGGAAAAATATTCTGCTCCTTCGTTTTGAGTCTTACCATGCTTTTGTCCCTGATATTAAACTGAATTTCACTGATGGCCCCAAATGGAATTCTTTAATTCCAGCTCCCATTCAAGTCTGGGCACACCTCAGGAAAGGTGGAAGACCAGACCAGCACAGGATTCAGTGAGTGCAGACCTGCTTTGGGAACAAAAAGTTGGTCAATAATTTCACCTTTGAGAGAATTCCTGGAATCCTCAGCACTCCATCTCAGGAATCTCAGAACTCCACAGGCTCTACCTAATCTGCAGTGCCCTGGGGATTTCACTCCGAAGTGAAATATTTGCGCTTAATTTTTGGGAGATCTCCTGAGAGTGACCCACCAGATGGGATTTGGAACTCTGAAGCACTCTGCACCAAATGAACTTTGCTGCTGAAATCAGACGCTCAAGGACTGTTTTGGCTTCCCAGGCTCGGTATTTATGCACTGCCAGCTAAACCTCACAAGCTGTGACTAGAGGTGGCTGTGATCCCCCGTGGTGATGTCCTGTGCCTGATATCCAGAATAAAGGAGGTCCTTGGGAGGGAATGCTGAGCATTCTTTGCTCTGAAAGCCCCTGGACCCCCCTCAGCTTTGATAAGGACAAGAATTCCTTTGTAGGTAATAATGCAGTGCAGAAAAATCCTTTTCCCTTGAATCAATATTTTCTCCTTAAGCTTCCTTTTAAAATAGATCTTATATCCTAAAAATCTCATTTCAGCAAAGTGGTGGAGAAACTTCTGGAGTCACAACTTGTTCCCAGTGAGACTTGGGATGAAAAATCCCAAAACTGCCCACAGGCTCCAGGCTCCTTTTAAACTCCAAGTTCCACAGCTTTTCCCACTCCATGGAAAAGAAATGACCCAATGTTTGCTGCCTACACCCAGCATGACAGCGAGGGAAAAGCTGTTTTTTTACAGCTGGGCTGGGAAGGGAGAGGCGGGATGTTCCAGACGGAAAAGCTGCACGGGAGGAATATTTGGCGTGAGGAGCGCGGTGACCAAACTGCCTGGGAGGAAGGTCTGATCCAATGGGTCAGGAATTACATGGAACAAGGCTGAGGGCAGCTTTAACTCTATTTTGAAGTTCCTGGAGAGCCACAAGGACCGTGTGAGGACAGCGGGTTCCACACGTGGAGCTGGATGGGGGAAAGTTGGATTTTGAGGAAATTTTTGCCCAGATTGTCCTTTCAGTCTGGAGAGGCAGAGGGCACTGGGTTAGGGGTGGATCCAGGCCTGGGAAAGAGGAATTAAAAATAGCAGAATATAACATCAAAGAACACTTGGCAAAAGGAAAGGGAAAGAGAAAAGAAATGGGAAGTGGAAATGAGTCAGGAGGGAGGAAAGAGAGGACAAATGGGAAGAAATCTGGGCTTATAAAGGAAGGGCAGGCTCTGAAATGGAAAAAAAACATGGAAAAGAGGGGAATTGAGGAGAGTCTGTCTTAATAAAACAATGGCATGAGGCAGTGCCAAAAGCATGCTCATTCTTCCACTAGAAAATTTGGAATTGCAATTTCATTTTTTTAATTTGCTGATTCAACTGCCCTAGGTGAGTTAATAAAAATAAAGGGGCAGGGGGAAAGAAAAATATTAAAGAAATGGAAAAGAGAACCCTCTGACAGAGAGGGAAGAAAAGAAAGATAAGAGGAATATTGCAGTTACAGCATATCCTAGTGTGAACGTGGGTTGGGGAGCTTGAATAACAAAAACCTGGATGCACACCCCCCTCCACGCCAACACCCCACTTATCAGGGGGATTAGCAGCCATCCTGGAGTTTCAGCTCCAGCCCATAATAAAAATGTTTGTTTTTCCATCCTTGGACTGCAGTAATAACCACTCTGGTTGTTTGAACTCGTGTCCAGCAAAGCCTCCCCTCTCCTGCCTTCGCTGGGAGCTGCAGGCTCGGAATTGGAACCATTCCCTTGGCTTTCCCTGGCTCCACACAAACCCTGCTGCCTGCACTCCAGGAGGGAGCACAGCCTGGCAAACCAACTCCCCTGGAGCAGCACCTTGCAGGGAGCTGTGCTGGGATGTGCAGGAGCAAACAGCGGGGCTGGAGCAGATCCTGCAGCCGTGTGTGCTGGCACCGCTCCCTCCACACCAGGGTTCTCTCCAGCTGTGGGATCTGATCCTCAGGGAGCAAACCTGGGCTGGGGGTTTGGGGGGCAGCACAATGGGAAAGGCTTGGAGGGCATCAGGAGAGGGGGTTTTCCTCAAGGGTCACACACCTGCTCCTCTGTGGGTGCCCTCATCCCTGTTCCATGGAATCACAGAATCCCGGGATGGTTTGGGTGGGAAGGGACTTAAAAGCCATCCAGTTCCACCCCTGCCAATGCAGGGACACCTTCCACTGTCACAGGTTGTTCCAAGCCCCATCCAAGTGCTGTTTCTTTGATGTTGAAGCACAGAAGCAAATCAACACCAGCAGAAACGCTTTAGGGTTATTGAACACCCACTAAACAAACAGGTGACACTGGCAGAGGCACAGGGTGGTGACCAGTCACTAAAATGGAGTAATTTTAATTGAAAAAACTACACCAGGTTTGGAGATTTTCTTCTGGGTTCAGTAGTATGTTTAGAACTCTCTGCCCTCTCAGTGGCTTTCAGTTCTGGTTGAGTTCTGGTGGTGCCTTATAGCAAAAAAAGAGATGTATGAAAAAGAAAATGCAGGTGTTTGTATCAGTATGGACAGGCCAGCACGGAAGGCAGGGAAGCCTGGCAGGGGATGGCAATGCAGGTGGACACCACATTTTGCTGTCTGTGCTTCTTTCTCCAAGCAGGACCCAGAACCCCTCAAGAACCCTCGCTCCAGACCAGGAGTCCTGGTACAAACCTGCTCCCATAAAATCCCTCTGAACATCAGCCCTGAATCCCCAAATCTGCTGGCACAAAGTCACCATAAAAACCCAACCAAAAGCCCTCTGCAGCCCACAACAAACACTGCTGGTGTTTATGGCTGCTGGAGGTGGCCAGGGATGAAGTTCAGTGCTGGGGAACACCTGGTTTATGATTCCTTCACTCGTTATGGGGCAGAGCCCACGAGCAAACACTGCCTGTCCTGACCTTGAGCTGCTCCCACACCTCCCTCTGCCCCGTCCTGCAGGCTGCAAGCACAACAGGGGCTCTTTGGAAAAGGGAATTAATTAAAACCTGGCCCACTGAAGATCTTTCTGTGAACAGGGAGGGAAAGCTGAGCTCGCCCCCATCCCTCTGCTGTGCTGGAAAGGGCTGGAGCTCCCACCTTGCCACTGGATACCTGTAAATGGTAAAATCCTGGAGTGGGGAAGTTGTTCCTCACTTCTCTGAGCCCCAGTCTGGAGCTGCTGTCACCACCATGTGAGGAGAAGGCTGTGGAACACCTGCCTGCTCTCTCCCACCTTCTGTAAGGTCTTTCTGCTCCATTTCTCCTCAGTTTGTTCAGCAAAGGTCCTGATAGGAATCAAACATCTCATTTCAGTCCAGTTCAACCACTGGCTCTGTTTAGCCATAAATCTATAACTCTTGCCCCAAGCCAAGAAGCAAACAAGACAGAAAAAAAAAACCCAGCCAAATCCAAACAGGCTGAAGAACTCTGTGCCTCAAGAAATTGTTGGGAACGGGCAGGTCCAAGCAGAGGCCTTGGAAAGCAATGTGGGCACCTGCTGGGGCTTCTGCTGGAGAAAACAGGATCTCCTTGTGGGATGGAGCCCATCCTGCCTCCCTCCCTGGTGCTGCAGCATCCCCAGAGCCCAGGGAAGGCTCAGGAGCAGGGGCAGAGCTGCTGCCAGGGGGGCACAGGGACAGTTCTGCAGCTGACCCCATCACAGGCACCCAGGGCTGGGTCAGGTCTGCTCACCTGGGACTGTGCTCACAGCTCCAAGGAAACCAAAGCAACCATCGTTTAAACGTGTTGGAGCTGGAGATGCTCGTCCTTGCTCTGGTGATGAAAGGAGGAAGCCAAAATAAGCTCATTTCTAAGGCTGTTCTAAATCAGAGTGAAGCTGTTGAACAAACCATCTCCAATGTGCTGTCCTGCTGCTCTGCATGAAGAGAACATTCCCAGGATGCTGCAGAAGCACCTGAATCCTGTGGGTTTATCCCAAAGAGGGGATTTCACTCCCTGGGCTGGGCAGGGGCTCATTTCCCTGCATGGATTTCAGCTGAGAAAGGTCTTTGGAGAGCAGAACAGGCACCAGAGCCAATGTCTGGGGAACAGAGAGAAGGGGAAGGAGAAAAAAAAGAAAAAAAAAGAGGGAAGAAAGCAAGCAGAATAAATCTGAATTGTAACAAAATTACAGCCTGCATTGAAATCTCCACATTTGGAATTGATTTTTTTCCATCAGACAAAAGGCTGAGCTCAGTTGTTGAAACGCTGATTTCTTTTTTAACTTGTTCTGAAGGGCACATGCAGGGGAGCTGCAGGTGAACCCTCAGCAGTGGAGGACTGATAAAACCTGAAGTATTCCTGTGTCAGGTGTAATGTGATGCTCATCCCTTTGTTTGGGCTGTTTCCTTCCTGCTGGGCACTTGGTTTCCTACCTTTGCACAGGTTCACTTGTTTTTCTGGCTGCTGTCCTTGTTTTAACTCCCCCCATCTCACTTTTAGGGCATGCAAACCTTTTTCCCTTCACATTGGCAACAAAATTCCCCTGTGCACAGAAGGTTTGCTGTCCAGCCCTGGGCTGAGAGTGCTGGAAGCTGCAGCACCTTTGGGAAAAGCTGCCTGTGCTCCCTGATCCCCCTGCTCCCTGTCCACATGGGACTTCAATTGTTTCCCTCCAGTTCTCCATTGTCTCTCTCCAGAGCTCTATTTCTTTCCTATCTGGCATTTTCCTCCCTGTCCCCAGACAACCTCTTTTACTTGCTCTCTCCTACAATAAGCCCATTCCTCGTGATTGTTTCCATTCCCTTTTTTTGTTTCATTTTTTATTTTTCACTTGATGGAGGCCTGGGGGCCCCTGCTCTGTGCTGGGGTCTCCTCTTACAGCCACAACTCCCCTTCCCCATCAGATCAGTGTCCTCAGCACTGCAGAAGGGACTCTCCCCACCCCAAAGAACATTTTCTATCTGATGGATTTTATATCAGTGCAGAGCTGTGAATCAGGTCTGGGATGCAAAATAAGAAGCAGCCACATGGCATGAGGCACTTGGGAGCACTTCAGGCTAAAGAGAAAAAAAACCAAACCAACCCACCCAGCAAAAGGCAGAGATGCAGCTGTGAAGAATTCAAATATTGGCTCCTCCAGGGAACCTCCACGTTGTATCCATTACTGAAATCTACTTATTTGTTTGGGGCTAATGATCTCCAGTTTGAGATTGGCATGGATCTGGCTTCCCACCCTCAGAGGGAAGGTCCAAGCACTGATATTCCATGGAGGGGGTGGCACAAGGAGCATTTCTCAGCTGGCAGAGAAGAACTCTGGGAGAGAACCTGCAAATGGAATTATTGAGGACACTTCAGGAGAGAAAGCAGAAAAACCCCAAACTGGCCCCTTCCCACCTTCCCCATCTCTTCTTGCTATGAAAAATCCTCCTCACTGCTCTCCCTGCTGCTGTGCCTGCTGCTGGAGGCTGCTGGGAGTGGGGAATTTCAGGGATCCCTTCCAAAGGCTCCACTCCAGGAATGCTGGCTTTGCCATTTCTCTGCTCTGGAAAAGGGGCTGGAGGCTCCAGAGGCTGCAAATGGGGCCTGGAGGAGCTGCCAGCTGAGCTCATCCATGGGACTGATGTGGGGATTGTCTGTGATGCTCCAGCAGTGGATTTTCCAATCACTGTGAGAAAAGCAGAAGGAATAAAGAGGGGTGGAAGCAGAGTGACATTTCCTGGGATGTGCCTTGAGGCTGTCTCTGCAGGGCAGAGCTCCTGGTCATCCTGAGCTGGTGGTGAGCTCAGGGTGAACTTTCCTGCTGGAAAAGGAGGTGGAAAAGGTCTGGTGCTCCAGCATCAACCCCTGCCCCTCTGCCACACCAGGAATAAACCTATTCCCACTCACCTGGGCAGTCAGGAGTCCCCATTTGTTAGGGGTGAGATAAGGAGTGAGATAAGCATGACAGGATGAGGATGGATTTGTGTTAGAGCTGTGAGAGGGGGGTGAGCAGCTCCTGTGTGCAGGGAGGGATTTGGGACCCCTGATCCCACAGTTCCTCTGCCTTGGAGAGGGATGGGGTGGCTGAACCCCAGCAGTGGCACTGCCCCATTCCTTCCTCCTGACACCAAGTGTTTGAAGCACCTCCTTCAATAAAAAACTTGGAATGACTCTCTTTGGCCTTAATCATGCTCAACATTTCTACTGGAGCCGAGGGAAAGCCTCCAGACATGGAATATTTGATATTTGTACCTGTGAGTGGCCCCCTGTGACCGGTCACCCTGCAGAGCCACCAGATCCTTCCCCCAGGGACATGTGGAGCCTCAGTGTCTGTTCCAGCAGTTTCTCCAGAAGCAAACACACATTTTGAGAGAACTACAGGACCCTTGTTTCATAAAGAAATGAAGCAATCTCCTTTTCACTTCCCCTCTTTGCTGTTACTTCATCTTTTCCCCCCCATTGGTGCCAGCGGCGTCCCCGGGCAGCGCGTGTGGGACATGAGCAGGGCTGGCCTTTTGTCACGGTGTCACTCAGGGAGCTCTGTTAATCCCTGCCCTTATCAAAGGTTACTGGGCTTTAAAATCCTCCTCCTGATGGATAAAATGCTGTCAGTGCCTCCTTAGGGGGCCGTGACCCCTTTAGCTTTGGGAGAGGGGACAGAAAACGCCTCACCAGCATCAGGGTCTTGCTCAGCGTTGCCTTTCCACCACTGCCCCTGGTCTTCCTATTGATGTATTTCCATATAAAATCCAGCAAAAACCATCAATAAAAGGCTTTAAATATAAATCACTCCATCCAAAAGGAGTCCAAACTGTGTTTGTGTGAGCTGGGATGGCAAAGGCGATTGAGGGAAAAGCCCCTCAACTTTGACATAAAATAGAAAGAAACAAAAATATTCCCCAATTTACTACAGCCCCAAATCTCCTCCCTCTCCTTACAACTCCTGCAGTTTGTATTGACATAATCCTTGTAGTTTGGATAAAAAGCTGGTATTTTGTAGAAATTTCAATTTTCCAGGGAAAGCAGGGGCTGAAGAATTTACATATTTTTTCTTGTAAATGAATTACATTTGGGATTGAAACTTCAGCTTGAACTTCTCATTATCACTCTCCTTGGTTCACAGGAGGGCAGTATTTTCCTGGCTATGTTGTTTTTCTAGATTTGGTAGCTAATAAACCATATTTCTACTTTTACCTTCCTTCTCAGAGTCAGTTTAGCCACGAATTGTGTGCAGGGTAAGAGCTGCCTCCTCCTCCTCCAGCAGCCCTTGTTGCAGCACAGTTGTTTCAGAGGAACATCCAGTAGAAATAAACAGGGAAAAATCAAAATATACAGCTCTGCTGAGGGGTCAGTGCTAGGGGAGGAGGCCACGAGCTCGGGCACCTCTCTGGAAGCTGTGGAGGCTGTGCCTGAGTTTACACAAACTCAGTGCAATACTGGACATTTGCTGGGGCTGTTTCACCAGCAGGATTCCCACTATGGGAGAGAATTATCATAATTAGACGTTTAATTTGAGTTGAATCATTGGTGCCACTCTCTGTGGCTCTGGAGGCTCCTGAGTGTCCTCTGCCATGTGCAGATGCACCAGGGACAATTGCTGACCCTCAGAACAACCTCAGATTCTATTGATTAGTTTTAGTTTTAATTACAGTGGCAGCAAACTCAACCATCAGCTGGCGTTAGTGGCACAATTTGGATCTGAACAGATGGATCCCAGGAGGATCCACCCCAGGAGCTGAGGATGTGCAGGACTGTCCCCCAGGGCTTTGACATCCGTTCCTCAGCACCTCTGTTCCATTAGTTCACATCCTTGAGGGCTCTTTTTCCTCCCACAGGATATGATTAACCCTGACTGGACTCATCACACTGCAAACCCAGAGGAAAACCCACCTGAGCTCAGCCTCTCCCTCCCTGGAGTCCTGCCCTCCCCAAGGGCTCTCAGCCCTGCTCCTGTCTCTTCTCTGGAGCTGGGGACCACAAGCCCTTCCCCAGAGGTGAGGATGCTGCTCCAGGTTGGTGGGGAAGCTGCTGCCCTGCCCTTCCCACCTGGGAAATGAGGAGGAGCCCAGAGCAGCTCTGGAGTCCTGTGAACCTCTGGCACAGTGGCTCAGGGTGATGGAGGACGTGGGGAGGGTGGGAGGAGATGCTGCTGACAGGAGGCAGCGGCTCAAGGCCACTTTGGGGGAACTTCTCATTCCATTTTCCTTGAAAATTGGTGGTGAAAGGGCAGAGAAGCATTTTCCAGCCCTCACTCACGTAAGCAGCTTCCTGCCATGAGTAACGTGGGGAGGACAGGGCAGAGAGAAGGGGCTGTCTCAGGGTTACTCAGAAAGGAAATAAAACCTCTCTGATCCTGGGGCATCCTGGGACAGATGCAATTCTAACAGTCCAGCCACAGGCTGCCTTTTGCAATAACTGCTCCCAAAGCCAGAGTCAGCCCTTTGCAGCCTTCTGGGCTGGTCAGACAAAACTCCTGCAGGAACCTCCTGTCCTGAGTGTCCCTGCAGCAGGGACATGGTGACACTCCTGTCCTGAGTGTCCCCTTGTCCTTGAACCCTCCAGGTGTCACTGGGGGGCTCAGGGGCTGTGGGGAGCCTGTCAGAGTCACACAATACCTTGAGCTGGAAGGGACCCACAAAGATCATCAGTTCTGTTCCTGGCCCTGCACAGACACCCCAAAACCCCACCCTGTGCATCCTTGGGAGTGTTGTCCAAACCCTCCTGGAGCTCTGGCAGCCTTGGGGCTGTGCCCTGGGAGCCTGGGCAGTGACCAGCACCCTCTGGGGAAGAACGTTTTCCTAAAATCCAGCCTGACCCTCCCCTGACACAGCTCCAGCCATTCCCTGGGTCCTGTCCCTGTCACAAGGAGCAGAGATTGGAGCTGCAGCTCCTGAGGTGTCTCCCCTGTGTCCTCTCCTGTCCAGGCTGAACAACCCAAGTGACCTCACCTTGCTGAAATGAATCTCAAGCAGATCACCAGGGAGTCATGCTCCTCACAAATAAAGGGATTTTAAGAGGCCAAACCCAAACCAAATTCTGTTTGCAGAGACCTGCAGCAGTGATCCTGCACTTGGAATTTTTATTAATGATCAAAAATATGGGGTTTTGCTGCATTGTTCCTTCTGTCCCTCCCAACCTGGTGAAGATCCACCAGGAATGTATTTACTGACCTAACAAAGGGCCCTTGCTTTGCTCCCAGGGCAGTGCTTTCCTCTGAAGCGTAAGAAACCACAATGACAAGAACAAAACGGGCACATTTCCCCCTCCAGTGAAGCCTGCAAATATTCCACAGAGTTGTTTGCACATGCAGCCCCTCTCAGGGCTGGAATTAAGGGTTTGGGAGAAGCGGGGTTGAGTTCCCAACCTTGCTGATTCCAAGAGGGATTTGTAACCCCAAGCACAGGCTGGGCTTTTCATCCCTCAGGTTTGCCTTCAGGAATGTTTCTAAGACATTTTATTGCTTTCAGGAATGTTTCTAAGAGATTTGGGTGCTGATGGTATTTCAAAATCTGATGGGCTTTCCTTCATTTTTGCTCCTGAGTTTTTTTCCTGGTAACCAGGTGAATTTCCCTGTGTAGGAGAAGGATAAAGAGCCTGGTGTTCTCCCTCCTGCCATGTGGGAGAAATTCCTCTCCTAATGTCAGACCACAGTGGAAATTAAGCAAAAATGCTAATTTAAGGTTCAGCTTGAAAATTAAGTCTTGCTTAAGGGATCCAGAGCTTCTCAGTGCACAGATCCCTGGGGAATCCAGGCAGTGGGAATGGATTGAACCCCTCCAGCCCCACAATTCCTGCTCTGGGATGGGGAGGGCAGGAGGCACTATGCTCAGAGCAGAAATGAGAGGAAATTTCTCTTTATTGCCAGTGCTTGGATTTTATTGCTCATTAAACTGAAGGGCTGCTGGCTTCTCACATGCTGCAGGAGTTTTATGGGAAAGCAGTTTATGGAATTAGGGTGAGCACGTCCCATGTGCAGTTTCTGATCTTCCCCGTGTGGCAGCTCCTTTTCCTTGGTGGGAGACAGGCAGGACCATTCCATTCCCACATGGATAACCAGTTTCTTGCAGAGCTTTTCACCCTCAGCTGTAATGTTTGGTCAGAAATGACCCTCCCAGAGACACCCAGGCCAAACTGGCAGGAGGAGGTGATGCCCAAGGGCTGTACTCACCACCAGCTCCACGTGGAAGCTCTGCCGGTCCATACTGGCCCAGTCATACTATGGAAAATCAGTGTTTTTTAGGCAAAGTTGGGGTGTAGTTGGAGCCCAAGGCAGGAGGAGGGTACTGGGTCCTTCTGTGGCTGGGTCCTTCCCAGCTGGAGCATCCATCCTGAAAAATAGGAAAAACCAAAAGGAAGGCAGAGAGGGAAATCCTAAAGATTGTGAGGAAATAAAACACGGGCAGGGGTGGGAGGGGAGGAACGAAGGGGTCAGCACCAGAGGAAACAGGACAACGACAGGAGAGGAACTGGGGCTGATCTAAATGAGAAGAGGAAACCTCGGCAGGCACAGGCTGCGGGAAGGGCTCAGCACTAGGGGACACCATCGGACCAGAAACTGCAGCAGAAAACAGCCCCGTGTCAAGCAAACACCCAACCCACTCACTTTCGTTTTCTCTGCGTCCCCATCACCGCACCAAGGTGACACTGGGTCCCCAACTCCCAGCTCCTGTCACGTTGTACAGCCCCCAAAACACCCCGACTCCTAACCTGCCCCATCCCGGTAACAATCGCTGTTTCTCTGCACAGCTTTCTCTGCAGGCTCCTGCTCCTGAGCAAAACCTGCCCGGGGTTTGCTGCCACGGTGGCACTTTGCCGTGTCCCCAGGGCACAGGCACACGCGGGGACATTGTCACCCGGAGCTGGTGGCAAAGCCGAACACCCCCTGCAGACCCTGCTTTGGGGAACTCCAAGGAGAAAACATTCCCAGCAGACTTTTCCATGCATTTGTCATGTGTGACCACACAGAACACACAAAAATCCCCCTCACCAAGAGCATGCCTGCCCCTCCAGGTGTCTTCCAAGCATTTTCTGTCTGAAAATCCCAATTTATCCAATTTCCAGCTGCTTTTTTTGGGCTGCTCCACCACCACAAAATCCTCAGAAGTGTTTTGGCTCCAACAGATCCCCCAACAGCAGCTCCAAGGAAGTTGGGCTACAGCAAAGTCCAGTTTGGCTGGGGCAAAATAACTCCCCCAACATCTCAGCAACATCTGTGCTACTCTAAGTGCTTATTACACATTTATTATTAATCAAATATTACACTCTGGTGCTGTGTGCAAATAAAGTTTTATTGTAGAGAAGAAGAATCTGTAACAGAGACTTTCAAACAAGCCACAGAAAAGAGTAATTAAAATTTCACTTGCAATGTTTTAGTTTAGTTTTCAGTAAAGTTTTTTAAAACGGGCATTCCTATTGCACAAAAAAAAAAAAAAGAAAATTAAAAAAGCTGCCATTTCCTTTGCCATTAACATTGTGTCATTCAAATAAAAAAGGCAAAAGGTTAAGAAATACGTCTGGTACAATAAAAATGCTTTGCAATATATACATATATATATATACACACTTAGCTTTACTGTACAATATTCAATATTTTAAACTTTGGGAATGGGCATGTTATTTCTGCATATTCCAAATAAAAATCCATGAGGATTTTTTTACAGTTTTACAATACCTTTAAAGCCTGGAGACACAAGTGGAATATTCAGTGCTGACCCTTAAAAATAAGTTTTAGCCAATTCATTCACATTTTTTCCCTGAACAATTTGCAGTTCTGGCTTTGAACTCTTGGCTCTGCCCTCCTGGGGGGGTCTCTAACTCTACAGCAGCAGCTTTCAGCCTTCATATTTATGCTTTATCCTTCATATTTAACAAAAGAATTTCAGATCTCCTTGGAAATTCACATCCATCATTTGTCCTGCAGGTGAATTTGGTTTTTTAAGTGCCCTTTGCTGAGCAATGGCTGTGGTGCCAAGAGAGAATTCACTCTCCAAGTATCTGTACAGATAATTTCTCCAGCAGATGCCTGTCCAAGCCAAACTCCTCTTGCTCACTGTTATTCTTTACTACTAAAACTGTTTTCTTTATGAAGATAACATTGAATAATTTCATAAATACCATATCCAAACACACTTTTAATTGGAGAAGGAGCTGATAAATGAACAGTGAGGTTTAATCCTACAAGAATTTCTCTTTCTGTCGGGATGTGTCTCACATTTCCAGCCGGGCTTTGCTCCAGCAGAGCTGGAGCTACCTTCCTGCAGATCCCCTGGAAAAGTACAGGAATGCTTCCCTCCATCCAAGAGTTTAAAGTTTTTATTTACAGTAGAAAAACAGCCCAATGTTTTTTCCGCATCTCATCTCATCCAGACTCAGATTTTGAAGCTCTTCCTAAAAGAATAGCTCCAGCTCTTCCTAAAAGTCTTTCCAAGGGCCTTGTGTTGCCTCTTTGCTGCCAGGTGTGGGTGAGGTGAACACTCTGGATCAGAATGAAACATCCTGGAGAGCTTTTTAAATATTTATTATTAACTTAACACCTTTGGCCAATAGTTGAGAATGGCAAATCTGACTCCAAGCATGCAGAGCTCCACTTTTCCCTAAAACTTCCCCAAAAGCTGAAGTGATATTCTGAATCCTGCAGCCATCACTTCAGGACCAGTCCCACTGAAATAAGTTTCCCTCTTATTCCTAAGTTATCCTGCACAGTAGGATACTGCAATTCTACAACTGATCCCATGGATTTTTCTAGAAACTGGGAAAACACTGGCAAATCTGCTGCCCACCAAAGCCTCTTGAGCTGCTCGGTGTGGGTGAGAGAGGGGCCCATCCCGATTTGCAGCCCAGGCACAGCTCTGGGAGCCTAAAACACACATAATGATCATAAAAACCAAAATCCAGAGGCAGCTGGGAGCAGGGCAGGAATTATCCTGGCCTCGCTGTGTAAATAACTTGGCGGCTGTTTGAAGTTCCAGTGAAAACTCTGCCCTCGCTGTTCATCAGGAGCTCCCCACGCGCCACCAGCTTTGTGTACATTTCCCGCTGGCTCTGGGAATTAACGCTCTTGGAAAGTTGTGAAACGAAGCAAATGCCCAAATACAGCCTTGGAAGGGGTTTGGGAGTTCAGCAGCAGCTCCACAGCTTGCTGGTGGTGGCTGCTCTGTCCCACGTGGCTCTGGGGGTCCCAGGGGCTGCCCAGCCCCAGCAGAGGCTCTGCCACCAAGTACCACAAACCAGGGACTGTCCACAGTTATTTAACTGCAACAAAGGCCTGAAAGCCTCCATCCCATCTTCTGGAAGAGTTCGGAGATCTCCATCCCCCACCAGAGCTCTGAGGGGAAAGTTTAACCTTACAAAGGAGCCACAGCTGCCTTTCCATTCTCCCTCTGGTTTTCTCCAAAGGGTTCCTCCTCCTTTTCCTTCACGGAGATCTTTTTCCTGAAGGCTTGCGACAAGCTGGAGGAGGACGCCTTCCTCAGCGTGGTGAGTCTCTGCCGGAAGTTTCCCCCGGAGAAGAAGTAGAGGAGGGGGTCGAAGCAGCAGTTGGCGGCTGCCAGGGGCAGGGTGACGATGACGGCTTTCTGCAGGAACACGGTGTCGGCGCAGCCGGGGCCGCGCAGGCGCAGCGCGTGCAGGTGCACCGTGCGCAGCACGTGGTACGGCGTGAAGCTCACCAGGAAGGTGGCCGTGACGATGACGATCATCCACACGGCCTTGCGGCGGTTGGCCTCGTTCTTCCGCAGCGAGTTGCGCAGCAGGGTGCGGATGATCATGGTGTAGCAGATGGTGATGATGACGAAGGGGAAGATGAAGCCCACAAAGAGGGCGATGAAATCCAGGATCACCACCATGTTTGTCTTCTGGGAGTTCTCTGGCGGTTCGAAGCACTTGGTCTTGTTGCCGTCCTGGTAGGTGCCGTTCCGCAGGAAGGGCGCGCTCGTCAGCGTGACGAACACCCAGATGCCCACGCACAGAAACTTGGCCTTCTTCTCCGACACCAGGCTGATGTTGCGGACCGGGAAGACGATGGCGATGCAGCGGAAGAAGCTCATGGCCGTCATGAAGAAGATGCTGCAGTAGAGGTTGACGTAGAGCGCGTAGGACGAGAGGCGGCACAGGAAGTCACTGAAGAACCAGTGGCCCTTGTGCACGTAGTAGATGACGCGCAGGGGCAGCGTGAGCACGCACAGGAAGTCGGACAGGGCCAGGTTGAGCATGTAGATCTGGAAGGCCGTTTTCTGCCGGTACGTGCGGATCAGCACGTACAGCACCACGCCGTTGCCCACGAAGCCCATGATGCTGATCATGGAGTAGAGCGTGGAGTAGACGCTGTTGCGAAAATCGTCGATGGAGGGGTTGTGGCACGACAGGTTGGGGGACAGCGCTGTCATGGTGCCCTGGTTGAGGCAGCAGCTCCCTGGGGATGGTGTCAGGCCTGCGGGGGAAAATGCAGGTGAGGTAAAGCAGGACAGGTAAATAAATATCCGTGATGAAATAAGAAGAAAAATCTGTTGTCTGTCTCAGGAGAGAGCTGAGAAGGCGTGTGAATCTGACCCATCCCTGCTACATCCACCTTTCCTCACCACTTACCAACAACTGGTTATGAGTGACAAAATGTGGCAGAGTCATGGAGTCACATCAGAAGACCATGGAATCCTTAAGGCTGGGAAAGACCCTTGAGACCATCACGTCCAACCATCAAGCACCACCACCATGATCACCACTAATCCATGTCCTCTAGTGCCACATCCATACGTTTTGGGACATATTATGGCTCCAGCACCTCCCTGTGCAGCCTGTTCCAGGGTTTAATGAGCCAAAAGGGTGAAGGAATTTTTCCTAACATCCAATCTAAACCTCCCCTGGTGCAACTCGAGGCCAAGACATCAGGACATTAAATTACCAAAAAAATCTCTTAACTCCTCACACAGTGAGGCAGTTACTCAGCAAAACAACAGAGAGGGATAATGAAGGTGACAACAGCACTATGGAATTTAAAATAGGAGGAGTGGTCCTGGACCCTAATAATTGTTCAGTCCTTATTCTCCTTTTTTTTTTTTTTGATTGATTTTCTGTTTCTAATGCTCAAGTGCAGAATCTCCCTTGCAGCCTGAGACCATGAAAAGCTGCAAGACCAGAACTGCAGGACAAGAGCCAGCTGAAATAACAGGACACCACAACAACAACAAAAGCAGAAGCTGGGTCAAGATCAGCCATGAGAACCCACAACTGTACCATGAATATGCTCTAAATTGCTGATAAATGTATTTTCACCCATACAAATAACTTGGCAGTATTAGATTCTCTGTCTGCCCCCTGGACTTACCAAAGTCAGAATTCAGAACTGCTCTGGGATGCTCAAGGCTTCCAGGTGTCAGTTAAATTTCAGCTATTTTGGTGTTTGTACTCTTTTAAAAGAGTCCTTTGATTATCTGCAATGCACAAATGAGCAAAAGCTGAGCAGGTGACAGTGAGGGGACTGTCACCGCCCAAGGGTAGAGGGACTGATGTCCATGAGAAATCCTGAACAAAGCCACCAGTCCACATGCCCAGGATCTTTTATGCTTTTATTACATTATAGCCTTAACTCCAGCAATTAATCAGCCCACAATTTAAACAACTACTCGAGGTATTTGTCCAAAAGACAAACAAGACTTGTTTTCTATCGTATTTCTAAACATAATTTGAGTTTTGCAACCAAAAGGGAACTGATATTCACAATCCAACTGTTTAAGTGTGAGAGAACATCACACCCAAAAATGCGTCTGTAAAAATCAACAAGAATCCCAACAAAAGAGCATTTCCCAGCTGCGGCTTTATATTTGCATCATGAATTGAAGACAAACACCGCTTCTGCCACTTTTTTATTTATACAGTCATGGTTCACTGAGCCATTTATTTGTGTGCTGGTGAATTAAGCTCACTAGGTGAAAAGGAGCCACAGTGGATGAGAAAGGGTTCCCAAAGGCAGCAAACCCCTGACCTACTGCTGTTCTCCCAGTCTGATGCAGCATAGATAAATGTATAGCTTGTCATAGAATCACAGACTGGTTTGTCTTGGAAAGGGCATTAAAGGTCATCCCATTCCACCCCTGCCATGGGCAGGGACACCTTCTACTATCCCAGGTCCCTTGGACACTTCCAGGGATGGGGCAGCCACAGCTTCTCTGGACACCCTGTGCCAGGTTCTCACAGGAAAGAATTTCTTCCCAATATCCCATCCACCCTCTGGCAGCGAAAAGCCATTCCCCGTGTCCTGTCCCTCCATCCCTTGTTCCTAGTCCCTCTCCAGCACTCCTGGATCCCGTTTAGACTCCGGAAGGGGCTCTGAGGTTTTCTTGGATCCTTCTCTTCTCCAGGTGAGCACCCCCAGCTCCCCCAGCCCGGCTCCAGAGCAGAGGGGCTCCTGCTCTCGGAGCATCTCTAGCCCCAGTAGATTACACTCAATTTAATTACACACCCCAAAAGCACAAAGCCGCTGCTGCCGCTCGTTCCAAGCACAAACACGAAGCATCCCCATCCCGAGGATCGCTCCGGGCTCTGCACTCCCCGTTTGGGGCGGGACGGGAATGTCCAAAACACCAAACTCCCCTCGCAAGCCCCAGATCCCTTTGCGAGGGGACGGAGCGGGGACACGGGACGGGAATGGAGCGATCATCAATTAACGCCGCGGCTCATTAGCGGCACGGCTGCGCTCCGGGGGATCCAGCGGCTCAAAGCGGACACGGCACAAGCGGGGGGCACCGAGGCAAAGCCCCCACCCCTCACCGGGACCCCCACCCCGCTGCAGCCCCGCTGCAGCCCCGCTGCAGCCCCGCTGCAGCTCCCGTGCAGCCCCGGTGCAGCCCCGGTGCAGCCCTTACCGGAGCGCTGCGGGGTCCGAGCGGGCGCGGATCTGTCCCAGGCGCGCTCCCGCCGCCCTTAAAGCGGGGCGCGCCCCCGATCCCGCCCCCGGCCCCGCCCCGGCCCCACCGGGACCCCGAAACCTTCAGCTTTTCCCGGATTTCCCCACCTTCCGAGGAAATGGCACTTGGGAGCTTCCAGGCGTGCCCACGCCTCCCGGTCTGGTGGGAACTGCCGGGCTTCCCTCCCTGTGTTTGTTCTGTGAGTATTTTACTCCTGCTTGCAACTGGCAGGGAGCTCACCTCTGACATCAGTGTTAATAACCTTGTTTAGAAAAGGCTTTTAGGAGACTTTTTGATGTTGGTGTCATCAAAGGGAAAACAGAATTCTCACGGATCTCCGTTCTTCCAGCATCTCAAAATATTCTATATTTGTCTATCTGTTTTTAAACAACTGTGGCTTTGTCGAGAAAAAAAAAAACAAAACAAACAAATAAAAAATAAAAGATATCCCCCAAACAAAACAAAAGAAACTCCATGGCTATATCAAATGAAATATTTTCTCAATTTTAAATATTTTAAGTGTGGGCTGTCCCACTCTGAATTTTCAATTTATTATATTGGCTTTCTTTTGAGGATGTATAGTTGCTGTTCCCACCTTTTCTAAGTAGTTAAGGAATTCTTCTGTCATTCCCAGGTTTGACTGGAATCTGGATGGTCACAGGGGGCTGGGTAGGGGGACCCAGCAGCTCTTGGCTTCTCCAGGGCAGTGGGGAATCCTTTGGGGGAAGAAATCTTTATCCATGGTGGGAACAGCTCCAAGCAGCACTGCAGCATCTGGAAGTGTCCAGGGCTTGGAGCAACCTGCTCCAGTGGAAGGTGTCCCTGCCCATGGCAGGGGTGGGACTGGATGGGCTTTAAGGTCCCTTCCCACCCAAACCATTCCATGATTAAAGCCAGCCCTGCTGAAGTCACCACTGGGTCACTGTCCTCATGGACACCTCCCTGTCCTCATGGCCACCCCTGGTTCCCACCTCATGCTGATGTCCCCAGGCTCAGCCTGTCCAGCTCAGTTCCAGGGGCTGGCAGCAGTGACCCCGCATTTCTGTGTAGCCCCCCAACACAGCTCTCCCACTGTCCTGCTGTTGTGGGAGAATTCCCAGCCGTTTTTCCTGCCCCAGCTCCATTTTCATGGCTGCTTTTGGAGTTTCCAAGGCCACAGTGCTGTGGACGTGGCAGTTTCTCTTTGACCTCACTCTCCATGAACAATGAAGGTGTGTGGGAAGGAAATGCACCTTTTCCCTGTGCCCTTCCCAAGAGCTTCCCACCCTTCCTCACCCACCCAGGGTGGGTGAGCATGCCCAGGAAGCCTGTCCAGCTCCCAAGAGCTGCTTGGCAGCACATTGGGAACAGTCAAATGGCAGGATCATGGGATAATTCAGGCTGGAAGGGACCTCAGGAGATCTCCAGTGCAACTCCAGTTGATCCAGGCCAGAATTCTCAGAGCTTGTCCCACCTGATTTTGAAAACTTTCAAGGATGGAGGTCCAAGAGCCTCCAAGACTGAACAATTCCTTGCACTGCCTGCAATCTCCTGTGCTGGGAGCTGCCTCTGGAGTTTGTTCTAATTGTGGTGCACATTGTGCTGTTATTCAGCCATTCTTTTGCTTTTTTTGCTACCATTTCTGGCCATATCTTCTGCTTTTTGCCACTCAGTTATTCCTTCTGCTTTTCTTTTCCTTTTCTTTATATTTTTTTTTCAGTTCCTTTTTCTTTTCTGGCTTTCACTCTCAAGAACAGGAAGATTTCTAGTTGCAAAGTCAGACTGAGGTTGGTGTGGGATCGAGGAGGCTGCTACTGCTCCAGATGTGCTCAGATTGCAGCCAGAGTTTTGGTGGGAAGGGTTTCCATGCTGAATCCAGGAGGAGCTCAGAATGCAGCTCTGACACAATGTGGTAAAGATGACATGTGGAATTTGGGGGAGCAGGACTGTGGTACCTCCCTGATATATCAATATATGAGGAGATCCAGAGGAGAGCAAGGGGAGGGGAGGACTCCTAAAAGGAGTTTTGGATGAATTCCCAGAGGCATGAGGGTGAAGAAGAGCCCAACAAAACCATCCCCATCAGGTCTGATAAGAGCAATTTGATGCTGAGGTTGTAACTCTGATTCCCTTTCCAGAGGACAACAGGATAAGGAATAAAGACACAAATGAGGCTTTGGAAATCTGTCTGGGACCATGTGGTCACTAATTGTTGTGGTGTTGTTGTGGGTCCTGGGACAAGGTGAGAGATCAGAATTGACTCCAAGGTCTTAGAAGGCTGATTTATTATATTGTGATATTATATTAGAAGAAAATTATATACTAAAACTATACTAAAGAAAGAGAAAGGAGACATCAGAAGGATGGAAAGGAATGACAATAAAAACTCGTGACTGACCAGAGTCCCAACACAGCTGGACTGGGATTGCATTAAGTTCACATGGAACCAATCAAAGATGCACCTGTTGGTAAACAATCTCCAAAGCACATTCCAAGCAATCAGATAATTATTTATTTACATTTAATTTCTTAGGCTTCTCAGCTTCTCAGGAGAAAAATTCTGGCAAAGGGATTTTTCATGAAATATCACAGAGACAGGACCATTCAAATCTGGGAAAAGCCTGACCATGCTTTAGGGTTGTCACTTAGCACTGATTGATCCTCCATGGCCTTCTCCCCCTGGATTCCCAAATTCCTGCAACTCCTGCCAGGAAGTTTCCAATGGCACCAGATTTCAAGAACTTGAGCCCTTCCTCAAGTGTCCTGAATGCCACTGATCCAGCACACTGCTTATCTCCTTACTGCAGGACTTCCAGACAACTTCCTAAAAGCCAAAGTACTTCCCAGAGAGAATGAAAAACCCCTCTAGCATTGGCAACTTCTTCCACTCTGGCTGTTTAAGATGGGGGGAGCAGAAAGGTGGGGTTTTGTGAGGAAATAAACATCTTAACAATGTTGCATTCTCTTTCCTCTCCCGTGACTTCCCAAAACAATTCCTTTCTCTTGGAATCTCATAGGCAAAGGATGGTGCCCCAGCTTCAGACTTGCCCCAGGATATTTGGAGTGGGCTGGGCTGTGTGACACTGGCAGGGAACTCCCAGGGGCAGTGTCAGCTGCAGGATTTCTCCAGAAAAGCAGGATTTTGGTGATGGCTGAAATCAGGCATGGAGACCTGGGAATGCTCTGCCTGCCCTGATCAGCTGGACTCAGCCAGCTACACCTGGAATGTGCATGGTTTCAGTAATCATCCCAGGAATGTCCCTCCTGGAGGTGAATAAAGCACAGGAGGAAGGCAGAAGGGAAAAAAAGAGAGGGAAGGAGGATGGAAAGCTCTTGGTAGGGGAGAGGACTGGAACGGGGATGAGCTTCCACTGCACAGGGGTGGGAAAGCAGAGGGAAAGGGAGGTTTGGAGGTGTCCCCCCAGTGTGAGTGGAGATGAAGAGCCTTTCAATGCGATAAATTCTGTGCCCTGAAGGCCGGCAGCCCACAGTCATTCTGAAAGAGGTGGGTTGTGCCCCGGGAAGTGCTGGGTCAGGGCTGTCCCCGAGCAGGGTCAGCCCTGGGCTGGCTGAGTCGCTGTTGGGGTGACACAAAACCAGAGGAGGAACAGTGCTGTCAGCAGCTGCTGGAGGATGGCTTCAGCTCCCTCCTCCTCAGCTTCCCCTTGTTTGGAGAAGTCATTTCTGCTGCGTGCCAAGGGTGGGGAACCCCTTTGCTGTATCAGCTCCTTTCCCTCAGTGGGAGCTGCATCTCCAGGGGTTCATCCCTTATTCTCACCTGAACTTGGGTCTGTTTATTCCCTGGACTCAACACAGGGAATTCATAGAACCACAGAATATTCTGAGTTGTAAGGGACTCACAAGGATCATCAAGTCCAACTTTTAAGGAATGGCTTATCCAGGGGTCAGACCCTTGGTGTTATCAGCACCCAGCTCCAACAGAGGGAATCTGAGTTGTTGTCACACTTCCAAAACTGCCCCCATCTCCCCTTGGTTTTTAGGGATTGATATTCATGAGTGACCTGCACTGGCAGCTGTGAGAAGCTGCTCCATCCCAAGCCGTGAGGCCAACAAAGCTCCTTATTCTCTGTTTTTTGTGGGAAACTAGAGCTGTGGAACCTCCTGTGAAGGAAACTTCAGCCCTTATCACTCAGCCCATCAAATCCTACTGCAAATCCAACGTTTTAAGTGGCTGCTGAGGAAAGTGGACTGAGGGAAGATGGGGAGATAGTTGGACACTTTTAGCATGGTCTCCAGTCAGCATTTTTTGGGATAAAGCACTTGCTCTGCTGAGATGAATAAAACAAATTACTGCAAGGACTGAGTGCAGGGACCACGTTCAGCCCTTGTTATCCCAGACATTTGGAGAATGATGCTGATCTCTCTCCAAAAAAAGAGGTGGGGATGGGGATGGGAATGGATGACAAATCTAGCAAGGATCAAAGGCATCAGCCAGGGATAACTGATTGTTTCTGTTCTGCTGACAGGATTTCCTGCCAAGAAACCAACAGGGAGAGTTTGTGTGGCCTTTTCTGGGAAGTGGAGCTGCCACAGGGTGGGGACAAGGACAGGGCTGTCCCCACTGCCACAGGTCCTGGTGCTGCACTTCCACTCCTCCCTAAAATGATCCACACTGGGTTTGGAGGGACCTTTGGGACAGAGGACAGACATTTCAGGTTCTTCTGACAAAGAGAACTTCTGGAAAGGATGTTTCTATCAAAGGATGATTTGTGAGGCCAAACCTCCAGACAAGGACCCTGAGCCACCCTTCTGCTGTGGTTTGGTGGGTGAAGGACCCAGCAGGACCTGGCCCATGTGCAATCAGCTGGTCACACTCTGCATGTGGTTTTATGAAAGAGAGGGTTTGAACTTGTACATTTCCAGAGTCATTATGGGATGGGCTCCACCAGGCACTGAACACCTCCAAGTGCCAGGAAAAGCATCCCAAGTGCCTGAGTTGATCAACCACCTCAGAAAAAAGTTAAAGCCATCATCATCAAAAACCTTTGAACTGCTGACTTGAAAAGCTGCATTTCCTTGGTTGGGTTTTTTTTCTCAGTTCCAACGTTTCAACCTGTGAGAACAAAGAGCCACTCTGGCTGGAGATGCTGTTCTGATAGAGCCAATTGCTGCTTCCCCTTCCTGTTTTGTATGTGGAACATGAGGGCTGCAGCAGATGGGGCAGATAGAGCTGGGTTTGAGCTCTGCCTCTGCTATTTCACAAGTCCCATCACAGAGAAAACACTCAGGGAATGTGCAGCGTCCCTTTCAGATGAAACATTGTCAGGGAAAAACAGCCTGAGAACATTTCCCCATCCCTCACGGTTCATTTATGAGGAGCTGGGAAATTCTATGAATTCTCCTGGTTTTGTAGAACCGATGGGAAATATGTATTATATCCAAATCTCTCCAAGTTATCTTTTCATCCTAATATTTTTTCCCAGAATGGGGCAAACCAAAAGGTGCATTATTGATCCTCAAGTGGAACTGGGTATGAGGGTCCTTGCAAGCCACCAGTGACTTAACCCTCCCAATTGGCGTCACTGGGAGCCTTTCTCACCCACAAAACTAACGTTTTAACTCTCTGATGATCATTTTTTGACCAAAATCCACCAGACTTCTTTGTTGCTGGAAGATGAGAAAACAAACTTCCCAGAAAACTCAACAGCACAAAGGCAAAAATTCCTCATGGATAAATTTTGCTCTAATCTTTTGGAAAGTAAACTGAAAAGCCAGAAATAGCCTGTGCAAATTGGCATTCTCTTTTGGGAAAGAGATTGGAATAAACAGCATGAAAGTAAGTGGATTTTTGGCATCAATATTATTTTTAGGGCTCATGGCTCTTGGAAATTTGTTCAAATCCAAACAGAGGGGCAAATTCATGTGAATAAATGAATCATAAAATAACCAAGGTTGGAAAAGAGTTCAGAGATCCCTGAGTTCAACTGTCATGGGTGACAGTTGGAGCCTGGATTTATTGAGTGCATCTTGTGATGTTGAAGCCATGCTCAGGATTTGAGGATGGCTGGAGAATTATCTGGGACACAGCACACAGTCAGTATTTTCCACAGAATCCCAGAGATCTTTTTCAGCATCTCACGTTGGAATTAAGCTGCAGCCCCTGCCAGATGCTTTTCTCAAGAAAAATCCATCAGGATGCAAAACCTGCCTTGCATTTCAACAGCTCCATTTAAATTGTGGAGTTACAGCCATGTGGAAGTCAGATTTTCCTTAAAAGCTATTAAGAAGAAAAGCCAGGTCAATTAAACTTCCATAATTAATCTTTGATGATCAAACACTTTGCCATGGCATTAACTTTTTAATTATTCCCATTTTATTTTATTTGCACCTGTGCTCTCTGTTCTCACTCACAGTTTTGCCCTGGGAAGACATGGGGAACACAAGGCCAAGATCAACTTCCCAGGAGAAACCTCATTTTTCTACTGCTTCACATTAACCACCAGGGGAACTGGAATCATGGAATGATTTAGGTTGGAAAAGACCCTGAAGATCATTTATCCAACAATGACTCAGCACTGCCAAGCACCATGTGCCCAAGTGCCATTTTACTTCTTTTTAGGATAATATTCCTGGATGTTTGGGCTATATTTGGGTGGTAAGATTATCTGTACCAGGAGGATGATTCTGTTAGTGAGTGGCAGGGAAAGCCCCACATCCAAACTGAGATCACTTGGAGCAGCCTTGGAGCTCAGTCCTGGGCTTTTAATTCCCAAAGGAATCAGTCAGGGATCACATGGGCCCTGCATGAATGGGGAGAGAGGTAAGACCTTGGAGGGACAGAATTAAAAACCAGCCAAAGAAACATGTGAAAAGCCTAATCGAGCTGTTGGAGAGGGGAGAAGGCAGGATGGAACCTGGGGTTGGACACAGCTGGGTTCTTCAGCCAAGGAAACATCAGGGCGGCCAAGGCCAACCCAAAAATGCAACTTTGGAGCAGAATAAATTGGAGCACACAGTGGCAACAACACTCAGGTTCCTCTTCAAGGAATTCCTCATTCCCAGAGGAATCCTTGAGGATTCCCAGAGGAATCTTTGAGGAACCCTCCCTTTCTCAAGAGAAGGGTTTGCAATTGCAGCACGAGAACTGGAGACAACAAGAACTGAGCCCTCCAGACTGAGGGATCTGGGGCACCAGATATGCAAAATATTTGGTTAAAAACACCACAGGAAAGAGTGTCAGAAACTTCCTGTTCTTTGAGCACTCAGGTTCTCATCTTGAGGGCTTTTTTCTTTGGTTTCTTGTTGACTTGAAAGGAAAAATGCAAAGAGAAAGCCCCCGATAAATGACGACTTAATCAGGCCCTTTGTGCAGAGTTGAGGGCAGATAAGGACACCCCACGTACCAAGAAGTTGTGAAAAGATGTTCCTACACCACCAGTGCCCATCTCCAGCCCTCCTGCAGCTGTGCTTCTACAGCAGATTGCAGCAGATATCACCAGAAATCTTTATGAAATCGAAGTTTTGGTTTTAATCATTACAACTTCTCATTTCCTGAATGTCACTGTTAGATCTGCCTGAAAATAATTCACATTTTCCATCAGGGTGAGCAGTTGTGTGGTCCGTACCACCCTATACCACCACTCTCAGCTGCTTTTGCTCCCATTGTTTGCTCCAAAACCTCCCATCCTTTCTGCTTGAATTTCCGCTTGGATTGACATGTGCTCTCAGGCCAGGCCAGCTATCAGCTCCTGATCAGTCCAAAAATGGTTCCCCTGGGCTCTGAATCATCCCTCAATTATATAACTACCTGCTCTTATCTCATGGGCTGAGAATGGCTCTTTCAGGTTCTGTTAATGCTCACTGGAGAAGGTTTTTACTCTTTTTCTGCCATGATTCAGCTGCTCTGTGCAGCCCAGGCCCATAAAATGCCAGGAATTGGTTTTTAAATGGAATATTTACCTTGGTTGGGAAAGGACAGGGGAGCAGCCAAGGCAGCCAGCGGGAAAGATTTCTTCCTAAAAAAAAAAAAAAAAAAAGATTATTTCACACAAAGATCACCTGCCTTGTGATCAGTGATGTCTCAATGGTGCTCCAGGAGGTGATGGAGCCTGGGGACAATCCCAGCCCAGGCTGGTGTCCCTTGTCAATCCCTGCTGGGGACAGTCAGGACTGGGATCAACATTTCAAAAGTGATTTGTGAGTGTTGATCTCCAGTTCAAACCAGCAATTAAATGCATAACTTCATATTAATAACTCGAGTATTTCTATATAAATATATTAAATTAGAGATTTATGACCATATTGAGGCTGAGTTTGGGCAATTTCAAGGCCAAAGAGGACTTGGCTGCTTCCATCCATCTGGACATCCCACAAAACACAAAAATACTGCTGGCAAAGTAAACTCTCATAGGGAGGATGAAAAATAACTCTGATATCAGTGGAGATTTTGCAAAACTGGTACATGGTTCTGTTGGAATTAATGACTTTTTAACCCTTTCCCGTGGATTTCCAAGTGCTGAGAAGCAGGGAGATGAAGGATTCCTGTAATTACCACCTGGTACAGCCTGATGTTCATCACCTATTGCCAAAAATCCCCTGAAACCCTTCCTTGTGCTGCTTCTGAGCCATCATTTTGTGAGTTAGAGAGGTGCAGCTCACTCCAGTCAGTGCCACTGGTGGATTTGGGTCTTTTCCCAACTTTCTTTGAGCTCCCTGAAATAATTTCTGAGAGATTTTATTCCCATTTTGTCACAGTCTGAGGAACCAGAGATATAAATCACCTCAGCACAGCTCTGTTTAGTCTGTGTTTGTCTGTGCATCAGACCCCGCTGCCTTTGCAAGGTTAGGCTTGGGAATGACCTTGGACTGATCCCAACTCCAGCCCCTTCTGGGCAGAACTGGGATTTCTGTGCAAACTCTCTGATCTCAGAGAATTCTGGCTGACTCCAGCTCCCTGCAGACCCTACATCATCAAAATTGGCCCTTTTTGGCCATCTGAGGCTCTCTGAGTCACATCAGCTCTGCTTCTGTTGAGCTTCCAGGCTGACAACTGATTTCTGCATTATCTTATAATGAATCCATCCACAATCAAGTCTCTCTATTGCTTCAAAAATCAAATTTCAGCCTCTCATCCCTGCCTTTAAATATTGGAATGGAATTGTAAAAGCATCAGGCAGCTGTTTTCCCAGCTCCCAACCTTTCCCTGAAGGAACCACAAGCCATTAGTTCAGCAGAGACTTGCCTTGCCTCGTTATTTATTTAGTTGTGCTTTATTCCCATCATTCTTTCTATGCTCTGTTTTCCTTCTGATTTTTCCCAAAGTCCTTTTTCCTGAGGTGCAGCAGGACTCGATGGAATGGGAGCAGCAGTATTTACCTTTTATTTTTGTTTTCCAGACAGGTTTGGGAAGGAGTAGCTGGCCCAGCAAATCCATTGGGGTGTGTGAACACGAGCATTTTGCTCATCCCTGCCATGGACCAGCTCCAGAACTTCTGGCTCTCCACAGCCACTGCCAGGAGCAGCAGGTGGCTCACAGGTCCCATTTTCCATGTCCCACTGCTCTCTTCAAAAGAGAGAGAAGAACAAATCCCAGAAAAGCTACAGGAATCTGGGAATCCCTCAGCCTTCCCTGTGCAGGTTGTGGTGGTGACCACTGGCACTGTCCTGGGTCTGTGGGGACACAGGTGACACCTGTGCAGCTTCAGCTGCCAGGGAAAGGCAGTTTCTTCTGAAAAATCTTCATGAGGCCCTAAAAAACCCCACCAAAATTTGTGGCATTTAACAGCTGGTTCTCCCCCTGCCCCCAGACCTTTTTTATCAGCTTCAGCAGAGTTTGTGAACTGCCAATGATAAGGCCTGGAACTCCTGATACCAACTTGCACTGATGAGCAGAATTTCTTTGAGCAGAAACCAAAATTTTCCTCTATTTCCTCCCATTCCCCTGGACCACAGGAGCTACAGCTGTCCCACCTCTTTGGGAGCTCTCCCAGCTGTCAACCCTAATTGGCTTTTGCCATAAAAACCCAAACCCTAGTTGGCCTTTTCAGGGAATTGGGGATTTTTCACAATCCAAAAGGATTTTCCCAGGCTGGCAGCTCAGATCTCCCAAAATTTTACAGCAGCCCACTTGAGACACTCTCTTAATTAGGTGATTTTCTATAGAAGTTATTTTTATCTATCTGTGTGGTCCCACTAGGAAACATTTTCCTAATTCCTGTCGTCTGTCCAAAGCAAACATATTTGCTGATACGGGAATTGCATGAATATAGCACAGAATTGGTTTCCTCTTTTATTCTCTTATGCAACAATAACACCCAAAATAGCTCCTAGAATTGTTTGCTAAAGAAATAATAAATTTTTCTTTCTGACAACTTTGCCCTTGCCAGCTGAAGACAACAAGTGTTCGTACAGGAGAGATTTCTGGGGGCTGTCATTCCTCATGCACTGCTTTCCTCCTGTGGAGGTGCAATACAACAGAGGAAGGGTTGCTTTGTGTGATGATCCAGCTGGAGATGGATCATGGCTTTGGAGCTGTCCCTGGTGGTTTGGGATTCTGAGGGAGATCTCAGAGATCCCTGCTCAGCACAGGCTCCACCTGCTCCAATCCTGCCACATTCCAGCCATTCCTTCACTGTCCTTTTCCAATCCCAAAAGCTCCTTTGGACTTTTCCAACGGCTTTACATTTACCCCCCATCACTGCAATGAGTGTTTGCTCTGCTCTCACTTTACAACACAGTGTAAAAGTTGGAGAAACTCTACTCCAGGTAAATCTGCTTTGGATGAGCCATGGGATGACATCACTTCTGCTTGATCCCCTCTGGGCTGGTACCTCCTTGTGGAATTAGCCCTGGCACCATGTCCTGGATTAATCCCAGCACCACACTGCCTCTGCCTCCCTCCTGGTGGGACGAGGGAGAGCACTGGAATGGCAAAAGTGGCAAAATTTGTGGCTGAGGAAAACCCTCAGAAAGAATGGCAATAATTTCCTGCTATGGGTCCGTGGTGGGAATGGAGACAGCCCAGCCAGGATGGGGGGAGTATCAGGGTGGGGAAGGTGGATGAGTTCAGCAGAAAACAGAGGAAATCTGTGGCTTCCAGGGAAATTCCTGCCAGCCTCATCCCTGGGGATGAGCAGAGCAGTGGAATGTTGTGACTCAAAGGAAGGGACAGGAGTTTAACTGGAACCAGACTGAGGTGAAACAGGAGCAGAGAGAAACCCCACAAAGGTCTGACCCTGGCACAGCACAGGGAAAATCCAGGAGCTCCATGGATTTCCTGGGAGGGGCTGGAGCAGGCAGGGGCAGAGCTCTGCAGGATGAGAGCCCCGAGGAGCTGAGCAGGGCTGGGGAAGCTCAGCCCTCCCTGCACAATTCCTTAGAAGAGCTGAAAACTTCCAAACTCTTTCAAGCTATTCCCGAAATTTCAGCTAAGGGCACCAGTGGGAATTTCCACCTCAGCTCCTGGAAGAAGGGCATGTCCCAAAGTGCTGTTCCATGTTTATTTCTGCACTGGAAATGGGAATTAGTGAGGAAGGAAGGCAAAGCACACTGAGATTTGCATTAAATGTCTTGCACCATCTCCTACCTCCCAGTTCTATGAATCACCAGCACTTCTTTATGCATTTTTCTGTAATCTTGATCCATTCTACACCTTCACAGAAAGGATTGTGCCATCAACCTTCTCCCTGTCTCCCTGTAAGGAAGTCTTTCCTGCCAGCTCTTGAGAAGGGGCTGATGAAATCCTGTTTTATGTCTGGAATTACTGTCCACAAGGCACAAACATTCCATTAGTAATGCTTTATCCCTCATTTGCTCTCGTTAAAAGGTAATTTCCTTTTCTGCCCTGAAAATGGAGAATAATGGCAATAAAACAAGCGAGATGATGATTTCCTTTGTTGATGAGTTCTTTCAAAAGGTGAAAAAGGGAAACTCATGTTCTTGAGAGAGGGACAGGGTACACCCAGGTCACACATCCACACCTGAACCAGCAGGGACAGTTGACCTTTGCCAATTTCTGCTTCACCAGCATGCAGGATCTGCTGGTTTCCCATCAGGAAGGGCATGGGGGTCAGCTCAGCACTTTTGGGAGCCTCCTGCTGCTCTGCTGCCAGGGGAGCTCTGGCTCTGGCTGTGGCTGGGTGGCAGTGGGAGCTGTGACAGGCCACTCCTGCCCTCCTGACTCTGCCCTGTGTCACCCAACCCCTCCTCACACCTGCAAATACTGACCTGGCTTCTCCTTCTCCCTTTCCAGCCAGAAGAGACAATCGTTCAGCTGGGCTTGACTTTGAAAAGGAGCTTCTTGAACTCTGCAGGTGAGAGAGAGGCAGAATTGTGGAGAACTTCAAGGGGGAGTCACAAAAGGTGCTGAAGAAATTCACATTCCCTGAGGAAAATAAAGATGGGAAATGATGTCAAGTCAGATGTCCAGGCAGGAGACCCTTCACGAGAGGAAAACCAGGATATCTTGGGTGAAGATCTGACAGGAGCTGTTCTGGTTTCTCAAACAACCCAAGAGAAAATAAAACTAAGGGAAAGCATGAGAAGAGCAGCCCAGACTGTGAGTAGCAGAGCCATCAATCAGCCCAGGGATCAGGATGGAACCATCAGGACCAGATAACTGGATAAGCACCAAGGAACAGGAATCAGTTCCTGGTTTGTAAGGCCAAACTGCAAAGTTGTTTGCAAAGAAAATTGTCCTCCCTCAATTTCCTCAAAATCTTCAAGTGTGTTAAAAAACATCCTAAAAATACAAATTATCCAGATGATGTCATTTCCCTGATCCCAGATGAGCTGTGGCTGCCAAAGTGAAACTCATGGAAACTCACGGATCAAAAGTAAAGTGCTTCAGACAGAAGAAAACTGAAATTTTCTTACACAGCGCTGAATTCTAATTAATGTCAGTAACTGAGAGTAAAAAAAAAAAAAAAAAAAAAAAAAAGATAAAGTTCTCAGCTGTAAAGGGCACTGTAATCACTGTAGGGAGCTGGGCACGGCCTTCAAACAAAGGTGTAGCACAAAATAAACAGGTTATGGAAAAATACTGGGAACCAGCTCCCAGCAAACAGAAATTCATTGGGACATTGGGAAAGCTGTGTTTGTTCTGTTTGTGGAGGCACTGGGGGGTTCAAGGAGGAGCCACCAGCCATGGGGGAGGTAAAGATGAAACGATGAAATGATTGAGTTGATTAAAGATTCCAGCACCTTCCCCATGGCTGGTGAAACTGGGGACAGGCCAGGGCCAGATCCCCCATCTCAGCCTCCCACCTCCCCCAAAAAGGGAGTTTCCTGCTGTTTCCACGGGGTGGGTGGCACAGGGGAAAATCTCACCAAAAGGGTGGTGCCCTAGGGAATGGCAAGTTCATCTTATCTGCCCCCAAATCATTGTGAAATTTTGAGCTGCTGAGAAAAGTGCGGCCAGTTTGCAGAATTTGTGCTCTTACAGCTGCTGGTTCCGTTGTATGTTGTATCATCATGGCAGGCAAGGAAAAAAAAAAGCAAATACAACAAAATTGTGAAATAGAATAGGACTTGTAGAAGGTAATAGAAATTGTGAACTGTAGCAGAAGTTTTAAAACACAGAACTGCTATGGAGAGTCCCTGGCAAAATCCGCTCCTTAGAATCAAATACAAAAATGAATATTTACGCATGAAATCCAAGCACAAATTCTATTAATTACCACCCAGCCCAGTCCTTATTTCCAAGGGTGCCTTGGGCAGATGTTCCCCCAGTGTCTCCAGGTGAGGAGGAGAGCGCTGGGCTTCCATCCCTGCACCATCCTTTGCAGCACCTGGAATTTCCACTGCTTTATCCTTCCACTTTTATCTTGCTTTATCCTTCCACCTTCCACTGCTTTGTCCTTCCACTGCTTTATCCTTCCACAGCTCCCCATGGCTTCAGGAAGCGCTGAGGGAATGGCAGGGTGGTGTGGGGCAGGCACTGAACCCTCCTGGCTGATCAGAACAGAGGCAGAGTCGCTGCCTTTCAATTCCTGCTTCCATGTCCTGGCGCAGGTGTGGGATCAGCACCCAGAGCCTGCGAACTGTGCTCCGTGTGTGGCTGGGGATGTCCCTGCGCTGCTCCCCACTGTGCCTGTGGGATGCTCCTCCGCTCCTCTGCTGCTCACCGATGCCTCGGGAGGAAATTTCCTGAAACAGGGAAGGACTCGGCTCCGGCTCTGGAGAACAATGAGGAGCGGGAGTGCAGCGTCAGCAGCGGCAAACCTGGGTGTCCCAGGCAACGCCAACACAAACACTGCGGGATAGCCCGGCCCAGCCGTGCCAGGGACAGCCCTGCTGGGCTCAGAGGGTTCCTCTCATGGATAACCATGGATAACCTGTGCTGGCCCACGCAGCACCCAGACAAGCCCGGCATGGCTCCCTGTAATCTGCTCCAGCCTGTGTGTGAGGAAGTGTCTGGGACTCCTTTTCCACTCAGGCCATCAGTTTTTCCAGACAGCTGAAAGTTAATGGGCACCATGATTCCAGTGAGTAATCCTTGTGAAACCAGCTCTGGAGGAAGCTGCCCAGCAAAACAAATCCCGTGGCCCCGGCTCTGACGTGGAGCTGAACACGGGGTGCTCTGTATAAAAACCAGGAATCATTCCAAGGGAAACGGCACACTTCAGCTCTGCTGAGACATCCCACAGAGTGCAGGGATGCAGAAAACTATTCCTGGCTGCTTCTTCCAACAAATGTAAGTATTTCTCCTTTTCAAATAAGGAACAGCACCTCATTACTGTTGGGATATTCAGTGCTAATCTGTCTTTTTAATTTGTTCTCCTCTTCTCTATATTCTTGACATCATTCCAGGAGGAATTTCAAAAGGAATTACTTGTTTAAGAGCAGGAGGTATTTTTGGGTATCCCTTAGATTACAATAATGTATTTATGACAAATGAGCAGTTATTATTATCTGGAATTTGGGACGTGTGTCAGGAGAGATTTCTGTGGAAATAAAAAAATAGCATACTGAAAACACAAAGTGTTGGTTCAGGAAACCTTCTGTGAGCTTGAACTTAGATTTCACCTGACCAAAAACTGTCCAAGTGTCCCTGCCCATGTGCAGGAATCCTCTTGTGGGTGACCTGAACCACAAGCCACAAGAACTGCTTTGGAAACTGTAAATAAAAGAATGAAGCTCAGGTTTCCTCCTTCACTGCATGTGGCCATTCTGGAAACACTCAGGAAACAGCTCCTCACTCCTGTTCTCATAGCTGGTGTGATCCCACCTGCCCAGTGCAGGCAGAGTGAAGGGTTTGCTCTCTCCTCACCAAATGTATTTGTGGGCTGGTGGAAGCCATGGATGGGATTCCCAGCTGGAGGAAGCCATGGATGGAATCCTGGCAGTGGGAGCTCAGGTGAGCCACACAGGAGGAATTGTGGCTTCAGCCCCTGCCTGTGCTCTCTTAATGCACCTGCTTTTTACCCAATTTTACCTTTCTCTTACCTCTGCAGAGACTGTGTCTGACCAGTGGCATGCCCAGGGAGCTCTCTGGCACTGATTTGGTGACAGGAGCAGGGACTGTGTCCTCACAGCATTTCCTGCCTCCTCCTGCCACAGCCCAGCCCCTGTCCCCATGGAGGGTGTGCATTGGCAGTGCCAAAACTCTGCCAGGGGCCTCTGGAGCTCTCCATGGACAGAGCTTCAGCTCCTGGGAACATCTCCCAGCTCTGCTTCATTCACAGGAGCAGATGAGTCCAAACAGCACTTGGAGCAAGTGCCAGGAGCTGGGATGGCTCTTCCCTATCAGACATGTGCAAATGCCCTTGTGGTGACCCATGGGGCTGCTCCTGATCCCCGACCCTTGGCCAGGGTGTCACCTGTTTTCTCACACTGTGCCCAGATTCCTCCAGCAGGAGGACAATCCCTATCCACCCACAGGAGATAAACATCTCAAACCCCTGAGGCGAAGGAGGAAATCAAACCTGGCTCTGCTGCATTCTGGATGACAGTTTTAACCCCTAAATTATAGTCTGGAAGAGGTGGAGGGAGCAGGAGGGAGCACTGGCAGCTACCCTGCCTCGAGGGGCAGCCATGGAATGAGAGGACAGATACCTGTGGCTGTCAGCAACAGAAAGCAGCAAGGCACCTTCCAGCCAGAAGCTCCAGTTCCTTCCCAAAGGACACTGTGTTGTTCAGAAAATGCTGGCAGCACTATGGAAGTTTCAAGAAGAGAGGATGGGAGAAACATTTTGATCTCCTCAGGGTTCTGCCCTGGGTACCTCCCCTGGCTTCTCCAGCTGTTCCTGATTCCTAACGCTCCTCCTTGGGCTCATCACCAAACCCTGGGGCGAGGTAGGAGCCAAAGTCCAGAAGCTCTGAGTTCAAATGCTCCACGTAGATAAGATCTGCTGTAAATCCAGCCCTAAAGTGAGCAAAGATCTTTATCAAGGCACGTAATTTATTTCCTCAAAAATACAATTCATTAAAATGGACACAGAAGTAGGTTGCAAGGAAAAAAATAATGACAGGAGATCCTCAATATACCTCTCAAAGGAGTAACTTGCTTGAAGATAAGAAGATATATCAGGATTCAGCTGGACATGTCATGGCTTGGTTCTCCTCCCCTTGGAGGTGGGAACTTGCACGAGTTCCGTGTTGTGGATTCAGGGTTTGTTCCATTAGATTGGAATTGCTCTGGTTCTCTATATCAAAACAAAGGGTCAAACCAATAATGGAGTCATTAAGGTTAGAGAAGACCTCTAAGATCATTTGCTTTTGCCACAAAATGCAAAATTGTTTTTCCACTTAATCACTGTGGGAAGGAAGGGTAGGATGAGCTGACTCAGCTGAAATACAGGCAGAAATTTTTTCCTACTTCTTCCCCAAAGTAATCCTTCAGCAATTTGGATCAGACACTTCAAAGACAAAGGGGAACAGGCACATGTGAATCTCAGATGAGTCAGCCTGGTAGCAGTCAAGTCTCTACAAGCAATGGGAATCCCAGTCTCAAAAACCTTGCCCTGTACATTTCATGGGAATTGCTTATCATCTTCCCATCGTCCCAGCAAAATTAAACCCAGGTGATGACTTAAGCAACCACCCAGACCTGCTGGGTAATGCACTGGAAAAGCTCTGTAACACCAGCTCCAAGGTGCTGACATTGGGAATTCTGGGAATTTACATATGGAGATAATTGCTTAATAGGAAGGAAATGGAATTGTTACGCTCGGCTCAATCTCTGAGGATCAGCCTCCTTGGAACTTCTTCAGTGACACCTTTTTTGAGCTGTTGCTCTCAAAACTGGTCACACACCTCAGTCAAGGCCTGAATTCTGCTGAGTTCCTTCTTGCAGTTCATGAAAACCACAAAATGTGAGATCTCTGCAGAGCCCCACCTGACACATCATTCCTCAAATTCCTGAGAATGAGCCTTTCCTCAATTTCCCATCCAGCTGTATATGACTTAACCACAGCTTCACCTAGGCCACATTTCTTACCTTGCTCCTCCCAAAAAATACCTCATGAAATAGTATTGAAACTCTTCAGAAAATTCAAGCTATGTGACACTGCCTAGTTCCCACCAGGATTGATCATCCTGATACAGGAGGAAGCTGGGCTCAATCAATTTGCTTTATCTGTGAGAAACCCACATTGTTCTTCCTTATCTCACCTCTCCCGTTTAGATAACAATTTCCTTGTTTATTTTTTTTTGTTAGAACTGAATTTGGAGATTATTTTAATATTTTCTAGGAACTGCAGCTTATCATTTTCTGGCCTTCCCCTTTCAGACACAAGGATAGTTCACACTTACATCCCTACAGTGCAAGATTACACAAATTATGCTGCTACCTAAAAATATCCGGGAACTTTACAAACTTCATTCCTATTTATGATATGAGTGTGTAAATGGAAGCTCAGATCCTGAGCTGGCATCATCTCCAAGCTGTTCTTGACACCAGAATGTGCCTGTACAAGTGCAGGTCCATCATAATTTGCCTGGAATCCATCCTGTTAATTTTACATTTAATCACTGGGGTTTTTTTATATGTATTCCAGATATTCTTCCCTAACTGGCATTTCAATGGAGAGAGACCACATGAAAGATCTCAGGAGATACCTGGCACTGAAGTATATCCAATACCTTGTCCTGTCTTCCTCCAACGCTGTCAGCACCCTCCTGGGGCTGCTGGGTAGCGTGTACACCATGATCCTCCTGCAGTCTGCCAAGGTCTCCTTCAAGTCCACAGCAGTCCTCATTTCCAGCCTGGCCCAGGCAGACATCCTGGTTTTGCTTAGCCTTGTTTCTGACGTGGTTTTGGGGAGTTTTGGTGCTGGTGTTTCTCCCGTGGCCTCGGCCATGGCGCCGATCCTCCTCACGGCCAACATCCATGTGAGCTGCATTCTGCTCAGCTGTGTGGCCTTCGAGGCCTACCTGATCACCTTCCTGCCCTTGGAGTCACGGCCCCTGCGGACTGTCAGGAAGGCCAGGCTGCTGTGCAGGGTGGTCTGGGCGCTGGTGGCCGCAGAGTGTGCCCTGTTCCTCGTGGATGAGCACCTGAGGGCCGGCGGGGCCTCCTCTCCCTGCCCTGGTCCTCTGGGGCTCCTGTTCCAGCTCTGCGGTGCGGCCGCGGCCCTGCTCAGGTCCCTCAGCTACATCCTGGGAATTCTGCTGAGGATTATCAACGTCTACATCTACTACAAGATATTTTTCAGCATGTCTCCCAGGTCTAGACTCAAATCCAAGTAGGGTGTTCCTTCTAGGACTGCGGGAGCGACACAAGGCCCTTCAACACAATTCCAAACCATTTGGAAACTGTTCAATAACCAGGACAAAGGCTCACCAGGGAGTTTAAACCTTCCTGATTCCTGGTACTGTTCAGCTGTTATTGAGAAGAGTTTGGGGCTGAGGAGCCCCTTGGCATTGAGACACCACAGCTGGTGTGTGTTTATTTAGACTTTATTCACTGTAGAGGTGAAACCAAAGACATTTCACGGTTGTAAATCAACTCCACTATTTTTTATATAAAAAAGGTGCTTAAATGCTTCCTCAGGGATCTGTTGAGCCAAGAGTTGTGTAGTTGTTTACTGAAGACAGGATCTATGTCCTAAAATATTCCTAACTCAGGTGACCCCCAGGCTCTGCAGGTGGGATGGAGAGACAAGGTGAGCACTAAGATGTCCAAGGTGAGTTCAGGGCATCAGCCCCACCTGGAGAGTTCCTGGCACAGAGCTGGGCTGAGATGCCACACTTTGGAACATTCCCAGAGCTGCTTTTGGGAGGCTGTCACACCAAAGAGGAAACAGCTTCTCTCACACCCTTCTTCAGAAATAAAAGGGTGGAAAGCTGCAATGCAGCTGTTTGCTTCAGCCTAGGAGAGAGAGTTTGAGAACCCCCCTGTGTGGAGGGTTCCATGTACTGCACCCAGAGCCATGGCTGTGGGTTTAGAGGCAGCGAGGGATTTGCTGGCATTAGCAGAGCTGTCCCACCTCCCGGGGCAGTGGTGTGGAAGATCATGGCCACCAATGTCCTTCTGACCACATTGGGGCTGGGTGGATGTGATAGCTGTTCCCAGCCACTTATTCCTGGGATTTCCCCAACACTCAGGGATTTTACCAGCAAAGCACAAAGTGTTCCAGATACTTCTGACACTGCCCAACTCACACGTGGCCGTGGGCACTTCCAAATCCTCCTGACTTCACATGGGACCTCCAGGTACAGGCTGTGGTGAGGAGAGGCTGAACTTCTGCCAGGCATTCTGTCATCCTCAGATCTTTCTGCTACCCCCAGATCATTCTGCCATCCCCAGATGTTTTGCCATCCCCAGATGATCTGCCATTCCCAAGTCATTGTGCCATTCCCAGATCTTTCTGCCACCCCCAGATCTTTCTGCCATCCCCAGCTCACGGCTGCAGCACCAGCAGCAAGTGCTGACCACTGACTTTGCTTCTCAGGAGACTCAAAAGGAAGCTCTGCCAAGGGCTGGGGATCAGTAAAATCACAGCAGAAATGCAATCAAGTCAATTAAACCCTTGGATGAACATTCCCAATCAAAGCTGATCCCGTCAGCAGGAAGGATGTCTTAATAACTTGATGCACTGTGATAACCTGTTCTTGCTCCTGAAGCCTGAAGTGAGAGACTCCCAGGCGAGATGAAATGTTACTTGAAGTGCTGTAATTAATAAAAATGTATTTTGTTAAAGCCTGGACATTATTTATGTATTTTTGCTGAGGTTCTGCTAGAGAGATCTAGAGGAGATTATTATTTTGTTACAGCCCACGTTGGCAAGGTTTTTATAGTGAACATTTAGACCAAGTTTGACTGCTTGATTGGCTAAGAGGGACAGAGAGAACTCAGTGACACCGGGGGTGTTCTATCTCCTGCCCCATCTCAGCAGAGTCACAGTTTTGCTGTGGTGCAGTTCCTGGCAGCTGGTACCCTTCAGCCCCACTTCTGATCACCTTTGCAGATGGAGAGGAAACAAAACCTTGCACAGGATGATCAAACTGATAAATGGAAGAGTTACCCCCATCAGCAGAAAGCCCCCAGGGAAGACCCATGGGCTGCTGGTGGTTTTGCTGTGCTGCTGATGGGTGCTGTGTGAGGAAGCCCTTCCTGCTGTCCCCCAGGGCCAAGAGCTGCCCTGTGCACACCCCGAGAAGGGGAGGAAGTGATTTCTCAGGAGAATGAGCAGCTTTAGCTTTTCCCTTGGCTGGTGCCACCTCTGCACATGGAACAGCTCAGGTTAGACTTGGTGATCTTGGAGATCCCTTCAACCTCAATGATTCTCTGATAACCCAATGTCCCTCCTGAGAGCAGCTGGGGTTTGTGGCAGTGGCCAGGCTGAAAGGGAAGGAGATGCTCCCCAAGGAAATTCTGGGGCAGAACACTAGGATTGAAGAGATCTGCATGGCTGGGACACCCAAAGCACTTTGCAGTCAAGGACAGACCCTCCATTGCCCTTGTTCACATCCTCATCTGAAGATTCCAAATCCTTGAAATAAAGAGGGTTTTCTACAGTTCAGCTGAAGCACACAAGCTATTTTTATGTTCCACTTGGATATGATTCCCTGAGTCGTTTTGGCTGGCTCCTGGTGGGTGATGTAGCTGTGGGGTCAGGCCATTCTGTGCAGAAGAGCTCAGAATCTGCCTTTGCCAAGAGCTTGGAATCACAAAATCATGGAATGGTTTGGGTAGGAAAGGGTGGACCTAATCCACCCCCTGCCATGGCCAAGGACATCTTCCACTATCCCAGATTGCTCCAAGCCTTGTCTATCCAAGGATGCTTCCAGGGATGAGGCAGCCACAGCTTCTCCTGACCTCTTGTGTTTATCTTGGAGCAATTTCCTGCACCAAGGCCCCAGTCCATCCTCTCCAGGACCACAACAGCCTTTTTTGGGGTGCAGGGAGATGCACCCATTTCTGCAACAGGGAATTCCAGATGGACACATCACAGCTGGCATGGGGCAGCTGAAGGAAGGCATTTCCCTCTCACAAGAGGTTCTCCCAGGACATTGGATTTGTGTAAACTTTGCTTCTTGGAAGAAAAGTGGTTTAGATTTCACTGCTTGTGAGGGTCAGCCAAGACTTGCATCACTGCAGCAGCACCATGAAAGGTGAAATAAAAGAATTTTTGAAACAGATACGTAAAGGTGCCCCTGAAAGGGAAATTCCCATGTCATAGGAATGACCAAAATCCTGAAATTAGAGCTGAGGTTACACAACATGTTTACCTTACTTAATGATTAAGGCAAGAAGGGAACTTTTCTCCTACTTTTCCTGGGAAACCTCTTTCAAAGAAAGTTTGATAATAGTCCAGGCAGAAGGAAAGATTTGGACAGGAAGGTATTTTTCTACAGCTTAGTCATTTTTAGAGATGAGTTTCCTGAAGCATCAATAATCCAAACACTTGGATTTAGACCTCACACCACCCACAGAGCCAATTGAATTGAGGAGATGGGTTTGCTCCCAGCAGTAAATCACGTTAAAAGACATTGAATGTTCTTGGGAAATGTTGCTCTCTCGAGATCAAAATTCCGGAAAATTAGAGGCAATTTGGTTTCTTCTAACAGATGCTGGCTCCATTTTCTTGCATTCACAGCCGTTTCTCTGAATGCCACTTAAAGGACCTCCGGGGGTGTTTAATAACGAAACCAAAGTGCTCTGGACAGCGCAGGAAGGTGTTTGGCCCCGGCTGGGAGCAGAGAGTGGCCCTGGCCACCCCAACCACACGCCGTGTCCGACACGTCCCGTCTGAGTGGGAGCTTTTGGCTCTTGTTCCCGATTACTGCATCAATCCTGGAATCGCTCCTGGCCGAGGATCACCTCTCTCGCTTGCACATCGTGCCCTCTGCTGGGAGAGGGAGACCAAACCGGCCCGAAGGGAAAGCCCGGCTGTGCTCCAGCGCTGCCTGGAGACTTGGGGCGAAGGCACAGGACAGCGGGAATGGCTTTAGGATGGAGCACGGCAGGGTTAGATGGGGTATTGGGAAGGAATTCTTCCCTGGGAGGGTGGGGGGCCCTGGCACAGGGTGTCCAGAGAAGCTGTGGCTGCTCCTGGATCCCTGAAAGTGTCCAAGGCCAGATTGGACAGGGCTTGGAGCAGCCTGGAGCAGTGGAAGGTGTCCATGGTAGGGGTGCCACTGGATGGGCTTGTGCCCAGGATGGTTTGAGTCAGGACAAGCCATTGCCACACTGAGAGCCCTGCACTGCTCTGCAACCCTCTGGCCCCGCAGGAGGCATCCTGGATGGATATCTTACAGCAGAATTAGGGAAAATGGGATTGGGTGTGCTCTGGAGGCTGCTCCTGGAGAGCTGGCACACACGGATGGGACAGGGATGGACCAGGGCTGTAACTGGGGGTGACACAGTCAGTGTTTGATTCCTTCCTTTCCCTCACACTGACCCCCATGTTTTCCTGAAATTAGGCTGGACAGGCATCCAAATCAGAAGCATCTGCTTCTCCTTTTGGCGTCAGCAGTGTAAATAAATTGCATTTGTGATGTTTGGATTCCATAAATCTATTGCTCTTGGCTTTTCCCTGAGCGTGCTGAGGAGCAGAGGGATGGAGTCCCGGGCTCTGATCTGTCTCCAGGCACATGGAAGTTTGTTTACAGAGCCGGGTGACCACGGGGAAGTGTGGGACTGCCTGTCCCTCACAGGAACCGTCATTTCCCCCAGCCCTGTGCAGAAGCAGCTCCTGGAACAGCAGCTGGACCTCCCAGGGGCTGCGACTCCCAGTTGCCAGTGGCCACCACAGAATGGTTCTGTTGGAAAAGGCTTTAAAGGCCATCTAATCCAACCCCATGCATGGGCAGGATGCCTTCCACCAGAGCAGGCTGCTCCAAGCCCCATCAATCACCGTCCCGTACAGCTCCAACCTCGCCACCCAGGACTGCCTCCCCTGGCACATTCCCCAGCCCAACTCGTGCTCTTGCCACAGTGGGGAGCCAGAATCCTTCGGGAAGGGTTTTGTCTGTCCCGCACAGCCCTGTTCCCAGAGTGGGCTAAATCCCTCCTGGAATTTAGAAATAATATCCTGGGGCACCCGACCTCTTGCCAGCTCCAAGCCCTGAGTTTGGGCTGAGTTTGTTGCTGTTGCTGCAAACCTGAGTTTGGGTGGAGAACCCAGCACCTCATTGGTTTAAAACTCAGAGCAGATGTGGCACCACAGGTGGTACCAAACAATTATGTAAAACTGATTTTAATTAATTTCTTTTTTCTTCTATTTTTTAAAACAGTGGAGCAGGAATATTTATTCCCTCAAGTTCCCTGGGTGAGCCATGAAAACTCTCCAGCTTCTCCCCCAAGGATTTTTAACGGGCATGAGAACACCAAAAAAAGGCATTTTCCTTGTAAACACTGTGGTTTGCTGGAATTCACCCCAGAACAGAACCCCCACTCAAGTGAAGAGGTCACACTATAAGCAGATACTTTACCATAGTTTACATTTTCAGATGGAGGAAGACACAGAAGCACAGGAGATTTTCCTCTGCCTGCTAAACAAAACCAGGGGATGTGAATCCAGGTGGACACTGACCTCAGGGCTGGTTTGGGGACCTCCAGGCCTTGGGGATCTTGATCCCACCTGGCCTCAATTCTGCTCCTTGTTACTTTTCTTAAAATCCCCTACACCTTTTAGACATCAGAGCCATAACCTGGCAGCTTTTTCCATTCTCCTTTCCTTATGATGGGTGTTTGCCCATTGTAACTCTGAGGAAGAGGAGGAGGAGAAAAAACAGGAGAAGAAGGAGAAGGAGAAGGAGAAGGAGAAGGAGAAGGAAGGGATGCAAACCCCATTTTTCCTCTGGGCTGGAAGGTGAGTTATGCTTCAGACCAACCCCACCCCTGAGCCTGGGAGTATTTTCTTCCCAATTTTCAGTCTTGGGGTTCCAAACCTCACTTTTGATCACCTATGTGAGGAAATGCAAATTTGCCTGTTCTGTGGCTGATCCAAGATGCAGGAGAAGCTCAGCCCCAGGGACACACAGATACTGCAATGTGGAGGGGTGTTATTCCAAGGGCAAGCTCTGCCCAAGGAGATAAATAAAAAAGAATGGGAAAAAGATCAAAAGGAGAGGGATTTTCTGTGAAGAAAAAGGTTTTTCTCCAAGGAGGCTGCAGTGAAAATGAGAGGGAGGAGGCATCAGGAGATGAGTGGAGCTGCTGGCCTTGGATCCAGGCAAAATCTGCCCCTCAGTGAGGTCAAAAGTTGTATTTGCTTTTGAGAAAAGCCTCGGAGCTGCAGCTCCTTAATCCAAGAGCAACAACCCCGCGTGTCCCGGGGAGGAGGGAGGAGGGAGAGCATTTCAGGCTGAAAGTGAGCTGGAATAACTGCAAACCCCCACTCGTGCAACACCCCCCTCTCAGCGGGGTGAAGCTGCCAGGACCTGTCGTGCCAGGACTGAGACATTTTCATGCCAAGCAGTGCCAAAATCAGGGATTTCTGACACCAGGCTGGATGCTTGGCCACAGGGAGCTGCTCTCCCAGGAATCCCACTGCTCCCAAGGTGGATCCTGGGCTCAAAGGCTGAACCACAGCTTGGGATCTGATTGCTCCAAGTGCTCAGAGGAAGCTTAAAATCCATCCAGTAGAAAGGTGGGAAAACTCCTCAAATTGGAACTACAGAATGGCTTCAGCCTCCTTTCAGATTCCTGAGAAATGTCAGGCTCATCCTGCTCTTTTTCCCCATCTTCCCTTGTGAAGAAGGCAGCTGACATTACTCCTTTAATAATTTGGGTGTAAAAGACTCAGGAACCTGTTTTAAAGTGATTTTTGAATTCAATTATCTGCACGTTTCATTGACAAGGCAGGAGGCACAGAAAGCAGCTGGAAGGAGGAAGGCATTTTTGAATACCTACATGGACAGAGAGCAGAGATGAAAAGCAGATGTTGGAGGCAGCTGTGTAAAACAAATACTGAGGGGGCCAGAGAAGTGATCATAAAGAAATAATATCCTCACTGACACCTCCCCAGAACCTCTCTATTGCTGGTTAGAGCAGGTTTTTAGGCAGTCAGGTTTTTATCCAGTCAGGTTTTGGGGCAGTCAGGTTTTTATCCTGTCAGGTTTTTATCCAGTCAGGTTTTTATCCAGTCAGGTTTTTAGGCACCACCTTTTGCCTCTCTCCTAAAGCTGTGCTGGTTTGTAGCCACATCAATACCCCAAAACTGCCAAGAGCCCCAAAAAGCATCACTCCTACCTCCTCTGGGGCTCAGTGATGGCTCCACCTGCTAAACCTTGGGAATCTCACACTCTCCCTTCACTCTCCTCTCCTCACTCCATCGAATGTGCTCATGTAAATTATGGTCTCCCTAAATTTTCATTTAGGACAAGGAAATTAAAGAAATTAATCTCAATTTCTACTCTCTTCTTTCCTGGGAAGGGGGAAAAGCCACAAAGGGGGAAAGAAGGATTAATTAGTTGCAAAATAAAAGATCTTTGTTTTCTCTACAAAGCAAGCCATGTTTTGTAACCTTTTTCATTAAACCCCTCAGGATGATTGCTGTTGTTATTTAATTATGAGCAGACACCTCCAGGCAGCCCTTCCCTGCCTCATCAGAGGCCACTCTACTGGTGACAGTGGCAGATGTCAGACCCACACCATGTCCTGCCCTTCTCTGCTCAGTGCTCTTCTCACTCTCACAGACTCAACCAGAAATGTCCACGCTTGGCAGAAAATTGTCCCCACATTGTCCCCACAGCCAGTGGCCCATTAGGATGGGATGTGTTGCCCTCTAAACCCAGCCCAGGCTCAGAGAATCATTTAAGCTGGTAAAGCCCTCTGAGATAATGAAGTCCAACCATTCCCTCAGTGCTGCCAAACGAGCCCTGCCCCGTGTCCCCAAGTGCCACATGCACAGCTGTGCCAGCTTTTTTCATGGAAAAACCAAGGGGAATGAAGCCCAGGCCAGCCCTGTAACAGGGATAATGTCCAATGCTCCCAGAGGCTTTGGAGTTTCACTGTAAAATACCTGCAGAAATCAAAATTAGGGTTTGGAAGGAAATAAAAATGACTGGTTTTAGTCAAGGTAATGTCTTTCCTGACTGATAATTATTCCTTGCTTTCACAAAAGGAACACAAATGTGTTACCTATTCATAATCCAGCTTTGGAAAATTCTGTTTGCTCCTTCCTCCGAGCAAATCAGAATTCCCAATCAGACCAACTATAAATTCATCCTTTGAGCATTTTTGATCAATCTCCACATTCAGTCAAGAGCCTGGGGCAAACTCCAACCTCATTTAAGCTCCCTCAGCTTCTTCCTCGAGGAAAGTGATGGTGAAAGGGTGTCACAGAAAGATCTTAATTCCTTTTGTCCCAGGATAAAATTGAGAAAAGATAAAACCAAGCTGTGGCAAGACCCAGGCTTGCTCAGGCATTATTATTCCAGTGTAGATTCAGGCCTGACCCAAATCACCCAGGAGATCTTGCCCTACCTGGGAGAGGTTTTCACTGTAAAATGATTTCCCACAACTGGATGTGAAGAAAGGAAAAATCCACTTTTCTCTCAATTTGTCCCATTTGCCTTCCCCAGCCCTGTGGATGTTCCTGCAGAGGGAATGTGCCCTAAGCAGGAGGGTCCATCAGGCCTTCCCCTGCTTCATCCAGGCCCATCTAAAGCCTCATGATGGTTTCAGCCCAGATTTAATACAAAGCACAGCAATAAAACCATTTTTCCCAAATAAATAAAGCCTATAATAACCACACAGTCCTGCTACAGAGATTAAATCCATAAAATTAAATTAAATTAAATACTGCTGCTGGTGATTAAATACATGCCAAGACACTTGGTCCTACTCAATATAAATAAAACTTTATATAATATAAATATTGAGCCCTACTCAATATAAATAAAACAAGTTCCTGAGTCACAAAAATGCTTGTCAAGGCAGGTTTCTCTTTGACACAACTGCTGAAGATGACACATTTCCTTGTCTGCAAGCATTCTCCAAGGAGAAAACTTCAGGCAATGAAAATAGTTTGGCATTTCACCAAGTATGTAAAATATTTAACAATGACCTTGAGAATTAGACAAGGATCCAGTTAAAGCCCTGGTTTAAGGGGAAAAAAAGGACAAAAATATGTTTCCTTGCAGAATGTGGTCCTGATGTGTGTTTACTGCAGAGCTTATCTCAGCTATGCTCTGGACACAATGAAAATGAGCTTAAAAACAAGGGAAAAGGAAACAAGTTTAACTCCTTGTTTTAGGACTACCCTGTGACCCAGGGAATTAATTGAATTTCCAGAATACCTGATCACTTCCTTCCAAACAGTCCAAGAGTCACTCAGAACAAGGGGAGGGACTAAATCTTATGCTGATATAGAATTGGGAATTTTTTATTCATGGAAAGGATCTTTGTGGCTCATTGCTGGCCCAGCAAATGAGCCATGGGTGTGCCTTGGACAAGAACACTTCAGGCAATCCCAAGGGAATATTCCAAAGGCATCAGCTCCTGCACTTTGTGGATGAGGGCAGACCACAAAGATCGGACCAGAGTGACTCTCTGGTGAGTACATTTCTCTGCCATTTATTATTTCTAAACAAAAGTACAACTTCAGCCCATTTTTAGGCTGATTTTACACAAGGAATAGAACTGAAGAGGAGTGTGCTGGCCTGGGTGCTGCTGGGCTGTGTTGTCTTCATGGTACAACTGCTCCTTTCCTGTTTTATCAACCTGAAAAACAGCCCCTGGAGCACCAGGTGTTTCTGCTGCCTGGGTTTTGTGGTCCAACAGACAGGAAAAGGGGTTTTTGGTGGGGAGATCCCATTAGTCCCCACACACCTGCGTGTCTCTTTGTACAACGTGTGTCCCCCTTTCGTACTGAGAAGCTGAGTCACCTCTTCTTCCCATACTATGGGGTCCTACCAGATTTACTGGTGTCCCTTAGCAGGTGCATCCCTGGAGGGAGAACCCCCAGAACATTCCCAGGAGGTGAAGCTGTGCTTGGTTAAACTCCAAGGAAATGGGGGTGGAAATAAATGGGGGTGGAAATGGAGAGTTTCCACCACTCCAAGGGGGAAAGCGCAGAACAGGGAGAGAAGATGGATGTGATGGCCCTGGGTACTCTGTGATTTAATCCCTGCTACCATTTTTAAGGATTATTAACTGACAATTCCTCATTTCTTTCCCAGAAATGCAGGAATAAGAAAGGAAAACAGAACCATTTCGTTTTGCCAGCTCATGAATGTTTGTTTCTCTGCATTTAGGTTTGGCTTTTCATTGAGAGGATTTTCCCCAGCTCCCAATCACTCAGTGCTCTTCCCATAAATTAATGGATTTAGGAAATGCCCAAAAGCTCCCAGACTTCCAGCCACAAAGAAAGATAAACCAAATCATTTAAGTTATAATTGCCACAAAATGCCCTTTGTGTGTTTAGAAGACGTGTGGCACTTGGGGACACAGTTTAGTGGTGGCTTTGGCAGCTCTGGGTTAAAGACAGAAATTAAAGAATTAATTAAAGAAACCCCTAAACCCAACAATATCTTTTTAAATCTTTTTTATTATCTTGTACCTCTTTGGAGGCTGTAGGAAACCACGTCATGGATCAACACTCCAAGTATTATTCAAACAAAGATCAAAACAAGCACTCCAGACCTAAAAAGCACATCCAAAGTTATGCAAACAAGCCCAAGAAAATCCAGCCATGCCAGCAGCCCTTCCAGGGGGCTGTTCTTCAGCTGGGAAGGGTTCGAAGTAAGTTGGGTCAAAAGAAGGTAGAAAAGGAAAAAGGTTGGTAGAACTTAACCAAGATCTGAAACTGTGTGAGATCCACCCAAGCTCCCAGCAGGATTCCTCACCATCTTCATAATTCCATATTTTCAGTCTTACAAGGCCAAGCTGGACAGGGCTTGGAGCGATCTGCAATAGTGGAAGGTGCCCCTGCCCATGGCAGGGGGTGGAACAGGATGAGCTTCAAGTTCCTTTCCAACCCAAACCATTTTGTAATTCCATGATTCTAAATTTCCTTTAATTTCCACAAAACAGATGCATGCCCTGCATTTATTTTCACCCATATGTGCATTATTTTTTAACTCATTGGGTGTGTTAATGGTTACTGTTGTCAATAACAGGCTTTCCAAACAATTTCTGGATGACTTTGTGAACTGGCTGCCAGCTGGACACAACGTGGAGCCGAGCTCCAACTTTCTAGTAAATGTGTGTCAAAGAAAATGAGATTTCTTAATGGACATGGAAAGCTTTTCTAAGATTTTAATTGATTTTCCCCCTCTGTCCTCAATTTTGGCATTTGACACGGATCCACCAGGACTTGCTGGTGGATGGCGGGACACAGAGGGTCACCACAAGAACGTGCTCAAGATGAAACCCACCTCAGGCATTGCTCAGCACAGGAGAAGCGACACAAAGACTGCACAGAGCATGCAAAGACTGCGCTTATCTTGGTTATTAAAGCCACACATTTATCACCAGGAGAAAATCAGAAATTCCCTGCTCCAGGGGCGTGGGGAGGAGCTGGTGCTGTCCCTGCAGCTGGCAAAGCTGGCGGGTCCAACGTGCCAAACACGTCCCCCTCGTGCTGGGAGATAAAGCTCACGTTGAGGGAGCACAAACAACAAGGAACAGCCACACGAGGCTCTGTTAATCACTTCCATGTGCCCATTATTAGCTGGGGAGGCTGAAAGGGAGGGAGAGATCAAGCAGGACTCGACTGATTCAGACTTTTCAGCAGCAACACTGTGGATCTTTATTAAATCCGGAGTGCATGAGCTGGGCTGGCACCTGCTCTGCTGAGCATCCATGTGCCAGGGGAAGACGTATGGAATCATCCCCAGCCCTGGAGAACATCCATGGGGGGAGACCTACAGCCACCCAAAATCTGAGAGCTCTCTGCCCCCCGAGGGCTGTCCCTTGTCCCAGCCAAGCTGATGTGTTCCGGCACGGCTCCACCACATCCGTCATTCCTACAGGGACCCAACACCAGGACAACAACAACTGACTGGGAACAGCTCAGAGAGGCCAGAACACCCCATTGGTGGCTGTCAGTGCAGCTCTGCCCTGCACAGTGCTCCCTTCAAGCTATTCCAGCAATTTCTCCCTTAGGACAAATGTGTCACCCGAAAACCAGCAGCGTTTGCTGCAGCTGCGGGGCCGGCTCTGGGAAGTGCTTTATGGCTCTGCCCAAATATTTAGGTTTCTGCTCTCTCTATGTTTCCATCAGCCTGCTAATTACCCTGTGAAAATAGGAATTCCTCCTTTAAGGAGATAAATGAACTCACCCTGAGCAGCTGCAGGGAATCAAAGATGGCAAAGACACCCAGGGCTCAGAGGGAGCTGCCCAATGTTCCGAGGTCTTTCCTCCAAGTGAGGCAGAAGAAAAGGTAAATGAAGGTCTAAAGCAAGCAATGTCCATTTGCTGTTTCCTCATTTAATTTAACATAGGCCTGGCACAGCCCAACTTGTCCAAGGGATTTAGGTGAGCTCTTCACTTTGAACCTTCTCTGCTGGGAAGTGATTGGTTCCCATGTTTCAGGTAAAAATCTCCTGTGGCAGCATGGCACATGTGAGGTTATGGAATCATGGAATAGAATGTGGAGTGACCTGAAAGATTTTCCATTTCAAACCCCCTGCCATGGGCAGGAACACCTCCCACTGTCCCAGGTTGCTCCAAGCCCCATCCAGCCTGGCCTTGGACACTTCCATGGATCCAGGGGCAGCCACAGCTTCTCTGTGCCAATTCTATCCTCACAGCCTAGAATTTCTTCCCAATATCCAACCTAAGTCTCACTTTCTTCATCCTAAAGCCATTCCTCCATGTCCTGTCCCTCCAGGGAAAGTCCCTCTCCAGCTCTTCTGGAGCCCCTTCAGGCCCAGCAAGGAAGGTTGTTCATAATTCATTTATTTAGGGGGAGATAAATCTGTGAGACCAAGATACACGTCTGCATTAGAGAAGCCTCCAAGCTAAAATTGCAGGAATAGTTAAAGAGTTGCACAACCACATTGTATGAAAAGCAGGAGAACACATTTGCAGTGACCCTCAGGAGACAGAGTTTGGCAAAGCACTCAGTGCTCTTGGTGAAATAAAACATGCCCTGCGATCCTTTTTACTGATGATATCAAGTGTAATATTCAATGGTCTTCAGAGGCTGAAAGCTGCTCTGCTGCTTTTGGATTAAAATGAATTGATTTGACTTTAAATTAACAGCAGATGACTTGTGGGAATGTTTATTCCCATATATTCAGCTTTAGACTATTTGTTGTTCTTTTAGAGCTGAAGGCAGCATTCCCTGGAGCTCCAGGTAGTCAACAAAACCCATCAGAGCTGACATCCAGCTTGGCCATCCCATGGCAGCGCCATCCAGCCCCCAAAGTTTAGAAGTGCAGGCTTGAAAATAAGCAGATGGATGCTCCACTTCTGCCAGGGGTTGGGTGTGAGTGAGCACGTGCTGGAATGTTTTGCTGACTCTGAGCCCAAGTGCTGCTCTGGCAGAGGACAGCTATTTATAGCCCAGGTGAGTCCCACCCACAGCTGATCCAGCTCTTCCCAAAATCCTGGCAGGCCTGGGAGCTGCCAAGGGCAGCAGGAGCTCCTCAGGCTGGGATGGGGGAGCCGGGGCTGTGTCCTGCTGCTCCATGCCCTGCTGCAGGTCCCCAGGCTTGGAAGGACCTTCCAGTCCATCTCACTCTGCAATGGGCAGGGGATCTTCAACCACACCAGGATGATTTAAACTCCATGGCTTGAGTTTTCACTGGAGCAAGGTCAGGGAAGGGTTGTCCCCCACCATTCCATCACCTCCTGCCTCAGCCGTTCCCAAATTTCCCACATGACTGCAGAGCTGCACCTGCCAGAGCCCCTCAGGCTGCTCTGAATCCCATCCCAGGATCAGGCATCGGGCTTAGGGATGCTCCTGTGGTGCCACAGCTACACCTGGCTCCAGCCCTTCCTGAGCCAAACTCCTGCCTGACCCTGTCCAAGGGCTGAAATAACCCAGCAGAACTCCCTGGCAGCTCTGAGGGAGGGTTTTACTCTCCTTCCACTGCCTGTTGTGCAAGCTGGAACTTCTACACTTGCAGGGACGAGCAGGTGACATCTCCTGCTGCCCCTGGCCCCAGAGAGCAGGAATTTACTGAGCACCCACATGACACTGTGGGCCCAATCCAACTTTCACAGAATCAGTGGGGTTGAAAAATTCCTCCAGGATCACTGAGGGCAAGCTGTGCCCAATCCTCACCTTGTCACCAGCCCAGAGCACTGAGTGCCACCTCCAGTCCTTCTTTGGACACCTCCAGGGATGGGAACTCTGCCACCTCCCTGGGCAGCCCCTTCCAATGCCTGACTACCCTTTCCATGGAGAAATTACTTCTGATTTTTTTTTTCCTTCTGATTTCCTCCCCTTTTTCTCAATCAACAGCAATTTATGCAATTGAAGGCAGCTAGCACCTCTTGGCTCCCCTACATGTCCTGCTCATCCACAGGCTCCAGGCTGCTCCTGGCACCTCTGAGACACCTGGACACCGCCAGCACGAAGCCAGGAAAGCCACCAAGGGCTATTTATCATCACAAAGGCACCTGTGGGCTGTAGGTGGGTGATGGCACTGCTGGCTGAGGACAGCAGCACAGGCTGTTCTCTCTGCAGCCATTCCGTGCCTCCCTGCACGGTTTGTGCTCCCTGCCCTCGGCACAGAGGCTGGAAAAGCAGCCAGAGGCAAGGCAGGAAGAGCTCCTGCTCTCCATGGCAACACCCAACAAACGCTGGGAGCTGGGGAGGCTGCCAGAGCTCTGTGGGCTCCAAAGGTTTGCAGGACGTGACTTGGGCTCCTGGGTGAGTTCCAGGGGTGCTCACAGCTTGTGCTGCCTGGGCAGGGACACCTGGGCTGGACAGAGTCCCTCAGAGTGGGGCTGGCACAGGACAGCCTCCCCTGCTTCGTTACCCATCAGTTAATTAGCACAGGATGAGCTGGCCTGGCAGCAGCAGCTCCAGCCAGGGGACACAGGAACACCTGGCAGGGCCAGGACCCCCCCATGGCACTGGGAATATCTGAGTGTTTGTTTCTAACACAAGGCTGTTTGCAAATGCAAACATGCAAATAAACACAAACGCCCCCAGGAATCAGAGGATCGTGGGATCTCTAAGGTTGGAAAAGATCATCCAATCCATCTGTTAATGCAAAACTGCCACTTTGCTACTGAACCATGTCCCAAAGTGACACATACACACATTTTTTGAACTCTTCCAGGGATGGTGACTATTCCAATACCTGACCACCCTTTCCATAAAGAAATGTCCCAAATATCCAAATTAAATCTTCCCTGGCACAACTTGAGGCCATTCCCTCTCCTCCTGTCCCTGTTCCTGGGAGCAGACCCTCCCTGGCTGTCCCCTCCTGTCAGGAGCTGTGCAGAGCCACAAGGGCCCCCCTGAGCCTCCTTTGCTCCAGGCTGAGCCCCTTCCCAGCTCCCTCAGCCCCTCCTGGTGCTCCAACCCCTTCCCAGCTCCATTCCCTTCCCAGCTCCATTCCCTTCCCTGGACATGCTCCAGCCCCTCAGTGTCTTTCTCATCATGAGCAGCCCTGACACTGGTGTGAGCCTGTAAAAATGTGTTAAATTACCTGCCTTCCACTAATATAAAAAGCCAGGAAAAAAGCTCCTGGAGAAGTCCAAGTTTACCTGAAAATCAAGCCAAACAGGTTTTTCCCCCTTTTTCTGTGTGCTGCTGTCATGAAAGGAGTTTGAACGTGGAGGTATCAAGTTCGCAGCAGTTTAAATGTTAAACGTGGCCTGGAAAAGCAGAGCTTTCTAAAAGCTTTCATTGAGCCTTGTTCTCCCCTCCCCTCTTGTGGCACAGGAGGCCTTCCACAAGTGCTCCATTCATGGGGACCCTGGCCACCACAGCCCCTAAAATTGTTGGGCCAGCCCCAGTGGCTCGACCTCATTAAAGGGTTTGTGTTTGGGGACGTGCTGTGGGTGCTTTCATCTCCCAGACTCTGCTCAGGTTATTTTTACCCATCAGGTTGGAGGGCTGAGCCTTTGCCCGGCCACTCCTGCGTGCCCTGGGTGTTTGTGGAGCTCAGCCCAGAGCCAGAGCAGCCTCAGTGCTCAATGCAGCTCCAGCGCCCTGCCAGATTAAGGAAAACTCACCCAAACAAACAAACCCAAAGGGGTATGGGCTGAGGGAAAGCCTGGGGACAAAGGGGAGCCACCAGCCCATCTGCTCCTGGTGGGCAGAGATTTTGCTGTATTTGTGTCCCATGGCTCATTCTGTAGGGTTTTTATCTCATTTGTACTGATTTGTGTAGGATTCCCTTCTGGCTCTTCCCCAGGAATTTCTCCCTGGGAGAAAAGGGAGCAGAAATTTCCTTTCTCCATTCCCATTTTCCAACCTCCCTTTGGAAAACAGGGACACAGGCATTGTCCCCTGTGCCTCTGTCAGGCTGAAGGCAGCTCTGCCTGGAGCTGGGAATTACCTCCCACTCCCCCAGAGACTCCTCTTCCCAGCTCTGCTCCCTGAAGATGCTTTTCCCTGGATTCTGGCCCTGAGGCTACAGCAGGCTTGGTGCCAGATGAATTTGGTTTTTTTGGCCTGTGGATCTCAGGAACAAAGACAAGCCACATGCCAGGAGCACAGGTTGAGGTTTTGCAGGTGAGGAGCTGGGTTCAGCCAGGCTGCTCCCAATGCTTCCCTGGGGCTCCAGGGATCCTGAACGTGCTTCTTGTTTTTAATGTGTTCAAATATTTCCAGGAGTGACACAAAGTCATTGAAATCAGCAGGGAGAGCTGGGACCCACATCTCAAACCTCTTTTTCTCTGCACTCTAAAGGTCACTGAGAACAGCTCCCAGATTTAATTCAAAATGCCATTTTCTCAACTTGACCCAAGAATCTGCATTGATGTCACTTGAGGAACCCTTTGACACCTGGCAAGTTTTAAAAACCTCTGAACTGGAGAAACTCTTTCTCTACAAAGACTTAGCAAGGTTTTCAAGCTCTGTTTTTTTCATCCTGTGCACCCAAATAAAGTGGCAGCTTGTGGAGAAAACTAGATGAAGAAAATATAGAGAAAATATACAGAAAATACAATTTTTGGTGCAAAACTCCAGCAGACAACCAAAACTGTGGCATTTCTGAGCTTTGAAGGACTCTGTTTGCAGCCCAAATCAATTCCACTGCTCTCTCAGACACCAGGTAGAACACAAATTCTAAATGACACTGTGTGAAATCATTGTCATTGGTAGGAGCAACCTGTACAAGCCAAGAAAATGGTCTCCAACCCTCATTTGTGTCAAGGCAGCTCTGTAAAACACAATTATTTTTTGTAAAACCTTCCTCATCCTTTACCAAGGGGGTCCTACCACACCTGAGCTCTTGCCCAGGCTGTGCAAATCTGATAATCAAGGCTCAAACCCCAGTTTTTCGCTGTAAGGTGTGTGGAGAACCATTGGTTTGAATCCCAAACAGCACAAAGAGTTCCAGTTGTCCTTATCCAGCGTGGCCAATCCATGGATGTGGGTCTGGATAAAGTGACACCATCCCCTGGCAGGGGCAAGGGACACACAGCAATCAGGGAGCCTTTGGGAGTTATCCCAGACTTTGGGAACACAAATGTTCACTGCCAATGGCAAGGCTCAAGCTGTGGTTGTGACAGCTCCAGGATGTGCTCCTTGTGTGAAGCTTTCCTTCAAAACAGAACAAAATTAATCCCAAGGAATAGTCAGGTGCCTCACAAGGGAAAATACTCACTTCTACAGTCAGGTTTCCCCATGTTTTCTCTAATACAACACGGAAATCTCTAAGGAAATAAATTTCTCAGAGCAAGCATTTCAGAAAAATGAATATAAAATATCCAGCAGTTCTTCCAGGATCCCCTGGCATTTCCCACAGCTTCTATTAAGATTTCTGCAAGCCTTTTTCTGGGAGCTGAATGTGTTAAACACTGATTGTACCCGTTCCCCTCACAGTAAATTTGGTCCAAAGAGTAAATTGGGATTCCCAGCTGGATCCCTGGGTGGAGGAGAGGCCTCCTGGGATACCTGGCTGCCCCTGCACGTGGGATGACAAACCCAGCAATGACGTCTGGATTGGGAAAAAGCAAACCTCAGGGAATGTCAGAGAGCAGCAGCTGGTAAATCCATACGTAGGAAAACAAACAGGGCTGAGCTTTGATGGTCCAAGTTCACAGCAGAGGTTACTTTACCTTGGCACAGACACATCCACGACTCTCGGCTCGGAATTCCTTCGGCACAGCTTAAGCAAAACCATGTGTTCTCCTGGAACCAGGGGAAAGTTTAACTCCAGAGCTGGGCAAAGGCAGGGCTGGAGGAAAGGAGGCTCAGGGGGGACCTTGTGGCTCTGCACAGCTCCTGACAGGAGGGGGGAACCAGGGGAGGCTCTGCTCAGGGAACAGGGACGGGAGGAGAGGGAGCGGCCTCAGGCTGGGCCCCGGGTGGAATCAGGGTGGACATCAGCAGGAATTTCTCCATGGAAAGGCTTGTGAAGCATTGGAAGGGGTTGCCCAAGGAGGTTTGGAGTCCCCATCGTCCAAGGAACACCTGAAGGTGGCACTCAGAGCTCTGGGCTGGTGACAAGTGGAGATCAGGCACAGGTTGGATTCCATGGCCTTGGAGGGCTTTTCCAACCTCACTCATTCTGGGAGTTTGTGAGAGGCTCAGGAGGATTTTGGACAATGGCAGGAGGGGCCTTGGGAAAGCTAAAGAGAACAAAAGAGGGGAAAGAATGATTACAGAAGAGGCGCAACAATGACTTGACAGAGAAGGGAGAGGCTCTGGCAATCCCTGCTGGTCAGAAAAAATGTGGGATCAAAGCAGTGTTTAGGGAGGATCTGCTCCTTTACAAAGTGCTCCAAGGGAAGCTGACAGTGGTGAACTCTCTGCCCAGGGACCTGCCATGTGTCCATGCTATTTAAAGATGTGTCAGGGTTAGGATAAATATAGGACCTGCTCAGAATGGTCCGAAAAGTCACCTTGAGTTCTCATGGGAACATTGATTGGGAGCTACAGCTGAGAGCAGCCACTGCCAGGGCTCCCAAGGGAAAACCTCTCTGTGCCACTGTGGAAATCTGCCCTGCATGTGCTGGAGCTGGGGCTGGAGCACTTCCCAGACCTTCCCAACCCTCCCCAGGACAGGCCCAGGGTAGAGGAGTTGGAATTGGGGCATTTGGCTTTTGGGCTGCATGAGGTTAATCCAAGCCCTTTCCAACAGATCCAGAGTAGCTCCATCAAAGCCTCAGCAAACCTTTGGCCATGGCTGTGTCACTGTCCAGCTGAAAACAGGGACAATCCTCCCAGATTTCTTCTTGCTGAGCAGATCTGTGTCTGTGACAGGGCAGGGATGGGGAAGGGATGGATGAAAGGATCTCCAAGCCCAGAGGACACACTCCAGGACAGCAGCTCCCATGGAAGTTGGGCTGCAGGTGCTGTTATTAAGAAGAAAAGCATCCTATTATTTCCCATTCCACAGCCAGTATGGCTTGGGGAAGTCCAGCATGATTAATAATTCATGAAATTGCATTGCCAGAAACTAGAAACCAGCAGGAAAGGCTTCAATCAGACTCTGTAAAATTAGAGGGGCTGATTTGCTTCATTCTATTCACTCCATTCGATACAACCACTATTAAATGTTGAGTAAAATCCTTGCTTTAAGTAAATCCTTCCCCAGAGGAAAAGCAAGACAGCCAAGGAGGGAAGACAGGAACCCAGGAGAAAATCCTGGATTGGCTCCAGGTCACAGGAGGTGCAGTTGTCCTTCCCTGGTCACTTAGGGGTGATAAATGGGAAGCCCATGAATTATGAGTGAGGGTCTCATGTTTCATAGAGAGCTGTTCCCCAGAGTGAGGATGTGTGGGAAATAGGAATAAGGATATTTTTCACATTTGTTCATCAGAAAGCACTCTGGGAAGGATTCAGCTGTGGCTGGAGAGTTGGCTGATGATTGCCTTGTACATTGGTTGGGGTGATGCCTTTTTGGGGCTACCTAAAAGCAGAGGCCAGGCAAAATTAAGGGAATAAAAAGTGGTTCTATTTATTGAAGAGCCTTCTAAAGGCACATTTTGGGCAGACAAAGCCCCTGAAGGGCTACACCCAAAAATGGACCACGGGTCAGGGGTTTTCACACTTTCATAAGTTTGGTCCATTTGCATATTGGGGGTTAATCTTCCAATAACATCTTCAGGTAATGAAGTCATTGACCCCAAGTTTGCTCCCCCTCAACTCATTTTTGTTGTACATTTCTTGGGGCCTGAGGCAGTGAGGTGACCTTGACTGCCAGACCTGGAGAGGAATTGTTTTGTCTGCCCAAAATGGGAGAACAGCAGCTAACACTGTACATGGAGTTTAGAGTTATACACTAGAGATTTGTAGGATTACAAATACATGAGAAAAATAAAAGCTAAAATTCTGTCCATGGGAGACCTGTGGACACCACACAGAGATCTGACTGGATAAAGGGACACACCAATAACAACACCACAGTGGCAGGCAGCCAGTGAGTGCTTGTTTCAATTAAATTTGTTTAAGTTTGGTTAAATTTGGTTAAGTTTAGGGTATAAAAAGACTCAGTTTGCTTCAATAAATGAACTTCTTTGGAGTAACAAGGAGGTCTGTGTGTCCTTGCTCCCCGTTGCTACAGGGGTGTGTTGGGGCAGCCACACCTTCCCCAGGCTTGGAAGGACATCAGGAGGAAAGGTAAAAGGACAAAAATAGAGCCACTGCCCTGTTGGTCTTGCTTTCCTCTTCAAAACAAAGCTCTGGTAACAAAGGGAAAGGTTATAGAAGGAATTCCATCCTTATCTAGGGAGCTCCTGGACAGGGAGGCCTCTCCCTAGCATGGTGAAGCTCTTCTTCCCTCAGGAGTCAAAATATTTTTAGCAAAGCAGCCTTTATTTGGTTTATCTCCTGGATTTCTTTGCTTGGTGCTCCATTTCCAACCTGGTGGTCCTGAAGAAATGCCCACCTCCTATCAGGAGATCCTGTGGGACAGCAGTCAGCCTGGGCAGGAATTTTGGGTCATGAGCTTTGGGATGAATCTGAACTTCAGGCTGGACTTTCAATGGATGCCAAGTGTTTATTACAGGCTGGAGAAGGGAGGGCTGGGAGGAAGAAGGTCAGGTCCTGGAGTACCAGGGCTGGGGAATGTGAGGACTCCCTGATGCACAGGGAGGCATTTTGGGGTCATTTTGGAGGCATTTTGGGGCCATTCCCAAAGAAATGCATATCTGCATCTTTCCGGACTATGAAGCAAACCCAGAGCAGACAGCCTTGACTGCTTTTTGCCAAAAGCTTAATTGCAATTAGTGAGGCTGAGGGGAGGCCAAAGTCCCAGCAACAACTGGAGAGAGGGAGTGAAGCGGTGGTGGCATAACACAAATAAACCTGCTTGGATTTGCATAACACTGGGAGCTTGTGCACCAGCAAAGCTCAGGCTGGGCAAGATTAGCTCTGCTAATGAGCTTTGCTAATCCAAGTCCTACAAGTGAGGCACAATTTGGGCATTTGACCCCGGCTGGGCACAATCACAGAGCTCCCTATGAGTGCTGTGCTCCCTGAGGATTGATGATTCCCCAGGCCTGTGCTGAAGGATTTCTCTCCATGACACACACATCATGGTTTTTGTCTGGTTTTCCATTATTCAACCCTTGTGGTTTTTACCACTTCCCTTGGGAGCCTCCAGCGAAGCCCAATCTCTGCATTGTTCCAAACATTTCCTGATATTCAGCTGCTTCTTCCTTCTATTCATGCCCAGCAGAATTGTGCTCCTGCCTGGCTGTGCCCTCGATTGTTTGGGGTGCTCCCAGCCCTTTAAAACTGGGAGTTTTTGCTGTCAGAACACAGAATAAACTCCCTGATTTCTCCTGTCCTTGGGGTATGTTGAAATTTAACCTCCCTCCGTGCTTCTGCCTAGGAACAGCAGCCAGCCCTGGGCAAGTCCTCTGTTGGTGTCTTCTCCCTTCATTTCTGCCCTGTGGTGGCTCTTCTCACCAGGCTGGCTCTCCACATTTCCCAGGGGTTATTTGTGAAAAAACCCTCATTTTCCTCTAGGAAAACAGCAGCACTTGCTAAAGTTACTTTCCAGGTGGAGCCATCCCAAAGCCTCAGCCCAGGGAAGCTGTGAGGGATGAAATGTGGATATGGAACCTCCTGCTGGCACTGACAGCTTGGGTTGAGAGGGACCCCAAGGATCATCCAGTTCAATCCCTGTACATCACCTTCCAGTCCACTGTCCCTGCCTAAAACCCTGGCTGCACCATGTCTGGAATAGGAGCAGTCACGAGGATTCAGGAAAAAACCCCAATAAACCAACTCTACTTCTCTGGATTTTCATTAAAACCCTGCTCTGCAGGAGGGGAAGAAAAGGGAAGGGTTTTGGTGTCCCTTTGGGCACCATCAGGCAGGAGTGATGTCACAGCCTGGGAATCAGGCTCTGGCCAGCTGGAGCAGAGGGCTCTGCTGGAAAACACCTGCTCCCTTTGCCAGGGATAAGATTTCAGAGTAGCTGCATCCTCCTCTCAAAACAGCAGTGTCCATTCCCACTGGGATCTGTCCCAGAAGAACTGGGGAAAAAGAACCAGCAAACCCAGATCTCACAGAAAATACAGACATGGTGAATTTCTGAACTCATTCTGGAGAAGAGAATAACCAGGAATTTCTTTCCTGGATAACATTTCTGCAAGAAGACACAGTGGGCTTGATGTGGTCGTGGCTTGGAAATGGCTCCATGTTATGGGAAAGATAAGGAATGAGAGGGAAGTCTGCAGAATGAATCCCTTCTCCATCAACAAGAGGAATTGAAGGCTTTGAAACTACTTAGACAACCTTGGAAGAGCCAGATGAAATTCCTGTAGGACATCGAAAGCAAAGGAGTGAGGAGTGCTGGAGACAGGGAGAGGACTCTGTCTGCAGAGATGACTTTCCTGGCTTATTGGGAATAAAATAAAAACAAAGGCTGAGGACAAAATGGGAGGTTTGGAGGGATATTCAAGTCCAGGCCTTGGTGCCACCAGAGGTTTGGATTTGCCTGACCCAGCAAACAGCACAAATTTTTATTTTACCTTTTCCCCAATTTCAGCAGCTCATGATCCTGCCTTTGCTTAAGTGCATTAAGTACAGAAAGGTCTAAACATTTGGAGAAGAAATATCCTGGCATCCATTGGCAAAAAGTTCTGTTGGATAGGAAAGTAATGGAACATTAAGTGCTGCTAAATAAACAAACCGAGATTTTTAAGTGAGGCCTTTTTAAAATTGCAAGGGGACGGCTTCAAATGAGCACTTCCCTTTTGTTTTTCTTCTCTGCCATCTCTCTCCAGCACTTAAAATTATTTAAAAATTCTTCTAAATGCTTATTAAAAAACCCCCAAAATTGAAAAGATTATGCTTTGCATTTCCATTTGATTCCAAAGAGATTTTTGGTTGCTGTGTTATAAAACTTTTCAAAAAAGGTTTCAAATGGAAGCCCTGACAGACCACGGAACATTAGGAATTCTGCAGCATTAATGAGTTCTTGAAAGGTTAGAGAATCACAGAATCGTGGAGTGGTTTGGGCTGAAGAGAACTTTCCCACTCCTGCCGTGGGCAGGGATGCCTTCCACTGTCCCAGGTTGCTCCAAGTCCAACCTGGTTCTGTTCAGGAATTTTCCTTTAAAATCTTTTCCATCACCAACCTTGGTTTCTGTAAAGTGATGGTTTTTCTCTTTTCCCCCAGGAAAATGCCACTATTACTGATCTTTTCCTTTAGTTTTCCTGGAAAAACCCTCAATGAAACACCCCATTCAAACAATTAAACCTGTTGCTTTAATCACCCCAGTAATGATCCTTTGGGGTCACCCAGACAGTAAACATTATTCCACAGGAGCTGTGGTCCTAAATCTGATGCTTTAAAAGTGTGAGATCTTCAGAAGCTGTGCCACAGGATGAGAGAATGAGACAGGACATCATGAATGCATTGCAGACAGGCAAAAAATTCCAAATACAACAATTTGAGGCACAAAGTCGATGTTTGGGGCTCACAGGGGTATTCCCTTTCCCAGGCAAGGTTCCTAAACCACTGAGATGCCACCAAGCCACCCCTGTATGCTCCATTTGTGCCACAGCAGCCTGTTCATGGATTCTGTGGATGGAAGGCTCCATGGAATTCTCCAAAGCCATGCAATATTTAAGGCCCAAATGACAAAGGAGTTCTGCTGGGGCAGGAAATGACAGGAAAGGAAGGAGAAAATTAAAAAAAAAAGTTAATGCCTTGGTCATGTATATTCCAGTGGCCTTCAAATGCCAGCTGGATTTGGGTTCTGCTCTTTGGCTCCTTGGAGGGCTCCTAAGTGCCCTGAAGTAGGAAAATTGGCACAAGAAAGCCTCAATTGCCTGAAAATACTCAGCAGGTTTGACAGCAGAAGAATTAAGTGTTAATCACCGGGAAATGCAATACGCTCGTTTTCCGGGCAAAATTATCCCATAAATTCAGGTGTTCCTGCCTGGCTGAAATCAATGGGAATTGCACATCCCAAAGCCACTGACACAACCAGACACAGCCCAGAAGTGTCATTTCCATGGGGATTCTGTGCACAGGCAGCAAATTCTGCAAAGAGGGGGTAAAACTTCTGCTTCCAAACATTGTGCCTTCTCAGCAGCCACCCTTTCCAATAAGATAACAGCCCAGTTTCCCTTGTTTTCCAAAATAACTCCAGATTATTGATGTCCTGCCAATGTTTTAACAAGGAGAGTTCACTAAATCCCACCCTGTCCCAAGTCTAGGACGAACACCATGGGATAAGGGTGGGGACACCAAGTGGGTTGTGCAGAGATGCAGAGCCCAGGAGTCTGCTCCTTGTTTTTCCACTTTAAAGCAAACACTCTTCTGTAACTGGAACCAAGAAGAGAGGCAGCCTCCTCCTTTCTTCATGTTTGGCAAATAAACCTCTCATAAGGGCACTGTGTTGGAGATGTTTGTACTTTATTTATTTAAATGAAAATACACAGAGTGGGCTGATAGCACAACATTTGGCCTATTTAGGAGGAGAAGGATAAAGGCATCCATGGATTACTTTGAGTGCTTTGGAGGGCAGCAGGAATATATTGCTCTGGGGATGTTTTCTTTCTCATCAATACCAAAAATTTTGTGTTCCGTAGGGACAAAATTGTAATGTTCAGGTTTTTATGTGATCTCTATAGGTTAGGGAACACCATCATGGCTCAACCTACAGATTGCACTTTTCCAGCTTCTAGTTCTGGCTGTAGCAGAAAAAATGCTCCTTATAAAAGAAAAAAAAATCCTAAACCAAGTGGTGACTGAATAACCCGCTCACTACAACTTCTGGATTTAATGGTAACCAGGGACAGATACAAAGCTGAAATTACCACGGTGGTTTAGAAGGATGAACTCCACAAAGGGCATAAATCCCATTCCCAATCTCCTGTAACATTTTAAGGAGTTGTTCTCCCAGGCCTTGACGATCCCAACAGCTGAAGACTTTTGTCAGGAGAGTTTAATTAAACCAATAACTGCGGAGAGAAAGCAAACATCCCAGCCAGGCACAGCTGCCTGGGTCCGTTCCAGCAGCAGCAAAGTTGGCACAATCACCACATTCTGCCTAAATTCTCGAAGAGGCACAGAAGTTTTGGGTTAAGATTTATGCTGCATTTAATCTCTAAGGGGCCATCACCCTCCTCTCTGATGGGTTTGCCCAGGCCGGGCAGTTTTGAAGCTCAGACTCAAGATGTTAATCTGAGAAAGGGTTTCAGTGAGTTTATCCTAATCTGTGTCAGAGCACCCAGCTCCCCATATCCTTCTTTCACTAAAAAAAGCTTTCGAATGCGGCGGCGTTGGTCAATGGGTTCCCACTGAGAGGTCTCAGCCTTGCATGAGAATGGGTGTGAAAAGCAGCCGCATCTCCCCAGGGATCAGCATTTCCATGCAGCCGCCTGAAAATGCCCACAAGCCACGAAAATGGGTTTCTGGAAAAGGTACTGGTGATACTGGCTGGTTTTTCCACCCTGAGCCTTCTGCCATCCCCACACTCAGGGACAGCGATGCCTTTGGCCACGCCGCCACCATTCCCCCACATTTTCTGCCTCTATTTTTACCGAACAAACAAAATGGACCTTCGCCCATCGGGAGCAGGAAACATCTGCGCGGCCACCGCTCTCGCTCCGAATACACGCTCCTGTTTTTGTGTTTCGGTGCACCGGGGGCTCGCAGGGGCTGGGGCAGAGCAGCCCGGAGCTCTGGGCTGTTACATGAGATATTCAGGAAGTTATTTGCATGGAGGGATAAAAGCCCGTGCCAGCAGCCGGGTGCGCTGCAGAGGCGACTCAGCCACGGTGGCCACCGGCCCGAGGAATTACATCGCTCGCAGCTTCACAATGAGTTGTTTACTGGCCTTGGCTGCCTGCGGGGAGAGCCAGGGAGAGCGGAGGAAGAGGAGAGACAAACACAATGCGAGCGAGACGCGTTAGGAGGGAGGCTGGGCTTTAGCAGCAGCCCCGGCGTTTCAGCCCCATGGAAGCAGAGAGGGCTGAAAAGGGAATAAAATGAACCATCCGCCGCCTTGCTGCTGCTGCTGCTGCCAGGAGAGCCTGGTCCCTACCTGAAGGGTGATATCGAAGGTAAGAGGGGTGAAAAGAAGCAGGTTTTAGGCAGAGGGCAGATTCACCGCGGGGCAGCTCCCAGGCAGACGCAGCCACGCTTCTCTGAGTGTCTGTAATTATGGCCCTGGAGAAGGAAAGCTGACCGGCTTTCCATCAGGAATCCAGCGATTCAGGGCGAGAGCTCAGACTGTTCCAGTCAGCTCCTCGGAGAAGATTTAAAACAAAACAACAACCCCCAGCCTAACAAACAGCGCCTTTCTAAATCTGCCCAGGGAAATATTTGCTGTTTTATTTCCACAGCCAACTTTGCTCTGCAGTTTCTTAATCTTACCCAGTGCTTTCCCGATTCTCAGCTCCCCCCTCTGCTCCTCACTTTTTTTCTTTTTTTTTTTTTTTTTTAATTGGAAGGCAAAACAATTACGGCCGCGGGAAGGCAAATCCGAGCTTTGAGGAGCTTTTCCCTGCTCGTTCCCATCGGGCACGCTCTCCCAGGCTAATTGCTCAGGAAATCCGCGCTGCTCATTGTCGGGCTGTCCTTAAGCTGCTAATTCCGAGCTGGGAGAGGCTCTGGAAGGGAATCCATGGATAGAGCCCCGCGAGAGGGACCCAGCGGAGAGCCGGGGCGGGGCGGGCTGCGGCGCTAATAACACATCCCTGCCCAATGGAAAGCGTTTCCTATGGAGACCCCCAGGAGTTCCCCCTGCCCACAGCCCCTGCCCAGACATTGGGCCCATTCTTGGTTCCCGATTTCCCAAGGCGCGATGGCAGCGGCGGCGCTCGGCAGCCCCGGTCCCGCTCGGAACAAAGGCCGGGCAGCTGCCGCCCAGCGCGGAGTTTGAGGATGAGCGGCTGAACTTGGACAAAGTGGGATTCCCGCGTGGGAATTGCGCGGTTCGTGTCCCCGGGACACAAAGGACTGTCAGGGAGGGGTCCCCTGGAAGCCCCGAGCCCCGGGAATGGTGGCGGTCCCGGTAAGTTCCCCCCTTGCCGAGGCAGGAAAAGCGGCCGGGTTTCATGGCAGCCCCGGGCGGGGGTTCTGAGGGCTGGGGTGGATGTGGGGGATGAATCCCGCCGGGTTTCACTGCAGATCCGCGGTGTTTTCCCCTTCCCCCTGCTCCAGCCCTGCCGTGGCTGGGGCTGCTTAAAGGCAGAAAGATGAGCTCCAAGTTTTGGGGAAGTAATTCCCATGCGAGCTGCTCCTCCAGATTGCATGGAAATGGTTCTGACTCCCAGCGCGATTCTCCATTGCCATCGAGATTCTCGTTGTGGCACTGCAGGTGACAAGTTTAGGAGTTTTCTGTCCTGTTGTTTGTTGTGTGTTTGTGAAAAGGATCCCTTGGTTACAGCTTCCTTTTGTACTTGAAGTCAGTGTCATAAAGACACTTTAGATTTATAATGCATTGGATAGAAATGTGGCATTCACCTTCGTTTAATGGAGGGCTGGTTAAACTATAATGTTTAATTTCTAATGTTTTTGTATAAACTATACAAAAACATTAGAAATTAAGTTATAAATATTATACTGAAAACTTTAAAAATTCGATTTATCGCTTCTGCTTCCATTCATGGCTAAAATCTACTCCTTTAAAGCTGCAAAATTCAATGAGAAAAATTCAAAGACAGGTCTGAAAAAAACACCGGGTGTCTGAAGTAAAATGAACGATGAACAACATCATTTAAAGATTTGGCTGTTGGGAGGAGAGAGGATTTAACACAATATAAGCACATGGCAGACAAATTTGCAGGAAGACTTTGGAGGTTTTAATGACATTCCCAAATCATTGTTTGAGAGGAGACAATTGTGTGTGGTTTTTGTGTTGCTGCCCTATAGGAACAGAACAGTCAAATCCAGAGGATGGGAAGTGCAAAGTTCACAGCTCGGTGATAAGGACATTCCCCCCTTGTAGTACTTTTCCATCTTCTTGCCCTTTAGGAGCATTCCCTAAAAACAAAACAGGCAGGAAACCCTGGTACTTTGGGGGGTTCAAAGCCTCTGCATTTTAACAGAAAGTCCTGAAACACAGAGGAGGGAGGAAGGGGGTGGGAGAGGAGGCTGAACAAACATTTCCATGGAATCCTTTGAGGCTAAAAATGAGAATCCTCTTCAACTGATAAAAATCGGATTCTTCCAAATTCCGGGGTCAAGAGCTCAGCTCCACACAGACAGACACAAGAAATGCTCCAGTTCTGCACATTTAGGGCATTGCAATGAGGCCCAAAACTGCAAAGCTGCACCTGGGGCTGCTGAGGAGGAGGGATGGAAACATTCCCTGGGCAGGGAGAGGATGCTCTCCCAGCTGGAGGATGGATCAGTCCTCCAGCAGTGAGTGACCTCATGGCTGGAGCACAGGAGCAGAAATTAAATCAGTCTTATCCACAGCTTGGGCCAGATCCTGGGGACAGGGTGCACTGTTGGAGGGGACGTGGCAAAGCCATGTGGGATTCTGTCACTGTGGCACTTGGAGCCATCTGGGTGGATGCCATGTCCATGATCCATCCGCGGCACTGCCCCTCGCCCTGCTTACAGCACATTTGGGATTTTGATATTTCCCATTGTCTGGGTGTTACTGGTCAGGGCTGTGTGGCTGGAGTGGCGCTCCAGGATCCCAAAGGAGCCGGCAGGGCAGGGTGGGGAGAGGCTTTAGTCTCTTTCATTTGATGGCTCCTGGAGCACTCAGCCACCCTCAGCAGGTCTTTCCAGGTCAAGCCTGCGTGCAGAGCCGCACTCTGCTCCTCCTCCTTAAATAAGGATCCGATTTAGTCCCGGGGAAGGGGAGCCACCACTTTCCACAGAAGGGAAATTCTCTCCCTGAAAAGAGGAGCTCTTTATTCCCAGAGCAGACAGTGGCTCTGCAAGGCTTCCTCCTGCACCAGCTCCCAGTTCAGCCCCATCAAAGGGGTAAAGATCCACCCTGCTCCAGAGCCAGACCAGCCTGAGCTGACCCTGCTGCAGGAAAACTTGCTGGATTATTTGTGATGTGTTTGGTTGGTAGGAAGAGGAAGATCTCTTTATCTTGGCAAGTGAAATTAAGGGACATTCATCAGTCCCTGAGCCCTGAGACAAAGGTGTGTTCTGGCAGCAGAAGCAGATCCTTTCTCTGCTCAAAACATGAGCTCATCAGGCTGTGAGACCCTGTGATGCTGTAAACCCACAGCCACAGCAGACCTCTTCTTTTCCTCTCATAATATTCCCATTTTCCTTTCTTGAACCTGCAGACAACTCACCCTCGTCCTCCCCAGCATGTTTTACAGATGGATATAACCATATTTAGCAGGAAAAGCAGCAGCCAGCCTTGCACGATGCCAAAATGTCATTGCCTTGCCCTCATCTTATAATTAGAAATCTGATTTCTAAGAAGCTTCACTGCAGAAGCTTTGCAGTGAAGCTATTTGGAAATCAGATCTTTAGCTGCGATTGGATATTTCTGCATTGTGGAGTAATTTCTTGGTTATTTTACCATTTTACAGAAAAAGCCAGGTTGGGCAAGGCTTGGCGGTAGAAGGTGTCTCTGCCCATGGCAGGGATTGAACAGGATGGGTTGAAGTTCCCTTCCAACCCAAACCATCCTGGGATTCTACAATCCTCAAAATTTCCCCTTTTCCCCTCAAGATAAAGCCATTAAAGAGAAAAAAGCCCTGTTAGATCAACCCATTGCAGTAAATAATGCAGGGCATAGATCCCCAAGGTCCCAAACACGGATTTTGTCCAGCCCCATGGATGGACTGGCCCAGCACCCAAAGCAATCCAGACAGCCCCTCCAGCCAGGCCACCCTGCCAAGGTGAAATTGGTGTTTGTGCTGCTGTGCTGGCACCTTCTTGCTGCAAGGCAAGGCAAAAAAAGTCCATAATTTCTGATAATGGAAGGAGAAAGTTCTCAGCTCTCCCATTTCAGCAAAGGGAGTGCAGAGGATCCAGCCCAAGGGGATGAGGATGGGGTGGCAGGAGGGCTCCACGTGGCTCAGAGGAGCTGAGGAAAGGCAACAAGGAGCCAAAAAAGCCAAGGAATGGCCGAGGAACCACTGGAAATTGTGTCAGGGAAAGCAAAGAAAGGCAGCTTGTTGGGCAGGGCTGACTGGGAACCTTTTGGAGCTGTGAGCAAATAAACCCAGGCCTGTTGTTGGAGTCCCCAGTGGCTCAGGGAAACAGGAGTCTCTTATTTTTTTATGTTGTTTTTTTTTTTTCTTAGCCACACTTTGTAATGAACCAGAGCTACATCAAGGACACCGCAACCTCTACCACAAACATTATTCCTGGGTGAAAACAACCTGGTCAGACAGGGTAACTTTGCTTTTCAGCACTTCATCAGCTTTTCTTTGCATCTAAATCTTCCCTATTGAACCCAGCACTGCCATTATCCAGCAATCCCTGGGGCTCCAAACGAGCAGCATTCCCTCACTCCTCCAGCGCCAAAGGCCGGGCAAAAAGCCGCTCTTACAAGTGTTAAATAATGCAAACTTCGCCGAGCAGTTTGGGGTGAATCCCATCGTTTCCTGGCGGCGGCCCAGCCCCTCCGGAGGCTGCTGGGGATGGGGAGAGGCAGAGCACGCCAAGGGTTAAAGGGTGATGTAAATGGAGAGAGACATTCCCAGTGCAAACAAAAGGAGAGTCATGCCCTGAGGATCAGTGGCTGAATGTGGGCTAAGGCGGTTCGCGAATCTCTTCTGAAGGAAACATTTTAATTAGCTCAATCCAAAACAGATACAGCCCAGAGAAGGCACCACGAGCAGGAAATGCTTTGTAAGTCTCAGAGGACAGTGAGGAGACAACGGCGGTGCTCAGCAATTAAAAACAAAACAAAAAAAAAAACAAAAAAAAAAGGGAGAAAAAAGGAGAGCACCTTTAGGGTTCGGGCTGAGAGGCTCAGGTTTCCTTCCCTGCTCCATCCTGGAGAAGGATTGAATCGGGGTGTACATCAGAAAGGAGATGCTGAGTTTGCAGGGGGTGCGAGGGTCCCCAGGAGCTCAGCCCAGCCCAGGGGACAGCAGCGGCTCCCACCCCATCCCTGCGCTCATTCCCGGCCCAGTGAGAGGCGATGCCTCCCCAAGTCCCCCAGGTTTGGGGTTTTTCTCTGAAAAACCATCTGCTGAAACCTCACTGAAGCGAGTCCCTCCCAGCGCCAGCTTCCCACAGGTACAGCAGGCGATGTCGCACCCGCAGCAAGGGCTGGGGACTGCCAGGCCCGGTGACACTGAGCACAATAAGTGTCAAAGCCATGAATGAGAGCCTTCCTGCGCTGGTTTTTAGGCTAATCACCCGCAAACGTCCCCATTGCCCGGCATACCGGCCGGGCATTCACTCCGATAAACCGGGCGAGAATGGCGCTTTGAAGCTCCACGAACCTCCGTGGACTTCAAAGTCCCACTTGTGTCTGCTCTTTCCCCACTGTTCTCCAATACATCACTTAGGATTAGGAAATGAAAGAGATTAAAGCGTTTCTCCTTCCCAGCGCTCGGGATCCTCAATGGAGCTTTGTTTACAGGCAGCTGCTCCGCTTCCCGGCCTCTAATCCCGGCCTTCCCCTGCTCCCACCGCACCGCACCGGGCAGAGAAGTGGGAATCTGCCAGCATGGAGCACTCTCAGACACTCAGCGAGCTGAGCCCAGCCCCAAAATTGGCGTCACAAGCTATTTCCCATCCCTACACCTTTCTCTGGAGGAGCCACATCCAGCATCACCTGCTCCAGCTGCTCCAGCTTTCCATAAACCCACACTGCTGGGAAAGCAGAGTGCAGCACCAGCTCCTGCCCTGGCAGCCTCCAACAGGGAAAAATCAGCCACCAGATTGCCCCAGACTGCAGGTTTGTCCTTAAAGCTGCTGCCAGTTCACACTCTCGGAGCTCTCCCTGAACAAAACCAACTTTTACTGACAAAAGAAAATAGAAGTAAGTGGAAATTCCATTGCTGGAGCTGAGATGTTCAGTTTTTCATACAGAAAAAGGTTTTGGTTTTTAAAAAATGTATAATAGTTTTGATTTTAATTATTCAGACAATTTCAGTTTACTTATTTTATCTATAGTCACCAGTCTGACAGAACCCAAGTCCTACAGACTTACACAGAATTATCATCTCTGCAAAAATCTGCCAAAACCCCAAACATCCCCCCACAAAAAGCCCTTATTTGTACCTTCTGCCTAATTAAAGTGGAGCAAAGGAAGGAAATAAATGCCAAGAAGCTGCAGAGCTGAGTTTGTTGTACAGCTGTAACCCTGGGCTCCGTGGTGGGAGTAAGTTACTCATCCCACAGGTGTTGTAGCAATGGGGTGAGGAGCAGGGAGCTGCACACCCTGGAGTAAATGGAATTCTTGTCAGGAGAAGGCAGAAATAAAGCTCTTGCTGTGCCCCAGGGAAATCCCTATTTATTTCCAAGGCTGGGACTAGCAAAACACAAGGAGTGGTGCCATAACCTGGGAGAAAACCCAGAGAAACCTCCCCAAACCCCACTGTCCTGCAGGTTTTGCCTTCTCTACCTATAAACCTTTGTTTCTCAAGATTAGAGAGATAACCTGAGTACACACCACGATAATCCAGCAAAGATCCTTCAGCCCTGGGAGGTTTTCCCATCAGGGCTGTGCCAGACCTCCCAAAGCCAGGGCTCAAATGAACACCCAGGGTGTCCTTCACGTCCAGACTGATAAAGTTCCACTCATCTGACACCTCACATGACTAAAAGAAAATGTGATGATGCCAAAAATGCCAGCCCCAAACTCCATGCTGGTGTTTTTCTGACCTCAGCTTGCTGCACATGTGGAGAACGGGATCAGTGTGGAGCAGGAACAATGGGATAATGGAATGACAGGGCTGGTTTTAAATTTGTTTTTTCCCTGCAGTAATTCCTGTTCTGACAAACAGCTCCTCTGGATGGAGTTGCAGTCTGGCAGTCTGGAGGTGTCTTGGGGTGCTGGGAGGAGGAAATACAGGAATTGTAAACAGGATACTCAGGCACCATAGGAAGTAACACCAAGTTTTCCTCTCTTTTCAGTCCATGGAGGATGGGATATTTCTACTATAAAAGAGCAAAGCCTGGAGCTACTCTGCTGATCCTCACTCTGAATTACAGGGTTTTGTGAGGGATGGCTGCTGGAGGTTTGCTGGTACCATCCCTACTAGGAGAGAGAATATTCTGAATATTATCACACTAAACAGGGGGTTTATTCCATTACATTCATCCCCTCTTGGACTCGCCCCCAGTTGAAATATAGGATTTAAAGCTTTACCCTGCCTGAAATATAAAAAAACCCCTACTTTGTCATCCGGTATTTACTCAGTTTTAAAAAATATATTGCTTTACTTTTTCTCAGCAAGGCAACAGCAGTGTTGTCCATGAAGAGCATCCCACTGCTTCAATCCATAGTGGAAAGGAAGGAAATTTTACACTGGGAAAACTCAATCTGTGGACTCGTCCTACAGAATTTAAAGCACATGGCTGGGTTTCAAAGCCACTTGTCAGCTTGTTTAAACACCTCAGGGTTCCATAGGTAAACAAGGCAGGCTGTATTTTAAAGCCCATAAGTTAACTAGACAATTGCTGGCAGGCAATTCCCAGAGATTAGACACTGGAAAAAAGCGGGATTTGACCTTGGGGCTGTCTGGAGCAGAGCAGGGAGAAAAGAGTCAGGTGATGGAGCATCTTTTTTCTTGTGTGAGGAGTACCTGGGTCAAGCTGGTGGCAACACTTGGTCAGCAGCAAAGGTGAGAGTTCCAAAGGCACCTTGCAGACCTGGCTCTTGAGGAACTGCCAAAATCCAGGTTGGAAAGTGGGGTTTCCATCAAACTCCTAGGCTGTGTGAGGTTTCCAAGGACACCCAATCCCTCTGAGGGGACCCTGCACCAGGAGAGTGTGGCACACCTGGGGTTCACACACCCAGGGAGTCACATTCCAGCATAAACACAAACTCCTGATGGAGATAACAGGGATGTCTGCACTGGGAGGGAGCTCCAAGACAAGGATTTAATGCTTTAGGTTGAAGGTTAAGCCAAGGCTCAGCTATTCCTGTTGGAGCTCATGTGAGCTTTCCAGTCCAACTTAGCTTGTGTTTAAAGGCATTTGAACTTTCAGACAAGACCTTTCCTTTTTTCCTTTTACCACAGATCCAAAGAAAGTGAGTTCAATTCCACATTTGAGATTTTACTCAGTCCTTCCTATAAAGTTAAATATTTTACATCCTGTTTTTAGCTTGTTTTCCAATAAAGTTCATTTAACCATGAATTGAGGAGGAAGAATGTCTCCACAGGAGAGACCTCCAAGTTCCAATCCATCTTTTTGGATGTCCAAAGGATGAAGTCATCTGGGAAGGCAGATCTGGGCATCCTCCTTTCTTGTCACTTTGCCAGGTGCAAAGGTGAGGTGCTGCCTGCTCCCAGGGGCACAGCACCAGATTTTGGGAAGCCTGTGGTTCTCCAGGCATTCCCAGGTGAGGAACTTGCCCCTTTCCCCACAGCAAAGCCGTGGCTATCCCAGCTTTCCCAACACTTGCCATTTTACCAGCAAGGCTGACAGCCTGCATGCGAGAACTCCAGGAGGAAAACATACAGAAAACATCTGATTTTGATCATTTGCATCCCAAATTGTCTCCAAACCATGATTTGTTTCCCATTTTATTTGTTTATATGTTGCCATTGCAACCTTTAACACAACTCAGTGACAGGTTTGGAGCTGAAACTCCTCTGTCAGGGGCTCACTCTGGAAAAGATCCCACTCTTCACAAGGGTTTCGCCTCCAAATTACTCCCAGTTGTAGCTCCTAAATTTCTTAGATTACAAGGAGATTCCAAACTAGTTCTTATTTGGTTGGCTGGAGTTTGTAAGGAAAAGGTCTTTCCCTTTGTGACCCAGTTTTGCTCCACAATTCCAAGAAGTGTTGAGCTCATGATCCAACTCACAAACCCTCCTTGCTCCAGAATGACTTTTCTTGAGGAGACTTTCCAAGGGATTATTCTCACAGGCATTAAAAATACTTAAAATAGCCAGGAGAGATGATCCAGGGAGTTCAGGAAGCACCTATGTCCAAGTAAAAACATGCTCACTTCACGTGTCTCCAAAGCTTGTTGAGTTGGGACAGAGTCTTAAAAGAGTGTAGTCCATGAGATTTCCCAAATTTCACATTCCAAACCTCGACAAAGAGGAGGAATGAAAAGCAGCTGTTGATACAGCTTAGAGAAATCTTTCTTGGGAAAGTTTTACACTTGCAAAAAAATTCCTTTTGGAAGTAATACCATATTTGCAGACATTTTTAAGCAAGGAAAAAAAGGGAAACATGGCTTTGGGAAGTGTTTTTGGTAAATATTTCTGAGCTACAACAGTTTTCCACTTTGGAAAAAATGTGTAAGGATGCTTCTATTTTCAATTAGGAAAAAAAGGCAAAGCAGCTCTTCTTTATCATTGGTATTGGTGGGCTTTTTTAATACTTTTGCATCAAAAAAGGTTGAAAATCCATAGAATTCACCTTTGTGCACAGTTTAAAGCAAACACTACAACTTTCAGCTTTTCTCCTCCTGTTACAGGTCTAGGGCAAAATTTCAGATGTTTCATTCTGTTCAATTTCTTTCCAAACATACTGGGCCAATTCCATCTCAGATTTTAAAGAAAAACCTTTCCAAGGGGAATGTTGGAATTATCATAGAATTGTTGGGGTTGGAAAGGACCTTAAAGCCCCTCTTGTTCCAACCCCTGCCATGGACAGGGACACTTTCCATAGACCAGAGAACAATCATTCTCCTTCAAACTGGAGGATGAGAGAGGGATGAAAGAAAAGGAAAGGCTAAATTCAGTAAATTCCATCTCCAACTGTGAAAAACTCCAATAATACTGGAATTTGTAAAGACTCACTTGAAAACTAATTCCTGCTGTAGTTTGCACATCCGTTAATTTGGGAATTTCTCTTGCTCAGCCACTTTGGTTCAAGACTGATGGCAGTTCTCTCTCTCTCCTTTAGGATGAAAGGATCCGTGAGGGAGATGTGGTAGGAAGGAGTCCAGCCACCTCCCTGGAATGCGTTCCTTCGGGAAGGGACGAGCTCCCTGCCTTATTTTATGGATGTCACTGAAGTAGACTTTGAAGGCCTTTGGAAGCCCATCCCAGACTTGGCATGGGAAACCACAGCAACAACCATACCTGCCTGACAGATGATTCCTTCAAGTACAACCTGTACGGAGCCGTGTACAGCGTGGTCTTCATCCTTGGCTTGATCACAAACTGCGCCTCCCTCTTCGTCTTCCTCTTCCGCATGAAGATGAGGAGCGAGACGGCCATTTTCATGACCAACCTGGCGGTTTCAGACTTGCTTTTTGTCTTCACTTTGCCCTTTAAGATTTTCTACAACTTCAACAGGCACTGGCCCTTCGGGGACAGCCTGTGCAAGATCTCGGGCACGGCGTTCCTCACCAACATCTACGGGAGCATGCTGTTCCTGACCTGCATCAGTGTGGATCGCTTCCTGGCCATCGTGTATCCCTTCCGCTCCCGCACCATCCGCACCCGGAGGAATTCCGCCATCGTCTGCGCCGGCGTTTGGATCCTGGTGCTCAGCGGAGGAATTTCGGCCTCGCTCTTCTCCACCACCAATGTGTCCAACACCAGCACCACCTGTTTCGAAGGGTTCTCCAAAAGGATCTGGAAAACCTACCTGTCCAAGATCACCATATTTATTGAGGTGGTGGGATTCATCATCCCTCTGCTGCTCAACCTCACGTGCTCCTCTCTGGTTCTCCGGACTTTACGGAAGCCGGCCACCCTGTCCCAGATTGGGACGAACAAGGAGAAGGTGCTGAAGATGATCATCGTGCACGTGGCCATTTTCGTGGTGTGCTTTGTTCCCTACAACTCCATCCTGTTCCTGTACGCGCTCGTGCGCTCCCAGGCCATCGCCAACTGCTCCCTGGAGAGGTTTGCCAGGACCATGTATCCCATCACGTTGTGCATCGCCACCCTCAACTGCTGCTTCGACCCCTTCATCTACTACTTCACCTCCGAGTCCTTCCAGAAGTCCTTCAACATCAAAACCCAGATCAAAATGGATTCTCTCTTCAAGACGGAGATGCCACTCACAAAGACGGCGCTGCCGGCGCCGCAGGATGAGATCAGTGACCAGGCCATCACCAACGGGGGAGATCCCACATCTGAATCCCATTTCTAGGGAGATGTTTACACAGGGAGTTACCCCCCATTAACTCCTGATTAACACCACGTGGCAAAGAGCAGCTCCAGAAAATGGGGGCTCGCACGTGGAGTTAATGAAGAAAAGCTGCTGGGGGACGACAGATCCTCGCACTGGGATGGTCCCGTCACGTTCCACAGGTGAACACAAAGTGTGAAAATCCCAATGGATCTCCCTTTGGAGATTATGGATAGGCTACAACACATGCATCAACTCAGGAGGGAACAGAACAGCTTCTTTAACCAGAAGATGCCAACATTTGGCATTTTTCCCCCTCAGCAGTTGACATGGGACCAGTTGGGAAATAGAAAATTTCATTTTTTTAGAGATTCCTGACAATATTTCTGCCTTCTGCAGGTGCATCCTCATCCTCATATGTTAACTCAGTAACTTCCCACAATATGTATGTTTGCTTACAAAGGCATAATAAAAGCTTGTGGCTTTTCCTTACTCCACTGCCAGAGTGCAGAGCCTGGTTTTCCTAGAGACTGGAATTTATGGAGAGGTTTGAAGTGTAAATAATTGTTTAGCAATTAGGCAAAAAGAGTTGCTTGGTGACAGAAAAGATAATAAGAAAAAAAAGATAATTATTACTGCAGTTTTGAAAGATGAAGTTTCATTTTTATCAGATTAAGCTGTCATTTAATTTATTTGATTATTTTTAGTGCCACCTCTGGGAAGGAGTAAAGAGCTCATTAATGATCTGTTGCACCTGGGCTTTTATATCCCAGAGGATTTTATTATTATTTCTGGGAAGGGCTGCACTGTAAGGTCAGCTGTAGAAGGGCCTGAGACCCCAGAGTTCTTTCAAGGGAAAAGCTCCCATACAGAAGCTGAGGCAGCTGAAGGCCCAGGAGTGCTGATCCCACTGAAATATGGACAAGAATTGTCACACCACCCAACTAAGGGAGGATCTGTGATTGTTTAATGGGTATTTAGGGCCTCAAGGTAACTCAAAAACCAATTTGCTGCACTCTTTTCTTAGCTGGTTACAGCAATATTGTCTTGTTTTCCAATTAATTTATTACCTTTCTTTTTATAGATTACAGAAATATATGGAAAATTAATTATTTGTATGTGTTGCATTTTACCACCTGGTTCCTTTCTCCAGCTCTTGGCTTGTGTTTGAAGCTCTACAGCCCTTCCCAGGCTGGTTCATTCTTAAGTGTAAGAAACAGAAATGAGGAGAACAATTTCATTTGAAAAAATATAAAGTTACAACTTGTTAGCTCAGCAATCTACATTACCATGGCAAAGCTACTTCTAGGGAATTATTGCCAAAAAAAGAAACAAATTATTAATTGAGCAGATGTTTTCCACTCAACTCTATTTTAAGTCTCTCTGATGAAGCCTCGTGAGATACAAGAGCAGCACCTCAAATGTGATCATTTAAAGCAACAGAGGTTGAAGTGTGAGAAGAATTCAGCTGTAAAATGTTAATGCTTCCAAGGGAATATTTATTTAGCACTGCATTCACTTTGAATAAAGAAGTCAGTGGCTAACCAAGGTTGAGAGACCCCAAAAATGATTCTATTTCAGCCCTAAAATGTCAGTTATTGGAGAAAAGCATATGATCAACTCATTATACACTGAGAGCATGAAGGCAGCCAAAAATATTGTATTTCAGCTCTGAGTTACAGCAGTATTTACTGGAAACTTGCACACAGCACTGGCCTGGGAGGCTTTTCTGGAGATTAAACCCACAGACAATTGCACTTTGGAGCAGAAGAATGTGAAAACAGGGAGAGATCATTGAAAAAAGTTGGTGGAATGAGGTCAGTGTGGCAGGACAAGGGATAGGCAGTGACAGGGAATTTGTCAGCAGCTGGGAAAGGTTTACCTCCAGCCCAAGGGATGAGCTGGGCTTTAGGAAGCAGCAATATTTGCCATTTAACCAGTGCCTTGTCACTTTTCCTGCCTGTGCCCCTTTCCTACTGCAGCCAAACTCTCCATAGGGAATTTTAAAATCCATATTTCCTTTGGCTGATCAGCCCATCTCATTTCAGAGAAGTGTGCATTTCAGAGAAGTTGTTCCCTTCAGATCAAAAGGCAAAGAGAGGGATTTGCCAGGCAGGGCTCTCCCTAAGGAGCAAATCCTTCATCCCATGGCAGAGGAGGACTGGGGAACCATCAGCAGCTCTGACACACCCCAAACTCTGTGAGAAATGGGGCACCCCATCCCAAACCCTGCCAGGAATTGGCAGGAACTTAATGAGACACAAGCTGCATTTTTAGGGATGAGAGAGGGAAGGGAAAAGAGCAGGAAGAATTCATTAATAAATTTCATTTCTAGGGGTGGGAGAGAGAAGGAACAAGAGTGAGAAGGATTCACTAAAAAACTGAAGGTGCATTTAGAACTGCAGAATGTCCTGAGCTGGAAGTGACCCACAATGATCATGGAAGTGCAACTCCAGGCCCTGCACAGGACAGCCCCAAGAATCCCACCCTGTGCCTAAAAACATCTTCCTATTTGCAAGAAAAATATTTGGAATATAAGAAAGTGCTCTTCTCTGAGGCAAAGCCCTGCTTAATTCAGATTTACAGAGATGAGAAACCTGTTTACACTCTGCTTGTTCTCAGCAGGCCACATCCAACTGCCAGCTTGGAAATCTTATTTTAAAGCTGCAAAGCAAGAAGTGATTCCAGAGTTTGTGGGGTTTGGGAGCCTTGTGGGACTGGGCTGTTCTCATGTCTGGTGGCTGCAGAACCTCTCATTTCCAGGGTCCTGAGACACCTTCTGCTCTGGGTGTGCTCCACAGACTTTCCTCTGGTAAAATCCAAGGGAAGAAAGAAAAATCCAGGCTAGAAACCACTGTCTGGGCTTCTGAAGGAAATGGTGAAAGAGAGGAGGGAAAGAACTGCCTGGGACTGGACAAGCTCCAGGCCCCACATCCATGGCCTGCCTGTAATCCCAGCATAATGAGTGTCTTTTTGGGAACCAAACCAGTGCCAATGCTTACAAATTTCTGTTTGCAGTTTTATGGGGCAAGAGCTGTGGTGGATATTCTCACATAAAATGTAATCCTATCATCCTGTGCCAAAATGCCAACTGAAAAGATCCATTATTTTGTAATTTAAGACCTCATAAATTATATGGAGATCACATGATGACTGACACCCACATCTGCTGGGACAGGTCTTGACTAATCTGGTTTTTTCTAGGTCAGGTACACTGAGTACACACTCCATGGTTTGTGGATAAATAACCAATTATGCATTCAGAGAGAGGAAAAGTCATTTTTCAGATGTCAGCAAAGCCAAGCTGGGAGGAGAGGGTGGCAGAAAAGTGGATTCCCAGCTTTTCTGGCTGAGGGGCAGCTGAGTGTTCCTCCCCCCACAAAGGGCTGCTGTCAGCAAACACAATGCCGCAAGTTCAGGTTTAAAAACAAAATCAAATTAATTAAAAGTCACTGCCTTTAGAGGCTCAGACAGGACCCAGAGATCCTAAACAAACATTAATCATGGATTTCCTTGCTCCCAGCCAGCTCCCTGCTCCCATTCCCCAGTCCTCCCATAACATTCACTCACCAGCTTTGCAACCATTGCCCAGCTGGAAAAGCTGCAGCTCCAAAAGGCTCCTGGGCCCTCTGCCCAGCCCAAACCCACCCTGGGGTGCCCACACCTGGTGAAATTCTGTGCCAATTCACAGGGGGAAGCAGGGCTTTGTTCTACAGTCCCAGGAAGCTCCTCTTGGTGCCACCACGGGTCCTACGATGGGTGAAAGGTGCCAGGTCTTGGGTAAATCTTGTGAAAATCTCCACCAGCTTTGCACAAATCAGTACAAGCTACCCAGAGCCACATCTGTGAGCCACAAAGGCAAAGAGGCAGCACAAGTAATGTGTAAAAGTCATGGATTAGCTCTGGATGAGCCAGAGGGAGGGAAAGTTCCTGTGCTGCATGTACACATCAGCCAGCCATGCTCTGCTCCTCCTGTCCCTGCTCCCTGCATGGATCCAGCCTTGAAATCCCTCTAAAACTAACCCTGGGGAGTTTTTTTGGTGGTTCTCCCTGAAGTTCTCCATGGATCAGGGAGGGAGGCTCCACTCCTGACCCAGCAAAAACACATGGATGGCCCAGAAGGAATTTCCCTGTGCCAGAGAGACACAGCACCTCTGACAGCCTTCTCTGGAGCTGTGACCTGCTGAGCTCCCCAAGACATCCCATGCTATTCCCAGGGGGAAGGTTTGCTGTCCACAGGCAGGAAAATGTCCTGTGGTCCCCTGAAAGTGTCCTGTGGTGTGACCTGCTGGCCACAGGGAGCCCTCAGCACCCCAAAGCTCTGCTGTGTCCACAGAGCTCTGGGGGCAGGATTTGGGGACAGGAACAAAGCAGCCCTCACTCACTAAGCAGGTTTTGGTGCTCAGCATTAATTGAAGAAAGAGGCAGAGTTGTTCTCCGTGGATTAGCAGCCCAAGCCTTGTTTTTGCTGTAATTCCAGGAAAGCTGTAATTTTTATTTCTGAATGCTGCTGCCCCCAGGGTGACCCCAGAGCCCAGGCTGGTCTGAGCTGTATGTGTGCCCTCTGACACTCCAAGGACCATAAATCATCCCTAGAATCATGGAATTAAGGTTGAAAGGCCTCCAAGATCATCGAGTCCAACCATCAACCCAGCCCTACCACGTTCACCACAAACCCATGTCCCCAAGTGCCACATCCAGACATTTTCTGAACACTTCCAGGGATGGGCACTCCACCCCTTTGCTGTTTCAATGCTTGACAACCCTTTCTGTGAAAGAATTTCTCCTGATATCCAGCCTAAACCTCCCCTGGCACAACTTGGGGCCATTGCCTCTCATCCTGTTGTGACATTTGTACACATCTTCTGCATCTCCCTGAAATTCTGTGCCACGGAGATGCCACTTGGAGAAAATCAGGTTTGTGGGAGGCTCAAGCAAGTGAGGAAGATGTACCCAAACCATCTTTGCCTCCCACAAGAGTGGTTAAAGCTCCTTTTCTCTGGGTGCAGATGCCAGCCATGGGAATGTTCTCCCTTTCCTGTTCTGTCAGGACCTGGGTGTGTTAAAGGCTCGTTCTGCCCAGTGTGAAACCCTGAAGTGTCCAAGGCCAGGCTGGATGGGGCTTGGAGCAACCTGGGATAGTGGGAGGTGTCCCTGCCCATGGTCTTTAAGGCCAATTCCAGCCCAAACCATTCCATGATTTAAGACAGTGACTTTAAGCACTATAAAATGTTCACATTTCACAGCAAAACATGGAGCTGTTCCTGTTTCTTTTCTCTGGAAAATATAACTTCAAACTAACACTTTAACATCACTTAAAACTAACATTTAACACTGCTGGCTGTCCTTGATTTTAATTCTTAAGTTTAATTTCCATGCAAAACACCAGGACCTTCACACCCCTAAACCACTGGGACAAGCAAGGAGTGGGGTGGTTTCTTTTTGGGATCACTTGGCCTATGTTTTCCAAGAAAACTGTCCAGTTCCTAAGAAAACCCTGGGCTGGCTTTTCCCTGCCTGAGGGATTTGAGCAATGTAAATATTGTATAGAAGTGACCAACGCCCATGTTTTGCACTGTTTGCTCTTTTCTGTATCTCTGTGGATGTGTGTGGATAATGAAAAAGGAAAGTTTTTTTCTGCACAAACAGAGTGTGTGAGTGTTCTCATTTACCCTGACTTACATAAATACACAGTGTTAGCTGGAATAATATTTAAATTTCACTTTCTCTGTAGCCCTCTCAAATCCTGGGTACATCCAGCACACACAGAGATTTTCCTGGAAACCCTCAGCATGGAAACTGGCCTTTCCTTTTTCTTGGTTTGTACAAATCCCCCCATTTCTTCCATCATTAACCCAAATCACCTCTGCAGCCATGGAATACTTTCTTGGAACTCATTCCCTAGATCACTCCTAAGACCACAACACACAGAAAAAACCTATTTTAATTTATATTTCCCCAAGTTCTCATCTTTCCTGCACAGGATGACACATTGCTAGCAGAATAAAATTAACCTTAAAAATATCTTTTGACCACTGGAGGGGCTGTGCTGCTTCCAAAGCTGGCCTTGTGTGTTATCCCTGGAAGTGCCATGGAATAAAATCCCTCCAGCACCAGGGAGGGTTGAAATCTTACTCAGGGAGTCTGAGAACCTCATAGATGACACTGAATTAGCAGCTGATCCCCAGGGGAGGTGTTATTTTATATCCTAAATCAATATTAGCGGCATTAGGGAGCTGAGGGAAGTGCTGTGAAAGAGGTGTCTCACATCTCCTGCTGCACAGATGAAGAGTCTTGGGAAATCATTTACAAATTTTACATAGGTCACACAAAGGAAAAAATTACCCTGTTTTAGTGGCACTGTGGCATTAACATCATAAATTCTGGCTGCTCTGTAACTGAAAGCCTAGACTAAAGAAAACCCCCCAAAATAAGACCTGGGGTAAACCCAGGCCATAACCCAGCAGGGCCAGGAGTTGATTGTGCAGCTCCAGGGAATATTTTGTTATTTATAACATGATCAGCACCACTCAGAGCTCGAGGTCACGGCGGAGCTGAGATTTGCTCACACAACCACGGAGCCATCAGAACCCAAATTTCCAGCACATGGACAAAAATTCCTCTTAAAACCAGGATTAAGCCTGGCCTGGAACTGACAGGCCCAGGAAGGCATTTGAGACCTTGCCTCATTTTCAGGTTTTGGGCAGGAAAAAGGTTCAGCTTTATTAAAGGACAAATTTCAGTCCTGAGTCCAACAATCACATCCTGCAATACCTGGAGGAGGAATTTTCTCCTTCTGGCCTAGGGTTGCTGTTTTCCCCCTGGCACAGGGACAGCTGGAGGCCACAGACAGGGGCCCAAAGGATCCCACTGAAATTCCTGCACTCACCTCCAGATTTTGCATTGCAAATGACTTCATTTGAAAAGCTCCTTCCCTCAGGGTTAGTCAGGAGAATAATTTGGCATTTTCCAGCCCCATTCACACTTGTGAGAGATGACATGGATGATGGAACCATCCTCATCCAAGGGAAAGGAGAGTATTGGGGAAATTTGTCATAATTTAGGCATAAAAGCAACTTTTTGGCAGTTTAGATTCCTGTCTTTTTCCATCCATTACCTCATCATTCCAAATTGGCAGAGCAGTGAGGGATCACAGGCAGGATTGAGGATGGGGAGACACCTGTAAAACACTGTCCTGCCTCAGCCAAATATTTATCCTCCAATTCCCTCTTTAAACACAACTCCTTCATTGATACTTTCTAAATCCAGGGCTCACAGGATATTTGTCCTTCTCTTTTTCGAGGGGAGGAGGACAATGACATTCATTTGGGAGGCTGCCTCATTTTCTCCTCTCCATATTGCCTTGGGCTGTACAACACTGCTTGGGAGGGCACATTGCCCCCCAGATTTTTGCAAACTAAATTAAAATGAAACAGAATTCTAATTTCCACCACCTCCTCCAGAATGAGTTTTTTGTTTTTTTTTTTTTTTTTTTTTTAATCCTGCTGGATCTTTTGATCAAATTCCTGGGAACAGCTTTTTCCCATTCACCCCTGTGCTGGTACACATAAGGTGTCCATGGAGGGAGGACAAGGGGAACTTCTAAACCAACTTTGCAGCCCCACAGAGCCCCTCCAGGACAAACAGCAGGGGGATGCTGAAGGTGGATTTGTATTTCCACATGAAATCTTAAATACAGCTCCTGAACATGGAAACTGCCTGGCTGGCACCACCAGCCCTTCAAAGCCACCTCAGCCTTGGAGACCCATGGTTTAAATCAGAATTAGAGGGTGATTCTCACATGATTTCTCCCCTTACTCCCATTTTTGTTTCATCAGCAGAACTTGTTTGGGTTTGCACTCCGGCTCTCACAACAGCAGAGTCTTTCCACTAATAGAGCACCATGTCCTTGGGAAAGAAATGAAAAATACTGCTAGAAACATCCTTTAGTTATTGGGAGCCAGCAGCTGAGGAGGGACAGTTATCTCAGGAGTCCTGGTAGACACAGCAGGGCAGATTGTGGGCATCAGTCCACAAGGCAAAGAGGGAAAAATTAATCAGGATAACCCCTGTCCAGCAGTGAGAATAAATGCCTGAATTCCTGAGAAGTCCTTGACTTGCCTCAGCCTTGAGCCAGACTGGGACTAATGTTAAAACTGCAGAGCACTTTGAGTTTTCAGGGATTTTAAATCACACCTGCATTTGTCTGTTCCCAAAACTCCCCCAGAAATGCTGGATGGTTTTCCCATCCCTATGGATGATGGCCTGGAATCCCATCCTTGCTGCATCCCAGCCTGTGCTGGTCCCACACAGTGCTGGGAGAGCCACAGGGGCAGAAAGGGAAGCAGGAAGGAGTCCAGGATGACTCCATGAGCATTTCCAGGAATTAATTCATGGGATTCTAGAAAGAGTAGCTTGTCCTACGAAGGAAGGTGAGGATTTGGGATCATGCTTTATGGTTGTGCTGGGTTAATGGTTGGACTCCATCTCAGGTGTCTTTTCCAACCTAAACAAGTCCATGATTTGGAAGGTTGAAGGCTGAGGGAGAGGGGGGAAGCTGTGTGTCAGAATTAGGTCATAAATTTCCCCAAATAACTCATGGGCCTGAATCTTCCACAGGGGTCACCTCCCCTTGCCAAGCTGGCCAGGTGCCCACAGCTCACACCTGAACCTGATCCTGCCTCAGCACAGCTCCAGGTTTAATAAATCCAGGATTCCTGGCCAGGGAGCAGGGCTGAGCTCACACAGCCCTGTTGTTTCCATCCAGGGCTTGGCTCACACCTGGCCAGCCTCAAACAGAGCAGCCCCAACATCTGCAGGAGTCCCCAGCCCCAAAACCTCAGGTGCTTTTCAAACGCTGCAACAGGGGTTTTGATTACAAACAGGACTTATTTTAATCAGAAAAAGCTGGGAACTTGTTCTGCAAACAAATTTTATTGTCTTAAACTGGAGGTTTTATCGTCAACATCTGAGACTGAGGGAGGGAAAAAAAAAATCCCAGGAGGTTTGCAAAGCCATTCCCCCTCTGCTGTGAGTCACAGGTTTGACCCAGCCTGGTGGGACAGGAGCCATCTGACAACAATGGGAGTCTGGCACTTTGCATCCCGGAGTTCAACCCCTAAAAATAAACCCTGCTAAGCTGCTGAAGCTGCATTTTCCTACCAAATTTCCTGCTGAGCTGATCCAACCATGGTTTGACCACATGGATAGACCTCCTTGCTTATAGGCAGGGAGATTTAATTAGGAAGGGAGGAAGCAGGGAATTCCTGTTTGGGGTTTTTTTTTGGAGGGAGGAGTAGGAGGGAAGAACAAATGAGACAAAAAGAATTATGAGCAATGGACATGTATTCCTGGCACTGGAGCTGCTGCAGCGTAAAGGACGCTGTGAAACCTCTCCTTCCTCCTCAGGGTTCTCTCTCTCCTTCCTTCCCTTCATCCAGCACGGTTTAAATAAAGAAACATCTGCAGAAACTCCCCAACAGACGAGCCCTAATCAGGGAAAGATAAATCTGAGTATCTGGGATGTGTTTGGAGGTGTAGGATGCCAAGGGGCTTTGTGGGAATTGGGTGCCAAGTCACTTGAGCTGCAGATTAGAGTTGGCAGGGATCCCACGGAGCCTGGCCCCAGAAAATGTGCTGCAGGACAGCCAGCCATGGTAATACTCACAGGAAAGGACACACTGAGGCACCACGGCTCAAAAAGGACACCCTGGTACAAGGGGAGTGCTACAAGTGGATCTAAATTGCAGACAGATGGAAAAAAATCCTGATTAGGCAGAGAAACCTGTGGTGTGAGGAGTGGGCAGGAGCTGGAATTACCCTTGAGCTCAGGATCTCATCTTGCATGTGGGAGCTCTGTGCAATCTTCACATCTCTGTACTTAGGGAGAGTCCAAGAGTTTCCACTCTGACAGGAGCTGTTTGGGAACTGAGAGCTGCTGAAACCCCAATCCCAGCCAAAGGTGCTCCCAGGCTGGACAGGAGTGGAAAGTGTCCCTGCCCATGGAACAGGGATGGCTTTAAGGCCCCATTAATCCCCTGGGATCCTATAAAGGGAACTCATCCTCTGCTCCATGGGGATGTGCCTAATGCTTCCCCTGAGTCCTGCAGAGCTCCCTGAGTGCTGCCTCACCCTCAGAGATGAGAGCAGAACCTTTATCTGGTACCAGAGATCACCCCAGAGCCCTGTCCCTGCCCCAAGCAGGAATTCCCAGTTTGGGGATCCCACAAGGGCTCAGAGCAAACAGGGACTTCTCCAGCAGCAGGATCCTCACACCTCCCCTGAGCTGCTCTTTCCCTTTGCTCTTCGGCTCAGTATTTCAGGGGGAAAATGGATAACCTGGGAGATTTAAAGCACTTCCCCATGAAAGCAGCTCAGTTTCACAGCTCCAGCAGGAAAATCTGCTCTGCTGAGGCTGAGCAGGCACTTGCAGCTGGAGCAGGGGGACACCAATGGCTTCAGCAGGATCTATTTTTCCTGGCTTTGTCTCACTTCACTGCTCCAGAAAGCAACCTAAGGGCTCCAGGCAAGGAGCAGATATCAAATTTACTTCCTTTCCTTGCAGGGTTTGAAGTGAAAGATCCTATTCCACAGCGCTCTCTTAGGAAAACATAACAAGCATATTTTTACTCCTTTTTTTTTTTTTTTTCCCCTCTCCTTTTTCCTTTTTGCAATAAGCTCTGGATAAAGCCCAGAGCCAGAGCCTGGTGTCTGTCTGCATCAGTGACACGCACTGGACGAGCTGAGCCTGTCCCAGTATGAAGGATGCATTCCCAGGAAGAATTCAGCTCGTTTTTTGGGCTCTGGGAGAAGCCTGCAGGCACCTCCTGGAGCTGCTGAAAGCTGTGGCTCAGCTTTGCAACACCCTCTGAGCCCCCTAAGGGGGGTTTATCACATCCAGGAAGATTGGGCAGCTCAAGGTCACATTTTGCTCTGCATGGAGCAGCAGAGCTCAGCTGCAGTCTCACACCAGGGGAAAAAAAATCCTCCCTCCTCAGTTATTTCGCTGTTTTTTCCATCATTTTGTTCTTCCCAAACCTCCACCTGCCCAGGTATTTTTGTGACACTGGAGCTCAGCATCCCAACATTCCACATTGGCTTAAAACAAGCGGGCTCAGAGGCTGCCACTTAATTCCTCAGGGAAAAAAAAAAAAAAAAAAAAAGCTGGTGGAAAGTGCAGATTTCTGCTCCTGAAAAAGGAAGGAAGCTCCATCCCCACGTGAAAAATCAACATTTTAACTAAGGAAACCCAGGATGAATTGAAACACAAAGGGATGCAAATAATTCAGGGGTTGAGCTGTGTGTTAGCCAGCAAGCCCCAGTGGTGTTTTGGAGGCCATCCTAAGATAAAGGCTGTTTATTCCCAGCTCCATAGCGACCAGAAATCACTTCTGAGAGCTCTGCTTGTCCTGCAGCCAGCCCGGTGTCTCCAGCAGGAAATCAGGCAGGAATTTCGATTACAAGTGATAACTGCTGAAGATGTGTATTCAGATAAAAAAGACTTTTCATCCAGTTCCCTTTGTTTCTTGATTCATAGTCAAACTCTAATCCTATGGCAAGTTGGAATTCCCATAGCAACTCTTTTTAAGCAGGAAAAGCTGGCAGAGGGGAAAGGGCATTATTTAAATACCTGATTGCTGACTTCTGCAGCAAAGCTGCTGCCAAACACCCAAGAACAACTTCTTTTTAAAGCTTGGGCTAAAAGTAAAAACCCGTCTAAGGTGAAAATCCAATGTGAAAATCCTTCCTTTTAGGAGCTGCAAATTCGTGGTCTGCTTGCAGATCCACACATCACTTAACACTTGTGCTTCCTAATGCAAGAGGAGAAATGGAAATGGAAATCTTTCTGGTGAAGATGCAGGGCAAGAGACCAAATGAGGATTTATTTTCTAGGGAATCTTGAAGAAATACTTTTAATTAAATCTTTGCTGCTGTACTCCCTGATGTTAAAGCACTTATTGTTTGTGGTCACACTGATGGACAGAGGAAAGGCCAGGGCAGAGTGCTGACAAAAACCTGATTTCCCTTTAAATAATCCAGATTTTCTCTGTTAATTGGAGGACTGGAATTCGTACTGATTGTTTAGAAATACACAGAAAGGGAGAAAAGAAACACACAGAAAAGGAGAAAAGAAATACACAGAAAAGGAGAGAACCAACCTACACGGCTGCCCAAATTCATTTGGTCTGAACACAGCCCAGCAGTGGCCTCAGAGCTGTGCCACAGGACAGATGTGGCCCCAGCAGAGCCTTCAGGGGCAGTGCAGACCCTCTTGAAGCCACCCCCAAACCCAGAGGGATGGAGCAGCCTCGGGGGGCTCTGCTGAGGGGCCCTGAGCTGTCACAAGTGCAGGCTCAGGGCTCCCCCCAGCCCTTCCCCATGTTCCAGGTTCCCCCAAACCATGGAAATGATCCAGACAATTTTCCTTAAAACAACAGCAACCCCCAGACACGGAGCTGTACAACCAAACCATGTTGTACACCCAGAGGTGCAGATTTCTGCATTTTGGACACCTGGGGTGCCAAACCACCCCTGCACCTGCACTGGGGTTCTCATGGGCACAGTGGTGGCAGTGCTGTCCTTCCCCTCCAAAAACCCAGCAGTGGGAAGGAGGCTGTGAACACCCAGCTGTGCCCTGGGTCACTTGGGGTGGCCACTGATCCAGCCACAACCTTCAGCCTGCCTGGCCTTGAGATGCCAAACCAGCACTGCCACGTTGGATTTGGTGTTGGAGCTCAAGACAAAAGCTCTGAAATTATTTCAAAATAGCAAAAATGTGATTTCTAGCACTCTCAGTGTTTCTCTTTGGGCTTTGATGCTCTGGTGCACATTTCAAATGAGAACTGAGGTTAAAATATCCCTGGTACAGGGCCCAGGGATAACTCAACACACTCCTATGTCCCTCCACCATTTCCCTGACGCCTCTGGGAGGGCTCAGGAGACACCACAACAAACAGAAATGCAAATTATCCCATCTCAGGTAAGACTCTGAACAGGAACCATCTTTTCTTTCAGCTTCCATGAGCAGCTCCAGCATGGCACAGCCAGAAGGGAGCTCTGCAGGCTCAGCCAGGGGCTCTGGCTCCTTACCTGGGCTCCAAGGGCACACAGGGACTGGGATGTGAGCAGGGATCACGGGGATCTTTGGGCAGAGGATGCTCCTTGCACTGCAGCCAGGATCAGGCTGGAGGGTCATTCCAACACTTCCTGGGACCCTGGGAAGGAACAGCTCATCAGGAACCTGTGTTTGTGCCCTGGGGCACAGGGATGTCATCCACTCCAAGCAGATCCTGCTTAGGGAGCCTTGGGACACTTTTAAAGGTATGAGCAGCCCTGGTTCTGCCTTTGCAGCATCCACCTGCCTCTGGAAATCCACCTGGATATTGCCTGGCACCTGCTGCTCCCCAGACATCTCCTCAACCTCCCCTGAGCATGGTTTTACCAGTTAAATGTGATACCCTGGGGGAAAATCAGAGGGTGGGATCAGCCAAGCTGGGCTGAAGGCTTTGCCTAATTAAAAAATAGAGGAGACAATTCAAAGTCCTTCTGTGATCCCAAGGGAATGGAGGATGCAAGGAATAACGGAGGGAGATGAAAAGAGGATGTGCAGACAACTGGGGGAAAGACATGAAGGGTAAAAATAAAGAGATAAATCAAAAGGAAGCCTCTAAGAACTAGAGGGAAGGACAAAGCTGGCTAGAAAACAAATCTAACAGGGCAGAAGAGGAAGGTGATGTAGGACAGATAGGGAAGAAAAACCCTAAACTAAGCATAAAATGCAAAAGAAGTTAAACCAGCATGAGTTACTGTGCCATAGTCAGCCCAGCTGTCAGAGGCTGAAGCTGCCTCTGCAGGCCCCACGCCGAGGGCAGAGGCTGCAGGTCCAGAGTCACTGATGGTATCACCTCCCACACAGACATTTCTCTGCCCAGAAAGCACCCACAGCCCAGCAGCAGAAATGACTGAGCTGGGTAACGGAGCAGCAATCAAAACCACACCAGTGCCTGTGCCAAAAACTCAGCAAAAAGTGCCTTTGGGGGGCTGAGGGGGCAGGCAGAAACCTCCCAGCTCTGCTTGTCACCCACAATCCCTAAATAATTGCCAGGCATGAGGCAGTGAGAGCCTGGCACAGCTCTGAGGAGCACAACACTGCGGAGTTGCTGCTACTACAAGTTTACAACACCTCTCCTCATTAGGGTGATGGAGAGCCCAGACTGCACGGAGCAGATTGCTGGGGAAGGCAGCTGCTGATTTCCTCTGAGCTGCTCTGGAATGGCTCAGGGCCCAGGCAGCATCTCCAAATCCCATTTTCTGCATAATCCTTCTCCAGGAGACTTCCTGGGCCTGGTTGTTGTGCAGTCCCAGAGCTGTCCCAGCTCCAAACTCAAGATCCATCCACATCCATCAGGAGAGCTCTGACAGGCAAGGATGGGTGGGTGGGTTGGTGAGTGGGTGACTGACACCTCACTCCCACCCAAACCTCATCTCCCTGCAGCTCTCTGAGGCTCATTAATATCCAGGGAGGTGTTCCCAGGCAGAAGGGGCTGCTCCCTCACCCCAGCTCCTGCCAGTCCCCCTCTCTAGGGATTTTCTCCTGCTTTTTCAGCAAAGCTTCAGGAGGTGACAAGCCAGAATTCCACTACTCAGAGTTTCTGATTTCCCCTCTCCCTCCTGCAGGTGAGGGGGGCCTTGGAAAAGCAGGGAATTTTCAGGGATGTATTCTGTGCTTTGCTGCAAACCAAACTCCTACTCTCCAAAGTGCAGCACATTTAATTCACAGATTACAGACTGAAACAAGACATTAACATTGAACCTTAGAAACCAGGACTGTTTGAGACCCCTTTTAGCAATGCCAGAAAGGAGGTTTTGGCAGGTTTCAATTGATATTTTTTCCCACCAGGGGCCTGGAAGGTGGCCAGGGTTCTGTGAGAGCACTGGGGCTTTGTTTGCCTCAATTCCCAGCAGGCACAAGTGCCTTGTCCCCTGGGCTGCTCCTGCTGCAGGAATTCTGTGTCAATAAACTCCACAGGGCTGGGAGGGACTGGGAGCTCTGCCCTCACTGCCATTAGGACTTGGGCTCATTAATTAACCTTTTCAGGGTGGAAAGTGCTGTGCTGGGACCTGGATTTCAACGTCTTGGGGTTTTCAGGACTCTCCCCAGTGCAAGCACAAATCCCTGCTCCCTTTCCCAAAGGACAGCTCTCAAAACCTCGTTGACCTTTTCTTTTTAAGGCATTTTTTGGTAAAAGTCTGACCCCTGAAGGTGACAAAGGATGCTCCTCAATTTTACCCATGTCATGATTTGGGTTCTGAGCACAAGGAGAACTTTCTCCAGTGATGAATAATTCCATCCACACCATCAGTTCTTCTCTGGGGCTTGGAAAAACAGGAATATGGTATTTACAGAGTTTATTTTCCCACTCTTCTCCTGAAAATATTATTTATTCACAGTTAGGTGAATATGTGCACTCAGGGACAAAAATCTCACTTTTAAGCCTTGAATTTCACAGGCTTTTTGCCTCTCTTTTCAGTCACCTTGAAATGGCAAATCCAAGGTGCTCCCAAATTCATTAATTTGATTGCTTGGCTTTCTGGACCAAAAGCATCATCCCACTCAAGGGAACAGAGCTTTAATTGCTGCATAATTAAAGAAAAGGGCCACTTCTTATGGGTTTTTTTCCTGTGTGAAGTATAGTGCATCACAAAAGTGTTATATATATATAAGATGACAGAAATGAAAAAGAAATGTTAAATCAGAAGGAAAGGAGTACAGAAACTGTGAGGCATTTAGTGAAGAACACAAATGTAGTTGTAAAAACCACATTTTAGGGAAAAAAAGATCAGTTATAACAAAATGGTGTCTTCATTAGGGGCTGTCCATTAAAGTCCTAAATTATACTTTCAAATGCAGTAATGGCACGAGAGAAGCAACATGAAACAAGCCCTCGGTAGCTGCAGGCTATGAAATGCCTATGAAAATGTGCTGAGTGACAGCCGGGGACCTGCTCCGGGTTTAGAGAGCACCAGAGGGCAGCCGTGGAACACAGAAAATCTCCTTGGAGCTCACAGGAACCAGGGAAGCACAGTAGACAGAGCTGCCTTCTGTAAATTCATCCCCTGACAGAAAAGAACCCCAAAAACCTGAGGGTATTTTGCAGGAAAAGCATCCACATGATCCCTGTAAGTAGAGGGAAGATAAGGAAACAAAAATTCATGAGGGCTCTTCAAAACCAGCTCATGCAAAAGCTGCTTATCCAAGGCAGCCTGAGATGCTGCAAATCCTCTGCCATTTATTCACATTTCTCCCTCTCCAGCTGCTTTGAGGGTCCTGTTCCCCTGGGACATCTTCTTTGTTCCACACTGACAGATTCCCTGTGATGAAGGGTTTGTTATTCCTGTGCCAGGAGTGGTTTTTGTCATTGCGGTGCCCAGAGCTGCAGGCAGTGTCAGGCAGAGCCAGATCTGAGTTATCTGCCAGGGGAGTCCCATCCTGCCCAAATCCCTCTGGGATTCAAACAGCCACAGCCCCAGGAGGAAGCTCAGCAGTGTCAGGGATAAGGGCACAAATTAATTAAAGGGGGAAAATAGGGAATGGGTTGCACTTTTCCAAGGGAAAGGCAGAGATTCAGGCACGGGGGAATAAATCCTTCCTTATCTCTTCCAAGCTACTGCAAAGGAAAGGATTGGAATTAGAGAATCCTGGAATGGTTTGGGATGAAGGAACTTCAAAGCTCCCTCAATGCCATCCCCTGCCATGGCAGGGACACCTTCCACTGTCCCAGGGTGCTCCAAGCCTGGCCTTGGGCACTGCCAGGGATGCAGGGGCAGCCACAGCTTCTCTGGGCACCCTGTGCCAGGGCCTCCCCACCCTCACAGGCAGGAATTCCTTCTCAATATCCCATCCATCCCTGCCCTTCTTCAGTTTAGAGCCATTCCCTGTGTCCTGTCCCTCATTCCTTTGTCCCCAGTCCCTCTCCAGCTCTCTTGGAGCTCTCTCAGGCACTGGAAGGGGCTCCGAGATCTCCCTGGAGCTCCTGTCCTCCAGCACTTTCAGCCGGCCAAAGTTTATTTTCCATTATTTCCACACTGACCTGGCACAAGCAGTGCTGAGGCACCTGCTGTCATCCCACAGCCAGAGGAAAACACTCCAGGCAAGAAAAGGAACTTTAAGCAGCTCAAAGTAACAGCTCTGCTTCAGCCCATCCTGCAAAATCAGCTACTCCCTGGCACCATGTTTGCTGTGGCTTTATTGCTCCAGGCAGTTCTGTTTGTCCAAATAAGCTCTAAAACATCCCTACAGAAAGGAAATTTCCCCCCACCAACACTGCTGTGCTTCCTCAGGGTGTGGAGCAAACCCTCCCCTCAAATGGCACTGAGGGGATCCACAGGAAGATGGTCAGAGTACAAAAACCACCCAGAGCTACCTTAAATCCAATTATTAAAACACTCATCACACAAACTCCTCTTCTCCTGCTGCCCCCATCTGGTTCAGAGCTGAGGATGAGGCTCAGGTGTGGAACAAGCCCCAGCTGGGCCCATTTTCCATCCTCCCCTCCCATGACAAATTGCTCACTGATATCAAATTGCTTCAAAGCTGCAATTCAGAGTCACCCCTTGGCACTGAGACAGCAGAGCCACAATCCCAGAGGCAGAAACTCTGGAAATTAGGGTGAGACCCTGAAAATACAGGTGCTGGTTTTAGTGATTCTCCTCAAGAATCCCTTTGTCCAGACTGTCCTTGCCCTCAAAGGGAACCTAAGCTCCTTTGGTCATTGTAACAGATTTTTCAAACAATTATAAACAGTTTATGGGTATCAAAAGGCTGAACTTTTGCTATCTTCTTAATTCCACAGTAAATCAGGAGCATCCCTGGCAGACACAGACTGAAATTCATCCCATTTCCCATGGACACTGACCTTCAAAGCAGACACAGCTTTGAAGAAGTGGTTAAAATTACAAAAAAACCAAACCAACACACCAAAACCACCTGTTAAACTGTCAGCCCAAGCAAAGTTGTTTCTCCCTAGAGGTTTACAGAACAAAACTCTGTCTCCTCACCACTTTCACACCATTTGGAAAGTTATTTAATTCTAAATTGAAAGCATTGATAATGACATTGGATGTCCCAGATAAGTTCTGGGAAATTAATTGTGTCATGGACTCTCCTGGGCTGGAAAGGATCCCATTATCAGCACCCCTCTAAATCTATTTTTAATTAAAGATAAACCAGCAGCTGCAGAGAAGAAGGAAAAAGGGGAAAATGAAGCACTTGCTGAGGGAAATCTTTCCTTAAACCCTCCTAGGTTTGTATTTGCTGTTAAAATAAATTCAGGTTGGATGGAAAAGTGTCAGACCAAAAGTGGAGAAAGTGCTTTGTATCAAAATTTCATCAGGTTCCTTGTTTCAATAAAACATCTTTTCCTCCTCTCAAATCTCAATAAAAACTTCTCTTTCCCTACACCTTTTCATCTTGTTTTCATTTCAGCTAGAACACATTAAAAGTTCATTTAAAATTACTTCAAGTAGAGTTTTTTTGGTGATTATTTAGTTGGTTGTGGTATTTTTAGCAATTAACATTTTCTTCTATTTCTTCTCCACTTCCATTTTATTCCCAACTCCACACCCTTAGGCTTCTGCATTAAAAACTCAAGACAGGATCCAGCTTTTAACAGCACATTTGCAATGTTTTATGTGGATAAATTCCTTCATTTCATTGCTTTTCAGTAGCTGATACCTTCCAGCCTGAGGCAAATAAGGGCTTACAGAAATTTTACTATCTCAAGTGGAACTGAAGCTGATTGTTACAAATAGTCCCATAATGAGGTTAAAAGGGCCATAAATCTTCACAAAGTCAAGTTCCTTCCTGCTCTGAAGGCACATTTTCAGCAAGGGAAACTCTATTTGGGCAGAGCTGGGAGCTGAAAAATAAACTTAAAACAGCAAGTCAGCCCAAGAAGCTAAAAATCATTGTCAGAGAAATTATTTATCCTGGAAATGCAATTGTCTGAATTTGGGATGAACTCCAGGGAAGCAAGAAATGGGTGGCTGGGAAGAAGGGAGAGCCACATCACCCCATTGTTGGGGGTTTCATGCTTAAAAGAAAAACAACAAACACCAGGATAGGCCTTGGATTGAAGGAGAAGGGGCCCTGCTTTGACTTTCATGCCAAATGTGCCAGGTGAGAGTCCAAAAAGGATTTTGGCAGCTCATGGAAAGGGAAATTAGAGGAACATGTGAGAAGCACCAACACCTTGTCAAGCCCTGCATCCACTCCAAATCCTAAAATTTCCCCCTCTAACACCTTGGAATCCATTATTTGCCCCAAGCACTTTCTCTGGGAGGCAGCAGCTCCAGGCACCCTCAGGGGTTTGGGTGCAGCCTTGGGCTGAGCAGGAGGGTGGCTGATCCCAAAAGCGCAGGAACCTGGGATCCAGGGATGGCCCCAGCACAGGGAACACCCTCAGCCCTCCCTGAAACCCTCCTGGAGGGGCAGCTCAGCCCCTCAGCAATCCCAGCCAGGACAAACACAGCCCAGGATCCAGGCAGGAATTCCAGAATTAAAGCAAACAGAGCTAGGATTGGAGACAAGGCTACAACAAGACTCCAAAACTTCCCCCAAGAGCCACGATCAAAATCCGGCCTGGAAATAAATTAAAATGTGCGTCCAAGGGCTCATCCCAGAGGGAAATTACTGTCTGAAAGGTCTGTGCTGGAGGCAGGGTCAGAGCTGAGTGTGCCCGAGGCAAGGAAAGGGCTGAGGGATCCAGGCTGAGTTCAAATGGAGCTGTGAGCAGCTGTGGGGAGCCCCAGGTGAGGCTGCTCAGGGCCATTAAGGGGTGCTGAGGCTGCAAAGGTTTATATGGAACAGCTGCTGGCTATCCCTGCTGGGAGATTGGGGTTTGTGGAGTTCTGCAGCTTGCAGACTTTTCCACAAGAAGTCACTGAGTCTCTCCCACACAAACTTCCTTCCTTCCAGCAGCCCCCTAAAAATCCTCCTTCCTTTTCCTGCAAACCCATGTCCTGTCTGCACAGTTGAGGCTTCTTTCCTTTCCTCATCACCCTGAGTGCTGACTCCAGGTGGGGAGTGTGTCCTGTGGGTCCAGGACTGGTCCTGGTCCAGGATCTGCCCTCCAGCAGGTCCCTGAGTGCTGATTCCAGGCTGGGAATGTGCCCTGTGGGTCCAGGACAGGTCCTTGACCTCCAGCAGGTCCCAGCTGGGCTCCTCCAAGCCCAGGGCAGGAGGTGCCTGGGGATGGGGCCAGGGACTGAAGTCTGGGAGAGCTCTCAGATCCATCCCTGCTTCCCTCTCTGGATGGAACAGAGAACAGACTGAGAACCTGCTGCTGTTCCAGAGGGAGGGATTTGGGACTGCTGTGGTCCTTAGGGAGGTTAAAAGACCCTAAAATCCGTGAGGATGTTCTGGGGGCTGTGGTCTGGCCCATGGCCCCAGGGAGGGCTCTCACCAGGATAGGCAGAGCCAAACCAACAGGGACAGGGGACCAAGGGACCAAGCCCTACATGAGAAATTAGAAGAAGAATTAAGAAATATCTTAGCCCTTGCTGTTTCTGTGAAGCAGAGCTCACCCCACAGCCTTTCTGGGCAGGCTGAGCTCCTGACAGGCCACGAGGTGCTCAGATAATTAATCAGAATCTTTATCTAATACACAAACACTTCTGTCACAGCTCAGTGGCCCACAGATCTGAGGAGCTAATGACAGTTTAGCCACAGCTGCACGAAACCAGAACAGGCTCTGAGCTGCAGAAATGCTCACAAAGCTCTGCAGAAATGTCCCTACACCTCCTACTCAGTGTGCTCCTGCAGCCCCTGCTCAGTGCTGAACACTCTGAGGCTCAAAGGCTCTTCAGCAGCTGCAGCACAGGGATTTGTATCCCATGGGATTACCCAACACACCAGGGCTGGATTGGGTTCTGGCCAAGGCAGTCACACTCCAATCAGGATGAGCAGTGGGGAGGAACAGCCAAATTTATATAAAGGGACAGAATCCCCAACTTGCACTCCAAAGGGAGTATTTCCTGGAGGAATGGGAAACCCCAGAAATTTCAGGCAGGCCCCTGTGCCAGTCTCAGCAGCTTCTGCCCAAGTTTACTCTCTTGTTTAGAAAAAAGCATTTCCCCCTCTAAACTGTCTTTGGACACCTCTATGGGAAATCCTTTGCTGTCTTCCCTGGTGACTTTTCCCTCAGCAAGGACACTCCCAGACACTCAGGCTGAAGCTCAGCAAAGGACTTGGAATTCTCAGGAGTGGGTTGGGTAAGAGAAAACCAACTTGCCAGCAAATAATGGGCATTTCCTGCCTGCAGCTTCCACCTGACTTCACTTGCACCTGACCCTGGGTCTGTCACTGCTCAGGGGCCGTGGTGACACCGTGTCCCTGCTGCCACCTGCCAGGCCAGGACTGCTCAGGGCAGGATTATCATTTCCTACACCTCTTCCAGCATTTCTTGCTTTCTGGGCTGCCTGAGCATCCCCAGCTGGTGCAGCTGCTCAGCCTCTGGTGCTGCCTCTGGAACGTCCCTCCTGCCCGGAGCTGCTGTCCCCAGGGAAGACACAGCTCCCCTTCCTCCGGGCATCTGTGAGGCTGCTGACAAAAGGCAGGATATCGTTTTCCTGAAGCCTGCTGTCTCTGGCTCTGCAGAAATCTAATTAATGCATGCTAATGAGGCTAATTCAAAATCCCTGATCCAGCGACTGCCCAGCGCTTCTTTCAGACTTCAGTTCTCCTTCCAGCTAGAAAGAAAGGAAGAAAAAGGAATTAGCAGAGCTGATCTTTGCATCTTGACACTGTAACGCAATTTCACTGATGTCTCGACCACAAACCAACCATATCCTTTTTTCTTCTCCTCCACCTGTACAAGAATTTTCAGAAAAAAATGATTGCACAATGAATTTATGAGCTGCAGCTCTTCCAGACGAGGTGTTTGGTGAAGTGGTGGCTACAAAGGTTTCTTATCCACACACAAAATGATGAGACACCCTGGGAAATGCAGAGATGGGGCTGATATCAAGGCAGAAGAGGAACCTGAGAGTTACTGACGAGCCTGGGAAACACCTGGGTTCTGCTTATGAAGACAAGAAAGGAAAAAACTCAACCCCAAAGTTTTATGTAAACTCAGCAAGCAAAAAAAACCAAATCAGACCCAAACAAAAAACCCAAACCCCAATAACTCAGCCTGAAATGAGAAAGGGAAAATTCCAGTTCTAATTCACAGATGATTATAATTTCCTAGCCAGAGCCCAGTGCTAACTGGGATTACCTATGGCCTGATTTACGAGGGAATCATAGGACTGCTGTGGATTTTTCCACTGATTTCAGGGAGGAAGGGAAAGAAGGAACTTTGTTTTTAGTCTAAAATTAGTTGATTTAAGAAGCCAATTCTGAATTGTTTTTCTCTCTCACTTCTCATTGGGATGGATATCTATCTGTGGAGCCTCCCCTGTTCTCCATTTTCTCAACAGATCTTAAAGGTAGAGGAGTTGTCCGAATCCCAAATGCCTCTTCTCAATCTCCCAAATGAATTCTCAGAGGTTCTCATTTAAAAGAAGCAAGATTTGAGAGTTCCAATCCAATGAAAACCCATTGGGAGTTGGTGGGATATTTGTTTTTTCCAAGAGGGAGGACTCCTGCGATCTGGTACCTTGAGGAGATATCTCAGCTAAACTGCAAATTGTTTGTAGGATGTGTCTGCAGGAAATGCCCCTAAAAAATGTGATTTTGCCAGCTAAGGTTTGGATTTTGCTCCAGTAAAGTTGTGGTACTGTTTCAAGGGGAGTGGAACTGGAAGCTGTGCTTTCCCTCTCTGAGTACAGCTGGAATATGGGGGAAATAAATTCAGACTGACTCAAAGGCAGCAAATATTCCTTCTCCCACCTCCTGAATCTTGGAATACATGGTTAGAAATATCCATTTAGAGTAAATTCCTTATAGCAACTGATACCCCCTGTTTGGAAATACTATCCAAGGAATTGGCAGTTTGATGCAATCCACATTATGGATAGAAAATGAGATTACAAAGCAAAACATTAAGGAAAAACACTGGAGAAATAGGGTGTAACTTAACTGTTTTTTGATCCCAGAATCTGAAGGATTCTTTCTGCAAGACTGGGATGCTGCAAACACAGCTTAGACATGATTGTGCTGCATTTCCTCCTCAGGTGTCAGAGAAAACTGAGGAGTGAAAGACATATTTGAAAGAGAAAATAGAAACAAGGAGTGAAGCTAAACACAGAGCTACTGGAGAAACCGTCAAAACAAGAAGCAAAATCCAACAGGGCCAATGAATTTTGGCTGCCAAGGAAATCTTGACTCCTCTATCCGAAGGAACTCTTGTAAGAGTAAAGACTTACTCATCCTTTCCAACACTCAGCTGGATTTACATCCTTGTGGGATGTGAGCAAAGGACAGCGTGCTCCAAAATGGGAAGAAGGCTCCAGGAGCTGTTGGTTCCTGCTCTGCTCCTCCCACCAGCTCCAGGAGACAAATCCACCTTGTGGGGTGGCACAGCCCCTTCCCAGCTCTCCTTTGCTGTTGCTGAGAACTTGCTGAACTGAAGGTCCTCAGTTGTAGCTCCAGAGGGCAAAAAGTTGGAGTTTGTGACTGGTGGGGCTCAGCTTCAGCAGAATCCAGGCACATCCAGGCACTTGGAGCAGGACTGAGAGCTGACAAAAGAGCTTTATAAGGCAAAAAGCCCCAAGCAGAGGATGCTGAGCTAATGTTTCTCAGGAAGAGCTAAAACCAAACTGTTCCATCAACATTTGCACACATCACTTCATCTCTGCTGCTGGGCAGGGAAATCAAACCAGCTCCCAGGACTTTGTCCTGCTTGTTTAGAATCCTGGGAAACAGTGATAGAGCAAAACCATCTCGTGGCTTTTCATTATTCCAATGAGCCAGTGAAATCTGGGCTGTAGCTGTTGTGATTTGTACGTGCTGCCAGTCTTTCTAATCTTATTGAAATTATAAAATGTTTCATGAGGCTGTTTTCTCCCAGGAATCATTTTCCTTGGAATCCTTCCCCAGCCAGGAGCACCCAGAGCGGACCTGAGACACAACTGCTGCTGTTGATTTCTTGCTGTCAGTTGTTAATGATGCAGAATTTTTTTTCTCTGACCAGATTTATATCTTAGGCCCAGGCCTAAGCCTGTGTTCATGTTTTAACACACCCCACAGGTGTCCTACAGAGTACCTGATTGCTTCAAATCCAGGCTGGACAGGGATTTGAGCAACCTACTCTAGGTGGACACTAGGAAGGTGTCCCTGCTCATGGCAGGGGGTTGGAATGAGATAAGATTTAAGGTCTCTTCCAGCCCAAACAGTCCTGTGATTCCATGAAAAACATGACAAGAATGAGTCCAACCTGGCCTTGGACACCTCCAGGGATGGGGCAGCCACAATTTCTCTGGGCACCCTGGGCCAGGGCCTCCCCACCCTCACAGGGAAGGATTTCTCCCCAGTATCTCATCTAAAAGTATCCTAATTTTAAATACAAACAAATTCTCTCTTTGCTGGAGTTTTTGGTGCTGTTTCCAGACGAAGTGAAAGGGGAAGCAGAGCCTCATGAAGAAAATGTGATGAAGAACATGACTGGGGTTGATCATGTTTGTTGGGAGGGGGTTTTCTGGTCTCGGGAATTCCCCACGGAGTTCATTAGGTTTGCCTTCCAGTTCTCATGAAAATTCTCACCCTTCTCTTTGCAGCCTTCATGAGGAGGCTGCACCAGTGTCACAGACAATATCTGGGACACTGGCTTTTGGATCATGGAATCCCATCATGGATGCTTTGGGATGTGTCCAAGCTCACCCTGTGACTCTCAGACTTGTGCTGCCTCTACAGAACAGGGAGTCACCTGTGGGTGAGAGGTGACCGAATTCCAGGACATACTTCCAGGCTGAGCTGGTTCCCTGAGGCTGATGTTCCAACACCAGTAGCTCTTCTTGCTGGAAGCTCTAAATTATCAAATTATAACCTCTACATTTAACTGTACCTCACCAGATTGTGCTGATGATTCTCCCACAGGAAAACGAGAGCAATGGCTTCAGCATAAAGCTCCAGAAGGAACACAGACAATGCACTCAATGCCCTCTGCATGTAAGGAAAAGGAATTTCATGTGCCAGCTTGTGGCAGCTGCTCCAGGGGAACTCACCACTACAAAGACCCCCTTGGGAACAGAACTTTTGCAAAGAAATTTAACTGGGCAAAGAAATTAAAACCACCACAGGCAAAACTTAAGAGTTCATTTTCCTCCCCAGGTTCCTCTCCTTCAAAATTTTCATTTATCCCCTCCAAAAAGACTGCTGGAATCTGTCCGTCAAGGGATTCTGAGCTGCAAGAGATGAAGGAGAAGTTTTCAGCAAAGAAAACCAACGATTATTTTTAGCATCAGCTGCATGGAAAATACTTCTCAGAGGCTCTGCTTGGTTAGAGGGGAAGACACATTTTCTGCTTTTTAGTTTCTGCAAAAGACCCAGAATTAGGAAGTAAATGACTCTGACAAAGAGCAATGGTTCTGATGGGCAAATCCTTGCGGCCAGCACTGGCCAGCCCTGGCTCTCCCACTGGAAAAGCTCCTCAGACTCTCCTCCAGCTCCAGGGATTCAGCATGCTCTGAATAAAACCAGGGCAAGCTTCCAAGGGTTTGGCCACCAGCATTCCAAGATCTTTCTCTTTCTGCTGTCAGGGGGGAATATTTTATATATTTTTGTTCCTGTGGAAACCCTTGGTGTGTGCTTTCAGCTCGTTCCTTATCCCCGTTCCAAGCGCCCACGGGAGGGGAACGGCTGTCGTGGGACACAGGGATGGGCTGGACACAGCTACTGGGCAGCTCTGTTAGGAAAAGAGCTGCTTTGAATTAAAGATCCATTTCTTTGTAACAGAATCAGCCTCTCTTTTGGACAGGAGGAACGTGTGTGTCTGTACTGGGGGCAGAGGAAATCGTTAACGACGTGCTGCAATTGAAGCTCTGTAAGAGCAGAGAGAGGCACTAATGAGCAATGATGTTTCAGGGGCCAGAAAATGCAGGTAATTAGAAGTTATTTCTCACAGAACAGCCCGTTCTGACTTTTTCCATGTGCCTCCTGCTCCTTTTTGTTGCAAGAAAAAAAAATTATTATCAGCTTGAGGCCCAAAACCAAAAATAAAAGGGAAGATTTTTGAAATGTTTGTCATTCTCTGTTCCTCTTTCTGTTATCTGATACATTAGAGTAAACAACATTGTTATGTAATTTAACCTCCACACATACATTTCACTCTCCTTTAATTAATTCTTTATAATCTCCATAGGAAGAATCACTGAATCAGGATACAATTATTTTCTCCTTGTCAGAGTACAACTTTTGACCAAACTTAGATAAATTTCTTGGTGTGATCTTTTGTTGAATGTCTGCTTTTCCACACTCCAAAGGCTTGACTTGACAGCAAAAAAAATTTGACATGAAATCTAAATCTTGATGTTATTTATTGGCTGCTCCATCCAATATTATTATTATTTACTGGATGCCTCATCCTTGGAAGTGTCCAAGGCCAGGTTGGATGAGGCTTGGAGCAGCTTGGGATGGTGGAAGGTGTCCCTGCCCATGGTAGGGGGTGGAGCTGAATGGACTTTGAGGTCACTTCCCATCCAAATATCCTGGGTTTCTGTGATTTTAGAAAAAATTAATAATTATGCACTATTATGAATATTGCTATATTAATAATACTACATAATAATCTATAATATAGATTACACAATAATATGTACTGTAATAATATTTTCTATATACAAAATAATACATTTTCATAAATTACATACCTATCTCAAGAATAAATTAGAAATGCAGCTGCTTTTCCTCTGGTTCCCACTGAAGGGCTGTAATTTGTTTTATGGGAGGGTTTTTTCCTTATTTGATTTCTCCCCTTATAGATGTGGAAAAACCTCTAAAAAACCAGTTACAGTTCTAGGGACTAAACCACAAAAAAGCCACAGAGCAGCCACTTAATTTTGGATTTGGGGAAAAACCTTGGAAAGGAAACAGCAGCATGGAAAAGGCATGGAAACTTCTTTCTGTTTGGGATCATTGCACATCAAATCCAGCTTCTGAACAGCAGACAGGCAAAGCTGGAGCTATTCTTTTGGGTTAAAACCACGACATTGCTCAATTATCTGTCACATGATGATGGCACTGAAGTCCAGGTGGCCTTGCAGGATCCAAACTGTCCTTTAATCCAGGTAATTATGGTAATGACTATTTCTGGGAAGCAATAACCAAGAAGAGGAAGAGCCTTTACGCTGCACAAACTGAAGTTTTACCCTCAGAAAGACAGCAAAGAGCTCTGTAGGGAAATTCCATCGGACCCAGCATAACTGTCTGCAAAATCTCCAGGCAGTTCTGGTTTATCAGCAGAAAAAGCCACTTCCTGAGCCCTTGTCTGCAGGATAACTGATAAACCACCACAGTAAACAGGGTGCAGATCCTCTGCAACTGTACTTATTTAAGGAAGGAGAAATTCAGCAGTATATTCTGCAGGTGCAATGAGTTGCGCTTTTAAATTTCCTACATGGTCCTAAAGCTCTCATGTAACAACCTGCACCAAACCAGAGCAATTTATGGCCATGGGGAAAGGCAGGAACAGCAGCTGCATTTTTTCCCTGTCCTTTTTTCACAAAGATTGTGGCTTTTTCCTCAGATCAGTCAAGCCTGTCCTAGATGGAGATTCATGCAGAGAAGAGCATCTGCACACGAGCTGATAATGAGGGTGGTGGTGCCCTGGCACAGGATGCCCAGAGCAGCTGTGGCTGCCCCTGGATCCCTGGAAGTGCCCAAGGCCAGGCTGGACAGGGCTTGGAGCCCCCTGGGCTAGTGGAAGGTGTCCCTGCCCATGGCAGAGGGCAGAACAAGAAAACTTTAAACTCCTTTCCCTTCCAAACCATGCCATGATTCTGTGATTCTGTGAATGTCTGTCTTCCACAGATGCTGGTGGGATCAGTCAGGGAACTGCTGTTCCCAAATTCTCAGCTTGCCAGGCTGCAGAGTGCAGTGATTTTTATGTGAAAGACAATTTTGTGATTGGATAAATTCCAATAAATATATTTCTGTTGCTGAAGGAAAAAAAAATCAGCTAAACAGGATGTGCTGATAAACATTCCAGCACTGGCCAAAACCTCACTATTACTTTTCAAAAGGTCCATATAAATAATTTTAAAATAAACACCTGGCAAGCTCCCAGCTTCTACCAACCTGCTTTGACAAGTGATGGAAACGAGACTGTCTGGAAAGCTCAGCATGGGATTACCTGAATGAGCCATCAGTTTTGGGTTTCTGAGGTTTCTGAGCTGTCAGACATCAACACTTACATTGTCCCCATGTCAGGTAGGAGCTGCTGTGATGTTTGATTTCACACACTCAGACCACAGCAGAGCAGAGTTCAGCTGGTGACGGTCGAGTGCTGAGAGCCAGATCCCAGAGAGGCAAAGCAGGGCAGATTCCTGGTGGCTTTCTGAAAATCCAAACAATGAGATCCTCCAAGGGGGTAAAGATGTAGCCCCAACTGTGTATTTATCCCCTGGGATAAGATGAGGCTGGATCTGTGCCCATTCCTTGAAGCAATGTCAGAAGTGCCACCCTTGGCAGGGAGATCCAGTGAATGTAAACCGAGCTGGGGACTTATTTAGCTCGGGAGAAATGTCAGGCACAGCTCCCACTGTGCTAAAAAAAGCCATTGGGAAGTCAGACCTCATCTGCAGGATGATTGAGCTGGAGCAGAGCACCCAGCAGGTCCTCAGCCCCAGGGGCAGGAGGGGACAGCAGGGACAGCTGCCAGGCAGGAGCAGGCAGAAACCTCGGGAGCATTTCCATGGTCTGCTCAGAGCTGTGCTTGGAGAGGAGGAAGAGCTGGAGGGAAGGAAGAGTTGGAGAGGAGGAAGAGCTGGAGAGGAGGAAGGGGTGCCCTGCACCCAACTCCACTTGGAATTTTCCCAGTGGGTGCTGAGCCAACCCAGCAGAGCTGCAGGACAGCAAACACCTGGGACAAAGGCACGTAACCCCATTCTGGGGTCACTGTGGGGACAGCTGACCAGGACTGAGCTGGCAGGGCTGGGAGCAGGGCTGGAGCCACAGCTGAGCACCAGCAAAAGCAGCACCTTTTGTGGCACGTCGTGATGTCACCCAGGTCCCCTTGCTGGTGTAAACAGTGGTGCAGGGGACATTTCACTTCCTCCTGAGCACTCGGCTGCGCTGAGCACAGCTCTGCTTGCCAAGGTAAGGCTGCTTTGAACCCTCTCCTTGGGATCTAGAACCGTGCTGCCTCCTGCAGAAACGTCCCCTTCTTTCCTCGGGCTTTTCCTTAGGGGGTGGCTCTTGCCAGGAGGAGATTTGTGGCACTTGGAGCCCTGCAGCAGCAGCAGCAGCAGCCGCTGCTCTCCTTGTGTGCCAATGCTCTGGGTGAACACATGGAGGAGTTCAAACAGCGGCTGCTGCGCCTGCAAAAACAAATGTCAGGCGTGGGCAATTAGCGGTGCTCCAACTGTTCTCCAGTGTCATTAGCAGGGATAATTTCTGTCTCTTGCCTGATTCCTCTGGGAATATATTTTATTTTAAAGTCATACTTGACAGTAAGGGTAAAACGCAAATCTGTTTTTTCCAACGGGGATTTATATTGCCATCAAATAAAATCCATGTGCTGCCCATCTTTGTGCCATCTGAGGCTCTGTGAGTGAGCAGCAACTGGAGGAAATTGATAATAGTGTGGGGACATGAGATGACAAAAATAGCAGGATTGCTTGGACTTGCTTTTGCTAATGAGAATCCTGAGGTGGTTTTCATTCCTAATTCAGGCTGTAGTCTGGATTAAAACTTGACTTCATGGGCTGAAGGTTTTAGACTTAACTTCATGGGCTGAAGGTTTTAAACTTCATGGGCTGAAGGCTTTAAACTTGACTTCAGGGTCTGCAGCTGTTCTTTGCAAAAGGTGCATTTCTGCTGACTTTGCTTTCACTTGCACCAGCAGCTCAGCTCTGCTGGGAGCCCAGCAAACAGCCCACGGGGTGGTCACAGACAGGATGTAGAGTGGGTGGCCCCTGAATCCAGGATTTCTGCACGTAGATCAAGAGGGAATCTCACAGAAGGTGAGTCAGGATGGCAGGATCTGCAGGAGGGGATTCTCAGCAGGATGGAGCAGCAGCTGTGCAGGGACAGTGGGCTTCTTTTCAAGGGCATATTTTTGGTGTCAAGTAAAAGTGCAGGGACTTTGGCCCCAGTGCCAGCATCATCAGCCATGGGAATTCCATCCATGAGGGAAGTGCATCCATGGGGCAGCCCTTGCCCAGCCTGGAGCCAGCACCCTGAGGGGGCGGTTGCTGTCTCTGCTGGAGCAGCAGGAAGGAGCTTCACCAGTGCTGCAAAACGAAAATACAGCAGTCAGCCCAGACATGCTCTTTTTCTGTGAAAGCGAAGCCAAAAAAGCACCTTTAACGTAAAATGTTCCACTCTGAGCACAGAGGTTTCACTTTGGTGTCATGGCTGTGCACTGAGGGCAGAGTGTGGAGCTGTTTGTGCCCCAATCAAATCAACCTGGCTCTGATGGGCACCTCAGACAGATCCAGGGCTCTGGAATGACATCCCTGTGCTTCTCAGCCTATCCAGATGAACATCTTTTGCCTAGGAATGCTATGCTTATTTTCCAAAGCTCCAGTAATAACATGCTCACTTCTTATATCCTTATTGCAACAGCATCAGGGATGCAGAATCTCACAAAAATATAAAAAATAGTGGTTGGATCTCAGTGTGTTTATTTGATAGTTTTTTTTAAAAAAATAATAATTTTCTGAAAGCAATATTGCAGTGGGAACCACCTCTCTGCAGGATGTCAATGAGCACTGATAAAATCCACTGGAGATTTCAGTTTTCTGCAGCCCCTGCTGCACACCCACCATACAGCAAAGGACTTTGGAAATGTAATTTTAGGCCCCTCAGTGGTATCTCAAGTGTCTGCTTTTGTGCACAAGTGGGAAGAGAAGGGGTCGGTGTGGGATTAAGCCTCAGTCTGAGCCCCAGTGAGAGGAAAGGCAGAAATGCAGTAATTTTGTGGTGCACTGTGTATGTGTGGGTGCATTTTGATTAAAAACATGGTTTAATCTTGTTATGTTTTTATGGTTTTGTAATGAAATTCTTAATCCTCAGAAAGGCCCTGCTGATGAGGCAGCAGATACCACCCCATGCATATTAATTGTGGTAATGTATTAATTGTGTGAACTGCCAGCCTGCAGCAAGTAACCCTGCTCAGACCCTGAGTTCCCTGAATGCAGAAAGGGATTTTCTGACTCCAGGACATGCACCTCCTGTTCCCTGTATCTGAGTTAGATCTGCTGGGGTGGTGGCGCTGGGACATCACCTGCAGGATGGGTTTTATAACCTCCTGGCTCCAAGGTTCACCACAGCTCCAAAGTGGAGCTTTTCAGGATTCTTCTACCTGCAAATTGAATCAGAATCATTAGGTTGGAAAAGACCTTTAAAGATCATCAGAAAATATACCAGCAACCAGGTCCACTCCTGGGAACAATTTTTTCCTAATATTAGTTATTCAGCAACACTGGATATTTTCAGTTTGGGTCCCTCCTATATGATGGCAAGGTGGACTCATGAGAGTTCCCACTGCTGCCACTCAGACAACACTTGGGAGTGAGAAAAATAGCTTAAAGAGAGCCAAGAAATGAGATTTGAATGAACTCTGACACCTTGTGGACAATTAGCAGATGAAGGTGATGGATGAGGGGGAAGCTCTCCATGCTCTGGGCAGGGTTTATACCCCCTGGAAGCCAAGCTGAGCTCTGGGATGGAGTGTGTGCCCTCAGCGTCACCCTCATGCTCCAAGGACACATGCTGGACACAGCAGTTTGCCCTAAAACCTCTGGTCAGAGCCCAGTTTGAGTCAGCAGACCATCACCCCATCACCCCAATTGTCCTTAGTGTCACATGAGACCTAAGTCACAGAATCACAGAATATTCTGGGTTGGAAGGGACTAAATAAGACCTAGCTGTATTTAAGAACCTTGATAAGCAAATTGGCTGCTGTTACTCATTGGACTGAAGAACAAGCACACACTGGCCAGCATTTAATTAGATAATCAATTATAAAAGTGTCTTTAAAATATTTTTGCAGTTGTACCTAATCCTGTGTGGTTTTAATGGTCACCCACCAGCTGTGTCTGGAGGAGCAGCAGACCAGACCTTCCAGGCTTGATATCCAAGGAAAATCAGGCATGTGAGGACTTGGAAAGTGGTTTCTTGGCAAAGGGAGAGGTGACCTGAAGGGACAGAAGATGCAGTGGGTGTGCTTTTACCGGAGACAAGGCCACGGCCAGCTGGACAGCAGCTGGAAAGGGATGAAACCTCTGGAGCAGCAGAAATTCACAGCTCTCCCAGGAAATGGGATGTAACCCACTGTGAGGGGAGGAACAGCCCCGTGCTCAGCTCCAGTCCCTGTTCACTCCCTGTCCGGGCAACTCCCAGATGGAGAGCAGAAGGCCTCCATTGCTGCTTCTCGGGGGAGATAAATCCATGAGCCAGATGAATCTGTTTTCTGTGTTTCTATCACACTTCGAGCCTCTTCCCTCCTCATGGGCCTGTTTTGGCCTTGTGGCAGGAGCAAGGCTGTGCTGTCCTGGGATGGGGAACATGGAGCAGAGCATCCTATCCCAGAGATGTGTGTGGAGAGCGGGATTGTGTGTGGAGCTGGGGGAACAAAAGCAGCTCTGAGGGCCTGGGATCCAGCAGCTCTGAGGGCTGGGATCCAGCAGTGATGAGAGCTCAAGATCCAGCAGTGATGAGGGCTGGGATCCAGCAGCTCTGAGGGCTTTGGGATCCAGCAGCTCTGAGGGCCTGGGATCCAGCAGTGATGAGGGCTGGGATCCAGCAGCTCTGAGGGCCTGGGATCCAGCAGCGATGAGAGCTCAGGATCCAGCAGCTCTGAGGGCTCAGGATCCAGCATCTTGGTGAAGGAAGGGGATGAGCCAGAGAGCTTCCCAAAAGCAGCACTTTCCTGATGCTTGGAGCAGCTGGAGCTGCTGAAGCTGAGGCTGCTGCAGGAGATAAACACACAGACCTTGCTTTTTGAAGGCAGTGGGAATGTGAGAGGGAAGCTGAGAAAGAAAGGCAAGAATCTGTTTGGGGTTACAAGGCCCTGCTCACTGTCCATGTCCCATGTGGGACCTTGCCATGTCTGGGCATTTTGGGGGCTGAATCTCAACCCTTCCGTGGCATTCTGGACAGAGTCTGGATAAGCTGCCAAATGTAAGCACCACAATGATTAAGAGGCTGAAAACCCAGCTATTTGTGCTCTGTGTCAGTGAGAGCTATAAACTCAACTCTTTTGGTAACATGAAGGAAAAAGCTTCAGTAACAGAGTAGGAGTTACTAATTTCTACCTACAGAGACAGTTTTTCTGGCGAATGCCCCTTGCAGGAAATGAGTCAGAGGAGTGAATCAGTGTCTGCAGTGCCATATGAAGCTGATTTTCAACTTTAACCGTTATAGTCAACATGGGAGGGAATCACTGTAGAGAGAATTATAACCCTGGGAGGAAACCCCCAATAAACCCCAGCTCCTGCCTGTGTTGCCTTGCTGAGGATGAGTTACCAAACTTACTGGTCCTGGTTACAAAAGCTGGCAAGAGAAAAGTGGCCCAACAGTTCAACACGTGGCATCTTGCTGATGGCTGGAGACAGAAATTGGCAGTATCTAAAAAGTAAAATTATCTGACGGAAAAAAGAGTCAGACTGAGGCTGCCATGGTGATGAGAAATAGAAGCTGGTGGCGTGACCAGGTCTCTGTGTGTTCCATCAGCTTAAATACATTAACAGAACACTTCAGGAGCACTGGCTGTGTTCACAACAGTCACATTTTCCAAGTCCACTCCCTGCTACCCTTTTGCATGTGGTTTGTGCCCGTAATGCCAGAGAAAGTGGGTCCATGAGGTCCTCTGAGGGGCTTGGAGGCCTGCCCCCCACATAATGCCCAACACAGCCCAACATATCCCTGGAAGTGGTCAGAGCCAGGCTGGATGGGGCTCGGAGCAGCCTGGGATAGTGGAAGGTGTGCCTGCCCATGGCAGGGGGTGGCACTGGATGGGCTTTAAGATCCTTTCCAACCCAAACCATTCCATGATTCAGTGCTTGGCACCCACACTCTGAGTGCTGGGCCATGACTGTGATGGAGGCTGGGATATGTCACTTTCATCCATGTATTCCTGCCTTGCTCCCAGAGACCAAACCACAGGAGACCTTGAAGAAATGGCCAAAGGATGGATGAGCAGCTTTTCTGCTGCCCCATGATCAGTGTGGCACAGCTTCACTTGTGCTCCTGGGACTGACACACCAGGAATGGTCTCCCACGCCTGAGGGAACAGTGGGATCTCTGACAGGGCAGATATGAACATGATTCCAGGATGTTTCATGCAGACAACATTCCCAAACCTCTGCTTTTGCTGAACAGCCAAATGGGAAATGCAGATGTGAGCACTGACAACTCTTGCAGAGCCTTTGCCTTCACATCCCATTTTTGTCTCCACAGGCATGATCCACCCACCCTACACCATCACAGCCTCTTCCAGCAACCCAGTCATGACCCAAAACAACCAGAGCTGCTCCCATCAGGACCTCCCCTTCAAGAGCATCCTCTATGCCACCACCTACACCCTCATCTTCATCCCGGGGCTCCTGGCCAACAGCGCTGCCCTGTGGGTCCTGTGCCGGTTCCTCAGCAGGAAGAGCAAAGCCGTCATCTTCATGATCAACCTGGCTGTGGCTGACCTGGCCCACGTCCTCTCACTTCCTCTGCGCATCTACTACTACATCAACCACATCTGGCCGTTTGGGGATGTCCTGTGCTTGCTCTGCTTCTACCTGAAGTACCTCAACATGTACGCCAGCATCTGCTTCCTCACCTGCATCAGCATCCAGCGCTACTTCTTCCTGTACCACCCCTTCCAAGCCAAGAGCTGGAAGCGCCGCTATGACGTGGCCATCAGCGCCCTGGTCTGGCTCGTGGTGGGGGCTCTCTGTGTGCCCTTCCCCATCATGAGGAGCCACGGGCTGGGTGCCAACACCACCAGCTGCTTTGCTGACCTGCAGGTGAAGCCAATTGACAGCAAGGTGGGAACGGTGCTGATGACCGGTGCTGCTGAGCTCCTGGGCTTTGTGGGCCCGCTCATCATCATCTTATTCTGCACATGGAAAACAAGAGACTCCATCCGGGGCTTCCATGTCCCAGAGGAAAACAGCGGGGAAAGGAGGAAGGCCCTCAGGATGGTTTCCATGTGTGCCGTTGTGTTCTGTGTGTGTTTTGCTCCCTACCACATCAACTTCTTCTTCTACATGTTGGTGAAGGAGAATGTTATCACTGACTGCCTCTTGAGCACCATCACGCTCTACACCCAGCCCTTCTGCCTGAGCCTCGCCAGCTTCGACTGCTGCTTGGATCCCATCATCTATTTCTTCATGACTTCTGAGTTCCAGGAGCAGATTTCCAGGCACAGCAGCATGGCCATCCGGAGCCGGCTCATGAGCAAAGAGAGCGCCTCGTCAATGAGGGAGTGACAAGAAAGCCACTTGGAAGAAGCTAAGGTATTTCATGTGAAATCTGATACTGGTCTGGGATACTCCATTACCAGCTCTTTTGTGAAAGGTCCTGCAGGTTTGTACAAGGGAGTTTTGTGGTAGCGTAATTTTTCCAGTATATAGAAGATAAATCCTTGTCTAAGACTGGTGTGTTGGAATCTGGTGAGTGACCCAATTGATGTGACTGTCCCCCTCCCTGTGCCACCCACACCTGGCCTCACTGGACTACAGAATACACAGGAGGAAGTGAAAAAAACTTTTACTGGGAAATGGTGGAAAAGTCCCAGGCTTTTCTTCTACTTTCCCAGGCTCTGTGATCAAGCCAGAGACAATCACACATTCATACACTGACATCTGCTGAAGGATCTTCTCTGGGAAAACCACACCAGAACCTAAAACTGGCCAGTAGCAACCAAAGGACATTGTGGTTTGTGCATTGGGGGCTGGGGACAGATGAAGGTGGTTTCCATGTGTTCCTGGGTTTGGTGCATCCCACTGGTCACCAGTGACCTCTGCTCCCCCTTTCCACACTCACCCTCCTGCTCTGCTCCTCCTTTCCCTCCTCACCCAGCTCTGTTTGCTCCCTAATTGCTGACACATCCCAGAACTTGCACCTGCAGCTGATGTAACACCCTCTGCAAGGCAAATTCTCCTCAAACACCCAGAGAGTGGCACCTTCCCTTGCTCCAGGTGCCTTTTTTCCTCTCCAAGCTGGCAAGGTGGACATGGGCAGGTGGCTTTTGCCTTTAGACTCCTTGGGGCAGGACCATGGTGGTCCTGCGATCAGTGCAGGTGGGTTTGATGGTGCTGGTGGTACCACTCAGGTTCTCACTCTCTTCTATTTGTGGTCCAGAGGTACCTGAGATGAATCTGCCCCAAAAAAGCTCAGCTCAATCTGTTCAGTTGATGCATCTTGTAAAAAAGAGAAGAGTCCTTGCCAAGATGATTTCACTGATAGACCAGAAGTTAAGTTCATAAACTATTGTGATTTTTTTTCCATCAGGTCCTGTCACGATCATAATGTTTACATTTTTAGGTAGCTATGCAAAGCAGTGACAAGGAAGGATTAATTTACCCCTTATTTTTAAATTAGTTACAGGTCTTCAGCCGAGTCCCCCTCACTCTGTAACTTCAAGGGTATCTCGAGATACCTGGGGACGGATTTGGCTGAATAGAGACCAATTTATTGCCTTTGGAAATCAGTATATTTTCAAAAGAATGTGAACAATTTGTACAGTCTTGCAACAGTTGCTACAAAACCAGAAGAAATACCAGAAACACTTGCTATGCATATTTTAACTCCAACTATTCAATTCCAGTGAGTAAATGTAGCTCAGCTAAATATTTTCTGTATTTTGTGTTTTCCTATTTCTCTGTTTTGCAAAATAAATGAAAAAAAAGTGGGTGGGCAGGAAAGCCAAGAATCAAGGTTTAAACAACCATTTCCCTCTAAAAGGCAGTGGCACTGATTAAACACAATAAGCTGTCATAGTTCTCCTCCCAGGTGTGAGAAGATGACTTTGGGCCGAGTAGGATGCACTGGGGTCGATGGAAATGTTCTCTCTGATGCCACTGACACAATAAATGTTTGCACACTGCAAGGAGTCCCCTTCCAAAGGGATGGATGCTCACGGGCAGAGTTGACCTCACACAACTCAATTGTTGTCAGTTCAGCAGTCTCTCATAAGCTACACTCTGTATAAAGCTGTCAGAGGAGGAGAGTTCAGTTTCAGTGCTTGTTTTGAGGATTTTTATAGACCTTGCTCAGCCTCAGCATGACTGGGAGCTGTTTCCTGTCCCTTCACTTTTGCACCCTCTCCCTTGATCAATCAGCTTGTGAAAACAAGCTGAGGGCACTTACGGGAACTCTGTAGCTCCTTCTGTGGGTTTTACTTCCCAAGAACAGATGCTCAAAACCCAAAAACAAAAATAAAGGCTGTTTTGCAAACATCAGCTGAGTTTTGTAGTTATCACTGGTTACCTGGAAAACTGTGTGGGATCAGCTCCTCCTGGGATCAGGGTTCAAATGAAGGAGCGCAACTTTTATTATTCTTAAACTGATTTTTTGCTTGTTTTCACTCTAAAGAGTGGTTATTTATTTATTTTTTGAATCTACCACATTTCTATTAGATCTAGAAGTATTTTGAGGATGGGAAGGTATCCTAGGTAGTGGGAGATGGACAAGGCATGGGAATACCTGCTCCAGCTGCTGTGTGTCCAGGAGTGACAGTGGCTCTCCTGCCCATAACCTTAGCAAGGATTTGATGTCTCCATCAGAGATAACATTCTCTATCTCCATGATGGCATCCCCAAGCACCTCAGCTCCCCGCATTTTCCTGCCTCACTCACCCTCTGAACTCCCTTAGGTTCCCCAAAACTCTCCTTTTCCATACTGCAGCCCCAATCTGTGAGGAAAAGTCACATTCACCACTTTCAATCCTGTGGTGTGCAGAGGATCAGATAACTCTGACTGAAAGTCTCTTCTGGTGTGGGGGAAAGTGCCCTGGTTTTGGCTGGGGTAGAACTAAACCACCTCTGTGGGGTTCAGCTGCCAGATGGGTTTAAACCACCAGGGAAAGTCAGTCAGGATGGGCCAGCCCAGAGAGCAACAGCTCAGAGCAGGGATCAGAGAAAACTTGCAGTTTTCTGAAAGTCCAAGATGATCCATTTGGCCTCCAAAAAGCCACATGTGATATCCAAATCCTTCAGTTCAGGCCTCCAAAACCTCAGTGTGCATCTCAAGAGAAGAAAACAGGCATTCCAGTGAGGAGGAGACTATCCCAGCTGCCTTCCCAGCTGGCTGGTGCTGGATCTGACCCAGGACCTGGGCTGCAGGGGCTGCTTTGCCTCACACAATCAGAGGCACAAAAAGCCGGGCTCAGGTTCCTGTAATTCACCCCATTTCCTGTGACCAAAAAACATGTTTATTATTTTGACAAGAGGAAATATAATTTCATGATGTTGCTCCTGGATTATCTCTTGTGCTGGTCCTGCTGCCCAGACTCGTGAGTAGAAAAAGACTTTTCTTCCTTCTTGGGCAGACACAAAAAAGCTGGTTTAACAGACATGCCACAGAAAGGCAGAATTGAACCAAATCAAGAGGTTTGGTACAGCTCCACAGGGGTGTGAAAGAGGGATCAGAAGGGCTTCTGGGGTTGGAGCATCTTCTGAAGGGAACTGTTCAGGATGGAGATGTGGTGATGTCTCCAAGCCACCTGCACTGGCCTGTCCCCAAGGCACAGCCCTGGGCAAACACATTTCTTTTCCTCTAGAACATGAGCCATTCACCTTTTAGCAAAAAGCAAATGTGTTTCTCTGCAGTGCCACCCCATCCTAACCAGGAGCAGATCTCTGGTACCTCCCATCCTGCTTGAAAGGGCCCTCCTGTGCATGAGGACAAACCTATTTGGGAAAAACTCCTCAGGGATTTAAAGCCTTTCTGCAGCTTCAGGTTCTGAGCTGCAGGATCTTGCAGTACCTCTTGCTTCCCTTAAATGCAATTACCAGCTCTCTGCCCAGAGGAAAAACAAAACATGCTGGAAATGCAGGATAACAACCCCACAGCTCAAAAACATGAAACCACTTCATTGCACTTAAAAGATTTTGGGGATGAATGGTACATTTTAACCAAAAATGCTGGGTTTGTGGATTAGACAAAGGCTTAGCCCAAAAAGTAAGGGAGCCATTGATAATTTTTTGCTGTAAAATGAATCAGAGCTTTCTAAAATGCTCTCCCTGCACAGAACTCTGTGTGACAGCGAGAGGGACAATGAGCTGGGGGCTCACCCAGCCCTGCTCAGCTCCCCGCACAAGGGTGAAGCTGCTTTGTGTGAACAAACCTCCTCCTCCCCCTGCTTTTCATACATCCTTCAGGTGCATCCTGTCAGATATTCTCAATGCTGAGCGCTTGAGAGATGCTGATCATCTGCATTTGGCCCCCTGCCCACAGGATACCAGGCTGCAGGAGAAGAGACCTTTATCTGGAGGCCTTAGATAAAGTGCACAGTTATTAAAAAAGTTATTTTAAAAGTTCCTTTGTGTTTTCTGCCTTTGAAAGCAGAATGTTTCCAAGTGTGAAAGGCACGTTGGGGATGAGCCAGAGAAACAGAAATGCTAAACAAAAACATGTTCAATTTGAAAGAATGGAGAGGTTGATCCGTGTGTGTGGAAGGATGAGATTTGTCAATCCCTCAGCTTTTCATGGCCAGAAATGTTGTGATCCTCTGCAAAAGTTCTCCAAAAAGCCAAAGAGCAGAGGAAGGGCTCAGCTTGGTTACAAAGCCCTTGCTTGGGTCTGACATCCACTGATCTCTCCCTCCCCAGCAGCACAGCTGGAAACAAACACCTAAAAATAGGGCTCAGGGATGGCTGGATGTGCTGCTGCAGACACAGAAATAGGATGTCCCAGGCAGGATATCCTGATAAAACAGCCCCTTCACTTTGGGATTAACCTCTGCCCTCTGGAGAGGGACAGGGCACAGTGCCAGCCTCCCTTCTGTGCTCTCTGAATGCTCCACAAACTGCTCCTTCTTCCCAGGATCAGCACCAGCTGCTGGAAGAGATGCACAGGAAGAAAACTGGGAATGACAAACAGCTCTTGCATCTCCCAAATCCTCTGAGATGAGAACCATGGGGATTTAGGGTGCCCAGAGAAGCTGAGGCTGCCCCATCCCTGGAAGTGTCCAAGGCTGGACAGGGCTTGGAACATCCTGGGATAGTGGGAGGCGTCCGTGCCCATGGCAGGGGTGTTGGAATCAGAGGGTCTTTAAGGTCCCCCATCCAAATTACTCTCAGATTCTGTGATTTCTGGACACAAGGAGACCTGGCAGCTGAGTGGGTGCCACAGCTCTGGTGCACTCCTGACCCCGACCCCTGAGCTGCTAACAAGTTTATAAGATCTTCCTCCTTTCATTTCTCTTCCACAGTTCTGTTCACATTAATTTTGTGAGGTTGCACAACCATTTACAAAAAATAGGGTAGGAATATTTCTATTTTTATGTTACCTCCAGGAAGGGAAAGTTGCCAACAGCCAAATTATCTGTACAAACCCTGGGCTGTGAGCTGTGACCCTGGATATCAAGTAAAACTGCTTAGCTGGAAAAGAGGCAGCTCAGAAGTCACACCATGAAGTCACACCACTTCTTCAGCCCTGCAGAAAGGAAGTCATGCTCAGCAGGCAGAAAAATAGCTAAAAACGCTCTATATGCGCATATATATATAGGAAGGGAATTAAAGGAATTAAAGAATAAGGTTGGGAATGATGCATGTTATGGGTTTTTTAAACAACAGTATTTTGGGGGAAATCTCCACCTTAAACCATCACATTATGTCAGGAATAAAGCCCAAACCCTCCAGCTTTAGCCTGCAGCCTTGACAGTCTGAGGCTAACCAACCTTCCAAGAAAATGAGGGAAAATTACTCCCTTCCAGTAACTCACACTGGCAGAGCGCTCGGTTTTCCTTCAGCGAGCACTTATTGGGAGGCTGCTCCTGTATTTTACAGCTCTTCCCGGGCAAAGTGACCGTGGAGAGGAGCAGGAGCACCCGGAGGGAAGGGCACCATCCCCTCCCACAGCCCCTGTGCCCAGCGGGGACACAAACCCGAGGTGTCCATCCCAGGGCACTGTCACCAAACGACGTCATCGCCTTCCCAGCGGCTTTAACGTCATTAGCTGCACACGTTTGGTGTGGAGAAGAGAAACAAAATACAGGATTTCCTGTTCTGCAGCCACCGGACCGGGCTGCAGATGCCGGCAAGATTCCAGCGCTCCGAAACCATGTGGAAGTGGAACGAGGAGGCGCTGGGATCGCTGAGAGAAGCAGTGGGAAATAAAAGCAGGACGCTGGCTGCTCCTGCTCCCTAGCACGGCTATGACCCCCCCGGAGCATGGGAAGCACTGCAAGGTGAGTGGCGTTTCTGCTCTTTGCTTCACAAGGCTGAAACTGGCGCAGTTTTAGCAACTTCATCATTTCTCTGTAGTTCTTCAAGAGATGGTTATCTGGCAGGAGCTGGTGCAACATTCTCAGCCGCTTCTGCTGTGCCCACAAATTGGTCTCCAAGGGTGGGTGAAGGGAGTCGGTGCCTGGGACAGGCTGTGGTGTGGGGGAGGACGTGGGGAGAGGCTGTTTTAGCCAAAAAAACCTCAGTTTTGTCCTCACTGACAGAGGCTGCCATCAGCGACCAGCTCTATTTACGCATTTCCTATTAGTGCCTAGATTAAACAAACAAAATTATTGCCTACAACCCCAGAGCCAGAAAACTCCACTACTTAAACCAAGACCTCATTTTAAGCCATAAGTGGATTTATTATTATTTTTAAACTTTTTTTTCCCAAGGCTGCTTTTCCCTCCAGCATCCCAGCGCTGAAGGGAGGCAGCTCTGCCCCCATCCCCCGGCTCGGAGGGCTCTCCCCAGCCATGCCTGCAGTTCAGCTTTAGCTTGGCTTGTCCGAGCAGCCCATGGAAAAGATGAGGGCGAGTTTGCCAATGGATGGGGAGCAGCAAACGCAGGAACACCCCGGTGGTGTGGGGGTGGGTGGGGCCCGGGCTGATTCACAGGAGCCGGGCGGTTTCCAGCCACATTCGCCTCCAGGAACGCTCCAAAAATCAGCCCCGGGTGCTCTGAGAGCCGCCTCGGCCTCCTAATTAATTGCAGCTATTTGATGTTTAATGAATGGCGGGGCTGCATCCACAGTCAGTGCTCTGGCTCCTCGGGCACTGATATTGGGCTCCCTCGTGGAATTTCAGCTGATTAAAACTCAGCCTTGCCAAAAAAACCACTCCCTGCTCCTGCCTGTGTTTAAATCCATGCATGGATGAAATGGGAAAATAATCAAAGAACGGCAGGAATATTTTATAGAAGATTTATAAAGGCACTGAACCAAACCCCCGACAGAGCCCACAGGAGCATCTGTGTCCTGACACCCCCAGCAAGGCAGGGGGAAGCTGGAGGGATGTGGGGCAAAGGGAAAACTGGAAAACAATAAAAAATGTACAACTCCACCTTCCCAGGAATTGTTGTGGTGAACAAGCCTGGCCTGACCCCCGCCCAGGGTGGAGATCTCTGCTGCTTTCCTGCCAGTGCCCTCCAAAGCTGTGTGGGGTACCAGGAGTGCCAGCCAGCCCTCCTGCCAGGAACAGGCACTCCTGTGCTCCCAGGAAAAGTCAAAAACGTGGAGAAAAGCAGCAGGGAGGCTCCCCATGGAAGATGCGTAGGATTTGGGCTGAGCTGTGTGGCAGGGACACCTGTGATTCCTTCCATGAGCCCACACCAGGTGCCACCTCTGTCACTGGACAGCTGTGCCAGGAGATGGGAACAGCTGCATCCCCACGCTCCCTGGCAGTATCCCCTCTCTATTTTCTGCAGGGATGTGAAGACAAGTCCTGCCACCCCTTTGCCTGGGTTAAACAGACTGAGTGCCAAGGGCACAAGTCCCTGATGGGTTTTTGGGCAGGTGAGGGGCACAGGGATCCTGCAGGGAGTAAGGAGCTGTTTCCCAGTATTCCCTCAGCACAGATGCCGACTCTCCCCTGCCTTTCCCAACTCAGTGGGGCAATCACAAAGCTCTGGCACAGTCAGCAACTGAGAGGTGCCCTCACTCAGCAGCCACCGTTCCACTGGAAAAACAAGGAAAAGCAGGAAGGCAGACTGGGAAAGGCTCAGTTTGGAAAGCAGGGTGGGAGCACTGGCTCTGCTGACATCAGAGGTGAGGCTGAGGGGCAGCCAGCCCAGAGGCCAGGGCTGTATTTTAGATATTTATCTGCACATAAAAATATAAAATATCTAAAATTATGATTTCCTCCTGATCCTGAAAACATGGTAACCCCACCAAAGAGCTGCCCAGGTGAGGAAGAGCAGGATGGAGGAGACTTCATCCGATACCTTGAAGCATTGGGATGAATTCGCTCCTGGAAATCCATCCCTGTGACAAACACCAGGGTCTGGGAAACAACACTGTGGCTGCTTCTTAATTAATTACTGCTGATGAGGGGCTGGGTGACAGTGACAGGAGGTGCTGAGGGCTCTGCCAGCCCCAGCTCCAGGCAGGGAAGGGCAGGGCAGGCTACCCACCTCTCACAGGTTCCATTTCCAAGGGAAAAATGCCACTGTTTGTTCCAGATGATGCTGCAGCCCCTGCGTTTGTATTCTGCTGCTGCCAAATCCCTTCTTCCCAAAAGAACGGATTCTTTCCCATGGGATCTGCTCATGAACAGCAAAATCCATCCTCTCCAGAGAGCAGCAGGAACACCTGAACTCCCCATGACCAGCTAATAAATCCCCTCAGCGCTGGGTGAGCTGGGATGGGTAAATGGAGGAGAAGAATTTCTACTTTAACTAGAAAGGAGTTGTATTTATCTCCCTGCATGTCCTGAGCAGTTGCTGAAGGATAATTCCTGCTGCTGAGAGATAATTCCTGCTGCTCCAGCACGATGCCTGCACAATGTGCCGGGAGTGCTGGAATTGAGTTAGCAGGACCAGCAGAGCAACTGGCGTGTGTTCGGCCAGTTATTAACTTATAAATCCACCCTTAACTCTGGAGCCAGAGCTGATGGATCTGTCTGCAGCTCTCCCCTGGCCTCAGCTGCCTGGGGATGTTAATTATTGCCTTTGCTGCCGATTCACATTAGATCCCTGCATGGATCCGCAAAGACAGTGCCTAAATCCATTTCAAATCCCTATTTATTTACAGTCCAGCTGAAATTGCTTGTAGATGTAGAGCACCAATTTGACAGAGTGTGATGGGAAACGTGATAAAATAAAAGTGGTTCTGAAAAACCCTGGGAGCTGCAGAAGCTCTCTGGCAATCAAGAGATGGATGTTACAGAGCTCAGGGTATTCACTGTAATTGGGGCATCTCACGAGATCCCGCAGAGCACCTCTGCAGGGAGAGGGTGGAGGATGCCTGGAATCCCTCCCTGGGAGTGGGGTCACCCTTCCCCACACACACTGACTTGCACACAACTGACTCTTCTATCCTAAAGCACTCTTACTCCATGGAGAGATTTTGGCTTTACAGCATCTTTTTACCCACTCCAGGACCCCTTCCCCTGCTGTGACTGCCCCATGAGCAGAGACCCAGCCAGGATGGAGAGCAACATGTCCTCCAGGAACTGTTCTGACCCCCAGATGTCCTTCCAGTCCACCCTCTACGCCACCACCTACACCCTCATCTTCATCCCGGGGCTCCTGGCCAACAGCGCTGCCCTGTGGGTCCTGTGCCGGTTCCTCAGCAGGAAGAGCAAAGCCGTCATCTTCATGATCAACCTGGCTGTGGCTGACCTGGCCCACGTCCTCTCGCTGCCCCTGCGCACCTACTACTACATCAACCACACCTGGCCCTTCGGGAGCTTCCTGTGCCAGGTGTGCTTCTACCTGAAGTACCTCAACATGTACGCCAGCATCTGCTTCCTCAGCTGCATCAGCATCCAGCGGTACCTGTTCCTGCTGCACCCCTTCCGAGCCAAGGGCTGGAAGCGCCGCTACAACGTGGCCATCAGCGCCCTGGTCTGGCTCTTGGTGGGGGCTGCCTGCCTGCCCCTCATCATCGTCAGGAGCCCAGCCCTGTCCAACTCCATCAACAGCTGCTTCTCAGACCTGGGCGTGAAGCAGCTCAGCCCCGGGGCCGCCATCGCGCTGGTGACAGTGGCGGAGCTGTTTGGCTTCGTCATCCCCTTCGGCACCATCGCCTGGTGCACGTGGAGGATGTGGCATTCCCTGCGGGAGGGCCCCACGGCGCTGCAGGACGCTGGAGAGAAACGGAAGGCCCTGAGGATGGTCCTCATGTGTGCCGCCGTCTTCTTCATCTGCTTCACCCCCTACCACATCAACTTCCCCTTCTTCATGATGGTGATCGAGAACGTCATCCGGGACTGCGCCCTGCACCGCAGCACGCTGCGCTTCCACCCCATCTCCCTGTGCCTGGCCAGCCTCAACTGCTGCCTGGACCCCGTCCTCTACTACTTCATGACCTCCGAGTTCCAGGCGCAGCTGCTGCGCCACGGCTGCGTGGCCCTGAGGACGCGGCTCCCGCCCCGCCGCAGCAGCGCCTCCGGCACCGACACCGCCCACGACATCCGCGTCAGGAAGAGGAATCTCCCCCGCCTCAAGTTCTGGTCTCTTCCCAAGTTCTTTGGCCAGATAAACAGCATGGACATCCCCACTGTGCCCCCCGATGAGCTGCTGCTGGAGTCCATCTCGTGAGAGCCCTGTCCATGCAGGGGCCTCTCAGAGCTGCAGGGAGGACTGCTCTGCTCTCCAAATCCGTCTGGAATTGTCCCTGTGTGACATAGGTGGCAGGACCTGATCCATGAGGACGTTGTGGTGCCAAAAGATTTGCTGGTAGTGCTATTGCTGCTGGGGACTGTTGGCTTCCATCCCCTCAAAAGCCATTGTTGATGCCAGTGGCTGAACTGCAGTGGGTTCAGGTGCCTCATTTCGGGTGTTTCAGTGCTTCTGCAGATTTGCCATTTTGGGAATCCTTCTGAACCCTGAGCTATGAGTGAGAGGCTCAGCCTTGGCACAGCTCTGGGGATTTCAGCCCTGATCCTGGGTACCTACAGCCACCATGACCTGGAGCATCCACCACGCTCACACTGGGCTCTGCATCAGGACAGTTCATCATCTCCATGTAAACTGAACCTTTTCCACTATCAAAATCCATCACCTGGGTCCAATGCAGCCTAATCTGAACTGCAAGACTGTAACCAAGCAGAGTATTAACCTATATCACATCAATGTTATAAGAGAGGGCTCAACAAACTAGGCTTAGCTCACACTGCTGGAAAAGGCACCCAGAGCTGAGCAGAAGGATCCACCTGGCTCCTGGGAGCTGCAGGTGCTTGGCTGATTATGGGAGATCAATATCTGGAAGACAAACTATGATAGATATGCCACAAGCAAAGAGGGAGCTGTGACACCTCCCAGGGCACATGAACTCAGAGCTCTAGTGTGAGCTGCAAAAACAGGGACTTGTCATTGGTGTCTCTTGTGTTGTTCTTGGGAGTCTTGTGTTGTTTGTCATGTTGCTGACGTGTGTGGTTGCACATGAAGATGTTATCCAAACTTTCAGTTTTGTTTGACCACCAAAAACCATCCCAACCTTCAGTGGGTACTGAGAAAATTTACAAAACTGACTCCAGTACGCCCTGAAAGCTTCAAACTCTGGAAATAAAATGATCCCAATGGGTATTCAAGCTTCAGGAGTATTGTTTTAAGTGCTTGGAATATTCTCATTATGCTCCACATCTCCTCTCAGAGCAGCGACACAATTTGGGAGGGACACCCAAGTCTGGGGCTCAGAGAAGCCTTGAAGAGTGGCCAGTGCAGAGGTTCTGAGGTCTCCTCCTCTCAGAAAACCCTCAGGAAATTTTTTAAGTAAACAGGCAGGGAGGGATTGATAGAAAACAGCTTTTCCCATGATTGGATGCACATTTCCACCCCATGCAGCGTTTCTGGGAAGCACAGAATGGGTGCTGATGAGGGAGACCAGATGGGAGATCCAGACAAAGTGGAGGAATTTGCTTTGGTACTTAAAGTGTGCCAAAGACAGGCAGAAAACTCCAGGAGCAGGCAGAAAAGCCGCTACCCTGGGGCTCATTCTGTCCCAAATCTCCTCCTCCTCTCACAAAAAACATAAATAACAAAAGGCCATGTTTTCCTTGTTTGCTTGGGGGGGAAAAAAAGAGCTTTCAGGGCTGGAAAAATGCTGTTTCAGATGGCCCAAACCCAGCAGAGAGTGGAGGCAAAACAGGAAATCCAATAAAACCTCACCGATGCCGGGACTGGCTCAGGGCAGCTCCCGCAGACAGGACAAGCCACACCAGCAGGATCTTCACCAGCACTGTGGCTTTTCCCGGGTGTTTTGGGAATGGCACAACCCTGAGGAGCTGGGCTGGACATCCAGGTGGCCCTGAATGACCATAGACAGGTTATTTATAAGCCCCCATGAGCAACAGCAAATCCTGGATTGCGGCTCCAACTTTACTGGCAGCAGCAGCTCCAGGTTTCCCAGGAGCTCCAGTTCCCACTGGGACTTTGCCAGTTTGTTTTCAGATTGCTTTTCTGACATTTCTGCAACACAGCTTGCCCCTTCCAAACAGAGAACAGGAAAGAGCAAACCCAAAACTCTCCCTAATGTCACATGGAGACTCAAGAGCAAACCCTCCCTCAAGCAGCAGAAAAATCCCTTGCAGGGTGGGACACCCTGGGTATTAAGGATTTTGCTGGGTTTTCTGTGAATCAATCCCTGAAGGAACATCCTTTTCCAGTACAAACTGGTGCTTCCTGCTCTTCCAATGCCTGCCAGGCTCCTGCTTTATCAGTTGTAGGTTTATCATGGAATGGATTGGGTTGGGAGGGAGCTTAAAGCTCATCCCACCCCTGCCATGGCAGGGACACCTTCCACTATCCCAGGTTGCTCCAAGCCCCATCCAACATGGCCTTGGACATTTGCAAGGATCCAGGGGCAGGCACAGCTGCTCTGAGCACCCTGTGCCAGGGCCTCCCCACCCTCACAGGGAAGAATTTTTTTCCCAAAATCACATCAAAACCTACACTTACATATCCCTAAAATTATGCAGTACTTGGGAGTATCCAAGCTGTCCCTTGCACAGCACTTTTTAGAGCCCCACAGGGAGGGAGGGGAGCTGCTTTTCTCCTTGCTAAAAATACCTTTATCCTCCCTCCATGACTACATGCTCCCATCCAGCCCCAAAGTGACTTTGCCTCTGGAAAACCACTCAGCCTCTGTGGAGCCCTCACAATCGAGCCTCCTCTGACTTTTGGCACCACTGCTGGCAAGGGGCAGCTTCTCCACCCACCCACCTCGAGCTGGAGAGGGGAAGTGCTGTCCCTGGCAAGGGAACAAACGCCAACAGCTCCAACCCTCAGCACAAATCCAACACACTCAAGGAGAATTTTGCTGCTTCAAACCCAGGCGAGCCAGGGAGTGGTTCTCCAAGCCAGGGAGCTGTTTTACAGACAGCCATGATTTCATCAGACCCACATCCAATTTTTGATTCGTGTTCTCAGCCAGCAACACCCTGCAAAGCCCAAGTTTGGGGTGTGGTGGGACAGCACCGTGTGACAGCCCCAGGTGTGTCCATCACCCCTCCCATGCTCCAGGGTCCTGTTCAGGGCACGGGGGAGAGGATTTGGGAATTCTGCGTGGATGCCATGGCAGCGCTCAGCACTGGGAGGGCGCTCAGCATTCCAGGGAGCAGCCAAAGCCTCATCCCGGCACAGCCAGCACATCCTTTATCCTTCCCGGCAGACTCTGCCACGCCATCGCCCAGCCCTGCTCCTCTTGCAGGGAATTTTTTGTTTTTCAAGAGAATTCCCTGCAGCGGGCACACAGGGCAGGGAAACCCAGCAGTTTTAGCCCTCAGCCTGGTGTCAGCAGCACGGCTGCATCCCTGGCTCCACGTGAGCCCTGCTGATGCTGGGAGCTGCGTCCATGGAGCTGTGTCTGCTCCCCCTTTCCAGACACGCTCCTTTCCCCTGGGACAGCCCCAGCCGTGTGCAGAGCAGACACACAACCTCTTCCCAGGAATTATTGCTATTAAAGACAGGCAGGGCAGATCAGAAAGACCTCAGCTGGTTCTCTCTGAGGAGCTCCTGCAAGGTCGTGAAGCACAAGCTGAGAGAAACTGAGAACTTCCAATTCTTGTAAGATACAAATGTAAGTAAAGAAAAAACGTATAATCAATACAAGAGAAAAATACAATTTTAAAATTTTACTTTATGCTGTAAGATAATTACTTTGTGATTTGATGCCCAGCTCCAAGACCTCCTGATTTTTGTTGGCCTCAAGTGCAGCAGGATTGGAAGGTTCAGCCAGGGATTTTCCTGGCACAGCAGAACTCAGAGTCTGGCACTTGCCTTCTGGTAAAGGCACCCTCAATTCCCACCCCACAGCCCAAGAAGGCTCCTGGAGTGATGGGAAATGGGATGGATGCTGGTGACAATGCACAAAGAGTATGGCACCAGCAAAACAGGATTTGGGGTGCCCTGCAAGGTGGTTTTGAAATAAAACCTCCCTCAGTGTTTGTTGTTTTGAGACAAAACCTCCCTACATCCACTGCCTGCCCCAAGCTCAGGCTCTGCCTTCCCCTAACCAGGCTGACACTGGAAAGGGCAGTGAACACCACAAACACCTGTGAAGCAGAGAATCCATCACCTGCTGCAGTGGGAAAAGCAAAGGAGCCCATCCCCAAGCCCAGGTGCTGTTCAGCCACAAGGGATTGGTGATTCCTGGGACCAGCCACAATTTTATTGTCCATTAAAGTCACCTCCAAACCATCCCCTCAATCCTTGTGGGAGGCAGGAGTGCCAGGGTCACACAGGGGAATGCTGGTGGAGAGCCTGGGGACCCCAGGGTGTCACATTTCCACAGTTTTGGGGAGAGGGAGGGGAAATGAATGAGAGCATGGCAGAGGTGGCTGGTGGGAGGTGCTGGGAAGGTTTCACATCCCAGATCCTGCTGAAATTAGGGAAACATCCCAGGACTGATGTGAGCTGAGGCAGCATCCTCCTCTGAGGGGTCAGTGGCACCCCAGCACCACAGAGCCCCCCTTCAGCACTAAACCCCAACCCTCACTGCAGCCAGCCCAAAAACACCAGTCCAAAACCTGCCCTGCACCACAGGCACAGCTCTGCAGAGAAGATCCCTCAGTGCTGAAAGCTCTGCCTCCCACATTAATTAAAACACATCAAGCCATCAGCAGCTTCAGAATAAAGCTGGAAACTTTAACCAGCAGCAGGAGCATCAGCTGCTGGAACAGGCCCACAGCTGCATTTTTGGGAGATGTGGCCCACAGGGCCTTGGAGAGGTGTTTGTCACCACAGGGTGACAAACTGTGTGCCCTGAGAGGCTGTGAAAACCATTAATGTCCTGTAAACCACCATAAACAGGAGTGCAGAGAGCTACAAACCCTAAGCTGGGATTGTGATATGAGTAAAACAACGATGCTTTAAATGAGCAGGTGTAATATTATATATATATAATATTATATATATATATATGCTGTTCTCCTGGGAAGATGTGTAAGAAAAATGAATAAATGCAAATTAAAAAGTCGCAAATCTCTGCAGACCTTCTCAGGAAATAATTTGCAAAGTCACTTTTTCAAATTAACCAACCGAATCATTGCTCCCTTAGCAAGAATTCTCGCTGATGTTCCTTGGGCTGGAGTCCTCCGCTGGATCAGCAGGGAAGTGCTGCTGCTCAAACTCGCAGCGCAGCCGGCTCTGCCCTCTGCCGATGGCCGGGGACAGCGGTGGCCCGGGAATGTGGCCGTAGGTGACACCGCTTCGTGGCACGTTTGGGAAAGAAGAGCCCTGGGCTCTCACCCTGTTTGTCCATTATTAATAATGACCACCGAGATCTCGCTGCTTTTGGGGAGCCCAAATGTGCCCTGGATCAGTTTCGGGGGGACCCTAAATCCCCCCCCAAATCCCTGGGAGCAGGGACTGCAGCACAGGGGTGCAAAAACCAGGTGAGAGGGAAGGAGCCTTGCCCTGGGGAAGGAAAATTATGGATGAATCCTCATTCCCTCAGCCTCAGCTCCGTGCCTGTCCCAGAGGGGCTCTGCCAGCGGATCGCTGTCCCCAGGAGCTGAGTTAAGGACCCTACCCCATCCCTGGCAGCAGGTGCCTGTCCCCAGGAGCTGGGTTAGGGCTCTGACCCCGGGCACCGGGTCCCTGGTTATCTGTTATCTGAGCTGGGGCTCCTGACTCCATCCCTGGCAGTGGGTCCCTGTCCCCAGGAGCAGGGTTAGGGCTCCTGACCCTGGCAGCGGGTCCCTGTCCCCCAGAGCTGAGATGGGGCTCTGACCCCATCTCTGGCAGCGGGTCCCTGTCCCCCAGAGCTGGGTTGGGGCTCTGACCCCATCTCTGGCAGCCGGTCCCTGTCCCCCAGAGCTGGGTTGGGGCTCTGACCCCACCCCGGCAGCAGGAACAGCCGCTGGGGTGACACCAACCTCGCAGCGACAGCTCCCAAAGCACCCGGAGAGCATCAGCACCCTCGCAAACCCCTGTGGAAAGCACGGGAGGAGAGGACAGCAGCAGAAGGACAGGAGAGGACCGCGGGCGATGCCCGGAGCCCCCGGGGCAGGCACAGCCCGGAGCGGGGCCCCGCCGTGCCCGCGCCGCTCCCCAGGGCGCAGCCGCTCCCCGCCAGTTGCGCTTTTGCTTTGCACGGCGAGGGAGGGAGGGACCGGCCGTGGGGACCTCTGCAGCCCCGCGGGGACACGCCGGGACAGCCTCCGGGACAGCAAAGGTACGGCTGGGATTCCTCTGTCCTGGTTTTCTTCGGGTCACGCTGGGGGAAACCAGTTGGGCTTTTTTTGGTTGTTGTGCTGGAGATTTGGTGAGGCTCTGCCGGGATGGGACAGACCAGGGACAGCCAGGGGGGTCCTGCCTTCACCACAGAGCTGGTGTAAGTCCCAGAGTAAACAGGTAGAAGGGAGGAGATGCAAAGCCGAGCTATGTTCCTTTATTGAAGGGATAATCTTCATTTATTGAAGAGCTCCCGTGTGTGCCCATGGGATGCTCTGAGCATCCGAGTGAGAGCAGGGGGATGGCTGAAGCTGAAACACCCTGCCTTGGAGTTTCAAGCTGTATTTTCAGCTATCACTGAGTGAGCAGCTGAATTTAAGGATTAACCCCAACTCCAGCGATTCTCAGGCTCTGCAAACCCAGCAACCCCTGGGATGGGACTGGTCTGTAAGGGGCCCTTGAGGCCACGCAGCCCCATCGCCCTGCACAGGGATAACTGACCCAGTTCCCACACTTTCCTTGGGTTTGTCTCTCTCTGTTTGTCCCATGAGTTTTCCCAAGTGCTCTGTTCCTCACAAGTGGTTCCACGCTGATTTTCCATGGGCCAATTTCCATTTGACTGCAAGAACCAGGGAAGAAGAGGACAGGGTTGTCACAGCACAGGGACATGGCTGTGCATCCCTGGGGGCCGTGTGCTGATGGTTTGGGGGATAATTCACAGTTTTGGTGCCAGAAACATCTCTCAGGGATATCAGAGTGTGCCAGGAAAGCACAAGGAAGGTGGGGGATTAGGCTGATACACAGCACTGCTGCTCCCGGTTATTTTCCCTTCTTAACCAGGATAAATATTAACAAAGGAGGACAAGAGCTTTTGCAAAGGATTAAAAGGCAAAAGCAGAGTATTTCACATGGCATTAAGCCAGAGCATTTATTTTTTCTCTTCATGTTCTTGGAATTTAGTTAGCACAGCAAGGGGGAATATTGCTCTGATGGAGAAAGAGATAAATCCCAAATATCTATCAGGAAGCTACTTCAAGGCAGAGAAGGCCTCCTGTCATTTGTTAAAAGAACAAAAAACCCAACCCCATACAACATTCAGTTTCTGGTTTCAGCATTTCTATTTTCAGTTCATACCTTGTAAATTCTGCTTCCTGCTAAGGCAGGCCAGAGAACAAAGCGGGCGCTGGGAGAAGCCCAGGCCACCCCTGGGCCAGCTCTGCCCTCCCCACAGAGCCCCTTTGGAGGGACCCAGCCACCCTCACCCTGCCTTCACTCTCACAGGAAGCTGAATTTCCATTTGATGTTTCCCCTGTGCATGTTCTGCTTTTATTTTAGGTTGTGGAGGAGAAGAAGGAAAATCACAAGAGAGGTGCCAGGCACAGCCCAGCCCAGCTCCCCCAGGAGGGTAAGTGAGCAGGGGACACCAGGGTGCTGCTGCTGCACCCCTGTCACCCCCAGCACAGGTTTCCTGTGTTCTTAAACACATCCCCACCCTGAACACGAGGGGACTGAGCACCCCCAGCTCACCTGGGCCAGCAGCAAGGGCAGGGCTGGGGGGAGGATCCATCCAGGCTGATCCATCCAGGCTGATCCATCATCACCTGGCTCTGGGCAGGAGCAGGAGGATCCATCCAGGCTGATCCATCCAGGCTGATCCATCACCTGGCTCTGGGCAGGAGCAGGAGGTGATCCCAGCTCTGAGAGGGCTCCAGGCATGAGGCAGCAGCAGGGAGAGCATCCACAAACCCAGGCCAGGCAGGAGCTGCTCCCAAAGCCTCTCCCCACCCAGCTGGGTTTAGGAGCTGCTGTGGGTTAAACCCCCAGGATTTGCTAATGAGGATTGGACATCCCTAAGCAGCCTCAGGTGAGGAGCCTGAGCTCTGCTGAGGGTTGATGATTTCTGATGAGGGTTGATGATTTCTGCTGGGGGTTGATGATTTCTGAGGAGGCTCAGCTGAGGGCCAGAGCCCAGCTGTGAGCAGGGCAAGGGGCTGCTCCCCCAGCTCCTGAAGGGGTTTTCATGGAGCAGAGGGACACCCAGCTGTCCTCCAGCACACAGAAAATGCTTTACCCAGGATGTACCCAGCTCTAACAAACTGATTTTAGGCTGCCTGCAGCTCTTACCTGCTGCTCTGACTCATTAGGCACAAATCTTTATCCAGGGCCCCAACGTGGCTGATTTGGGGGGTACCCATGGAAAAATCAGAGGGAAAAGATGTTCAAGGGGAGAAGGAGGCTGTGCCTGTGGAGAGTCTCTCACGCACCCCCTCACAGTGAGGGGGAAGCAAGCACAGAGCATGCAAACCCAAATTTCCTCTTTCTGGAGATTTTTTTAGCATCCTGCTGGTTTGTTACCCAGCGCATGGGGCTGAACTCTGTGATGTTGCTGCTTGGGATTTCCAGAGCGCCGTTTCTCACATTGCTGAGGTTTTACACCCCCTCCCCAGCCCTGAGGGTGCCTCTGGGTGCCCTGGCTGAGCCCCCTCGCTGCTCCCCACCTTCAGCTGGGCCCTGGGGTCCCCTCGTGCCACAGGGAGAGGCAGAAAGTCCTGAAAATGCCTCCCTGCCCCAGGGCCAGGCTGGAGGGCCAGGGAGTGGAGTTGCAGGAAAGTTGCTGCATGATGGGGATAGGGAAGGGCAGGAGCTGAGGGGCAGCAGGAAAAATAAGATGTGCATGTGTGGAAGGGCTGGGGGTGCACTTTGTCCTCCCCTTTGTGTGTCCCAAGGCCCAGAGATGGACTTAAAGTGGATTTTCCCACCTGGGAATGCAGCCAGGGGAAAAGGAGTTGGATCAAGTCTCCTTCAGTGGAGCCTCTGCCAACAGGAGAGGAGAAACAAGCTGGTTTAAATTGATAAGAAAAGCTGTTAAAATAAAAATATTATTAATTGTCACTTCTGGAGCATAACAGGATCATTTCACCAGCCATTTTACCCCACTGCTGGAGTTAGATGCTCCCTCTTTAAAAGGAAGGAAGGAAGATATCTCAGTCTCCTTGGTGAGAGAAAATGCAAAAATAGGCATGTTTCCTTTTATGGCAGATTTTCTGCTTCCACCCAAAACTACTTCAAAGTTTCAGTATCATCACACCAGCAAGTGTTGACCATCATTAAATGGGTGTTCACATTTTTTACCTAAGCACTGGAAAAAAACCAGCAGTACTGCAGCAAATGTCATTTTACCTTTAAAATTAAAATTTTAAAAAATTAAATTAAAAACATTAAAACATTTTAAATTAAGTACATGTGCCTTTGGCATCTGGGTTGGTACCTGCAAACTTCTCCACTTAGACCTGCAGGATAATTCTTCATGTGGAAGCCAAAGGCAAAGCTGAGACAGTTTGGGCAGAGATCCGAATTTCCTCTAGAATTATCAGATCTGGCTGAGGTTTTTTATGTCTCGCACATTCAGATAACATCACCTGTTTGGCTTGCAATTTTAAATAAAATCCACCTCCAGCCTCCTTAGTACCAGCTCTGGCGTTACCAACAGCCCCCGATGTGCACAATGGGTAAGGACAGGCTTAGAAAAAGCAGCTGTGAGGAAGTCAGCTTGGATCAAATGCAGGTAGTTCTTCAAAGGATGGTTTATGTCCTATTTTTAAAATGTGAACCTGGTTCTGACCCTACTTTTAAAAGTTGGCCCTGGTTTGGTGAAAGCCACTGACCTGGCACTTCCACCCCATGACACAGCGGCACTGAGGGAAAGGTTTGTGAGCATGTGGGCTACACCAGGAGCAGATTTCCTTCTGCACCTGCAGCTGGGGAGGGTGGCAACGTTCTGAGGGCTTCTCTGGGAAGCCAGGGGAGTGTTCCTTTCAGGGGGTTTTGGGAGGTGAGAATACCCCCAGGGTGGGAGGCAGGTCTGGTGCTGACCATGTGCTGGGACACAGGAGGAGCAACACCCCCAGGTGTTGTAGCAGAAAATGAACACAATTCCTATTTATTCCTTGGTGGTTCTGCACCTCCACTGGGCAGGGCATGGTCCTTGCTGGGCAGCACAAGAGCTGATCACCACCAAAGCCACACAGGTTTCTGCTGGAGAGATGCTCCAGCTTTTCCCATAACTCTTGCTCTGCTCCTCCTGTCTCCCAGCAATGCTCCAACTGTCATAGACATCTTTTATGAAAAATCCTTTCCTTAGGATTTTTCCTTCTGAGGAGGAAACTGAGAGGCCTCAGGAACAAAATGTAAACATTGATTATCTGCTGCTGTGGAATGCAACAGGTGCATCTGTGATTGGCCCATGTTGGATGTTTGTAATTAATGGGCAATCACAGCCCAGCTGGCTCGGACAGAGAGTCTGAGACAGAGCCTTTGTTATCATTCTTTGCTATTGTATTCTTAGCTAGCCTTCTGATGAAATCCTTTCTTCTATTATTTTAGTATAGTTTTAATGTAATATATATCATAAAATAATAAATCAAGCCTTCTGAAACATGGAGTCAGATCCTTGTCTCTTCCCTCATCCAAAAACCCCTGTGAACAAGGTCACACTCCAACTGCACCTTTCTGTCTTCCAGCCGTGGGGCCACATCAGCTGCTGAACTCCTGTGCTGAGAGGAGAGGCTGAAATGCCCCCCAAAAGGTGACAGACACCCAGCTCTGGTGAGGAATTGTCCCCTTGGACACAGCGATGCTTTTCCTGGCGTGGATTCCTCCTGCCCACCCCGCAGGTGACCCCAGCGAGCTCTGACCGATGAGCCGGACACTGGAATTAACTCTGCCCGTGATGAGCCGGTGAGCGCAGATTCCAGGGCTGGACTGTTCCCCTAACATTAATAAATAAATAAAAATATATTTATTTTTATATTTCCTTTGGATCCTGAGCCCCCCTGGCTGCAGCACAGGCAGGATGGACCCGTGAGGATGCCGGGGCTGAGCTCGGAGCCGGAGCACAACCATGAACAGCAGCTCCAACTGCAGTGAGACAGACCTCAAGCCCTACTACGCCGTCACCTACACGGTGATCCTGATCCCCGGGCTCATCGGCAACACCCTGGCCTTGTGGGTCTTCTATGGCTACATGAAAGAGACTAAGAGGGCCGTGATATTCATGATCAATTTAGCCATTGCTGACTTGTCACAGGTGCTGTCCTTGCCCCTGAGGATTTTTTACTACCTGACGGGCACGTGGGAGTTCGGGGGAGGTCTCTGCATGCTCTGCTTCTACCTGAAGTACGTCAATATGTACGCCAGCATCTACTTCTTGGTGTGCATCAGCGTGAGGAGGTACCTGTTCCTCATGCACCCCTTCAAATTCAGTGACTGCAGGCGTGTCTGTGATGTCTACATCAGCATCGTGGGCTGGGTCGTGGTCTGTGTGGGGTGCCTGCCTTTCCCTCTCCTCAGGATGCAGCACCAGGAGGACAAAAATGCCTGTTTTGTGGATCTTCCCATCAAGAAACTTGACCTGCCCACCTCCATCACGCTGATGACCATAGGGGAGTTGGTGGGGTTTGTCACCCCCCTGCTCATCATCCTGTACTGCTCCTGGAAGACAATCCTATCACTAAAAGAGAGGCACTCTGCTTCCCGGGACCTGGGCGAGAAAAAGAAGGCTTTAAAGATGATCCTCACCTGCGCCCTGGTGTTCCTGATCTGCTTTGGACCTTACCACATCAGCTTCCCCCTGGATTTCTTTGTGAAAACGGGGCAGATCCAGGAGGGCTGCGTGCCCATCTCGGTGTTCCACGCCGTGGCTTTGTGCCTCGCCAGCCTCAACTCCTGCGTGGATCCCATCATCTACTACTTCACCACGGACGAGTTCAGGAGACGCCTCTCCAGGCAGGACCTGCAGGACAGCATCCATCTCCAGCACCTCAGCCACGGCAGGAGGCACTCCAGGGATGTGCTTGGGGAGGACACCACAGAATACTGATTCCCAGCACTCCCAATGTTCATGACATTTTGGCCTTTGCCGCAGTTTTTTTCCCCCAGGACACTGAGAACAACAACTCAAACTTCTGCTTTCGGTGAGGGTTGGAATAAACAAACAACTCCCACCCTCAAAAATACCCAAACCTGACCAAAAACGTGTTGATTTAATACTTCAGGTGCACATTTTCACTGAGTAGAAATAGGAGCATTTCCATTCCCCAGCTGGGCAGCAGGAGGTCACAGACCATGGGAGAGGTGACCCATGTCCCTCTGTCACCCATGGCATCACCCAGCCACGTCCCGGTCAGCAAGAAACAGCAAAGATTCTGGGGTCTTGCTGTGCAGAAAGAATTTGATCCTAAATACCACTGGATGCCACAATATTCTCTGTTTCTGAAACACAAGACAATTCAGCAGAGACTGATTCTCCATGGAGTGCCCAGAGCCTGCTCCAGCCACGCTGAGCATGGGGTGAGGAGCAGAAGGTGGCCCCAAAGGATTTCCCATTTAAATAATTAATGAAGCCTCATTTGGGGGCGTAGCAGATGCCATCACCCCAAATCACACAGCCAGGGAAGTTCCACACACTATTTTTCTGCCATCAGTTCCCACTTCTGGGTGCAAAGACAAGGGTTAGAGCCAGGCCTTGGGTTTTGAACTATGGGGTTGTGCTTGGGGGGTATTTATTCAAGCCAGGTGTCCATCAAGCCTTTCAGGTCCTCTTTTCACCAAAAATGGGGCAAATGATTTCCTTTCACTGATAACTGACCCACAGCCATCACATCCACTCCTCACTAACAGCAGCATTATTCCAACAGAGGATCCAAACCTTTCCAAAGTTTGCTGTAATGGGAACTCCCTGGAATCAAAGTCGAAGGTGCCACGAGAGATTTTTAATAAGGGCTCAAAAGTGGATGTTGTTTTAATATTTGCTTTAAATTCAAACCAAAGAGACTTCAGGCTTCATTTGCACCTTCTTGTAAAACGTTATTTTTCTGTGACAGTATCATTTTTTATTTATGCAAATGTTGGCTTATAATTTATATAAGGGAAAGACACATTTTAGGAAAATTATGTGTGTCAGAACACAAGAAGTTTGTTTTCTTTTCAAAAGCTTTTTCATATAATAAAAGAAAACTCCACCACCTCTTCCCTACAGGAATCTGAGCCAGTGCCTGATGGCTGAGCAAGCACTGATAATCCATGGAAAACACATTCACAGTGACAAAAGAAAATATTTATTTTTATATTTCCTGTTGTATATAATAAAATAATCATTTCTAAAAATGTTTTTAAAATGTAATTCCTGGCTCCTTCTCCCCCCTGCATCACCTATACATATGAACATGTGGCAGCACCTGGATTTGGTGCCTCTTGAGCACCTGCAGAACATTTTAGATGCTTCTCTGAAATTATTTGACTCTTCTTGTTGCACTGGGGAGGAAAGGCAAGGGCCAGGTTTCCCAGGATAATGGGAATTCCTCCAGCTGCAGGAATCCAGCCCATCCCTGTCCCTTCTGGCCACCATGAGAGGGGACCAGGGTGGCCCTGTCCAACCCCCCAGAGTCACTTTTAGCCCCTGAGGGGAAAAGTTGTTACATAAAGTGCTGTCAGAAGTTGAGAAATTGTTCAGAGACAGAAACCTCAAGCAGCTGAAGTTTTCCACCCAGAAAATCCTGTGGGTGCAGCAGCACCTTCCCCCCTGCCCCTTACTCAAATGAGTGTCAATGATCTCTTTTTACAGGAAGTGCAGTGGTTGGGGTTGGGGACACGAGATGAATTCAGGGGACACCTCCTGCCCTCCCCAGCCACCTCTGCTCCAGGTGGGGCCACACTGAGCTCCCACAGCCCCTGGGGATGCTGCCACCACCAACTGCAGGATGAAGTTGTTCCTTAGATAAGCAGCAGGTGGATTTTCATGCCGTGGGTATTTTTGCCATGCTCTGTATTTTTAGTGTCTCAGGATCCACGAGCTGAACTCAGTGATCCTTAGGAGTCCCTTCCAACTCAGAATATTCTAAAATAATCTGGATAATCTGCAGCGCTGGAATGGGAATCTGAATGAGAATGTAACTGAGAACAAAAATGCCCAAAGCCCAAAATGTCTCCTTTATTCTGCAGGAAGGGTTTCCTCTGGTTGTTATCACTGAGCAGCAAAGCCCTGAGCTCTGCCCATGCCCTCGCCAGGCTGGCTCTGGGCTGAAGGGCCAGGGGGCTTCTGGGCACAGAATCAGCTTTAATTCCTGCTGGGCCAAAGGAAAGCCATTGTGGCAGAGTGCAGCCCCAGGGGTGCTTTGAGGGAGCTTGATCTGTTCAGAATGAGCATGAGGGTTTTGGGAGCCTTCCTCACACCCGGCACAAGGTGGCTGAGGGTGCAGGGTTGGGGGGAGCAGTTCTGGGTCTGCTCCAACCCTGCCCCATTTCCATCGGCTCCCTTCCCTTCCCTTCCCTTCCCTTCCCTTCCCTTCCCTTCCCTTCCCTTCCCTTCCCTTCCCTTCCCAAACCTTCCCAAACCTTCCCAAACCTTCCCAAACCTTCCCTTCCCAAACCTTCCCTCTCCTCCTCCTCCTCCTCCTCCTCTCCTGCAGGATTTGTGCCCCAGCCTCGGGGCTGGTGGCATCTCACAGAGCTCAGAGCCCCCAGCCACCTCCTGCCCTGTGTCCTCCAACATTTCCAGCACCCTCCTCATCCTCTGCCACCACCACGAGCCATCCATGGAATCCCAGAGATCTCATTTTGCCATGGAAATGGCTGATTTACAGCTTCTCCTACCAAATAATTTTTGTCCTCTCTCACATCTTTCCTTTACCAGCACTGTTTTATTTGCTGTTTTGTCACATGGTTGCTCAACATCCTGAGCACAGTCCCCGTTTCTCTGTAACTCGTTAGATTTTCCTGCTGGGGTTAAGGCAGCTTTGACACATTTTACTGCACTTTTTACTTCCTTTTTCACTTTGCTGTTAAAAATGAGCCTCTGCCCCAGCTCACAGGGTGTAAATGCACACACAGAGCACCCTGGCACTGCTGGACTCTGTTCCTCAGACCTCAATAATTGAAAACAACCTCCAGAGAGTGACCCAAATATGAGTCCACAATATCCAACACAAAAATAAAAAGCTAAAATCTTGTCAGAGATGTTTTGATAAACATCATGACCAAAAATAAGCTGGATCCATCACGGCAGTGCCTGGTTCATGCTGCCAGTTAAGTCAGGGCAGAGGAGCTGCAGCCTTTGGGGTGATAAACTCTGAGAATTTGATCGACACCATCTACACCATCTACCAAATATCTGATTTAGAAAAAAGGTTTGGTTATGTAAAACCATGAGAACAAAATAACAGAGAAAAAAATGTAGTAATGTCATTGCTTCAGAGGGCAGCTCACTTTTTCCTCAGACACTCACAAATTTGGTTTTCCCTCAATCAAGGAGAAAAACAGGGCCTGAGAAATGCCCCAGCAGGCAGCAATGCAGGGCAGGCTGTGCTCAGCCACCTCCACCACAGCAAACCCTTGGAGATGGGGGAAAGGAGGAGCCGTGGCTTTGGAGAATCCCCAGGGGTGCAGCAGTGCCCTGAGACCCCTGAGCTGCACTCAGTGGCTTTGGAGCATCCCCAGGGATGCAGCAGTGCCTGTGACCCCTGAACAGCATCCTGTGGCTTTGGAGAATCCCCAGGGGTGCAGCAGTGCCTGTGACCCCTGAGCAGCATCCTGTGGCTTTGGAGAATCCCCAGGGGTGCAGCAGTGCCTGTGACCCCTGAACAGCACTCAGTGGCTTTGGAGCATCCCCAGGGATGCAGCAGTGCCCTGTGACCCCTGAGCAGCTCCCCGTGGCTTTGGAGCATCCCCAGGGATGCAGCAGTGCCTGTGAGCCCCGAGCAGCACGGGAGCTGAGGGAAGGCAGCTCACAGAAGGATCTGATAAGCACAGAGCCCTTCCTGTGCCCCCGGGCTGCTCACGGGAGGCAGCAGCAGCAGCAGCAGCCCTGCTCACCACAGAAGTGCCGAAGTGCCGTGTGTGAAAGTCTGATCCTCCCGCCTGTTTGGGGTTTTTTGGTCATGAGATGAGGAGGCAAAGCTGTAACTGCTTCCAGCTTCAGGCTGGGTGATGACACACACTGGTAAGGGAAGTGTGGTCTGAAGTGGGGCTTCTACATCACTCTTATTTAAAAAAAAATAATTAAGGATTAATTAGTGCAAAGGGCTGAGAACATGAGATGACAGAAGCTACGACCACCAAGGGCAGAGAATCCAAAGGAGTGAATTATTTATCACCAAGTGAGCACTGAGATCATCACCCACAGAAACAAACAGCCTCCATAGCCCTTCCCTCCCAAGGGATTTTGGGGCATCAGGTGGAAGGTGTGGGTTTGTCCATAGAACCATGGAATGGCTTGGGTGGGAAGGGACCTTTAAAGTGATCTCTTTCCACCCCCTGCCATGGGCAGGGACACCTTCCACTGTCCCAGGCTGCTCCAAGCCCCATCCAGCCCGGCCTTGGACATTTCCAGGGATCCAGGGGCAGCCACAGCTTCACTGGGCACCCTGTGCCAGGGCCTCCGCACCTCATCACCCTCACAGGGAAGAATTCCTTCCCAATATCCCATCTAAACCTCCTCCATCCATGGATCCATTTCTGATGAATTCCACATGCTGACACTCTCATTCCAGAATAAAAGCACTGGGTTCCACACCAACAAGGAATTAGGTTTGTGGGAAGGAAGTTCCTTGTTCCAGAATCAGGTGTCCACCCATGGATTTAACCCACAACAGCTCCAAACATCAACAAGCCCTAAAATGGAACAGCTCAGGAGACCCCAAACATTTCTGCAAGACACAAACCGCCATCCACAGTGAGAATGAATCTGCAGACAGGAAATCCACTCTCACATCTGTTAAGGTGGAATTCAGGGCTGTCACAGCACAAAAAGAGAGAAAATACATTCAAGTAAACAGAATAGTTAAACTATAAGAAATAATTTCCTTGGGAGTTGGAGTGGGAGGTGGAGAGCCTCTAATTACTCTCAAGACAGGAAATACACCCATCCTATTGCCTAGGTAATATCACAAATATATACTCATAATGAAGAAATAATGTTAATGCAATAATGTTACTGTAATTATCCATATTGTAATTATTTTGGTGGCAGCCTGGAAGCTTCAATCAGCGCTGGCATTTGGGCTCTGTGCCACAGCTGGCAGCAGAGCCATCCCCCACCCGGCCTGGAATTAGGACAGGCAAAGCAGCTTTAATCCTTCCAAGCCTGACCTCGAGCTCAGCCCTGCCAGGGGGGAGATTCAGCCACAAACTGGAGGTTTCGGGGGCTGCACCCCCTTTGTCTGGTCCTACACAGCTCTGCTGTGACCCCACCTGCAGTGCTGTGTCCCCAACACCAGAAGGACGTGGAGCTGTTGGTGTGAGCCCAGAGGAGGCCAGGCTGTTAAGGGGCTGCAGCTCCTCCCCTGTGCAGACAGGCTGGGAGAGATGGGGATGCTCTGCCTGGAGAAGGTTCTGGAAGAAGAGACCTTCCAGTGTCTGAAGGGACTGCAAGGAGGCTGGAGAGGGAATGTTCATCAGGAAGTGCAGTGACAGGACAAGGGGGATTGGGTTCACACTGAAAGATGGGAAATTTGGATATACAGAAAGAATTCTCCCCTGGCACAGGGTGCCCAGAGAAGCTGTGGCTGCCCCTGGATCCCTGGAAGTGCCCAAGGCCAGGCTGGATGGGGCTTGGAGCAGCCTGGGGTAGTGGAAGGAGTCCCTGCCCATGGAAGGGATGGAATGGGATGAGTTTTAAGGTCCCTTCCAACCCAAACATCCTGGGATTTTGGGACATGGGTTCTCTTCAGGTCCAGGGTGCTCAGTGCTCAGAATTCAGCTCACCCCAGACTCTGCTGAGCACAGCTGGATTTTGGGGAATTTTCCAAGAACTAACAAAGTCCTCAGGAGCCAGCCCAGTCTTGCTGGAGCCGCAGTAGGTTCTGTGTCCCCCATCCCTGCACAGACCTGGAGTGCTGCTGGGGTGGGAGGTGACAGTTTCTCACAGCTGCTCTGCAGCAGGCCCTGCACTGAGCTCAGCTTATCATCAGAAAAGCCTGGTTTAGAGAAGCAGTTTATCAAGTCTGAGGTGCTAAAGCTCCTTTTCATACCAGCCTGAGGCCTCAGGGCGTCTTTCAAAGGTCTCCACACTAGGCCTATTTTTTTTTCTGCAGATCTTCATCTCAAGATATTTATATATGTAAAGAAGTTCAATTTTTATAGATTTTTATGTAGAGTAAGCCTGGAGGAGAATGAAGTTCTAATTTAGACCATTGCATACTCTAATGGAAGAGTGTGTCACCACAGCCACCCACACCTCAGTAGTCACACAGAGCAGCAGGTTCTGCAAAGGGCAGCAGCATCTCCTCTGAGAACCAAAATCAACTGTGTTAATAATTGTTTCTCACGTTTTTCTGATTAAAAAAACCCCAAATGAACTCACATGCAATGTTGGAAGAGGGAATATCCAAGTTCTGCATTGCCAGCTTCACATTGGAAAAGGTATTTAAAATTTACATCAAATTTTGAATTTATTTAGTCAGAAAATGAATCTGCCAGCTCCCCCAAGGAAGCTGCCCAAAGTCCCTGCAGAGATATTGCTGATTGTCCCGTGCCCACAGGATGGTTTTGCAGTGAACACAGATGTAAATGAAGCTCTTACAGTAATTGAGTTTGTATTTGCATCCCAGCAGTGTCACCCCCTCAGTCCCCACACCCATGTCTGTAGTTCAGTTCCACTCAGATATTAACAGGGTTTTACACAGGTTAGTTCTGGTATAAAAATGTTTCTTACTATAGATGAAAATGAAGCAAAGACACTGAGCACCAGCTGGATGAAGCTTTGATCAACACAGTTTTAGGGTTTTTTTAGTGGAATAGCTGAAAACCTGTGTGTTGGGTGAATACACTGAGTTTTTACCAGTTACACAGAGTTTACACACAAGTGTTTGCTGCCTGTGCCATCTACTGGTGCAAAGGACTCCTCCAACTCGTGCTCCTTCCTGCTGCTATAGCCCAGCTGAACACAGGAGCGTTTCAAAGCCAAGCACAGCATTAGTAGATCCCAGGAAAACCTTCAAATTCCAGTATTTTGGCTTGAGCACCCAGCCCCAGCCTAAAACACTCAGGGATAGATCACAAGGCCAGCAGAGCACACGTGGGACCAAACCCAGCTCACCTCAGAGCAGGTGAGAACAATCTGTCCCTGGCTCCCTGCCTGGAACATCCAATAACATCTTGAAGAACTGCCTTCACTTTGTTCCAAAGGTACAGAAAGTGTTCCAGCCCATGTGGAAGCAGCTCCAGCATTCCTGGCTGGAGGTGCATCCACTCATGGACACCCTGAGCTGGGGAAAGAACAATCCCTGGGTTTTATTTTCCATAAAATCAGACCTCAGTGATACAAGCAGGTGCTTCTCACCCTCTACAACCAAAACACCTCCAAGTCCTTCCACTGAAGGCTTTAAATGATCCCATCCTGGTTATCCCCCCAGCCAACCCAGAGGAGCAGGAAATCACCCCTTGTCCAACAACACAAAGTATGGAGGAAAAGCTCCCCAGGGCAGCTGCTTGTCCCGGTAACAGCTGTGAGTGAGGGGAGCCTGGCTCACACTGACAGGAATCTGAGCTTTCTACAGCATTTCATTTCACTACATACTTCAGTTCACTGAAATACTCTCCTACACATCTTATTTTAGAGCCAAAGCTCTGGTTTTGGGACACATCCTTAGGGGAAGAGCTGTGTTAGTTTCTGTGCTAAAATTCCTGTGTTCTCCTTTCTCCTGCAAGCAATGACAAAGCAGCAACTCCTACAATCACCTCTCCCTCCCCTGCTCTCTGTGCAGAAATCCTGATTTCCTTCCAGCTGCACAATCCCAGGCACTTTCCAGGAAAGCCACAAGGGGTTCAGGAACACTTTAGCTCTGAGCTCCAGCACTTCCAGGGCAGGACTCTCCTGTCTGAGCTTCCAGCAAAGCTCAGGGTGAGAGCTGAGGGTTCATTAACCTCTGTACAGCCCCTCATTAACACCAGGAACACTTGGGACAGGCAAACCTTCAATCACAGCCTCATCACCAGCAATATTCAAATGAATTGTAAATACACCCTATCCTTGCAGTGAACACCCCAGAGCTGCCCCTGGGGATCCTGTTTGGAGAGCTGTCTGTTCTTCCTTCTGTTCCTCGAGCTGGGCTGGCATCACAAAGCATTTCCACAGCAGCAGAAGAGGAAATTCAGCTTCACAAGCTCAAAAAGAAGTAAGAGAGGTAAGAGAAGAGCAATGCACACTGCCCCAGGCCCACCGCATCACCCCTCACCTCTGAGCCCCAAACACAACACAAACACCAGAGTTTTAGAGAAACATTTATTATAGGGTTGCAGAATTTATGCCAATATAAAGTCCCTTAATAAAACTCTCAAGTTTATCAACTGCAGGACACTAACTCTTCATTCTTTTTAGACTGCAGCTTTCCAAAAAAAGGGAACAATGCTCTGACTGCAGCAGTAATGCTACTTGCTCATAAAAAGTTGATCTAAAAAGTTTTATATAAGCCCAAGTAGTTTAAGTTTACAACTACAGTCACATTCACAAGTGAGCTATACCAGAACAGACCCTGGATAGGAAGTTACAGGATAAACCAAGTCATAACCAAAAATACTGACAAGCTTTAAGAGCAACTCTATCAGAATCTAACAACTAAATGCCACAAAACCAAACTAAGGGAGAAGAACTCAACAAAAGCTCAGGGAAGGTTCCAAATATACATACGAATTCAATACAGTAATTGCACAAAAAGAAACAGGGTAGTGTTAAAGGTTTCTGATCACTGAGCTTGAATTTTACATGCTGCACACATGGTCGTTAAAATAAACCTTTAATGAGCCAGATCAGGAAGGTTTTTGAGCCAGGATACGGAGTGCAGAGCTATTCTACAGAACTACACAAGATGTGCAAACCACAGATTATTAATATTAATCATTCTGTGAAAGTTAAGGTGAACATAACTGGTTCCAGCCAAGGAACTGGTTAACATTTTTATATATATATATTTTTCTGCCATTCCCAGATTACACTAAATCAAACACATTCAACAGATAAACTGATATTAGCCTTCTAAAAAAACCTTACTCAAATTGAAGTTTTACATGAGACAACTAAAAAGTTATACCAAGGATCAACAAAAGCTGAAATGGTGACTTTGTCTTCTGAAATACAAGCAATACACAGAAAATGCATAAGGCTTTTGATTATCACTGCACGGTTTAACTGCAGAAATCGATGTCTAATGCTGACTTCTCCAAGAAGGTGTGACCTGGTCACCTCCCATCTGTCACCTTTCACTGCTGACAGATCTTTGTCTCAACCACGAAGGAGTTTTCGAAGTGTCTGATTGAGTGACAGTTCTCTGCTGCCCGTTTCTGCACACCTGGGGACGAGACAGGACAGAGGCTCAGTGAGAGAAGAGATCCCCAGCCCAGAGCAGGCACTGCCAGCCTCCCACCACTGCAAGACACAACAACCATTCAGTGCACTGAGCTCCTCCAGCCAGGAATTCCACCAGAGCCAGCTATGGGGCTGTTTTCCACCCCAAATCCCTCACCCAGTGTGCATTTGCAGAGCACTTCACCTTGGGAGGATTTAGCTCACTCTGGTTCTTCCTAACACTATTAAAGTGATTTTCTCTATTTTGGGACCTGCCAGCACTGGGTCTGACCCAGGCAGTTTACCTGTATCAGCTGTGGTTCAGTAAGAGACAGGAACACATCAGTCTCACCATCAAAGAGCTGCTCTCCTCAACCCTTCTATTTGCAATAATTCAGAAGGATTTGGTTTGTTTAATAAGCAGAAAATTGTTCAGATGAAGCAAGACAAGCACCAGCTCTTAACCCAACCCCAGCAGGGCACTGCTTTGGTTTACAAACACCTAAAATCCAGGCTGTCCTTCAATCCCAAGGCATCAGGATGCAGGTGAAGTTTCCAGAGCCCACCTAACAGCCTAACCTGTGTTTCTCCCACACCTCTCCAAGCTACAACTCCAGGGAATTGACACAGCACCTGAGGTCAGTTTGATCTAAGAGAACACACAAACTCCACAAGAGCTGAGAGCCAAGGCAGCACTAGCTAAATGAGAATAAATGAAAAGACTTTTTCAGGGAAGTTCCAGGAGTTCATCCATTGCAGTCTCATTTCTGTGACACAGCTCGTACACTGTGTGCTAGAAATGAGATGGGGAAGGCAAGGCAAGACTTGTCCCTGAACAATTTTCTCCTCAGTTGGATCAGATTTCCCACCCTCTCCCCTCCACAGGCAAACAAGGAGAGTTACAGCACAGCGGCTGTACCAGGAAACGTTTTCCATTTACCAGAATCCTTTTGTACAAGTTCTCTGCAGGAATCTTTTACTCTGCAGCAAAGATATCAACAACATGTTAGAGCAGGATGATTTCAGGGAACATCATAAACACTCTTCACAGAGCTGTCTACAGACTCAGCAGCTGTCAATTTAGCCTTGTTCCCAAAATCATTCTCACAACAGCAGTCACACGCCTCTGCCTCCCATGAGGGCAGGGTGTTTAGTGTTCCTTCATGTGCCCTGCACAGAACCCCTCTGCTGCTCCCTCAGAGGGAGCCTTGCCTCCATCCACAACAGGATGTTGTGTGCAGCAAGCAGCAGATGCAGCTCCTGATGCTGCAACTGGGCTGAGGAAACTCTTGCCTAAGAGCTTGGCAGCCAAACCAGAGCACAGAGTCCTGACAAACCAAACATTTGCATTCTGAAAGGCTCTAACTGACAAAGGGTTAGCTCACTGTGTTTGGTGGGAGCAGCAAATATGAAATGCTCTGAGCTACAGTGAAACAAAATTCATGATGGCAGATTTCTTCCCCCCAGGCCTTGTCCCAGCAGTCAGAGCAGACACCTCAGCTCAGTCCCTGGCAGGGGGTGGCAGGAGCACACAGGCAATAAAGAACCAGAGCTCAGCAGTTCCTCTGGAGTGTTCTTCCTCTTTCAGAGAGGAAGCCTGGGATGTCCGGAGTTCACTGTTCAATTCTTTTTTTTTTCAGAGCAAGTACAGCAGAATAAAATGTTTTTATTTGGTGCTCCTGTAACCCAGTTTTAGATAGGGCAAGGACAGAATAAGCTGTGCCTACAGAGACTCACATTATCTGATGGATTATATGAATTTTAGGGTCAAACCAACTTATAACTTCAACCAAAAATTAGAACAGAAACAAACTTAAATTTGGTTTGGGCATGTAACCTGTAATTGTGTAACTGAAACTTTCTCAGCATGTTCAAATGACAGTTCACATTCAAACAGGAAGGGAAGGGAAATACCCAGCAGGGCCAGGAGTAGCCTCAGCTTCTGCTGAACACTGAGATTCCCCAGATTAAAAACTCCCCAGGTTCAAGTATTTATCCCTTCCCTTTGCTTTTTCCTGAGGGGAACTTACCCACGGTTTGGTCTCTGCGCTGGAGCCTGAAGGTCTCTTTGCCCACACAGAGCTGGTAGATGAAGATGCCCAGGTCAGACACGTTATCGATCTCCTCGGTCACCACCATCTCCTCACGCACCAGGTACGTCTGGGGCAGGTAGGAGCCAGTCTGGAAGAGACAAAGCCTGAAGGTACAGACTGCTGCTACCAAGGACAAACCACACATTTCACTCTCTGCTCTGGAAGGGATTCAAGCAGCAGAGTTACAATACCAACATACACTGAGCTCAGCCAGGGAAGTTAAAAACTCACAGAGGCCATTTCCAACAGCTGCAGTCACATCCAAACAAAGCACAATGAACCTCAACTCTGCAAGCCTCATGTGAAGCAAATGTAAATAGAACCTGGTCAGGTTTATCTGTACACAAAGTTTGCAGCTAAAGAGAAGAAAAATATTGTGAAAGACTCCAGGTTTGAGGCAACGTAATTCTGATATAAAAAAGGCAAGGCAACCTACAAAAGGCTTCACCAGATGCTCCCAGCACTACTGAAACAGCTTCCTAACCCCCAACTCCTAAAAACAGTGGCAGGGACATACACTTAAAACTCATCTTCATGGAGCTATAAAAAAATGCAACAAGCAAAACTAGACCAGTGGCTTCTAGAACCAGGTGTAAGAGAGACAATAATTTTTTTTTAAAGTCCATTTGATGCATGATAGCCAAGTACTGCATTTAACTGGGAAGCAGCAGCCAGCTCTATCAACTTGACCCATAAATCATCTTGGAAAAACACCAGTTTTAGTCACTGAAGAGTCAAATGCTTGTGGTGATCTCATAACTGTAGTGCCAATAACTGGGGAACAAGTTCACATTGTTCTTTTCAGCAAAACCCTCACGGGGCGAGTGAGCTTGCCCAGAGTAACTCTCAGGTTTAGGCTTTCAATCATATTTGGAGCTTTATCAAATTCCTTTCTAACAGCTAAATTTAACCTTATCTGCTGGTTGCTTTCAGCTCTCATAAAGCCAGGTATTAATAAGAGCATTAGGCATGAATCTACTCAACATAATATACACTGACAGCTGGCCTTAACTTCAGTGCAGTGACTGAGCCGGGGGATTATGGACTTTGATGGAGGGAGGACTGTTCTAGCAAGGGCCTGGAGTTCAGGAGCAGCACCCAGCACTCTCAGCAAAGGCAGGCTGTCAGCAGAACCCAGCAGCAAAGCTCCCACATACCGCCAGCTTGGCAAAGAGATCCATCAGATTCCTTGGAGGCATGACTATGGAAGTGTTCAGCGGGATCACGTAGCAGTTCCCCAGCTGCAGGTCCAGATATGCTGTCAAAAGCTGTTTAAAAACAAGTTTTTAATTAGTCAGGGGGCCTTTGATTAGGAGAACACAATTCTACCAGGAGCAAGGCAACCTAAAAAGGCTGGAGATCACTCACAGCTACTACAAAAGTGATGCATTCAGGAAGTGCCCAGTGCAAGAACTGAACTGTTACCACTTTGGCAAACCAGCAATAGTTTAAAAAACTTTCCAGATGAGAGAAAGCTGAATATAAAAGCAGCTTCTGCCATAATTGTAAAGGAGTACAGTTTGTACTAACACAGAGGAAGTATTTGGGAGTATGATCTCATAACTGAAAAGGTCTAATTAAGCACAGTGCAAACAAAAGGTATCCAGCTGCTGATAAACAATGATTCCCTTTAAATAGTTCTTCAGGAAAAGTCTTAGTCCCTACAAAAATCTCATCAGCATTGCCACTGAGCACAAGAACTGCAGCAAGTAGAATTATCTGTTTATTCTATCTGCATTGCCAAGGCTGGATTTACAACCAACCTCCGAGAGCTTTTACAGCTGACTGGGGATAATGTTAACACTATCAACACAGCTTTGATAGAAAAGTCAAATTAAAGCCACCCTCTCCTCTTTGCTTTAAAGGAACTCCATGCAACTCCATACAGAAACTACCACAGCACTGTCAGGTTACAGGTTTCAGCTACTTGAAGTGATTTCTCAATGCCCTTCTCCAAGGCTGACACCTGTTTGCAATTCTACATTTTGCTGTGATGTTGTGCTGAGTCCTCAGTCCCTTAACTCACATTTATGATGTTCTCCATTTACATGGGATTCTTTATCCAACAGCAAGTGGCGCTTTCAGATATCCCATGTGCAACAACAGAGTTGCACAGCACTGAGATGCATTTTCTGGGAAACAACTCAGAGCTCCTACCCACAGTGACTGCACCACCCGTGCAGAGTTAATCCCTCTGTTGCAGAGGTCACAGGGTCACAGCTCTGCCACGCTTAAACCCAAGGAGCAGCCTGTGCTGCCGCGAGCTCTGCAGCCCCGAGCCGATCCCGGAGCCGATCCCGGAGCCGCGGGTGCCCCCGCACTGACCCTGTCGAAGTCGTGCACGATGGCGGCGGGGTCGCTGTCGGAGAACTTGGGCACGGGCACGTCGATGATGGCGATGTTGTCGTCCTCGCGGATGTCGGCCTCCTCGGCGATGGGCAGGAAGTACGGCTCCACCGCGCGCTCCCGCGCCTCGTTCTCAAAGTAGCACATCTCCCCACGGTACACCTTGTGCTGGGACACGAGCGAGGGCAGGGAGTCACACAGCAGCTTCAGCACCACACGGCCAACATTAACCCTTCTGCTGAGACTGAGCGCAGCTCTGACACGCCCAAAGGACGCACACTCGGCGTGTCCTCATCATCTCTCCTTCCCCCTCATCTTTCCAGTCTAGTGATAATCCATTTATTCTTTTTTAACCAATGCTGTTTAAATAAAAAGGAACTCTCAAATTACCTTTGGCATGAAGTACTTGTAGATGCAGGCTCCACCCACAACAACTCCTGCCAAGATGAAGGCCAGGCCCAGCAGAGTCAAGAGACATCTTCCAGATGAGTTTTCACCCCTGTGTGTGGCAACTTCTGGGTCCTTTAAATAAAGAAGGGGAGAACTGAGAAAGGGCAGCTGCTCTGAATTTAAAGAAAGTTCTTATCAACTGTTTCACTTTGATCCACTGTCTACTATTTCTTCTAGGTGTGGGAATTACAGGTCAGCATCCTAAAATAAAACACTCACATGAAACATTAAGACCAGTTTTCAAACAGCACCAAGAGTATTTTCTGAGTTAGAGGATGTTTTCTAGACAAACCTTTGTCCAGAAACTATTTGAGATGCGCAAAACTTAAATAACTGTAACAAAAGATGCTGTGCTGCAGCCACACTGTAGTACAAAGAGCAGGATTTGTACATCAAGGTCATTAAAGGCACACAGTGTCTTCAGGCCTCTTCCCAAAAGCCTCTTCCCCTCCTCCTCTCACTGTCACGTGCATTAACATCACTTTTCCTCCCAAAGCTGGATTAGCAGAAGCAGCCAAGATGCAACTTTGGCTCTTGGCTGGGGAACAGACAACTGACACGAGTCACCAGCTTTTGGAACTTTTAATATGCACAAGCCAAGTCCATTATGAAGGAAAACGACTCGTCAGCTTAAACACAGCTTCCAGTTATGCCAAATAAAAACAAGTCCCCGTGGCACATCCTACCTTGCAGCCTCAAAATAACTTTTCTCCTACTCAAATCTCAGGAAGTTTTGTTTCTAACAGCCTGGAACTTCTCTCTTTAGCTCAGCAGCTTGTTTTCCCCCACCCAATGTTCTCTCAAACAAAAGATGACTGCACCCATAGGAAACTACTCTCCCGGTGGTGGGAAGTTGTGCAATCCTCACTGCAAAGGCAGAGGTGGTGTCTGAAAGGAAAATTTAACCTTCCAGAGCTCCTCCAGCACCTTCCCAGACTTCCAGCTGCAAGCCAAGTGAAGAGAACAGCAGAAGTGCTGTCAAATAGCAAACAATCAGAAGAGACATTCCCTCCTGGAACCACACACTGGGCTTGAGTCTTTAAAAGGAAAAAACAAAACACAAAAACAACCACCAAACCCAAAATGTTTAGATAACCCCTATATTTGGTCAAGAATGTCCCTTTAATGATTCCTGACTCCAGGATTTAATAGCTTGCTTTCAAGATCTGCTCTTTGTCCCAGCCAGGAAGGAAGAAAATCGGATTTCACAGTAAAAGATCTTTTCCTTTGAGGTGTTCCCAGAATCAGTGGCTGGGCTGGGCACAGCAGCTTCCATGGCCTTTCTTTATTTGGGTCCTGCAGAACACAACACATTTAGTGACCTGTGTTCCCAACAAGCGCCAGCATTATCACCAGGGCTGCAATATTCCCAAGCTCAGCAAGATGCAGCAGCATAAAAGTCAAAGCCATCAGTTATGCAAGTGCTGAAACAAACCCCAAGCTGTTTTGTGAAAGTCAATACTCCCACATTCCGCTCGCGCATCCTCCAAACACAAAAATGTTGGTTCAGCAGGACACAAGCTGCTACAACTGGCATGCGAAGCATTTGTTAAAAAAGAAACCAACTACAAAAACCAAAGCCAAACCCTGGTTTCAAGTCAGAGTGATGCCACATCGCTGTGGCACTGTGTGAAAATCCCTTTTCAGGGTTAAGCAGCTGTAAGATGGAGATTAATTCTGTTCTCTCCACGTTCTCCCACCCTCACCTCCACCTTGGAGCACCTTACTCATCCAGCCTGTCCCTACTTGAACACACCAGTCTGCACCAGTTCTGGCACTGCAGCCATCCCAGAGCAGGGCTGATGTCGACATCTAATTAGCTACACTTGCACTACACCTATTTCAAACAAAGCAAAGGCACTTGAGCATATTAAGCAGCAATGTGGGCAGCTGAACCTGAGAGGGAAGAGTTGTCAGAGCTGCTAAGAGAACACAATAGCAAGATTTTGCTCGAGCAGGTTACAAAACCTCTGCACAAAAGTAACAAGTAAAAATCGTCAAAAACCTACAAAGAAAATGCAGCTCTAAGCTGGAACAAGCAAAGCAAACGAGGGATAAGAGACAAGGAGAAAAATCACTTGTCTTAACCCTGCTGACAGCCCCGAAGAACCTGCAGGGAGAATATCCTGCAAGCTCAAGGGTTTGCAGCAGATACTCCAGGGGACTTTTATTGTGCTGTTTCAGCCAACATTAACCTTTAAGCTTGTTTGCTCTACACAAATATTCCAGCTAAAGAAGACATTAACAACCACTCCAACAAGTTTGTCTTGGTGTAAAATTATGAACTTGATGTTTATATGCAACTCCAAGCCCTGAAGTCAGAGTGAAGAGTTGTTAAAATCCCACGTATGTCTGTGCACACACAGAGAATATTCCAAATTGAGAGGAGCAGCTCTCATGAGAACAGAAAAAAGAGGTGTGCTTATTAGAACTATTCCAGTCAGAACTTTCACAGTACAGAGCTAGTAAATATATGTATGACCAGTTGCCTCAGGAATAGCTGAGGAGTTTGTCCTCAAGAAACTGGCCAGGCTAATGACATCTCCAAATTTTAAATCTTTTATCTACCTTATTTTCCCACTTTCTCTCCTTTTGATCCTGTAATTGAATGCTACTGTATTAAATGTGCACGCATCAAACTGACAGCTCAGAAGAGTGCACTGAGCAAGAAAATCACTCTGCATCCCTTCCCCTTCCAAAGGAAGGCTATTTCAGGTGAGCCTGTGTAGGCTGGTAGGGAGGCTGCTTTCCTGATTACAGCTTAGAAGGGAAGAAAAAAAATAGAACTGCAGTCCAATTCCACAAGTTTTGTTGTTTCTAAAATTTTCTTACTCTCCTATTACAAATAAACTCAGCCCATGCCATTTTCCCCGTCTACAGCCACTGATGTATTTACCTACAGGCTGAGCTTCTCCATCTGCCTAAAACGCAGGACACCTTCAAAACAAATTTCCCACAAATTGGGAAAGTTCCACTCGAGCCAGCGACGCGCAGCTCGCTGCGAAGGAAAAGCCAACCACAGGGTGCTCGCCTGGGTTTCTATTTAAAACCCTTTATGGCAGGTTTCTTAATTTAAGCGCGACACCGACGCCTCACCGCAGCTGCCGGGAGGCTCCGAGCGCCGCCGGGAGCGGAGGACGAGCCTCAGCCCGCTTTGTTTGCCTGGGAGGCGCCGAGAGCGAGCGCTGCCCGCGCCGGGGGGGCTCTGCCTGCGCTTCCCCGGCCGGCCCAGGGCCGAGCTGGGAGCTTTAAAGCGCCGTCAGGAAACGCGGCGCTGGCACGGGCCCAGCTCGACATAAACACCCGGTGCCGGCGCTGGCCCGGGGGTGTCACGGGACATCGCACCGCGACAGGGCTGCGGAGCGGGACAGCACCGCGGCACCAGCGCCCCGCGGCCGCTCAAGGCTCAGGGGAGTCGCTCCCTCAGCCGCGGGCAGAGCGCGGCGGGGCGGCCGCCTCACGAGCGAGAGCCCCGCGGCCGCCGCCGTCTCCCCCGGCCGCGAGAAAATGGCGGCGGCTCCGTCTGCTCGCGCCCCCCCTCACACCGCCCCGCTCCGCCCGCCGCCGCCGCCGGCCGGGACACCCCTGTGCCCGCACCTTGTCGGCCACAAGCGCCTCGGCCGCCTCCTTTTTGGGCTCATCCTTGAGAGCGAAGGGCGAGTTGAAGGCGATCTTCACCATGGCGCCAGCGCTGCTGCCGCGTCCCGGAGCGGCAGCGGGGACAGCGCGGAGGGTGGGGCGGGCTCTGCGGTGGCCACGCCCCCAGCCCCGCCCACGGGCACCGCCGGGAGCGCCCCCTGCCGGCCGCGCCCTCACACGGCTCCGTTCCCCGCAGCTCCCCTCAGGCGCAGGGAGCGGGTTCCGACATGGAGAGTCGGGATTAGGGAGGCTGGGAAAGGCTTCCGAAACCATGGAGTCCAGCCTGTGACCGATCCCCACCTTGTCCCCAGCCCAGAACACTGAGTGCCACTTCCAGTCCTTCCTTGGGCCCCTCCAGGGATGAGGAATCCACCACCCCCTGGGCAGCCCCTTCCAAAGTACTTCCCATGGAGAAATTCCTGCTGCTCTCCAAGCTGAATCTCCCTTGACCCAGCCTGAGGCCGTTCCCTCTCCTGTCCCTGTTACCTGGGAGCAGAGCCTCCCCTGGCTGTCCCCTCCTGTCAGGAGTTGTGCAGATCAGATCTCCCCTGAGCCTTCTTTTCTCCAGGCTGAGCCCCCTCAGCCGCTCCTGGGGCTCCCTGGGCACCTGTCCCAGTGCTCTGCCCCCGCCATGGAAAGAATTTCTTCCTCATGTTGAGGTGGAACTTCTTGTGGTTTAGTTAATGGCTGTTGCTCCTTGTCCTGTCACTGGCACCACTGAGCAGAGCCTGGCAGCATCCCCTGGCACCCCTCGGAGATATTGGTGTGGATTGATGAGATCCCTTGCAACCTTCTCTTCTCCAGACTAACCAAGCCCAGCTCCCACAGCCTCTCCTCATCAGAGAGATGCTCCAGATCCCTCATCCTCTTTGTGGCCTCTGCTGAACACTCTCCAGCAGCTCCTTGTCCTTTTTGTCCTCAAGAAACCCAGACCTGGGCACAGCCCTCCAGAAGTGCCTCAGAAGGGAGAATAAAACACTTCATGCATTAGACTGTCTGAAACAATCTGCTCCTTCATATGGATGGAAATCTGTGTCCGTCTCTCTAGAATTTGACTTTACAGCTCTACAAAGAAATCTGGTTTGAATCTGATGCCCACACCATGGAACCCTCCCTCACAGACAGCTGTAATTAAACAGAGCTGAACACTTATGCAAATATTGCAATAAGTAATTCTTCTAAGTGTAAACAACATGCAGTGTGTATTCCAGCATTCAAAGCATGTTCCTGTTATTCCACAGACGGAATACACTGTGTTTCCTTTCAAGATCATAGGTTTGATATTGCTGCCTTTCATCTCCATAAGAGTTTTGATTTTGACTTCAGTCAGGGAAGAACAAACTGTTTTATGTCTATTTAGCCTGACTTGATCTAGTAACAGAAAACACTTTAACCTCGTTTTACCAAGAAACTAGTGAAAAATCAATTTTCATATTTCCTAGCTTTAGTGTGTTGGGAATAAGTCAAGCTCAACCCTCAAAGTCCCTGGAACACAGATTTAGGACAAATCAAGAAGTTTCCTGTATGGCCAATGCAATACCTGCACTCTCCAAACTGGTGGTTGATAAATGCTGTGAATAATTTTTGGTATCTTAATCTAATGTAATTACTTCATGCTTAAACAAATTGACTTTGTCTTCCAATTACCCAACACCTTTATTTGAAAAAGGAGGCAGAAATAAAACTAGAATAGAACACAAATAAACCCCTGTTTTTTATCAAGGCTGGTGTCTGTGCATCCCAGCCTCACTGTCCATGTTCTGTTGCAAGGGGTGGACACACCTGGAAATATTCTGCTCAGAGAAAAAAAAAAGTTAAAGAATAGAAGGGGTCTTTTACATTTATGTGCACTCAAATTTGCAAAACTGGAACTTTCTTATGATTTGTTATAGATTTTTTTTTTTTGTGCATTACTGTAGTGTATGTGACAATAATTTATCTTAACATGTTCAAAACTTATTTAAAATGTGCAGTGTCTGGGAGAGAGTAATTCCAGCATCATCAAACAATTTTACACAGCTGATACTCTCAGTTCAGTCGGCACCAACTCCTTCTACACACAACTCCTACAGTTTTGTAGAATACCAGGTTGGGAAAACATAAGAAAACTCAGATTTTTTTTTCTCCTTCTAGAAATCATCAAGCTGTTTGAATAAATACTAGAGAACCCCATGGGTAACTCCCCCACTTCACCACTAAAATGTTTTTTCACCTTAGTCCAGTTTTATTTCAGACTTTTGCCATATAGTGGTTGCAGTTGGGCCTGGAAATCCCAAGCCATCTAAAGAAGTCATCTCACTTCTTCTTTTGAATTCTGCAATATTTCTGCTTTTCTTTACTATTAAAATACCCTGGGGTTAATTTCCTGTATTTATTCTGAGGTTGTCTTTATCACCTTGGCAGGGAAGAGATTATCTGCTGATACTTCATTATCTTTTCAATCCTTCTGGTGTCTGTAAATTTAAAGCAACACTCCTTTAAAAAATAACAAATACATGGAGTAAGTTGTTTTAGAGAAATTGGGCCAGGGAAAGGAGAACTGGAATGCTGTGGTGACTGTGATGCTGTTACCTCTGCTCCCAGAGAAGAGAACTGAATTTCTTAGAAGTGCCACTAAACCCCAATGCCTCCCTTTTAGCAGCAGTGATGACATAAGGAGCCCAGACAGTCTAAGAATATTAAAGACCAGGCTTTGGAAGGTGAGGCTGTACCTTGTATTGCACCAGGCAGTGACTCAGCAGATAATCCCACTGGAAGCTCCTTTTTGAGCAATCCTGAATTTATTTTTGACGTGTAGGAGGTTTTTTAGCTCTTTTAATATACTTTTTTAAAACTCTAGCCATAAAATGTTTTCACATTTGTTCTATCTCCTTTTTATTTATGCCAGGAGAACCTTTCCTTACTTTCTGGGAACAATGGGATGTTCTATTTATCCTCGTTTTTGAAGTATTCTCACACTTTGAAGTGGAAGGTGCTGTGTATGTGCAGAATCCTGACTCGTGTATCTTGTCCTAGCTGAAACACAGCTGGGAGGAGAAGGAGGCTGCAGGCTGACAGGACATGTGAGCACATGTTCTGCATTTCAGTGGTCACTCACACTCCCTAAACCTGAGTGATGTTTTGTTAGCCCTAAATCCATGCACAGAGTTCAGCACTGAAGTGTAAATTCACTCTGCTGAGCCTCACACCCTCACTGGTACTGCAGAGGTCACAGGGACAACGACTCTCAGAGCCACAACCTGGACTCAAGGTGTAAAGAAACAGCAATTAATACAAGTAATAATTAACTGTTTTAAGTATACACTCTGTCCAGCAGTTGGGTTTTTTATGAACAGTGTAATTACTGACAGAAATGCCATTAAAGTAAACAAGTATGTCATGCAGGGCTGTTAAAAATTAAAGTGAAACTACAAACTCTCTCCTTTCCAAAAGGCCTTCTCCCAGTTTGACATTTTATATTTATCCAGATGTCTGAAGTTCTGCTTTTTGCCTCCAGTCCTTTCCCAACTCTCTTGCAAAGCATTCCTCCCTCAACACCTCCTCCTGTTCTCCCTCACTCTGCAGCTCTGATGTTCCATCTCCATTCCTTCCCTAATCAGTGACCTGGGACCTCTTTCACCTTTCAACCTGTTCCTGAGGCTGTTGATACTGAATCCATTCAAAACTGCAAAACTCAGAGCTGCCAGTTTGGACTTTTGTGGAGGGAAGTTTTTCCCACTAAATTTGGGCTCTTGAGTGAGGATCTGTGTGTCTGGAGAGGAAATGTTGTTTGCTCCACTGCCTTCCCCTACTGCCTGGCAGGCTCCTCTCTACTGCAGCAGTGTTAGATTAGGATCTGCGGCAAGGAAAACACACATTACTCACTTCTACTGATGCCTTGTTACAAAACACTACAACAGGAATGTTTGCTACGTGGAAAGTTGCCTATTTCCATGCAGGGAGAAGTCGGGAGTCCCTTTTCTCTGCAGAGTCCAGCTGTGGGAGGAATGAGAAGAGGGAGCCTGAAAGACACAGAGGTTCTGTTGATGTGGTCAAGTCAGTGTTGAAGAGACCTCACTGCCCACACAGCCATTGCCTCACAGAGCAGAATTCCACACGAAATTCCAGTCCTCTGGAGCATCTGCCAAGCCAGCAGCGTGCCCAGGGTGATCAGCAGCCCCAAAGGATGGAAGGGCCAAATGTGCCTGTGGTGTAACTGCAGTGAGGCAAGCAGAGATCTGTCAGGAACCCGGAGTCCTGGCAGGTCTGTAACAGCATTGCCACACTCTGCTGCTGGAGGAAACCCAACAATGGCTCAAAGCTTAGAGTGTCTTCTACTGAACCGGCCAAATAGACATTTTTGGACAGAGATTTGTGTTTGCCTTGGCACTGAGAGGTGGCATCCGGGATTCCCCCTCTTTCCTTTCAGGCACGCTTTCCCTCAAACCCACTCCAGGAGTTCTCCCTCTGGCCAGGTGGGCTGGCAGAGGCTCAGCTCTTCCAGGGGCTGCTGTAGGGGAGGAGCCCCAGGCTGAGTTTGTTTTTGTTTGAGCGGGGGCTGTTGCTTTTTGGACACCCTAAATGGAAAATGCTGAAGAAAAGCCACCCCTTCATCCTCAGCATTCTCCCTGTGTGCTGATCCCTGCTCAAGCAGGAGCTTTAGTGGCTCTGCCATCCTGCTGGAATGCTGCAGGTCAGGAGAGCCCACACCCACACATGCAGATGTTGCTGCAAGGGGCAGCCTCTTCTCAAACAAGCCAGGCTTGGTCCTGCTGTGCCCAAGTCATGTTTGAGCTCAGTTTACCATGAGTGTGGACATGGGAATGTCTCGTTTGGCTGTGGTGTCCAAAATTCGATGCTGTCCCTGCCTGGGCTGGGTGAGGACGTTCCCAGATGCACAGGGCTGTGCTGGCAGAGCCCCCAGTGCCCTGGCAGAACTCTGCAGTGGGTGGTGAACTTGTTTGACTCGTTCCCTGTGGGTTTGCTCTGTGCCTGTCAATAGGGCTGTGCACACAGGGACAGATCTTTCCTGCCTTAATGGAAGCAGTACCCACAGAGCTGGTGCTCCTGGACTCAGGAAGGATTGCTGAGAGCTCACATCATCAATTTAACATCCATTAAGTCTTCCAGTGAGTCACAGAATCATTAAGGTGGGGAGACCTCCAAGATCATCAAGTCCAACCATTGATCTTGGTGATCATTAAGATCATCAAGACCTCCAAGATCATTAAGTCCAACCTTTGACCAAACACCATCATGTCAAATAAACAATAGCACTGAGTGCCACGTGCAATCGTTTCTTTGAAGACCTCCAGGGATGGGGACTCCAGCACCTCTCTGGGCAGCCCCTTCCAATGCTTCACCACCCTTTCCATGAATAAATTCCTCCTCATGTCCAACCTGGCACAGCTTGAGGCCATTTCCTCTTGTTCTATCCCTTGTTTCCTGGGAGAAGAGCACAACTTTCACCTGGCTGCCTACTCCTGTCAGGGAGCTGTGGAGAGCCAGAAGGGCCCCCTGAGCCTCCCTTTCTCCAGGCTGAGCCCCCCCCAGCTCCCTCAGCCACTCCTGGAGCTCCAGCTCCTGCCCCAGCTCTGTCACCCAAAGATGCAGCTCTGGAAACAACCAAGGAAACCTGAGCCCTGCCTTGGTCTGTTTACATCTGTGAGTGTTCCATGCATACCACCTGCATATGGAGCAGCTCCATCTGTTCATGTGACATTAATGAAGGATTTATGGCCACACCACATTCCTGCTGGAGGATTTTCTTATATACAAGATGCTGTAATTAGGCACCTCTAAGAGACTGTAGAAGGTTTTGGAGCAAGGGCGAAAAGTCTCGGGTGAATCTTTCCAAGGCTTTAGCAGAGCTCTGAGCATCATCCAGAGCTGGATCCAAACTGGAATTGGGAATATCCAGGGATTAAAAAAGGCATAACTAAATTACAGAGACACCTTTTCTACAAACTTCTTTAACACTAACAGAAATCAGCCCTGAACTGTGAGTAAGAACATTTCCAATTTTTGTAACCAGCTTTTACCAGAAGAAATAAAACAAACTTTAAAAATAAAAATTACTGATGGAAAATGAACCTCATCTACTTCACCCTCATCTACTCCTGTGGGTGCTTTTTTTTAGCATACAGGTGTCCCTTTTCATCTGTGCAAAGCCTGTCAAAAATAGCAATCCCACAGAACACCTGTGCTAACAGAGCCAGAGTACAAATCTTGTCAGTTAAAGAGATTTACGGGGCCTTTGTGAAGTTGAGCAGGTTTTCTGTTGAGCACCAGAAGCGGCAGTGGTCTCCTGTGCCGATGTTTATCTGTGAGGCAGGGTCTGCCAGCCCTGAGAGGCAGAGCCCCAACAGAGTGTGGTGTCTGCTGCTGGGGACGGTGCCAGCTGTGGGGTGACACTGCCAAGCCTGGCCGTGCTTCCTCTTCTCCACACAGAGAGCAGGAAGCCTCTGATGTGAGCCACGAGTTTCCTCTGTGCAGCACAGGCAGGAACAAACGTGGTCACACACACGCTCAGAAAACCATGTTTACTCCATGTATGAAAACGGCTGTTGAAACAGACCTAAAGAAAACGCGTTAATTTTTTATGTCCTACTTTGGAGAAGATGCCTTTTGATTTGAAGCAAAAGCAAATCTACTGCCCACATCGTTTTTACAGAGCATAGGTTTCAGTGCAGGAGGTGTTTTTTGTTTGTAGCACAGATATCACAGCATGATATGGGAAATAATTTGTGGTTCTTTCTTTTCCTGTTCCAAAAAATCTCTTCATAGTGAGGAGACACCTGGTGATGTTACAAGGCTTTGATGGGACCTGTGCTGCTGCATTTGAATGTGTTGACTCTCCAGCAGACAGCAGAGTGAACAACATTTGTCTTTTGAAGGATTGGAATTAAGAAATCCCCCAAAAATCAGTGGCTTTCTTCCATTGTGTTTTAGTATGAAAGCTCCCAGTTCAAAAGAATGTTTAAGGAAAGCAATTTGGGGCATATTGAAATCTCCCCAAGTTAACATTAAAGACATGCATTGGCCTGAATTTAAGATCACAGAAACATGGGAATGTCTGTTGGAAGAGAATTCTTTTGGTTTTTAGCCCAACCTCCCACTCAAAGCAGAACCATCACCAACATTAGATTTGGTTTTGTGCAGCCGAATCTTGGAAAGCACCAAGGATGGAGAGTCCCCAACCTCCCAGGGTAACCTTCTCCAGCACTACACTCCCTTCCTACTGGTTTTATTTTCCTTGAGGTCCAACCTGTGTCTCCCAAGCCACAATCTGAGTCCATTTTCACCCTTTGGCCACCACTTCCTCAGGGAACAGTGGTTAAACAAAATGTTCTGAGTTTCTGCTTCATAAAATTAATATTTAAAAATTAAAAATCAACTGTATTATGGACTGATGGGAATATTCACACCCACAGCCCTGTGTTGGGATGCTGGGAGGATGCAGCTCTTGGGCACAGCTCTGGGGATGAGTGGGAACAGTTTTAGGACACAGAAGCAGGATGGCTGCTCCAGTGCCAGCCCCAAAGAGGGGCAGTGGGGGCTCTGCTCTCTGACACCATTTCCATTCCTTGAGAACCTTCCAGTCTCCAATGTAGTGGAGGAAATCATGTTCCCACTGCCCCATTTCTAACCCCTGGCTGTTCCTCTACCACTCAACTGAGGGTAGAGGATGAAGGGCTCCCAGCAATGTGGCCTTTGGCCCAGGAAACAAATCCCTGTTTTCTGCAATTTAGAAATTTCTTTACAATTTGGCATTTCTTTCTAAGTGTCCATCGTTTCCATGCTCAGAGCTGTTTCTTTGAGGTGGCTATGCAGTCATCCCAAGGGAAGAACCTTGCCAAGAGGGAGGAAGAAGTGTTTACTTCCACTTCTCCAAGGGCTGCATCCCACAGAAATACAGTTCTGGGCTGTTCTGGTGCAATGTTTCATGTCCTGGTAACACTTGGATAAAACAAAACCAAATTATGGCCCAGTTTTGAAAACCTTGAATGGCCCATGTGACAATAATCTCAGAATACTTGTGTTGGGAACTCCCACAGGAACATTTTCCCTAGAGATGCTTTACAGACTCTCCTCTTGGATTTTCTGATATTTCCATAGAAGCCAGAGCTGCTTCCACTGCTGCCTGTGCTGGTGTGTGAAGTGGGATCCTCATCCTTGTCAGGCTCAGCAGGAAAATGAGTTCAGTCTCAGCACTGCCTGAGCGTCCCCTGGGGCTGCCAGGGGAACAGTGACCTTATTTCTGGGTTATTTTCTCCTCCTTCTTCCCAAGTGGATATTCCCATTAGTGGAGGATGTGACCTTCCTTCCTGTGCCCTCCTTATTCAGTGTCACACTGGAGGCCTGGAGATGATGCCACCTTGAACCCAAATTTAACCATTCTCCTAAAATTCACCTGCTTGCATTCAGCAGAGTTGGGTGGTGTTTTCTGATAGGAAAAGATGCCACTGAAATTGATACAGCATTAGAAATTCTTCCACTCATGTGCTGTATTCCAACAGGGAATAATAAACACACAGTGTAGAAGATACAGCCTTGGAATTGCCTGCTTCAGTTTCTTGGATGAGCTGCTTTTTCAACTTAATTAGCACAGCTGAATCTGGTTCCTTTCAATGCTTATTGAAAATTAATCTGAGCTGAGGCAGTTACTGTTCAATTCCTGCGTTAGAGGCCAAGGTGCATCCCCAGTCCTGGTTTCCATCATGGAGATGTTAGAATTGGTCTTTCCACTACGCTGGTCTTTCCTAATGAAGTGGCTCCCTGGGTTTTAATTAGTCTGGGCAGCGAGATAGGAAGGGTTGGAAGGCACGAGATGGAGCTGGGGAGACCAGGAAAACAACTGGCATGGGAGGGAAAGTGATGCAGGGCAGTGCTGGGAAAAGCCAGAAGGAAATATTGCCATAATTTAAAATGTTTAAATGTTCCTTCAAAGCATTCTACTCTTCAGAGTACTCTGGAGAGCTCAGAGCCCCTTCCAGTGCCTAAAGGAGTTTCAGGAGAGGGACTTGGGACAAGGGATGGAGGGACAGGACAAGGGGGAGTGGCTTCCCTTAGATGGGATATTGGGAAAGAATTCTTCCCCATGTTAGTGGTGAGGCCCTGGCACAGGGTACCAGAGAAGCTCTGTCTGCCCCATCCCTGGAAATGTCCAAGGCCAGGTTGGGTGGGGTTTTGAGCAACCATTCCATGATTCAGAGATCCATTCTGGGCAAGTCACTGCAGCCATGTGGGAGCCATGGTCTGAGGGCAATTGCACAGCTCTGTTTATTCTCAGAAATTGTATCCTCACGCTGAGCCCATCCCTGTCTCTCTGAGGAACACTGACATTTTCACTTAGAAAAAAGGAGCAAAATCCTTTGCCGTGCCTGGAAATTAAGGTTTGGGCACAGCAGAGTCACAATTTACAACTTCTTTTTTTTTTGTTGTTTTTTTTAAAGGAGCTGGTACAAGAAAGCACATGAAAGGGTGTTGGCCTTTATCTGGGAAAGGCAAAGACCTCTCCAAGGGTGGGGTTCCCAAGAGAGGGATTGCTCAGCCCTGGAGCTGCCGAGGGCTGGAGAGGCTGCAGGAAGCCTGCCCAATCCTGCCTGTCCATGTGCTTCCCAGCCTCCACAGGCTCCTGGACTTGTGCTCTTGGCTGGGGATGGGCAGGGACCGGGGAATATTCCACACAAAATCCTGGCCAGGGAGACAGCAGCAGTCGGGCTGCTGCGAGGATGTGGCAGCTCCGGAGGGCTGGAAGCTCAGAGTGCTGACAGCCAGGTCAGGCTGACCCTGGCAGTGATGTGCTGGTCCAACCCCTCCTTCTCTCTGCTCACACTGGATTTCAAGCCTTTGCTGCTCCCCTCTGAGCTAAAAATAATCCCAGATCGGTTTGGATTCAAGGGGACCTTACAGAGCATCTCACCCACCTGGGCAGGGACACCTTCCACTGTCCCAGCGTGCTCCAAGCCCTGTCCAGCCTGGCCTTGGACACTTCCAGGGATTCAGGGCCAGCCACACCTTCTCTGGGCAAACTGTGCCAGGGCCTCATCACCTTCACAGGGAAAAAATTCCTTCTAATATTTAATTTTATGTGATGCCAAAGGTGAAATTCTGCAGGGACACTCTTGATCCATGAGAGGACCATTCCTTTGGGATCCATGATCCAGAGGAGACAGAAGGCCAGAGAGATGGGGATGCCAAGAAGTCTTCTTGCAGGAATGAGCCTAAATACACACATGTGTGGGTTTTTTTCTTGTAAACCCCCTTTCAGAGAATTCTCTAGAGCTCAAATGCCCTCATCAAAAAATCCAAACCTCACTTGTTTTCCCAGTCTTTCCAGAATAATTTCAACTAGAAAATGAAAACTACCCACCAGGAAAGTACTGTGTGAAACAAAAAGGCCAAAGGGAAGTGAAATCAAAAGAGAGATGAAATTTATGCACTGAGGCTTTATATTTTGGGGAAGTGCTTGATGGCGAGGGGCAGGGAGGAGGATCTTGTTGGGAGGGGTGACTCAATTCAGCTGCTGATATCGAATCCTGGAACTCAGCACAACATTTACATGGATCATTACCCTCTGCACCTCAGAAATAACTATGGGGTACAAAATTAGGGGATTTTGCAGAAGTAAACATGAACCACGAGGTGAATAAGAAGAAAAAGAGGCTATGGCTTCCCAAATACCCTTCTTTTGTCCCCATCCATGCCTCAGCTTCCCCACAAAGTGCCCTTTCTTCTCCCTCTCCTCCATCCCAGTAATATCACCTGGTTTGGAGCATGAATCCTTATTACAGAAGAAAAGCTGCATTGTTCAATATCTTCCTCCTCTGACTTATGCCAGTGGCACCTATTTTGACAGAGTCTTCATAGTTCCTCATATCTGACTAATTAGACATGATGAAAGCCATGATTCATTAAAAAAACACAGATAATCATCTGTGCAAATCCAACCTCTGTCTTCAAATGGGGCTGAATTTTCTTAAATACCCATCAAACCTCAAACAGATGATTTAATCTCAAGGCTCCATCTTGTGGCAAAGTAAAGCAAAGTCACTGATTGAGAAATTAATATTTGTTCTTCCTTAATATTTGTTTTTTTCATTAATATTTGTTATTCCTTAATTTTCCCTGCTTCTTCTTTAATAACCTCGTGGATGTTTGCTCATGTCCAGGGAAAGTTTGATTTAATACCCTTGAAAACCTAGGGCAGTACTCAGAGCTGTGGTAATTCTGAAATATCCTGAGATTCCCAAATTTCTGATGTCCATGTCCAGTATGATCATGCTTGGGTGAATCTGTATCAAAAAATTCTTGTCAAACTGTAGGATTTGGCATTAATTTTTGGCTGGGATCTCTCATGGAGCTTCTTTAACTTCTTCATTTTGAATTGTACCAACAGTGCAAAGCAGAGAAAAAGCTTTATGATTACCAAGAAGGATTTTTCATCAGTTAGAAATTCTGATTTAAAAAATGGTTTAAAAGGGGCAAGGGGGTTACCTGGTGTTTGATCAGGTAATTAAAAATCACAGAATCATTAAGGTCGGGAAAGACCTCAGAGATCATCAAGTCCAACCTTCAACCAAATCAAATCCCACCACTAAACCCCACCACCAAGGGCCACATCTGCTTGAGTTTTGAACACCTCCAGAGTGGAGACTCCACCACCTCCCAGGGCAGCCCTTCCAGAGCCTGACCACTCTTCCAGGGATGAAATTCTTCCTGATCTCCAGCCTGAACCTCCTCTGGCACAACTTCAGGCCGTTCCCTCTGCTGTCCCTGTTCCCTGGGAGCAGAGCTGGCTGTCCCCTCTGTCAGGAGCTGTGCAGAGCCACAAGGGCCCCCCTGAACCCCCTTTTTCTCCAGCCTGAGCCCTTTCCCAGCTCCCTCAGCCTCCTCTGGAGTGCCAGCCCCTTCCTCAACTCTGTTCCCTTCTCTGAACAGGCTCCAGCCCCTGAATCCCTCTGTCCCCAAGCCTGGCCCTGGCCCTGGAGGGGACAGACAGTGTGGCCTGGCCAGATAAAGCCCAGGAGGCCGGGCAGGAAGGGGAGCAGCTGCTCCTTATCTCCCTTCCTGCAGCTCCCCCAGCAGCGCCACTTTTTCTTTTTTTTTTTTTTTTTTTTTGCTAATAATAAAGCTGGGTTTTAGCAAGCAGGAGCTGTCAGGCTTCCAGGAGGGTGTCCTGGGCAGCAGAGATAGCACCCATGGGTGCTCTCTGCCTGCTCTTCCACCTCCTCCAGCCATGGATCTCTGGGAACTCTGGGCACAGGAAGCAGCTCCTGGGCTGGGCTGTTCCAGCTGGTACTTCTATCTTGGCAGGTTTCTCCTGCTGATTTTCTCCTGGTAAATTTTTCATGCCTTTTTTAACAAGGCCGAGGAATGACAGGACAGAGGGAATGGCTTCCCACTGACAAGGTTCAGGGTTAGGTGGGATATTGGGAAGGAATCCTTCCCCGTGAGGGTGGGGAGGCCCTGGCAAGGGGTGCCCAGAGAAGCTGTGGTGGCCCCTGGAAGCATCCAAGGCCAGGTTGGATGGGGCTTGGGGCAACCTGGGATAGTGGAAAGTGTGGAATGAGATGATCTTTGAGGTCCCTCCAACCAAAACTTTCCTATGATTCCACAATTCTATGAAAATTATTATTTCTCCATAGTATCACAGGGGGCAAGGCATCACCTCTCAAGTAATGTCCCAGGTCCCCACGTTGGATATCTCACTGGTAACAGCTCCCAGGCTGCTTATCAGCAGAGCACCACCATTCCTGCCTTCTGTGCCCACCTGAACTGTTGTCTGCGAGAACTTCTGCCTTTGCTAAACATATGGAGAACAATTGCCATTTGATGGGGGATAATTGGAGTGATCCAGAAGCATTTAACAATTGGAATATCAATCTGCTCCGTGGCTTTTTATTTTTTCCTGTTCCAGCTACAATGTCATTCACTAATGAATGCAGCATGGGCTGGGATTAGGTTTAAAGCAGTATTTTCCTGTTGCTGTTCCCTACATGTTGGTCGCACCCTTAATGATCTTCCTAGGAAATATTTACTTTGAGGAGTTTGCTTCTAAGTCCTCCAAGTGATCAAAACCAGGCAAGGCATGGCTTGCTCTCCTATGACTTCAGTTTTTCCTGGAAAGAAACAGGAACAAAGAAAAATTCTTACTTCCAAAATTAATGCAAATCAGCTTGAAAGTCATCTTGTCCCAATAAATGAACACTCCGTGCTTTCTCAGGCAGGCTAATATTGGCTTTTAAGGGAAGAGAAACTCCAGGAAAAATCAGCACTCATTGGCAGGATGAGTCTTCTGTGAGAAACCCCAGGGGTGCCAGGATCAATCTGGAGCTGAGGTTTGGGAAGCATTTTGGGCAAATGAGGAGGTTGACCAAGAGGTTGCCACATTCACTCCTTTCTTCCACCTCCACCACGTCCCTGGGCAGCCCCTTGCCATGCCTGGCCCCCCTTTCCATGGAGAAATTCCTGCTGATGTTCCAGAGGATGCTGCACTGAGCCTTCCAAGAGATACCTCTGCCCTTTGCAATACATGTGCAGTTGAATTTTGTCTGATTGTCAATAAACCCACAGGACCTAATTACACCCCAAAATTCCCCGGACTTGAAAGCCTGACCGTCCCTCCCTTGTTCTCCACGAGCTGTAACTCAATGCAAACCCCTCTGTCTCTCTCCATTTTCCAGTTCTTTCATTCATTCCTGCTGAATAATTAAAAATGGCTTCTAAATAAACAGCAGGGATGATTTCCGAAATGTTCTGTATTTCTTTGCAGGGCTGGGACTTCTGTCATTGGCCCACTTAAGTGGTTTTGAAAGATTGTATACAGGTTCCTTTTACAATGTATTTGAAGTTTGTAATCCTGCTTAAACACACAAAAATAGGAAGGATTAACAAACTGCCACGCTGAGGCCAAAAGAAGACAGAGCTAAAAGCAATCAAGGAGCAGCCTATCAGATCCATGAAATAAATTGGGGGAAAAGTGGAAAACTGTCAACAAAAATAATATGTTATGGATCCTCAAGCCTTTGTGTTTATGCTAGAGGAAGCCTAAAATAATCTGTGGTTTCTGATGCTTGATTTAGTTTTCCACAAGCCTAATTAACACCAGATTAAGTTTGCTGCCACTATAGGTTATTGCTTAGACTGACAAATCCTGGCTGTTTATTTGTTTCCTAAAAAAATGACTGGAAGCAATAACAGCATGACACAGTCAATAAGGGTGAAAACAATGCTGTAATATTCATTTTTAGAAACTTCATCTTCAGGAGAAACCCCCTTGACTTTCTGCATTAAATTCTGGCCCCAGAGTCTTTACAAAGGGAAAAATCCCATTGATTGATTGTCCCTTTAAGTTAAGATGCAGCCCTGTGAATTTAAACTAAAAATCATGGATTTGCTGCAGTAGATGGATTTTCCCAGATGTTTCAAGCAACCCCTGGGCTCAGGGGCTTGGCCAGGTGTGGGCCAGGGGCTCATGGAAAGGAGCTGAACAGGGCAGAGATTTACAGGGAGGAAATCCCTCGTGTTGGCATTGACCGCTGGTGTGGATTATTTATAGGGAAAATGCCCCAGAGTGGCATCAGCCGTTCTGTGACTCTGTCAGTGCAAATGTCACCACACCAGGACTGAACCTGATACCCAGAAACAGGGAAAGGACACAGGGAATGGCTGCCCACTGCCAGAGGGCAGGGAGAGATGGGATTCTGGGGAGGATTCCCTCCCTGGGAGGGTGGGCAGGCCCTGGCACAGGGTGCCCAGAGCAGCTGGGGCTGCCCCAGCTCTGGAAGTGTCCCAGGCCAGGCTGGAGAACTTGGAGCACCCTGGTCTGGTGGCCCTCTGGTGCTTTTGGGGGCTGCACTGGGCCCCTGGCAGACATCAGCCCTCAAAGAAATCATCCAGTGTAGAGAACAGATTGTCCTGGAATGACTGAAATGTGCGCATAAACATGGATGAACAAATCAAATATGTATTATCCTGCAAGGCAGACCCAACACAATCACTGAGTTTTCATCCTTGAATCTTCATCTCCCTCTGAAGCAAAGCCCCAAATCCTTGTCTTGGTGCTGACCTGAACCCTGATTGTTTCTGGGAAGGCTGAACAGAGGATGTGCCTGCTCAATGGCACAGCTGGGACAGAAAGAGAAATCCCAAAGCCAGCCCAAATGTCTGATGATAAGGGACAAATATCAGCATTTAGTGCCTTCCAGCTCTTTTCTGCTCTGTCCTAAATCCCTGACAGCAGCAGCTCATGGAGTGTGACCCTGGCTGAGGAGCCCAGCCGTGGGACAGCTCCCACCTTTCCTGCTGGCCAGGAGATGTGGGGGTGGCACCTTGGATCATCCAAGGATTGTCAGGGACTCAAGGTCCTGCCTGATGCCTGCTGAGAGTATCTCAGAGTTAGTGCTGTGTCTGAATTCCCCTTTTAGAGGATTTTTTTTGCAGCAGCCCCCCCCCCCCTATATTTCTCTGCCAAACTGATTTGCGCCCAGGGCAGCCCCAGTCTCACTCTGGTGCCACCATCCTGCCACAGCCACCTCAGCAGAAAAGGACAGGACTTAGAGGAATTCCACCAGATGGAAGAAAAATGATGAAAACCTCTCTTTTCTTCTAACATTTATCTAAAAACCTCCCTGAAAAAAGCTCTTGCTGTGTTTAAGGTGCACTTGGGGAGCAGTTTTCCAGGGCTGCAGTTCATCATGGCCCGAGATATTGTTAATTTCGGTGTTTAGTGAGTCGGGCAGGCCGGGGCTGTGGAGCCATTTGGATTCAATCATTCACTTCCATCGGTCCTCAGCCCGGATTCCTCGACCAACTGCGCCAGGATTTATCGTTTGTGAGCTGTAAGTGAATTACTCGGGGTAACCCAACCCCGGGAGATGCCGGCAGGAATGATCCGGGGCTGGGGCTGTGTCCGCAGGTGCTCCCTTTTGTGGAGGTTTAAATCACGCTCAATGCAACTCGCGTTAAAAGAGCAGGGCGATTATTTAGGAATGCCTTTCCGAGGGAAATGCCCGATGTCCTGAGCAGATGCTGCGGAGCTTTCCCCTCAAAGATCTCTCCTTGGAAGCTGCGTTTTCCTGCTCTTTGCCCTCCCCCTTGGCTCCTAAGCCGCTCTCCATCACAGCGATTCCCTCCTCTCCAGCTGCTGCCTCCCAGCGCTCCTCCCGCTTCCCTGCCAGAGATGCGGGGCTGGGGCAGCCCTGGCCGGCTCGGGGGACACGGCAGCATCCAAATCCCACGGAAATGTGTGTTTTGGAAAGCCCGGCTCCCCCGGCTGCCTCTGCTTGAACATGGATATTGCCGTTCAGCTGAGCCACAGGGCCGAGCCAGAGGGGTTCCCTGGATGCAGCCGTGCCTTGTAAATCCCACCCCATCTGCCACGGAGGACGGGGCTGCTCGGGGCAGGGGCAGTCCCCATTTCCCCATTTTCTTCCATCTTTCCCACTTCCTTTCCTTTTTCCTCATTTCCCTTTCCCCGTTTTGCTTTCCCCACTTCCGTTCTTTTTCTTTCACTTTCATCTCAATTCATTTCTTTCCCCACTTTTCCCTTTCACAATTTCGTTTCTTTTTTCCCTCCTTCCTTTTCCTCATGTCCTTTCTTCCCCCGTTCCTTCCCTTTCCCTGATTCCTTCCTTTTTCCCCATTTCCCTTTCCCCAGTTTCTTTTTCTTCCACTTCCTTTCTTTTTCCCCCTTTCCCTGTCCCCAGTCCCTTTCCTTCACCCCCTGTTTCCCTTTCCTCACTTCCCTTCCTTTTTCCCCCCTTCCCTCTCAGGGAGGGAGCAGCGAGGTTGGATCAGCTGATGCCAGGGTGGTCCCTTCCCTGTGGCCGAGGTCGGGATGTGTCCCCAGGCTTGTCCCACCCCCTTGTGCCAGGGTTTTGCCACGAGGTGGCTTTGAGGTAAAGGGGATTTGGGGGATATTCAGCTAAATCCTAAATCCAGGTCAAAGTTCCTCCTTCTGCTAATCCCTCTCAGTCTTATCCCCAGATCACAGCGCCTTAGGGCGGGATTCAGGTGCTGGTGAGCATCAGCGATGCCTCAGGTAAAAACTGCTCCAGGGTGGAGGAATTTATGGGAAAACATCCCACAGAGCCCATCCCTACAGCTCACCCAGCCCAGTGTCACTTGTTCCCTGCCACCCTTCCCACAGAACGATCCTTGTGCTCAGCCTTCCTCCGTTAATTGCCATGGAAATTCGATAATTTCATCCTAAAGCAGAGCTGAGGAAAACTCAGGAAGAGCTCAGATTACTGAAAACTGGAAAAAATTAATCTTGATTAAAGCACTTCCCTCAGGAAAATCGGGACCTCCTGAACTCGGCCGAGGGCTGATTGCTCTCCAAGCTGGGATGTGCCCAGTTTGTCCCAAACACCTTGGAAAAAGGAGGAAAATTCCCTCCAGAGGTGGAATTTAGTGGGGTCCTGGCTTCACCCCCCTCAGGGAAAGTTCCAGAAGAGGGATATTTCCCTCCCAAAGTGTGATGGGATGGTCCTGTCAGCACCCACCGGCCCCACCAGGGGGAAATATCGGGATGGGGCAGTGCCAACAGAAGGAGCAAAAGAGGAAATGGACCCTGTTTGTTAGGCATTGCTGAGATGAGGAGGGAAAAGTCCTTTTCCAAACCCAGCATAGGGAGGATTTATTGTGTCCTGGCAGGTTGATCATGATGAGGGAAAGGAGGACTGGGATAGGAAGGGCTAAACATGGAATTAGGATTGAAGACCAAACTGCTTCTTTTATTTTCTTCTTGTTTTCTCTTACTTCAATCTCTTAATTTAATCAAATTTTTATTTTAATTCTATCCATTTTAATTTTTATTTCATTTATTGGCTAATTGCTTATTCTTTGAATTCCTTTAAATTTTTTTATTCAATCCATTTTGATTTTTAATTTATTCAGTAACCTCTCTGTATGGATTTTGCTACTCAACACCATGACCTGAACAGGTTTAAAAGAGCAATAAAGCCCAACTGCTGCCTGTCCCAGGCAGTTCTATTATCCAGCTCATCCAGCACCTCTCCAGCTTGGATCCCTCGGGCTGCTTCCCACAGGACCATTTTGGTGGAGCCAGGAGGGATTTAAGGCCATGCAGAGGTGTCACTTGGAGACGTGGAATAGTGGTGGCCTTGGCAGTGCTGGGGGACACCTGGTGACACCCCCACTGCCCTGGGAGCCTGTGCCAGGGCAGGACAATCCTTTGGGTGGAGAAATTTTCCCTCACATCCAGCTAAACCTCCCCTGGGGTGACTTGAGACCATTTCCTCCTGTCTTTGACGTTACCTGGGAGAAGAGGCCAACACCCAGCTGGAGGCTGTGGAGATCCCAGAATCCCAGAACCACTGAGGCTGGAAAAGACCTCCAAGATTGACTCCAACCCCCAACCAGCCCAGAGCCCTGAGTGCCACATCCAGAAGACAAAATCCATCCCCTCTTCATGTCCATGACATAACTGATGCTCCACACTTGTCCCTGGAGCTGTCCCATCCCTCTGGCGCCTTCCCACCATCATCCCACCGCTCCCATCACCCCAAAGGACTCTGGGGGGGCCACGGCTGCTCCCCTGGACCTCATTATCCCATTGACAGCAGTCCATATCTCCCTGGCCAGGAATGTATTTACTCCTGGGCACATAAGAAATTCATTTCCCAAATTGAATTATCTGCCTCGGGAGATCGGGGGTTTTGATTGTGTCGCTGCACTTCGGAAAGCGACTGAAAATTGATAAAAGCCAGATGGGAAGCGGAAACAGTCATTTCATGACTCCTTAAACGTTTCACTTGGTTAACCCTTGGATTGCACTGGGTTTGGAGTCGGGCTGGAGTGTGGAAACAATTTGTTGGGGAGTTCTTGGGATGCAGAGCAGACTGGAAGTTCTCACCAGGGAAAGGAGTCCCTGCAAGGGGGAAAAAAAGACTTAGGACAGAGATGTTTCCCTGTGGGAGTTGTTCAGCCAGAAGAATTCCAAGAGAATGGGACAATATCCCAGCTAAAGGGTGTTTGGGTGCAGGGAATGTTCTTGAAGCTGTGGGATGAGCAGTAAATCCCTCAGGCAGCTCTGGATATGAAGAAGGCAAAGCCCGGAGTGCAAATGCCCAGCAAAAGCCAGGAATGGGAGTTTCTTTTCTTTGGGTGTGTTTCAATCAGCAGAAAATCAGGGAAGAGGGGAAGCACATGAGGGAGGGATGGTTTTTCAGGCTGCTGGTCCTGAGGAACACAAGTCTGGCACTGTGGATTGTGCTCAGAAGGCTCCCCAGTGCCCGTGAATGGAGCAAACCCAGAGACTCATTTTATTCCTCTGTTCTGTCCTTTAAATTAACCTTCTATAGGATTTCTATAGGAATCTTTCCCACTGGAGTGCATTCTTTGTGTTCCCATGGACCACACATGGCACAAATTCCCAGCTCAGCCCACAGAACCCAGCCTTAAACCCAAACCTTTCCAAAATATCCACCAGCACAATTAAAACCCTCAAATTCCCTAGTAATCAGGGAAGAACACCACACGAGCAGCCCATCTTTGGGATCTGCAGCTGGAGCAGGGAGTGGATTCCGGGGCACATCTGCATCGAATCCTGGCTCTGGCTCTGGGAGCAATAACCTCGCAGGTGCTGGGGCTGGGACGTCTCCCTGCATCCCAAATCCTCGCCAGATCCCTTCCCTCCGTGAGAAGCCTCCCAAATTAAATTGCCTTTAATTGGTTTAGGGTTCTGCTTCTGCCACAGTCGCATCTTGGAAGCTGCAAACGGCTCCAGCCCGGAATTCTTTACGATCTCGGTTTCCATTCTGTTAATATTTTCCAAATTGGTTTTCCTGTTGCCAAAAACACATTTCGGCAAAGAGGAAAATTATTTCACATTCCAAGTGCTGGAAACCTTTGTTTCAGCCCAGAAATTTGGGAAAAGCTTATACTTTTTATCGGCAGACCCTGTGGTGATCCTTGTTTTCCCAGAAGGTGGATTTTTCTCCCCAATGATTGGCACAAGGAGGGAGCCCAATGCTCGTGTTCCTCCCTGGATTTTGGGTCCATAACTCCAATAGCTGATATTTTTTAGATTCCACAAAAGCAGGGTTTCTATTCTTATCAGCTCCAAAATAATTTGTCACAGAGCAAAACGAGCAGGGAAGCTGGAAACGGGCAGGGAAAGGACTCTGGGATCGGAAAATCTCTCCCTGTCTGGAGCTGCTCCTTCCAGGGCTCCGTTCAGGAGAAAAAAATCTGTGGTGTTGGGAAAGTCCATGAAAGGAAAAACCTTTTTATTGGGGCAGGGAGCCAAGGGAACTCCTCCAGCTCCACATCTCCCATCCTGACCATTTTCCATGTTTTTGAGCCGTTATCCTGCCCGTGCCTGGACCATTCCTGCTCCGCAGTCCCAGAGATGCCAATGTGGGAATGAAGAGCCTGAAGTTCCCAAAAGCTGCTGCTTCAAACTTAGAGGGGTAATCTGAGTTGGAATATTGGAATATTGGATTATTGGAATATTGGAATAGTCTAATTTTGGGATTATTTTCCTAGGGGGGAAGCTGTTGGAGCATCCCTGGCCAGCAGCTCATGGTTGTGAGATCCCTGGAAAATAAAAAATAAAAAATGGATTTCCAAATTCCTCCAGGTTAGACTGGGTCAGTGATTGGATAAAAATAAAATTTTATTTTAGTTTGTTTTTTTTTTTTTAAATAGAGGAATAAAGGGAAATTATTTCAATTTCCTCAGGATCAGCTACAAACCATCATTGAAAGGAGAAGCTGGGAAAGAGAAGAGGGGGATTTTACAGGAGTATTTTACATGGGAATATTTTACAGGAATATTTTACTCAGCTGGGGCTGTTTGGGAGGGCAGAGGGGGATCCCCATTCTCCTACCCTTCAGAGCAGGGATTTGGATCCACAAGGAAAACAAAAAGAAGAAAATCAGAGGTTTCCAAAGCTCTGTCCCTCGGATCTCCTGGCTCCATGCAGCTCCAGGAGGCTGGGAAATGGTTTTGCAGTGGATGAAGAAATTCCTGCCAGGATCGGGGGAGAATCAGCTGCAGAGTAAGAGAAATATATTAAAATAAAATAAAATAAAATAAAATAAAATAAAATAAAATAGTAAAATTGAAAAAATTTTAAAGTAATAAAAGTAATAAAGTAATAAAAGTAAAATTAAAAGTAATAAAGTAAACTAGATAAATAAGAAAATAAAATACAGTGCAATAAAATAAAACAGAACCAAACAAAATATCCAAAGGAAAATAAAAGGCAAAAATGCAAGAAAATAAAATAATGAAAATGGAAGAGTAAAATAAAAATAAATAAAGTAGATTAGACTAGACTAAAATAACATGAAATAAAATAAATGTAATTAATTATTGAATCAAGGAGCAAGAGATGGGTTTTGCTGGTCAGAGAGATCCTAAAAATGTAATATTAAGATTTAGGGATGATTTGGGTCAGGTCTAACCAAAACTTTAGTTCCTTCCCCTCCTCCAGCCTATTGCAATGAGCAGCTTCAATTCCAATCAGCAAAACAATCAATAAAATTATCAGAAAATAGTCAATAGAATAACCAGAAAAATAATAATGAAAATTTAGAGGAAATGTAGAGGAAAAGACAGAGAAAGCCCAGGTTGTTTCCAGGGTAATTTTTGTCTGAATGATTATATTTAATGGAGTTAATTCAGATTCACACTGGGAAGCCCAGAGTCAGGAAGAAAAAGAAGATGAGGAGAGGGAGGAAAGTGTAATAATTTTAATTCAAAAAATAAGAATTATCCCAAAAAACTCCTATCATGTGGATGCATTTTAGGAAAAATCTTTAGGAATCATTTAGGAAGCAACAATGATCATTTTTATCCCAGGGTATTCCTGGTAATTATTGCTAATGGAATTGGATGAAAAAGTAATTTTATGCAAATATTGTGCCTTAACATAAAACCAATGAAAATTAATGCTTAAAAATTTCCTGGGTGATTTAAAAATAATGATTTTATTGAATTTTGATTGAGGGAAGGAGGGGGAAGGGGAGAACTGAGCTCTCCCAGCCCCATCCGAGCTCCTTTGGCCGCTGTGGCTTCACTCATCCCCTGGGATTCATCATTCCCTGTGACTGCAAAACTGATAAACCATGCACTTGGGAATTAAATCAGAATATTTCCCTTCCCTTTGATTTTCTATTACACGGCTTCAAATATGTAATTAAAGAGGGGGATAATATTATTGATGATTTTCTAAAATGTGAATTAAATAATAACCACAGTGAAATAAACTCTGGGAGTCAGCAGCTCTTCGAGGTGAACTTTTCTCCTTCATACTCCAGGAAAATTAATTAATTTTCTACATTTTCCAGTAAAACACAGCACAGAAACTGGGAAGGAGCCTGAGGTCTGTCCCTGCTTTTGGTCACCATGAGAGGAGTCAGCAGTTCCAGTCCCATCCCAGTCCCCATGCAGGCGATGCCATTGGTGCTGCTGGGAATATAATTTAGTTTAAGATTAGAATTTACAGGTCTACTTTATATAAAATATTTCCTTTATAGGAAAAGAGAGAGAAAATCAATCCTCTTTATCCTGCTGGAATTTCAGAGGAAATTCCATGTTCCAAGTCGAGAGCATCCACAAGAGAAAAGAAGGAGGGAGAAATCTTTGTTTCCGATCATAAAAATAATCCCAAAGTGGTGTTGGGCTGAGCGGGTTGGTATGGGGATGGGATGGGATGGGATGGGATGGGATGGGATGGGATGGGATGGGATGGGATGGGGTGGGGTGGGGTGGGGTGGGATGGGATGGGATGGGATGGGATGGGATGGGATGGGATGGGATGGGATGGGATGGGGTGGGGTGGGGTGGGGTGGGATGGGATGGGATGGGATGGAATGGGCTGCACATGCTGCCTTTGGGATTCACTGGAAAATTGTATTTACCCAAAAACCAGAGGATTTTATATTTCCGTCGAGTCAGATGCAGGGAAACGTGCGGGATACTGCCGTTAGTGAAATCGGGAGCTGAGGAACAGCGGGGACTCGCCTGCAGATGGCAGGAGGGAGGCTTGGATCGGCCCGGGCTGTGCGGGAAACTCCGCGCTCCCAAGATGTGAGCGGGGCTGGTACCACCCGATAGCCGGGGGTCAGCATCCCCAAATCCCAGGGTTAATGTCCCCCAAATCCCGATGTCAATATCACCCAAATCCCAGGGTTAATGTCCCCCAAATCCCAGTGTTAAAATTCCCCAAATCCCTGCGTTAATATCCCTCAAATCCCAGAGTCAGCGCTCCCACACTCCACTGTTAAAATTCGCCAAATCCCAGCCTTATAATTCCCCAAATTCCAGTGTAAATATCCTCCAAACCTGTGTTTGGAAATCACCCCCAAATCCCAGAGTCAGCCTCCCCAAATCCCTGTGCCATCACCCTCAAACCCCTGAACCACCATGCCCCAATCCCCAGTGTTAGCACCTCAAAATCCCAGTGTTAGCACCCCAAAGTTCCTGTATTTCCATCCCCAAATCCCAGCACCCACAGAGTGGAAAAGCCTCCTGAGATCCCCAGAGCCCAACCACTGCCAGGGCCACCACTGACCCATGTCCCCAAGTGCCACATCCACAGGGATTTTAAATCCCTCCAGAGATGGGGATTCAACAACCCTTTTCCTGAAGAAATTTTTCTAATATCCATTCTAAATCTCTGTCCCCTTCCAGGGAATCAGGACCTGGATGCTGATGCTGAATATCAAGCTGCGAAAGGAAGAAGTGAATGAATTTTTGGGAGTGAATTAATTAATAGGGGGTGAGGGGATTATTAACCCTTATTAACCCTTAAAAACCTCTTTCACCCAGCCCCTGATGCCAAATGAAGAAGGTGAAGCTGCTTTCTGTGAAGTGGCTCATGCAGGAAGCTGAACTTGAATTTAAATTGGCAGAAGTTTGGTTTAGATGGGATATTGGGATATTGGGAGGATATTTAGATGGGATATTGGGATATTGGGAAGAAATTCCTTCCCTGTGAGGGTGGGGAGGCCTTGGCACAGGGTGCCCAGAGAAGCTGTGGCTGCCCCATCCCTGGAATTGTGTAAGGCTGGCTTGGATGGGGCTTGGAGCACCCTGGGATAGTGGAAGCTGTCCAGAATTTGGAACTGGATGGGATTTACAGTCATTCCCAGCCCAAACCATCCTCGGATTCTATCTGGGAGCAAATTCTGGTGCCCAGGCAAAACTGAGTCACATTTGCACAACTGTTTGCTAAGGAAGCAAATTGCACATGACAAGGATTTGGTTCCAGTTTATAACTGAGGTGGAAAAAGACAAAATAAACACCTCCTGCACGAGAAGAGTTCACTTCAAATCTGGGAAACTCCAAACTGAGCAGCCTGATGAGCGTTGGCTTCCCGGCGTCCAAAATCCCAGCGCTGAACCCTCCAGGAGCGGATTTAACCATGCAGGATGGAGAAATCACTGATCCCCACTCATCCCACATCCTCTCCCATTCGAAGGCCCATTTGGGAGTGTTGTCTCATTTGTTATTAATAACATCCCTGGTGTGCACTCGAGCTGAGCCTCATTCCATGTGTCCGGTGTTTGGGCATCGTGTGCCACGGCCCATCTGGGCCTCGTTTGAAGCCCCTCGCAGTCACAGGGGTCCATGTGCAACTGATAAAGGCCAATTTGGGGTGGCTGTGAGGGGGGGGCACCCCTCTCCAGGCCAATCCAAGAAGGACGCCCTATATGTTTTGGAAGTGCTAAACCCCAGGGAAATTACTTCATCCAAAGCCGCTCCAGACCCCAGTAATGAAGGCTGTGATGTAGCCAGTGTTCACCCATGTTGACTTTACAGTACTGGAATTAATCCATGTGCATTACAGCTCGGTGAAATCACTTCCAGCCCGTAGCAGCTCCGGGGCTGACTTCATCCTTGCAGCCCCAGATGCAGATCCAGGAGTCGGGGAGATCAGGGAGAGGATGAGGAGGCTGCTCCCCGTGCACGCCCACGGCTCCGTGGGGATGGCACATTGTCCTGGCATCACCTGGATCTCCCAGCTCCACGAGCTTCTCAGGGCTCTGCTTCCTGCAGGGCTGGAGACAGGGATTTGCTGCTCCCTCCATGAGATTATTCCCTTTTAACCCCTATAAAAATCCCAGTAATCTCACCGTGACTGCGGCTTGTCCAGGGTGCAAATTCCAGCCGATGCCACGGGCCGTGCCCAGAGCTTCCTTGGAAAAGGGTGTGCAAGCACAGGGCTTTCCTCACTGCCATGAACCCCCTGCCCTTGCTCTGGCAATCTTTGTGGCCTTTAAAGATTGACACTCTGGGCATTTTTGTGCTGTTTCAACCACGGAAATTCAAGTGATGGGGTGTCCTGGGTGCGAGTGCCCTCCTGGGAGCTCAGCCCAGCTCCAGGGTGGGGGCTCAGAGGAGCTGAGGAAAACACAGATCCCTCCAGGTCTGCATGTGCAACCCGCTGCCCAGCCCTGCTCCCCTTCCTTTCCCTTCATCCCTATTTTTAGTGCCATTTTCTCAGTAGAAATGCAGCTGCCTTTTCCTGGGCAGTGCTCACTCCTTTATCTAAGTGAGAATAAGGAGTTCCTGCAGCAGGAGCACCACCCCAAACCCCAAGTTTGGTGCTGTTCCAGCAATCCCATAAAGCTGAAATCCCATGGGGATGGATCCTGCCTGTCCAAGCTCTCTCTTGCTCTGTGTGCTGCTGGAGGATGGAGGAAAATTATTTATTATTTATGGAGGAAAATTTTTATCCTCCTGAGATGCCAGGGGATGCTCTGGGGACCCCCAGCAGGAGAGCCCCCAAATCAGGCAGATCTGATGCTCTGCAGCACAGGGAAATTAATGGGAATTTATGGATACTCAGCTTTCTGAGCAGCTCCCTGGGCTGTTTAAAATCTCTGTGGCAGCAGGATTTTAAAATATCTCTGAGGGTAATTCTTTAAGTAAGGAAGAGGGCTCTGGACACTGCTGTGGATATTCCAGGATGCTCCTTGGAATACTGCAGGGTGTAGGGAGAGTGAAAAATGTGAGCATCCAAAAGGATTTATCAATCCTTGTATTTTTTGCTGGGCTGTTTGCTGTCTTACCTAACCCCTGTCATGTAATTTAATTACGTTTGTTTAATTTCTTTCTTTAAAAAAAAAAATGCATCTGGGACTGGTAAACTTAATTAAAAAGAAACATTGTTAAGCAGCCTGATACAGCTATAATTTGATTTAAAGTACTGGATGATACCAACATTATAAATGTAAAGTGATATGGCTTTTTTTGGGGAAAAAAAAAGGGACCTAAATGAACTTAAAATCCTTCTTCATTTGAGCCAGGGTTAATTGTGAAGTCTTTCTTCCTCCTGTTTTGTGGCTGTAGGGCTTTTCTGAGTGGGGGAAGAAATATTCCCTCCTCAAACAAAGGATTGCAGGATCATTTGTGCTCTGCCAGGTTTCAGTACCTTTGTTCATGGAGTGCAAAATCCTGAGTGCCCCAAAATCAGGGCCACAGTTCCCATGGATTCCAAAGGTACCAGAACACTGGGGGTCATTCAGATTTGTTGGTGGAAAAATTTCCTGGATTTCTGGGAATCTTCCACCCAACACAAGTCAGAGGGGCAGAAGTTGCCATCAGAACCTGTTTATTGTAAATATTTATGTGCCATCCAGTGGGATATAACACAATATTCCATAGGATTGATGCTTTTCCTGATTGAAATCCAATAGCAAAATGATTTTGTAGGTGCTGCTGGGTTTAAGTGTTCCCTGAATTATTTGCAGGAATGTCCCAGACAGGCCAGGAGGCGGCTGGAGAGGGGGGAACCCCAAATTTCCATCCCTGAGCTCAGGGAATCCCCTCCCATAGTGGTGCAAAGTCCCTGGGATGGGTTTTGCCAGCCAGAGCTGAACAAATCCCTGGGTGCTGGGGTTGTGCCAGTCCAAATTCGGCACAAATCAAAGCCAGAACTGAACCAAAAAAAACCTACAAATAATGAACAATAGGATCTTCACTAATTATATTTTGTAGTTTGATTTCTTTAACTGTCTGTGGAACTGTTCTGATGATGTGAGGGAATGGACTCATGGAGAGACTTAATTCCACTTATTTTAGTTTTCAAATTAATACATATAAAAATCTTAATTGAAAAAACTTAATTGAAATTTTTGACAATTGAAATCTAAGTTTAAAAATCTAAATTTCACTTTTGCATTACACTTTTTCCCTTGATTTTTTTCCCCCCAGTTCCTTTTGCCTTTAATAAGAATCACTCATCCTGTTTCCCCCTCATCCAGGGAAGGAGGACCCAGCTGACAGATGCAAAGCTGGGATACACGAGAAGGAAAACACTAAAAATTTTTAAAAGTATCATTTTTCCTTCAACCCCACTCGTTTACAGCCATCTCAGCTCCAACTGGAGGCACAGACCCCGAGCTGGAAAGCGTAACAGGTTTGAATTTAACTTTCTCTCTTTAAACTTTAAATTTTATGGAATTTTATGACTTAGAAAATGCCCAAGAGAGAGAAAGATCCCGATCCCAGGCGGGATCCCAGCAGGAGCTTTGCAGGTGTCCCAGTAGGAAAAGGGATCCCATGTTATTTGTTGAGTGGAAACCTTGATAAATTAAAGCTTTTTTTTTCTGCCTTGCAAATCATCCTCAATGTGTTCTCAATTTGGGGGAAGGCAAACAAACAGAGAGTTTTCAAACTTGGGGTTGTTCGCACATACAACAACTGCAGGGATCTGGGGGAGGGTTTGTGGGAGCTCGGGAAGGAAAAGCCACAGGAAGGACCCAGGGAACCCCTTGTTCTGTCACACCACTCTATTTGCCACCCCGTGGACACAGGAGTTTTTTAATTATTATTTTTTTACTAATTCTCTTGGTTGCATTTTAATCTTGTTGTATATTACAAAGAAATACAAAAATCCAGGGCTGTGTTTTGTGTATTTATTCTCTATGACTTAGAGGAGGGCAGATCCATTCCTTATCTCCCAGAATCCTGGGATCATTAGGGTTGGAAAAGAGCTCTAAAATCATCAAATCCAACTGTCAACCCAGCACCACCACCCTGCTCTGAGCTGAATTGTAACAATTTGAGGAAAACCCATTTTTCAGTGCTCTGACCTCCATTCTGAGCTGGAACACAAAGCACCTCGGGCCAGGGGATGCTGTGGGAGGGAAGGAGGGATGGATGCTACTTCAGACGGAGAAAGGATCACCCTGAGCCAGCTGGGACCCATCAGGCACTGCCCACTGAACCCTGCTGGGTTTCTCCAGCAGGCAAGGAGCTCTGCCCCATGCCCAGGTGGGGATCTGCAGCTCTGAGCAGCCCTGACCCCAGAGATGCTGGGAGAACAGCCCTGGTCCTGCTCCTTCCCAGCCTGTCCCCATCCCACAGCTCAGGGTGTGAGCCACGCCAGCAAAATCCCTCAGGAAAGCACATCCAGGGAAAGCCTGGGGTTCTCCCCTGCCCTCCAGCACAAGGCAGAGCTGCAGCTGGAACTTTCACAGCCCCTCAGTGATTCCCTGAGTTTGCTGTTGCTGGGGTTGGGAATTGGAGGATGTGCAGAGCAGGAGCCTTTGGCATCCTCAGGGCTGAGTTTTGTTGTGTTTTGCAGTGAACTGGAGGAATTCTGTTCAGTATGGAAGTGCTTTAAGTTTGTGGAACATGGGACAATAACTCTGAGCAGATGCAAAAGTGCAGGCAGAAATCCAGGGAGAAGCAGAGTTCATCTCCCTACAGTTTATGGGAACTCCCCTTGCCCTGCTTGGGCTCTGGGCTCTGCTGTCCCAGGAGAAAGGGGAAGGAGAGGGAAGAGTGAGGTCCAAGTGGGATTTTTTAAATCCAGACAAGTTCTCCTGGCAGCACTGGAGTCATCCAACCTCCTGCCTTTGGTGGCACTGCTGGAGGAGAAGCCAAACCTGCCCTGGTGCTTGGTTTAATGCTGAGCTCATCCTAAACCTTCACCCACAGGAATGCTAATGAATTAATAATTCTATTCCAAACAGTTCCACTGGCTTTCCCATAGGGAAAGGGACAATTTACCCAGGAACTAAAGGGGCACAGCCAGACCTGAGCAGCACTGAAAGGCAACATCCCCCTGAGCACAACCAGATGTGCGGGGAATACACGGCCTTCCATGGGTAAAACCTGCTGCAGAGCCCAAATTAGACTCAGCTGCTACTTCCAGGTCTTGAAGGTTAGGAAAAAGCAATTTTTTTGGTGGATGAGCCACAACCATGGCTCAGCCTTCTGGCCATGGCTGGCAGGGCAGAGTATTCATTGGTGAGGCAGATGCTCTCAGTTGGAGATATTAAATCCGTATTCCTGATCTTTAATTGCAGCTTAGCTAAAAACCTACACGAGGCAAGGAACTAAGATCAGTGTATTCCACACAGCAAGGAAGATGATTTTGTGCCCTCTGAACCTTCCCACTCTGCAGTGTGGGCTCCAACCAAGTGTGGGAAACCCCTGCAGTTCCCAGTGGAGGATTTCACATTTCTCACAGGAGGATCTCTCCTCAAACACCCACACACTTCAGTCCTGGGGATCCTGGATGGGAAACCACAGCTGGCAACAGTGCTCCAGTCCTCAGTGGCTCTGTGACCCCCAAAACTGTGCACAGAGCCTTGGAGCTGCGACAGAGCATCCTGGTGGATGGAGAAACACCAAGGGAGCAGAACTGGGTGAGCTGGTGGATGCCAGGGACGGGCCTATGGAGCTCTGCCATGGATGGGACACCCAGAGTCAAAGAGGAGCTGCTCCTGCAGAGCCCTGTCCCTGCTGAAAGCCCAGGGATGCTTGCTTGGAGCTGGCTCCCTCCTGGAACCACCATTCTCCTGATGCCTTCCCAGCTCACCTTGTTTTTCCATTACTCGAGCACTCAGCTCTTTTCTCTGAGCAAATCCCCTGCTAAGGTTGCTGGGATTTGAATTTACGGCCACGGGAGGTGTTGAGCCACCAGGCCAGATGGTTATGTGCTAATTTTCATGGCTTGGAGTGGTTTGGGGATCTCAGCACAACTGTCCACATTCCCAAACAAGAGAAAGCCGTAGCTTGAGCTGTTTCTTACATTAAATCATTGCATGGTTTTCTTCTCTCCTTATTGCAGAAAAGAGTTTGATTTGGGCTGTATAATTTACACTCCATAGCTTGTGGCCCAGTGCAGCCAGGAAGAAACTTTGGAAGGGGAGATAATACCATGGAGGCAGATTTTCCTCTTCCCTGAGCTGAATTCCTCTTCCTCATGAAGCTGAGTTTTGTTGACCAGTTCAGCTAATTCTGATTCTCTTCTGCTCCGGCAACACCAGCCACTGACAGACTTAATTGACAGACTTTACTCTTATTTTGCACAACTCAGTGCTATTAGGTGGCAAGTCAATCTCATTTATTTATGAATTTAAAATTAAAACCAGAAAATAACACCCATCCTCCCCGAGGGGGTGGCTGAGAAAGCAGAGTCTCACCCAGCTTTGCGCAGGGAGTTCATGCGGCTTTAATTTCCAACACAAAGAATATCTCGCTGGGCTGGGGACTGACATCACCCTGCTCCCAACACTTCATGTGGTTCTCTTCCTTGCTTTTAGAGCTATTATTTTACATCTCTGCCGACAGATATTTGTATTGGCACATCTCATGGAATATTAAGATTGTATCTTTTCTGTTTAATTTCAAAAGGCACTTCCTAGCCCGAGTGCAAGCTCACAACTCCAAACCATGAAGATGAGTGAAAGCTTCCTTGCAAAACTTTTAATTTATTGTCTTTCTCCCCAGTGCCTCAGCCCTTCCAAGGTTTCCTTCTCATCCCTCTATATCTGCATTTAGGGCCATAATTAGCTGCATTAACCAAGGATAGAATAACAAAACAAAGAGGAGCTGTCTCACCCAGGTGTGGGCTTGGTTTAAGGACAGAGTTTGAGTTTATCTCTGCACACAGGGAAGGATGGAAAAGCCTTCAGCATGTCCTGGGGCCAGAAAAGAGCTGGTGAGGCAGAGACAGCAGCAATGGAGAGAAATGAGTGGAAACAAAGCCCTTGGAAAAGCACTTTTCACTGGAGCTAGTGGGTCTGGGATAAATCAGCACACCATATTTGGACTCACCGAAGATAAGGGGGAGCAAAGCTTTGTGCAGGCATGGGGATTTGATGGAAGAACAAGCCCCAGAATCCTAGCAGGAATAAACCTGCCCATCCCTGGCTTTCTCTGCACTCCAAGAGTGGTTAAGCTTTGGAAGAGGCACCCCAGGGAAGTGGAAGTGTTCAAAAACCATGTGAATGTGGCACTTCATGATGTAATGGGCATGGGAGTGATCAGTCAAAAGCTGGACTTGATGATCCTGGAGTTCTTCTCCAGCCTCAAACATTCTGTGATTTTTAAGCCAAACTCCAAAACAGGCTCTTGTCCACTCTGTGGAAGGCACCAATACAGACCTGAGGATGCCCCAATGTCCCTGTCCTGCCCCATGTCCTGGTCTGGTGTCTTCTCAGACTCCTCTGGGTCTTCTCTTCCTGCTGGGGTGAGGACACAGCCCCAACCTGGGCACCAGGGCTGGAATGTCTGGAATGTTGCCGTCACAGGGCTGGGGAGGGAGAGGCCCCAGGAGAAGGCCCTGCAGCATGGACCCCAGTGCTGGTGACCCTTTGTCCAGGTGGGCTTGGCAAGCTGGCCCTGTTTGGGACATTTGGGACATTTGGGTGTTGGTGCTGTGAATCCTCATCCTCCTCACCCCAAATCTTGGCGATCATGAGAGAATTGAGCCATTTTTTCCTCTCAGAGCAGATGATGTGACCAAGGCCATGGAATCACTGAGGGGGTGTCTCCATGTAACCAGTAACCGTTTAAAGATCCCAGATCCCAATAAAAATTACCATTTTTATTGGTAAAAAATAATATCCCTCCTCTCTAAAAAGGCTTTCCCCCCTCAGATTTCTGCCTCCAAGAGGGCTCCTGGGTCTCAGGTCCCACTTGGGGTTCCCAGACCTCGGGATACTGGGCAGGGAGCAGGGGAGGGTGGCCCCAGCTGTGCCCAGCTCTTGCCCAGGAACATGGAATAACTCAGTGTCAGCTTCCTTGTAAGTATTTTAATTTCACTTCTCCTGTGTGCTTTTCCTGGCAGCTACACTGAGAACTCCAGCTTTTCCTTCCCCATATTCCAGCAGCGAGGAGAGCAGGAGTGACCCTGGGGACAGGGGGACCTGGGGCTCACCTGGGGCCACCCCATCTCCCTCTCTGGAGCCCTTCCCTGAGGTAAAGGCAGACAGGATTTGTTTTGGTGCAATTCTAAAGGTTTTCTACTTCATCCATGTGCTGAGTTTTGCCCTCTCTAAATCCCCCCTTATTATACATTCTTTAAGTACTTTCCTTAAGTGTTATGAGAAAAGTTCAACGCATCAGGAATTTTGCCTGTTACTTAGAGGGGGAAGGGGATGGGTCTGGGGTTTGTTTCTCAGCTCTGGGGAAGCCATGGGGAAGGAAAAGTGGTGGGAGAGCTGCTCGGAGGGATGGAAGGCTGGTGACTGGAGAGGATGGAGCAGCTTCTCTTCCTTCTCCCACACAACCACGAGCCAGAAACAAGGAGCTGGGCTGGGAAAAGCCACGTTAAAAACGTTCCTCACAGCACAGAGAGGAGAAATCTTGCTTTTCCAGACAATATTCAGAGGTTGCAGTGAGATGTCTCACAGAAGGTCCCATTACATCACACAGGAGGTCCTGCAGAAACTCAGCAGGGCAGCAGCCACAGCTGGAGGAGGTTCCTGTGGGGACAGGTCCCGTTGTGTCCCATCCTCACCCACCCCACAAGGGCATTATTGACCCTTCCTTGACTTCCCTGCATGGGAGGTGAACGCCGCCCACCCCTCTCTCATCCTGAAGGGATCCGAGCGCCCTAATTCGATTTAACTCTCCCCAAATGCTGTCTGTATTGTTTTTACTTCTCTGAATCATTTCCTTAAGGTTTAATCCTATTCCCTGTGCACACTCTAGCGGGGGGTTATGTATAAAATAACATAACAGAGATTTATTTTAATTTATCTTTAACTAATGCAGCGCACGCGGAGGTGAAGGACCTTTTCAGGAGATCAACCAAGAAACTCCAGCATTGGTTGGCCACCACCATAAACTGCTCCTTTCTTGCTCAGATGTGTCATTTTGGCCATGGAATGGATTCAGGATTGTGCTGTGGACAAGGATACCCTGCCATCCCCTCCTGGTTTGGATGGAGTCAGCCCAGAGGCCCAGCAGGGATGGGGAGAAGACACAGCCACAGAAGAGCAGAGGTTCCTCAAAGTTCATGAGAGGCAAAATAATGATGGAATGAAATTAAAGCTGTGCTGGGGAACGGGATATTTGAGAATGTCAGGGAAAACAATCTCCTGAGCAGTGTTTCACACCACCACGGGTGTTTTCTGCCAAGAATCCCTCAGTCTTCAGCAGTTTATGTTTGAAAGGTTTTTAGGAAAAAGAAATATTTGTTAATCTGTTAATGACTAATTAGTTAATGACTCCTGTGAAATGGAGGTGTCATTTACAAAAATTCAAGCTGAATATTGGCACTTGCAGCTCCTGTAGAACCCAGCCCAGTGTTTTTCCAGCCCCCAGAAGGGTCATTCTGCTGCCTCACGACCTCTCCATTGCAGCCTCTCCAGGGCATTCAGAAACTGTTTAATTCCAGCTCTTGCACCCTCCCATAACAAACCTCTCATCCCTTTCCCTGGTGGCTCATGGCAGCTCTTTGTGGCACAGTCTCATCCATAAGTTTATTTTGGTTCCTCCAAAGAAAGGGCATTATTGGCACAATGGAATATTCACTTGCGTTTCCCAGTGCAGGTGTGCCCCTGGCAGATGTGAGGCAGTGTGTTCAGTTATATTTATTACATATTTCTATGTTAGATTTTGGTTGCCCAGAGCAGCTGTGGCTGCCCCTGGAGCCTTGGAAGTGTCAGGACAGGGCTTGGAGCCCCCTGGGACAGTGGGAGGTGTCCCTGCCATGGCAGGGGGTGGCACTGGATGGGCTTTAAGGTCCCTTCCAACCCAAACTGTTCTGGCATTCTTTGATTTACAAGCAAATGGATGTGGATCTAAAACAAATCCCATTTTTATTTACTGGTAGCAGTAAGGTTGGGAATCCAGGACAAAAAGGAAACTTGAAGGTGATCCCTGGAGTAACAAGCTGGCAGCATGTGCAAAAAGGGTTAAATCAATCCTAAAATGCTTTTTTACAGCAGAGGGAAGAGTTTTAAAGGGTGGATGTGGTTGGTGCCACCAAGGCTGGGGTGGGAAGAGCACTCAGGGACATGGGACCAGCCCAGGATTGCTCTGCTCCCTGCAAGAGAAGAGGAGCTACACCACCCAAAATACTGCTCAGAGTGTCCCACCTCACATTCACCCAGTGGGAAGAGAGATGCACGCACACCCAGTTGTAAACTCAACTACTCATCACTTAATTAACCCTGGAGAAGCAATGGCTGAGGCTCTCCTGGGAGCCAGGTTTGAGTAATGGGGCTGCACCTCTCTGATCAGAGACTGCAGGGCTGGAAACCAGGATTTTCCCAAATATTAAGTGGATAAATATTTTCTTGCTAGTAATTTGTGGAGCAAAGAATGAACAACCCTTGAATTTAACCTGAACAATCTTTGAATTTATCTATTAGAACCAAATATATCCACATACCAAATTTATAATTGCAGCTCTATATAAATCCATGATGGAGTGGAGATATAAAAGAGATAAGTATTAGATGCATAATTGAGTTCAGGTGATATTAAAATATTACCCCCTAAGCCAAAAGGCAGATTTAGTTTGCTTTGTTTATTTTTTTTCTTTTGTTTTGGTAAATGCAAAACAAATCTTGGCAAAATCGAGCACAGCTTGAAAAGAGCTGCATCTCCTAAAATCTGCCCCAAAAGTGGCTGGACAAGGCTGAGGTTGGAGGTTACCTGAGTGCTTTCACACATTAAGGGACAGCATTAAAAGATCATTTCCAAGTTAAGCAAACATTTCTGGCATATTGTGCAACACTTGCTTTAAAATTAACTTAGTTATTCTGAACTTTATGCCAACTGATTATTTGCTAGACTCTCTGATGATGGTAATTCAGGACATTCCATCCCATAATTCCATAAAGACAATAAGATTACAAAGCCCAAGCAGGCTCTGAGTCAGCCTTTGACAGATTAAAGCTCCCCAAGTCCCCTGAAAACCCTTCTCTGACACATTAATTTGACCTAAACCCTCAAAATGTTCCTGATTATATCATCTCAATTGGGCTTGGTTTTTGTTTTATTTTTCAGTGTAGGAAATTAAAAAGGCTCAGTTGATCCCCGGCCAAGTTCTTGAAATGTGTTGCAATGCTGAGGAAATCAAAGATTACTCGAAATACTTTTTAATAATATGTCATGTCAGCAGAGATAAAGGTTCACACTCCATGCCCTCAGCTGGCTTCCATCAATGCTGGCCAGGACCTGCCAGTCACCTCGAAACCATGAGCTTATGCTCTTCTGATTATGAACATGTTCATAAAATTTGATTAATTTCTCTTTGTAAGGAGAATTAAATCTGGATAGGTGGGGCTGATCCTGCCTAGGAGCAAGAGGCAACCCCAAATTTCTTCCCCCTGCCCGGCTCTCCATCCATTTCTTGCCACAAGGGATCATGGAAGGCTTTGGGTTTGAAGGCACCTGACAGAACATCTAATTCCAGCCCTCCTGCCATGGACAGTGAACGATTATCCTGTGGAATGACATTCCAGAGGATGGGCAGCAGGGTGGGCATTGTCCCACAGATGCATCAGGCAGGAGCACCTGGACATTCCTGTAGGAAACAAAACAAAACCACACCAGAGGCCGCTGCTGATGGAGATTCAGGGCAGGATGGAGTAACACAAGGATGGAGTAACACCTACAATTCAGATTACAGCTATCAGACTTTGGGAAGTTGGGATAGCCACTTTCCACTCCCCAGTCAGGCTGCAGGTGTTGCCCACACCAGACCTGGCACTGGAGTGGGGTCAGCAGCTGGAGAAGGAGGTGGCTTCCAACCAGGTGTCCAGGCAGGATGTTGAGCTTGGGCTTTTAGCAGCTGTATCTGCACCCCTTCACTTCCTCTGAGATCTTTTCCCTGGTCAAATCCATGTCCCAGTGAGATATGCCAGGAGTTTGGTGTGTAAATGTGTGCTAAGAAAGGTACAGGTAGTTATAAATGTGTATTAACATCCATGGGCAATGCTCACCCTGAGCTGAGTAAGGAGCATCCTTGGGATGGGGACTTGGGGACAAGAATGTGAGTCTGGGACAATTTAAATACACATCTGAGAACAAATCCTGGCACAGAGAAGCTGAGCTGCCCCTGGGTCCCTGGAAGGGTCCAAGGCCAGGTTGGATGGGGCTTGGAGCAGCCTGGGATAGGGGAAGGTGTCCCTGCCATGGCAGGAATGGGTTGAGATAAAATTTAAAGTCCCTTCCCACCCAAACCATTCCATGTTCTCCACAAAGACAACCTGCTGCCAGCCCAAACTTTGGGAATGTGTGTACAGGACAGCAACTCTAACAAACAGAGCAAGAAATTCTGAAAAGTGAAACATTTGGATGTACCAGGGCTTCTCTGCCACCCCGGGAGCACCTGGGAGCAGAGCATGGAACGCTGCACCTCCCCTGCCTGCCCCAAAGCCAGCTCCCCTCTCCTCAACCTGCTTTCTCAGCTGGCCTGTGAATTTTATCCCTTCCCACATTTTTTTCCCGTTAAGGCTCATTTATCCCGGCTGACCTCCCCGGTGCCGGGAAAGGCTGCGGGGCCAGGGGGGCTGGACACCCCCAACTCAGCGGGGACACCGCTCTCCCCTCCCCAGAACCCACCTGAGCCCCAGCATCCCCTTTGCTGCCGGCTCCGGGGAGGGTTCCCGCACGGAAAATAAATCAGCGCGGGGGTTCCAGCCAGGGCAGGGCGGGGGTGGAAATGCCGCGCAGATCCCGCGCACCTGAGGGTCCCGAACGGAGCCCCCCGGCCCCCACCCTGCCCTGCCCTGCCCTGCCCGGCCGCGCAGGAGTTTCCCGGGACTCTCCGGGTGGAAAACGGGGATTTCTGCCCCTAATTCAGCGCAGCTGCCGCGGGCGGCGGGGCCGCGCTTTGAAGCGGAGCCGGGGAGGGGGGGGTGGAGGAGCGGGCGGGGCTGCCTTAAAAAACACCCCAAAAACAACCAAACAAACAAAAAGCCAAGGAAAAACGGGACGCAGAGACGGAACTGCTGCCCGGTGCTGTCACAGCCCAGGGGTGGCACCGGGTGTGTCGTGCCGGGGACACCGGAGGGGCCACGCGTGACCGGCCCGTGGGGGCAGCGCGGCGGGGCCGGAGCGGGGCACCGCTCCCTTCTCTTGTATCCCTCTTTTTCTTTCCCACCCTTTTATTTATCTTTTCCTGCCTTTTCCCTTCTTTTTCTACCCTTTTCTCCTTTTTCTCCTTCTTTTCTGTTAATCTTTCTGCTTTCTCTCTCTTTTCCCCCCTTTCTTTTCCTTTTTTTCTTTTCCCCTTTTGCGCTGGTTCTGGTTAAACGTTATTTGCACTTTTGTTGGAAAAGTGGCCCCTAGTGTGCAATTATGTCAAATTTCTTTGAGTTTTACAATTTAATGGAGAACAGTAACTCTTTTATTGATCCTAGACGGGGCCGGCTCCTCTTCCCCCTCTCCCCCCCCACCCCTGTTGCTCTCCCCTCCCTCCCCCTCCAACCCCCCCCCGTTACTCCCATGAAATGTCACTCAATGTTTCTTATGCTCCCACCAGTTTCCAAAACAAACAGAGGAGGCTGCAGCCGTCTATTGACTCAGTTGGATGCAAGAGGATCTCGCCGTGGCCGCTGCCCCCCGACGGGAGCCGTGCCGGGCGAGGGGCGCCGGGTGCCGGCCGGGATGGAGCCGCCGCCGCCCGCCTGAGCCGCGCTGCCGCCCGGGGGGACCCCCGGCAGCCCACGGGGGATGGCGCTCAGCTCCCGGGCTCACGCCTTCTCGGTGGAAGCCCTGGTGGGACGCTCGGCCAAGAGGAAGGTGCCGGAGGGTCGCGATGAGGAGCCCGGCCCCGGCTGCCGGCCGGCCCGCAGAGCGCCGGAGGCGGGTGGGTACCGGAGGGAGCCCGGCACGGCGGGCAGCGAGGGCGGCCCCCGGCCCCGGCAGCTCCCGAGCCCCTCCTGCCCTTTGTGTTCCCCGCAGAGAAGCGGCCCAAGGCCGGTGCCGAGAGCCGGGCGGGCGGGGTGCAGGTGGAGCTGCAGGGCTCCGAGCTCTGGAGGAGGTTCCACGACATCGGCACCGAGATGATCATCACCAAGGCCGGCAGGTACCGGCCCCGCCGCCTCGCTCGGGCTTTGCTTTCCCGTTTTGGTTTTGATTTTTTTCCTTTCTTTTTCTATTTTTTTTTTCCTGTGGTGGGGGAACAGCGTTATTTCTTGAGCTTTTTTAAAATTTTGTTTCGTTGTCTCGGGTTTCTCTGTTCTGTTCAGATATTTCACTTAGTTCTCCCCTTTTCCGGTTATTTTCGTTGAGTTCGATTTTCCCTCCTCCCGACGCCCGTTCCCCGTTCCGCAGCCCCTCTCGGCTCTCGCTCAGCCGCTGTCCCTGTGCCCGCAGGAGGATGTTCCCGTCGGTCCGGGTGAAGGTGAAGGGGCTGGAGCCGCTGCAGCAATATTACATCGCCATCGACGTCGTGCCCGTGGACTCCAAGCGATACAGGTACGGGTGCAGGTACGGGTGCAGGTACGGGTACGGGGACGGGCGGGACCCCCACACCCACTCGGGACCCGTCCTGCGCTGATGGCCGCGATTTGCGACCCGAGCGGGACACGGGGGTCACACAGGGGTGCTGGGGGCCTCACTCACCTATAGAATCTATAGGTGTGGGGGCAGGTGGGGACGGGCTCCCGGCGGCTGACGCGGCCCGGGCCGGGCCAGGTACGTCTATCACAGCTCGCAGTGGATGGTGGCGGGGAACACGGACCACTCGTGCATCACCCCGCGCCTCTACATCCACCCCGACTCGCCCTGCTCGGGGGAGACCTGGATGAGGCAGATCATCAGCTTCGACCGCGTGAAGCTCACCAACAACGAGATGGACGACAAGGGGCACGTAGGTGTGGGGCAGCCCCTCCGGGGGTGCCGGGCAGGGCCAGAGCAGCGCCCCGGGTTCGGAGCATCATCGGGAGGCAGTGCCGGGAGGGCGGGGGCCGGTCCCTCCTGCCTTGGGGCTCGGGGCTGGGTCCTCCCTGAGCCTAGCCTGGGGATTTCTTCCTGCCCTTCGCCCTCCGGGGGCTCAGCCGCCTGTCCCCCCGCACAGATCATCCTGCAGTCCATGCACAAGTACAAGCCCCGCGTCCACGTTATCGCCCAGGATTCTCGCTTCGATCTAGCGCAGATCCAGTCGCTGCCGGCCGAGGGGGTGCAGACCTTCTCCTTCCAAGAGACCGAGTTCACCACCGTCACGGCCTACCAGAACCAGCAGGTACCGGGAGCCGGGGCGGGGATGGAGAGCCCCGATGGCACCGAGAGCCGAGAAGGAAGTAAAAGCCCCGGCGGTACCGGGAGGGATGGAGAGCCCCGGCGGTACCGGGTGCCGGGGGGATGGAGAGCCCCGATGGCCGCAGCCGCCGCTCCCCAATGTCCCCTCGATTTCACCCTGCAGATTACGAAGCTGAAGATCGACAGGAATCCCTTCGCCAAAGGTTTTCGGGACCCCGGCAGGAACAGGTAAGGGCCGGGGCCGCCCCCGCCGCCCCCCGCGCCCCCAGTTTTGGAAACTGGTGGGAGCATAAGAAACATTGACCCGCAGGGGGGTCCTGGACGGGCTCCTGGAGACCTACCCGTGGAGAGCCCCCCTCGCCCTGGACTTCAAGGCTTTCGGCGCAGACAGCCAGGGTAAGTGAACCCCGCTCGCTGCCGCTCCCGGAGCCCCCTCGGGCGGCTCGAACCATCGCAGATAACGAGGCGCGCCCAGAAAACGAATCCCCGCTTTTGGGGGAGTTCATTCCGCGTTGGTTTGGATAAAACTCCTGTGAAAGTGGGTGCGAGAAGCCGGGAAGAACAGGATGAGGGCGCGGGCTGCTCCAGCCCCCGGCTGAAATCAGAGTTAGATGAGCAGAAAAAAAATATCTGAGTGTGCAGGAGGCTAATTTAGAGTCGGGTTGTTCCGGCTTTGATCCTGTCACACTAATTGCTTCCAACCGGGTTGGGAATATCAACTACAAACGTGGCGGTGGTGACCGCCCGTGCTTTCTGCAGCGGCAGCTTCTGCGCCGGCAAACGCGTTATGCAACAGAAAATAAAATTATCTGGTATTTAGGATGCAGCAGTCGCACAGAAATGCAGAGAAGAGGACGAAAATTTTCGGGGAAAATGCTCTCCTTCATCCTGACGAAAGCAGCCGGTCCTTTACAGCCCTTTCCCAGAAAAACGGCTTTAGAAAGTAATATTTGAAAACAGATTGTTCATAGCGCCGAAGGGGAAAAACTAACAGCTCGTTTGCACATTGGACTCCTTCAAGTTGGGTTTAAAGTCGCGAGTTAAATTCTCGTTTACGTAAGGAACTCTTCAAAGTTTTGGGACGCACCAAGTCACCCCTGGGTCTGCCGGGAAATGCTGCAAAAATCACAGCAAAAATTCATTTTCTGCAGGCGTAGAAATGAGAGCACAAAGAAATCAGATTCGGGAGAAATTAAGAGGTTTATCAGTTGTAAAAAGAACTAAAATTATTATCATTATTGGTGGTGGTAGTAGTAGCAGCTTTATTAGTATTATGAATAGATTTTTTGTTAATTTTCTTTTTTAGAAAATATCTTAGGCAAAAAGCTCCTTTTGAGCCCGTTTGCTGGGGGAGAGGAGGTGGTGGATGAGCTGCGTGAGGAATGAAACAACAGCAACGGCAATGTTAAGGACGCTAAAAATATTAATGTACTTATAATATTAGAGCTACCTGCGATTTTTGGAATTTTTTTCTTGTTTAATGTATTTGGTATTTTTCTTCAGGATGGAATTCCTAGACTGATATAAATATAACAAAATCTGCAGTTCTACTACTAATAAAATATTTTTCTGAAGAAAAGCCATAAAACTGAAATCCCAAAGCTCTAAAACCAGGAGGTAAATTAAAAGGAATTATGATTAACATGCTGAAGAAAAAATTTGCCATAGAATTTTTACTTTTAAGCCTAATAGGAAGGGCAGAAAACACCTGCTCATTGATCTGCTCCTGCTGCAATCCCCATTCCCAAACTTGCTGTGGAATTTGGGTGAGATAATTGCTCGGGGTGTGATATTATTTGCTCTGTGCAGCAGATACTGACCCTACTTTGCTCTGCTGTATAGGCCACGTAGGGGTTCCCTCGCTGCCTCACACACAAATATCAGCTCAATCCCGTATTTTACATGACCCAAAGTCCCTGAGCCCTGGAGGACATCAGGAAATGTCCATAGAGAGAGGACTGGACCCTGCCCTGCTGATGTAAAAACTGAAGCAGCCACTGACACCAGCAGGGGAGGGTGAGAGCTTCACGCCACAAAACCTTCCCGGATTATTGTGATCAAGAGCTGGCCTGTGAGAGGCTCTGCTTGTTGGGAGCTTGGAAATTAATTTGCATCACATTCAAAATCTTCGTGTTTTTAAGGTGTTTTTAAGATTTGCTATACCAGCAGCCGTGGTTCAGTTTTACAGTTGATTTCGGGTCGCTGGTTGCGTGTCAAGTCGGATCAGATCCCAGCCAGGAATTGTATTGGTAGGAACTGAATGTAAATAGTAGCACAAATGGATCCACGTTCCCTTATGTCCTTTCCTGTGATTTTGGTAAGAAATTAAAATAAAGTGGGGGGAGGGGGAAACCCTCTGGAAGAATTTGGTAATGAATGTGCAGCAGACATTTGGCTCTCCGCAGGCGGGAGATGAAACCAGCATCTGTGCAGCACCGGGGCCCGCTGGTCCCAGCACCGTTCCCACCTCGGAGCAGCCATCCCATCCCTGCTTCATTTTTACTCCTTGGGGTTGCTTTTCTCCCGAATTCTGAAAGTGTTCATTCATCCCTTCCAGAAAGGAGGACGTTCACATGACTTGTGAGTTTGAATTTCTGGAGACACCGATAGCATTCAGGGGAATGTTTCAAATTGCTTGGGAAGCCAAGTGAAATGAGTCAATTCCTGTGAGCAGGAAGGTACAAAAAAATTCTCCATCAGGCTGAATATGCTTTTTTGTTCTTATTTCCAAGGGGAAAAAGCTGTCTGGAATTTGCATGAAAAATAGGGAACCTGAAATGTGTGGGTATAGCAGGGGAGAGTTATCAGTCATGCAGCCAGGTATGGATCCAGGTGTGTGTGGAGCTGCATTTACCATGATCCCAGTCCAAGGAATGGGATTGGACATGTGTAAATATTGTTTTTAGACAAATACCAGCTAGAAATAACCATTTATGGATAGATCTTCCCGTTTTCCAGGAGCTGGTCTTTGGAGCAGGTTCGTGTTTGGATGGACACCGGCAGCAGGGAGATCTGGAGCAGGAACAGGAGTCTTCCAAGGATTGCTTGGCTGTGGACACCAGTTAGCCCAGCCTGGATGATTTCTGTTTTCCTTTCCAGGTGGGAGCTCCAGCTCTTCTCCAGTGGCCTCCAGCGGTGGGACCCCCTCTCCTCTGAACCCCCTGCTCTCTCCATCGTGCTCCCCTCCCACGCTTCACTTGCCCGCCAGCAGCCTGGGCATGTCGTGCCCCGAGAGCTTCCTGCACCCCCTCAACGTGCCCCTCTACTACAAGATCTGCCCTACGAGCTTCTTGAGACAACAGGCGCTCCTCCTTCCGAGCCACGAAAAACTGGGAGCCACCAACCCACACCTCTTACCCCACTTCATGATGGATGTGCCCAAACTGTCTTCCCTGAAAAACGCCAAAGCCGAAGACTTAAACGCTCAGTGCCTACAAGCCCCCGGTCCTGCTGGTCAAATGCTGTATGGATTACATGCATCTGGAAACATTTTCCCATCAAGTCCCATTGCTCGGGAAGCACTTAATTGTTCTTTACATCCTCCATATGGCTTGTATGGTTATAACTTCTCTGTGCCATCCAGACTGATGAATGCAGCAGGGCATTTCAAAGTGAGTGACAGCATTCCGGCTGCTTTGAGGGACGGCAGATGCAATCACTCCAACTGGCACCCCACAATTAACCACTGCCTTTAGTGGGATCAGAGAATATTTCTGAGCTGTGTAAAGCAAGTCCTTCCTTCTTTCATAGCCAGGGGCTCGTTAGTTATTGACTCTGAAACGTGCAGGAGCAGGATGGGCAGGCATTTAATCCTTTTGTTTTGTGGACAGGAGTGTTGTGTTGTTGAGTGGGTGAAGGGTTTGAGATGACCCTGAGGTGATACCTTTTGGCCACATTTATGTCACAGTTGTAGGTTAAGAGCAAACTGTCAGTCACCTTTTTACTATTTGCACTCTCAAGTGGGGACGTTGATGTCTGTATTTCTACAGCTCTATTTTCTCTCTCTTGCTTGCCTTTAGTTAGCTCAGAGCTCTGGGGAGCTGCTGCTCACCCACTCAAGTTTTATCCCTAATTTCAAAGGGACTCTCCAGGACCTGGACTTGGCAAAGGAGCCACATCTGGCCAAGCACTTGAGCTTGTTCTTAAGTTCTCTTGGCTCTAATGGGTCCTAATTAATGACATGAAAGTCCCTCATTCTCCAAGACTCCGATGCCTCCGTTATCAGGGTGGGGACATAAATCCAAGTACCTTAAATCCAAGTATCTGCTGCCAGGGTAAAGAAAGGCAGGATGAAAGATGGATGGGGTGAGAAGCTGCAGAAGTGGCCCAGAGCCCTCTTTTCCACGCCCCACCCTCCAGTGGCGCCAGCATCGATGGCATGGTGGGAAGGACAGGATGGGGTCACACATCTCTCCCATATTGAGATGGATCCATGCTGGGGACATGGAGGATACATCTCGGAGAGCTGTATGGGGTGAAACACCCCCAGGAGCCCTGCAGAACAGTCCTGTGACCCAGAGCTCTCAGTCCCACGGGACACAGAATATCCACGTGGGATCTCATCCAGCCTTGCCCAACGGAAGGGGCAGGGATGTTCCTGGCTCAGTCCCACAGAAAACACGGATCCTTTATGGAGCATTACAACTCTACAGGCCCTGGAACATGAGATTTTCAATTCCTTCCAAAATTCCTGTTTGTTTTCTTGTAACCTGTGGCTATTGTTGTTATTCCTGTAAATAATATGTCCAGCTCCCAAGGGTGCCATGTAACTCACAATTAAATCAGGACACAGGTTTTATTTTTTATTTGATTGATGTTCAGTCTCTACCTACAGTCAAATTTATCACTTGGTAGATGGCAGATATTGGAAAATTAGGCTTGGTTGGGACCAGCCCTATTTTGGGATTAATCTTGTGTTTTCAAGCACAACACACAATATAGAGGGATTAGGCACAGGCTTAAGAATAAAAACTATACCAGAATTTTGATTTTTTTTTTCATCCTTAACAGATAACAAATTGAGACCAGAACAAGCAGTATCAGAAGCTGCTAAATTAATGAAAATTACACTTTTAATTTCATGAGACTTTGATAAAATTCAGACAACATTGGTTTCCCTAATTTTCCTGATGTGGATGTCCACAGAGCCCCCAATGATGCCAGTATGAAATGGGGGATTGTGATAAATGGTCTGTACAACTGTAAAAACGAACAAACCTGCTTTCTCGGGCTGTTTCTTAGCAGTTTATCTCACTATTTTTATTAAAAAAGAAAAAGCTGGTTTTTTCCTTGGGAGTCCTTATTTCCAACATTGGTGATGGTGACTGAATTCCCGTGGCAAGTTCCACTGCTGGCCCTGGCCAGGCTCTGTCCAGCTGAGTGACCACAACCCAGCCCCCACATGTGGTTGCACTCCTGGGGAGCTGGAAGGCTCTTCCTGATCAGTCACGGATTTGTGCAACGGGGAACTTCCAATTTTCCAAATATTTGCGGTTGCATAAGATATTCCAGAGTTGCTGGCCATGAGCTGCAATCCAGTAAATCAGTGTCTGGTTAAAAATGTGACTGATAATGACCGGGAGAGATATTTTTGGTGCAGTGATTTGCTCCGCCAGGAATGATGCTCGGCAGATTCCAGTGGAATTGAGCTGGATCTCAAAGCGCCTCCGTGGGTCCCGTAGGATCCCAGGTTTCACCACCTTCCCTCATCGCAGCCACATGGAAAACACAACCGGAGCCTGGTCCCTGCAAGGTCTGAGCGTGTCCCAGGGGTGCCACACTTTGGGAGGGTGCTCATCAGGCAGATCCAGAAATATCAATTTGTCTGTGTGAGAGGTCGGCACGGCGTGAGAGAGCTGCTTGATCTGGGTTATCTGAGGGTTATTTCCATTTTCTTTGCCTTCATCTTCAGCTTTTATCCTTGCAAAAGGAAAGAAATAAAGTCTAAGAAATAAAAAGGATTTGGGTGGTGTTTTCAAGCAGTCATAGCTCTCTGCCATGTGCCACCAAGGCCACCTTGGAGCAGACTGATCTCCCTGGCCCTTCTGGCATAGGAATATTTTCCATATCCATAACAGTGACTCAGCTGATTCACTCACACTATAAAATAGATGGGTTTGCTTAGATATTAAAATAAATGTGCACCAAAAAGTAGCTAACCTGCACTCTACACTCTCAGGGTCTTTTGTAAAACAGCCGCTAGCAGGAGGTGAGTGGCAGAACTCAAGAGAATAAATCAGATTAATCAATATGATTTATTAAATGTGAAACTGGGCAAACTGAGGTTGATATTTCAAGCAAGACCATGTGCCTGTCAATACAATTCCATCACGTACTGCTTTGTATTTCTTGCCACAAATATTATAGGAAAACTCATGGCCATTTCAAAGTTCACAATTCTTTGGACTTACTGGGCAAACACAAGCAGCACCTCAGGATTACAGTGCTATTTTTAAATGGGAACAGGGAGAAAAACAAAGGGGTTTTTATAGAAGATGAAACTTGCTGAACAATCTCAGCTATTAGTCATTTGACCTTTCACAAGAGGAGTTTGAAGTTATTTGGGAATATCTGAGCCTGTTTGTAGCACTCATCACGTAAAATCCGCCACTCCAGAGGTGCCGTGTCCGCGCCCAGCGCTGGGACAGGGGATGGGCTCGGTGCTCAGACACGGGGGTGGATTTAAAATCCAAGGAGACAAAATATCTGGCAATAATATTTTTAATCAAAGTGCAGTTTACTCTCTGGTTTCACCAAAATTTAATCCATCTATTGGAGAAGCCAAAGGCATAGAGGGAGCATCGGATGTCGCTTTTTGCGATGGAAGTGCCTCGGTTTACATTTGATCTGCTGAGGTTGGGGCTGTAATTAGATGATAATTTGTATCACAATTATGCAAAGCAAACGAGGATTGGATAGCAAGATAGAGCAGAACAAATAAGCACCCAGACCATTTGAAATGCATCCAGTATGGAAACCATGTCCATGTGTGGCTGGGGCTGGGGACATGTTGTTCCAATAAAGCTGCAGAAAGGGAAAAGGCCGGGATCAGTTCCTCCAAAAGTTTCAAATGCTCATGTTTACAAATTTGTATTGCACATTAATATGTAAACACAGCCTATTGGAAACAGATGAAGCCACAATATTTACGTGCCCTTTCCTCTTTGTTTTGGGTGTCTGGTTGTCCCCCAGAACACACAACATCTGTGGTGACTCATAAAACTCAGCTCAGGAAGCTAAAGGAGAGGTTCAGATAATTATAAAATCGCTGGTGCCATGGTGACTCGTCCATCCCAGATGGATTTTGGGTTCTGGGTGCAGGGGGATGCATTCACAACTCCTGTGGGGTTGTGCTACAAGCACTCAGTGACTGGAGCTGCACTTTGCAGTGCCACAAGCAAAGCCTCATTCCTTGACATTTTCTGGATGAATTTTATAATTTTCTTTACTGCTGTGTCACTTGGAGCTATGACAGGAACCATGGCATTGCTTGGAACATGCAGGAACGCCATCCATGACCACTCCGTGCTCTAGCAACACTGCACCCACCGGGAAAAACAGCTTTTAAAGCATCAAGATGATTTTTTATAAATTAATTTCCAAAAGAAAAAGGAAATGCACCTTCCTCACAATGTGAATAAAAGCTTTGACTTGTTAATCACCCTTTCTTTCACTGGTTTATTTGCATTTTGGGGTGCAAACTCCAGGCATCCCTTTCCATGGCATCCGAGACTGCTGGCCCTGAGGAATGAATGCCAGTGGATGCAGCAGTCGAGGCTGCTGGGAATTACAGGGGCTGAGAGGACTTTTGCAGATGTTGGGAATTGCCCTGCAAGCTGTTTGTGCTTAATAGAGCTCTGGTCTCCCCAAGCTCATGGACTTTCTGTATTTTTGCAGTTATTTATAAAGCCATTTCTCCGCTGTGTCCTTTTGGTGACATTCCCAAGAAGGATCTATCGTCTACTTCCATCCATCAAACCATTTCCTCCCAGACTGCTGCTCCTAAAGCACCTAAAGTTTTCAGTTTATTGTAGCAATTAGGTACAAGAAGGAGTCCAGGTTTTGAGAAGGACCCCTTGAACTTATAAATCAAACAACACAAAGCAGCGAGTAAAAGTCAAGACCTTTCTGGAGAGGGAAATACCAGCAACAGGGAGAAAACTCAGAAAAATAATTTTTGCTGCCTAAGGAGGCAGATCCTGAACAAAACCAGAGATGGGGGCAGGAGCTGAGGATGGCTTCTGGCTCTCTGAAGTTATATTCGATACATTTTGCAGATATTTTCAGCTATTTTCTCTTATTTCAAAAGCCTTGCTCTTTCAGGTTTTCAGAGAATGGCGTTTTAGAGAAATTCACTTTTTTCTTCTTGGCGCTGGCTCCAGATCTCACCTCGGAGCTGGGTCCCAGCTCCAACAATTTCCTCGGGGCCCTGCCCAGCATCTGGGAACACTTAACAGCTCATCCACCCGCTCTGCTCACCTGCCTGAGGAGCCCTGACAGGTCCATCTGCTTCCAGTCAGGCCCCAAGTAAAACCTTCGGCTCCAGGGGAAGGAACCAGTCAGGGACTTGTGTGGTGACTTGGAGTTACTGCTGAAATTACTCAGCTGATGCTCCAGGGGTGGATTCTGCCCTCAGCTCCTGGTCCATCAGATGACCTGCTGCATCCCTTGCCCCTGGACCTGCAGCCTGAAACCAGCAGAAATATCCTTTTTTTAGGCAGGTTTGGTGGATATTAAAAACTGAACCATGATCCTGCTGTGCCCACATCATCTCAAGAACTCGGTGGTTTAAACCATCACACATTGCTTTAGCTACCCTGTAGGTTTAAGGGAGTTTGATAAATTTTGGGGCTGGGGCTGTGTTTCATGTAAGTTTTCAATCCCCAGACAAAACTGTGCTATCCAAAAGGTTGGACTGGTTTATCTTCAACAGCACCACCTCTGTGCTGAGTGCCTTTTAACCTAAAAAAGAGCATAAATCCAGATACAAAGCAATATTTCAAATGCTAAGTGGTTCATATCCATATAATAGTGAATTGTTATTATTATTACTACTACTATTACTATTACTATTATTAAATACCATGCAATGAAATGCAAGGAGTGGAGGCTCCTGTGCCCTCCAAAGCTGTGGGGACAATTAAAGGCACCTTCAAGTTAATCCAATAAGGTCCCATCCTCTAACAGGACTTGAGATTTGGGGCTGGAATTAGGGATTTTTCTCCCTGTAAGCAAAGCATTTCAGATATCTATCCCTAGAAATATTCAGCTAGGGTTTTAACACCACTGCCTGTGCAAAATAAAAAAAATTAATTTTACACCAATACCTTCATTTCTCGCAGCAAACCATTATGTCTGGAAGTGTTAATAAACTTAAAGATGAGAATGCACAGTCTTCAAAAAATTTGGTTATCAACAATATTTCTTCCATGGAGCCCAATACATGTTGAATATCCAGCTGCCCCTCTCAGGACATGCAGGTACCACATGTCTCCCTTCACCAGCAACACTTTTAGCTCCAGCCCTTTGCTGAATTCTTCCTTTATGTTCGTTAAAGGTCGTACTGTAAAATTAATCAAAGTCGATATGCTATTTCCTGTATCGTATTTCTTCTAACGTTATCAATATTGCTAATAAAAATAGAGATTGGAACAGTATGTTGTAATGTCCAGGATATAAGCCAGATCCTGCTGCAGCTCAAATAAATATGAATTTGGCCTTTGGCTTTCATAAAAGCAGGATAATGTCTCTATCTGGGCTCTTCTAACGGATAACATCAGCTCCCTTTGCTTCACTTCTCAGAATTCCCAGAATTTGGGAATTTAGGCTGGTGGAAGAAATACAACTCTGTGTCCTGGAGATTTTCAAGATTAAGCCAAATCAATACAAAGCAGAGCCCTAAACTTCATTCCCAGCTGAAACAAAATCTGGGATTTCCAAAGCCTTCGTGCTTTGAAAGTGCTGACACTTCCCATGTTGGGCCTTGGAAATGAGGAGCTCTTGAGGGACAGAATGGGAAGGAGAGGGAAGAGCTCATATGGATCTGGTCAGGTCCAGGTACTTCACTGCTGCTGCTGTTCTTCCTTCCCAAGGCAATTTCTCCTCTTTCTGAGGTGGTTTTTAGTCAAATTTTTGGTTAAAGAATTAGGAAGGAATTGTTCCCTGTGAGGGTGGGGAGGCCCTGGAATGGATTTCCCAGAGAAGCTGTGGCTGCCCCTGGAAGCCTGGAGGTGTCCAGGACCATGTTGGATGGAGCTTGGAGCAACCTGGGATGGTGGAAGGTGTCCCTGCCCATGGCATGGAGGGGATTGCATGGGCTTTAAGTCCCTCCACCTTAAACCATTCCATGATTCCATGAAATGGGTTTGGGTGGTGTTTGAGCTGTGTGTGCCAGTGAGGATTCTTCCCCTATGTCCAGCTCCTCCTCTAACCTTGAGGATCCTGTGGAGAGTCAGGATCTCCACAATGCCACGTGTCTGAAGGTTCCATCAGGGAATGCATAGTCTTAGCTGCTGCCCCTGGGATTCTGTCTCCAGGTCCTGCTGGAGAGACAGCCAGAGCACTCCGCTCCAAACTGGAGCCTCCCAAATGACCAAATATCACTTACTTTTTAACTGGTTTGGAGTATCACTCATGCATCTGGAGCCATGAGCCTTAACGAGCCATAAAAAGGAGGAATTTTGCTGGGTAGGTCTCCTGGACACAGAACAGAGCAGAGGATGGAAATGAGATCCAGCTCTGCCCAAGCCAAAACTTTCCGGAGGCGATGGTGAGTGTCTCTGTTGGCCATCCTGCATGGGGCTCGTGGGGCAGGGATGCTCCTGCATCCATTGAGTTCTTCCATCACCCTTCATCAGATCCAGACCAAGTTCAGGCTCCTGGGAAAACTGTCTCAAAAATTTGGAAGCTTCAGTGTCTCCTTGGGGTTGCATCCCTTACCAGATGGTTTGGAGGTAGCAGGGATTGGTCTATGCTCTCCCTGTGGATTTGCCCCTCAGCAGGTGAAAACAGGGATTTGCTCCTCAGCTTTAAAAACCAAAAAATAAAATTAATGAAAACCTCACTGGGGTGGAGAAAAGTGTTTTATTAGCAGAAATTGAGCTTGGCCAGTTTGGATCCTGGCGTTCCTGCCCCAGCAGCCACGTGGCCCCAGCGCCAGCCCCCACACTTTAATTTTTCTCCTTTTTTTCCTTAAAATAGGACACACCTGTAAGGAAGGCGAGTTTCTTCAAGACATTCCTGATCTGGAGCACATTAAACTGATATTTTTGTTTTGTATTTTGGATGATTTGCTCCAGTGATAACATAATAGCATGATATTTAGCCTGGGACTGATTAAAACATTTCTTTTGATCAGCGCAGCAGATTGGAACAGTTGTTTATTACTGGACAAAGCTTGGAGAAAAGGAATTAAGAAAAAAGAGCTGAAAAAAGAAACGGCTCGGGGTGGCTGTTGGGTTTAGTTTGCGCTGGGATATTTCCTTTGCTTTGGGAAATTTCTCTGCTCCAGCCGGGTTTGGGAAGTGAGAGAAGGGAAGAATGATCCATCACGCTGATGGACAACGGCTGAAAAGCCGGACACTGGCTGTTAAAAACACACGTGTGGGGAATAGAAGTCATTTCTCCCTCTCAGGACACACCGGTGGCCCAGATCATCACTGATTAATTTCTACATCCAAATTTAGCAGTTCCTAGGAGGAAACTTCTCAGCTACATCAATCACTGCACACTTCAAAGCTGCCTATGTTTTAAAATATAAGATTTAACTTTAAAACCCTTTTATTTCCCTTTCCTGACCAAATGCAGAGTTGTTTTGTTACAAACCTACAACATCTGAATGTAAACGTGTTATTGTGGTTTAGCTCCAGTTCCTCTAAAGGCTTTTAAGGCTATAGATTTTAATTACATGAATATTTTTAATAAAATCCCCTTTTTAACTGCTGGCAAGGCTGTAAGGGAAAAAACAATAATATCTGGCTCTGTCTCTCTGACAGAATAATTCTTCAAGTTGCATTTGCCACATCCCCGCAGCTGCGACCAATAATCCTCTGTCTTTATGATTCTCCTCCGATATGAAATTAAAATGAACTGGAAATGTTTATGCTGCAAATGGTGTGCAACACATTAAACAGATAATGCCAGCAAAGGGTTTGCTTCAAACAGGGGTTCCTCCTCCAGCAGAGCCCCTCTGTAACTTAATCCCCCCTTTTCCCAGGCAGCAGAAATTGCTGCTCCGCAGAAAGCCTCGGACACATCACAATATCTTCATTAAAGAGGAATTACTTCCATCTCACCATCCCCAGGTGCCACTGAAAGCAGGGCTTTGTTTCATGTGGCCCATTGCAATTCCTGTGTTTATAGCAGCGGATTCCTTGGCTACATGGGTCATTTGGAGATAAATCTATTTTGGGTCCTGTTTGCTTCCCCTGGCCTTTTCCCTGCAGCATGTTTATAGCTGCATATTAATTCCTCGGTCATGCCTTTGGAATTTTTCACTGCTTACAATAAAAAAAAAAAAAAGAGGCTTCCTCCTATTTAATCATCTCAGCCCAGTATATTTTTTTGCTTGTTTGCACCGATCAATACATTGGGCTGAATCAAATTCTTTCAGTTATTCATTCTGAGGGGCTCCATTCCCAAGGCCTGCACCTGCCCCATGTTTTCCTTGCTAGGGGACACCTGTCCCCAGCTCCCAGGTGACTCCCTGATGTGTGTGCCAAGGGGTCCTGGGGACATGGAGAGCCTGGGGATGGGGAGGTGAGAGTTGTGCCCTGGTCATTTGTGTCATGTGTCCCTCTGTGTCCCACAGCCAGACACTCTGTCAGTGACAAGGGAGGGAAGGAGTTTGTCCTTAGCTGGGGAATTTTTCCAGCACAACCAATGGGATTTTCACATCCTGCTGCTCCCTGAAAACCACCACCACAGGATGGTTTGGGTTGAACCATAAAGCCCATCCAGTTCCATCCCCTGCCACTGGCAGGGACAGCTTCCACTGTCCCAGGTTGCTCCAAACCCCATCCAACCTGGCCTTGAACACTTCCAGGGATGGGGCAGCCACAGCTTCCCTGGGCACCCTGTGCCAGGGCCTCCCCATCCTCACCTCTGCTCAGAAACATGATTTCTACTGCATGGCTCTGACTTGGGGACTGGAAAATCCCATCAACTTTGTTTTAGTATTTCAAATCATTGGGAATCATCACTAATTGTTCCGCCAGAGAAACCCAACCCCTCTAGACAGCACTGGCAGAACAAAAAAATTGGATTTATAGGAGCACATTGTCATTTTGGGTTGGGCAGAGTTTATCCCACACTCTCTGTACAGCAGCATAAATCTGGCCGGGGAGGGAAGGAAGGGAATGGCAGCACGAGCTGTCAGCAGCTCCCTGGGATCTGACAGAGTCCAGCAAACACTCCCCCCACCCTGACCCTGCCTGTCAATCAGCTTTGGGGGAGAAGCCCCTTCCCACCCGCCCCTCGGCCCTTGGGCGAGGAGCAGCAGCTAGCTCCAATTTGGAGGAGCTGTCATTTATCATTATTTCAGGGGGGAAGGGGCCGGCAAGGTTCTCCTCATCCCGAAGGTGCAGGCAGAGCAGAATTTGAGATGATGGGTGGGGATTTCCACCGGCACAAATGGGAATAAGACTCGGAGCTTTCCAGGCTGCACCAAAAATAGCGGCCCAATTTCAATCTCAATTAGAGCTCGGTAACCCCAGAGTATAATTCAGGAGTCAGCTTCTAATATTTCAATTCAGGATGAAGAATAATATTCCACTTCCCGCTCTGGAGCCCGAGCGATTTTCATTTCATAGGGGCTAATCTTGACTCGAACATGTGTTTCAGTGAGATGCTCAAGGATATGAGTGTGCTAAAGAAAATATGGGGGAAAGTTGTGTAGAATGGCTGTGCCAAGCTCTGTGGAGGAGTCAGCTCCTTGGAATCACAGAATCATGGTTTGGGTTGGAAGGGATGGTAAAGCCCATCTTGTTCCACTATCCCAGGTTGCTCCAAGCCCTGTCCAGCCTGGCCTTGGACACTTCCAGGGATCCAGAGGCAGCCACAGCTTCTCTGGGCACCCTGTGCCAGGGCCTCCGCACCCTCACAGGGAGGAATTTATTTTATTATCAAAAGCTCATCTAAAACTTCCCTTTTTCAGTTTAAAGCCTTTCATTTATTTTCTGGATGTCCCCATTACTACAGAGCTCCCACGGGCAAGCCTTATGGAAATGAAAAAAATGCATGCAAAAACCCTTCCAGGTTTATTCTTTATTTTGGAAAACATTCTTTTTCCAAGGCTTCCAATCAGTATTATTCTAATAATAAATTCTTCTAAGAATTAACATTTTAAAATTACTGCCTGAAGAATATTTTGCATTTTAAAGGATGAGTCTCAATCTGGTTTCATTCTGACAACAAAGGAAATTAGACTTAATATTCAAATTAAGATTATTTATTTAGGAAATATCATATTTTTCACTTACATGCTTCACCCATGAGCACTTTTTAGCATTTAAAAAAGTTGCATGAAGGGATTGATCCCTTGGGTAGGAAGGGGGGGCGGAAAACATACCTGTTTTTGCAACAGCAAAATACAGACTTTCCAGCCCTTTTGCATCCTGTCACTGGAAATTGCTGGGGTAGAAAAGCTCCTTCAGAGTTTTTTCCCCCCCGTGGACTTTGCTGAAGCTTTGGCTCATCCCTCCAAAGGACGAGGCCGGCACGTTGGCGAGTGCCCCTTCCCTGCGCCGCCGGCGCTCACCCTCTGCCGGAGGAATTATTTCTTTGTTACTTAATCATCTGTAATTATCTCCTGGAGTAAATTCTGTTGGTGCATCAATTTTCAAACACAACAGTCATTTTTATCAGTCATGTTTATTTAATTTTAGCTGATTAGCACAGAACCTAACAAGTGGCTTAGACTAACAGTGTGTCACTGCCCAAGTATTTTGTAGGTAACAAGAAGACATGGAATAGTGCACATGTTGCTTTGTCTGCATTAATCTATTTACATTGTAATTCTTCAACTGTTTTTAATGGCTGGTTCAGCTGGAAGCAATTAGTTGTCTAAATTAAAGCCACATTTCTCACTTAGTGCACTGGGAAGGCTTTCGCCGTTGTCTTTTCTTTGCTTTTTGTTTTCCAAATCAAGACAGATACCGTTTGAAAATGCATGAAATCTTATTGAGGGGATTGATCTGGGTGTTTGGAGCTGCGTTCCCGTGCGTTTGTCTGTAAGCCAAAGTTTTGGATGGGCCAGAGAATGGTGTGTTTGGGGGTGCACCCTGCAGCAGGGCTGTCAGCACAGCAACAGCAGCCGGGGCTCAGAGCGAGACCTTGGGGCAGTTCTGAGAGCAGGAGTGGAGCAAAGCCAGGAGAAGGGAAAGCTCTGGATCCTCTGGGCTGTCCTGCAGGGGCAGGAGCCTCTGGTTTATATATTAATTACATTAAAAATAGGTTTGTGTTAAGTACAATGTAATTTATGCAGCACTTCAGAGCACGGTGTCAGTGCCTGTTGGATCCCACCCTTTTTTTTTTATTTTACAGGATAAGATGTCACATTTTTAAAGCAGGCTCCATGGAACATTTGGAGTTAGGCTGGTGTTGCTCCACCCCATCTCTGCTCATCTCATTCTATAACTCAATGATATTACAGTCCAAAGTCTCCCGTGAGGTTTGGACTTTCTGTGCAAGGTGAAAATTTTTCCTTAAAAAGTACTATTTTATACCATTTGTTTAAAAATAAAATAAAATAAAATAAAATAAAATAAAATAAAATAAAATAATGCTTTCCATACGTTGACTTACAAGTCAATGCACAAAGTCAATGAGTTATGGAGGCAAGGAAAGAAAAGCCCCTCTGTGCCTTCCCTGGACTTCAAAACATCCTATAGAGTGGTACCCAAAGCACTGGCCTGGGAAGGAGCATACCACCACAGAAAAGAAGGATTTAAGTTGCTGTGTCCCAATGCACCTCCAGGGGCCATTGGACAGGTTTCGGTTTGAGCACCGTTGAAATTGACACATTTTATTTTCATTTTGGTACAAAAAATAATTTAAAAAATTAATAAAATTCACATATGGCCTAGTCCAGACTGAGTCTTTGCTTAAGTCAATATTCCAGTAAATCAGGTTTGGTCCAGATTTCCTCCTGAGGAAGGGTTAGCTGGTCAGTAAAACTGGGTGAAGGGAGGGAAGGCTATCACCCTGTTTGCTGCTCTTCTCCTCACCTCCAAACTGTAAATTCCCAGTGGGGAATTCTCTGCCTTCTACAGTTTGTGCAAAGCCAGGAGCCACTCAGATGTTTGTGTGTGTGTGTGTGTGTGCTCCTTTCCTCAGATATTGAGTGTGTATGTGCTCCCTCTCCCTCAGACATGGTGTGTGTGCTCCTTTCCTCAGACATTGAGTGTGTGTGTGCTCCCTCTCCCTCAGACATGGTGTGTGTGCTCCTTCTCCCTCAGAGATGTTGTGTGTGTCTCCTTCTCCCTCAGACATGGTGTGTGTGTGCTCCTTCTCCCTCAGAGATGTTGTGTGTGTGCTCCTTCTCCCTCAGACATGGTGTGTATGCTCCTTTCCTCAGACATGGTGTGTGTGCTCCTTCTCCCCCAGAGATGTGTGTGCTCCCTTTTCCAGCCCATCCCAGCTGTCCCTCATTACATGCTCCGCCTGAGCCCCACGCAGGGTCGGGTTGCGTCGAGGCAAAGGTCAGAGGAACCTCCAGCCTGCATTTTGCCATCGCTTGATTATTCAGATAACAAACAACCTAAAGACTGACGGGGCTTCTCTGTGCCCACAGATGGGCCCGATCACTGCAGCAAAAGGAAAAGGCCACTTCTAATTCCTCCTGTCTTCCATCTCTCCCGAATCTCCCAAAAATAATTCAGCGAGCAGATGGTGTTTGTGGAGCTGTGCTGGGCCGCAGCCTCACTCTGCCATGTCCTGCATTTAATATACTGCCCAGCATTAATCAAGCAGTTTAGAAGCATCCTGTATCAGTTGTGCAAAACAGGGCTTAAATGATTTACTGTTGGATTCTTTCAGCTCCTGTTAGGCTCCTGTTTTTCTTTCATGTGGGGAGCAGGGGTCAGCGGCGGCAGGAGATCCGTGCTCTCACTTGGCCAACATTTGCTGCTGTCATTCCGAGCCCGCTCTGGTCCCCGCCGAGCCACGGATGTGTTCATGCTCCCAGCCCTGGATGCTAATTGATTTTAGGGAGCCCATTCATCAGTTAAATTTAGTAGATCACCCACCAGGTTTGCTGTTCACTGTCAAAGGTAATTCAATTAAAACTCCACAAGTGTGACTAACCAGTGGATGGTAAATATGTTCACCAGCTGTGTTTGCTGGGCCTTCTCCTCCCTATTGTGTCTGTGCCTGGTGGAGGATGTGCCCAAGCCCTGCACCTTGGCTGATTAATGTATACAACAAATCTGTAGCACTGCCAAAAAATTAAGCACAAATGCCACCTTTGGGATGTGAATATCTGAACATAAGAGCTTCAGAGAAGAGAAATCCTCAGGTGTGTTCAAGGCAGCAGTGTACAGTAGTTGAATTAACTCAGGTCTTGGGGTTTTTAAAATAACCTTCCAAGGAATCCAATTAGGATTTTTGGTTTTGAAAATAACTTCCAAAGAATCCAATTTGTATTTTAAAATCCATGGACAGTTTGGTTTCTCCTCATTCATTCCATCTTTGCCCTCAGCCATCACTCAGAGATGACGTGAAACCATCCAGTGTGGTTATTTCCATCACCAAAGCCGTGTATAAATCAGGGATGCACCACAGGAGCTCATGGAAAGATGTTTCTATTAAACCCTGAGGTTGGGAACCTTGCTGTACCCTCTGCCTGACCAAGTGGGCTTTGAGTCTCCTGCCTGCTGCCATCGGGCACTCAGATGTGGTTTGGTAGTAATTAAGTGCATCGTTAATGATCCCATTGCACACCACGGGCCAGAATGGTGTGTCTGCTTAATAGATTAAAGGAAAACATTCTCTGAAAAGCACAGGTAAACAAGACACTCATCCCTCAACCTTTCACCCTGGAAGACCAAGGTTCACATCCCACTGGAGCACAAATAAATAGGGACTGGACTCCCCTGGCTCACTGCTGGGGAGGTTATAGTCATGGTGAGACTATTCTGGAGCAGAGCTGGTGGGGATGGGAGAGGATGAATGGGATGCAGGCTTGGAAGGGGCTTGGAGCAGAGAAATTCCTTAAATCCCTGCCCATCCAGAAAGTGACTTGGATTTACTTACAGTCAATACAGTAGAGTGGCTGCCTAAAATTCTTCTTAAAAAATGATTTAGGCAGCAAAGTGGAGTTTCCACTGCACAGATCCCATTCCAGCAGCCCCTTCTGCAAGGGCAGAAGCCCACACAACACTGAGATTTCCTGATTTCCCTGTGGCTGTAGGAAATAAATGAGCTGGAACGACTCTGCAAACCAGCGGCCTTCCTGCACATCTCTGTAGTGCAGGAGGAGGAAAACCTATGTGGTAAAGAGTACCCTGAGAAAACAGCCAGATTTCCCAAACATCCCCATAAACATTAATGAAGAGCTTGGGAATATCTGGTTTATTTATTACTCCAGCCACAGGCTAAAAAAACTTCAGCAAAAGCATTAAATTTGGAAGAGAACCTGGGATATTCCATATTTGCTGCTTTAAACTCACTACACACCAGACAACTTGGGGTTTGGTGAGTATTAATCTCTGTATTTCTAAAATATTTGGATGAAAAAACAGTGCTATTGTTAAATGTAATAAAATTACCACTAATAAATTATTACTTCTACTCTCTACACACTAAACTACTCTGCAAAAAATGTTGTAATTTTACATTTTACATGGAAATATGAAGATTTCAAGCAGTGGTCAAATACTTACATAGAGGTAACTGGATAAGGAATGGCTTTGATATACAGCTGCTGCCAGGAATTCTCTTTTTGATGGTGCTGTTGAATCTCTCCCTTCTTCTGGCATTATTAAATAAAGGCACCTGCTCTACAAATCAGCAGAAATCTGGAAAATCATTATCACTCCAACACGGAAACGATGCCCATCACGACAGAACAAATGGGGAATGGAGCCTGCACAGTACTTTTAAAAAGGGCTCTATTTGTCAAATTACCAGAGGAAAAGTTGATCTTACTGTTATGGACTTTATCCACTTCCAGGTCACATCAATTAGTCACAGCAGGCTCGTGGAGACTGGAACTAATTTACAACACTCTGAACAGGCCCGCCAGCTTCTCCGATGGATTTCCAGGCAAATATTGGGACTTCAGATGGAACTGAAAACCCACCAGCAACAGAAATCCAGCTTGATGGTTCCAGTAATGACCCGTTTTGCACCATGAGAAATAAAGCCCTGATTGCGATAAGAATAAAGGGAAATATCTCCTGTAGAGAATCCAGGGTTATGCTTATCTAATCTTTGAAAAAATAAATGAGTCATAAAAGGTTTAATAAAAAATACTGAGAGTCTTTAAAGGAAGTTTTCAAATGCTTTCCTGTCTCTGACAGCTCATTTTGACAGAAATTGATTGTGATAAAGAATTATGAATCAGATAGCAGGGAAATTAAATTAGGCTGATTATTATCTTGTCAGATACACACATTATGTCATGTTCGTTGCTTTTGCAAAATGATTGTTTCATTCAGGTTTAATAAATCTAGAATATCCTAAACAATACACACAGGCATGACTGTAAAACACCTTTGTTTTCAGACATTTCAATTTTATTTATTTTGAGATTTTTATTCATTTATATTTTGTTTTATTATTTTATATAATTAGCATATGTATATAATTCTCTAGATTGTTTCGGTTATTAAATATGCGTGTTTAGATTAGAAATATGCAATATGAAATATTTTATTTTCTGAAATCCCCCTTATTTAGGTAAGTGCTGTGAGCAGCCTCTGTGCTGAGTCTGGATCTGGCAGTTCCTTATGGTGACTGGCACCATTGGAAGACCTTGGAAAGCTTTCCCAAAATGTGGATCCTGCAGCCCCTTTGATTTTCCCTTTTGAACCATGTCACGCAGCTGATCCAGGCTGAGTTCCCTAATAAAGAGCAGCAAAGGGAAGCAGGAGAGAGGGAGACTCTCTCAGTGCATCTTCTCCCAGTGAAAGCAGCTCCACTGGCACGTGAAATTAGTTACAGATTGTTCACGTGGGGCCTTCCCCTCAAGGAATGGTAATGAAGGGAGCTGCTTCCGAAACAAGCAAGGCCACTGACCCTGCTCAGGGTTCCACTGCAAAAATACTGTTTGAAACAGGAAAGTTGTGAGCTCAAAGCAGCCTGAGCAAGAGGTGAAGGCAGAACTGCAGAGAAAATCCTGAAATTAAAGTCAATCCGTCATCAAAGCAAAGCTCATCAAAGTTCTGAGAAAAAAATAAAATTTACCATTAAAATCCATTTCCATCAGTGCACAGTGAGTGTTTCCTTATGTATAAAACAGAAAAATGATCACAGGTCAAAAGCAGAATGACAACAGCTAAAAACCCCCAAGATTTAACTGAAAATGAAATTTAAACCCAAGTTTTAAGCACAAGGTTACTCACTATCTTCCTCCCTCCCTCCTAACAGATCTCAGAGACCTAAGGCAGCAAAGGATGTTTAAGTGGTTTAAGTGTATTTAGTGCAGACTGACCCCATTCAGCTGATGGCCCTGTGGATGTGGTGCCGAGCTGGATTTTGGGATCAAAGCCCCGGCACAGGCACATCCTACAGCGGGTGGATACTGCCCAAACAAAGGTTCCACGGGAGACTCTGCTCCCTGAAGCAAGCAGCTTTCCTTTAGCTGCTCCAGCCAGCCATTTCTGCAGGATCCACAAAAGCAAAGCCTCAGGTGCCCTCTGCTGGCTCTTGAACGACTGAACAGAAATGTTAAAATTGAAGATTTTTAGGTGTGGGAAAGCCAAACCCAATCCCACACTCAAACCCACACCACCTCCTTGCCAGTTTTTCCAGTGGTCCCTTGTTCTGTGTGTAAGAACAGAAAACCCTCAGAGATGTTTAAGCACGGGGCTCTCTCCATATCAGACTAAACATTTTTAAACACCTCATAAAATAGAGTTTATGTTGTTATACTTAATATTAATTACTCCCCAGTTGTCCCAAATCTCTCTCAGTCGTACCCACTTTATTTTCTTCTTGTTTTCCCCCCATAAAGATTAAATTTTTGGGATGGCTTCCCACAGGAAAGACACCCCATGTGCCTGTCCATCCACGTAGAGAGACCTTAGCAGCCACACAACCTGCACACACACCCAGAATGAGTTGTCTGTACAATTTTATTTTCCACCTGCAGTTACATTTACAAACTGTCCCATACAAGTAAAGCAGTTTTCAAAGTGAACTCAACCAGAACTACAAAAATTATCCTCTTCTCTATACATGGCACCAGCTTCAGAATTTATGTCTATACACAACTGCTGATTATGTTTAACAAAAATTCACTATTTTTTGGCTCCAAGGATCTCCACAAAGGCAACTTGATAAGTTTTATCCCGTTGCAATCATAACATTAAAGTTGTTGTTTTTGTTTTTCTTCCCTCTCCTTTCATCTGAAGCTTTGCATGGCTTTGTTTTGGAATTCTAATGAAGACAAAGCTACCACAAACCAGCAGTTTTAGAAACAGAGGATAAAAATGCTGAGCAAAACCATCCAGCAACATTTCAAGCAATGTTTCACTTTAGATGCGCCTGCTCATCAGCAGAAATATTGAAATTTTAGCTGGTTCCAGAAAAGCACAAACAAGTGATTTAACATGAAATGAACTTTACAAACAGTCAACTTCCAGAGACAAAACAAGGTTGGAGTGAGGAGCCAGAGCTGCTCAGGGAAGAGAAATGTTTTGGGGAGCCTGAAGGGAGGAAGAATGAAACTCAAATATTGCTTTAAGAGTAACTTCCAGCTTTAAGCATTTCCAAATGCTATGAAAAAATGTATGCATTTAAAATATAACTTCAACCTTTCTGGATGCAGCTCCCAGCCACGAGTGAAAGCATTTCCCCAGGAGAGGGCAGGAGTTCTGTACACAGGAGCTGCCAGCCCCAGACCCAGGCATGGCTGAAATACACAGCAGCTCCTGGAGTGGAGAACACAGGGCAAAAATTCCCTGTCTCAAACACCTATTTCTGCCTAAGCCTTTAGCACCACAGTCCCCCAGACATAAACTTAATTATGTCAGTCAAATGTTTGTATTTGTTAATTCCTTTCAAGGGACAACACTGGAAATCTGTGCTGGTTCTGCAGTTCACCAGCCTGGGATAAGATCAAAACTCCACAAAAATCAATAAAATAATGAAGCTTATTTAACCTTCCTGTTGCAGCAGTCTCACTCCCAGTCTATTTTTAAATCCCTCCAAGGCTCACAGCAAGGCAACAGACTGGGAAAATCAACCATGTGGGAGCTCAGAATTGCTGTCTGACCCTCAACTAATTCCAGAATGGCCCAAGCCAGCCTAACAACAGCATCATTTTTAACATTAGAGAAGCCAGACACAGTAGCTGGAGCTGTCTGCTTTCAGACACTGAACCCTCAGCAGTTCATGGCCAGCTCTGAGTAAACTCTGGTGTGGAGTGATTCCACAGCAGGAAGCTTCCAGCACTCTCATGATATGAAGTAACAGAATATTAAAAAGCTGAAGGAAGTCCAGCAAGGCAAAGGCACACACACAGTCACCCCAGCTGGGTAACTGGGTTGCATAGATACACCATGACCATGGTTACAATGTTCAGAAGCAGCCAGGGAAGAAAATGAAGGGAAAAGTCCCTTTCCAGGATGATTTATTAATCATTTGAAGGAATCATAGCCAGGCTACAGCTGTCAATATGTGGTTTTTAAACACTTTCCAACTTCTCCTGTTTACAGGAGGAACACTCAAGGTGTTTACATTTATTTTAAATGTCACCTTGTTTCTAACAAGTGAAAAGATCCCATTTTAAACTCACGGTTTTAGTTCAGCTGCCAGCGTGAGAGAATCCCACATTTCAGGTTGTTTTGTCTATCTGATTTTCCTCACTTTATTTTTACAGTAACCTTGATTACTTCAGTACATAACATCCTGCTCAACCCTCAGAGTGAGCTGGGTAACACATTCAAAAGAACATCTGAAACTGCTCTGAAATCTTTGATCATTTTTGCACATTTTCACTGAAAAAATCCTCCTTGAATAAAAAAGTGAGTTTTTTCTTTTTTCTTAAACAATTCCCTAACACTGGAAAACCCAAGTGGCCCTGAACACCACACAATTCAGAACCAATTCCAAGCCTGGTGCTCCACACCTTCCCTCACCCCTACAAAGACAAAAAATAAAAATGAGACCAAAAAAATCAGGAAGAGAATCTGAACGTCACTGTTTATCACAACACATCACAAGTGGTCTCAGGTACAAATTTCTACAACCATTTCTTATTTTACAACTGCAACAAGAGTTTGAAGCTACTGAGAGCAGCCAGACTCTCTTACTATGCAGAAATATAAAGGGATTGCTAAAATTAGCTCCTCCATACAACCAGAATATTAAAAACAATGGGATGTTACCTGCAGAGAGCAACAGACCTGGCAAAGAGTCCAAAAATATATTTTATTCCTACTGTGCTGAAGTGATGCCACCATACAAGTCCCCAGTTATATGAAATCAGCTTTTGGTAACTCATTTTTGAACTAAACTGTTAATTTCAGCACATTTATCCTAAATTTTAAAGACTAAAAAACTCAAAGTTCACTTATTTGTTTCAACAAGTGCATTTTCCAGCAGGTCCACGCTGTCCATCCTTGAGTGTTCCAGGAGTTTGGCTCTGTAGGAAAATGATCTGCAACAATCATCTGAGCTGATACATCAGTTCTCCAACCAGAAACAGTTCTCATAATTTAAAAAAATCACTTCATAATTTAAAATATATCTCACTGACACTCTGCTTTGCTTGGAACTAGAATATACCACCATTAGTAGCTGACTTAGAACATCAACTTGAATTTGTGAAAAAAGCTTGCAAAAAATAGATCAACTTCCAAATGTACAGAAAAGGACATCAGAGCTGGTATTTTTGGGTCACTTAATGTATTTTAGAAAGAGTAGCAAGCTGGGAGTGAAGTACCCTATATTACAAGTATTCAAACACCTAAGCTGAACTGTTTTACACCTCAAGTGTAGTGCAGGGTTAGTTCCAGACAGGGAATTTGGAAGCAGGTCCAGAGAACTGCAGCGCTGCTCAGTTACACTTGATCACGGAGGCGGGCCAGTCTCTGTGACAGCTCATCCTGCACAGTTGGGAAACAAAAAGGGAAAACCAACCATCAGCAATAGGAAAAGCAGCTTTTGCCACCTCGCGTCCAGCTGATGAGAAATTCTCTCATGGCTTAACAAGATTTGCTTAAGACCTCAAGCCTGGTTGTGAGGGAGGAGTTTCAGAACACAAAATTAAGCAGAGAAAGAATTCTTTCAAAGAATGGGGAACATTTGATAGGACAAGGGGGCTGAAATCCTTCCCTGGGAGGGTGGGGAGGGCCTGGCACAGGGTGCCCAGGGAAGTTGTGACTGCCCCATCCCTGGGAGTGTCCAAGGCCAGGCTGGATGGGGTTTGGAGCAACAGGGAATAGTGGAACGTGTCCCTGCCCATGGCAGGGGTGACGATGGATTAGTTTTAAGGCCCCTTCCCTTTAACATTCAACAAATGTATTGTTAAAATTACTTTGACAGCAAGACTTTTAACCACACAGTTTCCTTGGAAGAGCTGAAATAGAATTTAGCAATTTAGCATTTTGTTTTTACTGAGTGAAGCATTGATTCTCACATCCCATTTCTCCAGAAAACACTGACTCGCTGAAATGCAACATCTACCTGTTCTGCTGAGGCCACACTTGTAGAAACTGAACCTGTCTGTCCTTGAGGTAGTTCCATGTTCAGATCAAGGCTAAGAGGAGAAAACAGAGCAAACATCAAGTCAGGCACGGGTGGATCAAGGGGGAAGCACAATAATTAACAGCAGAGGAACAATGAGACAGCACCCCCTGAACACTCCAGAGTTACACATGCTGGTGAGTAATTTTGACTCACTACCAGGACAAGTCAGGTATGTCCAGAGGTAAAAGGAAAATTGTGTTTTTTCTCTGCTTCCAAGAGACAGCTTATAAAACAAGGGTATTTGACCTTAGATATAATCTGCAAGGGCTGTGGGAACCACGATTTGTTCTAAAGAAATAGAAATTTCACCTACCCTGCTTCATCTGCCATTTCCTGCAGGAGCATGTCCACTTGGTTCTAAAGGAAAACAAAATGGATTGATGCATTTGGAGTTTCTGACAACCTCTTGTTAGATTTTTAGAGAACATGAATTATTTTAATAAAACTGATTTAAAGGTAAATGCCTTTGGCAGAATAGTTTTGTGCTTAACCCCTCGAAGGTATGAACTCAAACATAAGCAGCAGAGGTGCTCAGCAGTTAAAATTACATTAATTGAATTCTGGCTTGTAAATAATACTTCTACAGAATTCAACTGATCTGTAAAAAAAACCCAAACATATACTTGAGTGTTTCAAGCGCTGTTAATGAACACTTTAGACACATAATTTAAGATCACCTTGCTAAAATATATTTTATCATTCTTACTTGTGGCGTTGTTAATGTTGTAGTGTTGCTCATTGTGTCTTCCATCTGTTGTGTCTGAACATCCAGTGTCTCAAACTGATGCTCAAATTTGTCCATTAGTGCAGATATCTATGAAAAATTTGAATCAAATCACTTATCTTCAGCTAAAAGAAAAAATACATCTCAACTGGAAAACTCTTGATTGAATTTCCCTTTTAAAAACTTGTCCCATCTGCTTTTGATGTCAGCTCCAAGAAAATTAAGTTGATTTACCTTTTCCAAGTTCATGCTCTTCAAGGTGGCATCCATGGACTTCACCACCCCTGCCATTGACTTTGTAACCTGAAACAAGGAGAAGAAAACTATTACAAGGAAAAAAGAGCAGTTTAGGAACAAATTCTTCCCTGTGAGAGTGGGGAGGTCCTGGAAGGGATTTCCCAGAGAAGCTGTGGCTGCCCCTGGATACCTGGAAGCGTCCAAGGTCAGACTGGACAGGGCGTGGAGCAGCCTGGGACAGGGGAAGGTGTCCCTGCTACGGCAGGAGGTGGCACTGGATGGACTTTAAGGTCCCTTCCAACCCAAATTATTCTGGGATTCTGATATTTCCTACCCATCTCTCTTATCTCTGTTCACAGAGCTTTGAGAGTACCAAATAGGAGGGAACATCCTATTGCCATCTGGAATGATGTATTTTAAATAGCTCATACCATTCCCAGCTCTAGAAATTAACTCAGCCATTTGAAATACACATTCTGAGGCAAAATTCACTAAAAATGAGCTTTATATGGCATTCATTTCTGTAGACTTGAGATCTGTCACTGTTAAGGGATACATCTGGTCCACAGGTTACAGTAAACTTTCAAGTTGAAGAGCAGTAAATCAGTTTACCTTAAACAAATGTCTATTGGAATAACAACTCCTACCTCATGACTTTACTTTGAGGAGGAGATGCTCCTTTGTGAAATAACCCAAAGAGCAGCTGCCAGAGGAATTCCAGCAGCCGATTTACTCTGGGCTGCCTCTAAAACCGAAAGTGAAAGCTCCCAGCTCATTGCAGCCAGGATGAAGCCACTGCAGAGAAGATGAGACATCTCCTCCTTGCCCCTGCAGGAGGGGGAGGCCTCACCTTGCCCATGGTGACGGCAGTCTGGACCCTGGCAGCCACGGCGTCCACGCGGGCGCTCATGCGCAGGAAGTTGATGGCCTGGTTCTTCTGGCGGATGGCGTTCTCGGCGTGGATCCGCGCCACCTCCATGTTCCCCTTCTGGATGGCCTTGGCAAAGAGGGAGACAAAAGGAAAAGCCTTTTACCCTTCCCTGCTCCTGCACATAGGATGTCTGTGTAGTCTGTTTTGGATTTGAAAGAAGCATTAATTAGTCACTGTATCTTTTTCTATTAAGAAATAAACAAATCCCTCCCTTCTCCCACAACAGATCACAAACATTTCCAAGATGAGAACTCCCAACTTCTTTCCAAGGAAGGCATTGGAAAGAATGCACTTCAAATAGGCAGCTTTGCAGAGCTACAGAAACACAATTTCTGTTCCTGAAAACGGTTTCAGTCTCAAGACACAAACACAGGCACAGGTGGCACAGCATCTCATGGGAAAAAATACATCAAATCAACTCAGTCTCTCTCTTCACCACTTCAAGGACTCAAAAGCTGTTTTGAAGTTCCTCTCCACAAGCCCATGTAATACAAGCTGATAAACATGAAGTGGTTTTAACTCTGAGAACAACAGTCTCTATCAAAGCACACACAAGACAATCCTCTAGGGAAGCAAATGCCCTGAGCCATCCATGAGGATTTATCCTCATGTTTATTAATAAACACAGCAATATTTATAGTCACATATTTTAAATCACAAACATTGACCACTTGATTCCTAGCATGCACACCAGGGAAATGACAACAACAGCAGAGGTCTTCCTGCCCTAACATGCAAGCAACAGATTTAAAAACTTGGTTCAGACTTACCTTCTTAATTTTAGCTTTCTCAGCCTTTTCTTCTTTGTCGCATTTTTTGGAGTTTCTGTTGAGCTCCTTTGCAGCAAACTTCAAATTAAACAGGTGTTCTGCAGTGCAAGTTAAGGGACTAAACCTATTTCAGAGTGATAAATCCAACCACCAAACACCCCCCAAGAGAAGCTGAGAGTGGTTCTCTGCTGGTTACTTTCACTCCCACACCAGAAGCCTGCCATTCCCAGTGAAATGATGAATGATGATTTCCTGACCTGCCTGGAACCTCCCCATCCAAAAAAACACCAAAACCACTGAAAGACACAACAAATTAACTGTGTAACAGCAAACTGGCTCAGCTGGCCACGGCCAGCTACAACCCAGCAGGATCCTGGATTTAAATTGTTCTTCCAGCTCCTTCCCAGCCCTGGGTCATGTGAGTGATCCCAGACTCCCCGACAGCTCCATCATCTGACTTTTGGGCAGAGAGCACTCCAGTCAGGATGAGAAACTTTAAAAACAAAAGTTCAACTGGTTAAACTGAAAGCTGCAAGAAAACAGCAAGACAAGCCTTCAGAGAGATTTGGAATGACTGCATTAAACTATTACTGACAGAGAACAGAGTGTGTGCTGTACAAATAAAAACCAAAAACACTTTCTTAAAATACTGTCAATGAAACAATATCAGTCCTTCTCAAACAATATGTAAGTAAAAAGCTTTGTAGGTTTCTTTCCTGCCACCTGTGGTATCCTAAGAGGAAGATCCCAGCAGGCTCTAAGATGATTACCAATTAAGTGGAAACACAAAGTTAAGCATTATGAGTACTTGAGGTTTCTTCAATATCTCAAGTACATAAATTATTCCAGAGCTGTTTTCTGCTTTAAAGAACAGCCATTCCCCTTACTCTGACAGCAACCTGGAGACACTGGGAATGTCTTTTGTTATCCTATAAACATCACAGGCAGGCTACAAACAAGGTAACAATCTTGACTTGGGATAGGATATCCATTAATGTAGCTACCAAAACCAGAGCAGTTTATTTTGAAATAACTTCCTCAGTTACTCAGCCAGGGAATTTACCTGACATTAAACCAGCTCACCCATTCCTGAGGAGCACATTCCTGCTCCTCCCTTCAAGTGTCTTTCTCAACATGCCACAAACCAAGTGGGACCCAACTTCCACCTCGGTCTGTGACTCACAGTCAGCTGCCCCAGCAATCCCTACCAGGACAACCAGCAATGCCAGCAATGCCTGCACATTCCAACCACACTGAGACCACGGCAATCCACACTGAGACCTCTGCACTCTGTAAGTTTTCTGACCCTGTGTTAAGATGGTTTTACACAGCAATAAAGTTCCAGTCGGCTCACACAGGACTCTGCTGTAAATTCTTTCCAAGAGCAGGAAGCACAGCTGACGTAGCGGCTGTCTGGGGAACAGCCCAGCTGACATCACTCTAGTTTACACACATGTATGCTGTCCCTGCTGTGCCATCCATACTATTTTTAGTACAAATTGTGTTTTCTGCCTCAGGAACTGGGCTGTCCCTCCATCCACCACATCCCTGCCTCCTCCTCCTCACTCCCAGCCCAGGCTGCCTCATCACAGCTTGGGAAGAGACACCGAACCTCTCACCCACTTCCTTGTCCCTTCAGGGCGGTGAAACCACAGAATCACGGAGTAACTGAGGTTACAAGGGACCTCTGGAGATCACCCAGTTCAAGCCCCAGAAAACACCTGGAGCAGGTGACCCAGGAACGTGTCCAGGTGGCTTTGGGATTTCCCCAGAGACTCCACACCCCCATGGCAGCTGTTCCAGGGCTCTGCCCCCTCCACGGAAAGAAGTTCTTCCTCGTGTTGAGGTTGAACACTTGTTTTTTAGTTTATGATCACTGCTTCTCATCGTGGTGCTGGGCACCACTGAGCAGAGCCTGGCACCACCCTCTGACACCCCCTGGTACTGGTATGGAACATGAGATCGCATCTCGCTTTTCTCCACTTTAGAAGAGAATTCCGAAGTTGAGCGATCTCAGCCGCTGCCAGTGTCACATCCAGCCCTCCCGCTGCTGCTCCTCGGTCCCCGCGACCACCGCCATGAGGGGGATTCGTCCCCTCGTTCCCCGCGCCCCGGGGGCTCCTCCCGGCGGGGAGGCCTCGCTCGCCACCTCCCCCAGCCCGGCCCGGCCCAGCCCGGCAGCTCCCGGCCCGTCCCCCCGCGGTCCCGCCCGAGGATACTCTCCATGTTGGACATGCTGGTGGCCCCGGGGGGAGCGGCGCGGCTCCGGACCGGGCTGGGGCAGCGCTGGGCCCGGGGCGGCGGCGGCTCCGGCGGCTCCGGGTTCCGGCCCCGTGACGAGCCGAGGCGGGGCCGCGCCTGCGGCTTCGGGCTGGGAGGGACCGGGAAGCTCATCCCGGCCCTCCCCTGCTGTGGGGAGGAGCACAGCCATAGATTGGGGTGCTCTAAATCCCAGCCAGCCTAGCTTTGGATGCTTCAGGGATGGGGGAGCCAGAGCTTATCTGCGAAATCTATTTCCCGGCCTCACCACCCTCACAGGGAAGAGTTTCCTCCTAATATTCAGTCTAAATCACAGAATATCCTGAGTTAGAAGGGATCCACAAAGATTACCAGTCCTGCTCCTGGCCCTGCACAGACACCGCAGCAATCCCACGCTGTGCATCCCTGGCAGCGCTGTCCAAACGCTCCTGGAGCTCTGGCAGCCTTGGGTCTGTGCCTTGGGCAGTGCCCGACACCCTCTGGGCGCAGAACCTTTCCCTGAGCTCCAGCCTGACCCTGGCACAGCTCGGCCGTTCCCTGGGCCCTGTCCCTGTCACCACAGAGAGCAGCACCTGCCCCTCTGCTTTCCCTCACGCTGGAGTTGTAACTTCGCTGAGTGTCCCCTCAGTCTCCAGCTGAGCAGACCAAGTGCCCTCAGCTGCTCCTCAAGGCACTTCAGCATCTTCATGTCTCCTCCTTTGGACAGCTCTCCTCTCCGTCAGTTTGAATTCATCCCCAAATTGTCCCTTCTCTCCAGGCCCTTGTAAATAAATAGTGTTTCTTCATCTTTCATCAGCTCCTCCAGGTACTGGAAGGCCACAATTAAGTCACCCCAAAGCTTCTCCACAGTGGACACCCCCATCTCTCCCAGCTTTTCTCCAGAGCAGAGCGGCTCCATCCCCTGTAATCATTTGTGGCCTCCTCTGGACTCGCTCCAGCAGCTCCACATCCTTCTGGACCCCAGGGCTGGAGGCAGCTCTGCAGGGCAGGATCCCCCTGTGCTGCTGCCCACACTGGAATGAGCCCAGGACTTGGGGGCTCTGGGCTGGGCCATGTCCAGCTTCTCAGTCACCAGGGTCTATATTTAACAATATTTTCTGCTGAGGTATCTCAGACAAAACCTGCCAGAGGAGTGATGCATCTGAGCTGGCAGTTCTTCCCAGGTGAAATGCCTGTATGAGTTGTGGATACGGTAATAATGCAGGAGTGCTCGTGGCAAATGAACTGCAAAGAGTGTGGCAGAAGACACTTGAGCAAAGCCAGTAACTACTTATTCTTGCTGGTGTCTCAGGAGTCTGAATTTATGGTGATAAAGATCAGTCCTGGCTGTGAAAGCTTTGAAACTGAACTGGTGACACCACAGCAGTGACAGACTCCGTGTGTGTAATAGGAGAGGTCTGCAGGAAGGACATTTTATCCAGAAGATGGGAAAAGATGAGATTTTCTGCATCTGATAATTCTCAGTATCACCAGTTCATAGAAGTGTTATTATCTATGGTTTTAAACCACATCTTGGGAGGGCTGTAGGAGAGATTTAACATATTTAATAGTTCTCTGTTTAAAAGAGTCTGTTCCTGCTTGGACAACCATCCTGTGTTCAGCCTCCTGGAAGCTTGCACTGTAATTCTCATGAGTAATAGTTCTTTAAATGAATAAGGTTTTCCAGGGTCAGAATCAGACTCTAGATCATTGAATATCCACCTCTTTTTTCACTAATATTCCTGGAACTCTCTCATTAGGACATGATTTGGAGGTGGCAGTGATATTAGATAGGAAGTATTAGAGTGATCATCTACTCTGAAAAAAATGATTCATTTCAGTGCTGTCAAAGAGAACTGAACCTGGCCTAATTACTCACAACAGTGTTAGAGAACAAAGCAGCAAAACCTGCTCAGAAACAGGAGCATGCAATGTTCTACCTCAATTAAACCTGGAGAAGCATCAATCAGTGTCACACAGGTGTCACAGGAGGAAACACACTGAGCTGCAGCTTCCTCAGAGCTGCTCAGGACATTAGCTCACAAATTCCAACTGAAATCTCCCCTTCCTTTTGACTGCTGAGGAAATATCCTGATGGTATACCTTAAAAAGCTACCTAAGTTTAAAAATAAATACATTTTATTGGTTTGGGGTTTTTTCCTGATAATCATCACTGAATTTTCATTATTAAAAAAAATCCAAATTTGGAAGAAACACATTACCAAGCAACCTGAATTAAATATGTTACCTACTGTGGGTCAGGTGTAGAGACATATCAAGATGTTGGCACAGATTGCAATAAAACTTATGTAATTCAGTAATTTAGAAATATTTTCATTATAATAACAGCTGGAAGCATAGGAGGGTCCCTCCTGATCTGTGCTTTGGTGCAGAGTGAGGCTTTGCTCACAGGAGCTCAGTGCCCAGACCCTCCAGCCTCTCTCACCCAGGAGAAAAAGAACAACTTTGACATTGGAATCCTGTTTTTTGACATCTGAGTCACCAATTGTTAGGAGGGAATAAAGCTGTTGATTAATCCCTGATCTCTTGGTAGAGCCCTTCTGCCTCTAAAAGGAGTAGTTTGCTATATCTCAGGTTTTGAAAGGTGAAGGTGCTGTTGGTGCCCTTTTCCAGCCAATAAAATTGTAAATAAATTGGTTTACCTTCAAACAATCATGGGTGTGCAGTACTGCTCATTAGACTGAAATCACCTTGCACAGACATGATTCCTGAACAGTTCCCTCCTGCATTTTTCATTTCAGTTTTTGATAAATCCATTTTAGAGTCCCAGCCATTTTGCACTAAGGTACCAACACTCAATTCTCAAATCTCTTCCAAAAGCAGCAATTTCAAGTCTGCCTCCTGCCTCCTCCCCTCCTACACATCCTCCACCTCATCTTGGATGCAGCAAATATTTATTTTTCCTTAAATTTTATTGAGTTGTGAATTATATGTTGCTCCCTCCGTAGCACTTTGGAGAAATAAAACTGACAAAGTGAGCTGCACAAGAAGATGAGCTAGGGAAGAAGCAAACTGAAAATATGAAAAAAATCAGAATTATTAAATAAAAGTGCTGAAAACTCAGCAGAATTGAGTTTCCAGGCATGATGGAGGTGTATGGATTTGCCAGTTTAATGAGTGCACTTACAGGTGGTGATGGCGTTTAGGGCAGGAAGGAGGTGATGAGGTGGAAAACATTCATTACATAAAATTTTCCTTCTCTGCCTGTGGTGTTTCAGCTCAGCTTTTCTGTTTCTTTTACTCTGCCTCCATCATGTTCTTTTTCATCTTTTTTTCCTTGTCCTATGTGTTTTCACATGCAGGAATTGACCAACCCAGGATTTGTTAAATATATTGAGCTTTTCAGTGCAGTGTGTTACAAACATTTGGTGTTTCCTTGATGCCTTTCAGCCAAGCCCACAGGAATACTCTTCTTGTTTTGCAAGAGGGAACAAAGGTACATTTTCTTTTCATGGTACCTGAGTTCCCATATTGCATAAACCTCCCAAACAGTGACTCTTACTATAAAATGCCATTTTTGAAATGCATCCAAACCTAAATATGACTTTGCCATTAGGTATAAAGGCCACAAACACAGTTTGATTCTTATTCCTGTGATGATCAAATCCTTTCAATTTTGACGTAGGGATGATTTTCCTCTGCTCAATGAGATTCTCACCATGTGCAATGGTTACAGGCCCAAGCCAAGTGAGCTCATGAGAGCTGGCTTGTGAGCTGTGACACCAAGAGCGATGAGGATCAATTTTAATCACAATAATTGATCTGGTCCCTTAGTCACTCCCGGTGTCAGTCACGCATGAGGCGCAAGAGGCAGCAAATGTTAAATAGGAATTCAGGGGGTAGAACATCAGAACAAGCAAATCCAGGTGTGATGCAGCACTGCTGAGAACTCTGACCCTGCAAGAACACTTGTCATTAAAATGCAGGGTTTTTAGGGGATGCAAATAAAAGTAATACAAGGATTAGAGTCATATTTAAAGTCTACATACAGCAAAAAGAAATTAAGGAGATAAAGACATTGGGGGATGTGGGATCTTGGCTGCATCTCTGAGGCAGAAGCAGTTGGCCATGGAAGGAGGGATGATGTTATCCCTTGGGATGAGCCAGGCAGCTTGGATGGAGCAGCACTGGCACCAGGACCTGCACGCATTGCCCACTGGCTGCTTTGCTTTTCTGCATGCAGCAGATTCCCCACAGAAGGAGGGCTCTGCAGCTCAGAGTCACTGATGGCCCAAAGTGCTGGTGACTCACCAGATTTCCACTGCAGGTGGTTGGCAACTGCACGAGTCTGGTTCAAAGAGGGAAGGACAAATCAGTCCTGGCTCTGCAGGAGAGAGATGATGGCAAAATGCAGCTCTGCCACTGTCTGGATCAACAGGGATGTTCTGGTGGCTGTAGAAGGCCTGCTGATCCTGACAGTGTTTGTACCACACAAACGTGGTTACATCCCCAAATGAGCATTTCCATGGCTCGATAAAATCACTACAAGTGTAAGGTAACCATAAAACCATGGAGTGGTGTGGGTTGGAAGGGACCCTAAACCCCTTCTCCACCTCATTCTTCCCCACCTTCCACTATCCCAGGTTGCTCCAAGTCCTGCCCAAGCTGGCCTTGGCCACTTCCAGGGATGGGGCAGCCACACTTGCCCTGGGCAACTGAATGTTGTTTTGTTCAGCACTGAACTGCTGGTTGTTTTTTCACTGAGACACTCCTGTAATAGTTCCACCTAAAAGACACCACTGAAAGTGGACAAAACTGAGTTTCTGTTCCACAGAAAATTCACGAAACATTGTTCCCATTTAGAGTGCACAGTAGAAATTATACAAATTTCCAGGAAAGCAGAGTCAAATAATTAAAGTTTTAGAAAAAACCTCATTTTCTGATTTTCTTTTTAAATTTCAGTTGGTTTTGGTTTTGGATTTTTTTAATAACTCACCCTCCTCTTAGTCATATTTCATGTTCTTTAAAACATCATTGCCTTTAAGACCTTCTGGCTGTCCTTTGAAATGTTGCCATCTCCTTCAAAGTTTCATGGCAAGAAAACTTCTTCCACCATGGGCATTATTTATCTGAAGCAGCAGAGGGATTTCTCCTGTCTCTTTGTAGAACAATGAAGACAAACAGGACTGTAAAGCCCAGGATGAACTGTTTAGGAATTCAGAGCAAACCTGCCAGGATCTGAAAGGCAGCAACCAGAGGGCATGAAAGAATCAGTTCAATAAAACCATTTAATTCTCCAATAGCAGCATTAATGATCTGATCCTCCACCTCTGACATCCCCCAGATTGTGTCATTTTCAGAAAAATTGGTGTAAATCTAAGTTAGGTCTTTTTGAAAGCCAGCAGGACAGGGAAAACCAAAGGGCTCTACATCACTGGGCTCAATTATTTTTACTACTAAGTTTTTTCTCTATTCCATTACCATGAATTTCCTGAATAAGCTTCATTTCCAGCTTATCTCTGCCAGGAGCACTGGCACAACCTTCTACTGAGCTGTGCTGGTTGTGTTCTGCAATGGTTTGTGGATGTTCAATTTAAAATAGGGACGTAGGGTTTCACTCAAAATACATTGAGGGAAAGAAACTGCTAGTTCTGAAAAAGATTTGAATGTTTATTTTTTTCCCCCCAAAATGCTTTCTGTCTGTTCTTAAATAGATCAATATTTAGCCTTTGAAAATACTCTGTCAACCACTGAGCAAATGAGAAGCCTGGGACAGATTTAAGGAAAAAATTAAACTTAGTTAATGTGACAGGGAAGTGATTTTTCTTCTGGAAAAAGACTGGTGGAAAGAAGCAGTTAAAAGAACCAGCGTGAAGATTAAAAAATCAAAATTATTTATTTTTCAAAATTAACCTCCTTTCAATAATAGATCAATACAGCAGCCAGGAATGGCTCTGCCACTGCTTCGGGTTGTGGTTACACTCAGCCCAGCCTTGGAGGAAGACAAGGACCTCCAAAGGCTCAGAGGCTTCCAAAGCTTTTATGTGGGATAGCAATTTTTTTTTCAAGTTAAAACGGTATTTTTATGCCCTTGCTTTACCTTTTGTTGCATTTTATTTTGGGGGGTTTAAGAAATAATCCTCCTGAGTACTCTTAGGGCTTTTCCCTCTTTTGTCCCCAGCTGCAATCATGTGACAGGGAACCTCCAGCAGCCTACGTGACTGCTCTGTGCTCCAGGGATTCAGATTTCTGCTGCCAGGGCTGTCTGTGCTGTGCCGAGCGTTTCAAACATGTTTTCTCAATGATGATCAAAACAAATCCTTCCTCCCAGTGCAGCATTTATCAGAGTTGTTGATTCTCTGAAGGAATCGCTCAGCACTTGTCATTCTTTGGGATTGCTGCAATATTGCACAACTCAGTAAATAACAACACCGAGCTCCACTGCAGCTCTTTTCACACAAAGCCCATGAAACTGTTCCTTGTATTGTCGCACATGAATCCCACTGCAGAGCCTGGCTGTTCCTCCCTTCACCATCCCATCCAGGCTGCCCAGAGCCTTCCCCGCATTGCAAATGTGCAAAGCGCTGCTGTTGCTGCGCTGCCCGGTGACTCAGCGCTGCTGCCGTCACGCTGAGGTCAGTCCCAGCTGCAGCCCTGGCCTGGGGCTCGGCACGGAACAGGCACCGGGACACCGCTGCCACCCGGCTCTGTCCCCGCTGGGACACCGCTGCCACCCGGCTCTGTCCCCGCACCGGGACACCGCTGCCACCCGGCTCTGTCCCTGTTGGGACACCGCTGCCACCCGGCTCTGTCCCCGCACCGGGACACCGCTGCCACCCGGCTCTGTCCCCGCACCGGGACACCGCTGCCACCGGGGCTCTGCCCCTGCCGAGACACCGCTGCCACTCGGCTCTGTCCCCGCACCGGGACACCGCTGCCACCAGGGCTCTGTCCCCGCACCGGGACACCGCTGCCACCGGGGCTCTGTCCCCGCTGGGACACACACAGGTCCCGCCTGTGCCCCGCTGGGCGGGAAGGGCCGTCCCGGCTCTTGTCCCTGCGAGGACTAGCGGATTTGTCTTTACAAACAAGCTGGTAGATAAAACTAGCACTGGGAGATAAAAGAAACAATGGGAAGGATTCCAGTGATTGGTGAATGGGAAAAGATATTTGCTTTTACAAATAAACTGCAGGTTTGCTGATAAACGGAATTAGACATTGAAAGATGAAAGAAACAATGGGGAAGAAAAACCCCTAAAAACCCCTAAAAAAACCCTAAAAAGCGAGGGTTATACATTAGAGGGAAATCTTTAGTATCAGGCGTAGTGGAAAGTTTGTACCTCTCAAGTACCCTTAGCCAATGGAGAAAGAGAGAAGGGAAATATGGCTGGGAAATTGGGATAAAAAGGAGACTGCATCCTCCAAAAATCTGAGAGATCCCAGAGGAATGCCCCATGGCCTCTCCCTTTATTCAAATAAAGCCAGAAAGGATTCCTCTATCTCCTTTTTGGACATAAAACTCTGGTGTTTGTGGGTTAATTTTCCTGACAATGGGAAGGTGGATCTGAGTCAGCCGTGTCCTGACAACCAGGAGGGACATGGGGGACATGAGGCAAGGGAGGGGATTGTCCTGCTCTGCTCTGCACTGGGGCAGCCTCACCTCCAGTCCCGGGGGAAGTTTTGGGCACCACAAATAAGAAAGAATTAAATGATTAGAGTGTCGAGAGGGGGCAAAAGATGGTGGAGGGTCTTGAGGAGTGGCTGAGGTCACTTGGTCTGCACAGCTGGACAAGAGGAGCCTGAGGGGAGACTCATCACAGTTACAGCTTCCTCATGAGGGGGATAATGGAGGATAATGGGGATTCACAGGCAGTTAACGCTGTTACAGCACCAGTGAGTGCAACAAACCCACAGGAAGGTGTGAGGCCAGGTGTGACCCCGCTGGGGACATTGCTGCTTCCAATGGGGGCCAACGTGCCTGGTGCAGGCAGTGGCACAGTCCTGGCTGTGGGGACAGCCCCAAAGGAGGGACACGGTCCTGGCTGTGGGGACAGCCCCAAAGGAGGGACATGGTCCTGGCTGTGGGGACAGCCCCAAAGGAGAGACATGGTCCTGCTGTGCTCCCTGTTCTCCCCTCAATGGCTTGGGATGGCTGGAAAAGCCCTGGAGCAGGAGATCAGAAACACAGGATCACTGAGGCAGGAAAAGACATCCAAGGCCATTTAGTCCAGCCTGTGACCACTCCCCACCTTGTCACCAGCCCAGAGCACTGAGTGCCACCTCCAGTGACACCTTGAGCACCTCCAGGGATGGGGACTCTGCCACCTCCCTGGGCAACCCCATTCCAATGCCTGACACAACACCTATGGAATGTCATGGAATGTTTCATGGATTTGTGTGTCCTCACCTGGGTCTGAGGGTGAGCAGCAGCAATCTCATGACATACTCAGAGCACTGATGCAGGAAGGCATTTCAGCAGTTTCTCTGCTCATCTACAGTATTTCATTCTCATCCCTCAGGTGCTCCAGAGTGCCCTACACAATCAAATTATTGGAGCTCTACTAGGAGAGAAGATTGGATTAGCAGCTAAACAAACCGGATCAGGTTATAGATTTCTGTGCAGTTTTATTTTCTTCCTACCACCACAGGGATTTGTGTCAACAGGCACAGATACAAAGCCACCAGCATTTGCTATCCAGGGACATCATGTTATAATGGCCACACATTTCTGAAGTGTAAATATTTTTTATTTGGGATCTGATACAGGAGTCAGAGGTGAAGGGCACACACAGAGCTTGTCTTTCCTTCTGACTGGACAGGCAGGAAACAGCATTTTCTGAGCTTCCCAGCTGTCCATTGATGACGAATTCCTGCTTGTTCCCATTTAGCCCAGCTTCAGCTGGCCTGAATATATTCTATTTAAAAGTGCCCTGGGATTAGTTCAGGTTGCTCCAGACTTCAGCGTGCTGACGTTGGAGGAGATAAACAGAAGTAATTTGCTGATTCACCATTACAATTTTCATAAAATATGAGTCAGGATTTTCTTCTTTCATGTAAAAGGGAAATTAGGTTACCATGCTTTGCTGAACACTGTGCTGCACTGTGTGTATTCCCAGTAGCATCTCATGTTCCTGCAGTATATTTTTGGAAGAATAACCAGATTTATGAGGCCACATCTTCTCCTGTTTCCCTTGACTTTCCAACACACTGGCATTCTCCACTCTTTGCCTTGAGTTAGAGTCTTCCTCTTCACTCCATTATAGAGTCATGATCCTGACTGGATTTTCTGCAGCCTCTCACCTGCTGCATTGTTATAGCTCTGTTTAAATTCAACACTTCCATGAGCTTCTCCAAACCTCAACATCTGGAGCAAGACTGGCTGAGTGCTCATGGCAGAGGGGTTGGAAGAAGAAAATCTTCAAAGTTCCTCCCAACCCAAACCATTCTGTGCTTCATGTCCCAGGATCCACCTCAGATTCCAGAGTAGGGAGACACCTCTTTCCTCAGATTTCTTTCTCATCTTGGAGCAGAGTCCTCCTGGCAGCTCTTGCATGTGCATTCCCCCTTGGATGTGCCAACTGTTGCCTGGCCAAACCTTGCCTTCCTTGTGACTCTGACGGTGCCTTTCTGGTTTAAAACAGAGTGAAATTGAAGTGGTGACTGGAGAAAATGACATCAGCATTTAAATAGATTTCCTGAGGAAATTTTTAATGGTCATTTTTATAGCTTATTTTGTGCTTTTTAACTTTTTCCTCCCTGGTCAAAGGTCAAGGAATTATTTCATACAGACCAGTACAGGAAAAGAGCTAATTCTGACTAATCTCAGGGGGTTGATTGTTTTGATTCATTTTCATTCTGAGCATTGATGGCCTTCAGAGAGTTTCTTTGGATGAATCAAAATATTCTCCACTTCTGGGTTTAGGCAATACAAAAACTTAACAAGTCACTTCACATTTAAGAGTAAAACTCCATAAAAAGGAGCAGGAGCTATAAAACCCCTGACCTCAATGCACTTCTTGGACTTTCTTAAGAGAAGTTTACACAGCAAGGAGCTCTCAGTACTTCCACTCAGTGGCTACTAAATTGAATATAAGTTCCTTCCAAATCCTGGCCAAGTGCTCAATCCAAGGTGCTTGGGGATGAGACAAAAGAATTTACAGCGTTCTGAGAGTCCTGTGTGCAATCTGGCTTCACTCTGGCAGGCTGGAAAGAAAAATTTCTCATGGTTCTGTTCTCCTTGGGTGTGTGTGTGTGCAGAAGTGAATGCCCAGTTCACCTGGGAAATGCACTTTTACACACCCCCATTCTCATTCAGCAGCATCTGCCTTAAGTTAAGGCCATGGGGAATGTTCTTTCTGGGGTGATTTCCTTTGAGACAGAATATGCATCATTCATGACATGAAATTCTGGAGTTTTAGAAGGAAAATATAGCCCTGTGATGGAATTTTCCAAAGGTAAAGATGATTTTCTTCCACCTTGCTGAACTGCAGAGCACCGAGCGAAATGCACAGGGTATCTCAGATCTAAATACATGTGAGAATTGGGGGAGTGCAGAGCAGGCTCTGACCTTTACAGTTCCAATCTTCAGCGTTTCACAACTGCCTTTTTTGCTCTCACAGTTTGAACTTGTTCTGCACAGCCAAATCCCTGTGAAATTTGATAAAATCTCCAGGTAGGGCTGGACCCCATGGTTGCCGTGGAGGATTTAGGTGCTGTTATTCCAGCAAAACATGACCTTGCATTAGGTTATCCATGGCATACTATGGACCTTGAGCTCTGCATTCATAAAACCCCACAAAGGGCACAGTTCCAAGCTCTGTGAAAAACTGGCTGTGCTTCTACAATTTTATTCAGCAAGAAATCAGTGCTGTGCGTCACTGGTCAAAAGATGACTAAGCTCTGGTTCTAAATGATAGAAACTGTGAGGATTTACAGCTTGATTATCCCTTTTTACTCCTTTGGAGTAATACCTTACTTCTTCACCAAGGAATTAAGAGATAAGCAAATCTTTAAATTAGGTGTTTGCTCAAGAGCTTTGCCAGTGAGAAATGTATTTATGGATATATTAAGTGTTTTCTGGAATTAGGACCAAAGCAAGAGCAGGCAGCAAGAGTCCAGGTTTAGGGATTGTTTCTTGTACATCAGCATAGGAGACCTGGCCTCAGGGGTGGCCTTTAAAATCCTCATTTCCAGATCAAACAAAAGGAGCTTGGTGAAATCCCAGCTTTACTGAACTCAGGAGCAGGAGTCCCAGCACCTTCAGTGGCCCTGGGATGTCATCAGAGAAATGTCCTTGTCCTTCATTTAGTCTCCTGCCACTTTTCCCCTTGGAGAATGTGGTGCTGCCAGCCCTGTGGTGGCACTCCTGACCTGCATGGGGCCAGTCCCAGCAGCCTGGTGACATCAAATGGCACATTTCTACATGTGTCTCCCTGAAAATGTGCAGAGAAGTAAAGGCACAATTCCAGAAGAATCCATCTCTCCCTGCCTGACATTAAATTGGGTTCATTGCCCATTGAACTCAAACTTTTCTCAGTGTACTGAACACCATTCCCTTGCCCAGCCCTGTCGTGGCACTGCAACTTCCTAGTGATAAAAAGTGGGGAAAAAGAGAAATATATGTATATTTTCCTAAGTGCAGGAGGACAATTAACTAATTAATTTGCCAAATTAATCACTCAATAGCTACATACAATGGCTGGGCAAGCCATGGGCTTCATCCTGGCACAGGGTAAGAGTTAGGATGCTCTCCCATCCCATTCCTCTCTCCAGCAGTGCTGCCTGTCCAGAGCCTTTGGGCTCCCTCCAGCTTGGCTCTGGTGGCCCAGGACCAGGCAACTGGAAAAGAGACTTTTTGGGGCTGAGATTTGGTTTGTGTTCGGATTTTCAAATGTTTCCTCATCTCTTTTTCACTAATTTGTGAAGTAGGAATATAAATTAATATTATAATAATAAACAAAGAAAATAAATAATAAACTAGTACAATAATAGAAAGTAATTTAAATATAAATGTTTTTCAGAGCTAGGAATATAAAATATTATAAAGTAACTTTATGACTTCAAATGGAGTTGTCTCAGGAGTGGGATTCTTTAATTGTGAAGTGCTTTGTAATAGCTGCAATTGCTCTATCATAAAACTATTCCCAAGAGGAAAGATGTTTTTAAGGGCCCTAAAGAATAACAGCTGGTCTGGGGACTTTTATGGTCAACAAGGGTCGTATTTCCTTGCTGTGGATTCTTTTAGGAGAAAAGGTTAAAATCCTGCTTTGGTGTAATACCCAAGAGCCAGCCTAGAAGTACCTGGGTGCTAGAAGGTCAAGTACAGACACAGCTATTTGAGATAATTTTATATTTCCCTATGATACAATGCAATTTAAAATACTTTCATGACCTTTTTTTGCTCATTGTTATGAGTCACTGTAGTACTAAACCTGCACTTTTTTTGAAACTAATCATGGCTTACCCATTTGGCATATTTTCTCAGAACAGTTAAGTAAATTATCTCTCATTTTAGGTCTCTGTCTGAGCAAACTTAAACATTGTACAGCAGCAAAGGTATTCGGTGTCACAGTGCAACGGAAATTACCAAAAATGGCACAAATGCCATAAACTCATCCCATGCCAGGTTTTATCCCATCCATCCAGTGAAGTAATTATCAAAGACGATAAATTTTAGAGGCTCACATTGGAAAGCTTGAATTTTAAATTGGGTGTTTAGGGCCAGAACTGAGTCTGTGACATCATGCCTTGTACAGAGAGGAGCATATGGAATGTTTGCAGTGGGATCATCTGCAAGCAGAGCCACGCTGGAGGAGATCCTGGTTCCAGAGCCAAGGATCACACAGCAGCCAAGAATTTTTCTACTCCGGGAAGGGCTGAGCTGCAGGTGAGGCAGAATTTGGGGGATTGAGTGGCCAAATGCAGGTGTTGGTGCTCACATCACGGATTTCTCCTCAGTCATCTTAATCCTTCTATTTGTGCTTCTGAAACGTAGGTTTCCTTAGATTTCCTTGGCAGTTACATCCTGTGCATGTGTCTTGCCCAGAGAAGCTGTGGCTGCCCCATCCCTGGCAGTGTCCCAGGCCAGGATGGACAGGGCTTGGAACAACCTGGGATAGTGGAAGGTGTCCCTGCCCATGGCATGGTAGGATGGATGCTCTTTAAGGTCCCCTCAAACCCAAACCTTCCAGGATTTTATGAAATAGTGAGGCCAAACACACAGACTATTTATGCAGGAAGGACCTCGAAACCAAGCCAGTTTAGTTCTGACTTTTCTTGGGTTTGATGATCTGAGAACTGGATCACCAGGATAAAAATGTTTGCCACAAGTCAGTGGGACCTTCTTTCCATGGGCTGATAGGACCTCATGTTGCACCAGGGAGGGTCAGGTTGGATATTAGGAAAAATTTCTTCACAGAAAGGGTTCTTAAAGCATTGGATTGGAATGGACTGCCTGGGGCAGAGGTGGAATCACAGTACCATGGAATATGCTGAGTTGGAAGGAACCCATCAAGATCATCAAGTCCAGCTCCTGGCCCTGCACAGGCATCCCAACAATCCAACCCTGTTCCTGAGAGTGTTGTCCAAGTGCTCCTGGACCTCAGTGCCCATCCCTGGAGGGACTTAGCAGCCATGCAGATGTGGCACTTGGGGACACGGGTTAGCACATACAAACTGCCTGGGTTTGGCAGCGCTAAGGTCCCTCGGTGGCCTTAGTGGGCTTTTCCAACCAAAACAATTCCCGGATTTTATGCTTGATTTCACGGTTCCACGTTTCTGTGCCCTCCACCGGCAGTGTGTGACAGGGAAGGTGGACAAGGTGATGGTGGCCGATGTCATGTTGGGGCAGAGTGAGCATGACTGCGGTGCTGGCATATGGACCCTCTGAGGCTGCGGGTGTGCAGGGGGCACCGGGTGTGCCAGTGCTACCGGGGTACCGGGTGTGACGGTGCTGCCGGGGGTACTGGGTGTGCCGAGGGTACCGGGTGTGCCAGCACTGCTGGGGGTACCGGGTGTGCCGGCGGTACCGGGTGTGCCGGCGGTACTGGGTGTGCCAGTGCTGCCGGGGTACCGGGTGTGCAGGGGATACCGGGTGTGCAGGGGGTACCGGGTGTACCGGGGCTGCCGAGTGTGCCGGGGGTACCGGGTGTGCCGGGGCTGCCGGATGTGCCTGGGCTGCCGGGGGTACCGGGTGTGCCAGTGGTGCGGGGTACCGGGTGTGCCGGGGGTACCGGGTGTGCCGGGGGTACCGGGTGTGCCAGTGGTGCCGAGGTACCGGGTGTGACAGTGCTGCCGGGTGTGCCTGGGCTGCCGGGGGTACCTGGTGTGCCAGTGGTGCCGAGGTACCGGGTGTGACAGTGCTGCGGGATACCGGGTGTATCGGGGGTACCGGGTGTGACAATGCTGCCGGGTGTGCCGGGGCTGCCAGGGGTGCCGGGCGGCGGCGGGCGCGGCCCCCTCACGGCGTTGCCATGGCGGCCATGGCGCTGCGCTCCGCGGGGGCGGGCGGGGGCGGGCGCGGGGCGGGGCGGGGCGGCCCCTTCAGCACCAGCGCGGCCGCGGACAGCGGCGGCCCCGGCTGGAGCGGCGCGGGCACCGCGCGGGGAGCGTCCCGTACACCCGCACGGAGCGTCCCCTCCGCCCGCACGGTGAGTGTCCCCGCACGGCGGGTGAGTGTCCGCCCAGCCGCTCGCTGCGTGAGAGTCCCCACAGCCGCTCGGTGACTGAGAGTCCCCCGCAGCCGCTCGGGAGCTGAGCTTCCTCGCAGCCGCTCGGTGAGTGGATGTCCCCCAGGGCCGCTCGCTCGGTGCACGGGTGTCCCCCGCATGGCGAGCGGGTGTCCCCAGAGCGCCCAGCCCGCAGGGCCGGCGGGTCGCGGGTGCCCGCGGGGTTGGGCCGGGCGGGGCCGTTGCGGGAGCGGTTGGGCTCGGTTAAAAAACTTGGAGAAACCCGGAGCGCTCGGCTCGGCTCGGGCCTTTTCCTTCTCTCTCCGTAAGGCGTTTTCCTTTAGAAACTTTAGGGGTGAACTTGTGGAAAGGGCGGCGCGGCGGTGCCGGGGGGGCTCTGTGTGTGTGTCGCTGCACGTGAGCTCCGTCCCACTACGGGCGTTCCTTCGCATGAGCCCTAAAAGCTCCCTGGAGCCGGGCAAGCCCTGCCTCGGCACGCTCGTAGTAGCGGTAGTAGCAGCGTGGCATTCCTTACTCGCTGTTGGAAGCTCTGTCATCCCGCTAAGATGATGACAGCCCTGGTAGATGAGGCCTGGCAAGGACCATCCGTGTTTTGGGGGAGGTCACAGCCTGGAGGTGACGGTGAAGTGACAGCAAGCTGCGATTCTGTGCCCTGAACTATTCGGAAGTGCCTGCATGCAAAGCAAAACTGCTTTCCAGCAACTCGGGGCTGGAATTGCGTGTCTTCCCAGCCAGGAATCACTCTCGTGGGCTCCCTGCCTTCTCCCACAGGCATCTCTGATACATCTTTGAGCCGCTGCAAATCTGTAATAGCATTAATTGTTCCCTCGGAAAGAGGAGACTGGGCTCTGCAGGCTCACACGTTGTGCTCCCTGTGCTGCCTTGAGAGTAACAGCCTGTTCGTGGCTCCCATGAAAAGCAGCCAGGTGGGAATGAATGGGGATGTGCTGAATTCTCCGCTAAAGGCCAAGGGATGAATAATAAATGACAGTGACTCCAGAGCAGGGACTCTCCCATGCTTCGTGCTCCTGACTTCTCCTTAGCTCTAGAGGCAGATGTGATGTGTCTGTCCCATTCAGAAATGTTAAAAACAATCCCTGTGCCCTTTCATCCTCCATGTGCTGTGCCTGCAGCATCCAGGAATTGGGAATATGGGCTTGCTGTGTGGAGGGAGAATAGCTGTCTGCATTATCCCTTCTATTCCTTGTGTCTTATCCCTCTGGCATTCCCACAGCTCAGTTCAAAGGGAGCGCCAATAATTCCTTTAATTTGCAGTGCTGCAGACCTCTGACCTCAGGGCAGTGCTGCTTGCACACCATCCCTGCCCAGTTGTGCATCCCAGGCATAACTTTACAGTAAATTTAGTTTTGTTGCCTCATTAGGCACCAGACACACAGGGCTGTGTGCTCTGGGATGATTCAGCTGCGACACAGACACAGTGACCCTTGTGAGCAAAAGCCTGACCCTAAATTCCTGCCCTGCAAGATCAGGGCTTGAGCTCCTGCTCAAGCTCAGGAGTAACTGCTGACACAATAGAGTCCCATAATTTATGAATCAACCGTAAATCAGGGAGACAGATGTAGACCAAGTTTCTTGAAAGATCACATTGAGACTGAGTTATTTTGGAAAGTCAATTAAGCAGCATTTAGGCTGGCAGTGGAAATTAATTCATTAATTAACAGTGCTTGAAGGAATTAAATTCTGCCCATGTTTCAAAACACTCCTAATCCAGAGTGGTTTCGTGGTTCTGGGCTCTGATGAGCAGACTGCAGGAGGGGTTTGGGCTGTGCCACCCATGCTTGGCCACAGCAGGGGGGGAATCTTGCTACCTTTTGCTCTGTTTTGCCTCTCTGATGGTGTTGTGAAGCCCTTGGTGGGTCCTCCTGAGGTTGTTGACAGTGTTTGTTGAGTTCTCAGTACCTTGATGGTCCATGCATGTGGGGATAGACATTTTTAATGGATTTTATGTGTAGTTATGTCTCCCATGTCATATACATGTCTTCCATGTCATATATCTCTTATGTGTCTGTGTTTAACCCAGTGGTTTTAATGGATGGAAGGCAATGAACAGTTAGAGGATTGGAGGCAAATTCCGAGCCAAATTTCACCATCAAAGGATGGGTAACATGGAGTGAGGGGTGGTCCATGGAGAGTGGAAGCCAACCCAGAGTTTACATTGCAGAACTCAGATGCTCAGCCATGAACAGACCAGGCCAAGTCTTCTCCCATTTACACCAGAGCAATTCCTGCTGAATTGGATTGCTATTCTGACAATTCCTTCATCAGGAACTGTCATGGTGGGGTGGGAAGTAATCATTTCAAACTGAAAGATGGCAGATTTCACTTCTGTATATGGAAGGAATTCTTCCCTGTGAGGGTGCTGAGGGCCTGGCACAGGTTCCCAGAGAAGCTGTGGCTGCCCCTGGATCCCTGGAAGTGTCCAAGGCCACGTTGGATGGAGCTTGGTGCACGCTGGGATAGTGGAAGGTGTCCCTGCCCATGGCAGGGGATGGAATTGGATGAGATTAAAGGTCCCTTCCAAGCCAGACCATTCAATGATTCCATTAATTTATGCCATTTGGATTCAAACATTAAAAAAACAGAAATATTTTGGGAATTGCAGGCTGGCTTTTTGCCTTTACCACTATGATCTTCACGCAAAAGTAATTATTCAAAGCATCAGCAGAGAATCCAAGATGCCCCAGGGAATCAGCAGTGTGCCATTGCCTATGGCCATGCTGAGTTAGTGTGGTACAGCAAAGGAGAATCCAGCTGCAAAACTTGAGCATCATATTGAGCATGGCTCCTTCATGTTGCAGAATTGCTCACATTTCAGTTCTTTTCTAGAAAAAATTATTTTAGAAGCTCTAAAAACTTACTTTCAGCGTGTACCACCAAAAGGGGAGTTTTCCTCCATAAAATGCCACAAACGGGTACAGCAGATGTTGATTTATGTCCACATCAGCTGATTTTCTTCTCCATTACCCTTTCTGCTGGATCTTTGCTTATCCAGCAGGTCCTGTTGCCCTGACATCCGATGTCAGGTTGGATGTTTTTGCACATTTGGTGGAAGCTTGACTCAGTCTTTCTCCCCAACTTGGTGTCGTCAGGTGCATGATGGTCATTATGAATTATTGATAGTGATGGAAAAGTCACGAATGCACAGCTGTGCTGCAGGGCCTGGGCCTTTTTCTTGGGTTTAATCATCACTTTATCTCCTCTCTGCCTTTTAGTAATAATGTCAACAGAGATTTCGTGCTGCCTTCACCACAAAAGAGAAGCAGTTCCCTGCTCTGCTGCTGCAGCCAGAATCCTTTTTCCTGTCATAGTTTGCCCAGAGTTCTGCAGATTTTTCAACTGCAAACTAGAAAACAGTTCACTTATCAAAAAACTATTTTCTGTGGAAATCTTGGCTGTTACTGATGCAAAATTAAACATAAACTCCTGTGCAGCAAATACTTTAAAGATAATGAATAATTCATTTCTTTTCCCCCAGTTTTACAGTGTAACTCATAAAATTGGGAAAATGGCATTAAAATGAAATCCCACTGCTCTGTTTTGTATTCAACGAGTAACTTTTTAATATAAGTATGGAAATTAATTCATAAAAATATGAATTCTATATGAACATTGTAAACACAAATAGCAACATAATTAAGTAATGGAAGACACAGTAATCTCTGAGTAGCCTGTGAGACACAGTCCTGTGGAGGTGCCAGCCCAGCCTGCTCCAGGATACAGAAGTTTTCCCAGTTGAATTTAAACTCCCCCCTTGCTGTAGCAATAGGGAAGAGCCTTTATTTGGAGGGATCCTAAATTGCTTCACAAATCAACCTGAACCTGGGCCTGGAGCTCACGGCTCCTGCCATGAAATGAGAACGCTCCTGGAGTGGAACAGAATAATTGCTCAACAGAAACACTTTTGTAACCTGTGCAGAGCAGAGCAGGGGTGAGGCAGAGAGGCCTTCAGGGTGCATTTCTTTCATTTTTGGGGCTCCTCCCAAGGAAAACTCCAGATCCACTCTGGGTGAGCAATCAAAACCCGCCCTCCCCACCCCAATGGCTCAGTACTGGTTTGGAGGGGAACCCCCACTCTCCATGGACTGGAGGAACTAAATGCTGCTTCCAGCAAGGGGTTTTGGGGTGTGATCAGCCAAAAAAGAGAAATCCATTTCGTGGATGTGGTTGTGTTGGAGCCCTCTGAAAACAGACAGAAAGGTGATCCAGGAGAATCCTCTCATGGTTCAGTGACCATGGGGATATTTGATAGTTGTCCTTTGGTGTAGATGAGGGGAAGATGGTTCTGGAGAGTTCCTGAGGAGAGCCTTGACTTTGTAATGCCCTTTTTACCCTGAAAGCAGCCCAGCTTTAGGGCTGCAGGGGCACATGGCGTCACTCATCCCTTTTCCTCTGGCATTTGAAGAGGAGAGATGATTATGAAGATGGTTAATAGATGGAAAGAGAAGGATTGTTTCAATTTTTACCTTGCCTGCTTTTGCTGCAGTTTAGTCATAATAATGAGAGTTTTTGATAAGTGAGCTTTGGATTGAGTCACTGGGATCTCGAGTGAGTAAATAGATTTTGGGATTAGTCTGAGGAGCTGAGCAGAGCAGTCAGGGGAAGCTGCAGCACACAGGGGGAGGAAGGAATCTCTGGGACCCTTGGCTCTTGTTCCTGCCAGCTCAGGGGGCATCACCTGGAAATGCCCTGGGAGAGCTCATGAGGTGCTGAGCAGCCTCCACATCCACCAAAGGTCTGAGGTCCACCTGGAAGGTTTGAGGGTGGATATTCCTCAGGGTGAGACCTGGGAGTGGGGACACCCAAAGGAGTGACCAGCTGGGAAATTGTGGCACAGAGGGAAATCCAGGGCACAGAGCCCCACATCACCTCCCAGACCCTGCTGCATCTCAGGATACTCCTGTGCTCCTTAGGCACCAGGGGAAAATTCTTGGGAATGGTTGTGTTGGTGCATGTTGCCATAATTCATATCCCCAGTTCAGGAACAGGGAAGTGGTCTCTTTAAAACACAGGGTAATTGTTGACATCATCATTTTTATTTTTGTTTTTCCTTCAGCTGAAAAAAATCCTGGGAACCCTGAGCGTAGAGTAAGGAAATGATGCTTTTTCCTGTGGTGACTGAGCCAATAAAAGGCAGCTGTTGGGAATAATGGCCCAGTAGGCAAAGCAGCTCATCAATCTCAGCTGCTGCTTCTATGAACATATTATATAATAATGCCTCTTCTACAAAAAAAAAATGCTATAAAGGTCTCTCTTCTTCCCCTAAATATCACCAGGGGAAGCCATAAATTCTGCTCCAGTGTTCATCTGTTCTATCAGGGTGATATATCCATTAGTGGATATCATATATCCATTAAACCTTCCATCCTTACACAGAAAGAAATAACAATATTTCAGCATTAAAAAGAAGTTTGTATTTTTTTTTTTTTTTTGCAAAGTGACTGATTTGTCTGACTTTTCCAGACTCCACATGCTGAGATCCTTTTATCTAAGCAGCCCAGAACTCTTCCTTTGCCATCAAGGCCTGACTGGCTGCTCACTGCCAGGCTCAGAGCTGAGCTCAGCCCTTGCCAGACTTAACCCTTTATTGAGCTGCCAACGTGAGCCGTCAGTGCACGGATTTGGGAGCAGGTCAGGAGCATGCATTCAGCTAATTAGTGGCCCATCAGGAGTTGGAAAGCAAATGAAAGCTGCAGACAGGCCCTGGCACAACAGACAGGTCCTCACAGGGTGAGCAAAGCAAGTGCTGGCTGCTTCTGGCAGCACTAAAATGGCATTTTCAGGGATAAAAATCTGCCTGCTGTAGCAGGGAGGAAAAATCCATTTTATTCCTAATAAAGGAATAACACAGTCCATACCTCCTTGGGCTATAATTTCAGCTTTTCCAGCAGATTATGTAGATATTTACACTTAAATCATACTTTAAATATTATCTTTACTAAGAACCATATGTAATTTGAGCAAAAAAGCTGAGATTGTGGAACACAACTCAACGAGGAGTGAATTTCTGTGAATACCAACCCATAGAGTGGACAGGCCCTGCTTGGGATAGTCAGGGAACTTGAGTGGGTGTTGTGGCCTTGGCAGGATGGGGTGCTGGAATGGGAGGTCTTGCCTGAGAATACTGACTGTCAGCACATGTTTGAAATGAGAAACAAATATAAAGGAGTGCCTTTATGATAACAGGTGAATATTTACAGAAATACTTCATTCCAGCACATGGCATGAGCATGGAAATTCCAGCAACGGGACCCTGGGCTTACTCTAAATGAACCAACAACCAGAGCTTCCTGTCAGCTGCACACTCTGATAGAAAGAATCTAAAGCCACTACACAATTCATAATACTTCATTCTGCTCTGAATTATTATTCATTCTAAATTTTATATGACTCTACTACAGCCCTGCTAATTTGCATGTCTATTAATAATATTAAATTCCCACTCAAACCCTGTAGGGAAAATGGCAGGTTTGTTAATATCCTTGCAGAGGATTAAGCATGACCTGAAACCCAGAGTCTTAATAAAGCCTTTGGTGCTTTTCCCACTACCTTTCCCTTACCATTCCCCACTTCAAAGTCTGTTGTTACCCCTGCAGGACTGCCAGGCTGTAATGCATCATTTATTATGTCCAGCAGGTGACCGGTGGTTAACATTGATCTCAAATGAATGTGATTGTTTGTTGGCTTTTATTTCCTGCAGCTCTCCTGGGGAGCTTTGTGTTTCTGTCAGCGACAAGATGACAATTCATATTTCTACCAAATGATTCAGTGACTCATCCTATTAACTGTGCTGGAATACACGCTCCCAGTCGTCCTGCCACGGTGAGTCCGTGGGATTTTGCATTCTTGCTGGGAATGTTATTCAGGATTCAGTCCATAAATATGTTTTTGGTAGTACAAATAAGCTTTTCCTAAAGCAGGAACTTTCCAGGGATGACCATGGCCCAAAACAGCCTAAATATTGCATATAGCAGCTATTTTTTAAAAGTTATTGAAGTGTTTTATAACAATTGAGGTACTGACCTCATGGTTTTTAAAGGGCTTGGTTGGTTTGGACTGGAGGCCCTGTGAGAAGGAGCCTCATGTGTTGTGGGAACTGATATCAAGTCATGATAAATAGGCCCTTGAAAATGTTGCCCTGTGAGGGGATCCCCATCTGGCTAAGAATGAGTCTACCATGAGTCATGATGGAAAAATGGGACATCCAAAAAACCCCAAATATCCAGCATGACGGAATATGGGTTATTATTTCATGCTGGGTGCCCAAGTTAAACTCCTCAGTTTGTGCCTCCTGAGAACTCCCAGCTCATTGAGCCAATATCCTGTAATATTCCAGTAGAAATAGAATCCCAGCATGGTTTGGGCTGGGAGGGACCTTACATCCCATCTTATTCCATGGGCAGGGAAACATCCTAGTCTGGGATGCTCCAAGCCCTGTCCAACCTGGCCTTGGTCATTTCCAGGGATCCAGGGGCAGCCACAGCTTCTCTGTGCCAGGGCCTCCCCACCCTTAAAGGAAAGAATTTCTTCCCCATATCCCATCTAACCCTGCCCTCTTTCCCTTAAAGCCATTATCCAAGTTCTTTTGTTGGGTGGGAAAAGCAGGACACATTTTTGTGGATCAAGTCTCATCCTGTGTTTACTTTTTGTGCCCTTGAAGGTGCCATTGTGTGGCACAGCCCAAGCCCACAGCTTTGCATTTTGCCCACCTTGCAGCCTTATCTGCCAGGGGAGAGCTGAGCTATCATTTGTTATCCCAGGGAAACTCGATGGGAACTGGACTGAAAACTGATGGCAATTCATGCGTTATCTCTTGATAACAGGATAAATAAACACTGCCTTCACCACTGCATTAACAGTAATGGAAGGGAAAACTCATGGAAAGCACTGTCAAACCAGTTTAAATATGTCCCCATTTAGGTTTCCCAGATGTTTTACTGCTTCTCCTTGTCTCATCTGGGTTTAAATTACGACTGGAAGTCTCTCCCCATTTGACATTCCTGCCTTTGGAACTTATGCCAGCTGCAGTTCTAAAGTAAGTGAGCAAAATACTTCCAAATGTCCAGCTTAATAGAGAAATGGATCTTTGAATTAAAATAAAGCTTTAGCAAGAGATCATGGGCATTTATAGTGATGTGTGTAATGTGTAAACAGGAAAACCAGTGCAGAGGTGAGAGGAATGGCAGAATTTCTGTGGGTGGTTCTGGAGTGATCCTCCAAAACAAGACCACCACAGCAGCTCCCAAGATATTTTGCTACATCTCTTTTTCAGCCTCTTCTCCCAGGGAACAAGGGACAGAATGAGGGGAAACAGCCTCAAGGCATGCCAGGGGAGGTGCAGGTTGGACAGCAGCAGGAATTCCTTCATGGAAGGGGTGGCCAGGCCTCGGCAGGGGCTTCCCAGGGAGGTTTGGAGTCCCCATCCCTTGAGGTGTCCAAGGAGGTGGCACTCAGAGCTCTGGGCTGGGGACAAGGTGGGGATCAGGCACTGGTTGGACTCAATGGTCTTGGAGGGCTTTTCCAACCTCCCTCACTCTGGAGTTCTGTGATCTCTGAGAGGTCCCTGCACAGCTGATTTCAAGTGCAAAGTAAAAAGAATTGGAGCATTTAAATATGCTTCAATTCCCAACCTTTATTGTAAACAGAAAAACATGGGGGCAGATAGAAGCAAAGGGAAGAGGATGGAGCTGCCACAGCTGCACAAAACCTATTTCAGCTGTATCCTGCCTCAAAATGCCAGCACATGGCAAACCCTTTGAAAAGACACTGAATCAACATTATGGAATATATAAAAAGAGAATTTAAACAGTTTATCAGTAAAATATGAGCTAAATTTGATGAGACTGTTCTCTAGACTGCAAGAATCTGTTTCTATGAAAGTTGTGGGGAACATGAAAGCTGTCATTAGCATGGCAGATTTGCTTCATTCAGATGTAAAGCCAGATCTGCTTGGATTTTTTTTGATGAAGCTCATGCACAGTGGAGAGCTAAGAGGTGGTTAATGAAACATTTTAGCATCATTGTCAGCCCAAACTCAGAGTTGCTTGCTCCAAAAAGAAAATTAGAGCCTCTAATTTCAATAGGAAAATAAATGATAAAATCTAACAGTGTTATGTTTCAGTATCCAAACATTTTTCCACATTGTGGCTGCTTTATCAGGTGAAGGTGACCACTCAAGGACAAGTTGGAAGTTGAGTCAGAGAAATATTTTTTTAACCTTATAATAAGAATGATATATCACAAGACTTTACTGGGTCTGATCCATCTTATTCTGTGCTTCTCTAGCCAGTGTATGTAAAAGAAAACACCTTGAAAACTGCTTTTCTTCATCCTTTTTCCTGGCAGAGATCTTAAATCAGATGGGATTCAGGGTCTATTGCAGTTTATGGTAACATTTTAAAATCCATAAGCAGAAAAACTTCAGAAAAATCACTAGGAGAGAATCTCAGTAAATTAAAATATTGATGAAGTGTGGAAAAAACACCCTATTTTGCATTTCATTGCCATGATGGTGATGTTTGTGCAGTTTCCATTTGCCCACATGGAGACTTCAGGACAAGAAAACCCTGAATGTGGAACACCTGAGATGCTTTGGGGTATTTGTGTGGAAGGAGTTTCACAAAGGGAATTCTTTGGCAGAGTTCAGCAGGGGAGCTGGGATTGGGGGTGCCAGTGAGGGATCTGCATCCAGGGATCACAGAATCCCAGCATGGCTTGGTTGGAAGGGACCTTAAAGATCATCTGCTTCCAGTTCCACTTCCATTGTCCCAGGCTGCTCCAAGCCCTGTCCAGCCTGGCCTTGGGCACTTCCAGGGATCCAGGGGCAGCCACAGCTTCTCTGGAATCTGTGCCAACCCTCAGCACCCTCACAGGGAGGAATTTCTCTCTAATTTCATCTAAACCTCCCTTCTTTTACTTTAAAACCATTCTGCTGTCCTATCGCTCTCTTCCCATGTAAACTGATCATCCTCCATTGCAAACAGCAGCAGTTTCCAAGGAATAAAGTGATTTTCTAGCCTCTTTTCTAATTTAGCAGCTCAGTACTCACTTGTGCTTGGCTTCATCCAGGTGCTGTGGTCGCATGCAGGGAGTTTCCTTCCCTTCATCCCAGGATCTCTGGTTTTACACAACACTTTGGCTAATTAGAACCTCAGTGTTGCTGCTGATGCAACACTGAAACAGTGTATTGTAACAGAGGATAATTACATCAATAATAACTCCTGGCATTAACCTGAGCACCTCAGTAAGTAAATTTGCCCCTGCTTTGAGAAATCAGGTTCCTAATGACTATTAAAGTGCCTGGAAATTGTTCTTTTTGCCAGAAAAGATTGAAGAAAATAAAAAAATAAAATCCTTCTAGGAGAGTGAAAGGTTAAAGTATTGGCTTGCAAACTGGTAGCAAATTAGTAAATCATAAAAAATACTACTAACAATAATAATGTTTATTTAGGCTTACCTGCAAATTAATTATATTTTTGAAAACTGAATTCCTGGGGTTTTTACCTAGTACATTTTTCTCACTTGTCAGAGTTGAAGGTGTTATTTCAGCACAGAATTCTTTAATATTTATCATAAAACATTTATGGTGAGACTGAGCTCCCAAAGCCTCCTCAGATTCTCCAGGAATCACTTCAGAGAAATGACATTTTGAGGGATGCCTCTTCAACACAAAAGAGAGATTTACTGACATTACCTTCTCCTTTCAGTTTCAAACCTCAGTATATTGCAATAACATCTGAAATACCTAAAAACATGTAGCAATAAAGGAAGGATTTCTAAGCTTATTTAGAAATATGCCCATCTTCTGACTTTCCAAGTGTTTGAAGAGGGTCCCTCTGCTAAAAAGGGGTTGAATTTCAACATTCCCTTCTCTGCTCCCTTTTTTTTTATACGTCACAGCATCAGCCTCAGAAAGGTCAAAGTTTTGCAATATCAAACAAATGCCATAATAAAAACTACTGCTTAGACAACAAATGTGACAATTTTAAGTTAGCTAGGGGATCATTTGGGCTGGTCCACCATGACCTGGTATATAAAAAGCTGGACTTGATGATCTTGGAAGTCTTTTCCAACCTTAATTCTGTGATTGTATGAACGACTCAGGTGACAACATAGCAGCAAAAACATTTGAACAAAACCTTCTTCCAACCTGTCTCCACCCAAGGTTGTCCCACTTCCAGAATTAGCAGTAGCTCTCTGTAAAAGCTGGTTTTTAGGATAGACTTGTTGTCATAAAGGCTCTGAAGGATGCATAGCTATAGTTTTAAAGGAATAACCATGGAATTCTAATGAATATTTAATGGTGAAATCATTAGCATGTAAAATTGGCAGTGCTGTGAAGGGCAATTTCTCTCCTTTTCAGTTCAGATGTCCTTTAAATGTGTGCAGTAAAAATGTGGATATTTCTGAATACACCTGAAAACATACCTGATATGGGTGTGGAATTATACACTATATGCATGATGCCAGGAGCTACGTGGTTGTGCCAGACCTGTGGGACTGATTCCAAGACCTTCACACTGTCAGTTAAATTCCCAACTTCAGTCCTGCTTTAGCCAACTTTTAAAACATTCCTTCAGCTTCAAACATCTGGTTAGTCCCATTCTTTGTCATGAGGCCAGGAAGGTGCTTGGAATTACATATGCTCCTGATCAGCTTAATGGGAGCTGAAGTTCCAGCAGAAGTATGTGAAATAGAGCTCTGCCATATTCCCAAGCCATTTGGCAGCTCACAAGTTACTTGAAATTACTAAAATATTCCAGAATGTGGAATCTGAAGGCGAGGGAAGGGGAATGTATGACAACGTACATATGGAGTCACCACTGGTTAAGAAACAACAGTGGGGACTTTTCTGTAGTGTTGTTACTTAGTAGGATTTTACTTTATTTTTATCCTTGAGCTTTGGCTGAAAGAATATGTTTGAGCCATCTGGCTGCAGAAACACTCGGGGGTGTTTCGGAAGCAGGTTCTGGGTGCTGGCAGATTCCCAAAGGCACTTCCTGCACCCAGCTGGTTCCTCACTGAGACCCTTCAGATGCCACCTGGCCACCACCTGAGTGTCTCATCTCATTGTTAAGTGTGATGCTGTGAATTCAAGATATCATTTTAAACTGAGAAATTCCAAAGCTGAGCTTTATATCCCATGTATTCTATAGGTGCTTCTTTCTTGAGGTCCTTTTTCCACAAGACTGAAAGGGGTTTTCTCACCAGATCTGCAAACCATGACCTGCAGCATTGATACATTAATGTAAAACATGGCTGATGGCTTAGAAGGGAAATATTTTCGGCAGAAACATCGTGTAAACAACTTGACAATTATCAGATATCCAGTCCTTAAACCACAAGTGACATTAAAGGATGAGTGTGTTCAGATGATCCATAGAGACCAAAGTTCATCCAAGGCATATGGCTGGATAAACAGGGAGCAGGTTGCAACATTCTTGGTTTTCACAAAAAAAACTTCCTGGTCTTTTAGCACTTTTAAGTATTCAAGTCACTGAAGATCAAGGGAGATGTCTAGGCAGGACAGAAAGAACAAATTTGCTCACTTTGCTCATTTTATCTCTTCATGGCGAAATTTATTTGGAGTTCCATTAGAACCACCAAGTACTTCATGTTATTAACCTTTGAGTAGTTTTAAATTGGGTCTATATGGTTTGCTGCATTTACTTTGAGTCATGGGTTATACAATAACGTGATGGCTTCTCAGCAGGATTAAAACCTGAGTACATTAAATTCAATTAAAAGCCTGTGACAAGTGCAGTGGTTGACTCAGACCATTAACTGGGGTTGTGTCTCTAAAATGAACAGCTCTGTCACTACACTGAGGGAGGAAGTTTGGTATAACCAAGTGAAATGTCCTCTCTGGTATTCCAGAAAGTTCTAACATTTGTCTCTAATTCCCCTTTTTCTGTTTAGCCAACCAATACCACAATGACTGAGGACTTGGACCACAGATTCAGTTATCTCACCTGGGATCAGATTAAAATCCTGGATCAGGTTTTGTCTGAGGCTATACCTATTCATGGGAGAGGAAATTTTCCAACCCTGGAGGTAAAGCCTAAGGATATAATCCATATGGTAAAGGAGCAGCTCATTGAGAAGCAGATCCATGTCAGGGATATCCGCCTGAACGGTTCCACTGCCAGTCACATCCTGGTGAAGCACAATGGCACCAGTTACAAGGACCTGGACATCATTTTTGGAGTGGAACTTCCCAGTGAGCTCGAGTTCCAGGTGGTAAAGGAAGCGGTTCTCAATTGCCTATTGGACTTCTTGCCAAAATGCGTTAACAAGCAAAAAATCACGGCTCAGACCATGAAAGATGCCTACGTGCAGAAGATGGTCAAAGTCTCCACCGACCACGACCGCTGGAGCCTCATCTCCCTGTCCAACAACAGCGGCAAGAACGTGGAGCTGAAGTTCGTCAGCTCGCTGCGGCGGCAGTTCGAGTTCAGCGTGGACTCCTTCCAGATCATCCTGGACTCCATCCTGGCCGTCTACAGAGCCTCAGACCGGCCCCTGACACAGGACTGCCACCCCGCCGTCATCGCCGAGAGCATGTACGGGGACTTCAACCAGGCCATGGACCACCTGAAATACAAACTGATCTCCACCCGCAACCCGGAGGAGATCCGGGGAGGCGGCCTCCTCAAGTACAGCAACCTCCTGGTGCGTGACTTTAAGCCGGCGGATGAGGCTGAAATTAAATCTCTGGAACGTTACATGTGCTCCAGGTTCTTCATTGATTTTCCCGACGTTGCCGAGCAGCAGAGGAAAATCGAGTCCTACCTGCGCAACCACTTCATCGGGGAGGAGAAGAGCAAGTACGACTACTTGATGACCCTGCGTGGGGTGGTGAACAAGAGCACAGTCTGCCTGATGGGGCACGAGCGAAGGCAAACCCTCAACATGATCACAATCCTGGCTTTAAAAGTGCTCGGAGAACAGAACATCATCCCCAACGCGGCCAACGTCACATGCTACTATCAGCCTGCTCCCTATATCAGTGACAGAAACTTCAGCAGCTACTACATTGCCCATGGACAACCCCCTGTGTTCTACCAGCCGTACCCTTTCCACATACAGCTACAGAGCGGGATGGTGTAGGAGCACTCCAACCTCCAAGCACTCACCACTCCTCCTTTTCCAGTTCTCTCCTTAATAAAGGCCTCATTAAAGCGAGTTTTATCAGCACTTTTGAGTTAAGGACATATTTTTGTGCAAGTTGCCAAAGTTGTTTGGTTGGTCAATGTCTAACTCACCATTAAGCAGGTGAAATAAGTGAAGCGTCTGTCATTCGTGAAGTGTTTATACCTTGATGTGTGTTTGGGCTGTATTTTTTTGCAATGAAAAGAGAAGGATATAAATTATTCTAATTTTGTAAAAATGAAATGCACTAAGTTCTGGGTTCTAAAAAAAAAAATTCGTAAGAAAAATGTAAATGGTGTCAATTAAAACTGAAGCCAATTAAATACCTCTCTGTAGAAATGCCTGATGTTAGAAGGGACAGTGCTCTGGGTATGTCAAAGTCAGTCATCCCTTGGTTTTATCCATGCAGTTCCAGCAACTTTTATTTGCAGCACCTTTGAAACCACACATTGCTGGGTCATCTCCTGGTGGCTGATCGTTCCTCAGGTCAGTCAGAGACTCAGGGTCACTCCCCTCCCCAGAGAACTGGTTTGAACAGGAAATGCCCCTACCAAGAGCAGACTCAGCATCTTGTGTGTCTGAAATTTCCACTGATCCCAGGGAAAGATTTGGCTGCTCAAGTCAGGCAGCATCAGAGCCCAGGATCTGCCTCACAGATAACAAAAGCTGTAAGAGGTACAACTATTCTGATTAGATTGGTTTTGAAAACCAAGGCAAGAGGATGAGAAAGGAGGTGAAAATTGAGCAGAATGGGCTCACTTTCTATCACTAATTTGTTATTGATCACAGCTGCTTTAATGCACAACAAACAGAGTCAGGAAAAAACTCCAAAAGCCCAGGACTGGCGCTATTTTTAGGTGAATTTAAAAAAATCCTTGGCAGTGGCATTTGAAAAACTATTTTATACTGGTAAAGTCCTGTCTGTGTTTAGATACCTGCACACATCCACCGGTAGCAAATGAGGATTTACGATCAGGAAGCAAAACATGAATTATACATTTTTGTGTGTGTGAGTGTTTACCAAAGATGAGTTTTAAACATGTCACATAAGTGCCTCCCTGTGCCAGTTGCTCCATGAAATGCTGGAAATGGTGCCAGAGAGTTCCTAAATTATGGAAAGGGAAACATGGAAAGGGAAACAGGCCCTGGGGTTGCAGAGTGGTTGTAGCAGTGATGGGCAGAGGGTTTGCTCCAGGATGAGCAGGTTTGGGACAGATGGATCTAAAAACCAAACCAAACTTGGGAAAAGGAATATGGAACAAGAAGGACTAGTGGGAAAAGGAGGTTTGGAAGGGGTGTAGGTGTAAAATGGGAACAGCCAACTGGAAATGCAAGCTGTAGAGTTTCTTACATTGACTTTGTGTGTCGCTGTGTTGTCCCTGTCACTGTTCATCCTCATCTCCTCCTGCTCCAGAGCAGTGGCTGCACTGCATCCATTTCCAACAGGTGTCAGGCCTTGGGAATTTCTTCTACTTGGGCACAAGAGTTTGATTTATTTTACAGAGAAATGTGGTCTATAAATGTGCTGTTTTGAATCAAACATTTCTAAATTTTCTAAGGTCTGTGAAATCCGATTGCCAGTGAAATGTAGCTTCCCTTTCCCCCATTATATTCCTGTACATTTGAAGAAAGAATTGTTCAAAGACCATAATCACTAAAGTCAACTTTTTTTCTGTAAAATACAGTGCAAAAAAATTGGTATTTCTACAAAATAAGGTTTTGCTGATGAATCTGATTAATTTTGTGATGTCTTTCATGAATAGAGTACTGTTACTTTTGCTGATTTTTCAGGTATGTATAATTTGGTGTCTGAAAGCACACTTTATTTCTCTTCCACTAAGATATTTCTGTTGGTTAAACTCTAATTAATAAAACCATCAATTCTAATTGCTCTGTAATCAGCTATGGTAGCACCATGTTTGCATGAAAGCACTTCTAGGGAATTCCCCCTGTCAGGAGCAAAATGGAGTGAGACATGGTGGATTCCTTTAATTTCTGTTTTAATTGAGCTGTCAGGATGACAAAGGGAACCTTTCCATTTCGTTTGGTGTTTGCCATGTTAAATAGCACTGTGAAATTCTGTAAGAGCCTTACATGGGTCATATCCCTGCTACTGCTTGGGATCTGCAGGGATGAGGAGCTGAGAGCTGGGCTGGGCAATCTGTGGGAATCAGGCATCCAAATGCTTTAAATTTCAGGGGGAAGGGGGCTCCTGATCTCTTTAGATTTGTTGGAAAGTCTCAGTCCATCTGCACTGACCTGTGACCTTAGTGGAGTGTTGCCACATTGATTTATTACTGCTCCACTCCTGGTGTCCGTGGTAGCTGGGTGGAAAAATGGGTTGATCTCCCCAAGAACCAGGGAACAGGTCAGGCAGGAAGGAGCATTTTGAGCGTGTCTTGCATGGCCAGTGATCCAAAACCCAGAAAAATTCTTCACTAAGGTGTTCTCTAACCAACAAGTAGAAACATGCATTGGGTAAAGCACTAAAATACTTTGAAAATCAGATATTGTGGAAATAGCAGGGGTGGTGAACTCGCTGTGGATTTGTATAAACCAGCCTGTGCACTTGCACAGAACTTTATTTAGATATATATTGAATTCTGGCACCTCTCTGTTGATCCAGGTTAGGTAGGGAAGGGCTCAGCCAAAGTCCCTGGAGCTGGTGGGAAGAACCCCCCTGGCTGCAATGGGCTTTGTACCCCAGGAAAGTGGAAAAACTTAGGGGAGCACCTACAGGCTAAGGTACAAAGACATCAATATGCAAAAATCTCTCAGGTATAAATAAACCCTTTAAATTTATGGAAAAAGGTCTTATATTTCTAGAGGTAGTTCAGTTCTGAAAGTTGAGGTTGTGATTTTGTATATGTAAGCATATATATATATATATATATATATATGTAATTTATTTAGCCTTACATATATAAAATCTCATGTATCTACACCTACAGGGGCAATTAACAAAACCTGATGGTTTTAATTATTTCCTTCCAGATGTTCTGTTGATACCTGGCAGCAGTAATTAACCTGGAGGGGTTTTTTTTGTTCGAGGTCATAATGACTCTGTAAAGTAATATTAAAAAGGGGATGATGTATTGACTGCTGATTGCAAAACGCTGATATCAGTGTGTAGGATGGAATATTGGAACCTCTTCTCCAGTTGTTACTGATTTTATCATGTGCAGATCTAAATCTACAAAGAATTAAGAGTTTTCTCAGTGCCAGTCTCCTGAGCTTCATGTTTGCATTATAATTATATCTTGTTGTTACAATCTGTTCAATGATTATAATGCCTGGAAATTGTAATGCTGATTTTATTTAATCACAAAACTTCTTAGGGTTTACAGCTTAAAGTAATCTAATGTTGTCAGGATCTAAGTGTTACAGTTTCAAGTGCTTTCCTTAAAAAAAAAATGTCCTTTGAATTTTGTGTTTTGTTGTAAAAGGTCTATTTGAAGCAAATACTTTATGGTAGTTCCTTTAAAATGTATTTTGTGAGCTTTATACTCGACACGTTACAGAGGTTTTTGCAATGGATAAAAGAAATGCAAATTGTGCTCGGTGGAGGTGTTGCCTCTCCATGTGTTACCTGGAGCCTGAGGATCTGTGAGGGGATTTGGGTGGTGTTAGAGGAGTTACAGTGATAAATTGGAAATAAATTTGGAGTTATTCAGGTGTGGATTCAAGATGAGCTGCAGAAATACCTGGAGAAAGGAGGGCAGCGAGCTCAGTTTTGGTTTGATTCTTTTTCTATTAAATAATCACATGGAAGGGCATTCAGGACAAAGCTGTTGCAGATGAAATAGTCCTCTTAATGTGCCATCTGAAGCTGTGGAAAAAAATATTGTAATGCTACAAATGTGTAAGAATCCCGCCAATTTGTAGGTCATTAGTCCACGGTGTTGACTGGTGCCTTTGGGTATTTGGGGGGTGATCATTAAAAGAACATTTTATTTAACCTCTGGTTTCCTGTAATCCCTTCATTGCTCCAGATGGAGGTTTCTCCAGGAAGCCAACCTGGAGTGTGGTAACTGCAAGAGAGATGAAAATTTGGTTATAATTCCTCAGGTGGATACAGCACAGGCTCAGATTCAGCCTGGCAGACCCATGGGAAGGTTCTAGAAGGGTTCCCATGGATCTCCCATCCCTTGGAATGGCTCTGTGCTCCTCAGCACCAGGCTTGTGTCAAATAGTCACATTTGAAGTGCCTACATCTCTATATAATAAAAACCTCACTGTCTGCTGGGTCAATAAAATTAATACTTCAATGACAAAGGATTGGAGTTACACATGCACATCCCCACAAATCTGATCCCATATTTATACAGGATTTCTGGTGATGTTGCACCAAGGTGGGAGAAACTCCCACAAACCTGTGGGTTTTAACTGAGCAACATAACCACACTCATCACAGTCACATTTCTAGTTGTTTACTTGGATTTTCTGGGTTTGGGATTTTTAGGGGGTTTTTGTTATTGTTGTTTGTTTCATGGGCTGGGTTCTGCACTACTGCTCATTAATTCAGAGTTTTTAAAGAGGACAAGACAATATTGCTCTTTCTCTGTGGGAGGTGTCATAGCTGTTAAATTCCATGGACTCTGAGAGTCTTACAGAGCAGGGGCAGGAACATTCCAGAGGTTTTGACCCCATGTGAGAGCTTGGAAATTCCCAACTGGCTCAAAACGGTTCTCAGGGTTTTCCTTGGCTCTGCTCAGCCCTTCCTTGGGCACCGGACCCATCCCAGGGTGTGGGAGACCCCTGCACTCCATGGAAACATTTTTTCCTCAATTTTATCCAACATTGCTCAAAACAGGGTTGTTTCACCCCTTTTTCACTGTGCAATGGGTAAATTTTTGTAAAAGCCCTCCCATTATTTTAACCAGCAAACACCATTTTATAATAATTTCATTTCCAGACTGTTTTTTTAATACAGTTGGATTTTTAAGAGTTTGCCTCAATAAAATGGGAAGTGGGGAAGTGAGAAGGCAGCACATAATAGGGGAGTTTCCCTTCCTTAAATATTCACCAGATGTTTTCTTGAGGAATTCAAAATCTGAGGAAATACATGAAGCTGAGAGAGCTGCTTTGTGTTCTAGTCCCTGCCACCCCCATTTTTTTCTGCTCCATCAATCCCCATCATTAAATACCATTTCATAAGCAAGTGATTTTCTTCTTCTCAGCTGCCTCCATATTCAGCTCCATTTCATCCTGTGCCATTGCAGAACCTGTGCCTCGGAAATCACAATTAGTTACCATGGAAAGCAACTCAAGACCGTAATAAATACACTCAAAGGCTGCTCACTCTGCCTAGGATTCCAAAATAAAAGTAAAAATAAGTCCTCTGGAGAGCTGGATGCAGATCATGGATGTTTATGGGCACTGTGTGCTTGTACATTCCCAGGTTAATGTCATTTTTATTTCATTTTCCTCATGTCTGGGTGCATGGGAACAGCAAACCCCTCCACGATGCACCCCCACTCCCTCCCAAGCCCACCCTCCAATTGTAACCCCTTTCCTCCATCCTCTGTTTCATTTTTCTATAAATATTCCCCTCCTGTTGTTGACAGGAGTTTATTCACACTCCTCCTGGTTTGCTGCTGGATCAGACAGGGACAGGATGCTGCCCATATGCTCCTGGATTTCTGCACACACAAACCCAGCAGCGTTTCCACATCCCAGGAGCTGCCCAGGGCTGGCTCTGCCCTCCTGTTTTCCCCATGGAGCAGCAGGAGGAGGACAATTCCCAGCTCGAGAGGATGAGACCCCGCAGTGCTCTCACCATTCATGCCAACAATTTCTTCCTCCAGCGTTTCCTCAGCTCCTGACATTTCCCAGACACTGGGCTGGAATTGCAGCTCGTGGTTCTGTCTCAAGGATCCAAATGGGTGTTGGAATAGATCCCTTGATATTGTCCTGCTTATCCCTGGCTGTTCCCAGGGAATGGCATTGCCCAAGCACAGATCTGGATTCAGCACCAGCCTTGAATATCTGATTTACCCCCAGATCAGGAGAAAGAGCTGTGACCTTCCCATGTTAAAGTACCCACAACTCATTTCACATCCTTAAAATTGTTTAAATCCAAAATTCCATCCCAAACACTCAGCAGCAGACCATTATAATAATTTAGACCTTGAAATGCTGTATCCAGTGGATGAATTCCTCAACTCTTCTTGCAGGAAAACAAAGTGTCACAAGTGTTTTTATCCAAGATGTGATCCACATGTGCTGCGCTTCTTTCACTGAGACACAGCCCTGGGTACATTTAGGTGCTTTCCTGAATGAAATGGGATTGTTTCCACATTGTTTCTCAGTAACATAACAAGAAAACTGGTTCTAGGACAAAAATTAAGGAAGATCTCTCTAAGGGAGAGAATTGTTTAGGTAAAACCAATCTGTTCTCCTGTGAATGTACAAAACAAGGGATGCCCAACGCCTGTGGGCAGCCAAGGAAGAAGGATCCCAGCCTGGAACACTTCCATTATTTTTTGGTTGGTTTTGAAACATAAACCAAAGGGGTTTTTTTCTTTTTAAATAAAACCAACTGCTCCCTTGGTCTGGGTGAGGCTGGGTGATCCCAGCTTGGGGGTCAGAATGGATCCTCTGGCCATGTCCATGTCCTACTTGGTGGCCACAGAGGACCCTTGTCACAGACATCTTTTATGAAAAATCCTTTCCTTAGGATTTTTCCTCCTGAGAAACTGAGAGGCCTCAGGATCAAAATGTAAACAATGATTATCTGCTGCTGTGGAATGCAACAGGTGCATCTGTGATTGGACTCATGTGGTTGTTTCTAATTAATGGCCAATCACAGTCAGCTGGCTCGGACTCTCTGTCCAAGACACAAGCTTTTATTATAATTTCCTTCTTTTTCTATTCTTAGCTAGCCTTCTGATGAAATCCTTTCTTCTATTATTTTAGTATAGTTTTAATGTAATATATATGATAAAATAATAAATCAAGCCTTCTGAAACAAGGAGTCAGATCCTCATCTCTTCCCTCATCCTCAGACCCCCGTGAACGGTCACAGACCCTCTGTCCCACCCTGCCAGGGCTGCAGCTCTATGGAAACACCACTGGACATCGTCATTTGTGGCACTTCAGTCACCCTGGAAACAAAGTGGCTGCTCCTAGCCGTGACTTTTAGCACAGCTAATTATGTCATTAGTGTCAGAGCCGCTGAACCAGGCCGTGTCCCCTCCCTGGTGCTGATGATGTTTCCATGGGAATGGCCGAGCTCCACACCTCGAGGTGTCACAGCTTCTGCCGCTCCTGCCAGGGCAGCTTTGGTGTAATCCCAGCCCTGCAAATACTCTTCAGCAGGACTGCTTGGAGAGCAAGAAACTGCTGAAGAATTCAGTCTGATTTATTGAGAGCTCTGCCCTGAAACGTTTCTGGTGCTATCCCCGTGTGTGGGACTCAGCAGCACTCCCACCTCACGATCCACTCAAGCAAAAGAATTCATTCAATAAAAGGTAATTATAAAAAAAAAAAAAAAAAAAAAAAAAAAAAAAAAAAAAAGAGCAAAGTGAAAGCTTTCCTCCCTCTTTCCCAGGGCTTCCTGTCATCCCCAGCAATGCGGATCAGCACTTCAAGGTTTCAGAATGACTCAGAGGAGATTTTGGTGGCTGTCCAAACCATTCATTGTCTGGCACAAGGCGCTGGTTCCATGGGGAGTGTGGCCATGCCCAAGAGCCAGATCTGCTGCAACAAGAGCCTGCCAGGCTCCTCAGATCCACAGGCCAGCAGGAAAATGCTATGTTTACCTCCTCACTTGCTCATACCTGGGGCCAAATCACTGCTGATGAGGTTTTCTGAAGTTTAACAGCATTACAGCCACACACTCACCAAGAATATTGGCTTTAGTTTCTGACTGAGCAGCAAACAGCTCTGTAAAGAGCTAATAAATGATGCTTGGAAGAAAAAAGCCACTGAATTATTAAACCCCTGTCCTGAAGGCTGCACAGGTTGGCTCTGCAGCCTCACAGAGCTGCTTCCCCCCAGGAATAGCCCTGATGGATGGGCTGGGGGCTCTGGGGATGATCATCAGCACCCAGCTGCTCCACAGAGGTGCTGCCACCTCGACTGGCTGGGGCTGGCAGCATTTTGGGTGTTCTGAGAGGCTGATCCCTCCCCAGAGCTGCAGGTGGTGGTTGCTGAATAAGGGGAAATAAGAGGAGGGGTGGATGGGCACGTTGAAGATGAAAACTGAAAGCAGCGCTTGTGGATTTAGAGGAATCAGTTAAAAAATGATGAAAATCACTGAAGAGCCGGGTGAGTCTGGTTCCCCTGGCCTGGGAGAGATGGATGGCCTCGTTAGCAGGTGATACCCAACAGACCCAGCACTGCTGGAGGCCCAGCTTTAACCAGGGAATGTGGAAATCACAGGGAGATGGATGTGGTGGGGCTGTGCCCAAAGCCCTGAGAATAAGCCTAAATGCCTGCTGGATATTTCACAGCACAGACAAGAAGCAGTTGGGGACTGTTTTGCTGGGGTTCAGCTCCATGGTTTAAATGCAGTGGGAATTTCACCCCTTTTGGGGATGCTTCTATTTATTCCTTGCTCCCATCACCCCACATGGAAAATCCCTGGACCCAGCCATGCACACACCTCTGACATTCCTTCACTTCTTGAGGACCCTCTGCCTGCTATGTGCTGCAGCTTTGTTTTTGCTCTAAAGCAGAAGAAAACCTGGCAAAATGTATTTGCAGAGACAATGTCAACATGGAACGGCTCCAGACTGGAAATAAAAGGAAGTAGGTGGCTCTTGGCTGGAAATCCTCGATTGCAAGGTTTGGAGGGCCCAAATTCCTGCAGCCACCCCAGCTCTGGGAAAGGCAGTGGGACCAGAGGCTGGGCACTGCCACCTCATCAGCAGGGTGGGTTTGGGCTCAAATTCCTGTTGGGAAAACCTCGTGGAGGGCGGGGGTGAAGGGCTGGAACACAGCAGCAGAGCCTGCGCAGTGCCACTGCTCCCCTTGGACAGAGGGGAATGGGGCAGGAAAGGCTCCCACTGCCAGAGGACAGGGCTGGGTGGGGTGGAATTGGGAAGAAATCCCTCTCTGTGAGGGTGGGGAGCCCTGGAATGGATTTCCCAGAGAAGCTGTGGCTGTTCCATCCCTGGCAGTGTCCCAGGCCAGGTTGGATGGGGCTTGGAGCAGCCTGGGACAGTGGAATTGTCCCTGCCCATGGGATAGGGTGGAACTGGATGAGCTTTAAGGTCCCTTCCAACCCAAACCATGCTGGGATTCCCTGTGCTGTGCCTGCAGTGACAGATCCTGCTGCAGATCCAAGGGCACTGTGCAGAGAATTCCTGCTCCCACCGAAATCCCCTGGCAGCCTCAGGTGCCAATTACTCCAAACCTGACTCCAGCTGAAGAGCACCTGCTCATAAATATCCACAAATCCTCCCACATCCTGTTTGCATCATCCTCCCTGTGCTTTGGTGGGAGAGAACATGAGTAAATGACTGACTCACAAGGTCTTGTTTCCCAAATTTCATGCAGTTTTCAAGTTTTCCTTGTACTTTGCATTAAGATGCTTTTATAACCTTCATTACACAGAGCACAGACACAAATAGCTCTTGAATTCATAAATATGGAGCAATCAATGTATTTTATTTTGCAATTATTGGGACAAACAAATAGAATATTTTGGGGCTGCTCATATGTGCTCTGTAAGTGATGCCTCCCATTGTCCATTAATTGTAAGGATTTGGTAAATGAGCTTTAAAGGGTCTATTAGTATTCATTAGGCAGAAGCTCCCATGTATTTTCTGCAAAATTAATGAAATAGAACAGTTTCCTCTGCTGATGACGTGGCTGAGCTGCAGCCCAGCTCAGTGCAGGTTCATTGCAGGTGTCTCTTTTTTTTTGGTTCTGCACAAAATCCTGCTTGGGAAGGTTACAAAGTGCCTTTTTCCAGCTCTTGGCTCTATAATGAACACAGGGGTGGGCACTCAGCAATTTTCTGAGGATTTTCAGGGTAGAGTCCATTGCCCAGCTGGGAGATGATCCTTGAAATCCAACTGGATCTTGGAATGCTAAACCAGCATTGCCAGGGCAACAGCTTTGGGGTGTCCCAGTGCTCCCCATGGTCAACCTCAAATGTGCAGAAAGGTGCTGCCAGTGCTCTTCTCTCTTCTCTTTTCTTTTTTTTTTTTTAATATTATTTTACATCAAATGCATTTAAAATATTTTGCAGCTGTTATATTTTTGGTTGGGTTTTGAAACATAAACCAAACTTTATATTTCTTTTTACATAAAACCAACTGCAACCAAAATCCCAAAGGACAGCTACAAAAATCCAGAAGGGTTCACAAAACCCCAGGTGAAGAGCTGAGGACTTTTTTCCCTCTCAAATTAAGGAAAACTTGACCCAAGGAGGATTTCAAGCGTCTCCACATGGGGAAAAATTCTCGAGGAGGTGAGGAAGGTGAGCTGAGGCTGCAACAGGCTGTGCCAAGGGTGAAATTCCAGCAGCACAGCCCTCATGGATTCAGGGATTGGATTCGTGGATTCAGAGGAGGTTCTGTGGGAACATCCCCAGCAGTGGCTGTGTCAGGAGCAGGAGGCAGCAATGGGAACAAACCCTCCTGCGTCATCCCTGGAAATCGACACCCACTGCCTGTCAGGGCGCGAGGATGGAACACAATAAATTAATTTATAATGGAGCACATGAAAGAAAAATAACCCCAAGCATGAATGGCGAGCTCTGCTGACAGCAGGTTTGTTCTGGGTTTGTTGGGGAGGTGCCAGCTCGGGTCCTGGCAGGTGATTAATGACCTGGAATGGGAGAGATCCTGCAGCCATGCCAGGAGCTGGGAGACAAACGAGCCAGGGCAGAGGCTGCAGGACGTGACAGGTTCCTACAGACAGAGGTAAAAAATGACTGAGGGGAAGGGTGGCTGGAAAACCAACTCAAAACCAATCAGGAAAAGCTATAAAAGAAATCAATTACAATATAATGAAGGCTGAGACATTCTGAATTTTCCTCTTCCCAAAAGTCTGATTAAATCAGCAGAGGGAGTGGAGGAGTGTGAGCTCTCCTCCTGAAGGGAAACACTTGCTGGAACAGTGATCCATCAGACTGGGAGAAAAGTTCATCATCAGGGGATTACTTATGGCCAAAGAGAATGCCAGCCCCAAGTCACAGCAAACTGTGGGATTTGGCACTAAACCCCAATGGAAGTGGCAGAAGCAGATTCATTTATCTACAGGATCTGTTTAATAAAGAAGGGAGCAGGTCAAGCAGCTGATGGCTCTATATAAATATTTAAATGGCACCAGGGCAGCCCAGCATTTGTGTTGCCCAGGGGTTTAGGCTAAATAAATGAAACTGGCCTTTCCCACCTTGTCTTCTGTAGCTTGGTAAATATTTGGGATGCTCAGCCACCGAGAACAGAGTTTGGGAACAAACCCACACCGGGCACTGAATTTAAGAGCAAATATCTCCATGCTCCCACTCTGAGAGAAGAAATGATTGCTGCTTTCTGGTTAAGTCAGAATAATAAAGGATTTAGTAAATTTGCTGCTTAAAGGCATCTGAAATTACAGATAAATGATGCAAACTGAAATCTTATTGATCTTTTGATCCATCTCAGGGTCAGGTGGGGACGCAGCTCCACATTTGTGCCATGTGATGTTAATGCATGGAAAGACAAACTCCAGCCTGCTTTCCCTGAGCAGGAGGAGCTCTGTTGGCTTTAATGGACTTGGAGGCATCCTGAGAATTCCATTTAGGACCTGGGCTGTGGTGTGTAGGTGAGGCATGAATGAGTCAGGGGTTTCTCTGGCTTGGAAGAGGCGCAGGAACCTCCTCAAGGGCAGAGCGAGGCATTGATCCCATCCCTGCCCAAATCAGGGATTCTGCACGGCTCCATTCAAGGCAAAATCTCTCCAATCACCGTGTGAGTGTTTTTCTGTCCCCTCCAGCCCACGCAGAGCAGGGCAGAGGCTCAGCAACACCAGGAATAGAAACACTCAGCAGAGCTCGAGCTCCCTGCACTTCTGCACTTCCCCACCTTTGCTCACACAGGGCAGGGCCAGGGAATCATTGCATAACTGGGCTGCACAGGAGCTGCTGGGCTGGAGCAGCCCTGGAGGGCTGGGAAGGGACAAATCCCAGCTGGAAATTTCTGACTGGGCTGTCTGGGGCTTGGGCAGGTGTGAGGGGAGCCAGGGGGGAAATGCCACGAGCTGGGAGTGCTGAGGGGCTGCCACAGACATCTTTTATGAAAAATCCTTTCCTTAGGATGTTTTCCTTCTGAGAAGCCGAGAGGCCTCAGGAACAAAATGTAAACAATGGTTATCTGCTGCTGTGGAATGCAACAGGTGGATTTGTCATTGGTCTCATAGAGTTGTTTCTCATTAATGGCCAATCACAGTCAGCTGTCCGAGCCACAAACCTTTGTTATCATTCTTTCTTTTTCTATTCTTAGCCAGCCTTCTGATGAAATCCTTTCTTCTATTATTTTAGTATAGTTTTAACATAATATATATGATAAAATAATAAATCAAGCCTTCTGAAACATGGAGTCAGATCCTTGTCTCTTCCCTCATCCTCAGACCCCTGTGAACACCATCACAGAGTGGCTTCCCTACCAAGCCAATTTAAATTTTATAATTTTATGCACAATGCAAAATAAAAGGTATTTTGTGGAATCTCAGGATGGTTTGGGTGGGAAGGGATGTTCAAGATCATCCCATCCCACCCCCCCCTGCCATGGGCAGGAACAATTTCCTCATCCCAGGTTGCTCCAAATCCCATCCAACCTGGCCTGGGACACTGGGCAGCCACACCTTCCCTGGGAAATCCATTCCAGGGCCTCCCCACCCTCACAGGGAACAATTCCTTCCTTCATAAATCCTCCATTCCCCAAAACAGAGCCCAATACAACCTCCTGTAACAGCACAGGGACAGGAGAAAGGCCTGGAAATGGTACCCCAGTGACCAATGCAAAACTCTTCATCCAACCCCTGGCTAGACCAGGGCAGCACAAACTTGCACTGAGGGAGTTAAATTACATGATCAATGAAATAAAAATTCCCCCAGCAGCTTTATTGGATCAGAATTTACCCACTGGGTGAGGCAGGAAGGTTTGGCAAGGAAACACCATTTCTATCCCCTTCCCTCTCCTTGGGGCTCACCTTGCTGAGATAAAAATGGGGAATTGCATTCTATTGACTTAAATCCTGCAGCTTGTTTTGCATCAGAGGAGCTGTGCTGGCTGCAGTCAATGATCCATTTGAAGGCTCAATAAGAATTACTTTTAGGGGTGGGAAGAAGGGGCCTGGATCACATTAATGGTTAAACCTGTGTGGGATCTCATCATGGCCCTTCCAACAGGGCCAGGAATTGGTGCCAAACCTGGAAGAGAATCCTGAGGGTGTCCTGGCTCCTCCCTGCCCAGGCTGCCACAGTCAGAGGGGGATTTGAGGTTGAAGAAAAGTATGAATCTGCACTGGGTGATAGAAAAGATGAGATTTCTCCTAAAATGAGCCTTCCCAGCTCTATGAGGTGTGGAAAAAATTCACTCTGAAGAGGAAAAAAAACTAAACTATCATCATTGTGAGCGCTGCTCAGAGACATCTGCAAGAGCTCTGCTGAAATGTCACAGATAAACGAACACAATAATGTAATATTGATAAATGAAGACAATAATGGGATATTGCTGCCCATGTCGTGGGAGCAGAGACAAAACACTGGGATGAGCAATCCCTGCTGGATGTCACACACAGCACCAGGTGAGTCTGCCTGGGGACCCTGTGCCATCCCAGGTCACAATTCCAGGTGGGCTGGGACAAATCAGTGTGTCCTCCTTGAGTTGGCACACGGCTCTGGAGACTCTGCTGTGGCATTTAATGGGATGTGGGCAGCAAAATACACAGGGAGGGATCCTGGATGGCACCCAGGAGGCCTCTCCCACCCCTCCTCCTCCTCCTCTTCCCCCTCTGGGTTCATCCAAGGTTTCCCTCCCAGCTAAACCCAACTCTGCCACCTGAATTATTAACATTGGGGATTTTTTTTCCCAGTCCTCCCTTTCCCACTGCTGTGTATTTTCAGGAACATCAAATCCTACAAACTTTTTATAGTTGTGTTTTTATAAAGAGAAAATCCTGCACCCACCATATTATTTGTGATGAGGGGGAAATTAAAAGAATGCAGTGGAGTTTCATTCCAGGGGAGTAAAGGAGAGCACAGGAATTGTGTGTGTTGAGGGAATTTCCATCTTTTCACCCCAGAATTGCTCAGACCTGTCCCACTTCCACAATCTCCAAACAGGAGAATGAAGACACAACCCCACCTCCACAACTGAAGGTCTGGAACAGCCAAATTCTTCCTGTTTGGCCAGAAATAGTGAATTTTCTAGTGACAGGAGCTGCAGGTGGCACCTGGATGTGGCACTGGAACAGGAGCTGCCAGGGGCACTGATGGCCCCAGATCAGCTCTGCCAGACAGGAATAATTTGGGGTCCATTTCTTCATTTGGGGAGTATTTACTGTGTCTTCCATCCTTTAATTCCCCCTAAAAACATTTTCCCTGCCCAGGTTTTTGGGGGCTGGGACTGCTCAGAGGATTTAGAGGTTTGCTTCCTATGGAGAAGGAGCATTTCTGCTCATTTAGAGCTGGAATTGAAATTTTGACCACATGTGGAACACAGAGGTGTTTTTATCACTCCCAGGGCCTTTCCTTCCCCAGCCTCAGCCCCTGGCAGGTAACCAAGGACAAGCATTCAGCAGCCCCAAAAGCTTTTTGCAGATTCCTTGGTTTGTTTTTCAGGAAGACAGAAACACCCGAGTCGGATTTACTCAAATAAAAGAATGGCAAAGCAGAACAGAAAAGGACATTTGCCTGCAGAGCCAGCCAGGGGACAACACTGCACCCAAGGCACAAACAACAAAACTTGAATGAAATAATTACAATTTGCATAAAATTGAAGGCAGAGAACTTCCAGAGACCTTTGTAAGAGTTCCCTTTCCCAGGGCAGGGAGAAAGGACAGCACCTGCCCAGCCTCTCCTGTTATTTACTCAGAACATCTGGCAGCAATTTCTTGCAGGACATAATTAGCTTTTAATTAGCAGGCAGGTCATTTGTTACCTGAACCTATTGAGCAACACCTTGAGTGCTCCTTGGTGAGAGGCCTTTGCTCACAGACCTGAGGTTGTGTTTGAGGTAGTGCCTACTACTGAAGAAAATCAGTTTATTTCTGGTGTTACTTGCTGTGGCATTGACAAGGCTGTGGTGGTTTTTATCTGCTGTAATGAGCTGGAGCCTGGGGGCTGCTGGTGCTGGGGATTCTCTGTGGGGATAAGGAGCAGAGAAAGGGGCAGGGCTGCTCCAGGGGGTGCTCAGGAACAGGGAGAGGGAATTTTTGGAGAAAGCAGCAGTGCTGCCTGCTTGGATGTTTTGTCACCTGATTCCAGCTGTTTTGGGCTGTGCTTTGGGGCTTGGACCAGCCTTTAAAGGAATTTCTGCCCTGGACTGGTGTCAATCAGGGCAGGATGGAGGATGCTCAGGGATTTGTCAGAGTTCCTGAGGGTGTCACAGGTGTGCAAGAGGCTCCTGCCCTGCCCCTGCCCTGCTGTTTTGGGCTGGAGAAGCAGAGCATGGAGAGGAGCTCTGGGCAAGGATGGGGTGTTTTAAGGAAAGCCATTTGTCAGTCAGGGTGGAAATCCACTGAGGAGAAGGGACCTGGGCACCGATGGCTTTCCTGGCTGCCTGCTCAGAAAATATCCTCATATTTGGGTTAAAAATCCTGATTTTAATGTACCTGCTCATCCATCTGATTCACCCAAACACTTGGAAGCTTTTCTCTTGATTTTTCCATGAGGGGAAAAAAGCTGAGTGAATATTTTTTTAGGATGGTTAGGAAGGATAAATTTGGTTTGGGTAAATCCCATTAGGGGATTATTGCCTTCCTCTGAGGGGTCTCTGTAAGAAACTGCTCCTTCCTTGCTCTCCCTGTCCCAGGCATGGGCTCCCTCACAGGTGCAGGAGAAAAGGCAGCACTAAACCTGGGGGAATGCCATGGAGAACTTTCTTTGCTGATGGCTGGGGGCAGCAGAATGCTTCCTGACACGTATTGATTCAGCAGAAAGTCTATGATGTATAATAATGCCACTTTGTCATTTTATATCCAATTATTTCTGCTCCACGTCCTTGGGATTTCCCAGCTGAGCATTATGAAGAGAGCAGCCTGCACTTTTTAGCTTGCTCAAAAAACACAGATGCTGCTGATTCTGGAGGGGCAGCTGAAATTCTTCAGCCTAGGCTGGGCAAGAAGTTCCCTCTCATGGCCAAAGTGCCCTTTGCTCATCTTTGGGATTCCCCTAAAAGTGAATGCTGCCCTGATTTTCCTGGTCTTTGCTGCTTTCTCCTTTGCTGTGATGTTCCCTGGAATCCTCTGTGCAGTGCTGACACAGCAGCCCTGGCTGAGGGCTCAGACCCCTCTCTGCCGTCAGGAGGAATCTGATTTTCTGCACAGATCATCCCTCATCTGAAATTCAGCTGCTCCCACCTGGAGCAGCTGCAGCGACTCCAACACTGACTGAGCTCATTACACAAATAACCCACATAATGAGCTTTGGAAATTAATTGTTATTGATGCTCAAAACCACTGCAGAAAGACCCTGTGCTTGTGACCGTTGTTCTAATTAAAGTTTTCTGCTCTGAAAACCTGAGACTTGAATTAAATTTTAAAGAGAAATAGCAGTGGAGAGGATTCCTATGTGCCACTCACAGTGGTCAATGAGTTGTTCCTCATGCAGCTGGGCAGACGTGATCTGAAAATCATTTTGGGCTGAAGGAGAGCAGGTTTAGATCGGATATTAGGAGAAAATTCCTCCCTGTGAAGTTGGGGATGGAACAGAGTAGAAATTTTCCAGGAGTGGATTTCCCAGAGCAGCTGTGGCTGCCCCGGATCCCTGGCAGTGTCCCAGGCCAGGCTGGAGCAGCCTGGGACAGTGGAGGTGTCCCTGCCCATGGCCGGGGTGGAATTGGTGATCCATAAGGTCCCTTCCCACCCAAACCACCCTGGGATTCCGTGGAATGACTGGAGAAGGTGCCAGGTAGAACACCTGGAGCCACCATGGGAAATAGCACGGCTTTGCTCCATCTCCCAAGCAAAAACCATCTCAAATACCAGCAGTGAGACACCCAGGACAGATCCTCGCAGTGACAGATCACCTGCACCTCCCCGCGTCCCTCTCATCCCACCCTGGGCCATTCCCCACGCTCAGATGAAGCCCTGCCGTGCAGATGAGCCGCATTTCCCGGGAGCCGCTCCCTTCATTTCCCCCCCGAAATCACAATTATTCCTGTCCGTGTCGCCCCCGCTGCCCCGGGCCGTCATTGCCGTGCCGAGCACGGGCTCCTCGGGCGCTGATAACATTCCTGAGCGCTCGGCTCCCCCCGCAGAGCCGGCCCTGCCCGCCTCATTGCCATTCCCTCGGTGGCACCGCCGGGTGACATCAGAGCCTGCGTCACCCTGGTCCTTCACCCCGTCCCTGGAGACGCCCGGAGTCTGGGCTGGCGATTGCTGAGATTCCTGTTCAGCTCCGGAGGGTTCCGAAGGGTTTGTGCTGCTCGCTGTCCTGTGCATCCCGCTGCCATGGTGACCGGCGGGATGCTGGCACAGCCCGGCTGGGGATGGGCTGGTGGCTGCCTGTGGGATTCTGCCACGCCTGAGGAGAAATGCTAAAATAAAACAAGCAGGGAAATCTGCTCTAAAAAAGACTTGGGATTTTTTTGCCTGATGATCAGGGGTTTGGGGTTTTCGTTATTTTTGTAGAATCGCAGAATGGTTTGGGATGGAAGGGACCCCAAAATCATCCTGTTCCAAACCATGGCTGGGGACATCTTTCACTTTGTAGCTTAAATACAAAGATAAGAAGCCTAATCCTGGGGCTGGACTAAACTTCCCATGGATGGAGCAAACCTGAGTGGAGCAAACCTGAGCTGGGGTCCCTCTGAGCTGTGCCCTCACACAAATTTACCTCCCTCCACAGGTGATCATCATTCCTGTGACCATACATGGTCCCAGGTGGATTGAGGACAATGACTGACCACACATGGTCCCAGCAGGATTGAGGCTTCACAACTCAGTGCTCTGCCATACTGAGCCCTCTCCATTTCAGCAGGAAAGCACAATTCACTTTCCAAACAACTGCAGAACTTTCTGCTGCAATGTCAGGTCTCTCCACGTGTCCTGGTGGTGCACAGGGAAGTGTCTTTGCAGTGTGGAGTGGGTCACCCTTTGTGACCTGGTTTTTGTCAGCTGATGTGTTCTGCTGGACACCGTGTCTGACACAACCTGTTTGTGGAGTCACTGCATTCATTAAATACAAAGAAACCCAAAGAACATAAATTTTGCATTATCTATTTACTCACATCTCCCAGACCAATTGTTTATTTTGGTGGACTTCCAATGCCCGGGGCAGACAGGTCGTTGGAGCCACTAATAACATTTTTCTCCTCTGCTCAGGCTGTAATTATTATCTTTCTCTCCCTTTTATCTCTTCTCCTCTGTAGTAATAAAGTTCTGGTTCTTCAGTGGTACCTCAGGATGTCTGACCTACAAGACAGATGCCCAAAGGGATGTGCTGCCACCAAAGCAGGAGACAGCTCCAGCTGAATTTTAATGGGATGTTGTCAATTCAACAAGAAATCTGCTTTTTCTTGCTGGTCAGATGAAAAATTCCAGGCATGGGGGAGTTGGTGTCAGAGGAAAGCAGGAGTGCTGCTGCCCAGGGAAGTCCTCGTGGGCTGGATGGAGTGAGAGGAGATGGATCTTGCTGGCAGGATTTCCCTGGATCACTCTTGCTGCAGGGTCCAGGTGGCCAAGGGTAGAGTGTGGTGATTATGGGAAATATTTTTATACTCTCACATTTCACTTCATGAGCTGTGGAGTGTGGGACCCCTGGAGAACATTTCCCTTTGGCAGGTTCGATCCCACTTCACCTGGGTCACCCTGGCAGCAGCTCCCCTCATCCCCCAGCCCTTTCCTCTCCTCCCAGAGCTCCTGCATCTCCTGTCAGGGCAGGAGCACCACTCCAATTCCACTCCTGGTTTGCTCCTGGTTGGTTCTGCACTCTTTGGGAGCTCTCCTCATTTCTGGGCTGCTTTTGCTCACCCTGAGCTTCCTGGGGAAGGGTGAAAGCTCCTGCTGAGGTGGTTTCAGCCCAGAAATACCCTAGGAACAGGTCATCTTCCTTTTCTGGGTCCTGGACCACCTCAGGCTGCCAATTTTAGCAGTGCCAGAGCTGCGGGTTTGTTCTTAATCACCTTTCAACCTCTGATGTTCCATAAACACCCAGGGCTTGGCCTTAGAGCATCCCAATCAATATCTCCTTGGATCTGTATTGCACAGAAAATAGATAAAACATCCCCAAACCCTAAAGGATGTTGATCTTAGGGAAATTAGTGAAGGCCAATAGCTCCATTATGTTTTTCTATTACCAGACAGATGTTAATCCTTAATGAATTATATTTGCCTGAATCCAGGAGCACCATTTATCCCTTGTGACCTTTGCTGAGTTGAGTTATTAAGTGTTATAAATAACTACTCTTAATATGCAGGCAGTGTCCAAGTGCTTTTTATACTGATTCAGGAACAATCACAAACTAATTCCCCACAAATAATTCCTCAGATATTTGAATTAAAAGAAGACTCCATTTGCATATCTGCCCAGAAGGAACTCATCTCCCTGAAAAATATTCTGCTTTGCAAACTGCTTTAGTCAATGGCTTTAGCACAGTCACTCTCACAAGAAATTATGCTAATTCATGTGGGAGATTTCATTTTCTCTCAAAAAGAATGGAAGCACAGTAAGACACAGAACAGCCCAAATGACTACAGGGAGAGGCGTTGCCCTGAGAAATGAATTGCAGGATCTACTCAAATAAATCATGGTTTGTTAGGGAAAAACAGTTGGCAGGTTTGAATCAGATATAGCCATGGACAAGTACTTAATGAACAAATAGAATTCAGGATTTAATTAGGATGTGCAGGTGTTGTGTTACATGTGCAGGACTCGCTGGGATTGGCAACTGAAAACTGAAAAAAAATCACTTGGGAATATCCAGGAGAGAATCACAGAGTCCCAGAATGGTTTGGGTTGGAAGGAACCTCAAAGCTCATCTCATTCCATTCCCTGCCATGGGCAGAGACACCTTCCACTATCCCAGGCTGCTCCAAGCCCTGTCCAACCAAAATAGCTGGAATACAACTTAAAATCTCATGGACCACTTGGCTGATTCACCCCACATATCCCCACGACCAACAGGGTGGAAAATAACACAAAAATCCTGGGATTCTGTGGTTTCTGGGCTATTTAATTTTGGATTCAATGAGGGGGACATGGAGGAGCTCAGCGTGGCCCTGTCACGAGGCACCTGAGGTGACCTGCAGAGCTCCCATCCAGAGTTTGCTCCTCACCAAGTGAGACAAACCCAGAGCCAGCACTGAGCACTGAATATTTCAGCAGTGGGGATGTGATGCCTTGGCCAAAACCCTGAGTCCTTAATTGCCAGCTTTGAATGTTGCCTCTGTTTGAATAAGACCATCAAGCTGTGCTTTAAAGCAGCTTTTTAGTCAAAGGAAGATACAAATATTCTCATGTCTGTGAAGGATCCCATCAACTGAAAAAATCATGAGAAAGCCTCTCCTGAATGAAGCCTGGGCTGGGTTGTGAATCTTTAATGTGCATTTCTGCAGCTCCTTTCAACACTCAGCAAATTCACATTCTCTTTGACAGAGTAGACATTTTCATGAAGTATTTATAGCAGCCAAGCAAAATAACCCAACTTCCTTTTTAACAGAGGTTTTTGGGAGGCAGCTCCCAAATCCCAGTCTTCCTTATTTACACTATAAACAACAGAGAGATCAAATAATAAAATGGAACTGCAATTACACTGGTTTTTCCAGTGGAGAATACCTCCTTTTGTAAGAAGATCTGGGTAGATTCTGGGTGTTCTGTACAGCTCCATTATTTATGAGTCAGGAGGAGAAAGGAGAACTGGGAAGAGCTGAGGGAGGAGGGAAGAGCAAACCCAAACCTGCTCCTGTGCCATCAAACCCAGCCCATCTCCTGGGCCTGTCCCCATTGTGGGGAGAAGGGTTTGCTCTCCAGGGAAATCGATTCATCAATTGATAAAATTCACTGCATGGCACAACTGCCAGGAAAAACAGGGCAGACAAAGATTCTCCATCCTACGGGTGAGCTCCTTTCACTTGATGGACAAAGTCCTGCAGGCTGGAGACCCTTGGAGGGTCCTCAAACTTCCCTCTCCAGTGGCTGAATCCTGGTGCTGTCCCTCCTTACACCACAAATATTCCAGACTTTGGATGGATTTTCTGTTTCCTACAGGCTTGTGACTCATGATCTGCTGCCATTGAATTGGCTGGGTTTAACCAGTGGCAGAAAGAGGAGATTCTACAAATGTGAATCCTCTGCTCCAGCTTCTGCATTTTATAAGTCACTTGATATTTCCCGGTTTAAATGGCTCCAATAAATGTGGCTTGCTGGTCAATTTAGCAATATGAGTGTTTCTAGTGAGGTCAGTGCAAGACAAATAAGCAGGTTTCAGTAAAATGACTCGTAACATTTCATAGAAATTATTAAAAAATCATAAATGAGTGTTGCTTCCCACTAATTGCCCATTTACAGCCATATTCCTATTGCTTCCTTCAGGAGCTGCACCAGTCAGACCTTTAAAAAATATACAAGGAGCTTAGAGAAGACATTTGTTACGATTGATTGGATGCAGATGTCTATAAAAAAATGGAAAATGGGAAAAGGAGAGCAATATCTCTGAGTTTTTCTGGCTTTTATGGGCAGCAGAAGACCCGGCTGCCATCGTTCCTCTGCCTGAAGGCAAAGATTTCCATTACCAGTGAATCAGTCACATGGGCAGGGAAAGAGATAAAAATTGGTCCTTTGTACAATGTTCAGCTGAGGTAATTAATTGGGGATTGATTCAGGAGAAATCCAACTCATTTGAAGTCTATGGTGATAAAATCAGCACAGATGGGTTGGAGCAGGAGGAGCTCCAGCCTGGCAGGACACAGAGAGAGCTCTGGGGTGGGAGCAGCCAGCCTGCCCCAAGGCTTTCCCAAGGCTTTCCCAAGCCGGGAATTTGCTGTTTAACTCCCAGGAGTGGCACTTCTGTCCCCATTTCAGCTCCATGGGGCTGCTCCCACCTTGGAGGGCCAAGGCTGCAGCCTCGTGCCTGGTTCTGCTGGGATGGGACATTTTAAAAACACATAAATGTAATTATTCACAAACTACCTCCATAAGCCATGTCTTTCCTTCCATCTACACAGTTTTCCCTGCTCTGAAGTGTGATCCAGCCAGGGCTGTGCTGTCACTGGGCAGTCCTGTCCCTGTCCCTATGGAAAAATTGGTGCCACCAACTCCTGGTTTTCCAGCCCAGCATCCCTGATTGCTGAATTGCTCAGGACATTACTGCTCTGTAATCTCAGCTTCCTCCCTCTCCTTCCTCTTTTCCATGAATCTCTGCTGACCCTCTATTTGGGAATTCCTCAATTAACAGTGTCCTTTTTTTCCTCTTCCAAGCCACTCAGGGCCGTGACTTCACCAGCCTGAAATATTCCATTTAATTCCCACTTTTGATGCAATTATGGATCCAAAAATCTGCCAGGCAGAGCAGCATCCCTGCTGATGGTGATGAATGGAGCAGAACCAGCAGGATGTCAGCCCCTGGATCCACCCCACTCGTCTCCAGGACCAGGATGATTCTGGGATCTTCACACTCGTTTGGAACCTGGAGCTGGAAAAGAGATAAAGCCCAGGCAGTAAAGTCCTGCTGCAGAATTTAATATTTCCCCTGCCAGTTTTTAAGGTTTTGGTACAGAACAAGGCTTCTTAAACCTGTTATCCCATAATGAAGGGGGGTTTTAAGCCTGTTATTCCATATTCCACTATTTTACTGGGCACACAGAGAACTGGACCAGAGCAGGAGTTTTTTGTCTTTTATGCACAGCAGAGCTTGCTTGTTTTATTTCAGCTACATTAACTGCTCAAAGCAATTTTCAGTATTTCTAGTGAGTTAAATTTAAAAAATAATGAAGTTTCGTGCCTGCTCCTGGGGGAAGCAGAGGTGGAAATAATGAACCCACGAATATTCCATGGGCTCCATAAAATGGTGACGCAGCAGCTCTGGAGCAGAGGAGGCAGCCAGGGCAAACCCTGGCACCAAAGCTCCTGTGGAATTTCCTCCTGAATTCCCTGAGCCCTCTGGATACCCAGGAGAACACAGCCAGAATAATCCTGACTCCTGTATTTGGTCTGCATGATTATTCCTCACACTCAGGTGTTTGGAGTCCAATGGCTCTGAGCAGGTTTAAGGATTTCTGCATCCTTTACCAGGACGCAGGAACGTCATGTGTAGATAAAGGAAAACCTTTTAGAAATCTGTGTTTTTTGCCAAATCTTGGGAAAAACACATTAAGAGGAGAGCTCCTGCATGTGGGCGATTCAGGCTGCTTCTGTGTAAGCAAAAAGGGCCTTTTTCAGGTTTAAATTTGATTTGGATATCATTTGAATTTGAAATTGTGCAGAAAATGTAGAAAATCGACCTCTCAATTAATCACAGTCCTCCCCCAAATCCTACCTAACTAAAATGTAGCTGTTTTTTTCAAGCAAAGGAGTGGTTTTGCAGCTCTCAGTAGTAAAACAGCTCAGACAGAGCTAATGGCTTCTCTCCAGAGGCACTGGAGTCATTCCTGCCCTCCAACTTTACAGATCCTTATTTTCATTAGGTTTTTATTTAATGAAAGAATAAAACCCACACACTCACATGGAGACAAAACCCCAGGAAAGTCTATTTTAAATAAGAAATCAATGTAATTTTGCACCACAACCCTTCTTCCCAGTCTTCCCAAAAATCTGCTCAGAAGGATGAATTTCAGGTGGGACATGGTGGCTGTGAGCAATGATGGCTAGAAGGTGTTTTAATTTATGAAATATTGTATTTTATTGTAGATTCATGAGTGCCATGCCACTGATTCCCACACATCTCATGTCCCATCTGAGCTCTTACAGAAGTGAATCCCTGGATGTGCCACAGTCCTGCATCCCTTATCAGGCTTATTTAACACCTTATCTCCTTCCCTGCCAGCTATAACACTAATTTTAATTTTAATTTTAATTTTAATTTTAATTTTAATTTTAATTTTTTTTGTTGTTTTCCTGGTGAGGTCCCAGGAGATGAGATTTTCCTGGGCATCCTGGCATTGTCCATGTCTTAATGTGGATTAATATTTCCTGAATATTTGCCTGACATAGATCACTTCGGGACCTGGAATTGCTTGGTAAGGGATGAATAAAATTCTTTTCTCTTATTTCCCTAGCTCTCAGTAGCCAGAGGAATGATTTGTGCACTTTGAGTTGGCCTCTAATCTCCTTTAATGGGCTCCCCTAATGGGAAATAAATAGATCAGGGTCAAACCCCTTGTCTGATGCTCACATGGGGATAACACGGACAACACTCCAACAGGAAAGAATTTCCAACCCAACAGGTCCCAGGGAGCTCCTCCCTCTCGGATACCACAGCACAAAGGTGGTTTGGAGCTAAAAATAACCTTTATTTGACTCAGTGGTACAAAGTGATGAGGAAGCTTTAACCTATTGATCCAGGGCATGGCATCATGTGTGGAACGATCCCTGAGGGAGCTCCGGGGCTGGATGTGGAATTAGAGGAGCATTCACCACACTCACATGGAGCTCTGGAGTTAAAGGAGCATTTACCACACTCACATGGAGCTCTGGAGTTAAAGGAGCATTCACCACACTCACATGGAGCTCTGGAATTAGAGGAGCATTCACCACACTCACATGGAGCTCTGGAGTTAAAGGAGCATTCACCACACTCACATGGAGCTCTGGAATTAAAGGAGAATTTACCACACTCACACAGAGCTCTGGAGCTCTGGAATTAAAGGAGCATTTACTCACACGGAGCTCTGGAATTAAAGGAGCATTTACCACACTCACACGGAGCTCTGGAGCTCTGGAATTAAAGGAGCATTTACTCACACGGAGCTCTGGAATTAGAGGAGCATTTACCACACTCACACGGAGCTCTGGAGCTCTGGAATTAAAGGAGCATTTACTCACACGGAGCTCTGGAGCTCTCTCTGCCTTCAAACGTGTTTTCCTTGGTGCCTGCATGAATTGTGCCCATTGTTTCCCTGCTAGGAAAAAGCAAAATGCTTTCCAGCACAGGAATTATTTGCCATTTTATGAATAAAATTATCCCATTGTATCCAGCAAAAGGGCATTTGCTCCAGTTCTCATCACTCCCAGTTTTCCCTCTCTCAGTGCATTTTCACAGCACTGTATCCCAGCTTTTTTCCCATTGTTAATGGAGAGGGGAAAACATCACAGCCAGGGTAAATCCCAACTCTGCCCTTCTGCAGGAGCACAAACACAAATCCCATCCCAGAAACAAACCTACCACCAAAAAAAAAAAAAAAAAAATCCCTCTTTTGCTCCTGATACAAAGCTATTTTCAAGAAAATAAGCAAATAGGAAGAAGCAGTATCCATTACAACCAGACTTCTGTGTTATGAAGGCTGGGAAAAATATCTACCATGAGGAAAATTAACCTTTTTATTTTCCTTTTGCCTTCCTTAATGGTTCCTAAGTCACTCAAAGTTTTGAGGGTAAAAATTTCTTCCTAAGCAAAGCCTTGGACTATCCCAGTTCTGAGGGATGTTTATGGCCAAGCTATAAAGTGATGGTAATGGAAATGTTGGTAATCTTCAGCCACAATGATCCCAGCTGGCCCCTCTGATAATAAAATTGTATAAAATGAGGATTTAAAAGGACTCTCTGATCCACCAGGGTTATCTGCAACTGAGTGGTGAAAACAAGTTGGATTTTCAGCCCTGCTGTGTGTTTTGGTTTTTTTTCCCAGTTTTTATTTTTACCCAATGGCTAGACTGTTTTAAATTCATGTTGTGGATGTGTTAAGATTTTATATTGTGAATATTTCAGAGGATATCGGTCTTTAAAACTCTGCTTTTTAATATTCTGCTTAGTTAGGAAATTTGAGAATTATGGAGCAGAAATGACACGATAAACATTGTTCTGTGGTGCACAACAACCAGCTGAAGTTTCTCTCAGTGCTGGCTGCACTCTTGCAATCAATTCAGCTTTGTACACATGCAAAAATGTTCCCTTTGGGAACGTGCTCGATATCCGATTTTCCCCGAGCCTCTGGAACACTGAAGGGATCAATAGCGACCCAAACCAGCAAGCAGATGGATGTTTCCCTCCACAGCCTGTTCAAATGTTCCCCATTTAAAATTCTTTGGGCTAAACAAGTCAGAATGCTTTAAGATGCTGGGGAAAAAAATTGGATCTTCCAGTTTTGGAGCAGGGAACTCCCGGGTTTCCTGGGCAGAGCCGCGAGCGCCTCGCTGCACAGCCCATGCTAATGAGCCTCATTATTTAATGATAAACAGCAACATTTAATTAGTGCAGCCATTAGCACACATCAAGCCCTTTAATTGGGCTGGGGGCTGTGGAAGGAGCTGGTATGAGCCGAGATGAGCCGAGCCGAGCCGAGCCGAGCCGAGCGGGAGGCTCCGCTCTGGAACCACGGGCAGACGCAGAGCCGGGATGCACCCATTAATTAGTTACCCACGGCCAGGGTGTTAATTGGCACAGGGATGGCTGCAGCTCCCTGGACACTGCCCGGGCTGGCCGTGACACCGCTGGGTGGGACAGGGATGGATGGGGCAGCCGAGTTCCAGAGCGGGATCTCAGCCCTTCATTCCCTGCTGGCAGAGCCCGCAGCATCCCTGCAAACCATCCACCCTTCCTTCCCATCCCTGCCGCTTTTCCTCCCCTAAAACGCATCCTCAGCCTGGCCAGGTCTTTCCCTCTGGCAGGAGAGCCCCCGGGCACGGGGCCATGGGCACAGGGAGCCGGGAGAGCTTTGGCTGCAGCATCGCCCTCCTGCAGCATCCCCGGTGCGTGTCTGACGAGGATTCCGAGCTTTCTGCAGGGATCCGTCTGCCGGGGCTGCTCCCGTGTGAGCCCACACAGAAATAATTCCTTGTGCCCTCCCCGCTGGAGGCACAAATCCCTGGACTCGGGTGGCAGATGGGCTGGAGGAGCCTGAGCAGCATCTCTGGGGCTGCTTAGGCTCTCTGGGACACGGCTGTCGCTGGCTGGGAAAAAACCTGAAACGGTGGAAAACGATGAAAAATGATGAAATTGCCAAACTGAGGTGGAATTACAGCTCAGAGTTTATCCCTGGAAGGATAAATGGATGCAGGATGTGGACCCTGGGGTGGATGGAGCTCTGCTGAAATCAACACTCAGGTTTTCTTTCACTTCAAATCCTGTGTTTGTACATCAGCCTGCCCCAGAACTGGCTGCCCCCAAAGCCAGGAGGGTTCACTGTCCGACAGTGAAAACTATCTGGCTGTAGCTTTCCCAGTGTCTAAAACTCACATTTAATCAGTTAACCAATTATTTCACTTACATCACTTTTCTCAAGATAGAGATTTGCTGAAGACCTTTATTGTAGCCTTTCCTAACTGAGAAATAACCATTTAAATAGTAAAACAACAGGCCCAAATCACCCAAAACCACTTTTATGAATTACATAAGTGTGAAAAACAGATTGCAATGAATTTGGCGAGAAATGTCTGTGGTGGCCAGATCCAAGCTCAAGCTCTGAGGTCTGTACCTGTTGTAACACCTCCCACCTACCTGGGACAAGTGTGTGCTGGGCTGGTGACTTCACCCACCTTCTGCTCCTCCAGCTGGGTTATTTCCAGCCTAAATGAGTCCATGAGATGTTTCAAAGCCATTAAAACAAATGATAAATATCTGGCTTTATAACAAATTCGTATTTTGCAAGTTTGGAAACTTCAGGTTTTTTGTGAATCATATTTTCTTCTGAAACTTTGTGCTTCTGCCTTTATTCATCAGAAATGCTTTACTCTTAATTTACCATTATTCTGTGGCTGCTTTATGGAGGAGAACCACGCTGCTCTCCCCCCTCCTTGCATCTGCCAGGAGAACAAAAAGCTGATCCTCTGCACCTGTCCCCAATTCACCACCAGCTGAAACGAAATTCACTCGCTCAACAAAGTGCCAGCAATGACTCAGTATGGAAATAAGAATGATTTCTTTTAAACTCTATTCTGAGGCAGCACAAGAGAGAGGGCCCGTGTTCCATGGCAGAGCAGATCTGCTGGGTCACGTCCACAATCCTCTCCCAGAACTTCCTCAACAGCTCAGAGACAAAAGGACAAAATACTGGTTTTCTATCCTAGACTGAGGCACATCTGCTCCAGTCCCTATTTACATTTCTGAACGTTGACAAGGCATGGTTAAAATGCAAGAATATGGAGCAAAATTAGAGGAAGTGCTTCAGGTCTCAAGTAAGATCCAACCTGCACTTCAGTTTCCCAAATATCCACCAAATTTAAGGTCCCTTCCAATCCAAACCATCCTGGAATTCTGTATTGAAATAGTAAACCAGGAAACATTTCAGCTCTGAGGATGCTGGGGCAGGAACAATGGAAACTTCAAAAAATTCCTGTATGAAGCCAATGGATATCTGCTGCCCACCTTAACCAACCCAGCTCCCTGCTCCACTCGGATTATACGGCCACTAACTTCCAACAAAAGTTTGGATTTCAGGTCTTCTATCTGTTCCCTGTTTTCAATAAAAATCCCTTTTGTTGTGGTGAATAAACCTCATCCATTCCTCCTGGCAGTGAACACAAGGAGGTTTTGCAGCTATTTAAAAAGTGCCTAATTGCTTCTTTTGGAAAAAGTGCCTGAATGTTCCCGTTCCAGCACTGAACGAGCTGCATTTGTAGCCGCTCTCAAGATTGTTTATCTTCCCTGCTCCTCTCTTCCTAATATTCTCCACTTCAGTTATTCTGAAGCTGTCAGGCTCCATATAAAAAGAAAATGAGTAAATGATTTAAAAAGGAGCTGGTTTAGAATTGAGCTGAGTGTAAGGCAGTGAGTAAAACAGAGTTTTATTGCAGTTATGCCATCATAGCATGGAAAGGCATGGAAAGCCTTTGTACCATCACCTCAGAGAGGCATTGACACGATTATTTCTCTTCCCATTTGCATAACATCAGAATTAAGTACAGAAATATCCACCCTCAGAAGGATATGACCTGGGGACAAAAAGGAGCAAAGGTTTTTACCAGGTCACCCAGAGAGCAGGGAGAGGATTGCTCTTGAAAACCGCTCTGGAAAACCACACCTGGAAACAACTCTTCCACTTTTCCCACTTAATGTTTGATTCATATCTCTGTTAAAAATAAAGACAAGTAAAAACTGATCTTTGTGACCCAGATAATGATGCCAGTTAGCAATTGTGATTTATGACATTGATGCTCCTGTTTGGTGCTTTCTGCCCATGATTCCATCTGGGAGTCACCATCAGTCTGCTTGTTGTTGGCTGGTGGCTCCAAAGATTTCTACAGGTCTCAGGTTTATAGCACAAATATTGCTGTGCTAATATTTGGGAAATAGGATTCACTGTTGAGGAACATGAGGGAAATGATGTCACTCAGCCACTGTAATTTTGTGAAGAATAAAAAATACTGGGCCTTTCCTGGAGGACAGAGAGGCCACCTCCTTTTCCCATAAAACCAGGTGCCACAGGATCTGTCTTGGAGACAGACTCCTGCAAGCCAGACAGAACATTCGAGCTGTAAAACAGCTCCTCATCACAAATGGCTCTGTGCCACTACAAACAGGAGGGAAAACTCTCCTTAAGGTGTATTTGATACAGCAAAGTTCAGCCTGACCCATTTACTGGGCTTGAACAGTCAATTCTTTTGTTTCTCAGTGTTAATCCAGCCTGGAAAACTCATTATTCTGAGTGAAAGGTTATCAAAGACTCCATGGAGAGGTTGTAGTGCACATGGATTGACAAAATCATTAAAACAAAGCCCTTTTCCAGAGAAGCTGTGGTTGCCCCATCCCTGGACAGTGTCCAAGGCTGGGTTGGATTGGGCTTGGAGTAACCTGGGTTAGTGGGCTGAGGGGCTTGAATTTTTAACTTTGGCTTTCTCTTATTTTTCCCTTTAAATGTGAACTTCTTACATTTTTGATGCTCATTTGTGACATAATTAAAACAGCTCTCTCGTGTATATTCTTGGAATTGTTCCAGCAGGTTCTGCACCTTGGTGTCACCGTCTCCAGGAATATTCCTAAATGTGTTCCAGGTAAGTCCCAGAGGCAGAAGAGAAAGGAATCTTTCCCATCCTGTTGGGTGTTAATGCCCACATTACAATATCATTAATTATTTTGCTCTGCAATAATTAGATCCTGTCTGAGGCCAGTATTTAAAGAAAGGCCCACAGGCAGCAGAAAAAAAAATAATTCAAAAATACATAAAAGTCTCATTAACCACTGAAGCCACTGGTGGGAAGATCCACTCCAAAGGATGAACACAATCAGGGTTATTTTCCTGCTGATCCCACCCTCGGGAGATCTCTGGCTGCTGAAGCCCCACGAGCACAGCACCATCCCCTTGTGCTGGGCTCCAGGGGAGCTGTGCTCCATGGAATCCTCAGGGAACACGTCCTGGCTGAAGGCACTGCTGCTGACCCAGCCTTCCCCTGAGTTTGATAATGATAAATGATAATGATCTCCTGAGCAGCAAAACCAGTCGGGCCAGACGCTGCCCAGCCACCCAGAGGGCTCCAGGGAGGTTGTTTGCACGGAGCTCTGACAGTGGGGCATGAAAGGAGGTTAAATATGTTTTATTGAGCTTGGATTTGCCACCTCCCAAGCTCAGCAGGTTTATTTCCCTTCTCTTTGTATCCTGGGAGGCTGTAAATAACTTCAGTGCTTCCCAGGAGGTGGCTCTTGCAGCCACACAGAAAATGTGGGGCTGGATGTGGGATGCAAGGGCTGTTTCCAATGGTCTAGAAGTTGTGGGTTTGTTTGTTGTTTTTAATGAAAATTAAATAAATGTGAACTTCCATTCATCAAAATTTGAATGAAAAAGGAATATTGATCTAGACCTCACAAATGAAAATAAAAAAGGAGGAAGAGGGCAGGAGCAGAACCACTTAGCTTGGCTCCCAGAGCTCTCATAGGGATGGACATTCCTGATGTGGGGGTCTTCCAGGTCAACAGAAAATACAAATTTATCAGCCTGAAAATTAAGTTTTATACATTCCTAAGAATTTAACTCAATCAACACACTGAGAAGTTATTCAATTTCTGCTCTTCCTTAGCTTTGGGCTCCCTACTGCAAAGAAATAACTCTCCACACTCAAGAGGTTATTGAGAAATTGTTTTATTAAAGCTCAGCCAGAAGATGAAAATAAATGTAAGGGTGGCTGAGAGCAGTAGGATGAGCTGTCAGGACACAGAGGGACCTTCCACAAAAGCTCCCAAAAAACTTAATCAGGCCCAAGGCTTTAATTTGAGCGGTTTTGGGAAATTCAGGTGGTGATACAGGGACCAGAAAAAAGGGCCACTCGAAGTTTCCAGCATTTCCAGCATGTGTGGGATGTTGGCTGATTTGGAAAGGTGCAGGTTGAAGTGAAAGCCTGCAGATTCCCAGAACAATTGTGCAAATCCTCTCCTGGTGTCAGAGCATGGGATGAGCCATGAAGAACACCCAGCCCAAAGCTGACCCACTGCCTGACCAAGCAGCAAGAACCAAAAGGCCACATAAATGCACCAAATAACCCCCAGGTAGTAGAAATTGGAGGAAGTGGGGAGAATCAGGATTGGGATGTGGTGGAGGAGCCTTCATGCTGCTCCTTGGTGGCACCAAGCCATTGGGTCCTGTCACATGGAACCACAGACCTGCCAAAAACTTCAACAGGTTTTTTGCCCTCTCTCCTTGAAACAGTAACAAAACCAAGAAATGTGACAGCTCTGAAGTCTGGTTTTGGAGTGTTAAAAGTGCTTTTCTTGGCTGGGTGCTGCAATGGATGTGCATGGTCCCAATGATGCCATCAAGATCTGCAAGGTCCCTGTGCCATCGAGCAAGGTGTGCATGATCTTTACATTATTATATAAGGTGTGCATTGTCCTTACAGAAATGCACAAGGTGTGCCTGGTCCCCGTGCTACACACAAGGTGTGCAGGGTCCCTGTGCCATCAGGAAAGGTGCTGGCAGTCCTTGTGCCACCGTGCAAGAGGTTACTGGTCCTCGTGCTTCCAGGTGAGGTGTGAATGGTTATTCCATCTCTGTGCAAGGTGCAACAGGTCCCTGTGCTGTCAGGAACGGTGTGCACGGTCCCTGTGCCATCAGGAATGGCGTGCACACTCTCTGTGCCATAAGGAATGGCATACATGGTCCCTGTGCCATCAGGAATGATGTGCATGGTCCCTGTGCCATCAGGAGTGGTGTGCCTGGTCCCTGTGCCATCGGGCATGGTGTGCACAGTCCCTGTGCCATCAGGAATGGTGTGTGTGATCCCCATGCTGCCATGTGAGCTGTGCATGGACCCTGCATCCCTGAGCAAGTCGTGCACGGTCTCTGTGCCATCAAGGAAGGCATGCATGGCCCTTACACCATTTTACAAGGTACACACGGTCCTTGCACCATCATACAAGGTGTCTCTGCTGTTCCAGGAGCACAGGCCATTCTCCCTCCCGCCAGACATCGTTTCTCGCCCGGCACGGGTGAATCCCCGAGCGCTGCTGCAATGCCCCCGCAGCCCCGGCTCAGCGCAGGCCCCGGCCGGGGCAGGGCAGGCAGGGGCAGCAGGAGCAGAGCCCGAGGGCCGCCCTCAGCAGGGCCGAGCGCCGCGACGGCCGCTGGTATTTGGCGGCTCTCTTCACCCCGCCGCCCGTCTGGGCCGCGTAATCCAGGGTGCGCAGGACGTGCTGCTCCACGCTGTCGGCAGCGCCGTGCTGCTGGGCCAGCAGCCCCTCCAGCTGCACGAACAGCCCGCGCAGCTCCAGCAGCTGCGCCTCCAGCTCCACGAGCTGCCGCTGCCGCGCCTGGGCCAGGCCCAGGTGATGCTTGGCCTTCAGCTCCTCCAGGTCGCGGCCGACGATGCGAGGCCCCTGCGGGCTCTCGGCCAGCAGATCCACGTCCTGGGCGCCCAGGTTGATGCCCGCCAGCTCCGCCTGCCTCTGGATCTGCTCCTTCAGCCGGTGCCGGTAGCGGCTCTCCCGGGCGTAGTGGCGGGCGAGAACGGCGCCGTAGCGGCGCAGCAGCAGCCACAGCTGGGTCTGGCGGACGCGGGGCCCCGCTCGCCCCGAGCCCCCCACCGGGGCTGCCGGCGGCGCTCCCAGCCGGGGCTGCAGGGCCGCGGCCTGGCGGGCGAAGGCGGCGCGGGCCGCCCCGAGGCCGCTCTTCTCGCGGGCGATGCTCTCCTCCGAGGTGCAGCACAGCACCGACTGCTGCGTCCTGTCGATGCTCTCCGAGAGCTGCTCCAGCCGCTCCAGCGCCCGCCACAGCTCGGCCGCCTCCCGCAGCGCCCGGCCCACGGGGCTGGCGTCGTCCCCGACGAACGCGGGGTTGTCGAAGCTCAGGGAGTCGTCGTGCGGGTCCCCCTCGGCCGCCACTCGCTGCTGCAGCTCCGCCAGCCGGTCCCTCATGCTGCACGGGGCTCCGGCACCGTCTGCGGGGACGTGTGAGGCTGCGGGAGCGCTGCGAGCCTTCCCTGCTGGCCCCAGAGCAAATATTGATGGAGGAGGGCCGGTCCTGCGTCAGCCCCGACCGGGCACGGCCGGTGGAGGGAAGGGCTCGTCCCGGGCAGAGCGGGGAAAAGGCCCGGGCCGGGAGCGCTGCCAGCACCGCCCGCACCTGCGTCACGGGCCGGGCTGCGGCTCCTCACCTGATCCACCGAGGCTCGGCACAAAGACGCTTTCATTCACCCAGGAACAAGGACACCCAGGAGTCCCGACAGACGGGGCACGGAGGGGGTGACCCACCCGGTACCCCCGGCCTTCCAAACGGCTCCAGCCGGCTCCAGCCTGCCCGTGGCCTCACTACGTACCAAACCCAGCTCCTGGATGTACCAAATGAAGGGCAAATGACGCGGAGTCAGTGACTCTGCCGGGCTGGGAGTAACCTGCAGGGATCACGGAGCCCAGCTCCTGGCCCTGCACAGCAGCATCCCCCAAAATCCCATCCAGCGCCTGGCCCTGCACAGCAGCATCCTCCAAAATCCCACCCCGGCCCGAGGCGCTGTCCAACACTCCTGGAGCTCGGGTCACGCCGTTCCTGTTGGGAACTGGACAGGGATGGAGGCAGAGCTTGGCCTTTCCCTGCTCTGCAGCTCGGGAAGGCTCCAGTGGTGAGGGTGAATTCAAAAAGATGCTCCTGGGGTTTCCAAGCTGGAAATGAGCTTTGGGATGACCCAGCTGTCCCAACATCACTGCAAGGCAGTGCTGAGTCCACTCGCTGCTGAAATGAATAAAAACCACAGCTGAATTCTAAGACATCTATAAAAAATACCTTTTAAAAGGTGCTTCTACAAAATGCATTTCCAAAGTGCATGGGGAAAATTGCTGTTCTCTGTCACTCTGGTATTTTATATAATGTATTTTATAATGTGCATTATCCCATATGACCTTAACATGATGATATAAAGTATACAACAACTATGATATAATATCAATATAATATCAAATCAATAATATTGACAGAGGGACAGCCAAGGGAGGTTTAGCAAAGGTCAAGCAGCTCTGAAGGGAGTAGAATTCCTTCCCTCCATTGCCATCTGATGGATGTACATAAAGGGGGATCCAGCATCTCTGCAAAACAAGTTTAATTTTGTTCTCTGTAATCATCAATAAAAAAAAATTAAAAAAAAGAAAATAGAAAAAAAGGCCCTTTTGTCCCTGGGGTTTGGAGGATGAGTGTTGTGTTAAAATGGAGATATTCATTCCCATCAGAGAGGAAATGCCACTGGAATCAGCACAATAAAGTGAAATGTCAAATAAGTCAGCAGATTAATGAGGGTAAAAGTCAAATTAGAATGACAGAATCCCAGAATCATTAATGCTGGAAAAGGCCTCCCAGACCACCGAGTCCAACCTGTGCCCAATGCCCAACTTGTCACAGCCCAGAGCACTGAGTGCCACCTCCATCCTTCCTTGGACACCTCCAGGGGTGAGGACTCCACCACCTCGCTGGGCAGTTCCTTCCAATGCCTGGCCACCCTTTCCAGGAAGAAATTCCTGCTGAGAATATTTATTCCATGTATTTATTGGCAGCACCTGCCCCTGGCTGAGCACGGAGCCTCTCCAGCAGCTCTGCACAAACCCAACCCCATCCACCCCCAAAATCCCTGTTTAAACAATCTTATCACTGCTATTTATCAAGGGCAAGAGCAGAGGAGCAATTCCTTGTTTCCCATGAAATATCCTTTAGGTAACAACAGGAACAACCTTCCCCTGGAGCTGTCACCCCCTGAACCCATCCGTGTCCCACAGTGGCTGAGGGACCTTGCCCAGAGCCTCCTCCTCCTCCCCTGCTCCTTTCATGGCATTTTTAGCAATTTCACAGCACTTTTAGGCATATTCCCCTTCTTTTTCCAAGAAATCATTAGCTGCTTCTACGCTTTTTTCCCAGAAAAATGGGATTTTGGAGCCAGACTGGATGGTGATGGGGGTGAGGGTCTCCATCCCATCCTGCTCAAGACCTTCACAGTGTATATAAGCTTCTCAATCCATTTATAAATAAAGGTTCTAAATCCAGTTTATAAAACTTCCAATTAAAACTATAAAATTAGCCAGTTGCATCAAAAAGCAAATTTTTTTTTACCTTAAAACCTCCATTCTACCTACCATTTTTTTTAACCTTTTAATTTGTCAACTACTCAGGAAGCAATGCAAAACCAAAGTAAGAGTTTTTCTTTTTATTTTTTTTTTATTAAGACAATCCCACAGCTGGAAAATGAAACATCCTAGATTACATCAGTGACTTCAAAAAAACTCTAGAAAAAAATCTTTACAAATTTACATTTGTACAATACAAAAAACTAACAGCTCATTGCATATAAATATTACATTTGGTCTGCCAACATGTGGCATCAAAATCCCTGAAGTATTCATTAAAGGGACCTGAGATAGCGGATGTGAAGATATGGGCATAAATATCACCTGAAAAAAAAATAATATAGAAAGTAGACATAATTCTAATAGTTTTGTGCATTTTTGGAGTATTTTAAATCCAGAACACGACCTGGAGAGTCTAAATCATGTGAATTTTGCTCTGACATCAAGTGGTATTTCTACATGAAATCTGCTCTAATGACTCATGGAGGAATGAAGAGCCTGAATTAATATTTCTACAGAAAAATAATCCTCAGACACTGAGTTCTGAACACACCCGAGCAGCCACCACTCTCTGAGGAAGAATTTTAGGAAGAGAAACTGCAGATTTGGATTTTAGCTGCGAATATTCCGGCAGGATTTCACCTCCCTCCCCCAAAACAGCTCCTCACAGACCCAAACCCAGGAAGATCCGCAGTGCTTGCCAGTGAAAACCCCCAAACCCAGGAACTGCTCCTGATTTCCCACTGGTGGAATTATTTCCCAACTATTTACACATTTGCCAGCTCCCCAGCGTGGCTGCAGTTACTACCAGGAGTAGTAACTCCAAGTGCTTGGTTTGCCTTGGAAGTTTCACAGGCTCGGATCAGGTACCCACATCCACACACAAAAATGTATTTCAGCACCATTTTTAAAACACTAGAGTTAAGGCTGTGACAGCAATTCCCACTGGAAATTTAAATTTTTCAGGGATTCATAGCACAGTTGTGTGAGTTCGCTGTGGGCCGAACGCGACGTAGTAAAAATATACAAGCTTCCAACAGGTCTTTGCATTTCTAAGACTAAAAAAGGACGAGTTTTTAGACTAAATTTTGCAGGCTGTTACTTACTGTACATAAAGGAGTTTTTTTTACCATGTGTAAACCTCGGATATATTGAAGAGTTGAAAAGTCTCTGTCGCTCATGCGCAGGGATTTGCTATAATACACATTGTAAGAACACAACAACAGCTCCCTACCTATTAAATATAGAGTCAGCCTTGGAGGGTTAACTGCTCCTTCAGGAAATCATCAGTATTTTATAAAACTCTGCAGGATGTTTTTTAAATAAAAAGATAAAATTAAGACATGTAAACACACAAAGACGTTTTTAACCCATGGAATTCATGACAGGATGCTCCAGATATCAGGACACAACATCCTCAAACCTATAGCTGTTCACTCTTCCCTGGTGTTCACCACTCAAAGATGGAATGAATCAAGTTTTTATCAAAAATTAGTGATTTAAAATGATTTTTTTACATTAATATTCTGTTATTTGGAGCACAGGGACATTCCCGATAGATCCAAATGCTTTGCAAGGGTCATCTTGTTTTTGGGAGTCAAGAGAACCTCCAAATATTTTAATTTTTAAAATTAATTTAAAACTCTCTGCCACACCCAGTGCCAGCTCCTTTCCTTGCTCTCTGAACTACTCAGTCCTCCTGCTTCCCCACAGGAGGAGCAGCTGAGATGGACATTGAGGAAAACATTCCAGGAAAAGGAAACTATGCAAACAAGGATGCAGAATCTGAAGCAGCCAAAAATCCTCCAAGAGTTATTTCTCCCCAGTTCTTTTTAGTTTTTGTGTCTGCAGGGTGGGGGTGGTTGGGATTAGGGGGTGGCCTCTGCTTGGCTGATGGAGAAAGGAGTGATGGAAAGAGGGAGGAGGGATAAAAACTGCCCAAATTCATCCGAGTTCAAGCACCAACACAGAAAGGTTTGGATTAAACCTAACAGCCTGGCAGCCAAAATAAAATTCATCATGATACCCAAAGTTCCCAAGAGAATAAATAAATAGCCTATAAAAGGAAACTACAGGACAGAGGTGGGGCATGGCAAAGAGGAAAATAAATGGTTATGGAGGAAATAAAAAGCAGGTGAAGTTTGGGCTGAATAATGGAATTATTAAGGTTGGAAAAGGCTCCAAGATCATCAAGTCCAACCTTCAACCACATCCCATCACGGCCACTGTACCACCAAGGGCCACATGTGCTCAGTTTCTTGGATGGTGACTCTGCCCCCTCCCTGCGCAGCCTCTTCCACTGCCTGACCACTCTTTCCATGAAAATATTTTCCCAAATATCCAAGACAACAGCACCTCACTACAGCCAAACAAGCTCTGCCATCCATGCCCTGGTCTGCAGAGAAAGGGGAGCTGCAGGGACAGGGGATTGGGGCTGGGAGAAGCTGAGAGCAAAGACACCCAGGATTTCAGCCCTGCCTGTGCAGGATGGAGTGTGGGGGCCTGGGGCCTTTCCCAAGGTGTCCCAGCAGCTCAGGATTGGATCTGCCAGTGGGACAAGTCAAGGGAACAGAGCCACCAATGCCCAAACATCTGCAGGAACTGAGGAGCTCCTGGCCTGCCTGCTCACCCCCAGGAAACCCATTGACAATCAGACCTTAAATCCCATTCCTTAGGCAGAGCCTGGAGGTTTTTGTGGAGAGTTCAAGGAAAGACATTCCTGACTCTGCAGCCTGCCCAGAGCTTAGCTTTTGGTTGGTTTAAATCACTTTAAATCCTGCACCTGGTGGGCTCATCCTAAATTTACCACAACCACAAGTGGCTCCCGATAGGATTTGGGATTTGAGAGCATCCAAGTTCCTACAAAAGTGTAATTATTTCCACAGAACTATGAGAAATCAACTGCCCAAATCAGAGAAAGAATCCAGACACAAATCCAAGCAAAAAGAATAGCTCTAAACCCAAGTTATTTGTCATGCTTATAAAAGGTTCTCATGCACAAAAAAAAGAAGCTTTTTTTTTTTCAATTTTTACATTAAATTCTGCTGTCCCAGCACCCCCTGCTCTAGCTTATAGTCATGGGACACAGTAATACTTACGCCACAGCAAAGTGATGCTTCACTGGTATCTTCACAGTACAGAGAAAAGATACAGTTAAAAACATATTAAATCTTACTCTAATTGCTGCTAAAATACACCAACTTATAAAATGATTTCTCTGGAATCCCTGTGGTTTCTCTCTTCCCAACCCCTACACAAAATAAATAAGGAATAACTGGATTTTCAGCCAGTCAGAAATAGAGGATAAAAGCATTTCTTTTGCATTTCAAGCTTTTCAGGCTTTAGGATAGAACCCATAGTGTTTACATTAGCTCACAGGACTGATCTAAGGGATATGATTCCAACTATGGACTGATGCATACATGCTATTCCTGGTTACCATATGTAAAAGGACCAATCAGTCAAACAAATAATACATTTCTTATAAATATAAATGCGTGTATATATACAGATATATGAGAGAGATGATAGGACAGGTGTTTATACTTTAAAGCCCAACACAGAACTAGGAGAGCCTCTGCACTTGGTTTTTTCCCCACCCCCCCCCCATCAAAAACCAAATCAAGTCTAGCAATGGATTACAGCAGATTCCAAACATTCCTTACAAAATTAAAAGTGTGGGTTTTGTACTGTACCATAAACTCATATTAATGAGCAATTTAGGATATACTCTCCTCCATCACAAAACTAAACCTCTGCTTTTTTTATTTTCAAGTCATTTTTGCATCTAACTAGGATTTTTTTTTTTGGAAAGTGAGATAAAATAGCTAGTGCTTAATATAGAAAGTCAAAAATTAAATTCCTTCTGCATCTGAGAATATACATGGGTCACTCTTTGCTGCCTGAGGTTTTCCAGAATTATTGACCAAGCTGTGCACAGAGGAACTTCAGGATATTGGATGAAAGCTTAAAAAAAAAACCTAAAAAACCTTGAAAAACTCCACTGGAACTTTGTAGTCTGTTCTGACTTGTTCTCTCTGTAACCTGGCTCTGAACTGTCAGACAAGGGGAGCAAACTGGAATCCCACATCCATTCCAGGAGAGCCCGGGAAGGAAGGAAGAGGCTGCTCACCTGCAGCTCAGCCCACGCCACCGCCGAGGTCCCCGAGGAGCCAGAGCAGGGATTTCCTCACCACCTGCACTACCACTGCCACAGGGGTTCAAGTCAGCATTTCCCAGGACAACAAGAGCACAGTGCAACAGGAATTCTCTTCTGGAAGCTTGAGACACAAGAGTCAGTCTGGGGGGCGACAGCTCCCTCAGCACCTCCGAGGGGCCCAAACTACATTTCCATGGAGCACGGGCAGTGGGGCCAAGCAGCCCCTCTGCACAGCAAATCCCCACCTGCCCCAAACACCTCTGAGAACCACTGCATCTGCTTTCATGGTGGCAACACAAGGAAGATACAGCTACTCACAACTTCCACCCCTCTACGCTCCTTCTCGCCTCTTCTTCACCATGCTCTGAATAACAGCATCTATTTTCTTTTCACTTTCCAGTAGTTGTAAATAAGAGGTAGCTGAGCTACTATTAAAAATCATGCTTTGAAGAGGAGGAACCTTTCAAATGTTGAAGTCACCCCTTTAGCTGCACAATCTCGATTAATACTATAAAAATATGAGAGGACAAAAAGAAAATAGATGCAAGTAACTTTTGCATTTGGCACCTTTTGTCTAGATATTCATACTTCTCAAGTATTCTCTTTTTAATAAAGTTAATGCACACATAGGACACACCACATCAAAGGTTTGCTACATATTTACAAGGCACCAACCCTTTGTCACTGTTTTTACACGGATAAAGAACCAATAGAAAGCACATCAGGACCCCCAAAACTGTAGTATGGACATACTTCAGTTCAGCACATTTCCATCAACGTTTGGCCTGGGAAGATTAAAATAATCCAGATCCTTCTTACAATATAGAAACTGTAAACATTTTATAGCTGCCTTTAGGATTGGTGTATTGTGCAAAAGTTATAATTATTACTGTGTCTAAGGATTTATGGCAGAAACCACATAAAAACTCTGTAAGAAGGTGCTATTTCTATAATACAAAAACAAAACGAGGGAGAGAAGTCATAAGCGTGACTCGAAAATGTCATGTTCTTACTGAGAAGCTGGAAGCCTCTGTAATGTGATGAACGTAGTGTGTGGGGAAGAATTTCTGTAATTTAAGGCCTAATGACTAAGGCTTGTTTTGACCAATGAAGTGTGGAGATCTGAAGCTTTAAAACAAACACAAACTGACAGGATGGAAAAGCACCACTGTGAAAACGTGAGTGGAGTCCCCGCACAACTTGCTTGGTAGAATTTCTGGTAAAATCCCTGCAGTAGAAGGCCATTGAAGTTCTTTTAAAATTGTTCCAAAGTTTTCCATCTGTCAATAATTCCATCCCATGAGATGGCTGACCCTGGCTTTTTCTGTCATTTTCCGCACCCTGCCTGACCTGGAAGTACCAAGGTTCAAAGGATCCTCGGTGTGCACAAAATTGTCATTGTCGGAGTCGTCGTTGTACAGGACAGTTCTCCTGCCCTCGTTCCTGGTTTTGATCCGAGGGGGTCGGCTGAACCTCCCTCCAAACACGTTCTCCCCAAACTGTCCCCCAAAGAGGTTTTCAAACTCGTCGTCGGCGAGCCGGGCGCGCTTGGCTCTGGTGGCTCCTCGCGAGGCCCCTCGGCCTCCTCGGCCTCTCCTTCCTCCCCGGCCGCTGCCTCTTCCTCTGCCGCAGCCTCTTCCACCTCTGCCCCCTCGGCCCCCTCTGCTCCACCTGCCCCACCTGCCCCACCTGCCCCTCCTCCCCGTGCCTCGGCCCTGCCAATTCCGTTTGCCCCCGGTGAGTTTCCGTTTGATTTTGCGTTTGGGTTTTTTGGATTGCACAACTTTGCTGTAGTCATGGTCGCCGTCGATGTAATCCTGGTCTGTCCTGGAGGTTGATTCCGAGTCAGAATCAGAGCCACTTCTGCTGTCAGAGCTGGAGCTGGATCCTGATTCCCCACTTTCTGATGAAGACAAACCAGACTTTTCCTTTAATTCTCTCTTCTTTTCCTCCTCCTCCTCCTCCTCTGCCTCCTCCAGGGGCTCATCCTCCTCTGAGGCGCTCAGCAGCTTCCTCTTGACTCCTGCCCGGGGTTCTCTGCCATCCCCGTTGGTGAGGGGCCCATCAGGAGAGTGATCTAAACAAAATAACAAAATAACCCCATCAGCATCACACCACAGCCAAACAGGACACAAAAAGTGGGATTTGCTGCAGTTGCCTTTGGGATTCTCTGGCTGTCTCTGAGGTGTGCTCAGGGATGATCCACTGGGATGCACTCACCCTTTATGTGCTGTAGAGCACAGGTGCTCTAAGAGAAAAATCTACCAAAGTAAACACAAGTGTTTAAAAAAACACAAGTGTTTTTTTATCTGGAAACAATGACTGTAAACTCTCCTGAGCAAGAGTTCAGTGAAGATCCAGGCAAAACAGGAGCCTGGAGTGACCAGGTTGACATAAACATCTAAAACTCAGCCAGGTGAATCCTGCTGGGGTGCCAAGGCAGGAAAACTCTAAAATCCATTTCAAAACTATACATACACAAAAATAATATTGTGCAAGCAGCATTTATTCCCTATCAAATGCATGTTCTCAAAAGGCTTAGTCCAGGGAATATTAATGGAAAGCATAACTCAAGAAAGTCAATGACACAAGAAAGCTCACAGGGATTGCTGAACACATTAAATGAAAATTCAATAAAGTATCTGGCTGGCTTGGGACCCAAAATCCTCCATGTTTTCAGGGTTATGAATGTGACAATGAAGAATAAATATCTTCTTTAAGACAGGAAAAGCTCACCTGCAGCATCCAGCAATGCTACAACACAGGAGTGTGGACTTGGGAAAGGCTCCAGGGTTCAGGAAATGCCCATGTAGTGCCCACCTTGGTGGAAACTCTGAGTAACTCACCCCCAGATTACCACACCTGAACTGTTTCCCTTCTAATCACAACTACTTTGTTTTGCAAGTGAGAAAAATATTTAAATATTTTTGTAACTTCTTTTTCATCTTTGGTTTTCATCTTTGATTAATAAAGGCAAAGGTTCTGTGGTGGGGATTCTCTTGGTTTGTTTGCTGTCTGTAATTCCTGAAGGAACTGTAGGAGTTTAAGTGCAATCAAGTTTTCCATCTGGAAGGATTTTAAAGGACTTTAAAGTTTTAAAGGACTTTTTAAGGTGTACATGGAATCATCTGCATTCCACACCTCAGACAAGACACCACTGAGTAAAGGAGCAAAGTAAATTCAATGTTTTGGTATGGTTTAGGAATATAAACAATGCTACACCGAGGCAATAAACATCAGACAGAAGCAAGATCTTTCCTCTCTAGTGAAACCAGCCAGTCACAGCACAGAATTATTCTTTCTCACCTTGTTTCACTGGTGTAGATTTGCTCCTGACTGGCCTGCTTTTCCCTGGGTCTATGGCATTTCCACTCCGGCTCTGTGCATTTGAGCCTGATGAAGATGGTTGACCCTCCAGCTCTTCACCAGTGGCTGAACCCAGAGGTTCTTCTGCTGTATCTGAAACTTCAGACAGGACAGCACAAGGGGACAGGGTGATTTTTATGTTCTGTTTACAGGGTTGTGTCTGGGGAGGTTCTGTCAACAGCCCAAGTCAGGGCAATCTCACCAAGCTGCTCTGCAGCCACGGAAAGACAGATTCCTCCTGAGTGTAACCCCAAGTAGGATTAATTTAATTAATTATCCTTCACTGCTGTACGAGAGAGGCCCATACACAGGAAGGCTGGGCTTTTGTCACTGAAATAATTCTTATCACAGCCAGACTCAGGTTCCCAATTCCCTGATCCTTCCCCAGGACTGCCCAACAGCCAAACTCAGCTAAAACAACCTACAGACAACACATTTCAGGACCTTGCTCCTTCAACAGGCAGATTTTGCATGTGTCTCATGAGGACAAGACTCAACCTGCACAGACAAGCTGCTCTAAGAGAAGGCTGGATTTCCTCACCATGAGATGAGACTGAAGAGTTAGTCCTGGTCAGGGGCAGTGAGGTATTTTGGTTGGGTTTAGGCTGAATCTTCACTTGCTTCTGTTTCCCTTTTGGGCTGCAAACATAGAATATCCCAAAGAGAGAAATCTGTTATCACCACAGACTCAAACACAAAACTGATTTCTCCTGCAAAGTGATCTCTTCTTCCCAGGTGTGATAACACTAAAATAGCTACACCATGGTGCTGTTTGCTAAAGGTATAGGGAGTTTGCAGGGACAAGGTTTTATCCCCCCTTTTAAAACCAACAGTCAGTTTACTCAGATAATGTATCAGATGAAGGCAGGGAACTGTTACACAACATTTTTTCAACAGCTAAAAGGTAAAGAGACAGCTGATCTTTCATTTCCTCCAGAGGGAACACTTGTAACCACATCGTATTTCACTTACCAGAATTAGAAACTACAAATTGATTTTATCTCCCAAAAGAGCAAGTTCATCAGGAAATGAGCAACACTGCTGCTGGTTATTCCCAAAAGCACATTACCCCTGTGCTCTGGAATGGCAGTGCCAGCCAGGCTCCCCATGCCTGCTTTACCTGGATGCTCTGCTGGTTGAGGGGGAGCTGCTGCTGCTCCTCAGCCGTTTTCGGTACCGAGGCCTTTTCCTCTTCTGGCATTGCATTGCTGACTTGTACTCAGAAATGATGTTTTTCATGTGGTTCTCAAATAAGGCAGAGAGTCGAAGGGTCATGCTATAAATCTGCAGTGAGGAAAAATGGTCAGGCTTATTAGAGTTGAATAAGTTGAAGATCAACCAAAAAACTATCACAGAGATGTCCAGACTTTGTAGCACAAAGAAAAAATTCACACTGAAGTTCCACTATAAGGCTCTTTACAGATTATTTCCTTCCATGGGCCATGTGTGTTCTTGCAAAAGAAAGTGTTTTCTTAAAAGGATTTAGTAACAGCACAAAGTATTTCCAGAGCTGAAGGAAAATGGATTTCTGGATTACTGTCCCCTTTGTCAATCCCCATGAAACATGGAATGCCCCCTTTGTCAATCCCCATGAAGCACAGAAGCAGGCCTTAAGATAACTTGAATACCAAGGGAAAAACAATTGGATTTCACATCTCCTCACATTTGTTTTTGCACTACATCCCTGGTGAACTGTCCTTATACCACCCTTACAGAGCTACAGAGAAGCAACCCAAAATGTCCTCATTTCTAATTTCTGTAAACCAGATGTCAAAATCTTTAAATCACTTTCCTGTCCTCTTTCCAGGCCTTGCTTTTGTGTAGCCTCATCCACAATATGTGCAGTTATCAAGCTGATAGCCTTGTTTACAGGGATAAATTATTGAAAAAATAAAAGCAACTGGTGACCAGTGTTCTGTTACAAATATTTCAAGGAACAACTGCAACAGTGACCATCGTCCCAGATGAAAATGGATGTTAGATATCATCTGGAAGAGCAGAACAAAACAAGTTGATAACCACAGAATTGGTGTGTCCTGGTTATTTTTATTACACCAAGCAGTGCTTTGCTCTTCAGACCTTATTTCATGTGTTTTATTCATGTAGGGCCAAGGTCTTTGTTAAAAAAAAAACAGGCATTAAAATTTATTACTTACACGAGACTTTTTATTAGGAGTGTAAGCTTTAGAGTTGCAGAATATTAAACGAATATCTTTGTAGAATTCCAAGGGACTGGTGTAGTTTCCTGCTTCCAAGGTTTCTTTCACAGTGCTGAAGTCCATGGGAGTGTCTACAATATCTCGATAATCCTGTGAGAACACACAAGAGAAAAATCAAAGCTCTCAAATCCTACAGCAGCAACATCACCTCAGCGCTCATCCAGTGGCCCAAATCATTAGTTTACTTTCAGAGCTGTTGCAGATAATTCCCTGAAAACATCAGCTCATAAAGGGAGAGGACAGAGCCATGCCCAGCATGGATGTTCTGCCAAAGGAGGAACAATTCTGGGTGTGGAGGCTGCACTTACAGGGTAAGAGAAGAGATCAACAGGCTGCCTGAAAGGCTCTGAGTCCTCTCGTTCATAAATCAGGTTTAAGAGCTGCTGGCACTGCTCCTTCCAAGCATCAGCACTGGCTTTCATGGGCTGCCTCTTCACCCTTCGCCTCACCTGCAGGGAAACAGGTACTGCAGATGGTATCACAATATTCACATTATTCCCTTGAAGTTCCTACTAATCTCCCAGCATTCTGCAATTAAAGCATTACCCAATTAAAAACAGAAATCCAGAAAGATTAAAGCAGAGCTGATGGCACAGCAATATGCAAATGAGACAAATCAAACAAATTTGCCTTCTCTGGTCATATATAACTCTCAGACCCATGAGAAGCTGCAATATTTCAGCTCCAGCCTTGCTATATTTATCAGTTGCACTGAAATTTGAGTGCTGGAGATATTTTCTTTAAAATCAAATTTTTTTAAAAAATGACCACAGCAGAAATTTTACTCACTCGTCTCTTCCCAGAGGAAGTGCCTGGAGCATCTGAATCCACATCCACTTCTGCCACCTAAAGGCAAAGGGAATGATCACACACAGGCAGGTCTGGAGAACCCTCAGCCATGGAAAAAGGGTTAAAAACCAGCCAACAACAACCACAGGGCACTTGGCAACAGGAGCTACAGCACATTTCAAACTGCACTGAAGGGGAGAAGGTGTCAGGAGAGGGAAGCAGCTCAAGGCAGTGATATCCACCCTGGATTCTACCTGACATTTCACTCCAGGGATCAACTGATGGGAAATGACACAGAATTACATAAGGAAATCAGCTCTGCTGCCTCGCTGACAATGGAGAGCTGTTGTCCTTCTGACTGAGTAACAGCTCCACTTCCCAGCTCCCCTCATTACTCATCCTTCCCACAAAACATCATGTACTGAGAGAAGATTAAAGACAGGCAGTTCCAAGAAGCATTTTTACTTCAGGGAGCTTATTGTCTCAGGTGAGCCTAAACAGCCTCATCTCCAAATCTCAGTGCAATTACCCATACAATAAAGACTCAACAAAAATAAATTTTCTTTCATGTGTTGAATTTTAAAAAGGAAGGAAATGATCTTACCTCCTCTTCCTCATCAGTACTGCTCAGGTCTTCTGCTTTCACCTTGTTGTAGATTTCTAATATATCAGTGCAGCTCTGATCTCTGCAGGACAATGACAAAAACCAAGGAACACAATGAAGGATCCCAGGAATTGGAGCTGTGGGGTCTGTGAGGTCCAAACTCACCCAATGAAGCGGAGCAGGACATCTGTCACAATTTTGGCTGCTTTGACTATGGGGCTGTCTGGCTCGTTGAAAGTCCTGGCATTGTGTTCAATGTATCTTACCTCCCACATCAGGGCAGAGATTCTCCTGAAAAATACACAAAATTTAAGGAATGGGATGGACAGGAAGGTGTATGTTATTTTTATTTCACGTTCAGTAGGATTCTTTGGTAAAAAAATGGAATTGGGAATTCAGATCAAGCAGAAACAGGTTGTCCTCAGAAGGGAAAAAAGAAGCAGGACATTATGTATTCCCAAACTAACTGGGAAAGCTGAGATTTCCAGTATCATTCAGTCCCCTTCTGGCAACTGCAACACAAGCAAAGCCCCTGCTCAAAGGCAGCAGGGATGGAAACAAAGCAAACATGCTCTGCCTCCAACACAAAGCAGGCTCAGGGTGTTCAACCAACACTCCAGATCCAGCTACAGCAGCTTTTGCTTTATCAACATGGCCAGCAGAATTTATTATTCAGGAAGACTCAGTTTGCCCAAGGCCAATCTGATCTTCTGCAGTTGCTGAAGGGACTTTAAACAGCATTCAGCTCCACATAGTAATAAATGCAATAAATGTCAGCTACAAACCCAAACTCACCTATAAAACCTGTTTTCAAGCCTCCTCCTGATGGTGGTGAGGTCAGTTGGATAAGCAACAACAGTGCAATACATGGGATAGGCACTAAGGTCCACTGGAACAGCAAAGGGATTAGAAATGTCTGCAAGACAAAAGACCACAATGATTGAGATGCCTCCAAGGGATGTTCCACCAAGATTCCTTTTAATGGTTTCTGGGGTTTCCTTCGAAGAATTCAGCAAAAGCAACGCAGATCTACAGCTGAGAATGTCATTACCCACAGGGCAGGGTTCCTCCTCTTGTACCATCTATTCCTGCTCTTGAAAAAGCACTTTTTGTTTAAGTATCACATCTGAGATTTGTGTGCCAGCAGCCAATCTGACTGAAAGGAATCAGGCATTTGCACTTACAACAGGAATACTACAACGTGCAGCATTGAGTAAGACACAGACACGTCCTGGGTGTAAACAGAGGCAGAATTTAAAGTACAGTGTGCTATTAAATGGTTGTAACAGCAGTTACAAGTAACAAACCAGTTACAAGGAATTCAGAGGTGAAGGTATTTAGTGAGGATTTGTTGGCTGTTTTGAGGGGTTTAATTATATGTTTTGCTCTTTCACCTTTATATATGACCCACCGGGGAAGCTCCACTGAAAGAAATCAGGTGAAGCCCCAGGAAAAAAAAGGGACTTTAGATTGGAAACTGAAATATGAAATTTAAAAGGCTCTTTTCAGTAATTTAGTTGAGTACATTTCAAGTCCCAGCACTCCAGCCCATCTACTCTCCAGTCCTGTGCTCCCTCCCTGCTATTGTTAATCCTTCCCCCTTTTCTCTCCAAACATACCAAGGGAAAGAAGCTGCTCAATCCCTCGGATTACTCGTTCACATTCTTCATCTCTGGAATGGGCCCCCCACTCTCCCTCCTGGGGCTTGTAGAGAAGAGCTGTCAGCTCCTCTGGGGTCACAGGAACTCCAGCACCGACCTCCTCCGGATAAGCAGCTGCAGAGGAACAATTCCAGGGGGTAAATGCAGGGCCCCAGGGCTGTTTGCTTTGTGCAGGGACAGGAATCCAGCACACACTTACTTCCTTCTGGGATTGGCTCCATGTCCCATGGACTCATCCTCTCTCTTTCATTGTTGTCCCAGCTATTAAAAAATTCATTCAAATGCACAAGTTAGAGCTGAATATAAAGACACACCTTTTCTTTACCAGATTTGACCCAAAAGGTCACTCCAGTTAGGAATAAGACATTCCAACTCCTTATTTTCCTCTTGTACCTCCTATACAGTCACTGCACTGCTGTTTATACCACAATTGTTGCTTTAGGAATAAATTTAAAAAATTTTAAAAATTAAATTAAATTAAATTCAATTAGCAAAAAATTAAATAAGTAAATATTCTAAAATAAATAGTAAGTAATAAATAAGAAGTACAATATCTGAAATTAAATAAATAAATAAAGTGTCTGGGTATGTATTTAAATGGAAAAAGAGATTCTAATTCTTGAGGTTCTTGATCCTATTTCTGAAGTTCTCTGAGTTGTGTAGGAGCCCCAGGACATGGGAATACTCACTGGACACTGTAGCACTGGAAGGAACTATCAGGATACTCTGCCTGGAAAGGCTGCTGACTTTCCACAGTCCCAAACCACCAGGCATCATCAATGATACTGCGAAACCGATCCCCTGCAAGGGCAAACATTGCACTCAGAAAAACAACAACAGCAAGAATTGCTAAGTATTTCCTTTTAGAGAATCAGCTCCCTCTTTTGTCAATGCTCTACTTCCATCCCTGCATTTTCCAGCACAGGAATTGAGCTCTTACCCTCAGGGCAGGACTTGCCCATCTCTGGGAATTACCCACAGCTGCCTCACACCTCAGATCCCAACAGATCAGGAGATTCTCCTGCTATCATTGCCCCTGGAACAGTTTCTCTCATTTCTCTCTTTTTTCTTTGCTAGAGGAATTGCAGCAAACATCAAATAAAAGTTTCCAATAATCTTTACAATATCACGTGTGTATAGTCCTTTACATCATGTAATAAAGACACTGTGTCCCATTAAACAGCTGCAGAAATGGTGCAAAACACATGGAATTGGGAAAAAAAAACCTCACCTATTTGCCAGTTCCTTTCTTTGGCTTCATTATAAAACTGATGCAGCACAAGGAAATCAATAACATCTGGCATATCATGGTACCTTCAGGAAATAAGACCAAACAAAGTTATTATTACCCAGAAATGCAGTTCTAGATGAACTGCACAGTCCTCAAATTCCATGCATTTGGGATAACCATTACTGCCATCATCATGCCTTGCACAGGAAATAAGAAAGGAGGAGGGGGGAGCATCTACACTGCAAGGAAAGCTCTTGAAGAATGTAATCAGCATTCCAGTGACTTACTTTATGGAAAAGGATTCTCCTGTCATTTTGCCTGTGATTGGATCCAGGAATGCAAGCTTCAAGCAGCAGAGTGTGGGAGGCCCAACTTCATATTTAATTCCTACAGTCTTCACAAATTCTTGTTCCTAGTTAGCAAGAAGCATGGAACAGCATTATTTTATCTTGCCAAAAACAAAAATATCCATTTTTAACTGAAACATATTAATAAAACCCAAGTATGTTTCCACTCTACAGCACAGGTAATTTCACCCATTAATTTTTCTTTCCCCAATACTAAAATCAATCACTGTCACCTCAAAAAGAAAAATGAAGAAGCTCATTCCCTTGGCAGGTTTATGAACAGGATTCCTACAAATTATTTAGGAAGGTTCTAAGGAACAAACTCAGTTTTAAGCACACCAAAGACTCTCCCTGAACTATTCCAGGGCCCCTCACTCTTGCACAGTGGGAAGAAAGGAAATTCTTCCTCTGAAAATGGGAATTCCACAATAGCCTTTATGTTCATGTCCTGTCAAAGCCCATCCTAAGTGAACAGCTATTTCCTTTTCCTCACAAATTGATGATGCCTTGGAAAATCACAGCTGGAAAATCACTGAATATCTGGGACTGGTAACTGGGTATTCTCCCAGTAAAGCAATTACTTTCATTAACAGAACCACTGGCATGGTTAAATGATTATGAGCATGTATATGGGCTCTTCTCTTGATAAGAAATCTGAGGAAAGCAGGAAAAAATAAGGAATACTGCGGATTAAGGCTGGGGAGCTCATCCAAAGCAAGATCCAGTGTTTCAGAGAACTCCTGCACACATTTAGGTGTTTACACCATGATTTCTTACCACAGCACTAAAAACAAGAAACAGAACCCAAATGCTCAGGTCACTGTAGAGTGGTGAGAGAACCACAAGCAGCTCTGCAGTGCTGGGTTCTGAATTAATTCAGTGTTCAGGAAAAAATAATTTGTGTGAAAAGAGACCCCTGAGAATCAAATCCAAAACCAGGAAGTAAACAGATGTAAAGACTTTGTGTTAATAAAAAACAACTTTAATATTTACAATTAAAACTTTAATATTAGCATTTTAAAGCAATCCTTTCTTCACATTTTTCATGTTGGTTTTTCATGTCAGTTTAACATTACAGAGACATTCAGCTCTTTGAAGTATTTCTTGAACTTACCCTGAGTTCCATTTTGTTCCATGGTTGTTTTTGCATGTTAATACTGTAAATTTTGGCTTTCCTCACTGCCCTCACATAAGCTTCATGGCCTTGCCTAAAGTAGATGATCTTAAAAAAGAAAAAAAAAGAGAAAATTAAAAGAGAAAAAAAGAGCAAATGAGAAAAGGAGAGAAAATTAGTTTAATGACTGTGCTCTTCCTGTTCATAATACCAGGTCTTATCCCTTTGAGAACACATTGCACACTTATTTATTTCATCATAAAACACTCTTCTAATTAAAAATATTTATATCAGCCAAATTGGCACCTGCTCTGTGCTTTAAAACTGAGATCATTAAGAAATGTGCAAGTGAAGATGCACAACTGATTTTTCATGTTAATCCCAATTTACCTGTGCAGAAAAAGGGGCACAAGACATTAATCTGTAAGCAACAAACTAGCTGGGAATTAACGAAGTTATCAAAACTCAGCCGGTCCTGAGCACAATTTCCTGCAAATATTGCTGGGCAGAAGAGTCCAAAGCAAGCAGAGCTGCTGATTGCAATGTGGAAATGGGGCTGTGTATTCTATTCCATCTGTCAGAGGTGGGGCAGTCATCTTCTGCAATTGGGCAGTTTTCTTTATCTCTCCCACAGCCAATCCTCCCTGCAGGAGATCTCTGCTGTTCATGGGCCATTAATTATTAATTATCTTCTGTCCATGGCCAGTGAGTGTCCCTGCATGGCTGATCCAATTCCAGCACCCCACAGGGAGATGCTCCACCCAGGGGAGGAGCCAAGCATTCCTACCCGGATAGAATCTGAGGTTTGGGACACCACAGCAGCCTTTGCCCACTGCATTCCCACAGGAGCAGCCCTTTCCCAGTGGATTCCCAGAGGAAAACCAGGCCTATCTACACCACCACTGGATCTTCAGTGGAAAACTCCACCCTTCTACAGGATCACTGCTTTACAGAACCACATCTGTCACTCCAGGAGGGCTCCAGCCACCATTTAATGGGACTGCCACCAACACCCATCCCAACAGCGTGTCAGGGCGTGTTCTGACTCTGGCAGTGTTGTTTTGTATTACTGCATTGTTTTTGGGGTTTTTTTGTCTTCCCTAATAAAGAACTGTTATCCCTGCTCCCATATCTTTGCCTGAGAGCGCCTTAATTTTAAAAACTACAACAACTCAGAGGGAGGGGGTTTACATTTTCCATTTCAGAGCAGACACCTGGCTTTCCAAACCAGGACAGGGCAGTACCTCATCCCCCATCTGGGGCACGAAGGGCGAGCGGCGGGGAATGGTGTCCAGGATCCACTGCGGGGCCAGCCACTCCTCACTGGGCTCCCCTTCCAGGGACAGCAGCCCACTGGCTTTCTAAACACACGTCAGGACATTACACAGTAAGTTACATACAGAAGTTAAATATCTGCATTAATTCAGAATGCAATCAACACAATATTCAGAGTACAGTTAATTACTATGGAAAACTCATCGCGCAGCAGTTACTGCAGGTAAGATACAAGGAAGAGCAAATTGTGGAGTGTCGTCCTTCCCAAAATCTCCACTAAATAGACAGGTTTGTTATAAATATAACTGAAAATTAAAACCTTCACAAATCATTAAAATGCGTTAAAACATCCATAAATCATTAAAATGCCCATGGCAGGGGGGTGGGATAAGATGATCTTTAAGACCTCTCCAACTCAAGCCAGTCTGTGGTTCTATAATAAAGAAATAAATTGTATTTTTATAAATATTCTAAATGTCTTTAAAAAAATACCAGGAAAAAGACATCTAACCATGTCAATACAATACAGATCCATTATAATTTTACAACAAAACCACCCTGTTGTAAACCTGAATGTGGTGAAGAGCATAAATCTGAGAGGAAGAAAATAGCATTCGAAATGAGGAACCACCTGTGGGAAACATGGAAGCCCAATAAAACAAACAGAAAAATTTCTTTGTACCACTGGTAGCACAATTACTGCAATTATGCTGCAATATTTTTTTACTCTGTGCCCATTTATAAAATATTTTACTTTGAAAACAACCATTAAAACATAAATTTATATTCTTGAAGTACAAAAGACACTAAGAATTACACGTGCTGACCTTCTTCCTTGGCTGTTTCAGTTTCCTTCGCTTTGGCTCCAGCCCTTTTGTTCCCTTCATATTTTCATCTTCAGAACTACTACAGATTTTCCGAGCTGCCTGCCTGGTTTGTCTCTTTGGAGGCTGCAGATTAATCCCAGCATCTGCTGTCCAGTCTGAATATTCACTTGATGAATCACTGTAGATAATAGAAAAGTTGTAAGAAAGAGAACAGAAAACTTCAGTTTCCCCACAGGGGACTGAAAAGTCCAAACATTCAACCTGTTCTCCTGGTTCTGCTCAGGATTAGCACAGAATTTTGTTATCATGTGAATTTAAAGAAAAACAAGTGCTCTCTGATTTGTGATTTCAGTAAATTCTTTTATCAATTTGAAACTCACAGTAAAACTACATCTATGGTTGATACCAATTCTTATTATCTCACTGATTCACAGACTGACTTCATAAGAACTGGCAGCAAAAAATGCATGGAACATTTAAAGAACTAGAGCACTTCCCTAAAAATCCAGCTCTGACTTCTTTAATACCAAATAATACATATACAGGATTTAAATGGCAAACTGGCATTGATTTTTTTCAAGTAGCTCTTAATTAAAGGCAATGTCTTCTTATAAAATGTTTTTTAGAATAGTTTTTGACTTTGAAAAAAAAGGAAGAGAAAAAAAATCACAATATGAAATGTTTCATGACTAACTGGTTAAAAATCAGTCTTCAAGATGAAGTCTGAATATCTCAGTACCAACTGTCCTATTTAAATCCCATAATAAACCAGTGTTCCCAGTTCAGAGCCCAGTGGAGGTACCTGGAACTGCTTTCACTCTGCCAGGCTGCCACAGGATCATCCATGGATGCATCACTTGTGCCAACAGTCTCATCTTCCTGTAGTAAAAACAAGAGGATTCACTCTGGGGCCAAGGGTAAAATGTATCATTTTTGTTTGCAAGCAAGTTGTGTCACACAAGAAATGCTTTCCATTCAAGGCTGGTTTAGCTTTAAAGAAATAAATCCACAAGTTCTTCCTATACCTTAATTAATATTATAATATATCCTTATATAGCTCCTTTAGAACAAATGTGAATTTTAATTATATCAGAACTACAGAATGACTTCTTCTTTAAGTGCTTGATTAATAAATTTTATGCTCAGGGCCCAGCTTTTTGAGCTGCTCTCTATTTTCAATGCATTTACAAAGCAGCAATGTTCACTCTCTTCCTTAAGAAGAACAAGTTATATTTATCTGGTATATTTTAAGTTCTTCCCTTGCCAAAATCAATGATAAATACCAATACTCAATCTCTTTCAACAGCAGTCTACAGATGTAGATGAAATCAAAGCACTGCAAAATGAAATCAAAGTCCTGACCCAGAATCCATGTGCTGCATGAAGTCCCAAAATAGCAAGTGGTTTAACACAACCCAGTTAAATTTACTTGAAAATGCTCCAGGTTTCCAAAAATACAGGAGCTGTTTTAAGCTACTTTTGAACCCTGTCCTGGCATTTAGGTAAATGATCCTTCACTCTCCAAAACCAACATGCCACAGGAACACCACAAATCCCAGGGACTCAATGACCTGAGTGTTTCTTCCCATGTGGAGAATCTCAGAATATCCTGAAGGGCTGGAAGGGACCCACAAGGATCAGAGCTCAGCTCCTTGCCCTGCCCAACAATCCCACCCTGTGCATCCCTGGCAGGGCTGTCCAAACCTTCCTGGAGCTCTGGGAGCCTTGGCGCTGTGCCCTGGGAGCCTGGGCAGTGCCCAGCACCCTCTGGGGGAAGAACCTTTCCTGCTCTCCAGCCTGAGCCTGCCCTGGCACAGCTCCAGCCATTCCCTGGGTCCTGTCCCTGCCACCTCCTCTCTGGGTTCCCAAGACTGCTCAAAAAACCATCAAGAGAGGCTCTGTGATAGCATCAGCAGCAATTTGAGGATTCTTGGATGAATTCTCTCAGGCCCCATTGATTTGCAGGAATCCAGCTGGAGCAGATCCCACACAAGCTCAGGGCTGACTGGAGTTGATCACTCTCACTCATGGCCCTCCAGCTTAGAGCACTGGGACCCCCTTGCTCCATCATCCATGCTGAAGATGGAGACAAAGGATGTGCCAAAGGTTTGTGAGGCGACCATTCCCATCCTAGAACGGGCCAATATTATTTTTACACTGCCTTTTGCCACAAACACATTTGAAAAACCTATTTTTACTGCCCCCCCACCCCAGTCCTGGCAGCTCCTGCTCAAACTGAGCATCAGCTGCACAAACTTCCTCCCTCCAGCAGACACATGGAACCTGAACATGGATTTGGGAAGGGGGAAGCTGCTGGAGGCTGCTGGGAGGCTCAGACCTCAGAGGAGCTGTCGGAGTCGTGGCGGGCACAGGGGTTGTGGCTGGCTCCCTGCTGGCTGTGCTCGATGGTGGAGCGCGTCTGGTACGCGTGCTGCCGCTTCCGCTGGTTCCTGCGCAGCGAGCGCCCGCCGCCCGCCTGCAGCTCGCTCTGCCAGGGCAAAACAGGGACACATCAGGGAGCCACTCAGCAGTTTTACACACTAAAGAAGTGCCTGGTTACAGTGGCTGAGCGTTGCACCCCAGTCGCAACCGAGCAGTAAGAAATCCTTGTGCAATTAGACAATATCTCTGACACACTGCGGATGTTTCAGGTGCGGATTCTTGGTTTAACAGAAATTCTACTTTATAAAGTAGCAGTCTTTGGAAAGGAAATTATTAAAAATACCATTCTTTTCTATAAAATTCCTGCAGTCTCTGCATAAGATAAATCTAGCCCTTGTAAAAGTCTGGCACCTCTGCTTTCCACAAGTCGAACTGAAAACCCACCGTGGCTCTGCGATTTTCCTTTCCCAGCATCTTCCCACCACCGAAACCCCAAGGATAGAGATTTACCACTATTTGGATATTACAGACAGCCAAATCACAGTTACAGAAGGAAGAAGACAGTGAGCCAGAGAAACAATTAGGACTATTGATCTTCTAAATAATTCAATAAAATTGGTTTGGGGTTTTTTACTGGTCTTATTTTTGTTGCTCAGAACTGCTTCCCACCCACGCTGTCTCTTCCAGAGCACTAACTCACCCGTTGTAATGTGTGGGATGGCTTTCTCTTCTTGTCAGCAGTGTATAAACTGATTTCTATTTCACCTTTGGCAGCTCGACATTCTTCCTGGACCCTAATTATACACAAGAAACAGACATTATATTCATTAAATCATCATGGAACTCAACAGCCTCCTCAACATATACATTAAAATACTTGTGCTGCTCTAAGAAATCTGTGCATAAAACCCCCTAGCAGAATCCATCCATTTGCTTCTGGAATCACAAGTTAAAGAAACAAAGTCATTAGCTGAGCAGCCATAATTATTTTCCAATGTATTAAAATTATTTTCAAGTCTTTTTAAAATAAAGCTTGAGGAAAATGTGGTACTTGGAGTACTGAGGAAAGACTGGATCGTGAAAAGAAGAAATTACCATTCTCAACTCCATTCTGATCCCAACATTCCAAACAACCCAACCAACCAAGTGCCAAAGCCCAAAACTTATTCCAGGAGTATGAAAGGATCATTCCACATTCCACATCCCACTCCCATTGAGCCTCTTACTTGCTGATGCCTGGAGGGAGCTCGTTGACCACCACCCTCCTGCTCCAGGCCATGAGGTCCCTCTCGGTGGCCATCTGGCTGCGGGGTGCGTTGAGGTGCATCTGCCGCACGCCCTCGATCTGCCCGCTGCGCCGCAGCCCCACGTTGGGAGGAGAGGCCACCTCCAAGCCCGGGCTGCGAAGGGCTGGGAGAGAGAAAGAAGGAAAGAGCTTCTTCACTTCTATGGACCACCATAAAATCATGGACCCACAGGGTGGCTGGGCGAGGAGGGATGTTAGAGATGAAACAGTGCCAGCCTCTGCCATGGGACACCTTCCACTAGCCCAGGGTGCTCCAAGCCACGTCCAACCTGGCCTTGGGCACTTCCAGGGACGCAGGGGCAGCCACAGCTTCTCTGGGCAGCCTCCCCACCCTCACAGGGAACAATTCCTTCCCTGTATCACATCCACAATTTAAAGGCACAAAGATTGATAAACAAAGATTGATAATAATGGAATCACTGCTATAATTGTCCTTACTTTTCCTTCACGACTCCCACAGGCTTAAATGCTGTATATCAAATTATAATATTGCATTTATGGTTGTGCAAAGATATATAAAAATATCTGGCTGTCTAAATACTTTAAGCAAAATCCAATTAACTTACTCAAATGGGCAGTTCATGTGGGCAAAGTCACTGACCAATGCAAGCTCCAGAAGGGAACTGCTTTGATTTCCACACTGCTCATATCTGAAAACTCCTTCACACAACTACAGGGACACACAAATAAAACTAGGGCTGTACAACACATCAACATATCCTAAGCAGCAGAAAAGACTTTGTGTGAGCTGAAACTGCCTTTTAGGCAACCTTTTTGAAATATCAACTTAGATCAAAGAAAAAATGCATTTTCATATTTTTCCCTGATATTTTTCTTACTCCTTCTTGGATTGAAACACAAACAATTCCACATCCAAATCCTAATGAGCTTTGCCAGGAAATCTACTTCAAACACATGTAATCAGTCACTTAACCTAGAAGTGATTTATTAGCAGCTGTGAATTCTCCCAAGGCTCAGTCTGACTTGCAGCACAGTGCTGGGCGTCTGCTCCCTCCCATCAGCTGCACTCACTCAGCTGCTCACATCTGATTGAGTGTGGTTTCAATTTTTAATCACTCTGTGTATTAAAAATAAAATCACAGTAGCAGAACACTTACCAGGAGAATAATCTCAAGCTTTCTAAGGAAACACTAAGACAGAGCAACATGTTTATTTTATTAGCACTGATGCTCAGCCTTGTGCTGCAGCAGGAAACCATTAGTCTGTCACAACACTGTATTCCACTGACAGCCCCTAATTATATGCTTTCATTTTGGCATTTTGCAGTTATGAAGCTTCATCTCTGCACTGATATCAACACAATACAGTGAACTTCATGCTTATTTTTCAGGAAACTGGTTTATAGCAGGAATAATTCCAGTCTAATAACTCCAAACAATCAGATACAGCCCAGTTAGACCATTGGGTGCCCTCAGCTGCCCCTTAAATTTATAATTCCCCTGTTGGAATCCACAGAACATCCCAGTGCTCCACAGGGGTTAACAAGGTGTACAAGAGGAGGAGAGAAAAGAACTTCAAAGACAATGTGTCAGAACTGACATTAACAGTTTGATAAGTCCTTCCTGTGATAAGGAAGGAACTGATGAAGATAAGGCTGGTCACTGACCTCCATTAACAGAGTGGGATCTGTTGAGGGGAGGATTTGGAAGAGTTTCTCCTTCATTAATTAGTCTCAAATCTTGTTCCCTCTGGAGCTCTCTGATCATTCCATCAAGGATACTCTCATCCTGGTCATTGGTTTGCTGCCCGATGACTTGTTCAACCACCTCACCATCACCTTGACAGGAACAAAACCACAAATGCTGATTAAATGATGGATTTCTGTATTAGCAAACAGCACAGAAATAAAATAATCCCATTTAAAACTCTGCACCATAATTTGTCTGCTCTGCAAAACATCTGATCACCAGCTGGCTTTCTGCTCTCATGTAATAAATGGAGGCAAAGTTTAGAAGAGAAGTTACAATAAAATCCTAAAACTCCAGACCACATGTAGAACATAAACACAAGCCATTAGAAACAGCAGAAAGAAATAATGCTTCAGTAGGTAAGAATGGAAGGTATTTCTGGAGATCAACATTTTGCCTAAAGTTTGTGTATGGAAGAAAAAATAACTCTTTTACAAAACAAAAGCTGGCTTTCCATGTCCTCCCCACCTTCCTGCTTGCTTTCTCACATCCACAGTTACAGAGGTTAATAGACAATGCTTTGAACATCTGCCATATACCTGGGGAAAATCCACAGATTTTGGAATACTCTTGCCTCCAGTGAATTTGATTCCACACATAACCCCACCCCACCCTACCCTCTCTTCTACCTGTATATTGAATTTAAACCATTAATTTCTACATCCTCACAGCACCATCCCAGGAGCTGGTGCTCCATACTGTGCCACACTTGTATTATTCATGAGCTTCAGACAGAATACCATTAGCCACATATCCCAGCTGAGGAATAAGTTGTTCATCCTTGCAATTTTCCCTCCCTGGCACCAGCCTCTGGAATCTCGTGGGATGAGGATTTCCATCAACATCCACCAGGAATGGAGGAGGCATAAGGTGTGGAGCCTGTTGAGTCTGCTCATCCAGCACATAATTATTGGCATCCCGGATCAGGGGCCGGTAATCCGTGTGGAAGAACATCTGATCAGGAATCTGAAAGAGAAGCAATTCAGGAAATAAATCAATGGCCATTTGCAGCTGCCTTGCTGCTCTGGAATGGCTCCCATAAAGCACAGCTCCTACATGTGGGATCAGCACAAGGAATGTTGTGACAGAGAGCAGATTCCTACCACAACTGTGGTTTATTACCAAGGCCTGATGCAGAAATTCAACAGTAAAATAGGCCAAGAGAGGTGGACAGAGGAGTAAATGCTTTTCTCCTCTATCTATAGAGTCTCTTGTCTAAATCTTTTTGATTTAGATAAACAGCAACTACTCCATGACCTAATTATTATTTTGTCTGGGGCAGGTTGAGGGAATAAATTGTAACACAAATACTTCTAAGACAAAATCAGGTCAAGACAGGGAAGAGTTTAAAATTCATTCAACCCACCTTTTCATAATATTTATTGCATCCAAAACCAAATAGTAGCAGATGTCCATGAGAGTCTGTGCAGGCAAAATGCTGCCCATCTGGTGAGAACTTGCAATCAAAAACAGCTCCATGGCCTTGGCCCTCAATCTGTACCAAGCACAGAGAATTCCTTTCACAACCAGACACTATAAGAGCATTTTCACAAACATTTCCCCTGTGCTCCAACACGTACTGAATCCTCATTCTGTGATTTCTTATCTTGCTCAAGAGTGATTTACACTTTTATTTATTAGAGTTAAACTGAATAACAAAGCAAAACTTCACATTTTCTCTCTGTCCTGAAATTTCAACACAACTTTTAATGTATGTTCTGGAACAACCACCTGGAAATCTACATTTTATGTTAATGGCAGTCATAGGGCAAGATCACCAAAGATCTCAGAACTGTACTGGCTCTGGAGGAATTTAATGAAATCTGCTTTTGTTTAAAGACCAGTTTTGTGAAAAAAGAAGAAACCAAACCTTCTGTGATGCTTCTTACCATGTTAAAGTAATTGCGAATTTTTGTTCCTTTGTCTATATCCCAAACAAAAATATTCCCATCGTGTCCCGCCGAAAGCACAATCCTTTGGTCAAAGGGATGAGCCTCCAGAACAAAAACTTCATCATCATGACCCTGCAATGACAGCAGGGGAAAAAAAGCAGTTTTATTTCCCCATGTGATACCTCCAGATGTGCTGGGAGTCACTGAGAGGACATCCCAGATCAGGGAGACACACATGACACCTCAATTTACTGGAACTGTGCTTGGTCACCCTTCCTGCCACAGGCTTGGCAGTGTCACTGCTCAGCACCACTGAGATGGGGAGGGTGGGGAGGAAGGAGACACCAGGGCACAAATGGAGCCTCCAAAGGGTTCCCAGCAGTCACCAGGATCCTGCACATCAGCTCCTGTCCCCATGGTGCACCCTCCTCCCAGCAGGCAGGGACAGCTGGATACTTCAACATCAAACCCCTGTCATGGGAATGGTGATGAGTTCAGCCTCAAATCAATCTCAGAGTGATCTACATCCACTTGGGATTGCCCCCTGGAATTGTACTCACAGATAAGCTATGGAGAAGCTGCCCTGTGGACGAGTTCCACACTTTGAGGAGGAAATTGTTGACTGCAGTGATGACGGTGGCATCGTATCGATCCCAAGCCACCATGGTCACCTTCAGCTTGGTGACCTTGTCCTCTCCAGATGCCACATTGTTTCTAAGGAAATCAGCAATTTAAAAAGGAATAAATCAGTAACTACATATGGAAACATTTAGAAGGCTAATTCAGTATGAAATCTGGGGGAGGATGGATCACAGGCACCTTTGTGACTCTGGCTAAGGCAGAGAATGAAGGATGGCTCTGCAGTGGTAAAAACCGAATACAGGAAATATTCAGTGCCACTGAGATTGATAGAGCTCTATTTCCTTAAAAAGGACATTTTCTCCTCTGTTCCTAAGCCATCATCCCTCCCTACCCCAATTTTTCCTTTCAGCTCTATTAGGCTTTTTCCTACAAGGCATTTTTCTTACCAGTCATCAATATCAGTAAACTCCACAATGAGCAGGAACCTGCTAAATAAATCCAACTCACACTTCCGACTGCAAACACTGCAAATGCAACCACTGAAATATGGAGAATTCTGCAAAGCAAGTGCCTAATGGATTTCTCAATTTCTGCTCTTGGTTGTTGTGAATATTCAATTACAATTCAATTACAGGGCATTTAAAGAAGTCACTTGAGGATCTCAAAAAGAAAAACTCAAAACCCTAATGGAACCTGAGAAACAAACACTAATTTCACCTCTTATCTGGAAACCTAAGGTAGAAATACAATGTTTAAAACCATGTTGGATATATATATATATTTATTTATTACCAAATGATTACTGGGGCTCTACCTCCTTCTGTGAGATAAATCATTTGACATTCTTATTTCATTTGTAAAATACTAAATATTCCTTAACCATTAGGATAAGGAAGTACCAACAGATTATTATTTCTTTGGGGGTGAATTAACCACAACATTTTCAATAAATGCATGGAAATCAATTAGAAATGGAAGCAAATAACCAGTTTTCAATATAATGGAGGATTTAGCTTGCAGGTAAATGTGCCCACGAGGTGTGTTCTGCTTGCTCTGCTTTACCCTGTCATTTTTGTGGCCATATCCAGGACCAGACTCTTCCAGTCATGCTGATGGTAGTGCCAGATTCTTGCTGTTCCATCCCTGCTTCCACTGACAAATCTTAAGCTGTGGGGCAAAGGGAAAAAAAAGGCATGAAATTCTGAATAAAGATGGTTTCATCCCCACATGGACAGCAATAAATTTATATATATATACTTAGAAGTGTGTACTTGTGCATCTCTACTTCTCTCACTCCTGAGGTTACAATTTTCCTCTCAGATCCTGGAGGGTACAAGAGAGTTTCTAGCCCACAACATTAATTACATTTGGCTCCAGCAGCAGATGGCCTTGGAATGACTTCAATGTCGTAATTCATACGAGCTGCACATTCCCTTTTTAATGACATCAGCAAATCCCTGGAGCAGCTCAGAGTGGCAGCAAAGAAAGGGAAACTGAGTGCCAGGAGTCTGGCATAAATTATAATGCATTAACTGAGGGACAGGGTGAAGACAGGCAAGGGAAAGAGCCAAATGGAGCACAAGGAGGTTGTCCTGCCTGTGGAGCTGAACAGGAATATTTTCATTTTTAAACCCCTCCTCATTTAAAAATTTCAAGTATGCAGGAAATGTATTTAACCACATCATAATGCTTTGGCCATCAATGTAACTGAAATAAATTTTGTTGAGAAACTGGGGAAAAAGCTCCTCAAGTAATACATTTTGGAAGTATATTACATTTATATACAAAACTACATTTAAAAGGCAAATCTATTCAATTTTATTAAGTAATTGTTTCACCTTTTCAGTTTCCCTGATTTTTTTCAATGGGATGAAAAAGAGTTTGAAAATGCTTGTGACAAATTAATTTTCTTCTTAATTTTACTTCTTTATATTAAAATTAAAAGGAAGGTACCCCTTTTCCATTCAAAGTATTGTTACAGAATATAATTTTCAGTGAGTGTGTGACCCCCTTCCCTCTCACATGGCTTGGAAGGAACTGGTGGTACAATTATCCCAGCACATTCCCACATAATTCCACATGACAAAGCTCTCCAAGTACAGGTGCACAGCTACAGTTGGGCTTGGAAGGCTCATCCCTTAAAGGCACATCCCTTAAACCTCCTGCCCAGCAAAATAAGGAATAGGAGCAAAAGCTGAGATAAAAATATCTATATTTACTAACTTTTGCTTTAGACAACATTGATTACAATGCTCTTCCTCCTCAGGCAACCCCTATGGGGGCTACCTGGGAAGGTTCTTACACAGAAATATTATAAAATTTGGGTTCCAATTTGCTGTTTGACAGAAAAACCAAATTAAAAGCACAGTTACAGAACATTTTTGTTGTTACAGCAGAGGACAACGAGTTCGAGCTTGTGGACATGACACACATCTTGCAACACACTGCTATAAATTGTCCAAGATTAAGCCAAGCCCACGGGCAAATCTTCCTGTTATGCCAAATTTTCCATGAAATGCTGTTTGGAAAATTAAATGTCATCATTGTCAGGTCCAAAACCCAGCACTCACCTGTCACCGTTGTTACAGAACTGCACTGCAACCACTTTGTCCTAAACAGGAGGGAGGAGAACAACAGAAGTGAAAAACTCAGCCTAAAAGATCTCAATTATGAGATTTTTACTTAGAAAATTAAAAAAAGTGAAAAAATTCAAGTACAGAAAAGTTGTATTTGAAGTTAAAACTTCACCAGACAACTTGTGTTAAACACTGAAATAGGAAACTTCAGAGAGGTGATGGTTTCCTGCAATTTTTACACCTAACATGAAAGTGCATCAAAAAATTTACCCTTGCTTTATTAACACTCACAAATTATTGAGTAACAAATATTATGGTTTAGACATAGTTTTGCCCCTTTTTTAATTTGCCCAATACTTGTGCTGGCTCCATGATTTGCTCTCCTTACTCCCACTGATGTCTCCATCTCCTGGTAACTGGGATTTGTTTTAGGGGGGGCTGGCAGCTGTTTGCAGGATTAAGAGTGGATTTAAAGAAATTAAAGGAATTACAGCTTCTTCCAAACCTGCTCAATACAGAAAACATCCTTTTCTTTTGTGAGCTAAATACTTGTTAGATGAGTTGGCTTGGAGACTTCAAAGGGAGAGCCACGACTCCCACTGAAGCCCAGGGAATCAATTCAGACCTTGGGCTTAATCCATAAAATGTTCCTGAGGTGGTAAATTTGTAGTTTGAATTTTTATGGGAACATGTCTGCATTATCTGAAAAAAATATGCTTTTAAGCTTTATTTTCTAAATGAAGTCACCATTGTGACCCAAATTTTGACAGCACAGTCCAAATTCTGAATTACTTTGTCTTATGTGGATTTAACTAAACAGTCAACAGCAAGTTTAATAGGAAACAATGACATTGTGCATTAAAACTGTTTTAATTCTTCATTCCAACACAGAATTCTTTCAAGAATAAGGGAAAATCACCTGGACCCTCAGTTTTCTGGGGAATGAAATACATGAAGCCTACTTTGCATAAACCTCTGGACTCAGAGGGATTTAAAAATAAACATCCCACAAATTTCCAGGCATTTAAATACCACAATGTTGAAAGCCAAACAAATTCTAGACAGTAAATTAAAAAAAAATAGGATGTAGAGAAATCAAGTTCCTGAAATGAGGAAAAGAAGGAGGGAAAAAGAGATTTTCTTTTGGATTTGCCTCTTACCGTGTGAGATTCCAGCTCAGCCATTTTCTCTGGAGATTCTGAGCCCAAATAATAAATTCTTATCACATGGTCAGTGCTCCCTGTTGCAATGAACATGCCACCTAAAACAGAAAAGGAACAACTTTTTTAACTTAATTTACTTTAATTTGCTGCTTTCTTGTCAAAGCAGCAAACTAGTTTTAAACAGAAAATTTCAATGTAAACATGTTGAATATAATATTTAAATGCAGTTTCAATATCTGCTTGACACACATCAGAGAAATTATTGCTGAGTTGGGAAGTAGTGATTAAGGTATTTTATTGTAATTTCTTAACAATATTGCTCAAAAAGGGCACTATTGTGTGATTTACTGCATTGAAATGGGTTTAGTTACTTCAGGATTTCTGGCTTTAAAAAAGGAGTGCGACTCTGCAAAAGTTCTCAATTTCAAAAAGCAAATTTAATGAGTAATTATATCATTTTCTTTGTAAAAATCAGTATTTTTGCTCATCCAAAGCTGCAAAGGAGGTTTGTTAAGCTGAGATTTTCCAATACATTGAATCGATCCTCTGAGAATTCAGCCTAATTTGGAAGATTAGCAAAAGTGTAATCTTTGACAGAGGATTTCCACAACTTTTCACTCAAAAACTTTACAAGGTAAAGTCTTAAAAGGATGTTACAGAGAAATATTTCTGATGTGCAAAACAAGAGACTGAAAGCCTTGGAACTGGTCAAGATATTTTAGCTTAAATTACAGGAAGAAAGAGAAAGAGCAGCTTGAGGCAGACACTTTGCAGGGAAGATTTCCAATAATCACAATTTGACAGGAATAAAATTACTGGAAAAGGGTTTAACACTATTTATATTTAAAGAGAAGTAACAGAACTGTCACCAAAGCCCCAGATTCATGAAACAGCTGATGCTGGACATGTACCAGAACTGAAGGATGAACAGGAGATCTGAACACCAGGCCTGGACCTCTCTGCAAACTTCACAGGACGATCCCTACATGCAAAACACAGTATTTTTATTTTTCCTTCTTTATTCAACACAAACAGTTCCCTGCAGCTCAGCAGGTTGAGGCCAAGCTCATTTCAAATCTCTTAATTTTATAGTTCTCACCTAAGTTTGCTGGAATTTATTTTTCATTTTAGGAATTTCCTTCCTTAGTTTAATAAGAAAGCAGTAATTCTCTAGACTGAGAAGATTATTGAACTGATTTATCATTATCCTCACCACTTCAAATCTATTTGAAGCAGACCTTGCCAAACCATTATTCCAACAGCATTTCCCCCTGATTAAATATGGATTTGATGACATCTACATATGTACATTCTTCTGATTACAGGCAAATAAATTCTTCTGCCTGTACATTTTGGACAGGGATTTAATCCTGAATATAAAAGCTGGAATTTCTTCCACAAGTGTGGCTTGCAAAGCACAAACCTCAGAAATAACAACCCCAATCTCTGGACCCCTTTGGGTTCCAACACCACAGAACCCCAAAGTGCTCCTGCCCCACACACCAGTTTATTGAGCAAGAAAACACCCTTATTGCATTATCTCAGCATTCTCCTCCATGCCAAAATTAAAAATGAATTCCTCCTTGAGTCCAAACAATTGCAATTATCTCAAGAGTCTCACTTGAATTTCATGGTGTTTGCATGCCACTGCCAGAAGCAGATTGTTCCGTCGGCACCAGTGGAAGTGAGGTATCGAGTTGTTCCTTTCCTTGCTGGAGAGAACTGAAAATAAAAGTTGTAACAATTAAACCAGCTCCTATTTTCTCTTCTTTCACGCTGGAAACTTGTTGACAAGAATGTTTTTCACTAACACATTAGTTTCTCCCCAGGAGTACAGAGAGCAGGGGTAAGCACAGAACCTGAACTTCCAAAAAACAAAGCTGAGGAAATGGACAACACCTACATTTTGGTAAGGAATTCTTTGTTTGTACCACACAAGGGAAATTGGAGAAATGAAACAAGCCCAACCCTGTAAATGGGGCAAAACCAGTTCTTCCTAGGATAGAACTGGATCAAACATGGCAAACACAACTATTGCTGCATCCAAGCCCAATGAAGAACAGCTGCACAGCAGGATCCCCTCTCCTCTATCTTCCTAATTCCTGAACCTTTCTAAGGAGTGGGAAAGCTTTTTATTCTTGATTTCATAACTGCAGCAATACCTTTAATCCTCAGGCTACCTGGTAATTTGATAAAGGAATAGAGCACTGCTTCCTCAAAAAGCAGTGACTGGATCAAACACTCAGTTTTACAAAGAGCTTGAGAGAAACACACACACACATACATATATATATATATGCATACATACATAAAGATGTAAACAAATAATACACCAGTTATAAAGCCATTTCTAACACAATCACCTTTACATGGTTGAAATAAGACAAAACAGGAAGTGTAGGGAAAATGGGGAGAAATGAGACTCCTGGGGAATGCTGGCACGATGGAGAAGCCTGTGCTGAATCCAAGGCAGCACCACTCCAGGAGAGAGGGATTCTGAGCCAAACAGCCCCACTCACTCTCCCCTCTATGTGCATCACCTGCCAAATTGCAGGGATTGTCTTTTTCATCCTGGAATTTTATTTTTTTGGAGGCTTCTGCCTGGCAGTTGTGAAGTTGTTTTCAAGAAAATCTGCATTTGCTACAACAACCAGAACAGCTCTTTAAAACTAAGATAACAAGGAAACAAGAAATGGGGAGTAAGGAATTTTAACTGATCCTTCTGCAAAACAAATATTCTCTGTGAACACACAAGAGTGTTGGGTCAGGTGCTGTGCCAGGAGCACCACCAAAGATGCCAAACACGAGTTTGGCAAGGAGATGCTGCTGCTCTCTGAGTTGCTCTAGAAAAGCACCAGATCTCCCATTTTGTACACCTAAGGAAGCAGCAGTGGGATCACACAGCTAAAAGCACATGTAAGCAGGAGGATACTCTCCTGGGCACCACAGGATTGAGATAACCAGGAAAAACACCCTTGAGCTGGGACAAATCACAGCCAAAACCACCAATTTTATCCTTGACCGCCACAACTCTTACTACCATTCTAAGTGAAGGTTTTAGGGGAAAAGCTCATCATCCCCACCTGTATGGAAGTGATGGAAGCTGAGTGGCCCTGCAGGACTGCCAGGGGGGCACAGGTCCTGAGGCACCACACCCTGACCACCTTGTCACAGCTGCCCGCGGCCAACAGCGTGTTCTCGTAGTTGACGGCCATGTCCGAGATCTCGGCCGAGTGGCCGCGCAGGGTGGACAGCAGGCGCCCGTCATCCGTGGCCCAGATCTTCACCAAACAGTCATCTGACCCCTGGAACGGCACAGGAATTCCCAAAGGTTACAGGAAATATGGGACAGGTTCCATGCATGTCACACATGGATCACAGGGATGGACAAGATCACAACCCCCGTGAACCGACAGGACAACACTGTGGGATCCCAATGAGGTCCAATTTTAGGAAGAAATTCTGCCCTGTGAGGGTGGGGGGCCCTGGCATAGGGTGCCCAAAGAAGCTGTGGCTGCCCCTGGATCCCTGGAAGTGTCCACGGCCAGGTTGGACAGAGCTCAGAGCACCCTGGGCTAGTGGAAGGTGTCCCTGCTCATGGCAGGGGTGGCACTTTGAAATATTCCATCCCATCCAAACCATTCTGGGATTCTATGATTCTGTGAACTGTGGAGCCTGGGGATCATCATATGGAGTCAAGGATTTCAATTTGATAAAAGAGAATCATGGAATCACAGGATGGTTTATGCTGGAAATGGATCTATTTGGAAGACAGGGACACTTTCCACAGTCCCAGGTTGCTCCAAGCCCCATCCAATCTGGCTCCAGGGATGGGGCAGACACAGCTCTGTGGGCACCTTGTACCAGGCCCTCAGCACCCTCATAGAGAAGGATTTCTTCCCAATATCCCTCATAACCCTCTCCTCTGGCAGTGGGAATTCCTCTTTGTCCTGTCACTCCATGCACAGGGATTAACATCAACAGCTAAAAATGCAACACTCGTTTGAAAAATCTGCTGATTTTTATATATGCCCAACAAAAAGCAGGGGCATCACCACAGAAATGGATGTCACTGCATTCTGGAGAAAAACTTAAAATAATTGTCAAGTATTCACTGACACACTACAAATCCAGGAAGGTAAATTTAGTAGAAAAGCAACTTGCAGCTGAACAAAATCACATCTCCATCTCAATCAGTGACTGTTGAGGAATTCAAGAAAGAAATCAAACCAAACAAAGCAATCTTCACAAAAAAAAAGGTCCAGATTTTAAACTTACTGTAAAAATTCTCCTGCCACTGCGATCAAAGGCTATGCAATAAACAGAGGAGAGGTGCCCCAAAATCCTCTTGTGCATCTTCATGTGTTGGTAGGTGGATGTTGGGAACAAGTGGCTGAAACGGCCACATCCAGTTAATTGCCTGGCAGAAAGGATATGAACTGGGAGAGAAAAAAGAAGCAAAAAGAAGAGTGAGACATGAATTTTGTCCAGAACTCAGAGTAAATAAATATTAAATCAAATATAGTATTTATTAATGACTTTATTATTAGAATCAGCAATAAATCTGAACCTCTTCCACCTTATCAGAACATTCTGTCCAGTGTTATAAAAAGAAATCCCACTCCTGATGGAGCCTTTCAGTACCCACCACAGGTTGCACCTGCTTCCTTACCAAAAATACAAGCAGAATGAAAAGTTCCCACCACAACTGGGAGTTATTCCAATGTTCAGTTCATGAACAGGTAACAGATACATTTATCCTACATGGATGTGGAAAATCTTTAAGGAAAATCTTTGAAGGAAGAAAGTAAATTCAGGAAATTATGTTACTAGTATCAATTAGGAAAAGAGTATAATAGTTTTTTTAAGTGGTTTTTTGTGATAAAAGAAGTGATAAAAAGTGATAAAAATCTTTCTTTGGAATGGCTTTCAGATCACATCTGAGGGCCAAAGGACTTCCACATCCCTGAATTCCCAGGGCAGTGGAATTGAAGAACAAGAAACAGGTGGCACTGATGGAAAACTCCCCGTGGAGGAATGGCAGGTAGGAGACAGAACTGCAACCACAAAAAAATTCCTTCCTGTTTCCATAGCCAGCAGCCCTTCCAAGAACAGCCTAAAACCTGAATGCACCAACCCACTCTGCAAAAAGGCCTCTGGATGCAAAATCTGAGACCATTTTGGGGTATTTAATTCCACCAATCCTCTCCTATTTCTATTTTCCCGAACCTATCCTCACTCACAGCACTTGAACTTTGGATTTGGAAGTTGAGAGGGTTTTTCAGAGGCACTTGAGGATCTATCATTGCTGTGCTGGTGGGTCTGTGGAGTCCCTGTGATAGCAGATCCCCTGGAGCAATTCCTTATCTTCCCCTGCACCTTGATGTGGGCTGGGCTTCACAGGAGCCCCACAAAGCTCTTTAGTGCCTTTCACTCCTTCAGCTTAAAAGTCTAGTGAAAAACTCGAGCCATGTCTTAATTGTCTCATGACATCACTGCCAATCTACCCAAAAAAAGATAATGGAATACGTTAAAAAATTAATCTACAAAGTCAAGAAGAGCCATTTCAAAGAGTTCCTAACCCGTAACTCCTGGTGTAAATTGATACCATTGAAGTATTTACACACAAGCAAGGAAAAGAAATTGTTTCCAGCTTTAAAGAAAGCATTTTTGTGACTCAGTTTTAGGCTCTGAAATGTGGATTATTTTTAATCATTCAAAGCAATTGAAACATGACACAAGGGAAAAAAAGCTGCATAAAAGATGCTTGCAAAAGCCATCAGGCTCCAGCATAACCTCACCTTCAGTCAATATTTGCTTTGCATGTAAAAACACACATTCAGCAATACTAAAAAGCAAAACACACTAAAGCAAATTAATTTACTACCTACCTACTATTCAATTGATACCTAACATTACACAGGGCTGTTAAACCAAACTGTCACCCTGAGCAAAATAAAACTGAAATTTTATACTCTTTTTCCTACCTTTAACACAGAGATCACACAGTGATAAATGCTCAAGGTACCTCAGCTTTTCCTACACGTTATTTTATTTACTCTTTGAGTATGACAGCTTAAAAGCTGAATTCTTAAAAAGATTACACCTCCCTTTCCCTACCCTGTGTGCCAACAGAGACGTGGAGTCATTCAGCAACATGGTGATTCTGCTGTGCCTTTCAAGGTTTCAACCATTTCAATACATATATATTTATATATTTAAACACATAATAACAGTGTATCTGCCTGTAAGCAATTTCAAATGGCTTTTAATGTTTTTTTAACCACACAAAGAACTGTGTGAATCAAAAAGATATAATCTCATGTCAAAATATTCCTTATAATCACAATGTTTTCTGTGTCCCCCTGCAATGTTTCTGAGCATTTACCACTGCTGTTTGTTGTAAATCCCATGAAGGAAGCACCAAAAGGCACCAAAATCCCACAATTTTGGCACCTCACTTTTCCGGTCGATTCCCAGCCTTGCAATCAGTTCAGCTTCAGTGGATATGAAAGTAATTTCTTTTTTTTTTTTTTTTCTGTGTTTATTTCCCTATTTGCACAATAGGAATAAAACTTTTCCATCTCCCATGGATAATTACCAAATAAAAAGCCCTGTTTATGAAATGCTTCAATCAGAGACACCCAGAACTATTGTTGAGCCATGAGGAGCAACAACTTTATCAAGGCAACAGCATCTTTGGACAAAAAAAAAACCTATCACTGCTTCAAAGGAACAAAGCAAACACTCTCCATTCCTGTATTTTTAGGAAGATTAATACACAATATCTAAATAGGGAATTACCCCCACATGACAAAAATCCCTGTCAAGTTTCCTTTCTACAGCACAATGAAGTTATTGTCCTCCTAAGGCCCCAAAGCACTAAAACCCAACAATTCCCACATGGAGAAATAGCAACTTAGTAACCCAAAAAAATTTTACTAACCTATCTCATTAACTGATGTATTTCATGCCACACTGGATGTAAGAGCTGCCAAGTCCACCCCCTCACTATTCCCTGCCAGGAAAAACTTTCAAGACAGTTATTTCCCATAAAAAGGGAGGAGATCCAGCTTTCTTGATAAGAAAAGTTAATTTTGTCCCAACACTGAAGGGCCACCTCAGCTCCTCCAACTACCAACTTGTAAAATACAGGCATTATTCTCTTTTTGTGGTCCTGGAAGGCCACACCTTGAGGAAAACTGCAGTGCTTAAAAGCTGTCAATGGCAATTCCCAAATCACAATTTAGCTCACATTCTACTATAGATAACAGCACAATGTAAGAATTCTTGCAAGAAAGCACACCTAGGAAGGATAAATTCCAAACCCAGCAACAGCAACCCACCAGTGAAAACTGGGTTTAAAAAACAATCGTCAGACAAAGCCCAGACTTCAAAGTTAAATCACAACCTTAGAAGGAATTCAAGCATTTCAGTAAGGCAAAGTCACTGAGCAGCACCAGCTGGAATTCCTGCTCTCCCTAAAAACTTTGTCTGGATCCACTTTTTGCAAGGAAAATTAGAAAATGGGAAAACTGGTGCAAATGTCTGTTTTAAAATCCGTTTCTCAGGGGTGATGAGCTCCCATCAGACTGTTTGACTTTGCAAGAAGCAGTGTGATTCTGTAATGAGGATCTGGATTCTGCCTTCATCACAAACCCGAGCAGGGATCGGGTGCCACTCCCGGGAGAGGCACAAGGCTTCACAGGAATGCCAGCACACAAACAGAGCTGGCTCCCACATGGAAAACACCTTCTCAGAGAGTGGCTGTGGGGCCACAAAGAGCCTGGACCCAGGAAAAGCACTGAAAGCACAGCTTGTTCCAGCTCTGGGCGCTGCTGACCTCATGGAACTCATTTCCAGCACAACCACCATCGATTCCTGACCTCATCCCTCATCCCAGCGCTGCTCCTTGGCAGGCCCAAGGTACCTGCACCACCTTGGCTGTGAATTTCCACCCAGCTGAAAGGCTTATTCACTGAGACTGTGCTGAAAACCTCCTGCTTCCAAATTTTGTGTTGTTTTCACTAACAACAAGCTGCCCATAGAAAGATTTCCATCCTCAGGTTAGAGCAGCTCTTAAAGAGTGAAAACAACCTTCTTTCTAATCTGCTCTGAGCTGCTTGTACAAAAAAAAAAAAAAAAAAAAAGCCCTAACAAAATCGAAGTAGCATCAAAAGCAGGTTTATCAAAGGGGAATCACTCCCAGTCCTGAGGAACTGCATGACTAGTCTTTCCACTTTCTGTCTGGGAGAGCACAAAGGGAGCCCTGCAAGTTCCACTACAGCAAAATCTGCCCAGAAAGGCTCAAGCAGACTCTCTCCTCCTCCATGGCATCCTGTTGGCAGCAGGAAGCTCTGCCAGGGTTTTCCCTCCCTGTCCCCCTCCAGCAGATCACCACAGCCCTGGGAATGAGTTCCACAGCTCAGCACTTTCCCAGAGACTCCCCCAGCTCTGCACAAACGCGCTGGGAAAAGGCAACAAGGATTTCCTGCTCCAGTTCCACTGTGCAGGACCTTTGATTTTGGATTATGGACCACAAGGTCCCATCCCAACCACGTGGAAAGGAAATCACTGCAACTCCCAAGTCCTGCAGCTGGGCTCTCCCAGTTAATCCCATCAGCGACCCCATTCTCTCAGAATTGATGGTGGAAAGATTAAATCCTTATCACTGGAAGGGAAACGATGTGAGAATACTCCTGGCTGCTCATTCTATACCTTATTTATCACTTTGCACAGGTACTTAAACAATCACCTCACTCCTGAATACACATTAATGGGAGTCTTTTACTTCAGCCCAACTCCTTCCGCAAGTAATTCCAGAAAAGTCCATGAGCCTGAGCCAGCACAGTGTGGGAATTCAGTTATGCCAAAATACCAAAGAGGTCGGGCACACTTCAGCTTGTACTTAAGACAAACACACTGTAGCATCTCTGGCTGGCACCACTCACCCGGGAAAAAACACCAATTTTGCAAAAATAGACAGAGAATTTTCTGACCTCCTCTTCAGGATGAACAAGGAATCCCAAAATCAAACTGCTGCCTGAAGTAAATTCCTTATTTTAGTATTTATGTACACTTTCCTCTCCTAGTAGTAGTTTATGTAGCTACACCAAGGACTGTATTCTTCCAGGAATCAATACCTATATAAATTATTTCCTGCCTATGAAAGACCCTTTTCCATATAATACCTTTGCATTTCTTAAAAAAAAGAAGCAATTATTAAAACATCCAAACAAAATAATTGTTCTGTTCTTTAATTCACTAAATAGTTACCAAGCAAGCAGCACAGTCCTTTGCCATGAAAGCATGACAAATGCTGAAGTCCAATCTGCCAGGATGCCTCATTAATAATACCACATATTCCAAAAACACCCAGTCTGATGAAAGAATTGATCCAAGAATCCGTGCAGAAATACAACCAGAGGAGTTGTGTTCAATAAATCTGCAATTCAGACTATTAGTAATCCATCAGCACAACTGCTCACAGTAAAGTAACTGCAGAACCAGCCTAAAATAATAAATACACAGATAGAAAACTGCCAGCACCATCCCTGCTTCTCCAAAGGGAGGAAGGATTCATAAGTGAAAGGGCTCCCTGACAAAGCAGGAAAATGTATCCATTTGCACAGAGATAAAATGCCCTAAAAAGAAACAAACCAGGATTTACTTTTATGCCTGCAAGAATCTATTTTTTTTTTGCTATAAAAGCAGTTAATGAAAGTTCAAACCATACAAGGCAAACACTTGAGTTTATATAAAACAGAGCAGCTCTGTGATGAGATGTAAGCTGAGAGCCCACATATATCTGAGTTTTATACAAGTTCTTTATCTAATTGTGTGGACAACTGAGGCTGAAGGAACACAAATGTTGCTTTGGTGATTATTTCCTTTTTGGAGAGGGATGTTGCAAGCAGTCTGTTTTCTGTCATAATCCAACTGAAAGGAATTCTTGAGTCAAAGAAGTTCCCTGGGAGCCAGACGCTTTGCTCTGGCCAGGATTCCATGATGACTCCAGGATCCCATGCTCCTGTGACCATGCCCATCCAATCTTACAACCACATGTACATATTATGGAGGCATATCACAAAAAAATACTCCAGCCCATTGCCCTCCAAAAAACCATGCAAAACATGGCTACACACACTGTGGAAAATCCAAGCCGGAATAACACAAAAATGGTCCTATTGTCAGGGAGAGACCTATTTTAGATTAATTCATTATGAAATGTCAGAGAAAACGTTATTGCAAACCCAGAGTAGCATTTTAGACAGTGAGAGGCACTTTCTGTGGGGCAGGAATAAATACAGAGAGGAGAAAAGGAACTTTTATGGACTCGCAGACTCACCCACGTTTGGTGGTTTCCCGTAGTTCACCGGGAGTTCGGGGGGTCGGCCCCTGTGCAGAGCTGCAAATGCAGATCCTTTCCATAGCGTGTGTCTGAAGTCTGCACCAGCAACAGTGACAAGGGACAAGAAATAATCAATACATTAAACAGTCAAGAGATCAAGCACCACTCCCACCAGCCCAGAATAAAATCTGTCTGATTGAACACTTTGTCCGATTCCTCATTTAAAGACTGCCACTCTCATTTCCAGTTCCCCAGCAGTGTCACTGTAAATGGTTTCAACTTATTTTTGCTTAATTTGGATGATTATTGGCTCTAAATCCATGGAGAGAAAAAGTGAATTTAAAAGTGGGTGCACTTTATACTGAGGCCCAGCTGAACTCTGCCATGTTTTCCTTCTGCAATGCTGACACTCAAAGCACCTCTGCTTAGGAACTGCACATTTGAGATTTCACATTTTGCTGCCTAAAAGTGCGAGAAGTGAGGGTTTTTTCCAATAAATCTGTTTTCCTGCAATATGTGGCAATGTGCCCTCCTTTCAGATTTTCCTCTGCACCCCACCCCCCCAAAAAAATCATTGTTTTTAAGTGAAGACTGTTCTCTTTAAAGACTCTCCAGCCTGCTGCTGCCAACTGGCCTCAGAGAGGCTCCTCTCTAGAACAATAGTGATTTTTCTGAGACTGTTCAAAGTGCCTCAGAAATTAGACCTGGATTTCTTCCATTTCTGGCCATCTGGAGGGAGAGAAATGAGCTTCCACGGTGAGTAAGTGCTGAAACAGAAGGACAGTGCTGCAGGTTGGTGGATCTGTGTTGCACCGTGTAGGTCTCTGAACACAAAGTGCACAAGCTGAGGTGACTCAGAGGCTCCTGAGAGCACCTTCTGATTAAACCCCAAACTGCTGCACAGAGTATTAAATGATACTCATTAAAAACAGCACTCAGACTTCCTAAAATAGATCCATCCACCTAAACCCTTCTGTTCCCCTGCAGAAAAATGTTTATTTTCTCTTTACATTTTGCTGCTGTTTGCTTCTAAGCTGCAAACTGAGTGTGAAGGGAAGGAATGTTTCTCTGCAAACCTGAATTTCTGCAATTAATAACAGCAAAGCAGAGGCAAAACAACACTCAGTCCCAAAACTCTGCAGGGCAATGTGTTTGGGAACAGCTCATCCCTCCAGGAGATACCCAATGGATCAGCAGATGCTCGTCAGCATCACGGTGTGACTTCACAGGATGCAGGGAATTAAGTGCTCAATTGCCACCAAAACAGGAAGGTCCTGCTCTGCCATCCCTCCTCCCCTCCCAGGATGATGCTCCTCCTCCTGTGTCACCTCCAGCCCTGTGATCCTTTTCCACCAGCTCAATTAATTCACTACAACAAAATTTTCCAACATCCCAGCTCTCTGAATCAGCACATCAGAGGATCAAGGAAGTTCTGGCTCCTGCAGGGAGGAAGTGGCAGGGGCATGGAGTGAGGAGGGAAAGGAGGAATCACTTCAATAGCAAATGGCTCTCAGATCTCTTTAGTTCTAACACAAAACTGCTCTCAGGATCATTCTCTCAAGCAGAGAGAGTTTTTCAAAGGGAAAAAGATTGGTGCTCTCTTTATGAAAGGAATGGGGGCTTTTAAATTAACTTGAAGCAGGAATTGTCACTGAAGAATCAGCCTGGCCTTCTGCTACTCCCTAAATGCTGCCCCAAACGCCACCACCCTGTCCTGTGTCTGCACAGGCAGAGAGTCAAAGAATGGAAAAAGCCAGGCTGAAAAATAACCCAGCTCAGTGATTTTAGACACAGATATGTGTAAATGTATATGGAAAAAATGGCATTTTTCAGATGCATCAAACCCCTAATCCCATTCACATCATTTACACAAACACCAACACACTGGGGAAGGAGGCAGAGGAAGTAATAATATCAGGCAACTGTAGGCAAGAATTGCTTAAAATGGCATTTTCAACCCAAGAAAATACATCCAACAGAGCCAGCAACAACTGCATTTTAGGAAGAAAAAGCTGGCAAGCACAGGAGACAAAGGAGGGCAAATGCAAATACACAGATATCCCAACAGGAATGGCAACAAAAGGGGGTTAATCATTAAAACAGAATTCAAGCCCAGATAAATTGAGATTCTCACCTTTTGCTGCCCTCAGGAGAGACTGGCGCCCGACACCCAGCAAAGTCTGCACCCCCAGCACACTCTGGGGGATCTCCTTGTCCAAGAGGGGTCCAAGCCTCTCACAGATCCTAAGAAGATAATCTGGGGGGATGTGTGCATTGACAGCCACCTAAACACACAAACAACACAGGCATTTGAAAAAATGCTTTATTTTTCCTTCTACTGGTAGCACTTTGCTTCGTATTTAAGTGCAAAGTTACTGCAACCAAGCCTAAACCCCCTGAAAATCCCCTCAACATTAATTATACTGCTTTTTAAAGTGATGTGGAGTGTTGCAAAAGCCACACCAGAAATTTCAGGCTGTAACAGCTTAATTGTAAATTTAGGGTGTCCCTTAAAAAGAAACAAAAATCCCCAGTGCAGTGCTCTGCTCAAACAACTTTTTTTTAAGCCTTTTTTACCTTTCAGTTCATTCTCTTCCCATCTTTTGCTTAACTGAAACACCCTTGCATTGACATCACTGTATGAAGCACATGTGTAAAAGAATAAAAACCTTAAAAATCACCTAAAATCCCTAAAATCAATATTCAGTCTCCACTCCTACTCCTGCTCCTGGGAGTAGGTATCTTTAAGACCCACATGTCTTAAAGATTTTGTCATGTTGGGAGAACATCCTTTATTTTTCCCTTTGGACAGAGACTGAGCGACAACAGTTTTTCTGACAGTCTGTTCAAACAACAAACAAATTGTGCCTCATTATCCAGAATGTCCTGCACTGCCTGACTCCCATATTTACAAACTGGCAGGAAAAGCTCTGCCCATCAGAGCTCCTCTGACACAGCACACACAGCTCCATCCACCTCTGCCCATGGATCAGCTCCTGCCTTCCCAGGTGCCAGGGATGTGCCCAGCTCCTGCCCCAGCACACCAGAGGGAGGGAGTGTCAGGCATCAGGAAGGAGGAAAAGGTCTGTAATTCCCTCAGCCCTGCTGCCAAGACATTGTTCACTCAACTGTGTCATCAAACAGATTATTAGCACACGTCGTTGGGAATTTTTTTATTCTAATTGGGCAACAGCAGTGGAGCTACAGGACCCAGCACAGCCAGGCAGGGCTGGATACTGTCACCACCTGCACCATGAGATGGATCAAGACTGTTCCATAATTCAGATTTTAACCAAAAAGGGAAATATATCTAATTAAATATACAAATTACCAGTTAATTAAATATGACTAAAAACAGTTAATTAAATATGACTAAAACCAGTTAATTGAATATGACTAAAAACTCTTCCAATGTGAATGGAACTCTTGGAGGAGAGACAGGTTCCTCCCTCTACTCATCTCTCAGTCACTGCTGGTTAAAGGATCATCTCATCAATCATGATGATTCTAAGGATCCAGATTCATCATTTTTTCAGTGCAGGAATGAGAAGCCTCCTGAGTGCATTACCATGTTCTCATTCCAAGACTTTCCATCCTGTGAGTGAGCATCAAGCAATGACCCTGTGAATGCTCTCCTGCACTGACAGGGTTCTCCAGACATTTTAGCTTTTTTCCCTAAAATCAGAGTTCTGAAACTGTATCAGCACGTTCCCAGTGGTACAACCAGTGAAGTACAGTGTATGAACATGAATTGTCTCTCACTGTAAATGATGGGATACAAAAGAAGTTGAAATGAGAGAAAAGGATTATCCAAACTTTGGTGTTTGCCTCTCATTCTGAGTCATTCCTGAAACACTGTAAATGTGTTTATGCTACAAATTTACAATGCTGCAGCAGCCTCCCTTCAGCGTGTAAGATTTCTGAAAGGGAAGTTCTGGAGGGAGAATCTGCATTTAAGCAAAATCTGAATATGAAATTCTTATTTCCATCTCTGATAACCAGCAACAAGCCCCTCAGTCACCAACGGCCAACAGTGATGTATCAGCCTTAAGGTTAAAATATCAAAAAGACCAACCTAGAAGCTCTGAAGTTTTACTTCCAGAGCACCAAAAACCCCCAAACCATACCATTCTCACTGGAAATGTAAAAAATCCAAACCATTTTCCCAGTGTGGCACAGCAAACACTCCCCTGTTCACCCTGGAGCTGGTTTGGGAGTTTCACCTCATTCCATGCCTAGGAAGGTGCTGAATTAAGCCTGGCAGCAAATATCCCACTGCACAGACAGAGCCCAAGGTGATCCACAAGCATTCCTGACTACCTCCAAAATGGAAAAGGACTTGGTGGCTCAAAGATGAAGGCACAGTTTTATCTGGAACAGTAAAGAGCAAACACTGACACAGGTGGGGCCTGACAGAATTCCCTGATCTCACTTCTTTCCCTGCACATTTCCTTGTTCCTACAACCCACAACAGCCCCAAATAAGCAGCCCTTAATCTGAATATTAGCACTGCTGTTACTAACAAACAGCTCCATAGGCAGGCAGCAAGAGCAGCAAATTCTCCTGGTGACTTTTTTCCATAATAACTTCCAGAAAAAAATGCTTAAATCACAGCCCAGAGCTAAACAAGCAATTCTATTTTCAGGTTCCCAGAAGAACTTGAATCAAAAATCCTTCTTTTCACCTCTGAGAGAGTTGTAAATGGGTTTTAAGTATTTTTCTAGAACATGAAAGCTGCAAACATCCAGCTGAAAAAATTAACATTTCCCAGATCAGATTTTCCTTAAAAGAAGGGTGGAAAAAGGCAAAGGTACAGCTACACCTCTTAGTGTGTGCTTGTCCAAATCCCACGTGGCAAAATGAAACAGCAGCAAATATATTATCAGCTCCTCAAATATATTAGAAAATATTTTGAAATATAATTAGAAAATATTTTAGAAAATAATCAGAAAACTGGAAAAAAAATAGAGATGAGTAATACAGGCCCAAACCATGCATGTTAAAATAATGCAGAGCTGAAAATGTGCTAAGTGAGAACAAATGCTGCATCTTGGGATAAATCATAAAGAAAATATGGTTTGTTGCCTTAGGATGTGAAAAATCCTATAAAAGTTAAAATATGAGAGCACAAGAATGCAATAGTACCAGATGAGTTCTCTGACACAGTAACCACACAGGTACAAGGGATCTAAAAAGTGAAAGATTAAGTGAAGCCAATCTATCCTTTTTAAAAAACTCTCCCAGTCCTGACTGCTTGAGCCAGGCTGAGATAAGCTGCTCCAGTGATAAGCACAAGGAAAGAACTATTAGTGAAGTCACGTCAGGGCTGGGAGAAATTCAACCCCTGAACCTGTTCGAGGTCCTGTGGCTGGAAGCATCACTCAGAGACCATGAGCTGGGACAAGCAGCTTCTGGATCCCTGAAACCAAATCCTCTGGTGTGACTCTGATCCCTGTTTGGACAATGCTCTCAGGCACTGGGTGGGATTTTTGGGGTGTCTGTGCAGGGACTGGGGCTGGATTTGATGATTCTTGTGGGTCCCTTCCAAATCAGGAGTCTGTGATTCTACAGCTGCTGACAACTCCTCCTCCAAGGCAGGGAACAAACAACCCAAAAAAGACTCTTTGTGATTACTGCTTAAAGTAAGATGTCTGTTTTGACAGAGATGGGAACCAGGGAGCTCTGGGAACCATCTCTTTTGGGAAGCCCAGTGGAACATCTCCCCAAAGCACGGACTGGAGGCAGGAGCTGCAGACTGGAACGTGGCAGTGACGCAGCCCTTGGGAGGCTGCTCTGTCCCCATTCCTGCTGGGCAGGCCCAGCTGGGCCTCAGCACTGGATTTTTCTCCTCCAGGTAGTCATCCAACACTTCCTTCATTTGCCAAAATAACCATCAATTAAGAATCCATTGACAACTGTATCAAAAAGCAGTGGAGGAGGCCAAGAGGCCGAGGCAGCTGAGCAAGCAGGAAATTACTGACAACATCAAACAGGGAATCTCAGCAAAAGGAAGCTCAGACACTGGACCTGCACAAGATGCCAGCAATATGCAAATAGACTGGAATTAAAAAAGCCTTTACCCACTGGGGTCCCCAGAGAGAACAGGTTGGAACAACCATGCTACAGATGACATTTTCCTGAGGTGACAAAACCGTAACATCTCTGCTCTGCTAATGCTGGGATTGGCAGGATCTATAAATACCAGCACCTCGGACTCAGGGCTAGTTTTAAATCAATGCAGATGGGCAAGGCAGGAACTCGGAGCCAAATCCCATAAGCTGTTCCATACCAGCACAGCCGCTCATGGATGCAAACTCCCCACTCTCCAACAACAGCTGATTTTCTGTTTTGCCTGGAATTACGTGTTTTTCAGCACAAAGACCAAACCAGGCTGAGCCAGAAGACTCAGCCCATCAGAAAGTTCTTAAAACCAGAGCAGAGCCAGTCACCTTTATCAGGAATAAACAAAGATAATGTGGAACAGCAGGTCACTGGAGACTGTGCTGATAATCGGAGTCGTTCAGCTCGACTCATCTGTAGAGCAGCTGACTCCACACTGAGCTGCTGTGGCTCATTTAAAACCAGAGCACTAATTGCCTGCAAGTTGGACACACTTCAGACCTTCAAACGGCCGGGCTGGATGGGGTTTGGAGCAACCTGGTTTAGTGGAAAGTGTCCCTGCCCATGGCAGGGGGTGGAACGGGACGGGCTTGAAGGTCCCTCCCAACCCAAACCAGTCTGGGATTCTGGGATTCTGTGATTCACAGACCCTTCCCTTTACAAACACGTGTCTCAAGACCATCAGTGAGAAAGTAAAACCATTGTGGAGTACACCTGGAGAACTGAGCCTGGAGATGAGGGAACTGAGGGGAGTCATCGGGGGCTGCAGCTCCTCCTGAGGGGCAGCTCCAATCTCTCCCCCTGAGAGAGGGAACAGGACCCAGGAAATGGCTGGAGCTGTGTCAGGGACATTGAGGTGGAGATCAGGGAAAGGTTCTTCCCTTAGAGGGTGTTTTGGCACTGAAAGGCTCCCCCGGGAATGGTCACAGCCTCAAGGCTCCCAGAGCTCCAGGAGGGTTCAGACAACACTCACAGAGTGTGATTTTGGGGTGTCTGTGCGGGGCAGGAGCTGCACTGATGGTCCTGTGTGTCCCTTCCAGCTCAGGGCACTCTGTGACTCTGTGATTACCTAGACAGGCACAGCCACATGCTGCAGGCAAAAAAGTGTTCCAACGTGAAAATACACAGGAAAAACAAAGGGAACATAAACTTGCATTCTGTGTGGTTCTGCTCCATAGGTACAATTCTTATTAGCGTGTCTTAAATTACTCGTCTGCCCTGTGATACCTGATATTTAAAGTAAAAGATTAAGTTTATTTAAAAAAAAAAAAAAAGGAACAAAGGAATCTCAGTGAGCTTTCAGATTCTTGCCTAAAAACTCGAGTGAAGTGGGAGTAAACATTCCCCAGATAAAAACCATCCAGTGGCCATTGGGCTGCTCCATCTTTATCACTCCGAAAGCCCAGGAGCAGTAACAGCATACTCAGTGCTCACAGTATTGGCACATTTTCTGAAAAACACCACTCAGAACCTGGACAGCCACACTGAGGATGGAAAACAAAGCTGAAACAACAGAACAAGAAATACTCTGTCTGAATACTGGGCACACAAACAAATCAGACTTCTCTGGGTTGTAAACTCTCACAAATTCAATTACCTGCCTGACCAGAGTAGCTGCACCACACAGCTCAGATTGTAAACGATTTTGGGTTTCTGGCTGTAAAAAGCAGAAATGGGTTGAAAAAGCCCCTTTACCTCCAACTGCTGGCATCTCCAATTTAACTTTGGTTCATTATGTGCCTGAGATAATTAAAAAGAAGGTTGGAGTGCTTTGTGTCCTTCATAACCCTGGCTCTGTTCTGAACATGGCATTCAGACATCCAACCACCCCTGAAGTCGAGGAGCTCAGGTTAATAAACAATCATATGCAGCCAAAAGTCCAAATTCCAAACACAGCAAACCCTAAGCAATGAGGGAGAAAAGGTCTTTCTTCAATATCCTTAACACTCTGAGGATTCAGACAGAAACTCAGCTCATCCCACCTGGCATTAACCTGTAATGATTCATTTATAATCCTGGTGCTTACTGTAAACCATGAGAAACAGTCAAATAATACTAGATAAATGGGCAAACTAAAAGCATGGGTTAGTGCTGATTAGTTTAAGACACAGGAAAAAAAAATCTTAAATTTAATTATTATATGAGTTTATACAGAAATAAGAAATTTCCCATTAACTCCAAAACTCACTTCAAAATGGTTTTTCTCTTGTTTCTGAAATGTTAAAGAAAAGTACATGTTTACACACATATTTAAAAAAATATTTTAAGGTTTTAAGGCTTTTATATATGTGCTACAGAGAATGAAAGGAAAAAAAAATTGTATGTCAATCAAAGTGATATGCAAAACCACTCTGACACCAGACTGCACACTGGCACTAATATTCCTCCTGGATATTGGGTGCAGTACCACGCTAAACCTGAGACAGTCCACAGTTAGATTTCAGATTCTCTAGGAAGACCATAGAGCACCAAAATCTATTGAATGCAGAACTTATTTTATGTCTGCTCACTCGATTTACAGTCCCAGAATTATCCACAAGAGGTGTGAGGAAGCCCAGCTTCCACCTGAAATTCTGCATAGGCTTTAGAAAGGGAAAGGCAGCTGGTCCAAAGGTCTGCTCTGGGCACAAGGAGTTCTGCCCACACCTGAGCTCCTACAATATTGCTAAAGTGGGAAACCAGCTCCCGAGCCAGATGCAGAGGAGTTTGAGCAACAGCCATGGCAAAATCCCCCGTCACTGTTGCTCCATGGGAGCGGGAGAGGCCAGGACGTGCTTCCCATTCCTGGCAGGTGAGTGCCAGCGCTGGGCACAGGTACCAGGGCTATAAACGCTATGGGGAAGTTTACAGCCGTCCCACTGCAGAGTGCTACATCAGCGCCACACGTCACTGCCCAGAGCTCCCAGAAATGAAAGCAAGGCTACCTGGACCCTTTGGAAAAGGACTGGAACAGCTTCAGTTCTGTCACTTTCACACAGACACATCTCGGGGTGCGGGGCCAAGGGCCACCCCCCAGCCACGGCCTTGCGGAGGGACTGACCTTCCTCAATGACACACATTCAAGGGTTCAGCACTCAGCAAAAGCAGCCAGTCGGTGAATTTCACCGGCATTTAACAGCCACAACACCACACTTCCTAACCCCTCCTTTCCTGCTTGACAGCAGGCCCAGACGCCGCGGAGAGGGGCGGGTTTCGCGCAGGCCGCCGCAGGCCGGGAATCCCTGACCCAGCCCGGCAGCGCCGGGCCCGGCGGCACGTCCGGCATGTCCCCCCCAGCCGGGCCACGGCAGCGCGGCCGAGCCCGGCCCGGAGCGGGGCAGCCCCGGGGGCGCGGGCGAGGCGGCGGCGATGGCGCGGGGGGACCGGGGGGGACCCGCGCCCCGCGCCCCCCGCCCCGCCGGCTCCGCCGCGGCGCCGCCGCAGCCAATCAGGGGCCGCCTCACATCGCCGCGCACCGCTCCCCGCGTTGTAAGGCGCAGCGCCATTGGCCGCGCCGGGCCCCGGTGCGTGCCCTCGGATAACCCCCGGCCCCACAATAGCGCGGCGCGGCCGCTCCGCCGGTGCCACCGGGCGGCCCACGGGGGTCTCACCGGCAGCCCCCGGCCCTGCCGCGCCACCGCTCCCCACCCGCCCCTCCGCTCCGCACCCCGCGGCCCGCCGCGGCCTCGGCGGGGCGCAGCCCGCAGCCCTAGTGGGGGGGACACACACACGGGGCGGGGGGGGGGACGCGGCGCCCGGTGCGGCGGCGGCGGCGCGGGGGGCGGAGGGAAGTTGTCGGAAAAGTCAAGAGTGAAACTTGTCTCACCAGGTCCTCGAAGCTCCGGCGGTGCTCCTTGCCCTGCCAGTCCAGACGCCGCGGAATGAGCTGCGGGAGGGACACGGGGACGGGGGCGGCCGTCAGAGCCCGAGCGAGCCCTCCCCGGGGAGCCCCCCTCGGTGCCCGCCCGCGCCCCCCGGGATGGAGCCCCCCGGCCGCTGCCCCCGGCCCCGCCGCGGGGCAGCCGCGCTCCCGCCGGGTGTCCCGGGCGGAGATGGGCTGGGTTAGACGGGGCAGGGCAAACGCCGACCCCGCCGTCCCGAGGGCTTCCCCCGTCCCGCCGGGGCAGGCGCCTCACCTGGTGCTCCTCCAGCTCCTCCACCAGTACCTGGGGACAGAGGGACACACAGACACACACACACAAAGGACGTGAGTCCAGCGACCGCAGCGCAGCGGCTCCGCCGCCCCGTCCCGTCCAGTCCCGTCCCGTCCCGTCTGCCGCCCGCCCGGCCCGGCCGGAGCGCCGGCTCCGCGCTCACCTGGGCGGATTTCTTGCAGGGTCCGGACTGCAGGAACCGTGCGATCAGGTAGTAGAGCTCTGCGGAGAGGCGGGGGAGAGCGGGTTAGACACGGTTAGAACGGAGGGGGTGCGGAGCGCAGCCCCCGCCGCCAGCGATACCCACCGGCTTCCAGCTGGGTCGGGGCGGCCGCCGCCGCCATCCTCCGCGGGAGGGGGAGGGGAGGTGGCGGATGGCGCCCCGGGGGGACTCGGCTCCTAGTGCGGGCGCAGCCTCATGCCGGAGCGGCGGTGCCGGTGCGGGGCGCGGGTCCCGGTGCGGCTGCGGGCGCGGGTCCCGCCCGGGCTCATCGCGGCTCCGCGGACCGAGCGCCGCCGGCACCGCCCGCACCGCCGCCGCCCGCCGCCGGGGGGCGCGCGCGGCAGCGCCGGGCGAGCGGGGGGGCAGGAAGGGCGGGGCGGTGACGCGCCGCGGGGGGGCGCCCGCCACTTCCGGGCGGCGGCTGAGGGGGGAGGAGGAGGAAGAGGAAGGGCCGGGCCGGGCCTGGAGAGCCGGGATGTGCCCGAGGCGTTCGGGCACCGTCACAGGGCTGCGCTGGGCCGGGCTGTGCTTTAGAGGGCCCAGGGGCCGTCACGGGGGAGCTCTAACGGCTTCTGTCCTCGCGGGGCCCGCCCTCAGCGTTCCCGGGTGTCCCTGCCCCGTTCCTCACAGCTCCGGCCCTTCCCAGCCCTCACGGCCCCAGTGTTCTCGGCCTCTGGTCGTGGCCTCCTCCCTGGCAGCGCCTGGGAAACGGAGCCCCATGTTTGCCTCAAATGAAGCAGTTTGTAAGAGGATGAAGGGGTTCAGGAATCTTAGGGATCCTGTCAAGGGTAGGGGGATGGAGCCCACGCGTGTGCCATGGAGGGGACACAGGATTGCTCAGTGGGGAGGTGACAGCCCTTCTGGGCTCCCGGTAAACAAGGCCTGGCTGCCGGGAGGTGTGTCAGGTTGGGGTGGCTTTAGGAGTTAAAATATTTGCTCCCAATGACCGGAAAATTCCAATGTGATGGAGACGGCACCTGTTCTCAAGGAACAAAGGGGTCAGGGTCAGAATAGATAGTTTTAATGGAAATAAATATTTTTCCATGGGATGCATCTTGTCAGAGCTCCTGAAATCGGTGTCACTTCAGCAATGAGTTGCTAAAACACATCAAGTGAATTATATTTTATCTCAAGTACCTGACATTTTATGTTAGAACTCCAGTGTAAAAACCACTGTCATCATGGCATAACAAAGGACAGCCTCTCCTCATGCCTGGAACACTGAGAGCTGAATCACTGTAAGTCGATGCTCTGGAAATATTAAGAATAAATTCAGATTGAGCACATCTTTATAGCAGCTGCTCAGGACTGGGTTTGCTGTGGGGCACTGGCTCAGTTTTGTTGCTGTGCAGTCAGGGTGCAGTCCCTCCTGCTGGCAGCTCCGTAGGATGCCTCCAGGCACTCAGGGAGAAGAATTTGGGGATTTGGCATAAAGCTGCTCCACATAATTCACCTGTTCTCACCTGCCCCTTATCCACCTGTGGAAGTTATTTTGTGCCAGGAGCTTGGATTAACTGAGTGATTTGTGGACCCTGTTTCCTCTTCATCGTCCTCTAAAGTTCTGGAGTTCTCAGTGACTGTTGAGAGGATCCCAGAATGGTTGGTGGAAGGGACCTTAAAGCCCACCCAGTCCCACCCCTGCCATGGGCAGGGACACCTTCCCCTATCCCAGGCTGCTCCAAGCCCTGTCCAGCCTGGCCTTGGGCACTGCCAGGGATCCAGGGGCAGCCACAGCTGCTCTGGGCACCCTGTGCCAGGGCCTCATCCCCTTCACAATAAAAATTTCTTCCAAATACCTCACCTAACCTTGCCCTCTGGCAGTGGGAAGCCATTCCCCCTTGTCCCAAGTCCCTTTCCATTTTTCTTGTAGGCTCCAAACAAATACTCTTGGAATGTTTTCAGGGCAGGTTCATTGCTCAGCTGTCAGTGGACAGACACGAGGTGCCACCTCACCAAGCTGCAAATTCCAGTGGTTTCCCAATAGTAACAGCTCTCCAGCTTCCCAGCAGGACCCCAGTGGCTCCAGAGCTGCAGAGCTTCCTGGGAGAGACAGGGTGAAACTGCTGTTCTCAGAATGAACTCCCAGCCAGGAGAAGCACACACTGATCCCACTCTCCAGACAGGTAATGTTTGTTCCACCTGTCTTCAGAGCACAGAACTGCAAGCTCATCTTTTCATGCATGATGGGCAGGCAAAGGAAAAAACACAGATGATGTTTTACAATATACCCTGAAAGTACAAATGCATCTTCCTGAGCTGAGCAGAATTCCATGTCAGGGGAAAAGCAGCCCCATAAATAGTGGCCAGCACCATGTCCTGCTGCATTTCGGTGCCAACAGCTCCACATCCATGCTTAGGTGAGACCCCAGCAACAACACAGGAAAGACATGGAATTGTTGGAGCAAATCCATTGGAGGCACCAAGATGGTCAGAGGGATGGAGCAGCTCTGCTGTGAGGAAAGGCTGGGAGAATTTGCATTGTTCAGCCTGGAGAAGAGAAGCTCCAGGGTGACCTAACTGTGGCCTTCCAGTGCCTGAGGGGAGCCTACAGGGAAGGTGGAGAGAGACTACATGGGCCTGGAGTGCCAGGACGAGGGGGAATGGCCTCCCATTGCCAGAGGGCAGGGTTAGCTGGGATACTGGGAAGGAATTCTGCCCTGTGAGGGTGGGGAGGCCCTGGCACAGGATGCCCAGAGAAGCTGTGGCTGCCCCTGATCCCTGGCAGTGCCCAAGGCCAGGTTGGACAGGGCTTGGAGCAGCCTGGGCTATTGGAAGGTGTCCCTGCCCATGGCAGAGGATGGGGCTGGATGGGCTTTAAGGCCCCTTCCAACACAAACCATTCTGGGATTCCATGATTCTGTATTGTTTAATAATGTGACATTTCCTTGGCACCTTTTGGTGCCTTACTGAATCTCTGCACTCATGATTTGCTTTCATTTGAGCTTGGGGGTGGCACAGGTGAAGCTGCAGCACCACCAGGCAGGATTGTTCTGTTTGGGCCTCTCTAGAGCCCATGGGGATTTCTGCAGTAAAGCCCACAAAAGCCTGGGATAGAAAATGCTCCCAAAGTAAGCTTGTGCATGCCTTGCCTTGCTGCAGCATTCCAGCTGGAGCCTGGCTGCTCCTTGCTTGGTGCTCAGTCCAGGACCTTGGGTCAGTGCTCGGCCGTGCTGGGTGTTGCTGCACACCGTGGCTCAGATGGATTCCTGCATAAGGAAGGGAGAGTGTTGGGAATGCCCCAGGTGTGTCCTGTGTGTGCTGAGGGCACAGCTGTGCAGGTACAACCAGCATTTGTCCTTCCCAAACAGTTCACAGGGGACTTCCCTCAGCCTGGCTGTGGCTGGACTGTGCTGCTGTGCAGTCACTCCTGAGCCTCTTCCCGACATTCCTGACTCCCTGGCACCTCAGCTTCCCCTCCTTAACCCTCTCCCAGCTGCTCCATTACTCCCCAAGCCTGCTCCAAGGGCTGTTACCGATACCTCTTCCCACCTTTCCTGGGTTTTCCCCTCCAGGAGTCGTGTGGTGAGTAATGCCCATCCTCTCTTTCCCCAGGAGCTCCATTTCCTCACCACACGTGGATTCTGCAGCTCCATGACTCATCTCTTTCCAGATCCTCTGCATCCAAGCAGCAGCATGCTGGGGGTGATAGTAAATCTCAGAGTGAAAGCAGGATTTTATGGATGTGCTGATTCATCTTTCCTCAGAGCAGAGCTCTGTTATGTAAATGCCAGCAGCAGCTTGTGGCAGGAGGAGGGAGAACAGACTAATGAGCCACGGAAGGATTCAGGAGCAGGGATGCTTTAAGGAAGAAGCTGGACTGTAGCTGTTTCTTTCCATACTGCTCTTTAAAGAAAAAAAATGAAATTGTTTGAGGGATTTTAGGAATAGGAGCTGATGACATTCAAATACCCATTGCTTCTCCCCGTTTGGTTTTGTAGGGAGTTTTACTCTCAGCTGTAGTTAAAAGTAAAACTCAACTCCCTGTTTAATTTGACTACAATATTAAATGAACTTTCCCACAATTAGCTTGTAAAACCAGGTAAAGGTGTCTCTCTCATTTTTTATTTATTATTATTTTGCCCTCATGAGTCAAATCCTGCTTTAGCCGTGTGTGAAAACAGAATTGTGGTTTAGTATAACCAGAAATGTACAGTTAAAATCAAAAAAACCCAAAGTTTAGAGTGGGATTGTGCAGGTGTGGTGGGTTTACCTGCATTGTACCTTTACAGTAAATGTAGGTAAGGATTCACATGCCTGAATTCAGCTGGATTTGAACACCAGTACAAATTATGCATTTTTGGCTTTTTTTAAAGAATGTTTTCTGTGTACATTTCATAAAATACCCCTGAGTTGGAAGCAACCCACGAGGATTTCTATGGACATTCTGCTCATCTTGGGTCTTTCATCTGGAGCTAAATGGCAAATAAGGATGGTTGTTAAATTAAATCCAAGTTTTTGTTTAGCTGATTCAAAAATAAGAGTTGTTCAGAAGGAATTCAGGAGTTGGTGCCTTGTGCTACACAGCTGTGATTAAAGGAGTATTGAAAAGTCCAAGCTTATTTTGAGATCTTCACACAGAAAAACCTCAAATTTTGATATCATAGTTTATTTTAAAAAATAAATGACATGCAAAATAATTAGCACTAATTACAGTTGCTGGAGTGCAGGGCTTGTGTGTGCAAACCAACGTCCTGTTTTTGCAGGAAAAATCTCCAAGTTCCCACTCCTTCCTGTGGTTCTCTTCCTCGACAAGAGCTGTTAAATAATATCTAAATAGCTGTTAGATATTACACAAGATCTGCTCTAGGATTTTTGCTATTTTTAATAATTTATTATTTAATTTCTCTGCTGCATCGTTCCAATCATTCCTCTAGATGGTGCCAGACACCCAAGAGTTGGGAGCGACATTATCCCATAGGAGGGCGATGGAGGACGAGCCAGGACGCCGCTCGCCTTTGTTTCTAAATTCTATCTTGCAGTAGTTCATCTTGTTGAAAAATTACTTGTTCTGGTGATGTAAATATGATTTTTTTTTGTCCTTTTGAGAATCCTAAAATCCATTCAGCCTAAATTCCACCTTGCTGGAGCAGTGTCATCCCTTGCTCCGTGGGCTGATCCATATCTCACATTCCTTGTGGCAGCCATTAGCTGCTGCGAGCTGGGATCGGTGCGTGCAGCCCCGCTGCGACTGGGGAACTGAATCTGCCTGCTTTGCAGAGCAGTGACATTTCTGGCTGTTATCTAAACATTTCTCCTTATCTCTATTTCACCCAGAAATGCCAAATCCAGCTGTGGATGGAACCGCAGGAAAAGGGGTGGCTCTGTGTCCCTGCGTGCTCTGGGCTCTGCCAGCAGAAGCACCGGGGCAATGATATCAGTGCCAGGTCCGTCCTCAGCATCTCTGAATTCCAACTTTGTACCTCAGACTGCCTGGAACCCCTAAGTTTTATAGCAGCAAATTTACTGCTGGGTGTAAGTGACCAGGTGGGTTTGTTATTGCTGGTGTCACTTCTGCACCCTGCACAATCCCTGTCTAAGGGCTCATTCTGACCTGTGGCCCCTGCTTGGGATCAAGCCCCCTGTTCCCAACCTTTTCCAGCTTCTCCTGATGTACCCTGACGGCTGCCAGTCCAGGGGTCCCCTGCACAAGGATCTCACCCCAAAAATACCACCTGATATCACTGCTGGTTTAATTCAGCAACTTTAAGTCCTGCTAAATATTTGTAAATAATCCTTTGATGTTTTCTTTGTGATTTTTTTAGGGCCAAATCCTGCATTTTTGGCTTCTCTTGGAAGCCTGGGCACAAAGCATCTGACTGCAGCTGGGAATTCATCACCTCTCTCCCTGGATATGCAAATTTTACTGGAACTCCCTCAGCTAAGTAAACAATTTTAATAAAATTACATCCCTCTGTATCCCATACCCTTTTCCATAAAGTTTTGAGAATGTTTGTGTTTTAATTGTATTTCTCATTTTCAAATATCAGAAATATAAGGAAGGAGTGCAGTAGGGTTTTTTACAGCACTGCTTTTATTGAAATAAAAGGTTATAAAACATTTGGATTAATTTTTTATTTATTGATATCCCTAACAGGCAGACATTGTAAATAAGCTCATTAATACTCTTTTAATACAGCCTTATAAAATTAATTCTCAATTACTGCATGAGGTGATGGATTAGAAAACTGTACTGTGTAAATTTGCTCACAAAAGTGTGAGTTTGGAATGAACTTTCTAAGTACTAATCATGGAATCCAAGGATGGGATTTTGGAACATTTCTCAAAGTGCTGTCCCATACAGGAATTCTCTTCCCATTATCTTTATTTATTGCTTATAAAGCCTCTTCTTGTGATCTTCAATTTGGGATGATGTCTCCCTCTTATCCCTCATAAGGAAAAGCTTTAACATGGAAGCTTCCATAAATTCCTCTGCAGTAAAGTGACTCCATATTTCATTTAAATCTTGCACTTCCATCATTTAATGGACATTCACATTCTCCTGTGGCTGTCCAGCTTTATATCTCTGGGAAAATCTTTCCCCTGATGTCCTCAGGAGTTCAGATTTCAGAATCTCTTTTTATTTTTGGCCTTAAATTATTAGGGCTTGAGACATAACCTGCTACAATATGTTTTGTGTGTCATCTTGATTTGGAGAGGCCTTACATTCTTGGAAGGTCCTTTAAAGTGGGGTTTTTTTTAATCAAAGGACTAATTTAATTTAATTTAATTTCCAGTGAGGTGGTTTTCAACACCTGCAAGTTCTTGCCCTGTTGGCTGTTCCCTTTCATTTCTCTTACACCAATAAAAGTCTATTAAGAGTTTATGAAGTCCCCAAGTTCTGTGTGGTTGAATTTCTGCTGGAAAACCACCAGAGGTGGAAGGTGAAGCTGTGAAGGCACATGGCATCCATCAGGACAGAACTGTGCCATCATCCTTATTTCCCTGAGATTTTCTTTGTTATCCCTGGATTATAATGGTGTAAGTGTGGAATATGGTGTAGAGGCGGAAAAAAGCTTCTCCTGTTTGTTCTCCACATTGTCCTTGAAGTCTAAAGGATCAGCCATTTCCTGTGGAGGATCCTCCTCTCTCCATGTGTTTCCTGATGTCTCTGGACACCATTCTCCCTCCTGCTCTGTGCAGCCAGCAGATCTCAGTCTCTTCATTTTTTTCCTCTCTTTGCTCCTTCCTCCTGCTTGCTGACTGAGGTTGTTGCAGGTAACACCTTTCAGACCTTGACTTTCTTCCAAACCCATCTTCCATCTTGACTTTGCTGCTGCCTGTGGACTCTGCCAGCCCCCCATGCCCGTGTGTTTGGGGGTTTTGTCCTTGCTGACTCCAGGATGCCTCTGGAATGGCTGAAGAACATTCCCATGGGAGACAGTGCATCCTGAAATGAGACATGGAAAAATCCCATTGAGAGTGATGCTGTCCTCTTGGTGCAGGTTTCAAGCAGATATTGGAGAAATCCTGGGAGCTGAGACCCGAGGGAGGGATTTAGGGAGACCAGAGGCTCATGAGACGCATCAAGACTCTTGAAAGCGTTGTTTTGTCTTTCTTGAACATGTGGAAAACAAACCAGGCTGCAGCACTCCCTCCCTGTCAGGAGAAGAAAGCAGCAGGACAAAATCTGTTGTTGGAATTTCCCTCCAGCAGCACTTCCATCCCTCCCAGCCAAGGGCAGCTGGGGTGAGCCACGGCCATGCTTGGGGGACTCATCCCAGGGGACGTGGGTGTCCCAGAGTGGGGCACTCTGCTTTGTTCCCTGCAGCCCCACCCACCCCCTCAGCTAAAAATGACATTTTTCACCAACTGCTAAAGCCTCCTGCTCCTGCTTTAATGTTAATTTTGGGAGTTTTCAACTGGACTCTGAGCTACCTCCTCAGGAATCCACGTGGCAGCCCCGAGGTCCAGCCCCATCTGGGTGACAGAGTTTGTTTCCTTTGGCAATAGGGATTTAACAAGCAGGCTTCCAGCCCTGGGAATCGTTTCCCTCAAATAGCTGCAAAATAAATGATGGGACATTTTCCAGTGCAGTGCTGCAACCACCCAAAACACCACTGTAGAATTCACAGAGGCCAGGCAGAGCGAGTGCATTAAGCAAGGCTTAGGGGGATTATGGAATTAAATTGGGAGCCCCTTCCACCCTTCCCCCAGTCAAAGACATTCGGAAATAAATATTAAAACAGGGTGTTAAAACAATGGCTTTGGCTAAAACCTCTGCAGGCAAAGAGCCTTGCTGTGGGGGCTGTTGCTGAGCTGTGGACCAGGCTGTGCTCCAGAGGGTTTCCATCAGGGAGCCGGGGTGATCTCAGGAACACCAAAGGCATGGCTGGAGTGGCTCTGCTTCCCAAATTCCCTGTGCACAGGAGAAATGCCCCAGCTCCTCATACAGCACAGGACTCTGCCTCCTCTCCTCTGGACCCTGCTGCTGCCTTTGGCATTCCTTATCCTCTGCCTGCACTTCCCTGCTCTGTCCTTTCCTGTCATCAGTGCATCCTGCTCCTTTCAGGGAGAGTTTGTGCAATGAAAGCTTTGTTTTAATCTGGCCTGGATTTAGCCAGATGCTGCAATCCTGGGAAGGCTTACACAGGGCTCAGGTCTGCCATGGGAATGTAGCCTTGATTTGATAATCTGAGAATGGTTTATTTAAAATTAAAAACATAGAAAACCTTTGAAACAGCTTTTTTTTTGAGCTCTTTTGGCCTTGCAGTACAACAGGCACCCTGGCTCTCAGTTACAAATAGGGCCTGGCACCCATGAAATAGGTTTTAGGCTAATGAGGCACACTCTGCCTGCTTTAATTAAATTAATTAGAGCAAAAAAAAGGCATTTTCCATTAAAAGTCTTTAGCATCATAATAACACAATGAATTTAAATATTTAATATAAAAATACATAAAATTAAATATTAATTTCCAATACACTTACAGAGTCCATTTGACCAAATAACCCCACAAATATTCCCTTACCAGAGAATCCCATTTCTTTACATCTCTATTAACATAATTACAGACCTTTGTATTTAAAATCTTTATTTTAGTGCAGTTCTCTCTGTAATAAAATTAATCCATGAGACACCTGTGCAGCAAGACATAGGATTTACACAGATTTTAAGCTTTTGGGGGCAAACAGTTTATTCTTGCCTGTGTCAAGGCCTGGGGTAGATGAGCACAGTGACACCAGAGGCTGCTGAGTGTATTAATTAGTGCTAATTTATAAAGCTACCGGGTTCTTTGACCTTCTCACAGCACTGCATGGGTGGAGGAGGAAGGATAAGGAATGAGCAGAGGAAAATCCTTTTGGTCAGAGTTTTGCCATGCCTGCCTCTCCTCTCTGACTCCCCCAGGTCCTGTGTCCCCCTGTGCCTTGGCAGGGAGTGGTGGCAGCTCATCCTGCAGGCTGGAATTCCAGGGGATGCTGCAGCCCCTGGGAAGCTGCTGCCCAGGAAGGGGCTGGGGATGCTGACTGCTTGTGACAAGTCTTGCAGCGGTTGGAACCTGAATGATGTCACTATGGCAACAAAATAACTCACCTTAAAATAAAATGTGCATTGGAAGCAACCTCATGTGCTCAGGGAATACAGGGAGGAAGGTCCTATTTTTTATATGTATATATTTTTATGTTTATGTATTTTATAATATTTTTTCAGCTTCCTGAATTCCCTGTTAGCAGATGCTGATGCAGATGTAAGAAATATTTTAATTTCTCTCAGCAATTAAATGAAACAGAACATGACCAGAGCTCCAGAAGAAGGAAAAACGTGTTTGCTGGAGGGCAGGAAAACCCTGGAGCTGCTGATAACTACAACTCATTCTGATGTATGTGAGATCCAGACTATCAATATCTGCAACTCACAGCAGGGATTTGGGACTAATTATTGCTAGTATTTTTCATGGACAGAGCCCATCCCTTTCCAACAATCCCAGACTCCATTTCCATATTTGTTCTTTCCAGACAGGTTTGTTTTTCCCTTGTTTCTGTGTTAAATAACAGCAACAGGTGGAAATCTGGAGATTTCTCTGGAAATTCTAAACTCTCCCTGGCTCTTTTTATCCCATGAGCATCCCAGCCAGCTTGGAGCTGTGGTGATTCAGCCACAGTGCTGCTGGGGAGATGTTCCCAAGTTTTTTCATAATCCTGGATGTTTTTTAGGCTGGAGTGGGTGACTTTGACCACCTCTGTGAGGGAGGTTGGGATGGGCAGAGTGGTGAGGTGAGGCCATGAGCTGTGCTGAGCTGCAGCAGCCCTGGCAGCAAAGAGGAGTCATCCTCATCTTGTCAGGCTTTTCTCCTGCTTGCCAAAGGCCAGGAGCATTTATGGGATGAAGCACAAGGCCATGGAAAGCCCAGCACCCCTGATCTGGTCCTGCAGCGACCCTTGACTAATCCAGGGTAAAAATAGAAAGACAAATTGTCTGGTGTTTCACTGGCAGCAGAAATCCGGCAACGCTCGCGTTTGAATCATCCAGATGATGCTCTGCAAGAGGGGGATGTTGCTCTGGAAATCCCACTGATCCCCAGGGACTGATCCCCAGGGAAATCCCACTGATCCCCAGGGACTGGGATCGTGCTCCAGGTGGAGAGATGCTCCCAGTGCTCCAGCAGGAAGGGCAGGGCTGGAGCTGGAGCTGTTTGAAGCCGAGCAGAGGCAGCCTGCATTGGCACTGTGCTTGCCCAGCGTGTGTGTGCTGGGCACAGAGCACCTGCCTGGGAATGGGCAGAGAAGTGCCAAAGGCTCCACAGCCACAGGTTTTCCCATGGTTTTTGCAAAGTTCAGCCCATTTGTAAAAACTGTGGAAAGCCCAGCATATCCCAGAAGGAATTGCATGAGCAGCTCTGGACTTCCAGTTCTTGCAGTGCAAAAATAAATACATTTATAGAATAACTGTATTTTGTATAATATAATACTTATATAATGTATAATTCTCTATTATAATTATATTATATAATATCATAATTTGCCTCCCTATATCCCATTTTCTGAGAGCTTTGCACCCAGTTTAATGGCAGTGAAAATAATTTACTTCCAACTGCTTCTTCTATAGGAAACCAGGAAAAGTGGATTGAAAGGAATGAGGTTATGGAGCATGAAAAAATATTCCAAAACAGCTATGGAGGAGGGAAGAGGAGTTTCTGTTCTGACCCTGGGTGAGTTCAAGGGGGTACTTTGGATACCTGGGTGCCAAATAATGCTAATAAGTGCGGCTGTGACATTTTGACGTCATCAGCACAGCATCCAGACACTGCCTCTCTCCTTCCCATCGGTATTTCCTTGCAGTCCCACATTCCCTGCAGCCTCTGCTCATTGGGAGAGCAGGGAATCGCTGCTGCGGCTCCCTGCTCCCGGCAGCGCGGGAGGGATGAGCCGAGATTGAAATCGTTTCCTACCATTGATGTCAGGACGACTCCAACACCGGCTCCGGCTCCATCCACGTCACTCCTGTACCCCATCTCTGCAAGGAAAAGTAATCACTTGTCTTACCTCCGGGTTTAATTAGTCCCTGCTCCGGGGCTAATTAGGAGCGCGGTCCGCGCCGAGGTCGGGGCCGGAGCCCTCCCTTCCTCTCCCGCTCCCGTTCCCGCTCCTGCTCCCGCTCTGTGCCATCTGCCATTGCCATGACACTGGCTTTGCTTTGCTTTGCTTTTCACGGCTGGCTGGGCGCGCTGGATGCGCGGGGTAATGGGGCTATTTTTCCCCCCTTGGTCTTTGGAAAGGAAATAATAATACTAATAAACCCAGGAATGGCTGGAACTGCTGCACACTGCCCTTTTCCTTCCCACTTGTGAAGCTTTTTAGCATTCAGTTTTCCAGCAATTGGGAGGAAAATTGCCCTGAAAGAAAGAAAGAAACAAAAATCTCTGTTATTTTTTAAACACCCCCCACCCCCCGCGCCACACAGGCAGCTGCAGAGAATTTCTCTTCCAAAGGGATGATGTAATGGGCTTTGTCAGCCAATGCTGGAATGAATAAAACCCGAGACCCGAAATCCATCCAGGCTTTTGATGAAACTCCTGAGGTTCCTGGAGCAAGTGGTCGCCAAAATAGGCTGGAACTGCTGGTTTTGTCATGCAGCTCTTGAGAGAAGTGAGATGGAGAGTCAAGGGCTCCAACCAGGGAATAACCAAAACCACCAGGTTATATCCCTGCTGAGGGAAAGGGGACCTTGAGGGGCATCTGGGGACATTCAGTAAAGGGGTGCACAGCCCTTGGTGCTGGGACATCAACTCAAGCTTCAACACAGAGTCACTCCTGATCTGTACATGGCACCCACAGCCATTTTATAGAGGGATATATGTGTGTATTTAATATTATGTATATTATATATAATTCAATATTATTGCCCAGAGAAGCTGTGGCTGCCCCATCCCTGGGAGTGCCCAAGGCCAAGTTTGATGGGGCTTGGAGCAACCTGGGATGGTGGAAGGTGTCCCTGCCCGTGGCAGGGGGTGGGACTTGATGGGTTTATGGTCCCTTGCTACCCAAAGCAGTTGGGGATTCTGTGATATGTATAAAACATAAATATATAAACTAAACACAAGTATCACCAATTCCTGCTGCAGCAATGGGCACATTGTTGCTCTCCCAAGGATGTTGTGGGCTGCTGAGGCCAGGAGATCTCTCCTGTCTCTCTGTGACTGATCCCAAGTCGCTGTCTAGCTTTCTTTGGGGCCCTTTAGGCACTGAAAGAGGCTCTGAGGTCTCCCAGAGCTTTCTCCAGAGCTGAGCTGACAGAAGAAACAAAAATCAGCCTGTCCTCATAGGACACACTGCACTGTTCCTGTCACCCCAAATTCCTGCAGTGAAGAGGCTGCAGGGCAGGCAGGGAGAGCTCCCGGCATTCCAGAAGGTTCCAGCTCTTGCAGGGACATCGCACGTCCAGGTGATGGAGGAGAATCATGGATACATTTTGCCTTGGCTGCTCTCTGGTCCCTGCTTGTGCATCCTTGCTGGGCATCCCTGCAGCAGGAGCTGGGACAGAGCTGCTGCCATCCCCAGCCCTGTGGAGCCACCAGCATGGTGCCACATCAGTGACACCCTGAGAGCTGTGGTACCTGCTCCTGGTCCCTGTGCCATCCCCCCAGCAGCTGGATAACCCCAAATTCCCAGGGATGACCTCTCTGTGTGTGCAGAGCAGCTGTGCAGGAACCCCCAGCCAGGACCACCACACAGAGGCTACAGCACCAAGTGAAGCCAAGAAGGTTTATAGCCTAGATGGGCCACAAAGGGGATGGAAATAATTCTTGAGCCCAAATGGAGCAGCACTGGGAATCTGGATCCCTTCTCCAGCCCAGGGGTGGCCATCACCTCACCTTCAGCACCAGCAGTACCCAGCAAACCTGGGCCCTAGGGTGCCATTTGGGGAGGGAGTTTTGCCAAGAGCAACAGGGTGTGGTGCCCTTTTCCTCCTGGGCAAAATCCAGCTCCAGTGGAGAATATTTCTAGGAGCACAGGGGGATGTGCACAGCCCAGGTCAGTGGCACAGGGCTTGGCAGGGACACAGGTGCTACTTTGGGTACATCCAAGCCACGTGTCTGTCCCACCAACAGCCACATGCAGCGAACAGCAGGGATGTTTGCCTCCTTTCAAAGTGCCTGGAATGTAGCTGGAGGGGCTCTAACCAAAGGGGAAGTACAAACCTGTGTCTCCTCACCCCCCAGCTCCTTCCAGAGGTCCAGGGCTGGGGACAACTCCAGGTCCCCTCCACACGCACGTGGGTTGCTGTGGGTCCTGCAGTGTGACATGTCTTTGTGTCCCACAGCCCCACCGGATCATCTTCTAAGAATTTGTGTAATCACTTCCTAAGCCATTATGATTCCTGGGCTACATTTGGGCAATGAGTTACATGGTTTAATTACTCATTGTGTGAAACATGCTCGTTTTGCATCTGCCACTCTGTAATTTAATTTGGGGCCTCTTTGTTTGCTTTGTGTCCCCACACAAGAGCCACCGACCCCTATTCACTGTCCCTGTGCCGCTACACCAGGGAATACAAATCCCGCATCCTTTTCCCCCCTGTCTGTCAATTCTTTGCAAGACAAAAAGGGTAATTTATTTAATTGTTGCTGATATAATGTCCTAAAAGTCTCCTTTTCCCTCCAACACTTAATTACACTTGTTAATTATTTTAATTATTCCCAGGGTAATGCTGTAGGTATAGAGTAGCATAGGAGTAAACACGGAGTGGGGAAGTCAGGGTTTACTCCAAGGTCTCTGTTGATAACCAGGCTGTAACCACATGGGTGGTGAAACCACAGCAGGGAACGTTTGGCCTGGATTTGGAACTTTCTGTTGGAAGGATTTATAGGAAGAGAAGGCAGATCCTGCAGGATTGCCCTCAGATGAGGCCCGGAGAGGCAACTCCAGCCTTTCTCTCCTGGCAGAGCCGGCACAAAATGGAACCGTGACTTGGGGAAGTACTTCTGGTCAGCACCTCTGTGATGGTGGATTTACAGGAAGGAAGAAACCAAACCAAGCAAAATTTCAGCCCGCTGGAAAGCTGAGTCTCAGCCTGAGGCTTAGGAACAGCCCACCTCCAACTCCAGCCATGTTCCAAGGGGAGCGGCGGCCCCAGATCCGTGAAACAGCAAAACTCCTTTGTGGTCCCACAGAGCAGCCTGTGCCAGCGCCCCTGGAGCCAGGGTGAAACCCGAGAGCTGCCGCAATCCAAACCTTCTCCACAGCTCCTTTTATCTTCCTGGGGGGAAAACAAACAGCGCAGAAGCCGAGCTTTGTGGCTGGGATGTCGCACATCTGGTTTGAGCTCCAAGAAATGCACTTCCACCCCCTCCCCGAATTGTTCCTGTTAAACAAACAAAACCCCAGCGATTTTGTGAGATTTTGGCTCTGGGTTAACTTTGGAGCAGCTTTTACTGAGAATTCCAGGCCTGTGCTGCACTTCATCCCCAGTGGAAGCAGCACACCTCACTCACTGGGAGGGAGGCACTTCCAAAGGGGAGCAGCCGTGCCCTGGAACCCCCTTGCTGGGAATGCTGCTGGGAGTGGGAGGGGACAGTGCTCTTGACCACTCTGTTTAGGTTTCAATCCAGCATTTTTCCCTGTGTAATTCATGCTTCCTCTCCCCTTTTAAGAACATCTGGAATTGTTTAAGATGTGTCCAATTGTATTAAGTTGCCTTTGAGAGTTTTATGGTGTCAATTGGATTCCCGCTCTTAGGAACAGAGCGTTCCAATTTGCTGGATTTCCCTTTTCTATCACATCAGCACCAACTTCCTTTCAGTGCTTTCAGGTGTTACCTCAGCCTGAAGTTCACACTAACCCCTGGACATCGCTTCCAGTTGACACTGTTCCAGTGATTCCTGGTTGGTGCTGCAGGAGGAAGGGAGTGCCATTCCTCTGGGGTCCTGTCCCACTGGCCCCTCTTTTAGCAGAGGTGGATAAATCAGGGCAGATCATGGAATCATGGAATCACAGAGTGGTCTGGGTGGGAAGGGACCTTAGAGCCCATCTCATTCCCTCCCATAGGCAGGGACACCTTTCATGAGACCAGGTTGCTCCAAGCCCGTCCAGCCTGGCCTTGGACACTTCCAGGGACGGGGCAGCCACAGCTTCTCTGAAAACAGATGAAAGGTGTGGGTGCAGGGGGTGGGAGCAGTTCTGATCCTCTCCCCATCCCCTCCTTGACTCACCCTAGCCCAACCCCAATCACACCCCTTCCAAAGCAGGGGACAATGGCCACACGAGTCACCAGTGACATCTGTCCCCTTGCCCATGCCCAACTTGTGACCAGCTCCTCCGGGCCCTGGGACAGCGTGGACGCCACGTTGACGTTGTTCTCTCAAAGGACAGAGCTCCTCGAAAGCCGCCCAGCGCCGGCCCGGGGTGTTCCCGGCTCCTGGAGCCCGTCCAGGGCATCGAGTTTCAGAGCGGGGCTCCCGGCAGCTGCACGGAAAGGAGCAGCACCGCTGAGACAGCCAGAGGGAGGAGCCATCGCTGCCATTGCCGAGATTCAATTCTCTTCCTCCTCCATCAGATTAACACCAGTGTTACTCCATTAACTGCCAGCGAGCTGCTCTTGTTCTGAAAATCAGACCTGGCTGAGTGCCACAGAATCCCAGACTGGTTTGGGTTGGAAGAGACCTCAAATATCCTCTGGTTCTGCCCCCTTCCATGGGCAGGGACACCTCCCACTGTCCCAGATTGATCCAAGCCCCATTCAGCCTGGCCTTGGACACTTCCTGGGATCCAGGGGCAGCCACAGCTTCTCTGGGCTCTCTGTGCCAGGGCCTCCCCACCCTCATGGGGAAGCATTTCTTCCCAATATCCAAACTAAATCTATCCTCCCTCATCTTAAAGCCCTGTCCCTTTGGCCTGTCCCTCCATTTTTCAAAGGCCCTCTCCAGCTCTCCTAGAGCCTCTTCAGGCACTGGAAGGGGGCTCTAAGCTCTCCCCAGAGCTTTTCTTCCCCGGATGAACACCCCCAGCTCTCCCAGCCTGGCTCCAGAGCAGAGGGGTTTTCTCTTTTTTTTTTTTTTTGTGTACAGTCACTTCACTTAAAGGAGCAAAGGTAAATATGGGATTAACCTGCAAAACCCTTTCTCTTATGTGCTTGGAGGAGTTATTTTACTTTATTTCCCCCCATTTCCCCTTTATTTTTTTTTTACATCTCAAGGATCTCACTGTGTTTGCCATTCCCCTGCTTGCTGAGGCAGCAGTGCCCTTTCCCTCTGTGCTGCTCCAGCACGTTGCTGATGGTGGAGGCCAGGATGAAGTCTGGAGGTGCCTCCTCTGGTTTCCTGTCCCTCCCAGGACAGTGACCAGTGTTTTCAGAGTGGTTTTCAGTGGGTTTATTGTTCTGAGCAAACAAAAGCAAATGCTTGCCCAGTTGTGTTGAAGATCCTGTGAGGACACTGTGTGAGGACACTGTGCTACTCTGGGAGCCTGCACCAAAAGCTGGATCATGGAATTACAGGAACATTTATGTTGGAAAAGCCCTCCAAGCCCATTGAGTCCAACTGTTCCCCCAGCACTGGCAAGGCCACCACTGGCCATGTCCCCAAGTGCCACATCCACAGTTAAATCCCCACAGGAAGGTGACTCCAGCCTGTGCCAGGGCTGCACAACCCTTTTTTCCCTAATATTCAACCTAAACCTTGTCTGGTGCACCCTGAGGCTGTCTCGTCTCACCCTGACCAGCTCACCATGGCAGGGTGTTGCCAACACCACTCAAATCTCTCCCCATGACATCACCTCAGAACCATCCCTACCTTCCCACCCATGAATCTCTTCACCTTTGCATCTTCAAGGTCCCCAGTTGTTATGATGAACAATGATAACCAGATCCACAGCACTCTGTGGATGTTTCCTAACCAGCATCAGACCCAGTAACACCTGGAGCACAGGGAACAGCCAAGGACCCTGGGGAAGGCACTTTCTTCTCCACAAATTCCAAATAAACCTGAAAGTTTGAAACCTCTCCTTTTCAAACAAAACAAGCCAAGCTTGGGAGCTGCCATGGAGCTGCCTTTGGATTCAGTGTCTAGACACCAGGAGAGCCTGGAGGAGGGTTTGGCATAAACCAGACAATCCATTCAGTTGTGCAACTCTCTCAATACCCCATGGCTCCGAAAAGTTATGAATTTGAGCAAAATGTTCTTGGGCAATTTTCTGTACTTATTTGAAAGAGGAATTTGATTAGAACAATAGTTATAGAATTAAGAACAACTCCCACCCTGGCACTGAAAAAAGAAATAACCAAAACCAAACACTCAGTTGTATGCTCTGAGTAACAACCTCTGGACTCAGATGGAGAGACAGGACTTGGGATCAGAGTGGTCTCATTCCACAGGGTGTTTGTACCTTGGCAGATGGATGGATCCTGTGCTAAGGAAATATCAACTGTACTCAGTGCCTGCTGCTTAAATCACAATGCTTGAGACTGGAGCCAAAGAGATGGTCCCACAGCACCAGGGCTGGAAGGGGCTCCGCCTTCCTGCAGGACTGGATTCCTGTTCAAAACCCTTTTACATAAACCACTGGGGTAGTAAATAACACAAATCCAAAATATTTCCAATGTGCATTCTCTCCCTGGAGCAGGCCTGTTGGGATTTCTCACTGGCTGCTGGCTAAACTTATGGAATCATGGAATCCTGGAATGATTTGGGTGGGAACTTCAAGATCATCTAATCCACTCCTTGCCATGGGCAGGGGCACCTTCCCCTATCTCAGGCTGCTCCAAGCCCTGTCCAGCCTGGCCTTGGGCACTGCCAGGGATCCAGGGGCAGCCACAGCTGCTCTGGGCACCTGTGCCAGGGCCTCCCCACCCCACAGGGAAGAATTCCCTCCCAATATCCCATCTAACCCTGGCTTCTGTTTGAAACCATTTCCCCTTGTCCTGTATGAAAGGTCCCTCTCCCTCCTTACAGGCCCCCTTAGGCACTGGAAGGGGCTGGAAGGGGCTCCAAGGTCTCCAGAGCCAACTCTTTTCCAGGCTGAACACCCCCAGCTCTCCCAGCCTGCCTTTGTGGAGTGGAAGTTCACTGAATCATTTTTAGATGTCAGTCAGGATGACATTTGAACTATTGCTGGACCATGTTCCAGCCGGGATGTTCCGTGTCCCTGGTTTTCCCCACATCTCAGCACACTTCCACCAGGCACAGGGAATGCAGTTACTGCTCCATCAGTTCTCAGTGGAGACCAGAGCATGGCCCAAATTCTCTGCTGGATTAAGGGAATGCAGTGCCAAGGAAAGGCCCCCCAGAACTCCCTCACCTTCACTGCCGAGGAAGCTGGGGCCCAGTTAACCCTGAGTGTTTGTACAAACAGGGGGAGCAGCAGGAATAACAATCCCCAGTGCCTCAGGCCTGGAACATGAAATCCACATTTAGACATCTTCTAGCAGCCTTGGGGGACTCATCCTGAACCCCACTGCATCCAGGATGCTCTCACTGAGGGGCTCTTTGGGGTTTGGACACAAATATTTGAGCTCTTGGAATTTCCCATTGCTGGGCTGAGGAACAATTTAATGGGAGAGAGGTTTCTGCATTGCAGACATTTTTCTTCTTATTAAATATATCCTGTAGATATATCCTGGATGTGAAGAGACTTTCTCTAAAAGCAGCTTTTAGCAGGAGTTGATAAAGTTGCACTAAAAAGCCGTAACAGAACTGGGACTTAACCCCAGGTCACTGCTCTGGTCCAGTTCTTTCCCAGAAAGAGGAGTCCTGGATTAATGGGAAGTCACACAACTGAGGCAGAGGGGGCTTCAGCCCCAGCCAAAAGCCCAAAACTCTCCAGCTCCATGGGCTCTCCCTCTACCACTGCAGCTCTCCTGGAATTTGGGACCTTTCCAGCAGCACAAGCAACAAACCACAATCAGCTTTTGAGGAGTCTTTTTTATTAAGATAAATCCAGCAAAATTCCTAACAGTGGGTACATACAACCAACCTGCCCTTTTTGAAAAGAAATGTTTGTATTTCATTTAAAAACAGGATTACACTTTTATTTATTTATTTTTCTTTTTTTTTTTTCAAAACTGACAAAATAAAATTACATTTGGGAAACAACAGATTTCCAGCTCTTAGGTTTTTTCATGAAAATAGCTCACCTTCTTTATAAAAGCAACCCACAGAACCACTGGAATGTTTCACACGGTTATTTGTTTTGAGACCTCCCCACTTTAAGAAACCATACAACACATACAAGGGAAAAATTAAAATCTGAAGTCTGTAAGCATGACTTACACAAAAAGGGACACACTGACAGAAGTCAAAAGCTACCACCACTTATTCTTTCCATGTACCATACAAACTATTACAATCACAAAATTTAAAAACAATGACTTTTTTTTTGTTGTTTTGTTTTGTTTGTTAGGGATTTAATTCCCAAGTAACCGAGATGAAGATGTTCCATAATTAAATTCATGCTAAAAAAACCTGCATTTATAAAATAGTTGATAAAAATATTCCTCTCTGTTAACAATACAGCATGGAGGTACGGATACCAAATGATGGAGATATAGGGCAGGGTTAACATTACTCGGACTTGGCTTCCTTGTCATCAGATGCTTCAGCAGCTGGTGCCTAGAAAAGGGGTTGGGAAGAACAGAAATATTATTGGTAATGCTAATTGGATTCCAATCTAAGCAGCATCAAAAAGAAACCAGTTTGATAACACAGGCATGGACAAGGCTTGGTGTGGATAGACAGAATGCACAAAAAATGTCAATATAACAATGGGCTGGTAATTCTTAAATAAAAACACAGGAGTATTAATTAGTGAGGTAATTTTGGAGTAAGTACCTGCAGAGAGGCAGAAGTTTGCAATCTATTTTAATTAGGATCAAAGATATATTAGAGGAAGTTCAAGGCCCCATCATGGGGCAGTGGAAGAATTCCACATCAACCACAATCCTGCTCTGTCTGAACTTTGAGGAATCATTTCTCACCTTTCTCTATAAAATGTGCTTTTACTTCCCAAGTCAAACCTGCTAAGCTCCCTCAAAGCCCCTCTGAAGCACATCAGCCATGTACTGCTCTAACCAAGCAGCTCCTGATCTTGTTTTAGAGATAAAGGAATAAAGGACCCTTGGCTGGATGATGACACTCAACCCATGAAGAGACACCAGTGTCAGTGACAGAGCACAAGGGCAAAGAGAGCCCTGAGCAAACACTGCTTCACCATCAGCAAGGACTCTGCTGGGCCAACCCTCAGCAGCTGGACCCAGCAAAAGGCAGCTGAGGTAAGGAGCTGTGAGGAGGGGCTGCAGATAAGAGACAAGGATGAGTCTACTTTGCAAATCTCTTGTTGAATTGTTCTGAGCCAAATAATTGTTTTAAAGAATTGTGTAGAACTCCAAACCAGATTTCTGGCCCAGCACCAAGCCGTGCTGAGCAGCAGAGGAGCCCAGCAGTGCAGAGGGGATGTGCAGAGCCAGCTCAGGGCAGGAGGGTGGTGATGTCCCTGTGCCCCAAATCTTGGGCATTGCTGAGCAGCCCTGAGAGGGAGCAGGGCCAGCACACAGCACCTGTGAAGGGCTCCAGCACAGGGCAGGAAGGAGCTGCAAGGAGCAGGCCATTCCTGCAGGCTGTCCCTGGAGCTGCCCTGGGCAGGTACCACAGCTGCTCTGTGCTCTCAGTGTGGCAGTGACCCCCCACCCCCTGGAGCCCAGCAGAGCTCCTGCAGCTGTGCTTCCTGCACATCTGGCTCTGTTCCCAGCTTCAGTGCAGCTCAAGTACCTCATTAGTTTTGGTATCTCCGTTTTCAGAGTGGTTTTCTTCTTTAGCATCCTCTTGTTTAGTTTCCTCTTTGCCTTTGGCTCCTTTCTTCCCTTTTGTTGCTGCCTTTTTGTCCTCCTTTTTATCATTTGCTGCTTTTTCTTTCTGTTAAGAAAACAGACAGCAATATATTAAATCCTGGTTTCCACCTTGTACATCAGCATGTCGTCAACTCCAAAACTCTCTGCACAATCTCCTTCCACCCCCAAACTTCCTACTGACCAAGGTGAGATTGAAGTTTCACAGGAAAAATGTTTTCCTTCTGTCTGTCCTGAATGTGCTACAGGGAAGTGCAGAATATAAAAGCAGCCATGGCTGGGGTTAAAAGAATTCTCATTTTAAACAGGCATTCAATTAAATTAGCTAAAAAATGTTGGCCTGGCCTGTACTTCTGCCCTGCTGCTGAAAGGCAGCCACAGAAGAAAACCAACATGTGCAAACACCAGAATACTTCAGATGTGCTGCTAATGCCTATTTAGAAAACTGTAACAAAGCTGTAGGCAAAGGACTTTCCCCCTTCCCTGCCAGAAATATTCCTTGTGATAATAAACTATTTCCATGCCAGAAAAACTGGGGACTCAACAGCATCACTCTGCTAACCACAAGAGAGCTGCATTTATTATTTAAGTGCAGTTTCTTATATGTGGATCAGGCTAAATCAAAACAAAACCCAAAACCTGATGCTTCTGTAGTAACAATTTTCCATAGGCAAGGTCAGATCCTGACCCAAATACCTGACCCTCATTAGTTTCACTTCCAAGGATGTCCCTCTTGCTGCCAGTAAGTGACAGCACTGGCTCAGCCCCTTGCTTGATTAACCTACTTCCCACAGAGGAAGCAGAAACCCTGCAAGATCTGCTCACAGCTCAATAGGATAAATGAAAATTACTGCATATACATTCATCTGCTCAGGAGATTTGTCTCAGTGGCTACAAGTTACTGAAAGGTTACAAAAAGTTTATTTTTTTATTTCAATCCCTCAGTTATTAATGCACACAGTTAATTCACCTTAAGAATGAGCTGCTAAGGGCAAACTCAAGAGTGTTAAGTCACCTAATTCTTCAATTATTATAAATTCACCAAAATTAACAGCAAATCCTCCAATCATGCAGAAAATTTAAGGTGGGGTCAGTGCATTCAGTGAGTGAGGGTCTCTTTCCTCTCTAACCTCTCACTCCTCAGTCTGAGGGATTTCATCCCACCCTAAAAACTCCTACAGTGTGATGTCAGGAATCCCTGTCTGGGGAATACCCAATATCCTGGTGCTGTCTGTCAGTGAGTATTACAACTGTACTATGGCACTGCTTACCTGTTCCCCTATCCCACCCAAAAACCCCACAAAAAAGTGTTAACAGAGCTAAACCCAATTCTCTGTGCTGGAAAAGTGGAGGAGAACCCAGGGAAATGGACTTCCCTGACTGGAAAGGGTCCCACAGGACACAACAGGTCCTCAGCTACAGCACTGTGCTCATTTTCCTCAATAATTTTGCTCTAGAGATGGCAACAGCAGTTCAAAATTCAGGTTCTGCATTTTAGAAGTGACAAAACTCCTTTGCCAGCTCCATGTTTTTCAATATGGCAAAGTTTAATGGGTGAAATATATTCTGACACTGGAAACCATTCCAAGATCCTGAAGGCTGACAAGGAAAGCTCTTGGGGCAGACACAAATTAAAAATGCCTCCACAATTCTTACTCCATCGCCCTTTGCACAGGTACTGAGGGGATTTGGGGAGCTCTGGAGAGCCAAAACCACAGCTCAGGTGTCCTGGCTCCAAACAGCACCTCAGGAGCAGGAGGACCAACACTTCCCAAGTCCATCTGGGGGCAATTCCCAAGGCACAGCTCCCAGGGGATCCCTGCATGATCCCAAAGGGAGACCACAGCACCCAGCTGTGCACTGGGGCCCAAACAAAGCTCTGTCAGTCCCCTACAGACCTCAACTCCTGCACCCCATTCCTGCAACTTTTCACATTCAGTTATAGCAGCTTTAGTGTTTAAACCCCACAATGTTTCCATGAAAATAAATAAGGAAATTTGGGAAAAAACCCAAATACAACAACGTGGATCATGCAGTGCTGCCCTGCCCTGTGTGCCAGCAGCAGCTGGCTCTGCTCTGCCTGGGGCACCAGCCACTAGAGGGAAGTGCAGCCCAGAGTGTCCAGTGCTGCATCCAGCCAGGAATGTGGTCTGGGATTCAGCTGCAGCCAAGGTGGAACGGGAAAGGCTCGCTCTGCACAGCACTGAGATTACAGAGCTGAGCCCACAGGGACACACGGGGCTCTCTCTGTTCCCCACAGCATCCCTGCTGCTCCACACACAGGTTGTGGAGGGAAACAGTTCCCTCACCTGGAGGCCTGCTGGGCCACAGGCAATGGCAAATTCCTTCCAAAGGAAAAGGGAAATCTCCTGGTTCATAGATCATCATCTCCCTCCGCAACCAAAGTGTGTCCCCCTTGTGCTTTGCCCTCCTCATCATCCCAAACCACAATGAAAATGTGAGATGGGAACAGGTTAAAAACAATCACTGAAGTTTTGTTGCTAGAGTGTTCATGTTGTTTGTTTTTTTTTTTTAATTTTATTTTATTTTTAGCTACAAAATCCTAAATGTTTACAGAAAAATCTAACAAAAAGGCACTGCAAACTGATGGCTGGGAAGGCTGGTAAGAGGGGGATGGAAAGAAATCCCTCATGGATTGCAAAACTGCCCCTTTGAAATTTCAAACTGTTGCTCCAAACTAAAAAAGAGCTTTAAACAGTTTATTTTTAAATCAGACATGCCAATGTTTTTGACATTTCCAAAAATATCCAGCTGAAGGGGTCTCTAGAACTCTGAGTGATTAAAATGTGATAAACTGATAACTAACTGCAGAGAGGGCCTCAGAATGGAAATGTAGTAAGAAACTGTAATTAAAAGCACAATTTTCAATGCCTCCTCTAATTGAGTCTCTGATCTCTACTCCAAGCATCATTTTCCCAACAATGCATTACATGAAACTTCAGAATGGCCTTGTGAAGCAGCAGCAAAGCCTCACCACAAGGGATTTCAAATCTGCTCAGTTTACCACATTCCTTCAGTAGAAATTGGATAAAATTATGTCTTTCTCATTCTTTTAGCTCACATAATTCCATCTTAAAACTTTCAAGACAATTATGAATAAGCAAAGTGGTTGATTGTGGGGAGTTTATCCCTGTAAATACCTTGAGAAGGAAAACATCACTTCAGTTCAGGAGCCTTACCTTAGGTGCTGCCTTTTTGGGCTTTGGCTCCGGTTTGGGTGGAGCAGGTTTCTGCAAAAACCACAAGAAACAACTCAGGTGAATACAGAAATAAATACTTATTTTTATGAGCATTATCTTGGTAGCTTTTGAAAATTATTTGCTGGCCCTGCAAAAAATCAATGGGCAAATTACCAGGCTAAGGAGAGAGTAGGTGATTTACAGAGCCATGAGCATTTGTATGGAGAAGTCCTACAGGGAACAAATCCATGCTGAAATCAATATTCCTTAACTCTGGATACTTGTGCCCAGGTGGAATGGGCACTAACACAGTCCTTGTACCTCATGTGAGAAGCCTGGGATGTGGGGATGATCAGGGAACAGAAACATGGAATGGGAATTTTAAATACTGCAATACTCCAAGTGTGCCTTTCCCAATTCTGGGGGAAAAACCCCAATAGTTTATTTTTAACTGTCCCCATCCCAAGTGATAAAATATGAAAGGATAAATAGAGATACTCACAGCAGATAGTCTGGCTGACCTTCTCTTTGGCTGCACAAGGAAAGATATGTCAGTAAAATTCAGACAGCACATAAAGCACAGCTTTCTCCTAACTGCCACCCAAAATAACATGGCATCCGGAAAAATCCATGGCCCCATGGAAATCCTAGGATTTATGAAATTATGGGCATTATGGTGAGGACCTTGATGACTCCCCATCCCTGCAAGTGTCCAAGGCCAGGCTGGACGGGGCTTGGAGCACCCTGGGATGGTGGAAGGTGTCTGTCCCTGCCCACTGCAGGGGGCAGAACCAGAGGATATTTGAGGTCTGTTCCAATCCAAACCATGCTGTGATTCCATGATCCCTGCACACACAGCTCAGGGTATTCTATGATTTCCCACAAGTGCACCTTTGCTCAGTGGGTCTCTGCTGCTGCCACTCTACTCTGCTGACGTGGTAAGGGATGAATGTTCTGTACTTGCAGCAGTTGTGAGGCTCAAAGGGGCATGTCCCCACTGGAACCTGCCCTGACCTCAGCCCAGGGGAGCTGCTGCACCCCCAGTGCCACCTCAGGGGGTCACCTGCCACCTCAGAGGGCAGTGATGGCCCTGAGCACCCCAAAACCAGGAACGGGCCACCCCCAGGGGCTGAACCCCTCATGAGCTGCATGGGCTTCCTCATTTCTGCAGAACCCCACGGGAATTCTTGGAGTGGGGACCACACACAACTCCTACCTCCTCCTTTGCCTCGCCTTCAGCTGGAGCCTGTAAAGAAAGCGAGACACTGAGGTGAGAAGGCAGCACCGTCCCCTGTGACTCCCATGAGCCCTGAGGGGAGCCGGGGGTCTCACAGGGCCCCTCAACACCACCCGCAGCAATGGCGGCCTCCCCCCATCCCTACCGCCTCACGGACTACAACTCCCACAATGCCCCGCGGCCGCCGCCGCTACGTCATCACGTCGAGTTCGAAAAGTTCCCGCCAATTTCCCCTCACACAACAAGGTCGCCGCGGGCCCCGCAAGGACAATGAGGGACAGCCGGGAACGCGGCGATCGCGCCCGCCCGAAGCGTTTCCACTGAGTCCAAGCCCCCGGCGGCCCCGTCCGGGGCCGTGAGGCGCCCGGACCGGGTCGAAACCCCTCGGGCGGGCTCCTCGGTGATTGAGGGGCGACCGCGTCTCCGCCCCGCCCCCCCAGCCCGCGCTGTGAGGGGAGAGGGGGGCGCCCCATATTCCCGCGGCCCCAAAGTTCCCGACTACGGCGATAAATCCCTTTTCTCCGCTTTCCATGAAGGCCAGTTTCAAATTCTGCGCCGCCTAATGGCCCCAAATTACCATTGCACAACCATCTGGTATGACAAGAAGTGGGAGGCAAAAAAAAAAAAAGGAGAACAAAGGCAAACGCAGGAGAAAGAGGCGACGTTTAAAGGCGAATCCAGCCGGGAATGGCGCGATGGGGATTAAAACGCTGGCGGAGGTGGGTGGGGGGGCCTGGGGGGGTCGTGGCGCAGGTTTTGGGGGGGTTTTGCTACCCCGCGTTCTCCACAGGGGCAGCACAGCACTATGGCTGTTTGTAATCCAGCATGGAGACACTGCTGCTCCAGCCTTCTCCTCCTTCCCAAACAAAACAGCCCAAAAGTGAACTCGCCGCGCTGCCCTGCCCGCCCCGAACCCTCTCCCTCCGCTCCCCGCTCCGCTCTAGGACATACACCAAAAATTAAAAATGCAAAAAAAGAGAAACCAACCAAAAAACCCAAAAAACTCCACACACACACGCGCGCGCGCGCTAAATTTTTTTTTTTTACGGCTAAATTTCCGCGATTGCCGCTTTAATCTCTCTCCCTTCGCTCCCCATCTGCCTTCCCTCGTTTTTGAATTATTTTTTTTTCGTACTTACCTTTCTTTTGGGCATAGTTGCACCTTAATAGTTGATTGCAAAACCTAATAGAGATAAGATATCGAAAAATAAATGGAAGCGGCGAAAAACTGTTCCGACCGTCCTGCAAAAAAAAAAAAAAAAAAGAAAAAATAGACAGGAAAAAAAACCCAAAAATAAAAAGGAAGATGTTTAAGGGACCAAGAGTTAATTGCGGCAGAAACTGAACAAAAAAAAAAAAATCCCCCCCTCTTTATTGCAAACAGTAAAATACACCAACACGCAACCAAACTGCATGAATGGGGAGCGCGAGATGGGCCCGGCCGCTGACTGACGGCCGCAACGGCCAATGGGAGCGCGGGGAGCGGCGCGGGGGCGGGGCGTGGGCGGGGCCGTCGTAGCGCGAGCGCCGCGCGCTTTCCGCGTGTGCGCGGCCCGGAGCGCGGCCCCGACGCCGCCGCCTCCGCCCGCCCGCCGCGGGGCCCCGCGCCGCCCGCCGCCCCCGGGCCCCTGCCCCCCGCCGGCCGCCCCACAAACTTCCCCCAAAGTTCCCGCAGGCCGCAGGACCACAACATGGCCGCCTCGGCCCCGCGGCCTGCCAGAGCCGCCTCCCGGCCCTGCGGTACCTGTTGGAAAGGGCCGTGGCCCGCCCGTGGCCTCGGCCGGCGGAGGGAGGGGGCTGCGGCCTTTGTCCGACCCGGCCCCGAGCGGGGCGAGCGGGCGATTTAAGCGCCCCGGGATTGTCCGAGCACTTCGGGCTCTGGCTTGGCCTCTTGGGGTCTTGAACCTCGGTGACGCTGGTGAGGTTGGCCCCGGAGCGGGGCCTGCGAGCCTGAGGTTGCTCACAAGGTGAAGTCTCAGATTTCCGTGCGGATTAAGGAAAATCAGCTCTCGTTTCCATCATAGCTGCAATGTCTGGCAGTGCCTCCGCCACCTATTTTGTGTATTTCCAAAGGGAAGGCACAAGGTGTATTAATAACACCCTCAGGACTTGGCGCTTTGCACTAAGACTCGCAGCAGCAGCTGCTGCTCTGAGGTGCCATGGTTCCTGCCCAAAGCCAGGACAACCCTTTCTAAAACCTACATTAAACCTACATCAATTCTGCCATCTTCCTAGAAAGCCACTTCCAGCACCCAACTGGCCTTAACCCCACAAAGTTTTCCGCAGCATCTAAACTGTACTTGGGTTGTGAATTTCAGCTTCTTTGTGCCATGCCCAGCAGATCCAAAGAACGATTACTGAGCATCAAATTCCAATAACATTTTACAGACCGTGTCCTTTCACATAATATTATCATTTTCTCCCTAAAACTTTACTTTTATAGACTAAACAAATTCTTGTAGGCCTCATGATCTCATAGGCCATATTTTCTAAACCTTTTGTCATTCTTAGGCTCCTCTGGACTCCACATTCCAGTCCAGGTCTGTATGCAGTAATCAGGTTAATTAGGTAACAGATCTGAGCGTGGCATTTGCAGAGTCAGCAACAGCATCACCATGTTGGTTCAGACTCCTCCTGATCCCCTGTAATCCCCAGATCCCTTTCAGTGCTGCTCCCTGAACAGCTGTTCCCCCGTTCTTGACAAATTCATGGTGACTTTTTGATTTGTCACTTTTTACGTCACCTCCCTCTCCAAGGGCCAGGATGTCAATAGTTTATTATCTTCCTGCACTTTGCAGTTAAGCTGAGCAATTTTCCGTCCATGGAGCCACCCCTCTCCCCCTTCCTCCAGTCAATGTTGATCCATCAATGCCATGATTATTTTGTTAAAACACACCAATTATTTAAGGATGGCTCTGACTGGCCTCCTGTATCATGGGAAATGCATTTTCCAGCCTCAGTGTAAACATGTAACCATGTGCAATCACACCTCCTTCAAGTTCTCCTGCGTTAATCAAGATTTTAAATAGTGTTTCAGTAGTTTTCTCCATTTTCTGAATTAAACAGGCCTAAAACACATTTAGAGCTCTTGGTCTCTGAGCTCTCCATTACCACCAAGGTTTGTGCTTGACTTCCCTCAGGAAGTTTCTCCTCTCTCCCTGCAGTTTCTCTTTCATCCTTTCTATATTCTGGGAAAAGTTTTTGTGGAAGAGAAATGGGAATTTATTGAAGGGTCTGTGAACACCTTCTGAACAACTTGCACAACGAACAGTTTGGATCAAAATGTGCAAGTGAAGCACAGATTTAAAATTCACAGCTGATTTTTGCATTATATTTGTTCCGCCTTCTTTTTCACCTTTACATTTTCTCAAACACTTTTATTTAGAAAAAGAAAATTCATTAAACCACAAACTGACCTAAATAATGACTAGTGAGAAGATTATTTCCTTCTAAAGAGACAAGATAAGCTGCTGTGAGATGCTGCTATGCTGCAAGTATAAATGGCTGTAACTATGCAGGAAATTACAGACCTGGTTGCAGCCAAGAGAATAAGTTTATTCTGGAGCATTAGTTTGTAACTAATGTCACTTTTTTATTTTTTAACCCAAACTGGCATTTTTTATTCAGTACAAAATCCTCTAAAACTGAATTTATGAACGATCTCCAATCAAAGCAACGAATCAGAAATTAACCTCCTTTCTGTGTGCCACTGTTTCAGTGACCAAAATTCCATGCTGAAATGTGAATTCTCCTTCTATAAGGAGTCACTGACTCCAGAGGCAAAACCATCCAGACAGAAACATGGACCTACATCAAACCAGCAGTGAGCAGCACAGGATGGTCAGTCTGAGCAGCCCGCACTGAACTCAGAGAGTGATGCTCAAATAATGAAGAATGGTTTGAAAATTGGGAATGTCCTGCCGAGGAGGAGGGCCTGCTCCTGCTATCAGAGATCTGCAGTGCTTCAGGAATGTTTTCCTGGACCACCTTCTTGAGCTGAAGTAGATCAGGAATTCCTGAATAAAGGCAGAACAGACCTGAGTCACTCTGGGGTGACTGACTTCTCACCTTCCTGGAAGAGGCAATCAGATACATGTTCCTTTCTCATTCCTTTGTGCTAAAATTCATGGGGGTTGGAATGTTGGAGATTCCTTTCCACACATTTTGCTCTCAGCCTGGTTGACTTAACTGTGCAACAGCCCCACTATTTAAAAGTCACAATTTCTGAGGAAGGGAAATTAGGATTCTGTGTGTGTTGCAGTCATGGCACATATGACCAGTAATATTAATACTTATTTTTGTGGCAAAATACCACAAAACACATTTTTGTGTTCTGTACCTGGTGTTTGAAGTGTCCTTCTGCCTTATTTTATATAACTTTTGGGATGAGTGGATTATTGATCTACAGAAGAGGTTTGTGCTTGGTTAATTTTATAGTTTGTCCTGGGTGATTCTGTGGTTTGTCCTGGGTAAAAATTGATTTATGTGTCAAATTCAGTATTGATTGCAATAAAACATTTAGAGCTTATTAATTTGGGAAGATGAGGATAAGGAATTTAGGATTCTCATTGAGTCTGTTTATCTGTGCTTCAGTAAAACCTTTGGCTTAGCTACAGCTTCTTACCTGGTCCCTGAGGGTGAAGGGGGTGACTGCATGCTCCAGAATTGTATTAAACACAAAACACAAATAACAGGACACAAGAATGACTGCCAGGGAGCTTCAGGCATCTGTCCCAAAGCAGAGCTCACACTGGAGTTGTCTGGACTCCCTTGATAGTCAACAGAAAAATGCTGGCACCTCTGGGAGCTGGTGCACTCCATTCTAGGACAGATGTTCAGTCAGGTGTTCTAAGCCAGAAAATGTATTTCCTCATCTAACACAAAGGAGATTATTCACAGATTTGGTGCTTAAAATAAATGGAAATGTCTGTTTCCACTTACAGCACACTGGCACAGGTTTGCCCAGAGATGCTGTGGACTCATCCCTGGGAGTGTCCAAGGCCAGCCTGGACAGGGCTTGGAACACCCTGGGACAGTGGAAGGTGTCCCTGCCCATGGCAGGGGATGGAACTGGATGGGCTTGAAGGTCTCTTTCAACCCAAACCATCCTGAGATTCTGTGAGACACCAGCTTTTCACCCCAAATAACAGGAATAGCCATTCTGTTAATGCTGTTTTAGGACACTTTGCTCAGCTGGGCCTTCAAGGGTAGCTGCCTGGAAGGCAGAACACAGAACCCCAAAATCTGCCAACAGCCTGGCCTGGCCCTGGCTCCCTGTGGGCCAGCACGGGGCTGGGCAGAACACATTTTGTGCTCTGAACACTAAATCCTGCTTTTCTCATGCCCATCCTATGAGAAGCCTGCAGTTCTCACTGGCTGTGAGCTTGGAGCCAGCTGGAAGGGAGGAAATGGGGCTGCAAATCAGTGTCTGCTGCCTGCCAGAAGGTGTTGGGGCTTTTCACATGCTTGGGGATGGCCCCTTGCATTCACAGACTTGGACTTTGCAGAGGCCTCGGGGTCTCCTAGGGCTGAGTCAGCTCTGGTCAAAGGGTCTGCTCACAGACCTGCTCAACCCCAAATTCTCTGGGAATCTTCAAATGGCTTCTGGGAAGACTTCTAGTAAAATAAATTCAAAATCAGTGCTAAGGGTAGGATGGTTTGTGAAACTTTGCTGAGCTTTCTTGTCATAACCCTGTCAGTTCTGGGTCTCCCTGGAATGGATTGTAAAAGCTGGGAGCACCAGCCATGTCCTGGGGCTGTGTGTGGGAGCAGTTTTAGCCACTCCAGGGGTGCAGGCAGGACCATCTGGCAATGGTTAGGTTGTTGTTATTCGCTGTGTCCATTGATTCTACCCCAGCCTGAGACAGATCCTCAGGCGAGCTCCTGAGTTCCTGTCTGGGAACTCCCCACCCTCCTCCTCCTCCTCCACAAACACATGCAAAAAAAATTCACTGGGGTTTTCTGCCCCAATTTTGTCTTTCCTGCATGTTCCTGTTAGCCCTCCATGGCAGACCAGTATTAGAAATCATCTTTCCGGCCTCCCACTCCTGCCAAGGCTGAAAAATGACTTATTGTGGGTTTGAAGTTTTTGTAAGTTGTTCATCAAACTCTCTTTTTTTACACAATTATCTATATGTTCCACTTCATAGAATCACAGAATTCCAGGAAGGGACCTTAAAGCTCACCTCATTCCACCCCCTGCCATGGCAGGGACACCTTTCACTGTCCCAGGTTGCTCCAAGCCTTGTCCAACCTGGCCTCAGACACTTTCAGGGATGGGGCCCCTGTGCCAGGGCCTCCCCACCGTTCCAGGGCACAGTTTCTCCCTAGTACCCAATCTAGATTACGCTTTGTCAGTGGGAAGCTGTCACTCCCTGGGTGTTTCTGTAGTCTTGCAGCTGTAGCATTGCCTTCCATGTACACCGTTGGGTACTCCAGGGTAACTCAGTGCCTTCAGGAGCAGGCACAGCTCTTGCCAGAGCCCAGGCTGGCTGCTGGCTCAGGGCTGGGAGGGTGGATGGCCAGTCTGGAGCACATGGAAAAGCTGGGATTAAATGCTAAGCAAGGAGTTGTGTGTGGCCAGCCCCAGTGGATGGGAGATTGTCTTCAAAACAGGGAAGTGGTGGAGTCACAATCCCTGAAAGGTTTCAGAATTGTGTGTATGTGACACTCGGGGAATGGGTTAGTGGTGGCCCCGGCAGTGCTGCTGAACGGTAGGATACACGGTCCCGTAGGGCTTTTCCAACCTAAGTGATTCCATGGCTCTTTGAAAGCACGACTGACCCCACCCGCCAAGGCAACAATGCGGACGTCTCCAGGCCTCCAGCGTGTCACAGAGCCCCAGGCAACTCCCTCCTTCTCTTCTTCCTCCTCCTCCTTTTCTTCCTCCTCCTCTTTTTCTTCCTCCTCCTCCTTTTCTTCCTCCGCCTCCTCCTCCTCTCGGGCCGGGCCCTGGCCGCGGTCCCGCCGAGCGCCAGCAGGGGGCGCGCCCCGGCAGCCAGCGCGGGGCTGGGCCTGGGGGGCTGAGCCGCGCCTGGGGAGGCTGAGCCGAGCCTGGAGGGGGTTGAGCCTGGTCTGGGGCAGCTGAACCGGGCCTGGGGAGGCTGAGCCGGGCCTGGGGAGGCTGAGCCGGGCCTGGAGGGGGCTGAGCCTGGTCTGGGGCAGCTGAACCGGGCCTGGGGAGGCTGAGCCGGGCCTGGAGGGGGCTGAGCCTGGTCTGGGGCAGCTGAACCGGGCCTGGGGGGATGAGCCGGGCCTGGGGGGGCTGAGCTGGGCCTGAGGGGCTGAGCCTGGTCTGGAGCAGCTGAACCGGCTCTGGGGCGCTGAGCTGGAACTGGCGGGCCTGGGGGTGCTGAGCCGAGTGTGTGAGTGCTGAGCGGGACGGGCGGTTTAAAGGCAGCAGCACTGTGATGTCACTCACTGCTGCCACTGCTCAGGTGAGACAGCACTCAGAGTCCCCTCTCTGTGCCTCCTCTGCCATGTGCCCGCCACAATTACACGTAAATCAAGGAAACCCGGCCTTGCTGAGTTTCCAGATGAGGAACATCTCTTGGACTTCCCCACCTGCTCCCACGCAGTCTTTGGAGCAGGGAGCAGTTTCCACCTCCCGTGGTATGGGACGCAGCAGGGCACGGCTCTGAGTCAGGTTTGCCCTTTAGCTCCAGTCACTGCCAGGCTGGGCCGGGAATGAAGCAGGGATTTCTGATTTCCTGTTCAGAGCACTGAGCTGATGTCCCTGGCCCATCACACCTTCTCCATTTCACACACATCCACATCATCTCCTCTGGCACAAGGTCCAAGAGCAGACCCTGGCACAGCCTCATGTTATTCACAGGTGGATTCTGAACTCATTTCTCTCAGTGGTTACAAAGCAGCTGTGGAGCATGTGGAGCGTGTTCTTCCTGACCTTTTGGACGAGCGGGGATTTGCAGATGATTACTGATGTATCTTTCATTTTGAGATTCTCCTACAGCTCTTTTTTAAAACAGCTTAATTTGCCAGCACTAGGAAGGCTCCATCCTTGCCTGTGCTCTAAGGAAAAAGCAAGGGCATCCTTGCCATCACTGGCAGTGTTTTACTGTGAAATCCCAGGATGACTCTGCCATGGCCAATCCCTTGGGCTCCCATCTGGGGAGCACCTAAAATTTGGTCATTTTGCTTTAGGTTTTGGTTGATCTGAGAAGGATATATCATAGCCTTCCAAGTGTTTAACGGTGAAAACAAAAACACCACCGTGAATTTTACTGGAGTAGCGTGGGAATAGAAAACATCACACTTTCCCATCAATAAAGTAGAAAATTTACTTTTATGAGTCAAGAAAACCAAGTTGTGTCAACAATACCTGATTCGTGTATTGCTCTTAACTTAATAAATCTCATTTCATGAAGATAAAATGCCTCCTAGAGAGCACTTTTGAGAGTAATGATGATAGCAGCGTTTTTAGGAGGCAGGAGGACGAGGTGCAGCTCGCTCCAGGTGAATCTCACCTCAGAGGAGCCGATTCCAGTTCTCCAAGGAGAGGAGAGCTGGCAGCCAGCCAGGGATGTGACAGGGCAGCCCAAAGTTCAAGTGACCTTCCCTCTCCCGTTCTCCACCTGCACTTTTTCCTCCTTTCTGATAAGCTGGGGTTTCTCCCTGCTGCGTTCCTTGCCGTGAATCAGGTTACACGCTGGAGCCAACAGGAATTCCCAGGATGTTTCTCAAACAGCTGGGAAGGGGCTGCACAAACACAACTGAAGAAACATTCCTTGAAGAATTTTAATCTCCTGGACTTAAGTCAGTTTGTTTTAAACGGATTGAAAAGTACACCATCTATTATATTAAATTTTGAAATTCCTTGAACCGGGGAATTTTTATGGAGTACCATCATCCTCAATCAATTTTGGTTTATTGCTTTTTCAAACATGCTTAAAACTCATGACTGCTTCAAAGATTCAGATAAGTATCATAAGTAATATCAAATTGAGGCATATCCTCCTCAAAACAGTTTCCTTTACTATTGGCAAATTAATAAAGCAAATATAGATTACTTAATTCAATACTTTTTTGTTGAATGTGTTTTTAAAAGATTTTTTTTGTTAGAAAAACGAATAATTTGAAACAGGAAAGCTTGTTTGGAAAACTCATTTCAGAAATACCTCCTTGTTTTTTGCCAAGAGCAGAACAAACATCTCGCTTTCATCATAGCTTGTAGGTGTAAAATTGCAGCTTCCTGTGCTTATCACTGTACATATTTTCCATTTGTTGTGAACCTGCTATCGGAACAGATAATAAAATATATATGAGGTAATAGTTGGAGTACCAGAGGCAAGTGGGAGACAGGTGCTGGATATAAATTTCCTTCAATAACATGTCACCATGACTATAGCCATTAAAAATGTGGGGGATTTGATGGGGTTTTTTGTGTGTGGGCGATACTTTACAATAACCACAGGAACGTTAAGAACTCCACTGGACGCCACCTGTCCTTTGGCATGGGCTGGCACATCACCTGGGCACGCTGGAATAGATTTTAAAGGGAAATTCTTAATTCTAAACACCATTTCCCAGAAACAGCCACCCACCCCCGAGTTCTTGTGCCCCAGACCGGGGTGAGCGGCCAAGGCAGGGGCTGGCGGTGCCGCCGCTGCGCTCGCACGGGAGCGGGGCATGGCCATGGCAGCTGGAGGGCAGCCGGTAACGATGGAGCCCAGCACGGGACCAGCGGTCCCGGGGACCCGGCCGTGAGGGGAGCGGCCATGAGGGGACCCGACCGTGAGGGAAGCCGCCATGAGGGGACATGGTGCTGAGGGGAGCCAGCACTGAGGGGAACCAGCCGCTACCATGGCGACCCCGCACGCTTGGCTCCCTCCTGTCTCTGTCTCCCGCCCCGGTGTTCCCCGGTTCCCCCCGCCGCTGTCACCCCCGCCCTGACGCGGCCGCCCCGCCCGAGCCCCCGCGTCCCCACAGCGCGGCCGCGGCGCCATGGCTTCCCCGCCCCACCTCCCCCGCACGTCTCGCGCAGCTCGTCGAGAACGCTCCTCCTCTCCCCTTTCTTTCTTCTTCTTCTTTTTTTTTTTTTTTCCTTTCCTTTTTTACTATTTAATTATTTAATTAATTTTTAAAAAACCATTTTCCGCCCTTCCGGGCTCGGGCTGTGGCTGCTGCGGAGCGAGGCGGGGCGAGCGCTCCCGCCGCCTCCCCGCGCCCGCCCTCCCGCCTGAGCCCCAGCCCGCGCCCGAGCCGCCCTCACACACCCACCGCCCGCCCGGCTCCGCATCCCGCCGCTCCCAGCATGGTCATCAAGGTCTACATCGCCTCTTCCTCCGGCTCCACGGCGGTAAGCGGCCCCCGGGGGAAACTTGTGCCGGGCGGGGGACGCGGGGGGCGGCCGGGCGGGGTGGGGAGAGGCCGGGGCAACCGCGGTCCCCTCACGGCGCCCGGCGCTGTGCGGGCGGTGCTGCGGCTGCCGCCGACGGAAAGCGGCGTTTCCTCGGTGATCCCGCACCCCTCGCCCTGTGCTGGGAACGCAGAGCCACCACTATTTGGGGGTTTTTTTGTTGTTCTTGAAGTTCAATTCTGAATGTGTCGTCCGTCGTTTGGTTTTCATGAGTTTATTCCTCGTTGATTGTGGCAGGCGTTTGTGGCCGCTGTCCCAGTAGCCTCTGGTTCTTGCCCTGTTGGGAATACTGGATTTCGCTTTTCGTGGCCACAGTGTGTTCCAGGCAGAGCTCGGACTGTGTTTTTCAAAGGGAAAATAGATACACAGAAATAGCGGGATTTGTGCCTAGATTCAGGTGTAGCTCTATGTCTTCAGGATCATCTGGTTTCTCTTTGATCTGTGTGGGAGATGCTCCAAGACTGAAATCTGATGGATTTGGTTGCACTTGGTATGGATGTGCTGGAGAACTACAAAATGCCAGGGACTCAGAAAATGCCAGCTATTGCAGTTAATGATCAGTGACTTTTACTGCGAGGAGATAAAGAGTCTGAGCTGTGGCTGTTTGATGACCTTTTCCTGTCACTGTTCGTGCTTCAGGTCCCTAAACTTTGGGAGGACAGTGATGTACAGAAGATAAAAACAAGCCCTCACTGCATTCTCCTTCTTTGCTTGAGTGCAGCCACTGGTCTGTGGGCTTCAAATAGCAGTTGGTAAGCTTGGGGTGACGGGCTGCAGATGGCACAGGAGCCTGTGCCTCAGGTGTCCCTGCTGTCCCTCCCTTCCTGGGTCATTTTTAGTAAACTTGATGCCAGTGCTGACAGTGCTGGTGCTGGTGGTGAAAAGCAGAGGATTTATTTCATGCTGACCGAGGAGGGTCTTGAAATCCTGAGTAGTTCATTCATAAAAGGGATCCAAAGGGATTTCTGCTGGGTTCTACAGAATGATCATCTGTAAGGAAAGCAGCAGATTGGAAAAGTAATCCTTTCTTTCTAATGCAGCTGTTAATAGGTTTCAAGTTGACTGCTTCAGTTGCTATAGATTTTTATCAGCGCCCTCTTCATGGCACCTATTGATTTCTGTCTGTCTGGTGATACTGAGCTCCAGGGGTGCAAGCATAGCTCTCAATCCCAATTGTGTTTTTATGGTTTTAAGTTAAGTTTTTCATTATTAGCTTTGTGTTTTCTACAGTGCTGCCTGGTCCTTGTGTGGGTTGTACACATTACAAAGCTCCAGTCTGACTAAGTGCTGCCTTTCAGGCTCCTTTGTGCATCCCTGCCTGTGGAATTTTGAATGTAGCGTTGGTGTAATCTGTTTTTTGGGGAATTCGAGTGCAATGTGCACATGATTGCCAGTTTTGTGACGTGTACATTTATATATATATACACACACATGCACATACACTCATGCCTGTGTCTAAAGCTGGAGCAGCTCAAGGGATCTTGTGGTAATGAGCAAGACTTGCACATTCTTAGATTCCTGCGTACACTGAGGGTGTTTCTGTTGGCAGGACCAGCCCAGCACCTCACTGGGTGATGTTTTCTTTCCAGTATAAGAATTTTAATCGATGTTTCAACCTAAAGTAAGACAGAGAGGCACCTCTTTGGAGGGAATGGGAATGGGTTGTTTCTGTGGCTCTTAAAAGTCTTGGTGAGACAGGCTTTGCATGGAGGAGCAGAGAAGCCTTTCTGGGTGCTGAATTTGAAATAACCCACTCCAGGAATGGAAAATCCACATCAGAGAAGATTGCTACAGAGAGATGGAACAGAGACAAGGCTGTTTGCAACAAAGTGACTGAACTGGGTAACATCAGCCTGGGAAGGGCTCTCACTCCTGCTAAGTCGTCTTTGTACTGTAGTGACACTCAGCACTGTGTTATTTTGGGTTTTAAAAGGCTAATTTGCTTGAGTAGAAGCAAACCAGAAATAAGTATCAAATCTCCTCCTTCCTTCCCCATTTCTGTAAGCTGGAGAAGCTTTTGTGAAACTGGAAGTGTCTCCCACTGAACGGAAAAGGGTTGAGGTTGCTTCACACCTCATGCCCTGGGGCTGTGAGTCTTGGAGGGTGCCCAAATTTTGTGGTCTATTATTGGCAAAGTCCTGCTTTGCTATAAGGTATAATTTGCCACATCACAGTGTATAAAATGTTTCCCCAAGGCACTGTTCTCTACAATGTTTATATTCAGTATGATGTATCTGTGAGGAAAAAACCACTGTGTGAAGCTCCTGTCTAAGCAAAGACATTTTATGAGTGTGTTTCAAGGGATTTCTGGAAAGATGATGACTGACATCTTGTCTGGCCTCCTACTTGAATTTCACTCCATATTGTGATAGTTCCAGCACCAGTTTCCTGCAGTGTTTGAAAGTCTTGCTTGGGAAGAGGCCCTGTGTATTTAATCTTCCTCACCGTGGATGCTGTGCTGACCTGGGCTGGGCAGGGATGCACGGGAATGGTGATGATGAAGATGAGGTGAGGACACCCACATGGGAATGGAGTGTCATGGAGAGCCTGGAGCTGCTGTCAGGAGCCTTCCTGCATGGCACACAGGGGGAGTGAGCAGTGTTCCTCAGCCTGGGACAGTGCTGGAGGCTGCAGACAGAAATGAGACACAAATGCTGCATTCAGAAGTGTGGGAGCATTGCAGGAACAGGGAGTGTGCTGCTGTCAGAGGGGTCTCACTGCAACCTCCCATTCCAGTCCTTCAGGGTTGAAAGGGAGAGGGCCCTAAGAGTCATTAAACTCTTGCTTTTGGTAGAAAAGGATATCAGGAGGGAAAATGCTGAATGGCACAAATCCAGTGTGTGACTTTCTCCACAAGATTTTGGTATTTTGTTGATTTTGGGGCAAGAGATTGCCCAGCACCAGAATCCCTTTCTTCCTGGAGGCAGCTGCATTGCCCATTTTATTGATCTCATGTGGAAGGGAGCCAGCTGCTTAAATTCTTCTTGGTCTCACAAGGGTGCATTTGTTGCCAACAACTGTACAGGTCTTGAGTATGGACTTTGAGAGTGTTTGTTCATCCAGCACCACCCTGCAGTTCCAGGGGGTGGCTGACACTGGAGGCTGTGGCTGTGGCACTGAAGTGCCAGCCCTGGATGTGCTGGGCTGAGCTCTGCCCTGTGCCACTGCCAGTGCTGTGGGCTGTGAAAACTGCCACATCAAATGTCTGGTGTCCAGATGCTCTGTGGAGCCAATTGCTTCATCTGTGTGATCTACAGCCACATTTCCATCTCTCCCAGCTCTGCTCTCCTCCCTTGTTTTGATGGCAGGGTGAGTGGTTTTCTTTCCTTGCCTCCTACTGCGACTGCAGACACAACAGAAAGAAGAGATGATATCCAGAGTCAGAGTCCTGTGTGCCACAGACCTGCTGCTGTTTATGGATGGTTTTAGAGAGGAAAGGAAATTATAATTTCTTTTTCATTCACAAAGTTAAGCATCCGGGGGAGTTTGTATTTTTCTTGTATTGTCTTCTTGCTTGGGAAAGGTTCTAGGTCTTCTCCCAGGAAGTGAAGATGAAAGTGGTCCATGGTCTGGAGGACATTTGCTTGCAATTACTCTTCTCTTTTCCCAGTAAGACACCAGAGAACTTGCTGGTGCTACTGGAGACTTATAACCAGTGCCAAGGGCTTCCTGGAGCATTCCAGGGGAGGAGAGCTGTTGGAAATGATGAGAGCATGTGTAACACCAGCTCTTGTCCCTGTTCAACAGCTCAGTGCTTTGGGAGGGCTGGTGAGGCTGCTTCATCCTTCTGAAGTTTGAATCCCAGGGAGGTAAAACATGGAGAGATGGAGATTGTATAAAAAATTATATTTTGCATTTAAATCCCCCAAGGGCCTATTCTCTCAGATGGTCACAATAAATACAAATAAAGCCACCCTTACAGAGAATGGGCCCAGTCTGTGTTTGAGTTTGTGTGGTTTGGCTGCTCTGAGCTTTCATGGAGTCAGAGAACCGTTCAGGTTGGGAAAGGCCTCAGAGCTCATGGAGTCCAAGGGCTTTGCTGTGGCAGGAGGTGGCTCTGAGGGAAATGCAGCCACAGCAGGGTGGCTCTGTGCACGCAGCCTTATCAGCGTGGATCACAAGTGTCCCTTGTGGCGCTGCCCCTGCCGGGGCTCCCGTGCTGTCCCCGCCCGGATGTCGCGGTCGCGTTTGTGCTGCAGAGGCCCCGAGCGGTGGCACAGACGGGCAGAGCAGCTCGGGAACTTCTTGGTCTGCCTGGCAGGGCAGCGGCTGTGGGAAGAAAACTCTGATACAAATCTCTGGTAAACAGTCTGGTACTGTGATGCAAGTTGAGGTAAATTCATGTATTATGGGGAAATAAGCTGCATCTGTAGTTAAAAAACAATCTCACGGTGTATGTGTGGTTTCATGATACTCAGTTCATGCACTTTATATGCCATGGGTGAAAACTGACTTGTTAAGCTAGATGTTGATTTTAAACCCCTCTTTTGTGGAAACATTATATGTGTGAAGGACTTTTTTGGATACTCAGTGTTCACCAAGCAGAGTTTCTCTCAATAAAATGGAAGGAGTTGTTCTGAGTTAGAGCTCTTGGGATGGAAGACAAAATCCATAACGCGGCTCAAGCTCGGATGTGTTCCATCTGCTTCCTGGATTGTTTTCTGTACAGTCATTGTTCCAAACTCGAGATAAGTCAAATATTTTGCTTAAAATATTGCATTCAAATTTTTAATGGAGCCAGAGATTAAGCTGGCTGCAGTTGTTGCAGTAGTTTTAATATATCAAAATAAAAAACATTCTACTGTGCTTAACTAAAACCAGTTTCTGACAGCAGGAGAATGATGGAAAATTGTACTTCACAGTTAAAGCCAGGAAAGGCTTTTTGCTGAGAATTTTTCTAGGTTGTATATGCGGGTAGGACAGTGTTTATTCTGAGGGGGTGCATCAGGATTATGTCTGTGCTTGGGGAGAAGAGGCAGATTTTGGGGAGAGGCTGGATGCTGTCAGCCTGTGCTGGCTTTCCCTCTAACCCTGAACTGCAGCACGTTCTGAGACAGGATGCACACAGCATCATGGCAGGGCTAAGCACTTGTGGGTTTTAAAGAAATATTTATAGAGCTGATCACGGAACTTTCCTTGTCCTGGGGCATTAAAGTTACTCTCACAAAATTCCTGTAGAAGTCAGTGAATTGGCATCTGTGTTAATGAGCAGAGGGTGCCAAGACTTGTGTCTCTGCAAGGTTATTCTGTCTCCTTCCAGGAAAGGAGGAATTGGGGAGAGGGGAGACAAAGGGAACTACACCAACATTGACAGAATTCAGCTGTTCAAGGTCAAAACAGAATTGAAATATTCCCCTCTAAGAGGAAAACAAGAGCTAAGGATGCATCATTGCCATAGCCAAAGGGAGCTCTCCCTGTTCCTTGTGCTCCCCAGCCTTGGAAGCACCAATCTCAGTTCTTGGCTCTGACTGGAGAGCTGGAAACCTGAACCAAATCCACATTTTATATCAACATTCTGCTGTTCAGGAATGTTTCTACTCAAACATGAACATTTGGTGTTAATGCCATTTGTTTAACCCTGGCCCTACACAGGGGAGACTTTCAGTTTATGATTAAATTTAAATGCTTTTGTTGGTCAGATATTTAATCGAGCCTGAAAGAGCTTTGATTGTAATTCTTATCTGCTGTTGTTTGTCCCAGAATAAAAGCCTCCATCCAGGAGCTTGTCCTTCCTGGGACAGCACCTCCAGCTCAATGTTAAGGCCATTTCCTAACACTGAAAAGGCAGCAGGGTGAGACTGAGCTTTAAAGCACCAGGAAAAAATGTGAAAGGTCAGCATCCAACTGGCCTGACTGAGGTTTGTGCTCTCAGGATACAGCTGAAGTTGTTTTCACATCCTGACCTACAGCTCCTTCCTGGCCATGGTTTCCCCTGTGAGATGTGGATGTGGTGATTTATTTCTTTAATTAATGATCTGAAGTTCAGTTTTTCTGGGGCTGTTTCCGTGCATGAATCAGCCTCTCTAGAAATTCTAAAGGCACTCGAGTGTAAAATTTTAACTACTACCTGTGTTTGATTGCTGGAGAGTTGGAGTGAGGAGAGGAGCCAGAGGCAGCTGTGGTTTGAAAAAGGATCTCAGGGAGATGTGGGAGCTGTGAGCATCTTCCAGTGCTGCACAAATGGGAGTTATTGTTCACTGGGCTCTCTCCCAGCAAATGCGTGGACAGAGACAGAGCAGGGAGGAGAATCAGTGCAGGGTCAGAGGGGAAAGCTGTGCCTCACACCTGAGCTGCCTGCAGCATAGCAGGGAGGGCATCCAGAGCATTGAATCCCTGGATTTCTGGAAAGTTTTGGACAAGCTTTAGCCAGGTTCAAAATCTTCTTTTTTTCAGTCTTTTGCAGAAATTACCAGAAGATTCCCACAGAGATCGGTGCTGGTCTCTAAGCAAACACTGCAAGAACAGCCTGCTATTGTGTCCCAGCTGGAAAACTAGGAAGCAACAATGGTTGTCCTGTGCAAGAATGAGGTTTAAACTCTGCTAAAATACTGTTTAGCAGACAGGTCTTGGAGCCATCCTAGGTAATTCTACAAAAATACCATATTCATGGCCATGAAAAGCAAACAGAATGTCAGGAATGTTTAGGATGGGAAAGGGCAAAAGAAAAAAAGTCACTGTATAAATGTGTGGTGAGTCTGTCTTTAGTAGACTGGAACTGTTGTCGTTAAATGATATAGGAAGGTGAGAAAAGAGAAGTAGGGTGTTTCTCCACTGCAGGAGGAACAACCAAATAAGGCAGAGTTTGTGGATGATAAGGTGGAAGCTGTGGCCTCATGTCCATGCCTGGAAGTGTTCAATGCCAGGCTGGACAGGGCTTGGAGCAGCCTGGGACAGTGGGAGGTGTCCCTGCCCATGGCAGGGGGTAGAACCTGATGGTCTGTAAGGTTCCTTCCCACCCAAACCATTCCATTATTCTGTGAATTCTGCAGTTGAGAAAGAAAAAGTCTGAAATGTGATAACATCATGTCTGGCATGGGAGAACAAACAGGAAGGGATTATTAATAATTTTCCCTAATGGAACGACTCAGGGAGAGCGAGTGGAAGTGGCAGGTTCAGAGTCAATGAAATGCTTTGTTTGACAACACAGATTTCAGGGAGGAGCTCCCTGCCAGAGGACCTGGTGTGCAGCAGAAGGTGCATGGGCTTGGGAAGCAGTGAGACAAATTAAGGGGAAAAGTCTACTAAGGGATATTAAACATTACTAGTACACCTCTGACTCAAACCTGTGAGTTCCTGCAGCCTGGGAAGGGAGCTGGATGTGGGGCAGCTCTTTGTGCTCAGCCTGATGGTGTGTGCTCTTCCCTGGGATCTGGGACCAGTGCAGCATCAGACTGGGCTAGACAAGTGTTGGATCCAACCCAGTAAAGCTTTCTTCTCTTCTTGAATGAAATTGGCTCTGCTCCCAAAATGATGTTAACAGTTTGCATTAAAAAAATTAAGACCATGTTGTCCAGGAAAATGTTTGGTGGAAAAGAAACACGTGTGTGTGTTTGGGATATGCTGGGTTGGTGTCTCAGCGTTTGTTACATACAAAAAAGCATTTGGGGATTCCAAGGCCAGCAGCATTGTGCAGATGCTGACACACTGCATGTTCAGCCCATGTTCAGGGCAGGTGATCAGACACCTCTCCTGCCTTAGGCACAGATCAAAGTCAACTGGAAGAGCCCGATGGAAACAGCAAACACAAAGCCTCTGGGAAAAATCCAGGCAGTTTTCACATATACCCAGGTTTTTATGGAGTACTTGCTGCCAGGCAGGTTTAAACAGCACATCTGTATTCACCTCATGGGATCAACCTCTGGCTGTGCTTATATCACTGGGAATTCTGCCATGGACTACAGCAGGACAAGATTTGATTCCTTAGGAAATACTTAATGCTGCTTATCCAAGACATTCCTGTGCACATGTTGCAAATGTATTTGGCCGGAGCAGCAGCTGCAAAACAACTGGCAGAGCAGGAAAGGAGCAGAATAACTCCATGACTGAATTAAAATATATCCCAAAACATTTCACTGGATATGGACAGAAATGAAGTTCAAGTGAAGCTGATTTATGGCTAGTAGATGTTTGGTGGTTTTTGATTTCCTCAGGCAAGAAACACAATATATGTGAATGGAAATATAAAGGAGCAGGTTTGCAAATTTCCTTGTTAGTGCCCCGGTAATCCTGATTAAGCACTGGAAATTCCACCCTGTAATGCAGACAAACAAGTCCCTTGGTTCTGGTAGCTCAGTCCATGGAACCTTTGTGCCTGAGCAATCTTTCCAATTTTCTGTTCCCTTCCATCCCATTAAAGTGTGCCAGGAGGTCCCTGTGAGAGCCTCCCTCCACCTGCACAGGTCTGGGCTCTGTTGTGCATGCTGTGGAAAGATCAAAGGAAACCCATAACGCTGACCTGGGAACTGTTCCCCTCAGGAATTCACACCTGGAGGAACTGAGGAGCTGCTGGACACACAGCTCCACCTTCCATGGAATGACTGGGGACCCAGGCTGGCAGCTTGGAGGGCACTGGGAGCCACCACCTCCCACTGCCAGCCATCAGCATTGGGCTGAGCCTGAGGAACAGCAGGGAAATGAAACCATTTTGGCTGCTTGCCCAGGCCTGGAGAACTCCATCCTACAGCAAATAAACAGCTGGGGACTTAAACTTTGAAAAAATAAAATGCTGTGTGTATTTATCTTGGTTTCTGATTGGGGTAAGCAGATGCTGGCTTGCACTGAGGCAGAAGGAAGCTTGTGGTTTAGGAAAAAAAAAAATAAGCAGATACCATGGTGACAAGAGGGATCTATGAAACTTCTAAAAGACAGTGGGGAGTTCAAAGTGGCTCCAGGTCGTGGCTCCAAGGCATGGGCAGCATCCAGGTGAGTGCTCCTGCTCTGGGGTGAAGGTGGCACTGCCCTGGGGGCTGTGGGGGTGCAGAGGGTGAGAGCAGCTGGTGATGGAACAACCTCTCTGTGTTGGGAAATGCTCCATTTGTTCATTCCTGAAAGAGTCACTGCAGGGTGTCTCCTGAGCAGCCCTGAGAGCACAGCCCCAGCTCTGGCCTTCCTGGCCATGGCAGGCAGAGCTTGGCAACTCCTGTGTTGTTTCAGCTGCCCAAAGTGTTGGAAACTGCAGCGTGGCCAGGTCTGGTGAGAACAATTTATCTCTCCCACTTAGAGACAGTTTTTAGACAATATTTTGTCCGAGTAACTTAGAGAAGGATCTGGGGCCTGCAGGATTATTCACACTTGAAATGTTACCCAGGGCAATTAATTACTTGGTCAGAAAACTGCCCATACAGGCTGTGCTGTGCTCTGCTGTGCTCTGCTGAATCTTTCCTCTCCAGGAGGCTTTTTGGATGCTGTTCTATCTCAAGGCTCTTCTTACAAAGAGGAGGAAAATTTGTATTTAATCCACAGCTTTTTCTCTTCCTTTGTATTATGATATTTAGGTATTTTAGTTGAAGAAAAAAGCTTTGTTCTCTCTTAAAGAATTACTTGGTTTAGTTTTAGAACAGCAGTCAGCAAAAGTACTCTTTGTTAACTACAATCTGTGGTATATGAATTCTTCAAAGATAAAAAGTAATACACATCAGAGGCACCTGGATCCCTGAGGCCATGTTGTATTTCTTCCTAAAGTAGTCTTTTATTTAAAGAATAAATGCCTGGCAATATAAAGGCAGTGAAACAGCAATTAATGCTGTAAACTTTTACTCCTGTCGGTTAATTTCGGCTCTGCGTGCTAAACCATACAGGAAATAAACTTTGCTTTTATTGTAAACCACAGGGGCCTCGTGCAGAACTCTCGGTGCTTTTAACTCCTTCCCTAACCTGAGCTCAGCTCCTCACACAAACACAACCAAACCTGGTTTCCCTCTGCTGTGCAGGGCTCCTCATCACCAGCAGAAATCCACAGCTCTGAAAAATAATTGCAGGAGCAGCTGTTTCAATAAAGCCCCAAAGTGCAGCCCTGGGTGTGCTGTTACCTCAGGCTGCTTCCCTGGAACATTCTGGAGTGCTGGGCTGGTGGGGAGGGTGAGGTCTCGGGGGCACTGAGGTGGGACCTGGCAGTTTTGGCAGTGCTTACAGGGTGGGGTTGCTGCCAGCGTTGCACAGACCCGTCCTGGGATCTCCATGAAGCTGAAGATGGAGGAGAAATAATTCTGGCTTTCAGAAAAAACCAGGTTCAGAACCTGACAGTGGGGGTGAGGTCCAGACTATCAGGACTTTTTAAAGCTTGCAGAGCAAGCACTCAGGTGACCAAGCAGCACCTTCAGGGCCTTTCCCTGCTTTTCTCAGCCACGTGGTAAATGTTTGAGTATTGAGGAATATGTCATGTGTCACAGAGTTGTCTGCATCTTGTGATACTGAGCCTCACTGTGTTGTTGGAGATCAGTTTTCTGTGTGGTAAATTGCTTTACAGTGTGCAGAGCCTGTCTGGGGCTGGGCTGTGGTGTATTGATACTATTTGTAGAATGTGCCAGAAATGATCCCTGAAAGTAAATAAGCAGTGATTTGAAAAAATAATTACTCCTGATGACTCAGGAAAGGCAGCTCTGAGGTGAAGAGAAAATTGTTCAAGGAGTCTGTGACAGAGGTAGCTTGGACTTGGGGACGTTTTTTTCCTTCCACATAACAAAAGTTCCCCTTTCTCTGTTTTGTGACTCAGGTAAGAGAGTCCAGTGAGATGCTGAGGCTGGTGAGGCCCCAGGAATAGCAGAACAGCTGGCTGGGGGCTGGAATGCTCCCATCCCTGCCACTCTCAGCCCTGTGCTGTTCAGGAGCTGGTGGTTTGGTATTGGCTTTGGGAGGGATGATCTGTTTGTTTTTATTTAACCCAACCCTGAGTTAAATGACAAGGCCCATGGAGACTTCCAGGGAAACTCAGCCTGCCAAGCTCCACGTCTGCTGCACAAAACAACTGTGTGTAATAAATGAAGAGCTCAGATTCTGCTGCTGCTTATGCTTTGTCAGTGCATAACTGAGATAATGGAGCCTGTATTCCACAGTAGGAAGCTTGCTCTCTGTTGGTTTTGGACCAGACAAGCGGTTTTCAGGCTTATAAAAGTCAAATGCCACAAGACTGACTTAGAAAATTGCCAAGGGTCAATTTATTTAGTATTGCAGTGCTGGTGTTTTCCCTTGGATGATGACAATCCTGGGTGCTGCAGTGTCAGCAGTGGTTACAGCTATAGTTTGCCATACATCAATGTTTCTTTACATCCTCACCTAAAGGAAAGTAAGAGAAAGCCTAGGTTTGGAAGCTTGATTTTGCAAGATGTTTATTCTGGATAACTAAAGTAGTCATTAAAAAAAGTAAAAAAAAATAATCCTGATATGTGAATATTTGCATTTTCAAGTCCTTCCTGCTGGTGAGTGAAGCAAAAGCCTGCAGCAGGAATGACCCCAGGCCATGGCTTGATCCCTGCTTTCAGTCCTTTCTGCTGCTGGGAGAGGCAGTCCTGCCTCCCCTGGCTCATCTCTTCCCTTTGCTTGTGATGGCACAAGGATCCCCCCTGAGCTGTGAGCTGGGCTGGCCCCAGAGCAGCTGGGGGAGATTCCCAACCCAGAGCTCCATGGAGCCCAGCCAGGGCACAGCCTGGCACTGACCTCTGCTCTCTGAGCAGGGACAGGACCCCCGGGAATGGCTGGAGCTGTGTCAGGGAAGGGTCACACTGGATGTTAGAGATTCCTCATCCACAGGGAGGTCAGGCCCTAGAACAGCACCCCAGGGAATGGTCACGGACCCAGAGCCCCAGAACAGCCTGGACAGGCACAGCATGGGATTGTTGGCACATCCTGTGCAGGGCCAGGAGCTGCACTCAGGGATCCCTGGGGGTCTCTTCAAACTCAGGATGTTCTGTGAGCTGGTGGAGAAAGCCTCTCTCCACATCCCTGATCTATGCAGGTTGAGTGTAAGGAGCTGTGCTTCCCTGACCGTCTGTCCTGGGCAATCCTGCCCAGACCCGGCTGGATGAGGGCAGGGCTGGGGGCAGAGCCCCTGCAGGAGGATGGGCAGCTCTGGATGTTGGAGGGGTCAGGCTGGTGGAGTTTGGAGCTGCTGCAGGCAGTGCCCAGAGACTCCCCAGGGACTCAGGCTGCTTTCTGAGCAAAGTTCATCCCTAATCAAACACAGCTCCTGGTGGGGCTGTTTGCAGAGGTCACGTGGAGGCAGGGGAGACTCCTGCTGCTGTCCCTGGGGCTGGAGCCCAGCGTGAGCAGAGTCAGGCACCCTCCATGCTGATCAAACCTTCCTTGTCTGAGGGGACAAGTGTCAGTCTGACACCTCTCCAGACCTGGGACACCTCCAGCGTTCAGCAGCTGGAAGCTTCAGTTGCATTCGCTGTTTTATTGTGTTCAGGCTCTTGGGTTGTCTACAAAAAGCAGGCAGGGAGGTTTGGTGCCTCTGCTGGTACCAGCTCCAGTGCTGCCAAAACTTCCTTGGGCTTTTGGGTTTTAACTTCTCCCTTGCCCAGCTGCTGGCATCTTGTGTTCCATGTGCATGGAAGTACAGTGTAAAAAAGGCTCACTGTCTGCCCCTGAGCAAACATCTCTGTTTTTTGGTTGATGATGGAATGAGGTTTTAAATATTAAAATCTTGTATTAAAATCCCTGCAAATGGAAGTTTTGATTGCGTGGGGTTTGTTTGGTTTTGAAATCCAGGCAAATAATCCCATTGGGTATTGCTGCCACTTTTCACAGAACTTTAAAAAAAGGAAAAAAGGAAGGAAAAATCCCAGAGAAACAGCAAGTCAGTCTCTGGATGCACACAGTCTGTGTGGGGAGGCAGTCTTTGAGCAGGCCATGATTGCTGTGGGGAGGAGCTTTGGCACATCCTGACTTGTGAATGACTTTGACTTGGCAGTAGTGACGCTCTGTAGGCCTTTTACAGAATGAACAGAAGCATCTAAGCAGAGAGCAGAGGGATGTGTCATTTCTGGCTGTGCTGAGAACACAGATACTCTCACCAAAGGAGGGTGCATCTGATCTGCACAGCCCCAGAGCACTCCCAGCACTTTGTGCATCTCTGGTGGGCGTGAGACTGAGCTGGGCTCTTGGCAAAACAACTGGATGCTGCCAGTGCAGTCAGGAGCCTGGACAGGCCAGGAGATGCTGAAGGAGCAGCTGAAATGTGTTGGGGAGCAGCCAGGAAGGAGGAGAGTTGAGGAGAGTGCCCTGTGTCACCCTTCTTTTCATGGAATCATGGAATATCCTGAGTTGGAAGGGACCCACAAGGATCAAGTCCAGCTCCTGGCCCTGCACAGACACCCCAACAATCCCTGGGAGCGTTGTCCAATTGCTCCTGGAGCTCTGGCAGCCTTGGGGCTGTGACCATTCCCTGGAAGCCATTTCAGTGCCCCACCACCTTTTTCTTGCAGCCAAAACCAGAGAATGATTTACTTCTGAATTCGATGCTTCAGTAGGAAAAGAGGTGGGGCTTCAGCTGACAGAACCATTTTCATGTACTGCAACAAAATGTGAAGTTTATTAAATGTACTTTTAACCATGGGCTTCAGGTGTTGTTGATAAGATGTTCTCAGTTAGAATCCTGGTGACACCACAATAGTCCCTGACAGGCAGGTGCTGAAGGATGGATAGATTCACCCCCACTCATCTCCCCAGTGCTTGGGTATCATTTGTTAAAAGCAGAATTTGCCTTAAGCTGTGATAATAATGTTAATCCTTAAGGTGCCTTCATGGAAAGCAGACCTAAAACACATTAAAAAGCCATCAGGGCTTCGTTAGGCACTGCTGCTGTGTGCCAGGAGCTGGGGAGATATAAATAAGGAAATGTTCCTTGTCCTCCTACTTGACTAATGGGTAGAGGAATCTGCTTTTGGCCACTGCAGGAGAAAAGCAGCTGAACAGACCCTGGATGTTGCAGCAAGACAGTTCTGACTTATTTGGGGCCTTTCAGGATCTTGTTAGAATTTGACTGTAGTCGAGGTGTGGTGGAGCTGGCGGTGCTGTCTGACACTAAATTAGTGACACTGAACAACTTTGCTGCAACACTGAACCCAAACCCTCCTTGCTGCAGCAAGAGAGAAAATGTTTCTTATTTTTTCTTAACTAATTCCTTGAACTCCAACAGCAGCTTGGCAGAGTGGCCCTTAGGAACCTGCTCACTGTGCTGGGCTGTGCCAACCAGAGGGGCCAGGCTGGTGTTGCTGGCTGAACTTCCCAAGGGAACTAAATGCCAAATCCCCCTGGGATTTAATTCTCTTTGCAGTCTGTGTCAGAGTAAATAAAAGTGAGAGGGAGTTTGGTCTCTAAGCATTCTTGGTTCCCTTGAGAATCCTGATTCCCCAGGACTTTAGCACATGGAGGTGATGTCAACTTTCCTGTTTGGTTCTGCTAGGAAAAAACTTGTTCTGTGCACAAGGATCTTTGGACCTGGCTGTTGTTGGTGTGGGATTTAACAAGTTTTTAGGCTTTGGGTTATTGAATGAATGCAGTTACAATGGCATTATAATCCATGAGAGAAGCTTTTATTTTTGTTCTCATGAATCAGCTTTTTCATTTATGTAACTTTCTATGGTTTCTGGAGCAAGTTGTGGTCTTGCTTTGGGAAGTGCAGACTTTGTCCTTTGTTCCAGCTATATTTTTGGCTTGTGTTCCAAAATCTGCTCTATGGGGTGGTACCTTATGCCAGGCTAAAGCCCTTTTGCAGACAGCCCATGTGTGCTGCCAGACATGATGTAACCTCCAGGTTAAATTGCAAAACCCTTTTGGTAGCCTGGATTTTCCCCTGGCCTCCCTCTTGAGTGGTGGTCACTTTGCATCCTCTCACCTTTTCTTGCTTTTAGAAGGTGCCTTCCAAAGCCACACGTGAGCAGCAGGAGTGTGGGTGTTGCTCTCAGTGGGAGCTGGAGCCTCTTTCCTCCTGCCCCCTGTCTTGGGCTGGTGATGCTGACACAGCCCAGGGTCAGTGGTGCCTGGTGGTAAAAACCATTTCCAAATAAACAAATTTTAAGCTGTTGGGGTCTAACCACATCAAACCAGCTCTGCTGTGCAGGATTCATGTGGATATTGCCATGGGCTTTCCCAAAGGACCCTGCAGGGAGAGAGTCAGGACAGATGGAGTCCATCTGGACACTGCTGAATTTCTGGAAGATGTAAAAAAAGAGCAGCACAAGTCCAGCATGAACTTTTTCAGCCTCCTGTGTTTGAGTGAGGTGCTGTAAGTTCATGGTGGTTTTGCTGTGTTTGCCCTCAGTCTCATTCCCTGCAGACCAGAATCCGTCAGGAGAGACAAGGATGGCACCACTGTGTGATGCTCTGCTTAAAATAACCAGAACAAAGGAGTGCTGTGAGCTTTGTCATGATAATTACCCAGACCTAAAAATAAGCAGACATTCTACCAGAGAGGGAGAAATAAGAGTGAGACAGGAATTGCTGGGAGACACCTGGCAAAGCTCTGATCAAGCCAGGTCAGTGCTGGAGTTGCCTGCAGCTTTCCCACCCTCTGACCACATTTACAGTGGCACCACCGGAACTGGCACGTTGGATTTTTAAGCTAATATAGGGGGGAAAAAAGACTTATTCATATAAATAAAACCAACAAAACCATTCTAGACAAAAAAAAAAATCTTCTGGAATATTAGAGTAAAAGCAAGGAAAAGTGTGATAGAGGGCAGGACTGAGGCTGCTGGGAAGGGAGCCCTGCCATGTGCTGGGGTGGGAATGAGCTTAGGGGGCCACAGGAATCTGTGACATTTAAATCCAGGCTGGGCTGTTTAACTCCTACAAATTAGGCTGTAGTGGGAGCAGAAATTCTAAGCATTTTGCAGCTCATTTGTGAGGATGAGCTTCTGCATTACGGACTCCGGGTGAGGAAGGCAAGGTCATTTGAGAAATTAGGTGAAACAGATAAAAACCAAACCAAAGCCCCCAATAGTTTTTACTCTAATTCCAGAAAGTGGCCGTGGATTGTGGCAGCGTGGCCCCAGCTCAGTCCACAGGTCACACCCTGTGACAAGCCACTTTGTCATGGCAGCACTTGGCATTCCTCATGCTGCCCACTCCTCCCAGGAAAATCCCTGCCTGGGGTTCTCACCTGGCTGCTGCTGGCTGCCAGTGGAGTTTGCTCAGCATTTCTTGCACTGCACTTTTCCCACTCACTGCTTACATTTCAGCTTGTCCATCTTCAGGAGACTCTGAAGCTTCTGGAGAACTGATGGCTGCAAGTCTGGCCACAACCAGTAGCATCACTTGGAGTTTGGAGTTCACCTTCCTGCACAAAGCAGCTGCTTCTGGGATTTAAAGGTTTACTTCCACTAAGGAAGGAGTAGCATCTTTAAAACCATCATTGGCACACAATACAACTGCTTTAAAGCTGTACTTGATTTTGGTTATCTGGAACCCTGAAGGTTCTGGAACTGGAAATGGGAAAAAATTTCCCCTTTTAAATGTGTTGTTGCCTTGAAACTGAATTGAGAAATCTGTAAGATCAAATGTAAGATCTGCTCTAAGGTGTTGCTTCTCTGCTGTCCTGGTGCTGGATCCCAGCTGTGAGGTGGGAGAGGCAGCTCAGGACACACAGCAGGAGCTGGAGAGAATCACAGAATCGTGGAATTGTTATGGTTGAAAAGACCTTTGAGATCACTGAGTTCAACCATAAACCAGCCCCCTGTTCATCACTAAATCACGTCCTCAAGTGCCACATCCACACCTTTCTTGAGCACTTCCAGGGAATGGTGACTCCACCACTCCTCTGGGCAGCCTGTTCTAAGGCTCCATAACCATTTCCATGAAAAACTTTCTCCTGATTCCTACTCTGACCCTTCCCTGGTGCACCTTCAGGCCATTCCTTTTGTCCTGATGCTACAACCGATGATAAAACGATGGCTGGGAACATCATAAGAAATGCATTTATAATTCTTTTAAATCCTCACAATAAAGCATGAGCCATTTAATCCCATCATTGGGAAAGAAATTAATAAAATCTGTGTTTTTCCCCTGTGTGGAGGTTGGGACACAGGAGCCACAGAAGTGCTGGAGAAGCCCCTGCCAAGGGCCAGGATGGCAAAGCTGCAGTCAGTAAGTTTGTGTTGGATCAAAACAGCAGCACTCAGACTGTAAACTTAATTTGAGTTCCAGTGGTCCATAAATAGATTTCCAAAACATGTCTATTGTCCAACCAGGGATTTATTTATAAACTGAAAAAATAACAAGACTGAAAAAAACCAACCCAAACCCCTTCTTGGCCAGCAGTGTGGGCTGGACTGTTCTGTGTGTGTGTGCCTGTGTACACCAAATGAGATAGACCCTCTGTGAAGTTCAGTTCCAAAAAGTGTTTAAAATGAGTGTTTCCCTGCAGTGGGTGGTGCTGGGAGAAGCTGGCTCTTGAACAGCCAGCACAGTCCTGGCTGGAGCTGAGGCTGGAATGCTGCCTGCTCACTGGACCAAGGCTCTGCAGCATCATCCCTGCCTCCTTTCTGCTTATTATCTTTTAGCTGAGTTCTTTTTTTTGTAAATTTTTTTTCAATGATTAAAGATTTGGAAGAGAATCTAAAATGTTGCAGCATTTTCTAGAAAGCTTATTCCCACTTTGGGGTTAAAATTTTATTTTTGATGGATTGATTTGTTGGCAAACATCACCTGTTTGTACTCTTGGCAGCTTTCATGTGGTTTCTCTTGTGTTACTGACATCACTGATGGGAGTTAGATTAAGAACAGTAAATTGAATTTCTGATGTGTACTCAAGTGAGGGTGATACTTGTTCACAATTCTACACTCATTTTTATAATGTTATTTTGTGCCCATGCTCTGGTGAAAGCTTAATGTTTCGTGATTGGCTTGTAACTGGAAGAGAAGGGAGTCCTGATACCCAGTGGATTTTGTAGCACAAGATCACAGTGTGTGGTGAGACTTTGCTCAACCACCAATCACTTGCCATAAAGCTGTTTCTGTCCTGGAACCAGACCTTGAAATCCAAACCAAAGAGAAAACAGATTTATTTCATTAAATGTTCCTTTCAGTATTATCTTGGGAACATCAGCAAGAAGTAAAATATCTCCACTCACCTTAGGAATTGTTTTTCTCCCAAGCGTGTGTTGAGGCAGGATGTGTTTGTGTTTCTGGGGTTGGGTGAAGCCCAATGGGCTGTTCCAAGGGCATCCTTGTCACCAGGCGGGGCGGTGGGGACTCCAGAGGATGCAGCCCTGGTTTCACCTGCTCCCACCTCTTCTCCTTCCATCCCTCTGCCTGCATCCCACAGTGATTTTCCCCTGATCGCTATCCATCCATTTTGCCCCCAGCCTCTTCCCTCACAGCTGTCTGTCCATCCCTACTTTCATTTCTGTGTTCCTGTGCTCCCCTAAGTGCTCCTGCCCCACCAGTGCTGGTCCCGAGCCCCGGGGCCCTGCTGGGCTCCCCAGCTCCTGCTCTGACTCCAGGCACGTTCCCGGCTCTCCTGCTGCTCTCGGCCCTGCACGGCGTGTCAGGAGCACTCGGGATAAACAGGGATTTTCGTGTTTGCCAGCTGCAGTGAGCTGCCCTTCACGGGCCAGGGCGGTCTCAGACATGACAGCTGTTTATGCTGGGGCCGAGGTGCGGGCTCTGGGAGGCGCTGGCCGCTCTCCACGCGGGGGAGGCTCTGTGGGAGCCAGCGCTGCTGCCGACAGGCGCATCCTGAGGAGGCTCCTCGCTCCTTCCCAAACATGGGCAGCAGGAACCGTCTCCAGCTCTGTCCCGAGGAGAACGTGTGCCCTTTCAAGTAAGACAAAACACCCTGAAGCAGCAGCAGACGTCTCTTGCTCTATTTTCAGCCCTTCCCTCCCAGTGATTAATGGAAGTTTTCTAAATAAAATCCCGTAAAATAACAGGATCTGGCAGCTCGGTGTCCCTGCTGCCCAGCAGTTGGTGCCCTGTTTCTCTGGAGCATTTACTGCTCTTGTGGAAGTGCTCACCACCGTGGCTGGAGGATTTGTCTGAGGAGCTGGGAGAAAACAGTGCTGCTTCATCTCCCAACTTCTTTTGTCTGGCCAGAAAACAGGGGTTCCAGACTAATATTCCTCATGCATCAACACCATCCTTGCTTTTTTCTAGAGAATTACCTCTCTTGAGAATTATTTCTCTAGAGAATTACCTCCCTTGACTACAGACAGCCTGAGAGCAACAGAGACCAAACTTCATGCTTGCCTTACAATGGTGCCTTTTATAGCACAAATAAATTCATTTCCAGCTTTGCCAGCTCTTCAAAGACAAGCAGAGAAGGTTGTGATCACCCTTTGGAGCCACAGTCAACAATTTGGGATGTGGTTGTACCTCCTGGAGCTGAAAAAACAACCCAGAGACTGTGAGATGCTGGGAGGGTGTGAGGATCTGTGTGTGGCTAAAACAATCTAATAGTCAAAATGATTATTAAAAAAATGAAGTGACTTCTCAGGGGATCAAAATGCTGACTCCTGTCCAACTCAGAGCTCTTGTTTTACGTGGCAGAGTGTGTACAGGTTAATGGTAGAGTGGGTAAAAGCTTGGTTTTCCCTAATTCCTTAATAATTCTGGAGCATCTCAAAATGTTTTCACTAAACAATGGATTTTGGACAAGTTAAGGACCTGAGAGTAATACAAACTATTTGAATCTGAAATTTAGAGATTGTAGGAAATGGTTAATTAAACATGTAACTGGTTCAAGGAAAAAAAATTACATTTACTACTGGGTCATAGTGACCAAAGAGTTTACAATTCCAAAGACCTTCCCTTATTTTAGCCCTACAGAACAGTTCATGATGGGAGTGCTCACTTTTTTCCCCCTGTAGAGCACAACAGAAAAAGCTTCCCCTCCTGCTGCTGATAGAGGCAGGCAAGGAAACCTCTTACCCAGAGCTTTGAGTCTGCTGAGAATGTTTTTATACATCCTCTACACAAATTATTTCCTCAGGGCAGTATTAACTCCTCCAGTTTGATTTATTTTTAGCCATGATGAAAATGAGCAATATCCTCGTGTTTCAGGGTGCTCACACAGCGAGTCCAGCGGCTCCTGTGCTGATGTGGTCAGAGGAATCACCCTGGCTTCTCAGCAGGAGCTTCCTGCTGGAGCTGGGAGAGCATTCCCTATGTCGGGAGAGCAGGATCGCTCCCTCTGAGCTGGATGTGCCCCTCCCGAGCTCTGCTGGAACCTGCCATGGGTAGAGCAGCTCCAGGACTCAGGGAGTGCCTGAAGATTCCCTTTTGGATGTGCTGGGCTCTGTTCCCCAGCCCACATCTTTCAGGGCAGCGCTCTCCATCACGCTCCCTGCTGCTCCTGCTGCTCCCGGCTGCCCGAGGGTGCGGGGCCGGTGCCCGTGGGCGCGGGGCTGTGTCCGTGGGTGCGGGCCCGGTGCCCGTGGGTGCGGGGCTGTGCGAGCCGGGGCCCGGCCCGGTGCCCGTGGATGCGGGGTTGTGTGAGCTGAGGCCCGGCCCGGTGCCCGTGGGTGCGGGGCTCTGCAGGCCGGGGCCCGGGCTCCATATTTGGCTCCGGGCTGGCTGTCCCCGACCCCGGCAGCTCCGGGTTTGCCTGTGGCCGTATATGGAGCGGCTGCTCCGGGAGCTGCGGCTGACCTGAGTTAGCACCAGCAACATCTGTGTGAAACGCTGCTCCTGCGGCACCCGGCTCACTGGAGTAAAGCCAGCCCTTGGATTGTCTTTGCAGTGAAGGGGGTAATTTGAAGAAAACAAAATTTCCATTAAATTCCATTTTTTTATTGTTTGCTAGGATGTGCATGGTTATAATCTCCTTTGTGGTGCTGAAGTTATGCAGAGGGAGAGCAGAGCATAAGCAGAACATCTCTGTGTCAATAAGTCAGTAATTCATAATGACAATAATAAAAACCTCCTTCCCTGTGCAGAGCCAGCACCGTGCTTGCCACACAGATCCTGCTTTTCCCTTGGATGCTGTGTGAGTGTACAAGGACGGGTGGCATCAGGTTGGGACCTCACCCAGCTTCCTTGACAGAAGTTAGGATGGGGATGTGGGGTCACAGCTCTCCAGAGACTGTGCCTGCCCTGCAGACACCCAGGACACAACGGGAGAGGGGTGTCTGCGCAAAGAAGTGTGAGCCACTTCTCTTTTGTCACTGAGGTGGACAAAAGCCTGGACTCTGGGAAGGAATGGGGAGGTTCAGCCTATGCTTCTAAGGGCACAAGGAAGCAGTTTGTACCTCAAATGTGCCTCCAGCAAACTCCACTGCACCTGAAAAAACAACGTTCCCCTGAGTTAACTGTAAAATCTGGCCAGCACAAGGGCCCTGCTCACACCTCTGCTTTTGGGTGGGTGCCTTTAAGGTACACAACACTCACATTTGTGTAGGGGCAGCATCTTTAAGCTTCAGCCTGTTCCAGCTCTGACTCTTCAGAAGATACTTTTTGGTTCTAATAAGTTTCTTACCACTCCCATTTTCAACCTGATTTTCACCCCCTGGTTTCTGCTTCGAACCCCAGAGCGGCATCAAAAATTATTTCACTGATTTTGTTTACCTTATCTCCCTCCCTTCTTCTTTTGTGACAGATTAAAAAGCAGCAGCAAGATGTGTTAGGCTTCTTGGAAGCCAACAAAATTGAATTTGAGGAGAAGGACATCGCAGCTAATGAGGAGAACCGGAAATGGATGCGGGAGAACGTCCCCGAGGACAGCCGGCCAGCGAGCGGGAACCCCCTGCCCCCCCGGCTCTTCAACGACAGCCGCTACCTGGGGGTGAGGCTGCTGCAGCCTCCTGTGCCTGTCCCCTCAGCTGCAGCCTCCTGTGCCTGTCCCCTGAGCTCCAGCCTCCTGTGCCTGCCCCCTCAGCTGCAGCCTCCTCTGCTCATCCCTCAGCTCCAGCCTCCTGTGCCTGCCCCCTGAGCTCCAGCCTCCCTCAGCTCCAGCCTCCTGTGCTCATCCCACTCCTCTTCCTCACTGCCTCCTCCTGTGCCTCACTGCAGTGAGCAGCAAGGCAGGGCTTGCCCAGCTGCAGTTGCCCAAACTGGGGAGGCTGTAGGAGGTGTTGGACATTTCCTCCCATCTTGGCTTTTAGTAATAATTGATTCTTGAGTTTTCCAGTCACACCATAGGAAAGATTTAAATGTAGACCTTTTGATTTGGATCCTACCTTGCAGTACATACTTAATTTTCTTTTCCTGTGGGTTTTTTCCCATCTTAGGGCTCTGAAAGTTGCCAGGCTTTTTTAATCCTCATTTTCCCCATGACTGGGAACTAACACCTCAAAGAAATCTGGCCCTTTTAGTCCAAGCTTATGTTCTGTAGCAAGTTCAGAGATCTGTTCTGCCCATGTGGGGTTTGCCAGATCTGAATCCCAGATCTCATGAATTGATGTCTGCCATGATCATAAATCAGTTTTCTGATCCTTCTTGGGATGAGCTCTGTGTGCTGCTGTGGTTCACTAACTCCAGTGCCTTGGACAGATTGAAACTCATGTTGCAAACAAAAATCCTATGTAATTATTTTAATGCTTGATCAAAAGTAAGTTGCCCTGCAGTACTTGTACTCAGCAGGCCATGCTTGAATGATTATTAGATTAAATGTTAGTTTTATTTTTAAAACTGAGTATCTTCTGAACAGAGCTCACAGTGTGCATTCCTCTGGTCCTTTTGAAGTCTGTTTCTGACCTGCACAGTCTGTAAGTCAAGACCTGCCAGTTCTGGACCTTTGTGAGACAAATCTGTGCCTACTGAAAGAAATTATTCTCAATGTGCCAAGAATTTTTCTTGCTTGTAATAGAAGCAGAACTTGAAATAATATCCACAATGAACTATTGTGCCACTTGTCTCTCAAAATTTTACTGACTGGTTGTGATCAGGAAAAAGGTTGGTTTGGAGTGACAGACATGAGGATCAGTAATTACCTGAGAAGGGGTTGGTTGCAAGGTTCTTGCTATGGTTTTATTTCATCCCCAAAATTTGGATTGATGTCATGTTGAACTCTTTAAATTTGGTCAGTTTCTGTAGCTGGATTCAAGTTGCTACAGTTCAGCTTTCAGGAAAGTAAAAGTTAATTCTGTGCCCAGAATTTGAACCTCTTTCTGTCTTTATCTGATGCCTCTCAAGCATGAAGTTCCCTGTTTGTTCCATCTGATGCAGCACAAGTGGCAGAGGAAAGAGCAAATTGGCCTTCCTGGCCCGTGCACAGCAGAGAGGCTGAGCTGGAGATGCTGTGTGGGCTGGCATGAGCCCTGCTCCTCAGGCCCAGCATTCCTGTCCTGGGAGATGCTGTGGAGCAGGCTCATGGCCTGTGCACCAGCCAGATAAACAATCCCTTTGTTATCAAGCAGCCTCAGTCCTGTCAACAGAAGGGCTTCAGGGAGGATTTACTGTAATCACACACATTTTTATCAAACCAGCCTGCAAGTGCTGCATGTGCAAATGGAGCAATAATTTGATATCTCGGAAGTCCAGACAGCTGGAATCTTCTGGTCCCTGTACTTTGCTCTGTTCCAGCTGCAGCAGCCTCTCCTTAGAGCTGCCCCTCAGCTGCTGCTCCTAAGGCTTTTGTCTCCCAGACAGTCAGGAACCCAGAGCACCATGCCCTAAACAGCTCTCCCTGACTCCAGCCTGGGACAGAGCTGCTGCCTGCCCTGGGCTTCCCAGCCAGGACTCTGCATCCAAACATTGCCCAGGGAAGCTGGGGGAGCTGGTAAAGTTACAGTCAGTTAAAAATGGAGAGCAGGAAAGTCATTGGACTGATCCCTGCTGAGTTCAGAAGTCAGAGTGAGGGAATTGTGTGGTAACTTGGACAACAGTGAGCTTGCACAAAACTTGTGGGTTCCTTTAGCTGGAGTTTGGCAACTGGTATTTCTTTTTATTTATTTATTTATTACCTTCATTTTCCTGGGAAGTGGCTGTGTGTGTTCAGGGCATTTGTAGTGCACTGTGAGCAAACAGTGCCACCCCACTGCCTTCGCTTGCACAGACTAATCCTTAGTGGGGAATGTGATGGGAAAGGTGCACTCTCAGTGTCAAAGTTCCAGTTGAACTTCTGACAGATTGAGAGCTGGAGTCACAGCTGCACAATTGCCATCCCTATCAGGAGTCAGCAATGACATCTGGGAACGTCAGGGTTTCTGATGCCAAGGTCCAGGCTCAGCTGCTCCTGTTAGGGAATGTCCACACCAGACCAGTGACACCACCTGCCTTGTGTGGAGTCTGTCCCTTTGGGAGAGGCTGGAGCACCTCACAGCAGCATCTTGTTGGGACACAGAATGAATTCCCAGCTTGTCCTTTCCAGCCTGACCAGTTTGTGTGCTGTTAGTGCTAATGCCATGTACCTGAGCTGATGCTGGATTCTGCATTCGTGCACAGGAAGCAGTTTGCTTGGTGTGCTTGGTGTGGGTTGGGTGTCACCCTGAACTGATTTGAGATTATTTCTGACAGTTCACTCCTCTGTCTTTTATTCCCCCTCCCTCCTGCCATGCTGAAGGACTACGATGCTTTCTTCGAGGCGCGGGAGAACAACGCCGTGTACGCGTTCCTGGGCTTGACTGCCCCTCCTGGCTCAAAGGTGGGTGAGCACCTCCTCACAGGGAGCCCCTGTGGCTTCCTCCTCCTCCTCCTTTGCTCACAATAGGATCTGTGTGCTGTCATTGCCCCTATCAATCTCCCTGGGAGATACTCAGTCTCCAGAGGCTTTTCAGTTTCAAAAGAGTAGTTAATATTTGCACTGCAGAATGCATTAGAAACCTAGATGAAAAAAATTACCCCAAAATCAAAGAATGTTTTCAATTCAGTGAAAAAAATTAATTCATGTGAAATTTTGATGAGATTTTTCTACTAGAAAATCCCTTGAAACCAGAGCCACTGTTTCTGAAATAACATGGTCTTGCTTCAGAGTAATTTTTTCCTCTGGCTTGTTATCCAAAGCTTATTTTCCTTTGCCAATTATGAACTGGGTTACTGCTTTGTGGATGCAATGGGCTGGAATTCTCCTTTTGATTTTGATAGGATAAGACAAGCCTGCTTTATACGTTTCACTTGACAGCAGCAGGATCCTCCAGGTCACTTCCAGCTTTCCTGTTCCAGTGGGTAAACACGCCGCTCCCTTTCAGCTTTACTCATGTACGAGCCGAAGGTCGTGCTGGGCACATCACTAAGAGACCTAATTTTAAAGGTGGATGGTGACCCATGAGCAGGGAGCACTGCAGGTTGTGGGGCAGACTGAAGCAGTTTTGGGAGCCACATTTCCAGCAGTAGCTCCACTGGGGATGGTGTGATGAGGAAAAACTGCCTCGTGCAGAGCTGCCCAGAGCAGAGGCTGGGGTCCGCACCCCAGCATTACCCAGCACTGCTGGCATCAAACCAGCTGCACACAGCACCACAGTCTGGTGAAGTTCCTTGGAACATCTGCACTTACTGCTCAGCAGAGTGTGCAGGATGGAGCCAGGGAACCAGGGAGCAATCCTGAGACTGTGGAATGCAGGGACGCTCGTGCCTTTCCCCTGGGAAGTGCAGTGGTACCAGAGAGCAGCTGCTGCCATAACAAATCAGGTCACCTGGCTCAGTAACGTTGGGAACGTCGCTGCTTCCAGACCTGCTGGCTGGCAGGAGCTCTGCTTCTGTCCTAAGGGATGCTCCAATTCTGTCCTCACCTAAGGAAAAGGTGAATTTTAAACAGGAGAGATAGAGCACAGCTGTACCCTGCTGAATTTCCATGTTGTGTTGGGCTGATGATGGTAAATAACCTTTGCAGCACTGACTTTTGTACCCTCTGCATCTTGCTCTGGGGCTGACTTTGGGAATCCCTCCCACAATTAGGATGTCCAGTCAAGTCGGTTGCAGGCTGCTGAGGAGGGTACACAGATTTGTAGGTGCTGAAATTGATGTTTCCAGCATAGCTGTGTGCAGCTTGGATAAAATGCTATAGGGAATGACGTGGCAACTGCAGAAAATGGCAGGAGGCTGGGAGCAGCCTTGGCAGGAAACCTCCATTGCATGCCATCAGGAGAGATTTGGGAAGTTATCTGACTCTGAACACAAAGGTTTGATATCAATGCTAAACAGGACTGGCTCAGAAGTGAGCATGGTAAATTAAAGTAACCATTTTCTGAGCCCTGGTGGTTTGGTTTGTCCTTTGGATCTACAAACTCAGAAAAAGGCTGGCCTTTAGTTTTCTTAAACATCTCTACTTCAAGCAATATGAGTGGATTTTAAAGGGAGAGGGTTTTGTGAGTTAAAAGCAATGTTTAATTATTTATTTATTATGGATTTAAGGACTGAGAGGATGCTCAGTGAGGGGCCTTGAGGGAGAAATAAGGAAAAGTATGAAAGAGGGACAGTGTCAGGCCTGGAAAACTGAGCCTCTCCCAGATAACCTGGAGGCCTATGCCCAAGGAAATGGAGTTTGACCTCCAAGAAAAATAGGTTAGCAGGTTACCTGTACCAACCTTCCTGGGCATGAGGGAAATACCAGGAATGCTCTCCTGCTTTCCAATGCCTGTTCTGAAGAAATGTATTTTGCATTGAAAAAAAACCCCAACCAGTGAGGTGCCACCATTGCAGTGCCCTGGGCTGGTTAAGGGAGTTGTTACAAAGCCAAGGGAACCTTCTCCTCTTTCTTACCATTCAAAGAGCCACTTGTCTTTTAGAGAATATCAAACACACTGCTTTTTTCCAGCTCTGTATCTCATTTTGATCTTCCTTTCATTGCTCACCTGCCTTTTGTGCCGTGGATGGCCGGGATGTCCCCACACGAGGCCTGTGGGTGCACGGTGACATCTGAGCCCTGGTGACATCCTGGCCCTGCCCTCTGAGCCGTGACAGGCCAGCATAGCAGAGCACAGGCCAGCAGAGCAGAGCACAGCAGCTCCAGCCAGGCTCTTCCCACGCCCTGGGTTCAAAGGCAGGATGAGGGCAGTGAGCCAGGACAGCCAGAGTGAGCCACACATCCAAGATACAGAGATACACGTGGGACTTCCTGCCCTGCAGGCTGGGGTCACCCACTGTGTCTCCTCCTAAAAAAATCATACAGACTTCTTGGAAATTCCCCTCCTAGTCCTTTCTCCTCATTTGTTTGGTTTATTTAGCAATGCTGGGTCATGGAACAATGATATTGAATCTGTTATCTTGAGTATTTGTGTGCAGTCATAAAAGCAAATGGCTCCAGCACATCTTGGCAGATGTTGAACTTTGTCCTTTCAAATAAACCAAGCTGTCCCCACTGAGGTGCTGCACTGAGGGCACTGGGAATTCATTTCTGATTCATCCCCTTCTAGGTCATGGTGCTGCTGGCAGGTAATTAAATTAATCTGCAGTCAAAAGTACACTCGGAGAAACCAAAGGGAAATTCCTTCTGCATTTCTTCTGTTGTCATTCTGTTCCCATTTGTGATCACCTTACAAAGGCTGAAAGAAGATTGAAAAATGCAGGTTATTGTTTTATAGTGTTCCTTTGGAAACATACTGAGAAACCACTAACATGTAATTGTTCTTTGCTGTTTCAGGAAGCTGAAGCACTGGCCAAGCAGCAAGCGTGAATTTCAACTGCCTTAAATGTCTGTAAAGGGAATTTCCACAGCTTTTTATAAAATAGTCCAACTGTCTCTGCTTCAAGAAATGTAGATGTGATTTCTAACATTTGATTGGTGCTTGCAGCATTCACTGTCCATAACACAAATTGAACACAGGATGGAAATGGGAATTTCAGGGTAGGGAGCAGGAGTGGGTTCTGATGGAAGCTGAAACAATCAGACATGAATGAGTTACATTTAGTTTAAACTGTCCTGGCAATTCATCCATTTTGTGTAAACTTAAAGAAACTATTTTAGTACTAAAAATGCAGATGGGTTTTACCTAGAGATCCAACTATTTAAACTATGGAAAACAGCATCTAAAACCTCGTCAGATACTAATTTAGTGCCTGAATTGCCTCAAAAATGTTACTGAGTTACACAGTAAATTTTCAGTGTCTTTCCTGGTTTCAGATGAATTTGTAGGTGGTACTGTGTAGTTTAACCATTGTAGTCACTTTGGAAAGTTGTGTTTGTCTTCTGTAGAATGGATATTTAAGGTTTGTATTGTTACACAGTTGTACAGGTGATAAACCCCCAACAAACCCCATGTACTCTCATTGAAGGGATCTGTGTGGGCTCTTTGGACAGAAAGGGCAATGGACACAGTCCCTCACAGCTGCCTAAGCACGAGCAATGACACATCTGGGGCAAGATTCAACGTTGCAAACAAGCCAAAACAGCCAGAAATGGCCTTTCCTTACCTGTGTAAGGGTGAAAGCCTTTAATGTATTTCTCTACAAAAATACCAGTTCACACTGCTTAGAGCATTAAACATCTCACTGCATGTTCAAGTAGCCATTAGGTTCATATAGTATTTTTTCAAATGAGGAAATAAATGTTTGAATAGTAAAAAGTTATTGTAATTAAGCAAGACTTCTTTTTTTTTTTAAGGTTTAAAAACTTAATTTCCATTCTTATTGCCATATCATAAAACTATAATAGGATTTTCAAATCTCTCAGTGTCTTGTGTGGGTGAATTTACCACGTGCAATATTAACCTGTGTGTTCTCCCAGTGCTCATGAGGGAGCCTGTAATTCCTGGCCATATTTTAATTCCTGATTTATCATTTTGGGAGCCTGGGAAGCAGGTGGAAGCTTGTGCTTACAAAGCAGCACAGCCTCACAAGGCAGAGGGATGGATGGATGGATGGATGGATGCTGCCTTACCTTAAAGATTAACACACACAAAACTGTGCTTTTTATTAACACCTTTTGTCAGGAGTTACTGCAGTTCTGTGAAATTTAAGGTCTTATGGGGATGGAAGTTTGGTTATGTTTTAAATCCAGCATCAGATTTTCATTGTTCACTATGATTTCATCTTTCTGAACGAGGTTGTTTTTCTTTCTTAATATTGGCCAAAATCTTTCTCTGTGTCTAAATTCCTGCTCAAGTTTTTGGGAACTGTGGAATACTAAGTGAAGTGTGGTGAGGAAAGTGGGATTTGACACACAAGTCTCTGTACCCACAGCAGTTTGCTGTGCTTCCTGTGCACGTTTGGTGAATTACAGCCATTATTTTGGAGAAGCTGTAATTAAAAGTAGCTGCCAAATTCTGTCAGTTCAGCGACCCAAAACATTCTGAAACGAGGTCAATCCCTGTCTCAACGGTCAAGAAAATTGCCAAGTTTAAGAAAGCAAAGTCACTGCCCTCGTCTGTCCCCCCCTTGCCATATGGGAGCATTCAAACTGTATCAGCATTCCTAAGGCAGCTCTGGCGAGCCAGGCTGAATTATTCCTTTGTCCGGGGAACAAGGCACCAACACAAACTGCAAATACCCAAAATCTCTTTGTTGTGTGTGTAAAACTTGAGTTTTTTGATGCAGATCTCTTGCATGACTTTAGGAGTGCCAGGAATCTGTTACCTCTGTGCTGGTTTTCTGTTTCCATGGGTGCAAGAATTGAATTTGTTCTTTTCTTTCTTATTTTTTCCTATGTAGAAAGCAGGCCTTGAGGATTTAACCTGTATGTTAACCATTCCTGTATAATTCCAATAAAGTTGGTTTAGAACACTTTCTCACTCCATGACTTGTTTGCATGTTTTGTTCACAGTTTGAAGTTTGAAGCTGAAAGAAGTGAATTTTTCAGATGGAAATACTGCTTTTTAAAAGCTCAGGATTTATACAAGGTGAACATCAGGGATCTGCTGCTGAGAGTGAAGTTTGGATCTCTCACCTGTTGCAGCTAATGGGATATAATTACTAAATGGGATTTAATTTAGGGTACACCTACCCAAAACAGTGTGTCAAGGTTTGGGTTATTTCCTCATTCTGCTTTCCCACTCCTTCCCCAGGGCAGGGACAGTCGGAAGTGGCTGGGACACAGCAGCTGCTCCCACACTCAGAGCTCACCCAGCCCTCCCCTGCTCATTCACAAACTGTAATTAATTAGCTTTGTGCTGCTCCCAGCAGGGAGCTGTGCTGTTTTCTATTTGTGTTGCCATAGGGCAGTGCAGGATAAATTTTAAACTAAAACTTCACTTACACCTTCCCTGTTTGCCAGGTAGATCAGCTTCCTGCTTCACGTGCTGAAGTTCTGCACCACCTGCAAGACCTGCAGAGTTACAAAAATTACATTCTCTGCCTCTGACCTGCCCTGGGGTGTGCCCAAACTCCAGACTTCAGTTTGCATTGTCTGGTGAAAACTAACAACCTGATTTTTTCCAGAGTGGTTGGTAATTTGTGCAGGATCAGCTTCTCTGTGAGCAGCTGAAGCACAGCCAGGCACCATCAGGCACAGGGGAAAAGGGCCAGCAATGCCATTTCTAAGTTGTAATGAATCCCATTTACCCCCCGTGTATCCACTCCACTCATGCCACTCAGAAAAATCACTGCTTTTCCTTCTTTTTTTAAATTAAAAATCCTAAAACCCAGTTGTTATTCATTAATGTAAAGTTCAATGAAAATAGTTTCCCAAAATCTTTAAAAACCAAGCTACACATGTGCATGCAATGTGTGACAACTTTCCCCACACCACATTGCTCAGATCCTGATCCCATGGCACGAATAAATCATTCTCAGTCGTTACCATTTACTGAGTTTCCTGCAGAAATATTCTGTGATTTTTCCATATTCTGGGATCTTGGTAGAATGTTTTAGATTGAAGGGTTCGTTATGACAGTTTTGAAGTTTATTATTAAAAATTTTAGACTGCATTGGCAAACTTGCAGAAATTAAAAAGAATTTTAAAAGTTAAGGTGATGAAGTTGAAATTGCTGGATTACTACAGGTAAGCACAATAGTGAGTACTGAGTATGCAAAATACATATATTTAGTGGAAAACACACATATTTAGTAGAAAATATAAGTGTTGTATTCATGAGGTATCAGACTTGACCCTGTATATCTTGTAACACGAATATACAGTAATTCATTATGTATATTATTTTATATATATTTATTAATATTTATACACATACAGAATATAGTAAGTAATATATAATTCTTATGCTGTGATTCCTTCTCTTAAAGGTTAGTGTATTGTAGATATCATCAGGAACTTATCCATTTCATCATTTTAATTTGCTCACTATTTCAAAATCCGTAATAAAAGGAAACCAGCACATCATTAATCCACTGTCAGCAGCACTATAATTCCCACATGGCCTCAGTTCTTTCCGGAACCCTTTCCCAGCAGGCAGAGAAGGTTATTTTTGTTTACACGGAGCGAAGTGGATCTCACACACATTTCCCAGCCAGGAGCTGCCCGAGGCCCGCCCGCCCCGCTCTGAGGGGCCGCGATGGCGCCCGGGCCTGCAGCGCCGCCGCGCGCGTCGTTGCTGCGGCAACCAGCGGCCACTCAGCGGCCGAGGCAGGCCCGTCCTGCCTTCCTATTGGATGGAAGAGCTGTCAGTCAGTACTAAACCCCGCCCCTCTTCTACTTAAGGCGCGCAGGATGCAGTGAGGTTGTGTGTGAGGGGCTTCTCTGACGGGGGGGCGGTGTTGGAGTGAAATTCCTTTGCGCTGGGAACTAAAGGGCCGCAGCCGCTTTGCTTAGGAGAAAAACCACAACACACAACACGATTTCTCACATAAAACCTTTCAAACTAGTCAATATCTTTGTCATGTTTATGTGCATGCAAAGTGCACAGCCTGTGCTGAAAGAAGGGACTTCTTGGTTTACATGCGGCCATAGTTCGTATAATATCATTCAGTATGGTAGAATTTGTTTTCTCCATATACGAATGATATTATGAGAGTTATTTTTTTATTCTTTTTCAATATATATTCAGCTCTAAATTCTGACATCCTTGCCTTGCTGTTTGTCCTGACTGCGATCTGTGCTCAGCTTCTGAACTAACTTTTCTTCTGTCTCCTTCTGAATTTATTTTTGTAAATAAGGGAATTTCTTTTTGGTGAGATCTAATTGAGAGAATACATTGATTTCCTTGGATATTGATGTATTTACCACCTGAATCCCAGACTGGTTTGGGTTGGAAGGGATGGTAAAGCTCATCTCATTCCACCCCCACCATGGGCAGGGACACATTCCATAGATCACATTGCTGGGTATGAAATGGAAGTTGATTTGCTTTTAATCACCCCACACAAATTACCTGACTTGATTTCTTCCTCTCTGTTACTTTTGTGTCTTGTTGAAACAGCTGCACAAAAATTCCAGCTGCAGCTGGCACTAATTGCAAGCTTGGTGAACTTTAAAACTGGTTGGAATTTGATCCACCCTGGTTCCTGCCCCCAAGGGCTGCGGGCAGTGACTCTGCTGGAGTCCCAGCCACACCTTCTGTGCAGAAATTGCTCATGTAACATGATTTAAAAAATCAGCTAATTTTGAACAGCTTTTAAATATTAAATGAGTTTTATATCAATTTGGTGGGAGTAAAAATAGCTTTCATTTTACCTCCATAAAAACCTGAAGTTTTTCATGAAATGCAGGAGAAAATGAGGGAATAGAGATAATTTTACAGACTTCATTGAACTTGTATGGCCAGAATTACTCCAAACCTAATTTTCAAGGCACAACATGATTTTCCACTGGCAGTGGGCACCGTTAGATTGGATTTTAGGAAGAAATTCTTCCCTGTGAGGATGGGGAGGTCCTGGCACAGGTTGCCCTGGAAGCTGTGGCTGCTCCATCCCTGGATGTGTCCAAAGCCAGGTTGGACAGGGCTTGAAGCAACCTGGGATGGTGGAAGGTGCCCCTGCCCATGGCATTGATGATAATTTGTGTCTTGCTCCTGTCATTAAACAGTGTATTTTTAGAATCTTTTGTCTTGTACTTAGACAAGATTCAGCTTCTGCTTGGTTGGGTTTTTTTAAATTCGGAGAAAAAGGAAATTTAGAAAAGTCACCAACAGAAAACTCTTCAGACTGTCTGTGGGCTGGATCCCGTGCTGAGGGGAGGGCTCAGTGCCTGAGCTTGGCTTCAGCTTGAAGAGGACACCTAAAACCACCATGGGAAGAGCCAGAGGTAATTTTTTAACCCCTAAAGAGCAGGTTTGGTCAAGGAGCATCACGATTGTGCAGAGCTGTCCCTTGGCTCCTGCCTTCAGGTTGGCACATTGTCCTGTTTGCCAGTCCCAGACACAGGGTATTTCATCAAAATCCGGGGGAAAGGAAGTTGCCAACTTCCTCCCCATGAGCGGCACATCACCAGACTCTAAATTTAGCTGCCTGTTTCCAAAGGGGAAGTGGTGCAAGTCCACGAGTCAGCTGAGCAGCACCGAGCTCCTGCCAGTGGAAGTGTTGGTGGAATTCGGTTCCGATTTCAGCCCCGACTCTCTGCCCCTTCCCCGTGCCCCGTTCTGGCTGTCAGCAGCTCCTCAGCATCACACCGTGGTCAGGAACATGTCAATTCATTTTCAAACATCCTCTTTTAGCTGCAGCCCTCTCTTTGTGTTCAAAAACCGCGCCCTCTCCCAGCGGGATCACTTCTGTTTTATGAGTTCAAAATGCTGGGGAGTTGCATCATGAGCACGTCAGGCTTCTTCTGCACAGGCAGCAGTGAGGAAAGGCTGGGGAACCGTCTGCCCCCTCCCAGCAGCTCTGCAGGACAGCTCTGGGCTTGGGGAAATCCATCCTGGACCTGGCTGGGCTTGGTGAGTTGGGTTTTTTGTGCCTTTTTCTTTTCCTTATGCTTTGTTCCAGAACACAGGAACCACTTATTTCATTTGGAGGAGACCAGTTTTTCCAAGATTACCAAGTTTTAGTGCTCTTCATGAGCACTTTCAGAGCAATAAACCAAAATTTATCAGCAGGCACCCTGAGGTCCTACAGACCAGGGTAAGGACCTGGTTACCCATGTCCTACAAGGCACAGAGCATTCCAAATTCCATGGATCTCTAGCAAGATTTAGACTGCCAATTCTTCTTTCTTTGGAAAATGATTTATCAAGTTCCCATAAGTGCTTAAGAAAGTGCTGCCCTGCTTTATGCATATGTAAATGACTCTGTAGATAACCAGGTCTGCTGCCTTTCCTGCCTGCTTTGGCCTGAAATCTCAGTGTTCCTTTCAGCTTCTGTATCACAAAAATAAAGAACCCTACAAAAATAAAAAACCAAACAGTTGTGCTGTGCCAGTGTGTAAATTTTGGGGGAAAGGTGAAAATTTCCATCTCTCAAATAACTGAAGTTTTAGAATATCTCCTGGAAGGAGCATTGGGATTGAAAAGTGACCCAGTGTAGTGAGGAGTTTCAAATATACCAGGGTGCAGGGGCATGGTGAAGCCACAAGTACACTTTGGGTCAGTGGATACTTCAATTATGCAGAGATTTAAAGGATATTTAAAATAACTGAATGATTTTCTTATGTTCATGTTTCCCATTCCTTTATAAGAGCAGTGGTTCAGGTCAGACTCTTAATGTGAAGATTCCCATTGATTTTAACAGTAGGTGAATTGGAAAGGGATGATAAGGAACCATTTAAGTATAGTAAATTATTTTGAGACACTTATCTTTTCACTATTATCACTATTGAGGAAGGCAAATTAACTTTTTATATCTTTTAAGTTCATCATTAAGAGGGACTAAACACATTTGATCTGCATTTTGAATACAGTTTTGTTCTATTTGCAGGACTCTCAGTTTCTTTTGAAGCTCCTTGGCACCTCACAGAAGTGCTCAAGTCAGAAATGCCTCTAAATATGAATATAGTCTTTATTTCCTTTCTATGTCACCTCTTCAGCTCTTGGAAATGGTTGTCTTGTAATGGAAAACATTGATTAATTACTGATGGTATTGATACAGACAAGTAAAATGATTCTGCTGATTTTTACAGCTTATGAAGTGCAATCTGTCTGAAGTAGCCACGATGAGGAAGAGACCTGGCAGCAGGAGGGATGTTACAGATGAAGCAGCTGATTAAAGCCCTTCCTGTACCTTCAGAATGATTTTTGTGGACATGGTAAAGAGGAAAAGCATGAAGTTTAATGTCTGCTAAAAATAAATGCTTGAGAGGGAAGGAAAAATCACTGTCTTTGTGAGAAGTGCACTGTTCACTAGTAATAATAAGAAGAATAATAAGAATAATAATATAATTATTATATAATAGTTGTTGAATAATAGTTGTTGCTGTTGTGTTGTGCCTGTCTTTCCATTCCAGGGCTCCATGGAACTCTGGTGATCCCTGCTGCTCACACTTGTCACCATGCTGGCAGAAGGCATCCTAACGAGGCTCATCTACAGAGAAAGCTGTCATCAAGATAAGCCTCGCAAATCCCCTGCATCCCAAAAGGCCAAAGAGGGAATCTGGAGACAGAAACTTGTAGACGTCCCAAGAATTAAAGGCTTTGCTGATGGATGTGAGAAGCGGGAGGAGCTCTCTGCCAGAAGCAGCGAAGTGGAAGCCGGGAGCAGCCCTCGATGGGGATCCATAGGGAAGGAGCCTGCAGAGGATCAGGGAATGCTGGTTAAAGGCACTGCATCCCCAGCTGTACACATCCCCAGGAGAGGAGGGAGCTTGGACGAGGTGGATTTGTACAGATCCTGGCCATGCAACAGCATTTACCAGAACTACCCTGACCTGCAGATCGGGGGGGACCGCGTGGGGGGCCCCACGTGTGACTCGGGCTGTGTCCTGGACCACGGGTGTGATGAGCTCCCTGATGGGCCTGTGCTGCTCTCCATAGACATTCCCCTGGGTCAGTCCCCACTGTGTGAGCATCCCAGAAAGCCCAGTGGGATGTCCTTGCCTGGAGATGAAGCTGGAGAAAGGAGCCTCCTGCTCAGCGAGGAGCCCCTGTCCAACTCCACGCTCAACAAGTACATGGAAGCCAAAGTGGCAGAGTTCTACAAACAGTTTTTTGAAGAAAGCCTGGCCAGGTGTGGTTCCATAACAAACCTGCTGACCTGCAGCTGGATAAGGAACAGCCTGGACCAGATAAGTGTTCAGATCTCCCAGGAGCAGAACATGGAAACCTCCAGAGCCAGAGGAGCCCTCCTGCACTCGTTGGCTTTGTTCAGCTCCCGCAACGCTCCCAACAGGAACAGCTCCGAGTTCAGCACCCCAAACCTCCAAATCTCCAACACAGGGGCTGCAAAATGGAGCTGCAGGATGGAATTCACATCCTGACTGAGCTGCTCAGCTCAGGAGAGGGATGGGATTCAGGTGTGAGTGATTCACTCCAAGGATTAGGTTGGGAAATGGAAACATTTGCACACTACACTTGTTCTAGTTAATATTTTAAGTCTTAAACCCCTTTGGTAGGAGGACAAGTAAAGGTCATTGTTTTCTGGTTTTTAATGTGGAATTTGAAATTAATTTCTCTCCAAAAAACTGGTTAATCGTGTTTTTATAATATATACAGAATCATAGAACTGTTGAAGTTGGAAATGACCACTGAGATCAAGTCCAACCATTAACACAGTACCACTAAATCATGTCCTCAAGTGCCACATACACACATAAAAGCATTAATTTTCTGCAAAATCAGCAAGCAAAGATGACTGCAGCATTCCTGAAAAAATAGTGCAAGATTCCTGCATCTTCATTTGGAAATTTAAATGCAGATTTTCATATGGAAATGCTGCTGTTTAGCACTGAAACACATTTTCTCCCTTTGCTCTGGCTTCTCAGCAAATATTTCAGCTGGAAATTATTCATTATGTCACCACTGTAAAATGATAGATGAATTGGACTGTTACCTGCTCTGCAGAAGTTTTTTTTTTTCTAATAAAGATTTTTGTTGGTGCTTCTGCTTGTGGTTGAGGTTTTTTTGTTTGCTTGTTTTAATCTTTATTTCTTGGGCATTTCTTAAAATCATCTGTGAACTCAAAGAAAATATCAGCAGGATTGAGAAAAAACTGCTCCTGAGGGAAAAGTGATCTGAGTGGGCAATGAAAGGACTTCTCTCTCTTTATTAAAATGACTGGGAAAGATAATTCCTGATAAGGAAACAAATTAATAAAATCAGGTCCACACATCCAAGACGTGACTGGTCATTGCCTGATCCAAAATTCCCACTGACCTTGGTGCAAGGAGTGTGAGCAGTACTGAATCTCATCCTTGCTTTCTAGGAGCATGGCAGGAAAAGGATGATTTGCTTCCCTTGCATTGCCCTAATTCCATGTGTGTCTCATTAATCTCCTCAGCATTCAAAATCAGGCCAGGAGTCCTTTGGAAGTGGCCAAATGACTTCATTAAATTTCAGAGGGGTGCAGGGTGGGCAGAGCTCTCCAGATTTCCTTGGTGGAGGTGCAGAGAACAGTTTAACTGAGGCTGAGATGGGAAATGTTCCAGAGGGCAGCAGCAGCCAAAGGCTTTGCAATTACCCGTGGCAAGAAGTGCTCCGTGCCATTTGTGCTGCCGTGCCCCAGCCCTTGCTTCCCCCTGGGATCTATTTATAGTGCAAGCCCAAGTCTGGAAAGGAGTTAATTGCACGAGGTTCTTCCTCAGGAAATGAGGAAGTCGGAGGTTAAGCCTGAGCTCCAGGCTGGGGTGGTTTTCTGTCCTTGCCAGCGCTGAGGAACGCGTTGGAGGAGCCCTCTCTGCTCTGCTGCTCTCCCCAGCGCAGGGATCAAAACCGATGGATCAGCAGCAGCTGCTGCTCTGGGACAGTCCCTGATGGATCTGCTGCTCCATCCCCGGGACAGAAATGGAGTGGCACAGGAGAAAACAACACATAAATAATGAGAGTTCACCAAAACCTGAGGTCACTGGGAAGTTGTGTTCATCCCATCCCTTCTTAGGACTGTTTCAGAGCTTTTTAAAATTAATTTTATTAAATATGTGGGTAATTTTAGCTGGAAGGAAAATAAAACCACGTAACAACAGTGTTTTGAGGAAAACAAGTAATTTAGACCACCCCAATGACCTGTGTTTTTACAGCACAAATTGAGGTGCAGGTAAATGCACATTGTTAATGTAAAGCACATTGTATTTTGTTATTCATTTTATGTAGTTTTGCACATGGAAAAATATTGTCCATGTGCTTTCCCCCTCAGCATTTGTTAAACTGGTTTAATCCACAATTTAGGTAACTTCTCAATATTAATTTCTCTCTGTAGAAAGAAAGATGTTGCTGCAGAATACATTTTAGTGGCAAAATCTGTTAATTTCTAAAAAGATGAGGCAAATACATTCATTACTAACTTAAATACTATTTTAATTCAATTTTATTTTAATTGACATGTTGCAATCCATGACCTGCTTTGGATTTATTTATATTTGGAAGATGCTAAGTCCCATTATGACTTTGAGTAAAACTCCATCAGCTGCACTGGAGCTGTGCCCATTTTCACTAGGAGGAAAAATGCCTCAGTGAACTCCAATTCCATGGGGAAAATCCCTGGAAAGGTGCTTTTCCAGCCTGCTGAAGGGCAGCAGCTGGATTCCATTACCAAGGAAAGCAGTGCCATATTTTACAGGGCAGACATCCATGGCCAGATTCTGCCTGGAGCTGGTTTTTATCCCCATGCCAGAAAATCTGATGTTGGAGGAGAAATACTGGCAGGGAATTTTTACCTTCATATCCAGCTTGGATTCTCTGTTCCCACAGAGGAATATTCACCAGGTCCTGGGACCCAGCCCCTGTAGAAAGCTGGACTCTTTATTTACATTTCCCCAATTAATCCTGCAGTCAGGATGTTCCCCAGCCTGCCTCAGTTGTGGGAATTAAACCCCTCTAGAAAGTGACTTCATCAGCCTGGAGGATAATTAGGATTTTTACACATTACAGATTTTTCTGAGATTTATTAAATAGTCAAATGGTGATATCTAGTGGTGGTTTCCTTTAGTACCTTCCAGGTCAAGATTTCCAGTGCTTTTACAACCATTTTGCAATGAAATCTCAAAGTCTGTCTTTCTCTGGAGGGAGGATTATTTCCTATAAAAACAATGCCCAGGTGTGCAGAACAACAACTTCCATCAATTAATGTTCTATTCCAGGAAAAATCAAGAAGGATTTAAAACCTGCAAGGCCAAACCCTTCACTTTGGGACTAAAAATGCTGACTGTCAGAAAAATCTCAAACACCAAATATTTGTATTTTTCATTCATCTCTCTTTTATTCAGGAAAAATCCATTTGCTTGTTAAACAAATGAAACTAAATCTGAGTGGCTTTTCTTTTCACTACTTTTAGTGGGCTGAAATCTGCTTTTTAGCAGTGTTCTTTCTTGCTCTCCACTAGTTTATACATAGCATGGCAAAACTGATTTTTTTCCCTCTCTGTTTTTTTCCTGTTTTAAATACAGATTTCAAAAATCCAGATATTTGATTGTAATTACCCTAATTTTATTTTCTTTACCAGAATATCCTCACCACTTAATCCTTGCCTGCTTTTCCTTTGAGTTCATTTATTTGTGATAATCCCATAAATCTGTTGGGAATATAAATCACTTGTGAGGGTCAGTGGTGGTTTGGTAAATGAGTGCCCAGGTGCTAATGAACCTTCCACTCCCACATCCACCATCACTGGGGGGAAATAAACGGGTTTAGTGTGGAGCTGTGAATCCCAGGAGGTTGAAGACTTTTCCTTTTCCGTCCTGTTCCATGTAAGGGTTGTAGATATTCCCCTTCACTTGTGAGCTGTGCTCTTGGGAAGGTAAAAAATCTGGAGGAATATTTGATGTACTGGAGCAAAGTGGGAGGAGATTTTTGTGTGGAGCTGAGTTATTGAAACTTGTTGGGAGTTCTGTGTGACCTGTGTCCATCAAGGCTTTGTTTTCCTCAGGATGTTTGTTTGGGGCTCTCTTTGGAGCAGGAAATTTGTTGATATTTTTACAGCCCTTTCCTAAATGTGGCTCTGGTTGGGTAAAGCTGAAATATGGGCTCTGGGATCTGTGGAACTGGATGATTTTTGAGGTCCCAAAACCAGTCTGCCATCCCATTTCCTCCCTTTCTCCTCACACTGGTACAGGAAGGGTTTTCCTGCCTCTCACTCCTGTGCTGGGGCACAGAGGCTTTGCTTTCCTGGGCTCTGGTTTGCAATTTTGGGATCCTTCATCCTCCTCAAAAAAGTTTCTAATTTTGTGCAATAATATAATTTTCTAATCTGCTGTGTTGCTGCTTCTTGTTTTCATTCCCCATCTGTAGTAATTACACACTTCTGCTTTCCATTGCCAAATTTCCGAGACCCATGGACCATTTATTCTCTTTTGTTGTAGCTCAACCATTAAAAGTTGATATTTCAATAATTAATTACTAATCTGAGAGGTAAAAGAAGTTAACAAAGATGAGTGAGAGAACACTCAGACCTGCTGTCACTTTTTTTTTTATTGTTAAGCTGTGTTGGTTCTTTTTTTCAAATGAGTGAGATTTATGAGTGTAATGGAGTAGGGAACAGAACTGCAAATGAATTTCTTAAAAATCTTGCCTTGAAGTTTTAAACTACCAAATTTTGTTCCTCTTTCTTGGTAATTGAATTATAAAAAACCCTTTCCTAAAATAGAAAGCTAAACATTCATGTTGCCCACATTAAATTTATACAAATCAGAGTGTGAAATGCTGTGTGTGGATATTGGTGCTGGTGTTTGCACAGCTCTGCTCCAGCTCAGCCATCAAACAGCAAGGACAGGTCACTGATCACAGGCAAATGGCTTGGGGACAGTTTTATTGAATATTTTTATATAACAAATACATCCTTGGAAATAACCACCTGCTTATGTTTATTCCACTAAGAGAAACAGGGAACGCTAAGATTTCTCCTGACAATGTGTGGGACCAGGGTGTGGTGTCCTGGGGGCAGCCAATAAAGGAACTGATCTCCACCCTGAGGTGAAATCCTTTAATTAAACATCCCAGATCTCATTATTAAGGAGGTAGAATGTGCTCACAGCTCTGCTGAGATGTATTCTTTTAACTTGTTCCTTATCAATATTCCAGCTGCTGGATGTAACTCTGTTTGAATCCTCCTCAAACCCAGATTTTTGACTGGGATCTCTGATGTTCTGTTGAACCTCAGCCTGCCTGGGTGCCCTCAGGGCTCCCCACTGTCTGCAGCCCCAGGTCACTTCTCAGTGTCCCCATGTCCCCATGGCTTGTGATGTGCTGACGGGCCCCACGTGGTGGCTCGGGGGTTTCCAGGGTTTCCTCTTCCTGCTGCCCCCAAAGCTGTGGGTGGGATCCTTCCCAGAAGGGGAAGTGGGATGGGACACTTGGAGGTTTATAGGGTAAGCTTAAAAAAAAAAAAAAAAATGTTTACTTCTAAAAAGGAAAAAAAAAAAGGTGGTAATACTTAAACATCTCCTGGGTGCTCCCCAATATCTGTCCCAGAGGAGCAGGAGCCTCAATTTTGGTCACTGATATCACATCCCACAATAGCTCTGTTCTTTTCTCATTCCACCAGGAGCAAGGTGCCCATCAGCACAATTGTGAGGATCAAAATCAAGCCTGGAGACTGAAAAATGCAGGGAAGAGCATTGCATTAGGGGGAAAATGAAAGCCTGTCCATAAACATCGGATCAAATGGTGCTCACATGAAAAAGTGGATCAATAATATCAATAGCCATTACCAGAGGAACAGCACGAATTCTGTTATCATAGAACTTTGGAAAAACATTTTGTCTTTGGCTTTTGGCTTGTTTGTAGGTAATATATAATGAACTTGGTGGTCTTATAGGTCTTTTCCAGCCCTAATGATTTTATAAGGCAGCTTTCTTTGAAAAATGGAGCATATTTTAAAATTATCCTCCCTGTTGACCTTCCTCAAATTCTGTCCCAGCTCTGCTGGGTTTTTTTCTGATTTCATCATTAAATAAATATAGATTCTACACACAAAACCAGTTTCCAGGATGCTGTTGAACTGCAAGGCTTTTCCCCCCTCCAAGATGCAAGCATTTTGATTTTGGCTTAAGGAAAGTGTAGGTGCGCATTAACTTTTTGCTTTTTTTTGCAGGAATAGCAAAAGACCAAATGGATCATTTGGGGATGGAGGGGAATGGGAGCTTGGCAGAACTCCTTTCCCATGCTGCCAAATGGAACAAGTCCTCAAACCCTTAAGTTTAACACCCAATATTTCAACAGAAAGAGGAAAATATGATGGCTTGGGACGTGAGCCTAGGCTCAGAGCTGCTTCCACTGCTCTTCCTCTAGCTAAATAATTCCTTAATTACTTCTTAATTGCTGTCAAGAGCACCGTTCTCCCTTCTTCAGAGTAACGAGTGATTTCTTGTTAGATATTAGGAAGAATTCCCTCCCTGTGAGGGTGGTATGGCCCTGGCACAGGTTTTCCAGAGAAGCTGAGGCTGCCCTGGAAGTGCCAAGAGATGGAGCCCAGAGCAGCCTGGGACAGTGGGAGATGTCCCAAGGATGGAGGGTTGGAATGAGATGAGCTTTAGGGCTCCTTCCAACCCAAACCATTGTCAGACTCTATGAAATCCAAGTGAACCCTGGTAAAGCAGAAGGAAGTCGCTCCTTGAGGGTGTCACTGCATCCCTCCTGCCTTCCAAAGTGCATCCTCCTCTTGCTTTGCAAAGGGATGAGGAGCAGGGAGTGGTGCTGAGGATCTGTGTGCTGGGCCCCACAGCTCAGAAGTGGGTCAGTCACCAGCCTGTCACTGGCACTCCCTTTTGGTGTCACTTAGGGAGCAAATAGGGCATCGATCCGTCTGGTAGCAGCCCAAGATTTTAATTACCAGTGTTCTCTGGGCTAAATCTGTGCCTTTGAAGCATCATCAGCCTAAAAAAAGCTTCACAATGGAGGAATTTGACCCAATACATTCTTTCTCCACTGTTTTGTTAAACACTGTTGCAGCTACCTTTATTTTTCCAATGATTCTGAGCAACTCAGTTTTTGATGCTGTTTTCAAGAGAGATGAAGATAACTTTTCCTGTTAATCTCTTTTATAGGAAGCTTTAAGCAATTGTAGAGCCTTATTTGTCCCACCCAGGTGCCCTCTGTTCCTGCAGCTCTGTATTTAGCCCAACAAACTGGGTGCTTTGCTTGTTTCACCAAATGAAAACCGATTTCCAGTGATGTTTGTGTTGTGTTCTTTGCATGGACATTGCAGAAATCCAGGGAAGCCCCCTGTGTGATAGAGTTGTTTCAGGATGGGGTTTTTTATGGGATGTGGGTCTGTTCTAACAGCAGTGAAGGTTATTTTTTTTCTCTTCAAGAGAGGTTTATGAGGGACTGGGAGCCAAAACACATCAAGAGCTGGGACTAAAACGTGAGTTGTACCATTGGTCTGAGGGCACACGAGGCATTTCCTCAATGAAGCATCCACAGGAGGAGCCCCTATTTGGGCATGTGGCACCAAAAAGCACCACTCTGCAGTGGGATCTCCCAGCTGGAAGCTGATGGACCAGGGAGTGAAACCAGCCTGAGGTGGAAAGTTTGCTCCTCCCTTTGCATCCTCCCCCACGAGCTCTGGTGCCTCCAGCAGCGCTTCCAACCACTCACCCACCACAGCAGGAGCAGCTGCGGCTTCCCGGGCCATGGAGAGCCAGGGGTGCAGAGCTGCAGCTGTCCTGGCTGGCTCCTGGCTCTCCTGCATGGTGGGAGCCCTGGAGGACGTGGGGCTGGAGAACATCAGCTGGGCTGCCGAGGACGCGCCGGGCAATGAATCCTCAGAGCACGCCTTCTTCTCTCTGGATTATCAGCACGTCCAGGTGCCCTTTGAAATCACCCTCTGGATCATGCTGGCATCCCTGGCCAAAATAGGTGAGGCGTCCTGAGAGGATGAGGAGGGATGGGGAGTCTCTGTGGAGGTGGTGTGGCCTTGCTCCATCTCTGCTCTGGTTTGGAGCCTGAGGTAACGTCCCAAACCCTCGGAATTCACACGCTGTGTGCCAGAGACACCGCACAGGTGGGAAACAAGTTGCATTTTAGGGAAATGTGGTTTTCCATCTGGAAATGGTGATTTTCCATCTAGAAATTCACACCTGGGAGTGCTGTTGCTGTTAGAAGGAAAAATACCGGATTTCCAGGAGGAGGAATTTGATTTAACTGCAGGACGCACCAAGGTGTGTGTTCACCTTGATTTCCTTGCCAGCCCCGCTCTGTGCAGGTGGTCCACTGGCATCTTCATCTTAAAATGAAGATTTCTTATTCTTCTAAAAGTGCCCTGTGTCTGGCCAAGGAATAATTCCATCCACGTCCAGGCTGCCTAAAATAAAATCTCAGTGCGTTGATTGTCTATGCAAAGTCATCTAAGAAAGATTTATTTTCCTCTGAAAAACTGGGCACAGGCAAGTGAAAATTATATAAAAATATTTTTCTCCAGGAATTGTCTTAAATTCTGTTAAATTACTGCTAGAAAAGTTATCTTAAGGCATTTTTTCCTTGTATTTCTTTTCCTCAGAATGGAGAAATTTCTAAGATTGGGTTTGATTAGAATTTTTCAGATGGAAAGAGTCTTTTTGTTTGACTAATTTCATGCTTCATAATGAGACCCTAATTCTAGTCACATGCATGAAGGCATAATAATGATCAGAGATTTTTAAAAATTGTTATTTTTGTTCTAATTAGGTTTATTTCAATGACTTTTTCTTTTAATAACTCACCTTGTACTTGTGATGGTTTTTCTAATGTTGGGCATTGCACAAGACAGGCTTGATTGGACATTTTTTAGCTTTAAATGCTAATGATTAAATGCTATTAAAAGTGGACCTGTTTATAATTAATGGGAAGGGTTTTTGTGATTTTTTTTAATGTTTAGAAACTGTATTGTGTTTAAAATTAGAAATTGCTATTTCTGTTAGCGCTGAAGATGGGCTGCTGACTAGATTACATAATTAATAATTCCAAATACTGTTTTATTTAATGCAGATTATTACTTTTTGTTTATCACCTCAATAGATAATCTCTAACCTTATGCTATGATGAAATGAGGTCTGAACAGGCAGCAATTTGAGAAAGTTTGGTATTTTCAGTAAATTTCAGATTTTCTAACCAATTTCTGAGCAACTTCACCCTTGCTGTGTGAATTTATTTGTGCTGCTCCGAGGTGTAACCTGCTGACAGTGGGAGTGTGGGGACCTTGGGAGGGTTTGGGCTGGTGAGATAACACCACTTTTACCCTTCCCTGCCCTGCAGGGTTCCATCTCTACAACAAGCTGCCCTCCGTCGTTCCCGAGAGCTGTTTGTTGATCTTTGTGGGGCTCATCATGGGGGGAATCATCTATGGGTTAAACGATAGATCCCCACCAGTGATGGACAGCGACATCTTTTTCCTCTACCTCCTGCCCCCCATCGTGCTGGACGCCGGCTACTTCATGCCCAGCCGCCCCTTTTTCGAGAACATCGGCACCATCCTGCTCTACGCCGTGGTGGGCACCATCTGGAACGTGTTTGGGATCGGCTTTTCCCTGTATGGGATCTGCCAGGTGAAATCCTTCCGGCTGCAGGACGTGTCCCTGCTGCACAACCTCCTGTTCGGCAGCCTCATCGCCGCCGTGGACCCCGTGGCCGTGCTGGCTGTCTTTGAGGAGATCCACGTCAACGAGAAGCTGCACATCCTGGTTTTTGGGGAATCCCTCCTCAATGATGCCGTGACCGTGGTAAGGACGAGCCTGAGCTGGGGTGTTTATCCTGCAGAGGATGGTGCTGAGTGAGGGGATGGAAGAGCTGCTGAAAAGGAGGCTCAGAGAGGACTTAATTTCCCTCTGCAGCTCCTTGAGATGAGGTCATAGCCAGGTGGGGGTTGATCTTTTCTCCCAGGGAACAAATGGCAGGATGAGATGGAATGGTCTCAAGTGTCACCAGGAGAGGCTTAGATTGGCCATTGGGAAAAATTTCTTCATGGAAAAGGCAGTCAAGCATTGGCACAGGCTGCCCAGGGAAGTGGTGGAGTTACAACACCTGCAGGTGTTAAAAACCATGTGGATGTGGCCCTTGGGGACATGGTTTAGTGGTGAACATGGCAGTGTTGGGTTATTGGTTGGACTGGATGATTTTGGAGTGCTTTTTCAACCTCAGTGATTCTGTGATTTGTTGAGGGAAAAGTCATCAACAACTCTTTCTTGCAGAGGACTCCTGGTCCAATTCTCTGGCACTGAGGTCCTTGGCAGCATTCAGGTGCACTTAGGAGTTTTCAGGTTTCTCTTCGACTCTGTGTCTGGGGACAGAAATGCCCATGAGGGCCACAGCAGTCCCCTGGTGGGAGCCAGACCTCCTGGGCAGGAGGTGACACTGGCAGAAATCCCAGTATTTGTATTTGGTGTCATGACCGTGTCTCATGAACATCCAGTTAACAGCTGTTTCCCTCTGTCCTTCTCCCCCAAGGTGCTCTACAAACTCTTTCGCTCTTTCTGTGAGATGCCGACCATCAAAAGCGTGGATGTTTTTGCTGGAATTGGAAAATTCTTCGTGGTTGGGCTGGGAGGAGTTTTAGTGGGGCTGAGTTTTGGGTTCACTGCTGCCTTCACCACACGTTTCACCAAGGACATCCGTGTCATCGAGCCCCTGTTTGTGTTCCTGTACAGCTACCTGTCCTACCTCACTGCAGAGATGTTCCACCTCTCCGGCATCGTGGCGTAAGTCAGGCCCTGCAGCTCCTCTCTCCAGGAAAACTCCCTGCCTATATTCACTGAAAAATACCCAAAACCACTTTAAAATTTGGAAATCTGTGTATAACGAAGAGCAGGCCCCTCTCCAAGTGTCATTCTGTTTCCCAAATTGCACAACGATCGCTGATGGTGGATTTATGTAGGTTATTGAGGAATGTTTGTTTGAGCTCCATGGTTTTTGTTTGGAAAGGCTGGATGTTCCAACAGTGAGAGGTCTGGCAGGTTTGGCAGAGCCAGAAGAAGTGTCTTAGTTTATTTTGTTATTTTCCACATGGCCCAGTCAAAACCAACATGGGAAGAGTTACAAGGAGAATTTAGTCAGCTCCTTGGAAAGGTTTGATCTTGGTTTGCAGCACTTCTGTTCTCACATCCCCTTCCCCATCTGCATGTCCTGCCTGGCAGCCCTTGATGTGACAGCAGTGAGTGATGGGACAGGAACTGAAGCCTGAAATATTCCTGTTTTTTTGGGAGCAGAGGATTCTAATGGAAACCTCTGCTTCGGAGATTCCGACTTGGCTCCAGAAGCTCAGACACAGCTCATGTCTGGCCTCAGTTGTCAACCAACACCTCTGTCTCCAGCAACATTGGGAATCTGCTGGCCAATTTCAGCCAAAGCTGTCAGAGATCATTCAGCTCATTTAATTTTCTTTTACCTGGGTAGATCTTTTAACAAAATGAATAATTTTGAGCCAGATCGTTCAGATTTAAGGGACTAATTAAGCTTTGTGCTTACCTCGTTGGCCATCTCACTGTCAGAGCAGATGCTGAGACAAAAATAGCCAGAAAGACCCCAATGTTCACCAAAATCTCACCTTGAAAAGCAGAGAGAGAGGAAAACCAGAGGGATCCAGCCCTGTGTTCTATTGAGTGTGGTTCTCCTACCCAAACTGAGTCAGCTGGGGCTGAGGATCACAACCATTTAATATTCCCCCAAAGACACCAAAATGCACCTTCCCTGCATCAGTGGCTGCAGTGTAAACAACTGTGCAGCTGATGAGAAGGAAGATAAAAAGAAAATAAAAAATGAAGTGGGCTCCCAGCTCAGCACAGAGGTATCTGGGAGATCTATTTTCTATTTTAAAACTAATGATGTTGCTTTGGATATAAACCATTTCTGTGTCTTGCAGATTTTGTTTCCTCCACTGGTTAATAGGAACAATATTTGAGTGTTACTGAAAACAATTCCAGCTCTGGGAATAGGTAGGAAAAGCCTATTTATAGGAGTGCAAGACAGAACAGTGAAATAAATATGCTGCATAATCATCATGGAGCAGAAAACATTCAATCCTAATGGTGTCTCCTTCTATCAATCACAATCTGCTGTACCCATTATGGAACCCATTTGCTGTTCTTTTGAATAATGCATTTTTTTTCTAAAGCAAAACAATGGCAAAGGCAGCTGATTCCTGCACTGTGCCCTTCTAATTGCCAAATTATAAATGCCTGTCTTATAGATCTGGAGTTCAAACAATTCATTCTGTTGTGGCCAGGGAATACTGTATTATAAGAAGCAGCTTTTGGCAGTTTGTGTCTTTGAAAAATAATTTGATTGCCAAAAAATCAATTCTACATACTCCAGAAAAATATAAAAAAATCTGAATACAGCTCAGTCTGTGAAACTGTTCCGCAAATGGGTTTTAGTTGGCTTTTTTCCTTTCTTATTCTCTTTTTCCCTGCCCCTTGCTTTGGTGGCAGTGTTCATCTTTAGACAAGTTTATTCTCTTTCTGTGACTGTGCTGTGATCCCCTGTCAATACTCCAATAAGCATTCCCCAAAACCACAGCTCTGGAAGTCACTTGCCCATAAGTACTTGGATTTCTTAGTTTTTAACTGGACTATATTCCCCACTATTTATTGAGGCAGACACAGTAACAGAAGAATTTATTTTTTTTTCCAGTCTGTGGTTCAGTCCCTGTTGCTCTTTCTGGCAAAGCAGGCCAGACCTAAAAAGGATAAATCAAACCAGATCTGTGTTAGAATATTTTTATATACTGGTACATTTTCTTAGGAGAGGAAAGATGTGAACTCAAACATTTGGTGAAAAAGGGACCTGAATCCTGGTCTCCTACTGCTGGAAAACACGGGATCCCATTCCTCAGCAAAAGTGTTGTGCCTTTCCCAATTTTGACCTTTCCTATCCTCGGCTTTTGCCAAAAATCCTCTCCCTAAAGCCCAATTTTAAATTCAAACAGACCCAAATGTTTATCTTCAAAATAATGCAAAATGTTAGTGAAATTCTGGGGTTAAACAGGGCATTTTCAGTGCAAAGCAGTAATTAATTGCCTGGCAGTTCTCTGAGCATCTTTTAGTTGATAGTTCTGGGTGAGCTACCACCTCTCTCAACACCTTTGTTTGGGTCACTTACCTGTCCTGGTCACACCCAGAGCTAGGGACAAACCCAGGATCTGCTTCTCTGTTGGCTTTTCTGTGATCCAACATTGTGATGTTCCCTGTGGAATCAGTTTTCAGTGCAATAAAAATATGAATGGCTTTACCAAATGGCACTACAAGTCAGATCTTGGAAATTTAAAGCCCTTTTTCTATTCCTGCTGCAATATTTAGAACAAAAATGTTTTGGTCCAGATTAAAATATAAAAAAAACGGAGCTTCAGCACTTTGAGCGCTCAATTGTTTTGACCTCCTAGGATTGCTGGCCTGCAAATGTATTGATTTTTGACCTACTAGGATTGCTGGCCTGAAAATACATTGATTTGAAAAGCTGATGAATTAGGCTAATGCCATGTTCCCTGGAAGTTGAAGAACCAATTATCCATGAAAAATTGCCTGGCAATTGCAAGGTCAGAGTTTGGCAAAGTTGAAGAACTGGAAACTGCGTGTGGGGATGGGAAGAGCTGGGTGTTAGTTAGAGGTGCTGCTTTGTGCTCTGATAAAATTGTTCACCTGTTAAAATCCAGATTTGGACAGTTTGGGCAACGTATGAAGTATTTTATTGTCCTAGTGTTCCTGATACTCTTGGCCTGATGCAGGAAGTGACTCAGCCCTCAGTGAAATGTCTGCAAACCTCCAAGACTTGATGAAACTCCATTTTTTTAATAATTGATGTGTTGATTTTCTGTGTTAAAGTAGAAAAGCATCTTTTTCATTTCATATTTCAAACATATTTCTTTTCTGTTGTTTATTTTTCACTTCCTCAGCATCATTTCCTGTGCCATGGGCATGAAGCGTTACGTGGAGGCCAACATCTCCCTCAAGTCCCACACCACAGTCAAGTACTTCATGAAGATGTGGAGCAGTGTGAGCGACACCCTCATCTTCATCTTCCTCGGAGTTTCCACCATTGGAGAAAACCACGAGTGGAACTGGCCCTACATTTGCTTCACGGTCATTTTCTGCCTCGTTTGGAGGGCACTCGGTAGGGGAAATTGTGGATCTTGGTTTTTCATGTCTGTTATTGTTTATGGGAGTGAGGAGTGAGATTCCATTGGATGAGAGGGTGCTCTGCCCCTCCATCATCCTTTCCTGTTTACTCTGCAGTGTGATTATTCCTGATGGGAATGCTCAGACTGGACTGGGACATCCCAGCCAATGCTTCCTCCTCCATCTCACTCAGTTCCAAATATTGCATTTGGCTGCAGCTCCCTGCTCTGTGCACTCACTGGTGCTGGATAGAAGCTCTCATGGGATCTGTTTTATCAATGTCCCTTTTTTGCCATGATGTTCCTTTACCCTCCTTCATTGCCACAATCTCCTTTTCCATTTCAGTGGTTTTTAATCCCTTGGTATTCTCCCAGCAGGAGGGAATTTGTAGGTACACACCTTGGGGTGAGAGATCCATGAAAATCCTCTGAATTTAAGGGATTTAGTTCATAACAAGCTGGTGTACAGCAGCATCCTTCACTGGGAAGCTGGAGGAACATTCCAGTAGCTCTCATTCCAGATGAGATTTGGGACCTAAACTGTGAGGATGCTCCTGCTCGAGAATTTCAGCTCAGGGTTGAGAGTGGCAGAACTGGGGAATTGCTGAGGTTGGCAGGGGCCTGTGGAGATCATCTGCTCCAACCCCCTGCTCGAGCAGGGTCAGGCAGGCAAGAATGTTCCAGGTGGCTTTTGGTTATCTCCATGGATGGAGAATCTACAGCATTCCTGGAAAACCCATCAGGGTGTGTGACCAACCTCACAGCAATAAAGAGACCAAGGCTTGGTGATAACGAGGGGCAAAGCAGGAAAATACTCTCCTGATAACTCATCTCTGCAGTTTCTTTAGCCACAATTACAATGCAAACCCAAGTCCTGGTTCCAGGATTCGCTGGGCTCCCATTTTCATGCATTGAAAATGACCAGAAAAAAATAGATGTGCTTTGTTTCCATTCCCCTCAGTTGCATCTTGTGCTGGTTCCATGCTGGGAGAGGCTGGACCTCCATTTTTATGGTGCTTGGCACCTAATGAGTGCAGAGTGCCTCAGTTATGGGTATTTTTATATCTTAACAATATTTGTGAAAATAACAGCACACATTTTTGGCAAAGAATTCGAGCACTTACAAACGTTTGACAGGATTTATGTTTACAAACCAGTAAGTCAAGCAGTGAACTCGAATTTGACAGACACTTCAAGAAATTGTTTAAATAGGTTAGGCCATGATTAGCAGGGCAGAGCAGAATGGGGTTTATTGGCTGTTAGGACATGCCAAAGTTTGTTTTAATAACTGTGCACCGTACTTGGAAATGTGCTCATTAGTCAGTTTTTTATACATTCATGTGTTTTATTTCCATTAAGTGGTTTCTCTTAAATTATTTGCTCAGATAAAAGGAGTTCTCAGTGAATTTGATTTTTTGGGTTTTTTTTAGTTCAAAAATTCTTCATTGCAAGATATAAGAACATAGCAATGCTACAAAAGTACCCCAAAAATCCTCCCTAAGCACAGCCCTTCTGAGAGCAGCTTCAATTATGCAGCACATTATTAGGGAAGGGCTCAGGCTGCAGCCACCCTTTTCCAATCAAAATCTCCCTGGAATTAAATAAGAACACACAAACTAGGGCTAGAGATTGTCTGGGTGTTCCTGAGCAGGGTGTTCTGTCCTGCAGCACCTTCCTGGCAAGCTGGGAGGGTGAGAACTGGGAAGGGGCTGCACTGAGCCAGACTGGGAAACTCCTCCTTGGACCTTGGCCTGCTCTGAGCCATCCAGCAGCTCTGGATTAATTAATTAATATTAGTTAATCAATAATTGGATAGTTGGGAAGATTTCTTTGTGGATTGGGGTGCCAAACATTGGAATGGGCTGCCCAAGGCAGTGATGGAGACAGCAGCCCTGGAAGTGTTAAAAAAATGTGTGGTTGTGGCACTTGGGGACATGGATTAGTGGTGGCCTTGGCAGTGCTGGAGGAATGGTTGGACCTGATGATCTTGGAGGACTTTTCCAATCTTAATTCCAGGATTCTGGAGGTGCTTGAGGCACTGATCCAGAAAAGAGAGGTTCCCCCACATTTCCCTGCAGGAATTGGGGATTTTTGGGTGGGCAGTGCTGGGATTGGTGTGTAAACTGTACCCCAGTCCCTCACAGAACACTCAGTGCATTAAATGTTTGAGAAATGATTCTGCTGAAACCTGGGGAATTCCTTTGGTATGAGGAAGATCATCTAAAAAGGAAAGTAGAGCCCTTGCATGGCAGCACTGGGGCTCTGCTGATATCCAAACCCTGGGGAGATTTCCTCCTGCTCTTTCCCAAGGTATCTGCAGCAGGAAGTACATTCTGCTCAGAATGATTAATTGTATGTCATCTCTTGGAGCAAACTGGCCTTGAATTCGTTTAGGGAATGCTAATAATAATTTATGAGGAAGGATTAAATTAAGACAAAGGCCGGGATATCAGCTCAAGTAAATTTTGTTCCTTTAAATCATCGGCGCTGCCTGAGCGGTAGAGTAGGGGTGGATGTGATCTGAGGGAGGCTTTGTTTTATTTATTTTTTAAGTTGCAAAGAACCTTGAGACCCAAGTGCTTCCTGCCTGCTGGTCTGGGCACCAGTTCTGCAGAGCTCCAGAGATGGGGAAGGTGCCTCAGGGTTTAGTTTACTGAGTTCCCTATTCCCAAACATGCCCAGCTTTTTGTTTTCCTCACACTCCTCCAATGTACAGTAAAAGTTCAACTATTTTTAGCTGGAGGTGTGTGGGAAGATGTTTGATATGTACATAACAAATACACTGTTTTTATTTCTTTTGGAAACACCCTCTAGAAAAGAAACAGTGCTGTGGCTCCAGCTAATTCCTAACAAAAGTCAGTGACAGGAGGTGCCATCAGTTCTCAAAATGGCTGTTAATCTTTGGGAAATGGGATGTTTATCACATCCATTGGGATTAAAATCACGGCCTACTGATTTAAGGCCTGACTTTTTGTACCTTTCTGCATCTGTTTGTGCATTTGCAAATGGCTGTAAATCACAGCAATTGATGTGTCACCTCACCTGGCCTTCAATTTGTGTAGTATAAATCTGAGGGAAAGAAATAACATTAACACAAGTGGAATATAGCTACTTATCCAAGCTATTGCTTAGAAACTTTGGCAAATAGGAGGGCAATTTGTGGTTAAGTTGTTGCTGATGATTTGCCTCAAAAGCATTTGTAACCTCAGCAATTCAGTCATTTGTTAGCACCAATTAGAATAAATCAATTAATATTTCAGGACTGTAGCCAGTCAATATTTGTAATCTCTCCAATTAGAAATATGTTGGGGATTAAGTTTTATCTGCACAAAGCAAAGTTCAACCTGTTGAATCAGACTGGGAGAAAAGTTCCCCAGTGGTGTATTGGGACTATACCCCGTTGTGCCCTGGCTTGTCCCTTGTAGTTGGTGTTTCCCAATTTTGTGATGTTTTACTGGAAGATGTAAGATCATGAGTTTTCTCTAATTGTTCAATTTGACTGATGTGCCTCAATCTGCCTTCCTGCTTTCCAGGGGTTCTTGTGCTGACTTTCTTTGTGAACAGATTTCACGTGAACACCATCACCAGTAAGGACCAGTTCATCATTGCCTATGGGGGGCTCCGAGGGGCCATTTGCTTCTCGCTGGTTTTCCTGCTGCCCGACTTCCACAGGAAAAAGCTCTTCATTGCAGCAACAACTGTTGTCATCCTCTTCACCGTGTTCGTGCAGGTAAAACCAGTGTTGGGCTCAGATTCGGGATTGGGTCCCCTCCAGGGCCTGGTGGAGAAGGTTCCCCTCCCTCTCGCTGGGATTGTAAATTCTGGTGCTCCAACGCTGAGTTTTGAGGAATTGTGGTGCTCCAGGGCTCGGAGGAGCAGCAGCTCTCAGCGTTGCTATGACATCTAGTGGTAAAACCTTTCCTGCAGCTTTCTGTGGGATCTCGGATGTGTCCCTGCTCTTCTCTGACCAGCAGCAGGTCTCTAAGGGCTTCTCTAAAGTACAGCTCTTGGTTCCTCTGGCAAACACAGCCACATCTGAAGGAGGCTGTGGTGGAAAAGTTGGGGTTGTCTGGTGCTGGAGTGAGCTAGGTCAATGCCCACCTGCTGTTTATCCCAACAAGTAAAGAGTGGTTCTCCACAGGACTGAAGTGAGTGGGATGTCAATGTTTGGGAAAGATCTCATGTAGAAAAACTCCCTGTGAGCTCCTGGTCAAGGAGATGAGGTCCAAGAGGAGCTGCTGCCCAGGAGCAGAGCAGTTTCTGGGCCTTTGGGAAATGGTGGCTCGTGGTGGCAGCTGCAGAGTAGCCCCATGGCTGAGCATCACCCTCAGAGCAAACTCCTTCTGCTTTTCCTGACTGAGCCCCTCAGGTGGGTGTCGAGCACTGCGACAATGTGGAGGGTTGGGGTTGGTTTTGCTTCCCCACATCCACCCAAATCCTCATCCTGAGCTGGAGGATGGATCAGAGCGTGTTGTGCCAATGGGATCAGAGCTGGGCGCTGCAGGGCAGTGGGACAGGGCACAGCCTCAGCCTGAAAGGAGAGAACAGGGGCCACCAGCGGGGGAATGTGCTAAGGTGGAGCTTGACAAGCTTTAAAATGCAAATGTGGGTGAGACATTGAAAAGCGGCGGTCCCCAGGCAGCACCGCTCCCGAGCCTCACACAAAGGTTGTTCCACGGCAGCAGCTCCAGGCTTTGGGAAATCCAAGGGCTTTTGTGTAAGCTCAAAGCTCAGCTGGTGATGTCAGCCCCGTGCAAAAGGGTGAGAGTTGAGCAGGGTCCCTGTGTCACTGAGGAGCCCCCCTGACCCTCAGCCTTTCAGGAGCTCTGTGTCTGCAGAGGGCTGAGCTGGGCTGCAGGGACCTGCACTGCCAGGGCACCACCACAACAGGGCAGGGAAAAACAGGAAAATTATATAAAACCTGAGGCAGAATGATAGTGCTGGAGCTCAGCACAGAAAAAGGTGGGCAAATGTAACAGAACCTTTAAAAACCTTGGTTTGCAAATCAAGTTTGTGGTGCTGCTGCCAGACACATCGATGGATTATTGGGGAGGTAATAATTTTACCATCCCAGCATTTTTCATGGTCACTCTGTGTGGAAAGGGCAAGAGAAATATTGGCTGTGAAACAACTTCGGTGCATAGTGGACATTTTTGTTCTTGTTTTATGCGAAATGTTTTCTCTATATTCACAATCATCTCAATATACACTTGTTGGGGAGTGTCTGTATTAAAATAGGACAGAAACCAAGGCAGAGGTGATTTGGATCCTTCTAGGCTGGTTTGGACCATCCTGTCAGCTCAAACCCTCCACATCTATGATTCCCTTGGAAATCCTGGCCCTGCTGGCTGGAAACCCTCCTGCCACGCAGGAATGACCACCCCATTAGCAGCTGGGCTTGGCCACCCGTGGCTCTATCAGAGCATTCCACAAGCCAGGAAACTCCTCTCTTTTGGCCTTCCTAACCCAGTTACATGAGGCTCTTCCCACAACAAGGCTGGTTAATCATTTTGAGGAGGTTGCCTGAGCCATTGTCAGCTCCTCAGTGCTTCCAAGCAGGCTGGCTGTGTGCCACGAAGACCAGGAACTTCTCCAGGGAGCTCTCTGGGCTTGTCTGGAATGTCACAAACCTCCCCTCATTGTTCTGCCTCTTGGTGTGGTTTTAAAATCAAATACTGCTGGAAGTTCACTCCCTCAACTTACTGGCCCCTGACCTCTGCCATGAAATTCTGAGCAAATGTAATAACTGAGAAAGGGGCAGGTTGTTTGATGCCTGCACTGTCCCACTGGATTTCTGGAGGTGGAAAATGTGTGAGCTGTGATGGAGCTGTCAGACGCTCCCTGGGATGAGTTTTCCCTGGTGGATGGAGGAGCAGCACAGGGGACCTGCAGGTGTGCTGGGAAATGATGTGTGGCTGGAATGACACATGGGATTCCCTTAACAGTCCCAAATGCTGCTTTAAAATGGAAACAACTGCAGCTGATTATCCAGGAAGGCAAGAGGCCAAATTGCAGAGTCTCTGCTTAATTTTTGTAATATCGGTTATTCTGGAATTTGTGAGTTCTGTGTTATTGACTGAATAGCGACACATTTTTTATTGCTATTAGCTATTAAAATGACACATTAATTGTTTCTGCAATTAAAAATGTGTTCAACTCTTCTCCGTGCCAGCATTTGTGACATTCAGAAGTCATAAACATCAACTACTCCATCATTTTTGCTGTAAACATATCCTAGAAAAGTCATTTCATGCGGAAGCCGGACTAAGAAACACACCACAGCAGCATTTTAGTTCTGTCAGGAGGATTAAAGGATATTAAAATTTTTCCTTGACCCTTCCCACCAGGTGGATGCTTTGATGAGGAAGTTCAGCCACTGTCTGGCCATCAGAGATCTCTGGAGTGATGGCGTGTGACACACAGGGCTGAAGGAGTGAGCAGACAATTGCTGGTGGAGGCTCCGTGCTGAGAAATCTCAGGGATTATCCCCATTTCAGGCATTTGAACTTGGATGGTTTCGAGCCCCTTTCCATCTGGGAGGCCACGAGCATCAGCAAACCACAAACATAGCAATAGCAAACCACAGGCTTGACCTTGGAATTCTTGGTTGGCTTTTTGTGGTCTCAGAGAGGCCGGAAGAGGCGAGTTAAAATTTCTTCCCTCCATCCTGAAGCCTCCCTGTGAGTTCCTCTCCATTGACAGGTTCCTACCAGGAGCAAACAAAGTGTTTGGGGTACACCTGGGGGAACAGTTTCTAGTCCTGTTGAAGCTTGGCAGGTTTTATCCTGCCAGGAAAGCAGGGCAGGTGAGGGAGGCTGCTCAAACAGCAGAACAGGGTCACTGCGGCTCAGCCCCACGCTGCTGGCTTTTGTTCCAGTGCAGGAAAATTGGGTGTGAGGAAAGGCTGATTTCTGTGTCTGGTGGTTACTCTGCAGGGAATGACTATCCGCCCCCTCGTTGACCTGTTGGCTGTCAAGAGGAAAAGGGAGAGTGCTCCCACTGTGGGGGAGCAGATCCACATCAGGGTAAGTGGAGCATCCATCAACATGTGGCCAGAGCTTTCTGATATCTCCTGCAATGTGTGTTTCTCCAGGGACCCTGCAGATCTTCAGTTTTACCCAAATTTGCAAAATCTGCAGTTGTACCAGCCCCTTTCCATGTTGGAAGTCCTGTTCAGCTTCCTAACCATGGTTTTTTTTTTGGTGTTTTTTTTTTTTTTTTGCATTGTAAGAGCAGCCAACAATCAGGCTGATGTAACATCAGGTAGTGCACAAACATGAGAGAAAAAGATGATTTCTCGCCCAAAACTTTAAGCTCTGACCTAACTCAAATTTCTCTGGTCTCTGGAACAAGAGAAAGAAAATGAGGCTTGGTTGCTTTCAGGATTAGAAACTTTCATGTGTTCTCCAGTCCCATCACCACCATTGGTTCAGATATTTTTACAGAAAAATGAGGAAAGGGAAGATAAGTTTGGTGCTATATTGAAGGAAACCTCTGAAGTGCGCCATCCCTGGAATTATTCAAGGCCAGGTTGGGTGGAGATTGGAGCTAGCTATCTGGGATAGTGGGAGGTGTTCCTGCCCATGGCAGGGACTGGAATGAGATGAGATGTAAGTTCCCATCCAACCTGTGATTCTACATCCATAACTCAAAGGTGGGATTTCATTCCCCTTGTTCTCACCATGCAAATGTTGGTATTTGAAGAGGACTTCAGGGAGAGGCTCAGCTCCATGAGGTCAGCTGCTCTCCCACTCACCTGAGCCTTTGCATTTTCATCTGCATCCAATGGAAAATTAATATATTTCTGAATCTAATTGTTCAATCCCAGCCACATTTCTGTGGCTATGGCTCCTTCAGGAATATTATTGTCATTGTTTCTTTAGCAATAAAGCCATTGGGACTGAGGACATTTGTAAAACCTGTTTGGCATCCTCACAATGGGGTTGGACTGCAGGGCTTTGTCTGAGGTTAACACAGACTTTTCCAGTCATGAGCAGAGAAGATTTTGTTCTTTTGTTAGGATGTGAGTGGTAAATCATCTCAGAAATGTGTTTATTAGGAGCTGTGAGCTGAAAATGGCCATGCACCAATTAAGTTGAGAAGGTAAAAATGCAGATCGTTGGAAATCAAGGATGCAGAAGCCAGAAGCAGTTTTCTTACTCAAATTTATTTTGCCATCTGGATAGTTGGGATATTCTTGCTCATAGGAGTGATGATCAGAGTGTGTGAGTGTAATTCCAAAGAATCAGAATAGTTTGGATTGGACCTTAAAACTCATCTCATTCCGCCCCTTGCCATGGGAGGGACACCTTCCCTTATCCCAGGTTGCTCCAAGCCCTGTCCAGCCTGGCCTGGGACATTCCCAGGGATGGGACATTCCCAGGGATGGGACACTTCAGTGCTTCCCTCCAGAGCTGTGTTTGTGGAGCTCACAGCTGCCAGCAGCCATGTGAGGGCACTAAACCCACACCAGGCTGCAGGGCTGAGCCAGGTGCTCTGAAACTTTTCTGTCTCTGATCCCCCAAAAACATAGCTTTTAAAAAATCTAGAGCTTTAGAAAGTTCCAGGGTCAGCAGTATCTGAGTGTGGAGGGCAGCAGAGCAGAGCCCTCTTCCACTTTAGAGATGCCATTAGGAGGGAAAGCAGTTTGGGAAATTACAGGGATTTAACTTGGAGGTGGAAAACCCAACCAGGCTGGGATTTTTTATATAATTTAAAACAATAATAATGTATTAATATAAAGTATGATATGATTATTTTATTTAGTGGGAAGTGTCTGGGGGAGGGCAGTATTTATTATTAACATTTATGTGTTGCCTACATTTATATCCTGAAGACACTGATTCCCTGAGACAAATTGTCCTCAAAACCCCAAAAATGAGCCTTTCCTGCTGGCCAAGGCCCAGAAGATGGGAGCCATCGGCCCTCCTGTCCCCATCACAGAGAGCAGATTCACGGCTCTCTGCATTTATCCTCTGCTTGCCCACACTTGAAAGCAAGCCACTCATACTCCAGCACCATTTGATGAGGGCATGGAGAGTTATCCCAGTGCCTTCTCTCCTTGTTTCCCAGCTCCATATCCCGAGCTGGAAGCAGCCCAGGCCCTGGTGTGTGTGTGGCTTTTGCTGTTTGCTGGCCGCGTTCATCGCGTATGCAGCCGGCGTAGAGCAAAATCCTCTCTCTCTCCTCTTTAGTTCCTGGATCACTTGCTGGCTGGCATTGAAGATATATCTGGACACTGGGGACAGTATTACTGGAAAGACAAGTAAGGATTTGCCAAAATACAACTATGTACACGTGTAGGAAAAAAAAGGAGGTTGGTTTTTATTCCCAAAGTTTCCCCTGTGGGCAGCTGGGCCTTGCTCATCCTCGTGGCATGAGGGAGGGGACAGAGGGGCAGCTTTTCCTTGTGCAAGAGGACACCAGGTTTTCAGGCACTTCCCTGCTTGCAGACACCTCTTTTGCATCACCCTAAAAAGATTCTTTATCTTCTCCTGTTGTGTTTGTCCCTTCTTGCCCAAAGAAATCTGCTGGAAGCACCATGGCCATGCCAAGTTAACATTAAAGAGCTGAGTTTGCAGCACTGCTTGTTGTGGACTGAAATTACAGAAGATCTCTACAGATTTCTGTAGCAAAGTGTTCAATTTTCATTAAATTCTGGGAGTTTGCACGTTTTAAAATTTTTTAAAAAGGCATCAGAATTTATTAAATTTATTAATTTATTATTAGAATTTATTAAAATATACAAATACCATAAAATATACTAAAAAGACTATCTGCCAGGTTTAATTCCTTGGTGGTCCTGACACAGATGCAGCTGGTAGAGATTTTTTAGGAATGCCCATGCTTGGAAGTGCCACTAGAGGGTATGGGAGACACTGCTGCTGAGAAGCATCCTAACTCCTTGTGAGCAGATCTTAGAGAGATTGATGATCTCAGAGGTCTTTCCCAACCTAAATTATTCAACAATTTGAGCAGAAAAGAAGAGGAGATGGCTCAAGAGGGAATCTGGAAGTGTTGACGTCTGTGGCTACTGCAGATGTAGCATTTCTAGAAGAGTTCATGATATGTCTGGTACTTTTGGGGAGTTTTTAATTAGTGAAGTTTTAATATTTTGACTTATGTCAATGCAGAAATAATGAGGGACTGACCTCTTGGACCATCGATTTCTGAGGAGTTGTTAAAGGGATATAATGGAATTTAATGGAATATGGGGCACTCGTGGGCTGTGACCCTGTGCCTTGCTCAGGTCTGTTGGTGCTGGGGAGTCAGGGGAGAGGCCAAACCCATCTCATTTTGTTCTCCAACAGGCTGGAGTATTTCAACAGCAAATACCTGCAGAAGATCCTACTCAGGGAGTACGACCAGCCCAAGTCCAGCATCGTGCTGCTCTACGAGAAGCTGGAGCGCAAGCACGCCATGGAGCTGGCCCAGGCTGGGCAGCTGGGCCACGGCCTGGCCCACCCCTCCTTCCTGTGAGCAAACACCACCTCAAACCCAGCAGCTGGGGCTAAAAATAATGGGGTGGGTGAGCATCACCCAGCACTGATGGTGGCACGTGGAGGGCCGCCTGTATCCACACGAGTTTCAGGGAAATGGTGCTCTGAGGAAGAGGCTCCTGCCCAGTTTTGGACGGGTTTGCACTGTTAAATGTTCTGAATGGCCACTTCAGACCTCACAGATGGTTCTGCTCTGCCACAGCTCCCCGTGGCTCTTTTATCCACCAGGGAGCATATGGACAGCCCAGCTCTGATGCAAGTGCCAAATTCCTGCTTTGCCACAAGCTCCATCTGCAGAGATGAGCTGCTGGCCACGTTGGCTGTGGTGGGATCCCAAAGGGGCACTGAGATTTGGGGATACACTTCCAAAATAAGATCTTCTGCTTTCCTTTGCAGCAGCAGCGACAGGACTGTCATAACAGACCAAAAACTGGAGGACACTCCAAATCCTGATGTCCTGGACAACATGCAGGAAATATTGGCCAGGAACCTGTACCGGATCAGGAGGACGGTACAACTTCTCCCTCCATCCATATTTTAAGTGTCCAATGACACAAATTTCCTCGGTTATCTGAACAGCCTGAGCAGATGTTATGAATATTTCCATAATTACCCAGGATGTCTCTTTGTGAGGAGAGAATAGTTGGCTGTGTGGAGCCAGATCCAGTTTCCAAGTCAGTGGCACATTTCTGTTTGCTGCCTGACAGCTTTTGAAAGGTTCACCCAGTCAGCCTATAATTTCATGGAATATTTTCGGCATCGGTACCCGGCAGGGAAAAGGAGAAAGGAGGAGCACGTGGAACTCCAGGCACTGGGTTAGCACATCCAGCAGCAGCTCTAGGGCAGAGCAGGGATGGGGTGATCCTCATGGTACATTTTTCCCCATGGAAGAAAGCTGTGAGTGGGAATTGATCTGTAGAGCTTTTAAATCTACCCAGCGGTTTTGCCATGGAACTGGTAGCAGTGGTTAAAGGGCATAAACCCCACTTGCTGTTTACAGAGTCATGGATCATGTCTGGGGTTTCACACAGCACCTGGAATTGCTGTTCCTAGGGAGAGTTAGCCTTAAAATCCACCTAAGCCTTTGTTTTATGGATCACACACAAAATACAGAGCCCTCAGGGGTTGGGCTGGTGTGGGCAGCTCAGCACAGAGGGATCAGCCTGTCCTGATCTCCCTCCTGTCCCTTTGCTGAGCCGAGGGAAACAGTGGGATAAGGCTGGGAAGAACCTATGGACATGGTGGAGGGATGAAGGCACAGCTCCAGTTTGAGCTGCATTAATCCAGCCTAACCCCTTGCAGAGACAGCATTATCCCAGCTCCCACTGGTGCTAGTGGGATATTTCAGCTTAATTGGGTGGTGGCTGTTGAAGGAGGATTTATGATTCCCAATGATTTATATGGAAGGTGGTGTTAATACAAAACATTGGGGACTGAAGCTGTGAAGGCACCTTGAGCAGAGTCACTGTGGGTACCTGGATACCAGGTGTAACTCAGTCTTGTCATTCAGGGATTTCTTGGGTGACTTCACATAAATAAAAAGTTTGGAGTCCTGTTGGAGAAGATGAAACAGGAAAGCCTTATAAATATGATTGTCTGGCAAAAGATTTTGAGAATATGGAAACTATAAGCGAGATTGAAATGAAAGCAAGCTTTGAGATCCCTTAGTTACTGAACAATGGGAAAACAATGGTATGGCCAGCTGAAGGTAATCCCCTTTTGATGGAGCAACACCCTCTGCTTCCAGGCAGGTCCAAGGGTCCAAGCAGACCCTGCCAGCTTGGGGTCAAAAGAGGACTTTTTAGGGTTTAAAATGTAGCACAGTATGGTAATGTAATGATTCTTATAGGCTGTATGTAAATGCTATAGGATTTGTATCTTATACTAGATTGGTTAGTGAGAATCAGAATATTCAACACAGAAGAAGATTTATTGTATTGTAATGGGAACCTGGCTCTCTTACCCCGTTTTACTCTCTTGCCCTTTGACTCTCTCACCCTCTCGTCCTCTCTCCCCCTCTCTTCTCTCGGGCCTGCTCTGAGCTGTGGCTGCAGCTCCCAGCAGGGCCCTGCACCCAGGCCCTTTGCAATGAACCCCAAATCCCAGCAGGGCCCTGCACCCAGGCCCTTTGCAATGAACCCCAAATCCCAGCAGGGCCCTGCTCCCAGGCCCTTTGCAATAAACCCCAAATCCCAGCAGGGCCCTGCCCCCAGGCCCTTTGCAATAAACCCCAAATCCCAGCAGGGCCCTGCACCCAGGCCCTTTGCAATAAACCCCAAATCCCAGCAGGGCCCTGCTCCCAGGCCCTTTGCAATCAACCCAAGTTCCACGACCTGGCTCCAGAGATCTCTCGTCTCCGTCCGTCCTGACCGTCCTACCCCCCGACACTCCTACAAAGTCCCATCTCCCTTCCGTGTCTCTTCCCATGCCCACCTCTCCCACAGCAGTGCATGCACAGCTGGCTGGGATGGCTGCAGGGCAGCAGGAGGCTCCTGCAGGATGGCAGCGATGTCCCTGTGTCCAGCAGCTCCGTGTGTCACCCACAGGGCCCGGCGTACAACAGGCACACCCTGCCTGGGGACAGCGAGCCCGCGGAGCGCGCCAAGGAGCTCCTGATCCTGCGGCACAAGAGCCTGCTGGTGGAGCTGGGCGGGAGCGACACCTGCAGCAGCTCCAGGAAGGAGGTGAGAGGGAACCCAGTGTTGCAGAATGAGCCATTTGTCGGGTGCAGGGAGAACTTGAGATGCTCAATAGGAGATTAGCAAGCTTCGTTTATTGAAGAGAGCATCAGACACTTATACAGCAAGTAATAAGCTCATGAATATTGTGTAATTTACACTGTCTATTGGCCACACCACAACATCAGCTCTTCTCTATTCTTTAGGGGTTACATCTCTCTTTTCTCATGTCTCTTTCACTATTTGTTATCATACTACAGCTAGGCCCAAGGACACACTATCTTGCAGGTACAGGACTTGGAATTAGCCACAGCCTTGTACTTTTCCAATTCTTAGCTACACTCTCAACAGCACAGGCTGCTTTCCCCACAGCCTGCTCACTGCTGATGCTATTTCCTTCGAAACACAAATATTGTCATTTTAACTTAAAAAAGGCTCTCAATCCCAAATCGCATTCCAGTGAATAGGAAAAACAGCAAGGGAAGAACTGCCCCCAACCCAGCTCCTGGCAAAGCAAGGAGCCATCCCAAGCACAGCTCTGTTCAGTGCTTTGTGACTTCCACCCATGGTAGGAAAGCTCTTTACTTTTACTATTAACAAATGTCACTGACTGGGCTTCACTCTGTCGATCCTGAGGTCTGGTTTTCCCGTGTTTTCTTTTCTGGGAGATTTCATCGAACACAGGAATTTGTCTCCCCCATTGTTAGTGGTCCGGAGTGTAAATATTTGAAACTGCTCAATGTTTCCCTCCCCAGCTCAACTCTTTTGAAAGGACAGAAGCATTTTTGTGATCTTTCTTGTGCATTCTGGGGGTGAGTTCTTTGTTTTTAAACACATCTACAGTTCTGAGCAGGCTTGAAAGAAGTAAAATAGAAGGAAGTTTTGCTTACCAGATTCCTGTGAGAAATGAAAATTTTTCCAATTTACTGCTTGCAAAGTTCTGTTGGTTTATGTTCTGAATCAGAGGAGAAACAGGATTAATACAACGTCTGTGCCTGGTGAAGACTTTTGCTCTTTGGAGATTGGTGAGAGAAGCTGGGCCGGCATTTAGCTATGGAAAAGAAAGGTTTGCAGGAATGATGCATGAGGAGCAGGCTTGGTTTTTTCAGTTCCTCCCATCCTCTGTAACTCTTTAGAGGAAAAGCATTTAACCCTTGTCATATTTTGCTCCCAAATGCCCAGGTCAGCAGCAGTGCAGAATCACAGAACATTGAGAATTGGACGGGATCCATGAGGATCACTGAGCCAGCTCCTGGGCCTGCACAGAACAGCCCCAAGAAATCCTACTCTGTGCCTGAAAGTGTTGTCCAAACACTCTTTGAGCTCTGGCAGGGCTGGTGCTTGCAGTAATTGCTGAGCCATCCCTGAATTTCACTCACTTCTCTGAATTTTAGGTTTTGATGGCTTGAGCTGGAGCACTGTCCAAGTGTGAGCTGTGATCTCTAATCTGAGCAGCCAAGCTCCATCACTGATGAGAACAAAATGACCTTTTAAAAAGAAACAAATCACCCTTCCCTCTTTAGATAGTAATTTTCCATGACAGCACAAGAACTCAGGAGTGCTGTGGACTTTTTTGCACTCCAGTTTCCTTGTGGAAATGCCAATCATGGAGGAGCCCACCGGGAGCGGCAGCACCGCACCAAACGCTGCTGGTGCTCAGCCCTTCCTCCCCAGAAAGGTGTTCTGGCTCTTGCAAACACCTTAAAAGATTTAATTTGATCATTTACATGCTGATTGGTACTTACAATTCAGAATAGATAGGCAAGAACATGGCATGTTCCTGTAGAACATTTGGTATAATTAAACTTCAAAAGAGCAACATCAAACTCTGGCTGATTTTGAGCACGACGTTCCCTCCTTTAAGGATATTTGATTGTTAACCCTTGTGCTCCTGCTTTCCCCTTCTCTGCTGCATTTGGTGGGAAATCCAGGAGCTTTGGAAAGCTGTTCCTCCTGTTCCTTTGAGTGCTTGCAGCTGGGCTTTGGGGGAACAGAATGGTTTTTGGGGAATTGCAAAAGCAGTAGGATTCACTCTGTGTCTGTGCTGACTCGTGGATGATGGAAAAATGCCCTCTGAGGGTGGAAAATGCCCTGTGGATTATGGAAAATGCCAATTTGATGCTGAATACTGACTGTTTTGTCACTGGAGCCGCTTGTTGGTGCTGCTCACAGCCCTTCACTGCAGCCACCTTGGCTTTGTGCCAGGCCAAGGAAGCAGATGTAAATCCCAGAATGGTTTGGGTTGGGAGAAACCTTAAAGATCATCCAGTTCCAGAACCCCCCTGCCATGGGCAGAGACACCTTCCACTAGATGAGGATGTCCTGTCCAGCCTGGAGATGGTAGCAAATACCAGGAGCTGATCCCAGTGACACCTGTAAGGGTGGTTCTAACCCAAGAACCATCCCTCAGTGCCCGAAAGGACAAGCCAGGCCTGTTTTGTGTCACCAGCAGCTTTCCAGCTAATTTTTAAGAATAGCTGCCTCATTTACTGTGAAAAGAAATAAAATGATGCCCAAAAGTGATGGGATAATGCTCTAATAGAGCCCTGAAATATTAACACCATATTAATTTTATATATATAATATTATATAATATTAAGGAGGGTGGGTGAATGCTGTTACTTTCTGCTGTAGGAGGACAGATTGCAGAATTTGTCACCAGAAAGAAGGAACACTGTGCTAAAAAGTAGATTTTAGCCTATTATAAGCAGCTCAATACTTACCAGTTTTTGGGAAAAAACCAGCTACTCATGTTTCCTCCATGCCAAATTGAAAAGAAAATGGTATTTTCCTGATTTAAAAAAGCTATTAATGAAAAATGTCGATAGTGTTAGAGATTTTTCTGATTGTTAGATATTCCTTCTTTTGTAGTCCCACAGGGAAGGGTTTGGCCTTCCAGTTTTGAGTCAGCAATAAAAACTTGGATGCTGTTGCTCCCCAGGTTTTTCTGTTCTACATCTCACCACGAGATGGAAGCATTACAACTGTGTTTGCAGGCCCAGCTGGAAATCCAGGGACAGGGAATAAACTTCCAGCAAAGGGCCACTGGAACCCCTGTGGTGCTGGTGAAACTCCTGCAGTTCCACTGCCAGTCTTGGGAAAAAAGCTTTGGTGGTACCTTGAGCGTTAGGAGATGAGGGAATAATTTAAAAAATTTGCTTCAGTAGAAACCCTGTTTTTTTATGTTTGGTTTTTTCTGTTTGGTTTTTTCTGTTTGGCGTTTGAAAACCCTGTTTTTCTTGTTTAGTGAAGCTGCTGAGAGCTTTGCTATTAAATATGAAGCTCTTGTAGCTCAGTTAAATATTTTATTTATCATATTTTATTAGGGCTGGTTGGTCTTTTCCCCCCAAAGAAAATCAGGGATGTGTGGGAGAACTTCCCTGTTTGGGTTGGTGACTTCAGGGGCTTTTACAGCATGGAGAGGGGGCTCTTGGAGCCTCCTCCAAGGAGAGTTTGGAGAGCAAACAGGGAGAAGCAGCAAGAAAAGAACAATCTTCCTTCCTCCAGAGCAGGTTAAATGATTTACACTAGGCAGAAGGACCTTGGCAGGAGAACGAGGTGACTTCAGCTCTGAACCACAGCCCAGAGGATTAACTCCAAGACTATCTATTTCCAGCAGAAAGTTCTCCTTCCTCTGCCTAAGGACAAAATTCCTGCCGAAGGCTGCTGCTTCCTGGAGCCGTGCATCATTGCTGGCTTCCAGCACCGGCTGCTTTTGGGGCTGGCCTTATTTTAGGCAGGGATCCAGCCCAGCCTGAGCTGGCAGGCCAGATTCTGAGACCCAGGACAGCTTTTATTTACCACGGAGCACCCAGAAAATCCTTGCACCTGTAGCCAGGCAACTTGGTCCTCTTTTCTGCTGCCAAAACAGGAGTGCACTCCCCCAGAAGGAGCTTATTTGGAGCTGCCTGCGAGCCATGTGCGTAAATGACAGAGTGCCTTTGGTAATTATGTCAGAGCCCTTTCATGGAGCATGCTCTGAGAACCGCTCAATGCCCCTGGGAATGGCTTTCCAGGGAGCTGCCGGAGCCGGGAAGGCATTGTTATTAAAATGGTCAATAAAAGGGAGAACAAGGGATGCAGGGCAGCGGTCCTCGTTAGGGGAGGGAGGAGAAGGAACCGAAACAAAACAGAAAACCAGGCTGGGAGGTGTCCAGAGTTATTTTGGCAGTCTGGGTTTCTGGACTGAGGTGCCAAATCGCAGCTGTGTGAGAGACTTATTCCCAGTTTGCAGAGGCGCTGAACAATCCAGGCGGCATTGTGCTACCTGATTTTTATTTTTTTTTCATTCCTATTTTTTTGTCCTGGAGGGTGGAGATTAGTACTGGAGTGAAAGGACAGGGAGCTCGTTAGTGCCAGCTCGTTACCTGCCTCCTTGGCCTGCAGCCAGCGTGGGGAACAGCCAAGGTGAGAGACATCCATATCCTGGGGACAGCTTTGCCTTCTGCACTCCCTGCCCCATTCTCTCAGCTCCAGGGCTTCCCATCCTCTGCTGAACCATTCCTGGGGAGCTCAGACCTCTTCCAGAACTCAAAACATAATTGCTGTATTGTGCCATTTTCATTCTTTAAGCCTCTGACACTGGCTCGGTTTTATTTCTAAATTCTTGATGCTCCATAAAGACCTTGTAATGTTGTTCAGAGGAGCTGTAAATGCGCCATCCCTGGAAGGGTTTTAGGCCTTCAGTTTTGATGGAGCAACTTGGTCCTGTGAGAGGTGTTCCCACCCACAGCACAGGGAATGGGATGATCTTTAAGGCCCCTCCAATCCAGGCCAATCCATGATTCTATGTTGTACCAAATCGCCATCTGCAAATACTTCCTGCCATCTCTTCAGCCTATTTTTAGCAGTCCTTATTTTTTTCGTTGTTGTTATTGTTTATTTTTACATGACAAAAGTGAGCCGAAAGGGAGTGGAATCCTTAGGGATTGCAGGTTTAGGAGGCAGGAGTGTTGTGGGCAGGTTTCACAGGGCACTGAAGTCCTTCTCTCCCTCAGTCGCAGAAGGAGGACTCGTGCTCGGCGCAGGGCGAGCCCAGCCCGCAGCCCAAGCTCTGCCGCTCCCTCACCGGTAAGTTGGGGAGCTGGGGCTCATTCCCTGCCCTCCCTCATCCCCGTGGAATGGCCAGCAGGTGACAGGGAGGTTGTGGGACAATTTTGGGCTCCTGAAATGAGCGTCATGGGTGAGCAAGAAGAGCTGAAAGAGCCCTGGTGCCCCCTCTCAGCCCACCTGAGATTGGTGTGAATGGTTTGGGCTCTTTCAAAGCCATCTAATCCAACCCCTCTGCCACAAACAGGGACTTCTCCAACTATGTCAGGTTGCCTCATCCAACCTGGGATGTAGCTGTTTTAATCCACAGTTTACCGGGAATACTTCAGTAATGTTCTTCCTGAAGAAAACCATGACTGTAAGCAGAGAAAAGTGATAAACCCCATTATTTCTGGGTAAATATTTTTTCCACCCCAAGGAAAACATGAACACCATGGCCCCTGACATACAGTGGTGTCAGACCAGAAGGAGATTGTAACCCTTCTGTCATGGTTGCACGTTCATCCCTGTCAAGCAATCCCATAACGTGACAAGAGGACATTCCAGGTGCTCCAGCAGGACACCTGCGTTGTCCAGAGCTGCTTTAAGGAAGTCACCAATGTGAATTTTTGCTCTGCGAAGCTGCAGATGTGGACTGACAAAAGAATGACGACACTGATCCAAATAATTTATGTATTTTGAAGTGTAAACCTGGGTTGAAATCACCTTTTTTTGGCTTTTCCTTCCATGGAAACACTGTTCTTTTCTCCTGTTTTATAACTGGGAAGTGGAGTAGAACAGCTCATCCCCAAAGAGCACGTGGCCAGCTCGGTGTCCTTCATTCCTGCTGAACCACAAAGAAGGGTGTTTCTTGGGGTGTTTCTCAGGATGTTTCTCGTGCTGTTTCTCTTCCCACAGTGGGGAACACGGAGAAGGTCCGGGAGGGGAAGGAGAGCCGGTCCAAGTCCGTGTGTGCCATCCCTCCGCGCCAGCCCGGCACGGGGCTGAAGGAGCTGACTCTGGAGATGTACAAACACAAGGGATGCTCTGGCTCCCCGTGAGGGCTCTGACTCCTTCAGGGAGGGCTGCTGCATGTGTAGATAATGTAAATAAGATGCACGTTGGAAAGGACAGCATGGACAGGGTGGAATATCCAGAGTGGTTTGCATGGAAAGTCGCTCTTATTGCCCAGTGTTGGGTTTTCTGTGGGAACTGAGAAAAAAGATGCCCAGCAATGCCAGGGGACATTTCTAAGGAATTTATAGGAAAAATTAGCCTGTTCAGTCTGGGAAAATTTCTGAAACTGCCTGCAACTGCAAGGAAGGATGTTTTAATAAGGTGAGATATGGGATCTTCTCATTAGTTTTCAGGGATAGGCTAAACAGCAGGGAGCATTTGGATTATAGGTTGGGAAAAACTTGATAATCTCAAAGAAGGTTTTATTAGGGGATGGAGGAAAGAGCAGAAACAGCAACAGATTTCTACTTCTCCTCAGGAATTGATGGATCCTGAGTGCAAACATTAATCTCATGAAGCCCAAAGTTAAATGACATGGTTCAGTAAGGGGCTGTGTCTTACCTGAGGGATTGTCCCACACCCAGCCACAATTCTGCTCATGAAAAATTATTGCAGCTGAATTAAAAGGGAGAAATATGTTCTTTCTGGTTTTTGAAAATTTATGTAAGGAATGATTCACCCCAAAGTTAAAATGAGGAGGCTCCAAACCCAGTGGTGATAGCAGGAGATGAGGGAGACAGCCCTTAGATAAATAGGAAAGGTTTCTGACGTGGTTGGTTGGTTGCATTAATCCTGCAAAGATATTTTGGGATGATCGGTGCTGCCATAGCTGGGAGCTGTGGGTTTAGAGGGGTTTGAGAGTACCAGGAGGGTGACCCAAACCCTGGCTGTTCTCCCAGGAAAGGTGTGAGCCCTTTGCACAGCAGATGCAGGAAAACTCTGGGGAAAGGACCTGAGGAAGACAGGCAGCCCCAGCTTTGGGTAATTTTCTTTGAAACTCCAGGTAAGTTCAAGCCTTTGAATTCTTGTCCTTCCTGAACCTGACAGGACAAGTTTTAGTTTTGTGTTGACATTTTTCTTTTTCTTCTCCTTTCTCTGATCCAAGAGTGTTTAATCTGAACAAGTGGCTCTTTTTGAAACAGCATTAAAAGAAACTGTAGGTATTCACAGACTCCCCACATGATATTTTTGGGCTTGCAGAACCAAACTCCTGTGTGCAGAAATACTCCCTTAGGAGACCCCTGCATGGTACATTGGGGCTTTCCTTTTAAATTCAAGGCACAAATTTGCACAAATTTGCTTTGCAATAATCGAATATCTCATTTTCTTCTGAAAAAAAACCCTTTATGGTGTCCTGGCATAAGCTGAGGTGGTTCATGTTCACTTGAAGGTCACTCCATCACTGGAAATTCATTTCATTGCAAAGGAAAATTTGAGCTTTTGCCAATAGATGTGTTTTACAGGTGTATATACATACATGTACATATGCGTGGACTTTAATATAGGCTCATTGTCATCTTCCATTTATTACAATTTTGGTTTGTTTCCTAGTTAAATCCATGTGCATGGGAGCCATGTGGGTTTGGCTGCACTTGGTTTAGAAAACAGCCCATCTTTGAGTATGTTGTAATATATGATACAATCTCAGACATTTATGAATATGCTGCATTGTTCTACATTTCTGTTTCAATTAAACTTGCTGTGTTATGGGATCATCTCTGACTTATTCTCTCAACGTGCTGCTGGTGACACCATCAGGAGCTGGGGACACTCAGGGGTGTCTCTGGGTGTCACTCCAGGCCAATTCTCTTGGACCAGCAGCTCCTTCAACCCTTGGCCAGTGATCCCAAGATCACGAGTGAGGAAAGCAATTGTAACAAGAAAATAAAATTGGTGTTGTTGTTCATTGGTGAAAACCATTGCATACAAGGAAGAGAGAAAAAAATACTGAACCTGAAGGTCCTCAGCTCTCTGGGGCTGGAATGTCCCTGTTCACCTCCAGTTTTTTGTCCTCAGTGTTTTAAATTTCTCCTTGAATTCTGCACTGTAAATAGTCATAGGAGGGTTTACTAAGGTGAGTAGTTTTTATTCTATAATGGGTGACCAAAAAGGAAATTAAATCAATTTGCTTGTCTAGGAATTTTTAATCAAGGATAGAAACTGTGAGTGACTAATTCTCGCTTGGGTTTTGTTTGGTTTTTTTTGGCTCTTTTTATTTTGATTTTATGCTTTTGCATCTGACCTGTGTTATTTTTGAAATACCTGGGTGTCTGTACCATCTTTGTCTTGCATCCATCCTTGTCATCTTTGTACAACATGCATCATTTTTCTGGGTATCAGGCACTTAAATAAGGAACTTTCTCCAGTCGAGACTCCCATCACTTCTTTGCAATATCATTGTGGGTTATCAACGACCTTATTTAATGGTGGCTCTTTTGGCAGGGGTAGATTTCTTTGCAATATTGCTGTAGGGAACAGAAGTGGTTGGAAGAATGCCAGAGAATTGAATGGAAGTTTTTTCTGATGTGGAAAAAAATGGTAAAAAAGTATGTTATTTGCATTCTTTTTTCTTAAATGGTACATTTTCATCTCAGATAAGCATGAGGGACATTTCCATGCCAGCATCTTGCAGCTCAGGCACAGGATCCTTTGTGGATCCCAGCCCATCATTCCCTTCCTGCCCCACATTCCCATGCTCAGGCTTTGTGGATCCCAGCCCATCATTCCCTTCCAGCCCCACTTGGAGTGCTGGGTCCTTCAATACCTCTCTGCTGCATGAACAATTTACTTGATCTGCAGAGAAGACAATATTCCCAGCAGGACATTTTTTCCCAGTGAGTCACTCTGCCCTAAATTTAACCTTCTGGATACTGCGGATTTTTTCTTAAAATTTCTTTACAAAATATAATAGCCTGGCTAAAGCTTTCATGAAGTATTTTCCAGTCACTCAGTGGCCAAGCCCTCTGACTAGTTTGTATTTCAGCCCAGAATACCTTTGATAATCTTTGCCAGTATCCAGTGTTGGTGGTCTTAAAATTCTACAACCAAGTGGAAAACTGTTAAGTGCTCAGGCTTCAGAGCATGCCTAATTAATTCTTTCCAGGGTTTCAGTCCTTTAAAAAGTGTTAAAAACACGGATTCAGTGTATCATTGAATATTGCATGGTTCTGTGGAAATAAATTGCATCAGTTTGATTCCTTTAGGAGTTCAGAGAGTTTTTGCTCTGTGCCTACTCTGGAAGTTTACAGGAGTCTGTGGAAAGTTCAGGTTAAAATGGGCAAAAGTTGTTAATGAGGGGGAGTAGCTGGATGGCAAAGCGAGAGCCCAATAACCACATCAGAAAACTTTGCAGAGACATCAGTCAGCTGCATTTAAAAATCAGGCAAAATCTCCCCTATAGTCACAACTCCAAAAGCATTTCCTCATGTGAACTTTAGTATTTTTATTTTGAGCAGAAAACCACACTTGTGTTTTTTTTTATTTCATGACTGCTTAAGGAGATTATAATGACTTAATCCTGGAAAGGGCTGGCAGAGCTGGAGAAGCAGGTGAGGCAAATTTGAGCTTTTTTCTCTGCTGACATCAAGTCCTGGAGGGGATTCAGCCTCAGAAGCACCGTTAAGGATCTTTCAACATCCAGGCTTATGTGCTTCTTCCAAGAGACGTGGAGACGGGAGAGATGAAAAAGGAGCATGTGATGGAGATGAACTGGAGATTATCATTTTAATGCAGAATTAAAGGGGCAAATGTCAGCATGGGTATCATTGTTCTCGCTTCCAGCACTGTTCAGCCTGGGGGAATGCTCTTTGTGCAACCATTGGGGATGTTGGTGGCTGTTCCAAGGTAAAGTTGGCAGTGCTGGGGTGCTCTCATTGTGGTCTGGTTGGCTTTGCTGTGCTTGGTATCTTGTTCAGAAGTTTGGGGAGAAAAAAGTAAAAGAAGGGCTCGAGAGAGATTCACTGACCTACCTAAGGAAACACCACATGGGATGCTTTTTGGAGCAGGGCAGATCATAGAACCATGGAATAATTTATTTTGGAAAAGCCCTTTGAAACCATGGAGCCTGACCATTCCCTCACCACTGACCCATGTTTCCAAGTGCCACATTCACAGAGATTTTAAATCTCCCCAGGGATGAGGACTCCCCTTGCCTGAACCATCTATTCCAGGATTTCACCACCCAGGATCATCAGGCCAAGCTCCAATGAGGAAAGGTCTGCAGAGCTCCAAAGGGACTCTGTGAAATCTCCAAAGGCAGCCCTGGAAACTCATCTCTTTTTCAAATTCCAAGAAATCCTCTGCTTTCTGCTTGAGAGACTGAAAAGATGTTGATCTATCTACATCAAATGTAAATTTTTCTGTGAGCACGGATCAAACTACAGGAAATAACAACACAGACTGTGCTGATGGAGGCTTTGATCAATTCAAAGGTAAAACACCCAATTCTGTGAAAAATCCGAGCTGACTTGCCCCAGCTTCTTGCTGGAATATATATATTTGGAGAGTCACAATTTTGATTTAAAAGCTTAAGGGAAAACAAAAAGAAATATTTGGGGTCAATGAGGAATTAATAAAATGCTCAGGATACAAATTTCCTTTTCAACCACTGAAGTCCTGGAGCTGCCCATGGTGGCACCATCATTTGACCTGTGGATAAAAGGATGCTGAAGGCAAGGTCCCTGCTGGCACCAGGAGAGGGAAGGGAAGAAAGGAAGGGCTGTGTTCCTTGGGAGTTAAATGGTGTTTGTGTCTGCCTTTGCATGGAATGTGGTGCTGGGTGGTAAATTCACCCCCCTGGCTTTGGTGTGCCATTCCCAAAATCCCAACACAGGTTCCAAAGGACAAATATCATCATTCCCACTTCCTACAGGCTGTGGTAGAGACCACATGGTCTCATTTCCCAGGAATTTTTTGGATCCTGAAGGTGATGAGGACGTGCTTGGGGCTGTGACAAGGAATCATCCTGGAATCACAGGATGGTTTGGGTTGGAAGGGACCTTAAAGATGATCCACTTCCAAGCCCTGCCATGGGCAAGGATGCCTTCCACTGGACCAGGTTGCTGCAATCCCAGTCCAACCTGTCTTTGAAAAGAAACACCTGTCAGGAGTGGGATTTCAGTGCATGGAGAGACATTTCAACCTTGGGAACTCAATTCCTGTTCACAGCCTCAGAACCTGGAGGATGTTTGGCTGGGCACAGGGCATCCTGTGGAGAGCCAAGGCTGGGCACCAGCAATGTTCTGCCTCAGCCATGCAGGTTTGGCTGCCAATGGGACCCAGAATTCCAGAGGACACTTCCAAATGGCAAACAACACTGACTCGGGATGTGCACTAGCACAAAAACAGCAGCGCCAAATACAGCTGGCTCAAAACACACCCAGAAATGTGGAAGTGTGCATTGATCCCTTTTTTAAACCAAAAATACACAAGTGTCCACTTTGCATTTTAATTTTATGTAATTGCAGTGTGAGCTACAGAAAAAATCCCCACTCCTGGTGTGCAAATCCTTGATTTCACCCAGCTCTGGGTGTTGCCAAAGCTCCTGTCAGTCGTGTCCAGCTTTGAGGAGGAGATCACAAGAGGAGATGGCAACCAATTGTCATTGTCACTTCAGACAGGTGATTAAATGGCTGATTTGGAATTGCACTAATTGATTATTTAGGTGACAGATAAGTTGTGTTTTGTATTTAATCAGCCATTTTATGTTCACTACAAAGAGAGCAGTGAAGCACCAGTGACTGGGAGATGGGTGTATTTCAAAACTATAGGAAAAGAGTGAATATGCTGGGATGAGGTGGGAAGGGGTAATTTGTGTAGGAATGGGATGAATGGAGGTTTAGGGAGGTTTGATCACAAGAACCTACATGGAAATCCCTGGCAGAGCTGGGAGTGTTTCCAGTGGCATGGCAGGGCAATGGGGTGGACAGGGTGTGTTTATTCCTGCAGAATCCCAGCTCTGTGGCTGAGTTTGACCCTGCATGATGGTAAATCTGCACCCTGTCCCTGCTCTTCTTTCCCCTGTGTCAGTGAAGGGATTGCTCTGGATCCTGTGGAATTCCTCACATGGTCAGGTTAAACCAGGAGCAGCTCTGCCCCAGGACAGTGAGGGAGAGAGGTCTAATATGTTATTTAACAGCTGCCCCTGCAATGTTTAAGAAAGACAATGCAGAGGATAAAATAAATTATTATAATTCAAATTCTGTTCTGCTTATAGAAGCACAACAGAAGATTGAGAACATTCATCACTCTGTATGCCTCAATAAGAAGTGTAGTCAAAATTTTTCCCAACCCTCTCCAGGTTCCCCAACCAGTGTGCAGTTACTTTGAGATACCCATATGTTCACAGGTAACATCAAATATTAAATTGATTTGGAAATTAATTTGGTAGCACAAATTCCTATAGGATAGGGAAGTCAGCATCATCACCCCCATGTTTAGAGCAGGTCATGACTAAGGCTAAGGTCAGAAAATCAGAACTTGATTTTTGACTGTAATTTAAATTTCTTCTCCCAACCTCCTGGCATGCCACAGGAATATCGTTATTGCCCTACAGAAATTATAATTTTCCTAGTCTGGCATCCCATTCCTGGCAGTGATCTACAGCAGATGCTCCAGCAGAAGCCAAAAACATTGGGAAGCAAATGGCAGTGAAATTCCATGCAGGAATGTCCTTGCTCCCAGGAGATTCTTCTCCCACAGCAGGGTGGGTGGGTGTGAGGGGTATGGATCCATTTAATTCACTTTTCCATGGCAGGAGGGAGAACATCATTTACAGGACATCCCCCGTGTGTCCGTGTGTGCACCTGGCTGGATGCTCCTTGTCCAGCTCCGTGTGGACCTGCCTGGTGCAAAGGTGGTGATTGCACCCCTCCCAGGAGCACTGGGATATTTGAGATCTCCCAGTGTTTTCAGGTTTTTCTTGCATCCCTGAAGTTACTTTCTGTAAAAGCCACATCAGAGTTTTGCTCAGAGGAAGGAGGAGACGCAAATCCCAGAAGTGCCATTTTTGGGGTGTCACCACAGTGGCTGAGGACACCACGGGCTCCAGGGTGTGGGGAAGACCTTTGAGCCCACCTCTGCTCGTGTGTGCAGGGAGGGATGGGAGTAACTCCCTGGTGCCCCAGGAATTCTGCACTCGTGACCCAGAGCTGTGTCCTGAGGGCTCCTGGCTCTGCTCCTCTGCAGCAGCAGCCGCGTGTCCCCTTGGATGGCTCTGTAGCTGCTTGTCATGATCCTTAATGCCGCAGCTGCTCGCTCACACCAGGTCATCTGCTTTTATTAGTCCTGCCCCACCACCCACTGAAACCCACACCAGCCAGGAGATCATTACCCACACCCAAAAATAGCATTTCCCTGGCCCCGCTCTCCCAGATCCCTGGGAAACTCGGGGCTTTTCCTCCTTTCCTGACTTCCCCCTGGGCTGGTTTCCCCCCTGCTGCCCCATGAAGGCCGGAGCAGCTGCCCTGGCAGCCGGGATCCTCGGGGGCACCGGGGTGCTGCTCTTCCTCATCGCCTTTGGCACGGATTATTGGCTCCTGGCCACCGACACCTGCGGGGTCCTCGAGCATGGGAACAGCACTCTGAGCACCGCCGGGGTGAGCTCTGAAATCTTGTGCTTTGAAAGAACTTGCCTAAATGATTGCAGATCTTAAAATTTTGAACTCTCTGGTAATGTTTATGCTCGATGAAAGTGACCTGTTAATGTAAAACGTCAGCCTGAGGTAAAACTTTAAATTCTTTAATATCCAACATGGCTTTTCCATAATACTGAAGGTTTTGACTGGAGTGAATTGTGTCTAGGAAGCATTAAGAGATCTCTGTAATCTGGCAGATATGAACATTAGAGAATGAAAGGCAAAAATGTAAGAGCTTTAGCTGTTGACAGCATTTCCCTCTAAAGACAAAAGATATCTCCTGATATTTGCCATTAGAAGATTTCTCCCTCTGTAGTTTTTTCATTTAAAACTAGTTCACGTTTAAAAGTGTGGGCCTTGGCAGTCACTTCCATCTGAAGTGGCACAGCTGCAGCACAGACACCAAACTAAAGAGAACATCAGACACAGAGCAGAGCAGACGGGTTCCTGCCCATCCGACCAGTGGCCTGGATATCCTCAAAGTAAGGTTTAGATAGGATTTTAGTTAGCAGGAAATGTAATTTTCAAGGGACAGCTTGATATTTCAAGGGACAGCTAAGGGCTGGTGTCACTCGTTTATAGATCCCTCAAGTTGGATTCTTGCTGCACTTGCTGTTGTCTAACTCTTCAATGAAATAACAACCAGATCAGTTCCTCAAACCACCCACTCCCCCGAAATGTTGTTGTGCCAATCAATGTGTGGTTTCCATTACAGAATGACAGGAAGATCCTCGTTGTGTGCAGACTTTTTGTTACTTCAAAGTTCAATCCAATTAGGTTTGATTTTTTTTCCTGGTGCAGTGAGTCACCTTGGGTAGGCATCATGATGCCAGCAAGAAATATTTTTTCTTTCATTTCAGAATCCCATAATCAAACGTAGGGCACTGTTTGCTTGAGTCATGGTTCCAAATGACTTTCCTAACTAAAAAAAAAAAAAATTATTATGGAAAAATGCCTGGAGAAGTGAAACAGAAAACAAGGTCTTTAGTTTCAAGCAGCTCAGTAAAGCCTGGGGATAGCAGAGACAGAGAAGTGCTGCTTGTTTTTTGTGTACTTGGGAAGTGACAGTGTTAATTATTTCACATTTTAGTTGTTTTTAAAAGTGGAGAGAGCAGAGGTGATGCACTGCACGACACAAATAAGCATCTCAAACATTTCAGAGATGCTCTTAGCCAAGTGCTGGGGAGCCTGACGCTGAGGCAGTGACTTCAAAAGCACCAGGCACAAATAGGAACTGCTCTTACTCTTCCCCCTGAGCTATTTTATTTCTATTTCAGACACTGTTTCTATTATTTCTGTTGCTGGTTGTGGATAACAGGCTCTGTTTTTACCTTCTCTGCCCTTTCTTAAACTGTCAAATCCTGTCCCTTACAGATAAGGATGGGCTGAGTATCTGGCAAGCTCAGTGAAATGTGGATGCACCAAGTCAGAGCCACCAGCTGAGGAGGTTTCAGGGCTGAATGTTCCCCTTGTCATAGTCAGGGTTTCATCCTGAAAGTAAAAGGAGAATCAGGTCAGAGCTCTGGAAGCTGCTATAATGTGGTACATAAAACATCGAGGAGAGGGAAGTAAAGATCTCTAGGGAGAATTCAGAGCCCCTTCCAGGGCCTAAAGGGGCTCCAGGAGAGCTGGAGAGGGTCTGGGGACAAGGGATGGAGGGACAGGACACAGGGAATGGCTTCCACTGCCAGAGGGATACTGGGGAGGAATTCTTCCCTGTGAGGCCCTGGCACAGGTGCCCAGAGCAGCTGTGGCTGCCCCTGGATCCCTGCAAGTGTCCAAGGCCAGGCTGGACAGGGCTTGGAGCAATGTGGGATAGTGAAAGGTGTCCCTGCCATGGCAGGGGTGGCACTGGATGGATGGGCTTTAAGGTCCCTTCCAACCCAAACCTATTAACCTGTGACAGGATAATTGCCTCTAGCACCTCCCTGCTGAGTCCCAGCTCCTTTCTGTTATTCACAGGGGCCATTCCTCTATGGACATTCCCCATCTGTCATAAAACTTAATTTTGTCACAGTCCTGTCTCCTTTACCAAACTGTGTGTGGGGAAGATAAAGCTGGTTTTGAGGATAATTTTAGTAAGTTATTTGGTAAATCTTCCATGACTGGACTTTGCAATATTGTCCCTTCAAGAAAGACCAAAATCTTGTGCTGGCAGGTCTGGTCTGGGGGTTGGAGGAAGGTGTTTGTGGAGTAGAACGCACCCAGGAGGCCCAACTCCCTGAAATTCCCATCCAGCTCTGGCCAGCAGGGGTTTAAGGACAGGAGAAAAGGAGGCAAATGGTTTGTGCAGGGCTGCAGGAGGATTTGTTTTCAGAACATTTTGTAGCTGTGACACAGCAGAAAGTCAAAGACAGCAGCTCCTCTGTGTTCTGCAATCCCTTCAAAACTGATTCAAAAAACAAAAGAAAACCCCATAAAAAATTAAATCAATGTCTGTCTAAGCAAAGTTGATACCCCTTGTACCATGATGTTCCCTGATTCAGCCTGAACTTTCATTCCTCCCCAGGCTGAAACTCCAACAGAGGCTGGGAATGAGATCCTCACTTTCCACCACGAGGGTTTCTTCTGGCGGTGCTGGTTCTTTGGTGAGGGCCACCCCGAGAGCATCTGGACCTTCTGGTACAGTGAGTACAATGCCACACTCCCTATCCACAGCACTCCATCACAGCTTAATGGGAAACAAACACAGGAAGTGCTCCCAGGGATGAGGAGACAGTTTTTATTTCATTTTTGTCATTCTCATCTTCTGTCAAAAGCAAAGCTGGCTCACCCTTTTTGTGCCCTTTCTATGCTCATTTTTTGACTTGGATTTTGATCTCAGAGGGTTGTTCACTGAAATGTTGCAACCTCATGAGGCCATTTAATTGATCACCTACAAGGTTATGTGAAATGGTGGAGATGCTGATCCTTCCTCCCCCTCCCTCCCAATACCTCTTGATGTTTGTGTTCAGCAAAGTTCTGTAAATGTGAGCCCATGCCCTTCCCAGCATTGCTCTTCTGTCCCTGTTTTCTGCCTTCCAGGTGCCCAGCATTCCCAGCTCCCACTGGTTTCAGCACTGGGTAGGCTGGAACTGCATGGTCATGGTGTCCCTGGGTGCCAGGACCAGTGGTGGAAAGCCATTTTATTATAAGTTCTCACCCTTTTTACTTTTTAAGATCATTGAAATTACACTTGAGAATAAACAGAGAGGGATGCAAAATCCTTTATTTTTTTGGAAATACGTTCACTCTTCAAAAACAAATTGAAGGAAGGGATGAAACCGGTTCTGTGACCCTGATTGGTGCCACCCTGGTGTCTCTCGTGCAGTGAAGGGTTGGCCCAGTGAACCAGGTGTTCCCACCAGGAATAGGAAAGGAGTGAGACCACACCAGGACACACCTGACACCAGCCCTGCTGGGGACCACAACTCTACAGTAGGATTTGTGATTAAACCCCCCCCCCCCCAGATTTTAAATAAATTCTGCAAAGGCTTCAAACACCACACAAACCTTGGCCCTGTGCCCACCAAGGCCTCGACGGAAGATGTTCCTGAGCTTGTGGAGCAGCACAATCCCCTCAGAGGGCACTTCCCTGCAAACAGTGCAGGTTCCCACACTAAATTTACTCTGCAGTGATTAAAATTTCAAATGACTTCGCTGTCCCCCAGCCCCTGACCTGTTTCCTGTAAAATCTTGCAGGAATCCTTCCCGCCACCACTCAACAATGGGAGGTTTTTCACACAGGAAATTTGTGATAAAAAAGGACAGGCTTGAGACAGGGAGTTTGCTACTGAATTACATTATATGGAAATACATAATATAATTTTACCTGAAGTAAAATGAGTCACTCTGATAACTGGCAAATTTTTTGCTACTTCTTTAGGTATTTATTATAATAGGATTGATCATGGCAAATTAATTTGCTGGTCTTGTGGATGTAATAATTAATTCAATAGGTATTCCATAGTCAATTTAGCATGAACTAATGTCCACCTATTATAAAGTGCTCCTTTGAGCTGGGGAACATATTTAAATAAGTGGCCAACCATTAATTAATTCATTTAACATTCATTCTATTACTGTTAATCATGATAAGCCTCAGTGGTATTAATATTGATGGGGCACTTCCATTCTAATTGTGCTTTTCCTTCTCACCAGCTGGAGGTCTTGGAAGTGCCTTATTCTGGTACCCAAACATTTTGACCCTTCCAGGTGGTCAGGCACATTCTCTAGAGGAAAACAGCAACAAGAATATTGACACTGACTTCAGTTGTTCCATTTTTCATGATTTTTGTCCACCTCAGAGTCAGTTTATGAAGATGAGAAGATGTCCAAGAAGCAGTCTCAGATTCTCTGATATCTTCCCTCTTTCATAATTATTATTTCTATTTTTATTTTTCTCTCTAACCAAGATTTATTATATTTTTTTTCCTCCCCAGCCTTCTGAGTTCACTGAGGGTTTTGCAGGTTTTGCACGACAGCACATCACCACGTCAGTACTGTAACTGATTCTGCAGGAAATAAAAGCAAACTGGGATTTAATTCTTCTTTTTCTTTATCTTTTCCAGCCAGCCAAGCCCACCCCAAGTTCTGCATGCATGGCTACCTCTTCCCCATGCCCATTGCTGTGGGACCTTTCCCCCATCCCTCCTATGACACAACTGCAGGTGAGTTTCTTTCCTTCTCCCCAGCAGGTCCTTTTCCAAGGGACCAGGCAGACATTTGGGATGTGTGTCAGTGCTGTGGTTCTCCTGTTGTAAATTCACACAGCCCAGACCTCTGGAAAGCTCCTTCACCAGCCAGTCCTGCTGGCTTGGCTGCCCAAGTGCACCTTGAGAGGTTCTCCCATGTTTTCTCCTCCAGCCTGGAGTGCTGGGATGGGCTGAGCTCCCTCCCAAGGGTCTCAGCTCCTCCAGGAGAGCAGGGCAGGAGGGTAAATCCATTCTCTCCCATCTCCTCTCTCATTGGGAAGAGATGGAGCCAAACCACCCAAACCCAGCCTGAGTGCTGACTCCATCCCAGAATTGGTTTTCTGGGGTAGCTCAGGTGTTGATTTTTTTGCAAGACAAAATAAACAAGCACTGGAAAAATGGTTAAAAACCAAATTGTTAGAAAACCCACGTAAGTGACTGGCTTATTTTTAAAGCAATGAACGCTACACAGGTGGAGAGCTTCCTTTCAATCGGGTCCCTTTTTATTTATGTTTCTCTATATTTTCCAAGTTCTTTAATGAATCAGTTGCTGTTAGGAATTTTAATTTGCTAAATTGGTGGCAGCAGTTAGAATTAATTCAATGATCTTTTTTGAAATGAATTGATTTCTTTAAATAGTGTGCATCAGTCTGCCTTGCCTCCGGGGATGCAGGGCAGGCATTCTGCACAAACAAACATCTTGACCTTTTCCTTAGCCTTTAGTAGTACCTTTTTTTAGTTTTATTTTATTTTTTTTTAGTTCTCTATGAGAAATTAATTAAAAAAAAATATTGTCAGTAGGAGCAGGCGAGGAAGGGCAGCTCATTTCTTTGGCTGTGCAGAATTCCTGCCCCGGGGTGTGGAATGGATCCGAGGAGATGTGGAGGGAGGAGGAGGAGGAGGAGCTGGTGCGGGATGAGCAGTGGGATTGTTTCTGCTGGGGAGAGACGGGCACAGTGTCCCAGTTCTGAATGATCCTGCTGATAAACACATACACATACACACACACACTGCTTTTTCCATCCTAATAAAGGGCGCTGGAGGCACCTGTCCCTGCCTGCCAGCCCCGGCTGTGGAACCCTCCCAGATGTGTCCCCTGGGACAGTCCCAGGACCATCTCGGCATTCTCAGGGCTCTTTTCCCACCCCAATGGTTCCGTGGCTGTGCTGGGATGTGGGGGCTGCACCCGGGGCTCTGCCTGTCCCCATCACCTCGGGGGACCAGGGGTGGCTCAGGGGGTTGGAGCACTCTCGGGTTTTGGTTGTTAATTGCTGCCCTGAGATGTGCAGGATGTCCCTGCTTCGGCCTGCGCGGCTGAAGAACGAGTCTGGACTCTTCACTTTTCGGTCTTGAGGTTGTTTATTATTTCTTATCTATAAAATTTTCTTTCTGCCCAATCAAGATCTGCTCAGCAAGGCAGCCACAGGCACTCTGTGTTGTCCTTTTATACTACAAACTACGTATAACATATTTACACTTAATTCCCAATACCTATTGTCGGATTTTGGTGCTGTCTAGATGGTCTGGGAAAAGCCCAAAGATGGCCTTGGGCCCCCGGGGTTCGAAAGGACGAGAGGAAGCTTCAGATTTTTTCTCGGTCTCGGTGTTTATTAATTGCTTATCTAAAAGATTTTCTCTTGGCCTGACAGAGTTTTGCTCAGCAGTCAGCCATGGGCACACACTGAGAGCCCCTGGGGCGGCCACCTATCTTTATACCCGGAGTTACGTATACAATATTTATCATTTTTCTCCAATACCCTCTACCCTTATTAACCAGTGTTCCCCTAGTAAGGTCCAATCCCGGAGTGCCAACATCACCACAGAAGATGGAGGCCTAGAGGAAGAAGAAGAAGGAGAAGGGCACGCCCCAATTCCTCCATCTTACCTCTCTAGACCCCCCTGTACAGGGATCTTAAACCCTGTATCTCACACTCCAATTAACTTGTCCCTTCACCATTCACCCCAGTGAAATCCTCCCGTCCTCATACTGATGTCATCTCCCATGTGGGATCAAAGTCCAGCCACCAGACATTTCTGGCAACATTCCAGGACTCCCGAGCCCCCCAGTTCTGAGAGACTGAGATCCCACACCTATCACCTATGTTAGACAGTGCACCTCTACTGTAAACCAATCCCAAAGTGCCGACATTACTGCAGAAGATGGAGAACAAGAAAAAGAGGGAGAAAGGCTAGACACACCCAAGTTCCTCCATTTTGTCCCCATAACCCCCATACCAAAAATCCTGAAATCTACATTTTCACCCTGTGATAATTTTATTATTACACCATTCAAACCTCTGTGACTTTCAGGTCCTCATACAAAGCTGGCAACTTGCTCCAGGGGTCAAAATCAAATCCCCAGGTGCTCTGGGCTGCGTGCCAGGGTCTCTGAGCCCCCTTGTGCGGTCCTGGCAACTCTGGACACCTGGAGGGATGCGCTGAGTTCTGACAGAGCACCAGGCTCCTCTCCTGCCCCAATCCTCTGCAATTCCCTGGGATAACACCCTGCCGCTGACTCCTTTTCTTTCCAACCAGCCCTTCCTCATTTGCCAGGGCTGACAAAGCAGGAGGCTGCCCAAGGAGAGGGGTCCTGCAGCTATTACCTGCTCCAGAGATAATTCTGCCTTATCTGCATCCTCTTAGGCTCCCTGAGAGAAACGGGTGATGGGAGGTTAAACATGAAAATGAATTCTGTGGTTTTGGAGAGTTCAAGATACTTATCTCTCCCTAAGTGGCTCTCCTGACAAAATGGTTTCAAATGAGGAAAACGCATCTTCTCTGTATCATTTTTCTTTCAAGTGTGAATCGTTTCAGCACTTCCCACTTGCCTGTGCTCGGCTTAAATTGAGCTGGAGCTTCTGGAAAACAACTGGCAGGGTGAGATGGTGTGGTCCAAGGGATCAGGTAGATCAGGGGATGGGGAGCAGGGTATCAGGGGGTCTCTGCTGGAGGACCACTCCCTTTGGATAAGGTTTGTGGCAGGGTCTGCAAGACACTTGGCTACTGGAGACTTGAATGAGTGGGCTGCATCCCATCCTGTTCCAGCTGGTGGGATGTGATGGACCAAGCTTGCTCAGCTCTGCCTGGGGTGTTGTATGAAGTCATAGCCCCAGATTCCTGGGATGGACAGGCAGCTGCTCTCCTGCCCCTTCTCTTTCCCAGAGCCTAACAAGGCCATTAATGGGGGAACTCATGAGCTCCTGTTGTCCCTGCAGTCCTACTAGCAAACACTGCTTTTATTTTAAACCAGGAGGCTGGCACCTTCCCGAAGTGTTAATTAAAAGTGGAACAAAGCTGTGGTCTGAATCCACCTCTTCAAATTTTGCTGTTTTCTTTCCTTTCTTGCCAAGCTTTTCCAACCTTCCCCGGCACAGCTAAGAGCGGTGTCCTTTCCTCCTCCTTTGTGTGCCTCCCTGGCAAACCTTCCCAACCCTTTGGCCTCATTCCAGTCCCATTCTGTGGGGCATGACATTCCCCCTGAACCCGTGGCTGTTCCAGGTGCCCTGGCAAGGCTGCAGCCTCAGCTTTGCCTGACACAGCAACGTTGGTTTTTTTGCTGTTGTTGTTGTTTTACTGTTGCCAAAGCAGGAGTTAAACATGGCATCATTAGGTAAAAAATATTTCTGAGGTTGAAGTTCCCCTCTTTCCCTCTCCTTTCTGACCGGCTTTGCTCCTGTTGCAGTGTACAGAGGATTTTGGACGGCGTTCATCCTGCTGGCTGTGGCTGCCGGGCTCGTGGGGGGACTCCTGCTGGTCTGTGGGGTTCCCTTCTCCAGCCCCCACTCCTACAAAGTTGGGGGAGGATTCCTGCTGCTCTCAGGTGAGGGACAGGGCAGGGGCAGGGTGGCTGTGGAGTGGGGGCAGGCGGGGATGGAGTGCTGCCGTGGGAGATGGGGCTTTGATGGGAGCAGCAAATGATTATTTCCCTCTTCCCCTCTGGATTTAAACCCCTGGGAGCTCTGAGCTATCTGGTCCAGTGGAAGGTGTCCCTTTATGGGCCTTTATGTGTCCCTGTCTGTGGCCTTTATGGTCCTTATGACCTCCTTTATGGTCCCCTTCCAACCCAAACCATTCTGTGATTCCATCATTCTGTGCTCAGCCAGGCTTTAGCAGGATAGTCCTTAGTTCTAGCAGGGCTGAGATTTTAAAAAATCACTTTGTTTTTACTACTCCTGTATGCAACCCTTTCATTTCAGCAAAGCCTGCAGGTGTGTTAAGTCTGGGCAGCATCAGCCCTGCTCAGTTCCCCAAAGTCAGGCTTTGCATTTGGGCTGCTCCTCTGCTGTTAGCTTTGATAGAGCTGGAAACCCACGGAGGGATGAAAGGCAAACCCCATGATCCAAAATGGGAGGGCTGGCTTAAGGAAACCTGAAAAGATGAAACGATGGCACTGCAGGAAAATGAATTAAAAATAGGCATTTATTCATTTTTCCCACTGCTGTTACCAATGATTCCACTGAATTATCACTTGGGCTTTTTCCTTTTCTGTATTTGAGAGTTATAACTGGCTTCAATATTAGAGATACTTGATTTATACCAGTGACTCAAACTCAGAAAAAAGCTCTTTTATGACTCAAGCAGCCACAGGCTGGAGCTCAGTTGAGCTGAGCCAAGTGAAGAACTTTGTAATGGAATCAGATCTTTCTGTGAAAAACCACTGCTTAATTGCAGATCCTTCACCAGCTCCTGCTGCCCCACAATGAACATTAGTGAAAATATTTAAGAAAGGTTCTGACATTTATTCATGTCTCCATCTGCCACATCTACACAACTTTTAAATTCCTCCAAGGATGGTCATTCTATCCCTGCCCTGGGCAACCTGTGAGAGAGGTGGACAATGTTTTCCTTGGAGAAATTCCTGCTGATCTCCAACTTGAGCCTCCCCTGGCCCAGCCTGAGGCCGTTCCCTCTGCTCCTGTGGCTGATCCTGGGAGCAGAGCCCAATCCCTCTGGCTGTCCCCTACTGTCAGGAGCTGTGCAGAGCCACAAGGTCCCCCCTGAGCCTCCTTTGCTCCAGGCTCAGCCCCTTCCCAGCTCCCTCAGCCCCTCCTGGGCTCCATTCCCTCCCCAGCTCCATTCCTTCCCCTGGACTCTCTCCAGCCCCTCAGTGTCCCTCTGCTCATGAGGGTCCCCGAGCTGCCCCAGCACTGGAGGTGCCCCAGCAGTGCCAGCACAGGGGACAGCACTGCCCTGATCCCCTGGACACCATTCCTGACCCAAGCCAGGTGCCACTGGCCTCCTGCCCACCTGGGCACCCTGGGCTCATGTCCAGCTGTTGGCACCCTCTGGGCCTTTTCCACAAACAGATTCCCAAAGCTGTAGTTTTCCATGGGGTTGTTGTGATCCCATAAGGGATAATCCAAGGGCTGTACCAGGGCAGGAAGCTTTCCCTTCCCATCTGCAGTCCAAGCTCCCAGGAGCAGCAGATGTCCCTGAGGAGTGTGTCCAGCCTGCACATTGGGCAGAAATATCACAGAAAAGGATGCCGAGTAATACTCAACTGTCTTCCTTTTTTTTTTTTTCTTTTCCTTTTTCTTCTTTGCTTTTCCACTTTATTTGACTACTCCTTGATTAAAAGGCTGGGGCTTCAAATGTGACACTTTTTGGAAGAGCTGATTATGCATCACATAAACCTCTTGGCATTAGACAAAGATGCTGCTGTTAAAATTGAAGTTTGTATTAATGCAGCTTCAATATGAACAGCAATCATTGTTATTAACAGTCGTTCAGGAGAATGAGTTCAGCTGGAAGACACTTCCTGCTATATTTTCCACTCAAATGATAGCAGAAGGATTCAATGTGTTTTTCAGCAAAGTTTCCTTAGTGTTTCAACTGATCCTTTTATTCGGGGGGCTTACCCTGATCTCAGACCTCTGGATCCTGCTTGGCCCTGGCTTCTGGATGGATTTGTGATTTGTGTTGCATCCCTCCATGGTTATTTTCTCGTTATCCCTTCTAAAAATATTTAGCATAATTGCACTAAGCAGTAGGAACAATGGATCTAACAGAGGCTCGAGTCCCCAGCCCATCCCTTTCCTTTGGGAAGCGGGATGTGCAGGGATGATGCAGGAGAAAGCTCCTCTTGTCTTCTCATCATGGCCTGCAGGTCAGTGTTAATTAACCTCCCCTGCAGAAAGGATCTCTCCTTGAGGAAGTGTGAAAAAGCTGGCAATCTGCAGAGTGGGAATGTGGTCTGGCAGCAGGAATGGGAGATGGAACACCAGGACTGCGGGATGTCCCAGCCTTGCAGGGAACCCTTCACCAGCAGCTTTGTTCTGCCCACCACGTCCCTGCTTTTGGGAGAAGTTGTGGTTATTCGCTGCAAAATGATGTCACTTTTCCCACCAGAAGGTCCTAAAGGCACCACTGGTGCAAATGCATTCCCAGACATTTATGGATGACCAGCCTGAGGAAGGTGGTGTGTCCATCTGTCCCATCCAGTGCCAAAGGGTGAGGATTGTTATGGCTCAACTGGATCCCTTTGGATTTCCCCCTGGGATGCCTTTTATTTACTGTACATTCCAGAGGGCAAACCTGACTGTGCCAGCTCCAATAACCAATGGATTGCTCTGGGAGGTGTTTCTGAGGGCCCTTCCAAAGTGTTGGAGTAATTTCTCTGGAATTCCTCCCCTGGGTGACCCTGGAAAGAGCCAATACCAATCTGACATTTGCTGGTGCTGCCTTTGCAGCTGAGGCCATTTTCTGAGCAGTTTTCCCTGCCAGTCTTCTCCCAAAAGCACCTGGAATACATGAGCCAAAAAACCAGTGTGCTGCTTTCGTCCCAGCTTTTGCCATCTTGGAATGAGCTTCAGTGCTTCCAAGGGGTGCAGATCCTGCCTGGTGCCTGATTGTCCCTTTGTTTCAGTAGTCAGAGGTTGGTTAATTGTCACTACAATGTCACCAAGAGGGCTGGGTGAGCTCTGTGCTGCAGCTTCTGGAAGCTCTTTGAGTTGCTGAGACAGCTTTCCTTCTTTTTGGTCCTTCATTTTTTCCCTACCTTGTGCTCCTCAGTTTTCTTTTCCTTTGAGTATTTTAGAGACCAAACTTAAAAGTGCAGCACTGACACAGGTTTCCCAAAGAGGCTGTGAAGGCCCCATCCCTGGAAGTGTTCCAGGCCAGGTTGGATGGGGCTTGGAGCAACCTGGGATGAGGGGACACATCCCTGCCCACGGTGGGACCAACCTGTTCTTCAGCATGACCCAACAGCACAGGAAAAAAGGCAGATTTCCCACTCCTGTGAGTTAAAGGGCTGGATTTTTTTGCTCAGATTCTGCTTCCCAAATGGAGCAGCTCCACTTTGGCAGTCTCAGGCTCCCCACGTGCAGGGAAGGCTGACAGTTATGGAAGGGCAGCTGAAGGTCACCCCTCCATTTCGCTGTTATTAACATCCCTAAGAGGCAACGAGCGGGAGAGAGAACGAGTCAAAGTTCATTATTCTCCTAATTAGCAGATTACACAAAAATTCAGTAGCTTCCCCAGAATAAGAGTTAAAGATTGAGTTCACTCACCTGTCCCCACAATTAGCAGCTATAAAGGTGTCACAAGGAAATAAAGTGAGAGAAAGGAAAAGCTCCACTTCAATTTGCCCACGCAGAAGACACAGCAGCTCCGTTGGGAGAGGGGGATGGAGCTCCAGGCTCCCAGATCTGCAGTGCACAAAGGAGAGAGATTTAATGCCCCACTGCAATTTTCTGGCAATTAGCCCCTCCCCAGAAGATGCCATTGACCTCATCAGTCTGGAGATGGAGTTTCACAGTTAATTTTTCCCAGTACCACCCTAATGAACAGAGGCAAAGAAGGAGAAGGAGGCAAGGAGAGGAGTCACTCAGGTAATTTTCTGGTGGAGAAAGCACAGGGGTGCTGAGAGGAGCATGGGGATGAGGTTTGATGAGGTCTTCACTTACCCAAACCCAACACACACACCCTGTGTCTCAGGTGTGGGTGCCAATGCCAGTGTCATATTTCAGACAGAAAATTACATTTTTCCAGTTTCTCGTTTTGCTGCCCAAAGCAGGAAGGAATCTGTGTCTCTATATCTAAAGCTGTCAGGAAACAAAGATAATTACTGCTGTGTCCAAAAGCCCCAGAAAGGAGGGAGTAAAGTGAAACTCTTTCAACAGATGAAAAATCCCAAATCCAACAAGATTTTAAAACAAAAATGCCAAACGCTTTGGTAACATAGGAATGAAACATCCTTATTTTCTCATGATGAAGAGGCTGCTGATTGGTGTGTGACAAATTTTAGGCAGATTCAGGTACATTTGTGACTGCTCCAAACAAGCATTTCTGGCTGAGCAGATTTTGGTGAGCTGGCTTTCATGAGCTCCCACTATCATTTGCCTGCACCTGCCCTTCTGATTTTCTCTTCTCACCGAGGACATCGTGTAAATCCCAGGGATTCTTCATCACTCAGCTGTAATTATTCCAGGGAAAAAGGCTGCTTGCTCTACATAATCTTGTCATTTGCCCAGAGTGTGAAAACATTCTTAATTTAGATGCCATGGCCATGCCATCACCTCCAGAACCTGTTTAATAATAAATCCTTCCATGCCAAGACCTGGAGCATCTCCTGAGGCCAGAGGAGGGACCAATTCCCATTCCTTATCTCCCGAAGAGGTTGGGGATGGCGCCACCCACACATGGGACTTCCCACACCCTCCTCAGTGAGAACTGGAAGGTTTTGATCTGATTACTTCAAAAAACAAGACTTAGGCCATATAAATTGTCCTGGGAGAAATCAGCACAGAATTCCTGGTTATTTAAAGCAGAATTCCAAAGTACATTTCCATACCCACGTCCTCCATCCCACCGGGGCTGCGCTTTCATTTGCGTCTCTTACGGTAGGTATTATAAGTTAATGAAATAGAAATTGATCTTTAAAGGAGCACTTTTCAAGGTTCAGTTGCTATCTAATTAATTTAATTTTAAATTACATCAGTAATAAAGACTTAATTGCCTTCTTATCAATACATTGTATTTAGTAAAGGACATGCGACTATTTGAACACACCATCGCTTTCTTATAGTAGAATAATTGGTATTTTAAGCATACAACTATCATGGTAAGTGTAAAATATTTATTTGTGCACTTAATTTCAAGTGGTATCAAAACCTCAATGAACATGCAAATGTTCCAGCAGCTGCTGTTTAACTCCTTGCCTGCCTCTCCAGGAAAAACAAGGACTCCTCCACGTCAGCGAGAATGGCTGGAATTTCAGTGTGGGGTGATGTAAAGAATATTTGTATGGCTGCACCAATTTTTGATTAGTAAGATTGCATCTTTTTAGGGCATGGGAGGCAGTTTAGTAAATGTGACAGCTTAGAGTGAGGAACTGCAACTTCTATCTCCCTCCTAGTGAGGACTTTGAAGCCTCTTACCTTCATGTGAGTCTTATTTTTGTCTCTGAGATGTTTTTATAACCATTATAAACAGAATCACAGTAAAACACAGACGTGTTTTCTCTGGCTGAAGATTCAGTAACCTCCCTAAGCAGATAAATCAACATCAATCTTTACCCCTTTCCTTTCCTTAGCACAAGAGCTGGATTTTGGAGTGCATAAGCTGCCAGAAAGAATAATTAAATACACCACAACTACCTTTGATTTAAAAATGGCAAGGGGAGAAATTAAATCTTGCAGAAGCCACAACACATCCACAGAACTGTGTGGTAACTTGTCAACTAAATTAATTTCGAGCAGTTCACTTCAACCATAAAAATAATATAAGCTGTGATGTATTTCTTTCATATGTGTGTGTGTGTATATCTATATGTTATACAGCACCATTTAAAAATAGCAGCTTCTACCTGTGAAGTAGCAAGATCAGATATTTCTGAACTGCTTTCAGACCTGTCAACACACCATCACTATTTAGCTTTAATAGATGTTGAGTTTAAAATGCACCACAGAAATATATATTTTTTCAAGATACTCAGTAAATGAGATTTGGGCCACTCTAATTTTTGTTACCTGCTTCTAGCTTCGTGGCATAAGCTGCTGTAATAATTCTTGTTATTATTCTGGTATTTAGTAGCCCACCTAAGATTAATATCTCATGGCTGTGTGCCTTTCCCACCCCATAATGTGCTGGCTCTGCTGGCTCTGGGGGTGTCGGTGCCAGAATTTTTCCACCAGCAGGATTTATTGTGGCATCTTTGTGTTCCTGGTGGGGATTGGCTATGACACTGCTTGCAAAGGTAGATACAAAAAAGGAAGAAGTAGGCTTTTGTGTCTCCTCATTAATCTCTGAGAAATTAAAAAGGAAAAAGGTGAAACATCCCACCTTGGAGAGAGGAAGGCAGCTCCCTGCTGGGAACATCAGCCCTGCTTGGGTCATTTCTCCATAGCCTAATCCTGCTAAAGCAGAGCCTTCAGAAGAGCTGGTGGTCAAAGCAGGAGGTGTCAGAGGCAGGAACTGGTCACTCTGGTGTGGGGCTGTCCACGGCCAGTGGCCTCAGCTCCCACAGGAACCTGCAGAGCAACATCAGGAGCAGCAATTCTGCCACCAAAACTTTGATGCCGTGCACGGATGAGAACCTGCAGCCATCTTTACTCCTGTATTCCCTGCACAGACAATAACTCAGTTTTTTCTCTCTCCCCAGGAGGTTTGTTTCTCCTGCTCGTGTTTCTCTTTGTGATGTGGAAGGAGTTTGCAGCTGACTTCCAGAGGTACATCCTCCTGGAGAGGAGCGAGAGGTGCCTGGATGACGTCCCCGTGCACGTCTACTACGGCTGGTCCTTCATGTTCGCCGCCGCCGGGGTGCCCCTGGCGCTCCTCTCTGGACTCCTCTTCTTCCTGGTGGGCAGAGACATTATGGATTCCCTGCAGTAAGACAAGTGTGGAAAAGGCTTTGAGAAAATTTGGTGATGCTCCTGGTAAAGAAACACACCCAAGTTTTGAGGGTTTGATCGTTTTTGTAGCTCTGATTGTGGGGATAGGTTACACTCACTCTCATGGGGAGGCAGGGATGGAGCACTGAGCATCCACAGAATCCCAGGGTGGTTTGGGTTGGAAGGGACCTTAAAACCCATCCTGTTCCACCCCCTGCCATGGACAGGGACACCTTCCTCTATCCCAGATTGCTCCAAGCCCCACCAACCTGGCCTTGGACACTTCCAGGGATGGGACAGCCACAGCTTCTCTGGGTACCCTCTGCCAGGGTCTCACCACTCTCACAGCCAGGAATTCCTTCCCAATATCCATCCATCCCTGCCCTCTGGCAGTGGGAGCCATTCCCTATATCTTGTCCCTTCATCCCTTGTCCCAAGTGCCTCTCCAGCTCTCCTGGAGCCGCTTTAGGCACTGGAAGGTTTCCCTGGACCTTTTTCTTCTCCAGGTGAGCACCCCCAGCCCTCCCAGCCAGGCTCCGACCACTGCCCATCCCAAACCAGCCCCAGCTGAGATCCAGCTCCAGCCTTTTTCCATTTTGGAGATATTTCAGCACGTTAGTGGGGTTTGCACCAGTTTTTTCCGCAGCCCAAGGGAAAGCAGCTCTCTGTCAGCAGAGCTCCACATCCATATTCAGCAGAGCTGGAGTTTTACAGCATTCCCAGCATCCTGGTTTCTTGTAAAAGGAAATCGAATCTGGCTGTGATGGTGCAAGCAATAATGTCTATTTCTAAAAAGCAATTAAGGATGATTTTTTTTCCTTGGCCAGCTCTAATTGACGTCAAAGGACAACCATTTTAATGGGATGTCGGGAAACATGAGAAACTTTTTTCTTCCTCAAAAGCCCTGATTCTGAAGATACAAATGTACCTGGACCTAACCTAACCTTCAATAAGGGAATAAACTAACTTTTGTGGCTTGAAACATAACATGAATTAATTAGTATTTCTTTACAGCAGTGCTTTACTCTGCATTTAATATTTTCTCTGGATGCAGTTTTGTGGGGATTCCCAACCCAAAAACTGAGAGGTGATCCCAATTGAAGGAAAAGGAAGGGGGGCAATAGCATGATATTGTGATATCACCTTGGGCTGTGCCAGTGCCCCATCAGTTCTTCAAGCAGCAATTTCTCACTATAAATTTGTTTTGAATAATTTTTGTCATTACTCTGAATTTAATATTTTCCCTGGACACAATCTGGAGAAGTTTCTCAATCCAAAAATGAAATGATGATGGGAGCTGGAGGAACGGGAGTGGGGACAATAGTGCTGCTAATTTTTTGGCTTTGTTTTGGTCAGCCCTATCAGGCAGCTCAGCTGGGACTTTGTTGTATTCTATGGACACCTCACAAGAGTCAGATCTAAAACGACAAATTATATAACATTTAACTATATTTAAATTCTTGCAGTAATCCAGGCTGATGTGGCAGTGACCCATTGAAGAGCAATCACCTCTTAATTCTCCACCAAACTATCCAGGTGTACTGGGGGTGAAATAGTTTGTCCTGAATAGGCAGAGGTTTGTAAAGACACTTGAGAAATGACAAAGGTTTGATCTCGTCGTGTTTTTTTGGGCTGGAGCGTGGTGCTTTGAAGTAGTTTGTTGGGTCCTTGTTTGCCGAGCTCATTTGCATAAATTTTAAATCAAACTTCTCAAACCGCGCCGTTCTCGTGGATGTCAGAGTTTGTGCTCAGCTCACATCTCCTGAGCTTTATGTCACACTATTGACTCAGTGCAGTTAATTAATAATGGAATGTAAATCTCTGCTAGGAAGCGCTGAAGATTGTTGGCAGTGTAAAAATGTTTGTTAATGCTCTCCCTAAAATATTATTCAAGTCTGGTGTTTCTTTCCTTTCGGAGCAAGTTCTAATTATTCTTTTACAAGATTCATGGCATACACAGAGTGAGGAATTGTAATTCCCCCATGTAAAGATTAGTTCTTTCCTATGAATAACAGGCTTGGGCTACAGTTCTTTAGCAATATCCACACTGTTTTCCCTTAATAGAAATTTTGTTTGAATAGAATTGGGATGTGCAGGTAAAAAAATAATGGTTTTTTTTCCCCAGTGAATGGATGTTTCATGACATTCCCAAATACACAGAGATTTTAGTCTTTTATTTGGCCATTCTAAACTGTTTTTTTTTAACTGATTCTCCTTGGGTTAACTCTGTTCCCCATCAGTTCTTCAAGGTATAATTTCTCACTACAAAATCCCTTTGAATAATTTTTGTCATTTAATTATCTATTCAATGTGGAGATGAACACTTATGGTCACAAAGAATAAAAGTATACAATCCAGGAGCAGAAGAGGTCAAGATTTACAGTCACTTGCCTTTCACTGATCCCATAAAACAATCCAAGCATGCAGAAATGATGATCCCATAAGAGACACCAGGGCAGAAGAATGAGAATGCAGCAAGAAATCCATCAGACTTATTGATATCTGTGAAGCTGAGGATCCCTGAAGTTGTGAATATAGAAGTGAGTTTTATATTATAGAATGAAATATTTATTAACTTTCTCCATCTGTTCTTTAAAAAATTTAGTTTAATGTCATCAAGGCATTTATGGAATACATTTAGCTTAATCATGCATTCATGCCTTGGGGAGTAAAGCATCCCTGGAGACCTGCTCTTTCTGGATCAGCTCTAGAACAAGAAATAGTTTAAAATTCCATCATTCTTTGGAAATAAACCACATGGCTTTGAATCATTCTTGAACAGAGGGCGTTTTATTTTAAATATCTGGTATTGAGCACATCCAATTGTTGTCTGGTATTGAGCTTTTGGATAACTTCATCAAATCCCTGGATTTCCCAAAGATTTGGAAAACCTCTCAATATTTGGTATGTATCTAATAGTCACAGCACTAAGAAAGAATGAGATTGTAGAGCTGCATAATTAAAGCAATTAACTCTTTCATTAAAATTCCATGTTTACTGCCAGCACAAGGCCAAATACATCATCTTGGTGGATTAAAGACTCCAATTCCTTTGCTCTCAAGTTTCTCATGGCTAGTATAACTCAAGCAGACAAAATTTGCTGTGAGAGTCATCACTTCTGTAGGAGAAATTTTAAAAAAAGGAACTCATGGGCTCAGTGGTAGAGTTGGAAATTGCAGAAACCACGTTCGCTTTCATCTGTTGAATGTGAAGTTTGATGAAAGGATATTATAGAGTAGTGACAAGGACCTAATTCTGATCCAAGTTTTGTCATTATAAATCATGAGTAATTCCGAAGGCTGCAGCAGACCCTTATCACTGCTAAACATCTGTAAGTCAGATCAGAACCGGGACTAATAAATACATTCAAAATGCATAATTAAAACAGTGATTTCACATCACTCTGATGAATTTTAGTCAAGGATTTCTTCAAGGATGCTTTTCTCACATTAGCATTTGATGTTAGTAAGCAATGAATAATTCCATTTTTTCTTTCCAACATCTGGGACACTTCCTGCTTTATTTGCTACTTACTGAGCGCTCTGCAGGAAATATTAATGAATCCTGGGTGTTGAAACATGGGCCCTGTGGATCGTGCTCAGGAGGCAGCCTGACGTAGGAGAGGTGTCTTGAGATTAAGAGCTTGATTTTGGTGAAAGATATTGGGAGATTTGCCAAACCTGAGGGAGATGCAGGGATTTGGGGAGGTCACCCAAAAGTCCCTGTGGCAACTTCTTTCATGCCATGGAGCTCTTCCCTCGTACCTAAGAGACAACAATTAATAATAAAGGTTTTTCCCCTTGGTCAGATCAGCTGTTTTTGCTGTGATTCTGGAAGCCAGCACCCAAGAATGCCCCAAGGCTGGGAAGGTGTTTCCCCTTGGTCAGATCAGCTGTTTTTGCTGTGATTCTGGAAGCCAGCACCCAAGGATGCCCCAAGGCTGGGAAGGTGCTGGCGCTGGCTCCACCTCATCCAAGGAGAGATGGAACAGGGGACCAGCACGCCCTGAGAGCATCACTGCCCTGCCCAGCTGCTTCCTCACCCCTCCAGAGGCCTGGAGGTCTTTCTCTTCCTTGGGAGATTGTGAAATTCTGTGTTTGAAGAGCTCTGCTGGTCCTTCAGAGCAACCTGTGGAGGAAACCTGAGCTGAGCACCAGGTGAGCTTCCAAAGGAGGAATTAAATGTCCTTCTGTGTTAGTGTGAAGTGACTTTGACAGTTCAGCATCTGACCAAGGAGGTGAAAACACCCTCTGCCATGGAAAACAGGTAAGTTGGAACTTTCCCAGCTTCATTCCAGCTGGGTGTACAACAGCCCCTCTGGGATTTATTACAAACCTTCCCATTTTTATTTTTGTTGTCCGGAAAAACTCATCTTATCTGTGCAGGTCCTGTTTTGACCTTGGTCAGGCACATTCCTCGGTGGCTCCTGTAACAAAATGTGAGTGTGGAGAACCTGGATTCCCTCTGGAGCTGCTCCTTAAGGACCCTTTGTCCTCTCAGTGCCCCCAGAACCCTCTGGAGAGGGGAAGTGCTGGGTGTTCCATCCCTATGGGAGATGCTCACGGCCCCTTTCCTGCAGCAGCCCCATCCTGCTGGCTCAGCACCTCCAGGCAGTGCTGGGGGGAGGCGCAGATGTGGAGCAGCAAATGAAGGCAGAGACCAAATTAAAACAAATGGGGAGAGGGGCTTGGGCTCCACGCTCTGCACTGGGGCAGGACTCACCAGATCAGGCAGAGCCCCCTTTACAAGAGAGCACAGCACCTCAGTCCCAGAATCAATAAGCTGTACATGCTGCAGCACAAAGAGCTCTTATCTGCAGTACCACTTTGAATTTAGTGAATTTATTTAATCCCTGATGCCTGCAGAGCATCAGTCCTGTCTTCTGGGTTAATTTATTTATTCCGGTGATGTATTTTTAGTCTTTCAAGTCCTTGACATTTGAGAAGCAGATTTTTTCCCCCCCTTGTTCCCTAAAAAACATCTGAATTGGGAAAAAACTATTTATGGAAAAGTGGGGTTTTTTTCCTAATTCATTCCCCACTTTTCCTTTTGGGAGCCAAGAGAAATACAATATCAATACTAATAACCATAAATGGAATGGATTGGGAAAGGCTCCTTTTCCCCCTGCCTGGCAGAGCCTGTTTCTAAATCAATGCTGGACATTCACTGATCTTCTCTCTTCCTTCTCATCTTTTTTTTTTTTCCCGACAAGTATTGCCTCCTCCTCTTTAAATCAAAAAAATAAAAATAATCTATTTTCTAGATATAGCCAAGATTCTGTGCTGCATTTAGTTTGAAAATTGCCAGCAGGGCAGGTGATACTCTCATCTCCTGGAAATTGATATTTCCAGGTGGATCAGATGAACCCTTGGTTCAACCCAAAGGAACCAGTGGGTTAAAGAGTGGGACTACTGGTAAAAAGAAATGCCAAAGGAAAACAGTAGGTAGGTACTAAACATTTGGTTATGGAAAAGTAGATTGAAGCTTTATAAACTTCAGGATCTGCAAACAAGGAAAAAGTCTCACCTGGCCTGGCTGAGTCAAAGATGGCTGCAGCAAAGCTGGAAAAATTAAAAATAAAGTAGCATGAAGGGCAATTGTTTGAAAAAGATAGGGTTTATTCTATATTCCTTATCTACTATCTCCCTATCCATTGCCCAATATTTCCTTGTGTTTAAGAGAAGCAACAAACACCAAGAAGAAAGAGCCTCTCCTAGAACAGGGACTCTGCAAAAATATATTACATGTCCTCAAAAATAACTCTGCAAAGTCATAGAACATAATTGTTTTTCCATTTCAGGTATAAGAATTTTTTTTTGTCTTTTCTTCTATTTAAATACCAGTCCATGAGAGAAGATATTCAACAAACCTTCAGTGCTCAAATAACATTGGCTGAGCTGCGTGATTTAAAATTTTAATATTAATTAAACCTCATTGGTTACAAGCTGGAATAATTGCAGTGCACAGTGAATAAATGTGGCTTGTTCTGAAACAGAGGCATCAACCTTTGGGCAACCCTGCCCCCCAAAAAGAAGGGAAATTAAAAAATTTAAACAAATCAGCCTCAAAATTGTTCCTGCTGGGTGTTGAGGAGATTTTGCATCAACCCCTCTGAAATGCAGGCAGAGGTTTTACCTCTCAAATCACAAGCAAGGTCATTACGTGAGTTAAATAATTAACTAAAAAATACAGCCATTAATCAAATTTATTGCAAAACTTTTGCATCACAGCCCCAAAATAAGCTCAGGGGTGGTTCCAGCTGCCCTGTGGGCATGGGCACCCCCAGCCCCTGCTCCTGGCGTCCCCAGGCTTTTTTGGTGGCATCCTTTCCTCTAAAGGAAATCCTGGTGCTGGGAGACTGAGTCAATTCTAAAGACACTAAAAAAATATTTTGGTCCCTCTGAAGGTCAGATAATTTCATAATTTCATCTGCATCTTCACGGTGGTGCTGGTGAAGGCTGGAAGCAGCTTAAGAGATGCTCTCAGGGTGGTTTTTCCTTCAGTTTTGCTCTGCAAGTCAAGATCCCGTCCCTGTTTTCCCACCTGCCTTGTGAAAGCCCCGTTATCCGAACCCAAACACAGGCACACACACACTTCACACATTAAATATCTGTAAAATAACTGGTGTTCTCTGAGGAGAGCCTCTTCCTGTGCCACAAACACTTCAAAGGCTTCAAAGCAGAGGTGCCTGCAGCGAGGGCTGAAGCTGAGAGCACAAGTGCCCGTTTCAGCTGACACCAGAGGTTTCAGCCTCTCAGGGCATAAAGCATTTTTCACTCTGTTTAAATTAATTTAATTGGAAAAAAAAAATTGAAGGAGAAATAACTGAAGACATTTTTGAAGGTGGGGGTTTTTTGTGTGCATGTGATTTTTTTTTTTTTTTTAAGTTGAAAATGCCGTTTTGAGATTAAACCTGCATTTGAGTAGATACTTTAAATGAAAATATCTTCAGTGTTTAAGGAGGGGCTGCAGAGACCTCCTGTTTGCAGCCATCTTAGAGGGGTGGTTTTGCTTTCTCTTGCTTTGCTGTTGCTCAAAGGATGTTCCAGCTCCAGGCTTTCCTTCTGCTGCCCCTTCTCAGAGTTAATGCATTGGTTCTGCAGGCAGAAAAAGAGACATTTTCAGTATTCCAGAAGCCAAAAGGCTGTCTGCTGGATGGGGGGATTTGCTCTACATCCCAGGCAGGAGATGCAAATCCAGTTTTATACTGGGAATGCAGCACCCTGTGCCCAGCACCTCCTGCACTCCTGCCCAGGGAAGGAAGGGTGACAGAGAGAGGACATTCTGCTTTTATTTTTTTTTTAATTTTTACTTTTTAAAATGAAAATGCCAGAAGAGTGGAAATACCTTGCTTTTGATAGTCATGGCATAGGAATCTTCTTAAATTTTTGAACTTATTTATTTAGCTGCTCACCCAGAGGTAGCCCCTACACTCTCAGTGCTTCAGCAAAGAACACACCAGGTTTGGGAGCATTTTCTGGTGCTTGCTGGTGTCTCCAGGTTGTTGGAAAAATGTCAGTGGGGTTTGGATGCTTTGTATGGGGCAAAGATCTTCCTAGGATACACGGCTGCTCGAGGAGCTCAGGCTGGGCAGCGGATTCTCTGGAGTAGCCAAAAATAGATCTTAAAATGGAGATGGTCTGTGCCATCTCATTAATTTAAAATAAAAATATGTATATATATATATATACACACACACACACATACACATATATATACACACACATACATATATACACATATATATATACACATATATATATAATATAAATATATATACATATACACATATATATAATATAAATATATATTAAAATATATAATATATGATATAGAAATATATTATATATATATGGTCTGTGCCATCTCATTAATTTGAAATAAAAATGTATATATGTGTATATATATACAGACATATATAATATAAATATATTTTAAAATATACAATAGATATAATATAGAAATATATCAATATATTAAAGTTTATATATATATTTAAATATATTGATTGAAATAAAAATATAGTCATTAATACAATAAGGAGAATAATTTAAATGTTGTGGGAATGATTGTATGAGTGCAAGTACCTCCCTGAGCCAGTCCAGGGCTGCATTCCATGATACCCAGCACAGGGAAGAGGGATTTCAGCCCAACTTTCCTGCACCACATTCCCTGTGATTCCCTCTGCCCTCCTTTAGACCCAGCCCTGGTTAGGGAGAATCGCTGGAGCATCACGGCCGCATTGATTGAATTGATTGAGGCTCTGCCCAGAACCTCAGCTCCACTCCCAGGCATTGCTAATCACAGCCAAAGATAACAGCAGAAGGAATGAAAAGATTTCATCCCTACGACTCCAAAGTGCCTTTGGAAAAGAGGAAATTGCCACAATGTGTTTTCTCTCTGCTGCCCTGGGTTTGCCCGGCGCAGCCTCCGAGGGTCCCTCTGGATCAGCTCGGCTGCAAGGAAGATGCTGGAGCTCCATGGGCTTGGGATTTTATCCACCAAATTTTATTATTTTTATCCAGCTCTACTGTGGAAAATCACAGCTGGGTCTCCAGCCAAGGCAGTGACTGAAATTAGCAGGAAGGACATAAAACCTCATGGTTTAGGGGACTTTGTTCTTTACTTCAACAGAACTCGAGCGTTTCCCAGTGTGTAATGATGACATTATCCATTGCAAATGGATATCCAGGATAAATGGACCCATAAAATTAGGGGAAAGCAGGGCTGCTGCAGCAAGCCTTGAAAACACCCCGAATAATTCACATTCTTGCAGCAGCTCCTCAGCCCAGAGCCACCAACCTCCCCACAGGGTCCCTGTTTCCACCCCATTAAAGAGTGAGGCACAGATGGGTTTGGTCTTCTAAAATCAAATCAGAATAAAGAATCTCTTTTTGCTCCCTCCTTGCTGAGGTGTCCTGAGGTGTATTTTGAGTCTGGGCCAAAAAGAAATCATTATCTTGTAGCTGCCTAATGCTGCTTCACTTTGGCTTGAGCCAGGAGGGCACAGCCTCAGACTGACCTTCTGCAGTCCCTGTTTGGGGTGAGGAAATACACAAGGAATTTTCAGAGCATACAGAATTCCATCCAGTCATGGAACCATTTAGGTTGGGAAAACCCTCTAAGATCACTGTGACCAACCCTCCCCCAGCACTGCCAAGGCCACCACTACCCCATGTCCCCAAAAGCCACATCCACGTGGATTTTGAACCCCTCCAGGGATGGGGACTCCAACAAATCCCAGGCAGTTCCAAAGCTTCTCCCTACATGGGCAATTTGGCCGTGGCTTCTCCATGGGCATGGGAAGGGTGGGGAGCAGATGGATGGGTGATTTGGGAGCAGACAGAGTGCTAACAGATCCTGTGCCTTTCTTTACCTGGATGTGCTTCTGCCCTAAATGAAATGCAGGAGCAAACTCAGGGCAAAAGCTGAATCACTCTCGCTTAATTTAGCAGTGAAATCACAGGCAAGGCACTACAGTACCTGCTGAAGGGTGCAGTGATTTCTAATTATGGATTATGCAGCTAATCAGTACCAATCAACATTTTATGATCTTGACTTAATATTTAATATAATGTTAATTATAATTGCTTTTGCCACAAACTGTGTCAAATCCTAGGTGTGATTTCCCCTCCCGGTGCTCCTCGAGGCGCTGGGTGGGCTCTGGGATGGGGGCTGAGCATCCCTTCCCAAAATCCCACCCAGACCCACCTCCCTGCTCCCTCTGCCTTGAGTTGTGATGCTAATTAAGTGCTGGTGAGCCTCAGCGTTATTAGAATGGAGTTTTTATCTCACACAAGTACCTTCCAGCTACAAACAGGGGAAGTTCATTTAATTAAAAATAATTTTAGTGTAAGTTAATGTGAACACAGTTCAATTACTCTGAAATATGTTTAATTTTTTTCCCCCTTTTTCTTCTTTCAAAATCTACCAAGAGGCTGCAGGAAAAAACCTCCAAAACCACAAACTAACATCAGATAATCCAGATGATGTATTCAGGCCATTTCTGTGTACTTAGACAGTGGCCAAAATGTCATTACAAACAGGAGCAGAAATGTGCAACAATGGCAAAGTCACATTCACGGCACAGGCACCGTTCCTGTGATTGTTTGTTGAGCATCCTCGGGGTTTCTGTCCTTAAGTGCCTTTGTGCCTTTTCAAAGTGCTTTTTGCCAGCTCTCACCTGATGTCTCTGCATGGCAACTCCAAAGTCCTCAGCTCTGCTGTGCACAAACCACCCGGGACCATCTTCACAGGCCGGGTGGTTTTTGATCTAATTTAAACTTTATTTTAAAAAAGAAACCTAAACAAAGTAAAACCAAAGGAAATCCAGAAAGTTTAAGGACGTAATTACCACTCAGGCAATTTTTTAATATGTTAAATGCTCTGTGTGAACATCAGCAGGATGCTGCTGGCCCACACACCTCATTTAATTCACCTGCATATTCCCAAAATCCATTTCCAGCTGGGCTTGGGATCTGGTTTCCCACCTCATCTTGTCCTGGGGTCTCCCCTGAGCACGAGCTGGGGTTTCCTTTGCAATTAATAATTTATCAACTTCTGCTTAAACCCAGGCACATTTGATGCCTTTTTTTTGCTTTCACAGCATTCAGAGGAGCTACAGCCCAGTGTCAGCAGCTGGAGCACTACCAGGGGCTGCACGGGGAAAGGAAGGAGTCCTGGGAATTAACAGGAATGGGGACAACATGAGCACAGGAGATATTTTGGGGCTGCAGCCCCCAAAAACCAGCTGCTGGGATGTTTCATCCAAACCCCCAGAGCTGGCACACCCTGGTGGAGTTCAGCACTGACTAAGAAGCTCTTGGAAGTTTTTGTTGAATCTTTATGGCATAAAAGCCCCTGGAAGAAAATCTGTCTTGAAAAAAAATCAATTAAAATAAGGAGAACAAGCAACCCCAGGCTGGTTCCTCAGGGAAAGACCTTGGGGAGCAGCTGCAGCCCAAAGACTCTGGTGGTGAAATCCTTCCTCTCCATCCCTCCCAAAGCCTTTCACTCGAGTTTGACCTCTCTGATTTGGGAAAACAAAGCACCAGATAGGAGAAAAGGTCCTTAGAGCTAATAACAAAGCCCATTGACTTTCAAATGCAATCTTGTTGGTTTTTTTTTAAAATACAAATTTGTTGTGTTGCATCTTGTTTCCTTTCTCTCAGCACCCATTAACTTCAGGGACTATTTCCATAAAGAAAATTAATTCCACCCCCACAAACACGTGGAAACTCCTCCCATTAGGGCACTTTAACATCATTTTGGTGCTGATGGGAGGTGATTATCCCAACATAACACCTCTGGTGCCACTACAGCAGGTGAAGTCCTTCCATCCATTAAAGATCCTATAAACTCTTGGTACATGTGAAGTTACATGGGAAGTCCTAGTCCCAGGAAAGGTTAATTAAAACCTGTAGTTCTGGTATGAGCTGGATGAGGGGGAGGCCAGGCAGAAATTTCTCCCAGCACAGCCCCTTACTCTCTACTTAAATAAGAATTAAGTTCCCAAAAGGGCTGAGAAGCCCAGCCCAACTTCTCCTTTGGCAAAGGGGCATTTATCAAAACCCTCTGCCTGTACAACAGAATTTAAAATATCCTTGTTAAACCCTGTTCAAGAGCTGGAGCCCAGCCTGGTGACCTGCTGGGACAGGGCAAGGGGATGGCGTGTTTGTAATGCCATGGGAAATAATTCCTGAGGCTGAGTGGACAATTTATGGAGAGGGGATTTTTCCTCCCTTGAGGAGTATAACCTAAGGGTACCCAAATCAGCCCTCCCTGCTCATTGAGGGGGTTGGACTGGATGGCCTTCAAAAGGTCCCCTCCAGCTCACACTATTCCACAATTCTACATTCCCAGGATGATCTTCCAAAGGCAAAAGGAGTGATGGTCCCACCACGCACCTTTCCAACCCCATCAGGAGAATCCCTGCACAGAGGGAGCTGGAGGAAGGGGCTCTGTCTGGGCAGCTCTGAGGGGTTCATCTGTCTGCTGCAATTAGGCAATTAGCAGAGAGAGCTAATGAACCTCAGAGACAAACAGCTGAGTGTCCCTTCCAACACCTCCTCCCTCAAACAGCTGTGGTGAGGAAGGTGGGCTCTGAGACCACCACCATGAGGGAGCTGCTTCACTGGGAAGGATCACATCCTTAATTTATTTCTGCAGCGTGAGGAATGAAGGGGATGGTTATAACCATCTCAGAAATATCTCACACACAGCCCCTTGTGCTTGTATTTAATAGAAAATAGAGGCATTGGAGGAGACCACCAAGCTCCAAGCTCAGTTTTTTGCCACCTTCCCTGTGTGCTGGTGGTGAGGGAATGTGCAGTGCCTGTGATAAAGGCAGCAGTGGGGTAGAACCATCAGTGCTACCTAAAAGCAAATGAAACTGGCATAAATAATTGTGCTGTAGAAAGCCTTTCTGTTGCACCTTGCCTATCACTGACAATTTACATATCTTAGGAAAACCTTTGTCAGCTTCTGTCATTTCTGCACTATTATGTGCCTTTCTGGATAATTACCAGTTAATGTGAAAAAGCAGATGGAAAAAACCTTGAAATTTCTGATAGAGAATCCTCAAACCTCTCCCCTTATCTGTGCACAGCAGCTTCCTGATTTCAAAAGAAGTTTGAAAACCTTTGTTAAAAATGTCCCTGATTCCCAGTTTGAATGAACCAAATGACATTCAGCTAAAATTATTCAGCTTTTTCCACAATTAAATTCCATTATCGTGAACTGCCAAAGTAAAATGGAAGGTCTCTTAACTAATGTGTCGGTTGTTTGCTTGTATTTTTCGTGGTGTGTATTGTATAAAGCTGTGTGAAGTAGAAGGAGGATAAACAATAAGTGTAATTTTGCATCAATGAGTGGGGCATTTTTAGACCCTTTATTATGGGAACACACCAGGGTTGGTGGGTTTTCTCTCTTCTCTATTTCCCCCCCTTCTTTTTTTATTTTTTTCCTTCCTGTTATTTTATTTATTCCTTTTCCTGAAAAACCCACTGAGACTGATTGGATATTTCACCAAACTCAAGGAGCAGTGTCAGGTTGTTTTTTAGCACCAGGAATGATTTTTTCTATGCAATTCCTGCACACCATGAGAGCTCAGCACTGAGCAAGCACACACTTCTCCTGTCCCTCTAATGAAGAGGCAGTGTAGCAGTACACAGGGGAAATAATTTCATTTTAAAAACCCCACATTTCCACATGCAGGGGAATTGTCCTTGTGTTGTCTCAGTTGGTTTTCCCCTTGTTCTTCTGCAAGTCTTAAAATTAAGCTGCCCATGAGAAAGGCAGAAAAGTTAATCACAGAATCTTAGAGTGGGTTGGGTTGGAAGGAATTAAAATATCATCTCATTCCAGGGGACACCTTCCACTACAGCAGGTTGCTCCAAGCGTGGTTTGCTGCTGTGCATGATGGGGTAAAGCAAAAATAACCTCTAAAGCCAAGGAGCAGCTGAGCCTGCTGTGCTGCCCAGCTCTGAACTCCACAGGGAAGTTATTTCTGTGAGCCTGCAGTCAAAAAAAGAGAGAAGCTTTCTGAACGCTGATGACAGGGTTTTATGGGGGAATTTTCTGTACAAAATGCTTATAACAGGTTTAATTTTGCTCTGCAAAGCCAAGCCTCATTCGAGGTCTGTGGGTAACATCCCCCTGCAGATGTGCTCTGCAATCGCAGAATCATCATTTAAGTTTGATAAAACCCTTAAAATCCTCGATTCTGCTCAGCAGGATTTTTCTAAGCACTGAAAGCTTCAGGCCCTTTGGGCAAGTGCACCTGAGCCATCCCTGCCCTGGAGCTCCAACCCAGCTGGAGGATGAGGAGGAGCCTTGGGAGGGGGCAGAGGAGAGGAAGGAGAAGTCAAGCTGGCACTGCAAGGCAGGGTGAGAGAAGGGGACAGTGAGGAGCCACAGGGACAGTGAGGGGCCATGAGGATAGTGAGGAACCATGAGGACAGTGAGGAACCGCAGGGGCAGTGAGGAGCCCCAAGGACAGCAAGGAACCACAAGGACAATGAGGAGTCACAGGGACGGTGAGGAACCACAAGGACAGCAAGGATCCACAAGGACAGTCGTGTTCCTGCTGGGATTCCTCCTCTCCCAGGAGAACCAGGAGCAGCCGTGAGCAGCACAGGCAGGTTTGCACCAACCCCACTGCAGAGGGGTCACTCCTCTGCTTTAATGAGTACAAAAACTCCCAAATACCCTCATGCAAACCCCACTTCCCTTCAGTCGCTTCAACAAAACCAACAAAAGCTCACTCCACATTGGGTGATCTGTTCTTATAACAGAGATTTACCAGCAGATACCTCGTGGTTCCTCGTGGAGCCAAAGATTTGCTCAGTTGAAGCTGCGAGTGTTTATGTTACAAAAAAATAATTCCTTTAGATATAGAGAGAACGAGAGCAAGGTTGTGTTGGTGAGGATCACTGAGATGGGAGCTGAAGGAGCTCAGTATCAGGATGTTGTATCAGAGCTCCACACACCGAGGCTGCTCCTCTCCGTGGCTGCCCTGCTGGTTTGTGTTGATGGAGCTTCTCTTCCTCGCTGGCATTTAACAGCCACATCCCCAGAGAATGACATTTCACAGCCTGATTAAAATCATTGTCTTTCATGGCAGAGAAAGTTTGTTCTTCAAAGCATAGAAGATAAAAAAAAAAATGCTGTTGCAAACAGTGCTGAAAACCAGATGAATAAAAACAACCAAAAAAAGGGTTTAATTCCATTATTTTCAATTAGCTCTTTAATTTGATTTAAGTCATTTGCACTTGTTGCTTGTTTTTACATCTCTTATTGTCCAGCATTTTATTTCACACATCTAACAGTATTAAATCAAACTGTTTTCTAGTCTTTGCCTTCTTTTGAAGCCTCTTGAAAGTCAAAGGCAGATATTAAAAACAAACTTTCATCTCTCTGCAGGTTATTTGTAATCAGACCTTTCTCATCAAGGGCTCATTTCATATGTGTTTGGGATCTGGGAATTATTAAAAATGCCAATCCATCTTGTGAAAAATATTGTCCAGGCTTCAGTGTTTTGAAACTTCAGCATCATGTGTGAATTCATCAGCAGCAGTGGAGACTTGGTGCTCCTGGTTGTAGGTACTCACACGTAGTAATGGCTCAAAAAGTCTACCCAGGATCCTACTTCATGTTGCAAACTCCTGTTTATTGACCCTTGGTTCTGAATGGCTGGTGGTTTTAATAATAAATTATATAACAATATATTATTAAAGGGACAGTGTTGCTTCCCCATTGCAAATTCACAAATCTCAATGTGTATTATGGAGAAGCCCATCACAGTCCCACAGCTGAGGTAATTTCTCATCTCAACTTGCTGGTAACCAGCGAGTTCTGCCCAGGAAGAGCTTGGTAAATATTCAGGTCAGCATCTCAGCAGCTTCTTAAAAAATAAAGTTAGGTCTGATGCCAGTTACCACTTAGACCTTTTATTTCCCTCAGATCCTCTTTTGCCATCCATTTTTGCTGTCTTTCCCCTTATATCCTACTCACTTTTCTTTTATTATCTCATGTCTACAGGAAAATACACATTTTGTAGGTTGTAGAAAGGAAGTTCCTTCTAAAGAAGTGAATGTAGGAGAGTTAAGCCAAGCTGAGAATCTCCTGAATGGAAGTTTATGAAATTCAGTTATAAAGGTCCCTTCTCCAGAAACCCCTTGTTATCTTTTCTCTCCATTCCATTACACCAAGAGAAAGCCTCAGCAGCCAAATCAGGTCACTTGTTGATTGCTCTACACCACATTCCAAGGCATTTCCACTACTATTAAGACTGAGTTTGAAAACATCAAATAATCTGGATGGAGAGCACTGATGGAAGAGCTGCACTTGCAGAAGCTGTTCCACCTTCTACACCATCAGATTTTACCAAAATGCCCACAAAAATATTTAAATACTTCCAGTTTTCACCACGTTGACACATCCATAATGGAAGGTAGAATGAGGAAAGCTGGTTATGAACTGCCCCTGGACAAGCATAGCAGATTGCTGGGTGGAAAATATCAAATCCCCTTCCTTGGCAAATCAAGATTGGGATCCACATCTTGTGAAAAAGAAAGTTTCCAGTGTGGTGTTAAAATTTTCCAGGTTAAAAAATTGAATTGTGGAGTCAATTCTCTGTCCCAAATGGAGACCCAACCTTGCTGGGCTCCAAGGCAGGGAGAAGGTCAGGCATGAACTCTGTCTTTGATGGAAACATCCAAAAATTGGAGGTGAAGTTCCCTGGAGCAGGCAGGGGAGGTGCTTTTCTCCTGGTGGGTGTCTCTGAGGAGGAGCTGTGCCAGTGGTGGGTGGACATCCCTGAACAAAGGAGAAACCCTTCAAAGCAGAGCCATCTTTATCTCAAAGGCAGCATTCCCTCTTTGATCTCAGGATGAATCAGGCTGGCTTTGTGCTCCTCAGCTCCTCCTCAAATAGCACCTTTCTCCAGATAGGAAAAGCCTGAATAGATGTAAGGCTTGGGTGGTTTAAGAATCACCTTTTCCTTCCGAGAGCAAAATTGGTTGTTTCACACGATGGGAAGGAACCCTCACATGCCCACCTCCAGACCTTGTAATTCTCCCAGATCCTGCAATTGAATTTTTGCAGGTGTTTTTCCCATGATGGGAGGAACTGGACCCATCAGAGGATGGGGAGACTTGGTGTGCTCTTGCAGTGGGTTTGCCAAAGTTAATCCACAACGAGCAACACATTGGTGTCACCTTCTTCCAAGACATCCCCGCTCCTGCTCTTCCATTTCTGCTCCATCCATAAAAGAGCCACGATTAAAAGTGTGGCCCCTTCTTTGATGAACCAGGAATCCACACATCCTGTAATTTTCCCTCCTTCATCCTCTTTCCCTGAGTTTCTCTGTCATATTCAGTAAAGTCTCTTTTATTGAACATCTGTTTGGTGCATAGCAAGCTTATCCGAACTCGGCAGGAAAGCACCTTTACTCCAAAATAAATTAAAACAATGTATGTGCCTCTGGCCAATGGATCATTGGATGGGAGTCATGAATGTACATTTGTGGATATTTGATGGGAAGTTTATCATTTAAATGATGAAAATACAGTACTTCAACATATGGATCATTCTGAGCTGCTCTCTTTCCTTTCCAGTTGAAGAATCATTGTGCATTTAGAGGAATTAGACAAAATTAAGAATTTAAACTGGTCTGCTTGTAAAAGCTATTACCAAAGAGTGGAAATGCAAAAGCAAATGCAGGGGGGTGGAGTCTGACTCTGAGATATACATGGATTAAGCTGGTTTAGTTTTAGGTGGTGCAAACAAAGAGCAAAACATATTAAATTAGCAAAGAGGGAATTAAAAAGTGAATTAAAGACTTAAAATAGAAATTAAAGTACATAAAACCCCTCTGCAAGGATGGTAGTGATCAAATAAAACTGAGAACTCAAAGTTTTTGTCTTCTCTGCTGTTTTTATCCTGATTAACAAGAGTCCAGTGTGGTGGTCTGCAGTAGACCTTTCCTACAGCTCTGAAATTGTTTTTTTCCCCTTTTCATACAATATCCATGATAATTTCCATAATGAGAAATGTTTTCTGCCCTGGAGAGTTGTGATAGCAGGGGAGTCCTTCCCCTGCTCTCAAAACCATCTCCTAATTCCTGAGGCAATTGAGCAGCAGAAAACTCTTAACACAATCATCAGGAAATAAAATCAAGAATGCTGAACTCCAAAAGGAGCCTTGGAGTAATCAAGGCATTCAAGATGATGGTGCAGTTTGATTTCCAGCTATTAAGACACCTTTTGGTATTTGGCAGTGTGAAAAAGATCTCCACATTTGGCCAGTTCGTGCCACTGTGCAGCGTGACCTTGACACACCAAACTCATCCTACAAAATGAGCTCTAAAGCAGACGCAACTAAAATTCCCCTGAGTCTACAATATGGGTTTTCTTGCCTGAATTTTCTGCTGTCCACACTGTACAGACATTGAATCCAGACTGAAACTGTTCAATAAAACATACTTTCTTTTCAGATTTTGTTTGCCAGTATTTCTCACAAAAAGCTTTGAGATTTCTCAACTACATTTTGCAGCTACTTTTAAACCAGAAATTATCACCTTGTGTTCAATTAGTGAACTCAGTCCATTTAAGAAGCAAGAGCATGTGTATAAAGTATAAATAAATACTGATATATAAAAGCGTAAGTTGAACTGCTGCCATGGAAAGAGAGATCACAGTACAACAGGCTCGGAAAATCACACAGGAATGGATTAATGACAAAAGCCAGTATCAGAAGTGAAAAACAGACTACATGGCATTTCTCTACTTAATGTGCAATAATGTCTAAAACACAGTATGCCAAATAAGATTTTTGCTATTTTATGCACCCACTTCAGCCCAGTCCCCCTCTCCATGCTTGTCCAGCCCAGCAGGATGGGGTTCCCATGGCTGTGGGAATCAGAGCTGGGAATGCCCAGCATTTCCGTCCTGGTGGAGATTTCAGTGACTCCTGTTGGTATTTTTGCAGTAAACCAAGGATTTTTCCAACCAAAGCAGTACAACCTCAGGCCACATTGCATTGATATTTCACTGCAGATTTGTGCTTGGCCCTGGGGCTGTGGAAAGCTGCCTCTCTGGCAGGGCTTTGCCATGGGGTTTGTTGTCAGAGGCATGGGAGAGCTACCACCAGTCTTTTAAAGAAGACCTTGCCTGAGAGTCTGTAATCACTTGCCAGAGCAATCTCACCTCTGAGGGGCAGACTCTTAACAATCTATTATGTCCTAATTAAGTTTGGCCGTGTTTACACTGCTTGATGATGATGCATAAAGATTAATTTACCTTTCCAGCCCCTCTGCCAGAACGTGCTGCCACAGAACCCCATTAAAAATGGAAATAGCAGTGAAGTCTTCAATTATTTTATATCACCTTAAGTCTACCAGAATTCATCATTTTATGTGCTGTTACTTTAATTTATTGGCTTATCATCTATTGAGGTAGTAGCAGTTATTACAAGTCATTCTATATATGTTTTAAATATGGTGGTATCATTTCCTATGGACAAACAACCCTTATTTACAGTTTGTCAATTTAAGGAGGCCAGAGAAAGCCATTTAATTGCTTTTGAATAAAAAAAAAATCTTAGAGTCACAACTAAAATTGGATTCCTCTGACTGTCATTGGAGTTTAGAATTAAACAAGCCTGAGCTCTTCAGTGTGACCCTGATGAAATTAAGTGCAATCAGGATGAAGGCAGAGCCACGATTATACAGGTTGAGCTTTACACTTTGATTTTCTTGAAATATTGATTAGGGATGTGAATATGAATTAAAGATCTTGGCTCTGTTTCAGCAGATTTGCAATGAGATCTTGAGCACACTCATTTTTCCCTCAGTTTGACAGGTTCTGGAGTCTGCAAATCGTGCATTGGGTCACTTGTTCACCCAGGAGCTGTGGCCAGAGAAGGCGATGGTCACATCACGCTGCCAGGGGCTCCTGATGGAAGAAGTGCTGTTCCAGAGGAATCCTTCAGCCTGGAGCACCAAAAGTTCACCTTGCTGCAATGACACAGCTGGGAAGGTGTTATTTGTGTTTGAGTTTTCTGAATAGTGAAAGAAACTCCTCATGGCATAGGCTGTCCCTTCCTCCTATAGGGTCTGGAGATCTTTTTGTTTGTGTTCTGGGACATCTCATCAAGGCCTGGCAGGGCTTAGCTTGAAAGGGAAGGATGGAGGCTGAGGAGATTTCCACCACCCCAGCAGGAGCAGGATTTTCTCCCTTATATCCAATTTCCTAAAGTTGCCCGAAGCACCTTCAAAATTCCTTGAGATAAAGAGGCACTGCCAGGCCTGGTACCACAGTCCTGCCACCTAAGTGATGGTGATGAACATTCCCAGGAGTCATGGTCACCAAAGCTGTGCCAGACCTCCAGAGGGATTAAATCAAGGATAGGAATCGTTAGGAAAAAAGAGCATAATTAGCTCATAAATGTTATTTCTCAGTGGTTATTTCCTTCCACTCTCATCCTCTGTGACAGCACTTGTGCTTCCTCCTCCTGTGACTTCCTACACATCATTCATGGGATGCTTTACTTATTTTTACTGAGTTGCCCCCCTTTTTCAGCCCAGTGATGCCAGAGGAGATTTCAGAGCAGGTCAGGTTATTTAACAAGCAAACACCCTAACAAACAGCCCGTGTTTCCACACATCCTTGCTGGTTTATGGGGTCATGCACAGCAGAACATGGCCAATAAACCTTTTGACCATTTGTCACAGGTTTTATGAGCCGTGCTTGGCTGGCTCAGATGCACCTTCCCAGGGCCTGGAGAGCCACAGCATCATTTATCCCAACATGGGCAGCACCCAGCACCTCACCACAAGCTGGAGATCATGGAAGGCACCTCTTTGTACCTAATCCTTGCTTTTTTTCCCCAATAAGTTAAAGTCTTGACTGCCCATTGAGTATGAGAAGAAACCCAGAGCTTGGGGGCCATGGGATGGAAATCTGCCTGATCCCAAGCTCATGTAGCACCACTGGGTAAATACTGGTGGGGTCATCCCAGCCCAAATCTCTTTGCACCCTCCTGCAAGGGGTGGGCTCATGGTGCCACTGCCCAGTGATTACAGCTGGGACTGCCACTGCATAACGAGTGGGGCAATGGAGGAAATAGGAAATACCATCCATGCCATGCACAGTGGGAAATAAATCCAAGGTGAAATAGTAAATCTCCAAGGAGTTACAGAAATCCTGATAGATACCCTGGTGGAGGTGCATTTATTGTGAAGTGCTACAAGGTTTTTCTCTTATCTCCAATTTTATAGATCTGTGCAGCTGCAGCAGTCCTTGGTTAGGGCACATATTTGAAAATGCTATAAATTTCACCTCCTATTTATTTCAGACTCATTGGCACTCTCTGTCTTTACTATCTCCTGGTATTTTATGCCTCAGTACTTGGAGAAAAAATGCTTTGTTTGCACTAGATGTAATATGGAAACTCTCTCTGACATTTAAACTTTAGTATCAGTTTGCCTACAGTGTTAATATCACTGAAACTGCTTATATGGATTAAATTGCCTACAGTATATAATGCCAAAATATGAACACAGCACATTTACTGATTTAAACCCTTGAAAGAATTATTACCATTAAAATATTTAAGGTCACCTTTACAAATGCAATAAATCAGGAGGATGTCAAACAGGGAGCGTTTAAAGCTCCTGGTCTGGAGTAGCCCAGTGGGAAAAGGATGGTTGATTCATTGCTGTGTGCAGACAGGGGGATTTGGGTTTTGTCACCCCTTTGGGGGACAGCCTTGGGGCTCACACCTTTTTGGGGTGCAGCCCAAGGGTGTGGAGGACCAAGGGGACACAGCTGTTCCCACCCAAATTCTGCCATTCTTGCACCAACTCCCAGCCTGGTTCCACCAGCTCTGGAGGTCTCACAGGAGGAAAGAGCAGCAAAACCTCATTTCTGTCATTAAAGCCAGACACAGCAGCTCGTGTGCCCTCGGGAGGCAGAACTGATGAGTAAGAAGATGCCATTTTCATGCAGTCACTTTTCTGCACAGAACAGCCTATTCATGCTACGGGTCCAGTTCTGCAAAAACCCTTATTGAGGTCAACACAATTTACTGATAATTGAAGTCAGAGGAAAGTTTTGCTTCACTGGGAACTGGCAAATCAAGCCTATCAGACAATTTAAAAAAAAAAAAGCCATCCTTCATTATGCTTTCATCTTAAATATTAGGATTCAGCAAATTTCCCGAGAACAACCACTGTGTAAAACTTTAATCTTTAGAGAATGGATTGGGACTGTAATTGCAAAACCCAACATCCTCCTCCTGTACTGCATTCCCTCTCTCCAAATGTCAGCATTTACTTGCAAGTTATAAATGGAGGAGAAATTTGCATGTGGTTATTACTCATGCTTTCATTTGTTTCCAGGTGACTGTTTATAATGTTTAGCACAAACCCCTTATCTACAGTGGCCCATCATAATTTACAGCATGAGGAGACAGACTAATGTTCATCCCCATTGCCTGGGAAAAGTACAGGAGGATGGATAAAATCCTACTGAAGTGGGAGGGTTTTCCCAAAGGGTCTTTCAGAGAAAGAAAATATTTTTTTTGCTGGCGATTAGAATACACTCGATTTAGTGAAATGCTCTTACATGAAGGTAAGCTGGTGCTTCCTCCAAAACTTGAGGCTTTTTAAAAGCACATAATTTGTTTTCTGCCTCTTCAAAGAGGCTGATTTGGGGAGCACTGTTCCCAGAAACTCCAACTGCAACTGGGGCAACGAAGCAACAACATTTGTGCCTTTCTGTCCAGTTTTCTCACAGAAAGAGCCTGAATTCCCTAACAAAACACAACTAACCCTAAAGAAAGCTGCTGTCAGGGGCCAAGAAGGAGCAGCTCCCAAGCCTGAGCAGATGCTTTGCTGCAGGAGCAGAAATGGAGCCTGACCCTGGACTTTGGACTGCTCCATCCGTGAGATTTAACAGTTGGATAACACATTTGATAATTGAGCGTGTTAATATTTTGCAAGAGAGACTGACAAGCAGATTGTTGTCAAATCAAGGCTCCGTCAGGCTGCGGATATTGAAGTTGGCAGAGCCCAATAATTTACGGCTTTCTCCTTCAGCTTCTCATAATTTACTTCCCAGCCACTGAAGGGAAACCTGCAGCCAAAGAAAATTGATGGACTCATCATGCAGACATGACACTCCTGAAACCTCAAATTGCTATTTTATACACATGGTGCAAGAGGAATGATCAATGGGAGCTGGAAACTCCTCATTTACAGGATTCCTGGGGAAGCTGCACCGGACCTTTCTGCTCTCCCACTTTCCTGGGACTTGCTGGTATATTCCAAATTATTTCCATTTAGCATTTTCTTCTACCCAATGACCTAATAATAGTGAAACCACTGACTCTAAGCTATTAGTTTACATTGGTACAGGGTCTTAGGCCCAAGTGGGTGATATTTTGCTAAAAACAAGACCCAAAATCACTCCAACTCAGCCCAACTCCTGCTGACTGTGTGATCTCACCAAATGGAACAACCCAGCTGCTCATTTTCAAGCTCAGGTTCATGTTTGTTACTAAATTCATGCCGTGACAAAGTTTTTGGGAGTTTCTCATTGCACATCACGACCCCTGAATGGTCTCCATCAGCCATAAATACATGGCAGTAATTTCCTTTACAGTGCCATTATACACACCTGCAATCATGGGAACACAAAGTTTAAAAATTCCTCCATTCCTTCCAGACAAAATAGAAAATCAAGAATTGTTTGTATAAATAAAACCACAGAGGTTTCCAGATATAAAATGGGATTACTGGGACATAACAACAGTTACTGAAAACAGGACAGGGCTGGGGGCTGATGTTCCCCAACTGAGTAAAGTCAATTTTTGAAGGCATTATGTGCATGCATTTTTAGAATCTGTGCGCCCAAATTCATCACTGCTGTCTGCTGATTTATCTGAGTAGAAACCTACCTCAGGCTCCAAGGAACTTGGTGGTGTCAGTGGGAAGGAATCCAGGCTGGTGCAAAGGCAGCTGAGCTCTCCCAAAGCCTCTTCAGCTGCTTGGAGAAAAGCTCAGGCAGCACCACCATGGGGAAGGGTGGGGAACTCACTGAAACTCCACAAACACATCCAGAACCTGCAGAAAAGCACCACTGAGTGTGTTTTCACAAGGAAGCAAGTCCAGGGAGAGGCAGAAAAATTTGCTTCAGCAGGAAAATAAAGAGAACGAAATAAAGGCAAAATAGAACGAAATAAAGGCTTGGCTTTGCTCACCAGGACAAAGAGTTTTTACACCCATAAATGTGCATGGATGCGAATAAACCTGTGGATTCAGGAGGGCCACAGCACATCTCAATAACCTCAGGCTGAGGTGCCTGGCTGAACTGAGCTTCAATGTGTATTTAGGTTTGTTTATGTTGCTTGCAGCCTGTGTGGAGGTATTTGTATTTGTGCTCTTTAGAAACTTGTTGAAATGGGGTCTTTTACAAGTTTGCCCTATTTTAGCTGTGCAGTTCATTCACTGGATCTATGGTAAAATTATCACTTTTTCTTGGGCCTTTTCATCCCTAGTAAAGATGCTGTAGGATAAAAAGCACAGCTCATGCCACAGAAGAGAAAAAACATTCTTACGGTCCAAACACATAAGGCAGCAAAAAAATAAAACAAAAACCACTTCTCTGAAAATGCAGAATCACTCCCAGTCTGACCTCACAACCTTGTACCCACTGTATGTTGTAAAAACAAAAGTAGGAGTTTGGGAATGACACAAATACACTTGGAAATAACAGATATTTAACCCCTAATTCACCAAGCAAAATTCATTTTACTGTAGTAGTCTGTGCCAACAGCCAAACTGAGTCTGACCAACACAAACTTATAACCATGCACATTTAAAACATATTTTTAACCATCATAGAATAGTTCTGCACAAGCCCCAAAATCATGCCATGTTAATAAACACTACCTTGTATTTTTGCAGTGGTTCAAATGGAATAAAATATACTTCTCTTTTTTTTTAAGGTTTCAGAGATCAGCTGAGGTGAATCTGCTTGAAAAACATGGTAAGCTTCAGATCAAATACCACAGTTCTAAGAAATCCATTAACCATTCACATCTAAACCTCAGCTTCCACGCTTCACCCTATAATGCACATTGTTGTCAATTTTTGTCTTATTTACCCCCTGCTAATAGCTGGGCTCCATTCCAAAAAACTCAAGACAATTGTGGAGAGATGCAGATCTAACATTCTTCAAGTTGACAGCCAATAGTTCTGAGCATTTAATTCCCGAGACGGAAGAATCTCCAAATCCTGCTTTTGTAATTCGCCCGGGAAAACACATCAGAGCCAAACTGTGTCTGTGCAGCCTGAGTGAAAACGCTATTGTTTGATCCAAGTTGTATCTTTCTTGGCAGATTTGTAGGGATTGATCCTGCCTGACTGGGGTGTTTTAATAGGAAGCTGAGCACTGAACTCCTGATGAATTATCATTGTATTGTAACCATCGGCACAGCTGAGGTGAAGGTTCATCCCTTCACCCTCGTTAAACTTTAAGCAGCTCTGCCAAATTCCACCAGACTTGGCATGTGTGACGTGACTAATGACTCCTCTAAACTTGGAATCAAAAGCCTCCAGTGGGAAATGCTCCATCTTTATCTATTTGCCCCCAAGCAGCAGTGCAGGGAGAAATAAATAAATAAATAAATAGATAAATAGATAAATTGATAAATAAATAAATAAATAACATTCTTCCTTTTGCTCAGGTTGGAAATTTAAGCAGCTAAACACAACTCTGGAAGTTGTACAATTTTTTCTGCGTGGATTTGATAAGGGGTTTATGCTTAAAACATGAAGGGTCAAGGATCTCCCTCCTCCCTTTAAGGAGATAACACCAATGGACAGCCCCAAACAATTGCTTAGATCATCAGGGCCGTGGTGCAAACACACATTCTGGGGCTGGGCTTCAGCCAGTGGGGGTCAGGTGGGTTTACCTCAACCTCACATGGTCCTTCTGCTCATCATCTTGCTTCTCTCCTCATCTGTCTAGTCCTGTATAGCTACCTATTCTTGTTCAATGTGATTTAAAGGGAATTATTAATCTTTCTTCCTCAGGTTGATTAGAGTTATGAGTACCTAAACATTGTGGAAAATACCACCACACTATTTGCCTTTTCATTCCTCAGCCTATTTTTAAGCAATACTCACTTTACATCCACTTGCAGATCTCCCTGTGTTTACGCCTCCAGGCTATGCTGAAGTACCAGATTTTTTTTCCCTCTGTGATACAACTAAAACATGCCCTTCTCTGTTCATCCATCAGCAAACCATCAGCATTTTGCGTCTCCTCAGGACCCCTCCGCAGGTGCCACCCAGCCCCATCTGCTGCTCACAGCCAGAGCAGGATGCTGAGGATCCGGTCCAGTCAAACTCTGAACTTTTCTACCTCACCCAGTTCAATGTTGGGATGCCAATAACTTCAAGAAACCTATTTTCTCTATTTATCCAAATAACCCTACACATATAGGAAAAGTGATTGGATCCTTCTTTAAATCCAGCTGTGAAATTTTCCTTCCTTGGCATGGCCACAGAATGATTTGATGTGGGTCAAATTTATGATGTGTAGGCAATTAATATTTCGCTCGGTATTTTCTTGTACAATGCTAATTACAGCCCAGTCTCTCATCCTGGATTGGAGTTTGCTGTCATGAGGCACTAACACAGATCCATCCCAGGCCACAGCTAAAGCATCCACACAGAAAAATAATTAATCACCCCATTCTGCGAGTGAGTCATTAACTGCTGACACAGGTTTTTGTCCAAATCCTGGGATTCTGGGACACTCCATATTATCATAACTTTGACTGGCATTTTCCTTATTTCAGTATCATGAGCTGCATTAATTTTGTGCGCTTTGCTCCTTGGACAATTCAGTATCTGGAGAGATTGGACAGGGTTTTTTCCTGTGTTTATGCAGGTCCACCCTTGTCTGGAACATCTGTGCAGTGCTGTTCTCATGCTTGCCAGCACAGAGGTTTAGTTTCTCCTGGAGGAGCCCCAAATTCCAGCTTCCATTCCTGTCCTACTGTAAAAATAAACTATTCGGAAAATTTACCTTAATTAGGTAAAGATTCTCCAATGAAATATTCAGGAGCCCACAAAATGCTTTGCTTTTACTGGAAACAAATGTTTTGCTTTGACTTATACTGAAATCAAACCCTTGGTCAGGGGGAGAAGAAAATGAGGATGAATCCTTTCTAGAGCAGAATAAGCCCCATCGTGTTTATCCATGAGAAATGTGCCCTTTGCAGGAGACCTTGTCTTCAACAGCTCCTGACTCCTGCTGGCTGCACAGCTTGGAAAAGGGTGTACAAAAAATTAATATATTGTTGAAAAGCAGCCAGCTGGATGCCTTGGCCACCTCTGGGAATCCCTTCCTTTGATGGAAAATAAATATTTACAGTTAAATAAAACCTTGAATGATTTTGGAATAATTCTGTCAAACAGCAGTGCTACTGTACAGTGTGAAAGGACTCAAAAAACCCCAGTTGGTTCATTTTTTAACTTCAAAGTTTGATGGATACACTCTAAATCCAAGATAAAGTACATTTAGGCCAAAAGGTTTGAAAAGTGATCTCTGATCTTGGTGTGGTTCTCCATCATCACTTCATAAAAATGCTTGGCAAGGTGTTCAGTATCTGTGGGTCTGTTCCTTTCCAGGTAACTTTATGGAGCTGATCCAGTTCCCTGTAAAACCATCAGGGAATTGGGCACTGCCCTTACTGCAAATTTTGAGAGAGAAAGGGCTGAAAGTTTCAACTGCTGCAAATCAGTTCTGTTCTGGTAAAGTCAGCATTTGGAGTCTCTTCATGGATATTTGGGATACATCAAATAAACTCTTCATTTCCTTGAGAAATTCCAGGGCTTCAGAACTAAAAGAAAATAAACCTGATTTCTGCTGAAAACCAGCATTTCATCAATATAATATCTCAAATCCAGTATTGCAAGGCGCAAAGATATTTAAGTACCATCAATTATGCCTTGACTTATTTTATACCATGGAAAGAATCAGCCATCTAATCGATATTAATATCTCAATTTAACAAAATACACTGTTGAAAGAGTGGTTAAATTTGCCCTTCAGCTCTAGGTATGGTGGCACAAAAATCAAGATTAACTTCTCTTTAAACATCTCATTTAGGATCTTAAACCCCTCAATAAATCTGACAATAATGAAGAGTTTTTGGTGTCTTTCAGTAGCTCATGAGACCAAAGAGCCAATAGAACATGTCCCAAGCTCACTGTGCTGAGTGAATGAGCAGGATGTCCCTTGGCTTTGGTGACAAACAGTGTAAAGGACTTTCTGCCACCACAGTCAGATGACTCACGGAATCAGGTGCCTCAAGAACTGCCATATCTACTATTTGCCCCCAAACCAGCTGTATCAGGAGTATATTTGTATGGATCTTGCTGACCACAGCATGTTTGTGGTGATTGCACACCTGCTCCCATCAAAAAACCTTTGGTTCTACCAGGGCTTGATTAAAATTAAGACAGTTTTTCTCTCTCAGAACATAATTGGTAAAATTGGAAATATTTCTTGCTGCAATAGCCAGGCTGCCCCTCCTTATCTCAGGGTAGTGTGTTCTCCTAGCAGAATCATTATTAAATAAAGCTTGGAGATGAACCATGAGGAAAAGGTAAAATTTCAGATTTAACCCAAGAGTAAAAAAAGGGTAAAGTTGGGGAGATTTTATAGAGGAGGTTCCTGAACAGCATTTATGGATCTCTGAAAGGTCATCAGACTCACAGCTTGGTGGGTGTATGGATTGCGAATTAATTGCCAGTTTGAAGAATTGGTAGAGCTCCTGCCCAAGAAGAGAACCAGGCTGTGGGAATGGTGAGTATTTTTGGCTGTAGGGATTTCCAGAAGAACTGGATCTACCAGGAATGCTGACCAAAGGGATGAGGACCTGGTTTGGGTCTCTCTCCACTCCCACCATCAGGGAATTTGTGCCTCTGTTGGACTCTGGAGGCCTCACCCCAAACACAGTGTCCATCATCCTGGTGATACCACCCAGATTGGTTCTTATTACCATGGAATATCTCCTTATTTATGGCATTTGTTAAATACTCACCATGGAATGTGAAAAGAGCACTGTCGACCCTTGGTCTGGGATGAGCACAGCAATCTTGGATCAGCTCTGATGTTCCACTTGTGGCAGGGCACAGTGTGGGTGGGCATGGCTTTGTCCTCACCCTGACACTTGTCACAGCTCGGTGTCACCCACGGGCTGCACAAGGGACAGGGATCAACTCAACACCAACAGCACCTGGCAGCAGAATAACAAATACTGGGTGGTTTCAGCTGGTATTTTTCAGCTGAAGGAGTGAAAGGAGAGAGCTGACCACTGACTTGTTGTGTCAACATGTCATGGCATCAGAGTCTGTCCAGGAGAGAGCCCTGCAGGTGACAAACAGCTTTCCTGGTAAACACCAGCTGGGAATCTCTTCCACAATGCTCATGGTTTAGGTTTCTTTACATCCATCCTTATGTGCTGGCAGTTTAAGCCCTCAGGGTTTTGCTGTAGTTTTTTCTCCTCAGGTTCAAGCAACCAGATTAAACACATGTAAACTCATTTAAAATTCCCATTCAGGCTAGTACATATTGCATTGTATACATGTATGTACAATGTATAATATAAATGTGTGTGCATTGGAGACAAAAGCCACTTGCAAAATAAGCGTGGAGTTCAATGGTCTCTTGCACACAAAAAAAGAAATTTCCTGAAACAACACATCTGAAATACCCTTACAGATGTTTCTCTGCATTACCAAAAAAAACCCGTCCCCTGAGCTAAAATGAAAATTGATTTTGAAAAAAAAAAAGCTGAAGGATATGAGTGGATCATCATAATTGGATCAACATGCTCCAAAAGCTTCAGGCTACTTCAACTTCATTTCTTAGCTGACAGCTTTCTTTTGGAATTCTTCAAACCAAACACAAATGGTTTGATTGCAATATGTGAAACATTTGACCATCATATCCTTGACAGTCAATCTGCTGCAGGGGAGATTTGATAACTGTTGTCAAATTCATAACAGCCAGTCTAATCCAGAGAACCAACAAAAAACCACAGGAGCTGCTTCCACAAAACCAGAGATGATATTAATGTAAAATGACACCATTTACAGGGAAAATATAGGAAAAGGCTGCATTGGGTCTTTTCCAAATAATGCTGCAACCACATCAACTGATCTTACTGGTTCTTAACTGGGAAATACAAATTAGAGCTGTTTAAAATCCACTTGGGTTTCTGTTCAAGTGTCACGTGAGAAATGAAAGCAGCAAGATCAAGTCCCTCAAACTGAGCCTGCCTTAATTTATGGACAGCATCATCTGGGGAGATCAGAGCTGAATTGTTCCTCCCCAGAACAAGAGGTGTTGCAGAGTAGATTGGCAAATTTCCACATCTTCCAGCATTAAATGGATGAAAAAGAAATGGAAAAACCACCATAAAAAGAAAAAAAAGGTAATAGAATTAAATCTGATGGTACCTTCTCTGTTTATTTCTATGCCAGGCAAAAGTGAAAACTGCAGCACTAATTGGCAGAAAAGAACTGAAGGATATCATGGATGAACTAATTACTGGGTGTCAATATTGTACCAAACATCGAGTCGGAGGAGTTTTAATAAGTACATGCTCTCTAAAGTTGAAGCTGCAAGATCTTTATCAAAATTTTATGGAGGATTTAATTCGCAATCCTGGATTTTAGGAGAAAATATCCTCGATTCTCACTGTAGCTATGCAGGGTTAGGGAGGATGACGAGTCAGGAGCTCGTCTTCAGCAAGTAAAGATTAATTTTAACAGCAAGCCCCTTTTTCCTGACAGATCTCAAGCTCTCAGTCTCCATCAGAGCCAGCTTTAGGAAGGTGATAACTGTCAAAAAAATTCCTCTCTGCAGGGAGGTTTCCAACACTTGACTTTCCAACATCGCCAGGACTGGGATTGATCCCATTCTCCAGGACAGTGATTGAGCTTCCAGGCCTTGCCCTTGCACTTTGCTCCCTTTCTCTTTTCCATACCCACAATAAACACATTTACTCCAGAGTTTTCCTTTGCACAATTATCCCTTGGCAGTGGTTTGGGGTTTTTTTTTCCCCCCCATTCTTTTATCTGTTTCTGTCTTGGAAAACTCAGGAAGCAAAAGGGATAAAGTTTAACGACTGTTCACAGTTCAGTGTCCTGCAAAATTAGAGGAACATCTGGAAGTTGTTTTTGCTTTGGGATGACTTTTAGCTGACTGAATGATCTCATCTGCAGAGCTGGGCAGGCTGGTGGAGGATGGAGAGCAAGAGCTGCTCCCTCCTACCTGAAATGCACCACAAATCACATTCCAAGAGCTTTTCTAGCTCCCTAAATCCTCTGGATTCTTTTCTACCATTTTGGAGCAGCCTTCATTAAACAGCCATAAAAGTAAATTAAGAGAAAGCAATAACATCTGATTAGAGCCAAGAAAAAAAATCAATTGCTCAGCATGAGCAACTAAGTAATAGCAAAATATTCCAGACACTTCCAAAAGAGGAATTTTAGCATAAAAACTTTGCTCATGGGAAAAGAGCTGTTATGTGAGCTGGAATTTGAACAACTGGGATTAATAAATCTGCATTCTTTAATTCCTTCTCTAACTCTAACAGCCAAGAATTTTCATTTCTAGTAGGAAAGTGCTGTGATGCAACGTTACCCAGTTTGTTTCTCCTCATCTCATTTTTGGGATGCCACCTGTGAGGAAAGGATGTGTTTCCTGTTGGAGTTGCACAGGTGCTGGGCAGACCCAGCAGAGGATCTGGCATCACAGCTGGACTCTTACAGAGGGAAGTTTGGGAATGACAAAGGTAAATACAACTAAATTGTGACATTCTTTGGGAATTCCAGCCAAGAATATCACCCAGGATAAAGGATGGGAAGGAAAAAGCACTATGAAAACTGGTTTTGTTGAGAAAGCTGCAGCTAATTTATTTTAGAAAGTAGTTTTTATGTACTATTTATGTATATAAATATATATAAAATATTTTCATTTTTTTCTTCAAGTAGAATTTAAAAGCAGAAAAATCTGGACTGGAATATTAGGCATTTGGGGATGCATCAATGAAACTACTATTTTTGATATGATAATACTGAGTAATAATTTTATTTAGAGAGTGAATAACATTTTATATATATATTATATACTCATTATTATCAAATCAATATAAATTGATATGATAATACTGAGTAATAATTTTATTTGGGGAGTAAAAATATTTATAGGAGGAGCCAATTCTTTTCTTATACCTCTAAGCCAGAAGAAGATCCAAGTCTAGTATTTTCATAATCCATCTTCATGTGCTGTCCTGGATATATTTTCCCTCTTTTCTCATATTCCTGTTAGCAAGACAACCTTCCCTCTCTGTAGGATTCCCTCACTCTTTGCTCAAGCTAGCCTGGAATCAAAACAGCACTTACAGCTCCTCTGCACGTGTTGGAAATCCATTTGATGGCCATTGCAGGAGACACGTTTTCAGGTGGAATAACTTGGGAATTCTGCCTGGATGCATAGAGACAACAGAATTACCCTGCTGCACCGGTTATTCTTCCCAGATGGCACTGGAAGGGCTGCTGGGGTGTTTCTGCTGGGGAGGAAAGGAACTTTCTTGCTAAGCAGATGTGATGGCTGTGTGAAAAGCCCCAATTTGGGCCATGTGCAGCACACATTGTCCCAGCAGCTGGAAGCTGTTAGTGCTCAGGAGCTCGGGGAGGATGGAGACTCCAGGGAGCGTGGCTGGGATTGCCCACAGAACCTGGATCAGTTTGCTGATAAACAGAGAGCACCGAAGGCTACCTGGAGGAAACCTCGAATTCAGGAGAGCAAATGAAAAGCAGAGGTTGTTTTTTCCCCGCAAAACCTCCCGAGGGAAAGTGCTGAAGCTGGGTGAGCTCGGCCTTTGGAACAGCAGGAATGGTGCATTTGGGTGGGTTCAGCCTTTGCAGGCTTGGGCTGGAGATGAAGCAGCTCATTTGCATTTCAAAGCTGGCCTATATTCTGCTGATTGAGAGTAAATAATGCTCCATAAATATGTATTCCCTGCTCCGAGGTAGCACACATCACAGCAAGGGAGCTCTGCTGTGATGGCTCCAACTGCCTGGGTGGTTTTCCCTTGGTTTGGTGGGAGACATCCCAGTGTCCAGCCAGGTGTGAGAGCACCTGCCTGGAGCAGCCAGATGTGCCAGGTGGCAGCAGGGATGGCTGCTAGGTGGCACCAACATCTGCATGCAGGAAGAGCCTAGGATTATTAAGGTTGGAAAGGCCTCCAAAGTCATCAAATCCAGCCTCCAATGAATCCCACCATGGCCACTCAACCTCACCAGGAAGCTGTGCCACATGAAGTGTCCACTCGTTTTTGAGCCCCTCCAGGGATGGTGACTGCACTGCTGCCCTGGGTAGCCCCTTCCAATGCCTGACCATTCTTTCAGTGAAGAAGCTTTTCCTAATGTCCAACCTGAACCTCCCCTGTCCATTTTTCCTTGTCTTTCATTGTCCCCTGGTCCCCTGGGAGCAGAGCCTGATGCACCCGCCTGTCAGGAGTTGTGAAGAGTGAGAAAGTTCCCCCTGAGCCTCCTTTCCTCCACAGCAAACACTTCCAGCTCCCTCAGCTGCTCCTGATGTTCCAGACCCTTTGCCAGCTCCATTCCCTTCTCTGGACACAAGATTCCCAATTCCTCAAAGCCCAGCTCAGGACTGTTCTCTCAACAATGGCATAGATGGATGATTATTTATCCAGAACAATTTATCACTTGCATTCTGATGAAAATTAATGAATTTGATGATAAACTTTGTTATGAAATTAATGATGCTAAATTCCAGATATTAAATATAGACCTCGAGAATCCATTATTAAAAAGCTGTGAGATCTCAATTTTATTTTTGGGGCATAACAAAGACACACAGTTATCTATATTTCTTCCAGCTTCAGTTAGTTCTCTTCCTACTCAAAATGTAAAATTGATTTGTTGCATTGGGAAATAAACAACAAAAAAAGATGCTTATCTTAGTTCAGTGATATGACCATGATAAAAATTAATTGGTCACCAAAAATTAGTATTCAAAGCAAGGAACACTCAGTATGAAAAAGAGAAGACTGCTAAAACAGCTACCAAAAATGTAGATTTGGAAATGTTATCCTAGAAATGCAATCAAGTTCTCCAAGCTATCAGTGAGGTGATGGAGATGGATGGGAGCTCAGGAATCACAAACGTTGGGTGAGGATTTAACAAAAGGACTTCAGGTATGAGCAGAACTTGGTGGGTTTTTGCTTAACCTGTTTTTTGTCTTATGTCAGAAAGGGATTTGGGTCATTAGGATGTTTCAGAACAAGGCACAGACTCCTCCTCCCTTCTGTTCCCAACTCTCAGAAGGAATTTGGTCCCTGCAGCTCCCCTGTTCAGCCTATATATTTAAATATATATTTTGAAATATCCAGAAGAAAAAGTCTGAAAAATCATCATGAGGGAAATGAAGACAAATAAAATAGTTCCTCTGAAATATTAATGCAGAATATTTTTATACTCGTGTAGACATTTTTTTCCCAAAACCAAACCAATATTTAAATCTTATATAAAACATCCACAGTTTTGGATTTTATGAACTAAAAAAACAGACATTATTTGAGGGTTAAAAAAAAGGGGAAATATCCAGAGACTGGCGTAGGCTTTGACCAATCCTGCAGCCCTTGAGGGAAATTATTACAATAGACATCAAAGATCTTTCCCTCAAATTACACTTAAAGTGTCTTGCAATGTGTTCTGTAAACATGGGGAGAACATCCTGTGTCCTTAAATAACAAATAGACTTTTGAAGTCAAGAAAATTTGAGCTCTCCAGAGAAAGCTGTGGTGGCTCCAGAGGAGTTCCTGCCTTGCAGAAGGACTCAGGGACATTCCACGTGGGACTGCCACAAGAATAGCTCAGTTCTGGAAGAGGGAAGGGACTGACTAAAAACCATCTCAGTGGAAAACGATGGACAATTGTGTATTAGCCTGAAGTGGGTTTTGTAATCCAGCATCACTTGTTATGGAATGTGAACAAAAACAAAGGCACAGAAAATAAGGACAGGATAATCCCAGCTGAGTCTCTTGAAAGGGCAAGAAAAAGAAATGCTAGATCCTGGGGAAAAAAAAAAAAATTCTGTGAAATGTTCAGGCACACGAATAATTGCAATTAAAACCAGAAAAGGCATCAATCACACTGAATCTCTGAAACCCATCTCCAGTGGGACAGACTGGTGAAGACTCAGCAGCCACCAAGGAAATTATTTCCCTATCCACAGATGTTGTGGGGTTTTATTCTTAAAAATCAGAGGAAGCCAGAAACAACAGATTTCAGCGGAAAACCCCCTATAAATCAAGAACCCCCCACTCCTCTGTAACTTTCTCTATCTCTTAAAAAAATCTGATAAATTGATTATTCTTCCTTTTGCCTGTGGCTCACTCATCCACACTGCGTTCACCCCGTCCATCCCACCACCAGGAGCATCCCCACAGGGAGACACCAGGGCTTCACTTCAGGGGAGGAAGGATCTTATCCATGAGGAAAGAGGCACAGAAGGGTGCTGAAGCCATGGGAAGCAGTGGAAGAGCTGCCTGAGTCAGCTGGGAAGGCTGCAGGAGCTGGAAGCTGCTCCCAGATGGGAATAGCTGAGAGAGCTGATGCATCTGGATAGATTTGCCTGTAGGAGAAGCCATGAATAAATTGGGGTGAGTTCAGAGGTGTGCCAATAGCCACCCTTTGCCAGCAGTCCAGGACCCTTAGGCTGAATTTCAGTCTTCGCAAAGAATTCAGGGCTGGACTTTAAATGGACTTTAAACATTTGAAGTAACAGTGTCTAAATCCAGCATTGTTGCCCTCCAACAGCAGCTCAGCAACCCCAGTTATATTTATTAACCTTCTCCAATTACTGATTTTGCAAGCTTGTGACAATGTAGTTGAGGTTTAATTACTCTCATAGGGTATTAAGGGAAGATTATCCAAAATTTGGTCTTCTTCTTAAGTATATCCATTAAAAATTAATACAACAGATCATGAATTAATATGTATTACTAATACAAAGCAAACAAGTTAATCTTTCCACCTTGAACCTGACTTCCATCCACGTATACATTCCAAAATAACTATTTTTTTCATTCAAATCTTGTCATTTAAACCTTTTAACCCTCTTGCTGATCCACAAGCCACACAGCAAAGCATTGTTGAGAGTTGCAATGACCCAGCATGAGGGACTGCAGATCCTTGATCCAAGAACACCTCAAAATCATACACACATATATATAGATACATACACACAAAAATAGGAAAATGGAAGGAACAAAAGAGGAAAGAAGAAAAATTATGGATTGGAGTAAAGCCACCAGTGCTGGTACCCATTGGAATCCACTTTTTCCATACCTCCATGTCCCTGCTCTCCTCCTGCCACACAGTTCAGAATAAAAGTTTTGACTGATACTTTTAAAATGCTGAGAAGAGTCATGATGAAAATGGAATTCAGAAATCTGCAAACATGGAGCATACAGAGTTTTTTACTTATTTCTGTTTCCCCCACCACTTCCCTCTCCATACAGGAAATTTAATTGGGTGAGAAGGTTCATGATTGCAAAGATGCAGACACACGCAATATATATTATAGTTTTACAGATGTGATTCTTTGGCACTTATTTTACTAAGAATTTCCAAATCCACTTTAACCCAAATAAAGAATTCCTCAATCCAGATTAGTGCGGAAAAGCAAAAGTAACCCCGAGCTGTAATTTGAGAGGTAATTTGCCAAAGTGAAGGCCCCACTGCACTGAGAGAGTGAAGTAAAGGGCTTCCCTGTAAATGAGAAAGGATTAGGCCCACGGAAAAGTATTGCTATAGCAACAAAATAATTCATGGGAATATGGATAACAAAGCCAGAGCCCCGGAGATGGGAGGAAAGAGTGTTTAATCACATCCTGCTCCCCTTGGCCCTACAACACATGGAAAAAAATGAGCGCCTGGTTGGTTTGTGGGGTTGGTTTTGAGTTCCTTTTATCAACACCAATGGGCAGCTCTCAGGCTCTGACAGAACATCCTGGCTGAAGGGGAGATGGGTGACAGACCATCCTGGATGAAGGGAGGACGAGCAGCCACAGAACCTGATGGGAACCGCGGCTGAGCCAAGCTTGTGCTGACACCTCACAACCAACCCCACTCATCCCCTGGGCAGGACTGTGACTGTGGTGTGCCCAACCCTCCATCCCATCCAGCAGAAACCTCCCATCCTCGCAGGCAGCTCTTTCCCAGTAAGTTTTGCTAATTGGGAGTTCCAACAGGGGTCTGCAGTCCCAGCTCTTCCCGCTCCACAATCGTGCAGGAAAAGCTTTCTGCACCTTCCACTGGAAGATGGCTTTAAAAGTTAGCAAAATTTATTATCAGCACCATTTATCCTTTCAGGCTGTAAAAAGCTGCCAGTGAAACCCCCCCAAAAGGCTTAATGCATTACCAAAGCACTAATTTTATTCTTCATTATTCCCCCAAACCTGCATTCAGAGCTGGAGCTTCTGCTCTGCAGAGAGCTCCTGGTTAATGTATTTCTGTGTGTAGATCCTTGACAGAGACCATTTTTCTTGCCCCTCAGGTGGCTCGTAGAGCAAGATTTATGTCCATTATGCATAAATTCCTTGCAATATTGCTCCAGCATAATCAGCAGAAAATATGAGCCAGCACCCACAGCAGCTACAAAACACCGCCAGAGACAGCTGAACTCAGGCCACCTTCCTCAGGTCCCACCTTCCTCTGCTCCCATTGAAATCCGAGGCTGATTTTGTCCCTGATGGGTGTAAGGGACCACAAGGGTCCCCTTGCCATGCTGGCACCCAGCACTGTCCTCGTGTGGCCTCAATGCAAATGTCACCATCAGATGGGACAGCCCGGCTTAGATACCAAACAATTCATTAGATCTGACCCTGAATTTCTGTAACTAAACATAAGAATTTAAAACCATTTAAAATCACTTTGCATCCCTAAAGCAATATTAGCATCCTTCTCTCTGGCTTGTGTTTATTATCCTTTTGCACATCCCCAAATCTGACCATGTGAATATCCTCAAACCCCAAATCACTCAAATCCTTCAGTTTCATTTTAAGTAGGAAGGGACCATAAAATCATCTAACCGCTTACCCCTAATTACGGCTAATTAAGCAACCAACTACTAATTATATATGTGTATCTGACTTATCCTAGTTTCATCTGTGATTTCATCCTGCAAGAGGCAAAGGCACATCAGTGTTACACAAACTGCAGCCAAACCTTTGGTACCTGAGCTGGGGCTCAGGAGCTATTCCTGATTTACACTGCAGTGCAGCAAAGAAGAATTGTATTCAAATTGGTCTGGGCTCTTTCAGAAGATTTTCAGATTATTTCTCAGCAACACTGCCATGAAATCTTTATAGAGATCCTTGGTTTTGCTGAGTGAAGAGCCATAATTTCAAAGAGACAAGTTAGTTTTGGGCAATGGGAAATCATCACAATGTAAATAATTGCTGGGGTAAAGAGGATTCTTTGTTCCCCTCGGGGGGAGGCTGCAGCAGCCCACGAAGGGAGGGATGCTGGGAGGGATGAGATGAACTGCTCCTAACTTGGGCCAGCTCAAAATTGGGCACTGACGTCCCATGCGATGATGTAGTGCCTCTAATGAACACCCTCCTCCAGAACATGACTCATCCCAGCTCTCAGCTGACTGTGAGGGAGCCTCAGCCTAAATTTTGGATTGTTGAAATCGGTGAAATGAATCTCTGTGTCCCCGAAGTAAAATGAGATCTTTGAGAGCTGTACTTGAGTCCTCACACAAAACCAGCTAAGTCATTCAAATTACATGGGCTGCCTTTCAATTCCTGCAATTCCCACTCGTGCCTCTTGGAAGACTGTCCTTTATAGTTTGATTGAATTTATTGATTTATATTTATTTATTAGACTTCTTTTCTTCCCAGACTCTCAGATCAATATCAGGTCAACAGTGGCACAGAATGATTATCATGGCTGCCTGGCCACTAAACAGGGGCAAATTCCCACTGCTCTTGTTACTGGAAAAAACAGAAAACGCAAACTACCCTGAAAGTCCACGAAGGCATCAAATTAAACTGCAAACTCAAAATTCATGAGTTATGTTTAAATGCTGCATTATGGCCATTAAACACTTCTGGTTTCCCATTTCAGCTAACACTGCAATAAAAGCCTGATGTTCCACCTGATTTTCATCTTTGCGGTCAGCTCTGGGGACCATGCCTGTGTCCCCATCCCTGCCCTTGCTCTGCAGCTGCATCAGAGACCAGCAGCACCTCTGGAAGAGCATCTCTGCCCAGCTGGCAGCAGCAGCCACCTCCAAAATGTCTGAGGATGCTGCAGAGGAGAGGGATGGACACCCAGTGAGGGAGCAGTGTCACCCTGCCAGGCTGGGGACAAAGACACAACCACCTTCATCCTTCATCCACACAGCAAAACCACACAGACTTAGCGCTCAGCCTCCTCCTCGCCCAGAGAGGAGGCAGGAAGCAAATTTCTTCCAGAAAATGTTATTAAAATATAACTTTTAAGCCTCATTTTCCACGGGCACACGGGGTTTGTATCACGTCCCAGCCCCTAGGAGCTGGAACACCTTGATTCAGCACTCGGGAGCAGGGGAAGGGGGGGTTCATCCTCCTCGAGAGCCCCTAGAGGGAGACATGACCCCGATTTTGGGAGGAGGCTCTGCCCGCATCCAGGAGGGACCGGCCGGGAGAGCCATGGGAAAGGGATGGGGAAAAGGGGATGGATGGGGGGAAGGTGATGGGGAAAAAGGGATGAGGGAAAAAGGAGATGGAGAAAAAGGAGATGGATGGGGGAAAAAGGGGATGGATGGGGAAAAAGGGGATGTCTGGGGGAAAAGGGGATGGATGGGGGAAAAGGGGATGGATGGAGGGAAAGGGATGGAGGGGGGAAAAAGGGGATGGATGGAGGGAAAGGGAGGGGGGAAAGGGATGGGGAAAAAGGGGTGGGGGAAAAGGGATGGGGGAAAAGGGGATGGATGGGGGAAAAGGAACGGAGGGAGGAAAAAGGGGATGGATGGCGGAAAAAGGGGATGGATGGCGGAAAAAGGGGATGGATAGGGAAAAAGGGGATGGATGGCGGAAAAAGGGGATGGATGGCGGAAAAAGGGGATGGATGGCGGAAAAAGGGGATGGATGGCGGAAAAAGGGGACGGGGGAAAGGGATGGGGAAAAAGGGACAGGGGGAAAGGATGGAAAAAGGGATGGGGAAAAAAGGATGCTCCAGGTCTCAGCTCTGGGTCCTTGCCCCACGGGGGATACGGGGTGCTGGGAGAGAGAAACCACCCGGGGAAGCCCTGCCTGACCCAGGGATGCAGGAGCAGCCCCTGGGATGCAGGAGGGGATGGATGCTGCCAAGAGCAGCTCCCAGCTGAGCTGAGGATGTGGCAGCTCCAATTATTCCCTCTGGGAGAATGTGGCTGTAGCCACATGTAGCCCTCCGTGCGCCTCTTTGTCAGCTCAGAGCATGATGGGTCTCTTTATCCCCTTGTTCATGGGCACTGTCGTACCCCAACTCCAATAAAGAAAAATGGTTTCTCCAAACCCCACAAGAAGAGCAGGACTAGATTATCAGCACATTTGCATGGACGATAAAATATCACCAATTCGCCAAGATAAACTACGTGGAAGATTAGTCTGAACTGCCAATTTCTTAAAATGTTTCTCATTTCTTGGTTATGGCTATTTTTTGCAAATTTCCCTTTTAGAAATCACATTTCTTTCAAATCAGCTCATTGCCCTAGGGTTGTTGACCTTTATTTCGCCCATCTGGAAAACAAATGAAGCAGGAAGGATAACAATATGAGATCCTAATCAGAAGTGCTGTTTGTCTTTTTGGAAGCTTGATTTCAAACTTATATATTTCCCCCTAAAGGCACTGCCAGCAATACACTGGATAACCCTGCTGCAAGGAAAACCAGCAGCTTGGCCAAAAAGTGTTTGTGGGCATCTTATCAGTGGTGAAATGAAGACCAAAAAAAGCCAAATTATCAGTAAAAATGAACACAGATGTAGCTGCAACAGCAGAGCTCAAGGACCAGGTGAAGAGCTTTGATATTCTATCTAAAGCCTTGGCAGCTCAGATTTGACCAAAAAAGTTTAACCTGAGGTTAACTGAAGAGATAGGCAAGGATAAAACAAATTATTACTGCTAATTTCGGTCAAAAATATTTATAAATTGAGTTATAAAAAATAAATATGCATAGGGAAGGGTTCATTGAGGTGGTTGAGCCAGAGAGAAAAGGAAAAGCAGCAGAACACCAAGATAAACCATTTTTGGGTTTTCTCACCAAACAGTGCCAGCTCCCAAGGATAAGGATGCAGATAAACACAACAATTTGTTAGATTGGAAGAGGAATTTGTTAATTTGGAGGATCCAATTCCCATAGTTCTAACTGGAGAATTTCTGAGTTCACTCATGCTGGAAATAAACCTGATTTGGAGGAATGATAGCAAGGCTTTAAATTTTTTATTATTAGAAATCTGTGGGCAGCAAAATCAATAGTTTTTAGGCAGCTCTGTTAAAAAGGGAATAATACATTTCAGTGCTCATTAAATGCAATTCTTTTCTCAACAACCTCATTGTTTTTCTCACCACTACCTGTCACCCAGGTATTGAATTAGCCTTAAAATCAGCCAGGTGTTGGACTCCTTGGTCCCTGAGGGTCTCAGCTCGGGATATTCTCTGATTCTGTGATTCTAAAACTCTGCAAGGCTTTGTAGAAAAACATCACAAAAAACCCAGCTGGTCTTTAAGGTGCCTTCCAACCCAAACCAGTGATTCTGTAATTCCACGGGAAGCTCTTGCTGCAGAGCCATGAAAGATCTGTGGCTGAGCAAGTGCTGCCTGACCACAGATGGAGAGAGGTGGGATGTTAAAAAATAATAATATTGAAGCAAGGAGAAGAATCTGGGGAGAGCAGCAGCAGCTGGGGCAGAGCCAGTTTGGTGGCACTGATGGAGACCTGCCCAAGCCCAGCTTCTCCAGGAGCAGAACCATTCCATGTGCAGCTCCTGCACCTGCTCCCAGCCTGCAGAGGACCTTCGTGGATGATAAATTGTACAAAAGGTGGTTGTGACCCCCAAATTCCAGGGGATCACCAGTGCCCCCTCTACACCCCACCAGCAATGGGCACAAGGGCTGCTGGAGCAGAGTCTCCTCTGAAGGACAGGCTCCTTGTGTCCCATAATAGCAGATTCCATTTAAAAATAGCAAATGACAGTCAGAGGAATTATAAAAACTAGAAAATCATCCAAAACCCCAGCAATACATCAAAGCCAGTTTAATAGCCCTTAATACTGTCACTGACACAGATCCTGTGCTTGCAGGGCTGCATGATGGAATGGGCAGAGGTTCCTGGGTTTGGAGCCATTTCACCCTAAAACTTCGTTGCTTCCTGCATGTAAATTATAGATAATGGTTCTGCTGACAAGGGGCTGCACTTAGCTGACACTGCTGCGAGGTAAAATTGGAAGAAAATACCTGGTTAAAGAACTTTTCTCATTCTTTCCCCTTGGAAAAAAAGAAAAAATAAAAAACCAAAAACCCAAACTGCAAAGAGTTAATTGCAGAGGGATTCTTCCATCTCCTGGCTGGCTACTGAGTCAGAGCCATAACTGAGGGCTTTGGGATGCTCAGAGAGGAAACATGATTTGATGTAGTAGGGGCAATCCCATGCTTATCAAATCATCTTGCTTGCCTGTAAAGCTAAGCTCCAATTTATGGTGTTTTATGAAGCCCCAGATCGAGCTAAGGCTATAAAAATTGGGACTTAATATTCAGGAATAGAAATGCAGAGAGCACCACTGAAGTGATTTTTTTTTTAAAGTGCTTGTATCCTCCTCACAATAAACATAACCAGGAGTGTGACAATAATGGGATGCTGCCCACCAGAGAGACCAGGGCAAGCAGCCCAGGTCTGTGATTCCTCAGCCACAGGAACTTGCTGCTCTGCATGGATTAAGGCAGAAAGTTGGCTCATCCACCAGAACAATGGCTAATAAACCAGCACTCATCATATAGCCCTTAGCAACCCTCTTCTTATTTTTAAACTTTTCCCCCTCTGAGGAAGCTTAGAAAAGTTTCTCAAACATCTGCCCACCAGACAAGTTTTTTCTCCTAGTGACCAAATGCCCAGAAAGAAGCTGAACATTTGCGTGCCGCTGTTTGGAGAGCAACCCTTTTCATTTACTCACCTGAGGAAAAGGACGAGATTCCCTTTTCATGTGCATGAAAAAGGAAAATAAGAGAGATGAGAAATTTCTAATCCATGCCTGCACTCTCCAGAGCCGCCACTGCATCTGACACACTGCCACTGCCTTCCCTCACTGATCTTATCACGGTCATTAGGGGGAACACCCATCTACTTAAATTACATTTTAAGGCTTATGATACCTGTTTAATGTTAGATGTCTGCTGAGCAAACCTTTAAACACTCACCTCATTTCCTAAAGTGTTCCTATGATTTAACAGCTGCCCAAATAATTGCCGTGCAGAGATAAAATTATTTACACATTTATATTAAGTGCACAACTGATTTAATCTCCTAAATCCAGGTCGAAAATCCTCAAGAAAAAAAAAAAAAGTAAATTAACCAAGACAGCAATTATACAAGAATTGGTTAAAGCATCGCTTGATTTTTACTTGGAGATTTTGGGATCTAATTAAGCAGCAGGACTGATGTGCTCAGCTCTGTCCTGCTGGTTTCCCAAAGGGACCCAAACCCTCCCCCGTTTGAACGGCCCAGCCTTGATGATGAAAGGATTTGCTAATGACGGGCGTGGGCACCACCGGGCTGCAGGAACCGAGCGAATTCAAGCGCTGCAACACCTGAAGTCACTTTCCCTGTGATTTAAGGATGGGAAAATGCGCAGTCTTTTCAAACGTCTTAAGGATATGCACGGATAGGCTCTTTAGGAGCAGCCTGTGCCAGGAAGGAGTCGCTCCCCCAGCTGCTCATTAAAAGCTGCTTGCTGCAGGTTTTGAACAGATCTGTTGGCAAAGCAGTTCAAATGAGCACTTTAATTCTCTCCAGGCAGGGGAAAAAAAAATTATACTAAAAAAAAAAAAAAAAAAAAAAAAAAATCAGCTGGGGTAGCTGGGACCAGTAATACAAACAGTTTAAACCAACCTGGCTGAGAGGAATCAGGAGCCTGAGCACACAGCCCTGGACTGGCAGAGGGGGATGCCATCAGCTCATCCCAATGGATTTTCCCTCAGCTGGCTCACAAACCGTGTTCCCGTTCCTGCCCCATGTGAATTAATTGTTTGTGTACTTAAATAAAAATACTTGCTGCAATAAAGGTCCAAAGCCAGTCATTGCATTATTTTAAATATTTTTTCCTCGTTAATATGGAATTCTAAATTTCTTTTTCTGAGCCTTTTTTCCCCCTGAATGATAGATTTCTGCAATTTCTGCATCGCACCTGACCCAGAGGACACAGCACAATCTCAGGAGACAGAATCCTTTAGATGCAGCATCTCTGCCCATGACTATTTATGTGATCCCAGCAAAACTGAACAGATTCCTTGAAGCATCACTATGGATCTGCAATCAAATTCCCAGGTAGCACTGCAGAGTACAAAACCTGTCTGGCATTGCCATTCCCTGGATGAATCCCTGGCTCTGCTCACAAATCCCTTTGCACCAGGCTGGAATTCTCCTGTGGATGCAGGTTCTGGGCATGGCAAGAGGTGTTTGAGGCCCAAGGTTATTTCTGACCGCAGACAGAGGGCACTAAGATGCACTGTAGGTAATACACTAATAATGATAACACCAAAGGTGCATTGTAGGTAATACTTTTGTTTCCTACAGTTTAAAATTCATAATACAGCTGTATAGTCAGCATTTAAAATCCAGGATTTTCTTCACACTCTCTCCATGCACTGGGAGGGGAAAGAATTCTAATCCATGCTGAGGCAGGAAAAACAACTCACTAAAACACCATCTAAAACAGGAGGTATGAACTCCTTGAAACTCTATTATATGCTTGAGTAACTCCTGGAACAAGAGAAATCTGTGCACGATTATGCAGGCAGGCAGAAATATTCCAGGCAGATGTTGTCCTGACTGCCACTCCTGGAGTCTCAGCCCTGCCCGGGACACCACTGTCCCTACAATTGCCCCTTTGGGGTGGCCACACCAGGAGAAGATGGCAATGGTGCATCTCTAAGCCAGGTACTGGAGTTTCTTTATGGTATCTATACGATCTCCATTGATCTCAGTTCCCTTTTAAAAAATAATAAATATGGGGCTGTCAAGTTTTCAGGGAAAAGGTCTAAAATAAGGACTTTTAAGGATGTGCCATAAAAGACAAGTAATTGTTTTTTGTTTTTATCAGAGGACACCTCACTGATCATTTCCAAGCTCTTGGTGATGGGGAATTGTTAAAATTGTAGTTTTGGAAAGGCCAACGGGCAAAGGGAAATCCATCAGTAATAATGTCCTTAAATTCCCAAACAAATTTACATGGGCATTGTTGGAGAGGTCACAACTCTGTCATAATTCAGTTTACATTTATTTCACACATTTGCACCTGCAAGCCACACTTATATTAAGTGTACAACAGATTTAACTGCCTGACCTCACCCCCTGGGCATGGCACAAGTGCACAAACTCTGTAAGGAATCAGACTTTCCAACTCCCTCTGCTCTCCTGTCACCCCATAAAGAGGTGACTGATGGCCACATCATCAGTGTCACCGTCAGAGTGACAATGCGGGTGCATTGCTTTGCCTGGGTGCTCTCATCCTATGCAAAAAGCTCTGTGGAAGCCCTGAGCATGGCGCAGTGCCTGGGACACCTTGTTGTGGTTGCTCCTTGCAAGAGAAGAAGCAGGACCTGCAGAGAGCAAGGCTGAGCACAGACCATGCACAGGCTCATCCCAGGCTGGAAGCTCATCTTGTTCTGCTCTTGGGTAGAAAACCCTGAGCAGGGAGGAGGCCCTGGTGTGATTTTTGGCTTTATTCTCCTGTTTTATTTCAGCAAAGGGATGAAGAGCTGGCTTAGAGATGCTCAGCAGCACGAGGTTCACAAGCAGCCCTGGTTCCCCAAACGCCGCCTGCTCAGCCAGGCAAGCACCACCTCCAGTCAGGTAGTCCATCACGTGGGAAACCCAAAGAGTTTATAGAAGTGATTGTCAAAGACCCCATCATTTTGCAGTTAGGATAATTAATAAGGTGTGCACAAAATCCAGGAGTGTTTTACCACACGTTTGCAGCTGAATTGCGTTATTGTTGTTATAATAAAAGAGAGCCACATGGTAACGGAGCACCAGGGACCCAGCCTGATGCAACTGTTAAACATCAATAGGAAAATCAGAGGGGAAACATCAAGTTTTTCCTTTAAAATCAGTTTGGTTTTCAAGAGCTGTGACTTTTATTTAGTAGATTTTGTGAAAGAGCTTCTGTTTATAAAAATTATTGGGTAGTGTTGGCTGTCAGAAAACATAAACAGGCAATTAGAGCAATAAGAAGAATGATGGAACGAACTCCTCTGGCAGCCTCCTATTTGGAGCCAAGCAAGGCCCCAGTTCCACAAAGAATCAGGCATGTGTTTAAGTCCACAAGATCTTCCAAGGAGCCTGTGGGGACTACTCACACATTAAAGTGTGTGTGAGGGGTTTGTAAAAGCTCAGAGATACCTTGGGGAAACTGGACTGCAGGGACAGTCAGTGGTTCTGCTGGGATGTGGCACTACCTAGAACTCATTCCAAAAAGTTCCCTGGAAGTGTTAAATGTTCTGCACACAGTTTGGATTACCTTTAGTGGATATCACCTCTCTGGTGACTATGGAAGGGCTGTTTAATTCTGTGTTTCTCTATTCCACACCCAGATTCTAGGCTGTGTTTTCCTGCTGAGTCTCAGTGGTGGAAATAGTTGGATCTGCCATGAAATAATAAGGACTTTTGGCCTTTGTAGTGACTATGAGCTTATGGACTGTGGAATTGTGTGAAGAACAGAACAGCCCTGACAAGAGAAATGTGAATAAGTGCACAACACCACTTAATTATCCTTGTTTCTTCCACTCTATAAAAATCCATTGAACCCAATTTCCTGCATGAGAACCTGACCATTGGTGTGCCTGAAACTGCTCTCAGTAGCTTTGCCCTAGATCTGCACATCGTCTCCTGCACGAGTTCCATCATTAAAGTTATTCTGATGGATCCAAAGGAAGCAAAAAACTGCTAAAATCAATTTCTGTGATGCTTTAACATGTTTTTGAAATAATCTTGGGTATGACTGGGCAGGACCAACACATGTGGCACTCTGGATGCCTTCCCCAAGATTGCTTCCAAGGGAAGCTTTTCCTGAGCTCATTCTCAGACACAGGAATTGTTGTAGGGATACTGAACAGGGGGAGCTGAACCAGATTTCTGGGTAGATAATTCTGAAACAGCTGTTCCTGAAGAGTTCTCACAATGGAGAAATGTTCTGGAGGAAACTTCTCAGCTATTGAAAAAGTGGGCAAAAAAAAAAAAAAAAAAGTGGGCAAAACCAATCAACAGAGGAATAAAAGCTGTCAAGAAGGATGTCCTGTCTTCCTCCCTCTCAAAAAAATACATGAAGCCAGGCCAGGTACAATTATATAATACAATTCCCCCAGAGCCAGGGCAATTACCCTACTGGCACCATGTGTTGTGGGTTTTGTCTGAGTGAAGGGCAGCACTGACACCTGACAATAGCAGCCACTCTTGGCTTCAGTGACTTCTTAGGAACCTGAACACTGAAGAAACACCTGTCCTGAGACAGCTGGACTTCCTAAAGAGGTCAGTCTATGGGGAAGGACCTCCTAAAGGGTCTGCATGATCTCTGCCAGCCAGGAGGCGGAGTGGGCTGACTCACCCACTCCTTCCCATCCCTCTGTGCTTTGTTCATACCCAAACTTGACCTAAACTGGTTCATCCCCGTCCCAACTGAAGCCTTTCTGTTAAACCCAGCAGTGCTTGCACTCAGGAAGGGTGCAAGTGAGGCAGAGAGGCACCACTAAACCCTGCTCATCCCTCAGCTCCCTTCCCAGCACAGGGAGCACGGCCAGTGTCAGCTGAAACAGGCAATTAGTGCCCCTCTAGCACGAGCAGCTCAAACTGTAACATCATGCCAGCCGTGATTAAGAGTGATACAGCACATCATCATTGTCAACACTATTCAACCAATGTAAACCTTAGTTAGAAATGTACTTGTCAGAGAAAAATGCGCCTTTGATTTCTATTACACTTTCCCCAGTAATTGCTGTCATCAGTGGCAGGTTATTATTACAGTTGAATAGAGTTTCAGTAATTACTTTTGCACAGATTCTAACAGCTTTTAGATTGAATGATATTCTGACAGTTTGAATACTCTTGACAACAATTACCTTTTTCCTGGTTAACACTGATTCAGGAAAATTAAAAATTAAATCTGTTCAGAGGAAACACTTATGTATGGCACTAGTAAGTGGGCTGATACAAAAATGTGTAAATTACAGAATGACTTAGAATAAAAAGTTCTTTTGCTCTTCCTCTTATGCTTTTTAAAAAATCAGCACTTAGGGTACATGCAGTTCATGCTGGTTAGATTACCAGTAAATGATGTGAAATGATTTAAAGCACTTCTAAATCCACTTCCTACTGATCAGCTTGAAATGAAGAAAACACTATTATGGAGGAAGCCTTGTTGCTCCCACCCTAATTTTTGTCTTTGGTAACAGTCAGATAATGGCTTTTGGCTTTCAGGCCATTATTGTTAATCTCACATCATCAGATTATTTAAAAAAAACAACAAACAAGCAAACTGCTTTACAGTGGTAGCCGAGAAAAAAAAGCGCCCAGCATGTTTGTTATTCCTGAAAAATTTATCTAATATTACAGGGGTCATAACTCAAATGGCTTGATTAAAAAGAAGTCGCCGGCACAGAGCTCTCCAACTTAATTTTGGCAGGATAACTGGCCTTGTGGATAAGCAAGACAGAGTTGATGTGATACATCTTCTTATTAGTAAGCTTTCTGATACTGTTCCACATGACATTCTTATAATAAAACTAAGAAAATATGGTCTTAAAAAATATAGATAAAATTACCATGAGGTGGAGGGAACAATTGGCTGAAAAACTGCTTTCAAGGAGTAGCTATCAATGGTTCACTGTCAAAGCAGGAAGAAGTTTCAGGTGAGATTCCTCAGGGATCTGTCCTTGCTCCAGCTCTGTTCAATATTTTCATAATGACTCAGTTAAAGGGAAAAGAGATTACATTTATAAAATTTGCAATGTTGAGGAGCTGGGATGGTGGGAACCCTTGGGAGGTCTGGATCAAAATCTGAAAAGATATTAACAGTTTGGAGTGATGGCCTGAAATTAAGATGAAATTCAATAAAGGCAAGTGTAAAATGTTACACTTAGAGAGGAGAAATCAGATGCAAATGGGAAATTGCCAGTGAGGGAACTCCATTACACATTCAAATTTATAGTGGCCTACGAGCTCCATATCAAACAAAGGAGTAAAACTGCTCCAGAAAAGGTAATTTCAGGGATTTGTTAACAGGGGCACTGTGGTGATTCTCCCACCATTGTCGAGCTGGGATGTTGCGCCCTGTCCTGAGCTCATGGTTCAAAAAAGGTGCAAAGAAACTGGAAAGAATTTAACAGAGTCCAGCCAGGAGCAGCAGAGATGGTGAGGGATGAAGTAAGATTCATGGAAATACAGAATCATGGAATGGTTAGTGATGGAAGGGATGATAAAGCCCATCCCATCCCACCCCTGCCATGGGCAGGGGCACCTTCCACAGTCCCAGGTTGCTCTAAGCCCCGTCCAGCCTGGCCTTGGACATTTCCAGGGATCAGGGGCAGCCACAGCTGCTCTGGGATCCTGTGCTGGGGCCTCCCCACCCTCACAGGGCAGAATTCCTTCCCAATATTCCACCTAAACCTCCCTTCCTTCAGCTTAAGGCCTTTCCCTCCCTACACTGCCCTGCCTGTGGAGTCTGTTGCAAAGCTGAGATTGAGCCTTTAGTTTCTGACACCACTTCCCACTTCTGCTCCACTTGTGTATTAAAATATCATCATCCTTTTTTTCCTCCTGCACATTAGAATTATAGATATAGTTTATTGTTATACTTTCCATAGAGCCTTCTCTTTTTATTAGCATTGTACAATCTGTACAAAAGCAAAATTTAGTCCTTTCAGGGAGCTGAAAGGAAGCAATCGTTTACATGACAAATCCAACATTATCATATGTAAACCTCATTTACTATGTAATGTCTTCCTGTTTCCAGTTCATTAATTGAATGAAACCTATTTTCACATTCTGGTAGGCAGCAGGATTCTCCAACTAACAGAAATAGTACTTTTAGAGGAAAAAAAAAATGTAATGCTAGAAAATATTTCACTTACTGGCTGGTTGAAAGCAATATGGATTTCTGAAAAATAAAATTATTTGCTACATATTTGTCAAAAATAAAAATAATGGAATTTACCCAAGCCAGGTTTGTGCAACAAATTTGGATGGAGACCTGCCTGGTAAAGTACCACTCTTTAACCTTCATTGTACATTAAAATGACACTTGTGACACCCAACCATGCTCCTATAAATACCATCAGATAAACACAACCAAATTATAGCCTAATTTATGATACACAACACTTTGGAGATTCAAGACTGATGGTTGTAATGGAAAGATGATGAAAAATATTTTGTTGCATTTCCTCCCAAGAAAATCTATAGCCCTGAAAGAGCAAAGGCAATAAAGCTCCTCCCAGATCCCAGACCTTTAAAAAATACATATTTTTTGAGTTCTACTTAGGTTCAAGGGAAAAAAAAAACAAACCAAAAACTACCCAACTGTAAGAGGACTTGCTAAAACCAACTATTGCTCAGTATTTGTATTAATGTGGCACAAAAACTAAGAAAACACTGATGATGTTTCAGAAAATGGTGACATTTTCTATATCACAAAATAAAGCAGCATCACCAGCACATCACACTCAGGCAAACCAAAGAAACAGAAAAGGAAGGAAATTATGAAATGTCTTTCCCTCAGCCTATTAGAGAGAGCCCTGGGCTGGATCCTGGGATTTTGGACACTCACAGGGTTTTGGGCTCTGGTAGCACAGCTCCATCTGCATAATGTGAACAAGCCAAACAAATCTGATATTAAAATGAGAAAAATTGGCAATTTAAAATTGCCTATTCCATTCCTTTTCTTTTTGACCTCAATCCAAAGCTTTTCTAAGCCAAAGAAAAGACAAGCTCACAATTAGTGACTATGACCAGTTAATGGGTCTGTTCTGAACAAGCTTTTAAATAAAACAATAAGCAAGCCTGGGAAAAAGCAACTTACTGGGCTATCTGAGGCCAATTTCTTTTAAGCACAGGTCACATTATTATAAAATAAATTCCTTTTAGCAATTGTTCCATCAAGATTATGTCAGTCCAAAGGGAATAGACCCAAAATCTCTTGTTGCCAAATAACTTCATCTTGGTGCATCTGTAACTCTATTTTCTCCAAAGAAAACTAGTTCATAATATGGGTGGATTTGTTGTTTTTCTGAACAAAGTTGTTCCCTGGCAACTTCAAAAGCAAATTACGTGTAAAAAACTCACAAAACAAAAAACCTCCAATGTTCAATTACAAAGGTTGGTAAAAAAATCCATGGAGCCATAACAACCAAATGACTTGGTAAGAAAATCAAAGTGCAGCTGACTGGAAGGAAAAAAAAAAAGATAAATAGACAACTCCAAAGTGGTTTTGAACAACCAGGTTGCCTAACACAGGAAACTGGCAGAGATGGCAACAATAAAGTAAAATATTCCCAAAAAGCAGCTCCTGATGCCCCTCTCACTACCCCCTTGCCTAATCAGAATTCACATCACAGCTACAGTTCCAGAAGCATTTTCAGTTCCATGCCTGCCAAGCAAGGTACCAAGGTGATGAACAGGGGTGACGGGAGCACCCTTAGCTCAGCCTTGCTGTCCCCCCAAACCCCAGGTAAGAACCAGAGCAGCCCAGTGGCCCCACACTCACCTGCTGTGCCCAGCAGAGCTCCTCTCATCCCTCTCCTCCTGCTCCCCTCCACCGGCACTTCCCTCTCCCCTTCCCACAGCTGACCCAACCAGGGCTCTCCCAGGTGTTTGCCATGAGATTGAATACTCAGGTTGCATTTGTTACCCTCTAACAGGCACTAGAAGTGAGCAGGGAGAATCCTAACAGCTCCCAGTTACCCTCCAGGATTCCTGAATGCTAAAATCACCCCTTTGCCCTTGGCAAGGTTGGAGGGAAGTGTGCTGATGGTTTTGTTTTGCCATCCAGCATGCCAGGAGTGTCTGATTAACAGTTTTCCATCCCTATTCAGGCATCTTTGTTAGGAGTAAGTCTTTGCTCTTTTAGATCCTGGTCCAAAGCCTTTCAAGGAAATTGAAAAGTCTCCCATTGATGAGAAGAGGGTGAGCCCTTGCTAATTGTTCCTTTCACATCAGAGTGAAAACAAATTCTTCAGCTTCCATTTGAAACCCATGAAGTTCAATCCCTTGATATATTGGACCCTTATTTTAAGGAGGCTGGAGAGGAGAGGAGGGGAAGGGAGGACAAAGACAGGGCTGAGGGCTGGGTGTAGGCTCCAAGTGTGCCTTGCACAGCCCACGCTGTGACGCATCACAGGCCTTGGATTCTGCTTCCAGAAAGGCTCCAAATCTTTTAGAGCTCACAAGTTCATAAAATGCTGCATTTAAAGTACTCATTGCTCACCAGCAGACTTGAGATCAGAAAGCCACTCTGATGCTCCCCAGTTGCTGCTCACTGGGAATAATTTCTCTTCAGGAAGAAATTTTTAATTTATTCTTCATCAGAGTGAGGTGTCATCTCCGGATAAGGTAAAGGTGTGGATGGAGAAAAGTGGGAGGTCTACAGAGCATGGGATGTTTGGTTTGGGCCATCTCAGTGCTAAAATGATATTGAGAAATCAAAGATGTCTATTCCAGACCCAGAAATGTGGCTGGTGAACAGAAATGAAAATTCTGAAGGAAATCAAAAGTTAATCACACACATGTTACAAACACCTTAAACACAAATCAGCAAACCATAATTAATGTAATTATTTAGAAAGCTGAGTTTAACTGGTTACATAGGTGGTGTCCTCTCCCAGCTCAGGAAAACTAGAAAAGCTCCATGATGGGATAACTAAAGGTTGCTTTTAAAACAACCCTTTGCTTCAAGAATGAGATGCACTGGATGGAATTGTCCATCTATAGGTAAAAAATAAAAAAGCCCCTTAAACACAATGACATAAATAAAAAAATACAGATTTATAAAAAGAAGGAAGCAGCAGTAGCACATGGCTGATTATTTGGGAATCCATGAGAGATCCTGGTCAGCCAAAGGATTCCCCAAGCTGCGTGTTGGAAGACAACAGACTGATCTGGACAAACCACCCATCCCATTAATGCTGCTATTTCAGCAGAAGAAAGAGAATTTTAAAAGAGACAAATATGTAAAGTGCTATATAACCTGGAAAAACATCTTTCAAAAACTGTCTTACAATGAAATAATTTTTCTTCCCTCCACCAAGAGGGATTTCACCCTGGAGTTGTTTCTAAAAGACAGTAAAACATAACAGATGAATGTTGCCTTGCATAAGGAACACACACATGCATTTAAATCACTTATATTTTACTTTTTTATGATGCAATTGTGAATTGTGTTATTTTGCATTTGTAATTAGAGGTTGAAACAGATGGCAGAGGCTTGGTTTAAAGGGATGTGCTGGATGATCAGGTCTCCTGCTCCACCGAGGGCTGAGCATGGAAACCCTTCCATGAGCTGGTCAAAGAGCAAAATGCTTCCTGCACATCAAAGAGCATTGGAAAGGACCAAACTGGACTTTCTAGAAGCTGAATAAGCACTGGTGATTTTTTTTTTTCCCAAAGTGATCTTAGAACACTCCCAGTACCATGCTCTGGCTGTTGGGGTGAGTGACATTGGATCTCTCAACAAAAGCAGCAGGATTTTGCTGCAGCCTCCAAAGGAGAAAAAGACCCAAGAGTCTTTTCCAAAGGAGAAAAGCTTGAAGAACTCTTCAAGAAAATCCTCAGAGGAGCAGTGGCCCCAGGAACATCAGAACATGTAAGCATGGAACACCAACCATTAATGCAGGGATGGCTTTTCCAGCTCTTTCCTCAAGGAACAAAGCTGTGGCTACAAGGGGGCTCATCATTCCTTTCCCATCATATGCAATTTAAGATACAACCACTTCATTCCATAGGTATTCCAGCCTGGATGAGCCCTGGAGCTGAGACTCAAGGAACAGAGAAACCTTTTACCAATTTTGGATGAGTCCAATTGGAGTTCTCCTTAATTACAGCTCAATATTAATTTATAAATTTGTATAGATGTGTCCATTAGATATAAACCATTGTCCAAGTCTGACACTAAGGTTAGGCCTGGCTGCACCTAAACTCCTTCAATTTTTTGGTTGCTCATTTTCTACCAAAAATGGAGCAAATCCTTTAAGTGCACGTGTACCTTACAAAAAATAAATATCATGGACTTTTAAGCCCCAGGGTATTCATAAAGCAGCCCCAAAGTGGTATCTAGAGCTACAACCCTCAGGGATTCAGCCAAGGATCCTTTCACCCACAAAAATCCAAATCCAGCACCAAATCAGCATTTTAAATCACTGCAGAGCCTGCATCCCTATGGGAATATGGAAAAGTCATGCTGATATTACATGGTTTATATATGTTATTAGAAACATTAATTAAAACAGCTTTTACAATAACTACCAATATTATCTACGCTACTAGGCTGTTATCAGAATGATTTTTAATATTTTAATGATTTAAAAATTTTTTTCCATTTGAATTTTTCATTCTAGCAGAGCAATATTCACTGAATGCCTAGACTGAAAAAGGCACCTCTAGCTGCTGCTTTATCACTTAGTTTGGTTTCTCTGCATTTTTTATAAATACAAAAAAAGGATCTGAAGTAAACAGGTCGTAAAATCTCCCTTTAAATATTATCTGTTTACTATCTTTGGGGATGGGCATGGACAAGGAAATTGAACCAGAATGCTGTAAGAGCAAATTTTCTTTGGGGAATTCATTCACATCTGTTCCTGTACGACAACAGGAGGAACAGAAATTATTAAGAAAAAAAGACAGAAAAGATGGGAAATGTAACTTTCAAAAGGAAAAATGGCTTCCTCTGATCTTTGGCTGATGGTTCTGATGAGTTTTTATTCTGCCTGACCTGATTAGCCCAACGCTAATAAAGAGCTAATGAAGAAGAAAAGACTTATCCTGAAAGTTAACTCCTTTCTGGAAAGGAGATGGATGGGTTTCTGAAAACAAGGATGGCTGGAAAATACACTTGTGTGATCTATTGCTTCCAAATTTTAATGCATCCCCTTTCAAAAGTAATGAAATTTAGTAAATCTTTAATTTAATTTATTTAAATATTGACAAATTAACTTAATTTAGCAAATTATGTATGAAATAGAAGAAATACCTTTTTTTCTTTATGTCACTTGGGACCTGGCATTGCCCTCTCTGTTGTGGGGAAAAGGGCACTGGGGTTTTGCAGGAGCCCATGCCAGCTCTTCCTCCCCATTTCCTGTGGGAAATGGGCCTGGAGAAGAATGAGATGGGCTGGATTATTCTGTTTGCAGCCCCTCTTTGCACCCCAAGTATCCCATCAACTCTCCCTTTGGAATTTCCATCGATGTTGCCAACATTGGATCCATCCTTCCAAGCCATGGAGAAAGATTGGGCTCTGCACCTGTGCCTCCAACACAACACACTGCAAATTCAGTATAAATACAATATATTAGTGGTAAAAAATCACAGGGACTCCTTGGATTGATAAGCAAATGCACCAAGGTATGAAATGCAAATAATTATTATAATGCCTTTTATAATTTATAATTAATATATCCCGTATCAACCTAAATATTTTTTCTGCTTGTGCAAGAATAGGCCTGACCCAGAACCAAAGGAAATGACTGGGGGCTGGTTTTGACCAATATTTAACTCCAGTCATAGCATTTAGTAAAAAAAAAATTTAAAAGAAATATATATATATATATATATACATACATACACAGATAAAGGGAATCAGAAATGATTTAAAATTTTTTATAATAAAATGATTTTTATTAATTTATCTGATTTTTCTCTTTCTGGTCTTTCTGCAGTGGAAAATGGTGACATCATTGTGTGATGAAGAAAAAACAACCTCTATTAAATACACAAAGATCATAAAGTCTATTTTGCTTGAATTTCGACAGCTTCAGTGCACACAACTGAAGGTCTGGCAAGTACTGAATTCTTTCAAGAACTATTTATTTCAAAGTTACAAGGCTGATGAAGGCTTTAGAGTTACAAATTCCTGTTTTTCTTGGAGCAACATCTTTAAAGATATGCAAAGAGGGATTTCTCAGCACTATTCAGAAACTAGTCTCAAGTGATTTGCTACTTCGGAGTACAGAGATTGTTTTCTAATTCAAGCAAACATTTTGGAAAAAAAGACAAACAACAGAAAAGGATGTGAGAAAATGCTCATTAAGAAAACAACAGTGAGAATCTCAGCAGAAATATTTAACCAACTTACCTGATTTCACAGTTCTGCTTTTAAGTCCTGGAGCAAGAGCAATGCACAGGTGTTTTATATAAGGAGAAATGCAAAAGTCACCAAGGAAAAAAATGAGGTTTTCAAGGGTTTGATACGGGCTTGGAAGAAAACCCCAACCAAAGGTCCACTAAGATCATATCCCCAAGCTGAAGTTACTGCTGGATCTTAAATTGTTATAAGTTCTTTTTTTTTTTTTTTTCCTTTTTTAAAGTTCTATTTTGGGTGCAGCATGCTGTGAAAATATATAGGTTACCTCACATAAACAGATATTTAGACCAGGACTATTTACATAATAGATGGACATTTTCACAGGGAATATTTGATAGATGGATGCAGAGATCCAAATTCTCTGCTTTGCTGGTAGAAGAGCTCTGTGCTATGCATAGAAAATTCCCTCTGTGTGGGTAATGTATATTTGACTTCACCTTTTGCATATTGATCACTCCCTGACTTGCAAATCCTGAACCATGTGCAACTGTGCGTAATATGAATAACTTTATTCCAAACTTGCATGTCTTAAGCCATATGTTCACCGAAATCTGAGCATAAATCTACTAAAATTTACTGTCCTACACTGCAGATCAATAAACCCTACAGTATTTCAGGAGTGCTGGATGTATATTTTGTTTGATGGCTTTGAAGATGCATATTTCCAGCTATAATTATTTACATATAGGGTCCAGGACCAGGAGATAACCTTCAGCTTTGGTAACATTAACACTTGCAAATAATCATCACTACTCTATCACTCTCACACCCCATAATCTGCTAACATATGTCTACATTTTCTATGTGTTTATGTAGTACTTTATATGGAAATGTTTCATTACTGCCCGCAGCAACATGTGGCATTTCTTCAAGAACATTTCAGCACCTTTTAACATGGTTTCTTCAAACGTCTCTCTAATTGTGAGGATTTCATTCTGCAAATGTTATCACTGCTCAAGCAGATCAATTTTCCTAACTGCTTAATATGCATGCTCTAGGCATTTCCACAAAAATGCAAAATATACAGTACGGAATTAATATAAATAAACTACTACCAGGCTATTATGGAGCAGATTTAAGGCAGCAGGGTTGGAGATAACCCCATTTCCAGACGTGCAAGTCTACTTATTGTGGCAACATGTCATCTAAAATTTTTTGTTGGAGATATAAAAAATATTTCCTATTAATTATTACAGTACCATTTTCTCTAAACCAAATTATGATATTCTTACTTACCAACACAATGACTGCTGGTGCAGAGAAGGTTTATGGTGGAAATTTCTGTCACAATTTCGGATTTTCTGAACTATGGCTGATTGTGCTCATATTTCTGGCTGACCAAGCATCTTCTGAACCTGCACAAAATCCAGTTGGGTGGAGAGCTCTCCAGCAGGCACAGATGTGGAGAAAAAAGTGACATCTTATTGGTACAAAGGCTGGTGGCTGCCACTGATGCTTTTATGTTCAGACAAGACTTCATCTTTCCAAAAATAAGGGACCTGAAGCTGTCCAGGGTGAAGGGCCCCCAGGCCAAGATTCTCCCAGTCAAGAGAAGCCCTAGACTAAATTAGAAAGAATTAAAAGCAGGTGAGACCAATGCAAGTCCCATTATTGGATTGGAGACATTGTGAATGTCAGGACACCCTTGCTGGAATGTGTCCTTCCAGCATCCTGCTCATATTCCACCCAGCTCTTGACAGTCTGGTTTGATACTGGGCAGTGCTGGCGAGAGAGGATTTATGGTGCACTCTTGGTTTTTACATCACTGCCCTCACCCTGGCTGCACAGAGGTTCATCAATGGCTGATGTTCCTGTAGGTGATGTAACAATTAAGCTAATTACATAAACAGCTTTAAGAAGAAGAGCCTGGCAGAAGAGCAAAATCGCTCAGACCTGAGCTGTCCATCCCAGCCCTTTCCCCTGCCCTGTGTGCATTCATCCAGCCCTTGGCAAACTGCACAGAAATTTCTTCTTTCAGTAAGGAAACAGAACAGAGCAATCCCTCTGAGAGGAACAAGCTGATTTCTTCAGGAAGGTCCACGGGAGCTTTTCAAAGCTGGCAGAAATGCAGTTTCCCTGCTGTGAGGTTTGGTACCGATGCTGCTGGAGGGATGAGTCATTGTTTCTTTCATATATATCATCCGAGTACCTATAACTGTCTCTCATCTAAATGTTAATTGTATCCAACAGAATGACTTCAAATGAATACTCTGTCAATAACACTGTTATTAATGTTCCTTGATAGGCATGGTTGGAATATTTTGTAAGATTAGTCTAATATTTCCTACAGAATCTGCTTCATGTGTTGTGTTATTGCGTCTACTTTGGATCAAAACCTGCTTGTAAAGCCTTGGGTGGTTTTTTTACTCTCCTCTCAAGAATTCCCATATCACAAGTTTTGATAGGAACGATTTTACTACAGGCATAGCAGTGATCCTCATTTCTCTGGACCACAAGCATAAGTTTAGGTGTTAAATTGATATTTTCTGATTGCTCAGCAGGGCGTTTTATTGCCTTCACTCGGTGCAGCTGGTACTGTAGGAGCTGATGGCATTAGGGGGGACAGAGTTTAGCTTGGTTTAGCCATGTGAATATTTTGATTTACACCAACTCCACCTCTGCCTCTCCAAGTGACCATGAAGGAACAATTTGGCAGCAATTCCTCGCTGCTGGCCGCTCACCTGCCCGAGACAAAGCGAGGCAGAGAGCAGAGTCCAGGTGTTTGACTGGAAAAGGAGACAGAACAGCTTTTCCATGGTGCCCCAGGTGCATCCCTGGCTGATCCAGAGGAGCAGCAGCAGTGCCAGGAACACCTGAGCAACAGGTGGAGCCTTTGATGGGGCTGCTCTGCCCGCAAACCCTCGGCAAGTTTAAAGCACTCCCAGCCCACTTTGTTTGCAAAGAGCAAATAACTGATCCAAAGGCTGAAAGCCTCTGGGTTTTTTTTTTTCTTCTTCTTCCCTCCCTCTCATCTCCTTTTTCTCTCCTCCTGCTGTTCCTTCAGATTTAGGGCTTTTGTTTCTTCTCCTCCAGACATCTGTCCTCTGCTGTTCCAAGCACAGATATCCCACCTCAGGTCCAGCCCACTTTGATAGTTCACAATGAGACACCAAAGCTGGAAGAAACACATAGCTGGGGAGGGGGAGGAAGGGGGAAAGAAAAAGTTAAATCCCTACTTGAAAACCTGTTTTGTGTTTTCTTATTTCTTAAAGTTATTTTTAAGTGTTTAAACCAGACCAATTATAGTCAGAAACTACTTCACTTAATCCATTCCTTTATCTCCTGGGAAAAATCACCAAAGCAATTCTCAAAATGTTTAAATCCCACAGTGTGCATAAAAGCAGCAAGTAAATCTGCTCCTTCCCAGGCAAACCTTAAGGATTTCACTGACATCTTTAATTAAACCAGCAAATAGGTCGGTTTCTCTTGTATTCTGACCAACACACTGTCAACAAGGAGGGGAAAGAAACTGAAAAGGAGGATTTGTACTGAAAAACAGCACCAGAAACATTTGTATAATCATGATCATGGACTGGAACAGGAATGTAATCAGGAATTATTAAACATTATCAACTACTTCCTGGCAACACATTGCTTGGATAACACTCCTGCAACTACAGGAGAGTTAGTTATGAAATAATTAAACTGCAAAATTGGAAATAGAACAAAAAAAAAGCAAACTCAAAATGCATGAAGCTGTGCAGAAGAAAAGTATTTTTATGTCTGTGAATTTATAAAGACGGATTTAATTCCAAAAGGGAGAATTGTGCAGTTGTTATTAGATCAGTAATAAGCACAGATGGCTGCAAAGGAACCATTCCCCAACCCATCCTGCCATCTCTACCCTGCAGCACTTGTGGAGGAGAAGGAAATACAAGAGTAGGGAGCAGCAGAACTGGGAATTTAGTGTTTTTAAAGACTCAGTCTACATCATTATTGTGTGTGTTATTCTTTATCAGTAACATTCCTGGCAAATTCACCCAACATAGATTTTAAGACATGATTGCCTAAGCTCCTTTAGAAGTTAGACCTGATGCCACCGGGTAGCTTGTCACAATCTTCTGTCAATATCACCCCCTTACAGATTTTTTTTTATTTCCTGCAGGAGGAAACTGATGTTCCCAGGGATGAAAAGGTTGCATGCAAAAGCAGGATCCAAAAAATCCTGCTCTCAGCTCTGTGGAAGAAGGATTTATGATGCTCAACTAGCAAAGATAGCAATTAGCTGGAATACTCAAGAGCAGAGAGCTTGACAATCTGATGAGTTATTCTTTTGAACTGGGGCAGCAACTCATGCATAAATTTCCTTGTAAACAATTATTACAGAAATGCACTGTAAACACAATTAATCATCTCAAGGTGTTATCTCTAGGTATTTTCCCCACAGATTATGTGCCACTTGCTCAATAAATCAAATTTTAACATAAAGACATCAATAGCTGGTATTATTAATATTCCCATTCAGCCAAACATGGTTGGGTAGAAGCTAACAAGCTTTGATTACATTTTGAAAACACAGAAAGTATTATAGAAAATGGGAAAAAGATGTGAATTGTGAAACTTTGAATGAAAATAGGATTAAAGAGGAGACATATGAATCAGAACATTGGCTCAGATAAAATATGAGTACTTTGTAATTTAAAATGCATTTTCACTGATATGAATTGGAAATAGTACAGTACGTCTTGTTAATAGGAATATTAAGTTTTACATCATCTTAGATAGGTTCTTCTTATGAAACAGTATTTACAAGAGCCTTACAATAATGGGCTGCCTAATATTTCCATATGATTTCTTCCTATGATATATCCCAAGCACATTTTCATCCATTGTTGGTAATTATCAGCTGGGGATTGGAATAGCCAGCCAAGGGAATGAACACACCTCGCTCCATTTCATCTCCCACAGAGCCCTGAACAACCTCCACTTCAGATTTATTTGAAACCCACCCTTTCAGACACCAAGCCTCCTTTGGAGATCATCCCGTGGACTTTGGCAGGAGTTTAGAAGAAATGTGGTTCAGAAGAATGGGGCTACCAAGGCCAGGGGAAAGTCTGATGGGGAAAGGAAAGAGGAGTGGTTGGAATAGGGAAGAGGGGAGGAGGAACACAAAAGAAGGAGGATGCTGAAGAGGAGCAAGGAGCATCTCTCCAGCCTGTCAGCTTTGAATAGTTTGCAGCATGGGGAAGATAGAACAGGCACATAAAAAATGCTTAGAGAAATTTGCCACCAGGAAAGGGGACAGGAGCAGAGCAGAGGAGCTACCAAAGGGGCTTGAAAGACAGAGGGAAGAGAAAGCATCAACATCTGCTCAGTTATTCCTACTTATCTTCCAGTCAACATAATTATTCCTGTTTACAAAAGAAAGACATGTTTGCTTAGGCTTCTGCTGCTCTGCCCAATGGCTTGTGCAGCTGGTGACACAAACACGTCAGCCCAGCCAAACAGGTGACTCTGGGAGAAGGACACTTGGGCTCCGTGGATGGGAATGAGTTCTGAATATCCTTGGGGAAGGCCACAGGTGATACCTGAGAGCAGATCCCCTGGAAGAGATCAGAGATCATGGCCTTGGCCTGGTCTTCACATGGGAAACCAAAGACACTGCAGGAAGAGGGAAAGCAGAATTTGCGTCTCCTCAGGTTCCTCTGCTGATGCTTTTTTGTGGTTCTGCAATGTCCAGATTCACCAAAAGCGGCGAGTCAAGACCCAGGAGATCAATTCTCTTTTCCCCCTTCTCAACATCTAACCTGATGCAATCTTTCCTCAGATCTCCCTATATTTGGAATCAAGACCACAGGAGATTAATACAGATGATTCAAAGCCTTTTCATACCAGTCTGCTTTATTTCTTCAAGTTCATTCATTTAATTTTGCAGCCTCCTGCCTGTCTGTGGCGATGGTCTTCAAGATTTTAAGAAGTTTGGTCACCTCTTCTCTTCAAGAAGCCGCCTGTTTTATGATCATGATGCAAGGCATTCATCTTCTATTCACTTCCTGAGCAGGATGATGGAAAATGGCCAACAGACAAATCCCACTAAAATATTGACCTAATGGTCCCTGAGATTTTTAAACTGACACTATTCACCGAGGGTAGGAATAATGAATGTATTGCATGTAGAGAGATTTATTGATTGATATGGGCAGCAAAACAGCACTGTTGAATAATTATTTCAAAGATCAGGAAGTCACCTTGCTATATTATTCCTGGGTTGTTGCCAATTTTTGTTACTGTCCACTTCTGGTGTCCTGTACAGCCCTGAAGATGACTTGGTGTCTGCAAAACTCTCATTTGCAAATGCAAGTGAAAATCAATTAAAAGCAGGAGCACATCTGTGCATGTACAGAAAAGGGCCATGTTTGGAGACATTTGTCCCTTTATGTCAGGGATAGTCCTTACACAGCAAACTTTATCTCACCCAGCGCTGGAGAGTGGAAGGGAGGCAGCTGAGAGCCCATAAAACACGAACAAAGGGGAGGAAAATCTACTTGATGAGCCACCTCAAATCACCTTAATAAGTTCTCGTCGTGGCACTCTCTGGCACTGCTGATGTGCTGCACACCATCAGCACCGAGTGGCTCAGATGAGTTTTCTGCTTATCAATGGCTTCTTTTTCTTTCCATGTCTGGCAAATTTCTAATAGTGGCTGATTTCCTGTATGCAGATCCCATTTACGGTTTGTAGCACTGTATTATGATGAATTTACACTATCAATGAACATTGCTGAAGGGCCTCATTAACTTGTGCAGGCGGTGAATTTGTATTTTTCAAAATGCCACTCTTTCTCTAAAGAAATCTCGCTGACAGTGGCAGTCAAGTACTTGACTGGTTAATAAGGCAGCTCAAAGGAAACAGCTTCACTTCACTGCGAGTTTTTGTCCTTGTTTAATTTCTCCTCCTTTCTCGACAGGTTTGGAGGATGTGCGAAGATAATATATTTCAGCTTTTAATCTCGCAGTCCTGCTGACTACGATGATATAAACAAAAGCAGAAACACAGAAAATTATAGAGATACACTTAAAACAGAACCAGTAATAAAAAACCTGGGGTTCTGGCAGAGATTTCACTCAGGCACTTCTCTACTTGGCATAATTAGGAAGTTTCTTCAAATCCTGCTAAATCCCAGCTCCGTTTCTCCATGCCTGCAAAGTGAACAAGATAATCATGCCCATAATGCGGGGCCTAAAAACCTGAAGGCATCAGCACCCAGCCCTCCAGACAGACTGCAACCTGCAAACAGTTCAAAAGCAAGCTTGTCAGACTGGCTGCGACATATGGAGCTCCAACGAGAGTATTTCCAGATATAGGAAATACCAAGCATTCTGTAAACAGAGTCGTTGGGAGTAGTTTTTTTGCAGGGATATTTTTACGACTGGTAAGTTGCAAGAATCTGTTCACAATATCTGCGCTCTCGGTTACCACCTGTGTTTTTCTCAGCGGAACGTGGGTAACATGCAGGCTTTATGATAACAATTTTTTTTTTTTTTAATCCAGCACTGTGTCTTCCAATACAGCCTCAAAGCTTTGTGGAACCTTCAGGGAGTACGTGGAAATCTTGTTTTTTGGATATGACAATATTTAGCTCTCGGAGATCTTTAAATGCAGCTAAATGTTCATAAAGGGTGTTGTGGGAGGGGGGGTCTCTGGGGCTGGGGTTTTGGGAAGAGTTTTGGGCAATAAGGGTGGCAGAGCTTAACCAGGGCAGCCTGGGGGAAGAAGTTTTTACAATAAGGGTGGTAAAACTCTGGCACAGATTGTCTGGGGAGGCAGTGGATGCTCCATCACTGAGAACATCCAAGGTCAGGTTTGATGCAGCTCAGAGCAGCTTGATCTGGTTGGAGATGTCCCTGCTCATGGCATGGGGTTGGACCAGATGACTTTTAAGGTTCCTTTTCAAGGTTCCCTCCAACTCAAACCATTCCATGGCTGATTCCACAATCTCTCCTGCAGAATCCCAGTGGCCCAAGAACCACTCCTGCCTCATCCTGCTCATCTCACTGTGGCCTGTGCTGTAGGAGGGTGGAAATGGGATATCCCAAATATTTTAGTTGTGGCTGGAAAGGCTGGGCCAGGTCAGAGAGATGTGCAGGAACCAGGGCTGACCCTGCAGAAGAGAAGTGCTCAGTGTTGCCTATGCCATATGGGCAGCAGGAACCACAAACTGTGAGGTCAAGCCTGGGAAATGGCAGCAACAGGCAAGACAAAAATGCATTTTCATTCAGTCTTAGGATCCAAATCTTAACACAGAGCGAGTATTTTCACTCTTTCTTTTAAACATACATGAACACATATATAACAAATATGTCTCTCTCCATACACACATTCCCATATAGATGGAGGTGAAATAAATCTGTAAAACATGAGAAATGACATCCACAAAGGTACATTTTTAGTAACATAGAAGAGAAGTGATTGACAGAACAAAGCATATGGAAACGAAGAAGAATCTAACCCACATTTAGATCTAAGAAAAAAATATTTGCCTGAAGGGAAAATATTAATTAGTTTGTCTACATGCAAGATAAAAGTCTGGAAGACATATCCATCAAAAGGCAGCAGAATAAACAGCAAAATGGAAATTATTTGTAAATTGACAGTAAACTTGGCAAACATTGAGGGGGTAAACAAGTTATTTGGCATGCAAAGCACTCAGAAATCACAGCCTCTGTCAGGAGGCATCTGTGCATATATTCACTTATTTGACAGAAATTAACATTTTGCAGAAATCTTTGTTGCATGCTAAAGATTTCTTCACCCTCCTTAATTATTTTAATTGCTGCTTCAAAAATGTTCCATATAAACATGAAAAAAGACATTAAAATCCACCAAGTCCAGTCCCACGTTATCAATAACACACAGTCCCTGCGTACAGGAGTTTAACACAAAACCCATGGAGACAGAAAATATTGACAGAAAAGAGCCACATTTGTTTTTTCTCAATTGAAATTTAAGAATCACATGAAGGCTTTCTCAGTGTCCTTTCACCATTGTGAAAGGCTTCAAAAACAAAACATTGTCTCACAACCAAATTAATTTAACTGCTGAAAGGCCCAGGGTTATGGAGATCCTGGTTTTCCCAATATCTGGGGGAAAATACACATTTGTGCACCCATAATTCAGGTGGAAACTGGGAGTGACCATGCCATAACCAACTCTAATGGTGGGCACTTTTATTCAAGAATAAAGCAAATTAATCTGCACCTCAGATTTCCCTTTCTCCCCTGCAGGGTGGGGAAGTCATCATGAGCCCAACCAAGAGCTGGATTCTGGCTGTTTGAGGAAAAGTTGGGTTACAAGATGGATAATCTGAAGGTGTCAGGCTCAGAGGAGTCCTGGCACTACCCCTGAGGTCAACAGAGCCACAGGACACCATTAATCACACCAGGAAAGCACCAGAAAAAGGGCAAAATCCTTGAATTTGGGTTATCCTACAGGAATAGAGACTTGAGCCAAGTTCCAACGGCCTCCTGCAGCAAAACCAGGCTCTGCTGTGGATGCACAGGCTTTGCCACAGGTGTTCTGGTGGCAGGACAAAGGGTTTTAGCTTGTTTCGTACTGATAAAAGAGCTGATTCCCCAAATTACACCAGATTTCCTAAGTATGGCAGTGGTACTACACTGCTAATTATAGCCAGGGATTTATGCAAGAAGCTACATTACAAATTCAATGCAAAAATAGGTTTTTCAAATAGAATCTGAATAATGTTTTCTGCAAAATGCAGACCCACATATTGCACTTGACCCTCCCCAAGGGTAAATTCACATAGTTCCAGCAGCAGTTGGATGTCAGATGAAGATGTAACCCTTAAAACACAAATTAATTATCTTTATCACGCTGGAGCCATAACAGAATCCGCCAACAGTTTGCAAAACTGAAGAGGTCCAAAGAAAAATCACAATTTGATAACAAGAGCTGGCCCTTGATGCACTGGCTCCTTCTCCCACTGCCACTGATTTTTGCCATGCCAGCCCAGTTTGATTAATACAGCAGAAGCAGGAAGAATTCATTCAAACACATCCAAGCACTGAAGGAAATCTCAGAGCCAGATTAAAATCCAACAAAAAAACCCCAAAAAATCCCAAAAAAACCCCAAAACCAAAAACCAAACAAACAACAGAAAAAAACCCCTCAAATTGTTCAACTTTGCCAAATTTAAGACTGTTTGTTCCTTTTCATTAAAATGAAGAGCAAGTCAAATACTCGACTTCCTCCAGAAATCCATTTCCAGGTCAGCTTCCAAAGCCAAAATGTCTTGTTTCCTGCATTATTTCTACATTGTATTGTAACATCAGAGCAATTTGAGCAGTTGTCAGGCTGGGTGCTGGTGATTCCAGGCACTCACAGCTATGCCAGGGCTGTGGTTGCTGCAACTGGAACTGCAGCAAACCCTTGGAAAGGTCTCGAGAATGCCTTTGCAACTTTTAATATCTGTTTGTGATATTTGGAAACACAAGATTTGTAGGAAGAAGTCCAGAAATACAGCACAACAAAATGAAATCAATGGGAAGTAAATAATAAGGCAAATTTTGGCTTATTATTTGTATTGCCAGGACAACTCTGTAAATACCAAGTTGTGACAAGTTTCCACAGAGTCTCTGGGTTTTGAGCATAAAATTTCTGCAGGGTCGGTGACTTTCACAGGCAGGAATTTGTAATGGGGCTTTGGGCAGGAGTTTAGCAGGCTGTGGGGGCAGCTCCACACGCAGATCTGAACGTGCTGTAGGACACCTCTTCCTGCTCCTGGGAAGAGCAGGGACAGCAAGCCTCCATCCCAGGCATTCTCTGCCCAAAAACCAAGCCCAGTGTTAATCCCCAGGATCACCAAGGTTGGAAATCCCTTCAGGATCATGGAGTGCAGCCAGTGACCAGCACTGCCAGACCCAACTCTGACCCCGTCCCCAAACACAACATCCACGTGGGTTTGGAACATCCCAGGGATGTTCCCCCACTGCCCTGGGCAGCTGTGCCAGGGTTTGAAAACCCTTCTTGTGGAGAAGTTTTCCCTCATATCCAACCTGGTTCTCCCCTGGCCCAGCCTGAGGCCTTTTCCTCTCCTCCTGTCCCTGTTCCCTGGGAGCAGGGCCTGATCCCCCTGGCTGTCCCCTCCTGTCAGGAGCTGTGCAGAGCCACAGGGGCCCCCCTGAGCCTCCTTTGCTCCAGGCTCAGCCCCTTCCCAGCTCCCCCAACCCCTCCTGGGGCTCCAGACCCTGCCCCAGCCGTGTTGCCTTTCTCTGGACACACTCCAGCAAAATTACCCATTTTACCCAGGAATTTCCTTCCTCCCATCCCAGACTGTGAGCCATTGCTGCTTTCGAAGCAAAACCTCAGAAATTTCTCATCTTCAGAGACTCAAATTGTAGATCAGAGATATGTCCAATGAACACAGGGAAAATCCAACCTTGAATCTCTGCTGGAAGATGAGCGAAGCAGGAGCAATTCCTTATGTGAATTTCCTAAAACAAACCAATATTCATTAAGATTTTTATATAGCTGAAAGCAACAGTAGGCAAGGCAAGGTCATTCCCCAGGCACAGTGTCCATCACAATGAAAGTATCCCTTAGAAATTCCGAGTTCCCAGCAGCAGGAGAGCTCCTGCCCATCTGAAGGAGCACCCATCTTTACTCTAGATCTCTTTTCAACCATTCACAATTAATCTGCTATAAACAACAATTTCAGCTTCCCAGGGGGTGGATTAGGACCTTTTGCCCTCACCTGGGACTGGTTGTCTTCTGCTCTTGATGCTGAGGTTCCACAGCACCACCACAAAGCAAAGTCCAGGGATGTCACCAGGCTTAGGAATTGTTTAGGAATTGTTTTTTTCTGAAAGGTTTTAATGTATGATGGAAGTCTGACATGACTTTGCTGCATTTAGAAGAAAAAGCATTTAAACTCTTCCCCAGATTTTCCTTTGCTTGCAGGAAAGAAATCTGAACAATTAATTAATTAATTAGATAGACAGGATAATGTATTTTACCCTACAGATTTTGCCCTGGCTGGCACCTGGCTCTCTGCTGCTCCCTGGGGCCGCTGCTTCTGTCCCAGCACTGCGTGGCTGTAACTCCACCTGCCCAATTCCAACCACTTCAGAGGAAAGGAGACACTTTTAATACATCATGCAGCACTAGCAGTTACCACTTTTTGGTGAAATTCTGAGCTGACAGCTCTTTGCCCCAGATGTTTAACTCTACGAAGTGTAAAACACCACTGGTAATCCAAGCTCCTACCTAAGCTGAAAGTCTAGGCATAAAATAATTAAACTGGCTCTTTCCAAACCTTTATTTAATGTAAGTTATAGACTTTCTCTCCTTTCTGTGACGGTCTAAGGGCAGAGAGGTGAGGCTTGGAGGGAGTGTCATGACTTTTATAAGCTCCAGCAGCCTGGCTGGAAGGAGAGGGACAAGCTCCCAGGCACACAAGGACACACACGCACTAAATAATTTATAAGTCTGTTGACAACTCCAAGTTGTGCCATGTGTTATTTTGATACCTTACTCTTCAAACGTAGAATGCCCCTCTCTGTCAGCTCTCAGGCTCTCCTGTGCCCCAAAGCTTGTTCATTTTTTCCACCCCTAGCACCCAGTCTAAGAAAAGCTCATCCCTTGCCCTGCAGATTTGCCCCTTGAGAACAATGTGGGCTTCTAAATGTCACCTGGCCCTGGTCACGTTCAGACCTTGGCTGCTTTACAAGGCCAGCCCGAGCTGTAAAGAATTTCCACTGCTAAGGGGCTGCTGCTACTGCTCTGTGCAGAAAATAAATGCATAAATACAGGAACGCTATCAAATATATAATGGCTTATAACAGATTATGGTTTTCTTTTCCTTAGCAAAAATATCTCCAATTCATAGGGGAAATATTTCTATTAGTGTTTATCCTTTAAACACGGCCAAGGAAAATATTTGGAGAGAAAAATCTCTTGAAGACACCACAGTTCTTTTGTATCTTTAGTTTTCAGCCCGTCACTCACATTGTTTCTCCTCAGTCAGCTCAACAGACTAATTCTATTTAATCCTTTTCTTTTTATATGTAAAATGATACAGTTTAATGCTCCACAGTTTAATATCTGTGAAGTTTTATCTTTATTTGTTTGGGAAATTTGAGTCAGATACTCACCTACTGTAATTTCCCAAGAACAAACAAATGAAAAAGGGCAGTCCATTTTCATGCAAATCCAGCCAGCTGTTTAGCTCGGCCTGCCCTTGCCTTCTGATGTGAGGATCTGCATAAAAACCAAAGTGGAGATATGATAAAATATAAAAGGCTGACAATAACATGCAAATCGAAATCAGTCATTGGAAAACTGTGGACTCATTGTCATCAAAAGAATTAGGTGGCAGAACAAAACAAAAGAGCCCGGCTGATAAAAGTAACTATGGCACGATGGCTTTAAAATCTACAGATTTCTTATACCACAAAGAAAATTGAAATTAAACACCTCTCTAGACTGCCTGCTTTTAATCTTTTCCTTCTGAGCTGCTTCCTGACATATTCTCTGTTAACTTTTTATCAAAGGTCATTTATAATCATATTTCAGAGATAAAATAAAAATAAAATTGCATTTATTTCCAAAGTTTTAATCAAGTGCCCAGGAAATAATAAAAAGCAACAAAGCCCAACAAAAATAAGCAGCTGAACTCTGAGAACTGTAGTCCAGACACACTAAAATATTTACAGAAAATATTAGTGGCCCCTTATGTTTCAAACCTAGAACTTCTGGGTATAATCTTGCTGTCATTTAGACTTAGCATTAAATCTGAGAATGAATTTTGGGTGGTTTTTGGGCCACACAAAACAACAGCAAATCCCTGAGTGCTGAGATCCCATGAGGCAAAGATGGTGCCAGAGGGTCTTTTACAAGGATCAGTTTTTACATATGAGAATATCCCCACATTTAGGAAGCTGGGGGAGTACTTCAATGATTTCTTAGGAGAATTTTCTGAAAATCTTCAACAAAGTATTCAACTTGCTTTAAAGTTTTCTTACTAATCTTGTTCCTTCCTCTTAGGAAAAAAAAAGGATTTCCAACGCAACATATTTTTCATTACAGAGGAATAAAACCAGTTCCCCAAAAATTCCAAAATATTTTCATAATTAGGCCACCCTAAGAACAGAAATATAAGAATTTCTCTCTGAAGCTGAACATGAAATAAAATTTTTTTTTCTTCTTTGTATGGATATTTAATTTATATTGATAGGGTTGGGGTTTTCTTTTAGAGACAACATCAAGAATTTGGTTGCAAAAAGAGAACTAAAAATAAGAAATTTAAAAGTGGGTTAAAAGGCAGTTTTTCAGTTCATATGGATACATCCTTAGCTTTAAAACTGGGCTAAAAATTGCTAATTCCACATACTGAAATGCTCAATAGCTGAGAAATGCTGGAACTAAAGGTCCCTCTGCAACTCTAATTTGGCCCTTGCCTGTCTTCACCATGATGTGGTTGTTAATTACTTGCTCACACACAGCTTTGAAATTTTTTTTTTGCCAGAGAAATCCAGGCTCATAAGTGCCCAGGGATGACTGTGCATGGAAATAAATCAGGATTTTTATTTAGCTGCTGTCTATAGTTGGATACAGCGTAAATCATGGAATTGTAGAATGTGTTGGGTTGGAAGAGACCTTAACGCCCATCCAGTCCCACCCCCTGCCATGGCAGGGACATCTTGCACTGTCCCAGGCTGCTCCCTGTCCAACCTTGGACACTTCCAGGGACCAGTGACCTCACTGTCAAAATTTCCTTTCTATGAATGACTGAAGGTGAATGAAGCCAGAAAAGATAAAAACCAATTTATTGGTTTGGAAATATCTTTTATCTCAGTGCCTGAATGTGTAAAATGGAGCCAACCCTCTCTGAAAGGAGGAGATTCCTCTCTACTCCTACACAAACTATTAGCAAAGATCTGTTATTTGTAAAGAACCCTGGGGAAAGGGTGAGGGGAAAATCCATGAGGAAAAGTCCAAAATTTGGACAGTGCTTGGGAAATAACAGGTGATGAGCATGAGAAAACCACACTTGCTGGGAGAGGAGAGACCATTCTGTAAGGATCATGGAATCAATAAGGTTGGAAAAGACCTTTGAGATCATCAACCATCAACTCAGCAACCCCACCATGGTCACCACCAACCCATGTCCTCAAGGGCCACATCCACATTTTTTGGACAATTCCATGGAATGATAACACCACCTCTTCCCTGGTTCCCTGTTCTAATGCTTTACAATAAAGAAATTCTTCCTAATATCCAGTCTAAACTTGTCCTTGTGACATTTGAGGCTGTTTGCTCTCATCCTGTCCATTATCACCTGGGAGCAGAGCCCGACCCCACGCGGTTCCTCCCTCCTGTCAGGGAGGTACAGATCAACAAGGTCTCCCTGGAACCTCCTTGTCTCCAGACTGAGCAACCCCACAACACATTTAAGTGCACAGCGCAGAACAGAAATAATATAAATATATAAAAATATTAAAAATGTGTCTGTAACAGCATTTTCTGACTTTTCAGCCCTTAACTTCCCAACCTTTGCATTCCGTTGCTCTCTTTCAAATGCAATTCCCCAAACGACAAACAAGCCGAGCCTGAAAAGTGTTCAGCCTGCAGGACCAGACGACCTTCCTCCACTTCACTTCATCAGCAAAACTGGGACCTCTAGACTCGTTCTGCCACCTCCTGTGCCCAAGCTCCCCACGCGCTGTGTGACAGCAAGCAGCTTTTTGTCTGTGCCCCGCCGCTCCACACATGGGAAACACACAATTTGCCGGCGTTTGCACAAACATTCAGCACCGAGAAAATAATGCTCGGTTGTGTGGGGTTTGTGCTGTCCCTGGACCAACAGGAGGTGACCCCAGAGCAGAGGGAGAAGCGTTCTCTGCCCGGTTCCTCTGGTGTGGCCATGCCATGGATGTTCCGTATGGGCGCCGCATCCGCGCTCAGAACTGCGAGGAGACGGATCAGCCTCGGTGCAGATGGACTCAGCAAGTGCAAACAGATTTTTAACATGCCTATAAAGTGGGGCACAGGAGGGTTTTTTGACAAGAACAAAATAAAAAAAAAAAAAAAAAAAAAAGGAAAAAGCGTCAAGTAATGAAGTACCTGCTCCAAGCCTGAAGGAGCTGGAGCTGCTGGAGAAAATTATTATAATTTTGAAGACTGTGAAAGAACACGCATTCCCACAATCTCTTAAAAAAAAAAAAAAAAAAAAAAGGAGGAAAAATCTTGCTCATTTTAGCAAAAAGGTTCTAAAAAACTGCTCAACTCACAGCTGGCACAGAAAATATCACCTCCAGCATTTGAAGTCTGCCAAAACTCCAGGCGGATTCCAGCGGGGAGTTGAACATGGAGCGCTGGGCAGCTCACCCAGCGCAGAGCCTGTCACTGCTGCAGAGATGCTTCAGGAGCAGGGAGATAAGAGGGGCTGGGAATTTATGAAGGTCAATTGTTCCCAGCCCTGGTGTGATATGTGTGGCCAGCTGATTTTTATTAGGATTGTGAACACCTTGATTCTCATCCCTCAGGGAGGAAAATCCCCCACCTGAGGGTTATCCTGGAGGTGATGGAGATGGGTGATTGTGGTGCCCATGGAAGCAGAGCCCTCAATCAGGGTGGAATCAGCTCAAAGGACAAGGAAGAGGCTCCAAGGTCTTGCTGGAGCCTTCTCTTCTCCAGGTGGACACCCCCAGCTCTCCCAGTCTGGCTCCAGAGGGGCTCCAAACCTTGGAGCATCTCTGTGGCCTCCTCCACATCCTCCTGCTGTTGGACCCAGGGCTGGGGCAGCTCTGCAGGTGGGGTCTCACCTGAGTGGGGCAGAGGGGCAGAATCCTCCCCTTCCTGGTGCCCATGCTGAGGAGGAACTCAGGACATGAGGAGGTTTTGGGATCCAATGCCCATGGCTGGGAGTTGTGGAGCTTCACACTCACCACCACCCCTAAGTCCTTCTCCTTGGGACTGCTCTCCATCCATTTCCTGGATTTGTGCTTGGGATTTGTACTTGGGATTGCCCTGGATTTGTGCTTGGGATTGCCCTGACCCAGGGCAGCACCTTGCACTGCTTGAGCTCCATGAGGTTTGCATGGTGTGATGCTTTGGAGATGCCAGTCATGGCAGAGGGAAGGATGTCCCTCCTGCCTGAGCATCCTAGAGGATCATCTCAGACCTAAGCAACCCCCATCTCCTCTTCTCTGGTTTATCAGGTTTGTGGAAGATTCCCTGTTCTTTCAGCCAGCCAATAATTTTGCTGGAGTAAGAACAAACATCACTTTAATTGTGCACAGTTATCATTGAAATCTGTTTCCTAAACCAGGATTTCAGGAATCATCACTCGAGCTTCAGGAAATAATGAAATTAACTCAAATCTCAGAAGACTTTAACAAAAATAAGTGATGAAGTTTTTTGTTTTGACTCAGTTTATAAAACACAAGGTAATTTGAAAGCGGTGGACTAGCAACTCACTTTTCCCTTTTTTCATGAAAAACAAGAATTCACAGCCCACAGTTGCTCAGCAAAGAGAATTTTAAACAGCCAGTGGGTCTGGATGGTGGTAATGTTCAAACCCCCAGATTTGAACCTTGAACTTGGTGCAAAATTTAGCATCAAATTCATGTCCTTGTGCACTTTTCCAAATCAAGCCATGCTCACAAAACCTCTCCAATTATCCCCAATACCTTTGGTGACACACAGAGGTTCATCATGGGGCCTTGAGCAGACCAAAGCATTTCAAAAGCAGCACGAGATGACACAAATGCTCAGCCCTGAAAATAAGTCATTTAGCAATAAGTACATTTTTCTTGTCGTTGAGAACAACATGAAAGTTTTGTGTCAGTTTTTATCCTCCAGATGTGTTCCTAATGTTGTCATCGATAGCAGCACTTAGTATTATACCATTTTAATAGAAAAAAAATTCAACTCCTATTTTGAACTTTTTAATCTTTCCCTATGTGCCAGAAAGTAGAATAACTAAAGCTTATCTATTTATGCCTGTGCCTAAATCTTCAATGCATATATAAATTTAAATCTCATTACACTATAACACACTGCTTTAGAAATAGGGATACATTTTAAGAGTCTGCTACACATTTTTATCAAACAGAGGGACTTAATTTTTATTTTTCTTCCACATAAAGCCAGCGAAATCCTGCATGTTAATACTTCAAGAAAATAAACTTGTGTAAAGATTTGCCTATCCAAAGTACAGTATAATTTAAATTTAAATCCCTCAGAAACCCAAAGCACTGTGTTTATAATATGAGAACAGCGGGCAGTCATGCCCTTGACTGGAGGGCATGTCAGCCAGTCCTCTCCTTCCCTGCAAAACCATCAGGCTGGCAGTAGTGACAGATGAACAGCTTACCATTAATTTCTCCTCTTTCATGCCTTCAATCCAAATGGTGCATATTCTCCACAGGGAGGCATCAAGGTCTTTGCCTTTATTTCTCTTGCATACTCGCACTGACTTATAAATCAAGTGCAGATAAGAAGAGAGGGCAAATATCAATCTTTTCTTTTTTTTTTTTTTTTCCTGGCCAGTGCCCACTGGCACAAAACTGAGCTTTGACTGAAAGGTTCTTCAAATCTTTCTGTGATTCATAGGCAAGGGAGTGCTCGGCGAGGACAAAACAACAAAGGAAATTTGAGAGAGAAGATTTGTATATCTTGGCTTATAAATTAGAAGGCTCCTCTCCATGATGTTTAAATATGGTCTCCCCCCCCCCCCCCCAAAAAAAAAAGAAAAGAAAGAAAAAGAAAAAGTGAATTTAAGTTGTTATTACTTTATTGAAAAAATCTTTGTGGAATATAAAGCAGGCAGTCACTGGAGCAGCTCTAATCAGCATGTGGTGTTTTCCCCAAACACGCTGACTTTTGGGGGGGCATCTCTTTGCCACTGAAGCAATTCAATCCTTCAAAACAAAGTGTCTTTTGCTGTTTAGTTTGCAGCATTAATGATTAGGTTTTGTTTCTCCATAAAAAAAGAAAAAAAATTAAGAAATCTTATTTCAATTTAAAATACAAAGAGCCAGATCTACATCCTGTGCAAACCAGTGGAGCTCCACGGGCTCTTGTGCAGCTCTGCTGATTGACAGCCAGTGGAAAATTGTCCCCCAATGTTTTTTAAGCTCAGTGATTCATTAACTATATTTTCTTTGAAGCTGCTGCCACATCTTTCAAAGTTCAAAGAAAAAAGTATTTTTATATATTGTTTAAACCAAGTTTCAAAAATCATCTTCGTTTGCTGTGTTTTAGGGGGTTCACTAGAGACTTAGATGTTAATTCTAGAACCAACCTGCAATGAGGGAAGTGGTTCTTCCTCCTCTGGCTCTCTTATTTTCTTTTGGTGCATTACTAGGAGAATTTGCTATTCAGTTGCAATAAATTGATCTTGCATTTAAAACATATATTAAATCATTGGTGTGAGTGATGCAACATTATTACATGTCAGGAAAAAAATCTATATTATGATAGTTGTTGACAAATGATAATATTATTTTCCGGCTAAGCATGAGGTGTTAATGCTGCTAAATGGCTGCAAATGTTGATGTTAAAGGCTGCCTGCTGGCCATTTCCAGGTGACATATCTGGGGATTTGGGGCTATTTCATTTTCCAGCCTTTTTTAAGGCTTCAGGCCCCATCCATAAATTACAGCTGATGACAAAAGTGGAAGCTAACAGTGGCAAAATTAGGCCCACAGGCAAAATAATTATATATACAGCCTTTAGCAGTGAGGGAGAAAGCCATCAATCAGCCCCCAATTATTCACTAGTTAATCAGCTCTGCCCTTCCTTTATTGAAGGGTTACAGTGTAATTAAGTTGGCAGCATCCTTTTAATTCATCAAACATACAACACATGGCGGTGTTTGCTGCAATCAGGGGACAGCACCTTTGTGTGCCTGACCTCGCACTGCTGCAGCAGAGGGGGGAAACTTCGGAGGGGAGGGAGGCAATTTCTGGGAGGGCAGAGCAGAGCAGCCCCAGCCCTGCAGGCCGGGCAGGGCTCCGCCAGCGCGTGAGGAACACGTGTCTGCACCAGGGTGAACCCAGTGGGGGCAAACACTGCAGAGAACCCGTGGTTAATGGGGTCGGTCACCCATCAGCCTGGGCAGGGGGTTCTAGACCACTGCACTTATGGATGTGACCCCCTGTGCCTCTCCCCAGCAATCCTGTTCTGATAATGAGAGCCAAGCATCCCTCTGGGATGCCTGGATGGGGTTCTAGACCACTGCACTTATGGATGTAACCCCCTCGTGCCTCTTCCCAACAATCCTGCTCTAATAACGAGAGCCAAGCATCCCTCTGGGATCCCTGGATCCATGGTGGAAACACCATCAGGCACAGGTTGGCCCCTTCCAGGCCAGCAGAGCAAACAGCCAATGGATTCTTTCCTCCATGAAATACTTTTGTGGAAACCACGTTTCAGGGAACGACAAAAGCAGTTTTTTGAAGGCAGCATGGAGTCAGTATCATCTCTCAAATTAGTGACACTGGATTTTGATATTATACAGCAGATTGGTATTTTCAGTGGCTTTTTGCCGGTAAGGAAGTATTTGGACATTGATTTTTATCTCATTAGTAATGGAAATGACTTAAAATCTTCCACTTTTCTCTCTGTACTACATTTTAACCTGTGGGTGCCCTCAATGGCTTTGACTTCTGTCTTGGTATGTAAACCCCAGTAATGCCATTTATTGTGAATGTCATTTCCTTCCTATATTTACCTGACCATAAATCTGTTTTCCTGCCACATATACTTCCTGCTCACGGCATCCTTGGAGAGGTTGAACGTCCTAAGTGTCCTTCCTACCTTGCAGAATAGACACAGAATTATTTATTCATAAACAAGCTCCGTGTTTCTAACCTGCTTGTAATAATGAAGTTTTATACAATCATCAGCTCTACCGATGATTCAGGCAAACAAACCCAAACCCCTCAACATCTGCACGTGCTGGGACTCTCAATGTTCAGAAGCTTTGGCTTTTGGACAAAAATCTTTTTTGCTTTCACATGAAAAGTAAATGACCATTGTCCTTCTGGATACTTTTGAATGGTTGTTTTTCCTCATTCAATTGGATTGAAGACTTTGGGGTTTTCTCATTATTTAGCAAAATAGCTTTCCTGAAGACAGGAATTATAATGATATTTCATTCTGGTTTTGTGGGTTTGGGGTGTTTTTCTTTGGAGGAGAAGCACACACATATAGGAATTATACATCTACCCACAAATCTCCAAGACACCAAGTGCAAAATCTTGGCCAAGTCTGGCCAGAAACTTCCAGCAGCTGCAGCAGTGATCCCACCTGGACCTTGCCCTGTCCATTTGCCCATTACCTGGAGTCTCACCAGGGATGTTTTACACCATCTGTGCTGTTCTCCCTCTCAGCCCTCTTACCCTACCAGACACCCCATAGTCCAGCAGCTTCCCAATGTCCCACATTCCCTGGGATGGGGGGCTCAGACCAAGTGAGGAAGGACAGAAGATGGAAACATTGGCCCTCCTGGCCAGGAGCTGTGCTCATCTCATTAACAACACAGGCTCCCCCAGTGCCTTGGGGAATCTGATGTTCTGGAGTCACTGTGGCTTTTTCAACCACTAAATACCCATCTGGAGAGCTGTCCGAGTCTAGGAGTGAGCTTGGTTAGCCAGATCCCAGGAGAGAAGATCTCTCGCCTCCAGCCACAGCCAGAGATTTCCAATTCCAATCTCCTTTTCCTCCCTTTTCCTCACAGCTCTGGAACCTGAACTGAGCCACCCAACATCAGCTACCAAAGAACCTGCCCCAGCAAAGAAATTTGTGTTAAATAACAGTTCTGTTCTTGCTAAACACACCAGTATTTGACTATTTATTTGTCTGCTGGTTGTACTCACACATCTCTTTACTCTTGGGGGATTTTTTTTCATGACAGAAGCTCGGGCTGCACAATTTAGATCCTGCATTATCTCAATGTCAATAAGTATCATCTTCTCCTAAAGAAAACACGTGCCATATTGCAAGTCAACCTCAGTCATAACTCAACACAATCATGTCATAATATAATTTTATACAATGAGATTGTATCTGTTGTTATTGAGGGTCATTGAATTCCGTCTGTCAGGGTGATGTTATTGAATAGGTTCAAGTAATAGTTTGTGCTGATTATCAGAAAATATGTTTAAAACTGTCACTATGTTTATATCTTTCAGGGTTGCATTTGAATTATGCAGATAAACGGGATCAAGAGGTGTAATGCAGCAAAGAACAATTCTTGATAGGAGCTGCAGAATTAAGTTTATATGAAATTTTCTGAGAAAAAAAGGGACTTCGTACATGCTGGGTCTGCTTAAAATGTAAAAGACTGAATATAAAAAAAGCACATTTAGATTTCTTAGTATTGAGCCTAAAGTGCATTCTTGGATGACAAACAATAACCTAAAAAAAAAAATCATCAGTGTGCACATGAGCAAGAACAATATTTTACAGATGTAATAATTTGATTTTTTAAAAAATTATCCCAACAGGTCAGGTCAAGATGGTCAGGAAAAACAGTTTCTATGGACAAGATTCATATAAAAAAGCTGCCAGATGCAATTTTAAGTCCTGCAATAAAAAAATCCTAACAGTAAGTAAGAATGTAAACCACATCATATTTTTTCCTAACTACCTAATTTTGCCATTTTAATATACAATTTGAAATTCATTGCATCATGGTTAATTACATAAATTATCCACTTGAAAAAAAAAAAAAGACAATCCAGTGTGTCTACTGGAGCTGAACACGACAGCCCTGGTTGCAATTGTATATTTTTGAAATTTGAATAATTTGAATAATGTTTTGTTCTCACATATTTTCCATTGCAAATATTTTAGTCATGTTCCTATGAACGTGTTCATTTTTTCATGGACAATTGTTAAGATAACGAACCCTAAGAAAACACAGATTATTTATTCTCTTGGTTATTTGGCTTAGATTATAGTGAGGTATAGCAAGAAGAAGCACCAGCACTGCCATTGGGGTTTTAGTTAAGACTGAACTTTGGATAAACTCAAAATTTTTCTGTAGGTGGTAAGAATAACACCCTCTTGCCCAGAAGAATTTGGAAGACTCCTCTATAAATGCTATTTTTTAATGATAAGTCTTCCTAAAATTAAAATGATGTATTACATTGCTTTGAGAAATTTAAAATAAGATATGAAAGTTCAGTCACATTCAGGTTTTATATAATCAAGAATAGATCTTGCTTAAGGTTTCTTTCTGGATATTCATATTTCCTTACACATAACATCAAAGGAATTCAACTGCACTTACTCATAGTTCCCAAGATAACTTTGGAAATAAATACATTTTCTGTGGTAGAGATATTGGGGGTAGAGTGGAATTAAAGGACAAGATTCCTTGGAGCCAGACTCATGACTCCTCTTTCCTCCTCAAAAAAACCACATTTCAGCCACGTATCAATAGCCTAGAACAGAGATGCAAGCACTTTTTGCATAGACAAGAAAATCTACTTTAAACCTGACTTTCTAAGCAATGCAAGTTGAAATAATTGAGGAAAAATCAGCTTCTTTGCAGAGAAATGAGAAAGGGGAAAAAACCAGACTTAGATGTGGAAGGGGATTCTTTGCTTTGATTGGCACATGAGGTGGAAGCTGATCCTCAAGGCATGAGGGGGTTTTGTACACAGCAAAGTTTCCTCCTTGTCCCACTGAAAAAAATACTCCTTTTCCAGTGATCTGTACCAAGAACCAGACTCCAGGAAATGCATTTGTAAAAGGATAAGAGCTGCAATGACTGTGTGGAATGAGCATCTCAACAGCCCAAAGTTACACCACACCATTCCAACGTGGCATGATCCCTGTCTGGAATATCAGACATCAGCAGAACAAGAGGAGACAATGAAAGGAGGCAGAAAACTTTGCATTCTTACCACATAAACTCCAAGGGGAATATTAAGTTGAAAAACAACATTTTATATAAAATATTTGCATGGCTCTTGAGCGAGGATTTTTCTTTGCATTCACCCTGCAAGAGCATGGCTCAGCCTAATGCATTAGATTCATTTATTTTGTTGTGGAGCTAATGGGATGAAGATAAAGTGACTTCCAGGCAGAAAACCTTGTTAATCAAAACCAATTTGGGCCACTTGTACATGTTGTTCTGACTTCCTGAGTTGGAACATCCATTTTTTACCAGAAACGAACATGCCTGCAATGAAAAAATGAACTGGAGTTTGTGCTCCGTTTTTGGACAGCTACTTAGACTATGTAAATGTTTTTATCTGAGATATCACTTATAGGCAGATTTTTCTTCCCTCAAACAAAAGCCCTTTATATTTGGGAAAGACTTCTTGCTATTTTAAAGGCTATTTTCCAAGATGTATTTGTGAAAGGATTCACAAATATATTGATATATTTTGCAGAACTCTGAGTAACTGGATGGTCTACTGGAAGCCAAATTCACATCCTGGAAAGAAGAAAATTGAATAAAATTTCTTAAAAGGTGTTTAAAACAGAATATGGATGTTTGTGATTCCCTAATGATTGGTAGCTTGATGGTTTTAATGTGTTATTTGAGGAACCAAGGTGCCCCATGGCAGCAGGCACCAGAATGAAGTGACCAATAAACATTTTGACCTCTTGCCGTGTTTTCCACGAATTATTAAGAATGTGTGCCAAAATAAAAGGCACTGGCAGTGAAATAGTTAATATTAAAAGACAAAGCAACAATCGCTAATGAAGCATTTGAATGTTTGTGAGTGAGAAGGAAATGTAAATTTACCAGGGACATTTATTAGCAGTAGAAGCAGAAAGGTGTTGAAATCTTGCATTTGTGTAAAAAACACTTGACAGTAGCTCCCAGCACTAAATCTCTCACCCCTTGTACACACCAGGGCCTGGATTTGCCTTAATTTCTCTTTACTCTGTTTCTTGGGAAGTAGAGAGGCTGTACTAAGGCAGACCAGTGTACAGAAATGCAAATTTAACTCCTTTAAGCCTCCCTGTGCCCATTTTTCTTTGTAAATTCAGACAAACCACCGGTCAGGTTGTACAGGTTCAACTAGACATGAGTGAAACTCTTTAGACCCAAGGTTTAGGCCTCCATCTATTTATAGTTCCTCAACACTGGGTTAAAATCTCCCAGAAAAACTAAAAATCTGCTTGAAGAGGGAGTAAATTAAGTCAACAGAAAGTTTTGCACAGTTTCAGATGAATTATTAAATCACCTTCTGCAGTGCACAGCAAGAAACCCAAAACTGCCCTTGGGATTTCAAACTCCAGTGAGCTTGGTCAGTGCTCTGCATCCCTAACAAGCCTTGCAGTCAGACCAAGGGGCTTCTTTGTGGACCTTTTTTTTTCCATGCACCATCTGGTAAACACATCCCTTTTCATCCCACTTACTTTTGTTTGCATGGTCCATGTATTTCTTTATCTGTATTTTCAGATGCTGTTAAACTCCCCTCAGTATTTCTGAGGAAATTCTGAAACTCAGTAACTCAGTATTCCCGAGGCAACCTGCAATAACAACCAGCTCAGGGCTGCAAAGGATCCTCGGTCAGGAAAGGGATTTCGTTTCTAGCGGGCAATTGCAAACAACAAGGGAAATATTATTTTTTTAAATTAAGATAAATACCTTAATGGTGTACTATTAAAATAATGTGCCCAGTTTACACAGACCTGAGAAAAAGAGGCTCCTATCAAGTTTTCCCTCCTCAGGGATATGCTCTTGTTACCCTCACAGGAACATTAATCACACTGAGGCTGCCTGGTGGAGCCACATTGGAAAAAAGTCCCTTTGTCCCCATCCAGCCAAAGTCCCTTTTCCTCACACCCACAACTTCCCTCTCTGTCATCTCTCATCTCCTCCCCAATGGCCACTTCATTGTGGGGATGCAAGGAATGGGAGAAAACTCTTCCTTCTTTCCTGAACTGCAGTAATTTACTCTTACATCATCTCCAAACCTCTGCACACATCTGTAAACACCATGAAAATGCTGCTCCTGATCCCACCTCTGCAGGAACTTCTCTAGAGCAAGGACTATTTGCAGGCCAATAATCACAGAATCATGGAATTATTGAGGTTGGAAAAGACCTTTGAGGTCATGGAGTCCAACCTGTGACCTGACACCCCCCTGTCACCCAGACCATGGCACTGAGAGCCACATCCAGCCTTTTCTTAAACACCTCCAGGGATGGGGACTCCACCACCCCCTTTCAATGCCCAATCACCCTTTCTGGGAAGAATTTCTTCCTATTGTCCAACTCAAATCTCCTCTGGGACCAGGTCGGACCAGACAGAGGAAAAAAATCAAGAGGTGGACCCAGGAATTGCATTTCTGTGAGGAGCTGCGCATTGATCTCAGTAATGGAGCAATGTAAAGCCAGTGCTGTGGATGATGTGGCACCACCAGGAGCAGACCCAGGTTTGTGGGTCAACATCTTGACACAAAACTGCCGTGGTAGAGCCTGTCACACGCTTGTACAGCTCTCATTTAGCAGGTGGAATAGCAAGGAATATAAATAACCAGCACTGAAAGCAACAGTCCTGTCCTCTATTGTGCAGGTCACGCTACTTCTCTACCCTACGCAAGGCAATGAGAAAATAATGACATGCAATATAGTTAAAAGTGAATGCCTTCATCCTTTTGTTGTTTATCAGTTAACAAAATGACATTATAGAGATGCTTTATGTATTTATTGAAGGGCTGGGAACATCTATCAAAGCTCATTTTAGCTATTGTTAGCGCCATCAGACTTGTTCTCTTCCGCCACGAGCTGGAGCAAGACTGTCAGCGAGAGATGACTGATATAGGCAAATGATTTTGCATCATTTGAGATACATACAGAAATATAATCATACCCAAGGTCAAACATTAGAGAAAGGTTGGGCATTTGGGGCAATGAAAGCAATGCTGTCAGATATTGAAATCTCAGCAGGAGATTCAGCTCCATTAAAACTGAATACACAATTACTTTCAGCTTGCTACCTTCCATGCATGTATAACTAGTTTGCTCATCTTGGTGCCCCCTGCGTTAGGCAGAAAAGGTAAGGTTTGAATATTTGGAGGAATAGGGATGGCACTTCTTTCACAGGAGTGATAAAATGACTCTATAATACCCATGCAACTAGTGCATCACTTCAACAATTAATCTGCCTTGAAGAGCAGAGCTCAGTGATAGAAGGAACTGGCTCTGCCCAGGCATCTTGGAATTCTCCACAGGTATTTGGCTGAATTTACGTGAGTGGCCTTCCAGAAGATGCTCCTTTGATGGCCAGGAAAGGAACATTGAGGTGCCTGCCAAGCAATGCAAGTGGAATTGCATGAGAAAGAAGGAACCAAAGGGAAGAAATGAGGGAGAAACGAATGAAGAATCATTTGGAAAATGAATTGTAAGTAGACATTAAAAACAACAAAGAAGAAAGGTGGTGGGAGGGGCTTCACTCAGATTGGGAATTGCACAGAGGATTGCAACTGGGAATTGTTTTGGAATTCATCTGTTTCGAAAAGCTTCAGTTATCCATAAATTGTGCAGGAAGAAGAGAAACTCCACGTGCACGTGGCTACTTGTGCTGCTCTCTGCCACTTGATGCAGCCAGCCTGAAAGATGCCCCACCATCTTCAAACAACCAATACTTATTTTAAAAAATCATCTTTTTAAGGGATGTTCCCTCAAAATCCGGACTTTTTATCCAAGACAGCACTAGCTCAGGCTCTGAGATCAGAGACAGAATGGTATTTTGGGATCTCAGGATCAGGCTAAAGTGATACATTTTCTGATCTGGCCCCAAAAATTAAATAATTAATGTGATATTGGGAAGATTTTACATTTGCATGTGCTTTTTTTATTTCTGAGAGGTCTGCACTGAACCTCAAAAAGTAACATCAAAGTTTTGAATTTTATGGAAAACCCAACATCCTGATAATTTTCAACTTACATTTCCACATTATTAATGTTATGAAGTTTCATCTAAGATTGAATTATATGGTTATAAACTTCCTTGTATTGATGTCAGCCACCAAAAATATTCAGTTTCTCTTATCTGTGTCCTTCATAACAACATTTCCTGATCTGTTTGGGGTCATGAGTACCCATGTGATGTGTAGTGCCAGGAACATATAAATAATTGCTTTTACTCTCTGATTTTGATACAGTATCATGCAGAGTTCACGCAAATTAATTTTTGATATTACACTCAAAATTTTTAATTCACACAGAATTTTTAAGAAGTAAACACTACTAATAAATGATATGGATTAATACTGAATAGTTTTGCTATTTGTTGAAGCTGCTATAACTAAAAAATATCCACGTTGTGCCCTTCAACTCTTTGAGTACGATGAGTAGTAAGATTTACATTCCCAGCTCCAAATACCAAGGAATTGTTGGGAATGTAATTTCTCATTCCATGTTAACACATTTGCTCTCTACTTGCCAAGACTGTGAGGCACTGACTGAATAAGAAAAAAAAAAATTAAAACTCTAAATGTGGGACAAATGGGAACCACTATTTTTTTAGAAATTTCTGCCTATGCAGACTTTTACCTCCTTGCAGTTGTGGAGCGCCAGGATTCCACTGGCACACAGGGAATGTGTGACTTATCCAGTAATTCTGAATTTCCCACACCATTCACATCAGCCTCCTCCAGGGAGCATCTCTTGGCTCAGGGTTCCCCAGACATCACCTGTCCCAGGTGGGACCTGTGTTGTCCTCTCTGTTTCTGGGGTGGGAAGGCTGAGCTTCCCTCACACCCCACTGCAAACCCTCCCCACACTGACCCAGTGCTTCTTTCTAAACAAATTATTACCAGGCACAAAGCAACCATCCTGTACAATTCTGCACTTTAAAGGCGAAAAAACATTGTTGTGCAACATGTCCTGGAAGAACAAACCCTCCTGGCCACGTCCCCCAGCAGCAGCACAAGAGGAACTGGTGCACACTCACATCTCCTGGTTCCAGGCAGGGTCTCCAGCCACGGCTCCTCCAGCCCATCCCCTTCTTTCTTGGGAAGCCTCTGGAGATAGAAAGAAACAACAATGAAAATAGTAAATTCTTTGAGATTGTCCTGTTCCCTGGGGACCTGAGTCACGTGTGTAAACATGTACATGTGTGCACACACATGTGAAGGAGAGGAATCACCCAAAGCATCGGTAGAGCAGCCCCTTGCTATTTTTAATTTTATTTTTCCCTGCTCCACATGTCCGTGGTGTGTAACACATCTCAATGGGCTTTGAAGTTTCCCATGCTTTCAAGGTCTCACATCTGTCATGCTACCAGTATCCTGCCACAGATGAAAAGAATATAATTATGGATTTAGTGTAATCATTGATTTCTGGGCTCCAAACCATTCAAAGAAAGGTCACGAGTCCACGCGGCTGCCCCTTAGGAAAAGGATTTGCATACGACTATTTTATTTAGCTGAAGACACCCCCAATTAAACGTGGGCCCTTCTCTTTGGGCTCTGCACCTGAGGCGAGCGGAGGAGGATGGATCAGCCTCTTGCCGTGCCGGGTTTGCGCGGCAGAGGCGGCAGCGGTGGCTTGTGCTCACCAGCCCCTCTCATCCAGGAGGCAGCAGCATCTCCCCTTGGAGAGGTGCCACGGCGAGACGTGGAGGACGTGCACGCGAGGAGCTGCACTTTTGGGAAGGTGGCAGGGTGCCAGAAGATTGTGCCTGAAGCAGGGGAGCTGCTGTCAACCCTTCAAGCGTTTAAGTTACTGCGGCTTCGCCGGAGCCGCAGTGCAGATGTAAAGACATAATTTTGCCCACAGTGTTTGGATTAGCAGTAAATCTACTAATCCAGCACAATATCCAAGGGGGCATGGCTGGATCTATGGGTTCATAAATTCACACCACTCCTTTTATTATTCCGGGCCCCAGATGGTTTCAAATGGGCACGGGCATAATGAGATCTTGGAAGACATTATTATATTCTTAGGTCAAAATTCTCAGTCCAATCTCTTTTATCAGGCTCAGAGCCTTTGTGTCCCTGAAGTGCTAATACTTTATGCTGATTGACTGTGCAGGCGTTGGTGGGAGTTCACATTATTTTTGATACAATTATTATTGACAGCAAAAACTCCACCAACAAGAGAAAAATCCCATTTTTATTACTTATGGTATCACATTGCCTGGAATATACAATGCCTGAGACCTTCATTATGGTTATGTTTTCATAACAAAACAGATGAGAGGGGAAAAAGAGGGCAGGATAAAAGTATTATTTTAGTAACGGGAAGACAAAGTATGAGCTTGATCATAAAGACCAGTGAGCTTTATAAATGCATCTTTGAACTGAGAGAGGCTTTTTTTTTTTTTTTTTTTTTAAATAAATGGTTCTTTGAACCTGGTGGTTGTAAGGAAGTGAAACAGAACAAACTTTGAAAAGTGTGCTTGTCTGAGGCTCCTTACACCATATCTGGCTGAGAGTACAGGTGGCCAAGCACAGAAAGTTCCTGCCAATTTCTAAAGTTACACTTTTATCCACTAAACAAGCATCCTGATCCGGGTTACCAAACAGGGCACTCAACAGGAGCCTCCAAGTGCATGTATTAAATATCACTTATTCCACAGCCTGGGCCATCCAGCCTAGTAAAGCTTGATCTAATAGTGTTTCACCCTTTTCCTGTGCTCGCTGGATTTTGGGTAATGGACCTTCCCAGGAGACTGCTCTCAGAAAGTGTCTTCAGTAGAAGAGTTGATGCACATGCTTCTATTTTAAAAAGCACATGTTCAGCACATTTCACTTTTGTGAAATGGAATATGGTTTAAGTTTGTTTCAATAAAAAAAAAAGGGATTCTGCTGGAAGGACTTATGTCAAAGTTCAAAAGGTTTTGTACACAATGAACAGATTTTTTTTCTTGAGGGCCAAAGAGGAGACACTAAAACGAAATCTCCCTGCCACAAAAGCAGTTGCTGTTTTACACACAGAGAATCTACAAGGCGGCTTGTTATGAATTCTCCATCTTTGTATTTATTTTGGATTAGACTGATTTAATCTAAGAGTCACATCAAGAAAACCAGACCTTGTCTTTAATGAGAAACTTAATATGTATTCACAGTAAACACTTTAAATGTCAAAGTTTAATGGACAGTATTCAAAGGCCATTATTGTAGTAATGTGCTTTTATATCAACATGGCTGATGAAGAGCAATTCTTTTAAAGACACTCTTCAAAAAAAATCAATATAAACTTCAAATAATAATAATAATAAAAACCCCCTACAGTGCATCTTAATCCAAAGGAAGGACAGCAACAAACCCCTACATAACCAGGCGATCCAAAATCAAGCCTTGGCAATGACTGTCAGCCTGAGAAAAAGGGTGAGCTGCATGACTGCAGTGCCCTGTACAAGCGAGAAATGTGAACAGAACAAATTTATATTCTTGTCCCAAGTTCATGCCTAAACCCACGTCAGCATCAACCTCCCTGAGCTCAGCTCTTCCCTCCTCTGTGCTTTCCTCCTCCAGGTCCTTCTCACCCAAAGAACATCCCCACGTCACAGGACACAGGCAAATGCACCCCCAGGAGTCACTTGTGCATCATTTGAAAGTTCTGCACAGCAGAACTCGACAGAGGAGTCTTGCTCTCTGTATTTAAAAATGTCTGGAGTCTCCCATCTTATTAAGAGGAGCCTCTTCCCAAATTCCAAGTTTTCCAACTCGCCTTCTCCATCCCACTTTCCCGGGAGTGCGGGAATGGGATGTGTGGGATGGAGAGCTCACCCCAGCAGGCACAGAGTGCTGGCATCTTTAGCTTGATTTTGCTGATTAAAAACAGTATCAAAATCTGCTTTTTTCCCCCCCATAACTCCCTGCAAGGTCTGATCCACCCTTGGTCCAAACACATCCAAGATGTTCTACATTTCTGACACATTTGGTGTCATTATATCACATTTTATTTACAGATCTACAGTGGACACTTAGACCTTCTCAATAGTATTTACGGAATGTTTCCATAAAGATCCTTGCACATATTCCAGCATGATTATTGCTCACTGAAACAGAGGGTGGGAAAGCTCTGGGATGCCTGAGTGAAGATTTCTCTTGATCTGGAAGAAACTGCTCCATACATCAGTCCCAAAATCAAAGGCTGTGACATTGTGAGGTTTATCAGAAAGAAGAAAGCCTGTTCAAGCAGGCTGAGTTTTTATTTGCAGCCATGGATATATTTACCAATTTATAGATAATTTTATTTAATTGCATTTTGAATCAATTAAAGCAGTTCATTTATATGGAACGATGTAGCAACCAAAAGCTGCTGCTTACTCATTTTCTATGCTGAGAAATTTTCCCTTTGGCAGTGGGGCTGAACTTTAAAAGGAAATGATAATAGTTACATTCATGCAAACCCAGAAAGGCACCAAAATAATTCCTTTTCAAACAGATTTAGGGAGATCAAAACCTCTGGTTTATGTGGATTCAGTCTCTGTAACCAACTAACAGGATGCTGTGTTATTTCTATCTGGACATGCAGAAAATACAGAAATGAGGGAAAGCAGAGAATTTCTTTATCCAAGTGTTGTTACTGTATGGAGTCCCTTAAGGAAAATGAGCAATTATTGCATATTTATTTAATTTGCTGAGTAATGACTGCATATGTACTGTTCCACTTTGGTTACATCTCTGCTCCAGTCTGAGCTGCTGACAAGGGAGAAAACACCACAGACAACCATGGAATTTCCAGAATTATCCTTAAACCATTCTTAGAGAGCAGCAAAAGGCACAAATATTAATTGGTTCTGACTTATTTTGCTCCACAGTGTGCACCTCTTTTGCTTTGCTGCCAGCTGCTAATCAAGGCTGGAGTTCTTTGGCAAAGAGCAGCGGCAGCAGTGGAACGGCGCAAAAGCAACGCCGTACACGGGACCTGGCTCTCTGCTAATCCCACTCAGATCAGATCCCTCCCAACAGAGTTTGCACTGCCAGGTGCCCAGGGAGAGATGAGGTCCATGCACTGCACATGGAAATGAAGAAAAGCCCTAAAAGTCTTTAATTGATAGCCCTCAGCCAGAGCAGACTCTTAAAGGGATGCACCATTGATCTCTTGGGTGCACCTCGAGCTCTCCACTCTGATCTGTGAGGTAACAGCAGAAATGCCAACTAAAAATAAATAAATAAATAAATATAAAGAAAAGAAAAAGGATAATAATCCTTCAATGAGTCATTCTTGCCACTTTGTGTTTGTGGAATCCTTGAATCTTCCTACAAAACACTCACCAGCCAAAGACCGACAATACTTTGAAACAGTCAAGATTGGGCTTCTAGAAATTGCTGCCCTCTTTTTGTCCTTTGGAAAGGACTTTGTGGCTGCTGCTCTGAAAGGAATTTTAAAAAAAGGCATTGATTGATTACAAAGCAGAAATCTGTGAAATCCACAAAACGTGCAAAAGCAAACAAGCCCATAAAATTTACTACTGTAAATTTTTTAGTATCTGGATCCAAATAGAGTGCACTTGATACATAGCATTTGTAAACATGCTGAGAGAAGGTGCAGTGGCATCTTCAACATTAAATAGCACATTAAATAAATGCAGGCAAAATATTCCAAATAACCCTAAAATCATCTCAAATTGAAAATTTGTGTTTTTCTAATCATCTTTAGTTGCCTTGATAGGGAAAAAATAATCCAGAAGTGATTGTCCTTCACCTCTCCATTTATTTTTATTCTTAGCAGAAATCAAAGCATGCACTTTGGGCATCTTGGAGCCACAGGAACATCTCAGAAACCTGAACAGTCCTTGCTCTTCTCCCTTGTGTCTGGAGACATATGGGACAACCCTGAAGCCAAAAATGTGAAGGGAGAGGTCAATCCCTGTCCCTTGCAACTCTCCCTGGGCTATTTTGAATTTCTGAGGATCAGCTACTCAGTTTAATATGTTAAAAACATGATGAGAGAGATCAATGTCTACCATGTTTCTGAGCAGTCAGAACTGACAGTAGCAGGAATCTCTTTCTTTTTTTGTATTTAATATATTATGCCATGTCCTCTGGTCAGTTTTAGATCACAGAGATTACAGGATTATCCCTCTCCCAAACTTTGAATCATCTTCTCACGTGCGATATTGTTAAAATTGCTTTCTGGCCTCTTTTCAAATGGTGGCTGCTGAAGGATCTGCTCTGAATTCTAAATAAAGTGAAACTTTAAATATCCCATGCTCTGTGTTTGGAGCATTCAGCTTTGGAATGTGCCAATTCCTTGTGCTCAGGGAAAAAGAAGTCCTTTTAATTAGCAGGTGAATCTATAAAGTCAATGCTGTTGTAACCTTCTGCGTGAGAGGGAACTTTGCTGGGTGCTCCAAATTCTCTGAGATCATCACAAACACCAGGTGTGATGAAGGGGAGCACAAGAAATTGGCTCTGGTTTTGTTTCTGGGATCTATTGCTACGCGGCACAAGAAACGGATGGAAACGTCTCAACCCAAACACTGAGATTGTCCAAAGCTCCCTGATCCCCCTGGAAACAAAGCAGCAAAGTGAGAGATGCCTCATACAACACCAAAATGAAAGGACTGGAAAGCAGATTTGCCGATTAAAAAAAAAAGATAAATAAAACAATGGATAATTGAAGCCAATTTGAAAATGGATTTTCTCATGAGAATTGCCGTTCTATCCGCGGCACTGAAGATGGGTGAACAAGAATTTTTTTGGCTGGTTGGGTTTTGTTTGGGTTCTTTTCGGGGGTTTGTTTGTTTCTTGGTTGGTCAGGTTGGGTTTTTTTCCCCCTTGGATTCCAGCTGAGATGATTGGCATCTTCCTTAAAAAAATAGTATTTTTTTTCATGATTTCACGTTTCAGTTTCTCTTGCTTTAGTCCCAAACTGCTCAGGCAAGAAAAAGTAGCTCCAAACCCCTTTTCAGCCTGAACAACAAAAAAATAATCCTTCCCTATCCAGCAAAACCTGAACTTTTGAGATGCTCTAATTTAGAGAACTGTTCCCTTTCCAGATAAACTCCACCAGGACACAGCAATAGCAGAGTTCCTGTCCCAGGATTTTGCCTGAACACCGAGGAATTTTTAGGGATCTTCCTCTGGCCAAATTTTTCCCAAAAATCATCGAGCTGTCATGGGTTTAAAACAACCTCTATTACCAAAATTGGAATAAATTCTAATTTTAATGCTAATATTTTTCAGCAGGACAAAGGATGAAACCAATTTTTATGCACACAGACAGGGAAACTTCATGAGCCAAATTCTTCCATGTCTCCTGACAATTTAAGTATTTCACCACATCATTTGACTACAAGACATCCAGGTTTTCCAGTCCAGCTCCTTTTGTGCTCCAAGACTGAGTAAGTGGATCCCTACCCTCAACTCCCCACATTCCAGATGTGGCTGAGGGTGGTTCACATCTGGATGATTTAACCATTTTACTCCAAGATGAACAATCCAACCTAAAGCTTTGCCATGCCAAGAACCTGCAATTGTCTCTTGAAACCAGAGGTTTAATCACTGAGATCCAGCAATTCATGTGTCTTCATTTATTTCTGACATATATATGTATATCTGACTTGAAAAATTTACTGGGTGATAAACAGGATTCAGTTGTTTATAAAGAATGTAATTTTCCCTTGAAAGTTTCCTACAAGCGCCTCGTTGCTTTGGAATTATTTTTATTCCTTGCTCTTTTTTTTTATTTTATTTTTTTTTACTTGCTAAAAGACTAAGCATTATCTACTAATAACATGAAGATGCAGAAAAGAAAAGGTCAATTTAATTGGAGCTACTATTTCCCGGGGTTTAAAAGGAAAATGTTGAAGCTAAGATGACATTGACAAATTGCTACTATTTATTTAAATTGTGTAATGCAATCTACCAGTAGTTCTATAATCTGCATGTTTGAAGCAGTTGACCCGTCCAACTAATGCAAACAAATTAGCCTCCTGGGTCCTCCCTAGATCCTATAAGCCATTAAATATCCTAATCTAACATCATTTAATACACAAACTCTCTCAGTTAAAGTGTTACAGTGAATGTGTGTTATAAAAATTACAATATACAGGGTCTAAGCACACCAAAGCCCAGGTCAGTAAATTTGTCTTTTCTGCCATTCATCCCATTATTTATTTATTTATTATATTATTTATTGGTTATTTAACCACAATAGGGGCACATTTTGGGTTTCCCTGTGCCTCTCCTGCCACAACTTCATTGCCATGGGGTTCATTCCCTCAAAAGTCCAGCTTTGGTTTAAATGTTTAAAGTTCAAGGGTTCCTAGCACAAATATATTGTATAAATTTCATCCCATTCAGTAAATTGGTCTCAGGGAAGTGTTTGCATATTAAATGTTCCCAAGGAAATTAAGGCTCTATTATGCCCATGATACACAGGCTACCAACAACTCTGGTTTCCCCCCTGATTTATAGAAATGCCAATCCCCAGACTTCACAATTCATGCAAATAAACTCACCTGAAGGTAATGGGATTGTTTGTCCCAGTAAAAAATGAATAAAAGCTGGTGTAATTAGTAAAGCAATAATTCCCCCAGGAACTCAATTCTGGTGCTTTGTGAAGAGGGAAAATTGCCTGTTCTCCATTATGATAAATACACCAATAGAAACCCACATAATTATTATTTTATCATACTCAGAGGTCTGCTCTGGAATTTATCCGTGAGTAAAGTCCACCTCAGGCAGGAATGAAACCAAGGGACATCTGAGGGCTGCCACGTCCTCCCCTTGATTTCCCCTGCCCTTGCATCAGCCCTTTAAAGATCAGGGAGTCAATCGCGTTTCATAAGAGCAAGGAGACAGATAAAGGTAGCATGGAATGATTAAATCAATCAGGAAAGTAATAGTCCCATAACCAAAGGAAAGTCAATAGGTTATATATCACTGGCAGCCCATAAAGTCATTACAGGAGCTTATGGGACTGAGTCACACAATTAATCGCCAAAGAAAAATCTCGTGGTTGCAGTAAAAAAAGTGTATTTTTAGCAAATTGATACAAGGAAGCTGATCCTTTCCATGGACTTTTCTGGAAGATAACTAAGCAACAACAAAAATAACCCCACAAAACTGAATCCCCTCAAATTACCAAACCATGTGGAAGAAGCTTTTTCCAAGCTGTTACTAAACTTCCTTCTTACAAAATATGTTTTAGGTGAAAAAAGAAACCTTATAGATTTTATAAAGAACAAGCTGAACGTGTTTTTCACAAGGAAAAGAAATATATGGGATCAAGGACCACCTATAGAAATTGCAAAACTGAGGAGAAAAAAAGAGAGATTCTGCAGAAATTTGGGAAATCTTGCTGCCAGAGCACAGATATTAATAGTTTCACGTGCCTGGTTGTGAAAAGCACAATGGGTTTGAAGAGCTCTCTGAAGAGATTTAATTTCAATGAATGTAAGAGCAAGAAGGAGCTGAGCAAAGTGCTCTGATTCAGAGCCTGTGACCTTTCTCAGCAGAGTCATCCACAACTGCTCCACTTCTTGTACTCACAAATACAGAAAATAAACCCCTTTTATTTTAAAACCTTGATCAATAAATTACGAAACCAAAGAGATTTAGGCAAATCCGATCACGAGACCCCAATCTCTGCCTCCTGCTGCAGGTGTGATGATTTTACCTCAAAGGGGGTTGTTTTTTCACTACAAAAATTACCACATATTTTCCTTTCTCTGAGGAGTAATTAAGTGACTCATGGATGAGATCTAGAAAATTGATACTTGTCAGAGGTAAAAATAATGATCAGTGGAAGGGGTAAGTTTATCATAGAATTGTGATTTTAGGCTTTTTTCACATTCCTTACCTAGTTTGGAATTGTTCTGGTTCATAACAATCAGCTATTGTCAGCTGCTAATTATTAATTTCTCTTGGTTTAAGATCTTTTAAGCTGAAATGACATTGAAAGGCAGTTTGAAAGGTAAAGTCACTCAACCTTTTCTGAATTTTGGTTCAAAACCACATTTTTAATTGGACCAGCACCAGCTGATGGTTCAATTTTCCCTTTCTATATCTATAAAACCTTGGACTTGCATTAAACATCCCATTACCCTGAGGAACCCAAATCACTTTGCAGGTTACTTCAACCTGAATTTGGGATTTACAGAGAAACATTTACAGAGAAACAAATCCGCATTACCATGAATGATAACATATGAGGTATTTTAAATGAATAGTAATTAAAATTTAGTAGGATGATAATACGGTAATTAAATATCAATTGTTTGCGCAGGACCACTTATTGAGTTTAATAAGTATGTAAAAGATATTAATCTAGTTGTCATGCAATTACCTCATTGAGGGGGAGTGGGAATATGTGCGTGTGTGTGGGAAGAACAAATCATGAAATGCAAAATTCAGTTTTAAAGCTGCGCTAAGGTTATGACAGAACGAAACAAAGGAAAAAAACTAAATTAATGAATTGCTCCTCCTTTCCTCACTGGGGATATTCAGGGAGGTGCAGTGGGGCGAGCTGTGGGCATTCACAGGGATGAGGAGGGGATGTGGGCATGGAGCAGAGTCACAGGATCATGGGATGGGTTGGGAGGGACCTTAAATCCCATCCAGGCCAGCCCTGCTATGGACAGGGACCCCTTTCACCAGCCCAGCTTGCTCCAAGCCCTGGCCAAGCACAGGAAACCATGGCAAACACAGCTCTCCGAACGTTCCATTTAAAAAGGGCATCTGTGCATTTATTATTGCACCTGCACTTCATCAGGCATCAACCACCACACCGAAACCCCCTCTTCCAGCACTCAGAAGAATTATTTGGGGTTCTGCCTGCCATGGGCTGGTGCTGCATGAAGTGCCCAATACCTGTGGAGCAAATCTGTGGCCATTTCCCTGGGATTTGCACATTAATGAAGTTTTCTGCAAGGTTACTGTGACAATTGCACGTGTCCTTATCAGCTTCACCCCCCCAAATCAAAATAGGCACTTCAGGGATCATAATTCCAACCTGGCAGGTTTTGAAAACAGAAGATGGGACAGTCCCCACATTTTTCTTATAAATTATCCATCCTTTCTGCAGCAACTTTGGAAGCAGTGCCAATTTTTTTATAGCTCAGAGCAGTTATAAAATATTAACCATATCAGACTTGATTTTTCAAGAGCCCTGTGTGGAAAAAATCAAGATTTTTATGCTCCCATGTTTACACAGACATTAGAAGAAGAGAAAGGTGGTAGGAAGTTCGAGTTCACTCCCCTGCCAAGCAAGGAGAAAGGGCTTCACCTACATTTTAACCAGCAGGAGTTCGACAAATCTGTTCGCAAAAACTCAGAGAAGAGAAGCCCTCACTTTCTGAGACTTGTCTTAATGTTTAACAACCCTTTTTATCCAAAATCTTTGCTGCAGAGGAAGCTAATTCCTTCTTTTCCTAAGCTCAACAGAGAGAAAGAGATATTGACTTTTCTGCCAGCAAACCCAGCTCCTTCAGCCCTGTCTCCAGCCCACTTTTCTGAATCTTTCATCAGTTTTGGTCCTTCTCAGAGCTCTGATTCCTGCACAGCATCCTTAAAGAACTGTGTTTTAAATGGGATCCTGCAGCACCCAGAGCCTCTCCTGCCCCAAGGCTTCACAAAAACAGCAGAGGCAGCACCAAAAAATGCTTTCAGCACAACCAGGAATGAACATGAGGAGGGGCTTTGAGACAAATTACAGGGGACAGGATTCCCCTCCGTGCTCCTTTGTGAAGGCGCCCACATTGAGGAGCTGAGGGCAGAGAATGGGCAGCAAAAAGGGTTTTCCTCTCCCAAACACAAGCTTTTAGACTATCAAAAAGCTTAATATGTAAAGAGAACAGAAGAAAAGATGAGTGAGGTAAAAATGAGGGTTTGGGGAAGAAAATGGAGCTGAGTCTGTGTGAGGAGTGGGGTACCAGCAGTGGGGTCATGGCAGGACAGCTCAGTGCAGCCTCTCAAGGGAGCTTCTCTCAGCCTCTGTTTTATCCCTGCCAATGGTCCCTGCAGCCATACTTCAACACATCCATGTTCTGAGCCTCTTTAATTAATTAAAGGGAGAGAATAATTAATGCAGCAACTCTTATTCTGGTTTAGGCCATCAGAGAGAGGGTGGGAAGGGAGGCAGGGGGAAAATGCACCTGAAATTGAGCTCTTGGGTGATGCAAAGCTGCTGCAAACCCAATAGAGAGATCACTCCAAATAATTTTAATATAGTTCTGCATCCCCCCAAGGCAGCTGCAGGATACCGGTGAGTCCAAGCCACAGAAGCAGCCGAGCTGGAAACCTTTCTAGCAGAGAAAATACTCTCTCTAAATATTAGGAGCTTCTGCAGGCTCAAATATGTTGATGGCTCACATCATTTCTGCAGATCATACCAGTAGATATTGGGAAGACTTGCTGTGCCATATGTGCATCCTTCTTCTCTTTCAAAGCCATCAGTTGTCGAAGGGAAAAAATAAAGAGTTGTGTTTGGGGGAGAAAAAGCAATATGCACTGCAGCTCAAAAGCAGGCGCGCGTTTGAAGTGTCACTTTTGGTTTTTATCACCATTTTATCACCACTAAGGGAAAGTGCTCTGCAGCTCACAGAGCACTGCCTCATGCAATAACCCGCTCAGAGCAGGCTTTTTAGCCTGGTGATGGAAACAAACACAGGCAAAGGTAGAGGCAGATGATTAAATGGGCTGAAAATCCAGCCTGACACGTTGGTACCAATTGAACAAAACTGGGGTCGGGGGAGAGGAACAAGAGCATGAACCAGAGCTTAAATTATCCAGCCTAAATTCCTACTTTCCACAGGTACTCCCCCCGCTCCTGGCGTTGTATCACCTTGGTTTCATGTTTCTATTCTGCAGAATGGGCAAAAATTTCCCAGTTCTGAGGGTGCAGAAGAATATTTCCACTATTCCAGGATTATGCAGGAGCCCAAAAAGGCTCCTCCAGCATCATGCCCCACATGGGCAGTGCTATAAAATCCCATTGTTGACTCAGACCACTGGGCCAATTCCCTGAAAGGATTTCTTAGGAGATGCTGCTCTCTAATATCTCTAAACCTACTTGCAGATTTTTTTTTTTTTTCTTCATTTGAAGATCACTGACCTGGTGCAAGAAAATATTTTCTCTCCATAGGAGGCAGACCTCTTCCCTTCCTGTGACTTTCAAACCAGCAGAACTTTGAAGAGTTACTGTGCATCTTTTCCCACTCTCTCAAGCACCCAGTTCCTTGCCCAGGCAGACCCCCTGATGCTTTCAAAACATCAATAAACACTGTATACATTCAAACTCTCCATTTCCATTTATACCTGTATATGTTTTACAGATTTCCCTGCCAGCCCACTAAAAGAATATTTTTGCCAACCTCTGTAAGCAGCAATCTTTAAGCCTCAGGATTCAAATGAACAGAAAGTGATTTTTATCCTTGATTCTGCTGTTCTTTCATATTGGATCTGTGTGAAGTTCTCACACACTTTCAGCAAATAAAGGCTTATTCCTAGATTTATCACAGAATAGCAGGAAGCTGACCTTCCAACTGCTCTGACCTGGACCCAGGAATGGTTTTGATTTTATCACACAGATATTTGGGGTTGTAGTTACACAGAGCTGGGTGGGCCAGGTCAGTCTGGTCATGACAAAAGGCTGGTAGAGAGCTGGAACTTTGCTAGGCTGCTTTGGTGGCAGGAATTTGGACATTCTGTAAAATCAAGGACAGTTGGAGAACAGTAAAAAAGTGAATTCCAAGATTTAAAGAGCAAATTTTCACTGGACTTGAAATCAAAGGGATGGAATAAAGTCGTGGACGTTGCACGTCCAAAAGAACCAGACTCCAGCCAAGCTGGAACACAAAGGGAATACAAAATCAGCTGGAAGGCCATTATTTGTCAAGGCATCACCATCTTTGGGCTTTGGAAATGTCCTGCCTTTCTGTGGGAATTGCCATGCATGATAATGAAGGGAAAAAACAACTTTAAAGAGAGCTTCCAGGAAAACAAATTAAAACGTTGTGGCTGTTTTCTATTCTAGTGCCTCTCCCTCCCCAGGGCTCTGCCCACACAGCTTTTTATACAAAATATTCTTGTCAGGATGCTCTGGAATGGTCATTACAGCTTCCTGTGGGGTCACAGCAAAATCATTTTCAGAATAAAGGGCTCACAGCATTCCCAGGTGGGCAGTGCTGGAACAGGAGCTGCCAGACTGGGTCTGGTGGGGACCAAAGGTTCTCCCTCAGCTGTAGGGATGGGTCAGGACACCAAGGATCTGCCATCAAAGACTGGGATCCATGTGCTTTCTCCAGCTATTCCAAGCTGCCACAATCCCCTCCACATCATCCCTTACTCCTCACAGACCAGGCTGATCTTTCTTTGATTCACATTTACAAGATCTATAAAAAATATACTCCAAAAATTAAAATGGGTCTGATCCTGCTTCCCCTAAAGCAGCAGATGGACTGTGGCTGCAGTGCTGCAATATATTCATTATTTAGGCCATTAATTTCCTTTGCACTGAAAACATCTGGCTTCTGATGCTCAGGGGGAAAAACAACATGCCCCAAAACTAGTTTAAACTACAGGTTCATCTTCTAGGAGGGCAGGTTAAATCACAACCTAGCAGAAAAAAGGACAGATTTCACTATTGGAGAGGATGGAGGGAGGTAAAAATCTTTTCTGTAAAGCACTCTTGAAGTGATTTTTGCCAGGAGACCTCACTGGATAGAGTTTTCTAATTGCTGCCTGGAGCACCCAAGGGAAGAGCTGCTGCTTTTCCTTTTTCCTCGGGTGTTTCTCACAAGCAGAGCTGTGCCTGTAACCAAAGCTGTGGAGAATCCCACACGGGGGCTCAGAGCATCCCCTGTCCCCAAAAACCCCTCTCTGCCCCAAAGATTCCAGCCCCAAAAGGGATTCCCACACATTCCTGCTTCCCTTGGACCCTTCCCCACGACACCAAATGTGTTTCTAGCAAAACCAGCGGTGTCTGCTCAAATGTGGGTTTTTAAAAAAAGACTTTTGTGGAGATTGCTGAGAAACTGGGGAGGGATTTCACACATCAGGGAAGGCAAATCCCACATAGTAAAACAGAAAGGTGTGGCACAATAGCCTGGAAATGAAACAATATCTTTCTACAAATAATCTCAAATGAAATGTTCTTAAAACACAGTGAAACCAACTATTTTCAGGCTCTGACACATTAATTAATTATCTTATGGAAGTGTCCCATGTTAAGAGGAACTAAGGTTTAGTTGTTTAATAAAATAACAATCTCAGTGAGAAATTATTAACCTGTTTCCAGATTATTATGATTTCCTAATCTCTCTAAATTTTACGGTCTCAAGTAGGAAAGACAGGAAAGAATAACCTGGTGGGATTAAAGAGCAGGGACCAGGCCTGTTTCCTCCATCTCCTCATCTCCTTCATTTGCCCCACTGGTCAGAAACATGCCAGGATTTTCTGTGTTCTCATGCCAGGATAAGCTTCGCAAAAATTCCTTTTTTGACTTTTTACCTCTCAAATGACAGGAGTTGCACAGGTCTATAGACAAATCAGAATTTCAGAGTCAACGTGTGCTTTTCACACAAATTAATCTTTCAAGAGGTAGAAAGAAGCCCTTGAAGAGAGGGGACATCTCCAGCCACATGCTCTGTGCTGAGAGCCTTACTTATAAACCACCTTCACCCACCAGGTTTGGAGAGAAGGGCTCCTAAAATTTAACAAAATAATGAATCACTGCTTTATATTCCTGGTTTTGCAATTTTTAATCTTGTTAGAAAATACCTGTTCATTAAACAGCAGGGAAAAACTCCAGATAAGCCAAACTGTATTTCCAACCTATCATTTTGCAATGAGTTGTCCTCTTTCTGTGCCTAAAAGCTTCCAAACAAGGAACATGAAAAGGTTCTCAAGTGTTTGTGGTTACAGATGAGCTTATTTTTAAGCTGCTCACAAAATGAGAGAACTCCACTAGCCTGTAAAATAATTATTCCTGCAACAAGGTGGATTATGCATAAGAAGGGTTTCAAAGGTTAGATTTGACTCTAAGAAAATACTGCTTTAAATCTGAAGCTGCTCTTCAGTTACAGCATCACCCCAGCATTGGTGCTGGCCTGAACAGATGATTCTAGGAATTTCCTACCCAAAATATTTTACCTTTAAATTATTGGAAATTAAATTCATGATGACAAATCGAGAGAACATAAAACAGATTATGATGTCCTCCTAAAAGCAGAGGGAGAACTTAAAGAGTACCTTCTCTACAGTGGTAGCCTTTAAAATCTCTTATAAAAAGAGCTGTAATTTTGGAATTACAGATTACCAGTTTACTCCTCACCAGAAACCTGACATCCTCAGAATTCAGCTGTAACTGGGACAAAGACACCTCTCTAAGAATTCAGTGTACAGCAGTGAAACAGTCCCCAGTGCTGCACTAATGCAAGGGAGAAGCAGCACACATTAGATGGCTATCTCTGCATGAATAATGCACTACTGCCTGTTTGGGTTTAATTAAATGTAATACATAACATTTTCTTGTAATGACTATAGGTATCCATACGCCTCTATTATACCTGACTTCAATAATTCATTCATTTTCCTCTCATCCCCTCATTTGGACAATTTATCATTTTGCCAGTCTCCTAATGTTAGTCATTTATGAGAAAAGTTTTTATAGTGTTTTCCAGGCTGACTGGGATTAACACAGTCACTGCACACATTCAGTATTTCTGCAAACCTGCTCTGAACACAATAATTCTGAGTGGATAACTACATTTAGAGGGAAAATCAAAAAGTGTCCTGACACGATGAAAGGGTTTTAGGAGGATTTAGCCTTGGATTACTCAATTCTTGCGTAGAGATTGATTTGCCTGTTGAAAATCCCAATTATTTCCTATTGCCCCTTCCCAAAACACAGGGAGAAGAGGGGTAAAAAACTTTACCAAGCTTGGGAAAAAGAATAACTCTCACCTAGACTGAAAGTTGGGATTTGCAGCGGATGAAGCTGAAGAGTGCTGAAGTCAACAGCCCTGGAAGGGTTTAAAAGTTCTGCAGAGGTGACAACTGGGGACATGGGGCAGGGGTGGCCTTGGCAGTGCTGCGGGAGTGGTTGAACTCCATAATGTTTGAAGGTTTTCCTAAACAATTCTATAGTTTTGTGAAACATTCCTTTGCTCCTTTTATTCACGAATTTTTGGTGCATAGCACACGTTGATGGATTCCACTCATTTTCAGTCTCTGGGTATTTGCAAATCTGGCTCCTCTCAGACTCCTCAATTTGGAAACTCTCCAGAAGAGCTTTTTCCCTGTCTCAAGGCCCACCGATTCCTTCAGAAGAGGTACCTATATATCCCTGTGCTCCTTGTATTCAGTGAAATCTGCTTTGTTTTGGGATCCCAGCTGCAGGTCTGACCCACCCCACAGATTTCTGCAAACGAGGAGAATTACACCTCCACACTCCTTCCCCAGCATCTGCAGATTTGATTTCCCTCTGTAAATAGATTACATCCAATATTTATAAAAAGATTAGGCTAATCTGACATTTAATTAATGGAAACGGCAATGTTTGACTTTTTATTTTAATAAGCAACACCCTTTGTTCCCACAGAAATCATTACTAGCCGTACGCTCAAAAAAAAAAAAAGAAGAAGAAGAAAAGGCAGAAAGATTTAAGAAAAGGTTCCATTAAATTAGAGAGCAATAAACAAACACAGCCAATTTATGCATCGGAGTCATTAAATGTGTATCCTCTCCACCACTCCCCTCACAGACACTACTTAGGGCTGCTGCAATGGATCTGCAGGGAGCAGTTACCTTAATTATAAAATGAAACACCTCTGCTAATGCAGTCTCGGAGCCTTGTTAGTTTACACCCCGGACATGTGGCTCGGAATGGGCTCCAAATGCCAATTCCAGGGATGCTCGGGGGTGCCCAGTGCTCCATGACTGCGCTGCCTGCGGGGCTCCCTGGATTTTCCCCCATCGCTATCGCCCTTGGGATGCAGATAAAAACGCAGGAACTCTTTGGTCCGGCTCAGCATGGACTGGTGAATAGTTCATTCATGGGCAGCCATTTGGACAAGCAGCCTCTTTATCTGATTATCTGCCCTCATTGTTAGAGCCCTGCCTCGATGTGATGAGCCTTGCAGGAAAAATTAAAGAAGATGTAAACAGTAAATGCAGACATTTTGCAACATAGCTAAAAATAAATTGCACTACAGGCAATTATGCAAGTTTTACTGGATACATTAAAAAGACATTAAATGCACAGCTGTTTTAAGTGTCTTTTAAGCTGATAAATTAACTGTCTAATAAATTGTAAGATTTGTCAGCTAATAATGCTATTTTATCTGCTTTAACATATGCCTTCCTAGTTCATGAAGCATTATTGTAAGTGCCAAAAGGAGATAATGTGCATTTTACAGTGTTATGTCTTAAGTGGAATGGATCATTGGCCATGAAGAAGTGTGTTAATAAATCTCCTAGGCTTTGTTAATTGCACTCAATGAAGTGTCACTGTTAAAACACAAAAGATGTGATAGAGAAAGCTGAACATAATGTCTTTCAGTTTTACAATTAACAGTTCACTAGGCAAATCGACCAAAAAGACCATAATTTGTTGAAGCCTTATTAACTTACATTTTCCTAGTCAAGGTCATAATTGTGAATGGCTCAAAGCTATCTTTTAATGCTCATCAAGAAGAGTAACCTTGCTGGAGAGAATGAACTTTTCCATCTCTCAGCAGCACTTATCCCTCGCTTTGCAGGTAGCAGATAAATAAAGCTGAACTTTGCTGTGCACCCCCAATGAGCACCGCTCCTGAGCCGGGAGATACAACTTCAACCAGCTTTCCTCCACAGAAAATAGAAAAAGTGACAAAAAATTAAAAAAAAAAAAAGGTTTTTCAAGGAGTGCATTGAGCTACCAGAGCTGTTGTCATGCAGAAAGACTGCTCTTAATTCTAATTTGAAGAATTACTCATCAAGATTTGAGGTTTTTCCCCTGGAAACTGAACCCAGCACAGAAGACAAAACACATAACACAACACACTTCACAAACTATTATCAAAACCAAATACAATCACTAAATACCCTTCAGAAAGAAGAGTTATTTCCATAATTCTTATTAAATATTGATTATTGAACATATTAACTCTTGTCAACATCTCATCAGATTGCCACGACTGGGCTTGGTTGCACAATCTTCCCACTTCAGACTGTTTTGTGATAATGTAAAGTATTTTCTCCACCAGGGTAATCACAGTAAATACCAATGATGATGCCTTGGCACACAAATACAGATGTATGATCACCAGCTCCCTAATCCTCATGAAGCAATGAGAGCATATGATGGAGCAATAATGACCAAGCATTAATTCAAGTCTGTCATTTCTTCCTAAAAGCCTCAAGATGCAGAACACGATGATTCCATGGGAATCACCATATATTCAAATCTCACCACTTTGAGCACTTGAAAGCGCTCAGCACTGGTGGTTTGGTAACAGTTGTGACTCTGTGACGCACGAGATGTTGGGATATATAAAAATACACATTAATAGATTGTTCCACCAGCATCAAAAATAATGAAATGTGCCCAATTTGCTGGTTACAGGTTCCACCCTGAGTCATGCAGGAGCTCAGAGCCTGTTTCTCCTGAGCTCAGGGATTCCTGTGGCTGGACAAAGAGGGGGTGCCCCACTCCAGGACCAGGCTCCTTGCTGAGGGATGGGTTATGGAAAAAGGCAGAAGTTGAACAGAATAGGCATCTTAGACATGTATGTCCAAAAAACACGATTTGGGATGAGTCTGAAAGACTGCACTGGCACAAGACTCACAGGGAATAAACAAAGATAATTCCTTCCCTTCCCATAAGGCTCTGCCTTAACAACAGGATTGTTTAAACAATCATAAAATCCAGGTATGGTTTATGCTGGAAAGGACCTTAAAGCTCATCCAGTGCCACCCCTGCTATGAGCAGGGACACCTTCCACCGTCCCAGGGTGCTCCAAGCCCCATCCAACCTTGGACACTTCCAGGGATGGGATGGACTCCTAGCAGTGCATGTCCATGTTAGAGAACACCTACAGAAAATGATAATTTTTGACTAATATATGTGAACATGCACCTGAGAAATTTCTCCAGAGGAAAGAACTCATCCAACCAGAAAAGGGAAAATGAACATAATCACTTGTGTCCGTTTCAAGCTCCACAGCTAGCAGAGGGCAGAAAATTCTCCTTAAAAACTGTGCTGTGAATGGTTTTCACAATTTTCTATTAATTAATAGTATCAGTGGAAGAACTGGATTAAAACTTAATTGAGAGCAGTATCTGATGTAAATAGAGATGTGCATGTACAGATGCAGAGAGTGAAATAAAAAGGTGCACACATAAATACATTTCCAACTCCCAGTTACCCCACAGCTGACAGAAGCAATTTCAAGAAATCATATTGAGACCACTGACACCAAGATAACACAAAATAGCTGAAACACTGTGTTTTATAAAGGAAGAGATTTATGTTTGTGCTACAATACCTCAGCTACATAAAGAGTAATAGCTGCAGGAGCCATGCTGGGAAGCTGGGAGGCCTTTAAGGATTTGAACATCACTGTTGCAGCTGGCTCACTTTCTTCTTCACATGGATATCAACCAAAGGGCTGGGACAGGAGCACCTCAGGGATTCAGGGATGTGCTGCTCTGCTCCCAGCAGGATGCATCCCCTTGTACAAGCCTTGAGATCACAGCTCAGTCTTTCCCTGCTCAGGTACAATTTTGTATTTGATCCATTGGGGACAAGCAGGGGAATGCTGTGCTCCCAAACCACACCCTGACAACTCCCACCCCTCTCACAAGTTGTTTACTCATGGTTTTACAAAGCAGGATGCTGAAGCCTGTTATTTGTCTTTGTGTGCTGTTTCTAGAAATGTGATTAGCAGAAATGCCCTGAAGGTTTGGGGTTTGATATCCTGTGTAAATCAGGCAGGCATATGCCCATCATGAAAAGAACTGCAAACTTTGCTCAGTCTGGGGTTTCACACATTGCTTTAAACCATCTAATCAGGGTGTACAGTCAGATTCCAACCTCTTTAGAGTGAAATTGAGTCCAGTTTTGAGATCCTGGATTTACTTTATGATGATGCAGTTTGATGGAGGGTAGGCTGTTGCTGCTCATAGACTGTTAATGTGAAACCAGGTGAACAGAGCTGGTTGGGCCCTGGCAAACTGAGATCCCTTTAAATCTCAACACCAATCAATGCTTTGGGAATCACAGTGGGAAGGTCTCAGCTGTCCCTCATCGACCCAAGCCCCACAAACACCTTTCAAAAACATACAACACAAATTTTGCAGAACTCGGGGACCAAATCCCCTGTGAAATGTATAATTCCCTCCTCCAACCCCAAAATGTCTGAGTAGCATGATTTCCAGAGATAATAATGAATTGCCATTATGTGGATTGAGGGAGGTTGGCACAAGCAGACACATTTCCTGGGGCAGTCCCATGGCCCCCTGCACACAGGATTTGGGGGGAAGGTCCCCATGCATCCCTGGGAATGGTGCTGGCTCCCCAACGTCAGAGACACCCAGGCAAGAGCAAACACAGCCAGCTTCAAGGTGTTCTGTTCTGCTTTTTGTTTTTCCTTTAAGTTGGGTTCAGCAGCTCTAAAAGAGTTCTTAAATCACCTTGAATTTAATTTCTCTAAGCCACGTTTAAAGGGATGAATTACCATCTGTCACAGTTGGTTAATCAGAATCAGCGCGCTCCATCTCGCTCACTTTTTATTAAAAAATAACCCTTCAGCTACTAAACTTTCTGAGATCTCTTCCATGAAGATATAAGCCATGCTTATCCCACGGCAGCCACTGACACCACTCACAGAAGTTAACCAACGCATGAACAAGCACTGGATGCTGGTTTATGTAATGTCACCACATAATTTTTATTACCTGTGCCTACAACAGTGGCTTCTTTTTTTTCCATTTCTTTAGCATCTTGTGAAGCTCAGGAAATATTAACATGATTCAGATAAATGTCCACCCCATAAAGAGCAGGAAATTTCAGAAAGTGGAGTCCCCGCAAAAATATTAAGATTGTAAAAATAAATGTTCTGCTGGTGTCGGTTTGAAAACAAAATACTCCAGGAAAAGCAGTAAAAAGAGAAGAAAATCCAGGCCTGCTCGCTCCCAGATTAGTGGATGTGAATGAATCCAGAGAAATCTGAGCATTGGCTTAACCAAGCATGGCTAAAGCTGGAACAGTAGCAAGAAAAGATTGCGATTTTCTCCAAACTGTGAACAAAAGGTCTGAACGCCTGCAAAAAGCAATGAATCCTCTTCATTCACCGAAACCAACTAAGTGGTAACAAATTGTGAGTTTCCAGTTGGAAACAACCAGGCAGGAATAATTATGTGGGATGCTAAAGGCTGATTTAACCCTTTCTTCCCCCATTTCTGGGGGGCATCACAGGGAGAACAGTCTTGAGCATGTCCATACAACCAACTCACTTTCCCACAAAAAATTCACTCTGCTTTGGGAGCAGGTTCCCACAGATAAATGAGGAGATCTTAAGACAAATTAAAGCTATGTGAGGCCTGTCCATGTTTTCCTGGTGGCAGGGAGAAGCTGTTATGACTTAAGCAGGTGCCCATCTGAGATATAATAATAAATATAAATAAATAAATGTATCTAATACTCATAAATAGAAATATATAAAAATATATCTATATTATAGAACAGTATCTATAATATATAATAATTAATAAAAATCATATATATATATATATGTGTGTGTGTGTGTGTGTGTATATATAGGTAAATGAAAGACCTGAAGTTTCTTAACCAAGCCCAGAGAGCACTGCAAGGAACAATAGTAGCTATAGCCTTTTCTTCCTGTAACATTTCAGTCTTTCATTATTTAATTTAAGAGCAGTTTGGTGGGAAATGTAGTCCCTCGGCCAAAAAACCCAAACCAAAAAAAAAATTACAAAAATAAAAATTTACTCAGACATTATTTCAAAATCTTTTGTTTCAGATTATATTGAAGCATTGGGGGCATCCCACAAGTCTTTTGAGATACTGTTGGATTTCACATTTAAAATGTTGCATTATCAGCTTCTAATAATTGTTTAGCAAGGAATGCAGATAACAAGAGTTTTCTCAAGCACTTTTTTCTGAGTAATTTTGTTTACTAGCCAATTGTTTCACATGTGCCTCTTTGAAAGCACATTTTGCTTTCACCCACCCTTTGCAGCCTAGCAGAGAGGAAGAAATGCTGAAATTATTTGCAAATGAGAATCATCTTCAGATCCAGAGACTGCAGAACAGGCAGAGTAGAAATTGCCAATTCCAACAGAAACTGCTCAGCGTAGGCATGTCATTAAATTTCTCACTGAAACAAAAAGAAACCCCACAACACCATTTGAAGCAGGAGAGACCTGACCTTAAAACGTTGTCCAAAAGCTACATAAAGTGAGGCTTCTGTATTATTTTCTGTATGGTGGCATTGGCATGGGTTGAGCTGCAGGGGTTCTGAATCCCAGAATTGCTGAGATTGGAAAAGTCCAACCTGTGCCCAGTGCCCACCCTGTCACCAGCCCTGAGTGCCACCTCCAGGGATGGGGACTCCAAACCGCCAGTGTTTAACAAACTTCTTCATGAAAAACTTCTCCTGATGAGCAACCTGAAGGCTATGCTTGGTTTCCTTTACTTATTTCTTTCTCTTCCCTAATGTGCCCTCAGCAGAACTCTGTCATTGCTTCCCTCTCAAACTTGTGGAGAATTGCTTAATCTTGAATTTAAAAAGAGTCTTTAAATCAGCATTGGTGCATTATTACACTGGGTGTAATAATAGAATAATTACAAGATAATGATACTGGCATAACTTTATATTATTATAACAGCAATATAGCAATGCTATAATAACATCATACTATACAATGATAAAAATATATTTTAAGATTACACACTTTAGTAATAATAAAATAATTACAAGATTAAATGCCTGCAGGGAGAAAACCTCATTGAAACATCACCTTGCAAACACTCCTTGCACAAGTAAAAGCCCACTTCTTCCCAAATTCCCATTTCTGGCACTATTACTTTCCTATCCTCCTGTAGTACAGACCCAGGTGTTATTCACACCTCCAATTCACTGAGGTGATTTATTAGGAGATCTACTGGAATGCACTTGCCAAGGGAGGATGGGGAATTTACCTTTTCCTGATTATGGCCCATTCTTTAAGAGCTCAGTAAATATTTTCCTCATCCCTTTAACACACATTTGAAGGATAAACAACCCAAAGGAGGGAAATCAGTCAGATGAAAAAAAAAAAGGCCATGCAGGTTTCCATCAGTCTAAGTGTATATTTTGGCAACAAATAAAACAGATTGCAAGAATTGCCAAAAGACAAATGCACAGATTTGGGGGAAATTTGTCTATTAGTCTGCTCAGAGCACAGGACAAGCAGCCTCCTCACTGAACCACGGGATATATATGTGAACATTCTGTACATAAAAGGTTATAAATAAAAGAAAAAAAGGTTTTGCTGTTATTTTAGATGAGATAAAGCTGAGCCCACCTTTGGTGTTTGCATAATCTCAGTATTTTAGCACTTAACAACTTTTTCTCTTGTAGATGTGTGTGCAGGGAAGTGAAGCCCAGCCCTGTCCTCAGGGTGTGGATTGGGAAGACAGAGCTGGGAACACCTCACTGAGGGGCCCATGGACCAGGACAAGGCATTTTCTGACCAAATAATGAAAACCAGCCTTTTACACCTGCCCTCATCCTCTTTTTCAAGCCGGCATTTTCACACACATTCACATGGAGAACAAACTCACAGCTCCTGCCCACCACCCAAATTCATCCCATTCCAGAGACTTTGTTTCATAATAGAGATTAGAAGCAGTAAAACAAATTCCAACCAATCTTTTAATGATCTTAACCCCTTCTGAATGTTCCCTACAGGACTTATGCTCATTATTCTCCATGATACTCCCCACAAAAGCCAACCCTTCCTCCTTCACACACAGGCTAGAGCAACACTCCTGGTCTCTCATCCTCTTCTCCAGAGCTTTTATCCAACTCTTTTTTTTTTTAAGCAAACAGCATTTTGGTCTAAGGATGTAAATTAGACACAGATATTGGCACCATCTTTCCCTTTATGTTACTTAAGAACAATAACCAAATGCTACCTTCACCCTTACTGTTGAAAAACTGTAGCAAGGCTTCAAAGTGGGGTTTTTTGATTCCTTATTCGTTCCATCAGAACCTTTGAACTCATTGAACTCATTCAGTCAGAAGATTTCTGGTGCAAGGAACCAGGATCAAAGAACACCAAATCATCTGCTTGGTTGCAATCTCCATCAGAATTTTATTTCCTCACACCACAGGAACAGTTTATAACATCACAAAACATTATGCATGGACCCTAACGAACATAATCCCAGAAACCTCACATGAAACCCTCTGTGTCAGCCTGAAGTAACAGCAGCAATACACCTAAAATAAAAACTTAGGGTTAAACAGCAGTTCTTGACTCTTGGGTCTGAGCAGATGAGACACATCCATCCATCAACCACTCAGAATTGTTGTCATCCTCTACTCATACACTTTCCATAAATCCTGCTGAATGCAATGGAGTTGTGCTGTTGGAAACACAAACCTGGAGTAGCCACCACCCAAACCTGACCACTCCCCAGCTCACCCCATCCTTTTGCCCCACTTGCCCACGATAATCTCCTTTCAATAGACCATGGCAGAGGGTTAACAAAGCTCTTGTTACCTTCTGTGGGAATTTCAGCCCCAAACTGTTTAGGAGCTTAAAAACCAGAAGGCAAACAAGCCTAACATTCACCACAGCGCTTGTAGCAGCCAGCAGGATTTACCATGGGTATTAAGGAGATTGTGGTGTGCATATGCCAACACCACGGCCTGCCGCCATCCCGCTGCTCCCACCACCGCGGGACTTGGAGCTGCAGCTCCCTTTGTTTCCGTCTCTTGCAAGAAAAAACTCGAGTTACTAAAATATCCCCCTCTCCCTCTGTAATTTTTTTTGGTTTTTTTGCTATATTAGGTTGACACATCGGTGTCAGAGCGAACCCTCCGCTCTCCAGATGCTCCGCCCGCTCCCGCAGCACGCTGCGGAGGGGAAGGTGGCAGCGAGCCAGCTGGAGCGCTCATCCTGACAACATATTTTTGCAGATTATGCAAAAGCGGCAACATTTAGCTTTAGAGGAACATCACAGCTGTTCCCCTTCCCCTGTCAATCCCAGGCTCAAACCCGCAACAGGTTTCATTTAGGAAGGGCCAAGAGTGCTCCCAAAGTGGCGCTTTCCGCGCGCGCGGCCGCGTGCGGGGAACGTGTGAAGTTGAAGAGCCACCCTTCGAGGACAGAACCAACTCTCCCAGCCAGCAGAGATATCACAGGCTGCCAGGAAGGGACCAGAACAGAAAACTGATCTTTGTCATCACTTTAGGTGCCTGTGCCAGATTTGCTTCTTGATGAATTATGAAAAAAAAAATAAATTAAAAACTACAGTATCAGGCAGACTTCATTCATTCATAGTTGTACAAATGCTCACAGCCCAGAAGGCTCCTGCTCCAACCCAGAGGATGAAATGGAGCCCTTCAACAGCAGAGGAACCTTCCTGGCTCTGGCCAAGCTCCCAAAGAGCACAGGAGCACTCTGGAGACAGAAATCAGATTAAAACTCCCATTAACAGAGTCAGGGTGACTCAACAAAGCACATTTAAGAGGATATTTTAATTTTAAAGCAGGAGAGAGCATACACTTGCTGGTACACAAACTATTACAATGCTCCAGTCATCCATAACCTGTAAACTCTTTGGTTCATGGCTCATTTTGGACCAAGTGCCTTCACATGGTGCTAAAACCAGATTTTTGCCCATCAGCAGGAGGCTCATCTACTTATTAATGCATTGCTCCTAACAGCAGTACATGATGATTTTTCTAACATATTTCTAAAGGCCCATATGGGGAAAATAACTTGTGAAAAACTTGAATATTAAGCCCATAAATAAAATTAAACTTGACATCTTATTGCACGATAAACCAAATGGAGGTGACACTGAATGTGTAGGTGTGTTCAAAGGGAACAGAGATGCAGCAGAACAAGCTGCATTCAAAATCTCAATATTCCTCCAAACACCCTTTAACACAAGCAAAAAAATTCTGCCCCAGCTTGAGACAGTTCCTACAGTAACTTTTCCCCCCTGTATAGAGCCTACAGAGCTTCCTGTGGAGAAAGAAGAATTAGAATCTTCACAAAACACCAAAAAATCAAATTATTCTGAAAACTGCAGATAAAAGTGAGATCACCGCCTCAGTTTCCTTAGGTATAAACCTGTGTCTTCAGTGGGGCTTCACACCAGGAGTTTATTTACACAAATTGGGGCAGAGGAACGTGGGGCTGGGTCCTGCTGTGGTCCCCCTGCTCAGCTCAGGCTCTCCAGCCATTCCTGCTGACACAGCTGAGCCTCCATTCCTCTCATTGATTATTTTTTATTGTCCATTAGTGCCATTCTGGATTTCTGACACAAACTACCACTAGGTCTCAGGTTTATGGCATCTTACAGTGCTCAGCTGCCATGGGGGACAAGAACACTGAAAGGGAGGGAACTGTGCCTAAAACCATTAAACCAGAGCAAACCTTCATTGATCTTTTAATCTTATTTTTGTTATGATCTACCTAGAGACCTGTGAAAAAACCACGAGCTATCGAAAGACTAAAAAATATTGAAGGACTTGAAGCTTTGTGGCAGAACTTCTTTCAGTGAACTGCAGAACAGGAAGGACAATCAGAGCCTCCTGTGTAATTCCAGAAAACCTTTGGTCATGACAAATCATTTGAATGGTGCTTTTTTCTCTAATAAGGAGTTTATTCCATGGTTGATTGCTCCCGGCAGCCAGAAGGTAATGGCTGCTTTAGAGAAGCTGCTGATAAATCTGAGCTAGATGCTTTTTAGGGTCCCTTCCAGCCCAAACCACTCTATGAAGAAAAGCCAGTGACCATGCTCACATGGTAAGGTTGGACTCACAGGAAAACTCACATAATTTTTAGGTACCTTTTAAACATTATTTAGGTTTGATTACATTACTCATGGCAAGCCTAGGGTTTGTCAGGTGGTACAAAGAGGCAGAGCTGTTCCTGCTCCTGCATTTCAGCTACATTTGCCAGTACACAAAACCCATCCGACCCCACTCGTTGGAAAGAGAGCTACCTAAAAATGCAGAAAGTCACAAGTTAAACTTCAGTTCTCCAAAGGTATTTGAAGAGAGTAGACGGGGGCCTGTGAAATGGAGGAATACATAGGAGGGAAGAGGGCTGCACAAAGGTTTGGTTTCAGTTGCAAATTTTCAGGATTATTGATGTCCCCACTCCATGTGCTCGAGGCAGAGCATTGCCAACAGCTGCATTTGATGGGCAAGGGGAGTAGTGAATTCCTTATCACAGAGATGTGAGTTCTCAGATCTAATCTTCACTGATACTGGCATAGAATTTTCACAGCCTCTTCATCTACCCATATTGAAGTCATAGTTTTAAAATAATACAGAAAGATTTATTTTTATTATAGGCTCTGAGAGCCCGGTTGTCAGCTCCACTTTGCCCAGCAATGGGCATCCAGAAAAGGTGGAGCTCACAGCCAAACCTCAGCACTGATATCCAATGCACGTGATGTCAAATTCCTCCTATGAGGCACAAAAAGGCACCAGGCTGGAAATCTTGTGCTAAATAAACATGTCACTCCAACAGCAGCAAGCATGAAACACAAGCCTGGCACTGCACACTCCTAATACGTGTCAAGGTGTGTTAAAGGGCTCAGTGCAATGATTTTCTAAGGGCTGATATCAAGCCCCAGGAAAAAAACCATCTCTTCCCTTTATTTGCTTAAACAGCCAGCACTGAAACACCCTGAGCAGATTTGAGGGGTTAAATTGTTATTTCTGCTCAAATGTGTTGCAAAAGACACTTGAAGAGGCTGTTTCATGAAAGGAATGGAGGTGGTCTCTTTTTTTTTTTTCTCCTTTAATTGAGAGTTAAAACTAAAAATTCCCATATCCTCTCACTTCCCTTCAGAGGTCTGCTGGGCTTGGCTTATTCCTCTGCTTTGATATGCAAATGGGCAGCTTGCTTTCCTGCAGGGGACACTGGCTGGGGGCCAAGGCACACAGAGGAGATGTCCTGTCAGGAGAGCAGCCCCAAACACTCCTTGGGCAGCGCCGGAGCCAAGCCTGGGCTTTGGCTTCAAAATAAAATACCTTTGTTAATGGTTTCTCCTTCCAATATAAATGTTTATGTATTTACCCTTCAAGTCATCTCTGCTGGCCAATGGCAGGAGCACAAGAGTTGAGCTGTTCCTTTTGGGCCAGAGTGGTGCTAAAGTCAGATTCCTCTTTGAAGATACTCTTTAAGCTGCCCTTCATTAAAATCGTAGAATATGGGTTATTTAAGGAGCATTTAAACCATCCAGCTGCAGTGAACAGCCGTATTTTTAGAAATGCGATAAACTTATTTCTACTGGGCAGTTTTCTCATCACTTTTCCATCTGGCCCATTTTGGGGGCATGGTACAAGGGAAAGTCCATTTTAGTTTCTGTGCCCTGGTCCCTTTAAGTTCCACTCTCTCACTTTCTTGTTTTTCTGCCTTTTCTTTTAACTGACATAATGGAGTACCTATAAAAAAAGATTAAATGGGACCATAAAGTTTTATTAATGCCTTACATCACTGATATCGTCTCTGTATTGATAGTTCCACTTCCATTATTGCTACTTAGGCATTTAATTAGTGATTCATACAGTATGTTGTAAACTACAGTATTAGCGTTAACCATCTATATAAAAGCCCTCATTATGTAAAAACTCTTCCTGATATCATAATTGGAGTATAGTTATCCACTTTAACTGACTTGAATTAGATTATTATAGATTAATTTATAAAAAGTTACTTGTAAAGGACATTGAAGATCATGGAATATTAAGAGTGGAACTTCATTACAATAAAATGGACTTCAAGAACAATGGCACTGTCTGAGTTTTATATAAATCCATTAAAATCTTCTGGTAATATGAACAATAACTGTGTTATCTGGCAACTCAGTGATACTTAAGGATGGAAAGACAGAAGGTAAAAAAAGAAGTGTGCAGAATTAAAAGGAGAGCATGCACTTAAACCCTGGATAAAGCAGCAGAGAGATTAATTGCTCTTTGCAGAGGAAATTGGGGTAAGAGCATAAGGTATAACAGGCATCTCACATGGAAGAAGTGCATGGAAAACTGTATTTTCCAGAGCATGGATGTTTAAATATCAGAGTCATTTAAGATGACATGAACTCTTGAGAAAGCTTTGATCCAAGTGCAGTTGTTATTAAATCACAGTAAAAAAGAACAGAATTTGGACCACCTCCCCAAAAAGCCATTCATATTTTCTTCTCTCTGCTGTCACCATCTACATTATTCCACTCAGCTCCTGAAATTACACAGTCTGGAGCCCAATTTGCTGACCTGGCAAAGGGGATGCTGAGCTCAGGCCTCAGTTTGGTCACTGTGCAAGGGAAGATGTTGAAGTTCCTATAAACTGGGTCTCCCCACACATCTCCTCCACTTGCCAGTGGTGGATCCCTCCTGGTGAGCAGGGGATGCAGAACCTGTTTTTCTGCCCCAACTTTTTACTTTGCCCTTAATGTCCAAGGCATCCACTTCTTCCAAAGCCAACAGACGAGCAGATACCACTCCTCTTACTATGGGATTCCTCAGAAAATCATCTCTACTGGCTTTATAGAGGCTTGACACCATCAAACCCAGTTGGAAGATTTCACTGAGCTCTCAGAATTTGTGGCTGCATTTCTCTGCAATCAGCCCTGGCTTTAGGGTGGGCAGAGTCACTTTTCCTCTGCAGTTTTGCCCTTTTCAGAAGGATTTCACTTTTCCTGACAGATAACGCATACAATAATATTCTCTCAAATTTCCCAAGTCCATTTCTATGTGGTTGAGCATTTGCCTGCCTTCCAAAGAAGAGGTCCTCCCCATATTTCAGATTTAATAGGCACAACATGATGTGGGACAACAATACCACATTTGTCACCTGGATATTTGCAGGGTCCCTGAGTGGCCAGGCTGCATTCCCTCTGGGATGCAGGAATTTCAGGAATGATTTCACTGAGTTAATCAACCAGCCCATCCAGCCTCTCTACCACCTGTCAGGTGAAGCTGAGGGTCAGTGGGAAATTTCCTTCAGCACACACCCACCCCAAATGGACCAAGAGAAGCCTATCAAGGCTGTCAACCCTCTGCACTGATTTCCTGTATAATACAGAGTCACGTCAGAGGTTCAGACTACAGCTTTTACCTGCTTTTGGACTATTGTGCACTGAAAAAAAAAAAAGATTAATATGTAAAGGATGCCAAATGACCTTCCCTGGCACAGTGAGATTTTTTTAAGTGTGTCCCTGTGGGACAAAACTTCCTTGGAGCTGCTTCAGGAGGAAAGGTCATTGGGAAAAGCTCCAAAAGAAAAAATGAAAGACAGAAAATATCACTTTTTGGTCACAGAACCAGACATGGTTCTTCAACATCAATCTTCACACCCACACACCAAGGGGAGCCCCCAAGTCAGACCTCAGGAGTGTCTGTGTGGCTCCTGCTGCAGGGCCAACAAATCCTCCAGGATTTGGGGTGGTGGTTCCAGAGGTTAATGCACAGCTGGAACAGGACCAAACAGTGCTAACAAGGGCACTGAGGAGAAGGGACAGGGCTGGAAGAGCACTTGTCATCTCAGGCCACTCCAGAGCTCTAATTAACACCAGATGCTTTTCCAAAATTTATTTCCCTGCCCAACAGCCTCTCTCTCCTGATTTTGGCCAGGTTGACTAAAGGCACTTCCATTACATCCCACCTTTATTAAAGTTGTCTTAAGCCACACTTTTTTCTGTCTCTGACATACCTCAATCCCCAAAGTTTCGTTTTAATTAAACTAATGTGACATCCTTTCCCAGCTCCCACTTTCCCTTTTTTCCAACTATTCCAAACCCCTATATTTTTTTAAAAACCAGAGTGCAGCAGAAAGATTAGAATCCAGCTCTCCCTGCCCATACTGTTTCTTGCAGTCTCTCTCTGGCCATAAATTTTGTAGGAGAGCAATAGAATGCAAAACACATTAGCAGTAACGCCGAAATCCCTGTGCTACGGGGTAAATAGGAAATGGAACAGCACATTTACAATTTTGGCCAGCAAAGTACCAGCACTATTCATTGATCTCATTAAAGACCAATCTACATTCAGGGAAGAATAAGATTGATGAGCTGTTAGACTCTTTAAACACAAAAAAAAAAGTTACCAGCTACATGCATGTGTAAACAGCCCAAAGAGAGGCACGAGGGGCTCTCTGCTCCTTCAGCCTCATGGCAATAATCACTGGATAATGGAAGTGGAGCCTCCTGCCATTCCAAGAATTGGATGGGAACCTGCTCTGACACTTTGGAATAACCAGTGCACAGAAAAAAAAAAAAAAAGTGATATATTGAAATTTCATTTATCCTGGAAATTTATCATTTCATATAATTTTTTTTTACTGTAAAAGAGAAAAATAAATTCCTTTAGATATTTCTCATGTTTCATTAAGCATAAACAGGTCTAAACAGCAGCCTCTTCACCCACACTCAACTCAGACATTACAGGTGACTCTTCCTAGGAACCTGAATTGTTATCCCAGTTCTGCCACAGCCTTCACTCCCTTTGGAAAATGTCTTTTTTTCCCCTCTAATCTCAAGTTTCCCCAACTGAAAAATGGAAATGCTGATACTTGCACAGCTTTGGAGCCCAGAGATGTAAAGCACTCCATTGGTGCAAGGTATTACTGTGTTGATGATGATGAAATAAGCTTTCATACACCACTAAATTATTCAGGAACATCTACTTTGGTTTCACCCCTGGCACTCCCAGAATGCACCTCCACTGCCATTACTCTGCAGGGAGCAGCAGTGGTGAGTAAATGCCTATGAAACTCATATATTAACCTCACTTGGTGGCTGGAATATTCATTTCTTTTTGAGTCATTTCAAGCAAGAAAGGAAAATCTTCACTCTTGGAAATCATCTTTAGCTGACACATTAAGGAGCGGAGCTGAACAAATAATTTCCAATGAATAATGTGATGAATTTATTTTCCTTTTCTCTGTCCCCAAGCAGACTGGGATTTCCTCAAATGTATTTGTTATTCAAATGTATTCCACAACTATCCTTTGCAGTGTTTTTCTTCTGTGTTTATCGTGCCTGAATGTGCTTAGTATCCTTCTTTCAGCTCTGGGGTTTTTCTGGGGTTTCTGGGGAGCAGAGTGTGGGGGGGATTGCTTTCCTTGATCATCCAGGTGTATTTTAGGGATGTGAAAACATCTGATTTACAACATCCTGATACAACAACAACATCTGATGGCTTTGCGTGCCTATCCAAACCCCCTGCCCAGACCTCCCTGGAGAACTCACCAGGTTTTTGGGGGGGTTTTGCAGTGCCCTGCGTGTCTGGCACCTGAAGGAGCAGGTGAGACACGGCGTGTGTCCAACGTGTGCCCAGGAGCTGCTCCGCTCCCGGCACCTGACGCGGGGCACAGCGCCGCAACTCCAACCACCCGAGCACAGACTCTGCGACAGAAGGAGAGGAAATGCTGAGGATTTTTTTCTCAGTTTGGACAGCCTCCTAATGTGTTAAGAGAGACATCTTGTCAAGGATATTTTCAGTTTTGTCGTTTGCTTTATCCCGAGCTCTGGAGTTGGCACATTTCGGAGCCATCCTAATGTATTAGCAAAAGTATGGCCTTGACTGTTATCCTTAACTCTGCTGTAAACCTGGCACAGGACTCTTCCCTTTTCCCACTCTAAGTTTTGCTTCATAAAAGGTGGATTCTATCACTTTTTGAGAGCTCTTCCAAGACCCCCTGACCCAGGTATTACAGTCATTTATAGGTACAGAGCACAAGGAGACACTTCCCAGCAATGAGTGCCCAGAGATGTATTTCCCGAGTACAGTGAGTAAATCAAAGCTGGAGCTTGTACATTCCTGCTTAAGAAAAGTCTGAGCACATCCTGCATATTTCAGCTGATTTTAGTACCCTCTATATGTCCCATGGTGGCTCCTTTCTGTACCCAGAGATATTTGAAGTACAGGCTTTCTTGTTTTCTTCCTGTGACTTTGCTACCGTAGAGCTTGACCATACAAAGGGAAAAAAAGCAGCTAATCAATACTCTGGTATTGTGATATATTAACAGGCTTCTCCAACCATTAGCAGAGAATTACCCATTAACAGATTAATAATCAAAGAACAGCTGGGAAAAATATGTTGTTATTGCTGGTGAGGTAGTGGGGTTTTTTCCTCCTACAGCTTAATTCAAAATAAGCAGCCAAATTTCAACAAACTTAGAGGTCCCTTCTTCCAGAAAACTTCTGCTTTTAATTACATTGGTGGATCCTCAAGAGCCACCCCTACCAGAACCAATCCTTGGCAAAAATTGCCCCTTTGGTGACTGAAATGGAAATAATTCCATTATTTAACTGAAAGAAGGGTATTTCAGGCAGCTGCTGGCCCATGCTCAATGCAGTCTCCCTTCTCCACGTGCTGCCAGAGGGGCCACGTCTGGTTCTATGAAAACTGGCACTTTGCACAGGTTTTGATATTCTTATTTCTTATTCTGACTCCCCTTTTAATTTCTTTAAAATCACAGACCATCAAGTATAATCGCACATTTCAGAATTTCATCAACCCATTTCTAACCAGATATATTTGGGGGCTTCCAAACCTGTCCTATTCCATGTGCCCCACCTTTGAACAGGCACCAAATACTCATGAGCCACTGCTTGAAACCTCATTTTTATAACAATTTTCCAAAAGTATCTTCCTTATTGAAATAAACAGAGGCTTCAGTGACTCCGTTCTGCCTTTCTTCCCAGCCTCCACAGCTCCCAAAGCCCAGGGAGTGGGAAGGAAACGTTTCTTTCAGCAAGATGCCTGTTTCCCCTCGCCTTTGAATTCTTAAAAGAAGAATATTGTTTCATACTCTTCCAAATCTGCTCTGCCTTCCCCGACTCTCACCTTACCTTCTCTTCCTCCCTCTTCTTGATGACTATTTTCTTTCTTCCTCACTGTTTTTCTTTCCTCTCGTCCTCTCCTGCCTCTGCTGCTCTGGTTTCACCATCTGGTTCTGTTCTCCTTATCGCTCTCCTTCCCTCTGCCACTACCGCGCTTTCCCCCTCTCCCACCTTCCCCACCCTTGTTTCTCCTCTCCTTTCCACTCACTCCTTTCCTGTCTTATTTCCCCCAAGGTTTTCAAAGGGAAGCCCAGCCAGGGCCAGCTCTCCCTTCCTGCCTGCTGCTAATTGAGCAGTTCACGAATTCCCACTTCTGGTGGCGGCTTTGCAACTTTCCAGTTCGCCGTTCGACGAGATGGGGACGGCACCAGACAAATCCCAACCAGAAAAATTATCCTGGAGGCTGAAAGTCACAGCTCCCACTTGGGTTTCATTTTATTTTTTCATTTAATTTTATTTAATTTTGCCACTTACATTTAAAAATTTCTTTACCATTTTCTCTGTTTCTTAAACAGGCAAGCTGGACTTTAATATACAGCTAAAAAATTCTTATCAAGAACCTTTATACGTTTTCAATGCTGAAGCAACAAGTAACTAAATTGGGAGCCTTTTTGTTTCCTTATCGAGCAAATCTATTCCTGAATGCTAACAAGCAGGTCTTTATATACTTTGTCCACTTGATAATAGACTAATAATCTTATCATGATGTTTTCTTGAACTTGAACTAGGTGTACAAAGTTAAGGCTGGAAATGTGGGAAATTACTAAATTATATAATGTGGCAGAGATATTACAAGGAATTTCTTATATTGCGCAGCGAAATATTGCCAATTATTGTAGCTGTCAATTTAACAATAGGCTTATTCACTATGGTGTTTGATTAATGTGAAATTATTCAGTTGGCTACCTTGTAGTTGGCCTATTTTTGTGTCCAATTAGTATGCTAATAATGGTAATTATGTTCTATACTGCATGTCTCATCACCTAGAGGGTTTTTAAAATGATAAAATAATGAGAATAAACAAGCTGATGCTGACATTCACTGGGCCATTCTAATTACTTACTGAGAGCACACTGGGGAATCAACACTCAACCAAAGAAAATGATTCTTGCTTACTTTGTTAAAACTACTCTTTTCAAAGAGCATTAATAGTTTGCTGCTGTTTTCTTTATTACAAGGGACTGCACTATTTTCCCTTTTATTTGCCCTGTTAATGTACAGTACCAGGAAAAAGGAAAAAAAAAGATAATTTGATTATGTTTGACTGAAGCGATAACTGTTTGCAGGGGGTGTCAGAAAAAACAAATAACTGTAATTGCTGAATTATACACCTTTGTAATGGCTCCCATTTATTTCTTGGCTGTGTGATAAACATACCATCACCTTTCTCACCACGGGAATGGGGCATTTTTCCAGTGCTGGGCTTGCTGTGGGATGGAGAGCTGCCAGGGATGGACCCGAGGTGGGATTCCCGTGGCAGCCGGACCCGCTGCTTCTTCTTCCTCTCCATCCTCTTCCCCACACTCACACACCCCTCAGGGTTTAGGGGTTTTTTGGCTATTTGTAAAGATAATGCCCTACAATTTTTTCTGATAAATGCTTTCGTGTTGCATAAGGGACATTATTAATAAATAATAAATAGTAACATATTCTTGTTTATAGGCTCGGCTTTAAAATGATATCGGGCACCTTGTGAACAAACACACAGGGTTTGAAAACCCCTGTCATTTCTTACTCCTTCCTTATCCTGCACTAACGACATCCCTACTCACTGGCCGCACCAGAAATGCCACCTGAGGATGGGACTCAGACATCTGTTGCACTGACACCGGAATAAAGAGTCAGGATTTTCCAGCTTCAACACAAAAGGAAACAGAGCCAGGCACAGAGGGTAAAGCTGAGCAGAGCATGAGGGAATTCTGAATCCTTATTAGAGCAATTTGGGATCCATGCACAGATCTATTTGTTTTTTAAATGGAATTCAAGTGACAAATTATATAAAAGAAACATACAATAAAATGGAAAAATATTATTTGAAAAGTCACGGTGCCAGGTACAAGGGAAGCTGCACAAAAACTCAGGATAATGGCAAAAATTCAAGGAAGCTGCAGACCTGAGGCAGACAGCTGGTCAGGTATGCCTTAACTCTCAGATTAATTGATTGTGCAGAAGAGGGATGTTGAAATACCTCCAAGCTTTGCAATCCAGGCTGCCCTGGGAAGCCTATTTAAAACTACGAGCTGTGATTAAAAAGATTGTTTGAATGGAAATCCCTACAAAGACAATACAAAGGAAAAACCCCTCCATTATGACAACACTGTGTGTTTATATGGATGCTGATATTTTACTCCACATCCAACCAAGCTCCAGGACAATCCATCATAAAGCAGTGCTGGGGGATGGCTGGAAATGCTGTTTGCCAACACGGAGCAGGGGCTGGTTTTAATAAAGGATGTAATACGTGACATGTTAACAGGGAGTCATTTGTGCACCATGTATTGGTTACTCCTGTCCTGTCAAATTGAATTATGTCTCAATATATCTCACTTGCTAAAGAAACCAACTACCAGCAAACAAAAAGTTACTGTAATCCGAGAAAAAACAACAAAAAATTATTGAGATAAGGAACTCCAAAAGACTTTTGTTTTGCACTGTAATAAACATATATTCAACTTAGAAATAGAGTTGCAGTGCTAAAAAGAAAATCCCTGGATGTGCCTGTTCCCCTTTCCCACCCCAGCAGCAAAATCTCACCCCTGTCTCATGGACTATGAGTTTAAATTTCTGTTTGATAAATAATCCCTGTGTTTATTTTCCACCCCTCTGTAGCAATCAGGGAGGGTTTGAAGAGACTCAGGAACATTTGGAATTGCAGTTTGAATTCCACAGCGTCCCTGCTGGTGTGGGAAATCTCCCTGACACTTCCTAATTATTTTGGACATTATTTTTTTTTAATTTCACAACGGCAAGCTACTGAAGAAAAGGGAAACTCCAGGAATTTATCTGAGATCAGCAGTTATTTGTGCCTTTTGTCTGTCAGGGAGACCATCAGTATTTATGCCTCAAAATCCTAAAAATTAATTCAACTCCCTTTAATAATTCTGGAGACAAATTCTGAGCAGCAGCTTCACTCTGAGGAGTGCTGAGAGAGCTCAGCGGGGAGTTTGAGTCACCAGTGCCCAAGATAAATTCAGCAGCCTCGTGGCAAATATAATCTTAAACTGTTTTTAAAAGGAAGACTGAAGGATCGAGGAGGTAATTTAGAAGTGAAAGCTGGTGGCGCAGGAGCTAATAATTAACTGCTGTACAAAGGTGATCTGGATCAACTCATCTGTAAATCCTGGAACTTTTACTAAGGGTTGTTATAAATGACAAATTATGCCAAACTGCAGATACCTTCTACTTGATAACCTCGGCAATTACCATCCCACAGTAAATTCTAGGCTGATATCTTTGATTTAGCATGGAATTTAGCACTATCTACATCATTAGCTTTGTAAGTTTCTCCCAAATTAATTAGCCATTAGTGAGAACAAATAAGTACAGCCAACTAATAATAAACATAAGTATGTGCATTTGTATATAATGCTTATATAGACATTATTTATATAACAATTCTTACAGCATGTTCATCTTTAAGGAACAGGGGGAAGATCATAAGTAAGGAAAATCTTGCTCCAAGATCTTCAGGTTTCACTGCAAAGGTGAACCATTAATGATTTGTAGGCACCCTGGATTATGTTGTTCGATAGGAACAGTGTCAGAAAGCTGGGGACTTTAACCGATGGGTTGGAATCTGATAAAGAAAAATACAGAAAATGTGAACTTGGTAGTTCTGATACTTCAGATCTCAGCAGCTACAGGAGATTGATCTGCAAAATCCAGGCTGCTATCTTGGCATCAGCTGCTGCAATAAATTAGAGATTTTCAAATACTAGCTAGCAAGAGTAGCTGATATTTCTCACGACTGCTTTAGTGATCACTGTTTGCTAAAACTTCATAGATGGAAGAGAAAACCTTCCTGTTTTTTTTCTTCTATCCTGAAAGAATTAGGGGGGAAAAATATTTTTTTCTTTGTTTTTGCTTAGCACTGCCTGATGAATTATCTCAGAGCCATATTTTCTTTTTGTTACCCAAGGGTGAGGTTTGGAGGGGTTTTATTACTTATTTAAATTTGCATTGCTCTAATCAGTTGAACTTCTGAGTACTTTTACAACTAAGATAAGCCCCTCCATATCTTCCTCCGAGTCTGCTCCCTGTTAACAATTTCCCTAAAGTAAAAATATGGGGGATTTCAAAGGGGAAGGGGGGAGAAGGGAAAATATAGTTTGGAAAACTACAGAAGTAGCTAACAGTGCACACAGCAAACCTTGGGAGGAGAATTTACATACAGACCATCACTGCCTGCCATGACTGCATTAAACCAGGACGTGATTTAACTAATTCTTCTCAAAACAAGGTATCCACACATCTTTTAAATCACTCATTCTATTTAGGAGGGATGTTTTGGGTTCAACTAACCTTTCTTGTCGGTAGTGAATATCTCTGTTGCAGATACAGGGAAAACACCTGAATTTAACACCCTCTCAGCTTTTCCAAATTGAGCAGAGGAGTTAGAGCACAGAAAGTAGAAGACAGTGGGTTGGGGCTTCTCTGCTCCCCTTCTGCACTAAAAATCAAAGGAGAAATAAACCAGATTTTTAAATCTTTATCAGAGTTTGCATGGAGCAGGACAATGAAGCAGAAAATAAAGGATGTGACCCTCATCCCCAACAAGCACCACCAGGAACTGCAGCCAGTCACAGAGACATTTATATTTTATGCCATTTTAAGCCTGGCCTCTCATGTATTTTTGCACTTTAACATCTGATTTCCCAGCACATGACATCAGCAAGAAGTGGAATAGATAAGTATCTTCCACCAAAACATAGTTCAGTGACCTAAATTACATATTCAGCAATGGGAACGCTGCAAGTCCTAAATCTCACCACCATCTCTCTGGGATCAAAGGCAGTTTCTGCTACAGCAGCACTTTTGGGATGAGGAGTGATCCCTTCCTGAACTCAAATCTCCCCTCTTTACTTCCCAAGATCATCCATAGCAGCATAATGGGAAAGGCAGTACAGATACAAATAAATTACACAGAATCCATTAATTAACAGGCAAACTTTGAATGTTTTCTTGTGCAAGAATAATGCAAACATCAGGGCATTATGTTCCTTCTCTGGGCTGGTTCCTTTAGAACTGTAATTAAATCATAAAACACACTTTTGAATAAGTATTAATGTATAAATTCACTCCTGATTCATCTGAACCTATACTGCTCACTTCAAAATGTGCAGCATATTATTACAGTTAATCACTTAATTATTAGCTAGTGTTGGGCTTTTCTCCTTTCAAGTCTGAAGATGTAATGCACTAAAAATAACATTTCCAGTGGACGTGAAAGACAAGCTCCTGGCCTCCACCAACGCCTCTGATACGAAGATACTGAATTTATCCACCAGGATTTTGGAAACATTTGGTGCTGTCCCAGCCAAGGCAGTTGGTTTCTCATCTCTGCTATGTCAGAGGTACAGGAGGGGGTTTTGGGTTGTGTTGCTCAGTTCCCCCTGCCCTGGTGCTGGGCTTGGTGGATGCCCCAGGACAAAAGGCTCCAGACTGACCAAAGGGGGATTTTCCAGCTCAGCTCTGCAGCTTTTGGGCCACCAGGTCAGTAAAACAGACCAGGGAATGTTGGTGACTCCCAGCCTGAAGCCACAGACTGATGCCAGCCCATGCTCTACCTGCAAGCCTTGCAAGGAAACTGGATGGAGCAAATTTGGCTTTATTTTAATTCTAGACCATATTTGTTTTTAACATCTTTCTATCTCTTGCTCTCACTGGTTTCATCTTACAGGAAATATTTGGTCAACTGGGAAGTCTCTGATATTTTCAACTCAGCCCTGAAGCCCAAATTCTCTCCCCTCTCCCCATCCAAATCTGTGGTAATTAATTACACATTTAAAACCTCAACTGCTCTTCCTTTGCTGGAGCCAGGCAGTGATTCCCACTACCCAGAGCTGCTCCCAGACACCACTTGAGTGCCAGCAGCTCCAGCCCATTCTTGGCTGGGAATTGCCTTGCCAGGGGAAGCTCTGCAGCATGCCATCCTCCCTGCCAACGTAATTGGGGCCAGGCAGGGAGTACCCAGCACTCAGGAACCTGGGACTGCACATGCCACTGCAAAGAGAAAATAAAGTGCTGCAGCCATTAGTGAGTTGTCATTAATTGTTCTCCTGGCGAATGGATGAATGAGGAATCTTGGAGGGAAGAATTCCCACCTTCTCCCAGTAATAATTATTTCTGCCAGCCTGACAAGATATCTCAGACCAGGAAATCCACTCAGAAGGGAACAAATCCCTGTTTTATTTTCAGTGCTGTTTAGGCTTGGATGGCACTTCAAGCATGTGCCATGGGTTCAGTGGGAACTGCCAGGAGTTTTATCCCCTGGCAATTACTTCTCATGCACAGCCCTTCTGACACAGGATAAACAACTGAATAAAGACTCTTCTGCATTATAAAAAGCCCAATTCTCAGCTATGACAGCACTCAGATCCCTGCAAACTCCCTGTCCAGTTCAAAACAATTTCAAGCTGAACAAGATACAGCAAAATAAGCAGAAATTCCTTACACAGCAGTTTAACTTTTATAACCAACCCCTTCAGTTTAACAGAGAAGGATTTGTAACCCTCACTTTAGGGACAAGATAAAGAGCCTTTTTTGGGTTGGGAGAGTCTTTTTCCCAAAGATTTGCAGTTATTGTGGTTTATTGGATGGGACTGGTCCAACTTCTGATGATTTTCCTGGAAGATGCTAATTAACAGATTAGTGCTGTGGCCCCAGCTGACCTTCAGATGAATTTTCCAAGGGCTCTCTCCATCAGCAAAGCACAAAGATCTACATGTGACACTTGGTCTGGTTTTTGCCCCAACAAACAGGAAACACCAGCTGCTAATAAATGCCAGAACTGAAAAATACTGCAAAATACTGGGGAAAAGACCTCTGCTCACCTGAATATTTCATGGTAAAAAATCAAATGGGAGGTGTAAGAGGTGTTCCAGGGAGCTGCAGGCCCAAGGAAGGGCATCCAGCATCCGTGTGAAGGACGTGTGTTTACAGCTATATTGAATATTGATCTATGCATACTCCACTGGCAATAAACTTCTTAATATGTACTTGAAAATCCTAACTCATACATCCTCCCCGTGAAGGCTCAAGGGCAGGGGGAGGTCTGATTGCTCTGCAGAAGTGAAATTTCTTTGTGTGTCTGTTGAAGGAGTTAAACAGGGTGTGATACATAATCTGCCCTGAGGAGGGGAAAGCCAAGAGCAATTCTGCAGGTTGGTAAAACCTACAGTAAGAACTACTGTGCATTGCTGAAATTTAAAATGGATGGACATTTTTTTTTTAATTCAGCACTTATTCTGCAAATGTTTTAACAACTACTGCTAAAATAAATTAAAAAAAAAGGGAAAAAGAAATATAAGTGTTTTGCTTGCAAGTGCATGAAGAGCCCACCACAGCTTTATATTGAAGTACAGGAAGCCTAAAGCAAACCCAAGATCTTTAATACCAGCTCTGCCACTCCAGTTCAAAAGTTGCTGTATAACCAACTCCTCCTGCCACTCCCTGGCCCTGGGAATCAGCACTAATAAATGTCAAGAGCAAAACTGACCAACTTCCATCTCTTATCAAAGGCCAATGGATGTGGTGCCTCAGGTGCCACTTTGGTGCGATTTTTCATCAAAAATAGTAAATTATGTAAAATCCTGTGCATGTGCCTTCTACTGCAGGGGGTTTTATACCTGGAAAGGTTGAAGATATCCAAGTTTTGCAAGTAAATTCAGACATTTGTTTCCATGCTGACAAACTCCAATCACATTTTTCACTCTTATCCAGTTAAAGAAAGGGGGAGAAACCTTATTTTCTTTCCAGTCCCTCCTGCAGCATCCCTGATAACTTAACAGCAAATGCATATCCACAAAAGCAAAGTATCACTCCATGTATGAGACTAACTAGGAAAAAAACCTTAATTTATTGAATTGCTTCTTCTTCCTTGTGGATCTTCCAGGAAATAACATAGAACACACCAAAACTGCACTCACACAAAGACTCTTGCTGCCTTGCATCTCAAATTTGACAATACTCTCTTAACCACCACTTTATCACTAAGTTGTCACAAAATGCATTCCCATTAATTTCCCAAAACTTGTGTTGGGTCTGGATGGAGATGAGTGTCCAGCTCCCCAACCTCCCCAAGCCAGATTTAACATAAGAGGTGCAACCTCCAAGCCAATTTCCAAACTTCTGGCAACTTTGGAACAAGAAATGGAAATAGGAGGACACCAACATGAATTCTGGCACATCCAGAGTGAATCCTACAGACTGATCAAACATTTTGATTTAACATTTGCTCTACCACCTCTCCAGCTAAACATTACTGGGAGTTTGCTTCATCTTTCTTAATCAGTTCCTGGAACATTTCCCCTTGACAAGAGTTGAACCCAAGCTCCAAGAAGCAGGAGCTTCTGGATTTGGATTGGGTCCAAGGATCTAGATGCCTTGGTCCATCCTTTGTGGTCAACATCCTACAAATCATGGAAATAGCACAGGAAGAAGAGCTGGAACATCCCCAGGACTCACTATGCTTTGATATCCATGGATATCCACTTGGACAAAGTTAATATTCCCAGTCTTTCCCAATTTTTATGCTTCCACAGTTTTTTCCCTGCCTTTGACACAATTCCCAAATAGATTTGGTGTTTTGGCTCGTGGGCAGTCGCACCTGACACAGCTTGGCACAGCCACAGCAAAAATCGAAGTTTTTGAGGTGCAACGTCAAAAACACGACTTTAGAGGGAACAGAATTCATTCCTGGGAGTCACACCCTCCTGCCTTTTCTGAGAAACTACGACAACAGCAGAAAACAAATGCTGGGAAAAGCATGGAGAAAAACAGGATGTCTAATTCCTGCCTTAGAGCGCCGTGTTTAGGTTGAGGTCAGCTCCAATGGCAGAACACGATGATGGAACAAGTTGACCTTCTCTGGCATAGACATGATTTCTCAAGCAAATTAACCTTTTTCTCACCTACAGACAGAACAACAAAAACAAAACAAACAACCCATAAATCAACCAGTAAACCTGTTATTTTAGAAAAGACAGAGTAGTGAAGTAAATTCTTCCAAAATGCCCTTACATCATTCATAGAGACAGAAAAACAATTACAAAGCAAATCAGATCCTTTCTTTAATTGATTGCACTCAAGTTCTTTCCTCAAGTAGAAATGTTGCCAAAAAAAAGAAAGTAAAAATCAACGAGTATTTCAATTCCAGGCATCAGTGAAAAAATAACTGCCTCTGGATTGCTGGATTGCTTTCCAGCAGTTTATGCACTACAGGAAAGATTAAAACAGTCCCTGTTAATCCCTTCCAAAAATGAAGCTTCAAAATGTTGCCTTGGATTATTACACAAACATAAAAGATCATTAAAAATGCAACATGGAGTTTTGAAGAGGCTGTTTGGGTGTTTGGTTTTTGCTGTTTGGGAGTTTAAAACTTCTCTTTTAGAAATAAAAGGAATAGAAGAGTTAGAGGAAAGCAGCAGGTTCAAAAAAGACCCAATCAAAATGCTTTTGTTGTATCTGTCATCAACCTTGGCCATGCCCTGCTGACAGAGCTTCAGCAGGAGCTGGAATGATCCTATTCCACAGTGGTGACAGCTCTGGAACCCAGGCAGACCCAGGATAAAAGAAGCAAAACCAAATTAAAGCCCTGGGAAGCCTGGTTTTCTTCATATTTAGCGCTAAAAGCAAGGTCAGTCCATGCTGATGAGGAGTGCTGCACTTTTCCAGTTATTATGATGTATTTATTCAAAGTTTTTGCCCAAAAGCTTTAGTTTGGTGACTCTAAAGTTTAGTTTGGGGACTTCAGGTCCAGCTTTCAGCTGTCACTGTCCCAGCACATCATTCCAAACATCATTGAAAATATCCTCACACACTCCCTGAAAAAAAGGTCATACTTGGACCTGTACAGTGCTTCTTTGCTCCTACTGCAGATTTTCCTGGGAAAAAGCTTCACCCCTTAATACAAACTCCACCTGTCCTGTGCTGAAGAGGCACCAAGATGAATTGCCCTGGTTTTGGAGCTCATAGCATTGCAGTGCCACCATTGTCACTTTGCAGGAGTGCCAGAGCTCAGCAATGGGGAAGAAAGAAAGTGGATTGAAGGCAGGATTCTTCATCATTTCAGATTCTAAGAGTGTAAAAAAAGTTACAGCAACTTGCATCCCTAATTAAGGGTGCTTCTCTGGGAGGGCTGACATTCCCTTCCCTCTGGATGGGGGGATACAGCTCCTGACAAAAACCAGCTCTTCCCCTCATGGCCCTTCACTGCAAGTCAAAGTTCTTATCATGATGTGTCCAGTCTCTTCCCATAACTTGCTCAAGAACTTGTTTTCATTTACTGTTCCGTTTTTTCCAGATAGAGCTGCTGGCCCCTCATCTCGCATGAAACCTTTCCAATTCTCTTGGCCTCTGCCTTGAATTTCCTGCTCTTATCTTCCAAATAACACAAGGCAGAGATCTGGATTGAAAACCTACTGAATCACCTGACACAAATGTTCTAATGCAAAGTGCAGCCAAACCCAGAATCACTTTCACTGCGCCAAGGCCCCAAGCGCAGCTCCCAGGGCACTTTGGCCAAGCTGGGTGTTGAACTAATGACTGAACAAATTCCCGAGCAAAAGCCACCAGAAAGTGCTAATCCTTCTCCTGGAGAAAGTTTATCATGCTGGGGTTAGGTTACAGCCATGGCAGAGAGACCAGATAAATCCTTCTAAATTATATTCCACTAAATGATTATCCATTAAGTGGAAGAGGTATCTTCTGCACTAAAAGCTTTGCTACTCAATAGGACTAATGACAAATTAAAGCTGACCGTGTAAATAAGCAAGATGGGGGCTGATCTGATTTTGCACTTTACTGAAAAAAAGTGACAGATTAATCAATTCAAATTCACTACAGAAATATTTATTGTGAGACCCAACAGTTACAATTAGAGCTTTCTCCCCCCTCCAAACAAACACTTATTTGTGAAGAATACTTTTCCAGTTTGAACAGAAATCACGGGTTCTGATTGCAAGTTTCCACTTGAGATTGAATACCAAATAAATAAAAAGAGATTTAAGTTGTTTTCATTTAGCACAAGAGATATTCCTTCTTATTTTTGTCAGCTGCCTTTCAGGGAAAAAAAGGCAGTAGGTGGAAGACAGAAAAAGCAATGAAGGCAAAACATGTTTTCATGTTGCACTTTATAAAAATTTAACTACACCCAGGTATCTCTTTTACTGTGCTTGAAAGAATTTCTGAAAAGCACTTGGCATTTCAATTTTATTTTCCAAAATGCATGCATTCAATTTATGATAAACAAATGTATGTGATCATTATAAAGATAGAAAAAAAAAAACATTACATGATAAAAGCTTAATAAGCCATGACATTGATGAGGTCAATTAAAGTCAGTATTAAATGTGTTAATTACATATAATATAATAACTAGATAAAGATATGGAAGAACAAGACAAACACACTCAAAGTTTCCACCCTGATAGAATTTTATATGCACTGGGAATTTATGTGGGTATAAAGAAGTGATTTTAATGGGAATAACCTTCAGGGGTTTCCTGAAAATAGATTTACAGGTCTAGAAAAGTCCAGGGCTCATCCAGAGTGTTTCAAGATTTCTGTTGATTAATGTGAAGGCTTCTTTCTTAGTAATCCAAGTTGGTTGTTTTTCTAGGAAATTTATGGAAGCACCAGAACTGCAGCACTTGAGCCCCATGTCCCAGTTGCTCAAAATCAGGCAGAGGCTCAAATGTTCAGCTGGGATCAAATCAAGGGGAAAGACAAATCTGAAGAAGGGGAGAGGATGTGAGCAACACCTGGGGATCTGGGGAAAATAATTTCTTTACAGTGCAGGGGGTCCCACCACATATTTTTCCCCTCATCTGGAGTATGTCTGGGAAGGAGGTGGCTTTTTGTAAGGAATAATTCCTGAGCAAGGCTCCTGCACCAGCAATTGTGAGTGGATGTGAGTGTGGGGCAGACTCTGGGCTCAGCCCTTAAGGATTTCACCAGGATTAATGTTCAACCAGAAGTTAGAAAACAAGTAGATTAGATTTTAGCAGAGCAAAGTTGGGAGAGTAAGTGCAGGGTGAAATTCAACATGATAAAGCTGGGGAGAGAAAGGACACAGAGGAAATAGAAAGTGTTCAAAGATAAATTAATGTATGCCCCAGGGTTGTGTGTGCCACCTCCCAGTAATTGCACAGGGAATGTTCAAGTTGTTTTTTTCTATTTTTTTTTCCTGCAAAGCCAGTGTGAAGGAACATCAAAATGTAAAAGTAATCAACAGTGGAAGAAAAGGCAGACACAAGTTATAAAACATCAAATACAGAGCAGGGTTGGAACAATTGCATAATGAAGTTGAGAGCATAAAAAGCGATAAGAAAAGCAAAGGCAGCGAATGAAAAGAAACTTTACATGGAGGTAAAATAAAATTAGAACAGTTTTCAGGTCCAGGGAGGAAACAAGAGGCTGGAAAAGGAGCCCAGGTATCTGCCAGAGACAGGACAAGGTGTTACCCAAAGAAGTGACAGTGCTAAAAACCTAAAGCATTGCTCAGTGATTTGGAAAGTAACTGAAATTTAGACAATCTCACAGAAGGCAGCATGGAAGAAATAAATCCCAAAGAGTTTTCTGTCCTTAGGAATCCCCAGGCAGCTCTTGGAAAAACAGCAGAACAAGCTGAGCTGGTCCTGAGGACTGGGGGACAGGGAAACACAGCCCTTGGACAAGGTCTCCCAGCCTGCGTGAGCTCAGGCAGCCTCCACCACCCCTCAGAGCCCTGCCAGAATTCCTGTGCCTCATCCTCTCCCCAGAGAGCCCCAACAGGGAACAGGCCCCAGAGAAACAGCCCTCCAAAAGGACACAAGAAATATCACCAACTTTTGAAGAAAGAAGCTGGAATTTAGCCGCCTTGACAATTATCAACCCCAGCTGGAAGGAGCAGAGTTTGCACTCCACTCTGAAGTCACCAAGCTCCTCCCTCATGGAAGGCTTTCCAGTTCCTGGACCAACTCATGTGACCCCCCAGGTCAGGGAGACCCTTCCTGTGTCCCAAGGATGCAATAATGTCACTGCAGATCCTGGCCACATTTCCCTCCCCAGGCCTTCCCAAGGCAGAGCTCCTCATCCCCAGATCCAGGTGGATCTTCCCAAGGACATGAGAGAGTTTACACAAATTCCACCCCCAAACCAGCCAAGGACATTTCTTCTGCAGCCCCACATCAAAGAGGCCTGAGCTGCACCCCAATCACATGGGGGATGAGGGTGTCTTGTGTTTTCTGTTGATAATACAACATCATTTGGCTCAACACTATTTTCAGCACCAGAGCCTGAAGGACACATTCTCCCTGGATTTAAGATGCTGTTTCCACCTTTCCTTCATGTAATCTATTAAAGTGAGAGTGTACACTGAAATCCTCAGCAGAAGCAGGGTCTGAGTCATGGGGACTAAAACACCAGTGACAGATTCAGAAACCAACCAGGGACAAATGTTTCACCCAGGCTCCTTCCACAGATCAACCTTTCTGCTCATCTAAAACAACATCTATTAGTGGGTTTATGCCCTTCTTGGGTAGCTAAAGCACCATCAGGAGATGGAAAGCAGAAATGAGACAGAAGATGTAGGTTTTATAGAATCCCAGGATGGTTTGGGCAGGAAGGGACCTTAAAGCCCACCCCTGCCATGACAGGGACACCTTCCACTGTCCCAGGGTGCTCCAAGCTCCATCCAACCTGGCCTTGGGCACTGCCAGGGATCCAGGGGCAGCCTTAGCTTCTCTGTGTTCACCGGGATTATTATTTGACTTTTAGGTGGTGTTCAGCCTGTCTTGCTTGTAGATACATTTTTTTTTCCTACAGGTGCACAAGGGCAGTTTGGTCCTTGAGAGCACGTGGGTTTGCATTTTAGGGGTCAAACAAACACAGTAGCCCCAGATATGATTCAAACACTCCCCAGTGCAGTTTTCTGAATATCCCCATCCCTCCCTTGCTGCAGGCATTGCAGGAAGGAATGCTGAATTAATTCCAATGGTTATTCCCAAGCACAGCGTCTGCTCCATGGTTCTGCCACCAGGAATTAGCAGGACACCAAACTGACCAGAATTTGTGTTCCTCGAGTTGTCTCTGTTGTACTTTTAGCCTTAAGGTCTTAAAAATTAGAGAAACACGATTCAGTGTGCTAGTTTTAAAGTATTTCAATGACTAAAGAGAACCAGGAGGCAGCTGCAGATATTTTGTACCATATTAATATTTCTTTGAAGCTGTAAATAAACAGCAGCTCTTTTACCTCCTATGATTTCCCAGAGGAGAAAAATAGAAAAAGGAACTACCTGGTGCAAGAGTTCTGCATCTCCCTTTCTGCCGCCACTAGAGGGAGAAGCCTATTCCTGGGATCCCGTGGCTCCGAGGCTGTTTTTTGGAATAGAATGGGAATTATTTCCGTTACAGGGAAGGACGTTTGTCCCTCTGTGATAAGCAGGGATATGGCAAAGGCAGAGCCTCTAAAATGAAGTGGGATAAACATTTCCTCCCCCCACGCTCAAATAAACTCCAGTTGCAATCCTCCAACCTTGTGAATTTAAACACTGCTGCAATTGTTCTTCTTTGTTGGAACACAAATCCTTGCACTGTGTTTACTCCCAATGCATCCAGGGCAGAGGAGGCCAAACAGGAAGAAAGGAGAATACTGCATTCCTATCAATATAGGAACAAAGGATGTTTTCTAGTGGCCTGAACTAATTCTGATTGAAAAACCATAAAATTTTGAATCAGCTGTAAGGAACAGTGGAAATTCATTGTGGCAGGAAAAAATCCTAAAGCAGCATTTAAATAACTAAAAATCCTACAATTCTGGATTTGCACTTCTTTGTCTTGTTCTAATTCAACTTGAAGAATTGTACTGATAAATATTTCTTGTGTCACTACATTTTAAATATTTGAACCAATAATGATTGCTTTGGATAAGCGTTTATAGCAGTGGCACGGTCATTTCACTGCTGTGGAAGGTGCTGCAAAACAGCCTCAAATGTGGGTGCAGGAAAGATTAGCACCTTCCCTAAACATGGAATGTCTCAGACATGCAGAGTAACCCCCAAAATGTGCTTTCAAACACAGACTGCTGTGGCCAGCAATGTGCAACCAGACCTGGCTTTGTGACAGTGATGAGCATAACAGACTTAGAGGGTAAAAAAGTCATTTTTCCAGGCAACTCCAGGCACTTTGCAGTCTCAGGGCTGGGCCACATCTCTTCTGGGATACTCATTGTCCTTGCCAAAAAAGAGCAACAACACTGGTCCTTAAGGTCATCAAGGATAAAACTTTGCAAATCTTAGTCTTGAACTGAAGGTGCAAATGTCACCATATTCCTAGGATAATCCCAAAGGATTCCTTCCTGTCCTTCAAAGGGTCTGAGAAGTGGCTAAACCCACCTAAATATAAAAACCTTCCCATGGTTCAGCTGTCCCAACCTCCTGCTGCAGGGGCCAAGGTTAGCAAGTTTTCCCTGCTACAACCTCTGTGTTTTACCCCAAATATATAAAAGCATCCTGCCATGGTTTTAACAGGAAGAATACCAGTCTCCACTGTCCTACAGCCTGGACACCATTGTCTTGAATATTGTTCCTCACCCATGCACTCCGCCTAAATTCTGCCCCTTCTCATCCTTCACTAAGCAGGAAAGCGAGTTATTCCAAATGCAATTCCAATTCTCTGCCAATTAATAATAAAATGTTTCAAAAGCAAGATGAGCAATGCAGCAGAAGGCTCCCAGGCTCAGGGCAGGGGCTGCCCCTGAGGCTTGGAGAGAAGCACATCCTCTCTCATCAGCTGAAAACCTGGGGAGCCAAAGCATCAACTACAACAAGCTTTTCTTTTCCTGGTGCTTTACTTGATGTTTTTTCAGACCAGCTGCAGTGCTTTCCTCACTGAATGGGAGGTCACTTCAGCTCTGTTTCTGTAAAAGAGGCTGGAATCTCAAACTGGTGTTAAAAGTTCAAACTCATGACCCATCACATCTACAGTATTTTGTTGTCATTGTTGTGAGAGTGACAGGGTTCGGGATTTAAAAACTGCAGCTATATTTGTATGATCCAAGTGATTTTCTTCTCCTGTGATGATTTCATAGCAGAAAGCTTAAGACAACATTCCAGATTTTCCACCCTTTGGTGTGCATGTGTCTATGTACATGCACACATATACAGAAAATAGAAAACATTCCCCAGTAAGTTTTCCTTTCTGAAAGGATTTTCACCAGCCTTGCAGAGTAACAGCATATGCAATATGTGTGTCACTCAAACATTTCCCTTAACTGCAAAGTTTGTGTCAAAATCTGTTCTGAAACAACTCCTCAACGTGCACTTCACATAACCCTGAGCTGCAGGTTGGGCTCCACTTTAAGTATGAAATATTAAGTGAGCTCATAATAGCTAAATCACTCCATTGTCACCCAGCACTACCCCAGGTTGGCAGAGCTCACGCTCCATGATGTCACCATTTATACCTTGCTGCAGTTGCCAGCAGAGCCCAGTTTGCATAAATTAGCTTTTGATCGATGAAAAGTGTTAACATCTTTTATTTTTACCTTGGAGCACACTTGGAATGATCCTTTTTAGTGTTTTAAAAGTGCATATGGGTGGCTTAAGTGCCAGGTTAGAATATATTGCAGTGCCAGCCACTGGGGAATGGTCAATGCACTGGAAGTTGGGAAAACAAACACCCCTGGCCATCAGCAACACCTTGATAACACCCAAAAAGCCACCTTCCAATGTTCAGGTTGGAAAGACTTTTGAAGCCAGCCCTGAAATAGCAAGGACAGCTGTAGGATGGATTTCACCATCCCTCCACACATTAAACCCCATCCCACTTTGCATCAACTCCCACTGAAATAAATAACTCAAGAACCACGCAACATAAATAACAGCAGAATGGTTTGGGGGGGGGAAAGAAATCATCTCTCCATCTTCTAAAAATAGCTTCCTTTTGGCTATGCTGCTCCTTTATGTCTTTCCGTGAGAAAGCAGGGATGAACAGAATACTGATTGGGATCCACTGGCAGAGGAGCCTCAGGAGCTGCAGTAGAGGCTCATTTCTCCCCCTGCATGCTGGTTTTCAGAAGGAGAGGGTGTTTTCCATCTCCTTTTCCCCAAGGCTGGCTCTGTGGCTGCCCATTCCCTGCTCCCCTTCATCTCAAGGCTGTCTCTGCCCAAGAGGTGCCATGGGGTGGCTGAGATTCTGAAATCCCAAACCAAGTCCAGCACAGCCCCAAAACTCCCTCTGGGCTTGCATGGAACTCTCAGAAGGACCTACAGACACACTGGAAGTGCAGGTTTATCCACCCAGCCTTCCACAGCCCTCCCCATGTCAGCTCTTACCATCAGTTCTTACATTCACAAATGTAGGGGTCAAACCCTGACCAGGGTTAGGCTGAGGACTCCCATCCTTGCTCTCTTCCATTCCCAAATCCTGATGGATCAACAGAAACCTCGTTCACATCAGCAAGTTCAAGCTTGGTGACACTGAATCCACACAAATTATGGAATCAGAGAATGGTTTGGGTTGGAAGGAATCTTAAATACCAACTAATCCACCCCTGCCATGGCAGGGACACCTGCCACTGTCCCAGGGCGCTCCCAGCCCTGTCCAACCTGGCCTTGGACACCTCCAGGGATCCAGGGGCAGCCACAGCTTCTCTGGGCACCCTGTGCCAGGGCTCACACCCCTAAAACAAGCTCTACTCCACTGCTCAAAGAGCTTTGTCCCAAAGCAGAAGAGTCTGTAAAGAAATTTTTCATTTTTCTATTTTTTTACTCTGTACCCAATTCCAAAGGTATTTGGAAGGAGAAATCCTTCCCTCCTTAGGCTGAAGCCACAGAGACCTGGGATGCTGCTGGGATTTCACCCAGAGGCTGTGAGCAGATAAAAGGTTTGCTTTCCATCCAGCCTCTCCAGCTCCTCTGGGGGAAGAGCTTGAGCACCCAAAATTCCTTATTTTCCCACATTGCCATGTGTTTGAAAACCCCTGAAACACATTGAAACAAAGTCAAAGTACCTGTGCTGGTGGTGCCTGAGCTTTACAGGCTGAGGGGAGCGAGGGCAGTCGAACACACACAGCCAGATAAATGCAGAAGAGGTCAAACCCAAGGCTATCCCCATCAAGGTTTATTTCAGGACCCCTTCTCCAGCACTACGAGGGGAGCCCCAGCCCTCTCAGAACCAAGCTGTTCCTGCTATTGCTGGCTTGGGACAAAAAGCACACTGCTGCTAACCTCTTACATAAAGTGAGCAGGCAAACAGCTGAATTGCTGACCCCACGTGGCCTTTTCCCCAGGATTTGTGGGTTTGCACAAAGAAGCCAACATTTTACATGCAGCCCTTGATGGAGTTTGGAATTGTGCAGAAACCCTGTTTGGAGTGCACACTCTTAACCCAATTGTTTGTGTACAATGTTCCTCCTCTCTGATGCCAAACACTGGAGGGGAGGTCTCTGGGTTATTTTTTCTATTTTTATTTTATTTTTTTGAAAGCTGCTTGGTCATACACAATTTGAATGCCTGGATATACTTCCACTACCATTAGTATTGCAATATAATACGAGTCTGCTGTCAGGCATGATTTTTTTCCTAGAATCTGTCCTTTCTTTCAGCTGAGCACTCAGAGCTCGCTAGATATGAGTTCCAAAATTATTAAACACTTCTTGGCTCCGAGTTTTCTGTGCAGGCAGAGATATATATCAGGTTTATTTTGTGAGTGGGAGATACTTAGCAAGAGCAGTTGACTCAGTCTGCGTTTTGAGTAAACAATTCTCTTCATCTTTACATGCAAATTGATTGATTTAAGATTTTTTTGGAGGCTTTTGTCAATTGCTAACAGATACAAAACATTCAGAAGGAAGTGCCACTTCCCTTTGAGTGGGGAGAAAACCTCAGGCACGAGGTGCCAGCAGCTCCTTTCGTTGAGCCAGGGGCTGCACTGGCTTTGCCTGCCCACAAACCCCAGTGCCTCCAGCACTGCCCCCATCAGATCCATGAAATCCACTCGAGAGCCTGAGCTGCAGCAGGGGAGCTCAAGGACCACACACTCCCCCTGGATGTTTAAATCATCCCCAAGCAATCAAGTCTCACACCTCGGAGGATGAGAAAGTGCAAGTGATCCCAACTGGTGGATTACACAAGGGGGGGATGAAAGCACAGAGCACCACAATGCCTGGATTCAACAACAACAAAACGGCATTGAGGCATCCCAGCACAAAAATCCCCATTGTACATTTGATTTCCAGCCATCCCAGCCCTGAGCTGCTAAAAATCACAGGATAAACCATTCCCTCCTCCACAGCTATCCCAAACCCAACCCTGGCGTTTTTGTTTTAATTCAAAGACACATTAATTGTTGTGAAGGCACAAAGTATTACCTGGAATAACACTTCAAATGCAAATTAAGGGCTGTGTAAAATTATTGTAGTGCAAGAGTACCATGGTTTATTAACAGCAGATTTGCAAGGTTAATTTTCAATTATGTATTTCTTATTAGTTTTCTAGCTGTCTTGCTATTATTAAATTTAAAGAGGAAGATACGTTCAATGTGTCCAGCTTCTGTGGCGTTATTACTGATAATTATTCCTATTTTCCAATTTGTGTTACTCTCATGTCTTGCAAAATTTGTAATTAATGAGCAAATAATTATAGCAGCACTTACTAGAGCTGCTTTAGTTAAAGCTGTGTCAGCTTTTGTATTAGGATCCCCATTTTTCAAGGGTTTATAACTCAAGCATAAAAATTCACTCTGGGCAGAGCCTTGTCATAAGAGCTGTCTGCTGAGGGTGATTTTTTGTTTTTAAGTATTTCTAAGCAGCATTATTTTGTTCTTTTTTCTTAAAGTTATGGGCATTTTAATATAGCTGAAAACTTCTGAGGGCACTAAGTGTACAGCACTCTGTTTTCCTATGCTCCAACGTCATGGAAGTAAAGACATTTTATTTTAAGGTGAAGGCATTCACTTTCACAAATAGGAAACAAGATGCTTCAGCATCTCCAAAGCCCAGAACCGGGTTTTTAATGCCTAGTGGTCATTAGCTTTAGAAAACAGACACAGAAGAGAGAACACAGAAGAGAGCTTGACATTCAGGGATGTTTGTGCTGATCCCACCCAGTTAAAGCATTCAGGCACTGCCTCAATTAAGGCACACGAGTGGCCCTTAGGAGTCAACAGGGCTGGCCAGGCTCTCTGGGATGCCCAGAGCATTCACTGCCCAATTCAGCAGAACAAAGCTCTGCTTTTGAGGGGTTTTGGGCTGTCCCCATTCACTGCCCACGTGCCTGGGAGGGATCCACAGGGATCTCTCCTGCAGGATGCTGAGGGCTCACGGGGCTCACGCAGCTCAGCACCTCCTCAGCGAGGGGCTCAGAATCCCACAGGGGCCTGGCTGGTGCCAGCTTACAATTTAGCACAAAACCAGTGCTTCTTTTTTTGTGTGGAGGAGGAAACCCCAAGGGAAAAGCAGCAGGTTCCAACACACCCAGGTTTGCTGCACACACTTGGCCACAAAATGAAATTGGAAAGTGGCAGCTCTAGAACAAATATTCTGCAAAATTTGGGCTCTACAGGACAGCCTGTCACAGCTGCCTCCTCCAAGAATTCCCTGTGGTCACTCATCCAGACACACTGGACACATTCCTTCATCACTCCTGCTCCTCTGTACCCTTCCTCCTGCAAAGGGCCTTGGAGCAGCCACCAGCTCCTGGAAACCTGGAATCATCAGGCTTGGAAAAGACCTGCAGAATCATCAAGTGACTCTTGGAGTGTTTGACCTTAATACTGACCCTGCTTGACCTTAATATTGAGCTTAATTAAAGCAAGACCAGCATAACTCAGCAAACAAGTCAGCAGTGCTGTGAAAATTGGCTTTAGTGCATTTTACACAACCTTTGAAGAGCAGGGAGGATTTAGACATTTCCAGCAGCAAACAAACAGCCAAAAAAATCCCACTTTTACTGGGAGACATAGCCAGAGATGAGATAAAACCAGAGAATGATGAGACCTACCTGCATCAGCCACAGCAAGTCACAGAATGCAAGGCTTGTCCTCTTGAAAATCCAGGTAAGTTATTCTTTGAGCCTCTTCATCAGGAAAGGAGGCTGAGCCTTCTCTGACCTTTTATTTACCCTTCTATGACTCCCATCCCATAGGTTTTTCACACCCTCATTTGGGATAATTATCTCCTCATGTTTGAGTTAATTGATGATGCGGGGGAGCCAGTTTTTATTCTGTTGGTTAATCCAGATCTGCAGCATTTGGAGCCCTTTACTGACTAAGGATCCCAATGACTGAGGGATCCCAACACCCCTCCTCCCTGGGTCCATCATCATGGACAAACCATATTTTATAAGCCTGTATTTCACTGGCAAACCCCCCTGTGTTACAAGAATTCTGGTATCTTTAATTTGCATATATGCAGAGCCTGGTCCAAATATGGCTGATAAATATATGGTATAAATTATATAATAAATATAATAAACTCCTGCCATTTAAACCAAGTGTTCCTCCTCATTTTAGGGGCCTGTTTGTCTTACAGGTAAACATTTTCCCTTACCAACATGTGTCATGAGTTTCCCTCAGTTCAGATTACTCTGCAAAACCAGAGGAATCTCTATGTGCTGATATTCCTTGGTTTCTGGTGGCCTCCCACTTTGGCTGTAACCATGGTGCTGCTTGATTTATCATGGCTGCATGGCACAATGTGTATCTCATTATTCTCTCCTGGAAGCTTTGTATGGCTTTTATTTAGCTGTAAAAACAATTTACATTTTTTGAGCATCTGAATTAAAGATAGACTAGAACTATGACATTGAGAGCTGGAGATTTTATGCAAATTTATTTATAAATATAAATCACATTTAGAATGCAAAATTACACAAATGTCTTCTACAGATCACCCATCTCTTAAAGAAATAATTTCTTTACTTTTTAAGGATAGTGCCTAAACATGTTATCCATATATTTGCAATGGGAATGGAAACTTGGTAAAAAAATCCCAAGTGAAATTTGGGATCAGTTATGTGACAAGGAATCTTTCCAGGTTCAAGTCCACCTGACAGTGCTTCTGTACCCACACCACCCCCAGCACTGTGCCAGAACTTGTGTTACTCAAAAATTCCAGAATAACATTCCTGGGAAAATCCAGCTGCTTGCATCTAATCCCAATAGTCCCAAGCACCGTAAATCCAGGTGTTTTCCCAGTCTTTTGGAATTCCAGAATGGAATAGACTGAACTCTTGAAAGTGGGATACAAGAGATGAGAATTTTCTGACTATAGAGCCCCTCTGAACAGATAATGCAACAGTAGTTCCTTGGATTTCAAAACAATCATGGATTTTGGACACAATTAGGGCCTCATCAAATTTCTTTTGATACCTTTTCCCTTCTCTAATCTCAGGTTTTCCGTTTTCCTCTCTTTTGGGGTCTGGTTGTTTTCTTATTTTCTCTTCTAACACAAAATCTCTGCCCTGGGGGAAAAAAATCAGTTGTTGTTTTCTTGACTTTCCAACAAAATAATCTGTGAGGTCTCAGCTTTGATGAACGGTTTTAGCATAACATTCCTTCTACTTGATGGAAGTGACTTCCAAACCTTCTCAGAAATCTCCATGCTGCCCATCCTTCTGCCACAAGGAATTCTTCTCTGAGCAGTTCTATTCCCATTGCACTTTATCCCCTCAAAAAGGGAAGAATTGTTTCCTAAGGAAAAAAAAGGCATCAAACATTAAGTGTTAATGCCCTGCTCTTCCCTTAGCTCTGCTTCTATACTGAGGTTAAATACAATTCTGGAATCAAAATTAACATAGAAAAGGACTTTTCCCTAAGTCAGAGCAGCTCCATGGGGTATTTGCTACCCTGAGCCTCTGTAATTCACACAACACAATCACAAAATCACTAAGTTTGGAAAAGACTTCCAAGATTGTCCATTCCAATCTTTGACCCAATTCCACCACATCCACTAAACCAAATCACCCACATTTCTGAGCCCCTTCTCACTATTTTACCTATAAAAGCATCCAGCTGCATTTTCCTGTCCTTTGGGTTTGTTTAATTCCACCTTTTGAAAAACTGGAAAGGGAAGAAACTCCAGGATCACAATTGAAAAACTCATAAAATGATCCTTTGAAATTTACCACATTAGAAACTTCCTGTCAATATTTTTAACCATGCCACAAAAAATCCCTAAAAGACACATAAGTTTTGGTTCAGTATCATGAAAAACTTTTAACACTTAATAAAGTGGATATTCTGGTGGATGAACACTGAGGATACATTTCTAATTTTATATATTTAGGGTGACAGAAGGAAAACACCTTTTCTAGCCAATTATTACTCCATCAGCATACTCAGAATTTGCCAATGTGTTGTGGACAGAATGAAGTCCTATTCCTCAAAATTTTCATTATTAATGAAATCTGGATATTTGGAAGACAGGAAAATCCACTGTGAAGAGCAGGAGAGTGATGGCTGTGGATGCTCAGCTTTGCATCCTGGCTGGAACTGGACCAAACACATCCAGCAGGGCTTCAGAACATTGGAGCAGAGATGAAGAGATTAAAAAGGAAAAAAGGAAGACGTAAGAATGAGAAAAGTTGTAACTAAGAAGAGCTGAGTTAACTGGAGGCTGGTTTAACAGATGTAGAATAGTTTTACACCTCAGGAGGGAATTGTGCTGGTACAACCTCCAGTCCCACCTCAGACAATTGGATTTGAGCACGAGTTTAAGGACAAAGCTGAGCTGGGATAGTTTGTGAGATCACTATAAAAGCACAACCTTCCATTCTCCCAAACCATATGGGTTTGACTTCCCATATGGAGTGACAAAATAAAAATGAGTCTAAAAATAACTCTCAAAAGTGCACTGGCTGAAGGCTGCCTCCCAAGCCACAGTTTGATTAGCCTTGTGTTTTATTTCTTCAGCAGCAATTCCCATTTATCTCTGATTTGGAGCATGAAAAGCTGCTTTTATAGTTGTAAGCAGAGGAGAAAAAGGCATCCTGGAAACAAATACAGAGAGAGCTCTTCTGGCTTTACAGGAGCTGCAGAACAAGGAAAACTATTTCAGAGCTGCACAAACCAAAGTGATGCAGGGAGAGCTGGAGCGCTCCTGTGGGAGGGATGGCACTGAATGCCAGCATTCCCACATGGGCTCTGCTGGAAGGTGCCTCTGCAAAAATCAGAGATTTATTTACTTGGTTTCTTGGGTTTTTGTTTATTTTTTTCAGGGGAAAAAATTCCAGCCCCTCCTCAGATGCTGTGGTGGGTGTTGGGCCACTTGCTGCAGGAGAGAACTTGAGGGGCTGGAGTGAGTCCAAGGATGGGAATGGAGCTGGGAAGGGTCTGGAGCACCAGGAGGGGCTGGGGGAGCTGGGAAGGGGCTCATCCTGGAGCAAAGGAGGCTCAGGGAGGACCTTGTGGCTCTGCACAGCTCCTGACAGGAGGGCACAGCCAGGGGAGGCTCTGCTCCCAGGGAACAGGGACAGGAGGAGAGGAAAAGGCCTCAGGCTGGGCCAGAGGAGGCTCAGGTTGGATTTTAGAGAATATTTCTTCATGGAAAGGGTGTAAAGCATTGGAATGGGCTACCCAAGGCAGTGGTGGATTCACCAGCCCTGCAAGTGCTCAGCAAACCTGTGGATGTGGCACCTGGGGACTTGGTGTAGTGGTGAACATGGGGGTGCTGCTGCGTTGACAACTGGACTCGATGACCTTAAAGTTTTTTCCCAACCTGAATGATTCCATGATTCTAAATTTTAAATTCCTTCCTGCTCCAGCTGGAGAAGGGAATAGACCATCATCAAGCAGCTGGAGATTTGCTGGTGGCATCCAAGACCCGAAACCCCTGGCTCTGAAGGAGAAGGAGGGAAGATCAGTCTTTGTGGGAGCCCCCTGACATGAAGGAAGAGCTGAGTCTCTGCTTGAAGACAAGAAGGAAATGTCCCAGCTGGGCTTCTCAGGGATTACTTTCCCCATGCTGGAGAACCCAAGAACAGCATAAACCCACTAATAGATGTTGTTTTAGATGAGCAGAAAGGTTGATTTTTGTAGGGAGCCTGGGTGAAACATTTGTCCCTGGCTGGCTTCTGAATCTGTCATTGGTATTTCTCATTATTTGTGTCTTAATCAGATAACTAAAAGAATTCACATCCAACTTTCCAGGATGATGGAGAAAACAATGTCTTGCTTTTCCAGCATTTCAGTTTTCCCACCTCCTTGGGTTGGCCTGGGTTTTTGCAGGTTTATAGGTTTCCTGCAGGCTCTGGCACTGCACACTTTGTGCACACTCTGGGACAGTTTCTGTCCTGTTTCTGCATTAATGTTTGTTACTGTGGATGCAAAAGTGAAATAAAATTGAGAAAAAATTGTGTTTGCAAGAAAAAGACGCCCCTCTCCTCAGCACAGAAGGGACACAGCAATGTCATGGTGGGGCTGGGGAGGGAGGAGCAAATCCCAGGTCTGGTTCAGCTCAGAAGGAGTGAAATGTCCAACCCCTTCACTCTTCAGGAATCTGGAGTGAGAAAAATCCAGACTGAATCCAGGAGCCTGCACTGGACACACATCACACCACAGCCCAACATCTGCCACAGTGCTCAATAAAGTTCTTCTATTTTATTTTTTTTCATCTCTCTGCAGTTTCTTAAAGCTCTAGGAATGATTTTCCCAATCTGAGCAAAAAGCTCTGCACTCCCCCTTAAAAGAGATTTCAATAATATCTAAGAAATATTCAAATCTAAGGAGGGGAAAGAAATCAAGAGTGGGAAAAGGCTGTAAAAGCATTGGCAGAGAGAGGATTAGAAACCAGCTTTTCTCTACAGAATTTATAGAGAGAGAAAAAAATCCACCACTTTGGAAACAATTATTTACAAAGTTCAAAGAGTTTGGTACCCTTTGCTCGGGTAAGATAAGGGGCAACAAATAGCACCCACAGCCGGGAGGAGTTTAACCCAATTACTCCTGTCAGCAAAACTAATTTCACAAAGCGCATTTCAGGCAGGAAGAATACTTTCCTTGCTCGCGATTCCTTTTTACATTGCTAATAAGTCTCTCAGCAGTCGATTAGAAGAGCCTCTTGAGCCAGGAGCGGGATCGCCCTGAGCGCTCCCAGCTCCGGAAAATTCCTGATTGGAGCCGGGGGGAATTTGGCCCGAGGAGCTCCCCTGCAGGTGTTTGGTGCCCGGCTGTGTCATTGCAGGGGCTGCCGGTGGTTATTGCACACTGGCAGCCCTCAGGAACAGGATCTGGGGCTGCTCTGACCCTGCTCCATCACTGACAGCCAGAAATCAAAGGGTGATTTTAGGGATGCGCGTCCAGAGAGGGGAACAGGACTCACCTGCCTGACAACTGGATAAAGCTGACAAACTTTAAAGATTTGTCCCAAATGATGCAAAATCTGTCTGGAACATGCCAAATCCTGTCACCTGCTGAGCCAGGTAAACCCTTTAAGGCAATGTAGGTTCAGAGGGATCTAATTTCAGTAAAAAAATGATGGATGAGGGACAAGGATGATCAAGGACAGCCCTCTCCAGGTGGGTGCCTCTTTCCCCAGCTCCACAGATGGGGAACATTTCCCGAGGAGATGCTGAAAAGCCCCTGGCCATGCTCTCTGGAAGTGAACAGCAGCAGGAAGATGAGCAGTGGATATGAGAGACAGAGAATTTAAACTTTTTGACTCTTCCCCAGAACAATCTGAAAAGAAAAATTCAGTCTCTTTGTGGATAAATACAATTTTATCAACTGTGCTGAAGGCAGTGAGAAGCCCCAGGCAGCCCTTGGTACCTCACCTGCACCTGGAAAATTAATGCAGTGTCTTAATTCACCCAGAGAAATGCTCACTTATGCAAAGAAAATATTCAGGTGATGGAGAAGAGGATCAGCTTCCAGCTTTGGGTATTCTGGGCAGCTCTGTGATCCGTGTGTAGGCACCTCACTGAAGATCAGGGACTGGAGATGTCCATGTCCATCCCAGACATTATAAGAAATCATCTGACATCTAAATCCAGCACACAGAAAATAGGCTAAATTCATTAAGCCAAGTTATTCCATTTTAATTCTCACTTTTTAGTTTCCATTCCAAAGGCTTTGTGACAATTCATGTCAAAGTGCCGAGTAAATATTTTCTTGTGCTGTGAGGAAGATGATGTCAGGCAGTGATGGGAGTGAAATACTGACTTTGTAAAACTGTTTGGACCTCTGATAGGATTGACTCATTTTGTGAGATTATAGAAAATGCATTCCATTATTATATACACCCCTAGAGGCCCCGTGGAGGTGAGATTCTGCATCTCACAATGTTATTTAACCAGGAAAAGACTGTCTAAGTAAATAAAAAATCTGCAGGATGTGACTTCATCGTGCACTGTTGACACCTGCTTCTATGATTTAAAGGATGTTACTAAGAATATCAGGGTTGCTAATGTAAATGATGAAGAAATCAGAGGTCAATCATATAATAATAAATACTAGCATAGGTTTCCCAAGGCCAGAAGTGCCTGCAGTGGTAATTGGAATTATGATTTTACTGTTGAATTATGTGATACTGAAAACACTTTGTTCTCTGCTGCTTTCCTGGAACTGCTCCATTAAAGCCAAGGAGACAAACTCTCCAATTTTGTTTAATCCAAGAATTAATGTCCCCTTTCCATGAGGATTCTTTTTCCTTCCTCACCCTGTACACAAAGTTGTGTTAGAGAGGTGTCCCTTGTGTCCCTGCTGCTGATCTGAGCACCCCAATTCTGGATATTCAGGATAAGGTGGAAAAAGAGGAAAACTCCTCCAAACAGCCCTGTAGGCACAAAGGAAACATCAAATCCTTCCTCAGCCACAAGCCACTTCCCTATGGAACACCAGGATAAAATGCTCTCAAAGTGCATTAATGCAACAGCCAATACATTAGATTTGATGAAAGATTGGTCCCAACGATATAGTTAAATTGACAGAATAACTGAAGCTCATGGCACTATTTACTGCATCTCTCAATTACTCTGGACACACAGAAAGCACCAAAAAAAACGTGGCTGCAGCTTTAGAATAATTCATTTGGAGTTATCCAGCAGCACCTTGTGCAGCAAAAAAATCAGCCCATTAGCCAGGCTGGTGCTGGGAGGAAATTCCAGAGGCTGAGGAGCTCTGAGTGTCATCCTTCCCCACCTCCAACACCCCTCCCTGCACTGCTGTCCCAGAGCAGCCTGAAAGTCACAAGAATTAAATATTTTCAGCAATAAGAGTTGCTGTGTGCTGCCTGTCTTACCTGGGGATTCCTGCCAGCACCGCACACAGCTTTGGAAACGCCGCTAAATCATATTTTTTGCAGGGCAAAACCCGCCACAAACTAATTTTATAATGCTGCCTGGATATTGTTGGGCTGTTTTCCTTTCATGCCTGTGACTCCTTGCTGACAGGCAGCTCACGGAATTCGTGCTGGAGCTGGTGCCTGGTGCTGGAACACTCCGTGTGGAGAAACCGGGATACGCCACGAGTGTCTCAACGCGGTTACACAAAAGTCTAAAATTAGGTCATAAATTATATAATCCTGCAAGGAAACAACAAATTTAATGACTATGCCAAACCAGAGATAAAAGCTGAGGAAGGAAATAGCATCTTGCTCATTAAATATTAAGGATCAGATCCTTCAAACACTTTCCAGTGATGAACTCTGTGGGAGCTTGGCATCTGTATTTGTGTGTGTTCTATAGAATGTGCTTATACATCACATACAAGTGCTGGGTGTGATTTATGGAGCACACACACATAGTAAGTATATTTATAATGCATAAATACATTCCATCAAGAGCAGAGAAGGTGATTAGTGAGAGTTTCCTAAGAGGTTTAATCAGATATTTTGATGGCTTATTTCCAGTGTTGCTCCAAAAGCATTTTTCATTGCAGGGCACTGGCAGGGAGCAGGTAGAGGCTTCTCCTCTCCCCACTTACAGCAGCAGCAGCTTTCACATCACATCACATCACATCACATCTTCAGTGGGACTGAAGAACCCTGTAAAGGAAGAAAGATTACCAAGATGTAACAATGGATTTGAAAATTCCCTGCAACCTTTGAATGCCTCCCCTAATGCTGCTGTGCCCCAGCCTTTCTTCTCACCTTACACGAGGCAAATCTGGTTTGATCTGTCTGAGACAACGCAGGGGCGAGGTCTTGTGAATATTCCCTTAAAAGTTGGAAGCGATTCCCTCGGGCCGATGGCTGTGCTGATGTCCTGGGTATGTTAATGAGAGGGAATGGGGATCTCTGATGGAAAAAGGCAGATAGCACTCCCGTCCTTGCTGTCGTCAAAGCCTCTCTGATAACCATGTCCTTCTCTTCAAAGATTTGAGTCATTTGTGGATTGACTACATAATCCTTGTGCTGGAGCCTGGGAAAACTGCTGTTGATGCCCTTGGCAAATTCTTAGCCTAAAAAAGCATGAAAAAGAGGACCAAGTAATTTCAATTCCATAAAATACATTAAATGCAGCACACAGGTATGTAAATGGGAAACTCCATAACTGTAATTTGCCCATTTAGAGCCTGATCTAAAGGCTATAAAAGTTAATTTGAAATCTTTTCATTGATTTTAATGGCCTTTAGATCAGGCCTGTATTACCCCCTGCATATCATGTTTGTTTCAGTGCAATAGTGTATTTATGTAAAATGTGAGTTATGTGGATTATAACACATGCAGATCCCCTGCTTATTGTGCAAGGACAAAGCTTGTGGAATTTACAGGCTTTAGCAACACACATAAAATCCAAAAAAAACCAAAATAAAGTCCCAAATAATGATTAGTCTTTTTAAAAGTGAGATTAAAAAAACAATGATGAGGCCTTATTTCATTATATACTAATACAACCTAAATGTATTTTAAGGATCATGAAATCCAAATGGAAATTTGCACAATTCCTCATTTCTGACTGCAGCAGTTCAACAACAACAGCAAAAAATTAGATGTAAATGATTCAAAACCTCTCAAAGAAACTGCACTCCTTTTTTTCTAATTTGGAGAGAAGAAAAAAAAGGGTTTCAACCCAAGCTCAGCAAGGGATAACAGCATTACAGGCGCTGCATGGAGAATTTAGCCACTCATAATTCCAAATCCTTCTCAAATGCTTTATTGCTATAAGGTGGCTCATAGCAGCCTCTACACAACAGGACTCCCATAGCATTAACCATGAGAGATAGGCTTCCCGAAAGAAACTATAGCAAAGTAATTGTAAATCTCTAATGATGCATAAAACCGAGCTGAATTGGTCCTGAATTCTCAGCATAAAAGAAATGAACCATCAGAAGAACCAATTCTGGTGGCAGTATAACACACCCCAGTGTGGAAACTGTTTATGGTGTTTGCTGCAGTGGAAATATTCCCACTAATATGCAAGGATAGGAATTCATTAAAAAGGCCCTGAATGCTGCAGCTTCTTGGGATGCCACATGTGACTGAGACTGAAAACAAATCGTTAGCCAAAAAGAAAATCTCGTCTGTACCAAAGCAGCTCATTGGCTCAGGCAGTGCCAGTTTGCTGTACAATAAATTCAGCAGTGGGATCTGCAGGGTCTTTTTTTACTGCATTTAGGTGAATAAATGCAGTGGGATCTGCAGGGTTTTAAACCCACCTTGTAAGACCTCCAGGGTGGTTTTATGCATCTTGGGGGGTTTGGCAGCACCAGGCTGGGCTTTGTTGGAACTGTGCCCACCAAGATGTTCCCTGGACTGCTTGGACAGACCAGACTGAAGCCTCATCCCCCTCCAAAAAATCCTGTGCCCAACAGGACACCTGACCTGGGAGCCCCAGTGATGGCCTTCAAGGGACATGGCCATAGGCAGCTCAGAGAGCTGTCTGCGTTAACACCCAAACTCTCCATTTTCCTCAGAAAGCTTAGCCCATTCCCACCAGATAAGCACCCAATAAAATATTTAAAACCATAATTAACAATACAATTTAATTAATTAACAATGCAATCCACAAACTCTACCAACGTACCGGGCTCATTCCAGAAACCTGGACCCTCTCCAGTTAAACCATCACTGTCCAGAGGCACCTTGCTCCAGGAGCAGATCAGATGGATGATCTGGGAGACCAGGAATGCCAGAACAAGAGGCTGCACACATTCCCCACACAGCCTCACCCAGGAGCTCCAGTGTTGCCATAAATCCCATTTTTTGGGGTGAGGAACCATCGTGCTTTCGCATCCAGTAGATCTCTGGGGTTTTTTTTGGCACTGCTAAGAGGTGTGGGATCATGGGATGAAGCTTTTCTGGCACCAGGGCATCTGTCCACTGAGAAGGAGATTGACAGGGCTGGAATGGCTGGGTTCGTTTGTTTTCTCATTTCACAACTCGGAAGAGCCAGACATCTGAGAGCTCGAATGCTTCATTGCACGGTGTCAAAACCGGCGCAGGCACAGATTTGAAATCTGCATACGTGGACAAAAAGAGGGAGTATTTGAAATTAATTACAATTTCCAGGCACTACCCAGAGAACAATATTTACCCATAATAAGCATGCACCAAGGAATGGCACATTTACTGCACGGTTTTTAGTGAAGCTGCAGTTTTCCACACTGGTGTGTAGGACTCCAAGGCTTAACCAGGACTTTTCATTTTACAAAAGCATTTTTAAGAGTTCTCTTATAAAAAAAAATTAAATATCACTGATTTAAAGTCAAGCTAAAATGAAATGAAATGTGAGTGACCCACTGGGACTTCCTATGCTTGCAGTTGCATTTATCTGCATCGCACACAACCCATCAGTTATAAAACATCCCATAACTCTGTATAGGTGTCACAGCCTTACTTATAATCCTCCTGGAAATTCTGGGAAGAAAAGGTAAACTATTTTAGAAGGGGGAAAAAGTAAAAGAAAATAATAATAATTGGTTTTACTCTGTTTCAAGATAAAGAAATAGGTGAAGAAATGAAATTTTCCTAATAAATAACCTCCTTGTGCATAAATATAACAATAAAGGAATGGGAAAAGTGAGAAAAGAGGGGTGACCCACAGCATATGTAAATGAAAAAAGAATTAATTCACACTGCTGCAAACTTCCTTCCCATTGGTGAGGTGCTGGCACTGTATCTTTTTATTTGCCTCTGATTTAGGGGTCTTACCCTGTGACCAATTTATTGGTGCACATTTTGGAAATAAAATCCAAACTAGGTGACCCATTTCCCTGAGGATCCCACAGCAGGAAGTGCTGTCCAAGATGCCCCAGCTGACACCTCTCTATTCCAAGGTACCTCCATTTTCCCCAATCAAATCAGAGCAACTCTAATTAAAGGTAAACAAGAAGCTAAAGTGAGATGAATGCTTTATAGGTGCTTCATGCTTCCCTACATTGATTAATAGATAAAGAATTCATCCCTCCACCAAATTAGTTGACAAACCGTGCTGTAATTACTCCCTGTACACGATGATCTGTAGGCACAGGGACTCCAGCAGGGACTGAGCTCCCTCCAAAGATGTTTTGTGCTGGTTGGCTGCACCCACCAGGTATTTACATCCCACAAATCTTGTCTTTGTATTCCAAGTTTCTCAATATGGTTTTAATTTGAAATTAAGGCAGGGGTGGTCACTATTTCATGGAATGCCATCACTTGTGAATCAGGTTTGCAGCATGGGCAGCTGCCCTGGACTCTGCTGTTTCTTTGCTTTTTGAGTTTAATTTTTCCTTTTGTTTTTTTGCATGTTACTCTGCTCTGTGAGCAGCAAACACAATTTTCTTTCACCTATTGATGAAATTTTGTGAAAGCAGCACATTTGCCACCTCAAAACTAACCCCAAAGTTGATCCATAGGACCCTTGACCATCCTAAAGCAGAGCACTACAAGAGAAAAGCACTTCAGGGCTTGCACCAAATATTGTCTGGCCACCATGGACCAGGCTGGAGGCATCCATAGATGGGCTCCAACTTCTGGATAATGCATTGATTGAGTTATTTTTAAGGAGTTTGCTATTAGAATAATTAATGGTTGTTAGGGTAGAAACCAGCAGCTGGGGAGGGGGAGGATACAGGGCTTAGTCTTGTTCATTGATTACTTTGCAGTTCAAGTTTTGCAAGGGGGATCCAGCCCTTGAGATGGACATTCCCGTGCTGGAAAAAGGGGAATCAATAAATCTATTGGGAAAAACATAATTTCATTTTCCTTCTTAACCAGAAATTGAGATACACACATTTCTCCCTCCCTGCTTTTGCCTGACTTAAATATATCCTGTGTTATGTAAGTAATTGTTTTGAACCCACTCTAGGACACAGCCAGAGACATGACTCCAATAACACATTATCAGTAAAACAAAGCAAAACAGTTTCATGTCCCTGCTGGGTTTGTATATCCACTCTTAAATGAGCAGATTGTCTCATTATTCACCCTGATCTGGTCATTGTATGCTTAGTCACAGCTGTCACAACAGGTGCCCGAGCCTCCCCCTCCATGGCACTGCCTTTGCTCTCTGGAGTTTGTTGTCACATTCCTCTGGTGGCTTTGCTGTTCCCTCTCTGGCTCTTTCCAGGCTCACCTTCATCATTCCTTCGGAAATCATCCAGGTTTGGCTAACCTGGGATATAACCAACCTTCATAATTCCTGCTGAAATCACCTGGGTTTGGCTAACCTGGGATATAACCAACCTTCATAATTCCTGCTGAAATCACCCAGGTTTGGCCAACTTGGGATATAACAAACCTTCATCATTCCTTCTGAAATCATTTAGGTTTGGCTAACCTGGGATATAACAAACCTTCATCATTCCTTCTGAAGTCATCCAGGTTTGGATAACTTGGGATATAACAAACCTTCATCATTCCTTCTGAGATCATCCAGGGTTGGGTAACTTGGGATATAACAAGTGTCACCCCGATTTTTTAGGATTTTCTAAGTCTTCTGATGTTTACATTCTTGTAGCAAACTTTCTGACACACTTTCTGTAAATAACTCATTGTTTTGCATTCTTTTATGGAGGAGGAGAAATTTGATGGACTGTTGGTTTGCCCAGTGTCATTGGAGAGGTGGCACTGTCACCCTCCAATCCACTGTCACTTTTGGAAAACTGTAAATGTTGGAGTCAGAAATTAAACTCCCCTTTTCTTCACCTTGAGAGCAGCGGTGTGCGCTTGTGTTGTTTTGTGTCCTATAGTGACAAACAAACCTTCATTATTCCTTCTGAAATCATCCAGGTTTGGCTAACCTCGGATATAACAAACCTTCATCGTAGCCATCAGTTCTTCACAAGCTGATGTTCCTCATCCCATCACACAAACCCAATTTATCCATCAACTTTGGCCATGGTTGTCTTGCCCAGACTTTTCCCATCTCTCTCAGTATCTCCAGTGACCACTTCTCATGGAATTTGGTATTCCAGGACAGGGCTAGAGGCTGATTCCTCCACTAGACCAGACCATGCCAAGCGACAGCAGGAGTCTCCAGTGAGTTGAGAATTTCCGTGGGCACTTGTCCAACATTATATTTAACAAGAAAATTCTTTGGAAACAGCTTTTATGCCCCAAGATATCATCTCTTCCCTTTTATTTCTCTTTAACGTCCTTTGGTGGTGGTGTGGGGCTCCCAGGGTTTGTGCAGAGCTGCTCCCCTCCTGTTCCTCTGCTCTCACCGCAGATTTATACATCACATTTTCCCACTGAGCTCAGCACTCACTGGGGATCTTTTACTGCTGAAAATCCTGCGAGTTCTTCAATTATCAGCACTGTGCCACTGTGAGCTAACAAACTTTATCTAATACAGCAGCATATCAAACATTTTTAGTTCTGTAACAAATGTTTTCTTAGCTGGAAGCAAATCTCCTCTGATATTAAAGTACCTCCAAATAAAGAGACAACTTTATATGAATTTTTTTTCTATTGTTTTCAAGGAATATATTGCAGGTTGAGGGGAAAATATACACAATTCAAGCAAGCTCTTTTATGTTTTGTAGACATCAGAATTTAGGGCCTAATTCCTGAAATGATGTAATCCATCAGTCCCACTGAATTCCAAAGGCTGGTGAGGGAGAAACTAGACTGAAAGCCAGGAATGTAACCTGTATCAATCCCCTGAAGCACTGAAAAGATTTCTATAATTTTCCTTCACAAAGGAGCAAGAAAAATACCCAGCTCTTGATTTACAGAATAAATAAATTCAGTGCATTACTACTCCTACTACCACCATTTGTTTTCTCTCTAGAAATCCAGAGTTAGGGGCTAAACCAGGCATTTCTATCTCTTTGGGATTAAAATCTTCTTTTTTCCCTAATTTACCCTTCCTGCCCTGCCTTCCCTGTCCTGCACCACAGGAAATCTCTACAGAAACACAACTCCCTACAGCTGAGAACAAAGTTTTACCAAAATCTTCAATACATTGCCACCATTTTTAATGCAATTTATTGCCTGAAAACCAAAAGTAGAGGCAGTATCGTGTTCATCCAGATTTCTCTTGGTCACCTCCACTTTAAATAATTCATCCTCCCTGTTGTTACATTTTACAGCTCTTTGGGAGTATTAATTAGCACAAGGAGCTAAATTGACTTAACTTTTTGCTGTCTTAAAACCGAGTAGGGAATTAGTTCCTCTCTTATTCTCCCTCTTTTTCCATCTTACTTAAAAAAGCAAAATAATTATTTCTGGTGTTTGTGACTTGACCTTTTTCAGGATGAGAAGTGCCCCAGACTGGGATTGGGTCACCTGTTAAAATAAATGGGAGAAGCAGTACCTGAATGTAGGTATGGACTGATGGAAAAGGAAACACCAATCTGCAAAAAATGTAAACAAATTTGGAGGGAGGAACAAATCAGAGGGGTGATTTGGTGGGGAACAAACCAGAACTGAAAGCTGGTATCCTACAAAACCATCAGTGCAAAGGATCTGAAGGAAAGGAGCTGGGCCACGGCTTTTTTTGTTTTGCTCTTTTTGTCCTTAATGGGGTTTTTTGGTGCTGGTGTTGATTTTGGGGGATTTTTCTTTACCTTGTTCTGATTGCTTTATTTTATGGCTTGGCTTCACACACTTTCCCCAAAAATCACTGACCAGGATAAAAACTTTGATTGCTCCAGAAATCCCTTCCCCAAAGGGAGCAGGACACAGCTACTCCAGGAGGTTTGAACCCACTCTCATTTTTGGCATTTCTATCCTTATGAAACCTTCATCTTCCATATCATTAAGCTCTTCCCATTCAAAGATCCCAAAAAGATGGCTGTGCCAACTACCCAGCCTGGAGTTCAAGGCCTTTATGGGTGAGGAGACATTTGAGAGCACAATAACAACACAAAATCTTTATCAAAGATTGTCAGAGAGTTGGAATTACCAGTGGCTATCAGTCAATAATTGTTGGAGTAAGTGATGGATAAGGGATAACCCTTCCCAGGCAATTCTGCTGTGGGAATGAGAAAAGCAGCTGGAAGGAATTCATAACTAGAACCTCACAGAGCTCAGAGAAATGTGATGTATAAACAGATTATTATTTCCTGTGGATATTGATGATAAATGAACTGGATTTGGTATGTCTGGGAAATATCACCACCCTCCAAGCCACCTCAGCTCCCTGTGGCTGAAGGCAAAAACCTCTCCTGTAACTTATGAGAACTTGGGAAAAAAAGAAAGCCCTGAGTATCTGGGTCGTTAGAAATACAAAAGTTGCACATTCCTCTTGCACATTTTTCATTTAATTAGTATTTCCTGCGGGCTTTCAGTGTAATGAGTCATTGATTATTTCGAGGAGTGCTTTGTAGGGTAAATTAATTCATTTAAGAGAAACAGTAAGAAGTGTTAAGTAGCTGGATAAATAAATAAAAGGCAAAGTGTTTTGGTCATTTGGTTGCAAGTCAGGCCCAGGGGATCCCCATTTCTCTAAATCAGCTACTCAGTGAGCACACCAATACCTGCCCTCCTCTTTCTTTATCTTTACCTGTGCCTACAGCTTTTATAAAATATGGAAAATCCCTCTAGATAAAGCAAAAATTAAGAAAACTCTGTTCCTCTGCTGAAAATCAGATTCCCTTTACCAACCTGATAGCTAATTATATAAGAAAATAGATGCAAAAAATGGAGCTTCTATTTTATTTAGAGAAAGCTTCTATTTTCTGCCTGTTCATTTCAAATAATAAAAGAATTTCTGAAAAGAAAATAAAGCAGAAAAAGTACATTAACATTTAAAGTCAAAATGAGAAAAAAGGCAATGTTTGAAAGATGTTTGTGACGTTGATCTTAAAAAAATGGACATGGGACAGGACTAAGGATATGTGAGGATACGTTACCTGGCTTTTGCAAAAAGATATTCTAAGGAAAAAGTCACTGAAACAAGAAACCTCTTCAATGCAATCAAAGATGGAAAAGGAGTAATTTTTGGTATTTATCAATATATTTATGCAGGATGTGATTTACCAACCCAGTCAGCAACCGGCTTTTGAGGATTCCACTCAGGGGAAAGAAAGAAACAATATAAACCAATATAATTCCTCATGACCTTACCTTGAGCCCATTCCCATCACAAACACGCCTGGATCACAAAAGATTTGGCACCAGTAAAATAGGGTTATAGTTTGTGAAGATCCCAAACTCCCTGCAGTGTTAAACTCCATAAATCCAGGGGAAATGTTGCCTCGTATTTGGACTGAACACAGAGCTACAAAATCCACAAACATCAGGGTTACTTTGGTGGTTTTTTTTGTTGAGAAGGGTTCCCAATGTGCTGGGAGGAAATTTCTTTTCATTGGTCTCATTTTGTCTTTACAAAACTTGTCTTTTGCTGCCTCCAGCCTTGGAAACTGAATTTTAGGTGTTGGCCAGAAACACTCCATGAACACCCAAGCTCAGAAACTTAACAATCACCTCTGTTTCCAAATATTTCTTCAATTCACACTGCGAAGAAAGAGAGAAAAAAAATACCTTTATACAGGAAATTATTCCTAGAAATCACAATCTAAGCAGGGGAAATGCTAAATTCGAGAAGTAAATTAGTCATTTATAATATGCACTCAGATCTAGCCTGATATGTGCTATTAACTCATTTTAAGCTGCAAAGCTCTGGGGACAAGAGGCACATTTTCCATGTTGGGACTTGCAGAGTCAAATTTAAACCCATTAATGGCACTCACCAGCACTGAGGTGGCCTCACTGAGCAAGGCAGAGCCCTGCCAGGGCAAATTCCATTTATCCAAGGTTCTTCTTCCAGTGAGCAGCAGTTATCAGGCTATGTAACAGCTGAATTAAAAACCTCAACCCAAAACGGGGTGTGTAAGAAGTAGCAGGGAGTCCTTCCCTCCCTGGAGATCCCTGTTTTCCCAACCAACAGGGAGATTGTAAGGAGCCATTGTGCATTATTTTCTTCTGGTAAATGACTTTGTTCCTGTGTCTGCAGCACTGCAGGGCACACTCCAGCCTGGGGACAGAACTCCAGCTGGACTAACCCTGTCCAGGGTCAGAGATCTCCAGCTGCTCTAACCCTATCCAGGCTCAGAGATCTCCAGCTGCTCTAACCCTGTCCAGGCTCAGAGATCTCCAGCTGCTCTAACCCTGCCCAGGCTCAGAGATCTCCATCTGCTCTAACCCTATCCAGGCTCAGAGATCTCCATCTGCTCTAACCCTGTCCAGGGTCAGAGATCTCCATCTGCTCTAACCCTGCCCAGGCTCAGAGATCTCCAGCTGCTCTAACCCTGCCCAGGCACAGAGATCTCCATCTGCTCTAACCCTGTCCAGGCTCAGAGATCTCCATCTGCTCTAACCCTGCCCAGGATCAGAGATCTCCATCTGCTCTAACCCTGCCCAGGCACAGAGATCTCCATCTGCTCTAACCCTGCCCAGGCTCAGAGATCTCCAGCTGCTCTAACCCTGTCCAGGATCAGAGATCTCCAGCTGCTCTAACCCTGCCCAGGCACAGAGATCTCCATCTGCTCTAACCCTGTCCAGGCTCAGAGATCTCCATCTGCTCTAACCCTGTCCAGGCTCAGAGATCTCCATCTGCTCTAACCCTATCCAGGCTCAGAGATCTCCATCTGCTCTAACCCTATCCAGGCTCAGAGATCTCCATCTGCTCTAACCCTGTCCAGGCTCAGAGATCTCCATCTGCTCTAACCCTATCCAGGCTCAGAGATCTCCATCTGCTCTAACCCTGCCCAGGCTCAGAGATCTCCAGCTGCTCTAACCCTGTCCAGGCTCAGAGATCTCCAGCTGCTCTAACCCTGCCCAGGCACAGAGATCTCCATCTGCTCTAACCCTGTCCAGGCTCAGAGATCTCCATCTGCTCTAACCCTGCCCAGGCTCAGAGATCTCCAGCTGCTCTAACCCTGCCCAGGCTCAGAGATCTCCAGCTGCTCTAACCCTGCCCAGGCACAGAGATCTCCATCTGCTCTAACCCTGTCCAGGGTCAGAGCCTCTCCCAGGGAACACAGGAGCTCAGGGAGTTTCACTCCTGGGCATGGAAAAGAAGGGAAAGAAAGAAAGATTCCAGCATCAGCTGACAGGTGAGTAGGAATGCATCTACAGACATGGATTTTGGGGGGATTTCAGTGACAGAAATTTATTTATTTGGAGCTCACAAGGTTGGAGGTGTCTCTGGGAAGAATGCAGAGGTAGGGAGGCCCTGGCACAGGTCGCCCAGAGAAATTGTGGCTGCCCCATCCCTGGAAGTGCTCAAACCCATCTGGCTGGGGTTTGAAACAGCCTGATCTGGTGGAAGGTCCCTGTCTATGGCAGGAGGGTTGGAGTGGGGTGATCTCTGAGGTCCCTTTCAACCCAAACCCTTTTGTGACTCTCTGACTTAGATTTTTAGATTATGCTGATGTTGAAATAGCTGATAACATCAGGCTTTTTTCCCCAGATCTGTTTGATTACTAAAATAGCATAAAATCATGCAATAGTTTGGGTTGGAGGGCACCTTAAGGATCACCTAATACGAGTATGCAGTGAGAATGTTCACAAAAAGAGCTGAGTTCTGCCCTATTATTATCTTTGTAAAATATTTTTTATTTTCTAGAAATTGCATATGTTGATCCTTGCAATGCTTTACAAATAATGCATTTATCCATCATTTAAACCGTACATTATAATTTATAGGTTAGTTATTTTATTTTGGTGTCAATCAAAGTGGGAAGCAGTATGAAAGAGCTTAGATTAGGAGAAAGAGATTTTTCCTGGTAAGCTTTAATAAACTAACGATGACATTATAAGAGCTATCAAATAAAAACCTGCCATCTAATCATAAGCTTGTTCCTGTTTATTTAAATGTTCCACTTTGTGCTTGTTTGTAAAAAGTTAATCATTACAGCAAAGTTCAACCTGTGGAAACAGGTGAGTCTGCTTTGGCTAAAACCTGCAGCACTGAAAAGGGGGTTGGAGATTTCAGCCCTTTTTTATTGCAGAATAAAACCTCCTTCTGGAGATGAACAGGAGGTTTTGCCCAAATAACTCCTGTGTTAGGCAGGGTGAGGATTATCCCTGTCCTGGCACAGCCCTGTGCAAGCTGACCTTGAATGTTTCCAGAGATGGGGCATCCACCACCTCCCCTGGCAGCCTGTGCCAGTGTTTTGTAGAGGAATTTCCTCCTAAATCTGTCTTGTCCTTACTCCACCAGGCTGGAAGCTCCAGTGGCTCCCAGGGATGGTCCTGCTGGGCAGCCACCTGCTCCCTGGCATTCCACAGGCTAAAACACATTCAAAATTTATTCATCAAAGTTATTCTTGGGGAACCAGCTCTCCCAGCCTCCTGAACCCCAAAACACACCCACAGGGGAGCACATTCATCCTGGCTGCTCCTGTCCAGTGTCCCCCAGCAGGACAAAGCAGGATGCCCTGGCTCCTGGGGGCTGCTCAAACACTCTGTGCCCGCTGCCTGTGCCACAGAGGTTAAACCCTGACACTCCTGAGAACATGGCAGAGCTCTGCCAGCTGCTGATAAATGAGATTTCAGGATTTCATGTTCAGTCATGGATTTTGGACCTGTTACACCCTCTCCTGCTGTGACCCAACCAACCACAGCCATATGGAGTGGTGGAAGCACTGCTGGCCACACCTGCTGGTGGCCTCGGGTCAGCTTTAGCAGCAGCCCTGCCCAGAGCCCCTCCATAAATCACACACTAAACTTGTGTCTCTGCCCATCTGGAGGCTCCCAGCTGGACCACAAGCACAGATCCTACACCTCTTGGCACTGTGGGGGTGGGATGCTGAATGTTCTCTGTGGGAATGGGATGTTCCCTACAGGAATGGGATGTTCTCCTTGGGAATGGGATGTTCCCTACAGGAATGGGATCTTCTTCGTTGGAATGGGGTGTTCTCTGTGGGAATGGGATGTTCTCCATGAGAATGGGATGTTCCCTACAGGAATGGGATGTTCTCCAGGGTAATGGGATGTTCCCTACAGGAACAGGATGTTCCCTGTGGGAATGGGATGCTCTCCTTGGGAATTGGATGTTCTCCTTGGGAATTGGATGTTTCCTACAGGAATGGGATGTTCTCTGTGGGAATGGGATGATCCATACAGAAATGGAATGTTCTCTATAGGAATGGGATGTTCTCTGTGGGAATGGGGTGTTCTCTATGGGAATGGGGTGTTCTCCACAGGAATAGGATGTTCTCCACAGGAATGGGATGTTCTCCACGGGAATGGGATGTTCCCTACAAGAATGGGATGTTCTCTACAAGAATGGGATGTTCTCCACGGGAATGGGATGTTCCCTACAAGAATGGGATGTTCTCTGTGGGAAAGGGATGCCCTCAGAGCAATGCAGGGCACCAGCCCAAAGCACCCCAAGACCTGAACAAACTCTGCCCTTTCCCCACCCTGCAGAGGAATGAGTCCACCTCACCTGCATCTCAATCCATTTCAGCACACAGGTGCCCGGAAAGCAGCATTTCTTCTTTTGAAGGAGAAAATCCCTCTTAGCCCCACATCTTCCACCTTTTTTCTTGTCTAGAGCAAACTGTTGTTGCTGGTGGTGCTGTTTTCCTGCAGAAAGGAGCACGTTAACCTGTGTCATTTCAAAATACCATTTGCCTTTTTCCCTCCAGATGGAAACTCTTTGGTTTCTGCTCTCACTAAACACACAACTAAATCAAGATATGATCTGCTAACATATTCAAAATAATGTTTGGCCTGAATATTTTTTTAGCTTCAAACATCAATTTCATTTCATAATGAATACATGCTTCATCTCATAACATTTCATTTTTCATACATTTAGCAAAATTGCTTAACTGATACTTTTTTTTTCCCCCCAAACAGCTTTATTCCTACACTAAAGACATGCAAATCAAAGACTTGCACTCTTATATAATGTGCAGAATTCCCTACTGTTGGTTCAATTGCTAAATTCTAAAATATTCATAATAACTGTATTTTTTTTCAACATTAACTTGGTATCTTGATTCTTTTTTTAGGGAAAGCACATTAAGATGCCCAAGCAGAATTTTACAGGTATCTCTGTGCAATGATTTTTTGGTTTTATTCACTCCCTTCTCCAAAGGGCCTCCCCAGCACCCACCACGTGCTCCAGATCCCGGGAGCGTTATCAGGAACGCTGGCAAGGCATATTCAGCCTCCCTTCCTAAGCCTAAAGCCCTCTGCAATTCTTGTCTGAGCAGTTGTTAGCTGAAGACAAGACGACTTATTTCCATTCATTCCCCGCATAATCCACCTTATGAATTTCCACTTCACCTACCCGCACAGCCAAGGAGCCAGAAATACAAAATATTTCCCACTGTGTTTTAAACCCACATCCTCCTGGATACACGATAAGAGCTTAATAGCTTTGACACTGCACTGTTTTCATATTCATGCCTAAGTTATGGATACAGCAACAGATCAGCACTTCTTTGTGCCTGGCATTGGCTCTGCTTCGCTGCCTTAAACTGCCTGAGTCAAGGCCACGTTTTAATGCCATAGAGCTCTATTCAAATACCAGTATGACCACATTTTAAAAGCCACCCTGTACCACTTCATTGCCGCAGATGTCCTTTACATCTGGCAAGGGCCGTTTCTCTGCGTGTCAACAGTAATTCAGTTTAACAGCTGTCTCTTTTGACAAGCTTAGTGTCAGACTCTAAAATGACAGGGTGACAGTTTTCCTTTTCTTTAACAGAACATAGTGAAAATTAACTGTTTGAATGCAGGAGCACTGAGCGCCTCCCAAATACAGTTTGGAGTCAAGGGAATGGGGTTGGGAATTGTTGGTATTAACAACGCGAGCTGGAAACCTGTAGGGTCTGGCAAATCCGGGCACTGCCCCTGGAACTGGGATATTTACCTGAAATCAAAGTGATCAGCAGCCAGAAAACCTTAAATTGGGTTGAAACAGAGGGAAACCCTTGGAATTTGCACACTGGCATGATGAGAGATTTTCCTGAATTGCATAAAGACACAGGACAATATCTCATGTATTTAGTTGAAGTGCTTCTTAATACAGCAACTAAAGGTACCCCATGTACCTTTACAGGTACTCAGTACATGCAAAAGTACTCAGCTTTCCAAAATCTCTCCACACACTCAGGTTTTCCACAAATTTCAGGCCTCCAAAAACACCTCAGCATAATTTCTGTAGGATTACAGATGTACCTGGAATAATACTGTACATCTTCATGATTGAAACCTTTAACTGCAAAACCGGCTTGTGGACATTCACAAAGTGCCACCATGATTTATGAACCACCAATAAATGCTACCAAAGCACTGCTTTAATCTGGTGCAAGAGTGAGCTTTACGAGGCTGCTTGTATTTGGATCACATAAAAGCAAATTTAAAAAAATATAAACCTTGCACTATGTTTGTTTGAACCATGTACTGGTGGCAGCTGTACACCAGGTCACCTCCTTGTGTCTCTGTTCTCCAGGGCTGAGCAGTGAGCATGGAAGATTCCTCCCCAGTTCTGTTCTTGGCCAGCCTCAGAGTGGCTGCAATGACACTTGATCCATCTCACACTATTTGCTTTAAAGAATTACAAAAGATTTTCTGTTGTTTGTTCCTGGGTAAGCAGGTACAGCTAAAACATAGCAGAATAACCAACAAAAACCCAACAGATGGAAAGGATGAAAAAACAAAGATAATATTGAAGCTCCTTAAGTAATTGCTTTTGTTTGCTTAATGTTGTCGTAAGGAAGAGTTTTCTTACCAGGGTGGCAGAACACTGGCACGGGATGCTCAGAGGGGTGGAAGGTGCCCTGTCCCTGGACAGGGCCCTCATCAACCTGGTCTGCTGAAGATGTCCCTGCTCATGACAGGGGGGTTGGACTGGATGCCATTGAGGGGTCCCTTCCACCCCAAACCATTCTCTGATTCAATGATAAATATTTGTATGCAATACCCATGATTACAACATGTGGCCACCTCATGATATTTAGAACAATTCACACTCAAATGGCTACAAATGCCTCTAAAAGCCATTCTCAATTTTATAGTTGGGATGGAGATTTCCCATTTCTCAGTCTCATAACGCAGCCCAGCTCTTCCTCTTTTATTCCACTTTTTTAAACACAATTGGTCCTGACCTGCAGAAGTCACTGATTGCCCACCACTCTCTATCCAGGCCTCTCCTACAGCAAAACCTTGTCCCTGTGCTGCAGGGGTGGCACAGAGATGCTGACAGTACCACCTCCCTCCCCACTCCTTCCTCACCCACACACTGTGTGCTCTCATTTCCATATCCTGGGAATTCATACTTTCATTGCCAGAGGTGAGTCTCTGCAAAGGGAACACGGTGCTAGGGTTTTATTAATATATCATGAAGCTCAGTTAGCTGCAAACACATATTTTTAGCATAACATCAGCCCCATGGGACGTGCAGGTCGCTGCCTTTGGAAGGGTGGGTTGTTATTAGTATTGCACTCAGAGCTCAGCTACACAAAACGTAGAGCATCACTTTAAATACTTCATCTCCCTAAAACCTCTCACATGCCTGGAACACTAATAATTCTATAACTTAAGCTGAACAGAGTACTATTCAGCTGTAAATTTTATGGCTACCCTCTCCACCTCTTATGAAGTGTGAAAAGAGGCTTCATATCTGTCAGTCTTTGCTCAGAAATGACTTTCGCTGATTACTTAAACTTTCGTTAAATAAGCTTTCCACAAGCTGTAAAAACAGAACACAGTAGGGAAAAAATTGGCTCTCCTTTAAAAGTGCTGTAAAGTCTCTTTTTGAATGAGTAATTAGAAATGTGTAAACTCATTTATGGATATGTGAGAAGCACACACAAAAAACTTGACATTCCATGCAAGTATTTCTGTGTGCTATCAAATTTCATTGTATTTCACAGAGACCCAAACTATACAGACCCAAAATACACATACATTAGTGGACATGGGTTATTTGCCAAGGAGGAATTTACATACAGTACAAGTAAAACATCCTAATTTAAATCTGTGACAATGGATACTCACATTCTTAAAGAGAAATCACAGCTGTTTGTCTTTCCTCTCATATTTATACAGATTGCAAAGCTGTTGACAGAGCACGATTTGAGCTGGGCCTTTCCAACTGCTTACTGTTATTTTTATTGCCATTGTCAACTATCTTTTCCATATCAAGATTAAGCTTAGATGAAGAGGTTCTGATATCCCAAACCCATACAGGAACACCCAGGTGGTCAGGCAGGGAGTGGCAGTGACAGACCCAGGTCCCACTGCTGCTCCTCGTCCACTTGAAACTCCCAAACCCTTTCAGTTAAACCAAGTTTCCATCTTCATTTCCCATGCACACAAAAGCTGCCCATCCCCAAACCAGCTCTGCAGATCCTCTAAATTCCCCTTACACCTTCATTTTTTGGGGGCCTTTCCTTCCCTTAAAACTTGCATTATTTCTGCTGAAAACTTGCTTTTCCTCTGAGCCTCGCGCTCGGCTCAGCGGCAGGGGGTGAGCATCTCATCTCAGCAGAACAGAGAGAAAGGCAGAGCTGAGGGGAGATGGGAGGTGCCCCTGTGTGATTTCCCACCTCCCTGGGAGAGGGGACAGGGCATCTGGGGGCCAGGGAGCTGGAAACCATCCCACCTCCAAACTGGTAGGATGTTTGCTTGGGGACGTCCCGCTGGGCACACGCGCTGCGCACTATAAATAGTAATGTCTTCCATGCTCCTCTCCACGGAGGAATCTGCAGGAGGGGAAATAGTCTCAAATCTGTGTCATTTTCAAGGCAAACAGAGCCAGCCTCATTCCCTCCTCTGCAGGGAAGCTGGAGGTAGGGGGTGCTCACCCCCAGCCCCGTGGAGTTGGGAAAGCAGAGCCCAGCTGATGACTCTGGGGGTGAAGAGCTGCCCCACTACTCACTCCAAATCCTTCCATCCCAGCTTGCCCCACAGGTATTTTCCTTTTCCTCCATGAGCAAGCTCAGCCCCTCTCCCAGGAAGATGCTGGTCACCCTGAAGGGTTTAGGGGGTGACATGAGGAGGTGGCATTACCTGCTTCCCAAAGCAGCCCTGTTGGAAAGGACTGCCAGGTGCTGCTGCCCCTCAATCCCACAGATTTCCAGCATGGAAATGGAGCTGAGGAGAGCAAACAGCACTGCAGTGCTCTCTGCCCAGAAAATACTACTAAAATACCTCTCCCAGTAAAGATATTAGGTTTGTTGTTATTATTTTAATCCCCCAGAGAGTGATCTGCACCCCACCTGCAAAGTCCAATAATCCTGTTGGTAGCAGAGCAATGCCCCTGCTCTGTCCCCACCACTGCTCTGTCCCAGATCCCTGGCAAAGCATCCCCAGTCTCAAATTGGTGCCAAGTCTGTTATAAAACCAACCACGGTGCAAATGTTTTCAAGCAGAAGAACAAAAGTATGAGAAAGGAAAAAGCTTCACACATCTTTAGCGTGGAGAATGTATTTAGTGCTCCCAGAACCTATTAGATGGGGCGATCCAGGCAATTTATTGTTTTGTCAATACCTTTTATTTTGATTTAATAACTTACAAACCCCACCGTCTATCTGTAGCGCAGCCTCAACTTTCTTTACACAGCCCCACTTAACTCCCAAACACTTTAACTTTCAGGTCAAATCTCTGTCATATTGATAAATGGGTCTATTTAAATTTTTATCACCAAAGAATTCTCCCTGGTGTGTTTTTCACTATCAGATTTCACGCCCAAAATAACAGGATACTTATTATTTTTTGTTATCCACCACACACACGAGAAGAGTCACTGCAGCAAGCCCAGATGTGGTGAGGAAACAGCTGTAATTTGTCTGCAATAATCTCATTCCTACAGACATTTCATACGGAGGGTGGCAGAATATTTGCAAGAATACTTGTAAAAAAGGGAGGAAGCCTAATATGGGATATTTTCACTAAATTAATATGGGATATATTCACTAAATTAAGTCTGCCCTGTGCTAACAAATAAACAGCTCAGAGTATTTTACCCTCCCAAGGCATTTCTGTGCACGATGTAGAGGCCCTGGACCAAGTTTAATCTGATTTAGCCTTTGCTTCATTAAGCAAACAGAGAAAAACTGCTACAAAGTCAACAATTTTTTAGATATTATTAGAAATAATCACCTGGTTTTCTTGCCAATAATCAGGACTTAACTACAATCCTTATAGCCCTAAGTAGGCTACGGATGTGTTTAACCTCTCCTTTAAATGGTATTAAAAGCTGAATTCTGTGGCTACTGTAAAGATAATAAAAACAGATACTGCAGGAATAGAGAAGTGTTTAATGACAAGTCACAAAGAGTTCTACTGAAAGGAAAGCAAGAGCAAGAAAGGTTAAATAAACAGAAACCACAGTGCCTCCCATCTTTCTTACATTACCTTTCAATAACTCTAAGGGAAAATTTCCACTAGCCATGATTTGATTTCCCAGATCTGTGCATTAAATATTTACTTCTAACTATAAACTTATAGGAGATGCAAACAAAAACTAATTTGCATTATTAATGATGCAAGAAATGCGATGCTTAGCCCCTTAAGATTCATAATAAAGCAAGAAATGTTAGAGATTTACTTTCTTTTTCATTTTAAAAGGCAAGTTAAAATGATAAAACTTATTTAATTAACAGAGAGTCTATTTATGAATTAGTTGTTTCTGCCAGCAAGAATGTTTTTTAAAAAAAAAACTGTCTGAAATGAGGCTGAGACTACAAAGAGTCCATTTTCAGCTTGGGAGTCTCAAGGGAAAAATCAAAGGGTTTCTTTCTTTCAACAGTTTGGGTGAGATGATATTTTGAGATGTTGACAGCTGCCAAACTGCAAAACCAGTGAAGAACTACCAAATTGGAGTCATTTTTATCTTTTTGAATTTTCCTCAATATTCAGTTCGACTTCCTTTAACAGCTCACAAATGAAATTTCTGCTTGGTTAAAGGGTTTTTCTCTTCCTTCGTGTCGACTGCTCTGGGATAAACACGAACTCTCTCTCTTCTAAAATCCACCATAAATAATACAGAACCATTATTATTACTTCTAGTAGTGTTTCTCTTTTAGTAATGCATTAATTGGCATTCTTTTCTCCCTTATGTGCCCAGTGTGGAACCAAATTTCAGTGGTTCATCATCTTTATCATCTCTATCCCACTGAATTTTCCCTCTCTGTTTACTTACAAGATATTAGCAAAACAGAACTAATGGTCCTTAATAAACAGGGTAGAATTAAAAGTCAACATTTAAAACTTGTTTTCTTCTTTTCTGACAGAAGCTGTTTATAAGATTCAAGTCAGTCTGTAGTTAATGCAATAAAAGTAATAATGATAATAATAATTAATAATAACAATAAACAATGCTTTCCATGTAGCTCTGAGTGGTTTTAATTTTCCATTTTCTTGCTAATTCCTGTTTCCACTGCTAAAGTCACCCCTCCTTGTCTAACCCTTTCCTTTGTGCCAGCCCCATGACCAGCCTTGTGGTGGTCAGAAATCTGCCCCATGTTTCCTCTTCAGACCTCTTCCCTCAGATAATCAACCTGTGCTTGTATTCACCCGACATTCATTGACCCAACCAAAGTGGAACAAACTCCTTCCTCTCATTGTTCAGGGTTTCAGCCTCTGCTTCATCTTCCTCACTTGTTTCCGCCTTCTTCCCTCTCACTGTCACCTCCGTGTCCTGAAGAAAAGCACCTTCATCTTCCTCCAAGCCACCATTTCTTGCTAACCTTGCTAAAGGTGTGTCCCAGGTGTCCCTCTGTGCCCTGTCACCTTTCCTTGGTGGGACTGGGGTGGCCTCACCTCATTTTGGTTTGTTTCCACCAAACCCAGCCCAGGCAACCCCAGAGTGAGCAAGGAGCCAGCCCAGAGTTGTGTTCCATCAGGGCAAGGGCAGAGCCTCTGGCACTGCTTTAGCACACCCAATTTCTGGTGTATTCTGTCTTTACAGCACCCAGCATGAATGAGCAGCATTTGTGCCTGATCCCCACTCAGAGACAGAGGAACTTCTGGAATCCTGCAGCCAACCAAGCCCTGCCCTGCCTCCTGAGATCTGAGCAAATATTAATTGGAAATATCAAGAGTGACTTCTGCTGGCACCAACACGTCAGAATTTGGATTAACTACACTTTGGCTTAACTTTCATCTAAGAAACCTCCCCCCAACTCTATATTTAATTTAAAAATGTTTCAAGAATAGAGGTTCAAGTATTGATCACTGCAGGCATCAGATAGCTTTAAAAAAGGATTTTTTATGAATTATCATAAGAGCTTAATGTCCAGCAAAGGTAGTGGTGTGAGAGAATTATATCCCCAGCTGTACCACAGACCTGTTCCCATCAATGACCTAAGAACTAACTTACAATTACATGAGGAATTAGAATGGATTTCTATATTTCTTTTTTTTTTACATCTTTTAGTGCAAAAAGCAGCACATAACTTTTTTTGGTGACAGTTTTTCCTGTCAACACTAAAGAAAAACATTCTCCCCTTTCCAGGAGCCCTTCCCACACCATTTTGCTCCTAAACTGGTGAGACACAATACACAAAGTCTTCCTTAACTCTGAAAATGAGAAAGGTATAAATACAGAGATTATTAATTCAATGCTTTTAGGATTAATAAACCACATGAAGATTCTCCAAATGATGCCTCTAACTCAGCAAACAGATCCAGCTGTGCAGCCCACACAAGCCAGGTGGGTGACCAGGGGTGAAGCCAGCCTTGCACGCATTAATAAATTTTGTGAATATCCTCAGAGTGTGACCCTTCTTTAGCCCAGGCTCGAAGCAGAGCAGTGCCTGCATCTCCCCAGGGCCAGGAGAAGCTCCCCATGGAGCAGCAGGACATTCCATCCCTGGATCCCAACATTCCCCATCCACAGGAGGCAAAGTTTTATTCGCTGCCCCTTCATCCCCGCCCTGCTCTGGACATTTCCATTTGAAATCAGGATCTGTCACTCCTCCAAACCAGGTATTTTTCTTTTCTGTCTGAACCTGAATGAAAAAATCCCAAATCCCTGGGTGTCTGACATCAAAGTGGCATAGAAGGGAGCTACTGGGATGGTGTTGTGGCATTAACGCTGCACTAGAAAGGAAGAGCAGATGGGCAGTGAGGAAGCAAATCCTGTTGAAATATGATTAAGTGACACTGAAGATAAGGAAAACCATGAAAACTAAAGGGCAGGTAAGGAGATTTTAAGTGCAATATAAAAGGGGATTTGTGGCACATGTAATTCTTCCTTTAAATGTTTATTAAACATAGATTTCTTTTTTTTTTTTTTTTTTGCCTTTCAGTTATAGCTACAGAACATTTTGTTTCTCTCTGTGCTGTCTACAGGGATTAGCCAAAGCTGAAGGTCCTTGCTGCTTTTGTATCTACTGGATATTTGTTTTATTCCCTCTCACAAAATACATTTCCAATTACAGATGAAAACAGGATGCAGAAAGGGAAGGATGTGCCACAAAGTATCTCTGGCATTCTCATAAAAAACCCCATGATTTCTTGCAAGATGATGGCTTCACATCAACCATGCTCCAAATCAAGATTTACCCATCTTTGACCAGGCAAATCTGGTTTCTGATCATTCTGTTTCTTACCTGTTGTTTGCCAAACTAGAAAGTCTTTTGTAAGTATTATGTGATGGAGAATACTGATTTTTTTAAAAATCTATTTTTAAATTATTTGTGCTGATGCAATCAGTCACACCTCTCAATAAATTACTAATGGTGGGCGAATCCTCGTTCTCAGCACCATCAGAAATAGGTTTTGTTCTCACATCCCTGTGCATGCCCACCACCACCAAACCCAGGCCTCGCTGTGCCAGTTTTCCTGGGAGCTCATTTACAGCCCTAAGTGACCCAGAGCCTCCAGCCCTCCTCCTCCTCCAGTGGGACATCCTGCTCCAGAGGTGGCCTCTCACCACGTGGTGCTGCTCCATCTCAGCATCTCTACATTTTCTTCTCCTCCCAAAGAAGATTTAATTGAGCCTTTAACGCAACAGGATCCCTGGTGGAGGGAGAAAACAGGGATGGAGCAAGGGATGGATGGATGGATGGATGGATGGATGGATGGATGGATGGATGGAAACCTCATGCCTTTTTTTGGCCAATCTATGTATTCTCCTGCATTTTTCCACATCCATAAATCCAATGGGCTCTTTCAATCCCCTCTCTGAGCTGTGTTCCAGCACAAACTCCGGATGAAGAGGGACAGGGAAAGGCAGGTGAGTGCAGACCCAGCACTTGGGAAGAGGAGACCTCCCCACCAACCCTGCCAAACCAACACTGCACTGAGATAAATATGCACCATTCCCTGCATATAAAACCTGCATTTCTTCTTTATTTGCATTGGAAATCCTGGCTCAGGCCCATGGCTGGGATTGGGGTGGTGTGCGCTCATCTCGTATTGCTTGCGGCCAGTTAGAAAAATCACATAATCCACCGCAGGTTTAAAACATAATTTAAACCTGCCAACTCTCATAACTTCCAAGAAGGCAAATTTACTATAAAAAAAATGGTTTCCACTTACTTGATTTTATATTCAGATCCCTGGCACACGGGCCTGCCACCAAAGAAGTCTTTTATGCAAGCACATAATCAACGGAAGCCTTCATTTTCACTGTGGTTGGATTTAATGTGATAATGAATATTCCAGTGTCAGCTCCGGGTAAACGGAAGGGGTTTCACCTCAGATTCCCTCCTTTCAATATCTCACACAGGCACAGGCTTGCTGAGTGGTAAATAATTTAGCAGCACCAGCAGAAGGACACCTGAGATGTGTTCCCGAGGCGGGCGGATCCACTGCGCTCGTGTCCTGCCCCATGTTCCTACTCTTGTAAACAGCAGCCATGGAAAAGCTTGATTGCCTATTTACAGCTGGCCCTTGCAAAGGAGAACTCCTGGAAAAATGCATGGCTTCAGCCAGCTGTCTGTGGGAGAACCTCCCTTGGGTGGCCATGGGCACTGGGGAAGGTCAGGGAATTTGGGGGTGCATCCCAGACCAGTGCCTCAGCCGTGAGCAATGCACATTCCCTAATTAGCAACATTCATTTTTATTGTCATTTGCAGAGCTGCAGCTGATATTTCACATTCATTTGAAAGGCTCTCTGCAGTTTGCAAACATTTACCCACCCCATACGAGGCAAAGCCTTTCATGCTCATTTTCCAGACACGGAATGCAATGAAATTAATGTTACTGTGAAACCCTTCCCTTCTAGATTCCCCAGTTTGCCCCCAGATCTAACCCTTATTACCCAACCAGGCCTGCCAGGGTAGCAGCTTTCCAACATAATTGTTAGGGATCTGCTTTTTCTTTGGGCTTCTCACCTATTTCCCAGTCATTGGCTGATGTTTTTCCTCTCCCTTTTGCCAGTTTCAAGTTTCCACTCCAACACCAAATGCTTCCCTCCTTTCCTACTGCTGTTAACACAAGGCAGATCAAACAAACACAAAAGTGTTTTCTCAGAAAATAATCATTAAGCATCTCGTGGAGTTTGGTTCCAGTGACAGCTGAATATTTGTTTCATTAATAAGTCATTTGCAATTAATTCCCGGAGTCATTTCTAAAAGAACATTGTGATGTTTCCATGGTTTTAAAGTGGCAAAACACCAGTCATTCTTTGACAAAATTTCAGTGCAAAGTGCTCAAAGGCATCCACTGGAAAAATCCAGCCTCTGATGAGGGATCCATCCTGTGATGTGGGAATGTGGCTCCCATTAGTGGAGAGGCACCTCTCACATGGAAATTCCTGCAGGACTCAAAGTTAGAATTTCAGGTGCATGGATGCTCATGCTGCTTCATTCAAATGATAGTAATGAAATGACTATTAATTTCTGTTATACAGTAACTATATAACTATGGTGTAGTTATAGCCATTATAGTTATAATTATTACTATTATCATAGTTAAGGACTTTTCTTCCATTTAAGGCTCATAAACATTTTTCCTATGCTGGAAACATAACAAAACCTCCAACACAAATGGTTCAATGTCTCTCTTTTCAATCAAAAGGCTGGGTGAACAGATAATTTTCATCCTGCCTTCTGAAGCTGAGGATGCTCCTGCTCACAAAGGTTCCTGAGGCTCTAGAATCAAGCCAGGATGATCCAAGGGGCTCCATCCTCACCCTACCAAAGTCACCTTCTGCTGGCGATGGAATAAGCACCATTTGCATTGATGTTTCATTAGGAATTAAATAACAATTTATCATCTTTCACAGTGCTCTTTCTCACCTCATGAACTGGCACGATTTGGGAATAAATAGCACAAGAAAGAGTCTCTAATCCTGGGCATCAGCTCCACTTTCACTCTAAATCCCGAGCCCTGACACATGGCCAGCAGAGATGAAGGACATTTCTAAGCCATAGAAACAATTACAATTGTTGTCATCTCACCTTGTCAATAACCTTCCCCCAAAATTACAGGTTAGAGAGGTGTCTGTAATCATTAACAGCCTGGAGGAGAAGCACATTACCAAAGCAACAAACCTCTAATCAACAGAGTGGGAGCAGTGCAGAAGAGAAAAATAACTCCTTAACGAGCCAGTTGCAATAATTTTTTCTTTTTAAAAATAAAGATTTTACTTGGTACATACAGTTACCATCCCACAGTGGCAAAATTGACACTTTGGAAAAAGTGAACATCATAAATTTCTGCCTACTTGGGAATGTAATTTGCTGGAATTGCAGTTTTAGAGGGAAGTGCTTGCAGGTTTTCATATTCATCAGCAAGAGGACTAAATCCGTCCATGAACTGACACAGCTCTGAAGCCACACAAGAGAAATGGCAAAAAAAGTGTCAAATATTTGGTTTGCAATCAAAAATTAAGGTAAAATATTTTTAAAACTTAAAAATGCCCGTTATCAAACATCCTAATGGAGATGAACAGATCAACTTGGGGTCTGGAAAGCAAAGTTCTAGAGCTACTCACAAAAATCTTGAAATGGAAAAGTTTGTATTTTGTCATGAAAATGAAGTTAAAGTGAATCTTTTAAATGTTATTGCAATGCTGTAACTTATGGGCTAAAAAATTAATAAAGTTGGATAGGAGAATCTATAAAAACCCCCGTAAGAAAAAATGGAAACAATCAATTTTGCACCTTTCATCAATACCCCAGGAGTTGCCACACAACTATTTCTATGATAAGATGTGACTTTGCCTTGAATGCAATTTGCAATCTATTAACTTGATCCAGTTTTCACTGAAGGAAATGAAAAGATTACCATTGATTCCAGTGAAAGCTGGATTAGACTCTGTTCACATTCACAGTGGGGAGGAAAAAAAACCCTTAATGATTATTTATGCCAGAAATTCCAGTGTAAAAAGCAAAACTGGTGCAAATGTGTTGAAGAATTTGAAGAGAAAAATGAGCACAGTTGATACAAAATATAATTCCACTAAAAAGTAGAAGATTACTAATTACTCTAAATGCACTTATAGAGAAGCTATAGATGTAATTAAATAGCACAAATATACTTTGAAATCCAATTACAGCAATGGAGCAATGATTGCACAGTTGCATGAAGAGTTAAAATAAAATATGATAGCAGATAAATGGGTATATTAGGAAGGCATTATTAGATTTCCTTGCATTTATCCACCACTGAGTGCCACCAACCCTTCAAGCCAGGGACAAATAGGAGAAAACAGATAGAGAAGAGAGATTGAGCTCTCCTGCTAAATATAGACAGCAACAACTGAGATATTTCGACTAAAAAAGATAAAAGGAAAGATACCAGCTACCAATTCATGATATACAACAAATCAAAATCCTGAGTCTTATTCACAGTCCTGCTGTTCCACCAGAATTACCAACTTTTGTAAACACCAAACCATAAAAGGAGCAAAACTCAAAAAGGATTTACTGCAGGAAGTGGAAAAATCGCCAAGAAAACACAATATACCAATAAAGAGCCAATTATTGCACCATCAATATTCAGCAGTGGACTATCAGGGCAAAGCTATGCAGATTCCATTAGGAAAAAATACAGCCATGCCTATCCTTTGGCAGGAGAACATTACTTAGAGATGGGAAAAGGGACCTGCACTTTATTTGTGGGTTTAAATAATAATTTGATACTTTACCCATTATGTTGAGGAATTAACATTTAGAGGAAACAAATGCATGTCCCTTTCTGATTTAAAACTAAGCCAGTTTTTGCTCTGCTTTCTCTTGTCCTTGGAATTCACATTGCCTTAAAATATATGGATATTTATGGTATGTAAAAGGTATTTATAGAATATTCAAGGTTTGCCAACTTTTGAAATCCAAGGGAAATATTCACCAATTGCCAGTAACTTGCTCATCTCTCTTACAACCTTACCTGGTTTTAAAATTGAAACATAAACCAGGCACAACTTGCAAGAGGTTTTGGTGAGAATTTCTCTCTGGTGAATTGGTAAATGCTTCTTTGGGAGTTTCCCCATTAATAAACACCTGCAATCAGCCCTATTTTCCAGTTTACCCCCATTTTGCAGTCACAGGGAGAGGGCTCATACGAGGTTTTATTTTGTGAGGTGACACACACTGTGTCTGCCCCACCCCAGGTACAAGTTGGGCTATTAATCTAATCAAAGAGGGGCAAAAAAGAATGAAAACAACCCCTAAAAATAGTCTCTTATTCTGCTTTTGCTGCAACACTACAAACAGAAGCATTCACATGCTCAGCTCTGCCTTGGCTAAGCAAATCTCATAAATGTCTGAATTTCCCATTATGGCCATGATTTCTAGAGGGAGATGAAATCTTTACCTCTCTCTAAATTGATGGGAGTCTCCCTCCTCCCTTCAGATGCCAGAATATGGAAGTAGAAGCCTCTCCCTCTGAAGGCTGTATTTTATAATACTCTGATGAGATGCCTTTTGATTTAGGGTTGGCATGAAGGAAGAAAAAAATCCCGTGTAGTCTGCCAGCTCATCTAACCCAACTTTAATCACTTACTGTGTAGACAGCTATATCTGAGCCACTCATCTAAAATCCCTTTAAAGTCAATGGTGAGAAATAGATGTTTTTAGGATGCAATTAATTGATTGGAAGGAAGAGGGATCTATCACATATGGAAAAGAATTATGGCCCGAAGGGTTCTGCTTTTCCTCATTTGCTTTACAGGAGTTCACACATCTGCATTTGAGCAGTCACCCAGGACAGGTGAGAAGAATATCTCCAACCACTATAAACAAATCTCTCTTGGTGTTTTTTAATCTGTTTTCCTGTTTCCTTCCCTTCTGTTCCCACACCCAGTCTCTCCTGAGATATCAGTTCAATTGTTTTGCATTACAACCCGTTAACCCCTCAAAGAAATGGGTTCATCTATCGGACGCTAATGAAAATTTTTGGATCACACTCTAGGGCCAGAAGAACTGATCCATCAGGTTTAAAAAGACACTAATGGATATTTTCAGGTCAATTGTCACAGAAATATTCAGAATAAGACAAATAACAAATCTTTCTACAGCTGTGCCGCTCCACAAGGGCCTTCATCTCCCAGGACTGTGGGTGGTCACCACCAAAATGTACCAAAAAGTTACGGTGGATACAGAGAGTTTAAGGAGCTGGGGTGAGGATTTTCATGGAGACAAAGGAAAATATTCCCCCTCAAGAAGATGTGGCACATCTTGAACACACAGCAAACTTCTGGAGGAAGTAAAATTAATAAGAATAAATTTCCTTTCACTAAGAGAGACCCAACAAAGCCAACTTGAAACAAGTTCTGCCAGACTTGAATACTGTGGAGCCCCCAAACCTTTTCTTTTGCTGCTCTACCACCCAAAGCACAGCCCTGCTCTGCAATTCTCTGCTCTGACGAGCTGGTGAGCCACAGCCCATTTCCTCTCACCCAGCAAAGAGCACCATTGTGCTGCAGGTCTTTGAGGAATCTGCTGCTCACTCTGACATAAGGGAGTCGAGTTTTGTTTCATGTTCCCCTCGTTGTGGGCATTCATCTTCAAAGAGCCTGGCACGCACCCGGGGAGCCTCAGAACCTATCAGGGGCAATTCAAAGAGCTTTGCACAGAGCAGGAGGGGGCTCCTGTTCAAAGCTGCAGCTTTGCATCCGCCACAGAGGAGCAGATTCAAACCCAAAGAGGTCACTTCACCTGCCTGTAGTGGGATCTCATATTCAGAAGACTCTGACTAAAAATAAGGGCTATTTAGGCAGTGTGATAAGTGAAAGCCTCGAGGCGATGCTCTTTCTCTCTCTGCCTCACACACAGAGCAATGTCTCCTTTAGAGAAAACCTCCAAACTCTGGGAGACATAATGGCCTCCAGAAAACTTACTCAGGGGTTAGCTCCAGCTGTAGCATCATCCTGGTTTCTGCACAAAAGTTTCCAACGAGCTGGACCACCACAGGCCCCTAGTAAAACTGCCTGAAACGAGGAAAATACAATAAACACTTGTGCAGGAAAGCATGCAGAAGCAAAATCACTGATTCCTTTCAATTGCCCCATTTAATGCAATACAGAGGGAATATTTTACTTGGTTCAGAAATTACCATGATCAGAGCTGGAAACCCCTGGATAACATAAGGGCTCTGCTTGGATGGGCACTGTCTGAACACAGAATAATTCAGAGCTGCTTGTCCCAGAATTTATAATTTTCACAGGAAATATAGAAAAGTACAGAAGAAAGTATTGTCTGAAATTTATACACAGAAAACTGAGACAAGGGGATGTGCAGGTTCAGGTAGAGATGCTTAATATCACCGATGAAAGTAAGAAAAATAAGAAAAGGATTAAGAGAAAGAGAAGCATAATGGTTTTATGGATTATCTGCAAAGTCTTTGTATCAGGCACCTGGTATTTTTAAAAACAATTTCAATTAAGTCACTGTAACATCTGATTTCATGAGATGCAGCAGCCCTGCATTTGCAAGGCAATCTCCTATTGACACTGGGAGAGGGCAGTGCCATCTCTGGGATTGATCACCACTGCCCTGAGCTAGCAGGGTCTCTCTCCCTGTTCCCTGCTGCCATCACACACCTGATGTGGCCACATCCCTCCTCTTCCAACATCCACAGCACAGCCACAAATCCCATCTCTGCACAGTTTCTCCCACCTGTAACAGTTCTTCAGTTTTTATTGTCTCCAAGGACTTTATTCCCCTCTTTTTTAAATGCTGGATTAAAATACACATCATCCTGCACTGCTTTCTCAGCCTCCTCTTATTCACACTGTATTTTTATTAAAAGCTGCAAAGCCTTTGGGACAGCCTGTGCCTGAATGGCACTTCACAGATACACTTGCATTACTCCCCACACCAAGTTTCTCTCTTTTATTAGTAGTCCCTGGGTTGTTTTTTTTTTTTTCTTTTAACCTCAATTTAAACCTCCCCTCCATTGCCATGCTTGATTTTGCTGCAGTGCTGACTGTGGTGTTTCAGGTTCACTGTGCTCCTTCCACGTTTGGGTTATAACAGCAGGCCAAGATGGATCATAAACTTTATGTCTGATTCTGCTTCTCACATAACATTTGTGGGGTTTCTTCACATTTTTCTACTTAGCAAGTGCATTATTCCTTTAAAGCATCTGATTCTGGGATCTGTGAGATAAGGCTAAAATTTAATTTAATTGCCAAAATATTCTAGTGCTGTGCATACCCAGGTACAGCCCAGTTTGGACAAGGCATCTCTCCAGAAGAGCTGGAGCTTTTGAGGCCCTTTCACACTGTAAGGAAGACACTGTGTGCTCAAACCTGCTCTCAGAGGGTCTCCTACCCTGCTTTGGCACTGTGTTCCCTTTTGTCCATGTTTTATCCTCACTCCCATTGCTCTTGCACTGACCTCACCTGGAGCAAGGATGCTGCAAGACCTCTGTGTCCCTCTGCTGAAAGAGCAATTGATTTAAGCCCTGAATGTTTCCTGGGTTGTAAAACAGCAAAAAAAAGTACAAATGAAGAGCCTCACACTATTTTTCTTCCTGCTGTGTGCAATTGAGCCAGAAACTCTCCCTTCCTCCCAAAGAACCTGCAAATTACCTCAGCATACCTGAGCCACCAGCAGCAACACAACATTGGGAATATTTCCCTCCACTTGTTCTCCTCCTGCTGAGCTCCTCCACAGGTCTGGGATGCTGCCTGCTTGCACAATGCCTGGTGGGAAACAAAAATCCTGCATGTGAATGAGGCACTAAACCTTCACCACCAAAATATGTGAATAATTTTTAAAGTACTTCACATCCCTTCAGACATTGTGGAGCTGACCCCATCTATCTGTGGAGTCTGAAAGGGAAATAGATTCAACACAGCCAAGAAATAATCACAGGAAAGCATTTTGGATTCAGCCAAGGATGAAGTAAGGCAGTCTATTTTCTTCAAAGCAAGCTGAGGCCACTGCTCACTACATTCAAATACATCAATTACACAGAGCTTTAATGGAAAAGGATTAAAAAAGTACAAAGGTAAAACAAACACCATCACTGCAGTGTCCAGGAGGATGAAACAGCTTCCTTCTGTGGTGGGTATGATTAGAGAATTGCTAAAAAGAGAAAGGGAGGAGAAAGGGAAAAAAGGTTTCATGTACCTTGACCAGAATGGCTGTGACAGTGACAAGCCCAGGACACTGCAGCACGTGCAGTGTGGGATTCAGTCCCTATGGCCCCAACTCCAGTTCTGTATTTCCTCTTCCCTTCTAGCCAGGAAAGTCCATTATTCCATCAATGCAAAGCCTTGGAAAAGGTTCTTTTTCCTTAAGTCTCTTCAGATGGTCTCTGTACTGTCCTAGCTCATTGCAAACTGTTTCCTCCAGTCTACTTCCATCCACATTCCCATTTCCAAGACCTGTGCCATTCAGCTCAATCTTCCTGAAAAGTTTGGTATTGGGTTTTTCATGTGCCTAATTTGGGCTTAATTCGAGCCTGGGGTAAATCATTACAACTCAGATGGAGTCAATAGGAGCACAGTGACTTACGTCAGCTTTGTGTCACTAAATACTGACAAGATTGATCTCCAACTTTTTCAGAACAAAAGATTTCTGAAGATGGATTAAACAACATAAATGCTGAGCTGTTTTGCCAGACTGCAAATGGCATAACACAAGCTTTGTGTGACATCTCTGAATTATCCCTTCGTGGTAATGTTGACATTACATGGTATTGACTCACGGAAGAAGCTTAAATACCCTTTTAAGTTTTCAAGACTCTTTGACAAAGCACTATTTCATTAACAAAATGTTAATGGAATCCAAGAAGCCTCCAGAAGAGCCTGCTGGCTGGCCAGGGGATGTGGCAGCACAGGGCAAAGCAATCCTGATTTTTAGACAACAGGAAAGGAAGAATTTCATGCAGGGCACTCACTGGTTGAGGACCTGAGGGCACTTCCAGAGCCCTGCACTGAAGGGCTACCACACCTTCTGCTGGAGAAGGTCAAAATAGCACAAATTAGGAGATGCATCACTGAAAGTGAGTTGGCAGAGACAGCAGGGTTGGCATCAGCTTGGAGAAAAAGCTTCTTGGTGGGAAAAGGAGCAAGGTCTGGAGAGCATTGCCATGGGGGTCACCTCTGGGAACAGGGCATTGATGTGCCTACAGCTGAAACTGTGTGCTCTTAGGGTCCTGCTAATCACAGGTCCAATTAGGCTGGAAAAGGCCTCTAAGATCATCAAGCCCATCTGTTAATGACACTATGGCTCTCAAATAACTACAGGGTTTATATTTTATGGATTTATGCTGCTCGGGACAGAGCCATGCTCCCAGCACCTTCCCAAGACTGACCTCTGTAGAGAAACCCTTTGTAAGTCAAAGGAAAGGTGACAGCCCCTCTTCAGAGCAAAGTTTTCTCCCACCCTGATTACTCAGATTTTCAAACTTAAGCTTTCCTGCAGTTGCTTTATGTAATAAGGCAAGTCATTATTAACCATAAAGATTGAAAGGGATGGGCAGAGAAACACTAAACCTCCATCCACTTGACACCAACAGCACATTTCCTCCCAATATTATTCATTTCATCTGCTCCATGGACTCACATAAAGCAACAAGTGCAAGAGAATAATGTAAAAAAAAAATTTAAAAGTTCAGCGCATAAATGCAACACTTGACTGAGGCACTCAAGGGCCACCTTGCTGCCTGGAACCACTTCTTTTTAATTGTTTGTATTTCAAGTTGATAAAATTCACAGTAGTAAAGAGAACTTTGCCTGACTTCCAGTAGAAGCCACAGTGAGGAGCTGATGGGAAGGGGGGGAGGTCTCTGAGATGTTTGTGTGCATTTGTGCAACAGATTGAAAATAAAGAAATAAAGGAAGAAAGAATCCCACAGAAGTAACAAACTCCATCAAACGAGGCAGGGCTGTGAACACTGCACTCTGTCCTGGGGGCTGGTTTGAGGGGGAGGAAACCCAGGTGTTAGTGAGGGGGAACCTCATGGGACTGCACCCCACACCTGTCATCAGCTCCAACACAGACCAGGGATTAAAAAGGAAGATAAAGATCCTCTGACATATCTGAATGATGGACAAAAGGTTCATTCCCTGGTTGAACACAGGCATTTTGGGCAATAGCAAAAGCTGTAGTCTCCAACTCCCTCCTACATAACCAAGTGTGTGAAGTGATGCTGATGGTCCCTCCTGTCCCCAGGTCAATGCTGCCTTCGTGGGTTTGTTGGTTTGGATTCAAGGCAAATGAATTCAAGGCCTTGAGAGCAACACAACATCAGCAGTCTGATGCCCCAACAAGAGGACAAAAAGCTCCTGCAGCAAGGGAGGAAAGATTTTGTGCCAGGAGATGATTCATTTTTCCAAGTGCCTTGCTGCTCTCCAAAGGAGAGGAGGAAAGCTGCACTGCCTGGAGGCTGCTTGGCTGCCCTGCACTGATGCCAAGGAGCCTGAAAATCCTCTGCTCAGGGGATTTGCTCCAGCACAAGGCAACCCCACCTCTCAATTCACCACCAAAACACAAGAGAAAACTGCCCAGAGCACACGCCTGGCAGGCAAACCAGCTCCCAAATCCTCCAAATCTGCCCCCCAAAATCCTCCAGCTAAGAGACTTTCCTGAAATACTTGGTGTAACTAAATTGGAAATCAAAGATTGAGGCTCTTTGAAGGATAACCAAATAAAGTCCTGGATGGCTGTTTTGGTGATAATGGCCACACAGAGCACAGCCTCTGCAGAGGATGAGCACTGCCCACGAGCAGAGGAGCCAGGTGAGCTCTCAGGGCTTCCCACCAGTGTGGAAATTCAATAACTTAGTGAGAGAGAAAGGGAGAACACACAGAGCATTCCTCAGAGTTATCTTGGATAATACTGTAGGTTTCAGTATAAAATAATTTAAAGGACTTTTAGAAAAATTAAAATTCAAGGGAATTCAAGTGAGAAAGACATTTTGATCTTGACTGCAAAGTGTGGCACTTGCTCAAGGACACTGAACTTTGTGATCTCTCTGGGGTCACAAATTTTCCACATGAATTAACAGACGTCCTTTGAGCCACAGGATTTTTATCCCAGCTGAAGATCTGCCCCACGATGTTCACATCCCATTGCCAGGAAAGCATCTCCCACCCTCCAGATAGCCTTGGTCAGAGCCCTCTGTGAATAAGCACTTTATGATGTGAGACACTTGCAGTGCAGTGGGTCACTGGCAGCAGGGTTGAGAAAGGGACTTTCACATCTGAAGTCACAAATCCCCACAGTCAATGCTGAAAAAATCAGCTCTGTCTCAAAGGCTCTTACAGGGAATCAACATGGTCACAGAACACATTGCTGCAGTGTGCTAGCAAAGGTTTGGGAAAGCTGGAGACCCCCAGGTTTTGGAAATCAATCTGTGCATAGCACAAAAGTTTCTCTCTTTCTAAACCTGAGTCAAACACAGGTTGTGCTTGTTGTGCTCCCAGAATAACCTGTTATCACAGGCACTCATCTGAGCAGGACAGCAACACTCAGAGGCACAAAGACAACTGGAAGGCAGCAGTTCTGCAGAAGGGGCACTTTACTTCTAAAACTCCACTGCATGCCCCTGGTGCTTACACATATTTCTGTCCATTCTCTACACTTTGCATGATTTTTCTACAGCTGCCACATTTAACCACAAGTGTTGTGACCATAAATTAAAAAAACAAACAAACAAACACACTTTAAAGACCCCCCAAACAGCAAACTCAACAGCACTTACAATTGCATTAACATAAAATTCACTCGACACCACTGGCACCACACAGGAGGATTTTTCTTTCCCAGTCCTAGGAAGGAGTTTAGTTAAGCAAAGCTGGATTTAAATGAGCTGAGCTGTTGCCCACCCTCCTTCCTGCTACTCAGGTGCCTCTCCTCTTTTGTTCCCCAAGAAAAACGGTCATTCCTCCAGAAGGAAAACACCTGTGTAGCACCAGGCACTGAGCTGAGAGGGTATTTATATCTCTGCAGGACAATTCTAGGAATCAGCCTTTTTTAAAAAAAATCTCTGGATGGGTCTTTAAATTGAAGATTAAAGAAGTGAGAAAAGGTTTACAAAAACTGATATTCCCAGCCCAGACATCTTCCAATCATAAATACTTGTCATTCTTAGCATAATATGCAACCTTCAATATAATGTTGTTTCAGGCATGTTTAGGTACCCTATAGAAATGACTTTATGCTGCTATTATTCCTAAAAACTTCAGATGGCTTTGGATCCATCATCATTCATCATGTCAGCCCCTCTACGGGTAGTTACACACACTTTGTCTGCTCGGCTTTATCTAATAGCCAGCCTTGGGTTTTATTAATTTCCACTGGTTTGCAGGAACTACAGAGCTCCTACGCTCTTTTATAAATTATCTCTGAACTTGTAATCATTTTCCATGAAAACCCAGCAGTGCTTTAAAGGCACTTCAGCTCTTCCAGGGCTGCCACTTCCTTAAGGAGGGCATCCCAAATGCCTGGTGTGGTTTGGGTTTCTCTGTTCTTTGTTTGCTGGGATTTAAACTTAAGGAAAATAAGTTTTTGGGTGCTGTTGAAAAATGGATTCCCAAGGGCAAAAAACTGATTTGTGTGGTGCGAACATTCATCTTGAATGTTCAGCGGCCTGAGTTGAGCTCAACTCCTTTTACTTGTCAGTTTTGCATCTATGGGATTAGGAAGCATCCCTATGGAAGGAGAGAAAATCTGGATTTCCCCTGGCATGATCACCTGGCACAGAGCAGTTGTGGCTGTCCTTGGATGTGCCCAAGGCCAGGTTGGACAGGGCTTGGAGCAGCCTGGGTAGTGAGAGATGTCCCTGCCCATGGATGATCTTTGAGGTCCCTTTCAACCCAAACCCTTCTATTATGGTTCTGTGACTGAGAAAATAAATTCCCTTGTGTTCTATTAATAGATATATGAAGATATACAAAAATACCTGCTTATCTATCAGGCATAAATCACATTTTAGATACCCAGGTGTAAGCACAGGAATGTGTTACATCTCTACAATTTTATTTTCTGTAATTTCAGTTGAAATCCCCTCAGTTCACTGCCAAACCCATAATTGTGAATTTAACAGTTCTGCTGCAGAGAATGAAAAGGAAAACAGAACGAATATTTAGTGTGTATGTGTATATATATATATTTAGAATATTGTACATCTTTCCTCTAGCATGTTACTTTATCCTGGTTTATGGAGGATTTCTCTGCTCCTCAGTGAGTTTTGCTCTGTAAAAGCTGTGTAGGAGGCAGGTGAGGGTGCAGGGAAGGAAGGCTGCCATGGCACCCAGAGCCCTGGCCAAGGGCACAGCCACTGTCCCAAGGCCACACAGGTCCATGTGGCTTCCACAGCATCAGTCCCACCAGCCAAGGCTCTAAAGAATCATCTCCTGCTCAGGATGGGACCCCAGTGGGGTGGCCTGGCTCTGTGGCCCCCACAAGCCTCCCCTGACACATGTCCAGGCCTTGGCCCACCTTGGGAGTCTCTGCTGGAGCTGCTCCCTGCCCTGGCAGCTCCACGGGCACGGAGAATCCCAGAGGGGCTTCCCTTCTTCAAACACTCCCTTTGGAGCACTCCAGCCACCTGTTCAGCACAGCAAAATATCCAACCCATTTAATGAGGCTCCTGGTAAAATCATCCCTTTGAAGTCCCTCAGACCATGACAGCAATTAACTCCAGGCCCATCCTCATTTCTGTTGTTTTACCTCAGATCATTCAAGATCAACAACATCACCGAGGGTGCAAATTATTTCCCTGCAGAAGCAGTGAGGGAATGTCTCACATGCAGCTGCCAAAGTGACCTGACTGCAATCACAGCCACAACGTGGGGGTCCTACAGTGTCCCTGGGCTCATCCAGGATTTTTAATAATGTCCCTTTGCAGACTGACGACTGTGAGGAAATTCATTCTGTTAAGATTAGGGATGGATCTGCTGCAGGTACAGAGAGGGCAGGTAAGGATGGCAGCACAGGACAGCAAAATACACAAATAGGATCATGAACTGTGGCACCTCTTAATAAAACTGTCCCCAAGCACATCCCACTTCAGCATCACATGTACGTATGGATATTCAAAAGCTTTCCCCCAAATGTGCACAATGTGCGTTATTTCCACATTGCAAATTGCTTATAACAATGCACATTAAAAGCAAGTATGACATCAAGTGGATTATAAATAATATAATTTTGAAAAGCAAAAAGGATCTAACTAAAATATTAGTTTCTCCACCTTAGAAATGAGAGAAATAATAAATGAGGAAAATCATGAGCAATAGATACACAACCAGAGGTCATTAGTCTAAAATTACCCTTGGAAGGAACTTCTTCAAGGTTTTCTGTTTGCTTTATTTCAGTTTCTGGTTTTTTATTTGCTTTGGGTTCTGTTTTTAAAGCGAGCAAGAATAGGGATAAAAGGAAACTCATTCCCCACCAAAGGGCCTCCTACGGCCGGAGCAGGGAGACCTGCTGGCTGCAGGAACCTCTGCCAGGGGAGGGGACACAGCCCCAAAGGGCTCCAGGCAATCAGCCTCACCAGTGGCAGCATGGATATCACAGGGGGAGCAGCAGAGCATCCAAATCCTTTCCCTGCTCCGTGCCTGGGGACACCGTCATGCACTGATCCATTGGCCAAGGCCGCGTTTCCCAAACCAGAACATACCCCTCCCCAGCTAAAAAGGCAGGAGAAATGGTCACAACCTGGAATTCTGTGAGAAATCCCAGTATTTCTCCCATTGTGGAAGACTAAATATTTCTTAAAAGATTTCTGAAAATGTTCCTAAAATGATTCCGGCGAAACTGAATTTGGGAAAGCGTTTTATGGAAATGCTCCATTTTAACGAGGTGCAGTGGGAGGATGAAAATGTTCCAGTTGCCCAACTGGAACAAAATGTAAGGCAAAGCATTGGGAAACAGGAAAATCACACTGCAAATAAATAAACAAACAAACAAAATAGTACAAGAAGCCTTAAAAATCTAAAATATTACAGCATCATCAAAATTAAGCACCTCAACATTACACCAACAGAGATGAAAGTCAAATGGTGCATTGGAACACATTTCCTCTCAAATTCATTATAACCAATAAAATTCCAATAAGAAATTTCTTTTTTATTCAGACTGGGGTTTGGATTCTGAGCTCTTTGGAGCAGGTTTTGACTCTTTTTCTCCCTAAGAAAATTGCTGCCATCCCAACCTCTTCTGCAAAGGCGATGCAGGAGAATAGAATTGGTACTCATTCTTACTGGAGGAAACCTATGTTTTCTATGAAATTGGTGGTGCTCTTGGCTGATTTCTCAGCAAAAATGCTTTGAGGAGAGGCAAACCAAAGCTATTGTTACCCAGACTTTCTTCCTGTGAGGACCCATCCTACAGTGCATTTACTGGTATGCTCTGAAATACCATAAATCATTCTGACAACGTGATACTTGTCAAAATAAAGGCATAAAATACATCTTGGAATAAAATCTCCTCAATCATATTTATTTGTTTGCTCGCTGGTGCCATTTGGCTTTTCTCAGTGGGTTTCCCAGTCGTTAGGGGGAATTAGTGAGATTCTGCTGGAAAAACAGCCCCATGTGCATATTCACACACTGAATTTCTGCATCCAGCACTGTGCACTCATTCAAGAGAACTAAAAATAAAGCTTTCAAAGGACACTTCAGCTTTCTTGCTGTATTTTTTCCCCCTTTTCCAGCTTTTTTCCCCCATCCCCCTCGCCAAATATTCCACTAATGCTGAACGGTGGCGTGGTTTAAGGGAGTCCTGCATGGAAAGCTCCTTCAGCTGCTTAGCCCAACAGCATAAATTTGATCTCGTAATTAGTATTCAGCTCAGCATCTTGGATAGAAACCAATGTTACAGCCAAGAGGTGGTTTAAATCACATAAATCATAGATCAATGACAGAACTCTAAGCACTGGATAGATTACAAAAGTAAGCTTTAGTTAAAAATAGATTAACCATTTCCCTGCAGGAATTCCTTCAAAAAAGCCCCTGAATATAAAACAAATAAAATTAAATCTGATAATTTTTTTTCCTAATGTATGCATATACTAGATGAATTGTTCTTTCCCCTGACAGTTACACACTGATTAAAGAAATGTGTTAACATGCTATTTCAATGGAAAATATTGTAAATTGTAGGGACTTTAATTTTTTTAATGAGCCTTTAATAGCCAAAAAGTACATCCCAGCAATATTGTGTACAACCAGGTTTATAGCACATATCCCAGCAGCTAACAGATTCTTCTTCAGCTGCTGGTTTTATTAAAAGGGCAAAAATATTTCCCAAGCCAAGAGAAATATTTTTAAGGAGTGTTTTTAAAGTATTTTGTATTTTAAATTTAACTAAGGAAGCACCCAGGGACAGGAAAAATCACAAACCATCAGCTGTCCTGCTTAAATGCCCATGGGGGTACTCAGCATCTTGGAGGATTTTGCCCAAAATCACCAAATTGTCAAAAGTCCAAGGGAAGAGGAAATATGAGGCTGAATCTCTTCTCCCTGACTAAGGAAAGCAGGAAGGTTTGGCTGCTGCAAGGTGATTTTGTCAATGTAAACCCCAAACTGAGGTGCTCCAGGACAGAGAATCTCACCCAGAAATCTGCCCTGCAACCTGGGAACTGCAGGTATAAATTAAAAGTGTGTTCCTGCTCCTGTGCAGTGAACTGTGTTTGCCTCCCATCGGGTCACACATTATTCAAAAGAAGAAAAAAATAAAGAAAGAGAAAATATAGAAAACAAAAAGACTTTGCAGCCCCTGAAGGACAATTTGCATGCCTGTTTTCTTAGTTGAAGAATTGAAATCCAAGGATGCCTCAGCAGCACCTCAGCCATTCTCAGGCCAGGGAATTGCAGAATTCCAGCCACCAGGTCTGGAATAACAGCCTCAGGTTCCTCTTGGTGACCAGCACAGGGAAAGAGCCTGGAAAACTCCATGGTCCCAGCCACATCAGAGAGGAAAAGCAGCCTGAGCACCCTCACCAGCCCTGCCACCTTCTGTGCCCTTTTCAGGCTGGAAATGCAGCTTCAAACCAGTAAATAAACAAAGGGAGAGAAACCCAACATTTCCTACCCCTGGACTAACAAACTATGATCGAATGGAGAACAGAAAATACAGAAACTCACCCCAATAAAAAGTTGCACAATTCTTCAACCAGTAAATAACTTTTATAGCCGTGATATAGTGAAGCCAAACTTCCCAGTCACGGATACCTGTTTGTATATTTAACTTCCTGAAGATAACAAAAATGTGAAAGTAATTGATGTTGCCACAGCTTGAATTTTAAAAAAATAAGTAATATTGCATTTATAGACATTAACATTTGTTTTCAAATACTCCAGCTCCTTCAAAAAGAACATTTTTAAACTTTGAGTGCTTTATGGAAATGACTACTTTCAATTTCCAAGGATATTTTTTCAGCGTAAGAAGAAATAATAAAGCTAGCTACTCGATGGTTATTTGAGGAACAACATTCAAATTTCAAAACTGGCTCCCTGTGTGATAGAAGACTGCAATATATGCAATCAAGACAGAGATTCGAACAATAATAACTAGCAGAGGCTCCAGGGCATTGCAGAACGTGTCATTTACTTCAGCCCCGTTCCTTTAAACATCACTCCTAGCAGTAGTTCAGTGGAAAATAGATGGGCTGCTCTTGTAAGTATAGACTATTCATACAGGGAAGTTTTCAAAGGCTCTGCATTTTCCAAAGCGCTGAAAAATGCATATCAAGTTTAGTAAAACTAAAGAAGGGAAAAAAAAGAGAGGGGGAAAAAAGGATCTCTTGTAATACGCCAAATTGTCGGAGAGATGTCAGGGTTAATTTTTAAAGGCACATTTCCCTCCAGCAACAATTCTCTTTAATTATTTCAATGTGAAACACATTATCAGACATGTTCCTTGCCTGTTCTCAGCTTGCTGACACAAGATAGGTACAAGATGTTCCCTCTCCTCTGCCGATGCTCACACACGGTGCTGGGCACTCTGGTGCTGCCTGGAGGGAGGGTGGGCAGCTCCTGCTGCCCCTTCAGCCTCCAGCCCCTTCTACCAAACCCCTGGGACCACCTCCCCACAGCCACAGAACCAGAACAGGGAAGGAGAAGGCTGAGGAGAAGCCACAGGATTTCAGAGTGTGGCCCTGGACACCAAGAGCAGCACAAAGCTGCAGCCACGGCAGTTTCAGAGTTATCAGGTAACTAAAACACACAGGCCAGCCTTCTAGTAGGTTTGCAGGGGTATTTGGCCAGATTTTGGGGTTTTTTCCCCTTACTTTGGTGTTTAATAGTCATGTAGAACAGACAACAGGTCAGGCAAATCTCAGTGAGGGAGTTATTGACCCAGCGCAGCACAACCCAGCGCAGCACAACGAGATGCTGCAGGACATGTTCCTGTTGGATTCTTCTTCAGGAATTCATGAGAAGCACTTTATGTTCCTCCCAAGTGGGAAAGGACACTGCTCAGAGACCCAAAATAAAACATCAGCTCAAAATCACAAGGGACGGTGGTTTCAAATTTAGACATGAAGAAGGAACCTTGATCTAACGGCTCGGTGCCGCACGGCAGCGCGGTTGGCCAAGTATTCCAGCTGGGAAAGGGGACTTCTGTTTTCCCACATCATTTCAGACTTGAGAGATATGTGTTTAAGGTTCTTAAATATGCCAGAATCACATCAATCTATTCAACCCTTGTTCTGGTGCAAGGGAAGTCGTATCCTTTTCTTGGGAGGGAAGAGGCTTCAGACCAACTCCACCAGATCAGCTGCAATCTAACGGCCTTTTTTATCCCAGCTCCAGTAAAACTCACTATAGAGCCAGTTGTGAGATTAAAAGCTTTTTTAAGTTGCTATCTTGGGAAATTTCGTTCAAGGAAATTACTACAAAGCCTTGTTTTAGTGTGTTCCCCTACTGTGAGTCCTACTGTGTTTTTTTAATAAGGAAAGCCATCCATCCATAGAGGTGTATCCTGTTCTCCATGCTTGAGTGTCTAACAGCAGGCACATACAGTAGACACTCTGATGTTTTGCCTCTTTAATTTTCACTCCATAATGTTGGTGCCTGGTTCTCCTGACTGCACCTTTCAGAGTAGTTTAATTACGAGCATGCACAGAATTTCGAAAGGGGATCTTCAGTGATAATATTCAGATGTTAGGGACAAGTTTATTACAGAGAGATATCCAGATGATTTTTTTTTAACCATAAAATAAAATCCTTCTATGCAGTTATCATGGGATGAAAAGTGAGATAATATTGCCAAGGGAAAAAAAATAAAAATACTTCAAGGCTAAACCAGAAAAGAGTATGGAGATGCTTCATTTAGTCTTTAAAAGATGCTTCATATGGAGATGCTTCATACAGATATAGAGATGCTTCATATAGATATAGAGATGCTTCATTTTAGTCTTTAAGAAGACAACCTTATGCTAAATATGAAAGTATGGCAGATCCATCACCGAGCTTTCAAGCAAATAGGACACAGCCATAGGTTTCCACACTTAAATTCCCAACCAAATGGAAATAGCTCATGCCACTGAATTTATTAGCCCAAGGATTTTACCCCTGATTTTGATGAATTTTTTTAAATGGAGCCAAGCAGCTCCCTGATAAAAGGTTACTGTACCACTCAGATATCAGGCTTGGAATGTTTTTTTTATAATAACAGGCCAGGTACAGGGTTATAAATGAGCCCTGCTCCATTGACTCAGACAGGGTATGAAAATTGATTCAATGGAGCGCCATCAGTCCTCACCAGCTGAGTATCTATCCCTCTAATCACAACTAAAAAGATTTCCCGAGTCAATTAAAGGCTTGAAGCCTCGACTCGCTCACACCAAATCCCTGCTAACAATGCCTTCATTTAAACCCTGATAAACTTCATTTAAACCCTGACAAACGCAGCACACGCTCTGCCTGGTGCCATGGGTGCTGCTGCAGATTGAAATCCCCGCTCATCCCAGGGCTCCAGGCTCTCCCCTCGTGCCTCACGTGGGCTGGGATCACACCTGGCTGCCCCCAGCCCTGACACCTTCCCCGGGTGTCTGACACGAAAATTAGCACATTCATTATCCTTGCCAAGGGGAGGGAGCACCAGCCACGCCAGGCAAACATGTACCTTTGCTGCCAGAGTGGGAGTACTTTAATTTCCAAATTACACCCATAAATAAATCAAGGCGCAGGAGCTGATAAATGAAAGATTATGAAAATAGTAATATCCCGCAAAATCTTGAAAGGCATCATAATTCCTCAAACAATTATCTTCTGTCATATTTGCGAGTAGCCCATGTAGTTCAAGAACAGAAAATACAAATGTGCTCCTTTAAAATTCATGAAACCACTCATTCTGTCATAAAAGCAGGCATCTTTCATGGCTACTTATTTCACACAGTCTCATAACTAATACTGACAGATACTTGGAATGCAAAAAAAAAAAAAAAAAGAGCACTGGACAAAGAGCTCGAGCTGCTCAATTCTTACATTTTTATGCTTGAAATGGAAAATAAAATCATATATTATAGAAGGCTGCAGAATTTCTGGTATAATTAAATCAAAATTTGTAGATAAAAATGAGATTGTACAAAGACTGGTGGTGTAGTGCTCCCAGGATTGGGCTGTGCTGCATCCATGACAACAGGATGGAAGGTTGCTTTTAATACTATTATCTTACATACCCACAGCTGAATGCTAATGCAGCTATACTGAGGAAATCAAGTTTCAGATCTGTATCCACTGAACTTACATCCACCAAGCAGGGACTTTAAAAGCCAGGCGAGCACACAAAGACCAATATTATAGCTCTGTCAACTCCCCAAAGGTCACAGATTTCAAAAGGTATACACAAATATTAATTGTCAGGTAGTTCTGTGCTGAGGAGCAGAACTGAGGCAGAAATCAGGTTTTGTGGCCATAATTCCCTGCCAATTTCAGTTTATAAAATGGAGGTGCAGAAGGAAGCAGGGAAGATTAACTGGGATCAGTTCATGTTCCCTGCGCTGACACTCGGTGACGTGTCCCCTGTGAGCATTGTGTCAGGAAGGCTTTTCCCTCTTTCCCTCACTGAAGGAGATGGAAAATGTGGGAAAGCAGCTGGGCAGCCTTGTTTTCCAGCACTTCTATTGACTCAATCCTTGGGTTGTGGGCTCCCCATCCCTGGAAGTGTCCAAGGCCAGGCTGGACAGGGCTTGGAGCAACTTGGGACAGTGGAAGGTGTCCCTCCATGGCAGGGATGAAACTGGATGAATTTTAAGGTCCTTCAAGCCCAAATCATTCCATTATTCCATCCTGGCTGGGGGACAGACAGAGGTCCTGGTCCCTGCCCGCACAAGGAGCCTTCTGCTCTCCCATGGGAGTCTCCATATCTGCCCAAGCTCCTTCTGCAATCACCTCCAGCTTCTCAATTCATCCTGTCCTGATTTAGTAATATTTTGCTGTAAAATCATGTATCCACATTAAGGAGATCTATTTTTGGTTATAAAATCATTAAAACAGAAAAAATACTGATTTACCTGGGGGCAACTGGGGTAGTGTTCCAAAAATTACAGAGTTCTGAGCTGTCCTGTGAAATCAGGGCATCCTTTCTCCTCAGTGCCAACAAATCAAAAGGGTTCTGTGAGTTCCCAGGTTAAGAAGTCCTCTCAAGCCTTGTGCTTGACCCCACAGCACTAATCCATCAGTGTTCCAAAGGGGAACACAGCCCCACCAACGCTGGAGTCTCCCCTTAGCACTCAGCTCATTTTCAGACACCACACACTATTTTTCCTTCTCCAACTCCTTACACTTCCAGGTGGAGAACTCCAAACTCAATGAGCCACTGACCACTCTCCTAAAACAGGTTATAAATTGTAGTTATCCAAATTCTTCTCGTTGATAAACCATTGGCTCATACCCTGAGCAATTCATTTTTAGATGCATTATGAAATTCTGATGCACTGCTGGAAATTCTGGATCTCTGGAGCTCTGGCTTTGTCTCACACAGTCAAGAATATGGACAAGTAAAAATACCCTTTTTTGTCTGAAAGCTCTTTTAGAGTTACTGTACAGGAAATAGAGATGGTAAAATAAAGAATAGATAAAGAAATCTAAAAAATAAAGATAATAAAGTAAACTGAGGCAACTGAGCTAAAATATTGAGAAGAGGCCAGTGGGAAGGATTTGTAAGTCCATCAGGACTTGCAGATCAAGCTCATGGAGTGCAAACCCCCGCAGAAGTTCAGTTCCCAAGGGGGTTTTTCCCTGTTTTTTTCCTTTTTCTCCACAAAACCATGGCTTCAGTGGGGCAGCAAAAAGGTGCTTCATTTAAGAAAAGCAAAAGGCGGTAGCAACAGTCACAGTGGTGAAAGCTTTGGCCTCCAAGTGGCAGAATGTCAAAAAAAGTTGTAGCATTTTATGATACTGTAATTGAAAAAAGTATTAAGTTGTTAGTGGAAGTGTATTTAAGGGAAGCCCCACACGTGGATATAATAGAAAATTAATCCTCAGAGCTTAGAAAGTCCCTGAGGATGTAGAATCCATCATGAAGTTACCTCCTGTCCCAGATTTTCTTGTTGCTTGCCTCTGCTGACAACAGTTGTCTTTTCATTAGAGAATTTGATATCAATTTACTCAGACACCAGGGGCAAGAAAGGATTTCACTTTCTTCATCTGGAAGACACTGATGCACAGAATTAGGACTTTGAACGGATGCCAGAGTGAAATGGTGACACATTCTCCAAAGCCACAACCACAGGTGGCCTCAGCAAATGGCGCAGAGCCTCTCAGGGCTGCCCAGGCAGCCAAAACCCTCCCAAATTTCTGGTGATGAGAAGGGAGAACCTCCCTGATTGCAGAGATCTCCCTCCAGGCAGCTCCTGTCTCCAGACCAATCCACAGAGAAATGTCCTGGCTGTTTCTGCCCTCCTCCAGACCATCCCAGAGTGATGGGCGAGGCTGGAGGCACCACTGATGCCAATCCCTGCTCAGGGAGGTTCTCCTGGAGCACCTGGCACAGGGTGGGCACAGGTGGGCCTGGAATCCCATCCAGAGGGCAGGGAGTGGCAGCTCCCAGGGCATTTTCAGGTCTAAATCCCTCAGAAATGGCTTGTTTCTATTTTAAGCATTAAATTAACTTCAGGTGATACAACAAATAACCTCAGCAAATTTGTTACCTCCCCAAATCTGAGCACAGAGCTGGTGCCTTCTGCTGCTCACTGACCCAGAGCTGCAAGAGCCAATGGGACAGAGCAGCAGCAGAAGTGATGACCCAGCTGGAGATCATGGAGATCATTCCCACCCTTCTGGGCATCTGGTGAAAACTGAGCTTTAACCCAAACTCATTGTGACACTTTCCCACTTAGAAATGCTTTTATTCCTTTCTTTTTCAAACCTTGCTTTCATTGAGGATTTATCACAGAAGCCATCCCAATAAAATGAGCTGCCTCAACAACAAAATTGCCATTTTTGACTGGTCCTGCCCCCACAGGAGATCTGATTTGGGCGCTCAGTGAGAGCCCAGAGGCCTGGTGACAGCTCTGGAGGGGAACAGCACTGCCTGAGACATGGAGCTGCTTCCACTGTGATTTCTGCTCAAATGGAAAACTGACTGAAGGGACTTGCAGCAAGCAGAGCTTGTGCTTTGTTACAGCCAGGAGCAACCTAAATTGGACATCTAAAATTAGACAGCGCGAATTTTCTCCTGCACATCCCTGCATCTTGATGGTGGAAGGGTGGAAAATGAAGGTGGAAAGCTGAGAGCACAGAGACAAACCCTCTGTTTGCCAGAGCCTCTGTACTCAGCACATCCTTGACCTTCCCTGATCCCTCACACCCAGCACAGCCCTGCCAGGGTTTGGACTCAACCATGCTTCTAATAAGGCACAAAACCACATTATTTTTATCAAAAGGCTCAGGGATCAAACTGAGACAAGCAATTTATTCCAACAGAAACCAAGGCATCACCTGAGAATACTCGCATGGAAGGTTTCTCTCCAGAAACAGGGAGGGAAAGGAAATGCAAAGCCATCAGTTGTTGCTGTTCCTCCATCATATTTTATCATATTCCTTTGATGCTCCAGTGAGGTTCCTCACCCTGAGCCCCCCTCTCAGGCTGTAATTCAGTACAAGATGTTAAAACCAGCCTGAAAAACTGTGAGACATCGGGCAGAGCTTCCCCTCAGCTCAGCTCCTTCACTGCCCTCACCTCGGCTTCAGCAGAGACTGAACACCAGGCCCCCCTTTCTGCCCACAAACCCCACTTTCCACCCATGGGGGAACTCTTAATGCTCCTATTTTATCCCACAACATGGCAAACACCCAAACCCATTAATCCAGCTACAATCAGATCATAACTTCTGGTCCTCAAAGCAGCCCTGATCCAGGATGGGCTCCATGGGCAGGAGAGAGAGTGATGATCTCACTAGTTGTAAAACAATTGCTCAAACCAACTTGATCTTTGCCATATTTGAATAATCTGGGCATGCAGGGGTGTAATACACTGAATATTTTTATTGGATGTTTTAAAAATAGAGATATGATCTGGCCATGATTCTTTGGTATTGATTTCAGCAAAATTCTGAGGTCATGTTGTTTGTTTAAAAAAAAATAAATCATAGAACAGTTTGGTTTGGAAGGGACATTAAAGCTCATCCAGTTTCAGCTCCCCTGCCATGGGCAGGGGCATCTTCCACTAGAGCAGGTGGAAAAATCAGATTCCCTCATTCCAAGGGTGTTCCAGCTGTCAGCAGTCAATGCTGCCTTCAACTCAGGTACTCCATTCTCATTTTAAAAGATCTCTCTCACATTTTGTTCTTTTTTTTTAAACAGATATTCCTGTTTTGCCAAAGACATACCAAAAACCATTTGGTATGACAGAGTTTTTTCCAGACAGGGAGTTACAGGGGCAGCACTGGCTGCTCAGGCTGAGGCTGCACTGAGAAATGCCCTCCATAAACCTGTCTCTGGTGTTGTTACAGCAGCAGAAACCCCAGTCAGACCCTGTGAGCACAGAAATCCCCGGGTTCCTCATCGCTCTGTGCCTGCAAAACCAAGCACTTGTTACTGGGAGCTCCGCACCCCCAGCACCAGAGCCCAGCCTTGCTCCTCTCCCTTCCCTGGGAGCGACCCCAACCTGTGCTCAGCCACTTTGATACACATTTCCCATTTTCCCCAATTTTTACACCAATTCCCTGTCAGGCTTTTCCTCAGCAGCGTTTGCAGGGTGGGCAGGGCTTTCCCTCCTCCTCCTCCTCGCTGGCAAAGAGCCCATCTGGCATCCATGTGGCAGCCCTTGCTAAGTGGGATCTGGAGGAAAAGTGCCACATTCCCAGTGGCAATCCCAGCCACACCAGCACAGGACACACAGGGAAATCATTTCCAGACTATTTCAATTTTTCTCCCCAAAGTGTGGAGCATTTCATATGCATAAAATCTCATTTTCCTGAAAATCTTTGCATGAGACTGCAGGGATATACTTTTAAACCTCTCCAAAAGCTTAAGGCCTTGCCTAAACCTGGCTCAAGGTCCTGCCTAAGCTCAGCTCCAGCTGCATCATTCAAGGGGCTCAGTGCACAACCCTGATGAAAAGAGCAGGGAGAACACATTTGCTACACCAAGTTACCTCAGTTAAAAGCTGTTTGGGTTTAATCCATCCCTTTTAGGACCCTTTGTGTTACAGGGGGAAGGGAGTCTATACAAACAGAGCTGGAAAAAAAAGAAAAATGCATTGCTCACATTTTTTAAAAGTCGCCTTGGGCAGTTATAAGTTACATAAAGTTGCTCCTGTTCCTGTTGTAGTTATGCCAAAGTTATCTGAGGTGACGGGCATAAAGTGACAGCTCCAAACTTGGGAAAGAAAAGTTCGCAAACGGGGCCTTTTCACTTACACAAAATCAGAATAAAACCAACAACCTGCAAATTCAGACAGGACTTCACAATTTCATAGCAATCATGGAGATTATTCTAATATTTTTACAAAAAATATTTTAAAAATACTTTGATTTAAAGCCAGAAAAATAGCTTGTAGATAGCAGAGTATGAAACTATTCTTGTTTCCAGTAGTTGCAATCATGAACTTCACTTAGCTTGACACTTGTGTAATAATGTGAATATTTAGCTTTCCTGAGTATTTATTCCCTAAACTCATGACTTCTAGAAATCCTTCAAAATCTATCACTTGAGAAAGAGAAGTTAAAATGAGAGATATTCTGGGGAAAATTACTCCCTTTTCTTAACATTCTTCTTCCCCCCACACACACATTCCCAATTTCCCACACACATCTTGAAGGCTCTGCAATGCAAGTTTTCAGGAGCTAAATCTACGAGAGAAATCAAAAAGAAAGGCTATTTTAAAACAATCAAGAGACAAAAATAGAAGCCATCCTTAACTAAATACAATGGCAAAAAGTTGGACATCTTTTGTGTCTTTTATGAGCGACAGGGAGAGGAATGATTAAAAATGTACCAAGAGCCCCGAATGCCATTTTACCGTCATTTCCTTTGATTAACCTTCACCTGACCTCAATCCCTAAGGCAATTTCAGTTTCTTTTTGTTCTTCCATTTAAATTCTCCACTCCAGCAGGTGAGTAGAGCCCTGTCACTGCAGATTGGTTTGGGGGAGGATTGCACAGAAAATATTGGGGTTATTTTCTGGAGAATCATTTGGAAAAACCTTAATATGGACAATAATGGGTCACATTTACTCCAAAAGTGGGATTTTTTAATAATCCCTGTGGAATTATAGAATTATTTAATTTTTAGGTATTAATTAAAGCCAAGTTGGACCAGTCACACCAGTTCCTACCAGTGCAGGAACTTGGTGTTACTGGTTCACCAACCATGCCATACCAAATTCTCACCAACATCCCCACTGTACATCTGCAATATCTGCTTCCACCTGGTTTATGAATGTAACACATAAATGTAACATTCCCACTGGAATGGGGGAAAAACAAAGGCCAGCATGAATAAAAACTTTAAAAAATAGATTATAAACTCTTGGCAGAAGGAATGGATCCAGAGTTTGCACAGGAATCTTACATTGCATTTTTTTCTTGCTTTAAAACTATTTTCCAACAGGTTTCATGATCTCAGGGGTGGAGTAGAAATCATGGGATTTCATACATGCATACTTAGACTCTGTTCTTTAAGTGTTAATGGGATAATTTTTAAAAAAGTGAAAAAGTTGTATTCAGAAAAAAAAGGGACTTGATGGTCTTAAAGATCTTTTCCAACTAAACATTTCCAGGGGTCTCTATCTACAAAAATCCTGTAAGATCTGTAAATTATGCCTGGTTATGAAATGGTGAGGAATTTTCTGACCTATTTGCTACATCACAGACTGATTTAAGGGATAAACCATCCTCATCCATAGGAATTGATGTGATGCTGAGGCTTCTGATGGCACATTTTTAATCTCTCAGCAAAAAATATGAGATTTAACATTCCAATTAAGCCTAGAACCAAAGTGCTTAGTTTCAGCTTGTGCCACTGTACCAGCTTGCCTTGGGATGAAGAGATCCTTCACCACACATGGCCTTTGTTATCATCCCAAAATATATTTTATTCCATAAGCAGAAGTTATGGGTTCAATGGAGGCTTTGCTTTCTCAGCTGTCAGCCCAAAGCACGATCTGACTACATTCATAATATCTCAGTTCCATATTGCTCTTTCTAGAGGAATTTCAGGACAAAAAAATAAAAAAAAATTGTCCCAAGCTGACACAAACATCAGCATTTCTTGCAAACCACCAGGTAAAAAAAGCTCAGTTTGGAGTCACTGAAATTTTTGCAGGAATTAATAATTTTGAAATGTTTCACTTTTTCTGGGCTTCCTAATTTTCATTTTCTTGCTATCTGTAGATAAAAATTGAGATTAAACACTGATCTGTTGGGCTTCAAAAGGATGAAATAGATGACCCTGGCAATTTCCAAACTCTGTTGCTGTAGGGAGGTGACTGATTAATTCTGATCCTGTCCTGGTCCTGATTTTATTCTCAAAAACTGGCAAACAAACTGGCCCTTCCGGAGAAGAGGAAGGAGTTACAACAGAAAAGTCCTGTAGATCTCACTCATGAACATTTTATGACTTAAATATTTCATGATATTCATAAACCACTTTATAGAGTCTGTTAAACTTCAAGTTTCTTCACCCGCTCTCATCGGAGCCGCGCTTCCTTTGCACACCCCGACACACCCTGGGCTCTGCAATTTGGGGCAGATTCTGCCCATTTTTCCATGCCAGCATCTGCCCTGGGTTCTGCAGGAGCGTGTCCAGCCCTGAGTGACAGGGGCTCTCACCTGGGAGAGCACCAGGCTGCAGAGGAGGAGGAAGGGCTGGGAAAGCGCCTGGGGCAGGGAGGTCAGGCGCAGGTTAATCGAAGGAAATGACAGTTTGATGGTATGCACGGCCCTGCAGATCACATGTGGGCATTGGCCTGGGAAATATTTAACTGTTTTATCTCTGTTTGGGAAGAAAGTAAAGCAAAGTGCAGGAAAATGCAGGAGAAGACACGGGTGGGATGCAGAGATTCCAGCTGGGAGGCAGAGAGAGCCCAAAGGTGCCAATTCTTCACTCACATCCAACACTTCACTGCCATAAAACACAGCACAGGGGCTGGGGAGGCAGGGAAATTCAATAAACCTCTCATTTACCTTGCTCCCATTGTTATCCCAATATTTATTGCTCTGCTCTCAAAACAGGTGCTGGAGCTAAGAGGGGAAACTTTGTGGAAACTTCAAACTTATTTGTGTCTTGTAATAAACTTGGCTTGGCCACATTCCCGCCTTATTTATGTTTCCTTTCCAACAATTTTCGTGCACTCGGATTTTTACTTTCAGAAGTTCTTTCCAAACCTGATTTTAGGCATGTGTGAAGGTGGAAAGGGATTTTTAAAAACTGCCTCCTCAAATATTTAATAATGAAATTTATTCTAGTATTTGTCCTTAATTAATTGGGGAATTAAACCAATACCACCTGACTGATCAATCACAAATACATAACACAGCCTGAATTCTGATTTCTACTTTTGATTAATAAAAAAACCCATGAGTCACCAGAAAAATTTTGACAACTATTTTTTCTTCCTTCTTCCTACAGAATAAGAGGCAAAATTCACTGAGTGAATTATTAATTCTGAGTTATTCATCCAGCCCTACTAAAAACTAATCTGTTTCTTTTTTTTAAGCATCAAAAAGGTCTTTCAAACGGAGGTTGCAATAATGAAATATGGCAGCAGATCTTGAAACGTGCCCTTAGCCAGGCTGCAGATATGGAAAAGGTTACAGAACCAGAGTTATTAATCCCCATCACTCTGACAATTGATTTTGAACACAGTCTGTTGGAGTCTTTATAATGCAAGATCATAAATGTTCAGAACTAATTTATTGCTCTTTGTTCCACCTGGCAAAAACACACTGTCAGATTGAGTTGTGTTGACACAAGGACGCAGATGAGAATTTAAGTTGTATTTTTATCCACATTTGTAAATTTGTTTGCCATGCCTGTGTGTGGTTAGAAGAACAGGATTTAGAAACATTCATGAAGGAGTTAAAAATGTCTGCAATGGAGCAAAAACAGAGGTTATGCTCTCTTTCCTAAATGGGAAATGTTTGCACAAATAGTGGTATATTTGAAATTTAATAGTGAAAAGTCCTCATTTGAATTTGTCACTATTGATATTTTTGGTTTGCACCCTGTTTCTTGGTATCTCTCGTATTTCCATAAGTAAACATGGAAAAACATTTGCTTTATTCACATATTGACTTCCACACCAGGCAAGGATTCCCCACACACCAATGAGGGAGATGCAAAACCTTCCATCCTACCTGGCTTTTTCTGTTTTTTAATCAGTCATTGCAAAGCCTGAACCTATTCCGTTTATCCCAAAAATTCCTCAATTTGTCCTTTCTGCTTGCAGAGGTTGCCACCACTCCTGCCCCTGCCAGGGAAGTGCCAATCCCAAAGAGGGACAAGTCAGGGAAGGAGGGGAGAAGGATCCCCTTTACAGGGACACAAAACACTCATTTGTAAAGATTAAGGGTTTTTTAAGGTTAAAAAAAAATACATTACAAGATATCTTATTTTAGTAATAAAATCCTGTCTCATAGACACAGAATTCCAGAAAGGATGAATTACAAGGCTTCCAAAGGCCTACAGAAGCAGGGAACTGAAATACGAAAAATAGAGAAAGGGAAGAAAAACAGAGGAGTCCCACTCAAAAATGCTCCTATACCAACATCTCCAAAGTATTTTTCCTCAGCAGAAAGACAAACTTGTAAAATTACCATTCTTTTCAAAATAAGCACACAATACTTCTTGAATAACACTTTTCCCTCTGACGGATTTTACAGTCCAAGAATACAAACTTTGTCCTTCCATTATCTGAGGGTAGAATCATTTAATTGTCCTGGAAACTTTGTTCCTTTTGAATTCTTATTTTTACCACGATTATGAACTAGGAGAGCTGTGGCTGCATGCTAAAACTGCTGCATTCAAGACTTGTAGGCATCTGTGTGATATTGAAATTAATTTCCAGTATAAAACAGTTAACAGAATAACCCTAGATAAAGGCAAATATAATATTAATTCCATTCTTTTTGTTGGCAATGTTGTAAAGTCCATTGCTCAAGTAAAGAGCACTTTGCTGAGCCAGATACAAATTAATTTTAACATTCTTCTTCAAATAGGAATTTTAAAAGTCAAGTAAAGGCTGCAGTAGCTTTGAAACATTTCAGTGATTATTTTAATTACCTATCATAGAGCTGTGAGACTGCAGAGGGAGGGGAGAACAACACCTGGCGTATTCACAATGTTTTCTCTGACACAAAGAAGAAAAAATACTTTCCAAGCCCTCAGACCAACAAAAAGCTCAACAAAGTCAACACAGATTGGGGTTTTGTCAGCATATTAATGTTGTGATTTTAGCCTGGACTACGCGTTCTTATTCTGTCAATAACAACTTTCACTTTTAAATAAACCCACCAAATATCCAAACATTAAATCTATGAATTCTGACAGCTTTAAAGCTTGTTTTTTCACCCAAAGCTGATGCACACGTGGGGTTTCTTTCCAGGCTCTGGCTCTGTAGCAAATGAAAGGTCGCTTCACTTTTGCCACGACTACTCAAGGAAAACTCTATTTTTTTGTCATTCCGACCCTAAATAGAACTGGGAACTGGAGGTTATTGGGACTCCCGCTGGCCTTTGACACCCAGCACCTCGGGAATCAGCAGGGCTGGGGGGGAAATGCCCCCTCGGAGGCAGAGTTGTCATCCCCACCCTCCATCTGCAGGGAGCAAGGGCTGACCCCATCGCCGTGCCGCAAACACCGCCGCAATCAACAACAACAAACCCAGAAACCAAAAAGGAAACGGCCTGTCAGGAGCCAGGTCAGCCCGTTTTATTTGCACATGTGTCAGGAAAGATAGAAGGAATCGCTGAATTAAATTAAATCAAAGCAAACCTGCTAATTAAAACAGCTAAAATTATGTTTGTGAAGATGTGTGACTGGTTTCCTGCTTATCTGCAAATAAGCCTCCCCATAATATAAACATGTTTCCATCTCCACTTCATTTATAATAAGTCTTTAGGCAGATTGTAATTAGGATTTTGAGTTTCTAATAGAAGATCTATTGTGCTGCTGGAGCAATATTTTTCCTGACCATCAAAATAGTGATTATTTCTGCATCAGTCTCAAGGGTTCTCACCTGTTCTTCTCATGCTGGTCAAAGTCTTGCATCCAATTTATCAGAATCAAATTGGGTATTTGTCTGAACACCATCATCTTCAGAACATATTGCTTGCAGTTAACCACTGTATTCAACTCCACCTACAAGCCAAACCAGAAATTATTATCAGTTCTGCTTGAATTTATCCTGTAGCTGGATTCTCATTCAAGATTTAAAGAATTATCGTGATAGGGAAGAGAAAAATGGAGTCAAACAGAAGTTTTGAATGTAAAAAAATGGTACTATTTACAAAAATCAACTTTTTGTTTCTGTTTTACTTATTCCCAAGTTTGCAGTGCATAATTTTATACAAACCCAATTACATAGCTCAGTGATTTACTGGCAAAGCTGGCCAGGAGAAAATTATCTGGCTTTAGCTAATGTGTGTGCCTATTTACAATCAAAACAAACCCAGAGAAAATTGCAAAATGGCCACAAAGAAAAAAAAAATAGTCACGTCAGAAATGCACCAGAGGTGACACAGTTTGCAGGATGAAAAAAGTTCACCTTGTATTTATCATTTCACTGGATGAGCAACAAAGGGTGGGTGTGGGTACAGATTCACCCTCTCAGATCATGCGCTATTTATTTATTTCAGTATTTATCTTAGAGCCTGGCTGGGGTCTCAGTGGTTTGGAAATTGTGGTGTTTTCTTTTTGCCTTTTCCATCATTTTTGGAGGGGATTACTTTGCACAGTTGTGTGGGCTCTGTCCACCAGGATTGCTCAGCTGTTTACAGCTCCCCTGGCTCTGAAAAGGTTTTGGGTGCAGGGCTTGGGATGCAGGGTTCGGGATGCAGGGTTGGGGATGCAAGGTTTGGGATGCAGGGTTTGGAGGCAGGATTTGGATGCAGATTTTGGGATGCAGATTTTGGGATGCAGATTTTGGACGCAGGTTTGCAATGCAGGATTTGGATGCAGGGTTTTGATGCAGATTTTGGGATGCAGATTTTGGGATGTAGGGCTCCAAGGCCCCAGAGCTGTGTGCACATCCCAGTAACGGAGGCTGAGTGGATTTTGGGGTCTTGGAGATGAAAATCACACCAGCAACACTGCAATAACATCTGGGTGTTATTTCTGCTGACAAATCCTATGGGTTTTGTTGTTGAAACATTTCTGACCCAACACAGAATGCCTGGAGGGAAGCACAGAAGCTTTTTTCATTTGTAGCAAGTGACATTTCTAAGACAAAAATACAAACCAAACCTTTGCAGCTTTTTTAAATCACGCCACAAATTATTTCAGATTATTGTATGATTTTCCCTGGCACTTGGCACAACTCTTCAGGCTGAGATTTTGCTGGATGTGGCCCAGAGTTCATTTACTCACTTACCTCCAAACAAGAGCTTCCTAAAAATACAGTAAATTGCAAATATGCTAAACCCCAAATTTTGCTGTAATTGCATGTGCCAGCACTAAGTCCTGCATCAATGAGAAACCCCACTGATGTCAGCGGGACTTGTGACAACACAAGATTTCCCTCCCTTCAGCACAGCTCTGAAACTGGATCCTGGGTGAGCACATTTGAGTTGTGTGGATTATTTGTGATTAAACAGATTTGGATTAAATCACAGCACTGGTTGTCTCCTCAAGAACTCCCTGTTGGGACCTCACTGATGCGCAGCAATCCAGGTGACCTTACAGACTTTTACAACGAAGAGCAAACTCTGAACAGCTTCAGGGAACAGGGATTTTTTTTTAGCTGTGCAAAGATCAGTTTGTAAAATGTAAGGAGTTAAAATGCTGCTGTCCTGATGAAGGTTTTTTGTGCTTTAAAATTATAATTTGGGTGACAGAGAGAAATTCTTGTTGCAGGGGAAGCCAATCTCAGCTCAACTCCCTGAGCTCTGTTCCATTCATCAAGATGGAAAACACGACTGTGCCTTGTCCTAACATGCAGGAAAATTCAAATAAAGGAGAACAATGTCTGAATACAGAAATCCACCAAAAGGCCACCAAATCCTAGCTCACCCTCCACTGCATCACTGCACTGTCTCACTCAATTTTTAAAAAATATCTCCGTGAAACCTTACTTTTCATTACTACAGTCAGTCTTCATTAAACCCAAAAATAAAATCTATAATTGCTTATATAAATGAGCAATAGGATTAACCATAAACAATAGAAACTGATTTCTTCCTCTCTAGAGGACACAGCTGAGAGCAGAACTTGGTGAAATGACTCTACAGCAACTTCCAGCTCACCAGAGCTCAAGTTGAGCTCCAAATGCTTCACACAATTCTGGTATGCTGGAATTCTTCAATACTTCAGCAGCTTGGGAGCATCTGCCCCGTGGATGCTGATACACAGCCTCATATCTAAGACAAGGAACTTTTGGCTAATGCAGCCACAGAGGTCATGAGGGAGGAGGGAGGAAGAAAGGCCTGACGGATATAAAGAGAGCCAGGTTGCCAAATTCAGAGGGTTTGGCAGAGTAACAGAGATAAAGGAATCAGCAGCCCAGCTTTGCTCCACGCAGAACCCTGTGCCTGCCTCCTCTGGATTAGGCAGCCTGGGAGTCCCTGGATCCATAGATAACATTGAAGAGAAAAAAGGGAGAACCAGGGAAAAGTAATGGGAATACTTTTCTGAAGTTTGCTTCAAGTTATCCAGCAGCTCAGGAAGGCTTTTAGCCTAAGATATTTTATAAAATTTTCCAAAGGCTTGGAAAGGCTTGGGGGTGGGAAGCTGTTATATAATCCCTTAACACCTCCAAGAGTTTGTGGAGCTTTCTCTCCCACGTGGACACTGTAGTAAACATTGTGCTCTGAACCTCTGCATTCACATTGGAGCTGAGGGACTTGGCTGGAGCAGCCAAGCTGTGGTGAAGCCACAGGTCTGGAAACTTCCTCCCCTTTAACATCCATCCTCTCCCACCCCGTCCTCTCCTCCACCAAGGACATTTTTAGTAAGATTGCTCTGCAGCTAATTACATTGCCATGGCATCCAAGTACCACACAGTCACGAGACCTTCTTCTTTTAACAGCCCTTGGCTTTGCAGAGAGGAGTTCATGAGGAAACATCCCTATATTTGGAGAGCTGAGGCACCAGGTCAGAGCCTTTGCCCAACTCTGCAAGGGAGAGAGTGGCCAGGGAGCCAAAGCAGCTGCATGGCCACCAACCCACCCAGCCCTGTGCCCTCAGGGCTGCTCCAGGAGGCAGATCTGGGATTCCATGAGGAAACCTTGAGTAAATAGAGCCAAAAACAGCTCACCATGGACACTCTGTGGCCTCCAGCAGGCCTCAGAGCAGTGCCAGGCTCAGGGGGGGCCCCAGAGTGCTTCTGGAGGGCCCTGGTGCCCTGCCCTGGTGCCCCAGGTGCCCTGGCCTGGTGTCCTTGGTGCCCTGTTCCACCCAGGCAGGAGGTGTGGGGCAGCCTGGCCCCAGACAGGCTCATGGTGGCCCCAGACAGGCTCATGGTGGCCCCAGAGTCCTTCTGGAGGAGTCCTGGTGCCCTACCCTGGTGCCCCTGGTGCCCTGCTCTGCCCAGGCAGATGTGGGACATCCTGGCCCCAGGCAGAGCCCACCCTGCACACAGACAGGGGGATGCCCACCCTGAGCATCCCAGCCGGGGGCTCTGTTTGCTCTGCACCAAACACATTCCTGTGGCAAACCTGAGGGAACCTGGGCTTTTAGCAGGGCCATGCTCACCAGTGCTCTTGTCTGGGGCTGGGGTTGCAGGGTGGGTTATCCACAAGGCGCTCCCTGACTCTGAGTTTCCTACAGGCAATGCTCTGAACTGACACACCTTGCCAGGATTTCCCTCATGTCCTCACTGCTGTGACCTTGCCTGGAACTTGACTTGCCCCAGACAGCTCCTCTGATCCCTTTCAGCTCTTCAAGAGCAGAGCACTGACTTGAAAATCCATTTTCCCCGTGCTATTCCTCCACACAGAACCCAATTACTCTTTATTCCTAATTTCTCTCAGCAGTTTCTCTCATCTGTTTCCATTTGCTTCCTCTAACAGATTCTTTAGTCACGTCTGTGCTACTGCAAGAGTTTGGTCATGACTTTCTGCAGCCTGGTGTTTATTTGCCTGTTCCTGCTATCAGATCAGGTGAAACCTGTGTGTTATCTTTGGTGTCACCACCTCTCACCACTCTGATGTTCAAACATTTCTTACACAGCATTTTCCCAGATAATTACTGAAAAAATTATATAAATATATAAAATAATATATAAAAGAGCCACAACAAAACCTGGAGTGAGGGGATTAAGCCCCACTCATGGAAAGCACAGTCCCACCTCCAGGCACTCCACCAGCACAAGTTGTATGAGGGAAACAGGCTCAACCACAGCAGTTTGACAGGCTCCTAATTTATTCAATTAACAATAAACTCACAGTACTGCGTCCTGAACCTGTCAGCCAGCTGAACTGAGACAACCAGCTGAATACTAAAATCTGCTCTGCCACTCAACCACCTTGGAGCTGAGGGCTGCTAAAATGGAGAGTGGACCCAAAGTAGCCACAAGAGAGGGACTTTGGCCAAAGGTTTAACTTGCTAGAGGTGACAAAACTTGTTCCAACCTGAGCCAAAAAACTGTGGACGTCACGTTGTCAGCCTGCTCTACATCACTCAACATGCAATACTTGCTGTGGCAGACAGATTAATTAATAGAGATAACAGAAACAGTAGTATATAATCATAAAAGAGAGAGCAGAAATCACAAAGGATTACAGCTTCCCTGTGGCACAGCAGTGATTTTTTTTTTAAGTGTCCAGTCCCTTTTCAACAGCATTTTTAGAGGAATAGCAGCCAGCCAGATACAGCCACAGATAATCAGTGGTGGATAAAGAAAACCCTTCTCCTGACAATCAGCATCTGCACTTTAAGCTGCAGAAGAAACAGCTGCCTGGCTGTTCATTAGAGAGGGGATTTGCCAAACACCCTCCCTGGCGCTCTGTTATGCAAGGTAGCACGATGTGTGTTCTCTCCTTCCTCAGAGATGGAGCCTAAAAGCAGCCATCGTATTTAGCCCTCCCATCCCCCTAAATCTTCTCCACAAAGGACACTGTCACCACCAAAGCTCTGCAACAAGGATCGTTTATATATCTGACAACCTTTAAACCCCCAAAGAAAGGCAGAGGGAAGCGGTAAAGCTCTCTGAAGAGCTCTTTGGTGGAACAAGCAGAATTATGAGCAGCAGGAGAAATATGAGTAATTAAGACAACAGTATATCTATATCTTACAGCTGACAGAGTGAAGCTGCAAGTTAGCTCTGGGCAAGATGTTAGCAGAGGGAAGAACTGAGCAGCCTGTTTCTAATGTTAGTGTTGAAAAGGCAGCCCAGGAAAAAGGCTAAAGGGACAATTTCATTAAAAAGAAGGAAGTAGGTTGGATTAAGAGAGCAGTTAGATGCAGACTTGTAACATTAAAGGAGCAGGTCAACAGCTCTCTGTCACAAGACAAGCAATCATTTGGGGAATCAGCCGATGTGCCACTCTCGCTGTGCTCAAAAGAAAACGCTCTCAAATTATCTATGGGTGGCTTATGGAGAAAATTAATGCTGGGGAATTGCACCACGGCACAAAACAAAGCCCTGGGGTGCAGGGAGGCTGCAGAAGAGCAAAGCACAGCCAGCCAGGATGTTTGCCACCAAACAGCCCACACCAGGGGCTGGTTTTAGGCAGCAGGCACCGACCAGAGCCGGCGTGGTGGCCAGGACACAGCTCTGGCTCCTGCCTGTCCTGCACTGCCCAGGCCTGGAGTCACCTCAGGCAGGGCTGGAGCCACCCCAGGAAGGGCTGGAACCACCCCAGGAAGGGCTGGAGCTGCTCCCACCCCACGGCCCCTCTGACAAGGGCATCCCCTGGGTTTGGGTCCTGCCCCAGCCCTGCATGCTCCAGCGATTCCCAGCTGGCAGGACGGCCCTTTGTGGCTCCAGCAGCATGGTTTATAGCAGCCCTGGGGCTGTGTTTTCCATCCAGGATATATAAGTGAATTAGTGGAAAATTCAAGCTTACACAAATCACAGAGCCAGTGCTCAGTCTGTCATGGCCAGGCAGCATTTTCAGTCCACGAGGTGTGGGAAGAAACTGGGGCTGCACCCACAGCTGGGTTTGGAGCTGGGAAGTGCTGCACATGAGAGGGGCACAAAAGCCCAAGGGCAGCTCCATCCTCACAGATTAATTGTGTGGCTGGCTCAGTCACCTGGGGCTGGCAGAGCAGGATGGGGGATTGTTGGGAAGGAGCTTCCCTCGCCCCCCAGGCTCCATCTGCCCGGAGCAGGAGATGGGAATCATCCCGAGAGCAATATTTGTGCTGGAGAAATGGCAGAGGGGCTGCTCCAGGTTCCCATTATTGTAAACAAGAGCAGCATTTACCCAGATGATAAGAGCTGGAGCCAAAGGGCACCAAACGGGGGTCACCAGCTGCAAGTGCTGCTGCCACCCAAGGAGAGGAGCTCCAGCTGCAGCAGGATGGGGACAGGGGAGCCTGGCAGGTGACAAAACCTCTCCCTGTGGCTATCAAGGGATTGTCCTATGTGTCCTTCCCAACATTTAGGATGTTCCTGCTGTGCCTTTCTTTATTTGCCCCTACAAGCCCCAACGCTTCTCAAGCACTTCCCTACCAACACCACCAAAACTGATTTGTATGAAAATACACCTGGGATAGATGTTTCTCAATGAAGCCCAGCACAGGTATTCCCTATTTTCCTTCCCTGCTTTCTCATGGATCATGCCATTCCTGACTATCCCATCATTATTTGGTGTAAAGCGCCTGAGGTGAAGGGTTTTCTTCCTTCACACAATTCTCTCATTTTTTCTCCTATAAAGAAGTGAGTGGGGCTGTACAAGGAGCCCAGGCACCCTTTCCTACACAAACCTGCATATTTCAAACCACAAACTCTAATGACTCCTTAAAATACACATTTATATTCAGCCCATAAATCAAAACAGAAAGTCAAACCCTGCCTGGAGAACAAAATCCTCCCGTGTAGCTCTGTTCCATACCCAAGGTGTCACAGAGCCTGTGGATTTCTGCCTCCTGCTTCAGCCACATCCTCACACTCATTGAGAGAACCACAGGATGGAGCCCTTAAAAACCTCACAAATTTCTCACTTTCCCAAGCACTACAATGCAGCTAAAATCAGGGAAAATGGCCTCCTGTCATTTTGTTGACCTGCCCAAGAGTTTATTTACCCACTCAGCCCACAGAGCAACTGGAAATGCAGAAATGGTTAATATCCCACCACAAGGCCAGGAGCAGGTACCAAACTTTCTCCCCGTGCCAGGAAAAGACAATTGTGAGGCTGAAACTGCTCATCAGCTGCTCTTCCCATAAAGGTGAGCATCCTGACAATTCTTTGGGGTATATTCTTAGAAAGAGGGCTCAGAATTTCATGTTATTATCATATTATAGACAGCATTCCTTTGATAAAGGGTCAGGGATCAGGAAGACAAGAAAAATAAGGAAATAAAGCCCAGCAACAGACAGATCTTTAGCTGGCATAATTGGACACCCAAGTCCAAGGGAACTGTGTCCATTAGCAGGAATGGGTGATCTGACCCATATGCTTTGCCACTTTTAAGTGTGAAGATTAAAACAAGGCACCCAGCAGCAGAAATGGGTTACATTCCATTTCAGAGAGGCTCGGGTTGCCTAAAATTCCGGAGAAATTTCCAGCCTGCCATCATAAAGACTTCAAGGCTGTTTACCCAAACTTCTCAATAGCTCCTTCTAAAAAAGGATGATGAGCAACCATGTTGGGTAAGACAGATTTTTAATGTAATCTGTTTATAGTTTTAGAACAATTTCCAGAATAGAACATTTTTTAAATGTCCTGAGCCTTTTGCATTCTCACTTTGATCATCTCCCATCACGTTATCGTTCAGAGCAGAACGTGATGGAGCCAGGCTAACGAAGCTGCCAGAAATGACATCAGAAAGCCAAGTGACCTGAAAAAAAAGTGCTTCATTTGAGCACCACACTCTTCTCAAATGTTTTCCTTTTTTGACTTTTTTAATACATTTTAATTAATGTTTTACTTTCACTGGATTTATGTTACTTGCATGCAAGCTTGGAGCTTGGTCTAAGAAAAAAGTCCTATTGAAAACAAAAAAAAGCTTTATTTGACCAAGGGAAGGCTGTAGGAGGTTCTCAGATAACAATAACTAACAATTCTTTTTGGGGTTGAACAGTTTCAGCAAGGACCACTTTCTGAGGAGGTTAACTCTAAATAATAATTGTGGATTTTCCAGCCTGTGGAAGGCAGAGATTGCTCCGTGACAGAGTTTATATTGCTAACCCGATGCCAGCAGACAGCTGCAAAAATGAAGTGATATCAGTGATAAAAATATTCTTTCTCCATGCAGGCAGGCGGAATTGCATGGAAGCAAAGGGCAAATCCCAGTGGCCTCTGTGCACACCAGATCCAGCACATGGAGACAGGGCCTGGCTGACGTGGCACGGCTGATCCCTGCACCTCCTGACTCACTGAGGGCTCACTTTAAATATTTTTTAACTCCTCACATCAAATTTCACAGAGATATCTTGCATTCCTTAGAAAAACTTTATCTGCACGAGATCATTTTCTGCCCTCTAATTCAAGCTGTGTCAGAACTGGCAAATGACTTGGTTAAAAAATAAAATATCATAACGATGCCCCCACCCCCACCCCCCGCCGCCGCCTTCTATCTGACGTAGAAACAGATAATTTCTAGTACTAAAAGTGATTAAATTTGGTGCATTTCCAACTTGTATTTTAACAATGCATTACCTCCTGAATTGCTGCATAAATATTAATGGACAGCCTGCTATGGAACTTTTGCCCGTGGTGCCCTTGGAGAGCCACAATCACGGCGAGGGGAGCAGAGGAGATGAGAGGGAGCCCTGGGGATGGAGGTTCCATCCCCAGCCTCACAGAGCCACCCCGGGTCAGTCTCACAGATCAGCACCACCTCAAAGCCTCGACTTTGTCTGGTAGGAGATGAAAATCCTGCAGGCATTGATCTGCCCCGCGCTCATCTGAAATGCAACCACAAAAACGGTGCCAAGAAGAGCCGCGCCGATTTCCCCCCAAATTAGCCAGATTTTATTTTTGATATAGTGAGTGCTTTTAAATTTCATCTGCAGATGTTTGCTCCTCTAATCACCTCCAAAACGGGTGCGTGGCATTTATCTTCCTGCATTTCCTCCCTCTGATATAATCTCATTAAAAGTCACCGTGGCTGCCATTTGAAAGAGGCCAAGTGCCCACAGATCCCCTGAAGTCATGCTCAGCCTTCATGAAAATTGGCCAATTATTTAGTTCCCTAAATATGGACTTTGGGGGCTGAAATTCAGAATATCCTTCTGGAAAACCTTTCTAGTCTGCCATAAACCAGCTCTCTGAGAAGACAACACTATTGATTTTTGTCACCCCGATACAAGAACACCACTCAAAACCTTAAAATACTGGCAGTAAAAGGCACGAGGAGAAAATATTTTTTGCCTGCAAACATCTACTGCCCAGCTGTGTTTTGGACACAGGTGGACTGTGCTAAGGGTTAAGTTAATTTAACTTTTACCAAGTTAGAAAGCTCTGAAAGTTTAATCACAAATGAACTCCAGTGGGCAGTTTGGTAGCTCCCAGACAAATGTTCTCATTTTTATTCTTTATAGGCACTGCTCAAATCCTCATAAACCATATTTAAAGAGGGAGAAATTTCATGAGGGGAGGGAGCTGTTTTATATGACAGAATAAGAGAAAAAGGCAACTTACTGTTTTAAAATTTAAATCCAGCCAAATTACCAGAAATGCTGCTGGAAACAGAACGCTGAGAATTCATTATTTTGTTTCAAAGTTAGTTTATCATAAATCTGCCCTCTGACACGTAATAACTAGTAACATTTCGAAGGTTATTTGATAGTAAGTTCAACAGTGTAGGTGACTGAACATGTGAGCTGCATGATAATGAGTCCCAGGGGAAATCAGGCTTTAGGATGCAGGGTGAAGCATCCCTAGGCTTGTATTCAAATGGAAAAAACATATTCAAAAGTTTATTGTTTATCTCCTAAGAACATCAAATAATACACAGGCCTTTGAATCAAATGCATAAAGCACACTGGAGGACTATTTGCTGGGGGAAAAATGCCTGATTTGATCCAAATTCAAAAAAACTAATAGCTCGTACACTGGAATGCACAGAGTGGTTTTGATATAAAAAGTGGAGGGGAGTTTTTGGGTTTGTTCTTTTGCAGAACTGAGAGGCACAGCCAGTCAATTTGCTGCTGCAGCAGCCCTAGGAACCTAGGAAGAGGAGCTCGACAGCTTTAAACCCAGTTGTTCTCAAATCCTCTGCCTTTGGGTACAATAGAGTCCCTTAAGTGTGACAAATACAAATTGCCCTGCTCGGCCTGAATTTCATCTCCAAAACACGGTGGCAGTAATTGATTAATTTGTAGTGTACAAACTAATTTGCAGCCAATAGCGAAAGTGAAAGGGTTTGTTTCTCAGCAGGGAGGTGGGGTGCAAACACCCCGCTCTGCCAGGATGACGCAGTCCCACCTCTCAGCTCGTTAAGCTCTTACCTAACGAATCCTGTGCTGCCTTTATCCAAGTCAGGGCTACTTTGGGCATTGGCTGTGCTGGAAAAGCACGTGAGGCACAACTTTTTTATTTATAAACCCTCTGCGTGGCAAATGGCGAGGGCTGGGACATTCCAAGCCCGTAACCATGCAGCCACTGGCACCCTGCCACTTTTCTGGGAGCAGGGATGGAGATGCCATCCCCTGCCACCCCTCTGGAGCTGGGATGGAGATGCCATTCCCTGCCACCCCTCTGGAGCAGGGATGGAGATACCATCCCCTGTCACTCCTCTGGAGCAGGGATGGAGATGCCATCCCCTGCCACATCTCTGGAGCAGGGATGGAGATGCCATCCCCTGCCACATCTCTGGAGCTGGGATGGAGATGCCATTCCCTGCCACCCCTCTGGAGCAGGGATGGAGATGCCATCCCCTGCCACATCTCTGGAGCAGGGATGGAGATGCCATCCCCTGTCACTCCTCTGGAGCAGGGATGGAGATGCCATCCCCTGCCACCTCTCTGGAGCAGGGATGGAGATGCCATCCCCTGCCACATCTCTGGAGCAGGGATGGAGATGCCATCCCCTGCCACATCTCTGGAGCAGGGATGGAGATGCCATCCCCTGCCACATCTCTGGAGCAGGGATGGAGGGATGGGCACAGAGCACCCACCTGCTCCTGCCCTCTGGGCACGACCCAACCACAGCAACTCCTCACTTCTCACCTCCAGCAGTGGGAAAAGCTCGTGGTGTTTGAGGATCACTGAGTGTGGATATCTCAAATGCTGGGTTTTCATCTCCAGAGGAACATCTGCCCCATTAAAAGTGATCAAACAGGACTCCTGCTGTTCAGGTGCACAGCCATACCTACCTGCCTTGGGGAATCACAGAGGGGCTGAGGCTGGGAAAGACCTTTGGGATCATCCTTTTATAGTTACACAGTCCCCTCTGCCTCACAGGCTGCTATTTCATAGTTTGGACATCGAGAACAAAATTAGCCTTTAATTTCAAGATACCTTTCAATAATAAAATCTATTTTTCCGCACATTTTTTAGCTTGTCCTCCTTTTTTAAACTCATTGCTTAAATCGTTATATACCATGTGCTTGAACAGTGAAAAGTTACACAACATCTCTCTTACTCAACATCACCCTATCAGTCCTAACTCTTAATATTATGATTACTTTTTTCAGAGATGCAACTGGCAGAGCTTTCCTGACACGCCACAAATCCTAATTATCATCAAAACTCTAAATTCTATGTTAATGAATATCAGGGGTTGAAACGCTCTTATCCTGACAAGTTCTAAAATATCCACTGAATGTTTGTTTATTCACTTCCTATATCAGTATATATTTCCAGACCTTAACTTTGGGAAAACAACAGCATTTAAATAAGCAATGGCAAAGATAAATAAAACCAACCAAACAGGCAATAACTCTGTCTAAAATGCTTTTTACTATATTTAAGGAGGAATTACCACAGAGGAGATGATTGAACTGTAAGCTACCACATCTCAAAGAAAATAGATTTAGATGGAGAACTTTTTTGGTTCATTCCTTGAAGCATAATCTTACCCACTGTCCAACTTTTGCTAATGCTTACACGTGCAAGATGCACTGAGGAAATTTGGGCTGTATTAAAATAAGACACAAAAACCCCCCTGGAGCTGTTAAAAATGAGAATTAAATAAGAACGGGCAGAACCGGATCAACCTCAAACTTTGCCTTTGATTCCAGAAAAGAGTTAAAAATGCTCTTTGGAGCTGGAGCAGGCCCTGCCCAGTGCTGGGATATGAAAGTGTGCATAAATCAGGGGCTCATTTTCCTATCAGGCGCTGGAGCTGCCGGCTCCGTTATCGGCGGCATCCGCGGATCCGCGGCGAGCGCTCGGCTCGGGCCCCGGCCTCTGTGTGGTCTTTCAGAACTGTCGTTATCAGCTTTCTGTTTATTATTGTGCTCAGTTTAAAGGGAATTTGCCAAGTGATCCCTGGACTCCAATCTTTAGGCCTGTTGTCAGGACAAATTAATTTCTGTGGAAACCCACTGTGCCTCAGATACCATCTAGGAAATGTAGGATTAATGGAGTCCCTGTACAACACGCTTTGTAGTGCGCTGCTGGGGGAGGGGAGCGGGGCTGCCGAGCCTCAAACCTCACCAATAAAGCCCCTGCACTTTGGGGGACTTTGGGGGGACTTAATCTGGTTTTTACTCCATCAGTAATATTTAAAATTAAAGCCCAGTCGTCAAAAGGAATGGGGCAAATTTTAACAAAAAGAGCAGTGAATGGAAACTCTCAGCTGCCAAAGAGGAGGGACCTGAGGTCTAATTATCAATATTTTATATTTTACCCACTCAAGCCAATCTCATCAGTAGGAAAAACAGGATATTAAAAGAAACAGTCTCCTGTGAATCTTACTAGAAAATAATGAAACCCCACACATGATCCCTTGGAAAAGAGGTATTAAAGCTGGATTTCCTACAGGGCTGGGGCATTGCTGTGCTAGCTGACTTTTGGGGCTGTTTTTAACAAATGTGTATTATTTCATTGCTGAAAATGTCTGTTCTGGCAATGAGTAAACTTATAAAATTATTTTTCTGGGGGAGGGAAAGGAGTGGTTATGATTCTTAGTGAGAGAGAAGAGAAGAGAAGAGAAGAGAAGAGAAGAGAAGAGAAGACTCCAATATGTTTTTATCAATCTTTTCTCATTTTCAGGAGGATGACTCTGCCCATGGTGAGATATCCAGGTTTAATATCAAAAGCACTGGGAATTCTTGCCCTTATTCTTTTCTCTCCAAAGATAAATCAGCTGATAACATACAGGACAAAGACAGCAGACCCACAGGTTCACATTCTCTGTGGTTTTACATCTCGTGACTCCTCTGTGGAATCAGAGAGTTAAGTTAACCCAAAGTGGCACAAAAACACCAATGAGATCACAAAATTAAAAATAAAAATTTTAAAAAAAGAGCTACCTCTCCTTTCCAAACGCTAAAGCAAAATCTGACTTTCTAACACGTTGTTCCAATATTACCCTGCCAATAGCAGGGTTGATTTGGCAGCAGAGCATTTTTAGAGCACTCCTGTACCTCCCAAGCCTGGCAGATGCAGAGGCTGCAGCTCCTCTACAGTGGCTCTCCAGCTCACAAACACCTCCACACACACAGCTTTTCCTCCTTAGAGCATTGCAAAAATCCCTGGCTCCTGTGTGACCCCAGTTTGGAGCAGCATTTATGGACCAGGTTCGTTTTGGGAGGTTATTTCATCAGTTCTAATCTCACTTGCATATGAGAACTGCTTTTGTTTTATTCAATATTCCAAAAGAGTGTGTTCTTCCCTAACTAAAACATTTAATCTTGAGAGACTTTTATGTGCCCGTTTTTAACTATTGCAGAAATTCAATTAACTCCATAATTATGAACACAATTACCATGGAGTGTTCCATGTGATTTGGTGGTAGCAGTTACATGGCACACACATACACTCAGGTCTGTGATTTCAAAACTTACAGCAAGGATAACAAAAGCCAAAAATTCCCAAATATCATCCTTATTCTTTGGATTGCATGTATGAATGGTTTTTTAAATGCTGCTCATATTTTTTTTCCCCTGCCCATGGCAGTGGGGCTGGAATGAGACAATCTTTAAAGTCTTTTCCAACCCAAACCATTCCAATACTCTATGATTTTTGTGATGAAAGGTTTTATTTTAGAAAGCACATTATTTGCATTATTGAAGTCACCCAAACTGTGACAATTCACCTTATAATAAACCTTATAATAAACCTTACAATAAACCTGGCCCCATTAACTTGTTCCACTGCAAACTCCCAGCAAGGGCAGCAAATGGAGCTGGAATGGAGATGCCATCCCCTGCGGAAATTTTTGCGTGGAGAGGGAAAGAGAAACTAAAATAAATTAGAAAAAAGAAAGGAAAATACATGAGTGAGAGGATGGGGAACTCTAAAAAAATCTTCTAAACTTTGCACAGGGGCGCTGGCACGGAGCTCAGTGCCCAGCCCAGCGTGGGGGTCCAGGGGAAGGTGGTGGGTGAGGAGCAGGATGTGCCCGGCTGTGCCAGGAGTGCCTGGCAGGAGCCACCCCACAAACCCTGCCAGGACCACCCCAAAAACCCTGCACAGGAGCACAGGAGCCATCCACAAACCCTGCCAGGAGCCACCCACAAACCCTGCCAGGAGACACCCCAAAAACCCTGCACAGGAGCCACCCCACAAACCCTGCACAGGAGCCACCCCACAAACCCTGCCAGGAGACACCCCACAAACCCTGCACAGGAGACACCCCAAAAACCCTGCCAGGAGACACCCCAAAAACCCTGCACAGGAGCACAGGAGCCATCCACAAACCCTGCTCAGGAGCCATCCACAAACCCTGCACAGGAGACACCCCAAAAACCCTGCCAGGAGACACCCCACAAACCCTGCACAGGAGCACAGGAGCCATTCACAAACCCTGCTCAGGAGCCATCCACAAACCCTGCACAGGAGACACCCCGCAAACCCTGCACAGGTGGCCAGGAGCAGGGGCTGTGACCATGAGCAGGGGCTGTGGTCACTGTCAGGCTCATCCTGAGCCCTCCCCTGCCTTGGAAGAGCCAAAACACTCCGGGGTTGCTGCACAGGATGAGACGCCAGGCAGGGTCAGTGAGGGCTCTGGGGATGTCACATTTTGGGGCTTGAGGGCTGACGTGGCTGAAAGGAAAGTTTAGGAGGACAGGCATGGTCAGGTTTTAGTCAGGGAAACAGCAAGTTCAGGATGGGCTCAGGCTGATACAGAAATACCTGGCTGAGGGTCACCATGCCAAAGTCCCCACTGAGGATCTGTGGCACCTCTGGGCACAGGGATCTGCTGGTTCTTTGTGGATCCTCCCTGCTCCCACCCTCATCACATCAATTTTGCACATGCTGCACATCCAGGGCATGTTCATTGCCAGGCAAAACCAATGAGCAGAACAAGGATCTTCCAGAGGCTTTGATTACTTCAGACATTGCCCAAAATCATTCTGATGTCACTTTGGTGGCACTGCACACATCCTCTGCTCCTGCCACCCAGCCTTGCTCCCCAAATTTCAGCACCACCCTGTGTTGTCAGCGATGTCAACTCAAGGTCCAGCCCAACATTCTCCTTTAATCTAATTTAATTTAATCTAATCCAACCCCATTTCTGCTGACACAGCAACATCTGCAGAGATCTCCACCTCACCCACCCCTTCCACCAGAGCGTTGTTCCCACCTCCAGGTGCACAGGTGGCAAAGCCTCCCTCAAACTGCACCCAGGGCTTCATCAAGAGATGCCCATGGACCCCGAGCACACAAGGAATCAACAGCCCTTTACCATAATCACTCTTCAAGTAATTGAAAATCAGAATTACCCATGTGGCTTCTCTACATAAAAAGTGATCTGCAACCCTCCAAATCTGAATTCCAAACATGTTCGTGTAAAACATTCGAAATACAAAATGCGGCTCCAGCTCAGTCCTTGGTGGATGTCAGGCACGGCTGGAAAACTATTGCAGGTGTTATTTTAAATGAAAAAAAAGTGAAGGGTGTAATAAGAATGGAGGTCAAAGCATTTCCAGACTTGCCAAGGGTTAGATCTCACCAACAGAGTAAAATATTTAATCTTTAACAGAAAGCTATAAATGCAAATATATATAAAATGAAGCATAAAATAGGCTTCTTATAGAAATTCATCTCTCCTAACATGAACAGTACAAATATTTCACAACATGTCAAACCCACTGTATCTGTACATTCATGCTTTCCTCACTCCTGGCTCTACAACCACACAGAAATGTAATTTAACAGCACTGGGAAGAGTTTTCCAATCTTGGGGCATGGAACCTTTATCCCAAGGACCTGGTTAATAAATGGCAATAAAAGTAAACAAAAGGCAGAAGGAGGAGGCAGCACAGAGGGCTCAAACCCAGCCCAGCTGCCCTCACCCCCCAAACCCACCCCAGAGCCATCCCTGCAGATCGAGCTGCCATGTGGCTGTTTTCTAAAACAACATCTCACTCTGCTGTGGAAGAAATTCAGCCCCTATTCCTCTTTAATATTCATATGGAACAGAGCTACATTAACACTAAGTTTTAATTTCAGAAACATTCTGACATTTACCGAGAACAGATTCCAGCCCTGGTTTCACACCAGGGTTTTTTTTCCATTATCACTGTTATTACTGGTATTAGTATCACTGCAGAAGTGATTAAAAGGTCCTGGATGTCTCATTAAAATAGTCTGGATCTACCTCCCTCTTCAGCACCAAGATACAATCTGTTGTTTTATAAATGGGAACCATCTTCCTGGAAATTAAATTTGAAGTATTGCCTGTTCCTCTTTTCCATGTGAAATACAGGCACTTTTTGCTGTTTAAATTGAATGTAAGAAATATTCTAAATATTTGAAGCAGAGGAAAAAATAGTTATTACTGAATGCTGAACACTCCCCAGATCTACTCATAAAATGTGAAAATAATAAAAGAGCAGCAACAAACCAACTCAAAAACTCTCAGGGAGGTTGAGGAGAGAGATCCCTCATGGAAGTCAACAGTTTTGGCCCCTACATCTATTTTCAGGTGCTCATTTCAGCACAAGCTTATGATTTTCTGAAAGGGTTGGTTTAGCCGCAATTTTGGAAAAAGGCATTTTTGTTTCCCGAGGCAGTTTAAGTACAAATGTTTGTGTCTCAGAGCTCTTTTCCATATCCTCCACTAAAGAGGAATTCAAAGAGTCTTAGGCGCAGATTAAATGCTTTCAAAAATCAATTCTAGGCTGGCACAGAAGTCAACCAGTCTGACCTCATGATTACAGACTAAACACTTCCTTAGGAAGCAAAGTGGAGAAATATTTCATGTTTCAGTGATTATTTCAGATAGCAGCACCACAAATAAAAACGAGAAACCACAGCGACATTTTTAAAAGTTTATCTCGGGATAATTGCATGAGGAATTAAAAGAGGGGTGGGATATTGCAGCATTAAAATCTATTAACAAAGGGGAGTATTCAATAAACAGCTCATCCAAACTCTAAACAGGCACTTTGGATTTCATGGAGTTTTGAGAAAAAAGAGAATCATATAACTCAGTTTCTACCTGATTATCCTGATATTTTTACTTCTGGAACATCAATCTCAAGACAAAAAATGGCAAAGAAAGCAGCAGTGAGATATGTACTTATTTTAATGGCTGAGGATCTCTTCCAAACCACCTTGGGACTGATACAGAAATAGGCTCCTTCAGCTCCATATTCCTGAGGACAGAGCTCAGATTTAATGCCCAAGCACTCCTGTGCCTTGCAACAGCATTTTTATTTTCCTTCTTACCAGTGTCAATAGCAGGGTAACCCCAGAGCTTCCACATGAACGTTTGCCTTGGTTTGATCCTCTAAATGTGCTACCCAGTAATTAAATCCAGTTTGTATTTTTAAAGTGCACATGGAGAACTGCTCCACGCTGAGCCCAACTGCCTTGCATTTGTCTCCACCATCTCTCAGTTCTGGGAAATCCATAAATTCATTTGTCAAAGGTAAAAATGCTCCAGCAAAACTCCTTCTAAATCTTTTGAAACGGTTTGTTCAAACTCTTGACATAGCGTTTTGCTCTAAACAAATTTCTAGACAACCCTGTGATTTTCCATCTCAAAATATACTGTTTCCCTGCCACGAAACTGGAACAGAGGGTCTGAGAGAAAGGAAATTATTAAGCATTCTAGTGGGTTTTTTTCCAACAAAAACTAAGATAGAGGTCAATGAATAAGTATGTGCAGGCTGGAACTTAAATCCTCTGGGGTGACTGTAGGCTAATTAATAATTAATGCCAGAGACATGGTGTTTGAAATGCAGATGTGATAACTGGAGGCCTGGCAAAGCTGTTCAGAGGAAGCAGATTTGGATGCTACAGGGAATAGGCACTCCCTTGCCGGCTGGCTCTGAAAGCAGACCTGGGTGCAAAGCAGGGCCTATGGTTTAGATTATATTCCCCTCAGCTGTTAATTACCTGAACCTACTTTGAAGTTTTTCTCTTTTTATCCTCTGCATGAAAAGAGATTGGTTCAGCCAAGGGACTTGAAAAAATGATCAAATACATGGAGTAGAGGAGGGGAATAGAACTTCAGATATAAAAAAAGATAAGGAAGAAAAACACTCAGGGAAACACACAGGAACATATTAGGAAGTGCCCGAGTGTGGCTCAATGTTTCAAGCGGGTTGTGCTGCTCTGAGTTATTTCAGCCATTAAGCAGAACCCCCCGTGCTTTAGGAATGGATTTGTTAAAAGGGATCTCTCTCTGTATGTATAGAGTTTACAGTAATTATTTGATGAAAGTACCATAGGTGATTTCCTATGCTATTTTTAATTCAATAAAGTAATTTAAACCTCCTTGTGTTTGGGGCTATTTAATGAGGTGTGCAACATTAGCAGAATCACCAATGAGCTGTTACTACAAGTATTCAGATTTTGCTAAAAAACGCTCATTTTCACCAAGGAAGACACGGGCACAGGGTGGGCTCCTCGCTGCCACTGCCAGGGAAGGGGGCAGGTGCCCTCAGCACCGCAGCTCCTTGGGCATTTGGGGGGTACCTGAGGGCACCTGAACCATTTCCACAGCGAGTGGGGAGCGGGGTGGCCCCGCAGGGCCTGGCACAGGCAGGGGTGGGGAGGCAGAGTGGGGGATGAAGGCTGGGGAGGCAAAACTGATGGGGATGAGGACAGAGAGAGGCAGGGGTAATGGGGATGAAGATAGAGAGAGGCAGGGGTGATGGGGATGAGGACAGAGGGATGTGGGGTGACGGGGATGAAGGCAGAGGTGGGAATGCTGGGGGGAAGGTGCAGGTGATGGGGATGAAGCTGAGGGAGGCACAGGTGATGGGGATGAAGCTGAGGGGACACACACATGATGATGGGGATGAAGGTGGGGGACACACAGGTGATGGGGATGAAGCTGAGGGAGGCACAGGCAATGGGGATGAAACTGAGGGGACACACAGGTGATGGGATGAAGCTGGAAGGGAGGCACAGGTGATGGGGATGAAGATAGAGGGGACACACACAGGTGATGGGAATGAATCTGGAGGGGACACACGGGTGATGGGAATGATGCTGGGGGACACACACAGGTGATGGGGATGAAGCTGAGGGAGGCACAGGTGATGGGATGAAGGCAGGGGTGCCGGCGATGAAGATGAGGGGAGGATGCTGCCGCATCCCGCGGGCGGCCGGGAAGGGTTTGGGGTAACGCAGAGGATCCCCCTGAGCGCAGGAAAACACCCGAAGGGGCCGTGGGCTCCTCCTGCGACACCGCTGTCCCCGCGAGGAGCCCGCGGGACCCGGGGCCGGTCCCGCCGCTCCCCGGTGCCGGTGCCCGGTCCCAGTGCCCGGTGCTCGGTGCGGGCTCCCCGGGTCCCTGCGGCCGGAGGGGCCGCGGGATCGCCTCTCACCCCGGCTCGCTTTGCACACACACCGTTCCCTTTTCAAAGCGACTCCAGAGTGGCTTTTTTTGACGTTCTTCCCCGCTCGTTAGAGCCCGCCCGTTCAAAGGCGAAACTTCCCAGCAACTTCACTAAAAACCTTTGAACCAGGGGGATGACAGTGCTATAATAATTTTTTTTCTGGCTCTACCTTTTCTCTCTTTTTTTTTTTTTATCCCTGCAGTAGGGTGAAGCAATCTCTGATGAACTCAGAGCTGGCTGCGTTTAAAAATTAATTCGAAAATGCCCGTGTGCAAGGCGCAGGCGCCTCCTCGCATTCACACCCATCACCTTGGCATCGCGGCGCAGCTTCTCCTCCTGCTGATGGGGAGAGCCCACCTCGGCCCAAAACTAGAATTTTTATCCATTTTTCTCTTTCCCAGCACCGTCTTTCACCGTGACGTAAGGAACACGCGGCTGTACTACAGCCTTACGCATAGGTGTACACCTGGGTGATGGGGAAGGGGAATTCCCTGGCACAGTTACCTGCGGATAAAGCATCCAGGTGAAGGGATGAGTCCGTCCCGGCGTGGAAAATGCCTCGATTTCCACCAAAACGGGCGTAGGCAGCGCCTCACGGGCATGGGGTGGGGTGGGCCGGGAGAGCCACGCCTGGGGGAGAGGGGCTTTAATGGAATCACAACAGCCACACGGCTCCCTATTAAATCCTGCTAATTTTCTAGGTGAAGGCTGTGAAGTGAATGTGAGGAAGCATTAAAAGGGAATTGAATTTGCATTCCTTATGCTACAGGCACATGTTTACATGACCTTTAAAACAGAATTAAAGCTGTATCATCAGCAGCTGTAGGCAATTCACATTACTAAGGCAATCAAATCAGAAGGCTAAACTAACTATAAAACATAAATTAAACTGATAGAGAATCATCCTAATTCACTAGGTTTACTTGCAATTTACTTATCCGCTACTAGTAATTTCTAAACAGTTTGGAGAAGAGGCGGATAGGAAATACTTGGATGTGGCACTTGAGGAACGCGTTGTCCGAGGGGGAGAGCCGGCTCTGCCGGGGTTCTCCATCAGGGAGCGGGGATAACACGGGCCCCTAGAGCTGCACGAAGGGACTGCAAACCGATACCTGCGTGGCTCAGCCCCAGCTCTGCGGGTTGGCTCCAGCCCCTCCCGGAGTCCTTTCCTCGCTGGAGGACCCTCAGAGACGCCGTTGATTTTCTAAAATATGAAATAACTCAATATCCAATACAGCTGGCGTTGCACCGCTGCCTGCTGCCCCCTCCCCCATCCCCAGAGGGACACTTTGCAATGTCTGAAACGCGGTTAAAAAACCCACAAAAATCGATTCCGCCGGTGATTTCATTAAAAGTTTGCGGAGCGCCTTTGCCCGTCTCCGCTCGGGCGGAGCGGGGCGGGCCCCGAGCACCCCCTGGCACGGGCAGCCCCCGCTTTGATTTATTCCCATTTATTTCCCGCAGCCCAGGGCTGCCTCCCCCGCTTCGATGGCGACTCTGCCGTGTGCGCTCGGGGGCCCGCGGTGATTTATGGCCCGCAGCCCCCGGGCACGGGCAGGGCAGGAGGGGAAGGGATGCTGCAGCTCCAGAGCCTTGCTCCGGCGCTCTGCTGGGCAGGGGGGGAGAGAAAAATCCTGCCAGGAGGTGCCAGGGAACCGCACACGCTGGGGATGGAGCGCACGGAGATGTGGTGGGGCTGTTGGGGATTTTTTGGGGGGGACAACACCCAGCCTGCTCCATCGTCACCATCCTGCACTGCCCAAGCTCGATTCAATAAGGAAACATCTTTTAGCAAAGCACTCTGGCCTGAAAGTTCATTTTTATCACAGCTTTGGTTGGCGCGTTCTGAAGGGAGCGGGGAGGAAAGTTTGCACCGAGCCGTAAACACACGAAAGTCTGTGAGAAAAGCAAGAATTAACAGCAGCATCTACGTATTTATAAACGTAAATCTAGGGATGACGAGGCGCTTCAAAATGCAGGAGGCGTTTCAGTCCCACTGCGAGATCAGGAGCATCGCTGGATGCTTTGCACGCCGACTGCTACAGCTGGAAAAGCGTATAGTTAAATAAATAATAAATAAATAAATGAGAGGGAAAACACAACACATGAACCCAAACCCCACATGGAAATTGCTCGGTAAGCTACCAAACAGCAACGCAGGTATTTGTCATCCAAGGAACAGGGCGATTTGTCTTCAGTGTCTCATTAGTCAACAGAGGTTAACTAGCCAGTGCTCAAAACCAACCCATTCTCCTTTAAACGTGTCTGAGCAGAATTGTGTCCGTTCGGGAACTGTATTTGGATTATTTCTAAAGCACAGGCGGGACGGCCTCTGGGATGGCAGGAGCTGGGGGTGCCCATCCCTGAGCGCATCCCCCCGTTCGCTGCGAGAAGCTTCACCGGAAAATTAAAAATTAAAAAACAACAACAACAACAAAACACAAGCAACGACCCAAACACCACGGGATTTCGGTCCGGGATGAAAGCAGCGCGTTCTCGTTTGAGTGGCACGGTGAGGGAAGCGCCTGGGTAAAGGGAAGGGCTCGGCATTGTCGGGGCTCCCGCCGTGACCCCGCAGCGCCCGAGCCGGGCACGGAGCGGGGCCGCAGCCCTGCCCCAGCCGCGCTCCTCACCACACACAACCGACCCAACGCGTGGATGTCACACACGGCGACACCGCTCCCGCAGCAAAAATGGGCGCTTTGGGGAGAGACTTCCCGGATTATTTACGGTTTTTTACTCCGTCAACCAAATGTTCGAGATAAGACCTCCTAAACCCGACCCAGCTCAAAAATAACAGTGACCTGAGCAAGACGGGGCAGTGCAAGAATGAACGACATTTTTTTTTTCTTTTCCCGCAGCAAGTACATTTTTCAAACATCAACAACGTGGAATAAAAGATATTAATGATAATTATAATAATAATAATAATAATAACAAGAACAGGGGATTCGAGCAGAGGAGCAAGGAGTCGCCCAAACCGCAGCAGTTAGAATACAAATACTATTTACCTTGTGATTTTTCCTGCCCGGGATTGGCTTTATTGTCCCTCCCTGGACCAGCCCAGCCGCAGCCACGCTCCCTCCGTGCCGGGCTCTGCTGCCGGGCTGGTGCTGGGAGAGATTTGGGGGGGCCGCATTCATTCGTACATTAGGACTAGTTTAATTTGCAATCTGTCAGTCCATCTCCTGGCTGTGGCTCGGAGATGGCTGTGTGGCTCTCTCCCTCCTCTCTCTCCCTGCACAGCATTTACTCACGTTCAAGAGCAGCCAACAGAGACCAAAAAAAAAAAAAAAAAAAAAAAAAAAAAAGAACTAATTGAGCTTGTGTCGGTATTGGCTAATTTCTGCTAATACTCTGTAAATTCCTTTTTGCTTCCTAAGCTTCCCCCACGCTGGTTAGGTGTTCCCAAAGCCTCTCCGGAGCTCCAGGAGCCGCTGGGCTTCAACAGGAGCCCCAGCGCCTGGATGTACACAATGCAAACCTTAACTCCTGGCTCCAGAAACGGTTAAATTGCCCTTTCCCAGCCCCCACCCCCGTTATGATTGACTCTGTTTTTAAATTTGCACTTGTTCCCACCAAGCGCAATCTAACTCGTCCTGTCTCTAAAGTGAACTTGTGTTGAAGGTGAAGTTTTCAATATAGAGGTCACGACATCGAGGCACAGCTTACCGCTCCGAGCTTCATGCTGTATTAAACACAATCAAAACGAACCCCTTTTAGACCTTTTTTTTTTTTTTTTTCCCCTCTCTCTCTCCTTCCCCTCCCGCGGATGAACAATGAGAGGAGCGGTGGTGCGGTGGGGGGAAAAAAAATAAAAATCGGTTAAATATAATAAAATCAGCTCTGTCACAACGGCGTTGGTGGGTGCAGGTCCCAACCTCCAGCGCGGGGAGAGCCCGAAGGAGCGCAGCCCCAGCGGAGCTATGGAGGGGAACGGAGAGGGGACAGAGGGGACAGAGGGGACAGCGAGAGCTGCCCCACGCGGGTGACACCGCCGCCAGCACCGAGGCACGGCCACGGTGACCCCGGAGAGCCCCGGTGCCGCCGCTGCCGGGGGGACCCGACACAATCGCAGCTCCCGCACTTCAAAGCGGGGCGTTCTCTATGGCGACTTCTCGCTGCCCCAGGACGGTGGCTGCCTCCAGCTATTGTGAGAGCTTTTTCACGCCAAAGATTTAGCAGAAAAAATAGATATTAAAGCGAGTTATTTGCTGAGGAAACGCGGGTCCCTCCGGGGCGGGGGCACCCAGAGCCAAAGGGCTCCAGCGCACAGTCCGAACCCAAAAACTTTTTTTTTACAATTTTTTTAATAATAAAAAAAAACTTTATTGGGTTTCGGTCTATGAAAAATAAGTTACAAATTCTTGCAACAGTAGCTTTGCATGTACTTATTTTTCTCCCATGTCCAGACGGGGTCGGCTATTGAATAAGGCTCTTTTATTCTGCATGGGGCAGGGGATTTGTGGCCATGGTCCCCCTTTTATTCCTCTCTCTATGGAAACCCAGATCATGGGGAGAAAAATGCGAGGCTGAATAAAGAAAAGCAGCAGAAAGGACCGCTTGAGAGCGGCATCTGTTACACTTGGGAAGTTAGACTGACAGGAAAGAGCTAAAGAAACCCTCTCCAGCAGATTAGTTAGAACAGCAAGAAGATTTAACTATATGCAGATAAAAACACTATAAAATCCACCATACTCTGCTATAGGCGAGGTGAGAGCCGCCTCGGCAGGAGCAGAGCCGGGTTCTGCCTTAGCTACATTTGCAGCAAAGATTAAAATGGGACGTTCGGGGTTTTATTTCCCTGCCAGAGACTCTGCCTTAATTAAACGGCGGATCTGAACATCTATTTTCACGGGCAATGGGATTTGAAAAATTGTTTCGGAAGTTAAAGTGCAAATTAATTTTAAATAATTTAGTTACGTTTTTATACAGTGCGGATTTGATGGTGGGGGGGGGGGATGGTGAGGTTTTCTTTCCTTTTTTTTTTTTCCCCCGCGGGCTGCGGTGATGTTTATTTCGAGGAGCTTGTGAAGGCGGAGAGTGGGAAAAAAAAAAAAAAAAAAAAAAAAAAAGAAAGAAGAGTGGGGGGCACCGAAAAAAAAAAAAAAAAAAAAAAAGGAAAGGGGAAAAAATAAAAAGGCTAAAAAAACCAAGGAGGAAGAAGAAGCTGGTGCTGTAACTCCTTCCCTGCCCTCCCTCCCCGCGCTCGGGCGGGCTCGGCCGCGGAGCTGCGCGCCCCGCACCGCCCGCACCGGGATCGCACCGGGACCGCGGCTGCGGCGGGGACAGCCCCGGCTCCGGCCCGCCCGCCGACCCCCCCGCCCGCAAACTTCACTCTTTTATTTACTTTTCCTCATTTCTGATTTATTTCCCGAGCCGCCCCCCCCCGGCCGCACCCCCGCGGGCGCGCAGCGCAGCGCTGGCCCGGCGGGGACCCGCGGAGTCGCCGATATATCGCGATTTGCCCCGGCCCGCTGCGCTCCTCAGCACCCAGCCCTGCCTGTACCCCTCGTACACGCTGCCCCGGCGAGAAATTATTGTGATTATTATTATTATAATGAGGAAAGCGATGGGACCCGGCTCGGAAGGAACCAGAGGAGCGCTCACCTTATTTAGATCTATTTTCTCATTTTCTTGAATTTTCTTCAGATCTGTCTTCTCAGAGAAACTAATGCCTTAATGACTTTCTGGTAGCTGCAAGCCTTCTTTTATTTCTGCTAAATATATGAAAATGTATGCAAATTTAAATCAAGCTTAACCTAGGAGCTCTTGCAATATATTTAATGGAATTTCAAACCAATAAGGGGACTCTGATGCAGTCTTCTGGAAGTGCAAATATAATTACGCAGCTCGGTTACCTCCAAAACGATGCAGGGAAAGGTCATTTTGGAACTCGCCGGCGGGTCGGGGGTCCCGGGGCTGCGCGGGTGCGGAGCTCTGCCCGGCCCGGGGCTCCGCGCTCCCCCCGCTCCTCCCGCGGGGGGGTCCCGGGCACCGCACGCGATTTTTCCCCCCCGTTCTTTTCCCTTTTCTCACTTTTTTTCCTCCACTTTTTCTCCTTTTCTCCCCGTTTTGCCCCGCAGCCCGCCCATCAGGCGCGCAGCGGCGGCGCACCGCGCCCGCGCTGCTAACTTTGAGGGGCATCCACCGGGATTTACCGGCGGCGAGGCCGGGAAGCTCCTTCTTTTGGGGCTGATTTTTATTATTTGGGGCTTTTCTCCGTTTTTTTTTTTAATTTTCCTGCCGACCGAGCGCGGCGGTGCCGCACGGCCCGGGGCAGGCGGGGACGCGCGGCTCGGGGCAGCAGCGCCGGGGGAGGAGCGGAGCGGAGCGGGCGCTGCGTACCCGGAGCGCGCCCGGACCGGCGGGCGGGGGCAGCGCCGGGGTGGTCCCGCGGGGCTGCCGCCGGGGCGCCGCCGTTTAACCTCTGCCCGCCGCTAATCGCTCCCCATTTAAGCCGTGCCCCCCGCGCCCCCCCGTTCCCAGACGCTCCCCATTTAAGCCGAGCCCCCCCTCAGCCCCGCCGCTCCCCGCCCGGCGCGGAAGGAGTTAAGCGGCGGGGCCGCCTCGCGCCCGGCCCCCGGTGCCGGCGGAGTGATTCACTTCCTGCCTCGCGCCCGCGCGGCCCCGAGGCCCCGCCCCGCCGCGGCTCGCCCCGCCCCCGCGCCGTGCCCATTGGTCGGCCCGGCCGGCGGCGCGCCCCCATTGGCCGGCGCGGGTGCCAGTCGCGGCGCGGCCGCCGCCGGGCCGCCGTGCCGGTGGATGTCAAAGGCTGGCGCGGCGGCGGCGGCACAGTATAACTCGTGGGGCTGCCGCGGCCATGGCCACAGCCGCCTCCAACCCCTACGGCCTGCTGGGCGCCGGCGCGCTCGCCCACGCCGAGGGCGCGGGCATGCAGCAGGGCAGCCCGTTCCGCAGCCCGCAGAAGCTGCTGCAGAGCGAGTACCTGCAGGGCGTCCCCGGCAATGGGCACCCGCTGGGGCATCACTGGGTGACCAGCCTGAGCGACGGCGCGCCCTGGCCCGCGGCGCTGGCGGGCGGCCCGCTGGAGCAGCCCGACGTGAAGCCGGGCCGCGAGGACCTGCAGCTGGGCGCCATCATCCACCACCGCTCGCCCCACGTCTCCCACCACTCGCCCCACGCCAACCACCCCAGCGCCTGGGGCGCCAGCCCGGCGCACAGCGCCTCGCTGGCCGCCCCTCCCGCCGCCGCCGCCGCCGCCGGGCAGCCCCTGAGCGTGTACTCGCAGGGCGGGTTCGCGGTGGGCGGCATGCTGGAGCACGGCGGGCTCACCCCGCCGCCCGCCGCCGCCGCCGGCCAGGGCTTGCACCCCGGGCTGCGCGGCGAGGCCGGCGGCGAGCACGGCGAGCTGGGCGGCCACCACTGCCAGGACCACTCGGACGAGGAGACGCCGACCTCGGACGAGCTGGAGCAGTTCGCCAAGCAGTTCAAGCAGCGCCGCATCAAGCTGGGCTTCACCCAGGCCGACGTGGGGCTGGCGCTGGGCACCCTGTACGGCAACGTCTTCTCGCAGACCACCATCTGCCGCTTCGAGGCCCTGCAGCTGAGCTTCAAGAACATGTGCAAGCTGAAGCCGCTGCTGAACAAGTGGCTGGAGGAGGCCGACTCCTCCACCGGCAGCCCCACGAGCATCGACAAGATCGCGGCGCAGGGGAGGAAGAGGAAGAAGCGGACCTCCATCGAGGTGAGTGTCAAGGGCGTGCTGGAGACGCACTTCCTCAAGTGCCCCAAGCCGGCCGCCCAGGAGATCTCCTCGCTGGCGGACAGCCTGCAGCTGGAGAAGGAGGTGGTGCGGGTCTGGTTCTGCAACCGGCGGCAGAAGGAGAAGCGCATGACCCCTCCGGGCGAGCAGCCGCAGCACGACGTGTACTCGCACGGCGTGAAAACGGACACGGCCTGCCACGACCTCTGACCGCGGGCTCGGCCCCGGGACTGCCCGGCCGCGGCACTGCCCGCCCGCACTATGGGCTTTAACTTATGGTTTCGGGAGACGCGGCGAGGGGTCCCCGCCCGCCGCCGCCTCGGCAATATTTTTTTTTTCCTCTCTCCGACCTGGTCACACACGGTGTTTACTCGCAGACAAGGTTTGTTTTCGGTCTCCGCTAGGATGAAGGAAAAAAAAAAAAAAAAGACACACAAAAAAAAAAACCCTCACCAACCCCACCGCAAAACAAAACCCAAACAAAAAGGAAGGAAAAAAAAGAAACCGAGAAAAAGAAAAAAAAAAGGGAAAACCCACGGAAAAATAGAAAATGAAAAAAAAAAAGAGAACGAAAAACCCGACAGAAAAGGAAAGACAGATGTGTGCCTATGAATAACCTTCCAGCGCCTTGGTTATATCAGCTGTATTTCAGGTGAATCTGTTTTACAATAGACTAGTTTTGCATTTTTAAAGACTTATATAGCGTTTTTAAATGTCTGAGGTGTTTTACTACAAACTGTACACAATATTTGTGACCTAATTTGTATCGAATTGAGCAGTCCAAACGTTCCTCCCTTCCCCAAGCGCCGGCAATGTCACCGAGCGGGGCCGGGGCAGGGCGGCCGCGGCCCTTCCTCACCCCCCCGGAGGAGATGGGGCTCCCTCCGCGCCCGCGGAGCCCCGCACCGATGTGAAGAACGGGCTTATTTGTTGCAGCTTTTTTTCTTCCTTTTCAAGAACTTCCCAACACCGTAAAACGGTCGGGTCACAAGCCTGACCTCCCCCCCTCCCTTCTTCTCGCAAGGAAAAACAATAATTATATATATAAATATATTAAATAATTATTTCTAGGAGATTTACCCGAAATTAAGCATCACAACCAAACCCGTGGCATTTGCCAGTCTTTTTTCTTTCCGAAGATGAGTTGGGCTTTTTAATCAGCGCCAGACTGAGAGGTCTGTAGTAAAACACCTTTATCCTTCTGCGCTTTCGCTTCGGAAATCGGTTTCTCTGTATTTTGTTTCGATAGTGAAGAGGAATGAGGTGTCGGGGGGAGGGAGGAAGGGAGGGAGGGAAGAGGACAGAAAACGCCCGCATTTGGTTCACGCTGAGCTTCTTTCCGCGTCGCAGGGAGATGCTGGATTTGTGAAAAGCTTTTCTAGGGGGGAGGGCAGGGAGGGGGGGGGAGAAGAAAAAAAAATAATCATAATAATCACCGACAAAACAAAACAGGGAGGAAAAAAAAAACCCCAACAAAAAAAACAAACCCTCTACCACCAAAACAAATCCCCTAAAATGCAAACGCCGTTTTTCGGGCGCAGGGAAGTGCTGAGCTGCACCCGCCCCCTCTCCCCCTGTCCCTCCCAGCCCGGGGCTGCGCTGTCCCCAAGGGCGGGGGGCGCGGTGGCCGCGCACCCACCCGCGAGGGGTCCGTGCGAGTGTGTGTGAGTGTCTGCCTGTCTGTCCGTGTGTGAGTGAGTGTCTACGTCTGTCTGTCCGTGTGTGTGTGTGTGCTCCCCCCGAGCCCCGCACCCCCGGGGCCGCCGGGCAGGGCCGGGCTCCCCCCCCCGCTCCCGGGGCTGCACCCGCGGCCCCCTGAGGGCCGGGCCGGTCCCCGCTCCGCAGCTCCCGCACAGCATCCCCCCCCTCCTTTCCTCTCCCTCTCCCCCCTCACCCTTCCCCTCCTCCAGATTCTTTCCTTTCGACATTTATATTTTTCAAGTATTTTTCAGTAAGCGCTAAAAAAAAAAAAAAAAGGAAATAGGAAAAAAAAAAGAAATTAAGAGAAAAATAAAAAAAAATAACTCGACACTGAGGACCTGCCTATTTCTGCCAACTTTATAACTGTACAGTTTTGTATATTAAACGTTTTTTGGAAGTTATTAATTTAAAGAAAGATCATTTAGTTTATTCATTTAGTAACTGATGTATAATAAACGCTATTTTCATTAAAGGTTGCTTTTTTCAACTATTTTATCCAAAATTGCCTATTGCAGTTGCCAACAATTATTTATTTTCAATAAATTCCGCATTATGTTTAAAAAAAAAAAGAAAGAAAAACGTTTCAGAGAGAAACAACAAAAAAAAAAAGAAGCCTAAATGGGTGTCGGATAAAAATAATAACGAAACACACGAGTGGCTGTAACGTTTGGTTGTCGACCAGTTTTAGTCAAGGGGTTTATATTGACGCAATATTTTATTGTTGTAAAAGGAAAAAAAAAATTAAAAAAAAAACCAAAAGGTTTAAATAAACATTTTTACGAAAGAAAAACAAAATAGCTGGAAACCTGCGGGTGCGTGGTTTGTGCGCGGGCCGGGCCGGGCTGCGGGGGCTCCTCCGGCCCCTCAGCCCCGGGCACGGCCGGGGGGCTCCAGGGGCCGGTCCGGGCAGTGCCGCTGGCACCTGCCGCGGCTGTGGGGTGGGAAAAAAGCGCTTTTGGGGCGGTGAAAGGATCCGTGCGGCTTTGGCGGGGCAGGGCAGCGTGTGTCCACCGGCGGAGCCGCTGCGGTGCGTGTGTATCGATATCGGTGCCGTCCCCGCGCTGCCCCCGCGGCGGGTCCCGGCCCCGGGCAGCGGCGGCGAGCGGGGCACCGGGCACCGGGCAAGTTTCTTTTGTTCCGCCCGTCCCCCCGCCCACCGTGGCCGGGCCGCGGCCGCCGGCAGCGGAGGGGCCGCGGCGCCGAGCCCCGTCCCCGCCCCGGGCCGCTCCCCCGGCGGGGAGGGCAGTGAGCGGAGGAACAATAACCCTTAATCACATCCACCGGGGAAACGGGGAAACCCCGGCAGCCGGGGGTGCAGGGGGAGGCAGGGAAACAGCAAAAACTTCAAGGGATCGCCGGCGAAACGGGCTTTTATTTTATTTTTTTTCTTTTCTTCTCCCCCTTTCTGAAGCCGAACCTCGGAGAAAACAATACCCAACCCTTCTGCCAGCAGTGTAGGGGGGAAAAAATTACCTTTAGGAATCCTGAGGAGCGGCCCGAGCAGGGAGCGAGCTCCGGTCTTCAATAAGCGGCAGCAGCAGCACGCGAGTGGACAGGCGCCTTCCCACTGCACTGCCAGCACACCACCCCTCCTGCACCTGGGAGCGAGAGGGATTTGGGATGTGAACAGTGGGCCATGCATTGTTCCTGAACCATAAAACTGATTTATTTCATTGCTAAATCTCTGTGAGCTGCAGCACCGCGGCCTTGGGGGCAGCGGGCCGGCGGCCGCCCCTGTGCTGGCCAGCGGGGCCCGGGTGGCTCCGCTGAGGGACCGCGACCTCCAGCTCTCTCTCCTGAAGGATTACAGCAGCAGCAGAAGGAAATATAAGCCCCAAAAGGCCGATTTTTCAGTCAGCTTCAGGAACAGGATGAATGTGGCGTGGGGACCAAAGCAGGAGTAAAGAGCCGTGGTTTGTAAACAGCCCCAGCTGAGGAGATGGAGAAGGTCCGGGTTAAAGCCAGCCCAGGCTAAAGCCAGCCCTGCGAGCTCACGGTGCCTCTGGGCCCAGGGAGGCAAAGCTCCTCAAGGCAGCCTTGGTTTGGAGGAGGGACAGAAGGCGTTTCACTGAAATTAGCCCGTTTTAGAGCCCTTTGGCTGCTCTGTAAATACAACCACAGCGAGGGCTGGGTTATGTCTTATTTTTAAACAAATTAGGTTGAGACAAAAGGGATGCAATGAAAGACGAAATCAAGTAAGTTTATAAACAGAAGCACTTCAAAGGCTGCTGGAAAGCTGGAGAAAATAGGAGAATTTCGTCTAAAGAAAAGAAAATCTCTGCTGGTTATTGCCCATCGATTTCAGTGTTCCTGTGAGCAAAAGGAAACTCTTTTGTGCCACCTAATGTTAAGTACAGATCACTGTTGTCTTCTTCGCTGCCCATCATCCATGGTGAGCATGAGAAGCTCTTGGGGTGCTGAGCCCATCAAGGTGGAGCTCAGCATCCCAAAGTCCCACCAAACCAAGGGCAGGGAGAGAGAAACTTCAGCTTCACAGTTATCTTCTGAATTTAGGGAGTTTTTTTTTTTAAAAAAAGAACTCAGGAGGGGGTGGAGAGAAGCACGGGGTAGAATCATAAGAATTGAGAGACTCCAAATTTGGGCTTTGTTATAAAAAAGTAGCTGCAGAACGAGCACATCCCGGGTTTATGTAAGCTGCCCACCCCCAGGCTCCATCTCAGCAGCCTCTGGGCTTGGGGGAGCTTCTCCCTCTGCTCTCTTCAAGAACCCAAGTGGCCTGGCCTTTGCACACCCGTGTCTCCCAGCTGGAAGAATTTTGGTGTGTACTTAGCAGCCATTCACATTAATTTAGTATGTAAATATCTCACACAATCTTTTAAAGAAAGGGCTGAAAGCAAGTGTTTCTCTGATGACAATAAATTGCACCGTTTTCGTGATTTTAATGGTGAGTGTTAAATGTCTTTAGCAATTTTTGGGGCTGAATCTTCCATGCTTTCTATATTATACTGAAAAAAAAAACTAACCAGAGGCTACCTTTGAGTTAAGTTTTCAATATTTGTAAGCTGTGCTCTTTAAAGATGGCCAGGACATGGGAGAGGGTTCTCTTGAAAGCAAAAGATTACAAGAAGTAAGCAGAGATGTCGTTTCACTTTAGGTTGGTCACTATAGATCATTCAAACTATGGACCAGTCAATCCATACCTAGGCTACATTTGACCAAGATGTTTTTAAAATCTCTCAAAATGAAATATTTCAAGGGGTTTTTTTTCTGTACTTTTAGGTGTTGATTCCATAGGTTCAGGCAGAAAAGATAAAAGCAACCTTGGGCTGCGTCCATGTACCAAAGCCACCACTGAATTTAGGGCAGATCCACATGTGGATGGAGGCACATTTAAAACCTCAGTCCTTCCCCCAGGAGCATGTGGGGCTGGGGGTGGGTGCCCTGATCCCAAACCCAGACAAAATTAATTGTTTACTCACCAGAGCAATCAGTGAGCTCACCATGCAAAGGGAGTTATTAATTAATCTTTGCACAACTGAATTCCAGCGTTCCATCCTAGGAAAAAATGGGTAGACAATATTTCAGGCAGGTGACCAATCTGCTCAATATCCCCCCCAAAATACCCACAGACATCAGGGCCTACATTTGTACTCAGTTTCCCCTTTTTCCAGCATCCTGTAACCAATAGACTGGAAAGGCTCCACAGCAATTACATATTTAGGATATGTGATAGCTGCAGTTAAGATCTTTATGACTGATTGCAGGATAAAATTTACTTCAAATGTGCAAGAGCCCATTTTTAAACCTCAGTCTTTCAGCTGCTTTGCATTAGAGATATTCCAAAGAATCAAAAGCAATTAGAGCATACGAAGTCTAAATGGTAAATAATTTCCAAATCAAAACCTTTATTAAAGCAATAAGCATCTATTTTTGTTAACACTGTAAGAGATGGAAAGGACCAAAGTAAAGAACTTTTGGTTTTATGTCGTGGAAAGAAAGCCAGACTTCTATGCTGAAGAGCAGTATAGGAAATCTCACCCCAAGTGGGTTTTGGGTTAAGTTTGAAAGACTTGGGAAAGCAGAACAAGCAAAAGGATTTAAAACTCCCATTTTGGTGGTGGGATGGGAGTGGGGATGGTTTGCACATGCCTGAGATGGGATCTGTGGGTGGATCCGTGGCTCCCGATTCCCAGCGAGTGCCTCGGCGGCTTGCAAATATTTGTAGAATCACGTCCTTAATTAGAGTGGTAAAACAGTATTAAATCTTGGGATGGGAGAGAAAGAGGAGAGCGAGGAAGAGCTGTCAGTGGCGAGAGCCTGTCAACAAGAAGTTAAAAAGGCAGTGGTAAATCTCATTTCTGGGAGCTCAGGGTTTGCAGAGCCATCGACCGGTGGCTCCGGGCTCGGCGGCTCCTGATCGATGCTCTGCTGGCACAGAGCACCACGCCGAGGGCTGGGGGCTGCTGAGGGACCTTTGGGGATGGGGATGTTTCAAACACGGACTGGGAAAAGCTGGGCAGCAGCTCTCCCCACCCCTGATGTTAGTTAGACACCCAAAATGCTGCTCTATTATTCCATCACTGGATTTTATTTTTATTTTTTTTTAAATGATGCCGGTCCTTGACTTCTGCGCCTCGAGTACAAATAATATTTACCCAGCATAGAAGCTCCATTTCTGAACCCAAGTTGTTTTCCTATTTGGCCAAAGCATGAAGTTTTGTTTTGCATATTCATCTTCAGACTTTGGGAAGGAAAAATCAAATCATATCAAATCAAATCAAATAAATGAAATCAAATCAGCCCACAGATCTTACTCACCAAAAAGTGGCTGAGGGAGATGAGAGTATCTGAGCTCCCCTGCCATCACTGAAGGACAACTGGAGGTAACACGAGCCGCTCCCCATCCAGGGCTTGTACTTCTGTCCAGATTATGGGATTAGTTTCTGTTACATCTATCTACAGTTGGGAACTTGTGATCCAGTTAAAGCAGCTTGAAAGGCGCCCAGCAGGTGCTGGGGGTCCGACTCCGTGGCACAAATTCTGTGAGTGGCAAAGCAGGGCTGGCCTTGTGCCGGGCTTCCCGAGGCTCCACACGGCTCAGGGAGACAGGGAAAGAATCAAAATCCTGCCAGAAAACTCTCCCAGACAGGGAAAATCAGCCACAGCCTCCTTTTTTCCACTCTAAATCTTGAAATGGAGTTGCTAAAGCTTAAATACAAACACTGTCAGACGTGAGTTTATGATTCTCTGCTGCTCCACACACATCACACGGACGCAGGGGATCTCCTACACCTCAGAAATGCTAATTCAGCTCTGGAATCCTGCGTTTGCAGAAACTGTCCTGTAAATGTCACGGGGGATTACCAAATCTACAAAGATTATAGCTCTGCATACATTCAGATTATTGATTTAAAACTTTATCATCTTTGATATAAATTCTTCACGAAGGAAACAGTTCAGCAGTGGGAATTCTGTCCATGTCAAGCTTTTCCAGGGTTGAATCCTTCTTTACAATCCTGCTCTTCACTAGAGTGGGCAGATCTGTAGCTGATTCTACACAAGCCCAGCACAGCACCTTATAAACACAAAATCCTGCCTTGCTCAGCCCAAACTTCTCCCAGCTGCAGCAGGGAGAGGATGCAACACACTCCCAGTTATTCAGCCACGAGGAGTTCCTAATGGAAAATGTAATGGTGTGGGGTTTACTCTCGCATGTTCTTCATAGTGTAGTAAAGCTGTAGTAGAGCCTCAGAAAATCTGCCTTTGTAACAAGATCTCTGCAGAAATGAATACATGGTGATGTGGCTGGCAGTGGTTTGCTCAGAAAAAAACATGCAGTTGCATAGTAAGATATTTATAACAAGATTAGATTTCAAGTACAAAGCCCATTTCAAAGATTTTTCAGGATGGTGCACGAGAAAATGACAAACCCTGAGTTTTTCTGAGTTCCCAGTTCCCTGTGGTGGAGAACCTTTGTGGTAAAGCATCACTGGGAGCTGTCTCAGCTGGACCTGGGAAAATCATGGCCCCTTCCCAGCCATCCCAGGATGGGATGCAGATGAGCACAACTGGGAAAGGTCCTGGCTCCCCTCCCTGGGATCTGCTCTCCTGCCCCTGACTCCATGGGGCTGGGTGTTCAGGGCACAGCAACCTGCCCATCCCACACCCACGTTGGCTCTCAGCCCTCTGGGCAGGAGTTTCCTTCCCTATGGAATCTCTCTGGGTGCCATTCCTTGGACAGAAACAGCGCTGGAGCAATTCCAGCCCAGCCTGGCGAGAGAGAGCACCCCTTGCAGGCCTCCATCCTGAACCCAGGTTAGAAACTGAACTCTGCCTTGTTACAGGAGCTCCATCCCAAACACAGGTTACAAACTGAACTCTGCCTTGTTACAGGAGCTCCATCCCAAACACAGGTTAGAAACTGAACTCTGCCTTGTTACAGGAGCTCCATCCCAAATCCAGGTTAAAAATAAAGCTCTCCCTTGTTACAGGACCTCCATCCCAAATCCAGGTTAGAAACTGAACTCTGCCCAGCTTTGTGCCCATTTCCTGTGCTGCACACCAGTTTAGATGAACTCCAAGTGTCAAACTCACTGTGAACATTTCCTGCTCTGTAACATTCGTCATCCTTGACTATAAAATACTTTTTTGCTGGTTTGTCCAATATAAAGCACATCAAACAAAGAACACCAAACAATTCTTTTAGCAGAAAAGACTTGAGGGTTTTTTTCCTTATTTCCTGCAGAAAACACTTCCACCTCTCATCCTGAGTTGTTGCTAATTCTTGTGGGCCCAGGAGTGGTAAAAGGGATGAGTTCAGTGGTGCCTGATTCAATCCCCATCACACAACTCTCTTTTCAAGGGATTTATTCTGTGCCATTTCTTCCTCTTTCTCCAACCTAAGGCAGGAAAACACTCTGTGGGAATTGTAACACCTCATCTATTCCAAGGGAGAGGATAACAAACCAGGCTGCTCTGACCTTTTGGGATTGGTGCTGTTTGATCCCTGTGTCCACAGTGGTGAGCTGGGGGATGCCAGGCAGTGGGGCCAGTCCAGCTATGGCACAGTAAAAGGGTTAAAGTCAGGGTTTATGGGTCTGTTAAATGTTTATGGACTTTCACAGGCCATACCAGGAATTAAAATTACGATACCTCGTTCCCATAACAAACACCACAAATTGCTGCATTCACACTGAATTTTCCTGGCAGGAAAATAAAGTTTTTTGTCAGCTCTAAAGGATGAAGAAATTCAGTCTGGAGACAAAACCTCCCAAGCCAGCAGCAACCCTGGGCTACTGAGAGCTGCTCAAAGTTACCTCAAGCTCCAGGTAACTCCTGTTTAAGAAGAGCTGTGAAAGTAAAATATGCAAAATCATTAAGTGTATTATTTCCTACTATTACCCCAAACAAATTACTCTGGAAAATTACACTGTTTTGTCAAAATCTGATCTGATAGTTGGTAATGAAAATAAGTCATTAAAATGGCAGTTATTACAAGTGTATGAAAAGTAAAGCCAAAACATTAAATATAATGATGTCATTGATATTTATTTTATTTTCTGCTATATCACTAGCACCCTTTTTTATTTGTTTTGTAATAGAGTATTAAAAAATAAATATATGTACATAAAATGTTATCAGTTGCAAAGAATTAAGAATGTAGAGTAGGCACCAAGCCAGGATTAGTATCACATAAATGGAAATACATGATTTAATGTTAACTAATAGGTGGCACCCAGCAGGGACTGAGAAACCTGGACACAGGAGAAGAGGACAGGAAGGACTGGGCTGATAGGTGAGAAAAGGTGCTTGGTTAAATCAGTTATCCCAAACCTTACATCCCAAGGGCTTTATGGAAACCAAAAGCTTAAAGAAAGAAAGGAAAGAAAATTAAAAAAGAAAGTTCCACCAGGTTTCACAGCCTTTTTAACATGGTCACGGGAATTCAGTGCTGTTTCTTGGGCTTTGTCCATCATTTACCTCCTGTGTTGAAATGAACTGAAACTCCCAAATAGGGCCAGGTGTCCTCGGGGCAGCTCCTTGGTGACATCCCAGCCCTGCAGTGATGGGTTCCCATTGTCCTCCTGGGCAAGGGAAATTCCTCCTGCTCTGCAAAACGAGGGAGGAGGGAAGGGAATGAGAGGGGTGGGAACAGGGGAGAAAAAAGGGTCAGGCAGGAGATGGGGGGTTCAGCCTCACCAGTGCCCAGCTGGGTATGCTGTGGCACAGCACAACCTAGGGGAGCTAAAAAAGAGAAAGAACACTAAAAAAGAGAAAAAAACATTAATTGAGGTGTGGGCTGAAGCATGGGGAGTGCTTTGGTGTGTAAAGACAGTGCTGGGTTCAGCAAATTTTTGGGGCTGTTACTGAGTGCTGCAGTTCCTGAACATCCATGGTGCTAACACAGCCTTTGCACTCCAGAACCACCTGTGCAGCAAAATCACCAGTGAACTTCCTTTTAGGAGTAACTATTCTTGCACTATAGAAAAGAGCCTTTACAAATTCAATTAAAAAAATAAACTTAATTCCTCAAGCAGGATTTTTTTTCACTCCATTCCACATGCTAAATATTTGGTCAGCGTTCTAGAACAGAAATTAAATTTTTTTTAGTAAATTTTTCAGGGAGAAGTGTCTGAGCTCTTGCACAGAAAAACTCAGGCTGCCCATGCAATTTTTGCTGTGTTTGAACATGAAAATATTAATGCAATGTGTCCCCACAGCAAACAGCGCTGTGGATGATGGTGATGAAGGGTGCACAGCAGTGCTGTTGAGCTGAGCAGAAAAGCTCCTGATTAGACAAAAATTGTGGTTTTTTCACAGTGCTGAACACCATGGGATGTGCCCAAGCAATACATTGTGGGGGTCTCTGGTGCTGCAGCAGCAGCAGCAGGAGGATCCCATGGCTGGGTAATCAGGCACGGGCTCCGTGCTCTCCCAGAGAAGCTGCGGCTGCCGAGCCCGGATTCCAGAGCTCTGTGATTCCCCCTGTGTCTGCCTGGAGATGCAGGAGATGGAGCAACTGGGAAATCAGCAGAGCAGCAAGCTGAGCACTACAAATTGGTAAAAATTATTTAATACTGGGAAGCCGATCTCGTCACCCCCTGGTAATTCTGTCAATTAAGCAGATGGAATTAATATTAATTATCAACGACGAATTGTTTGCAAGTGTAATAGTGAATGGGGGAAGTAGGAAGAAACACAGCACATTTGTGATGCAGAAGTGATGGCTGTCTCTGAATATTTCCTCTGGAATCCCTTTTGGTTCCATTAAAAAGTACTTTTAGAAATAAATTTTTTTTACTGTTTGAGTTGCAAATCAGCCTGGACAGATTAGGAAGTGCCACAAAGCAAATGTGTACACTGAAATTCTCTCTGCTCCAAGAAGTTACATTCACTTAAAAAAAAAATAAATCAGAAAACAACCCACAGAGATGCTCAGCAAGAGTAGTCATCCTTGAAAAAGAGGGAAGAGCAGCACTTGGAAATATTTTAACTGGAGAAGCAATCATTGGAATATCCCTCCCACTCTGTCCTGATGCCATCAACAGATTGCAATAACTTTCTTTTCATATTAGGAAAAAAAAAAAAGAAGTCAGAAGGAAATGGTAAACCTATTCTATAAGCAAAAAACCCTGAATCCCTGAGACATCATTTATAATTAGTTTTCACTAATAATTTTGATTAATCTCTGCCACTTTGCTCTGCCCCTTCAAGGTGCCCCCTTGGCAGCTGTTGGGGAACTTTCTCCTTTGCCATTAGAGCAGGAGAGACCTTGGGCATCAGCTTCTGGAGTGTTTGACAGCCAGATTTGCACAAAACTAATCCCCAGAGGAATATTTCCCTCCAGAACAACCTCCCTCCACCCCCAAAAGTTTTCCAAAAACTCCCACTGGCAGATGGTGCAAACACAGGCAGGTCCACAGGCACGGGAATTGTTCATCACCACTTGTGCTGGGGGTTTGAAACTTGGCACCAAGACTAGAAATGAAACTTCCCCTACTTGGGATCATTTCCCAGCTCTTTCTTACCTGAATTGGAAGATGGCAGCAGTTTCTAGGTTAGGAAAGGGAATTCTAGGTAACTTGTATGGGCTCTGGGAGATCCAGGACAAGGGAATAGGAGCAGCAGTGGAAAAAGGGATACAAGCAGTGCTAATCCTTTTTTCAGAGCTGTGTATAAAATGATGGATCCATTCTGCTGCTTGAGGGACATAAATATCAGTTATTAAGACAATCAGGATTTGTTCCTTGCAATTACTTTTTAATAGAAACATGAATCTCAGTTAAAGCCAGATTTACGCTCACCCTTGCCTAACCCAGTGCCAGGATCTTTGATCCCAAATTATTTATGAAGTGGGGAAATCTCTCCTGCATGGAGTGTTTCTGTTTGAAATGGGCAATAGGTTCTTCCCAAAGGCCTTTGTACCTTTATTCTATAAAATAATCTGCTGCTGAAATGCATTTATAGGTGCAGCATACAGTTATTACAAAAGCACTTAGCAATAAAACTTAAAGGTTTTGGGCAGAAATTGAATAAAAATGTCATTTCCAGTTTGAACAGTGAAACTGAGACAGTGGGATCCCAGCACCTCCAGCTCCCCCTGTCCCCATGGATCTACATGCCAGACACCAGAGCTCCTGCAAGAGGCTGGTGGGATTTATTGAGGGGTTTTTCCCTTGTTTTTACTTTTAATTTTTGCAGTAATTTCTGCCCCTCCTCCCCATCGTGTCTTGAAGTATCACAAAAGATCCCTCTTGGTTCTGTTCTAACTAGAAATGATCTCGAAGTGAATTCAGCCGTGAATTTGAGGGGTGGGAAAGCCAGAGCTCACTGGGATTGGGGTTTGGGTTGGTCCAGGGTAAGGACCCCATGAGGGAAGTGACCCCAGTCCACCCTACCTCCCCAGCCTCTTGTGCACTTCAGCAGCTTCTGTTTTAGCCAAAAACCTGATTCACTCTTTAAATGAGTCTTTCAGAGTGTCAAAAGTCAAGTGAAGCAAACTGAAGTTCTTAGGGAAAGGTTTAATTTGGGCAAGGAATACAGGGATAACAAACTAATGTTTCCCTCCAAATGGAGCATGTGCAGGTTTGGCTCCAGGAAGCAGAAATCATTTTGTACACTAAAAGCAGCTGCAATCTTTTGAAATTCACATTCAGCAAATAATTCTGAATCATTCAGGTCCTTTGACATTAACTTAAAATTAATTTTTAAATAAATTGAGTATAGTTTTATTTACAAGGCCAAGCTGCCTGCAGCTCCCAGCCCTGCTCAAGTGGGAGGAAAACCAACTTTCCACTGGTGTCAACTGGAATTTAAAGGAATTGGGACTCTGAATGCTCAGTGTGCTCCAGAGTGCTGCTCAGGATCGCATGAATCCCTTCTCTTTGAGGAGAAAAGCTGTCTGAATGTCACTCACACTGCCCTTTATTTTTATCCATTAGACAAACAAAATGAATGATCACATTTATGTGGAAAAAAAAGCAGACCCCACGGGCTATACGGCGTGAAAAGAACTCTTTCTGCCCAGCAAGATAATGCTTGAAAAGGTGAATGAAAAGATTTGAGCAAAGAGGAAAATGTCCCTGTAGGACCCTTCCTAATTCTGAGCTCTTCAGCAACGTCAGCCTCGCTAATCCATACCTAGCTGTGAGTTCAAATGAAAAATTCATTAACTTTGTGTCCTTTAATTTATTAGGTGTAGCAACACTCCTCATCAGGGGAAGGGCTGAAAGGAGGGGACAATCAGGGAGCTTTTATTCTCCTGGCAAACCCACGGGCTCACAAAGGGAGAGGACCCGTTTGGGAGGAATTACCCTCCCTAATTAGCGTCGGCTCTCGCCGGGGCCGAGCAAAGGGAAAATGGAAAATCTGCCATCAAAGCCCTGCAATGGCCAAGCCACAACCACGGCAGGGCCAGGCTGTGCTGGAGGCTCCTCCACAACCAGTGCATCCCACAGCAGTGCAGAAAGAGGGAACAGGAACAGGAAAGGCTTTTTTACAGAGAATTAAAACCAAAAGGTGGATTTTCTAGATTTTCTGCACCGTGGCAGGGCTGGATGCTGCTTCACATCCCCTGCACTCAGTGCTGATCCATCCTGTCCCTGGGCTATGGACAACTGGAGAGGCTTTTCCCAGCAAACTGCCCGAGCTGGGAGGCAGGAATTGAGAACAGGAAATACAGAGGGTATTGAGTGATCACATCTACAATGGAACCTGGGATAACAACCACTCCTGCCTTCCTCTCAGGCTGATAGGATTTGGTTTTATTCCCAGTAACACAATATTTTGTCCTTACATGACCCTCCCCGGTGTCCCTTCCCTCCCTCTTTGGAAAGGAATAAATAATTATCTTTATTTTCTGCCAGGAAGCACAGATAGTGAGCAGGGTGAGATGGACAGCAGCCAGGGCAGAGCCAGGGGCCCAGGCCCCATTAACATTAATGCTTAATTAGTGTTTACATCTTCCAAGCAAAATGTAAACATGTATCTGCACCAGCCAGTGCCAGCTGTGATGGAGGCAGTGATGTTATCCAACAGCAATTTCCTCTCCTTTCAGAGGGGCATCTCCAGTAGGTAGGACCACAAAGCAGCATCTGAGTGGTGTCACCTCGAATTGTGCCCTACAAAGGACACAGTGGGGTCACATCACCAGTTCTGAGGTAAGACCAGCAAATATTTGGGCTGATGAGAAAGGGGAAGCAGTAGGAAAACAAAAAAACATTCCAAAAAACCCAGCCCCACTGAGGATGCTGCAGCAGTCATCTATGATTTCAATTATGGAATTACAAACTGCCTTGATGGCCATATGGATATAGGCTTTGAAGCCAGGAATTATTGTTCCCCAAATTAATTGTTCTTTGCAACAGCAGAAAACTCTGAACAGCTGTAAAAAATGTTCACAATGAAATCTGAGCATAGTGGAGGTTAATCCAGGTTGAAATTTCTTTACAGATATTAAAATTAAGTTCAGCTGAACCAGAAGTTTATAAAATCAGCTTCTTTTGCTCCCAAAGATGACAGAGATGCTCTGGCTGTTGGCTCTCCACCTCTCCAAGGTGATGCCCAGCTTACCCAGACATGGAGCACGTCCCTCTGGCAGCTCTTGCACCTTCCTGAGGCTGCTTCCAAACCTCTCCTTCCTCATGGCCCAAGGTCTCCCACTCCAGGGATCCCACAGACAAACAGCTGGAGGAGAAAATCACACAGCTGAGGATTTTCTGCTGCAATGACTGGAAAACAAATCCACAAATACTCTTTGTCAGTGATATCCCTAAAACCTCTGGCACAGCGGATGTTTGTGGTTCCATGGGGGATGGATGTGACAGGGACAGGATATTTCCTGTCTAGCTGTCATCAAGGGCTTTTTCCAATTGTTAGGGCAGTGCAACATCACCTCCCCTACACCCTGAGAGCCACATTTGGTCTCCCTCCTCCTTTGGAGTACTCCTGGAAAGAAGCCTTGGGGCTGGAGAAGGTGAGAAGGTTCTTGGGCAGTGGAGATGAAGCAAATGAGATGGTTTTCCTGGAGGGAGGTGCACAGCACCCATTTCCCTCTCAGTCACTCTCAGCAGCCACTTGCCATGCTGAAAATCAAATGTAAATGTTGATTTTGTGCCAGAAACTGAGTCCCTCTGGAAAGGTGAAAACCATCAAGGAGAACAACCACAACCAATGCAAAAACCAATATAATTGTAAACTAGGCATAAATGGCCATCAATGTACATCGATTCTGTAAGGGTAGGGGGGATATACAGGGTGTTAAGGCAGTTATTTAAAGAAGGAAGACTTTAAAAATGTGTGAAATTATCCCTGTGGTTGAAGACAACTCTCCCACAGTGCTTCCTAAAAGGTGCATAACCTAAAGCTGTAAGAACTGCCCTGGTTACCCAGCAAGAACAAGAGCTCAGGTGAGCAGCACAGAGCTGGCAGGACATCACAATTTGTTCTAAGAGCAGTAAATAACACAGCTTTACAACAGCTTTATTCTCTCTTATTTTGTGGCAGAGTTCAAGTTTTGGTGCTGGGACAAGGAAAGGAGCACCTGAACATGAACAGCATCACTCTGGCTTAGCCAATTTTAGTGACTTTTCTTCAAATGCAGTCACAGATACAATGATGTAGGGAATTCCTCTTGCCATTATGGACATATTGAAGACCCCATGGCCCCCAGACCAGCCCCTAATCCCTGAGTCAGGACACGAGAGGGGCTGAAGGTTCAGGACTGTCCCTGCAGTGAGATCAGTGTCACCAGACTCACCTGCAGGTCGGTGCCACAGTTCCCAGTGAAGCACAAATCACAGGAATTGCTGTACAAATACACCATTCTGATCTTTTAGGATCTACTTGCATTCTTTTTCAAAGCTTAAGTAGGAATTAAGCCCTGTGATTTCCCTCCATGCAGGGATGACTTTTGCACAGGTGTCATTTGTCCTCGAGACACCAGAACGACCAGACTGACCTCAAAGTGCACATGGAAAATTACAAAACACACAAAAAAGGGAAATTTAACTTGGAAAAACAAAACTATGGGCAAACATTGCTGCCCAAATAGAACTCATTTTGCATTCTTTCATAGCCCTGCAGGTGATCAGTGCATCCCCAAAGGAGGGCTCACCTGGGGAAGTTCAGGTGGCACCCACAGGCACAGCTCGGTAACCTGGGAGCTCCCAGTAATTCCCAGTGCTTGGGAAGGAGCAGCCTGGAGTGACAGCAGGGAGGGACCACAGGGAGCTGCTCTTTGTGTGCCACACCAAGCTGGGCTGGAGCCTGTGAGGCACAAAGGGTGGAAGTTATTTCTTATGAAATAAACTTTGCAAAGGCTTAGCAAGACACCTTTGATGTTTCCAAAGAGCCCATCTGAGCTCAGTTTTGGAATAAAGTAGCCAGCTCAATGATATCTTAATTTCTTGAAGACAGTTGTTCAGTCTCTTTTCTATACTGTATGTTCCACATTAAGTCATTATCTATGCTGTTCACTCCATTAATTCTGCTAGTTTTATTAGCAAAGTTCTGCTGCCTGGTCCTGTAGCAGTGACAAGCATTTCTAAAAGCTAATCTGACAGATAATGACTCCATTAAGTGTTGAATACTAATTGGTTTACATCAGGGGCCTGAAATTAATTGATGTAAATAAATTAGCACCTGAGCATGCATCACCCCAGCTTTGGATTTTCCTAAATACCAATGATTTTTAAAGCTTGTATCTTCAGCAAAACGCAGTGGAATATAAACAGACAGGATGAGTAATTAAAATGTGGCAACAAAATAAGACTATCAAGATGAGCTTAACAAAGATTGTTTACCTATTGATGGAAAGGGTAGTGCCTGCCTGTACAGTCTGTTTACACTGCTCTGACTCCTGGAAAAGATACTTTTCTGACAGCTTCCCAAAGATATAATTATCATTTCTATAATAACAGTGACACTGACCCCCACACCATTACTAAGATTTAGTAAAGTTCTGTGATACGCAGGGAATGTGTCCTATTAATCACAACAAACACCTGCCCCCCCTTTAAAAGTCAAGGCTTCAATTATTAAATCAAGGAATTAATACAAGTTATTTTGTTTTAAAAGGATAAAACCTCATTCTAGTGGTGATTTGTCATTAGAGTGACACAAATAATGACTGATTCTTAAAGCCTGGAGTGAGAGGGAGCCTGGCCATGTCCAGAGCAGTCCATGGGTTAGAAGATTTTAGCAAATGTGGTTTATTTTTATATACAGATTTACTGTGCTCACTTGCACCTTTATAAGCAAAATAAAATCTAATATAAAGCAATAAAAATCTGAGAAGAATTCAAATCCCGTGGGACCGTGGATGTCATGGAGCAGTGAAGGAAGCTCAGCCCAGGACAATATGGAATCACAGAATTGTTTAGGTTGGAAAAGCCCTCTGAGATCATCCAGTCAAATCATTAATCCAGCACTGCCAGGGCCACCACTGAGCCATGTCCCCAAGTGCCACATCCACAGGGCTTGTGCGTCCCTCAGGGATGGGGACTGAACCCCCGCCCTGGGAATTCTGCCAGGGCTGGCCAGCCCTTCCCGTGAGGAATATCTGGGCAATTTGAGGAGCCTGTGGGCACCAGCTCCATCTCCACCAGGGAACTCACCCGGATCTCTGCAGGGCTGCTGGGAAGCTTTGGGGCAACCCCTGGGCTTGGTCAGAACACCCCCATTAACTCCAGTCTGCTTTGGAGCAATTCCTCATTAATCCATTGACTCCAGGTCCGAGGCACTGATGATTTTCCATGCACTGAAGAACCCTTGGTTTGACAGAACTGTGAAAACACTGAATGACTTCAAGCTACCCTGCAAAGGACAAGACCAAAATTCCTTCCCAAATACCCCACCCATCCCTGCCCTCTGGCAGTGGGAGCCATTCCTGTGTCCTGTCCCTCCATCCCTTGTCCCCAAGTCCCTGCCCAGCTCTCCTGGAGCCGCTTTGGGCACTGGGAGGGCTCTCAGGTCTAATTTCAGGTAGAATTCCATGACTGAACACAGAAGGAGCTGTAGCAGTCTGCTCCAGGATGCTCTGGAACAGCCACAGGGGAGCCGGGATGCTCCAGAGCAGTCTGGGGGGAGCCGGGCTGCTCTGGAGCTGTCTGGGGGGAGCTGGGATGCTCCATCCCCGGAGGGCCCCGGTGCCAGAGCCGGGTCCGTCCCCTGCGGCAGCCGGGATTGTCATTCCCTCTGTGCTCCGGGATTGTCACTCTCTCTGTGCTCCGGGATTGTCACTCTCTCTGTGCTCCGGGGTTGTCACTCTCTCTGTGCTCCTTTCAGGATCTGCTTTGATCCAATGCCAAGCACCAGCCCATGGCAAACGGGCAGCCCGGGCTCTGTGACAGCCCGAGTGTTCCTCTCCTCTGGCTGCTCCCGGGGCAGGGAGCACCAGGAATGGCTCATCCCACCTTCCAGGGGACGGGGAGCTCCTGGATGAGCCATTTGTCACCACTCTGGCTCTGAGCTCAAGTTTATCAGCTGCCTTTCATTCCTGAGCCGCTGCAGAATTCCCACCTGGACAAAACTGCCCCAGCCCCGGGTCCAGGTCCTGTCCCACACCAGAGAACCAATGCTGGCATTTACATCATGAGCTGGGGATTTTGGGGGGCTGGCACCCCCCAGAGCACCTGACAGACAAACATTCCCCCTGAACATTCCTCCCACACCCCCAAAGCTGAGCTGCAGGGGAAGGAGGTCATCTGGAAAGCAGCTGTGATAAAAGCAGCCATTGCTTGGCTCCAGCACCCCAGAGATTCCTCCCAGAGCTGTCAGCCAGCTTTAGTAACAAAGGTGAAAGACAAAAAGTGTTAACAACTGGGAAGAGATACAGGAATGAACAAACCCTTTGCCACCTATGGAGGAAAACACAGCTCCAAGCAATTAAACATTTTAAAGTTTTTAAACATTGCCTTAAGCTACATAAGAAGTCAGAAGGATTTAGTAATTCCACATTCCCTGGCGCAGCCTTCCTTTGAAAGCTTTCACCTAAAAGTGTGGAAAACTGTGCAAAGCATCAGCTCTGGGACAACTTCAGCCAAAATTCACCATCATTCAGGTACTGGGCCCAAAACAGCAAACAGCATTTAAAATCCCAGGTTGGTTTGGCTGGGAAGGACCTTAAAGCTCATCCAGCTCCACTCCCCCCATGGCAGGGACACCTCCCACTGTCCCTGGGTGCTTCAAGCCCTGTCCAGCCTGGCCTTGGGCACCTCCAAGGATTCAGATGGATAAAAAACTTTCCCCCCACTATAAAAAAGCAGCAGAGCCTCTCAAACCTGAAGCAGCATCCTTGAGGTGGGGAGAATGGGGCCCTGTGTCCATCCTCTTCTCCATCTTCAAATCACTTTTAGAGCAGCTTCTCTCTGACCTCACCTGTGCCAGGATTTTGATTCAGCCACCACCTGCAGAAGCTCTGGAAAATCATCAGGAGTTAACCAGGGAAAATTAATTACAGGAATAAAACTTCCTCGAGTCTCCTCATCAGTATTTAAGTATAATGACTATTTATTAGTCAGGGTAATGGACAACAGAGCTGAAAGGGTGCAGGTTTCCAGTAGTCACCATGCATATGCTTAATGAGAATTCAAAAGACATAATGAATTAGGATTCCCCTGTTGGGCACTGAGTATTTCTTCATTAAATTCTAATGAACTGGGAAGAGTATCAGGTTTGCTCATGCAGTGTAATTTCCCCCCTTTTTATGGTTATGTTTACATGCATTTAGTTAATCCTCATCATCCTTATGACAAAGAAGTGCTGAAAAAACAAGTTTGTTGGGAATGGAAGGAAGATAAATATGCAGAGGCAGAAGAGTCAGCAGCACAAATTGTGTGAAATAATAGAATTTGTGCTGTACCCCACAGAGCCCAGAGCCCCCAACCAGACATTGCTTTTTTTTGTTTTCAGGAATTGCAGGAAGATGTGAAATCTCATTAGGTAATAAGATGATGGTAAATGATGTGGTTTCATTGATTAGCAGCTTTAGGAAAAGAAAGGACTCATTCCTAAAAACACACCCAGCACATGAGAGGGGTCAGAGCAGATAAATCCAAATTTCAGATAAATCCAAATTTCTGATAAATCCAAATTGCTCATCACAGAACTGATGGCAAAAACAGCCCAGGAGAGAAAAAATCCATGTCATTGAATGACTGTTTCAAAGTGACCATGTGCCCTGGACAGGGGTGGCTGGGCTCTGCACACCTGCACCAGGCAGCAGAGGAACAAACCCCAGGAGCCTGAGGTGTTGTGGATTCTTCTCCACCAAGAGGAGCTCCTGTGCCTTTGCAAGCTGATATCTGCACATCCCCAGTTCCTATGAATTAGTTCCTACAAGCAATTTCCTATAAGTACGTGGTTGTTACAGAGCAAGAAGCATAAAACCAATAATCTGTGCTGGCGTTGAGTCAAAAAAATATTTTCAAAAGGGTAAGAGGGTTTGAAAGAGAGGATGAGAGCAGCTGCAGTAATCCCATGGTGTCTTCATGCTCTTCCAGAATCGTGGCAAGCTGGAAATCCATTTGCAAGCCCCTTGTGGTCCCCGTATCCCTGCTGGGGTCGGAGCCACGGCCCCAGCCCTGCTCCTCCTGGTGGCAGCTGCTGCTCAGGTGACAGTGGCACCTGGGCAGGGCCCCGTGTGGTGGCACCGCCCCTGCAGAGCCCAGCGTGTCCCCTCCATCAGCACCTCCCACGTGGAAATGCAGGGGATTAGAACTCGTCACCTCCTCCCAGCCTGGTGGCAAGAGCAGCAAAGCAATTAGGCTGCTATGGCAATTTTATGGTGCTTAGACAATTAATTAGCCATTTATTAATTAAAATTTGTCATTAATATTATTATTATTATCTTTTCTTTTAATTCCTTCTCTTCCCGAGCTTAGGGTTTTTTTCTGTTTTGTTTTTTTTTTCTCCTCTTCCTTTGTGTTTCTTGTTTTCTTCCCAGGATGGACACGTCCCACCCCAGCTCTCCAGCCACAGGGAGGCCCTGGATGGGGAGTTTGGATATTCAGGATGAATATCCTGGAGCTGACAGAGCCCCACGATGTCCAGAGAGGGGACAGAGCCCTGGCAGGGCACAGGCAGGACTTACCAGGGAAAGCCTTGGCATAAATCAGTCTGTAGGTAAAGGACAAATTCTCTTTTTTCCACAGACCTGGGATATCTTTTTTTTTTTTTTAAGCAGAGGATGCAGATAAAGTCTGGTGATGTGGAATCTTCCCAAAGAGGCAGTTCCTGGAGGATAATGTCATTCAGAGGTTGGAAACCACAGCACTTGTTCTTTGTGGACACCAGCCAGGGAGTTTTTTGTTGTTGTTGCTTTTTGTTTGCTTGTTTGTTTTTTAACTCCGCATTGGGAATAATCTCCGAGAGACAGTTTCATAAAATTTTACATTAATTTAAGACCAAAGTGTATTTTATTTGTACCCTTGCCAGGATTTTGAAGTCTCCCTCCCAGGCTCCTGTCCTCTGTTAAAGCATCTCCAGAGACTCCTTTGATGCTCCTAGCATGAGAGATCCCACCACCCCACAACGCCAGAGATTGTCGGAGTTGGAAACTTTCCCAGAACAAGTTTGTTGGTTAAAGGGCTCTGTTTGTGATGAAATATGGCTCAGTCCACAGGGTCTTACCTTCAGTACTCTCACACTGTTGTCTCAGACACGTTAAGCAGCATCGCACTTGACACGCTCCTTTCTCCTGTAAGAGACACCACAGAACTTTATTATTGCCCATAAAACTCCTCCTGGGGCTCAGCGTGGCTCTGCCTGTTCTCTCCTCAGCTCTCCTGGAGTTTTACAGCCCATGTTTGAGGCCAGGCAGTGCCCTGGGGATGTGACCTGGTGATGCCCCGTGGTAGCACCATGGTGGCACTGGCAGGGACAATCCTGGCCAGCCACGGCCTGGGCTCACCCCCAGCAGGTCAGGGAGGGCGTTCTGCCCTGCTCAGGTGGGATCCTGACCAGGGATCCCCACAGAAAGGACCTGGAGCTGCTGGAGGGAGTCCAACAGAGCCCACGGAGCTGCCCCGATGGTGGAGCCCCTCTGGAGCCAGGCTGGGACACCTGGGGGTGCTCACCTGGAGAGAAGATCCAGGGACAGCTCACAGCCCTGCCAAGGCCTAAAGGGGCTCTAGAAGAGCTGGAGAGGGACTGGGGACAAGGGTTGGAGGGACAGGACACGGGGAATGGCTTCTGCTGCCGGAAGGCAGGGTTAGATTAGATCAGCCACAGCCTCTCCTGTGAGCCTGGGTGAGCCAGGAGGGGCAGAGCTGTGAGGGCAGGGGGTGAGGGGCTGGGTGAGTTGGGGTGCAGGGGTTACAGAGGGTGAGGGGCTGTTCTGGGGCTGGGGGAGTTGGGGTGCAGGGGGTTCAGGGCGGAGAAGCTGTTCAGGATCAGTGCTAAGTGCGGGATCAGAGCTGAGCTGCTCAGCAGTGCTGGGGCGCAGGGCTGGTGCTGGGTTCAGAGCAGTTTTGGGGTGCAGGATGGGTGCTGTGTTCAGGGCAGTTTTGGGGCTAAGTGCAGTTTTGGGGTGCACAGTTTTTGGGCTCAGGGCCTTTTTGGGGCTCACACCGATGCTGTGTCAGGGCAGTTCTGGGGCCCACACGGACGGTGTTTCAGGGCAGTTTTGGGGCACAGGGCAGTTTTGGGGTGCACAGTTTCAGGGCTTACACCGATGCTGTTTCAGGGCAGTTTTGGGGCACACGGCAGTTTTGAGGTGCACAGTTTTTGGGCTCAGGGCAGTTTTGGGGCTCACACCGATGCTGTGTCAGGGCAGTTTTGGGGCACAGGGCAGTTTTGGGGCTCACACCGATGCTGTGTCAGGGCAGTTTCGGGGCTCAGGGCAGTTTTGGGGTTCTCGGGCCCACTCCGGTGCCGGGCCCGCAGCGCCGCCCGCTCTCGGTGCAGCAGCGCCATCTGCAGCCGCTCCTATCGAGGAGGAGGCCTTTTAATAAATCCCTGCTTTATTCTTTAGCTCCATCTAGTCTCTGTTCTGGGTCAGCCCACACAAGGCATCGCTGTATCCTTCTTTCTCTTGTGCTGCATCCTTCTTCCCTGCACTGCTCAGGAGCCCTCCGGGATATTCCCAGGCTGGGGGAATCTCCAGACTTCCCTGCCAGCTCTGACCACAAATAACCCGATCACAAACCCACTCTGGAAGTGTTTTCCCGGGATCTGGAGCTCTCTGTGTCACACAACTGAGGCCAATGAACACGGAGCAGCCTCACACTGTGGCAGGGAAAAGACCTAAATTCAAACATTTTAACATTCTGCTTGGTAAAACCATGTTAAACCCCTGATACCTGGCTGCTGTGATATCCCAATCCAATATTGCCGTGGGTGACATTTGGTGAACTCCTGTTAGATGTGATTCTAAGGGTAAGCTAAGGGCTGTTAAAGCATTGAAGAATTCAACTTGCTGCTTACCAAAGTCACCCTCCTGGCTGAAGTCACTCTAAAATAGCTCTGTTACCTCAAAAATCATTTGTATCTGCAAGCAATGACCTTTCTTTTCTATTAAAATATCTTTTAAAGTTTCTAGCCCACTTTTCTGCAAGTCCAAAGCCTTGTTGGTCTTAAATAACAGCCAAAACCTGCCCGAAAGTTCCTGCCTTCACCCTTGGCTCTGGGTGGTGAATGACCAGTTTTACCATTGCTCACTCGTGTCAGGACTTTTAATAAATGAAATGTTTGGGTCCAAGCTGAGCTCTGGGGGTTACAGCAGCTGTCCCTGGCCTGGTGACCACTGGAAATGTCCTGGGGACAGCTCCAGTGCCAGCTCACCCCTAAAGGAATGTCCCAGCTGTGCCATCTTCCTCCTCTGTGCTGCAATTCTGAATTGCACCAAAGGTAGTAATAAAATAAGCCTTCCCACCTGCAACAGAAAAATTAAATTTGCCATTATTACACCTTGACACAAGCCCTGGTGGAAGAGTGGGCTCCACTTGTGTGAAGCAATATTTCATTTTGCACTGGTTAATACCAATGTCTTTGGAGGTCATCAAACTCAACAGTTAAAAAAAAATTAATCTGAGAATTTACAGCAGTTAAATACAGCTAAATAATTAATGATGAGGAAATTGAACTTCCCATTGAGATTGGATTAGGAGCCAATGTGGGACACCAGTGCTGTAGAGCAACTTTCCCTGGGGAACCTCCCAGCAAAAATCAGCTCCTTTATTGCTTTCCATATCACTAATAAAATATGAAAGGAGAGAATACAATAATATTTTCATATCATATTAATGACCTTCAGAATGCAATCAGACTTGCAGCTCTGGCAGAGCAATTTGCTAACATAATATAAAACTGTTAATATGATATGAAGGTCACTGGGATGGTACAAAAATTAGTGTAAAGACAGCAGCTAACCTGGGCCCTTCAGCAGCAGGAACAATTAACTTCCAACTTCATTTCTGCAGCCTGCACCTCACGTGGCAGGGGCTGCTGGATCCCAGGCTGCTTCTTCACAGGCTTGGAGTTCACTTTTCTCTTTCTGCAGGGCTGGAAAAATATATTTAAGAGGCCCTGCCATGCTGACCAAGTGCCTTGAGCTCCTTGGAAGGACATCACTGCAGCCCTGTAAAGCAGATTTCTGAAGGAGGTGGAAATGTCTATAAGATCCAGTGGGAAAAGCTCAAGTTCCAGGGGATTTATGAGCAATAAAAGAACAATGATATTTTTAATGGAACAGAGCATTTAAAATTAAAATATTTCAATATTTTATCATTTTGTTCCTGTCAAAAGCTCATCTGTTTAGTTTTGGTAGTTTAAACATGAGAATGCCCAATAAAAAAGTACTAAACAACTTGAAAATCAAGGATTTTTGAATTATTTAAAAGAAAGCCCTACTCTGAAGCAGGAAAACTTTGCTTTTCACCATTCAATGTTCCTGAAGCACTCCAGAGTATGGAGGACAGGGATCATGTTTAAATCATTCTTTTAGGGTCTCCTAAAGAACTAGGCCTAGATAGAGAGAGACTAAACTCTGCTCTTGATCCAGTGTAAACTTTTAGGCCTCTTATTCCAAGTCTGTCCATGGCTTAAAAGCCACCAGTGCAGGAGCACAAACTCCAAATTTCTCTCTGAAAATTCCCAAAATGTTCCCTCATGGGAACACAGAACAGGGGAAAAGAATATTACAATTACCTGAGGCTTCTCCTGTGTTGGGCTCCTCTTCCAGACCTTCCAAAACTTCTCCCTGCAGCTCCTCTAAATTTCAGCATACACATCCTACAACATTGCACTTACAGCTTAACATGTTCCATGAAATGTCATCTTGTTTTATTAACTTTGGATACTCTGGATCCCTTTGATGCCCCTATAAAGGACCTTCTCAAAAATTTTTGTTGGAACAAAAATATTCTTTCATCAATGAGGGTTTTGTCTAATTACACCAAACAAAGTGGTGATGGAACAGTCCCTGTGAAATCTCTTCTGAACAGCAGGAGTGGGTCAGACCATGGCTTTGTTTCCATAAAAACAGCTTTTCTGCAGGGCTTCAGTACCCTGGATGGCAAATAGAGCCAGGAAAAGAGGGTGGGGAGCCACTCTGCAGCTGCACAGTGAGCAGGAGGGGAATCTCCTCCTGGAGATGCTTTTACTGCCTGAGCCAAAGCCCCTTTAGATGTATTTTATACAGGGATTGATTGGTATTTAATTAACCTCCACTTTATGCCATAGTCAATCTTTAATTAAATGCATCCTTAAGCGTGGAATTTAGAGCATCTCCAGAATGAGTTTAAGTGCAGAAAGGGATTTTATGTTTTCCTCATAAACAAGAGACAAGGAAGGAAGGAAGGAAATTGCTGCTTGGAAGAAGGAGCCTCCTCAGCCAAAGACAAAACTCTTGGTAGGAGCCATTCCCCCAGAAGGACACATCCCAATTTCCCACTGGGTGGGGATTTATGGAGGGGGAACCCAAAGCAGCAGCAAGGCTTGGAAGGAAGGAGAACCCCCCCAGCTCCCCCGAGCTCTTTGGAGCCTCAATCCTTTGTGCAGCCTTTGAAAAACAAACTCCAGGAAAGAAACAATGGGGAAAAAACCAAAGATGTTATGGATGATTTTCTAATGTAAATGATTTTCTAATATCTTAAGCAGGTAAATATTTTCTAATTATTTTCTAATATCTTAAGTAGGTAAATATTTTCTAATGATTTTCTAATATCTTAAGTAGGTAAGTATTGTTTAAATAAGACCCAGCAGTGAAAAGAACATCATTATTTTGTAGTTTGCAACAAAAGCCTGTGTCTGCTTTCTCTGCAAAATTCTGAGCCTTCTTACACAAAAATGCTGAACACGACAAAGTTTATGGATACATAAGCCAATAAATGAGTTTAACAACTTATTTTCCATTGTAACACTCATCCTGCTCTGACTGCCCTGAGTGGAGCCCCCATTCTGGTCACACCACAGCCTGATTTCAAACAAATGTGATGGCTCCAAACTTTGCCTTACACAAAGGTCAAGATTCAGCGCGCAGGTTTTTAGTCATTATTAGCCAATTTATTGATATCAAAGTGATGATTTAGGAGGAATTCCCATCATGGATCATTCACATGAGTAAAAGATGTTCTTACCAAACAAAGCAATTTCCAACCATTTCCAAAGAGAAAAATATCCCTTTATCCCCCACAGAAAAGGGCAGTGTATGCCCTCCATTTTCATAGATTTCTTAAAAAAGACATTTCTCAGGCATCCCATGTGCAACTGTTGAGGGTTTTCCCTAGATGGAGCCTGGCATGGAAATGCAATGAACCCCAGGGCCCTGCTGGGCTTCCCTGACAGCAGTGGGGGCTCAGAACGAGCCCAAGCAAAGCCCCCCTTCTTCAATCCCACAATAAACAGCAAATTAATGTGCAGGAACATAAAGACTGGCAGGAAATTATCTGTTCTCTCACCTTGTTTGTTATCTGTGTTCCTGTGATATGGAGAAATGAACTCTGCAGGTTAATCCTGTTGTTTAAACACCATTGGGAAGGGTTGGAAGGGACATAAAACATCTTCAGGTTCCATCTCCCTGCTCTGGGCAGGGTCACCAGGGTATGGGGGCTGGAGATGCTGTCCTGCTTTAGAAAAAGTTTTTAAAACCCAAAACAAAACAACTTTTCTGGTGTTATTGTTGACAAACCAGAAATTATTGAGTGTTGCAAGTAAGAAGCAGGAATTTGGTGTACTGGAAATAGGAACTCCACACAATGTCAGTCCACAGCTCAGCCTAGGGTAACACCATTTATTTTTATGTGTTAAGAGCAGGGAAGGAAGGGGAGAGAAGCAGAAAAGGATAATTCCCAGCTCAAGGAGGGAGAATTTGGTTTTGACCAGAGTGGGATCACAGACTATGAGAAGTAAACTTAAGAGATACTTACATTTGCATTAACCCCAGAGTTTCATCTCACCCAGAGCAAGTGATGGTGCAGATCAGCCCAGATTCCATCCCCATTAGTGCAGAAGTGCCTTTGGGGCTGGTGGCCATGTGTTTGGGTTGAGCTGGGACCTGGGCATTTCTCTCTGCACACAAGTATTGCTCCCCAGAGGAGAGGCCCCCATGCCAAATTCTCATATGGAGCATTTGTCACCCTGTTTTTCTCCCAGAATTAAAAGCATATTTGTTTTGCTTCCAAAAAACCAATTACACACAAAGCTCACCTCGCCTGAATTAAAAATAAGATTGAATGTTTTCCTTGTCATATCCCAAAAGCTCAGACACCCCAGCTGAGTTCCATATTTTATTTGAAAGGGAAAAGGAACCCATGTGTCCTGGCAGATCTGTGCTAAAATCACGCCTCATTGTGGCTCCAGATTGAGGGACTTTTCCAAGGAAAGGATCTCAAGTGCAACCATTTCTTTTCAAAGCTGACAAACATTTCTATGGCTCCAGACTTGCAGTGGTGGAAGGTCACAGACTCCCTTCAGTCCCTTTGGGTCTCTTTGCCATTGATGAAAGTCTCACCGAGCAACTCAGCTTGGAGACAATGATCCATGAAGAGACCCAAGGCTTTCCAAGAAAATAAAGTCTGTCTAAATCATTTAGGCAGGATAACGCCTTCTTCCTTCGTGGAAAAAAGTGTCTTTCACTGCCTATCTTATCTTTGTTATGAAAAAAAACCTCCTTTCATTCAACTTGCAGCACAATGATCTCGTCCTACCAGCGCTAGACATTCCCTCTGCCCGGGCCCATGTCTCCTAGCATTGGGTCTGCAGCATGAATAATTGCTGTGTACAGGCTGGCAGTGGGCAGGGAGCAGGGACAGGTTTTCCTGACATCCCCAGCACAGGCAGCCTCCCTCCATCCCCTGGCTCTGCTCCCTCCATCCCCTGTCCCGCTCCCTCCATCCCCTGCCTGCTCCCTCCATCCCCTGTCCCGCTCCCTCCATCCCCTCCCTGCTCCCTCCATCCCCTCCCTGCTCCCTCCATCCCCTGTCCCGCTCCCTCCATCCCCTCCCTGCTCCCTCCATCCCCTGTCCCGCTCCCTCCATCCCCTGGCTCTGCTCCCTCCATCCCCTCCCTGCTCCCTCCATCCCCTGTCCCGCTCCCTCCATCCCCTCCCTGCTCCCTCCATCCCCTCCCTGCTCCCTCCATCCCCTGTCCCGCTCCCTCCATCCCCTGGTCCCATTCCCTCCATCCTCTCCCTCCATCCCCTTGCCCCAAATCCAGGCACAGCCCTGCCCTTCCAACCTGTGGCTGCTTCCATAACTGATCAAACAGCATGAACTCCCTCCTCCCCTCTCTGGGGCTGCATCCTCCTCCTCCTCCACCCCGAAATGAACTCATGGATTCAGCCTCACGTCCCTCCTCCATGATTAGCCAGAAAGAGAAGCCATTTTTGGCAGAGTTAATTAAAGGGGGGGTGGAGGAAAACGCTGGTTGATTGAAGGCAATAAATAATGAAAGCAACTCTTAGGTCAGCTGTGATGTGCTTACACGTCCCTACAAATCAGCCCAGATGGAATGTGAGCCTTTCTACAGGATAAGGGATTGTGTTAACAAAGAGTGAGCTGGATCCTTGATGTTCTGACATTTGAAATATTCAAAGCTAGGGTAATTTCTCTATTTAAGTATCAGCCCTAGTTCAATCAGAAACTCAGCACCTGCCACAGCAAACACAACTCCACCTCACCTTTAGGATCAATCACCTCTTACAGCACATGATATGCAAGTCCCACACCATCCAAACACTAAAAAAAGAGTTTTTCCCCAATAAATCAGAAACCTGACTGCCATCCTGGCCACCTTCAGCCCAACAAAAACTTTCTGCCTGCCTAAAACAGACATCCCAGGTGAGCACCTGCCTCTGCTCCACTCTCCATTTCTATGTTCTATTCAGTAATTTGCTTTGTTTTCCTGGTATTTAGGATTAAGTTACTACATTTCCAGATATTTCCCCATAGACATTTTCTTAAATAGCTTATGTTGCAATTGTAATAATCCTTTGGATGGTCCAGCTGATTGTTCACCTGATTTCTTTTCACTGGGGTAGGGCTGGAAATTAGATCTCTCTTCTCCAAAGTTTTCTTGGATGAATGGTTTCATTAAAAAGAAACGAAACAGAAATCGATTCCAGCATTCAAAAGGCTCAGAAAAAAAAAATAATTTCAAAGTAAAGAGAATTTAGGAAATTTCAAAGCTCAGAGGACAAAAAAAATAGGACTTAATAATTTTTCTATAAATCCTAGCTTAAAAATAAGGGAGAAATACAGCAGGGTGAAGAAACTTGCCAAGAAATTTCACAGGTAGATATTTTCTAGTGTTGCTTTTTAGAATAACTTTATCCTCTAAGCCCTTAAGGATTTCTTGTTGTTGTTTTGTTTTAAATCTCCCTTTCTAGTCTCCTCTAGTTATGGAAATCCATCTAGCCTTTTATCCCTGCATCCCAAATAATGTTTATCTCCCACCTTTGTCAAGCAGCAGGACACTCAGGTCACACCTCACCTTTTTGGTTCTCCAAGGTTTTGTGTTTTCTGCTGAGGAGGAACAGGAGCTGTGAGGTGTAAACCCAGCCCTGCTCAGAGGTTACTCCTTGTTGAAGAGATGCTGGGATGTTCATGCATTTGTGCACTTCCAAAAAAAGGGAAATTTGGGAGGAATTCCTGTTTTGTTGACCCCACTGCTGAGCAGGAGCTTCCTACAACAGGAGCTGCTGGAAAACACTTCTGCTGAACAGTCTCCAAAGTGCCACTGGCAGCAAATCATCCCCTTCTGAGCTCTGGATAATTTGTGGGGACGTTTGGAGGCCTGTGCAGGAGCATAAATCACTGGCAGCACACCCTTGATTCATGGGGAATCTCAGTGAGTTCACTCTCAACTCCAAACAATTACCACTGGGCTGATTTCAGAAAATGTCTCTTCCCTTGGGATGAAAGCATCTAAATCAGGCTCAGTTTCAAGCCACAAAAAATTAATGGCAGGTGTTGCCATCCCACTGTGCAGGGAGCTGTGCACATAAATCCCACCTCGTGGAATTTTGCACATCACACAAGCCCCAGGTTCAAAATTTATATTAAAAGCTCACCTAAAGTATGAAAACCTCAATCTCACTATTTCATTTTCACTTAAAGAAACCCCAACACATTGAAATAATCAGAAAGTCATGGGCTTATCAAAGCATGTATCTTTGATGTTGTACTATGCCAGGAAAAGCTTGGATATATCAATTTTTAACAGGGCAGAGTGCTGCTCATCCAGGGAGCTGGGTTCAGAGCAAGGTGTCTCTAGAGCATGTTTTTGTCACCAGCTTGTCTAAAGGACACAAAAAATGGACTGGAGACTCCTGGAAGAATTGGAGGCTCATGGAAGAACACATGGCCACAGTAAAACTATTTGTGATTTAGTAAACTATCCCAGACTTCAATTGATCCACTTTGTATTTTCTTTCTCTTTACTTTCCAACAATTTAGGGCACTTTTAAAAAATTAAATACAAAGGCCTTTGCACGTTTCAAAAAATTAATCACTTTTGGCATTTATTAGCTATTCATTTCTGTTTAAAACATGTTTTATAATTCATTAAAGTACCTCAAAAATTAAATTCTTAACAGCCGTAGGCCCAAATTATATTTAAGTAAGAAAATTAAGCACAGTAATAAATAGTGAAGAATTCTGAAATATTAATTTGGCCTGTAGCATTTCAAATGTTTATTTGCAATAATTAATTTGAAACCAAGTTTACATTGCCTTTGCCAGGAGTTTGCTGGGAACTTTGAGTTACGTTATTAATTTCCTCAAATCTGCCCTTATTCCCTCCCTGACAAGCACTGCCAGCTCATGTAAATTAATTCTTTCAGCTATTTTGGAGTTTGATGATTTTCCATGGGGCACAGGCAATGAGCAAGCTCACTCTTCCTGGGCTGGTGCAGGGGGAATTAGCAGCTGGAGCTGTTAATTAACTTGAGGTTCATTTTCTGCTCCCCCCTCTGCAGCAGGAGCAGCACAAGGAAATCCCTTCTTTTAGTTGGAAGGGACCTTTAAATCCCATTTAGTCCAATTCCCCTGTCACTAACAGGAACACCTTCAGCTTGATCATAATGTGATTTTCTAACCTGGCAAAAAGATCTTAACTAATTTTTATTCCTAAATTGTTGTCTTACTATCAGAATTTAATGAGAGTTTTTCTACCATACATTATACTCCAGATGCTAAACCCTGGAGTACCAGAGCATTTTAAATTGCAATAAATTTCCTAATGAAAACAGTAAACATGCACAAAGTTCTGTTTAAAAGTATACAGGTGTTGAAATAAAAAAAATCACTAAAAATGTATACCTGATCTCTACTTGGACCCAAAATATTTCTATTTACCTCAAAAATCTGCATGTTGAGCTTTCTCTAGATGAGAAACTTCCAGGTTTGCCTGGTGCTGCTGTTTCCAAATCAGAAATTTTTGTGCTTGGTTGCACCAATTCTGGCTGCTCAGGAGGAGCAGAGGAAGGGCTGCAGAGGGATTTCCACACCCCAGGATCCCTGTCCTCCCTCCTGCATGGAGCAGCTCCCCCAAACCCCCCAGAGCTCCAGGAGAGGCTGGACAAGGCTCCCAGGCCTGGGTGGGATTGGAAGGGTCTGTGCAGGGACAGGAGCTGCACTCAGAGATCCACCGGGATCCCTCCTGTTGGGAAGGATGAAAGTTTGACAAGGAAGTCTCACAGATATGTGTGCTTGGCAGAAAGATTTTTAAATGTAGAGTCTGATGAAGGAATAGAGATGGAATCAAGTTTTGATACAGAAGAAAAGAACTGCTGAGCCAGTCTTACTGGATAACCAAGGAGGCAAAGGGTGTGTTAGTTAGAAGGGGTTTTTATGGCTTAGAGCAAAGGATAAACCCACCCTAAACAAGAAGATGTTTTTACCAAGCAGAAAGACAGCACAGGCAAACAAGCCTGCTGATGTGGCAAGTAGAAAAAAAGGTCTCAGAATTTTCCACTGCAAGAAAACTGAAAATCAACTTCTAGCTGAAACTGTAATGCACTGACTTTGAGTGATTGGAGAATAGTAATGTGAATATGGTAATTATAGTAGTTATGATAGGCTATAGGTAAAAGTTGAGGTATAGATTGGTTCTACTGTATTAAGATGCTAAACAAAGAAGAGTATATAATGCATTGTAACCAAAACCAAAGGGTCTCCAGGCCTGCCTGCAGCTGGAGCTGACAGCTGTGGGCACAGCTCCGTCACCCACCATCCTGGGCTGCTGTAACCTCTTGGATGGAATAAACTGCATTTTGGAGAGCACCTGGAGTCCCACATCTCTCATTTTTGCTCTTACACCTCCCAGTTCAGGACCGTCTCTGATTTCATGATTCCTGCTCCTCCTCCTTTCCCAGTACCAGGAAATCCTCGCCAAGGTGGGACCTCTGGGTTCAGGGAGATGCTCCAAGGTTGGTCCTGCTGGTGCTGCTTCTCTGCCCCTCAGCCAGGAGCAGCAGATGTAGAACTGTTCTATTTAATACTTCGGGATTTGGGCACGAAGGGATCACACAACCTCATCCCACAGGCAGGAAAACAGGAGAACCAGGAGAACAAGACATTGTCAAGAAGGAGAAATAAATTCAAAAAATAACAAAATATGAATTCCAATAGTGCAAGTGAACTGCAGTTCCCGGCCGTGCATCCTTCAGCCCGGTGACCCTTGGAGGGTTCCGGGGGGATCGGTCCCGGTGGGAAGGCTCCGGGGCCGCTTGCGGGGCGCTGCCTCCATCTCCTGGGGGCTGCGGGGAGCGCAGCGGCGGCGCCGGGGCCACCGGCACCGGGTACAGCAAACACCGGGAATACCGACACGGCAAACACCGGGACCGGCTACAGCAAACACCGGGAATACCGACCGGCACGGCAAACACCGGGAATACCGGCACGGCAAACACCGGGAATACCAACACGGCAAACACCGGGACCGGCTACAGCAAACACCGGGAATACCGACCGGCACGGCAAACACCGGGACCTGGTACGGCAAATACCGGGAATACCGGCACGGCAAACACCGGGAATACCGGCACGGCCAACACTGGGAATTACCGGCACCGCAAACACCGAGAATTACCGGCACGGCCAACACCGGGACCGGGTACAGCAAACACCGGGAATACCGGCACGGCCAACACCGGGAATACCGGCACGGCCAACACCGGGAATACCGGCACGGCAAACACCGGGAATTACCGGCACGGCCAACACCGGGAATGCCTCTAAGAGAAGTTCCCCAGAGGTTCTGGAGGGAAATTGTTAAACAAAAGTTAAAATAAATAGTTAAATCAGTTATTTTAGCTAAACTACCAGCAGACACTTGCTCCCTCTTCCTGCTACAGCTGGGGCAAGCAAAGGTGGGACATCTTTACCTTAAAATATTTTGCACCACATAAAAACCCAAAAGAGATGTGGGAAGGTGCCTCTTACAGTCATAAAGCATCAGAGATGAATCATGGGGAAAACAGCTCCTGAGAACCAAAATTTGCAGGAAAATAAAGAGCAGGATGCAATTAAAACACGTTCTGGAGTCTTTTTTCACACTTGGCTCACCCCTGTCCTTGGTTTCTCCAAATTCAGTCAGGTTGGCTTTTAATCCATGCCTTGTCTCCTCCCACCCAGCAACACCTTCACCAAGCCTGCAGATCTCAATACCTGAGACTCAGGGCTTTTAAAAATTATTTTACTGGTTTTGTCCAATTTGATTAATTTTTCCTGCCTGACTTGAATGAAATCAAACAAATTATCACAATCTGGGAAACTTGTACCTGCTTGTACGTCCTCTGTGGCTCCACTCCCCCCTTTCTTCTGCCACAGTGTCTTGTGTGAGCAAACAGCACCTGGGAGATGGACCTGAGGCAAAGGTGGGAAAACCTTCCTGTGCATTCAAAAAAATACAGTATCTATAAACCACTGTGAACACCAACAGCACCAGCACTTATCAAATACCTCAGGAGGATTTTAAACCCAGTTTTTAATGTCGTTCCTGCCAATTGTAATGCAAGTGTCTATTTTCAAAGGATCAGATCTTTGCAGGAAAATTATTTCCTCTTAATATATGGAGTTAAATTTAATAAACTTTATTAGACAAGTTCTATAGATTTTATATGTAAAAAGCACAGAGGTAGATGATCCCACCCTGAGGTAATACATCAATCCTACCACTGAATGTCTGTTTTGCTGCAAGTATGGCATGAAACACTTGACTAAATATCAATTTATAAATAGCTCTTGATGTATGTGAGATTTTTGGCAAGGTTTTTGAAATAATTCATATACATTTAATTTAGGAATGTTTGCTCATTGTTTTTTTTTATCCATTTGAAAAACAGAAGCAACCAAACTTCCAAAGCAGAAGTGATGGATTTCTGTTAATTATCAAATGTTATGAATTTGCAACTCTTTTATTCTAGCACTCAAGGAACTGCCAGCTAATTAAAACTGTACCTTTATGATTATTCAGGGAGTTTGACAAAAATAAATACAATTCTGAGGTTGTCTTTGGTGTGCTGTAATTGAAGGCAGCAGTGCCAAGAGAAAAACACCACTGCACTGCCAGACCCAGCCTTGCAAGAAGAGGAGAACGTAGTACAATGCAAACTTTAATGTCAATATATACAGAGCTTTAAAGAAAACATTTCTTTTAAAATTAAATGAAATAAATACAGTATGATACAAAATCCACAATATGCTTAAGAGAAGGAAATGACAGTTACAATATCTGAGAACGGGGACCTTGTGTAGAGTCTCATCTTTGAAGTACCTCAGAGCATGGAATTCATTGCACACTGTTCTCAATTAATGCCCTTTATGGAGATTCAGCCACGTGCCAGGAGAGATTCAGCTCTAACCAGAGCATCAGTGCAAGATGCCAAAGTGCTTGGGACATTAAGACAATGCAATTAATTAACTGATTAATTAGCAAACACTGCTCAAAAGCCTAATGAGAACACCCAAACCTGAACACTTGGTCCTGCAAAGCAGATCCACCTCCAGCATCCTCGTGTGAAAAACCCCACAAGAGAATTCAGGGTTATTCAAACTCACTATTGGTAATAAGCTATTGCCCAAAAATTAATAATTAAGAGATACTTAATTGATTATATCTTTTAAAGCTTTCAGAGAAAGTTTGTTTTCATTACACAGGAAAAATCTCAAGAAAATCAGCTGCTGATGATTTTGTGGGAGACTTTCTATTTATGCAAATTATTGTAATACTCAATCAGCTTCAGCCATACATTAAGGGTGGGGGTTTTCAAATTTGCATCCATTCTTCTATTCCCAAGGAACAGTAGAATTTGGAGGAGCAAATATTTAAAAATACCTGGAGCAGGGACAGATGTTGATGCAGAAGGCTGGTGTGGTGTGAATGAAGTGCAGGGGTGTTACCAACAGCTATCAGTGCACACCTCAAGGAGCTTTGGAACAAACTTTTAAGGAGAATTTTATGCTTTTAACCCTACAACCCTACAATAGGATTACACAGATCTCTATTATGATCACAGCTTCTGAAGCTTTCTGGAAACTTTGAGAAAGAAAAAACTGCTCCTCCCTCCCCTCCCACAAATATTTGCTAACTTTTAGTTCTGGTTAGGAATTAAAAGCTTAAGTGCTACAGAAATACATAAAACCCTGTTTGCATTGATGTTTTACTGATACAAACCAGGATAATTATTATAACCCTGTGTAATTAACTTAACACATCTCTACAGACCAGTCTCTAAGTACACTGCAAGAACTCCCACCTGCTGAAGTTTGCCAGAGGTTATTTTAACTATTGGACAGCTGAAGATCAGCTTTGGAAAAGGAATTAAAACATGGAAGACAGAATTCAAGCTCAACATGAGTGACTTGGGTGAGGTTTTGGATGCCTTCTCTGGCTGCAAGAACATTCCAACAACAGAGACCCCAAAGGAAGAGCAGGCTCAGCCCCTGCACCTCCTGCCATGGGCAAAGGGAATTCACTGATTTTGAGCAAAATGGGAAAAAGAAGGAAAAGCACACAAGCCACAGATCAGGGCTGGACTGGACCCAACCAGGAAAGCTCCAAGGAAGGGCCCTGTGACCCCACCATGGGCTCACTGTGGTGCCTCTGCAGCTTCTGGATGCGGAACAGGAATACAACAGAGCTCCTCCCTTTATGTCCAAGGGATAACTGAGGGTACAAACTGAGATATCCTGGGGTGAAAGAACAGCAAAAGAGTCCTGAGCCCACTCCAGCTCCAGGGGGAATCTGCTGTCTGTGTGCACCAGAGCTGGAACTGATAATGATCATCACCAAACACCAGAGCAGGAGCTTTTCTGGCAGGAAGCCATGGCCAAAATCTTCTATAATTCAAGATTTAGTTCTGTGGAAATTCCTTTAGTCTGAATGCTTACTTTTGTAATTATGAACCTTTGTGAAAATTTAACATTTTTCTCTAACTCAGTAAGGCAGTAAGAACATCACCAGTTTGTAAACTTGAACTGTGCCCAGATGACAGAAATAATTTCCACCAACCTTTCACTGCAGCCAGGGCACTTTCCCAGTACCTGCTCTTCCATCTCAAACCTTTGCCTGACAGCTCATGAGCAGACCATGCTACTTTTAGATATCAAAACCTAAGCTGGAAAAGAAAGGGATGAGAAACAGGCAAGGAATTCCCAAAGGAGCCTCACAAAGATGATCCTTAAATACAGTAAAAGTAAACTGCAAGTGAACTCTGTGTTCCTGCATATCCCAAATATTTCCAGGACTGATATGCTGAAATAGAGCAAGGGAATCTTCCCCCTAAATAAGGATTCAAAGTGGCACACCAGGGTACACTGGCCTGTCAGATATAACACATCCATGTTTTCCCCACAATAAGACAACTTTGTAATGTTATTTTACCCCTGAAGTACCACTTGCACTAAAGGCCAGCAGTGATATAAAACAGGGGTAACTTTCCAGGAAATGTTTTAAATACTCAGCAATGAATCAGAACATCCATCTTGTTTGTGTTCTTCTCCTCTCACCACCTTTGTGCTGCACATCAAGAACAACTTGAGTCCCTTCAGCTGCTTCCAACTGCTCTTGTGCAAAATGCTTTTAAGGTGCTTATTCTGTGGTGCTTCTAAGCAAGCTAAAAGAAAATACCAACAGAAACACTGTTAAATGATTCATGGTAAAGCCATTAAAGACCAGCTGCTGCCTTACAGGAAAGCTGAAGACGATTCAGGTTTGACATTTCCATTGTATTCCAGGCCTTGCATTACCTCTTCTCCCCAACACAGCTTTTAGGATTGCATTTCAACCCACATTACACCCTGACCTGGGCTCAGGGGGTTTAACTTCCATCACTTTTTCCTTTTTTTTTTTTGAGTGAATTCAAATTCTTCTGGCAGTCATCTTTAAATTTATATTCAAATGACCCCGACAGAGTGTTAGACAAGAGGTTTCCAGGCATTCTTGCTGGAAAAAGTCTTCATTAAGGAAAAGGAGGATGAAGCAGCTGCAAAAGGGGCAGATTTTGTATTAAACAAAGAGCTTTCCAGGAAGCAGTTGTGTTCTTTGATAAGTTTTCAAGCATTTCAAACAGGCACCTCAAAACTAGGCACAGATGGCCCCTAAAGCTTCCAACATCTATCAACCACTCAAGAAATTCCATCTGGGGGATGTTCTGCGTGATACAAAGAGCACACCTATGTTTGCTATATCATTAAGTTTCAAATCTACAAATATTCATACCTAACTATTTGGCCAGATAATGTCCATCTTCCCCCACCACAACAGAAGAAAGCAGCTTATCTAAAAGTATTTCCAACACCACCAAGTCCTTCACAGGTACAAGCAAAGACCAGCCAACACCTCTTGTGAGATGTGAGTTATCACCACCACTCCTGGTGCTTGGGCCAGAATTCTCCTGGAAGTTTTTTTTGCTGTCTCAAAACACTGATTTCTGCCAGCCCTGGGGTCTTGCATTTGAAAATTCAATGATGACAAATGAATCTGAACTATGTTTGAGTTTTGGTCACTTCACAGCCTAATGTCACTAACATATTTAATATTTAGAATCATCCTGCTATGTCACTACAACTGCTCAGTGTCTACATCTTTTGAAAACACTTCTAAGTGTATCTCTGAATGAACTACCACCAGTTAGCATTGGTTTGGAGTCAGGAAACCCCAAGGTAATTCTGGCCCTGAAATGAATTTCCTCTCCATCCCAGCATTTGGGAACAGCTGCAGTCCAAACACCAGACAGAGAGGGTGAGTGAGTGCTGGCCACAGGATGCTGAAAGGAATTTGTCCATAACTGTGAAATTTCTTGGTCAGAATTCCCTTATCTGGGCACACAGCAAGGCTTATTTATTTTCCCAAGCTACCCCTACAGTTAGGCAAAGAGAATTTTGCATTTCTGTTCTGTAATATTTGTACATGCGGCAAGAGAGTCAGAGAGAAGCAACCTTCTATTAAAAAAACCAAATAAATAAAAAATAAACCCCAAGTGCCAAGTTGGTTATAATAAAGTGTCAGTTTGTCTCATATACCAAACAGACCTAATACTGGGTGTATTTAGTGGAAAGACTGCTGAGGAAAATTACACAGTAGTTGTATTAATGGATGGGAAATATAAATAACAAAGGATTGAGCTGCATGATTTGTTTTGAAGTGGCACCAATGTTTCTGAGAGCCTGAATTTTACAGTTTATGCACATATTGACTTCCTCCAGCTCAGTGCAGGACACAATTTGTGATAACAACCAGAAATGTTTGCTTTCCTGTCAGAGGCCATAACCAGCATTTCTTTTGGGTCACAAGAGATCAGATTTAAGTGCAGGAGCTTGCACATCCCTTTGGTTCTCCTCAGTTCCTGGCACCATGCAAACACAGACCTACCAAATCAACAGGGATGAATTAACTCTGGCACATCACATTGCTCAACTCTGCATAAGAGTCATGGACAAGGGAAAGGAATTGAGTTGAATCAATGAAGTGCCCAATTACAAAATGAAGAATTTGCCCTTCACAGCAGGGTCTGAGGGTATGAAGCAAGAAAACTCACACTGACACTTTATGTACAACTTGGTCATTGGCAACGGTCCCCTAAACCATATTTTTTTTAACTGAACCCAGCAAAACTATACAGAATGTGAAAGAATATTTGCAACAGATCTCAAAGGACAGTGTAGAGAAATTCATTATGGTGTACCTGATGTTTAAATTAACTTAACAGATACGGCCTGTAAAACAAACACAGTATGAACCTGTGGATTTTTTTTTTCTTTTTAAAAAAAGGACTTTTACAGAATTCAAGTAGTGTAGCAGGAAACCATAGATGCCTTTTGATCACAGGTCAGGCAAAACAGAGCCACTTGTGGGATTTCCCCCTTGCTTGTGTCTGCTCAGGTGTCCCAGTGGATCTATAAGTCTGTGGATGTGAGCTTTTTCATGCTCCGTCGCTGAGCTAAACTGGAGGCTGCCACAGGCTCCAGCACTGGCTGAAATGTCTTGTGGTTGAGTGCAGAATATGTAGCAGCCATGGCTCCCTAGGGAAAAAGGAAATATGTCATAATTCATGTATGTAGAAGTTTTCATCAGACAATAAAACAATTAAACATTAAATATTCAACTAACTCCATTAAAACCAGACTTGTGTGCCAGGTCATGTGAATTCTCTGAAGTTTGTTAGGGGGGGGGAAAAAAAAAATCTGTTGTTGAACCCTTCCAATGTCTAAGCATGGGTGTCTGACACTTCTTTTTCTTTTGTATTTCCTTTGTATCCCTCAGATGCAGGAGTCACCTGTTAATGCAGGTCAGAGTTTGTATCTTTCAAGCCAGATTAGCACCAATTTCTCCAACACAGCCACTTCAGTGCCCACTGAGGTCCTGACTTCAGACACAGCTCAAGAACTACCTTACAGACACCACACACAAAAATCTCTTCCCCTGCACTGAGGAGAAATAATTATTAAAAATAATTATTTACTAATTTAATTTGTGGAGGGACTTTATACAAGGGTATGTAGGGCCAGGACAAGGGGAATGGTTTCCCACTGCCAGAGGGCAGGGTTAGGGGGATACTGGGGAGGAATTCTGCCCTGTGAGGGGGGGAAGCCCTGGCACAGGGTGCCCAGAGCAGCTGTGGCTGCCCCTGGATCCCTGGCAGTGCCCAAGGCCAGGCTGGACAGGGCTTGGAGCAGCCTGGGACAGTGGGAGGTGTCCCTGCCATGGCAGGGGGTGGATGGCTCAGCTTTAGGTCCCTCCCAACCCAAACCATTCCACCATTCCATGAATTTGTCTCACTACGTAACTTAAAAGAAAAATAGAAAAAACAAGACTTCTGTCTGTAGCTCTAAACCAGCTAACTCCTTGCACAGCCCCCAGCTGAAGCAGCAGCCCAGGTGCCTTTACCTTTACTAGATGTGGGGCATCTTGCCTGTTGAGCTGGTAATGAGGCAGCTGGTCCCTGCAGGCAATCCAGGAGTGCTTCAGCACCTGCTCGGCCGTGTAGCGCTGGTGGGGATCCACGTGCAGCATGTGTGACAGCAAATCCTGCAGGGCAGGGAACACAAACACTGCTCAGTGCAAGGCATCTCAGGTGGCCTTGGAAGCAGCAGGGATGGCAGCAGTGAGAGAAGCACCCTGTGTGGAGGGGTTTACACAATGCCAGCACACAGAGAGCAGCACACAAACGGGATCATTCTGTGCCCTGACACTGCAGAAGCTCAGAACAATGTGTGGCACTATTGGGGCAGCTCAACAGAGCCAGCCTTGATTGCAAAGCAACTCACTGTTGTGCCTTTCATGTTTGTTATGAATATAATCTTTAAAAGACTAGAAATCCTATTCAAATGGAGCAGGCAGATTTTATGGAGGAATGCTATTATTTGTAAATCTCTCTCTCCTTTTTCATTCTGCGCTTTGGGCTCTGCTGCCTCCTTACTACAAATGAATTCAGGGGCAGTGAGACACCAGCAAGGAATTTTTCCTGCAAGAAACCACATAAAGCATAAAGCCAACAGCAATGGACACTTGTTTTTGCCTGTTAGAAGCATTAGCAACAAGCTACTGATTAATTACAACGTTGGTCCAAAGGAGAGGTGGGTGGGAAGGGCACAGAACACAGACAGCAACAGCTTGAAATAAAACCAAAATATGAGCAAGCTGACAGAATGTTCCCTTTGTTTTAGGTACAAAATGTGAAGCATTCTTAAATACACAGAAGTGAATTTCCCATGCTAAGACAGCAAGAGCCAACAAGCATTCTGAATCACTCCTACTGAAATGAACAATAGTGCAGTTCCAGAGGACTGGGAAAAAATATTTAAACATTAATATTTAATATTAAGGCTGATCTTTTTAAAAGGTAACACTGGTGATTATGATACCCACAGAGTGGGTCAACACCATCCCAGGGAATCTATATTCATTACAGATGGAGTCTCTAAATAAAATGTTGGAGCAGATATCCTTCCCTGCAATGAAGTCTGCAGATTATAAACACAAACTCCACTTACAGAGCAGTCTAGCTGATAAAGCTCAGTTGATTTCATTGGAATTCTACAAAAATATAAAACCATAACACATTTACACCTTTGCTGCATCTGAAACGGTATCCCAGTTGCCTCCACTTAGAGAGAATTTTCCACTGCCTATCCGTACTAGGATCTCCTCAGGAGTATCATTGGGACCATTGGCAAATGGAGTATAGCTGGGGAGAGAAAAAAACAACAAAAACACCTTGTTACAGATAAAAACTGCAAGAAATTGGTAAAATCTCAATAATCAGTCAATATCCCAATGCCAACAGAAATATATATCTACATATATAAATATATACATAGAATACAGAATAGATACACATGCTATTAAATAGTAATATTTCTCATATCTAATGGGAAGTACAGATTTATCAAGAGAATAATTTCCCATAGACAGGATTTAGTCATAGGACTAAAAATCTGCTCTTTTTGTGCTAGAGAAGAATTCAGCAAACATCTCTCATTTGGCCACTAGATGCTTCCTAGAGCTTCCTCAGGTTTGGGTGCTGAGGAAACTCCAGAGATCCCAACCCAGAGTGTTCCACACAGGAATGCAGCAGGGGCAGGGACACAAAGTGAGTTAAGGGGATGGGGTGGGAAGACAAAAGGCTGGAGGGTAAAAACAAACCCACCACTCATTTTCACAGACTCCATTCCCTCCTGAAAAGTGGGGGAAGTCTTTGGCACCTCCAAGTCCTGCTCTGGGAAGAGAAACCTTGATCCTACTCTGAGCTAAACGTGGATTGTTTGGCTTTGACTCAGAGCTGCCTGTCCCACCTGTGTCTGTGTCATTCCATCAGCCAATGCCTCACCATTTCTATGGAAGCAAGGATTCAGGCAACATTCTGCGATTTAAGGTAAACAAAACAGCTCAGAAACATTCTCACCCTGCCAACATTGTGTAAAGGAGAACTCCCAAGCTCCATATGTCACAAGCAGCATCATATCCCTGTCTCATGAGAACCTATGAAACAAAGAGTGTTAAATTCTTGTCATTTATTAAAAAAAACCACCCCAAAACAACACCACAGCCTAGGGAAGGGTAAGATCATCCCTGGATCATGTGAGAGATTTGAATGTTGACTTTCTAATATACAAGTTGCAGTAAACACCACCAACATTTCTTGTTCCCAGATCATCTCTTCAGATTTTCAACAGGCTCACATCTTATTTTTGAGGGTGGACTCTGCTGTTTTTAAAGCAGGTTTATTATAAACACATGTACTCATGTTTAAAAAGCATGTGTGATTATATTTAAAGAAAAGTAGCAGAATTGTTGAGGTTTTTTTCCAAGCATTGCTGAAAAGTTTTAGCATCTGACACACCAAAAACAGCACGAAGAAAACAGAGCAGCTTGAAATACCTCTGGTGCCACGAAGTTTGCAGTGTAGCAGGGAGTTAGAAGCAGTCCATTCTCTCCTCGAAGTTGTTTTGCAAATCCAAAATCACAAATCCTGATAGAATCAGCATTGTTTGAATCATCAGTGTACAAAATATTACTGGGTTTAAGGTCTCGGTGCACCACCTTCAAGCAAAGACATTTGAAAAGCCATCATTTAGGAGGAGCAGGTACATTTGTTTCTAATTTACAATTTACAAAAGCTGTTCTGTAGATTAATATACTTATGAGAATTTTAAATAATTATATAACTTTAAAGTACACAAAAATTAAACAATTATATAACCTTAAAGTACCCAAAAATTCGAGTTCAAGTAATGTAATAAAACCTGCTGGCTCATAATGCAACTGGAACCAACATCACCATTTGGCAACAAGAACAGGACAAAAATCTGCAGTTTCATAAAATGCAGAGTCCAAAGGCTTCGCCAGCATAACAGCACAAGCTGTTTTTATTACTCACCTTTGTGATAAAATACAAAACCTCTTAGCAGGAAAACAAGCCAAGCAAAGCACAGAGGGCAGGGGAGTAGTGATTGCAAGCTGTGCCAGGGCTGTGGCTGGCAAGGCTCACTCACTCACCCCCTGGCAGTGCAGGCAGTCCCTCACTCACTCTCCCTCCCTCACTCACCCCCTGGCAGTGCAGGCAGTCCCTCACTCACTCTCCCTCCCTCACTCACCCCCTGGCAGTGCAGGCAGTCCCTCACTCACTCTCAGTCCCTCACTCACCCCCTGGCAGTGCAGGCAGTCCCTCACTCACTCTCCCTCCCTCACTCACCCCCTGGCAGTGCAGGCAGTCCCTCACTCACTCTCAGTCCCTCACTCACCCCCTGGCAGTGCAGGCAGTCCCTCCCTCCCTCACTCACCCCCTGGCAGTGCAGGCAGTCCCTCACTCACTCTCCCTCCCTCACTCACCCCCTGGCAGTGCAGGCAGTCCCTCACTCACTCTCCCTCCCTCACTCACCCCCTGGCAGTGCAGGCAGTCCCTCCCTCCCTCACTCACCCCCTGGCAGTGCAGGCAGTCCCTCACTCACTCTCACTCCCTCACTCACCCCCTGGCAGTGCAGGCAGTCCCTCACTCCCTCACTCACCCCCTGGCAGTGCAGGCAGTCCCTCACTCACTCTCCCTCCCTCACTCACCCCCTGGCAGTGCAGGTAGTCCACGGTCTTGGCGATGGTGAAGAGCACCGCGCTCGCCTCCCGCTCCGAGAAGAATTTCTGCCGCAGGATCCGGTCCAGCAGCTCCCCCCCCTTCATCAGCTCTGTCACCAGGTAGATGAATCTGCCATCATCATACACCTGGGGAGAGGTTTAACAGGGCACTCACACTCAGAGCATTCTCACAGAGGCAACATCTGCAGTTCCACGTGCCCACAAATCCCCTCCTCCCACAGCAGGGGCAGCACAAACAGCAGGGGCTGCCAGAGCAGGGAGGGCAAGGCGGCTCCTGTGTCACCCTGGGAGCTCATGACTCAAGCTGTTAATTCATCACTCTCCATTCAAGCTGTTAATTCATCACTCTGAGTTATTTAGTGATTTTTTAGTGTAAAGAGCTGCTGTTGGAAGAGGAGAGCAGCCCCACACTCCTGACTGCTCTTCCCTTCCATTGCAGGCCACTGCTGTCTCACGTTACCAACACACTGGCTGCTCCTTTGAAACAAGAAGAAATCTGGCATTTCTAACCTTTACATCATTCCTCACTTCAAGCTGCTTAAACAGCCTTTAGAAAAATTAATATCAGGACAATGCTGTGTTTTGAGACACTCCCTCTAATGTTACATAGTGCTCTCCCAGTAGATTTTTCTAGGTAAAGAAATTTAATAAATCCCAATAAACTGCCTACATCTGCATTTAGTTTTTTCAGCCCTGTCTAATAAGAGGCAGCAGAAAAGGAGGTACATACATCCTTTAAAGTAATAATGTTTGGATGTTGCCCATAACGCATGAGAATCTCGATTTCTTCTGAGGGATCCCTTTTGCTTTTATCAATTATCTGCAAAAAATAACAGGAAAAACAACTTGCATAAACAAGTCTATTAAACACAGACATTTTTTGTATTTATATTCTCATTTCAACAACAGAATACTAAAATTCTAGAGTTCATTACTTCTTTCTAATCATGAGTAATTTATCCTCCAGCTTCTCATCCCATTTATTCATTTCTTGCTCTAGCCTTGTTAAAATTCCATCATTAATGCAGCCTGTCCTGCTCCACTGAACAAGGAAATGCACTGGGCTGAAGCATCACTAATTCCCTGCAGCCCAGTTCCACCCTTGTGAATCTCACTTTATTTCAGGTATTCCTGTACAGTATTTTCAGCTTCCAAGACTGTAATTTATAACCACATACAAACACAGCAACTGGAAAACTCACAAATTTAAGTTTTCAAACCTACTAGCCAATATTTTCAGAGTGGAATTGATGCCAGTACCTTCACAGCAAACTCCATGTTTGTAGCTATGTGGATACATCTCTTGCAAACAGAGTAGGAGCCCACACCAATATCTTCCTTCAGTTCATAGACATCAGTGAACTGTGCACTGTTTCCATGAAGCTGCTTTAAAAAAAACAGGCAAGTGTTATCTAAAGCAACAGGATTCTCTTTGCCATTACACTGGTACCAAGAGCAGAAATTTCTCCTGCTTGCTCATGATTTTTCTTTGAAATTCTGCCTTCAGAAAAACAGCAACTCACTTTTTAAAATTAAAAATACCCTATGGAAGTATTTAATGAGACACATTTTATAACAGTCTCCCCAACAAAGCAAGAAGAACTGTAAATACTGAGCATTGGTCAGTCTTTGGCATGCCAAGGAGGTTTCCCAAAAAGCAAAACATTACCTGGACTATGGGCAGGATGTTGGTGAGGGGTGATATTTTATGGTCTTCTACAGTAGTAGTTGCAACAAAACTGAATCCTTTGAAGAGCTGGTGGGCATTTGCACTGGGTGGGACCCCTGGAGAATCTGGGGCACACAGGCACACAGGGTTAGTGTGGTACAGCCAGCAAGGCCATTTCAGAGCATTCAGGAGAGGGATGTTACAAAAATCATCTTGAGATGAGGGAAGCAAGCAAAAGGAACACCAATGTTAAAACATAAATAAAACTTCTGTTATCTGTGCTCTCTTACCTCAGCAACACAAACAAATATTCCAGAATTTTATCTAAAACTGCAAAGCACTGCAGGAATTTATGTGTGAACACATGTTTTAAGGAATAAGTTTATTGAAACAGAACTACTTGTGGAAAAGAAATAAAGATCATTATCTTGTGTTCAACAGCTTTGTAACACAGAAGAGCAACAACAGAATGTGCTGCTTCACTGGTGAATGAGCTGCTGGCAAGGCACAAGTGAGGCAACAACAATATCCAATTAGTAAATCTTCACTGAAAAGATAACCTTCAATTATTAGAATTAAGTTTTTCTCAGGTTATATTCTGTGCACCTCTGAATTCACTGTCTGAAATCTCACAGTGAGCACAGCTCAATAACTTTGTGTGGCCTATTAAGAGCACAAACCTTCTCCCAACAATCATGAGAAGAGGGTTTAAAAGCTGGATGCAGCAGGAAGGAAAAAAAATCACAAAAGAAAACCTGAAGTGAAACTTGAGGCAGACCAAGAAATAATAATGATAACAGTTAATGCTTCTTAAAGCAAGGCATTCTCAATGCAAAACTGAGCCTAGAAAGAATCACTGCTGCAATCAAACTGAGTTTATTTTAATATTGAATATTTCCCCTCAAACACTGCATGCCTGGCTTGAATCATAACTAGAAACCATAGTCCAGCTTTTAATACTCCATTTATTTTTTTCTTCCTGAGTCAAAGATTAGCAAAATATTCAAAGAACAGAAACCTGCTGAGGGGAACATCCTCCTTCAGAGCACTGGAACCCTGGTGCATCCTTTGCTTTTAACTTTGTCCCTGGCTTTCCTGCTTGTTGTTTTAGCATTAATTTGACCCTCCTGTCCCACAAACTTCACCAATTTATAGCCATGCAGAGTTACCTTTTGGTGTTTTTGCTGTGAATTCTGGATCAAAACAGAAAGTATCTTCTGGCTTTCCAGAGGCAGGTTTGAATGGAGGCTGAATTTCTCTTCTGAACAGTTTCTGAAAGAGGAGAAAGATTTAAGGGTCACCAAAGCTTCCATGGGTGCTGTTATTTTGCCAAGATAAAGGGTAAAGGACAAACACCTCAACCCATGTTAGGCACATCCCTCTTGGCAAGGAACTGCCCATTCTCAGAGCTCTATTCCAGGTGTTTCCAAATCCACCCAAATAAATCAGGGAAGTATCTCAAATCTGCAATAAATCCCATTTACAGCTAAGGAACAGAAAACCTCATGTCAAAAGATGTGGAATCCCTATGCAAAATTGAGGAAGTTCTAAAAGCATTTCCTTGCTATTTCTCTCCTCCTTTCAGATCTAGCTTTTGCAGGTTTTTTTTAATTTAACCTTCCTGCACAAAAGCATACAGTACATTTTAGTTTAAAAATACAAATCAACTAACCAATCAAAATCAGGGAAAGGGACAGACCCTTCCTGCAGGATTCCTGGGAACACCAGCAGCCTCTCCCAACTAGAAACGCTCCAATGATTTCAGCTTGAGAATGCTGCAACTCTTAATTATTTAAAAAGTAAATGCACAATTTGTAATTAATGCTCTCTATCTGCAGTCAATACTGCAGCTCCAGATGCCAAGGAATTGGAGGAGAAGGCAGGATGTGCCAGGCAGCAGTAATGCAATGTTTGCTGTGCCCTATTCAGATGTAAATACTGCTACAAATGCTACAACACACAGAAAAATCAGCAACAGCTTTATCATTCAGATCCTTTTGTACTCACATTCCAGTCAACAGTAGAAAAAAAAGGATGTCTCTTGATTTCTTCAACTCCATCAGAACCAGCTCCTGAACAAAAGAAAGACTGCATTTAACACACTTGTGGGTAAAGACTTTGAAGATTGCACTAAAAATTAGTTCATTTCCAAAAAGTTTGCACAGAGGTGATTATTTGAGGGAACTGTGAATACTGAAATATTCCATGGATGTAAAATACCCAGGGAGGCAAAGAGAGGAGAAAAAGCCCATAAATAAATACGGTGTCAATATTCTTTGCTGGGACACTGTCAGAGCTTTGGCTCACTCCTAAGTCACTGATCTCACATTTTGACCATTCCTTGGCCAAACCCTGGAAGCCATGACCCAAACTAACAGGAAATGGTACCCAAATGCTACTGATCACCTTGAGAGTCTCTAGCAGTTGCTTTTCTTTGAAATAAAATGTTAGGCTGAGTTGATTATTTTAAGATCCAAAGAAATGAACCAACCTAATCTATTTGATGGGTTCCTTTTAAACAACATCCTCAGGAGACTTTGTGCTTCAGGGCTGAGGAACTGAGGCATTCCCAGCTTTGCTCTAAAAGAAAACAGAGAACAAGTCAGAGGAAGAAACTTATCTTAGTAAAAACTGTTTACATAGATTTCACTGCACAGTTTGATGTATCAAGGATCTATTCCAAAGCCTTGTAGAGAGCACACACTTAACTCATCAACTTTTTAAGTTTCCTGTTATAGGAGTGGTTTAAAATAAAACCCAGCAGAGAACAAACACATCACACCAAAACCACCAAACCCCACCCAAGCAAGCTTTCTGCTGAAACAGAGTAAAATAGTTATCTTAGGAATATGTAAGTATTTTCAAAGGTATCTTTATGTCACCAGGAGGTTTTTACCAAAATAATATCAGCACCAGAAAAGACTCACCAAATCCCCAGTTACCTGCCCTTGGAGTGATTGCTACTACCCCTCCAGGGCTCATTGAGCCACCATATAAAAGCTCACTGACTTCAGCATTTATTGTATTTAATGAAAACTCTAAAGCCAAGCAGGAAATGCCTGTGCAGAACTGCAGCATCACTGGGAGCTGCAGGGAGCAGCTCAAGGTCTGAGCCATCCTTTCACAGGCAGCAGCACCAGGAACTCCCACTCAGGGCAAGCTCCAATGCCCTGAACTGGCAAGAACTGAGTTCCTCCCTCCTCCCCTTCCCCATCACCCCTCAGAGGGCCCCAGGCTCTGCCTGTGCCAGGAGGAAACTCTGCTAGCTGAGCACAGACAGATGAGAACATATTTGCCCAACAGCCCCGCTCAGTGAGCACCAGCTCACCCAGTCTGTCCAGTCCAGCAGCTTCTGCTGTAACTGGGGCAATTGAAATGAGAATTTGAGCACGTAAGGGCTCTCCACACATCTGTACACAAAGCAACACCTGATCAGCTGCTGCTTACAAAACAAGGTGTGCTGTAACAGTAGCAAGGGAGTGTAACGACAACAGAGTGCAAATCAAGCTGCTCTCAGTCACTGCACTGTTCTTATCTTCATTATACGCCTATAATCAAAGTACAAATTCATCCCTGAGATTTTAATTGCTGGGGATACTTAATGGTACTTCACAGCCTGGCATCTAAAGCTTATCAAGGGGCTTTGCTGTTTGCTCCTGTTGTAGCTCAGTGCTCTCACAATCATAAAATGGTTTGAGCTGGAAGGGACCTTAAAGCTCATCTTGTTCCATCCCCTGCCACGGGGACACCTTCCCCAAGACCAGGCTGCACAAGGAGTTACAACAAGCTACTAAAACATGTTTAAAATAACATTTTTGGAGTTCTGAAAAAGGAAGGAGATGTACTTACTTCAGTATCATATTCATAGTCTCATTTCGATCTTTACCTTGGAATGGCAGGGTACCAGTGAGCATTTCAAACTGGAAAGAACAAATGTTAATCTAAATCAACACTTCTTCCCCCAGCTGCTGAAACAAAGTGTTAAACACTGCACTCTTTCCTACCTCTACACCACACTGGTTGAACTTTGAAAAGATTATGGAAGTGTTCACAAATCTAAAATTCTGCTCTCACATGCAGTTTACATGATGAGAACAGTGGCATGTGTAGCATGATGATGATGGAGGAATATTATACATCAAGAAGATACCAGAAAGTAATAAAATCTCCTCCAAAACCAGTTTTAGATGTTGCCATTTCCCAAAAACTGCAAGAATGGTAAATTCTAGAACAGTGGTTTACTTTTCAAGTCCACCTCTGTGTCAGGCTGATGCTCTAACACACCCCAGAAGTGGCAGCAGTTACTGACTTATCTCACTTCCCCACTCCAGCATTCCTTCCACAGGCTCACTCTCACAGAAATGCCATTTAATATTCCTTCAAACCAAGCCTTCAAGCCTGTTTTTAAGTTTAACTATCAAGTAACATGCAAAGTAAAAATACAAAGTGAAGTCTCACTCTGACTACAACTGGTTTTAACTACTAAAACAACAACCCAGGATTTTTCAGGTGCCTGATAAACATTCTTAGAGGCGAAAAATCAATTTTATTCCACCCAGTAGCAATTCAGTGTCCCCTTTACCCAAGCATCCCTAAGCAGAACTGGACAAGCTTATTCTAAGTGCATTTGTGTGAGCTTAGCAAGGGAAGCAAGAGGCAAATACAGTACCATGAGGACACCAAAGGACCACCAGTCAGCACTCTGGTTGTGCCCTCGCCTGTTTACCACTTCAGGAGCCATGTACTCTACAGTACCACAGAAAGAATAGGCCTTCTTCTCTTGGTCTACTGATTCCTTGCTGAGTCCAAAGTCTACAACAGCACCACAAGAACACAGCCAGTAAAGAATGGCAGGGGAACAGAAATAAATCAATAGATGGTAATTCAAAATGTAAGCGTTGAGAGGTTTGGGTCGGTTATTTTCAGAAATGTGATTAGCACAGCTCTCCATGAAACAAGAGACTGCAGGTATCTGGAGAGAGCACATTTCATCTACTACACACCTCCAAACCATTCTAAAAGTCATTAAATTCAGGATTAGCCATCAAAGTTATTACTGAATTAACGTGGCATTTGAAATTCTACACCTTTAGAGCTCTAAAACACTCAGAAGTTCTCATTTTCTCTGTTTACTGCCTGCTTTATTCACACAAAAAATTGGATAAAAGTAAAAATCAGTTTCAAAGGGAATGCAGCCTGCATGGTCTGGTCTTACTGAATGATAAATAAATAAAATCACACTAAAAATATTGGTGTTACATAAGGCAACATGGTTCTGTAACCGGCCTCAAGTTCAGTACAGAACAGCCCTGCATTCCCAGAATATTTCATTCCCAGAACATTTTCCTTGTTGTGGATACACAAGTCCCTGACACTGGCTCAGCTCTCAAACATTCCTTTTTTCACAGGAGAAAATCATTGCTAATCAATGCTCCCATCCATTGTTTCCACTTTCAGAAGGAAGTGACAAATTTAGGATTGAATTGTGTTTAAATATAGAAGAATTTTAAAAGGTATGCATTTCATAAACCTGATCTCCATCACCATTATTCTATCAAGTCTTTTAGGCTTTAAAAAACATTTTCTCTTGGAATCTAAGAGCAATATCTTAGATTAAACTATATGATGAAATCTCTAGTACAAAATTATCACAGTCAATGTAATTTAAAGCTTCCAGAAATTTACAGTAACTTGTTTTCTAAACTGTCTTTTATATACATCATTTCTAGAATATATGTATTTGTATTGTTCCTTACAGAACCATTTTCTGAAATTTTACATGCATTTAAAATTGATAATACAGAAACTCAAAAAAACTCATTTACAAAGACATGTAATAATGAGTGGTGCCTACCTGTTAACTTGATATGTCCTGCTTCATCAAGCAAAATGCTGAAAATTAAAATTCACATTCACCAAAACACATAAAGATCAATGCTTACATAAAACATTTAAAATATAAGTTAAAAATTACGACATGAAATTCTATTCTTTTTTTAACAAGCTACTATTATTTCATTTAAAACACAGATGTGTTTTACATTTTGTATTTGTTTACAAAGTCTTAACAAAAATAGCTGTAATTTTTTACAGTGGAAAATGCAAAGCAACAACAAAATACACGTAATAGTGGTAAAATACATTTTACTTTACTTTTCTGGCTTCAGGTCCCTGTACACAATTCCCAAGCTGTGAAGGTGATCCAAAGCAAGGGCCAGTTCTGCGAGGTAGAATTTCACATCTTCCTCTGTAAACATAACCTAATAAGAACTGTATAGATTTACCTTCTGATCTTGTCTTCAGTTTTTAAAACTGCAATCTAAAAAATATATACTCCTGTCTGCCTAGATTTCAAACTTAGCTTTCAAAGTCCCTTGTGAACTCATAATTCATGAGTTCAGCCAAGAGAAATGATTTACTAATATCTGTTAATTATAAAGTATAAAGTTAATTATAAAGTATAAAAAGAACTACCTGCAATACTTAAATAAAATCACCAGCCTTACTGCAGAGCATTAATTAACTTTTAGATAATAAATTAATTGTTATATTTGGTGTAACTGACACCCAGCACTCCTCCTGCCACAAACCCAGACAGTTTTCCACTGCATCATAAAATTTAATATATGGCTGCTGTATTGGGTGAGTGTGAACTCACATCAACAAGATTTAGAAAAAAAAAAGCAAAAATAATTTAGGAAAAAAACATGGAGAATAAATCACTGGTGACAGTAACAGTGACAGCCTGGGAGTTGAAGAACCAGCTCTGTTCTTGGGGAAAAAAACTATTACAGAACCCTGGTGAGACACTGAAATACTGATGTTACTTCTAGAGCAGAGATGCACTTCTGTCCTGAGCACTCCACAGGTTGCTTTAATTTAATGTACAAAACTCTGCCTGCTTTGGCTCTTGTCCTGTTCTACAGATTTCTGGAGGAGCTTGGAATCTTTAAAGGACTGAATTTGGGCTTTAAGGGAACTATTCCCTTATTTGCTGAATCCAGCAGGATTCCAAGCTCTTTCAGTAATTTCTAAAACATGACAAGAGCCAAAGCAGGCACAGTTTTTATACTAAATTAAAGCAACCTGTGGAGTGCTCAGGACAGAAGTGCAGTGCAGCCACTCAGTCACTCGTGGGCTCCCTGGTTCCTGAGCTCTGCATGGCTCAGGTGTGATCTGATCTCAGGCTCAGAATATTCCTGATTTCCATAATGACAGGGGCTGACCTCGGGTGAACAATGAAGCTGTGACACTCCACACAGTGTCACCTTCACACCTCTAAAGATCAGTGCTCATGCTGGGTTTCACCTCTTGCAAAAGAGCAAAGGGAAACCTTGGATTTCATTATTACTCCTTGGATTTCATTATTACTCCTTGGATTTCATTATTACTCCTTGGAGCAGCCAAAATGCAAATCTCAGAATATAATGATGCTAAATGCCAATCTGCCATCTCCCCATAATGACATGCAAAGCTGTTCTCTGGGTCAAGTCAAACATGATGCAAGTCAGCTCCATTAAATATTACCAATCAGAACTTCATTACACACTCGTCTCACTGCCACAGCTGAAACTCTCATGCCCACATTAGAATTTAAAGATCAACAAAATAACTTCAATAACTTTAATAACTTCATACTAAACCAAATGAATTTAAAATAATCCTTGTGTGCAAAGTATAGAATGCCACAGGGAATTTATCCTCATGTGCATTGTCCATAGGCTGTTTTACCATGGACTTTTGAAACTACCTCACATTCCCACCAGAAAATAAAAACCTGATTTTTTCATATCCATATACATAAAAGCCAGTATAAAAGGTAACTTAAGTGTTCCAAAAAACAGGGGGTCTTAGCACTTGGAAAACTTGAGAATTACAACTTCTTGATTCCCACAGGGAACACATCCCTCTTTCAAGCCCCAGCAAGAGTCCTCATGGACAGCCTGGCATCCTTTATTTGAGATATTCCATGGGGGATAATCCCAGCTGGGTCAGTGCCAGCGAACAGCTCCTCCTGCTATTCCAGAATCCCCTCTGGAACTGGACATTCCATATCAAAGCCTGACCTCTTTCCTACCTCCTGCTCCAATAACCCAGGACAAGCTGGTCACTTGAAATTTTTAACAGCCATTTTAGCTTCCAGATTAATTAATTCTGAGCTCAATTCTTACATATAATCACTGTGTTACCAATCTCAGCTTTTAACAAAAATGCCTTTAAATTCTTTCCCTTTTGCCTGTTCCTAAAGGAAAATTCTTATTTTTATGAGAAGTATAAGGGGAAAAAACTCTCCTGGCCTCACATACTGGGAATAAACAACCTCCTCCATGCCATGAAAAAAATCAGATAACACAGTTTTCTCATTTAAGAAAGTGGCTTTCCCTGTGCTTTGGCAATATAAATGGATTTACAGTGGTGAAAACACTGAAAACCTCACTTGCTGTGAAGCTGTTGAGAAAGTGCCATTAAAAATTTAGATCTTTATAAAAGGCTTGCCATAAGAAAATAAAAGTCTCCTAAACGTGTTCATAACACTTAAGGTAACATGTAATAAATATTTGATGGCAAATGTTTTTAAAAAACAACAACAGCCTGTATCTGTATCCCATCCCCTCCTCTGGAGCTCTCCCTCCAGGAAACAAAAACAGAAATGAAAAATTCAAGGTCCAGTTGTGTGGCAGGGCTGGATGGAGGGGAGTGGGCTCAGAAGCACTTTGTGTTCCCATTCTGTGGGACTCAGGATGAGCATTGGCATTGCAGCACCAGGCAATTTTACAGTGCAGCAGAAAGCTCTCAGGGCTGCAGCATTCCAGGAGCACCTAAGCTGACTAAGAGCATGAGAACTACACATCCCCTTCCCTCAGTGCTAAATATTCATTTACTTCAGTTGTGTTTCCAAGCAACAAAACATTTTTAGACAAAAGAACTGTACTTTGCAGATGCCAAATTAAAACTTGGGCTACTCATCACTAAACACTCGGGTTTCTTAAGGATAGAAGAGAATCTAGGATATGTAAGGAAAGCCCAAAAGTTATTAAAAACTTCACTATGACAAAAAAATGAGGGAAAACAGGTTTAGAAGCCAACCCTGTACCAACAAAACCCAACCCCTGTCTAAGAGTGAGTGGAGATAAAATTTTAGGTACTTACCTCTTTGGATAATCGTGTGAATACATCTCCTCCCCTGAGAAAATCCAATATTAAATAGAGCTTCCCTTCAGTCTGAAAGGCTTAAAAAATTTAAAAAAGTAAATAAAAATCAATAGTTGTATGACAAAGCTACAAAACAAATCTGAATGCTTTTACAACTAGGAAATTTCAATCACAGGCAGTCCTTTGGTTTGTGGAAGTGAAATAATTCAGCACATGAGGTAATTTATTGAATGATTCCTTGCTTCTTCACAGAAGAAAATCTTAGTCATGAGAGATGATTAAAATAATGTTCTTTTATTTCTCCTTTGTCAAAGAGGGAAGCAGCAAGGACATCAATTACTGTGGTTTGGTTTGAATCAATGCAAAGTACAAAACCTCTGCAGAACTTGAACATAAAGATTCAGAAAGTTCTTACAAGAGAGCATGTAGCCACATTTCTCTTCACAGAGAAAAGCAAGGCACAACTTCCCAATAATATTCCTGGGATTCACATTCTCTGAACCTCAGAGAAAGGAAAAACAATCCTTATTTGCTGTGCCTGTGTTTGTGCAATAGTAGACTGCAATATGGAGACTGTTTACCCAAAGTGATGACGTTTTGTTTCCTTGGCCTGTCAGGGCCAGGTGTGTGTGTGGGGACTGTTGGGTGACAGTCACGAGTTCTGTGCAGTTGGAGGCTTGGCAGATTCAGTTTAGATGTAATGCAATACAGTATAGAATAATATAGGATAATAAAGCAATTAATTAGCCTTCTGATAAGATGGAGTCCTCCTCATCATTCCTCCCGGACATCGGGGGTGAAAATATCCACTACAAAACTTCTCTATAGCTAAATATTTACACTCCTTTTTTATTTTCCCAAGTGCTAGAAGCTAATGTGGGCCCTCCAAAGGTGAGGGAGAGCAGGAGCAGCTGTGGCCTGAGGCAGGGAGGAAGGGGCAGAGCACAGGACCCACCATAGTGCAGTTTGACGATGAACGGGTGGTTCACCTCCACCAGGATGTCGCGCTCCATCTTGGTGCGGACCCTGTCCCGAACTGAGGGAGAGAAACAACAACAGTGGGACACAAATGCATTTAGCAGCACACAGAAAGGTTTGCTGGCTAAAGGAATCTCTGCCCTCATCCCCTGATTTGTTTTTTGATGTTAAAGCCTCCCACAAAACCCCTCCTTTCAGACAGCAGGATTCTGGTTTGTTTCCTGCCTGCCCCAGCTTTCTTCTTTGCCTCATTGCATTTCCAGCACATCCCCATATTTTGTGATAATCCATATTGCTTTCAAGAAAAAAGCTCTTATCTACATTCCCAACTACAATTTTTGAATTAACTCTCTGTCCTGAATATAAAATATTTTTTAGATTTCTTTTTCCCCTTTAACAGTAAAGCTCTATTTACACACAGTGGATTCACACCCATTCGAGTGTCTCCTGAAAGCCAAAACACTGAATTAAATTGTTCTGGCTCCTGGAACAAAGGAATGACTTAATTTTAACCACAGCAGAGTTCTGACTTAACGAAAGACAAAAGGAAAACTGTTTATGAAATTAACTTGTTTTCATATAATGAAAAGTCTAAACAGAATTAAATAATCCAATTTTAAACTTTGAAAGAACATTTCTGACCACATAATTAAAGCTACCTGGCCAGATTTAAAATAGTACTTAAACATGAACTTACAAGTTACTCTAAAAAAAACCTCCTGTCAGAGAAGAGTTATGAACTCACTGACAAATATTTAGGATTAAAAAAAAGCTTTTAAATACAGGTGCACTAAACCCCATTGTCCAAAGTCTCAGCTGAAAGACAAACCTACCTTTTAAAGAAGCTTTTTTCAACACTTTCATTGCATAAAGCTGCCCAGCATCAGGCCCAATTATCTTCCTCACGAGGAAGACCTGGCAATACAAAGCCCATTTTTAAATCACTGCAAGCTTGGTAATCAAACCCAAACTCTCACAAAGCATTTGCAAAGCTCCCATTAATGTCAGGCAGCTTCCAGGGCTCTGCACCAAGCACACACCTTTAAAGGAAGAGCACAATTCCTTGATCAGATCAGAGCTGTAAAGCACCAAGCTCTCTGAAGCATGACACTGCCCAGAAACTCTGGATTCTCTCCTGATTTATCAAAGAAGTTCTGACAGAAAGATGTTTCCTTCTATCACTTTCCTGGAGAATGACAATTCTGCCTGGTCTGCACCTCCCAAGAGGTTTTTGAGGCTTAAGACCCAAGTCTCAAATATCAAACATTCATTTTTATTAATGAATTCTGTACAAGTGGTGAGATGAAAGCAAGGAAACCTCACCATTTAAGATCAAAGCACCCTTTCCCTCTGGAATAGCAACTCCAACAGGTTTTTCTACTTTTTCTCTCCAGAAGAGTTTTAAAGATAGATGGGCTACAACTCGACACCGAGAAAAGCATATTAGATAAAACACTGCACTACACAGACATGGAGCTACACTAATTTTTAACCACCAGATCTTCCAATTTACAAAATGGTTTGATATGTGCTCCTACTTCTAAATTGCTGCTCTTGGAATAGCAATTTTTAGTTATTAATTAATGTTATGCTTACAAAAACAAAAAAACACAGCATACAAGTCACAAGAGAAAGCCAAGAGCTCCCTACAATTACCTCTCTGATCTCACCTTACCCAGACTTTCATTTACAATTAATTTATTTATATCTAGAAATTATATATATTTTTTCAAAGATCTTGTCAAATTTTCCAGTCTAGAATCAGAAATTCAAGCACTGTTATGACTAAGTTGTACAAGGTTGGGAGAGGGGTTGTTTTTATTTTAAGCTCTGGTTAGAAGAAAAATATCATGTTTCGAGGTTGTCTGGCTTTTTGTTTTAATAAGTTTTGCACAATAACTGACCCACAACAGTGCTCTACTATAGGCCAAGCTGATAGAAAATAGGGAGAATTTAAACACCAGCAACTAAGAAAACAGCTGGAGATTAATACAATCACAATTATAAAATATTAATAATAAGTACATAGTAATATTTTAGTCTTAACAACCAATAATTTGTGAGAACATAAGGAATTCATGTGCAAGTTACAAATTTTAGCTAGTATAAAAATAGTGCAAACTACTGAAGCACCACCTATTTATTTAATTTGCAGACAAATCCTCCAGAACTCCAAGGGCACATCATTCCTGAGAGAATGAAGAGAGAATTCAGTAATTCAGGAGGTTTAACCCTTTATTTCTGTGGGATTATTAAATCCTGCACTAATGTCAAAAGCAGGCTCCAGGTTTAACTCTTTATTTCTGTGGGATTATTAAATCCTGCACTGATGTTAAAACCAGGCACAAGGAAACCCCTCCTGGTGTTTGCAAATCCAAAGGAAGGAGCCTGGGAGTAGAAACTGGGAAGAGAAAACACCATGAGGGCAACAGGCACCGACCCTCCTGGTTGTTTTCTCTTGTCACAGGAAAGAACAGAGCTCAGAGCTCTGAGCTCAGGTGTGCAGCACCTGGAGAGGCACTGCCAGCATTCCAAAGCCTCAGAGCACATCTGGCCCAGCTGTTGGGGTTGCAAACAGGAGCCCTCCTGAGGCTGGCAGAACCCTGAGCTCTGGAAGCCAAATCTGAGGCAGGGCTGGCTGTGCTGAGCCCTCAGGTGGCTCCAGGCATCTCAAATCAGGAGTAATAAATATATGGAGCCTTTTCAGGCTCCTACAGTGAGACCTGTGTGAGGGAATTGGCAATGAACATTATCAGGTAAAGAAATGTTTCTGCAACCTCAAAATACTGAGAAATATTTCAAGTCTGTTCTCTACATCATCACTTGTGCACAGAATGCCTCCCTAATGTCAACTTCTTCCTCTCTCACTGTATTTTATGCAGAGGTTTGTTCCTGCCTAGAGACACACACAGAATCAGCAGAAGAACAGGAAAAGGGGAACAAATGTAAAGCTGATTGACTACTTTAGATGTTGCAAAAGATGTAGTTTGAGACTGGTTTTAAAAAATTAATTACCTTCCTATACACTAGGATTAATATTTCAGCTACTGTGTTTCAACACAGTGACAGAGATCAGATTTTCAACTTCATTTCTGCAAAGTGACACCCAGTGGCACATTACAAAAGGAAAATATTGTAACAAAAACTCTGCCATATTTCTTCTCTGTGCCATTTGAATAATTAGTGTCTTTTAGGTGGAGATCACTTGATAAATACAGCAAACTAAAAAAAGTAAGTAAGCTGGGAAATTTATTTCAGGTTAAGTTCCCAACTGCCACAATCAACTCTTCTGTAGCTACATAAATACAGATTTTGTGTCTTGAAAAAAGCCAAACATTCCCAGCACGTCAAGTCCCATCACCAAAGACAAACCAGCATTTCCTTCACAAGGTTCTGCCCATGGCTCTGGAGCAGGGCTGGGAAAGGATTCCATTACTCAACACATTTTCAAACATTCCCAGCAGCTCTGCTGGCCATTATTTCCCTGGAATGCCTGGACAGGTCTATGGAACAAGTTTATCATCTTACCTTTCCAAATGATCCCTGTCCAAGAACCTTCAGGAGTTCAAACTGTGCTGGGTCTGCTTTCTCACATCCTTCTTTCACATGATGTGTAATAGGAATTTCTTTCACACTTCCTTCATCCTGTGATTTCAAAGCAAACAAAACACAACAGTGAGCAGGCCTGCAGTAACTAAGTCTTGTTAAAAGTGCACGTAAATACCTGGATTTTTCTTTGTTTAGTTTTATTTTGGTAAAATATCTGAAATTCTAATAAGGTTTAAAGACAAACTGTTCAAATGAAGAATTTTCCCATCTATCTTTTCTTAAACAGATGCATCTAAAATTTCTAAACTGAAGAAAGATTCTCAAAGAATGCTCATTTCCTTTTGCCATAAATATTTCAACTACAGAAAAGCTGGATTATTTTACATGAAAGGAATAAATGCCCAGATTTTTAAACCAGGACTTCTGAGCTTCACCTCTGCTTAGCAGCTTTAGTTTTCCCAGTGATTACTCTTCTCATCTTTCCTCCTTCCTGAAATAAGTCTTAATGAAAGCCAAATTGAATTTCATCATTTGGGGTAATTATTGCTTTTCACAGCAGCAAATAATAACTCTGGTCATCCATTTGTAGCTGGAGGAACAGGCAGCATTTGAAGACCATAAATAAGAGATGAATCATCTTAAGGACTCTGAGAATTCTTGCATCCAAGAGAAGAAACAGCTCTGGGGTGCAGAGCTCCTGGGAATATTATCCGGTGTGGGGACCTCCTTCAGACAGCTGAGGGTAATTCTGAGCTAGGTGAGTGATTTAATGTTCTCCTGACTGCCTCATGTGCCTCTCACCTTCAGCAAAGCAGGGCCAGCAGCCCCAGTTGTGAAAAGACAAACGTTCCTGATGACACAAATCCCATGATGGATTGCAGCTTTTGTGGTGTAAGAGAAGATTCTGAGAGCCAGAACAAGCAAGGTGTCAAAATAAGCCCCCTTGGAATTAAAACCTGAGGCCCACAACAGCAACATCAGCTTGCAGGTGGAAAAGGAGCAATGCCCTCAGCCCCAGCAAGAAAATCAGTAAAGTTCTTGTACACACCAAAATCACAAGTGAAAATCCCATCTGATTTGCATGACTTCACTTTTGGGGCATCAAATGATGATCAGCTGCCTCCTGCCCTCTCTTCAAGCCTCATTTTGAAAGCTTCTCTTAGCAGAGACCAGAAAACCTCCCCACCAACCTCCTGTGAGTTACAGCCCCTGATGAGAAGTGCAAACAGCACCAGGGAAGGACCTGGGCACTGATGAAACAGTTTTGGAAACATCATTCTGTAGTCAGGTGAACTTATGCCCAGAACTGAGCATTAAAACTTCCAGTCAGCTTTAGCACAGTTCATCCAGAAGGACCTGGGTGAAATTCTGGTTTTACACAGAAATTCAGAGTAGAAATCTGCTCATATGAATTTGTACATGCTGCAGTAATTAAAGAAAAAAAAGAAGCAATCATCACACCACATTAATTGCTTCTGCCTTAATTGCTTTGCTTGTCCAGAGGGGGAAAGAGAGTCCAAACAAACATCTTGGTATATTCCCAAACTGCAGTCCAGCTGCTGCTGCACACCAGTCCCTTCCCCTCCCCTCTCTTATTCCATCCTCCTTCTGGGAAAGGCCTGTTGGTCCTGCCTGCTTCCCACACAAGGTGGGTATGAACACCAGGCACTGCTGGAAAACAAAGTGAATTCTGTAATTCACCACCAAGCCACCTGATTTCCCTCTTTGGTCACAAACCCTGATGACACACTGTAAAATCCCAACTTCCCCTCATCCATCCCCCTGGGTGACTGTCATTTATGCTCTCAGAGCACAGACACACCTATCTTTTCATTTTCCTTCACTTTTTAAACACATGCCTAATTTAAGGCAGTAAGAACAGCAGCATTTTGAAGCCATCTGATGACAGATGAAAGCAGCAAGTTGTCTAATTACACACCAAGTTGTACAACAGACTTAATGGCTGCTTCTTGCTATGAAATATGTAAATATTCTATTTAGAAGCCTTTTTTCTTCACCATCCTAATTTGTATTCCCTAACACCGTGAAACTTTGCATGAGAAAAGCTCTTTAAGAGTTCAGCCTCTCCTGTGTTTATCACCCACCTCGAGCCATTAGCCTGTGACATCACACGTGGTTGCTGAGGAGACTGAGAGGATTTCTAAATGTGAACTCAGGAGAGAAATGTTTTCCATGCAAATAAAGACTAACTTGAGATGGATGAAATGAGGTGGTTTTTTTTTATATAAAGTGTTTTATCTTCACAAAAGATGCCTATATAATTTCACTTACTTAACTACCATTAAGGTACTAAAAATTGGCTTGACTGAGGTAAGAGACCTTTTCATCACCACCACCACCAAGGAGTGAGCACACAGAGCTGAGCAGCTCCAAGCCACTTTCATTTTCATTTCTACTTTGGCCTCCCCGAACTACAAATTTGATATCTCATTTTGTGTTCTGCTGCTTGAGCAGCAAATTTCTTTCCAAGCTGAGGCACCAGCTCCCACCCAGTGGCCTTGCACAAGAGGGAACTCAACTCTTCCCTGCTCCCAGCAGGTTCTCCAGGAGCCAGGGAGCCAAAGGAACACTGGGATCAGTGCTGGCTTTGTCACAGCTCCCTGGAATGTGGCTCCAGAGCTCAGCAACCTCCTCATCCTGTTCTAGAGCAGTAGAAAACAGACAAACCTCTGCTCCTTTCCTTGCTACATGTGAGACCACTCTGACACTTGATTTACCCACTCCACACCAGGAAATGTGCAGGCAGCACGTGGGTCTGTGCCAAGACTTCATTTCCAAATCCCTTCCTTATAAATGTTGTTATTGTAGCACAATGCAGTGGTTACAGCTGGTGATAAAATTGATTTATGCCACAATCCCAGGCTGGTTTGGGTCCTTAAAGCCCATCCAGTGCCACCCTGCCATGGCAGGGACACCTTCCACTGTCCCAGGCTGCTCCAAGCCCTGTCCAATCTGGCCCTGGGCACTGCCAGGGACTCTCTGAGAACAGAAACCTTTGTGCCCCTAAACACAAGGACGAGGGTGCTGAGAAATGCTGGCCAATGTTTCCATGGGCACTCAGGCATTCCACCACACACAGGTGAGCCTCAAGTTCAGTGCAAGGTTTAGCAGCACACAGAACACTCAACTTCAGCATCTCCTGAACAGGCACTGGGCAAAATCCACCCCAAGAGGGGCTTACCTGGGATATTTCTCCATAAAGCACAATTAACACACTGGTGTACACATTAATTCCGCTCTAAAAAAGCAGAAATAAATCCCTTTGAGCTGAAGGTACAGCAGCTAAACCAAAAACTACCAAGGCAGAACAAGTGATTGCAGCATGAGCAGCATTCAGCACTCTGTGTGAAAGGTCCCAGGCTGGCCTGGGCATTTCTGAGGGTGAGGGATCCACAAATGTCCCTCCAGCACAGGGAACCTTTCCATGAAGCTCTGCCTCCTGCAGCAGAGTTCCCAAACAAGGCATTTACCACAGTTCCTACCCAAAGCCATCCTTGAGACTCAGAGTCTCCTCAGATATTGTTCAAATGAAATAATGGGTTCAGAGGTTATTAAAGAGCAGGGAATGCAGCAATTCTGCTGCAAGAAGAGGTCATGCTAATGAGTGGCTGAAGAGAGCAGGAATCAAACACTTACATGGTAGGAATATGGTTCACCTTCTTCCATAGGCTCATCTGCCATTTTAAGGCCATTTAACTGCAGGGAAAAAACCCCAAAAAATAAAAAGAAAAACATCATTAAGACACAGCAATTTCAAATTAATAAGAGTTCAAAATTTGACCAATTTACATTTCAGAGCACACAAGTGAGAGCTGGTGCTGGGGTTGCTCTAATTTAAAGCTGTAGTTTCAAACAAACACTACTACTCAGTAGTTATATTTAGCATCTCCCTTATGTATCATTTAGCATCTCCCTTTGTAAATGCCATCATTATTATTATTATGCCAGTGTTATTTAATTGGGATTAATTTAAAACTCCTTTAAAAGCTAGATACCACTCCTACAAGATGACACTAATGCAGAATTTTTCAGTTATGCATGTAACTTATGCTGCAGATGCTTTTCAGAAACCTAGAGTTTTCTAAGGAAAATTAATTTGCAGTTTAAAGGGAAAAGATGCAAAAGTGATTCCAAGCCTTTTTGAAAATACCAAGCCCACAGCTGCAGAGAAAAAAAAAATTAAACTCAGTTTAAGCTCTCTCTAAGTCACAAATAATTCAGTGCTGAAACTGAAAATAAAAAACCAACCAAAACCCAGAAATATGAAGGACATGTTCTGTTCAGACATGCAAAGCAGCCATTAAAAACTGGAAATACTTGACAAAAATGGGTGAATGCCATTGTGGATTTTGCTCATAATAATTGCTAGTTTATTTATACATTAATTGTTCAGCATCTCTACCTTTATATGGCACAGGTCTCACATTAATAGTAACTAGAAATGACATAAGAAAACTCCAACTTTTTTTTCTGAATAACAAGTTGAACCAATTAAACTCTTAGGCTGGGAAATGACTTTTTTTGGAATATGGTGTTGCTGTCAGCATGGGAGTTGGTAAAACACAGGGCTGCAGAGAAATCCCCCCAGATTCCTGTGCTCAGAACCACAGGCAGAGTCTGGAGGGACAGGTGGGGCTGCAGGGACAGGTTTGTACCTCATCTCTGTCACCCAGACAAACCCTCAACCACTTCCACTGCTGCCACAGACTCCAGTCTGGAGTAGAGCTGTCAAGAGTTAATTCACAAATTAATGCTTTTGATAAAATTAAATCTCCAGTTTTTGTAGCAAGATACTGGCACTTATTTTTGGACTATATCCTCACTGGGAAAAAAAAAAAAAAAAGACAAAACAGAAAAAGAGATCAAGGAAATAGCACAAAGCTTCATTTATTTTCACTCCACAAGTTTCTATTTACCATCACCCAGTTTAACCAATGTACCTCCAACCCAAGTCCATCATTCATCTCTCATGTGTTGCCACCCCAACAGCCAAAAATCATCCCTGCATTATCATGAATCCAGAAACCAAAGCTACTCATTTGCTACGTAACTTGTTTATTTTTTTGCATTTTTTTTCACAGATTAGACAGTGGGAGGGACAAGACACTCACTATGGTTGTTATTGTACAAATTAACTGAATAAATCCAGCAGCAACACCAAAGTTCAGCCCAGCTCTGACCTCCATCCTCAATTCTATGCAATTTCTTTTCACAACACCATAAATTACATTCAAGTGTGAAACAATGTGATGCCCACCAAAATTATCCAAAAAGCTTTTTTGGAACTAGAAATAAACTGGGTTTCTACTCCTGATTCTCAGAAATGTAATAACGTTTTTCCTTCATAGACCTCAATTATTTTATTGTGCATTTCACCTTTTCTTTCTATGAAGATGGACAACATTTCCCAAGTTTTGTTACTTAAATTTAAGCTCAGGAACCAACACCACCAATCAGAAGAACTACAGATACACTGAAAACAATACAGATACAAAAAATGGGGCTGGAACAGGGTTTTGAACCCAAAATCAGTGTATTATTTCATCTAGGTTGTTCCTGAGAACACCATTTAATGTACTTTCAACTTGCTGGCAAATCAAGTACACTAAAGCTATTGGATTTTTATGGCAGGTAATCATCTTAATTAACAATTTCCTATCATACACTTTTCCCCTTCACTGTTGCTCCTTGGTTTGTGTTTGTTTTTTCCTGTCCAGTCTCTCTGTACTGATACAGACTGGGACACCTGCCAATTTCTGTGCTGTTCAAGGACATGAATCTGCTTTTATTGCTTGGTACACACAACTACACTTTTGCCATATTTGTTTGTGAATCCTGGTCACTGTCCATTAAAGAAAGGCAAGGAACAAAAATCTGCAAACTTGTTGGAATAGAACCCAAAGTCTGGTGGCTTGTTAAGTAATTCAGCTAAAAAAAGTCAATGACAAAAATCAAATCATTACTGTCTTGTACAGTCACTTAATTGGCTGAGTTTCAATAACCAGAAGCTGGCAAAAAAGAAAAGTGACAGTTAATACTTATTTCCCACCTCTGTGGAAACCAGATACAAAATGCAGCTCCCACAGCCAAGTGAGGCTCCTTTCAGAGATTTATTCATGAATATTTATGCACAAACATATAGAACAGAACGATTTTAACCTTGAAGTCGTTACTAACTAAATAGCTATGAATGCACAAATTTGATTTATTATTGAGAATTAAAAAGCACAGCTCTCTATAAAAAGAACAGGTGAAAGAAGCCAATACTAGGATGGTGAAGGAGATTCCTTCATCTTGCAATCATTCTGCTGTTCAGTGCTGCTCAAGTCCTACAAGTGAGCATTTTAAATATTAACTCCCATGAAAACACAAACTGAACTCAGACTTTTAGGCAAACACTGACGACACTTTCCAAGCACACAATGTGGAAATGACACAAAGTACCCCGAGTTGTTGATTAGTAAAAAATAACAAAAGGAACTATGTAAACAGATGAGCTCAAAGTTTAGGTCAGAGCACCTGGCAGGTCAGATACTTCTGCAGAGGTGCAGGATGAGGGAGCAGGGAGCAGTGTGCCTCTGGATTAAATACATTCCATAGCTGGGACCATCCCTGTCATCCGGGGAGCAATGTGCCTCTGGATTAAATACATTCCATAGCTGGGACCATCCCTGTTATCCTAAAAGCAGTGTGCCTCTGGATTAGATGGATCTCATGGCTGGGATCATTCCTTCTCCTTTGGGAGCAGTGTGCCTCTGGATTAAAGACATCCCATGGCTGGGATCATTCCTGTTACCTTGGGAGCAATGTGCCTCTGGATTAAATAATCCCATGGCTGGGATCATTCCTTCTCCCTTGGCAGCAATGTGCCTCTGGATTAGATGGATCCCATGGCTGGGACCATCCCTGTTATCCTAAAAGCAGTGTGCCTCTGGAATAGATGGATCCCAAGGCTGGGATCATTTCTCCTCCCTTGGCAGCAATGTGCCCCTGGATTAAACACATCCCAAGGCTGGGACCATCCCTGCTCCCTTGGAGAATATCCAAAGGGCTGGGAAGAGGCTTAATGACAACTGCACATGTTCTTCCTCTGATTAGAACAGCAGAACAGAGTATTCCCAGTATTACCAGATTGGAATCATCCTCCCCTCTCCCATATTAAGGATGTTTTCAGTGTTTACATGGTAAATTCCTTAGGACTTGGTGGGTCTACAGGTTTTGGTTGAAAGAAGCCAGGCAAAAGGTCAGCAAAAATGCCTCATCCCAGGAAAAGCAGTGGAAGATGTAAAGCAGGTGCATCCTGCCCTGGTTTTAAATGTCTTTGCTGAGGGATTCAAACAGAATTTTAAAAATTCTAGAAAAAGCAGAACTGGGAATTTTATCATCATATTATAATTAGAAGTAAAAAGCAATATTCAGCAGCACTCACCTAAAATCTTGTCTGGCTTCAAAGAGGTAAAATTCTACCCAAGGGTCACCAAGAGCTCCTGTCTCCTCCACAGCTCCTCCTTCCCTGGGCTCCTTTGGGGAGTCATGGGGTGTTCCCAGAGCTGCACCCCAGCTCTCCCACATGAACACAGGAATAAGCAGTTTCCTTCCCCACAAACAGAAGGAACCCTTCAAGTAGTTATTTCAAAATATTTGAGTGGAAGCTTACATCAGAAATCCCAATTATGTCAAAAAGACTTGGAAAAAAAAAATCCTGACAGGACGACCACATTTGTTCCTCCTTTATTCTTAATTACATCTATAGAGAGTTTGCACCATTAATTTAATTAGCAACACACTGGCCTACTGAGGATTTCCTGAGATAGGTCTGAGCAGTTTGAGGGTTCTGGGCACATTCCCTCCCCACCTACACAAACTCTGGGCCAGCCCCACTCCCTCAATTCCCCCCACAAAGGGAAGAGGCCTCTAAACTCCCTCACACTCTTGAACACACCAAGTGAAAAAGGAGATAAAGCAATCTAAAACACCTGAAACCCATAATCAGTTACTAGGGAGAGCTACAAAGTTCTTTTCCTGTGGCAAATAAATCATACATTCAGAAAGGACACCAAACCTTCAGCAACATATAATTAGTGATTTTAAAAGAACATTTTGATCCTTTCCATTATCAGATCAAGGGAAAATTACGTGCGCCTCCAACAAGTCCCAGCTCTGACAAGACACAAAGCTGACCCCAAGCACAGGGATCACTGAATTAGCACAGGACTTGAGATCTTTTCATTCCTGCCTGTGTACACAACCTTAAATCAAAGGGCACAAAGCAGCCAGTCTCCAAATTATATTTAATGGCAGGTAATTCTGGAAAAGGATGAGATTTATACTTGAGGAAAGCAATTATCTCACATTTTATTCTTAATGTAGTGAAGTACTACATAAATAGCAGAATTCTAACTGTGATGAGTAAACAAATCACATCATTCTTTGGATTAAGGGTTATTGTGAAGTGTTTCCAAAGTTATCCTGCAGGAAGCAAGGTGAGCTACTTGCAACACACTCCTGGACCTGGTCAGAGACTCAGAATACTACAGCAGATTTCCAAAACCAATTTCAGAGGTGGTACACAAACCCACCATCGTTATTACTGTATTGCAGCACTTCTCAGGGCATAAAGACACTCATTGTTTTCTCTTTAAGAGCATTACCGTGCACACTTTTTTTTAAAAGGCAACTTGTTCTCCAAGACCTTTACAAAATCGGTGCATTGTTGCAATGTTTGAGGCACTCAAACGAGGGGCAATGTTTTACTTTCTCTCCTGACAGAACACCAGGAGATTGTGGAGATTCTGAGATGCACTGAACTAGGTAGAGCTGAGTCATCCACGTCACTGCCAGTAATTACTCACAAAGGAGTTATGCAACTCCTAACACTGACAAAATTCAGTGGCCTTTGACAGACCGGGCTCAGATCGTGCTCCAGAGATGGGACTGAAAACACTGGCCAAAATCAAAGATGTATTTATCTCAACTGGCAAAGGGAGCAGCTCATGCACAACAGCAGCAGAGCTCAGCTCATGAAAAATCCTTTTGGAGGGCAGCAACTTTCAATGCACGCCATTTTCCAGCAGATTTCTTTAGTTTGCAGTCACTTTTTTGTTTCAGCCTTGTCTTGCTTGTCATAATCAGGCAATTAAGCAACTGGTTCTTGAAGCATTTATTGCAAAAGTAAGTATTTGAGAAGGAGGTTGCATTTATGCAATTCACAATATTCATGTCTTGCAAACAGCCATGTGCTTACAGCAATTACAGAGCTCGTGGTAAGTGCAATCCTCCCAGTTCAAGGGGCAGAAAGTGCCCAAATTCCTGTATTCTGCCCAAACCCAACTATTTCTGTATTTCATTCAGCTTGGTCAGTAAATTGTTAATGTTCACTTTCCTGTTTCTTTGTAGACTGTAATTACATTTTCATAATCTACAACAGTTGATTACGATCAACACCCTCATGCCTATTTTTATTACCATGGAAATACTTATTAATCCAATATCCAGGCAAAAAGAAATTCACTGAATATTTGAAGCTTTAACAGCACAACATTGATCCTTCCTACCTAGGCTTAAGGAATTCCCAGAGCCACAAAACAGCTTCACAAGTGACACTGTCACAGGAATATAAACACATGAACAGCACAGCCCCAAATCCGCAGCACTTCAAAGACCCCCCCAAAAAGGGCAAAATAATTCAATCCTGACCTTCAGTAATTTCTTCCAAAAGTTCATGCTGCTCTTGTCACTCGAAGCATGAAAATTTGTTTCCTACTTTCAAGCTCACCTCCTTTCCTTGCCAGGTGTTTTTACTCCAAGTCAACACAAGTGCTACTGGAAATGCACTTAGTGCTAATAACATAATCCTAAATTTAGTCAACATGCGGAGTCTCAGAGAAAACCATTCCTCGGATTTCTCCTCCTGTGCCACAGCTGATGGACAAGAGCACCAGAAGGCACAAGTTAATCTTCAAAATAAAAACCTATTTCACAGTAGCTCCGTTGACTGCAGCTCCAGCAAGGCCAAGGTCAGAGATCTCTCAGACTGCCAATACAAGGCTGTAATGAATACTACAAGCTACACTTAATTCTGTAAAATTTAAGAGAAAGGCCACACCAAAATTCATTTTGACATAAAATGCACCTTTGTTGAATCCCCCAGCCACGGGGATGTAGAAATCCAACAAGTGAGAAGTGCAGCACACCCCTGAGATCAGTAATGGAAAGGGTTATGACAACACAAGTGTTTGTTCTGTCACTTGGGAACTTCACACTCAACTTGAAGAAACTGGTTTGGCACAAATGGGCTCTAAGTGCTGCTGGCCAACCCGAACAACACCTTTAAATCTCCTTTTAATCTGAGCCCAGCTGGAGGGGCTTCACACAGACCTTGTGAAATACAATTTCAAGAGTGACTGCTGCAAACAGCTGCCCTCAGATGTCACACACACAGAGCCCTTTCAGCTGGACACCCCTGCCCTGAGCTCTGCTGGCTCCCCTTGCTGGGGGGGGCTCATCCAGCCACAAAACACCCAGGGATGCACAGCCCACTTCAGCTGCAACACTCTGCTCCTCATTATTCTACCACTGATACACCATAATCTCCTAATATTTCTTCAAGAACTGATCAACAAGACCAAGAAAGTTCTCAGACCTCTGCTAAGTTTCATACCTCACTTACAACAAACTGATTTTAAAACAATATGAGCAAATAAACCTTAATATTTCAGCTGACTTTCTGATATCTGATGCATATCCAGTAATTATAGTACTTGGCAATGGTACTAAAATCCCCAAATATTAAAAAGCACAAAGAAATTTGGGATTTGTTTTTCCCCTTTGAATTTTTATCAGGGAAAATAAATTTCACAACACCCTTTAAGGGACATCCTTTCACTCTTGCACATTTTGTACTTTGAGATGGTTTTGCTACAGACCCTTTTCACTTGCAATAAGAAGAGTCTGGTGCACAGAAAGCAAGTCTGACCAGTTTTAAGCAACTTTGTTTAGATAACATCTTTTGTGTGTCTAACAGACCTAGGTGTAATCTTTTATTTGTCATAGCTGACGATACCTGATACACAACCCTTCACTGCTGATTTCAAAGTGCCAGAGTTTTAACACTCGAGCACCACGTTCTGCTGAGGCACAGGAAACATTGCAACAGAACCAGTTTTATCTTTTATTTTCTTTTAAATTGCATTTGCTCCTTGCTGATGAAGCACCTCGAGCACTAAGCAATACCTCGAAGTCGTTCCTCGTCCTTTAACGCATTTAAGCATCCAAACCTCAACCAGGCAGTCCTGGTTCTCTCTGCTCGTTGTGTTTATGATAACCAACACTCAGTTAGTTATTCAACGTTTAAGCATCCAAACCTCAGCCAGGCAGTCCTGGTTCTCTCTGCTCGTTGTATTTATGATAACCAATGCAGAGTTAAGTTATTCAACGTTTAAGCATCTAAATCTCAGCCAGGCACTCCTGGTTCTCTCTGCTCGCTGCGTGTACGGTAATTAATGTATAGTTATTCCAGGAGAAGGCAAAGGCACCTCCGTAGTGACAACCTACCTGGATGCGCAGCCACATTAGCGCGAGCAAATTTCCCGCAGAACTTAAAGTAACTTTTCACAGCAGCTACGGCCATAAAAGTGAGTTCCCAACCCCTCGGATGATGCGTGGGGAGGGACACCTGTGACACGAAGCGGCCGGGAGGCGACACAAAGCCCCTGCCTCCCCGGTGCCGCTACCTCCACACGTGTCACGGCCCGCGCCCGGGGGCACGGCCGGGCCCGGGGCGGCCGCGGGGCTGCGCGGCGGTGGCGGCCGGGCCCGCGGGACGGCGGGGGCGGGCGGGGGCCGCGGGCTGCGGGCCGGGAGCGAGGCCGGGCGGCGGGGCCGGGCCGGGTAGGGCAGGGCAGGGCGGGTGCGGGTCGCGGCCGTGCGCAGGCCGGGGGGCCGGGGAACCGGGGAGGCGGGGGCGCGACGGGCGGGCTGAGGGGGCAGCGGGGCGAGGCCGGCGCAGCCCGGCGCGGAGGGGCCGCGGGAGGCCGGGCCGGGCGCAGGTGCCGGCGGGGCGCGGAGCCGGCCCGGCCCGTTCCCCCCCTTCCGCCCCGCACTGACCTCGGCGCCGCTCACGTACAGCTCCATTTTGTGGCAGGGCTGCGGCTCGTCGTCCAGCGGCGCGCACGGCACCATGTCCCGGCTGTGGGGCCGCGGCGGCTCGGCCGCTGCCGGGGGCCGTGCGGGGCGGCGCGGGGCCGGGCGCGGGGCGCGGAGCGGAGCGCGGGGTGCGGGCGCTGCCGGCCGGCGGGGGCGGCGCCGCGCTGCGCTGCCCCGCGCACGCCCCCAACATGGCGGCCCGCGGGGGCGGGGCCTGCGCCGCACCGCGGTGACGTCAGGGCGGGACGGAGAATCCCCTGCATGGGGAGGGGGGGAATGACGCGTGGTGACGTCACCGGGGCTGCGGGCAGGCGGCGGCGCCGCCGCGTTGAGGGGGATTGGGAATGGAGGGGTTGGGGATGGAGGGGTTGGGGATGAGGGGATTAGGAATGGAAGGGTTGGAGATGAGGGGATTGGGAATGGAGGGATTGGGAATGGAGGGGTTGGGGATAGAGGGGTTGGGGATGAGGGGATTGGGAATTGAGGCGTTGGGGGTGAAGGACAGGTCTGAGGGGGAGTGGGGTGGCTGGATTGAGGATGAGGGACGCAGGATGAGAGGGATTGGGGATGAGAGACGGGAGTGAGGGGATTGGAGTTGAGACGAAACTGCGGGCACAGTCTGAGGGGGCTCACGGCTGAGGGGACGGGGGTCAAAGCATTGGTGATAAATGGTTTGGAGATGAGGGACAGGGATAGATGAGGGGACGCGGATGTCAGGGATCGGCGCTGAGGGGCACTGGCTGCGCGCCCCGAACAGCGAGGCTGTTCCTCCCACGGAGCTGACAGAGAAGAGGGGGAAAAAAAACCAACCAAAAAAACCCCCAAAAGTTTCGTTCGGTTTTGTTTTTTTCGAATGTGCGAGGCGTGGGGACAGGAAGCGCGGGCGGCGGGGAGGCACAGCCCGCTCCCCGCGGGGCCGTGGGCAGCGGGAAGCGGCTGGGGCGGCTGCGGAGCCGCCTCATCGGGCTCAGAGCAAACCGGCCGCGGAGCCGTGCTCGCAACAAACCGGCCCTGGAGCCGCCTCACCGGGCTCGGAGTAAACCGACCCCCGAGCCGCTTCACCGGGCTCACAACAAACCGGCCCCGCCGCCTTTGTTTGCCGGCGTATGTTGGTAGAGAAACACGGCAGCACTGCCCGACGGGGGCAGGAGAAGGAGCGTGCGTGAAAAAATAATATTCCCACTTCACCGTTTGATTTTAGGAGCTGGAATACACTAGATGATGCTGTCAAAAGTGTGGTTTTAAAGGCTAGAAAGCTGCCTCGATGACAGTTTGTATTTGAACATGCTGCATGACTTATCAATAAGCCCTGCCCTCTAGATAAAGCAAAGGAAGACTCAAACCGTTCTTAATTGCCAAATAATTTCTATGAAATGAGCACAAACAAGGGAACAAGCTGGTGCACCCCACAGCTCAAACACTTTCCATGCTGATTTTTTTGGCTCAGAAGTCAAGCAGTGCACAGACAAGTGTAGGATGCCGTGCTGCTCCAGTCCTTGATTAGATCCCATTCCCAGTCCCCCAGAGGTGCCCATTCCCAAAGGTGATTGAAGAGTGAGTATTGCATTGTGAATGTGCCACTGCAGCCAGCTGGCACCTCAGCATTTCCACTGCAAGCCTGTTTTTAAGGGTCTGGAACTCAACCATGGAAGACAAATGTTTTGGGGTGTGTACCAGAAATGCTTGTCCTTCAGAAAATAAAAATCACGTGAGAAAATGGAGGAGCAAAGTCACAGGAGTTGATGTCGACGGAGAATTTATGCTTTAAAGATAGAATTGTTCAGGCTGAGTCACTCTATTTTTGTTGTGGTCGGAACAATTTGCAGGCTCTGGGTGCACACAGCCATATCCCAGTGCCTGCACTGGTGACACTGGTGTGGCCAAATCTTCTGTGAGATTAGATCTGTCCATACTTCATCAGTGCCATCATTTTATTTAAATACAAAGGAAATCAAGTGAGAAGTGAGTTTTGAAAGTTCTTGGAGTGCTCAACAAGAACTTGTGTCTGAAACTCCTGTGGCAGATGCTATTTTCCTGCATCTGACTTCTCCCATTGCTCCAAATAATAACAGGCTGCAAACAAGTGTTCTGCATCTCCAGGGATTTGCGAAGTTCAGAGGAAAGCAATAATTAAAGGAGTTAGGATTGTTATTTGTGTCAAAGGCTGGAAAAGGGAAATTATTATGTATGTAGATATCAGAAAAAGGAAATTCAGAATTTCTGTTACTCTAGGTCTCACAACCAAACAAGCAACAGGCATTCAATAAAAAAGGCAACAGTATGTCACTGAAATGTAAAAATCAGCAAGATCCCCCTCAAATGGTCTTTTATAGAGAAATAAACCATCAAAAATACATTAGCAAATCACTGTTTTAGGAGGAGCAGGGCCCCGTGTCTTGGGTTTCAAATGAATATTTCAATATTATATACCTGGATATTATATGCCCCTATTTCTAGAGCATCTAATCTGCCTGTAGGGGTATCAGATCTCATTTGGTGCCCAGGTTTCAGCTGGGGGTATCACATCCCTGCTGAGCAATTTGCAGCTGAATATTTCTGACACTTCAGCACCTTCACGTGTTCAGCGGGTTCTGCCCATTCCACCCCTCAGCAAGTCCTTGCAGGAGCAGCATGAGAACCTCTGAGGGACTTTGATTAGATGAAGGGTTCAAAATAATTAGTTTCATAATATAGATTCACCTCAAAATTCATTCTATGGCATGGTAAAGTTGCTGAGAGTAGTATTTTACTGAGCCTAATAGAAAAAGGAATAAAAATAAAAATAAAAGTAATAATATAGTAATTAATGGGATCTGCAGCCAAAATTCAGTTTGTTCAGTATCAGTAACATGAAATCCAAGCACTCAGTTGTCCCTTTTATGCACCTGCAGCCACCTGACAGCATCCATACTTACTTGACTTATTCAATTTCCCTGAAATCATCAATTACATGCTTGAACATATGAACAACAGCTTATTTATGAATTTTAAAAATTCCTGCACATTTCCTGCATGTCATTCTCAGCATGACACTCTTAAGAAAGGCCAATTACAGACTGGCGTTCCCTCTCCAGTTTTCTGGTAATCTGTAGCTACCCTAAACAAGATTATTTCAGAAGAATCCTGTAAATTTTGTGTTCATTCATCCAGCAACTTTTCCAGGAAAGGGAAAATAAAAATATTATCATCAGGCCAGTGTCTTTTGTTGCCCTCCTTCCCCAGCTTAGTGACCCTGAGCCCAAACCACGGCAAGGACAGCGGAGCTTTCCCCTGGAAGAGCTCAGGAAGGAAACTGCAAAAATCAAAGTTTGAGGATGCTGCCCTTGCTTGTTCCATTCTGCTTTTCCAGCTCTGGTAACACCCTGGAAGGGAACAGGTACAAATCTGGCTTTGGGCATTCAGGGCAAGCTGAGCTCTAGGATTGATTGTGGAGCTGGTTTGGGGGATACAGTTAATTCCTCAGGGTGAGTTTGTTCCAGTTCATCATCATTTCACCTTTGATCTGTTGTACAACACAGTTCAGCACGTTTTCAGAGCCAGAGCAGCACAGCCCTTCTCTGTGTGGGGATGAATGCTCGTGGGTACAAAGCACGTCCTGTTCATGCTACTCACTCTCCTAGGAGGAAAAACAACTGTCCTGATGCAATAAAAATGTGTCCTTGTATCCCTGGGTCCCTGCCAGGACAGCTCCAGAGGAGGGACTGCTCCACACAGAGCCTGGGGAGATCTCATGTGGGCTCTAAAATGTGCAAATCCTCTCCACTCGGGTCCTAAGGAGCAATTTCCAAAAATACAGCAACATTTTCACCATTTTAGACACTGATATCCCAATACCAAACATCTGTATACAGATCCAGTCATGGAACAGCATCATGACAAAATCTTCAGTCAGTGCTACGTTAGTGTGAATATGAGACAGAAATGTGAGAGTCCATATCCCATCTTGTATATTCTGATATTTAAAATATGCACCTAAGCCAAGCTCAGGTATGTGCATGCACAGGGATGTGGTATCAAATACAAACATGTGAACTTGTTAAACATTTGTTGTGTGCTTTGCCCCAGTGTGAAGGCAAGAGGAGCAGCCAGAACTTCTCTGTTGTGGTTATGTCAGAGTACAAAGTGTGAGGGAAGAGGCCCTTGGTGAGTCCCTGCCTCAGCTTCATTACATCTCCCCATCTCATCCTTGTGCTGCTGTAGCAAGGCTTTAAAAGCTCACTCAGGGATAAAAAAAGGAAACCAGTTTGGAGATGATGCTCCCAGATCAACACCTTAAGAAAGATCTACTATTCCATTCTCACCGTCAAAACAAACGTATTTTGGGGGATATTTTGGAACCACAGGACAGACTTAGCAGCAAATTTTGCCACATTTGTCCAAAATGAGCTCAAGAAATGTCTCAGCCATATGGAAAATACAATGAATTTATCTCTGCTGATCACAGTGCTTTGACAGTAGGAGATGGAAACTGCACATAGGCACAGTGAATGAAGATTTTACTAGACATTATTTATGCTTGTATATACTTTTTTTCACTTAAAACCTTTTAGCTTTCCTTAATTTTGAAATACATTTTGAAATAAAATGTCCTACAGTTTATATTTTCCCCAAAAAACTGAGTTAATGCTACAAATCAGCCAACTGACACATCTCAGTTCTTCTCTATTCCCCAAAGAAAAATATAAATTAAAGATGCAGTATCCTGTCTCCACACTGGCTGGTTTTACCCCATGAGGGGGCCAGTTTTACACCCATTGTGGGGCTGGTTTCACACCCATGAGAGGGCTGATTTTACACCCATTATAGGGCTGGTTTTACACCCATAAGGGGGCTGATTTCACACCCATTATGGGGCTGGTTTTACACCCATTATGGGGCTGGTTTTACACCCATGAGGGGGCTGGTTTTACACCCATTATGGGGCTGGTTTTACACCCATGAGGGCTGGTTTTACCCCGTGAGGGGGCTGGTTTTACACCCATTATGGGGTTGGTTTTACACCCATAAGGGGGCTGATTTTACACCCATTATAGGGCTGGTTTTACCCCATGAGAGGGCTGGTTTTACACCCATTATGAGGCTGGTTTTACACCCATGAGGAGGCTGGTTTTGCACCCATTATGGGGCTGGTTTTACACCCATGACTCACACTGCAGGGATGGACACTCAGCTTTGTGGGCACTTCTGGAGTCTGAGCAGAGGAAAGCCCAGCAGACACCACAGGAATCCTCCACTATGACTCAGTGAAACCCCAAGGCCCAGCTTTGTCCAAGCTCCTCCTAAGGACTCATAACAAGAATTTCTTTGGTAATTCATCTCTTCCCAAAAGCCACTGACGAAAACATGACCAAGTGTATTTCTGATAGGAACTCCCAAGGTTAGCTGAGCCAAGTGCAGTCAGAAAACATCATTGAATACTGAAATAAGTCACTGCAGCAGTGTGCACACACCAACAGATGGCAAATCTACCACAAGCAATTGATCCTTTTTTAAAAAAACTGAATCTCACATACTTTTGTCTTTTTCCAGAACTTGCTTCGTTATGGTTCTCCAAACCTGATTTATCCTTGAAGCTGAAACCAACCCTGAAAAATCCAACTGTAATTCAGAGCGAATTTCACCTCAGAGCGCAGAATAAACCACCATGGTGTTCCAATATGCAAATGTATCAACAATGATGAATACTTAAGGGATTGATTGCATCCAAAATCATCGTGATCTCCATCTTCAGGGTAGTTCTTGTCACAGCAGAAGGTGTTACTTCTGCAGTGAGAGAGAGCCAAAGATGTTGCCAGTGCCTAACTTTAGCTAGGAGCCCACATACCATGCCTCAAACCAGTATCCTAATCATCCCAGGTGAAAATTCTTCCCGTTTTGGAAGATTATAATTAACTTCCTACTGAGCCATGCTTAGAAAAATGCCTCAACCTGAAAGATTAAATAGGAACTTAGTATCTGTCAGAAATAATTCAGCAGTAGCTGTTTGTGTCTTGCAGTATAAAGATACCAATTTAAAATTATATATTTAGAAGTTGTTTTCTCCTTATTGTGTAACAAAAGGACTTGACTGGATGAGTAATAGCTGCACTGCTGGAGCAGGGAGGAGGCCCTGAATGCCACTTGAGGGATATCAGTTGGGCTCTTCAGGTAATTGCTGCAGCAGCAGGGAGTGCTGAGAGGGTCCCCATGCTGGAGGGGCAGAGATCCACAGTGACATGAAATCCAAGCCCTCACTTGCCAGCCCTGCTGCTCTGGGGCTCCTGGGGGTCACCACAGCTCCTCTGCTCTCTCTTCTCCACCACAATCAAGGTTATTTTGGAGCCGCCTTGACTTTGCTCCTGCTCCAGTTGGGGCACAACTTGACTCATCAGTTCTTTATTTGGAACACACATCACATTTCTGCACTTCATCAGTTCTGCTCCCTGTGAGGTCACTCGTTTGTGGCCATTCAATACTTCCAGCTCTCAGTTTCACCCTTTCCCACTGCCCTGAGGCTGGAGCCACTCTTCAGCCAGGGATGCTCTTTGTGGCCCTGTGACTTTGGGCTCAGCAGGACACAAGCTGAGCACATTCTGGAATGTTTCAGAATCAGTCTCTTAAGCCCCAACTTCTTTTCCCATTAACTCTGGTGACAATATTCATAATAACTTCAATGGGAGCATGATAATTCTGTAAGTAATTGCTATCAGGAATTTAATTTAAACCCCATTTGACTGACATTTCTTGTTTGCAAGATATCTATTTTAGGAACAATGTCTTGCTAGTATATCTCTCTTCATCTTAGTCATGACTGATAACAGAATAATCATCTCAACCACTTTTCTTTTCCTGCATAATGGCTTTGCTGCATTTTCACATAGCAAACACACAAGAATAGAAACAATTAGACAAATAACAGTATTATATGCAGATGAGCAGGTAAGTGACTAGAACTAACTTGAAACTCTTTACTAGGCTGAGAAGCCTCTCAAGCCACAATGGGGCTGTTGGGAAGACTAAGGAAGGATGCAAGTTGTGTTTCCCTTTAGCTGGGCTTGCCAGGTGTATTAAATACAGAATGTCAACGTGCCAGAACCCCAGCCTGCTCCTGATTTCACTGCCAGAAAGACACTGAGGGGCTGGAGCATGTCCAGGGAAGGGAATGGAGCTGGGGAAGGGGCTGGAGCAGCAGGAGAGGCTGAGGGAGCTGGGAAGGAGAAAAGGAGGCTCAGGGGGGCCCTTGTGGCTCTGCACAGCTCCTGACAGGAGGGGACAGCCAGAGGAGGCTCTGCTCAGGGAACAGGGACAGGAGGAGAGGGAACGGCCTCAGGCTGGGCCAGGGTGGGCTCAGGTTGGACAGCATTAGGAATTTCTCCATGGAAAGGGCACTCAGGCCTTGGAACTGCCCAGGGAGGTTTGGAGTCCCCATCCCTGGAGGTGTCCAAGCAATGCCTGGAAGTGGCACTCAGTGCCCTGGATCGGTCCCAGGCTGGATTCCATGATCCCAGAGGTCCTTCCCAGCCCCAGGGATTTTGGGATCCTGTGCTGCCCTGCAGGAGCTCACTCCCCATCCTCCAACACCATCCAACAGCACAGCAAAGTCAACGCTGTCCCAGCCAGGTCCAGGACAAATCTGAGGCAGCAATTTCCAGGCAATGGATCTTTGATCAGTGTCTTTGCTACAGGGAAATGCCACAAAACACTTTGTGGGTCATTGCCTTGTTCTCAATAACCAGCAGCAGCCACGGGGGAGTGCTGAGCAAGGAGGGACAGGGCTCTCCACCACTGCCACTTCTTTCTCATATTTCTTCCTCTGCTGAAAACCTACAGGGATGAGCAATTATTAAGAGTCTTCTACAGGTTGACTTGGACACTGGAAGAGTTGCTTCTCCTGCCACTGAGGAGCTGTCCCAGGCATAGGTGGAGCTGTGACAGAACAGCTGAAAGGGGTAAAAAATTGGGAGACAAGCAGACTTTCAGTGATCAGGAAAAAAATCCAATCCATGCCTTGTGAGAGGCAGATCTCACTGCCCTTAATGGGATGGTTTTCAGTAGATGTTGTGAGTTGGCTTCAGTGAGAAGCAGAGCACTCAGTGGAGGAAACATCTCACAGGATGAGGTCAGACTTGCAAAGAATGGCTCAGCCACAGCCCAGCCCAGCAGCATGAGCAGAAATCACCTGTAAGCAGCAAGGATAATTCCAGTGAGGCACCTCAGCCTCCCTAATGAAGCTACAAAACCCCAGCTCCAGCCTAATTACATTTCACCAGTTTTGGGTGTTTTGAAGCAAGTTCAAATAATTTAATTCTGAGCATCAATATTTACCTTGTAAAAGGAGGAGGAACAATCTTTGATTTTTCTTCCTGCAACAAGCACAGTGTGGTACCTCCCCTGGCAGGCCAGCAAAAAGCACCAGGACAGGACTCTTCCAAAGAGGAGGATCTGCTTTTTTAACACAAAAAATTAATAAACCTCACTTTTAAAATCTGCTAACAGTAATCTCGAGGAAAAAAGAAATAATGCTGGGTTTGTGTGGGAAGGAAGCAGATTTAAATCTCAAATGAATGACGTGCCTTGTAATTACAGGAGCCATTGAAAGAGATAGTCAGAATTAAAATACTTCCAATATTCACAGCGAAATATTACTTAGGAAATTTTCAAGGATGGATAACTGCACATAAACAGAGGCAGATGATCAAGGGCTGAAGATCAAATTAACTCAGAGAAAGAAGTCAGCCTTGTTAAATAATGATATCTAAAATTGTCCCTGAGCTCAGCAGCCAGGGCTGGGGGAAGCAGCAACTTGGATTTACTGTGAGACTGAGCCTTTGTGAGTGCCCCAACTGCCTTCCAACAATGCCTTTCAGCAGCACATGAACTCTGAGAATGCCTCAAAACTTAAATTAAAACACCTTTCCAAATTTTCAATCACCAAACAATGGGTGATTAAGCACAATCATTCAGCTGGCAGCAACAGAAGTAATGTATTTCTTCCGTTATGACAAAGTCCTCATTGCTTAATGCATTTTAATAAGACAATTATAAAGTGTTTTATGTTGCACCTAGCTATTAATATTGGTTCTTTAGCACTCTAGGTGGAAGATGTTTTCACTCAGAGATGATTCCATCTGTAATAATGCTACAAATAAAACTATGAACCCATTTAATATCAATTAATGGCAGGTTTTTGGACTCAGTTGACCCAATGGACTCAATTAATGGTACTTTTTGCACCCAGTGGGCTCAGTTAATGACATTTTTTGAGTGAGGGAGATGATTACCTGAGCACAGAACCAGCAGGAGACCCCCAGACTCCTTAGATAAGATTTTAATGGGATAAACACATGGTATCAAGTTTCTGTACAGAACATTTTGCCATAAATATTTTCTCCACAAAGGATTTTTCCTCCATGAAATGCCACACTGACTGCTCAGCATTTCCCTGTGACTCCCCTCGTGTCACTCTGATGGATCTGCTGAGAGCTGTGCAAAGCTCAGGGGAGCCCAAAATTGTCACTCCCTGTTTGTCTGCCTGTGTTTCACTCCAACCCCGCCGTTCTGGCTTCCTCCAAATTCGCTTGGAGACTCTGGGGGAGCTTTCTCAGAGCTGCTGGCTCCTCACAGTGACACCTCTGCTCCACTCTGCTCCTTACAGCTGGAAAACAGCTGGGCTGCTGCTCCCGTTCCTGGTGAGGAGCTCACACAGGCTGGGGAAAGCTCTGTGGGAAAAGCTCCTGCCAGAACAACTGCAGCTCAACAGCCCTGGAATATCCCAGCATGGTCAGAGGGATGGAGCAGCTCTGCTGAAGGAAAGGTTGGGAGAGCTGGGGCTGTGCAGGCTGGAGGAGAAATCTCATTGTGGCATTCCAGAGCGCCCAGGGAAGATGGAGAGGGACTGGATGGGCCTGGAGTGCCAGGACAGGGGGAATGAATGGAATGAAAGGCTTCAGACTGCCAGAGAGCAGGGTTAGCTGGGATAGCAGCAAAAGCTGGGATATTAGCTGGGATATTAGCCAAAAATTCTTCCCTCTGATGGGGGTGATGCCGTAGCACAGGGTGCCCAGAGAAGCTGTGGCTGCTCCATCTCTGGAAATGTCCAAGGCCAGGCTGGACAGGGCTTGGAGCACCCTGGGACAGCAAAAGGTTTCCCTGCCCATGGCATGGATGGGCTTTAAGGTCCCTCCACTCCAACCTATTCCTATAGACCCCAACCGGTCCTATAGACACCTCCCAAGGATCCGATTCCCTCCTCCCTCAAGATGTTTTTGAGCTGGAAATTGTGGTCTGAACTTTTACAGTGTCCTTAACCCCTCACTGCCCAGCAGGCTGATCAGCCCTAAACACATTTATAATCCTCACTGGTTATATTGTAAATGACAACACACCTTGAAGCAGTTCAAGGAGTCACCCCAAAAGCATGAATTGAAGTTATCAAAGGTCAGAGCTTGGCATGAGAAAGCTGGAATGACTCAGTTTATCCAGAGCATGAGTGGGATCTGTTCAAGCTCTCATACATTTTCCAGCAAAAATACTCATCATTGTAAAACCTTTAGGATATAAAAAAAAAAAAGTAACTCAACATTATTAGTAGATAAAGGTAAAAACAGCTTTTAAAACCTCTTAAGCAGGAGATTTTCTAATGGATTGCATTTTAATTTTTGCTTATTACTACACTGCTTTTAATACAAATCATTATTTTGTGCACAGATCTTCCATTCCTCGTGTGCATTCCGCTCCTAAAACATCCCAGTGAAAACTCCACAATATGCAGCTCATAGTGAGGCTTGAAGAAAACAAAAAAAAAAAAAAAGCCAGGTTGGGTTTATTTTTTTCCTGGTTGAGCTAAAAACCACCCGTGATGGCAGCCCACAGCTCCTCCCACGGCAGCGCCGGCAGCGTCACACATCCCCAGGGTGACACCAAGGGACACCGAGGGACACCGAGGGATGCCCCAGGTGACACTGGGTGACACTCCAGGTGACAACCAGGGACACTTCAGTGTGACAGTGTTCACAGGGGTTTTCAGGATGAGGGAAGAGATGTAGATCTGACTCCATATTTCAGAAGGTCTGATTTATTATTTTATGATATATATTACATTATAACTATACTAAAAGAATAGAAGGAAAAGGTTCATCAGAGCAGGCTAACTAAGAATAGAATAGAAAGGAAAAGAATGATAACAAAGGCAGCTGGCTCGGACAGAGAGCGAGAGCCAGCTCTGCCATGACTGATCACTAAATCCAAACATCCACATGAGACCAATCACAGATGCACCTGTTGCATTCCACAGCAGCAGATAATCAATGTTTACATTTTGTTCCTGAGACCTCTCAGCTTCTCAGGAAGAAAAAATCCTAAGAAAGGATTTTTCATAAAAGATGTCTGTGACACTCCAGGTGACACCAAGGGGCACTCCAGGTGACACTGAGTGACACTTCATGTGACAACAAGGGACACTGCAGGTGACACTGGCTGACACTCCAGGTGACAGCTCCGAGCCCTCTGAAGGGTCAGCCAGGGCCACCCCAGCCTTGCTGGGCTCTGCTCCCATTCCCATTCCTGCTGCTCCTCTCTCTCCCCCAGAGGAAGGACAGGGACAGCAAACAAAATGACAAAATGTCCCTCACCTGGCTGGACCAGTCACAGCCCCTGGGTGGGAAATCTGGAATCACTTGTGAGGGGAAATGTGCCATCAGTCTCTAGGTGTCCATGGTGGGCACTCCGAGCGTTCCCAGCTCTCCTCCTTGTTCTCCAGTTCCCCTTTCTCCACGGTGCCCTTTCTGTTTCATTTTAACCTTGGTTACCTGCAGTTCCCAGCTGGGTTGGTCCTGTTTCCTTCCTGCTGTTGGCTCCTGAGGCTGCACACACCCAAGGGATGGATGAGAGGGAGATTTCACAGAATCCTCTCGGCTGGAAAAGAGCTCTGAGTCATTGAGTCCAGCCTTGGGCTGATCCTGGGTCCTGGATCCCCTTTCTAAGTGCAAACCATGATGGTGGCAAAGCCTTTGTTTTATCTCCATTCTTGGTGTATTTCACAGCTCGTTTTGAGCTAAAACAAGGAAAGCTCTGCATTGCCCAAGCTGGGCTCATGCCAGGCCTCAGGATTTGGGTGAGTGTTCCTCTTACTGGAGGAGCCCTGAGCAGGAATTTGGGAACTCTCCAGACACTTCCAGCCATTGCTGCTCAGAGCCACCCCAGGATGGGGTGAGCTGTGTGTCCCTGTCCCTGTCCCTGTCCCAGCCTCCTCCCAGGGCACCTCTGCCCCTCCTGCCTGCTCAGAGCCGTCCCTTCTTGCACATACACAACTTTTCTTTCCAGGCATTGAAACCCCGAGCTCACAAGATGAGTGTGCAGCTCCAGGTCTCATAATGCTCAACCAATTTCACCAATATTTCCACTTTTTTGGTGACTCAGAGGGGCCCCACTGCCAGAATTCCCCCTCAGAATTCCAGCCACACACACACCCATCCCTGGGCAGCCCTTCCAGAGCCCATCTGAGCTGGCTATAAATACACACCCGGCTCATCCATCGACATTTAAATTTAAATATAATACCCTGCCAGGGAGAGAGAGGGCTTGGAAATATCTGAGGGATGTGGTATCTTGGAAACCGATTGCCTCGAGCTGCCCAAATCAATTTCACAGTGAATCAACACATGGCTGCGGCGTGGGAGCAGCGAGCAGCTGCTGCTGCCACCCCTCCCTGTCCCTGTCCTCACATCCGTGTCCCTGTCCCTGTCCCCAGCCTGTCCCTGCCCCCAGCCCTGTCACCAGCCTGTCCTCACATCAATGTCCCCATCCTGTCCCTGTCCCCAGTCCTGTCCCTGTCCCCTGCCCTGTCCTCACATCCATGTCCCTGTCCCTGTCCTCATCCATGTCCCTGTCCCCAGCCCTGTCCCCAGCCTGTCCCCAGCCCTGTCCTCACATCCATGTTCCTGTTCCCAGCCCTGTCCCCAGCCCGTCCCTGTCCTCATCTCTGTCCCCAGCCCTGTCCTCATCCCTGTGCCCAGCCCGTCCTTGTCCCCAGCCTGTCCCCAGCCTGTCCCCAGCCCTCTCCACATCTGTGTCCTCAGCCCTGAACCCATCCCCAGCCCATCCCTGTCCCTGTCCCTGTCCCCAGCCCTGTCCCCATTCCTGTCCCTGTCCCCATCCCTTCCCCCAGCCTGTCCCTGTCCCTGTCCCCACCTGTCCCTGTCCCTGTCCCCATCCTGTCCCTGTCCCCAGCCTGTCCCCAGCAGGGAGTGGCCCTGGGGAGCAGCCCCAGCTGCTCCTGCTGCCCAGGACAGGGCACATCAGGGCAGGAGCAGGGAGGGCACTCTGTGGGTTCATATCAGCTCAGCTGCTAAACTAAAGAGGGGAAAACCCATTGAAAATAATCTGCAGAGGTGACAGGTGTCACTGACACATTTTATGAAAAATCCCTTTGGCCAGGATCTTTCCCCCTGAGAAGCTTGGAAGCTTCAGCTTCTCCACAATGTGATTTTGAGGATTGTTTATACAGCATGTGAATTGTTTTTAATTAATGGCCAATACAGGCAGCTGTGTCAAGGCTGCGAGCAGTCACAAGATTTAATTCTCTTTTTCCTTTCCTTTCCTTTCCTTTCCTTTCCTTTCCTTTCCTTTCCTTTCCTTTCCTTTCCTTCCCCTTCCCTTCCTTCTGATGAAATCCTTTCTTCTATTCTTTTAGTATAGTTTTAGTATAGCATTTTCTTTTAATATAATATATATAATAAAATAATAAATCAGCCTTCTGAAACATGGAGTCAAAATTCTCATCTCTTCCCTCGTCCTGGGACCCCTGTGAACACCACCACAGATAGGAGTCTTAATTTGGGAATGTTTGCACAAATTGGGAATTTATTTGGGAACATTCCCATTTATTTGGGAGTGTTTGCACAAATTAAGGGAGTTTACTGCTAACTGCTGGTGTTGTTTTGTCAGTATTTTCCCCCTGTCTCCAGGCCATGAGCAGCACTTACTCTGAAAATTGCCAGTCCTGCTTCTTTCTGAGGACACAGATCAGAGAGCCCTGAGCCAGCTCACAGCCTCCCATGGCAGCAAGAAGTGGCATTTTCAGCCACACACACTTTTTTTGTATGAAAAAAAATAGATTAATTAATATTTTAAAGAATGGAAAATCACATATTTCTGAAGTGTGGTTGTAGAACATGCAAAAATGTGTCCATCCTGTTCCCACGGCCCAGATGAGGCAAAATCCCATTCCAGTGGGATTTTTCCCCACAAGGGCCAAACCAGGGAGCCTGGGCTGGGGCAAACCCTGCAGGTGTCTCATGAGGAGCCACAGCCAGATCCCCCCCCAGGAGCTGAACTCCTGCAGCTGCTCCATTCCTCCCTGATCAGCTTTGGTTCCTTGGCCAGGCTCTGTAAAAAGCCTGAAATTTTAAATAATGGTCCAAAAACGGGAAGATGTAGCTGGGAGAGTGTGGGTTGCTGAGAGAAGAGAAGGCTGAGCTAAATATTTGGCAGAATTAAGCAAACCAGGAAAGACATGTGGGCATAGAGAAATAATTCAATATTCAATTTCTGGCAGAATTCACGAAATCTGTTTATAGTTCAGATCACAGTGAGCCATTTATTGCTATTATGGGAATGAAGCCTGGGGGGGTTGGTGGGAATGGGTTTGTAACTGTGAAATGATTAACAGAACATTAAATTCAGGTTAATTAAACCATGGTCCTTGACCTGATGGGGTGTCTGTGCCCAGGTGCCACTCCAAGGATTTGGCCTTCCCAAAATGGCTGTGGCATTTTGGAAAGGTGTGGTTGCTGCTCCCCTTGCTCTGTCCATCCTTAAAGGCTGGGACCTGCTGGGTGACTCCTTCAAATTCACTTCAAATTCCCCTGAACTCTGATTGAGCCCAAAACCTCAAGAAGAAAGAGGGGATAAAAGGCTTTTAATTGAAAATTTGACATTTAACAGAAAAGATGAGACTGCCAGGGAAGATTGAGGCTGGGCAGAATTTTTCCTTCAAAAAAAGCCAAATGAGCTTTGTCTGGTGAAAAAAATTCTACACAGTCCAAGATTATTCCAGATTTCCAGGAAGAAATAACCAAAAAGCAAGATCAAATAGTAGGTAAAATGTGAAAATTTTCACATTTCTTGCCCTTTCCTCCCCCTTCCTTCCCCGCTAAAATAAAAACTGCAAGTAAATAAGCAGAAAACACCTTTTTTCCTCAGTTTCTTTCTCCTCTCATGGCTCTTTCCCTTAATCCTTGCAGCAGGAACGTGGAGCTGGAGTGGCCACCCCAGCTGTCCCTGCTGCTCACACATCACATCCCATGCAGCTTTGGTGCTCCCAAACTTAAATCCACGTGTGGAAATTAAACTGGAATATGCTCCTGGTTTGTGGCTGCACCTTCAGTCTGATCTCAGTCTCCTCTTTCCTAAATGCCAGATTTATTTTAATATTTGATTCTCCATTGAGACAAAAATAGTTGTTCATTCTGAAATATGAAGTATGGGGACAGTTCAATGCATTTCTCTCCAGTTCCTGGGGTTTTTGCCACCAGGTGGCAATGGAGCTGCAGCATCACCCGGCTCGCTTTTTTCCCAAAAACCCGACTTGGTTTTTTCCCAAAACACCCGAATTCAGGGTCCCAGGAACGTTTGTTAATAAATCTTTAGGGTCAGACAGATTTAACTCCTCTCCATCCATGTCCTCTCTGGTTTGATCCTCTCTCTGCAGCCGGAATTCCAAAGCTGGGTGGGCTGAGCTCGGAGTTTGGGTGACTTTGGAGCGTTCAGAGTTTAATGAATTAATCGGGATTGTGGAAATCGGCAGCGGAGGAGAGGAGCCAGGGGAGCGGCTGCCACCAAGGGCGGCCGGGAGCTGCGGGACCCGGGAATTGCGGGACCCGGGAATTGCGGGATCTGGAATTGCGGGACCCGGGAATTGCGGGATCTGGAATTGCGGGATCTGGGAATTGCGGGATCTGGGAATCGCGGGATGCGGGAATTGCGGGATCAGGGAATTGCGGGATCAGGGAATTGCGGGAGGTGGGGGATCTGGAATTGCGGGACCCGGGAGGTGGGGGATCTGGAATTGCGGGATGCGGAGATGGCGGGATGTGGGAGCTGCGGGATGTGGGAGTTGTGGGATCAGGCAATTGAGGGATCCGGGAGTTGGGGGATATGGGAGCTGCGGGATGCGGGAATTGCGAGACCCGGGACTGCGGGATTAGGGAATTGCGGGATCCAGGAATTGCAGGACCCGAGAATTGCGGGATGCGGGAGCTGTGGGATCCGGAATTGCGGGATCCGGGGGCTGCAGGATCCGGCTGCACCTCGCTCCCATCCCCGCCCGCACCGAGCCCTTCCCGTGCGGTCCCTCCGGCTCTTTCCCAGCGCTCCCGGCTGGAATTGCTCCGGTCCCGTCCCCGGCCCAGCCGCGCTGCTCCCCCAGCCCCGCAATCGCTCCGGGGACTCTCCCCAGCCCCATCCACGCGGATTGGGCGCGGGCCAGAGGTCACGGATTTCACTCTGGAGATTATTAATTTAGGGAATGCCAAGGGATGGGATGAACAGAGCACCAAGAGCTCGGGTTGAGCTTTAAAACAGCTTTAAAAAACCCCTCGGGTGAGCTGAGCGGGGTCAGCGCTGGGCGTGCAGCGCCTCCATCAGGACCAAATCCCATTTTGGGAAGGGACATTCACTGCTCCTGGGACAGAGGGCCCCAAGAGCTCTATAAAATTCCAGTGGTCTCTAGAAAATTCCAATCCTAAAAAGCCACTCCATAAATAATAATTTATATAGTGAGAATAGAAGAATTAGGGCTGAGCCCAGATGTGGATTTACTTCTTGTTGCTCTGAACAGAACTGAGCACTTATAAAGCCATTAATAAAGACAGAAACAGAGAAGTTCATATAGGAAAAGGAGTTAGTTCACCTTTATTTCATTTCTCCATAGTCCCAAACTTGACAGACGTAGAAAAATATCCTTGAGTCAGTAGACAAATTTACCAATGCTAAATAGCCCTTTTCTCTGACCATCTGGGCCACCCTAAATACATTTGTACAAGCATTACTTCAGGGGGTTTCAATAAAAGGTTCTTCTAAACTATAAACAATAAACTACAGAGGAAAAACTTGAGCTACCAAAGCATGCAGATGAAGGGATCTTCCAAAAATTAAAAAAAAAAAAAAATTAAGAAAGCAAACCAACCTTGAGATGCATTTGGAGGAGAAAACAAATCAGGACAATTTCAGGAAAAAAAATTAATTATTAGTTAAGAGAAGTCAAAGCAAACTCTGTAAAGGATCTGTGGATAAGTTAAAATATCTATGGCACAACTTTTCACCAAAAAAAAAAAAAAATTAAGGCGAAGACCAACGTTTTATATAAAAATAGCTGAGCAGGCTTCTAAAGCAGGAAATCAGCATTTCCAATGATGACTCTGTTAATACAAGATTATAAATACCCTTTATATACACAGAAAAGCAACTCAATACAAACATCTGGACCGTTTCTCTGGGCACCTGGCACTGGCAATGCCCAGATCAGGAGCCCTGGACCATAGTGGAGGTATCTCCGTTGAAGGTTTGTAGTAGTTTCTTTGCTACACGTTCTGATACAAATCAGAAAAATGAAATATAAATAGTGATTTTCACACAGAAACTTAGGAATATGCTCAGGTTACAAAGCTTAAGGAATTGCCCCAAAAGGAAATGATAAAAGATTTAAAATTATCCTGTTTTGCAGGCAAAGGAAAGCATCCAAGTTATACAATAATATTTAAATTTTCAGAATATTTTTTTTAAATGAAACGGATTCCTACAGTGAAAATAAAGCAGAAATTATCATTATCTCTTCATAAATACAGCAGTTGGTTTATTTGCCAAGATAACTTAAAAATATCATTATTATGGGCATTTTCATAAATTTCAAGCCTAAAAGTTACCAGTTGCAAGGACATAACCAATAAACCATATTTGTATGGGTGTATTTGACTAATTTTCAGAACTATGCAATTGATATGCAGCAAGACACAAAAATAAGAGCAAATGAAATATATTTGAGAAGAATTCCATTAACATTTCAAGTTAAAATACCTTTGTAGAGCTACTGTGATCAGTGTATCTGTGCACATTGTAAATCTGCATCTGTGTGTTCACACACACTCAGTAAATCCAGAAATAACCCCAGAAATGATTAAAATTCCTACTGGAGAACACAATTTTCCCCCAGCACAGCTCAGTGGATTTGCCAATGACTTTTTGACCTGTATTTCACAAAATCTGCAGATAAAGCAGAAGTTTTTGTTTTCCACAGCACAGAAACCTTTTAGTTCATTGAAATTTTCCTAAAACCCAGAACCTTCATTTCTGCCTCCTTGTGCCTCATTCCCTCCATCCCCCTCGTGCATCCTCCACCCTTCCCTGAGCTCCAGGGAGAGAAATGTGATGGGGGAAATTCAAGGAACTCTTTTCAGATGAAACTTGAATACAAACATGGTCTAAATCTACTTTTGACCTCAGTTTGTTACTGACCCATTTTCATTTAACACTTCAAAATTCTTTCTACAAGGTCTCTATAAAGTTATGGCAAAAAAGGGAAACAAGTGAAACAAAAATCTGTGGAGGTTTTCATGAACTGTGGTGTCTCAGAAAGTGTAAAACCTTTTTCTTACAGTGCTGAGATCACTGACTGCTCTCTCAGATTAACTCATCTGATGCACTGAGCAATGTTCCAACCATCATTAATACCAGAATTAAGGATTTCACCCATTTCTCACAGGAACTGCACCAAAACCAGCATAGCCACCCCATCCTTCAGCTGTAACAGAAATATTTTCTCCCATTAACACATGCTAAGCTTTTCTCCCTAATATTCCATTATTTCCTTCTTCACAGATTGTGATGAGCACAAATACAGAAAAATAGCATTAAAATAAAAGCAAAGTAATGGCTCACACTCAGCAAAAACCAAACACAAACTGAAGGATGCATGTTGGGAATAATTTATTGCCTATAAAAGGTTAAAAAAAATTTCCTAAGTTCACATTTTCTGTGTAGGTTTAAGGGGTGTCACGTTTCAGAGGTAGCATTGTGTAAAATGTAAAACAGAGCTGGAAAAGAGTTCATGACTTAGTTCAGTGACATGGGGAACTGTCCCAGAGCCAAAGCACTGACCTGAACTGTTTTCCTTCCAGAACATCCTTGCACAGCTCCTTCAGCCAGGAGGATTTGCTCCTTTGTGGGAACAGAGCCCACAAGCCCAAGGCTCTGCCCCGTTTCTGTTGCCTTCTGACCAAAGCAGCTGCTGTTTCTCAGAGCAATAAACACTCACACTCTAAACTCCTGTTCTTCCATGGAAAACACACATTTTATAGTGCTGCTTTGACTATTTTTTCCCCCCAAACTTTACAGATTTCACATTTGGTCATTGTGAAAACATTCTTGATTAAAGGGACCAACCACCACAATCCAGCCGTGCTCTCTGCAGCCAGGTGGGATTTGCTCACTGACCACCCCAGCCAAGCTGGAGGATTTGGGGCAGAAAAGGCAGAACCTGGCCAGGCTCCAGCCCTGCAGCCCCTGCTCTGGGGTAGCTGGGCAGGGCTGGAGCTTGGACATCAAGCTTTGGGTGTGAATTGTGCCAGGAATCCTGTGCTGTTCCCTTGGGACACACTCCTGTCCCCCCTCACAGGCTGGGGCCACCGGGGGGTCAGTGAGAGCAGGACTCTGTGCTCAGTGCAGGGACACACAGGGACAGGGCAGATCCATCTGCAGCACAATTCCCACTGCCAATTCCCACTGCCAATTCCCATCCCAAGCAGGGTGCCCAGGGTGCTGCTGGTCTGTTCAGGACTCACCTGAGCCTGCAGCACCCCCAGCCTCTCCCCCTGGGGAACAGGCTCTCTAAAGCTGCTGCCCAGCTCAGGTGAGGACAGAACCAGGACATTCTTCTCCTCACTCACAGGGCTGCAAAGCCCCAAACTCCTCATTTCACACTTTTTATTGCCTTAGTGAAAAGAAATACTTGGAGAGATTAAAGTGCAGAGCTGCCTCCAGGGCTGCGCACTCCAGAAACTTTGTACAAATTTGAGTTCATCTGCTCAGGTGCCTTTAAACCTGCCCCAAATTCACCTGCTGGAGTATTTATTGTTTTACTGGAGTATTTCCTGCCACTGTTACTCCTGTCAGACCTGTGGATGTGACTGAGGCATCAGCAGCAGGGAGAGGGAAGCAGGCAGAGCTCCAGGAAATGGGAATTTAACCATGAGCAAACCTTCCAGCATCCAAACCCCAGGGAGAGCCTGTGCTGCCTCTGGTGAAGTGTCTGGGCTGCCTTCCCACCTTCAGAAAGACATCACTGATGCTCCCATGGGTGCTTTAGCAATGAAGAATGCCAGGGAAGTCACTGTTCATGGTCAAAGAGACTCTGCAGGAAGGTCAAACATTGATACCTGGCCACAGAAAGGTGATAACACCACCCACACAAGGCCCTTCTGCTGCAGTGCTAATTCACATTACAGTCACTCACTGGGACAGACAGGGGGCCGATTTCTGGCACCCTGAAAAGCACAGGATGAGCTCCATCTCCTGTGGAAGGTTCTGGAATGCTGAACTGCACTTACTGCAGGTGTTTGTTACCATCCCACAGTCAGGGAAACACCCTGAACCCAGACCCACCCCAGGGCCACCCCCATGCTCTGCACCAACATTTAACCACCAATAATGGCCACAGTTACTCAATCTCTACTGGAAATACCCAAATACCCACTGCTACTGAAAAAAACCCAGCCAAGGAGCTGTGGAGCCTCTTCCTCCCCAAATTCTGTTATTCAGGGATAGAATTTATACTTTTTTTTTTTTCCTGGCTATCCTGTGGTGTTGTCAAGTGTGCCAGGCTGTGTTTTGTCTCCCAGGGATGGGGTGGGCCCTGAGTGCAGCTCACCTCAGCTGCAATCCAAGGGTATCCCAGCTCCCTGGAGAACAGGGACTGACATCATTGCTTGTGTCTAGCAAACAGTTCATTCAAAATCCATCCCTTCCCTTTGTTTGGGTATGAAACAGCAGCAAGACAGCAAAGTAGGAATCATCAATGGAAGTTTTTCCTGCAGGAAGGCAGATGATTTAATTGACCATGAAATTGAGAACTCCTGTTAAAGAGTATCCTGATCTCTGTCATGGGAATTCAAGTGGAAGAAGCAGAAAAACAGGGTCCAAACAGTGGCAGCTCCCAGCACTATTTTATGTTAATTTTACAGAAAACAAGAGGTTTCATTGTCAGTGGCACAGATTTCCTGTCCAAAGAGAACAGCAATAGAAACCATTGTCAGCCTGGCATAGAAAACCCTTTATAAATGAGTTTTGCAGAGAATTCCAGCTCAGCCCTGTCCCATCTGTGCAGGACAGCACTGTGAGCTCTGCTCACAAACTCATTCCCACTCTGAGTTTTAAATGCCCCAGCTCACACACGGGCCTGGAACTCTGGATTTCCCTGTGGAAGGGTGGCTCTGCTGGGAACTTACAGAACTGTACAGGGGGCAGAACTGTGAGAGTTTGGTTTCTCAGAACACCTTTTAAAAGCATTCCTACCCTTTCTGCAGCTGGTGTTTAACAGTATTGCTAAAAGCTCCCCGTGCCCAAGGAGAGGAGAGACTGAAAACCTGAAAGAACAGAGCTCACTACTGGTAACAAACAGAAAGAGCTGTACAAGTGATTAGGGAGGAACTGATCAGGCTGAGAAAACCCTAAAACCTGAGTCTAATCCCAGTATTAAAGGAAAAAAGATGTTATTTCCCCAACACTCTGGATTTTCTGAGCTACACCTTGGACCTCCCACTGCAATTAAGGGAGTTACTCACTGCATGAACAAGGATTCCCCAGAGTCAATTATTATTTGGCATAAAATGGGAAGATCAGGTTTTTTACCAGACTGAAGCATTTGTGTAAAAATGCTTGCTGAGGGATATCCAGGCTGGAATTGGAGCACCAATGCCATGGGCAGGCACCCGCAGCATCCCACAGACCCACCCTGGAGGAGAAGAGCTCCAGGACTGACCTGCCTGGACTGGTCCCCACCCTGTCAGCTCAAGCACAGCACCCCTGCCTTGGCCAGGCATTCCCTGGACCCCAGCACACCCCCTGAATCCACCTGGACACCCCTGCACAGCCATCCCACCACAGCACTGAGGGGATTCAGTGCCAACAGCTCTGGGAAAGAAGAAAATTCACTTCAGCCCCTGCCTGCAATCCAGATCACAGTTTAGAAATGGCATTGGCCAAAAAATGCACCAGGCAGGGCTTCAAAGCAGATGGGCAGAGCTCACTTCCAACACTGGGAAACCTTGCAGGGTGCAGTGACAGCTGGGGAATTCTGACTGGCTTGGTAAACTGGAGCAAAGTTTGTGGAGAAATATATACCCAAGAATTAAAATAATAAGCAGTACTTTAGCATTCAGGCTTTGACAAATAAAAACTGTGACTACAATCATTAAACTCTACAGAGTGTAAACATCCAATCCCATTGCTACTGTATTAGGAGGTTGTATCCTGCAGCTATCAGGGTTCCCATTTCCACCTCATTTCTTCCAACACTTATCACTGCTTCTTTGCATTAATAATTTATTCATGATAATTCAATTTTTTCAGTTAGCCTTTCAAGGTTTTTTTCAGCTATTTTGGTCAGAAAAATGGAAGATTTAACAATCTCAAATCAGAAAACAAAAACCACTTCAGTTTAATTTCAGGTTTTCAAGCACAACTCAGAGAAAGCCTGTTATTCTATTTGGATCCCCAATTTTTAGTCCACCTACCTGAGTAAAAATGGGGAAAAATATAATAAACAGGCCTAGGGAGCACGTGGAGCTGGAGAATTCACTGGGTGTGTTTCCCACTCTTGCATCCCTGCTCAAAAAAGACTTTGCTACAGAGCCAGAGCTGTTCTGGAGATCAAAGTTAATCCTACCCGAGGCCGAGCTGCTCGCAGTGCACCCTTCCCTCACCTCTTCCATTTCCCAAAGCCAGCACTGCCAACTCCTGGGCACTGCAAGGCTGTGAGGAGCCAGGCTGAGAACACTGCAGAGCAAAGCCTCTCTGTGTCTCTGTCTCTGCTCTGCACCTCCCTGGGGTTTGTGCTGGTCTCCAGGACAGAGCATCACAAACTGTCTGAGGCGTTCTTCTCCGACAGCGACGAGAGGCTGAATGAGGTATCGTCGGGCTCCGGCGAGGTGTGGTTGAAATCCATCTCTTCCAGCTCAGGAGGTAAGTCTGAAAGCAGAGCCTACAAGGGAAAAACATTTCTAATATCTGCTATAGACACTATCAGGTGTGGGTTTTGTGTTAGCGGTGATTTAAACAAAGTGTGAGAAAATTGTTTGAGTTTTTCAATCATAATCTGAGCCTGTGAGAAAATTATTTGAGTTTTTCGATCATAATTTGAGCCTCTGGAATAAACCCAAGGGAGGGACACAACACAAAAGGACAAACATCTTCTCATATCAAAGACAGATATTAAACCTGCTCCAGGATTTACCTGCTGCTGTTCCTTATCATCTGCTTTAATTGCAAGTATCAAACTGCGGGTGAACGTCTGCAGCTCAAAGTATTTCTGTTTGTGGCTCTCCAGCTGACTCTCGATGAACCTGACTTCTTCATTCTGTGGGGAAACCAGAGAGTCTGGGGATGATCTCAGAACCAAGGAATCCTTTGGGCTGGAAAAGCCCCCTAAGGCTGAGCCCCACCACCCCCCAGCACTGCCAAGGCCACCACTGTCCCCTTACCTGGGGACAATGCTTTGTCCCCAAGTGCCGCATCCTCATCTCTGTTAAATCCCTCCAGGGATGGGGACAGGACAAAGCACTGGAATAACCACACCTGCACAGCCCTGGGTTAAAACTCAACTATTTTTAGTGACAATGACAACCAAACCCCAATTCTCTTCCTAGAAGTGATCAGGGGGCTGTGAGGAGAGACAGCAAATAAATTCAATTATTACAGCAGAAGGCTTGACACAAAAATCAGGGAAAATGACTTGAAAATTCCTCAAAGCTACCACAAATTAAAAGATAACATCCTCCAGCAGCTGGGTTTGATGTGGATCAAGTGTCAGCTCACCAAGCTCCTCAGCATCCCTCGGGTTACAGAATAAACAGGAATATCTCAGAGTGACAGAACAGTTTGGAAGGGACCTTACAGATCATTCAGTTCCAACCTCCAGAGTTGTTTATGTGGCTGGAACTGGATGTAATATATTACAAAATGAGGAAATATCAATAAGTTTTGTGCTTTGGTTAAAAAGGCATTTTCCCAATCTATACTTGCAAATCTCTTAATTAAAAATTCAGACTTGCTAATTATTTCAATTTATTCTAAGTATCTCCTCTCTTTCAAACTATTGGATCAAAATGCTAAACCTGTTGATTACTACAGAGGTAAAATTCATTTTCTCTGGTTATTCACTTTTGCCAAGATCATGAAAATCAAACTGTTTATTTAGGTTACAAGATCAAAGGCATTGCTCATTTTTGCAGAAGGGCTCTGCTTAACAGCACCAACTCATGAGAGAATATTGAAAAAAATATGGTATTCATTCTCACACTGGCTGGAACTCAGCTTTAGTTGACATGAAAAGCTGTGACTACATGATGCTCTAAAGGTTTGCAACAAACCTTTAAAAATGGTTGTATTTTTGTTGGTTTTTTTCCCAGAAAATTCTCATTTTTTCAGTGAAAGCACCGTTCACCACACTGTTCCAGGTGATAACAGCTCTGGGAATGAGAGATGAAGTTTCCATAAAAAATCATCTGAGTTCCTCCCTATGGATACTCAGCAGTTGCCTATTTAGCTCTGGATTTTGCCCAGCCCAGGAAGAATTCAGATTTAGGCAAAAAACTCAGGGAGCAATCAGTGCTGTCAAACAAAGCCTGGCTCTGCAGGGCACTGTCACAACAAGGCTCTCACTGTGCTGACAGGTGACATTAAGAAAAGGTCATTCCCTCTCCTGATTCATTCTGCACTGCCCTTCCCAGGAAAACACTGCTGGAAGGAGGAATTTCTGTTCTGAAGAGATGATCTGTTCATTATTTTGGTAATTGATTTTTATCAGGAGAACAGATCTGGTTTCTCATGGGTAAAAAATCAGCACTGGAGGTAAAAGCTCAAGGACAGGTGGAATTGTGGTGACTCCTGGGAGAACAGCACAGACACAACCTCAGCCTTGGGCTGGAGCTGGCAGGGTCCAGCTGCTTCTCCTCCCTCCCACAGGCACCACTTCCAGCATGTCCTGAGGAATCCTCCTCCTCAGAATCCCCCAATCCAGCACAGGATTCCTTCCAGCTCCAAGCTGGCAGCACCACACTGCAGGGAAAGTGTGGCAGAATTTCAAGAACAATTCCAATGGGGTGGCTCCATAAATGCCTTTGCTGGGACACAGGGAGGGAGCTGCAGCTCTGTAGAAATGGGGTTTTCCTGCCTCCATTGGTTGAAACATGGATAAAGTGGCTGGAGGTGGGATGAGGGCATGCTGTGCACACTGGGAAAACAGCAGAGGAGCTCAGGATCCCAGAGACTTTTGCTGAATTCCTGACAGCTCCACCCCCTGAACTCCCAGGGGATTATCCCACTGTCCCTGACATGGCCCAATCACTCACCTTGTAATCCAGAAGAGAACTCATCTGATCCACTTCAGAATTGCTGATCAGATCACTCTCCTCATCATCTAAAATTTCTATTTTCTGAAACAGAAACAAACAGTTCATTCCAACACACAGAGGAGACAAAAAAATGGGGACCCACATCCAAAAGGGCAGGAGGGAGAAAGGATGAAGGATAAATGAAGGAGGAAGGATGAAGGATAAATGATGGAGGAAGGATGAAGGAGGAAGGATGAAGGATAAATGATGAAGGAGGAAGGATGAAGGATAAATGATGAAGGAGGAAGCAAGGAGAGCTCAGTGCTGGCTCCTGAGCTGTTCTGAGCCTTGCAGCCCCATTAGATGGCAATCATGCACCTCAGCCAGGAGAGCCAGCAGGAATCCAGTGGAAGCTGCTGCCATGGAGACTCAGGCTGTTTACAGAGGAGGAGCTCCCTGGCCCAGCTTTCTGACTTTGAGTTGCACATTTATCCCCTCACAGCCCTGCTCTGCTCTGCTGCTGCAAAGGAGGGTTTGGAAATAAACCTTTGGATAAACCAGCAAGTCCTGAGCTACTCCTGCCTAAAGAAATCAAGGAGTTCTGATCTGACCCTGCCTGGCCACATCCCCTCAGCTGTAGGGATGCTGATCCAAAGGGCACTTCCAAATGCATAAATATGGACATTTTTACCTAATTCACAAAAATTTGGAGAGCTTTTTATACTGGGTTTCTAAAGATATCTAAAGCGCAGTGTTAAGGCCAAGCTTAACACTAAGACTCAGAAATACATCCCAAGTTTTTTTACTGTTTTTAATTGTTTTGACAGTTGTGAACATTTATGAACCTGTCCATAATAAGTTACAGCAATTTTCCTGTTTTTTAGGATGGAAGGGCCCCCACAGACCCAATCCATGTGCATGGGTCATTCCTGAGGTGTTAATTCAGGTTTTTCCTGCAGCATGTGGCCCCTCCTGCCTGCACACCAGGAATCTCCCTGAAATCACTGAGGAGAAATCCCTGAAATCCTTCCAGGGGCATTCCCAGCTCTCCCTGGCAGGACCCACCCAGCTCCCAAGCCTGTGCTGAGGGCAGGGAGGATAAAGCACATTCTGTGTGCTCAGTGTCTGCCAGCCCAGCTGAAGTGACACCAGCCCAGAGCTTTGATGTCCCCGAGTTCTGCTGTTCCCTCAGACCCTCAGGAACACTGGGACTCAAATATTTTTGGTTTCAGACTCAACTTGAGGAAAAGAGTCCCTAAATAACTGCTAAACATTCACATTCCCCTTCTTAGACACACTTTTTAAAATAGGAGGGGAAGGAACAGATTAGAATTTCAAATAGGAAAACCTCTTATGCAAATACAATGCATTTTAGTCCAATTTTAAGTGCATTTTTAAAAAGTTTTGTTACAGTGTTTCAGAACAAAGTATGCAGAAATTCTTCCTTGGTTTTGTTCCGTTGTTGTATCAAATGACAAAATTCAGGCAGGTTGGGGAGCTGAGTCTCTTGGGCACCATCTCTCCAAACCATTTCTACATCTCTACAAACCATCTTCTACTCTGAAGGTTTCAGGGTTTTTTCCTGCTGTGTTTTAGAATTTTTAGTACATCTTTAAAGCTCAAATAGGAAGGACTTTTAACACATACAACTGAAGCTGTCACCTAGTGAAAAGCACAAATGCTGGACAACAACCTCAACGTTAATTAAGGAGTTATTAATTTGTGGAAAAGGAAAGGTACACATACCACATTATCAGTGGAAACTGGATTCTGGTCATCATCTTTGTGGCAAATTTCTTCATTTTGAAGAGCTTCATTTGTCTCTTCTGCAGAAATAAATTTGTTTTGTCAGGTTTCAGTCCTATTTTATGCTGAAGGACCATTAATGGTGTTTACCACCAAATGTCACAGCTGCTAAATCCAACAGCAAAGTCATGGTATCAATGTCTAATCATAAACAGAATATCTGCCTTATTAAAAAGACATCTTGTCACAAGCATTTCAGGCCAACATCAAACCACCTCCCCCCTGAAACAACAACAAAACTCTCAGTTATTCTCTGCACCAAAACCTTCCCATTTTTAGGTTCAGGTTGGAATATTCAAAGGTGATGCAGAGTTTCACATCAGAGATGTGCAGAAGTTGGGTTTGTTTAAATGAAAATGAATTCCTACATGAAAAACCCTGCATTCTCTGAAATTCTGGGGTACATATCTAAATCCCACTTCCCCCTTGCAGACACTGATGGGTTTTGAACCAAAACCAGATCAGCTTATGGCAAATGCTTACCCCCAGTAAACCTAAGGGCTTTTTTATGTATAAACACTTGAAAACAGAGCAGATTTTACCCTGGTGTTTCAACCACAAAGCAAGAGATGATTCCACTGACCTTAAAGGCCAAGGAGAACACAAACCCCAAAGAAAGTTAAGTTCTATTTGCACCGAAAATTGAAGTTTGTTTCTCATATTTACTTGACTTCTGCATATTAAAACATAAATCTATGATATATATTAAATATCAAGAGGAAAAAAGGGAAGGGGCAGCAAGGTTCAGGAGACTCCAGGGTCTGTCACCTCCACACAAACACTGGGATAACAGAATTTCCCTGGGACTATCAAAACCAGGGAAATGTTTAGGCCAGACCATAGAGAGCCAGTTCATGGTTTTAAACAACTTTGAAGTTAAAAATCTCTGCACTGAGCAAATTTGCTTGGGAATTGTTTCAAATGAGCTCAGTGTGCCACCAGTCCCAGCTCCATAGGACAGACTGTGCCAGGAGCACAGGGATCAGAGGGAGCAAGGAAGGGAGGAGGTGACAGGGTGAGGACACAGCTCAGGGACATTCCAGGGCACAGGAACTCTGTGACCCTGCCAGTCACCCCTTGGATTCCACAGCCAAAGGAAGCAGCTCCCTACAGCATTCCCAACCCCTTGAATATTCATCCTGAGCTCACAGAACCAGCACAGCCCTAATGGCCTCCACCTACACACTGTGGATTCAATTAACACACAATTAAAAAAGGTGAGGCAATATGAGAGCTTTAATGATCCATTTTGCATCAGAGCAGAGCTTATTTTTTTATATTTATGCACTACATTTTAAAAGCAGAAGCCATCAACTTTAATCACTCTAATTAGGTGACCAAAAATCGCTTTTGTCTGTCTTTCAGAGTGGTTTTCTGCTGTTGTGGTTTCGTTTTTTTAATAAATTAGGACCAAAAGTTACAGTTCTCAAACATTGGAGCAATTCCCTATCTGGGACTGAACATAACCCATGGCTATTGGGGGAAATTTTCCCAGGAAGTTCAAACCCAGCTGAGCTGCAGCAGTGGAACCTCCTCCTTTGAACTGGAGAAATGAATAGAAATAATTGTAGTGGGAGAATAAAGGAATGAAGGTGGGATTCCTGGATGCTGTGGAAATCCTGTTGTTTCCTTGCACTTCCTCAGGCTTTGGCACCAATAATGCTCCCAAATGTTCAGCCTCACCTTGCCTGTGAAAGCCTGGCTCAACCAACACAGAGTTACTCCTCACTTGATCTGCAGACACTTCAGACTCTTCCCTGTCACCATTTCCTCTCAAGCAGATCTGACTTAAATCAGCTCCTTCCCCACCTCAGGCAAATCAAAGACTGAGATTCCTCATCTCACTTGGCTTTCAATCACTTGACCCATTTCTCTGCCACCTTATTCCCTCCACGCTCGAGTGTGACAAAGCTCCCAAACTCATTCCCAGCTGCCCCTGTTCCCCTGGCTCTTCCCTTCATGTTCTGAGGAATGACAGGACCAGCCTGGCACACTGAGAGCACAGCAGCAGCCCAAGGTCAGACTCTCAGCTCGCAGAGCAAAGGCTCCATTGATCTCTAAGCACAAGCACTGGCAGCAATCAGTGAGTGGGGATGTGCTGGGCTCAGGGACAGGAGGGACAGGGGGACATCGATCCCATGGGCTCCTGGGGGGAAAGGGAATTCAGCTGGAGGCATTTCCCACTCCAGACCCTGCAGTTTACAGAGGACACCCCCTGTGTGTGCAGCTCCAGGGCTCCTGGGCTGTGCCCTGCTCCTGCTTTGATCTGCTGGTTGTGTTTGCCTGTCACACAGAGCAGCAGGAGGCCAGGGCAGCTCTGTGTTCCAGCTGAGCTAAGGGGTTCCCTGCCAGCAGAAATGGGAATGCTCAGACCCAGCAGCAGCTCCAGCCCCACCAGTGCCTGGGGTGGCTCAGGATCACAGGGATGAACTGTGGAATCATGGGTTGGGATGGGAGGGACCTTAAAGCTCGTCCAGTGCCACCCCTGCCATGGCAGGGACACCTTCACTGTCCCAGGGTGCTCCAAGCCCTGTCCAACCTGGCCTTGGGCACCTCCAGGGATGGGTGTCAAATGGAATGGCCATTCCAGCTGGCTGGGGAGAACTGAGCAGTTGGCAGAGAGCATTTTCTAAATGTGGCTCTCACTTGCACCAGCAGAACGTGAACTCTTGACTTTGTTTCAGGTGAATCTGGCAGAAATGGGGCTCTTATGATCAAAGGTTTCTCCAATCTTTGTACAACAAACCCAACAAAACTCAGAGACACAGAGGCAGAAGAAAGAGACCAAACAGTACCTTCAGCCCAGGCAGGGTGGAGCACTTGTGACTCTGTCAGACGTTTTTGAATGTGTACAACAGAATCCAAAGCATGCACACTGCACAAAATTGAAAATATAGGCACAGTAGTAACTGCATTCCAAATACCTTGTGAGCTTCCTTCAGATAAGCAGATTGACACTTCATCATTCCTATCATTATCATCCCCCACTTCAGTAGCAGTTTCCTCTCCTGGATTAAGTGCTGATTTAGAAACAAATTCAGATTGATCAGAGAAATCAGCAGGACCTCCTCTAGGGGGTGGGACCTCAATCCCCATTAAACGATATTTCCGTCTTCGATTCCCAATCCAAGTCTTGTAAGAGAAATAAACATGAATGATATCAGAAACTATGACAAGAGCAACAGGCCCCCAACCAAGTGACATCAGACATCTGGCCTACAGGAGCCAGGTGCAGCCAGCAGCCCAGGGAGCTCAGTATTCCCCAGTGTTTCACCCTCCTGAGGCTGCTCCCCAAACCCTGGGCCAGGTTCAGCTTTCCAAGGGAATCAGGAAGGTGCACAGCAAAGGAAAAGAAGCAATAGGCACAAATGGCAGCAAGGGAAGTTCTGACTGGAGTTGAGAATATAAAAGAAAAAATAATGTTTTACAGTGATTCAGAGGGACAGTTTGTCCATAGAAGCCTTGGTACTCCAGCCTTGGAGGTACTCAACGTTTCAATGGACAACATCCTGAGAAACCTGACTTGATTCCAAAGTAAATCCTGCTCCAGACAAAGAGCAGGACTAAGTGACTTTGTAAGGTCTCTGCCTCCCTAAATTATTCAACAAATTTAACATAAGATCTCTGGTCCAGGTTCTCCTACTCTGCAACTTCCACAAGGGGACTGAAGCATCCGATGACCCAGACACCTCCCCTGTTCTAGGATTTCCTACAGCACAGAGGGAGCTGGCCAAGGTGACAGATCCACAGCACTCCCCTTGGAGGATAGAAAGGAACCTGGAAGGACAAAGCTCAGAGCAGCTCATCCTTCATCCCCTTTGGCTGTACAACAGAGCTTCAGGAAAAGCTGTTTGCAGTGAGTGCAGAGGAGCACACTGGGAACAGTCTGGGAGATGAAAGCAGCCCAGGGAACCTGGAAACCCTCCCATGGTGGATGGAGATGGATGCTTTAAGTTCATCTCACATCAATAAAATTGAATTTCAAAGGAGAAAATAAAAAGAAGAAAAGACCCACATTCTAAATTCTCCAAGTGGATCTGTACACCTGGTCATTAATTTGCCCTTTCTGATGAAGAAACATTTACATAAAAAATTATTAAAGATTCAGAGTTTAACTCGATGTAACAAGAATTGTCTGCAACTCTTCATCTCCTGAGGCTCTCCTGTCCCTTGTGTCACCCAGGCTTTCAACTTCTCATCTCATCTCAACTCTGCTCAACAGCCCCTGTACCCCAGACCCTCCATTCCATCAAATCAGCCTCCACTGGTAACCAAAAATCCTTCCCAGAGCCAGGAATTCACTTCTTCACCAACTGTTCCTCCCACTCTCCTGGGCTGGCTCTCATCCCCTTCCCACCACCTACAGCCCCAGAAACAGCAGCAGCTCCTGGGTTTGGAAACATGACCAGGCCATGGCAAAATGAACATCCTTACATCCTTTCCATGAGGCCTCTGTTCCAAATGAGTAACCCAAGACATTAAAATATTTCAGGATTTTCTTTAAAGGCACACTAAGCATCACTCTGGCCTTATTTCAGAAACACCTGCCCTGTTCCTCTTCCTAGGGTTCTGAGAAAGTTGAATAAAAAACTTTTTGCTTATAATACCTTGATTACCAAAGAGAAAAAGTAAAGGAATATTAACAGCAGTCCCAAGTACTAAACACAGTTTCATGCTGTGCCAGCCTTGGAAAAAAAAAACAAGCCTTTTAAAGCTGCATCTCTAACAAGCTGAAAGATAACATGCTGAACACTATTTTTAGCAAATCTTTTTTGTTGGCTGATATTTGCTTTCCCAGCTTGCTGATTTTCCTCTCTGAAGAATGCACAACAGGTATGCAGAGAACTACCTAGATCATTTTTTTCTATTACCTACAGTTTGGGGAAAAAAAATTAAAGAAAGCCCCCCACACAAGTAGCCCTTTGAGATCTGGGTCTCTTTTTTCCAAGCAGTGTATTGCCATTCTTTAAATCATCTTGTGATTTTACCAAACAGTGCTAACAAAATTTAAAATTCAATCTATCTCTTTTTTAGTAAAGAAGGCACTTGGGAAAGGCAGATCTTTTCACAGGCTTTTCAAAGCAGAAAATCTTTCATTCAACATACTGAGAATGTCAGAGAAGACGAACATGTTTTGATAGTGTCTCAAATTAAATGGGGAAGAGAAGGTTCCACATCCTGTGTGCTGTGCTGAACAGAGAACGTTCTGGAACAGCAAAACAGTGAGGGCAAGAGCAGACTGGGATTGCCATGTGGGAAATCAGCTTGAGAGTTCTATCCTTAAAATATATTCTTATCCTTTATCTAAAATACATCCTTAAACCCTTCCAGCAAGGTCAGTGAGTGGATGGCATCATTTGTGGTCTGTTCTGGTACAGGCGAGGCTGAGCCTTCTGGGGTGTCCTGGTCCCTGCCCCGGGGACAGAAACATTCCAGCAGGAGGAAAGGTCTGCACAGAACCCCACAGTGACACCCTGTGTGCCAGTGGGGATGTACCCAAGGGAACACACCAAGGGTGTCACTGTGCTCTGCAGGAGGCGCTGCCAGGGGGAACAGCTTCACCTTCAGAGAGCAAAGGGAAGTCCTTGGAAAACAAGGAGCAGCTTTGTTCTCTGCAGAGAAAATAATGATTCTCTGCAGCTACCAAAAGTACAATTGGGATTTTTAGAATTCCTGTGCCCACAAAAAGAAATACCCAGATTGGTGTTCAGCCCTGAAAGCAGCTTTGGGACCATGTGGATGCACCAAGGCAGAGGTCTCAGGCTCAGCCCTGCTTCTGCAGCACTGCCAGGGATTCAGGAAACAGCTGCAAAAAGAGGATGAAGCCTGGAAGGAATAATCCCAATTGTCACACCTGTCACAAGGGAAAGGAAGGCTCCTGTCCTTGTCTGACTGCAAACACTGGGGCCATTTCCTGAGGCTGGGATGGGCAGAGACCCCAGAGGTGCTGCTGGGTGTGTGCTCATCCAGGACACAGTGACACCACACCCCAGCCTCTGGAGGAGATGATGTGCAGGTTCTGGGAGCCAGGTCATCTCCAGCACAGCTCTGCCTCCCTCAGCCACCCACAGCAGCCATCAAACTGAGCTGACCCAGAATTCCTCCATCACACCTCAACCTGCCCTCAAGACAGTCTTGTAACATATTTTTTTTTCTATTTTGGAGCATTTTCTTTCATACATTTTTCCCTATAAGCATGAATGAGAAGTATTTTCCCTGTATCTTTAGAAAAGCCCTTTTTTGGTATCTTATTAGCAATGTAAATAGTACCTTTCAGTCTTCTAGGATCTCCCTCAAAAATGTAACACTTCTACTTAAAATCTTCCTCAAGAGAATGTCAAACAGCTCCTAGTGCTGCTTCTGCTGCTGATCAATAAGACCCTGACCTGAGGGCTTTTACTAAACATAGACTGCAGAAAGAGCAGGAGAGAACTTCCCAACATGGTCATTCATTATGTAATACGTGAAATCTATTTCAAGCTTCCCCATGAAATTTTTAAAGCCTTTCATCTGTCCTATTTTTGCTCCTGCGACAAGATAAGGGAAGACTCTGGATTTCTTACCCGAACTATTTCACAGTCAACATTTAATTCTGCAGCCACAGCTTCAATTTTCTCTCTGCAGACTGAGCCCAGGCTGGTCATGCCATTGTCCCAGTATTTCTTTAGGGTAGCTAAGTCTCGGTCACTAAATTGTGTGCGGTCCTGTAACTGCAAGATAAAAAAATTACTGTTAGATTGAAAAGAAATCTGCTTATCTGAGCACTCATGTCCACAGGTCTCCCACACAGCAACACACACGTTCCACTGTCTCCATGGCTCTTCTTCTCTTTTAAGTCTCCCTTAAGAATTTGGGGTTTTTTTGATTTCTTTTTTTTATCCAGGGCACTTCAGAGTTCCCCGGGATTTGCTGTAAAGGCAGTGGCAGCATTAACACAAAGTTTAAGGCACTTCAGCTTTGTTTCAACTCCACCTGATTTCTTTGGTAATTTGTTTTATCTCATTCTATAAGGCCTTACTGAAAATAACTTTTTTTCCCCCTTGTGCTGTTTACTCTCTCCACCCAATTTATGCAAATTACTCCTTAAAGGCTTTTCAAGTTTCTCACCCTCCCCCCTAAAAGTTCTTTTATCTTACTGCAAACTACAACACATGCATAATTCAAAGGATTCTGACTTCCTAAAGGGAATACTTTAATGTTTATGTGGTGAGCTTGAGTTTAAATTGGTTCCACTGTTTATCTTCGACTTCCCAAACTCTTTGTCTGCGTTTACCAAAACATGTGATAGTGGATCAGTGATAAAAGGAGTAACACTGAAAAAGAATTCCTAAACATCTTACCACTATTTGAACTGGTGTGAGCACAGAAAGTATTTCTCTGGTAGAGCTTCCAAGCTTTAACAAAGGCTTTTCATGCAGAAATTTATCTAAAATCTACAGTTTCATTACACCAACCCATGTTGTTCACTTTTCCTGCTATTCAGAGGACAGAAAATCAACCACAAAGTCTGCACTGGTAACTTGAGCCCATGTGCCACACGTGTCATTATTTCAGTAGCTGAATTGTGTTCATGATTTCAATAGCTGAATTCTGTGTTTGCTCATTTAAAAACTGTTAAAAGTTAGAAAGAAATAATTTTAAGTGGAATAAAAAGTAATTTTACAGAACTGGGATCGTTTGACAATCTTGTACGGTTCCCAGTTCTAGCCTTTGTTAATCTTCAGAATATTGTAATTTTTGCAATTTTCCTCTCTAAAAAATTACTATTTCTCAAAGTGTTAGAAGCACTTGAGTCTCCTCAATGTATGAACCCAAAATAGAGGCATCAAACTTTTGTCTTCCTAAACTAATCCCAGTAAAGAGATGTACCAGATAAATTCAAATGCGGTTTGGTTGCACTTGCTGACCTTGGAGGCCTTTCCAACTTTGATGAATCCCGAATTAATGGAGTGCCCACCAGGCACTCAGAGCTTTTCCTGGCTGTAGTTCCACCATCTCATCACTATTCAATGGTTTTCACCTCATAATTGCTGTATAATGATGTTAATGTAATTTATATTTTCTGCTTTGGAGTCTCTGTCTCATTTTAGCCATTTTGTTCTCCCAAGGCCAGCACTGAGGAGCCCCAGTGCTCTGCCAAGTGAGCAGCAGCTCTGTGGGATCTCAGAGATGCTGAAGGATCATCATTTACACAGCCTGCTCTCAATAGCTGCACCAGCATCATGGGATCAGTGTCACTCCTTAAGCTCAGCAGATGTAAATGACACTTGAGCATGGCCAAATCTCAGCTCCAGATTAGCTGCCTTCTGTAACACGCTGTGCCATGGGCCTTATCAGCACTTCCTTAGGGAAATCACAAACTACCTTCAATTACAGGATCATCCCCTTGACATGGATCATACCCAAGTTTGACTCCTGCATTATAAACTGCTTAAAAATTACATAATGACTTTTGTCAGAAAATAAAGGATAGAATTTCTACATTGTACATGTAACTAAGCTTCCATCAATTTAGTTAATAACCTTCCCATGCTTAATATCATCAGGGGAAATGAGGGACCAAGAGCAAAACCTCAGAGCCCTACAAATATCATAATATTCATCATTATAGGAGAAAATATCAGAAGATAATGTTGGAAAGCTTCATATTTATGACAATACTTATAGGTGAAGGCAAGCCAGTGATTCAGTTCTTGTTTTTTACGTCATTAAGCTCTGAATACAATTCTCATTTCCTCTCTTCAGATAGCCAGCTTGCTAATTCAGGGCTTGGCTTTGACAGTGCTGGCTGTTGGCTGAATCCTTCACATTTCCCACTTCTGTTGGCCAGTTTAGGAAGCAGCAGAGGCTTTGTCCAGCAGGACCCAGCCTATGCATTCCCAAGGAAAAGCAAATTGAATCAGCAGCTGTGCCGCGCAGGGTTAAACCCGGCTTATCCCCGACCTCCCAAGTGGAACAACACCATCCTTGGAGGAGATGACCCAGTTTATCAGAGACATTCCTGGCCCCTTGCCAGCCCCTCATCCCCCACAGAGCAGCAATTTCTGTGGTGCAAATCCGGTGTCTGTAATTGGGGTGAATAATTGCACAGAGTGGAGTGTCCTCATCCTGCCTCTGCTCAGAGCCTGCGCTTCCACAGCGGCTCTCACACAGCCCTTGAAAATGTTTCAGGCCACGTGCACAAAGCTACCCACAAATTTCAGATTATTAATCAAAGACATGCTAAAAAATGGAAGAACTTGAGGTTTTATACATAACTTGCATTTATGCTGCAGCTGAGCACTGTGTGTGCTGTTCATTTCAATTGCAGTGAAATCATATTAAATCAACATTCAGTTCTGATACTTGCTGATGAATTGGGCTGAGGTAATGGTTATTTTTAGCAAACAAACCTCTCACAAACAAATTTGCCATGCCTTTGATCCCTGTCACTGCTTCTCTTATATTTTGGGAGGAATGGGAAGATCAGAAGCACTCAAAGTATTCAAGGTATGAACAAATCCCAGATTCTTCTATACAAGCACAGTCTCATTTTGCCTTATTCACCTTTCCCAGTGACACCAGCATGGAGCTCTCTGAACCCTGACACTAATTAATATCCATTTTCTTCAGAGATTATCAATTCCCACCTCAAGATCTTATTTGTATGTATTAACAGTGTTTTCTGAATCATTCCACTACATTTCTCCTTTCCTATCTGCGCCATTTAATATCATTCTTACTTTTCAGTTTATCATTTCTTGATTTCCCACATACAAATTCTGAAGGCCTGCATTTTCCCTTAACACACCAAGATATTTAACCTCATTAAAGCTGTTCCAGATTACACATTCCTTCATCCTGAGGTTTCAGCTTCAGGTTTCACCAGTGCCACAAAGCTGCCCCCTGTCAGTGACAGCCATGCTGAGCTCAGGCTGGACACTGCTGCTCACACACAGCTGCACAAACCCAGGCACAGAGGTGTCTGAGGGCAGCCTTCCACTCCTGCTCACACCCTTCCACTCCTCCTGCTCTCACACTGCCAGGTTCCTGCAGCAGAGACTTTCTGCATCTCTCCCCACTGGCTGGGTAAGCATGAAGTTTGCTCTGATGGAAGCAGAGGTGATAAATATTTCATAGCACCCCATTGTGAGAAAAGCTGTAACTGCTTCAGCATGCAGCCAAAATTACAGATATTCTGTTAATATCTGTTTCTAAATCAAACTCAACTAAAAAGATTAAAAAAAAAACCAAAAAGAGATATCAATGCAAAGAACAGTCTAGCAAAGAAATGACACTCTGAGCCCTATCTATCAATGTATTCCTCACACTGGACCAGACAGTTCTGCAGTTCAGGATGCATTCCTTGCCTGCAGGCTCCCAGCACAGTGCCACAAATCACCCTGAGGTGCCCTGACTGCAGGAGCTGTAATGAATCCCTGCCAGGGCTCTCTGAAGCTGCTCTGAGGTGTTTGCTCACAGCTCACATTGGTTCTCCTGAGCCTTGCACACCCCAGGCCAAGGAGGAGCTTTCTTTAGGGTTGTTCAGATGTGTCCCCCCTACAAAATGCAGCTGTGCTCCCATGCCCAGAACAGCTGGGGCAGCTGTCACACCTCAGCCCCTCCACCTGCCCAAAGTGTGCCTGCACTCCTGTGACAGTTTTATTCAAACAGCCAATGTGCAAACAATGACACAAAAATCCAAATCTAGCACTCTCCACCCATTTCAGTATTTTCCTGTCCCCAGATACAACAGCCTGAGCCCAGACACCCCAAAGTGAAGTTCAGGGCAGGCAAGCTCCCCCTTTGTCCCCCAAAATGGAACTTCACCACTAAAGCCCAGCTTACCCAGAACCAGCACCTGTGTGACAAATGTTCTCCTTTAAAGCTACCCCAACCACAGCCCATCCTGCTCAGACCTCAGCTGACACAGAACTGAAGCACAGTCAGTACACTCAAGACCTAAGAACAGAAGTGAAGATATTTTCTCCCTTTTAATTCTCCTTAACTGGTACCTTCACTGCTATTTTTGAATCCTTGTTATCCTTCCACCACCCTGTGAAAAACCAAAAATCAATGCATTCATAAAGGCCACTGCACATGCACCAGGACACAGAACTCTGGCATCCAGAGACACTCTCGTGAGTTACTGACAGGGTGATATTTCTAGACTAATATTCATTAACAATCAGGATTACATCATCCTACAGCAGAGCTGAGCACACAAGAAAGAGTTTCTGCAGATCTGCACAGCTTTTATTTCTCTCCTGATACAGTTGAAGGACAGGGCAAGGGAAACAAAACATCACGGCAGAAGATTAAAAATTCAGAGCATCTAAAAGACAATCTTCTCCATTTTAACCAAAATACAGATTAGCCTTTTTCCTGTTTGAATGGCAGTAATTGCCATAATGGCACTTCTACAACTCCATCCATTCTATTTCTGTTCCCTCACACTCTTTATTCAGAAGAATTTCACAGTTGAAATCAAAGTTTCTAGGAAGTAGGAGCTTTTTCTCCTTTGCTTGTCTCACCCCTGTGTGTACACAGCAGTTTCAGAGTGCCAAGTCCTCCACTTGCCCCCTGAAGAGGCTGAATCTGCACTCAGGCTGGGAAAGTGCAGCCACAAATCTGGACACAGATGTTGTCAAACAGATTGGATTGACCAAAGGGTTTTATGCACTTTATTGATTAAAAAGACAAATGAGTAAAGGTCTAAGGAAAAAATTCTCTAATTACAATCCTTAATGGTCTCTCACTGCAGGGAAGACATTGAGAGGCTGGAGACAGGGAAGGGAATGGAGCTTGGGCAGGGTCTGGAGCCCAGGAGGGGCTGAGGGGGCTGGGAAGGGGCTGAGCCTGGAGCAAAGGAGGCTCAGGGGGGCCCTTGTGGCTCTGCACAGCTCCTGACAGGAGGGGACAGCCAGGGGAGGCTCTGCTCAGGGAACAGGGACAGGAGAGGGAACGGCCTCAGGCTGGGCCAGGGGAGAGTCAGGAAATCAGGAAATATTGGAAACCAGGATATCAGGAAATATTTTATCACTGACAAGGTTGTAAAGCATTGGAACAGGTTGCCCAGGGCAGGAGTGGAATCACCATCCCTGGAAGCATTCATAAAACCTGTGGATGTGGCCTTTAGGGACACAGTTTAGTGATGTTGGGCTGACTGAATGATCTTAAAGGTATTTTCAAACCTCAGGGACTCTATGATTAATGAACAGGCACCTCCACATCCTTGAATGTTTAAATTTACTCCAGAAATGCCTTCTACTGCTGGGGTCAGGTATCCAGCATGACCACAATGCCCAACAACCCCCCAGTGCTGCAGGCAGGGACCAAAATCACCCCAGTCCCAGCCCTGAGCTCCCACTGCCAAATCTGAGCTGGCTCTGGCACACACCTGACCCCAGAACAGCACTGAACTCTAAAAATAACCTCAGCAGCAGAATTTGTACCTGCCAGGTCACACACCCCACCTGGATTACCTTACAATTGGGTCTTGGCTAAAACCTCCCCATTTAGCTGTGAAACTCTACCCAGGACACTCCCCAGCTCCTTGGTGAGATGCTCTGAAAGGTCATTAAGTGATAGAGGGAATGAGCCTTCCACAAAAGAGCTGCATTTTAAAAAGCCTCCTCAAGAGAATTAGCACTTAGGAAAGAAAGAAGATGGATTGAGCACAACAGGATTTGTACCAAAGTACCAGTTCCTCTGGGAGATGCTCTTATAAAGTGCTCTCTGTACAAAAAGAAGTCATTGTACCAAACCTTGCAGAAATGGGAAGTTCTTCAGCTGAGACCTAGAAAAAGTCTGAGAGAAAACACCATTAACTGATGGTCCTCAGATTCCTACTTCTACAGGAAACACTGCCACACTCACACTTTTGGAAGACTAAAGAACTGAAAATAATAAAGGAAAAAGTTCTGATACAGCAGGAGAAAGCAAGGAAAGGCTCTTCCATTGCCTGGATCTCACGTCCAACAGAGCAGGCACTGCCAGGGCACTGCCAGGACATTGCCAGGACACTGCCAGGGCAATGCCAGGACATTGCCAGGACACTGCCAGGGCACTGTCAGGACACTGCCAGGACACTGCCAGGACATTGCCAGGACACTGTCAGGACACTGCCAGGGCACTGCCAGGGCACTGCCAGGACATTGCCAGGGCATTGCCAGGGCACTGCCAGGGCACTGCCAGGGCACTGCCAGGACATTGCCAGGGCATTGCCAGGGCATTGCCAGGGCACTGCCAGGGCACTGCCAGGGCATTGCCAGGACACTGCCAGGGCATTGCCAGGGCAGTGCCAGGGCATTGCCAGGACACTGCCACGGCACTGCCAGGGCACTGCCAGGACACTGCCAGGGCACTGCCAGGGCACTGCCAGGACATTGCCAGGACACTGCCAGGACATTGCCAGGGCACTGCCAGGGCACTGCCAGGGCACTGCCAGGACATTGCCAGGACACTGCCAGGACACTGCCAGGGCACTGCCAGGGCACTGCCAGGACACTGCCAGGGCACTGCCAGGACATTGCCAGGGCACTGCCAGGGCACTGCCAGCTCCACAGACTGGGGAGTTTGGTTTCCATGGCAGACTCTTCCCCAGTTGCTGCTTCTGACAGGGCTGGGGTGACAGAGCAGCCCCTGGCTGTACCATCCCACCTGAGGCTGGGTTTGCTGGTGAGGAGGTAGAACTGACACCTATTCAAAGACAAGTTGCAAATGCTGAAGACTAACTAAAGAGTTGGGCAGGGTTTTGGGTTTTTTTCCCTGACAAAAGCTGTTTCATACCTTGTGTTATGGTTTGGAGTTGTCTGTGAATTGAGGACACCAAACTGGCTGATTCTGCTACTGTGAAATGACATTTATGTGGATAAAATTAGACTTGATCAAGTTCCTTCAGCCAGCACTGACTAATTCTGTGCATGTGCAGAGAAGCTGCAGAGGGAGTTACTCTCCTAAGCATTCAGTTACTTCAATTAACAAACACTTCACCTTCAATATAAAAAACATATCTGAGCTCCAACCTCTCAGTTCTGATCAATTCAGATGTTGTGTTTGAGCTAAGAGCATGATTCCTACCTGGGCATCACCTCACACTGCATTACAACCTTGACCTGCTTCTAAGTTAGACATCAACTTCACCTCAACTGAAACACTGCACCTGCAGATAATGTTTGTATCAAAGGAAAAAGGGAAAAAACCCACCCAAGGTAAATAGAACTGACATTTTCCACAATGCATTTTTATCAACTTTTCATTGCTTCACTTGATGCATTAGATACTTAAATGGAAATGTACTTACTGCTCTTTTTCTGGAACAACCTGTAATCCAAGGCACAGTAAGGTTTCCTGAAATCTGCAGAGGGGAAGGAGGAAACAGAACAGAAAACAAGAGCAGCTTAGGTTGATGTGAGAGCCAATACTGAGCCTTCAGCACTGTGCATTCAATTCTGACACCAACGTCTGTAAACAGGTTAAGACTGAAAACCAAAGTCCCACTCACCTTTACTGCCAAGAATAAAACATTGTTTCTTTGGGTGAGGGCAAGATAGCACAGTGACAACTGGGGTGTTCCTGTACTTTTGGTACCCCAAAACTTGGATTTCACAACAGCAGCTTCCCTTTCCATCTGGCAGGATGAGCAGACTGGAGTCAGACAAGGGCTGAGGACTGAGCTGCCCTCACATCTTTTTCAGTTGCTTCACTTCAACTTCCAGAAAAAATGCTCTCGTGTTTGTCACTGAGTTGTTCAATGTCTCATGTTAAAGATCTGAGTACCAGCAGAAATTACAGGGATCTCAGGATGGAGAAGGAAGGAGAAGGGGTGTGAAGGCACAGGAGAGCCGCTTCCATTCCTACTGCTTCTCCATCATTCCCAGAGGTCAGACTTCATTAAATAAATCTCAGAGTGTTTTCCCTGACCATTGAGGGGTGTCATAGCCTGGAATATTTCAGGCTTATTAAAGATTCCATGTTCATCTTCTGCTGCAGACAAGCAATGCTTGAGAGACTAAACACAGCTCTGGAGAGATCAATCACCTGTGAGGAAAAAACCTGTGCACTCCTGACTGACCCAAAGTGCTCTGAGAGTTTCTGTGTTTGCAGAGTTCCTCACTGAAGGCTCCTGCAGCATGAGCACAACAAGCACCGCAGCCCTGCTACAGGTGGCTGCTGTACAAACACATAAAACACTTTTATTCTTCAAGCTTTTAGCTGGAAGCACTTGGAGGTCACCCAAAGTCAGACACTTTCTCATGACAGCACAAGGAGGGTTGAGGGGGATGAAAGGAGCACCCTCCCTTCTCAAGGACCATTAGGGTTTGAGCCTAAAATATGAATTTCTGCACTGCACACACTTTGTCTATTGTAACCCCTGTATCCCACACAACAGCTTCACACCACAGAATCCACTGCAAAGGCACCCTGAGGAATCACCCAGGTAGCTCCTTTTCACTCATTTAAAGGGGGCTACAAAAAAAAAGTAATTTTCTATGGAAATAAAGCAACATCTACCTGGCAGAGCATTAAGGGTTGCTGGGAAGACAAATGCACTCAGTTCTGACAGGGATGAGGCCAAAACCAGCCAAGTTCATCTCAAGAGAACTCCCTGGAGTACAACATGCACAGCACTGCTCTGAGCTGCCCTTGTCAAGGGCTGGGCTTGGGAACAGAGTAAATCAAAATACAGATTCTCAACAGTGTTCCTGTCCCTTAGGGTGGGGGGAAGAAACCAAGACTAAATCCCAGCTCAGCCTGGAGGACAGCACAGGAACCTCTGCACTCCAACACACCCAAAGGCAAACTAAGACAAGCAAGTAGGCTGAAGAATTTGTTTACTGAAACTGCTCAGGCATTAAAATTGATCACTTAATTAAATTTAGTCTTAAGTTACACTAACATGAATTTGATTAATTGAACCAGTAAGGAAGCTATAACTAATTGCTAATTAGATACCCCACCAATATATGACAGTAATTGCTTCATCAAAACATGAATCACACAGTCCTGACTTTGAAGAAGCATCTACTTGGATGTTCAACTACTCCAATAATCATTTAGCTCAGGTTTCATCTATTTTTAAACTCAAGAAGATTTCCCCAAGTTTAAGGATTTTCATCCTTGTGCTGATGGATAAATTAGCTAAACATGGGCAATAAATTAACATAAACTGGCTACAAAAAATGAAATGTCATCCTGTACAAGCCTAAAAGGATTCAAGCACCTTAGGAAGTCTCTAATACCCAGAAATGTCACCTCAGGGGCTCACAGGGTGTGAGCTCACAGCAATAAGGGAATTAACAGCTTCCTGCTCAGCTTTCCCAAGGTTTTAAACTCTGGAGTGACAAGGGATATGACAGGAAACAGAAGCTCCAAATCCAAAGAGCAGGGTGTCAGACAGGCATGGAGGTCAGCTGGGGTACACATGAATTCCTCACTTACCAGAAAACCAGGTGTGTTGTTACAACAGGGGGAAGTAAAAAATACCCCAAAACAAAATTCCAGAGATCTTATTCTGATCCATAAAACACCACACAAGCAGGTAAAATATCACCTACCATGAACTGTTCCAGCTCTTCAAAAAGACTCAGTTCCTACCCTATAAAACCCCCAAAACAAAGTTATTCTTAATTTCATTAAAAAATTAAAATAGAAGAAATCAATCTCTCTGATGCTTTTTCAAGAGTGAAATAAAGCACCATGAGCACACAGCTGATGGAGGCATCAGTAATGGATTTCCCTTCCTGAAACTTTATAAAATGCCTTTAACTCAATTGTAAGCACTTTCACCAACCCTTTACTGGACTGATCTGCACATTTACAGCTTTTCTTCTCCTGTGAAACTGGGATGGTAAAAGTAAGCAGCATTTCAGGAATTCTATAACCAAGTAAGAAAAGTAACAGCAAACACTGAGAGACTGAGTGAGAGTAAAGGAGAGAAAGGCACATTTGATGTGAATCTACTTCCCAGAATTTACCCTCTGTCCATCAAACCTCTGCTTTACCCAGAGCAGTAATAATTCAGGTGAAAACTGGCACTGACTTGGACTCAAAAGTTTTCCTTCAAATGTCACATGAGATAGAAACAAGTCAGGAAAAAAGGAAAAGAAAAACTAAAAAACCCTAAAAAAAAACATGATTCACAAAGTCTTGCTCTCTACCCTGGTGAGCAAAGCACAGGGAAAGCTGATATGCTGTCGACATGGTTTATTTTCAGGAGAAAATAAAAAGGCAATAACAGGCAAGTGCATGCAGGTGACACACACAGAATCACATTCTGTCAGCCTTAAAAGACTTTTGCCTCAGTGTCTCCAGGCTATGTCATGCCAGATGGTGTAAAAATCCATGAAAAATACCAGTTTGGATGTTTCCTGCACAAGTATCTCTCCCCTTGTAATACCAAAAACTAAAAAAAATGTGTCAAGTGCTGCAGTTTCTCCTAAACATCCTTTAGTTCTTCAATGATCTGCATTTAATTTCCCCTCAGTATCACTAAAGGGATTTTAGTACAGGAAAAGGAATAAAGGGATTGAATGTAAAACTGATTATTTGAATTAGATGCTGTGGAAAAGGAAGCTGAGTTAACTCCATCACAGGGGATCCTAATGCCTGACAGAACAGAGAGACTGCCACCTGCACAGGGGGTACAGGATTCCAGGCTGACATCAATGGGGTGAGCAAAGGCACAAATGTCAGCATGAAACCACGTCCTGTGCCACGTGTGATGTGTTCTTGTGCCACGTGTGATGTGTGCCGCAGGACAACACCCAGGGAATGGCCAAGGCACGTGCTGGAAAGCCAGGGCAGCACAACCAGCAGCTCATGGGTATGACCCTCCTGCAGCCAAAATTTAGCCTGGAATCCAAGCAATCCTCACTGATCTTCACCATATGGCTACCAGGGGTTCATTTCGACAGGCAGAAGTGCTAGCACACTGCAGTGCTGCCTGCACTGGGTTTGAGGAGGAATTATCTCCACTGGAAGGCATAACAGGAGCACAGCCTGCAGAAAGGTGCCACCAACTCTGAAACAGCATTTATCTACAACCTCAGCTTTGAGGTTTGAAGACAGAGATAAACTGATGGATTACCTGGTAATTATTTTGGTTTTGTGACAGCCTCAGTTGACTTGAAGATGTAAAATGAGGAGAAAAGGTACTTCTGGCTGCGTTGGCAGGGTTATAAATCGTGCTGGACGCGGTGTGCAATGAGGTCCGTGCGGGCAGGTGGAACTCTCGGCTGTGGTACAGGAGATTGTCGGGCCCGTCGCGGGCAGGGCCCAGCTGTGCCCCGCAGCCCCCGCTGCGGCCCGGCCCGGCCGCGCTTTGGTTGTCCCCGCTGCGGCCGGAGCCGCTGCCCTCACAGTAGCGGGAGTAGCTCTGGATCTGCGCCCCCATGGAGGCCAGCTCCTCCTCGCGGGCGTACTCGTCCTCCACGTCGCCGGTCTCCATGGCGATGGACAGGCAGCTGCCCTCCAGCGAGGGCGCTTTCTGCGCGGCGCTGCCCGGCACCAGGCGCTGCGGCTGGTCCGTGACGGCCAGCGAGAACACCTCGCGGATCTCCAGGTTCTGGGTGCCGCAGCCCGGCTCCCGGGGGTGAGCCCTGGGCCCCGGGGGAACGTGCGGCGCCAGGGCCGCGGGCTCGGCCTTGTGCAAGCGCTGGCACGCCAAGGGCTCGGCCCTGCAGGGCCGGTGGCAGATCATGGGTTTCTGAGGTAACACCAGCTCCGCCGTCTGCACCGAGGAGCTGCCGTAGCTTTTCTTCGTGTGACTGTAGATGGAGTTCGCAGAATTGAGCACGCTCGTTTGCCTGGATAGAATAATGGTCTTTTCCCCCACCAAGAGGGACGCGTTTTTACAGTGGGGCACCTGCCGTCCCAGAGGGATGTGCTGCTGCTGGAAGTCCGCGTCGCTCTTGCCCGGGAGCCGTGGGATGGAGGTTTTGTGCAGCTCCGCCACGGCGGCGTTCGTGTGCTTGGCGGCTCCCGGGCGGCCCGAGGAGCCGGCGGGGCTGTAGATCCCGGTCACGATCACATCATTGTTAGAAGAGGTCCAAGAGGATTGCTGGCTTTGGGATCGAGCAATATTCACCACGTTTCTCACGGCTGCCTCCGGAGGCACGGAGGGAGTGGCGGGGGCAGTGCTCGGGGGGGTGCCCCCAGATTCCACGGCGATCTTGCTGCTCATCTTCCGCCGCTTGTTGCCAACCCACGTCTGCAAACGAGACAGCAACGCCAACAAACACAAAACGGGGTGTCAAAGAGGCAGAAAGAAATTAGCAATTCCATTTTTAAGCAGGTCTGATGACATGTTAAGTGTTCGAGTTGAGATGTAAGTTTACAAATATGTAAATCATGTACTGATTATGCAGTGAACATGACAGGGTGGAAACACCGGCCTGAACAATACAGGGTAGAGATCCAGGCCTCTCCTCTCTGGGATCCACAACTCATACACAGGACAAGCCCAGCCTCAATTCCAAAACCTCAGCTTTTCAAAAATCCTGATGCCTCCTGTCTTGAAGTGTCAAGATTTATTTAACTGACACCACCTGACTAACTTCATACAGGAAAAAAAAAACATCCCTGCCTTACACTATTCTACTCTACTAATTTTTTGTAAAATTTACAAAATGTCTGATTTGAGGCACAATTTGTAACATGCAGTAAAATGTCAGTTACTGGTCAGCTTTGCAGTCCCATTCTCCTGACCAATTGTACTTAGGGAATTCAGGTGCCTATTATAATCCTATCTGCAAGTGCCAGCTGCAACTCAAGTATCATTTTGCAAAGAACTAATCACTGACCAAGAGTTTTATAGGATAAAAAGAAAAAAAGGGAAAAAGGGGGCATTTAGGAGAAGCAGAAATGATGGGTGTAAAGAAGAGAAAGGTAAGATCATGCTAAAATGTGACAAATGCAGGACAGACACTGGATCTGTTTCCATTCTGAAGTAAGAAAAAGTTGAAATGCTGCAAATCAGGGCTCAGGAAGAAAACAAGGAATGATCCTTGATTGCAGGAAGGGAAATGGAGAGGGAAGGGAAACATGAAGATGGAGAGAACTGCAAGGAGAGGGGAGCTGGGCTGCCTCCTCTAGGACATTCAATCAGCACAAAAATAGCAAAGCAGCCCTGGCTGCACCATCAGCATCCAGATTCCTGTTACAACTGCCTGCCCGCCCCAGGAGCCTGAACCCCTGCCTGACTTTCACAGCTTCTACCACCTCCAGCTGAGAAAGCAACTTTTAATGTTTGCAGAGTTCTGAGAGAGGGGAATCCAGGTAAGGATTTAGGAGCAGGGTTGTTATTGTCAATGTGCCACTGTTAAACCAACTAAAAACCAACCTAGACTGGCCCCACTTGCTCCTCCTCAGTGTCACAGCAGCTCCTGGGAGCTCCACTGCCCTTTGTTATTTTTCCATCCAATGCCTCAGGATTTCTATTTCTGCTCCCTCTCGGACAACAGCCATTTTGTTGTCTAGTGTTTCACAAAGGGATTATTATTTCCCTTTCTGTGGAATTCATAGACTCTGGAAGAGCTCCTGTTAGCACTGGGACATTCTTGTTTTATAGGAAAAGAATGTCCCCACTGTGAATAACCACAAAGGATCACAATATTTATGATTGTGATGTGGAATACAAGTGTGACAGAGTGCATCAAAAGAAATAGTTTCACAATTGTTTCCCCCAAATATATTAATTTATGGAAACTTATTTAGCTAAAAAATAGTTTCTTAATAACATGACCTTGCTCTGATATAATACATCATACAAAGTTTCTATAGGGCAAGCCACCCTATAATATAATAAATAATAACTTAAAAAATAATAACTCAAAAAAGCCAACAAAAATCACTCCTTGTGCAATCCAGGCCCCTGCTAAATTCAACAGTCACGTGAAGATATTTCAGTGAAAACAAACTCTAAATAGGCTCTCTGGGTATAAATAAATGTCACACACACACACCGAAGTCTGATCTACGACAAGGATAAAGTTAGAGACTCCAGACCTCCCTATATTTTATGTAAAGCAATAAATGTGTATGCTTAACAAATCTGGAAGGCCTCAGTACTTACCCTGACCACGCTGAAATCCAGTTTAGTTTCTTGCGCACACTGCAATATGAGCTGAAAGCAATTTTTACTTTGATTTGTCATTCCATTTTCATAGTAACGCTGCAATATCCTTTGTTGTTCTACAGTAAACACAGAGCGCAGATTCATCTGAAAGGAAAAGGAGACACTGAAAGCTGGGTGGGAACTGAGCTGAGCAGGAGGCACAGCTCTCATCTGTGCCTGTGATAACACTCAGGACTGACACGTTTTCTCTACAGAACCTTTTACCAACACTTCCCGACTTTCCAAGAAAGCCTCTTGCAATCAGAGTTGTGTCAAGCTGAACAGTGAACTGCATGTTTGGAACAACAGAGACTGCTTTGCACAAATAAATAAATATTACATGGTATTGCTAAGCCCATGAGGCTCTAGTTTGAAAGAGAAAGTTTCACCCTTAAAAATGTAAATGAAATAAAGGCATTAGGCAAAACAGAGAAACATCAGCAGCTCCAATATTGGCAGGTCTGTTTCCCACCCCTAACAACAAAAACCAGATACAATCTGGTATAAAATGAAGGTGACGGACACGAGTAAAGTTTCCACTGTCTCCAACTTCAGCAATTCCTGCACTCCACAAGAGCCATCCTCCTGCTGTGTCAGTACTGGCACCTCCAGCTGCAAAGTCACAAGGATCAAGGACCAAAGACCAATTTGGGGGAAAGACCCCAAGGAAGGGCTTTGGGCAGCCCTGGTGCTGCCCACCCAGTTTAACAAACACCCCAGTTTAACAGAGGAGGGACACCCATGTCCCTGGCTGAGAAAGGCTCTCTGCTGTGACACCCCATGAAGGCTGGAAATCTGGATTTTTAAGAACATGTAAGGGTTGTTTTCCTGGGATATAACCAACGCTGGCTTCAGGACCTTGGGATGTGTTCCTGCTCCTTGGCTCTGTCCAAAGTGGTGTTCTGTAACAGCAGAGGTGCATAACGATGGGTATTCAAAGTTCCAGCAGCAAAAACCCCACTTTAATGTTACCGCCTATTTTTATCCTGTTTTCCAATTTATCGTGTTTAATTCTAATTGGTTAGGAACGTTCTAATTGGTTGGGAACTTTCTTGCCACTCAATTCATTGGTGCTTGTGTGTGCACAAGCTAAGGCTCTCTCTTTACACAGGTGTTTACATCTTTTCTTTGTGCATTCTCATGGGATAGACTTCTTATTTTTCATAGATGCCTTCTTGCAAGAATAGACTGTTATGCAAACTGATTCCCATTCTTATGATTCTTTCTCATGGGAACCTAACAGGGTAGCTGTTAATTCAGCTGAAATAGCAAGGGCTGATTTTACAAGGCCTTTCTTTTATAAGGTTTTACCTCTACACAACAGTGCTCAGAAGTCAACCAGGACAAGAGGCCTGGGTTCCTCCCGGGCCAGCAGCAACTCCTCAGGTCAGTTCCCAGCACTGGGTCCCCCTGAGCTTCACTGTGAGGACACAGGAGCTGGCCTGGACAGGGCAGCACTTTGCTGAACACATTAAAGCAGACATTGCTTTGTTATGTGTGAAAATTCATGCCCTGGCTTGGGAAAGGCAATATTATCAATATTACCAGGGGCACAAGAGAGTTCTGACAGCAAACTGGAGCTTGGTGCTCTTGTTACACAATCTACACAGGCAAAGAGTGCAATCCTCTGGGTAGATATCAGACAAGAAGAGCCTCATCATCACAGATTTCCAAGGCAGGGCCTTTTTTTGTCCCAGACAGGAGGCCAGCAGCTGAGACAATGCAAGTGCCAGGAACAGCCTGAATCCACCATGGTGCCTTGGGAAGCAAAAACGTCACCAGCCCCAAGTTATTTTAATGCAGTGCATAAATCACAAGAATACAGAATGAACCAAAGGAGAAGAAACCTGCCAACATCCAGTAGGAAAATAAAGGGGATGAGGGAACCCTTTGTAGCCAAGGAGTTTTGAAAATTCTGAATGGAAAGGAGAGGGATGATCTACTGAATCTTTGCACAAGAGCTGCTTCTATTATAAAGCAAATAAAATTATTAGGGGCTCAAAAGCATAAGCAGACATCCAACTGCTTTCACTTTATTCTCCAAGATGATTATACTATGTAATGGTAATGGATGTTAAGAGTTCAACAGGCCTGTATAAAGAAAGAGATTGATATCTAGAATTTGGAGTAAAATGCTTCTAGGCCAGAGCTTTGACTTCAGAGTTTACTTTCCTCTCTATGTCAACAGGCAATAGAAAAATCAGTAATTACCATTTTGTAAAAATTACTGTTTCTTTGAAATAACAGATAAAATAGAAGATGATTTTTCAATTACATTTTTTACCTCAATTCTCAACTCTTATTCCCCCTCTCAATCCAGTGCATTATTAAACACAGCACCAGCTGCATTACAAGTCAGGTTTGCCCAAGTTCTGCCTCCCCCCAACATTTATTCAGTCACAGCCAGAGCTGGCCAAAGGAGACTCTTGAATAATCTACTCCTTAAAGAAATTTATAGCAAGCAACAGAGGAGACAATTATTAGTCCATTAACAAATCAATAAAATTCATCATAATCTACTTTCTCATGTTGAGAGCTGCCTTCAGATCTCCCATGTGGATACACAATGACAAGGCCACTGAATGATTTACATCACTCTGAAAGAACACAGAAGAGTTAATTTTGTGATTCTTTTTCCTCCTGCACAATTGGCAGCTCCCAGCTTCCACTCCTGTCTACTCCTGTTTCAGCGCTCCTGTTTTATTTAGTGGAGCTCAGTTCCCACAAATGATCTCATCAGAAACAGTTCTGAAACTTCATCTGTCCAGATCCTGCTGAAGTCACCCCCAAGCTCCAGCATTTCCATACCCAGGCCCACCACACCATGCTCTCCAAACAATTCACCAGCTGCACTGGAGACTCCTCCAATGGCAAGATGAATTTTTAAAGCCAGACCTGATGACCTCTGAGGGAAGACCCCTGTCAGGTCCTTGACATGTTTTTTAATTATGTGGATTTCTGTATCCAAGGTCACTTCTGTGTTAAAATGCTTTCATTGTTATTTTTGACATCTGTAATTTAGATAAAGACAGGGTGGAGCATTTTGATTAAATCACTTGAACTTCAGATAAACCCTTGAGCATTGCATGACAGGCTTGGCCCAGCTAAGCGCAGGAGAGGTCATGCTCTGCTTTAATAACTCATTTTTACAGTGCATTTTAATCATTCATGAACTACACCTGCCAACCAAAGTCCTGGTAACGTTCCTTGGTAGCCTCTGCCTTGAATCCAGTAAAGCAGAACTCAAAGGTTTCCTGCAGAGACCATTAGAAACTGATTTAAATAAACAGATTACAGGATTCTCCAACCACAGATTTATGAACTGAGTCATAACTGCAGTTTACATTACAACATCTAAACCTTCAAACAAGCAGGTGAGATTTATTAAAGCTTTTGTGTCATGGATATATCAAACCCTCAGTCAAGAGACAGCTCTGTACCATCTTCCACCAATTTCACACCAGTGTGAAGGACACCTGGCAATATTCTGTCCCTGGCAGATTCTGGCAATATTCTGTCCCTGGCAGGTTCAAAGCTCTCTGATATTATGTCACCTGTAAATGCAGATGGAAATCAGTTTGCTATCAGCAGTTCCTAAGTGCTGATTCTGAATATCTAAAGCAGCACCCTGTGTTGAATAAACCAATGGATAGGTGTTTGGGAGCTCCCCTGGAAAACCACAGAGTCCAGAGCCATGCCATTAATCCAGGAAGAGCTGGATTGTCTCTGCACATCCCACCTGCACAGGCAACAAGTTCTGCTCACTGCCTGTGCCTGTGCCACCTGGGAATTCACCTACACTGAGTATATTCACACAGCTGTGAGAACAGAATGTTACTGTCTCTGAGACAAATTAATGCAGGATATGTTCATCAAAGGATTACACTGATTATTTTTTGGGGAAGTATTACATGTTCAGCATCAGTTTTCATAATTAGAACAAGAAATGAGCTCTTACATTTTCTTTAACACAGGAAGTAACTTGCAAAGTGCTAAATTAACTGAGCATTGAGGCATTAGAATGAAAGGAATGAGCAGGTCATTCACCTCCATCACAGACTATTATCCAAAATAACCTCAGTCCAAGGGAATAAACTCCTTTTCCCAATCTGTGCACCTACAGAGCACTCCACTCTCTTCAGCATTTCTCACCTTTGTCTTGAACCTCAGACTCCAAATTAGAAATCCACATGGATTTTTATCATAATTTCATTTTGATCTTGACTTGCCAAGCTCAGCAAACAAGCTAAGCTTGTGAGCTTTTGGGAAGCCAGGTGTCCAGCTGGTTGGCAACACATTGGCACTGAAAAGAGAGTTTGTTACCGAAAAGAACTCTGTGAAATTTAATAAAAATCAGGTAAAGCATTATGCAAACAAGTTCCATGAGTGTAAGTTGAATTTTCACTTTAATAAAAGAGGTGGCAAAGCTGTATTTAAGGATTCAACATCTGCCTGTTCTAATAAAATAAAGCAGCCTTGGCCAAGTGTGCTGGCGTCTCTGGCAGTGCAGAGAAGAACCCAGGACAGCTGGACAAGCAGGGTTTCCAAAGTTCCCCTTGCCCTGATGCCTGTCCCAGGCCAAGCATCACTGGTAACTCTGCACTCCCATGGGCTCACCCCTCAGCCTGCTGTGAACTCAACAATATAAAGATGTTTTCTCACTGCCTTTCTGAACTGAATGCTAATTTAAAAATCTGCTCATTGTAAGATCCCTCTGCTGTGTCGTGCTTTGGGAGGTGTGAATGGAGTCCAGGAGCTGTCAGGCACTGGGGACACTGGGAGATGCCAGGCTGTGACTGGAAAGGACACAGAGGGAACTCCATGGCCTTCAGTGTGTCCCAAGGACAATCCCATGGACACCCTGTGACTGTCACCAGCTCCCCAGCAGATGGCATTGGGGTTGTTCTTACAGCTGAACTTTTTCAGGCTTCTTTAGTGGCTTGAGAAACTTCTCCCCAGAATTTCCCTTCCCTCCCTTCTCTGGGAATGAGTGGAGAGGAGAGAGCACACAGAGCTCCAGCAGAGCTGGTCCTGAAGCCGTGCTTTGCCTCATGGAACAGGGACTCAGTGCACAATCCAGCCCTTCCAACCCATTTACTGCATCCAACATTGCAAAATCAGCAATCTCTCCAGGGAGACCTGGTGAAGGCAGGTCATTCCTTTTTAGCAACTAATGGAAACAACTCGATGTCAAGGAGTGCCACAAAAGAAAGAACAACTATAAGGAAATGGAGAAAAACAATGTGATCAAGTAATTCAGGAGTTACTGAGCTGTTCTGGAATTACTTGAGAGATCTTGGGGGGAAAAAAAGAAAAAATAAAGGACCAGCATAAGAAGGAAAAATAATTTCTGCCTACAATGTACAGCAGTATGGTCTTAGTCTCCAAAAGTCCTTAAATGTTTGGATTCCTGAATCAAATAAACATTTACAAGGTAAGTCTTTATGCTAATACTAATTATTTGAAAAATAGGAAACAAACACATAATTATACTTACTTCAAACAGCAATAGAAACTAGTCTTGGGTGTCAAATAAATAATAAATAAATCAATTAACTCAGGAGTACAAGCCACCAGGAAGTAACTAAGTATAAAAATATGTATGGTATAACACATTCTAAAACTGTCAGGGATTAACACAGAATGATAAAAGGGAACAATCAGTTTCTGAGAGTTTTCTTTTTTAACTTCAGCTCCAAAAATGCATTTTCCTACGAAAAAAGTCACCTTACAAAGACTATTTCTGTTTTAGTCCCTCCATCTGTAAGAGGTACAAGAAAATTGGCACACTCCAAATTTATGGGGTTTTTTTGTTCCCTCCACAGATCTCCAGTGGCAAAAAATAACAAGTCTTAGTGCCAATATAAATGTGAGACAAAACTGGAACTATGGTAAGAAAACTACTATAGACATAAATAAAACAAGACTGCAGTAGTGACACTATTCCTCCAGCTTTAAAACTTGAACTGAAACCATCTCATCCACTTTCCACCTTTGCCAAAAACTCACCATTTTTTGCACATCCCAAATGGAAAGAAAACAATCAACCAACCAACCCCCCAACTTACACACTATGTGGAGATACTGGACACACATCAAGGAGCAACCTTTAATAATGTGAATTTGTAGGTTGGTGCCTCTTTCCTACACAGGCCAAACCAGTTACAAGCACTCACTCTGAGGGCAGGGGATGAGGCTGATGCTTGGGTGAGTGTAATGTACACACCAGCTTGTAAAACTGCCTTTAAATATCCGTGACTCGCAGCATAATTGCTTCCCTCTCCTCTAAGTACAGCGTTTGCAGGATTGTATTACAGCCCTACCTATAAAATGCAGCCCTTTATTAGGGACAAATTAGACAGCCCTCAGTAACTTAATAACATAATAACCCATGACCACAACACTGCAGGTTTATGCATCCCATCCTGCTGTATTGATGCAAATGAGACTCCTGACTGCAGCTGGATTAGCCACATGTTTTAAATAAAGTGTGTATGTGTTTTGTAAGACCTATGTCAGAAAAAAGAGAAGAAGCATTACAATGCAGTGTTACTCTGAACATGTGAGCTGCTTCAGGACTGCAGTTGGCAGGACACAGCACAACTTTAGGTGAGTTATGTGTGATGTTATCCATAGAATCACCATGTGTGATGTTATTCCCAGGATAAGAGGGCAGGGGACAGGGCTGGGACTGCTCAGGCAGGTGAATGTCACATAAACACTTCCAGGGGTGACACCTCCAGAACAGCACAGCCAAGGACACATCCTCCTCTTCCTCATCCTCAAACACCTGAGGGCTCAAAGTGTGGCAGCTCAAGGCTCCCTGTCCAACCACCACTGGCTGTGCCTGGCACCACAGCAGGCTGACACCATGGAATCACAGAAGGGTTTGGGTTGGAAGGGACCTTAAAGTTCATCTTCTTCCACAGCCCTGCCAACATAGGCACACTGAGCCACTGGGGACAGGGGGCACTAAGGACTGAGGCACCCATGACACAAGAGAACATAGTCTTAAGTTTTGGCAAGGTATGTTTAGGTTGGACATTAGGAAGAAATTCTTCATGGAACAGGCAGGAAGACATTGGCAGGGGCTGCCCGGGGAGGTTTGCAGTCCCTGTCCCTGGTGTCCAAGGAAGGACAGAGGTGGCACTCAGTGACAAGGTGGGCATCGGGCACAGGTTGGACTCGGTGATCTCAGAGCTCTTTCCCAACCTCAGTGATTCTGGGATTCTGTGATTCCACCAGGGAATGAGGAAATTAGCAATGGCAGGAGTTGTGCCAGGGGAGGTTTAGGATCAACATTATGAACAATTCCTCCACACAAAGAATGGTCAGGGACATTGGAAGGGTCTGCCCAGGCAGGTGGCAGAGTCCCCGTTCCTGCAGTGTTTAAGGCAAGGCTGGACTTGCCTTAAACAAAGCACTGAGTGCCGTGCTTCAGCGCCCGGGGCGGTGATCGGTGCCAAGCTGTGCTGGGGATGCCGGGGTGTTTCCCAGGCTGTGTGCCCGCGGTGTTTCTGTCCCTGCCGTGTCCCTGTACCCGCGGGGTTTCTATCCCTGCCGTGTCCCTGTGCCCGCGGTGTTTCTATCACTGGCACGTTTCTGTGCCCGCGGTGTTTCTGTGCCTGAGGCACCCGCGGCTGAGGGGCCGCTGCCGGGCCCGGCGCGCATGCGCAGAGCGGCTCCGGCCGGCGCAGGCGCACGGGTGCTCCCCTGGCGCGCGCGGAGCGGCTGCGCGCGCACGCGCAGTTCCTCCGGCGGCTCCCGGCGCGTGCCCGGCGCTGCCCCCCCCGCTCGGGGCCGCGCCGGGGGGGGCGGGAGGCGCAGCAGCGCCTGCGCGCGCCGGGCGGGTCCGCGCGCGCGAGCCCGCGCGGGCCTCCCCCCACCCCCACCGCCGGGCCCGGAGAAGGGGGGGGCATCGCCGGCATCATCATCACCATCATCATCATCACCATCATCATCTTCCTCCTCCTCCTCCCCTCCCGCCGCGCCCCTCCGCTCGGGGCCCCGCCGCGCTCTCCCCCCCCGGGAGGGCTCCCCCGCGCTTACCGTGTAGCGCGGGGCCGGCGCGGGGGCTCCGGGCTCGGCCGGGCTCGGCTGGGTCGGTCCCGGCGTCACACAATGAAATCAGCGGCCCCGATCATTAATTCTCATCATGATCGTGACGTGCGCGCAGACAGCGGCCAATGGCGCGCTGCGATCAGCGCGGCCCGGACGGCGCCCGCCCCCGCCGCCCGCCGGGGGGGCGCGCACGGGAGCGCCGGCACCGTGAGGGGACGGGGCGGCCGCAGGGCCGGCCCCGCTGCGGCCCCGGAGCCCCGCACCGCCCCCGGACCCCGCACCGCCCCCGCGCCGCGGGCCCGGCCCGCAGCACCCTGCGAGTGCTCCTGTACAGCCATCCCTGAGAGCTGGGGGCAGAGACGGGGAAGGAGCCCGCGATCCGTGTACATGTCCCCAGAGGGTGGTGCCGGCTCTGCCCAGCGACGGCACAAGGGGCAGTGCCCATAAACTACAACGCGAGAAGTTCCACCTCAACACCAGGAAAAACTTCCTTCCATGAGGGTGGCAGAGCCCTGGGAGGGTGTGGAGTCTCTGGAGACATCCCAAACCCACCCGGACACCTTCTTGTGCCACGTGCTCCAGGTGACCCCACCTTGCACTGGGTGATCTCCAGATCCTTCCAGCCCCATCCACCCAGTGATTTTGTGGGTGCCCATCCCTGTGACCCCATCCATCCAGTGATTCTGTGGGTGCCCATCCCTGTGACCCTGTTCCATCCAGTGATTCTGTGGGTGCCCATCCCTGTGACCCCATCCATCCAGTGATTCTGTGGGTGCCCATCCCTGTGACCCTGTTCCATCCAGTGATTCTGTGGGTGCCCATCCCTGTGACCCCATCCATCCAGTGATTCTGTGGGTGCCCATCCCTGTCACCCCATCCATTCAGTGATGCTGTGGGTGGAGATCCCTGTGACCCCATGGCAAAGGGCAAGTCATGAGGAGACTCCCCAGTGAAACCCAAAAAGTTCCATGACCGACCAGGACTTGATTTACATCAATATTATGGCACTTAAGAAATAAACCTTTTATTTCCCAGGATGGATACATTTGGTCTGGGAAGGGAGGAAATGCCAGTGTGTCCAGTGGGCAGTGCAGGGCAGGTGGGGCCAGACACCTCCTCAGGGCCATGGCCAGAGTTGGTGACAGCACAAACCTCACACCCTCACTCCTGTGTCCTTACAGGGTCCAGGTACTGCCAGGTGCATCAGTGCCAGCCCTCCTTTGGGCTCCATTTCCCTTCCAAATGGAAATCTCCTGAACAAAGGAGCAGGAAGCACCCTGCTGGCCCATTCTGATGGATTCTGTGGTAGAAATCACGTGAAACCACTGGTTATTGGCTCAGCTGTAGGAGCACTGAGAAGTCAGAAGCAGACTTGAGACCTGTGTTGATTCCAAAGTCTCCAGACAGGCCACATCCCTACTCCAAATAGTTTCCTCTGAAAGTCACGATGTTAAAATATTAAACAGGCAATTAATTTTGTAGGATGTTTTAATCAGAAGTACCAGTAAATATTTCTGCAGGACTGAAATGAAAGAATTGCTGCTGGTTCTCTGTAGGCAGGGAGGAGAAAAGCAGACAGTGTTTATGTTTATTTTAAAATTGCAAGAAGCTGTTTACATTGTTTAAAAATTTTAACACGGAATCTGAACTAGTGGTGGCGTCCCCTTGGGGACTTGAGAACAGATGATCTTTAAGGTCTTTCCATCTGAAACCATTCTATAATTCTATGGTGTAGTAAACATCCTGAATTTAATAACAGGATTTTAGGGAGAGCCCATACATTTAAACCTTAAATCTTCTGTTGTGCTGCTTGGTTTCCTGGATATGTTCCCTTCCTCTGTGTGCCATCAACACTTGCCCTGTAAAAATCAAATACAGCAACCACAAAACTTCTACACCACTGCTTTTATAGCAAATAATTGGTTTGGAATTAGCTATGGAACTATTCCTGAGAAACTTGGTATGTTTTGTTCTCATAATATCTGCAGCTTGGGAAACAAAAATGGTGAGACAGTCTCTCTGATATCCCTTGAAAAATACAGTGGTGATTGATAAAATGCAGCCTATTAAACTCCTTTAAAATGGTGAATAATAGAAAGTAATATTTCAAGGGCTCTAATTTGACTAACAATGGGCTTACAGGTGCTTTTTCTATAGTTTTCATCAAAAAACTCATAGAATCGTTCCTGAAGGAGACATGAGATGTGTATTTAAGTTGTCAAAGAAACCAGTTTGCAGACTAGCAGCCCCAAAAGATTTATTGATCCCAGTAATGTTCTTTACAATATAGGAGGCTGAACGTACAGGTTAACAAAGCTGCTGCTGTTTGCAACTCAGGAGTGACAAGCTCCACAAAGAGTCTCATGTTATTTATTTCCTTCCCTGGTAATGCCTCTTAAGGAGCCAAACCTTGAGGAAAAAACTATTTCAGGATGAAATAAACCAAATATTCCTCTCCTGCTACCAGATCTAAGTGTTTCCTCCTTCATTAATGACAGATTTAAATTAACAGGGGCTGCCAGATCGGTCTGGTGGTTTACACAGCAGCCTGGAACATGAAAGGAGCCCTTCCATGAGGGAGTCAGCATCAAAGTGAGACCGTGCTGCTGCTCCTGTGCAGGAGCTCATTAAACTGATGAGCCCAGCTCACCATTAGTGACCCCGTGTGGCTCTGCCCTGGGGCCAGGGCTGGGTGTGGGCATTTCCTGCCACAGCTGGGAACATCTGCATGGCTCCCTGCAACACCAGGGATTGGATTCCACCCTCAGGAACCCAGCTGCAGGATCACACCAGTGTTCCAGAGCTTTCCCTTTTCCAGCAGCTCGTGGGTTCTCAGACCTTTGGCAGGTGAGAGGAGTCTGTGGGGATGGCTCAGAATTCCTGGACAAGGACTTGGGAGCTGCTGTGTGACAGCTTTGGTCACACAGTTTAGAGCAATGGCTGCTATTTCCATTTCTCTGCCTTTTTTATGGAGCCTGGAAAACACTGAGGCAGCCACAAGGGCAAACCCACCCCACTCCACAGAACCCTGCCCCAGGACAGCTTTACTCACTTATTGTGCCATTATTTAGGGGATGTTTTAAGGGATGCAGACTTATTATGCCATTATTGAGGTGATGTTTTGAAGGATGTAGCTCTAAGCCAGACCTTGGGCTCACCTATAAAGTCAGAGACTTTTCAAAAAGGAGTGAAAACAGGGTGGAAAAGATCCCATTTTCACCTGGAATTTTTGTATTTGCAATTCTCCATCCCACTGAGTAAATTGGCTCTGGTGCTGCTCCAAGGCATGAAATCATGGGGCTGCATTGCATCAGCCAAAAAGGGACCTGGATTGAATCTGTCCCCTTGTGCCCAAAGGGTCCAACTTGTGCTTGGGAAAATGTGTGGAGAATCCAGTGTGGAAAAGCCTGGAGCTGATCTGGTGCTTGACCAAGCTCCTTTTGGGAACTTCTTGCTATCATTCATCCTGAATCTTCGATAAGTTCAACCCTTGTAAGAGATTTATTAAACTTCAGGTTCAAGAGTGGCCACAGGAAAACCCCACTGGTCGCTTCATTTTGTTGGAAAAGTGTATCAGCAGTTCCCTGAGGAGCTCCTCAGGCAGTTCTGAGGCTTTGTCCCCTCCAAAAATGTGTCTGAGCATTCCAAAAACCCTGCTAAAGCCAAGATATGTAATATTTACTGCTTCATGTCTCTACAAGGCTCCTTATTCTGCCACAAAGGAAAGTTTGAAGTGATTTATTCTTTAAAATCCAATTTTTTTTTCACCAACATATGTATGTCCTTCTTTTCCTATTGCTGCTATTCAATTTCCAGGGGAAGAAGTTGCTCTGAAAATCAAGTTCTTGGTTTAAGTTCCTGCTCTTTCCCAGTTTTTCTGCTCAATGAACACCCAAAATGACAACAGCAATGCTCATTTTACAGAAATACTATAAAGACACACTAAATATGAGGAGTACAAGGGTGTAGTGAAAAATCTACTAAACCAGGAGGTTCTGTGTGAAATGGTGATGGAGAAAGGATTACAGTGTGTAAACCTTAGGAAAAATGTTAATATGGAAAATTCCATGTAGCACATTTTTTTGCATCTAAAAACCCAGCCAGAATTAGTGGTCTTACAAGATTTACAAATTTTCTGTCTTCTTTGAACTTGGTTTTGCCATATTAATTAAAATTACTTGTTAATCCTCACCCAGTGCATAAACAAAGCTCCCATAAACTGAATCTGTAAATATGCCCTTTGTGCTGGTATGGAAAAAACAGCTGGTGCTTATGGGGAAAAAATGGAAAAGAGCCTGGCTGGGTAGATATTTTAAGGATTTGTTCCACTTTTTATCTTATTGGGATATTTTTAAGAAAATCAGGGATGCTGTTTCCTTGCATTTTTATTGCCTTTGATAATTTTTCACACACTGAGCAGGGGAAATTATGAACTCGAGGAACATCTAAAATGCAATACACCAAAAATTTTTACAAAGAGGGACATAATTTCTGTATATTTATTTTTCACCCATTAGTATTCCAAGCATAGAAAATTTTATAGTACAAAGAAAAAGTTAAAATATTTTTTAAATAAAAATGCAAACAAAACCAGGCATGAGGAAGCAAAGAACCAGGGATAGAACCATCATTAAAAAAAATTCTATGTAGCCCCTTCTTTTGCCATTTATCTTCCTCCTACAAGCCCAATTCAATTAGTGAGATGATTCACCTAAAGGTGATGCCCAAGCAATTCTTATTTCCCATGATTTTTTTAGAAAAGCAGCCAAGAAAACTTTGAGTTGGAATCTTCAAAGCATTTATTAGTTTAGGCAGCACTTTGCTTTTCTTTGACTGGTATTTCTCCAGAGGTTAAGATGGTTTTTCCATGTGCTCAGGTCTCCCAACATCAAACATTCCTCTGTTCCTTCTCTTCTACCTGTGAGTCCACATTTTATTCCATCTCCACCAAAGAAATGGAATAAAGTCCAGTCCTTATTTTTTCTCTTGTGCTCCTGACTGGGCTGAAAGATCCTGAAAAGTGGGGTTTTTTTCCCCTTTAATGTAGTGGTTGTCCCTAATTCTTTGGAATAAAAATAACCATCACCCAGCAGTTCCTTCAGGTGTTTCTCCTTGCTTCAATCCTTGCTTGATTTAGTCAAACTCATTTTTCTCCTCACTCACAGCAAGCCAAAGTAAGGGAAAGAAATTATGAAATAAAATAAAATGTAGGTTTAGTTCTAAAGGAAATAGTGCCATAAAAGCAGTGATGAAGACAAAAACTTTGGAATCAATTTTACAAATAAAATAGAAGTACAAAGCATCTGATGGTCCTCAACAGCTCCACATTTCTGTTGAAGAGGAAAAGTGAGAATCTGAATGATTCCAGGGAAATCCTTTCATCAGTGGTGAACCACAAGCACCTTCTGAAAGGAAAGCACAGAACTACTAAACAATATTGACCCCACTGGGAACCCTTGGGTGCCCTGCTGAAAACATGTTCCTCACAGGACCTGCCAAAAGTACAAGATCAGCTAAAAATCAGCTTAAAATGTCAGTTTTGGCAGTGCCAGATTTCAGCAAGGAGGGAAATCCCTGAGACAATTCCCATGAGACAACTCCCATCCCTGCTTGGCTGATCCCTCCATCAGTTTTCAGGTGGGGTTTCAAGAGAAGGCAAAGTCACAGGAGAATCCTGGTCAGAGGATTCCTTCTGGTCAGATGTCCTCCTCAGGAAGGAACCACTCTCTTTTGTAGATAAAATTTCCAAATATTTGTTCAGTCCCACAGCACCACTTTTGTTTTACAACAAGACTTTGTAAGTTTAAGTCTTATCACCAACTGCTATCATTCCTTACGGAGTTATCCTGTTAAATATATTTACAAAGTAATCTTCCATCTTTGTCTTTGAGATAACAATAAAGTTGAAGTATTGATGGTTTGATGCCAAATATTTTTCCCTTTATTGTAACCTTGTTTTCTTTTATCTACAGAGGAATTTGTTTAAATGCAAATTATTTCTTTCATGAAAGAAGACAGCTTTTGTATGAATGACTATTTGTTTAAGTAATTTCCTTAAATGAAGGAAATTAGTGGGACTTGTGGTAGCACTACATTATTGTTTCCAACCTGTTTTACTTCCTCTCCATTTAATCTTCTTTAATCTCAGCCCAGATAAAATGGAATGGTGTGACATTAAAGGGAAGCTTTTGTAAGAAGAGGGGAAGGTTATTTCCCAATCCCTGGTGATGCAGTTTGTACTTTGGGGCTCCTGATGGATGCTTCTTTGGGAACAGCCATCAGGAAATGCCTTTAATCTCCTTTGAGGTGGGACACAATGCCCAGCCTGGTGCAGGTGCAGGTGTCACCCAGCTGTCCCCACTAGGCAGAGCTCTGGGGAGGCACTTTGGGCAGCATTTGGGGCACAAATGGAGTTGTCTCCTTTTAAATGCAAGGTAAGAGCACAGGAACTCAGGACAAATCTCTTGGATCATGTCAAAAGCCTTTTTAGTCCTGGCTGACTGTTTGGTGGGTGTCTTGTGTTAGAGCACAGGAGTAACTCCCACACAGAGTGACCTCCACAGCTGGAATTCCAGCAGGCAGTGTTTGAGATGATAGAAATGCTGCATTTATCATGTTTTAGTGCACCAAGGACAGGCTGTGGGATTTGAGTCTCCAGACAGTATCAAAGTGTTGCTGACCAGGGAATTTCCAGTTATGAAACCATAATTAACATTACTCCTCAGCATTCATCAGTAACAATAACTGACTTTGATCTTGAAAAATATGTATTTCATACATTTCATTATAAAATAATATATTTTACATTCACATGGACATTTTGTTTCATTTTGCCCCCAGACTGTCCTGCTGGGGTCTTTCTTCTCCCAACCCCACAGTCTCTTCCAGGACCCCCTTGCAGCCCCCTTGGGCCACCTCAGTCCTGGCTGTGACCCTGCTCTGTGGGAGCACCCACTCCTGGCTCCCTGGAAGCTGCTGCTTCCCCTGTGCCTTAACACATCCTATAAAAAAAAAAGCTTTGTGATATAATATGTGGAAAAAACCCAGCTGTTAGCAGTGTATTTGAGTAAAGCTCCCAGAGCAAAAGCAGCAGTGAGCTGTCATGCCATGGAGCTGATGGATTTGCTCAGCAGCCCTAAATCACTGTGTTTATCTCGGATTCCCAGCTAATGAAAGGGTGCAGGGTGCTGCAAGCCACGGAGCTTAAGCTCCATTAACTAATCAATTTCTGACTCTGGGAATTAAAAAAACAGGGGGGGAAGCTGTGGTCACTTGCGCAGTTTCAGAGGAGCGGGGTTCAAAGCAGCATTTCAACAGCAGCAGGAAAACTGGGGACAAAGAAGATGCCAGATATCCCTGGGTTTGCTGAGGGAACAGAGGGCAGTGGAACAGGGCAATGAACACCCAGGATGTGCTTTGGAAGTGTGAAACATGGGAAGGAAGAAATAAATATATCATTCTCAATGGGATATGGGAGCTGCAGCCCAGCAAGCAGCAGAAAAGGATCTCTGTCCTTTGTAGGGCTTCAGACAGGGGTGAGAAAGGTGCCCCTGTGCCATCCCCAACCCTGGATGTGTCCCTGCTGCTGGAGCATCTGCAGGCACCTGGATGTTGTGCAGGTGTGCCAGGGAGGCTGCAAAGGCAGAGCAGCCCCTTCCCAGGTTAATTAGCTGCGCCCTTCAGCGGGGATTAGGGAAGATTTGAGAGCATCTAAAGCCAGGGAGGATTGAAGAAAAGCAAATAGCCCAACTTCATGGCAGAGTCTATTGCCGGGGATTCGACTTAATCAGGATCTGTGTCAGCCTCCTTGATAGGCCCCCTGTAAGTCCTTTATGTTAGGTAAACATTTGCAAATGAACTTTTTGTATTCCTGGCTTCATTTGGGAAGGGATAAAAATAAAGGAGTACCTTACCTGCAGCAGTGGTGTCTGAACTCTACAGAAACATTTAGACCTTTCAAACTAAATGTCAAGTTGTTCCTATTTAGTCAAATTCTTGCAAATTTAAGCTAATTAACATAACCACTTTCCAAGTCAGAGCAGGCCCTTATGCTGTGCTTAAGTGGTTTAATACATGAATTCTTTCTGATTGCCACAGCCCCAGTTTGTGTTTGTAGGAGAAGGGAAAGTTCTGAGTCCAAAGGATTTCTTATTCCAGCCAACAAATGGACATAAATGTCACTTCTTCATGGGCATAAATGTAACTTTGCTATGATCATTTTTAATACAGAATGATATTGTTTTCCTGAGCCAACTAAGAAATGTGATCCAGCTGAAATTTCTGGGACACAGAAGGGACACAACTGACTGGAAAGGAATATTCAAATAATCATGATTGACTTTTAATCACAAGAGTGACCCAACAGGGCCACAAAGGGTGATGAACTGAGTTCCAGGAATGGGAATTTGATTCTGTATTCCTTTCTAATGTCAGTCCTCTCCTTGTCACATCCCTGTGAAAGCTCACCTTGATTTTGTATCACTTTCTAGCTGCTGCACTGGCAAAGCAGTGTTTGGAAATTGAGATTCAAATCAAGTCATATTTTAGAGCTATTAACTTGGTACAGCTAAAATTGTACAAAGGGGAATGCTTATCTTCAGCATAAAAAATTTATTTGCCTGGGGGAGATTTTAGTGTCCAAGACATACATTTGTGATAAATAGTAGAATTTGAAAATGCTCTTTCCATCTACAGGGTCACAGTCTGCAAGCAGCAACCCAAAGCTGGAAAGAGAGGAAAATGTGAGTCATAATTCCTGAAAAATTTTGATTCTGGTGGCAATTTAACAGCAAAATAATTAACCTTTGTATTCTAGTCTGAATATTGGAATTCCAACCAAGGTGATGTTCTACCAGAAGAGTTAATCAGAGATTTATTAAAAAACATTGTACAAAGTTTTTTACAATAAATTAATATATTTTAAAATTAATCTCTTTTAATGTTACTTTTTTCACAGCTAATGATACGTATTTTTGTTTAAGTGTGAAAACATGTCACTTATAATTTTAGGGGAGAAAGCTTTCAACAAAATTTTCAGCCTAAGTTATTTTTAATCCTAACATTTTCTGTGAATAAGTAGAAGTAAGAAAATGAATTGTGCTGTGAAAAGCCACTAAAACAGTTTTTCCCCCAGGAGATTATAAATATCTGTATATATGGGCAGAACATTCAATTAACATGAGAAATGTCCTGCTAAGTTCCACGATGATGTACTGGGAGAGAGCAGCAATACAGCAAAACTGGTGAGCTATACAAAAGGAGTAAGAACTTTCTTAGCAAGATACATGATTGCAGAAATTAGACATTTGTTAAAAAGATGTGATGCAGAAATGCAGCAAATGTGGCACTTCATCAGGAAAATGGGCAGGCAGCATTATTAAACATAAGTGATGGTGTGGGGTTTAGTTTAGAATGCAAAATGAATTTATAAATAATAGATGGAGATAATATGGATAGTTTTAGACAGATTAATGGAACCAATTTTTTCCCTAACTCTTTCAAATTAATTTAAGACGGCTGCACAATTACACCCCTTCCCCAAAGAGTTAAGAAAATGTTAAATGGGTAGCTCACATGATGGAAAGTTATTATCCTGAGATGAGCCTTGGAGGAATTATGGGGAAGAGGGAGATAATATTGGAATATATGACTTTGATTTTTACTTAAACATTATAATTTGAAATAGTCGCTAAAATCCTTGAGCTCTTCCAGGCAGAGAACACAGGGCCTTGTCTGCAGGGGCCAGGAAATAAGGGGCAAGTCCTTAACAGGTTTCTCACCTGTCTCACCTTTTCCCAGCCCTGGCTCACAGCAGTAACACCTGCAGAGAGGCTGTGTAGCCCAAAATTGCTGCTGCTGCTATTGCACTGAACAGAAAAATAAACCCACAGCAGCTCAAAGTGCAGGAGAGGTTTGAAAAGCTGATTCCTGGAGCTGTGGACTGGATTCAGCTGGGGAAAGAACAGGAGCTTGAGGAACAAAGCTGGTGAAACTCAGTGGCCTGGGGAATTGCTGGTGGATGTGCAGGAGGCTCCAAGGGCAAGGCTTGGTCATGGTTATGTCTACGTTAAAAGCCTTGGCTCCTTGGTTTAGGGTGAGAGGTTTTGATATGTGCATTTCTAATCATACTCACAGGCAAAACAAGCCCAACTAAGGGAAGAGATAAAAATGCAGGTTTTTCTCACTGTGAAGAGGCTGAAAAAGAGAAGACAGACTCCTCATGGAGACCTGAAGGACTTGAAGGACACAGATCCTGAGCAAATGCACAGTGGATCGGGATATATCAGAAATCAGAATATTTACAGAACTGCTGTTGCAGTAACTGTTGAAAACCCCTAAACCAAGGGATCCATCCCTGGATTTTTGTGGCAGGGCTGTGGTTGGTGTTTGGTGGCTGCAGAACATGCTGTCCTTGCCTCCCAGGGGACAGGAGGACCGAGAGCTGCCGGGGTGTGGAAGGAAGGAAGGAGCAGGAGCTGCAGATGGCTCTGACAGCCCTTCCTATAAACAAGGTTTCTGGATGGCAGGCCTTTATTTTGGAGCTGAGCTGGTGCAATTTGTGACAGCAAGAAAGTGAGAGAGAAATGAAAGCTGGCTCTGAAGCACAGCTACGGAGCTCCCCAGCTCTTGGCAATTAGTTTGTGCCTTCCTTGGCTTGATCAGAGCACGTCTTGTCACCATCTAACATGGCTTCAGGTTGTCCAAAGGGAAAACATCATGTTGTTTGCTTGCCAGGCCCTTTCAAAATAAAACTACTGTTGCATGTAAGAGAGAGCAGAGCTGTTTGGAATGGAAAGAGCAGGGGAAGAGCCCTGAGAAATTAATTACAGGAGGAAAGCTGGTTGCTGATGCAAAGCTCCTGGTTAAGAGCAAAGGGCATGCTGCTGGGATGCAGAGGAAAACACGACAGGACACATCACCATCATCTCCTCAGTCTCTAAACAGCAAATCAAGTTAATTTGGAGAGACAGGCTGAAGGGAAGAGACCTTTTTATTCTGCATCCTTCTTTCGGATCAGTGTTTAACTCTGTGGCTGCAGAAAGGATGAAGAATCTCCAGCTCTGCACTTAGAGCTGAGGTTTCCTCGTTCACAGATGTATCAAGGCAGGATAGGAAGCTTCACGTACTAAATTCTCTGAAGTGCCCCTGGTGAAGGCTGCAGCAGATGTTTTCATGTCAGGTTAGTCTGGCAGGTATTCCTGGCTCAGAAGAATTTTGTTTTTCTACCTTTCAGATTCTTGTATCTCTATTTCTACTCACAATATTAAGGTAACGCAAAACCTGACTCCAGTCACACACTGGGAATATCTCTGTAGTCACAGCCAGTCCTCCAAGCAAATATTGAGTCTAACTAAACATGGAGAATGAAGAGGCTACTGGAGTATACAGCAGGAGCATAATCTCTGAGGTTTTAACCAAGGCATTAGGAAGACCTAATAATAGCAGGGCTTTGCAGAGATGGAAAGATAAAAGAAAAAGCCATCTTGAGAATGCCTTGAAGAAAAGCTTTTGCTGTCACCAGTCACTTGGCAACATGAAAGACAAGCTTGGACCGAAAATCACAGGGGAAAATGAAGATGGGATGATAATAATTGTCACAATTTTATGAATCTGACAGTCCCCGTGCCAGCACATCCTGGGTCACCCCATCAGATATCTCTGCAAGGCAAAATGACTCTTTGAATATTGAAGTTCATGCTCAGACATTTCTGTGAGGCACATTTTGCTGTGGGATGGCGGAGAAGGAGATAATGATGGAACACAAAATAATAAAATGGTTTTTTCTCAGTGGAATGGCCCAGAGTGCACCCAGGCTCTCCTGGACACTTGAGCCTGAGCTTGTCCCTCCTCTCCCCCCACACTGAGGGTCCCTCAATGGCAAAACAAATCCATTTCCAACATTTCTGCGTATTTCCTTCGCACCATAAATGTCACACAGAATATACAGCCCAAGTTTCACAGAATCACTGAATATTCTGAGTTGCTTCCTTGAATGCTTTAGGAAAATCAACAGGCACTTGTGCTTCAAAGCCAACTTTCCAGCCAGCAGATAATGAATTGCAAGGGAATCTGGTACCAATAGTTTGGAAGTTTTATTACTGTTGTCAAGTTTTCCATTATTACTGCTTTTTTTTCCCAAAGTAATATTGTTTACCTAATGTAGTGAGAAGCAGATGGTTTATTGCTTAAAAGTTGTTATGTGATTCTTGCAGAGGAAGTACATTGAGCATTTATTCCATTTTTATCAAATAAATGTTTTCCATTTATTTACTAAAGGAAGGGGAAAGGCAAATACCAATCATTTGTGTATAAATGAATATGGATGTATTGACAGGAAATTAAACATATTGTAGTAATAAATATTCTGACATTTTATTTTCCTCAATGAAAAGAGGCTGGAGTTAGCAGCACTCAAATTTTAAAATGCCTATGATTTGAGGGTCAAAAAGGAGAGGTCTGAATATTTAGTCTGATCTCCACAATATCTACAAAATAAAGACCATTGATCCACGTGTAATAAATTTGCCATCACATAGATGATTTCTGTTGAGCTGGAACTTATTTTGGGAGAGATTGCCCAGTTTTGCCCTCAGAAATTCTCATGCTGACCCTGTGACTGTCAGTGCTGTAAGCTCCATGTCGTGGAAAACTGAATTAAGAGAGTGAATCCATTCTGAGCATGGAATTGCCTGCACAGTGCTACAGGATCCCTCTGAAGCTGCATGAGAGGCTCAAAGAGACTTGCTGTGAGATATTTCCCTGTTTCTCCTTAATTTAGTTCCTGTAGTCAGTTCTGAACTGAGCAGAGCTTTTTAGCTGTTCCTGGAGGAGTTCTGTGCAGGAAAATGATAACAAAGGATCTGTCTGCAGTTTTCCCCTGCTTGCCAAACTGGTGATGGCAAAGTGAGGAGATCAGTGAAGCAGATGAGGCCCCTGTGCCCTGTGTTTCCCAGCAGCTCAAAGTTAACATTACCCAAATATCTGTGTCCTCATGAAGTTTATGTGGGGAGGAAGCTGTGACTCGTGGTGGTGGCACAAGTCCCCAAATGGAGACTTCCTTGGCAAGGTGGAAGCCTGTTCCCCTGGCACTGCTTCAAGGCACTTTCTTCTTGTGATGCCCCAGGTTTTAGATTTTATATTTTTCACATTCTGTGCTGCTTTAGTGTGTGGATCTGGGCTTCATATCAGGGGATGGTGAGCTCTGCACAGAGCAGGGAGACAAAACAATTCCTGCTCCAGCTGGGCACCAAGGACAAATGATCCAAATCTCAGCCCAGGAGCACAAACACCGTGGGCTGGAGAGAGAAAAACAAGCAGGGTGGGACTGGATGGGCTAAAGCTGGAATGGGACAATGAACTGCAAGGTGCAAATGGAGCAGAACTGATCCCAGTGACAGACCCCGTGCCCACTTGTGCATTTTGGGGACATTTAGGTTCATCTTGGGTGCAGCCCTGGCTGGGCTCTTGTGCTGCCCAAGGTGCATCCATGGAGGAGATCCTTTGAATAAATCCCTGCTTTATTCTCTAACTCTGTCCAGGCTCTGTTCTAGGGCAGCATTCACAAGGCATCACTTGTATCTCTGCTGTGAAGGTTGTCATGGGTATTCCTAGATGGGAACATTCCTTCTTATTTGGGGCTCTTTGGGAGACTAAACATGTTGGTGTATCAACAAACAGGCTGAAAACAGAGGATCCTGTTTCCCTCAATATGAAAATATTTCAGTGTTCTCTGCTCATTTGTAGTCTGAGTCAAAGAACACAAAGTTCATCTCCTATGAGAAAAAATGACCCATATTGTGACTTCATAATGTCTTCACTGAAATCAGAGGATTTCTCTTGGAGAAGAATTATTTTTTTGGTTAATTTTTTCTACATTATATCTTTGGCATTAATACACTTCAGTTGCATTTAAAACTCTGGATAAGGCTGCAAAATTGATCATTTTTCCACAAGATGTGTAATCTAGAGAACCTGTTTTATAAAAAAAGCTACTCTTGATGGCAAGGAAGTGAAGCAACAGCTAAAGGGCAGCTCCTGAAAAAAAAAAGGTGATGTTATGATGAAAGTGATGCAAGACAGGAGGAAGTTTGCAGTGCCTCTGCTCATGATGTTCATGTTCTGTGGCTAAATAGAGGATTTCAGTCCCAAGAGAGGTCAGAGGAGGAGCTTTTGTGAACACTAAAATACACCGAGAAAAAAGCAGTGCACAAAACCATCTCAGCCATGTCAAATCACATTTTTTAGCAAGTGATAATGAAATTATTTCTCTACATTCCTGAGAAACCGAGTATTTTTTACATTTTTGTAATGTTAGCCCTAATTTCCAGACAATTTTTAAGGGTGTTTTAATACTCAGTTAATGAGTAAAGTATCATAAATTATGACTAACACACATTAATAAAGCAGTTTTATCATCTAATGGAGCGTGAAAATATATAAATTTCTAATGAGACTCCATGTAAAAACTGGGATATTAATACCTGTGATGGAAAAGCAGAGACTACAGTGAGTTCCTGTAGAAGTAGAAAAAACCTTTATGTTGATAAAACATCAGTGAAAATGAAATGCAATTAATTAATTAATTAAGTGGGGTTTATTAGAAGGGAGCTGCCGGCGGGTGCGGAGCCAGCAGATGGCACTCCAGAATGTGGAACAGCATCCTGCCCATGCCGGGGCTCGGGCACGGGCAGCAGGGACCGCAGCCGCCAGAATCCCCCCCAGGCCAGGCTGGTGCCTCCCTGGCACAGGGAGCCTCGGCAAAGGAGCCTCGGCTGCGGGGGGTGCTGGGGAATCACGGGGTCCTGGCGTGGTTTGGGTGGGAAGGGAGCTTAGAGCCCATCCAGAGCCACCCCTGCCATGGCAGGGACACCTCCCACTGTCCCAGGGGCTCCAAGCCCTGTCCAGCCTGGCCAGGGATCCGGGGGCAGCCACAGCTGCTCTGGGCACAGCAATGCACCCAAAACCCACCCAAGAGATTGGCTCTGCTGGTTGGAGCGTGGTGCTGAGAGCACCACGGGTGTGATTCCATCCCTGGATGTTCGCTGAAGGGTTGGGCTTGATCCTTGTCCCTTCCAGCCCAGGATGTCCTGTGATCTGAAATAAACACTGATGGATCATGTGGAACCTCCCCACTGACCCTCTCTGGGAGCTGGGAATGATCCAAACCCTTTCCTCACAGCCTCCACCCCTAGTGAGAAGGTTCTCATTGTGAAAATGGAAGTCCTGATTCCAAAATAATAGTTGGAGGCCTCTTCTGTCATCCAAGAACAATTTAAATGAGTGGAATTATTCCCAGAGCACAGGAGCCTCCCCCAGTTCTGCTGAGCTGGGCTGTCCTGTGAGAACAGAGCCCAGCTCCTCAGTTTGTTAAGCCAGGGTTAAGTAAGGCCGAGGTTTAGCCCTAAATAGGAGAATCTGTCAATCCCTATCCCAAACCTAAGCTGGGTTTTGTTCCTCCCAGCACATTTATTGCTCTCTTGCAACTTCACCAGAGGCACTTTCTTTGCCATCTCTCAACAAGTGTCTCAAGGGTTGGAGGCAACATCAGGCAGAACCTGGCCTGGCACAGAACTGACCAAAACAAACAGTTTAGCTCCATTCTGGTTTTTAAGAATATGTTCTTTTCCACAAAAAGCAGCTGTATAATATGTGAAGGTTACATGATAAAAAGCTTTAGTGATAACAGAGTTCAACAGTCATTTCCTTGGAGATTTTGCTTACTTTTCCATTAATAATATAAATTATAGATGTCCTAAGTTATAACATTACATACCACTTTTCCAAGGCATTCATGACTTATTTAATCTGGAACTGCATGTTCTTGTTTTTCCATAATGGACATCAAATGCCATGTCAAGGCTTTATTAAACTAACCCTCTCCTAAAGGACTTATTTCACAACATGCAAGTTATTTCTTCATCAAAGAAGATGAGAATAATTGTTACCAAATGAAAACTGCGAGAAATACATGATTGTTCTAAGTGTTGGAGTGGCTGTGGTACCAGATTTGAACATAATCCTTAATTGGAAAGTTATCACTGGCCATGAAATACACAAGAACATTTAACTGCCTCCCACAGTGACCATGAAAATACAGAGACTGATGGTTTAATTAGCAATCCCAGAGATACCAGGCAGTGCTGAAAAGCTACAGCACTCTCAGCATTATTGCAGGCAAGGAGGAGGGACTCCAAGCCTTTCCACCAGCCTGTTCAGCCTTAGGCCCTTGCTGTCAAAGGCAGCAGCGATGATTATGGGCTGGAATTACCAGATTATTTTATATAGGCCTTTGACAACAACGCTGCCTCATAGTGAAAGCTCTGCTTCCTTTCTCCCTTTCAAATGCCTCCCTTTGCTCCAATGCTTATGCAGACTTCAGTCAGAAAGTATTTCTCATTTACATGACCTAGATAGAATAATAGTGAGAAAGATGTTCCTTGATCTTTTTTCTCTTGATTTGCTACATTCAGCCTGGAAGAAAAACACAGTCATGGGAATGCATTGTTGCTTTTATGTTGGCATTAGCAAGCAGTGCTAGGTAGGGTGGGGGATAGATCTAGGCAGAAGCCCTGCAATAAACAGGCAGAAAAACACATGGCACAGCTTTATGGATTGCACAGTTTTGCCTATTTTTTAAAAAATTTCCTTGTTTAGTGACTTTACCCACTTGATCCCACTGCAGTGACCCATGGATGACAGGAATGGTGATGGAGCCTGTCAGGGTGAGGTGATCGCTCAGTGCAGGGGTGAATTCCATGATTTCCTGTTCCAGAGTCATTACCTCAGCAGGCAGAGTGACAACCTGTGTCAAAAAGTGCTCTGAGCTGACTTGAACCGTGGCTCCAGAAATCCATTTGGCCTTTCTGGTGCTCAGCTGGATCCATCACTGAGTCCCTTGGCCTGCCACAGGCTCCTCTCCTGATCTTGCCGTGTTCCTGTGACATTCCCGTGGGTGTGAGGAATAAATCTTTCTGGAAGCAACAAAAGAAGAAGCAGAGGAAATCCCCAGGTAGAACCATCACACTGAACACACCCCTGGGAGCAGTGGAAGGAGCAATTCCCTGGGGTTGGAATGATGCGTGACAAACCAGGGCCATGTGCACTGATCTTTGCAACAGAGAATGAACCTGAATAAATCATCAGGAAAGAGAGAAACTGAGCTTTTTTAACAGCTTTGAATATTTCATTCCAAGAAGTAGAACAAAAAAGTAGATGGTTGTCCTGAAGGTTGTAAAATCCCAGAATACAGGCAAACTGTGACTGGTGATGATGAGGAAAATCACAGAAATTTAATCTAACAGGCAGGGTCTTCCAGCCAAATTATAGCTCCTGCCTGAGCCAGCACCATGAATAACCCTGGGAATAAATGAAAATGCAAACCTTCTTTGGGGGGAGGAGCCTCAGTAACAGGACATGAAGGATTTAGAAGGTTCTCATTGTGGAAATGGAGGTCCTGATTCCAAAATAATAGTTGGAGGCCTCCTTTGTCGTCCAAGGACAATTTAAATGAGTGGAATTATTCCCATTGACATTGATGAGCTTTGAATTCAGGCTTCATCCTCTTTCAAAAATATGTCCAAATATATTAAAAAAAGTGCCCAGTCAAGCCTGGGTAGGAAATGTGAGACAAAGGGGCATTGACAGAATGTCTGTCAAATGACAGGAATTAGGGAAATAGTCCAAACAATCATGAATGAAGATTTTTGTTGTTGTTCAAATATCAAAAATGTCAAAATATCAAGTTTGTACACAACATAGCTTATCTCGAATTCTTCCATGCTGGTACTGAACTTTAAAAAATTAAGAATTTGAAGAAATAATAGCCTCCAAACCACTTGCACAGTTTCCAATAGCTAATAGAAATATTTATTCTCAATTCTAGCCCACTATTGCCTAAAAAGAGAAGTATTGTGCCTTTGAGAGCTTTGTCATTATGATGTCCATTGTAAACAGCTATTTAGACAGAACTGAAGCTACTGAAAGTGGTCTCCCAAAACTCAGAGAGGGAGCTGACATGCTGTTCAGCCTTCTTGAAGGAGAATTGATGTGAATCCTTTTGTAAAGAAGATCTGTGCTCTGAGCACTCCAAATACATCATAGAATACTAATCACACTATTTCCCAAAGCTAAAGAAAAATAAAAAAGGATGGAGTGCATCACTGAGCTGAGAATGGCACATCTCTTTGGAGACGCTTTAGTGGGGGGAAGGATGCCTGTCTGCATCCTTAACTATATCAAAAAGAGCCTTGAAAGGGTGTAGAATAAACTGCCAGGGAGTAGGTTAATATTGGATTTTAGGGAGGCATTCCTCCCTGTGAGGGTGGGGAGGCTCTGAGGGTGCCCAGAGAAGCTGTGGCTGCCCCTGGATCCCTGGAAGTGCCCAAGGCCAGGCTGGACGGGGCTTGGAGCAAGTGGAAAGTGTCCCTGGCCATGGCAGGGGCTGAAATGGGGTGGGCTTTAAGGTCCCTTTCAACCCAAACCACCCTGAGGCTCTGTGATAAAGATTCCATTGATATTTTGTATTCCTCTATATGAGAGAGAGAGAGAGGACAGATCTCAGCCTGGGGACTTCAGCCCAGCCCCAGGGGAGCAGAATATCACCATCCTCTTGCCCTGATGTGCTGGAAAGCTTGGAACAGTGCAGGAGGAAAAGGCACAGAGGAAAGATCACTGAAGGGAAAGGTGGGACTGTGTTGTTCTGCTTTTTTTCTGGTCTTTGAGTTTCTCCCCTTAATATAAAATAGTGGAGCTGCAGATCCCAGGCAAAAGGTTGGAGCCTGCAGCACCTTCTCAGCCACAGGCTGCAGAATTTGTGCTGCATGAGGTGCAGAGAGTCACAAATGGGTCCAAAAAGTGCTGTTTGGCACGTCTCATTGAAATGTTTCACCTTCATCTGTCAGAAGGGTAGTAAACTTCGGGATTAGGAATAATTAAAACATTTTTTTTCCTTCATAACAAAAGGGAGACGTTGACTAATGATCCCAGTACTGGGAGTCAAAATACTTGCTGTACTTGTCTATCCTAAAGTGCTGTAGTAGTACAAATTGCCCCCTCAATGCTGTCTTCCCCTACAAAATGAGCAGCTCATAGGAGGAAATATCCTGGCTCTGAATGTGGCCAGAAAAAAAAAAAAAAAAAAAAAAAAGAGTTTTCTCCCAGCAGTTTTTTCCTTGGGTAAGACTTTTCATACTGTGTTTGACATTCTGAATTACATGATTACACAGTACAAGACTCCAGCAACATTTCGCATTGTAAAGATGGAGCTGCTCAGCATTTTGCCAGATGCCAGGCGATATCCTGACGTTTCTCTCCTCACTTTAAGCCCGGTGACAGTCAGCATATTCACAACGAAGCCGAGACAATCTGCCATCAAGTTCCAGCAGTGCCATTTTCCCCGATGAGGATCCCGGGGCCGGCTGGAGCGGAGCGGGGCGAGCATCGCTGGCTCCGAGCGCGATCCGTGCCTGATCCGTGCCGGGCTCGGCGGGCTCGGGCTGTGGTAAGTAAGTCTGTACTGCACCATTTCCTGGCTCGGTGCTCCGGGTGTTGCAGGCTGTGTGCAGTGGGGGAGGTGCCAGAGCTGATCAAGCAGTGTAATTTTATACATTACTGAATCAGTGCAGGAGGAACCTGGAGGGACAAAGCATCATCTTCTCTTTGAACTGCACTGTAAAACCCGACCGCTCTCGTAGCCCAGCCATGCTCTGATACGATTTTTCTCTCCTTTTTCCCCCGATTTTGGTGTGAATGATAAAGTGATCTGATGATGGCTCTCGTTATGGAACCTATTAGCAAGTGGACGCCCAAGCAAGTAGTGGATTGGATGAAAGGTAGGATCGTTTATTGCCGTGTATTGTCCGTACTTGGGTTCCTGGCAATTTGCATCCGTGCTCTCGCATTCTTTGTTTTGGGAAGAGTTTATTCAGTTCCGAGCATCCCTGCGCTGCTTTTGCCCAGTAGTTGTTGGAGACAGGGCTGAGGAGAGGCTGCTGGAGCTGCGCCGCGCTCTGGGAATTGCTGCCGGCAGCGGAGCAGGGATCAGCTGCATTTGCTGGACAATGCAGACACGAAGTGTTTGTGTCTCACGGCTCCATTATGCCTCGCACAGGGTAACGCCGGCATGTTTGGCTGCTTTAAATTTGCCCTGCTTAGCTCTGGTTTGCTCACATCAGGTGATGTGATGCAGTGGCTGTGCAGCGCTGCTCTGTAGTTTTGGGTACCACAAGGAGCACCAGGAGCCGGGGGCTGGACTGAGGCATCCTGCTCCTGCAGGGACGTGTCCTGCCCTGTGCAGGCTCCTTCGGGGACGTGTCCTGCCCTGTGCAGGCTGCCCAGCCGGTGTGCGAGGCTCCGCGCCCGCGGCAGGGAAGGCGCAGGGCTGAGCGGGGAAACTCGCCGGGATAACTTGACAGGAATGATGATTTCCCTGCTCATTCGCAGCTTCACAACACAGCCGTCAGCCGTGACATGTTTTGCCTGACAATGCTCGGCTGTGCTGCAAACAGAGCGGGATGGATGGGAGGGCGAGGGATCGTTCTGATGATAAGTGGTTTAAATTTCTGCGGAGAATTTCCCCCCGCTGTATTCCCACAGTGGGATGCATTAGTGTTGTTGTACAGTGATTCTGATGAGCCGCCTGTCTTTGAGACAAATAATTCCTGCCACGGGGGATCTCTGTTATATAAGGAGAAGAGGTGCAAATTTGGGGTGTAGGTTACCCGTGGAAATGATTCCTGTAATGTGATGACCGAACTCTATGGGAGGGTTGAATTGGATGCCCACTCGAATGCCCTCAAAGCTTTCAAAGTATTCTCATTAATAGGGGAATGGGTCTGATCTCATTTTGCTGAGCTGCACTTCCACACTTCACTGAAATTGGGCTGTTTTGGTGCTCATCAGACACGTTGCCATTATCAGCTAATTATTCCTCTACAAGCACAGAGTCTTGTGAAGCAAACGGTGTCTGGGGGAATGGATGTACTTTGTTTCCCAGGTGTTTAGGAACTCGGGGTAATTGAGAGGGTTTAAGCAGGTCATTGGGATGGATCCTGAACCTTTAGATATAGAATTGATTCGCCAGCTCCAATGTCATTAGGTGATAGCAAATCGTAATGTATTTGCAGAGGAGTTTGCTGACCCACACCTTCATTCCCAGTACATAAAAGAGTTAAAAAGTGGACAGATCACTCTGCTAATTAACTCCTTACTTGAATTATAATGTAAATTAAGTGTCAAAGCATGTAGAATACTTGTTGCTAAATTTAAAATTACTTCCTGCTACTTTTTTATCCTTCCTGATGCCCAACAATGACATATTGGGGAGCAGTAATCCATGGTGTGCAGTGGAGGAAGGTCACACCAGCAGCAGGTTTTTACAAGCCTGGAGTTGCCTGACAGCTGGATTTCCATACCAGCCTGCACAGTGCACCATCCACAGGGATATCTGGAGTAGGCAGCACTGTCAGTGCTCTGTGTTCAGGCATCAGTAAATACAATGCAGTGAACATTAAAGTATTCACAACGTTGGTATTTTCCTTGGTGGCATGAGCTGCACGTCCACAAACAGGGAAGTTGCTCATTTGTCCATTTCCCCCATGTTAATATTACAAGCCTCCTTTTTGTCCCTTTGTAGATGCATTGTTCAGCTGCAGCCAAAGGAAAGACCTAACCCACACAAATGGCAGAGCAGAGTCAGTTTAAAACTACTTGTAACTACCTTACTTTGCAAAAATTGCCCAACTGTGGCCACTGTGTGCCTGTAATTTCCATGTGTTGTGCAGCTCAGCTCTGTTTGTTACAGTCACTGTGCTGAATCCATGTGCAGGGAGGCTGAAGGTCTGCACAGGCAGTGATTGCCAGTGATAAGGTAGATTTTATGTAGCTCTTCTATTCTGAAAGGTCACTTCTTTCACAGCATCAAGAGATAAATTAAAGACACTTTCAAAAAATTACCACTTTAGGAATGAGTATTATCTTGACTGTAGAGAGCAACATGTTAATAAACAATGGAACAAATATTGCCTCTGTAATATACCTTTGGGGGGCTTAAAAATATGTAGACAATTAGTTTTATTTGTGGAGATTGTAAATGACATTTCACAGGGAAATGATAGCAATGTGCTTTTAAAACTTGCATTTATCATATCCCTTGAAGCCATTAGAACTTATCCCTAAAATCTGCTAGCAAAGCCCATGCTTTGAAACTAACTAGCAGTGAGTACCAGAAGCATCAAATAACTGTAGAGAAGATGGAAGGAAGCCACGAAAATGATGTTAATGGTTTGAGACCCAGGTCCCAGAACGTGTCCTGGTTACAGCATCCCATGAGAGCAGCAGCTGCAGCCTGAGCCCCCCCAAGAGGAGACACCCTTCTGTTCTTTTCCTTTAGGAAATGTTACTTGCCAAAAAAGTAAAAATGGGTAGGCTTTAAGGAACATTGTAATGACAAGTTGGCATCTTGTATTTATCCCCAGCTCCTTTCTCGGGAGCGCACTCAACTGGAATTCAATTAGGGAGCTGCATCTGATGGTGTGGACAACCTGAAAAGGCCATGCAAGTCTGGGGAAATTCATTCCTGAGGCTCTCAGGGGATTCTAGAAGTTAAAACTCTGCGTACTTTTGTCTCTATACAAACATATTTTGTTAAGTTTAGCAGATGCAGCACCGTGGTTAAACGGGAAGGTTTCAAAGGAGCTGACAACATTAATTGGGGAGGTGTTTTTAGCAACAGTTTTTAGTCAGTATTCATTTTCCCTCCCCAGATTTTCCAACATTTTAAACATCTCCAAATGGTTTTCAGGTGTTTTCCCTGGTTACAGCCATTTCTTACATAACTTACCTGTTTTCCTGGAGATGTTTTCTATGGACCCAAAAGAAAGGGGTTTTTTAGGAAAAACCTTTGCCTTGCTCAGGTTTCCCCATTGGAAAACAGACATTGCCCATAAAGCTCCCCAGTGCCTTCAGGCTCAGAGTGTTTCTAACTGGCCCCTTTTCCCTGGATCAGGTTTAACATATTAAATGGGAGTAAATGGCAAGCTGCCCTCCAAGATGTGCATCTGGAATGCTTTACCTGGGGATTTTTGTTGCTTTTTGGTGCAGGAGCTCCCTGTGAAATTCAGGAACACTTTGCAGGTCATCAATGAACACTCCAAACCCAAACCCATCCATTTTAACCTGCACTGAGAGTCCTGTACAGAGTCTGGGGGTTTGGGGTGCAGAGGGGAGCTAGGATGTCTTACTGAATTAATAAAAGAATGAGAGTTTGTGTTTCCATTGGAGGCAAAATCTGAGGGGAATTCTCTGTACTTTTACAAGCCAGAGCATTGGAGATGTTGTACTTCCTGAGGGGAGCAGTTTACAAGTAGGTCATTTAAAATGTGAACTCATTTACAGGGAAGTGACACCTCTGTCCAAATAAATACTCACTTTTCAGAGCAGTCCGAGGAAATGAAATTAAACACAATGCAATGAAATACTGCTGTAACTTTCAGAAAATGCAGTGTTATTGAACAGCTGAAAATTAAAATGGGAAACCAGCTATTCCTTAAGTACCTGTAATAACTCCACACAGAGGCTGTGATTCAAAGTCCTGGGGGCTGACAGGTTTGTCTGCCAAGACAGCCTGCAGTGGAGGTTTGTCTCCTAATAAATGGTCTGCTGTAGATACTCATTTCACAACTGCGAGCCATTTTTTCCCCTTTAAATCCAGAATTTCTGCACCCTCAACAGGAGATGCAGACATAAAAAAAAAAAAAAAAAAAAAAAATTAATTCAGTTGGTAAACTGATTAACTATGCTGCACTGATCCTGTGCAGAATAATTATATGTTTAGCTGAAGGGTTTTCCTTAGCATGTAATTCCCTGATTTCAGGCTGGCTCATGAAAGGGAAGGCAGGGAGGGAGGGAGGGGAGGATGGTGACGTGAGAGGACTCGTTAACATTCCCGGCACATTCCGGGCTCGGCAAACCCCTCTCCCTTTCCTTTGCTGCCCATTGGATCCGTACCTGGGCTGGAGCAGCCAGGGAGCCTCCTCTCTGTGCAGGACAGCATATTTTATCACATCTCAGAAGGTGCTGGAAGCACATCGGGATCCACTGTGGTCCTGTCTCACCCTGTGGTGAGATGCTTGGCATCCCTGGTCCCCCTCCTGCCCTCAGCACCCCATAATGCAGGGGCACAATTCCACCAGGGGCAATTTGGAGCTGGAGCAGATAACCCAGGTCATCCCTTATTTAGAAAAATGTGGGTTTTATAGCATTGGGCACGTTGGGATCCACTGTGGTCCTGTCTCACCCTGTGGGTGCTGAGCTGGGGATGCTGAGCATCCCTGATCCCCCTCCTGCCTCAGCATCTCATAATGCAGGGGCACAATTCCACCAGGGGCAATTTGGAGCTGGAGCAGATAACCCAGGTCATCCCTTATTTAGAAAAATGTAGGTTTTATAGCATCTTCTCAGCTCTTTCCGAAGACAAATAGGTTTGGGAGAGACCTGAGCCACAAATGCAGAATTAGAGTTCAATTTCCAAGCTGTTCTAAAGTAAAGGTTTCACTGTTTTCCTCTGCTCTCACCACTTGTCCAACTGAAACAAACAATTTGCTCTTGTGGCTCCCCCTTGGATTCCTGTGTTCCACTGGCACCACATTTCCAGTTGTCTCTGAGTCACTGAATCACAATTGGCTGCAATCCCTCCCCGGTTTCTCTCACAAGTTTGGGACTTTAATGCTTCTCAGTAATGAATTTTGTGAACAACCCCTGAGTGCTGTAAACTGTTTGCTTTTAAAGGGTCAGCAGAGCTCACCTCAGAGCTGACAGCTTTGCAGTGTGAGTGCTAAAGGTCGGATTCCAAGGCACAAATTCCCAATATTCAGCACAGTTAAGTGTTGGAATGAGCTCTCCAGGCAGGTTGGGCCATTACCCTTGTAGGTTTGGAATACAACTGAGAAGAGCTCCAGTGTCCCTCTGGAAGTGTTCCTGTGCCCAGTCTGTCCCCAGCAGAGTGACCTAATGTCTTCTCAAGGCTTCCACCAGCTCAGACAAGACCTTGGGATGGTTCTTGCATGGGAATCATCACTCTCATCTTTGAAATGTGAAAAGTCCCCAAGAGATTGTAGCCCTGGCTTCCTCCTGGATATTTCACAGTTTGCATTTCCCAGAATAACCACGGGGGATGATGCCCAAAGCTCAGAAGTTTTCCTGCTGTGTTCCACGAGGAGAGCAGCAGAGCTGGTGATCATCAGACAGAGCTGCAGCCCCAGAAGCGAACCCAGACCTGCTCCACTTCCACCAACATTCCCAAAATTCCCATTCCTCCCTGCCCCAGGGGTTAAGGGATGAAACAGAGCAGGATTACCCAGAGCCAGTGCCCTCAAGGCTTTGACTTTTACAGCTTTAATTCAGTTTGTTTAATTCAGTTTGTGCACCCCTGGCAGCTTGGAGGGACAACAAAACCATGGCTGAGCCCATGGCTCCAGTTTGTGTCCTGCCGGTGACTGCAGCCATGCTTGGGGTCATTGCCAGCTGGCCACAGCTAAATGTTGTACAAAGACCTTCCTGAATCAGGTCTATCTCTAATTCTCTATGGAAATTGTGTTGGCTGATGTATTCCTGCATCCCTATCACTGTTACCTCATTTTCACTAACTCCACTTTGAGGACCAATTAGAAACTGGTCTATATATCTTCCAAGAACCAACTGGATTAACATTATCTCCATAAAAGATTTCAACAGCATTTAGCAATTTAATGGTCTGTATTTATGATCAGGTTATTTAGGACTGTATTCTGAAATTTCCCTGTCGATGAAGCAGATAAGTTCAGACCTTTTTAAGAAATGTAATTCTGCTCCCAGAGCAAAGTCTGAGCTCCAGAAAAGTCTCTCAAGTCACATTTATCAAGCGTAACTAATCTTTCAGGTCATTATGTAAAGAAATTTAGTTTATTGTCTTGCAGCTTAATACCAGCAGTCAGACAACGTGTCACGCCTTGCTGGGCCCTGTAACCTTTACCATGTGTTAAAATTATGCAAAATCCAAACTCCCTCCCAGTCCTGGCCATCCCAGGGAAGGCAGAGTGGAAATGCAAGTTCAGGAGAGCTCAGCCTTCTCCAGCTCTCCATCACCTCACAGTGCTTCACCTTATTGAAGCAAAATTCAGGATAAATTGGCTGCTGTGGATGACACTTTCAGACCACATTAAATGAGGTGCTGTATGTGAGGGAGCTGCAAAGACACTGGATCCTGCTCAGCAATGAGATGCTTTCATGGTTTCTTCCCAGACTTTCTTGCCCCACTCTTTCCAATTTCTAAATTTTTCCTTCCTTTGGCAGGGTTGGCATCAGCCCATGTGCCATAACACTGAGAACTCTGTGTGTGACACTGCCACCAGCTTGTAAAATGTGAATTTCCTAGAAAAATAGCAGAACATCTCAGTGCTACAGAATTCCTGGCTGTATGGATTGGAAAGCAGTTTGAGAAACATTGAATTGTGCAGAAAAATACATTATGAATATAATTTCAGTGCATGGCAAACCCTGCCTGGATGGGGGAGCAAATCTCTGCTTCCATCCTGTCTCAGACCCCATGGAAGGCAGCTCCTTGTTCCCTGGGCCTGTCCTCCAGGAATGCTTCCAAATGCTCCCTGTGCTTGGCTAAAGGAATATTCCTGCCTGAGGAATCTCCTTGGGGCTCATTCTGAGGGGTTCAATGCCTTGTGCTTCTCTTTGCAATGAGGGGGAAAAAAAAGGAAAGCAAAAAGTAAACTGAGATTTTTCCTTTTGCAAAATTGTTTTAGCACCTACAAAGATTTCAAAGCTAAAAAAGGCAGAGTTTATCAGCCATGCTGACACAAATGGAGGTTGTGGCTCTGCTGTTGAAATTAGTGACTCTCTTGATATTAAATGAGCCATTTGACTGAATTAACCACAGTAGTATCAAATATTGCTGAGCAATAATCTGCATTCATCCTCTCCACCCAGAGTGATTTTGTAGATATTTTCTAAATGCTGCTTTGCATTACTAATTTCAGTTGCTGCTTTTGCAGTTTTGGTTTTTTTAGTAAATATGACTTTCTCTTCCCTGAGGCCATTGCAGTGAGGGCAGGAGCTGGAAGGGGAAGGTTCAGGATTACTCTCAGAGGATTCAGAGAGAGGTAAAAATTATGGGGTTGAATTAGTGAAGGGCTCTAGTGATGAATCAAAATGAAATTATTTCTGATTAACTAACACTCAAACAGCTCCTAAAACATATCCTCACTGACCCTCTGCAAAGAAGAGCTCAGGAGGATTCAAGGCCAAGGCAATGTTTGGGTTTTCCTACTCAAATTCTCCACCAACTGCTTTCCAGCAAAGATGAATTATAAAAAGACTGTGGAGCATTTTTAGTTCCAACGTAGGTGGCATGTTTGAAATAAAAACGTAGCAGGCAGTAATTTTACAAAATACATTCAGCTTTATTCCCTACAAATATGTCCATCTTTTTCATTCTAAGCACCAAACAGAGCCTAGAAAAAGTGTGGGGATTCCAGGAGTTCCTAAGTCAGAAATTGTGGTTTTTATAAGTGTGCTGAAACTGCTACAGCTCCAGAAAAGATTCATTTGGCACATCTGCTTCTTTTACATGGAAAACCCTCTGAGAGCAGGCAGACAGGGGTGCCAGCTCAGACATGCCAATGAGCACCTGAATTAAAGCATTTTTACTTCTCTCTCTCCCCACCAGCTTCCCCCATTCCCTTTTGGCCTCTCTCCTGTTGATTCACATTTCTCTCCATTTTTCTTGCCTTGTTCATAATGACATGGACAAGAAGCATTAGATTGTGAAGGAATTTTTTCATTTAACATCAAAGTTTTTAAGCTTTGAGGACTGCAGTGATCTGGAAGTGAAGTGCATCCAAAATCCCAGGGGAGGTGAAAACCACCAGGCTCAAGAAGCCAAGCCCAGCTCCTGGGAGCTCTGTGGGGCAGCTGGAAGGAGGCAAATGTTGCTGTTTCACTGATTCTTCATTAAAATCTCCTGTGAATAGCCTGGATGCTGCGCAGGGCTCTCTCACACCATGAAATGCTGGTTCTCTGGGAGATGTGAGGGAGTGGTATCCAATAATGAAATCCTGCCCAGTGGTATCCAATAATGAAATCCTGCACAGTCTGCCCAGAGAAGTTTTGGGTGAAGCATCCCTGGAATGTCCCAGGCCAGGCTGGACAGGGCTGGGAGCAATTTGTGACAGGAAAGGTGTCCCTGCCATGGTAGGGGTGGCTCTGGATGGGCTTTAAGGTCCCTTCCCACCCAAACCAGTCCGGGATTCCATAGGTTTACACCACACTGGAATGTGCTGCACATTCCCAAATCCAGGAGAGGCCTCTATCTGTCACTGATCACTCAGCACCATCATGAAAATGCCCTCAATTCCTGAACACTGAGAGAGACTTTAATTGCCCATTGTCAAGAGATTTCCATTGTTCATTGCCAAGCCACGCTGAGAAATTCCCTTTGTTATTAAAAACCCCAACTTTGTAGTTTACAGAGGAAAAAGGCACTGAAAGCAAAGACAAAACCTTCAAAATTTGCATTTGTATCATGTGGTTGGAGGGAACAGGTAGAGTAATGTAAGAGAAGTTCAGAACCAACAGAGTTTAGAATATTCATTACTTGAATGTCACATCGAAAGAAATGGATCCGCTAAGGGCAGCAGCTCAGCAATGCTGTTCTTGCAGAAATAAACCCTGGAGAAGGAAAAGAGCTAGTGAATAATCCATCAATAATGTAACAAATAATTGTCTGAGTAACAAAAAAGATAAATTAGAATAATAGCCAGGAAATTTCCACTTAGGATAGAAAAAGAAAGGTAAACTTAAAGTATAAGCTAAAAAAAAGTACTGGAAAAATGGAGGAAGATCCTTCTCAAATCTTTCATAAGTGGACTTAAAAATATTGGGAAATGTGCTAAGGAAGCCATCACCTGCTGACAAATATACATTGGGACATCTTATTAACGATTTCTTGTTTATCTGAAAGTTCTCAGACAAAATTATCAATGTCTTTTGTGGCAGCAGCAGCAATCATTATCTGCATATCAGCAACGAGGCAATACTTTAACTAGAAACCAAATTGCTCAAAAGATCCTGCCATGGAAGTGTTTTAATTCAATCTGTGAATCATTCCAAGAGCCATCAATATCACTCAGCACGTGGAAAGGAGTTTTCTATTCCCCATTTTCTGTGGATGGCTCTTTGTGTGTCCCCCCTTGCCACATTTTATTTATCTGAAGGTAGATCTGCAGTTTCTTCATTAAGAAGGTCTCCTCTGGTATCAAACCAGCAGAGTTTCTTCTTAAAATATTTTCTATATTTTCATTTTCTTTTATGATCAACTTTAGGAATAAAAGGTAGATGAGGAATCCTGGCTTTTGGAATGAGTTAATTCCACATAACCTTTGCCATTTTGTCAAAGGGGTTTGAATATCCCATTATGGGTTTGAAAGTTCTCCAGGTTCCCTGTCAGGACATGCAGGCAGGAATTCCAGGAGAACCAAAGCTCTCCAGTTCTGTGCTCTGCCAGGACTCACCCCAGTGCTCTTTGCTTTCCTTTCACCCTCCAATGTCATACTTGATTTGAATTGCTGAAATTCTCATCAAATTATCCTTTCAAATCTCATTAATGTCCCATCTTTCCAGGGGAAAATGATAGACAATATTTCAATTTTTTTTTTTGTTTTTGTCTGCAAACTGGCAGGCTGTCACATAAAAGGACAAAATGAACCCTTGTAGCTCAATGCTAAAGCCTGGAACAGTCTCTGTTTGTCCTCATCAGTAAATAACCAACAGTGGTGGAAGAGCAGAAAAATATCAATTGCACCTATGGTTAACCCTAGTAGGCATCCATGCCTGATAACACAATTATTTTCCATTTGGAGCAGTTCAGAATATCCCAGAATAATTTATATTTGCCTGTCAGACCATCACTAATTCTTCTGGAGCTACTGTCTTTCTCTGCCCCACAGTTACCACCCCCAAAAACATGGCAATGAAGCTCCATGACTAAGCATTCCCAAAATGATAACAGAATTTGCAAAATTAAGATTTGGTGCAGAGAAAACCTACAAATTTATCAGAAAAAAAAAAAAAGCACCATGTAGTGGATATGTTAAAATATTGGCAAAATACAGTTTGAAACAGGAACTGTGACTCTTTGGAGAGTTAAAAACAATCAAGGTTTCCAAAAAATATCAAGAAGAACAGAGGAGTTTGCAGGTAAGATTATTTCATATTATTTGGGTCTGAAGGACATTTTACCACTTCCTGTAGTCAAGGGTTTTTGGCAAATAATCTTGATTTGCATATCTAGATGATCAGTTATGCTCTGAGATACATTCATAAGATGCCTCAAAAGTACTGGAAATTATGTGTTTGAAAACAATTTATGTTTTCCTTAATCTCCTGTAATAATCTTAGGAATGGGGGACTAACTGAGATTTTTCCTGAAGAATCAGGAATTCCATAGTATTTACAGTTGGGCTGCTCTGATCTGTGTTGTGTTCAATCCCAGTGACTGTCAACACCCCTTGTACCATAAAACACAACAAGAAAAGCATTTTTTGGTTTTAAATTTCCTGCAATATGTCTCCTAAACCTGGCTGAAGTTAAGCTTATTTTAGTGAACTTGGCCTAAAAATCAGGCTGGTGAGAGAGAGACAGCTCTGAAAATAAATCCACTCTTGCAGTGCAGGATCCTGGCTATGGAAGTGTCAGTCCCTCCTGCAGGCTGGCTGCACTGATTAAGGTAATAAAACTGATCAAGCAGTTTAATTAGGAAATATTCTTGAGGGACACTTTGGATCACAGTGCAGTCATGCACTGGTGCAATCTCTTTTTTTTAATTTTAAAAATCATAGTGATCTGCCAAGGGTTGTCTTGATAGAACCAGTTTTAACAAGCAAGGAAGCAGAGTTTGTTACAGCAGTTTGTTAAACCAGAGTTTAGTAAAACAGGGTTTGTTAAAGCAGGGTTAAGTAAAGCAGGGTTTGTTAAGCAGGGTTTTGTAAAGCAGGGTTTGTTAAAGCAGAGCTTAGTAAAACAGGGTTTGCTAAAGCCAGCCTCATTTCCAACCTCCATCTTCCATTTTGCTCTTTGCAATTCCTGTTTCTCACTCCTGTATTTTTACTTGTTGGTTTGGCTCTAAAAATCAATAAATGCTTATAGATGAGCAGGATACCAACAGGACTTGAAACAAAACCTCTCTAGAAATCCTAGGAATGGAAAAAAAGACATGGCAGTCTGGGACTGCTATGGACAAATGCTGCAATGACTTCTGATAAAGGACACAGAGGCAAATATGCAACTGAAATTTTTAATTAAATAAGAACATTCAGTGCCAGGCCAGGGGGAATGGCTTTAAGCTGAAGCAAGGGAGATTTAAATGGGATATTGGGCAGGAATTCCTGGCTGTGAGGGTGGGCAGAGCCCAGCAAGGGTACCCAGAGCAGCTGTGGCTGCCCCTGGACATGCCCAAGGGCAGGTTGGATGGGGCTTGGAGCAACCTGGGATAGGGGAAGGTGTCCCTGCAGGACAGGGGTGAAAGGGATGAGCTTTAAGGTCCCTTCCAACCCAAATAATTCTGGGATCCTGTGATTCTATGAAGTGAAAAGCACTGTTTGTGTACAGGTGCACTGACTCTGGTTTGCAGAACATCCAATCGGAGATGGACACGCTGATGTAAAGGTAAATATGGGATTTACAGCTCAGAAACTGATCATTTTTCTAAATCTCTATTAAACCAAGCCATCATGGTGGCGTTTCCACTTTTTCCCTGATCAAAGTGTGATCCAAACAGATTCCAGCAGGCTGGGGTGTCGGGAAGCAGTCGGAATGCTCTGAAAAACAAAGCTAAAAGCTGTGTCCTGGTTCCCTCCTGCAGCCCCCGGGGGAGGGTGGCACTGCATCATCCATCGAGCAGGGCACAAAACTCAGCTTTAATGGACAGCCACGTTGTGTCCGTGCTGCATTTCAGGAGGGGATGGCACTGCCTGTGTGCAGGAGCTCAGAGCTGCTGGGATCATCATCAGCATCCTGCTGCTGGGAGGTTCTGCTCCTTATCAGATCAGCCAGCCTGGCACAAAGCAGTATTTACTGTCAAAGGGTAATGACAACCTTATCTGCACCGTGCACTGTTAACTCTCTTTTGGCCCTGGAATATAGCAAAACTCCAGGGTTTCATTGGTTTGGGATTGCTAAAGGGGCAGAGAGAGTTCTGAGGGGCTGAAGTGCAAACCAGTGATGCAAATAAAGGTTCTGAGCTTTGCAGGTATTTCACAAGTCTTTTGCAGGTATTTCACAAATATTTTAAGAGTAACAATTATTAATAATGACAGGACAGCACAGGAAAATGCAGAGAAATGGCAATTAATACCTTTAGCATCTGCAGCACAGGAAAGTTTCATTTTGGGTGCTTGCATTTCAGAATTCCAATCGTTCCACAGTGCAGGAAAGATCTGGCCAGCAATGGCTTCACCAGGGAAATCACATCTTGCAGACTGAAGAGTTTTTGTGCACACACAGAGCCCATTAATCAAGGGGGGAAATTGAAGTGTGTTATTCATCATATTTGCTGTGTTTGGGTTTGAAGTGATGAGAATGATAATAATGATCCTGAGGATTATTGCTAAGTAATATGAAGTGGTTTGTCTGAAGGAATAAATATGATCTGGCCTGTGAAGGTTCAGACATCTGGTACAGGCATATGGGTTGGAAATCATTAGATGATTGTTACAAAAATACAAGGAAAAGTCTTTTTAATGACAGAATCCAGGCCTTCAGGAGTGCTCCATGTGCTTCCCTCTGGAATGGAACCTTCCTGTCCCTGTTACACCCCACAGCTCTCCAAAAGTGGAAGAAAGTTTGGAGTTTCAGAGTTTAGAGTATAGAAAAACTGAAAATAGTTACAAAGGTAAACAAAGAGTTTAGAATTAGGTGCTGTATGTCAATACATGCAGGATTTGTGTGTCATAACACAATTAGCTAAGAAAGCTCACACTGTAGCATGAGTCCATAAGACAAAATATTTAAGGAGTGGGTCAAAAGCATAAATATCCTTGCTGGCACTGTTTTATTGGTCAATAAATCCTTAAAAGTTCTTGTAACTAGAGGGCTTGTGACCTTCTGAGCCATGGTGTAACAATGTGAGCAGAACTCACCCTTCCTGCACATATAGAAGATAAAGAAATAAATCACATAATCGAAAACAATTCAGAGGTCCCGTGTCTAACTCATCCAAAATTCCTTCCAAAAATCTCCATAACAGAAATCTCCTGAGGATTCTCCATCCCAAGACTGTGCTGAGCTGTCCCCAGGCCATGGAGAACATTCCTGTCCACAGCCAAGCCTCTGCTGGGCCATCACTAATTCACAGCCCAGCATTAACCAGGAATCATTTACAGATCTCAGCACCACAAACCAGGCACTTGGTGAACCAAAGCCCCTGGGAAAATACAATATTAATTCTCTTTTCCTTGCTTTGTGTATTTTGATTTCCTCTCTGATTCTGTTAAGCTGAAACATCTTCACAATTTATTCAACAAATATGACTTTGCTGCAATCTTCTTTATGCTAGGAATTTAAGGAAAAGGGCCTTGGGCTGCACAGCATTATTAACATTGAGAGCACCTGCTGTTTGCCAGGTAGCTGTCAGCTCAGCATAAGGAAAAAAGCTAATTATTCTAAGCAGGTCATTCAGGAAGAAAACTGAAATTCTATGTGGCAGGTAGGAACCTGTGCCCCTTGACTTCAGCAGAAATTCGCTGCTGCAGAAATCTGTGGCTGATGAAGAATGTGCTGGTAAAAATACACAGTGCAAATATTTAACAATGTCATCTTACAGGGCTTGAAATTAAAGTATTGCATACGAATAAGGTCCTTGATTTGCATTAGGGTGAGGCTGAGAAGGATGGTGAGGAAAGCAAGAAGATGCAAATAAAATAAAATAAAATAAAATAAAATAAAATAAAATGTGTGGAGGTAGAGATAATTTTCCTTGATATAACAACATTTTTCTGTGGTAAAAGTGAATAATAATTATAGAAAACTTCTCAGAGAGTGGATAAGTCATCCTAAGTAATTAAACCGTGATATATTCTGTATTTTTATAAAATATTTATAAATTTTAAAAGGCTGAAATTACACTTGGGAGTGTCAAATCCCTTGGAATTCAAAAGCATTTAAATACTTCAGTGTATTTACTTATGTTGAAGAAACACTGCTAGATTAAAAACTCAATAAATGCAACAAAAACATGAATTTCCTGTATCATGTGGTACCAAAACAAGGTTTAACAGAATGAAACATTTTACTACTCAGACTGCTTTTTCCAGCATTTCATGCTCAGCTTTGACATTTCCTTTATTTTGAGGGATGCAACAAGTTGGAAAATTTTCCTTTCCAAGTGTTACAATGGAATTTTTGTTGGGATGTTCCATCCCTAGAAGTCCAAGGCCAGGTTGGATGGGGTTTGGAGCGACCTGGGACAGTGAAAGGTGGAACTGGGGGGGCTTTAAGGCCCCTTCCAATCCAAAACATTCTGGGATTCTGGATTTATTTAGGAAAAATGATGGGCAGGGATGTGATCCCAAAAACTGCTTATAAAACCAAACTGATTCAGAAACAAATGTCTCATAAAATGTCAAGAAAAACCCACATTTATTTTTATTATTGGATAATTCAAATCACTTTGTCCCCCCATGGGTGACATCAGCATCCCCTGCACTGAATGGGGCACTCAGATCCTGGGACCCCTCCCAGAACATGGAATTATTCCATGGTGTTTTTGTGTCCATGACCAAACAAACTCCACAAATCAGCAATGATTGGTGGAACTGAAGAGCCCAATGGCAAAGGCACTTTTTGATCTTTTTGAACAAGAGTTAAAGCCAGGTTTGTGAGCTTGCTGAGCCAATAAATGTAAGGGAAATTGCAGCAAAATGAAGAATTTTCTGATACAAAACTCCCTGGAAAAGTTCTGGCTGTCATCTGCTTTGTCAAAACTCTTTAGTGTTCCTTTTTGATGGGCTTTTTTGGAAGGAAAGAATGAATTTTAGGCAGAAAATTATTCTAGGAGAGCAGTGCATCTCCTCAGTCAAACTCCTCTTCCTGCATTGAGAATCTGACACTGTGACAAATGCCAAGCAGGAATTCTGAAACCTGCACAGGTGATTAATGATGAACTCTGATACTCCTTGCTTGGGTATCACCTGGAGATCATCTGGAGCTCCTGGGCCACAAGAATTTGGGAGTGGGAGAGCTCTGTGCCCTTTGGAAGGGACGCAGGAGGTGACACAGAGCAGGAGACCTCACTCTCAGGGCCAGGAGAGGTGATTTTCCTGTTTCCAGCGAACAACACGTTTGATCACCGCTGAGACACGCAAATAATGGTCTCTTTGTGCATTAATTCCAGCTGTGGAACTCCCCTAATTAAAGCCATAGGTGATGTCCAAAACCAAAATGATTTCAGGGGCTGTTTCTTCATATTGCAAAGAACTTCACCAATTGTCCCATCCTCCTGTTTCCCATGGGTGGGAGAATTATCCCTTCATAACCAGCCCTAGACACAGAAATATTTCGTTTTGCAATTTAACAGAGTGAAAATGCTATGCTCAGTTTCTTTTCAGTCCTGCGCTGCACAGATCTCTGAGACACAAAATCCCACTCAGTGATAGACATTAACAGAATATGTAAAATTTGCTGGTTTCTCTCTTGGTACTCCCTGCATTATAGATTTTTATTAGCTCATTAATCTAGAGAACACACTGGTTTTGTGTCTTGCTTCAAAACACACTACCCAGCCTGTCTCTTCTTCACTTCAAGAAGTGCATAAAATATTTTTTTGCTTTTTCTGTAATAAATATATCAGGAAAGATTGCCACTTCACAGAGAGTGCAGCTGTCTGCACTGCCATGCGTTGATGCCTCTGAGTTCAAAGAAAACTCCAGGCAATCCCCTGTGTTTCTTCATTCACTTCATGATACCTCTAATCACAGAATGGATTTTATAGGAATTTCCATCACATCTCTCCCTCTTGATTCTATTTTTTCCCACTGATGTAATCTCAGTCTTCATTTGTAGAGGAAAGGAAAGAGAAGAGCAAGGAATTATTCTGACACTTTTTTTTCCCAGGTTTCAGCCTTTTTTCCCATTTGTCAGCCCTTCCACTAATAGTTGTTACAAAATTAAAAGGCACAGTGAGAATGTGGAGCACTAAACACAGCCTGAGTTACACAATTTTCACTTCAGTTTTTTGAATTTCTAACCAACAGCTCCATTTTAAGTGCTCCATCAGGAGAAAATGGAAGTAAGCAATTAAGAGGGAAGAAAAAAAAAAAAAGGAATAAAATGGTAACTAATTTGATTCTAGAAGAATATTTGTTTATTTTACACAGAGTTTCAAGGGCTCGTTCCTCAGTACATTTTGTCTCAGAAGAGGGAGTGCTTCAAACACAGGAAGCAGCATCTCAGAATACTCCCTAAATGCAGGCTGATGGGCATGTTCTCTTCCTGAAATGCCTGATCTTGCTCATCTTGCTCATCCTGAGTTCAGCTAAAGCTGAATCCAGAGTTCAGCTGAAGCTGAACCAACTTTGCCATCACCAGTTCACCCTTCAGCAACGCCCCAAAGCCAGGCAAAGTGGATTTCCCATGACCAAGGCACGGAGCTGCAGTGAGAACAGGACCTCAGAAAAGCCTGTGGCTGCTCTGGGAGGCAAAACATGAATTATAAATGTCCCTGCACTTTGCAGAGGGGCTGAGTGGGAGCACAGAGCCCTGGGGAGAGGCGCAAATCAATGCCAGCAGCAAAGGGGCTCTGAGGGGTGAGGCTGCACAAAGGAGCACGAGGGGAGCACGAGGGGAGGCACAGGTGAGCAACTCCTGCACAAAACAATTCTCTGTGCTGGAAAAGTGGATTTCAAATCCCTCAGAACAATCCTCAGGAGCAGGGCAGCTTCTGGATGGTTCTCAGGTGGTTCCTCAGACACTTTTGGGTGTCCCTTTTGGCAGATGACAAGTCCAGGGAAGGTCAGTTCAGAAACACAAATGACAGAATGGGCTTCTGTCCATGGGTTTTCAAGGTATGTCTTTTCCTAAATAGCAAAGGCTCCCACATATTTTTTTAATTCCAGAAGGAAAAACTCCAGATTTAAAAGTAACCTTCAGCAGAATTAAAATCCAGTTGTTTGCTTTTGTGTGTTGTTTACCTCAGATACATCTGGTGCACTGCTGTGGTCAGGGGCTCCCACTGAGTGTCTACAACATCTTCACTGGGGTGTTAATTCTTGAATTAATTTGGCTCAGTTAGGAACATCCACAATTCACACTGAGCTTCACAAGGATGACTTGGCCAATTTTCAGAATACAGGCTGGGCCTTTTTGCATGAGGAGTTGCCTCTCTCACCAGCAGGACTTCACTCCAAAGGAGCACCTCTGATTTCATGCAATCCTTTGACATTTGGGTGACTTCACTCCAAAGGAGTACCTGTGATTCCATGCAATCCTTTGACATTTGGGTCATCTGCCTGAAAAATGAACACTGGTTTTGCTCACCATTGAAATTCCCAGCCATCACGTTACCAGTTTGGCAGATCTGATCATTTTTACTGAGTTAATTTCCATCTCAAAAGAAGTCCTTTTTCCCCTGACTTTTTAAGCTCTTTCTGGCTGCTGGCAAGAATTCAGTAATGCTTCAGATATTAATGTTTATTTTTAAAATAAGTTTGTCCTTTAGGAAAAAAAAAATTAAAGGTGCATGTGGCTCCTTAAACATTGTAGGTCTAAATGTTAAGTATGACAGTGGAGAGACCTCTCTTTTTAGTTTGACACAGTTTAAATTTGAATTTGTTCAAATGGGTTTTGACCAGTTAATTTGTCCTGACAGCTCTCAGGGTCACATTTAGTTTATCCCCATAGGTGCCGTGTTCTGTAGAAGAATAAAGTGCATTTGTCTCATCCAGTTGCCTTTGATTTCCATGTTTCTGTGAGTAACTTTGAAATCATAAGAATTATGAGAATTGGATTAAATAAAATGTAAAATGGAATAAATAAAATGCCTGTATTTCCTTAAAGTCTTGCCTGAAAGATCCTCTGATGGGCAAAATGACCACTGAGAGTATCAAATGTTGGAAACTTCTGATTGCACCCGTAAAGAAGGAATATTTCTTCCTTTAGTAAATAACCAATCTCAATTTTTTTCATAGAAATATTTCCATTATGGTTATGGAATGTCTGTGTGTGGGAGGAGGCTCAGTTTGGCTCAAATGATGATATTCCATCATTGGAGGACATCAAATTACTCTAGAGGAAGCAAATCGGGAAGCACATGAAGCAATGGTTCATTTTGTGTGGGCACGAAGTATTAGAGAGTATTGCTCTCTAAAAATATATTGAATCCCAAACCAAGCTCTGAGGGCACGGAAAATCTTTGAAAACGAGCTGCATGAAGGGAATGTCTTTTAATGTCACAGCTGTTTGTAAAATGAAAGCAAATAATGAGTGGAGTTTCCTGAGCTCAGACACCTCGAGGAGCTTGTGACAGAAAATGGGTGACTAGAACAGACTGGGGCATGCAGGAGCTTTGTGAAAATGCATCCATAAATTGATTAATCCATAAATTGATTCCCAAACCAAACCAACCAGCCATTCCAAATGGCAGGGGATTTTTCCATCTGACAGAAAATGGGTGACTAGAGCAGCCTGGGACATGCAGGAGCTTTGTGAAAATGCATCCATAAATTGATTAATCCATAAATTGATTACCAAACCAAGCAGCCATTCCAAATGGCAGGGGATTTTTCCTGCCATGGCTGTGGGAGCCATTCAGGCTTTGCTGTTGCTGTCAGCTGTGTTCTCCCACACACAAAGGAGCTCCGTTCCCTGGGACAGCAAACTGCACATCAGCACATGCCATGCAAATCACAGCCTCTCAAAAGCCTCTCCCTCTATAGAGGAATATTCAGAGAATCATCTCTCCTAATAACAGGCGTCTACAGCTGCCAAGGGGTTGCTATTGTACCAAAATTCAAAGAATTCAGTGTCTGCACAGAAGGAGCTCGTGGGTTTGCACGTGAGTGGCAGTGACAGTGGGAAGGACTGTCAGGCTACAGCACAAATTGGAATTATAGGACAAAAAAGGGTTTATCTCACAGCCCTTCCAACAGTTTTCCTTAAAACTTCTACTCCTAGAACCCAGACAGGTGCTTCCATCTGTAGATAGGAAAAGATGTAAATGGTTTTTAGATGCACAAGTCCCCTGAAACTTGGTGGGGTTCAGGGTCTTGCTCACACAGCAAATGTGAGTTTCAGCACAGGTTCCCCTGGCCTGAACCCCTCACAAAGTGAGCACCTTCCACTGTGGAGCTGGAAGCAAAAGTCAGGGCACTTAATGAAGGACAATCAGTTCACATCAAGATCACTGCAGAAAGCAAACCATCCAGCCCCTGTGTTTTCAGGGCAAAAAAAGACACTACAGAGGAGAGAGGTATCTGGCATTTTTCCAGAAAAATGAAAGTAGCAAAGCCAGAAACATCTGTCCAGAAAAAGGAGAATATTAAATAATTATTTAGGATAATTAAAGAGAAGCAGATGCATAATGAATGACTGTGAAAGGTTGGAATCTCATTGACACAGTAATCAATAAAATACTGAACGAGAAGTGCAGAAAAAGCAAGATTAGGTCATGGGGGTGAGATCTTGGCTGTGCACCTGGGGGATTCTCACAGGATCATGTTTGCAACTGGAAAAGAACCGACAGAAGGTTGCGCAGTGAAAGCCTAAATTTATTCTGCTGCATTAAATGCTCAGCCTTGAACTGGGGAAAGAATGATTTACCTGATACTGAGGGCAGTCAGAGACAACTGTGTTTAATAAAACCAGAACAGAGCTGCCAATATCTGCCTTCATCTTTGGTAACTTCCACCAGGACAGAATTTACTGAAACAACTTTCCAGCCTTTCAGTCCACTGCTTCACAGGTGAAGCTTTCCCAACCCACTCTCAGGAATGAACCACAGAACTAAAGCTGACTCGCCAAGGAAAACTGATCTGGATATATTCTATTTGCAGCAGGCACAATGATTGACATGAAACCTGTCAAATGGGGAGCAGAGTGTTAAAAAGCACATTATTGTCCCAGGGATCCACATTCCATGTAAATCCCGCCGGTTTTCAGCAGCTGAGGAGCACTCAGTGGTTCTGAGGCATTTTCCAACCTCGATGATTCTGTGACTGCAGTTTTGACAGGCAGCTGCATATCTTCAGGATCTGCTCCTGTGGAAAGTCAATTCTGAAAATTCTCTGGATCACTTTAGTCACTCTAAATGGGTTTAACTCATGGTTAAAGCCATAGTAGGGGTTTAACCTGGAGTTTTTGACAGTCTAGTTAAGGAACAGCCACCACCTAGAATGTGGTGGAGAAAGGATGAATAACCTTGGAAAGAGGATAAAGAGACTTGATGGAAACATGATCAATCCCCCTGTTGGTGCCCCTTAATGTGCCACTGAAACCCCCTGAATTCCACATCCAGCTCTGAACTCAGATCCTAACGCATTTAGATGATCTTAGAATTTGTTTTGTTCTTCTTTGAACCTTCAGGCTTGAGAGCTCTTCACAAGCTTTGCAGCGTCCATCTAACACTGGGAGTACCCAATGCTGCTGGTGGGAGCTTCAGGCCTGACAAGGATGGTCCCCAGGACATAAAATGGCTTTTGGTGCATTCCTCTGGGACAGGGGATGACTGGAAACGCTGGCACAAAGTGAGAGCTGGAATATTCACATAAAATATCCATGGGAAGAGTGGAAACCCACAGCAGGAGGAAGGGAGGAGGTGGAGCTGAGGGGTCTGTGCTGATGTTCCTTGTAAAGTCTTCCCAGGAAAAGTCAGTGAGGGAATTCTGAGCAGTGTCCAGCTCAGCAGAGCAAGGGCTCCTTGTGCTGCCTTCTCCTGAGAATGAGACCTGCAAGGCTTTTCCATGGGAGAGCTCTGCAGGAATGCTGTGAGCACACACTATTGCAGGGCTTGCAAGGGTTCCTCAAGGGTAAAGAGAGAGACGAGAATCTTGACTCCATGATCAGAAGGCTGGATTTATTAATATATGATATATAATACATTAAGACTATACTAATAGGAATAGAGAGAGAAGTTCAGAAGCTGCTAAGCTAAGAATAGAAAAAGGAATGAATCAACAACGGAGATCTCTCCAATTCTGTCCCAGAGAGAGCTTGTCTTTGATTGACCCTTAATGGTACACATGGAACATGGGCCAATCACAGGTGCACCTGTTGCGTTTCACAGCACCAGATAACCATTGCTTACATTCTTCTTCTGGGGCCTCAGCTTCCCAGAAGAGGGAAAAATCCTAAAGAAAGGATTTTTCACAAAAGATATCTGTGACAACACACCTACCAAGCTCCATCTGGATCCTTGGGGCTGACAGATAAAGTGCATGTTTGGGTGGCTTTCACAGCTCATTCCAGTCCACTCCAAGGGTTACACAGGAAAATTGCTTCCAGCAGCCCTGTCACATTCCAGTGGCTCTGCAGCCACTCACAGTGGGGTAGTGGCACCCCAGCAGTGCCTTGGTCAGGGCTGTGTCCCTGCAAAGTGTCCCACAGGCTCTGCTGCCATTATTATGAATTTACACCACCAGACCTTCATGATTTACCCAACAATCGGGTTGTTTAAATTGACTTTTTACAATTAACTTCACTGGAAATAAATGGGTCAGTTATTTCCTTTCATACCTTGTTGGCTTCAAGCATGTTTCTCTTGGTTTTTAAGGCAATGGATGAAGAGAATAATGTGGGTGCTATGAAATGCAAATTCACATGCATATGTGGATAATTTATACACATTTTTTGCTCGTTTGTTTATTTGGTATTTGCTTTCTTCTCATACATAGTTTTCTTTTGATTCTCCCAGATTTTAGAAAGGAAATGTCCCTGTGCAAATAGCACTATTTTAAATATACTACCAAAATTGCTTGGCTCCAATAATCCATATTTTAATGATTTTGTTGCATGATGGGTCCCAGCCTAACATTGAGCTGCTCTCAGAAAATACAATCAATGTGCTCAGGTATTCAGGCTTTAAACATCCAATATCCTGAGCACACAGAAACAGTTCAGGGCAGAAAAGAGCCTGAAGATTATGATCCATTTCTCCCTGCAGCCTCCAGAAAGCTGCTTGGAAAAAGGCTCTGGAGGCTCTTTGATCTCCAATACGCAGAGAAAGGTGTGAGGGAACGGTTCTGAAAAACTCTGGCTTTTCATTACCACCTCCAGCTCTTTTAGCAAGAGCTGCAGCACTTGTCACTGATTAAATAACACACTTGGTCATTTAGTTAATTGCCTGGGTCTCCAAGATAAACAAAATCACTTGAACAAAACTTGCTGCTGATTTTTACATGGCTGTGAGGTATATGATAGTGGGCTTGTGTGGATTAAAAACGTAATTTTCCTTAAACACTAAGATGATGTAGAGATGCTTTAAATATATAAATCTGAATTGTCACAGCCTCAGCATGCTTCTCCTCAAGATCTCCATTCCTAAACAACCTAATCATGTGAACAAGCTCCGTGCATTTTGCTGTGCTAAAACATTCTGTGCGGGATATGGAAAATACAAGTACACTTCCAACACATAATGCTGTTTGGAAACTGATCCCTCCAGAGGCAATTCCTGCCTTCTAAATTTCATGTTCCTGTTTAGATTAAGTATCAGGGAGAAATCCTTCCCTGTGAGGGTGGGCAGGCCCTGGCACAGATGCCCAAAGGAGCTGTGGCTGCCCCTGGATCCCTGGAAGTGCCCAAGGCTGGACAGGGTTTGGAGCAGCCTGGGATAGTGGAAGGTGTCCCTGCCGTGGCAGGGGTGGGATGAGATGATCTCCAAGGTCCCTTCTACCCCAAAGCATCCTTGGTGCAGGGCCAAGGCCGGAAATGTCAGGCAATTCAGGTCTGGGTATACATGGATGCTGTTATACACACATCCATATATCCATGTAGACATTGGTACCTCAGCAGAAGGAATGCCAGCCAAGTGTGAGGGCCCAAACTGTGCCCAAAATGGGTGGGAAGAGCTGAGCCATGCATGGCTGCATGGAGGGGCTGGGATATGAGCCTGGAGCTGGGATGAGGCACGGCTGCTGTGAGCCATGAGCACACCCTGCCATGGAAATGCAAGAGCCTTTGCAGGGCTGTGCTGTGGTGGTTCCATGCCCATGCCCATGTCCATATCCATGTTCGTGTCCATGTCCATGTTTGTGTCCTTGTCCATATCCATGTCCATGTCTGTGTCCATGCCATTTCCATGTTCATATCCATGTCTATGCCATGTTCATGTCCATGTTTTGGTCCATGTCGATGTCCATATCCGTGTCCATGTCCCTGTCCATGTCCCTGCCCATGTCCATGCCCGTGTCCATGTCCATATCCATGTCTGTATCCATATCCATATCCATGTCCATATCCATATCCATGTCCATATCTGTATCCATATCTCTGTCCATGTTCATGTCCATGTTCATGTCCATATCCATGTCTGTATCCATATCCATATCCATGTCCATATCCATGTCCATGTCTGTATCCATATCTCTGTCCATGTTCATGTCCATGTCCATGTCTGTGTCCATGTCCATCTGTCTGGGTGCTGGCTGGCCATCTCCAGCTGCCAGAGCCGGTTCAGGACCATCATCCCAGGGATGTTCCCAGGTGTGGGTGCGTGCTGGTTCTTGGCTTCTTTGTTCTGTTGTGGTCAGGACTGAAAGCGCTCAAGATGATATTTTGTGTTTAGACTCAGATGTTTATTATTTCCTATCAATATTACAGTTTCACAAGGCCAGCATTTTACTAACAAGCTACAAAATGGCCCTGTATCTATCTTTGTAAGGTCTTTTACAGAAAAATTATTCAATTAAGAAATGACACCTAAATTATTTTTACTTTTAACCCATAACTAATCACTTGTGCCCCACAATGTGGACTTTTCTGTCTAATTACCAAACACCATCCAAACCCAAGAAGAGAAAGGTGAAGAAGAAGAAGAACTAGCCTCCATTCTAAAACCTCCATCTTGCTTCACATATATATTACTATATTCTAAAACCTCAAACTCTAGATTTTCCACCACCTGATACTACACACTTCTAATCAAACTCCACACCCACAAGCTCAGTTCCATCATTCATTTTTGGAAGCCTTCTCCACGGCCTCAGGTCAGATGCAAAAACAGATTTGTGCACAGACCTGTGAGGGAGATGCTGCTGCTACTGTTTTCCAAATATTGACAAGGAGCTGCTAAAAGCAGAGTTGTCACTCACCTCCTTCGCCTGTTTAGTTTCTAAAATTGAGCACAGATTGAGTAAGAACTGGCTGTTAAGCAAAAAACAAACCCCACACTCACTTCTGACCTCATCCACACCTTGATTTCCTACTCTAATGTGCTTCCCAACAGTTTTATGTGCCTTCTGCCAAAAGGAACAGCTCACTGGAGGGCTTGCAATTCCTCCCTTGGGTATTATTAGCTAAAATATACCTATATTCAGCCCCAGGATGTTTGATGCTTGTCTGTTTATTCATATATCACATACAAATAACTGTAATTATGTACTGTCCTAAGAGAATGTGATGGAATAAAATGCCAAACCACATTTTGAATTCTTCACTTGTTGTCAATTTTTTTATGTGTAATTTTCTAAAATATGATGAGGTATATTCAGGTTTAAGCCATATTACTTTCAAGCTGTTGAGGGAAGCACTAGTCCATTATTTTCCACTTCTCTCCTAGTCCTTTACAATCCATATGCACTGCAGTCAGGCTTTGGTGATAAATAGCTCTGCAGAAAGTAAAAGCTTCTCATTTCCTTTGATTCCATCTGCAGGTTGGCAGCTTAGTTTCAACCAATATTTCAATCCCAGTGTTTAGCTCAGATAAATTTCAGTCAGGTGCATTCCATGCCATTTTTGCTTTACCAACAGGTTCTTGCTTCCAAAACAGTAATTTTTTTTCCTTAAAAAGAAATTAAATATACTTGAAACATCCCAATTTAAGAGAGGGTCATGTAGAAAAACACAATTTTAAAAAGTGAGTTGGGTATTAATAGAGAGACCTGGATGTCTTTTTATCTGTAACCAGTAGTATAAACGTTCCAGGAGTGAGTCATGCTTTGAGTTCTTGCCAAGAATGACGTGAGTAAATATCTCCCAAAGCCAGCTCTTTTTCAGCAGACTATTGTTAACTGGCATTTGATATATTATACCAGCATTCATCACAGGTCTTCAGATAAGGCTCAGTCAGGAGTCCACTTACATTTGATATTTTCTTTTCCCCCCCATCTTTTTTCAGACCATTCAGCTTTGTTTACAAACTGGAGCACTTGACCCAAAATAAAATAGTGGCACAAAATTTCAGGCAAATGTTTTGTTATGTCTATATCTCTATATCTCTATATCTCTATATCTTTATATCTATATCTATATCTATATCTATATCTATCTAATCTATATCTATCTAATCTATATCTATATATCTATCTACCTATATAATCTATATCTCTCCACTTGAAGTGCCCATGGTTTAGCTTTCTCCAGATTGTATTTCTGTGGCAGTGAGTGTTTCAAGCTGTGAATGCCACAGACATTGAAAACAAGTTTGTATTTAAAGGCCAGAAGATGATTCAGAACTATCTGAATTGCTGTTCTTAGAAGGACTTGGTTTCCAGGAGCTAATCCTGGAGTGGGGTTTAAATCAAGGTCTAAAAACACCAGGCTGCACAGAGGTTTTTGGGGTAAAATGACTGAAGCTGCACATTTTCAGTTCTGTGCATTACGTGGCAGCAAAACCAAAGCCACATCCCTGAAAATATTTCTTGAATTTCTCAAAGATTTTCTAAATGCATAATTTCTGTAAGGCTTCAGTTGCGTCTTCAATACTCCCAATATTTTGTAGGCAATATGGTGGTCAAGGAATTTTTTTTCGTAAAATATTGGTACAATGTCACTAAAAATATTTGTTAACAAATGGAAAGAAAGATATTTTTAACTTAGGTTAATTATCATAATTTATCATTTAATATAAAAATATAGTGATCGAAAAAAGCTCGGTTTTATTTTAACCAATCATTAAACTGGCAGCAGAATGCTGCAAATACATGTGAAAAAAGAGTGTTTAAATCTTGTATGGCATTCCTCTGAAATTCTGCTGCTATTTCCTGCGAGAGCCAGCTGGTAAATCCTGCCAAACGCTGCAAACCACAATGTCAAGCTCCTCAATCCCCCAGTTACTCCAGCAGGTTTTCAGATCTTGGGGCACCAGACAAGGAGCTCTTCTTTGAATCTCCAAAGAGAATAACTCTGCAGCAGAGATGTGCCTTGAAGCTGGAACATTTATTCATGGATCAATGGGTGGCATTGCTTGAGAGGAGCCAGCAGCCTCGCAGTCTTATTCCTGTCAGTGTGTTTTGATGTTAGGCTGGAGGAGATTTGTCTAACACTTGAAAGGAGTCTTGGGATGAAGGAAAAAAAAAGGGAAATGAGATCAAACAGGAGCCTGATTATATAGTGTTTAAATAGGAGCTTCCGGGGCATTTCGAGCAGTTTTGAAATATTCATTTTATACCCATTTTTTTGGTGAAAGTGAAAAGATTATACTTCTAAACAAACAAGTAATGGTCCAAATGTGCAGGGTGGAGACCTGAGAGGTGAGCTGTTATTTTCATGTGGGAAAAAAAGGGCTATTTCACTGTGTGCCTTGGGATGCCAAAGGAAGCCATCACATTGCCCAGTTTACATCCTGGTCAGAGCTACAAGTTACTCCTTTTTATAGGGGAAACATTATCTGGATGCAATTTTTTTTGCTATTCTGCTATAGAAAAAGGGAAATGGAACTGAAGTGTGAGCACTCTTACAAGAAAAGAACCTGCTCAGGAGTTCAGAGCAGCAGAATTGTAAATTAATGCTCAGGGCTGAGATGGATCCAGTAGGAGAAGCTGTTCCTGTGTGGGAGCAGGAATTTATAAATTCCTGGCAGGATTTTATAGAGGGATATTTGTGATGGGAGGAAGTGTATATAACAAAAAACTGGTCAGCTCTGGCCTGCAAACACTCCCTGCTGATGGGGCTGAGTGAGGGTCATGCAGGATTTAAACATTGCTCCAAAAATATCCCCAGGTTTTGCTGTGCAGAAAATCTTCCAGCTGCAACCTGGGGCAGAGCTCAACCTCTGCCTGTGCTGCTCAGGGAAATAACTGCTCCAAATGAACTGAAATGCTGCACAAACTGCAGTGCTAACATCCAAATCAACACTTAGAGAGTGGTTGACCGTATCTACTTCTGACCATGGACATCTTGTTTTTCCAAGACCTCTCTTGGCATTAAGGATTGCTTTTGTCATTTTTAAAGTTGTTTTTAAAGTGGTCTGGGGTTGGTTTTAGCATTAAGGAAGGATTCAGTTGAATGTAAATAAAGGAGGTGTCTGTACTAAAACTGCAGAATAGGGCGCTGAAATCCAAAATATTTTCAGATAAATCCACAGCAGGAAAAGTAAATCAACCCATGATAAGAAGATTGGTTCTCTTGTTCTAGACAGGTTTTAAGCTCAGCCATTTGCTTTCATTTCAAGGCTCCATTGCAGACACCAGAGCAACCACTTCCAGAAATACACCTTTTATGAACATACAGATGTGGGAAATTAAAAATTCACCCTTCATTGCTTTATTAATGAAATTCTCTACACCTGTGGTAGAGGAATTTTAGTTAGCTTACAGTTGTCCATAACCAATTTTACTTCTTTCCTATGGATTGATTTCTGGGGAGTAATTCCACTTTTTTTTTTAACCAGAAAGTCACTGTGCTCCTCACTGGGAACTTTTGCCTCAGCCCTAAAGGATGATTTTCTGATTTCCAGATCAGAGGCCTGGCAGCAATGTTGTTCCAGGTCTTGCTGGTGTGAATAAAGAAGGTGTTTGGTATCTCATGAGGAGTGAAAAATTAATTTGGACAGCACCATTGTAATAAGTTTCTCTTTATTTGCTTAGACTCTTATGTTTTTGCAGTCATATCTAACAATCAAAAAGTATTTTAATTACTCAAGAAGTTAGGTGAATCCTGAGCAAATCAATCAAATCTAGATTTGGAAACCTACTTTTCTTTTGTTTATTTTCTTACTATTAAGAACCTAATTCACCCAGAGATTGGCACTCAGTGTTTAGCCCTTATAACTTATAAATTTCCAGTTTTATACCATAAACATTTACATCCAATTTATTCCCTCCTGGTGAATAAGGAGCATCACAGGAGGGCAGGAATTAAACCCATCAAACTGAGCTTTGTCAAGGGGGCTGTGAGTGACAGATGCTGACCTATATATTCCTGAAAGATCTCTAAAACTTGCTCCCAGTTAGGAGATGGTGGTGATGCCTTAATGGCTTTGTGATTCCAGGAGTTATTCATGCTCCAGTTTTTCCCTCTGTGTTGATGCCAGCACAAGTATTCTCTGAAGGGGGTTTGGAACAACAAAACTGCTGCAAATGGAGGTGGGTTTGGAGCAGAGCTCTGTCACAAGACCTCAAACAGGAATAAATACACATTGTAAATATATTTTTTTTCATTTTTTAACAGCTATAATCAGAGTGAACTCAAAATTTCACTTTTATTTTCATGGATTTTGGTGTTTTCTCCCCTAAATATATTAAACTAACAAGGGAAAGGGTAGAGTTTGGAGGAGTTATGCAATTGTTCCTGTTGCTATTTTTGTTGACATAATTACAGAGAAATTCTAAATGAAACAGAACAAACAGAACTTTTCCCTATTATCTTTTCTACTTTCAGCTGCTTATTTGACTAAATTTTCAGTTTACCTTTAGAGTAGCTTGAAACCAAACCAAAAAATGCAAATTTTAAAGCACATTTCCAATGATTGCAGATTGGCTCCAACCTGAAAGGCTACAAAGGGGAATGAGCAGATATTTGCTCATTTCAATGCATTTTCTGAGGGCAGATTTATCCAGAACATAAAATATGAATTAAAAATTTTGCTAAGATGTGCAGAATATCAAACAGAATATTTCCATTCCTCCATATTTTTTTAATTCCAGCGATTTTTGGCAAAGCTGTGGAACGCTGCTGTTTTATTAAGGAAAGCAAATTACATGGCCAGTTGTTGAAGGAAAAACAAACAGCAATTAATAATGTTTATAAGCAGTTTTTATAGTGTTAAAATTCAGAAATCAGTCTTGCTGAAAATATTGCTGGCTGAGTAAGATTTTCTTATTTTATTAGTTAAGAGAGATTCATATATTTTCATTATTATCTGAGTTCTTGATTAGTATCTGGAATCAGAATAAAGGAAAAGAAACCTATCAGCCATTGCAAGTTTTATATAAGTTGGGATAGAAACCTTCTCAGTCTGTAGAAATAACATTTTTTGAGGTACATGTATATTTTTCTACTATACCTCTTCATTTTAGAATAAAAATTATAGGATGTAAAGTTTATCTATGCACATTTTTATGATTGGCCACGTTAATGGAAATTATTGAGTACCCTGTGAAAATAGAAACATCAAATATTTACATTTTTTGTGTGACTTGCTTTGACCTACAAGAAGAATAAAATGCTTGTGAAAATGGATTAATTTAAGGAAAATTTCTTTCATCTTTTGGGAGTGTGTAAGTGATACAATGCTATGTTTTCACACAATTATTTATTATAATTCAATTTTTAAATTATGAATTAATAGAGAGCAGTGCAGGGCATTCACAGTCCATACATTCCTTTGGTTTCAGCCAAAGCACAAGAACTGCAAAGGGGAACACTTTAAAAAAATATTATTCCTAAGATGATGGAAGCATTTATATTTAATTCTACATCAATGCAGCATCTTGTAGTCACTGATAGAATATTTGACAATTTATTGGGCCCCTTTGGAAGGGGTTTGTGGATAGGAAGATCCTGAGGTTGACTCCAGGTTCTCCTTTTGAAAGGGAGAAAATCCTGTTGTCAATATTTAAATTATGTCAATATTTTATTTATTTCTTTATATAATATTTATTTTATTTATGTCAATATTTAAATTGATGGACAATTTGTTAGAATGCAAAAACCAGAAGATTCTGATTATTTCAGAGCTTTTGGGGGATCCACACAGATGAAGGCAGACATGGGGAACTGGAATCAGATGTAATGAAAAATATTGAAGAAGAAACAGCTTTTTACAAAGCCAACAGGGATTTGGGGGTGAAAATAGCAGCAGTGCAGGGATCTCTGGCATCTCCTCAAAGCCAGAGAGCAGAGGGCTCCTGTGGAAAGGATTTTCAGCATTTTGGGGTGCCTGGCCAGCAGACATCTGCAGGCAATGCTGGCAAATCCCGCTGGCATTGCTTCCAGATCTGGAGAATTCTGCTGCACGTTATTTTTAATGCACAAGCTGTAAAGAAATGATACTTTGGAGAATTCCATGTTTATGTTTACGCCACGTTTGCCTCCAAAATAAGGAGCAGGATGTGTAATTCAGCAAGTGCCTCATTAGATGTTTTATTGCTCTTTTCTGTGCTTGCACAGCCATGGAGCTGAGCCTGGATGGGTTTTAATACAGGAAATTCTCCCCTTTTCCTGCTTGGTATTGATTTATTTGGGGGCTTTCAGGGGGGTTTGTGTGTGTTTTAACACCTGGTTTGAGGTCAGCTTCAGGGATGTGGCTACAAGGATTTCAGCTGATGGCAGTTTTAGGTCCCTGTAAGAGGGAAATGCATTCAGGAGGTGCCAATAATGAGATTGGCAATGCCAGAACAGGAAAATGATTCTCAGGGTGATGAACCCACTGCTACCCAAAGTTTGGTGATAATTTCTGAATTTAATTATGGGAGATGATGTGCTAATGATGAAATCAGCAGGAGGAGCCTCAGCTGGCAGGGACATGAAGGCTTGGCCTTTCTCAGGTGCAGACTTTTGTCTCTGTCATGTGGCTCTACCTCATATCCTTTGTATGAGAGGATAAATACAGGCAGCCCCTTGTTAGGGAGGTGTGAAATGTGGTTTTCTTTTGGTTGTTGCTGGAGCTGCTCACCCCCTCCACAATTTTTATGAGCTTGGAGTACCATCTCCTAAACACTTATAGAAATTTTAGTTTTTAAGCGCAAAGCTACTTCTGGTGCTGATGAGGATATTTGTAAAGCAGTTCCAGAATATTTTTTTTTTAAGTAATACTTTTTAAACAGCCCTGTTTCATTCCTGTAGAGCACAGCATGTGCATGATCATAAAAACTGTGTCAGTGAGTTTGGGACCACTGGGGAATGCATTTTGTTTTCTGTGGATGCTTGGCTCCAAACCAAACAGGAGTTTGGTTCTCAGGTATGTTATGTCAAGTGCTGCATGCAATATTCACTGGATTTTTCTATTTCATTTGCTTTCAGCTATGTTTGATACTCCCAGCTATCAAAGCAAGTGTAGGGCAAAGTAACTGAGGAATATTTTGGATAAACTATGAAAATGTCAGATTAGTTTTGGCTAGAGCATCCGAGATGTGTTTCTCTTTAAGGTCTGGATGGAGAGGAGTCATTTTAACGCATATAAACAACACATAATTTATTCTTCTTTACAATTATTTTGTACTCCTTTCAATGTCTGTTATTTTACATATTTCTGCCATAGCATAAGCCACTGCAGAAGAGTCTGAGCCATAATTTCTGAGGTGTGAAATGGGTAAAGGCTCCTGGTCACTGTGGTTTAGGCAGCTGTTTTTTAATTGTGTATGTGTTATTGTCAAGAAAGAAAAAAGCCTTACCAATACAGAAAATAATTCAGTATTGAAGTCCTAAAATCTCCTGAACTTTGTCCTCTGTCCAAAGAAAGTTCTGTGCTGTTTGTGCTTCAGTGCCAGTGTGACATTAATTAATGAGCTGTCCCTCATCACTGCTGAGCGTGGAGCTGCGAGCTACCTTCTTTTGATCATCCATGACAACTCTGATGCTACTGAAACCCGGTGGTTTCAGAGAAGATATTTTAAAAAACAACTCTAGAAATGTAAGTTTTCTTGAAAATGCCAGGTTTCCAAGCAGACTGACTGTTGCCTTAATGAGAAATAGGGATTTCATTTCACCACACCCTTTCACCTCCCACTTTTGTGTTGGGGCTGTGTTTGGGTTGGGTTTTATTTTCCTTTAAGGCACTCACTGGGGAAGATTTTGGTTCATATCAGAGTCAATAGTGAGAAAGTGCTTGGTAAATTTTGGTTGATATGTGAAATACTTGGCTACTACCCCTTTCAGGTATTTGCCACTGTTATTTTACCTTCTGTGACTGAATTTTTATTGTAAAACTTTGCTGTAATATTTTGGATTAATCCTGAGGTTTGTGTGCAAGGAGGGAAGGAGATTAAAGCTCTGATTTATTGCTGAGCTCCATGAGGCTCTTGGAAGGTCACTGTGAACATCTCCATCATCCTCTGCACCCTCCTGGCTGGGCTGGGGCCTCTCTGGGACCCCACAGCTCCTTCCTCACCCATTATTTGGGAAAACCCCTTTGGAATGTCTGGATCCCAATGCCAGCACCTCCACAGCCTGTGCTGGATGTCTTTGGCCAAAATTACTTTTTCCTGAGTCTTGAGGCATCTGACTGCAGCTGGGCTCACTGGCTCTGCTCTTAATTCATCAAACCTATGTCTTTACGTGTGGTTATCCTGAGAAAACTCTCCAGTCTCACCTACTTCTGAGCTTGTTTTAGTTGGGAAATTTACCCTCTGTACTCAGTGGGGCCAAACACAGCAAATAGAGATGTCAGACCCTGTATTCAATCCCAAACAAAACTGCCTGCAGATGTGTGCTGTGGGGTTTTGGGGGTTTCCTATTCATTGTTGCATTTTTATCTTGCTGGCAAATGTGAAAAATTGGTGCCTTTAGCACCAGGTCCATGCGTTTGAAATTAGAGTACAAAGAAGCTGCAGCAGTGAGACTTTGAGATGGAAATTATAACTGGGAGTGGTCTAAGTATTCATTAAAAGGTAATAAATGAGCACTCTCTCCAGCTTTTTATCATTTTTAGTCAATATTGATTTATTGTGAGTAATCTCTGCCTATGAAGTTTAGGTTTGGTTGGTTTTCATTTTATTATAGCCTGAATAAAGCCAGCATTGTTTGTTTTTATATACTTTTCTTCATTTTGGTTATGGCAGGGGGGTGATTCTACAGATGAGGAGATTTCAGGTGGAGATTATGGTTATTGATGCTTTAATTAAGGAGCTTGGGTAGTAAATGGCTTTCTCACTTACAAAGAGTTAGTTGCTTTCACATGGTAGTAAACTTAATAGGTATTATTTAATTCAATTGAATAATTAGTTCCATAATTCAAACTCAAAGTTTAGCTGTTGGACCAGAGTGCAGCAATATTCCATTTTTGTCATATTTAGTGCTTACTGTAATACACAGATTTTCAGCATACACATGAAAATCTCTGCTGAAGAGCAAAGATTATAATTTTCCCATTAGACGAACTCACACAGCCTAATATACACTTAGATAAATCTAACTGAAGTGAGATTAATTAAATTCAGCTTAATCCAATTCAATAGGTCCCCATCTCCCTGACTGTGGTGGCAACAGCCATATGCAGGGTTGGCTGTGAAAACATCCCTGCTGAAAATGCCTCTGTCCCCTGCTCTCCTTCCTGCAGGGTCAATTGTTAGCAGGATCATGGCATTAATCCTGTTTGTAGCAGGGATCCAGGCGTGCTCACGTGGGTCAGGAATCCTGCAAGGAGGGCAGAGACCTCTTGGAGTGGTTTTGCTGACGAAGGGGGAAAAGTTGCACAGAATCTCTTTTGCCAGAGATGTGACTTGCCTTGCCTGGTTCTGCTTGTCAGCCTGATTTCTGCAGGACTCCTGCAGCCCTAATTACAGCAGAGCCAAGATGCTCTTCAGAGCTCTGAATTCTGTAAGATTTTCTGCTGTGTCAGCAAATGAAAATTCAAGTCACAGTCTGTCTTTAAAAATCAGGCTCCAGCCTTAATGTGATAGCAAAAGGGCCCTAAAACTGCATCAGCCTAAGCAAATATTGGATTTATTGTGATCTCCATTCAAAAAAAAAAAACAAAAAAAAAAAAAACAAAAAAAAAACCCCAACAAATAAACCCCCAGAAACAAAAAAGTAAACAAACCCCAGAGCCAACTCCTTCACCCCAAAAATCTCTGTTTCACTGTTCTGGATTCCTGAAACTGTTGTTCATCATTTTACTCTTGTTTAAAAGTAGGAGAAGAAAAATGTTCTAGTCTTAGAATAAATCCAGACTATATTGGAAAGCAATGCAGAGAGCATTATTGTTGTAATTCTGAGAGAATCTGAACTCCACACACACACCCTTCAGCACTATGATCATGTCTCAACTCTTATTATATTTTCATTCCCCTCCTCCTCCATTCATTTAGTCAAAAATAAGTCGCAGAGATATTGAAGAGCAGCCAGATTGCTCAGCTTCTTTATCCATGTAATTATAAAAGAGGCTAAAAGGGAGCACATGGACACCAAAATCCTGTATGGAAATATTGCTGAGAGCCCAGATCCTTATTCTGGTGTTTGGAAATTGTCTGAATAGATAATGATTAATAATTCCCTAACACAGCCCCTCTAATGTTCCCCTTTCCTGGCCAGAAATCTGCTTTTTCACATGTTCACGTCCTGCAGGGTCCACCCCAATGCCTCAGATCTGTGTTCTGCACAGTTCAGAGCTTTGCAGCCCAAGGCAAGATTTTATTTACATGGAGCAGCATTTCTGGAAGTGCAGGTTAGGATCAACCAAAAGTAATCTCAGGCAGGGAAGAAAAAAAGGATTATTGATAGAGCAGGGTGATGTTGATAAAAATAAAATCAGAACCTGCAGAGCACTGGTGGGAGCACAGCAGTTGTTTGGCTCTTTTCTTATATGTCTGATATATTCTCCATATTTCTTTAGTTTTTCCCACTTCTGGTTTTCTGAAGTTTTTTCTAAGGCTTGCAGAGTTGACTTGATCTTCTTGCAGGTCTGCAGTGACAAGAACTAAAACTGGCAACTACACAGAGTATTTAAATATTTATTTCTATATATTGGTAATAAATGATGTGATCAATACATGATGAACTGTGGAGCTGATGGCACCACAACTCCAGTGAGGATATTCTCAGAGGATCAGGTTTTTCTGGCACCATTTACAAAGCATTGGGCCTAAAAACTCTTCCACTGAAGCAGAGTTTTCCTTCATATTTGAAAATATTAAGTACCAGAATTTCCATCCCTTCTCTGAGGTGCCACTTCTTTAGGAGCATTTGCTGACTGGTTTGCAGTGTTCTGCTGTTTGTTTGTTTTCTGAAGCAGCTCATTTCCATCTTTTTGTCTGGCTTTAATCTTCAGCCAGTCCTTCACTGCTGAAATGAAAGTGCTTCAGTTCCTGGTATTTTCTTCCTTTGAACAGGTACAAATAAATTGGAGTTGGATCACTCAAGTCTTATTTTTTAAGCTGAATGAAGGGAAGAGATGAACCTATCATGTTCCTCTAAATCCTGTACCACTTTTATTCATTTTTTTCTGATTTGTTATTTTACCATCCTAAAACTACAGGAGCCCAGACTGGGTGCAGTATTTAAACACAACTTCACCCATGGTGCATCCAGAGGTAAAATCCCTCCCCTGTTTCAGTCAGTGCAGTTTTACATATTTATCCAAGCTCAAGTTGAGTTTTTCTCCATGGCATTTTATCCTGAGGCTCAGATTAACTTACTGGACCATCAAAGTCTTTCCCAGAGTATTTGATTTTCCCATTCTCCAAGTGTGCCCAACAGTCCTCAGTCCTGAATGTGCAAAATGGGTTTGGCCACTTAAAAATCAACTTCCTTGAGAAGTTCAAACCCACCAAATAATCCAGATTGTGCGGTATAATTCCCCTAGCACCCTCATTATTTACATTTTCATTTTCTTATTTCTTGCTGGAATCTGTCCATTTTATTTGCAGTGGCCTGATGTTTAATACCAGCAGAAACTTTTAATGAGGGGCAGAAAGAAATTGTGGTAATTGCATGTCAAAAAATGAATCACCTGCCAAGGGATGGGAATAATGAAAACACAGAAAAACTTGGTTGAAGGGAAGCAATGGAAAAAATAAGATTAGTAAGACTGAAAATGCATGAAAATAATTGAATGGGGTCAAAGATGCTTGCAAGGTGAAAATGAGGATTTTTACTCAGTTGCAGAAGAAGACAAGGTGTAAATACTGTAAATTTCCTACCCAGTTCCAACAGGAAAAGGAGAAGAGACTACAAGGTCTCTTATGTGGTTAAGAGAGAAAAAAACCAGAACAAATAACTGAAATTAGGCCCTATTTGGCTGCTTCTCTCTTTTAAAGATCACTTTCAGTGTCCAGTCGGTATAGTTTTCTTTACAAATTTAAAATACACTGAGAAAACCCCCAAACTTCTCCAGGGCTGGAAGCTGGGGGATTTTCCAGCTGTGTTTTTCAGCCAGGCTGTGGTGTGAGTTATGTGGGATTTCCTGGCTCTCTCCCCTCTGCCCATGGAGGATCTGCTGGCAGTGCTGAGTCTCAGAACCTCAGAGGGTGAAATCACTGAGCTCAAATTTGACAACTGAACCTCATATAAAATATTTTATGATTCCAAACCTTTAGGATCCAGCTTTATCTGTATTTTTTCCTTAATAGTGATTTTTTTTTCAGACATGCTTTCAATCTAAGAGAAAAAACCTCACAAATTCCCCCCTCACTCTGGTTAATAAATGCATTGAGTGGGGAAGGGATGCAATCAGAGCTTTCTGGGAGGTTTTGGGGATGCAATCATGGCCAGGCCAGATCGTTTCCTAGAGGTGAAGTTTTGCATAATGCCTCCACAGCATTATTACTCCACCAGGAATCCCCTGGCTTTCCTTTGGAAGTTAATTAGAGTCTGTGCAGGGAATGAGTCAGACAGAATTGTGTGGCTGAGAGTGTATGTTGATTACAGCACTGAAATCATCCTAATGGCTTCTCTGTCTGCTGCTAAAAGCAATTACTGGCTGGTAAATTTTTAAGCTGTGAAATGTAATTTTAAGAAATACTTTGCTTAAAATAACATTATGAAAATAATATACACAAAGAAGTGGTGGCCTTCACACTCTGCCATGTTTTCAGCTGAGCAGAGTTTTTGGAGACAGTGACTCCAGGACCTGGATTTGGGAGAGACTTTTTGGGAAAATATGGAAATAAATTCACTGAAGTGAAAATGTGGAGCTGTAAATCCTTTATAATATTGGAGATGGCAGAAATTGGTTTGAAATATTTGTAAAAGTGAAGGACATGCCTTTTAAAGATCTGACCATGAGGGTGTTCATTCCCTCACCTACTAGCCAAGCATTGCCTTTTGACTCATGTATTTTGCCTTTCATGAAAATGAGCAAATTCAGGCTTGAAGTGAACCAGGCATGAAGAAACAGATTTTTTTTCTTCTTTTTTTTTTTTTCTTTTTTGCTATTCCCTTCCTTTCCATCTGAGAGAGCCCAAGCAAAAGCCTTTTCAGTCTCCTGGATGGCTGAGTTCTCTTGCAGCAGTTCTCAATAGGAGATTGTGATGAGAAGCTGAGCATGGGAGACTCTGGTGAGGATTTTCTCACAGAATGCCATGGATTTTACAGGCAGATAAGGATAATCTTCCTATGAAGACTTCACTCACATTAATAATACTTTGAATAATGGTATGATGGCTATAGGGCTCTCCCAGATGCCATCAGAGGATATATTATCCCACTGGTGCCTGTATATTTTATTTTCCACTGTGTGGTGATTAGCTTTCAATTTTTTCAGTTAATTCCTTTTATAGATCAGCTGTGGCTCAACAAAGTGATGTTTATTAGTAAATTATCATAAATTCTTTTTGTATATATATATTTATTTTCAAATAAGGAAATTATGGCAACATGGATGGATTGTGCGTGGGTTGGTGCTTTCCTAATTTGGTTTTGCCAGGAAAAGGAAGGGTTCCACTGAAGTTCAGGTCTGAGTCAGGAAGAAGCTGTGGAGCTGTAGCATTCCTGCAGCTCCAGTTGCAAGGCTGGGAATTACAGAATGACTGATATTCCAGATGAGCCATTTAGAGCCATCACAACGTAGCAGGGAAGTGATGACTACAACCGACAAATCCGTGTTTTCTTCAGAGTGCTGTGATTCATTTCAGCAGCAGTCAAGAAGTGAGAGGTACTTTCTCCCTTTTAGAAAAGCATTTCCTTTTTAAACCAACATTTTAAGGCTTATCCCAGGTTCACAGCAGCAGCAGCCTGTTCCCTCAGAAGTTCCCCTTTGTTGTGGTGCCTCCTGCACTGTTTCACCTCCCTGTTTACTTTTAGGAAGAAAGGATCTCGTTTTGGGGCAGCAGGATTTGTTTTACCTCCTTGCTGAGCGCCTGCTGCAGTTGTGCCACGCTGTGACCTGGAGCTGGGCTGGCAGCATCCAACCTCTGCCAGAGCTGGCTCAGGAAAGCTGAGCACACAAATAAAATACAAGCTCTACAGAGGTTTAATGGATGTAATCCTGTAGTGAGGGCAGCTTCCCACAGCTGCAGGGTTTTGGGGCTTTTCCCAGACCTTCCCTTCTCTGAGGTTAGCTGGGCTCACTCCCCAAAGCCCTGAAGCCTCTTTGCAGTGGTTGTGTCCCACCTTCACCCTTCACCTTGCAGCTTCCAAGTCCTGTTACATTCCACGTTACAAACATTTTCCTATAAAACCTCTGAGGGCAGAAAAGCTCAACGCTCTGGTTGGCAAAATTTCTGCTTAAATGCAGGATTCCCTCCTTGCTTGTTGGAAAACTCAAATTTCAAGAGGCTGTTGGAGAGCAGGACCCTGTTAGCAGAGTCATTACTGTCTGTGTTCCCTGCAGATTGACTTGCCCCCTCCCAGGGATTGCTGTGACCTGCACAGGTCTCTTGTATTTAAAGCAAACTTAGGAACATTTCAACAGCTGAGATTGGTCACATGGAGACCTCGTGCGTTCCCTCTGTCATTGGAGCAAACACAGAACAGCTTCAGCATCCAGGTGTGAACACTCTATCTGCATTTTAGACTCTTTTTTCCCTATCACTTCACGTTCTTTCTGTTTTCCAAGTATTTTTCTTACTGTTTTCCATGAAGGTTCCCAGCTTCCCTTTCCCCCTGCCTTCATTTTCCTCAGCCTGTTCCTCTGCTGACACAATCCTTAGAAACCACTAATTTGGAAATTAAGTTGCATAGCTGAACCCTGGAATTACTTTAGAGGGAGGAAAATCCATGCAGGTATGAAATAATTGGTGAGAGTGAGTTACTGTGAATTATGTGCTGTGGCAGGAGCTGATGGGGTGCAGATGAGCCCTTATTGGATTTTCTTTGTGCAGCCATTTATCCACTCATTTTTCATCTGTTAACAATAGAGTTCCATTTTGATAAGAAGTTTAATTTGTCTGCTAATGATTCATTTCTATACTTGGATATCTGCATCAATTAGGGAGCTGAGGCCTGTACACAGTAGAGGAAAAATATTGGGAAAAGAACCTGATGGAGTTTAAGCACAATTTTCATCAGAACTTATTACAGTAACTGCCTAATTTGAGCATTATGTGTTCTTTTGTTAAACCATATTGCACGCAACACCATTTGTCTCTTGTCTGCTGAGTTGAAAATATAATGTAAAACAAATAAGTCCTTGCAGAAGGAGATCAGGAGGATGCTTTTACAGGAAATGTCTGGATCACTGTCTCCAATGGAAGTGGCAGCAGCCAGCTGATGTAATAAATTGGGGGACAATAAGAGTTTGGCACAAGCTTTTGTACTGAAGTAATTTTGGAAGTTCTAATACTAAACCAAACAATATGCAGCAAAGCCTCAAATGTGAGCTAACAGACGTGTCATGGTTTGTTCAAGTCAGTCCCAAAACCAGAGGGACAGAAATCTTTAGAAGGGATTATCACCTGACCAAGGTATAGTGGAAAAGTAAATCTGATTTCCCTGCTGGGCAAGTTTGGAAGGAACTGCTGTTAAGAATTAGGATTTACATGAAAAAATATGATATGTTGGGAAGAATCAATAAGGCTTTTAGAAATGGGCTCATTGCCTTCGAATTCAGAGTTTTTTGTGGGAGTTGTGAGTCCTTGATCAGCTGATGGTGTTTCACACCTCAGTATGATGTAATAGGCAATTCTTGCCTTAGCTCAGTAAGATTCCCTTAATTTTTATACAGCAAGTTTAGTTGCATCTGAGTGCTGTTAGAATTCACTAAATAGGAGCTTATTTTTCCCCTGCCTCATTCATTTGAACAGCAAATTCCTTTCCCTTGAAAATGAAATCTGAAATTTTAATTTTGTATTTCCCATCTTTTACTGTTTCCAGCTGAAGGAGTTCTAAGAGTTTTACACTAAAATTTATGTTCAACTTTTACTCCTTGAAGTATTTTTGTGTTTGGAATTTTAATGTGCAACCTCATGGGTCTGCTTATTTTCTAGAGTGTAAGACCTGAGGATCAATACATTTTTTGGAAAAAAAAACCACCAAATTTTGAAACAACTTTTACATAGTTCCAAGCTTTTTTTGCACAACCCTTCTAATTATTGCTTACTCCAGGTCTTTACACTCAGAGACCTTGCTGTGTCTATCCTTCCAAAACTGCACATTTGTGCAAATAATTTTTTCCTTCAGCTCTACCTTTGTTAGTGCATTTGAGGTATTTATAGCCTTACTAGTTGTGAATAAAGTTTCACAGGCCTGAAAAAACTTATGTAGAAGTTGAATAAAGTGTGAGGTAATAGCAAATCATTCTGTGTTATATAACAAGCCCTGCAAGCGTGCTAGGAAAATGTGATAACTTTGGTAATCTGATAAATTGATAAACGTGACAATACCCAATTTTACACTGTATTAATATAATGTGATGTGAAAAAGTGCCTGGTTAACCCAGAAATTATGCTGGCAACTTACACTGATAGCTGCAGATCTGCTAAATTCGGTAGCAGTGAATTAAATATCTCCTAAGGCACTCGAAACCTGACAAGGCAGAGGATAATTCTTCTGAAAGCTTGTAGGAGCAGATGTAGCAGGGAAAGAGAACTGTCCCTATGGGATCCCTCACTTGTTCCATACAATTCCACTTTATTATTTTCCTTGTGTATAGGTCTGTCATAAAGAAAGATCTGTTGATCAGTCACACTCGAGGTTCTGCCATCCCTGCTGCTTTTCCTCCTCCTCCTTGCTTTTTTTCCATGGAAGTTTCCTTGATGTAAAACAACTGGTTTGTGATAAATCTTGAAATCAGAATTGCAGCGAGCTGAGCAGAAAATCAGAGCACCCTCAATATGATCATCTAAATCTTGTGATTTACATTTTTTTTTTTCTGGGAAATGAGGGGCTGAAAAATGCTGATGGAGCAGGATGCCTTGCATAAAACACCTGGAAGTGGGAACTAATTTTTCTGAGTGGTGTTGGGAGAAGGCTGCTCTGCTGATTTGATTGTGACCTTTAAGATCTTATTTGAAATTTTGCATGCTTTTACAAAAATTAATTAAGCAAGATGAGTCTGCAGCTAATTCTTGTGTCAGTGGGTGGGAGAGGAAGATGAATCTCTCCCTCTGTTTTGGCCACTTTAGGTGTAGTGGTTTTTAGGGGAGGAGGAGCTGGAATAGGGATAAAACATGTGGACTTGTAGGTCTGGGTTACAAGACAATCCAGTATGGCATTCCAAACTTTTAAAATATAAAATAATTAATACAATCAGCTTGTAGGATGTGCCTCAAGTAATTTATACATGACAAAAACTGAGCAGAATGGTTTTGCTTAGCAGCAATAAAACTGATTATTAAGGAAACTTTGACAGATTTATAATAGAAAAGGAGGAAATCACCACAGATTTTTAATTAATTTTAGTATGAGTAAATTAAAATATGAAAAATTTATCTCCCTATTCACTTGAGCTTTGTATTTCCCTTCCTCCCGGCTCCTCTTAGCACTGTCAGGAGTCCTCTTGGAGTACTCAGGTTCTTCCCTTTCCCACTCCTCTTTTTTTGCTTTATCTTTTTTCCCTGAACTGATGACTCTCCTCACAGTAGCAGTAATCTGTTAATAGTCCCCAGATGGCACAGCCTGTTGTATTTCTGTATTTCATTCATTTCCTACTGGTCTAGTTCTCAGTCACACAGATCTCCTCAGACAATATTTCAGCCTTTTTATTGATGCAGCCTTTTAAGTTTCTTGTTAATGTGTTTCATGAGCACACCCTGCCTGCCATGGCTATGGAAATGAAAGGGAGCAGTTTGGGTGGAATGTGAAAGAAGCCAATTTTTAAAAGGCAGGGGAAAGGGAAAATAACGTCATGAGACTTGGAAGGTGAAGTGGTGGAGGAGCTATAAAGGGTTTGGAGGTGGATTCCCAGAGAGACTTGATGTTTTTCAAGAGAGAGGGAAGCAAAGGCTGCTTAAGATGAGAAAGGACTGAGTAATTAAAGGACAAGGAGAGTGAGACTGTAAGAGGAAAGCAATTTGTGTGTGTGTGAGGCTTCACAAAATGGAACTGGGAGACAAGTCTAAATTTGAGGACAATTTTCATCAGATTAAGTATAGCAGCAAATCCAGCAGCAGACAAAGAAAACAATTTCAAGTTCCAGGCAGGCCTTGCTCACATCCTTAGCAGTTGGTGTTGAGGGTAAAATCACAGGAGTTTTCTGGAGGATGCCCCTGCAATGAGGACTCCACAGCTGAGGTGCGAAGCTCTAAAACCCAGCAGAGTGGGGTTTCACATCACCTTGTCTGTGCTTCTGGAAAGGCAGGGTTTGCACTGGAGCTGGGGCTGAAAATCTGAGCTGTTTTCCATCCAGGGGGATGATTCAGAGCTGCTGCAGTTGCAGGAGCACCTCATCCCCACCTTGCCTGTGGAATGAGACAGAAATTGGAATTCCTCATGGTGCAGTCTAGAATGGCTTTCAGTTATGGAAACAACGTTGAGATGCTTCATGTATTGATGAGATATTGTAGTTGTGCATCTTCCTGAAGTGTTTCAGATTTGTTTCTTACTGCGGTTGGAAATTGAGTCTTCCATGGGCCCATCAGAGCTGGAGGCTGTGGAGACACAGAGCCCTGGGGAACCTGAGAAAAGGTTCTGAGAACCTGTCCTACCTTTTGTGGGAGAGTTCCGAGAACCCTTTGGGCTGAAGTTATTGAAAAACAAGGGCTGGGAAAAATCCTATTCTAGTGCACATCTAAATTTTGGAGAAATATGTAGTAAAATGTATTTTTGGTTTATCAACTTGGCAATAAAGCCTGTGGAGGGGATGAATTTTGATGCTGTTTGGGAGGAGAGAAAAATGGCAATGGCGCATACTTGGAGTGGAATTAAAATTGTTTGGAAGGGGATGGAGTGGATTGCACAGAGGGATGGACTGCAAATTGTAGCATGCCTGCATCATTACTGGGCTCTCAGCAGCCTCTCAGCTGAGCCTCTGTGGAAATGGCACCACAAATTGCAGGTTAGGAAGGAGGAATGGAGCTGAGGTTGCAGGATGCAAATGGCAGAAACAGAAGGGTCTCTCTCCAAACTGAGGTACTGAGATAAAGAAATGGGAGTACAGAGGATTAAACTGAAAAAGACAAGATAACATTTGCAAAATGAACAAGAGATGTGTGGGAAAACAAGAGGAGTTAAAGAGCAAGCGACAGAATGTGTGAATACATAATACAGTGTAATTTGAATTTTTTGGCATGAAGAATGTGATAAAGATGTGGTAGACCAAGTGGATGTAATTTTCCATGTCTCATTTGCGGTACTTGGAATTTATTTTGATTATGAGCACTTGCAAACTAAAATGCATTAGAGGAAAATGTGACTTGAACAGTGCTTATTGCAAATATTGAAAGATTCTTTTCCAAAAACAGAGGGTGAAGTGCATGTCATAAATTTCCCTTTATTCTCTCAGAGCTCATTAATATTTTGGTGGAGGATCAGGTAGTGTGTGAGCTCCCTTTCACTTCTGCTTAGAGAAGTTTCTAATTTTTCCCAGTTAATTAAACCCATACATGAAAGCTGTGAACAGACACCGGGCCCATTTCTAGTTCTCCTGCTGCTCTTTGGTGTGATTTGATGAAAATTGCTTTACATCTCTTTGGTTCAGTTTTCCTACCTGTGAAATAGGGAATTTTAATGAGATCTGAGCTTTGCTAACAAGGAAAGTGCCTCAGAACGTGCAGGCAAGAGCTGGAGAGCAGCAGCACCACCCTTTCCAGCAGGAGGGTGATTGCAGCTGTGGAAGGAACTCTGGTCTCCAAAATATTTCCTCTTTATTTATTTAATTGTTTTTAGGTGAATTTTGTCTCTCCCATTGTGCTTTCTCAGTTGGACAGGCTTCAAAGAAGAGAGGTGTCATTTCAGTGAGGTTTAGAAAGATTAACAACATCCATATTCAATTGTGAGAAATGAGATCCTTACCCAGGGCTGAACTCTGGATTCTGACTCTGCCTCTTCCCAGCCTGGTTCTTCTTTGCGCATTTTTAACTAAAATTCTGAAATTCTCTCTAAAATAGATATCTGTATTCTCAAAGGAGCTTTGCTTTCATCTGATGCCCCTCCTCAGACTGGCAGACCTGGTGTCTCCAGCAGGATTTGGTGATGTTTGCAGCAGCTTTGGAATATTTGTGTGGCCATGGAAGCCAAACCCCTGCTCCAGCCAGCACAGGGACACCACATCCCTGCTGTCCCCTGTCCCCAGCCCCATGAAATGGAATTCCCTTTCTCCAGGAGCCATTCCATACAGATCAGAATCTCCTCTGATTCTCTGTCAGTGAATTTGAACACTGAGACAAATTCAGCTTTTTTTACTTCTAAGAGGAGATCCTTTGACTGTCTTTTCCCTTTTTCTTTCGTAAGCAACAGCTAAATTCAGCTCTTTGGGTTGAGAAAGTAGTGTGTGAGAACATGGCATATGGCTGCTTGCCTGAGAACTGTGCCTCGTGTTTACTGAGAGAAATTGTAATGTGTTCTTGGCATTCATTGTAATTCAGCTTAACTGGGAGCCTGCCAGAACCCAATCAAAATGTGTTCACAGTATATCCAAAATATGGCACAATTGCCAACTTTGTAGTAGCAAGATGTAACAACCTGTTTGACAAAGAAACGTGACATTTTCCCAACATGCAAAATAAACTCATTACAGGTTGTTTTCAGCTTATTTAGCACTCTTTTAAAAGATATTTTTGTAATGGAACTGGAGTTGCATGAAGAGAATCCTTACAACACCATTTAAATTAAATTTGGAGTTTGATTGGGCGTTTATAGCTGCCTTAACTTGTCCTCTCATGAGCTCTACCACTGGGTTGCTTGTTCAAATATCACTTCATTTTGGAGCCAGTGGAACTGATAGAATTGTCTCCTCCTGACTCTGAAATGGGAGGTGGAGGCAGCTGAGCACCTTTTGAAGGTGTTTAATCATAAAACTGATGAAAAAAACATCCATTGAGAACCATCTGTTATCAGTCAAGTCTCCAAGGATTTTTCCTTCAATCCTGGGAGAAGGAACTTGTTTTGACCTTTTGTCTTTCCATATGTAGAGCCAAATCTCTTTGATTTCAGTTCAGACTCGGTGTATTTACCAACCTGACCTTGCTGAGACAGACTTGTCCAGGAAAAATGGAAATAGGAATTTCTTTCATGTCTCTGTCTCACATTGCTGTCCCTGGGCTGAAAAGTGCCCAGCAGGACACCTGCACCTCTCTTGGCTCCTCACTGGCTCCAGGTCTCCAGAGCTGACCCAAACATCAATCATGGTCTGCAATTTTTTTCTCAACATCTCTTTGTGGTCAGTAACTTCACTTTGAAATGTGACCACTGTTCTCATATTTTTATCCCCTGGTGATTTTTTTTTCTCCTCTCAGTCCACTGAAAAGCTGTGAGTCCCTAAAAGGTTATGCAGTATTTTTCTGAGCAAACTAATATTTATGGACAATTTTAAAGGCTTTTGTAACAAATTGCTTAAAGTACTTCTAAAGGTTATTATAGAGGAAGACAATTAATAGATTATGAGATATAATATGCAATTTTCTTTAGTGTTTATATCTTTCTTCAATCAGCATGTTACTAGAAGTGCATGGAATGTAGTTTCTTTACAAGCAGATGTTAAGTCACAGCACATCAAGTTCCTAGAGTGGAAAAACATTGAGAGGGGTACACTGATCAGTTCTGGAAGATGTAAATACATTACCAAAAATAATTTTTCCTGAGGAAATTGGCACTCATGTATAGCAGGAAGTATCAGGGGAGACATTAATTCCTGTAGGGGATTTTTCAAAATGGAGGAGGCTCTAAGTGAGGTATAAATTTTCTGTGGGATGTCCTTCCAGAGACAGGAATTTTGATCTGTGAAATTGGATGGGACCATCTCCAAAGCTTTGGGCAGCCTGGGCTCAGCCCTGCACTGCTCTGCGTGCTCTGGCCACGCTCCAGCAGAGCACTTCAGTTTGATTTGAATCGTGAATATTCCCATGAAATCAATTGCAGGATTAGCATTTTACAGAGAAGTCAGGCAGGCACTTAAGTTCTTGGTTGAATCAAGGCCACGCTCTCACAAATCATCACTGCAGTGCTTCCTGTATTAAATAATGGCTGGTACCATGGAGAGGAGCCTCCACAGTCAAACCAGAATTCATAACAGAAAATATTTTTCAGGTATCTTTGTGTCCAGTACTATTTTCCATGGAAGGGGAGATCTTTGGGTGGGAATTTTAGTTCCAGTTATGGCTTCCACAGATTCCAATTATCTGACAAACATCAAACGGGAGATAAATCTAATTAAACTTCTATTTTAAAAGAAAATGTGCTTTGTGGGGAGACTTGTACAGGCTGGCAGCTGTTTCAGTTATGAAATTAAACAATCACAGAATATGTCAAGTTGGGAGGGACCCACCAGGATCAGCTCCTGGCCCTGCACAGGACCATCCCCAAAAATCCCACCCTGTGCCTGAGAGTGTTGTCCAAGCCCTTCTTGAGGTGGATTTCAAAAAGATTTCCTGTAACTGTCAAGGATTTAACCTGAAAATTAGGCACTGCTGAATAACAGTGGCTCAGGAGTAAGGTAGACATAGAAAGTACAAAGTTTTGCACGAAAACAGGGGAAAATGGCAGAATGTAGAGAAGAATATCTTGGCTGATCAAGCCTTGGATTTCTGGTGGCAGACATGGAGATAGTAAAGGCAAATGTGGAGACAGTAAAGTGATTAGGTCTGAAGTCCTGAATTTCAATTAAATTTTATTTTAGTATATCAATTCTGTATCAGAAACTTGGTTAGCATGATTATCGCAATACTGTCTTAGAGAAAAATTAATAATAATAATAATAATATAATCATCATCAACAACATTTATTTGATGTATGAGTTTTCATATGTGCACTGCTTTAGACCGGTTAAATTTTGAATTCATATTAGTATGGCACTAAGATAAAGTTTAAAGAAAGTACTGGTTCTCATAAGGAGCAAAATTGCAGGAAAACAAAGTTAAAATTTATTAACTTCAGCATTTCTGGTAACAATAACCACATAACCATCAGTTCTGGATTCTCACAGCAGCACTGGGAAGTGAGAACACAAATCATGGCAGGACCATCAGGGCCTGACCTCTGCTCTCCACTAATTGTGAGGATTTTTGCCCAAAGCAGGAGGAATGAGAGCAGCAAGGAGCCTCTGTGACCCTCACCAGTGCAGCCACTCAGTGCAATCTAACTCTGACTTGGGAAATAATACAGATCCTGAAGCCCTCTAGAGGAAATACTAATTTTTCATTCTGTCCGTGAAAATGACTAAAGTAAGTCAAGGACATTCAGGTTTTGGAAATGACTTTTAGCAGTTTTGCAGGCACCTATTTTTTTTTCTTTTAAGTTGGAATCTGCAAAATGCTCACAGGGAGCAAACAACATGGTTAGATGTGTGTTAAAGGTCATAATTTGAATTTTTCTGGTCCATTGATATATTTTTAGGGAAAAGAAACACTGAATAGTATTGTCAATTTGTCTACATTATCGAGTTACTTAAACTACATTGGAGAATGTAACTTGTTAATAAAAGGATAGCAAAGGAAAAGTCCAAATTCAGTCTTAAACAGTTGCTGTATTTAAGATAAAATTTACAACTTTTTGTTTCTGAAGTCCTTTAAATTCTTAATTGAAGAGGCCATGAACTAGGGAGGGATACGTGGCAGACATGTCTTATCTAAAGTAGATCTCTTCAAAGCTTTTAAAAGGGGGAATCTTAATATATGTAAAATATATGAAATAAATTAATTTTCAGATTGAAGGTAATCAATAGCTTGTGCTCACTTCAGGGAAATAATGCACTTAACCTTTAATTTTTAAAAGAGACCAATTAAGACTGTGCAATGTGATTAATACCACCTGAAATGATTTCACGGCAGTGAATCCATTTCCATAATTCTTTCCCTGTGCTGCTTTTGCATTTTGGGCTGAGGCTGGGAATGCCTGGAGCTGGAATTGGGGTTGGGTTTGGGGTCGTTTGTGGGGTGGGGCGTTTGGATCTCAGATCCACCCAGAGCCACAGTGGGAATGACACAATTCCAGCAGAAACGGGAGCTGGGAGTGAAATCCTCTTATGTTGTGAAGCCATCCCTGCCTGGGGCTGGAGCCAGGCTGGAGGTGCCACATCCCCCTGCCCTGTCCCCCCTCAGCCCCCGTGTCTGTCCCACCCGTCAGCCCCGGTGTCTGTTCTCCTCCAGGCCTCATGTCTGCCCGGTGTCTGTCGTCCACCCAGTGTGTGTCCCTCCTCAGCACTGATGTCTCCCCAACTCTGTCATCCCCCCTCAGCCCCAGTGTGTCCCACTCCTCAGTCCCAGTGTTCCCTCTGGCCCTACTGCCCCCCCTCAGCCCTGGTGTCCCTGGCCAGGCCAGAGTGCCAGCCATGGCTTGGTGCTCCCAAAATCCTCTCAATGCTCTGGGGATCCGTTTGGGGCTACCTAAAAACACAGGGCAGGCAAAATTAAGGGAAAAAAAGCAGTGGTATTTATTGAAGGGCCTTCAGGGACATTTGGGGCAGATGAAGTGCCCCACGGGCTACCCCCAAAAATGGACGATGGGTCACGAGTTTGCGCACTTTTATAAGTTTGGGCCCTTTGCACATTGGGGGTTAATCTTCCGATTACAGCCTCAGGTAATGAAGTCATTGACCCCAAGTTTGCTCCCCTCAACTCCCTTTGGTTTCCATCTCTCAGGGCCTGAGGCAGTGAGGTGTCCTTGATTCCTAGGCCTGGAGAGGAATTGTTGTGTCTGCCCAAAATGGGGAGACAGTCGCTAACACTGTACATGGAGTTTAGAGTTATTCATTAAAGAACTGCAGGATTACAAATACATGAAAAATGTAAAAACTAAAATCTCAAGGCATCAAGAGGGACCAGAATTGTGCTGTGTCTGTGGGATCAGTCCCCAGCTCCATCTGCTCTTTGCTGCTCTTTGGGTGGGATCCAGCCCTGGGCAGTGCAGAGAGCCCCTGGGAGGACTCTATGGGATGGAACCCTTGGTTGTAATTGGCAACACTTCCTTTATAAATGATAGCCATTATAATCCTCACAGAAGAACTTTTCAAGGTTTTTTAATCAATTTTATTTTTGCTTTTCCTAATATTTAAATGTTGGATGGAAAACCTCATGGATCCTGGATGCACTAAGTGTTTCCATATGTTCTGAGAGTGATTGAAGCGGCCAGATTTACATTTTAATTTACCAAGTAGTGTTCCAGGAAGAAGAAATTGCAGCAATAGGTGGCACAATGCATTTTAATGGAGAAATTAATAATATCTTGATTTCTTAGGTTGAGGTTGTCTTTGTTTCGTGTGATATTTCTAAAAGTTCAGGAAAATGGCAACTTAGAAAAAGCTAATCACGCAACAATTTCAAGAAAAAATGTTTCATAAATATGAAAGTCATGCTTCTGACCTTTCTGGAATATCTCAGTCTTGGTTTTCCTGCTTTTTTCTCATCACAGCTCTTTTATACAGGAACCTGTAGTTTGTACACTCACCTTTCTCAGTAAATCATTGTTTGTGTGTTACAGTTTGCTTGATCCTATTAGAGCAAACCACTTGCTCAGTGAGCTTAAGGAGCCAGCTCACCTCTCCTGTCCTTCATGTTCTGTTCTCTGGCTCATATGAAAAATAAACCAGAGGAGAATTTCCTTTTTTGAGGCTTTGCTGGGCATGGCTGTGAGGGAAGTGCAAAAGAAGCCATGGGGAATGTCCCCAGAAACATTATTTCATATTGTGCTGCTTTTGCTGACACAGAATTGATTTATCCTGCTCAATAGAGTATTTTTACAGTTATTGCATTTACCTTTTCACCAGCAGCTCTATTTAGAAGGTTTATGGACAGCACACACACTGATGTGTTACTATTGGGTATCTCTTACTCCTTGTCTGATGACTTGAAAGAAATCTTTAACTATTTATCTGTGCAGAGCATAAAAATAACCAGGAATGGTAGTTGGGAACACTGCAGTTCTTTCAGCCTGGTGCTTCTTTGTCAGAGAGATTGGAATTCAAGCACTAGGTCTGCCCTATGTCCCTTTTTTGCATGCTGCCATGTCAAAGATTTAATCATCTTTAAGTATTTTAAAAAGTCTTATATCAAACATATGAGTGAGTGACAATCTATGGCTTTGAAATGTTTTATAACTTGGTTTTTACTTTTTTTTTTGTACTGAATTATTGCTTTGCTGGATGGATTTTTCTTATATGTTGAGTTGTAATCATATTTTATTCATGGACTTTAGGCTATACAGTTCTTTAGGTATGATAAGATTCTTGCTTGTTTCATGTTACCTCACAGAACTATTTAATCTTGGATAAACTATGTCCAGATCAAATAGCAAAACATTTAGAAATCAGAATTAAACCACAAAATAATAGTGATTTAAGATGTAGTAATATCTTTCATCATGTAGTTGAAGCCAGAGACTTAATCTATCTTAATCTGGCACTGCATGCAAAGTGGTAGTGAATAAAAATTTCTAGCTCTCATTTTGTTCAATAACAACCATAATAAATCTGTCTGGTATAGACATGGAACAGAAACATGGAATAAAAATGGGGAAATGTAAGAAAAGGGAAAAGCTTCTTCAGGAGGATTTACAGGCTGATGAGTTCTTCTGTGATTTCTTCCCATTTGCCTGCTTTTGTTAGTTTTGTACATTTCCTATTGATAAAAATATGGATTCCTAGTTTGGGAATTGCCTTAATTGACAATTCCTGCCAACGACCTGACTTTTAACTGAGCTCCCCACTGAGTGCTAGAGCTAATTCCTGCAAACTGCTGAAGGAAAGAGCCTCGTTTAAGATCATTCAGATTTATAGAGTCAACAGGATGACATAAACAAGGGCTGCAGTGCTTGTGTGGCATCCTTGGAGAAAAAGGAGCAGGAGAGATGTGGGTGAAACCTCAGATCAACTGATCCACAGCCTTTGCTGAGTAGGTGCCAACAGAAGCCATCACCAAAGCTTCTGAATATCCCTGAGAAAAGATCAAATGCTCCCCCTTTCCTTTGCTTCTTGCTGCAATCTGATTTTTGGCTTGTCTGTAAAGAACTGTGTGAGTTGCCAAGGCCACCTTCTACTTTGGGAATTTGCATCTTGCAGGTGTCTAAACTCTGACTCATGAATTAGGTCATGGACTCGTGGCTGCTGAAGAAATTGGGTTGAGCAGAAATCTGATTTGTTTGGGCTTTTCACTCCAAACACCCACGCTGGATTTGGCTGTTCTTTTGATATCTGGGATTCTTAGTAAAATATGTCAGTGAAGTCAAAACAAGAATTAATGTATTTTGGCACTGAAACATCTGTAGCACTTTTTGTTTGATTCTCCTCTGTCAGCTCCTTATCCCCCTCAGCTCTGCAAGCCTTTGCACTTGTGGGGGGAGGATGTGACCCAGGGTTTCTGCCCGTCCCACACGAGTTTGATTGATTGAGAACATTCTGTAGAACACCTGTAGATGTGACTCGGAAAATTTCAGTTTTTTAGACATATTCTGGCTGGGAAGTCTGTTCTGAGGCATCTGTGACCCTGTGCCTGGATGCGGTTTGATATGATGATGAACTGAATTTAATGTGCAGCTCTGTTGCAAAGTGATCAGAGATACTTTTAGGGAAGGACTCATTTCACAGAACTTTAAATGTCTGTCTTGCTATTACATGAATTTTGTCTGACAGGTTACCTCCTCTCTATTGATTAGCTCAGACAGGCTCGTTATCTCACTCTTCAGTAATTTTTTTCTTCACATTTAAGACAGGGACAAATGGGGCATATCCCTGTAGTACTTGTACAAGAACTTCCTTGGCGTGAGGGTTTTGTTTGATTTTCTGTGATACCAAAGTCACTTTTTGAAGGTCAATCTGTGATTAAGACTTTCCTGTGCACAGTACAAGGTGAATAAATCCTCAGAAGCATGGAGGAAGGAGCTTTCAGTTATATTTATTTGTTCTTGTACTTTTGCTTTTAAGATCAGTGCTTGTAGATGAGACATGGTTAATGCTGCTCCTTCCTTATTAGACTTGTTAACCTTTCTAAAGTGGAAACTGTCTGAAATAAACTCACCTCAATGTGCTCAGGCTCTAGTGAAGGAAATACTGATTCCCTGTTTTACTCTCTGCCTAAGAATTGTTCCTTTTTCCTGGTGGTTTTGGGGTTTTTGTTTGGTTTTGTTACAGTGAGAGGTTTTTCCCCTCTGCCATCTTTGGCAGCAAGTTAATGGTTACTGCAAAAACACTCTGGGGAGCAGAGAGCTGGAAAAGTCTCCCCTGTCCCTGCCCTCCAACCCAGGCAGAGGAGAACACAACCTTTGGCACTTGCTGCAACAAGGAGCAATGTGAGCCCTGAGCACATCAATTCTCCACTTGTAGGCAGTGCAATCCCTCGTGTTTAAAGAGTGGATGTTCTCTCTCCTCAATGTTCTTACTGATCCCAGAGATCAGAGATGTTTGTTATCACCTGAATTATTCTGACACAGAGATCTTTTGTGACTGCAGAGTCACAAAAGATCTCTGTGTCAGAATAATTCAGGTGATAAGAGTTTAGGAATGTAATTGTGCTAATTCTGCACATTGGTTCTGAGTTGGTAATTAGTTTGAGAATAAATCATGAAGATTCTTCTAGATAGATTCACAAATCCAAAATATGCTGTATTGTCTTTTTAGTTGGTTCTAAAAGTTTTGTTAAATTTGGACGTGTATTCCAGGATGTCTGTGCTGGAGCCAGCACTTCTGTCAGGTCAGGCTCCCATCAAACACTGACTCAAAAAAATAAAGCTGTGTTTGCATAGTCCAGTGCAGCAAATAAAGGCACTTACCTTACACTGGGCCAAAACATTTATCTTTTAAAATAAATGTAACAAATTCAGGGTCCCATGTCCTCAGCTCAGACACTCTGAAATGTGGAATAATTTCATTAATTACACAGGACATCTGAACCTGGAGGCTTTGGAGGCTCCTGAGCACTTCCAGGTCATCCCTCAGCCATGCTGCTTCAGGAATGACTGGGGGCTGTGGTTATATCTTCATCAAGGAGAAAATTAATGAAGCTAAGGAAAGATGTAGATTTTCATTAGCACACAGAGCTAATTAAGATGCTTCTGGGTTTTGTCACTTTTATGGGAAGTTCCTCAGTAACAGCATCAGTGACATATCTCGAGGTTAAATTGTTGGGAAATGTGACAGCAAGGAGCACACACTTGGGCCTGAAAATGTGATCCATTCTCTGTGCGTGACACTTCTCTTCCAGAAACCTCTTTGTGGTCAGGTCTGGTTCAAGCAAGCTTCCTGAAAATGCTGTTTATTACTTCCATGGTAATCCCACAGCTCCATGGCACCTGTCAAGTGTTGAGGGCAAAGTTAGAATGGCTTCACTTCCTATTATTCATTCATAGGTAATGAAGGCAGAGCTATATAAAGTCATTTACTTCATATATATGAATGTCAATTTAAGGGTGATGGCATAGCATTAAATCAAATTTTATTAGTTCAGCAGTTTGTTCGTTTGCTATTAATATTGCTTGACACATCCCCTTACAGAACCTTCTCAGCTGCTGTGAACTCTTAAAATATTGATCATTCGAGCCCAGCTTTTGTCTTGATAACACTTGGAAAATTATCTTGGAAAGTGATCTTGGAAAATTGCTGCTGGAAAGATCTTGGACTTACAGGCACTGAGGTTGTGGGAAAACCTCTTGCTTTAGCCATACTGAAAATAAAATAATGAAGTTACAGGGGTGAAGTGGTTTTGCTTATGGGGTAGAATTTGGGAGGCTGGTCTGTGTTTCAGACATGCACTGTGGTGAGGGGACAGTGATGTTTGCCCTGATTTGGAGGAGGAACTTTGGAGGGGAATGACAAGGGCACTCAGGAACTTGCTGTGGGTTTTGCTGCTCCCTGAGGAGTTTGTCCCTTTATGAGTGGGATCTGTGAGTGAAGCCCTGACCTGGTCTGGGGAGAGAAGAGGAGCAAGGTTGGAAGTTTCCAGCTCGTGCTCTCCCAAATCTGCTTCCCTGCTGGCTACAGAGGAGGCAGAGCTGACAAGCTCTTGTTTTGACACGTGGAAAATAAAAGGAGAGTGGCAGTGTGGAAGGAGAACAATTGAGATATGGGGAAATGGGAGATAGCAGTGAATGAAGGGAGTTGAAGATATACAGGGTTTTTTAGGGGAAGAATCCCCAGAATGTTGTGCTAAGAAGGGGAGAGGGTTCTTGTGGCTGGCACAGTTGAGCCAGGAACAGCTGCAGGATGAGGATGGGGAGGATGAGGAGCAGGAATGGAAGGGCCAGAAATGCAGAAGTGCTCCAGCTGTCGAGAGCCCAGCTGGATCCTGGAGCTGAGAGTGTCTGCAGGAGGCTTGGACAGGGCAGATCCTGGTGCTGCTGTGGATCTGACACTCTCAGGAGAGAGAATGGAGCAAGGGCAGCACCTCATGGACTGCCCAGCCTGGAGCAGTGGCCTGACACCAGTGGAGGAGTTTATGCCCAGTGCAGTTCCACCCACGCTGCAGCCTGGAATGGCAGCCAACATTTTTGGTGTCAGTTGGTGCCTGGGAAGCATCAATTCAGGGTGCTCATCCCGCCCCAGTTCCTGTTCATGCAGATGAGGATCTGTAAATTCAAGCAGCACAAGTCTGCCTGTATTTGCATCTAAAACATCCATCTGTATCCCTGTGAATATCGCGGTGACGCAGAGGAAACTCAGCCGGGAAGCAATGTTTAAACACATTCTACGTGCACAGTCAAGCATTCAAAGGTCACATAAAGCCAGAAATTGAGGCGTTCTTCTTTTCAGAACAATTGGAAATTTTTTTTTCCTTTTCTGGGTTGGTGAATTTCTGCTGTGAATTTCTTCTACATTTAAAATGGCTATCTTGTTACTTTAAATATACTTTTTTGGTGAAATATTCTCATCTAGCTACTATATTTCTCTAGATCAGGTTTGTGACATGTAGGCTTAAAGATGCAAAATACTGCAATCCTTAGATTTCAAATATACTCTGAAGTTTAGGAGAGTTGAGGCCTGAAATATTTCAAGCTTGGTGTTTTCCAGTGTTTTAACATGTTCCCATCTGTCTCTTTCTGAATTGTGGTAGTATGAAGATACTTTTCTCTTGACGCTCTAAATAGTTTTGATTTTTCCTCCTGAAGAGCTTAAGAACAAATATCTGGTATTTGAGAGTCAGCTTAGTGTGAACATGGCCCTGAGGATTATGCCTTTTCTTTATTTGGAATGAATAATTCTTAAAAAGCTTTCGAACGTCACTGGCAAAAATACCCACCTGATGATTTTCCTTGTTACGAGTTATGTAAGAATTGGAACGGCTCCACTGTGCCTGAGCCCAGAGTAATAAATCAAAGGGGTTTTGATCAAGAACACGGCTGCATTGATGTGTGTATTCAATAAAATTGCATTTAGGAAAAGGCATGAATTCTCTCCAGTCTCTCAGCCAGCCAGTCAATTCCTTCCAGATCTTTCGAGCTAGCTGCTGAATATTGCTTTACATGGAATATATCCCTTGTTCTTTAAAAAAAACCGCCAAACCCAACTTTTTTTTTGCTTTCTGTAAAAATTACACTTGGACTGAGCCTTTGGATGCTGTTAAATGCTGGATGTATTTAAACAGATCTGCATATATAAACTGAAGATTGTGACACGAGCAGAAGTTCATGCTGCCTTCCCCAATTAATCAGAGAATTTCCAGCACAGTAATGAGAGATTTTATATTTCCTATGAGGGAAGAGCTGATTTTCTAGACTTGCAAGTCCAGAAACAACAGCACAACAACATTAGAAAATTGATATTTGTCCCTGTTTCTCTTTGATCTGCTAATTGTTCTCAAGTCACCATTCTGCAAGAGTAAAGATAGTGTTGTATTTCAGCTTTTAATAATCAAATGAGGAACATTAATAGGTTATTAATTTGTCTTGGCAGGCCAAAGTGTAATTCTTCTGAGCAAACAGATCATCTCATCAACTTTCAGCTTTTGTCTTTTGGATCCAGGTCTCACAGACACTTCTCAGATTATTTATTATATTTTTTCTATATTATATTCAGATTCTATATTATATTTATTTATAGGCCTTTGTGCAAATGGGAGTTTAGTGTGCTGCTGTGTACTTTTAATTTCTAGATATGCTTTTGATCAGGAAAACCATTGAATACTTTGTCAGTGAGAGAGAGAGGATCTCACCCCTCTTGCAGCAGTGCTGAAGCCAGGAGTGATCATTGCATTCCCACCAACTGATTTCCTCCTTTTTCACCCAAAAACCCAAAACCAACAGTGCACTTTCCTACTAGAAGGGCTGTTTTGCATCCCCTCCTGTGCCAGGGAGTGCCCCAGTGGGAGCTGCTGTGTCTGTGCCAGGCAGAGCTGGCAGCACCTGCCCTGCCCTGCCCTGACCCCCCTTTCACAGCCAGGCTTTGCTGCTCCAGCCAGCTGCTGCATTTTCCCCTGGGAATTCTCATGGAGCAGCAACAAGCTCATCCTTTGGGCAGGGATTCTTCAGGAGACATTAAAAAGGCAGAGTAGTTTCCAGTAAGTTGCAAAAATCTGTTAAAATAGAGAAAAAAGGAGAAGAGAATAAATGAGTGTAAGTGGTAGAGAGAGCTATGAAAAATTGGAAATTACAGATTTTAAACTTAGGAATTCCTTCTGGGATGGATCACACCCGACAGAGTTATTGCTCCTGCAGTTCTCCTGTGAGAGTTGTCCTGGCTCCACCATTCCTGCACTAAAGGCAACCCCTTGGGCTTTCCCTTCATTCATTCTATAGTCATTTTTTCAATAATGATAATATTTTCACTGTTTTTGTCCAGTGCAGAGGGGAAGGAACAAATATTTTTATAAATAATGGTAATATTTTCAGTATCTCTGTCCAACAGTGGAGGGGAAGGGACAGATGTTTACATAACATGGCAGCAATGTTTGTGCTTTTAATGGAAACCAAACCTGCCATTTGTTGACACGGATGGAAAGATTCATTTTAATTTCAGTGAACCTTATTGCCCACAATATGCGACATCTCTTCTGTAATGTTTGCTCTGAGTTACTATCTAAATCAGATTTAGAGATATTTTTAAGGCTTTGCTTTGTTTTCTGTTTCAATTATTCCTTTTTTCCTAATTATGCATTTCTAAAAATAAACATTTTCAAGCTGACTGGTTCTTCTTTTCCTGCTCTTTCTCCCTAAAATTTTCTAACTCCTTTTTCTTCACGTTTCCTTGAGTTTGACTTTAGATGCTCTATTTGCAAAATAAGTTTGCAGTCAACATATCAGAATTGCTTCCTTTTCTCTGCTCTTTGAATATGGAGATAAAGTTTTCCTAGGCCATGTGGATTCAATATGATTTTTTTAAACTTAAAAATGGAAAGAGAGACTATGGAAAAGACCTTTGAGATCATGGCATCCAACCATACAGCAGGAAAATGTCAGAGTTTTCAGGTGGATGTGGTTTATGGGGTGCTTTCCCTGATTTCCCTCATTTTCTGAGCACAAGGGTTTATACAGCTTTTAATGCAATGTTCAGCCAGAGCTGACTCAGTCAGCACTTGGGCTGATGGATAACTCCTTTTTTCTTGTCCTCTCAAATAACACTGAGAGATTAGTAAATGTCTTCAACCTTCATTGATTTTCTGTTAAAGTGAATTAACTCCTTGAGCCCATCTGGGTTGGAGAAATAAAAATTTTCCAACCCCCAGCTGTAATTTTCTCATCATGGGATTTAAAGTAAAACAACCATGTTTAAACAATTTTTCTTCAATCACTTTATTGTACTCTGAAAGAGGTGTTGGTTAGTTACAAAATGCACACAAATAAAATAAGAATGTGCAGCAAGAGAGCTGCAAATTTCTGTGTTTCTTGCCTGGCACTGATGTTGTGTATCTTGGGGCCAGTGGGTTAATTTTATTTACCTACATCTAAGCAGAGCTAAAACCATTTCTTTCTTCAGTTATGAATCTGAACTGCCTTAATAGTTATCTGTAAACAGAAATGATGTTGAAGGAAAATGCATAAAGAGCGCTAATGAGACCTGAGAGGCTTGAGGAAATAAATATTTCATTTGGTTTGGGTGAGTCAACATGAGCTCGTTCTGTACCCTTTCTAATTTCATCTTGGATATTTTCATGTAAAAACAATTGGAGCCCTGAAAATAAAGAAGATTTTCCCGATGCTGAATTCCTGCTTTGGAATGTTTCACATTTCAGTGCTTGGCTCACAGAGAGACAGAAAAGCAGAGAGCAATGGGCAAATCTCTCTTTTTTGGTGTATTTATTAAGTGCTGTCATTCTGTGAGACAGCCTGGCCCTTTAATGATATATTTCTATATTCTCTTGTCAACTGCCACACTGTTTGCACCAGTAAGTAAATGCCTTGTAAAGGTGCCCTGGGGAGCTATTACAGAGCAGCACAAATAATACAGATTTGATATTTTGCTCTGCTGTCATACATTCTCCCTGGCACAAAGGCGGGTTTAATACATCTGACTGCACACTTCTCACAGCGTGGCACATTCACTTGGGTTTTCCTAAATCTCTCTTAATGCTACAAATGCTCGTTGGGGCAGCTGAACCTAAATGTTTTAATTAATTTGCTTTTGTTGAAAATAATTTAATATCTAGTAGCACTTTTGTGACTTTTTTTCTGAGTTTGGGGGCAAAATCCACTAAAAGCAAATCTGGGAGGTGTGGGGTTTGGAGTTTTTGCTCTAAAATGATTTTAAGAATTGTTCTTGAGCAAGAGGGAACAGAAATGTGCAACAGCTTGGCGTTTAAAGTGTTAAATAATAAACAGAATTTGCAGTGACTCAGCCAATTGAACTGAACTATACTTATGTAAAATCATTCATGAGATCATTAAAAATAATGAACGGATGCAAAGAAGTTGTTTCCTATTTGCAGACCATTCTAGAATAGAGAAAAGGTTTAGGTATTAGTTACAGACTGCTGATTTGAGCTTTAAAAATCTCCCAAACTGCTTCATGCTTTTGAATTACACCATAAAATATGACATTTTTATCACTGAACCAGCTTTGTATGGGACATAGGTGTAAGTGAATACAAAGCTGTGCACTTGGCTTGGTAAATGAGCTTTATCTATAACATAACTCAGGACTATCAGTTTGCAGAGCACATAATTGGATCATGTTGAAAGAAGAGTTAATTAAATGGAACTGCATGTATCCCCTTGTATTTACTGAGTGAGGACAAACATTTTGGTTTGTTCCATTCTCACCACACTCCTTTTGTCCCAGCTGAGCTGTGTTTATTGGGGACACCCAGCACACCCATTCAAGGTGGCAGAACTCTTTTTCTCAGTTGCTCTGCAAACTCAAAATCTATTTGATGATGGCTGTGTGCAGAAATTCCATTTCAAAGCTCTGTCATAAATGCCCAGGTAGGTTATTTCTGTGCTTTCTGGATCTCTGTAATTTTATGGATTTTGGATTTACCTGCATCACTTCAGGGCAAATAACTGAGAATGAGCGTTTTACTTTCCTTGGTAGATGGAGTTATTGACGGTGCATTTTGCAGGTCTCTAGAAAATCATGTGCACATCAGATTTCTGTTGAATCTGACAGTCCTTGAGGGACCTCATGTAGCTTTCTGCAGCAGATCCCTGTGTTCAACTCATTGTTCTGGCTGGAAATTCAAGGCTTTGTGTGGTTCAGAAACAGATTTGGAAGAAGAAAAATCTTTCGGCGTTGTTAATCAGTTTCTTCTCCAGTCTGAGAAACAAAATAATATTATTCTCTCCCTATCAAGTTTCAGGGTGAAATGGAACGATTCCTTGTGCATGGGTAAATTGTATTCTTACTTGGAGGCATTGTAACAAAACCATTCGTGTGTTCTTTGGATTCAGAAATCTGGATAATGTGGGGTGAGAACTGGTAATGGGGGTAGCAGAGTCAGTGTGGGTGGGTACTGAGCCTGAAAAACTCTTCCTGGTCAGGGACAGCCAGACTCTGTGACCTTGAAGAGTCCTGGAAGAGTTACAGGAAGAATTTGTTCCTAATCATAAGATAAACTTATATTTAGGTCTTTGTGACATCACGAGAAAAAGGTTTTTTATAATGTCACTCTCTGTGCTGCTTTGTCCTTCCCTTTCTCCATGAAGGTTTTGAATTACTATTAAAATGTTCAAAAATGTTGAAAATAATATCAGTGATACAAATTTCTCTCTTTAGCAGCATGTGCTGAGTTATGTAAGTTAAATTTTAATTTTCATTGCATGCTCTCCATAACAGCCCCAAACAAGGAATCATGTTTGCACTCCTAAGAAATTTCTGTGTTTCTGAGCTTCAGAACTGTTTCATTGGGTTTTTCTCCTCTCTCTGAATCTGTGCTGTTGGCTTTTCTAACCAGGCCTCGATGATTGCCTCCAACAATACATCAAAAACTTTGAGAGAGAGAAGATCAACGGGGAGCAGCTGCTGCACATCACTCACCAGGAGCTGGAGGAGCTGGGGGTGACTCGCATTGGCCACCAGGAGCTGATCCTGGAAGCTGTGGATCTGCTCTGTGCATTGGTAAGAGACTTCTTGCATTGCTCACCTTGATCAGCTGTGCTTATAAATTTACAAACCAAAAACTGAAAAACTAAACCAAACCAAACTAAAAATAATGTAGAGATTGCTCTACAGCCACACGCTCAAACAGCCTTTGCTTCAGTAAAGGACAGACATGTCCTGGTTTCTCTCAGCTGCACAGAAACTACATTTATCCATTTAATGATTATGTCTGATGGTCTTTGATTGCTTTTCCTCTGACTTTCTTGGTCCTGCATTCAAATGCTGCTGACTATCACTCCTGGCATCCATATGGTTCTGTAATTATGTGCCATATGCCCTCGTATTTCACTGACATTTGCCACACTGCACTGAACCAAGTAGACCTGAGTGGTTTAACCATGCCAGCGTTCAGAGGGATGGTACCACACAGCCAGAAGGGAATGCTAATTAGACTGGAAGATTCTTTAAAATGAGCTTTAAGATGAGACTGGAGTGGTAAAATTGACTTTATCTAAACTACAGACACGTGTGTTGACTAAAAGTTGGGTTTGGGTTTTTTCAGCAACCTGTAAGCTCTTGGAAGGAAATTATTTGTTCATATTAATAATTACTAGGTTACTAATTCAGTTAACCTTTTAGCAAAGTATTTGATATCAAAAAGTTGTTTTGTCCTCTGCTATTTTATTCCTACCAGCTAATAAAATGTGATGTATTAACTTACTTCTAAAGAAAAAATAACTTCTGTTCATGTAGGTGGACAGATGAAAGAATATTGAAAATATTAAAACATAAAACAATACAACTATATAGGCACGTGAAAATCATAGTATTGTACTTCTTTATCAGCAGTTCTGCTTTTGAATAATTGGGTTATCCTGTGGGAATTTGATAAAGAGAAATTGTTTCCAAGAGGGAAACTGGCACTTAGAAGTAAGATAGAAAAAATGTGAGGTAAAATGCACTTGATCGGGGGAAAAAAAATATTTAAGTACCTTTAATTCATCTTCTTTCCTGTACCTTGAATGACAAAATACCCTTGGTATGCCTTGAGTTCTGCCCCTCCAAATGAAACAGCTTTGTCAGAGCAGGGGAAGGCTTTAGGGGCAGGTGTGTGCTGCAGGAGCAGAGAAATGCTTTATGGGCATGGAGATGCTTTAGGGGCAGGTGTGTGCTTTAGGGGCAGGTGTGTGCTTTATGGGCAGGGAGATGCTTTAGGGGCAGGTGTGTGCTGTAGGGGCAGGTGTGTGCTGCAGGGGCAGGTGTGTGCTTTAGGGGCAGGTGTGTGCTGTAGGGGCAGGTGTGTGCTGCAGGGGCAGGGAGATGCTGTAGGGGCAGGTGTGTGCTTTAGGGGCAGGGAGATGCTGCAGGGGCAGGTGTGTGCTGTAGGGGCAGGTGTGTGCTGTAGGGGCAGGTGTGTGCTGCAGGGGCAGGTGTGTGCTGTAGGGGCAGGGAGATGCTGTAGGGGCAGGTGTGTGCTTTAGGGGCAGGGAGATGCTTTAGGGGCAGGTGTGTGCTGCAGGAGTAGGGAGATGCTTTAGGGGCAGGGAGATGCTTTAGGGGCAGGTGTGTGCTGCAGGAGTAGGGAGATGCTTTAGGGGCAGGGAGATGCTTTAGGGGCAGGTGTGTGCTGCAGGGGCCGGGAGATGCTGTAGGGGCAGGTGTGTGCTGCAGGAGTAGGGAGATGCTTTAGGGGCAGGTGTGTGCTGCAGGACTAGGGAGATGCTTTAGGGGCAGGTGTGTGCTGCAGGGGCCGGGAGATGCTTTAGGGGCAGGTGTGTGCTGCAGGGGCAGGGAGATGCTTTAGGGGCAGGTGTGTGCTTTAGGGGCAGGGAGATGCTGTAGGGGCAGGTGTGTGCTTTAGGGGCAGGGAGATGCTTTAGGGGCAGGTGTGTGCTGCAGGGGCCGGGAGATGCTTTAGGGGCAGGTGTGTGCTGCAGGGGCAGGGAGATGCTGTAGGGGCAGGTGTGTGCTGCAGGGGCAGGTGTGTGCTGCAGGGGCAGGGAGATGCTTTAGGGGCAGGTGTGTGCTGCAGACCCCAGCAGCCAGGGCCTTTTGGGAAACCCCTGACCCCAAACCTGGGGAGCTTTTCCCTGGACAAGGTGTCCCACAGCCAGGAGCCAGCACAGCCCCTGTGTCACTCTGTGTCACCCCAGCAGAGCCCTCTGTGCCCTGACACAGCAGCCCCCTCTGGGAAAACCTCTCCCTTCAGCCCAGTGTGTCCCCGAGGAGGGCCCTGCTGACTCTTTTATTGTGAATTTTTTCCTTTTTTGAGCACAGAAAATGTTCCTCTTGCTGCTGGTCAATGGTGCAGCTCTCGCTGTGCTGCCTCATGACCTTACTTTTCCTTTTGAGGCAGGATGGGGATTTTCCAGCTCCTGGTATCATTTATTTTGCCTCCTGCCTTTCTGCCCTTTCTCTTCCTTTCTCACTCTGGCTCTAAAATGCCTTTTTCTTTTTTTTTCCCTGCTTCTAAATGTTTCTCTCCCTGCCTGTTCCATGTGCTTTTCTGCTGCCTGCAGCTCTGCTCCTGGGGGTGTTCTCCTGCCTCTGACATTTCTCCTTGGCTCTCTGCACATCATCTCCTTCAATTCTTGCAGGATCACAGAAAAGTTTTACCAGACTCAGTAGAAAATCTATTTTAAATCTGTACTCATTTATTAGGATTTGGATCCATGTAATCAAAAAGCATTATTAAGAATCTCATTTTAATTATTTTAAATAATGGCAATAATTGAATGAGAGAAGAGCTGATGCTGCCTTTATGAGCTGAAATACATTTCTAAAATATCACTATTGTTTTCTTGTTCTGTGCTAACTCTTGAAAAATTAATAGATTGTTGCACTAATATCTGACTGCTGGCCAAGCAACCAGAAAAAATTGTGACTCAGAATTGCTCACTGATATGGATTTTTAGAACAGCTAGTCCAAAAACCTGAGGAAATATCTTATTTGAAATGTAATTTTTAAAGGGGCTAAAGAGTATCTCTGTTTTGTTTATGCCACCAAACAGGAGTTAACATATAGGAAATTATTGAAATCAGAATGTCTTATGGAACACAATTTTACCCCTAATTCACTGAATTGCATTTCAAATTTTATACAGTTTATAGGCAGGTAAAACAGAGCCCCAGGCAGTCAGGAATCAGTACTTGAATGCCCTCATTAATGTGTGCTGGAAATGTGGACAGGGTGCAGAGCACAAGCTCTGTTTGTACATGCATAAATATAAATACTTGAATTTTATTTCCAACATTTTTTATGGCAAAAAGAGCAGGGAAGCACCAATTCCAACAATCTGGTCTTAAAATCCTAACTGTGGAGGGGAGGCACCATCAGCACTTTGCTCTGTCCCTCTGTCCCTCCCTCTGTCCATCCTGGTGTGCTCCCAGTGGATCTGGGTCTCAGCTCCTGTCTCTGCCCCATCCCTGCCTGGGCTGTGTCAATGAAAATTGATTTTTTTTTCCCTGCATGGATTTCTGGATTGATTTCTGGTTGGCAGTGGGCAGTGCCCAAGTTCATGACCCATTTCTCCCAGGCAGCCTCAGCAGGATCTGCAGTCCATCCCTGCAGGGTGGGCTGTGGGAACAGGAGAAATCACCCCCCAGGAAAGCTCAGGGTGGTCAGGAATTAACTCTGGGCAAGGGTTACTGCAGAGCAGCTCTGCTGCTCCAGGAAACCCTGGGAAATGGGACTGAGGGAGCTCCAGCTCTTGGGGCACACTGAAATGTGCTTTTCCTGAGGGTCCAAGGCCACGGCTTTTGTGGCTCTGGGGATTTGGTGAGGTTTTGGTGGGGTTACACCAAGAATGGTGCCTCACCTGCAGTTCCAGGGATGCAAGCACTGCAGAACCCCCCCAGAACCAAATGCTGACCTGTAAAGAAAGTTCTAATTCAGGAAGAAACTAAAACTAAAGGAGTAAACTCCTGTTTTTTATTTTTCCCAAACTACCTATTAGCCAGATTCCAAATGCAAATTACTAAAGGCAGGGAAGGTTTGTTATGTTGTGCATCAGCCCTTGACATGATTTTTACATCCACTTTTCTTTTGAAAGCAAGCTGAGTTCAGATAGGAAATTTATATGAGAATCCTGGCTGGAAAAGATTCCACACTGAAACATGACTTGCAGTGGGAAAGAAAAAAAATGCAAGAAATGTGAAAAGGGAATAATAAGAGTATTCAGTACTCCCATGCAATATGGTGATATAGAAGTGTATGTATTTTACCTGAAAGTTAAATAATTTCAAATGTTAAAGTAATCTCCTTTATGAAAGGGTAAGATCAGAGTGCAAAAGGTGAGAGGAACTTTCTCTGTAGGAAAGAAAGTCCAGGCACTGTCTGGGGCTTGCTGAGGGGTGAATTCATGTGCTATGAAATGCAAAGTCACAGGTGAGCTTTACTTTCAGCTTCAGTTCTTTGACCATTCTGGAAAGACATTTCTGAGTTGTGCTTTAATTATGAAGAAAATTGGGAATGATGGCTGTGGGGAAAAAGTCCAATCTGGAACATCAAAGTCCTTTCTTGCTAGGGTGGTCAGAAACTGCTCTGCAATTATTTATTTGAAGTGACCTAAATAACATTTAGGGACAAAAAATTGTGGGCCACTTGGATTTGGACTGTAACTTTGTTGAAGTTGAAATATTAATTGGGATATCTATTGGAGGTTTTGTTGCAGAGAGGCTGAATCTGCAGAAGTAGCAGGGTCTGGGGAAAAGAACTTTTTGACAGAGAGTAAAGTATACTGGAAGGAAGAAAAAGGAATAATTTTTGAGGTCAACATGGCTTGCTGTTCAAATCTGAAAATAAATTTAATTAGGACAGTATTGGAGTCAGTATATTGTTAAAGCCAGAACGAATTAAAATATAAACAGGGAAGAAAGACAGATAATGAAAGGATGAAAAATGAATGGGAAATGAAAAGAATGCTCCAATAGAGATTGTATCTCAAGTAATTAAAAGTACTGTTAATTCACAGGCATTCAACTTGTGAAATAAGGCCTTGTGCAGGGGAGAAATTTCAAGGAGAAATAAAGATTAGAAACTTGGTCTGCAGTTTCTGCAAGGCCACAATCCAGGCAGGGTGGGGTTTCCACCAGAAGGCACAATAAAGTCACCATGGTCAACATGTTTACAACAACTGCAGGAATTCAAATTATTTTTATATTTTATTGGGGTTTTTAAAAATAGTATATGGGACACAGCTACCAAAAAAATTTTCCCCCCCTATAATTTTTCTAACATATTTCTTTATTAAGCATCTCCCTAGGAAAATTACAACAGCAATAGGAATTTTTTGCAGTGATTTATTTTGAAGCACTCATGGTGAAGGTGAAGTCTTTCATGGCTGCCTCTATATCTATTGATAATGTTGTTCTTCTGAATTAAAATTATTCAAGTTTTTCCTAAATTAATACCATTTTAATGGCCACACCTACAATGATCTCTCTTGAGGTCCTGTTAATTTTTCATTCTGCTAATACTTGACTTTATTTGTCAATTTTGCAAGTATATTAGGAAGTATTTTTTCTTACTTCACCTGATTTGTGAACAAGTTTCACTTTTAGCAAGTCATTCTATGCATCAAATACTTCTTTTCCACTCATATTTCAGGGGTTATTCAAAGGTAATTATTCTAGACTAAAATCTTCATTTTATATATATATTGATGCTTGAGTAGGTGGAAATAAATCTCATTTTTTTGGAGTGGAATGCCATCCCTCTTGGTGAGAGATGAAGAGATTCCATCTCCTCAGTGGAATGAGGAACCTGGCACACACATTATTTTTGTCTCCACAAACATGTATGCATCCAGAGAGTTTTATTAATTTCAACTGGAAAAGAAGTTCAGCTTTTGGCAGTCCAGTGCTATTTATTGTGCTGTGCCAAAACATTGAATTAATACTGTTGAATTGAGTGGGTTAATTATTGCACATATTAGAACATGTGTATCATCTTTTGATTAGTCTAATTAGCAGCTTCAGTCTTTCTTAGCCTTTCAAATCATGGAACTTGGAAAAATAACTGATTTTAAGGATTGGGTATGGGTTTGTTTTTTGGTGGTTTTTTTTTCCTTTTAAAAGTCTGTTGACAATTTTGGCATTTTCAGGTTTCTCTCAGGATGAGGGCATTGAAGGAGGATAATTAAGTTTGTACAAATAATTCAGAGTAGCCTAAAGTCCTGGGATTTTACAGGTGTGTGCTTGACTCTTCTGTCCTACTTAAAAATTTCATGGTTTTGCTAAGGTGTGCTGAAGAAGTCTGGATGTAATTACAAATTATTTGTGTCAAGTAACCACCAAAATGAAATCCTTCCTAAAATCACCAGGCTAAAGGCAGATCTGGGAGCTGATCTAAGCAAAGAACAAGGTAAAGGAGAATTTTTCTTGATGTCTTCTCAGAGTTTTCTTCAAGAACCACTGATTCCACCCCAGCTGTCCCACAGTAACACACAGCAGCAATATTTTGGGTACTGCAGCAGCCCCAGCAGTGCTGGTATAAAAGTGCAGAAAGCAGAGTTTTCAGAGGTATCCAATCACAGGGTTGTTACAAAAGGAATTTAGGACAAAATTGACTTTTGGATTTGTGTTTTTGTGTTAAATACATTAGAAATTTAGTCTTGGACTCTCTAGAGAGTTTTATCCTCTCTGAATTTATCACTCCTGCAGAGCAGCCATGGCCACATAACCCCTGCTGAAGGGCCAGATCCCTCTGGTTATGGGATGTGTGTTTATCCTGTGGACAAACTGAAAATGGTCCTGTTCAGGTGTTCCAGGGAGAATTTCATCCCTTGCCATAATATGAGGTGCATAAAGTGGAAATAGGAGAAAGGAAGCTGGCTGCATTTTATTCAAATTTCAGCTCCTGCACACAGTCCAAAGGGGAATGTAGGGTAGCTGAAATCCAGGAGACCACATCTAATTCCTGCCCACAAACAATGATAAAGGGTTATCAAGCTTCTGATAAATTACTTCAGGCTACTTCTGTATTCTTCCTACTTATGGTTTTGTTTAGGTTAAAAACCAGGAAAAATACAAATGTGCTGTATTGATTGCTGCTAATTCCTTGAATTTATGCGTGTCATTTGCCTCTGGAGCAAGACAGTGTTAGCAGGCAAATGAGAGGAAAGAAACTTCTGTTTTTCCTGTCTTTTGACATAGTTGAGAGGTTTCCTCTTGTCACACAATAATTCTTTTTCACAAAATAGCGAGAAACATGTTCCATTCCAAGTGTTAAACCTGTTCCAAAGCTTGTTATTTTCCTCTGAAAATGCATCTGTTTAAGTAGCAGTGAGAATGAGGATCCCAATCCATGGCAGGCTTGGCTGGTGAATGCTTATGAGAAAGAAATGTACTCATTTCCATTTAGAAATTTATAAAAGAATCCATTTATAATAATCCATTACTGTATTTCATGTTGGTTCTGTGTCTGGGTAAGCTCTGTGGTATTCTGATCCTGAACCTTTCATTCCTTTTCATGCTGTGAGTTCCTGTCACTCACTGGCAGAGAGCAGCCCCCCAAAATAATTGCAATTAAATTGTGTTGCTACTTATTAGGCCAATGCAGGAGCAGAAATTCATGCAAATGAATAGGTAGGTAATGATTTGGGCTTAAAAACCACGTGTGTGCAACTCTGAAGGGTCAGGCATTAGGGCTAAAATTCACTTCAGCTGGTGTTGGGATAATATAATAGCATTATATTATAATTTCCATATGTTCTTCTATCCCTGGTTTAGGAGATATTAATGGAACTCTCATTTCTGACATAATTTTGATTTCTCTTGAGGTTTGGAGCTGGAAGTCAGGGATTGTTTTGTGATTTCAGCCCTTCTGGGTGTCTGGTTTCTCCAAGGCTGATTGATCCCAGGCGCTGCTGGGGATAAAGAAATGGACATTTTCTCTGCACAGGGATAAAAGAAAAACCTTTATAGCAACACCCTGTTCCAGTTCATGGTGTTTCTGTTGACACCAGCTGCCCCAGCATGGCATGGTGCACTGTTAAGGGACTGTCTATTGCTTTTGTGCTTTGATTTCTCAGGGTTTCACAGGCATCCTTTCCTGCACAATAATCCACTCTGCCAATACCTGTGGAGAGCAGAAAGCAGGAATGCCAACTTTAATGTTTTAACCTTAATTCTAACCTAAATTGCTCTGTGTAAGCTCTCCTGAGTCCCCAGCCTCAGAATAGCCAAGATTTGGGTACTTGATTTTTCTGCAGCAACATGGAGATCCCTTGTGGTCTCCTAAGGATGCCCACCAGCCTTTGTGAAACAATTAGAATTGACATATCTAATTAATTAATATGAATTATTGCTCTTCTAGAATCTCAATGTGAAGTGTATGGAACAGCCTTGCAGTGACACATGAACAAATTGTGCAGCAGACCATTCACATTTTCTTTTCCATCATTTTCTTTCCACACTGAAGGAATTAGAAAGAAGGATGTTTGTAATATTTTCATCCTGTGTCATCTCTTAGTTGTGATAAAATGTGTTGCTGGATTTCTACATTTCTTTTAAACAAATACATGCAAATCTTACAAAAAATTTTCTGAGTAAAGCATTAAAATCCAGATGTTGCAAAGTTTGCTTTGGTTTCACAGAAATGCCTCTAAAACACCAATATTTCGTGGAGAAATTGAGCTGAGTAATTTTAAATTCTAAATTCTGGGGTGGTAAGTCTTTCACTCAGATCTTTTATTGCAAACACAGGAATAAGAGTTCAAGTGGGGCATATGAAAGGAAAATATTGGTTTTCTAAAATCGTGGCTTGAAGCACCGAGGGCTTTGTGCTCTGTCAGAAACCAGGAGAGGGTTTGGGTCTATTGCATCGTAGCAACACTTAATTGTACACTCCTGTATGAAACATTTAAATACATAATTTAAATCCATTAGCCAGCTGAGGTTGATAATCTTGGCTTGGCAGTTTTATGAAAGGTCTTTACCAAAGCTGTGTGAATTTATTTATTTGGGTGGGAGAACCATCCCCATGGGAGGCCTTCTCAAGGCAGGTGAGGTTTCCTGAGGCTGTGCTGCCCAGTCCATCCCCACAGCACCTCTCAGTTTTGGGAGTTTTGTTTAATCCCAGCCCAACTCAATGGAACTGAGTCCACGAGGATTCCTGCCAGTGCTGACGAGGTCCCAGAGTGACATTCTGGGAGAAAATTCTCCTCATCCCTGGGGAGAGGAACCAGCCCTGGGGCACGAACACTCAGAGGGCTGTGCAGGTGTCCTGGGAGCCACGTGGAGAAAGATGTGGGAAGGAAGAGGATGCAGACCATGGAAATGAATCCTTTTCAGTGGAACTGCTGCCTTGTGAGGGCTGACCTAGAACAGAGGCTGGATGGAGTTAAAGAATACAATAGGGATTATTAGGAGGTCTCAATGGATGCACCTTGGGCAGCACAAGAGCCCAGCCAGGGCTGCACCCAAGGTGAACCAAAACGGCCCCAAAATGCACAACCTATCATGAGGTCTGGCACTTTTAAAAGTTCTGCTCCATTTGCATCTTGCAGTTCATTGTCCCATTCCAGCTTTAGCCCCTGCAGTCCCACCCTGCTTGTTTTTCTCTCTCCAGCCCACGGTGTTTGTGCTCCTGGGCTGAGATTTGGGTCATTTGTCCTTGGTGCCCAGCTGGAGCAGGAATTGTTTTGTCTCCCTGCTCTGTGCACAGAGCTCAGCATCCCCTGATGTGAAGCTCAGACCCACACACCAAAGCAGCACAGAATCTGAGAAATATAAAGCCAAAGCCTGAGGCATCACCACTGCTCCTCAGAATGTTTTTTAGTCCTTCAGAGGATCCTAAAGCAGCGTGGATGAAGATCTGTGCCTGAACCCTTGGAGTGCTGCAGGCACTGAGGGACAGCCCATTGACTGCATCCAGCTAATGGAATATTGATTCAGTCCTAGGTAATTATGTTAAATAGGAGGGGAATATTAGATTATAGAGGATAGAGGAGTCTATTTTTAGGACAAAAAGGAAGAATAGTACACACTAGTGCAGGAAGAGATAAGCTTCTCCCCTTTAAATGGAAAAAGTGTTTTTACACTAACAAAATTTAAATTTCTTTTAGATAACCCGAGAACTCAGTGACATACAGATATTTCCTTGGTTTATTCAGGTGCTGAAAGTCTTAACCATCAAAGAAATTGTTCTTTCTAACAATCCACATGAAATACTCTGGTAATTCTTAGTCTTTTAATGAAAAATAATTGCACAGTTTCTTAAATGGTATTTCAGATATTTAGGTACAAACAATATTATGAACATTTGAAATTAGCTTTTAATATTTTTTTCTAAGACTTTCTCTTTCTTTCCACTGGAAAGGACTATATTGCCTTTATTCATTGTGTGTTTCATTTGCAAAAACTTTCCCTTGCAGAAATTACCAGTTCCCTTTTTCCCCTTTCAAATCAATCTGATTGGAAATCTGTCCCCTGCAATGCATGGCAGCAAGCACTATACCCTGTAGCATCTCTGTGCCAAGGAAATAGAGGGAGTAGCTCAGTGAAAGTTCAAAAAAAGGTCATTTTTCTCTACCAAATAATTGCTTTTCTAATTTGTAAGAAGCGTTTTCTTTCATAAATTCCTGGTAAGATATTTTTCATGCCACTGTGTTACATTATCAGTGTCTATGAGCTGCCTGAATTCCTGAGTAATTATCTGTGATCAGTTATTGTCAGGGATAAATTCATCTGCATGCAAATATCTGAGCATGCACATGCATATTCATGTCACTGTTGTTGACTGAGTTGCTTGAGCAGCCTTCAGCAAATTCACAATCCAAATAGATAAATGAACTTTTTTCATACTCTCATTAATGCCCATTCAAACGAATCTTGTTACTAATTTAATTTCTATATGCTGCTCTGAATTGTTATGAACATATGGAACGTTTCTCCAGATTTGGTGTGGTTTTTATGTGGATCTACCACTTCTGCAGGGACCTAAGTTAAATGTCTGACCCAAGTGAAATGGTCAGTGTTGATGTAAGATTTCCAAAACCAGCTTATAATTTATCCCCTGAACTTTGAATAATTCACCATTGATTCAAATTCTAATTTTGTGCTATGTACTGAATCTCTTTTTCTCTGTAATCTTACATTTCTGCCTTAAAATTAATTTTAAGAGATACTTTAAAAAAATGAGGAAATGAGGCTTTCTAGGGTAGGATGGTTGGTTCTTACACAAAGCTGTTAGGAAATAAATAGCAAAGGTTAATTGATCACAAGGTTTTAGTAATGAATAATGAAGGTTTGTGGTTATTAAACAGTGCATTATACATGTACAGCTCCCTTAGATATTGCAAAGAAAGGTGAAAAAAGAGCACTGAACTGTGCAGCAAATGCTTGAGATGCTTTATTCTTGCCACTGGAGTTCCCTGGATTGGTAACTGGGAATGCAAAGAGGAATTTGGTGTGATTTAGGTATTTCTGAGACAGAAAATATCCACAGCAGCCCAGTGCACACGAGGGAACAGCAGCAGGCTGCTAATGACTCATGCAGGCAGGAATTGCCAATCATCTTTAGAAGTTAGCAGATGATCCAGTATGATTTTGGAGGAAATATCTCCTGCCATCCTTTGCTGTTGTTTCTCACAGCATCCCCAGTCAGCAGATTGCTCAGAGCTTGTTTTCCTACACATATGGAAGAGGTCAAGCCCCCCTGGCTGTCTGGCTTGCATGTCTTTTTTAATGGAAGCCATGTGCAGATCAGCCCATCCTTAACACTGAAATAAAACATTGGCATCAATAATCCTGGGGATGTGGAAAATGCCACAAAACACCCAAACCCCCACCATCCTCCTGGGACTCACTTTTGTGCCCACCAGAAAGGAAATGCTGCCACAGCTTTATTTCCCCACTGGTGTTTTCCTGGGAGTTGACATTGGAGATGTTCAACATGTCCAGATGTCAGCTTGGCACTGCCAAAGGCTGAGTGGATGCTGCAATGCACCCACCACTTTGTCAGCAGGGTCATGAGAAGGTTGTTGTGGTCATGAGGAGGTTGTTGTGGTCATCATAAGGTTGTTCTGGTCATGAGAATGTTTTGTTATTTCATGCTGCTGGGATATTAAGGTTTTGCTCAAAGAAAAGTATGAGAAAGCATTTAATGCATTTAGAAACAAAGAAATTTTTAAAAAATGCAGGTTTGCTTCCAGGGATTTTAGATCTGAACTCCTGGTGAAGTCAGAGCTGAGCAGAAAATGTGAATTAGAATCAGAGTGGGAGAGCAGCTCCAAGGGATGCTGTTGAGGTGTACAGGAAAAGCCTTCTCCTAGAGAAATTAAATCACAGGTTTGGATCAATTCTCCTGTTTCTGAATCTGATGGTTCATCACCTCTGCAGAAATAACAAATTGGTGGTTCAGATATGTAAATAATAATTTATTATACTTTACAACTGAAATGAGATATGAGCTCTCCTCTCTTAAAGTTTTCCCCTCTTAAAGCTTTGGTGAGAATGGGCATTAAATAGCCAAATAGCTGGGTTGATGTTTAGGTGTTTTGATTACTTACAAACCAAATGAAATTAAAATTGAGGGACTTTCTGAATGAGTAATCTAAAACTATGAAAAATATAAGGAGGTTTCAGATGTTAAATAAAATTTCTTCAAGGAGGAGGGGAAAAAAGGAAAACAGCCAAAATATGCATGGGAAAATTGTAATTAAGGCATTCCTTGAGCATGGTCAGCAGACTCAAGAGTGGCAGGATCTTTAAAAATAAATGCACTTTTTTATACTTCATACCATTATGGCAGTCAGGAGTCTGCATAACTGAAGAGTAGATCTCATATTTTTACAGACCTTATCCAAAAATGACATTGGTGATGTGTCACAATGTGCTGGATCTCATGTGGGACAGAGAGAGAGAACTGCAAAATGCATTTTCAGAATATGCCCACAGATCTCTGTCAGGCTGCTCAGTGGATCAGATTGGTTTAATTCTGTGGGACATTTTTGAAATCTATTCTGTGTGTAATGAGTTTGCTTTCCTCACAGTTTTTTTGTGGTTTAGGCACTTGGCTCCTCTCTCTCCCCATAGATCCCTGTGCAGCCCTCCACACCCAAACCAGGGAGATGTTCCAGTTTATTCAAGCTCACCCAATTAGGGGAGTATTTGTTTATTCCACCACTGAAATCACGGTGCTTCATTAGGATTAAGCAGAGCAAGGAGGCTTTGTGCAGTTTGCTCAGAGATCTGTGGAAGAGCTGCCAGGTAAAAGCTCCTTATGAAATGTTGAGGCAGGAGATCAGGGATCCTGTTAATTCCTGCTCATCTTAATCAGTCCAGGGCAGGAACTGGTGCATTGTGCAGCTTTAGGCTGGCCTAGAGTGGGGTGAGCCTTACATAACCTGAGATCCTTGAACAATAAATCTGCATCTCCATCTCTGACCCCATCTGCTGCCTTGCTCTCACCAGGAGCCAAATCACCTGATTCTTAAAGTTTAAACATAAGTCTTAAACATAAACATCTGAAATCTTGAAATAAATTGTTAACTTTATGTTTAAAACCTTATTCTGAAAAAATACCTGTTTCAATGGCTGGCTTTACAATCTTTTTGAGTCTGATTTTTAAGGAAAGACTTTAAAGTTCTAATTCTTACCTGAAATAAAAATCATGTTTGTTAAAAATAAAAAAAAAAAAATCCAGGACACCTTAATTATGCTTGATGACATATCTATATCTAGATATCTGTATACCTAGCTATCTCAATATCTCAATTTCAGTGTAAATGCTAAACCTTCTTCTGTAGACAAAAAAAAATATAATGCAGATCTTGATTTTTAAAATAGGTTAAAATATTTAATCTTCTTTCTAGATCTGCTTAATGTGTCTATTTACAAGATAATAGGAAGGTGTGTGGAGTGCTGAGGAGCTCCGTGACACGTTCCAAATTACAGACTCAGGAGACAAAGAATTGTGACACAATTTGCTCCAGCAAGGTGGGATAATTATAATGGAAGGGAGAACAAGGGGGAGGAAAGCTGCACATAAAAAAGCATCGAGGTGTTTCAAATAATAGACTCTAATTTGTATTATGATGTTGCATATTTGCATAGTATTAGCATAGTTATTAATGAACTCCATACTTTTATTTTGATGAAATGTCACGTTCTGTGCACATAAACTCTGCTATGATACTGCAGTTAACTGGAATGATGGGCAAATGTTGTTAAAGAGAGGCAGAAGGATGGGGTTTATTATATATTTATGGTATGTTATTATGCTAATTTACTGATTTAGAAGGAGAAAAGCTTTTAAAGAAAAAGCTGAACCAAATTTGGGCCATATTTTACTGGAGCTGCATTCCCCAGCCATGAATGGAAATTATTTTCTTAATACATTTATAGTTTTCAAAACAACAGCACTAGGATTTTATATATACATATAAAATACATAAATTATTGAATATATCAGTGTATCTATAAACTGAATGAACTACATCTAACACATTCTCCTTAACAAAACTTTTACTTTCTTTGATTTATTTTAACTTTTTTCAAGTGGTGTCATGACTTGCATCAGATTATAATAATTATCCCTATTTTACCATTCAGGAAATTTTAAGTTTTAGGTTCCAGTCTCTTGACCTGAAGTGGTGCACTGGTTCATAGGATCCCTAATTTAAAATTTATTTGGCCTTTTTCAAATTGCTATTCAGACAAAGGATGAGCAGCCTGTAAATTCTTTAAGAGGAAAACCAGGCACACCTGGTGGAAATACACTTGGACTTTATGCTATTTCAATATCTTCAGTGTGAAGTTGTCTCATAAAAACATCACCACAAAACTTTACTGAAATCAAAGAAGTGCTTACAGAGACAAGTTTTTTTCAGAATCAGGTTTCCACTGTTTCAAAGCCTCTTAACCTTTACAAACATCCCTCCAGAAAGGAAATTTAAAAGAAAAAAATGTGTTTCGACAGTTTTCATTCTATGTATGTGCCAGAAGTATTTGTGCTGAAATCAGAATGTATGATTAACTGTGACTTTTGCTTTTACAATCAAGCAGGCTGTGTTTGCCTGGTTTGTTAAGATCTGACTGGCTCCATGCTATCCCCAAAATTCTGATTCTCATGGAGCAGCAGCCAGAGCCCTGATGCAGCAGGAGCTGCAGATCCCACCTGGCACTCCCTGAGTTCCCAGGGGACAATCCCAGAGCCCAGAGCTCCTCTGGGGAATTTCCCAGTGCTCTCAGAGCTGTGACTGAGCCCAGGTGGGACAGGAGTGGCTCCAGGCCCTGGGGACCAGGGAGGGAGCAGAGCATCCCCACAGAGCTCCTGCACACCCACAATAAATCAATTTATGCCTGATCTGAGAATGGCTGGATTGGGGAAGTCCCTGGAGATGGAGCTTTTCAATTCCCAATAATTTAGAGCATCCTTAAAGCTTTTGCATGAAATGTAGAAATGGGACTGTAGCTCAATGTTTAGGCTGTGGCGTTTTAAATGCCTTGAATGTGGCAAATTCCACGTAAGGTGCTTGAATTTCAGTCAGTGCTGCTTCCTTTCACCTCCTCAGTCAGATCTCTTGTTCTGCCCTTTTATTTCTCTTTTATATTCAGTGAAAATTGTAACAGTCTCAAAGTATCACCTACAGAAAAAGCTGTGCGTGCACCCATGTGTTTGTATATTTATACACATATATATATTTATATATATTACACTGACTACTCACACGAATGACAACATGAAGAAAAATTACTATAATTAGAAAGAAATCTGTTTTTAAGGTAAGTTAAAGTCATTACTTATGCAATATAAACTGTTTAGCTAAAATTACATCCTGTGCCTATTAAATTTCAATGTGCATACATTATTTCTATCTCTGTATGTCACATTACAGCAAAACAATTTCATTATAGCTCTACCTGTAAGAAAAAATGCTGGAGGAGGGTTTCTACAGAAGAAATAAACTCTTCATATGCTGTAGTTGTTTTGTGCTTGACTTTTGATCTTTGGATGCTGGTGTTTATAAAAACTGATTAGCACTTGGGTATTTTTTTCCCTGTTATATTCATTATTTTTTATATTGATATTGGCTACAATAATTTAATCTATTTTATCTTAGTAGCTAAAATTCTCCCAGATTGCTGTATTAGCATAAAATCATCCTTTTTATGTTATTGCTTACCTGCAGTAAGGTATGAGAACACCTGAAGCCACAGCTGAAGATTTTTTTCATTCCAATTCTTTGGATATGTAAAAAGCTCAGATCTTATATTGTCAAATGGATACAGAATTTGCTCAATTATTTAAAAATGGAACTTCAAACCAGACTGTACAAAACAGGCAGAGCTTTTAGCTGGAATTGTGGCACAGGGCAGGAAGGTTCTTTGGTGAATGTGTGTTTGGCTATTTCTGCATTTTGGGTTTATGACATTAAAAACAGGAGGAGGCAGATTTCAGTTGTAAGACTCTTTTTTTACGGTTATCTTTTTGGAGGCAGATTTCAGTTTTCAAAATTCCAATTTTGACTGTAGGGAACATTCAACAACTTCTCTCTTACATTGTCTCTTTGTGCTAGAAAAAAAAAGAGTCTGCTTCAGGTTGCTCAGAAAAAAACTGGCATTTTCTCCTGTCACCTGAGTTGTACAGTTTCTGACAACAGCCACCTGTTTTCTGCTCTTCAGAAAACCCCACCAGGTGTGAAAGCCCTGTGGGGATCTGCTCCCTCAGCACCTGCAATAACCCCAGCCACCAGCCCAGCAGCTCAGCACAGCAGCAGAGGGGAATGAGGACAGAGAGGCTGGAAATGGAGAATTCCAGGGGAAACAGCTGAATTTCAGAGCTGTGCTCTGCAGGCTGCCAGCAGAGTTATCCTCTCCCAAGCAGCTGCACACCTCACTGGGGAGTGGCACTGCAAGCACAGCTCCAGCCTGGAGTTGTGCTGCTGATGTTCCTCCCTAATGAGCTTGTCCGGCCCCCATCTCAGCCTCGTGGTTCGTTTGTGCCTCCTGCAATCCTCCTCTGCAGCTCCTGTCATGGAACGGGGCACCAGGAGCTGCTGAGCTCCAGCCTGGGACAGGGGATCAGTCTCTGAACAAATCAGATAATCTGTGCAGCTCTTTTGAATGTGTGCAGGTAATGATGCTGTCAGTGCAGATACAGAAGTTCTTACTGCTTGAGCTGTGCTTTTCTATTAAATAACTTAAATATTTAACAGATTTTCCAGCCATCTCTTTCTGTGTTCAGGGTGTGCTGTTACTTTGGCACTTTGTGCAGTGTTCCTGTCCAGGTCCCCTTTTTCTGAAATGGAGCATTAGTGACTTCAGGGAGCTTTCTCTTCTCATTAAGCAGTTTCCTGATCCAGATTTCAGGATAATTTGACAAATTGTGTGGCTGTGTGGTTCTAGACAGGCAACATCTGGGGTCGTTTTGGCAGTCAGGATTCATTCCCTAAACTCATATATCCATTTCCATTGATTGACTCATTGATGATGGAACAACCTGAAACATCATGAAACAAAAACAGGGAATGGGGCAGCCCTTTCTTGTTTATTTTCCCCTGCATTTGGGATGAAAAATAATCCTGCCTATGCTAATGGCACCCTCTTGCCCCCTTTAGAGGTTTTCTCTTTTATTTTTCTGTTTTACTTTTTAAACCAGAAATTACATCTGGGATTTACAATGCCAGAAAGGAACCACCTGAATCTCCTGCCAGGAGACAGAATTTTCCAGGCCCAGGAGCATCATTTCCATGGTGTGGCTCACAGGAGCAGCAGATATTTAACTCAGGAGGAGCAGAGTGTGTGGCTGGGAGAGCTGAGGTCTGGCCTGGCAGCTGTGATCATGATTCAGTCTGGCAGCTCTGGGGCTCTCTCAGTGACTCCACGGAGATGAGGAGCCTGCAGGAATTAGAGAGATCTGGATTTTGGCAGTGCCATCCACGAGGCTCCTCACCTGCTTCATCATTGCCATAAACCACTATGGTTGTGAAAAAATGAAGGGATGGGACTAGTGTTGAGTTAAGAATGATTTATTGTTCAGATAAATTAGTTCTAGAGGTTGTGAGGTTTTGGAGGAGTAAGTAGTTGGTTATCGTTTAAGAGTACTTACAAGTTTTATTTTAAATAACATAATATATAATTATTTAACTTAATATATAGTTGTTATAAGGGTTTATTTTGTTTTTTTAAACTTATTGCTTTTACTTATTTTTGTTGTATTATGGATACCTTTGTCTAACAGGCTTTTGTTTTACATATATACTTGTTTCTCTTATAACTTTAAAACTTTTAGTTTATTCTATACAACTACACTCTTACATTATAAACTCTTTATCTCATTGGTATAATTTTTCACTTAAGGTATATTCTTTTCTATAACTATAGAAATATAAGCTTATGATTTGTTTAATATCTGTGTATTGTATTTTTACATTAATCTAAGTTTCTTTTCAGGTTGCAGATTAAATTTTTCTGGTTGATTCCCACAAACTGTAATTCTTTGTTTTCAAACATGGCCACTGAATTAGAATTGGTGCAGTTTAAATTTGGGGGATACCCATATGCTGGCTCTTTTCCCCTCTGGAGCAATCTCCTCCCTTCCCCATCCCTTTGGCTGCTGACTCTGGAAGCCCAAAAGAAGCCACAGCTTCCTTCAGTCCTCTCCCTTGCCACAGTGGGGTTTGGTGGCAGCACAGCATCAGGATGTGGGGATAACTTTAATAACTTTCAGGGTTTATTTGCAAGCACATTTTCCCATTTGGTGGTTGATTAGAGTTGTTTGATTTAAAATTTAAAATTTTGGATTTAGACATGCCTAAATCTAGAACAACCCAATGTCTCTGTCTTCTACAAAAGCATTGATTTACTGTCATTTTCATAATAATTTTATCTTTTCCCCTTTATTGTGCCCCACTCAGTCTCAGGTAACCACTGACTTGCATCAGCACTTCTGCTGTGCTGAAAAATTTCCTTTCATCTTCTGATTGCCTTTATGGATACATTTTTCTGTGTTGTGCTGTATTTTAAATTTTATATTGACACTAATTGAAGTTGTCATTGGCATGTAAGCAATAAACTCCAAGATAAAGCAAAGCACTTATTCTTTGTGAGGTGGATTTCTCACACACATTTCCTGCTCAGTCCTCCTCTGTTTTGCAGAAGATCTCTCTGGCTGATTACACTTGCTGGGATCTAAAATACCCTCTGGTATTTATAGATACAGTGACCAAACTGTGTCCTTTGCTGCTTAACTCCCCTTAAAAGCAAAGTGACAGGTTTCCAGAGCTTTTATGCAATAACAAATTATTGGGAGAGGTTTTTTTCCTGCTTGTTTCCACAGGAATAATCAACCAGGAGGATCCAGTTCATCATCCTTGCAGTGTGCTGCTGAGTGTGCAGAATGAAACCTGTTCTGGGGGAAGCCAGGCCCTGCCCAGCTGGTTGGGAGCTGGAAAAGGCATCCCAGCGCATCCACTTAGTCATCAGCCTGGCATGAGTGCAAGTCAAGAGGAAAATAGAGCAGGGGAGGGAATTCCTTCAGTGCTGCAATGAGATGTGATATTAAACAGATGACACACTACTGTCACATACAGCTTGCTCTTTAAACTTTTCCAAAGGAGAATTATTTTCTTTGGTTACACTGTTTGCTCTTGGGGAAAAAAAAAAAAAAAAAGTTGGGAGTTTTTTTCTCATCTGGAGCAATTTCGTCTTGAACTGGACGATCTGGCCCTTACCACGGAGTTTTAGCTGTGATACAGCCTAACAATGAAATTAGTTCTCTCCCTGGTATTTCAATCTAATTCTCTGCAGTCAGCTAAGGTAGCAAAGTGTTTCATTTCTCCTGGATTTCCCTCCAAGCTGGAGGCAAAGCCTTGAATCATTTCTCAGAGTGAACTTAGACAGGGAGAATGGCTGGCAGGGAAGGCACTGTCCCCAGTGCCAGCTGTCAGAGGTCCAAACACTTCACCAAGTGCTTGTTTGTGCTTTGTTTGCTTTCCATACAACCCCAGTTTATAATCTTCTTATTGGTCAGCCTATTTCCCTTTTCTGCAGTTGAAAATTATTGTTTCTAGTACAAATACCCATGTTGGCATATGTCAAGAAGGGTATTCTTTTCAATTCTTTATCCTCTGCTTTGAGGAAGAAGTTTAGGCAAAAATATTAATGTGTGATATTCATGATCATCCTCTAATATAAGCATAAATTAACAGTGGGCAATCACAGGCTCTGAGAGTTGATTTTGTTTAAATGTTCATTAAATTCTTTCATGTTCTACATCCTGTGGGGGCTGCAAAAAAATCTGGGTTCAATTCAGCGTGTTTGAGACTTTCTGTGTGAATTTGAATTACTTAATGGATTTGAACTACTTTGTGCTTGTTATCTGGATATCTCACAGACATGGCTGACCCAGTTGTGTTGGACCATGAGTGCTGCTGGCAGCAGAGGCTGTGTCCTGGCTGGATGTTGTTAGTGTTGTAAAGATGGTTAGATTAAACATATAAAAGATTTAATATCATTGCTTTTTGGAGATCTGTGTGTCCCAACCCAAACATTCCTGCTTAATCTTAACCCAGGCACCCACAGCCATCCTCTCAGCCAAGACATGTTTCTCCTCACAGTTTGGTTCATGCCGCTGACCGCACACCCAGACTGGGTGGTGTTAGTGTTGTAAAGATTGGTTTTGGAGATCTGTGTGTCCCAGCCCAAATGTGTTCCAGCCCAAATATTCCTGTTTAATTTCAACCCAGGTACCCACAGCCACCCTCCCAGCCAAGGAGGATGTTGGGGAGAAACATCCTCCCTCCAGGATGTTTCTCCTCACAGTTTGGTTCATGCATCTGACCTCGCACTCTATCCATCTTCTTCTTTCCCCGAGAATTACGGTTTGGAGACTGAAAACCTGAGGACTCTGTCTCACAAGCTGAATGCCTCAGCCAAAAACCTCCAGAACTTCATCACGGGTAGGAGGAGGAGCGGCCACTACGATGGCAGGGCCTCCAGACGGCTGCCAAATGATTTCCTTACCTCTGTAGTTGACCTGATTGGTGCTGCCAAGAACTTACTCGCCTGGCTGGACAGGTAATTAACTGTTCCTCAGTCCCTTGTGCATGAGAATAATTCTTTGGGGAGTTTTGTGTTTGTTCTTTCTCTGCCTCTTAGACTCTTATTATAAAATTAAAATGGCAGGTCTGGAATTCTAGCTCTAAATTTTTAGAATTTTGTGAAATATTGGAATCAAAATTTAGTAGCTTTCTCTGTCAGGAGAGTGTTAAAATTTGCTCTAGATACCTTTTGAGATTCTTTCATTTGGATTTTTGTGTGAATTGAATATTTCTGTGCTATTCTCACTGCTACAACTGGTAATATCAGAAATTTTAGAATGAAGGGCAAGTAAGGAAAGCTTGTGGAGTTTGAGCTGTCTGTCAGCCATCAAAATGACACAGAAAATCTGGAGTTGAGCAAATCAATTAAGAATGTTCAAAATAAATTACAGTACTTGCTTAGTCTGAAAATTAAATGCTCTTATTTATCAGGAGTAGACTGAATATGTTAGGTGAAGATGTGATGGTTAATGCTCAACAACCAGCATTGGTGTTTTACATTTATCAACTGAGAATTTCATTAAAAGTATCTCTGTGACTGTGGCAAGACAGAAACCAAGACACAAACCAGAATTTTTCTTGTTTGGAAAAAACAAACATTGGCTTGTTTTTCTTTGTGGTTCTAGCAGTGAATGGCTTTATTTGGAACGGGAATGCTCTGGAACATTTAAATGGCACCTTAGAAATCACAGTGAGAGTGAATCACCCTCCTTTACAGGATTCGTATAATCCTGGTGACATCTTCCTAACCTAATGCCAGCAGTCATATTCTCTCAGGCTATGACCTTGTCAGCTCTTATAGCTTCAAACAGGGTCAGATTCAGCCAGAATTTGCAAAGCCTGAAGAGAATCTGAGTGTGCAGGAAGCTGTGAGTAAGTGAGCATCACTGGGCTCTCTGAATTAAGGTGCTGATTGCTGCTGAGGAGTGATGTCATACCAGAAATGCCATCTTTTAATAAGCACTACAAAGAAAATCTGGGCTGATTATGGTTATTTGAAAGCTCCTATTTCTAATCTCCATAAGAGTGAGAACTTCTGGTGCTCTGGCCAAAATCCAGTTTGCATCCTGCCTGCATTATTTTTGTTTCAAAGGTGTATATTACAAAAGTTGTGCAACTTGCTGCTGGAGATGAGAATGATGATTTGGCATTTCTGTGCTGTAGGACTCACCCCTGTATTAGATATATCTGCCTGTAGTGTAAGTTGTGGTCCCTAATTCTGCACAAACCTGTCCTTGCCCTGCCCCAGGTCTCCGTTTGTCAGCGTGACAGAATATTCACTGCTGAAAAACAACATTGTTCAACTGTGCCTGGAACTAACAACCATTGTGCAACAGGTAGGAGTGGCTCTCTGCTCTGAGGCCTTTCACATCACTGCTTAAATACTGCAATAGTAAAAATAACTCTAACAATACAGCTCTAACAACAGAAAAGTTCTTACAGCATTACCTCCCTGTTCTTTACTACTTTCATTTTTTTGGGGAGGGACAGGAAGATTTCTGGACTTTGGGGATCCTCCTGGATTGATTGAAGGATGGTGTGAAGTTAAAAATAATCCACTTTGCTCTTGAGTGGACAACTTCATGTCAGGTGATTTGCCACCATGCAAGGGTTAGAAGAATAAAACCACAGTGGGAAACAGCTTAAATACTGCTAGCAGGTTATTCCAGATTAAAATGTGTGTGATCCAAAATGTTTTGGGGACAAGTTCTTAAAATGCATGCAAATATATCCAGAACCTGCACTGGCTTCTTCACTGAAAGGAGAGCCAGCAGCATGGAAGTTTTTAGGAATGAGCACAAAATATTCATAACATTAAACCAATTAACTACAGAACAGATAATGGCAGCAGTGTTATCATCACTGACAGTCATTAGTTAATTGTAATATACAAGTCCACAAGTACATAAAAGTAATTTATGTGGTCTTTAGTTCTATATAAAATATAGAATTGTAGAATATCCTGGGTTGGAAGGGACCCATCAGAATCAGCAAGTTCAGGCACCCCAAAAATCCCACCCTGTGTGTGAGGGCATTGTCCAAACACTGCTTGAATCAGGCTTGGAGCTGTGACCCCTATAAAAATAGAATAGAATAGAATATTATAATAACAGTCTCTAGCAATGTCTGCCCCTGAAGTGAGGCAAGAGGTGACACACAGGTACTGAAAGACCGAGGGCAAATTAATTTTACAAATATTTACAATAAGCTGCTCCCCTTGTGAGCAGATAAAATATTGATGAGACAAAAGAGTGTCACTGCAATATGTGGAGAGGTCAGAGAACAGGCAGGGCTGTCTTGGAATGAAGAAAAGGAAAAAGATGAGAGGGTTGAAGGAGGGCAAGCAAGAGGAAAGCTTAGCTTAAGCTGCAGTTATAGGGGCTCTAGGCTGGGCCTGTCTCCCTGCCTGCCTCTGTTCTCTGCTGCCACAGATTCCCAACAGATCAACCACAGAACTCAATTTCAAATGCTTTCTGGAGCAGTGATGGAGTAGTAGTTCTGAAAACTTTTTTTTTTCTCCTCCACTTCAATTTTATTTCAGTTCTTGGAGCTAAAGAACTAAGGCTGACAAATGTGTCATTGTATTTTACACTATTATCCTTAATTTATACAAGTCAGCTTTATTCCTCCTGGAAATCCTGTCCTTTATGCATTTTTGCAGCAGAAAACAAAGATCCTTTTTCTCTTTTCTTAGTTTAGAAATTCCTGTGTCGGCATTTAATTATTTATGTATCTTTATTAAGCTTTCTCTTACAAGGTGCTTATAGCACCAGGCTATTTTTGATTTACAGACTAAGCAAAATGAAATTCTCTACAGCATAAAAAGTCCAGGTTCTGATCCTGTCCTTCAGCTGATATTGCACTTTGTTTGTGTGAGTTTGATTTTTCCCTGTGGTCCAGGTGAAAATGGAGTAATTTTGAATTGCTGCCTCCACTTCTGTTGTTCATGTCCCAGCTTTTGGCAGATGAGATTCTGTTCTCCTCTCTGAAATTCTGCCAGCAATAGTTTGATTCTTTATTTTTTCCAGTCCTTCAGCTCCAGTCCCACAGCTGTCCTCCTTTTGACAACTTAAAAACAATCTTTTAGCATAAACTCCAAGTCATTCCAAGATGAAAAATGCCTGGTTAGTGCACGGGTTATGCTTTAAAAATGCTTCAGGTTACAAATCAAGTTTTGTCTTTTCTTTATCTTATTGTCAGATCTGGCTTGTTTGATGGTTGCCTATTAAGTTCTTTTTATGTTATATTAAAGTTAGCACCAGAAAGAGCAGATAAAACCAAATCAGTCATAGAGAGACAACTTTGCTGTCACTAAATCTGAGAAAAATTGACCTTAATGTGTGAAAGCAGAAATGTCTCACCTAGACCAGAACTGCAGGCTCAGCTGTGGGCTGGAATATGAATTGAAAGGCATAACTAATAGAAACGTGGGTCTCGGATCCTTTCAGATGCTCCTTGTTTTATGAATTATATACATTTTAAATACCTCCTTCAGCCAGAGTGAAAGTAGCAGTCAAGGGTACAGATCTGGCACATTAAGTGGGAAATGTCTTTGACATTTTGTGCAAATTGAACATAGTTTGTGTGCACGACTTGCAGCTGCCACTCCAGGTGAATTTTCTAACAGGGGACATTACCCTGTAACCTTAGTTTAATACAGAAAGTGCTTATGAATCCTCATGCTCAAATGTCCTGTGTGCTCTGGGTGACATAGCCTTAGATCAAATTTATTTTAATGTATTATTACTATTTACATACCATGCAAATGCTATGATGAATAGCCACTTATTTAACTTTAAACAGCATCTGCTCATGCTGGTTAGAAGAAAAGCTCATTCTCTAATTTTAGAGGAGATTTGCAGCTGTCCATTTCTGTTGGGAAATGTGCTTTATTCTGCTCAGTTTTCTGGACCCTTTTGATCAAGCTACAGTAAAAGAATTATGTCATGCACAGAGCTGCAGAGACATCCTGATTTTGAGGTGCAATGTCCCATGAAAATGTGCTTATAATAATATACAAAAGAGCACACTAAACAGGATATTGAGATGTTTGAGCTCTCTGCTGCCTTCACCATGAGCTCTATCTCAGTTCCAAGGTGCACTCACTGCTCCAAATGGGATCCACCAGAATCACTGAACCAAATTTGGGGTTCAGCACCAAGGCTGCCCTGAGGGAAAGGCAGAGGAGCTGGGGAAGAATAGATTTGGATTTTTGTTCATAAAATGCAGGCACTGGTTAATTTTTCATGGAGTAGGAAGAGTTCCCCAGTCCCAGAGGCAGCTGGGATTCTAATTTTCCCTCATTATGTCGAAGATGTTTAAATCTGAGGTAGATGCTTTTGATACAGCTGAAGAACAAACTTTGAACAAAAAGAATCTTTGTCTTACCAAAGAATGTCAGCACAACTCAACCTTTTTCCAATAAAAACCAAACCAAGCACAAAATTCTGCTTGTTCTTCCCTTCATTACTGTCTAATTAGCCTCACTGAGATAAATTCAGATGGCTTTATCTTATAATGGATTATTTTTTTATAATGGATTTTTTGAAATTACCTTATAATGGATTTTGCTCTATTTTTAGCCAAATCCTGTATTTAGGATGAAGCATGGCTCTTCTGGTGTTTAAAAGCCACCTAGTTGGCACTGCAACTGAAAGGAATTGTTGTTCCTTAGTAACTTCTGTATTTGGTGTAAATTTTAAATCAGCCTCCCCTGAGAAGGTGGTTGGACCAGATAACCTCCAGAGGCCCCTCCACCTGAATTATCCTGTGATTCAGCAGCTGCCATGCAAAACCTGGGTGTTATTTTCAGTTTGAACTTTGCAGACTTCAGCTTTCAGCCCCTCCATCTTATTTTGCTTGCATTTGCTAAAGAACCTTTCATCAAACATCTGTTCACTCTTTTCTAAAAATACACTCTGATCAAGTCTCTACCTTTGAACCAAGGAAAATGAGTCAGTTCTGTGCACTTGCCATTGTATATTTACCTAATTCCAGAGTGATCTCTTTCTTTAGAATGTCTGAATTTCAGAAGTATTTAATTTTATGCATGCCAGCAATGTATTTTGAAATATCTCTTTGTCATTCCACCGCTCAAAGGCTGCTGTAGAACTTCCCTCTGGTGTTGTGGTGGGAAATGCTCCTTTACAGGATTTTTGTTTCTTTTCAGTAGTTGACTTAACCCATGCTGTTTTATAGAACAAAGTTAATAAACTCAATATTTCACTTTTTTTAATGTTTTGGTTAACTGTCCTCAAGAACTTGCCATAAAACACTCTTTATGGTATCTGCAAAATGTTGTGGTACTTGCACTTTTTCCTTCTTTCAGAATTAGAAATTGAAATTTTGAGTAGAGTGTGGGTGAGCACAAGTCCCACTGACCTTTCCTCTTTATGAATATGCAGAGGAGCAGTTTCACTTTGTCAGGGACAAAGGTGGGCTTTGTCAACTTTGGATATTCAATTTTGGATATTCAGGACAGTGCAGTCCTTCCCTGGCTTGCAACACTGCTCCTGTGACTGGTTTTGTAATTCCTGGGGTTTATCCTCTTACAGAGGGGAAATAGAACACAGCTACTAATTTAAAGGTTATTTTAAACTTCAAGAACAAATATTTTTATCATGTCATCTTTCTACTGTAGAGCATAGAAGGAATGTGACTATAACTATTATTTATTTTCTAAGAAAAATACATCAACATCCTAAAAATGGTAGTCCTGGAAGATTATTTTTTTAATGAGATCCCTAGTGCATTACTATGTATCAGAGAAAAATAAATCAGAAGGTTTTGTGACCTACATATCTTAATATTTCAGTGTAACACTGCAAGTGCTTTTAACCTCTCAGTTAAACTAGTCTGATGCATTTTAAAAAGAAGTCAATATGCATCTATTTTGGAAGGAATCCCAAAGCCATTAACATTTTTCATGCTAATGTAATCTTGAATGTGCAACATAAGTACAGCTAACATTAATTCTGCTCTACAAAACAGTAAAATTTCAGTTTTACTATACATAAGTCTTCTATTCTTTGACCTGAAGTAATTAAGTTTGTTCCGAGGGAGGTTCATATTGTATTTCTAGCACAGAAATTAAAGGAATCATTTAGACAGGAGCATTAGCTCTGGAGCCAAGCTGGAAGTCCTGCTGTGATCATTTTGTTCTCTTGGTACGTGCAGGGTTAAAAGGAGATGGTGGATGAGCTGTTTGAAGTGTGCAAAACTTGGAGGGAAAACTGCCTTGGGCATTGCCAGCCAAACTGACTAATTGAATTTTTTTTTTTGTGCTCTAGAAAATAACAGTATGAATACAGAGGAAACATCAAAGGGATACTTGACCATGAAATGCTAATATAAATTCTTCTGTGTTGCTTGGCACTCCCAATCTTCTGATTTTGACTTTCTTGTTCTGTAGCAACATTCTATAAACTGTAGCCACTTAGAAATTAATTTCTCTACAGGAGCAGCAATCCTCCAAAATAAATATTGACCTTGAGAGCCGAGGGAGGGGCAGCTCCTTGGGCTGAGGGTTTGGAGCAGCTGCCTCAGATGGGCTCAGTGAAAAATCCTCAAAGGGACACCCAGGAACAAGGTCTGGGAGCTGGATGGGAGCAGCCAAGGGCTTGCGCTGCTGGAAAAGGGGGGCAGAGACCTCCAGGCATGTCCCAGCCCAAATGAGTGATCAGGGAACAGGGAATGAGGGGTTGGAATTGTTCTGTGTGAGATCCAGAGCAATTAACTCATTGCTAATGTATTAAGATGCAGTAAAAAGAGAAAACCTTGAGAGCTACAGGGAATCGCAAGCTGTTTGAAGGGATATAACAGAATATTCTGAGCTGGAAGGGACCCACATATCGAGTCCAGCTCTTAAGATAAAACCCTCAGCCTTGGTGTTGCCATCACCAAGCTCTGACCAACTGAGGAAATCTTAAATTCCTTGAAAGGACCTTTCAGACGTTATCAGTAATTTAAATTTTACTTGGAAGTTTATTTAAGGAAAAAAACTAAACAAAGAAGACAGGTTTTTAAAATTATCCCATATCTTGCTGTGTAGAAAGCCTTTTCCAACATGGAAGAGCACTTGGAGAAGGATTTAACAATTTCCCAACAAGAGAAGGGGAGAGGGAGCCTGGCCAGGGCTGTCCTCGGGGAGAGCCTGTTCTAATCTCACTCTGCTGTGAGGAGATATTTTCCTGTATTTTCCTTTTTATTTTCTATTTTAGCAGACTATAACCCGAGATTTGGAGTGGAGCAGAGCTGCAGGGGATGGGTCAAACCCCTTTGCCATGGCTGCCCCAATTTCCAGAGGGTCACACTGAGGGAAATTTCAAACATTAAATAAGTCATAGAGGCCGTTCAGCAATTTCTGTGGTTTGTTTCATGAAACAAAAACAATATTTTTAACCCCTGTAATAGCACTAAAGCAAAAAGCAAGGTAAGGGTGACACTGGAATTATGGAGTGTAAGATTGATTATTCTTAAAATGGCAGCTCAAATAGAAAAGTGACTACTCCAAAAGTAACAAGTCTTAAGGTTCATCAGGAATTTGTAAGAGATTATTAACAGCATAAAACTTCCTTTCATTTCTTAATAGGAAATTTAATGTGACATTCATTTAATTGGTTTTGTTCTGTTTTACCACAGGATTGTACGGTGTATGAAACAGAAAATAAAATTCTTCATGTGGTAAGTAATTCTGCTTTGGTATTCTCTATTTTCACCCCACACATGGAAATGATTTTTTCCAAAAATAAGGCTGCTATTGGAAAATCCTTACTCTTAAGAGTTCCTTACTCTTTGGCATAATTTCTGATGAATTATATCAGTTGCTAAAAATTAAAGTTGCCTGCAGTAATGCTCTGTGTTATAGCTACAGTTAATTACAAATACAGAATTATGGGTTTAGGTTTAGAAGCTGCACAATATTCTGTATATTGAATCTTCTGTATAGTGAATATTCCTACCAGAAAGGCTGGTCAGATCCATGGACCCGCTGCATCACTGATTGTCACACTGAGCAGTTTGTGCCTTCAGAACTCAAAAAAAATTCTGATGACAAAGGGAGTGGAAGAATCTTATTCAAGATTATTGATTAGATATTGGCCTTTAAGCTCAAATACTTTATATTTTCCTGGTAACAGCACAGAAACCTGTACTGACACTGAGATAAAGCCTGTGGTGAGAGGGAACTCTCATAGGATTTACAAGTTCAGATAAGCTTTTGACAAGCTCTGCCCAAGTGCCTGACTCTTTTTCTTCTTCTATTTTTTAAAGCCTTTTGCACATACTCTGCTTCCAGCAGGGATTAAAATCTGTCATAAAACATTGATGTGCTGTTAAATTTAGCAAGTGTGCAGTGACTTTTAGAGGGGGAAAAAAAAAGCTTACTATAGCAAAGCTGGTTATGAATAGAACTTTTAAAATCACCTGATACCTTCTGGGATTTCGGGGGTGTACACACAAACACATATATATATATTTATATTTATATATTTGCACATTTTAGCCCATAATTCTGACTGTGGCAGGGACACCTTCCACAGACCAGGTTGATTTAATTGAAAACATCTTTGTTCTTTATTTTAATAAAAAAAAGTATTTCCATGAGGCAACTCTAAGGTTAAAGCATTACAGCAGAAAGTAGAAAGTGTTGTTCTCCCTGGGGTTTAGTCTGCATCTAATCTGGGCAAATGCTCTCCAGTGTTGAGGCACAGAGGGGTTTTCAGTTGGAATTTATGGAATAAGAATGAGAATAAGAATATTCCTACACTGGAGATTTTTGAGATTTTTGAGTTTCTCCATCCCTGCTGGGAGAAGATGAGACCCAAACTCTGCTCAGGGGCTCTGGCCCCGAGCTGAAACTGTTTGAAATATTTGTGGAAATGGTGACCTTTAGCTGCAGCCACCTCAGTGGGATGCTTTGCATCTTGCAGCTGATACAAAACCCAGATGCCACTGCCCAGGCTCCAGAGCTGTCCTTGGATTTCCAGATGAGTAACTGCACAGTGAATGGAAATCCAACCTACACATTCAGGCAGTTAACTTATTCATTGTGACAACTTTATTTGTTTAACTTCTGTGGATAGTGTCAAATGAGATATTAGAAAGCCTCATGGTTTTGCAAATGCCTGAAACAAAACTTCCCTGAAGGGATTTCACTGGAATTTGCTATAATTAGGAAAAATGAGAGTACAGTCCCCAAAGCAAAAGAGATGCACACAGCACAGCCTTGACCAGAATCCCATCCTGAAATTCTGTTAAATGAATTCTTTCAGGCACAGACTTCTTGAAGGAGTGTGCTTTAAGCAACACACAGAAATTTGGGAATAAATCTTTCCAAATGAATGTTGTCTGAGAGTCCAGCTCAGCTCCTCTCTGACCTACAAACTTTGCTCTGACAGATGGGTTCAATCTGCTGCCCATGCAATGGAGCTCCTGCTCTGAAGGTGTTTCTGTGGATTTGCATTAAGATTTTGAGATCTTTAGCTGGAAGGCAGGATAACAAAGTCATTGCATAGTTGTGGTGATGTAGAATATCAGTTAGAGGATGTGCTCAAAGATGCATAAGAATTTTACTGCAGGAAATGGGTTAACCAAGGCACTTCTCTGCCAGGGTAATTTTTAACAAAGGAAATTTTCCAAGTTGAAGAGCACAATTCACCTAATTATCACAGTTGGTAGGGATGATGTCATCATTTGGTAGCCAAAATAGGTTATTCAGTTGCATAAGACATTTCTTTTGACACATTTCACTCAACTCCCATTGAATTTATAATCATAAGGATAAAGTCCATTGGATTTGTTCTTTTACTTTTAAAGTGCATATGGCTGGAGTGGAGAAGATAGTTTAGAGGTACAGATATTCTTCTCCAGCAGAACTGTAAATACATGTACACTTCCTTGACATTTATGGATATTTTCTGTTCCTTTAACCACTTGACTTTGATACACCTTTAATTTTTACAGCACTAAGAATTAAAATTATCTGTTTATTCTTGGTGAGTTCTTAGAAAAAGAACTTCCCTTGTAGTTCCAGTTGGATTGGAGGGATTCTATTGACTTGTTTTCCTTTGCAGTGTAAAACCCTGTCTGGGATCTGTGACCACATCATTTCCCTCTCCTCTGACTCTCTGGTGTCCCAGTCTGCTCATCTCGAGGTCGTTCATCTCACCAGCATCATGCCCAGTGAGGGGCTGGTAAGTACCAGAGCAGCTTCAAGTTTAACTCTTAGTATGCCCAGCACAAGCCTCAGTTCTTCAGGATGATTTGGTTCTGGAATTTATCAAGAAATCAAAATGTATTTTCATGCAATGTCCTAATTTTTTTGTAAGCTGAATCAGATTTCTGAAGGTGGTTTAGTTGGCATTTATCTAAACAAAGGGATTGTTTGGGGTCTATTCAAATTAAGACCTGTTTTACCTCAGGCTTCATATGTAACTGTATGTATGTTAAATCTATGATCCTTTGCCAGATTGCAGTTTTTGGAATGTACTGAAATAATCCCCAAATTCAAACACACACAAATAAAATTAACTAATGTCATTCATGTCCTTTCAAAATGATCAGTGGCAAGTCTGTGCCTTGGACTTGCATAAATGGAGTTACATGACTCCCTAATGATCAGTTCAAATAACTTTCAGAAGTATCCTCCCAGGAACCAAATAAATTTCTTTTATTTGTCAATTGTTGCTCACTGAGCAGCCTAGTTGGATGGCTCTGGACATTCCAGCTGCTCTGCCTTGGTGGTGGGTCACAGCAGTGAAATGTTCTGCAGGAACAGTTTCAGAATTATTTGGCTCCAGTTCTCAAATATTGATGTACTGATACGTTTTTTGGGACAATGGATTTTTGTGACATTTTAGTGGTTGGTGGGTAAAGATTTCTGCCTCCCCTCTGCAGTCCCTTACTTTGCAGCCATTTGCTATTGGTGGGCTGCAGGAACAGAAGGATTGTGCTTGGGAGCCCAAGACCCCAATAAAAGCTGGAGTGGGAGGTGGCACTGCAGGCACTGGGCTGTTCTCACTCTCTCCTCAAGAGCCAGGCTGCCTTTCCCAGCACAATCTCCTAAACTGCCTCCAGCTGCCTTCTCAGAATTCCTTTTATTTTTATTTTCTCCCTACAAGAAGAGTAATTCAGGAATGTTGCTTCTGGGTTAAAGGGAGCAGTCGTAGGAGGAAAATGAGGGGGAAGTGGGGAGTGAAATTGACAGCTATGAGGCTTCTCCACAGAAAAACCCCAAACTGGCAAATCAAAACCCACTTGAGTGCCACTCTACACCTTGTGACACGTTTCCTGTTTGTAATTCAGCGTGATTTACAGATTTTCAATTTCTGTTCGTTGAGACACTTTGTATTATTTCAACATCTTCCTCTTTGTTCTGACATTGAATAGCGACAAACGTCATATGCAAATCCTGCCAGAGTTACAAGGGCATAATTACTCTGAGGTATGCATATTAATCTGAGAATGACATATTTTAATAACATGAGGGGGTGTTGTGTGACTGCACAAGTTTACTTTATTCTTAGGCTGATTTAGTCAACAAAGAACATTACCACAGCATAAAGCACATTCAATTTTCATTCCGTGGCATCGCAGATGCTCAGCCCAGTGTGTAATCCTGAGCACAGCTACAATTCCCTCCCTGTGCTGCTGCATCCTTATGGCCAAACTCGTTCCCTTTATGGCCCAGTTTCCCCTCTAGCTCTGGTTTCTGGGTTAGTGCAGGGTGCCCAGGAAATACAGGTCAGTACATTTGCAGGGGATGCACTGTGAATGTCCCAGGGCTTTTGACTTGCATTAGGATTCCTACACCTTGCAGGCCAGCACTCTGCACGCCTTTCCCTTCTGTGCAGAAATGGGATGGATTTCTGCTGGTCTAATTAGGGGAAAGTTCATTGTCAGTGCTGCAGAGGAGGTGAACACAGAGGTGCATTTCCCTCAGAGATGATGGAGCACCATAAGCAGGGCTTGGTGCTGCTGATGCTTCCCATGCAGTGATGGCTCTGCATCAGGCTGGAGCAGGACAGGAGTGGAATCTACCCCAAAAACAGCATTTCCTGGGGGGAACTGAGATTTCCTGGTGTGCAGGCTGAGGCAGGTGTCTGACAGGAGCTCTTGGAAGGAACCATAAAGTGCCATAAAGTGTTGGAATGTTATTTAAGCTGTGGAGTGACCAAAGTGAGAGTTGTTGCCTGAGATGTTGGGGCCCTTTCCTGTGGTTCACATTCCCTTTTTCCCTGCTAGAACTTGAGGATCTGTGCTGGAATGGCCCTGCCTGGATGGGCAGAAGAACCCCTGTGTGGTTCTCCATCCACAACGTGCCCATGAGTTAAGAGCCAACAAAGGAGCAGGGAGTGGGCACTGCTGACAGGGGACATGAGACAAATACTGCAATCAAAACTGCCTGGCAATTTCTCCTCTTTTTTCCCCCTTTTTCCCTTAGATGAAGTGAAATCACAGTGAATGAATGAGTTTTCTGTGCCTAATTGTGAAGGCACTGTAACGTGTTAGGTTGGAAAGTTCCTTGTAATCAATTTTGCTGACACTGTGTTCTGTTTAGAAGAAAATATGAAAAAAGGACTATAAATGGGAATAAAAGAAAAATCATGTGAAAACGAAAAGAAAACATTAATCAGAATCAAATATAGAACAGAGTAATGAATTACAAATGGCTTTCTCATGATTGTATAGAGGATTTTTTTCCACAGGATATCTGCTCCATTCAAGAGAGAAATGAGCACTATTCAGTGAATGGAAAGTATTCAGAGTTCCATTTTTATCCTTATCATTCAGTGTAGGGGTTGAGGCCTGATTTACCACACTCCAACTAAGCTCTGCAGTCCCTGGAGTTACTAATTTAATCGTGAGTTGTTTTATTTATTTTTTATATGGCCTTCCTGAGTGCTTCACAGACACTAATTAATTCATCCTCACAACACACTTGTGAAAAGGATATTGTAATTTTAGTTTTAGAGGTAGGAAGCTAATGCACAGCAGTTGGTGTCAAAATTACCAAAAATGTGTTTTTCAAGAGCAGCTTAATGTACAATATTTCAGGACATTTTTTACCTTTATAGCATAAATTTAAAATCCAGGCTCTCTTGGGTTTAAATGTAGCTCTAATTTTCAGAGCTACTGAGAACAGGGTTCATCCAGGGTTGGCACCTGGAAAACAAACACAATTATTTGCTATTGGAGTGTATTGTAAATCACTCAGATTTACCAAAGAATTCAGTTATCTGGAATGATATTCAGCTGACTGAATTATTAGTCTTCCCAAGTTTTCAGAACTCCTTTTGCAAAATTTTTATTACATGCCTTCTAATTTCTCCCCCTATGAGCCAGGAATCCTATTGACACTGCAGAAGCTCCCACATAAATGGAATTAATTTCCAGGTCCAGGTCCACGCAGTCTGCACGGAGTCAGAGCTCCTGCAGGGCACTGTCTGTGTGTTTAATTGTGTAAATAAATTCTGGACCATAAAGCATTTTCACAAAGGGACTCTGAGTCTTTGGAATGTGCATCTTCAGTTGTAGCATTTTGAACTTTCCGTCTGTGCTTTTATGAGCTTTATGTCGCCCTTTTCTGTTTTTTCCTCTCTAAAATCCCTTCTTTGCATTCAGCTTTATTAAAGCCTGGCCTTATCTGCAGCCTTCCCAGGGCACTCTGTGTGCTGTGCTTTCCCGGCAGTTTGCTGGACAAAGGAATTTGCATTGGGAACACTTGGGGTTTGTTCCAGCTCCTGGGGACTCTGTTTGCATCCTGATCTCTTCAGGCATTTGTTGGCCTCCAGAAATATATTGGGATTTTTTCCTTGCTTTTTCCATTCCTTCCCCTGCTTCACCAGTCAAATTGGTTCCTCCTTTTCCCTATTTACCACTGATTTTTCAGTGGAGAATACTGAAATGCTTTCCATGTATTTTCTATATCATTTTGAAGTAACTTTAAGGATTGTAAAGCACTTTTTCTCCTGAATTGTAGTACTGGGTATGGTAATACCATTAATATCTGAAGTGCACAGCATAATCAGCATGAACAAGATGTCTGGAAGGCAAAGCTTTGTTTCAAACAATCAATTTGACAAACTTCAAACAAATTCCTGCACTAAGAAAGTATTAAATTGTGAGAATCACCGTTAGCTCTGGCAGAACATGCAGACATAAATTTTTAAGAAATCGAATAGAATAAAATAACTTTGTGATTTAAGAAAATTGCCTTCCCACTTTAAATTTTTTGGCTTGATGGATCCACAATAAGCCCTCGAGCCAGGAGTTTGGGTTGCTGTTGGCAGCACCTCAGCTTGCTGCTAAATCCTTGGGGATGGAGGTTGATGAAAGGCTGGAGAACCTTGCCATGATTTACCTCCTCCTGTGCCCAGAGCCAGCTCTGGAGCAGTTTTGCTGTCACATAAACAGGCAGCATTTTACTGGAGATTTTATAGAGATACAGAATGGGATCATAGAATGGTTTTTGAAGTTTGAGGCTTTTTCTCCCCCCCTCCTGCTCTTGGATGATTGGGGATTGTCCATAGTGAGAGATTATTACAGCCAGTATTATTTCAGATGAAACTTATTTTTTTAATCTTCTGAACTTGATGTCCAGCTCATGTACCCAGAGATACTTCTGTGTAAGATGCAGCTTTAATCTTATTTGATGAGATTAATGATTCCTCTTAAGCAGGAGATTCTGAACAGGGAGGCAGTTGGGGTTTTGTTGTTTGGATTTGTATCTTCTGATGTCTGTGAAATGTTTTTCTTCTTTTCTTCTGGAATAAAGGAGGACTTTTATCCCCCTTCCTTTCATTTTTTTATTCTTTTTTTTCTCTGTTGTCTGAGCTTCCCCCTGCTGATAGAATCAGTGTAATCAGACACACTTTAATTAAGATGTATGCTGCTAATATCCAGAGCCTTCTTAATTTTTCTGCAGAGGGAACTTTTCCTGTTTTGTTTTAAGAATTTAAGAAAAGCAAAGATTTTTATTTATAAAATTAAATTTTTTATGAAAGCAGCTGTAATGTTGGAAAACAAAAGAAGCTGAACAAACAGCCAAGCTGTCATATGCACAAATATATTATTCATCTATCCAATGTCCAGTTACCCTTTCAAATAGTGCTTCTCTTTCTGTGGCATTTGTAATTTAAGGTGATGGAAGCCAATCTTTCCCATTTTCACAAGAAAGGAAGTGCAAGGTAAGCAGGAAGAAAAAGTAGAATATGAAGGCAGATTTTTAATGGGAATATGCCTGGCCTGAAACTGTCAGGGTGTTCATCTAATTATTTTGAATTATTTTTAAAGGCTTACAGAAACTTGACAAATTTCCATCATGCTTGACATATAAAGGTTCTCATAGCCTAAAAGCCCAAACAAAGCCAAATTTTCTCAGACAGAAGAATAAAAGAAGTTATTATCTTAAGTATTTTGAGAGATGGAAGTTGTCTTGCAGGAAGGAAAGTAGAGGTGTTTAAATTTGGGTAGAGGGCTACAACATATAAGGCAGAAAAAAAAATTGAGGGGGACTTTTTAATGGTATAAAATTTAAACAAAAAGCTCCATCACCTTCTCAAAGCACTATCATGGCATTCATTTAAATGCATTTGTGTAACTTTGATAGTTGAAATAAGATTAAAGAACCACTTTTTATGGGGCAAAAGATCAAGGGGTGTAAGAGTTCCCTGGTTGTCTGTGGCATTACAAACCTGCATCTTTGCTGTCACTGCTTCCCTGTGCAGGAATAATTGTTGACACTTAAAAACACACTGCTGTCATTATATCCTGCTTAATTAGCCAGATGATTGTGCACGAAAATTTTCAAGGGAATTCCCCTGACAACTGGATATGCTGTTTTCTGGGGAAAAGTCTCTTCAAAATGGGGTTTTAAATGGTTGATGCCTTCCCATATGTTTTCAAAGGTCAGATTTTAATTAAAAACCTTTAATTCACTTTGTCACTAGGGGACAGTGGCAGAGTTGCTCAGAAACAGCCAGGATTCTTGATTTGATGGCTGAGAAACATTTCCCTGTTCTCTAACATAGGTCAGTGCCATTCTGCAGAGTTTAATAACTGAGGTGTCAGGCATAAAGAGCAACTATTTATTTCTAAATGTTCACCAGTCTGAGCCATCTTCACAGAGGAGAATCCTTGACTCCTGCCTTATCTCGAGATAAGGGGTACAGCTTGTTGTTCTTTTCTCTGAGATCATTGTTGGCATTCAATAATAAACCAGAGAGACTGAAACCCCATTCTTGGGGGAAAAAAAAGAAAAAAAAAATAAAGAGAGATTAATCATTTTGAAAAAGAATTAATATATTCTGTGATATTTTGCTTCTAAGGGCAGAAAACAGATCGGTAAGGGAACAGAAAGAAAGTTGGGAGCTGAGTCACTGGGATGGACAGGGCAGGTTGTGACAGGAAAGGGCAGGGTGGGACAAGCCTGGTGGGATGGGAATGGACATTTCTGAGTTTGCAGAGCAGGAGGGAGGCAAACAGAGCTGGGTGCAGAGGGCAGCAGTGGAAACTGGAGGGAAAGAGGCAGGAGAAGCCTCTGTGCCAGGTGTAGGTGCCACTCCAGAAGGGTCTCCCACATTGGCCAAACCTATGCATGGTTTGGCCATGGTCACTCAAGGTGACCCAACAATTCTCTGGATATCATTGCCTGAGCTGAACCACATGAAGTAAAAAATTTATATTAAAAATTTCATATTTTTTTACATAGAATAATCTTTCCAGCTTTCCAGGTAAATATATGTCAAGGGGACGCTCTGCTCCTGGAATGGTCAACAAGGAACAAGCTCATTATTTTTCTTTTGGGAAAACAAGGATGAAAGCTCTGTGTAGGGTAATTTGAAGGCTATGAGTCATTCACTAAAATTGTTTATTTTTAAATATATTCTTAAATTTTAATAACTAGGATGAAAGAGCAGATAACAAAATGTAGGGTAATTCTGTGTGATTAGTCAGGTTTTGCGACTCTCCAATGGCATCTGTTAAGAGATAAAATTATAATTTGAATTTTTCCAAAAATACACAGAGATTAACAAGAGTCTAAGAACTCTAGGAAGAAACAAGTGGTAAATTTTAGTGCAAAGTTTAGCACTCTGTCCTCTTGTGGCCTTAAAGATTTTAATCTGTTGGGTTTTTTGAGCCGGGAATGAATCTTGTCAAAGCAAGTGGGATTTTAGGACTGGGATATTAAATTTGATATAAAAGTGTGGCTGGAAATGTGTTCCTCAGGTTGAGCAAGTGCTAAAAGAGCAGGAATGTTGTGTAATATTCTTGTGAAAAGTTCACTGTGGAAATTCAGCATAACTCTCACTAGATGGGCAAACTTCTGCTCAATTAAATAAAAAACTAAAATAAAATTGGGTTTTAATGGAGATTCCCCATCCCCTTGTCCATGGGAACCTTCAGCTTTCCAAGATCCTCTTTGTGTCCTTGAGTTGGCAAAGGGAACTTTCTCCTTAGCTGCTGGAGGGACAACAGAGACAGCAGAACAGCAAACACTGATAAATTAAACAGCTCTAAAAAGGAAATTCTGAAATGTTCACCAGCAGCTTCTTTCTTCCAACTAATCCCAGTTTGTGAAGCTGATTTCAAGACTGGCAAGGTTTAATTTGGATCTTTGGTTTTTATAAATGAAGTAGTTTGTAAAGCAGACTAATTTAAGAGAACTGAGATGGGGAAACGCAATCTAAAGCGGATTTTTCTACCCAGCATTGCAACCTGCCAGCAATCAGGTTTGGACAATCTTTATTTTTAAGATTTCAATACATTTAAAAAAACTTGCTGAAATGGAATTAGTTTACATTATGGCAGAAGTTTCATTTTCCCATGAAAAATCCAGTCACACCCAGCTAGAGGAGGTTGCTCAGGGCCTCATCCAGTCACAATTTGATCATCTCCAAATCAGAGATTCCACAGCTTTGCCAGCCTGTTCCAGGCTTTTATTTTCCTGATGGTAAAACTGGAAAAAAAATTCCTTACCCAAGTTTCAACTTGTCTCTTGCTTTTCATGCTCCCACTGTGAGGAAGAGTTTGGCTCCATGCCATCTTCCAGTTTAGGTGCTTGTGGAGAGCACTATCACCTAAACTTTGTAGGATTTTCAAGCTTTGGGGGTTTCTTGAGGGGTTGGGAGGTGGTGTTTGTGTGCCCACCCTGAAGATCTCCACTACCATTCAGGAATCTGGAAATTGCTTTCTCTGAACAAAATGCTCTTGGTTACTGCTGGGGACTCTAAACTTTGGGGCTGTGACAGCACAAGGTGATGCAGAGCTATTGAAAGAACAATAAATCAGCAGCACAATGCACCAATTAGATTAATTAGATTTCCAAAGTGATGGATAAGGGTGCTGTGGGAAGAGAGGGGAAGCTCTGGCCTGGCTCCTGAAGGGAGGCACAGGAGCCACTGAGCATCCCTGACGTTGGGCTCTGAGTGTGCTCAGCTCCACAGATCCCTGCTCTGCTCGTCCCTTTCCATCTTGTCAGTCCTCTCCTTGAAGCAGAATTCTTGATGGACTAATTACAAAGCTCCTGTTACTTCACTAAGCTCATTTCCCCCATAAATTAGCAGTATGAGCACTGGCTCCTGTCTTTTCTGAGTTTGGCTCTGGCTTCACTTTTACTGAATCAGGAACTCTTTGAAAATGGGGCATTTAAGTTTAAAACCTACTACTGCTCATGCTTTCAGTTTCAATACTTCTTTTATGTCACTTCTCATAAAAAGAAATCCTGTTAAATATTTCAAATACTGAACAGGCACAAGTTTTTATGCTGATGCTCTGTGCTGAACTCTGCTCACAAACTTTAGAATTAAAAAAAAAGCATTAAGTGAGAAAAGTCTGCTATTTATAGTGGTCTTGATATAGATTTGTTAAACTTGGATTTGCAAATGTTAATTGACCACAGCTCCTTCCAGTCTGTTCAAATGTTATGGTCCTTAGAGCAAATCTATTATTTTAATTATCATGCAAATGTTTCCTACAAATATTAATTACCCTTTTTGCTCTTTATTTTGCAGGGAATGTATATCAAATCAACATATGATGGACTACATGTAATCACAGGAACAACAGAAAATGTAAGATCCTTTATTTTAAAATACTTTCATCATGCTTACAATTATTTTCTCTGTATCTGCAGTGCACTTTGTAATATGTAAGCTTGCTTTAAACCAAGCCACTTTTTATTAATATATTTTTTCTTTTTTTATATATATGTATCATATTACCTTTTTAAAGACTTAGTGCCCTTGAACACAGACATAGAAAAGCCACTGTGTTGAAATTATTAATAATTAATGCTATAATAAAGGAAATTCTCAAACTTCTGCCCTTAGTGATTACTCAAATATTTCTTTCTAACAACATTCACTCACTTTCTCTCTGGCAAAAGTGGTTCCCTTGTACTTATATTAAGTACATTATATATATATATATATATATGTGTGTATATATGTGTGTATATATATATATATATAATGTACTATATATATATATATATAATGTACTTTATATATATACACACACACGTACATGTATATATATCATGTACTTAATATATATATGTACCTGTATATATATATTAAGTACATATATATACATATATATTAATATATATATGTACAATATATATACAGTACATACAATACAATACATATATACACAATATATACTTATATTAAGTACATTATATTTTATATTTTCTATCATTTGTAGTAAATACACAGACGAGATCAATTATAATTTTTATTGTAACCCCAGAGGCATTTGAAAAACCTGAACTAAAATCACAGAGAGTTTTGCAGCTCAAAGATCTGTGTGAGGTTTGAGGGAGCACTAAAGAGTGTGACAGGAACAACAGCTCAGCCTCTAAACATCCTCCTCGTTCCTTAACATGCAGTTCATAATTATAAATTTGAATAATTAAATTGCCTTCAACTGCTGCCATCTAATTACTGTGGCAGACTTTATAACAAAACCCTTCTGGTTCTCATCTTCCAGTCACTGCTCCCACTCAGGCTCGGGTGTGTCCAGAGCTCAGAGCTGGGCAAGTGACAGCTTTAGGTTTTATCGAGCTGATATTGGAGTTATGGATTGCTGATGCCCAAGGAGCATCACACGAGCTCTGTGAGATGTAAATCCTGCCTGGCAAGTGCCACTGCTCTGCTGGCCCATATGGGTGAGCTCCATGTGGGATATTTTAATTGATTTATATACATTTAGTGGTATTTATATGGGCTTTGTCAGTGCAAACCCATGGAAAGCCAGATGATTTGTATGTCACAATTTGGGAAGACAATTCTAATGCAAATTAAACTTGAAATTTGTTTGTTTATATTGTCACCATTGGCAGCATTTAGAAGTCTAAAAATAACTACATGTGTATCTTGGGTGCTCAAAATTATGATTTGATCCATCTTGATTATGTTGGAGAGATTATGTTCATAGATTGAATTACTCATGCTATAATTAATCCATTTTTTTACTGTAATTCTAATTCATTTCAGAAATATAATGCAGTTTGTAGGGGAAATATTGATATATTTACAATTGAAATTCACAGGAAGAGTTACTAAATTGCCAGCCACTAGAAATAAGTTCTTTTAATTTGGATTGTCAAAACTTTTTGCTACGACACCACCAGAAGAAATTGCTTTTTTTGGTTTTGCTGGAAGTGTAATCACATGTGCAGATAAACCAGCTTCAAAGACCTTTAACTTCTGGTGTTTCAGCAAATTGATTTTTCATTCCTTTTGAAGGGATAATTGACCTCAGAGCCAATGTTTAATTAGCTCAGCCTCATCCAAGTCAGGAAAGCAGCTAAAAAGAGAAAGAGCCAGGCCTTTGCTGATCAGCTGAAGTTAACCATTATGGATGGAGGTGTTTCCTGCAGCTTCCTGCTCTCCTCCATGCCCCACTTAAAGCCAAAGAGTTTGTTAAAGTCACTTTGAATTCCAGGGATATTTCTGTTTCATGTTTGCTCCTGGTCTGCCAAAATTCCACAAGTTTCCAAGAAAAGGAGAAAATGGTTCTGGAGTCAGGTGGGTTTTCACATCCCCATCTGAGTGTGGGGTAAAATCCTGTTTGTTGTAGGGCAGGAGGGCTCAGGGGCTGAGGTGGGGTCTGATCTGCCCAGGGCTCAGCTCAGAACTGGAGCCAAGAGGGACCAAAACCCTCTGAGAGCTCAGGCAGGTGAGGGGCTGGGAATGGAGAACCAGAGAAAAGAATGGGAATGGAGAACCAGAGAAAAGAATGGGATTGGAAAACCAGAGAAAAGAATGGGAATGGAGAACCAGAGAAAAGGCTGGGAATGGGAAACCAGAGAAAAGAATGGGAATGGAGAACCAGAGAAAAGAATGGGAATGGAAAACCAGAGAAAAGAATGGGAATGGAGAACCAGAGAAAAGGCTGGGAATGGAGAACCAGAGAGAAATTGGGAATGAAGAACTAGAGAGAAAAGGCTGGGAATGGAGAACCAGAGAAAAGGCTGGGAGTGGAAAGCCAGAGAGAGAGAAAGGCTGGGAATGAAGAACCAGAGAGAGAGAAAGGCTGGGAATGAAGAATCAGGGAAAGGCTGGGAATGAAGAACCAGCAGTGGGCAGGAGGTAAAAGCTGTGCTTGGAGCAGCCCAGTCAGGCTGGGAATCACCCTGTCCAGGGCTGGCTGATTGCCCTGTTGGCTGATTGTTGGGTAATCAATAATTGGGTAATCTCCTGCCCCCAGAGCCCTGCCTGGCTCTGGCAGCACAGGCTGGCCCCTGGGGGGGATGAGTCTCTCTGGCTCTCTGGCATTTGATTCAGAAATAATTGCAGTCATTTCCCTGTCAGTGGCAATTTGGGTTTTTCTTGTATTGCCTCCTCTTCTCTTTGCTCCTTTTATTTGTTTATGTTTTATGTTTTTAATCTCCATTCACAAGAGGAATGAGGGAGATTTTGGGTTGAGGACAGTGCAGCTGAGGAGTTCTTGCCTGCAGTGAGGTCATGACCATGAACTTCTCCACGAACATCACTTTCAGTTCAGATAAATCCTTTCTTGCTTTGTATTTGACACGTGCCTCCTTTATTGTGTTTAACAATTTATGTTTTAGGCTGGCTGCAGGAGCTACCCAGGAGCTCAGCTACATTTTGGTAACAGCTTTTTCTCTGTGCAGCTCTTCAGCAGGATTAGAGCCAGGCCGCTCCCTCCAGCTGCAAGTGGCTCCTTTTCTGCCTTTCTTAGGAGCCTGCTTGCTTGGCAGGGAGCTTGAACTGTTTATGGAAGATTATTTTGCTTTAAAAGTTTCAGCACTGTTTGACAAGGGGCACTCATTCCTCTCCTCTCTCTGACCCTGCATCTCAGGAGTAAATTTCCCCCCTTGTCCAAATCTCCGGACTGAACAGCCAGCCAACTTCCACTGGGTTTATTTTCCAAGGTGATGTCTCAGCTCTTGAATTCTTTGTGGTTTTTTCCTCCTGAGTGCCAGACTGGTGTGGTCTGTGTCAGTAGAACACTCTTGTAAGCCAGGGCACAGGGCAAACAATTTGCTTGAGTTCTCAGCTCTCTGAGAACTGCTCATCTCCTGAATGCCCCTGATTTCTCTCACAGATTTAAGATTTCACCAAAGCTTCTAAAAATTATTTGTACAATAGTAGTTGCCCATGTTTGAGTGGTTCCTCAATGGGTTTTAATCCATTTTCATCTGCTCAGAGCAAGCTATATTTAGGATAAGGGAGTTTTCCAGGTCCAGGATTGCGAAATTATGTGAATAGTGTGTGTACATAAAATCTCCTGAAGAGCAAGTCCCTTGCACCCATTTATAAATTACCACATTCTGTGTTCACATGGTTCATTTAGCCCTGTCTTGGAAGTGCTGGAGCTGGATTTGAAGGTATAAATACCTGAGTGTGCAGAGCATCTTCAGCTCCCCTCAGCAGTGACTCTGCTCTGGAGAGGACTGAGCCCTGACTTCTGCCCCACACCTGGCTGGTCCTGGGTATGTTGTAACAGATTTAACCCCATGGGATGTGAATTCACCCAGGGGATTCCCAACAAGGTCGTGGCTGTTCAGCTAAACACAATGGAATAGCTCAACTGGCCACACAGGGCAGCTGGAATTCTAGGTTGGAATGGCAGGTGGAATTCTTGATTACTCCAGCAAATGTTACCAGAAAAAATATTTTTCCCTATGAATATGACCAGTTACCATTATTGGACAGCAATAAGACTTCTTTAGGTACAGCTTTCTTGCCTCTTTCAGCATTCATTGTTTTAATTCCTGCTCTTTCCTTCCACCTCCACATCGTCCCTGTAAAGTGAATTTTTCTCTTTTGTCCTCAGTCTCCTGCTGACCAGTGTAAGAAAATCCATGCTGGTGATGAGGTGATCCAGGTCAACCACCAAACTGTGGTAAGTATTCTGGAAATTCTGTGCTCAGGCTTTGCAACACAGAAAAGTAAAAAAGCTGATGAAAAGTAAAAAAGCTGGTAAAAAGTACTAATTCTTCTCTGCTCAACTATATTATTATTATTTATGTCTTTTTAAACATCATAGTCACTGCTTATTCTTAATAAGAAAAGGCCCAAAATGAGTCCATAACCAGCCCAGAAGGATTAGGCCAAATTTACATTTTGCACAGCTGCTCTTCAACATCATACTCTTCTTATATAAGGAGATCCAAGAATATTTCCTTGAAGTTCTTAGACTTCTCATTATGCACTTGCCAGCTGGTTTAACTTCTCCTCTTGAACAGAATTTTGCATTCTGTTTAATGCAGGATCCAGATTAATAATGCAGAAGTGTTGTAACAGCCATGTATGCTGAATCTGTTGGGGGGAAGATATAAAAATGATGAAAGTGTTGATAGAAATCTGCCAGGGTTGGGGTTTGGGCATTCTTGGATGGAGATTTATTTTTAAGACAACCATAAGCAGGTGGATGCTGAACCTCAGTATTGAAGAATGTAATTTAAATATAATTTAAATAGCTCCAGTGTTGCTGGAGGAAGGAACACTGGTATTTATTATTTCTTAGGGATAACTAGTGATAAGGACAATGGACAATGGTCCTAAGGAACTCCTAATTTAGCTATTTCACTTTGTCCTGGTGAACCCCATCTCCAGACACAGCAAATGTAAAATTAAGAAATCTCTTTCTGTCTGTCACTTGTGTGAAGTGGAAATATGAAAGTCTGGCTATTAAAATCTTATGATTAGAGAGCAAATATTTTCTCTTGAAAAGAAGTATAACTTATTCATTTACACTTTAAATGTTAATGCAACACACAGCTCTTATCTGTATTAGAGAGTTGTCATAGTTACAGGCTGAAATATGCATTAGGCTGGCTTTCTCCATCAAACACACTCTTCAAGTGACAGATCTGATTTAATCTTTACTCCCATAGGTGAAATCCCCCATTCAGCTTCTCAAGAATTGGCTTTTTTAGCAACTCTTTCCATGTCTGTTATTACAGTAGGCTCAAGGTGGTTGAAACTTGTAATCCCTTTCCACCTGAGGGCACAGGACCAACAGCTGAGTCAAGAGCCACAAAAGACTTTTTTTTTCTAAAAAAATCCCCCCCATAATAAATTAATTATTCATTCTGAAGTGTCTAACAAGCCAAGGAAATAGATAAAGGGCACTAGAAACTTATTCTTGCTTTAAAGATGGCTTGGAAAGTCTCATTATGTGTCCAGTTTGGAAAATCAGGCAGCAATAGTGAGTGTTTGCATGGTTCAGAGGTGTGTCCAACTCTCACCCCTCATGGATTAGGAGTTTTAATATTTTAAATATCCCTTAGATCTTCAAGTGTGTTCTTTAAGTCACTTCTGGCATTCATTGCTGCAAACCACTCTCAGCTGTGCTCCTTCTTCCCCCCACTTACCACGTTATCATGATCCATATTTTGCTTATAATTAGCATTATTTCCATTAGTGGACTGGAATTATTCAAAGGCAGCAGCTCATTAAATTTCCACATAATCAAAATTCTAATATTAGCACGACCAGCTCATAAAAAGGGGTGTAACCCATTTGAAAATAATGGCTGAGGGGGGTCAGGGAACTTGCAGATCTCTGGTGTTCCTACAGGTTTTCCAGAGAAGATTTTATTTTGGTTATCCTAACCAAGACATTTGTTTAAGGTTGATGTTTCTGTAGCATTTTGGTACCAATATTTTATAATTTATCAAATATAAATCCTTCAACACAATGTGTTTGGAGGAAACTGTCCTGAAGATGATGATAAAATGTCATTTTATCATTTGTCATGTCATTTAAAGTGCTGGAAACACTTCCCTGGGCAGAGAAAGTATGGATCTCCTTTAGCAAATTCCAATCCCATAGCTGGCTACCAGCACTATTAAATCTGATTTTGACTGAACTAGGCCAGTGTATTTTCTGGATAAATTCATATTCATTTAATGTGATCATCTGAGTTTTAAAACTTTCATTGATGTTCCCACAACCTGTAATAAATTACTCCGGTAGTTAATTATTCTCATTGCTGGGGGGAAAAAAGTCATTTTATTTGTAGTCTATATTTGTCTGGCACAAGCTTCCAGTCCTTTGATCTTGATGTATTTTTATCTCTTAAATTGGAGAGCAGGTTTCTCTTTTAGGTATTTTCAGGATGCAATCAAATTAGCTCATCACTCTTTTTTTTTTTTAGTAAGGTGGATAATTTGAGCACTTCCAGTTTGTCATCCTAACGCATGACCCTCCTCAGCATCCTGTTTGAATTCCAGCTGCAGCACTCTGCATTTCTCACAGGAGTTATGGAGCTGTCCAGGGCAAGGCTTCACTCGTGGGCAGGGCAGAACTGAAAGAGTAAAAATGAGATTGCAGAGCCTGGAGCTGCTCCAGGGCAGGGTCAGGGTGGATTTCAGGAATTGCTCTCCCTGCAGAGGGTGGTTGGGCACTGAACAGACTCCCCAGGGAATGGACACAACTTTTCACAGTTTTACTTCATTTTTCCAAAAGCTTTTCTATGGAGTTGAGAGTTAAAAGGGTGTTCAGGAGGTATTAAAGGGGAGCTGCTTCCAAATTATGTAATTCAACAACTGAAAAGGGGAGAAATAAAAGCTTTTCCACGTGGAATCTGGTCTAACCAAGGAACACTCTGTAATACAATTACAAAGATCAAAGAAAAAATAATAGTACTTTAAGCAAGAAATTAATTAAAGGAGGCAATTCACCACTGGCTGTTAAGATCATTTAATCATCATCCAATTTCCTTATTTGCTTTTCTGCTTTTTCTTGCTTATAAGATTTTTAATAAAACAGTGTAAGAAACTTTAAGAATAAGTTATATATTCTAAATTTCTGCCACCCTAACTCTATTTTTCGCTAAAATCCAACAACAGGCACCAATTCTGCCAATGCCTTGTAGATTTTTACTTCCTTTCCTATAAAATTCTACAGAAGTACCAAAGATGCCACTGTAGCACTTCTTTGTTTGCAAAATTAACAATTACTTTTTATGAGATTTTTGCTGCTTAGTTGTAATAGTAGATTTTATATTGTAATCATTTTTCAGCATAAACTTATGAAAATTAAATTGTGTTAATTTTCCTTTTTAGATAGTTTTTCAGACAAATGAAAAAAATTGAAGTTCAAATAAATATTGATTCTTTTACCTGACCACCTGTAAAATATTTTGTCTCTTTCTGGATAGAGAAGTGATTTGTAAACAAGGGAAAACTGAATTTCTCTGTCTTCTGTTCTTTGTATTTTTATATTTTTTGGTGAGGGTTAGGATTTGAAGGTTATTTCACAGGACAGAGAGCAATAAGAAGGCTTTTAGTAATTCCTGTTGAAAGCTTGATGTTATTCAGGAGCACCTGGCAAAGCTCCAGGAGTCAGAATGTTGTAATTAATCCCAAACCAACTGAGCACCATGGAGCTGATGTGACTGAAAATGGCAAAGATGAACTTGGAATTAATCAGGAACAGGTTTTCAGGAGAAACTGAGTTTGGATACCATTGTCTTGACATTAGTAAGATCTTGTCTGAAATAGTGTGTGATCTCCAGGTCGTTTACAGCTATCAGAGGTGTTCACTTAGATAGGAGCATTAAAAAAATGTAATGGGTAAAAAGGAAAACGTGTCATCTGTCTCACAGGAAGAGGAATTATTTAAGGATTTCAGTTTGGTTAACTCAGCCAACTGGGGCTGAGACAGAATTCCTCTTTCTCCACAGACAGAGGCAATAAAGACCAGAAAGAGAAACAAATCCTCAAGGCATAAAACACTGCTGTGCCAGAGCAAGAGGCCACAGAAATATCTGTAATAAATCTGTTGTCCTACTTGTTTCTTATATTCTCTTGAAGCAGCTGCAGGTTTTAACTGAAGGAGCTGCATTTTCACACTCGAGGTTGTTCTTTGGAATTATGGACCCTGTGATTTCAAGGGCATAGAAGAAGGATGGGGACAGATTTTTAGTAGGGTCTGTTGTAGAGGGGCAATGACTTTATACTGAAAGGGGGAGATTTGGATATAAAGAAGGATTTTTTTGCAGTGAAACACAGGCACAGGGTGCCCAGACAAGGTGTGGCTGCCCCATCCCTGGAAATGTCCAAGGCCAGCTTGGACAGGGCTCTGAGCAACCCACTTGAGAATGTCCCTGCTCCTGGCTCATTTTAAATGACCTTAAAATGTCCCTTCAAACCCCAAATATACTTTGATTCCAAGTACATGCTCAGCAGCCTAATGCCCTTTCATACTCTTCACTGTCAAATTACATGCTTGAAATTAAGTGTGTCAAGAGCCTGGCACAATGAAATCATTTCAGCACTAATTTATTTGTGTGAAGACAGTCATTGAATTAATACCCTCGGTGTCTGTTTGCTGAATTGTAAATATGAGTCCTAATGAGAGCTCATTTTAGGTGGAGGCAATTCTGTAAATGCAGAGCCAGGTCACACCATCTGTGTTTCAGCACACTCTGTGTTGGGAAATGCGAGCAGGGGGGGAAAAAAAAAAGGACAAAAGCTGTCATGAGAATTTGAACTTCTTTCCCCAAAAGATGTCCTTCTGTTTCCAAACAAAGTGCCACATGTCACTTATTCTCCAGACCCAGCCTTTCAGAAGGGCTCAGCAAAGCCTCTCTTCCAGCAGTAGATCTTGCTCCTTCTTGGATTCTTGCTGTGTTTCTCCGTTGGTTAATGAAAATAACTCTGTAAGATAATGGGAGAACATTTGGTTTTAAATCATCAATTCTTGTTAGGAGCAGCTCGAATATTAATGAGAGTGAATCAGCTACAGGTGTTAATGACGAGCTTCCCCTTCAGTGACAGAAAAGTCTTATGATCTTCCAGCACATTTTTGTCTAATAATAATTTCTGATTTCCATCTTAATCAAACCAGCTCTCTTGATTAATTCCCTAATGAGGCAAACTGAATTACTTAAAATATGAAAAGATGGTAGTCTGCTTCCTTAAAAAAAGTTGGGTTTACACCAGCTGGGGTTTTTTTTTAATGCAAATATGAAGAGAGGTCAAACTTTGCGGGTTCAAGTAAATATCCAGATGGCTTTGCTCATGTATTTGAAGAGTCATGAGGGGAAACATCTGTCCTGGTTCCTGTGAGGGGTTAGTGCAGTCAGAGCAGAATTACTTGTTTTCAGGTGCTGTGCAATATAGTAGGATATAAATATTTAGAAAATATTTGGCACAATTGATTTCCAGACCAAATGCCTGAAAAGGGAGTTTTAAACTCTTGTTAGTTATTGCTCTGTGTCTCCCCACCCCAGGTGACGCAGTGAGCAGAGCAGGCACAAATCCCCCAGGCAAATTCAGGTGTAACCTCCCTGCCTGCTGTGAGGGACACTCAGTATTTCTGTATTTAAACTTTTATTATTCTGTATTAAAACTTTTCCATTTTTCAGAGTCCTGACAGGGTTTGGTAAGGCAGTGAAGGAACTGAGGAGCCCATTCCTGCCTTGTCCCCAGAAGTTTCAGGGAAAGCAGGGAAAGGAGCAGATCCCTCTGTCCCCTGTGCACGCCCAGCTCCACCATCTGAGCTAATTTTTATTTTTGAATTCCTACTATAATAATGTGTTTGGAAGCAATTGGCAGGGAGGTGAATAACTGCTCTGGGGGCTCAGACCTCTGGAATCCTCTGATAAACACCACCCTGTTCCACAGTTGAGCTGTTTTCTCAATTCCCTTTCATAGACAAATATATCATGCACTTCATGCCTCTGCAGACACCCAAAAATGCACTGATTTTTTTATATTTTTTGTGTCCATCTGTAGCATTAGGAAGTTTTTGAATAAATTTTTCCTACAGATCTGCAGTGAGTCATCCCCAGGCAGGTAGGCTTTCTTAGAAAAGCATGAGCAGAGCTGGGATTTACAACAATGCTGAAATCCCTGCTGCTGGGAGGATGCTTTCCAAATCCCATTCATGCAAATCCAGATCTTCTGAATGAGAAGGAGCAAAGTCATTATGAGGAGAGTCTAAAGGAGTTATTGGAGAACTAAAAATCACTGCTTTGCTGTTAATGAAAATGGGTTATGCCTTTCATGTTTTTCTCAACATATTAGTTAAGGAGTCCCAGCTACAAAATTATCAGGTTTGGGTCTACAAAATTACCTCAGCATTGTGGAATTTCCTGGTAAAGGAATTTATTGCTTTAGCAATTAATATTTTTGGAACTAATTTTTTAAAAGTTGCTATATTCTTAACTTTCCACCATATAGTTTCTATGATAAAACTAACAAATCCTTTAATACAGACAGGAGGCCACAGGTTTCTTTTGTCTGATTTTGTTTTTCAACATTGAGGATGTAAAAACAAAAATTAATAATTGTGGCAATCTTAATCGTAAACTATGAAAATTTCAAATATCTGTCTCTGACCATTTTGAGCTAATTCTTTTGCATTCTTCTGTGTTTCTGCCATCTTTAGCATCTAAATTAGCATCCATTTTCATTTATGGAGGAAAATGAAAAGTATCACATTGGTCTTTTATTTCTTCATCGATCTAATGTGCATTTACCTTTGCTGAAATATCTCAACCCATTTTGTAGAATTCAATTTTGACTGTATGTTCTAAAAATCTTAAAGGAGCAAAACACCTATGTGGAGAATGCATCTTATCAGAGCTAGAAATCAGTAATTGCTTTAAAGACTGATTCTTTAGGAGTAAATGTCAAAATCTGACTCAAGGACTGGTGATCAACCAAGATTTTTAATCCACTGTAATGACTTCTCTTTTTTCAAAGCTATTTTTAGTAATACAATTTATAATAAGTTGTCCAAATTCCTGAGAGCATTTTATCATTGCCCAGTAGTAATGAGTGCAGACGGTGCTCTGATAGATCTTGGTATTTAATGGTTTTGTCATTAAGGTTCTCATTGGAATAATTTATCCTTCACTTAATTATTTATAATTCTTTTCTAAAAGGAGCCCATGGAACTCTAAGGATTTCGGCAATCTGAAAATTACATCAATCGATAAAAATCAGAGAGAGTTCCACTTGATTTCTATAATTAAGTAAAAGAGGAAAAGAAATATGGCCCCTGTGCTTTTATAAACACTGGAGGAGTTTTTTGGGATGCAAGCTGCCATCCTTGCATTTGTCTGGATGTGCCCTATTTACAATTCCTGCTGTTGTCTGGTTTCCTGTGACCAGTGCATTTTTAGAAAGTTTTCAATAGAACAGCAGCATTAAAAATAGAACAGAACTTTTAAAAGCTTTTAAAAATCCCTTTTGGAATTCCAACACATCTTGCAGTTCTGTCCCAGGTGGATGCTCACAGTGGGATCCTGGCTTTGGCCCTCTGTGGAGGCAGCTTGGAACCTGACAGTCATATCCCAAATTCTCTCCAGCCCTTAGAAACCATTTTTGTTCCAATCTCTTGGAGGTTGTTTTCTATTTTCCCTTCACCTTTTTGTGTAATCAGATATTATCTCCCACTAAGAGGAAGTCATTACAAACTCCACCTGATATAACAAGGGGGTGAATGCAGATGTTCTGTGCCTGAGCACCTAAATAATTTATTGTCCTGCTTTTTAATAGCAGTGGGAATTCACTTTGGTCAGAAGAGAAACTATGATTAAAATGTTATTATGAACCCTGACAGGTAAAACATGGCCAGTATAAAAATATTTACTGCTTGCATGTGTTGGTGCTGTTCTGGGATTCACTGAACTTTTCATTCTCACAGGTTCATGTCAGGGCTGGTGCAGCTGCATGGGAGGGTTGTGTCTGGGAATTGCAGACACAGCATCCCAATTCCTGCAGTGCAGCTCTGTCAGATTTGTGGCAGTCACAGCATTTACGGCAAGTCTTTAGCATGGCCATGAACTGCTCTAAAAATCTGCTCTGAGTGGGACAGAAAAGGCAGGGGAAAGAGAAAAGCCCTAAAAATAAATTTTCTGGCTTTTTGTATAAATAATTTGTAATAATATAATAATTCATAAATTCCTATTTAAATGATCAAATTGATTAAGAAATGTCTCTAAGTATTTTTTTTTTCTGAGTGGCACATCCTTACAGTACCAGTGATTTCCTTTTTTGTGGCTCTGTTTGCAATTTACAGTAACTTGGAGGCTCAGCTGTGCCCAGGGCTGTAGAGATAAACCAATAAATGATCATTTATCTCCAGGCAGGGGCTTGCAGCTCTCACATACATGCTGCATTTGTTGTTCCAGCACAGTCTGGCTCCCTCCTCAGCACTCCCTGTTAAAACTCAGAGCTCAGACTGAAATGATTTCATGACTTTAGACCTCACCTTCTGATTTAAAATGTTCCATGATCTCACAAGTTATCGAGAGGGTGACAGTGTTCACTTCTGCCTTATTTTGTTCAGGAACATGGCTAAAGAAAAGAAAGATAAAAATCCAGCTGCAGCAGCATGATTTGAGTGCAACAGGGTTTATAAAAACTGCTTGTGTTTGCAAGGAGCAGGCTGTAATAGACCTTGCTGGTTAACGGAACATTTCCGTCACATTTCAACTTAAATGGAAAGCTTTCAAAATTCAATTATGGACTTTTTCCTTAGGTTGGCTGGCAGTTAAAGAACCTAGTAAATGCACTGTGGGAAGACCCAAATGGAGTGATTTTAACCTTGAAAAAACGTCCTCAGAATACCCTGGTTTCTGCTCCTGCCCTTCTGAAGAATGTGAGGTGGAAGCCTCTGGCCCTGCAGGTAAGTGGTGCTGCAATGTCATGGCAAATCCTTTATTCAAGAGGAAACACTGCAATTTTACCTTCCAGTGAAGGGAACAGGAGCCATCCCAAACTCCTCTGAAGCAGATAAACAAATGTGGCAATGCTCAGGTTGTTTTCTCCATGTTTTGGTGACTCTGGGAGCCACAGGAATTCAGAAAGGAAAGAACACTTACAGAAAGTTTTATGGAGAGCAAGGTTCAGTGGCTGCTCTGCCTGGCAGTGCCTCCTGTTTCCATTATTTCACAGTCTGTCACCTACTTGTTTGTGATCAAGTGTGTCAGATCCATTAAATTCCAGGAGAATCCTGCTCCTGTTGCACACCTCTCGTGCAGGTGGAATTTTTGGCAGCAGGGATGACAAGATCTCTGCTATTTTCTGTGTACTCACTCCTTGAAAACCTGCAGATGCAAAAAAATAAAAGACAGTTGTGAACATCACAGCTGCTTCTTCCTACAGCAGGAAAATCTGAACTCAAAATGTCATTTTTAAAGGAAAGGCTTGCCAGTAAGTCAGTAACTATTGATGGTTGTCTTTAATGCCATTTAACATCCTGTAAGAAGTTGATGTCCTTCCATCATGTGGAAGCTTCTCAGAGCTGTTTTTTTTTGGTTCATAGGACACATGAATGTGTTTCTGAATGATTTTTAAATTAATGAAACAAAAAACCCCTTCAAGCTTATCCAGGCAGATTTCCTCCCTGCCTGGCATTTTCTGAATCTTTCATTTCTCAGAGTTCCTGAATCCTGCACAGTGGCTTCACAAACAAGGAGTTTGTGCAATCCTTGCAGCCCAGGAATGCTGGCAGTGGGATTTAGGGCCACCTTTCCTTCTCTGTGCCTGCCCTGGGGGAGAGGAACGGGGCCCTGGGACCCCCAGAGGGGATTTTTCTGTCAAAACTCTGCAGGAATAACATCCTTTGCTCTGGCAAGATGCTCATGTATCTACTTGTGAACTTCAGATGGAGCCTCCAGGGGCAGCAAAATGGAAATTTCAATTGCACAGGGCTTCCAGAGAGATCCTCTCTTTCTATTTGTGCATTAAAGAATCATAATTCAGGGGCAGCTCTGGATGTGAGGCTGTGGCACAGTGAGCAGTGTGTGCTGTACACACTGCATGCATGGATTTGCCATCAAAAATGCAACTTTTGTTGTGGTAGCCAGAGAATTGAAAGTGCACCAAGCTGCTTTCGTGGAATTATCAACAGTTCTGGTTTTGTGATGTCTCCTCTCCTGATGAGCCCCTGAGGAGCAAAGGGTGCTTGGAGCATCTCCTTCCTGGGGTGTATTCCTTCTATATCAGAGAATAGTGGGGTGAGGTATTTAAATAAAAATATAAACCTCTATGGAAAACAAAACCAGCCCTGCCAGTGTTACTTCTTAAGAATAGATTCTGTTATGAGGCATGGAAAACCAGTTTTAGATCTTTTATTCTTCCTGCCACAGAGACAAGCCCGAGTGCGAGGACCTGGATCCGCGTCAGGGCGCAGGTTTTGGGTTTGCCTGCTTCCCGCAGCTCTCACCTGGATCTGGTGTTATTTATTATTGTCAGTAATGACTTGGAAGCAGCCTGATTAAATTTCAAGATGCCACTGAAGCCTGTGCTTCCTGGACAGCTGACACAACAGCTTGTTGCTGCTGGAAGCAGTGAGCTCACTTCCCTCTCCTGTTGGCTGCACTGCCCTCACCTTTCCGTGACTTTGGCATTTTTCAGACTCTAGAGCTGTGGAATTGTAGGAGAATGCTCAGGGTTTGTTTGTTTGTTGTTCTGGAGTTTCTGCTGCTCATGGGTTAAATGGATCCTGCAGAACAGGCTGTGGGATAGCAGAGAACACAGCTCAGGCAGGAGGGTTCGCAGCGAGGGAAGAGCGGGGCAGGGAACGGCCAAACAGCCCCAAACTGCAGGAAAACACCCCAGAGAAAACCGATTGAGAGAGAAACAGCTCAGCAAAAGTCAGACTGTCACCAAAGAGGGATAACACACATGGGTGTGCTGTATTTCATGGCATGTTCCAGCTCCTGTTCCATACATGTTTCTCTGCACGTGCTGTTTTCATGGTGCACCCCATAGATCCATTCCTGTGTCCACACATGGAGCAATTTTTCCATTCTGATTTAAAATAGAATGGAAATCATTCCATTTTCTGGAAATCAATTTTCTGCTGTTAAAAAACCCCCAAACAACCAAAACAAAAGCAGTACCTATTTAGGGAAGGCAAAAAGGAAATAGGGTTTAAGAAGTTGAAATCGTATTTGTTCCCTCAGGTTGGTGCACAGCAGGAAGTTTTAAATAAAAGTTGTCATGTTCTCTATTGTTGCTTAAGGCACTTAAAGAGGTTATTAATATTTTTTCTGCAATAATTAAGTTTAAAATTATACCACATAGGTAATTTATGAATTATTGATGATACAGAATCTCTGAGGCCTTATAAAATTTATTACTTGGCCTTGTTGTAGTCTTCTTTTGCTTTAGAGGGTTTTCCTTGATGCTGAATTACAACAGCAGAGTTTTCATTTGTCAGTTCTGTGTTCTATTATCTTTCTGTGAGATTTGTGACATCATTTTTTTCCCCTTTTGTCTCTGGCTGACATTATGTGATAGTGGAAGATTATTTGAATTTTAAACTCCCTAATTATTTTTCCACTCAGGACAAAATGTTTTTGCTTTTGTTTTTTTAATTGGCAATGACAAATAGGGCTCTGCACCCTACAACTTCACTCAAATAAAATATAATATATATTTTATTTTTTATTTTTATTTGGAGAACTTTTCAAATTGGAATAATTCTTCCTGTGACAACTGATCCAGAACAATTACACAATTTATTATTTAGTTTAACAATAAGCATAGAGAACTAATATAATTTAGATCCTTTTGCAGACTAACATTCTTATAAAAACATCATTTTTGGTATTTAGGACTGCTTTTACTTTTTGAATCACATAAAAAAATATTTCAGTGTTTACCTCTGGAGGATAGAAAACATTTTATTTAGAAAAAGATTAGTGTTTATAACTTTCATCCAAATTTTGAGTCACTGGCTTTTCCTTCCACCTGTAGAAAATTGGTTGTATCTATTTAAGCAAACTTTTATACATAAAAATATTTCCTATTTCTTGAGTATCAACACAGACTGAACCTTGGTTGAAAAATATTCTTTGCTTATATCTCGGTGTCCTGCCCAGCACATTTGGTTATCATCCTTCTAGTCCTTGCAGACCATTGGCTTGAGCTTCTCTGTGACATCTGAATCAAACAATTGTGTTCAATGCCATGTGAAAGTTTAAGAAGTAAAAATCTTAACCTAAACGATAAATAAATATCCTTTAATTTCTATTTCTTTGCTATTTACCATAGTTTTATAGCCATGGTATTGTATCACCATGGCTATAAAGCCAAAGGACAATGAATTCTGCTGTCTTAAAAAATCAAGATGTTCTGTCCTTGCTAACAATAAATCTTCCACTGAAACCAACACAATCATTTCATTCAGTGCAAGTATTCCAGAGCTCTGTAATTAACTTCTGTATTAATGGCATTTAATACAGTGTGTCCTTTCTCCTCAGATAATTGATTTTCTGCATTGATTAAAGATCATATTTTGATTGAGTCTCAGATTTTCCCTTGAGGTGGCTTTTAAATTAATTTAATGGTCGTTTATCAGTTTCTTTCATAACTTTCTTGAAGTCTAGAGTTTCACTGGACACCTTTTTTGGAAGAAACCTCAGAAATTTAAAAAATGGCTAATCCAAGAAAAGAGGTCAAAACTCCTAAAATTATGCACAGTGATTTTGTTGTTTCTTGTAGCACAGAAAACATTCATTTATTCTTCATGTGCCTTTTTGATTTTTGCAGCCTGTGATTCCAACCAGCCCCACGAGCAGCTCTACAACCCCAACGAGCACGATGGGCATGCCCTCAAAAATGGACAACTCTGCACTCCAGGATGTTTTCATTCTCTCCCCCATGTCAGGACTTTATGGCCCCAGGTATTTGTGTCCTAAGGAATCTGAGGTTTTGAAAAATAAAATTTTACACTTTGATTTCATTAGATTTATAAAACAAAACCAAAACTAACAGACCCATCATCAAGGTAAATAATTAAGAAAATTAAGAGCTAAAAATACATTAAGCACCATATCATTGTTTTGAGTAACTTAATTTTCACTTAGCTGAGAAAATGTGGGTTTGTTCCTAAATCAAGAAGGTATTTAAAGAAGTCTTTAAACAGTTGGTTTGATTTACTTTTATGTGTCTACTTCTATCTTATTCTGAGCATTTCTGCAACGGAATCCCTTGTCTGCTCATATTGAAACAATTCCTTATGTTCTCCTTCAGATCCCAGAAAACTCCTGAATGTTTATCTCACAATTAAAGTGGCACCTAATGATGGTTTTGTTAATCTACATTTGTTGAATTGCCTCACTTATAAAGTGAAGACTTCAGTTGCAAGATTGTTTTATTTGTAGAATTTGGGAGAGGCAGTTGCATGCTGGAAGTTTCCCTTAAATTGTTCATTTCTCCATCATCTTCTTTCTTTAGGGATGAAATTGGAATCATGTCTTGTGACGACATCAGCAAGTTTGGAAAGCCTGGGATGAAGGGCTCAGAGTCTCCAAACTATTTCCTGGAGCACGAGAGTGGGAAATTCTACACTCTGATAGAGGGGGAAGGACACCCCGGGGGCTCCGAGTACGAGAGGAGCAGAGCCCCAGGCGTGAGGAGAAGGGAGAAAACCCCAACCCATGGTAGGCTGCACCTGTCACCCTCCTCCTGCTTTACAAACTCTGCTCTGAGCTCTGAAACACCCCCAAAATCTCATTCTTGTCAGACTGTGACCTGCTGCTCTGAGCAATAAACAGAATTTCACATGAAGGGATAATTAGAAAAATCACACACTAACATTCCTGGTCAGAAGTTATTTATACAGTTATTTTGCAGTTCATTCTCGAACGTTGAATGGTAATTAAATCCATATTATTTGAATAGCCAGCATCTTTATTTACTCAATTTCCCCTCCCAAACTCCTGTAGATTATTCCACTTGCAATGTTCTGGGCTGTTAAACTTCAGTGAAGGAACTGCCTTGTGGTGGGAAAGTGTCTGTAAGATGGAAGGCCCTCCAAAATTCAGCACTGCATTAAATGCATGAGGAGTAGCCCACAATGCACTCATTAGAGCTAGAACTGTATTTCAAAATCTTAGGATGAGGATGCCTAAATATATAAAATGCTAATAAACAATAATTAACTCTGGTTTTCCATAGAAATCCAGTGTGTACACAAACCCCTATTGAGTGGACAGGTGTACAATCACATGTGCTTGTGTACAAGTGTATGGATCTATATTTATGGATCTATATAAAAGGTGTTGTTGAAAATTAACTGATACATTTTTTTGCTTCTCTGTTTAAACTGAACTGCTTGGTATTTAATGAATTTGAGGAAAATACTGCTGAAATACAGCAGTGTATGGGCTGTGCATTTTCAGTTGCTTTATTTTCAAGGCAGTAGGACAATTTTGTAAAGCTTACAAATTTCAGATAGGAGATTTCTTTTGAAAACTGGAATTATGTCTGATTTTGCAAATGGCATTATTTCTGTACCTCGGAGAAAGCAAAGACCATGGTGTTCTCTGTGGGTAGCTGCTATCTTTTGAGATCTATACGGATATTTATTTATATTTGGCAAGCCATCCATAAGTCCTTTATTCCCCTACTCTGCGATCTCTTTTTTTCTCTCATTTTGTTAAAAAGCCCCAACAACTCCCTAAGTTTTTGCCTTTGAAATTTAGGGAAGGGAAAACCTCTGAGAAGCTCAGAGCAGTGGAGGAAAATGTGCCAGTGAAGAACAGAGGCACTAAAACCCTGCTGCAGTTCAGGGGAGAGAGAGAATCCCAGGAGAGGTTCTGGTGGAAGATCCAACAGCAGCTGGAAGGGAGCACAGTGGGGAAAAAAAAGAAAATTCCTAAAGCCCTGCAGTCCCTGATTCTGCTGCTGCTGAGTCTGGTGTGGGGTTTGCTACCAGGCATGTTCTGAAATGCAGCTTCTCTGCCTCCTGCTCTCAGTATTTATCTTGTGTTTATCAGTTACACAGAACTTCCCTCCTGCTGCTGTAATTTGCTGATTGCAGCTGGATTTCTGGTAAAAGTGGCAAGTAAAATGGACTTGATGGTGTGTGTGTGTGTATGCACACAGAACCTTTTCAGGGGAGGAAATCTTAATAAATCTTTGTTATAGGCAGGGTATTTTTAGCAACTGCTTCAGTCATCTGCTTGATGCTTGGAAGAGCTGTGATGCTGAGGAACAGGATTCCATCTTGGGACCAGTAATGTTCACTCTTTATCTCCTTGGGAAGTGACATCATTTTAAAACAGAATTAGAATGAAAGATAAAGAGAAATCTTAACTGTGATTAAAATTGGAGCCAGATGGGTGTATTTGCCTTGCTTTCATAAATTCTTCCTGCATGGTGACTTAAAATATTGGGTTCCCTGCCTGATCCCAGGAGTACACAAGATTTTTTTTTTGTCTATGATGGACAATTCTGATTGAAATCCGGAAGGAATTTGGTTTTGAAGTCTCTGAAATATGCCTTTCTCTCAAATATGACTGCTGCACCAGATTTTTTTTAACTACAGATTTAATTAATCTGTTGATTACCAGACATGCAAATGAAGTTCTACTGTAGTGGAAGGTTTTGTACTGTCTGCCACTGGCGACATCCATCACCGAAGTGACAATGTGTCTTTCAGTAAAAAGACAGGATTTATGGCAGCTCCAACAAACTGATGCTGGAACCACAGAACCATGAGCAAAGAAATGAAAATAAAACTTCTGAAGCCTTTCATGGCCAAGCAGCCACTTTCATTATTGCTTGGGCTGACACAAACTACTGCTCCAAAACTCCAGCCTTGGACCTAGCAGGGTTCCAGCCATTATTAGAAATCAGTCTCCTGTGCAGGTGGATGGATACTCAGCCAGGTGACGGGTATTGATAGCACATGCAAAATACAAGAAGATAAATAATAAATCCATTTTTCCCAATGTATTTATGAAAATTAAGCTTGTTTTTAGCAACGTTGCAATGCATTTTTTGCTTTACTTAACATTATTCTCTGTTATTTTCCTGACTCTAAAATGCTCTGGTCTAAACAGCTCTTGTGGCAATGCATTTCAAATCTCTTCCATTTATGTGTTAGAGGCAAAAACATCATAAATATATTTTTTTCTTTCATTTTATTCTGGTATCCTTGTACATAACAATTTTTTGCTCCTCAGAAAAATATCCAAGCTGCAATGTCAAAACAATTTATAGGTTACTTTTCATTGGGAAAGGAGTTGGAAGTGAAATAAGCAGTTTACAAAATCACTCGTTCATTTGCCTTGTGTGATTCCTGTCCTGAATTTCTATTTCTGATGTCTGTTGTGCTGTGGTATCTGTGTTTGTGTATAAATCATTTCAGAGCTTCAGATCTTTCCTTTCTTTACAGAAAAACTGCTCAGTTTGGTTATGTTGATCTTCACTGGCTTTGTGCCTGTTTTCTTTTTATAAAGTTTTTTCTCTTGTTTCTCTATCTTTTTATATTAGTGATTTTTTTAAATTGAGGTTTTTTTCCTTAATTGATATTGTTCTTCTAAGGATTAGGAGTTGAATCCCATATTTGTAGTTGAAAGTAGTCTCAGGTGTGAGGCAGGCAATGAAATGTATTTTTCCATGGGATTATTTATACACTAAATTTCATGGTGTGCACAAAAATGTAATCTGGGCAAATCTCAGTATCCCAAATGTCACCCCTCTGATTTTCAGGATATCTGGGGGTGCTCCTGGTTTGGTGCTCTCCCATCCCTGCTCGGGTAGGGAATGTTTTGGGCACATCAGGGTCTTACTGCCCCAGCCCATGAGATCCAGGGATTAAACCCCCAGGGCTGAATCTTCTTTGCTGGCTGCTGTCCCCAAACTGAGCCCCAGGTTTTCCTCCTGAGCCAGTGGAAATTAATGTTCCTGGGAATGAGATCCCTCATTTCTCACCCTGGGATTTCCCAGGTCAGGGGGGTTTCTGTTTCCCTGACAGATCTGTGTTATTGCATCTGTATTAATTCTCTCTCTGCTTTTCCTACAGATTTTTCACTTTTTCTGTCTTTATTCCCAACACCTGTTTAATGAGTGAGGAAGTTCATACAGAGCAGAGTTTTCAAATAAATTTCTAATCTGCTTTACATTTACAAGGAATTTCACCAGAGCTGGTGGTGCCTCCCTTGAGGTCAGAGTGATGAAGAGGAGGCTCTGGGACGTTCCACTGATCCTGAAGGCCACAGCTCTGAGGGGTTGTGTCACACCTGGAATTTATTTAATTTACACTACTGACCCCACAGCCTGCCATTCCTAACCTTCCAAAATTCCATTGGTTTTCCTTGCCTTGTTTGCAGGAGATTTGAGGCCAGTCTCGATGCCTACTGAGTACAGCTGGATAGGGGAGCCCAAAGAACAGAACATGTACAAGAGGGGAAGCAGAGGTGAGTATTTTCTTTTCTCTCCTCTTCTCCAAGATGTTTTTCCTTTGTTGCTTAAGGAGCATCACAGGAAAAAAAAATCTTTTCTTTTCTTTTTTAATTTTTTTAGTGTCACAGAAGATCTAAACCAGCCTGTTTAGTGTCTGTGCTTTTCTGTTTCTATTTCTGAAAAATAAAAATTTGTATTAGTAGGAGGAATTTAATTCTAGTCTAAAGAAACATAAACATCAAGAGGAAAAGTACTTTGAAGGCTCAGATATGTGTTAAAAGCAATCAGTTCCAAATCTGCACAGCTCTAGAAAAACAGTAAGTGATGTTGCAGATGTAAAGTAGCATCCTCTGAGAACATTTTGATCAGTGTGAATTAAAATTTGGAACAGGAATCAGCAACTGTACTGTCAGTGTTTAGACCAGCAGTTCTATCACAAAAACTTCCATTGATCCCAGTGGGAATTATGAACTTTGCAAGAAAAGCGATTGCACAGTTTCTTTTTTCCTTTTTTTCCTCTGGCAAAAAGAAAACATATAATTCAAAAGAATATTCTTCAAATATACAACCATATTTATTGTGACACTGACTCTTGAAGATCCTTGAATACTATTTTTTAGAATCTTTTAGACATGGTCTGGAAGCTGAGAGGAGTTCAACTTGACTCCTAAAAATGTGACAAAAAATGAATGATATTCTTGAAGATCAATGCAGGATTTTAAACTACTTTTTTTTCAGTAAGCTTCCATTCCAAGAGAAAATAAATTTCATTTAAGGCACAAGCCTTTTCTGATTTATCCCAAATCTGTTGATGTGTGTTTAGCTCATATTTCACTGCTGCAGACAGCAACAGACTTGTTGCCTGGCCAGCTCCCATTTTGAAACTGTGCCCAAGTTTGCTGCACATCTCCTTAAAACTGTTATTCCAGCTTGTCAAATTCCTTGAAATTACAATCCTGGAGTCTGGAATGGTCCCAGAGGTGCTCCCTGCATGATACAAGCCAGTAATATTTTCTGTGTCTCCTCCCTTTCACCACCCATGGTGAAAGGTGAGATGGAGTGCAGGGAGAGCCCTCACAATTCCCTGGACACTCCCGGGATTTTCCCAGTTTAACAGAACCCAGGGATGTCTCTGCCCAGCCAAAAATATTCTCTGTGGCATTCACATTATCTGGAAAAATCCTTTCACCCAGGATTTTTCTCCTGGGAAGCTGAGAGGCCTCAGAGAAAAAAGGAAAACAATTCTCATCTCATTTGCTTCTCCTGTGTGGAATGTGTTTGGAGATGGTTTACCCGCAGGTGATTGTTCCATTGGATTCTGCTGTGAGTTGTTTTCACTCTTTGGCCAATCAGGGCCAAGCTGTGTCAGGACTCTGGAAAGAGTCACGAGTTTTCATTATTATCTTTTTAACATTGAGTATCTTTTCTGTATTCTTTAGTACAGCATTCTTTAATATAATAAAGTCATAATTGTAAGTAATATTAATTATATAATAATTATGAAACTATAGTAACAATAATAATATTAATACCATCAATATTAATAATATTGATATAAAACTATTAACATTAATATATTATTATATAAAATAGTTAATATATTAATATTAAATTGTATTGGATTGGATTCTATTATATTATATGGTATCATATTACACTATATTAATTATTAGATATAATTATATATTATTATATATTATATTATTGTATATTATAATTAATATAATATTTAATATGAACATTATTATATTATTCTCTTATTATAATAATTATAAAATAATAACTTAGCCTTCTGAGAACATAGAGTCAACAAAGGCATCACTCCTGCCTTTGTTGGGGCATTCCCAGCATTTACAACGGTTCTCTGCTTGTTTCCTCTTCCTAATATTTGTTTTTCCCTTCCTCCCCCTCCAACCACTGACTCTGAGAACTCGCTGCTGCGCTACCTGAGCGATGACAAGATCCTGGTGATCCAGGAGGAGCCCCTGGCGCAGAAGGACAGCAAGAGGGACACGGCCAGGAGGTCCAGGAGGAAGGGCAAGGGGCCAGGGACCCCCGGCTTCCCCATCAGCCCCTCGGTGCTGGCCTCCACCATGAGCATCAGGATGGAGCCGGGGCAGCAGGACGTGCTCGGCTTCTCGCTGGCAGAGAACAACACCGTGCCCCTCTACCACGTGAGTGCCCAGCCTGCTGAGCCTGAGGAGCCTGGGCAGAGCTGCAAGGGTTCTGCTGTGGGGCTGATCCAGAAATCCAGGTGCTCTCCTGTGGGAGGGGTCCAGAAATCCAGGTGTTCTTCTGTAGGATGGATGCAGGCATTCAGGTGTTCTGCTGTGGGATGGATGCAGGCATTCTGATGTTCTCCTGTAGGATTGAGCCAGGCATTGAGGTGTTCTCCTTTTAGGATGGATCCAGACATTCAGAGGTTCTCCCGTAGGATGGATCCAGAAATTCAGGTGTTCTCCTCTAGGATGGATCCAGAAATTCAGGCATTCTCCTCTAGGATGGATCCAGAATTCAGGTGTTCTCCTCTAAGATGAATGCAGGCACTCAGGTGTTCTGCTGTGGGATGGATCCAGAAATTCAGGTGTTCTCCTGTGGGATGGATCCAGAAATTCAGGTGTTCTCCTGTAGGATTGAACCAGGCATTCAAGTGTTCCCTTGTAGGACTGATCCAGGCACTCAGATGTCCTCTTAGGATTGAACCAGGCACTCAAATATTCTCCTGTAGGATTGATCCAGGTACTCAAGGGTTCTCCTGTGGAATTGATCCAGGAATTCACAGGTTCCCCTGTAGGATGGATGCAGCAATTCAGAGGATCTCCTGTAGGATAGAACCGGACATTCAGGTGTTCTCCTGTAGGACTGATCTAGGCATAAAGGCTCAGTCCTCTTCTCCATGTTTTCATGCTGTATTTCACAGTCTGAGAAAGGCTGCTCAGTGTTGGTGTCGTGATGAATTTCTCCTAAGAGTCACTTTTTCAATGTCAGCATCAGGACAGCTTTCTCATCAAAGTCAGGACAGAACAGCAAAACACAAGGCAAGAATCATTTGCTGTCAGATGCTTTAATAAAATCGTGCTCTTAATTACTCATCTCACTGAGTTTAGTTTAATTAGACTGTATTATCTCTGAAGGTTCATAAGGATCCTGCACTCAGCCTCTGATAATGATTTATTATACATTAATTTATAAGCTTTTGTATTTTCACTTTGATTACTGTGTCTTGTAAAAACAGATGAGTTTAATGGAGTTACTGTTTATTTAAATTTATTTACTTAAATTGTGGATTTCAATCTCTCTGACAGAGATTATCAGCATCATAAAGTCAAAGCAAAGGATTTCAAACCTGGAGAGAAAATCAGCAGGCAATTTATCAGGATGAATGAGAAAATTATTATACAGCCCTACAACAAACCCCAACAATATTTCATAACTTGGTAGATGAATCAGCTGGTTTCAGTCAGTTTTTATAATTCTGTTGATGATCTGTTGGCTCACCTGAGTTCTGAAGAGAGGGAAAATAGATTGTTTGTGGTAAGATGCAAATTCCACACTTGATTTCAGGACTGAAGTTATATTTTCTTGCATGATTTCCACACCATAATGCAATTAATTGATGTGACAGATTAGCAGTGTGATATTGGATAATAATAAAGTAAATATTGAAAAATACCTGAATGACATAAAATGTCAACTCTAAAGGGTCTGAAGGAAAAGCAGGAAACTGGAAAACAGGAAGAGCCAACATGAGTGTGTGTTCACAAACTCAGTTAAATGTGCAGTGATTACAGGGGAGGACACAGGTAAAATGATTCTTATGGACTGACAGAGCAGGATTAATTCTTTTATCACCATAAATTCCTGGAGCAGCATTAAAAGAGACCTTTGCATCCTTCAGGAGATAATCACAGGAATCAGAATATCTGAGGCACTTTGTCAACTGCCTTATAAATATACAAGAGGAACTGAGTCGACAAACACACAGAGCTGCTGACACAGATTTTGTGGGTTCTTGCCAGCACAGAATCATTCACATTAATGTCTTTCCACTTGGAATACTGAAAGAATTCTGAAAAGCCAAGCAAAAAAAATTGGGCATATTTATCTTGAAAGAGAGCTACCCAGAGCAAAAATGTGAAATATCAAAGAACATTCCATGGCAGCTTGATAGCAAAAAGGAAAAGTAACAGAGTTGTTGTGTTCTTAGATATAAATTTATAAGTTTTAAGTAGGTCAGCTCATTTCCTTAATATCTAAAGGTGTTACCAGGATTTCCATAAGCATTTTGATATACAAACTTTTCTGGATAATGAGACCAAACCACCTTAAAACAGCTTTTGCTACATTTTTATTTAAAAAGTTGACAAAGCTGGTTTAGCTTTTCTTCTTACTTTTGCTCTGTGTTTTTCAATGGAAGGCAGAAGTGCAGAACTGGTGGAATCCCATTTCCATGAAATCCTCTCCTCTTAACACATGCCCAGTACAACTTCTGGATATAGATCAAAATTCCAGGCCAGATAAATGCTTTGGGAAATGAGAGGATTAATAGGATTTTCATCATCTTTAGTGAAGGGAAGGTGATAATGTTTTGTAATCAAACAAAGATGGCTTGATGGAAGGAGGAATTGAGCATCACTTAGCCATTGCTTAATTTTCTAAGCAGTTACATAAATATGTAGCAAAAAACCCCAAAAAGCCACTTACTTAACAGTAGTTTAAATTACCAGACGTAAGAAGTTTTGCAGAATTGGTAATTGCAGAGATTCACCACTAGATTAATGCTTTGGAAGGAATGTTGATTTGGAACCTAAAATTAAACAATTAGCCTGATTTCATAAGTTGCTGGGAGGATGCAGAGTTCCTATATAAAATGGATATTTAGGTAATGCAATATTGGCAGCTTGCCCAGGATATAAAATGATGCATGAAGCCATGTTGCAGCAAAATATTCCTGTCAAGAAACACTGCCCCCTTCCAGGATATATTTATATCTCTAATTTAATTGATATGCAATGTCACAGAACCTAAGAAAGAGTCAATTACAATTAGCAAGGCTGTTATAAATAATTATTAATTAATAGAGTATCTCTTGGAACATGACTTTCTATGTTTACTAATGCTTCACTTCTGAAGTGACATAATTTACCAGGTTGAACCTAAATATGGGCTTACAAGGATAGAGTTCAAACCTGAATATGCTTTTATTTTGTATTACCAGAGCTCATTCTGCAGAAAATTAACTTAACACACAGGAATCTCGCTCAGTTGACCAGATATACCTGGGAAATTTTCATTTTGCATTTCTGACCATAAAACAAACCACAAAAAAATCTTGGAAAATCTTCAGGATTTTACAAAAAGTTACAGAAAACTGTACCTATCCTGCTGCCCAGTTCCATTTTGCTCTGTGGCAACCAGCTTCCATCTAAAAGGAGAATATTGAAGTTCTCCTTCCAGATCCAGTCTGGAAATCCACACAGTGTTCAACTCTGTGGTTTTATTGCACAACTTTCTGAAGCTCTGAAATTCAATTTGCTGGTTACCACATTAAATTCTCCAATTGGATAATGATCTCTCATCTGGTTTTACTTGGTGATAAATGTTCTGGGCCTATTATCTACAGAGTAATTGGATATTTTCCTTTGTAGTATCATATATTAAAAAACTGGAGAATAGATTGGAATTTCTAATTTTTTTGTCTGTGTGAATTAGAATTCAGTGTGTTGAAAAGACTTAATTTTTAATGAGTTTTAAGATCAATTCTTTCATTTCAATGTTCCCTTCACAGTCAAACAGAAATAATGGCATTCACTGAGAGTGCCAGACCAGGAGTCACTTTTTATTTGAAAGATCATTTGAAGCATGATGGTGTTTTAGGGTTGGTCATTGTCACCCAGCACTTGCTTAACTTGCTTTTTATTCCCTTCTTGCTGATCCCAGGACGTTGGTAACTCATCCCTGTGGCACAGGGTGATGGAAATGCTCTTTCAGTGTTCCTGGGGCTGCAGAGGCAGCTTGACAAACGATGTAAAGTTTAGTGGTACATGCTGGGAATTAAAACCTGTGCAAAAGCAATGTAGAGCTGGGTGTTGTGTAATGGGTGCACACTGGGATGTGCCAGATGTTCCAGATGCTTTTTTGGGCTGACAGGCAGTCTGAGTGCTGCTCTGATAAGTGGAATAATTAAGGTAGTCTGGGAGAATCACACATATTCAGCTCCAGTGACTGAGGGAGGGGCCTTTTATTGCCAATTTTGCAGGAAATGTGCTCATGTTTTATTTATTCCTTCCTGCTCTTGCAGAAAGAAACAAAACTGAGCGTTACTTTCTTCAGAGCTTTATTTCCTTTCTGAATTGCTGAATAAATTCTATCTTTGCTTTTTATTTAAGTATCTGTAATATGGGAAAACCTTCTTTTCCTACCTTGCAGTTATGTTGGGAAATCACTCTGAGGATGGTTGTGCGCGTTCTGGCTGCTCAGAGAAGCCAGTATAAGTAGTTTCTGTGTTCTGTAGCTTCAAAATGAGTCTGCCCAGTTGTACTGATTGGAAAATAATATTATTTTTCATTGGGACTGTGCACATGAAGGATTGAGTTGACAAGTCTCCCTCATACTTGAAGAGTATCCTTGAGTAGCAATGCCCAATAATGTGTTTATTTAGAGTTCTGTTCAGACCTGACTCTCTAAACTACACTATTCATTAATCTGTAAACAACTCAAAGGGGGAAAAGGCATTTTAAAAAGGTGTTTTACAGTATAATGGGAAATAAAATGTTAAGAAAGGTTCTTTTTAACAGTAATATTTTAATATCATCAGTCTTTAGGTTTCCACATTCAGTAATCAAGAACTTAATAACTGATTTGGATCTAAGGAGGAAAAAAAAAAGACTAAACCAGTATTAACCCAGAACTCAGGCTGTCCTTGATTTCAGCCCCTTGCAGAGCTCAGGAGAGGGGCTGGGGCTGTTTGGAACAGCCAGGTTGGGATGGATGTGTCTGCAAACTCAGCCCCAGGACAGGCTGCTCATCCCTGCTGCTTCCAAAGGCTCAGGCTGCCTGGCTGGACTGGAATTCCTTAATTTGCAGTTATATCAGGACACTTTGCACAAAGCAAATACGAGGCTGCCTTTATCCAAACATATGCAGTGTTTTCAGAAGTAATTCTGCTCTATTAGAGCATATTTAAATGATGATATTCTGCATCTTCAAACAAACCACCACCAATGCAAGTCAGCAAATGAAGCATTCATTAACCTGCTGTGACTTCATGGGTAAATTGCCATTTGTAAAACATTCTGGAGTCCTCTGACTCCAGAGAACTACAACACAACTAAGTTGTACTGCATTGTATTATTGTATTATTTTAGCAAATTAATTTATGCCTTATTTTTATTGTTTTGCCAGGCTACCAAAAAAAACCTGGTTTAGATATAGTCTAACTAACTAGATCTATCAATCTGTATATATGTATTCTAAGGCCAAATTTAACAGCTGTTTGTTAGTAAATATTAGTTGAAACTGATATTATTGCTATCATAATTGCAATATTTATCCTGCAGAAGATGCAACAAATAGAAATCTCTCCCTTATCACACATATCATCTCCTGCTGCTGAAAGGATCAATGTGCAGAAATCCAGTTGAAACATTTTGGGGACTCCTCTGAATTTTCTCTCTACTCAGTGGCTCAGCCTTGCTCCCTGTCCTTTCCCTCTTCCTTCCCCAGCAGGAGAACCAGGATTTGGTTTTGGAGGACAGGAGCAGAAAGGCAGGATTTGGGTTTGGAGGACAGGAATATTTCATAGCAGAAAGGCAGGATTTTGGGTTTGGAGAACAGGAATATTTCATGGCACAGATAGGAATTTGGGTTTGCAGGACAAGAGTATTTCATGGCAGAAAGACAGGATTTGGAGGACAGGAACATTTCATGGCACAAAGGAAGGATTTTGGCTTTGGAGGACAGGAATATTTCATGGCAGAAAGGCAGGATTTTGGGTTTGAACCAGGAACGTTTCATGGCAGAAAGACAGGATTTGGGTTTGAAGAACAGGTGCATTTCATGGCACAAAGGTCAGCCCTGGGCAGGGAATGGGGCAGGTGAGGAAGAGGAGGGAGGAGGAATTGCCTGTTTTCCCTGAGCTGCCCTGCTCCCCTGTGTGCTGGCAGTGTGATCATCTCCCCTCATCACAAACTCCAGGGGATCCCTTCCCTCTGCCCCCAGCCCATTTCTCAGCTGCCCTCCTGTTTCTCCTCACAATTTCGAGTACCCCCAACCGTACATGAATGTAGATTAGAGTGGGTGATTTCCTGTCTCTGTTATCTCTCCCCTCAACAAGGGGGAGTGGAATGAAAACCTCAAAGGCCATTTTTATTTTTAGCTCAGCATGATAATTTTGAAAGCAGATTCAGTGGGTGAAAGCATCAGCTCTCTCAGGTAGAGAGATAAGTAAAGCCCCTGGTAACAAGGCCACAGTTTGATTGTTTTTGAGCAAACATGATATAAAGAAATCTTCAGGATAATAAATATATGAGTTAAAGAAGCAGAAGAACAAATAATTTTTTCTTTTTTTTACTTTTATTAATAATAATTAAGTATCTGAGTATAGCAGAGTGGAAGAACAGAACAATAAAGAAGCCTTGGAATCTTTGCATCTGAATAAATGATATGTGTAGATGGAATAAATATCTTGAATTTGGCCACTGAGATTAGTAACACACATGAAACTATTCTAATCTCATTATCTCATTACCAACTATTCTTGTCTCTTGTTTAGGAAACAGGTAAATAATGGGTATTGAATATTTTCACAGCATCTCTGCAGCTCAGGGTTCTGTTCTCAGTGGTTTGTCTGATCTCTTTACTTAGGAGAAGAAATTCTGATTCAAATGAAATTTTTGTATTTTTTTTTTATAATTTATTTATAGAAGTTTCAGGTAAATGGGACTTTCTGCAGGATTTCCTCTGGGAGAGGAGCCTCAGATGTGCCTGTGGCCCCACAGAGGCTTTGGTGTCCTTTCATCTGCACTCCTGCAAGGCAGCAGCAGATCCTGGGGATCCCTGGAGCTCCAGGAACGTGGAGCTGACTAAAGAAGGCAGATAGGTGCCAGTGACCTGAATTTCACAGAGTTTGTGCTTTATAGTCTCTGACAGCATGACAGGACTGGTGTCTCCTGAGCCTCCCACATGTCTGCTACTCATGAAAGTGGCCTTGTAGTAAGATGAAGTAAAGTTTTACTTTGGGAACTAGGAAAAAGCAATTTTTTTTTTAAATGTCACAAAGTGGTAAGAAGAAACTACTCAAAAAAATTTATATATAAGGTTACTGAAAATGCAGGTAGGAGCCTTCCACATTGTCATTGTCAGCATTGAATCTGCACGTAATTACAATTACACAAGGAAATTAATTTTGGCTATAGGTAGACATTTATAGAAATGCCAGGGTGTGGGTGTTTCCATGTATAGTACCAGAAATCCTTTATAAAGGTTGGCATTTCAAGCTGCCAACAGGATTGTTCTCCCAAGAGAGCTTCTTTGGGGAGAAAATCAATCAATAAAAGATGATAAATATGTGGCAAAGGTCTTCAGTAATCCCAAATGTCCACACTTAATTACTGGTAATAATCTCTATGTTAGTGATGAGTTGGTCAGGAGCTTAGAATTTTCTTCTAATAAATTAATTATTGATAGACTTTAAAAGGTGTAATTATGTTTTATATGTTTCAAGTACTAATATCAACAATTTTCTCTCCCTTTGTATTTACATAGATATTCTTCTTTGCTCTTTTCTAAATTACAGCAACTAATAATCAGTTACTACAATCTATGAGTTGTTCAATGGTTAAATAATATTTTTCTTTTTCACACTGTTATAGAGTCTTTTTAAATTTCCCTGCTACAGACTATGCTTCAGTTAATGAGATTACATTATTCAATATCTTTGGAAATTAATGCTTGGTAATGCAGAAAAATTTGTGCTGTTGAAAGACTGACCTCTAGAAAAATATGTTTTATTATCAGAAGCAAATTTCTCCCTAGTAAGTCTTTTTTCAGCCCAATATATGCAAGTTCACATCCCACTCATGAAATCCATCTGATCAGACGGAATCTGGAGCCACAATCCAAGGGGATCACGTGGGACAGAAGTGGATTTTGTGCATTTTCTTGGGAGGAAATAAAAATCTGAGTTCTTGTAGCAGTGAGAAGTTGTAATTCAGGGGATGGGAAGAGCAGCCAGAGCAGGTGAGGGAGGCTTATTTCAGCTGTGCCGGGGAACAGAGTGTGGGATGGGACCCATTTGGGGCAGGGAATAAACCCTGGTTTGGAAACACTTTGCTTTTAATTTGGGAGCATTTTCAAAAAAGGAAATTAAGGAATAGAATGGGAAGCACTGACTGAATTAGTAGTCCCATTTTTAGCTGCTAAAATTAGAAACCCTGGAAGTCAGAGGGATAAGAGGAGGAAAGCTTTGAGCCTTCTGGTAGGAATAAATTCTATTTTTGTAACAGCAGCACGGGGAGTGCTGCTGTCAAAGTTCTTCTGCTCGCTTGGCCACACAATATTTTCCTGGGCTGTCCCCAGTATTTCCAGGGATGCTCAGACTGCTTCATTTGTGTTTGGCAGAGCATTTTCAGCACCAAAACAACATCTCTCAAAGAGCTATTTTGCTTTATCTGTGTGCTGTTAATCCTTCCAGTCTGCTTTGAGAAAATGTGAGTATTTCTACAGGGTATTTTCAATATCTTTAAGTTCTCCAGGCTACATTTCAGCGTGCTCAGAGGAGAATTGAGGCATTTCTGCCTCTCAGGAAAGGCTGCTGGGTTTTTGTACTCAGTCACTCAGTGGGGAGCTCTGCCTTTCCCTGGTTTCCACAAGGAGTGTCAGAGAACTCCTGCTTTTAGTGTAAGGGCACTTTTCATTATTTTTCATCAGATAAGGCCCATTATTTGAGTGGGATGATCTTTGCAGCTCCCATTTGCTGGAATATTCCAGCTGAAGCACTAAAAGCTGATAACTGGTTCTGTGCTGGGCTCCCAGGGCCAAGGGGGCTCCTTGGAGCAGGAGGAGGTGGCAAAATGTGAATGTGTTTTCTGAAGCTGCCTTAGAAACCCCGCTGCAAAAATGCACCCAGCAAACTTCCTGTGCTCTGAGCTCATCTGAGGCTCAGCATTATCTGTGAGCAAACATCTGCTGCAGGCACCAAGCAGTGGCACCAAACCACAAACTCTGCATTTGCTAAAATGATCACTTTCCTATTTGCTTATCCAGAAAGTCAAAGATTTGGTAGACTTCTGTATTTATAAACAAATACATGTGAATTTTGCAACCTATCTGGGGGATGGTTTTTTGTAATTTTGTTTTTTGTGAATTTCATTTTTTGTGAATTTCAATATTTAGCTGAGGCAAAAATCCTCCATCATAAAACTTGTTTTAAAGTTACTTGAACTGTTTGAAAATTTTATTTTTAACCCCAAATCAGCTGCTGCATATTCCACAAAGACAGGTTCATTTCCAAACCTCATAGGAATAACCAGTGTGGTAAATCAAGTTATTTAAAGCTATGTAAGAGTGATGTCAAAGAAAGTTTGTCCTTCTGAAATTCTGTATTTTACATTGCAATATTTGCTCTTTGCATTCAAACTCCCCTTCAAATATTAACACTTTTGCAAACATTCAAACAAATTTTAACTCTCTTATTTTAAAGAGCTTTGGTCACACTCAGAGAGCATCTGAAATTCATTTGTGAGTGCAAATGCAAGTTGTTTTAAGCATGATCTTCATTTTAAAATAACTCTTAGTTGGAAATTGAAATAAATGTTCCATTTCCTTTGCTTTAGAGTTGCAGAATGACTGTGGTTTACCTCTGTCATTTTTTCACTGCGTTCAGAGCACCAAGGAAGTCTGGTCCTTGTGCTTAATGCTCTTTATTTTTCTTCTACAGAGAGCAGGGGATACAGTCAGCGGAGATACTGAAAGGTAATTACTTCTGTTATTCTGTATTTATTTAATCCACAGTTATATTTGTGGATTAAACTGCATTCTTTACTTTTAGAGACTTTGTTGGAGTATTTAAAGAATAGATTTTCAGGGTTTAGAAATATCAGTGCTGATATCATTTAGCAAATGTTCATTTGCCAACATCAAATGTAAATAGAAATTACAAAGGTTTAAAAAATTCTTCAGATAAAAGTTTATAAAATATTTGTAGAGGGGAAAAATTCTACCGTTATGTTGCCCAATCTACTTTTTTACTTTTGAAATTCAGTATTTCAGACTCACTCTGAGGATGAAAAATGTAATGTGTGTCTAACACAATTTTCATAACCAACAGGCAGAATGTTTCCATGAACATCTTTCAACCTCTAATTCAGCCTGTACAAAATCACTGTTTATATTTGTGGTTTGGGGTACACAGATATTAAGAATAGGGTCTTCAGTTTGGTCTTTAGGTCTGACTTGAATCAATTTATTCTAATGAAGAAAACAGTGATTTTTTTCTTTCATTTCTTTGCTGTGTATCTGATCAAGTATTTTCATATTCATGTTGCATGCAAAAGTCACAGTTAAAGGAATGTTTGAAGCAGCAGCTATTTTGTATCACCATATATTCTAATTAAGTTTCGTTGTAATCTATGATAATTATTCTTTTTATGTTTTTTCATCCTGTATATGGCCTAAACCCATTTAAGAAGCGGAATAATTAATTATATTTAGAGTGCTTTGACCAATCTAAAGGATTTACAGCTGCTGATGATTCCTTCAGTGCTATAAACATCCCTGAATTACAGCTAAAATCTGAGGTGTGACACTATCAGCTGCTGACCACCTCACACTTGATTTTCAGGGCAGACAGCATTTTTACCTCTTTATGTGTGTTTTAATTATCACAATGTAGTTGAAAGGCAGCTGTGGTGGTGCCCATTGGCTGCTGTTTCCCTGGTGTGCTGTGCATGGTTAAAATGGCATTATTAACACAATGAGCAGAGATTAAAGTTAAATACAGATGAAATTCCACCTCGTCTGACAACAGCCAGTCCTGCCTCTCCAGTGCCAGCACTTCATCACCTCAGCTAAGAGTGGAGGTTTGCCTTTATAGGAGATTAAACATATTAATATTTTAATATTAATATTTTGTTCCACTTCACAGCCTCCCTCCTGCGCAGGGTTACCTGGGGGGAGAGTGAGTTATTCTTGCTCTCTTTTGAATTAAAACTTCATGTCACACTTTGCCTTCACCTCTTACACCTGAGTGTTCAAAACCTGCTGTTTTCTGTAAATCTGACTGTTTTTATTTAGCCTCCCATCCTCTTTAAAGGTTCTGCTGTCCTGTTCTTCTCTCCCACCTGTTTCTCTCATTTTCAGCCTGGCTGTGCCCTCCCTGGGCTCCTTCCTGCCTGACTTTGTGTATCAGAGACAGACCCCACACTCTCCCCAAAGCAGCCACGTGTCTCACTCACCATTTCATTTCCTCCTCCACACCCCATTTTGGTGCAGAGGAGTTTGTTTTTCTCCTGAGCAATTTTGTTTTCCCCATAGCAAAGGGCTCCTGGTTTTCCCCAGCAGGTTGCACAGGCCCAGCTTGGCAGGGACATTTCAATCCAGATGGAACATCCCTGGTGGACAGGACAGGGCACCTGCCAAGAAATACTTTCCAGGGACATATGACTTGATGAAATTTTGGCAAACTTTCACAGCAAAAGGCCATGCTTTTCTATTCTTTTGTTGACGAATCCTTCTCCCACACATTTCAGATTTCAGGCCCAAAACATGACCGTATTATGTCTTTTCAATATGTTGAAAAATATTTCAAGAGGCAGAATTATATCACCTTCCTAATAACCTTATTTAAAAGTTATTTAAATAGCTTAAAATGAAATAAAAACCAATTTTCAGATATTTATCCCCTAGAGTTAAACTTTGGCAACCAGGAGACAAACTGTGTAGATAGATTGACATATTTGGGTGAAATATCACTATCTTCCATGAGCGAAAGAGGGGAAATTTCGGTTGGATATACAGAAATTCTTCCTCTGATGGAGGGTAGACCCTGGCACAGGGTGCCCACAGCAGCTGTGGCTGCCCCTGGATCCCTGGCAGTGCCCAAGGCCAGGCTGGACAGGGCTGGGAGCAACCTGGGACAGTGGGAGGTTCCCCTGTGAACAGAACCACACAAGGGGAGAGAGGCAGAAAAGCTGCATCACCCACACAAGGCACAGCTGCTGCTTGGATGAACATTTTGCTGAATTTTTCTTTATTTTTTATGTGTAAACACTGCTCAAGTTCTTTCTCACAACACATTTTGTCTTTGTAAATAATCCTTAAAGATTATTTTCATCACGGTCATGGCAGTGTGCTTTGGAAATTACTTTTTGTAGTTGTGGTTAATGCTGGAGAGATAAGAAGAGATAAACATTTTAAAAATGACTTTCAGTCTTGACATTTTGCTGTCAGTATTGCATGTTCAGATGCACCTGTGCTGCAGAGATTTACAGGTGCACCTGAGTTGCTCGAAGCATCAACAGCCCAGAGCACAGAGCTGAGCCAGGGATTTCAACCCTCACTACAAAATACTCAATAATTAATCTGCAGTGAGAATTTCCTTGTTGTAGCAGGAATATATTATATAAGAGATGGAAGTTCTAGTAACCTAAATGTAAATCATGGATCCAGATGAGGTGGTTAAAAATGCATTCCTGTGACCAGGCAGATAAATCCAAAATGCTGCATGTGTGTATTAGTCCAAGTTCTGAAAATGGATAAAAATTACAAATCTGACCCTGATTCAGTGTCCTATTTCCATCGTGGCCAATTCTGTTTGCACAGGACAAGGAAAGGCCTCTGGTGCTGGTGCCCTGCCTTATCTCCAGTCTTTACAGAAATCACATATATCAGAGATGGTACTATTGCATTTTAAAGTGTCAATTCTTGGTATCTGTGGCATCCTGTAGCAAAGTCTTACAGAACTTGGTGCTGCAGGATGCTGTGGTTATATTTAGAGATTCACAGAGTGTCTGTAATCACTATGTAATCAGTTTGGGTTTTTTTCCCTGTGGTTATTTGACATCTTTCTCCTGTTTGTCCTAGATATGCAAGTTCTGCCATTGACCATCCAGGAAACACATCCATGAGGAAGGTGAGGATTTATAAATGTGCTTGAAACAAGCAAAAAACTCCTCAACTGTTCGATTCATTGCCATATTTTTAAAAGACACCTTAGATATCCCAGACCTTGACATTTGCCATGTAATGGAAGAGCTGAAAACAAAAATCTAGGAATAATTTCCATGTTGAGGAAACTGGCTGCTGCAACCACAGCAGGTCAGTGTGCTTGCAATGCTTTTAGTTAAGGTTAGGAACTTAGGAATTCAGTTAAGTTTGGGAACCTTGGTGTGTGTTCCAATATGTGATGGTTTGGGGAGGAGAATCGCACACCACATTGGGCTGGAAGGCACCTCTGGAGGGAGGCTTACCCTGAAGATAAAGAAAACTTTTAAAACTCTTAGAATATTTAAATAGTACCAATACTATGATAAGGAGATTGGGGATTAAGATTTTCAAGTATTTTTTATGGTACCAACTCTGAGGTGCTCCATTTTCAATGGAAAATAGCTGTAAAAAAAGCCTTTTTTATTATTTAGCTTTTGTAATTATTTCATAGAAAGGAAAAACAACAGAACCTTCATTTGTAGAATGTCAGTTCTTCATTCTGACTTGGCACTTTTTACACTGATTGGGTTGGACAGAGTTCGGAGCACCCTGGGACAGGGGAAGGTGTCCCTGCCATGGCAGAGGGGGTGGGATGAGCTCAAAGGTCCCTCCCAAACCTTTCTGTGGCTGTGATGACTCAGTTCTAAACAGTTTCCCCTAAAAACTCCTTAGGTTGAAGCCAGTGGAGTTACACACAGCCAGTTTTGCTTTTTGTTTAGTGTTTCGGTGCCAGCACTTCTCCTATCCCCTGATTACACTGGGAACTCCTTAATTTACCTTCAGGAGCATCCATTCAATCCTAGCACTTTTTAAAATTTCATTTTTGCACTGGGCTGGCTTTGGATGGCAGGGTGGGCACTCTCAGGCTGTGGCCTCGTGGTGTGGTTTTGAGATAAGAATTGAAACACTGACAGCCCCAGTGAGTCCTCCATCCTCTGTCTGTCTCCCATAGCAACTCTGAGTCATTTGGAGTTGTGAGTTCTGTTTCCTTACCGTGTTTGCCACCAAGTTAATTATATTACAGTGGTTCTTTTATCTCTCAGAGTGTGGAGTTTGAATTTTTACCTTAGCAGTGCTAATTAACTACCGATTCCCAAGGTATTGCAAACATTTCACTTTCTCTAGTTTCCTTGGTTTGAATACATTCTATGTGTGCATAAACAAAACAGGAAAAGTAATCAGCTGAGCATTTTAGAAGAAAGATATTTTTTATTTCAGAAAGATATTTTGAGCTCTCCCTTGATTTGTTGTGCTGTTTCTTTCATTTCATCCTGTAAGCATGTGCACTGTTATGGAAGTGAACAATCTTTCTTTTCTATTGTTTATAAACACTGGGTTTAAAATTTCCCATAATTTGACAGAGTTTCTGCTGCTAAAGGGAAGACAGATGGCAAAAAGTAGTGTTTGCATCTGTGTACAGATTGTGTCACACTCTGAGTTTCTGACTGAGGTTAAATAAATTCATTTTTACTTTGGAATGGTGTTGTCCATCCAGGAAGAATAATTAGCTAAGTGTTTTAGAAGGAAGATATGTTTTATTTCAGAAAGGTATTTTCAGCTCTCCCTTGATTTGTTGGGCTGTTTCTTTCATTATTTTTAAAAGTTTAATATTAAGTGATGAACACCAGTGTCTGGTGAGTATCCCCTCCATACATTTCATTTGTCTTGCAGTTCTTTAAATTCACCCACATTTCATTGTAGGGTTTTATTCCATCCCTACATTTCTCTAGTCTAAATTTGGGGGAAATTTGGTGATGTCTTTTTCAGGAACACACTGCTTTGCCCCGATGCATTTCCCTGTACAGGGGAACATTGAGCAGGTTGTTCCAGCCCCAGAACTCCAGCTGACCCAGCAGGGCAGATCAATATTGCTGCTGGGATTTGCAGCCCATCCCCAAACCCCCCAGAGCTGCTCTGCACATTTCATACCTTCTCTCAGAGAATTTTGGTTTCATTTTCTGGATTTTGCCACATTTCCTCCAGCACAGAGCATTCATCTTTGCCTTCTCGGAATGAAGGGACACGTTTGCAGAGATGAAGTGAATTGAGGGAGATGTGCTGAGTGAGGGGATGCTGCCCTCCCTCACTGAGCATCCCTGGCGCAATTGTCACATTTTCTGGGACATTCCTGGTGCTGAGTTAGGGGATGCTGCCCATCCCTCACTGAGCATCCCTGGCACAATTGTCACATTTTCTGGGACATTCCTGTCCTGGGGCTGGCTGGGAGAGCAGGCTGAGGTCAGGGGAGCACAGGGAGCTGCTGATCCCTGCAGTCCCCACAAAACCTTCCCTTGTGAAGTGCTAAATCAGGGTTACAGACAGGGCTGGGCATGTCCAAACCCACTCCTCCCTCTGCTGCTTTCATTTAAAATAAACCTTTGTCCCTCTGCAGCTGCAGTCTTGTTTGCACCGGATTATTTTCTAGGGGTTTTAAGTGTTTGTTAATTGGAGGCAAATCCTTACCAGTTTTTGAGTACTGTCCCTGGGTTTAGGCTTAAATAAAGACCTGATTTTAGGGGTTTTTCCCCCAGCATCTGTAGCAATTTTCTAATATTGCCACAAAACTAAAGCAATGTTTAATTTTTTTTCTCCTGGGACTTATTCTGTCAACCACCAACCCAAAAAACTTCTTTCTGTGGTGGGAAGTGTGACTTAGACACGTCATTAAGCACAGGATTTTGTATATAATGTTTGTGGTGAATATTTCTTTTTGAATGCATATTTTTATAATTATTTCCTTGATGCAGCAAACTTCAAATACCAGTCAGTTCATCAGCTCCTTCGTGGGAGTTTATATCTTTAGTTTTCAAACCTCTGCACAGCTTTCATGCAAAGAATCCTTGATGCTTTCATTGCAATTGTAATTAATATTTTTAAAGCTGTTTTAATATGCAGATTGAGCAGAGTGTTGTTTTCTTCATGATGTTGAGGAAAGTTGTAAGAGGAAAATGACAGCAGGGAGATCCTGTGATCACTGATGCTGTGATAACCCTGGAGAGGGGAGTGAATGAAAGCTCTTACATGTTACTGCTGTTACTTGCACTGGTGTTTCATAATTTATTTATTTTTTTCCTTACAGTCATTCCATTACGCTTCCCTCAGGGTAAAAAGCAGGAAATGGTCAAAAGGTAACTTCTTTCAGTTAACATTCTGAAACCAGAAAATGAGGCTCCTTCTCTGAGAATAAAAAAGTGATCTGTAACAAAAGTTCAACTTGATTCAATATTTCTAAATTTGATAGTAAGCAATAAAGGAAAATACCAAATTTAAAAACCAAAAGAAATGTTTTATGGGTATAATATAGCTTGGATGGGTGGAAAAATTTCCTCTTCCTTAGGAAGAAGGCAAAGAGCAACTATGAGCAAATTGATGAGAATTTGCCGGTGGAACACTGCAGAGCAAAGGATGGTGTTTTATATTCTCTAAATTTCTAGCCTGTTTCACAGCTGTAGGACAAATTCTTGTAGCATCATAAACTTGATTTTTCACAGAAAAAAAGTCTGATATGTTAAGGGAATTTCCCACAGAGTTTTTTTCAGGAAAATAAATTATACCATAATTATTAAAAAACATAATTTTATTAATATTTACAAGGCAATCTCAGCCTTTCAATTAGGATTCATTGAAATAACACCAAGAAAAAGAAAATCAACCCTGTTCCTGGTGCTGTGCCTTTAACAGGATGCTGTAAAGTTAACATATTGTTGTTCACTTCAGGATAAAAATCATGTAAGCGTTTGCATTATTATGGAAGTGAACAATCTTTCTTTTTTATTGTTTATAAAAATTGGGTTTAAAATTTCTCATAATTTGGCAAAGCTTATGCTGCTAAAGGGAAGATAGATGGAAAAAAACCAATGTTTGCATCTGTGTACAGATTGTGTCACACTCTGAGTTCCTGACTGAGGCTAAATGAATTCATTTTTACTCTGGAATGGTGCTGTCCATCTTAATCAGAAAAAAATGCAGCCCTTAGAGAAATTAACCCTCTGGAGATTAAATAAAGAATTGCATAAACCAGGCAGTTTTCATTGTGGTCATGGGGAAACCAAAATCTCAGGGCACTGCTGAATTTGGAAATTGTTCATTGTGAGCCTGGGAGGGGAATGTTTGAACTCATATGTTCACTGAAGAATGAACATTTTCATTCCATTGGAACTGGAACATTCCCTGTGTCTGTCCCAGGGGGGTCCCTGTCCAGCGTGAGCCGCAGGCGAATCTCCTGCAAGGACCTGGGCCACGGCGACTGCGAGGGCTGGCTCTGGAAGAAAAAGGACGCCAAGGGGTATTTCACCCAGAAATGGAAAAAGTACTGGTTCATCCTGAAGGATTCCTCCTTGTACTGGTACACAAACCAGAATGTAAGTACGGGCCATGCTTGGACAAAGTCAAAATGAAACCTTAAGTTTTATAATTCTTTTAAAGTCTACTTTCACTGCGTGCTCAGGTGATCTGCCACATTAATTGCCAGGTCTGGCTGGAAATATTTCAACTGAAATTCTTTATTAAAGTCTCCAGGTCCATGTTCAAGCTTAATAAAATAGCAGATGTTCATAGCAGTCTTTAAGAAATAAGTATATCTGTAGTTAATCCTTTTCCACAGATTTATTTGGACTAACACAGTGTTCACACTCAGCTCTCCCCAGTTTCACTTGTGAGGGGGGATGTGTAAAGTGCAACCATTTGTGTTAATTAAGCATTCTGTGAAGCAGATGTGAAAATCTGAATTTGTAAATCTCTTTATCTAGAAGTTATTTTTATATCGATGTTCCTCTTGCTTTTTGCTGAATTAGTCTGGAGTTTGCAGTTTCTCATGTGCAAAATGCTGTTCTTGGTGAAATTTTCCTGAAAACCAATGGGCCTATGCTGGTGCAATCTGCATAAATGTAGGGAAATAAGAGAGGGGAGAAGCCCAAAATGGTTCAATGATGCTCTTCCCTTTGTGAGCAGCAGCCCCAGTGCTTGGGCTGAACTCTGCAGCCTGCTTTGGTTACTGAGCTTTCACTCCCCCTCTCCCATCCCCTTCCAGAGGAGGTGTTCAGCAGCAAAATTGCCCTCAGTTTTTGTGGGTTTTGTAGCCCAAGAGGGGTTCGGGCTGTGGGTGATGAAGGGGTTTTGTGGGGTTGGCACTGGCTGTGTCCCCCTGGCTCTCAGGCTGTGCCTCAAACCAAGCCATAACTCACTGTGCCCTTGCTGACACCTTTCAAAACCTGCCTGGTGCTAATTTAATGTCTCTCTGCTTTTCCTCCTGAATTGCTTCAAAAGAAGCAGAAAGTGACAGGATGCATTTCCTGGTTATTTCCTCCCCATTTAATCAGAGGTGACCTCACCAAGGAAGCTCCTCAGGGGCCGGGGTGTGACAGCTGTGACTTTCAGGAGAGACAGCCACCAAACAGCTGTAAAATCTGATTTATGGGGAAGAATCAGAGCTCTCCTCTGCTTAGGGGCCGTGTTTGGGGCTGAAAGATTTTCTGTGATCTTCAGCAAAAGGGGGTTTGGGATGGCTGTGCCTCCTCTGAGAAATTGCCAGTTTAGTTACCTCACAGAGGTTATTTACATTGTGTGATGGATTGAATCCATTCCATAGGAAAAACAGTTTGTGCAAAATACATTCAGTACTTCTTTGACTGGGTAGTTATTCTTTGTGTAAACCCCAAACTGCAGCTGCTCTTTTCTCTTTTCTTTAATTCTATATTCATTGTCAACATTTTATTTTTCCTCATTCAATAGGATGAAAAAGCAGAAGGATTCATTAGTTTACCTGAATTCAGGATAGACAGAGCAATTGAATGCAGACGAAAACAGTAAGTAATGTGTCAATTATATTCACAAATGATTGTTCTTGGAAGTTTGCTATACTGAACACTTGCAAAATCCAAAGAAAGAAGTTACAGAGAAAAAAAACCCTTGAAAACTGTAAATATAACATCATAGATCCGCTTAAGCTTTAGTATTTCTCTTTATTATAAAAGATGCAATGTAATGTAAATTCCATTTACTGGATTAAAATGAATTGAATAATTCTTTAGCCAGCTTGCCAGATAGTCCAGTTACAGCTTCAGCTAAATAAGTAAATCAAAAAGCAATGAATACTTTAGTAAAGAGATAAAACTTTTTCAGGTTCAGTAAGGCAGTGTTTTCCCATAGGAAATAGCATAACAAATATCATAGCAGGGAATGGTGAATATAATCTTAATTTTCTCTTTTATGGGGGAAGCTTTTCATACCCAATATTGTGTTGCTCTCAGCTGCTAAAATATTTAGGTTCCATATGCAAAATGAACTCTGCATTATTGCTTATGTGCATATTGCTATTGTTACATTCCACTCCACTAAAAAGACATTATAATCTTTGCACAATTAAGGAATATTTAATAAGAGACACTCATTGGAAACTGCTCCAAACAATGTTGGGATTGCAATCAACAGGTTTAGCAGAACAATTCCAATGCTTTGAGAGCAGCATTTTGCTGGTATCTCCTGAATTATTTGGATTTGTCTTCTGTATGCTTTCCTACTTTTAACTAAGCATCCTGGGTTTTTCCTCTGTTTTCCCAATGATTTATTGCAGTTTTGGTCTGAGGAAACAAGTCCTACAACTGTGAGCACAGTACAATAGAAATATTGAAGGTATGAATTACAATAGAGGCTGCTCATCAGAAAATCAAACCTCTTCAGTTGCCTGTTCTTGTCTGGGAATATTATTACTGTGTCAGAGAAGTACAAGACAGTGCAATTTACACTTCTATTTCTCCTTTCAGCTGAGGGTATCACTGTAGAAATTAAACATGAGCTGAGCACTATAAATACCTCAGAGCCACGAGTAGATATTAATAATGATATTGAACAAAAATACAGGAAAAATAATACCCTTTTGTTAGAATCTAAAGCACTTAACAGATTTCAGTGAATTAACCAAGATCAAACAGAAGGTCATTGTGCACAGCTAGAAATAGCTTCCAGAGCTTTCCTCAAAGCATGAGAACACAATCCCTCAGAACTCAGCTTAGGGAAGGATTTCTGTAGGGTGTGTGCACAGGGAAAAGTCCGATTAACTGAAACTTTGCACACAACTGAAAGCTGAGAACCTCCAGGCTTTGAATCCTCTCAAAAAGGGGCAGGTCCAGGGGTAAAAGTATAATGAAGATGTTCATAGTATATTCCCTTTTTTCCTGAGCTTAATTTCTGTTTGATTTCTTCCTTCATGGACTACCATTTATGTATTTCCCCCATCACAAGAACTGCACCTTGCCTTAGCCACTGTTTTACCTGGAAGTGAGTGCAGTGAAATTCAGAATATTCAGCATGTGGGAGTGGGGGCCAACCCACAGCCCCTGTGAGCACACCTGGAGAACACTTACCTGTCCTGTTCTGGGTTGCCCTGCAAGGCCAGGAGTGAGCATCATTCCATTGTCTGATTCCAGAGAAAAGCCAAAACCACAGTGTCAGTTTTCCTTCAGCTCTCCCCAGTGCAGAACTAAGAACATTTTGGACCTCAGTTTGCATTTCCCCTCAGATCTCTGCTATTTTCAGAGCTATTGATGTGAAATGTTCAAACCCTTTTGAAACTAAAGGATGTGAAGACTCACTGGGATAATTAATGGGTTTCTCTTTCCCACTGTTCTGTTGGAGGGGGAGCTCTGCTCCTGATGTCCACGGCCCACAGTGATGGAATAGCCTCAAGAAAGCTTTCACAAGAATATAGATAATTGAGTGTATTATTTGGTATGGCTTGATGATGTGCCTCAGTAATGCATTTAATGAAGGTACCCTGATTATTTCAGGAGCCCTGGCATTATCTCAGGCTGCTCCAGCTCTCCAGGCTATAGCTGGACATGCAGTGACCTTGTCCCTGTGAAAGGAGCCTCTCTGCACTGCCACTGAAAACCTTCCCACTGCTTTCAGGCAACACCTGCATCCTCCTGATTAAAAGTGATCACAGAGTAGGAGAAATTATAGTTATTTGAGTTTGTGTGCTGTGGTATGACATGAATATCGTGTTATTTTCACAGATACTGATAATTATAATGCCCCATGATGATGCTGATCCCCAAGTATAAAGATTAATTGAGCCACAGGTGTAATTAATCCTTATCAACTGGTGCCTTGCCTGAACCTTCAGAAATTTCCACCTAGTGAAAATTTTCATTGCCTAGTTAATGCAAATTTGGGTCTTAAATTTATCAAGGATATGTCACAGTGTTGGCACTTCATATTGGAAGAGTGCAGTCAGAGCTCTTTAAAATTGTCATTGTAGTACAGGCAGACAGGAAGGTACAGCTTAAATGTTGCTGCAGTTTCATAATTTTATTATTTCTGAAAAGAATCTGACAGTCTGCAGACAGCAAAGCCCCCTTGAGCCACCAGTGGGAAGAAATTTCTGGGCTGTGTGAACTGGAGTGCAGCCAATGGATGGAGAGGGATTATTCTTTAAACTGGCACTCACTGTGCCACATCTTGATTATTGCAGCCAGTCTGGGCCCTCCAAACCAAGCCAAATGTAAATATATAGATACAATTCCTCTAAATTATTCATATTTATACATCTCAAATTGTTCCCCTGGAGACTGCAGTTCCTAAAGCTAGAAATGTATCTAAACACTTCCCTAATAATAATTTCAGTGACACTGCTGGGAGATGAAGATGGATTTATTGTTGTGTTTTGCAGTCCTGACACAGAACTGCAGCACATTTAAATCACAAGTTTGCACAGAGCTGGGATCTCCATTTCATAGCAATAAAGATCTCTTGTCTGCAGCCTGCAGATGTGCAACAGTGCAATGCACAATTGCAGCTTTTATGTTCACTGTCTCAGGAAAGGATCACAATATCAGACAGAAAGATCTCAAGGAACATTCACACAGTAACCAATTGGAGCTGTTTGCAGGGACCTGGCATGTGGGAACTCTGCAAAAGCAGCCAGACCTGCAGCATTTGCCTGATTTACCCTGACAAAATCCCTGCTCTTTCTGCTCTTTATGACACCTTCACAAGTTCTGTAACAGCTGAGGTAGGAGCCTGCAGACCGTGCCTGACCTGTTGCACACTCCTGATTTCACCTCTCTGTGCCTTAACTGAGGCAGGGTCCTGTGAGAATGTAAAATATTCTAATAATCACAGGATCACAGCCTTGTGTGGGTTGGAAGGGATCTTAAAGATCATCCCATTCCATCCCTACCGTGGGCAGGGACACCTTCCACTCGAAAATGATCCACTAATCATAGATTTCATCACATTACAGGAGCACAGAGGAGCCAAATTACACTCTGTTTATCACACTATAACTTCCACCCATTAACACTGAAACCTCAATACTGGCATTTAAAAGCCTGTATGTGTTTAAATTTCCTGTCTAGGAAAATAATCCTATTTACAAGCAGAAACTCCATCATGTGATATTGTCTCAGGATTAGCCAAAGGGATTAAGATCTTTAGATCCAGCACCTAATCCTCTCCAATCTGAGCCAATCCCACTGGAGATGGTTGGGCAAGGGGAGCAGGACAAGGTGCAGATGCTGCAGAGAGTTCAGACCAACAGCAGAACAATGCAGGAGTGTTTGTTCAGTCATGATTTTCTATTTTCAGCATCAAAAATGTAGTAGTGTAAGGAATTTCTGTTGGAAGTACAGTATTTGCTCATCTCTGTGTAATTAAAGATGTGCCATGTACTGCTCTAATTCAGACACACAAAACTGTCCCACCTTTGTCACCCACAGCTGTTTCCAGAGAACCAGTGGGAGTTGCTGGTACTCAGTTGAAATAGAGGGATTAAAAAGAAGACTAAGAATGATAAGAATTCTTGACACTAAAACCATATCGTACCAATCAGTTAAAAGAAAGCATAAATTGGATCAGAGCATACTTAAAAGTGCATTTATGTAATGATCAAAAGAGAGATAATTAACAAGCCTGTGCCATCTAGTGGGCACCAGGGATCGCTGTGTGGGATTTCAGCCACTCACTGCTTTTATTTACAAAGCACCAGCAGCCAGGGCAGTGAGGCTCTGCAGTGGAAATTATCACTGTCCAGATCCCAAAACAACACTTAAATACCTCCACAGCCTCCTTTTGTGGGATTTAATATTTAATGATAGCTCTCTGTGCAAAGATAACCTCACCCCTGATATCCCTAATCTCATGAAAAAGGAAACTGCACAGAAATACAGAATTCTGCTGAAGGGCTTTTGTTAGGAAAGCTATTGCTGGATGCATTTGTATTAATTATATATATTAAAAAATCACTGTGCCTAGGTGAAGCTTCTTCAGCTTTCATCTTGTCTTTGAAAACTGCAATAAGTCATAGTAATTAATAAAACACTCATTTGCATTTCAGCTATTAATAGTGGAAACATTGCATCACAGGTTCTTCATAATTCCACGTGTAATGATTCCTAATCTAATTCTTACATCTGGTAATTACCATATAAATGTCAGTATTTTAACATAAATGTTATGAATGATAGTGTGGCATTTTTTTAGCATTTGCCAGCTAATCAAATTAATAGTCTTTAATGCTGGGACCTTCTGGTTTCCTTGATAGCAAAACTCCTTTTCATTATACCCTCACAAAAAATTATAAAAACTGTGATTGTTGTTCTTTGCAGTTTTCAACTGCTCAGCTGAGGGAGATCTCAGGGATTGGACCACATAAAAGCATTAATAAAAAGCATTTTTGTGCACTATAATCACCTATGCCATCTGATTATTATCTATAATTCCAGTGATTTCTAGCTCAATTTGGCAGCCCTCTGCATTTCTTTTTGTAGAACATAAAACTGTCATCAAATACATGAGAAGAGGTGGGGGGGATCAAACATTTATTCCTATAGTTGATCTTTGGAATACAACTAAGATGTACTTGAATATACTCAATATGACTTTCAAATTAACCCAAGGAGATTTTAGACATAGAACATCAGTGGTTATCAAAAGGATTTATATTTTTAAGTCATTCAAGTGCTTTTGAAATTTTTGCAAAGTATGAGGCTCACAAATGTAGATGAAATCAGATTGGGAGGAATCCATTGATAAATTTAGGCAGCAAAATTCAGACTGAAGATGACAAATGCCTATGAAACCTGAAGAATCATAGAGCAGGACAGTCTGGTGTATTTGTAGACAAGATGTTTGAAAGAAAAGGTGGTTTTTATTCTTTGTGCTCTTTTTTACAGTGCCTTCAAAGCATGTCACCCCAAAATAAAGAGCTTCTACTTCGCAACCGACTGCCTTGAAGAGATGAACAGGTGAGTTGTGTGTCCCCTTTGTTGTGGGATGTTCTTTATCCTGCTGCTTCAATATTTCATCTGACACAGGAATATCTTCCTGGAGCCTGATGGGATGCTGGCTCATGGTGTTCTCAGGATTAGTTTTCCATTAATTTCAGTACATACATTGCATTCTGTGCCTCACTTTGCCGACATTTCCTGCCACGACATGTCTTAGTTCTGCAGAGAAAAGTTATTTGTGATGGTGTCATCTATGTTAATTAGAAATTTTCTTTTGTTGATGGGCTTAAGGTTCATCACCCTTGTGCAGTTTTGTGGGTGAAGGCTGGAAGTCTCAGTGGGATCAGTGTTTCTGGTTCATTAAACAGTGCACCCACACCAAAGCTCGTACAGAGAACACCCAGGTGGTGGGGTGTGTGTGTATACATATATATGTATATATACATATGTATATTCCCCTTGTAATGCCAAGAACAAACCCCAACAACACAGAAAATCAGCATTAACTAATTTTATTCACCACATCACTGTCCCAACACAGAGCAGAGGCAAGCAAAATTCCATTTTTGGTGTTGCAGTGAGTTTTAGATGTCCTTGGATGTGGTGGGGGGACATTCCAAACTTCTGACTGGACAAGGCTCTGGACAGCCTGATCCAACACTAAAGCTGGCCCTGCTGGGGGTGGCTGTGGGAACAGGCACCTCCTGGGAGCTCTTCCAGCCCAAATTGCTCCGGGCTTCTCCTTTGTGATTCAGGGGTGAAGGTGGGACAGGGCCTTAGATCCCAAAAGGCAGGGTCAGATGTCCTCCCTCCTCCTGTTACCTCAGAAATTTGTTTATTCCCAGCTGAGGTGGAAAGCACAAGGACACCTGGGACAAGGTCACATCCTGGGAAGTCTGAAATCTTTCCTGGCACAGATAACTGAAACTTTGAGATGTTCTCACTTACAGTTGTTCTTAATGTTTGCCAGCTTGGGAAGACAGATCTGGGTGGGGTTTTTCCTTTGGAATTTTAAGGCCTGAAAACCATTGTTGAATTAACATTTATATTCTGTGGCTTACATGGCTCTTCAGGTATGTTGGGCTGTGAGCCTGGCTGGGGTGGAACTGTGGAGAACTGTTCATCCTGCTCTGAGGAGGGGGGTGAGCCTCACTTATCAGCTGTGGGATACTTTCAGGGTATAAGTTTGTTGAAAAATATTTTTTCAAGGTTGTTAATGTTCCATTGCTCAGTTCTGTGGGGTGGTTCAGGTTTGTTGAAGTGAGGATGTTTTGCTGGTTTAGGTCTGCCTGGTTGGTCTTTCTTGATTTCAGCTGCTGGGGTAGCTCTCGTTTGTTGAAGTGCCATTGATCATATCTATAAATTATACATAAAATGTTCTCAAGGAAAGCCAGGAAGTCTTGACACACATTCAATGAGCTGCTTTTACAACATCCATTGATTTTTCCATGGGGAGCCCAGGAAGCTGCAAGGAGGCCTTGGAGCACAGGAGCAGCTGGGAAGGTGCCAGCGTGTCCTTCCATACCACACCATCCTAAACATCATTGACTTTGGAATTTACAAGAACATTTTCCCTGATTTTCTGGGAAGAAGGCAAAGGGTGAGCTTCTACTTGAAGTGTTTTGTGCAGTATTTTCCTTTCAGCAATTGGGATTCACTCCCCACCCCAATGATGGATATCTCTGCTACCTCTGTGACATCCCTGGGCACCCCTGCAGCTCTTACAGGCTTTCCTGGAATTCCTTCTCCCAGAGATCCTGGGTGAAATTTAAAATGAGGAACATGATTCATAGATGAAAAATGTGCTTAAAATACTGATTCCACAAATCTCTCTCTTCCCAGCCAATTGCTAGCCCCATAATGTGAGGAAATAGAGCAAATATTTTACATGGTATCTCTCACTCCTGTTTGCAGCGCAGAATTTAACTGGATTTTCCCTGCTGATGGAAGGGGAGATCCCTCATGCTGAAAAGTGAAGGACTCTGGCATGCAGAAGAACATTCCTCATTCCCTATGAGGGGAATTTTATCCTTTCCTCAATCACTTTTATTTTAACAGCTCTTTTTAGAGTTTCTCACCCCCGATTCACTATTTATTAATTTTTTTTCCACTCTGGAATATTTTCCTGTGCCTTTAACCCCACACTGCTGAAGGAAGAGCTGGACCCCCGTGGTGGGGCTGGATTATTCTGTGGCAGAGCCAGGCACTGAGCTGGGGCTGAGTTTTGCCTGCTGTGTCACTCAGGTTTGCAGGATTCACGCTCGTGCTGTTTGTCAGCTCTTACACGGGCAGAGCCGTGTTCTCAGAAATGAATTAATAATGAACTTGATGAGCTCATCTCTAGCTTGCTACTCCAAGCTTGTTAAAGGCCTTATTTCCCAGAAGTGCTTCATCTCCTACCACACCACACATAACCTGTTTATGGCTTTAATTAGCATTGAATTAAATATTGGGCTGTTTTACAATATCGACTTTATTTAAAACTTACATGCCATTAAAATGCAGGGCAGTGCATTTGCAATCTCATCCTGGACTCCAAATATTAAATTTTTAAAAGTTTCTATTTTAGGTTGAATAATTTGATCACTTTTGATTTGAATAACTGGGTTAACTTTGCAATTTTGATAACTCCCATAAATCTTTGGCGTTCATTCAAGAAATATAATAAATAGTTGCTACTGAAACAGAATGATTAATTTTTATAGGGATCACTCCTATATTTTCCAAGACCTGAAAGATTATAGCACAATATTCCTCTTAAAAAAGAATTGTTTGAGAATTGAAATATTCTGAATTAAGCTAATTTCATGGTGACTCCTATCTACTTTTACATATGGAGTATAACCAAGTGAGTTACTCAAGACTTTCCCTAAATCATCTTGTTTATTACTAAAGTTAATTCAGTTTTCTCCCTTAAATTTCAGGCATGTTGGTCTCTTTGACAGATCTTGGCCAAATCAGGTGGTGAGCCAGCATTAACACATCTTTTCCAGTTTCAATGCACTTAGTCTTCACTTTATATAAACTGGCACCCAAGTAAAGCTCTTGGCAGCTAAAAGTTTCAGCTATTAGACACTTTCCCCCTTAAACTGGACAAGTGAGCAGGAGTTTGTCAGATCTGTCTGGCCTGATTCACCAGCTCTTTATCAAATAGAGCTGAGTAAGTTTTGTTACAGAGCTCTTACTCTCAGCTCCTCACCTGCTGAGAAGCCAGGAGATAATTCTGCAGAACATGAAAGGTGCTTTTCAGACAGAAATCCCTGGAATGGAGCTTCCCAATGGTGCTGTAAATAATCATAAAGAGCAGCTTTTCCTTTCTTCCTTTTATGTTCCCATAAACTTGTTTCAAATCCGTGCCCGAGGCCACGCCAGCCCTCTAATTTATTGTTCTCACATAAGAGCTCCTAAGTGCAGCACAAGTAAAACAATTTTCTGATCAGAATTAGCTGCAGGCCCCGGGGACTGGGTGAAACCATGATGTTCATGGGAGAGCACAGGGTGAGAGTGGAGCTGCTGTTCCCTATCAGGGCAAAATACTGCACCAGGAATTCCTAGCACTGAGCTGGAATATTCCAAATATCATTTCCTAGGCAAAATACTGCACCAGGAATTCTCAGCACTCAACTGGAACATTCCAAACCTCCTTTCCTGGGCGAGTCACCTGGCTCCTCCTTTTTAAAATTAATGAACTATTTACCCCAGACTTGTGAAGTTCTATTTCCCCCCTCACTCAGCCCCCAGCCCCAGTGGCTGATGGCGTTTGCAGTGCCCAGTTGTGATTTTCCAGCACTCCCAAATCTGGGCTGGGGGATTCATCCCTCCTGCAGGAGGCAGGGGCTGCCCTGGCTTTCTGCACCAGCTTCAATTACAAAATTAACTTCATCAAATTCTGCTGCAAATAGTGCCAGTGGGAATTGATAGGGCTCTTATGGGAGCCAAGCAGTTCAGCTGCATTTCATAGAGAAGATTTGGTGATTCCATCCCTGCACCTCTGAGCTGAAGGCGGTGTCACAGTCCTGTTGTGACCTTATGCTGGATATACAGAGTTAACTCTGCCAAATCTGAAATAAATCACAGAAATAAGAAATTTCACCACAATGAATTATGCATTTAACAGCGTTATTTGGCCTATTTGAGCTGAGGTTTTAAAAACTATGTAGAAGCAGAGCTACACAATTTCACAAGTAAATCATCCCATTTCTTTAAAAAATTTACTTCTCAACCCCAAAACCCCACCCATAGTTTGTGTCATGCTAAGCTCAGTTTTCTTGCTTGTAAACAAAGCTTTCTTTCTCGAGAGCTTTCCTTTGGGCCAATCATTTGGTGAAAGCTGGGGCAAAAGTTTGAATGAGTAAAGAGAAGTTCCAGTTGAGTGAGGTTTTGTGACTGTTTTGGTGATTTCTTTAGGGTTTATTATTGGTTCTGGATCAAATAGCCTATCAGTTATTGTGTGCTTTTACTCTCTGTGAAACACAAATGTATTTGTACAGTAAATGCTGGTACCAGAAAGGTAATTTATTTGCTACAAAGCAGTGAATTTCTTTTGTCTATTACCCACTGGGGAAAACAAAAAAAACAAAAACAAACCACCCACACCAAACCAGACTTCTGAGTACAGAGACATAATTGTGCATTTGTTTGACAGAGTCAAGTTAAAAAAATTAAAAATAGAAAAAAAAATCCCATTAAGTGCATGAAGCAGATGCACATGCAAAGAGGGCACAGATTGGTTCATTTGTCAATTCTTAAGCTGTCTCAGGCTTTTTTCCTATTTTTCCAGCCTGACAAATCTAAGAAGACAATGCATGAAACAAGATCAACAGTCATGTCAAATTATCAAATCAGAGAGCACTCAGAGTTTATCCCATGAATGATTTTGCCTAACAAATCCCAGCAAGTGTGACAAATCCAGCAGCAGAGGCAGAGCTGCTGGGGCTGATGCACAGCAGAGATGATCTCGCGGAGCAGGAGCTGCTCAGGGCCACATTTCACCAGGAGATGCTTTGGGGCTCCTTTTGTGTGGAGGAAAATCAAGGCATCATCTCAGCCACCCCTGTTACAGCAGCCTTTATTCTCTTAAATCAATGCATTACCTGCATAACCATAGAAAATAGGGAAAATAATGTACCTTAGGAAGGCAAATGGGAAATGCATTGATTTTTCAGGTGTTCAGTAAGAAAGACTGGGCAGAGAAGTCCACATAACAAGTACAAAATCAATTTTCAAATCTAATTGTGAATTGCAAAGAATTTTACTGTGAATTCTGGAATCTGATTATCCCAGTGATGTAAAACACATAATACATAATACAAAGCTTTTGATCAGAAATTAAATGTAAACTGCACTGAATAAATTCTATGTACGAAATAAATGGTTCAAGGGAATCTCTAATAGATTTAAAGATAACTTGATTTAAGTGAAATTTAACTTCCACTTAGTGCTAGTTTTTCCTTTTAACCAAATAATCTCAAATGTAGATGCAATCTCAAAAATGAAAAAATATTTCTGCACTGAAACATTTCTGACACAAAGCTGAGGTGGTGTACAAGGGCAAGAATTAATAATGAAAAGATGCAAGGAAGATAGGAAGTATATTTTATTTATTCTTTCTGTTAATGTGTCAGGATTTTATAGACTTCATTTTTAAAGGAAAGTTTTTCAGAGACAAATAGGAAAAGTAGTTGGACTTTTTCAGGACTTACAATTTTTTACATGTTCATTTGAATTAAATAGCTTTTTCTAAAACCAGCCACCTGGTATGTGCAATACGTGGGGATGTTAGCAAATCAAACTTTTCAGAGCCACAGAATCTCACTTCTTTCTCCCCTCTTCTCCATGGGTTTGTGGAACAGTTCTAACTATAACCTAAAATTTCTATCTTTTCACCCCTTTTTTACATGAAGAGAAAAAAGGTTATCCTCTTCCCTTGGTTTTCATTCTCCTACACTAAAAAATAATAGTTCTCTCCAATTTATGACTACTGAGATTGTCCAAGCTGTTATATTTTTTTATTTGTGCTTTTTCACTCTGGACTTGTAGAAAGGAGCAGGCAAGGGGGTGAGTGTGGTACTTTAATTGGAAACTTTAATTGTCCTCACTCCCAGAACCTCCCACTGACCTAGGGCTGGCTCAGCAGAGTAAACTACAGCAGCCAGGAAACAGAAATTCATTAATTTGTACATTGAGGAGTGGCATATTCTGGTTTTCAGTGCAGTGTTAGGGGAGCAAAGCAATGTGCAATTGTTTCCAGCTGCCTGGTCCCCTTCAGCATTTCCCAGTGTTTCTGTCAGTGGCTGAATGTGCTCCTGGTTCCTGACAATTTGGGGTTTTTTGGGATGATTCACTCCAGTCTCAGGCTGTGACAGCTCCTCACTGCCCTGGTGCCTTCACTCAGCCCAGGCCTGGGGCAGAATCAGACTCTCAGAAGAGGCCCTGGGTAATAACCAGAATTATCTCAGTAAATTTAACTTAAATACTACCAGGCAGCTCTATTTTATCCCAAAGCAATGACAGCAGTGCCTGTTTGTAACCAACAGGATTAATTACAACCAAGCCTGATTTAGTTAGAATTTAATTGAGACAAAGTACAAAATTTACTTGTGCATTTTGATGACTTTACTGGAGGCTCATCTTTCCCTGCCCTTGGTTCACTGGAGTACAGGCAATAAAAAACAACCCATTTCTTGGTTGTTACAATGTGCCTTGGTAAGTGATTATGTCTTATGGGGATTTGTACAATCCTGGAGGTAAAATGTTGTGGCAGAGGATCCCTGGGACATGCAGTGCTGTTCTGTCATCACAATTCCCATCCAGAATGCAAACCCTGTGCTCTGTTCGGTGGCCTAGACGAAGTGAAACATGCTGGTTAAGTTGTTTAATCATCAACAGCAAAGAGTTGTTGCAGTTATCCAGGTAAAAAGGCAGGATTTGGGGAGGGAGCCCAGCCTGGGGGTGAGGTATGGGATGTGCACCTGAGATCCCAAAGGTGCCCCCAGGGCAGCCCAGACCTCCTTGTGGCCACAGGGGAGTCCCAGAGCAGGTGGGCACAGCTCCAGAGCCCCAACAGCAGCCCTGGGGCTGTGCTGGCAGCTGCAGCACCCAGCCCCTCCCCGGGCTGTGCATCCTCCATCCCTCAGCTCTGCCGGGAGCTCCCAGGGCCAGCTGGAACCCAACCTCTGCCCACAGGGCACCTGGGACAGCTCAGAACCAACTGCCTGCCTTTCCAGGCTCTCCACAAAGAGCTTTTTATAACCTTGAAAAACCTGCGGTTTTCTGAGAAATGAAAGTGGTTTGCTCATCAAGGAAATTCATCAAGTTTATGCAGGGTTCCTTTCGAACTGAGTTTGCATTTCCTTGGGGAAAAAAAATTAACTGTAAGAAAATGAGCTGTAATCTCACCACTTGTATATCTCCTGATTAACCTCAAAAACATTCACTCATGCTTTTCTTAAAAACACAAAACCTAAAATGGAAATTCTAGTTCTTTTATCAGAAGAGATTTTACCACGATAAGCCACTGAATGTCATCAGATAACCCTTTATGTGGGCTTGGCCAGGAGCTGACTCTGAATTGTGGTAAATGAGGTAAGAAAGTCCTTGTAACTCTGGTGGGGATGATCTTGGCCTTTGGAAGAGAAAAGCCTGAGCAGCCTTAGAGAAGGAAGATTAACTTCAGCTAATTCCAGATTTGGCCATTGAGGCCATGTGCATAAAGCTGATACTCTGGGTATCCTCAGAGCATCCCTGGCTCTGGCAGGTTAATCCTAACACTTCAGCTGGTGTCTGTGTTTGCTTCCAACATCTGACACCCTCAAATTAACGATGAGCAACAAAAGAAATTCAGCAAGAAATTTAAGACAATATAAATTTGGTCCATGCACTGACCATACAAATGGCTGTGTCTGTTTTAACTTGGAAAATGGTAATTAGTCCTAATTTATCATTGGTGCTTAAGCAGAACCTCAGTTGAAGGCACTGAGCCATCCTGCTTAATTGCCAAAGGCATATGGCAAAGTATGACTGAAACTATTTTGCTCCAGTGCTAATGAGTTCAGAAATTGGGGAACAAATGATGAAAAACTGGTGAACAGAAATGCTGATAAAGGAGTGATGTCACTGCCAGTCCTGCAGTGAAGGATCTGCCCTGCAAGGGAAGCAAACCCCAGGCAATGCAGGCACCGTGTGCTGAGGGAAATGATGCTGGAGAGCACTGTGCAAAAGCTCTTCTGCAAATCTGTTAATCCATTTTAAATGTACTTCCCTCATGATAAAGATGAGTTATTGATGTGCTGATGCAAACAAGGGCTGTAAGCAGTGCTAAGCCTGCAGTTGGTATTTGGGAAAACAAATCATCATTTCCATTTTCATCTCCAATTTGCTGACTTCTGCCTTAATACTGAGAGGCAAAGCAATATGGTTGTACATTTCTTTATTTTCATAGTTTTGCAAGTAAATTAAACCCTCTCAGAATTCCCTGTAAGAAGTGAACGTTGTGGTCCCCTCTGGCTACTTGGGAAAGCCATGAGATCCAGGCAGGCTCTGTGAGCCGGGGCTGTACCAGTATCAGAGATGAGGATCATTGCTGGGAGCAGGGGATCAATACGTGCCCAACTCTGAGCTATTTTTAGTGCACAGTTCACTCTTCCTTCATTTTCTGCCTCCCTGCTGTGCCTCCTATCTCCCACACACCCCTCTCCTGGACAATAACAGTCACACACACGTCCTTAAAAGCTTTTTTTTCTCCTGTAGTACAAGTGGGAAAGAATGACACTGAAGAGTTTTCTTGTTTTGATCTGCAAAACAACTCGTCCTTTTGATATTGATATTGCATGTACTGTTCACTAATGTCCGACTTGAGGCCTGTGAAAGATGGTTTTGTCATTATAATATTCATTAACCAAGAAGATAATTATTAACAAATTTGATGTTGCAAATGTTCGAAAAGGAAAAAGAGCTGCTTCTAGATAAACTCTCACATCAATTTTCTGGGAAATTAATTAGATAATTAAGAATTTAGTCACCAAGGAAGGGAATGGTTCAAAACATTCCAGGCATTATAGATGTCACTATTAGGGTTTTTTCTTCAGTTATATCTTCTTGTTGATGAAAATAAGATAATTCTTGATTTTCCATTTGCTGAACATTAAGAAGTGACTTTTCCCTCTGTGTGTTAATTTCCCTTTTCCCCCTAGTTTTTTAATTATATATTGTGTAAACATCCAGTAATCTTACAGAAAGAAAACTCAAAAGGTATTTTCCCCAAGATTAGCTACAATATTTCCCTAAGGAAGTAAAGAATCTTCTTTTCTATCAAACTAAATAATTTGAGGACAAAGAAAAAAACCAATTTCACACATCCAATGTGAAATGCAAATATTGAAGCACTTGCAGTTTACCAAAAGTCTGTATTAAACAAAGTAAGGGAAAACAATGTTGATATCACAGCTCAACAACACCAAGTGTTTATATCACCAGCATTGTGAATCCAGACTAGCAAATAACCAAACTGCCATAGGCTGTTTTAGCTTTCTGAAGATACAAGTTTAATACAACTTTAATTTCCCAACACAGGTTTCCAGACAATAATTATCATAAGTCTATTTTATTTTATAGTATTTTGGCAATTCGAGCAAGTTCTTGAAATAAATATCAATCAGAATAAATGTGAAAAATCCTTTATTCCCACTTACCAAACACACAGCAAATCTGAATCATGGGTTTAACAGCCTTTTTGTTTAGGTGTCGTGTCTGACTTTTCCGGATGTTAAGGATGTGGATGCCTTCAGATTTACATGAGAAGTTCCTTTTAAACACCTCTCTTCCTCATTTTTATTGTTCTGTTAGATGGATGAATCGTTTGGGTCTCGCAGCAATTGGTTACACACCTGATGACAAGGATATTCACCCAGATGAAGGTAATGCTTCAGTGGTTATAATTAGGAGAAGAGAGCAGACAGGACAAATCTGTTCAGTATTTCACTAAAGCTGGAGAGGTCATAACTGACTTCTTTAGCAACATATGGCCATATCTTTCTAAATATCAATTTTGATAAGAATACGTTTCCTTGAACTACATTTATTGGTGCCACCACCAAAGAAAATCAAATCCCAAGCAGTAATTTTAAGAAATATTTAAAATAAGTGATAAAGAAAATGTGGGGTTCAGGGTGAGGTGTGATCTCCCAAATCCCAGCCCTCAGCGATGTTCACCCCCATAAAACATGGCAGAGACTTGGGGCAATGTGTGCTTCAGCAATATTTGTTTGCACCTCCTGAGCTCAGGTGCCAGCCTTGCCCTTTCCCCATTACCCACAGTGGAACCTGTTATGCCCAATTAAATTCAGTGCTGAGGCTTGGCTCTATTTCAGCATCTGGAACGAGGTTTCTGTGTGAAAGTCTGGGAGCAGAAGTTGGTTTTTATGGGCAGTGGGAGTCAGGTGCCCGAGCTGCCTTCTGTAACCCTTCCCTAAAGCATTCAGAGCTTCCCTGTTTGAGGGGCCAGACCTTCCCACCAGCCCCTTCCTGAGTGGCTACCAAGCCCTGCAGGTGACTGGGGAATTTTACCTTGTCATGGAAAGATGTTGCTGAAATGTGGGATCTGTTTTGTGGTGGAAAAGCACCCGAGTGAGAGCTGGAATGCTTTGTCAGCAGATTACTGGAGCGAGAGCGACCAGGACGACGTCGAGGGCTCGCTGACGCTGAAGCAGGAAGGCTCCGCCACGCTGTGTGACAGCTACCACCGCACCCCCTCAGTGAGTCACACCCCTGCATGTGCCAGGGCCACCAAAAACAGCCCTTGGCTTGGCTTGGCTTGCTCTTCCCTTGTCCTGGGATATTTAAACACCGTAAAGGCGGCGGAACAAAGCCGGATGTGTTGTTAAAATTAAATTACTGCTGCTCCTCGTGAGCCAAGACCTGGATTTTTCCCATAGCAAATTAGTTAGGAAGGAAGGAGAGGTAAATGTTTCCTGACACACATCTGTCACCAGACTGGAAATATGACCTTTTTTTGTAAGACTGGTGAAACTACGTATCATAACAGGAAAAGAATATTCAAATTTTACCTTCACTGCAGAATGTGAAAAGAATGTGATGGATGGGATAGTTTGTATTAACTGAGACTGGTTTTCAATTATGAATATTGGATACTGGATGCTAGAGATTAAGATCAGCTCACATTCACCCAGTAATCATGTTTTAGTTCTTTTTTGAAGAACAAATCTTTCTAGGACAGGGATTTTTTTTACAAGATTGTGTACAATGCCATGGTGATGACAGTATTGCAAATAGAACATTTCTATCAGACAAAACACAGGCAATTATGATAATTATTCTATGATTCCAAGCACAGATAGGACTGTTCTCTATTTTTCTTTCAGATTTTTCTTCAGCGTGAATGACATGATCCTCACACAGCCAGAACCAAAGAAAGAGTGACTGAGACAACAGCATCACATGGGTGAAGCTCAGACTGATTTTCACCCATGTGATGCTGTTTTATCAACTGGGATACAGGTTAAGCCCCTCCCTTTCTGTTTTTCCACATTTTTGCCTTTCTCTTTGTTTTGAATTAAATTTATACACAGACCCAGAGAATTCATTCAAATAGTTTCACAAGTTCAACAGTGCCCCAGCCAAAAATCTTTCTGGGTGCTGAAGTTTTTGTTGTTTGGGTTTGGTTTTTGGTTTTTTTTTTTCTGTTTGGCCCCTAAAAAAAAAAGAAAGGAAATCCGATTATGGTTTCTTTTGGAGACTTCCACTGTCCTCAGCTGCACTGAATGTAAGCTGGATGGGTCTTCAGGAAACCTGTTCCAGTGTTACACTTTCCTTTCCATCAGGAGTTGCTTGTGGGCAGAGAATGTGCAAAACAAGAATAGGGAGTGGTTCAAAGAGCACTTGTATAAAAGTTGTCACTGCTAATTCTCTTCTGTTTACAGTGGTTCATGCTATGACCAATCCAACCCATGAGTCCATGTGATTACTAGATATCACAGAGTGTTTTACACTGCAGTCATTTCTGTTCAAAACACTGTCTCATGGGCAGATGTTTTTGTGTCTTTCCAGGTGAACTCCTCAAGCCCATTCCCCGAAGCCAAGCAAGGCCGACACTTTTCCAGCGAATCCACGTACTCCCATTCCTCGGCCGAGGAGTCGCGGCCGGAGGCGGCGGGCAGCACGCACTCCTCGGGGTGCCGGCCTCCCTACCGAGAACGGCGCTCGTGGCAGGACCTGATCGAGACCCCCCTCACCAGCTCAGGGCTCCATTTCCTCCAGACCGTCCCTCCGGAGGCGGAGTACGCGAGCGGCCGGCCCGGAATGTCCCCGGACAGACGGAGACAAGCCACGCTGCCCGTGCAGAGGCGCCACAACTTTGAGCAGGATGGGCCTTTCCCTCTGGTGGAGTGTCCCAGGGGACACAGCTCCCACGGGCGGCCCCAGAAACCGCGCAGCCAAAGCCTACCCCGGAACAGAGACGTGCGCGGGAAGGGACGCGTGAAATCCATTGAGGACACCGACGACAGCCTGGATGAGAAGGTTCCTCTTAGAAGGCACAATAGTTTCTGTGCAGAAGGTAAGCTCTGGGAGATGTTCTGCTCCGCTTCAAAATCCAGAGCAGTATTGCCACTGTTCTCAGCAAGGATTTTGTGGTTGAACTGCTGGATATTGGCAAACACAGGAGTTTGAAATGCCAGGATGTAGCGCTAAAAACTGAGCTTTGGGATGATGTTCTTGTCTCACCAAAACTAACACTGCAGAACTGAGTAAGAGGTTATGATAGTACTGAAGTTGCAGTGTCGCTGATTTTAGAGGCTTATCTGAATGATCAGGTTTGTTGTTAGGGTTCTTTGTTTCCTTTCAGAAAACGTGAAAGAAATTGAAGATATCACAGATGGTCTGCAAGAGCTCTACAGAACTCTGGAAGAAGCCAGTCTGTCAGCTTTCGGAGAGCAGCGTCCCTCCACCAAGCAGGAGTTCCGCAAGTCCTTCGTGAAGCGATGCAACGACCCGGTGATCAACGAAAAGCTGCACCACATCCGAGTCCTCAAGAGCACTTTAAAAGTAAGGCTTTATCCTGATTTTGTGTGGCTTTATCCCTGATTTGCGTGCAAGGAATATAAACTAGGAAAAGTCTAATTGTGCATCAGAGTATGCTGATGGGTTGAAGGGAACTTAAAGCCCATCCAATTCCATCCCCTGCCATGGGCAGGGACATCTTTCACTATCTCAAGTTGCTCCAAGCCCTGTCCAGCCTGGCCTTGGACACATCCAGGGATCCAGGGGCAGCCACAGCTTCTCTGGGCACCTGTGCCAGGGCCTCCCCACCCTCACAGCCAGGAATTTCTTCCCAATATCCCAGCTAACCCTGCCTTCTGGCAGTGTGAAGCCGTTCCCTCTTGTCCTTAATCTCTTTACGTTTCTATTGTTAATGCTTTTTTTGTAGCTTTAAAATGAAGTTTCAAAGAAACTAAAAATCCTTCAAAGCAAGTATGTTCCATTTTAAGGAAAAAAAAAGGAGATTATTTGGCACTCTGTGTGGGCAAATTGTAGCATGTGGCACAGACTGAGCTGCCAAACAGTTTATGCTGTAATAGTTCCTGAATTTAGGTAAATATTAAAGCTTCCATAGTAGTTTTCCTGGCACTTGGCATTAAAGAAGAAATAATGTGCTGGAATACAGAATTTCATTTTGACCTGTCCTCTGTTTTTCTGGAATTTGCCAGGCAAAGGAAGGGGACCTCACCGTTATCAACAGCCTTCTGGACGATCCCAACTTAACATCCAAGAAGTTCAAAGATTGGAAATTAAAGAACTATGAGTTCTTCCTGGACATTTGTGAGTACAGTGCTGCTGGGAAGTCTCAAAACGGAGCCTCTGAACTGGCAAGCTCGGCCCCAATGCTGACACACACACACTCCTTCATCGAGACTCACGTGTGACAGGAGCTCAGCCTGGCCACTGCTGGGTGCCTGACAGAGGCAGGCAGACAAACCCTGGTGAATTTAAGGTACTCAGCAGTACTGTAAATACTTGGGTAAGAGAATAGTGCCACAGGATGCCTACTACATTGCATGATAAGACAATAATATTCTTTATGAATTTTTTTGTTTGCTGTTATCAACCAATGTCCGTATCGAGCTCTGCATTAGGAAGAAGCGGTGCAGAAGTGTAACTGAAAATAAATACCAGTATATTTAAAGTACTGTACTAAAACTCAGCTTATAGTATGAGTTCCTGCAATCATTTTATATATTTAGATATATATAAAATCATATCTATGTATATAAAATGTAACGTGGTAGTTGACATTTCCTTTTAAAATTCCCTAAAGTTCACATTTTCACACATTTTTTCTTGAGAAAAAATATAAAAATGAAGACATGAATACATTGGCCACTCTTAGAGATGAACATTTATTTTTGCAACATTTCCAGGTAGTGACCATCTTTGCAAATAAAAGGACAGAGTTATCAAAATGTAAACTCAATCCCTATAGTGTGCCTTAAAATGTACACTGTACATCTAAGAAATAGATCCCAGTCTGGCCCTATGGGCACTCTGTACATGCCATTTAAATACTGTGTTTGTAACGTGCTGTGCCTGCCTTTAAATGAAGGAACACGAGCAAGCAGGTTTGGCACAGAGGTAAGATACGAGTAGAACAATATTGGTTGTTCACTAATGCTGCAACTTAAACAGGTTTTAATAGGATTTGAAGTATTTCATGGTGAAAGAAAAAAAAATCTGCACTGAGTAAGGTACATACTGCAGGTTTTCATCGTTTCTTCACTGTGAATTGAAGTGACACATGACTGTGAGTCACAAAATTCAAAAAAGCATGAGAATGAAGCTAAAAAAACCTCCTGAACTAATCAATTACATTCTGTGGTACACTGACATCTATAGCTGAGTTAATAATTCAAAATTATGTAATGTCTGGCAATAATTTTTAACTGCTAGCAGTACATGTGCAAGTGGGTGAAGTTATTCAAAACATCGTTCAAAAACCAATCGGTATTGATTGGTTTGGGAAGACACACAAGTCACGCAGTGGATTTCACTTCCTTGCCTGGGTGAGAATGGTTTGGAAGAATCAGATTTTGGGGAAAATACTTGTATTCTTGGGGGGGAAAAAGATTGCTCTGAATGCTACTGAACATAGATTTCAAAGCCATTCACAGTTTGCTTTGACTCTGCTTGTAGAATAGTTCTGAAAGGCAGAATGAAGGGGATGTGAATACAGCTGATGTCATTTCACTGAAACAGATTTCACTGAAACAAGTTCACTGATCATTTTTTCACAAGATAAACCTAATTGTCTCTCATCCATCAAGGACTGTAAAATTCATGCAGTTCAGTATAATAGAGGAAAAAATGTCATCTCAGTGAGGTCCTAGTATCCAGGAGGAGATTTCATTGTTCCAAAGCCAGACCAGGTGAAGGTGTCCTGGGTGTTCAGTTCTGTCTCCACAGAGCAGCTCAGGGGAGCTGACCTTGGCTGGACAGGAGGGGAAAATTGCCACAGGAAAGCTCCTGGGTTGAGACAAAGACAGGGAGATCACCTGCTAGTGGTTATTGTAGGCAAAACAAACCTGACTTGGGGAAAATTCATTTATTAACAATTTAAAATACAATTGCATAGTGAGAAACAAAGACAAAATTAAAAACACCTTTCCTTTGCCTCCTCCCTTCTTTCCAGTCTTAATTTCATTCCTTCATTTCCAGTGAGCAACAGCATAAATTATAGAATCCATTTAGAAATTAATTCATATTATACATGCAAGCAGTGATGGATGGTCACAGAAATAGTTACATAGATTGAACTGTCTAAATTCCTAAAGAAATGTAAATATGCCTGTTGTTTCAAACTCAAAAGATGGTTTGTGCTTTCATAATGAAAATATCTATATTGTTTCCAAATAGCTTTCCAAAAGGATTTCAAATGCCACTGCTTCATCACTCAAGACATAACTGAGCATATTCAGTGAAGTCACAAGCAAGCAGAGAATACTACTTAGAGATACAGCTGAAAATGAGAAACATAATTGGGAAGACAGATTTCTCAGAAATGACACAAATAGTAGGGAAAACAGATCATCTCTGTTTTAAGTTTAAATACAATTTCTGTAATATGAATAGATGAGATAAATAGTAGATAGTTCATACTTTTGCTCAGCTTATCTTTAAAAATCTTTCAGTGTCATGAGGTCATCTTTTCTGAAATTCTTGGAATTGTGAGTGTGCATTCTGCTCTTGCAGAGCAGCTCTCAGCAAATGTGATTTCCACTGAATAGGCCAAATAAATTGTCCAGGAGATTCATGAGATGAAATGAGATGAGATACACTGGAGAAATTCCCTCTAATGGGCTTAAGATTAACTGGGAGAAAAGTCTGAACCCTTTGTCTGGCATTGCTTGTGCCTTAGAGCAAGCAAAATCTAATTGCTAAATTAAGCAATACAAAGACTCTATTCTTTCACAAATGTCAGCTGGCATTTGGAAGCCATTTCACAAGAACTTCTCATTCTCCTGGCACATTTCCTGAACCCCACCCTGCAGCCCTTCCCTCTCAGCCATGGCTTCTTCCTTCTGGATGTCGGTTCCAATCTAAATGGACTGCAGAGAGAATGTGCACAGTCACCACAGCACAATTATTTGGATTTTCACCACCTTTGAACTCACTGGAATGCAAAGTGCAATACAGATAATGTATTTAAAAATTCATGCACCAAGTCCTGCTTATGTATTAAAGTACATCCAATTCTCCTGGCCCAACAGGTAGTCAAACGCACAGTACAAAGCAGCTGGAATTGTTGTGGTCGTTTTGATGCCATATTTTTAAATAGGAAAAGAACAAGGCTTGGCTGCTGAGTTCATCAAGGGAAATAAATAGCACCTGTACAATAGATTTATTAATTTACCAGTTTTCCTGCCTGAATTCTCAGGTAAAACTTGGTTTTTAGCATATACAACAACATGGAAATGTTTGGATGTGCTTTATTTAACTGGATCTTATTAAAGTTAGTGTCTTCATTCAGAATTGCTTCAGGTAAAATGTCTCAGCCCATACACTTTCTCTGACACTCCACAAGCTGAGTCTTTTTGTTCCGGCTATTTTTCATTACAACTGATTTAATGCTCCCCCCGAGCTACTGATTCCCCTCCTTTTTTAATACTGTTCTGTATTCAGTGACATGTCAGATCTTTGAAAGTGTCTTAATAGCTCTCTCGGCATCACTTCCTGAGAGAACCAAGACATTTCTGTTGGTTTCATTACTTCAAGTGAAAACTACCCTGAGCTTGCTCTAATTGACACGAACAAAAACCAGAGGAGGAGGAGGAGGGGGTTGTTATCAGGACATTCAGCTCTGGCTGCTGCCTTTTGAGCTGGGAATGTGGTGCTCCACTGGCTTTTTCCAAGGAAAAAGAAATGAGTGCTGCAGAGAGTTGTGCATGGCCAGCTAAGCCTCCTCTCCCTCCTCTCAGCAGTTACAGCTCCTTCTCCAAGGTCCTGTGAAGGGCAGCACAGGTACCTTTGAAGGAGTCCCTTTACAGTGGCTCTGGGAAGGGCTCAGCCTCCTGGAAAATGGTACAGTTCTGCTGCTGACCTTTAGGAGATTTCACTTGAAATGTTAATAGGACCTCTGGGAGAAAAATGAAGAATCTGGTAAAAATTGTTTAACTCAACAGAAATCTGAGGAGAACAAAGAACATTCTTTTCTTTGTCTCCAGTAATGTAAATGCAAAAGGCCAAGATTATCACAAACCTTATTTGCCATATTCTTTCCTCATGTGGTCTTACTGTCTTCCAAAGTGATAAAAGCATTCTTTCTGCCAAAAATAGCAGTATTTATGACCAAGGTGATATAGCTGGGGCCTGTTGATCCTTGAGGAGAGACAGCAGAGCTATTTTGTGATAATTCATCAACAGTTGTACAAACCCTTCCTTCAAAGATGGTTTGTGTAAAAGGACCCTTGGCTAAGGCACAATGCAGCACAACAAACCCAGCCCCCTCTGCAATGCCTGTCAGCTGCCCCTGAACTAGAGAATGACAACAGACAATTGAATTATACTTTAAACACTCAATTTGTCAGTAAAGCAAGTCTTGTGTCTCTGCAGAGGTTCTGACTGTCTCCAGAGCCAGTCCTAGGGAGATTCCTTAAGGAAGAGAGCACAGGCCTGTCTGTATTGCTGGGCCCCAGCCTGAACCTCATTCAGGGCATGCCTGGGTTCCCCACATTTAATGTTAGAGAAATAAGAGTTGGCTGGGTCTCCTAAAGGATTTTATGCTCTCCTCAGTTTTTATTCTCTCCTCAGAAGCAACATTCTCCACAGTAGGGAATGGTGCTGTAGGGCAGCCAGGAGGGCACAGGTTTTCCATGGTAGCTTTTCCATGTACCACATGCCTTAGGCCACAGCACATCACCTTCCCTGCTGCCAAATGATGTTTATTTACCACTAGGACCAAAAATGGGTAATACCAGGATAGACTGGAGAAGCAATATTAGCTATTCATTTCTATTCAGCATTAAAAAGGTCTTTTTGTTCCAGAATGTTTCCCTCACCAAAGCTGAGGCTCAGGGTAGGTTTCCCAGGCAGGGTGCTGTGGGGAAGGGTCCTCCATCAGATGAATTCACACTGTGTAATGTGAATTCACAGAGCCTCAAGGCTGAGGCTCTTGATGGATGTTAAGTGGGCACAGATCTGAAAATCCCTTCTGAAAATCACATCTGAGCCCTATCAGCTGTTGTATGGAAATTTCATGGCTATTTAAACCAAAACTAGTAAGTTGTATTTTCTTACTTGATGTTTATAGTTATTTTCTTTGCTCCCATTACCCACAAGTGAAATGTGATGTTTCTGATCAGTTCCACTCTCTAACATGTGGGCAGGGAACACTTCACTCTGGATATAACTAACAGAAAAAGAAACATGTTTTAAAGCTTATTTTCTATATTTTACGGGTTATACCACTCTTGCACATCCAGGAGGAGGTTTATAAATAATATTGTTTAAATTTTTATCAGGTTTGAAGACAGGTGATATACTACTGGGACCTCCTCTTAATAAAAATATTTAAATAATTCAGACAGAAACTGCCTTCAGGAAAAGAACCATATTCACTCTTAATGTAGGCCAGACAGATATATCTTTATTTTTATCAAGAACATACATGTGTTAGAAGTGACAGTTAGGGACTTTAAGCATTAATGCCCTGTGTGAGCAGTATTGGAAAGAAAGCAATGTTGTAAAAATGATCAAATATGTCGACAACCTGCTTTTTGACCAGCTAAGCCCTGTAGCTTCTGTCCTCACATTTCTAGAATATTGTTCATGCTCAGGCATTGGTGAGGGTATCAATACAGATCTTTTTACTAACAGTAAATGTGTCTGTCCGAATGCTGCAGATTAACTAAGGATGTCACATTATACATATGAACTATTGCATTTTTTCACTAGCAACCACAAAACAAATATGTCTTAACAAACTGTGTTTGCTGGCCAAAACACCAGTAAGACCCTGTAACCAGTTAAGACTTCTGTTTTACTGAGAAACAAGGATTTCAGCTTGAAAATCTGATGAGAAAACAGGTTAGGATGTAAGAGAAATGCACTAGTATTAATAAACGTTTTACATTTGACACATACTGTATTACAAAGACAATATCCTTGTAAGACCATTAATTGCTGGGCCATAGGTGACTTCCATCTAGGTTACTAATAGCTAATAAACCTTGTACAGAGCCTTTTTTAGATAACGCTTACATGTATGGAAATGTATGACACCCTTGTACTATGGCTTGCACTTTACTTGCATTGAACTGTGAAGTAGGCTGTAGTAATGTCTTTGTATATTCAGGGGTTGAAATACCAAAGCACTGGAGTATCGTACTGCTGGTGTTCAACCTGTCCAACGTGCTGACAACGTGTATTTTGCAAATCCCACCGACTTCAAATCTTTGGCAAATAACGCTATGGGGTCTCCATGGTCTTTGTTTCTTTGTAAATATAAACATTCTTACTGTTTCTGTAGCAATAGGAGGTTATAAACCAAACTTTCACTAGGACTGTTTTCAATAACAAAAAAAGAAAAAATAAATAAAAATCTATAGCGCCTTGTAAAAAAAATCATGGAGACTCCATGACCTGTGGGCATTTTTGTTTACAAGCAGTATGTATATATGTATTAGAGGCAGAACTGTTATTTATCACAAAGTTATATTGTGGATGATTCTTTCTTAAATAAATATATGTTTTCTGTCATTAAGAAAAATAAGTATTTTAGAGCCATCCTGAGAAGTTTGAAGTGTCAAGCTTCAAATACGAGTAATCTTCCATGTTTCAGCCTTGTTTTTCTAATCAGCTGGGAGATGAACTGAGAGGCAATGGAAAACCACCTGTCCATGCCAGGGAAATGCTGGAGTTGTACGTTTTTGAGCATTCTGCAACTTTTCTATAGTGCCCATCGTGCTTAATGCTTTGACAAGCAGATGCTCCATCAGTACCACAGTAAATCCCTCAGCTCGTGGATGCTACAGAGAGAAAACCAATGGTTCTAGATGAATACAGGTCAAACGAGGTTTCAACCCCTGGATAACACAGTATTTCTTCAGTTTCACAACAGTATTTTTAATTTTATACTTGTCTATGTTGAGAGATAATCCAATAGTTTCTATAGGCAATGACCATTAGGTTTCTTTTTTCCCTCTTTCCAGATGAGTTCTGTGTGAATTACTGTAACCGGCTGTGTTTTCTATCACAGATTAATAACTTGTTAACTTTTTGTGTGTCTACAATGAAAATTTATGAATGGAAAACTTCACTGTGTGTTGCTCACTGGGCATATACCTCATGGTACATTGCACAGACGTGTAAGTCGTAAGTTGCACTGCAACATTAAAAAAAGGAACATATTGCTCTTTTTTCAAAGATATTAACTTATTTAAGAGATATAGTCTGTACATTATTAAAAAAAAACAAAAACAAAAACAAACATTTATTCTTCCTAAATTCAAACAAAGCTTTTGTTTTGGGGAAAGAAAAAAAAAGTTGTAAACTTCCGTTGTAAATTTGGACTTCAATAAACGAATTATCTGCACTTAGATTGTGCTTTATGGGGGATTTTGTGTGTTCTGAGGGGGATCCCGGCTGAGCGCGATGCCGCCCGATCGGGGCGCGATCCCGGCTGAGGGGGATCCCTGCCCACCTTAGGGCGATGGCGGCTGAGACTGATCTCTGCCCGATTTAGGGCGAGCCCGCCGCGGTTAAGAGGGATTCCTGCCCGCTTTGGGGCCATGCCGGCTGAGGGGGATCATCCCTGCCTGCTTAGGGGCCATGCCGGCTGAGGGCGGTGCCCGCTCCGGCTGAGCGGGATCATCCCTGCCCGCTTTGGCACGATGCCCGCTCCGGCTGAGGGGAATCCATTCCTGCCCGCTTTGGCACGATGCCCACTCCGGCTGAGGGGAATCCATCCCTACCCGCTTTGGGATGATGCCCGACCCGGCTGAGGAGATTCTATCCCTGCCCGCTTTGTGGCCATGCCGGCTGAGTGGAATCCATCCCTGCCCTCTTTGGGGCGATGCCAGCTGAGGGGAATCCGTGCCTGCCCGCTTTGGGGCTATGCCGGCTGAGTAGATTCTATCCCTGCCCGCTTTGTGGCCATGCCGGCTGAGGGAAATCCATCCCTGCCCTCTTTGGGGCGATGCCAGCTGAGGGGAATCCGTCCCTGCCCGCTTTGGGGCGATGCCAGCTGAGTGCAATCCATCCCTCCCCGCCTCCGGGCAATGCCGGCTGAGGGCGATCCCGCCCGGCCCGAGCGCGGTCCCGCCCCGGCCCCTCGGCCCCGCCCGGCGCGGCCCTTCCCGCGCGCCGTACGCGGCGCTGTCCAACATGGCGGCCAAGGTGAGTGTCCGCCCGCCCTCAGGCCGGCGCTGCCCGGGCCCCGCGGCTCCGCTGCCCCTCGGGCTCCGCTCCCGCTCCTCCGCCGCCTCGAGACAGCCAGGGCGGCTCCGTGCGGCCCCTCGGGAGCGCCCGGCCCGCCCGCGCGTCCCCCGGTGCCGCTGGAGCCGGGGTCAGGTGGCGGAGTGGGGCAGGGAGAGGTCTCTGGTGCTGTGGGACTTGGCGGGGAAGGAGCTGATTCGAGAGCTGGGTAAATTGTGCAACAGGGAATAAAAGCGGGGTTTCTCTTCTGGTGCTTCTCCGTGTACTCGCAGCCCCCGAAACACCTTCAGCTCGAGGAATATCAAGATGATAGTTTGGTAGTGACACTATAAAGTGCTAGTGGTGCTGTACATCACCAAAACAAGGCTGTTAAAATCATGCTGTTACGAGCTAACAGGGTTAGAAGTATCTAAAATATCGCGAGTTGTAGGAATAATACAGTGTCTTTAAACAGAACAACATGCATGTAAAGATCTAAGCTTTCTCACAAATATTTAGACAGGTTTTCCAGTGTTGGCAATCAAATTGATGAATAAGTTCATCACATGAGTCTTCATATATGCTTTTTTAAAGCATTTTAAAAGTGTATATGTCTGGAAAGGAAAGGATGGTACCAATGAGGACAGAAATTAAAATAAACCATTTTGCTTTAGTTTGTTAAGGCAAAAGAAACTGTCTTTGGCTTTGCTGTCCGCCTGGGTGATCTTGAAGTAATTTGGTTGGCTTAGTTCACAAATCTGAATGATTCTGTACCTTTAGTGAAGTGACATAATTTTAATTGTGTTCTTTACTATTAACTATGAAATATTTATTAATAAGACTTTTATTCTTCTTAAGATTTCACGCTCTGTGGGTCACTTACCAAGATTAAACCCAAATCCCTGGAGTGTCAGGGAGTTGAGGTGAAGTGGAAGGATGTGTTCCATTTGTGGGGGAGTTTTTGGTGGTTGTCACCAGAGATTTATAAAGATATGCCTGAATTAGGGTACTGGGTTTGGCCTGCAAGCTTCTGACAATCATGTCTCGTGTAACTTGTGGGGAAAATAAAGCAAAAGGATGTGAGACAGTTTTGTGATCCATCTCAAGGTATCTGAGTGGTAGGAGAAAGTCATAAACCTGTGACTCTTTACTTTTAATTAACATTTTTAATGTAAAATATGATACGAGGTAGCTGCTAAATTTTAATCTTATTTTACCCTGGCTGGTAGATTCCCATTTTGTGATACAGAAGTTGTATTTTTTTATATAAATCCATGCATCAGATTTTTGCATTTACTCCACCCTTTGATTCCCTTTGTTTTGAGGCAGTTCCTGCCTTCAGGGCAAGTTTCCTCTTCCAGTTCTTGAAGCAAGCACACAGAATTTGCAGTTTCAGTGGGAAACAATGTCTTGGAGATTAGCATAAATTAACTATGTGGTTTTATTATGGTTTAGTTTGTATTCTGCATCTTTTGAGTGGAAGATAGTCAATTCTTTGAGGGGATGTAGCTTTTTTACTTTTTTTTTTTTTAAATAGAATCTGTATTTTTGATCATTGATAAGATTCCAACACTTTGAAGCAGATTGTTTGAAATGCAAAGAATTAAAGCCAAATTACCCAGGTACATTTGACAGTTTTATTGTTATATTTTGATTGGTCTTACTCCAGTTCTGCTATGAAGAGGCGTAGCTGTAACAATTTTCTGCTGGAGAGCATATCATGCATTTCTTCAGCAAATAATTGCTGTTCAGGCTTCTCATCAAAAATATTGCCATGTCTGTTTGTCTTAGGTGTGTTTTTTATTTCTGGGGAAAAACCTTCAGGTTATCAGTGCTGCAGGTCAGGACCTTGGCAGTGGTGTTACAGGAAATGTTTTATTACTGGCCACTGACCTTTCCTTCTGGAGGTGTTCAGCTCTGTGTGTGTGCAGAATTCATCTCCAGAAATGTCACCTGGCTTTTGTACCTGCAGCAATTTCCTGGGTTCCTCAAAAAGAAGATTTTTATTTATTTGTAAGTCAGTTATCAGCTGATGTTCTGGAGTCATTCTGGTGGCTGAACATGCAATCCCAGGCTGTTCCACAGCTCCAGCCTGTTGCAGGGGTTTTCCTCTGGGCTCCTTTCCTAGTGTTTGATAGAAAAATATGATCCTGCCATTTCTTAATTGTCAGTAATTTCTGTGGAAGTTTTCATAGGTGAAATACTTACTGGTTTCTTTAGCTAAACAATGTCTGATTTTTGTTGCTTGATGCATAATGCCTCATAAGAAACTTTTAATAAAATAATTTCAATAAATTAGTACTAAAAACCACTTAGCTAACTGAGGTCTTTTAGTGCACCTTGTGATTAGATAAGGAACAGCTCCGTGCAGTGAAGCCTCTTTAGTGGAGTCAAGGTGATGTTGCTTTTTCTTTCACTCTGGTTCTTTGTGATTTCAGTAGAAAAGAGTGAAATCCTCTTGGGATAACTGCCAGTGTAAATGTTAGCCAGTGCAGCTATTTCCTTGGACCTTTAAACATTTATGTGTTTGTCTGCAGGCACCCAAAAGTAAAGCAATTACTGTCAGTCAGGAGCTGGACCACTTTGATCATTCCCTGTGTAGCTTTCTCCTTTACATTGAGAACAGAATCCATTGGGACTTTTAAAAATACATTATTTTTTTTAAGTGAACAATGCAACTTTCTCATGCTCTATCATTTTTAAATTCAGTTTTCTTTCTAGTGTCTACTGAAAATTAGTGTCTTGTTCTGGTAGCATGCTGTATGGAAATAAGCAATCTGAATTATGATAGGTTAAAATAGTTTTTCTTTAATAATTCTTCAGAAATGGAGTTCCTGCATCCTGAGTAAATTACAGCTGAATTTACCCTAACAGGTGATGGAAGCATCAGTGTGGCTTTGCTGGTTTTTCCTGGTATTTTAGACATAAAACTGTTCAGGGCTCTTCAACTTTTTCTTTACCATTATCATTTGAGAAAATCTTTGTTTAAGTCAGAAGACATTTCTAAAAGGCATAATGCTTAAAAAAGGCTTTAAAAGTGACTTGTTTAATCCCATATTGGATCAATCCAAAGGGAAATTTTAATTTCAGCATTAAGACTCCCTGTTTTCATCTCTCTGTCCCAGGTGGCAAAGCTGGCAGCTGTTTCTTCTGGGCTGCCATTGATATGTATTACTGTATATGCAGCAACAGAACAGGAATCAAAAAGTCAGCTGGTGAAGCCAGACAAGGTATGAATCTTCCTCTTTTTTGGTCTTTAAAATAATACAGAAAAAACTGCAGAAGAGCAGCTTTGTCCATTGAATTACAGTAACTAAAATAGATAGCAAATATGTGATGATAAATAACTGACCACTGTGGCTCAAATAAACCACAAAGTGTTATAATGTTAAATTGGTGAAGTTTTATCTGATTTTCATTATTATGGTATTTCAAAAATTAAGTCAGAAAAGGTGAAAATAGAATACTGGCTGATGAGGCTGATGAGTCCTTCTCTAATGTGCAATTTGTAGTAGTACACACATCCACACACACATGCCTTTGCTTCATACTGAATAATTCTGCTTCTAAGAACCCACACCATTGTTGCAGTTCTCACTTCCAAAGAGTGAAGTCCCACTTGAGTAGGGTCAGTTGGAACTCTGAAAGTTCATAATTCCACAGAGGGGCTTTGTGTGCTGCAGGGGAACACTGAGAGTTTGCAGGCTTGGAAAACCCCCTTTAACTGCAGCACTCAACAGCTGTGTCCTGCTTCCCAGCTGTTTGCAGCACTCAGGGAGCAGAGCTGTGTCCTTTTTGCTCAGCTGTGTTTGCTTGCAGCACTCACAGCAGCAGAGCTGTGTCCCTGCTGCTCAGCTGTGTGTGCAGCACTCACAGGAGCAGAGCTGTGTCCCTCTTGCTCAGCTCTCTGTGTGTGCAGCCCTCACAGGAGCAGGGCTGTGTCCCTGCTGCTCAGCTGTGTGTGCAGCACTCACAGGAGCAGGGCTGTGTCCCTGCTGCTCAGCTGTGTGTGCAGCACTCACAGGAGCAGAGCTGTGTCCCTGCTGCTCAGCTGTGTGTGTTTGCAGCTCCCCATTTACAGTGCACCGCCGATGAGGTCCAGGGGTACAGCAGAGCTGTGTCCCTTTTACCCAGCTCTCTGTATTTGCAGCACTCAGGGCAGCAGAGCTGTGTACCTCTTGCTCAGCTCTCTGTGTTTGCAGCACTCAGGGCAGCAGAGCTGTGTCCCTTTAGCTCAGCCGTGTGTGCAGCACTCACAGGACCAGGGCTGTGTCCCTTTTGCCCAGCTGTGTGTGCAGCACTCAGGGCAGCAGGGCTGTGTCCCTTTAGCTCAGCTCTCTGTGTTTGCAGCACTCACAGGAGCAGGGCTGTGTCCCTTTAGCTCAGCTCTCTGTGTTTGCAGCACTCACAGGAGCAGGGCTGTGTCCCTTTTACCCAGCTCTCTGTGTTTGCAGCACTCACAGGAGCAGAGCTGTGTCCCTTTTACCCAGCTCTCTGTGTTTGCAGCACTCACAGGAGCAGGGCTGTGTCCCTTTTGCCCAGCTGTGTGTGCAGCACTCAGGGCAGCAGGGCTGTGTCCCTTTAGCTCAGCTCTCTGTGTTAGCAGCACTCACAGGAGCAGAGCTGTGTCCCTTTAGCTCAGCTCTCTGTGTTTGCAGCACTCACAGGAACAGGGCTGTGTCCCTTTTACCCAGCTCTCTGTGTTTGCAGCTCCCCATTTACAGCGCCCCCCCGCGGACGTCGCGCTACATCGAGGAGCAGCCGGGGCCCCTGCAGCAGCAGCTCACGGCTCTGCGGAGCACGACCGGCCGCTACTTCGGCTGGTGCCAGGTAAGGGATGCACCCAGCCTTTCCTGCAGTTCTCTCAGCATTAAACTACTGAAAAAAAAGGTTACTTCCCCCTGGAGGGTTTTTTTGGCAGGTCTTTGTGTTGCATAAGGTAATTTTGGATGGAAAAATGAGCCCTCCTTCAACAGCAGCGGTAAATTCTTGCTGGGAGAACTTTGAGGGTGTTTTGGAGTCTGGAATTCCAGGTGCAGTCTGTGGAGAAGGAGCTGCTTCCAAAGGGCAGTGCCTGACATAAAAGACAAACAATGCATCCCATGTGTCTGTTGCAGCAGGCTGTTCCTCAGGAGCCATCAGAAACTCCTCCAGCTCTGTTACTGCGTGTTCCATCTGGAGAGGGAACTGGTGCCTGTCCCTGCTTTTGTACCTGCTGGGAAACAGCAGCTTCACCCTGGCTGCAGGCCAGAGAAAATTTTGTGGTTTCCTTTTGCAAAAATTGTAGACCCTAACAGTTGAAAACAAAATTCAAAATATCTTCATTTTTTCTGTAAATTGTGATTCCATTGGTCTGTAAAAATGTTGTCAGTGACAGCATGACTGAAGCACTCTTGTTATAAATCTGTACCAAACTTTATAATGCCATTAATCATTGTGAGTTCCTGCCACTGAATAGCAGTGACCTCTGGTGGTACAAATTCGGTGTTGTTCTTTCAGTTTTCCTGGGAAAGTCTCTAGGGAAGTGAGGATTGTATTTTATAATAGAGTTTTCCTATGCAGTTGGCATCCAGGTGTTTTCCTATTCTAGAGCTGATGAGGTTTCAGTTTTGAAAGGGGGCTTACATTAGAGAGATGTTTTAAAATTTTTTAGTTGCAAGTGTAAGTTTTACAAATATAAGTGTTTGTCACAAAGAGGGTAGATCTCTGCACAGCTTTTCTAGAAGGTCACTCGTTTGGGTTTTTTAAAGTTACACAGTATTTCTTTGTCTCATTGTGCTGAGATATGTGTGAACAGCTACTTTTACAGAGATTTTACTTTCTGGTTTTGTTTTTCTTTCCTTTTAGAGTGTCTATAACTTCATTAAAAATGGAATAATGGATTCAATTCAGTTTGGAAAAGGTAGGCAAGTCACATATGAGTCTCATTTCATCTATAAACTCTCAGTAAAATCAAAATTTTCACCTTTATTTCTTAAGTGGAAAATAAAATGACCGATACTGAATTGCCATGCTTCTTTTTGTCTTTTTTTTCCCATTTTTAGATGCTTATGTTTACCTGGACAACCCCCCCCCAGAGTTCCTTCCCAAAGCTGCTGTGATCACGGTGTCAGGCCTGGCTGGTGCAGTGCTGGCAAGGAGAGGTGGGGCTGCCTTGTTCCATCACTGCCCTGGGGGTGTGGGGCCTGGAACAGTTCCACTGGTCAGAATGCTCTTCTCAAACATTGGCAAAAGCCTGTGGGACTAAAATAAATTCTTGGTAAATGAAGGGACATTACTGATTGCTGTTAGGAGCTGGCTGAGAGCTGACAGAGCAGGACTAGACAGACTAATGATAGAATTCTTCTTCTCATTCTTCATAATATTGGAAAACCTAGTTTGGGATTATTTGTCTTTGTATTTAATTGCTACAACTACTTTGTTTGCATTTCATTTTTGTCTAATTATTCAAAATATTTGGCTTTGTACAGGTTCTAGATTTAAGAAAATTGCTTATCCATTGGGACTCACTGCTGTAGGATATGCTGTTTGTTACCCAGCTCAGGCAGTGGTCATTGCCAAGGTAAGGTTCTGGTTTATCTGGGCTCATTTCCAACACAGTGGGACAAGTTTGGATCCTTTAACCTGGTGCTCCATCTATTGTGCCAACATTGCCAGCACACTGTTTGCTGATCAGGGTTTGATTTCATTTGGAGTCAGTGGGTTTAGCATGGAAATGTTCCCGGTGCATTCCTAATACCAATTTAAGCATTATTTACAATTTGCTTGGTGTAAGGGAAATATGTACTAGATCTTGAAAAGTCAATGCTTTAGGATGTTGAGCATGTTCTCATGCAAACAGGATTAATTTCATTTGAATAGTCTGTATAAAAATTGTTGTTAATTATGTTTTTCTAAAAAATAGGTAACAGGGAAAAAGTTACATTATGCAAGTCACCAGACCTACAAGGCTGTGAGGTCACTGTGGGCAGACAAGGAAACTGCCACCAAGGTAGGACTTGGGAAATCATTACACCTCACACCTTGAGAGGGAGCTTAGAAAGTTGTGGTCTCTTCTGCTGATGCTGTTCAAGGTTTACTGATGGTGTTAAGCAAGGCACAAACCCCAGTCTGATCTTTTTGTCCCTTCAGTGTTTAATTGTTTTCACATCAGTGGATATTGAGATCCCCTCTCAATAGTAGTCCCATGCAGGGTGCACAAGAGAAGGTTGAGTTTCTCTTTAGAGCTCCTTTTTTATCTTGGCATGAAGGATCCATTTTCATTCAAGCTTTGGTCTTAAGCAGCCCCTGAATTTAGACCAAAGACACTCAGGATTACAGTAGGTGTGAGTGGCTTGCTGCTCTGCAGCCCTTGCAGGAAGTCTGCTTTATTTACCCTGTGATGTGAATTGTCCATGGCTGATTTATTCCTTCTCCTTGCCCTGTCCTCGTGGCAGCCACAGTGAGTAAATGGTCAGTAGCCTCTTTATAGTGACCTGCTACACATGGAAAAGTTATCAAGGTTTTCACCTGATTCTCTTCCCCACTATAACCTTCTCTTACAGAGCAGACTTTCTAACTCTGACATAATTCTTCGTCTCCTCAGAATTTCCTCTAGTTTCTCTCCTTTCTCTGTTTTAGGGGATTTTGTGTGTGGTTTTTAAGTGAGGCAGTCAAAATAGGACATACTAAACAGCTGAAGCCTTGCCAGCAGAGAGTAGAGGGCAATATGAACCTTCTGTAAATTACATATGGAATTTGGGTTGGTAATCCCAGAATTAAATGTGGGTTTTATCCAACCCAAAAGGTTTTTTTTCCTCAAGTGGAAATTTATAAAACCTTGACAAAATAGCACTTCCCAAGTAAAATTGCAGCTTTGCTCCAGTAGTTTTTCATTGCTCTTTTCAAAGAAAATTTCAGTTTCTCAGTTATATGTAGGAATATTTTGCTTTAAATTTACAGTACTCATAGGCATGCATTCCTCACCCTTTATTTCTTCTGAGAAGCACAAATGGAATCCTGAATTTTGAAAATGAGATTCACATAACTGTCATTAAACAAGAATTGATGTGGTACAGACACTTCTCTTAACTTTCCATTTTTTCCCCTGAGTGAAGCCTCTGCCCAGGACACTATTTCTCTTTACCAGGGTTACCCATGATTTATCTTTCCATCCCCTGCTAACTAGGGCTAGTAAGTGTTCTGTAAACACTCAGGGCTGTTTCAGTCCTGTGCAAGGCTAAAGGCTCCTCACCTGGAAATGAACTTGTGAAGGTCTTGGAGGGTCTCAGGTAAAACCACAGCTTCAGTCCTCATGGCAATTTCCCTTCTCCATGAATTTATTCTATCTGATCTGTGGGGTTTCATGAATTTTATTTTTTCCAGCTGTGCCCCTTGTATGCAGCTGACTAGTTGAATATCATTGCATGATGTCATATCTGAAAATAATTTCATAAGATAAGCTCCCAGACTTGAAAGCTTTATTTTGCAATAATGTATTAAGCATATACCCATGTGCTTTCTTTTATTAATGTTTGGTTCACAGCTGCAGCAAGAGTCAAAACCAATTATGCAAGAAGATAAGAAAAAGAAGGGAATTTCTAGTGCCAAACCTGGGTCTGCTCTTGAGTCAGGATCATTTAACAGAACTGAATCTTCCGCAGTAAAGTGTCGGAGTAATGAAAACCCAGTGCCTTCATCAGGTGAATTAAACATTTCAAGTGTAATCTCAGGGCAACCTGCAAATCCAATTAGTTGACTTAATTTTGCACTTACTCCTGCTCTAAACTGGAGCAGGCTGTCAGTGCATATTATTCTTGAGAGCATATTTTACATGCTGTCATTTAATACATATTTCAGAGCCTCAGGGAGGTGATAATTTTCTCACTGTGGACCTTGTCATAATAATAGAATTATATATTTGCTGTTCTCTCTCAATAATGTCAGAGAACCAATATTGATGTAGACCAGGTTCTTTCAATGGCCAAAATAAGGAATAATCCAAATGCAAGTCATACAAAAAGGTTTTAATTTGGATTATTATTATAAAATTGAAGTCTCAAATGGATTTCATTACTTTCAGCGTCTGCTACCAGTGCAGAGAGGATCCATAGTGGAATGAAAGAGGGGTGTGTAGTTGAGAAATGAAGCATTGGGATTCATTGTGCTGGGTTTTCTGCAGTGGTTCCTGGTGCACCTTAAGTGCTTGAGATAATCACCTGGATCACCCAACAGCCTGTTCAACAGACAGAAATTTGGTGGTCCAATTTTTAAGAGAAAGCAGTGGAATTACCTATTAAAGGAGAACTAAATTTGTTTTAAAGTAATGTTATTTTGTAAGGGCAATTTCTAAATGTTATTTGTTGCAAGGAAATCACTTGGAAGGAAGGAATTGTTATCAGAGATTTTTTTTTCTGGAAAGCAAGCAGAACATACTTGGATGAGGATTTCAGTATTTTTTTTCCTTTATTTTCACTGTTGTATGCATTCACATCTTTGCTTTGCACTTGAATTTTTTCTGATTTAGTTTGTGGAATGCTTTGATCTGTTTTTACACTTGCTCCAGGCCAAACTCTCTTTATTGGGTTTGTGTTTATAGATCTGTCGTTGCTTTCATAGGTGGAATTAGTTCATGTCCTTAATACAGCCAAAAATATCCCTGCCCTAAATGAATCTGTGTTGCCAGAGATGTTTGTTTTCTCAGTCCAAGTGGGGCAAAGCTTTCAGGAGAATGTAACACCCTTTGTTGGATCAAGTGATGCAGCTAGAAAAGCAGCAGATCAGGAGCAGGAGCCACAGCCCCAGAAAAGCTGCCTTCATATCCCCCAGATGCTCTGCAATTGCAGCATCATTAAATATGTGCTGTGCTCTGTCCTTCAGTGAGTGGGAGGCTGCAGGGGTTCACTGAGCTCACTTTGTGGGTTTGGAAGCTCAGAAGTGAAACCAGGTGAGAGTGCCTGTCTGCATTTGGAATTCTTGCCCTCTGGCAGCAGCTGCAGGGAGATCTGGCAGGGTTGGTTGTGGCATCTGCTCCTGGGCAAGAAGAAACACCAGGGAGCTTTTTCCATGCCTCAAACTTTCCCTTCCTTTCCACGTGTTGGGCAAAGCATCACAATTTCTGCTCTCACTCTGCTGGAAGGAAGGGGTGTTGGAGAGTTAGAAGAGGTCCTGCTCTCCATCCCCTGCTGTGCTCAGTGTTCCAACCTGCCCTCATCCTCCTTAACACACTTTGAACTGGAGCAGACAGATTTTGATCTTTTCCAAGTGTTTGGTAGTACAGAAATTCTCAACATGTGTCACTAAGCCTTTTTCCTTACAACTCAAGTATAAACATACTTTTTAACCATATTTCTTCACTATCTCTAACAGGAACAGTGAAGAAATCAAAATTCAAGCCTGATCCAAAACTTGCAGACCATGGCCAGTCCAGCCCAGAAGATGTGGACATGTACAGCACCAGGAGCTAAGCCAAGTCTGCTTTACAAAATGCAAAATGTTACAGATAAGGGGGAGGGAAGAAGGGAAGGGATAATCTTTACAATGCATACTCTGTGAGGTATAATTTCATCAGATATTTTCTTATCTCCAATTTGTTTTATTGACTTACATGATTCTGTTTAGTGCTTATTTTGTTCCTGACTCCATATAAGCAGTGGGAATTCACTCAGTGTCATTAGTGAGACACTGAGAAAACAAGATTTGTCAGTGTCTTCTCCCAGTGGGGCTTCTCTGTGCCAAACTTGCTAATAAATGTCACTTCACAAAGGATATTTGAAAATGCAAAAGTATCTCTGCTTTGGCTCAGATGTTCCTTGATCTGAATGAAGAATGTGAGGGATGGGGTTTGCAGAGGCTTCTTTGTCTTTTATCTTTCAGCTCTGGAATGAAGTGCAAGTTCCTGCTGTTCTGAGTGTCCTTAAAATCTCTGTGGTTGTGTCATGTGAACAGCATTGGCTTTAAAGCTTGTGTAAAAGAGTCACTTTTTTCATCACAAAATAATTTGGTACTGTTTGCCTCTTTCACAAAGGTGAATGGAAACAACTCCTTGTCCTGCACACCTCTGCTGTGTTCAGATGTCTCTGAAGTTGGGCAAAACCACACAACTGATCTCTAAACTTCCTTTCTAAACTAAGCATCAGCTTTCACCTTCTGATCCTTGGAGGAGCTGTGTTTGAATTGCTTAATCCATGAAACTGATACTGAATTTATATAAAATCCATTAGAAGTGTTTAGGAAGTTGGAGATCTGTAGTTTCAAGGTTTAAACTGCTGACAGTAAAAATGCAGAAATAGTAGGCAGCCAACTTTTTCATCCACAAGTTTGTATGCAATATCTCATTGATTTTTAGGATTTCTGTGAGATTCCGTGTTTTTCCATGAATGATATTAGAAATTAAGTTTCCTAGGATGAAACTTTCAAACACTGCTTTGATCATGGTGCATATCCCTGTACTTCTGTTTATCCTCCATTTTTCTCCATTCTGTTGCTTTTTAATTAAGGAAAATATGGGCTTTGCTGTAAAATTGAGGGGGAAGCAAGAGATACCAGATAGTGTGGATGGAAGGCTAAAGCCTGAAGTGCTGCTGTTCTCAGCACTGGGATGTGATGGGATATTGGCTCCTGCTCTCCAGAAGAAATTTCACAACCTGAATCCTTCTCCAAGGCTGCTGATGCCAAATCAAATGACCAGTGAAATACAGGCAGAATTCCTGGTGTCCCTGTGGGATCAGCAAAGTTGTGAGGATGGAATGTGCAGAAGGCACAAATGATGAATGAGCAAAAGAAGAAAAGCTTTTAGGATGGGTCAGAAACAAATTGATATTTTAAAATCCAAATTTTAGGAAGTGATGGTCTTTTTTACACAGAGTCCAGTGCAAGGTGAAGTCAGAAAACGTGAAGTTTAAAAGAATTCTGTTAGTGGAAATTGCCTGGGACAGCTGACAGGATTTAATGTCTTTTGTTTCTTTAATCATCTCTTAAAGGCCCAGGCAACTGTCAGAATTCAGGCAGCAATCAGAGGATATTAAATCAATCTTCAGAGAGCTCCTGGACATGACACATTTAGTGTTTCATCACAGAGAGAGGAGTAAAAAAATTAGATGGCTGGGCTTCATCTACCATTTCCAGGGAAACAGATGAAGACATAAGTGAAAATTGTGAAGAAATTATCATTTTCAAGTGCATGACTGAATGCCAGAAATTGTATTATCTGTTTCCCTTGGATAACATTCTGGATAAAAACATGAAGGAAAAGCCATCTGCTCTGCTCCTAAATTGTTAAATTCTAACTTTGAGTGATGTGCTAGCACAGCAAGTCAACAGGAGAGGTGAGATGATGCAGATGTTGCAGGAGTTTACTGGGGTGAGATTTTTCAGGCCATAATGAAAAACTGCCCAGGGGTTGGTCTGGTGGGAGCAGGGAGAGGAGCTGCAGGGTTGCTGTTGTGAACCAGCACTTCCAGGAGAGCAGCCTTGGGACACAGCCAAGAAACTTGGGTGCCAGAAACTGCCCTGCCCTGCCCAGGTACTGAGGGCATCTCCACTCATGGAATGTCTGAGGTGCAGGTGGGGCTGCCTGGGCTCTGGTGTCCCTTGGGCTGGGCGGGCAGGAGCTCCATGGCAGCCCTGGTGCTGCTCATGCTGGCATGGCCCTGCTGCCCACAGCTGTGCTGGGGCTGCAGTGCAGGCTCTGATGGCTCCTTAGGGCAGCACTGGCCTGGAACCAAACCTCAGAGTTAAACACCATAACTTAAACTGAGTGTTCTGCCCACTCTGATGGCAGCACAGCAGGGATGCAGTTCTGTGGCTCACAGAATGGAGTCCCTGGGCTGTGCCATGGTTTGATGGGTGAGAGGAGGGAGCAGCACAGGATTGTTCCAGCTCAGGTTTGCAGGTGGCTGCCCCATCCCTGGGAGTGCCCAGGGCCAGGCTTGGAGCAGCCTGGGACAGGGAAGGTGTCCCTGCCTAGGGCAGGGGTGGGAGAAAATGGGCTGTAAGGTCGGTGGTGATGCTGCTGATGTTATTGTCACTTTCTAATTTAGTTTTTTCATCAGCTGAGATTTCTCTTTCTCCTCAAGGCAGGGTAATTTTCTGTCTGTTTCATTTGTATCACCAGTATTTGTTTACTGTCCCCACACAGTGGGGTTAAAATGACAAGATTTTGGTTTTGAAACAGGGACAGCTAAAGACAACCCTTCCCAAACTGCAGCCAAAGAAAGTGGGAGAAAAGGATGGAAAGTTTTGTATTCTGGCTGGGTGTGTTCTCTGCTTTCAGCTCAGACATCTGAACCTCCAGGGTTATTTAATACTTTACTCCTGACTGCAAGGAGCTGCAGCCACATATCTGTATTAGTAATTTCTAGTAAAGGTGCTATGCAATGGCTTTAAAAAAGCAAACTCAGATCTGGGTGATGCCACTCTTGTGAGTCCTGGGTAACCACGTGCCTGACTTGGGCTCTAGAAGATTTCAGACCCAATAGACAAATCTGTTACACTGAAAAGTTAATATAAAACATGGGAAAAGTTTTATTGTGAGACATGGTTTTATTAATTTATACTGAAACACTTTGAAATGCCTCTCAAATGTATCCTTAAGAGTCACTTAAGTTCATTTCACAATGCAATAATACAGTCACATAAAAGTAAGAATGTATATTGTAATTTTTATATAAGTTATATATTTGTGAAAAAATCGATGTCTTAAAGAATGGGGTCACATGGTATTTTATAATACAGAAATAGCTTTAATGCATGGGGGTTTTATTTATGGTTGATTGTATTCAATATAGAGAGATTTGGAGCTTGTTGATATTAATTTTTTATTTACATAAAACTGATTGTGATACTTTGTCATTTCACTGTGAGGCACCTGGCAATAAAGGGTGATAAGATACTTTTTAAAAACTAAGTTTAATTTTTGTCTGTTGTTTTCATTTGTAGGAAAATTGTCAATTCCTTCCCTTTCAAGTACTTTTTAAGAGTTCATTTCTAATGACTAAGTCACACTTGGTTTATTAATGTTGGGGGGAAAACTTCGCCTCTGCAGTATTGAAACACTCCTGGAACAAGTCTCTGAAGCAACAGGACAGATCAATGCTCAGTGGCCTGAATGTTGAGAAGTGCTTCCATTTCCTTCTCTTGGTAGTTTTTTTAAAGAATGGTGTAGTTCAGGACTTGGAAAAACCAAAGTTTTATCCATGCTGGAGGAGTGGCAGTGTTCAGGAAGGAAGCAGGTGGTAAATGTGTTTGTCTCTGTGTGACTGTGCCAGTCCTCCAGATTAAGTAATTTGCCAAGCAAGGGTCATAAATTATGTAATCCACGTGTAAGGTAAAGAGTGAATTACTCAACAGGAGAGCTGTGTGAGTGAGTAATGGGGCTGTTTTAATGGCACATTGTCCCTGTGGTTCTTGAACAGCTTGGGAGGTACTGGAAAGGAATTGGAATGCAGCAATGTTGTTATCTTGTAGTGAATTTTAGTGAAAAGCTGAAAACATTTTAAATCCAAAAGAAAGTGGGGTCCCACAAAGCCAATGCTTTTTAAAAGGACAATCAGTAGGCATTGGATTGATAGTGTGTGGTTTTTATTTTAAAGTGCAGGATTCCCAGAAGCCAAGCTCAGCTATGTGCTGATGGCAAGCTGCAGCCAAGGAAGGCTGTGGTTGAAGCCATTCCAAAGTCAGTGTGTCTGTCTGTGCTTCGTTGTGGAGCAGAGGCAGAGAACAAACCCAGTGAGACCCTGGGCAGAGGCAAACACCCTCGTTCAAGGTGCAGTTACTCCTTTGTCCTTTTGTTTACAGACACAGGAGATGGGTTTTGCTGCAACAGCTGAAGGAAATTCCACTGCTGTGAGCAGGGAAGATGTGTAAACTGAGCCTGTCATGGATTCAAGCCTTGGTAACCTTTTCTGGCCTCTATTTGTAGCAGTCCTGACCCCAGTGCTTGGGGAGTCCATGGCTTGTGCTAGTTTGTGTCACTTCAGAACTCCTGCAATGCTGCAGCCACATTGCACCAAATCAGAATTAAGATTAAAGATCATGAGCAGTTCCATCTTGCACCATTAATTTTGGTCAGTAACTTTGGTTTACTTCTATTCCTCTCTTTGAAGAAATTAAATGAGCCTGGATGTTGTTACTGAAGGAATAACTTGGCACTTGATTGTGCTGAGTTCCAGAAACTCAGACAATAAGAGGAGGAAATGGGTGTGCTGTGCAGTACAGAGCTCTCAGCTGCTCAGGTCTGCTGGCTCTGGGTTTATTTGCTGTTACCCAAGTGGGCACTGGAAACAGAAACTGCCTCAGCCTCTGCAGCCCTTCCTCAGGCCAGGTCCAAACCTCTGCATGCAATAAAAGCCAGTGATGTAGCCAAGTCAAGAGTTTGGGGTTTTTAACCTGCCTCATTAGAACATCTCACCCCAGGAAAAACTGCCCCCTGCATTTCTGCATCCTTGAATCAAACGTGAGAGCCCAGGTCAAGGTGTCTGTTCAGCAGTGTCTGTTCAAGGTGTCTGCTCCACTGAGCAGCTGGAGCCAGAGGGGAATTCCCTGGCAGCAGGAGGATGAGCATCTGCAGGAGCTGCTTCTTCACACTTGTGCCTTACCTCTGAAGAAGGATCGTGCAATTTCTTTCACTGGGGTAAATATTAATTTCTTTGTTGTGGTCTGTTGTAAAGCAATCTTCTGGCAGGACTGAGAATCTCTTATCTACTGCTGTAATAAAGTGCTGTTGGGCTTAAGCCAAAGCAGTTTTCTTTCAAGAATTTGCTAGGCATTGATTTTTAGAGATCATTATTTATCCTTTGAGAAGCAAAGGTTAAAGTTTACCTTTTGCTGTTAATGTAACTGTGCTTGGCATGTTTACATAAGCAGGCAGCTCCTGTCAAACTAGGAACTCCACGCTGGGATTTTATCAGTTATGGATTAGTTTTGAAAGCCCTGTGCTAAGAGCAAGGCTGGTTCTAACTTCAGCTTCAGTGCAGTGAAACTCCACAAACTTTGGGTGTAACCTGGGTAGTGTTTGGGGTGACCACAGTCAGGATCTTCCTGTGCAGTGAATGTTGAGAATTTCTAAGGACTCTTTAAATAATAAAGAAGAAAGATGACAGAGGGTGTGCTAAGGTGTCATCACTCATCTTTGCCACGTGGGTATTTTCTTTTCTCAGAAAAAGGAAAAATGAATTGACAAAACTTAATGGTAGATGCATCCAATTACAGGATTCCCTCTTTCCTATCACATCCATCTTTGATAGCTTCAGGACCATGGCTTTGTCTTTTAAAACAGTGTCAGTTCCAGGAAATTGTCTGCAAATAGTCCAAGTTTGTTTTCTGTACAGGTAACATCAGCCTAAAGGGAGGAGAGGTTCCTGACAGGTACCTTAGTGTGTTGAAATTTATGTCATTAAATGAATACCTCACATCTGATTACAAAAATTCAGAAACAGCAAGATTAATGAGATATTTTTATGGAACTACCTTGTTTTATAAAGGAAAATATGCTGGGTAAGTTATCAGGAAGTTGTATCAGTTTTAAGTTAATTAGTAATTCTTTACAGAGAAGGATGCTGTAAAACAAGCTCAAAATCCACAATCCACAGCAGCAGCAAGGGAAGTTCATTCTGCTGCTGGCAGAGTCTGGAAGAACAGGCCCAGGATGTCCTTTGTGAAGGTGCTGCTGTGTGTCCTGCTCCTGGCCAGCCCCTTGCTGGGTGAAACTCCACAACGTAAGAGCTGCTGCAGTTCTGCTTTGTGGCTTCTCAGGGCAGGGACGGGCCATGTCCTCTGCTGGGGCATTGCAGTCCCTTGGGGGGGATTGCTGCCTGGAATTCTCCTCAGGCTTTGGGCTGGCTTTATGTCAGATAACAGCAAAAAAGTGCAGATGTGAGAACCTTGGTGAGACAGCTCTGTCCTGTGCTTGGTGACACAGGGAAGAGGTTACAGCCATATGAATTAATTACAACTCAGTACCCTGGTGGGTTGGGACCATTTTGAGTCAGTCTCTGAATTTCAGAAGGGTATTTTTAAATGAGTTAAATTGTTTGGTTCTTTTTCAGTGGGGAAAAAAACACTTGGTGTCTGGGTTAAAAAAGTCATACACTTTTTAATAGCAAGTGTTCTTAGACTTTTTTTGATACTAACAGGGAGAAAATCATCAATAATTAAGAGCATGACAACCAGAATGCACTGGTTAGAAAAGTTATTTTAAGTGAGAACTGAAGTAGTGAAATTGTTTCTGGTTCTGTTAGACCAGTATTGGCCTGCAATTATTTTATGAGAAGATTTCCCACATATTTTACTGATAAATGTATTTATTTTAACATCCCTGTTCTTTATCTGGTAGCTACCAGTTACCTGTAATTGGGTATTTCTAAGCCCAGAGTGATGTGAACCAGCTGCAGTTATTATTTTTCTAATAAGAGTTTTGGTTTGTGATCTGAGGAATTTTTTAATGCTACTCTAAACTTTCATTTGCCAAAGAAAGTTACCTCTTGAAGGCTAACTTGGCATTTATGTAGACCCCAGAATTTGGAAGGGCTCAGCAGTGAGTTCCTTTATCACATGGAATATTCAGCATTAATAGCAAAGGACACACACTCCCTCTCTCCCAGCAGAATCACAACTGGGGATTTTCTGCTGCCTTAGTGGTTTTTGTATTATTGCTAAAAGAATTGTAATTGTGTTACTGATCAGAGGGGTAGCTAAAAACATTGCTTATCTCCCAGATGAACCATGCCAAGTGCTGCTTGGGATTTTTCACTGTCCTGTGTTTACAGCCATAACACACAACCTGTAGTTAGGTTTTCTTGGAAAATGTTCCAGTGCTGGTGACTCTTGAGAGGAGAGCATGCAGGGTGTGTAAATGGAGTGGGACAAGCCTTGGTCACTGGAGTCAGTTAGATTTATCTCTGATAAGCACCAAGGGTTGGATTAGAGGGACTTGGACAGTGGGAAGGAAGGAGGTTTCCATCTCTTTTCAGTGCAGGCTGCTGCCAGCACAGTTCCTGTGGCTCATAATGCATCAGTCAGGAGCTGGTTCTGGTGGGAAGTCCATGTGACAGTGACAGTGACATTCCAGCTGCTCCAGGGGTTCCCTGCTGGGCTCAGAGGGGTCACTCAGGGATCTGGGCCAGTTCTGACTCTGGCTTCATTCCAAACGTGGCTCCTCTCCCTGGGACTGTTGTGCACAATTGGATTTGGCTCTGGTGGCAGTTTGGGGACTTTTCTGGGTGTTCAGGGCAGAGCCTGGTGTTGAGTCTGAGTGCTGAGCAGGAGAGAACAGGTAACAGAGGGTGTGGGGTGGGAGTGCCAAACGTGCTGGTGTTTGGTGATGGTTCAGGCTGCTGAGGGAGTTCTGTTCAGCCAGCCAAACACCTGTGAATTACTGGAAACACTCAGATTCTGGAACATCATTTACAGCCCAGAGTTTACACAGCAAAAGAGATAGAGGAGAACCAACATTAATGCAAAGCAGATCCTTTTGTAGGCTAAGCCAAGGAATAATCCCATTGCAGAACACACAAAAAGCTTCTAATTTGGATTATAATGGAAAGTTGGAATCTCTAATGAGTCTCTCTCTAATGAGTCTCATGACTTTTAGTCCTTGTCAACAAGCCAGACATGATATATAGTGGAATTCAGACACAACCACACTTATCATTATGAGATAAAAACCATAACAACACAAGCCATACAATTTCCTGGCCAACTGGAAGATGGGTACACATTCAGGGTAAAGTAATTTAAGCTGGTAAATTTTCATTTCTCAAATAGCTTCAAAATTTTCCAGGGACAAGTCACAGGAAAGAAAGATTTAGTGTCATCTACAGAGTACATCTGAAGCATAAATTTGTGGTTTAATTAGCAACACAGCCCACTGACAGTATGTTCCTGTATAATTGCATTAAATACTTGCTTTGTTTTAATTCACAGCCAGCTGCAGTGGAGTTGTGGACTTTGGGGCCTGTCTGGGTAATACAGATGAATTCTGTCCTGAAAATATTCCTTGTCTGTGTAAAAATGAAGAACCTTTTTGCAGGTAGTGTGTGGGCTTGGTTTGTTTGTTTAAATATGCACCATGTAAATGTCAAACATATTCTAAATTATGAAATAAATTTAGATCCTCCAAAGTGATCCATGAAAATAAATGTTGATCTTCATTCACAATCTGGATAAATTTATAGCTCTGGTACAAAGCATCAAATCTGGGATTTGGGCATAGTGTTTTCTTTTTAAATATATGTGTGGGCCATGTCATTCCTAATGTAGGTAATCATTGCAGCCCTTAATTTTTACTGTTCTCTCAACTATTTTACTTTAGAACTGAATTAGCTGTGTAATCGCAAGTTCATTTTTTTCTCAGGTCGATCAAATTTTCTTTTGAGTTAAAAAAAAATTTTAGATATCTTAATGTTCTATTCTCCATTATGTAGTCGGGATTTTTTCCCTTTAAAAAAATCTATATCATAATGACAGCCAGAAATGTGAGGTTTCACTTGCACTCAGCAGCTCTGCCATGAGATCTTTGACCTGAGCCAGGCCATGACTTGGGTGCTGCACCCTGTTCCCATCACAGCTCCTTATCTTGGACTCCTGAAATGCCAACTTGGACTTGGTTTCTCAGAGCCTGGCAAAGTACTTTTGCATCAAATCTGGAAACAGATGGGTGTAACTAAGATTAAAAAACACCTTTAAACAAACAGGAAAAATAGTGAAACTCTTGGCCCCTGCAGTGTTGAATAATAAATAATTATATAGCAGAATATTGCACTTTTTTGGTATTGCTTACTTTTGATTTAAAATGCTGTTCCTAAAAGTGAATATTTGTTATTTGCAGATGTAATTACTACAGAACAGGCTGGATGGAGTACTGGTACATGGGCCCCAAATGTAACCACCTTTGGAACACTCTGGATTTCATTTTAGTGGCCACTCTTCCTGGAGTGGCACTGGTTATCATAGTGGTTGTAATATTTTCTGCTGTCTGCTGCTTGAAAACAAAAAAAGATGGGTAAGTGACTCTGGGTGCACTTACAAGGAGTTTTGTACTCAAAATGGAAGTTCAGCAAAAGAAGTCTGGTATGCTGGTTAATCTTTAACCTCTGGATGTTTAAAAGCACAAGGTTACCATACTGCCAAAATACTGTTTATACAATTTAAAACTAACTCAAAGCATCTTACCTGAGCACTCAGCACTTACTCAGCATTTTCCCACCTCACTCTCAGTCATTGCTTTTCTTTAGGGCTCACCAGGCAAGCTTTAAAGATTGATAAGTACATTTACTACTTAAATTCAACACCACCAAATGTGTGTTTCTGATTTATTTGCTCTTAGGGATTTTTTTCCACAAGTTTAAAAAAAAAAGGAGTAAGACTGATAACTTGACAAGAGGCTTGGTGTTTAAATACAATTCCTCCCACTCTTGGGTCTCAGATATTGGCAATTTGAGCTGCTTTTTGCTTTCATCACTTTTTCCCAGTGACACCTCTCCCAAGTACACAGACAATGTGGGTTTTTTGTTCTGTCACTGAGCCCCAGAAGTGTGTCACTGGCACTTGCTCTGACATAGAAAAGCTGTAATAATACCCAGCTCTTGTACAGCCATTGCCACAGGACATCTAAAGCTCTGACATGGCTGTTGAACCAATCTGCAGCACAGAAACATCTGTCAGGACCCTGAGCATTGCCAATCTCTGAATTGCCATTGTTCCCCCAGGAAGCAGCCAAAGGCCCCATCCAGTGGAGCGCAGCAGAACCCTGCATTCAGCACTGACACAGCTGCCAGCCCTGGCCATGGGCACCATCAGCCACCTGAGGTAAGTGCTGGCACAGGGGGCACAGCACAGCCCCCAGCCCTTGGGGATTCAGCTCAATGCAATGGGAATAGCAAAAAAAAAAAAATAAATAAATAAAGGGAATTTGAGTTTAAAGTCTCCTAGCATCTGATTTCCAAGATCAGCTGAATGCATGTGAGAAGGTGAAACTGTTCATCAAGGATTAAGTGAAACTTATTTGCATAGGAGAAAACAAAGAACTAGGGATTATTTTTACAGGATATTCAAACAACTATTGCCATTTTTGGCCAGTTAGAAGAGCAGCTTTAAAAAGAGATCATGCTCTGCTGTGCCAGTTTTCTCCATTAGGCAAGATGTAGTAGAGATCATGGCTTGAACTAGTGGGTGTCAAGAGAAAAGATGGATAAATACCATTAAAATTCAATATAAAATACAAAGAATCACTGAAAGGGAATATTTGTGTGTGTGTGTTCATTTCCTCATTTGATACTTCAAGGGATTATTTTACATTTTAAGGAACACACAGTGTGTGAGAAGGAGACATTGCAGGCTGTCTGAGAAAAGGGAGAAAATAATCTAGTCTGCTACATGATTTTCTGCTAAATCCATCTGTAGAGTATCAATAGCTTGGCAATGCAGCAGGTCTGAGCCTTTACCAGGAGATGGTGCTGTTCAATTTTTAACTAATTCACATTTAGTCCTGCTGATGCTGTTGCTCCCAAGGTGTGAAACAGACCCAATCCTGCAGTTTGGTAGGGAAGGAAACCCTTTGTAAAAGGAATCTTTTGGGGTCAGAGCTGCAGAACTTAGGGCTTTCTCACACCCCAGACTGTGAGTTGTAGCCTAGACATTGTATTTTGTAAGTGAAAAACTGGTTTATATCTTCTAACATTCTGTACCTGGAGAGATGGTTATTCTAATTTGTTTTCATTTTTCTCTGTGTAACCACCTGATCCCCTACACATAGGATGCCTGGGTTGGACAAATTCCAAAAGTTGTACTGAAAAGAGAAGATTTTAATGATGCCTCAATCCCAAATCAAAGGCAGGATTACAGGTATGCTGTTACTTTTTGTCTTTTGTGCTCATTCTCACTTTATACTCTGCTTTGGAGACTCACAATGACTTTGCAGCTTTGCCAGTAGCACAGCAAGCAACAAAGGTCCACTAAATGGCAAAGCTTTTGACTGGATTATTCACATACAAATCCTAAAATACTTCTTTATCCAGAGGCTTCTCTGGTTTTCCTCTAATCCCAGAGGCATTGATTTCATTCCTGTTTAGAATCACAGTTTTCTGCTTGTGCTTCCTCACTTGAATCCCCCTCAGCACCAACTGCTGCAGCTCTTACTGCAACTTCTGCAGAGAACTTGTCTGCCAGGGTGCAGCTCAGTGAGAGCACACCAGTCTCCTCACACAGCAGGGCTCTGCAGCAGACAGCCTGCAGCTGGCTGATGTTTCAGTCCCTCAAGGAGGGCTGGCTTTTTTCAATATAAATGTTGAAGGTATAGCTATGGTGGATTTAAAATGCTTTGAAAATGATTATAGGACTATAGAAAATTAGGTACTGCGGCATTGTTTGTTGTAAAAAAAAAAAAAAAAGCTTAAAGAGAAAGCTGCTTCTATAAATTCAGTCTTCTCTGTTTGCAGGATGAGGGTTTGACAGTAAAATGAACTTAAAAGACCTCTTAGATGTTATTACCTCAGTGCTGTGCATGCAGTATATTATTATTTTTCAGTTTAAACTATCCCTTTGTGCAATTTGCAGTATATTATAAGGTTTAATAACCTTTTTCTCTTTTGCACAGTCCCATGTATGATCAGCCTCTCAGGACAGCAGAACCAGCATCAGATTATTTCCCTCAGTCCCGAGCCCAGCGGGAGGAGTTTGACTATCCCAGGAAGGATTTGCCTTATCCAGTTTATCCAGAGGCCAGACAGCACCGGGTATGTATCCCTCACATCCCTCTGCATATTAATTACATACTCTGCATATTAATTACATACTCTGCATATTAATTATATCACCCATCCTGGTACTGAATACAAATCATCACTAAATTGCTAGTGTTTGTCACTAAGTAAAGATGTGAGCTAACAGAAAGCCTAGAGCCACCTTTCACTGTGCAGGTGTTTTCTTCAGGAATGTTACAGACCCTGCTGAAATGTTTTCAAATATTTCCAAAGCTGTTTCAGTTTGTGTGCACACAGTGGTAATGCTTTCAGTTATTTGCATGAAATGCATCTTCCAAAGCTCTTGGTGAGTGAGCACTCAGAAGCAGCACATACTAAGAAAAGAAATATATAAAAATGTCGTTTGATTAGATACAGATTATTTTAATAGCAAGCATACTGGGGAGTGTGTATCATGCTACTGATTTAATTCTAATTTCTTTACAGAGATACTAAGAACAAGTGCATCCTGTATGAGAAATGTCTTGGAATGCTGTGTGATCACTGGACAGTACAGGTGCTGAGAGAGCAGTGAGACCCTGGTGGGACACACAGGGAATTGCCATCCTTATTAGAGAGCACTAAGTTATTGCAAAGAGAAAGCATGGGGGATAATTGTGAAAGGAAACCTGGTGAATCCCTGATACTGCAGCACACAAGGCTCTGGCCCTGGCACTGTGGTACAAACACAGCCAAGGACTTGGCTTCTCTGTGTCCCAAGATTTGCCAAATACCCACAGACCATTTCCTTGTCCCTTGTCTTTTGTGCTTTGTCTTCCTTCTGTGTTGATCCCAACAGCTGGAATGGTTTCCCTTTAAAACTGTCCTGGTTTGCTTTGTAACTTTTTTGTAAATGAGGAAAATAAATGAAGCTGCGGAAGATTGACTACCTTGCCACTGAGTACCAAATAAAAGAGACTGAAGACTGGGATTTATTTCCCATTTTCCAAAAAGTCAAACACGTTACATTGCCATTTCTGTTAAATCATTTTCCTTAGTATGAGGTAATATGTGAAACTATATGACAAAACCAGAATCTTAAAGATTTTAAAAAGGTTTCTTGATCTTGGTATTCCCTCAATGTAAAAAAATGCAAAGTGGGCAAATTTCACTGGATTTACTTTGACTGCTGCAAATTCTGTCAGAAATAAAAGAAGTGACTCTGGTTCCCTCTCTTATCATCAGAAACACACAGAAATGGGGTTGGCACATCTGTTTAGAGCCCAGGCTATCAGTTCAAACCATTCTGACCTCCAAAATTCAGATCCAAAGGTGTCAGAGAATTGTGTCAGTGAATTGCTTTTTTCTGTCATTTCTCAGCCTCGGTGGTGCCACAATCTGACAAACTGTGCTGGTTGTTGACCTCAATCCAGCTCTGTTGTACCGACCTCAGAGCGACCACAGAATGTGAGTGTTCAATTTTATACTCCAGCACTGCTCCAAAAAGGAGTAGGAGGAACAGATAAGGCAGTGCTGTCAATATCCATGGTGCTGGCAAGAGCAGAGCTGGCTAAACTGAGTCACCCTCACCATTTTCCCCAGTGTTCAGTTTTGTCATTACCTTTTCCAGGTATTTTCCCCTTCATTCCTTAATTGCATTGGGCAGTTTGAAATTGTTTTGTTGTAAGAATGTCTGTCTCTTGCTAGAGCTAGACAAAGTGACCGAAATGTTCTTTGTACTGAATTTACTTTGGTGTGTGCTGTGTTATGTGGCTTTACTTTTTAAAACAAAAAAAAAAAGGGAGAGGAAGATCAAATGTAAGTCTCCATGTTCTCTGCTAAGGAAGATGAATCTCCTGGGAATTATAGAAGCTCCATGTCTCTCTTGTCCTGAGGAGCCCAGAACTGGACACAGCACTCCAGCTGTGGTCTGTAGGGTCCCCTGGGGCTGCCCCAGCTCAGGATGCCCACCTTGGTCACCAAACTGCCAGAGGCCAGGTGGTTTAGGTGCCCTCTAAACCCAGACAGAAGCAACCCTGCAGTTCCTCAGGTAGCTCTGAGCAATCCCCTCAGCATCTCAGGGCTTTGGGTCACATTTCCCAGGCACCCACTTCTGCCTTTACACTTTACTTGGAAACACAGCACTGGCTCTGGATTCCTCTAAGGAATAGAAGACATGGAACAGGCACCAAGCATTGCCCACGTCCTCCTTTGCTCAGATTTGTACGGCAGCCTCTCAATCTTGTCACAAAGAGCTAAGTTTCCAAAGACACGTTGCTATGCTTCTTATAAGAAGGTTCGTGTCCGAATCATAACTAGTTTTATGTATTAAAAAACTGGTTCAACTCTGTATTTACTTGTCACGTTTAATCAGGTAAGTCGGGTTTTCACGCTGGTAAGAGACCCACAGAACTGAAACTGTTGCCCGAGCTATTTAAATGTGCAGTGTTTTATTCACAGCCCTCACGGGGCGGGGTGTGTGGGGGAACTCCCCTCACTGCCCCTCACAGTGCCCCGGGCGGGAGCGGATTGCCTGCGCGGTGCCCGGGGCCGGGGCGGGGTGCCTCCACGGTCTCCCGACGGTGCCCCGGGCGGGACCAGAGGTCCCCTCACGGTGCCCCGGGGGCGGGAGCCGGGTTCGCCCGCGGTCCCCTGGGCAGGAGCGGGGTCTCCCCGCGGTCCCCTCATGGCGCCCCGGGCAGGAGCGGGGTCCCCCCGCGCCCCCGGCACCGTCAGGGGACCGCGGGGGGGTCTGAGGGGGCGGCGGCGGCTGCGCCTGCTCGGCGCGCGGGGGCGCGCGTGACGTGCGGGGGGAGCGGAGCGGGGCCGCGCGCGCTCGCGGCCGCCGCCCGGCCCAGGCTGCGGGCGGAGCGGGCCCAGGCCCGGCCCGGCCCCGGCGCGTCCCGCGGGCCCGGCGCACCCCGGGCCTGCACAGGTGAGCCGGGGCACGGGCACGGGCACGGTGGAGCCGCGCAGGCCGCGCTCCGGCACCGCCGCCGCGGTCGCTGCGGGCCGCGGCCGTCCCTGGGCTGGCGGGCGGGGGAGCCCCGGCCGGGCCCGCCGGTACCGAGCCGGGCGGGTGGTGCGGGCGGGCCCGGCGGTGGAGGGGCCGCGCGGGCGGGCAGAAAATGGCGGAACACAAGATGTCGGCCGGGCCGGCGGGGCGGGGAGGCCGCGGCTCGGGGCCGCGGGACGGCGTTATCCCGGCCGGGACCGGGTTATTCCCGCCGGGCCGCCGTTATCCCGGCGCTGTCCGCGCCTGCCGGCCCGCACCGCCGCGGGACAGCCGCTCCTTTGTCCCCGCGCTCCCTTGGCCGCCTCCCCCCGCCCCGGCGGCACCGCGGGCGCGCCCGCGCCGGGCACGCGCGGAGGGAGGGAGGGAAGCGCCGGAGCCGCCGGGAAGCGCCGGGAGCCGCCGGCGGCAGCGGGCACGGCCAGCCCCGGGCTCCACCGGCCCCGGGCACCGCCGGCCCGCTGTGCCCCTGGTTTTTACTACGGGAACTTTTATTGGTGCAGCGCGTAGATGTAATCTATTTTTTCTATTTTATTTTTTGCTATTTTGGCTTTAGCGCGTTTCAGGCAGCGAGACAAAATCTCGTTCGCTGGTTTTGTCTGTGGCATTTAAATGGGTTTAGAGTGTAAGTGGTCGTTGTGCTTTCTAGGTGGACGCAATAAAGGACTTTAAAATGGATATGCTGGTTTTTCATACCCAGTCTGTTCTCTGCCAGGGGTCTGCGTTAACCTGCACGTTATTTTATTAATTGGGGTTTTCTAATTAAGATTTCTGCACAAGCAGGACGTTTCTCATTGCGTTTCTGTCAGCTGCTGCATTAAAATTAGGGGCAGAAAAAAATGAAAACCGTGTTATCAGGCGAGGATGATTATTTGTTCTTCAGCTTGAATGTTAAGAAATTAAATGGTTACACAGCATCTGGTTCCTATTTTTCAACGGTGTAGAAGTTTATTTATTGTTCCATTGCTCTGTGTCTGAGCCTGGTCCTTTTGGTTTAATGCAAATCTCCTATGCAGCTTGTGAATAACCAAAACACCAGCAGTACATAATGTTGTGTTTTCCTTTGGAGCATGTAAACAAGATGTAAATTAGTTAGAAGAAATCCACTATTTTAAAGGAGAGATTGAGAGCTGACCATGCAATTAGACTTCATGTGAAAATACCCCACCTGAACCCACTGTGAATAGAGGTGTGTTTAAACTGGGGAGATGCTTAAGGTTTGCAGGGCCCCACAGAATGCATTCCTAAAGCTCCATAATAAAGAGCATGTATTTGAGCTGTAATTGGCATGTTGCAGTTGGTGTTCTATAGAAATGTTGTTTATGTTATACACATTGGAAGTATGGCAACAATGCCTGGAAGCCAGCCCCGGGATTGGGAGTTTCCCTGTCCCCCTGGGAACACCAGTGACACCCTGTTTTTCCTGGGAAGGGTAAAAGTGCTGAAGCATTGGTTGTTATCCCTCCTCCTTAAAATGCTTTGCTGAATATCTTTGCATTTGGAGTGTTTTCTTAAGCTCTCTCTAAAATGAAAATACCCCTGGCTATTTTGTGATACTTTCTTTAGGAAGGGCAAGCTAAGAACAGATCAATGTATCCTGGGAACTTCCACCAGATTTTCAGTGGAATGTTGCTGTAAGTTGTCCTTAGGTCATTCCAAACTGCCACCCATTACCCTTGATTTTAGAGTTGCCATGTGCAGAGGTAATTTACAGCTGTAGTCAGAGAGGTCAGATATCTCTTCTACTCTAACATTCATTGCTTGTCTCAGCTGAGCCCCATCTAAGGAAGAGCTTTGGCATAAAGAGCTGAAATAGATTGAAATGAACCTCAGGCTCATTAGAAAGAGAACTGCTATTTTTCAGAAAAGCAAAACCATTCCAAATACAGACATATTTTAAAAATTTAGCCTTGAGACATTGCTCTGGGAGTCTCAGTGTAGGTTGCATGAAATACTTCATTTTGGGATGTGATGATAATATGTTCTTTCCTAAGCCAAGCAAAAAAAATCAATGAAAAAATTAATGGGATATTGTAAAGTAAATATTTTATTGGCTGATGCTAAAAACATTTTCACTGTCTTGAAATACCCAGAGGAGAAAGGGAATTGAGAGGAAGAATTGAGATGTTACAAGTTAGAGGAAGGGCTAAGTTTGGGATTGTGACAGGGTGTGGAATTGTGGCTTTCTGCCTGATTTCTGCCTTTCCAAAGCCCTGATTGGATCTGGCTGTGGTGCTGTGGGTGTGTTACACCGTGTACTACAGGAGGAAGCTGTGGAGAGCCACAGTTAATCACTGCACTGCATTTTTTTGCTGTTCCCAATAACAAGATTTGCCTGCATGTGTGACATGTGGAGCTGCATCCTCTGCACTGCTGCAGCCTGGGAGCAGAACCAGCGGGGCTGGGGCTCCCCAGGGCTCATTCTTCAGCAGCAGCAGGAAGGGCTTTTCCTGCTCCCACTGCATTCCTTTGAGATCCCAAAGTTGATATCCAAAATAAATTTGTGATTGTGTGGTTGATTCAAGTCCGTCCTTTGTCTGCACTGAGGGTTTACAGGAACATTCTTCGTAGGGTTGGTACAGCTTCATGGGGTTGTTGCCTGGGTGTCATCTTCCATCTCTGATTTCAGGGGAAGTTTAAGGGATTGCTGCTGCCATCCCATAACTTTGGTTCTTTTTCTAGTCCTGTTAGCTACCAGGAAAATACTCTTATAATAATGATTTGCTTTCCCTGCAGAAATTTAAATTCAAATTATAGTCCTACTTTGTATTAAATTTTTCTGTGTGCCACAATACATAATATAGTTGTGCATCTAGTTATTTAATCAAAAAATAAGTTGCTTATTTAGAAAGAAAAAATTCTAACCTATTCTTCCTGTAATCTCAGATTGATATAAACTAAGATAATTTTTCATGTCCACTTACTCTGAAAAAAGGATTCTCTGAAAAGGCTGTGGTCAGGAAATGTTAGATATTGCCTTAATTCTGAAATAGTTTAATGGGTAATTTATGACCTAGAGCTGCATTCTGTTTTATACTAGTGAGGATTCATTAGCTACAGGGAGAATTTTGGGTGGCTGTGGTGGTAATTTGGGAGTGATGGAGCATTGCATTGGGCTCTGGAGCTGCTCTGTGATCCTTACAATGCTGAAAAAAATTGATTTTGGAATGGAATTGAAATAGTAAAATCCTTGCCAACTTTCCTCATGGATAATATTTGACTTTTTCATATTCTTGAATTCAAAGTTGGTGCTAGAAGAGGAAAGCTTTGGAGACTTACCTGGAAAGATTTGTACTCCCTGCTCCTCCTCTCTGCCCCATTCAGGTCATGTAGTCCTGAGCTCTGACTGTGTTCATCTCCCACAACTCCTAAAACTTCTTATTTGCTCTGGGATTCTGTCACTTCTGATTCTTGGATACAAGAGGGCAGAACAATACCAGATTTTAGTCTTGTGCAACAGAGATTTTTTTTTTACGCTTGAGATTTTTCACCTGTGAAAGCCTTGAGCTCTTTCTGATCCCGTGGGTGATTCTGTTGGGTCACTTTGCACTGAGAACTTGTGTAAAGTCCTTGGAGTTGCAGCAAATTGCAAAATAATTCAGAACCCCCAGACTTCAGTGTTTGGTAGCGATGCTGGGATGCTGATTTTATCCTTCTCTCTCTGTTTTATGGGAACACTGCCAAATGATAGATGCTTTCTCCTGCTCTGGGAGGGGCTTTGTGTAGCTCTACCTTGTCACAGAGATCCAGCATCCCCAGTTAAACTCACACATTAAAATTGGTTTTGAAGTGTCTCATATATCCAAATTTGAAAGAATTTGAAAAATTGATACTCCCAATACAATTCTCCACTTTCTTCATTGTAGTTCCACACATGCAGAATCACCAGCCTTGATAATTAGTTAATGAGTCTGTAGACAGGCAGAGCAGAGGCTGCTTTGTGCACAATTGCTAATATTTATTATTATGCTAAGGTAAAAAAAATAAAAAGCAGTAAAATGAATTGTGTGGAGTGTTGCTTAAGGTTTTCTTGAATTTTTGGGTAAATACTTCTCTGTGTTTGTCAGTGTAACACATCAATTCAGTAAAGCTGATCAACACAAGAACACTGCTAAACATAAATTCTCATTTTTGTTTTTTTGCAGTTGTTTGTGAATGAATTTGGCCGAATATGGATCCAGGTGGTGGAAGTCTTGGATTGCAAACACAGGAATCCAAAATGCCTCACACTATGATCATGCAAGATTTTGGTAAACATTTTAACTGTTAAAAATAATGAGTAAAATACAGGAGATCTTCTCAGGTATTGGGAAGGACCATGTCTATACCAAGATATTTTCATTTGAATTACAACACGGAATAATGTTTATTATTTTTTTAAATTCTGATAAGAACCATTTTATTGAGTGTTTTCAAGATTGAAACTGCTGTTTTTGTGTTAAAATAGTTCACTGTGCATTTTGTGTTATGTCTAGAAAAGTGGTCTGCAAATACGACTGGCCAGTCTAGTCTGGTAATGAAAACCAAATTTCTACCTCCAGCCACTCCTTGTGATGTGGCAAGTTGTTGGAAATGTTGCTGTAAATATTGCATAAAACTGAGTGTTTATTTTTAACAAGGCCCTTGCTGTCCAAAGGATGAGTCCCTTTATTGTAACAGCAGTTAATGGTTTGTTACCACACTTCAGTGTCACACAGGAATTCTGTGAAGGTTCACAGTGCTGCTGCAATGAGATGTTTTCTAACTGGGAATTAAAGAGAAAGAGACGGAATGGTAAACTGGCCTTTAGTTTTTAACAGACCTTAAGTTTGGGACAAACTCCACATGATGTCTTGAAGTGGTGTGTTTTGTTTCTTAGCTTGTACAGAACAGGCTGCTTTGGACAGTGTTTATTGGGTGAAATGTGGAGAAGTCACAGATTTTTCCATCTTGCCTGTGTGATAACTCCATTCCTTAGACAAACCCATTGCTGGTGCAATAATTGTAACATTTTTCTCCTGGTTGTTCCCTAGTGGCTGGAATGGCTGGCACTGCCCACATCGATGGAGACCACATTGTTGTGTCAGTCCCCGAGGCCGTCCTGGTTTCTGACGTGGTCACGGACGATGGGATCACCCTTGACCACGGCCTGGCGGCCGAGGTGGTGCAGGGCCCCGACATCATCACGGAGACGGACGTCGTCACCGAGGGCGTCATCGTCCCCGACTCGGTGCTGGAGGCCGACGTGGCCATCGAGGAGGCCCTGGACACCGGCGACCACGTCCTGGCCTCGGACCTGATCACGGAGACCGTGCGCGTTCCCGACCAGGTGTTTGTGGCAGACCTCGTCACGGGCCCCGAGGGACACCTGGAGCACGTGGTGCAGGACGCCGTGCCCGGCGCCGACTCGCCCACCATGGTGTCCGAGGAGGTGCTGGTGACCAACTCGGACTCGGAGGCTGTGATCCAGGCTGCTGGCACCGTCCCTGCCTCCGCTGTCACCATCAAAACCGAGGACGACGACGACGGCAAGAGCACTTCTGAAGACTACCTGATGATCTCTTGTAAGTGCGCAGAGGGAGATGGAAGCAGGAGGGAGCTCCTGGTGGGGAGAAGTTCCTGGAACTGGACTCTCGGAACGCTCAGGGGATAGGCTGGTGCCCACTTAATTCCTGGTCTCTGGATTTGGGGGTTTTGGTGCAAAATCACTGATACAACGAGAGAGAAGGACATTGATGCTGCTGAGTGAGTGGGTGTGTATGTTTGTGTTTCTGAAACTAGATATTCCAGGAAATTTAAGAAAAACACCTTGGAAAGTTAAACACTCCATTTATTTGGAATATACAGCTTCTTCTAAAAAAACACCACAGGTGTATTACAATGCTATGCACGTTCATGTAAAAATAACATATTTGTCTTAATCAGGAGAATCCACTAAGAAATAGTTTCTTAAGATCTCTAACTCAAAGTTTTCTCAATATGTCCACAAAATGTGGTTTATTTAGTGTACTAAAAATTATAATAGATATTTCATTGTCTGTTGTGCTCTTCTGGGCTGAACTTGGAAATAAGGGGTCAGATTCATTAATGGATTGGCTCATTAACACATTCCAGTTCTCACACAGCATCCAGCTCCATATGATCCTATTGACAGTAGCTGAAGTTGGCTACTGAAAGAACCTTGGGTACTTCGGGTTTCTTCAATGCTTACATTATACCCAAGGTACCAGTTGTTGTGTTGCTGCTACACAAATTTGATAAAATATATTCCAAGTAATTGATTTTTTTAATTCTTCAATCACTTATTGAAATGTGAGCAGGTCAAAACAGATTTTATTTAGTCAGATGCAATATGTTAAAAAAAAGTCAATGCCAAGCGTGTCTAAGTGTCAGTCTGTTCACAACAAGCTGCATTTATTAAAAATCTCATGACAGAGGACATCACTGATTCATGATTATAATGATTTCCCTCTCTTACAGCATTTATGTCCCTTATGCAGAATATATTTGTTTTTGTTCAGTACAGGATGAACAGCAATGATTTTTAAAACTTTCCATCATTACTGTGTCGCTAACAGAAGTCAGAAAGAGGAGTTTTTGAAAAAGGAACTTCAAAAATGAGTCTATAAAGCAAATTAGACCTGCTACAAAGAAAACCCTGTGTGTTTTTGTAACAAAAGAAGCACCATTTTACACTCAGTTGTTTCACTGAACAAATTCCTCCTTTCTGTCAGAGTACTTAGGAGGAGTTTATTCTGTAACTGGCTATTTCCCTTGTCATTGTAAGTACAGTCATCTTTGGGACTCCTTCTGGGAGAGATGAGTGTGATGGATGCTGATGATCCTGCTCTTAGACCAGAGCATCTGAAGCTTTCAGTTACCTGATGGCCCCACGAGTTTCTGACACATTCGTGGTTTTGTCAGGTGTTCTCAAGCTTGGCTTTCACAATGTCCCAAAGCCATTTTGAGACCTAGTTTTCAGCAAATTAAATTTTTATATATGTATAATCGTGATGTGCCTGAATAGTCACAGTTGGAAGCTACATTATTCATCTAGGAGTTTGTTTTAAGTAATCATTTATGGAAATTAAGGCAGTCATAGAATTGTGTAGGATGGGAAAGAGCTGTAAGATTATTGAGTTTAATTGTTCTCCCAGCACTGCCAGGGCCACCACTGCCCATGTCCCCAAGGGCCACATCCACATGGCCTTTGAATCCTTCCAGGGATGGGGACTCCAGCACTGCCCTGGGCAGCTGTGCCAGTATCCAATCTCCACCTCCCCTGGCCCAGCCTGAGGCTGTTCCCATTCCCTGGGAGCAGAGCCCAATCCCCCTGGCTGTGCCCTCCTGTCAGGAGCTGTGCAGAGCCACAAGGGCCCCCCTGAGCCTCCTTTTCTCCAGGCTCAGCCCCTTCCCAGCTCCCTCAGCCCCTCCTGGGCTCCATTCCCTCCCCAGCTCCGTTCCTTCCCCTGGACTCTCTCCAGCCCCTCAGTGTCCCTCTGCTCATGAGGGTCCCCGAGCTGTCCCCAGCACTGGAGGTGCCCCAGCAGTGCCAGCACAGGGGACAGCACTGCCCTGATCCCCTGGACACCATTCCTGACCCAAGCCAGGAGCCACTGGCCTCCTGCCCACCTGGGCACCCTGGGCTCATGTCCAGCTGTTGGCACCAGGGCCTTTCCCAGCCCCTCTGCCCCAGCCTGGAGCTTTCCAGGGGGTTTTTGTGACCCCAGGGCAGGACCTGACACCTGTGAGCCCCCACCAGTGTTGTCAGCCCAGGATCCAGCCTGTGCAGATTCCCTGCATTGCTTCCCAGCTCAGTGGCACCTGCAAAGCTGATGCCCTCCTCTGGATCACTGATAAAGCTCTTTGAGCTCTGTTGTGTTCCTAAGTTTTGAGCCTGTGCTGTGCTGGGGATTCCAGCCTGACCCCACAAAGTGTCTGCTGTTGTGTTTTTGTCAGCAGTGATGAACCATTCTTACACAGCTTTTAATTTTTTTTATTGCTCAAATATTACCCTTGAATTTGTTTTGTTTATGGAGATCATGTGTTGTGGAGAATAGATGAAGGCCTCAATTTATCAAGCAGGTCAAAACTTTTTATTTACTTATATGTATTCAATTGTCAAATGCTGTCAATATTGTAGAAAGCGAACTTTATAATATTTCATTTGGGGTGTATATATAGGACTGTTGAACTGCTTTTATAATATAAATCACACCTAAGTGATACTTCTAAAGAATTTCAAAATACTCAGTTGCCTTTTAATGAAATTTAGTATCGAAAAAAGGAAAGACTGCATAAAATGCCAGATATGCCCGTAGGGAGTACCACGAGTTGTTCTGTTGAACATGTGGGAACTACCAAAATGTGACATTTTAGGGTATGGAATTGACTGTGGAGTTCTCATTTCCCTTATGCTTGTTGGGTATTACAGCTTAAATGACAGAACCATAGAATGGGATGGGTTGGAAGGGACTTTACTGAAAGGTGATTTTTCACCATTTTTAAGGTGACATTCCCCTGTAGATACTTTATACACTTCTGGTAATTACATTTTCTGTGTAAATACTGTTTGGACAATAGTAAGTTTGTCTTGATAGCTGTGTGGCTATCTGTGTATGATTTTGTGGTTGGAAAGTTTCGTTGGAAGATTATCTCTACTCTGAGTTTAATCATTCTCCCAGCACTGCAGGGCCACCACTGCCCATGTCCCCAAGGGCCACATCCACATGGCTTTTGAATCCCACCAGGGATGGGGACTCCAGCACTGCCCTGGCAGCTGTGCCAGTATCCAATCTCCACCTCCCCTGGCCCAGCCTGTTGTGCTGCTTTTCCAAACCAGCTTTATAAGCAAAGGACTTAAAAAATCCATTTTTGCTGCGTTCGCAACACAAATACCACGGGGTGTTGACGATTCTTTGCTTTAAGCCATCCGAACACCTCAGTACAGGGGAATTGAATCCCAAAGCTGTGGTGGGCCCCTGACCCCAGCCCTGAGGGTGAGATGGAGCTGGTGAGCAGCACAAGCTGTGCTGCAGGGCCAGTGGGCAGTGCAGCTGAAGCCTCCCCTCTTTTGTTTTTCAGGTTTGCGATATTCAGACCCACAGCGGGTTGCCAGCCCCCGCTCCGCGTGCCGGCCCCATGCACTATTCTGGTGACCTCAAAGCCACCACTGACCCACCCTGGAGCTGGCCCGGGGCTAAGGTACTGTGCCACCAACACCTCCTTTGTAGTGTCTTACGCTGTTGCCTCGTTTGCTAAACATTTTAGGATTCCTACTCCTCTATTTGAACCTATGGGACTTAAGTAGATCAGGCATTAGAAAAACCCGGAGGATTGTCAAAGCCTTGTGGGACTTACCTTGCCCTCGTGTTGCTGCTCTGGTGGCTGTGGCATCACCAGCATAGTGCATGTGAGGCATCACATGGATTGGGAGCTGGCAATCCACGGTGAATCTGGACATCACACACCTGAAAACAGCCCAGCAGGTAAGTTTAACACTGGGAGTGTGCTGAGTTTTCCTTTCAAGCTTTTTCACTCAGGAGGATTCAGCATCTATTTATGGAGGTTCTCTGTTGTGTTTTTTTCAGTTTATTTTAAGGGACCAGATAATAACATGTAGTGCTTCTGGTGGGTGAGTCAGAGCTGGAAGAGACTTTGATATTCCATTGACAGAAAGGAATCAAGCAGTCCCTGTTCCCCTGAGCCATCCCTGGGGAAAGCAGCACAGAATTTAGCACTGATGGGTTGGCAGTGATGGAAGGCATCTTACTTAAACAACAGAATATTTTCATGAGCTGTTCTAAAAAACAATAACATTTTGGAACCTGACAAAGTTTACTTGTCCTGGTGTGTTGTTTTATTTAAATCTGTTTAAAAGGTAGATGGGGGCCACGAGATTTACTTCAGATAAGACAGGACTTTAAGCAAAAGAAATTGCCAACTCAGTGTGTTTTGTTGTGTTTGAAACAAAAAGCAACATCTTACAAATAACAGTCTGTATTGATGTCATTTTCTCAGCCCAGATGATATTTTCCAAATTTTGCTATATTGCACATTTGCTGTTTTAGAAAAGTGATCCCAGAGGCCCTGGATACACAAACTTCCTGATAGATTTCCATTCCTTTAGCTTAAAGTAAGGACTGAATTTTTTGGCGAATACACAGGATGGTTAATGGTGTAGAAGTAACCACAGATGTTAAAAATCCTGTTCTAAGTTTGCCCCTCTAAAACAAGACTCTCTATTTTCAAAGGATATTGAAGATTTGGGGGCTTTATAAGCAATATTAAAACACAGTGTGTGAGTGTACATGCTATATTGAGGTTTTGGAGTTTTCTTTTGCTGAAAACATTCTTACAAAAGTTCAAAAATTCCTCATTTTTTTCCTTCATGTAATGTTTATTGCATTGCAGTTGATGTTCTGGTAACTATGTAAAATTGTGGGATTTTTTCTTATTTAATTACTTAATAATTTCACCAGCCCCATAGTGGTGCACAGTCACTGTCACATAATATTAGTTAAATAGTTGGAAATTCTTCCATAAATAAAACTTCCTGTCACATGTGTAGTGACTCCCCTGTTCAGCAGGAAATTGCTGTTGAGAAACTTCATTTCTGTTACACTGGTAATGTGTTGTGCTTATAAAATATATGAATTTAGAAAAAAAATGGTGATGCTGGAGCTGCAGGTTTGAAAAGAACTTTATTACCACCTCCCGGCTCTAAATTGGCAGGGTTTGTGAGCTTTGAAATTCTCTTTTTGGCAGTCACAGAGCTGAGTATATAATCCCTCTTTGTACTGGGGATTACCTGCAGTCCTTCCAACACTCACATGCAGTGGGAATGGTCATTGTATCTAATTAAACTTATATTTATCATTTTCCAGAACATGCATAAGAGACTTGGATAAACTTTAAAGGCCTTGCAGAAAAAAAGTCTTTAATAAATTTATGTTTAGTAAATGTATGGAAATATTTATTCCAAGATAAGGGAATTTCAGCATGTCCACTTTTCTGTCTGCTGACAACCCCATTCTGGCAGCTTAAAAAATTTCAATTAGCAGGTGCAGTAACACTCCCCTAGGGGATATAGAAGGGTTTAATGACCTGGTGCTGGGAAAGTAGAGTGTCAGAGGAATATTCAGGTTCTCTGTTGTGGCTCTCTCAGTGTTTGTGCTCTGGGGGTTCCCAGTGTCCTGCCAGGTCACACAAACATCAGGCAGCACGTGGCAGGCTCTCACTCATTAAGGTGTTGATGTTCCTGGCATTGATTTCAGTAGATAGTTTTTGTAATTAAAAAAGCAAAAGCTGTCTTCCAGAGGAATTTTTTTTTTTCCTGATCCATGTTTGATACCTTTTCAGCAATGGAATTAATCCATTGCTGAAAAAAAGAACAAAACCCAAGCCCCACCAAACAGCTAAACCAGCTTTTTAAAAATGTTTTCCTGAGATGTTTCAGGTTATAGAGCGTGGTGCTGATAACGGCAAGGTTGTGGGATCAATCCCCATATGGATCATTCACTTAAGAGTTGGACTTGATGATCCTTGTGGGTCCCCTCCAACTCAGAACATTAATTTTCACCAAAGTACAGACTTCACAAAGGCTCTAAACCAAAACCAGATATTTACTTGTATTTCCCTGTATTTTATCCAGTTCTGTCCTCAGTAACTTCTGTACTCAGCTGGTGCAGTCCAGGATGTGTGAGCAGGAATGAGGTTTGCAGTGCTGTGAGCTGGGTGGGTGTCTGTGGGAAGAGCTCAGTGTGGGAGTGCTGGGGTGGATTCCCCTGCCCTGCTGCAGGAGAGGCACCTTCTCCTTCCCACTCCAGTGACTGGGATTCCAGTTTAGCCCAGTGCTCAAGGGGTTACAGCAGCTCTTGGGAGCAGGAAACCCCAGCAGGGAGGGGCCTGGGGACACTGCAGCCCTCCCAGGTAAGCCAGCTTTTCCCAGGGATCAGGGCCTCAGCATCCCATGGAGTCAGGAAGCTCTGCTGTCACCTCAGTGTTCATTTTAAGGAGTTTTTCTTTGCTTAGGGCACTCATACTTTAATGTTACGTGTGCAGTAAGATGCTGTTTCCCTGGAATGTGTTTCATTCAGATTTTGTCTACACTTTGTGGGATTCTCCTCTATTTAGAGGACTTCAGTGGGTGTTCAGCACTGCACAGGTTTGTGTGGACCATCTGCACAGGAGCTAAATTTATCCTCAGTGAGAAGTGTGTCAGTACATGTGTCAGGGAGATGCTGAGTTTGGTACCCTCAGGGCTGGCAATGTGAGGTGTATCTGTGGTCATCTCTGTGAATGCCTTTTTTACCAAAATAGGCTGCTTTTAATAGTTTGGATGTATTTTTTTTCCTTAGAAATTAAATGAGCATTTTGAATGTATAAAGCAAATAATCAGCAAGTGAGTTGAGTAAAGAATGAGAAGTCAATCTCTCATAGTAGTGTTTGGATTTATTGTCACTGCATCTTTTAATCAGCTGTATATCATGCATTAATCTTCATTAATGTGTATGTTTTCATGTGATAAAGTGAATAAAATCATCATTTCTTTGAGGAAGAAGATACAGTCAGATGTATACTTCTTTAGCTGGGAATATACTCCACTCATCACACTCCTCAAGAGCCACTAAATTTTAGTCACTATGCATCAGAGTGAAACTTCTGAAAACTCTTAGACTTTAACAGGCAATTCTGGGTTAATTTTTAATGCTTTTGTTTAGATCTTTAATTTTAATTATTGATAAATTTTTGCTTTCTAAGTGTAATAGTTTCAGCCATAACCAGTTACCTCATTCCCTTTGATGACAAGCTCCCTCTTGTGTCCTTTATTCTGTAACTCCTGCTGTGTTTCCTCAGTTGCAATAAAATACTGAACTTCTGGAATCTCTTCAGTTTCTTGAGATGAGCTGCTTTTAAAGGCCACTTATGAATACAGACCTTTCCTGTGCATGGGGAGAATAGTGGAGAAAATCATGCTGCTGATTACTTTGACTTCTAAAAATGTGTTTGAAACTCATTATTATTCTCTTTTCTTTGCAGTGGATGATGTTGGAGAGAAATTGGACCATATAGGAAGCACTCCCTTGAAGATCAGTACCGAGGTGGCAAATGATGATGTTGCTAAAGATGATGGCTTTGGTTCAGAAGTTATCAAAGTCTACATATTTAAAGCTGAAGCTGAAGATGATGTTGAAATAGGTACCTTGAAATCCTGTTTATTCTTTCAGTAGTGTGAAGTGTTTCAGGGTTTTTGTTCTTCATTCCACATAATCCAGTGACTGGAGTGTTCTGTAGAACATGACATTTGTGGAGGCTGCCCAGATGCACAAATGCTGGGTGTGGATCAGGCTCGAGTTCTTTTTTGATTAGCTGGGCTATGTTCAGGCAGCCAAAGCCCAAATGCAGAAGTGGTTGTGTGTCTGCAGCTGTTTTTTCAGCTGCTGCTTTTCTCTGACTTTGCAAGGCACAAGTGTGTCAGCACAGCGGAGCCTCGGGAGTGGATCCCTCTTGTGGGTGGGAGCCTTTGGTGGCCTTTGCAGGGAGAGGGGAGGAATTCTGGGGCTGCAGGTGAGCCAAGGGACTCAGAAATCTCTGCAGTTCCCTTTCCCCATGGACAGACCATCAATGCCTGTGCTCTGAGGGGATGCACAACTCAAAACTCACAGAATTCCCCTCTTGGCTGTTCTTGGAGCTGAAACCTCTGGATCAGTGTGGGTCCCTTCCCAAATACACTTTGTTCCTCTGGGGATGGGCTCTCAGTCTCCAGGGACAGAGGGACAGAAGGGACAGACTGCTCATGCAGCAGCAGGGAGAGGCAGAATCTCTGATGGCTGAGGAGTAATTCCCAGCAGGGCTGTTCTCTGAGCTGCTCTCAGGGAGGGGGTCCCAGCCAGTCAACAAAATCCTTGGATCTGACATTAATCTTACCAGTGGCTTTGTTCACATTGACTTAATGTGTGTTAACTTCTTTTTGTTTGAGGTGGGACAGAAATTGTCACTGAGAGTGACTTTCACAATGGCCATTCTGTGGCTGGAGTCATTGAACAAGGAGGTGTTGGGAGAATGCAGCGAGAAAAAATGGTTTACATGGCTGTTAAGGACTCTTCTCAGGAAGATGAAGATATTAGTAAGCATAATAATAAATATTTGTGTTTCTCATACTGTTTGTACACCCATATAACCATCATTCTCAAGGACATTTTAAATTATTTTCTGAAGGATTTTTCAGCCTGAAGTAGTAGAAAACTAAGCTCATCTTCCCTAAAAATAAAAAGCAGGCTATAATTATTTTAAAGCGATGTGGATAATGCACTTTGTACATACTGTGTGCAGTAATTTAATTATTTATATTAAATTTCACATGTCTGTGGATGAAGTTAATGAGGTTAGTCAAACTTCTTATTTTTCTATTTTTCTACTGTGAATTAAGCAGCTTTCTGAAAAAGTGGCAAATGTCATCAGTTGCAAGTTCATGAGTTTGTGTATTGGAAATTTTGTGGGCATTTGTTTTGGATTAGTATTTATTGATAAATGTTTCCTCTCTTTAAGGAATATCTGAATAAGCAACGATCCCCTAAATGCCAACAGAAGAAAATTAATTTATAATGGGTATCAATCAGAGCGAGAGCAAATTAAATGAAGGAAAAATTTGTAAAGACAGAATAAAATTAAAGCTTTATTCTCCTCCCTTCATCCAGGCTGTGCTGAAATAGCAGATGAAGTTTATATGGAAGTTATTGTAGGGGAAGAAGAAGCCACATCCCTTCCAGACACCCAGCTTGAGGACTCGGGCGTGAATAAAACGTTTGTCCCCGTTGCTTGGGCTGCTGCTTACGGTAGGAGCCTGTGCTTCTTTCCTGAAAATCCCTGCCATTATTTCCTCCCCCATGCAGCTGCCAGCATCTCTGGGATGGCCTCACCTTGTTCTTGGGGTTTGGAAGCAGCTCCTGATCTCTGCTATCCAGGGATTGCTGTGGGTTGGCTTTCATGGAGTAGAAAGGAAAGCTTATTAGGAGAAGTTTGATTTTGTTTCAGATCCCAGCTCAGATGTACAGAGCATGTGAAGATCTTAATTGAAGATCTTAATGTTGAAGATCTTAAACAAGAAAAGCCTTAAGTATTTTAGATTAGCAGGGGGAAGGGGGAAAGATTGTAAAAAGGGAATAGTAAGAATAAATATGTAAATATGTTCCTAATAATTTCAGTTTATAGACATGTTTTAAGCCTGTTAGTCCTCCAGGTGAGAAACCAAAAACTGATTTGTTTTCAAATACTGTGTCTTAGTATATTGTGAGTTCTGTCTATTGTTTTGTATAATTTCCTTGGATTTTTGGTGTGTTAAATTTTGTTAAGAGGGTATCAAGTTATCCGTAGTTTCTGTTACAATTAATTAAGCGAGTTAGTGAAAATTCCTTGGTGTGGAATTTGGTGAAAATTCCTTGGTGAGAACCCAACAGCTGGGCTGCTCAAGTGCTTCAGAAACACAGAGCTTTGGCACATAGCAGCAAATACTTCAGTGCAAAATGAGGAATGTGCTCCTGAGGTATCCCTTGTGCATCTCCAAAACTCCATTGTGCTGAGAGGCTGATAAGGGCCAAGTCCTCTTATCTGCCTCCTACTCCAGGCAGATAAAGTGCTTCCATCTCAGGAGCAAAGTGTGCATTTCAGATAACCTCTGCATTGCTATCTGAGGGGATAGATGAGGTTAAAAGTTTGCAGAAACAACAATATTAATAATGGAAAGCAGGAGAGGCAGCAGGGTAAGCATGCACACACAGATGGGGTGGATATTAACTCCTCCCAGAGATGGGATTCTGGTTCCTGAGGCTCATGATTACACATTGAGCTGCACATCCCACTTGGATGGTTAACCTGTTACTTATTAGCTAAGTTAGTTTTCTCTCATTATCAGGCTTTCAAAAGCAGCATCTATAAAAGAATATTATTTTATAATGACTAAAATACCATTTTCTGCAGGAGATGAAAGAAGGCTTCCCCGAAGATACGAAGATGGTCAAGCGGCAGGTGAGAACTTTTAACAGCATTTAAACTAAAACTGTCTTTGAGAAAACAGATATTTCTGTGTCAGTGCTCCTAATCAGAGATGCAAAGAATGAGCCATAAATTAGATACTGAAGGACTCCACAGTCTTTCTTTGTTGTTTTGAATGAAAACAATTCTAGATGTCTGTAGGCCTTCGGAGGGGGTGGGGAAGTTGGGAGGCACTGCCAAGTTTTTAACGTAGTTTTGCAGACAGAAGAGAGATAATGCAGTTGTATGAAGTGAAAACAAGTTAAATAAAAATCAGGGAATATAATTAGAAATGAATCAGTGTTTAAACAATCATACCCTTGACTTTTGCCAGGAAAGATAGATAGTGGTTCCCAGTAGCACACTTCTTTTTAATGTATCTTGTGGTAGAGGAATGGGCAGTGCTTGTTTTTAAGTAGATAATGCTGCTGTGCAATTCCAGTCATCAGTCCCAAAGAAACAAGTTGTTTAAGGTTTTTTATGGTGTCTAATTTTTGTTTCTAGGAAATAACTTGGATACACGATTAGAAAACAAAAACGGTAATGCAACACAGTACCTGCAGATTTGTGATAGCATTAGCACTAATAGAGTGCTCAAACAAAAAACCAAGAAAAGGAGGAGAGGAGAGGCCAGGCAATGGCAAACAGGTAAACACTGGATGGTTACGGTATTGTCACGGAGTGCCACTGACTCCTGTCCTATTCCTTTTCTCTTTTTTAAGCTGATGCAGAATTAAAAGCTATAAATGATGATTTGCGTATTTCCTGTGTCCTTCCCCCCTCCAGTTCTGTGCCTAGAAAATGTCATATTTTGCTATTCAGAGTCAGTACACCCAGGGCTGATGCAATTCATTGGAATGTTGCAAGCTATTAAAAAGTACCCATGGCTATATTCAGTGCACATGTGATATTCCTGATCTGTTTGAGCAGTTTCTAAAACAGAACTATATAAACTATAGGTGCTGTGGATTGGTTGTTTTTAAACTACTGAGCCACTCTCTCTCTGCTGCAAGTGTAAGTGCATGAATCTGAACAGCACTTGGCTGATTTAAAACTTCTTAATCAGTAAATGTGTTTCCTTCATAACTTGTTTTTGTTTGTTCAAAAACAGCTGTTATAATAGGTCCTGATGGACAGCCCTTAACAGTTTACCCTTGTCATATTTGTGGGAAAAAATTTAAATCCAGAGGATTCTTGAAAAGGCATATGAAGAACCATCCCGATCATATGATCAAGAAGAAATACCAGTGTACAGACTGTGACTTTACAACTAACAAAAAAGTAAGTTTCCACAATCATCTGGAAAGCCATAAACTTATAAATAAAGTTGATAAAACGCACGAGTTTACAGAGTACACGAGAAGATACAGAGAGGCGAGCCCGTTGAGTTCCAATAAACTCATCCTGAGGGACAAGGAGCCCAAGCTCCACAAGTGCAAATATTGTGACTATGAGACTGCAGAGCAGGGGCTGCTCAACAGGCACCTGCTGGCAGTCCATAGCAAGAACTTCCCTCATGTGTGCGTGGAGTGCGGGAAGGGCTTCCGCCACCCCTCGGAGCTGAAAAAGCACATGAGGACCCACACAGGGGAAAAGCCATACCAGTGTCAGCACTGCGTGTTCAGGTGCGCTGACCAGTCCAACCTGAAAACTCACATCAAAACCAAACACGGCACCGACCTGCCCTTTAAATGTGAGCACTGTCCCCAGGCCTTCGCCGACGAGAAGGAGCTGCAGCAGCACACCGAGCTCTTCCAAGGCCATAAGACTCACCAGTGTCCCCACTGTGACCACAAGAGCACCAACTCCAGCGACCTGAAGCGACACATCATTTCAGTGCACACCAAGGATTTTCCCCACAAGTGTGAGGTGTGTGAGAAAGGCTTCCACCGGCCCTCGGAGCTCAAAAAGCATAGCGAGACCCATAAAGGGAAAAAGATCCACCAGTGTAGGCACTGTGACTTCAAAACCTCCGACCCCTTTGTGCTCAGTGGGCACATCCTCTCCGTGCACACCAAGGACCTGCCTTTTAAATGCAAACGGTGTAAAAGGGGCTTCAGGCAGCAGAACGAACTGAAGAAGCACATGAAGACCCACAGTGGCAGGAAGGTGTACCAGTGCCAGTACTGTGAGTACAGCACCACGGACGCGTCGGGCTTTAAGCGCCACGTCATCTCCATCCACACCAAAGACTACCCCCACAGGTGTGAGTTCTGCAAAAAGGGCTTCCGCAGGCCCTCCGAGAAAAATCAGCACATCATGAGGCACCACAAAGAGGCCATCCTGTGATAGGTGAGCTCCAGCAGGAAGCCGTGTAGGAACTGTCATGTGCTAATTGGGGAAAAAAATAAATCTCACGAACTGTTTCTCCTGGTTTCAAAGCTTGATATTAAACCATAACTTTACATTCTTTGTATTAAAAGTCTTAAAAAGTATTAGGGTTGGCAGGGGAACTCATAGCCCTATGATTGTTGCTGATCAGAACATAAAGAGCACTAGAGAATGCAGAGGATGGATGAATGTCTTAAATTTGCAGAAAGATGGATGAATGTCTCCAAGTGAACAGTATTTGCCATTGCTGAGTCTAGAGGACAGGGCAGAGCTGATTGTGTGGCCCATTCTGTCAGTCCCAGCGTGTGTCTCCAGTATGGAAACAGATCCCTGGTGGGGTGAGCTACAGAGGGTTTGCAGAGGAGCCCCCTCTTCACTTCTTGTGCAGTTTGGAACGGGGAGTTTTAGTCAGACACTTCATCACAACGTTTTCAATTGTGCCTAGAAATTGAATTCCAGAACTGGCAAAATTATCTGGGGGGGGGGTGTCCCTTGTTGGGTTTGGTTTGGTTTTTGTTTTTAAACATTTCATAAGGAAACTTTTTGGTTTCCTTTATTAGTTTAGGTCCAAGAAGCATTTTTTTACTGGTTTTCAAAGCTGCTAACCTATTTTATTGCAGGATATGATGTTTAAAATAGAGCATTATGTTATGGTCTCAGAGGTGGTGTTCTGGTGCTAGGGTTAAAGATGTATATGTATATAATTTCCCTTTTTTTATCTGAAACTACAGTTGAATGTTGTTCAGTATGGCACATATAACAAAATTAACTTTGAATTTGACTTTTTTTTTAAAGGATAAAAATGGATGCAGCTCATAGTGTTGTGACTCAACACTAATTTTTTTCCTTGCTACTTTAAAGTCTTCTCTAAAAAGAATATTAAAAACAGTTGAAAACTGTAGGGGTTTTTTAATTAAAAATTCAAAGTACTTAGAGGTTCTTTAGGGCAGTGTTCTTAACAGGTATGACAGTTACTGTCCTACCTCCTAATATGAAATTTTCCATATAGACATAAAATTGCACCTTTTAATCGATTCTTTTAAAAAAAGATCTATACCATGCTATAAACATGCATTTTCAATCTGTAAGAAAGTATATATGCAGTATTTAACCAGAAAAACCTGCTGCCACTAGAGTTTGGAGGTGGATCTTGAGTTTACAGTGTATACATTTAAAATATGCATCCCTTTAAAAATGCTTTGTGTTAGCATGCTGCAAATCCAATGGCGCTTATATAACGAGCTGGTCTAGGGCTATTTAATGAAAAACCTGGTCATAAATGTTATGCATATAATGTGTATTTTTTACTTTTTTTAGTTGCTTCATGTTTGCACACAGCTGTTCACATGAGAAATTGTAACTTCATGCTATATTGTGGCTTTGTGTTCCAGATAATGTTCATATTTTGTTTTTGCACCAGATGAGAATCAGTTCCTTGAGAATAAATTTTTTTTATATTTCTAAACTTCAGAAAGTTAAAATTTGGGAAATCTCTTAGACAAATAAGTGTTTTATGTGGCTGTAAAAAATGATGTACACGCTGTAAAATAAGATTGTCACTGTTCTGTGGGATTATTATTTCTAAATGTGTTACTCATCGTAACGGGCATACAATAAAACGCATCTCTTGCACTCCAGATTTTTTGGAGTTTCCTTTTCATTTATGGTGTTTAGGAAAGTCCCATTCTCTGTAAATTCACCTGATGTTTTTAATTGCATTGTTCACTAATTAACATGTAATCACATTTCAAGTAAACAGGTTACTGCAGGTGTATTTATCAGACTGTTAAGGAGAGAACATTGGGTTTTAAACTCTTTCACAGGTAATGTATTTGTGTTTGTTTTGCTTATTTCTAAAATAATTATCAAATCTGATGCTGACATTCCTTTGAATTTTTTTCCTTCAAGAGAACAAAAAACTTCTCACATATTTTGGGAATAACCAGGTAGGTTTTTGTCTTTTTAATTACGTAATAACAGCTTGCAGAATGAAATGCTAAAAACTCTGCTATCCTAAATTCCCTCTCTTTTTAGAATACTTGAATTGCACCATCAGTAAGAGATTAAAAAGCTGAAGAAGAACATGTGCTATTAAATGAACCCTTCACTGAGGATTTCCAATGGGCTTTGAGCCACTGAACTCGTAGGTTTTGCACAAAGAGCAGAAATTAAGCAGACAGGAATTAATTCATTTGGGTTTTGTTGCTGCTTTTCCTTGCATGCCCAGCAGTCAGAAGGGAAAAAATCAAAATCTTAGTGATTTAAGGCTGTGGATTTCTGACAATGTCAGTGCTTTGTTCCTGAATGTTATGTTGAATACAGGGACTGAAGGAGTTTCTTCACCTGAAGATGATCCCTGACTGCCCATGGCTGTGCTGGCTCATTTTTCCACCCTACAGACGGACCAAATAATCAGGTAATTAATTGTTCTGTATCAAAACAGGAGGTAGATTGCTGTTCTTGACATAAGATTTTACTAGGAAGTGGTGTTTTAAAGCTTCTGAAATGGAAGGATAAAATGGCACCTGAGTCCTCAGCAGTTTGAGGGACAGTTCCCAAATCCTTCTCAGTGCCCTGTCCCAGTAAATATTTGAGAGCTGTGACAGGTCAGGGGTGCTTGAGCAAACAGAGCCTCCCAAAGGTGTGCAGGGCTTGCTCTGAAATGTCAGATCTGTTTGGTGCAGCTTTTTATTGGGCTGACAGATGCAGTTAAAAGTGATTCACATCTTGATCATCAGCTATGTTTTTCTTTCCTCAGGTTTCAACTGCCCACAATTAAAGGCAATAAATCAGAGAGAAAATGAGGAAGAGCTGCAGCAAAACTCTGCAGGTAAAGGTGAGGTACTGGGTGTGGACTTCCCAGCCAGGGCTGTCTGGCTTTTATTTTACAGCTGAGGCAGAGCAACTTCAATACTGCAGAAAGGTCAGGCAAAACAAAGACAGTTTTCTCCTTTTCAGTGCAAAACAAGACTCTGCCTTCTGACAGATAAAGACAGGGAAGTGTGCATATTGTTGTAATTTTATAAAGTAAATAGTGTCTGACTTCTTTCTAATTTGTTCCTAGAAAAAATGAATGTAGAAGTCCTGGTGAAGCTACTTGAAATTGAGGTGGAAAATGAGCTAAAGTAAAATGTTTCTAACCAGGGTTTACAGAGCTGAGTAAATAAGAAAATGTTTTTCTGTAAACTTCAGCAGAAACCACATTAGGTAAATCAGTTCCAGTTCCACAGCCAAGAGGGGACAGCTGAGCCCACAGTAACAGGTACTTCATAGTAAAAAATACTAAATTTGCTTTTTAAATACATATGGTTTGAAAACAAAACCAGCCTATAAGTAAATGGCCATATGCTTTATCTACTAGTGTAATTCAGCTTTTTGACAATTGCTTTGTGTTTTCTGTGAGTACAAAGTGTAGTTACAGTCTCTTCTCTGTAGCATTTACAGGGTCTGGTGACCTTCAGGTTCTTTGAGGAGCTGTCCTTGTCCCAGGACAGAGCTGGCTGGCCTGAGCAGCAGCCTGGGCTTTTTCTATGCAGGCTGCAGCTTCCCTGGCTGCCCCAGGATGGTGTTTGCACTGGGATGGATCAGCTGGACTTAAAAAGAGATTTGCCTGATGGTGGCCTTTGCCATGGAATTGTCACCACACCCAGCAGCTCCTGCTCTCAGCCCTGTCCCTCCTTAAGGAGTTCCTGTGCTGTGCCATGGATGGAGGAAACACAGGTTGGTGTCACTGAGGGGCTGCTCAGGAACTCCATGGCTGGGATGAGCCATCAGGAACCATCAATAACTCCCATTTCTGCTCTTTGTAGCTTGGCCTGAGCTGTGAGAACCCCCAGCCCTGGTGGGAGCACAAGGAGCAGCTGCACCCAGAGCCCTGCACAGGTAACTGATGCCATTGAACAGCCATTGAACAGACAGGGTGCTTTAGTCCTTTTTGTGTTTCAGATCACCAAAGGTGACAGTGTAACTCAAATGATTTATTGCACTGCCACTGGCCCGTGGCAGGAGCATGTTAGCTCTGAGTGTAGATGTGCCTTTTATTCACTGCTCTGCAGAAAAGGGGGTTGCTTTAGAATCTCTTTTAGAATAATTACTGAATGCAAAGGCAAGGCACTCCTCATTCAAATGAGGTTATTTAAGTAGTTAAAGCCAGGCTGGTGAAACTGCAGGCCCATCTCAGCCTGCACACACTCAAAGAGCAGCAGCAGGAACAGGTTTTACTCGTGACTCTTTGCCCAATCCTAAAGAGCACAAGGCCAGCTGGACATCCAGCAGCACCTGAGAGCCCCAATCCTTCACTTGTAAAGATTCATGGAGAGGAACAAGACACCACCTACACCCCCTCCCTCCAGCTGTACACAAGATGTTTCCAGGACAGACAGACAATGATCCAGAGAGTTAGACTTGGGTTTATTTCATGGTTACAGGTAGCCTCCAGCATTCTTTCCCCATTAAACATTGCCTAGGGTCTATAGTATCTGGGAACAGAAATACATGGCTGCAGCAGGAAAGCAAAGCAAGAACCCCACAATAAAAAAGCACCTTTGGATTGCAGCATTGCAAACTTTCTCTGTGCTGTGTTGCTCAGACAACTACTGAATCATGAACACCAAATCAGAATGAAAGAATTTCTGTGGTCCTTCAAGGAGTGGAAATTGTAAATGGCAGGTTGGTCTGATAAGGAAATTTAGTCCATGAGTTATTCTCACACAAAGTTCTTCTATATAAAAATATACCAAGTTCTTGAAAATTTGAAGCACAGCAAATAAATACAGCTGGTTTGGGGCTGAAAATACATCACCTCTGAGGGCAGAAGCATTCTCTAAAATAAACCTTGTCCCAGCCCTTCACTGAACTGGGTCCTGCTGGCATTTGCCAGGTCAGAAGCTGGGTTTGATGAAGTTTTGTCCTTTGTGTCCGAGCTTCCCAGACAGAGGCAGGTGTAGGGAGAGGAGCAGTTCCCAGTGAGGTATTTGTGAAGTTCCCGTGCAGCCTGTGACTCTGCACTGAAAGCAGCTGTGGGAGGGGTGGGGCTGACATCGGGGTCATTCCCACTCTCAGCATGAAGAGACAGAACATGGCTACAAGGACCAAGAGGAAAAGGTTTCAGGTGTCTTCCTTTTGTCTCCTAGGTTGCCTGAGGGCTGCCTGAAGAACAGGAGCTAGTCAAGAACAGCTGAAGTCCACACAGGGATCCCAAGCATCCCACTCCTCCGAGGAAAAAGTGAGTCCTTAATGTTTTCCCAGCCTTCCTCACTATCAGACTGAACCTTTTCTTGGATGCAGAAGAGCAGAAAGTAAAGCAGTTTTAGTGGTTTGTGAACTCCTTGGAGCAGCTCTGAGGGCTCAGAGGTTTCTCTCATTCCTAAAAGAAACAAGCAGCTTGTTAGAAGAAATACACAAACCTGTTTCTGTTATGAAACAGAACTATCTCCCATAAAGCATCTCATTTAATTACCTACTTGTTTTCTCTTGTACAGTGTCCAAGGGGACCTGTGAGCCTTTCCTCTGTACCAAACACTTCCTTTTTTTATTTCTCTGTTGCTGTTTCCTTGCTTGACATTTCACTAGGTTGCAATGCACCTGGGTGAGGTTTAGGGATCAGTAATAAAACTCTGCTCTTTGCCAGTGCCCTGAGCCTTTTGCTTTTTTAATCCTGCTGCAGGCAAGGTCCCCTTGAGGGACAGGCCAGGTGTGTTACCTGCATCTGCTCAGGCTGTCCCAGAGCTGTCCCCTGGCTGTGTCCCCCCCGTGGTTGTGTCCAGGTGCTGCTGTGACCTTGTGCCTGCAGCCACCACCACCCCAGCTTGGCCACCCTGCCATTTCTCCAGCCTTTACCTTGTAGCCAGACTTGGCACCACGAGCCCTGCCTGGAACAGAAATAGCTTCTGCAGCCCTGTTTTCTATTTTTATTCTGAATCACTCCTTAAAATGTCACCACTCTTCTGCATTCCTGGGTTTGTCACTGCCCTGGCTCAGGGTGAGTTTCAGGGATGGGGTGCTTTGTGTGTTTTAGTAATGGCTTGGAGTCATTAATGTTCCTAACGCAGAGGAGCACATTCCTCCCAGATCCCTGCTCACCGAGAGCACAGCAGGACACAGCCCCTGCCTACCTGCCCGGTACAGCAACACCCCGGGGCCGCTGTTAGAGCAGCGCTGATGCTTTTGTTCACGGTAATTACGTGCCAGAGAAAACAACAAAAGGTTTTATTTGTACCACACCCACCAATTACTGCCTGCTCCAAGAGCCAGGACAGTTCCCTGGCTGCAGTCACTTTGCTTTTTGCAGTTAAATTACCACGAGGGCATCGCTGAGCTCTCAGTTTGGGGAATATTTGCTTTGAAGTTAAATTGAACACTTAGGGATTGCAGAGGGAACAGTCCATCTCCAGGTAACTTACATGTTTCCAGATCTCTCCAGTCCTCTCAATTACAATCGTTTGTGATTTATTGACAGGTGATGTGACCTTGTAGTCATCAGACAGGAGACCCAGAATAGGATACTGGTTCCTGTACCTGCAGAGAGTTGAAAAAGTTGCTTAAGAGGGTCTAAACAAAGGAAAGCCCAAAGGATGTGTTTCTAAAAAAGGTGAATAACACGTTACTTTTTGGTGATGATGGCTGTCACCCCAGGGGACTGACTGCCCGAAAACTTGTCATGCTTCAGTCTGAAGAGCTCCTGACAAAACCAAAAGCAAACACTGATGTCAAGTCATGTTTTCTGAAGTATCAGTTCACTAAAGCCACAACAAAATATTTGCAGAAATTTGTCTCAACAGTCTGAAAATCTGCCCTTCCAGAAGGCTGGCAGAGAAAACAGCATTCAGGTAGAACAAATCCTGACCCCCTTTCCTGAGCCAGGAGAGGACAAGGGACTTCCTGGTAAGGTTCCACCTACACAGTACATGGAGGCTTAAACACAAAAACCCTCAGAGGAATAACTTGTATCAGTTTACCTCTTGCTGTTGTTTAATAAAAGCCTCTTTGTCCTCCAGCAGCGATGTCAGTTCGTGCAGCCTCATTTGCAAGTCGCTGTTGCTCCCCTCTCTCCTGGTTATGTCCTGCTGGACCTGGCACAGCTGGGACTGCAGAACAAGGCAGCAGCTCTCAGGTGTGGGGGGCTCTGGGCAGGGCCCCTCAGCACCCACCCAAGGCTCTGGGGGTGGCATTTCATTAACACCACCAACAGTGAGGCCCAGGGATTTTCAGGTCAGGAAGTTGAGCCACACAGTAAATTCAGAAAGTGCTAACTGGACTGAATTCTACCCAGTATTAAATTAATGATTTTACAATTCTCAAGCTAAACCAACACTGAACCAGTTGAATTGGCATTCAGAGCTGGAGATTTTTACCATTGATTTCCATGAGAGAGATTTCCTACATACAGCAGTGACTGGGATTAATTTTTTGTTTCCTATTAAGCATATTTTGACTAATTTCTTATGTTATCAGGACACACAAAATATCTCTCTAGCACAGCCCACTAACCAGGTTGATCCGTAATTTTTTCATGTAAAGAACAGTTGGGTTTTTTTGAAATCACGGTTTTATGTTCTACTATAAAGGTGCTAAACCATCACCAGTGTCTGTGAGTAAAGTAACTGCACAGCCAGAAGACACCCAAAAAGTGCCTGTGGAAGATCTCTGCTGCTCCAAGTGCAGGAGCAGCTGTCCCTGCACACACCAGCAGAGCCCCTCACCCTGAGGCTGCGGATCTCCCTGTCCTTGTCCTCCCTGAGGTTGTTGATCATCTCCACGTAGCGGCTGGAGAGCTCATCTGTCGTGGTCTGCAGGGTCGGGCTGGAGCAGCTCTGCACAAAGAACCCAATTTTATTTTACAAAAAATGCTTTCATTGTTAGTTTCCCTACACTGATCCCTCTGAGTCTGGCACTCAGCTCCTGCACCCAGCCAGGTGAGCCCTCACCTGCAGCTTGAGGCTCTGGATCTCCTGCTCCAGGGCCCTCTTGCTGTACTCCAGCTCCTTCAGCTGGCAGTCCTTGTCGCCCTCGCTGAGCCGCAGGGACAGGAGCTGCTCCTCCAGCGAGCGGCACTTGGCAGTGCTGTCCCTGAGCCCTTGCTGCAAAGCACAGGGGGAATGAGCACCTGGAATTCCTCAGGGGAGGAACAGCATCACACACACAGCAGGCAGCAGTTCCTCAGAGTAACCAGAAGTCAGCAAATTGCCCCCGTTTTGGCTGCCTGGAATGACACTGGAAATGTTTCTTGATGTACCTGCTGCTGACGGTTGTTCTCCCTCAGAGAAGCCAGCATTGTTTCATATTCTTTCACTTGGGAATCCTTAAAAGCCAAATCCTTCTTCAGCAAGATATTGTCAGTTTCCAGCTTCTGCAGGACAAAAGTCAAAAGTTTACAGTCAAAAGCTGCAATTTTTCAGTCAAGTCTTCCCATAAAGTGCAACACAGTCGTTAACAAAGGGATGTTTTAGAACTGAGAGAACGCTCAACTTCCTTGAAAGTTTGGGGTTTAGGTACATAGCACACGCTGTAGCGCCTGTGGCTTTGTGCTGGGTGGTGAGCACTGGCATCCAGGACACTGCCCTTCCAGTCTGCCTCAGAAACAAAAAACCCCAAACAAACAAAAACCATCCCAAAACTAAGCCCACTGCACCAACTCCTTGTTCTGTGTTCAAGTTCAAACTCTTCTCCCTCAACTTTGCATTTTCCAGGACAATGCTGTGACATTCCCAGCAGTGCTGAGCACTTGGGCTGGTGTGGGAAACATTGCTGCTTCCCCAGCAGGAATTGGCTGCTGCCTACAGCCACAGGGCTGGGATGGCTGAAGGCCAGAGAACCTGTGCAGCTGCCAAAGCCACCCCTGTCCATCCAGCCCAGAGAACCTGTGCAGCTGCCAAAGCCACCCCTGTCCATCCAGCCCCCTGAGGCACTGCCAGAGCAGCCACTGCCCCCAGCACAGGCACAGCCTGCAGTGCCAGCCCTGGGCTCCTGCTGCCAGCTGGATGAGGAGGATGAGGAGGATGAGGAGCAGGACTCACCCCCAGGTCATCCTGCAGATGGCAGAGCTCCTCCCGCAGGTTCTTGAAGGTGGAAAGCACAAGTCTCAGGGATTTGTCCGATGTCGCTCTCATCTGGGAGGGGAGAAATGAAAAGGATAATTGAGATTAATTAGGTAGCTTTGTTTACAATATGCCTGACAAGAGGTAGAACAGAAACTGCTTTACAGCTGACAGTAGCTTCTGAAACCATTGCACATCCTTTGAAGTGCCCACAGTTTCTACAGGAAACATTTTCCTTGCTCTTTGTTCTGCAAATGCCAGTGTTCAATTTCTGCCTTGTAATGCAGGACAACGTTGTTAAAATGGAAGGAACAGGGTAAGGAACTGCCTTTGTACACCAATAAAGGGAAAAATAAATGTGTTAATATTATACAATTATTATTTGAACTTTAAAAGCTTTGTGCTCACACTGATTTTTAAAAATTACTGCCCTGCCTGAAAAGGCACAGAGGAATGAGTCATATTTGAGATCTGGCAAAGCTTTGGGCTCAAGGATGAAGGAATTTAATTAACATTTTTAAAAATTTAAATTAAAAAGCTCATACAGCCAACTCCTCCCTTTAAAAGGAAAAAGATCCCAAAGATGAAAGGAGTACCTGGATGAAAGAGAAAACCATAAGTGACCACAGCCCAACACGCTTCTCCTTTGGAATGTTAATTTTAATGCCTTTAATAGCTGTGTATTGATTCAGGTGAAAATATAAATTGTTGCATTTCATGATACATGTATATTATTTAAAAGAAGAAAAATAGATTTTGAAAGGACACACAAAACAACTCCTCAAGCTGTAATGCTCCTGGAAGGGCTGAATATTCTGTGCAAAAGCTGTGGTTTTTACCTGTCCAGACAAAAGTGAAACCCTCCTGTGTGTTCCCTTAACTTGGAGCTCTCATGCTCTCTGTCCATATGGGGATTGGCCCCTGCCCAGTTTTTTATCCCCATTGGTGCTGAGACTTCATTCCTAGTGTAACTCACCTTTCTGTTTGTGATTAAAGTGGAATTTCACTTTTGCCTTATGGTTCTGTTGGTTTTATTGTGTAAGATACTACAGATTAAGTTTAAAAGAAGGAATTGAGTCAAATGGTGAAATTTAAACTAAAAAAATATAAGTAAAACCCCACTCAGCAATTGCTTAGTGCTGGAAGTTCCTAAATCCAAGAGGTGCCTTGTGCTTCTCCAGTGGAGTTCTCTGTGTCCTTAGAGGAGCCTCTGGGCATTCCCAGCTCGGGATCCTGGGCTGTGCAAACCCTTCCTCCCTGCTCTGTCCTGGTGGCCAAGGGGTCTGAGAGCACCCCGGATGGATCCTGACAACACCTGGTTCCCCAAAAGCCATTCTGGCTGCATTTTATAATCACAGCTGTGGGGATGTAAAACCAGCTGGACATAAAGACAACAGGAAATGCCTGTTCCAGCTTTTCACCTGGCGCTGAACCAGCCTCCCAGGACAGTGTGCCCCTGTGAGGCCATGGAATGTCCTCATGCTGGCTGGGATGTCCATGGGGTTGATGTCCCTCTTCCTTGTAAGAGAAGCACAGAACAATTCCAGCTGGAAGGGATGGGGAGGTCAGGGCAGGGCAGCTGTGAACTCAGAGCAGGCTGATCCTTCTCAACCTCATTTCAATGGATTTTTTTTACCAGGAAGTGATTCCAAGGAGCAGCTCCCAGGTAGGATCACCCTTCCCCTACCTGAGGGAGCCCAGATCAGGACACTCCTGCTGAGGCTGCCCTGGATCCTGCTCTGACACACCTGCCTGGCAAAGGCAGCTCTGAGTGCTGAGTGTGCTTTTGGCATCCAGCAGCAAACAGAACCATTCCTGCTCTGGTTCAGGAGTAAAGGGTTTTGTCCTCCTGGGCTGGTTCTTCAGCTCCCTGCCTGCTCCGTGCCCAGCCAGGGGGTTGGGCTGGGAGCAGGTGGGATTCAGGCTCTGCTGCTGGGCTTTTAGCACCTCCTGTTTGTGTTTGGCTTTTAAAGCCTTAACACACAACACACAAAGATGAAAGGTCCCTGTTCTCCTGTCAGTGGTCAAAAGCCAAGACAGTTTCAGTGAAACTGCAGGAAAGCCCCAGCAGAGCTCAGTTTAAAATACAGAAGTGAACTGTGGGTCCATGTGACATTTCCTTTAAAGCCACCATTCCACCCCCTCACTCCAGAAACAATGGGATGAGGGAATGCAGAGTGAAGGGTGATATGTACAGAGTCCCTCCAGAGTGTGAGCCAGCTCCTAGTCCCAGCTCCTACAGGCTGCCAAGCTGCCATACCTGCAGGAGATAACGAATCTGCTGCTTTGTTGCCTCAGACAGTCCTTTGGGAATTAATTCTTCAATATCTTCAGTCTAAGCAAAGAAGGGAGGAAAGGGGAGACATCTTGATTAAGAATTTTGCCTGGTAGATTAGTAATGTGGTTTCTTCATTAATTACACAGCTCTGCTATGAAAAACATCTTTAGTACAAGGCAAATAAGAACAAAAATAGATCAAAGTCTATCCAGAAAGCTTCCAAAGTCTTTTATATGTGGGGCATGTACAAAGTGAGATAAAGTGATACATCAAGCATGTATTCAAATGCTTAAATTCAACCTTTAAAAGCAGTTTTTAAACCAATCCTCTCTCAGGAATTAACAGCTGATTCTACAACAACTCCCAGCAGTTTATGGTGGGCCAAAACCTCTGAATGGGCTGCCAATAAACGCCAGCTGACCACCAGGAGATGCTGCCTGGATTCACTGGAAGTGAACCCTGGACAGGTATTTCTGCCCCATTCACACTGAATGCCTTCAAAGGTGCAGCTCCTGCTGCTCAGCAGCAGCTTCACTGGCCAGGGAGTGAAAGAGCCTTTGCAAAAAACACATTGTAAAAATGCAGGTACCTGTGCAAGTCATTTTCCAGTGAAAGCATTATTGGAACAGCAGGAGAGACTTCCAAATTTTAACTCTCATACTGGAATAATGCAAATTCTTGAAATTTCCTTTCAGTATTATCACATTTGCAAATACCTGCCTGGCAGTGGTTTTCAGGCTCTGAATGTTTTTACCAAGCAGGAAGCATTAACAGAGACCAGGCTCCTTCATTTCAGCTGCTTTGGCTTTGTTTGCTTGAGCCCTCCCCAGTGGTGGCAGGGACAGCCTGGGCCTTACCTGGCACGTGAATTCGATGTCGTGGTTCCTGTAAAACACAAAAAGCTGCTTGTGAACTTCCAGGATTCAGGCCCACATTCACCACTAAAAGATTATCTGAACAATACAGAGCAAGGAAGGGTCTCTCTCAGCTGAAGAGTCATTACCTTCAGCAGAGGAATTCCTGGGGAGACCGGAGTCCTACAGCAGCACAGCAAACACAGGCTGACTATCCCCACTCCTTTGGGCAGTTATCCCAATTATGGGCAGTAAAGCCAATTACTCACTTAATTGCCTGGGTAATGGTTTGCCCACAACTCTGCTGCAATTCCCTGCCCTGCTCTAGGTGTTGACTCAGGGTTTCTGTGATGGTTAAATTCCCTTTTTGCCCTGCTACAGGACCACTTTCCTTATTCAGTGACCTTGGAAGGCACCAGATAAGATTGGGAGTGAGGGGGAAGAATGAGGGTGATGGGAGGGGAGGGAAGGGGGGAAGGTTGTGCAGGGCACTACTGCCTGCTGTGACTCTCATTTCTTGCCACAGATGGTCTGCAGGGCTCTGCAGAAAATGTGTTTTATATTCATTTGGATGTAGAGACTGAGCTTTGTGTCTGGTGGTGGCTGGCCTTGATCCATGACACAACATCACAACAGGACTGAGGGAATTTGGGTTGTTCAGGACACAGCAATAGAATTGTGTCATGAAATGTATGTCAGGGTGTGCTGTAAGTTCTTGTTTGCTCAATGTACAAACATGTATGGGAGACACAATTCTTAAGCATCACATTCAATAAATTTCCTTGGCTTACAGCATTTCTATGCCCTCAGTTACTTGCAAATCAGATGAATGTGTAAAACATCAGGTCAATTCCAGCTGTCAGGAAGAAACAAAGAGCACAACCAATTCACAAACAACTGGATGTCTGGGACACAGGAATGACAGTGGCAATACCTTGTCCCAATCTTCTCCACGTGCTGCAGCAGGCAGCTGTACAGGTCGTTGCTCTTGCGGTGCAGCTCGGCCAGCAGCTCCCCAAAGAAGCGACAGTCCAGCTGCTCGGGGCTGTCCTGGGGGCAGCTCACCTGGGAGAGACAGGCAGGGCATCAGGACAGGATGGATCCCTTCTTTGGATAAAGCTGAACATGAAAATGCTACAGGCAGGATTTGGGTCTGGCTGCTCTTAGCAATTTTCAATTTATTTACACTTTTCTTGGTAGTGAGTCTTCCATGTCTGCTGGTTTTCAGTAAACTGCACAGAGAGGAATGACTTCCTTTAGAACAACAACACCCAGCAAAGTCCTGCTTCCACAGCAGTGTCCTCAGCCCAAGCTGAGTGTCCTGAGCTGGTTGATGGGAGTGTCCAGCTCTGGAAGGTTCTGCACAGGTCTGACACCAAGGTCCCCAGGGTGTTTGTGTTTGTCACCCAAACCCCAACTGGGTGCACAGGAGGGACCTGCTGCACTCCCTCCCCAGCTGCACCAACAGGCTGCAGGTACACCAGGAAGCATCAGTGATTCCACTGAATTTGTGTCAACAACTTTTGCATCAAATTGAAATACATTTGAAGCCCTGACTGATCAGCATAGGAGGAAAGGAACCCTGAGCTGATGTTTGCCCAGGTTCTAAAGCAATGTGTGTTCCCTCCCAAAGCAGAGGCTGTGCATCCCTCAGTCTTTGTGTACAGACTGAACCCTGACTGAATTGATGGGTAAAGAAAAGCAAAACCAAACATCCCCATGAGACTGAGCCCAGCTAAACACCACAGGCTCACCTCAGTCAGTGCACACCTGAGCACAGGTCTGTGACAACCAGAAATACTCCTCTCAAACAGCCCTTCCCCCCAACAGCAGGTGAGAAAGCCTTGGATGGTCCCAGACAGACACACAGACCCTGCTCAGTGACAGGGACATGGTGCTGAGAGTCCCCCACAAAGCTCTGGAGGCTGCAGAGCCACAAACCCGCTCACTCCCGGGCTTCTGTCCCTGCCTAAGAGCGAACCGAGCACAGAGCAAACCAGGAGCCCTCACCAGCTCTGGGGCGGCCGTGCCCCTCCTCACGGGGTGTCCCCGGCACTCGTCACTGCCCGGGCCCGGGCACAGCTCGCAGGGACTGTCCGTCTGTGTCTGCTGGCACTGCTGTGTCACCGGGGGCGGCGGGCACGGCTCCGGCGGGCACACCGGGAACTGCCGCTCCTGCACGAGAGGACCTGTCAGTGCTGGGAAAGGCCTCTGCTGGGGGAGAAGGGGTTAATGCTGGGCACTGCATGGATGGAAATGCCTCTGCTGGGGCAGAAAGGGTTAATGCTGGGCACTGCATGGATGGAAATGCCCCTGCTGGGGCAGAAAGGGTTAATGCTGGGCACCCTGCATGGATGGAAATGCCCCTGCTGGGGCAGAAAGGGTTAATGCTGGGCACCCTGCATGGATGGAAATGCCTCTGCTGGGGCAGAAAGGGTTAATGCTGGGCACCCTGCATGGATGGGAAATGCCTCTGCTGGGGCAGAAAGGGTTAATGCTGGGCACCCTGCATGGATGGAAATGCCCCTGTTGGGGCAGAAAGGGTTAATGCTGGGCACTGCATGGATGGAAATGCCCCTGCTGGGGCAGAAAGGAGCTGTCACTGCTGGGCACTGCATGGATGGAAATGCCCCTGCTGGGGCAGAAAGGGTTAATGCTGGGCACCCTGCATGGATGGAAATGCCCCTGCTGGGGCAGAAAGGAGCTGTCACTGCTGGGCACTGCATGGAGTGGGACATCAACCTCAACAGTGAATGAAATGTTCCTGTGACTGGCAGTGCTGGTGGTGGCTTCGGATGTTTTAATAATCCAAACTAAATTGCTTTTATACCTAACAGGGTTGTAATTCACCCATTTTCCTTCCAATTTCAGTAGCTGCCAGTGAGAAGCACAGGCAAAAAACTTTTCCCAAGGTGGATGTCCCACTACACATGAAAATTTCCTTTAGAACTATGCTCCTGATTTTACCTAAATCCAAACATAGCCCAGGTAACAAAAACCAGAAATAAAACTATGATTTCTAGTGCTAAACTCCACAATTTTTTATTATTTTCTTTGCATATCATCTGCAGAAAGAAAGAAACTGTTATTTGTAATTGCAGTTTTTTATCTTTCCCACCTCAGAGCCTGGATATCACAGAACTCAGCTGTCTAAAATCCAGAGAGGCAGGAAAAAACAAAATTTAAAAAAAAAACCTCAGGTAAATTACTCTGAGATATGATAAATTTCAAATTTTTTTCCTGTTGGGAATGTTTCAGAGCAATAAAATGGAACAATATTTTTGCAATTGACAAAACACCAATTGTGAGATGAAATTTCAGACAGGTTTGCCACATATATTTTTTCAAGAGTTAGTAAAATAAAAAATTGTGGTTTTAATTTTTTTTTCTAAATATCTTGGTTGTTCTGTTATAAAGCTATTCTGAGAAACTAATTCACAGCTACTGTTCAGATATAGACTGACAATATTAGAGATACAACAGCAGTTTTTAGTGTTAATTAATAATAAATTCTTAGGGGAAAATATGGCAAATATTCCACTTCCTGCTCTCCTTAAATATTGCTTCATTTACTTTGAGAATGTATCCTAGATCACAACAAGGCAGTTCTCAGGTTGCAAGCTACTCCTAACAAAAATCAGAAAAAAACCCAGAACCAACCCAACCCAGAAACATCAATTTCCTGCTACCAACTCAATTTTATTCTTGCAATAGATAATATAAACAGCCAACTTACTTGGAGGGGATTTAATAGCTCATATTTTCTTATTGTTTTTTCATAGATGACATTATTTCCAGGAGAGAAACTGGCCCCTCTAAGAAAAGGGGATAACGGCTCCTGTAAAACACAAAAATAAAAATATCCATAAATCCTGTCAAACAGCAAACTCAGGATTAGTGTAATTTTGAGTAAAAATAGATAATTTAGAGATATGAGAGATGTCCTTTAGGATGTGAACATGTGAGTGTGTGTCCACTGGGAAACAAAGTGGCTGTGCTTGCATAGGGACTGTGTGAAATAAATACAGTAGAAACAATTAGTAATTAATCAATATTAATAAAGACTGAACTGCTGAGAGGTGGGAGCCTGAGTGGCCATTCTGCAGTGTTTCCAACCCCTCACAATTCCACCTCCCACCCTCAGAGGTGTGAGCTGTGTGCTCTCAGAGTGTTTCCCATCCCCTGTGGAGGAGCTGAGGGAAGCCCAGCCCAGTTTCCCTACCTGGTCCGGGTTCTCGATAATGATCCTGCGGATGGTGCCCTGCAAGGGAGGAGAAAACCTTCAGGATTACTGCAGCTCAACCTCCAACACCCCTTCTGCCAGGGGAATCAGATTATGGACACTGGCTGTGAATACTTTGGGATCCACTGGCCACAACCACCTGGAGATGTTTTAAACCCAGGGCCTTCCCACCCCAAAGGAACTGGTCCATCTGCAGCACAGCTCTTGCTGCACATAGAGCAATCCTTCACTGCATTTTAAGAGCAGGGTGTCTCTCTTTGCAGGTCTGAGGGAATTAGTCCATGTTTTCTGTAAGTGCAGCAGAACAGGCTACAAATCAAAGCTGGATGAGCCTTCCTGGATCCCATGTCCCTGTTCCAGTCCATCTCTTTTATTTTTTTTTCATGTTACACATCAAACTCAGCTGGTGTAGATGGAGAGGCATCATACTCTTTTTGTTTCACCAAGGCATGAAAATTTGGATTCTGCTTAAACTCAGAAATGAATAGGCAGAGGAGCTGCCCAACAACCCCTGGGTAACATCCAGTGCACACAGCTCCACAGCTGCCACCTATGGGAATGGTGCCCACATCTGCAATGAAAAATGAGATGTGCCTCTTTAAATTACAAGAATCTGACCCTGGCAACAGCTTTGTTTTCAAATAGATTTCTTCAGGTTTTGCCCCAGCACTGTCTAGAAGCAATGGCAGGCACAGTCCTCCACCAGTTCTAACAAATCACACATTGCTGCAACCTTTCACATCCAGGTCTTTACCCAAACAAGCAGAGTTCCCACTGAACCCAGTCTAAGGACTGGGCAATTTGTCAGTTTGCAGCACGCTGTTTATCCTCCCTCACAGCACAGACCTCCAATTTTCATAATGAATCATTTCTTCCCCAAAGCCAGGGGGAAGTTTATGTTGCTGTAGCTCAGTCTCAGCCACATTCTCAGGCAGGTGAGGGCAGCTCTGAAGTAGGTCAGGTCTCCTATCAACTGTTGCATAAGTTTAGCAAGCCTGGAGCAGTTTTCCAAACCTCCCAAGAGTGAATCATAACAGCACCAGGAAAGAGAAACAAAAGTAGAAAAGAAACTGTTTTTGCAGCAATGAGAGTAATTCAGAAATTTCAAAATTAAAACTGCTGCAGAAAGTTGGGGAGCTGCTCAGTGCTGCTGCCAGCAGGAATCTGGGGACGCAGCACAGACAGGTGGAACATGCAGCCCAATCCTGCACCACCAGCACTGCACAACTGGAACCAAAATGTGAAATACTCAGCATAGGAATGGCCACTGGTCTCTTCTTCAGCCAGGTCTCAGAGCCTGCACAGCCTGAGCTCAGTGTCCCTGAGCAGCACACGGAGCTGTGACCCCAGAGAGCCCTGGGACAGCAGGGACTGGGACAGCACAGGGACAGCACATGGCCATTGTGTGACACTGAACAACAGCCCTGGAATCTGCTGAAAGGCTGGACAAATGTGCCAGGGTTAACTCAAAGTCTAGAGAGGATAACACATCCAAGGTGTCTCAGAGAAATAAACCCACAGCAGAGGAGTCTCGAGCATTTTAAGTTGAAACAGACCTTTATAATATTCTCATCGTACATGCAATATTATACAGAACCTAAGAATGTTTTGCCTGGATAAAATTATGCTTATTTTTGAGATACCCAAACTCTTTCATTTTCAAAGAACTGCTTTACAAACAGGGATTTGCCTGCCCTTTCTCCCATTCCAGCCAAGCAGGCTGGACTGGCACAGGCTGGGAGGGGACCAAGAGGCAGAAACGCTGCGTCTGTGCCAGCCTGGATTGCCCACACACAGCTCGGGGCTCTGCACAAGCAGCTGCCACCTCCAGCACCTCGGGAGCTGTCCCCAGCAGGGGGAACGTGGAAAGGATCTCGGGCTGTTCCTGTTTTCCAGCATTCCCAAGGGGCACAGCTCAGGTTATTCTCTCCAAGCAGTCAGAAGATGCAGTGTCTGGAGATGCAGCATTTTCTGTCTGGGACAAGGAAGGGAAGGTGGGATTCCAAAGGGAAAGCCCAGTGCTGGTGTGGGTTTGGAATTCATGACAGCCTGAGCAGTCAGTCTGGGTCTGTTTTACAGAATCACAGATTGGTTTGGGTTGGAAGGGACTTTAAAGTTCTTCCCATTCCAGCCCCCTGCATGGGGCTTATAAGGAGAATTTTAAAAGGTAACACTAAAACTTGCATGAATATTTTTGATAGTCTTTAAGACTTCTAAACAAGATTTTTTTAATTTTAGAATAAGCATTTGATAGATTTATCTTTAGTGTGCCAATTTTATGTAGAAGCAATCAAATGTCCCTTTTTTTTTTAAATTTCAACAGGTTACCCTTGGCTTCAGCCAACCCAGAGATGAAAGTGAGAATTGAATCTATGTCAAAGGCCTTTATCCACAACACATTGTCTTGCTAATGACAAGCAATCCAGTCATCTGCTCATGATTTATGAGTTCCAGCTGGCAGGTGAAATGGGGAAATGGCAGGCTGAGTTTGAGGCTGTTACACCACAGACCAGCCCTAAAGCTGGTTAATATTACACCATTTTCATGGGAGCCCTTTGCACGTCACAGAACTGAGCCCAGCCACACAAACACCTGACTCCCAAAACATCTTACATGGACAGAGAACCTCTACAAAACCTGCCAGGGTTTTGCCCTCTACAAACATTTCATACATGCCACTTTATGAATTATCTTTTCATGACCATGGAGAAGGGATTCATACACATAAGCCACACTGGAAGGCAATTTATTCCAAACAATTCTCATTCAGATCAAGCAAAGCAAAATTTGCTGTGAATTTCTCCACGGATAAAACAAACCACAAAAGTAGAAAACCCCTGAATCCTGAACCACAAAAAGTACCAGCACATGTGCTCTGTGCCCACAGCAATTTCAAATTCTCCCTCTCTCCAGCCTACTAGAAGTGTACATAAACACAAGAGCACACCCAGCCACATCACTGAAGACTAGCACTGTGTCAACAGGGATGTACATGTCTGTTATTGTTAATCCACACAAGCTCTGCAGAAGCAAATTAAATATTGCTCAAAGCCAGCCCTTTGCTTTAGCAGCAGCCCAGAGCTGAAACTGCAGCTCTGGGCTGCCCCCAACCCCAAACCCTCCTGTACACCAAACACCGATGGGAGCTTGCTATCAGTCCATTATTCACTTTATGAGACCCCACACAATGGGCTCAAAGGGCAGCTGATCCACTCCTGGGGAATGTCGTGCACCCCTCCCAGGGCTTCTCTGGGGCAACTCCCATTGAGCACCAAGTGTGCCACTTCTGCCTCCTCCCAGCTGACTTCCCTGTTTGTTACTGTTTTCTGCCTTAATAACTTCCTAATAATCTGTATTAGGCGCCTTCCTTCTCCACCACTGAAACTGCAACCCACACAAAGCCTGACTGAGCTACACCCTCTTGGCTTTAAAGTCTCGTCCAGCAAAACACTTCAGCAAGAAATTCGTTTTCATCAGCAGGACATAATGGATTCGGTGACTACGACAGATGTTGGAAATTAAACATCCTCCACAGAGCAGCGACAGCATTTGAGTCTGTAATCCTTGTTCACGTACTTATCCAGGCTGAGGAAGCTTGGGACTGCAGTGTTTATGCCAATGAATATTTAATTAATTAACTGCAATTCAGACTATCATCCAGCCTAGCTGAGCAGATCACTTATCTGGGAGGTGAGAGACCTGTGTTTACACTCCTGCCCCACATCTTGCAAAAGAGGATTAACAAACTGGATACAGAGGGAATGGCTCTGCCATTACCACCTCCTACAAAGCCCTTAGATCACAGATTTGTTCAGGAAAAACTCACCAAGATCATGGAGTCCAACCATTCCCCAGCACGGCCAAGGCCACCACTCGACCATGTCCTCAAGTGCCACACACACTTTTGAACACTTCCAGGGATGGTGAATCCACCAATTCCCTGGGCAGTGTGTTCCCATGCTTAACCATTTATTCCATGAAGAATTTTTTCCTAATATCCAACCTGAACCTCTGCTAGCACAACTTGAGGCTGTTTCCTCTTGTCCTTCTATTATCACAGCTGCTCGCTCACTTCCCAAGATTTACATAAACCATCTTGGAGAGGAAGGCAGCCTTCAAACTATGCAAATACTGCTTTGAAAGGAATGCAGATCTTGTATTGGTCTTAATCCAGACTCTTTCTGACAGGTAAATATAACACAGGAAAGAAAATTCAGTAAGAGTTCATCTTGAAACAAATGTACATTGCTATTTGAGTAGAGCAGAGCAACCCCATAGATGTTAATGACATTCTGCTGTATGAGGAAAAAATGGGCTGAGAATAAATTTTTATCTCTTTTCTGGTTTTGCAGTCAAATCTGTTCTAAAGCTATTGGTTTCTAGTTTTAATACACCTTTTGCACGTGTTAAAATGACATTAAATTCCACCGATACTTTCAAGCCATGCCTTGGATACACACACAACAAACCTGCTAAACTGCATTGCCAGGGCTTTCCAAGCCTGACTCCAACACCTCAGTGGCGGACCTTACTAAGCACCATCGATTCAGAGAGAACACAGGTTTCGGGTTCTATTTACATGAGCGGCCCCAAGTCAGCAGAGACAGGCAGTGACATCCCGGCGTGGGAAGGGAGCAACGCCTGCGGGGCTGGGCTGGGCCACAACCGGCCAGAGCCGCGTTAAAGGGTGCGAAAAGGTGACACCGCCTGGGGCCGGTGCCAGGGACCGCATCCCTGCCCGGGGACAGCCCGGCCAGCCTGGGGCCGGTGCCAGGACCGCAGCCCTGCCCGGGGACAGCCTGGGGACGGCGGGGAGCACCCACAGCTTTCCCACAAGGGGAAACGCGCGGAGGGGCCGGGGCTGGACCCGTCCCGACCCTCAGAGCCTCCGCCCCGCCAGAGCTCCCAGGGTCGGGCTCCGGCTTCGACGGCCCCTGATCCGGGCCGGGAGCAGCCCCCGAGGGGCCGAGCCGGGCCGGGCCGTGCCCGCGTACCTGTGGCGGGTCGCAGCCGTGGCCGCAGTCTAGCGGCGAGGCGGCCCGGGAGGAGCAGGAGGTGCTGAGCCGGCGGCAGCCCGGCCCGTAGGTGCGCACCCGGTCGTAGGCCACGTCCTGCGGGTGCGGAGCGGGGTCCAGGCAGGGCAGCGGCCGCGACGGCTCCGGGCACGGCGGGGGCTCGGGGCAGGGCGGCGGCTCGGGGCAGGGCCGGCGGGCGGGCAGGGTGCTGTAGTGCTGCTGCCGCCGGTAGTAGTGGTGCTGGTGCTGCTGCTGGAGGTGCGGGGGCAGCGCGGGCGGCTGCAGCGGCTGCTGCGCCCCGAACATCGCGGCGGGACTGCGGCGGCGGCGGCGGGGCCGCTCCGGCTTTACCTGCGCGGGCCGCGCCTTGGGCGGGCCGCACCTGCGGGCGGGGAGCCCGGGCCGACCCCGCCCCGGCATCGGCCCCGGCCCTGCCCGGAACGGCTCCGCACCCACCGCTCCCCGTACGGCACCCAGCGAAACAGCAGCCGGCGCTGGGGAAAGCAAACCCCGCGCTGTTCACTAAAGCTCTTTGCTGTTGTTCTCTTTGCAACGTGTGTAGGGAGTGTGAAGCCATAGTTACCTGCTGCGCAAATGAACTTAAGTATTCTTTTCACGGGAGGTTATTTAGTTGGCACAGAGCCGTTCCCACCTTCAGGAGCCGCGGTGGGCTCGCAGGAGCTGTGCCTGGAGCAGCAGCCGCCAGGGAAGGAGCGGTTCTGTGCCTGCATCCCTGCACCGCAGAGCAGGGGCTGCCTCAGTGACCGGCTGATCTGAGCATCCCTGGGCGGTCCGGGTTCAAAGGGACCTTAAGGCCCATCCCGTTCCATCCTGTGACACTTTCCGCTATCCCAGGATGCTCCAAGCCCTGTCCAACCTGGCCTTGGACACTTCCAGGGATGTAAGAGCCATAGTGGCTCTGAGCAACCTGTGCCAGGGCCTCACCAGCCTCAAAGGGAGGAATTTTCCTCAGTATCCCATCTAATCCCACCCTCAGTTGGATGCCATTCCCCCTTGTCCTGTCCCAGCGCTCATAATTTTGTATGGAATACCTCACAGCTCTTACCTAGAAAGGATGGAGTTTGTTACTTATTCAAATCTCACTCTGCAGAGAGGAATGTGAACTTGGTTTCTCAATCCAACACATTCTGAGTTGGATTCCTCTGGCAGCATCAGGCAAGCCCTAACTGAGAACATAACTTTGTTCTGCAAGGTCATGTAGCAATAACATAATTGTAGAATCTTGTGTAATGAATATTCTTCTTAATGATAAACCAAAAATTCTTAATTTTGTCAGCTCGTTTCCCCTACATGCCTACTGTGCTGTAAGGCCATATAATACAGTCAGTCACAAAGACTAAAAACTAATTTCTAAAGTGCCATGTGAGGGCAAAACACCTCTGAGGGGATGGAGCAATTCCGTCTGGACTGTTCTACACTGGCCACTCACTGAAAACTGTCTCTAAAATTAAAAAGTATTCACCAAATCTGCTCAAGAGGCTTTTGGAAAGGTAAGGATTTTAGGGTGAGTGCCTACAACGCTCTGGTATTTTAAGGCACTGTGACATCTGGAGACATTCATCACATATAAAAATTTCTCTTTTCCTCCAGGCATTAAACCCAAACAGACACCCTGTTTTACATAGGAGTGTCTATAAAAAGCATTTCAGGTAAATTCTATCCCACAGGTTACAAAGGAACTAAATGAAAAGAAAATCTTGTCATAAAACCTCATTCTTGCTTCACGAGCTTGGAAGAGCTGTTAGTGTCTTCTCACAAACAATTTTTAAAAGAGCATTTCTTAGAAAGCAGTAAAATATGATTACAACTACCTCTGTTTTACACAGACCATAAGAAAGTTTTTGTGCTTCAGTCGGAAACTACAGAAACTGCAGCAATACTCCTTGGGGGAAAAGGTGCTGTAATACAAAATGTGGAAACAGTGCAGGTTTGCCAGCTCAGGAGTGTTACCTGCACGCAGCACGTTGCCCTGCTTAATAAAGGAGTTTCTACCAGGGTCAGCAGAAAGCTGGCCCCAAGTCATCCTGCTGGAATGGAAATAGGAACAGCTTCCGGAAGGTTCTGCAGATGTGGTGAGGATTATTGGAGTCATAAATAACAACAGTGCCTAATGCATGCATGGTGATCTGTACCAGGTAATGAAAAGAGCCTCAAACAAAGCTTCTGCATTTTAATGTGACCAAAATTCCATGTGCATCCCAACCCTGCGATGGTGCTGCACTGTGCTGTGCAGGGTGTTACCTGCTGTGGAATTCTGGCTGTGGCAGCTGGGGCTACAAGGAACAGAACTGCTTTGATATAAAATAGAAAAATACTCCCTTGGGAACACCACGATCAGGAACAGTGTTTACAACATTTATACTTACATTATTTATGGGGTTGGGAAGCTCTCTGAAGGACTGAGGCACAGAGGGTTACGAAGCCTGGCAGGCAGCAGCACCCCATAAGCAGCTTGATGAGGCAGATAAAAATCTGCTTTCAGCTGGAGGAAGGCTTTAGAGCTGGAAGTGAAGTCAGAACCAGCTGGTGAGCAGAGGCTTTGTTTGTGTGATCCTCCCTTTGAAGGCAGAGCCATCCTGCACCTGAGGTTTGGTGGAAGATGCCAGTCTGCAGAGAGAGCCCAGTGCCCCACTCCATCCCAAATGACCTGATCCAGACATCCCAGTGCCCACACTCCATCCAGACATCCCAGTGCCCCCACTCCATCCTGAATGACCTGATCCACACAGACCAGTGTCCCACTCCATCCCAAATGACTGATCCATTCAGCCCAGTGCCCTCACTCCATCCAGAGAGCCCAGTGCCCCACTCCATCCCAAATGACCCCATCCATTCAGTCCAGTGTCCCCACTGCATCCCAAATGACTGATCCCCACAGCCTAGTGTCCCACTCCATCCCAAATGACCCAATCCAGGCAATCCAGTGCCCCACTCCATCCCAAACGACCCCATCCACACAGCCCAGTGCCCCCACTGCATCCCAAATGACTGATCCACACAGCCCAGTGCCCCCACTCCATCCCAAATGACCCAATCCATTCAGCCCCGTGCCCCCACTTTGTTCCTGTTACCCTCAGGCTCAGGCTGCGCTGGTGGTGGGGCAGCATCTGCTAGAGGGAATCAAAGCAAGGTATCCTTGTCCTCACTCCAAAGGCTGGCACAGCCTGGCTGCAGGGCTCTGCTTTGGAGCAGCTAAAGCACCAGGGATTGCCATGAAGATGAGGCATTTTCAGAGAAGAGAGCAGATGTCTAGGACTGGCTGTTCAAATCACAAGTACATCTCTGGCAAACTGAGCTCATTTCTGGGTGTGTTTACAGCAAAAATGACTCAGGATGGTCAGAGCCCGCTTGATGCAGGCCAGGCTTTGTGGCCATGCCTGGCACCAGCAGGTTCTGCTCTCTGGGGCCCAGGCTGGGGCTGAGGGGATGTAGAGGAGCAGCAGGAGCTGAATGGGGATGGGAAACAACAGGTGAGCACTGAGCAAAGGTCTGGCTGGGGGGCACCTAAGGAGTGCTGGAGTGCTGGCTCTGCAGCTCCTGCAGCCCCACCTGCCTCCTCCCCACAGCAATTTTGGGGCACAGAATGCTGAGAGCAAGGAGGGCAGCTGGGGTTTGGGGCTGCCTGACCCTCTGCCCTTGTGGTTCGTTGGTCTGCACTGACAACAGGCTCTGCTTCCCACAGGAAGAAAACAAAAAAGCGCACGAGGGGAAATTCCTTGAGTTGTTCAGGACAGCACTCCAGCCCCGCAGTGGAGCTGCAGGGGCTGCTCAGAGCCCATCATTCCCACTGTGCCCTACAACTTTTCTGCGTGCTCACCCACAATGACTTTTTGTCTGCTGTATCATTTTATATTGCATTTAGAAATGCATTTTTACAAGGTGCCTTGCTGTGCATGACTAGCAGGGTTGGATCTGAAATGCTTCTTGAGTGATTTTGGAATTATAATTCTCCTTTTATATTCAGTGGCAAGAAAATTCAGTGAACAGAAAGGGTCAAACAGAGTTTAGGGTATGGTTTAAAGACTCATTTACCTTGCTGGCACTAGCTCATGATCAGACCATAAAGAGTGAAGGAAAACTCTCTTATCCCATTAGCATGTTCCTTATAATAAATTATGATATCAATTGTAGTTTTACACTTCAAAAATAAATGGAAATCCTTGGAATATGAAAAAAAAAAATCAAGATTTTAAAATTGCATTTATTGATTAGTAGCTAGGATGATTTATAATCTAAAATAGTGAAGGAGCATGCAAATACACTTCTAATTTTGCTGTGCCACCAGAGAGGAAAAATCATCTTTGTATTAGAGTATAACAGCAGTACATAAAGTACCAAAACAGAATAAATGACTTTGTTTTATAAGAACACTGGGTTTGTGATGGCTCTCAGTATTTTCAACTACTCAAAAGATTGTATTTCATGGTATGAAATGAAACAATTCAGTGCTGCACTTACCCTGAAGCAGAAGTCACTCCTTTGTTGTGCCCATTTTCCTATTTATTTGAATTGTTGAGGATATTTAACAGTCACTTTACTTTGTTTCAGATAATTAATGCTATGCAGGAGATTGGTGATCAAGCAAAAAAACCCCTCATTGAACACCTTTCCTGCTACCCATTAGAGATCTTTTCCCAGCATGCTAAGGAGTAAATGCCTCAGCTGAATGAAACACTGCCAGTTATCATTTACCAAATATCAACTGCAAAAAAACCCCTTCAGAACATAACATTGCATGATAAACATAACACTTTAAGGCTTAGTAGAAAATAAAAACATGATGCTAAACTTTATCCTGACACTGCAAAAGTCCTGTGAGCCCCAGCAGTGGTATCTGTGTTTGCTGCCAGCTGAAATTTCCAGTTCAGGGGTGCTGGAAGGGAACTGATAAAGGAGAGGGCCTGCAGACATGTGGAACACAGGGAGAGCTGATCTGGGAGTTAAACACTGCTCAGCTCCGTGCCAAGGAAAGATATGACATTCATTATGACCAAAGAGCAGGAAACCTGTGCAATTCCAAAGCAACAATTTGCATTTCCCTCTCCTGGACAGACTGCCTGAGGAGCAGTGCTCCTTATTACAGGAGATAAAGGAGCTGTGCTTGTGGCACATTAAAATAAGTGTTGGTACCTTGTGTTTTTGGGGAGAACAATGCAGACATGTGGGGGTTTATCTTTGCTGTTCCTTGTACATAACTAAAAATGTGTTTTAGAAACAGCTGGTCTGTCTTTAAAGAAAATCTGAAATCATTAAGCAAGTAGGAGAGAAAAGTGTTTGGAATATAAAACTATTAAAAAGGGAGGAAGTTCTTAACATCCATAAATAAAATCTGCTATAGATTTTAGAGACTGTTTTTCTACCCAGAAGCCTCTCAAGATGAAAGAATGCCTTAAGATATACTTAATTTCTGATGCATCATCATTTCCATTATTCAACTGCTGTGAAATTTCTATGGCTGAGGATGAAGGATGATGGGAATTTTAAATAACAATTGTACTGAACAGTTCTTTGGTCAATGAGTATCACAGGAACAAAATATCTGAATATCTGAGGAATCTGGGCATAGAAACTGGAATAGGATATTTTAACCTGCTTCTACTTCTAGACCATTAGTAACAACTAGATTTTACTTACACATTATCACTGCTGCTGTTGTGGCAGCCAGAGGCTGACTGAAATGCCTTGTGCCATGCTGGGACCTACAGAGCTTCTCTTCTACATCACATTATTTGGCTATATATAGTATATGTTATAGTATATATCTTTCTGTCATGAAATTTAGGGGTTTTTCCACAGTTTCTCTCTCTTGGTGTGACCTAAGTTTTGATAAATTCCTGCAATTTACACCCAAAATTTCAATTTTCTGTGAGCACAGAGTCTATGCTGTTTGTCTTAATGCAACACAGAAAAGTTTCCAGGTTATGGTTGCATTTAGCAGACTTTTGGTTTTTCTGAGGTAAAACATTGTGCAGAATTTATCTTTGAAAAAATTATTCATTTTGACCCCTTCGCACTTCTGAGAAAGCTTCCATTTCTGACTTGTCTATTAGCAGGCAGGTAGAAAGCAAGAAACTAACTTGATTTTTGTTTTCCTATAAAAATGTATAAGATCTATAGCTGCTTTTCTGGGATTTCAGAACCAGAGCTCCTGACAATCCTCCCACATCTGTTTCATCAGCTGATTAAAATGCAGATCTCTGAGGAGGTAACACATTTTGGGATGCTGGGCGTTCCTCTACCCAACTCATTATTAAGAGAACAACTTTATGCACCATCAGCAACTTGGCAGTGTAAACATGAAACAGTTCTGTAAATGGGACTTGGTGTTTTGCTTATGACAACTTCCATTTTCTGAGAGGCTTTATGGCTTTTATCACCCATTTGAGCATAAAAGTTCTCGTTATCTTATAAAACCTTTTAGCACAAGAAAGAATTCAGATAGGAGCCTTATGTAAAGTGATGAATATCTGGTTTCCTGATTGTGTTGTATGATTTTTGGTGGTTTGGATTTTTTTTTCAAGCCCACAAGCCACCTGACAAGTTCTAACTTATGCTTCCAAAAGTGAGATCCTTGTGCTGATAGGGACAGCGTGTGCTGTTGCACTTAATTTTATAACTCCTCTTTATTTGTGTTTCAAGTTGGAAAAGAGTCAAATTCCAAACATTCCAGTCAAATGTGTGTTTTGATTTTGTTTTTGATTTCACAATTAGAACAGTTGCAGTTTAAACCCACAACTGCTGGATTTTTTGAGGAAGGAATTTTTATTTTGACAGCTCCACTGTCTAGTCTCTGACTTGCTTTACTCTGCCAGCACAGCAACTGTTGTTCCCCCAAACTAGAATAAAAGAATTAATTGTACCCCAGTGAAGCTAACCCTCTACAATGCTGCTGGCAAAACCAGTCACTGCCTGGAGCCAGCAAAATGCACCCAGTTTTAGGAAGCACAGAAGTTTTAGGAAGCAAGTTTTTTTCCTTCTGTATCTCACCCTGATTAACACCTCAGGAAGAATTTTGGTGCACAGGGGGGTAACACACAGCTCAGCATTTTGGAGATTATTGCCACTGTCTCAAAGCACTTCCTAGTTTTAACCACTCCATCAGATTACTCTTTCCTCAGCCGCTGTAAATTCTCTCCTGGATCAGACAGCCACATGCAGTTGGGATGTAAATGATGTTTTAAAACACCCCATGCATATGGAGGGTTACTGGTTTATAATGAACAGGGTTATTTATACTTTGCACCTTCCTCCCAGGTAGGTCTTTACACTCACACCGGCTGTATAAAGCTCCAGAGCAAGAACAAAGTCCAGGGAGCAGTGAGAGATTAAAGAGTCTTGGCTTTCACTAATTGCCTCCTGTTTCCTCATTTACAGAGCTGAGCAAATGAGGGTTTCAGTCATCCCTGGGCATTGGCTGCAGCACTAGGAAGGGGATCCCAGTTGTGGGACTGCTGATGATTTACCCAGCTATGTGAGTCCACATGTGCACAATCCCAACACTCCACGTGCTGTTGCAATCCACATTAGCTGGTGCTTTTATCTTTGTATCACATTATTTGCTTTTTATTACACTTTTTTTCCATTTCACTAAGATGCCACCAGATTGTGTTTTCTATATTACCTCATGCACACACTGTAATACTTCAGCTTTCCTGCTCTGCTTTCTGCTGTCTGGTTCACACATAATTGTTCTTTTACTATTGTTACTCTATTTACTACTCTATTACTATTTTATCTGTAAGTTATTATATTTATCAAGAAAAGCTTTCACTTGCATAATTTGTCAGGTACACACAGGCTAAAAAGGCAGCTCACTACCAGAAGTCATTAAAGAATCCTCTCTCTGCCTGATGTGCTATTGCTGCATTGGTTCAGTTCTAAAGAATCTGTTTTAACCCTCAGTTTCTCTTGTCCTGAAGCAATGGAAAAACAAAAACCCTTCCTCCAAACTGCTCAGGCATCAGCACCTTCTGGAGTTTGTTGTGAAGCATCAGCTCCATTCTGCCTGAAGCACCCTTGGTGTTCAGAAATTCACATTTTCCATCTCAGTTTATCTTGAGATAAATTATTTTGTTATTAGCTAGGAGTTAAGCTGCTTCTCATGAGATGTCAGACCTGTGTTCTCCCCATGCTGGTGTTTGGAGCAGTGCTGAAAAGGTGAGCAGGTGTCCCCAGGCCTGTGCATGGCTGAAAGCAGCTGAAATTTGCAGCAAGGTCTGCCCCAGAATGGAGTAATTTCAGTCCCTGACCCTCACAAACCACAGAAACACCTCAGAATATTCATCAGCACCAATCTCCCTGCTCTGGGCTGCTCTTGGACCAGGGAACAAGTAGGATCTTCAGCCATAAACAGGTTCACGCTTTAAGACAAATTAAGAAAGGCTTAAAAACCTGCAGCTAAAGGAGGCTGTTTTAGGACTGTCCTGTTTGCATAAAATCTGAAAGGCAACATGAGATATTTGGGAATAACTGGAAGTGAGAATGGTCCTTACTTGAGACATGGCTGTAGATAATCAACTTGAGATGTGTTTGCTTCCTGTGCAAGGCAGGCACTGCTCTTCCATGCTTCCAGGCCATCTGAAAAACAGGATGTGTTATTTTAAGATACAAATATTGGAACTCTTTTTCTAAGTTAAACAAGAAGGATAAATACGAGGTGGCATGTTTCAGACACTGTGTCTGCCCTTGGGGATGGTCTGTGCCATACCTGCCTTTGTTCACTTATCAGCTCTTAAACTATTGGTAAAAATCTTGTAGTATAATAATAATAATAATAATAATAATAATAATAATAAACAACCATATAACTGTGTCAGAAAAGACGCTCCTCTGTTCCCTGCAGCCCAATTTCTCTGTCTCTAAGGAAGATTATCCACAAAGCATTTTACACCACAGAGCATGGGGCTAAAATAAACTCAGTGTGAAAGAGGCCTGTGCTTTACAGGCAGTGAGAGTGAAGAGAGACAACTGTGTTCCTCACAAGCTACTAATTCACAAACTGCTAATTCTGTGGTCAGTGCAATTTACACTATCACTCCCAGGACTCAATAATTACCTCATTAATTTAATTGCAAGTCAGCTGCCAACCCAAGTGATCAGTCAGAAAGACAAAGGAGAACCTTCTACCTGTGGCCAGAGTCGAAGGTGACCCCAGGAGCTTTTCCTAAATGATCCAGCACCCCTCATCCATGCACCCATCAGTGCTGCTCCACAGACATGGCTGGGCTGGGAGTATCCAGCCTGTAGCTTTAGGAACTGGGAAGAGTTCTGGAAAATCATCAACTATCAATAATAAGTTTTTCTAATGACAGGAGCAGAAGAAAGAATATTCTTCAAGCAGGAGGACAGGCTCAAACCAGTTCTGCAGGAAGCGTCACGCACCAAAGATCAAGAAGAATGCTAATGTGCAATCATTGAACAGAATAGGAGCCAAAACTTGATCTGAGGCTCGTAATGAATAATGCTATACAATCAGCTTCTCTACACCCACAGCCTCTCTAAATTTATAAGCCATACATGCCATTGGATGGAATTGAAATGCATTTCCCATCATCGAAGGGTACCATCCAATCTGCTCTAACACAGGACCATATTGGGACTGAGCAGACCATTCTGTTTGTTAGAAACCCACCAGAATGTGCTGGTATTTATATCTCATAAAAGCTGTTCAGTAAACACAGTACAAAGACCTCTGATTTCACCCAATGCACAAACACATGCGAAGAATTTCATTCTCAGATTGAAACATGAGAGAGCTCTCTGTCAAATGAGCTTAACCATCATTCCCCATCCCAGGGAATTAAACACCTTTCCACTTGGAAAAACTCTCCTGGCTTCACCAATTGGAATTTCTTAGTTGAAATGACAAACTCTGAATTTGCCTATGACAGTTATTTAAATGCAGTATTAGAGACAACAGTTTGGGTTTTTTTTTTTCTACCAACATCCTGATGTCTTCTTTGTCCTTTAACATTTCTGTGTGGACTTATATTTGTTGGTGTATTTTTATGGATGTGACAGCTCAAGCCTGTAAGAATGACTGTTATAATTTCATTTTTATTGTAAAGATTCTTTGTCAGTCTTGGGAAAAAGCAAAAGAGAAAGAACTACAAACACCACAACAATCTCTGCCATGCACAATTGCTAAATCTGCTTTTCCAAGCCACACAAACTGAACTGTAATAAACCAATAAACCAAGAGAGTAAAAGCAAGTCAGGGTCATAACTCCTGCCTTGACAAGGAAAGGAACCTCTGAGGCTGAAAAGGAACAAGGCACTTTTCATTTCTGTTCCTGATTAATTCACAGTGCAAGGTGGAAAGATCTTGAGGGATCAGCTGCTCCTAAATGCATGCTCAAGTTTGTCAGTCCCTTTCTGGCAACAGCAGAACCTCTGTAGGCAATCCACTCCCTGCCTTAACTGCTGTTATCAGTTTCCTTGAGATTATCTTTAAATTTCCCTTGCTGCCTCTCAAGACCATTATTTCTAGAGCTGCTTGTGGTGAGCAGAGGGGAAAATGCTATTTCCTTTCACAGGCTAAAGACTGTAAGATATCACATTTAATAATCTCAAAGACATTTCCACTGAAAAAACCTCAAAGCAAAAGAGACTCTCTGGAAATACCTGACAGAAGGAGAAATCTGCTCTCTTGGCAGGCTCTCCCTCTCTGGGCAAACCAAACACACACAGTTAGAATTACTCAGGGGTTGCAAAACTGCTCCAAAGAATCCCCAAATCTCTTCACTTAGCCTGGAAGGTGTTTGGGTTTGGCCAAGGAGTCACAAGGTGCCCTCAGGCCAGGCAGGGAGTTTGGGAGCTGATTGCAGGCAGGGTGATCTGGTTCCCTGGATCTTCCCTTCCTGGAGCACAGAGAATGTCAAACCAGGAACCAGCAGGAGCCTCAGCACATTAAAACAGAGAATTACCCAGCTTGAGTCTGAAAATGGGTAAGAGCAGGACATTTCAGTTCAGACTGAGCATCCAAAACCTTCACAGAATCCCAGGATGGTCCCGGGACCCTGAAGCCCATCCAGTGCCACCCCTGCATGGCAGGGACAATTCCACTGTCCCAGTGTGCTCCCAGCCCTGTCCCTGGCCTTGGGCACTTCCAGGATCCAGGGGCAGCCACAGCTTCTCTGCAAATTAATTGCCATAATTACTTTTATAATTATTTCAGGATTTTTTTGCAGGACGCAGAGTTGATTACCTCAAATCTGTGTGTGTAATAATCCTGCATTGTAACTCAAACCCACAGCATCATTGCAATGATGGCAGATTTTACTCTGTGTGGTATTTGTAGACAAACATTTAAATATAATGTTGAGAATCTTCAACTTTACCCCTAAATTTTCCCAGTAATTAATTACAATTTATGTCCTGTACCTTACTTTGCCCCCTGAGATTGATTTTGTGTTATAATTGCTGGAAGTTGCCTGGTTCTGGGATTCTTAAAATATGAACAAACATTTGAAAAGAAATCTTGACTTTGGAGTAGCTTTGTCATTCCTCATAGAGCCAAAGACTGAACAGAATACAAAGGGAAAGTGAGTGAGCAGGCAGAAATTACCAGAAAGGCATTTATAGGGGAAAGCATAGAACATTTACAAAATAAAATAACATTTCTCATAAGTGATATGGCTACTTTTAATAAAATATTTGAATGTAATTTTGCTTAATAACTCAAATGTTTATAGTCTGGTAACACTAGAACAACAGAATGGAGCAAGCTGTGCAGCTTTTCTTTCTAGACAAGCGCAGAGATGAATTTCAGAATCATCTGAGCCCAGTGCATTGGGAAAGATAAGTGACAAGGCAACTTCACAGTGGCTCAGACCCAGAAAATTTGGGTTTGTTACCTTCGTGTTGTTTTGAGTTGATGGCAACAATCTTCAGTCTTGTGCAAGGATTTAGAGAGAGAATGATGGGTAAAATTCAGGAATAAGGTGCTTTGTAGGGTGGAGTTAAACTTCAAAGGTGGTGAAATAAAGGCCACTCATCACTACACCTCACAGCTGTCCCTCTATTGTAATTAAATAGGACATTTATTGCCAAGTGTTATGACATTTAATCAGCTATATAAAAATAATAATAGTTATAAGAATGATAAGCATCATCACCAAAGTTATTATGAGAACAAGCTGAGATCCCATGCCCAGTATCTCTAAAAGTTCTGACAGACAATTCATTCCAGAGTGTCAGTACTGTCCAAAATACCTTCCTGGAATGTATCCTGATAAATTTCATTCTTTAATGAGAACTTTTGCAAGGAATCCCACGGTTCCTACTCACCAAATGAAACAACAGCTATCCTCTGCCATTGTATTGGACCTATTTATCCATATAAAGATGTGAAATAATTTTATTTTCTTTTTAGTCAGGGCACATTAATGAAAAATTGTCATTTTGCACAATATTATAGGGGGCAGGCCAAGTAGAGGGTTGGCAAATGATTGATCACAGGGCATGAATAATATTGCAGCTGCAGACCCCAAATAAGATTCTTGACTTTTATTCTCTGATTTTTACACCACTTTCCCACATATGGAACTGGATTGGATCTATCCATTCCTTTCTTCTGTAGCACAGGAATACATGAACTGTCCTTCAATAAATGGGTGTTTTAAACCCATTTATTTTATCCCCCAGGCCTTGGGAGAAAACGTGGAAAAAATGAAATATGATAGAAATGTCAAAAGATGTAAAACAAAAATCCCACAAAAAAAAAAAATATCAACCAAAAAAAACCCCACCAAAAACCCCAAAAAATTAGAAAAAGTGCACATTTTGAAATATTTAGGGTGAAAAATAAAGGATGAATCAATGGACCTGAGTCCCTTCCTACAGGTTTTGTACCTTTCCTTGTGCATTCCAGTTCTTACAGCTTAGGCAATTCTTTCAGTTGGTTATTTGCAGCAAATTTCTTCTGTTGTGAGGTTTTGCCTGTTTGGTTTTGAGTGAGCCACTTCCAAGAGGCACCAAAGCCACCGGTGAGGTTCTTGTTGCTGGTTGGGAAAACCTTCCTGGGCTGAGCTCCTGGAAAAGGACGGCGCCCGTTGTGTTCCAGAAGGATGGAAACAGGAGTGGAGAAGGAGAATGGGGAGGAATCATCACTTTTGAATGCAGGCACACAATGGCAGCCAGGGCCTGGATTCCTGAGCCTCCCTGGCAGGGAGAGAATTCCCTCTGGGACAAAGGGAGGAATGCAGTCACGAGGAGCACAGGTATCTCCCACTTGGTCCATGGAGCCACCCAAAAATGCTCCTGCATGTTCTGCAAACATTCCACCCATGTCCCCTCAGGAGCACTGCCTGGGAGCAAGGAGGTGCCTCCACACACACAAAAAAAAGATGTTTTTTTCAATTATTTTAAAGAACAGCCAATTAACCTCCCTGTATATCACATATTTGTGCCAAACAGTGACAGTAAGGAATTTTCTTGTGAACTTGGTCATACCATCAAGACTACTCATTTGGCAAAACAATTACATCCAGCTGCTTCCTAACACTCCCCAATTAACTGATTTTTTTCTTGTGTTCTCATGTTCATAGCAGCCAACTGGGAGTCCAACCAGCAGGAGCATTCTTATGGATGTTACGTGCCCATTCCCACACTTTGCACTGGTGCTATATTTGTTATTTAGAACAAGCCCAGATTGTTCCTGGAACTGTGCCTATAGAAACTCCTGCTGTAATGTGTTTATATGATCTATAATTACAGGCAAGCTGCAACCTGTCCACAGCCAGTGCATTATCAAACACATGAGCCAGTCCCTGGATTAACTATTCCATCTGATAAACTCCCTTTCTTCAGCAGCTAATGCCAGGGAAGCTAAAAGAACACAGGCTGCATTTTTGAGACGGCCAATATATAATATTTCAATATAGAACATTCCAAGCCAGTTAAAGGACATTCAAAACTACCAAATTTTCCCCAGAGCAAAAGAGGTGTCAAGGCACCAGGCTGCAGATTAGGCCAAGGTTAGTTCATGTCAGTATTTGCATTTGAAAATACTTGTCAAAAACCACAAAGAAGATGTAGGAACAATCATGGTCCTCAGCTGCCAACAGAGCTTCATGCAGCTGAGCCTGTGTACACAAATATAAACTGTAAAATCTGCTTATAATCCCAGCAAACAACAGATTGTTACAGGTTTTGATCTAAATACTGTGTCAGGATAAATAATTAGGACAGTCTTAGTACCTGTAAGGGGAAAAAAATCTTTGTAGAAATAACATTTTAGTTAAACAGAAGAGTGGAGCTGCAAGGTTTAATTATTTTAATTACTTTGATGTACTTCACATACAGACCTTAGTACCTTTCATACCCAATATTTTACATTCTTCTGACACCAAGCATCTAAACAAGTATATTCTCAATAAAAACTGTAAATACATGCCAGTAAATTTCTGCTCATTCATTCTGCATCAAGGCAACAAGTTATCAGGAAGAATTTTTAAATAATCTTAATACTTATAAATACTTTTAATCCCATCTACTAAATACCTCTTTCATATGTGATGTCTGAGACAGATCTATAAAACCTGGCTTCAATGCTATCTAATCTTTAGCTTAATGCCATTGTCTAACCTGTTGCTCTCTGTCCAGCCCCACAACTCAGACAGAAGGGGTCCTGCTGGTGTTTTTGGATCTTCATTCCCATTAACAGAGGGAGAAGATGACATGGAAACCATTGCATCCAAAGTGCACAGGGACAGGGACTTGTGGTGCTCTTTGCCATTTTATATTTTTTTCTACCTTTACAAATTTCGAGTGAAATCCAAGGCTAAAAGATGAATTTTGCAGTTATGAAATGGATGTGGCCAAAGGATCCCCAGCACAGCTGGTCTCACTGAAATGAGGTGCAGATGGCAGAAATCTTGCAGCAACAATCTTACAAAATTTGATAGGAAAATTGCACAATCTGCCTTATCAACTCACCAAGGGCATTCCTGCACATGTGGGGAAGCAACTTCTGCTCTCTCATATCTGACAATTCCCAATTTGTAACCCTAGCAGTTGTTTTTCACATATGAATGAAATATTATTGTGTTGGTTTAGTGTTGCTCTATACTTATAATCAAGAGCAAGAAATAATTCCACAGTATTTTGATTTGGAGTTCCCACTGTGTTTGTGTTTTCTATTGCACCATGATGTTATTAAAGATTATATAAGAATTTATCACCTGCTGGTACCTCTGACACAGAGGAAGGAGGAAATAAATAAAGAACTGAAGACCTTCCTGAGGTCACTGGGTTTGTCAGGGCATTACAGACACGTCTGACATTTAACCTCCCACAGGGAAATTCCCAAAGAATTGCACTTAAATACCTGAGTTCTGAGCTCTTACAGCTCCAGCTCTTCCTCCCCAGCTCCCTGCAGGTACACAAAGCTACACAATGTTTTAGTCAGGAAAGATAACTCCACTGCAGACCTCACTGTTTTTTATAAAATTAAGGTTTTCTGCAGCTGCCTGGTGTTTCTTGGAAGAAAGTTTGTCTTTTATATAATATTAATGACATATAAATCAATGTAGGAACTATAATGCATGTCATTTCCACTAGAGAATGTTACTTAATTACAAATACACCCAATTATGGCAGGAATTTCTGTTTACAAAAATGGTTTTAATACTGGGCTTCTCCTAAACATTATTAACATTTCAATATATTAATTATTATTAGACATTCCTACACCAAACCCCACTACCTGGGTCTGCCAGAACCATGATGTGAAGATTCTCAGCTGACAGGAAAATGTGTTTATTTGGGGTCAGGCTTTTTTTTCCCTGTTTCTGTTGTGAATTTTAGGTTATCCAAGGTGAACCATCTCCACCTCCTGCCTGCCCTGGTGCAGAATTCCAGGTCCTTGCAGAGAACAATCCCTTCTCACGTCAGGGGCTCCAGGCAAAGCTGCTCCAGCTCATCCCAGCAGCTTCAGCTGGGGAACTTTTGATGTCCCTTTTGCTGTGATGTGTAAATACCTAAATATAAATGTATGGATGTGTGAATATGGATTTATAGAGTGGATTAGGCAAATCATTTTCTGCAATATTCCTTTCTCCCCTTACAGCCTCCAGAGCAAGATCCTCTCACAGCTTTTTTCTGAGAGTTCCCAGACTGGGGAAGCACAGAGTGGTCTCAGACACAGGGCAGGAAATACAGAGTTAATGCCCTGGAATTAATGGAGTTACTCCCCTCAGAAAAAGAGAAATTAAGAATTTTTCCCTTCTCCTTTACAGAGACAACTGAATTTCATAGATCCAGTGAAGACAGGGAAGAGTTTCTGATTGGATTTTATACCAGGATCACAAATGCTGTGTCCTCCTGCTCCACCCAGAGTCATCAACACTAAACCAGAGCTGATAAAATGCTACAAAAACCAGAACCAAAGACAAATCCCACCAAAGACAAATCCCACCAAAGACCAATCCCACCTCCCACATTCCAGCAGCTCAGCAGTGCCAGAGCTGTCCTGACTCCTTGCAATAATTGTGCTGGGAGGGCTCTCAGGCACAGAGTGCTGCCCCTTTGTGTGGAGGCACATTTAGATAGAGACAAGGTCATTGAAGATAATTCTGCTTATGAACACGGCTGCTCCTTTGAGTCAACCAATTTTTTAATTATGCGTTCCTCTTCAGGTGGAATTTTGGATGCTATTTTCTTTGATATCTTTATGACTCATGCTTCAGTTGAGCAAAGCAAGCTTCAATTTGCTAATGCAAGTGTGTACAAATTTGAAACTGGTTGGGTTGGGTGTGTCTGCCTATAGAAACACACATTTTCTTACAGTTTTCAATGAACGTTACTGGTGCAAAATTATCTGGCTACATCTTAGCTGAATTTAAGTAATTCATAGTTTGAATACCATTCTTCCAGTGTTAATTCAGCTGGGTAATTGCTGAGGTTCAGAAGAGGAAGGCTGCATTAATTGTGAAAAACCTGTGAATGAGAAGTTGTCTATCTTGATCAGCTCCAGGGTTGTACAACCAGCTGGCACCACCCCACACCTGCTGAGCATGGGGCCAGCTCCCCTCCCACAGCCTGCAAAGCAGGGCACAAATGAAATGGTTTTCATTGAGAAAATGAACAAATCATTGTTCTTGCTTTCCTTCAGGCTGTTGTTTGCAGAGCCTGGAGGGAGCTTTAAAGCTGCTCCCTCCTCATCCTCCTGCAGGGCCAGGGGACAGAGCCCAGAGATGTCCCATCACATCCTTGCTGCTGTGCTGGGACATTTCCAGCATCCCAGAATCCAGTCAGGGATTCCAGCCCTGCCATGGGGATGTCCTGGCTCCATCCACACAATCCCTGCTGCCCTTGGCTCTGCTCTCCCCCCTGTGCCCCTTTGGAGATGCTCCCACCCTGCCAGGGGTGGCCAGGAACTGCTCTGGGTCTGCTCCCAGCCAAACAAGGCAGCACAAACCCCAAAAGAAGGGAAGGGAAATATTGGTTTGATGCTGTGTCCTCCCACCCTCCCCTTCCAGCTGGGAGCACCTCTACCAGCTCATGCTGCTGCGGTCAGCAGGAATAAAAAAAATTATAGCATTATAAAAAACAAATTCAAGGCTTCTTGAGGAATCTTACCAGCATGCTGGGACTTTTGGGGAAAACTGCAAAAATCCAGTTTGCATTTAAATGTAGGTAACTCTCCCCAGTGCATCCCCTGGTAGTGCAGAATTCCTGATTTATCACACACCTGCAGTGGGTTTTAGGAGGAAAACAAGGCTTACAAATGAATGTTTCAATGCACTAATTCACTGCTTTGCAATACAGTTTGTTTGTTATTTGCAAATGTACAAATATGCGAAAATTAATTGTACCATTTGCTTTCTCAAAATAAATATGTTTTTTCATCTACCAATCCAAATGTTTCCAAAGAACTGAGTGATTAATATCATCTCTAAAACTGTGATTATGTCAATAAACATAAAGCAAGATATTGGACTAAGCATGACTCCAACTGTGAGTGATTTATAGTGATAAAAATACACAGATGCCATCTGTACCAACAGAAGAACACTCGTCAAAAATTTGTCTTATGGTAACACTTCTCTCTCATTTCTACTGAAACCAGCACTATTTCTTTTCCAATGGCACTGACAGTAAAATATGGCCACTTTTCAAGTGAGTAACCCACCAGCAGGAGAAATACACTGAGAACTATGAATTAAACTTCTTCTTTGACTCACTCAAGGCCTCAAGGATGGATCACTGAATGCTCACCAAGCATCAAACCCAGTTTGCCAGCGCAGCTCTGCTAACTCAGAAGCTGCTTCCACACTAAGAGGATTTTTTGGGGGTAACACCCACTTACCTTTTGCAGAGAAAATTTTTAAAAATCCAGAAAAAAACCCCAAAAACCAACAAAACAAAACAAAACAAAACAAACAAATTAAAAAAACAAAACAAAAAAGCAAATAAACCCCAAACCCAAATAAAAAAACACAAGAAAAAAACCCCAAAAAACCAAAAAAACAACAAAAAAACACAACCACCAAACAAAAAACAAAGAACCAAAAAAAATACCTCAACCAAAATGGCCCAAGCTTTAGGCTGAGCAGCCAGCCCAGTCATTATTCTGTGTCTGAGGCTTGCCAGCATCTCTGCCAGTTCAGCATTTAGCAAGAGGGCCATGGGGTATGCACTGGGGAAAGCAGGACAGGCACTGAGCACTGTGATAAATATCTGTCAACTTCAAATGCTGACAGAGACATCAAAAGAAAAGGAGAATTTGAATAAAATCTGCACACAGAGAGCTTCCAGTAGCGGCAGTTGCAGAAACAAAGGCACGATACCCAAAGCATTATTAATTTCTGACCCAAAGCATTGTTAATTTCTAACCATGCACCAGATCCTGAGAGTTTGAGTGGTGAGGGGTTATGCCATTATTTTCATTTATTGCCAGGTGTATTAAAGCCATGGAAAGGGCAGGGGAGGGTCTGGCTGGGTCTCCCTGAGCTCAGGCTCACGTTCCCAGCCCTGCCCTGGCTCTGGATGTCCAGGAAAGGGAGATTACCAACACCCACAGCCCTTCAGAAACAGTTTTCACCAGCAGTGGCCTAAAGTGTGTCTGCTTCGGGCTCTAAAATATGGCAAGAATGTAAATTAAAGTGCAAAGTAAAGCTGTATTTATTTCTGATTTCTGTTCTGTCACTGTGCTTCCACCCCCACTTCTGTCAGTGCTCCGACCCCACAAAATTTCCTTTGTATCAGAAATCTGACAGATTTAGCTCCTGAACACTTCAAGCTACTTTGCTTGCTGAAATTTAGGAAAACAGAGCAGCTGTCATTCAAGCACACTGTGCAAGTAGCAAGCCTGTTCAGTTTCTAATGTTTACTCCCTAAAAATCAACACTTCAATGACACGTTCTGCTGACATCATAAAGCCACACTGAGATCTGACAGACGTGGGGACAAACCTGTGCCAGGCCCTTCCAGAGCTCTCACACAGCTGATGTTGGGGATTTTAGTAATCACTTTTTTCTTTGCTGTTTTGAACTGGGCAGGGTTTTTTGGTGCCGTGCTCACTCTTGGTCAGGTTGTGAATTTGGAGTGAGGACTTGAGGATAATTCCACCTGGAGCAATTCACTGCACAGGCCACAGGAATGGAGAAGGAGCAGCTGGCCACAAGCTGCTCATTTCATGCAGATTTTATGGTTCTGGTGTCCTTCAGGACCACTCCAGGGTGCTACACACAAATTCCAGATGGTTTTCTCCTTAAGAAGCAGTGAGATCAAGAAGCCTCCCCTGGGCAGGGAGCATTTGTTCATGAGCTCACTCCTCCATGATTTCACATCACGGTCCTCACTAAATCTAAAATGAAGAGCTCTGAAAGTCACACATAATCCCATTTATCAGGGACTAGGGAAAGGCACAGTTAAATCTCAGTTCTTGATAACTTTTCCTCTAAGAAACCAACCAATTTTTAGATTCCATAGAACTATCAGAGAAATGAACAATAAATTCACTGATTACACTCCAGACAACCCCCAGCAGTTCAGTTTCCATCATTTCCATCCTTGCTACTCCTTCTAGGGGGTGGATTTTTAATGCCAACTTTGATGCTGCTCTGCTCATTAGCAGATTTTCCATACCAGCCAAATGCCACTTATGTGCCAGCAAGACATGCAGAAGTAGGTGATCTGAAATTATTTTCCCTAATGACATTTTCTTTCTGGATGCAAATAAAATTGTGTCTGAACGTGGATCTGTATAATGGAATTACATGGCCTGACACAAACAGACACAGTAACTACAATCCTAAATTAAATAACTGAACATGAAAATTCCATGAAAATATACTTCTGCTATTTCATATCTCTTGTTCACCTGTCAGCAACCAGCATCATGGGTGGCTTTCTGCTGGTATTTAAGATGAAATAGTGCAATGTTCATTCCACAGCAGTAAACATCCACTCTTGGCATGACTGACTCTGGATTTTTACTGAAGTGAATGGAAATGTGGCCAGGGGAGGGCAGGGAGGAACAGGAGCTGGGTATGGGTGTGGAGATAAAATGTAAAATATAAAATATAAAACATAAAATATATAAAATATAAAAATAAAAAATATAAAATATAAAATATAAAATATAAAAGATGTAAAATCAAGGGTCCTGGTGGGTGGGAAGTGGCACAGAGGGCAGGGACTGAGCCCTGACACAAGGAAGGTCCAAAAGGGAAAAGCACATGCAGAAAAATGCAGGGAGACTGGAGAGAAGAGAGTGTGAGCAGGTGGAGGGAAAGGATGTGCTGGGTTGCTGGGACAGCAAATAAAAAAGGAAGCAGAACAGGAGAGTAATAAAGAGGATAAGAAACTGCAGCTCAGTACATCCTGATTTGTAGGAGTACACAGAAACCAGCCCCAAGAAGCTGCAAGGATGTCAGAATTTGGAATTATGTTTTAAAAGTTAACCTGACCTTCCAAAGTAAATTTTAAAATAATCACAAGCATCACATTTCTCAAGATAAGCAAAATCCATAAAACATGCTAAAATTACTTTCATTAAAATATATGTCTTGAATTCAGTCTTGGTGGGATTATTTGAATTTACAGAAGCAGAATTTCTGCCCTTGAATGTATATAAAACCTCCAAATGTCTGAGCAGACGCGTTCAAATTGAGTCCTGCAGCAAATGCTGAGTGTCCTGGACATTTACAGCGCTCTGGTTTTCAGACACAAAACGTGCAGGGCTCTGCAGGAGTCAGAAATTCACCAAATCCCGAGCAAATCCCGATTTCCAGGGGGGATGTCAGAATGGCCGCTGTGGAAACTGAGATAAGAGCTCTCTCTGCTGGTGCTCGCCTGGAAAATCCTCCCGGAGCAGGAATAAACCCGGGATAGGCCAGGGCAGCCCCGCTCCGAGCTGCCCCCTGGGTCAGCCGCAGTTCCCCAGCGCTGCTGATGCCCAGGGGCTGCAAAAAACCAGAATTTGGCCAAATGCAGGAATTAAATGCTCTCAGCTGCACCAGGGTGAGCAGCCTGGGTTTTCCTGGCGTAGGCACTCCCCAAAGAACTTTAAAATGAAGCAAAAAGAAATGGGATTTGCTCTGTACCTTGCAGGGAGGGAGATGATTCATTTGGAGAAACTCCAGCAGAGATGGAGGCGGCTCTGTCGGGATTTTCGGCTCCAAATAAGCAAAACTCCACCTCTGGGTGGCTGGGAGGGTTCCTGCTCTGTGTCATTTTAAAAAAGTGAATAACAGATGGTCAGCACATAAACTTTATCTGGGTGCTGCAAGAATGCTTTGCAGAGTGAGAACATTTTAAATCTAGCTGTGGTCCCAGAGGAGCCAAAATCTCAATCCCACCCCACCTGAGGCTTTGGTTCTTTGCTTTAAGTGCAGGGAACAGAGAGATGCTCACCATCCTTAAGGAAGCAAAGGGACCCTGACATGGGAATTTCCAGTGGTTTGGGGTTCATTTGTGGGCAGAGAGCACAATGAGGAGCCAGGGCAGGAGGGTTTGGCATTTCCCCATCCCTGGAGTGAACCAGGCCAGGCTGGACAGGGCCTGGAGGGACAGGGAAAGGTCTGGTCAGAGCTCACCTCTGGAGGAAGGAGAACAGAAGAAATCAGGGGAAAGCAGATAAAGAGGGCTCACTTCTCGAGCTTTTGGTTTCCTTGTTATAAACAAGAATAAAACCCCATGATTTCAGTAAATGTGGTTATAAACCAAATAAACTCCTAACAAAGTGAGTTCAAGCACATCACCAGATGTTGGATCATTACACCAAATGAAATTATGCCTTCACTGATTCCACATTTTTTTCTATAGGGTTTTCATGTTTATATGAACTAAATATATTGCTTAATACATTTTCTTTTAATATAAAAAACCATGGCAATATTTTAACAATGTGCCCACGCAAGGATTCCTACTATAGTATTATTTTTCTTTATCTGTAGCAGATAAGAAATAAAACTGCGCAATTTTGTGGCCCTATTTCTACACAAATGATAGAGTATTTATAGGACTTATTAAGGCTATAATTATCAAAAACCAAAAACAAAGTTAAATTTTCAACTGTCATTAATTTCTGGTTTGTGAGCTCACATTGCCTACAGGTAAGAGACAGAGAAATGTTTAGTTTTTAAAATCTATAAAGAGAACTGGAAGTTATTTCTAAATTCTAACATTATACAAAATTTGAATTTCTACAAATGTTTTTAATGTCATATTACAATAAAAATCAAGACGCACATTGTGAACAAGACTTTCAGACCAATTAGGCATAACAATTACATGTGCAGGAGGCATGCACAATTGTGCAGATAATTTGTGCATGAAATTACTTTGATTGCACATCCTAATTGGATAAATGTGTGTGCAAATGCCAGCAGCCATTGGTGCTGCAATTATCCAATGCACATCCACAGTCATGGCAACTGCCTGCAGAAATGAGATGCAGCCTTGCACCCCTGACTGGGCTTGGGATTCCAGCTGAAATCCTTTTTGTCTTCCCCTACCAGAGAAATATCATCCTGGATATGATATTTCTGGAGATTTCTGCTTTCAGAGCAGGGTGAAATCCCTGCCCCGATGCTCAGACCTGAGGCGCAGCCACCTTCCAGAACATTCCCTCAGTTCTCCCTCCCACATAAAGTTTTACTGTCACCCTGTTCTTCTAAGCCTTCTGAGGTTTACATTTTTGTAATGGAATCTCTCATTAACTTTTCCTGTAAATAATGATTGTTTTCCATTCCTTTCTGGAAAAAGAGAGAATTAATAGACTATTAGTTTGACCAGTGTAGCTAGAGAGGTGCAATTTCATCCACCAAACCATAGTCACTTTTAAAAGTCTGTAAATATTAGAGTTCAGAAATAAACTGCTCCCTTTTTACCTTGGACATTTCAGTGTGTGTCGCTCATTTCGTGTCCTGTTGGGACATTTTACCCCAACAGCTTTTGCCTTGAGAGCTCCTCATTCCATGGGCTGTGCAGTGATAAATCTGATCCCCAGGAAGACTCCTAAATCTCATTTGGGATTTTGGGCCTCCTGGGGGAGTTTTGTTTGCCCCCAAAATGGGGCATCAGCCCTGTTTGTGAGGTTTCCAAGGATGCACCAGCTGTGCCAAGAGCAGCATTACAGAAATCCCATCAAACCAAGGACCAGGCCATGAATTAAACCCCAAAATGCTGGAAGGAGGTGGGAGAGGAGAGATTTGGGGGTTGATGGCTTTTATATCATAACAAAGATGGAGGGCTGGCAGTTGTGGAACTTGTTGATATGCATGGAACTCCAGGAGCTCCTGCTCTTTCACTGCAGCGCATCTGTCACAGCTGTTCTCCTGCAGGACATAGAAAAATGATTCAGCAGAAATTGAAGTTCCTCATTTCTATGCTGCAAGGGCTCGTGTTCATTTCCAGGGCACTTGAGAGCCTCAGAGAGATTGTTATTGTGAGCATGCAGCATCCCTGGCCCCAGCTGCCCTGCTGGGGCCACTCCATCAAGGAAATCACAGCTCTGCTGCTGCTGTAAGTGATGCCCTGCTGTCCCCGAGCCTATTACACCGGCCCTGGGAAATGTGTCCCTTGTCACCTGGGGAATTTGGAATTTTCAGCAGCTCGCTGCCATCAGGTGCAACACAGCTCCCCTTCTTTCTGCAGATGGCAGTGTTCCCTGCTGACAGGGAGCAGGAGGAATCTGCAATGGGCTCTGACATCTCTGCTGGGAGAAAAAGCCTTTTAAAGTGTTCCAAATTCTTATAGCTTTACTCCAAAACCTGTGCATTACAGCTACTATCCACTTCTGGCAGCAGCAGGAAAGAAAAATTAACTTCTGCAACACAGGTTACAAAAAACTTGTGGGTTTTTTTGTTTGCTTTGTTTGGGTTTTTTTTTTTTCTTAGTTTTAATAATTTTTAAACAGTCCTCCAATGGAAAGAATGCAAAAAAAATAGATGCAGTGAAGATGTCACAGAATTTGTGATTATCTACAACTAGAGCTGCAGTAGTTGGTATTTTTTTGTTGTTATTGATTTTGGTGGTTTTTGGTTTTGATTTTTCAGTTTTGAACTTTAAAAGGGCTTGTTCAGAAAGGCCAAACTAAGCACCCGTGGCTCCAGCATTATTTTGTCTGTCAAAAAGATCAAGAGAATTTGAAAAGGAAATTGGCATACCCGACACTGGCCAATTGCAGCCTCTATTCCCCCATTGTTTCATATTCAGAGAACTTTGTATTTCTCTCTAAGTTTCAGCCTTGGGCCATAAGTTTTTATGTATCCACTTCAGGTCTGACAACATTTCAGCATTTGAATTTTTTTCCCTCTGGAAACACAAATTAAATAGTATAAAATGACAAAGTAGTCCTCAGAGCCAAAAGTCATTGTCAGCAGTAGATAAAAAACTGCTAAAACTCTTAATCCAATCAATGATCTAAATGCATATTTCTCTTACATTCCAGTTCCAGCAGAGCTTGCTCTTTTTGGTGGGCTCAGGGAAGGACAGGGCTGTGTTTCAGTTTAGCTTCACTTCAGTGGCTCCTGGTTCTCATTTAACATCAAATCTCTCTCCGTGCTGCTCAGTTTCTTGCCCTCTTTTATGTCCATCAGCTCTTCCCAGTCTAAGTAAAACCAGTTTATAGGTTGTTGGGAAAGAGATTAAATCACCTCAGCAAACAGTTTGGGCATTTTCCCTTCACTCCTCCAGCTTCTCCCAGGACCCCTCTGGGGGCTCTGTTCCTTTCATTACTTGGTAGTAATTTAACCAATTAAAACAGGTCTCTAATCACAGCACTAATATCCAAAAATCACCACACATTTTGAAATTTAAGAGCAAAATATCCCTTTAAATGAACTACTCTGATTCTATATTGTAGTCATAGGATTTCAGTTTAACTGCAGCAGTTACTGCCTTGTCTGGACTCACTATAGGGCAAAATTCAAATTTTGAGGATTTTTGAGGAAGAAAAGCCATCACTTTCCCTGGTTGCTTTCTTCACAGTTTTCAATGCTGACATTGCTGGAGGTTCTGCTCCTTGCTGGGCTTGCATTAAAGGGGCTTTAGCAAATGAAGTTATTTGTGGGCAAACAGTTTATGCTATTAAGTTCTTTTTTAGATGCACAGGGGTTTCATTAGCCTGACTTACACTTGAAGCTCTTCCCTACATCCTCTAAGTTCTCCAGCACTGTTTACAATTTGAACACCAGAATTAATGAGAAAACACTGTGCAGTCAGAAATTAAACCTCCCTGGCCTCAGCAGGGCACACCCCAATCTTTATATTATTATTATTAAATTTATCCCACATTGCACAGCATTTGCTGGGAGGTTCTGTTGGGCCGTTTAGTGATTTTCCAGGTCCCTCCCTGCCTGGACAGTGTCCATGCAGTGGTGGGAGCTCCTTCCCTGGGCTGCAGCAGCATTAGCACATAGCTCATTATGATGGCTCAGCTCCCATTTCCAGCTGCATTACTGAGCATAATGGCCCTGGCCCTGTCAATGCTGATTGAGCCATAATCATCTTGTCACTGGCAAATGTTCAGAGTGGTATTGCAATATTTATGTTACATTATTGATAAGAATATTGAAGGCATTAGACTTTTCCACCCTGGCAGAAAAGCTGCTTTTCCAAGGGTATTTCCCATTGTTGGCTGCTGTGGGAGGGCTCAGATCCATTTTATTTTACATTTTACTCGGTTCCTAATCTTCTGCTCATTTGTTGTGCACCTAGAATATACATCTGTGCAAATGGCTTAATGAACATGAATTTTGAAGAATGAGATAAAATTCATCTAATGATCCCTGTCATCCATAATACAATGCTGGCTGGCAAAAGGACTGGGATTCCCTACAAACCTTTCCTTTTCCATTCTTTGGGATTCCTGAAGTTAATCAGCCTACAAGTAATTATCACAAACCTTACTATCAAATCAAAACTAGAAATTGAATCTGGTAGAAAAAGAGCAAACACACACTTGGAAAATCCTAATCCTAATTCTAATTTACAACAATCAGGCTCGTAAAAAATTGGCAACATGGTTCCTAATATGTATTTCTCTGTGTCTATTAAATTTTGAACAAGCTGCAAAACTGAATGGATCCCACTAAAGCTAAATTCCATAGGCTGAGCTTTTATGGCAATAGCACTTAAGAAGCTAAGAATGCAATAAATATTGTTAGAAATACTGCAGCCAGGACAGACTGTGTGAAATTGAGCAAGAGGAATTTGGTAAAAAGTTAGAGGAAGATCTGAAAGCATTTTATGACTACAACAAGCTTGTTCCTAAAGAGTTGCACACATTTCAAGGAAAGCTCATTGGAAACAAAGCTGAGCTTGTGCTAAAACCAGAATTGTATGGAGATAAAATGGGCACTATAAGTGAGTTATAAATGGAATTACTACAGCACTTGTTTATAATATTTGAATTAATATTAACAAATGTTTAAAAATTAAAATAATTAATTTTATTTAAGATGTACTTTTCTTCTTTGAGCACATTTCTGTTTTATATTAGCCCTGCAAAGTTCCTGCCCCTGGAAAGGCTGGGAGTGAGGGACCAAACCTCTGCCTTGGCTGACAGAGAACATTTGCAGCTAGATAAAAGTCAGCAATGCATTTTAAAGGCTGAGAATTTTGTGGTATTTTCCTGAAACGTGGGATTTTCTTTTCCATGATGTGAATATTGCAGAATTGCAGAGCAGAGCCCCCCAGTGCTCCTGCAGCCACGAGGGCTCCGTGTGTGCTGAGCCTGCCTTTGATGAGCACCCAGAGCCATCTGGGCAGGGAGAGAGAATTGTGTAAAAATGAGATATGAGTGTGTAAATAAAAGATTGATGAATGAAGCCCTGAAAGCTGAGATGAAAGTGAAGCAGAACAGACAGGTAAATCATTCTGATACTTATGTTAGTGCTGAAATTATGTTCCTCTACTTTCTTTTTTTTTTTTCTTTCTGCTGACAGCAGTGCAGGTGACAAAAAATACTTTCAATTTTGCTGCTGCCACAAGTGCTGGATGTTAGCAAACTGTTTGAGTTCTACTGCTGGGGAGTAGAGAAGTGAGGAAGTTTTGTGGCTTCATTTTTAATTACTTGGTTCTTCAGTTATGAAGCTCCAGCTTCAATGTTACCTCCAGGGCAGCCTAGGCTGGCTTGCCAAAATTGATGCTGTGTTTAGAAAAAAAATAAAAATTCTGTATATTTTCTGGCAGAATTTTAAAGCTAGAGTCCTTCCCCCACAGGTCTCTGAATTTTCAATAAATAAAATGTTAATTTTAGCCAAAGTAATTTGGGAGTAAAATCCAAGCAATTCTTTACAGGCAAGCTTCACCTAGGAGCCCATTAGACTGAAAATGCAATTAGGATGTGTTTTTTATATGAAAATTAAGTTGACATTTGAGCAATGAACAAAAAAAGATGGTGATATGCAAAAAACCCACTGGAACTCATTTTTCACATAAGTAATCACTGTCTGACTTTACAGAAATCTTACTGAGTTCACCTACAACTCCAGCACTAAGGAGAAGTAACCAGTAACTCATCCATTATCTGAAATATCTGAAATACCCACTGCTGATTTGTTGGTGCAGTGGGTATTTTATAAATTTAAAGCCAGCAGCAGCCTCAGTTCACTCCTATTTTACAAAACATCCATAGAACAGATTCATTTTGTAGATCAGCAGTATCAATCTTATTTCTGAGTTACCTCAGCTCCTTATACAGTGCTTGATATTTAATGTAAACTATAGGACCATGCAAATCACCACATTCACTTTTGATGGATATTTTTGTATTCTGTGGCTGTTGGTTCCCTGAGAGTTTAGGAGATCCACCATGAGGTATAAAAACCATCTAAGAGAACCACCATGAGATATAAAAACCATTTAGGAGATCCACCATGAGATATAAAAGACTTTCCTCACTAATTTTCTGCAGAAGAACATCTGCAACTGAGCAGCTCTGAGTCCACTAAAAAGGCCAGAATTTATCTGGTGTTTATCACTTCATTTGACAGAACAGTTTTAGGGGTAATTTTCAAAGGCAGAAGCAGGAATTTGACACTGGGCTCTTCTCTAAATCACAATTTAAGAGTTCATTCACATGTTGAACAAGGAAAGAAATCCTGTCCCCACAAACAGATACAGGCAGTTATATTTAAACAAAACAAAAAACCAATCCAAACCTTTTTACACTTGGGAATTCCCATTCTAGACTCCATCCAGGCATTCACATCCCTGGGAATGGAAAGTTCTTGAATAAAATATACTGCAGACTTCTTGACAGAGAAATGCTGGCAGTTCACCACACAAATGACTATAAAAATCAAAGGTATAGAGTAACTTATCTCTAATTTGAGCTGGAAGGATAAAATGGGAACAATGCTTTCATCTGTACTCCATTGTTTATTCCATAAGGAAATCAATTAACTTCTTCAATTTGTTGTTGCCAGTTATAAAACAGAGATAGGAAATATCAGTCATCATATCAAGCCAAAATCAGAGGAGTGTTAAAGGTGGCAAAGAAGCAAAATTATCATGAATCCCATGGAAAGAAAGGGGAATTCTCTCATGACATGAAAAGGCAAGATTAAGGAGGGATAATGCGCAAGTCCTGGCACATTATTTAATATAATATTTATTGGACAATACTGAAACAGAAAGAGACACAGACAACAAAAGAGCCTGAGAAGCTGATCCAGCCCAACCTCAGCACCCTCCTCTCCAGCCATGCTTGGGAACCCAAGGCTGTGGGTGGAAAAGAATCAATTTTGGTGAACAGAATTCTGCTCCAGTTGTGTTAAATTCCAGACAATGGCTGCATCTCCAAGACACCAATTCTTAATTCAATTTTTATTTCTCCTGAATGTCACAATTTGAGACCTCCTCACACAAGAGAGGAAGTTTCCAAGGAGGATGTAGGCACAGGGCGAGGGAAGAACCAGGTGAAGAATGAATGGATGGATTTTTGTCATTTTCTTTCATGGATTTTCCCATGAAAGAAAATGAAAGCAAATCCATCTTGGGCTGAGGGACACAGGGAATCTGTGCCCAAACAAGGCCTGGGCAAAGATGCTGGGATTTCTTAGGCCAGGCTGGTGCTGAGGGCAGGCAGAGCCTAAAGGCAGCTCAGCTCAGCACTCCCCGTGCTGTGCTCAAACACAACCAGCAGAATTCAGTGAGGAATGAAGGTGTTCTCTCCCCTTACTGGGATTTCTCTCCCCTCTGAATCAAGGAGAATAAAAATCCCTGAGCAATCAGAACCACCGCACTGCACTAAACTCTGTCATCTGGTGTCACACAACAGCCTCAGATAAATCTGTTTTGATGATTTTGAGCAATTGCTTTCACAACAGAACATGGTGTTGAAAAGGAAGCCATAGGAACATATTTTACATTGAAAGGCTTTGTGAAATTATATAATCTGTAAAAACTGAGAGATTTGGCCTCTGCTTGCTTTCCTTCCTTTCCTCATGGTTATTATTGCCTCATTATACAGTCATTTGTACAATGTTTTGGCAGACACTCGCTATTGCATAAATTAAAGTTGCTGAATCTAGTCATGCCTACAGGTCTTTATGAAAATACCAGCAACATTTTTATTTGAATGTCAAAGTTTGTCAACCATTAAACTGATTGATTTTTCATTATGCAATTCAATAGAAGAAGCAATCTCCAGTCTGTATGCAGCATTACTCAGAAAAACATGCAGCTTGGAAAAATCCTTCCTGCTTAGTCTCTCCATAAAGGAGCTGTGCTTTAAGGTGGGCCTCAGACATTTCATTAATAGTAGCAACAGATAAGATGCTGTAATTCAATTCTGTCAAAAAGAATGAATTCATCTGTGGTAATCCAAAAATTCCAAAAATCCTTTAAAAACCTTTCCAAGTGGCTTTTTAAGTGCAGTGTGTGTTGGTGTCGGGAGGAAGAGGTTGAAGCTGTGCAGGGTGAAGCCAGCACAGCCCCCAGCAGCAAGGACAGACAGAAACCTCCTCACCCTTTTGGTGTTGTTCTTCCCTGCAAAATGCCCAAGGAAGGGAGGACAGGAGTGCCCAGAGGAGCTCCAGACTCACCTGGTGTTCCTCTGAGCTGCCCAGAATTGTGAATCCATCCAGAGCTGCCTCCAGCTGGCCCAGGGAGGGATGAGCTGGGCAGAGCTGGGCTGTGCCAACAGCCCCTTCCCAGCAGCGCCCAGAGAGAAGCATCACAACTGCAAAGCTGCCAGCAGGAATTGTTTCAGCACCTCCCAAATTCACGAATTATTTCAGCACCTCCCAAATTCAGGAATTGTTTCAGCACCTCCCAAATTCAGGAATTGTTTCAGCATCTCCCAAATTCAGGAATTGTTTCAGCACCTCCCAAATTCAGGAATTGTTTCAGCATCTCCCAAATTTGACTCCCCCTCACCAAGCACTCCCTGTGTGCACATAAAGGAGGGGGCACCAGCAGGACTTACATTTCTCTTTGCTTTCTCTTTTCTTGCCACTTGTCACTCCAGTATTATTCGTGGCCTGGCACCATGAAACCTCCTTGACTCAAAGATTAAAGAGGGCAAAGCACACAATAAAAAGATTCTTTTAATTAAACTGGGACATGATACAAATTTTAGAAAATGAGCCTTACAAATATGCAGAATTCAAGCTGTAAAAAGGTGAATTAAAATAAGAATGTGCATGGTCTGGTCACTGAATATAAAATGCATTTAGAAGTTAAGTGCTTAAGGACAACAGTGAAATATCCAAAACAGGGCTGTGCTTACTGAATCTTGTGACAGGGATCCAACCCACTGCTTTTATTCGAGCATCTCCCTAGAAAAGATAATTTATGCAAATAATATTTTACAAATGCTTAGGGAAATTCCATAAAGAAAGAAATGCATAGAATTCATTATCCCTGCTAAAGGGATTATGTGGAGTACAAAACCCAGCAGTTATTGTGCACTTTATAACCCCAAATAAAGCACACGTCCATATTTGTGGTAAGAAACTGAGAGGTCAAGTGCTGTCCAATTACTTGATTTAGAAGCAGTGAATAAAATTTGGACAAGATTTCAGTTACTTAAATTCAGTGTTCCAAATCCCAATTGTCTTCAAGGACAATATTTCAAACTTCAGATCAGTTTTCTGAGATTCTTGCTTAATTTAGTCTATTTCTTTTTTTTTTTTTCCTCAAAGGAAAGGATGACTTAGACTCAACCAACAATAAATATAATAATTAAAAGCTCCCATGTTTACTGCATGCAGCAGCATTTTTCAGACTCACTGGACCATGCACAATGAAACTGAAAGCTATTGCCAGGTTAGAGTAAGTTTATTTTTAATTTAATAGCACAGTCAGAAGCACTGCACTACAAAAAGCTACGATTTTCATTATGTCTATAAATAGGGAACCTGCTGAATTATCGAGCAGAATGTTAATGACATTAGCATTAAGTCCTAATTAAACAATGAAGCAATATGCATTACAATCTGCCAGCAAAATATGCATAATCAGAAAAAGATTTCATAAAATAAGGATAATTTGGTTATTTTTATTAAGCAGTAAACAAAGAGTTTGTGCTGATTGGTGAAACCTCACTTGAGAAACATGGGAAATGTCAGGGCTGGGAGGAGGGACTTGAATAACAAACCCTCTGCTATCCCAGGCACCTTACAGGGGTTACGTGGATTTTTTCCTCAGATCATTTGCCCCTCTATTCAAATAATCTATCCATTTCCACAGTTATCATCACCACGGTTCATTTTCTTTCCCAAATATATTTACGTTTTTATTTCACTGACCTCCTAAAAGGCTTCAGGAAATACCTGTCACTATTTCACACCTTTTTACTACAGCATTAAAGAGAAATGACTCAACCACATTCAGTGAGGAAAGCAGTGCCAGAGCCAAAAAAAAATCTATTATTTTTAGAGTCCCAGGTGGATCCATAATCCACTGGTGGTGTTATTCCCCATGTGAGTCCTGCTCTGTCCCCCTCATGACTTGTGCACTTGTTTCCAGTCCTGTGCATGCCAAGTGCTCCCAAGCAGACAGGAATATCCTCACTGAGAGGGTGCTGGCTTTTACCATGCTCATGTTTTCACTCTGGAATCAGACTGAGAGTCTGGCAAGGAATCAAATGTTTCCTGGCTTAAAACTTCCATGGAAAGAAAATACATCATATACAAACGTCACCAAAATAAGAGGGTGGCTTTTTTTTTTAATCTTATAGCAGCTTCCTTAAAATTATTTTTTTATATTTTTCATAAAGCCATTTTTTCTTTCTTAAAAATGTCTGATGTGATTTTAAAAATGGTGTATTCATTATTATGTATTATTTCAGCATCCAAACACAGAGCAGGGAAATACTCCATGACTTAAGCTAATAAATTGCTGTAAGAATCCCATAGTGGATTCTCCCTGGATAATCTATGGTCTAAAAATGATTCACTGAAGGTACTTAGCTGGGGCTTACACAGATTTTTGCACAAGAAAAAAAGGCTGAATTCTCTGGGTAATTTATTCACAACAAAGGAATCCACCATGGCTTGCAGTGACTTTCATGCTAGGGAGAGGTTCCCAGAGCAGGAGCTGTTTGCCTGCACTGGGCTGGCAGCTGCTCTCTCCTCATGATTCAATGGCTTTCCCTTGGGTGAGCTCCAAAATCTGCTGGGTTTGAGGCAGAACAGATGCAGAATCCCACATCAGCTGTGACTGAGCTTCTTGTGCACACAGAGTCTAGAACAGCCCTGCAGGGTTTGGATGTGGGATTATAAAAATTAGGGTTTTTCAGAGAAGACTCTTGTGTCCTTTCTCACACTCAAATTTCCAGCGATTAAACACTTGTTCCTCACTCTGGACATGCAGCTCAGGCACAATGACCAGCTCAGGTACAATTACCCACACTGGTTTGTGGTTTGTGACCTGGTTTTGAGGTGCTGGTGAGCTGCAGTCTGGAGCAGCATCACCCAGATGTTATCATCACTGACCTCAGCTCCAGGATCCAGCCAACAACTGCTCCCACAGAGCATTTCCCAGGGCAGCTTCATGCTCACCCCAAAAGAGTGAGAGAGCTCAAGAGAGGTTTCCTGAAGCTGGAGCAGCCCAAGAGCACACTCTCAAAGCCAGAGGAGCATTTGTTTGACACCAGCAGAGGAGCCTGTGCTGGTTCAGGAGGGTCCACAGGCTTGGCCTGCCCCACCTCCTGAAGTCTGAACCCTACAGAATGTAGGAACAGCACTAAGGCATTCTCCAGACCCCAAACAGACAATGAATTATGGGGTGGCACTGCAGAAGGAAGCATGAGATCCTGAAAATCTCCATCTAAAATTGGGGGTGTTCTGAGACTCCCTGAATTGTTCAGTCAAATCCATCTGGGTCTGATATACACTCAGGTTGATACTTTCCATCTCTTTTGTCAATGTATGCAAGTAGAGTAAAATAAATTGTCTGTTGGAATTGTGACAGGAAGAGTATTTTCTATTAAAGTCCCCTCTGATCAGAACTCCCATGCAGTCAACAACTGCATCTTCCTGATACTTGGCTGTCAACTTTCTAAATCTCAGATGTCAGTGAGATTTACAGCATTCCTGCTGGGCTCCCCAGCCAGATTCTGAAGAACCATTCACTCTTACAAACAGGAGCTGGCAGCCTGTAAATAAACATAATGGTGGAATTGCTAATAAGCTCTGTTTCCACCACAAGCTGTTTTCAACATGAATTCCACGTGGCTGACCATTTCCCACCACTCACCTCTGCAGCTCAAAGAATCCTTCTATGGCAACTTTTGATCCCATTAAAGTTCTTGAAATCACACACCTAAGTTAAATTTCCATCTGATCATTGCAGCAAGCTTATTATTAAGTTGGGTTGCAATAAATGAATGTTTTATATCAGTGGCTGGAACTTGCAGTGTCACAAGCACTTCTCCACCTTACCACAAGTACTTGGCATTATTGCTTACGCAGGGAATGCAGGCAACTGCTCTGCCACCACAACTCTCCCACGTATTTTTGACAATTATGGCACACAGGCATTTCTAACTTTTGGATGTTCTGTAGTGGTTGGTTTCTGCAAAAGTTGAAGTGATAAACTTTCATTAATTTATAAACTTTGCCATACAATACTCATACATACACCCATTGGAGAACAATTGTTAGGAATTGTAGAACACACAGATCAACTGTGTCATGGTGTGATCTCAGCAAATTGCTGCCCTTGCTGGAAAATCAGCAACTGCATTAATAGCAGGCAAAATATCCTCAGAAAAAATTCAAAAGGAACAGGAAAACAACCCACCAGAATCTGCAGAGCCCATTGATAATTAAAGGCTGAAGAGAGCACTCACTGAGGCAGAAAAGCCAGGAGAGATCTCAGGGGCAGTTTAGTTTAGTTGTAGTTCCACACCAGACTTTTTACATCCCAGGGATGACTTGCTACTGATATAAAATCACCAGATAAGTAAAACCCAAAAATGCACTGCAGAGATTATATAAAATATCCATATAAATAACTGTGTGAACGACACCATACACAATACAGAATGAATAAACTTATCCACAGATAAACTACTTTCTCATTTGTGCTGCCTAGCTATTGAAGCACATATATGAGTGTTGAGGAAATTAATTTTATCCTTTCTGCAGAAGAGATCATGGATTGTAAGTGACCCAGTCTCTTATTGTGTGAAAACAGTACATTAATACTTCTGACTTGTCATTAATCAATACATCACTAGCAAATTATTCTTGAAATTAAGCTGTTGCAACTCACACTGCTGAAGCAAAAAGATTTAGAGGGGAGAGAGAGGAGGCTGAAATAAAATGAGATCCAATCCAAGGAGCTGTGCAAGCTGCTCAGGATGGAAAGGGAAACTGCATTTCCCAGCTACACAAGGAGAATCACTGGGGCAACTCTGACAAGATTCAGTCCATGGAAAACATAAAATACAATGTAAAAGAGAAAATGCTGAAAACTCCCCCAGAGCATTCCAGTGAAGCAGCACATGGCCCAGCACTTGCACAGGGGAGAGGCAGTGCCTGCATGTTTCTGAATCAGCAAGTCTAACAGGCAGATATTTTGTTTCAGGGGTCAATTTTCCCATTGATGCAAGGAGGATTTACACATGCAAGTCCCATTAACATTAATAGGAGTTGCCCACATAAATCCCCCTGCAATGATGGGAGAAAAGACCCCATAGTCTGCAAGGATCCAAGTTCTAATGATTACCTGTCAAATGGCCCTAAGCATCATCATCAGCAGAAAAAGCAGACGAAGCAGCTTCCAGGCTGGAAATGCCTCCAAAGGAGCAGTAACCACCTGCACTCCCACAGCCCAGGCAGTGCCACAGGAGGGAAAATGGCATCAAATGGACTCTTTGAACATGAAGGGTTAATCCAATTAAGCAACTTAAAAGAAAGTACTCATTAAAAAAGGAATTCAAACATATCAAAGCACTCCTTAGGAAAAAAAAGGTGTGAATATTGTATGAGCTCCAAGGTGCTTGAAGGATAATACAGCTACTTGTTTAAAAATTCAATTAACCTTATCTTTCTTTAACTTGATTTATTAATAATCCTACAGATAAATTGCCAGTTTTTAAAAAGTCATGTTATCTTTTGAATACATCCTGTATGACAAGCCTTAAAAACGACTTCAAATAAGGCTAACCCTCACTTTGCATCATTTAAAGAAAGAACAAAATGCAGTTCAGAGCATGATTTCTGTAAAATACCAGCATCAACAGTCTGATCTACTGCTCCTGCAAGTGAGCTATTGGGTACCCAAGTACCATAGGAAAAAACATTTAATGTTTCCATTCACCCTATGAAAGAGACATGAAAACAGTTTTTAAGCAATCAATGTAGTGGAAAGTCACATCTGCAACGAGTTCATCATTCCATCAGATCCCAGATCAAACCTGAGCCACTCCCAAACCTGGCTTCACATGGACAAGAGCACTCAGACATGAATTGATAGGAACCTGAAAACCAGGTACCCATATTGGCAATTACATGTCCTTGTGCTGGAAGCAGCCCAGAGAATCCTCAGGAAACCCCAGCTAAAAGTGAACTGGTTTGCTTTGAAAAAAAGTTGAAAGAAAACACAGGACCACGAACTTGCAAGCAAACCTTTAATTTTCATCAAGAGATTTCCTTGTAAACACAGATGAGAGATTCAACTATGATCCCTGTTTTTGTGAGACAGGGATAGGTCCCTCCAGTCAGCTCTTTTTACAGATCTGCAGATGTTAAATAAAATCATACACCCATGCTTCCCAATACACAGAAAAATTACAGCTAAATGGAGAGGCAGCCTGCTTATTAATATATATATATTTATATATATAAATAACTGCTCAATCACAAGCATCCAGAGGTTACAGCTGCTGAACACTGGGACCATTCCAGCCACGTGTTTGTCTGAGCACTCTGGATTATGCACACACACACACACACACCAGTACCTGTCCAACACAGGAGCAAACACTAACCCTGAAATGCAGACTGGACAGTGGGCACCATGCAGGACAAAGAGAACAGTATCAGTTATGCTGTAAAAAAATAAATAAATTCCCCTTCCTGGCCTGGAGCCAGGCTCAGGGCAGGCACAGGCACCACAGGGCTGTACAGAAGCCTGGCTGTGGCATGGCCAGGCAGAGCTCAATGTTCAGGACTCAATGGCATTTTTGATTTACTTAAGTATTTAAGCACTCCTGGAACTGGCTCTACCCTCCTGAAGAAGTTTAAACCCCGACTCATCAACTCAGAGATACTACTGATCTACTGGGTGTGCATTTTAAAGTAAATAATTAAGTACATGAGAAATACTTTTCAGATCTGATTTCAAGCATGGTTCAGAAGAAGTGCAAGTTAAACATGGTCATTTCCAGCAGCTTTCTCATTTTGTAGTTTTTTTCACACAAACTAGGTTTATAAATAGTTGAATAAATTTTATTGTATAAATGCTTCATGGTTTATCATTACAAAATGCATAGTTTACAGCTATCACACTAATTTTAATCTATTAACTGGGATCAATACAAACCTTTGGAATTATCAGTTGAACCTTCTCTCCACCACAAACCCCCTCACTGATGATCATTTAAACTTCTCAGATCCTAAACTTCAAAAAGTAACTATTGGCTTAGTAAAGGCCTAAACTGTGCAACAAATCCAGGGAGACTGAGAACAGGAATGCTCCATTTATGACTGAATTCTGTTGGGAAATCTGGCATTAAGTTTAAATTCTGCCATTTTCCTGACTCCAGTAAATGAAGTCACTAGAGAAAATGTGTCATCTGTTAGGTCTTACTTAAAAATCTGAATGTAAAATAGTTCTATCCATCTTCTGGATTATATTTCCTATTTGATTATGGCATCAGTTTCAAAACCATACAATAAAGCCACTGCAGAACTGTCAATATTATTGCCTTTAAATTCCATTCATAAGGCCACTGTGAAGGACATGGTGAGCCTCACCTTCAGCTGTTTAATTAGCAGAGATCCAAGGATTTTTAGTAGAAATCACTTTCTAACTGGCAAACAAACTTGCACTTTTTTCTTTTTGCTTAGTTTTGACTTCCTCTTTAAAAGACTGAGGATTCTTTCCAAGATGGAAAACAAAACCAAATTATCTCAATAAATCATGAATCCTTATTTTAGCACTTTCAATTCAGATGCTTCATTCTGTATTTTTGTTTAGCTACAAACCCCACTGGATCTGGTGGACCTGTGACTGTTTAGAAATGTCTCAGCTACTAATGAAACAACTTTAAAAAATGATCCAAGCTAAGGAAAGTAAGGCAATGGCAAATAACACATCTCTGGGGGTTTTAAACCTCTTTTTCTTACCCTTCCTCCCTTATGTCGTAGTTTGGGTCTACCTGCTCTTCTCCTAAGAGAACACTGTTCTTCATTCATTCATTCATTCATTCATTCATTCATTCATTCATTCATTCACTCATTCATTCTTCCTTTGTAACAGCAGCACCACCTTCACTACTGCTCTCCTCAGCTGAGGTTTCAGGCTTTGTCTCTGGTGAATTATTCAATCCAGACTCTTCTGGCTCAATCTCATCTTCATCATAAATAATATCTTCTGGATTTGGTGGTGGGGGGCAAAACTCCTCTGCTGGAAACATTTCTCGGAAAATAGTCTCAGCCTGTTCAGGAAAAAGAAGAATAACATAAACTTTACCTTGAAATGTTACAGCCTGAGGCAATATTTTACAGATATTTAAGATTAACCTGCGTTCTTTCAAATCAATAGTGATTTAGTGCTTTGACAGTATTGTAAACACATGGGAAATCCATTCCTTCTTGCAGACCTCCAAAGAGAAAAAGCAATTTATCTTTTTACATTGTTCTACTAGGAAGTCACAGCATAGGGCTTTGTAAAAAATGCTGGTCATTCTGTGCTGCACTGAGAACAAGAAAGAGGATTTTTCTGGAAGCAAACTGATCTCTTGCACTATAAAACCATCCCTAGCTGCAGTCCAAGGCAAAACATGGGGAAGATCTTGGCTCTTTCCAGAGAGAGGGATCCATTTCAAAGGAAACCCAAGGAATTGAACACATGAACAATCCATATCATGGCTAGATGGGTTTCCTTATTAAATTAAAAAAACTGCAAAAAATTTCTATTTCCCCTTTTCTGAACAGCTTAAACACTGCCCAGCTCAGACCTACTCTTATCCAATGAAACATTACCACTGAAAATACATCCCCATACATCTGTGGTTCATTTAAAACTCCTGTTTATAATTCCAAGGTATTAGACAATAGTTTCTTCAATATTTAGTAGTATCAACTGAGAAATGTGTGTCCAGTTGAACCCACCATTAAGACAGGCATGTAAAGCCCTTGCACAGCAACTCCAGTAAGTTGGAGCTGAATAAAACTCAATTCTGTTCCTGTTTTTCTGCATCCCAACTTGTGGATAAACTGTGGGGACTTTCACAGCAACTTCTACAGGGACCACGACCAAAGTACCAACACCTGATTAACTCAGAAATCCTTCCAGATATAGAAAATAAACAGGTTAAAGGACAAATATTGGCCTGACAGTTTTAGTACATCCTCTCCTGACCATGAAGATGCCTCAGAAGTCTGAAATATGTCAGGGAATATATTACTCTAGCTCCTAATAATTCATGTCAGGTTGCAGCAGTGAAAACAGAAAACTGGAAGCCAGATGCTTTACTAGATCCACACAGAGGGAGTTTGAAAAGATCATAAATGGCATCTTCATTTCATTTAGCCTGTCCTCAGGGCAAGTAAATGCAAGCATCAGCATTAATTCAGTATCACTCCAGGAACTGAACACAGAACTGCAAAAAAACAAGAGGGCAGTGATTTGGAAATGAGGTGTGGATGGAGAGTTGTCTGTAAGAGCTGTGGTCCTGCCTTGCCAACAATGGATCAGCAGTGCAATCACACAGCATGACAAACAAATCAGTAATACTGATGGCAATGAAGAAAATAAATCACAGCAAGTATCACTAAAACACTAATCCCAAAATGATTAGAGAAATCAGATATAATTTCCCAAGCTATCTTTAAGACTAATACACACACTGGGGTTTTTTAAGCTGTTCTAATCCATGAGTTTGCAAATATCTCCTGTTTGGAGATTGCCATCCCATTCCTGGGAGGGTGAGAGTGATTTGGGAGTGGAAGACACACCCACTTGGAGCTACTTCCCTCCTCCACTTGTCTACAAGGTCCTGCATGGTGTGACTCCTGCTTCATCTTCAGCCTCCTCTTCACTTTGCTCTCACACACCACTTCCAATTATAAACATGGTTACACTGAAGTATTTTCCACTTTAACTTGGTTTGTGACCATTTGTTACAAAATTTAAGTCAGGTTCAAAGAAATGCAGCCTCTCCCTAGTTTGGCTAAAAAGTGATTTAGGCTCTTCATGGTTCCTCCTCAGAGATCTGCTCAGCATCTCCCTCACTGATGGCCAACAGATTGAACATAAAGGCTGAATTACAGCACCAAAAACACTTAAACAGGGCCTGATCTATCCCATCATTGTTCATTGGTAAGAAGAAAGCTTCTTAAGGGAAGACAAACCTGAATGTTAGAAATGTTAAAATCAGAAAAAGCCCTGCTTTAAATAACAGTCTGAAAAAATTAAATTTAGAAAGGAACTCATTTCAATTTAAAACTGCTACCATAATAATTGTCTTGCATTATTTTTTGTCTTTACAAGTCTTTATCCCTCTGAGAGGCAAATTATTGCCTTGTAAAGCAAAATGAAGGATACTATTAGCCCTTAATGACACTGTTCTGACCCTGCAGTTCAGGCTATGTCAGCCTTTCCACTTCAAAACCTTATTTTTAAGAGGTTTATGACTTAGTCATAAAAAATCCTGCAACTGGCTAGAAGATGGCATGCACATTGTCTGAACATGGCTATTAAAAACACAGCTTTAAAAATGCCTGGTGGCACTTAATCCTCCAAAGCTGTGAAGGGCTCTCCTGTCTGGCAGTGCCCTGACAGCACAGGGGCTGCTGGGGCAGATCTGCCCAGGAATTTGTTCCTCCTTAGCCAGGGGGTCTCTGAAAGGAAAATTCTTTAATGCAGTGATACCAAGGCAAAGAGAAGGAAAGCTGAGGCAGGAGCTACCACATTAGGAATTGTGCTGGGTTTTTCCCCAGTAAGTTTCTGGTTTGGGATTGTGTCCTGCAAGTATTGAACCTCTTTGGTGATCCTTCCCACTAGAACTGCAGACAGGATTTTCTGGCTTTGCTTTGTACTGTACCTCCTCCTGTACCTTCCAGTTAAAAGACTGTGACTATTTACTGATGTCTCCATCTACCTAGTTTTATAATTTTGGCAGAGTTACCATGTATATTTTTGTATAGCAGAATACAAAAGACTGTACTGGACTTATTTCTTTAGAATTAAAGTTCTGCAACCAAAATCTGCTCTGCCCAACCTGATTGACAGCACAGTCATTTCCCAAAGCAGAGTCTGGCCCAGAGCAGACATAAACATTGGAGGGTAAGCCAGCATAGGAACTCCTCTCAACTCCTGAGGAATCTCTCATGTTGAAGTAGACTGCCCAGAGGACTCTGGGTTTCTCCAGTTCTTCATTTTCAGTCTCTGAAAGGAAAAAGGAGTGTTTGCAGTAATCAGTGTTGTTCTGTGATAAGGTAAATATGTAATCTAGAACACCGAAAATCAAATTTTTATCATGGAATTACTGTAATAAAAGTTTGAGGTTTTTTTCTTCAAAATGCCAATTATTTAACTTTCTGAGATTCTCCATCATTCTTCCCCTTTCCTTTCCAAGCACAGCTATGCAGACTCTACTCTCTCTGCACACCCTCCACCACACCAGCAGCAGTTAGCACTGCCAGCACCCTACCTGGTTTAAATTTAAGCCTGGTTTAACTTTAACACCTCTCACATGATCTCCTCCACTGGGACAGACTGCCAGAGCACTGCCAGACAGCAAGTCCTGCCTGGGCTCTGCCAGCTCACAGGCACTGCACTCCCTGTGCACAGATATTCTGATGGGTTCATACTTTATCTTTCTGCAGAGAATCTGTAATTGTGGCAGTGCTGCTGAATGAAAATAAATGTCTAATTTGTATTTATCTACACTTACTGAGGCTGGTGCTGTGCTGCAATACTCATCAAGAATACAAAATGATCACAAACTCATTTCCTTGCTCATGCTCTGTCCCTCCCTGCTGTACTTTCCACTGCACAGATGTGATCCCTCTGCACAGAGAGGCAGAAAAACCTCTGGAAATATGAAGGTCACTTTTGAACAGTGCACAGTGCAATGGGGGAACACACAACATAGAATCTGGGCTTAATAGATACTATCTGTTTGGAATATTTGCTGCCCCCTTTCTTGTATTTTACCTCCTCTAAAGTAAATAAAGCTTGTAAAAGACCTTGTGAGATTTACTTCTTTCCAAGGAAAAAACTTCTTGATAACTGTGGCATTCAAAACAGTATTTTAAAGCAGCTGAATTACAAAAAAAGAGATAAATCTATGCTATTCCTTCAGCATCTTTTTATAACTGTCAAATAGTTAAAAAAAATAGGTGCTACCCATACTGAACAGTTTGAAATATAAATTAAATTCATCAGCCTGTGAAAGTCTGAGCCTTAATACAGGGCAAGATGCTCTTTAATATATTTAAAAGTTCACATTGCTCATAAAAGTTACTTCTTCCTCATTTAGGCAGGAAAATGAATGGAGTCCTCTTCTCCAGGTGACTTTGCCTCTTTGACCTGCCATGGCCCAGTGCTCACTTTATCTGGTGATTCATTTTCAATAACTCCAACAGTATTTGTTCTGACATTTTAATTAAAATACGACCACTACCTCATCCTGATGATAAAAAGGCCTATGTGTCAGGGAAAAGTGGCTTCTCAGTGCCTCAGTGCACCTGAGGACCCCAATGATCACAGAGTTCCTACAGAAGAATTTCAGTCAGCCTCTAAACAATCTATCATTTCCAACCTGGATCACTTCAAACATGAAGATTAATGCTACCCCCCCCCCCCAAATGATTAGAGACACTAAGCTGATCTTCTCTTCACCGGGTCTTTGAAACACATGGCACTGTCTTGAAAATTGAAGAGGGGAGTGAAATATTAAAAGGTGGAAATTAGAAGGCTCTAAGTTAACACATCTACGAATGAGACATGTTTGCAACTCTCCAGTCTAATAAAGATTTCTATTTACAAATCTAAGTTGTTTCCTAATATTACAAGCAAACCAATTATGAGCATTATAAAGTACTCCCACATCTCAGTAACCTGCATTTATACCAACAAACCCCTGTCAGTGGGAGCTGAGCACTGTTTTCTCTCAGAAATGTGATTTATTGCCTTGCAGCAGGGGCACACTGGATTTAAACTGTGTTTGCCAGGGTTAGAGCACAGCAGCAGCTCCCACATGCACATCACCTACTCTGTGAATATTTACCACAAATATGGTTCCAGTCAGATCTCAGGATTAAATGTCAAAAACTTTTGTGGAATTAGCCCAGGTATTTCAGGAACAATTTCCTTCTGCTCCAGCAGCAGCTGCTCTCCTCTCAGATATAGAATTGTTCATCTCAAGGCCAAAGTTCAAAAAGTAGCCAAGGTTTCCTTGAATTTAGGGCCAAGTAGTTCATTATTGGAAATCTATCTTTGTGATTACAATCTAGAACAACTTTATGGTTCCACTGCTTACAGCAGAATCCAGAAAAATTTCAATTCAAGCAGCAAACAAGGAAACACTTGAAGACAAGAGGCTGAGTAACAGCCTGAGAATAAGAGGCAAGAACAACTCAAGAAGCTTCCACAATTTCAAAATATTAAATTTCACTACTGCACCTTCCAAGGATGTGCTGAACAGCAAATTTGTTTCATGGAGAAAAGAAAGTGTGAAAAAGAAAGTGTGAAAACACTTATGGTCATGTCCTTGGATACTGAAGTTAAACCACAGCTGAAGCAGTCAGTAACAGCTACTACAGTGAATTGTATTTATGAAAGATTGTATCATAATACCTCATTTATTTATTTTTACCTTTTTCTGTATTTAGATTGAATAATTTCTGTACAACAGGCTCTAAATCTTCCCTTGCAGTTTTAGTTGATGGACAGGTTAGATGGACCAAATCTGGGAAAAGAGAACACAAACTAATTCCAATCACCAACACACAGAGATAAACAACATTTACAACTTTTAAAAGGCACAGCAGCTTTTGGAAATCATAATTCTTCATAAAACCTCTTCCTTTAAGCCAGAGAAGTGCTGTACCATGGATATACAGGGTACATAAAGCACACAGAGGAGTTCTCTGGGAACACCTGAGAATTCTCCAAGTCACTCCCATGATGCACACTATGACTGTGCAATCCTTTGTACAACAATTTATTCATCCACTTCTCAGATGGGAGGAACTATTGCTGAACTATTCCTTTATTTGTTCTGTTTCCCTGCTCAGATCCGGAACCAGCTGCTTCACCCCACCTGATTTTCCAGCCATTCATTCATTTAAAAGCCTCACCTTAAAGCTTTTCATGAAATCACCTTGCTGGACTCATTTGCTCCTGGAAACTTCACCAGAGAAGTCTCCATCAAAGAATCCTGAAGGAATTTAACACTGTACAAAGTTTAAACTGATTTTTCTTCAGTATTGTAAATTTCTGATCCATTTAATTAATTTAATTTCTGATCCAGCTCTGGTATTATTTTAAATCTAGATGACATTTTTGTCTCTTCTCCCTGAAGCCTGGCTGTATTTGTTGTCATTATTTTCCAGTACATCACTCAGATCTTGACCCTGGTTCTGTCAGGAACAGAGATTTAACCCTTCCTGCTCCTCTGTTTTCAGGCTGCACACATATAGATTCTATTCAAACATTAATATTCATTTTTTTATTCAGCCCAGACCAAACCTTCTGTCTGAAGGAATATATAGAAAAATAAGGAAAAGGGTGGTGATAATCAAAGTCTCCCCCTAACCTTAACTAGATGCTTCCAATCCCAAACACTGTAATATAAAACCTATTCTTTCCTCAAAAAACCCAGCTATAAATCACTAAAGTTCACATCATTTACTTTCTATAAAATCTTTTTTATTATCTGTAGGGTTATGGTTATGAGTCACAGTCATCAGTATATATTTTGATTATATTTGATTTACTCAGGTATAACTGCATTAGTTACAGTGGTTGCCAACATTTGTCTTCAAGTAATTCTCCCAGCAGGAAGAACGATGAGCTCAGTTCCTGATTTCATCATTACAGTCTCCATTTTTAGGGCAAGTGAAGGAGTTTGGTTCCACTCAAGTGGCAATACAGATGATGTGCCTGTCATTTGTGCACTGTGATCAAAGAGTAGATGTATTTGTATACTTATCTTAAATAATTGTTCCAAGGAGAAATCAGTCAGGTTAAAACCCATTTACAGATAATGATGTAAAAGTTTTTTAAAAAATTATGAAATATGTCCCATAACTGGAACTCAGCTATGCCTAATATAGAACTTTATTATTTCAATATATGAAGACAAATTTCATTAAGGAAGGCAGTACCTACTCTTCTGAAATGAAAGGAATTGATGGAGAAAAGTAAATAACAGAAACCTTAATATTTCAGCACCATAAAAATCCTCCTGAAACGAATACTTTAGATCTATGGAACATCAATCTTTCATTAGTTTCACTTCCTGCTGTATATATCTTGAGAACCCTTCATAAAAAGAAATCAGCTATTTAAATGATAAATATTAACAATATGCTTTATAGTACTAAGGTATTAATTAATTACATGCCTATATTTTTTACTATTATTTAGTAGGAGATATAACTTTGAATGACTTAAGCCTTTACTCTTCTTTCATATGCAAAGAACTTAGTTCAACCCTCTTAACAGCAAAATAAATTGGTTATTATTACAGTTACTTCTTTCTTGTTAAAAAGAATTCGGTAAGGTAACTTCTAACTATTTTAATAAATAAACCAAACAAACATTTTATTGCTCAATTATTTTAAATTCACATAAAACACCAACAACAGAATCCTTTCAGAAGGTAAAAGGCTCCCAAATATATTGTAGTTCAGGCATTTCCATTTAATAGTTCAGCTAAGGGAGCCCATTTTCAAAAAAAACAAATGACAGATTACCAGGAAGATCCGTGTGCTTTGGATTATTATTTTTATCTCCTGAAGGAGGATTTATTCCTGTGTAAGTGAAAATGAGCCCATGAAGCCCCATGATAGCAGGCAGCCATGGCTCCCTGTGTTCTGTGCAGCAGAGGAGGAACACCCAGAGGTTTTGAGTTGTGCTCCAGAGCTGCCAGAGCCAGAGGGAAAATCTCCTTTACTTACAGGTGTCCTTCATGCACGTCATGGTGGAGGAGCAGAGCTCAATGACACGAACGGCCGCGCTGCCCGGCTCCAGGGGAGGCACCGTCAGGATGGACACCTGGGACAGAAACAGGGCCTGAGGGACAGCACGGGGACACCTGGGACAGAAACAGGGCCTGAGGGACAGCACAGGGACACCTGGGACAGAAACAGGGCCTGAGGGACAGCACGGGGACACCTGGGACAGAAACAGGGCCTGAGGGACAGCACAGGGACACCTGGGACAGAAACAGGGCCTGAGGGACAGCACGGGGACACCTGGGACAGAAACAGGGCCTGAGGGACAGCACGGGGACACCTGGGACAGAAACAGGGCCTGAGGGACAGCACGGGGACACCTGGGACAGAAACAGGGCCTGAGGGACAGCACGGGGACACCTGGGACAGAAACAGGGCCTGAGGGACAGCACGGGGACACCTGGGACAGAAACAGGGCCTGAGGGACAGCACGGGGACACCTGGGACAGAAACAGGGCCTGAGGGACAGCACGGGGACACCTGGGACAGAAACAGGGCCTGAGGGACAGCACGGGGACACCTGGGACAGAAACAGGGCCTGAGGGACAGCACGGGGACACCTGGGACATAAAAGGAGCCTGAGGGATAGCACAGGGACACCTGGGACAGAAACAGGGCCTGAGGGACAGCACGGGGACACCTGGGACAGAAACAGGGCCTGAGGGACAGCACGGGGACACCTGGGACATAAAAGGAGCCTGAGGGATAGCACAGGGACACCTGGGACAGAAACAGGGCCTGAGGGACAGCACGGGGACACCTGGGACAGAAACAGGGCCTGAGGGACAGCACGGGGACACCTGGGACAGAAACAGGGCCTGAGGGATAGCACGGGGACACCTGGGACAGAAACAGAGCCTGAGGGACAGCACGGGGACACCTGGGACAGAAACAGGGCCTGAGGGACAGCACGGGGACACCTGGGACATAAAAGGAGCCTGAGGGATAGCACAGGGACACCTGGGACAGAAACAGGGCCTGAGGGACAGCACGGGGACACCTGGGACAGAAACAGGGCCTGAGGGACAGCACGGGGACACCTGGGACAGAAACAGGGCCTGAGGGACAGCACGGGGACACCTGGGACAGAAACAGGGCCTGAGGGATAGCACGGGGACACCTGGGACAGAAACAGAGCCTGAGGGACAGCACGGGGACACCTGGGACAGAAACAGGGCCTGAGGGACAGCACGGGGACACCTGGGACAGAAACAGGGCCTGAGGGACAGCACGGGGACACCTGGGACAGAAACAGGGCCTGAGGGACAGCACAGGGACACCTGGGACAGAAACAGGGCCTGAGGGACAGCACAGGGACACCTGGGACAGAAACAGGGCCTGAGGGACAGCACAGGGCCTGGGGGTGTGACAGCAGCAGCATCCTCACTACAGGTCAAAAAGAACTACACAGTTTCTAGTTTATTAAGACAGAACAAACACAACTCTGATTAATATGCTCTAAAATGAAGGACTGCAAAGACTGACAAAGCAGATCTAAAGATGCGTTTTAAAGTGAACAACGAGAACTTCAAACAGCAAAAAGAAATGTTTAAGAAAAACAAAGGAACTTGGAACAAAGTTTAGATAAGATAAATAATTAACAGAATAGTAAGGGTAACAGTTTATTAAAAAACAAGCAAAATTAAATTAAGGATAGCAGCTTAGAAATTCTATTAATTATAGTGTGAAGCAAGCAGGAAAAATCCCAGTCATTGAAGTAAACTGAACTAAAATTTGTAATAGTTTCATAGACACAAAACAAATTAAACAATTACCAGTACAGAAAGCTGAGTAAAGATCTTGATTCAAGGACAAACAAAACTGAATTAATGACTTAATTCCTACCAACAACTAAACATTAACACATGAGACAAGTGACACAGAATTGGTGTGTACCTGCTGCTCTGAGTCCGTGTTCAATACAGACTGATCTGTAATGAGGACTGCCCTGGAGATCTGCCTACAATTCAATAAAGGAATGATGATATAATTAATTTAATTCTGCAAAATGAAAACAAAGATGTAAAAATGGCAATTTAGAATCTTAGTTTTGGTAATACCAGGGCCATGTCACTATCTAACCTTTATTACTATGATTCTTAGTGTGATATTTTGCCTGTTGCTGAAGCAGAGGATCTGCTGATCCTCCCCTGCCCTGCTCTGACACAGGCAGGACCTGCCCAGGGCTTCTGCAGCAACAAGCAAATCACAGAAATCAAGGAACTCTAGGACTTGTCTAAAGCTGAGCAAATTTAAAGCAGGGACAGCAACTCCATCTACAAAACACTTTTTAGCAAATATGAAATTCCCAACACATTTAGAGCTCTTGGATTTGTTATATGGAAAGGAGGAATCTGATTTCAATGACAACTGAAGAAACCCTGACTATAGAAAGCACACAGGATATCCTCCAGATAACAGAGAAATACTTTGCTCAATATTGAACTGCAAAAATGGCTCCTCAATTTAACTTGCAGGGTACTTTACACACCATGATTTAAATAAATTGTGTTTTTTGTTTTGCCACATACCTGTAACATACATTGGTGCATGTGCTCTCTGAGAGGTAACTGTCTTCCACAATAAAATAGTTGGCACTTATTCTTTGTCCAAACTGATCCACAATAGCTTTGCACCTGTTTAAAAAAAACAAACCACAGTAAGAAATTTTGATTAAAGGTAACAAAAGCATGCATAAGTTGTTAAAATTGAGTTATACAGCACAATATTTGTATCTTTCATTAAATTCATTGTATTTCTTGAACATGTGAACCCCTAAACCAATTCAACTGATCACCAAAACTTAGACTGACACATTCTAGCTGGTGTATATGAAGTTTACACATGCAGTGCCAATACAGATAATGACATCCCAACTTTAATAAACTGATCACTTTTTACAGAAAATGTAAGCTTACAGCACTGGCATTTAGCTCTACATTTCTTACCTCATAATATGTAAAAATAAATCTGTGAATTATTTTGGAGTGGGATTTCTTTCTCAGAAAGACACCTTCACCAAAACCAAGTTTGTTTTGACAATAATATTTGACAAATTCAATAGCAAATTAACTCAGGAGATTTGGGAAAGCTCCCTGACAAATGAGTGCATCAGTGTGTTCCAAGTGTGAGTTGCTCTGTCTATGACTAAATACACCCTTTATCTCTGAGTGACACACAAAGGGATTAACTGAGTCCTGGTGCTGTGAGAGCAACACAAATGTTCTCCATAAAACAAGGACAGAAATAGAAATAGGACAGAAATGCAAACCACAGAAATGAACCCATTCAGTGAACTTAAATGAGAATACAAATTTCAGATTCTAAGGGGGAAAATTCTCTCTGAAAGGACAAACTTCACTTATGTATGACATACAAACCTGCATCATATACATGAGACAAAGAAAAAGGAGGCTGCACACAGATACTCAGTAAAGCCACCTCTGCTGCTGATTCTATATCCATGATCTGTGCTCTCTTCTACACTGTCAGAACATTTAGTTCATAAATAAATAAAGCAAATTAGCTTTACTGGACTTTTTCTTGGGGCATGAAAATCACCTTTTTTAAAACTAAGCTTTCTGAATAACTTTATCAGTGTTTCAACAATTTAACACACAGTGATTGAATTCACTTAAAGCAGTGAATTTTCTCACACACACTTACACAAGTGTGCATGCACAGGGAAACACCCAAAGGAACACAATGCCTGAGCCAGAGATATGTGCAGATTTACCCTTTTATCATAGTGCAACTTTATCTGTGGAATATCTGCAAGTTATGCCTTAGGAATGAACAACATTTCTGTAACTTCAAGCTATTTGTCAGCTTCTGTGATTATAATGATCTACAAAGCCAAATCTAAATAAGTAACAGCAATCAGCTCCACCAGCTCTGGTAAACCAGCTGTTCATATAACCTGAGATGAGAATTGAAAAAAGGTGACACACAGTCCTCATCTGTAAATGTAAGAGGTTTATGACTATTAAACATGTTTTTGTAACACTGACTTCTAATGCTGACCTCCCAGGCATCTGGTCCCTACATATATTCCTGTTTTAAATTCAACAGGCACCTGACAGCAGTACAAGCACTGTTTGACATCCAACATGCTTCAGTTTCAAATCCTTTCCAATGTGTGTTTCACTTGCAACTTTAACAAGTTTTTCCTAACTGTTAATCCCAGTGATTTCATCCTGGAGCTCTCATTTGAATACTGCAAATAAACAAGGAAGTCGAGCTGCTGCAGCTCATTTCTAATTATAACCTTTCTTATTGTTTATGAAACAATTTCCCCACCACCCCCCAACCATTCTGAAAGGGGAAAGGTTGATTAAATGTCATGTTGCATCACTCAAAGCCAGCAAAAGCAACGACACATTTTATTTTGCTGCTAAGTGTTGTTTCCTCTCCTTTTTTCAGGAATAGCAGCAGGTCATATGTGTGATAAGATTTGAAACTGAGAGAGAGAGAGAGAGCTTTTCATTTCAGTCCCACTTCACTTCAAAGGGTGATGCTGAGAAAATTTCTTTCAAGTAGTGCTTCCACATGCAGCAAACACTCCTGCACTGACATTATCAGGTCTCTGTCATCTGATCTGTGTTGCGACAATGAATCACAGCCAACCCTCCATTGACCTTCTTTCAATGTGTCTGGATAAAAGGATGAAAATTAGAATCCATCTCCTTGCAGTGCCACGAGTTATAAATGTACTTTATAGGGCTCATTATCCAAACTAATGGACTAAGGGCGACATCCTTGAAATGGACTCAGCAGCACTGCCAAAGCCAGGCTGCAGTATTTCAGCAGATATGGAAATTACTGCCTGTTTGCTCTGTCTTCTTATCACAGATGTATAAATGGCCATTCATCACATCTCTTCCATTTTGAGACAGAATTATGCAATTGGAAACATATGTGAAGTGTGATCAATATAAAATGCCCAGCATTACGATGAAATTTTACATGTACCCAAAAAAGTGACACACAATAAACACAGAGAAAAACAACATTATCATACATTAAATGTGGTTTTTTTTCCTTAGCCTCAGAAATACAATGTTCCACAGCCTCAGAAATACAATGTGGTTTTTATTTTCCAACAGAGCATCACAGTTCAGGATGTCCTACAAACTTATTAAAACAGCAGATCTGGTACCATGCATAAAAACTAGATATTTTCAAGTGCATTACTAAAACCTTAAAATAGGGATGTCTAAAATTTCTGTTCTTTCACCCTGTCTTGCCTGAATCTTATTTTCAAAAATTATAAAAAGACCTACAGAAAAAGGTTAAAAATAATTGTAGAGCTGGGTATGAAATCTACTGTTCTCTGTAGATACAGGCATGGGTAGGAAAATGTGAAAAAGCAATGTTAGCCACATTGAGAAAAATGCTGGAATAAACTTTAAACTCTAGTTTAAAAGGAACTAGAGTTCCTTTTAAAGCCTGGTGATATTCTGAAACTTTTAATTAAACTCTAACAAAAAAATTTAGAAGAAAATCAAGGCTGTAGCTAGAAGTATGTATTTTCCTTATGTGTACTAAACCAGGAATATTAAAAATAGAGAAAAACTCCCTGTCTTAAGGCATGGATGCAGCCTGGAGAGCTGTGAAAGGAGCCATAAAGTGGTAATGAGCACTGCACAAGGCATTTCTGCAGTGCTGAGTGAGCCATCTGTAACCTGGGGAAGCTGCCTCTGCAGCACACAGCCAGCTGCACTGACAACCAGATATGAATTTGCCTCTTACCAATTACTATTAATGGTCTGTTGACTCAAAAGCTCAGTAACTCATAAATAGCCTCATTAACAACTTGATAGCTGATTTTTATTAGGCAAAACACTGAAGCCCAAAGTCAAGAGGAAATACAAGCTGGTGCAGGGGGGGAATACACAGTGAGGAAGGAGATAACAGCAAGAACAAAACAGAAGATAAAGGAAATGGATATCTTGGATGTGTTGTGCTCCTTCATACTCACTATCAGATAATGGCATTATTAAAAGCTCAGTGTTTTTGGAATAAAGAAAGTCTGGTAAAATCTTTAGAAGTATTTCAATAATTCTGCTCCTCAAAAATCTATCATTCTAAAATGGCACAAGTGAACCCCAAAAGCAGCCTAAAAAAAGACATTTGTGCTGCTTTTTTTTAAAACTGTATTCCAAACAAAGTCAGGTTAATGGAAAAGCAGCACTCCAGCTCTTGTGGGACACACATAACCTTATAAAGAAAATATTGATTTCAAAGATCTCCAGGATGTGCAGAAGCTGGAAACTGGGGCAAGCAGTGCCACTGACCAGTTAAGACCTGCACAGAGTGGGGTTTGGAAGTTGCTACCAACTAAAAGCTTTATCCCTCTGCAAGAGCAATTTAAGAATATAAACATTATTGGAATAGAAAACTTCCTACAGCAACAGTTCAAATATCAGTGTTAAAATAAATGCCAGTTCCTGAAAGGGGCACAGTTTAATTTGCATATGAATTGTGCATTTGGAAGAACACACCTGATGAAGCACATTTACATCTCAAAGTCTACAACTGTGCAGTGAACTCCAGAATCTTCAGGAACTGGCAGAAAGGTAAAATCTGGAGTTTATCCAGTTTCAGGGAGAACAGCTACTACTTGAACATGTCATGGCAAATGCAGCTACAAGGACTGTGCTCCAGGAATTGCAAAGGAGCTGGGAAATAAACTCACACCCCCTCATTTAACTACTCATTCTCCTAATACATTGGTACTACACCATTTCTAAATGAATTTTCTAAATTTTCTACAAAACATCTTGAACTTTTCAATTATAAACACTAACCTGCAAACAGAGTCTTTAAGACAGCCAAAGTCTGCAGTTAGACTAATATCTGATAAAATGTGTATAACAGAAATATGACAATTTACAGAGGTGTGAAAAATGCCACTATGGAAAAAACTCTGAGTTGATTTTTCTTAGCTCAACTTTAAATCTGCCTACAGGCCTGATATTGTTGTAAAAGAATTTATTCTGGAATAAGAGGGCAGCATAGTTTATGACAACAATCTACCTAAAAACTCATTAAAGTCTTTTCTCTTGGAGTGACATGCATTATCAGCAAAGATTAATCTGATGAGTCTTTAGGTGAGCTCCATTTTTAAAAATGCAATAACAGAGGGCTTTGTTGTCATCTGATGAAAATCAATTAGAGTAGGTAAGGCCACAAGGAAAACTAACATCACTCATCACCAACCCCCCGGCAGCTGAAATGATTTGTCTTCCAAGCTTGGGTGATCAGGAGCTGTAGTAATATCACAGGGAAATTAATTTAGTTTCTATATTCCAGACCCACTTTCCTCGTTCTGGAGGACCTATACACAAATTACTTTTAATCAAGGTTGATGTGTTATTAATACCAAGGAGGATCTCTGAAGAATCATTTTTTTTTCAACTGACTTGAGGCATTTTTCACCTGTGTTTTGTGTATAAACACAAGTTCCTGGTGCCCCTTACCGGCCCGAGGCTCTGTCCAGCACCAGGCAGCGCACGGCGTGACGGAGGCAGTAGATCCCCCCAAACACAGCACACAGCCTGCAACAGGGAAACACAGGTCATTAGTGCAGCTCTGCTAATTGCAATCAGCCTGAGTGGTCAGCAAGGCAAGGCTCTGAGGTGTTGGTAACACTGGTTTACTGACAGAAGCAAGACGTGGAGCTGCTGGAGCGCAGAGGAGGGCACGGAGCTGTCACAGGGCTGGAGCCAGGCTGGGAGAGCTGGGGGTGCTCACCTGGAGAGGAGAAGCTCCAGGCAGAGCTCAGAGCCCCTGGCAGGGCCTGAAGGGGCTCCAGGAGAGCTGGAGAGGGGCTGGGGACAAGGGATGGAGGGACAGGACAAGGGGAGGGAACAGCCTTAAACTGAAGGAGGGTAGGTTTAGATTGGATATATGGAAAACATCCCTCCCTGTGAGGGTGGCCAGGCCCTGGCACAGGTGCCCAGAGCAGCTGTGGCTGCCCCTGGATCCCTGGACGTGTCCAAGGCCAGGCTGGACAGGGCTTGGAGCACCCAGGGACAGTGGAAGATGTTCCTCCTATGGCAGGGGTGGCACTGGATGAGCTTTAAGGTCTCTTCCAACCCAAACCAGTCTCTGATTCTGTGATTTTGAAGTGAAAGCATTTTGTTTTATCTTCACAGATGACAAACTTGAAAACTTTCACTTTGCAAACCTGACTTCCAAAAATGGCATTATTCTGTCATTCTAATGCCAGATGAGCAGTTCAAAGACAGCCAGTCCCAAAACCCCTCTGAGCTGCAGGACAGGGACAGCCCAAGGAGCTGCCAGCACAACCATGGGACACCTGGAATACCCAGCTCCCTAAAAACACCCCTGCTCCTCATGGAAAACCAGAGATTCATCCCAAAAATCCCAGCCTTGGCTGTTTGGAGGTTGTTGAAGATGCCACAAAGGTTAAACACGAAGAACTCAGAGAACCCAGAGCTATGGGTTTATCATCTCTGATCCTGCAATCCACAGCCTCCTGCCTGACAGCAGCTATCAGCATCTTTCAAACCAAGTCAGAGGAGTTGATTTCATATCTTGCATTTAAGAATAGCACTATTAACTTAACTACAACTGGATTCCTTAGTTAAAAACATTAATTAGAGTTTTCCTTCAACCACAGCCAGGGGGTTTTGATATATGCACTTTATTTTTCCAGCGTGCTTTGAAAGAACTTTGCTGCTTGGCTGCACAAAAATGTGAATTATTTCTTTCCAAGAGTCGCCTGCTATCCAGGGGATGAGGGCATGACCAGTTTTCATAGGCCAGCAGAAAAGTTCTCTTTTAAAATGAAAATGGAAAGGAATTTTGATTGTGTTGCTGAACAGTCACAAACAGCCCAAACACCTCTTAGAACAGCCTAGCATGAAAAATGACACAGCTAGGAAGGACTTGCCAAAATTATTTAAATACAGAAACTGAAATATTCAACTAAATGGCACCCCAATAATTTATGACAAAGTAAAATCTTTGTGCTGGCATTACTTTCATACAATGGGCTATTCAGGATGATTTGACTGCACTTGAAGTACAAGCAACTCTTTGATAGCATTAACCCTCAATGACAGACATTTAAACTGATATTACTCTAATTAACTGGCGACTGCCTCCACCAATAATTCAAGTTTTGCTGAAAGATAGCAACAACACTGTACTCAGCTTCAACTCTGCCCTGCTGACATCAAATCATATTACAGCTAAATTAACAGTTGTGAAAATTTTTGGCCTGGTAGCCTTCCATCATACACAGCCTTTAAATGCCATTTCAGACCCCATCAAGGCAGAAATCAGCAGTTGCAATTTTTAATACAGCTGTGGAACAATAGGACATATTAAAAGCTGCATTTTTGACAGCATATTCGCAGTGATTTATGAGTTTGTATGTAATTTGATTATTCTATTAATTTTACTGATTACTGATTCAGCTAATACAGTGAAGGTCACTTACAAAATAAATCTTCATTACATTTCACAGAAAGTAACTGCCTCCAACTAGTTGTTTTCTTTAATTAAACACTAATGTAACAAGAGAGAAAATAGGCTTCAGGGTTGCTGCATCTGTTGATACAAGAGGAGTTTACTGCTTTGATGTAATGCTCTGTGATATTAATTGAACAAAAATAGAATGTCTCTCCATTTGACATCTCGATTTCCAGCACTGAGATACCACAAAAACACATTACAGACTTAGCCTTAGTTCACTCTGAAAGAATTTTAAAACTGTATCAAATAATTTTACACCAAAATCTAGTTTTTATTTCTAGCATGTAATTTGTCCTCTGCTTTCTACAATGCATGTTGTGATTAATTTAAAAATTGGCTAATTTTTAACTGTGCATTTTTTCTGTTGTAAGAACTACTTGTTTCTCTCCTTAAAGCTGAATACTCCATGCACAGCACTGCAAGCTTTGGAGAAAGATCAAAGAAAAACATGGCAAGTGCTGAGATAATGAATTGTTCTCTTTCAGTTTATTTTTACACACAGAGCAAGCTGTGACCTGGTTCTTATGTTAAAGTCTGTTTCCTGAAAGGCCCCTAGAACATCAGCCTTTCCTCCAATGTTCCAAAAACATTAACAGGTAGAGTGAACACAAATCAAATAAATAAAATAGCTACAGCTACAAAAAATGATGGTTTATCTTCCCAACACATGGTTCCCATACCAAAGTGAAAACTTGGTGTGTGCATCCACCTGGGTAACACCAAAAATCCACCCCCTCAAAAAAGCACCAAAAAGCTAATTAAAAAAATAATCAGTGTCATCCTGAACTCTCCTGGCATTTGGAGAGCTATGGAAAAGAAAATATGTGACAGAAATGCTTAGGGAAGCAGATGAAGAGTCAAATATTTTGACTTTTTCCTGCAGGCTGTGTTCATTATTCCTGTGAAATTTAAAAAGGTCCTGTAGGATTAGAGAAGCAGCCTATGCTCTAAATCCATCAGCAACATGACAATTGTACACCACTCACAAAGTTCTGCGCTCCCCAGCAGCACCCAGCTCACTCACAAACAGCACTTGGAGCCTGCAGCCCCAGGTAAGAGGATTTCCTTCCCCAGATCTCCCCTTCCTTCTGGAAAACCAGGCTGGGACTGGGAATGCTGCAGCAAGAGGAGCTGGAATGGCAGAGCTGGGGTACCGAATTTAACTTGAAAACGAAGAAATTGCTCCTTTTGGTTGTGTGGAATTTAGACTGCATATACAGAAATATCCATTCACATCCTGGGAAACATTCTAGCAGTGAACACTGCCAGTAAAACAGACAAGATAAAACCTGCTGGGCTTGGTTTGGGTTAGAGCACAAAGCTCCAGCTACTTATCCCTGACCCTACACAGACCCTCTGTGCACCTCGCTCCATAATTACAAAATTGGGGTAATTTCAGTCTATTTCATCAGAGTCTGGCAAGGGTTGATATTTATTGTTCAGGGATTCTGAATGATCACTTTGCACTCAAGTACAACTATTTCAGGAGTTTTAGCATTTGAGTTCCCATTATGTGATGTACAAGTTTTGGGGTTGGGGAAGTCACTGCTGCCTTTTACAGGCCCAAGATTCCAATTCCATTTCCCAAACTCAAATGTTAGAAGATAATGCAATAAAAATCTTAATTTATAATATATTTTTATGTTCCTATACTTCAGCCTCGCTTTGTGCCAGTGTAGATTTCTTAGGGTGTTTCTAAACCTGAGGAAATTCTGTTGACAAAAATAAGACCATGTTTAATCTGTCTTTTCATATCAACTAGTAATTAGTAATTTAAACAACTGCAGTACCGGCAGCTTATTGCTGATAGAAGTGCCATGTTACTGACGACTCTTGGCACAATATAAAAGTGCTTTTATTTAAAATTAACCACATTATCAACCTAATTTTTTCAAGGATCTTGCAATTAACATGACTTCTTAGTGAATCAAGGTTAAGAGTCATTCTCTGGGATTCTAAACTCAAGGAACAGATGATTTCTATGAAGGTTAGGTGAGAAGCCATCAGGCAATGTGTTTAAGTGACCTAGAAATTATGGTTAAAGCACTGTGGCAACTGTAAGAAATTGCCACAGAGCTGGAAAGGGGAAAAATGAAAAAGGAAATAGAAGAGTTGTTTCTGTGCTGCTGTGAGGGCAGGGAGGTGCAGAGGCACTCCCAAGGCTCCTCTCTGGGGAGGTGGAAGGACCTGGCTCCAAACCCCATGGACCATCCAGGAGAAGCTGCTGCTCCTCAGCCAAGGTCACCCAGCTGCAGTTACACAACAGCTCTGCCCTCCCAGAGAGGCTGGGGAGAGCAGGACCGCAGGGCAAGGCACAAAAGCCAGCACTGGGAGCAGTCACTGAACATTAGCTCATCTACAGAACCCAGTTTTGTGTTCTCTGCCTCCAGAAAAGACACAAAAATTCCAGTTCTCTTAACCCTCAATGAAATTCAAGGGCTATTTTACTAATTCTGTCATGATTAGGAAGGTACCTTTCTCTGTCTTCTGGTTTAATGAAAAAGGACTCTGCTAAATGCAATTTGCCTCCTCATCTCAGATTTGCTCCAGTAATAAACAATCCTGTCACTTCCACAGCTCTCCTGATAATGCTGCAAACATTCACATGTCTGAGTCAGAGTTCTCAGGGAGACCCTGTAAGGCACAACCTGCACATCCCCACACAACCAGGGAGGAATCTCCTTGCTGGAAAGAGGTAATACCAAATAATATATCAAGATATATTTCCCTCCTATTATCACCATTACCCTAATTATTAAACCCTGAAAAAGTCATCTCACAACAGCATTTGTATTTTGTGCTTTTAGGTTCCAAATATGATTTTTAAAATGAACTAAGACAATCAAGAATGAGAGTAGGACACTAAGTCTGACCCCTCAATACAATTTCTTGACTGAAAACTTTTCCCTGCCTAGTTAGGGGTGGGAAATCAATACACTGGGACAGCATCCACATGATTCAGAGCATCCCATGTGATAGATTCTCATGGTTGAAGGCCTTCACCAGGTATAAACTCCTGCAGAACACAATTTCTAGTCAGAAAGAACAAGGAGCAGAACAGCTCTCATGTTTGCAAGTAATTTTTTAAACAAAGAACTGACAAATACTCAGAAGATAAAAACTAAAATGAGAAGGTATTCTCTAGTTTCATCCACTTAATGCATTTTACAACAAAGGTTATTTCCAAATTAAAAGTCTTTTCCTGTCATTCTGAGAAATACTGTGGGCAAGGACACAAAAGCATTCCACAGCTGTATTAACGACAAGGCTCACTGATCTGTGAATAACCTGAAAAAAATGAAGATTATTGAGTTACTTTACCAATCTATCCATCCATCACTAGTGAACAGGTCTCAGAATGATGGATTATCTCACTTCCCTCATGTTTATCCCAAGACAGAGTTTCTCCTTAGAGGGAAAAACAAACAACTGTTCCTACAAACAATCCTGCTAACTCTGCTTGCCCATTTTGCATTCATCTGCCAACAAAGTGAGAAGAAATATATCAAGTTTGTCTTTAAAGGCCAAACTACATTTGAAGTTTTATTATTTCCCTGAAATGCAAGTGAAAACAATTAAGAGGAAAGCAGCACTGCAGCTACTGGTACTATTCAGCATTTTAGTACAACTCAAGGAATAGTGATGAGTTGTCAGTAATTCCAATTACATTTTCTGGTCCAAAGAAATGGAATAATTAAAAGTGATAAGAGATAGATAAATATGAAAATTAGGTATTTTGAAATGGAGGACTGAACTTATATCTCACTATGATTTTTAAATCACCTGTGATTGTTTCACATGTGCTGACACTCAAATCTGTCACACCTGATTGCCACCAGGAATTCAGACTGATTGAATTTCTCATTAATTCCTCATTAACATGCTAAATCATACAATTTACACACAGAAAAGTTCTGCATCTTGCTAAAATGCAGAGACATAATACTCATGCTTAGATTCAGCTGAAAAACATGGTGTGCCCAATTTTTAATAAATTACTGCAGTCAGGTTTCCTGAAGTCCAATCTTGATTTCAGACCACTAAAACCTTCCTAGATTGGGGAAGGGACATAATTGGGAATTTTAAAGGACCTGAGACTACCCCAGAAGCTCTGACATCTCTAGCAGGTAACAGTGCACATGTAAAGGTAAAACTGACTATTCATTTTTAAATATATACAGGAACCCTCAGAATCAATCACACTATCCATCTTATCTCAGCCTGGCCTCTTAATCTCCCTGTAAATATGGGCACTGAAAGAGATGGAACTGTCTTAATCAGATCTTTCCTCCATCACTAAATTACTGCTGTCACTGTCACGGAGACAGAAATTACAATTTCAGCCAGAATCTGCAGGAACTCCTACAAAGGGTAACACTGCCCAGCAAATACACAATGGGAAAGCTGCAGGTCTGTTTATAGGAAATGTACATTATTAACCAACTTCCCATGAGAGTCAGGGACTCACCAACTCCTCTGGCCAAGCAGCTGAGGGTATTCCAGCACCTACTGCCACCTGTCAGCTTTTGGGTAATTCTTTGGATAACAAAGACACAAGAGACACATTGTGTCCCTGTAGGACCTTTGTGACATGACATAGGGGACAGTCACCAATTCCCTCTGAAAGTTCACATGGGGAAAAACTACTGCTTCTCAGAAAGTCAATTCCATTTGCATGTCCATATTTGCATGAGTCCAGAGGAAAGGATCTGAAACCAAACTGAAGGGAAACTCTGCCTGTTCTGCCCCAATTCAGTGTGTTCACAAAGCAAACAGCAGCAGATGTAAAAGCTTATTTGGGTTTTCCTCAAGAATGAGATATTATTATATTCACTTGTACTTAACACCAGACTATTGCTACATCATTAGAAAGGAGAGTCAGGACAGTTTTGTACCAAGAAGGAAGCAAAGGAAGCTGTTAAGGGCCTGAGAAGTTTTGCTTGTTTTTGTCAGCTCAGGAGAGCAGGAGGCTCCCAATGACCTTCCTTGTTCCACAACTCCAACTGATGGAGACAAACCTCCCATCTGTACCTCACCACATTGGGATGTACATTACAGTGATATAAAAGTTTAATTTTCTCTCCTAAGCCATCCCTGCTTAAACCAATAAAGAAGGAAGAGCGCTTCTGCCTGCTGGAGTGTCGTCAGCAGCTCCAAAAGGTTGTGGTGTTTATGCAGGACTCATTTGGGATGCAAGGACTGACTTCCAAATGTCTTTGACTCATTCCCATCAATATGCATGTGTGCCATTTATAACAGTAGCCTTGATGAGAACACACAGTGTAACTGGCTGCAAGAAACGCTTAAGAGGTTTACATTAAAGCAGAATATAGAGCAGTGGTTAGAAATCACAGGCCAGGTGACACCTTCCCCTGATAAGCTGGTGATAAAAGCTGCAGCCTGTGATCTATAGGCTCTGCTGCTGCCTCTTTACTCCACAGCCCCAGCAGCATTCTTCACATACGGCTCACTCTGAGCAAGACACAATCCTGAGGGCAGAACACCTTTAAAAATTGTGATTAATCTCAAAAAATATTATGGTTGCCTCCTATTGTTCACTTAAAAAGAACAGATAATTTAAAAAAAGTTTTGTATTAGAATGTTTGCAATACAAACCTTTTAGAAGTGGAATTACTTTTTGGCTTGACAGATTAATTTGCTCCATCCAGTAAAATACCCTCTTTGTTGTAAAAGTTATACATTTTAGCAAAAAAACCCTAAAATGCAGCAACCAGTGATCTGAAATAGAAAGTTCAGGCCATCTGAAGAACTCCTGTCATCACAGAATGATTTTCTGATAAGAATATTTATAATACTTCTAGACACCTCTACTGCTAACTTGAAATATACTGCTGTTACAGATGAGAAAACTGCATGTGCTGGTTATTAAATAAAAAATAATTCAGCTAAAGGGATTTTGAGAATGCAAGAAAAATTACACGGATAAGAATCTACAGAGGAAAAAAAGCAAGCCAAATTTTAATTTTAATGATTAAATTTACTTTTTTCCCCCAGGTATTTGAAGCCAAGGAAGGCTGAACTGCCAAAATTGTACTACTTCAATGGCTCTGATAACATTGTGATTTATTAATCTCTGGTCACATACAGATACCTGGCCTCACATGAAGTCCTATAAAGACACAAAGACATCCATAAAACCCAGAAACACAAGCTCTGTTGCATGGCTGTATGCAGAGTAGTTGCCTAACCCCAATTCTTGTTCACAAATTATCTGTCCAATCACCTAATTACACAGGTCTGCACTTTAGCTCTCCATATAAATACAGCTCAAGGAGCAGATGAAAGGTACTGACAAAAGATGGCAGCAAGTAACATTTCTATTCAATGGAGCACAATTATTCCAGAATGTTTCTATCAACACATAACTGCATCCATCCTTTACACAGCCCAGCAGGATCAAGCTGCTGAGGCCATTCCTCTGGCAGTAATTTAGGGACTGTTCTGGAGAAGAGAAATGGAATCCATCACAGAGACAAACAGGAACACCCAACAACCTGCAGTAAACCACAATTTCATAGTAGCACACATGTAAAAAGCAGAACTTGTCCAGCACCAAACAAAGCAGGTAAGACCCTGCACTGCTATTTAAGGGACTGATGTACAAATATATCACTCAGACAAACTGGCCTCACCAGGCAAAGCTGCTTTTTTTAAACAGAGCTAATGTTTACTTCAGACCTCCAGGTTACCACATTAAACCCACATTGAGCAGATGGAAAGGCTGCTTGCCAGCAAAAGCAAAGATGAAAAAAACCCCTCAGCCTTTTAAAAGGCAGTTGAACTGTTGGAAACAACTGAAATGAAAACCACCCACCTTCTGCACCCAAAAGCACCCAAAAACCAGCTCTGTGCCAGAGCCACGGGCCAGGGACACCTCAGGAGCAGGGACTGCACTGCCACTGCCACTCAAGGGGATCTTGGGGAATCCTGGAATCCTGGGCTTTTTTGTTTTATTTGCTTTCCAAGGCTCAGGGAGTGGAGAACATATGGCTGCTGTTTGGCATGTCAGAATGTAGCAGTGGCTCAGTGAAACAGAACTGCATGGGATCTCCTCTGCTGTTCAGTTCATAGGAGCTGGAACCTTCAGTCTAGAGAGAGCTACAAAATAATGTCATGATTTCACAGCAATTGCCCTGCTTGTATAAAAGTCTGTGATGTAGAAAGGTTTGTTTTAAATGTAATGGTAAACTGGATACATGGCACTATTCTTCTCTTTCAGAACAATCCAGTTCATTACTAAATATAGACCTGTGAATTGTAAATGAATTCTCAGCATTAATTAGTAACACAAATTGACAACATGGATCTTCCTGCAGCTTTAGGGTAGACTCACACACAAAATTTTTTAACCTACTCAAATGCACAGTCACTCTTTTGGACAGATACCTCTGAGTCTCCTCTGTCAGATTCAAAAAGGGGCAGCTACATATGGGTTAAATTATGGCTTTCTCCTTTCCTAGCCCTTATTAACTTACTCACAGCAGCCACCACAGCCAGCAGCTACTACAAGCTGCATTTGTAAAACAATGAAAAATGTTGCAAAGCAGTGTCCTAGTGAGTGACACCTCTTACAGGACCAGGGTTTCCTTTCTGGGATGTGTCTGTGTGAGTGAGGCTCACCTGCAGAAGCACTGTGGGATCTCTCCCTGCCCGTACAGAGGGAACAGGAACGGGGTGTTGCCGTAGCGGCCAAGGCACTGCAGGAATTTTTTTGTGGCCTGAAGCCCTTCCAGGGTGCTGCTCTCAGTCTGTGCCACCATTGCAATGGAGTGAAGGATGAAGTGCTGCAGGCTGGGGGTCAGCTTCCGTGTCTGCAGGAACTCAGCAAACGTCCTGGACTCGTGTTCTGAGGGAAAAGCACAGGAGGCACTGAGCACACTCCAACATCTGCACTTCAGCTCAAATAAGTGCTTTGGATTTCAGCAAACAAGAGCAAGTGAGTTTTTCAACAAAATCCTTACTGAAAATGGATCATACAATCAATGAAAGTTAGATAAATACTCCCAGAAAGTGAGTTCTCAGAAAACAAACAGCACTCCATTAAAATATTTCAAAATATCACAAACTCACTTTATGGGTCTCCAGTGGCATCACCTATTCATTGCTAGACTTGATCTAACTCCATTTCCCAGCCCTGAGAGAAAAGTGACAAACTGTGGACTAAAATCCACTGAAGTGCCATGGGATGCTGTTCCTGTAAATTACCCAAAATATCACCCCAGGTTACAGCCACTCCAGAACAGGACTGCTGCACCCACACCGCCAGTGCCAGACTGGAGATTTGTGCTCAGAGAGGCCCCTCACACAGTGCCACAATCCAGAGATGAGAAGGTGCAGTATTTATTTCAATTTGATCACTTGCTGGCAACAAACAAATGTGGATGAGACAGAGAGCAGAAAGGGATCAAGGACTCCATCTTCCCTTTAAAATAATATTATTGCTGGCACATTTTGAAATTCAAAGAAACACAAGTCTTCTGGGAGATGTTTAAAGCGTGTTGGCATTGATACATCTCTGAAAAACTTTTAGCCATCTTCATAACAGAAAGATTTTTTGCCAGGAAAAGATTGTATTTAAGCAATAGCAGGCTTCCATACCATTCAGAGATCTGCTCTTATTTCAGTCCTGGATAAATTCCTAACTAGCTCAGAGCCCAATATTATCAAGCTATCTATTCTGTTCAAGATTCAACCACAGCTTTATTACAAATGTATCTTACTGCTCTTTGTACAGCCATGCACAAAGTCATAAAATGACAGGGTTTTTTTTGTTTTATCATTCTAAAACAATTCTCAAGTTTTCCTCACTTCAAACTTCTTATATAATTCCATATTTTACAGAAAAAAAAGCTTTAAAAAATTCTTCACGCTCATGAACTCATCCTATTAAAAGTCTGCCTTCCCACGAATGCAATGATCTCATCAAGAGCAATTTTAAATTTCTTAAGTTTTTACATTAGCCTAATCTGACTCAAAATATTCTCAATTACTTCTCAGGCTATTTTAAAATGTAGGAACAAAAACTGTTTAACTGTCTCTGTAAGTAAAATAAATCTAATGTTATTTAGGTACATGAATCAATGGATTCATTTAAAATTGATATGGCATCTCCTTTTTTTTACTTAATAAATTTTCTAAATACCACCAATCTCCTCACTCTGAGCACCTCCATTTCTTCCAGCAGCAGCAAACTGAGATCACCTGTAATCAATAAACCACTTCAGCCTAATGAGTTTTTCCCCTTCAGGATTTTCTGGAGTTCATTACAAACTCTCCTTTTCTTAATCTCACCAGATCTTGATACCGACGGTTCTTCTCTTGCATGTGTTCAATAATTTTCTCTGATGTTTGTACTCCTCTTTCCTCGGTATTTCTTTTTGACAGATTTTTTTTCTCTTTGCCTTAATTTACTTTTAGACTGCAAGAACTGAGGACACCACTTCATTCTTTGTACCCTGAGGAGCACAAACCCAAAGCCCCTTCCTCCTGTTGAGCTGATTTCCCTCTTTGACCCGCGGCTCGTTATTCTTCACACATTATAGCTCAAATCTCTTCTGATTTCCTCTCATCTAAATAAGCCAACACTTGATAAAAGCACTTGGAACTTGCCCTTTACAACTAAAGAGCATTAAATTACATTTACTTTCATAGTTAAAAAATTCCATTTTCTCCATTTCTGATTTGATGTAAAGCATTGTGAAGGTTTACCTAGTAATCCAAACAAACAGACAGAAAATTCAGATACATCACGTTCTTTTAAAAAATACCTGGGGGAAGGGAGGAAAACGCTTAAAAATGACAAAAAGCATTTTGCAACCTTGCTGTAATATATAATTTTGCTGTTAAAGAAAAATGTAAATAATAAATGATGTGGGAACTAGAAGAGCAAGTGCTTAAGTAGAAGAATTTAACACTGAAGTGAAAAGGTCACAAAAAGGTCAAAGCATACTTTAAAAATGAATCTGTAAAAATAAACCACGTGAAAACACAGGAGAGCTCTCAGAACTGTCCTCCCTGAAGGAAATCCTGAGAAGGGAGTGTGCCTTGTTCAATGAGACACTACCTTGGTATTCCTCAGGGTGCTGTTCATAGTCCAAACAAAATGTCAGAAATTTCATGAGCATTCTCTTCTCCACCATGGTCAGCTGTCTGCTGTTGAAGACATCTGCTCTGGAACAAGGCACCTGCAAAGTATTTTTTAATAATTTCAGATACTTTCCACACTTTCCACACTCTGGATGTAAAAGCATCAAGCAACAACAGTTTGATTAAATAACAAATATTTCAAATTATTGTTTCCAATTACAGCTATTTTCTTATATATTTATTTCCCCTAATTTCTATTGTAACTAAAGTTACAATATTTTTTTCTAAACTTACAATAAAGTTACCAATTTTCCACAATAAGAATTTTTAAAAATCTTTTTTTATTTCCCTTCAATTTCAATTGCATCTCTAACTGCAGAGATAATCACTTGAGTTTGTATTCACTGTGCCAATATCTCCTGTTGCCATTATCACACTGACTTCTCTTCTATGTAACAAAGACAAATCAAGTCTATGTCAGACTAAAACCTAAATCTTTGAATCTTAAAATCTTTAAAACCTAAAATATTTGAATCTTCAAGAATTATCTGCCATTCAGTCATGGCCTAAACATTTAGCCTGAGGTTAAGATTTATGTCAATGCACTGGACTGCACAACCTTATTTTAGTTTGGTTTGATTTTATTTTCATATTTCTAGATAACACATACAAACATATTTTCTTCCAGAAATTAAATTAGAATCATAATTAAGGAAAAAACACTCAAAAAAACCAATTGCAAGCTTCTTGACTTTCAGGAGCTGAGATGAAACACATGCAGCCCATGATTTTCTGGTACCTGCTCCACTTTCCCCTCGCGGAAGGCGAGAACCCGCGAGGCGTTTTTGAACTCGGCGTATCTGCTCACGTTGGACTTAATGAGGAGGTCAATTAACAGGCCCCGGGAGTAGAGCAACTGCACAGGAGCAGAAAGGAACTACTGGGTGAAGAGGATCAGTGAAGCACCCAACAAAATCCTCACCAGCTGCTCCCCAAATCCCCTGAACCAAGAGGCACCTTTTCCACAGGTCAATTCCACAATTCCCAAGCTAAAATTTAGTCATATATAATTTAATCATCTTTCTAGAAACTACAAATATGATGAAATACAAAAGGGCCAGAAATGTAATTATGAACTGAAAATGTTTGTATTGAAAAGTCTCATGGTCCTGAGTAACAGCCTTTGCAAGACCACACAGAGACTTTCTGGATAAAGGTTTCCTGGGACACCAACAGGACACTACAGGGAAGCTGATGTTCCCCTGCCAGGGAAACCCCAGAACAAACTCCTGGCCTTGCCCTGCTGACCACTCTTGTGGCTGAATTTCTGGGATTTGCTGCAGTTAACACCATGTCCCTTTAACAGAGTAAAAAAGGATACAAAACAGCATTATCTGCTTAACTACCACCCACTGACTGGTGTTCAAGATGTCATTGTAAGGATGGCTGGAGTGGGATTCACATCTGGAACATGAAATTTGCAATAATGATTTCACAATGTCTTCACAAAGAGTTAAATGAGTTAGTGAAGAGACTTTCTTTTTTGGTTTCCAAAGATTTGAAAAATCTTTTTAGGCACAATATGTAAAGTGAAGCATTCAACTTTGAAAAAATTTCCCTGTGCTGTAAAAAACATTTTTTATCTTTTAAAAAAGATAGAGCAATGCAGATTTTGTTTCTTGTTTAAAAATACAAGTTTTTAACGGCACTATTTAAAATGAGACATTTTAATGGTACTACCCAAATGCTATATTTCATGACATTTATTTCAAGGCAATATTTCTGAGCTGTGTTTTTGGATCTCTTTGGTTATAAAACACTTAAGGTCACATATTAAATAACTCATGTTTGTTTTAGTGCTAACAATTCTTACTTCTCAAGAGTGGCTATTTTCCCTCAAAGGTGCTTTAAAACAAATGTCAGCATTTTAAGCAAAGCAAATGTACTTACACAAAATAAAGTCATTCAGTTCCTACCTTAGAAACTAAATCAATATTAAACCTTCTGCCTTCTCTAACGATTTGGGAATAGGTGATTTTCTTTGGTTCTTGGGCAGCATTTTCAGAGGGTGCAGCTTCTGCCTTTGCCGGTTGTGGAGCGGAGTCGCCGTCGGCCGTGCTGGGAGCAGCTCCAGGGCCAGGGGCTGCTCCTGCCCCGTCCCCTGCAGCTGCCCTGGCTGCCTCAGAGCAGCTCTGGGGCTCCTCTCCAGGGCTCTCCACTGCTGCATTCTCTTTCTCAGACCCCGGGGAAACCTCCTCCGCTGCAGGACTCTCCTGTGATCCCAGAGGAATCCCCATCTCTGCTGCAGGACTCTCCTGTGATCCCAGAGGAATCCCCATCTCTGCTGCAGGACTCTCCTGTGATCCCAGAGGAATCCCCATCTCTGCTGCAGGACTCTCCTGTGATCCCAGAGGAATCCCCATCTCTGCTGCAGGACTCTCCTTCTCGGGCCCTGGGGACTCGCCCTGGGCAGCAAGGGCTCCAAGCACACGCAGCTTTGGCAGAGCACCAGCTTCTTCAACACCTTCAGCTGAATCCTGACTGATTAAAAACACAGAGGGGAAAAGGAGGGGGGAAAAGTTTTTTTGAAGAGTCTTAAAAACTTGTTTGAAGTTTTGAGTCGGTGCCAGAGCAAAAACCTCAAGCATTTCGAGGAAAAGCATTAGAATTTCTTTATCCTGGTCCATTCAGGTATTCCACCCACTAACAAACTCTGGTTCTTTGGCTGCAAAGCTATAATTCAAGAGACTATGTTTATTGAGGAGTAAAAACAGCAACAAAAATTTGAGTTTTTACTTTACATGTACTTAAAAAATAGAAGGGTCTCAAAAAGAAAATCAAGGCCCTCATGGTGAAACAATATACAGTTACTTAAACAACAGAAATGGACTATTTTGCAATAAAAACAGTAACTTGATCAGGTGTTCCTTATGGATTAAAACCCATGAAATTGAAAAGCAAATATGCATGAAGGTTATTAAGCTGAGATACTGTCCTGAAGGAAACAGACAAGCTTTACACAACAAGCAGCCATGATCCCAGCAGGGCCATTGAGAACCAGACCACTTGGACCCAAAGCTTCAGCAAAACTTTCAAATTCCTGTTTTAACTCTGCCCTTGCATTCTAATGAGCTGTTCAAGCAGCAGTGCTGTTTTGCAAGTGCTCCAAATCCATGCACAGGGCATGAAGGCAGCCAGTCACAGGAGGGACATTCCCACAGAACATTCATTCTGCACAGTTCATTTCCTGTCCACAACATTTCTTTAAAATTCCCCTCATAAAGCAGCCCTCCACTTTTAATCTCATCTTCTTGTTTTATGTTGAACTTCAGTGACACCTCCCTGAGAAAGCAGGACTTTTGAACTTGGTTTAGTTTACACTACCACTGAGATGAATCAAATCAGTGTCATTGCAAGTGAAAGGAGTTCAGCAATAATTCCAAACCATCTTTTTATCTTTCTACCACAAGCCATTAATGCACTGAATAAACTATTTAATCTTGCCTGAAAACTAATGAACTATGATTTTAAAGGTGACCTGCAAACACAGAGTCTTAACAGGATGGTAAAAATTCCCAGAACAGCAAGGAATTACTCAGCACCAACACCAAAATGCTCCCTCACACACCTGCAGATGGAAGCAGGAGCAGGATTTCTGTCCAAAAAGAAACAAAACCCTGGGATCCTTTAAAAATTGCTCCTCATTTATGAACTGATGGAGCTCACATGGACTCATGAAAAGTTTAGAAGTGATCCCCCAGCTTGGGCACAGTCACCAGGAAGCACTTAGCTCATGACTGGGTAAAATATTGCCCTGGGAAATGCAGGAACTGCTCTAAGGAAGCACTAATGAGAGAAGGCTGTTTCTGTACATTAATTATGTCTTTTTGCTTCACATTGCCAGCATTAAGTAACTATAAAATATCAAAGAGAGATAAGTACTTTGTCAAATGTTGTTCAAAAAAGCAATCACTGCTACAAATAAAAATGAAAGTCAATTAAATTTTGGGGTTCTATTTGGATTTTGGGTTTTTTTTAAGGATTTTGGAACACAGTGTTTGTGAAAACTTCAAAAGCTCTTCCCAGAAATTCAGTAACTAAAATGAAGCTTTTATTTAACTCATCCTAAACCTTTGTAACACAAAATTTCAGAATAAGGTTTTCTTTCTAACTTCTCCCAATCTCAATGAACAGTTAATCTTATTTTAAACATACTTGATTATTACTTTTTAAAATCAAAATAAACTTGGATTCATATCATCATACACTGTATTTTTCTATATCACTCTGAAAAGCAGTGTAACAGAAATATTTACATATTTTAAATCTCTATTCACTTCCCATTAAAGAATAGGTAAATCTCCATGATTTGCAGCTCCACAGATTTTATAATGAGAGCCCAAAAACTGTATATAATCTAAATTCATGACACCCTTCCTATAGGACCAAATATCCCTGAATAATGTAAGAACTGTCTATAAAAATGACTCAAATTGAACTTCTGTACAGACAATTCTTCTCCTAATTCAGAAAAAAATAATACATCTGCAGACAAATTGTTGTGTAAATTTAGAATATTATCTTCCACCATTCATCAATTAATGGTACTAACAAAGGAATATCTTAAAATGAATGTGTCTTATTAATGCCTTGTAACAGCAACCCCTTCAGATAGGTCAAATGAAAAATTGCCAACCAGCTGGTTAATTTATTCAGCACAGGTGTTCACTATTTATTTTTCAGCCATTTGCCTTTTTTCAATCCAGCTTGTTGTAGACACAGTATTCCTTCCCTTTGATGGATGCACTTTGTTCTAAGGCCATTCATTTCAGATTTGCACTGTGTATATTATACTGCTACCCAGCTGTTTATTCTTTCAAAATAAATGTTTCATGGTTACTTCATAGGAGTTACAAAAGTTAAGCAAAAACTACAGAATCTAGGCAGAACATGTAAATTGTCAGAAACACAGTAATTGACTCTCAGAAAGTTTCAAGTTCTTTTGGAGAACTTTTTCTTTGCCAGGTTTATTAATTTATCCTTGTTCCTTGGGAGAAATGGGGTTTTTTTTGGTGATGACCAGGACAGACAGCACTGTACTGAGCTAAGTTGAATGCTTAAAAGCTCAATTTTACCCAAGTATAATCTCACTTCTAAGTGTGAAATCTCAGTGCCAGGGGATTCATTTGGGAGCCAGCTATCACTCAGAAATTATACACAAAGTTAAAAGACTACAAAACCTTTCCATCTGATTTAATCCTGCTTCTGAACATTATTTATTATGACAACAGGATGACAATTACAATATCCAAGTGCTATTGCTTTAAAATAAGCATTGCATTTTATCTGCAATCCAGTCAAGCACCATTACTGTGCAGCACTGAACCTTGGAAGAGTCTCAGTCTGTGACCTTCACATTGTATTTATGTAATTCACACCTTTTTTCCCCTACTTATGGTGTTTACAGGCAGAAACACCATCTGTATTTCTTTACGAGTATGTGGCAGCATTTCATTTAGCTACCTATACCTATGGTACTTTCTAAGGGATTCAAGGTTAAGTTTACAGAACTATCTCAAAGAATTTCCTTTGAGGAATTCTGGAGAATGTTCAGTTCAGTACAAAATCCAGAAGAGAAAAAATAATAAATAAATACACAGTTCAGTTAGTTATATTTATACTCAGTGGATTTAACTTCACTAAGTTAAATTCATTGCACATAAAAAGGACAAAGGGAAATATGACTTTATCATTTCACCACAAGTATTTCACAGTTACAGTACTGTTGTCCATTTGTGTTGTTGTTCTTTTGTATGTGGTTCATTTTACATGGATTTGGGGGGTTCATTTTTGACTATGAGAACAGCAGCTTTTAGGCAAATTAAGAATGGAAAAATTTAATTGATGGCAGTGCACAGCTGCCTACTACTACCAATACCTAAACACAGCACTTCTGTTTTGTGCTCAGAAGTAAATCACAAACTCACAAAGTTGGCCAACAAATTACACGGCACCCAGAGAGGCCATTTAGGATCAGGCTGTTTCAGTGAATTGATTTCACCAAAGCACAAGGACATGAGAACATTTCAGAGGCCAGGGCTGCATTTTGAGACAATGTGTAATATGGCTGCATGGTGAAACCCTTCAAACCAAAGCACAATATGATCATTTACTCTGGGCATGCAAAATTGCTCATGAATTTGTACTTTTCTACTTACTCTCCAAAACAGAAATCTTCTACATGTTGAATAGTTTTATCCTTGCTGCTGAGAGGAATTGCTTCTTCTTCCTCAAGGATCAGTTTTCTCCAGTCCTCACACTCATCACTGAGATCTGCCTTTTGCTTAAAGAACAAGTATAAAATTACATATTGTACTGTGCAAGCTGTTCTTGAACTATAAATGTCTCTAGACACAAATAATATGTACCATCTAATAATATAAGGGAAAAATAAACCCTGATAACTGTCCTAATGTTTTTGGTTTTTTTTTCTATTTATGTTTTTTGAGTGAAAACACTTAGAGCTGGTTACTTTATCACACCATGCCAACATTTGCACTACAGCACTGGCTCAATCTGAAACACAGAGTTAAATGAAATAAAGGCTTCAGTAGAGAGCTGAATGTAACTTGGAATGCAATCTCCTAAAAGACAGGTTTGTCACAGCCAGGGTAGGTCCAGATTCTGTGACAAAACTCTTTGAATGGAAACCATATGGAAAAACCTGGTGATCTGGGGGATTGTATTGATCTGTGTAGGAATCCCTAAATCATACAACACAACTCCCAGAATATGAAGCTCTGGCACTGAGCAAGTGCCCTGATGATGCCAGGAGGCAGCACAGTGTAAAGAGCAGGGTGAGACTGAGCTGAGGAACTTCCACCTTCTACAGCCCACAGGCTCTGAGCATTTCTGTAAATAACAGAGCAGCCCCTGCTAATCCAGCCCTGCTCCTCCATCTCCTGAATAAATCTCCTCCCTGCAAGATTTCTAGGGGACTGCCATGAATCAGATAAACTTTGGTCATTGGAAAATACACTATCAGCATTCATCTTTTGGTCCTGGTTACAGGACATTTCAATGGGAGGATCCAGCACCCTCTTTTCTGCCTCTAGGGAAGAATCAGCTGAATACAAACGAGACAAACAGAAGGGCTGAAACATCAGAGAGAGGAAAATAATCCAAGAGGGAATGGAGAAACCAGATTATCCTAAAGGAACTGAAACAATGGTGTAGATGCTTCTCTTTAAGCTCAAGAAGGCAGAAGTGTGGCTGAGCACCAGGCTGGCCTCATTCAGACTGACAAGGCAGCACAGCAGAGCCCCACACTGCCAGGCCAGATGGGTGAGGCTCAAGCAGCAAAGCTGGGAACTACAAACCTCTTTGATCTGTCAAATCACCAAAGAGCAAAAGCAGGGAGGTGATTTGTCTTGAAATAAATCATGCAAACAACAGAGATTCAATGGTAAGGAGGCCTAAAAGAAACAATTTGGGAAATTTTTACCTGATTTTCTTTAATCCAAGATAATAATCCTGAAAAACTAAAGCTGGCCCAGTTTCCACCATAGTAATTTCTCCTGTAAAGAAAAAACAAAAGGAAAACCTGTTGGACAGGTAAAACAACTTTCCCAGATTTAAAGAAAAAAAACCAACCAAGTATGATACATTCAAAACATTTTACATGGCAAGATTTCTCAGATGCAGAATAGATAAAAATTAGTATTTTGCAAATTTTCTATTTTCCTCCTTGCATGCATCTGTGACCAAACACACTACAGTCCAAAATCAAATTATTTGCAGGGTAAATGGATAATGCTGAGAACAACACAAGGGATAGTGTGAAGAAAAGGAAAATAGAGATAATACTGCATTTTGGCCAAGACTGGCTCTCTTATCCAAGATGTCAAATACAGGACAGTGCAGTTTATTGTTTATCTACTGCTTACACCACAGATTTTGCCTATTACAGACTGTGAAGCTGCTCTGGCAAAACACTCACTGAACTGCATGTACTGCAGGTGGAGCCAAAGGAACTGATTTGTACCAAGTGATCATCCCTCCCTGAGCACTTCCCAGTTTCTACTTGCCACCTTCTTGCTTGCAAAAAGATTATTTACTGCTTTTAAATCACAGAAAATTAGTAGTTCTGCTGTTAAGCAAAGAAAGTCTCTGCTCTCTCTTTTTAAAATTTCTTTACCAATATTTCTCTAAACATCTGTTGGATTAGTTGGCTTTTGTTGTCAGATGGCATTGCACATCTTAAATACTTAACAACTCTGAGAAGAAAAATAATAAGAGTAATTACATTTTAAAAAGTCACCAGTTCTTGCAAAATTAAAGTTATTTCAGGATTTAACTCTGTTTTCTGGCAATGTGTAGTGGCACTTCAGAAGCCTCAAAGATACCAAAAATACCCTCAGATAGCTATAGGGAGGAAGATAGGGTTTGCATTTTAAAGAATAATGTGAAGGCTGTTAAATCAATCTTATCATAACCTCCTCCACTTTTAAATTGTAGAGATCAGTGTGATACCAGTGAGAAGCTAAATTCAGGTTAGATTCTCCTGCCTAGATTTACAATGGGCTGCTTTTGACAGGGCTGATCTGCACTGACAGAGCCTTCACAGGAGTGTCAGCCCCGCTCAGCACCAGGGCTCTGCTCCGGACCTCGCTGCTTACTTAGCATATGAAGGACAGATGTCTGCTGAGCACTGCTAATTGCTCCTGACTACAAACTGACCTAAAAAAGCCTTTCAGCTCCTGCCAGGCAATAGTGAAGAACATAAATAGGACATCTTCTGCAAAGACAACAGAATGCAGCATTCACTGAATGAATAAAGGTGGCTCCAAGAAGGGATGGTGTGGCAGGTCCTGCCCTGCAGAGGGGGCAGCACTGGGCAGCACAGCTGCTCCTGCAGATGGGTAACACCCAGAACACAGCAATGGGGATTCAATCCATGCCCTGAGCAGCACAGCTGCTCCTGCAGATGGGTAACACCCAGAACACAGCAATGGGGATTCAATCTGTGCAGCACAGCTCTTCCTGCAGATGGGTAACACCCAGAACACAGCAATGGGGATTCAATCTGTGCACTGAGCAGCACAGCTCCTCCTGCAGATGGGTAACACCCAGAACACAGCAATGGGGATTCAATCTGTGCAGCACAGCTCTTCCTGCAGATGGGTAACACCCAGAACACAGCAATGGGGATTCAATCTGTGCACTGAGCAGCACAGCTCCTCCTGCAGATGGGTATCACACAGAACTCAAAGCAATGGGGATTAAATCCATGCCCTGAGCAGCACAGCTCCTCCTGCAGATGGGTAACACACAGAACTCAAAGCAATGGGGATTAAATCTGAGCACTGGGCAGCACAGCTCCTCCTGCAGATGGGTAACACACAGAACACAGCAATGGGGATTCAATCCATGCCCAGAGCAGCACAGCTCCTCCTGCAGATGGGTAACACCCAGAACACAGCAATGGGGATTCAATCTGTGCACTGGGCAGCACAGCTGCTCCTGCAGATGGGTAACACCCAGAACACAGCAATGGGGATTCAATCCATGCCCTGAGCAGCACAGCTCCTCCTGCAGATGGGTAACACCCAGAACACAGCAATGGGGATTCAATCCATGCCCTGAGCAGCACAGCTCCTCCTGCAGATGGGTAACACCCAGAACACAGCAATGGGGATTCAATCTGTGCACTGAGCAGCACAGCTCCTCCTGCAGATGGGTAACACACAGAACACAGCAATGGGGATTCAATCCATGCCCTGAGCAGCACAGCTCCTCCTGCAGATGGGTAACACCCAGAACACAGCAATGGGGATTCAATCCATGCCCTGAGCAGCACAGCTGCTCCTGCAGATGGGTAACATCCAGAACACAGCAATGGGGATTCAATCTGTGCAGTACAGCTCCTCCTGCAGATGGGTAACACCCAGAACACAGCAATGGGGATTCAATCCATGCCCAGAGCAGCACAGCTCCTCCTGCAGATGCTCCCAAGCAGGAACTCCAATCCTCTGCAACAGGAGCTCACCCTGACTCTGTGACTAACATGGTGAGTTCCACAGCTATTCCTGTATGTACCACACAGACCCCAAAGCAATGGGGATTAAATCCATGAAATGCCCAATTCTGTGAGATTTCAATCTGTAAAAGACACTGACAGTTCCATGTGATGGTAACTTCAAGCTTTGTTTAAGCTGTCAATGGTGCAAGGTAATTTTTTCAGGTTTCTTCAGATTCTACAGAATAAAAAATTCAATATCCATGTATTACCTATCATTTCAGGGATTTCCAAAAACCATGAAGATTTATTTTTAAGGAAATGTGCTGCTCTGGTTGCAAGTTCTTGAATATGGAGTACAATATACAGCTGCTGGAGCAAGCAAGGCCATGATCACAGAAATCCCAGAAAAAATCTGCCTACAATTAGGAGTGGGTTTCTTGATTCTCCACCTATATTAAGTCATGCATATTTAGACTATTTAAAGTTCAAACTGTCAGTAAGAGAAATTAACATTATTTTCACAGAAAGTTACAAAAGTTTGTTTGTGAGCTGTCAGACATCTTTCATGTGAACATTCCTCTTTATCAGCTTGGATTTCCTTTGAAATTATTTGTTTTACCCAGTGTTGAGTCAACCTAAAGTGTTGAACAAAGCACTGCACGACCCTGCTGTGGAGCTCCATCCATTCTGAGGAGCTGGCACAATCCTCTCCAAAGGAAAAGGAACCAGAGCTGCCCCTCCTTGCCTGGTGTCTGAGCACCCTTCCCAAGCTCTGCAATGCCACCTCACATATTCATCTCCTCAAGTAGCAACTTCCAGATTTTTTTTTATCCTGGAATTTTAATTAGTTTCCCTGCACTAAATGATGAATCAGGATTGCTTAATTTTCTCATCTGAAAACACTAGAGAAGGAAGACAGAGCAGACATGATTACTGACATAATGAGCAAAGTTTATAGCAAGTCTTGAAGAGGAATTCTGAGAAGAGCTGACTAATGGTTTTACAATTAGGACTCCTTTGTAACCAAATATTTCTGTTAGAACTGCCCTGAAGATGAACTGAGGAGTTCCTTTAAGTAATGGTCAAGATCAAAGCCTAATTAATGCTAAAATATTGTCCCAAAATCTCCAGGCCAAAGCTCCCCTCTTCTCTTGCTATATTAGCACACTACAAAGATGGATATTCTCTCCCTTTTTTAGGGCTATAATTCAATTATTCCCTAACTAAGGACAGGAATCATTTTGAAGGTGCAACAGCACAGGTGGAAAATACTTTTTCTACCAAGTTAGAGCACAGATGTTTTCCTTCCCTACCATACATTAGTTCCTAAATTATATTTGCTCAGGTCCTCCCATGTTACCTGGATTTCACCTGAATTACAACACTGCTCCTTTCCCTTAATAATTTTCAAATCTCTAATCTGCAGTTCAGAGCTAACAGCAGAAAAAGTTTTGCAAACTTTTGGAAATGTAACTAAAGTACAATTTTACCTCTGCAAATACCTTGTCTCTTCTCCTATGTTACATTTTCACTTTTTACTTCAGTTACCAGGACTGAAATAATTGGCAAATTCCAATCTGGAGCACTGAAATCACAAACTGTTTCTGACTGATCACCAATCTGAATCTGAATGAAGGAAATATCTGAAGTGCCCCCCAGGGTGACACCCAGAGCTGCTGCTGCTGCACAGAAGCTGCTGACGCCTCAGGATTTCCCCCAGAGCTGCCTCAATGTGACTGTCCTGCCTCTGATCTTGCAGAAGGAAGTCCTGAGCCATCAGAGCAGCTGTCCTTTGCTCAGGAACTTACTGCCACATCGATTTTAAGGATCTCAACACAAAATGATTTGTGTTTCAAACCCATGAAGTTTCCTGTGCCACCTATTGGTGCTCAGGCAGACGTGTTAGAGATCCCCAGGCTGGCCAGTGATGGGGTTTAGGAGCTGCCTGGCTTCCAAGAGGGGTTTAACCCACACAGCTCCTGAGATCCTTCAGCCCAGCAAAAGGGTGGGCGATGGTGGCAGTCACTTGTGCCACATCACATTATATCCTGGGATATGGACATGACCAAAGGGAACCACCATGGCCCAGCTGAGACCATGTTTTACTCTCTATCACCTTTGCTGTGAGACTGCATCCTAAACCAAAATAAACAGAAAAAAGACTTGTTCAAAAAAGCTCAAAAGATACCAGAATTAACAAAATTTTTGCCTAGTTTTCCTTATTGAAATTAAATAATTTCTTTGTTTTTCTTGCAAGAAATTGACTTGCTTAGAGCAGCACCTGTTTTGCTCTCTGGCTGCTGTACTCCCACAGCTCCCTCACCTCTCAGCAGTTAAAGATCCAAAAGAGGGCTGTATCAACACACAGGGTCTATTACAGAATATATTTTGCAAGTTCTGAAAAAAAAAGTGAGATAAATTGTCTAGCAGGATGTGGAACAAACTACAAACAGGGATCTTGGACTGGGGAGGTACAGGAGTAAGGCCCAGCACAGTTTTGGATGCTCAAATAGAAAATTTTGGACATAAGGAACACTCAAGCGCTCTACAGGCTAAGTAGTCAAAAAAATAGGAAAGGTAACAGGTGTCAAGAAGCAAAACATGCCCAGTTTGCTCTACTTCTCCCAGAAAATAAAATTCTGCATCTTGACCCTCCTTTGCCTTTGAATTAAATTCTGTGTGGAAAGATAAATAAGCCAGTGAGGAAACTGCAGCCTACAAATGTTGTATTCCAGATGCTGAATATCAAATATAAAATGTATCTGAACATGCCTCACCCCTAACTGCCCCATCCCCAGTAACCAAACTGGGGCATAACTACAGATACAGAATTAAAAGAGGCAAATAAACAAATGATCAAAAGCAGAAACTTGAGCAAGTGGTCAGGAGAAAATCTTCTGCATGTGCACAATTAGTACAGGAAGCATATTCACTTCAAGTAATCCACTTTTAGTCTTCATCTACCTTTCTCCAGCAGCTTCAAATTTAAACTAAGTGCCAATCTCCACATTTTAAATTGCAAATTACTTTTCTAAATCATTTAACAAATATCCTTGAAATTTCACATGTCAACAGCTCATTAATATCTACAGCAAATGTAGCTCTCTGAGAAGAAGCACAGATTTTATGTTTATTGAGACAGATAGCTGGCACAGAGAAATAGAGCTCCTTCAATTACTAGTTGGCAGAAGCTAACTTCAGTTTAAAATCAGTCTACAGCAATTTATGGCAACACTGCAGTGAAGTGACTATTTTGAATAAGATTAGCTACTGCTGATGGCAACGCTTGGACAGTGTTTATAAATCAAACTCAGAAGTCAGTATTTTATAATAGGCCACTTCAGAACTATCTCCCATAATCACCTATGCAGTATATTATGATAAATGCAAACATGGCTGGAGATTAAAAGTAATAAAACAAGGTACACAAGGTAATGAGAGCAGGTAAACTATAAACAAAGACTTTATGCATATATGTGAGCAATATCTGGTGCCTGACTTACTCAGGCCTTTGTTCCCTGCAAAGATTAATCAATCAGAGTAGCACATCTAACACAGCTATTTCAGTAACCCCAAATCTCATTTCTTTATGAGAAAAAATTTAATTAATAATTCTGGTAATTAATGAAGGGAACAATTTACTTTGCTAAAAGGTAATATTCATCATAGCTAAAACCAGGCATGGATAACAGAAATCAGAGTTCCAGTGGCCAATACTATTACAGACTTTGACAGCCAATGAAAACAAAAAACTGCAATAACACAAGTCATTCTCACCAAGAGAATGGGATAATTACTGTCAGGAAGGAGAACCAAGGCACTAAACCTGCAGCCATTCCTGCCTGGAGCAAAGCAGGAGCCATCACAGCATCCTCCACCACAGCACTCATGCTCCAAATCCCTGAGCCAGCTTCCAAAAACTGCCTGCTCTATTGATGGAAATAACACCCCCAAAACAAGGCAGAGACAGAAACATAACATTACTTGTGCCAGAGGAAGAGACAGGAGCGCTGCCCACACTGCCAGAGCCACAGAAAGCCCTGCAGTCAGTTCAGCCCAGAAAGGGAAGTGACAGGAGGAACTTACGAATCCACGTGCAGAACTCTCTGGCCACTCCTGGCACACGCTGCTGCAATAATGGACTCAGGCAGACCTGCAATGACACAGGCAGCTTTCAGAACTCTCCATGCAGGGATGTGTTAGAAATTGCAATAATGGTACAACTTGGTCAGAAGGCAACTCAAACAAAAGAAATTTTACAATGTGAGTCACTGAAATTTTTAAGTCTCACGCTACTAAAATAATGAACACTATTCTGTGCTCTTTAACATTTTTCTGAATTAAATGCAACTTTATTTTTATTTTTTTAATAACTGTATGGAACATGCATACCACTTGCAAACACTACTAAGTTAAAGCTTGGCACCAGCATCTTCTCTCCACACCCTGCTCTCATAACCACATTGAGCAATTGCCAGCACAATAACACCCAAAGCTCAGTGGGGTGCTCTGTACCCACATCCTTGGTAATGCTCACAGGTATTACCTGAGGGCATTTCTGTTCACTTCAAAGTGAACAAAAGCACTGTGATTGTCCTTAAGAGTGGTATCCCTATCAAAATCTCCCACATTAGGCAATTACACTCTACCAAATCAGTATGTTTTCCTTATATTTAGAAAAAAAATGCAGCAAAAAAACACACCAAAAGGCTGTGATAGCTCTGCCAGCAATACATGCTTGGAATGGCACAGGATCCCACTGGAACTCAAATAAATGGGGCTGTTCTGTACTGTCTGCTCCCACTCACCAGTTTCACATGCCCAGTTCCATGCCTTGGATTCTGGAGCAGGTTCAGAGAAGCAGGACAGCTCCCCAGCTAAGCTCTGTGGCACTAACCTCCCTCAAATCTCTTTTGCAATGATCTGTTGGCTGTTTAAGCAAGTAATTCAGGATCAGCAATTAAAATCCCAGGGACTGGTATTAAAGACACTTAGGCCATGTATTCAATTAAGGGATGAGATGAAAGGAAGTGAAAGGAGCTTTTGGCTGATCTGATTTCCAGCAGCACCAGAAGCAGCTGCAGAGACAGAACTGGAAGGGGAAGAAGCAGCTGTGGAAGGGCCCAATCCACTCAGGCTCACTCCATGACAAACAATGTCCAGCAGAATTCCAGGCCTGTGCTGTCTGCTCCTTACACAGAACAGTGCCTTCACCAACAAATAAACCTTGCAGTTTAGGAAACATCCCCTGGGAGCTGGGTACACAGGCCACAGCTCCACCAACTCTTCAAACCAGCAAAGGCCAACAGAATCATCAAAATAAAGAGGTGCAACCTCTGCCCTCATCATCTGCCCCTCCTGACCTCCTTCCAAATCAAGTAAATGGTCAGTTTTTGGAGAGCAGTTCCATGGTGTTGTCCAAAAGCATAAATATTTGTATCAATACAAAGAAGGAAGTGTAAGACAGGCATGACACATTTTCCAGGAAATTAGCTACAACTTCCCTGCAAATTTTCTGGTCTTAATGATTACTTTTTCAATGGATTTTTTAAAAAAATCCTGTTTTGAACTGATAAAGCAGAAAAAGTGGAAATAGTTTTGTATTGCTGACCTTTCACAGAAAATGAAGGTTTATCACAGAATTAACCTCCAGGGCCAGGAGGGATGAACAGTTGCAGCAGTTCCTGGGATGTTTGTTTCACAGCCTAGAAAGGCCAAAAGTCTTCAGAGTTGAATTTTTGGAAACAAGAGCTCATAACACAGACCAGTGTGACCAAGGAGAAAATATCTAAGTGCAGCACACACTTCAGGACTGCCATGAGACCCTGGCTGCACACAGCCATTACATGAGAGCTCCACACTCAGCTGGCCCCCAGGTTTATATATATGGTTCATTTTGCTCCCTCTATAAACTATCTGGAATAGAATCTACAACTACTCTGTGTTTGGAGTTCCCAAAAAAGCTTTTCTTTCCCTCATTGGGGCACAGAGAGTATTACTCTAGAAATGGAATTGAGAAACTTGTTTCTCCTTCCTTATTGATAAAAGCCACTGAGAAAGTGTTGTAAAACATCACCAGTGCTGCCGGGCTGACCGGGGCCGAGTTATAGCTACCAGGGCATAACTGATTGCTGGAAGCTTGATCCAATTGATACTATGCTGGAGGTCTGTTCTTCCATTAACCTTGGATGAAATTGTTCCCTGAATTAGCTTCCTCTCTCTTGAAAGCTGGCATCAATTTTCTTCACCCAAGCCTGTGATCTAAGACACTGTGGCCCCCCACATAGCCAGTGGTGAGAGTGGAGCATGGCTGGCACATCCCAGCTTTGGGAGAGGATCCCAACAACCTGCTGGAACAGGACACCCTTTGCTCTGGGGGACAACACCTCAGGAAATCCAAGAAATAAATAAGACTGTCACATGGCACCAGTTTCTGAATGCTGTTCTCCAACAGAAACAAAGGCACAGGGAAAAAGGGCAGATTTGTCAAATGCAAGTTACTTCTATCTGTGACCTGTATTGCATGGTGGTTACTGAACAAAAGTCTTTTCCAAGAAAGAGGGTTCTGGACAATTACAATACAATTATACATTGTCCTTTTCTAGCTAGGAAAAAACCTAACTTGGAAAAGCCTGCTTAGAGAAATGGCAATTTATGGAATCATGGATGGATTTATTTCATAAATGGCAATTTATGGAATCACAGCATGGAAAGCTGAACTGCCTCTGACAGGATGCTCAGAGAGTTGTGCAAAATAGGTTCCCTTCAGATAATCCAGTAACAGAGAAATGTGGTTTTAGAAACTGTTCTTACTTGGAAACAGCCTCCTGATCTGAACTTTGATTGCTCAAAAGCCCTAAAATGGATTATACTCAGGCTGTGAAATGTGCTTGGATCCTCACTACCAGGCACACTCATCCTCCTGCGTTTGGCTTCCCACTGGAAAGAAACAAAGGGGCAAGCAGACTGAATTGTAACATTAATTAGCTCTAATTAAACTAACAAACATGGCAGCATGGCCACTTCAGTACACAGAGGAAACTGAGGTTTGTACCGATGTTTCTGTATAACGCCTGGGAAGTGCTGGGAGAGACTGCAGGGCTGCCCTGGGAGCAGCTGCGGGCAGGAGGAGGGAGCCCAGGAGGGGCAGGAGGAGGAAGAGGAGGAGGAGGAGGAGGGAGCCCGGCAGGCAGCACAAGCTGAGGGCTCTGGGCACAGCCTCTGCCTCAGGACAGTCCGTGCTGAGCTGAAAGGTTTCTCTGCACAGGCCCCTCCCAGCACTCACCCTCAGTGCCACTGCCCCATCCCAGCCCTCCTGGACACTCCACAGGCAGATCCATCCCCATAAATCTCAGAGGTGCCTCTGCAAGCTGACCTTGAAGTCTGCATCTGCTTGTTTCCAGTAACCTCTGACCAAGATAATCCCCATTACATGAATTTTTGGAGATTCCCTATGAAACAAAATCAGCCATACTCTCATTTTCTAGAATAGTGTTTTAGAAGTAAAAAAGAAACAGAAGAAATAGCTACACATTATTTAGTTATCCAAAAACCAATTCTATTTTTAGTTCCAGTACAACAAAATTAAAGTTTGAGATAAACACTAAGGTGGAAAATTTAATTCCGTTTTAAAAGCCAATTAATTTCTGAAGTCTTACAAAATAATGAAAACTTTTAATTCACCTCTGTGTGACCAAAAATTAATTTTAGGCTTACACATTGTGTGTCCTGCTTAGCAGCTGTACTTGCAGCTCTGGTGCTGCAGTGCCTCTTGCAGTGCCCTGAAAAGGGCTCAGCCACTGCCCTGAGCAATTTCCAAACTCAACAGCTCCACATCTCTGGGAGCATCCTGGTCCTGAGCTGCAAACTGCTCTGCAGTCATGCAGATGATAAGTTTTTACTGAATTACACAAGATCCATCTTGAAATGGCTTAAATGTTTAATTTGCTTCACTCCATCTACTAAATAAATCACAAGTGGCTTTTTCATAATATAAAACGTTGAAGGGAAATATATAAAAATGTTGGAACACAGACAATTTCAAAACAATCTTCTGGAGTCAGAGAGTTCACCAGCTGCAATACATTTTGTTTGCATCTGAACTTCTAAGTAGAGAAGAGCAGCTGATTCTTGAGGAGCTCACTACAGAATACTCATGGTGTGGTTTTGGTATATGTGAAATTTTAGCAGAATGTCATAATTAACTGCAAATTAAAATAGTTCTTGTATGCAATATTTTAAGATAAAGATGACTAAAATGTATTAATTTTAATATTTGCCCATATTGCAGAGCAGTATCAGAAAATATTTCTGCATTACAGAGTATGGCACAGAAATGCCAACCCACTAAGATAACATGTTACTGGTCAAGAAAGAAGCCACAAGTAAAAAGTGAAATTGCACACACTTATCTGTGTCTCACCACAGGAGCTTGGCAATGAAAACCATTCAATCTCACAGCTGGTGTAAATGAACATTTAGGAAAGGAATACAAGCACCTAGGCTTGAAATAAAAATTTAACTTCTTACTAAAAATTATACTCACACCAAGCAATGCTCCCCAGCACAAACTACAGCTCAGAGCCTAATCTTGGGTTTAAAGCAACAGCAGCAGACAAAGCAAAGCACTTGAATTAAAGGATCTGTATAGCAAGACACATGCTGAGCTTTATTCTCACTCCAGTCTTCTAATGCTTTCACTTCTTTTCTGCTTCCCCACGGGCAAAGAGCTTGCTCTCCTTGCTCCTTACATTTGTAAGCATTTCATGAAAGATACTGAGGAAGTTTTCCTCCTCCTGCAGCAGCAGCTCCCTGGGGAGCACCAGGGGCTCTGTCCCTCCCTGGGGAGCACCGGGGGCTCTGTCCCTCCCTCCCTGGGGAGCACCGGGGGCTCTGTCCCTCCCAGGGGAGCACCGGGGGCTCTGTCCCTCCCTCCCTGGGGAGCACCGGGGGCTCTGTCCCTCCCTCCCTGGGGAGCACCGGGGGCTCTGTCCCTCCCTCCCTGGGTGCTCAGGCCCAGCCTCAGAGCAGCTCCTGCAGCAGGACTGGACCCATTCCCCAGGCAGCAGAACCCATTTCCTGCTGGGATGCACAAACCTGGCTTTCCACTGCCCCTCATTCACACTGGAATTTCCAAGTACCTTACTAAGCCTTTTCTAAAGGAGTTTTTCACCTTGATATGCAGATGACCTCCTCTGTATTTTTCTCAGTAGAGTCCTACAGGCTCTGGTTCTGTAGGATCAGCAATATCATCTGGAAAAGCTGCAGAACACAGGCTGAGAAGGACAACAAAGGGATCAGAGAACAAGGAGTTCTCCCACAGGAGCAGCCAGGGACACTGCACAGCACCTGGGAAAGAACCTGCCTGAGGTACCAGAGGGAGCCTGAACCTCGCAGGCAGCACCTCTGCTACACCCCAACATCCACACTGGGAGCCAGGCCAGAACACAACCCTGCATTTCAGTCAGGTTAAAAAAATCAGTAAAGAAGAAAAAAGTACATTTACATGGGGAGAATAGTGAAAAATGAAAGGGGGACACACACAGAGAGGACATGGGACAGGACTGTGAGTCAGTGTTCATTTTGTCTGACATTTAAATGGACAGGCAATGACTTATCTACAAATGATTATAAAATCATTTATATTTCCTCCTTCCAGACACCAACATGAAAGTCAGTGCCCCTGTGTTAGTCCACAGTGACCACTGACGTCAGAAATATCCATCTTCAGCTGGTTTTCCATTGAGCTTTCATCAGCTCTCAACAGCTGCTGATATAAACTGAGGACTGTGCAGTTACATAAGATAATGCAACCAAAATATCAGCCCAAATGATGTATTACAAAATATTTTTGTCACGTTCTAAAAATATCCTGCAACAATGAAACTGTTAGGAATTATTATTTTTTTATAGCAATCTTAAGTGTTTACTCTAAAATTCTCATCTGTAATATTTGGGTTAGTTTAGTTGTAAGGTATATTTTTTAAATTGTGTTAGTATCTGGAAGTGATTTTCCCTAACACACTACACTTACCTAAGATAAACATGAAGTACTTACACCACTCCCAGCACATCCAACAATAAATAATAGATTCTCCTGACAGGACTTTGATGACCTGGCAAAGCCCGAGTGCTTTCAGCCAAAATCATATGAAACCATAAATCACTCCTTATTTTATAGAATATTTCAAAATGGATTCCTGCTTTCTACCTTGAAAGTCATTTCATGTGTTATTTATAACCACTGAAAACCAGAATGGAAAGAAAATTGCATAGAACTAGAATATTTACTGTGACTGCTTTTATAAAGAATAACTCTTTTTTAGAAAAAAACCCTAGAATTACTGGCAGACAAACTTGTGAATACAACACCTTTCAAAGAGCCATGTCCTTTACAACTTTCCCAGCAGTTAACACAGGTCTGGGGGAGTGTCAGAGACAAGAAGGCCAGACTGAACACAATCCAATTCCCTGAGGAAATGCCAAGGTAAACATGACCTTGCACCTGTATCCACACCACTCCGCACAGCCACAAAGTTGCAAATCTTGGCGCTCACAGGGGTTTCTGCCCTAAACTCAGCACTGCTGAATGTCAAATAGGGAAATTCACAGGCAAAACAAAGGTCTGCCACTGACCCCCAGTTCTGCTTCTAGACCAATGAAAACCAGAGAGAAGAGACGTGCCCAAAGAGCAGAGCTGCTGTGAGGACTGCTGATCCTGGAGAAGGTCTGCTTTGGCCAGGAGCCACAAATATCTGCTTTTGTCAGGAGCCACAAATATCTGCTTTGGCCAGGAGCCATCCCACAAACCCAGCCTGGCTGGTGGGTACCCAGAGCTCAGCACTGGGCTCAAACAGCAGGGACAGGATAGGAGGGACTGGGGCAGAGAGGGAGGGGAGAGTGACCTGGAGGCTGCAACAGAAAACAAAGTAGAGCAAAACATCATAACAGCTTTAATTCTCGTACTGTGCTGGCCATGAAAAACCTCAAGCTATGCTCCTCAGTTTCATGCCATGAGACAATCCAGTTTTCTTTAGAACTATGGATAGAAATCCCATGATTTAGCAAAACTTCACCTGCTGTACCCACCAGGAGTATTTTTGTACCCACATCCACCTTGCTCTTAACTTGCTCATGCAATAAAATACCTGAGTTAAGGAAAAAGAATTTCTTCTAAAGAAAACTTCCTTTTCCCATAGCAATATTGATGAATTAATTGAACCTAGATATTAACTGAAGCACTGATGGCTAAAATTTAGTTGAGGCTCCATTTGCACTAAGCTCACTACAGGGAAACAGTTAAATGAGCCTGAAATAAAAACAAATTCAAATCTTATGTTCCCACTCAGTCTAATTACTAAATTTAATAGATGCACAAGTTATAAAACCAGGAAAAGGCCACACATGCAGAAATTAATACAATTATTACTATGCATTAAAAATACCATTAAACACAAACATTGCAATTATCATGGTATGACAATTGCATATTCATAGGTACACTCAGCACTGGTGACAGCAATAGAAATAAGAGTTAAGACTGGGATAAAATATTCCCTCAGGAGCCACTTCCCAAAGAGAAGACAGATGAGAGTTCTACTCTGAACAATCTTCCATACTGAGAAATGTAATACAGATTAAAAACCCTCAGTCACTCCCCAGTGCTAATCACCACTTGTGTATGCTCTTGGTAAAAAGGAATGCAAGGACAAAACAACTCCTGAAGTGCAGAACTCTGAGAACCTTGAATTAGTTAGAGCAGTACTCTCTACAGGTGGGCAAAAAGGCATCCTGGAATTCAAATCAACACCCCCAAATACAGCAATATTTCAGAGAATTCAGCTGAGAACCTCCCTCCTGCAGCACCAAAGCTCCAACATCACCCCTCACTCCAAAGCAGGAAGATTGGCTTTGCTGGCTGCACATGACCTGCTCTCTCTGGCACAGACAGTCCTTGTTCCCTCCATGGCTGGAATGGTAAATAGCTTAACATTAACACCATGGCCATAAACCTCTGAGCTTCGGCATATTTACCTCATGGCAGTAAAGAATGGATCATCCCCAAAAATCACAGAGTTATACAATGTTTAATATTTCACCCTTACAGTTTGATTATCCAGCTTCTCATTATTAACCAACCTTCTCACACACTCAAAATGTTCTCAAATCTGAGCACATATAAAAAATGTCAGATTCATTACTGCAAACCACTCCATAGAACAGGGTTAACACACAGAAGGGACCTCTTAATTTGCTCAAGAACTTAAATTTTGCATTTTTAGCACAGTTTTGGTGAAAACAATGGGGGCAGTATGGTTTTATAATTACTCAAAAACTCCAGATATAAATCAGAAATCTTTTAAACAATTGTACATACATTGTATGGGGATTGCTTTTTTCTGCTGAACACTGAAATCAGCAGTTTCTTTAAGAAACTCACTCATTCAATTTCAAAGTGCTAGGAATCGTAACTCCCAGGGACATAATTTCACAGATCCGCAAGCTCCAAAACGAGAGTTACTAATTTCACATGGAAAACAGTAACATTTAGAATTTCCCTTCCATTTGTGCTCCAAACAACACCCTGAGCTCTTTACAAAGGCAAACAAATCTGACTGTAAATTTGGGACCTCTAAACAGTGTTGCACTTTAAGACTAGAACTCCATGCTGAATTTAAGGCTTATCAAGACCAATCTGAACTAGGTCACTCTCACTGGGTTTTACCAATAGAAATCTATTCCAATAATTCAAGATTATTTTGCTACACAAGCACCAAGAATCTGAGTTCTGAAGGAGTATTTAAAATTTTCTCTTGTAGTTACATTGAGACACTCCAGGTGTCCATCATTATTCACATGAACAGGATGAAGTTGTACAGGATACAGAAAGTGCAGAAAGATGAGAATTAAGTGTCTGGCTGTGTAATCATTCACAGACAGAGAAATGTGCTTTAATGAGAAAGACTAAAAGAGTTTTCTGTTATTTTTAAAGCAGGCATAGAGATTAGAAAAACTACTTTGAAGACTTAAAACTACTTGTATTGCAGGATATTATAAAAAACAGATTATCAGCCTATAGCACATATACTGCAACGAGACAGAAGTTCAGCTCTTCAGAGCTGTTTTCCTTGCACAAAAGCAAACCTGAGCGGCAGGATGGGATTTCGGGAATAAGGGCAGCCAGGGGAGGCAGAGTCAGTCAGACAAAGCTTTCCGAGGCACCAAAGGAGCCCCCGATCTCAGGTGTGGTTTGTGAGGTTTGTGCCCGGTCACAGGGCCGGGGGTCCCAGCAAATCCTCCTCAGGGCCAGCCGCACACGGCCCTCCGTGACACCTCCATTTCTCCATTTCTAAGCAAACCTGTCCATGGCAGTGTGAGCAGCAGCCCTGCAGCCGGCTGCCATGCCCGGGGCATGGGGACAACGTCCAGGCCGCTGTCACGGACGCGTCCCCGCGGGTACCTCAGCAGCCACTCGCACACCCTGCCCGCCCTCCCCAGACGCCGCTGCCGCCCTTCAGCCGGGGATCCGCGTCCCCCCGCCGCCCCTTGGAGCTTCGGCCCTGCCAGGGCCGGCGCTGCCCCCGTGCCCGTCCCGCCCCGTACCGGTGCCCACCACCACCACATCGAACTCTGTGGGCAGGTTGTCCGCCATCTTGGGAGGCGCCGTCACGCGCGCGCCGCCGGCGGAAAGGGCGGGAGCGGCTGCGGGGGTTCCGGCGGCGGCGGGAGGGAGGGAGCGGAGCGGCGGCCCCGCCTGAGGGAGCGCTCGCGGAGAGAAGAGCGGCTGTGGCTGAGGGAGCGGCGGCTCCGGGGAAAGCCCAGGGGTTGTCCTGCGTCCGTCCCCTTATAACCTGCCGGCCCTTCGGCTTCGCCATCCCTCAGCGCTCTGCTGTCCTGCTCATCCACTGAACCAACCCTGACCTGCCATACAGCAATGCTGTGGGATGTAGTAGGGAATATATATATATATATATTTATTTATTTATATTTTTATATATATTTATTTATTTATATTTATATTTATATGTATGTATCTATGTGTATATATATACATGCATATACACAGAGTGCCTACATCCATCAGTAAGCTTCTTAACTACAGTCACATGGCGGCATTCCACCTACTGAGCCAAATCGTTTCATTGCAAGCACGTGTGTTTTTGTATGACTTACGGGTCGATTTGAGGAAGAAATTATAAATTGTTCCCTGGCAAGGTGGGCAGGCCCTGGCACAGGTGCCCAGAGCAGCTGTGGCTGCCCCTGGATCCCTCGACATGTCCAAGGTTGGACAGGGCTTGGAGCACCCAGGGACAGTGCAAGGTGTCTCTGCCATGGCAGGGGTGGTACTGGGTGAGCTTTAAGGTCCCCTCCAACCCAAACTATTTTATGAACGCCACTGAAGTTTCTTGGATGACCATTTCCTCAGAAACAACAAATCTCACTTTTATTATTTCCTCTGCATATTCACTGTTTCCAAAACAAATTATATTGTTTTTTTCAATCTTGTTGCTCACTGTTCCTTATTAATATATCCAAGAAAATATTTTCATCATTGTTTTTAAAAAGTTCCCTTACCCCCAATCACATTTTTTTTTCCTTTAGCCAACGCGTTAAACACAGATTTAAAAAGAAAGTTATTAGTGTTAGCTAGAAAGTTTTATCAGTCATTAATTTCATGTCCTTTCTTGTTAATTAACAGATAGATGTTTGTCTGTACTACATTTTCTGCATGCAAAACCTTTTCTTTTTTTCTCAGCTCATTCATTAACTCTTTCCCTCTGGAGCCCAAAGCCATGCTTTAGTCTTGCTCAGTCTCTTCTTTCACCTTACAAGGAAAAAAAGGGAGAATCAGGGTTAAAATCCAGATTCTCCTGCTTCAGAGTTGCCCCTTCCATAACACCATTCTGAGTGTAAGAACAGCAGGACTAAAACCACAGATTGGAAAAAGCCAGATACAGCAATGTAGGCTAAATAACCCAGCACAGAACACCTGTGCCAGAATATGCTGGAAACTTCTGGAAACTTTTTCTTTTTATGCCACATTTAATGGCTCATATGGCTTTAAACTAATCTCTTAATATTATTCATTGTGTATGATTATATTAGAGTCTTAGCACCTTAAATCAATAATAACAATAAACCAGCTAGCAGCCTGTTAACACCTTATTACAAGCTCCTTGTTCACATAGCAAAAGAATAGTGAAAATAGTAAAAGTGACTAATGGAAACCAGAGGCCACGTTACCCCTGTGGTACTGCCAGACGTGCTGGAGCAGAGTGCAGCACAGAAAACAGTCCAACAGGAAACTTCCAGCCATGCAGGAACAAAAAATAGAGATTTAAACAGCAGCACTGGCTCACTGCACTGATAAATATGTGACAGAGAAAAGGAGGAGTTATGAGTTCAGGTAGAAAAGGAGTATGATCAAGTTTTAAGTTCCTTATATTTATGTTTCCAGCTGTCCCAGAGAGATTTTGATTGAAACTTCCATTGTTTTATTGTTCAATTTTGATTAAAACTTCCAGCTCCCATGCAATTCCATGGACAGAGCTGTCATTTCTACTTTTTAACATGTGAAAGAAATAAAGCTGCAGAGTTCTCACAGTGCTGGATCATCCCTGACCTAAATGTCTTGTGCTGAGGAACAAAGCATCACTATATTGGTGAGATGAGATAACACAAACTCCCCTTGCACACCCTTTTCCTACTGAGGGAGGGCACACTCAGGAAGGTCTAACATCATCACGAAACCCTTTTGTTGCTGCTCAATATAATTCTAGGACTGCACTGGAGCAGAGCTATTCCACTGTCAATGTCTCACTGTTTCTCAAGTGCTTCAGTATTTATCCCACCACAGAATGCTGTTGTTTGGTGCTGTGAGTTCCTGTTAGCTTCATTCATAGGATGCAATCAGTGCAATCCTATTTCGTGATGACAGTCATTATCCACTGGACCAGAAATCCTCCTTAGTACTTTTTATTTGACAAAAATGATTATTCAGGATCTTTAACTGCACGGTTTGTCAGTCCCACACAACACCAAAATATTTCTCTGTAGTTTGCAGTTTTAGTATCAGCAAATGTAGAAGTGAAATATATAAGTATGAATAATTTTTATGAGAATTTCATGGACCTTGAGAAAATGTCTTGCCATGTTTTTCTCTTTAGCTATTTAATTGCAATGTCATATTAACAGAAAGCAGCATACCCAATTCTGCATGGATGAATAAGCACATTCAATAAAGAAGATTTAACAGAGTAAATCAAACACTGGATTAAACATTTTCTGCATAACAGACCACAAAATGGGCATTCATTTTACCAATAGATCCTCTACATTAGAAACAAATAGAAATGCACACCAACGTAATTAAACTGCACATCCTGTGCCCTGATTACTGAATTTCCCTATATTTTGTTAAACTAGGTCTCATCAATTAGGATTGCCAAAATGCATTCCAAAATGCATACTGAAAAACTGAATGCAATTTTTAAAAACATTTGGATTAAATACATTTTTCCCTATGTTTTATGAAATAATTCCCACATATGTAGTCCTACATATTGCAGAGGATTTATACAGATTTTTTAGCAATAGCAGTTCAGAAAGGCGCACAAAGAGAATTTTAAGATCCCACTTTTAGCAGTTCTAAATACTTTTTCTGTGAGCAACTTTTCCAACTTTGATCTCAACCAAAACATCTCTCATAAAAACATGGTGTTTTACTTTTTGACTTTTATTTGGGATTTTCACATGTCCATAGAACTACCCTTGTTACTTTAAAGTTTGAGTAGTTAATACCTAACTCTGTCAAAATGCTTTTCAGAAGTCCAGTAATCTGAGCAAAACCTCATAAGGTCTGGAAGTGTTTTTGTTTTCCCAGATAGGAACACTGAAGTCTGAAAGAAAATTAGGAAGAATCAGCATTAGAATGTTGGAGTTTGTAGTTATCTCAAGATCTGGTCTCCCACCATTTGATCAAATGCTTCTTCCTCCAAAAAGAAATAGCAAATGCTATGATGAATTTTAATTTTCTTGATTTATGTAGTCTCCTTATCCTGCAGTGATTTCACGTGTGAATTCTCATTATTCATTCTATTTTTCCCTCAAAGGATACAGAATTTAATTCTCCTTGAGTACCAGTTTGAGTGAGGATCAGCAGCAGGATCGGGCCCATCAGCTGCTTGAGCCATCCAGTGAATAATCTGATTTATCCCAGGGAAATGGCTCGTTAGTTCAGGCAGCAGGGCAGTGTTGGTGTGCTTGGGGCTGCACTTGTGTGTGGTTTTCCTCTGCAGTTTGCAGTTCCACAACTGGCACCCACTGAGGCGTGCACACCCTGATTGTTCATTAACCACAGGAACAGCCTGGCCACAGCCAGGCGTGTTTGGGAAAAAATTATTGCTTTCCAAATTTATTCCAAACTCTCAGACAGCCTTGATTCCAACTTCCTCTTGTTTGCCATCATCTGAGTTTCTCTTCCTGTCACAGCTTGCAGCCTCAGTAATGCCCATGTAAGTTGTGTGACAGTAGTGCCATTAGACCCTGTGCTGCAAATCCTCACTGGGATGCAGACACTCGGGTCCCATGGATGGTATGAATATTCTTGTGATACAGGCCTTGGTAGATAAGTGACCTGAATATATTTTAAAAACTCTGAATAATTAAACCCACATTCTCTACCTAAGGAGCATTGAAACTCATTTTGAAGTTGCTCTTTTGATTACTAAGATGTGTGTAAATTATGGGATTGCTTACAGAGACTGGAAAGAGAATTGCATGTCACTTGACTTCTGTAACCATGCAAGGCAAAGAGTTTACTTTTCCAATCCTTACTTAATGACAATCTGCAAAAATTCTGTAGGTCTGTCATGGCAGTCAAAATTATCTTGTACAAAATGAACACCAAGGAGAAAAACCCCAGGATCACAGTTCTGATAATGCTGCTCTCCCAGTGTAACTGGCAGAGTATGGAAAGAAAGTTCCACTACAGCTACATTAAGGATTACCTATAGGTTTTATGGGTTTCCCAAAACTACAGGTATGCAGGAAGAAGGACAAAGTCTTTGCAGCAGCCCCAAGATTCAGGCTGGGTCAAAGCCCAGGATGCCACAAAACAGAGTTCAGTTCTTTCTGTCCTGGCAGTTCCACTATTTGTCCATTCCAGCATCTAAAAGTCTTGGTCAATTAGGATACTTCAGAAACTGTCAGTCAGAAAAAAGATTGGAAATAAAACAGATTTGAAATATAAGACTGCTGTATAGTTGTAAATGAAGATTCTTTAGGATTATGGTTTATTACAATTTAAGCAGGATTCAGTAAAGATGGACAAGTGTGTCTAATGACATTAAGTTACTGCCTTACTTCATTTTCAATATTACTTGAAGTAGTTTTATTGCACAGTGAGGTTTTCAGACTTGTGTTCTCTGAGTTTAGGAAAACTGTACCTTTTCCAGCACATCTGGAGACTGTAACTTAGGTAAGAAATTAATCTCTTTTCTCTGGAAATATTCCCGTTCTTTTATATATTGCATTTCTTTATTAATCTCTTTTGACTTGTTGCCACTTGATGAATACAGATCCTTCAGCCATTAGTGCATATTCCTACTTCATTACAATCAGCACGAGTTTTACCATGCAAAGCTCAGCCTCACCCTCTTGGTCCTTTCTGTTTGATTAACAAACCATAATTACCCCGGAAGGTGAACTGTATATTGCCTTAAACAGGAGATAGGAGTAGTTATTTTATTTCACTTAATTGATACATATGTATTTAAAAATGTGCCCATACAAATACTGAAAAAAACCCCCCAGGAATTAGTCTGGGAGATGCATGATACAGAAAATGAAATAACATCAGCCAGCCACAGGTTGGAAGTTTTGCATTTCCTATTTGAGGATAATGACAAGTGCAAGATCATTGAATAATTTTTAAACAGCAGCATTCTCCAGTCCTGAAAATCATAACTGGCACCTGGGTGAAATGAAAAGAGAGGACAAAGCAAGACTTTAAGTTTTGAAACTGATAAAGGTCCCTTAGGAATCTCCCCATAAATATTATCATATAATTAAAAGGGTTTAAAGTAGTCCATAAAGTAAAGGAATTGATGTGTCTCATATGCAATATTTTTGCCCAGACTTCACCAGAGAAACCATAAACAAAAGATTATAAAGGCCTAGGCTGAAATGAATTCTTGCCAGCTGGGATTCTTGTGAAGACACACGTGTCACCAAGGACTGCAGCACCAAACTGTAGCCAGGAGACAGCTGGGAGTGAGGAGTGAGAAACAGCCAGGGACTGACTTTCAGGTAAATCAGGCTATTGGTGATAACACTGCTAAAAATTAATGCAACAACTACATTTGAAATTACAGAAGCAGGTGACTAAAAATGATAAAGCAAACACTGTTCCTGCTTTGATAAAGTCTCAGTTGGAGGCTGATTTGCCTCAGTTCCAATCTGGGTCTGTCAGGGCTCCACTTGCAGCTCTGTGTGAGAGCAGAGATTTAGTTTGGGCTTTGCTGCTGCAGTGGTGGAAATTTAACATTATCTGAGGGTACACACAGCCAGGGAGGGGCTGCCAGACCCTCTTCCTCTGTTTCCTCTGAAAGGGCATGTGTGAAACTGTCTCAGCTGCAGCAGGGTGATTTGGGGACAAATTGAAGTTGTGAAAGGGCTGTGGCTAAAAAGAAAGTTATCAGCTTATAAACCAGGAGTATGTGTAATCACCTCTTTGATAAGTGAATTTACTACACTCATATACAGCAAAGGCCTCCTTATTGAGCATTTCCTTCCCAACATAACAGTTCAAGCAAGTTTTGTGTTTAAAGCACTCTTTAGGATTTTAAAGCCAGAGAGCAGCAGTAGTGGTGCACTGAAATCTTTAAGGCATTTGAAATGAGATTCTACTCAGCTTGCTCACAGAAATGAGAAAAGCTCTTGTTTTTCTTTCAGAAGCTGTGAACTGGTGCCAGACTCTATGTATGTGTGGTGCTTTTGAGAATTCAGGATGGACACTCAGGATTTAACATCCATTTTTCATTAATCCAAACATAGTCAACTCCATTTAAATGCTGCCTCTTCTTCTGCAGAAAAGAAGACATCCCCATTGCACTTATTAAACTTCAATTAAACCATATGTCTAGGAAAAGAATGCTCCTACTGTAAACAAGATGTGGGCCAGCTATATTGAAGTATTTAATGTGTTTATAAGATATTTGCATTTTAATCTGTTTTCAGTGGGCAATATCTGCAACCAGAATTTCAACCCCATTGCCTTGATAACAGGGTTTTCTCCAGGCCGTGTGATTGATAATATATAAAATAATAAAGGTCAAATCTTGTGGTCTGAATGAGAATTTTAGGTTTGAATGTAATAAATCATAATGCACAGTACTCATTAGAAAGTTGTTTGTTTGTTTTAGTCTCAGCATCATCATTTTCAGGGTAAGATGCTGGCTCAGCAGATCCCAGATCCCTGCAGCACTCCCAGGACAGCTCTTCCATAAGGTAACTTCTCCAGGAGCACAGAGTTATTGCTGGAACTCCAGGCACCTCTCTCAGGCACTCTGCAGCACAGAACCTCTGAGGGAGCAAGGAGACTTTGGGCTGTTCTCCTTACTGCAGAGAGCAGAACTGCTGGGAGCACCACTGCCCTCCCCTTTTTGTACCCCATTAGCACCCAAGGAGCAGCACTTCCTCCCCTGTTTGATGGAGTAAATAAAGAACAGGCCGTAGCTCCTACGCTGGAAATATTAATTCTGTATAAAGCCCCTCATTTTGGCCCTTCCATTAAGCCAGAAGAGACAGAATTTCCCCCCCACTTCAAAAGAATGCTGTGCTGTTGTCAATGTTGAGGCAGATTATTAGGGAGATTTGCAAGAATAACTACTTAAAATGGTCACATTCATTTTAAAGAAAAGAAATATAATTGGTATTTGCATAGAAGAAAATGGATGAATTTAAATTTTAGTTGATTATAATTATTGTCATCATAATCATCATCATTATCTTTGTATGTCTAAATGACTGATTCAAAGAAGAATTTTTAACACATTTCACATGTCAGTGCAATTCTTTTCTGTTTTGTGCTTTAGTGCTTGGGGTTTTTCATTTGCTTTTTTTCAGTCTGAACTTTTCATGGAAGCTATTGTAATTTTCTGTAAAGGTGGAAAAATGTTTCAAAAGAAGTCAGATCTAGAAGTACTACATACATCCTTCTTTTTATAAAAAAAGATAATCAAATTGTACAGAAAAACAGGTACATAAATACTGTGGGATGGCACTTTGAACTGCTCCTAAGAAAGAGACTTTAAATAGTGAGGAGCTACCTAAATCTGCCCTGTAGAGCCAGACAAGGGATGTTAAACAGGGACAGTTGCACACAAATTAGCAGGTGAACTAACTGAAGTGGTAGTGCAGCCAGGTGAGGATATCATTCAAAAAGTCCATTAATGAACTGGGACTGTGTGTAGACACTGAGCTCCTAAAGATTTCCAAAGTTCCTAATAATTGTTTGTATTTCAGCACTATGGATACTGATCCAGCTGGGATTTAATTTCTGTGTTCCCTGGTAATGTTGCTACACAAACTCTGTGTATTCAACTAGTAAATCTATATTGTGTGGGTTTATCAGTATTGGCAGTTATGAGCAGTTCAGATCCACAATATTTGTTGGTGAAAGCAGTTTCCTTTTTCCTGAGTTTATATCACATCAAACCAGAGATGAGCAATCAAGACTACAAAGGCTGTATACCGTGCATAGCAAAATAAAAGTTTCATAATTCCAATTTCCCTGATGACTTTGAAATGACTATGAAAAGCATTTTGCAACAGAGGGATCATCAGAGCTGGTGTGATTGCTGCAATTCCTGATACCTGGCATCTGTGAAAAACAGGGCTTGATCTTGCAGAACTTAACCTTTCATGTTACTTCATTTTCTTTTGTTCCTTTGCTCTTCCATCAGGGCCAGCAAGCCAAGTGCTAAAATCCTGTTTCTGACCAGGGTTATTGTGACTTGCGGGAACAATTGCTCCCTGCAGCCTCACAGATGGCAGCTTCCTGACAGCCTCTTTTCAGATGGCTTCCTGCACGGCCAGAATTCCCTAAATAGGAATTGGGAGGATGGATTCTATGGGAAGCCTTTGTTCCATTAAATTATGGTGTCTTTCCTATTTTCTTGGAATGAACAGAAGCACGTTCATGCCACTACACAGAAAGATACCTTAAAATCACACCTGGAGCTGTAAAACCTCACAGGTGAGCTGGCTCTGCCCAAGAGGGGGACTGAGGAGAGCCTGTTGGGAGGATTCTCCTGAGTGGCTGCTCTTAGGCAGAGGAATTGTCAGAATTCACCCTGACAATGGGTGAGCTACAGCACAGCCTGGAAAGCCTCTGGCCAAAAGACAGAACTTAAAGTTTCCTCATTATGTCCAGGAATTGGAATTTTTAACGTGTATTTTGTATGGAAAAGGATTGCACTGACAGATGTTGGATTCAAGTAAGTTTCAATTAATGGAAAATATCAACAAACTCAGGATTCCTGGCTAATTTCATGCACTGAAGTGACCACAGTGTGTTCAATCAACATTCATTATTAAAATAGCAAAGAAAATTGGTGTCTGAAATCCTATCACTCTAAGCAAAAAAAAAATGTTCAGTTTTCTTTGATTCTATTGATCATATAAAATAGACCACCATCTAAAATAGAACATAGATCAATTTTAAAAGTTTAAACTATATTGTACATTTACATTTTAGGGGAAAATATTTACATTGCAAAGTATCTATTAAAATAGAACACTCAGTCCAGTTTTATCAATTTAAACTGTATTGTACATTTACATTTTAGGGAAAAAAATATTTACATTGCAAAGTATCTGTTAAACCTTGCTTGATTCTATATTCATAGATCTTGCGGGAAAAAATAGGGAAGATCTTGTCATATTTAAAATAATGGAATCAAATTGTAAGACATCCCCTTAGAAAAAATTCTGAAGAAATACTTTCAGTTTACATTGTTCCTCAATGCAAAATACTCTAAAATTCATAATACTAATGAAAGATATCAGTGATGGTTTCCCAGGGTGCTGACAGGTTTTAATATTATAAATATGTGCTAGGAGATTTTTTAAAAACTCAAACTACAGGATGGTTGTGCATTAAATAATTATGATCACAGGTGTTCCAACCTGTACTTTCAATTCATGGCCTGATCATCCTTATGCCTCCACAAGTCACTGGTAATTCCATCAGAAAGTCAATGCAGTTACAGAATATAAAACCAGGTTTATGTAAGATTACATTTTTTTTTCTGTGCTATCAATGTTTGTCACATCAGCCTTGATGTGAAAGAAAGAGGAAAAAAGGGAAGATAAAGTCAATAATGTCTCCTGAAGATGAAGAGAGACACTTCTTTAACATGGCTTTATCCAAAAGCTCAGAGAACATACTGAGACACAGACATTGGTCAAGTTAAAAAAAAAGCTGCTTTTAAATATTTAATTCTGATCTCACTCTGAGTTGCTTTGACTGAGATTCAGACAGACTCAGTTCTACTGTGGATTCTGCATCTCAGGCTTTGTGACAGGCTAAAACAGCAGAGTGAGTCCCCAGTGAGGCCTTTCCCTCCACTTCCTATAAAGAACTATGGACTATCCTGGAGCTAATTTCATTAAATACTTTTATTGGCAAAAAAAAAAAAAATTAGGTTCATTATATTTTGAACCTCCATCAGAGCTGTGAAAAGGGTGACCCAAGAGTTGGCAGAGTGGCAGGAAGGCCTCAGGACCAGGCTGACTCCTTGGGGAGTTGAAAAATAGATGAGAGTTCTGAAGGAGAGGCTTTTGAACTCAGGAGGTTATATAGATCAGGCCTGAAGTTCCCTACACCCATCTCCTGTTCTCTCCAGACTGTCCTAATTCCCTGTACATCCCAGACCTCTTATTTTTATTCCTCCAAGGGAGTGTGAGGTAGAACATCCTGAACTTCATCAGCTGCAAGCAGCCTCCTAAATGAAAGTATTTACCTATACATCTACCTATGTAGAAATATACAGCTTTCTACAGCTTTCTAAAGTGAAATTCAAACCTTCCCAGGCACATGGTTCAGGGATCACAGGGTCAAAATGGCATTTACTACCTCAACCAGTTTGGACCAGTTCCATTGATTTTACTCAGAACTCCAGACTGATTTCAAGAGGAACTGGCAGCACAGATTGATATCACTTTATGGATTTCAGAAGAAATGTAGTGTTTGAAAAGACAATATCATAAAATTGATGTTCAATGCAAAATACCCATTGATCCCCATTTGTTTCAATAAGATTTCTATAATTTGAAGATAGTAAGACACTGAAATGTCTAGTAGTACCCAAGGTAAAAATACCACTCACTTCCATGGAAACTGAAGCAGGCCCACATTATGAATACTAAAATATTATCTGTGTAATGAAGTATTTAAATCTTTAGTATTTCATTACTGGTTTAGATAGTAGAAAAAATTCAAAGTATCGATAGAATTTTAAAATATGGTCATTTCTTAATATTTACTCTTATGCTTATAAAAGATCTGGACTCCTGAATGATGTAAACCAATTATCCCTGTGTGTGTGAAATGCTGTAACAAGATCAATGAGACCTGAACACAAGGAGGCATCTTAGGATAACAGCTGCAGATGCACACATTGTGTGGCAAAACCCAAGCAAAGGAACTCACCCTGCTCACCCTGATGGTTCTCCCTCCCCACAGAAAATCCCTGCCACTGCTCTGCCCAACTGTAAATGCAGGAAAGGAAAACCAAATGAGAGCAGGTAGCAGTCAGCACAGGCAGAGTACAATAAATGGTCACTCTTAGAGGTAAAAGGAATGCTTTGCATTCAGCTTGGGGATTTATTTTAGATGGGACTTAATGGTCAGACTCTGCTTACAACCAAAAGCTGTACAGCTAATGGCTCTGTGGAAAACTGCAAGGACAGATCTCCACTCCCTAAAATACATATTGGTTTTAAAGATGAGCTCAAGATGATTACTTTCACAATATTAATAATTCTGACAATTGGATTTCCACAAAGTAGATTCAATAGAATACTGGAAATATTTAGTCAATAAATCAATTACACTTCCACTCAGTCTGGATAGCCATAAATTGTTTTCTCATTGATAGAATTCTGTTTATGAAAACCTATTTTCAAGGAAACGACTCCTTAGGTTTTTATTGGGAAATGCTTTGCTGTTAAAACAGAAATGAGAATTAATGGAAGGGCCACATGAGCCTTATATGTATAAATAAAAAAAAAATCCCAGAAACTTTTTTTTTGCTACTTGAAGTAGAGTACAATGTCCATGTTTAAAAATACCAAAAGAATGTAAAGAAAATTAAATACCTTCTTATCCCACTAGATGGTGGTGCCTTCAGATTAGGGCTGAGATGCTCAGACAGACAGTCTGAGCAGGAAAACTTTTGCTTTTTTTAACTGACGTGCAAATGTGGAGAGATGAGGTTAATCTTGTTCCTCTGGGAACAGTAACAAGCATCTGGGTCTGATGACTTGCTGAATGTATTGAAGTACATGAGTTGTGCCCACAGAGCTTTGCTATGAAGTGACTTTTAACTTCAATGCACATCTAATAGTATTAAGTTTTCTTCCCGCAGAAGAAAAGGTGCAAACAATATTGAACCTTAAGGATGATGGTATCTCATGTAAAACAGCCTTGTTCCACCGAGGTCCTGGTCCTTTTGCTGTCCTCTCTCCCCAGTCAAAATCCAAATTAATGTGGGGGATCATTAGCAACTTGTATTCATGGATTTCACTGGAACAAGCTTAAAAGTACCACTCACATGTTTGTATGACAAATGTGCTGCTGGCTTTCAGAAAAGGTATTTACACATCTGTTGGACAGAAAGTGATAGTGCCAAACGTGGCAGGTCACATCTCTCCTGTGATAACACAAGTGACACTTTGATGCATGGGAAAAGTGGATGGGACCTTGTTGGAGAGTGTGTTTGTGCTTTAGTTATCTCAGGCTCTGCAGTGAATGGTCACATCCTTCATGCCTCACATGGAGCTGGAGCTCAGGGCAGGTTCTGTGAACTGCAGGACATCTCTCAAGGGCTGTGTCTGGCAGGGCTGGCCCAAGAGGAGCCCCCAAGTCACGCTCAGTGCATGGAGAGAGCCCTGAGGTGCTGTCTCAGCTGGGCTGGAGCGAGGCTGGGGCTCACAGAGTATGAAATGTGTGACCCTGCAGTGAGCAGCCACCAGTCCTGCCCACACGGGCTCTCCCCAACCAGCCAGAGCTCCCTGGGCCAGCCATGGGGACAAACTGCTGGGTGCACACACTTGGTCCAGAGACCACCCACCCAAATCTGTGCAAAGTGGTCAGTGATCAGCCAGAAGCAATGTGTGAGACTTGCACGGGAAAGAATAAAATGAGTCTGAACTGTTTTCATTTTGCTTAAATATCATTATGCCCATTGTCAGTATGAAAATTACAAGATTAAAATTAGAAACGGCTTTGTAGATGAAGAACTCTAGTCAGGTAGGCTCTAATGTTAGGTTTTCCAATTTACTTTTTAAAAATGGTGTGAGGTACAGAAAAGTTAAGGATGTGTATGTCTAGGAAAAGACAGCATTTATGAAGAACGCCAGACTTCTTTTGTCATCTGTAACTGTTGTTGCTCAGTGGGTTTTACTCCTGTCACCCAAGTTGTCGCCCCATTTGTAACACTGGAGTCATTTAGAAACCAGTCCTCCTTCTGGCACAGTTTACTTTGTGCTTATTTGCTGTATATTCCATTTATTCTGTTCCTCCTATTCTACTCCTTCATTTTTTGATTCCTGTGTTTGCAACATCTCCTCAATTTCCTATTTCTGTTGCAGGTAACAGAATGAACAGCAGCACAAAGCTAAGATATGTCACATTAGTGTGACTTCCAGGAAAGATTACAGACCAATAGTCCAGACACTGCCACTTAAGAACATCACAGCCAAAAAAGGCTTAATCTGAGACTTTTTAATGAGCACTTAGCCAGGAATTCCTTTGTATGTATGGAGGACTGAGGCAGAAAAATGGATACAGAAATGGATGTGGATGTCTGGATCTTCTGTAGAGCTTTAATTGTTTTGCATGTTAGAATCTTCCCAGCTGTATTAGAAAGAAAGGATCTGCTCTTACTTTCTCTAGAAAGGCAGGCAGGATTTTGTGAAACCCTAAAGAAGCAAAATTCACTCCAATCATTGTTACTTGCTGCCATTAAGGGTTGAAATGCAGCATTTGCCAAAAGTGCAAGTTCCTTCATTTGATCCCTTTGACTGTACCAGTATAACTGCCAATCACAGGAAATACCTCTAATAACTCTTCCTTTTACTTAATAAGGAATACCACATCTTTAAAACATTAGAAACAGATGTCACTGCATTACTTCACTGCTGATGTATGTAATAGAAATGACACACTAATTAATTTAATGCAGTATAAATGTACTGATTATTTATCATGGCTGACAATAAAATTATGAAAACATTCAATTACAATCAGTGGTAATTCATTATTTATTGATTCTGCGTTATGCACACATTAATACAATACATTTAATCACCTAAGAGAAGGGATCATTTTTCTATTGATACTTAGACATTTAGATTCATCAGTTTTATGTAAAACCCTTGGTGTTGAGGTGGGAAGTTTTAATCCACAATTCCAAAAAAACCTCAGCTGAAATGTCAGAACTAAATTGAATACAAGTGTCAAGTACGAGTCTAGAAAAATGTGGGCACAAAGAATGACACACTAATTTCAGTCTCTTCTTTCTCTCACGTCAGTGGCCTACATTTGTTAATATAATTGTGGGTACTCTTTCTCAAGGAATCCAAGGCATTAAACACTAACCCAGCAGAAAGCTAACAGTGTTTTTTTCTTCCTTTCCAAGCTGTTACTCAGAAGTGGCACCATCAGGGCTTTGCATGCTCAGGATATAAGCTCAGAGCTCACTAGGGCAGGTTACCAGCTTTCCACTGGGCCCTGAGAAATTTCACTGTTAAGGATGAGGAGAAGGTTTTGTCACTTGTACTCCAGCTGGGTTGGAATTCAGAAAAAGAGGTGTTTCATTTTGTTATGATTAGGGTGCATTGCAAATGCAAGTTTTGGTTATTTTTTATCTTTCATTTTGGACCCGCAGTTACCTCTGACCCTTGTAAGTCTATGATCACATTTATTCCCTCCCACTTTAAGGACAATCCAAGTTCTTTACTAAAAAGCATTTTTTTCCTACTACTCACATTGGACATACTTCTATGAAGTCCATGGAAAAAAAATTTTATATTAAAAAAAAAATCACATTGTGATATCTATGGAATTCCTATTTTTATTGTCCTCCCTCGTGTTTGGCTACAGGAAACTGAGATGAAGCACAAATAGCACTATTGAGCTTTCCAGTCTTCTCTAACCAGAATTACTATTTTTAATTCGTACCCTACTGCTTCACATAGCTGTCATTGGTTTTCCTCAGTGTCCCCCCTTGTCAGGTGTGTCACCCGTCATTTTCTCCCTGGACCCCATGGAGAGCAGGAGCTGTGTTCCTGCCAGCTGGCAAAAAGAGATTTCCAGAATGCTCTTGACTGGGGCTTTCCTCTCTCCTCCTGTGTTAGGGAAGACTCTTTCCCATTTCACTCCAGTGGGGCATATGCAAGGATGACAAAAACAAAAACAAACAAATGGAACCTTTACTTGACATCTTGCCATACAAACACAGCCAATTTTTGTATAGGATTAACACACAATACACCGGAATTTCTATGGCTGCCAGGGTAAGAAAACAGAGTGGTTTGCACACCAGTCAAAAAGGAAGAAAAATAACAAAACTTTACTTTTAAAGTGAATATTCTGAAATACTTATTTCAGTTGTAGGGAGGCTTAGTAGTTTGTACACATTCAGATTACGTACTGCTGGACTCCATTCAAATAAACCATCTGGATACTTTATAACTGACAAGATATTACTGGATGATTGTTAGGCTTTAGTAACTTTGCCTTGTCTTTAACAAAATTACAGAGAAATAATAATATTCATGGATGTAGTTGATTTGTATATGCTTAGTTGAACTGGACAGCTGCCTGGCATTAATTCTCAAACCTTGAGCATTTTGGAAGTTTCAGAGCAGTTCTTCTCTCCATGGACAGTCACCTCTCAAGGGTACTGCTTTTACTACAGCCTTTATGATTTTATATTGCTTCATGCCACTCCAGCTCGCTGGGTGTTGATGTGCAAGGCTTCCTCTGGCCTTGTGAAGATTCAGTCTTATTTAAAAATATGTTTAGCTTATGGAAGGCATTAAAGTCAAAAAGGAAAAAGAATTCTCACGGTGGATTTTGATTGTCGCATTAATCTTAAAGGGGGAAAAAAGTCTTTAAAAGGGCAGTGTTTGAATCTGATTTATCAAATATTTTAATGGCAGTCATGTTCAGAAAATTAACACCCAAAAGTTTCTATCGGGAGTCAGTTATTTAGTATTTCTATAACTTCTAGTATATAAATATCTCAGATGAGTTCAGGGCTTGATTGTACTTTGCCCAAGTAAGTAGACCCTGTCCCACAGAGCTTCCAGTCTAAGGTTTGAGCCTTAAAAGATGCATGAACTAGTTCAGAAAATATGAGAATTCTTACTGAAAGGTATTAATTTAAACTAAATTGTATAAAAACTCTGCCTTGGTTTCAGGCAGTGAGGTTAGAGACCTGAAACCAGTGGCCAGGCTTCTTAGAAATCAATGGGGAGAAGGGGAGGTTCCTCCAGAGTGTAATTTAAGATCAGTTATGCTCACAAATATAGCAATTTAGTTAGCATACAGTCATCTTCTCTCATCTAAAATGGGATTACTCATAATGCAAAAAACATTAAACTTTGCAGAGAAGGTGCCTAAATAAGCAAGCCTAACAAAAGGAAAGAGAAGATGGCCCACACAGGCAATGGAATCATGGAAATAGCTGAAATGCTCTGTTGGTATTGCTTGCTTGGCATCAACTTGGAAAGTTTTGTTTATTATTTTCTGCTTGCTTTGTTTATTGAATGGCTTAGGAGAAAGCTAAAAAAACAAACAAACCAAAACAAAACAAAACCAAAACCAACAACAAAAAAAGGAGGGGAGCGAATAAGTTAAAGGACTAGGAAAGAAGGAAAGAAAGAATGAAAACCAGTGGCAACAAACAGGAAAGAAGCATGTTGAAACACAGGAAAAACGGGAAGAGGGTGGGAAAAGAGGTGTGGTACAACACTGGGAGAGGGTGAGACGCAAATAACCAATGTAGCCAGCGTGCCCTGGGGGTGCTGGGTGTCTGATGATCCTTCGACTCCTCTCGTTCAGGGAGAGGGGACGCAGGAGCCTTGGCAGTTCTTGTGCCACCCGCCCTGGGTGGGTGCAGGAGGCTCGGGATGTGCGGGCTGCGGGGATGTTCGCAGGCCGGGGCACTCCTGGTGCGTGAGGAGCGGCCGAGCCCCTTGAAGCTGAGGCACAGCTGATGCCGCACCGAGGCTGTCAATTTCAAACAACGGCGTGCCAGACTCCCGAGAATGGGCTTGGCCTGGTGTGAGCGACCGCAAACTTGTACATCTCTCACACCTCCCTCCGTCCTGCTTGTGCCCCTCTCTGGAGGGTCTCGGCTTGCTTTAGGCCCGGCTCAGTGGCCATGGGCTCTGTGCTGGGCAGGTGCCACCGCGCTCGGTGCTCCCGCTCCGCGTTTGTCTCGGGTACCAGCGAGCCTGGCACCGGTACCGCTCTCCCCGTGCCTCCAGCTCCGGCGGGGTACAGGTGTTTAAACACTTACAAACGTGCCAGGGAGCCGCGACCGCTCCAACTCCCCGGGGAAGGGATGGGAACGGCCCTAGCGCTGTCTCCCCTCCGCTCCCTTCTCCCTGAGCCCGCGGGACCGAGACCCCATCACAGCCTGGGCAGCCCCGCGGGATCCCGTCACAGCTCGGGGCGCTCTCCCAGCCCGTGGAGCGGGAGACCCTCGCATCTCCAGCGTCCCCCCAAAACTTTGCTCCGAGTTGCGGGGCCGGGGCGCGCTGCTCTCGCTCCCTCACGCCCCCCGCCCCAGGTGCGCGGCCGGCGCTGCCCCGCCCCGCCCGCGCCCGCAGCCACTCGCGGCGGCGGCGCTGGCGGCGGGCGGGGCGCATTGGCTGGAGGGCGCCGTCACTCTCCCCCGGCGGCGCTGGGGAGGGGTCTGGGCGCTGCGTGCGGGCGGCGGGAGCGCGGCGGTCCGGCGGCACCGCACGGAGCGCAGCGCGGGGCTGAGGCAGCCGCGGGGAGCCGCGCCGGCCATGGCGGTGTCCGCGCCGCCCGTCATCGCCGCAACTTCCAGCGGCGGCGGCGCGGGGGGCTCGGCGGGTTTGTTCCGGGCGGACCCGCTGTACTCCAGCCCCGCGGAGTCCCCGCGCCTCACCAACAGCCTCGTCAACACTTTCCTCTCGGCCGGCGGCGGCGGGGCCGGCGCGGGCGGCGGCGGCGGCAACGAGTGTAAGATGGTCGACCTGCACGGGGTGAAGGTGGCCTCGTTCCTCGTGGAGGGGCAGGAGCTGATCTGCCTGCCGCAGGTCTTTGATCTCTTCCTCAAGCACCTGGTGGGAGGGCTGCACACGGTCTACACCAAGCTGAAGCGGCTGGATATATCGCCCGTGGTGTGCACGGTGGAGCAGGTCCGCATCCTGCGCGGGCTGGGGGCCATCCAGCCCGGCGTGAACCGCTGCAAGCTCATCACCAGGAAGGACTTCGAAACTTTGTACAACGACTGCACCAACGCGAGGTGAGCGCAGGCTCCGCTCTCGCCCCCGGCCGGCCCGCGGGGAGCGCAGCCGGGGGCGGGGGCGCGGGTCCCGGGGGTGGGGGGCACCGAGGGGCTGAGCGGGGCCGGGGAGCGGCGGTGCCGACTCGGAAAACTTTCCCTGCTGCCATCAGCCCCGCCATGGCTGGGACCGCCGGGCAGCGGAGCGGCTCCGCGCGCCGCTCTCCAAACTTTTCTCCAAGCAGGGAAAGCCGATAGTTCCCGAAAACACTCCTTAAAAAAAACCCAAGCAGAATCTCCAAAAGTTTTCTCCCGTTACGTTTGTCCCGCTGGAACCCGCGGCTGTGCTCCGGCGCTGCCGCGGGCGGTGCCAGCCGGGTGCCCGGGCAGGGGCTGCGGGTCCCGGTGCCCCCGGAGGGGCCGCAGCCCCTGCCCTGCCCGGCTTCGGTCACCGAGCCCCCGGATCCCTGCTGGGTCCTGCATACTCGGGGTTATAATCCTGGTTTGTGACCTCATGGCTGCTGCCTTTAGAAATGATAATGATCTAAATAAACACAAAACCCTCTCGGGGCTCGGCAGGAGCGCTGGTGCCGTGGGGCCGGGTGTGAGGCAGGCACTCCGGAGTTCCCATTCCCCGTTCAGCAGTTGGCGAGGGACGTCTGCAGGAACATTTCCATGTCAGCGTGCTGCTGCTGCTGCTTTCTGTGGCAGCAAACTTTCTTTACAGACGCTTCAGCGAGCTTTGGGCGCGATCCCCGACCTGCGGCGTGCCCGCGTTCAGTAACTGAGGGCTTTGTGTCACTGGTTCGACCCCCTTAGCACTGAACGGGGTTTTATCTTTAATAACTTAATTTCGTGCCACGCGGGGCCTGATCCTGCCCTCGCTGCTGGAGCGGGAGCAGACCGGGCGTTATTCTTGAATGCAATGATTGCTTTGTTTCACATCACTTTATATTACAGGTGGCAGTTTAGTGATGCATTTAATTCCTAGATCTGTTAATATGAACTATGTGCTTTTTTTCCTTGCTCCCATTCAGTTTCTGTAACCCCTTCCTTCTCCCGCTGCCTGTTTCAATGTCAGGCACCTCGATGACATCACGCCCACTGCTTTATTTAAGTGATGGGTTTGGAAGTACGATCTGAGGCTCACCTTAATTTTATTCCAATACATTAGATTAAAAAGAGGCACATTTAACATGTAAATGCTTCTGTGAAATGTTTCTGAGACTCAACTAGTATGAACGTTGATGGTCAAAGAAAAACATCTCGTTAATTTCTGTGACCGTGCCAAAGTTTTTTATTAGGGAGATACAGGATCTGATATGATGCAGCCTGTAGATGCAGTTTAACGATTTCTGCTCTTGTACAACCAGCCTTTTAAAATCTCGAAATGCTGCAGTGTTAAATGTGTGAAACTTGTATTTCCCCAACTTTTTTTTCCCCTTCTCTTTGACAAAGACTTATGGGAGTGATAGGACGAGGGAATGGGAAGTGCAGGGAGCAGTGGAAGGGGAGCTGTGGGTGAGGAGCCTGGGGATGCTTCAGGAGGGGCTGAAAGGAGCAGAGAGTGGAACGGAGCCCTGGGAAAGGCTGGGGATGAGGCAGAGCTCTCAGCTCAGGCTCACACGTGTTGAATGTGCTTAAACTCTCCCCACACTGCTGTGGAAACGTATTTTTACCTGTTCAAGAACAGCAAGTCCCTTTACATTTCGCTTCTTTGTGCCTCATGAAGATGCCCCTGGTTGGAAGAACCTGCTCACATCAGGTGTTTTGCATTCACGGTTTCAGGTGTAACGCATCAGGAGTGTTATCAGCACACCTGAAACTTTGTTCAAGGATTGTAACTTAATGTTAATTGTATTCTGTCCTGCTAATTAAATGCTTAATGCCTCATTTTATTTACAGATTATTATTTCCCCTGAGCAGTCCATACTTACTGGAGAGCATGTTGGGTAAAAATAGTTAAATATATGAGTAATCTTAATTATTTTTTGTTTGCTGTGAAGTGACCTGGGAAGCACTGCAGTGCACATTGTCAAACAAATCAAATGCAGTAGAACTGTGAAAAGACATGCTTGCAGTTTTTAATTCTGTACCTCGAAAGTAAAGGCTTGAAAATATGTGATCTTTTGGAAATAAAGCTCTCAACTCAGAATACTCTACATTGCTTTTCTAGTTAATATTTTTAAAAAATTGATAGCTATTTATATATTTATTTGAATACTGTAGAAATGCTGCAGTAAATTCAAGAGGTGCCAGTGAAAGCAATAAGAAATGCTGGGTATCATTACTTTCACTGTTAATTGACTTGTAAAAGTCGGCATCTCTTATGTTAGTGTGCACTTCTAGTTATTTTTTTAACTGGGATGCAAACCATTGATTATATATAACTGAAAAAAGATAAATTCTATTTCTCCTGCTTACTCTATTTCATTTTTCTAGTTGAGTTTGTGTGCAGAGCTCGTAAGAGCTTCAGAGAAACACACCCGTGGGTGAAAGTTTTTCAGTGTGTGTGTGTTCTGTAGCAGGAGTTACTCTGTCCAGCAGCTGTGACCTGTGTGTTTCTGTAGCACTGTTGAAATTGTCATTCACGTATTTACACAATCTTGCTAATGTTTGTTTTTAGCCAGCACCGTGCACTCTTAATTTGCAAGCAAGGTTTGTGAAATGAAACTAACTGCTCATTTCATTGCAGGTCCCACCCTCAAGTGAGTACAACGTACTGACAAAATCTAGTCCTGATGGGCAATACCTTAGAATATTACTTATATTATGGATATGTTATGCTTTACTACTAAATTTAAGCATAAATTATATATTTATGCTTAAATTTAGTAGTAAAGCATAACATTTAGCTAATTAAAAAAAGAGAATGTATTTTTAAAAGGAAATTTAAAACAGTAGTAAGAACATGTTTATGATAATACATATGTCAGTCCTGAAAAATAGGATTATGTGAGTGTGATCACAGCCTCTTCCAGGCAGTTCTGTATTTGATGGATGCTACTGGCCACTGAAAAAGCATAGTGTTGGTCTGGATTATTCAGTGAATGGTCAGAATACTTTCCAGAAAAGAGTATTTCACTGCATGGTATATTCTTTATGATTTAAAGTAACCATTTAAGCTAATATTTTGCATTACTTTGGCTATTCACAAACAATAAAAGGCTTTAGAAATGAATTTAAGCAGTAAATGCAGACATTTAATTTTATGAGATAATGAGGGTCTAGTCATGTTGACTATTAAAAGCTACCCTATAGTCAGCAGTACTCTGTCTTTTATTAGGAGACTGATGTCAAGATTATAATTAAAGCAATCCAGCCATGTAGCACTGCACACAGCTTCCTGTATATTGATAGGAAATGTGGGCATCTAATTGTCCATAAACTTCTTTCTCTAAGTGGATATTTAGCTTGCATTCAGACTTGGCCAAATCTGTGAATTTTGGAGGTGTTAGCATTTTTAAATAAAGATCAGTTTTCCAGTTTCCCTCTCTTCTTGGAGAGGAGGCTCACTTCAGACACTCTGGAGAGAGATCACTGGCAAAGTGGATTCTGCTTGAGCTGGAGAAAGGAATTCTCCCACTTTCTGAGCGGTGCAGTTATGCTTTTGGAAAAATCCCTCTTTCTTTTTGGTTATCTTGAAAGTCTGTGCCTGTTCAAAACTCCTAAAATACTTGAATATTTTCATCAGATGCATATCTAATCTGGAGAACCCTTGATTAAAATTCCCTTCTTTCTTCATAGCACTAGAGCTCCCCATTTGAAGGGTAACATGCTTTTCCTCCAAAATGGAGTATTTGTATGATTCCTGCATGTGTATATGCATAATACATATGTAATTTTCTACTGAGACTTCTACAACTGAAAAATACTGTGTTTTTGTAGCAAAGACAAAAAAGCTAAACAATTAGGTATTAATGATATTCTTGTTGCATATTCAAAAGGTCTTTGCAAGCATTTCTTCTCCTTTTTTTCTTTTCACCACTTCAACCTGCAGAACTCTTCACTGTCACTTCAAATCACACAATTCCACGAAGATAAAACAACATTTAAACTCATTTGCTTTGGGAGGAAAATTGAGCATTTGCACCCAATAAGCCTGATTGTGGAACTGCATGCAAATTGTGTTTTGATTTATCTCTTTTGCACTTTTTTCCATTTGAATTGATCTTGCATTAATTTCGCCAAGCGGCTCTGTGAGGCTGCAGATGTTGCCCTGTGTTTAATAAATCAATGAGACAGATCTGAATGAATCACTTCAGATGGATTCTCTGCTCGGTTTGATGTCTAGATGTTATTCTTAGCTTGTTATCATGACAGATGCATTAATGTTCCCATACACTGCCAGCAATGTCAAAGAGATTGAAGCTTTTAAAGTGGCGGTATCCCCTTTTCCCCCTTCTGTTGGAATAACTAAATTGCCTTTAGGAATAGGTCAAAATATAAATTTAATCTTGGCATTATTGTGGGGGAAGATGCTGAACTTGTGATCGTATTATAACGCAGGCAAATGCAGATTCTTACAGAATGATTAATTATTCTGAAATAGTGGAGATCAATATTAAAATCTAAACATAGGATAGCTCCTTAATAGAGTAACCACTTTCTCAACATGAATATTTCATTGTAATAGGAATGATACGAATAAATAATATAAGACTAGAACATGTTAAAAGTATTGCTATAAATAGAATTTCATCGTGTCCAAATTGATTACAGGCTGAAGTAAGGCTTTTCTTTTTTTCTTTTTTACCTCATTAAGAATTTTCTTTTAAAGTTGACTATGTCTGGATTCAACATCTGTTAGATTTAAAATACTTGTTTATTATGTTTCTGCTACTACTCCCCATGTAGGGCCAGATATGTTGGGGAAGTTGTTGATTGCTGTTAATTTCGGGTCAGTTTAGTCTGGTATCCATTATCTTGGACAGAACCTGTGGAACACAAACCATAAAAGGCTGGAACGTGTCTTTGTGGAAAGGTTTGAAATTCTGAGAAAAAGATAGCACAAAGTGTGAAGTACTCTGCCATGAATAATGAAGATCTGTTTCCCACGTAGGCTATGCACAGCTTTTATTCCTTAGTGTTTACTAAACCACTCGTGGTCATCTTTGTTTTTCTTTAGACGATAAAATAGTATTTTGTGCAATCATTTTTTAAATCTGATTTCTCTCTGTGACACTTTTATTTTTATTTTTAAAATTATAAGGAATGTTCCTTTTCCTAATCTTTCCTTGACACGGAAGAACTTTGACGTTTTGTCTTTAAGGCTTCTGAGAATAAATTGGAGAAACTGGCTGTAACGGATCTAGATTTATGTTGGCATTCTTGGTATTCTTGCTCCAGTAGTTCCAATTTGATAAAGGAAACAATATATGTAATAGAAATGCACAGTTTATTCAAATGAGTTTAAGCTTTAGCATTGTTATATTTGCCTTTCTCTCACCAATATATCAATGTGTGGCAATAGCATTATGCTCAGAACGCCTCCAGAAGGGACCAGCTCTCTGAGGGGGAATTATTCTCACGCTGGGGCTGTGGCTGCACACGCAGCCTCTGTTTGTGCCCTGCTTTGAAAGGCAGGGAAAACCAACTTTGGTGGGGCTGAGGGGCACAGCAAAACCCACTGAATTAAACAGTCACGTTTTTTTGTATGGCGGTGGCCTTAGAGTGAGAAACTGGTCTCAACCTACCTTAGTAATTTTGCAGTAAATATTTCAAATGAGTCTCATGAGATGCTTTAAAGAATTGTCTTGTTTATTTCACTGCTTTCAGGCTGGAATTGGTGTTTTGTAAGGGCTGTTTGTCAGCATTACTATTAAAAAGGTGTTGAAATCTGGGCTGTAAAGTCTGTTTTGACTTTGCTGAGGTGAACCTCCCTTTCATGCCAGGGGCCGTTTTCCAGTACAGGGGCAAAGAGCTTAAAAATGTTTCTAGGATCTGAGCCCTTCTCATCAAAGGTGGGACACGTTTACTGACCCCTGCTTTTGGAAGAATAACGTGTTCCTATGTTTTGGGGTCTGATCTTGTACTTGCTGAATGTAGGATCTTGAATCTCTTTTGTGCCTTTCCAGAGGTGATAATTACGGATTTTCTGAAGTTACAAACAAAGTTTTCCGAACCCTTACTTTAAAATACGTGGAAAGTTCCCAGCTGGTTGCTTTTGTAAGTTCTTTGTGTGATTATCAGTGTAATAAAACCTGTAGGTGTATGGAAATGTGTGATTTTAATGATTATTTACATGCACAGTACTAATATCAAACCCAAACATAATGAGGCTGCTTCAGAGTTCCTGCTGTCTGGGATGTGCTCCTTTGGTGTAAGCCAAAGCAAGGTTTTTATATGTTCTGATTAAACCTGCATTCCCTAGCACAAGTATGTTAGTTAGTAATGATTCTTAGTGATTTAGATTTATCCTGGTTGATATTAGAACTGTCCCTCGGGGCTACAAGCTTTTGATCTTTGTTCCCTCTTGGTAAAGCAGGGTTATCCAAAGTGTCTCGGTAATGGGGTTTCCCCCCTCCCTCCGTTCTACAACCTGTAAGAAGCACTGATACCTATTAACTAATGTACTTTGATACCTGCCCCAGAAGGTTCCAATATCCGAATCCTGTAAAGCAGAAATTTCTTTGCTTGCCTTTAGTTTTTGGTAGTGCCGCCGTGCTGTTGTTTTGTGTATGTGTAAAGTTTATTGTCACTAGCAGACACGGGGAGATTATATTCCCTTGTCAGTACATCCTGACCCGCTGAGCCCATTTTGCTCATTAAAATAGATTATGTCAGAGCCTTTGGTGACTCACAAATACCACTTCTCCAGAAAGTAAGAACCAAAACCAATTAATGTGCTCTCTTTATTACTGTGCAGTGCTTTAAAGTGTGATGTTTAGCAGTGTATATTGTTCCTATGATAAGGTATAAAATGTTCGATTGCAATTGTGCCTGATGTTATCAAGTTTCTGGAAATTGATATCTGGTACTGGCATTTAACCTACATCCACTCTGTCCGCTATCTATGGGATGGGTTAAAAAGAAAAAGTACTATTGATCTGTAGCTGGATTAAAGTTTGAAATCGGCAACAGCATGAGCACAAAAGGCTTTTTTATGATTTCTCAGCTTGCCATTGATCTACCAGTTTTATTGCATTCATTATTTATTAAAAGAATTTGCAAGCTAAACATAACGTTAAGCTAGTTTGCACACAGGGACTGCACTTAGGAAATTGAATGGAAATTGCATTAGAGATGAACATCTGTGCTATTTTTCCACTCGTGTGTTTATGGGTTTGTATAAAAGGTGTATTGGATTAACAGTTATAACCATTATAGCTTGCAGCAATATGTTAGAACCCCAAGCATTTAGTAGTTATTTAAGAAGGAGACTCTTTTTTCTTGCACTAAAAAGTATGGTAATGCCATGACAAACAGAGCTTTTATTGGATTATTCCTTATTAATGGGCTTTTTACAACTAATGTGTAAAACTTGAGGTATCTTGCTATATTATGCATGTGCACTATTATCTATGCTACATAAAGCTCCATTAATATTGTCATTAATTGAAGGTTTCCAGTGACAGTATTAGGTAAGGGTTTGGCATGTAGTCACTGAAGTATTGAAATATATTTTATAGGAATGTAAATATTGAAAAGATCCTTAATATATGTTCCTTCAGATTTTTCCTAGCAATTCAACTAGTTTACTCTCCTCCTTGAGCCGGGTACCTTCTGTGATGTATTGTGTCAGTGAATCAGGTGAAGTCTTAAGTATTTTGAAATATTTTTCCATTTCAGTTAAATGGTTTAGTTGCCCTTAACACTGGCTGTAGTTGTGTGTGACATAAAAAGTGTTGGTAGATCTTGAATTTTGAGGTCATCTCCTGTAATGATTTTAGTTTCTTTCTTGATTGTGCTCCTTCTGTAAAACAGAGGAAAAATTACTTCAGGGGCTGTGAAAAGTATATTTGTATAATTGAGATGTTACCTACTAATTTGGTCTAAAAGTAAGTCCAGTCTGTTCATGACTAAAATGTACTGAAATATGTCACGTTGTGCATCATCAGTGCCGTAATTCTGCTCAAGATTCAACCTGAGACATCTCACAGCTTGCAAGACTGGAGGGTTTCCTGTGCTCAGACACAGAAATGAGCTCCATGCCAGGAGGTTGTGCTGCCTCCCTGCAATGCCACCCCCTCATCTTTCTGTCTCTGGTAGGATGACAGTACTTTGAGCAGAGGTAGTTCTGATTTTTCTTTGAAAGAATCTCAGGGCTGTTTTTCAGCAGCATTTTGCATTTTCTGTTCTAAGTCTTCCTCATTCTTGTTCCCAGCCATAGGCTCCTGTGATCAGAGTTTTCATATTCTATCAGATAACACATTTCAGCTCCCTTGTAAATTAAAGCAGGAGTTATATTTAATATAGGATTTTTGCAATTAAGATACACACATACTCATTCATAAAATGTTTCCATACATATAAATTTATGCATGATGTGTTTAAACTAAACTTCTGGATTTTTCCAAAGCTCTCTCAACCATGGAAATCAGCCTTGATTTTTGGTGAGAGAGACTTTAGAATAATCCAGAAATTAGTTTTAATTGCTATGGGCATGAACTAAAGTTGCTAAATAAACTTACAGGGCTATGGAGGCTATCTTGGGGTCCTTAGTTAAAGTCTTTAGTTTTTTATGTGCTTGTCATAGCCATGTAAGTGAGTAACATTCTCAGCATGTAATTCAATTCTGTCCAGTCCGTGGCAAGAGAACTTTTAGGCTGGGATGCTCTTGAGGTATTTTAAGTCAGCAAAACACCAGGACTTTTTTCTTTGCTGTTTTCAAGCCTGAATGGACAGTGGAACTGAAACAGAACACTTTAGTTTAAAACGTTCATCAGAGTTACTTCAGAGCTGCAGTCAGCTGCTGGATCCCCAGGTGGTGCCCAGGGAGTGGTGGTGTGCCAGGGTGGGGATTGGCACTGGTGCTGTTTAGCGTGGTGACAGTGATGGGGACAGTGGGATGGAGCCATTGGGAACAGGGACAGTGGGATGGAGCCATTGGGGACAGTGACAGGGACATTGGGGTGGAGCCCTCAGCAGCATCCCAGGCTGGGTGGGGTGGGCACACCCTGGAGGGAGGGATGGATGCAGAGGGACCTGGACAGGCTGCAGAGGTGGGACTGGGCAAACCTGGTGCAGTGGAGAAGGCCAAGCTCAGGGTGTGGCTGCCCCATCCCTGGCAGTGCCCAAGGCCAGGCTGGGCAGGGCTTGGAGCAGCCTGGGACAGTGCAAGGTGTCCCTGCCCATGGTGAGGGTGGGATGAGCTTTAAGGTCCCTTCCAACCCAAACCATTCTGGGGTTCTGTGGTCCAGCCCAGTTCCTCTGGCAGCAGGGTCAGCTGGAGTTGGTTGTCCTGAGCTGTCTCCAGTTAGATTTTGGGTATTTGCAAGATTGAGAGTGAGCCTGTCTGGGCAACTTATTTGCAGAGTATAAATAGCTGTGCTGTGGAAGAAAGATTTGATTGGGATGGCTGGGTTCCGTGGGATCTGGGAGCAGATGTCACAGGCAGCCACTGCTGGGGTCACTGCCCTGCAGAGGAGTCACTCAGGCAGGTCAGTGCAGACACTCTGCTGGTGTTTGTCCTTCCTGGGAGTCATCTTGTGCCATCTCTGTCTCACAAACAATTTCCTGAAATCCTGTGTGTGTGCTGAGGAGCTGACTTTGCCTATTCCACACTGCCCCTGGAGAAGAATATTTGTATATTTGCAATTACAAAATAAAGGTGGCTGTAAAGAAAGCTCCTGGCACAGAGGTTGTGCCAGTAGGGGGATTTAGTTACTTGTATGTTGCAGTAACTTAAGAGTTGCTAATTAAGAAGATAAAGCTAGTCTAAAGAAAAAAAAAATAATTTGAGCTTCGTTTAGAACCTCTAATCAGCATGTTTAAAATATTCTGCATTATGGTTTTTCTTACATGTGCAGCCGTTGTTTTTGCCTAGTGCAAGTTTTACATGCTTAGCTAATAGACTGTTTTGATAACAGTTAATCAGAGAATGTCCTGTGTCTGTGAAATGTTATCCCTGTTGTTTTCTGGGAGGCTGATGAAGGCATCTCTCTTTCAGGGCTGCAGGTGTCTGCAGCTGCCTCCTCTCCTCCCCGTACTTTTAAATGTTGTTGTGTGCTGAAGGAGGGCAATTTTCTAAAGAGCTGCTGAGATAATACTGAAAAATAGAAGCAGGAAAAATGTCAAGTCTTTCCAGTGAGACTTAAAATACATGTCTAAACAAGACAAACTGAAACCCCTCCCCCAAACACAAAACCTCCCAAAACCAACAATAAAAAAACCAGAGCAGAGCAAGGTGGCAAAATGCTGGCAGTTAGACAAGAGCAGAATATGGATACTGAAACAGGATCCAGGGTAATGAACTCGGTGTTCTGTTCCCTCTGCTGTATGAGCTTGCTGCTGAAAGATGAATTTGTAGGTTTGGGGAGTCATTTGGCTTTTAAGGCTTTATTTGCTGGGTTTTTTTTATATGGCAGTTCATGTGTCTGATAGGTGACTTACCAGAATCCCTTGAATTGAGCACCCTGCCATTACAAAATCATTTCTGTATTCTGCCAGGCTGTCTGGCTGTTTGCAGAGAGCTCAGTGCAGGCTGGCTGCACCCTTTGCTGCCCTGCTGCATTCCAGGTGTGTGCCGTGCCCAGATGTGCTCTCAGCAGCCACGGTGCCTCTTGCAGGAGCCCTCAGCGAGGGTTTGGCCAGAATTGCTGCTGTAAAACACTGCAAACCTCACTTGTGCCCACGGTCAGCAGTGCTGAAGAGCGTTAATTGATCCTGCTGTTCTATGAACTGAAATTTCCTGTCTCACAACCAGAATTGCTGTCACTCCTCTCTGCTCTGTTTTTATGAATTGCCTTGCTTGCTACACAACTGACTTTGGTTCAAACAAATCTCTTCTGGCTGGACCTTAGGAATGTTTCTGTCTTGCAGTTTCATTAATGACTTCTCTCTTGCATGTTAGGGTAGAGGGTTTCTGATCATTCACTTGCCTTGCCCTATTTAAATATGCTTTCTTCAGAATTTTAATTTGCATGATGTGTGCCCCACAACCACAGCCCTCTAATACACTGCTCCATCTTAGTTATTTGTCCTTAAAGGAGAGAATCTCTATTCATGTTGGTGTGGAAGCAAAACAAAAAATACTGGCGAGACATTTGTTGTAGTCATGTTTCCCCAGTAATGCAGAGAGTGCAATGGAGTAGTTCAGATTATGGCATTAGACTTTTAAAGCCATTTTTAAGAACTTGTGTTCACTGAGTGAAGGTCAGTTGAGTGACTGAGATTTTAACACTGGTATATTCTCATCTGGATAGAAAGTCTTCATGAGAACTTTTTTAAATTCATTCATGTGAAGTTTCTGACAGTATAAATGCCATATTTTTGGTGAGTTTTTTTTTGGAACTTAGTTATTAATAAGAAGTTAAATGCCTGGCAAGGATGAGCATCTCTGCTGCTCAGTCTCACAAGTAAGGCAGCTACATAAGGAGCTTATTCTAGCAGGACTGCATTTCATTGACGTGGTGTGTTGTATTAGGGTCTGAGTGTGCTGTTCTGTGATGATGATTTCCCCCCATCCTTGGCTGTCACAGAATTTCTCTTTGACATCTTCAGGTTCTTGTGGCCACACGGCTTCATCTTTCCTCCACATCTAGATTGACCTGTCATTCACAAAAACAACACAATAACTCAATACACAAACAGCAGACACCGCTCACAGTTTTCACTTGCTGTGCTGGTCACAGAATTGTCTTTAAAACTTTAAAAGTGTCTATTAAGCTCAAAGTTTAAGATTTTCTTGACTGTATTTTGATATTGGTGTTTGTTTGCAGGGCTTTTTGATGCTTCTGTTTACTCTTCTGTTTTTTAGTTAGAAGCTCTTTTTAGCATCTTACGCACATGAAGCAGTTTATCTGATGATGTCAGGTTGTTTCCAGAATAATCCCCTGTAGCGTCTAGCACTGTCAGAATCTGAGTGAAAGTAAACAAGTTTACAGACAGTAGGTGGGCAAAGAGTGTTTTTGTTTAAGTGTTTAGGTTGATTGCTTAGTTTGCTTGTATGACTGAGGGTGAAATTTGCAAGTTCCTTTTTTTGCTGTTGGTTTTTCATAATGTCCTGACCCAGCCAGTGTGAGACTGCAGAGGAGACTGAATGAACACAGAGGCTTTGGATGTCTCATGGAGGAGGAGATTGCTTTGCTTTGTATTTTTGACTCATAGCAGGTGAAATTCCACAATGAAACGCTGTAGAACCAGAGTCTTCCAACTGATTTCAGTAATTTTTGGATTGCCAGCATAGAAATAATCCAAACCTGAGTGCATGGCAATGAATTAATCTTTAATTTACTTAGGGCCACATCAGGAAACATTTCATGCAAATTTGGAAGTGGAATAATGGAACAATCCTTGGGACATCACTTGTATCCCCTATGTATTTAGTGAATATCATATTTGGATGGATTTTTATTAAGTCCATATATTTGTACAGGAAAAAGAAAATGTAGAGAGTGCATAGTGGAACCCCAAACCTTTCCAGTAAAGATCTGCATTTTTGTGATGAAAGGCACTTCATGGGCCAGGAGTAGTGAGAGCCAATAGATGCTCATTTGCATTGCCTGATAAACACTTGTCAGGAATCAGGGATTACAGCGTGAATAGGAATATTCACTTTTTCCATTGGGGGAAGTAGTTACCAATGGTGATAAATACAAATCATTTTAGTATAGGGAATATTATAAACTTGTTGCTGTGGATATATTGTACGTTGCTTTTATTCAGAAATCCTTACTTGGACCATAATCATATTTCATGTATTTAAGACTCTCTTGATTACTTTAATCAGGGAGTGAATGTGAATATTCTAAGTGGAGGTGACTGCATGTAAAGAATAGTGAAAATAATTTTATGTACCTTAGTTTAAAAAGTAGTAAACTGATAATTATTATGTATTTAATTAGCACATACATTTCATAAAGGTTATGACATCATTGGTAGTGTCCTGGCTATTTAGCCAGATCTTTATTTACTCTTGCAGAATTCAGAAAAGACTGAAAACACGATGAAGGGCAAAACACCAGACTCCTGTATTTGTGTGAACACTGTACAAGCCCAAATGATGCTGGGTGTTTAGTACTTCACACATGCACCTGGCTTTTCTGGGAAATCCTTGGCACTCTCTGAAGGGGAATGGCCATTGCTGGGCTATTTCTGACTCTGGTTTTGGTGCAAAATTCGGCCTTGTGTGTCATTTAGACTTTGTGACACGTGTAGCCTCCCAGGGCCTAATGACTTGTCTGCAGATGGGCTGTTATTTATTACAGTCATGTAGAATAAAATTGATTGTCTTCTAAAATTAATTTTTCATTTGCCTCCAGCTCTGCTTTAATAGAGGACACACAGTTGCCTGTTTGCAGAAATACTGTTTAATCACATTAATATCTCAGCCCCCCAGGCTGGTGAAGATAATTGTACAAACGAACAGCAAAATCTGTATCTTTAACTTCTTTTTATGATTAAATTATGCAAATGACTTATCTCCTGCCCTTCCAAGCACTAATCATCTAATTAGGAATGATGTGTTAAAGGGATGGTTTTGAATCAGGAGAAGGGGAGAACGGAGGAAGCAGAAAATGGGACCTGACAATGAAACTGCTGAAAGTACTATAGCAGTACAAGATAAATTTGTGTATGTGTTCAAAAAGCAATAATAAAGGCTTGCTGTGCTATTGCTAGTCCTGTTTTAGTGCTGTTTTTCATAAGAGGATAATTCTTCTGTCTGATCTTCACCCATAATTTTCCATATTAACTTTAAATTCTATATTATTGTTATTATTATTAACTTAGTGCTTTCTCTTCCAGTTCTCATAAGCAGTGAGTGCGAGTGTCTCTGCATTTGGCTTTAGTAATAGAATGCTTGGAAAGACAGAACGTTTATTTGTAGTTTGTGTTTTATCAAAGTGCTTGTCATTGTACTGGAAGATGTCCTGAGCCTGTTAAATACTTCACATATTTCAGTCTCTCTTTTTTGTATACTTAACTGATGGTTAAGGAAAGTCACAGCTTTGCATTTTAATGTGAAAATGCAAGTGTCCAAGTAAAGAGAGTGCTCATCTCTTCAATGTTTTTTGCCTAGTTTGTGGAGTTTCCCTTTGGGTGAAAACCTTTAAATTTAGATATTTAGGCAGTCATAAATTTATATTTTAAGCATATTTATATGAAATAATCATGCCTGGTTCTCTCAAAGAGCTTAGTGCCCAGTGTGCCGTGTTTCTTTTCTTTCCTATTCCATAAGCAAATTCTGTTTTTTGTAAGTCAGACTTTTATAAGCAGATCCTCCTGCTTAAGGCACATTTTCACATTGGGCCCAAACTGTCAGTGTGTTAAAGGTACAACAAACCAGCTCCTACCAGGTGATAGCCCTGGCAGCTTGGTAATGTATTTCTTGTTTTTCCTTGACTCAGTTATTGCTGTACTTTCTATATGTGGTTAAAGTGCAGTTAACCAATAAAATAAGAATATTCTAGAGACTAATGGAAATTTCAGGTATTCCTCTATGAGAATGTGTTAATTCCTTTATAAATGTGTGAAAGTATTAATGCATGAGCGTATATGGATTCATAGGATGCTGTGTGTAGATAAACAGTACCTTCCACACTCCCTAAGACATTTTCCAACATCTGCCTCATTTTTAAGGTGCCTTAACTTCCCTGCCTTGTGTGTCAGGCTTTTGCCCCTGTGTCTGTCAGACACAGGTTTGCTGATACAATCTGAGGAGTTTAACTTGCCCAGGAAAGTGTGAAATACTTTTACAGAGGTGGGTATCCCCCAAGAGAAGCTGAAAGCAACAATGTCAAAATAATCTTTTTGTTAGTGCTTAGGTGTATGTCACAGGGATTTAAGAAGGATGAAAAACCTCACACAAATGAGTTTTAAAAAATTAAAATGCTGACTGGGGTGGATAATCTGGCTTTTCTGTGTTGTTTTTGGATGGTTTAGCATAAAGGATGCAAGTTCTGACATCGCTTCCATTTGTCTGACACAGACGTAAATTGCTGGTGGAATGTTTTCATAAACACTTCATGGATGGGGAGGCTGCATTTCTTTCTGTACCTTCCAGCAATGGGATTGAATTAAATCGGTTCACATCTATCTTTGTGTCTATTTTCATCATTATCCCCTCAAAGTCTTCTCAGAAGGGAAGTTGAGACCACCTTGTTGACGAGGGCTTGCACCAAGTCCTTGTGCCAGAATATTCGTGTAAGTAATTTTGCTACACAAGGCCTAAATATATTTTAGCAGAATTATAGGAGATTCAAAAAGAACATGGGATTTCTTGTTGTATGGAAAGGTTCTGGGATCCATCAGGGATTAAAATTTCTGTGAGTGCTTTGAGCAGAACTGTTCTTCTTTGGGTGGGAGTTCTGTGATAATTAAGGAGCAAACAACCCTAGACTAATTTCTTCTGTTTCTTTTAGATTGGCTGGATGCAGATACCACAAGAAGAGCTAAAAATAGAGGCTTTGTGCTTGGGCTGATAGTGTGTGATAAGTCAATGGAGAGCACGCTGGACAGCCTCCAGCTGCCATTCTTTGTGTGGCTGAATTTCTTAAGCCTGATGGCTTTTGGCTGAGGTGTTTTAATTCTGTAGGACAGTGGCACTGGGGTCAGGCTTTCTGAGATGGGCAGCTGCTGAGAGACCATTTGTAGATGGTTTTAGCATCAACAAGGAATCTAAAAACTCTTGTAATCTGTAGCCTGCATTTCCCAGCTCTCAGGCGGAGGCAGATTGGAAGAAGGTAATCTGCAGTAAGGACTTGAGTATCTTTTTCTTTTCTGTGTCTGCACAGGCTCAGGGCTTTATCTTACCCAGCTGCTCATTCAGATGTTTTTCTTATCTCTGCATTGGGCAGTTTGCACTGAGTAATGATATGTGACAACAGATGGTAGATAGTGAGTTGTTTTATGAATTAAGTTGGTCTTGCAAGAAGTTGAACAGGAAAGAATTCTTCTAAGACTTCCCAATTAATAGGTACAGTGGTGGAGCCATCTCATTGTTTTTCTTGGTGTTCAGAAAGTGTTAAGTCACTTAACTTTACTCCCATGAATTCTTCCCGTTGGTGGCTGGAGTGCTGGGCTTACCTAGAGTGACCAATTCTCTCTGCTGGCATAATTGATGGTTGCTAAAATATCCAGCAGCCTTTCATTACACAGTCAAATTGTGAACTCCTTTAAATGTGAGAGAATTCAAGCCAGTCTTGACCTCTCTGATTACTGCCCATGGTGAGAGAAGTGGAGATGAGTGCTTCAATTACTCCCATACCTTACTGGTCTTGTACTTTGTGAAGGAAAGGATTATACCCAAATAAACAGTAGGAGAGTTAATACCCACTGCCTTTTTCCTTCTTTTTGTTTTGATTTGTCTTTCTCTTTTAATCATTAAAGACAAAGGCTATTTCAATATGAATCAAGTCACATATTAAATGAAAATAATGATTGCACAGAACATTGAACTGTTATGCCCTTCCTCTAGCATGATCTTACAGCAAATGCTGTATCAGTGGTAAGGTCTAGGCCAGCTGTGACATTTAAGAGCAATGAGAGTTCTTACAGAGGAGTGGTCATAGTTATTGATTTGTCTGCTAATTCCAACTTAATTTAGTCTAGAAATCCAAATGAATTCCTTTCTGTGGTCTTATTGTGGGTTGGGGTAATTGAATATTTTTGAAGAAACACATAATCCTGTCATTGGGCTGAGGTTTTGGCAAATACTGAGAAATGGTAGAAGATTTAAATATTGAAGGACCCAGATGTCAGTGTACATTACATGATGCACAGTTTCTGGAATTGTGGATAATATGGAATGAAGCTGTGTTAGTCAAATTTCCTTGACTATCCCAAGAATAATATGAAGATCTTTCTTCACCCATATGGTTGAAACTCCATTTTGATAAACAGAAAACAATAGTCATTCTTTTCCATGGCAGAAGGGTGCCCACTGCTTCATCTCTTTTTCAGAGCCTGGTAGTTCATGAGTATGAAACGACAGCCTGAGCATATTTGTGTGGTCAGTTTAATACATTCCCATCGCTCTGCTATTTCTTAAAAGTTATAATCTTTGATCTTGGTTTTTGAGAAATTGCTGGACTTGTACATTTGATGACTCACAAACGTTAGAGAGGGCGACTTTCTTCATGGAGCTGAGATTAGCTGTCCATGACTCAGTGTTCTTCAAGCTGGGATATGCAATGGTTTTCAAATTGCAGCTGGGTGAAAGTGTTGTGGGAAAGTGTAGAAAAAACCCTGGAAATACTGGGAGGGTTCAGATCCCCCTTTAAACTGTGGGGCCTGTATGTAGGTTACCCTTGGAATGTACATTCTCCAAATTAACCTCTCGTGATCATATTCTGTGTATTTTTAAGAGTCAGGAAAAATAAGCAGTCATTAAAATAATTAGTGATGCTTAAGAAGGTGAAGTTGGGATTTCAAGACTGTACAGACAGATGGGTTAATACTTCTGTAGGAATTGTTCTGGTTTCTGCAGCCTCAGCTGTTGACAAATCTTCATCAGCCAGCTATCAAGGAAAGCAGGACTGGGGAAGGGTTAATCTTGGATTTTTCAAGTGCATTGTTTGGTCAGTTTTGCTGCTGTTATGCTTCTGTATGTACAGGAGATATTTAGTGTTGTTATTAAGACCCAGGAGGTTAATGTCTGATTTTGGCAGTGGACAGAGCAGTAGTTTGAGGGTAGTGAGGGTGCCTGAACTGTACCCCCTTTATGTGCACGTGTCTTCTCTTTCCTTGGCTGCTAAGCTTCAACCCTCTGCCAACAAATAGGGTGAAATAGGAACGGGGCACATCAATTCTGGATCCAGTCAGATATAAACAGATTGCCTGAGGGCTCTTTGTGTAGTTGCTTCTGCTCAGGCAATACTGGGATGTATCACAACTGCATCTTGTCTCTTCACATTTGAGATCAGACTCGTGTCTGTGTGTCTCTGAAGCTGTACAGGCAGCCTGCTTGTGCAGTTGTGTGTCTGAGCAGTTAACAGGGAGCAGCATGGTTCCTGACATGGCATTGTTGGGAATTGTTTGGCAAAGTCTGTGGGACAGGCAGAAAACAGTGATGGGGACTCTTTAGATTTCATCTTGGAAACTGTCAGGAATGAGAGCAAAGGTATCCAGGAGCACTGACCATGTGATTTTTTAAATTTTTTTTTTAACCTCCCAACACTGAAAAATTCATATTTAATGGCATAATGTATTCACCTTGGGTAAGCAATTAAAGTTAATTAAAAAACCCAAACCAAACAGTCACTCAGTGTGTGAATGCATAATATGAACTACACATGCAATAATCATGAAAAGTAAGGTATGTATTACACAGTGCAGTTATTTTGGGCTGGAAGGTTGCTCAGATCCCACTTTAGATGTTAAAAATGAATTTTAGAAATGGAATAATTTTTATATGGCAAAATAAAAGCTTTAAAGGGAAGAACCTTTACCTATTGCATGTTTTTTAATAGCTCTCTTGTAACTTATTTTCCTGAAGAGAGTTGGAAAGAATAAGGAAAAAATACATTCTAAAACTGCTTTGAGTTCAGCAGCTGCCCCTGAGGACTCTGGGACTCATTTCTGTAGACTGAACAGCCTCAGGTTGTTCCACAGCTGGCGAGGAAGGAGCTGGTTCCATTCCTGGCTGGACCCCTTGGACACAGATCTGTGCCTGGCAGGAGGAATTGGTTTGGTTTTCTCTGAATTCATCTCACTTGATGCTGTGGATTTGCAGAACTGAGGTTGCATTTGATTTGGAAATCAAAGCATTTTTTAACAGGTAAAAATTCCCAGAAACATATTATGCCTGGACAAAATGATGTGGTATGGATTGTTGCATGAGAAATTACTGGTTTTTTGTTTTATTTTTTTTATGCATGTACTTTATTTGTAGTGTATATGTAAAAACAAAATTTTAAAAAAGAATGTTCATTAATCATAACTAAGTTGTATTTGCATTTCCATGGCACTTAGTGGTGTGGTAATCTCAGGAATTCCCCAAGGTGTTAATTCTCCCTGGGCACTGGATGTTAAACTGCTCCAGTAGTTTATGAATCTCACATCTTGATTTTCAGGTAATTGACAAAAAGCATGAAGAGCAGCTGTATCCCCAGGGCCCCTGAAATTCCCTTGGTTTCTGGGGCTAGATCACTATTTCAGTGGCTGGTTTGGAAAACTTCAGCCAGAGTCACTCAAGGTCAGAGAAACAAAATCTAGAGAGGCAACTCCTCCCCATACCCTGAAATACAGCAGTGTAGAAGGTGCAGCTTTACAGAACTCTGTCATAGTAACTCTTCTGTTATGGGATGAAGGTGAAAAATACTTTCCAGATTTTCCCCTTTATGCTTTCATCATAACAGCAGCCTTAAATTTTGCTATAGGAAAAAAAATGAGAGTTTTTAATCTCTTTATTCTCCTAGTACCAAGTCTAGAGCTGGGGGTTGCTTCTTTTTCAACCCTTGTTACACTTAAGAATCAAAGTGTGAAGTATAACAGATTGATTGATAAATTCAGATGCTGGATCTTTATCATAAATTAATTTATCTTTTCAAACATTTATGTGCAAACTCAAATGGAATTAAGATTAAAAAAATCCAAACGAATTGAGCTTGTCACATCTGTGGTTACGTAAAAATAGGGCTCTACTTTGTGATATTAAAGCAACAAATTACTGGTTTATTCCTAGAGCAGGCAGATCATCTTTCTCAGGATAGCCTCATTTTATCACTTATAGTTCTGTGAATATCCCATATAATTTGCACTTTGCAGATAATGTAGACTTTTGAAGATCTTCACCATGGAATTTGTACTTTGTTTTTGTGGTAAGCAGCAGAGAAATAGGGAACAACCCTCTCATCATTTATGTATCATGACCCAGCATCTCGGAGCCTTGGGCTATTATTTCAAAATCCAATATATTCAAACTTTGGCCTCAGAGAGCAGTAGGATCAGTACACAAGAACAATAGAGTGATAAATATAGATTTTTCATTAAGGAAAAGACTATATCCTGTCATTTTTGAATCAGTGTTGGAAGGAGGATCTGAGGATTCATAGCCTCCTATGGGCTCGGATGTTGTTTTTGTTCAAAAAAAAGAGCTTTTCCCTTTTCCCTGCCTTTTCACATTGCTGCGAGCGAGGCAGAAATAAAATTATAATATATGCTAAAGGAGGGATCCACTAAGAGTGTGACAGTAATTTAATGCAAGTCACTTTGGAGCTGTGCATAATGAGCCAGGGCTGCATCCAGGTGCAGGGCCTTGGCTCGGGCTGAGCTGAGCTGCCTCTCTCCCTGCACCACAAATTTGCTATTTCAGTCAGATCATACACAGCATCATTCCTTGGAGCACAGAAACCCCGGATTTCTGGAGGAAATGGGGCTCCTGGATGGATGGCATATGCTTCAGGCATCTCCTGGCTCAGTGTCCATATGTACTGGAAGCACACCACCCCCATGGAGAACGGGGATCTGCTCAAGTTCTGCAAACTGCTGACCTCCTCAGAGCTCTTAACACATGTCATATTCTGGGAGACTTTCTGATTCTAGGAATGCTTTTTCTTTTCCTTTAAATGGATTTTCACTCTCTTTCCTTAAATACAGCAGCTGTGATAGTGTACGAACAATCAGAATTTATGCTGAAGAGTAATTCTTGTGCTGTTTGTTTCCTTCTCAAGGAAACAATTTATGTTGTTGTTTTGAACCCAACAGTCTGATGCTTGTTACTGGAGAATGCACCAAACAGTGCAAAGTTTTGGTTTGTGCAGTAAATTTAAGAAACTTGTGATTTTTGCTGGTCTCAGATGCCACAAAAGCATGTTTGACCTCATCTGTCAATATGTGTGTGCCTATTAACCACACGTACTTCAGATTTGAATGTACACAACAATGCTGGGGAGGGCCTGGGGTGGACTTTGTACGTGTGTGGTGATTGTATATTGCTGTTGCACCTTTTGGAAGTTTACAGAGGAGACCTGTGTTTGATTTGGTGGGAGGGAGGGTGGAGGTGGAATGATAAATTACGGCCTTGCTTTCCAAGTCCTGACAGGGAGATGCTTTATTCTGTATTGTTATCAATGAGAAAATAAAATTACAAAAATAATATTATTTCACAAGTTTTCTGCTTGCTTTTAGCTGACAGGTCTCAAAGTGGATATAGCTTTTTCCACCTGCAATCAAATGTAATAAACCATCTTCACTGCAGAAGTCAAATTCCTGGAAAAAAAGAAGTTGGAAGCTCACACTTACACCATAAAACCTTGTTTATTGCACCCATCAGTCTTGGAAGATATGCCCCACAATGGGGTTTGGTAAAGCCATTACAAGGTGCCGTATGAGTTCCATTTGCCTACAGTAAATAGAATGTCAGAAGTGTCAGGGGGAAATAAATATCGGGCTGGTTAAAAGGGAGCAGAGATGGCTCAAAGCATCATTGAGAGGATTGATTTATCTGGCATGCTGTAATGACTGCAGATGTGGATCTGTTATTCTAGATGAGCAATGAATTTGATGAGCTGATAACACAGGGCCAGAGAGGCCTGGTTTTAATTACTGATGAGGAATTTATTTGTGAAGCACTGTGATTTACTGAGGGTTTGTTCTGTTATTGACAGGTGACCTTGGGGCTTTTCTCTTTTGATGAATAAAAAAAGCAGCATTTTTTAAAGGAAAACTGTTTTATCAGTGCTGTGAATACAGTGAGGTCATTTTAGATAGAGTATTGTCTTTCAAACCATCTTTATATATAATTATTTTTTGCAGCAGTTGTTAATTGCCTCTCTCATTGAGACTGTTGTGTATGCTACACTTGCTACTTGAGAGACACTAATTCTGGTGCAGATTGTGCTAGCAGGAATATGTTGAGCAGAACTTTGTGGTAGAGGTCTTTAAAGCAAATAACAAAAAGTCAAATTAACGAGAGTGTATTACTGGGTTGTTCAGCTTTTCAGCTGCGTATCTTATCCTGCATGTATTAATTTTACTGTTCTGATTTTCCTTACAGACCACCAAGGAGGAAAAAATACAGTGAATTAGAAGGCTCTTTGTTTATCTGTCTGCTTGGATTTGTTTTTTTAGTAAACATATTGTTTTAATTATTTTCAGCAGCAATTTTTTGGTGTTGTGTCTCTCAAGATACACTCTTGTTAAACAGAAAGTTACTGACATACCTGTTATTTTTATACACTTATTTTACTTCATTTTCTCCCACAGAATATAATTTTCTTTTTGATCTCTACATGCAATGGGAATTTTAGTTTTGACTTCTGTGCTTATGCTCCTGGTTCTGTGCTGCACTTGCAAGCTAACATCAGAATAAATCAAAGTGATTTTTGTGTGGACTGTGTGCAGGTGCTGTAGGTCTTTTCCAGTTTGTAGATACTGTTTGCTCTTAATCAAGTTGTTTTTTTTTAACAAAGTAGGAATTCATTTGGACTCAGCATTTTGTAGATGATGTCTTGATGAAGGTACCTGTGATTTTGGCCATGAAGGAAGGGTGAGAAGAATTAGGAAGGAGTTCATTAATTTTATACATGAAGACATAACTTCTGGAGATGCTAGAGAAAAGAAAGGAACAAAGATCACTTGATGAAATGCAGAATGACAAAACCAAACCCACCAAAACCCTCTTTGAAGCAAACACCTCCCCTTTCCCCCTGCCCTGTAGTGCAGTTTGGTTCCCTTGTTTTCCCTTGTTTTTTCTGTGGGATTTTCCATGCAAAGGGAGCAGTTAGCTAATCATGAATAACATGTATCTTATTATAAACACTCGGTGTTTAGCTCTAGGGATGGTATTTCAATTAAATGCATCTGACAATTTTAGATCTGCTTATGACTTAAATATTGCAGTTAAGCAAACTGCACATAATAAGAGTATAAAAAATGTTCTGTTTTACAGATTTACTGGTTTTATTTTTTTTGTAAAACCAGTGTGTTTTCTAAACCAATTAAGTATATTTCATTCATAAAGATGAATATTTTAAATATCAACAACAAAAATCTGTCTCCACCTTTTTTGTGGGACTCAGTTCAGAATATTATGTGGGACTTCCCTGATATTAATAAAGTGAAGAGAGATCTATTGCATGAGTTTTCAGCAAGGGTTTGGGTATTTCTCTGCAATAATTGCCAGCCCAGATTTTGGTCTGGTGGGTGACCTGCAGCTGCTGAGGTCGCTTGATTTTTGTCATTGATTACAGCAGGAGATGGCTGCAGGCCACAACTCAGAGCAATTGCATTGCTATTTATAAAGTTTGGGGTTTCTAAAATCACTTCTTACATAGCATCTTAGCATGTACAATAAATATAAAAGAATTAACAGACTTGGAAGATTTTATAGCTTCTGTGGGACTGGGCTGAACTTGGAAACAATGCTCCAGAAGACATATTCCTTATTGCTGCTTTCCCCAGTGCCAGTCTGTGTTTTGTGGCCCTGTAAGTAGCAAGGATGGAAGGGACAAATAAGCTGTTGTATAGGAACGCTGCTTGTTTAGAGCAGGGTTTACTTTTTTTCTCCCTCATGGATAATTAATGTAGTTCTTATTTTAAGGTTGCAGTCTGCTGCTGAATTGCTTCTTGCTCTTGTGGGAAGGTTCTGTGATAGTTGGGTGCGTGAAAATAATTTCTTGTACAAAGTTTGCACTATAAATTAGCTGTGATTTTTCCCAATTTCATGCCCTTCTGTGAAAGCCATTTTACTCTGTGTATCCTGTGATTCCAAGCTGTTGGTGCGAGGGAGTTGGTGCCTTCACTCCCCTTTCATCCCTGCGTGGCCACTTTGTGATTAGTGTTTAATGCCTCCAGCCTCATTGTCTGGATTTACTGATGCTGTCAGGAAGGAGTGAAACTTGTGAATTCCAGCCCACTACAGGGAGCTGTGTTTGCAAGAGGAAAATGCAGCCTTGGGTGTGACCTGGAGTGGCTGTTTGAGGAGTGCTGTGTTTTAATTCCTGTGTGTGCTGCTGGGACGCCGAGGTGACCCCACGCTGCTGCTTGTCACTAAAATCCTGTGGCATCCCTGAGCTGCTCCGGGCTGCAGGAAGGGACTCTGTACCTGTCTATGTGCAGCTGCAGGGATAGAGAGGTACCTGCCTAGTGAGTGCTCTGGTTCTGGGATGTGCAGCAGTGCCCAAATTCACCTGCCTGAATTGTCACTGCATGGCGACGTGCAGCATGCAGCAGATGGCCTGTGAGGCAGGTGATCAAACTTATTTGGAATATGAATGTCTCTGTAGCAGTACCTGACTTCAGGACAGTCTGTAAACAGACATCAAGGCTCTATTATGAGTTACAATTTTTTTTTTCCAAAATGTTTTGTTTGCTGTTTGATTTTGAGCATGTTTAACATTGTATTTTGTTAGATGATTTTTCTAGTGTTTTTCTGCAATCACATATATTTATGTATATATATAAATACCTCCTAAATGCAGTCTAGAGATGTGACAGGTTTTGCACTTTCTGAATGTTTAGCTTACAGAGGTTTTGCCTGGAGCAAGGTGGATCATGGACTGTCTGTGCCTCAGCACCTGCATGCAGCCAGAGCAGTGAGTTACTGCATCTGTCCTCATGACTGCAGAAGCCTCAGAGCAGGAATTAGGACATGTCAGGTGTGTTGAAGCTGGAGATGTTAAAGGTGTGTAGCTGTTACCTGGCAGGTTGCGCAGTGCTGCTGAAATGTAGACAGCCAGTCTGTTCCAGGGCGAGTTATTCCTGGCTGTCCTTTCATCCTGTGGGACAAAACACTGTTGCAATTTAACAGTTCTCAGTAGTTGTATGAAAACTGTGAAGCTGGAAGCAAATGATGTTTTCTCCTGTTGAGAGTGGTGAGAGTTAAGTTGGAATGAAAAGTACTGATGCAGCTTAATTGAGATAGCAAATGATGTCCTACAGAGCAGGGTGGCACGAAGGTGAAAAGTCCACATCTAAATAAATGTCAGGGAGAGGATTAAGTGTTCATTTGAAGATGTGTACAGCAGTACCTCCTTTAAAGAGTTGTAATTAATCTTGCAGTGTGAACTTTTTGACCATCTGACAGTGTAATAAGGCACAAACATTCTAATTCAGCGTGGTGCCACGTGCTCCAGAATGGGGAGCTGAGCTGTTCTGTCATGTAAAGCTGGTTCTGGACTGGCTCTGAGGTTACTGGTGTCTCATCAAATCCACAGTTGTGTAGAACAGGGCAAGCATGGCTCATCTCTGTGGAATTTTGCTCATTCAGGAAAACTCATCTCTTCTGTTTCTGTCCGGATTTTTGGTGATTTCTGAGAGTGGTGTAATTGGAAAAGGGTGCAGGAATGCTGCTTGCTTTCCAGCAGCACCTGATGTCCTGTTGTGTTTTATTGCTCTGCAGGTAGTTGTTTTGTAGAAATTCACAGATATTTTTATTTGCTCAGTTAATAAAATCAGATACATTCTGCACTTACGCTGGAGCTCCTTTCTTGTTCCTGTTGAAGGTATTTTCTTGACTTGAAGTCCTGCTCAAGTTTTCCTTGCCTGGCACCTCTGAGCCCTGTACGTTCCACAGAGGTGCAGACCTGCAGCTGGTGATTTTTCTTGATGTTTGTATTGTTAATTGATGTTGTTGGAGGCTGTGTGAGATCACTTAACTGCTTCCAGTGTATCTGTGTTTAAAACAAAAAGAAAAGCCATGGCTTGGTGGCAGTAACTTCATGTTGAGGGGACATAAGTGAACATTCTGGAAGGTGCTGGGTGCCTCTGTGTTTGCCATTCTGCTCTGGTGTTTTCCCCTGTGAAGTTTGTATTCATAGATTTCTATAAATCTGTTGGATGAAAATGAATTTTAATTATATTAGGATTTATTTATCAGGCTATTTTACCAAGCATACCTCCAACAAGGTGTAGCGTAATGTGGTGTTCCTTTACATAATTTGGAAGTGGGTAGTAAAACATGCAGCTTTGCAGAGTTCATCTTCAAACTCAGATTATTGGCATCACCAATAACAGCTCAGATGGGATAAAGCAGCTCTGTTTATAGACACTCTCACACTCAACATAATCTCATGTTCCAAGTTTTTTGTCACTACATAAAAAGTAATTTTTGGCTTCTATCATTACTTTCAATTACTTTAAAGTAATTTTTTCCTGTGGTGTAATAAAAGAAATGCCAGTTGATTAGTTAGTCTTTGTCTTTTCTTGGGAGAGGAAAAAATGTCCAAATTTCAGAAGCAGTTTTGATACCTTGCTGGAAAAGAAAACACAAATCCATTCCTTTGCTTTCCAAGCTCTCAGTGTTAATGTTTGAGCAGATACTGGATATTTGTGGAAATATCTGTAAGTCTTGAAGGTTTCACAACTTCCATCACAAAACTGTGTTACTATGGAAAAGTGGCGTTCACTCTTTTGACAAGTGTGACACTTAACGAGGAATAAAAATAATATAAACCACAGAATATACAAACTGAGGAGGGAGTTGTCTGCTCAGACAGTTTGTTGACACTTTGTTGGAAAAGATCTCTCTGCTCTGTTTGTTGGGAAGGATCAAAAATACACGGGAATTGGACAGGGTTGTGAACGTTTTGTGGGGATGTTGCTACATATACACACGTTCTAAATTGGGGCAGAGCTGTTACGGGCTGGGGGCTTCATGTTGAGCAGAGAGACTGTCCAGGCCTGAGGAAATGCCACCAGCTTGTTAGGAAAAAAAGCAGAATACAGCACTTGAGCACTATTTCAGAATGAAGATCTTTCTTCACAGCTTTCCACGAAGATGCTCAACGTAAGGTGTGCAGCTCTTTACAAACTGGAAAAAATAGAAATGTGTCTTTATTTTTTTTTTCTTGTTAAGATTGTTTTCCAAACATGGATGCAGTGAGACAAAAATGTGCGGCTTTTTCTTGGCGTAGGCTGTCAGAAATGACACTCATGAAGGTTTATTTCTGCAAAATATAAAAATGTGCTCATATAATTGGAGCCTTTTTTTTTTTTTTAAACCACATTTAGAGTTGGCTGTAGTGGAGTTGAGCGTTTGGTGCTTCCCCCCACCCTTTGCTAAAGGTTTGGGGCCGAGCGTCAGTGTTTGTGTGTGGTGTGGGGTGGACTCTGGTGCACAGGGAGATCCATCCTTTGTTGTCCCTCCCCTGCTCAGGGTCCGGGCTGAGGGCTCCCAGCTCACTGTGGATGTTGTTCTGCACTCTTTTGAATGTGGATGTGAAGCAGTTTGTCTGTCCTTTGCTTCGCAAGAATTCTCTTTTTAAAAAACAAAGCTGTGGCTATGAAGTAGCCTATTTGTCCTAAAACTTATGAAAAGGAGGGGGAGGGAGTGCTGGGACCCATCTTTATAACAACAATCAGCCTTTGTAAGGTTTCATTCCAGGCTAATGGCTGGTGAAATTGTTCTGGGTAGTTAAAATGAAATGAAATGAATTAAAGAACATGAAGGAGAGCAAGCAGAATGGTTTATTGCTTTTCTTTGAAGGCACAATAGCTATACTCTGTCTCTTTTTGTTACTCATATCTGTGTGGCGGATATTTAAAGTCAGGGGTTTGAATAGCATGATGGCTAAATGAGGGCTATAAATCGAGGGCTATGGTGCAAAATTCTAGTGCCAGCAAGTACTAAAACACAAGACCAAAGAGGCTGGGGTCTAAAATTGTTTTAGACTGATGAATATGCAGGCATAAAAACAACAGAATACAGATATTCCCTACCAAAAACCTCCAGAAAAAAACTAATGATCAGTTATTTTAAAAAGGAAAACAAATGTTTTAAATGCATTAATGCTTTCAATTTATCCTGGAATGTTACTGGTATTTCCTTAAAAGCCTGCCAATCCATGCTTAATTTTAATTAAGAATGTGAAAAAAATGAAGTAGTCAAATATTTTGTTATTGGCAAGATGTGAAGATGTCGAGAAGCTGGTGCACAGTATTTAATTCATAAGCCTACAAATATAGGCCAAAAAAAATTTTTTTTAATGTGTTACCTTACTGATAGCAACACAAAAGTTTACCAAAATGGGATAATGCAGCTTAAAAAGCACCTGGTTCAAGACTGTTGTTACACAGCTGAAAAAATAAAGTGTCATATCAGGTTGGGGTCACGTTTGTCTAAGAAAAACTAACAGGAGGATTTCTATTGTCAACACAGGAGATGAGCAGTGCGATAACAGCAAATTATACTCTCTGATCCACCCCCTGTTATAGAAGTGACTTGAGATTAAAGCCTCAGCCAGGAATTTCATTACTCTTATACATTTTTCACAAAGGCAGTATTTGCAAAAACAGTGGTAAAGAGGGGTCAGAAATTTTCATGAAAACATGAGATGATTTTTGACCGTGTGAATGTGGGCATACATAAATATGTGTGCACTGGTATAAGCATGTTTATAAGAACCCCAAAAGATACTTAATACAAATGAATGTAAATGTAGTGTAAAGTTAACATGCCTAGGCCTTGGGCTCAGAATGAGAGAGTGGATGTTGGCTTGTATTTAGTTCATGTCATGTCAAAGGTCTGGGGATTTTTTGTTTGGTTTTCGTTTTTTCGGTTTTAAAACTTCAGCATAAGAGTATAAACTGAAGTTGAAGATTATTTAGAATATTATGAGTTAATGAAAAGTAAAATGGTTTTCAGAAGGTGAAGACTATACAACTCTGTTACTTTCCAAAAAAAGAGAAAAAAAACCCCCAAAAAAACAGTTCTAGTTGTATTGTTGTTCAATTGAGCAGAGCCCAGAGTCTGGCAATGTCAGTTTTCAGGCTTTTAGTGAACAGTGGCTACTCCAGGGTTTTGTAGTTGAGTCTTCATGAGCAGCTGCAGGGCCCAGCCTGGTGCTGTCCCTCAGTGTCCCTGTCATTTCCCCCACTTCTCTTCTTTCACTAAAACCCAAGGCTCCTTTAATCCCCTGAGCGAGGGCACAGGTGAGCAGGGGACAGATCTCCAGCTGATGGGTGTTGGCACTGGGGAGCTGGCTCCTCTGTGGGGTTCTGCTGTCCAGATGTGCCATCAGTGCTGGGTGAGTTGTCCCCTGGGGCTCTGCTGTGATGGGTGGCACCAGAGGGATTTTCCAGCTCCAGACTGTGGGGAGAGCCAGCCAGCCCCAAACCCATGGCCTGTCTTCTGCTGAAGGAAGATCAAACTCCTGAGTCAAACTGGGGCCCACAGAAGTGGAGCAGGTGTGGAACACAGGTGAGGACACAGATGGGAGCTGAGCTGTGTTCTGGATGTCCCTCAGCTGCTGTTTAACTGGCTTCAGCTGCTCACTTAGAGCCAAGGACTGCTCGAGGATGACCCGTCCAGGTCTGTCAGTAGCAGGTACAACAAGCCTTGGAGCTTCATCAAAGAGGAATTTGGGGTGTATGAGCAGGGATCTGACTGCTAACCTGAGCATTTCACAAGTGTGGAGCTGCTGCACAACTTCTGCTAGAAAGCAGCACTTGGGTTTTTATCATGCGTGAGGGAAGTTCATCCATCAGATTCAGGAGATGGATCAGCTCCAGCCCTGTGGCTTGCTGTGAAATTGCTGTTTGGCATTGCCCATCTATTGTTGCAGAGCACTTAGTGCTGCATGTGGCTTTGTTTGCAGTTGCTCCCTTTTTAAATAAGTCAGTGTGAAAGGTATTTCTTTGCAGATCCGTAGGTGTTTCTTTGCCACCCATTGGGAGGATCAGAATGTGACTGCAAAGCAAGGGCTGGGCTTTGTGCTCAGTTGGAAGGAAGCCTGCACACGTGCTCCCTACCTTGTTCTTCTTTTCTATTGGAATGCTTTTTAAATGTCTGACATGTGGTAGGTGACCGACATCTGCTTAGGCAGACATCAGGAAAAGCTTCTGACTAGTTATGCATTTAAAACTTTGAAAGAAAAGTAGATAGGTGTCCATGAAAATATTTATTACATCCATATGAAATGGCCCATTTTTTAGCAGCTGCTGGTGTATTTCCATAACGAGCATGTTCCACTGGGATTGTGTTTACTTTAATAAAATTTTTCACTGCTGCACTCTGATTGTATCTGTTCTTGGATAAGAATAGTTTGCAGGGCAAAATGAATGAGTGGCTTTATGCATAATACAGGAGTATCAAATTAATCAAAATGTAAGGTGCTTTCTGCTTTTTAATACTGACTAAATGTTTTTCTTGCAGAAGTTAGTTAAGTTGGCTGCAAAATAGATTGTTATATTAAAATGTCTTTTCTTTCATGACCTTTAAAAATATTTAACTTCTTCTTTATAAAAAGGTTCTTTTCCCACAAGACATGTGAGAAGTACTCTAAGAGGGGGCCATGGGAGGAAGGAAGTAGTAGAGTTTATGTTTAAGAGGCTTAGCTATGGCTTTGGGAAGCTGTGGCAAATACTGAGGGGCCATGAAAGTCAGACCAGTAGCTCATGAGTTGGGTTTCTTGGGTTTCCAGCCTGGTTTTTCCTAAGTGAAGGATGCTTGACCCGTTGAGCCAGATTGTTGTCTTCCAGTTTTCATTGCTCTGGCTGATGTTCTGAGCAGCTCGTGGTGGAAGACTGGATTAATTTCATAGTGCTTTTAAAAAAAAAGAAATTAAAGTGGATAAAAGCTTCTTGCAGATGTACCAGGCCCCTGGCAGTGCTGCTCACCCCAGTCAGTGGTACCAGCCTGTGGTGTGGCACTCTACAACTTTGATATTGAGTAAAATGCTTGGGGAAAAAGGCAAATAGTGCAGGGATTGGGGCCTCCACCTCTTTCTCCTTTCCCCCCATGTACTTTGGATCCTTGTACAATTGTTCTTTGTTCAGGAGCAGCCTGGGATGCTGCTGTCCCTGCTCCCCTGAAGCTGCTCAGTGTCTCTGGTACAGCTGTGTCTGCTCATAGCCAGCAGCTTTGAGGTGAGAGACTGAGCTCTGTCCTCACTGCCCTTTTCAGCTGTTTTGGTGTGGAATTTTGCAGAACAGTTGTGCCAGAATAATTTTCTGATGTGTTTTTACTGTTGATCTGCACGTTTTGCAGGAGTCTGATAGTTCCCAAGTAAGGATGTGCTCTTTAGCATTAACATTTTTGGCCTATGGTCAATGCCACTGATGAATTCTGTAAAAATGTAGGAAATTTACAGTAATTTAACATGGAATAAGAAATTAATAATTTTGATCTTTCTGGGTTATTAGATTTGCTTTTAAAGGTAGATGCAGCATTAACACCTGAGACTGCAGCATTGATCATGGCAGTGTCACTGTAAAAGCCTGATGACTGTCACTTCAGAATAATATAAAGAGCAGCCCACCTTTAAATTAACTTCCTTCTCCATGCCGAGGCTGGAAGAAACAGTTTGTCCACTGAATTTCAACAAAGGGCAGATTCACAAATTCTGTTCTGCCCAGACAATGAGAGTTTGCAGTGATGGTGCTGGGAGTTTTCCAGTTGATGAACATTTCCCATGAAGTGCTCTGGCCTTTTCTTAGCTGTTGTGTTGGAAACCAACTTGCAGAATGTAAGTTTGAGGTATGTAGAACTAGAGATATTTCCAGATCTTGTTTTTGGAAATATTTGTGGTGTTTTTTCTGTGGAAAATAACCTTGGAAGTGTGACACGTGTTGCCATGAATCCCTCTGGTTAAGAAAAAGAACAGCTGATGTTGATTTTTGGGGTATCCAGTTGGACATCCCTAGGATGAAAAGTGCTGAGAAGAGATCTTTGAAAAGTTACAAAGCCCATTTTCAGTGTTGCAAGCTTATTTTAATAAAAAAAAAAATAAAAAAAAAAAATCATTGTTTGCAGGTGGAAGTCTTTTAGCTTAATTATATGTTTCTAATTCTGCAATGACTGTTTCAGTTGTGATAGCCTCAATACTCTATTCAGTACTACTCTGAGAAGTTTTATTAATTAATTTAACAAGAGCTGTTTGCATGTGGCCTTTTTCAATTCCAGTATTTTTGATAAAATACAAAAATTTCTGAAAGTCTTTCACAGCAGTTAGAGATTTAAATTAAAAATAAAAAAAAAAAAGTAATAGAAAACTGTTTTAAAACAGTTTTGTCAGAAGAAGTAAATATTAAATGTGTTTAGTGTCTGTTCAGGAATGCAGAGGTTGTGTGTTGATGTATGACTCTCTAAGGCATCTCCGACTCTCTTCTGCAAATTTTTTCCCCGCCATGAATTATGTTTGCCTTTTTTGATAAGTAAATATATAATGAATTTAGGGAGTGCTGGGAGACAGGAATTAAAAGGAGTAGCTGTTTAATACTGCTAATAATATGTATTTTAGGCATCAAACCTTGAATTAAGATGCAAAAACTAAAGCAGATCACTGGAAGAAGTTTGTGTGATACAGGATTTAAAATTGCTAATGAGTAAATGCTGCTGAGGATTCAGGATTTCTCTTTTTCCTGTTCCTTCAGAGCCAGAGGGTATCTGACAGCCTTTAATACTGGGTTTTGATTTTTGAATGTAAAAGTCTAGTGAAAAAACATAGTAAAAGTCTAATGAAGTAAAACAGGTTGCATGGTTTCAATTTCTAGGGGTGGGGTAGGTTTTGGTTTTTTGGTTTTTTTTGGGTTTTTTTTTTGCTTTTAAGCAGTTTAGCAGAAAGCAATTAAGACAGCTCATTCTAGTGGCTAATCAAAATCATAAACCAAAACACAAAATAAAGGCAAAGTATAAATTAGTGCTACTGAAAAGATGTTCCCAAACCAGCTGTGCTTACATACATCAAGTTTACATTATTAACTGCACCATTTCTCCACCAGTATGTTGTCAGCACAGTGGAATGAAGCCTTCATCTTTACCCATTATTTCCTTTCATAAAAGCTAAAATAACTTCATCATAAAATATAGGCGGAAAATAAAGTCACATAAGACGCCGAGTTGGAAATGTGCCTTTTCCTTCAAAGGTTTTGTTTAAAAAAAAATAAAATAGAGGGGGTGAAGCTGCACGTGAAGAGTTGGAGAGGAGCTGCAGAGATAAAGATGACAGATGGGTGAGGGGGCTGGCAGGGATCTGTGGGGCTGACAGATCCGTCCAGCAGTGGCACCGGGGCAGGGAGGCAGCAGCTCCAGTAATGGAGAGATGTCTGCTGGAAAGATTGCTCTATCGCCCTGATGGGCTCCCTGCACCTCATAAATCCGAGATTGTTCTGGGCTCTGCGGAAATGAGCAGCTCCCTCTCCCTCCCCGAATGAAATGTCGGGCAGGGAAAGGGACAGCAATGAAAAGCAAAAGTGAGGAAAGTTATCTTTTTAACGTAAATCTCTTGTGGAAACAATATCAGAGCCATTAGTGGCTTGAAAAACAGCGCTCTGGCAATCTGGGCCCTATGCAGGGCAGAGAGAAGCTGCTTTATGGCCTCTCCTCCCTCCTCTCCCTGCTGCCTTTAATCTGGCTGCTGGAGTGATGGGCTGCTCTGAATTTCTGTGTGGGAAGTGAGGTCTCAGGTGCTGACAGCTCCTGAGTCCCCATCCCTGGAGGTGGCACTCGGTGCTCTGGGCTGGGTGACAAGGTGGGCATCGCTCACAGGTTGGACCTGATGGTCTCAGAGGTCTTCTCCAGCCTGACTGGTTCTGGGGCTCCTGCATTGCATTTGGACTGTGCTACACAGGCAGGATGGTGTGGTGATCCACCCTCCTGCCCAGAGGGGAAGCTGAGGATCAGCAGTTTCCAAAGAGCTCTGAAGTGCTGTAGGAAATGATCATGGGCACGTGCCTATCTGTGACTTGTGTGTCTGAGAGCTCTGAGGGTCAACCCTGGCACACAGGCACTGCTCATGGAAGCTGCCCATGGATGCAGGTGTGCTCCCCCTGCCCTTGCTGCCATTTGTTTCTGATCCTGTGTGCAGCTTAGGTTCACCTTGTGTCTGCTGTGAAGAAGCTCTGCTTCAGGGTTTGCTTCAAATCCTTCTGCCCTTCTTCGAAATGTGTTGGGAATCCTGAGCTGCTGCAGGGTTTGGTTGCCCTGGTCAGCAAATGCTGTGGATGCTTCTTATGCCCCAGTAAGGACAGATATGTGAACATAATTTATCTTGGCAAGTTTATATATGAGGTTTTATTAAGTTTAGGTAGCTTATCTGTACCCTCTCTTCTGCTTCAGTCTCTTCAACAACTGCTGTTTGTCTCACCAGAGACCTCACATTCTCATAACCATCCCATTTGTTCCTCCCTAGATGTTTACTTATTTCTGTTTGTTGTTATACATACTTTACGTTGTGCCTTGCCTTTTTGTTTGTCTAATCTATAAGTTCTGACTCTATTATGAGTAATCATTTGAATCCCTCCTGTGCCCAGTGGGATGTTGAGTTCTTTGTTGCACATACACAGTCTGCTGTCTCCACACTGAACCTCACAGTCCACAGTGACCTGTGGTTTGTGAGGTTTTTTTTAATTTATTTTAAAACTTTGGAAATTTGTACATGATTGCAGCAATTTATTTATCATTCAGGAAAAATCCCATAGCTTGTTCAAACTCTGCTTCTAAACTGTGTAATGGGAGCTGTTCCTTTTAGCCATAGGACCTGGGGCACAGCTGCTATTTCTCTTCTCTGTCCCCCTGAAACAATTTTCTACTAAAAATTGTAGAAAGTAGATAGGTAAATTGATAAGAAATAGCAAGTTGTAAACAGCAGTTTCCATGTTTTGTCTTTATAGACAGCTGTTTTCCAGTGTAACTTCTGAGATTTTCTCAGCAGCTTTGGGAGTTTTTCCTGCTCTTCCTCCCAAGTTCTCAGGTGTGTAATGAAGTGCTGTCCTCCCATAAAAATGTCATAATCCTGGAGTGATTTAGAGTGCTTCTGGAGCTGAGATTGATGGCACAAGGAATATTTGCTGTAATACACTCAAAAGCATCATGGTCCAGTTGCCAGAACCAGGAGCTGAGGAACCTGGGTCTCACTGCTGGCCCTGAAATGGTTTGTGTGGTGACCTTGGACAAATGACCTCCTCTCTTTGTGGCTGTGCTGTGCAGGGTTGGGATGGGATCCTCATGCTCGTGAAGCTCCATCAGGCACAGTGTGAGGAGTGCTGTGGGCAGGATGGATTTGCCATGAGGGGACAGCTCAAGTCCATAAATTCCATATGAAGTAAAATTTATCTGCTTTATCTGAGTTTATCTTTACTAAAAGCTGGAAACAGGTACATAAATTTCTGCCTGAGTTTTCTCATCAGTATTGGTTATTTCAGGATCTCACCCTTTTTGCTGGAATCCCTTGTTTTCGTAGCAAGGTGATTTTTCCATTTGAATCCACTGGAATTTATTTGGGATATTTTTCAAATTTATAGTGCCTGTTAAGAAAGGAGGTTTGCCCAGTGGGCCAGTTGCTGTGTTTTAAAGTACATATTTATTATATAATCGATTTCACTCTGCTGTTCTAATATTCAGCAAGGATTCATTTTTCCACAGTTCTGAACCTGCCTTGTGCTCACATGCTGCTTGAGAACTGCACTTGTAGGGTGCCTGTATTGACCTGTTGAAAGTAAAAAAACAAAGAAGGGAGGTGACAGGGCCAGTCTGATTTCATAGATATGATTTCTTCTATTTTCTGGTGATTCTTACTATATTGGCCTAGTTTCAGCAGCTGAAGATTTTAAGAAAAAAAGATTAATATAAGGAATTCCACAATGAAGTTTGTGTTTGGCAGCAGGTGACTCTTGGGAAGCTACAAGCACATTTGTGCAGGTGCTTTCATGTAACATCTATTTTGATGTTGTATGTCTTAAATATATTGCAGTTCTAGAACAAAATAAGGCTTAGGAGGGATCTTTGTGTTGGTGCATGCAGCTGGGGACCTTCCACAATCACATAAGGGGAGGTGCCTTTTGTTCATCAGAAAGCTCTGGAAATATGTAGAGATGAAATTAGAGATGGTATCTTAAGGCTTGTATTCAGTTCTTTATATATCAAAGAAATAACAGAATTTGACCTAATATAAAATAATTTTTTTCATCCTTTCAGGGCATTTTGTCTACACTGTAGGAAGACTTTATTACCATTTAACCTAACTGTTTTCTTCTTCACATTTTCTTTTAAAAGACATATTAAAAGGAACATACCAGACTGAGAATGGACCTGACATTCAGGTTTAAAACCAGAGTGTTTAATGGAATCATGAATAAATGGAAACAGATTTGTCTGTCAAAAATTAAATAGGAGTATTCTTTGATTAATATCAAAATCTAATCTAAAATAGTTTTAGCCATTTCATACAGGTGACATCTGTGCTTAAATATAATTTCCTCTCCCTGTTCTGGCATGACTGTTAATTACTTACTCAATGTAGTTCAACATTTAGTTAATAAATATGTCAAGCTTTTACCATGGTGTTCTTTTTGCAGAGTTGTGAATTTGCAATTAGTTTTAGATTTACTACATGGTGACAGACAGTGCTGTATAAATAGAGGTTAAACACACAATTTACATATTAATTTCATGATTCATTTATTCAATGATTTATGTGGATATAGATTGTATTTAATCTCCGTGCTGTAGTTGTTTCAGGCATGACGAACAGAATCACTACACTGGTGGAGAAGTAATGATGTCTGTATTGAGCCACAGCAGCACAGAGGAACAGTGAGAGATTTGGAAACCCAATTATTCATTAATCTCAATAATTTTTGAGAGGCTGGTGAAAAGCAGTAATAGGTTTGTAAAGCGTGTATTTACAGATGTACATGTGTACACATGCACATACACGCTGGGGAATTGCATACTCCATCTTGTCTCTGTAATAACTCACATTATCATTAGATTGCGCTCCCTGCCCAGTTCTGTTAACCCTGGAGCCAGATTAGTCACCACCTTCCCATTCTGGTCCTGCATGTGTCATGGCATTCTTTTCTGGACTTTAATGTGCATGTGTGCTTCATTTAAGTGCATGCTGCTTATTGTATTCCAGAAGTCTCCATCTCTACTTCTTCTGGTCAGATCATTCTCAATCACTCTCTCTTCATTTATTGCAGTTTTAAAAAGTAGCTTAACAAATATTATTTTATCTGTAAAAACACTTTCTCTATTTTTTTTATCCTTAAGTTTTAATTTTGTTTCATTGAAGAGAAGAGCAAAGTATTCATAGGTGAGATGAGAACTTGAGAAAATATATGCTCTGATTTATATATGCCTATTATACATATGTGGGTATAAATGTAGTTAGAGGAAGTATTTTATAAATGCAGTTAGGGTTATAGCTAAAGCTCTTGCACTTGTATTTGGCATGATGAGTGTACTAACTCAAAGCATATTTTTGGTTTAGTACAATTTTCCTTCCTGCCAGTTGTGAGTATAAAGGTCTCTGAAGTGCAGATAGATCTCTGACCTAATTTAGCAGATTATGGCCTTTCAAAGGACTTGATGCACTTCAGACAGTGTTGAATTACAGTAGATCTCTGATTTTGCTGGGTTCCTGTTCCCTTGCAGTACTGTGTGAATCCTGCCTGTTTCTTATTCCAAGTGTTTTGTGAGGAAAGGGGAAGGCTCCACCTTCCGTGTGTTCTCTGAATCCCTGCTGACAAACCCTGAGCTAGCACAAAAAACCCAACACATAACTGAAGCAAATAAACCAGGGTAGTTGAAAACAGATTAAGAAACTGAAACAAAAGACTTAATTACAGTAATCTTTAATTCATTAAGATAAATGGCTCATGGCTAGTTGCTTTTTGGAAAGATGAGGAGGGACCATCTCTCAGGGAATGTTCTGGGTACATTCCTGGCTGTGCTGTGCCATCCTCCCAGCACCTTCACATGTGTTTCACATGTACAGTTTGTGTATGTTTCAGGAGAGCGTTTTTGGAAGAATGCTCTGGTTTTTAGAGGACTGGAAGAGCCACTGGTAAGGTGAAAATACTGCATGAATGATCCTTTTGAGATCAAGTGCTTTGGACTGACAGTGGTCATTACTCTGTCAGCAGGTTAGCTCCACAGCTGGGAGAGGGGGAAATCCCATTTTGCTGTAAGGAATTGCAGCAGTGTGAGCTGAGTTCAGTTTAGTTGTTGAATGTGGCCGGGTTTTGGCAGTGGGAGGTGGTGAGGCAGCCCTGCCCCTGGAGGAGGCTGTGAGCCCAGGGGAGCCCACACTGGGCAGGGTCCTGCAGGATTTGTGATCCCACAGGGGACCCCGCTGGAGCAGCCAGGTTCTGATGGACTGCACCCCATGGAAAGGCATCCATGCTGGAGAAATTCATGGAAGAGTGTCTGCCATGGAGGATCCCACACTGGGGTAGGGGAAGGAGCAGCAGAGACCATGGGTGATGGGCTGAGCTCAGCCAGCAGCCCACCACAGCCATGTGGAGAGCATCCACAGGGGAACATCCCACAGAGCTCTGGAGATACTTTCTCTCCTAGACATGAAAGGATGAAAAGTACTCCCAATTTTTTTTTAAATTTTTTTTTTTTAAATGTGATGTCATGAAGCTGCACATGGAAGAGTTGAAAACTTCAGCCTCTTCCTTAGGCCCCCCCTTTGCTGACACATTTGCTCTGTGGTTTTCCTGGGTCCCTGAGCACACAGGTGTGTGCAGCACTTGTGTTCTGGTGGTGTTGCCCTTTATTTGCCTGGGAAGAATTGCCTAATGTGTCTTGAAGCCGCCATTTCTACTTCTTAAATCAAGTCCCTGAAATATGCTAGTAGATCTGGAACCTCACTCCAAACCCCTTGAAAGTGCTCTGTGCTGAGTATCTGACTGCAGGGAGCAGGTGTCAAACAATATTTAAATGACATTCTCAACAAAATAAATATTGAGCTGCCCTGTCACTTTGGTGGGAGAATAATCTGCTCAAAAAAAAAATCCCATTCATTGTAAACTGCCTCTGACATTTGTTCTTCAGGAATTATTTGCAGTTTATCTTCTGAGCTAGAGCCTTTATCAGCACAGCAGTTGAACTGCAGTGCAAAAAAAAATGGTAATTGAGTATTTTATCAAACGCTTCCAACAAAACGGACTTTGCAAGTCGTAAATGAAGATTAAAACCATTGTTGGCAGGGATGAACAAATTGGAATGATTTATTATCTGAAACATCAATATGTCACTGCTCAGAAATAAAATAAAAAGAAACAAACAACTGCCCCCCTCCCTGCAAAATGTGCACTTAGTCTCAGGCGAGAGATGGAAGGTAAATACATGTTTTAATTATTTGTGCTAGAGAGGCTGTTTAAAAAAAGAAAAAGAGAGAAGAGAAAGCATCATCATAATGGCACAGCTGCTGTGGGACATTATGTGAGGAAAAGAGACAGTAATAAGAGAACTGTGTCAAAGGAAAGCAACTCTGAATGTGTACTTCAGCTCTCCTGATTACAGAAGGAAGATTAAATATTATAAATGGGGCAATTTGACAGAGTGGATTTACTACTTGTGTTTAACACCTAAAGAGCCAGGGTTTTTAAAGGGAACCTTATCTCACTCGTGAAATATCTTCAAAAACTATTTGAGAGGAAAACATATTGCAATATTACAGTATATAAAAAAATGGAGTGGTCAGGAATGAAAGAAGTTAATCTGTTATGAGCTCTGTATCAGTTTCAGATTAGAAAACAGAAGGCATGAGAAATCTTACAAGAACTGTGGGATTTAGAAATTGTATTTTCTGTATTTGTTCATAAGTGAGGAAGCCTTATAGGCTTGATCTGGGGACTTGTTGACCGTAGTTCAGCAGAAGTCACTCCCTGTGCCAGTGCAGTTGCTCTCCCTGCTGTGGGAGCCCAGAAGGCAGCAAGAGTTTCCAGGGAGAACAGCAAAGCCCCTTTGCTGCTATTGCCCTTGAGAACTTTGTGTAGACATGGAATCTTTAATGTTGGAAGGGACTTCCAAGATCACCAAGTCCAACCTTGCATAACCTGTGAGTTGTGATACATTTTGTGTTGTTGCTCCTGAGTAAAGCTCCAGCATCCTGCAGAGCTCCAGGCACCTTTCAGTGCAGGTGATGCCTGGGATTTCTGTGCTGAACAACTCCTCAGTACACTGTACATCATTTTCATTTGTTGTAATAAAGGGGGAGAGGCTTTGTGCCATCTGCACAGTGTTGGTTGGAAGTTTGTTTAAATGTTATGTTCCAAAGTGATTTGGAGTTCAGCAGAGATAATATTCCATCTTCCTCAGTTGAAAAAAAATGAGCTGCAGTAGCATAATATTGAGGTTGGAAAGAAAAGCTCTTCGTAATTGGGCAGATACCAAATCTGGGAAATAGGACCTTTTCCATACACTGATTATATAACAGATCATATTTTTTTTTTTAATGAAGCTGCTCTTCAATGGATTTGTGACTTTTCCATGGATTTTTGAGTTACAAGTAGTATGTTTAGGGAAGCCACATGTGTTGAACTTGTGCTGCAGAAGTGACTTCAGGGTATGTCCTGTACAGGAGGGAGGGAGGGCAGTCCTTGGGATGGGGACAAACTGAGATGGGGACAGACAGCTCCATCCACAGTCACTCCTAGGCCCCATCAGTGCTCACAAACCCCTCAGCAACCACCCTGAAAATAATTCTTGTGCTGTAAATCTTAACGAGCTCTGTGCTGGCTCAGGTTCTGTCCTGCTTCGTTGTTTGGTTAAAGAAACATCTCTGAATCCTGGTGAAGGCTTGCTGAGTAAGGAACGTTCTGTGTCTAAGCCAGTAAATTTCACGTATTGTAGCCATTTTTGCATAATAAATTCATGTGGTGGAGTTGGAGGAGTTTGACAGGCCTGTATGTGCTGATTAATCTGCAGCTTCACCTTTGTTCATAAATTCAGTGTAACGTAGCACATAGGCTGGCAGAGCTTTAATTGTTATCCTGGAGAAATTAAAGTGGTGTAATTCCTACCCCACCTATGTCAGTTTGCTGTACCACTGCCTTAAAATATATGGGGAGAATAACACCACCAAATTAACAAGGCTTGGGGTATTCTGTGAATACTATTCAAATATATTATGTGCAATATAAGCAATATTCTGAGTATATTTAGCTCTTCCAAGTCAACATTTTGCATCAAGTTTTAATATAATATGTAATAGAGGAAATGCAGTTACAGTGAATTGTTTATGTACTTGTTTTTTTCAGTCAGCAGGTTTTTGTCTTTTTGTCCCCTGATGTGCCAGAGACCTTGAATTTTGAACAATTAAGTAGTAGTACCCATTAAACTTTATTGTCTTCTGCTGCTCCCCAAGCTGAAACAGTCCTGGGCAAAACTGAGATACTCTGCAGGCTAAATGAAGTAAGGGGATTGTTCACAGTTTTTAAGAGACCTTCCTTATGTGTAAAATATACAATAATTGGACCACACTTGGAAAAAAAGTAGTATTTATGTCCTAGCTTAATCAGCACTGCTCTTTTGAGATTGTGCTGGGTGATTTGGAGGAGTTTAATTTGATATTTTTGAGAAAGAAATTATAAGAATTGTCAAGAAATTATATCTGTCTCTTCAGAGAGGACAGCTACTCAGGAACTCTCTGCGTGTTCTGGGCAGCAGTGATTCCTCACCTGGAAGACAAAACTTCATCAGTCCTTCATGGTGTGATGCCTGTAGTGCTGTGTGTGCTCTGCCTTGGTTTGTGCTCAGAGCCTGCAGCAGTCCTGGCTCAGCCCTGCTGCTCTGGGCTGGCTTTGGGAGCAGATGGACAGTCCCTGCGGCTTTGGTGTCCCTGTGCTCCCATCCCTGGTGTCCCTGCAGGGTCTGTGCCAGTCCCTGCGGCTTTGGTGTCCCTGTGCTCCCACCCCTGGTGTCCCTGCAGGGTCTGTGCCAGTCCCTGCGGCTTTGGTGTCCCTGTGCTCCCATCCCTGGTGTCCCTGCAGGGTCTGTGCCAGTCCCTGCGGCTTTGGTGTCCCTGTGCTCCCATCCCTGGTGTCCCTGCAGGGTCTGTGCCAGTCCCTGCGGCTTTGGTGTCCCTGTGCTCCCACCCCTGGTGTCCCTGCAGGGTCTGTGCCAGTCCCTGCGGCTTTGGTGTCCCTGTGCTCCCATCCCTGGTGTCCCTGCAGGGTCTGTGCCAGTCCCTGCGGCTTTGGTGTCCCTGTGCTCCCATCCCTGGTGTCCCTGCAGGGTCTGTGCCAGTCCCTGCGGCTTTGGTGTCCCTGTGCTCCCACCCCTGGTGTCCCTGCAGGTCTGTCCCAGCCGGATCTGTGCCCTTTGGTGTCCCTGTGCTCCCAGCCCTGGTGTCCCTGCAGGGTCTGTGCCAGTCCCTGTGGCTTTGGTGTCCCTGTGCTCCCATCCCTGGTGTCCCTGCAGGGTCTGTGCCAGTCCCTGCGGCTTTGGTGTCCCTGTGCTCCCACCCCTGGTGTCCCTGCAGGGTCTGTCCCAGCTGGATCTGTGCCCTTTGGTGTCCTGTGCTCCCAGCCCTGGTGTCCCTGCAGGGTCTGTGCCAGTCCCTGCGTCTTTGGTGTCCCTGTGCTCCCATCCCTGGTGTCCCTGCAGGGTCTGTGCCAGTCCCTGCGTCTTTGGTGTCCCTGTGCTCCCAGCCCTGGTGTCCCTGCAGGGTCTGTGCAGGGACAGGGGCTCTGGGCAGCTCTCCCCAGGCTGTCCAGCAGCATCACCCTTCCCTTGCATGGGCCTTGCTCTGCATTTCAGGGCTGAGTGGGCTCCTGGAGGCAGAGTTTATGGTGATGCTGTTGGGCAGAAGGTGTCCAAAGCTCTTGGACGTTGTTTTACCCAGCAGTGCTCAGACAGGAGTGCCTCATGCACTGACAGCTTTGATACTCAGCTGCTTACCAAGAGATGAAGTTCTTGTATCTCCAGCTGAGCCTCATTTTTCCAAACCCAGCAGATTTCTTTATAAAAAACCCCCCTCTTCTGCTGCAGCCTTAATCCAGTGGACATTGTGGAAGAGAGTTAACACAACAGTAAATTTTATTGTGCAGTATATGGATGAGATAAAACTCCATGTACCACGTTGAACTGCATTGTGTAGGGGCAGGTTTTAGCTTTTCCTCCTCTTTTAAGGTAGCCCTTTGTTGGCTGCAGTAGGAAAAGCAATACCTGCTTGAAGGATCTGGTTTTCATGCAAACACCTGTAATCCCAATGGGAAATGCATAAATAAATGTGAGACACAACAGCATCTGGGATAATACCATGCAAAATAAAACAGTACCGGCTCTCCTGAGCCCAGATAAAATGCACTGAACAGAAAAACTCTTGTGGAATTGCCATTAGATGCTCTCTGTGGTGGTGGTGTCTGTGTCCATGCTGCCTCAACACCCCAGTGTTCAAATGGGGTTTTGGGGGGCGATCTTCAGTTACAGAATAGCTCGCTGCTTGTGCTGCATGTTTGATTTGAGTCAACCAAAAATATTTTTCACAAGTTGAATGTAGCCATAAAAAGACTCTACTGCTATTTTACAGCCCTTCTTTAACCCACTTTGCATCCTGGCAGCTGCAAGTGGTGGGAGCATATTTAAAAAATACCCCGGGTTCTGAATTGGAGGAGTTGGAGCATGAGTTTCCTTCTCCCTCTCCAACAAGAGCTTATCAGGTCAGTTAGAAAGCAGAACGCTGATTCTGTTGATTCAGGCTTTTAGAAAATAGAAAGTTCCAGACAGCCAGAAAGCTGACAGTTATGAAATCTGTGGTGAGGCTGGAAAATAATTTGTACGATGTGGACATGTTTATTTTATGCATTTGGTAGCTGACTCAGGTCACATTTGCACTTGGAAATAAGTTACTCCTTGTTAACAAAGTGTGCAACTGAGATTGTTTTCTTCAAGTAGTTATTGGGTCTTCTGAATTGAGAGGAACAATCCAAAGGGAGGAAGAAAATGAACAATTTGTTGGTACCAGTGTTTTTGGGTGTTCTTGTGCACTGATGTCTCTGATGCCACTGATCAGTGTTGTGGTGATGCCCTGGGCTCTACAAAAAGGACAGTGGAGAAGTCTGGGTGATGAGTAGTTGATATAAAACCTAACATTCTGCCCTTACTGGGAGTTTTTAAATGGTCATTCTTTCAATTAAAGCCTGTAAATAGCTCAGGTGGAATTGTTGATGGACAGGGTGTAGCTGCAGTTTGAATTTCAAGGATTTTTTGTTGGTTTTGGAATGTCCTGAAGAGAAGTCAGAGAGCCAACTTCAAGACTTTGGGTGTGGTTTTGTTTTGGGGATTTTTTAATATAATTTTACATATGGAATATGGTGGTTTTAAGGCTGGATGTGAAGCGATATCAGTATATTCTGTGCTCAAAGCCTCCCTCTGGTGATCTTTACTCCAGCCGTCTCCAGAGAGAGTTTTGGTTTTTTCAGAGAAATCATCTCCAAAAATTTGATTAAAGAGACTTTCCAACTGCCCTGTCAAGGGTTAGATATTAAAAAAAGAGGCCCCAGGAGGGTTCATTTTATGGTACCTGTAGTACCATAGTATTTTTGATTAATGTAATATAATTGCTGTTTGAATCTTAAATTTTGAGAGAAAATTCTGCATGAAATGTGAGGGAACAAGTAACTGGGTCATCACATGAAACCAACCATTTTATTTCTTGTAATTTTCTGTCTGCAGCAAAGTTGGAAAAGCCCAAGGCCCAGGGTTTGGACTTTGTACTCTTGCTCTTCTGCAGAGCAGGTTGAAGATAGAGATGGTTTTGATTTATGAGGCTGTCAGTCAGACATTAAATTAATTACAAATAGGCAAAGATTTCACAAGGAAACAAACAAGGTCTTTGACATAAATTATATCCTATCATTAAAATATTTAGAAATGTGTAATTATGGTATTTAGTAATGTTATTCAAATTATAATTAATAGGAGCCTTAATAATATTACCACATCTTAAGCGACTTCACATTTTGAAATGCTTCCTTTTATCTTTATGTGCATTTTGGATTTAGATATCCTATTTAGGTATTTTTATACTCTTCCTTCAGGGATCATTATTCTGGTGCATCGTGTGCAGAAGTTTCAAGGTCAGCATTACTTGAACAGTTGTAATAGTCCCAACAGAAAGATAAATATATATTGACTAAGGCTGGAGCTTCAATTCTTTCAGTTGCTGAAGGTCAACAGCCCCTCTGAGGTGCTCTCCAACCTTCAAATGTCTATAGGTTAAATCACTGATGAATTACTGCACTTTCCTAAATGCAGGAAACATATTCTAGACAGAGGCAGCTCATGGTGTTGTGCCTGTTGACTGATCCCAGACTTGTGGAAATGTGTAAAAACCCAAATGTCTGAGTTTGGTGTGTCAGAGTTGGAGTGGGGAGCAGAGCTCCCACTCTTTTCTCCATGGAAATCCTGCCCCTGGCACGCCCCTCTGCTGAAACACAGTTATAAAATAATTTTCACTGAGAGAATATGGTCTGCAGAGGTCAGCTCAGGATCACCAGGGGGGGCAGAATAAAAAATTGTAACATATATACACAAACACACACGCCCCTTGGGTTCTGGCTCTGTATTTTACATCTTCACCTTCTCAATAAGCAAGCACTGCAGCATCCTCTGCAAGTTTGAGGGGCTTCTAAATATATCTTCATTTAATGTTACATTAAAATGTCTTTTGCAAAACCAAATACTCTTAAAAACATCATTTCAGTGTGTCATTGAAGGTGCATTACCCTAGATATTGTCAATATTTTTAATTTCAGTTTGATTTGTAGAATATAGGTACAGAGAAGCATTTTTACATAAAATGTAAATTGAAACATTACCTTTCAGAAGATCTGTTTTACAGTGACTTCTGCAGTTTGCATTGTCCACACAGGCTGTCTGCTATTTTGATATATCCTGTGTCAGGAGGTTCAGGTAAAAGTTTTTGACCTGTAGCTGGTCTAGAATAAATAGTTTTATTTTTTATATATAGCTGTATTTATTTGTGTGTGTGTGTATTTATGTTATCGTTTTTAATATACAAAAAACCCCTTTATATTGGAAACTTTTTAGTATAATTTTGATAGCAAACTTCTTTGTTTCTTCCTACAAATGAAAAAGTTGATCTATTTATGAGCAGTGTAAATGTATGACCAAGTATAGACTGACTCAACTAAGTCTTATGGCCAAAATTAGGGAAAACATTAAGCAATATAATTTCTGTCATTCTATGCAGTCCCTTATTTCTGACCGATTTTCATAGGAAATAGTAATTAATAGCAAAAAATTTGCAGCTGCCATGCTTGATAAGTAGCAGTTTCCCTTGTGCAAACATAGCTATTTAATGTCATTTCTGCAAGAACAGGTGTTTGTAAAGTAAATAACTTGAAATATAAATGTAAAAGTATGAAATACATTTCAGGAAATCCAGCTGTTCTTATAGCAGTTGAAATTCAACCCAAAATACAGTCTTGTGTAGCTGTTGTCATTATCTTGAACAGTTCAAAGATATGACATGCACAGTATTAAACCTCAGCAGTTTATTCCACATAAATGACTGTAACATGCTGGGCAAGATTTTTATCATTTCAGATATTCATCCCAACTTTTCTTTGTGCTGTTTATTAAATGCCCTCAATATCTGAATAAAGCTCTTGGGGTCCAACAGTCTGCAGGAAGATGTGTTGCTAAAATGAGGAAATGTGAGAGAAAGGAAGGTGAAAAAAAATTAAGTATCAGCAAATAAATTAACACAGTTTTTAAAAACGCATAAATTTCATAAAAATTAAGATTTTATTTGCTTTCAGCCTTCTGCTTTTTTCTTTTTCTTCAAATGAAAGCTGGTTCCCCATACATGTACGTGACTCTTAGAGCTGAGAACTCTTAGAGACCACTGCAGAGTGTGAAATGTATGAAAAAACTGAACATTGGTAACGTAAGCCCTCGATAAGATTTGGATTTCAACAGTGCAGCCGTGGGGGAAATGGGGAAATACCGAAACCAGAGAGTGCCTCAGCAGATAAGGGCAGCCTTCTCCTTGTGCCCGTGCCCGTGTGTTGTTGTGTCAACTTCTGACTCACTGGGTTCTTCCTGGAAGGTTAAACCACAGGCCTGGCAGTTTAAGTGACAGTGATGTGCCAGTAATTGCTGCTGTGTCCCAGGAAATTAATTTGATATTAATTGCAGCACAAATGGGAAAGGAGTTTTGTCACTCCCGGCTGTGTTGAAGACGTGCCTCAGGTGTAGCAAACCTGCGTGACCTTTATGTTGCTGTGGAAAGCCCTTGCTTTATTTTATTACCATCAGAATTCACAATTGGTACAGTTTTCTGCATTTCAAAGGACTTCAGGTTTTATTGAGATTGTATTTGATGTAGGATGTGTTTGATGTCAAGATTTGTTTGCGAAGGACGGCCTTCATCCTTTGTTCATGTTGAACTTAGACTGGTTGGGGGTGGGATCCCATTGCAAGGGAGGAGAAACTGATCTGGGCACCTCCAGTCCTCACTTTGCCTCCTTTGTCCTCCTGAGCTCCAGCAAAGGCTGCCGGGGCAGAGGAGAACCAGTCTGGATGCATTTCCATGGAGGGCAAGGCTGGAGGTGACAGTGGTGGCCAGGGATGTTCCTCATGAGGTCCAAGGGCATCCTTCCATGGGGATTGTCAGGAGGAGGTGATTCCACCTCCCTCCTTCAGAAGAGGAAATCCTTCTCTTTGGAGAGGCACCAGCATTGCTGCTCCGTGTTGTGTCTCACTTCTCATCTTGGGATTTTTTGGCTCCTCCATCCTCAGTTCCACTGAGGTTCTGCTGTGCCAAAAAGTCCTGTTGGAGAGGGTGGATGATCTGATAGAGGGTAATTTATGTTGCTTGTTCTTTTAAACCCATTATGAACTGAGTTTCTGTTTGAGTTCTTCTAAATGGTCCAAATCATCAGGAATCAACCTTTATGAGCATCCCCTAAAACATTCTTACTGATGGCATCTCCCAGTAATGACTCTGAGCATTGGTACTGTCTTAAAAATGTGCGTGAAAGGGGAGAAAATGTAAAATCTACACAGTTTATTTCTTTAAAGACCTAAATGCTAATAGAGAAAGGCATAAACTCCTTTAATCAATCAAAGTTGTCTCTGAAATCCTGTAGCTTGGGCAGAGGATAATGCAATTTGGTGGAATTTTCAGTCTTATAAGTACCAAATATAGATTAATATATAGTTCAAAACACTTTAATTTTTAAACTCTTGTCTTTCTTCTTCACCGCTGAAAAATTATTCTTGAAAAATAAAGAAACTGCCCTGTGGTCAAAGATAGTCTTAACTACCTGTCAATCAAAAGGAGAAGTTTGTTGAGACATTTAATTACAAGATAATGTAGTCATCAAAATCTCGTTGTGGTAACTGACAGCTCATTTTGGACTGAAAGCGTACAGCTACCTCCCCTGAGGTCAGAGATGTTCCGAGGTTAACGTAGTAATGACAAGTCCTTTATTATCACATTATGACATTGAAAAAAATTGCAATTATACTAATAAATTAATAACAGTAATAAAATGACAGTCATAATTGCATAATATACATGTTGTCAACGGCATTTTTGTTACATGGCTGGAATTCATATTTTATCTGCATATCTTACACGGTATTAAATTTTCCCAATTCAGCCCAGGCATGCAATGGCTCCTGAAATTTCTGAAAGGCTGGGCAGTTACTGCTGGAAATTAGACTTGGAGGCATCAGTTGTTTTTTACATTTAAAGATTAAAAATACAAAGAGTGAAGTTGGAGAATTTTGCACTCAACTCTAATTAAATATTGGAATTTGGTTTTTAGCCATATTCCTTAAGAAAACATTATGTCTGTTATTGGATATAATAATTATGGATAAAAACCTGAATTAGACAGGAACTCTTAAACTGTCCAACAAAGAATGTTCATTTTCCTCTGTAAATAGGGAATTTAATGGTGTTTTTTTCTTCAGATTTTCTTTACAGCTTTGCCTTAGAGTGAGGTAAATTTTTGTGTGGATGAGACCGAGGGAAGAGGATGGGCTCAAGATATCTCTGCTCTTACTTTGTTGCTGAATTGCCATGAAACTGATGGAAATCAGAACTCTTCCATTCTGGTACTCACCCATACATTTAATTTACATAAACCTGCACGAGGTACAGAATTAGGGGTCAGCACAGAGTTTCAGCCATTTACCCATCAACAGTGGGTTTGCTTCTGGTGCTAATGCAGCTTTTTCTGACAGTTCTGTCATTTTAAAATGAATGAATGTCCTGTACCTGTGCCGTGGGGACGAGTGCACTTGTTCCTCTGCTTCACCTGTTCCCCTGGCCCTGGGAATGGTTCAGGCTCACCCCGAGCTCTGGGCTCAGTTGGGATTTTCCCATTTTCCAGCCTGACTCCAGGAGCAGCTGGCAGGGATGTGCAGGGTCAGGTCTCCCATCCCCTCCCAAATTCCACCCTGAGCATTGTCCTGACGTGCAGAATTCCATTTAAAGTGTTCTGAGTTCCAGCTTCTGCTTTTCTGTGTTGATTGAACTCTGTGGAACTTTTATCTCCAGACTCTTCCCTTGTTTTATTTTCATTTTCCAGCACAGTGTGAAAACACCACCAGTTTTTATGACCTATTCTTTGAGTTAATTTTTGCTTCAGTTCCACCCTCCCTTCTTGCTTCTGCTTCTTGTCCAGGTTTGGTTTCTTCCCCAACACAGCATCATCAGTTCTATTAGGGAAGTAAAAGCTTAGGGTGCAGTCACAGTGAGGCACAGTTATCCTAAGAGAAATCTTAAATACTTTTTTTCCCTATGATTTTCCTTTGGATCCATGTGGAAGGAAGGGATGCTACTGCTGGCACTGTCTGCTCCTGCACTCCAGGCTGGTTTTTCTACAGGATTCCCTCATAAAAACCACAGCAATTTGGGTTGGGTTTCAAAATTTTATTTAAAATTCTCTGACCTAACAAGGAAAATGCAAAATAGAAAATTTTGATAATTTAGATACTGCATAATTAACATTTACTACATCAGATTTAGACAAAGCTTTCAAGAATTTGTTTATGATGAGGAGGATTTTACATATTTTCATGACTACAGAATGAGTTTCCTGGAGAGTCTGACCTGTACTTCAGGGTGTAGAGATGCTGAAATTTTGCAAGAAAAGACTGAAATTTTATTAATAAAGGAGCAACAAGCTGTTTTTCTGTGTTTCCATCACATACTTAGAATGGAAGCAGACAGGTGTGGAAAACTTCAGTTTAAATCATTAATAATTTGCAGGAATGCAAAATACTGACTTTAATGTTACTGTCTGTGTAAAAGCAGTTGAGAACAGGGTTGTAATAACATCATTATCAAATCTATGTTACACCAGCACTGCTCTTGGGCAAGAAGTGCTAACAGAGCTGTGCAATGCATGTGTAGCCTGTGTAGAAACAAATTCTGATCTTGACACAAAATTTTAGTTTCTCCCCATTTTTCAATATTATCAAAAGCAATTTTTGAATTAGATAACATCAAGAAACAAAAGAATTTAATGTTGAATAGTTACATGAGTAGTAGGTACTATTCCAGCAGAAAAATTCCATAATATTTAGCTCAACAAATTACAGAATGCAAAAAACCCCAAAGTTACAACTAATATTTCATTAATTTAATAATCTGCATGGGTCATATATTTCAACAATTCAGGTAGAGTTTGCTCAATGCAATTATTTTACTGTTCATGTGCATGTCAGTTATCCTCTGGAGATAGTGATGAATATCAAATAATTAATACAGCTGAGAATGTTTCTCTGTAGCAATAGGTAATTTGTGAGATTAAGGGGAGAGGTTTTTTTTTTAATTTTTAATTATCTCATATTCCTAAATTTACTCTCTATCAGTGACAATTTCCTATTCCCACAAATGTGAAAGGTCATTTTCTTGAAAGGCGATTTGGGTTAAAAAGACATGGAACAATGCAGTCATATTTACAAATGTGTACATTGAAGTTTCAGTAAAGTTTTGCAAGTAAAGAAATGTGTTGGATCTGCTGAGATTTATTTAGATTTATTTAGGTCTGAAGGGACAGTTTTGTCAAATCCTGGCTGTTTCTATCACGTGCTGCGTGCAAGAGTCAGCTTTAGATGAGGCAGAATTTCAGTTTTTATTACAAATCCAGTGCTTTACTTGTGCCTGATTTTATCCTTGTTATTTCTATTCCTTTCCAGCCAATCCTGACCTTCCAGGATCCCCTTTCCTTTTGCTTTCTTCCTTTCTCCCTGTCCCGTTTGATCCAGGTAGCCCTTTATTTAGCAGACAAGTTTTGATGAGAGTGTGAAAATCTGGTCCTTGGAGCGCACTGAGGGTGTAGAACTCCTCAGCAGGATGCTCTGCACATCTCGTCACTATCTTTCTCATAATTCTAGCAGCTAATGTGAATATTTTCATTCTGAAAGGAGGAAGACACTCAGAAAAAAATAAACCAGAATGTGAAATAAATCCTTTTGTTCTCCCAAATCCACAGTGCTCTCCCCTTCCCTTTCCCCCCCAGACATCTGCTTTTGTGGCTGTAATTCTGTCTCCAGTCAGTTTCCCTTTGAGTTCGGAGAGGAGGGTATTAGATGCTTTCAAGTCATTCACCTCTAATTTCTGAACTGTAATTAGAAATAAACTTTTTTCTTGCCCCTACTTTTTGCATCCTGAGGTAGCAATTAAGAGGAGCTGGGTGAATAGGTTACCATTTTATCCAACTCTATTACTCTGACTGATGGAGCTATTAGATAAAGGCAAACTGTAATTCTTTATTACCTGCCTGGCTCATTTCTGCACTTTGCCCTGGAGAAGAGCTGCATAAAAGATCAGAGTGTTATTGAAAACTCCTGAGCAAATATTGAGCAACTTGCTGGGTCACTCAGGTAATGACAGAATTCCAGGGAAATGCACATGTGAGTGTTTGGGTGAAGCTGTGGTGAGAAAGTGCTGGATGGCAGGGCTGGAGCATGATGGCTTTGGGAAAGAAGAGCTGGGAACACTTTGTATATGATAAATATGCTTATAATTAGTGAGATCATTAGCATGGACACCATGTACTTAAGTATTCACAAAGAAGTCTTTAAGCTAAGCAGTTAGCTTCACAATGAAGGAAAGAGACAAAATGAATTATATACAGCTGAATAAGCTTTTCAGAATCTCCAAGGAGGTGACTTGTCTGTTGATGGCCAGTGGGGGTCGAAGAGTGAAATAATTACTTAACAGCATGTAAACAATGTGAGATGTGAAGTGTGCATTTTTTTCCTTTTCTTTTTCTTTTCCTTTTTTTTTTTTCATTGAGAGAGTTTCTTGTTGCGATGGCTCCACTGGGACAAGCAGCAGAGAAATTTGATTAAATGGATGCCTGGGGTCACGACCCTGTCTAAACATGCTGCAGCTCTCAGCATTAATCAAAGAATGTTAAAAAAAAAAATTTCTGACCTTGCTGCATATGAGTATTGGTGAGCTGTGAATGCAGGCGTGGATGGATGGAGGCTGTGTGAGCGCCCTGCTCACAAAGGGGACGGAGGAGGAGGAGGAGGCAGCTTTCAAGGACAATGGGAACCCATCGTGGTGTTTCAGTTCTTGTTCCGGGACTTTCATGTGCTGATAGCAGCACTGCAGTTGGGGAGATCCCATTAGGATGCAGTTGGGAATGCAGCTTTTTGTGTTGGGCTGCTGCTGCTTGAACCCCGAGCGTGGAAAATATTTATAGCTCGGTGCTACATGGGAGATCCGTGGGTTCAGAGGGATTCTTGGCTGCCTCCCCTCGGCTTAATGGATCTGCAAGTGCAGAGGAAGCAGCTCTCATCTGTAGGAGTAGCCAGGATTAGTATCACACTCATTGTTTAAGTTTGTATTCTTAGAGTTCTGGTAGTGGCAGGGTGAAAGGTCTTGAGTTTTACTCTGCGAATTACCTTGTAATAGAGCTTACAATAAATCAGAAAGTAAGATGCAGCCAGAAGTTCACAAGTGGTTTTTTAATATTTGCAGTAGTCTGGATTGCTCCCTGAAGCTCCTACTCCATTTGATTTAGCCCTCAGTACCAACAATTCTCATTGCAGGCAAGAATATTTTGGGTAGACAGGATTTTATCAGGGGAATCAAGTGTCACTGGTGTCCAATTTTGAAAACAGTCCAGGACAAAGATAGATGTTTTATCTATTTTTATATTATTTGACTGGGAATAGAAGCAGTGTAAATACAGGGGCAGACTGAAGACTTACCTGTATTTTTGAACAAGGTGAGAGAAAAGGGAGATGGTCAGTGCCATATTAGAGGAATGAGTTTGGTCTTTCTGTTGTTCTCCTAAAGAGTCACTGTTACAAAAGATTCCTCATCTCATTAATGGAAGCAGCTCCATGGACTTACATGTTGGATTCTGGTCAACAGATTAACAAACTAGAAATTATTAAACTGTAAACAAATATAAATAAGGGAAATACACATGTAGAGAATCTGTCTGAAGGAGAGATCCCAAAGTTTGGAAACACCTGAAGTAGCTGGATAGGGAAAAGAGGTAGTGGAGATCTCTGTGCTTCAGCAGGGACAACATACCCACACTGGAAGCTATGGAAACCTTGAGGTGGAATTTTCAGTGTATTTCGAAGTGTACTGATTTACCATGGAGCTCATCATGGACCTGCATTCAGTGCTTTGAGAGTCAGAACTTGGCCTGAACAGCCCACCAAGCCAGTTCTCAGTAGAGCTGTACTCTGCATGTCCTTGTGATAGGAAAACCTTGAAAAGCAAGCCCAAGATTCTAATGTTCTGAACTGATAATTCATAAAAATCAGTTTATAACACTGGGCTGATTGTTACCGGTATTTCTGTTACTCTTCTTGGTTTTCTTCCTGGTTTTCCTTCCTGCCTTCTTTGAAATTCCTTCCCAAAGAACAAAATAACATTATCTTAGGTCCTCATCTTCTCTCAGCTTTTGGAAATTCACTGATTGAAAGAAATGTAATCTTTAAAAAACAACCATCAGTGCTAGTGAGTTGGTTTTTTTGAAGAGGAACTTGGAGAAGCAGTGGTGCAATTTTTGACTGTGATCTTTGCTTGTTGATGCAGAATTGAGTCAGAGATCACCCCAGAGAGCCTTGGATTTTCCAAAGAAAATCCCATTGAAACCAGAGACAGTATTTATGTGACATTGTTCAGTCTTGTCTTTGTAAAGAAAAGAGTTAATCCAACAGCAGGTGCTTTTCAAAACCCACCTCAGTCTCCCACCTCCTGAGCTTCTGAGCTTTTTAAAACTCCTTGAAGAGATTTGGCCGAGTTAGGAAGATAAAGGCAAACTTCTGGGTGTGCCACGATGGGCTCCAGTACTTACTCTGACAGAGAATAATCAAGTTTTAAAAGTTTCTTTTATACTTTAATATCCTAAAATTCATTACATCTGCCAAATGCACGATTGCCTTCAATGTCCTGAGGGTCCTTAGGTGTGAGCCCTTCAGGTGGAGACAGGGTTAAGGTTGTTCAGGTACTTTAACTGCACTTTAATGTGCTGATTTAGGTGCAGATAATCCCTGAATCTTGTAAATGGCAGAGCTTCTAGGACAAAATATTTCATAATTGTAGCTTTTGAAAAGTTTTATGTTTTTTGGTAAAACATTCCTGATTTTTTAGCTGTATTTAGTGCTGGATTTTGGCTGGGACTCGCCATGTATTTCTGTAATTGCCTGCATTTATCTTTGAGAAGTGACGCAGAGGGTGGCTGCTGTTTGCACTGAAGGTGATCCAGGTCATTGTGCTCATGCCAGGCTGTTTGTATTTTTATAATTGCAGTGCAGAAGAGTTGTTTTGTTCGTATCAGAGCAAGTTATTAATGCATAGATTCTTTTCTGTGAATGTTTCTGAAACAGAATTTAAAAAATCACCATCAGTCTCCTTTTACCATCACTCTGTGACAGTTGTGACACATCATGCCATAACTAACCCTTTCTGGCTTTTCCACTAAGGATGTCTGTATTCTAGTAAGACATAATTAAAAAAAAAATTTGAAACTCCATTTTCATTCAGTTTGGAAGCAACATTTCATACTGTAGAATTTAAATGGTCAGTGACTTTTAAACATCATTATTCAGCTGTGCTAAACATAACTTGTGGCATTGAAGTTGAAGGTTCCTTTATCTTAACACAGAATTTTTTTGCACAAACACAAAAGTGATTCTTTCTGTGTAGTAAAAGCAGGAGAGTAGAAGATGACCGGGTCTCAATTTTTTTGCATATGCTTTAGGATTAATTTAATGTGGGTTTGTTTTAGCAAAATGAGCAGCTTGAGTAGGAGTTACCTGGTTAAAAAGAATGTATTTATAGAAGTGTTTATTGTGGGTTAAGAAGAAATATAAAAGTGATTGGTAAATGCTGTAGATAATAGGCAAGACATTGTGTAAGTGTCATTAGAAGAGGATGGGGAACTTACAGATGGCAGAATTTGATTAAAATAAAGCCATTCCTGTAAAATTCAGAGTTTTAGATTACAAACCAGACTCACATCTGTGTGTCATTGTAACCTCTGTGCACATGTACAAATGCAGAGCCTGGAAGCCATGATTCTTACAAGTGATGTGTTTACTCGGATATGAAAAGGAACTCCATGAAAAGCATACTTTTAACAAAATATTTTGTTAAAAAGAGTTAAATTTATTCATCATTCTCGCTAAAAACAATTCTACAGTAAATATTTTAAGTAAGTTTCTTAGGGAACACAATGGGCCATCGAGACTCAAGTCACACTGACAGCACTAAAAGGCATTGCTCGATTTATGAGAGCTCTCTGTTTACCCAAGAATGTAGAAATTTCCCTTTCTAAATGGGACAGCCTTATCTTTATTATTCCAGTGCCTTTTAGTTTACAGTTCTGCTGTAAGCAATGTTTCAGGAGTCTACTTCAGGATTCCTAAATAAATGAATAGACAAAATTAATGTTCACTGCTAGCAATCTACATTTCATATAATGTGTGATTGAAAGTAAGCCTTGCTGAACAGCAGAAAAGAAAAATGATGGTGGCACTTTATTGATACAGAATTTATGTGATAACAGAAAGTAAATTGAGCTTCTGAAAATAAACCTTGTTTACAAATCGTGGGGTTTTTTTTGAAAAACAGAAGCAGACCGTGATGGCAATGAAAATCCAGTTTCAGGCACATACAAGAAGCCACCTCTGTGCTTTTCACCAAACATGTGTCAGAATGGACATAATTGTGCATCATATTTGCTCACTGCATGCAGACCAGCACTAGCACACAGTGTGGCTGCCTTGTGGCTGTCACAGGAGTGGAAATAAAGCCAGGTTTTAATTTGCAAAAAGCAGATTCCAGTGCACAGACCAGGGCTAATTGCGTGGTCCCTATCCGGATGTCCCCAGGAAGTGTCACTTCCATGCATGAATACAGACCAGGGGCTTTGTGTGCACCAGAAAAGTTTTCAATATGTCCTGTCCAGAGTAACTACAAAACCAGCTGATGGAGTTCCAGCTCAGAGCTCTGTTTTCTCCCCAAGATAAAATCCTACCAAGTGTAGCAGCTGATGGGAGCTGAAGGGACATGTGCTGTTCCCATCTTCAGATAAAAATCTGATAAAGAAAACAGCTGATGTAAGTTAAAACACAGTGTACTATTTATATGCTAAAAATAACATTTGGAATGCTTTTGTGTTGAGTTATCTTGGCTGTCTTGAGCAGCAATTAATAATTTATTCTCCCTATCTTAATCTGCTTTTCTGTCTGTTTATCAATGGACCTTCACTGGAGAAGCCACAGTGACAAGTCAGTGAGATCTGGGATTTGATAGGCTTCTGTCTTTAACTGTGAGGTGGCTCTGTTTTTTGAGCACACTGCTACTGCAGCTGAAATTTCACTTAATGTGCTTTTCTCAGTTCTGTTTTGTTTATTCTTGCATGTGACTGCTTCCCTTGCCCACCCCCTTGTTCATCAAATAATCCATCATTCTCCAGGGTGAACCTTAAAAAAACTACCACAACCCCTCCTACCCTCTCCAAAAAAAACCCCAATGAACTAAACTGGTGCTTTCTGCTAATTTAAGGGAAGGTTTTGGCAATGGAATAAATGATTAAACAATAGATAATCTGCCAGAAAAACTATCTGTTATTTTTTATGTACAAGGTATTCAGGTCCCTATGGTAAGATTTTGTTTGTTAAAATTATTTAAATAAAATGAAATTGCTTTGTAAAATTGATTTTATTTTTACCTCCTTAGTAATGTTTATTTTTCCTCTGCAATTTTGTTTGAAATCTTGTCATACTATTTTAGAAATTTAATGTTGTTTTAAGGTTGATGAGAGCCCCATAGTTTAAAAAACTCTCATTGGAGAACAAAAAGCAGTGATAACCAGGTTGCTGCTCTTGGGAGGGTGAGACTTAACATTAATTTATATTAGCCACACTTGATAGTGATTAAATACAGAAACCTATTCACGTAACATTTTTATTCTGTGTAATTTCATTAATTTTTAGGCTGTGCACCAAGTGCAGAAAATCAGTGGAGCATTCTGTATGTTTAGGTTGGGAGCATTCTGTGTGTTTAGGTTGGGGACATTCTGTGTGTTTAGGTTGCCTTGGTGCTGGTGCTGCATTTTGGCTTTTCCAAAGAGGAGCTGGAGCTGGCCCAGTCCGTGCGTTCGGGGCCGGCCGTGCGTCCGTCCGTCCATCCCGCCCGGGCTCCCTCCTTGCAGCCCTTCAGATGTTTGTCTTTCCCTAATTAGATCCACGTAATCCGTTCAGCCGGGCTGTGACGTCCCCGCTGCCTTGTCCTGGCTGGCTTGGGCCAGACAATGAGCACAAAGATACAGTCGGACTCGTTTTCTCATTATTGATTTCACGCACCAGCTGGCAGCTGTTGGAGCTTGTTCGTTTTTATAACCCTCTGGGCAACTTTTTAAAAGTACTTTTCTTTGACCATCTGCTAAATGCAATTGGTTTAATAATTAAAGACTTGCCATCCCTTTTTGGAGAAGCACAAATGCTGTTTCTGCAGCTGAGAGTTGGCTGGTTTTGTTTCAAGCATAGGTGGGATGATTCCTGTCGGCGATGCGGCCGCGGCTCCTGCGAGGGTCCCATGGCTCATGTTAATAAGGGATGAAAAAGGGAACTTTGCTGTGGGTTTGTTCCACACCAGCTGAGTGCAGCGTGTGGGGAGGGGAACTGTGTCCAGTTCCCAGTTCTTGTGTTCGCAGGAGAGCAGGGAAAAGCTTTTTGCTGGGTTGCATGCACCATATTCCAGCTTGAACTGTGCAGCTGGGAGGGAGGATGAGAAGATTTGGGGATGTTTTCAGTGCTGACTTTGGGAGCACCATCTGCCTGTGGGGTCAGGGTGGCACAGAACCCTCGGCACAAACTGGGAACCAAACTCCTGAAACCATAAAAACTTCTCTTGTGTTCTGTTACTTTCAGCTTCTTCCTTTCTGTCTTTCCCCTTGCTGCAGCGATGGCAAGTGAGACACCAGGGTTTGTCTTACTGGGACTAATTTGAGATACAAAATTATAAGTAGCATGTACAAGTTCTTCCTAAGAACACCAAAGTGCTTGCTAAAAATAAAAGCAGAGACAGTAGGTCACTGGTATGAATGGGTCCCTTGGAGCCCCTGGATTTTCCATGCAGTGTGTTTCATAGGCAGGATGTGTAAAAAAGATCCAACCTTAGTTTGAACCCATCTTTATGCTGTGATTAGATCTAAACTTTCCCATGATTCCTTCAAAAAGGGCTGCTGAAAAATCCTTCTGTTTACCAAACAGTTTACCATTTGTTTCAGATGTACCTCAAAGCTGACCTGGAGGATTACTCTCATGAGAGGTGAAAAAGGGTAATTCATTTTTTATGTTCCTTTAATCTTGGAATTCTTTCATGAACTCGCTGTGCAGGAGTCAGTGCATTTTATTTTGCTATGGCATCATTTATTCCCCAAAAATTCTTTGCTGCACAGTGTGTGCTTATAGAATTGGTTAGAAATCCGTGTGGAAGAGGAAAGTCCATCAGAATTTGTCAGGGTTTTTTAATACAATTGAATAAGACTCTTTTGTAGAGAATGAAAAAGGAAATAGTCATGTGTTTTCTTAATAAGATGAAAGATATCTGTGTTTGCTTTGAGATTTTTATGTTTGTTTGTTTTAAAAGTATTCCCATCTTTAATATTTTTGTACTTTACAAACATAATCTTGTTCCAGACAGCTGTGATCTCTGGTCCCCTCTAATTCCTAAAGTAGACAAGAGCAAGTCAAATTTTCCAGAGTATTTGGCTAAATATCCCCTGAAATATAATTGAACTGAAAGTGAATGCTTACAGTAAAAGTTCAGATTAGAGTGCAAAGTTTGCATGAGAAATTCCTTTCTTGAACTTAATCCTGTGGTGGTTTTCATATGGAGCATTCTCATCATAGATTTCATGGTTGTAGTATTTTTTTAGATTGCAACAAGTCTGCCCTAAGCCGTGTAAGCCAGTGCTTTGCGTAGGTATTTCTCTTTCAAACAAACCTCCTCACTTCTCTTCAGTTTCTGCTGCTTAATTTCAGGAGCTGACTCTCTCCGAGGCTGTAAATTACGAGCCTGTCCAGCTCTGCGTAAATGGGAAAGGGGCAGAGGAGATAAATACAATTTCTTGTATTTGTGGGGCTCGCAGAGTTGACAGAAGCGGTGACAGCTGCACAAAGCGCGTTTGGGTCAGTGATGTTTCTCTCTAGGAGGTTGGAATGATTCTTCCCTGGATGCCCTAAACCTTTCAGAGTGTTTCACAATACCCTGTAGAGCTGCTTTGAAGTGTCCTTTTCCTGTGCTAAGTTTAGTTCTAAATGAACTGCAGGCAGATGAATGGCCCATAGGCCGCTGGCAGGGAATTCAGCTCGGGATCAGGCACAGGGAATTCAGCTTGGGATCAGGGAATTCAGCTCTAATCAGAGAATTCAGCTCAGGGTCAGGAGTAGGGAATTCAGCTTGGGATAAGGGAATTCAGCTTGAGATCGGGGAATTCAGCTCAGGATCAGGAGCAGGGAATTCGGCTCAGAATCCGGGAATCCAGCTCTAATCAGAGAATTCAGGTCAGGATTAGGCACAGGGAATTCAGCTCGGGATCCAGGAATTCCGCTCAGGATCAGGAGCAGAAAATTCAGCTTGGGATTGGGATAAGGGAATTCAGCTCAGGATCAGGCATAGAGAATTCAGCTTAGGGTCACAGAATTCAGGTCAGGATCAGGCACAGCAGGGAATTCATCTCAGGATTGGGATCAGGGAATTCAGCTTGGATCAGGGCAGGAGTTGCAGTGCAGGCTCTCGTGGACACAGCCCTGCTGTGGGTACAAATCCAGTCAAATCCTCGATTGCAGGAACCACTGTGTTTGATTTTATTGAAATACAGCAAATATTCCTTGATTTGCTCCTGGATAGTGCTGGCATTCACTTGCATGTGTAGGAGAAACTCCTCATCCTCATCCTCTCATCCTTGCTCTGTGCAGACAGCCCAGTGATTCCTCGTTCCTGGAATCCTTGTGGAGAGGTTAGGAATGAGAACTCCTAAAACCATCTCTCTCCTTACCCTGCTGACCTTTCCTTTGAGCTGCATCCCTTTCCCAGAGAGAGCAGGGCAGAAACCCCTGAGAAGTTTGAGGTGCAGCACTGAACCTCATGGACATGTGGCTTTATTGGGTTATCTGTTAGCATTTTACACCCAACTTGTTTCCCTGTACAGAAGATGGATTCTTCACCAGGAATAATAGAGGCCAGAAGTAAGCTCAGGGTCTATAAAAGGAAGTCGTCATAAAATGCATTCATGTGTTTGCAATCCCCAGGATAAATATTTTTATTTGTGCTAAGTAATGATCTACCATTGTTATAAATTCTGAAAGCAAGAAATGGTGTTTCAGAAGGTATTTTTTCTTGCTTTTTGGGTTTTTTTTCTTTTCCTTCAGACAGAACTTTTCACAGATTTTTTTTCCTCTGCAGTCGCTGGGCTGGGGGTGTGTGACAGGCAGATTTCTCTGGGATGTGGCTACAGACAGCTGTCTCCTTTTGGAAATGCACTTCTGGCTTCGAGGGGGGGTTTGAAATGGATGCTGACATGTGGGAATTAATCCAGTTTGTCACATACACTGGAGTGTGGCAGAGACTGGGTTTTCCCCCCTCTTCAGGCTGTCCCCTTGTAATAAAAACACAGGCAGAGTTTTTCTTGTGCTGCAGCCACAGTCATCGTGTCATTGCTTAAGTGACCCCCTCTGGAGATGCCTCACGTTCTGCTGCAAGGATTTCCGCTGTGGTTCCAAAGAAAAAGGTGAAAGGATTCAGTTCTCCCCTAAAATGTGAGGGCTTTGTCCCACACCATTGATTGCTTTCAGATGGTGACCAGAGAGGATTTGTGTCTCACCACACATCTCTGTAAAAGTTGCAGAAAAAATGGGCTCTCCCTGCAAAATTTTGAGTCCTGAGTAATTTCTGGGCGGTTAGAACTGGATTGCAGACTTTTCAGTGGAGAAAACCAGATGGAGCTGAAGGCAAATACACTGAAAATTGGATGTATTTAGTTTTATCTGTAATCTAATAATAACAGTAGTGCTTGGAATTTAGTTTATTAATTAATTTATTTGGGGTTTAATTTATGGTATCAAAGGAATTTCACTCATTAAGTGATGGTCTGAAACAGGTCTGATTTTCCCAACCCTGGTCCTTTCTCCCTCCTGAGAGAGCAGGACAGTGTCTGTCCTGTTTGGAATGACTGATTCCCTCACCTGTATATAAAAACAGTCCAATATTTTTTGCAGATCTGATGAGCTGGATTTTCCAGATCTCATCTCTGGCTTGTAGCATTTGTGCAAACAATTCGTGCTGGTCTGGCTGAGGTTTAATTGTGCAAATAATTCCCGTAGGACAGAAAGGGAAAACAAGCACTTTGAACAGGACAGGGGAAAACAAAGGTGGTGGTCAGTGCTTCTGTTCTGTTATCTTTAATTACAGATAATATAAAATAAATATTGAGGGGTTTTCTAATGTTAACACCGTATTTTCATATTCTTTTTTACTGCTTGCTGTGTAAAATGTTACCTGCATTTAAAGGTGTTTGCAAAGGAACATTCAACTCAAGCTAAGAACCTGTTGCTCAAAGTAGTTCCGTGGAAAGATTTTATTGCATCAAAGTATGAAAGGTGCTTTTTTCTAAATATTTATTGTAAATTATGATGTATTATTTCCAACAGTTTTATGCAGGATCATTTCAACTAATATATACTAAGTTCTGAAGACCCTTTGAAAAAAACTCATGAGCACAAACACTGCTGAGAAGAAATATGGATAAACATTCCATAATCTTTTGGACTAAAATGAACAGCTTATTTGTAGATCCATCATCCAAGTTCTCTAAAACTAAGAGACAAAACAAAAACTGTAAAACAATTCTAAGTAATTTATTGGTATTGTTGATGCTTCCAAGTGAGCGAAGTGCATAATAATGATGTCTAGATAGTCATTATTTATCTTTTTTTGCATACTTTTTAATTGAGCAAAAGAGTTTCCTGAAGATTGTTTGTGTTTTTTTGCAAGTTCTGTCAAATCCAGCAAGATGTATAGGTGCCATTAAAAATCCATATTGATTTCCCACAGTCAGCTGGGAGTTTGCTTGAAAAGTCAATCATTAGTTGAATGAGTGTCTAAAGCATGCTGCAATATCTATTGGTAGCTTAAGTTTTTAAGCAAAAATGACTATTTTAAAAAGAAATGTTGTAGGTTCTGTTGTGTGTATGTGAAGATTTGTGGTTTTTACCATGCTGGGTTGTGTTTTACCCTGAGTTTGCAGCTTTGATCCTTCACATTTTAATTTATTTGGATTCTGCTGCTCCTTGGGCACTCACCATGTCCTGGAGCTGAGCAGGATTTTGGCTTTTCCCTCTCTTTCCTTTCTTATGCTCCAGAGGAGAGTTTTGAGAGAGGAGGCAGCAGCACCTCCACAGGGCGAGTGGAATGGTTATAATTAATGGATGATAATTCTCTTTACACTTACTTTTCATGGACAGCTTATGGGATCTCTGTGCTAATGGATTGATCCTATTTAATGTATATTAGTAATTAAAGAAAATACATTTTTAAGAGGCAAGGATATATTTAATTTTAATAACTATCTTTCCCTGAATCAAGGAGTCTTTGCACAGAACTCTAATGGGTAACATTAATCAAATGTGTGATAGATCAAATTGTTAAGTATGAAGGGTGTTGTTAATGTAACACAGAAGAGAAATCTTGTGAGGTAACTCTGAATAACACCCAGGAAGAGTGCATTCATCATGGTATGCTGACAAAACATCTGAGTAATGATGGCCATTAAATCTTTTGTCATGGCTAAGATATGAAAAAAGAAAACAAGTTAAAGCGTGAGCCATTTAGGAAAATTGCCATTTGACATGTAAACCTTTCTGCCTCTGTGTGTTCATTTTTATATTGTGGAATGAATTTGCATTTTAGGAGGAAATTTGATTTGCCTAGCAATTAGGGGGGGAAATGGTGAATTTCAATCTCTAGTTATTCAAACATTTAAATGGAAAGAGCAGAGTTGCTTTCCTTTCTTTTATTTTCCCCCTTGGAAGGGAAAAATACCAAAATCGCAGCAGAACACCCAGCTCACGAGAGTCAAAAAGGTTTGATTTATTGAAATATTTCTTTTTGGAGAAGGTGTCTGACCATCTGTATTGTCTTTGCATGACCCTGTGTGTGAGCAGATGTAACTGGGCTGTGCCAAACCTGGGAGAAGGGAGCAATTCCCAAACACTCAGCCCTGCTCATTTCCCTGTGCGCTGAATTTGCTGAATTCTGTGTGGTCAGACATGGCAATAAAGCCAAGGATTTACATGGTGAGGTCACTGGATTGCAGTTTGTAAGAGAGTTTTGGAATTGATGTCACAGAGAGAAGAGACGCTGGAGAGGTACAGTAAATGAAGCAGAGCTTGGAGAGTCCCTGGTTTTTCTGTTGTGGCTGAAAACCCAACTGGCATTTTCTTAAAAGGAATAAACTCAGCAAAAAAATTGGTTATGAGTTTCAGGACTTTGATGGAATGGGCATTTTTTAGCAGCTGGTTCCAGTATCACATTTTTGTAAGAATATAAATAAGAAGAAAATGGTGATGTTGAGATCAACAAAAAGTTTGTGGTGAGACATTTTGGAGTTGCTTGAAAGGTCTGTCAGGTCACTGGAGTGTATCCACACAGCAACATTCTGTTGTTATATTAGGAGGAAATGAGGCAAATTACAATAAAAACTACATTTAGCCAAGAAAGAATTTGTAGCAAAATTGTCCAGATGGTTTATCTTAACCCTGACAGCAAAATATGTTAACCAGATTAGTAATTTAGACACCAGTGATATAAGAGAGACTGTTTGGAGCAGGGGTGGTTTGGTTTTTTTTGAGTTGGTTTCTTGATTGAATTTCTTTAAATGAATGGTCAAATTTTAGTGGCTCAGGTTGTATTTTAATAAATGTGCCTCTTTGAAAAACATGAATTTGATATATACAACTCAGAAATAATGGCAAATGTAACTCACACAAGTTTATTGAGTTTGTTTTAGCGTAATCCTTTCTAAAAGTCAGCTTCAGATAGCTTTGAACCATCAAGCAGTGTTATTTCATCAGCAGCATTTATGGGGTAAGGAGAGGGCCTGGAAATTCTTCTGCAAGTTGTTACAGAACAAAAATCCCCAAAAAGAACTGAAAGGGATTGGAGCTACTTGTAATGTTAAACTATGGAGACATCAATAAAATATCTGAAAACACACAGGAGACATGGAGAGAGGAAGAAAGGGGAAGGGGTACAACAGCCAGTAATGGAATAAGAATGCAAGGAGTATATGTAAAGGTTAGGAAATCTTCTGACCTCACTTGGGATATTGTTTTTGTTCTGGTTACCATATTCTTTAAAGATGGAACATTTGAAAAGGGGAATTTGATTGACCTTATGACTAAAGATAGGAAGTCTGAGGAGAGGCTAAAATCATGAATTTCTATAACCTTTAAAGAGCAAAGGTTGAAAGGCATTTAATTGAAAAATATAAAATCTCCTGAATTATATATCGATATATAACTCTATTTCTTTTATATCAGAAATTATTATGAAAGGAAAGGTATCTGTCAGTTGAGGGGCAAGTAACTGAGCAACCCCTGTGCACTTTTTCTCTTCTCTTTGAGCACAAAGAAACCAGGCTTCCACTTCTAGCAGAACCTGAGCTGGGGAAATACAAAACCACGTGAAATGCATGTGGAAAAGTCTGGAAATGCTCTCAGATATTTAGCAAGTCTTGCTGGTCATTGCTGGAGGGGCTTGGGTTCCCAAACACAAGTTCTCTTTTGGCCTTGGGCAGAGGCTGTGGTGATTTCTCAGGCGACCATGCAGGATTTGGTTCCTCCAAGTTCCCACACCCTGCGGATCCAGATCCCTCCGTTCCCTGCGCTGGGGATCCTGCACCCCACACACCCTGCCTGCCTCTGGTGCTGGCAGAGCTTCCCCTCTGGAATAGGAGTGGGAAGGGAGCCAAACGTGGGGGAAGCTGAGCAGCACAATTGTCACCTGAAACTGCTCTGGAACCACCAAAATACAGCATTTAATTTAGAACTCCTTACAGGCACAAACAGGCTTTGAGATGGCTTTTAAGATTAGTTTTAAAAATTATCCTATTGGATAAATATTTTGTCTAATCATGTAATATTTTTTTTGCTTTATTTAGTCACTAAAGAGATCAGAAAACAGTTTTTGTAGTAAAATACTCAGGTCAGAATGCATCTGTCTGTGACAGCTTATCCCAGAACCAGGTTTTAAGTAATTGGTAGAAAGAAGAAACTGAGAAAAAAGCAGCTGAGCAGCAGCAGTGTTGCTTCTCATGTGGGTTGGTTGGCTTTACCCAGACAGTGACAGGAAATAAGGAAGTGAATCTACTTTTAACCCTGCTGTTAATTTGTAGAAATGGAGTCACTTTTTTAGGAGGTGGAATGGATAGATTTGGTATTTCCCTTTATCTCTGGACAATGTTTTTTTTTGTACTCTAGGTCTAATGCCCACTGACATCACTGTTCTGCTATAATAATTTAAATATCTTAACTGAGTTTAAATCAGGCAGCTCCAAATGCAGTTCTGATGTGATCCAGTGCTGCATCACTTTGTTTGCCTCTTTTAATATTCAGTCACATCATTTAAAATTTCTGTGCCAAGAACATTAGGATGTTTTTATAGTTTTGAATTTGTAAATAATTGCTGTTTTGAGGGAGATGCCTGCTCACTGGAGCTCATGCATTGATTAAACCCTACTGTGGAGCAGGATCCATGAGAATGCTGAAGGTCCATTAGAAAATACCCAGCTTGATTTATTCTTGATGAGAGTGACACTGATCACGTTCACATACTGAAGCAATTATTGATGGAATCTATGATGAACAAGTCATTGCAGTTGTGATGAACATTGGCTTCTAGCAGACATTTGACACTGAACCATGAGATTCTTTGTTGTTACAGCACATCTGAGAAAATCATTAAGCTTTTTGAAGCCTTTACAGGCTGGGCCTGAGAGTATTATTTACATTAAGTTCCTTTCACATCAGTTTTGTTTTTCTTCCAACAATACATTAGAAAACTTGGGATTATCAGTAGCCATAGCAGATATTAGAGGCAGAAGTATAAATGTAGCTCACCTGATTATCAACATGTACATGTGCCAAAGGAGCTTTGAGAAAAAGCAGAATTATGTTTAAGCTGTTAATAACACGGTAAAGGCAGACTGCAATTCTGAAGGACTGGAAATGTTTGCAGTTCAAAATTTTCAAGTCCTTATATTCTTCTTGGGGAAAGGTTGAAAATCAGAAATGTCCTTCATGGTTGGTTTCAGTCAGTTTCACCAGTGGAAGAAACCACATTTCGGAGTCCTTTTCACAGTGGAAGTTGCAGGATTTGGTTGGGAATTTTGAGAGTACAGCTGGATTCCCAAGAACTGTATTAGTTTTTACATGTGAATTGAGGCAAGCAGCCTGTTCAGATGTGCAGGGCAGTCAGGGAATACTTTCCATTGCTGGTCAGACCTTTGGAATGGATATACAGAGTTCTGTACATGAGATCAGGCTGCTCATGAGCAGTTCCTGACAGCCCATTTCATGTCATGGAGCATCCAGGGGCAAACTTGTGCTTATTATCACATCCACTCAGGGCCATGAGATCTGCTCCTGGGAGAACAGGAGGAAATCTGTGATTCCCCCCCAGACTGCTTGGAAACAGAGCCAGGGAATACAACGACACCTTGTCCAGCAGCATCACACTCTGTCTGCCTAAAGATCCCAATTGATTTGTGTAACAGCCTGAATAATGAATGTGGATTTTCAGTTCACTCCCTTGAGCTCTTCCACTCCCTGTGAACTCTTCCTTTCAGTTGTGATCTTTAAGTTAAATTTGCTCAGTATGATTTTACATTCAGATAGAAGGTAAAAATTAAATTGTCTTCAGAATACAAGATTTTTAATTGTGTTTTTGAAAGGTATGGGTAATTACTTTAGTGTAATACAATGGAGAACAGCTTGCAGGATTTACTGTCATTTTAGTATTTAAATTTTGAAGATCTCTGACCCAGTGTTCCCTGACCCACAGGTTTACTGTCAATCCTCTTGACCTTCTTGCACTCATGATTTTCTTTGGATTTTTTTCAGTAAACTGGTGTTACTGATAATGAGATAGATATATTAAAGTCAATACTCCCTTCTTTTCAAGCAGAGTCACTCAGTATTTTGCTCCTAAAGTGCATTTGAAGGTGTCCATACAGACAAAACAGGATCATACTTTGTATTTTATGTACTTCTGAAAGGATGGTGGACAATCACAAACCCACTGTCCTGCGTCTTTCAGCTCACACTCATTGAGATCCTGTTTTTTCTAGTATTTTTGAAGACCAGAAATTGAAAAATCTTGAAAAGGAGAGTTTAAGTCTTAACACAAGAAGGTTTTGCATTGGCCTACATCAGTAATGCACAGGGGTGAAAAACATGAAGAGGCATTATTCTAACCCACCAAACTTTTCCATTAAAGGCAGGGTGTGAGCAGTGATTTCTGCTCAGCATCACTTTCATGGGTTGACCTCTGGGGATGTTGTACATGCACAAGAGTCAGGCAGACGGAGCTGCTCGCACTTGGGCTCGCACAGATGCATTTGCACAATGTGCTCCCTGAATAATTCAGAGAGCAACAGTCCAGAGGAGCTGCAGCTCAGTTTTAGAGGAGGCTGAGAAAGTTGGTTTGTAAATTATTATTTTTATTTTAAAATTTCGAACTTCAAACGTTGAAGTTTTTGACCGCTTCAAACTTTGAGCGTTTTTCTGTTTTCTTTCCGTTTTCTGTTCTCTTAGAACAGAAATTTATATAATGAATGAATGCTCTTGTAGAAAGAATAAATGCTCTTCAGAGGAGTTAAAAAAACGTGGAAAATTAATGCTTACAGGCTGAAAAAAAGTAGTTAAGGAGTAAAATATCTATTTTCCTTCTAATACCTCTGAAACCTACACTCAAATAATGTTTAAATGAGAATGTTTTGCAAAACTGGTTTAGAAAAATGTATTATTTAAACTAAAAAAAAAAGGGAAAAAAATTCAGACTTGTGTTTTCAAAATGCTTGGGATTTTTCAGTACCTGCAATGCTCAGTTACCTCATAGGGAATTTGGACACGTGTGGAGATGTTGTGTGCCTGCCATGGGGGATAACAAATCCATCTCTGGGCAGGGAGCAGCTTCTTGTGCTCATCTTGGATTATGTGAGGTTTTCCTGGTTAGTGCTCAAATTTCCCCCTTTCCCCAGATGTTTGGGAATAGCTGATGTGAAATTCTCGAGGGAAGCTGCTGTGGTGAGGGGTGGGATCATTGCTAAATGCATCTCAGTCTTACAGAATGCCTGCTAAAAGGCAGGATAAAAGCCAAGTGGGATTGCCAGGCTGTTTGGAAGAGGCAGCTTTTCACACGTGGTCACTCAGCATTAAAGAGAGCTGGAATTCTGATACATTCTCTCTCACAAGGTAAAAGTTGTGGGTTATAATCACATTGCAGGAGAATGGGGCTCTGTTAGAGCTTCCTGCACCCAGAGACAGGCCTTAGCACTGGGTGACACTTGGCAATTAAAAACTGAGCTTGGATTTATTACAATACATTTTTTGTTGTGAGAATTGTCTCAGGTGAGAGTTGCATAAAAAATATTATCAAGCATGTGTGCAAAAAGAGTAAACGGAGTCCAGTTGCAGGAATTATATGTAGTAAAATTGGTAAAAAAAATTATTTAGAAAATGAGGAGTGGCACTGGTGAGTCTCCACATAAATTAAGCATTGTTTACTTGCTGCCGCACGAGCTCCCTCCTAGTGCAGTTTGTTTATTTATTCCCCCTTCAGATGGTGAGAGAACACTTCATTCCCTCTAGATGCAGGACATCTCCTTCCTAATTACTTAAACTCTTCTTTTTCCCTCCTTGCATTCCAGATGCTCACAGATGAGAGTTCTGTTATGCTATCAGGAATATTTGTTAATAAGAAAGTAACTTAAGTAGTTAACATAACAGGAGTTGATTTGACCTGCTGATATGCATTTTTACAGAATAAACAAAGCCTGTTATCTGAGATTTTATTTATAAGGATCTGCTCAAGTGATCTGAGATCCCCCTTGTTTGCCTGTCCTGCCCTAGACCTCGGCACATAATCTCACTGTACTGCTGCCCTTTTGACATCTGGTTGCCCTTTCCATCAGCATCCATCCAAAAGCATATTTGTCTAAAAAGGAAACAATTAAATTCCAATCTCATACAGAAAACCTTTACTTTTCAAAGAAAACATACTGAAGAAGTCACAAAGTCGTACATGACAGGGAACCCTCACTAAATCAGAACCAGAAGTCATTAGGCCAAATTCAGCTCCTGCCAAAATAGACACCAAGCCACTGATCTTGATGATATTTTGCCTGTTTATATTAGTAATATTATATGCACTTACTTTTTATTTGTTTTTCCATTAAATCCTGTAGTAAGACTTAAGTTATAATGTATGTGACAAGTATCATTGACATGCAAGATAAATAACAAGTGTGATTGGGGAATACTGAAATATTTCAAATATCAAATGATCTATTTGTTTTAAGCACTTATGATAGTGGGCTAAAATGGCTGAATGCTGTGAAATTCAGTTTAAATGATGTTATTCTCCTCTCATACATGGAGGTGTTATTGCAGAGAGATCTAAGAGTTGAATTATTGTGTTTTTTCAAGGATAGCAATGAGTTACTGTAGTTTACAGAGCAGATCTGCTGCTCTCAGTGTTTGCACATCCTTTTCTGTTTGTATGTCTGCAGTGATCCCACTGGGGAAATGCCTTTTTGCCTTCACTCTGAGCATCATTCCGTGATTTTGTCCATAGCCACAGGTGCAGAGTTTTGGATCACAAGTTTGAGCTGTGTTTGACATCTGTGCCAGCAAACAACTGTGAAAAAGCTACAAATAATTCATGCTGTATAATCAATGGTATCACTGAGTTATATTCTGAATTTAGGTGTGATAGGGAAGCAGACTCTGTGTTGTACCTTCAGAGCCTTTCATGCTGAAGAATTTACTGAAGGGAGTTTTGACACTGATGTCTCATTGTGACTTTCTCAGGAGCAACGAGGTAAATAAATATTCAGTGTAGTGTTTTCAGAGTGGAATGCTGTGGGGGCATCCTGGTTAACAGCTGCAAAGAAGAAAGATAAGAGACATTTTTCTGTGTCTTACATGTGGAGGAAAAAGTGGTCTGAAGGGAAAAAGATTTCTTTGTGAATTGTTTTACTTTAACTGTTAGTATTTATCTGTCACATGTATATCATGCTTGATCATAGACTGGAGATGAAAGGTTGATTATATCAGCTTGTATTGTAATTTGAGTTTTGGAAGAAGGATGCAGCCACTGAGCACATGATGAGCTTTGGTGTTGATGCCCATCCTGGTGGTTCTGGCCATCGGGACATGATGGATGAGCTGGGAGCAGGCTCTGGCTCTTCAGCCCCATCCCTGGCTGCAGCAAGGGAGGAGCTGCACTGGGCAGATTCCGCTCTGCAGCTTTTTGGCGAAGGCCTGTTTCTAGCACTGAACTTCCAAGTGTAATTCCTGCCTGATAGAACTTGAAACAGTGTAGTTTTGTCATTAATTAAACTTCCCACAGCTTCTGTTCTAGGGAGAAATGGCTGAAATGACAGTTCCAAGGATTTGGAATGTCAGTGACGTGTCCCTGGGTACCACTTCTCTGCTGGTGGAATTCCCAGGAATTATTAAAGCCTCACTACTGATAAATCCCATCCCATCCTGATTTTGTTACATCTCCAGCTATGTAGGCTTGAGTACTCATGGATTTACAATGTTTGAACAGCTTTGGAAATGCTAACAAGGGGGTTTTTTCTGTTTAGTGAGTTTTATGGTACAGGAAAGGGGTGGGCTGCTGTTTCCAAACTTGCAGAGTTATGGATTTTGTAAGATGCTATCTGCTAATTTGAGGAGTGCAGCTTGCTCACCTGTGCAGTCCCTTTTGTTCAGTCTGAGATCAAACTAAATCTTGGGTAGCTGAGAACTAGAGAAGTGTATATATATATGTTTACACTGAAACATGTCTGTGTGCTTGGAGTTTACTGTGTACTTGTTACGGTAAAATAAATTCAGCTGCAAGTTTGTCTGTTCAACAATCAAAATTACAAAAAAGACATTAAATACTTTCCTATTTGATATTCAAAAGTAAAGCAAGTCCAGCTAAGTGAATTAAAAGAATTGTTTTTAACAATGAGGTTAATATATTTCCCAGCTCTCTGACTGACACTTTAATGGAGGTTTCATTGTGTTATGTTAATGATGTCGGTGGAATATATATTTCTTTGTTTGCATCTGTCACTTATAGAGTTAATTAATATTCTGCTGGTTCCATATAGCTTTTTGTTCAAAATCAGTCCTCTTTTGCTCTCTGCATTTCTTTGGCAGCCCAGTCCTTAAAAAAGGAGAAGTTTGCAGGGTCCTGAGCAGCTAAATGTCCCTGCACAGAGAACTGCAGTTTGGCACTGATACCTTGTGCAAAGCAGGACTAAAATACCAGTGTAGTACATAAGCCTTTTACCACCCTTGAAAACCCAGCTTGAACCTTGAGCGAGTCATTTACATGATGTTTCCTTGGGATTACCTACATTCTTGTCCACTTTGACCTTGTAATTTTGCTCACAGTTGGAAATGTAATGCAGAGTGACTAAGATAATGTTGTTTACACAGACTTTAAGTGGAGTGACATTATAGTCAAGCAAGTGTCACATCACCCAAAGTGAAGGAAGACTTAATTACCATAATCCTGTGAATACTAAAATTCCTTAGCCATGTGCAGCATAATAATGTAATGTTCTGCATGTTCCATTTAATAACCCGAAGGTGCTGCAGTAACTCTTGGGGAACTTTTAGTTATCCTGAAGTGAAAGCAAACAGATTTAGAGAGGGTTGGGAGAGATTCTGTGCTCAGTGGAGATCCTTGGTGTGTTACATTGCTGCCAGCACATCCCATCTTCCTTTGAGTTTATACTTTGGCAGCTGAGACAAAACTGAAGCGACTGCACCAGCATCTCTGTCCATCCAGGGGCTGTAGTCTGGGCCAGGGATTTCTGCAGGTGATGAAAGCTTAGGTTCACTAAATAACAAGACTGAGACAGTAATAAAACACAGTGTATCATGGCAAACACACCAGTAAGCAGAGAGGAGTGTTAAATCCTTCAGGGCTGGAACAATCTGTTCCTTAAGTGTTCCAGCCATCCTACCTTTTGCTGATAGTCAATGCTGCACCAGCTTTAAGGACTCAGTGGGTAAGTAGATCTTGAATGAGGATATAATCATGAAAAGGCAAATCATGAGCAATTATGGTGCTTCACAAAGAGCTCAAGTATTTGTCGTGTTCTCTTCTGAGCAGCCTGTAACTGTTTTATGGAGATGGAGTGATTATTCTTAATATGTTGTCTTTATTTGAGTAACTCTGAGTAGTAGTGCACAGCCTCCTGCATGCCTTAAACACAGTTACAGACTGCCTTCAACAATAAACAGACTATTTAGCAGCTGCAAGGATGCAGTGCAGATAAAACAGAGTGCAGAGAATAGCTCTCTTAGAGCCCAGAGAGTTCTCCAGATCCTGCCTGGCCTGTGTCCTGCTGTCTGGGCTCTGCTGCTGTGGTCAGTGGTCAGCAGGGACGGATGGATTTGAAAGCACACATGGAGAACCCAGTGTGATTTGGTGTTGTTTGAAATACAGATTGTGGGTTTTCATCTTCCTGAGAGCAGGAGATACAGTGGTTAATTTTGAGAGGGGTTGTGCTTTTATTTGGAGCTGGTTTTTGATAAGTATGTGGTGTGTAGCTGTGTGCTAATACTAACTGTGTTTTAGTATGTAGTTCAAGTTTAGGGTGTAAGGCTCTGAGGACTGGAAAATGTAAGTTTATAAGGAAATGATGGAAAGGGGGACACTAAAAGCACGTTCTGCTGGTGGAGGATGTGGGTGTACAAACAGGGAGAAGCACTCAAGCTGTGAGTCAAGAGCTGGTGTTGGTTTGTGCTGGCACAAAAAAGCTTTTTTCTCTACTTACACCACTGTGGTGCAGTTGATGCAATTGCCATTAATGGAATTGGGCTTATTTGTAGGGAGGAAATGGGAAAGAAGGGTTTCTGTGTGTTAGTGAGGATTTTAAAGAATGGATATTGGCCCTAAGGATGCTCTCCAGAAGGAGGGCACCAAGTACCATTGCAAGGCCTAAGCTTTAATGAATTATAGCAGTAAAGGTGTTCCTCAAAAGGAGTGCTTTTCCCTGGGGATTGCACCTGGGGGTAGGACTGCAGGATACCCTGCTGTCATCTCCAGATCATCTCGAAATTTTGAAGAATGAAATTAATACAAAAAGCGAACAGTTTGTGCTCATCTTGTCATGGAGTGTTTGTAGTCATACACAGTGTTAATACAGAGTAATTTTCAAGCTTGTTTCTTTTTTCTGTGGAGTTTCTGGCCATTTTGTATGTTTAAAATAAATGCTAAATCTCTTATCAGGGCAAAGAGCACAGACTTGCTGATTCTTGGGTTGTTTTTGTAGAATTAAGCCATACTTAACACTACTGATTGCCAGAGCTCTGGCCTTGCCCTGTAGTATTCACTAAGGGTATTATGGGCTAAATAATAGAAGACAAAACAGATGCAAATGACAGGGAATGCAGATCATACATGAGAAAAGTTTTGTTGTTATGGATTTATTTATTTCATTTTAGAAACAAACTTCCACTCTTAGGAGCAGTGCTGTGCTCTCATTCACACATCCCTGCTCCCTCTGTGGCAGAACAGAGGATTTGGGTGCCCTTGGATCTGTGGGATGTGAGCCCAGGCTGGGCTGGCCCAGCTGCCCCCAGGAGCAGCATTGGAGCCCCCCGAGACCCTCGGGAGGGTTTGCCCTTCCTGGGGATTTGTGACTTTTGTTGCTTTACAGGAGCTCTGGGAAGGAGCCCTTCTGTAGGACTGATGTCAGGGAGGAGCTGCCTGGGGCAGGGGCTGTCAAGTGATCTCCTTTGTGACTGGAGCAGTGCAAATATTACCAAGGAACCAAAATCCCTTCCCTCACCCAGGGCTCCCTGGTGGCAGCAGTGCTCAAACACAGAACTCTTCCTGTTGCCAGAGATGAATCTTGTAGGTTCCAGCTTTTTTTATTTTTTAACTTTAAATTACAGAGTAGTTTTGGAACATGCAGATTTTAATAATATCATTCTTGAGAGGAGAAAGATCAGAGACTTTTCCAGATATTAGGACACCAGAGTTTGGCTCTGATCATTGCTGGCTTCCTTAAGTAGGTTTATTTTCCTAGATGTCTGAGTAATTACTTCTGTCATGTCTGAGAGCATTTTGAGTCCAGCGCATTTCAGTTTCCCTTGTAGAGATTTCACACTCTGTTCTATGTTGTTCTGGAGTTCAGAGGGTGGGAAAGGGTTTTCCAAGACACAAGTGCTGTTTAGGAAGATATGGAAGAACATTCTGAGTGGCCCGAGTTCAGGAAGTGATAAATGCTGTGTTGAAGCACTCATGGAAAGCTCAGTATGCATAAAATCTGGTCCAAATCCTTAAAGGAAGCAGTAGAAGTTTGGCTGGAAGGGCAATCATTGGCCAAATTGTGTTTAATTTGAGGGTAAATCCAGCAGCATTTAATCTCAGACTTTGCACAGGACAAAACGAACTATTCTATGAAACTAAACCAGGTTTTTCACAATTTCTTTCTCATTCCCATAAAAAGTCTCCCAGTCATTTGAAACATGACTGAAAAATATGTTGATGGTGGGGGTCCTGGTGGGCAGGGCCTGGAGCTGGCATGGGGAGGGTGGCCCTGCCTGTCCATGTGCCCATTCCCTGCCCATTCCCTGCCTGTGCCCAGCATTCCAGAGGGGACACTGCCCCCTCGGATTCCTGCAACTGCAGAACTAATTAGTGAAATTAACTTGAAAACACTGTAAACAAGTGAAGTTGTTATTCATTCCGTGCGGCACCACAAATGTGGGAGGACATGTTAAATGATAAATTAGGCATGAACTGCTTTAATCTGGAAGCTGAACATGCCAGCGAAGGGCCTGCATTTGTAATTAGCATCGGGGGCCACAGGAGAGTGGTGCCTCTTTTAAAACAGTGACAGGGAATTGATCAGTTTAGGTTGCTGTGGCAACCAGGAGCCCTCCATCACTTTCCCTCGTCCTCCTATTATGCCGTCCCCACGTTCAGAAATATATTTATGAACTGTAAAGATAAACTACTCAATAATGCAAAAGAGGCTCCAATGCTCAAATGCCAAAGTGATGGGGGCCAAGCGCTGCCTGACTACCCGATAACAAGCTTAAGTGTTCTCTGGTTGTCATGACATTTCTTTTACAAAGCAAATGATGTCTGCAGGAAAAAAAAAAAAAATCTTAAAATTAGCCGAGAATGCAAATCTCTTTATGAGGCTGTCACCTTCATAATAACAGACAATAATTGATGATTTATGAGATGCCACCATAGCAACCAACTCCTTTGGCACCCCCTGGTTCCTCTCACACAATAGCTTGGGCTCCTGAGGAAAAGTTTCCAGCTCGAAGCTCAGGTCTTGGAGCTTCTTACTCCATGAGATGGGCGAATGTTGCAGGGATTTTTGCAGTTGCCCTACATGTAAACGGACTGAAGTCCCTTCTGTAAAAGCTGTGCAGAGCATCATTGAAATAGAGTGACTTCAGTCTGAGAAAACAGATAATTTTTATTTGCTATTCAAGTTGCAGCAGGAGCTGGGACACCCAGGTCTCTGCTGTGCACTTGGTTTTTCTGAGTGTACCATCTAATAACTTGTATTTAAGTGTTGGTTGTGTAAATCAGCTCTTTTTATGCCTTCTGGTGTGTAAGTTAGCCTGACTGTCCTAGAAGAAGTGACTGATTTGGATTAGAACTTAAATGACTGCATCAGAAAGGCTTTTATTTGCAAATGGTTCATTACATAATGAATGATTTTTTAAAAATAGTTTTTTAGATGACTGCCTTTTCTAACTGATAAAATTGACTGCAGGAGAATTAGGATCTCTGATCTTGGTTCAAGGTCATACAGCACTAGGAGGCATCAGGTGAAGTGTTTGTGTCTTGACTCCCAAAACCAATATTAATGACTCTTCTGAGCAGGAGTAGGAGGCATGAAAACCCTCATACCCCAGTCATGCATCACTTTGTAAATCTCAGGTCCTCAAATTTGGTACCTAGAAAGGCCAGTTTAATGTTGAGGGAGATGAACTGTCAGGAGCACTTTCTGCCTAAGGTGGTGTCATTCACGTCCCCAGCCCCCAGTTCCTTTCCCTCTTCTTGCCATTAATAAATGGAGATTCTAAATGTGCCCTTTATTGCAGTTCCCTTTTTAAAAAAGTACTGTAGTAGTAAGGAAAAAAAAAAAAGCATTCTGAGAGTAATATGTTAATTTTTAGCCCTTAGGTTGAGATCCATACTCAGACAATGATTCCAAAAAAAGTAATAGACACTTGTTTGAATTAAGAATTCATGATCTTTCCCATTCTTTTTTGCTTTGTCAAATATGACAGGTAGAGCTGTCAGTTCCAGTAAGTGATTTCTGGTAGAATAGTATCTTTCAGTCACCCTGCCTGGCACAGAGAGGAAAAAAAGAATAAATAGATGGAAACCCTTGATGTTGTTCATGGTTATAGCCAGGCATTTATTTTTTTCTACTGGCATTTTTCTTTCTTTTGTTTTCCACTCATTTAATCTAACTCATGACTTCTTCAGGAATTGTTTTTATAAGATTAATTAATTAGGTGTTTATGAAAAAAATGGTGATTTTTTTTCATGTGTTTAGGAAAACAAGCTTGGTGGTTTTCTCCTCCATGGCTGTGCCTTCTTTCCATCCTTACCTCTGACTTCAGCAGAACTTGCTGCTGAAAAAAAAAAAAAAACCCAACCAAAACCCCATAGCATCTTCTGCCTTTTTCTGGATCACCAGGTTTGATATGTAAAAAACAGGTTTTATATGTAAAAAACACATATAGGAAGAAGAGGAAGGAGTAGAGGCTGTTGGTGGTGGTGGGCTGTACACAGTGGGTGTGATCTCTGTGCCTGGAGCCTTGGGAGCCCCTCCAGTTCTGTGTTCTCCTCCTGTCCCAGTGCTGCCCTGGTTTCAGGGGCATGGAGGACATTCCCTGGCTCCCTCTGGGTGTGGAGCTGTTCTCATCAGCATTTTACAGGCTCTGTGTGTGCAGCAAGTGCAGAAAAGGCAGTAAAAATTTTTTTTTGCAGTGTATTGACCTGAAGTCCATTTGAAGTTGATAAATACCAGCTGTTCAAACAGAAAATTAAATAAAAGCAAGTCAAAACTTACTCTGAAGTAAACAGGTGAACAGTATGTAAGACAAAGCAGTTCCCCAAAGGCATTTTTAGTACATGGTCATTATTTAAGTCCTGACTGAAAATAAACAATGCTGACAGAGTGTGTGTTGGGGGGCTGTGATATATGAACAGTGTCAGTTCTGTAGGCTGATAACCTATAGCTTGACATCCTTATCTATAAACTTTGACAGATACATCAGTTTGTTATTGTCACTTTATTAACTTGCTTCTATGATAGCAGAAGATAATCTTTCTCAAAGCCTAACTCAGCTAATACTTTATTAGGTAAAACAGTTGGAAAAATGTCAACAAATTTTGTTCTCCCTGCTAAGGAAAATCCTTTACAGTTCTTTACATGTTGAGCCAGTATTTCACAATATGGAACAGCACTGTTTGCCTATCAGCAGCAAACAATAAACTGTTTTTTCACATTAAGTTATTTATGCCAGAGACATCCCCACAGCCTCTCTTAAAAAAAAGAATGTATTGCTCACAATTGTAGTTGTGGCTGCGTGAACTAAATGCTTGCTTAATAAATTAATATTTTGGTCTTGTGATTTTTTAATTGGAAAATAACAGCTGTTCCTAGTTGGAACTGTGTCTACTTTGTCTTGTGGTGGTTTCAGCAGAGCAGCTGAAGCAGAGCTGCAGCACAGCTCTCACCAGCCCTTGCTCCAACCCAACCCAATCCAACGCTGCTGATGTCCAGAATCTCCAAAACCAGGGCTGTCTTCTTCTAAAACTTCTCTCCTTTAAAACTCTGGAATGCTGGTGTGAATTACGCTTCCAAATGAGCATTTTTTTGGTGTGCTCTGAAACAGTTATTGAAGGTTTGTTTGTATCTGAAACTTTATCCAGCATCTGTTGCACCACTCTGTCCCTGTAACTCCGTGCCCTGTCCAAGGTTTAATGACACTTCCTGTATTCCTGTGTCTCCATGTGTGTGACTGATGGAGGAGCTGGGAAATGATCCTTTGGATGCTCATAAATGCCTTTTTTTGTGCAGAGCAGTGAGGTGAGGCCAGGCTGCGCTCCAGCTGCCCGAGCCCACAATGTCCATATCAGAGGTGCCCTTTGGGATGGCTGGGAAGGACAGCAGAGCTCAAACTGCTCCAGCAGCCTCAGTTCTGAAATTGCAGCATTTTGGGTGCTTGGTTGTCTCCATGGTGGTTTTCAAACACAATTCTCTGTGTGTGCCATTACCTATGTGTGTCACCCTGTTCTTCTAAGTTCTTCTAAGCCTTCTGATGTTTACATTCTTGTTGAGAAGATTCTCACGCAGTTTTATGTAAATAATTATTGTTTTACATTCTTTTCTGGAGGAGGAGAAGTTTGATGGACTGTTGGTTTGTGCAGTGTCATTGGAGAGGTGGCACTTCCATCCACTTTGAGGAGTAGGAGATCGTTCCCAGTGTCCTGAAGTGTTCCAGTTCTCCTGCAAACTGTGTTCAGGCAGGGAGGATCTGGGAAGCCAGAATGGATTTGGAGAAAGGGGGAAGGCAGAATTCAAGTGTCAGTGGTTGCTGTTGATCTTAGCAGGAATTTAGGAGAGGAGGAGATCCAGGCAGGAATTGAAGGCAGTTTGAGCAAAGGGCTCACCTGGCTTGACTGTACAAATGTAAAGGGAGCTGACAGTGCTAACTATCACATGTGCAATCCTGGGAGTGGGAAAGGATGTTAATCAAAGGACAGGTTCATGGCATCCAAATTAAATTTGAGGAAATCTGAATTTTCAAAATTTTGACAGCTTTTCAAGAAAGGGGTATTGTGAGGGTGCCCCAGATCCAAATCTGTTTCTACTGCATAAAACTCAGTGTTATGAAACATGGGAGTGTTAAGAGATTATATGTAAAGAAAACTGCCATTGTAATAGGAAATTACAGAATTCTTCTCTTGCTGTTTTTCCAGAATGATCCAATGAGGTCTTATCAACAATTTGTGTTTGCATAATTTCCAGAAGAGACTTTGCAACTGAGCTTGGAGCTCAATGTGTCATTGGAGCTTACAAGTATTCATTGTTTGGTTTAGTTAGAGTAACAGTATTATGTGTTACAGCATTATTACTTCACAAATGATTTTTGTCTCAAGTCAAAGCTCTATGGATAAAATAATACTGATTTTACAGACAGTTCTGCTTTTTAATGGAATTTATTGATGGATGCTGACATGTTTTTGAAAAGATCATGTAGAATAAACTCAATTTTAAGGACATATATGTGGCATCAGAGAAAAATCTTGCAGCATAACATTTGGTCTCTTTCTTCTGTTCTTTACTTAAGTAAAAGTAATGTTCCTAATTTAACTGCACACAAGTTTAGCATGGCCTAAAAAAGTAAATCATTAGAGAAGAGAGCTCAGCTCCCTGACTGAATGGCTAATGAAGTACAGCTCAGGGAAGAGAAACTCCTAATTCCTGTTAAATAGGATTCAGCAGGAAGGTGGGAGCTAAACAAAATGGTCATAACAGAACAAAATGGTCAAACAGAATAAGAAATACTAAGTTAGAAGAGTAAAGTGTTGCAGAATTGCTGGTGTTCTCCTGCTGGGTTGAGATCAGGGTAACTCACACCCCATGCTGCACCAGCTGCGCTCATTTTTGGGGCACTTTTGCTGACTTTGAGCACTCCATCCCAGGGGCGCTGCATGGCAGCAGCAGGGCTCCTGAATCAATGCTGTATGGTGTCATTTTGTGCTGTGAGAGAGCGGCGGGAAACTTCAGGATGTGCTGCTTTGGAAATGTGTGGCTGGAACTGAGAATGGCCTGGAGCAGCCTCTGTGGAAATGGAGAGGGTGGCTGAGGAGAGTGAGTGAAATAAATAAAGAGGCTTTGAGGGCAAGAGGAGAAGGGTAATTCTGTATTTACATCACTGAATTCGGAGACTTTAACAAACTCTGGGTAAGGCTGATGTACATTTGAGCCCACAGGATTTTGTTGCATTTCCCAGGCGGACCAGGTCTGTGCACAGGCTGTAATTAATTATTTCTGCAAGAAGCAGGATGGTTATTCTTCCATCAGTGGATCAGGAACTCTGCTGATGGTGTGATTTAGGAGCTACTTGTTTGTTCTGATAGTTTCTTCCTCATCTAACCTGTTCTGAGCCAGTGGAAGTGTTAATTCCAGAGGGAAATAAACACGTTCACTGGAATGCTCCTGAGCAATCTGAGAAAGGTGTTTTTTCTGTTTACATATGAACTTGTTAATTAAGCACAAAGATTCTAGGTTGGAATTAGAGTGGGATGGCAAATAACAGATACATGAGGTTATTGTTAATGTTTTTAGAGTGGGTACAAGAAACAGGTTGGTGAGTTGGCTCCAGATCACCTTACAGTTGTGTTGTAATCTCAGAAAATAAACAGGAAAAGCAGATAAGAAATCAGTATATGATCATAATTTATGCTTGTTATGTAAGAGGGTTGATCAGATAATTCACAAAGCTGGAATGTTACTGTAAAGGATATGGCTTGTTTGGGAAGCAAAGACAGCTAAAGAATAAAGAGATGTTGCCTTTAAAGCAGGGCTTGTGCACTTGCCTGAAGGTCGAGCTCTGGAGGGAGGTGATGTGGGAGAAGGGCACTGGATGTGATCTTCCTCTGGAAGGCCACCAAAGCAGGAGGGATCCCTGAGGATTTGGGTAGAATCATCTAAAGCACAAGATTTTGTGGTAATGGGAATTTTTTTTCCAGGCCAGATATAACCAGTATGTATTGGAATGCTTTATATAAATCCCCCAAAATTTTATATATTTTTATATATACATACATATATATATATATCAGATGAAGAAGCTTTAAAATGTATGGTAAAAAAGCTAGTTGGAAATGTCAAAATGTAATAGAAGTAGGGTGAGAGGGTTAACAAGAGTTAACAAGCCATATGACAAGTAGAAGAAGAAATAAATCAAGTGCCTTAAAATAATGCAGACTGGAGTATTAGGATGAAGAAGTAACAACTCCATGGCAGTAGAAGGGTAAAATTTTCAAGAAACTTTACAGTTCCTTTAAAAAAAATGAATGTGGGTATAAATACAAATTATTCCTTTGCAGAGTAAAAATAGCAGCTGTGGAAAGAGGTTTGATGGGGTGAGTTAGCGTGTCTCTCACAGTCAGGGTGCAGTGTGGCACTGAGGGAGCTCAGGGACAGAGCAGAGCAGCTGGAGCACAGGGGACAGGATGGAAAGGGCACAGTGATGCCTTGTGAAGGCTGACCTAGAACAGAGCTAGAGAGTAAAGTAGGGATTTGTTAAGAGGCCTCAAATAGATCCACCTTGGGCAGCACAACCCAAAATGGTCAGAATATGCATGACCGCTCACGGGGTCTCTCACTTTTAGAAGTTCTGCTCCATTTGCATGTTGCAGTTCATTGTCCAATTACAGCTTTAGGTTATGAAGTCCCATCCTTCCTGTTTTTCTCTCTTCAGCCCACGGTGTTTGTGCTCTTGGGGCTGAGATTTGGACCATTTGTCTTTGGTCCCAGCTAGAGAAGGAATTGTTTTGTCTCCCTGCTCTGTGCACAGAGCTCACCATCCCCTGATACAAAGCCCAGACCCGCAGACTAAAACAGAACAAAATCTGAAAAATATAAAAGCTAAAACCTGAGGCATCAGAGAACAGTGGGAGATGCCATCAGAGAGGGAACCATTCCAGGTGTCCATCTCAGGACAGCCAGGCTGATGTGCTGCAGTGAGAAGGGAAGGGCAGCACAGATGGTGCTGGGAAGACGGAGGAGTCTGATGGCTCCAGGTCACCTGTGCTGAGATGTCTGACACAATTAACAGCAGTGATGGACGTGCAGGAGCCAAACTCGAGTGAGAAAACAAGTGTGACAGAAAGCTTACTTGGGGTGGATGTTCTCCAATCAGCTGGGCCTGGTGCTGGAGTTAGGGAATGGTGGATGAGGTGTCGGAGTGATTAATGGATAACTTGGGAAAGCCATGGAGGGATGGGTGAGGCACCAGCAGAGGGGAGGAAAAGCTTGGAAATTACAGAGCATTCAACTAGAAATATGCTGTGATTAGTAAAGAGTTTGTGAGCATCCAGGAGATAACAGACAACATGGAATAGTCAGGGACAAATTCTGTCAAACTGAATGGAGTTTTGTCCTCCAGAAGAGGGGCAGTGCGGGAGGACAGGGGTGGAGCAGTCAGTGCCACGAGTCCTCACTGTAGGAAGGTTTATGAGTGTCTCACAGGGACTGGAAAATGCAGTCGAGACACAAAACAGGTTTGGGTTTGTACTCAAATATTGTTATTTGCATAGAGAGGCCAAAAATGAGCTCTTAATGAACTTGATTTGAGAGAAGCAGGGTGTTCTATCAGAATTACTAGAAATTTGTCTGCCTCCTGTGCAAATCATGTCAGTTATGTAGGATTAAGGCACAAGGGTTATGATTCAGCACCTTGACTAAGTTTTGCATGTTTGTTTCCTGTCCTCTGTTGTTCCAAATTACAGCAATGTTTTTCTCTTAAAATGTTGTGTTTTCCCTGGACAATACCTTTTCAGGTATTTTTCAAAGTAGTTACATTCTGTGTTTAAAGTCTGGTCTGTGGAAGATGTAAAAGAAGCTGCTAATTTTCCTTTTTTATTCTGAGGACTGTCGTAGAGGATGGTGCTTGTTAACGAAAAAAAAGTGATTTTAAGGGCTGAAAATCAATCTGTAGGACGGGATTTGTATCACTGTCAGTGGAAGGAAAGTGTGTTTATAATAATTGAAATCCCACATGCTCGTAATTGACAAAATTAGAGGCTATATGCACAATTTCCCTGTAGAGAAGGAAGATAATGATTTCAAAACCTTGTTTGTTTAGGCTTTTTAATAAACTTTATTAAAAAGGAAAAGGAAATCTGGTATTTGCAGCGGTCTAAACTCTCACTCATGTGGGGACTTCAGATAAAATCATGGCTTCCTTTACATGATTTGTACATCATTACAAATCATCAGGCTGCATTCTGTGGCACGAGGGCTGGTTGGAAATCATGGCTTTTTGTCAGGATGTATTTGGATGGCCTCTTCATTTAACTCCCAAAAATTAAGTTGGCATTGCTGGAAGCACTTTATTTTTTGCCAGGGATACATATTCCATATGTAATTTTATTGACTTCTGTGCTTTTGCTGTAAGTTTACAAATCTAATCTGAGAGAGCATGATTTCCTCAATATTTAGCATAGGAAACCCAATGTTTTCTGAAAAGCAGCCTGTCAATAACTATTACATTTTTATGTTCTCTGAAGAGATGTGCCTTGGCTCTTGCTGCCCAGTCCTAGGAAAATTTTAATTTTTCTAAACTTTTATATCCTGCTGTTGAAAGCACTAAAGGAAATCATGTCATCCTGGTGCCAAAATGTTGGTTCCAGGGTTTGTATGAAATGGCCATTCTGCACTTACCAAACCACAGAGAGGCCAAGAATGGGTAGCACAGAGGTGCTGAAATAATGCCTTTTTTTATATTTTCAACTTTCTTCTGCAACAGTCAACTCCAGTAGGAGCTGATTCAGTAGGAACCACGAACATTTCAATTTGCTCTCTCCAAATGGTAGTTTTTGTAATAAAAAGTGAATTTTAATGACCAGGGAAAGCTCATTTGAAACAAAGAAAGCCGTCTGTTGGTTTTATTTTGATTGACAAGCGTGCCAGGGATAAACTGTTGGCTGACACTGGAACATGCCTCATCAGAGCAGTCTACAATGTCCCCAAAGTCAGCTGAAAATGTTAAATAACATAGAGCATCAGGATCTTGGAACGGCTTGAGCGACAGGAAACAAACTGTTTTTTGTTTTTCATTGGGTTTGTTTGTAGGTACAAAAAGGAGTCTGGTGAGTGTTTACATCTTCCCATGACATTTTGCACTAATACTGTTGCAAACAGATTACAGAGTAGAATATTAAATAAATACCACAAAAGGAACTCCTGGTTTTCAGTTTCCCCCAGTGCTGAGTGACAGTAATCCTCTCTGACAAAAGAGGGTTATTGCCATTAGTTAATCCTGTTATGTAGTTCCCTCAGCAGCCTGGAACACACGTTGATAAAGACTGGGAAAATCTAAAATGTCAAACTGAGAGGCCACTGATGATCTTGAGCATGAGGCTGTGGGAGCAGCCCAGAGCTGGATCCCTGCTCCAGCAGAGCGTTCTGGGGTGATGCTCCTTGGCTGAGGTGCCCATGGTCAGTGGCATTCCCAGTTTGCCCAGCAAAGGGATGGGGCAGTGAAGATCAGCCTGAACTCAGGCAGGATTTCAACCTGTGTGTATAATTTTTGATGTGCCAAGCCCTGCCAGAGCCCATGGAGTGAAATCTGTAACATGCAGACATTGTAGAGAAATCCTTGCTGTGACAGGAGTGGTTTTGAAGACTTTTCAGTTCTGAAGCTTTTATTAAGTCCTCCCAGAACTACCAAAGTTGTGTAAGGCAGGGGTTTGTTTTAAAAGAACACGCTCCTGTGTGTCCCTGCAGAGTCAGACTGTCAAAGTTTGGGCTTGGGGTGAAAAAAATTAATTAATCTTTGGTTAACTTGGAATTATGAAAGGAGGGTTTCTGTGTGTTGGGGTGGAAGGCCTGCCTGGGAAGCAGAGCCTTGTCTTCCCCCAGCAGCAAAGACTGGAGTCAGAGCAGTCAGTGGCTATTAATTGTCTTTGTTGCCATAATGAAGAGCAGCCAGTTGCTTTCTGGGTCTGTGCTGCCTCACACCAGTGTTGTGTATTCAGTCCCTTGGCAGGAGGGGGGTGCAGAGCCCATCCTGTGTGTCTGCTCCAGAGCCAGACGTGTTGATTCCGTGCTGGGAGGCTGAGGATGCTCCTCCGCCTCTCCTGCAGCTCTGAGCTTCATTAGAGCGTGGGTGCTGGGTGTGATTTCCTGGTCCAGAGCATGTGACAGTTTGAAAGTTGTTGCAGATCTGAAGGAAACTTCAGCAGAACAGCTCACAAGTCTGTTGTCATGGCGAGAGACTCATTCCTCTTTTTCTGTTAGAGCTTTTCACTGGCTGCAGGACAATTACAAATGTTGGGCCCTCGTGTCATCTTTTCACATGCACATCTACCAGTAAAATATTAGCTAAAATGTTAGCTAATAATTTATATATCATGGTGGTAATTTCATAATGTCATTTTCATTAGTCATGTGTCACTTGAATAATTTATACACAATAATAGTAATAATTATATATATAGTTAATAATAATAATACTTAATAATATGGTTAATATAGTATATAATATAGTTAACTATATTATATAGTATATATGATAATTATATACTATGTAATATAGATAATAATAATAGTTATGTTATATTATATATAGTAATATAACTATTATTATATACTAATAATATATATACAATAAATAATATCATATATAACTATTATAATAATAGTTATATATATAAAAATATAAAATTTAGTATCTCACCCAGTAAGCAACCATTAGTATATGATCTAAACAATTTAAAATGCATCTAGTTCTGGCATGTTTGAATGCATGTAAGTTATTTCCAAGATATTTCCAAGTATTCCAAGATATGGAATACTCGTTTCAGCATGAAATGCATCTCTGGACCTCAAGTGTTGAACCCTCAGGGTTTCTCTGGGATATCCCATTAGAATATATCCCTGGGTTAGGGTGTTGTTTTTCCTGAAGATTGCATGGTGTGGTAAAACAGAGACAATTTTGTTTTGGTTATCCAATCCATCACATCCCAAACTGGTATTTTTTTCAGAATATACAGGAATTACTCTAATTACTCTGCTTTTCCTTTAACTAAGCCTTCACTGAAAGCCTGTAGCTCACAGTGCTGCTGCTCAGAGAATGGCTCCCATTTATTTCTAGTCATAGCAATTGAAATCCAATATTTATTCATTTACCACTCAGTAATATATTTGACAGATGTGTTGAATAACCAAGTAAATTGCTGCCTTTAAACTCCTAGCCTTTTTTATTTGAATTCACAGTATCTGGGAACACTGCTGGCAATGTAGTAGTTACAATATCTACAAATTAATGTAGTTGAGTTCCCACTTACCGTTGTGATTTGGCTGCAGATCAGATTTGTGGGTTTTTTTAAAAACACCGAGTCAAGTTCCCTCTGAATAAGTGACTGCTGAGAGCAAAGTCAGTTCAGCAAATCCTGCAGGAGGAGATCCACGGAGTTCCTGCATGGAGAGCAGCTCTGGGTGTTTGGAACCTGCCAGGGGTTTTGCCTCTGACTGGTCTGTGACACAGAACAGGTTCAGTGTGTGTGTCTTACTTGTTTCTCTACAAAAAATGAATGGATGCACCCCAAACATCAAGGTGCTCTTCCCCTAAAGGCTGCAGAGAGGAACTCAGGCTCTTGAGACACCAAAAGGAGCAGTGCAACCTGAAATCCAGTTGCTGACCCTGGAGGTGAAGCAGTGGGGAATGAAGGAGTTACTGGGATGGGGTGGTGAGGGTGTTGGTTTGTTTGAGGTCAGCCCTGAGATGCCAGGGGAACAGAGCAGTTTCACTTTTTTTATGGTGAGATAGATACTGAAGTTACCTTTTTAAAGGTCTCAGGTCCTCAGATTATAAGATAATCATAATGTAAGGAGAGTGCACTCTTCAGTGCCCAGCTAGATCTGAACTTAGGCCGTCAATTTTGTATTTATGGTCATAATACAGAAATTGAAGGGTGGAGGAAAACAGTAAGGAAGAAACCCTTCAAAGCAACTGTGTGATGTGGATGGAAAGGACTCTGACAGACTTGTTAGAGACTGATGTGCCAGGGCTGTTTGTTGAGTGCTTTATACCTGCAGCCTTTTGATCACAGACACTTTGTAGGAAATCCAGTATAATTTTAGAGTGGGTTTCTCCACTGTTGACCTCTGGTGTGGCACTTTTGGGATGGGATAACTACATGAAGGGAACAGATTGTGACAGGGCTGGGTTATGAGATATCACACACAAAAGTACAGTAGTTCTTAAAGAATGTTTCATGTTGTCCCACTGGTTGCAAAAATAATGGCCTTTAAGAGAAGGGAAAGATTCCTTGTCTTGCTTTTTTGTTTCTTCCTTTTGCAAGTTAATTTATCACTTGTGGTGTGTCAAGCCTAAATGGCGAAGTGGAGAAGTCTTTCCATGTTGTTTTCCTGGCTGGTGTTCCATAACAAGTGGAGCTGCTGTGGAGGAGCAGAGCTGACTCTGCAGGTAACTGGAAGGTGGAACAAATAATTGCTTTTGTATCTGGATCACTCAGGGGTGGAAAAATGCTGAAAAGTTTGGTCCAATTTTGGTTCTTTTTGATGAACAGAATATGATGAAAGGCCTCCCCCAACAGTGGGACTGTTGATCCCTGCTCTCAAATATTAAATTCAGACAATAAAGTCTGAAAATTGTAAATAAATCTTAATGAGCTGCTTTGGCCACATCTATCAGAAGAAGAGTTTTGAATGCAAGTGTGCTGCTTGTCTGCAGTCCCTATTTTGAGAGGGAATTTGGGAATATCAATTTACCATCCATAGAGATTTTAATCTGGAGTAGAGTTGTGGGTCTCTTTTTAATCTGGAGGCAATTTTTGCTCAAATAGTGTTGTGATAAGACCCTGAATGGCTTCTGCCAAGCATGAGGAGAGACAAGCAGAGCACACAGAGTGGGGTGAGGTTCCCTTTCCCTCCAGGTGCTCTGTTCTCCCCGTGTTTTGTGGATGCAAATAAGTGGCGCTGATGAAAGCGTGCATTTTGTTTTCTCACTTCATCTCCTGCCAGAAAAGCTTAATGGTATTTTAGAGCTGATATTACACCTCAGAAAAGGGGTAATGCATCTTTAAAAGCTAAACTACATCTTCTTTACTTTTATCAAATTCTCTATAAATCTTTCATGACAGTTTATTTAACAAAGTGTCATTGAAACTGTATAGATGATTGATGTGACCCATGTAAGATCAACATGAAATGTTTGTAAATGTCAGCAAAATGTGACCATCTAGAAGCAAGTAAGGATGGTGTTGCTGTGAAAGTGAAAAACAAACAGAAAATGTTTATCTTATTCTTTATTTTCTGGGATGAAATTACAAATTCATAGAAGTAGTATTAAATGATTTTTCTTGGACATTGTAGCAGGGAGGAAGATCAAAATTTACCTTGACGTACTGGGCTTTTATTTTTTGCTTCTTTTACAGTGGATAATAGTTTCTCACCTATTAAAAAAATCTAATTTAAATTCTCAGAAGAATAGTTCTAATTTGGATTTAAAAAGTAGTAGAGAATTGATCAGATTCTGAATAAAGTAGCTTTATTCAAGCAGCTCCTGTCATCAGAAGAGCTGGAAACAGGTTGAGATTTCCTTAATTTACCATTTCTCCAAAGAATGCTGGTCTTAGGAACACACATCTGCTTTTTACCTGTTCCTTGTCACCATCTTGTTGAAGATGTTGACCTGGTAGCTCCATATCAGTTCCATGCTTCTTGCCTCAGTACAGTTGAACAGAAAAATAGAAAAATTCTACTGGAATCCTTCCGATAAACTAATTTTTGTGATCATCTTCTCCATCTCCTTTATTGCTACAGTTTGCCAAGATGAAGGGAAACAGTGAATTTTGGGGCTCTTTAGACCCATTGGAATGCCCTGGGGTGTTTCAGGGTGGCATATGGGGCTCACCAGCCTTTAATGGCTCATCTTACATCCTGCAAAAAATTGCAACACAGAGCATCCCATGCCTTGCATTTATAGTCCTTTGTGCTGGTGGATGTTCAGACACAGATAATATTCTGGGTCCAGAATAAATTTCTGGCTTTTATTTGCAGCAGCTGTCCTGTTCTGTGTGTTCTTTATGCAGGTATGATAAGCCCCCATATTTTAAGGGGGGTGAAAGTAAATAATGAATTAGTGATAGATGTGTGTGTGTGTGGTTCCTGGTTTGCTTCTCATCCCAGCTCAGTGCAAAGCAGCCCTGTTAGAGCTCAGGCAGGGTCCCCCTCTTCATTCAGAGCCACCCAAAGCAGCTGCAATCCTGGTGGCCAGAACTCCAAAGGAAGTTCGTGAGAGCTGGAGATAAAAACATTTTTGGTCAGCAGCCAAAGAGAGTCTGAGCCTGAGCCCGATGGTTTTTGTAGTATTGCAAAACTTCCCTGTGCCAGAGATGCGGTACAGCAGCTCAGAAACAGACTGAGGAAGGGAAAAGAACCTGAAGGTGAAAAGAAATCCCTTTAGTACCACCTGGGACAAAAGCCTTTGCAAATTACTCTAATGAGGTGGTAAGATACTGTGGTGATAAAAATCTTGGAAATCAGACATGTTTGTATTGCTCTTAAATTAAACTAAGACAACATCAAAGGAAGATGATTGAAAAAATGAAAATCTGAAGTGGGAGGCACAAAACAAAACTGAAGGAGAGAACAACAATCAAATCCTGTGTGCCAGTGCATTTCCAGATGTGATGGGATGAGCTGAGCCTAGCACAGAGGTTGTAGTGGGGTTAGCACTTCCCTGGAGCTCATTTTGCCATTTCTGATTTTTTTGCTTGTTTGTTTTGGTTTTTTATTTTAATTTTTTAAATTCCCTATGAGACACTTATAAGTTTTCCTATCCGTAGATACAAGTGTCACACAGGCTGTATGTATTTGAAATGGGTTTACTGGAGATGCAGTATTAGCTGTTTACAGTCTGGTGCAACAATGGCGTGACATTGTCTGGGAAATGGAGACTCTTTGGCATTTCCATGGGAATACAGGACTTTGTGCTTTAATGACAATAACACTGGCATCAGAACCTCAGGAACAGCCTTATTCAGGAACCAGGAAGCACTGGGGTTGTTCTGGTATCTTTAATAACCACAGTGTCCTGATTTAAAAAGTATTCCTTCAGATACACTTAGAATATTTTTAAAGCTACCTGATTGCTTTTGGAAGAAGCAGTGAGTAGTTCTGGACCAGAATTTAGTTCTTTGTGAAGGGGGGTGTGTGTCTGCATAAACTTTAATACCAAATCCTGAGTGCAGGTGAGCAGGTGTGTGACAGGAGATGCTGAGTGAACTGTGGGAAAAGCTGCAGATCTGAGTTATTTGTAAACTGCCTTCATTTCAAAGTAACCTACATTCAGGAGTTTATTTTTTAATCATAATTAAATAATAATCCAGCATATGGTTATCATAAAAAATACAGGAAGTAGCTGGAAGTTAAAAAGCAGAGAGTTTGTGAGTTCACACTGGTCGTATTAACTGGTCACCGGTGGCAAAAAAAGGCATGAAGAAAGCAATAATCAAAGGAGACAGGGTTATATAACAAATAATTTGTAGGTAGATATGGGCCGCATGTTGTTTGGGAGCGTGCACAGGCAGTCAGAGGAGCTGCACAGTTGGTTATCATCCCTTGGCTCCCTCCGTTCTCTCCCAGCCCCTGCCTGCCAGACGAACGCCCCTCTGCACCGCTTGGATCCTGCGCCACCATTCCTTACAGCCACGGCAATGAATATGCAAATATCATTACATTAATTGGCAGTTCCAGTTCTCTGTGCTCTCACAGCACTGAGGACTCTGAGCTGTTAATAGAAAAGCAAAGAAACTGTGGCCCGTAGGCGACCAATATAAAATTATACTTTATTTTCCCTTCCCTCCTTGGCACTGCAGTTCCTGGGGATGTGTTGCACGTGTCATTGTGTTCTTCTCTGAAACTCTGAGCATCTCTCTTAGCTCAAATTCACTTTTGACACAAGTTCAAATTGAAATCCTTCAGCACACCAACCCCTCTGCGTGTTGCCGGTCTGCAGGAGAGGAATGATGGAAGCAGAAAGGAAAAATCAAAAACATTTTCTGTTTTCAGATGCCCTCAGCATATGGAGGATTCTGCTTCCTCCGTGGCTCCTCGTATTTTAATGTGAAGTATTGGTTCAGAGATTTAAGGAAGATTTTTTGTTCTTTCTTGGCTAATTTGAGAAGAAGATAAAGTGTGCTGTGTAGTGATGGAGCAGTGTTACTTTCTGGTGTTTGACCATACATATTTCTGATACAGCACAGATAAATTGTGGAAATTCTGTTTTGTTGTGGATGTGCCTGGATGGATGTGTCCCTAACATTTTTTAAGGAAAAAAAGGGACTTTGGTCTCTAAAATCCCACCTGTGCAGTGGCTTCCCACTGCACTTAATTTCTGTAATTATATAAAGCAAGTCATTTCAAAGATAATAAAGATTAGTTTCTTCAGTTTTCTCAGCTAAAGGAATAAGTAAAATGAACGTACAGTTCTGAATGATGTTTAGTTCTACTTTGTCTTCCGATCACTTTCTGCCTTACATTCTTTATGTACATTAAACATTAAAAAATGTAGAAATTGTTCTAAAAATGACTGTATAGGGTTTTTTCCTCAGCAGAAAGTAGCACTGATAGCTTGAACTAGCAGCTGACCAGTCCAAAATCTCAATGTTAATCTACAGCTGTCTTAGACTTTAGTCTGTAACTGAAAAATGAAAATTAAAACGTTTAAGATTTGTTTGAATGTAGACAAAATTGAATTACCTACAAACATACTTCCTTGTCATAATTAGAGGCAAAATGACACATTTCTGCAAATTGCTGTTGTAAGAGACACACGTAATTTATATGTGACATAATAATTTAGTGACAAGCATCTTGGACATCTCAGGGTGAAGACTGACTTTCAGGGGCTCCCGTGGGGGTTGACCATTATTTCATATATTTTCCTGAGAGAGAAATATTGAAGGAGAAACCCAGGAAAGCTTTTCCTGACAGAACTCCAGGGTGAAGTACTTGAGGAACCAGAGGAGCTGTCTTCTGACAGGAAGTTATGGCTGGAGCCATCTGTCTGTTCCAGCTATCAGAGGGAAACTGTTGATGTGGTTTAACATTATTTAAAATTTTAAAACTTCGGTTTAATGTGTATACAGTAAAAATCCAAGATGCATTAACGTATGGAAGGCTATTAATTCAGAACAGTTTTCGTTTTCTGTTTTGAAGCCAGATGTTTGTAGGTGTCACCTTCCAGTCTAATGAAGGTTTAAATGACTTTCTCCCCCCTCTTTTACCAGTGCACAACTTCATGTGCAGAAGGATCAATTCCCAGGGGCCTGTGGCCGTGCTGGATGAAGGAGAAGCTGTCAGGGCCATTTGCTCTTCATGCAGCTTCTTGCAAGGATTCAGGACAAGCAGGTGGTGTTACCAAACAGGGATAGGGGTGGCAGTGAGAATCCAAACTGAACCATCTTCAGGGGCTGGGCAGGGCAGCCAGAGCAGAGTCAGTGGATGAGGAGTGGGTTTCCCCCAAATCCATTAGGTTTGCTTAGGAGAAGGGAAGAGGCATTTTGGAGAAATGGCAGAAAAACCTATTTTGTGTCAGATCTGCAGGCAGAGTGTGGTCCAGCACCTGGGAGAGCTGTGGTCAGGGCTGCTGGTCACAGCTGCCCATGGCCAGTGGCAATGAGGATGAGCCTGCAGGGCTCAGTGTCCTGCCCAAGGCTGCTGCTGTCTGCCCAGGGAGCTGAGGCAGTGACATTTCTCCACAATATTCATCTTGAACATCACTGGAGAGCCCCAGATTTCCAGTTTTTTCCTGTTGAGCTGTAGGCACAATGCAAGTCACTCTGTGTGAGGTGAATGGAGCTCTCTGCCAATTCCCACCCATGCCAGAGGGTGCCAGCTCTAGAAACTATGTCAAACTTTAATTAAAATAAACTAATTATTTAGCAGCTACTGTGGGACAGATGTTCTCAAGTTTATTTTGCAACCAGTGGTACAGCAGCAAGACAGGTAAACTTTCAGGGCGGTCAATATTAACAATTCAATAAATGCATGACATCATGTACCGTTTACTGCTGGTTTTGCCTCAGGTGTGTTTGTCACCTGTGTACAGCGATCATCTCACAGATTCATTTGAGGACATGTTTTATCTCCTTACCTGCAGTATGTATAGTTAGATTTGAATAGTAAGATGCAGAAATAATACCAGTAGGTTGGAATATTCCAGGTTCTGGAGTTTTCTGTGCAGTGCAGCTGTTCCATGCACTGTTTCTGACAGTGCAGTGTTCTGTGGGCTGCTCGGGAGCCTGTGCTGTGCGGTGGAGCCCAGGGGCGGGTTGGGAGTGTGCCTGTGCCACTCCTGTGTTGTGACAAGGCGTCAGCGGGACGGGCCCAGCCCCCAGCTCAAGGCCGTCATTACACGGCGTGTTTATAAAACAGCAGCCAGGAAAACGTGTCAGTCACTGCAGGCAGTGGTGACAGAGCTCCAGGGGAGAGCGTTCCTTCCCTTCAGAACTGCGGCAGGGACGGGCTGGGAGCATCCTCAGCGCGTCCCGGAGCCGCCGAGGCGCGCGGTGCTGGTGGGCTCCAAACCTCTGCCGGGCCACCAGTGGAGAGCTCATGGCTTGGTGGTTGTTGTGGATTGACATCTGGTGTTTCATGGGCTGTTAATGCTATAGAAATCTGTATTTTAATTTTTTTTTTTAAATACATAATCTTGAAGCGACGAGTGATGTTGAAACGGCCTTCCCACCCAAGTTTCTCTTAAATTCAACTTAAAAGAGAATTAAGAGAAGACAGAAAGTTAAATTGAGGATGAAAAGTGGGAACTCAAAAATCTCATCTCCAACCAGTCCTATCAGCTTTGCTTTCTTGGGATTTTTAAGAATCCCAGTGATTCTTCAGTTGTCAAAAATTTTCCTGGAGAGGCAGTTAAGTGTATGAAAAAATGCATAACCTGTGTCTGGTTGTCCTTTGAAACACACAAATCTCTCAATCCGTCAGGTGTGTGGAATTTCGAAGAGGGCTGTTTTTGCATTGTAAAAGTGGATGTAATGCTTGTGAGAATGCTGGAAGCACAGTGAAGTGTTCTGTTGTTAGACAGAAGTTAATGAATGGACAATGTTGTGTTCCATGGTTGCTTCAGTAGGTCTTAACTCCTCATCAGGGGTAGAACTACACCACCTCTCAGGCAGAGAATCACTGAGAAGTTGGTGCTGACATCAGCTCTGGTATTTATTTTTATTCCGTAACTCAATTAATTACATTAGGTTATTGCAAACTTACCAAAAAATCAGAATATATCTACAGATCGTTATGCATTTATATTAATGTAGTGGCTTTAATAGCAGCTCATTGCTAAGGGGAAACAAACTGTTTTAAGTAATTTTTAAAAACATTTGGAGAGGAACAGAAAGAGTAGGCTAGTTTTAATCATATAATACAAAGCATACAATAAATGGAGCAAAATCTCAGCGAGTGTAAGAGATGAGCATTAGCTTAGTAACAAGACTGTAACAAGTGCTTATTGCTTTAGCCTTTCCCCTTTGCAGATGTGAATTTAAGACCTGCTTGGGGCTGCAGTTAATGAAGTTGAGTGGTTTCACACGTTCTGCTTGGTGCAGGTATCAGAGTTGGATCTAAAAGGTCTGGGCTGGGCTGGCAAATGTGTGGCAGGTCAGTGCTGAGGTGCAGGAGCTGTGGGAGGGAAACACCCCCTTGGTACATTTATAATCAGCATGTTAGTGGAATATTCAAAAAGGAACAGCCAGGGAACAACATGACATTTTACTGTTGTTCTTCCACAAAGCACTGCTGTGGTTGTTGGATGAGCAGGAAATCACCACCACTGACAGGGACATTTGTTCCAGGGACTCCATGGTCTAAAACAGCAGAGCGAGATGAACTGAGTGAGCAAAGAAAATGCACAATGGAGGTTTTACTGAGGCTCCCACATCGTTGTGACAAGCTGTTGAAAAACAAATCTAATTACTGATATTATGTTTATTTCATGGATTAATTTTCAAGTCGTAAGCTACCATGTCTTCCCAGTGTGAGGTGCTTAAAGATGATTGTCTAAGCCCCAAAAAAGAGTATAAAGCAGGATGTAAAAGCAGGATCTGTGAATCAGTGTTGCGTTTGGTACCAACACTGGTACCAAACGTAGTTTCCCATGTAGTTTCTGAGCCTGTTGGTTGGGTGTTGGTTGTGTACTCGCAGTTTGTTGAGTTCTTTGTTGAATCACCACTGTCCTATCATCCAACCACTGCAGATGTGGGAACAGGGAAGGTGGTACTGGGCTGTGGATGTACAGACATCCATGAGACAGCTGTAGGGATGAGGGGCCATGGTTCACATAGGCCAGGAAATGTCAGATGTTTCTTTGGGCACTTGGATGTGCCAGCTCTGCTGCTGGAGTGGCTCACACAAATACTGAAGTATAAAGCAATTATAGATATATTCTTCTTCAGGTAATGATGCTCTTAAAAGGAAATATTCCCTACATGTATATGAGATATGCTTATCTAAAAATGTTTAAAAGTGCTAGAAAATTACTGGGAAAATTTCCTAGATCAGACATATATAAAATTCAATGAATATTTTTGAACGCTTAAAGGAAATATTTTGTTCTAACTTAGTGTGGCCCTTAATGGCACAAAGAGACTCTTGTGAGCAGTGAAGGAGCCAGCAGTGCCTCCAGGTAGTATTTATTAGTGATTAGTAATCAATTAAGCAGAAGCCATCTCTGGAGGGGTTTAAAAGCTGTGTGGATGTGGCACTTGGGGACATGGGTTAGTGGTGGCCATGGCAGTGCTGGGGAATCTGTCAGACTGTTTGGATCTAAATCAGTGTGATTGTGTGGTTCAATGATTTTGTTTGAGGAAATCCAGGAGAGGGGCCTGGCTGCCCCAGCAGCATCAGGAGCATTCCATGCACAGGAGCCGGGGCTGTGCTTGGGCTGCTCCAGGAGTGCCCAAATGTTGGGTGCAGCTGGCAGATTGATCCAGGCAGGATCCATCCCGCCCAGGGGAGGGCTCTGAGGGTGCCTTTGGCACAGAGCAGGATCGGGCAGATGGAAGAGAGAGGCTCTCCCCGGACCCGCGGGCGTCGCTCCCCAGGAATGGCGCTGCCTTCAAACACCAGGAACTGATGAATTGTGTGCAATATGCAAATGGGAATGCATAAATCTCCTGAATGACAGCTTAATTTATGTGAACCCTTAAGAATGTGGGATTAGATTTTAATTAAATATCTTCAAAGGCACCCTGACTTACTCAGTTTTTTGGCCGCTGTCTTAATGAGAGTTTAGGAAGGGACAAAATCCAAATTTTAACTATATTATTTACTGTATTTTGTAATAAATTATCATTGAACAAAGGTCTCATTTATAAATATCTTGGATGCATATATTTCAGGGACTATTAGATAAATCCTATGATAATAATAATAAAATCAAAGTACCGTGACACTTGTTTGAGCTTAAATAATTAGTGCCACTGGTTCACTTGTTCCTTTATGTTTAAAATGGGTAGGCATCCAAGTTAAAACTGCTATAAATGTTTAATGTTTCACATTCAAGAAGTACCTTAAACTTCTAAAAACTAGTGTTTGCATTTTAATGGTTATTTTTGCTGCAGTTGTTACCCCAGTTGTGAGGAGTTGACTGTTTCTGCAAAGGCAGTGAGAGTAAATCCAGCTGGGCTGCCTCAGCCAGTGTGTGGCAGCTGCAGGAGATTATCTGCATGGGCAGGGCATTTTGAGGTACCAGTATAAACAGTGGGTGTCCTGGAAGGAGCAGGTTGTCCTGCCCTGGAACCAGCAGGTGACAGGAGCAGTGGGGGAAGCTGGAACAAGCTGGGTCAGCAGAACCATGGGGAATATTGGCCAAGTGCATTTTTGGTGTTTTGCTGGACAGAGCTTCTCAGTCTGGAAGAAGCAAAACCAATGTGATGGGAAGAGGAGGTAAGAAGACAAAAAGATATTTCTGCTTGGAATTAAAGTGTATGTGAAGTCACAGTTAGACCTGAATCGTGTCATAGTCTTAAAATTCTGCTTACAAAGATGCAGTTAAGCTTAGCAAAATACTTTCTCCAGCTCAGTCAGTCGATGGTGGCCTTGGCAGTGCTGGGTGAACACTTGGACTTGATGTCTTCAAGGTCTTTTCATACAAAATTATTCTACAATTCTATATAGGAAAAAAATATGGAACTGTGTTACCCCTTTGTGATAACCTTTCATTTAAACAAGGAAGTGGTTAATGAGGGTGAGGAAACGCTGGCACTGGGTGCCCAGAGAGATCCCTGAGAATGTTCCAAGGCCAGGTTGGGTTGGACTGAATGGTGTTTAAAGGTCCCTTCTGACCCAAGCCATTCTAGGATACCCTGTCTGTATTATTTCTGTAGTATTTCCATTTGTGTTGCTTCCCCTCCTCACACTCACTGAGCTGGACCCTTGAGGTGGAGTTCCAGCTCTCTCTTTTGGGTGTTTGAATTGTCACCTGCCCCACCCTCTGTGAGGTCCTTGCTCCTGTTCAGGGGCAGAGCAAAGATCTCCAGTTTTCCATCAGCTCCCATCTGGGAGAACCTTTGGGATGGTGGGAAGGGCTGGAGCTGACTCTTTCTATCCAGGGAGAAGCAGTGAGAGCAGGGGGCAGGAGCTTCATTTCCTCCTGTCTTCTGGCTCATTCTTTACTTTATTTATGTATTTGATGCCATAATACTGGCCCAGGGAAAGCAGCATGGATGAGAAATTTCCCAGGGGTGGGAGAACAGACTTGAGGCTGTAGGACAGATTTGGTGAATATGAGGACAAGAGCAGAGACTTTGGGGGATATTCTAGAGGCAAACCATTGGGAAATATTGAGCAGTTGGGGTAGAGGTTGATTAAAAACATAAATGTGGAAGGAAATGGATTTTGAACCTCGTATTTCACACGTTTTTAGTTGCAATCAATTTCATTTTTACCTATCTTGATTTAAATGCTTGCTCCTACTGTAATACACTTGCAAAATAGGTCACCCTGGTGAATACAACACACAAACTAGGGTGCCTTTTTCAGTTTTCTTTGGTGCAAGTCCTTAACCACAGCCCTGGTGAGCTGTTCCTGCCGGGTTCCTGTGTCCGTTGCTTATCAGGATTGGAGCTGCCCACTCAGTGTTGGCTGTTGCATAAACACTGACAGCCTATGAAGGAACAAACTTACAGTTTCTGTAATCCAGTATTTTTTAATGCCAGAAAGTAAACAGAATCTCGAGGTATGGTGGTTTTTTATTGTTGAGTGTACGGACGAGGAGTTTCTTCAAGCAGGGTTGTGGGGTGGATGAATCAGGGGAGATTCTGAGGTTCAGCAAGGAAACACTTCTGGGTCAAAGAGGAACAACAAAATGCAGAGGAAAACCCATCACCTGAATAAGGGACCAGAAGTGCTCTAGGAGTTTGAGAAATATTCTCATTGAGTGGGGCAACATCTAAGTCTAAGCCTTTTTTAATATGTTTTTTACTGTATTTTTTTGTAGGCAAAACTTTTCTATAGGTGACAACTTTTTTGCACCCTTTTGGGCCTTTTATATTTCACAATATCTCCCTGACATGGGCAGATCTGTGGGAATATGTGAAGACAGAGTCTTTTCTGAACATCTTTAAATCTTTTTCATTTGGGCATTGATGGATAATGTTTGCTAAATATCTTATTACTGCCTTTTATAATTATATTGACCCATTTCTATTAAATGAATGTTTCCTGTCATTAGGGCTGCATTTAAAACTGCAGTCTTTAAAATTCCAATAAAAATTGGTGTATAGTGAATGCCATTTATTTCTGGGCATTTTTTATTTTATGTTGCTCATGATCAAGAGCTGTTTTAAATCATGAGATTGAAAAAGTCAAGTTAAAAATAACTCTAAAACACATAAAGGGTGTTGATGGAAAATTTAAATACATTAATATAGAATTGCTAAATACCAAGGTAAAATTCAAATGTAGAAAATAGAACAGGCCAGTGCATTTTTTCTGAACAACTTCATGTTGATTCTCTTGTTTTTAATTTTGCTCAGTTTTAAGTTTGGAAGCAGTTTGGGTAAGGGAAACTTGCTTTGGCAAATCTGCAATTGAATCCTGACAATTAATATAAATTTTAGACTCTAGGGAAGTCTGACAGGTGTGAAGGTCTTTACTGAAAACACAAATGCTAATAATGGGTGGCAGAGGTTTTCTGGACTTTATTGTGCACATAAGTCATTGACTGTGTATTTTTTGGCTGGAAAGTTAGAATTGATGCCCAGGGATTCACAGGGATAGCAGGAATTGTCCAGAACAGGAGGGAACTGCTCTTTGAAGCACCTTTCTACACCCAGTCTGTTTTGAACTGACTTGGGAATGCACAGTTATTAAGAAATTTAAATTTGAGTAATTTAAAATAATTTTTACACTGTGCAGAATCGCTGGTATCATTATTAGAAAGTTAAAAATTAGCATACTAAATATCTCAATATTAAAAACGGAAATCCAAGTGTGGATTATCCAATAATCCAAATATGGAAATCCCAAAATGCAATATTAAAAGGGAAGTCCATTTTACTTCATTAGGAAAGCATGTTTTAAGAAATGAAAATTGGAAAAATAGTTTTAAAGCTTCATTATTTTATTTTTGTTTTTCCCAGGAAATTTCTACATCCAATAATAATAAAAATCAATGAGTAAATAAACAGTGAGAACATGCTCACCAGGCACCAGACTTTGAGATTTTATGGAAAAGAAATCAGGCTTACAAGGAATTACTGGAAAAATGTTCTTGTACATTTCCCTTTGAGATTTCAGCCCTGCAGCCTAAGCAGAATTTCAACCCAGACAGATTTTGTGTGGTTTGAAAAGAAATGTCTTTTGGTTGTATTTGAAAAAGAATCAAGTTATGTACTTTGCACTTCTTCTAATGTCAATTAGTCATGGTTGAATAATGCTTTGGAATAACTGGGCTCTTTTAAGTATCACTGGAAAATAACCTTTGCAGTCAGCTGAGGAGTTTGTTCTGTCGTTAATATTTGCTTAAGGAAAAGCTGTGCAATTAAAGCTGGGAAGCAGCAGAGTGAGCAGGGCTGCAGGGGGAAACTGAAAGTGCTTCAGCATCGCTGTCCTCACAGGGAACCAAGGTTCACACCAAAGGATGTTCCTCCACAAAGCCCTATGAAATAGCTCTCTGGGTGTTCAGAAATAATCCCAAATAATCAAGGGTGGAGCCATGGGGAAATCTGTGCAAAGGCTGGTGGGTTTCAAAGCTGTGCAGTCAGGGCAGTGAAATCTTGACTGGTTATTTTGCTGTCCCAGCTCTGCCCCACAGGTAATCCCCAGGGACTGAGGAATTCTGTGCAATTAGAGCTGGGAAGCAGCAGAGTGAGCAGGGCTGCAGGGGGAAAATGAAAGTGCTTCAGCATCTCTGTCCTCACAGGGAACCAAGGTTCACACCAAAGGATGCTCCTGCACACAGCTCTATCTTGTTCTTGAAACCTGAAATACCACTCTGGATTCTGGATGTTCACAAATAATCCTAAATAGTAAAGGGTGGAGTGGGGAAATCTGTGCAAAGGCTGGTGGGTTTCAAAGCTGTGCAGTCAGGGCAGTGAAATCTTGACTGGTTATTTTGCTGCCCCAGCTCTGCCCCACAGGTAATCCCCAGGGAATGAGGAATTCTGTGCCTTTTTACCATTTCACATTTAAGAGTAGTTGATCTCTGCGTTCCCATTTCAGGGAAAAGTTGTGCTGGTTTTGCTGTACATGCAGAGATCTGCTTGGATTGTTTTATGTTGAGCATTCCTTTCACATCTGCTGTTTGCCACGCAGAATACAGTGATGTAGATCTTAATGTTTCATTTGAAATCAGCCCATTCTTACAGCTTAATCATTCTGACTGCAGTGCTTTCAGTTCCCTCCAGCTTGGGAATACCTCCCTGTAATTAGGTGCTTTAGGAATCCGTGTGCAGTTCCAGGTACAGCCATGCAGGAGCAGATGAGTTTGGGCAATTTCTGCCTTTCCTGATGTGATGCTTCCAGGCTGCAGCCCAGCAAAAAGTTGGATATTTTCCTTGTTTTATCACATCTGCCTAATTTGCAGTCTTTTATAACACCTAAATGTCTCTCAGCATATTAACATTGCAGATGTTGCCTCTCTTTTGGAGGGCTAAATTTTTGTTGTTTTTCACACTTCATTAATTTTGCTGTTTGAAAAAATTGAATTAATTTTTAAGCTGCTTTTATTCTCTCAGATCTCTCGGAAGGGTTTTGTAATCTTTCCTCTCTCCTGTAGATGTAGTCTCTTCTTTGAGCTGTTTTAAACTTCCTGCTTTCTTTTCTGAATGTTTATGAAGATATTAGAGTTAGAGCCAAATCACTTTATTGCTGATTTTTCAAGGTGGCTCCTCTCTGTACCATAATTTGCTGTTTCAGTCCATGAGTGCTCACAGTCATACTCATCTTTTATTAGACCAAGGCACTCTGTTAGTTGATTTTTCCCATTAAATTAGGGTCTAAATGTACTGCATCTTCTTTTCCCCCCCCCATATATCAATTAAATTTGCAACTCCCTTTCTAAAAAGATTTTATTCTGCCTACTGGCAATGCCACCCTGTGCTGCCATCAGCCCAAGATCATTCTTTTTATGGTTGTTTAAGTATTTATCAGAAGCAGAAGTTATTTCTCCAGGTCAGTAATTACTGGACCTACCTAGACTGGAAATGAACACAGAACAGATTTTCATGCTTCCTTATCTGTGCTCCTTGAAAGTGTTTTGTTTTTTTTTTTTTTTCAATAAAAGCTATTTTTAAAATTAAGGGAAAACAAGTCATTGACCTGGAAACTAATTACATTGCTTGAACTCAAGTTTTGATTTTTGTTTGTTTTTAAGAAAAAGGAAAATTGTTAGTTAAAAATACTACTTAGAAACAATTACTTGAGCAGCTGGGAATTTTGCACTGAGGTGATGGGACTGTTTCAGTGCATTGTTGGTACAGAGCTGAAGCTGCCCTCTCATTTCAGTGCGGTGCAAGGTGAAGTTTCTGGTTGTAGTTATTTAAGTGTCTCTGCTTTTTTAAAGACAGCTAAAATGATTCTGAGGAAACAATTCTGTGGGATTATTGTGCAAGGAAATTATAACAAACCTCCCAGAAATGTGGAGGGCCCACAGGTTGTAACTGTGCCTGACAGAAATTCCCTGTGTTCCAGCATACTCTGCTACATGCTGTGGCACATGGGGTACAATTAATGGCTTTGTTACCTTTAATTTGTTCATACTTATCTCTCTTTATCCCTCTCTTGAAATAGTGCAAGTCTGATTTTGTTTTTCATATCACTGATAATGCCACATGATTTGCTTCTAATGACACTGAGGAAATTTCTCTTTGGAATGTTTTTAAAAAACCCCAACACTCGGAAGCTCTTAAATTTCAAAGAAAGAAATGTATATCTAAAATGATAGAAATTGTTAATAGTGGTACACATTGAATTGTCTGAACAAGGCAGGCTAGATGTCCATCACTGTAGAATTAAGTTAAGCAGTTGAATTTATTGTTGAATCAGTCAGTTTACTGTGTGATGTATTTGATAATTCTCCTAAGTTAATTAGTTCCAAGCAGATATTTTATGGCACTATGGCCTGGCTGTAAAATAATGCAGCTGGGTTGTTTTCAAATGGGAGAGTCTTCTTGTTTTATTCCTCTACAGCTTTAAAAAATATCTGAGTGTTATCTGGAATAAGGCTAAGTCACCCATTTAGTCCAAGGTGATTATTCCAACTTGAGAATGTCAACAATTACCCAGTACTCATGTTTAATTAGTAAAAGGGAAGCACCTGTATTTTTAGAGGAAAAGACTTCAGGATTAGACTGTACAAATTCAGGTCGTAACAAAAAACAAAAATGAGCATATTATTCATCCTTGGGGAAAATCAGTCACTGGATGGGCTCTGTTCATGGAAAAAATGCAACAAATAATTCCTTTTGCCTCTGGTCCCTGTGCTTTTGTTCTGATGCATATCAGTAATGATGTTTACAACTGCTTGGTCTGTCCAGCAGCAAAACAAAAGAATTAAGAGCACTTCTGGTGATTAGACAGACCCGTGGCACTGCGGCTTTAATATCTCAAATTTTACACTTGACATATCATTGCCGACTGAAAAATGAGACTTTTTATTTATTTTCTTTAAATGGCTTTCTTTAAACCACCATCTGGTTGAGGCATTAAAACAGGCAATATTGCTCTCAGAGTTTTCTTAAGACCTTTCTTTGGCTGTTAATTGCACATTTATAATTATGCTCTTACAAAAAGATAAAAGAGTTTTGAAGGATTATTCTTGGCAACAGACCTGAGGTTGAAAACCTGCTGGTTTAATGTGTAAATTATAATGTGTGCAGTTGTGAAGAGTGGTTTTGTGAAATGCTCGAGTAAGCTCAAGAATCTGAGAGAGCTGTCAGAGAGTTTGCACTCGTGAGGGGCCAATGTTCATTGCAAAACAACTCATAATATGCTGTGCCTGAAGGCTGAATGAGCAGTTTAACTTAAACACAATCACCAACTTTCTGGAAGACAGATAAAGGAAACAATTGTTCCTCCAGCAAACTTAGAGAAATGAAAAAAACAGCCTCACTTTGATGCCTGTTTAAAATCATTAATTTTCCTGTAAGTTAATGTAAATTGAGGATTAAACAGAAACTGTTACCATCTGACCCTTATAAACTAAACTTCTGTGTGGCTCATCTATTTGAAGTCAAATCTATCCATACATCTAAACAGGAAACTGAATGAAAACATTTTTTCGTTTCATTTCCTATATCCTGCAAACTTTTTCAAAGCCTATTTCCTTTTAAAAGTTAGGCTGCGTGCTTATAAAGCTCTTTTTTTTTCCCCTCCTGTGAGCATAAACTTAACCACCAGTTCCTAAGCGGAGGATTAGGAGGGGGTGATCTCTGGACACTTTAAGTTTATCCATCTGAAAATGTTGCTAAAGTACCATCTTTGCAGATGGTTTTGGGCTGTGGGAGGGTTCCAAGCTCTGGGATAGGGTACAAATATTCTAATTGTGATCAGTTTGATTTCACAAGTAAGTGGCAAATGCTGGGGAGGGGCTTCTGGTACCCTGATAATAGGCACTTGATAATAAGCTTTTAGCAAGAAATATGACAAAAGTTCTGATATAATATATAGAATAGAATATCTGCTTCCCTAGTTTTTTGTCCCTGCAGTTGACCCAAGTTAGTAAATAAGCACGTTGGAGGATTGAGGGAGCAGAGCAGCACAGAACTCTGGAATTTGCCCTTGTTGAGCCAACAGCATCCAAACATGATGCTGCAGGTCACAAGTGTCACCTTCTGCCAAAACTCTGCTTCCCTTGGTTTTGCAGTTGATTAAGCAGTAGTTGTATTCCTTGAATAAAATCTGAGTATCTTGGGCTGGTCTGGTGGGAGGGGACAGCAAACTTTGTCATGTTAGAGCATGAGCCACTTGCATTGAAAGAAAAAAGCAACTTTCAGGGTAGTAAGATAGGACTTAACTGAATTTGGCTCTGGACCAGATAATCCTCTTTTGTTGATGTTAAACCACTGGCCACAGCAGTGATTACAACATAAGAGTACAAAAGAGGCTTTATTTATAATACACTTTTTCTTTCATGTTTCCAATCATAAAAATAAATATGTCTTATTAGAAAAGAAAAATTTTACTTATTTACTTGTTTGCGTGCTGGGAGGCATTAAATATTTCCTTTTTTTTCTTTAGGGGAAGTGTGTCACTTGCATTTAACTCAGATAAAAATGAAGGAAGATAAAACTAATTTAATTTTAGAACGTAATTTTTTTATTTGTTGAACAACTGTTTTAAAATGGGTAGCCTGCTGTGAAAGAAACAAAGCACTTCAACAAAGCAGGAAATCAATAGCCACAAGAAAGCCTAAAGAAAATGAATGCATCCAGTGAGCAAGTGCCACAGAAATTACTTTCTGGTGTAAGAATGGTAATAATGGAATGCATGTGGAGGGGATGAATAACATGATAGAAATACACATAGAAAAGACATGTTCTCTATTTCTAGTTTTAAATAATGACCTCTGTGTTCCAGTATTTAAACTTTGAAGGGTCTAGATGGTGATTTTCTTCCTGATTTCCCCACCCCCCCCAGTCCTAGGTAAATATTTATGCTTGCAAAATTTAGTAGGCTGGCCGCCATGGAAACGTATGTCTTTCATTTATCTCCAGGAAATCTGGTTCCAAACACACTTTTACTTGAATTCTTGCAGTCTTTTCCAGCAGCCTTTAAAGCAGCCTTGAGTGAGGAGCAGGAGTTGAGCGTGAGGTGTGAGTGGGATTCTGTGGCAGTCATGGCAGGGCTGTGTTTGCCCAGGGCTGGATGGTGCTGGGAGCTTGGAATGGAATTTTTGGGAGAGTCAAACCCTTGGGGCTGAAGGGAAAACTTCAGAGACATCAACAGCAGGTACAACTTGTCTGCTCAGCTGTTGTATCTGCTCCAGAACATACTTGAGTTCAGGAAATCCCTGAGTTTGGGAATAACTCGTGCTGCTTTTCATGGTCTGAGCTGCTTTTCCTGTAGTTGGCTTTTTTCAGTTTTCCCCAGTGGTGTGTGAGAGGGACATTTGTGAAATGACCTGGTGTTTCTCAGTGGGAAATTATCTGTGGCTGTGGTGAGAAGGTTCCTTGGTGTAGCTGTTGATGGAAAAGCAGACAAGCTTTTGGTCAGAAAAGGATAGAAAAACAAGCAGTGTTAGAGGCTTATTATGAGCTGAGAATAATTATTCCCTAAATCTGTTACCTCATCTTGGGGGAGAAAGGGTAAACCTGACAGGTGGAGCAGAGGGAATATCACCAAGAAGGGAAAAAGGGATGCTGTGATCTCTTAGGGCAGGGAATGAAACCCAGAGCTCACCTGCAGTGGGGAGAGGAAGGAGATACCATCAGCTGGGATGTTCATGGTCCCATGGCTCTGGTACCCAGCTGAGATTACAGAGTTGCAGATTCTTGCTGAAGCACCTCTCACTGCCAGCCCTGAGCTGGTCACATTCACAGTCACAATTCAGTGGGATTTGCCTTCAGACATTTCAATTATTGCTGTTTTGCAGTTCCCATCAGGTAGAGTTTCTCTGTGAGTGCATACCTGTTCACAAAATAGGGAAAATTTCTACATTCCTGTAGGTTAAACCTCACCTAAGTGATAATACTTCTGTGGTTTTATATATTCTATTAGCATCTTTTCAAAGCATGGAGATTTTATAGACAAAATTTAACTTTGCCAGAAATTTTCCTTCTGCCCTTTTATTTTCTCATGGTCCTAAAGGTTTGTGCTTTGTTGTTTAAAAAATCCTTGTTCTACTCTACATCTGCAGCAGAAATAATAATGTTGTCTATTCAGGAGCTAACAAATGAAATGCCAACAGTCACAAAATCTGGAAAGGTAAAGGGGAAGCAGTGGGGCTGCGTCCCTGCATTTCTGCCTGTGTAATTTCATGCTGCTCCAGGACCAGCAGCAAACTGCAGAGTGTTTTTTGTGCAGTGGAATTTCAGCCCTCAGATACTTTCTCCTGGACAGAATCACCTAATCATAGAGGCTCCTTTGCATTGCTGGGAACAATTTCTCCTTTCAACATGGACATAGGTGCAGAGGACTGCTTCTATGTTCTTTCATTTATTATTCTTTGAAAGGTGAATTTCTGTTTTCTGCCTTTGAAGGGTCTTTGCCAAGATTGTGAAAACACCAAAACTTGTAATGCAGAGATTAAAAACAGTTAAGGCAAGAGCAGTTTCCCTTTGCATCAGCCTGCAAATTGCTCTGACAGCCCTGTACCACCCCAGCACAATGCACCCCTGTTAGGGAATTAAGATCAGCTCCCCTGGGTGACGTGGTACTCAGGGCTGTAAATACATCAGGTCTTGCTCTTGGGTTTGTGGCCAGGGATAAAAGGCTTAAACAGTCACATTTTTTACAACTTTCATTGAATGGAGACTTACTGAGATACGGCTTAGTGGAAACCAGCAGTATTTCAAAACTCTTTTACTGTAATACATTCCTCTAAATTGGCATTGAATTCAGATACAGGTCAAAAATAAAGCTTGGAAGGGGCTGATACAGTTCAGACACATGACATGGATGTTTGGAATAGATGGTGATTCCCTGCCTGGAAAGTTTATGTGTAAATATTTGTGGATGAATGTGTAAAAATTAAATAATTCTTAAAAAAAAATGGGACTTAATTAACTTGGATGAAAGGAGATTTATGGCTTCTCAGTGTCCTGGCATGTCTTTGCACAGGGCTGGAGTGTGTGCAGTGATTCTGTCTGTGCCCTGGGCAGCATCAGCTGCTGGGATGGGGCTGTGCTGTCCCTGTGCTGATCCCAGTGCCTGCCTGCTCATCTGCTCACCTCAGTGCTGAGCTCTCACACACAGGTGGAAAAATCCTAAAAACCTGCTCAGTGCCTTGGTTCCACCTGCTGAACAGTCAGATACTTCAAGAGATTAAAAGAAAACCAGTCAGAATGCAAATTGCATAATAACATTGGCTATGATCTGCAGTGGTTCCCTGCTCTGACTGGATCCAGATCCAAGCAGAGCCATCCAAGCAGCTGAGCTGAGCTTTGCGAGGCTCAGAATAAACCTGGCCTTGTCTCTGGCACTTCCACGTTCGGTTTAGCTGGACGTGGTGGGGGAGCATTGTTTAGACAACAGATCTGTAATTTGGATTTGTGGTCTGGGTGTGTTGTTAGTGGCGCAGCTCCAGCCTGGACAGGCCCCCTCCTGCAAGGTTTGGTCTAGGCAGAGTGGGAGCAATGGGGATGAAGACCCAGCAGCAGGAGCTTTGTGCCCCTGGCTGTGATCCATGGCTAAATGCACTGTGTTCTGTCTGTGCCAGTGCACCTCCATGCCACAGTTACTGCTTCCATGCAGTTGTGTTAAATTTCTGTGTTTATCCCTGCACCTGCTGGAGTCACACTTCCCATTTCCTCACTGCCACACCCTTAAATTGAGCTGGGGCAGTGTGGAACATGGATCAGCCTCCAGCTTGTCTGCAGCCATGAATCTCCCCAGTTCAGAAATTTGGTGAGTTATCCCCCCTTTTCCTGTGGTCTTATTTGACAGGGAAAAAGCAAAACCAGGAATGCTGAGGTACTGTTATATCTGCAGGCACACTCATAAGTAATTAAAGAGTTACTTAAAGTTTTAAATCTCAACTAACCAAAAAGCTTTTTTTTTTTGGTTTTAAACTTACTTTGTAATGCCTGGTTTCAGAAATAAGCAATTAAACTTCGTTAAGTAAGAACCACTGTCGTGACAATTGAATAGAAGGAGTTCAGGTAATTTTTCTGATTGTAAACTCCAAGTCAGCTTTTAGTTGAGTACTGGATTTTCACTAATTGAGACTTTTTAGGATGAACACAGTGATAGTGTGCTACATTCCATTCTTAAAGGCATAAAGTTATAACGGAGTCTCAGCTCTGAGCATCTCAGTGCTGTTAAGGAGTGGGATTTTTTTTCTAACGGTAACACCAATCACAGTGACAGAGAAAGTTCAGATCTGTAATGCTTTAAAACAAACTCCCACTGATGTTTTCTCTTTGGACATTCCTGCTGGAATTCCCTGGAGGATCAGGTGGGGATGATGCCTTGTGAAGGCTGGCCTAGAACAGAGATTGGGCAGAGTTAAACAATAAAGTAGGGATTTATTAAAAGGTTTCAATGGATACGCCCTGGGCAGCACAAGAGCCCAGACAGGGCTGTGCCCAAGATGAACCAAAATGGTCACAAAATGCACGACTGCTCATGGGGTCTCTCACTTTTATAAGTTCTGCTTCATCTGCGTATTGGAGTTAATTGCCCAATTACAGCTTTGAGTTATGAAATCCCATCCTTCTTGTTTTTCTCTCTCCAGCCCACGTTGTTTGTGCTCTGGGCCCTGAGATTCGGATCATTTGTCCTTGGTGCCCAGCTGGAGCAGGAATTGTTTTGGCTCCCTGCTCTGTGCAGAGAGCTCACCATGCCCTGGTATAAAGTTCAGACTCAAGCAGTGTACACACTAAAGCAGCACAGAATCTGAACAATATAAAAGCTAAAATCCAAGCTATCAGGGAGGTTGTGGAGTGTCAGAGCCCTTCTGCACATGTCCTGTGTGCCCTGGCAGGTGAGCAGGGCCTGGTGTGGGCACTGCCCCGAGCGTTGCCATGGGCACCAGGTTCTCATCAGCTCCAACAGCTTCATGTATGATTAATGTTAATTGCCCATTTTGCATGGATGGCTTTTTCCCTGCTGCTGAATTGGCTCCTGTTGCCTTTGATGTGGCTGGTGATCCAATGTCCTGCCATGGCCAGACAAGTGATCGGTTTGCCAGCGCCGAGAGCAGACAGAATCAGGTTGCTGTGGGGTCAGGGTTTGCTTCTCTCCTTAAACACTGAAAGGTCAGGCAGAGTTTAACTACCCCTGGCATCTTTGAAACCTTGTAATAAATGCCAAAGCAGGGAGATTATTTTAACTCCGTGCTGCAACTAAAAATCTGAAGGTATCAGGGAAGAATTCTAACTCATCAGGATGTTACGTTTATTGGTGAATACTTCAAAAAGTACCTTGCACAATCACTAGGGGGTATTTCATGATCTTTGAAGAGACAAAATATTTTAATTTCTGGTTCCTGTGCCAGTTGCAGGAAAGTAACTAAGATTGAGGGTGCGTGTGTGTTTTATTTAGCTTTTTTAAGTGTTACTTTTGTTGTGTTTTTCTTTTTTATTTACGTCTGAACACTTGCACCACTTACTGCCACTATTAGCAGGGCAATTTACACAGCGTGTCACACAGTACTTCAGTATTTCTCCTTTAAGCCTAATAAAATATGTTGCTATTGAAGAAATCTGTGATACATATGAGAGCTTCCTAAATCACAGGACTAGCATATTTTTGTACCAAATAGCTCCAGCCTCATGAAATCAATAATTAATTTATTAACTGGATCTCTTTTGAAAAAAAAAAAACCCAAAATCAGCAGTCCTGGTGAGGCTACCTCCTGCCAATTCATAAATAGTTGATGACAAAAATGAAAAAGTGTAGAAGTAAAATTCAAATCTTAACGATCAAAGTATTGGGTACCTCATCTATCACAGCTTGGAATAAACATATCACAGAAAGTGTCATATCTCATTGACACTGCAAAACATAATGCTTTCCCTTGTTATCTAGCGAGCTGCCAAGGCTACAGAGTTTATAGGCTGCTAAGATAATGTGCTGCTGGTAATCCACTTCACTTGCAGAAATATGAAGTACTGTTGAAATATATTTCTACTTGGTTTATTCTTTGCTCTCCAGAGGGTAGGATGCTATTTCAGTTCCTCTAAAGAAGCTCAGAGAATGAAAAGCAAAACATCAGGATAAATTATGCTAAATGGTGGACTAGACCCCAGAGGAAATCATGCTTCTGTGGTACAGTATTCCTCCATTTATCTTACAAATGTTACATCTAATGTTAATTTTGTAAAGGGAAAGCATTCAAAGGTCCATCTGATCCTTTTAATAATAGTTTTAGTGCTATGGTGTTATTTGTCAAACTCCTGCCATCATAACTAACTTTCCTACTTTTGGCAGACCATTCATACAGAAAATATTTTGGGCTACTAATACATAACATTTTATTTCACAAAACACAAATAACCTAGTAATTACACTCCAAAACTTAACAAATAATTGCCAGCAAGCAATTACCATTCAATTAAAGAGTAATTACATGGTTATTTGTGCCCTGTAAAATAAAGCATTACTGAAATCAGTAGTGCAATCAATATTTTAGCAGAAACAGGATGCTGCAGTGATGGACCTTTCAACCTGTGCTGATTAAATTGTCATCCAAATAACAGTTTCCTAGTTAAATCACCACATGTTTATTTGTCTTGATTAATATGCAAATTCTCTTCTGATTCTAGTAAATCTCCTATATTTAAAAGCACAAAAGTAGAGCACTATCATACATCAGCAGTGATGTGCTGCATATTTCCACTGATTAATTACATTTACAAAGCATTGATGAATTTGTGGATTTTGTGAAATTTCGTTGTCTATAATGAGCATAAAATAGAGTTACAAAAGATGAAGCTGATCAGTAACTGTAAGAAAATCACAAAAATTAAACATTACTTCATGTATTGATTCAAATTAAAAATCCTGTGATATCAAGGGAATATATAAAACTTTGAAAGAAAAAATAATGAAATTAGCTCTCAACAGGAGTGGAAAATAAAGAAGAAAAGAGACATTAATGAACAATTTCTCAGCATTTTCCTGTATAAATTTCAACTGTCAAATATACTGCTCAAAATGTAATTTATTTTCTGACAAATTTAATTTCAACCAAAATTTAAAAAATGAACAACATTCAGATTAGTTCCTTTTTTCTTTCAAGAGTTAGTGATTTTGTGGGGCTGGGGCGGAGAGGATGACAGTGATGACTTTACAACCAGGGTGCAAATCCAGCTAAAAACCCAAAACCTGCAGTCGTCCTCACTTTCAAGTAATTGGTGACCCAAGGAGTTTTTAGGTTTGAGAAATGCCAATCAAGTGTTAATCAGTAGTTATTTTATTTAGTAAAAATAATAAATTTCTTGAAGTTATACATGGGAAGCAATATTGTTCTTCCATTTTAGCCTCCATGGTTTTCACTTGGGACCATAATTTTTGTTTTTTAAAAAGTTTTTAAAAGATACCCATAAACTAGAAGTTTCTGACTGAATTAATATCTAATTTAGATTTGAGTAGTTTTCCATTTACAAGGATCTATTGATGGCAAGTACAAAATTTGTGTAGAGATTTTAGGCTCTCAAAGAAATGCATTTAAAATTGTTTGAAGAGGATTGTTCCTGTTTATACTTCCTTTGTTATCAATGAGGAAAAGATTTTTCTACACTTCTTGAATATGTAACTTTCTTGAATGAGAGAAAGGAAAATGTGAAAAGAAAATGCAGTAAAAGAGCAGGGTGACAAAAAGATGAGCAATAATATTAAATAAAGTTAATATTTATATGCTAATGCTATTAGCATTTATATGCTAATACTTCCATAATCACAAATTATGTCTTACTCTCCCCAAATGATAATTCTGCTTGCCTTGTGTTTGCTGTGCAGTGCTTTTATTATCAATTTTGGCTGAATGTGGAGGTTGCATATGTGTTAAATAGCAAAGGTGAAATTTGGATTTCTAGACCATGTGGGACAATAAGAGGGGATTTTGTGGGTAGTGTTGAGTCACAGAGCAGTGACATTCCATGGCTTGGTGGTGCCAGCAGCACATTCACAACAGAAAGTAAATCCCATAAAAACCTTACATCTACTGGTCCTTTGTGCATTTCTTACTAAAAAACCCAAGACTTTGAGCAGACATTTGTATCCTGTCTCTGTGAAATTCCTGGTTTTGTGGTTAAACAGAAATGGCAGAAAATGTGTTTGTGGCCCAAAGTGGAAGCGTTTGGACTCAGATTTGTCACATCCTGTGAGTTCTGCTGTCCTCCCAAGCTGAAGCTGTTGGTTCCTGATGGGTGACACATCCCTGGGAATATCCAGGGAATCCGGCTGGAATTCTGAGGTGTGTGCTGCAGAGCTGGGGGCTCTGGGATCCCTGTCCCTGCTGGGAAGCAGACACAGAGCACTGGGAACTGCAGAACTCAGCGTTGCAGACCCAGACAGGTCCTTGCAGGTGTGTCACAGTCAGCTGGGTGCAGCATCCAGCTTTTCATTTAAAAGCTGAGATAAAATTAGAGATAAAGGACTTGGGTTTTATTTGAACAGATTCAGCTGGGAACAATTCCATTCAGATTATCATGGTTACAGCTGTCAGCCCTGAATCTGGGCCCTAGGAATTCCTGATTTACAGGAATACTTCCCTAGGGTAGAAGGACACTTCTTGTTCTTCAGCCCATCAGCCCCTTCCCCAGGAGGACACCAAGACATCAGACCCCAGTCCCAGAGACACCAAGTGCTGAGTTTTCCTTTGCCTGTGTGAGGGAGGATATAAATACAGGATATAAATACAGCCAGCAGGCTCTTGGAAGGGAATAGAGTCAGTTTTTGATGTGAACTTCTCCTCCTTCACCTCTTGGGCTTTCCATGTGGGTCAGAGCTCAGGCACAGGTGTCACATCAAGGTGTGGAAACACCTTCAGCTGTGCTCTGCCCCACCTGTGTGCTCAGAGCCATCAATGTGAGCTCTGTCAGGGCACAAACTGCAGAACTGGGGCTGAAACTCCACAGTCTCCCCTCCTCGTCCTCGGAAAACACAAATCATGACAAAAAAGTCTCTTTGTAAAATCTTCTAAAGCTGTTTGTTGCGTTTTGAAAATGTTTTTCTTAGATTAATACCAACATATGGAGTTTTCTGCTAAAGATTTGTTAGTATTTGAGCTCGGGAAGAAAATGTTTTGTTGTTTTGTTGATTGAGCTCTTCCACTGGAGAAAGCTGCTAATTTTAGCTGGTTTGTAGGGTTTTTTCAGAGACAGTAAGTGCCAGCTAAGCACTTACACATGCCTGTGGATTACAGGCTCCTGTAATTCAAAAGAACAATGATTCCTGTTTGTTCAAAACCCCCACCTATCAACCTAACTCTGTCTGTTGGAAATTTTGTTGTGCAGGGGATGATTTCAGCAGGTGATTTTAATAGAAAATGCATGTGTGCATCAAACTTCCCCTAGAAATCAAATGCTCTTATTTTAGGTTTACATTATTGCAGCCCAGCAATTCTTGTAGCAAGCTTTACTGCACAGCCATCATAGTATGATAAACAACTGAAAGCATCAAAAAGAAAAATGGAAAAAATACTGAATAAAATGAAATTCAAAATGGACAACCCCGATGCTAAAAAGAGGGGGGGAATGGTTTTATAGAGATAAAATAGTAAACCAAAAAAATGATTTTGTGCTACTTTGATGTACAGTAAAACAAAATAACACTAGCATGGTGTGAAAAATGAACAGGTTAATGGTACCTCTGTGGAGTGCTGCTGGAAGTTGTCTTCATTTAAATGCAGAGTTTGTCGTGCATTGATGGAGGGCTTTGCCACTGTAACTTGATAGAGTGAAGTTTAACTTAAATTTCTTTGTGAACTAGAAGTCATTTTGGAAATGCTTTCTATTCAAACCTCATTCATTGTTGCAGCTTAGTTATTTTATACAGTGTTTCACTCTATGTTGTCAAAAGCTCTATTATTCAACAGAGTAAAATCTGTTATGACCAGAGAGAAACAGCAATACTTTTCCAAACATGAGGAGGTTGCATTTTTATTAGATGGCTTGAGGAAGAGTCAATTCAAATGGGTTTTTTTGGCCTGTAAATCTGTGTTATGATGGCAGTGGAGGATGGGGACATGGACACATACTGATGGAAGGCGTGAAGGTGATAGCTGAGAGCAAGTGTTCAATAGAACCAGTCTGTGAAGGGGCCTGGGATATTTTGGACTAAAATCTGCGTTGATAATCCACAAACTGGTGAGTTTTTTGTCAGGTTGGGCTAACACATGTTTGATCTGTAGTAGTTAAACCCACCAGTCAGTCTGTGAAGGTAAGTGGTGAGCTTTGCAAAGCTCAGGGTTGAGTTAATGCTGCCTTCAGGAGGAGGCAGGTGCCTGCCATGGTCCAAAGCAAGGTTTGAGGTGATGCATTCAGGATTTCAACTCCTCATCTCCTCAGGACATCCCAGCCTGTAATTTTCTGTGTTGAGGTGCATGGCAGAGACTGTGGAGCAGTCACTGTCCACTGAGCCCCTCTGAGGTCATGGAATCCTTGGATAATGGAAACCCTTACTGCTGCCTCGTGTGACACCCATGCAGTTCTTCCCTGTTTAACCAAGCAATTTCTCCCTTTTTATTTGTCCTCGGCATGAACTTCTCTAATATTTATTGTCTCATATCACTGATAGTTCACGTATTTAATACAAATGGATGCTGTGTGTGGGAAGCAAACATTTCCCCAAGAAAACCTGGTTGTGTTCATGTGTGCTCTTGTGCCAGCAGCTCCCGCCCAGGCCGACCCCCGAAGCGCTCGCTGGGAGTGGCGATCCAGGAGAACGCGCGGCTGCTGCCCCACGGCGTGCCCGGCCTGCTCTCGCCAGGCCTCATCTCCCCCACAGGTAACAACCCCTCAGAGCACGGCCTCATCTCCTCATGCTGCACAGCGGTGAAAATAAACCACCCCTCAGAGCACAGCCTCATCTCCTCATGCTGCACAGTAGTTACAATAAACCACCCCTCAGAGCACGGCCTCATCTCCTCATGCTGCACAGCGGTGAAAATAAACCACCCCTCAGAGCACAGCCTCATCTCCTCACGCTGCACAGCACTACAACCTCTCAGATCACCATCCTCATCTCCTCACGCTGCACAGCACTACAACCTCTCAGATCACCATCCTCATCTCCTCACGCTGCACAGCACTACAACCTCTCAGATCACCATCCTCATCTCCTCACGCTGCACAGCACTACAACCCCTCAGATCACCATCCTCATCTCCTCACACTGCACAGCACTTAGAATGAACAACCCCTCAGATCACCATCCTCATCTCCTCACACTGCACAGCACTACAACCCCTCAGAGCACAGCCTCATCTCATGCTGCACAGCACTACAACCTCTCAGATCACCATCCTCATCTCCTCACGCTGCACAGCACTACAACCCCTCAGATCACCATCCTCATCTCCTCACGCTGCACAGCAGTTAAAATAAACCAATATTGATCCAACTGCCTTGTCCTTCAGGGCTTTTGCAGGCTTTACCAGAGGTTACGCTATTGGATTTTTTTTTCATGAAAACTCTGTTTTGCTGCTGCAGTGACTGAAATGTAGTGGATTTGTAATTTAGTTCTTTATTAATTGTAGTTTCCTTACAGGAAATTCCATTAAATGTGTTATTTTAGTAAAAGCAAAAAAAGCACAAAAAAAACCCAAGCCAACCTGAGAAGCTGAACTATTGTCTGGGAGGCCTGTAAGAGGCATTTCTTCCTTTGAAATGCATGTGTGTTTTAGTTCTCGTGGGATCTGAGCAGCGTGGCTAATGCCTGGTGTATTGTAACCCCATTAATGTCTGCTGGGGAGAGAGAGAGATGCTTGTAGGAATTACAGAAGGAACACTTGAAAAGCAGATAAGTCCACGTTGCCACAGTGCATTGTGCTTTAATAATCTGCTTTCAGTATCATAAAGTGAAAAATCAAGCATGAAAATATGTGGAATTATAAACATAATTTAATGCATAGTATTTAATTTCACTTCATTAATTTATTAATAGAGTTTAAATTAAATCTTGTGCTATCCTGATGAGTGTTTTAATTTTTTATTAATTGCTGTGTGCTAAAGGTAAGTTGATTTTCATAATAAAGCTATATTCACAGGCTGTATTCATAGAAGTAATTGCTTACATATTCAACAGGCTTAGCAGTTTTAGGATTGTTGTCAAAGTCTGGTCTAAATGAACTGTAACTCCCTAATAACCAAACACAGTGAAGTGTTCAGGAGAATAGAAAGTTGTAGAATATGTAGCAGGAAAAGCAGAATTAAAAACATCTTGCTGGGACTGTAGTGCCATCTCTCCTGATCTCACAGATCACTCTGCTTGCAGAACCTGTGCACTGCAACTGAGGGACACACAGAGAGAGCTTTGATTCCCCTGCAGCCCCAGGGATGTCACAGGGAACCTTCCCTGTGGAAGGGGGGAAAGAATGTTCCTAAACAATATTTACAGCAGCCCCAGCTGGAGCAGTTACCAAAGTGTGAAAGGGCTTGGCCAGAGCCACGTGCCACAGTTGGGTGCTGCAGCTTCAGGCACTGCTCCTGTTTGTGACAGGGATCCAGAACTGTGACTTCACTCCTATATTTCATAAATGAAAGGTTTTTATTATCTCTGCCGTGTTCTCAGCTGAGGAATTCCATGGATTCTTGTTCATGTTACTACTGACAGACAGGAAAGCACAAGAGCCTCTTGGATTGATCAGTTCTTCTCTGAAATCCAGAATATTCCATGTTACTTTCCCACTCTGTGTGTGTGTGTGTTTGCAAATAGGACACCAGACTGCCATGCTGCCTCAAACTGGGAAATATTTTAGGATGTGGCGTGTTGGGGGTGCACAGTGAAGCACCACAGACACATTCTGTGTCTCGCAGATATTTTGAGTAGCACACAGTTTGAGCAGAAGATGATGAAGTTGAATTTCCAGGCTGTTGGGAGCTGTCTGGAGCCTGGAGTGTGAGTGGGCTCCATCCCTGTGTTTGGCACAGGAGGGGAGGTGTGTCTGGGGGTGTCTGTCGGGGCAGCCACTCCCTGACCCCAGGAGAACCTTGGGGAGTCCCAGACAAAGTGCCTGGAGCAGCTGAGGGGGCTTTGAGAGCAGCTTGGAGGGGGAGATGCCCATTTCAGAGCGTGGTGGTGTCACCAGGGCTGCACACAAGGAGTGTCCCTGTGGCTGAGGTGGCCACAAGAGCAGCAGGACAGCTCCTGAGCTGTCACTTGGGACCACAGCTCCTGAGCTGCCACTCAGGGCCACAGCTCCCCAGGGCTGCTGGGGCTTATCTTCCTAAGGGAAGGACAGGGCAGAGCTGGAGGAGCTGCTGGGCAAGCCAAGATGCCAAAAGAGCCTCTTGTAAACTCCCCAGGGATCTGAGCTGCCGTGGCTCTGGATGGAGCCCCCATGAGTTCCATCTGTGCCTCTTTAAACTGAAATTTCTGATTTTGCTTTGCTCTGGGTGCCAGCAATACTTTGGGATTGGGTTTTTTCCTTTGAAATAAGAACAAAATGGGTTTTAACACTTGTCACAGAACAGAGGTTTTCCTTCCAGATTTCCAAATGGTGGACGATAGACTGGAATAAAACATCCATGTGGATGTTTGGGTGGCTGTGGGAGAGGAGCAGGACCAGGACTGAGATATTTTGCAGCATGGCAGGGTTGGATCCATCCCTTCCATAAGAGCAGAGGCTGATAGGGAGGCAAGACAGAGCTTTTACATCTTGAGGACTTCTCTGGTTACTGTCCTCTCTAACTGCAGTGTAACTGCCTGAAGCATTTCCTCTGGAAGTCTTGTCCTTGATAATCCTTGTGTCTGATCTTGCCCGTTGTTCCTATAGCACAGATATGCAGATGTTAATGTCAGTCTGCCGACATTATTCTAATTAAAAAAAAAAATAATCACTCTTCTTACGTGGCTCCCTCATTTGCCATGTCCAGCTTAGTTGTTTTCTTCATTTTAGTAACAGGCTCCCCATCAGCAAATGCAGCATGATTCACCCAGCACTGCATTTTTTCATTTCTACCCCCTCTCCAGGCTGCCGTCAAGGTGCAGGGCAGGCAGTGGGGTCCAGGCTGGCTCTGGTTAGATGGATGGGTCTCCATTGTGGCTGCAGAGCTGGCAGCTCTGTCTGGAGGGGTATTACACAGTGATGATTGGTAACTTCCTGCAGACTCAGACGAGCCATCTGTGTTTCCACTCCTTGAAATGTGCTGTTATTTTCATCACCCATTTGGTTTGTGTCAGCTCGGTTTACATGGTCATTTTCACATAATAAACAGGTAGTTAAATTAGGCACACTGCATTTCCCAGTGTGGAGGGGATTTTTTTGACCTCTTGGCACAGCCAGCTCCATCTCCTCTTAGACCTGAGGAACTTGTGAAGGAGCTGCAAGTGAAGCCTTGACCTTTTGAAATGTTTGTAGGTACTTTGCACCTTGGGGGAACGGGAATATTTGGGTTACAGCTGGGTCAATGCTGTGCTGAGAAGGATGAGGTGGTGTGTGTGGGATGGCCGCCCTGGGGAGGGCTGAGGAGGCACAGGAACCCTGCCCCGAGTGCATCCTGCAGTGAGCACTGTCCAGTTTATGTTAACTTAACTTAGGAGAAAGTGTCTTCCTTTTTGTATTGGTGTAGGAAATGTGGGAATCAGCGTGGTGCCCCTGCCTGCTGAGGGGGCAGAGCTGAAATCCTGTGTGTCACAGAGGGATGGTCTTCAAAGGCTCAGTCCTTCAAACAATGCCTGGGATGAAGTGACATGAACAAAAAAAGGGCTTTATCTCCTACTAATGCACAAGTCTTTATCATCAGTGTATCTTAACAAGACAGCTGGGACTTATCTGGGGAATAGATTCTCAGGAAGTTTTGGGGTCTGAAGCATTAGCTTGCTGTGTGGAGAGAAGCTGAAATCTGTTACATGATTGAAGCCAATGGTTCAGCAAACTGTTCATATGGAATGAAGCTGAAAGAGTGGTTGGAGCTTTTGACAGTTATTGCAACCCCACTCCTCCTTCCCATCATTTAGGTTGTCCTTAGAAAAGGTTAGAAAACCACTCTGCCTTCATGGCAGTTTTTCTCTGCTCAGTCTCTAGAGTGGCTGCTATTATTTAAATAAAAACATTTTGGGGGCTGCTTAATTTTGTCTTCAAGGTATTGGAGAGGGTGACTCATGGAGGAAATGATCCTGTCTCTAGAGCTTAGTGAGATGGTGGTGCAGGGCACTCAGCAGCTGTGTGGGGCACTTTTTGGGGTAGTTTTTGAGGCAGTAGGGTGGGATCTCTGTGAGTGCCCATGGCTGTGTCCTGCAGCTGGAGCTGGCTGTCCTGGGAGGGTCAGGGTGATGGCACGAGCCTGTTGGAACATCCCTGTTGGCTTTTTGAGCTGTGGCAGCCTGGCAGGGCTGGCAGGGGCCAGGCGGGGCTCAGCAGAGGGATCCCAGTGAGGATTTGGGGCTGGGGGGTGAGCAGAGGGATCCCAGTGAGGATTTGGGGCTGGGGGGTGAGCAGAGGGATCCCAGTGAGGATTTGGGGCTGGGGAACAGCAGAGGGATCCCAGTGAGGATTTAGGGCTGGGGAACAGCAGAGGGATCCCAGTGAGGATTTAGGGCTGGGGGGTCAGCAGAGGGATCCCAGTGAGGATTTGGGGCTGGGGGGTCAGCAGAGGGATCCCAGTGAGGATTTGGGGCTGGGGGGTGAGCAGAGGGATCCCAGTGAGGATTTAGGGCTGGGGAGCAGCAGAGGGATCCCAGTGAGGATTTAGGGCTGAGGGGTGAGCAGAGGGATCCCAGTGAGGATTTAGGGCTGGGAGCTGCTGAGGGCTCAGCACAAGGACGGCAGGAGGCTTGGCTTGTGGGGAAACAAGTGAGAAGAGGAAAAAAGGCATTTTCAAGTGGGTACTCAGAAGGAAACCACCTGCATTTCCAATGTGTAAGGGAAACTGCTGTTTTCATTATCAGCTACATTAGTTTCACCCCTCTTGAAATGATTCTTCTTTTATTCCATGAGCAGTTAAAATAGACTGTCTAAACTCTGTCTAGAGTTTTTAAGAATGCAGTGTTTAAAATACTGACTCATTTGTACAGATACAAATATTTTTTTCAGAACAGTTTTGTCTTATTAATAGTTTAAACAATCTGTTGTGAACTTAATAGTTTCAGGTAATTAATAATTCAGTGGAGTTAATATTTTAATAGCTGCACCAAGTCACATCATTGTGGGACTGAAATGGAGCAGCTCACAGGATCTGGTAACTTCTTGTGTTCCTTCAGCAGCAACAGCAGCAGCCACTCAGTCTTTGTACAGCAAAGGGATGATAGAACAGGATTTTCTGCAGTCTTTGGGCATTTTGATGTGTTATGTCCGTGTTAGAGCAGTGAAGGAGCCTGGAGGCTTTTGGGGTCTCTGGTGCCCATTTGTGTTTGTCAAGGTGGGCACACATCAGCCAGCAGAGCCTGTGGCAGCTCCTGCTGCCAGCAATCCCACAGACCCTTTCCTCACTTGTTAATTTAATTGAGCATTTCTGTGTGTTTACATCCCATTTCTGTGGCTCATTTCGCTGTTTACAATTACCCTTTTTTTCTTGGGTTTTTTTTTTCCTTTTTTTTTCTGTAGTCATACGTGACATTTGAAAGTTCCATTTATAATGAGAAACATATGCAGAACTTTGTCACTGTTGGCATTACCTGGCTTGGTAGAAATTATTATTTTTAATCAAAGGCAAACACGCTGATTAAGGATGCCACAACACTCCCCTGCCTATGGGGAACGTTAACAGTTTATAAATTGTTCTTGGTGACAATTCAGTAGTGAATTACTTTGATATATATGGCTAATAAATTAATATGATTAAGTTAATGAGTAGTGCAAGTGTTGCCAAACTCCACTCGTCGGGCTTTTAATGCTGCTCCACATTTGCAGCTCGAGCTTCCCCCTGTGGTGAGAGGATCAGTGCTACCTACGCACTGTCATTGTGATAAATGGCATATCCCACAGTGCCCTGCACTCCATCTGCTGTGTCCCCAAAATGAGAAATATTTTATACAAATCACACACTCAGAAGCTCAAAGGACTGTGGAAAGATCTGTTTTTTCAAACAATAATAAAAATGCATACGTCTCTTTAGCAACTCTTCATTTTTACTGTCGTAATGAATGCAGATAGATTTGGGAAATGAAAGCTGGTGTGAGTTTCATAGGAAAGTTATCCACTGCTCAGTAAAGCTGACAAATAAGTTACATTTGCGCTCTTTCATTTTATCATGAAATGTTCTTAGATAAAAAATGATGTTAGAACATCTATTTAACTGGATTTTAAAATTAAAGACCATGTGTGCAGCATGATTGAGTACCACCCATCTCATGGCAGCAGATTTCTGTGCTGAAGGGAGCCTGAATTGGAGTGAATGAGGAATGCAGGATCATATCATTACTCTTTTAATACAGCCATTCACTAGAGTTCTGATAATCTGAGAACTATACTTGGTGAGTGTGAGTCACTCAGTTCCTCTCTTTCCTTTTCTCTTTTAGTACTATCTTTCTTCAAGAATCCATTTTCAGTGTCTGCTCTGTCGGGTGGGACATTACGTTTTTGACCAATGAATAGCTGAAGCTGTTGAGATTTTGCTGAATGGTTAACCTTGTTGTAAATTTAATTTACACTTAGCCTCAGCTACTAATTACTGTCCGAGAAGTGTGAAACTCAGCAATGTACTTTGATTTTTATGCATTTGTAAAAATTTTTTTTGAAAATTAATCCTACTGAGTTCGTACATCTTTAAGGAAAACAAAGTTCAGTCAGGGTGGTCACACTGAGAGAATTAAGCCTGCATCATCTTGACACTCAGGGTTGGACTGCACTGAGCTTGCCTTGATTTGCAGGTGGAAGGGAAGCATTTGAAGAATGGCTGGAGTGTCGCAGAGTTAGCAAACCCAGTGAGTTTCCATCTCTCTGTTTGTGGCACCCATGGCATTAATTTCCAGCAGCTTTCCTGGGAGTCTCCTGTCCATGGCACTCAGGTCTGATGATAAGGCCCCTCTTCTTCTCTCTTCAGCTGACTTTGAAACCTTTTTAACTCTTTTAAGTTATTGTTAAGAAGTGCCTTGAAGTCATAAATAGCATCAGGAAGTGTGAAGGATTTGCCTTCAGCATTCCCTTTTTCTGGAAGACTGTTTTGGCAATAACACTATGATAATTGAATTGGTTTTGTTAGGTTTTATTTTCCTTTACAGTGACTTTGATAAAGCTGAACAAATAGTTACCAGTATCACAAACAAGTGTAGTTAAATGCATCTCGTTGTGTTTGATTCGCACACTGAGTGCATTTTGTGTATCCAGCAGGATGTCAAAGCCTTGTTAAACTCAAGCTATCTAAATTCTTAATTCTGTGACTTAAAACTTAGTAGGTGCAATTTTATCTGGAAGGATAATACACCTCTGGTTGCAGAAAACTACTGATCCATCATCTACTTGCAGTGCTAAAGGCTGCTGTATTTATATAAATAATATTATCTTGAAATGCAGCTTTCAGATCTGCATTAGATTGGAGTAGTGGGGTTTCCTAAAGGAAAGTTTTATAAAACTGTATTTTAACAAAATTCTTGATAGAACAGCACTGGTGAAGTTGTGCAGGAAAAAGGAGAGAATAAATCTCACTGGATTAAAAAATAAACATGAATTGTACTTAAATCCAGGTGCTTCCATGGTTCTGGCCAGGTATTGAGTGCTTCCATTGTCATTTTAAATGTGTTTGTGCCCTGGTCCTTGTCCCATAGATGTGGAAGTGCTTCAGTGTGATTCAAAATCAGCAACAAATGATTGATTTGGCTTGGATTATTGGTGTCTTAAACACGAGTGCTTTCCTTAATCAAGTCTTAACCAGAAGTGTTTTGCTGCTCCCCACAGAGTTTTGGAGAGCAGGTTCTGTGAGGATGCTTTGCAAAGGCTGCAGGCAGTGCTGATGCCAGGGTCACACCTTGGCTGGAATGGGTTCTCCTCCTGCACAGGAACAGGGTGCAATAAAATGTGATGCCAAGGGCTGGCAACAAATTAGAATTTGTGGTGAACAGGAAACATCTCTTTCTGAGCAATCTGAGGAGGTGCACGTTTTTATTTTCCAAATATTGATGGATTGCCAGATCACTCTCATTAAGTGAGGTTGTAGTAGCATTTCACTGGAAATGTGTTTGTCTTGTATAAACTATTTTAGTTGCACAGTTTTATAAAGGTTGCATAGTTTAGTTGTATAAACTGTTTTATCACAGGGGACATTAATTGGTGTAAAGCAAAACAAGCAGATTAATGAGTGCAGTATTTATTGTGCACCATCCTCTGCTGAACCTCTGGGTTTGCTAGTGGCAGCTGCTGTTGCTGATCCTCTCTGAAAGGTAAATGTAGGGCTGCAGTTCTGGAGGATTCAGTCTAGAAACCAAATTCATGCTGAAAATCCTTTGCAAAAAATTAGAAATTCCTCCAGCTACCAACCTCCTGTGACTTGAATGCGAAAAGCTGCACTTCAGAAAGAGAAGCATTTTATATAATACATGTCTGAATATAAATGACAGACTTTTTATTAGGAAAAGAAAGCCTTTATTAAAATATAATGATCTACATTGTTTTTATGTAATCTAATGAATTACAGTAAAGGCCTGAGAAATGAGCTGGAAAAGGTAGAGTACTCTTCCATGAAAGCAAGCTATGATAACCTTTTTGTAATTCTTGAACATGTTGAAAGAGTATTTCTACACAGACTTATTAAATTAAGCAAGGTCACCTTTTCATTTTATTAACAGAATTAGTTTCCCAGATCATGGACTTTGATTCTGAAAAATGTAGATGAATCATGCACTAACATATGTCAAGTAGAAAATTGGTTGTAAAATGATAAATCGTCTTCATGAACATTACATCTTTGTTTTTACTGTTGAACAATTGTAAAAAAGGAAAAAAGGAAAATGCTTAATTGCTGGGTTTTTTGCATTTGCATATTGACTGGACGTGAAATAATAATAATAGTAATAATAGTAACAATAATAGTAACAACAACAACAACAAAACAACAACTATTATTATTATTATTATTATTATTATTATTATTATTATTATTATAAGTGGATTATCTCTCCTGACTGGGTCAGTCTCAATCCAATATTTGCATAAAAAGAAGAAAATATTCTCTTCCATAGCAATATAACATTTTGTTCCTTTGACATGCAGTATACAGTCATTACCCTGAAAGGTTAGCTGTAAATAATAACCAGTGAAACTGGGCATATGCCTAAAGATGAGCACATATATTACATTTACCAGTCTGACCCCAGTTCAGCAAAGCAGGAATAAAACTGACATCATGTCATGCAAGTTCTTTAGATGTGTCCCAAATCTCTGCCTGTATATTACAGTCTTTTTATATAAGATGTGTGAGGAGGACAATTAAATTTAATGGATGTTTCATAAATTTAATCTAAAATCTGCTGTAATTGTTCATAAAGAATTTCATAATCATTCCTAATTAAGAAAAAAATGTCATATACATTTTTAGTCCCTTGCAATGACTTTATTTTTTCTGTCTTTGCCTTTGTTAAAAAAGAAGCAAAGCAGAGGCTCTTTGCTGGGATATGCAGCAGAACTGGGGGAACATCCCAGCAGTAGCCCCAAGCTCTCTGTAAGCAGGGGAGTGAATGGAACAGGTAATTTTCATGGTGCTTGTGTGGTTTCGATGTAAAAAGGCAAATGTGCAGCTGTAGCTGGGTCTCACACCAGCAAGAAGCTCCTGGTCCTGGTGCTGGTGCTGCACTTGGCCCTGGCAGCCACAGAGCAGGTGACTTCATTACACTGAAACCAGGCAGAAAATGTCCTTTTCTGGCCACTCGAGTGAATCAGTCAAATTATCGAGTGGCAAAACTAATTCTGTGCCTTGGGCCATCAGAGCTGCCACTTCCTATAAGTCAAGCCTTCCCTTAGTGTGAAATTGTTTTTTATTTTATTCTCTTTCATTTATTATGCTTATTTCAGCTTGGTGAATGTGAATTGCCCAGCACTCCAAAGCTGTTTCAGATGTGCAGCCTCCTCGTGCCTGGCTGGTGAAACAGGACTGGTTTTCTTTTACAGAACTCCTGATCTCTTATGATCTACATTTAAAGTAATAGTTCACTTTTTCAGATGAGAACTCAAATGAGGAGAAGAGTTTGAATATGGTTTTAAATTAACTAAAAGTGCATATGGCTGAGCTCCTGTTTTAAAAGCACTTACAATTCAGATGGGTCACATTTTTAAGAACTAGAAATATATCTACAGTGAATTGTAGGCCATTAAGTACTGGGTAATTTGAATGACTTTGACAGAAAAAATACTCCTTTGGAAAGCACTGAATATTGTTTTCCAGCAGTAAAATACTGCCTTCAATTCTGCCAGAAACAGAGCTGAGATGTGCTGAAAGCACTCATACAGGTGATATACCCTAGGCAGTAATTGGGTGTATAATTCTGTCCAAATGGCAATCCCTCATCTGACTGTGCCCTCTGGTACACAGCATTAACATCTTCCAATAAAAGAAGAGCAAAACATATGGAGGCTTTTATTTCAAGCAAAGAAAAATCAAAAAGAATAATGAGGATAAAAAGCAAAGTGCCTGTGGTGATGGGCAAGGCAAGTTGCAGGGGAGCTGCTGCAGCAGAACAGCAGAGCAAAACCAGCCTGGAGGCACCAGATACAGCTCCTGTGGGTGCAGGGCAAATCTGGGAGACGAACATGTAAAAAATGCTAAAACAAAGAGGAGAGAGCAGGGAGATTGCCTGGACTGCTCACACAGGGCTGGGGCTGATGGGTGGAAGGAAGGGGAAAGGAAGGGAGGTTGAAAGGCTCACCCTGTGATGGAGATGGATGCCTTGCTGACAGTGTCCGAGCAACAGCTGCTAAATCTGGGAGGCACTTGAAAGAGCCTCTCCATTTTGTTAGGTGTGGAAGTCAGGAGGTTATTTGGGCTAAGAACACCCTATTATTCAAATCCAGCTGACCCAGACAAGTTTGCCATCTCACAGTGGGAATTCAGAGGGCTCTGCCCTGGTGGGTTCAGTACCTCCCTTCCTCTGGACTCCTGTGTAATATATGGATATATTAATCTTGAGATTTTTTCCTGAAATTCATTGGATTAGTCAGTGTAAAGCTTCAGAAGGCTGGTTTGTGTTTGTTTGTAGCTGGGTTAGATTGCTGAAAACTCATCAGCAAAATCTCTTATTCAGACCTATTAAATGTCAAGGAAATGCACCATGAATTGTTTTGGCCTTCCTGTTTTGGAACTGGTTCATTACAAATTTTAATTACAGATAATATTTCTTCAGAGTAGCTTATCAGTCTACATTAGCTAAGCATGAGTCCTAATCCTGTTGAGAATTTGTTCATTTATGGGACATTTTCACTGTAGATTGCACTCAGGAAAATATCCCGGGAAGAGATTTTTTGCCCATTACAAAATAAAATCAATTTGATTTGTGCAAAAGGAGTTATCCCGTGTCTAAAAGGAGTTATCAAGATTAATTTCAACAAGCAGTTGGAGTAAAATATAATAATTTCCTCTTAGGTTTTATATTAAATCTCAGATTAAAAATGAAGTTTTTTCTGAAGCGCAGAATGGATGCAGTGTTGATTGGTCTTGGTTTAGCTGGGACTCTGCAGATTCATGAGTTAAATTGATGAGGTGGAGTAGGTTGGCACTGATCTTGCCAGTCCAGACTTGTAGCCATGTCAGTATTTGCTTCAGGAGCAGTCTGTGTTTGCCCATTTCTGCACATTTAGAAGAAATTCCAGGAGCTGCTGATGCTTTCCTGCTGGTTGGGTCATTTTCTGGTAGAGGCTGTGAACATGTGGTGTGGCTAAACCTTCCCTCAGTGTCTCCTACATTCATGGGATGTCTTCTTTTCTCTATTTCATTTTAATTCTTTGCTGGGAATTTCACTGGAGACAATTAGCTATGCACTGTGTGTATTAATCAGATTAACTCCTGATTTTTTCCTTAGATAGGAATGTCTTGGTTTCTCAGTTCGAGACATTTATTGTGTTCTGTGATGAACATTGTCTTTAAGTGAAAGGGAATTGAAATAGCTTTTCTGGGTTAGTTTTAATTTTATTTAATGGATGAAGGAAGATGAAAGGTAGCCTCTTCCCCAGGGTTAGTTAACACTGGAACCTAATTAAGGGATTTGAGATTTTTTTTTTTAATAGTTTCAAAAAGTGAGAATGTTAAAGGCATTCCCAGGTGCTGGCTCCTGGCACAGGGATGGGCTGGGGACTCGCTTGGCATCTTCTGGTTCCCATTTTGCCATTTCTGTGTGTCTGGGTTTGACTGGCAGCTGTCTGTCATCCTGCTTCCACTCCCAGAATGATGCCAGCCCTTGGATGATGCCATGTGGGGACTGACAAGGTTGATTAGTCAATAGATATGAAATATTTAGATGGTGGAAAATGTGTGTAGTACAGTGAGGCCATGATTATTAGTCATGTCTTTAAAAAAATTTTGCACTCAATTTCAGGGCATTCCGCCCACAGGAGAAGAGTGAGAGCAGATTTTTGCAGAGAAATTGCAGAGAACTGTGGAAGATAATTTGAAGTTGCAGTCCCTCAACATTTGTATTCTATTTGGGATGTCACTTCCAGTAAGCTTTTTCAAAATGTAGCGGTGCAAATGGAAAAGTTTCAGCAAATATTAAATGGAACAATGAAGACTTTTGTTCTTCATTAAAACATTTCCTGATGTTTCCCGATAGATTTTCATCTAAACACTTGCTAATCCCAGAGCTCTGACAGGCAAGGCCTGCTGAATTAGGCCAACTTCTGCTACAAATAGCTGCTGCACATGAAACAGTAATCATTGCTTTCCAGTCTATTATTAGATTGACTTCATAGGGATTGCTTTTTTCTCCTGTGAGTTGATGCATAAATGACATGCTTTACCCTCCAATAAATCTAACAGCAGAGTGGCTCTGACATGATGTTCATACCCCTTAGTCCCATGACAGATTATTTTTGATGGCTGCAGAAGTTTACAGCAGCTTGAAACCATTAGAATTTAAAGGCATCATTGAAATTTTACAGCGTACCTGCCTCAGACACAACAGGGCTGGGGCTGCTGTCACCGCCTGTCAGGGAGCCCTTCCTGATCCCCAGCTGGGCTGGAGAGGGGAAACCTTCCTGCAGCTCCTCGGAGAACGTGTCCTTCTGTGCATCCTGCCCCTGTGCCTGAAACTCCACCTGGAGACAGTCCCAAAGCACGGGAGAGCCCTGGGCACAGACAGGGAGCCTGCTGAGACATTGGAACCTTTCCTTCTTGTTACCCTCTTTCAACATTTTTATATCCTTAGTGGTCCCTTTATTCCCAGCTTCTGAGTATTGTTTTAGTAGTGTATATGTGCTTTTAATAGAGTTCTTTTTTCCAGATTTAAGGAGTTCAGATATTTTTCCTGATGAAACCCAAACTAAGTTTGCAAAGCTCGGGACCCCTGCAAATCCTTCACAAGGAGGGAATTTCTATTACAGAGAGAAATCCAAGATGTTTACTGCCATTTGTATCTCATGTGAATGAATGGCTGGTTTCAGCTCTGGTTCTAAGCTGTGATCAGCTTTTGTTTCTTACATCTGTCTAAAATTTGCTGCTCTTAGACAGAAACACAACTATAAAATTGCTGTCTGGCTATAAAATTGCTGTCTTAGTAGGACAATCTTTGTTGATTTCCACTGATTTGTGTGTGTTTGTAGGTACCTAAAAAGGATCATATCAAATTGAGCTCTATTGCCATAAATCTCTCAATAGGTTTCTCTTCTATGAAGTTTCTAAGAAAAGAAATGCAAACTTTTCCATCTAACAGCTCTGTTTTTTTATTCTGGACAGGGTGATTGAACCTGCTCGTGTTCCTGACTTCTGTCCTGTAATAATTATGTCAGGCAGGTTGGTGTGGAATGGAGAGCAAATCCCAGCACAGATCTGCTGTAGCCTGACAGGTTTAGATTTGACAAATATCCTTTTTAGGGAATGCCATCATGGAGTATAAGATACAAAGATACTACAAATGGCACATATTGCTGGTAGATAAACAGGAAATTGTCCAAAGAAATCTTTCAGGTATTTGCTGTAATTAGGTTACTCTCTTAAAAAAATCAACAAAAGAGATGTTGAAAAGTTGCATGGATTGAATCCCTTAGTAAGGTGGGTTTGGAAATGGGTTCCAGTTCTGCTCTGTTGTGGTCACAAGCTCCCTTTTTCTGAGCATTCTTTACCATAAGTGTCCTTTCCTGTTTGAGAACACAGAATATGAAGTGACACAAAGATTTCTTTGTGGAAATCTTAAGCCCTATGGATTTATATATCAGTGTTTAATATTATATTACAGTCTTCCTGGAAATAAAACTGATTTTCTTAGGGTAAAATATTTATGCCTTAAGAGGAGGATAATTAAAAAAGGTATTGAGAAGGTATTTGGAGTTTCCAAATGTGAATTTAGCTACAGAACCTCGAGCACTAAAAGCTACTGGTTAGATCAGGGAAGAGAATTAATACGTTATGTACTCAAGTAGGTATTACATTTGGTCTTATTAGAACATCTTGAAATTTTATTTCAGGTGTTCAAAGCATTTTTGAACAGGGTTTAGTCTCTGTGACACTGTTCCCTGAATTCCCTGAGCTCAGTGTTTGGTCACTGCTGGGACAGTCCTGCAGGAAAGGCTGAGAGGGTTTGTGGGGCTGGGCTCATTGATGGCTGCAGCAGTGACCTCTGCTCTGGCTCTCAGCATGGATATTCCTACATATTTTGTGATCTTTACTGTTATAAATGATGATGAAATGGTGATCAGTTGGGCTCTGTCTCACAGAACCTTCTGCAGATGAAATAGAGGCTGTTGACAGCACAGGGAACCATACAATTTCAGAATTAGACCATTTTTCTTCTGACTGGGAGAGTCAGAAGTGAAGGGACCCAAGGATTAATCCAGTGTTTATATCCATAGCTAACCTCACAACATGTGGATTAAATCTTCCCTGCACCTGTAGTATAACACTTTCCTCATGCTGGGGAGTAATACCTTAACTAAAACCACCTCAGCTTTCTGGTGCCTTCAAAGACATGAAAAACCACAGTCAAGATGAAAGCATTTTATTGTTTGTAATTTTAGCATAGTGCATATTAAATGTTATAACTGATGAGTTTAGGAGGATAATCTGTTACCATATGCAAGAACCATGCTCCATAAGTTAGATACATTTTTAGGAACTGTTAACTTTTATAGAATTTGCTGCAGCAAATCATTCTGGGAATGCTGTGTACTTGTGTTTTCAATTGAGGCTCTAACATTTGGTTGAAGTATCTTCTGTACTTCTATCATCTCATAATTTCCTTCAGAGCAACGAGAGAACAATCTGCACGTTGGGTGGGAGGATGAGGGAATGCTAATTGAAACCATGTAATAAAAAGGTAATTTAGCAAAACTATTAGTTTTTGGTTTTTTACTATTTTAAACCTATTATTTTTAAAATTACATCTGTATTAAAAAGGCTGTAAAACTTCACTCCATGTCAGCACATTGCATCTTAATTCTCATTTTCCTTTGCATGAATAGTAAAATGTTGATAAATTGAGAACCAAAATTAATTGAATAAACTTCAGTTGAACATTTTTATGTTAATGTTTGGATTTAAAAAAGCCATCTTACAGACTTTTTGAAGAACATTTAATGGTTTCTATCATTGACCACACCTCGAATGCACTATGGAAAAAAGTGCTGATGGAGGGAAACAAAGCCCAAGAACAAAAGTTAATTGGGTTGTGTGTTTATGGTTGGTTTTAGGCTGTGATGGAGTTGCTTGCACCCATATCTGTTGCCAGATCATGCTTTTCCAGCCAAACCTTGATCAGAAAATGCTCTTTCCAGCCTGGCAGCCAGGGGGTTGCACAGTTCAGCACCTGGAGATGGGGCTGAACTTTCCTTTCCCAGGTCAGTTTTGAGCTGAATTGTGTCTTCCATGTCTAGCTCCTAGAAATCCTTCATGAGGAGGGAATTTCTGTTACAGGGAGAAAAATACAGGGGGAGTGAGGAGAGCAGTGGTGAGGCTGAGCAGGGGGCAGAGAGCTCAGAGACCACCTGGCCCTTTGCTGAACCTGCTGGGCCCTTGGGAGTGTGTGCTTGTGTGAATTTGGGTGTGTGCTTGTGTGAATTTGGGTGAATTTGAGTGAATTCAGATGAATTTGGGTGTGTTTGTGTGAATTTGAGTGAATTTCGGTGTGTGTTTGTGTGAATTTGGGTGAATTTAGGTGTGTGTGAATTGAGCGTTTGTGTGTGTGTGTGAATTTGAGGTTTGGTGTATATTTGGGTCAATTTGAGTGAATTTAGGTGTGGGTTTGGGTGAACTTGGGTGTGTGTGTGTGAATTTGGGTGTGTGTGTGAATGGGGTGAATTTGGGTGTATGTTTTTGTGAATTTGAGTATATGTGTGTATGAATTTAGGTGTGTGTTTGTGTGAATTTGAGCATTTGTGTGTGTTTGTGTGAATTTGGGTGTGTGTGTGAATTTAGGGGGGGGTGTGTGTTTGTGTGAATTTGAGAGTGTGTGTGTGTGTGGTGTGAATTTAGGTGTGTATTTGTGTGAATTTGGGTGTGTGTTGGTGTGAATTTGAGTGTGTGTGCTTGTATGAATTTGAGTGTGTGTTGGTGTGAATTTGGGTGTTTATGTTTGTTTGTGTGAATTTGAGTGTGTGTTGGTGTGAATTTGAGTGTTTGTGTGTGTTTGTGTGCACCCCCAGGGCTGGGCAGTGTTGACCCAGCTTTTCCCTTTGCTCTCTCTCATAAATGTTGGGATTACCTGGGCGATTGTTTCCCCAGAATGCCATAATGTAATCTCAAACCTAATACTCCAACAAGATGCACTAATTAAAACTGCAATTATATTTTTGCTCAAACAAAACGACTTAATAAACATTATCACAAACTGTTTACCCTTCCCAAAAACAATTTATGCTCACTAATACAATTTCCCATTAAAACTGCTGCCAGGTAAATTAAAAACTCTTGAAATAGTAAGTAAGTGGGAAATTAATTCAACAGTTTAATCTAGAGCTAATAACAGTTGCAAGCTCAGAAAAAGATTGCTACAGCAGGGAGTTAATTAACAGCTTATTCCCCATTTGATAAAAGTAATCCACTCTAATTCCAGTGTAATTTACCTCAATGTAATATAAAACCACAAGCTGCTTCTGGTGCTGGTAATTATTAGCCTTGTCCTGTGGCCACATTGACAATAAAATTCAGCAGTATCTTAATAATAAGAGGCAGTCTGCTAAATGCCCACAATTAAAGATGTAACATGGAATCTTGAAGCTGCAACAATCATGTGTGAGGCTGAAGGGGCTGCAGGTACAGTTGTGACATCCTCCAATTGCTGTTTCTCCTCCTCCTCCCCAGGGTGGGCCTTTCCCAGCCCAGGTTGTTTTCCTGCAGGAGGTTCTGGCTCATGAATGCGCCGAGGTGCAGGGAGCAAACAGGTCTGGTGTCATTCCCAAGGGAAACAGAGATTTGGAGCTCTTGAGCTGAAATTCCACACAGGGATCATAGATGCAGGGTGGCTCTTTTGACCTCCATTATAATGCAATTTGTTTTTTTCCTTCCATTTCTCTTATTGTGGGGTTAAAACCAAAGATCAGATTTAAAATATATATATACACATATATATAATATATAATATACATATATAATGTATGTATGTACAAATATAGTATATACTATATATATTATATAATATATAATATACATATATAATGTATATATGTACGTACAAATAAAATATAGAATATACATATTATATAGTATACATATATATAATAAGTTTTATTACAAATATTCTTGTTTAACCCAGCATAGTATTTTCTGATATTAATTTGATTTCCTCTTGAGCAATTGAGATAGTCTATCAGCAAACTTAAGCTTGATATTTAAGTATTGCCAGGTTTGCTTAGTTTGCTTTGTGACTGTTGGGCAGCCCCCCTGGTTTGTTTGTCTGATGTGTTCTTAGCACTTTTCCACTGTCACTGATTTAGGGATGTCATGGTGAGGATAACCACAAGTTAGTGCACTCCAATCACAATTCAGCTTAAGTACATGGAATTATATGACTTATCTTGTCATGTAAATACTCATAGTTGAAATAAATAAAAAAATGTGGTGTTATTTTAACCCAGTGGTTATTAACAAATGTGAGTTTGATTTTCTGCTGTCACCTAAAAGACTTGTTTACCTTATTTATGTGATTGAGAAACTTTCTTCTGGGAAAGGAAAATGCTCATTGGATAGCATTTGCTAACAAATACATATGAAGTTACAATTGTAGGGATTATTTAACTGTTCTGAGCAGAGGAAGGGTTAACTTTGAGGGCTGACTGGGAAGACAGAGCAGAGGTTCTGTGTCTGTGCTCTCCTGTCATGGGACAGGGCCAGGGCTGGTGGCAAAGATGAGGACAGTGGCTGCAGGGATGATGGCTCATTTGCAGGGACAGTGTTCCTTCCCAAGTGTGAAATCTGCATTTTTTGGGTGCTCAGTTGCAGGGATAGTGTTGTTTCCCACGTGTTCCACAAGAAATCTGCATTTTCTCGGTGTAGTGCAGAGACAGATGGTTGGAAGTGAGTTGGTGCTTTAGCACAGGTGAGATCTGGTGGAACACTCTCCGTGCTCTGTTTTTCTGTTAGTGCTCATTAGCTAAACCAATGTGCTTTTTCTGCATAAATGTGGCTCTTCTCTTTTTGTAATGTGAATAGTTTTTCCTGCTTTCAGTGCTGATTTTTAATTTGACTGATAATCAGCCCTGGGGCAGGGATGTTTTCCCCAGCAGAGCTGGCTGGGAGGGCTGGGTGGCCACTGGAGCCCCCTGGGCTCAAATCTCCATCCCTGCACATCCCCTGGGCTCTGTCCTGGGAAATCTGCTCCAGGTGACTCCCAAAGGGAGGGTTGGGCTTACAGAGGTCCTGTCCAACCTCAGCCATTCAGTGGATTTCTTGTGGTGCTGTAATTTCTCCTTAATTTAATAGTAATTTATCATGTTAAGGTTTCTCTTTCAGGCTTTCCCAGCAAACAAGGTATGAGCTGGTCACTGAAAGAAACAGGATAGAGGAGGAGACTGAAAATGAGAAATGGGAGGTTTTTAATTCTGATAGAAGAATTCATAGGAGAGAGTGTTGGTGTCTGTATATTTAAATTCTGGTACACATTCCCACTTCAGTTACTTATGTACTTAACAATAAGGTCTATCAACTTTAAACTTAATTTACAGTTGAGTTTGGAAGGATTTTTTTTAATTTTTGTTGTTAAACAAATCTTCAGTGCAATAAATAATCCTGACTATAAAGGACTTTCTTTCCTGCTGACTTGGAAGTCATCCATAATCCCTATTTTGTCTATATACAAAATCTTTAATATGAGTGAAGCCGTGCTTAAAATTCTGTAGGTCAAGGATTGAAGCCCAATCGTGTCCAAGTAGATGTGGCTGGAAATGAATCAGCACAGCTCATCAGCTGCTCACAGCCTGGCTAATGCAGTCCTGGGCCTGCCCTGCCATCCCTGTGCCACAGCAGGGCTGGGGCAGGCTCACAGCAGCCTCAGCCGAATTAAATCCAAATTGTGCAGGATGGGGAACTGCTCTGCAGCTTGGGCTGAGGTGTTCCAGCAGCCAGAGAAAGTCTTAGATTTAAATACGATTTCACAGTTGAATAATTTGTATTTTTTTTTGTTTCGTTGCATTTGACAATGGAAGGAAAAACATTCAAGCAGTGTTTGAAAACAGCTCAGTTTGGTGTTGTCATTGTCTGCTCTTCAAATACATCTGCAAGGTTATTGTTATGAAAAGTTATGTGTAAATCAGTGCCATATTCTCAGTCACTACATTAGATTCTTTAGAAACAGAATTCATTCTTGTTCAGTATTTAGCATTTCACCTGGAGCATGTGGGGTGTAATTGTGGGGGCTGAGCTGGTGTGTCCCAGGATGGAGCCCTGCATGAGGAGGTTTCTCCCACTCCTTGTGGGGATGGCCTGGGCAGTTCTGTGTCCTCAGCAGGGCCAGAGCTCACAGATTGATCAGCTGGCACCAGAGTTCCTGTGGTCATGAGGCACACTGAAATTTTTAATACATTTTATACAAACCAGCCATTAGGGTGCAGGTTAAACCTTCTTGCCTGCTCTAAATATGTTTTTCTAGAGAAATATGGTTGTGGGGTACATGTGCCACTAAACAGACCCTCAGAATAATTTTTCTTAAAAAGTTTATATTTCACTGAAGCATTAAAGCCCCAGAATAACTATTTGTGTACATAATTATTGAGGCAGTCTGTTTACATACAAATTATGCCATATTCTAAGGAATGATTCTGAGTGTCTCACAATGGATTTTACACTCTGTGGGGTAAATCTGCAGTGCAGGGGCAGCCTGTGGGCCTGGATTGCAGACAGGAGTGTGTTGGGGAACCTTGCTGGCCATGTGTGAAACCCTCCTGTGTCACCTGGGCTGGGAAATCCCACCTGGGAGCAGCCTGCCCTTCATCTGAGCTCCATCAGTGCCTGAGGGGCACATCCAGGCCCAGCTCAGGGGTCCAGCTGATGGAGAATCCATCCCACACCCAGCAAATGATCCCAGCATTTATTTATTTATTCATCCCTGCTGCTACAAAATGACCTTTTTGTTTTCATTTTTATGTTAAACTTTCTGCCCACTGCTGCAGATCCTTTGAACTTTATTCCTGTGGTCAGGCACTTGCCATTTTGCTTTCACCTGTTGCCTTTTTTCCTGCCTTGACCCTGAGTGCAGGGAGTGGGAGCAGCTGGACCTGGTGGGCAGGAATGGGCAGGACACAGGGACAGAAGGGACATCAGTGACATTAATGATGTTGGTAGAAGCAAACATTTCCTGTGGAGGTGCTGTGCAGGCAGCAGGGCAGGGATTGGGATTTGGGGAGGAGGTTGCAAGGCTCAGGGAGGGCTGGCTGATGCAGCCCATGACTTCTGCACAATCTGAGCTCAGCTTTGCAGTTGTGTCACCTGTGAGCACATCTGTTGGCACAAATAATTTATTTTCTTCTCCTGGTTTTGTCTGGCCTTTCAGCCAACTTCCATTATGCTAATGTAATTAATAGATATTCTAAAAAGCAGGATTAGGGCAGTTTATTTCAGGAGTGTGTGCTTTGCTTTTTTCCTTTCCTTTCCCATGCTGCCCCTACACATTTCACTGCTAATGCTAAAAGAACCTGCTTTTCTGCAATTCTTTCTGGCATGGAAGGGCTTTCCTGTATTTCTCTGCCTCATTGACTCTCCATCTCATTTAAAAATCTTTGCTGAAGATACATCTTTTTCCCCTTGCATGACCCTCATAATTTTTATCTCTCTCTGCTGTTATTTTAGTATGTAATTTTACTTTTAAACTAGCTGGTGGCCCTTCGTTGGAGAAGGAGCAATCAATAAATTATGTGCTGATTGTGTATATTCTTCATCATATTCTGGGATTTCATTGTCCAAACCATAACAGTTGAGATGTATTTTTGTTGTACTTTTTCACATTCTTTGGGTCTTGTTATTCTTGGCTTTTAATAATTGAAAGATAATTAGATATTTTTCCATCATGAAAAAGAAAGAATGAAAGAATGAATCTCCACCTGCTAAATATCATTTATATCAATCAGTGGCTTTACTGAAGAAACACAAGCTTGAGCAAAGCTCAGCATGGGTTGAGCAAAGAGAGTGAGTGATCTTCCTGAATAATTTTCAGTTCATGTCACTAAACCATCAACCAACAGCTTTTAGAGGTAATACATTTCTATGAAAAACTCACCAAGAACTTCAGAAATACTTCTTTTTGTGATAATAAACTGTTTTGGGGGAACTTCTATAACAGCTTTAACAAGAGAAGTTTTTGAGAGTCACCTTGATCTTTCTCACAAAATATCAAAGGGAACTTTGTAATTTTTTCTACAGTTAGTCATTAATAGCAAGTTTGGAGGGGTGAGGTTTAGAGGAGGAAAATCCCTTCTCTAAGGGGAGATTATGGTCAGTTCTGGCAACACAGAGGTGTGAGTATGGGTGCAGGTAATTAAGCAGAAATAATGTTGTCTTTTCCTCTTCGATATAGAGGAAAAGATCTTCTTATAGATCATTTCTGTGGTCTCACTATATGCTAATTAAGAAAAAAGAAAAAGATAGGACTGACCAACTTGTGGTAATTTAGATCATTTTTCTGCCCATGAAACTTCAGCTTTTTTGGCAGCAGTTGTGTTGCTTCAAAAATTTTTTTGTAACACTTGTGATTAGAAAAGTCTGTCTTACTGCTGTTTTGTGGAGTTTTAAAAATTAATTTAATATTAAATAGCTCTGTAGAGTAGCACCACCCATGTGTGAGTTACCTTCCCAGCTCTCCGGAATGGTTGGTGCTGACACTTCATGCTGCTACTGGATAACTGAATTGAAGTATGTAAAAAAGCAGGAACATATTCTTAGCTCATCTCAAAGCATGAATCCAATCTCATAAAGATTTTCATTATGGTTTGAGGGATGGGATGTGCATCTTACTCATTTGCTCACACAGACCCTTGCTGCTGATCCATTCATCAAATGCACCAGTCCAGGCCAACAGGAATGAGCTCTCCAAGAAAGATAAAGAGCAGAAATCTCAAATGAAAGACATTGTTCTTTGTACCAGCTCACCTCATCTGCCATCACCTGTAATTGAGATTATCCAGCTTCTCATCTGCCCCTGTACCAAGGTGCTGTGTGGGGGAAAAGGGCTAAAGAGGAGACATAGACTTCATAAAACAAAATCAGGGGAATTCCAAGTCCTGAGTTAAGACAGTGCTGGAATATTATTTAGAAGCCTCTCAGCTGTTTCAGTTTAATAATTGTTGAAAAAAAGAGCAAGCAATAACACAGTGTTGGCAAGAGAATGTCAGCCAGCCAAAAACAATCACAAAGAGAGACTACCTTGCACTCTGAAAATGCTGATTGCACTTTCTGTGAAGCCAGCAGCAAAAATATGCTTGTTTTATTTCTTATTTTTGGTAAACAACTTTAATTAATTAATCTCTCATTGGCTAATGCTGTGCCTGCAGTGTTTCAGATGAATGTTCAACTATCACAGCTCCCAAAACTTGGAAGCTGACACTCAATTTTGTAAATGTAACCCAGCAAGAAGTTATGATGCCTTTTCAAACTCCTTAGCAAATTAAAAGGGCAGTTCTCACAGCAATGAACATTATTTACTGGCATTTAAATATCCTCAGCAGTGAATTGTTTCATGAGATGTGTCAGAGTGAGTTGGTAGCAGTAACCTGTGTCACTCTGGATGGGCAGGAAGCTTTGACATGGAGCTCCTGCTTGCTTCAAAGATTCCATTCCTGGTGAAGCAGCAATTATCTTATTGCAGTTTGGAAACAGAGCTGGTCCCTCTGCTGGAATTGCAATAGAATTTGGTGAGGAATATCTGTGGGTGAGCTGGGTGCTGCCTCATCTGTGCCCATCAGGTTTGTAGGAGATGTGCCCAATTCCTGAGCTCTGCTTCTTTGTGATTATTTACTTGGTTACTGCTTTCAAGGTACATGACAACTTTTATTGCTTTTTTCTTTTTTAAAAGTATTGACATGAGAAATCCTGAGATGAAGCTGGTTTCATTTCTCTCTAGGAGATCGTGGGTAAGCAAGGAGAGGGAACCAAGTTGCTGTTACTGCAGCAGTGCTGCTCTCAAAATTTAGTTTGAACTATCCCAAAGTGTCTTCAACTTGGTAATAATACAGTTTTGCAAACTCCTAAAAGTGGATAGCCAAAATATTTATTTTAATGAGTATTTTTATTAAACTAGACAGCATTATTACTGCCACAGATTAAAGACCTATAATGGGACTTTAATACTGTTATTAGATGTTAATGTCTTAGGAAAGCACTTTGAAGATGAAATAGTTCTCATTTACTTTTCCTCATAATTAATCCTAATGTGTCAGGGGACAGCCCATCTTTGCATCTTTGCCTCCTGTTCAGTTTGGCCAAAAAGGAAAGACAAGAATCTAAAACACTTCTGTGTGTGAGTGAAACTGGAAGTTGTGAGTAAATCCAATAGAAATCCACTTATACAGATCTCCCTCTTAACTTTCTGTTTTCACTGCATAAAACAAGAACTGGCAGTAGGTTGTCCAGTTTCCAGGGTTTCTGGTAGGAATTATTCATAATAGATTTGTTATTTCTGCAGTTTAAAACACCATTTCATCCTATCTCTGGTGGTGTTGTGCTCATCATGTTACCAGTTCTTTCAGGAAGGGAATAATAACTCATTTCCTGCTGTGAGTTTGTTTTCTGCACTTAAAACTGGAGACTAAATATTTCTGTTCAAGGACAAAAATATTTAATCATCCAGACAAGAGCAAAATAACAATGAATTCAGTAAATGTGGCTGCAGGGTCTGGGGGAGTGGGGACCCCGAGACCCCTGTGCCCCCCCAGGGCTGGGCTTTGCTCCTGCTGCCCCTCCCTGTGCTCCTGGTTTTCACTGGGAAATTTCCATAGATAAAAAGAAAACAAAAGAAAACCTCGCCGTGATCATTTTCGGTCTCTGGCTGTTATTTTTTAAAAGGTGCAGTTATTGATGTCTCTGTACCAGATGGTGTGATCCCATGATGCCTCTTATAAAATGTGATATATAAGCATATACCTCAATAGTTCAGGGTTTGTAATATAAATCAGTCTTATGATATCCTCCACAGGCTGGTCCTTTTATATTCCTACTAAGAACCAAATTAATCAAGCACTATTTTGCTCTGATTTTTGCTTTGTAGTCTTGGGGTTTTTATTTGATAGAAGTTAATTTTTATCCATAAATACAGTCTTGTTTTTAAACAATTCCTTTTCTTGCACAGAACCAGACACAAAAGATTATGAAGCATTTATTCATTTCATTGTTTAAGAAGCACAATATTTTGAAACTTGAGCCTACCAGCAGAACAGTTGGAAGACTGAAGATATATCTTCATTAACCATAAAAATGAATAACTTGTGTAGCATTCTACTAATTGGTTTGATTACATTTTTTTTTTCTGTCCTTTAACACATTTTTCTTGAGCTTCTTTCTTTGCAAATGCCAGTAACCACAAATCCCCCAGTTTAATCTTTAGACAGATAAGCTTAATTTTGTTTGGGAAATGTGTAAAAAGCAAGATGCAGTTTGTGCTGCTGGACAGTGAAATGGATGAGACCAAGACCTGTTTTGGTGATCCCTAAATTTGCTGTATAATTAATGTTGTAGGATTTTGTGTCCTTTGAGGGATATGCAGAATAGCAAACGTTTAGCTGCTAAAACAAAGGAAGTTTTTATTGAAATTTCGTGAGCTTCATATCTTAAGGATAGAGAAGTGAAAATATTCCTGACTTCAAGAAGAATCAAACATTTTCAATGCCTGGAGAAATACAACTAAGGAATTCCACATTGGGTGTTGGTCATCAAATTGTTAAGAGTGGAAGAATATATTTACTTAATTGTATATACATATATATATATAAAAATAATACAACCTCCTCCATATGGGGTGGATAGCAGCTTATCTAAAATTAGGTTTACACCTAAGCTAATATCCAGCTTGCTTCCATCCTTGTTTTCTGTCCTTGAAAACAAGGTATTTTAACACTGATGAACAGTTCTTCTGTTGGTGTGGAGTTGGCTTCTTAGATTTGTATTATTTTCCTGTCAATCACTAACCCTGAGGTTACAAACTGAGGTTTGCAGTTGTTTGCAGTGCTGGCTGGGATCTGAAGATGAGGATACAATTTTTGGGTGATGGTGAGCTGAGGTGCTGAGGAGCAAACCGGGTTTATTTGAGATGTGTGACGAGGTCCTGCAGGTGGGTTCAGTGACTGAAGGGAGGTGAATATTTGCAATATGTGCGAGTGCCAGAGCTGAAACGCTGCTGGGTGCAGGTGTTCTGTGCCTGGGAGGGGCAGAGCTCAGCTGAGTGGGGTTCCTGCCCTGCAGAGATCTCGGTGTCCAGGTGGGCTCAGCGAATCACTTCTTGCCTCAGCAGCAGAATTGTGGTACAGAAAGTCATAAATAACAGCAAAAGGTGTAATAGGCCATGTCCTTCTAAAACAAAAGAGGAGAAATCTTGAGATATTTTCACTTTTTAAGGGCTGAAGAGTATAAAGAAGGAAAGAATTCGGTTTGGTTGAATTTGTGGCTCGGGGTTGGAGAGCAAATGGCCGAGGTGCTTTGGGGTGGAGAAAGGCACTGAGAGAAGTGTGGGGGAATCACCTCTTCCTTCCCTAATTTACTTTTAGGGCTTCTGGTGAGATGTGTCTCTTTTCATGATGATAAATACCTGACTTTGTGTCTTCAGAAATATCTCGGCTTTTTTATCAGCTCCTTATCACTGCTGTAATACAGTGATAGAATAATTTGAAAGTAAGAGCATAAAATTCTTCCCTTTATATAATTTCTGTAGTGTTTCTGAGGACAAATGTTTGCATAACTCAGAGTAATTTTTATTGTAATATAATTTGTGATGTAAATCATGAATTTTCATCAAAATGCTAAAACTGAGGTTTTGAACCTTGGGCTTGGGGCATTTCCTGCCATCACTGATTCTTTATCATTGCTCATGGAACTCCTTTGGAAAGTTTGTAGCCCAAGTGGTTTAGGGGTTTCTGCAGTTCTTGTGGTGGCTAATGATAATTAATTTTTTCTAGCAATAGTAATGATTTAAGCATATTGCTTTAATGAGTGTTATCTCATCTTTTTCCTTAATTAAGCAAGTTGTCTTCAGTTAGCAAACACTATTATTGCTGACAAATTTGAAAGTAATAGTTTGTAGATTGTAATCCATTCCTCTCTTACTTCTATTTAGATAACAAATGTGTTTCCCCAAGAAATAATTTGGGAAAGGATCTGATCTGCACTCTTGGTTAGGGACACAGTTGCTTCTTTTAATTGAGTATTCCAGTACCTTTTCTCTGTGCTCTGCACTTTCCCCTGTAATTTCTTGTTAGAAGTACCAGTGGTCCTGATTTTACAGCACCAGTGGATGGTAACTCTTAAATTGGCCTAAAATTAGGAAAATATATTCTTAAAATTGTTTATATATATTTAGCCCTAACAACAGTATTTGGAATTAACCTGACGTCATTCCAGTAAGAAAAAAGTCTGGTCAGATACTTCAGATGTTTTTCCAAATGCTGGTAGATGTTAAAGTCTTACCAAACTATTGAAACCTTCAACCAATTCATTTTAGTCAGACAGGGCCTAAAGTTGAAGTATTTTATAAAAGCTAAACAATGCCAAATGCATTTGGCTGAGATCAAAACCCAAATCTATTTGTTCTCTTTCATCTTCAGTGTTCCATTTCCTAGGAGTGTGACCTTAGTCAAACATCTATTAAAGTTAGCTTTTGATCTTACTCCCTGTACAAAAAAAAAAAAAAAAGGAAAAAAGTCAATCTTTAGAATTTTCTTCCAGAGACAATCACAGTATTGTGTTTTAATGTTCCAGTAGCGTGTGAGTAAATAGGATTCTCTGATGTATGTGATAGAGCAGTGGCTAAATGGGACAATCATTTTTGTGTCAGAGACAAGAATCAAAAGGCAGCATTCTTCAGAAGCTGTTAACTGGAAAAATCCCCCTAGGTCAGTGCAAACAGGTTAACTGGTCAATGTGCTGCATTTTTGGGCCCTTTGATGGAAATGCCTTGTAATTTGATAACAGGTAGCTGTTCATTTGTAATACAATTTTCTCTTCACCAGTCAAAGCTGCCTAGTGATTAATCAGTAAAGGGGTTAATTTTCTCCTCAAGTATGAGCAGTTTGGTGGCTTTTTGAAAGAAGTAAGGACAAATTATTTATTTCCTGAAGTGAATATAAATAAGTTTCTTGGTCATCTTTAAGTTCCTTCACATTAGGGGACTCTGTGTCACATCCAGCCCAAGGGAAGTGAGTAGGTTTTCTTAAATACATATCAGTTCCTAAACATATGCAGGGGAATAAAATTACAGTTAGGATTTCTGTTTAACATACTGAGCTGTTCAGATACTAATTGATAAATGTCTGTTAGATCTATTCTTATCAATGTAATGCTACTATTAGGGAAATGTCAATTAAAGGATATAATAGATAAATACTGAAAAGATTTATTTAAAAGGAATATATATACAAGAAGCAGTATTTTCCTTTTTAATAAACTTCAAAATTGACAGATGTTTTGCATGTTAAGCTTCTAAAACCAGAGTTAAATGCTTACTGGGAATACATTGGAATATTACCTAGATAACTTTATAATAATGAATTTAGCAATGTGGGAAATGCCTTAAAGTAGATTTAAGCCTCACAGCTCTAAACAGCTGCAAAAAGTACAGCATTAATATTGAGAAATGGCTGAGGGCTGCAGAGTACAATAGTTGTAAAAGAAATCCTTCAAGGGGTTAGTTATATAATGTAGAATTCTGGAAAAGCAGGATGAAAGGTACCTGCAGTATTTTTCTGAGTTTAATAAAAATATCTCAGTACATCTTGGACATCATTTATATTACATTCAGTTTTATTTTTAAAGTAAATTTATTTCATTTCAAATTTAAAAATCCTGAGAATCTATTTTAAAATATGAGCATACTTTGACTACTGAAATAATTGCACAAAACCTGAGCTAAAAATGTTTGTTGCCATAGTTCTAGAAGAAATGAAACTGCTATACTGGTGCAAACTCAGGAGTAAAGACCAGTAGAGTTCCTGTGTAAAGATTTGCAAGGGCAAAGAGAATATTTGCATAATTTTAGATTACTCAGTGTTTCAATTCAGTAACTAAATTATTCCTCTCCTCCTCGAGCCTGCATTTGGCTTGGAGGCTGGAAGTTAATTCAGCTTGACCAATGAGTAGAGACACATCCTTTAAGATTTTAAAAACGGTGTAGTTCATCTTCTACGTGTTATTTTTATTCACCACCTGGAACAAGAAAATAAGCTTCCAGTCAGTGTCTCAGCTTTGAAAAATGTTCTTTACCTTGCACAGCGTAAAATGGAAATAGCTATTCTGGCATAACTTCATAAACAAAGGTGATATTAACCTATTGGGACTAAATTACTTGTCTCCTGTGTTATTTGTGCAAGTAAATGTGCATGAATAAGCTTCAGCAAAGCTGCAGGAAAGTAACTTAAAAACAGAGAATGATCAGAAGTAAAAAAAAAAAAAAAAAGCTGAAGAAAAGAAAGTAAAGGTACCCAGTCCTCCATAATCACGTTGCTGACACTCTGGCTGAGGGATCAATAGCCATTCATTCCTGCCCCAGAGGAAAGCAGGGCTCTTTTGTTCCTGTACCTGTGCTCTGGCCATTCCCTGGAGCTCAGCCTGGCCCTGCAGCCTGGGGCAGCCTCCTCATTTTCCCTGTGCTCTTTGGGACTGCACAAATCCATCACCGCTCGCAGCAGCCCCGAGCGCCAGCGCAGCTCTCGAGGTGCCTGGGCAGCTCCTGCCACAGGGATTTGCCGTGCAGGCTGGAGCAGGGCATGGAGCTTCTCCTTCCTCGGGATTTTTGTGCTTTGGACTGTCCAGATCCTGCTGGAAGTGAAGGATCTCATCCAGGACATCTCATTTCTTTCTTCCAGAGGAGAACTCCGTGGTTCTCACCCTGAGGTACCATGGGGTCCTCTTGCCACAGCCAGCACTGCTGGAAGGGATTTGGTGGCAAATCTGCATTTCTGAGCTCTGTGTGGAGATCAGGCTGTGGCTGCTCTGGGGGAATGTGGTTTTTCACTCCCCAAAATGGGAAACAAACCAGAAACCCAACAGGGTTGTTGAGCCAAAAGTGTATAAAGAGATCATAATTGTGGCAGAAGGTGGAGTCCTCATTTGAAGAGGTAGAGGTCCCTGCTCCCCCAAATGTTATTTTATATTACATTGAGTAATTAATGGAGTATTCATTTGGGGATTTCCTATTCCAGGAAAATTACATTTGTGCACTACATTCTACACATTTTGTCTGATTCCAGTAAGTGTAAATGTGATAGGTTCTGCTTGAAGCTGGAGATCCCCTAATGCCATCCCCAAATATTTTTCACTGTGAGTAAGTTGTGGGTTTTCAAATTATCTTAAAGCATGAATATTTTGCTTTAATTCAACAGCCAGAATTGCAGAGTGGTTATAGGTCTCAGAAGAGCATTCCTGGAATTTCTGTTCCTAAGAGATGCTGCTTTCAAACTTGAATCTTTTGAGGTTGTGCTAATTAAATGCCATTTGGAGAGGAGTGTCTGGGTTCTCTCTTTTCATTGCTTGGATTATTGTGCTTCAAATAAGCATAATATTTTTGTGGGTTTTATGAACTGGCCACAGATTTCTCAGCCTTAAGTAACCAAGAGTTGTGTGTGATCAGAGCATTCCATTTCTGTTCTAGCAGAATCCTGAAAATGGCTCATGTGGAAGCAGCAGCAGCATGTAGGGGATGATTCTACAGATTTGCAAACCATAATTTAACAATCCAGTCTCTACCAGCAGTGCTGATCCTGGCAGTGTGTTGAGGGTTTTTTGTGAAATATTTTAGCATGATGAATTTATGGAACTCACTTAAAATCCTTGAAATGCACCATTTTAAAAGTGTGGATGGAGACAGCTGGGGTGTAGCTGCCATGTGTCATCTGATACAAAACAAATATTTGTGTGGTGTTTTCCTGTCACAAGTAGGAAGTAGCTTGAAATCACTCACAAAGATATCCTTATTCCCTGAAGACCTTCCAGCCCAATTAATTTTACAAACTCAAGAGATTTGTGCCAGCTCCAGATAAGCTTTCAGACTTTTTGGTACTTAGCTGAAAGCACTTCCAGAAACTTCTGCCATTTCCCTTCTCTCATTACTGCTTATGGACAGGTGCTTGAGGCTCACAGAAACTGATGTAATGGGAAAGGAATAAATGGGGAGAAAAAAGAAACAACAGCAAATTCTGATTTCACATGGCAGCACGTGCACCATGGCAGTCTTCTGTGTTTGTAGAGGAGTAACAGATCGTGCAAGATCAATATGAGGACTGTGAGGTTTGATATATTGATAACCCAGGAACCCAAGAATATTCAAAAAAGTCCTCCCGTCAGAAGCAGATATTGTTGGTAACCACCATTCTTTCCTGTGACTCCTGAATGTTTAGCACTTTGGAGTTAATATTTTTTTCCTGTAAATGGAATTTCTTTTGTGTTGCTCTCAGGGAGGTAATTTAACACATTTCTGGTTTAATTTTAATTTTTTAAGTCCTTATCTCATAGAATTGCAATCTTTAGTCTGTGACAGCATTATGAAAGCATAAGCAGCTAGTTTGAGAGTTTGGGTGATTATGAACATTAATTTAACTTAGTGAAATCAGGGTCCTTATGCATAAATTTATCACTCTCTTGATGTTTGAAAACACTGCTTAAAGACACTCCATATTGCAAGTTCCCATTTTGTGTCCAAAAGTTTCAATGGCGTGACTAAAATTGCATCAGGTCTGCCCTGAGGAATGTAAAAGTTATCAGGGGGTTGTGGTTTTTCAGTGATAATTCAGTGGCTGCTGTGTCTGGGTTGTGCTTCCATCTTCTGAGAGCTGCACATCCACAGTGGGGTGGTGGTCAGTCAATCAAATATACAGAAGCAGGTAAAGGTCACAGTGGTGCAGAATACTAAAAGTATTAGGCATTAGAGCCTTGACAAATCATTCTCATGACAGTGATTGTAAAAAAGAGCAGAAAATGTCACAAAATTAATCAATTCTCATGAGACCTGCTGTAAGAATTATGGGGAAAAAAAAGCAGTGTAACCCTCTCAGTGCTTTTTGAAGTTCTGATTTTCCCATTTCCCTCCAAGAGGGGAAGCTGCAGTTTGGTTTCACATGGGATGCAGGTGCCTTTTTGGATAGGAAATCAACTGTGAAATACGCAGCTGGGTTTGCTGTGCATCAGCTTGAACAGGAGTGCTCATCTCTACAGATCTAGGCACAAATCTGGAATTAAAATTTCTGTGTGCTTCTAACGGAGCCCCTTGGGTCTAGAGGGGAAATCTGACAGCTCTTGGGTCAGCATCTCCTCGTGTGGATGGAGGGTATGAAATATCCCAGGTATTTGATGGAAAATGTTCACATTAAAAATGTTTCCAGTCTTTCAGATGGATGTGAAGGAGGGTAAGATCAGGACAGGGGTTATGAGTGGGGTGAGAAGCTTAAATAAAAGAGACAGACATGGAGTGAAAGCATCTGGAACTCTCCCCATGTTTAAAGCAGACCTGATTTTGTAAGAATCAGGGCTCTTGGTACTGTCTAAATATGTGTGAAATTAGAGAGTGACAACATGTTGCTTCTGTGAATTGTTGCACAGAGTAGCAGGGATGTTTTGATGTTTGGAGGTTTTAATCTTGTTTATGCTCATGTGAACTTCTGTATGAAATTGTATTTTAAAGTGAGGTGAGCAAGCACACCATGTTAAACAGAAATTACCAGGATTGCAAAATGAAGCAGTGTCAGAAACTCAGAAACATTTGTGCAACGCTAATTCTGATCCCTTGAGCACTTGGCAATGTCTTTAAATGACATTATCAGTGTTTTCCCCAGCACCCCTGCCTGTGTGGGATGGAGATCTGTCCGTGGGTCTGTCCCCATCAGCAGCTGCACAGGGGGAAGGTACCTGGGGAATTTTTAGGGGCTGCACAAGAGCAGGGCATCAAGTCCCTCCAGAAAAGACTGTGACATTTTCAAGATGACTGCAGCTTCTCTGTGAAAGATGAATTTCTCACAATTCCTGATAAATATGAGTAATACATGTTTGGATTTTTTTCCCCCTCAGTAGGATTCTTTTGCCGTAGTATAATAATGTTTTTGACATTTTGAAGTGGTGGTATTTAAAAATGTTAGGCCACTCAACATTTTTTAAGTATTGTCTGAAATGTTTTGATAAGGATCATCTAAAGTAGTTTCTCAACTTTTATTAACTGGTTAGAGAATCCAAGAATCCCAGATTGGTTTGTGTTGGAAGAGACCTTAGAGATCATCTCATTCCACCCCTACCATGGGCAGGGACACTTTCCACTAGACCAGGTTGCTCCAAGCCCCATTAAGATAAATCAAGGAGTCTTCATTTGCTTTTTAGCATTGCTCCTGCAGCATGATAAGTACAGAATTTCAAATGTTGTCCTTGAAAAAAACAGTTCTTGCTGTCATTTGTCAGTTTTCCTGTTGCAAAATGGGAAAGCACATATTTTTGAGATATGATTGTAATATCAGAACTGGCTGCAGGTGTAAGAACAGGTGAAGGAAGCTCCAGTGTTGGGATGCATTTTTGGCACTCGGCTGCCTTTCAGCTGGGCAGGGTCACAGGGGTGTCCTGGGTTTCAGCCTGGGCTCTGGTGCGCTCCTGGCTCTGGGGTGATGCTCCCACAGCCCAGCCCACCACAGAGCTCCCCAAAATCCATCCCAGCCTGCAGTGCCCGGTTACTCACCAGTTACTCCCCAGTTACTCACTGCTTCCATCCTTGGGCTCTCAGATGGTGCACTGAGGGATTTTTGTGCCCATTCCCAGGTGGCAGCCAGGGTACCTTCACTGACCACTGACAACAGGACATGCATTGGAGCTGAACCTTCCTCCTGCTGCTGAGTCTGTTCACAAACATGAAAAACACCTGCAGGAACAAAATTTAGGAGTTTGGACCCATCTCCAAACTGCTTTAAGGCTTTGGGCATTTTGCTGTTCTTATCCAAGAATTCAGTTTCATTGTCCTTTGTTAGTGCTGGGTTTTGCCTCCCTATTTATCACTAAGCAGGGATGATTCATTTCAGCTGGAGAAGCCTTCGCATCCCAGCCTGATTTTGAAAATTAATTAATTAGTAAAATTTTGCAGGCATTCTGAAAATGTAAAGCATATTATATGTATTCCCTTATTAATTTTAATTAAAGTGAGTGTTCCTTTTCAGTCTTGGAAAGCCTAATTTGTTGGAGGTTTCAGGATTGTTTTCACTGTTGGCAATATGGTCTCTCATACTGACATTTCATAGAACCAGATATTTTATCATTGCTCTTTTAGCACAGCATGCTTGACCCATAGCAGCTTTGAATGCAAATAAAAACCAAGCCAATGCACAATGCTTGACTGTTATACTGAAATAATATGGCACAGCTAAACTGGGTTTCATTTTTCCTTCTGAATATTATTAATTGCAATGTGTTGACTGTTAATTTAATTAAATGTTTTGTTTTAATATAAAACCATTTTTCAGTTCACTGACTCACCATTTCATTTAATTAATTGCAAACCTCAGGATTTGATTACTCATAGTTCTCCTTTAGTTAATTTACTTGTTCACAGTTTTGACAGAAAAGCTTTCAAACTAATATGAAGGAGAGGCACAGTCTGACTAATCAGGAAACTGGAAAAAAATAGCTGTGGCTGGAGTATGAGATTAGCAGACACTCAGGTCACCTGGAAAGCCCAGAGCCCTTGTATTCACCATGAAAATCCAATTTTCAGTGACTGGGCACTGGTTAAATGTTGCACCCAAGACACCAGCAGAATGTAGTTGAGTTTTGGATCCTTATCTAAACACCAGGAAATATTTGCTGAGGAATAAATTGTGACATTACTGGGGGCAAGGGACACTGTCCCCTGGAGCTGGGGGTGGCTCAGCACTGCCCTGTGATGGGCTGTGACCTTTGGGCCATGCAGGGAAATGATGCTTCTCCTGACAGAATTCACTGAGGAATAACCTCCAGGAGCCTGTGATGGGGATAAGAGAGTAACAATTAGTGAGTGACCTGCTGGGCTGGAGGAGCCTCCCTGGGGCTCTCGGGCTCGGGGTGCTGCAGGAGCTGAGGATGTGCTATGGGGGTGCAGAGCAGCCAAGGCTCTGCTCATCCCCAGCCCCCCAAGCACTGGGTTCTGCCCAGGGGGGTGCAATTCCCTTTGGAGCCAGCTGAGAACAGCCCTAGTTTGGATCCAGAAAAATTTGGATCCAGATTTTCATTTTGGAAATGGTTTGGTTCTTATACCTGATCTGTCTGCCCAGAATACAACTGCAGACTTTTCCTTCAGTGCAACCTGTGCATGAAGTGTTGGTTTGTGCATCCTTGCAGGGTTATTTTGGTAAATATTTGGTTATTTATTATATGAACCCCTGTGCTGTGCAGCAGAATTGGTCAGAGGGAGGGTGCAGAGTGTCCTGGCTGAGCTGGGCTCACAAAAAGCAGATCCCAAATGGCAGCTGGAGGTTCTGCCATGCCCACCAGGAGCTCCTGAGCAGTTGGGATCGGGTCCCTGTGCACAGAACACAGCTCCCGATGCCATGTCTGTCTGTCCCTGTGCACAGAGCACAGCTCCCAATGCCATGTCTGTCTGTCCCTGTGCACAGAACACAGCTCCCAATGCCCTGTCTGTCTGTCCCTGTGCACAGAGCACAGCTCCCAATGCCATGTCTGTCTCAGAGATCCCACCAGGAGCTGCTCCCTGCCAGCCCATCTGACTGGGGGTACTGGGGATACTGGAGCAGCACCAGCCCTGCCATGGGGCTGTGGGCAGCCCTGCAGGAACCATCCTGACAGTGCCAGACCTCTCCTGTGCTGTGGGGCTGTGAGGGATGTCCCTGTTTGACAGCAAATGCCCACAGTTTATTTCCTGGGTGTTCCTGACTGATCACAGCTGGCAGAATTTAGCTGAAGAAAGGAGAATTTCAAGTGTAAATGGGCAGGAAAACCCAGAAGCTTTGAAGTGGGTAACCCAGCACGTGGGTTTTCCTAGCAATCCTTTTTTGGTTTGTTTAGGGGGAAGTAGAGGGATAGATGTAAATGTTACAGCAGTTCCCAGGACATTTTTCAAAGTGAGGCGCTCTAAGTGAGATTCTGCTGCTGATAATGATTCATCCAAGAGGATGGAAATGATTCTTCAGTTCTTTGTAGATCCTTAGATAAGTCAGTCAAAGAACAGCCCTCTTCTCCAGAGCTAGCCCAAGCTGAGTCAATTATAGAAAGGAGTTTTATTAGTGGTTAAATTAAATAATAGCTCCAGTAACATTATCCATGGTGCCTAATTGAAGATTGTGCCAATGCTGCCTGTTTTCTGTTTTCTGAATCATTTCAGTCAGCAGCACCCCCTTTCTGCTGAACCATTTTCTTTAGCCTCAATTTTGTTATCTCTCAGAGATGCTGAAGAATTACTACATTTTTTTAAAGTGCTTCAGGCAGATTCTGTGACTTCTAGTTCAAGTAAGAAATTATATAGACTGGGGAGTGAGTGAGGGAATAAAGACTTTGCAGAGAGAGTTTAGGGATAATCTCAGCTCTGTTTTCAGGCTTGTGCCTGGCTGTGCAGGACCTTGGTGCTCTCTGCACTGGGGCTGAGTTTTACTCCTGAAAGTTCAGCAGCTGAAGGGGAGTGACTTTGGTGTGGCAGATGGCACAGCAGAGTTTTCTGATCCATCACTGTTTCTTGGCTGGTGTCCTCATGGCAGCTGTGGCTGGTTAGGGAGCTCAGAAATGCCTGACAATAATTACCTTTCATTTCTGCAGGCCTCATCGTGGTGATTTGGGGACTGTGTTTGTTATTTTCTGTTTGTTCCATGGTACCTTTCTGCCTTCATTACACTTCTGGGGCAACTCTTCAGTAGAAGGTTTTGGGGAATTTTCTTTTCTTTTTTTTTTTTTTTTTTTTTTTTTTGTTTTGTTTTTTGTTTTTTAATACAGTCCTCTGGATAATTTTTTTTTTCTCTTGTTGTTTCTCTGAACATTTTGCTAAAGATCTGAATTTTCTTCCATTCCCTATTTACCTCCTTATAAATAGGGAGGTATTTCTTTACTGTTTTACATATTTAATTAAATTTCATGGCTTCCAATCTATATCAAGAACCTGTGTAAACACTGATCCTTATGAAAACACTGGAATATTGGTTTATCAGTGCATCTCTGGGTACATACAAATGATAAAATGTTGGAAGAAAAAACTCCATGTTCCAACACTACATTTTTGTACCCATTAAAATGTATGTGAATTCTTTGCAAATGGATAGAAAGTGAAAAGGTGCCTGGAAATCTTGAAAACAGTCAGTTCCTCAGAACTGTGATGATGCTTATTTTTTTTTTTTTTTACTTCCTGAAAATAATGTAAAACTCACTCAAAGAGCAATCCCACTTCCTTTCCCTAAGAGAAAAAAAGTGAAAAAGTTTGCCGCCTATTTAATCTTCTCCAGAAAGTGTGTGGAGAGTTTTACCATTGAAGATGTATTCTGTGATGGATTAAGTGAGAGCGTCTGAGATAAAACCAGGAGTTTAAACATCAGGATTTTATATCTGCTTGATGAAAAACCTGTAGCATTTGTAAAAGAACTTTAAAGGGTGTTGAAAAAAAATTACAGCGTAGTGGTGTTTTGTGTGAAGTGAGGGCTGCATTAAATAACCTAAAAGACAAAAATATTGGTGATGATCAGAATATCTTTGCTGAACTTGCCCAAATTGCTGTATCCATGTGTGATAAAAGGTGTCCCTCTCCACGCAGTCCTGGATTGCTTCCTTTGTTAAATCTCTCAGAAATAATCAGAAATAATCAGAACTTTGTGCAGCCCTTTGGAGGAGCAGCAGAGCTAATCTGAATGTCAGATTCTTAGCAGAATTTAAAAGAGTGTTGTAATTTATGGAAAGGGTGTGGAAATCATTAGTTCCCTGTAATCAGTATCTAAATCTCTCAGTAAGCAATGCCTTCCAGAAGCGGATTATTTAATTCTGGTTGCATGTATGATATTTTAGTGGGTTGCTAGAGTAGGCACCACCACCAAAAAAATCATGGGTTTTAATAAATGCAATCAGTGATTTTGTGGAACTTAGTAGCAGATAATAAAAGCAAGTCTTGCTGAGCTGAAGGGAAAAATAAACCCATTTAATCCATAACTGAGTGAATAAACAATTGAACCTGTAGAGATACTTTTGGCTTTGTGCCTGTATCTTTTGGATTTTCCTGCAAAAACCTCAGATTATTTTCAATCACATCTTGCCCAGAATAAAAGTAATTTTCTGCTGTCTGGAAGAAAATCTGATTCTTTATTTAGTGACCAAGCCAAAATGATAAAACTTAAAAACTTCACACTTACGAAAAAAGATGCTGAGAATCTAAATAATAAGAAAAAAAATCATGATAATTATGGTAACCTGTAACCTGATGTTACTCTGCTTCTTCTCTTTTACTACTGGAAATTAATTGTGTTTTAGTAATTTGAAAACCTTCTACCAATACCCCCCTTAATTCTGGGAATTTCTGCTGGTCTTAATGGTCTCTTAAAAGTGGGATTGATTCTGTAATTATCCAAGTTGTGTTTTTCTACACATTTCCAGAGTAATGTTTTTCATGTTATAATAATATTAATCCAAACCAGAAAATTCCCAAAAGGACAAAAAATATTTGGGTGCTTAATAGAACAATGAATGCTGTAGTATTACATGTTAATTTGCTTTGAACTGTTGAAATTAAGGAATACTGTATCTTACTGTGCATGTGGAAATTTTGTTGCAGCTAAATAAGTCAAGCAGAAAGTGATCAAAGTGACAAGGTGATCAAAGTGACGGGAAATTATATTTAAAAGTATAATCAAAAGGGATACCATTAAATAAATATTTCTTTGTGCTCTACATGTTAAAAAGAAAAATAAACATGAAAGATTTTTTTTTTTTTTTTAATTCTTAGAATGGTGTATTGAAGTGGCTTGACTAAAACAAAGATGGTTCAGGGATAGCATTACTGTACTGGACTAAGAATGGCCACTGAATTTATGTGACTTTTTCTTACTGAAAAGGAATGTTCTGTTCATACCTGCAGTGCCACATTGTACAATCTGACACTGCATATTGTTTATTTAAATTTTCCAGGTCTGACAGCAGCTGCCATGGCAGAGGCTATGAAGCTGCAGAAAATGAAACTTATGGCCATGAACAGCCTGCATGGAAGTGGGAGTCAAAATGGAACAGAGTCAGAAAATGAGGAGCTCAATTCTAATGCAGGTAAGGGATGCTGTGCCCTGGAGCTCTCAGCACCTGGGTCTCAAGTTCCTGGGCTCTTATATTTTGTAAGCTTTGCCCTGCAGTGCTAAATCAAAATTAGTGCCGTCCCTCCTTCATATTCCTCCAGTTTTCCCAACAGCTCACTTCTGTAAATGTTTGAAAAATACTGGTGAAGGATCATCATTAGGGTTGGATACAGAGCTTTTAAAGGGCCCCCTAAATACATCTGGAGTAACAAAAGATTTCTCCATTGGCATTGACGCTGTCTGGAGTATTCCAGTAAATGATGGAAGGTTTCCAAAAGGCCAGGCTGTGGGAACTCCTGAGTTCCACTTGGAGAAAGGCAAGGCAGGGAATGCTCCATCACCAATTTATGGCTTTTCTGCACTTTGTTCTTTGCTTGGGTGGGTATTTGCAGAGCCCAGCTGTGCAGGGGTTTGTGGTAATCCTTGGCTGGGGCTGGAGTCACCTTGGCCAGGAGGCCCTGGCATGGAACACGTTCATGTGCTACATAAACATTAATGCAGGTTTGAACTAAGCTCCCCAAGTACATAAACATTAATGCAGGTTTGAACTAAGCTTCCCCAGTCCTAGCTCCCCAAGAACAGGGTTCAAAGGTGAAGTCAAAACAGCTCCTTTTAAGAAGAAATATTTGTTTATTCTGATGTCCTTCCAGGTGAATAGAGGACATTTTTGCTTGGTCAGTGTAGGGAACCTGGAACAGACAGATCCATTTTGTCTCTGGTACCTGCCAGGGCAGTTTCCCTTGGCCTCACCTCTTAGTGCATCCTGCACCCTGCCCCTTGGGGAGCAGATTTTGTTGGTTTCCATTGCCAGCTGAAGAGGAGAGGCTCAGAGTGATGCCCGTGGCATCCCCCTCTCCCTTTGGCATTCCCTGCTGTGCTGCATGTGCATCCTCCCAGCAAAATGGTAATTTATTAGACCAATAAAGCAGCAGCTGGGAGGTCTTAGACTCATTTTCTAAAGGAATAACTTTGAATTCATGACAAATTGTGCACAAAGCAGTCTTTCCAAAAGTGGTATTGCCTTTTGCTAATTTTGTGTACTCATCTGTATTTGAAGAAATCTGGCTTCTAACTCGTGCATTAAACCTTTCCCCAGCTTCCTGTTCTGTAGGATGTGTATTCCTATTCACCTCTCAGGCCCTAATCAATTAGTGCACATTGAATTCAGAAGAAAAAGCACTGAAAAAGCACTGAAAAAAGCACTGAAAAATTTTAGTTGTAACTAAAATAGTTTGTGTAAAGTTCAGAATGAATTCTCAAAGTTCACTGAATGCTAAGAAAAAGGACTGAAGGTGGAATTACTACAGAAAAGTAAGGAAACTTCATGCAGAAAGCATGTAGGGTTGGTGTGGGGGTTTTAAAAGCTGCTGTGCAAAAGTTTAATATTAAAATTAATTCAAGCTCATAGTTTTGTGTGTTACCTGGTAGGGCAGAATTTGTGCACGTCATGTGGGGAGAATTTACATTAATGTGATTATTGTAGGTACCACATGGAACAGGAAGTTTTTTAGGGACTGTCACACCAGCCTTTGGACAGTGCATCGAGGGTGCGCACTTCACAAGGGCATTCTCTGAGGTTTAGCAATTCAATCAGTTGTACAACCAGCTCAATGCCAATTTAAATATTTGGAAAAGTTCCCACTGACTTTAGTTACAGTGGGACCCAAGAATAAGAGTGTGGTGGCAGTTCCATACAGATCTTTTCTCAATTCTTTCCCCTTTCATTGCCTGGTGCAGTAAAATTGCCAAGAGCAAATTTTCTGGCTTCAGTGCCAGTGTTGCTTGCAGAGCAATAGGTCCTGATCAAAAAGAACTAGTATTAATCCTATTAAAAATCACAATTTCCCCTCTTTCCAGTATGTGCAACTTCAGTTTTGGGATAACTTTTGTAATGAGTGGATTCCTCCTTTATTGCTGGGTCACATTACAAAGATTTACATTGAGCAGGATTTGTCAGAATGGAAAAGAACCATGAATAGAGGGAAAAATAAAACAACTGAACAATTATCACTCACTACAGAAAACTCCTTGGTGTGGCATGAAGAGAGTGGGAATTTTGTTTAGAAGTTAATACTCAGGTTGTAACTTTGATCTGCTGTGAAGATAATTCTGTGTGCCTGAAACCTTCACCAACTGTTTGCTTTGCTCTAGACTTACAGGTTAAATTACTATTAAAAATAAAATGGGGATGTGAAATGAGGAAGAAAATTGAATTTTGATTTTTTTTTTTTTACTAAGAAGAGGTAGAAAGGAACAGAGCAAAGGAGTCAGAAGCCTCATAAGTGAGAAAAACATTTTATTTTAGGAGAGAGACCTACAGTTTCTTTGATTTGAGGTTGTGTTTAATAGCTTCTGTAATGGCTGCAACATGACTCTGCATCTAGATTTCAGCATGAATAACAACCTGTTCGTGTTTCATTTAGCTCCAAATGAGAAATTCTGTGTTTTATTGTTTTAGGAAATTAGTCTGTGTACTATTGCTCCTGGAACTTTATAATTAATCACTAAAGGTTATGGCTGTGGAGAGTTTGTGGGAAATAGATGTCTGAATGATTATAATTGTAGCTGTCAAATCAGAAATATGCTTGTACAGAGCTGAGGACCTTTTGCTTCCTTTGATTTTTTTTTTCTTTTTACAGTAACAAAGACTCAAAGAGTTGCAGTTTTATTTAAAACAATTAAGTTGCGTTTTTACCTCAGTGTTACACATTGACTTCCTACAATGCCACTAAATATTTCACTTTTGGATATGTGCCTTCCTGCTCGTCCCACAGTCTGATAGATGAGTGGAATACTCTCTTTTTGCTGTTGTTTATTTTAAATTAAAAATGTAATTGAGCAGTATTAAGTCCTGAAGCTTTATTGCCAGATTTTTTTGCAAGTGTGTCATTATATACAGGTCATTAGTATAATAAAAAAAAGTGTTGAGGATGTCTTGGCATATTCATCTCAATCCCCATCTGTATCTGGTGAAGTATGAAATAATTTTGGGTTTGCTTCTTACTGATGCCTGGCCTGTCACTTTTACAGTCTCTTCCTCTGTGCATCATTGTGATGATGGAAACTTTTAAGAATTCTCTGTCTGAAGGCAGAATTTGTCCTGTCAGTTTAAAATCTGAGCTCTTAACTCAGTTTAACATGGCCAGTCACTAATTCCTCAGATATTATATTGTTGGTCTAGCAAATTGCAGATGTGGAATTGAACCTTACAAATGTGTCTGAGGGACAGGAGGATAAATGTGCCATTTCTTTTCCTGTTTCTAATCCAGCTGGTGGTTTTTTGCCATCAGGTCCTACCTGTCTTCTTTCCATGATGTCACCATAATATCAGTACTGGTGGAGTTTGGTACTGGGATATTCTAAATAACTTACTAAAAATAAATGCTGCAAGAATTAATCCTGAAAATATAGAGGGAAAAATTCCCCAAAAAGTTTAATTTGAAGATTTTTTTTTTTAATTGAAGCAATGCTTTAGTTCACACTGCTGTGAAGAATGCTGTTATACATTTGAACATTGATGTCCTCCTTCCACTCTCTCTGAAGAAGAGAAAGAGATTTTTTTGCACCTTCCTACTCATCATATGAAGTGTTGAAGCAAAATTTCTCTGGCAGTAGAAAATCTCCTCTTTAATCTGGCACTGGAGCCTCTCTGGCCCCACAGTCCAGCTGACCTGGGCTGGCTCCTCCTTGGGGCTCAGTGTCCTCTCCATCGTGGGGTGGGAGCTGGGCAGGAGGGCTGAATTTGGAGAGCCAGGACAAAGGAGCCTGGGTATGGGAGAATCCATCCCTCTGGAATCTCAAATTCCCAGTGACTTTTGTGATCTGTTCCTCCTTCTTTGGCTCCTCCAGGTGAGTCCTTGTTGAGGACACTTTCTGCTGGTGGCACTGAGGGTTGCCAGGAGTGGTTGTGGCCTTTGTGCTCCTCTTGGGAAGTGAGGAAGGGCAGGAGGGAGCAGCTGGAGCTGACTCCTGCTCACTCCAGCCCAGCCACGCAATCTGTTATTTCTGTAGAAATAAGATAAAGAGAACAAAAGCTCTCTGGTTGCACAGAGGTGTTGAGGAAGATGAGCTCCTTCATCACTGTGCAGAGCTGAGACCAGGCGAAGTGTTCTGGAAATTAACATGTCATTGCTTAGGGGGATCTGGAACTCAGCTGAAATCTGAGCTTTTCTTTTCAATGGCGTGGCAGCAGGTGATGTGTGAAGTGTGAGATAGGATAGATGGTAAAATAGGGGCTGGGTGATGTCACCTGGATGTCCCTGAAGCTGCCTGAGCCAGGAGGGATCAGATCAGAGCATGGCAGTCGTGACAGGAGCTGTGTGTGCAGAGCCTCAGAGCACAGAATAAGGCAGGTATTTCCTTCTGGTGGCTTTTGGAGCTAGCATGCATGATTTAAGAAATGTGTTTTGCTTTCCCAGGAGAGATATCAAACAGTACTAAGTGTTTCAGTGGTATTTCCTTAGGAAGTCAAAATGTTATTCTCTATGTAGAGGCTTGTTGCTTAATTTCCAGACAAGGAGCTAAGTTAGGCAGAAAAGAAAGGAAAAACACCCGAGCTTTTGGCATATGAGGATCAGAGAAAAAGCTCTCTCATAGAAAAAAAAAAAGTGTTATCTTTTTATCCTTCTTTCCCTTCAGTACCTGCCATGCAGTTTTCTCACAAATGCAAACATCCTTCACAATCTGTTTAAAAAACCACAAATACATCACTCGGAGGAATATTTAAGGAACCATCAGGAGGGAAAAAACTCATTGGTTTAATGGAATGCTGTCAAGGAAAATCAGCATCACAAACGACACAGGGGCAGAATTGATACTTTTGCACTGACATGTTAAAAGAAAATCCCATGCATTATTTAGAAAACCCAGAAATCTGTCAGCTGTATGATTGCCGAGTTAGCAGAAGCAGGAGGATGCTGCTCAAGTTGAAAAGAAACGCGTAGGCACAGATCCATATTGTAACCTTTCATGTTCTCCACCCACCATGAATACCCAGCTATTACACGGTCAGCATTTTTTAGTTTTTCTCTTTTAAAATTTTCAAGTGCTTGAAAAGTCAAAGGAGGTAGGTCTTTTCTCTAAAAAGCAGGATGCCAAGGCTGTTATTTTATTGTAAGAATGTAAAAATGACAGGACCAGAGAACAGGTTTTTTTAAATCCTTGAGTACCATGTAGATTTCATGAAGTAATTTTTCCTGTTGTTAAGGCAAGTATTTTTCTTGTTACTTGATCAGAGAGTTATGCATTTTCTGAAATAGTTATGAATTTCCTTAAATTGTCCTTTGGCCAGGAGGGATATGTGCAGTCTTGAAGCAAGAGAGAATTTAACATGTTTTGAGTTTTGTGCTGTCTCATCCAAAAACCAGACTGGCCTCCAGCCCGAGCAGACACATTTAAACATTTTATCCTAAAAATTGGGACCTCTGTGCTATTTTTGTGGGTAGTACAAGTGCTGGTGATGGTGAGGATGAAGGTGGGAAGGTGAGGAGGCACAGAGGGGATGCTTGGCCCTGTTGTGGGGACAGGATCTGCACAGGGGGGTTTTACCCAGGGACATCACACCCAAAGGAGATTCAGGGCATGGTGACACACTTGGTGATTTCAGGATGTGCTTCATGCTTGGCCTTGGAGTTGTGCTTTCATGGATCTTCGTTGAATCCTCATGGAAATGATGGTGAAGTTTATTTGAGCTTTTTCTGTGAAGGTGGAGTGAAGGAACTCAAACATTCTCATGACATGGGGGCTTTAAAAAGCTTTCCCCAGTGCTGCTTGTCAGGAAAGATCCAGGAAAGATCCATGGCTGGGGAGTGGCAGGAGCAGAGAATTCCCTGTGGATGGTGTCAGTGATGCCTCCATGGGGACAGGCTCTGATAATCCTGGGTGGATGTGCTGGTGTATTTTCAAGATACAACTCCTCAAGCACTAACCAGGAAGAGAAATGCTGTTTGTTTGGGTCAGCTGTGCCTCGTTTGCACTGTGCTGTTTTCTCTCTGTTCCTCCCTAATGGGCCCCCTCAGTCATCCCAAGAACCCAGTCTCCATGTGGGAAGCTTGGGAATAAGATGCAGATATCTATTTATTTGGCAAATTGTGGTTTTTTGGAGAGTGAGTGTCAGTGGATATTTTGTGCTGTGTTACCCCAGCACTGGGCAGGATTTAGTACCAAGGATTTCAGGGGGCTTTAGTGAAGCTCAGTTTCAGTGGAATGCAAAAATGAATTATTTATCTGCAAACTTACTTTAAGGTCCCATTTTAGATACATCCTTAAGCATTTACCTATTGAATGCATGTGAATGATTTAACCGTATTTTTAAAGTATTCATTTAAATTTGAACATAAATACTTTATGGTAAATGTAGATAATGATTCATACATGATTGTTGACACATCAGCTAATATTTACATATTTGTATTGACTGACACCCCTCTCTGAGAAATGTGAAGTAGCTCTGGATTTAGGTTTAAAACTAATAAAGGAGATATAACTCCAGAAGAGTTTTGAAAAAGAAATTCTCCCCTCTTCTCTGTAACTGAAGCATCTTTTTCAGTGAGAGGAATTATCTTTTTCATATTTACCTTACACATGCTGAAATTAACTGTGTTTATAAAACATCCTGAGCTAATGTAAACTGGTTTAAAGATCAAGCAAATTTAGGTTTTATCCTTTAATAGGTTCTTTTTAGAAAAGTTGGTATTAACTCATGAAGCTCTGATTGTGTGAATGCTTTTTGAGTGGGTAATTCCCAAGGGCATATTTTAAATGGATTCTTGACAATTAAATATTAGATACTGCTAAGTATTTACAAATAGAGAATATATATACACTTGTAAGTTAATGTTTCAGCAGTTAAACATCTCACATAATCTGTTTCCTTGGTATATTTTGGTTGTTATTTTATTTGAACTCAAAGAACTGTTGTTCCTTTTTTTCCTTGGAACACTGTGGAAACACAGAATACTGTTGTTCCTTTTTTTTTTTTTTAATGAAGGCAGGATTCCTTACAATGATTTCTAACTTTTGCTGGAACAAATCTGTAGATTCATATCTATTAAAGATTCATATCTATTAAAAAGCCCTGCCTACCACCAAACCAAATGCCCCTGGGTGCACATGGCTGATCATAAACAACCTCTCCAGATTCTTGCCATATCTGCTGGCAGAACTAAGTGCAGCAAAAGATAAACTAATGACAAAATGTAAATGCTGTGGCTAAATGGAGGAGAATTGAGAGCTTTCAAATGTCTGTCACCTTTCAGATCCTTTACAAATTTATAGTCTCAGAGTGCAGAGGTCTAAATCTTCAAAGCTTGAAAAACAGAGGTGCAGCATGAACTAATCTTCATTTTTTCCCCTATCTTCTTACAGCAGCACTAATGGAAATGTATTTTGTTTAATGACTCTGAAATCCTGTTTGTAATTAGATGTGGGAATTGGTCTTACTTTGTAACAGATGATACTGGAATAATAATATGAGAGATGCTACGCTGAGACCACTATCCTCCTAAATCTATATCATTTTTCATTTTATTGACAGGAAATGTGTTCCTGGAACAAAGAGATTGATTTTAAAGAGTGGAAAAATAATGTCTAGTAAAAACTCGAATGAAAACATTTTAGCATTACTTTAATTGTATCACAAGAGTATATTAACCCTTCAGCTGTATTTTTAATTTTAGTAAACAATCTTCTTACAGTTGTTGCTTTGTCACCGGTACAATCTTTGAATTAATGCACCAAAAGGTAAAGAACTTTAATTAATGACGGGGTGCATACATTTAAAATTCATATCATATTTCAGAAGGATTATTCAAAATAATTAATTTTGTCTGTTAAAACACTTTTCCAGTTGTAAATGAAGTGATTAGGAGTGGGCACAGAAGATGTGAGTGAGGGCTGAGCTCACACAGTCCCTTCAGAGTATTAGTCTCTTTACTAGGTCTTGATGTCATAAATCATTTTGGCCTCTGTGGAGCCAAGGCTACATTTTTTCCTTGGTTATAATTCTCATTTTTGTTGGTAGTAGCTGAAATCTGTGCCCCTACAATGTGCAGAAGGAAAGCAGGTGGCTCCAAAGTGTCCCCATTAAGACAAGGTCTCGTGTTCATCTGCAAGGCTCAGGGGCTCCACAGCACTGTGGGGACTGGTACTGATCAGAAACACCGAATTTAGGACTTTCTGTATAAAATTTTATGAAGAGCAAGGCAGATTGGATGCCCCACACTCTAAAAGGAAAAGCATTGCAGTTGAGGTGTTTTAGTGGGGTCCTGTGGCTGCTGAAGGACACGGGGAGCAGAGGGCTGTCCCTGCAGTCACAGGGTGAGGAGGCACCTTGTGGGGTCAGGCAGGCAAGGGAGGGGAAGGGCAGGATCCAGCTCTGCCCTTCTGAAATGCATCTTGAATTTTATCCTAAAACATCCTTGGAGAAAGCAAAATCAGAGCCAGGAGCAGGCAGAATCCATGGGTCTGGCAGCGTGGGTGCCAGGAGGGCTCAGGGATTTGCAGGATTTCCACAGTGCAAGGATAAGGAAATACCATATGTCAGAGACTTTTTTTCTTTCTTTCTTTCCCCAGGTCATTGTATGTACTCTTGTTCCACTAAATCTCATCTGCTGATCACTTTGCACAAAGTAACATGTTCAAACTCTTTGGTCTAATTTCCCATTGCAGGGTATAAGGATGTGAGGAATCTGTAAAGAATTCCAGTAAAAGCAGGTATTAGTGATAGTTCCTTTGTTAACAGTAGTGAGTCCACTTCAGTCTCACATTAATGATATTTTGACAATAGAAAATACTTCAATATTTTAATTACATGTAAAGTCTGGAGCATTCCTGTTCTTGTTAAGGCACATATAAGTTAGGATGAAAACTGGCATATTACCTTTGATGTGGGCCACATGCTGAGAGTCCCCCAAAGGATGTCACTGACAGTGATACAGCTGCCAACAGCAGGAGTCTCATGAATGACAATTTTAATCAGATTTTTTAAAAAAAGTCCTCCAACATACAGTTAATTTATGTTTGAGGCAAGAAATGGTTGTGGTGTGATTATTTGGAATATTGTCTTACTTAAAGGAGTAGCATTAATCCCCCCAGAATTTTCAGGCCGTGGGTTTGAATCCATCCTGTAGTTAAGGATTCAGCACTAGATTTGTGCGGCGTGCCCTGAGCTGACATTTCTGCAGCTGAGATTTGGTAGCAGTTTTCCTTGCAACAGTTGGTGCTGTTGAAATGTCTGGCTGATCTGTGAATTTGATGAGACAGAAGTCACCCTGGTCTCCAGTAATTCTGCCTCTCCTTGCACCCACAGAGTACAAGGCATCCCTGAGTAGTGGAGCAGGGGCTGTGTGGGTAAGCAGGACACACATAGATCAGAGCCCTGCTCCTTTTTATAGAATACCTTGGCTCTCTTCAGCACTCAGATTCAAGTTTTATTTTCCTTTAATGAAGTTTTGATCTGTGAGAAAATCAGGATTATGCATTTATTTCTGTGATTTTACAGTAAGCATCTGACAGTTTTGCATAATAGGTTATGCTTTCTGCTCCATATTCTGTTTAAAAAAAGCTGGAATCCAAAGCTGTGAGTGACATTTTGGTAGAATTTTAGCAAGTACAGTCATTACCAAATTAAAAATAGATACAGGTGGGTAGTCTGTGTTTTTAGCTCCTTTAAAAAAAACCCAACCCTTGACTGTATACAAGAGCAGCAGTTTATCAGATCATTATAGTTACAATTAGGAAAGACCAGCAATGTTGTCTCAGACCAAGAGTAAATTTACCTTTATCCACCAGAGGCTTTAATTTCCATGGCTGTGACATCTTTTCCTCAAATGAAATTCTTACTCTTAATTTTTTAGAAGGTTAATTTAAATTAATAAGATCACTGAAGAGTATTAAAACGTGGTCCATTTAGTCAAGGAGAAGAAAATGTTATTGGCACTGTATAATTGAAGCTGGTAGTTTGTCCATAATCTAAAGGAAAAACACTTGGATTTTTAATACAAGTCTCAGTGCTTTATTATTTTGTAAATCCAACCAATGTTAGGCTACCTGGTACGTAACTAATATGTATTTATTGGGCAGTTGTGTGTAGAGGAAGGTTCCACAGTGCAGGGCAGTGCTGCAGCTGTGGGTGGGCACTGCAGGCTGTGGGTGACACCTGGCTCAGGTGGAAGGGTGGGTGCAGCACATTTGCACCCTGCAGGATGGGTCAGGACAGTTCCTCCCTGCAGGATGGCTCTGCCTCTGCCTCTGGTCTCGTGCTGCACTTTGTGGTGTTGAGGATCATCAAACCCAGCACCTGCAGATTTGTTTCCTTACCATACCCCACCTCTGCCAGCCTCATGTCTGACTGACAATTGTCCAGCCTAATTTTAGAAATTCCATAGGCTTTCTGATCATGACCATTTTTCCCATTGTTTCCTTGTTAAAAGTTCCTTGCTGCAACTTGTCCTGCACACTGTGGGTGCAGAGAACAATTTATTCTCTTTATGACTGCACATGTTCTTTATCTAGAGAGGACAATTAGTGAGCTCCAGCCTGTTGTGCCTTCCCTCCAGTGCCCGACCTGCTGTTCTGCAGGGCTCACACTGAGGGTTTGCTCAGCTCTCCTGTGCTGCCCTGGCCCCTGTCCAGGTGATTCAGATCCTCCTGCTCCCTGCCCAGGGCAGTGCCTGGGTCAAGGCCGTGCTGCAGGCAGGAGAGTGGCAGGGATGGAGGCTGAGAATTCCTCCCATTGTGCAGGCACTGATCTCCTGGAAACGTGTGCAGCTCATTCTCCTGGCATCTCCTGGCAGCAGCATCCTGCTGACCTGTATTTACCTGCAGTCTCCTACAAACTAGATATTGTTTTATTTTTAGTTTATAAATTTGCACAGGCAGGTAAACCCCATTCTGAGCTGATGATGGCTATTCCAGCCTTCCCTGTGCCCTCAGCAGATTTTCACATTGTATCTCTCTTAAATCTGCACAAAAGTTTAGGCAAATTCTAATAAAGATCCAGAATTTAAGGTAATTCTGCTGTGTATGCCTAGGATATAGACTAACATCTGCCCTTGAATGGGGAGCATTTAGTTCAGTTGAGTTTGGCCGTTTTATGGTTCATTCTCTCTGTACAAGTTGACTGAAGGAACATTCTGAAGGTAAATTAAAATTGATAGCTGAAACTGAAAATCAGCATTTCCTGTCTCAATGCTGTGCATTTTTTAAGCTGTACACAGCCATCTGCAATTAATGCTCTTTGTTGTATATCTTCTGTATTTACAATATATTTGACAATAAAACCTTTTTTGACATTTAATCAGTAGCAGAGTTGTTCCACTCTCATTATATATTCATGAACTTTATCACCAAGACAAGACATAAATGTTGAGCTTCCCTTTAAGATCAGACAGGCATTGATAGTTAAAACATTGAAAATTGAGGGGGGGTTGTTGCTGTTCTACATTTGTGCAATATAAAAGTTAGAATAGATTCTTCTTTTTAAGAAGATGCTCAGGTTTGAAGGGTGGAGACAGTGAAACTTCAGGACTGATGGAACTGTAAGAGTTGGATATTCATTTACTGATTTCATGGGCCATCATGAAAGCAGAGGCTGCTTTTCCCCCTTTTCCTATAAAGCTTATAATATTAGTTAAATTGGGATTAATTTTCTCATATTTCAGATGGAAGTTGGAAAGGCAGTAGGAAGAAGAGTCTTGCAAGTTCTGTTTGTTGATTGACTGTCTCTAAGAAATTGATGTGAGGAGGATTTTGGCATTTCATCCTTGAGAAATATTCCCCCTCATTTGCAGCACCCCTTCTATTTTTCTGGATTTTGACAAAGTAGATGTTTTTTGGAAGCCAAGTCCAACTTTATTCCCTTTCTCTGTAAAGTCTAAGATCCAGGCAGAAAAGTCATTTAGAGAAAAACAGATAGTACAAGTAAGATCTTCAATTTCACTTTTTAAACACCAAGCATATCTGGGTATATCCTGTATCTTAAATGGTATTTCTGTGTCAGTGAGTGATTGAGCTTTAATACAAAATACTACTGAAACAAAAGGGAATTTGCATGAAACTTGAAGGTATCTTCTATTTGGGAGGGTAATCTCTAATGAGCCTCTCAGAATTTAAACTCAGTGATTCTGTCTATAGAAGAAATATTTGCATTGTCCTATTGCTCACAGGTGATACTGATTTTCTCTCTAAGTAACAGCTCCTCTTTCTGCCTCAAATAATTACAGCCCAAACCTTGCCCCTGTACTCTGCAAATGGAAAATCCCAATCATCAGGATAGCAGTGTATCTTCAGTTTGGATTTAAAAGAAGTATTTTATTTATTAGATGCAGTTATGGCGCTGAAATAAATGGTTGTGCAGTTATGTAACATCTCACCTTCAAAATTTAATCACCTACAAATGTAATTTATTTTTCATAAGCTCCTTGCTTTTTAATATGATTCATTAATTTTTTTTTTCCTGTTGGTTATTCATCTATTTTGAATGGAGACTCCAGACATTTATTTTTCCTGTTCCTTAATGCTTGGTGTGGTTGATGTAAAAATATTTTAAAATAATGTTCATGTTATCTAAATGATTTCATATTTAAAAGCTTGAAGTTGCCCAGAAGGTTGTGAACTCCCAATCACTGTCCATGGCCAGGTTGGATGGGGCTGGGAACAGCCTGGGACAGTGGAAGGTGTCCCTGCCATGGCAGGGGTGGCACTGGATGGGCTTTAAGGTTCCTTCCAACCCAAACCAGTCTGGGATTCTATATTTCTATATTATTTGAAGCACATGAGGTATGTGACAGCAGTGTGGTCACAGCTCCCCCATTTTTAGTTATCTTAATTGTATACATGCAATAACTTCTAATTTAATTAAGACCAGCAATATTCCACATTAGCCTGTGTGTCAAAATCCATGCAGTATCCTATAAAAAAGTCATTAGTTTGATAATATCAATTTAACAAGTTTTAGCTCATTAACCTTGACACCAGCAGTGCTGGAGAGAGGAACCTTTTGGTATTGTTCTCAGCTCTGGAAATGGGCTGAAATCCGTGGCCATTATCCCTGGTCATCAGTTACGGCTGTGCGCTGGCTCTTGTGGGCAAACACCACAAATTACAGCTCCTCAAGTCAACTTAATAAATGGCTTAGCAGCTATACAACATCTCACCTTCAAAATGTAATCATCTGCAAATTGCAGAAGTGCTTCTTCAGTTAGTTCTTTTTCTGTTCTGGCATTGTGCTTGAGAAATTGCAGTTACCTTTGTAATGAAGTTCTTGGTTTAGCTTATAAATATTATTTAATATTGGAGCAGGTACCATTACAAAATGAGAAAATGAGCAATGACTTAAAAGCAGGAGACAAAGAAATCAAGAAGAAACTTCAGCAGTCAAAAAGCTGTTGTGTATTGCATATTTTCTTTTATACTTTTAGAATCAAAACACCATCAATGTTGAAAAAGACCTTGAAGATCATCGAGTCCAACTTGGTGTTGTGTGATTTGATGCCTCAAACTGGGTGATTCTGATTTTCAGAATTGAGAAGAGGCAGAGCAGAACTCGTATTTAGCCCCATTGTTAATCACAGAAGCATTTGAGCAGCAGTGAGAAGGAATTCTATAAAAATACAGGGTATTTTCTTAGAATCAGCTTCCCCTGATCCCTTCCAGTCATCCTGACTCTGTGACTTTTTATGATATGAGGACAACATTTGGATGTAGAGAGAATGAGCACCCACCTGTGAGGAAGGGCTATGTGGAACAGGGAAAGAAGATGGAGTTAGAGCATTGTCTTAATGTGGAAGTGGGAAAACAAAGCAAGATGAATGTGGAAAACAGAATATTTTGTTGTCAGCTTTTTGTCCTGTTCCTGCCAGTGCCAGATTTTCATGGGTTTATTTTATTTCCCTTCCCCTTTCCCATTTTCCATAAAGGAACAGTTTAGCCTCAGCCAAATTTTCAGCCTCACTAAGACAAAACAAGGTCAATTTAAATAAACGTAAGTATATATTTTTTTCCTCCTGGCATTTTTGTCTCATAAAAAGTGAGGTGGTTTTGTTGGGTTTTTTTTTTGGCTTTTGCAGAAATCTAATCCAAAATGAAAAGTACATTAGATAGAGTAAAATTGAAATGTTGGTTGACCTCCAGGTAGTGGGGAAGAGCACGGTGTTGAGGTTGAGTGAGGTTTTTCATGTGCAAGAAATCACTGCATTTTGTAGTTCTGTGAGTTTGAAAAGAGATAATTTGAAGTGATTTTTGCTTTGAGAATTTACAAAATGTAAATTTTTTTTCTCTTTATATTGTATAATAAAAAGCAGCTATGTTGAAAATTCATTACCAACTAAATCTACTAAATTGTTATTCTTTTAAGATATGTAACGTTTGGCTTCTAAAATCTCCTCTGTGCATTGAAATTGGGCTTTTGTCTTTATCTAAGAAGCATTTTTCGATTAATCCAAAAAATATTTTTTTAAATTACTGATGACTGTATGGATGCAAAAAAAAAATGCAGTTTTATGAAGTCTTTCATCTAAGAACTAATTCAGATAGAATCACCTGTACATGAAATCAGAAAATTAACATGTGCTGGGTAGTTGGGCAAACATGTCTGTAAGGCAGAGCTGCCTCTGCAAATATTGGATTTCTTTCTAAAGGGGATCTTGCATTATTTGACATTTATGAAAAACTGTCAGAGTTTTATGTGAAACATGTAGTGACATTTCTTGTGGCAAATGTATGTTATTTTACATTTGTGTTAAACCCCATATGGGGGCATTTCTGCATGTATATGCATGAATGTATCTCAGTATATTTGAAATGAGAACTGCAAATCAGACTGCAGATTTGCAGACTGCAAACCTCTAATTTGGAGGTTTGTAGTCTGACCATGTTCACTTGAGATTGAAATATCTTTCACAATATTCAAGCTTGATTACTTGGCCTCACCTGAAAAATGTAGCTCAGAGCTAAGGCTTTTGTCTGGGTAGCTGTCTGTCTTTGTATTAGGACTAAAAATTCCTACCACTTCCAAGGCGTTTTGTATAGTAAAATGTGTATTTTAGAAGTTTCAAAGATTTTTTTGACCAGTATTTTTTAAAGCTGGCATAATTTATGAAGTGGAGGTTCAGCTGCAAACTGTGGGGCTTGGCTTTAGGGGGGATCATGGTCAGGGGATGTTGGTGAGCAGTGACAGGGATAGAGGATATTTGCAGCAAAGCCATCTGGAGCTGTGGAATGACCAAAGCTGTCTGTGGCACTGAGGGAACAAAATCCTTCACCTTTGGCCAAAGCCCTGGGCTCTGGACACTGGGAATGCCAGGCTGGAACCACAGGCTGAGCCACAGGTGTGCTGGGACAAAGTGCATCTCTTCAAAAACCTCAGCAGAGTGTCATCCTCTGTCCCTTTTCTTTGCACACAGAATCTCAGAAGTGAAAAACAGATCTTCAGGCTTCACAAAGTAAAGAGCTTTGGGAAGAGTGGATTTGTCATTATGTTTAATTTGCACATACCTCACCAAAGCAAAGGCCAGGGGAGCCAGGCCGAGAACACAGCTGTACAGGCAGCTCAACTAATTGCCTCTCCATCCTCAACCTCATTTATCTTCATTTCTTCCCAATTATACCAAATTATCAATAGTCTCTGTTGCATCAGAGTCTTAATCCCCTTTATTCAGGCAGCATTAGATAGTGGCAGATGAATTCTTGGAGGGAGTCAGGGTAAACAGCCATGAAATGCCACCTCTGGCAGATGGCATTGCTCACAAGAAATGTGACAAAACATTTGGAATTTGTTACCAGGCATTGGTATGAGAAGGCAAGCTGTCAATATTTTTTTAAATGATAATCAAGGTGGTGCATACTTATACCACAAGCAGAAATGAATCCTGTCCAAAACCTCAAGCTTAGTTAAGTTCAGTTTGGCACTGAGTTATTCTGTTTTGTTGCAGAAGCCTCTCACTTTCTCTTCTTAAGAAATGGTTTCACTTTATCTAGTATTAATATCAACATTTTAATAATGTTTTTTTCTGATGGTAGTTGTTATTTTTTGCTTTGTATAGCTCAGAAAGAAATTCTAGCTTGAAGATGTAGAGTGTCCTTTACAGAATAACAATTTAGGAATGGTTTATTTGACATTGTTGGTCAGTTCTAGGGGTTGGATCCTGCTCCTTAGAGAAGCTAGTGCTAAACTCCCACTGGTATTCCTGGAGGAGAATTATTCCAGGGGTGGTGGGAATACCCAGTGGCTGAGCTTGCGGAATGAGAAAACTGTTCTGAAAAGCAAAGATGGATTGAATGTGTGAGATGGATCCAAGTGCTGTGGTAGGAACCTGTTCAGATATTACTGTGAGCACAAATGAAAGTGGTTGTGAAAGGAAGTACAGAGTTGGCTGCTAATGTAGTTCCAGGGGTTTTTGTGTGTTATTTTTAGGCTGGCATTAAGTGAAACACAGTAGATGTCCCTGCTGACCTTTTCTGTGAATCGGGTTTGCTCACGAGCTCTCGTGGTTCTGGCAGCACTCTCAATTTTTTGGAAGTCAGGAGTATTTAGTGCAAGGGATCAACTTCAGATGTAAGAAATGGAATTAAATGAGTGTGTACCTGGCCTGAGATCCCACCCTGACACTTGCTGGGGCTGTGCAAGGGGCTGCAGCCACTGATCTTTTGTGGAAACCAGGATTGTGGCACTAAATCTCACTAGAGACCTTCTTCTGTATAAAAGTGTGTTGGGCATCCCTCAGCAGCCTCTCCTTCTCTGGTAACATCTCCAGTGAGTTTTGTGCAGGTGCTGGAAGTTTGGAAAACTGTCCAGGTGTATATTAAGGCCACAGATTTTATTTAATTCTTTCAAGCCATACTTTGCATTATATGGAGTTCTCTTAGTATTAGGAGATCTCGGAAAGATTATAAATATATGATCCATTTATGTCACTGCAGATTAACTCAGCAGATTGCCATCTGTAACTTGGACTGTTCTTAATAATGGTTTCAAAGAAATAGTAAATTATGAATTGTTGAAGCTCAAATAACCTGATTTTATAGTTACCTGTCTGCCCTGGATGTCAAGATATTCTCAAAGCTTCTCAGAATCAAACTGAACTATCTGCTGAGTTAGTCATGATAAAAATACACAGTATTTTATCTCAGTTGTTCTTTCAGTAAGTTGTTAAATATGGGGAAATATTAAGTGATTTTTTAAAAGACAGAAAATTGCAAATTGTAGTGAGTGAGGGTATGGGTGATTATCATCACTGGAATACAAATCCTGGTTCCCTGCTTGCTGCTGGCTGCAGTAGTGGAGTTCAGAGGGATGTATGTTTTATCCTTTCTGGCAGGCAGCCCTGCAAACTGTGTTCAAGATCTGAAAGTTAAGCTGTTTTATTTCTGGCTTATGCATCATCAACAGTAATAAAAACATGACAGACCAGAATTTTGACCTTCTTTCTCTCTGTGAAATGAACGTGTTTCTGAAGGCAGCCTGTAGTCCTGCAGTAGAAAACAGTTTTTTTGTTGATGGTCCTTAACCAGAATAGATGCTGTGTTCTAGTACATCATTCTTATCTTTGTATAGAAAAATAAAACAGTTGTCACACAGTTGTTACTAAAAATGTTAGCAATAAATGTACTTCATGTTCTATAGAAGAAACTGAATAGAGTTTTATAACTTAATATTTAATCCACCACAAGAACTAGGAGCTGTCAGAGGAAGACAACAAATGCCCAGTTAACCCTCCCAAAACACACCTTCAAATAACACCAGGTGGTTTTACACAGTGCAGGCACAGGTGTCTGACTCTGAGAGGTGCTTGTGAGTACCAGTGCATTTTAGTGACAATTGTTCTAAGAGTTCATGTCTGAGTTTCTGTAAATCTGATGTTTCATTTTGTTAAATGTAACTTTTACAGGGTGCTGTGGTTGTGGAAGTTGAACCACTGAGGTGTGTTGGGTGTTTTGGAGTTCAGCTGGAGGTACTGAAGGTGATACTGAAGTTTAATTGATGCACAGTTTGTTCATCTGCACTGGTCTCAGAAAGCAGCAGAAAACACTTGGTTGTATTTTAGGAGCATTTTTGCGGATCCAGTTTGCAGGGATGAATGGCTCTGTCTGCTGTGAGAGAGAGAACAGGTTTCCTGCTGCTCAGAGCTTGGACAGCAGCAGCTGGCTGTAATGGTGAGACCTTGTTCTGGCTGGAAAGGCCTGGGAGGGACAGTGACACCTGCCAAGGTGCCTGGCACCGAGGGGACTTGGCTGAGCTTCAGCTCCAGCCTCATCCATCAGCACGTGGGAACCTCGCAGCACATTTCATTTACCACCTCCCTGTTTCTTTGTTCACTGTAAAGGAAGCAGTTGATGGTTTGGGAGGGATGGTTACGTTCCTAGATAAATATTGCAACTCTGCTTTTATAGTCTCAGAAAGTATCTTCCTGAAATTAATTGTTCTTAATTAATTTGGCATCAAATATTCGGGCATATTCCCAGTTACCTTTAATGTTCTGTGTGCTGTGAAATAAACTTTGATTTTGCTGTCATCAAGACTTTTCAAAAAGTTTAGAAATGATATTCAGATTTCAGATGCCTTCTCATTGTGTAATTATCAACAGATTACTTCACCTAAGTCCTGACAGACATATTTTTTAAGTATGACTGACTGATGGACAGATTGGGAATTGCTGAATTAATGGGCACATTTCAAAGCCTTGGCAGGGCTAGGCAGTAATTACATCTGCTGAACCACTTGATAAGTTTTTGGAAGTAGCCCAGTAAAGCCATCACTGGATTTCTTGAGTTTTAATATCTTACCCTACACACTTTCATGGCTTTCTTGTAGGGTACACTCCAAAAGTTGATACAGCCCAATACACACAGCCAGACAAATCCATGAATTAAAGCCTTAAATGCATTTCAGATCTGCCATTTGGATTTCCAGATGGATGTAATGATTTTGGGGGCTGATTAAAATCTTGTTCCCATTTTTAAATTTCAGAATTTCATTTGGGAGTAATAAGGGACCACAGAAAATGCCCACACTTGTGTGGCCTCTGTAAATAACATTATCTACTGCCAACACAAGGGAAAGAATTTGGGGTTAAATGGGTCAAAATCCTGACCCAGAGCAGTTTGATGGTTTTCTGACAGGAAGGTGACACTTGACCAGGAATGAGACCTGGGTGATCTCTCCCTGACCTTCCTGCAGTGAGAGTCTCAGTTTTTGACCTAATTTTGTCTTCCTGGGACACTAAAAGGTTGATATCATGAAAATGTTGACAGAAAGTTGTAGGCTGAAATGTTTTTGCAGAAGATATTCTGTGTAGGCCAAAAAAGTGACCATTTTCCCCAATATCAGGGTGAAGTTGGGATACTGGTAAAATAGTCTGGAAACACAAGGATTAGGAGTGCTAGGAAAAAGCATTGCTGTGTTGTTTTGGGAGTCATGGTGTTCTGTATAGTCAGAAATTTTCAAAGGCCCTGTATGTGCTGGACACTCACAAGAAGTTAGAGGTGTGAAATACTTTGGAATTACCAGTGCTGAAATAGCAATGCATTGAATACTTTTTTCTTCACAGCTGTTGTTGTGCTTAATATGCCCAACAGGATGAAAAATGTGTTTAAAAATAATTTGAGAATAAAATTGGCCAGTGAAGATGGTATTGCTTTTTACAATTGGAGTTCAATTTTTCAGGAATGTATCACAAGGAACAGTAAAATGACAGACATAGATTGAAACAGTGTGGTTGTGGAATTCGAAGGTAGCTCTGACAGAGAGGATTTCATTCAGCTCAAGCAGACAGATTTAAGGCTGATAAAATGAATTTGAAACCAAATGAAAAGAAACTGTCACCGAATTGAACTGTGATTACTTTCTGGAGATCTTTCAATACCTAAAACCAAGACACTGATTTAATCACTACAGATATGTCTTCACCAAAAAAAAAAAAAAAAAAAGCAACAAACGAACAACAGATTTTGGGGTTTTGTTCTGAAGAATGGAAATGCAGAGAGAGGCTTATTGCTAGAGAACTTTTGGCTTTAAGAGTTGCCTTAAAAAATTCCTGAAGTTAATAATGGGTGAGTAGCAGCATTTTCAGAAAAACTGAAGCTGAACTTATCACTTGCATTTCCTTCAAATAAGTAAAACAAAACTTAAACAGAGACGCTTTGTGATGATAAATCACCTTCCAGTGGGGCTGTGGGGGTCTGTCACTGACAACAGGTGAATGTATTGCTTGGGCTGATTTTCCCTGTTTGTTCACAATGCCTGTGATTTAACTCCTAAATTCGCCTGATTTCTGCTTCTGCTTAGTTGCACTTCAGTGTAATTCATGCACTGCTAAATAACTTCTCTCAAATAACGTGTTCAGGCTGGTGAGTAGCAGATTTCCTTTATCACCCATTAAATAACTGCCCAAATCCACACTGGGCCCATCTCTCCGTGTGCCCTGGACACTGCAGACACTTTCTTTAGGCCTTTCTTAACCCGTCTGTGCTTCCAGCAGCACCTCTGGAGGCAGAGCCTGCAGCTCAGCTCTGCTGCTCTCAGCTGGCTGGGGGAGGCAGCCCAGAGTTCTTTTCTTTCCCCCTTTCTCAGGCTGTGATCAGGAGCTCTGTGCCTGCGCCTGCTGAGCACCAGGAGCTCTGGGGCTGCTCCTTTCTGGCTTTCCCTTTGCCAGTGCTGAGAACAGCCTGTTCTGGGACAGCATCGACCAGAATGCAAACAGCATAAGGAAAAAATCACCTTTCTGTCCTTCAGTTTTCTCTGTTGGAGGGAAGGTCATGTGGGTAGTGGGTGAGAGTGTCAAATATAAAGCTTTTGGTAAGGTGCATAAATGATGTATTGGCATTTTGACAAATAACTTCTGGGTGCTCTATTACTATTCCTATGACACTCATGTATCAAGTTACTCATATTTTAAGATGAAATATTATTTCTCATATAAAATAAATAAGAAGTTTTATTTCCTTTCATATAAAAGAGGTAGGTCCCATTGCTGTTTCCTGTTGTCTCATTTTTCTTAGGGAGTGCATGTTTATTTTTTTCCATATATTTTTCCCTTTATGTTTCATATACCTAAAAGAAATTACTAAAATACATCTCTGTATGTACTGTAAGCTCATCATACAAAATACAGAATTGAAATTTTAAAAAAATTAAAATCAAAATGTGATATCTTTGCCTTATGGATAGCACCTGTTTGTACAAAAAATGGCTCTGAAAAGTTGTGGTTAAACATGAATTTGAAGCACTAGGAAGGATTCAGTTTTTATGGATGTATTTGCTTATAATTGTTATGGCAACAAAGAATTTGAAAATACACATTGATATGTTGCATGTCAGATATGTATTTGCTGATCAAACATGCTGACAAATGTGTTACCAAATAAGAAAATTGTATACTCAAAAATAAATACCTTTTTTTAACGCTGCATGGCAATTAAAGACTGAGTGTACCAGCACAGGTTTGCATGTCACATACTTGGTTTTTACTGTGAATCTGCTTCAGGCTTGCTGTAAATTTGTGTGTAATCTTTTTCTTACCCTATGGGCATAGATACTCCAGGGAAGAATGCAAATGTTCTTTTGAATTGTTCTTTTTTAGCTGTGCAGAGGGACTGTGGGTGGGATGGATCACAGGTGTCTGTGGGGCACAGGGGTAGGAGCAGAGCCCTGACTCGTTTCCAGTTCCGCTTCCTCACTGGTGTAACAGGAGCTCCCTAATTCTGCCCTCAGCTTTCCCCCCTGCAGCTGACCACTCTGCCCTTATAAAACACTTCACACCTGAGCAGTTCTAGGTAAGAACTGTTCTAATTATTATTTCATTTTTAAGAGGCTTCCTACCACATAGGAAATGCAGTCCAGATGGAGAGATGGAGCTGTTATCTGTGGGACAGTGCAGGCTAAGGATGCATTTCATTCAATATCACTTTTATTAGACATTGTACACTCAGCTGTATTTTTTTCTTTCTCTAAGGAGAAGTGATAGGGAACATAAGAATACAGGAATGGTCTGCAGAGATAAGTGTATTGCAATTTATTCTTGTGTTGCTGGCACTGAATACTGGAACAGATTTACAAGTGGAATTTGCAGAGGGGAAAAGTTATTGTTGTCCCCATCTGTAAGGAGAACTGGTCCAGTGATTTGGACTGTGTGACATAATTTAAATTCAGTTTCTCCTTCCACTGCAGATTTCTTGGGTTTCCTTAAGCAAGTTGCTTTTCTCACAGAGCAATTCTCCATTTGTAAATTTGGAATAATGGAATTTTCCTGGGGAATGAGCTGGGCTCAGAGAGTTGGGGGGGTCCCTGCTGCTGCAGCCTCAGGGCCACGAGGCTCTGAAAGGCAAGAGAAACTTCCAGAATTAATTCAATGAGCTGAGTTTAGACCCTCTGCGCCTAGGTCTGGAAATACCCAGGGCAGAGGAACACGGGGAGAGGGAAACTTTCAGATGAAGACTCCGTTTTTTCTTTTCATTCAGAAGTCCCAACAAACTGCCTTTGGCCCAATTTTGTGGCCAGTGCCCTGACACATGAAACTACAGCTACAAAATGTGTTCCTAAGCATAAAATTCATGGAAAAGTATGTGTGTTTTTTGAGAAATAATAGAGGAAGAAGCACATGGAGAAAATTGAAACTCACTTGTTATAATCAAATGCTCAACATTTCTCCCAAAAGTCCTTCATAAATCACACGTTTAAGTTCTGAAACACACCAAATAATAGCACCCCAGATTCACAGTAGTCAAAGTGAACAACTTCCACACTAAGTAGCAGTCAAATGTTATTTGAAAGAGCTGATATACAGTATATTAAATAACAAAGATGCTGACACAGCCTCAACTGTAGTAGTTCTAATTACTGCACTACGCCATGCTACATTATATCACATGGCATAATTTAGTGTATCTTTCTTTGTCAGTGTATTACTCATCATTTTACAAATTACAACTCTTTTATAGGAAGGTAATTCATACTTGGACATAGTGCTAAAATGATGGAGTGTTTTCCTTTTTTCTCAATCACTGATCTTTCAAACTTTTGCATTTAGCAGTATTAATCATGTTTATTAGCCAACTGTTGTCATAAAGAATGGAATTTCTCTGTTACTTTCATATTCAATTAAAATGGTTTTTTGCTTGCTGCCTCTATCTGCTGCACTCCAGTAATCTATTTACTTATTCTAATTGAGATCCTTGTTCATAAATTCAAAACAAAATCAATACTGCAGTTACATGTTTTTCTAACAATCTATAATCTAAGTGACAGTGTGGGGTGTACCTGAGAGGGGAGGGATCTTAAAATACCTTTTAACTCTAGAAATGTTCAGTCTAACTTTTTCTTAAGTTTTCTGTTTTGTGGACCAGATGTATTTTGGAATTCAGTAACATGGTCTACTTAACCTGCTGTTTAAAAGGAATTTGTTATTCAAGTGTGTAATACTGAAAAAACTACAGTCTGTAAAATTGCTGCAGAAGACCAGACAGAGATTTGAGACACCAAGTGCTGTTTTCTAGACTTTGTGCTTGTTGTAGACAGTAATTACTATGCATAATAGATATCTGGACTCCTGAGTTGAAATTGCTGAATATTGATGATTTCCCAGCACAGCCTGTGCCCAGCTCTTTTAACCCACAAAGTGAAGGGTTTCACGTGGGGCATCCCCAGGGTCAGGCCCAGCAGTGGAGGGGGAGCTGCTGAAGCTCAAAGATATCCAAGCTCGAGGATAAACTGCAGTAAAATCTTCAGGGCTGAATTCCAACTGGAATTTAGTGGCACTGGAGGAAGGGAATGGCCAAGTGCCTCCAGGATTGACAGTGCAGAGACCTGATGAGCACAGGGGTGGACTCAGATGAGTGTCTGGCAGGGACTGGTGGCCTCGTGTCCTGTGATAGCTGGAGATGGTGGCTCAGCCTCTCAGATATTCCCATTCTAATAATTCATTTAATCATGACTGATGATTTCATCCTCAGACATTTAGCTTTTCCTGTTTCCACAAACCAATATTTTGAAAGTAGATGATGCTGAAGGTGTCTAAAAATATTTTTTTGCTCCGTACTTACTAATTTATTTTTTGAAAAATTCAGGTGCAGGTGCCAGGTGCTCAGCTGTGGTAAAGGAGTCTTGGCTCACTGCTAACCAAGCAAAATTTCTCAGAGTAAAGGTACATGCCACTCATGGTTTGCTGTGCCCTGTTTTGCAGGTGGCAGTGAATCCTCCTGGGACAAGGACAAGCTGCAGTCCCCCATCACGACGGGGTCCCAGCACAGCATTGGGCACCCCACGCTGTCAGGGCAGTCCAGCCTGGGCAGTGCCCACCCGCTCAGCCCTCTCCAGCAGAACCACCTGCTCACCAACAGTACGTACTGGGGTCCTGCTGGGAAAGAGGAGAGCCTGGAGCCCTGCTGGGAGCTGGGCTTGCCTTCCTTCCCAGCCTCGGGGGGCAGGGAAACGATGGGGGACACAGGAGTGACGGGAGGGTCAGGCCTTCACTGCCAGCTGCGCTTGTGTCTCGTGTCCAAGGCACCCTCTGCCATCAGTTCAAATCCAAGTGGCTGTTCCCTCATGGAACAGTCACTCACTACTGGGTTTGGGACTGTCAGTCTTTAATTCTCATTTCCATGGAAAAATAATCATACAATTGCTTAAAAGTTTAGCTATGTGAGAAAATTCTCCTCCAGATGGAAATGCTGACCCACCAAATAAAATAGGAGACCAAAGAATAAATGCAAAATGTCCAGTTAAATGGTCATGCACTGAACTCAGCTATCCAAAACAACTGGAATAAAATGACACAGGTTGGATTTGGAACTTAGGGCTCTCCAAAAAGCCATCTCTTTTCTTTCCCTTAGGAAGGGAGCAGGTGGGAAGCCATCAGTTCCACATCTGTGCACCCAAAGAGGGAAGGAAGGGAAGGAAAAAGTATTCCAAGAAGGATGTGATTTGGGATTAACATTTTAAAAATTATTTAGGAGTAAAGTTATTCCTATAGTTGATGATGGATGAAGAATGAAAACTCATTTATGGACTCTCGTTGCTTGTTTAAGCACTTTATCCTCCAAGTTCTGAAAGTTGATTTTTGGTTTTAGTTTAGTGGATGAGTGACATTTCTGGCTCCTTACACAATTTTTGGAGTAGTCAGTTCATTCTCCTCTGTCAGGCCCCAGAGCTGAGCTAATCAGAGCTATTGAAATGACTCCTACAAAATGAGCCTGGTTGTTTGTGGGAAGGCGTGGACCTGAGCATTTTGGATTAAGTGTCAGTAGTTAAAAGTCACCAGGTCATAGGACTCAAATTCTCTGTGCTTGTTCTTTCAATTTATATTCTTGTATAATTCAATACCTGGATTTCTTTTACACAGACATATTGCGTTCTTTTCTCTTTAGGATATTTTCCAGTGGATTTTGTAGTAGGTGAATGTCTATAGGCTGTTAAAGGGTTTACTGCATGTCAGACATTATGCCCAATGATTTGCAAGTGCAGGATATATTTTCCTCATAGTCCTCTGAAATGTTTGACGGATTGTGTCTTAAAACTGGTGATGTGCTGTTAAATTCTGTTTGTAGTTTGCATTTAGTTTGCATGTCAATTGGACTTTAAGTAGACATACAACTCAATGTGGCCAGATGGTGTCTGGGAGTTTTGGAACTCTATAGAGGATGAGGAAAGATTATTGGGCTGTTAAGGGAGATCTGAAGGGGAACAAAGGCTTGTGGTTTCAGGCACTGGAGGGGATTGTCAGAGTGGTTTGAAGTGAGGGGAGATGTATGTGGGCATTGCTTATTGCCTATCATAATTAATATTGGCGTGGATCATCATATAAAATAGTGAGTGAGTCATTAGACATCACAGTTGTTGATCATGATATGCTCATATTAAACAGGAATAGTGTGGGAGCTGGGAATATTGCAATGCTGCCTTTCCTGGTGGGCACCGTGGTGTTTTTATATCACTGGAGTCAAATTCTGTAGGAATAACATAAGATATGTCAGTCAGTGGCATTTCTTGTTGTTAGTTCTGTCATACATCAGAAACTGGCCTTCTGGTGGCTGGCCTTCTCCTTTAAAATAGTTAGGGTAAACTCAAAAGTTGAAAAACCTTTTAGCAATAAACATTCTCAATGGTTTGTGGTAATGACTAGCTATATGTTTGTGTTATTTAATACTTGTACTTGAATTTTTTAATGAGGATTTTTAATCTAAATGTCATTTAGAAAAATGATAAGACATTTTTGTCTGGCAGAGTGGGTCCTGATTTTTGAGGGTTTTTTTCTGAAAAATTTATTTTGGATGCCTGATGGTAGCTATCTCCAAGTGATCCCTCTAAAGAACTCTTGAATCCACAATAACAATTTTTTCTGTGAATTGCTGTCTTGCTCTTTCTTTCCAGTGCAGTCATTACTAAATACAAGAAGTAATACACATGCTGAAATGGATATTAATGAAGTATGAGAATCCAATTCTTGCTAGTAGTAACTTCACCTTTTTGGCAATGTCAAGATCTGCAAGTTGATCCAAATAAATTTCATACCTTCTTAAATTGGTTTATATCCATAGCAGAAGACAATTTAAAGTGACATTTTGAAAATTAAAACCTCTGGCAACAATTTTAACCTCTCATTACGTGTTGCAGTTCACAGACCTTCTGTACAATTGCTCAGTGGTGTCTGTAATCCAAGCCACAGCCTCCTGGATTCGAGAAATAAAGTATAAGAATTTAGTGTGACATTGTTGAAAACTGGTAATGGGAAGAAGTCTTGGTAGGAGTGTATGATCAGATAAAGTTATTAATAAATATTCATCTGATATGTTGGAAAACATGCAAATTATAAGCATGTTTTGTGTGTCTTTTTCCTTCTTTATTTCTCTTAACTAAAGAGATCACTAAAGTGGCGCAGTTTTATATTTATTTTCCGTCATTCCCCAGCTGTGTGTTCCTCTCCCCAGCACATACCAGCCTTTCCTGGGCTGCACAGACAATTATCCCCTGCGGAACCATAGAATTGATAAGAATTGCTGCTGTTGGGCTTGAGTGGTGGATGTTGCAGTGGGATGTGACAACCCTGCAGGGTGTCCTAGGGGCATGGTGGATGGTGTGGGCTTGTCCCAGTGACATGGTGGATGGTGTGGCCCCTCAAGGTGTCCTAGGGACATGGTAGATGGTGGATGTTGCAGTGGCATGTGGGCCCTCAGGGTGTCCCAGGGACATGGTGGAGGATATTGTGGGTCTCAGAGTGTCTCTGGGACATGGTGGATGGTGTGGGCCCTCAGGGTGTCCCAGGGACACAGTGGATGGTGTCACCCCTGCAGGGTGTCCCACTGACATGGTGGATGGTGGATGTTGCAATGGGATGTGGGCCCTCAGGGTTTCCCAGTGACATGGTGGATGGTGTGGGCCCTCAGGGTGTCCCAGTGACATGGTGGGTGTCATGGCCCCTCAGGATGCCCCAGTGACGTGTCTGTGCTCTCCGCAGGGATAGACCTGCCCTTCATGATGATGCCGCACCCCCTGCTCCCCGTCAGCCTCCCCCCGGCCTCGGTGGCCATGGCCATGAACCAGATGAACCATCTCAACACCATCGCCAACATGGCGGCGGCGGCGCAGATGCACAGCCCCCTCTCCAGGGCAGGGGCCTCCGTCATCAAGGTAAGGATTCCTTGTGGCGTGCAGGGATCTGCAGTGGTGCTCTCAGCGAGGAGGAGGATGAGACTCTGAGTTCACACTGCTCCAGCTCACCTGGGCTGCTCCCAACACTGAGCAACACCCACACTGCAGCCAGGGAGTTCTGCTGCTCTGATCTGTCAGTGAGTCTGTAGTGTAATTAAAAATGGACACTGACACTACAGGCTAGAGTGAGATTTCTGAAACCTTCATAACTCTCCTAAAATGCTGTTTTAAAGTCAAATTTAAGAGAAAATGCTGTAGGACATGGCAAGAATTCTAGTGCACAGAAAATCCAGAACAGGTAAATAGCAGAGAAAATCATCACAAGTACCTTAGTGAGGCTGAAGAACAAAACAGGAATTCTAGCAATGCAAAACCAGAGCAGGTAATACCTGAGTAAATTATCACAAGTACTTCAGTGAGTAGAATCTCTGGTAGCCAAACCTGAACTTCCTTCTGGTTGGTTAAAACATTTATATTTTGTAAGGCTTGTCATAGTCTCTGCCAAGTAGGCTGTTCAGAAAGGTTCTTGCCTGTGTGGAGAGTTGCTGTCCTGTCACACACTCAAAAATGCATTAAAACAAGAAATTTTCAAAATAGAAGTGTGTAGGATCAGTGTATGTGAAAGATTGGTGTGATGGGATTCTCTAAAACAGTGTCCACTTTTTACTGAGCAAAAATGAAAGGTGTTACCAGTCTGACGTGTGTGTGTGTATTTGCATGCACATGTGGGTTTCTTGTTGACAAAGTAAAATGTTGTCAGCTTTGAAAGTTCATTAGTTTAATCCATTTTTCTTTGGGTTTAAATATATGAGTCTCTAGAGCTATCTGTTCTGGAAAGTAAATGTCTTCAATATTTGTGTTCATTTAAACTCATCTATCCCTATCACTCTAGAATCTGACTTCTGAGTTGCTTTGTTCTTACAACTCTCACTGATTAGCTGAATTGATTTGCTCACACATCTTTATTGTAAAACATCTTAATTTTAGTGTGTCATTATTTTATCCTTGAGAGAGTCACTGTTCCCAACAATACAGTCCAGTTGTGAGAATACATTAGTGAGGATTGTGTTGTACTTCCTTTTGTCACAGGCTGGTGCTTCGGGAGATTTTGTTTCTAAATCAAGCAGGGAAAGGAACTCGCAGTGACCAAGCACGTGTCTGTTGTTCATGCCCGTGTGTTCTGATAGCAGCAGCCTCTCAAGGGGCACAGCAAATGTCTCTTGTCACATCACTGCAGTAAAATTCTGCATCTCTCTGTTGAGGTTCTGGAGAGCTTTGTTTTCCTTCTGATTTGCTTTCTGGCCCAAAGCATCTCCAAAGTTACTTCAGATTGTTTCTTATTTTTACTGGGAGACCATGTCCAGATTAGGGCAAATATTGTTCTGAATGCTTTGGTTTTGTTGACTTTTTTTTTTCCTCGGATTCTAGGGAGTCTGGGAAAATTCAGGAGTGACGTTTCCCATTAGGATCCCTACTTAGGATTAAGATGTGTAAAAACTTCTCTTTATCATCATTGTACTTGCCCAGTAGTTGGCTGGGTGGAAAAAACATCTCTCTCTGATATCCGACTGTGTTACTGCAGGTCATTAAACTATTAGAAATTAGTTGAAGTTCCGTTCATTTTAAACCATAACCTTTCCTTTAAGTGTTCAGAGACCTAATTTAAACACAGCAGTGGAATATTTGTAGCAGCAAGTAAACTTGCAGAAGCTTTGATTGTATTCTAAATGTTACCAGTGTGTCAACATGAAGATTAAGTTTGTATTTGTAAACAATGCCAGTCCTTTGTAATTTAACCTGCACTTTTTGCAGGCAGCTGGGTTTCATTTCAGGGTGTTATTTAGCAGGCCCTTGCTGATGGGAGTTACTCATTTACAGCAATTTTTTCCCCAACACCTGCACCAGAGGAGACACAATATCTCCACAGCAACACTAGGTCTGGCCAGCACTCTGGTGGGAATTATTTCCTCTCATGTTGCAGAGGAAAATGCACCAGTAGCCAACGTGACAGAGGCAGAGTGGGCATCCTTTGCTGTGTTCCTCTCACCTGTCAAGTAGTGCTGCATCTTTCTCTAGTTTGTCCTGAGTGCTGAAAGTGTAGATGAATTTTGTAACCGTGTGAGGCTCCTTTTGTCCTTTCTTTCCCTTATGTACAATCATCCAGCACAGAATGCTGACCAGTTAACATGAAATTCTTGTGCAAATTGAAACGTGTAAAAAAAAGAAAAGCATTGCTGTTCCTGCTGTCAGTAATTTTTATTAGAGGAATTATTTAAATGCATTTAATAAGTACAAAACATATTAGTTTTCAGTAGAGTGCAATCCCAGCATAATGTTTTTAACTTAAAATGGGAGAAATGAATCAAATATATTGAGTATGTGTCTGTTTCCATAGTCTGATGACTAAAATACCACTTGGCCTGTTTTCTATAGGTGTGAGAATCAGCTGCTTTGTAAGGTTTTGAATGAAGTCATTATGCTTTTTATATCACGTTTGCCATTTAGAAATAAGCTGTTCTACCAAGGTATGCATGATCAGCAAAGTTAACATTTAGTGCTCCAGAAAGAAATGTCATAACTATGAAACTTGATTTCCCCATGACAGGAACACCATAAATTAGGGAGGCACAATGGCCAGGCTCACAAAACCTTCTTAGCCATCTCTAACATGATGTGATGTGATTACAGCAGCACCAGCAGCACTGTGGCTGCAGGTCTGGCAGTGCCCCTGTGATAAATTCAGCCTTACAGGGATTTGCTGCACATCTGAAGAAGCTTGCTGGGTTTGAAACTTGTCTCAGATGGCTCAGGAGAATCTCTGCTGTTGAGGGTCTCATATGGCCAAAGCAGAATTTGACAGGGACACTGAGTTCACCACCCTTTCTCTTCTCCCTCCTGCATCCAGTTCTTGTTATTTCTTCATTTTCAGAGCTGTTCTTCAGCTTGACCTGCTCTGCAATCCAGGAATGGCCTGGCTGCCAAATGAGGATCAGTCTGGGGTGGAATTTGGCTAAGTACACTTGAGTCATGATTTGGGATGGAAAGAGCAGTGGATGCTCAAGGCCAGGTTGGGTGGAGCACTCTGGTCTCATGGAAGGTGTCCCTGCTCCTGGCAGGGCTGGAATGAGGTGACCTTTAAGGTCCTTCCATCGCAAACCACTCTGTGATTCTATGAATAAATGTAGCAGTTCACTGTTACACAATAATTTTGTTCCTCAAACAAAACTCAGAAAAGTTCCTCTGAAACTCAGAAAAATCTACTCAGTGGCAATATATTCAGAAGGAAAGTTGGGATGAGCCCTTTACAGAAAAGTGAGAGGATTTTTCACAGAAGGTTGTGAAACACTCAGCTCCAGAGAGCAGTAGCTACATAATGTGAAGATTTTTGTTTTACAGTGCACCTGTAACAAATATGACCTTACATGACTGAAAACACTGCTGTACACAATTCCAGCCAAAGAGCAGGGACAGGGCAGGGGAGAGGTTTGGGGTTAGGAAGGTGAAGGGAAGGCTGGAAGAGCCAAGTCTGGAGCTGAGACTGTGATAGTCTTGGATTGTTCACTGAAGGCCACTTTCCCTGATGTTTCCCTGATGTGCTTGGGAACAGGCTGGTGGGAAATACTGAAATACTAGATTAGGCTGGCTTGAAATTCTGGGAACCAAACCCAAACCAGGGCCTTAAGCTGCTGCTTTTGTGTTAGATATGCAAAGAGTACTGAGAGTAATGAGGCAAAACTTCATGCCAGAGATCTGAGACTTATTTTCTCCCAAATTTCCTCTGCTTCTCCTTTTACTTTCCTGACATATTTTGCAACCTGCTTCCTCCTCTTGCTCACGTCTCACCCTCTTCCTCCTTGTGCTCCCTCCCTTTCCTTCTGGCAAACAGCTCTTTGGAGCTGCTGAGGGATGTGCTTCTCCCGAGTAGGAGTAGTTCTGAAAATTGGTTTCCTGCTGTCCATTTTTCTTCTGTTGTCATCCCCTCATGCTTGCTGTATTCCTGCTTTTATCTTTCTTGCTCTCATCAAGGTCCCAGTTAGGAATAAATGGTGCTTTTGTTGAGTGCAAATGTGAAACAGAAAAAAATTTAAAAGTAATTAAAATGCTTTAAAAATACAGCATTTTAATTTTCATATTTCATAATTCCTTGAGAATTTCACCCCAATGCACTTCAGAAACTAAGCTGATAAATGGAGCAAAGCATTATTTGTACAGTGGGATCTATCTAAATATGCAGTAGAGACTTCTGAGTCTCCTTCTCTTTGAGCTTTGTTTTTCTCCTGATTTTGTGGGATTGTTAAGGCATTTGTAAAGGGTGTATATGACATGATTTTAAATTCCCTGAAGAGAGTACAGATGGGCTGTGTAATTATTGCTGAGAGGTGCTATTTTTCTGTGTGCTCTACAACTCACATTCATAATATTTACCTGACAGCCAGAAAAATGTGGCCATCTCAGAATGCTCTGAAACACTTCTTCTCACAATAGAAACATTTCCCATTACAGAATTTCTAACATCAGTAATTTCATATCTCTCTGTGCATTCAATCCATTATGAATTGTTTTCAGAATATTGCAACATTTATAAAATCAACCTTCTCTACAATGTATGTGATTTTTCATGTTGTTACATTTATTCTGTCCTGTTCCACAGCAGGCAGCTGATTGCTGGGTGGGACTGGGATATGTTGGAGGAGGGACATGGGAGACAGGAGTTTGTTTGCTTCTTAGGAGGTTCATTTTTGTGGCTGTATTTGAGGTGGAGGAGGAGGGAGTGTGCACGTTTGTATCTCTTTATTCACTGATTCAGAGAAATTACTCTGCTGGGAGGTGTTCAGATCCTTTCAAATTGCATTAAATAGCCTTCTCATCTCCTCCTCTGGAGGGTGGCTGTCCCTCTCCCTGCAGTGCCAAGAACACCTGGCTCCTTACCACCCTCATTGAGATGTTTTAAGCACTGAGAACTTATTTTAAACTTCCAAGTGGAAAAAAAACCCAATCAGAAACATCTCTTTTTGCAGAGCTTGCAAAGGAAAATTGTTAGGCCAAGCACATCTAAGCTCTTAGTTCTGGCTCAGATCTTTTTAGTATTAGCTTAGTCATTTGCATTTGTCCTTAATAACTGATATGGCTCTAATGCAAATGAGGTAGAGCATTTTCATCATTAGTCCTGGGAGTGCCTTTCCTGCCTTCCATGGCAGCACTGGGTGAAGCAATTCAGGTGAGAGGCACAAGTACCAAGTCTCCACCGTGAGATCCTTTCCAGTTTCAGGCGCTGTTGTGCTCTCAGATTGAAAGTAAAACATCAAGATCTTAATCCAGGAGTGAAGGTTTCCATGGCTGTCCCAGTGACTGCTAATTTAAGAAGCAGGGAAGAAGGCAGCTCCTGTTTGGCTGTTTCCCAACACCATCTGATTAGCTGCACTTCTCTGTTTGGCTGAGCAGCTGGCAATTAATGGATTGATAGGAAGTAGTCACAAGGTAATGGAATTCGTGAGTGAACATCTGGTATTAAAATCAGTAAATGTAGGGGTTTTTATGATTTCTTAAATTCGGTGAGAAAATAATTGCCAGTTGACTACAACTGAAACAACTATATGTACACAGTGGAAAAAAAAGTGCATTTTAAATGGCAAAGTACATATTTTAGGCAAAAGACTTCCCTATACACTGCAAAAGATGAATGGGATCCAGCTGGCTTTCAGACACACAGATCCTATCTTGGTTTTTAGACCAGCTGTTTACCTTGTTCATCTCCAGTACCTACAGCAATCACAGGTACTATAAGTAGCTCAGAAGGCCAACAAGTCACCCCAGCCTTTGTGTGTGCTCATTTCCAGGGTGGAATGACTCAAAATCCAAACCAAACTGCTCTTCTCTAGCCCAGAAATGGCTGTGATCATCCTAGTTCTTGTTGGCATCAGTTCAGGTGTAGCACAGCTCCTGCTTCCTGTGGCAGGGATATTCTTTTCCCTGGAAAAGCCTAAATTGAATACTCTATCAGTTAAGGACTGTAAACTTGAGAGCAATATTTAAAATCTACTGGTTATTAGGATTCAAACAGCATTAGTATCAAGTAAGGTCAATTGGAAAGAAATACATCTTATTATTAACTAAAAAAAGGCAGTGTTAGCAAGTCTTTGCTGACTGGAATTGTGAATTGTGTTAACTTTTCTTGTTCTTCTCCCTTGGTGAGGATGGGATTCAGACAGAGAGGGGGGAGCAGAGGTAGCTCAGCAGGGAATTGGGGCTGGAGCCTCTGCCTGCCCATCCTGGCTTCACAGACCCCTCCAGGGAGTCAGGCTCTGGTTTCTAGAATTTTTTTATTTCTAAGATTTTTTTTATTTCTATTCTCTGTTTTGAGAATATGAATGGAGATCTTGTAGCCGGGGGGAGGGTGAGGTGTGGCATAATGAACATCCCACTGCACAAGTTAATGCTGGGATTTTTTTCTGCCAGTTCCTCTTGTTTTCCCATCGTGGTCAACATCAGAAATCCTTCTTACAACTCTTAAAAACTCTAATCTAGGCCTAAAGCCAGTAGAATCTCCATTTTACCTTCCTTTCCATTTCATTAGATGGGGTGAATTCCAGCCACTGCAGAGCTCTGTAGAGTAGAGCAGCAGCACCTCAATTAAATATGAAATATCAAGATAAATGTGTGAATATAACATCCAGGACTCAGACAAACTTCCAAAACTTGCTTGTCAGCAATGAAATGCCATTAAATCCTCTAGGAACTCGTTAATAGATTAACATTTGGAAGAGTAATTACAACTACATTGCAACGAAGAATAAAGAAAAATAAAAAGGAAAATCCAGCAGCATCATTTCTCTAAACTCTTGACATAAAAGGAAGATCAATACTATAAAAAAAGCAGAGGTAAGGAATTAAGGTCAAGATGATTATGTCAAAAATAGGTAAGCTGTTCATATATATTTCAAATAAAGCTATGTGTAGTATTTGCTATTATTGGTGTGGAATACTCCCTCACAGGGGAGGGAAGAGGGATATTGAGCTGAAATCAAGGATCTGTCTGGAAATTGGGTGAGTTCATGACTTCAGTGCCTTTCAGCTAAATCACAACTAAAATCAACAATGTCAAGCTTTGTAGCTGCATTTTCCGAGGCAGAGAAGGACACTGATTTTTAGTGAGACAAATATATTGCCCTTCAAGAGGATTAAATACTGGAAAAGTCCTTTTTGAGAATTTATGTTACAGCTCTGTAAAGGAAGGAAAAAAGATGAGATAAAGTAGGTACTGTAGGTAGATAAATAGGTGAGATCTTGAGAAATGTTTTCATTTTTCATAAAATTCTCAAAATCTCTAGAACCCTTATGTATAATTCTTTCAATTATAACCTGGAATATTAATCTTGCAAATTTATGAATAGGAATAAATATAAATGGGGAAAACATTACTTTATTTAGGAATGTTTCTTTGTTACTGTGAGTTTACCTTGTGTGTGACCGGGCTGCCCTGCACAGTGCAAGGGGAACTGAGCCATTTTCGGGGGGGGGGGAATAAATGAAAAGTAACGAGGTTATAAAATACATAGATGACAAATCAAATGAAGTCATCAATGTGTAAAACAAAATGTTAAGATTTTAGATTTGCAATTTTCCTATTTAAATGCCCTCATTGATTTGTTACAAATACTGTTAACCCTGTGTTTGGAAAATGGTGAGGACATTATCACTTGTGTTCTCATTTGTAATAAAATAGATTAACTTGCTGTGAAATTTTAACTAGGCTGAGACACAACAGTAGCTACCTAATGAACCAGAGCACATTGCTGTTAAGTAGCTAAATAGATGCATACTGATTACAGGACTGAAAAATGGATCTGTTTACCAGCAAAAGAAGAGTCTGCTCATAGCATTATTCATTATAGGAGGGGAAATTCAGCACATTTCTACATAAACATTTAGAAATGGACAATTTCTTGATCCATATGCAGCTTCACATGGTGATACTCCATCCTTATTTGGAGCATATATGATAGAGAGGGAATTTCAGCTCCTTTGTTGCTTATAGGGAAAGCTCTGCATTCCCTGTGCCTGTACATTGGTGTAGCTGGTAAGACATTAGATAAAATAATCAACTAATTCCCTTAGAAAGTGACTCACTGTGTGATTTAGAAGGACATTTTTATTTGACACTTGTACATCTGCCTGAAGATTTCAAACCAAGACCCTGAGTCTGAAGGCAAATTACTGCAAGCAGAGATTATTTCATAGTGAGAGACAATGGGAAATGCAGTTACCAGAAGGAGCTGGAATACTTTGCTTTTCCAAATCATCAGCTTTTGAATTACTCAAATAACTCCCATTTAAGATGACATATATGGCTGTTTGTGTGATATCTAAGTGTTAATTCCTAGTCATATTTGTTCATGGGGTTTTTTTGCAGAACAGTTGGCATGTCCTCTCCTTGGCTATTCATTTTCATGGTTGCAGTAGACAATGAAATTTACTTAAACTATGCACTCTTCTGTAAAATTAATCATTTCAAAATGATATCTTAATTGTAAATTGAGTGCTCTTTGTGGTTAAAAGAGAGGGAATAGTGCCAAGGAGGACTGTTAAAACGGAAATCCATGCAAATGAAATTGCAGACAGTGTTGTAACCTGTTAGCAGGAACCTATTTGGAAGCTATTATTGGCACAAAGGTAAAAAACACACAGGATTTATCCCCTCAGGATTGCATGGGTATGGTTTGTTATTTAAGACAGTACTTTTTGGGGTAAGAATATTACTTTCAAAAGCAACTCAGTAAGCAGCACATCCACAAAGTCCCAACTCCATTCTACTAATTTGTTCATCTCAGCAACCTTCCAACCCTCTCTTTTGGAGGCCAAAAGGGAGAAAACACAATTCAGTGAATTGGATCTTTTTTTTGGTGAATTGGATCTTTTTTTTCCTCCCACAGAATTTGAAAACTAATTTGTATAAAACCATTCAGTTTTCAAAATTATAAAAACTTGTGACTCAACATAATACACTCATATCTGATCATTAAAAGTCTCCCTTTCCGATCTATTAGTTACTGTACATTCATTAAATAACAGATAATTAGTGAAACTGATCCATTGAGGATTAACAGCTATGTAATAGATACACATCTGTTACATGGTTTTGGGGCTGGGTTGTTATTTAACGTACAATACCAATCCTATTAAAACCAAGTCTGGTGCCACATTCTCAGCTGGTGTGGTTGGAATAGGGAAATGCCATCCCATGCTCTGAGGAGGATCCAATCTCATGTTCCCTTTGCATAACTCCCAGAAGTATCTGTAAATACAAAGATGAGTGTGGCTTAAAGGGATGGTTTTAATGGGTAACAGAATATTCTTGTTGATGTTGCTGGCAATGTAATTAATCAATTGCCCTGATACATCCAAACAGCAGTTTTTATATCAAGGATTTATAATGGAAAAACTTCTAGGAACCACCATGTGCTTCCCAAAGCTACATTATTAGAGGTTAATATCAAAGTTTCTTGTGCAAATATAAATGTGACATTTTGCATGCAGACTCTTGTTTTGGTTAACCGCTGGTGCTTTTCATGCAAGAGGGAAGTTTGTACCAGAGCCACAGCATTTATCATTTGTTCAGGTGCTGTCCTGAGAAGATACTGATGTAATTTATTCAGGTACTGATTCTAGTTAGAAATTCACAAGTACAGATGCTAATTACAAATTTGACTGCATTTAGTGACAGTTCAGTCCAACTGTGAATTGTTTATTTGAAATGTGACTCATATATGGCAATCTCTCTACCTGTAGATTAAAAGTAGTTCGTAAAAGCAACATGAAAGAATATTTTATATGTTCCTATGTGTGAAAAACTTAGAACATAGAAAGTTGCCAACAAGAAAAAAGTGGCAAATGATCAGCTAAGCTCAGCCACATTGTTTGTAGAAGCCAGTGTTGGTTTTGGCTGTAGATAACTACACTGCTCTTAGACACGAGTTCTGTTCTCTGTTTACCTCACCAACACCATTTGCTACCATTGCTTTTAAGCCAACCACACTGTTTTAGCCTGAACCTCGGTGAAACCCGTGGATGAAAGATCCCAGCTTTGCTTTGCTTCTCTTTGCAGGAGAGGATCCAGGACAGCCCTTCCCCGGCGCCGTCCCTGGAGGACAGCCAGCGGCCCGGCAGCCACGCGTCCTCGCACCCCAGCAGCAGCGTGTCCAGCTCCCCGTCCCAGCTGGACACCACCCCTGACAGGATCGGTCAGTGCTGCCATCTTGCTCCCCTCACAGCCCCTCGCTCCCCTCACAGCCCCTCATAGCCCCTTGCTCCCCTCACAGCCCCTCACACCCCTCACAGCCCCTAACTCCCCTCACACCCCTCACAGCCCCTAACTCCCCTCACACCCCTCACAGCCCCTAACTCCCCTCACACCCCTCACAGCCTCTAACTCCCCTCACACCCCTCACAGCCCCTAACTCCCCTCACAGCCCCTCACAGCCCCTAACTCCCCTCACAGCCCCTCACAGCCTCTAACTCCCTTTGTATGCTGGGAACGTGCGGGGAAGCGCTCGCTTGATATGGAATACGCGGGAAGTTCATCCCTTGGTTTTTTAGTTAAAATTAAATACAGTCTCAAGGTGCGTCAAGGGAAATGTAGGCTGGATATCAGGAAGGAGTTTTTTACAGAAAGAGTGATGAAGTTCTGGAATGGCCTGCCCAGGGAGGTGGTGGAGTCACCAGCCCTGGATGTGTTTAAGAAAAGACTGGATGTGGCACTGGGTGCCGTGGTTTAGTTGAGGTAGTCATGGACTCAGTAATCTTTAAGGTCTCCCAGCCTAGTAATTCTGTGAATTCTCTGAAGTTCATCACTCAGCAGAGCCCAGCCCCTCCTCTTGGGTTCCTTCTGTGCCTGTATCCCCTGCACAGAGGGATCACCCCTCTGTGATCCTCTATGATCACCCTCATCCTTGCACCCTTCCCTGTTCCAACAGTCTCCCTCAGTGTGCTTGGGTAGGGAAGTGCTGCTGAAGGCACCTGCTGTTGAAAAAGGGCAAGGTGTGCATGTGTGTGAGGAAAATCGCAAATTCTATGATGACTTTATTATTCCAAAAACCTCCTTGTGCCCACACATTCCTTCATCACCCCGAGGCCGAGCCCTTTCTAGCTTTTTTGGTCCCTCCACCACAGCTTTCACAGCCTGTGCACTATCGATTAAAATGCTAATTCCGTCTAGAGGAAGTTTAGATCCTATTCTTGGTGCTTCCAAGAGGGATCTAGGGCAAGTCAATTAACATCTCCTCACGTCAGTGTGTGTCAACACTGCTGTCTCCTCATGGCCTGGAGCCCGTGCAGGCATTGCTGAGCCAGATTTAGACCACAGAAGCCGTGCACTCGGGGTGAGTCACTGGAGAACTCCTCCCATGCACAACCTACCCCTGGGATTTTGCAGTTCTGAGCCCAGTCCTTGCAGCAGCACCACAGCACTGCCCAGCACAGTGGATAGAACCTGAATTCTTTGTCTAAATCTGTGCACACACAGAGACTGTGAAGTAGATTCCCCTCATCTTTTTATTGTGTAAAATAAGGCTAGAAATACACAGGACAAGAAACTTTTAACTCCCTGTAGCAGCAGTGAAAAGAGACTGTTGATGTCTGTATTTAGAGATCTAGTTTTGTAAAGATATGGATAAAAATTTTTCATTAACAGAATTACAATGATTTTTACTTTTACAAATATAAAAAAAGCTCTCCCTAAAACATGGTGATGAAGTTTGTAACAAGTGTCTTCCCTGGAATAACTGTGAAGTCTGTAATTGGTGGATTGCAGAGAAGAAAATGTTTAAATCAAATAAGAGCAAAGAAAGAGGCATTCTGAAGTCATAAACTGCAGGTGTTAAGTGAAGAATTCCCTTCAGCACTGAAATGTTGGGGGGTGTTTTGCTGTCACCAATCCATTTGGGCTATGATCTGGCAATCTGTGGTTTTTATTAAGCTTACTGCTTTATAGATAATTACTAATACTTAAATCTTTAAATGCATTTTTCCCCAAAATGTTTTTTGGGGAGTACTTTTCCCTCTAATTAATTAATTTAAACATTTCATAAGAAATCACATTCATCTCAGTAGTCATTTGTGTTCTGTCTTGGTATCCTTATCTAATAAACTTGAGCAGATTAGCTTTTACTGCATATTTTACTTGGCTCTAAGACTTAAAATACCAAAATATCAACCAAGAGGAAATATAATTTAGTATTTTCTTTTCTCTTAACATTTTTATATAACTGTGCCCTCTGATTTTTTTTAGCCATGCTGACCAACAGCAGGGAAGGAGAACTCATTGACCAAGAAACTGGGACCAGCCTAAAAAAAATACAAAAGGAGAAAGGTAAAATCACAAACTGTTTTCCATCTCAGGCATATAATTGCACTTATTATGTGTTTCATTCCTTTTTCTCATGTTCTGCATATGCAATGACATTATATTACTAATTTAAGAGAACTAAGTGCTTAATTGCAATGAATAATGTATCCAGTGAACTCACATGGAAGTGTAAGCAATGAAAACTTTGCTTCTCTCTGTTTATATAGCATGAGGGTAATATTTTGCAGGTCTTTTGGCTCAATTATTTATGAAGTTCTAAGCAAATATTTGATCAGTCATGTGCTATTGTTTGTTTGCCTTCAGGGGATGTGTGTGCAGGCTGCTCTGATGCTCTGGGTGAGCAATATAATTTTATGTCTCACCAGTGAGGGGCAGCAAGGGAAGAGGTGATGTTTGGCCTGGGGGATTCTCCTGTGGGCAGGGAAGAGCTTTCTCTGCTGGGCTCTCCTTGCAGAGGTTCGTGGGTGCTGGAGGAGGTGAATACTCAGGGATTTATTCTGGGAAAACACTGCAGAGAGATGTTGAAGGGGGATAGTGAGGTTTTAGACTGAAAAAGATGTTAAGAGAAAGAGAAGGAAGAGAAAACATAAACTAAATGTACTTGTTAGTCTGCTGAGAATATTCATATTTATCATCATAAATGAAGGCACAGACTGATTTCTATTTTGCTTGAGGTGATTTTCATGTATTTTCAGAGGAAGCTAAAAGGCAAGCATAGACAATTTTATGAGCTACTCAGAAGAGAATTTGGAGCCCTTCTGTGCCCTGTGGTTCCAGACTTATATAAAATTATTTGAGCAGTGGCAGGGTTTTGTTCAATCAGCTCTATTCCTGAGAGGTCTGTGACTGATCATGGGTAGGAAGAGCCTGAAACTTCCTCCTTATATTTTGTGTTTCTGTACTCAACTCTCCTTGAAGACAGAAGCTGTTTTCTATTCACTGGTTTTTCTGGACATTTAAGCACTTTCCTCATGAACCCCAAAAGAGCCCTTCTGTGCCATACTGAGGTAATTTTCTGTCTGGATCATCCTGCTTAAATCCTTCCCTCTTGACTCCTGTTGACATTTACAGAAAGTTACCAGCCCTACCTTCACTCCTAAGATTTAAAAATTACATTTCTGTAGTAATTGCATAGTGAGTATTTAATCTAAGCCTGAAAGTGTAGTTGATTATAATTCTGTTGAACTGTACATGGTTTCTTGCCACATGCTCAGTAATTTTTCAGTGAAACAATTCAGTATCCTGTGGGGTTCAAAGATGCAAATCATGTACTTCTTGGTAGTAGCAGTTCTGTCACTCAGGATGGATGAAGGAAGGTACAGTTTAAAAATCTGAAAAAATAATTCAGAAATCCCCAAAGCGAAAATAATTGAACCTCCACCACCTGTGAACCCAATTCCCAGGCTCCTGTGATCATTCCTTTTAACATGGATGAAATCACAAAGATCTGATGCTAACAGTTTGTGTGCCGTAATTCTCCTTAAGATTAAAGTTGTGTAGGTTTATTCATTTCCTAGTCTACATTTTTGCATAATTTCTTTAATTGATTAAGTACTGGGAAATACGTCTTTATACATGTGTTAGTTCTGCATGCACTTAGGGGATGTTTTTGGAATTAATTTAGTGTGCAGAGATCCACCTGCATCAGAAAAAATGCTTTGAAATCAGGAGACATTTTAAAATATTATTTTAGAGACAGAACAAATTTCTTCTTTTCTGCTTGGTCTGCAGATGTCAAGTTTTGCTCAGAAAATATGAGGATGAGGAATTTAGTTTTTGTTGTCATATACAGATGTGATTTTTCAAGTCATCTCATGGCTCCAGAACCAGAACCTTTTGATGAGATTATAATGGGACTAATACAGAAATTGTAAAGCACCAGCTTTTATGTCCAGCATTCCAAACTGATTTTGCATTAATCAGTGGGACAGACCTATAGTGCACTTTCTGTAGGAACCACTGGGGTTGGTCCTCAATGATTTGTCCCAGTCCTGTGTGGATTCTTTGTTCCTAATACTGTTTTTGTTTCTCCTGTATAATTATTTTGAGCTCAGTTATGTTGAGTGCTTTAGAGTCAGGTGTGGACAATGTGAGGAGTGGGATCTGTGCTGCCTTGTCCTGCAGAAAACATCCATGTAATTTGTATACAGAGCAAGCTTTGTTTTTCCAAACCTGCCATTGCTCTTACCAAGGCAAAATATATTCACCATGGAAAAGATTTTCAAAGTTATTAAGAAGGAATGTAGTTAAAATAAAAGTATCAACATTTATTAAGTATGACAAGTAAGCGGTTTATACAACCGTGGCAAACATATGTTTTCACATCTGTTTTGAGTAATATCATCATGATTTTAAAAATGATTTATAGCTCTGCAGGCCATAAAATGCCAGCTTTGCTGTAAGTTGGAAGTTTTCAAACAACAAAGAAATTATTGAAGGCATATATTGAACGTGTGTTTGTGTTATACACCTTGACATAACTTCACAAAGCTAAGGTCTCTACAACAATTAAGATAACAACACTTGAAAATTAAGGAACTCAAATTTATCAGGAGTACTATTTATTGAAATCTTAGAATTAAAAAATAATTAAAGTTATTGTAATTATTATAGACAAAATATCTCTCAGGATACACAGGTTTTGTTTTCCATATCCCATTTTAAGTGATCTCAGCAATAGACAAAAATGTGGCACTTTGTTGTTATCAAAGTAATTTTAAGGTAATTAGGGCTGAGGAGAACACAACACTGCTTCTTTAAAAGACAGTTAATATGAGGTTGTTGCAATTCCTGTGTTGGTGGGGCAGAATTTCCAGAATTGGTGATTGTCTCATTGCAGAGCATTTAGAGCCCAGTTACAGCCATACCTGTAAGCTTTTTGAAGGAGAAATGCCATTAAATCTCAATTACTCTGCTTCTTTTCATCATCCTTTTAGAGGAAATATGGTCAGATTTAGCATTAGAGGGCAACAAAGTTAAACATCTTTGGAAGTCTGCATGGTTTGGGGTCTTTATATATATATATCTAAAATTGTTTTTAACGCATGGATTACATACAGTACTATATTTTTTGTCAAATGTCTTTTTCTGGCATGTTACACCAGCATTTTGCCTGTGCATCTATTTCTGAGTGAAAACCATATCAAGAGTAATCTGCACTTTATTTTGAAATCACTAGTTCAAGGAAACAGTTACAAACCCCCCCTAGAACACAGCCCACATTTTACCTGCACAATTACTCACGGAAACTACACTTTAAATTCATCTGCTTCGATACATATCCTGGAAAAAAAATCTCTATTGTGTGGGGTGGGATTGTGTTTGACACAGCCCTGTATAGGCTTTACAGAAAGCTCCATATGAATTCTGGCATTGGGAAGGTGAAATGAGCCAGAAAAGAATTTGGCCGCACCTTCCAGCCGGATTTAGATGCTGGTGCAATTATTCTGTTTGACTGCATGACAAGAAATATTTCAAACTCCTCACACAGGCTGGAGCACTAAAAGGCACTGGCCCAGCTCTTGCCACAGTGAAATCAGTGGGGATGTACAGGATGTCTTCAGTGGAACAGTTTGACCAAAGCTTGGTCTTCGGGAAGGTTTTTCCCCCAGCTCGTGCTGCTGGTTGTTATGTAGACATGGCTAGCATGTTCACATGGGGTTTGTGGTGCAAACCACTGTAGGAAAATTCAATTAATGACCCTATTGTCAGACTTACCCACTGTTTGTGCAGTCAGTGAGTACAAATAAATAAGATTTTTGCTGAGAAGGGGCTGCCCTGCATTCCCAGAGCTGCTCCCTCCTCCAGCCCATCCTGCATTTCCAGAGCCCAAATCCAGGCTCTGGGGCTGTGTCCCGTGGCCAAGGCCATGGCAGTGTCCAAACTCTGCACCTGGCAGCTCTCCCTTCCCAGTGTATTAAAGAACACCTTTGCCTTTATTGCTTCAAGGAAAGGGGAATTTTGCATCATTTCTGTCCGCTGAGTGAAATATTTTCAGATGGCCAGAGACCACGGTAATGAAAGAATAACCATATTTATTTATTGGATTTCATTAGCAGAAAAGAGGGTTTATGCTGTTTAAATTAATCACTGCCAAAGGACCGGGCTACTCAGGATGTGAGGGGAGGAGAATGAGCAGGTGCAGAACACCTGAAACAGCAACAGGCTGGGGGGGCTGTGCTCCAGAGAGGAGACTTGCCCAGCAATTCATCTGAAAGCATCCAGATGGAAAAGGGAAGGAAGGAGAAGGAGAACAAGGAGCACGAAGCTGAGCCACACAGTGGCTGTGCAGAGTGTGCAGGAGGTGCCAGCACCTCACATGGTCCCTGTGCTGCCTATTTGACATGTCAATACTGGCAGCTTAAAGATATAATGAGAAAAAAAGCTGTTTTCTTCACAAGTGTGCTCATGAATACGTGAAGAACTCCCCAAATCAGGAGTGACACTGTGTTCATTCTGGTGTCTGAGTGTGTGTGTCACAGACCTGGGGTTGTTTCATCAGCTGTGGGTGCAATAGTACATAAATTTAAAGGTTTCTTTTCCCCAAAACCTCGAGTGACATGCGCAGTGCAAGTGTCCTCTGGATAAGTCAGAGATATTTTTACATTTTCTATCCTCAGAGAATACTGAAAGATAAGAAGCACAGTGCTCTATTCTGGGTGGAGGCATTTTCCACAAGTCTTTTTTTGTTTTTAAATTTAACCTACAAATGAACTGACAGCTGTTAAAAAGGTGGCCTAATAGTAGATGTGATTGTCTGTCAGTCAGTCCAAAAAAACCCAAACCCATAAAACCAAGGCAGACTCTATTAACACTTAGATTCACAAAATGTAAATAATTAATAAAGGTAAAGCTTTAATTTTTGAAGTGTCTGTACTCATGATGTTATGATTGTGTGCTTAACCAATGCTGAAAGATTTATAAATATAAAGGCAATTATGCAAGAGATGCTGGTGAAGTACTCCAAGGTCACACCTTTTACATTCAGTTTATATTAGAGCTTATTATTATTTTAATATTATTATATTATTTGCAGAATTATTTTTAGGAATGCTCTTTTTTTGATGAGTAAAATACCTACTTCAGAGTTAGCTTGCCAGATGGGCTAAGGCAGTTTCTTGCATTGATATATAATTTATTAATATGTTTAATTTATTAGATTTCAGTGACTTTAATGTACTGCCGTCTAAACACTACAAATTATGAGTCTGTATAAACATGGTGAAATAATTAAATGTTCTTTACTGAAAAAGCTTTGAAACAAATTTTTAGTAAGGTATTCATTCATGTCAGACTGCAATAAAATGGGCAAATAAGAGGGAGATCAGGAAGCTGCTCTTCAGTCAGTTCTCTCTTCAGGGACATTCCCACTTTTCCTCCAATACTGTAAATTGTTTTATGTAGGTTCATCTGAGCTACATCAAATTTGAAAAGTATAAGAAGGGGAGAAAAATTGTCGATTTTCACCCAGTGACCTAAGAAAGCTTTTGGCTTAGGCCCAGGAATCTTTTCCTTAGCACTGGTCTTAAGCCTGACGTGCTGGATTCTCTGCTTGGTGTTAGCTGTGGTGCAAAGTCATTAACCTGAGACCTGCACTTGGTGACGTTCTTAATGTCTGTGAGTTATTTAATAAGTTTGCTTCAGTCCTCATTATGGGCAGTAGGATGTGGACAATCTGTGTCCTGAGAGGTTGCTGAATGTTTTTGTCATTCAGAAATCCTTGGGATCTTGGGGAATGCACCAGCAGGGGCTCAGCCTGCCCTGCCTGAGCACCAAACCTGCTCAGGGGCACTGTGCTCCTGCATTTGTGTGCCCAAGTGTGCAGCTGTGCACACACAGAGGAAGAAAGGGATAAAAATACAGATAAAAATTCAAATTAGTCATAAAAATTTTTAATTGCTGACTTGGGAAGTTGTGCAGTATTTGTGACTGAGGGAGATCTTCAAGAAATTCACAGAAGCTGCACTTCATTAAACAGTTCTTTCCTGAGGGTTCCTTCCAGTGAGCCAGGGTTTGTCCTGCTGCCCACAGCTGGATGTTCCAGATCAGTGAAATGCAGAGCTCATGATTGTGACAGCAGTGTGCGCTCCTGCTGTCAGAAGAGCAAACCCAGCTCTGGTGCGTGGTGTTTTGTGTAGCATTTTTTGTGTACTCAGGGACTTTTTTTCTAATTTGATCTTGAATATCTAAGATGGCTCTGTGGAGTGTGTCTGTCTCCTGTGTAACAGTCACATTAAGATGGCAATTAAGGGCTCTGTCCTCCCTTTTGAGGAGGATTTGCTGCCCAGAGGTTTCTGGGGACAGCAAGGCTGAGACAAAACTGCACATTAAGGTTCATCTCCAAAGTGGTTTAGAATGCTCAGTGCATTAGAATGTCCCTGATAACAAAAAGTAATAAATCCTTAGTGAACTTCTAACCCTAACCATTCGAGGATTCTGTGCATAAGATAGTTAAGTAACCTCAGAGTGGAAGTAGAAAAAGATTATTCTTGATGTGTAGTCATGAAACCAGAAAAAATGTGTTCTTCATTATATCCCAGACATTGTGGTGAGTTCTTTTGATAGAGTTACATGAATTCTTATTAGCAGAGCTGATAATGGCCCATGTGCTCCTCTCAGAAGCCACTGGGGCTGCAGATTGCAGGAGATCAGATTTCATGTTTGATTCTTGGGACAGAAGGCACCACTCCAACACTTGAACTGTATGGGATTTGAGATTTGTGTGTCACAGCCTCAGTAGTTTCTGGGGATGGACAGTTCTCTCAGTCAGTTTTTCATATTATCAGCTGTCCTTTGGAAATTCACCATTGTGCCTGAAGGAGCAGGAGCCCGCAATTGTAATCAGTAAATAAAATTTCAACTGGATTAGCTCAGTTTGTTACAGCCTGGTGCTGATAATGCCAAGGTTCTAAGCGGGATTTTATCCTTGCATGGGCCATTCACTGAAGAGTTGGACTTGAAGATTTTTGTGGGTCCCTTCTGAAGATTCCCAGCTGTGAATATCCTTCTTGTACCAGGATTGATAAAAAGATGGAAAGGGAGACAGCTGTGAGCTCTGAAATTGCAGGTGAATGAGTACAAACTAGAAAGAGGGATTGCTCCAATACAAAATTCCCCAGCACACTTTGGTCATGCTTGGCCTTTCCATGTTGATGTCAAAATACCAACTGATTTATTTTCTTCTTTTATTTTGTAGTCAGTATGAAAGTAGTTTCCAAAGCAGATTTTTCTTCTAGTTGACAGAATGTGACAGGCTATAACAAGCAGTTTAATAAATAAAATTCTGCTTCCAGGTGTATTCTGAGATGTTATAATCTATAAAACATGGTGCAGTTTTGAATCTGTCTGTTTCACCCGTCACTGGGGCTGCTCTGTGATATTTTGATAGTTGGAGCTGGCTTGTGTGAATTTGCTGACATATCCTGTGGCTGTTTTGGGAGCGTGTTGTCAGCGAGGGGATCCAGAGCTGTACAAATTTCACTGACAGTTCAGAGGAGAGCCTCTTGTGCTGTGCTTGGAAGATGCCTTTTTATGTGGAATATGCTGGATGATGGAGCATCTCCTGGAGATGGCTGAGCTGGAGCAGAAATTGGGATGTGTGTGTGTACACGTGCCTTCTCACAGAGGCCAGAAAATAACATGTTCAGAAATTGTTCAGAAAATACCATATTATTTATACATCTGTAACCTCTGGGGAATTTTTAGGTGCTGTCGAATAGGAGACTGTATTTGTTATTGCTGTCTTGGTTTTTGTTAGTTTGAAAATCTTAAAATTGACTGCAATGATGGCAGCCTCCAGGCAGAAGTGTGAAGAGATTCACATATTAAAGGAGGAGTCACCAGAGCTGCTGTTTGACTTGTGACATTATTGTCATTATTGTCATTACTGTGGAATGGCCTTCGGCACTGGAGGCAGGAGGGATTTAGGCAGAAAGGAGAGCTGGAATTGCTCTATAAAACCATAGATCTATATTTATACTTATGTATATTTCTGTTTATATGCCATCTATATTTATATATACTGAATTTTATTTTAACTGATATATTTCAAGGAAAGCATAATACTTCTGTAAAATCACCAGCAGTAGTAATAACGATAATAAGGATTATATCATGACATAATTTATTTGTACAAAGCTTTTGATATTTAAAAAAAAAGAAATCCACCAATATTCAAAAGCTAATTAATAAGTTCCTTAGAGACAGTTCTGTTGTTTCAAGAATGGTCATTGTTCATTTCTCTCCATAGTCAGGTGTGGAAAACCCAGCAGAAAATGAGTCAAGTGTTTCTAGATTAGAGTCTGATTCACAATGAGAATTCTCTCTAATACACAAGATAACTTTTCAGCATCCCAGTTTAGGATGAGTGTTCTGTAAACATCACTTCCTATATGGCTCACATTAAATACTGTATGGAGCAGGCTGGAGCTTTAATTTTACACAACTAGCGGCTCATATATCATCAGTCACATAAAATACTGAGGGTAAATGGTCCCAAGTATGTGCAAAGTATGATTTTCTTTCTGGAAGAGCTGTTGCCAAATTGGCAGAATCACTGTGGGGTTTTTTCACCAATGAGGGCCAACCTACACAGATTATCAGGGTTAGTAAATTGTAATGGCAGAATTAAAATCACAAATCATGCAGTTTGTTCTTTTTGCTTGATTTTTTTCTTATAATTTCTGCTGTTTTGAGCAGCAGAGGGGCTGGGCTGGGGCTTTCCTGGCTGACTCCAGTGCAAGTGTGTTCTGATATTCCAGTGTGCAAGTTGTTGGGGAACTGGTTTCTCTTCTATGACTTACAAGAACATCTGTTCCCATTTCCTCTGTAGAAAACTCACAGTCTCAAGGACTGTCATTTATTCCCTAATATTCCTCCTCATCTGAAAAGGAAAATCTCAGCTCTCTATACATGAAACTGCCTAGTTTTCTTTTTTTCTTGAAGTCTACACATAGAAATAAAGCTGCGGAGAAATTCCAGCTGGCAAAGGACCAGCAGCATCCTGCAGTTCTCTCCTGAAGGAATTACTATGGGAAGTGTCTGTGGCGTAGCTTTAGAATGTTTGCATCACTAAAATGAGCCTGTTTATCTAAAAAAAAGAGATTATAACAGAAGAAATCCAGAAGGCGTAATAATACATATTAAACCTTGTTTTCCAGGCTGTTGAATCAATTTATAGGAATATGTGAGTGAGCAGGAAGGTAACAGCATCTGGTAGCAATAACAGTTTCCCTTTCTGAGTTACCAAATTAGCTATGGGAAGGTGATTAAAAATAAAATATAATGATTTCTGATAGAAATAGGTAAACGGCATGGGCTTTGAGATAAGAACTTGACAAATGTGTAAAATAAATGCAAAACTGGTTTTGAAAAGGGGGGACATTACCATTTTCTGTGTTGTGTGCCAAGGTTTGTGCATTTCAAATGTTGGCAGTTGGCTTCTTTTCAAAACTGATAAATAATGATGTTTGCTGTGGAAACAATTATCCTAAAAATAATTTAAAAGGATTGTATCCCCTTTTTGTTTGCCTATAAAGACCACATTCGATTTATATATAGACAGAAAGAGCTCCACTTGCATCTATAAAACAGTTCTTAAATCATTCTAAATTATTGATGTGCACAAAGAACTCTTTCCGCTTTTGTTTGAAGTTTTATTTCTGCGGCGTTGTGCTTTCTAATTGTACTTTCAACTGCTATGACATCTGTTATAGTTGTTTCAAAAACTTTCCATACTTTTCTTTTTTAATGATAGACAGGCTTTTCAAAGACAAACTGTCTTCATTTTGAGCAAGAAAAATAATTAGTTGAAAAAAGATCACTGATTTGGCCGGCCAACTCACCATTTTACTGGCTTTTTTTTTCACAAGTTGCTGTTTTATATGATTCCAGCACCTATTCAACAGAAATCTGGCCAAGAGGAATTCATCTCTGCAGTAACTCCGAAACCAGAGAGCACCAGCATATGTCCCTTGCTTCCCCGAGGAAATGCAGGACTTTATTCTGACAAAAAGAGTACCAAGAAAGTACTTCACAAACCCATAGTGTCTATATGTCTGACAGATGGAAAAGTGAGCTACCATTCCAAGCTGCTGTGCCCAACAATATAGGAATAAAGCTCAGAAATTGGAGATGAGATTAATGCTTAAAAGTCTGCTTAGAAGCCCTGTTTATTACAACTGGGGATAGGAATATGTGGTGCAGCAATAAACAGGTTTCTAATGATCTGTGGCATAATGCAGTCTTACCTCTGGTGTTAAATCTAGGAGACTAGATCTAAATTTGAAGTATTCCAGATTAGGATTTTAAATCTAAATTTCAAGTATTCCAGATCAGGATTTTAAATCTAAATTTCAAGTATTCCAGATTAGCAAAGCACAATGTAAAGACATTTCCTTGTCTTTTTTCAGAAGAGGGGATTTTTACCCCTAAGGTAGATTTTTTTTGAAAAATTTAAGCCCTGGACTCTGGTCTAGTTGTGGTACACCATAACTAACCTTTAAATTAGAAGTTGCCCAGATTTCATATAATAATTAATACAATGCTCAGGGATTTAATTGACCACAAGATTAAACTATTAAGGAAAAAAATTCATCCTAATTGAGAATTGAATCCCTACCCTTTATTCATGGAGTGTCTGCTCTGCCACTTGAGTCATGAATTGGGGGTTAATTGACTGTCTAGAATCTCCCAAGGAACAATTATTTCATGCAGTGGTGTTAACACATCCTGGCATAAGGCATTTTTATGGGACTCCTTTTTCCCCCTGGATTTAGAGAGATGTCCTGAGCACAGCAAGGAAAGCTGCTGGATGTGGGGAAGGGAAAAAAGATGGAAACACAAAAGGGATTTGGGGTTTCCTTTCACACACAGTCCCAGCACTTTTCGTGTTTTTGCTTAGATTCAGCAATGTAATTTTGCTGCATATTTAAGTGTCTGCTCTTTTACAGTGTTCAGGGAGTATAAATTCCTTGATAATAATTCAAATTTGTGGCAGAATTACACTTCCAGCTCAAGTTGTTACAAGACTTAGAAATGAGCAGCCTGGAGTAGTGGATGGTGTCCCTGCCTGTAGCTGAGTGTTGGAACAAGATATTCTCTAAGGTCCCTTCCAATCCAAACCATTTTGTGATTCTCTGAAATAACCTGTAAGTAATTCAACATAAACTCCTCTAAAAACCATTTAAAAAATCTAGGTGTACTTAAATTTTTACTATTTTTTACTAATTTGCTTGCATGGTGATTAATAAAATCCATTACTTCATAGTAGATTTTTCTGCTTCATTAGTGCAAATTTGCAGAACTTTTCTAATTACTATTCTCCTTTGAAGAATAAATAATAAGAGATAATATCAAAATTTTTTAACTAAATGAAGACTTAGCTATGGATACAGTTAGGCATTTTTTATATTTAAGTATATTCTGGTTTTTAGATGCTTTTATAAATGTGCCTTTTGTCTTTATAGAAGAAACTGTCAGAATTTAGGAGAAACTATTTTTGGTGGCACTATCAAAGATAAAAGGAAATGCAGAAAAATTTAGCTTTTTAAACTTTGATTTCAAAACTCAGTCCTAAATCCTGTGAGCAGGAAGGACCAAGTTAATTCATGCTTGAAGCTGTGTGAAATCTCTCTGTGCTGAGTGGGGGCTGGGAAGGGATGGCACCTCACAGGTCCTGTTTGAAACTGATGCTGTACAGAAATCTGGTTTTGGTGGGTTTTTTTCCATTTAATTATTCTTTTAAACAAGGAAATGTCAATTGTAATGACATGTAGGCATGTGAAGTGTAATAAATATTCTGCAGTAAAGAAAGAGGAAACATGATCTGATATTTCTAACAAAAACCTCGGCAGAGTGTTTCTTGCAGTGTGAGGAAACAGTTGTCCCAGGTCCCATGATAACAGTCTAGGCTCCCAAAAGCTGCCAGCATCTGAGGAGAATGGTGCCCTGGTGAGAAATAGAGTAAGAAGGAACAGCATTTCCCATTGCTGGTGACTTGGAAGAAAAAACCTGGACATGTTCACAGTATGAACTAAGTGACAAAACAATATTTTACACTCTTGAGTGTGATTCCTTTACTGTTATCACCTAGTTCTAACTTCTCCCCTTTAAATATAATTCTGCTCCACAGTTTCCTCCACCTGCTGTTTTCCAAACCTCACACATGTCCTCAGTCCACATAAATCATCCTTCAGCTACACTCCCCAGCCACATTTTCCACTGCCAATTCAAGCTCTTTCCAGCACCCAGCCTGCCTGTCTCCCCTTATTTGTTTTTTTTTTTTTCCTCTCCATGTTTTGATTTTTTTTTTCTTTTCTGTAGGAAACAAATCCATATATTGACAAAGAAACCTTCAGGGTCAGAAACCTTTTTGGTTTTGATGTTTTGGGGTTTTTTTCTACTCTATTTATTCTTTTTAAGTAAGTACCACACACACAAAAAAAAAAAAAAGTAACACTTTTAATGACTTCTCAGTGTGTTAGGTAAGTGTAATTGACCCTGTGTAACATTGCTGTCTGCAGTTGGTTTAGATTTTAAAAAAATCCATAGTCTATCACATGGAAGACCTGCCTGGGGTGAGTGGAAACCCTCAGCAGTGTAAGATCCAAAGCCATGCCCTGCAGGTATTCAGCACTGCTCAGGGAGAATTGTAAATTGTGGTGATGGTCACACAACATTCCCTGTGGAATCTTGCCTTTAGCTGGGCATGCTCTGGCAAGTCCTGCAGTTGACAAGGAGCCCCCACAGCCCCTGCCTGTGCTGCCACGAACAAACCTGTCCTGGGACTCCTGTGGGGCTGGGGAAGCCGCTGTGCTCAGATTCTGCCCTTGGAGCAGCTTTTGCCTTCACCTTCCCTTCACTGCTCCTGGAGGAAGCAGCTGATAGGGATCGACACGATTTCCTGGGCACAGCACATTCAGATTTTTATTATGATATTACCAGGACATATGTTTGTGGAAAGAAGATATATATGCATATATCTCTCTGTTTAGCCTTGGAATAGAAACTGTGTAGAAATGGTATATTACCTGCATGAAACTGAAAATATGGGTGCCATAGGGTGCAGGAATTGGGCCCAGCTTTGCTTACAAATCAGCTTGATGATGAGGCTGCAAAAGTTATATTTTCACTGCTTTCACATACTGAATTTATTAGCTTCTGGAAATTGATTTTGGATGCCTTTCATTTGCCATTGGGCTGGAGTCAAAGGCAAAACGATGATATACCACATTTTGCTCACTCATCTTTTTATTGCCCAACTATTGTTATTGAGGAAAAGACGTTTGATGTGTTCCTCAGAGGAGACAGAAAGTACATTTCATTTTCTTTTAATTGATGAAAGTGTAACTGAACACAAGTCCTGCAGTCCTCACCTTCAATATCCAGGAGGAGTTATAAGGGATAGAGGGAATGGCCCTGGGATTCAGCTTGGATCAGAGCTGAGAGCAGGAGCCAGCAGGGCTGTCAAACTTTGTCCTGTTTTATTTGCTTGGAAGGAACGGTGCAAAGTTAATATCGATGCAGTGCTGTGAAAGTGCTCAAGTAGTTATCTCTGGGAAAGTAATGTGAACTCAGCAGTATCATTGCTTTGATCTTTGGTTAAAGTCTTACAAAACTAGATTGCTGTTTGATTGACAACCTTGTCAGAGAGTGAATGAAGACTGACACTCTAATATTGAAAACGCAGCGTTTACAAAACTTAAAGCCCGAGTTTTCTCATGACACTGCTGCTTTTGTGGAAGACTGAATTTCACATTTATTTTTAAATAAGTGTATACCTTGCTGTGTGAAGCTAAAACTTATGATTTTAGACTGCTGGCTCACAAATTCTTCTCACCCTAATAATTGGTGCAGATATGTTTATAGCAAGAGCACTGTCACCGTGCATTTCAGGAGCTGCTGTTTGAAGGCTTGATCGTGGTGGTATTTATCACATCTCAATACCAAATCATGATCAATCCAGCACAGGCTGATGGATGCAGCAGTGGCAGGCTGAGCTTGGCTTGGGTAGTGGATCTGACAGTGTCTGGGTGGGTCTGATAACACAGGTTAAAGGTTTTCTGCCTTGCAGTTCTCTCTTGAAGGGTTGTCTTCAGCTGTTGTTTCTTCAATTACCCCCTGTAATACCCTCAAATGAGACTGTTAAAGGGAGACTTAATTTGTGGAGTAGATGTCTTTCATGCCAGAAAGTCATGGGTACTTTTCTACACATTCCTCAATTTCTTCTTTAAATTAGACAAAATAATACATTTTGCTTGTTCAAAAAATAAAGGGCTTTAAACAACTCTCACTCCTATTTTTGTCTGACATGACATTAACTGCCATGATTTAAATAAAGTGTAAGAATGAACCAGATTGTGCTTATTCCCACATCAAAATACCTTCAGTAAGAAAATGTCTCCCCAAAATAATAATCCTGCATCATCCAGAAGTGTTAGTGAAGAGACTCTTTATATGATGCAGTTTAAAAATAGGCATCCAAAAGATTTTCACAGAAGGGGCTGCTGAGCTGTGCTGTGGGGCGTGGGAACTACTTAAATTGGCTTTCCTGTCAAAGCCAGTGTTTGCTGAGACTACATCATCAGTTTTTCCTGACCTTCTGGTTCTCAATTTACTTCAGGATTGCTAAATTCTGTGTGCAGTTCTTTCCTTACCTCTCAGCTCATGTATGTCCTGAATGGATGTGTGTGGATGTCGCATTTAACATCCCTAGAAATCTGCACAGACACTTACAGATTGAGATGTGTGCTCTACAATGTAATATCTTCACTAAAATGTCCTTCATGAAAAAATATTAATTAAAAGCCCAGATTAAAATCACTTTCAGCAGCAATGCAGCTTTGCTGACAAAACCCTAAATTTGACTGTACTCTCAAGTGGACACTTGTAAGTCATGAGGATAATTAACCATTTCATTATTTGAGGTCTGCAAGTGAGTGATTTCAGAATGAAAAGCATATATAGCTGTGTTGATTATGCAGAATAAATTATTTTCAAATACACATTTAAATCAGTACATTTTTTTTATTGTGTAGAAAATGCATATCCATGAAAAAACTCTGTATTGATCACCTAAATTTTGCTGTAAAGATTTTTTAAATATATATCTGAAATTCCTTTGGAAATGTCCACAATCTGCTTCCATATTGCAACACATATGGTAAGAAAATCTTGCTTACAAGCCAGTGACTGTTTTTAAACAGTTTTCAGAATTGCACTGAATAACAGCTCATGCACAAAAACTGGTGTGTTTTGTATTTATAACAAGCAGCTTAACATTTTCTAAACGATGACAAATTTCTCCCTGGATATTTTTTAATGTAATAATAGGATTAGTTTAGCTGTCCCTGGGGTTTTTTTATGTACGTAGGCACTGGTGGTATGTTAGGAATATTTCTGAGTCATTCTGGTTCTGTCTTCCTGCTTTCTTCAGAACTGAGAGGCCTCTGTGGCCATAAAGGTTGTTGCTGTTGATAGCTTTGATGTGTGTGTGTGTGTGTGTGACACGTAATGTTGATATTTAGGAACCGATTCCCTTGCTATGATTTTGATAAAGCAGTTTCTGGAACTTGTTGTATTTCAGTTCAAGATTTACGGCTCTCCTTTCGCCTCAGACCTCATTTTTAAAGGTCAGAAGAGAAAAGAAACCCCAAACCATAAACATATTAAGTGAAATATCCATGGTACCTCCTGTTAATGGTATTTCCTTAAAGCAGATAAGTTACTGAGCCCCCTTTTAAAACAAGAGTGTTAATTTACTGTTTCCTTTCATCTGTTGAAATAATTACTTTTCTTCTTCGCCTTCAATAGTTTGTTCTGGTCGTTAACATTTCTGTAAAATTAAGTTTGAAAGGTGCTTTTAATGTTCACATAGACTGCAGAGCACATTGGACTGTTAAAATCAACCTACTTAAGGCAGAACTAATGTTTAACACTCGCAGCTATTTGAAGTAGTTCACTGCCCAGTTTAATGGTGCTGCCAAGGGCAATGGTCACATTACTCGCTGCTGGATTTGGGGGGGTTCTTGTGCTGGCAGTAAAGACAATCCATGAGACTCCTGAAAACATTGGCTTAGATCTTAAAAGCATCATTTTTCTACTCCCAAAGCTATAAACTGTAATTTCGTGGGTAGCAGTGGACGAGAAGCACCGACCCCTGCTCTTGGCTGCGTGCTCTGTTTAGGAGTCACAGTTTCTGTGTCTTAATGATCTTTCCTGCAAACTCTGGTTAAAAAAGATGAGATCAAACTGTGCAGAAGTCATGCTGAGGATGGGAGATGTGATCTTGCACCATGGGATGTGGGTCTATGGGATCAGGTCAGCTTTAGGGCACCTGCAGCAGCCGGTGAGGAGCAACCCTGGGCAGCCCAGCCCAGCCTGGTGGGCAGGAGGGGGAGGGAAACGTGGGGACACCTTGGCTGCATCATGAACCAGCTCTGGTTTGGTCACAGCCCCACCAGCACCCTCTGTTGTGTTGGTTTTTGTGGGTTTCCCTGATTCATTTACAGAAGTGGATATGTCTGCCATGCACTACGAAAATGCTGCTCCAGCCTTGCACTGAGAACAGACCCTCCCAGTGGCCAAATTCACTTCAGACCATTCCCCTCCCAGCACTGCCTCAGTCTGAGGGGTTCAGAATGCAGGTCAGACAAGATGATTTATGAGAATCTTCAGGCCAATCCTACAGAAGAAAATGTAACTATTGCTCTGTGGAGATGGGACCCGTGCTGGAATCCTCAGCACATCAGTGGGAATTGCCTGGTGCAGGACTGCCCTGAGTAACCCACAGCCCAGCACATACATCACATTATTCCTCTGTGAGGTCACAGATTTATAACCAAACGGTTGTTTTTTCTCCTTTGATAAGCAGGGGCAGGCAGAGAATTTAAAGATTAAACAATACATCTTCTCAACCAGAAAAAAAATTTATATATATTTACTAAACAGTGAGTGAAATTTTCCCCTTGGCTGGTCTAGTGCAATTTTGCAAGCTCCAACAATGCTGAATGGATGTTATTGAGAAGTGAATTTGGCTCATTCTTTTTTATGCTTTTAATAAATACCCAAGGGAAAGGCAGTTGTTCAAGGAAAATGAAATACAAATAAACATAAAATTTATTCTCAGTAGGCATTCTGAGGAACTTGGGGCTTGAGTTTTATGCCATGTTTTTTTTTCCTCTTACTTGCAAACAAAACTAAAATATTCATATAAGCTGTCAGTTCTCTAAGGCAAATTCATCCTTTTAAAAAATAAAACAAAATATAGATTCAGTGTCTAGAACAGAAACAATGTGAAACATAAAAATGATATTTCTGTTCCAGAGTGCATCATTATAATGGACTGTATTATTTGATATAAATGTTGGGGGTTTTTGCACAGCATCCTGTAACAATTCTTGAGACACAGTCATGCACAAGACATCATTTGTAATTATAGCACTTTGCCATTTTCAGCTGCTCTCTGCTTATTTCTCATTTGATTGATAATTCATGCACTTCAAGCTAATGAAGATTGTTCATGCTGCCACCTAATAGACATTGCCAGCTTTTCCTACCTAAATTTCAGGACAACAGCAGTAGTTTTATTGGAAGGAAAAAGGAAATAAAAACTTAGTTACTTTCCAATGCCTTTTTCACTTAGATTAAGGGGGTACCACAGAGAAGTATAGTCAGTTGAGAATGTGTATTGCAATAAAGAATTTAGATTTTGGATGTCATTTCAGACTGATCATTGCCCAAACTTTCACAAAGTCCTTCAAAAACTCTGTGGTTCTCCAGGTGTAGTGTCCTGTGGAGGGTCAGAGGCACCTTTTTTGGATGGATGAGTATTTTTATTACTAATTATTTATCTTTCAGTATTACTGTTATGACTTTTTCTGAGTTCAGAAGGAACTTAGTTGCTGTCTAATAATTGTTGGTTTAAACAAATCACAGAAAGAGACTTTTTAAGGCTCTTGACTGCACATCCAACTGGGATACCTTTGTCAGATGCAGTGCAGGTTGATTTGAAGTCAGTATTTACACTAGAGAGTGTAAATCCAGACTCTGCATGGTAAAAGCCAGAGCAGATTTCACTGTTTGAGACTGAGCTGCAAAGGTTCCCCAGCACCTGGATTGACTCTGCAAAAATGTGAATTTTATTTTCCTGGGAGCTGTGTGGGAAAACACCTTCCCAGGTAAGGTTTGTGTTCATTGATATTTTGATCCACTGCTTGTTTTTTATCAGCCTTGGAAATTTGCACAAACCACCCAGAAATAGCTTCATCCCCAGCCCCTTCCCCTGGGCCTGCTCACCCCTGTGAAAACCCCAGGGCTCGAGTGGCAGCATGTACAGCATCACCACCTTTCAGAATTGTACAAAACTAGCTGATTAAATCTGATTTTAAATACTGCTTTCAGCCCAGAACCCTGCCTTTTTAATAATCAATTAAAACATTGCTTCATTGTGTTTATTCAGTGTGTATAAAGCACTGCTTGACATGGATTAGACCTTACATAGCAGTACACAGCTGTAGCCCATCCAGCATTTTCCAAATGAGTTTGCACAAGGAATAAAAGATTGCCATCTGAGCAACACTGGAGGGAGACAAGAGCAGACAAAAGGCAGTTAAACGCTACAAAAAGAAAAAAGACCCTGTTGAGATAGAAATTTCTGAGCAAATGCCTCCATTTCACAGGGAGATACTGTAGCAGGCAATGTACATTGATTTTAGCACGTGAAGTACATTGCTTTGGGGATTCATTAAGCTTCATTTTGTGCACTATCATGAATGGGGATGTCAGCCACTCTCTCAAGTAATGCAGGGTTTCAAAGCGAGGAGGTAGAATAAGCCAAAGTGAAAATATAATGTGCCCTGCAAAGAGAGTGAGGCAGTTGGGAAAGGAAAATGCTGGGCTTGCTAAAAGCCGTACGTCACAGGAGCAGTAATCACAGCCTAAACATTTGTAAAGGGTTTATGCTTATAGAGTTCACAATGTGGCTTAGAGCGGTACGTGCATGCTCCTGGCTGGCCTGCTGGGAGTCCCCTGGAAGGAGAGATGCACTGATGGAGTGCAGAGCCAAATTCCTGTCCTCTGGAAGAAAAATGTGGACAATTGTTTGATACTTTTTAGTTACCTTCTTCTTTTAACTTGTTCAAGCTATTTTTGATTTTGGTCACAGCTGGTTTTGCACCTTCTGTATTGGCAGTGGGAGGGTGCTCAAGAAGGTGTTGTTTTCCTCCCCTCCAGTTCTCCTTGGGAGCCAGTGGCAGAGCTCTGCTCTCTGTGGTCCCTCACCGTCTCCTCAGGCATCAGCTGCCAAGTCCAGAAGCCACAGAAAGTGGCAGGTCCATAGAGGTGGGTTTTTCAGCCACCAACCAAATCCACGGCTGGTTTGAGATCTGTGAATGCAGAGGTCTGAGTTCTGGTGTAATTTGTTTTGCTTTGTATCTTGTTTTAGTTGAGAAGCATGTAACTCCAAGGGTTTATCCAGAAATCGGTTTAGTAAGTTTAATTTATGTAATTATGTAGTAATTATGGCACCACTGACATTTTTTTGACTTAGCCTACTACCTAAATTATAGTGCTTTGGAAACAAAACATTCATGAAGTTCCTTAAAGTTTTCCTGGTGATGGGATTGCAATGCCAAACACACAAGAATGGGATTGTACCTACACATGGCTGTGAGGGGAAAAAATCCTCATTGCTCAATTCTCCAGCTTTTGTGCCTTGCCTTCAGCAGGTGTGATGTTGTTTTTAATGCAGTTAACCCAAACACCAGGGCTCTGCTGCCACACTCTGCCTCATGCACTCTGTAGTAGAGCATGGCTTCATGAATTTTCCTGTTCCACGTTGGTGGCACAGGGTGCTTGGGCAAAGAGGAGTAGAGGGAAACTGCTGAGAGCTTCTGGAATTGTAATCCTGCACCATACTGGTAACCAGTTAGAGGGAGCAGAGCCTGGAATTGCTGAAATAATTCACACTTTTTTTACAAGTGATGTTTGTCTCTGTTATGTGCTGGGGGTTGCTGTGAAGGAGGTGGTCACTGCAGAGGTGAGCACAGCAGAACAGCATCCACCTCCCCAGCAACCCAGGCTCCTCTGGGGCAGGAACACGGCAGATTAATGTCAGAGAGCTGCTGCCTTCTGCACAGAGTTCTCCTCTTCCTTTCCCCTCCCCAGTATTTGACCCTTTAAAAGCGCTCAGGCCAAGTGACAGCCGCAGACTTCCCAGTTATTAGGCTGCAGAGTAGTGGATGTGCAGTGTTTGGTGCTTAGCTTCCATTTATACCCTGATCACAGCTGCCATTTGGGTCAGGAAGAGCTTTTCCTGTTGATAGATTGGCTGTGTGCTAGGAAAACTTGTCTTTCCCCAGAGCATCGTGTAATGATTTGGTGGTGAGGAGTTGCCATGGCCAGGCATCTCCGCACGGATTGAGCTGGAATATCCGTGAGTCTGTCACTCTGTCACTGCCGTGTCACATCCCCACACTGGGGCTGGGTTTCTGCCTCAGGGGCTCTTCCTTGCCCTCCTGGCTCAGCACACAGATCAGGCAAATTCTGGCTGTTTCTCAGCCCCACAGAGGGTTGGTTGTGTCAGGGGGCAGCTCTGCGACCCGGAGTCCTGCAGGAGATACTGGCAGAGTCTGACTGGGGGCACTGGGAGTGGAGATGGGCTCGCAGCAGGATCAGGATGTGCTCTGAGCTTCGTGGGATGGATCAGGAGCTGGGGCAAGGTTAAAGGTTTCTGGGGAAAAGTCAGAATTAAAGCAGGTGAAGTAAAAAGGGATGGATTTCTCATGCTTAATCAGGGTTTATAAAATCAATGTGTAACTGAACTGAATTCAAACACTGGGATATATAAGCAGAGTCCTTTATTGACATCTGAGGAATTCATAATTCATTCAGAAGCAAACCTTTCAGGTGCTCATCTCTCTGGGTATATTTTCCCGTTAATCATATTTCTCCTAACGATCAGGTTTGAAAGTTTGTCTTATTTCTGCAGCGCAAAAAAATCCTGCCGGTGAACATTCCCCAATTGCACTCATAATTATTTCTGATTAAAAGTGCCCTGGCCTGACAGCACCAGGGAAATTAATAGGAGAAGCTTTCTACAAGTTTTAGAAGACGAGCAAAGACATACTCACTCCCTCTTAAAATTATTTAAGCAGGTGCTGTGGGAAGCCATTGCTTTTATAATGCTCTTCTGATGTTTACAGCAAAACATTTTTTCCCAGTGATTGAATTTTTCAAAGTACTAAAATACCACGGAGAAATATGTTTCCCACCAGTTTTATGGCTCCCTGGATGCATTCTATACAAACCTTGTATCTGTCTGGACACAAACACTCTATTGCAAAAAGATATCTTGCCATTTTAACAAGCTGCACTGCTTTGAAAGGATACACTGCATCACCAGTGGGAATGTCAGTACCTTAAGAGTAATACTGCTTTAAGGGTACTATTTTATTAAAGCAGACCTCAGTAATTTGTTCCTGACTGTTATACACCCTTATTTTATTAAAGGTATTTTACATCTGTGGAGGAGATTACTATCACTTCTATTTTCTCCACTGCTTGGCTTTAATGGATGATGTGGAATATAATATTTATTAAGTCTAAGCAAGGGAGGACATAATAGCAGAATTGTCCTTTATAACCTATTTTACACAGCTGTAAAATAAACCTTAATAAAGCAGAATAATTATCCAGGAATATCCAGGAAATGGAGTATTCCTCCTGTTTCAAATATTTGAAAGGTTTAACTGCTGGCTCTACATGTACTTTAAGAAATTGAACTCAACAGTAATAATATTAATATTAGCTTGATACTATTTTAAAATATATTAAGAGGTTAAGTACCTTGTGTGTCACAAGTGCTGTGTTAGCATAAATCAATACATAACTGTAATTTCTCTGTGGTGTTGACTGTATATGATCCTCCAGGATTATCCTGTTTCCTGCATAGCTTTGTTTTCCTGTTTCTTGGTGTGATTTCTCTTCTTGGTGACAGCTGCTGGAATCTGTCCCAAAGGGAGAGATTTTGTATTAAGGACCTAAGGCAGCTTTGCAAACTGATTCCTGATCAGATATTCCAGAAGAACTGCTAAAGCAATTCCTCTCTTCCCTCTTGCCTTCTTGATTTCTTCCTCCTGTTGTCCTATTTATATATTTTTTTCATTGTGGAAATGATTTGGACTACAGTTATTACATTAATTATCCAAACTGACATTTTTGCAGTGTGTGAAAGGACAGGGTGGTATGTAAAATAGATGCACTAAGAACACCTACAGTATGACAACAAGTAGCAGGGTAATTGCTGAAAATGAAGTCTTTTCTGCTATCCCTTCTCTTCAACATCTGTTGTTCCATATGGAGTCATAAATATTTGCAACAAAATAGTTGAAGAAATAATCTCAACATTAATAGGGAAAAGCTGAATCCGTGAAGAAAATTGAAGAATCTTTTTTTTTTTTTTCTTCTTGGCAAATTCCTCCTACCCATCCTCATCTGACACTTTAAAATCTCAGTAGAGGAATAGTCAGACTACAGTGATGCTTAAAAATCACCATGAAAAAAACCCTTTGTGAATGTTAATAGGAGAGTTAGCTGAGAAAAATTTTATAACCTCCTGATAATGACCATGAGGAGGATTTTGTTTATTTTGTTTCATTTCCCCCCTTTCTTCCATGCCACAGTAATTTTGCTACTAAACTTTTATTGAATAGTTCACATTATTTCACAGAAATAATCCTCCTCATCGTGGTGAGGAGTGACAAGGTACTATTATTGCCTGAACAAAATAGTTACTTTAAATTGCCATATGGAAAATGCACATCAATAGTTTTTAAGCTTTTCTCTAGATTAAGAAGCATTTTAAAGCACAGAGCAACTTAAATATTTTGGAATCCAGATTATCAAAACTGCCTGAGGAGCAGCGTGTAGGAGAAAGCAAAGATATTAATAACACAGACAAACAACAAATTGTCAATAATTTTGAGTATTAAAAAAAGCATTTTGAAGGCTCTTTATATATGTATTAGGAGCTTTTGTGGGAGTACTTAGACTTATCCTTAATAAACAGAATTTAACAAGGTGACATCAATTGTATTTGTTTTTCTTAATCTGTACATACTGAACTTTAGACTGAGGTTATGTGCAGTGAAACTTCAGTTCTGATGTTGAGCCAGTGAATTGCTGCACTTTTTAGTTTTATTTTTCACTATTATTGCAAACCAAGTATCTCAACTAACTCAGGTCTTTGTTTTTAAGGCTTGAATTAATAAAATATTTTCAGGTGTTTTTACTGCCAGTGCCATGTGAACATCAGAGTATATTGTAAATATGTTAAAGTTATAAATAGATATAATTTTCTGGGTTATTAATGAGAGTACACTGATGAAAATGTCAAAGCTGTATAATTATGCACCTCTTGATAAAGAGTGCACAGATAAAGGCAATTTATAAACTGTAATTTCAGCCTTTTCTAGTGAAATTTTCATTTCTCTGCTTTTTGCCGCCTCCTTGTATTCGAGCCTCAAGTGGCAGCTCTGTGATGTCCTTTGGGAGGATACAGCCTTGTCATTCCTGAGGTCAGGAATGGTGTCCAGGGGATCAGGGCAGTGCTGTCCCCTGTGCTGGCACTGCTGGGGCACCTCCAGTGCTGGGGACAGCTCGGGGACCCTCATGAGCAGAGGGACACTGAGGGGCTGGAGAGAGTCCAGGGGAAGGAATGGAGCTGGGGAGGGAATGGAGCCCAGGAGGGGCTGAGGGAGCTGGGAAGGGGCTGAGCCTGGAGCAAAGGAGGCTCAGGGGGGCCCTTGTGGCTCTGCACAGCTCCTGACAGGAGGGCACAGCCAGGGGGATTGGGCTCTGCTCCCAGGGAATGGGAACAGCCTCAGGCTGGGCCAGGGAAGAATCAGGCTGGATGGTGGAAAATTCCTTCATGGGAAATGTCTCCAACCCTGGCACAGCTGCCCAGGGCAGTGCTGGAGTCCCCATCCCTGGTGGGACTCAAAAGCCATGTGGATGTGGCCCTTGGGGACATGGGCAGTGGTGGCCCTGGGCAGTGCTGGGGGAACAGCTGGACTCCATCATGACCTTTCTCGACCTCAACAATTCCATGGTTGTATGGCCTGCAGTTCCTGCTGATCCCACTGAAAAAGTTTTATTAAACAGTTGTTCAGACACAATGGAGTGATTTCAGAGTGCACAGGTGAGAACCTGCTTGGACACAGATAAGTGGAGCATAGTTGATGGTACCATTCTCTGGTTGTTTCTAGAAGCTTTTAAGGCAGCATGGAAATGTGTATTTAGTTGTTAGATACTGTTCTCAAAGTGAAGTTTTTCCTGCCAAATCTCAGTAGTGAACAAGGCTTGTATCAGTCACTGGGAAACGAAATGAAATCTGATTTAAAGGTACTGCACTGGATTAATCAGCTGCTCCTCAATTGCATTCATTGACCCCGTTCATTCAGGGGCTGTAATTAAGAAAAACAGCAGCAAATTTAAATTTGGCACCTGAATCACAAGGTTAAAGCACTAAATTTCTGCCTGGTGCCTGGTTTACAGGAGACATCTCTTTTCTCACTGATGATCAGGAGTCTCAGCTCCTGGCTGAGCAGCAATGAGTGAGGGAGGAAATATAAAGAGGGTTATGGAGGATTTTGGAAGTTATTAAGACATGGAAGACAGATAACCCTGTACTTGTGGAATTAGAAATACAAAATACTTGAAATAAACAATGCTTCAGATTCCAGATTTTTTTCATACTTGTTTTGCTGTAAAAGAAAAAAAACAGCCTGGCTTCTAGTTAAGCAATATAGAAATTGACAAGATTTAAAATTAAAATAAGACGTCTCAGAAAACTGATTTTTCAGTCAAAAATTATAATTTTAGCCCTAATTATATTAAAATACCCATGTTTGGACGCCACCTAGAGCTGGTGAAGATACATCAGTCTGGATGATTCTGTCAGGTCTTTGGGCAAATAATGGTATTTCAAATACATATTTTACTTTCAGAGATGAGTCACACAGACAACCCAGCTGATGTTGCAAATCCTCTGCTTTATTTTATTAAAAGACAAAGAGGTCCATTAGAGTATCCAGGCTGTTCTGTAACTATGGGCCATTAAATGTAATCCCCATCACTCAGGTATGAAACTCAAAGAATTACAATTTTAATAAACCACTTCAGTCCTTGGGTTTCTAAATTTTATGCCACAGGCAGGGAAAAGGAGTGACCCAGCCACCATCTGTGTCCAAACCCATCTTCTTATCCCTGCCTGAAGGGTTTCTGAGATCAAATGTCCTGGTTAGTAACTAACAGGTTAATAACTATAAATCCTGTATCAGTTGTTTCTCTCTCCTCCATATGCCATGTATTTATTTAATGTACGAGTTATATTCTGTGAGCTGTTGGAGGTGAATAATGCTCCTACAGCTCCAGGTAGAGAAAGTTTTTAAATGAATGAGAAGAAATAACTTGGTAGTCTAACCAGTGTAAATTGTACCTTTAATATTTCTGCCTTATTTTGAGAGGGATGTGGCATTCCAAGTGGATCAGGGCTGTGACTGATGGGTTTAAAAACATGCCTTCTGAAAGAAAATAAACCAGCTGGCAAATAAAAGTGCCTGTTGGTTTGGGCCGTGCAGGGAGCAATTCGCGTTCCCCACGTTCCCAGTGCTGTGTTCAGTCTCGAGGTTGATGCTTCATTTGCCAATCCCTGTTCCTGCAATTTAGGCAGAAGACAGAAGATGAAATACTTAAGCATATTGAATTAAGAGCAAGAAACTTCCTAGCAGATTTCTGTGTGCTTTCCCAGGATGATACTTCATTCACTGTTAGTGTTTACTGTGTATTTCTTTGCTCTGCAGTATAATTCTTACTTTCATCTATTCATCTGGATGTCAGCTAGAAATTAAAATGAAAAGACTGCACTCTAAATGGATTCCTGAATGCTTTTATAAAGCATGGCAGGTTTAACAAACAGGCTCGATAAAAGTAGTTCCCACTTTGCTTCAATAATCAGAAAGGTTGTTTGTGTCCTTGGTCAGCCTGGAGCTGTCTTGGCTTTATTTCTTGCTTATTCTGTTGTATTGTATATGTGAGTGCAGCTTTTAGCATTTATATTTTTAGTGGTGTTTAAAATCAAAATCCTTAAATCAACATTATTTTTTTTCCATTAAAGAGATGCATTTGATACAGTCCCCAAGAAATGCTTCCAGCACATGCCATTTTTAATTGCTTTACCAATTATGATTCCTCAAGTCTAGCTAATAAATTTCTGCCTAACTGTGCACTTATTCAGAGCATGGGCAAGATGTAGGCACCGTTCAGATGTGAAGACCTATTACAAGATTGAAATAGATTTCTAATGCATTTATCATTCATCTTTGCAGAGTGTGATTTCAATCAGAAAAAAAAATGATGAATGGTTTGACAGTTTCCACCCATATACGCTAAAACATAATATGCTGCTTCTAGTTTCAGCTATTACAGACTTTAACATGCAATGTGACCTTGGTCTGCAAAGCATGTTTGGTTAGCACAAAAACTTAATCATAAGAAGTCATAAGTAGAATCCTTCTTCTTTACTGCCCTTTTTCTGGGACTTGGAAATTTATTGCTTCTGGGACAGGTAGGATATGAACAATGGGCCAAATAGAGTCCAGGGTTATCTCATCTGTGTGAAAACTGCTGCTGAAAATCGATGTGACCTCTGCTACACTGTCATCCCAATTCCCACCCTCTGTGTCCTATTTGTCTTTTGGTAGAAGCTTAGATCTGTGTGCTGTCTCTATGTGTCTCTCTTGGGCCAGATTATCAAAATGAATCATTGCCTGCATACCTCTTATATTTCTATTTATTTTCCTGGTGTTGACTAGGTCTGATGAAATATGATTCTTTTTGCATTTGATCCTCACTGCAGCAAGCAGCACCTAATTTAGCTGTGTCTATCTCTTTAAAGAAGAGTAATACTATTTTGAAACTTCAATCTGCTGTACAGTAGCATTACAAACCATAGACCATGCAACCTGTCTTCACAGTCAATAGTAATTTTCCTTTCGGCCAATTTAATGTTATTGCTTTCATCTCCAAATAGCAGAGATTTCTAGAGGTGTTAGAGCAGCTCCAGTTTTGTTATGCATACTTCATGTATTGCTTTCTTTTTCAAGTGCCACTTCTGTTTAGTCTTTTGTGACTCCGTGGCTTCGCTGTTATTTCTGTGGCACCATGTGTGACAACTAATCAAGTTATTTTAAAAACTCTGCCACTGATAGATTTGAATGTGAGAAATGGTGTGTCTGAATCAGCACAAACTTCGTGGTCTGAGTTTGTTACCTAAGCTGGGATTTTTTAAATGGATCACTTAAATTCCATCTAAGATGCCATCTCTGAGGACATGTGGAGGTTACTACCTTTTGTTATTAGTCCTGAAAATCATTAGGAAGATGTTCCATTTAATGAACTCACAGAGCAAAGACAAAATACTCCCAAACCAGAGATTTCAATGAATACTTGAAAACTGCTAATGCTCCTGGTTTGTTGTCAGGTGGATGCAAGTGCAGCTCAGTGGAGGCTCCTGAGTGTGTTACACCAGAAAACAGTGCTGCAGTGGAGACACCCTGGGTTAATTAGTTGTCAGATTCTTTTTAAGTTGTTTATTCCTTAAAAACAGGAGTGGGAGAAGGAGACCTTTTGAATATGGTTTGGTCTAATTGTAAATTCAGGCTTTAATATGACCAGGGCACTTGACAGATGAAACTCTGGGGGCTGGCTGGCTGCTGTCCTGTCTGAGCACTGGCATTAGGAGCTCGTGGCCAAGGCAGGGATCACAGGCTTCACTAAAAGATATATATATATGTGTATATATATATGTGTGTGTATAAATATGTATATAAAAAGAGAGAGAGAGAGAGACTGGAATATTGCACAGAAGTATTTTTTTTTTTAGCATTTCAGAGTGAAAGAATTGTACAAAGTTTGGCTTCAGTCACAGCTAGATTTTAATTGTGTGGTTTTCAGCAATTAAAATGAATATGTGGGAAGAAGTACCCACAGGGATCTGAGAGAAGGAGCTACATCTACTGTCCTAAAAGATCCTTCAATTATTCCATTCAAAAATGGGAGTTCCTTGGTGATAGTATTGATTCCTCACCAAATTGAAGGGATTCTAGAAAAAAAACCAATTCCTGACATTGTTTCTTTCTGGATACACATTTCTGCTGTCTGTGCACAGCTTGATCTATACCCACACCATGTATTTGCAAGAAGGAGTGAAGGGGGAGCTGCCAGGCCCCAGTTCACTCTCTGCAGGAGATGCTCCAGTTCCAAGCAGTGCTGGCAGAGGGGATGGATGACTCAGTGGAGATTATTTACTGCTGAGCACGGGAAGGGGAAAGGTAAAGAAGTAAAGAGATGTGATACATTCCTTGATTAGAATTTTGCCAAGGTTATAGCAACAAAAAACACACATCACAGAATGGCAAACATGATAGAATGAAGACAGGTCATTCAGGTTTAATGAACTGCGTAATACTGTTATAATTCTGTGGTATAATTCTGTAGAATTTGAGATATAATAGTCTGTACTCCATTACAGCTGTGTTATAGGCTCAGTGTATTGATTATTGCTCTGTACTATTTTGCCAACTTGCCTTGGCAACAGTCCCAGCTGCCCAAAGACTGAAACAATGTTGATTTTACTAATGCACTTGTATTTTAACTTCCAGATAAACAAAATGCTAGTTGCTAGAAATTACAGTCACCTATATTTCCAATGCTTTCTGATGTTGCTTTTGAACCTATCTTTACAGAAGAGGTCCAAATTGCCATTCCAATAATGAAACCAACCTTAGATAAAGTCCAACTGGCTGGACAGGCCTTGCCTCCTGGATTTCCGGCGCCATTTCTTTTTGCTGATGGTCTTTCATCAGTAGAAACACTATTAACCAACATTCAGGTAAATTCTTCTCTACAGGGCCAGGTTATGTCATGATAGATAACATGTGTTTCTTTTGCACTCTTTAAAAAGTTTCAGAAACTATTTTGTATTTGTAGTTTCTCATCTCTTTAATTAATGTCATGTTTAGGTTTCCTCTCTCCCTGGCGTTATCAGTCATGGAAGGGTTTCATACATTGTATATTTGACTTAATAATTGGCAATATTTGAAATTCACCATTCTCATTATTCTTGCAGTGGTCTCTGCAGTTACTGAGGTGAGCAGAGACATGGCACTGTGTGTGTAACCAGATTAACCAAAGCTGTACTGAATGATTCCATGCCACAAAATTCCTCATAAATAACTCCAACATTAGCTACTTCCAATAGTTGTGTTTCAGGTCTGTAGGTTCCTGCTTCTAATCTTTCTGTTTTCCTAGAGGGTGTAAAAGAAACAAGTGGATGAATTTTGCCACTGCTGAAAGAAAATGGTGTTTTCAGATCTTGCATCTGTGTGTGTTTTAGGGCCTGCTGAAAGTGGCTGTGGACAATGCAAGAGTCCAGGAAAAGCAGATACAGCAGGAAAAGAAAGAGTTAAAGATGGAGCTTTGTAGAGAGCGAGAACTACGCGAGAGCTTGGAAAGGCAACTCACAGCTGAGCTGCAAAGCAGAGGTGAGTGAGGGAAAAATGGAGTTTGGGTGGCTGTGAAATGTGGAACCCTTTGGCATTTCCAGCTGGAGCTGTCGAGGGCTCAGAGCTGACTGACATTCATACTGGGGTAAGGCAGCAGTGGGCCTGCCCTGGTAATGAAAGATTCAAATCTCACAGAACCAGAGCAAAGCACAGGTTTCTGTGAGCAGAAGGAGCAGTGGCTGAAGGATTATTACCTGTAGGGCAACTGGCCCCAGAGAGTTCTGGCAGGTTCTAAGAGGGAAGCTGGGGCAGTTCCATGGCTTCCAGGTGTATCAGCATCACTCTGCCCAGGTATTCCCAGCCCGATTTCTTCATCTGACAGCTTTAATTTCTTTTTGTTTCTGCTGCTATCCTCCAAGCATCATCAGTCCTACTGTGAGAAAGACATGGCTTTAATTTGGGTATTTAAGTGATTTTTTTTTTCATTACATCCCTGGCCCACATTTCTGCAGCTTCAGTGCTGCTCAGTTTGTCTTGTACAGAACTTCAGCTCAACAAAATAGAGCTGTGAGAAATTGTCTGCCCAAGTGCAAGATCTGAACCAAATACTCCTAGATTATTTTTTTTTTTGCATCAGGAGATTGAGGTGCAGTAGCACACCCTAAATGGGGCCTTCTGAGACAAAACCATGACTGGTTAGAAGCTTTTGATAATAATAGGCAATTAAATTGGTAAATCTGAATTTCTCGCTGTGCAAAGGAGGCAGTATTAGTATTCTTTTTAAAATTCAGATCTGCATCTGAAGGAAAGGAACAGCACTTCATGTGCCAAAAGCTGCTTCTAGATTACATCCATGAAATCAGAAAGATAAAACTAGATAAGACCAAAAGTGGAGGTGCCAAGTGCTTTCTTCCTGTGCTTTTTGAATGAAAATTGGGTGTGTGGAGCTTTCTGCAGTGCCAGGTCTCACTCAGGGCCACCAAAGGGCACCTCTCAGTTGAGTTGAGCAGTAAATCCTGCTGAAGCTGTTAAATTGCAGTGGATGTCCAGAAATGTGTGATGGGACTGTGTATTTCTGTAAAACAAAACTGAGCTCCTTAGGACAGCACAGTGTGCTCCTCCTCAATCCCAGCTAACTCACCAGAATCTTCAGGTCATTCACAGACTTCGATGGCTCCTGACTTGTGAGAGAATTTCACCAATAATCACCTCCTCAGAATTGTTTGTCTTTTAGGTCACCACCGCAGGCACATCTTTATTGTTCTAGGAGTCCTGAGCTAGAAATGCACCTTTGAATATTGAACATAAACTAATTTCTTACTGTCTCCATCATCTGTTAATTGAGCCCTGACAACCATTCTTACACTGTATTTACATTTCAGCCACAATTCAAAAACGCTTGAAGAAAGAGAAGAAGGCAAAGAGAAAATTGCAGGAAGCTTTGGAATTTGAATCCAAGAGAAGAGAACAAGTGGAGCAGGCTCTGAAGCAGGCCACATCAGGTGACGGTCTCAGGATGTTAAATGGTAATGTCTTAGTTGGCCTTTCACAGTCAGCTTAAAATGATGTTTGATTGAGTGAAAAAAAAAAAAATCAGATGGTGCACAGAGCAAATTTCAGAATAAACCCCCACAATTCTTTCCTGAAATAATGAAAAATCTATTTCAGGCTATGTGCTCTGGGTCGAGAATTAAAAAAATAAATAAGTCTGCAACTAGAGAAACAGACAGAGCAGTTTACAGAGATGACAAGAAATGCTGAATATATTACAGAGAAATCTGTTACAGTGCCAGCTAAGACAATGTGAAATTTGGTTCCTATAAGGTTCTGTGAACTCTTCTCTCCCAGCAGATTCATTTTTAGAACTGCTGAGCTTCATTTCAAAAGCCGTTTGGCTGAAGTTTGCTCAGCCACAGGACCTATTAAGTTTGTTAAATATGTATCAGCTTTCAGAGCTGACTGGGTTTTGAACACTTCCCAAATATTCTTGTGAAACAAAAGCAAATCAGTTCATCTCCTAAACAGTGATTAAGTTCTGGCTACCAGGAGGATTTGCCTTTTGTGCTTAAGATGATTCTGGCCAAACTTTAGAGTTTTGGTTTGAACATTTAAGACTGAACCTAGCTTAGATTTAATTAATTTCAGGTTCTGCAGCTAAGGTTCAGTCTGTGCATACCTACCTGGAGTCTCTGCAGAGGCTCAGGAATCAGAGTGACGTTCAGTCCCTGCTGCATTCAGGTGTCCTGTGGTGTGTTAATTTGTGCTGCCTGCTTTGGGCACTGCTAGAGACTGCAGAGTGCAAAAGCTGCCTGACTGCTGAGCAAAAATAATGAATTTGGCTTGTCTGGAGTTCTCAGCTGTGAGAGCTGCCCACACTGTTGTCTAAAGGCAGGGCAGGGCTGTGTGCGTGCCCTGGCACAGCAGTGCTCTGCGGGAGGTGGGAGCTGGGATTTATCTGGGGTACCAAGGCACATAAACTCTGGGAGTATGAGAGCAGCGTCTCTCAGAGGCTCCTCTCATCTGCTGTTCAGAGCCCTGCACATCCGGGAAGCAGGGACTGGCTGCTGTCCTGGAGCACTGGCAGTGGCCAGGGGCATCCAGGTGTGGATTCACAGCTGCAGTCACAGCAGGGTGGGGACAGTGACCAGGGAGAGTGGGTGACAGTGACCAGAGCCAGCAAAAAACCTTCCCCACTCCTCCACTGGATCAGACAAATGCTCAGACTGGATCCCATGGACAGAACCAGCACCTTGAAGGAAAGTCAGAAAAAACCTCAAATCCTGCTGTGCTGCATGTCACTCCCCTGGGTGCTGCCACTGCAGGGAAGCACCTGCTGCTCACTCACCAGCCAGCAGCACCCAGCAGCTCTGGAAGCCACAAATCCAGGGATACCAACGTTCCAGCAGTGTGATTAACACACCTTTACAGCTGCTAGTGTGGGCCTGGCTGCAGCAGTTTGATTTGCAGGCACACTCAGGTAGTCATATATATGTTAGTGCCTGCAAGAAGCTGATATTTACATGCTAATCTGATTGCACATGCAAATCAGGTAGCTCATTAGCATCTTAATCCACAATTTAATTGCAGGTACAATTTTATGACAACAAAATGTGAAGGGCTATTCTGAGTATTTTTAATTTAACTCTGACAGTCTGTCTCATTTAACAGATGCTGTTATTAGTTACAGATGACTTTGTCATTTTTGGTATATACAGCGTGTACTCTGAAGGGTTTGAGAAGAAAGAACCTTTTCAGATTGATAGGTTAGTGCCCTGCACTTGCCTTCAGAACAGGAATCTGAGTAAGGGAAGCCCTGCAGAGTGGCAGTCACTTGTAATTTTATAAGAAAAAAAAGTATATGTGAAAATACTGCTTTTTTGTCACACATACATTTATAGAGCTATATATGCACACATGACATGGATTTCACTTACACATTTATTGCTGAGCTATTGCTGTCCTGTAAGGATTGTACTTCTCAGGGTTGCTCTGCTTTCACTCAGGGCTCAGTTACTGCAGGGTCACCAGCAAAGCATCACCTCTGTGACAGATCCTGACACTCAGCTGAAGGGATCTGTGAAAGCAGCAGTGCAGTTACTCCCTGTTTGAGAACGTCCAGAACAGGCTTTTGCACAAAAAAAACCCCAAACTGTAACACAGCTTCCTTTCAGGTGTGGGTTTTTCCTTCCTGTAATTTCTAAGGGCTGTGTGATAAGGGAAGCAGATGTTTCTCCAGGATTTGAGGTGCCATGGATTCAAATCACATCCCCTTCATGCTAATCCTTGTTGGCACAAGGTGCATTGTGGCATCTGTTCCTGTAACACCCTGGGGTGTTGGAGCCCCTGCCCCCAGCCCAAGGACTGTGCAGACACAGGGATCACCAACATGAAATTAAACAGGTCCAGAGTGAGTGTCATGAGACTCCTGCTCAACTTGGGGGGAAAAAAAGAGCACAGTCCTCTTTGGAGAGCTCTTCTCAGAGATCTGGAAATACTTCACATAATATGACAGCTGTAATTTGGGTTTGGGTGGTAACACATGCTCACACATCCCGAGCTGAGGTTGGAAATGCAATTTGCACAGTTCTTATCTGTAACATGCACTCACACAAACTGAGACACACACACCCCCAAACTGTTGCCTGGCACTGGCTGTATTCTTCAACTCTGTAATTTGGAGGTACTTGGCTATATACAAGAGTCAATGCAGTTTAATATTATCACAGTTTAATTTCAACTTTTATTTTTCATGTGTTAGATGCCCTCATTCTCCAAGAGGATTTTGCAGACATATTATTACCACGTGTTGGTTATTATCTGATCGTCAGACAAATGTGAAGCACGTTAAAAATAATTCACTGTGAGACCAGTAATGTTTGCACATTTTGGAAACAATTTACTACTGAAAATTCTGTGAGGACCAAATGTTTTATGCAAGACCATGTTAACTTGGAGAGCACCCTAGTTTGCTATAAATATTTTCCTAAAGATGCCTGAGAGAGGGGCAAAGGGGAATGCATTAATCTTGTCTCCCATCTTTCAGATGCTGGAATCCCAGATATGGAAATAGAACACAACGGAACCCAACATGACAGTGCAGCCATGCAAGGTGCAGTATGTACCACAGCTCCTCACTTGTGTGTTTGTCATTAAAAATTAGTTTAATCTTTTTTATATCTGTTTTCATGATTTAAGATCAATGTAAATTACAGAGCTTCAGTTTGTTTTCCTGTTTGATACGGAAAGATCTGTATCTTTGTAAGATTCTGATCTTTGTAAGAGCAAAGATCGGAAATTAACTGTACAAGAACAGAAATTAACTTTACAAGATTCAGAAATTAACTTTAAGTAGAGGTGATATTTAGCTGAAGTAATTTAGAGGTACTGTTTGTTTTAAATCTGATATTTATCTACCAAGACATATCCCTTTAGTTCAAAAGGGGTTTTATATATGATTTATCATTTGAAATATTTTACCTCTGGTCTTTACCTACCTATCAAGATCACAGATGTTTTCAAAAAATGCATGAACTGTAAGTGAAAAAGAAGAGCCATGTTCATGTTATGGGCAGTTGTCTGGTGCTACTTTTCCCTCACTGTGTGGGTATGTGTAAGTGCAGCACCTCCAAGTATGGCCTGAGTGCTTCCCAAAGAGCAGGAAATGAGTTCTGGCTGCAGGTCTGGGACGTGAGGAGTTGTGAAATCCTCCTTTGGGGTAGGGATATTCCCAAGGGATATTCACATTCCTCTTGGAAACCTCTTTGAGCCACACAGAAAATCCACAGTCACCTGTCATGAAATCTGCTCTGAGCAATTTGAACATTGGAATTCTCTGATGAAAGTCCAACTTGTAGAGCTTTTCTTCCATCAGTCCTGTGCCATTTTCATTCCAGACCGTTCAGTTCTGTGCTGGCAGCCTGCAGACAGCAGCCTCTTCCACAGAACTGCTGCTTCTTAGAGCAATCCCACCCTTTCTCTGCTTCTTGGGATGGTGATGTGCAGAAATCCCCTATGCTGAGGCAATTTGTGCAGACAGGAGAGGGGCTGCAGTGCACTTAGAGACACAAACCTCACTTGAGCATTTCTCTTCAGCTGGGGAAGGTTTGACTTGCATACCTCTGGTATGCATCTGTCATCCATCTGCCATCCTTACAGGAAAGCTTTCAAATATTTTTACTGCTGTCTCTTCTTGTGATTTTAGATTCATATGCTCTGTATGACAGAGAAGGAGAATCACAGCTTTATTGTAATGCAGATATATACATCTGACATATGTGTGTGTATATATATGTGCACATGTAATGAGAGCTGTGCTCTAAATATTGCAATTGGAAAATTGCTGCTGCCAGAAATAGTCAAAATATTGGATCAGCACTTGGGACACATGTATTTAAATTTGATGAGCAAAATGTTCCTTACATTTCTGATCTGTTCATGGTACCTGCTGAGAGGAGTGCTCAGTGCTCTTCCACACAACTGAGAGTCAAAGGTGCATCTGGACAGACTCTGGTAAAGAATGGGAAGGTAATTTCAGTTTTCAGTTGAAGAAAAACTGTGACACTTGGCCTAAATGTGTCTTTACATCAAAAATTGTTACAAATACTGTGAGGAAAGTGATGCACAGCCACTTCCAATGACCATTTACTTGCCTGAAGGAATCAAGAGAAGTTTATGTTAGCTGTAGTTTATTAATACACAGGAAAACCTTGTGACTTTTACCATTTTTATTTCAAGCTGAGTTTTTTGTTTTTTTTTTTTCCTTTTAATCTGATCCCTTCATTTATGAGATGTTTTGGCTCAGGAAGTTTTTATTAAGCAAGGCCAAGGGGAGAGCTGGATATTCTCTGTTTTGTGTCCCTGGGCTCAGTAGGAGCAGGGCATGGCCTGGGCAGCAGGAGCTGCACCCCTGTCCCTGTCTCTGTCCCTCCCATTCCCTTCCCTTTTCTGCCCTGCTGGCTCTGACCCCCCTGGCATGGTAATCCTGCTCGTGGGGACACGTGAGGAGCTGAGCCACTTGGTCACTAAACACTCTCAGCTGATAAAAAGCTTTCTGGAGAGCTCTCTGTGGAGCTTGTTTAGATTTCAAAGTGTTCCTGTCCTGTAGCACCATCTCTTTCATTTTTATTTATGCTGATACTGTAATAACTTTTTATTCCCTTTCCTTTGATAACCATTCGTGTCCCTGACAGCTCCTATTGCTGCTGCAGCTCTGACAATTGGAGCACACTCCCTCACTGCCCCTGTCATTTGCTGCCTTTGTTTTTTGGGTCCTGGGAGGAGGAAGGGGAAAAACACATGTCCCTGATACAAAGCTGTTTCCAGGCTTCCAAAATCTCTGTCAGTTGCTCAGAAAAAAAGCTTTAGCATCAATACAGAGCTTTCTTTTTCTGTTGTCAATAGCTCTGCTGGACAGAAATCTATCATTCACACAGTGCTTTTCCTTTGAAATTCAATTAGTTCCACTGCCAGTATCTCTTTAAGATGGTTTAAAGGAAAATTACAGAACTACTGCACAGCCACCTTTCACAGTGATTAAGTCATATCATATTTTATGCTCATTTCTTAAAATGATTTTATTAACACAAGCTGTTCATGTACTGCGTTTCTGATCTGCATTATAAATCTTTTCCATTTAGTTGACTCATTTTCCCTCTGCTTTGTATATTAATTGAACAGAAATTTCATGCAGATGAGACTTAAAACTTTTTTGAACTTTGCAGTCTAATGCCTCCATATCCCAGATGTAGTTCAGAGCTGGATCTGGGAGGTTTTTAGCTGGCAAAGGAGATCAGAGCAGATGATGAGCACTCAGACACCCTCCTGCTCCTCCTTCCACCACTCACTCCTGGGCCAGCACCACAGTGCATCAACCATTTTATCAGCCAATCTCCCTTCCACATAAAATAAACATACTGGGTGTCATTAAGTGCACCTTCAGATCAATGATTTTTGCAAATGACATTCAAGTACCATTCGAGTAGTGCATTTTTGCTGATAAAAGCAAATTAAATTAGCACAACTACAAGTGTGCTGATAAAAACTAAAACCGAACAGCAGCACCATTAGCTAACAAAGTAATATTTTCTCTTTACTGCTTTCTGCCATTTAGTTATTATCCTATTGGAAATCTAATTATAATCCTTTTACTCCCTAGTCAAACTTCACAGTTTTTGCAAGCTTAGCACTGACAAGTGATTTCATTACATTTGATTGCCCGCGCCCAGATTGACTTAACTTCACTCCGAGACCTAAAAGCCCTCTCAGTTTCTCAGATTCCCTGTTTGCACATTACAGCAACAGCTCCTTTAATTAATTAGCATGAACAGCAGTAACATGAACTGCTGAACAGAAAATAACATCATTTTATGATCGCAGGGAGACTTCTCCTTTTGCATGTTTATACCTTAGTTAACTTTTGTATTACAATATTTCATTGTTAGGGGATAGCGGAACAATCAGCGAAGCAATGTTAGCTTAAAATCTTAAAAAGTAGATGTTACAGTAATACTTGATAACAACAATTTACAAAAAATAAAATTTCAGGAAGGAGGCAGCAGCATAGGCAGGCAGGCTTTCCTGAGGTGCAAATGTACTTCACTGTGCCTGCAACAGGAGGGTGACACAAGGCTGCTGCTCCTGCTTCTGTTTGTGACATAACCTGGCAGAGATTTGGCACAAAAACTCTGGGATTACCATGAATAACATTTAATTTTTATCTAACATGTGAATAACATCTTATTTATTTGTCAAAGATGAAGGACTGGTGTAGTTTGGAATGTATTTTGGGGTTTATCATGGACTGGACTTCAGTTCATTGCTGTTCTGATCTAACCAGAGTTCTCAAATCAAGCTGCTTTATCTGAGTCTTAGGCCTGTTCTTCCTCCTGCCCAAGCTGTGTTCTCTCCCTAGAGCGTGTCCTGCTCTGGAGGCTGAGTTATTAAACCCCTGGTGCCTTCCTCGTGCTGTGTCCTTGCAGAGTTCCCAGAAAAGCTCTCTCAAAGCTCCTGTGCAGTTCCCAGAGTGTCACTCTGTGCCCACACGGCCACCTGCAGCTCAGAGCTGCCCCACAGGGGCTCACCAGGAACAGGCTTTACAGGGACTCACTACAAATCCTGGGTTTAGTTCAAGTTTTTTAACTCTCTTAACATGGTTGAGGAAATACTTGACAGGGTCAAGTCAGCTGCCTTACACACAAAGGAAGAGGAAAAGAAATTCCTATCCAGCAGCTCTGTGGGTGAGCAGCCCTGCAGGGTCAGGCTGGGAGGAAGGAGAGGTTTTGGTACCAACCCCAAGGGATGCCCTGGGCTCAGCCAGATCACGATATCAGAGAGGGCACCTCTGATATCATATCTGCCCCTCTGCAGGGTGGGGAGAGGCCACAGGAAAATGGGAGGGATGAAAACAAACCAACCTTTGTTGGTACTGCTGCTCACAGACCCATTTATTGACCATATTCTTCCTGGTGAAGAGGGAGCTGTGCCCTGCTCTCTCCCTGCTCAGTTTGAAGGATATTTGCAGGTAAAAGAGAAGTTTTGCTGGACAACTAATGAGCAGGCAAAGAAGTAATTTTTACTTGATCAGCCCAGTTCCATCTTCTTTTCCTGGTAGTGAAGGGATCCTGTGCTGAGCTGTGGTCATTGCTCTGGTCCTTACCCACAAGCAGGGCCTGGATTCATTCCCCTTCCAGGCAGGCAGCACTTCTGTAGGGAAAGAGGAATTTTCTGAGGGATGTGATCCGTTGGAAAAGCAAACTGGTTTTGTCTGATTTTTTTTCTTTGTACAAAGTAAGACACTGGTTCAAACTAATTAGCCCCAGATTTGCAAGTTAATTTATTGTTACAGCATTGCATTTCCCATGTGTTGCTTCCTCCAAAGCTGAGCTTGGCTCTGATCTAACTGAGGTGCTGTTTACCCAGCCTGGGAAGGGTGGGGAGCTCATCTCCTGTGCAGTTGGACACTTGTTTTGTTTTAAAGTAGTTTAGGGAAATAAAGCTAAATTCTCAATTTAAACCAGGGATCTTGCAAACAAAGGATTTAGAAAATTCAGAGATGTGGAATAAGCTGGGAAAAAAAATTAAATGTGAATAAATATGGAGATGATGATTATTGCTTTTGGATTTGTCCTTTATGCATCCATTAAACCCTTGGAAGAAAAAGATAAATGATGATATTGTGGCTAAAAAGAGTGCAAGAGCTGCACCTACCCTGGGCTAAAAACTCGGGGAAAAGAATGCTGTCCTGAGGGAAAATTCCAGTTATTAACACAGACTCTGGCTCACCAAGAAACTCAGAGATCTTTACTTGTCTTATACATTGTGAAGGGGAAAAAAACCTCCTTTCTAAATGTCTTGCTTATTAAGCCAGTCATGCATTGCTCTGTAGGCTGTAAAGCAGTGTAACATGCACAGGGGGCTCATAAGCATATTTAGTGTTAGGGAATATCATTTATACAGTTTTTATATTGTCAGTATTACCCCTAGAGAATGAGATTAGGCTTTAAACTACTGTAAATCTACGCTTTTGCTCACCTTTGTATAATTTCGTTTTTTAATAGAATGAAGCCCACATAAATGAATATTTGATTAAGGGATAAACCTGATAAAAGAATACATTTATTGCACACAGATTTATTCAAATCTTTGCTGTATAATACAGTAAAGTGCTATAAAATGGTCTGTAGCTTGCAGTCAGCTGCACTGAGGAGATGGTGAATATTCTCCAGAAAAGATTAATTTGACAACATCACATTGTCTTTCCTGTGTAAGTGGGGGCACAGCTGCTCCCAGCACGTTAATTCCTCAGAGGTGATTGCTGTGTGACGTGGATAATGCCATGAAATTCAGTTTATTGCACAGCAACAAAAAAAGTATTTTAATTTCTGGAGAATAATTGAGGGTGTTATAAAAAGGAAATATTTAACTATGCACTTTCTGTTCACTGATCAGTGATCTCTCCTGGGTGGCTGCACTGGGCTTGAGCTGTGGCATTTACTTTTCTCTCTTACAGGTATTCCAGATACTTCCATTGAACTTTCCTTGAGAAATAAAGGAGATTGGAAGGAAATATGGAAACCTGTTCCAAAGTTTAGTCAGCCCACAATGTCCTCAGTCAGTACCCTCAATGTCCTCACCTTAATTTCAAAAATAATGCTTAAAATTTAAAAAAATAATACTTAAAATTTAATAAGAACCTAAAAACCAGCCTCCACTAGGGAAGAAGCCACGTGCAGCTTCCTAATGATCATTAGAAAAAGGAGAAAACCCCAAACCACAAACAAACCCCACAGTGCTCAATCCTTGCGTTTCTGCTGAACCCCCCCAGGCTTTAGTAAATCCCCACCAGGTTTAAAACAAGAATTTTCATCAGCCAATGGCCTGAAACTAATTTTAGTTCTTTCTTTGGAGGCTCCCAAACATCCCTCTGGAGTTGTTATGTCCCTGGCTCTTGTGATCTTTGTTTGTGCTTACATCCAAAATACGTATTAAATCATCTCAGTTTGGAGAGTCTGAGCCTCCTTAAAACCACAAAACATTCAATTACTAATTAGCTGTTTCCTGTTCCTAATGAAGTGAACATGTCGGATTTGGATTAAAATTCAGCTACTGCTCTCCTCTGTTTATGGTTCCAGATGTTTTTGTTTTATCTAGGAGGTTACTTTGACAGCTACTGCTAAATGATAAATCACTCATATTATAGCTGAAATGCATTTTGAAATTGAAATGTGGCAAACTTGGAGATTGCTCCAAGGATCAGTGTCAGTCTGCAGGTCAATACTTGTTCTTTCCTTAGGAGTGCTCGGTATTGGCGTATGTAAAACAGTAATGGGAGAGATGTCAACATTATACAAAATGCTGCTCCATATTATCATTTTGCTATCATCTTCCAGATCAGTTCTTGCAGATTTAGCTGGGTGGATTCATGATTCATTGTATAATGAGCAGGAATATGGATTCTTGTTAGCTTCAGTTTCTGTGGGCATTTCAATATTTATTTTTTCTCTGGGCTTTAAGTTGCTTAATGTGAAAAATCACAGTTGATAGGTACTATAACTAGGAATATTTTTATGAAGTGCTTTTCTGCTTCGTTCTCTAAATAAAGAAATAGAATTTTAAGAGAAATGTGGTGGTTTCTGAATGAAAGAACAGTTTTCCAAGAACAGATCCCGATTTACATTTTCTGAAAGCAGTGCAGTTTTAACACCCTGTTCCCTGGCAGGCTTTGTGCAGGGTGTGTGGTAGAGCTGGTGCCTTGTCCCTGGGTCTGTCCCGGGGGGGCAGCAATCCAACATGGGCTGCCTTTGGGGGAAAGGGACTGTTTGATTTAAAAAAAGCCTTACAGGAAGAAAATCCAAATCAGAGTTTGCAACCTGTCCTGAGCCATTGCTGGCAAACACCAGGGCATGTGCTGGTGGGTCTTTGTCCTTCCTTGGGGGCTTGGCCAGGTGTGTCACCCAGTGCCTCCTTTTCCTACACAAAACCTGCTCATGTGATTGACAGTTTAATTTATATCACTTTTAGATCTGCTCATTTGGCTTGAGGGGAAAAAAATCCACAACCAAGTGAAGAAGCCACCTAAGTGTCAGTTAATTATAAAATGTTCAACTGTATAATTGACTTTTTTCTTCTTTTTTGTTTCCCTCCAGAAAACAGAACATACATCAAGCCGACCATCATGTACTGAAGGAACCACCTATTGCTGAGAAATGTATAATGACCACTATTTGAAGACTATATAGTTCCTGAGAAATGTCCCTTCCAACCTTTGATGCCTTCAGTACTGTGTGAGGAACAGGATTTGTAGCATGAAACTTGAAGGACAATTTCAAGCAATTTACTGTTGCTGCATTGAAAACTGCCGTATTAAGAAATACTGAGACTTTTTACAAGCTTACCATACCAAACCAAGCCTGTCACAACAGATCATTTTTAGGTCCCTGGAGATAGAAAGGAGTTTTAGTATTTTTAAGCACATACATCAATTATTTCCCCTCCCCACCCTGCCCCAAAAAAGAACTTTTTGTTTTTCCTTAGGAGGTGGCTATTACTGAATAGCAATGGCACAATGATTTTAAGCCACAATGGTCCTCACTGGCTGTACATCATACAAGTCCAGTTTATCACTGAAACTGTTCAACATGGAGCTGTTTCGATTGTGTTTATAAATTAAGCTTTGTTTACTGAAGCAGATACTCGATATATATTACGTTTTAAAAAGAAATGTGTGTACATTTTTTAAAAGAACGATGTAAAAATTGTCCTTTCATTAGATGACCGATTCAAAAGTGTGAGCTAAACCCTAATAGCTGATGTAATATGAGGATTATAATTGATGCTTTTTTTTTTTAATGCTCAGTTCAGCTTGGCTTTTGGTCTTTTAAGATGGAAAAATGAATATGCAGTAGAGTGTTAGATAATGGAAACTTTTAAGTATGGTTTCTCTGTTGTACCATATTAAGTTAAAGTACACATTCTTTGTTAAAAATGTTCTTGCTAAAAATACAGTATTAAAAAGTTTTTTGTTTGACTTTGGAAATCTTTTAAGATTTTTTTTTGGACTGTGAATTCCCATAGTAACTGTACTAATGCAAACCAGTCTTTTGCACTATTAAAAATACTTGAAGAAATTACTTAATAAAGAGGGTGGGTTGGTATTAAACATTTTCCTAATTATTGTATGCTCCAGATTCTGAACTTTGAAAACTGAGAACAGCTGAAGGCTTCCCTTCTCAAAGCATGGCACTGAAAGCTGGTTTGAGTCAGGTGGAATTAAGTGATCACCTGTTCCCTCTTTATTTTAATTCCTGGGTCAAAGGCACAGTGCTTATTTCCTTACAAACTCCTGTTTATGTACACATGTTTACACACACATGCCCTGAATATAAATCACTGTCACTTAAAAACAAAAAAGACCTTTAAATAGATCTACAGGGAATATATTCCCTGTGATTATGTTTACTTCTGTCTGCATCTAAATGTAGAATGTTCACAATTTCTTTCATTTTTAACACTGCTTTTTTTCCTCATTAGCAGACTTTTGTAAACAGACTCTGCAGAATAGAATCACCTGATGTTTTTTGTTCCTAAAAGAAATCTTTATCTTAACCAGTGTCAGTGCAAGAAAACGTGCTGCCCTCTGCTCTACAGGTGATCAAGTGACTTATCAGAATATTTTTCCAATGTAAAAACTGTTTTATTTTCAATATTATTTTTATAACAGCTGTTCTAATAACTGCATTAATCATGCTGCCATTGATCAAACCATCAAAAGTTGAATGATACAAAAAACAGGAGCATTAGGAATTGTGAGTCCTCCTGATTCTTAATAAATGCTCATGTGTGAATAAAACATTGCAACAGCAGAACTTAAATTGTACCTTTAGGTATTATATTAATTTTAGTTTCAATTCCAGTGGGATTTTCTGAAGTGAGGGCTGGATTTTATTCTAAATCTTATTTTTAAAAGGGGTTGAAGCAGCCCTGGGGGTGCTGCAGCATTTCTGGCTGACCCAGTGCTGGCAGTGAAAGGCCGATTTTGAACACAGATCTTTGCTCAGTTATCCAGTATCGTGTAGTTTAGAAAGACTTCATGTAACTAAATAACTCAGTCTTTAAAATAACATTTTTGCACTTTCCTTTCATCCCCATAAAGGCTTTTTGAGCGTTTTTCCCCTCAGTGGCTGATGTACACGTTCCTTAAGGCATCACTGAGCCTGGGTTGATGAGCACAGGTTGATTCCCAATCTGCCCATCCCTGATTGGTTTTAAATGTCCAAATTCTGACAAATGAGGTTTAGGAGACTGATGAACTGGAGAGACTGACTCTGTTTTCAGTCCTCACTAGGTGGCTCCTGGTAAGTATTGACAAAGCAAGAGGGTTTGGGTGTCAGCAGTGAGTAATGATATATAATAGTGAACAAACCTTGTGTGGAAGGCAGGTGTTAAAGCCTTCTAAAGGCTCAGCCTTCCCCACCACACTCCTCCTCAGTGGAACAGCCCCAGCACCTCTTGGGTTGGGTTTTGGGGTGGTTTTTGTCTGGCTGTGGGGCAGAGGGACACGGGCAGCCCCTCCTGCTGCACTGGGAGCTCAGCTGGGCGTGTCTGGGGGCAGCACCCACGGCCCCTCTGCCCGCTCTGGCTCCCCAAGAGCCTCCCCAGGAGTGTGGGAGGGCCATGGAGCCATCCCTGATCTTGGCTGAGTGCAAGGGCATGGAATGCAGACCATCATAAACCCCAGAGCATCAATAGTGCCCAATCTGCATTGGAAGCCTGGGTCTATAGCAGCCCACAGTGAGAGCATGGCTGTGCATTAAAACCTGGATGCTGCTTGGAGTAATTGCTGCCTACAAGGAAGTGGCCTGTAAATACATTTATTTACAGACTATTTTTAGTAACACGACAAAATGTGGGCTAACCTGAATTGCTACAAATTTCCTTTGTGGCCTCAGCTGATCTCCACAACCCCTCCTGTGCCTGTGCATGCTCTGAGCCCTGAATACACATGGGATAATTCCCAGCCTGGGTTTGGATCTGCAACCTTTGGCAGCAGCAGCACTGATGGAGGCACTTCCACCTTCTGCAGCATCCCCTGGCCCTGATGCCCTTGCTGGGGTGGGCAGGGAATTTACAGAGGGGCTTTTCTAAGCCTGGCCATGTGCTATCATCATTTCTAATGCATCCTGCTAATGTTTAAGCACATGTAAAATCACTGTAATAAACAATCTGAACTTCAGTTCTGTCTGCAAATAAGGGTGTCTTTGATGATTTGAAGCTGAGATGGAAGGGCAGTAAAAAAAGTATTTTTATAATGATGTATAATGGATGGATAATGATTTGCTGCTGCTTTGTTATTGTACATCAGAGGAATCAATTGAAATGAGCCAGTTCAGTGTCAGCAGAGCACAAATGCTGCAGCTTCTGTGGGTGCTGCACCCACCCTTGCCTTTGGACCGGGACCTGTTTGGGTCTCCTGTTGGAGCAGAGCATCCTTTGCATGAACATTTGGGTGTGGGCATCTAAGGCAGGGGGGAAAATTCTCTTTGGAGCTCATTTTTTAAAATAAAAACTCCCATTTTTCTGAGTTTCAGTTACAAATGCAGTAAGATTTTACTACATCTTCATTATGTGATTCTGTTGACATAATCCAAAACTGTGAAAGCAAATACAGCACCATACATTAAAATGTTCTTATGATAAGTGATACTTTAAAAACTGGATGCTTTATAATAGTTTAACTATTTTACCATACATTCAGCCTTGCATGTTTGAAAGTGCTTTCACAGCTCTTTCAGAAAGGGCACTGAAATGTGCATTCAATGAGGAGTAGATCCCTTTTCACCATCTATTAATTTTTTGTCTCCAAGGTGAGAAAAGGGGAGGGTTTTGCTGTGTGTACATATAAATAAAATAAATTTTACCTGCTGCTCCTGGTACGAGAACAAGAATTCTGGAATAAATTCTGGCTGGTCAGAGGGAAGATGGAGATGGAGCAGCCAGAGAAGTGACATGTTCATATTGAGCTATACAAAATCCATGCAGCTCTAATTAATCACTGTGTGCTTCACTCAGCCCCCAGTGGGCCAGAATTACTTTTCACAAGAAAATCCGAAGTAAAACAGTGGAGACAAACTCAGTCCTGAGTTGTTACCTGAAATGGTTTCATTATGGTGAGGTTTGTGTCGCAGCTCCCTCACAGTGAATGTTGCAGTCCCACACCCCTGACATTAAGGTTATTAAGAGTTTTTGCTGGACACAGCCTGATTTAAATGCTCTGCATGAGGCACCTGGATGTCCCAGCAGCACATGGATGGACCAGGGCACCTTTGGGCTGTGCTGCAGAGGGGCAGGGAGGGGTTTGGGGTCACCCTGCCCTGCCTTTGGGCAGCTGGACACAGCAAGGAGCCTGCAGGGTGCTCCTTCAGGATCTGGGATTTGCCTGAAGCTTTACCTTGTTATCAACCCTACATGCCTAAAATGGATTGTCCCCCCATCCACCAAAGTGGCCAAACAGGAAAAAACACTGGCATTAAGTGAAACAAGATGATTTAGCTAAAAAGAGAGGAAAGAATTAACAGGAATGAAAAATAAACCTGAATTTGCTCCAGTGCTGGTAGGATTTGGCATTTTATTTTAATCCTCTGTTTTATTCTGTGTCAGGGAGGAATTCCAGGTTTGTGTTTCCCCTGACAATTCCTGCCATTAGCGGAAAGTGTTTATTCCTTGAGCTGTGTGCCATCAGTTGATGATGCTGGACACTTACAAAAGAGAGGTTTTGGCAGGGAAAATTCTTTAACATTTGGAACATTATTATGAAACATAATATTGTTCTTTGTAGATCAGTCCAAAGCTATTCCATGCCAATTGTTGCATTCTCTTCCTTGGTGTCAGCTGGAGCAGAGGGGAAAACCACATCCCTAAAAGTGGGAAAACAGACCAAAAATGCTTAAAAAACAAGGAATAAACTCCTCATTGGACTTTTTCTGGATAGTTCTGTAAAGCTGCTGAAGACAGAAATGGTACACAGAGATTTTTGGTGTCAGATCAGTGCTTTGCATTTTATGTGATCATTTACACCTGTGCAAAGTGAGTGTTTGGTAGCATTTGACAGCTGATTTAGTAACGTTTGACACCTATATTACAATGTTGAAATGACTTCACAATGTGCAAAGCAGTGGAAAAAGCTCTTGATTCTTTTCATGGCTTTTTCTTTATAGTTGAATATTGAAATTCCATTCCAAGGGGAAAAAAAATATAATTCCTCACATCCTGACTGTAATTCTTTATTTCTTCTAGTATGTTATGTGCTGCTCATACTAACTTGGGGGGAAAAAAAGAAAAAAGCATAAAGGGGAAACAGAAAAGCAATTGTGTTTAATCCACAGCCTGGATTCACAGGTGCTGACTCTCACACCAAACCAAACCCAGCTGAAAGGAGACACAGGGAGGTGAGAACTCTGCCACTGGGATGAGAAACCCTGCAGGACTAAGACTCCTGATTTGTGGAAGCTGGTAAGTAAATTGCATGCTTTTTATAGTTATCAGGTTTTCTGAAATTAACAGAAATTTTCACCAAATGAAAGTTTTGTTTTCATTTAAATTGATTTTGACTTCTTCAAAGCAAACTCCCAAGGCAGAGTATTTATTTTTGGCTGCTTGAAGACAGGCAGTATCAGACTGTTCAGGATAGGGGTTGATCACTTTGATAATCTTTGTCAGCAATGTCACCTCTGTGCATAAAGAGTCACTGCAGTTCTGGGGTTACAAATAGAGCTTTTCCCACTCCAGGACAAGCCCAGTGAGAAGAATCATGGACAATGCAAAACCACTGAATTGTACTGTACCATTTGTGAAAGCACAGCTATTGGAAATGCAACTGCCAATGTTGTGTGTTGACAGGACGTGATATCTTAATGAAAATAATAATATTGTTTGCTCATCTGGTACCAGCCTGATTTCCAAAGGAAAAGCCTCTCAGCCCTCACACATGGAATGCTTTTCCAGCTGAGCTGCTGCAGCAGCCAGTGCAGCATGGGCAAGTGAAGTGTCTGTGGAGTTCATGGGCTGGTGAGGAGCGGGACCAACCTGCCAAGGCTGGAATTACTGACAGGCTGAGTGACCCATGGCCAGGCTGTCACCTCACTCACACCACACTCTGCAGCACAGCCCAGCAGAACAGAACCTGGGGAAAATGACTCCAGCAGGAGATTGCAGGGTTTTCAAGGTTACCAGTGCTGGGCTGTCATTTCCCAAATCAATTCCAGTGGCCTCTTGCTGGCACCTATTGATAAGGCAGAGAGCAGCCTCTTGCTTTGCCATCACTCAGAATTAAGCCCTCGCATTCACCAGTGGCTGTCTCTTGGTCTAAAGGAAATGCACAGAAATCAGAGTTCCCCAAGCCCTCCCTGTGCCCACAGGGCTGTTTCACCTGCAGTGCCTGGCTCAGGGCAGCCCAGACAGCTGGCACCAGTGGAGAGGCACAAATGTGAGCCAAAGGACAGCAAAATTATTCATTTAAAACAAGAAAATAAAGCAGGACATTTAACTTGCTCAGTGTGGCAGCTGCAGCTGAAGGGGAGAACAGACAACAACCCAAATGTTTATTGTATGGGTTTTGTACCCCGTAAAGGTAGCAAGGGGAAATCACTAAAGGATCATTTGCTCAGTGTCAGGGAAGGATTGATTTCCAGGGGGGCAGTGTAGTGCACCCCAAAACCTGAGATTTACTCATTTCCCACTGGTTTCCAACCAGGAATCTCCACTGCCCTGTGCTCAGGCATTCTGGAAGGCTGAAGGGCGAGGGAGATAACATCAGCTGCTGCAAATGGGCCTGGTGGTTTCTGACTTGGGTTTTATTAGGAATTTGAAGGTGACATCCCCTCCTGATGAGCACATCCCAGCCCATTAGTGTCAGCCAGAGTTATGCTCACATGGCACAGGGAGCTGATCCCTTCCGTGTGTCTGCCCAGGCTCTGACACACAGCCCAGGCCTGGGCCTGACTCAAACAATGACAACTTAATGAGGGCTCGCTCTGTGCTCCATGGCTCTATAAAAGTAATTTTTAAATACCATAATGGAATAATATTTACTCAACAGCCTCTGCATTGTTTATTCCCCAGTGTCTATCTTACAGTCTTGTAAGATGGGAATAAATATTTACTCACTCTTCATTCATACAGTTTATTCTGTGTGGAACTGCAGCCAGCTCTATTCATCCCATTGCCTTTAGGCTGGATGCTATAAAGAGAAGAAATTAATTGTAGTTAAACTTAGGTATGTGATAAAAAGGACAAAAATAGTTTGTGCTGGCTGCTGTCTGCATTTTACTGCTCATGCCCCATCCCCTTGGCCAGTGTGGGGAGAGTGTGTGCGTGTAAAAATCACATTGCCTGCAGCTCATTGCTGTCCACTGACACAGCCTCTCTGGAAAAACTTTTGATGAATAGTCAGCATCTAATTCCTCACTAATAAAAAACCCTAAGTTGCTTGCAATCATTATTCCAAATGGAAAAATTAATTGTAAATAACTGGAAGTCAATTAAGGCTGGGTTCTGCCGGGTAATGCAAATCTTTTATAGTTTTGTTTCAGTTAACTGCCTCATTAATGATTTATAGATGTGTATACAGCTGTGGGAACCATAGCATTATCTAATGCACTCAGAGAATAATTACATATGAAAAGAACTACGTGGCTCAAGGGAAAAACTCAGAAATTACTTACTGCCTTAACTTCAACCATATTAAGATGCAAAGCATTTAGAAACCAACTGTGATGTTTTATCATATTCTTGAGGTTTCATGTTCTTTTTAAAAAGGGAAAAATAATTCTTTCTAAAAAAATATTTGTACATTTCAGTATTACACAGTACACAAAAATCAAGATGTCTCAGCTGAGAATGTCAGCATTTATTTATTATTTAAAAGCCTAAGTTATAAAACACTCCCATTCCCTTTATGCATCTGCTATACAGGAATAAAAGACATTTCTCCAGTTAAACAATTCATGGGCATATGCATCTATCTCCCTGAATTACACAGAGCCAGAAGTAATTTTGGGAAGACTTCCTTCAGGAGTCATTTTCCTGAATATACAAATACACTGGTACTTTTTCTTTGATGATGCTAATTTTGGAAGTTTGAGGAGTTTTTTGTAAAATACTGTTTTCCCTCCTGAATAGGGCAGTGAAGCTGAAGTTTGCACCATTTGGTGCTTATTTCTTATAGATTTTAATCCAATGATAAACTGCTGCAGGATATTTTGAAGCACCATAGAAGATATTTTGCTTTCAAGCCTGCATTTCTTCATTCTGAAGGCAGAGATGGGGTCAGGGTTTTTCTCCCCAAACCCAGACATTTGACCTGCAGGGCCTGCCCTGACATTTTCCGTGTGGTTTTCTCCAGAGCAGAGCAGGTCCCCAGAGCTCCTGGCACATTTTCTGTGTCAGGGCAGAAAATCCAAATGTGCTCTGTGCCCCAGCTCTGCCTTCATCCTCAGGCTGGACAGAGCCACCATGCCCTGGTTCTGTCCCCACAGTGGCTCCAGGAATACTGGGGTGTTCCTGGGGTGATTCTGGCAGCTGCTGCTGGTTTGAGCTGTCCACAGAGTGTCCCTGGAGCATCCTCAGTGCCCCTCCTTCTCCATCCCTGACACCCCTCCCAGAACCTCCCAGAACATTCCAGAACCTCCCAGAACCTTCCAGACCATTCTTCCTCTCTTCCTCCCCTCCTTCCCCAGGCCTCTGCCCCCAGCTCTGCCCTCCAGCCCGTGGTGTTCCCTGTTTGCCCACTCAGGTGTGATGGATCTGTCTCTGCTCCTTCCCACCTGTCCTGTGATTTAGGGCCTTTTTTTGGCCACACATTTGGCAATATTAAAACCCCGGCCCAGTTGTGTCTATTGGAACTATACAAGGCCAGAGGGAGGCAAATAAAATTTTTTATTTTGTCTGCAGATGTTCAGCCTCTGACATAAAACCTGTAACTATCCTCTCATTTCCCGAATCACGTCAGCACCTTCGCCAGGCAGGAAAGACAAACAACCAGCCTGATGTCCTCTCGTGGGGAGGAGCAGTGGGGAAAGGACACCAGGCTCTCATTCCAGGCTTTCCCAGTGCCACCAACCCACAAACACTGCCTGTGGGATGGGATGGAGCACAGGATGCTCAGTGTCCTGCTGGCTGTGCTGCAGAGCTGCTCCCAGGCAGAGGGATGCTCAGGTGAACATTCACAAGTGTTTTCTGGGCAGAAAATCCATGCTAGATTCTGCTTCTTCGTGCCTGTTAAGAACAGGTTTAGGTGTTTGTAGTTCCTCTTGGCACTGAAGGAAATTGTTGACTCTACATTGTATTGACTGATAGAATAATTCAGGGTGATGAGGTGTCAGGAAGTCATTTGTTCCCACCTCCAAGACTTCTGTGACCATGTGTGAAATGGAAGTGAAGGAAAAAACATTGGAATAAGGTTTTTGGAGGGTTTATTGCCAGATAATAAACAAATAGACAATTGAAATTGTCATAAAATACTTGTAACTCAACACTGGTGTAATGAAACATTATGTTAATCTGCAAGGACAAATTAAGGGCTGCAAATCAAGTATCAGTTAACATTAGAAAAATGTACTTTTAATTCTAAGCTTTTGAGGCTGTACAGCATAACGTGCATAAGGAACAGCTAAATTAATCAAGATTAAGCTGTCTAGGGTGATTAAACACACAGATACAACCTTTGGCTTATGACATCCTCATAGGTGTCCTCATGGAGTTGTAGGCACAGAGTTACATGGCTTTAATGGCACTTGAATGGGCCTTGGAATATTCTTGTGGAGGCTCTGGGCTTGACACCTTTTTGTTCAACACAGTCTGGCCATTCTTGCCTTCTGCTGTCCCTGTTTTTATGTTTTATTTCAGTGCAACCACCACAGGTCAGTCCATTAAGTCTTCCTGAACAGTAGCCAGTAGTTCTTATGGCCATTTCTTACTTGCTTTTGGAAAATAAAATTTAAAAAAATAGTTAAGATATTTGGCAAACCATCTTCTAATTAGCAAAAATGTTTAGTAATTTCTCTTGTTTGGCAGTAGTTTGTCACACTGTGAGCTGAAAAGATTTTAAGGCATTCTCAGTCCTGGTTTTACTGTTCTTTATAATCAAAAGGGTAAAATGAAGGCACATCACTGCAATGAGTATGGTGGGAAGCAAGCAGAAAAGTCCTGCCAGCTCTCACCGTGCCTCTGTCAGAGCTCAGTGTGCCATAAGGATTCTCCCTCAGAGACAAAAACAATAATTTGCATCTCAGATCTTCTGTCCCCGAGAGAAAAGTGGGATCACGAAATCATAAACTGGGAGTAACATTTTATTGTGAATTCCTTTGCCATCTGAAATGCAGCTTGGGGATGGGATTGCTGCACTCAGGGACTCTGCCATCCTTTCCTTCCTCAGTCCCACACTCAGGCTGGAGAGCTGCCCTGAGAATGAACCAAACTGTGACCGTGTTCACAGGGGTTCTTGGATCAGGGGAGAGATGAGGATCTGACTCCATGTTTCAGAAAGCTTGATTTATTATTTTATGATATATATCACATTAAAACTATACTAAAAGAAGAGAAGAAAAGATTTCATCAGAAGGCTGGCTAAGAATAGAATAGGAAGGAATGATAACAAAGGCTTGTGGCTTGGACAGAGTCTGAGCCAGCTGACTGTGATTGGCCATTAATTAGAAACAACCACATGAGACCAATCCCAGATGCACCTGTTGCATCCCACAGCAGCAGATAACCATTGTTTGCATTTTGTTCCTGAGGCCTCCCAGCTTCTCAGGAGGGAAAATCCTAAGGAAAGGATTTTTCATGAAAAGATGTTTGTGACACCAAACCAAAACCATTGTGGTGGGACAGGAGAGGGATGGGAGGCACAGGACTGGGAACTCCCCATCCACCAGGGGCCAGAGGACATCCCAAGTTCTCAAGGTGATAAACTCATTCCTTCAGCAAGCAAACCCAGTTCCTCTTCTGTTCCCCCCAGATAAATTCTCATAACCAAAAACCCATGGCCAAGGAAGCATTTATTTCATTTCCATTAGACATTCTCCATCTGAAAGATTTGTAAATCAGACCCAAAAGTCACTCACAGCAGGTTGAAATCTGATGTTAAAAAGATTTAATCTGGGAAAAAAATATCAACCCACGCTGAAATAAATTCTGATCTATTATATTTATTAAGAGTCCAATGATGCCTTTCCATTTTGTGCAATTCTTGTGGAAGGCGAGGGAAATGATGCATACTTATCAGTGTGGTGTTGTTCTTTATTCTGCCTGCATGCCTTTGGCAGTTAAAAGGTAAATCCTGAACTGCCCAGCTGATAACTGAGGAGCCCCACTGCCCTGGAGGAGAGCAGCCCCAGTGAGATTTCTCCTCCTGGATCAGGATTTTGAAGTGTTCCAGTTGGATCAGTGTTTGAGGAAGAATTGTTCCCCTTAGTTCCTCATGGTTTGTGCTGTCCTTGCCCTGGGGAGCAGAGTTTGTAGGAAATGTGAGCCCTGAGCCCTCCGGTGGGGTTACAAACATCCAGGCACAGGATGGAGACCCAGAGAATCCTAAACAATTCTGCTTTAAAAATACATTTACCCACTTCTTGCTGAAGAAAAGAGTGCAAAATGAGGCTGTGGAAACTGTACCAAAATACATATTTTCTATTTGTACATGAGAAATAGGACTGAGTCTTAATTAAAATTAGCAGTGAATAATACATATTCACTTGGATAGTTTATTATTTCCTCACTGGATGTGTTTTTCTCACATCATTATGCATTCATGCACATTTTGTGGACTGTAAATGTGATTAGCCCATCAAGTTATATTTAGGGCATTTTTAAATTGGCCACTTGTACCTGTGTGCCACACATCTCATCACTGCCCCTGGAATCTCATAAAATCAGAGAAATACTGACAACTTCATCAGCACTGTGACCTCATTTGAAGAGCACCTAAAAATGCACTTACTTTTATTATTTAGCTATATACAATTGAACTTTACATGTGATAGCTAATTTTAAAAACAATATATGCAATTTCATGTTCCTGTGGGTGGTGAAATAAGTGTTATTTTGTCCTTACAGCTGTTGCTTTCTCTCAACATAATAATGCACAAATCAGTAACAGAAAGACAACATTTCATAGTCCTTACTTATGCTGTAAAGGTGATGCATATAAACTTTATTGTTGGTACTGGTATAAAAAGTGCTGGTATAGTGTGAGTGCATCAAACTATAAAGTCATAACAGAAAGTACCAGGATGAAATAATTTTGGAACAGCTGGGGAGACTTTGATGCTATAAATTGTAAAAAAATTAGTAATGCCAAGTTTTCATATGGACTCTAATAGGGTCTGAAATGTCACAATTAACAAATTTCCGTAGCAAAGAATGGAAGTTTTGGAAGTTTTAGCCCTGATTTTGTCTGGTTTAAGGAAAGGGTGCACAGCCCAGATCTGAGCCCTGCCTTCATCCCCCAGACCTCACCCATTCTGTGGGACAGGGCCATGTGTGAATCCCCAAATAGGGAGAGTTTGGGGACACAGGGACAGGAAAGATCCCCCTGATCCTCACCTACAGATGGGGAAAGGGATGTCAAATGGAGATTACAGTGATATTGTTGAGTGCAATAAATGAATCTGTGGAGAACTGGCATTTCATCAGCTCCAAATGCAGCCTCAGCCCTGTGCCCAGAGCCCTCCCAGCTCAGCAATGCCATCACCTCCCTGATAACCCTGGGGATGGACAGAAACCATCAAATCCCACAGCATCCTCAGGCTCGCTGGTTCTGGAGGGTGGGGGAACCCTCTGGATGAAATCTCCCGATTGCTCATGGCCAGTAAAAGCTGATGTCCCTGCTCTGGCCAGGAAAATGATGGATGCAGTTTGAATTCCACAGAAGGGTCTCTCACTCTTTGCCCTTCATTTTGTGCACAAGTGGAGAGAGTCCCAAAATCCTCAGCAGGTGCAAAGAGGGGATGTCAGCAGCCAGTGGCAGCCGGGAATGGCAGGAGTGCAGATCCAGGGTGATTTGGGGGTTTCACTGGTAACGTTTCACTGAATTTAGGTGAATTTTGGTGTCCAGAAAGAGCTTATGGAAGGGAGAGGTGAGGCTTGTGTGGGTTCTGCTGAGGTAAAACATTCCAAGCACGGCTGTGTCTCCATCCAGGCATTCCAGGGAGAATTCCTCATCCTGCTCAATCCAGGAGCCTCCCAGGGCACAGAGACTGGCTGGGAAAAAAAAATGGATAAAGGTATTTTTAAAAAAATCCCCCTGGGACCATCTCCCATATTTAATAAGGAAAAGCACCTTCTGTGCAGCCAATAAAAGTTGAGTCTCTCATGAAGATTTATACCATATTACACACTGAAATTCAATGTACAATGATACCCTTGTGTATACAGTTGTCAGAATAATAATCTTTGTCTGTCTGATCAACTTATATTTTATGCCAACAACACAGCATTTAATATTATACAGTTTCAGAGGAAGAAAATAAATTTATTCATGTAACAACTTGCCCAGTAACTTAAACAGACAAAGTGAAAAAAAATAGCTTGGAGTTTTTACATTAACTTGTGATCCACAATACAGATTTCTATACAATTTCAGCAACTTTATGCAGCAAGAAAAACTATGATTCTTAATCTAGTTCCTGAAATTGTCTCACTGTTTTATACTGCCTTGAGGAGTGATGCAGTTGGATCTGAGTGCTGCAGTTTGCTTTTGGCATCCTCCTGAAACGAGGAGCCTAAAAATGGTAATCAGCAGCTTCTCTCTATATTCTGCATTGTCACATTCTGTGCTGTATTCTTAGGCTTTGTGCCTCAAAATATACATCCAGGAACACTTATAGAGGAGTTATAGATGGACTCCCCCACAAGCAGAGCACTCCTTGAGAGAAATCAGTGGAGGCTTCCCACGGCTGGGGCTGCTTCCAAATGATGCAAAGCTCTGCCAGATAGGAAAACTCCAGCAATATAGAAAATCTCTGCTGTATGTAGATCCATTAAATCTATTCTCCTAGCAGCCTGTGCACAAAACTGACAGACTTTGAATGATTTATTGGTATCTTTTTAAAGGCATCTCCTTTTTACCTTACATTAATTTTTCTTTATATAACAATACCTGACAAAAAAGGGAACCTGGTGACACACCAACCCTCCCCCAAAAAAAAGCTGATGAAAAGATTGGATAGAGGATTGGGAAGAGAAATCAAAGAGGATGGTTAGAAATGTATCTGTGCCCCAAGATGCACCCTAAGAACAAAATCTGCACGCTCAGAAAAGGAAGGGGTGCCACAGCCTTAGGGCAGAGCAGTTAAACCTCACCTAGAGTTAATATTTAGTTCATATAAAGTTATTATTGGAGAGGCTCTGGCACAGCTGTGGCTGCCCCTGGATCCCTGGCAGTGCCCAAGGCCAGGCTGGACACTGGGATTTGGAGCAGCCTGGGATAGGGGAAGGTGTCCCTGCCCATGGCAGGGTGGGATGGGATGAGCTTTCAGTTCCTTCCAACCCAAACCATCCTGGGATCCTGTGAAAAGTAAAATTCTTGTGAGAGTGTAACAAAATGGGCAGAGTCCTCCATTTTTATCAAAACCTCCAAATCCCTGGCTGGGCTGTGATGCTTTCAGGGAAGCATTGCCTGACAATCCATCGGTGACTACCATTGAAACTTTTCCAAAGTTGTGTATTGTTGCACCAAGGCACAATTGAATTGCTGCTTCCTCATAACAGGATGTGCTCTGAGGGCCTGAGGAATGTGCCTGATTCCAAAGTACACAAAATCCACACACACACACACACACACGTGCACATCCCCACACACACAGCTCCTGCGTGGGAAGGAGCCACCAGGACGTGCTGGCCAAGGGTTGGACATTTCTTTTGCAATCAAAGACAGGAAACAGCCATCCACTGTCATCTTAATCATCAGAATATTTCTATTTAGGCAGCTGTGGACCAGTATATCTGTGAGAACTTTAATGCCAAGTTCATTTATGTGAAATAAAACACACACGTGTAAGAACAGAATTAGGTAGACATGGCAGAAATGCACATGAGAAAAATACACCTTCACTACTACAGGAAAAATAGCTGAAGGAGAACACAGATTAAATCCAGCTTTGAGATTTATAGGAATTTGTTTGCATAGAGCACATTTGGAGCACTTTGATCAGATTAACTCCTCTGTATAAAAGCAAACCAACACTTCCAACCTACACCACGTCGCCCCAGGAGAAAAACAAAAAAAAGTCAGTTACAAATGAGCTGTCCCCCAAAATAACTCAGGCCTTCATGGATTGATGGTCTGAAACTGCTCCAGAGAGGTGAGAAAAGGCAAAGGAAAATCAAAGCATCAGAAAAGGGCATTGGCTAAAAGCAAAAGAGAGCTCTTGCACAAGAGCAGGGAGGTTCTGCTGACTGACCCCACCTGGGCAGGTTTGGAGAGCCTGGGAGCTCAGACTTTGGGAATTTATTCAGTAATTCATGGCACTGTCTGAGAACTAGAAACCTGGAGCCCGAAAATAGAAGTTATCTATTTTTATTGGCAAAAGGAATCACCAGAAATCTCCCAAATCAGATGCACATGGTGAAATCGAAGCACTTTGAACCTGGAGAGGTTTTATTTGTAACTCAGTCAAATGCACTTTGAAAATCGCTCAGTGGTAAATTAACACCAGATTAATCGCTGTTAAAATAGGATTATCACTCATAGTATTGTACAGACAAGATCTGAAGTAAAAATTAAGAGTAATTTATTATAATTCTAATAAAAATAATAGATTCTTAACTGAAATACAATTTTCATCACTCAACAGCTATCATTACCAGAATAGGCTTTTGTTTGAAAGTAGCTCAGTTAAACTAACTTTAAAAGAAAGATCTTTTTTGCTTTGTTTCAAAAGTACTCTACACATTCTAATGATCCCTTTAGAAGGTTTCATCCCTTCCAATTACCTTCCAAATAGATCCTGAGCAGGGATACTGTGACAGAAACATCTCTGTGCTGCAGATGCACTGCTTGGGAATGTTTGTGCTCGTTTAACCAGGCACATTAAATTGAGCTGCACAGATTTGTGTCATGTATTCCCCTCAGATGGCTCCAGAATGCTGGAGCCACAGGAACAGATCACCTGCCACTCCTGGGCCCAGCCCTGCTCCTGTGCAAGTGCAATATTTCATATTTATTAAAATAGCCAGGGCTTGCTGTACACAGGGAGGACACCCAACAAACAAAAGTTGCTCTTTGTCTGTATTTGGACATTGGCTTTTGCAGTCACATTATTTATCTTCATTAGCCTTAACATTTTTTGTCATACGCCTGAGGATGGTGGATTTCAAACCAGTCAAATTTTGTAGCTGATGGGAAAGAAAATTTCCTTGTTTTCTCAATACAGATGCATCTTAGGTTAAGCTGTGTAAACAAAGTTTTCCTGAGAGATTCCTTCACCCACTGGGAAAATTCTGGAAGGTACACATTAAATATTCCAGCAGCTCAGACCTCATAGAGAGCCTTATTTTCTAATGTAATGAATCTCACCTGATTTTCATTTTCCTTTACCAATTTGCTTATCCCAGCAGTGGAGAATGAAAAGCTAGTTATACAAAACATATAGATTCTATATTTAATGCAGAATGAAGTGGGTAAAAAACAGCTCCATAAAATATTTTTGCAGGGCTTTTTGGCTTTGAAAGAAAACAGGTATCCCTGCTCCCTATCAATCTTTTTTGATGCATTCTGTTCAGGGTGGCCAGCAAACTGATAAGATCGTTCCTTCAGATTTCAAAATTACTGGATCTGGAAATAGTTCTCATTTATCTCATGCGCTGCTGAGAAAACAATCTCAAATCGTTGGTTCTACTGATGAAACTTCCTTAGCAACACAAGGGCTCCAGAATTATTTTTCAGACCTTGTCAATGCTTCCTGTGAGGTTTCCGTCACTGTCAGCATCCAACACCTAGCAGATGAGCAGGGAAAAAAAGCCCAGCCAGCCCAGAGAGCTGTGATGAATTAATAGAAGGTAAATTAATAGATTAAAGGGAATTAGTGGGAGGGATGATAAATCTAAAATTCCCTAACAATAGTCCAGTGAATTGTGTTTTAGATTTATGTGGTGTTTTATCATGTAGATGAGAATCCATAGAGAAGGGGCTGTGTCCCAGGGGGGTTAGAGAAAATCAGGAAGGCTGAACACTTGGATCTGGGCATTTCTTCGGGACTGCACCCCAGGAACCAAGGCAGGAGAGCCCTCAGTGCCTTGGCTTCCACAGGACACCCCAGCAGGAATCCTGCTTTCCTGAATCCTGCAGGCTGCTCTCTCTGCCTTGCTGCCACTTCAAATTGCACTTTTCAGCCATAATCTCTCATGGTAAATTATATTTAGGCCCCAGTTTAAACCTTCAGCACCTTCAGTTTATACTGACCAAGTCTCTAGTGTGCAGCCACTCCCTTAAACCAGATTTCAACAGTTGTAAAGTGTCAGCAGTGCAGGATTTGGCTTTTAATGCAATTGGAACAAACTAAAATGACTTTATTTCAGGTATCTCCACTCTCAGGTTGGAGGGTGCTTTCTGCTGTGAAGATTTTTCCCTTCCCTGACACAAACGTTCACCCCAGTTCTCAAATTCACCAGCGCTTATCTGACACTTCACAAGTTGCCAAATGTCTGCTCCAATGCTGAAAAACCCGGTTTCTGCTGAGTTCTAAGATAAGTGTTAGAGAGAAGGCTGGAAATCAGTGAGAATGTGTCTATCCAGGGCTGAGCAGAGCCACTGAGCATTAACCCTTTGCTGACTGCTCTGGGTGCTGTCTGCCCTGTGCTCAGTCCCTGCTGCCAGGGATCAGCCTCCCCTTCCAGCTTGCTCATGCCCTGACTTCCATTTTTACTTTTTTTCCTTCAAATTCCTCATCATTATTTTAAAGCTGCTCTGATCCATCCCCTGCTCTCCAGAGTGAGGTGGTCAGGAAGGGAAAGAAATCCCTGCTGATGCTGTACAAGACAAACCATAATATTCTTAAACTATCTTTTCACCTGTAAAGCTTCAACTCACTCCTTGCAACACTTCAGTCTAAGAAAAGCTCCTTAAAATTTTAAGAATAGGTTAAGAACTCTTAAGAATAACTCAAGAATAGCTTCTTAACCTCCTTCTAAATGAGCTGAGTGTTCCCCTCTTGATCCATTCTGCAGTGATTTCAGACAGACAATTTAAAGCCAAGGAGATTAAATCAGACAGAACAGAATGGTAGATAAGATTTCAAATGTTCAACACTGAAATATCCACTGCTCAAGAACAGAGTGGAGATATAAGCTGGTAACAAATGATACAAAATGAAGTTAAATGGCACCAGCATTGTTAGGATCAAGAGCTTTCTCCTAAAAGTAATAAAAAACTACATGGTCTACTCAGTGAAGAAAATGGAAAAATCAGGTAGTTTATGTATTTATACAGGTTGATGTGTAAGAGAAAATTCACTTTTCCCTCCTGCCCCATTCCATCCAAGGGTGACCTGAGACAGCTCTGAGCAAACAGCCTGCACTGCCTTCACCTTCAGCTGCAGGATTAGGAATTCCAGGTGAATGAATCAGTGTGACAGGAGAAACCCCTGTCACTGCTTGGATGGGCTCCAACACTGTGACACAGGGGCCCTGTGCTCAGCACGGGGAGCACCAGCAGGTGGGAGATGCTGGAATGCAAGTCCTCAGCAAAACGGGCTCAGGAGTACCCTCAACCTGTCCTCCCCTTTCTAATCTGCATTCAAATGTCTGATTCAGAGATTCAAAGTCTGATTCACCATGGCAGCAGTGTTGGTCAAAGCAGTAGATGGTCATCTCTGCTCCTCTGACAGTTCATGTCTCCTGAACCACAGAAAATTTGCTGTAGTGAGGCAGGAACAGGGGAATAAATGGAATAAATGCCTACAGGCTGCACCAGGCTGTCCTACATTTACATTCCTGTTGTATCACAGACACACCTGGAGAACAGAAATATTCATTGGGAAAGATCCCCATGCACTGATCCCGGGCTCAGTCAGAAATAAACCCTCAAAGTTCAGCTGCACAAGATCCCCCTGGATAGAGGACACAAGAAGAAATGATGCAGGCACAGAAATGGGGTGATTGGGAGTGGGGCTGGGGCTGAGCCTCATCCCTGGTGGGCTGCACCTGTGCAGGACAGGTGAGCAGCATTGCAGGCAGTGAGACACAGAGTGCTGAGCAATCCCAGAGGGCACAGGGGGCACTCAGGTGCAGGGCAAGCAGGATCAAGGGTATAAAAGAGGAGAACATGCAGTAATAAAGAAGAGAGAGGAGTCTGGTACATTTGGTTGTGAGGTTTTGTTTTATTTTATTTTTTTTTTTTGTCTCTCTTGGTTGTAACAAGATGCTGCCCTGGAGGTTGTTGTTCATGCACCTGAGGATGCTGTGATAAAATCACCTGTTTACGGCAGGAGAATCTGCACAGAGCAAAATGGGCCTCAGAACGCAGAATTCTGTTTTGCAAGCGGCTCTCAAAATGGTTTTCAACTGGCAAGTTGTCTCTCAAAGGCTGTAGGGGTATAGAAGTTGGAGATGAAATTAAGAACCTGTTTACTAGATAATAAGTAATGTGATCTGTACAATAGTTTTAGTGGTAGCAGTGAGTTGAGTTTGAGTCCATTTTAATTTTTACTAGTTAATAAGTAATGTGATTTGTACAATAGTTTTAGTGGTAGCAGTGAGTTGAGTTTGAGTCCATTTTAATTATGTAATAATGAATGTAGCCAATTTTTTATACATTGAATATAGCATAATCTGTAATCTCTATCACCCTACTGGTATTCTTATGTTGTACAAGTTTTTTTAAATACTCTTCTGAGACCCTCTCCTGCTCCAGGGTGAATGGCAGGCAAGAATATCTCATGAATATATATATAATCACATTATTATGTAGCATATCAGCTGTCCCCATAAATGTCATCTAACCATATTATACCGAATATCCTGGAAAATCCTTTAAAAACTGTGTTACAGAATTGAGAGGTATTGAACACATCCAGAAAGACAAAATTATTGTAAATAGGGTCAGACTTCCACAGTTAAAACCTCTTGGGGTAAAAGGAATATTGAAGAAAATAGGCAGAGTGAGAGAAAGCAAGACAGTTTAACAACCTTCCTTCCTCCTCCTAAATGCTCAGTAAATGATATTTATTTATTTGAATAGCTATGAACTGTGGTACTGCTGCTGCCAAAGAGACAGAGCTTCTTCCCCATACATAATTTAAACAATGAAACATGGGAAGCATTGCATGGAAGGTAAAATTTATTATCAAAAATGAAGTGTGGACTCCTGGTTATTATACGAGTCAAGTATTTATTTAAACTTAAGACAATTCAAATGATTGTCCTATATCAAATAAGGATTTTAAGTAACAAAGGAACTAACACTGAGCAGGGTAGTTTGTTAGCTGACAACCAGAAAAAATTAAATGCAAGAAAGTTCAGTGTGCAAAGGGATTTCTCACCAGAGAGAAGATACACAGTATCACAGATTTCAACTTTAAAATGTTTTGTATATTTCTGCATTACATAAATACAATCCCATACTCTACCATTCTGTACTATAAATACATTGCAAATAAATGTTTTATGGTGTTCCCTCCCTCATTTATACCTTTAAAAATGTGCAGCTATGATTTATGCTTTTGAGGATGGCATAATAGAATTTGACATTTTCCAGCTGAGGTGTGGCCTAGTTCCAGCTCCATGCTTCATTACATTGTACTCCCTTTGAGAGGATGAGGAGAGTAAAAATAGCCAGGTTGTTAAAAATGTAAAAAGCATAAATGAATTCTCACCAGATGTGCTGTTCAATTGTCATTTTCATAAAATTATGGTTGTTAAACTTTTGCTAGCCATGGCATGCTAGAAATCAATATGTGCTATGAACAACATGTCTGGAGAGATCATTCCCTCCTTGTTGGCATCTCTCTTCTTTGGATTCTCCCACAATTTAAATAAGAGGGGATGCCAAGGTCCAGCCTCTGCCATGGACCACCAGAGCATCCTTGCAGGCACAAACTGCATAGAAAGGTCACAAACATTGCAGTGCTCAAGTTAGAAATGTGAATAGTTTAAAAGCTTTTAAAGCACTCTCTTTTTGGCAAGGGACAAATAAGACTGTAAGCAACACATAAAATGTGTTTTCCTTATCCTGCTGGATGGATTCAGGATGTTTTTATCTTAACATCAGAGCAGTTGGGTTTGGCATCAGGTAACAGAAATGCCTCACAATTCACTGAAATCTGCTTTGCTGAATGCTGGAATGAATGCTCAAGTATGGAGCCTATTTTAAGCCAGTTCTCTCACTGTAACATGAATTTAAAATAATTGTTTGAAGGAAGAAATGGGAATTATGCTGCTTTTACACTGTGGGGGCTCATGCACACAGATGACTTGCCTGCTGAATGTCAGGAAGTTTGGGATGGAGATTTCTGCTGTCTGAAGAAAAAGTGCTGTTCTTTGGTCAAAAAAGTTGTTACAAACAAGATAGCCAAGAAGAAAGATTTGTCAGCTTCCCTCTGAATGGCAAAAGGTTGAGTGGATTACTCAATATTTGTCAGGTTTGAGGTGATTGCCTGTCACTACACAAGAAGTGAATAATATTGACAGCTTTATAAGATCAACATTCAAAGCTGCAAGGATATGTGGCTGCATTACACAGAACTTTACAAAGACCTTCTGTGTCAGGAACCTCAGTTGTGGGGAGTAGGAGGGGTGCAGGCACCAGCAGGGGAGAGTCACAGGAGGGTCCCTGGGCTGGGGTCACATTCCAGGTCTCCAGCCACATTACCCAGTCCTGTCTGAACACCTGAAGGTGCTCAGCAGCTCCAGCAAACAGCCTGAGTAATTCTCTGAGTGCTGAACTGACACCACAGCCTGTTCTGAGCCAGTTCTGGGGCTTGTAACAGGCAGCTCTACACCTGTCACCCTAAACAGCTTAAAAAATAAATTCTAGGATATTTTATTATTATTGTTTTTCCTGCACATCCTTATTCACACTCAGAAAATCCTTGGAAAGCTGACATCTATGAACAATCCCAGGTGTAATCCTGCTCTTAGATGCTCTGGGGAGAGTGGATGCAGCTTTAGGGGAAAAGCCTAGATCTCCTTTGGGATCAGTGACCCTGTTCCTAAAAATTGGGTTTCTGAATGGAGAGGGCACCTGAGCTGCTGCAAATGCAAAAGGGTGAAAACAGAATAACAGGGAGGGTCAGCAAACCCTCAATGGGAATCTGGGAAAAGTGGGCCTGAAGGGGAAGGGAACCAAGATTAAATACAGAAAGATCAACTGTGAATGGAAAGGGGAAGCAGAAATTGAAGGGCTAAACTGAGCTGCAGTTTGAGGAAGAGAATGGGGTGGAGATTGATTAAAATAAGAGGTCTGGTATCAGGTGAGGGCTTGGAAATACTCATCTGGATGGAAACCAGATCAGATAAGAGGACAGTTAGAGAATGGTTTATGGACTGGGACAATAGGCAAGTCTGGGGAGAATAAAAAAGAAAAAAAGGAAGTAAAACATATTTAAATATACTCAGCAGAGGAATACAGCCACTCATTTGATATTTGTCTTCATTCCTTAACTTCTACCTAGAGATTTCACAGTATTAGAAATACAGATATTTTTATTTCTCATTACATTTGACTTCACCATGAACCTCCTCTAAGTATAGATGTCAATGGAAAAATTCAGATCTTTCTGCTAAAGTCATGATCATTGTAAAATTATGGAGTTAAGAATTGCAGAACAATATCACATCTGGAAAATGCACTGAGAGATTGAATAATTCATTAGAAGGTTAGAAAAAACTTAAAAATGATGCAAAACAACTGCAATCTCAAAAGCAGTTTCCCTTTTGCCAACTCCATTCTGGACTCTGGGAGAAAGCCGGTCCAGGTTTTCCTTTTTGCTGAGCTCATTCCAGACTCTGGTTGGAATCCAGTCCTTGTTTTCCCTTTTGCTGACCCCATTCTGGACTCCTGGAGAAATCCAGTCCAGGTTTTCCCTTTGCTGACTCAATCCCAGACTCTGGGAGAAATCCGGTCTGGGTTTTCCCTTTTGCCAAGTCCATTCCAGACTCTGGCCAGAATTTGGTCCGGATCCGAGTTTTTCTTTCACTCAACTCCATTCTCGACTCTGGCCAGAGTCCGGTCTGGGTTTTCATTTTTGCCAACTCCATTCCGGACTCTGGGTAAAATCTAGTCCGGGTTTTCTGTTTTACCGAATCCATTCTAGACTCTGGCTGGAATCCGGTCTGGGTTTTCATTTTTGCCAACTCCATTCCGGACTCTGACTGGAATCCGGTCTAGGTTTTCCCTTTTGCTGACTCCACTCCAGACTCCAGCTGGAATCTGGACCGGGTTTTCCATTTTTCTGACTCCATTCCGGACCCTAGGATAAATATAGTCCAAATATTCCTTTTTGCCGACTCCATTCCGGACTCTGGCAGGGATCCAGTCCGTGTTTTCCCAGCTCCCTGTGTTAGCAGCCCAGCGCTTTCCTTGCAGAGACAAAGCCAAACACAAATGCAAACCAAAATACATCCCACAAATCTTGCTTTGGAAAATCATCCTAAAATAAAAAAATCATACTCTTAAATGGGAATTAAAAATTTCCTGGGAATGGCAAGGACCTCAGTAAAGATATTATAATGTGGCATTTGATGTTCTAGAGGGATTTCAACAAGTTTTGCATGGTCAAATTCCATTAATAAGTTGGCTTTCTTCCAAGGCTGTGTGTGTCCCTCTCATCTGCCATGGTGCCCTCACTGTAAGGGAACCTCACCTCACCTGTTCAGGCACATCTCAGTAATTTTAATTGCTTTTTCTGCTCGTTACCGTACCAAACAGGCTTAGGAAAATCGGAGTCCCCTATAATGTAGATGATAGGGGTTATGAGTAGAACAGGGAGGATTTTGGTGTTGTTGTAAGAGGATTACAGAGCGTGGTGGGGGGAGTGGATGGATATTGATGGTGCTGAGAGGGGGAACAGGAGACAATCAATGGGCCTGGGTTTGCAGGAGCTGCTCAGGGAGAACCACTGCTGCCAGTGTTGTCACTGCAGGGCTCTGTAATGGATGGGGTTTATTCTCCAGCTCTGCTAACATTTGAATTAGAAATACATATTTACTGCTGCTTCCATTTTGGAAAGGATGTGCAGGCTTAGATCAGAGCACGTTTGAGCCAGCCTGACTCAGTTTTTAGCAGATGACCTTTAATTAGTGGGAAGATATTCTATCCATATCATATTCGTTCACTTGTCTTACTGGGCATTAGATGGCTGCTGTGAAGCATAAAGGATTTTTTTTTGTCCTAATCCCTGTGATGTGACATGATTAATGAGATGAAATTCCCATTTGGAGTTTCCTACCAATCAATAGGCAGATGGGCAGTAGTGGATGTCGAACAACAAGACAGCAGGAGTTGCTTAAGCTCTTGCTACTTTCATAGAGGAAAAATATTTGGAGACATAATTTAAAGGAACAGATATTATCCATTGTTCACATTTCTCTCCTTCTTCAGTACTTGTTTCTTTGTTTTTAATTGTCATAGGTAAAAATGCTATCTTATATAAATAACATATTAAAGTTATTATTATAATAACATATTATAATATAATATCACCATATAAATAACATATTAAGCTAAAATAAGTTTGCTGAAAAATCTTATGGGTGTCACTTATGCCAGGTGGGTCTAACACTGCATTGGCATTGTGAAAACATTTGCAAAATTGTGGGTTTGATTTTTCTCCACATCCATGTTGATGTAAATATGCTTACACACCAGAGAAGCCAACAGAATTAGAAAGCCTTAGATTGAAGCCATTGCAAATATAAAATTAGGCAAGGTTTTAAATGCTGAAATGAAAAATTAAATGTGTTTTGCATATCCTATAAAATACATCCTTTTTCACCAATTTCAGCATTCCACTCTCTGACCACATAATCTTTTATACCTAGGAATTAACATGTAAAATGATTTAAGTAATAATCTTCTATAGGTTATTCTCTGCTATGAAAATTTTGAAGTTTATAAAATGGGTAAAAAATAATGTAATTTTAAGTATTTACCAATTGAAACTGCCCTTTCTTGAAAGTAGAGTTTATTTATAAGTATGGGTATTAGAATAAATTATATTATATAGTTATACCTTTATATGTCCCAAGATTTAAAAAAAAAAATACCATAATGCATAAAAGGAAATGATAAACCAAAAGGTAAAGTATGTCAGACTGGTGGATCTCTGCCAAGCAGATTAAATCTGAGGAAATAATGCAAATTTCCAAACAGAAGTAGCAACAGGTTTCAGGAGATTTCTTTCATAGCCCTCGTGTTGATGCTCATTTTCTTCTGGGCAATAATTCCAATTTAATTCCTTTAACCAGAAGTATTCATATTTAGTTGTTTTGTATGTTTAAATGATTGATCTTGTATTTTCTTCTCATTACCTCATTCTCCCTCCCTCTCACAGACAAAGATGCTCACAGAGTAAAATTCATAACACACTCTTCCTAATGAACAAACTCCCACCGAGCACCAAAGTGCTTAATGATGCTCAGCAGGCAGAGTTCTGCAGTTCCCCTATGTGAGCCAATGTATAATCACACCACAAGTTAAAACAAAGTTAAAACAATATTTAGGCTGCCAAGAGAAACACTGGAAATGTAAGACATGCTGCATTTAAATTTTTCCAAACTTTAATTCTGTTCCTATGTGCGTTCATCCGCTGTAATTCGGTGGGGGGAGAAGCACACTGGATGAAGTATTTGTGATTATGAAATTAAAATCTCTTTGCAAGGCAGCCAAAGTAAATTTAGGCAAACTGTTTTTAATCAGCCTTCAGTAGCTTGCAAAATACCCTGTTTCAAACAATTTTATTTGTGTAGTACATACTGTATATATTGATCTTGTCTCCTTTTCCTTAGTAATGCCTACAGACCAAATTCTGCAATTAATCAGCTCTGCAGTGAAGTTAAAAATTATTTAAAAAAAAACAACTATTTTTGCCATGGTTGTTTATTAGGGGGTTCTTAAATTAGAGCTGGCACTTAGAAACCCAGCTCTCATGGCCCACTCAGGAGAGCTCTTAGGAATGCTGCTCAAGCATCCCATTTATTCTTGGGGTAATAAGGTAAGGAGATCCTTAGGCTGGGTGGTGGGAGGCCACTGCTTGCTCCCATCTGCTGGAAAGGCTCCAAAACCCACCTGGATGTGGCAGATGGGAACGTGGTCAACAGTCAGACTCGATCTCTGGGGTCTTATCCAGTTTATACATTGATGTAACTATGTGGTTTTGGGACACTGCAAGTGCCCCTCCTGTCCTCAGACAATTCTGTTCTTCCCTGGCAGCTGGTGAACAGGGAAATGAGGGGACTGCCCTGGCTTTTTCTCAGATATATATCCTTGTCTTCCCTCCCTGAGTGGGACCCTTGCTTGGTTTGGTTTGTTATAGGAGAAAAATCAAGAGTCCTACAAAAGTTTGGCAAAAATCCCCTTTAACTGAGACCAGTCCCTGTCCTTGCTATGGTGCCATGCCAAGGATTGTTGTCCTTATGGGGAAAACCAAGGGCACATCTGTACCTACAGTGATTTGAAGGAAAATCCATGGGATAATTGTATGGCTGCTGTGTTCAGAACATGGCATCTCCTCATCTGTTCAGGGATGCTCCCAAAAGGCAGCTGTGGAACAGCCCAGCCCAGACAGGTATGGACAGGGCTAGGAACAGGACAGTGCACCCAGCAGAGGAGCTGGTGCTTTGTTAGGGGTTAGGAGATTGTTGGATTAGATGGCAGACAAGCAGTGAATAAGGCACTGCAAGGGATTGAGTTGTGCAGAATTTATCACCCAGCCTTAGGGTCCCTTGAAATCTCTCAGCCAAGAGCAGAATTTGCAGTGGCTTCTTTGGAGTCTTGCTTCACACTTGGGATTTTCTTCATGAGAAGACAATAGTCATTAGTGTGTTAGTTAGCAAAACAAGCATACTAAAATGATGTACTTACAAGTTTGATTTGTTTATGGTGAGGCTCACTCATAAGCATGCCTAATTAGTCTGGTTTTTTATTTCCCCTCGGTTTCTGATGCAATGCATGGCTGCAAAGGGTTTTGCACATTTCTCTTCTCTAGATTCTTGACCATGGGTGACTATGCTGCAAGTTCTGCTGAGAAAGTGCACATTAAGTCTTGCCACTTTATAACCAGGGATTCTCTTTCCTGCTCTAAAAATGACTTCATTCAACTAAATACTGCAAACTTTGTCCATTTCACATTGATTTACTTAAAACACTGCGAGAACCACAGAGCTGAAGAGCTGAATGTAGCAGGCGAGGAGGCTGCTTGGTTTCCCCAAGGAATGGCACATTCAATTATATATTGAGGGTCTGATTTCCTAAAAGGTTAAATTCAGGAAATACTGGGATTTCAGTCATCTTTGTATTTGACCACAGTGTGGAGCTGGATGAATTCCCAGAGCCAACAGATGCACTGACCACCCAACCTCCTAAAATGCCCCATTAAAGGCCAGTGCTTATTATTTATCCAGTGCTCATTCTTTGTGCAGCCTCCAATTTTCACTGTGGTGAAGCAGACAAACCCCAGCACAGATAAACATTGGGTATTGATTTTGTTATTTATAGGGGGAGCTCGGGCTCAGTCCTCCCCCTGCCTCATGATCACTGCACCACTCAAAGAATATAAAGCATAATTTCCACTAGTGATTACATAACAGGAAATGCTGATATAATTCTTATCATAATGGCACTGCTCAGTGCTCACATGGGAACACATCTCACAAACACCTTTCAGAAATTCTGATTTTGGTACTACACTGATTATTTCACTTAAGTGAGGAGAAGAGTTTTAGGTGTGTTCCAATACAATAAATTTTGACTGTAATGGCTGAATGAACCAAATGGTTTGGACACACAAGTTCATAATTATCCCATCGATAATTCTACATATAAATATACAACTCCATGTGCAACATGGATTTGTTGAGAATGAGGGTCCATTCATACTTTTCTAGAACACTTATTTAAAATCTAAAGCTGAAAAGCCTGAGTTTGAATATTAATGACAATGCCTCAGGTTAAGATGAATATTTATTGCAAACTTCTTCTGAGAAATGGGAACAGTTCAAGCCACGTCATCTAGATGAACTTTTTTCCCCCCACAACATGGCAGAAAAATACTAAATATTTTAAGGTCCTTCAGCAGGCAATAAGAGTATTTTTTGCTAAGCAAATATATTTGGAGAGAGAAAGATTCTTGTGTTCAAAAGGGAATATTGCTTGAGAGAAACTTGTACTTACCAAGTTCAACTGTTATAAGGGAACAAGGAGGTAGTTATAAAGGGAAAAATAGACAATTGGTCTTAAATCCTGCAGCATTTAGAGTTGTGCTGTGTGGGAGCAGGAATAAATAAGGTTTTGCTTTAAAGAAGGTACTTATGACCTGGCAATTACAGCTCCTGCCTCGGGCTCCTGAAGAAAAAAGCTTTTAGGTGCCGAGCTCAGCTGAGGTTGTTGTGTTTTGTTGTATTTTGTTGTATTAAGAAGTGAGTGAGTGGGAGGTGTTCCACAGGCAGAAACAAGCTGCTCTGCCCCTGCTTGGCTGGCTGAAAACAGCTGAGCTTCTTCAGTACTTTAATGCTGAACTGGCTTAACAGAGATTTTAAACAGGCTGTGCCACACGAGCTTGGGTGTAGGATCACCCTGAGCTTTGGCAAGGATTGGCCGTGCTCACCTTGCTCTGCTTCCCTTGGGGCAAGGGCACAGCAAGACTTTCTGCCCAAAAAATCCCAGATCCATGTGCTGATACCCCAAGTGTGCCCCCAGCTCCTGCAGGGAGCCTCTGTGCCCCCCAAAGGTTGTGCTCACCCTGGCACTTCTAAAATATCAATGATTATGTATTTAATGTATAATAATATACCCATATTATTATTAATATATAATATATGATATACAATATTTATATAATATATAATATATTATATATTAGATATATTATAATATATAATATATTATATATGATATATCAGGTGTTTTTCAGGTGTTGACCAGATAAGCTAAGCAATTAATGGGGAAATTCCTTTGTATCAGGAAAAACTCATGTCTCTGTTCTGCTAAAAAGAAAGGCAGTTAATATTTTCTTGCATTAATCTCTTAAATACAGAGCACTTTGCTTTAGATCTCTGGTATTTCCCTTCCTAGTACAGGCCTGACTGGAAGCCACAGCAAGCCCATCCCATTTATTCTTTTTAATTCACTGCTGGAGGTCTGAAGAACCAATCAGTCTCCCAAACAAAATCCCCCCTCATTCCTTTAAAATGCAAGTTAATACAACAAGCTTTCTATTCCATCAAATAAAACCTCTAAAACTCTAAACTAGAAACTCTAAAACCTCTCCCCTGAAAACTTAGAAAATAACTGATTGGCTCACTTAAGACAGTTCATGACTTGGGAAACAGGGAAATCTATAACATGTCAAAACCAGGCAAGTGCAAAACCTGAACCTGTGCACATCCAGCCCATTTCCCACCAGGCTTGCACATGCAGAGTTGCTAAACCTCATTACAATGTAGCATAAATGGAGGGCTAATTAACATAAGAAACCGATCCAAAAGAAAATCCCATCAACATACATGAAAACGAAGTTGATGTGTTTGAAATTCAGCCAAGTACAAATTAATTCAACATAGATTACATATACAGGGAGAGAGGGGCTCCAGCAGAGTCACTGGCATTGCGTGGGCATCCATGTCAGAGAGATTCCCCTTTCCCCTGCATCCCCTCCCAATCAGGAAGATGAATTATATTGTGCACCATATGCTCCAGCACCAAACCAAGCAGTGGTCAACCTCTTCATCCTGATAGCTGTAATTTCTTTATAAATTAATTTGTTCTCTGTCTGTTTTCCCCTTTCCTAGATAAGTGGTTCTGGGCCAAACTCAGTCCTATGGTGGCTTGTGAAGGACTGAGTGTCTGATTGCTGCCCCCTGCTCTGTCACTTGCTGGTGGCACCCACGCTGGTGCCATGGGGATCCCTCTGAGGGCAGAGCAGGAGAGAAAGGTGCTTGAACTGGGATCAGGACAGGAACAGCCTGGGAAAAGCTCTGTGCTGCTGTTTCTCTGCACCCCAGGACCCAAACTGGATTTACTGGAGCAAACTGGAGGTGAGAACAGATCAGAGCTGCAAACCCTGGCCATGCCAAGGTGTGCCTTGGCAAGGGCTCTTCCCACCTCAGAGCTGCTGCTGTGAGCAATTCCTGTGCAAAATTCACACTGTGGTCACTGACAGCCTCCTTACACCAAAGCTTTTCAGAAATATCATTTTATCCACCAGACACAGCTATGAGCAGTTGCAAGCATCTGAACCATATTATTTGAAGAAAATAACTTTGGGAATCCTGTTTCTACTCAAGCTGCTGCTGTTAAGCTGAGCAGGGGATATTTGTGTCCTCATGCTGGAGGAAGAACCATTTTTCTTCTCTTTATTGCTCTGGTCTCTAGATCTCAAATTATCTGAAATGCTGTCTTAGTTAAGTTCATATTGCTCTGCCCTTCAGGTCATAGCAGATGCCAGGACCAGAATATTCTCAAAAACACTGGCAGCTGTTTGTTTGAGTGGACTTTTATAGGTCTGAAGCCTCATTAGTTGTTTTCATGACCTGAATACTAATTTAGCAGTGTGCTTCTTAGGCTCTGGATCTGAACACAGAAAATTCCAATTATTTTCAATTTATAGGTATTAGTTATCCTTACTTAAAACAATATGAATTAGTTTAATAAATACCTTTTATGCCAATAGAAATTCTGTGTAAGTATAGCAGATGATTAACAGAATCCCTGTAATAAAGTATTTTATGTCAAGATGTCCCACGTACAGCAAAAAATAAATTGTTGGGTCAAGTGGCAAGTGAAAGATATTCAGGATTGGTAACACCTCATTAAAAACCATTTCAACTGCCCTAAGGCAAGATGTTAATACACAGTAATTGTCTGCCCAGAGTGAATCTTTTTGCAGTTACATGAATAATGCAAAGTAACTAAATATGCTTGTTTATGTATTTAACATATTCACTATAACTTCAAAGCTAAAGACTCATTTTTTTTTAGTGTTTTATGCTACAATCACAAGTTCACAAATAGGAGAAAGAAAGATAAAAACACCCTCTTCTACAACTGCAAACTTCACTTGCAGAAAACAAAGTATGAAAATAATTTAATTAGGGTGTCTGTGAATCCCAAGGAATTAGTAGTGCTGCTGCATCTGCACTCATCTTGATGCTCCAATAAAAATGTAAACAAATAATAGGACACCATTAATTGTAATTTAAACAGTGTAAATGATGCCTAGTGCTGCTCAGAAAATTACAGAATGTTTTCCAACTGCCTTTGTGAAATTGTGTATGTGTTTTTAGCATTTTAGCAAAGAATATCTGGGACAAAAATTCCACTAAATCTCAAGTACCCTCACAAACAGCAGACAGTCTGCATCTTCAATCTGTCTGTAGAAAAGGAATTTGAGATTTATCCATCTCAGAATAATACTTTGGTCTTATGTTTCAGACTTTGAATGTCTGGATAAAAGGAGTTCACTTTTCTGTTGGATTACTTTTTTACAAACTACTATTCAAAATTTTGGAAAGGCTGGAATTCTTAACACTAATCCCTAAATTCAGTCCTTCATAAGGTGTTTTATGAAAGTAGATGTCTTGATATGCACTGAGTGTTGAAATTAGTTTAGAACTTGGGCAGAGAAAAATTGTATCTCTTATCTAAAATAATTTTTACAAAATCTTTTTCTCTGCAACTACTTGATTATTGGTATATAATTTGTGTATTTGAATGTTGCTGTGAGATTTAAACAAGATCTAATTGAGTGTTCCAGAATATTAATGTCCCATATGAAGATTTAATTTATTATTCATGCTTAGAAACTAGCCAGTGTTATTGGGTTTTGTGTGTTTGCTCTGCTGCAAATAGCTCAAAGATATGATCTGGTTTGCAATCTAGAATAAATGTTCTGTTTATAATTATCAAAGATATGATCTGGTTTGCAATCTAGAATAAATGTTGTGTTTAATTTGAGCAAGAACCTGGTTTTTCATTAGCAGGAGACAGAGTGGGTGACAAACCACAGCTCATTCCCCACTCTTCAGAATTGAGTAAAATTTCTGGAGGTCTATCCTGAAAGACTTGTATAAATTAGCACTCAAATATAATTTATGTAGCTGTAAATTGTGTCTGTACAGAACTTTTTGTGCTCAGGGAAGAGAATTTCCTTTGGTGACTCTGTAACCCAGGGACTTGCATGGGTCCTGTAAAAATCAACCTCCCAGGACAGGAATCCATGGCAGGGAATTCAAATCCCTGAGCGAACAAGCTGTTCTTTAATTAGACATCTTCAGCTATATTTTTCACTGTCTATACTCTGAACTTATGATCTAATCAAATCAGGAGAGAAAAAATAATAGGGGGAGGAATCATGAACTTAGAGCAGTGAGACTGATCAGAAACCATGGAAAACCCAGTGGGTTTGCACAGATTTTTCAAAATGCAGAAATCAATGCCAGGAATTGGTATCAGGTATGTTCTGGGCATTCTGAAGCCCCCTGAAGAAATGAGAAGGAGCTGTGCTGATGTGCTTCAGCCTTGATTTCTAAGGTCTCTTTTTCAGTCAAGCCAGGATGGTTCATGCCCAGCCTACCCCTGGCCCTCCCTGCTGAGAATACCAACAGCACTGTCTCATCTCCATGTGATATTCAATCTCCTCTGCAAACCCCTGAGGGGCAGAGATCACATCTACTTGTCTGTAAAACCTAATGTGCACATATGGCAAAGAACAAATAGTAAAAAGGATCACAGACAATACGTGAGGCTAAGTTTTGTTTACCTTTCTGACATGGGAGTGTATTTATGCCACAATTACTTTCCAGAGTACTTAAGCCCCATAAAGCCTGGGTAGCTCCAGCCAGGGTGAGGTGACATCATTGAGTCCAGGAACACAAAGTTTTACCATCAGCTTTTTCTCGGGCAAAAGTGTCCTGTTAACAGCATTTGAGGTTGAAAGGCTAGTTAGGAAGACTGAATCCTTTGTTTTGTCCTAATGTATATCTGATGTGGCAGCTGCTCCCTGATTCAAGAGGAACTGGATAAATTTCAGTAATGGCAAGAGGACTTAAGGCAAGGAACGATAGAAATTTTCAGCTTTTCAGCACTTTTTTCCTATTTCTTTCTCCAGTCAAAGACTAGTACAGTGCCAGCAGTGTCCTGCTGAGGATTGCTGGTCTGAGCAGGGATTTGGGAAGGGAGATGTTCCTCAGCAGTGTGCTCATCCCTGCCCAGCACCACAGAACCACTCATGGGCTGGCTCTGCCTGCTCTGTTCCAGCTGGAGCCTGGGCCAGAAAAAGCCACCATTACATCTGTAAAGTAATTCAAACCAGCAGCCTGCTTTAGCCAGGATGACAATGGGTGGAAATAATGCAGGTGAGGAGCTAAAAACTGCCTTCCAAAGCAAAGCCCTCCGCTGAAATCATAAAGTGTGCGTGCACACGATGGCTGGGTTGGAGCAGGGAGCCAGCTTTCTGCCAGAGCTGGCATGGGAGCAGAACATTATTTGGATTCAAAAACTATGTTAGAGGAGGACAACAACATTGTCTTAATGACTCATTTTTGTCAGACCGGATTCAAAACTTATACCAACAAATTTGACATTTCATACTGCTCTGCAGAAAGCAAGTAAAATGAGTCCATGTTTTAAAACAGCAGGGAAGCTTCCAGTGCTACAATTAACTGGTAACATATGCCACTGCTGCCAAGAGGATTTTTAATCTCTTTAAACATTAATGTAGCATTTTTGCTTCTGTCGCAATAAGGCAGCCATCTGTGTTTGAACCTGCTGGGAAACTGGGGATATGTTTACAGAGAGAGAAATAGAGAGAGGCAGAGAGGGAGGTAGACATCCATGTTTCTAGACCCAGCATCAAAAATAACAATTCAAACCTTTTAAATAGTATTATTAAGGTGTCATATAGCGGTAGGAAGATTGTTAAAATGCTCAGACTGCTCAATTTAAAACTGTATGAGAAACTAACCCCCAACCCAGAACATATTCTCCTTATTTAATATACTTGTTTTTCTGCATGACTGTTGCAGTTAATAAAGGATTTCATTACATACTTATTTCCAGGAAAATCCCGGGTCTATGACATTGAGACAAACCTTTTATATAATATTGAGCAACAATATAAAGCTGAGAGTTCTGTAAATCCTTTCAGCATGAGCCTCCAATTCTGCACTGTAGTCTCATATTTATGAGGTTTTAATTTAATTTTTTTTTATTAGGAACTAATGTCCTCCAGAGAACCAGATACAAAAATGCAAGCTCACAGCTACCCTCTACAGACGTATAAAAGGTGATGGATCTGGAAAAACATCAGCCGTGCTTTTTTTGCAGTTTCTGTGTGCACTCCTTGGGTTGACAGCCTTCAACATGGGGACAGGGAAAAGAAAAGGGAGAGGGATTTGGGCTGAGGAGCTCACATTGCACTCAAAACCAGGTCTGGAAAAACCATGGTCATGGATCTTGCTTGGTTTTGGGGGCGATCCCAAAGCAGCATCCTGGTGCAGGCTCTGGAGCCAACGCACCCCCAAGAGCACAAAGCAGATCCCAGCAGGGCCAGCAAGGTGTGGGACAGGCAGCCACAAAAATACCCAGCAGAGAGGCAAAAATTGCACAAAAAATAACTTGGTACAACGCCCAGCTGAGGAGGGATCCCTGGGAAAACGCCAGCCCTGCCGCTGATCGCTGCAGCCTTTATGAATTCACATGGTTAATATTTTTAATTTGGTGGGCTAAATTGTTAAGTGCTGACATCCAGCATCCTTTGATGAAGCTGCAGGTGCTCAGCACATTTTAAAATGTAGCCACACATTTTTGGGCCCATTTGTTTTTCCTGGCTACAGCAATTCAGGTGGGAGGTTTTAAAGAACTTAAGTAGGCTTTTTGCTGCTGGGTTATTGCTGGTTGCTGTGGATATATTGACTAATGGATGGAAAGGGGATACAGGAGTGGTCTATTGTGTTATTAAGGATTGTCAAGCAGGAGATAAAGCCCTTTTTAAATGGATATGTGCATAGGTTAAAATACATCACATGGATCCAGACATTACTGTATAAACCCTGGAGTGATAGCTTTGGTTACAGCTCCTAATTTAGTTTAAATGTAAAATGGCCATAAATAACAGTTATTTCTCACACAGACAATTAAGTACCCAATATTTATAAAATACCATGTATCACACAGGTCTCTGAAGTTTGAGAAAAATCTCGTGCTGTTTTGGGGATTTATTACATCCGATATATTTCCTATTACATCACATATATTACCTAATGAAAGAAAACCTATATGAAAAGAATAATTTCCTTTCTCATAGCACTTGTTTCAATTTTATCTCTTTTTGTTTCAAACCAGCCCTTCCTTAGCTTTCCTGAACTTGGAACTGGCATGTTCTGCCGTGTATCTTTATTATCTTTAGGATGTGTTGAACTCACCCATTAAAAGATAAGTGTAATTCTATAACAAACCACTTCACCTGCCCAGTTAAAATTGGACTATAATTGTGAATTTTTTGATTTTGAATCACTAAATATGCACTGAAGTATTTAGGTTCCCTACATATTTTTGCCATTATACTTTATAAAATATTTTATCACAAACCAATCCTCTTAAAACAAACTAAGGTAATATTGTCAGATAAAAATAATGATAGAAAGTCTAGCAAGGGAAACTAAAAAGAAAGAAAATTCAGCAAAATTCCTGACAATGACAGTATTTATAAGCCACCTGCACAGAAACAGTGGAATTTGTCTAGATTACTCATAATTTATTTTTTAAAATTGTTTTGTCAATCTATATTTTCAATACTTGAATTTCCAGACAGATTTTGGCTTTGGTATGACAGACAATGATTGCCTTGGATTTTGCTTTCTGCAAAATATTTGAGATAAAAATTCTGAGTAATAACAACATTTTTAAAATAATTTCTATTTCATAAACTCTTGGAGAAGTCTCACTTTCCACAATTTCCCTGAACAGAAATTTCCTTCCACTGGGCATTATGCCCAGTGGCAAAGAAAGGATGCTGGACTTGCTCCTACATGTCCATATTTTCACTTCCTTAGAAACAAGGACTGTATGATTGAGCCATGACCAAAGCTAAGTATTTATTTGTATATATTTTTATATTATATATATACAAATATATAAAATAGATATATATTTATGTATTTATACAAATTATTATTTTTATAAATACATATGTATTATAAATACATAGAAATGTATTATATATTTATATATACACAAATATATATAAAATACATATTTGTATATATTTTTTCCACACAGAAACTGAAAGTTTGACACTTCAGTTAACTTAAAAAAAAAATCCTTTACTAGGTATTTAATTCAGTGAGCACCTATGGATGATAGGTAACAGCAAAAGAATATTAAAGTTTTGTGATGGACCAGTTAAGGACTAAAAATTAACTTAGAGAAAAATATTGATAATAAAAAGCTCAGCATGAAATGTGCTGATAAAACAGTTACTAAAACCTCATTCTCTTCACGAGTTTTCAAGGAAATACCAATATTCACTCAATAGCAAAAAACCCAACAGAGAAATAATATTCTGTAATCAGCAGAGGCAGTCCAGAGAGGCTGTTAATTTAGCAAAGAAATCAATCAGCTTGGCCAGCAATGATTTGTTCCTGTTCCACCAGGTCACTTTCTCCACCTTGTACCTGAAAACGATTCCCACGAGGGCACAACTGAAGTTGGTTTTTCCAGGCCCAGAATTCTCCATCCCCTCCTTGCCCTCCTTCTTCAGGAATCCCACTTGTGAGCCTTACAGCCAGATTTAAACAATTTCTGGGGCAGGAGGAAGAGATCTCTGCCAGGTGCCAAATATAAAGCAACACAATGGTTGGCAGTGCAGTAAACTTGCTCAAATTGTATTTTTTCTTTTGGATTTTTTCAGCCTTGGGTAAATGAACCTCCCTTGGATTGGAAATGGCAACTGAAACATTATATAAATCAGCACGCCAGCTTTTTAAAGGCATAAAAATAAATTAAAACTTGAAAATTTGGATTCAACAAGTTCATCATGCCTGTAACTGACAGTGTCAATATACTGAAATGATTCAAGATACAGTTCCTAGTTCTAATTTTTGGTCAATGCTGCTTTCAGTAACGAGTGTTTTTGGCTCAAATATGAATTTGAATGAATGGAAGCTGACTAGTGCCATCCCAGAGAACAGAACACAAAATCTTCTCTCATGGAGGGCACTTACCAACTGCTACAAACACCACGTTCAAAATCATGTCATGCCCAAAATCAAAGTTCATTTCTTCTGTTGTCAGTTCTGTACCGCTGTGGGAGCTCTCCTTACACACTAATCAAAGTGATTTTCCCCCTCTCTCTGGATCAATTTCCTTCCACAATAAAAATCAATTCTCAGTCACTTTGTCTTCCCCAGTCAAAGTCAATTCCCCTCACGCTGACATACATATTCAAATGTCTCCCCTGGACCAGCAGCACAATCCAGCCCACTGCAGCTCTTTATGGATTGATCAGGTTTACCCACAGCAAACAGAATTAATCCCCACTCACACGTGCAGGATCAATGTCCTCATCCCAGTTTAACTCTGTTTCCCTCCCTGACCCAGGAATTCGGCCCTTCAGGAGCTCTGATCTCCCGCCATCACATCCCAGTGTTATTCCAGCTTTTCCCTTTCTCATTCCTTGTTCCAAACTGGCAGCAATCCCAGAATACACACTCCATTTTTCCCTTTATTTGACACCTCTGGGGTCTCTTGCACCCAGTTCCTTCCCAGCTCAGCAGTGGTGCAAGATAAACTCACTGAACTAGAACTTGGAACACTTCATTGGCTCAAGGAATTCATTCTGCCTCTATCTTTTATTTCCTTTTATTTGTTTTGCTCCCTGTGCTACGCTTTTACATGCTGATCTTTAGAGATTTCAGTACACATTTCTCAGGAACATATCCCAGTTAAATTGTCACAATTCCATTAACTATCTTCTCTGAACATCTCAGACCCAATCCTTGCCTCTAACCAAGATTTGTGGGATGTCATTTTTCTAAAATCTTTTACAGATGGACTCTGAAGAAAACCCACCCACTCATCATATGTCTCTCATGGGGTTTTTATACCTTTTGCTAGATTTTCATCCAGACTTGTCTGATTATATTTTGAGAATAACTGTTTTACAGCTCAGGAAAAAAGGGAAAATGAAAACATAAGCAAATATTCTAAATAATATCCAACCAGAAATTAATATCTCTCAGCTTTTTGAGTAAGACTTCAGCTGGAGGAAGATAGATAGAATAGGAAAGTAAATTCAGAAAAAAAGGAGATCAATATTCAAGTTTTGATGTAAAACTATTAGATGTTATATTCAGAATATCTAAAATAATTTTCATGGTCTGACAATGATCACCTTGAATTTACTTCAATGCATAAAAACATTACACCTGCAACTGCAGGGCAGGACTGTGTTAGGCTGCTAATGTAATTTCCTTCAAATTTTTTAGAAAAAACTATAATTCTGTGATTGATATCATCATGCTTTAGCCTCAATCACTTCCACAGTCTCAGCCTCCTTGATACATTACTTCAGAAGATTTTTTTTCTAGTGGAATAAAAAAGAAAGCATTTTCCCCCCCTCAAAATAAAATTTACACTATTTCAGGGGAAAGAAAATTTATTCATTCACAATTGTCTTTATATTTTGTCTCTACCAGCATTTAGAACTTGAGATAGTATTTGCTATTTTTGTGCTGTTTGGAATTAATTTCTATGCAAAAAGCGGGGGGGGGGGGAAAGTCGTCATAAGTGCAAACAAGAAAACAAAGTGGGGATTTTGCTGGCATGGAGCAAGGCAGGGCTGAGTGCTTTCCTGGAAACCCTGCAGCCCCATCCCCTCTGTAAATGCTTTAGTACCTATTGTTTCAGCTCCAGGTGCACATGTTTGTCTACAAATTATTTTCCTCCTGAAGGCCAAAGAACAAAAGCCAAAAAAATCCCCCTAAATTGTAAAATAACCTCATCCAAGCTCATTTGCAGGAAATCCAACACTCTCAGCTTTATCATTCCAAAACCCATGGAGACAACAAAAGGGACAGCTCCATGTGCTTTATGTAGAGAAAAAGAATAATTTTGCCTCCAGAAAACTCAAGCAGCCTCACTCAGGGACTGGAGGAAGAAATGTTCAACCCTATGATGTCTTTGGTTTCAGTAAGTTTTATCTAATTTAGCAATAAGATAAAAATCTGAATTTTCTTTTATCACTCATTTTATCATAGACCTTCCTGCACAGCCAGAACAATTAAATTCTTGTGTTGAATGACTGAAAATGTGCTCAGAAGGGAAAGTTGCTTGCTTTGGTTTTGCCTTTTCTTTTGTGCTCTCCAAAGACCTGGTTGAGAGACTGCACAGCTGGAGAATATCACTCATGTGGAAAAGGAAAAAAAAAAAGATGAATGGAATCTACACCAATTAAAAATACTTGAGATTTTACAATTTTTTTTGTCTCACTCTTGCATTTCAGATTAAATAGATCTTTGCAACTCCATCTGATCACATTCTAATGACAAACAACACATGACACAATCTGAAGCAATTTTGGAAAACATCACACAGAAAATCCACTGCAGATCTTTTTGCCTGATTAATATCAGAAGCTAAGGAAAAGTCCACTCAGGTATTTCCAGTTTTCTGAAAATCTTCTTTTCCAATTTTGAATTATTTTAAGGAACACAGAATATTCAGATAGATTTCTGACAGCTCACAGTGAGTCACCTAAAACCAAAAATAAATCCCCTTCCATGATGACAGCCCAAACAGGAGCAGCGCTGCTTTTTAGGAGTGGATATTTGTCATGATATTCCCAAATAAAATGGCAATTCAAGCTTTCATTTTTAGAGTTCTTCAAAGTTCTGAAGATAGAGTTATTTCTGCAACAAACAGCTGTGAAGAGACTGAGTCTGCTGTACAACAAGTGTTTGGGAAGGGAGGGATTTATCCTGAAAAATCAGAATACCAAGCTAAGTTACTCCTTTGTAGGGCAAATTAAACACTCAATTTAAAAAGGCCAATTCAGTCCTATGGGAAGTCAAAAGGATTTATAAGGCAAACTCCCTTTTTGCCTAAGATCACATAGGTAGGAAAACAATAGGAGAGTTACAGCTGCCAGTGGTATTTTCCACAAGCATAGTTCACTGATTTCAGTGGTAAACAGAAATAGAAATAGAAAGAATAGAAATAGGTTAGAAATAGAAATAGAGAAATAGAAATAGAATAGAAATAGAAATAGAAAGAATAGAAATAGGTTAGAAATAGAAATAGAGAAATAGAAATAGAATAGAAATAGAAATAGAAATAGAAATAGAAATAGAAATAGAAATAGAAATAGAAATAGGTTTCTCTTTCCTGCTGGGGAGGAAAGAGAGGGATGGGGAGCTGAGGGATGGGGTTGGTGTTCAGGGCCACAGGAACTGATAAGGTGCATTTCAGCTGTCACTGAAATTTATAGGAATTAGCTTCTGAGTGTCATCATCTCTATAATGACACAAAACTAAAGAAAATAAAGAAAATTTAAGAAATTGCTACGTCCTCCCTGTGTTTGTGTTTCTGTACAATAATCTGACTCTCAAATATTTAATTTAGACATACTTCTGAAACAAATTCAGCTTTTTTCCTACTTAGGGACTGTAGCTGGGCCAATATATGTTATTTTCAACTGTTTTCCATCCTACCTTTTCCTCTCTAAATATTTGTGTTCAGGTATCATTGTTGGCTTGATTTTCCAGAGCTCAAAATGTGGACATTTCATATTCCACTCAGCACCTTCTCATGAGATATGAAAAAAGTATTCATAGAAAGAGGTTGTATTTGGGTTTAACATTGTTAGTGTTTCCTCTCATGAGGGATATTAAATAATTTCATGCACAACTGCTCAAAATATTTTTTAAACTTCAGTAAACATAAGATTGCCAAAATCTAACATATGTTATGTGGTATTTAATCCTCCAGAGGAACTGAAGGAACAAAACACTTCTGCTAAAGTAATTAATAAGCACCAATACAGATACCTAGAAGCTGTTCCATCAAAATGAATCATATCCTTCTCCAAGTCACACCCAATATTTAAGCAGTCTAAAAATGAAAATTCAATAGACAAGAACACTGGCTAAAACAAGTGCTGAAATCTCATGTATCGAGATCAAATCACCAAAGCTGTGCTACCTTCTGCTGCTCCTGAATCAGGAGAAATAGGCAAGTTATTTGTAGAAAATTAATTTTGCCTATGAGAAACCTCGTTTGGCACAGCACATGAATCCTGTGGGGACTGGCCATTAAGGTTAAAGCGCATGTTAATGAATTATTGAAAGTAAATTAAAAACCAGCAGAATTCCCTAAAAAATCCTCTGTAAAGGTATTTTCAGTTGCTGCTTACAGACATGACAGATAATTCTTACTTTTTGTTTTCCTGCAATTTAACATATCCAAATTCTCTGCAAAGTGAATCCTGCTGTAATACTTGGCCAGCATTAAAGTGCTTCACATGTTTTGTCCTAATATTTACTGGGCAAAAATAGAAGCTCAGGTCATGAGTGTGGATCTTTTCAATCAACACAAAATTCCTCAAAAAGGAGCAAAAGTTTGGGCTCCTTCTGTCAGGTTGGTGTTGAAGCTGCTGCCTCTGGCTCCTGGGCAGAGCTGCAGGAAAATGTTTCTCCCAGTTCAGGGGCAAAGAAATCCTCTCCTCCTTCCCTAGAGAAAATAAATTAAAATTCCACGAACAGCAGAAGGAATAATAAGGAGAGGCAGCATCCCAATCAATGAGGAATTTCACTGGATTACCATTGCTCGTTCTGAAATTAGAGCTGCTCAATTGTTTTACATTGCACTCAGTGAACACTTAAAGTAAATAAAAATCAGCCTTGAGCCTGCATTAGAGCCATGAACTCCTCCATAGGTGATGTCACTGGGCTAAAAATTCATGATCTTTCTCTTAATATTTCATGCTTCATTCTTTTTTTTACTATTTATCATATGAGAGTTTTACACATAAAGCCTAGCTTACACATCTTAATATTTGTATTTTTACTCTTAATAATAATTTCAATGCCATTATTAGGACTGGTGTGGATTTTTTCTTCTTGCTTTTCATTTTAAAGTAATCTTTTCAGTAATCAAATTTCTGTATTGAAATGATAAGACAAAATAATAAAAAAAAGATATTGATTCTTGGTTTTGATTTTGAAAATTCTCTTAGTACTGAATAAGGAAGTCTGCATGGTTTAAGATGTTATTAATAAAATAAAAGTAGAATCAGTAGAATCAGAAAATAAAGAAAGGAGGAAGCCTATACTTCATCATCTTTACATGATAAAGAATGGAAAGGTACAGCTCTAAATGTCCAGGTCTATTTTCATGTAAAGCCATTTTCAGAGCAAAAGTGCTTTTTGTGGTTGAGTTATAGTAAGTTTCATTCAGTTGTCATTATTTGAATGACAGAAGTGACACAGAAATTGAAATTCCCTTTTCCATCACAGAAGGTTCCTCCAATTCAGTATTGAAAAAACGAATTTAATACCAAAACTGTCACTGCCTTTTCCACCTGGGCCAACACGCTGCACACCTTTGTAAAATGTTTAATTAATTTGCACTAATGATGCAGCCACTCCAATAATGCACTTTACAGAGATCCATTCCTGAGGATCAAAGTCAACATTCCAGGAGCTGGAGCCTCTCTGGGTGCTCCAGGGCACAATTCACCTCCCTCAATGGAGACATGGAGAATTTATTTATTTATTTTTATTCCTGGATGAAGAGGCTCTTCAATATCTGCTTTACCACAAAGCAGAATAAAGTGGCCATGAAATTTGGGCTCATTGGTGGATGAGGTGTCATTAGCCTAAAATTCCTGGGATTAAACAGGCTGAGACAAGAGCAAGCTTAATTAAATTTATGGAAGAGTTTAAGGATCACATTAAGGAACAGAAGAGGGGAACCCCACAGTGTTGAACCCTTTATGTAACAGAATATTTATAAAAAATTTATTTAATGGACATATTTTCTGCAGACAGGCTCTGCATAGTATGGTTTTGAAAGTTTTAGAGACCAAAATACAGATTTCTATGGAAAAAAAGAAAGAAAAGAAAAAGAAAAAAAAGGAAAAAAAAGAGTGGGAACTGCCTACTTGAGTCCTTTCAAATACATCACAAATTTACTTTTTCCCTAACAAAAATACCCTTTATAGACAGGTTGGTTTTTTTGGGTTTTTTTTTGGTTTTTTATGAAACAATCCAGCCCTTCCCCCAACATAAGACTTTTGGGTCCACTGATGAACTTCAATTTACCAAATAACAAGAGATCTCAAAGATACACAATTCAGAAAATATGAAAATATTCACGTGGTGGGCATGAATGGCTTTAAGCTGATGGAGGTGAGGCTTAAATTGAATATTAGGAAGAACGGAATGAGCTTTGAGATCCCTTCCAACCCAGACCTGGGATTCTGTGAAAATCAGCAGCCTGAGAGGAAATCACTGACCCCACAGAAGGAAACACTGAGAGTTTGACATTTTCTGTTTCATAAACTGAATATTTCACCATTTTCCTAGGGGTTTTTGGAGCCAGCTGACACCATTTTGTGGGTTGGTGGGCAAAGGAGAAGTGCTGAGCTTGAGGAAAAATCTGATTCCAGCTCTCCTGAATGCAGGAGAACATTTAGAACAAATGAGGCTCCCTTATTTCACAAGGTGTCTTTCCAGGTTTTCATCCCACAGCAATTGGTTTGTCACAAAGCTGAAATACTTAAAAATCAGGTTCTGAAAGAGGCTGCACTGAGAACTTCACATTTTTCACAGCTCAGCAAACACTGTCATGGAAAAGCTCTGTTAACATGGTTCACATACTTGTGCTGAAAATGACATTTAGCTGCAGACACACATACACCATGTCAGAGATGCAAAAAAAAAAAAAAAAAAAAAAAAATCCATATATTTTTCCACATAAATCCACAACGACAAAATATTATCTGTTAGCACCAAGCAGAACAAAAAGAACTGGATCTCTTTTTGAAGGTATTTAAGCTCAGTAAATGTCTAAAAGAGCATTTTCCCTCTCTGCTTTTAAGAACCCAAAATTTATTGCAGCACAGTAGGAGCCTTCAAGGTCAAAGGGTAGAGAGTCTGCTTGCTGCAATATAATCTGACATGCTAAATCATGTACCAGCAGCCAGCAGTGCTGCTATCATGAATTTGTGGGAGAATAGAAAATGATTTTTACAAAATATTCATTAAACTATATGGCAATTTTCATTTTTTATGTGTTCTGTTTTACTGCTTTGTTTTCCCTTCCCCATAAACAATCTTTACAAAAAGCTCCTTCTCTTTCTTATCTCTCCTTTGACAAACATCATGTCACAGAGCAAAGGCTGCTAATGGAATAGATTCAGAGACAGGAGGTGAGGCTTTCTTTGGGACTATAGAAAAAGCATTTTTCAGAAAGTATGAAAGGAAAAAAAAAAATGACATATTCAGGGTTTTTTGTTTGTTTTGTTATGAAACAACACGTGTATAACATTCCTGAGGATGATGGCAGAGGATCAGAGCCTTCAGCAACACTTTAATCTGCTGCTCAGCTCTATTTATATTCCACCTAAAGGGAGAAATAACTGGGAGATTGACAAAAAAAGTTCCTGAATTTGTCTAGTGCTAAATCCTGCAAACATGCCAGGCCAGTTGAAAGCTGTAAAACCCCAAAATCTCACAGAGCCATGAAATGGGAACTCCTGAAAGAGATATTTTACAGGACACAAAAGGAGATCCTAAAGCAGCCAATGCAGAAAGGCAATTTCAGTCCAAGTCCTTATGGACAATGGAGATTAAATAAATAAAGTAAAATAAAAAGAAAATAAATTGCAATAAATATATGAATGAAAGCATTAAAAAACCCCAGAATCCAGTGCATTATTCATAACAAAGCAGCTCAGGATCTCTTTAATTGGAGCAGGATGGGATACAAAGAAGCAGAGTGAATTTCACTAAAAATACAAGAGTTCAGTTGTACTGCCTGAAATGGCTTTCAGGGTGCTCCAGAAGAAATGAAGGTACTTTATCCCCTCTTCTTACATAGATCACAAAGTTATCCCTGAGAGCAGCTGAATTTAATTCATTGCTATGCAAGAGGGAATAATAATAATAATAATAATAATAATAATAATAATAATAATAATTAATATTTAATAATATTTATAATAATATTTGATATTATAATAGTGATAAAAATATTATTATTATTAATACTACTACTACTACTACTACTACTACTACTACTACTACTACTACTATTACTACCACCATCATCTCCTTCTTCTTTTAGGACCTTAAGATTCACAGCTTAAGTTCTTTCCTAGCTTTTCAGAAAGAATTAAGTTTTGTTTCCCTGTCCTTATTTTCCAGTATCCAGAGTTCCCCTATCTGCCACTCCTTAGTCTGTTTTCAGTGTCATTTGCACAAATGAGGAGCTGTAAATCTTTAATTAATTCTGGACAACTGAGGATATTCACACTGGTTATTTGCCCATAAAACAAAAAAGTGTTTGAGCTACTCAAAAGTTGGTAATTTAAACGAAGGTGTGTAACAAAGATATTAACTATAATATTTAATTGCTCAATAAAACATTAAACAAAATCATAGATTCATACACAGATAACAATAAAACATAAAGGCCAACCCTCAATCTAGAAAATATTTGCCATTTATATTTGAATTATCACTGGCAGTATCAGCATTAAAAAAGGAAAGGTTTGACTTTGATTTGACCCCATGCCTTTATTTTTGGGATGGCAGGAGTGAAGTTTTTATTAGCCAAGGGTGCTCAGTTTGCCCTTATTGCCTGTGTAACTAACTCAGAACACCTGGGCCACACGGGCTCTGCATTCACCCTGCAGCATCAAACCCCACACTGGGCAGGCTCTCTCAGGACACCACATGGCAGATGCCAAAACCTCTCATTTTCACCCAGAAAACCCAGCAGTGACACTTATGAGTTGAGAAACTTCCACTCTTTTTATGTGGGGAAGCTTGAAAGCAGCAGCCCTGAGAGGGATGTATAAGTGGAAATTAGATGCTGCTTTTTGCCCAGAAAGCAAACAACCATCAGCCCCATCAAATGTTTGCTTTTCCTTTTCTTTTTAATTCCTTGGAACAAGAAGGCCAGCTGGCATCCCTTCCATTTCTGTTATTTTCTCAAGATTCAGAGTAAGCCAAACTCACAATTACCATAAATCTAGAGGGCAGTGTCTAACAGATAAATCTCCCAGAGCTGATGATTTGCATTCAGCTTTTGAGAAGAAACCCTGCTCATGTTTAAGCCCCAATTCAATTTTAGATACATCACATGAGAATGGAATGCACCTCTCCACCCTGCTGTTATTCTTCATTCCACCTTTTCTCTCTGGGTCTGATCACTGTTATTATCATCCCTGCGGGCTGCCATTTACAGCTTTCCATGATTTTGGGTCCAGAGAGCCAGGAGGAGCTGAACAACTTCACCTGACCCACTGAACAGTAGCCAGGGGCTAACTGAGCACATGAAATCATTAAATACTGTTTTGAGCCACCAAACACAGAACTCTGCAAGCTGAGACACTCCAGGCCAGATTTATTCCTCATAGAAATAGATATAATCCTTCTTCAAAGACTGGATCCTCAAAGGACTGAAGGAACTTTCTATTCCCTATCCTGAAAAGTGAGTATTAAACTATTCTGAGTCACAACAGTGTCAAATCCCAATAATTAACATTCCTACCAAAATGTCCATCTATAAAGTTGTGGAATTCATGATGGGAATATCCTGTTAACATCCAAAGCATCTGCTATGAAACGGATGCACCTGAGATCACCACAGACTTCTGCAGACTTTGAGGAAGATACCCTTATATCTGGACTAAAAAAGCTTTATAAAATTATGCTTTAGTCATAAGTGGAAAGCAAAAGTTCATCCTAATAAGACAGGACTCCACAAACAGCAGCCCAGCTTTGTTGCTGGTCTATGGAGCCACCTCTGTCCTGCAGATCTGCCCTAGAGGCTGGGCTGCCTTCAAGTGCAATATGGATAATTCATTTGCTATACCATTAATGAGAGAAATCCACAAAGCATTTACATTTTAAACTCCCCAAAAGAAGAATAATATTAATACAGAATTCCCCAAAATTAGAGCTCTGTACATAAAAATAGAAATAGATCTCAACTTACACACACCAAGGATTTACAGGAGGAATTTGGATTTGCATTCCTTCACTTGAAGTAATTAAAAGCAAATCTGGAAACTGTTATCTTAATATAAAAATGCATTGCTGCAAATTTTCAGCTTCAAAAGTTTTTGGTTAATTATTGACCAAATCAGTACTTCAGTAACTATTTTCCAAAGAAATAATCTGGCTTACAGAGTGACCACGGCATGTGGATTATAATTATCAAGAGTCTTTGTTCAAAGTAGCACAAATTCTGAAGAAAAAGCTCTTTGTTGGTCATTACTGCAAAATTCTGTTTTACAATTGAAACCTGTGCCTGTTCACCTGGGAAGCATTTTAATACAGGAGCATTTTAAACGTTAACACCTCCATAATAGCCAGCAGAATGTGCCTAATAAAGGCTGATTTACACTGTATTTGATTAAACTGTATCTCCATCTGCAGAAGGTAAATGGATTCTTAAATTACTCGGGATAATTACAGCCCACAAACCTCCCAGACCTCTTGCAGCAGCTCCTGGGCAATGAGTGAGGTGGCAGCTCCTGAGCTGAGTAAGGGAAGAGGACATGTTCTGGCTGTGGATTAAATCCAGGGAATCAGCTCATCCCAAAGCTTCCCTCCTCTTCTCCTGCACCAAGGGAAATTCAGGTTGGATATTGGGAAGAAATTTTTTACAGAAAGAGTGAAAAGTTCTAGAATGGCTGCCCAGGGAGGTGGTGCAGTCACCATCCCTGGGTGTGTTTAACAAAGCCTGGATGTGGCACTGGGGGCCAGGGTTCAGTTGAGGTGTTTGGGCTGGGTTGGACTCGATGATTTTGAAGGTCTCTTCCAACCTAATCATTCTGAAAATTCTGTGAATTTCTTCCAAAGGCACCACAAAGAACTCAGCATGTGCCCTGTGCTGGTGCTGGCCCTCTCTGCAAAGACAACTCCTCTCACCATCAGCACTGAACCCCCTTGGAAAGGGAAACCAGAAAAATTCCCAACAGAAGAACAAGAGAGTTTGTGGGATTTGTTTGTTTTTTTTTGTTTGTTTGTTTTTTTAGGTTATTTAAAGTAATTTTACCTCAGCTTCAAGGAGAGTTTAGGAGATAGAAGAGTAATCATGGATGATTATATAATTACTGAAATATTGAATAATTATTAATTATTGAAAAAAGCAAGCTTATTTAAAATGGTCACAGCATCCTAAACTCAATATTTCTGTATTAATGATCTATAGAAGCCTATTTTCAGACTGTCTCAGACTAACATATAGATTGTTTTGATATCACAGTTTTCAACTCCAGTTACAACAAAGAAGGCAGGAAGAGATTTGAGGACTTTGAGTCCAATCTGCATGCTGTAGTCATTCTTCTAGAAAATACAAAGTGAGAAAAAAGAGGCTGTAAAATGTTTTCTTTTTTGATAATGGGAGAAAATTGTCCAGTTTCCAATTTTGTTGTTGACTTTGCTGATAAGGAATCAGTTAATGAAACCTTTGATGATAATTAATGTAACAGCAAAAAAAAAAAAAAAGTTATTTATTGTCTTTTAATTTAATGCCAATTTTTTATCCTTTTTGCTGGTAATTTATAAAAAAGTCTGTTTCCCTTGAAAAGTCCCTAGGCAATACTTTTAAAGTGTACAGAAAGCAGAGAGAGTCAAAGGAAAAGATTTGGCAGGACACTAATATATATTAAAAAAATATTAAGATGTTTAAGCCAAAAGATCCTGACAATAAATATTTATCAAATCCTTATTAATTTTCAAATTGCACTGTGGGAAAACTGAGGCTGTTGCAGTGGCTTTTATGCCTGACTGCAGAGCTACTACAGCTCCACCACCAACTTTGGAATATTTGGTTCTATATCTCCTCTGAAACACACCTGAATATTATCCCTGGTCTAAAGAATACAGGAAACCTGAAGATTTCTGGCATGTAGGTAAAAAACATCAGGAGCTTGAAAAATGAAGAATGTGTTGGAAATGTGTCACTTTGTGCCAAGGATGCAGAATAACTGAATTCCTCTGTAGGGTTATCACTTGTGTGATATTCACTCAAGAATGAGTGAATAACTAGCACAGAACAAAAATTAACAACATAAAATGTAATTTGGTATATAAGAGTATAAGAGTTTATAACTCTTTTTTTTTTCCTCTTGGCCCAGTATTCCAGTGTTATTATTGAGGAGTCCAACAGCCATTAAACAAAGAGGAAAAACAACCCAGATTCCATCATATTTTAGAGTGGAATAGATACTTATTATTCCCTAGGAAGAATAAACTGTGGTCTGAAGATGGTAAATGAAATTAAGGTTTGATGATTTAACATCACTACAGAGCCCAGAGTGATCCTGGGCCTGTCCCTCACTCAGCTGCTGCTGAATGAAATCCCCAAGTTTGAGTTGAAATATGACTCAATAGACAACCAAAACTGCCTGAGAACCTTTAGTTTTCTGAAATTACACATATTTTCCCCCAAATTTCAGTAATTTGGAACACGATGCCATCACCTAATAGTTTTCATAGGATGCATATTATTTAATAAAAAGCCCTGAGAGTCCCTAGGACATTACAACACAATCCAATTGTTTTCCTGACACTGAGCCCCATTAAGGGAGAAACACAGGGCTCAGGTCACACATGTGCTGTTGTAAACCTTGGATTCTGCTCTGACAGATGGGATGGCTGAATTACAATGGAATCAGTTCCTTGTGAGGGAAACTGCAATTCCTTCTTCAGGCCTTGTTTTATTTGTCACAGTAATTGATGCTGGGGCTTTGGACAACAAAGAGCCCTGTGGAATTGTTTTGGGCTGTGCTGGGCACTGCTCCTGGTGCTGTGCAGGGCCTGGCTGTGATCCCAAGTGCACCTGAGGAACATTTCCCTCACTTCTGAATCCCCCATCCAAATATAAACCGTTAATTCCAAATGTACATAGCTTTCATACACTATTTTGCTATTTTAAAAGATTTTTTAATGGCAAGCATTCAACAGCTCTACCCTCCCTGAGAATTCAGTGGATATTTCAACTTTCTTCTAAACTCATGGTTATAAACTGCTGCTGATCACACAAATCAAGGTGCTCTAGGAATGAAACACCAAATTCAGCACCTCTGGAAGCTCTGTGTGCATCACTCTGACACTGAGATGGTGGCCTGATGTGCTTCATTCAAATACCAAATTATTTCATTAAAAGCCAGCAAGATTTTAAGAACAGGCAACAGAGGGTGATAGAGCAAACAAGAATTAAGTCACTGTTAACTCTGTATGTATTGAACCCTGAAATTTACTTCTCAATTCAAATATAATTATCAGCACGTTTCCAAGCCAAGAGAGTCAGGGACATAAGGGTGTCCTTTGCTAATGCCAACACAGATTACAAAAAACTCCTGTGAAAATTCAGTCACGTGGCTGAAAAGGGCCCAAGGACACAATGGTTTTCCAAGAGATGTGAAAAATGTGGTGGCTGGTCAAACCTCGCTCAGAAAAGGCAAAGCACAGACACACAGAACTAGGAAAATTAGGCTGGGAAGTGTTCCATTAATCTGGATATATTAGCTTTACCAAAATAATAGAGAAAAAAACCAAAAAACCAAAGACAGAATTGCAGCCTGGTCCATTCTAATCAAAAATCCTCTTTTCTTTTGAAGGTGTTTAAATAGCTTTAAAGTTATTAATTTTAAAATATGAAACCAGTATTTGCACTATTTTCTTTATATTTTCTTAGACTAGGAATGAAGGCAAGCAGCTTCCTACTCTGATGAGTGCTATACTGCAAAATTTACTTTTTAGTGCAGCACACTTCTTTGCAACCTATTTTAGCAAGAGTGAAAAAGGTGATCAAATAGATTATTAAGCTAACCAAGAAATACCAGATTTTCTTTGCATTAAAATCAACAGCAAGTTGTTTTATCAGATCATAAATAAACGTAGACACAATTAACATTTTAAAGATAAAATTATCAATGGTAAATGAAAATATTCCAATGCAATAAATTCTGAAAATCCAATGATAGCACAGAGAAAAAATAATGATTTGACTCTAAAACAGCTGAAAGGAAAAGGGATTCTTCCTGCTGATTCAGCAGGGATTTGGGATCTCAAGGCTTCCCCATTGCCTGAGCTAAAGTTTGGGATATAACAGCACAGAAATTATTATTTAGTTAATAAAGTTGTACTAATTCCATATCAAATCCTGGGCTACCCATTAATTAAATAATGTGAATATGCTGCATCTCCAAGATCTCTGTTGCCATGATCATTCATGTATTAAAAATTTTCTGGTTTTACAGAATTTGGACATTCATCAGGATTATCCATTTACTATAAAAAAGTTCCTTTCAGCCCTGCAAATGAAATCATAAAAATAAAATGCAGCTCTGGGTTTCCACCAGAGCCATTCTGAGCCCCAGATCTGCGCCCTGAGCTGGAGCAGGAGGGGTTCCAAGGGGACTTTGGGGTCCCCTGCAGCAGCAGGGGCTGACAGACAAAGCCCACGAGGGGTGACACCTCAGAGCAAGCCTGAATAACTCAATCTGAAAGTTGAGCTAACAGACTTTTGGACAGTAGTAAATCACTGTCAAACAATGAGAGACACGTTGATGGTTATAACTCTTTTCTCTGTTGACACATCAATCTGTCTGTCATTCAGTGCAGAACAGAATCCATTAAATTAATATGTTTCCACAGGCAAATTGAGAAATTGTGATTTTAATCTCATCAGGGTGGTTATTTTTGCAAATAGCAATTTTAGCTTGTTTAAAGTTCTTCTTATTATAAATTAAATTATAGTTGAAGAAATGAAACGTTTAGAGCTGAAAACAACTAAATATTAGTGCAGCTAAATTGCTTCTAATTTTTTTTTAGTGCTATTGCTTCTGGAGAAGGTAATACTGTATAAAACAGTAATGAAGATACTACACATTATTTTCCTCAAAACTAGAATATTTTAATTCATGGAGTTAAAGATGCACCAGGTATTTCTGGTACATTAAAAATTCACAACGCTTTTCCCTGATCCTTCCCCAAGCAGCATTAGCTGATACATGTGGGTTCAGTCAAAATATTCCAATAAATAAATAAATAACTAAATAAATCACCTCTCAAAAAGCAGAATTGTACCAAATCCATGGCATTGCCCCTGCAGGCCCAGATGGAGCTGGAAATCATGGAGAGCTGAGAGACTGGCTCCCTGGACTCACTTCTAACACCAAACTCCACACATTTTGCATAGAAACTCTCTTTTTTTGGAGTTCACACCTGCATTTCTGGAGGAATTGGATTCAGCCAACCAGCAGAACTTGTGATGAATCTGAACCAGACCTGTGAGAATTCAAGCTTTTGCCTCTCAGAAGAGAGTGAAGTGTTTCACAATATTTCACATTTAAAGTGAGGCTTTCTTCTGGTACCAAATCAAACCCAAACCAACTGACTGAAGTTCTTTTTTCCTCTGAAGTTTTATTCATGATCTTTTTATTTCAGCCTAATACTCCTCTCTAAAGATCATTTTAGTGCCCCGTAAAGTGTAAATAATTTCCTTTGTGGTCCAGGAGCACAAAATTACTCTTCTCTAATTCAGCCCTGATGGCTAGAGCTTGAAAGGTACTTTAATTAGACTAATATATTTTTTCCAACTTTTTGAATATTTAATTAATGACAAGAAAAAACATGGACAGTCACAAACCAAAAATAATCCTGGGCTAAAAGAGCAAATAAAAATATTTTTTTCAAAAGACTGGATGACAGAGGTAACCTTTGCCATTCTTCTGTAGTTTACATGAGACAAGAGAAAACAACATGAAATTATACAATGCCAGGTACCTAGAAATTATAATTTCCTGCTTCTCTAAAAGTTTACCTACCTTAAAGAAAGCAAATAATATTTCTCTGTATGACAACATTGTCTCAATCCCTGTGTTCACATTTTTATACACTTGTGGAAGACCGTGGTGAAAATATCTGGTAAATACTTGTAAAATAAAAAACCCAAAAATCTGACTTGTGCAAATGGTCTTGATCTCAGAAAGCTCATGAAATCAGGACAGTTGCTTATGAGTTTTAGCAGATGGATTAATGTAAACTCCAAGGCTCAAAGAGGACACAGAATTTAAATTTGTCTATAGCCCATGGTCTCCAACTCCTTTACCTCCACATATCCTTTTATCTTTGTATAAATCACTTTGCATTGTACCCTGCTGTGTACATTGTCCCAGTATATTTCAGATGACAACTCAGGACAAAAGGCTTGGCATTAATGTTCAGGCACTATTCCTTCCATGGCAGGCAATTATGACAGAGAATTCTTATTTTTTTCCTCTTTTAACCTGGAGGTGACCTGCCACTGGAATGCAGTTTCCTCTCTCATCATTGTTACTCTGTAAGAACACTAATAGCACCATGTCATGCAACACTGAGAAAAACCCCAAACAAACACAAAAAACAACCCTCACAGACCTGCAATCCCATTGTTACTTGGGTAATAAGGAGAGGGATTTTCCCTTTATCAGAGGTGGACACAAACATGACAAATAATGAGACAAAAAAGCCAAGGAAAACTGGCAGGATCTTTGGGACAAGTGACAAAGGCACGGGGAGGAGCAGAGCCCTCCTGCCACACGCCTGCTGGAATTTGCCTGCAAACACTCACTTCGGTCAAAAAATGGAACAGAAATTTTAGGAACTCTTAAAACCATTTCAGTCCATGCTTGAAGTATTTTAAAACTTCCTGACAATGGTTGGAGCTGACCTGGTAAGCTGAATTCTTGTTGTTTCACTGCCCTGGTGCTGACAAACAGGAGCCATCAGTGGGTGAGGTTCCAGCTGGGAATCCATGGGAGCAGAGCCAGGAAGGGGCACTGAGGGGACACCAGGGCACCAGGAACCAGCAGGGATGGACACCAGGGCACCAGGAACCAGCAGGGATGGACACCAGGGCACCAGGAACCTGCAGGGATGGACACCAGGGCACCAGGAACCTGCAGGGATGGAAACCAGGGCACCAGGAATCAGCAGGGATGGACACCAGGGCACCAGGAACCTGCAGGGATGGACACCAGGGCACCAGGAACCTGCAGGGATGGACACCACGGCACCAGGAACCTGCAGGGATGGAAAACAGCTCAGCCCAGCAGCAGCTGCTCCCATGGGGAACCCCATGGAGATAACCCTGAGGGGTTCCCTGGCACACCTGTCCTGGGGGATGCAGGAATTTGGTCCCTGGTTGTTCTCAGTGAGGGGAACAAGGACTGCAGGATTTTGGTCCCTGGATGTTCTCAGTGAGGGGAACAAGGACTGCAGGATTTTGGTTCCTGGATGTTCTCAGTGAGGGGAACAAGGACTGTCCTTCAAAGGGAACCACCAAAATGCACTGGCAGTGACTCACTGAGCTCAGCTGCCATTCCTCTAATTCCATTTCTGTAATTCCAGAAGTTCACAGCTTTGTTAGTATGGCTAAAACAGAGTGGTTAGAGGCAGCAGAAATATGAATCCATGCAATAATTCAAACCTCAGACAGAAGAACTTACTTCTTTTCTCAGTGTTTCCTCACCACTGTTTGGGAATTTCCAATTCCTTGCAGGCTTAAAGAGATCTCAAGAGAAGCATAAAATTATTGAATTAGTTCTAGATATGCTAAACCTTTTAGCTCACATTACATCAATGGCAAATGAGGTACATCAGAGTTCTAAAAGGCAGATTACTCATTCAGGATCAAAATACAACTTTGAAATATCTGGCATATGCACTTTTAAAATTCAAAACGTATTAGTAATTAATATTTGGGTTAAAAAGTGTCATCAAAAGTATTTTGATGGGGATTTTAATGAGATAAAATACTTTAAATGACAGTTTAAGCTGAATACTTCTGGAAAAGATTATAGTAATTGCCCATATATAATTTTCAGAGTTTTTTTTTTGCAAGTACACGAACTACCACAGAAACCTCAATTAAATTCAATTCATACAATTCTTCCCATTGAGAGAGAGAGGAATGGACTTTGTGTACTTTATTCTTCTGTTCTATTTGTGTTATCTTATGTTTCAATTTAAAATAAAACTGGTTTCAGATTACTCTCATGTAGTGAAACAAGACAAATTTTAGTGTTTCAGTTTTGCAGCTATGATTTAGCATTCAAAAAAGCACCTTTACAAACCAACTCATTCTGCTGCATTTTTTAACTTTTGTAAACAGATTGCAGAGAAGGAGCCAATGCAGATCTGGACATCTTGTATGTCATCAGGCACAGCTTTTGAGTTTTTTATTGCATAAGGGATGGATTTCTGACAACACATTTTAAAAATTGCTTCTTTTCCAAAAAACGACAGGCAAGAAAATTACTCATGGAGAGGAATCTTTGTTCAGTGGGAGCAGAGCCCCCACGTTCTCTGCACCGGCCGAGGGAAGCGGCTGCACTGGAGCACCAGACACATCCCAGGGAGCAAAATCTCCCCAAAACTCCTCCACAGGGGCTTCCCACAGCAGTTTGTGCTCCCTGGCCTGGAGAAGGAGCAGAGACATCTGAGCTTTCCCCAGCCAGAGGTCTGTCACTACCAAATCTGTCAGTGTAAGAATAAAGTCAGAATTTTAGACACTTTTCAGTGGACAGGGCACTAAACCCCACTCATGGATTTTTTTTCAATAGTTGTTATGACAGCTGTGTGGAGTATGATAGTTACAGAGGATTTTAGAAATTTGTTAATTTTTCAACATCATTAATTAAAGAAAATAATAATAATAATAATTATTATTAAGAGGGAAAGTTTCTTTACAAATGTTGAGGCTCTCTAAGGAGGAGGAAATCTTTGGTAGAGGAAAGTGATCAATGTTCACCATGGCAAAGGATGAACAGAGTATTTCAAGGTTTATGAAATGCATATGAAAACCATTACATTTTTTATTTAATTAACTTTTATAAAAACCTTACATTTTCTAGCTCTTCTAATATTTTCATAAGAAAAAGAAAATTCCACTCAATAGGCTTTACACAATTCTAAATCAATGCCATCAACTGTATTAAACTTGTCAGGAGGCAGATCCAACATAGCTGAACAGGTGTAATCAGGAAACAAATATTATCATAGAATGATGGGGGAGAAAGGTGAAACTATACTGCTGACAAGTGTATGCTATTTCATAAAAAAATTCTGCTTTTATCTGTAACAATGGTCTGAGGAAGATGATGTAAAATTTTTTAGAAACATTTAAAAATTCTTACCTGATGAGAATTTGAAAAGACTAGAAAGTCTAATTCAAGCAGCCACGAATACAAGGATACACCATAAAAACTCCCACTCACTACTGGCATGTGCAGAATGTCCAGAGTTCCTCCCTGTGTGTTCAGGAGCTCATCTGGAGAACATCCAACACGAGGTGGTTCCTCTCCAATGAGTTCATCTTGCCTGACATCCCTGTTCCTTCGTTCTGGATTTCCTGAACAGGAATCCTGTCCCATCTCTCTCCTGCATAGATCTGTTACACAAACCCCTCAGCACTTCAGATTCTCTGCAAAACAGACAATTTTGGGGAACAGCACCCGATTTTGTGTGTTCTGCTTTCCTGCGGGAGTCCACAGTCCCTGTGAATGTGTCACTTTCCCCAGCCTCCATCCACGGTCTCTCACACCCAGCAGCCCTCTCCTCTGGCAGCTTTCCTTCCTTCCTTCCTTCCCAGAACAGAAACCACTCATACATTTTTCTCCTTTCCCCAAAATACTGCTCATGCTACTAATTACAACCCCACCAGTTCTTTCTTGGTTTGCTAAACTTGCTGTTCTTCTCCAGCAGAGAAAAGACTTTTGACTCCATCTTTCCCATTTCCCTCTCACCCTTCACATGGCCTTTAATCCATCTAACAAATTAATTCATATCTGATGGTCACAGGCCTTTTTCTGGCCAAACCTGAGGGATTTTTCTGTTAGGATATTCTTTAAATTCTGTTTCTCTTTCCTGTTGTCTGTTCCCTTCAGATCATCCTGTACAACTCTCACAAATTTGTTCTGTGCATTACATGACATTATTTCAACTACAGATGCTGAGTCAAAAAAATTCTCTTTAAAAAATAAACATAATATTTGCAATATTCGAAATATAAACAGCAACCAGTAAAATAGCAACCATCTAAACAGAACTTGAGCCATACAGTGAATAAAAACCCCTGGTTTGAATTCCTGCACAGTATCTGTTACATCTCTACCAAACAAAAGAATGAGTTGAGCACAAAATGAACCTCTTGTTTTCCAACAAATGCTACTTAGCTTTAGCTCATAACATTAGCTGAGAAGATTAGGCCTATGAAAACTCAATTTTCCCAGTCCAATGGGAATAGTGGAAAATAATACACAACAAAATAATAAAACCAGCCTTGTTTTACTCAAAAGAACCTAACATTGTGTCAACGTCCCCTTGAAGTGATTGATGAAGTAATATGGAGCTACACCAAAATAGGGATTGGCTATCATTTAGAAAAACAAACACGTTGGACTCAACCAAGGAAACAATTGTAGAGATAAAAACCCCAAGCCACTGACAAGGCAAAGAACACAATTCACTCCAGAAAATGGAGAAGTGCAGAGATAGCAGCGGGGTTCCATTTGCTGCCTGGCTAACCAGGGACAAAGGGCTGACAGGTAATGCACTGGAAAAATGCTGAAATTCAAGGTCAAATTCCAGGCCAAAATTCCATCTCAGGTCAAGGCTTTTGCACAGTGAAGGGAAATGAGGTGGGAGAAGGGCCCTGGCTGCAGGAGTTGTGGGGAAATGTGTGATATCCCAGAAAACACAGCCTGAGGGACCTTGGAATTGTCACCAGGGCTGAAGGTGGGAGCTCCAGCAGGATTCCTCAGCAGGAGGAATTTTCAGTGAAGTAGCCCTTAGGAGAAGTGTGGACCCCAAAAAGAATTTTTAAGGAATATTTTAAAAGAAACTAAAAATAACTCCCGAAGTTTGCAATACAAATCTGGTCTCTTACCAAAAGTTTTACTGAATTTTCAGCTGCATTTGTAAGAATCTGCCTTCTAACTTCTGTAGCTTATTTATTAAATGGAGAGCTTTGGTTCAGCCCTCCAAAAGCTATGGAAATGGATGCCTGAATTCCTAAAAGCTGCTGTTAGACACACCTACATTTGTCACAGCCTGACAAGCACACCTGGACAATGGCCACAGCTAGAGATGGCAATGGCTGATTTGGTGATCCAGAGGAGTGAGGACTCCTCTGTTCTTGGAAAGCATCCACAGCATTTCATATAGTTTTCCCTAATTTTGTATGCTGCCACATGGATATTTCACTTCTGCCAGGTCACAAGAGTGTTTGAGCTCTTTCCTGATTATCTTCATGCTTTACTTTTGCTCAAGTTCCAAAATGAGTGTGCAGTGCTGTGGGACCATGAATCTCCCCAGAGTTCTGCAATGTCCTTGAAAGGTTTTGTTACTGGAGACAAGAAATTTAACCTAGAAGGAATAAAGTCTGTAAAGAACACAGCAGAACCATAAACTCAGAGAAGTATCTGGAAGAGAAGGGAACAGCCTGCTAATTGTATTTTAGGAGAAGTTACAGAAGTTATGAAGCCAGGGAGATCAAATCAGAAGGAGGGACTGTTTTGAGCAAAGGCGGAGGGGATAGCAGCTGTGAGGGGCAGACAGAGAGAAGGATCTTGTGCTGAGGCCCCAGGTTGTCAGACTCCCAAGTTAGCTTAAAGGTCACCTCTGAAAGATAGCATTGCAAAGGGCAAATATTACAAGGTTGCCCTCTCTGCTCCTACAGCTGAATTAGGCCTCCATGAGATGGACTTTGAAGGATGGCACTCCAGGGCTATGCCTCTTCTCTCTCGTCATTTGTCTCTGTTATAAGACAACACTTTATATATTTACTTCAAGATCAGCAATGCAAAGAGCAAGATTACATACAAGGATAAAGAACATGTGCATTTATCATGATAACTATCTATTACAGAATACCAGAGCAAGAAAATTAGGTTGGGTGAGGCTTTTTGGGGTTTTTGTGAGACACTGGTAGAATCACTAAAAAGAGTTTGCCAAGACAGGAAGATTTTATTGTTTGTAAAGGAAATAAAACACAAATTGGCCTGCAAATTCTTATAAAGAAAGCATCAATGACAACTTTTGCAACTGAAGGAGGTACTACAAAAAAATGTTCTTTATATTTGTAGGAAGAAGCTCGTTGAGAGTTTGGATACAGGGCAAGTGGAATGGGATGAGAAAGTTCAGAACCTTAAAAAAAGAAACCCAACAAAGTAAAATCTATTGATTTTGAGCAGGTACATTAAATGACGAGCACTCCAAATGTGAAATACTTGCTGATGTCACAGAGAGAAGCACACAGAATGCAGGTCCTGCAATAAGGTGGGATTACTCTCAGAAGGACACAGTGGCAAGTAGCAAGATACACTGAAGTTATTAGAGCAAAAAAATAAGTTGTACTTGAGCAGGCCACAGGGAACACTGGCTCAGCAGTTCCATATTCATGGCATCACCAACAAATGACAATTATGGGCTGAAACCTTCAGCCTTGTGCACCCACCCTCCCTGCATGGCCAGGCAGGGATGGGGCTGCCACAAATATAAATAAGAAATAGGTAAAATCTCAGCCTAGAATGGAAAATAAGAGGTCAGGAAGCACTGACTAAAGCAGACCCTTTCAAATTAGCAGGAGCTGATCATCTGCCAGCTGGAAAACTGCTCACAGGGTCTCAGCGCAGGTATTGGTGACTTAGAGGACAGAAAAAGGACAAAGTGCTGCAAAACTGACACTATCAATCACATATATTGACTAGAAATGAGCAGGAAAAGGGAATTGGAGTCTGTGGTCCATAATTAAAGGCATTTCCTGCAAATACTGGAAATAAGGAAATAAGAGACAACAAACAATGCTTTGCAAAAGACAGTGCAAGGAAAATTCACCTTGTTTCATTTTGCATAGCATTTCTTTAGTAACCATGACTTAAAAATGAAGAAATAAAGTAAATCTAAGAAAAAGCTCTGACTTGAGAGACCTGCAAACAGATCCTGGGTTTCTAAGGAAGAATCTGAAAAATGAAACTTTACCTTAGGAAAATGGAAGCGCTTTAGCTGAGCACCAGAGACAAAAAATTTACAGGATGTGCCAGGGACCTCAGAGGGAGCCAATCCATGTGGGAAAAAACTTGCACTGTATCATGAGACAGAACTCCTCAATTAAGATTAATGTATTCTAAAAGAATTCTCTAGTTCTTCAGTGTAAATTTAAGTACATTTTTGCATTGCAAAGTGACAAAATCAAAATAACATATAGCTATCAGAAAACTGGACTCAGTCCAGAAGATCTTTCTTATTGTAAAGTTTCTATTTAACATGGATATAATTCAAAAAATATTTCTAATTTAATATTACAGCTACTGTAAAAGAAAGGGAAAAGATGCTGGTCCAGGACAGTGTTTTAAATGAGCAAATCTGTATTTAGAGAAGAGGGAATTTGGCAAGTGGTCAGATCAAGAGGGATCCTCATCTAAGGCAAAATCCTTCCCTACTCCTAATCTAGTGACTGGTATTTCTTCTTTTCACACCTATTTCCATTCAGCACCTTGGAAAATTCTTCTAAGTCTAAGAAAAATATATATTGTGCTTAAGCAACTCCTGCCTTGCACTAATCTTCTGACTTCATACTTGCCATCTTTCGGCACTATCCAGAGTGTGCTTAGTCTGCAAAAGTAGCATGGAAAATTTTTAATTCTCCTGAAATACCTGGCACTGAGCAACGTCAGGTAAAAGAAATTTAATTTTGTGGAATATAATTTGGCATTGATACAATTTACCCTACCTTGTACACTAACTCCAAATTGAAAATCAGTTTTTTTGTCCAAGACTCCTTCTTCAAAAAAAATTCTGTGTTTTCTCACAGGTGTAGTCATTGACCCCTGAATATTTGTCCCCTCATTTTAGGGTATAAGCATCTTTGTTATTAACCCTCAGAGTTTCTGACCTTGCTGCTTTTGTGAAATAATAGTGTGAGACTGGAATTTTCTTCCAAATGAAATGTTTACTCTATAAAGCTGTAACTGCTATATTGCGTTGTATTTTTATGTTTATTGTTATGAAATGATGTTATTTGTAAGTATAATTCTGTAATAAAAACAAAACAAAGATTGATGCTGAAAGAGAATGAAATTTCAGAACATGCTATAAAACTAATCTAATACTGGAAAATCATAAAAAAGTGCAATTACTCTATTTACAGGTGAAAAGGAAAAACAACTGCATACATAAAAAAAAAGCTTTTATAGTAAGAAGCTTATGAACATTGAAATCAAAGTGAAATCCTCTTACAATCAAAAGGGTTAATCTTAATTGTGCATCAGGTTTGACTATAACAGGAACATTATTTTAATGCTGTAAAACCTGTTTTTTACTCAGAATTACCTTTGCATAATGAATGTTGTGGCTGGTGCAGAATTTGCCTGAGTCTCTCCACATAAATCAAACTGCAGCCAACCTCCTTTTGTTTTGCAGAGCTGATGTTCAGTCACAATATTCTCTTTGGTGCCAGTCTGGAAGTACCAGTTCCTGCTGATGAAAGATGCAGATTTTAAAATCCAATCACCAAATGTATGTGCAGCCTTCAGAAATATCAAAGGATGGGGCAAAAAGATAGTTTGGGATTGGGCCAGTTGGAGCCCCAGAATTACATGTGATGGGTGGAAAGGACAAGGAGAATTTATGTCTGATTATTCCTGGTTTATCCTGGAGAACCTCTAACACATCTGGGAAGCTCATAGGAAATCTGTAAAAAACACAATTCACAAGAAACATGAATGTTTGCTGTTGTAGCAATGACTTCAGTTTTGAGTGGAATGGGTTGAAATTTCCTCCTTGTCAGAGGAGCTACTTTGGGAGAGTTTCAGGGTGATTTGTTACAGTTTAGAAAACAACAGTGAAACCAACCCGTGGTTTTGCACCACTGCCCTCCAAGGATGAGGAAAACGTCTCCATGTGACACAATATTTGTGATGCAATATTCATCATCCAGGGAAGAGGTAAATTTGGAAAGCAAAGTGGCATGTTGGTACAAAGGTGACTTCCAAGTCTCAACCCTCCTCACTGGAGTGTTCTTGTATGGAATAAAGGAAAGATACAAAAAGAATTTACCTTAAATTTACCCTCAGCCTGCCTATACCAGAACTAAAACCCCAACAACTTCTGTGCAGAATTTCCTGAGTTTTTTGTACCAACATCTGAAATATCCATCAAGCACTGACTTCTACAACAACAAAAGTGCTGTTGGTGTAGCCAACAATTTATTTGTAAGGGAAGATCACATCCACCAAAATCAGACCCTACATCCTCCTTTTGAATTTAATGTGCAAAAAGAGAAGAAGGAACCATATTAATCCAAAGCAAAATGGAAAAAGCCCGTGGAAAGAGCTACTTCCTGAGCTATAGTAATTAAAAGCCTTGACATATCTATGAAAGAAGGGCTTGGATAATCTTTATTATACTGTAAGCAAGGCAAATGGCAGATTGATATCCCTTGGCACAGGAATACGCTACTAAATATTTGAAGACAAGCTGTGACTTCAAATATCACATCCAACTGCAACTTTAATTTTTTTTTTGCAGAAAAAGCAACTCATGCTGAGGAAGATATGGCTTATTTGAAACTTATTTACTGTCATAACAGATGGTGAAGACTAGAGAGAATATAAATGAAAAATATGGGGGCCCAATAAATGTCAAGGCTCCCAACTTGGTTTGTAAAATTAAAAGAAAAAAAAAGAAATCAGCTATATCTATGCAAGATACAAAAACTTAACAGAATAGATTAGCTTTTTAACATCTTGGAAATAACCATTTTTCTGCCCACACAACATGAGATCAAAAATTGCATTGATTTTACAGTCACTGCCATCTTGAAAAAGTTATACAGCATGATCTATGCAGAGTTACCATTGTTCAAAACTCCTTGTCAGGCTTTAACCCCAAAATTCTTGTGGATTATGACAATTTTATCAGTTATATCCGCAATGGTCAGGATAGTTTCCCATGAACCCATGGAGGGGTAGGAGCTTTGTTGGTCATGTTTGTTACCCTACAACCACAGCCTGAGGAGTGAGGTCAGAGCTGGAGCCACAGCCACAGATCCAGGCCTTTCTGTTGATGGGGAATTTTTCAAGTCTGGGATTCTCATTTCTAAACAAAAAAATAATTTAAAAGCAGCAAAATCTGCAGGACAAGATTATTCTTTATGCTCAGTCCTTGTTCATCCTCACCTCAACCTCTCTAAACTTCAGAGAGAACTGAGCACTCAGGAATGGGAAAAGCATCTGGCATCCCACAAAATGTGCTTTGGAATCTCTTCAGAGAAGGATCCTGGCATGATGAATCCATCCCTGCTTTCTAAAGTGTGCAGGTGAACAAGGAAACACAAAGGAATGAGCAGGATCCCTTCACCTGTGGAGGAAAACTGCATTTGGGCTGCTCCTGGAGCCATCACTGCCTTGGCAATGCCTCTGCCATCCAAAGCAAACAAACTTCAGGCAGAGCTGAACCAAAATGACATTAATGAAAATCTGAAATAAATTCTTAATGTGAAGTTACATAATGAAGCTCAGCCTGTCTTCACCTTACTGGAAAAAGCTTCCACGGTGACACTGTGCCATGAATTGACACTGTGGTTCACAGCAGAGCACAAAGCCAACAGCAAAAATAGATTTTATTCTATATTTAGCTCCTCTCTTGCTGTCTTATGTCACCTAGGTGACTGGAAAACACACCACTAATGCAATATTTCATTCATTAAATACTGCACAGCTTTTAAATTTGGCTTTAAATCTAGCAATGAATTTCAGAACGTGGTAGGAAATGTAACATTAACTATCCCATAAAGGCACAGAGAGAAATAAGGTAGTGAGTATATTTTTATACATTTTTTTCTTAATGTAAAACAAGGAAACACACAAAGTCCTGGAGTTTTTCATGCTGCTACCTTTTATGTTTTCTGTGCATTGTATTTGAATGCTCTCCTCTTGATTATGTTCTCTGAAACACTTGTTTGAAGTAAGATACTTTATTTTAATAAGTGGAACAAAGCTTTGAATAGCTTGGTTCAAAAAACAGTTTTAAATGAAAGGAGCTGTTGCTAAGCACAGGGATCTTTGCCAAATACTTTTTAAATGGTTTATTGTGCCCTAGCAATCCTGAGATTAAAAACATCTCTTGAATTACAATGACACATCAAAAAATAAAATTAATGTGGGGGTTTTCATTACAAGAACTGAGCCTCTGTGTGTTATTCTTTCCATTAGATAAGAAAGAAACATACTGTGGTACATTGTTTTTGCTGTCAGAGCGAGCTTTTAGGCAAATATACACTATCACACTACATCCCTCATGGATTCAATCATACACTCTACAAGTTCTCCTATTAATTTAACTTAATGCTCAGGATTTAAGGGATAGACTGTATATTTTCACATATTTTTCTGCTCTGGGGAGGAGTTAGTTTTAGACTCCATAAGTCTTCATCAGAATCAGATCACATTGGCTCATCCCACTACAATATGAACAATGGTATTGCCTCACTCTGTAATAAACATTTAATTTTCCTCTGTTCTTGTGACATTCCAAAACAAGTGTTTGACCAAGATCTGGTGCTGCAGCACTGCAGAGCAAGTAGAGATCATTGCCAGTGAGAAACCTGAGCACAGAGTGCAGGATGTTTTAGAGAAAAAACACAATCAATAGCATTTCCCAGCTAATAGAGATGTCTAAAACAGTGCTCTGAGCACTGCTGCCCTCAGAGTACACAAATTGGGATTTAGAACAGGGAAAAAGGAAGTAGAAAACCCAACAGAGAGAACAGCTGCTAATTGATTTTAAACCAAACTCAGTTTCCACGCCTTGAAATCTCATTTCACTTTGTGTCTGGGGGCTGTGAATAGCAAAAAGCCAAAGTTGCAGATATCTCACAGTGGATTTGAAAGCAGGCCATGAGGATTGTTGGGATTTTCCTGTAAATCACCAACTCCTCTGTTTTACCCAACATCTATCTCTTGCTCTTGTTTTCCATGCCCACTGACAGCACAAGCCCCTTGCCAGATAACACGAGTGAGCACCCTGGTTCTGCAGGGCTTTATCCCACAGGTTTTATGTCTCAGCATCCACTCTCCTGCTTTATTTCCCAAGGACAAATTAAAATATTCATATGCAAGTTATAGATTACAGCAAATTAAACCAAAACACATTGTACACATAAGAATCAGCCAAACCTGACCTAGGAAAATTGGCAAGCACAAGAATGATTGGAATAAGTGGGTCGGACTATATTGGTGCTGTTACTCACATGTGTAACACCTCAAATGACTCAAATAACAAAGGCAAACATAGAAAACTTCAAGAATTTGCAGTGAAATCCTTCCACTTCCATACACTTTCTTGGACAGTCCATTATGAAGACACATATTCAGTTTTTATAAAGCTCAGAACATTTCTCTCACAGAGAATTTTAGTGGCTGTCCCACATGGTCACACTCTTAAGAGAAATCTGCACCTCCAGGTAGACAGTTTTTTTATTTCCCATATTAAATGGGAAATAAATAAAATTAAAAAAATAATAAAAATAAATAGGAAAATAATAATAAAATAAATAAAAAAATAAGAGGAACATGTCAAGAAGAAAAACAAGGTCACCTTCTCAAACTGGCCAAGGATTCCTTGTTCTCCAAGCTGGCACAAGTGCTTGGAATTTCAGTGAGGACCTAGACTGGCCAGAAATGTGCACAAGGTTATTTTCTACTTCCAAAGGCACAACAGTGAACTTGGAGCAAATGTCTTTGAAAAGGCAGATATTAAAGATGCCAGATATTGATCAAGCCAGGAAAGACCTGTGCAAAATTGTATTTTTAGGGCACAATGAGTTTCCACCAGAGACACTCCATGGTTTAATGTTCCTCCTCCAGGAGATCCCTAATGAACCCACACATAATCAGGGTAATCAGGGTTCTCTGCCTGCAGGCACACAGGACCAGGACCTGTGTTTTAGGATCCTCCACTCCTCAAGCCCACTCCTCTCATGGGGAGCTCAAAGGCAATGAATGCCACGAGGAAAAACATTCCATAACAGCCCCATTTGATTCCCTGCTCCGATAGGAAATAAGAAATAAAACACTTTAAAAATGAAACAGATCCCTTCAACCTTTGCTGAAAGAAGAGCATCACAGTTTATAGTGCTCAAAAGGTGAAGCAGAAATATAAAAAAAGATGAAAACAATTACAAACCTTTGGAAAATATACACTTTTCTGTTTTTCTTTGATAATACCACATAACTCAAAGGGAATACACAGCCTCACATAAAACATCCATCCGCCAGAAAAGGCATTTATTGGCCTCAGAAGCCAGATATCACCTAAAACAAAACACAGCATTATTTGGACAAAGATGAAATGACTCGTCCTGCCATTGGAACTCTCAGGGAGAGGCACTTCATCACCAGGCAATATTCAATAGCACTGGGCAGGGAAATTGGGCAGCTCTGAGCGTTGGCTCTGGAGCTCTCAGCTCATGGCAGCTGAATCTGCTCACAGCCTGTGCTGAGCATTCCTGTTCATTCACTACGAGAGACACGCAGCATAAAGCAGCTCTGAGCTAATCATTTTCTCATTTCCTAAAACATTAATTACGCTAATAATTAAGGCATTGCTTTTTCGTACCGATTGAAGAAGGAATTAGCACGACTGAATAAGCAGTAATTCTCACGGTCAAATTTCCAATAGCCTCCAAAGCACGAGATTAATTTTTGTGTTTGAATGTCCTTAGGATGAGAATCAGGCTGCAATCTTTGCAGGCATTAACATACACCTCAGGCTTGTGAATAAAAAAATACCTGTGCAGTTTTGAACAAAGTGTTTTGAACAAGTTGTGTAAATTTTAGATGATTTAGAAAAAATATTAAAGGCAGAGTGAGTGAGAGAAAGCAACTCTGTGGTGGTAAAAGCGTAATAATAGCAGATCATCCACTGCCCATGAGCTAGCCAAGGCAACTCTAAACTAGAAGTGAAGCTTTAAAGGAAAAACATTAAAAAATGGAAAACCATGCAATAACTACTGGGATTACTCAATTTTCAGGAAGAGGTTTCAGTAGGAATTATCCTCATTTCAGGCAGTGTTTAGTTTTATTTTATCTCCTTAAGTAGCATGATAGTTTCTTATTAGGGTTCTTGGCTCGGAGCTTATTTTTTAAATTAAATTTTAGTTATAATAAACTCTTGCATAGCTTAAACCAAAATATTGCAGTGGTAGCTTGTAGAAGATGTTATTTCAATAAAGAAATGTTGTAAGCTCAAAGTTTAATGATTCTCTAATGATGGCTGTGTTGTTTAATTGGAACAATTGCTGCAGGGACATTTGTGCTCTTTGGCAATTGCCATTTCTGCTAATGTTCAAGTAAAAGTAAACACGCCTTGGGTTCTGGAACCTCCTTAATCCCTTTGCTAAACAGAACAGGGGAATTTGGAAATGACTAAAAAATGGGATTAATTTTCAGTTTTTAGTCAATGAACTGAAATCTCCACTGAAATTATCAATATTCCAGTATTTTCCACCAGGAATTCCCTTTAGAGCCATTCCTTCCTTCTGACCTTTTCTATAACATGATCTTATTTCCATGGTCCCAGGGTTTGTGTGAGACAGCAGGTGAGGACCACCCAGGATCTTCATTCTACTAATAAGCTTGGAAGTTGAAAATACTGGATTTTAGGAAAACATTCAAATCTAATTTTCACAGAAGCTTTTAAATATACGGAGTTTAAACCAACAGTCTTCCTCACTGAAAAAGAGAAATAAACCAAATCATTCACATTAAAAATCACTAAATTATTTCAAATATTTCCCTTAACCCACACTTCCCAGTGAAGCAACATCCTCCTGCAGTCCTTCCATACCTTATTTCCCTTCTTTTCCTTAGTCTTTCCACACAATTTACACCCACTCAACTAAAATGATAGCTCCTTATCTGTCTGAATCTTGGATAAATCTTCTTGAATTTTGCTCTTGTTTTTCATGGCCTGCCTCCCAACACAGGAGCCTAGGTGTGTGCTATGCCTTGGCTGCGTGGTCTTTGCTTTTTTCCAGACCATTAGCTTATAAAATGAACAAAATTGGTCCTAATACTGATCTCCTGTGGCACTCCACTAATCACTTCCCTCTTTCCCAAGCCACTCCCCACTCACAAATACCTCCCTTTGATGTCTCAGTAGATAATTTATCTATTCACATACCTCAGCTACTATAAAACATCAAAATTACAGACCTTGCAGATTATTCTTTTGTGTTTTGCTCTATCAACAGATTTCCTAAATGCTAGGAAAATTATTTCTATGGACCCAATTTACCTTGTTACTGCATAGCAATGATTTGTTAAACATAATCAAATTTTTGTGGCTGCCTTTAACTGTAATATTCCAGGTGCCTCCACTGGGGCCTGGTATAAAAATAAATGGAGTAGGAAAAAAAATTAAAACTCCAAGATCCTTCTGTGCACTCATTTACCACCACAGCTCAGGTAGAAAACCTTGTAACAAAGACTGTTGAGTTTATTATATAGATATATTCTCTATATTAGTATTATAAATAGTTCATCTTTTGTTTTAAAACAATCTGTTAATGGAGATGTGTTGTTTCTTATGAGGTCAAAGCAGATGATGCAGAATATCTCAGGAAAGTGCAATTTCTCTTGTATTTCGTGTGTTCAGTTGGTGGGCAGTGACATTTCACCCCATGGAGCAGCAAAAGTGTGGCACAGACAGAACCAGAGATTTCAGACATTGGAATGGAGAACATTGATGGAATAGTGTGCTCTGAGCTGCTGACATCCTTTAGCTATAAAGAAAAAATAAAGGCAAAATAATGTTTGGAAAAGAATAAAAGCTCTGGTTTATATTTACTCCGTGCTCACAAAATTAATTCTTCCTTTCCTTGGCTAGTCAGAGACATAAAAATTCTATTACAAAAAAAAAGAGTTTGTTCCAGACCCCATCAAATGTCAGAGACATCCTGATAGCCAAGTGCCAGCACAAGATAAAGATTAATAATATTGGCAGCAACCTCCTTTCCCAAGGTTTCTGTAAGGAAAGGGGACAGACAATAGCAGGGAAGCCACGCAGACACTTCTTGGCTCCTGCCTTCCCACTGGTGTTTTTTCCAGTGTGAGCTTTGTCCTGAATCCCTTGAATTATTGTCAGAATTCCCATGGATTCTAATGATGTGGTATCACCACCTCACCCTTTCATCCCCCAGCAAAAATATATAAATAAATGAGGAGAAGGCAATGTCACAGTGCAGAAATGTTGTTCTGCATTCCAAACCAGTCCCACACGTTCCTGCAAGCACAGGGACTGCATGGATGTTCCTCTCATGCATAAAAAAGATCCTTAACAGGCTGTCTTTACTCACAGGGCCCTTCAACAGGTATTCCCACTTATGTCTGCGAGTGCTATGTATTGTAAACGTGCACACCATCTTATTTTATATTGAAACAGAAACAGATTGTTTCATATAGTTGGAATAACTGATAACAGAAGGCAGAGCCATGCTAATTTATGTTGATCAGGATCTGTGCACATTTTCAAATCTTTGAAGGGAGGCAACTCGAACTGAAGCTGTTATGTCTAAAACCATCACATGGAGCCCAATTGAAGAGAGCTGGAAAAAACAGTTGTGCAGGGAAAAAAGACACTTTAAAAAACAGTTAAATTCTTGTCCACTTTGAAATTGAAGCAAGATTTCTGTGCTGAGATTGAGATTGTTTTGCAGTTCCAGCAAGAACAAGAATTAATGGATAAGATGCAATGAAAGAAGTGATGTCAGCTAAGCCAGAAGCTCTTAAGCCAACTATGAATTTAGGAGAGAAAAGCACAAATATTTTACTGAAATAATTAATGTTGGAAATTTGATTTCTTTTAAAGCATTGGCAAGGATTTCCCCCCACAATTTCTACCCTCAGTATTGTTAACCAACCAACCAGAGCTGTTCCAAGGTGGCACTGGGATTGTACCATCAATGTGGGTATCAGAGATTTCCTGCACTGCCCTGGCATTGCCAGAGGTAATTTCTCCATGAGAAACAAGACAACAAATCAATGATGATCAAATTAAAAAAAATATGGAAGAAAAAAGAAAAAAAACCCAACAGAGTTATTGGGTGACCTTCTAAGGTGTATCAGAGAGAGAAAGAGAAATACAAAGTCTCCTGAAAAGGGTTGGGGAAAGCCCTGGCAAGAGCTGGGGCTGCTGTGGCTGGGTCTGCCCCATCCCTGACCTCCTCCCTGAGCTCCTGGGGCATTTCCAGGGGTCGGTCCTGGCAAACAGCAAAGGAGCAGCTGGAGCAGGCTCTGGAACCCAGCCCTGCACCAGGCTGGAGCAATCAGCACAGGTGATAACAGCCAAGCCCATCCTTATCTCCTCAAGAGTCAGTTCCCACAGGGATGGGAGGGCAATGGAAATTGGGCAGCAGCTGCTTCTTGCTGTGCATGTGGACACCCTGAGCCAGGCTGGGGAGACAGGCTGCCATTCTCCAGTGCAAAATCCCATTTTTAGGCAGCTCAAGCAAGCATGCAGACAGAGATGTGTACAAAACAAACATGGGAGCTGAGGCTTGGCTGGGATGGAGATTTCCTCATCACCACGCACCTCCTGCTTTGCTGCCACCATCACAGTTTTATTTTCTGATACCAAATATACTTTTAGAGTACCAGAGATGACATGTATTTTGTAAGTGCAGGGCTAAAGAACTCCTATTAATGTAAAATTAATGACTAAAATGCCTGAGCATTCTTTCTCACCAAGAACAAGAGAGTTACAAGAACCTGGGTTTCCAAGTCAATTATCAGGGCAAGAAAAACCTAAAATCTTAACTATAATAAGTGTACTAAAATAAAACAAGAAATTTTCAAATGCTTTCTTTAAAAAAATCAGAAAAAATTACAGTATTGACTGCCTAAAAACCTTTTTGAAAATAATGCATTTATTTATGGAGCAAACAAAATTTCCTTTTCCTTGCCATGGTTGATAGACACCTTGCCCTAGCCATGCCCTACCACAGAGAAAAAGGGATTTTATTACAGAGGCATTAAATTCAGGTTGAACTCCTTATGTATATGAATGTAGAGATTCAGAATATGGTAGTATTGAAAAAAAAATTTATACAGGGATTTAAAAAAATGTATTAATATTGCTTTGATGTGGAGTGGACGGAGTAGTGTTGGAGAAGAGCTCTGGGAATGGCTGTGCTGGCCCAAAATGAACGAAATTTTCCCTCCTTTGTCCCACCCTGCTCTTTTATGTCCTCTGCCAGTAAAGCCAGGGCTGATTTGTATAAAATAACTCAGAATAGAAAAATAAAAGTGGACATTTTCTATGCTGCACATCACTTGAGAAATCCCTGACAGACTCAGGATTTGCAGGAGACTGAATTGTTAACTTCTAGAATTACAAATCAAGCATCATCCCATATGGCACTACTTTTCAAATGACTTTCCTGTAAATCACAAAATCAGAAGTCTGACTCATCAGCAGTGCCACTGACTGTGGCCATGACATGAATCTGGGCTCCTCACAGAACCAAAGAATTTACAATATCCCAGTTAGTGAACTGGGAGGAACTCTGGGACTAACCCAATTCTCCTTCTGTGTCCCCCTTTTCTTTTAAATTATTTTTTCCCTTCTCAAGGGTTTCCTTTTATCTTGTGTGTCTTTTCTGGAGCGCCTTGGCTCCCCTCCAGGTGAATACAATACCCAGTAAACATTCATTTTTCTGTAAGTTTTATGCAGAGCAAAAGGACATCACCAGCATCAGCCATACCAGAGCCACGCTGCTGTTTTGGTCCTAATTTCTATTATTCCTATTTATCTATTGCCAATTATTTAAACAAGATGACCTTATTTAAATGAAACATCTTCCTTCCATCTCCCTTGTCACAGGACCCAGAGTTAGGCAGAACCTGGAAGTAAATCTGAGTTTTGTGACACATCAATGAATAAAACAGGCAATGTCTGTAACAAGGGAGCTTTGTTTTATGGCAGCAGAATTTCCTCTCTTTCCCCACATTTGCTTTTTTCCTGGAGCATCCAAACAATATCTTTTTCTTACATATTTATTGTACTCCATCAACAATTCTGAATATCCCTCCTCTCTGTGTTTGGAGTAGACATTTGCAAGCTTTATCCTATGGACTTCTAGTAAATGAACTGAAATATAAAAATCAACTCTTCAGCAGCACCACCAAATCCCATTTTAAGCAGTGACCTACTGAGTCAGTCACAGGAATCAGGACAAATAGAGAGAACTTCCTTGAGCTTCCCAGTGTTTTCCAACACATTAATTTGATATATTGTTCCTGAGAAATATTACACCTGTGTAATATTACACTTCAGCTTTCAAAAATACAAAGACTCTACAAGAATGACAGGATAAAATATGATTTTTTTCAGTAATTCCAACTGTGAATTAGTTAAAATTTTCAGTAGAGGAGGAAATAAGCTTTGATCCACACTGCAGCATCCCCACAGCTCACTCCTGAGATTATTTCATTGCCATCTGAAGCACGTATGGAGACACAGGGCCTGCTCTAATTACAATATTGTAGTTTTGACTGACAGACAATATGTCTACAATCAACTCATTTGAAAGCCATGTGTTGCGACAGTTCCTTGTCCGACTCCACAGTGCAGAACCAAGACAAATCAGTGCCTTGTTACTCTGCACTAATCCCACAGCTAAAAAAAAGAAAAATCTCAGGAAACACATGTACACACAAAGAACAGTGGGGCCAAGAGGTACCCCAGTTTCTTTTTTGTCTTCTCCTAATTGTTAACATCTGCTGACTCCTCAAACACGGCCAGAGCTTTTGAAAGCAACACTTCAAGACCTGTAAACTCCAAAACAACTCATTCCAAACTTCCCAACATCTCTAAACAATGTAAATTTGAATATGAGCATTTAAAATCACCATTTTTGAAATCACAGGAAACTCCACATTATTACACTTATTCCTTACTCACACCAGTATATCCCTGATACTGAAACAATGTTTTTATTCTGACCTCACACCGGCCTGGATAAGTGTAATTATTATGCAGCAGAATATGACAGAGATATCTGTCATTAGTAGAATTTCTGGAATTTTGAACATACATTTCAATAGCCTAAGTGGACCTAGCTTGGCAATTTAGCTGACCCTGGAAAAGAGTGCCTTATGTTCATCTTGTGCAATCTGTCCAGTAACAGATGTACGGCATTAGGATGTAAAGTGAGGTGGAGGAGGATGGGAACAGCAGGAGAAGAGTCAGGCCATTAGCAGAGGAGCAATGAGCTTCCCTAGGCCAGCACCGAGGGACACAGCAACCCACAAATCACTCCAAACAGGTTTTCCCACTAAACCTGTGATAAAAAAATTACTATTTCTGAAGCACTGCACTTACTTTATGGTAAACGATATGTAAACATATTTAAAAAAATGAATTAAAAAAAAAAATAAGTGAGTCCCTGCAGTGTCTGAGGTGAGAGCAGGTGGGAGCAGGGAGGTCCAGGTGTGACAGAGGGACAGCAGAGGATTCAGCCTGTCCCAAATCACACCCTGGGGTCAGATGAAGAAGATTTGCTCCATTTTCTGTCCCCTCCAGGTCACAGAAAACAGCAAAACCCATTGTTGGTGAAGTTCTCCAGGTGAGGAGCTGGTGCTGAGGAGCTGCCCCAGCTGCAGGCACAGCCTGGCACCATTAACTCACCCGATCAGCACCATCAATGCTCTGGGAAGGTTTAATGGCTTTAAACTCTGTCCTTCCCACCAATTTCTGGGACATTTTCTCACCTTTCTTCATTCAGTTACTACCACAAATGTGTAAAACCAGACAGGACTTGCAATTAATTGGTTTTTAAAGTGTTCAAAGTGTCGCTTTCCAGGATTGTCGCAACATAAAAATATTCATCGTATCTGCCCACACCAAATGTTGATATAAATTATTAATTTAAGGCAAATGTGACAATTAAGCTGATTTATTAGCCTTAATGCATCATGCAATTACTAAATGACTTCTTTTTAAAGCTTGTCTTCTCTCTTTCTCTGCAAGCAAAACTGCTTTTGTTTTAGGTCCCATATTTTATTTATTGATACACATCATCTTGAGAATGAGCTATCCAAGTTAAATTTTGTAGTGACAGCATTCAATTAACACACAAACAAAGTACAGATACTTATTAGCATCACAATAGCAGTCTCCAGGGAGGAGAAAAGTGTCTTTCAGGCAGTTTTCAAGTAAATAATTAACAGACAAAACAATCCCTGAAACTGTGGCTAAAGCACCCTTCTATTTGCAGTTTTAGTCAGAGACCTCTAATTGACCAGGGTTGGATTGTTCATCCCTAAAATAGCCCCTTTTGCCTGAAACCACAGATGGGAGAATAATGGCCACATTTGTGTTTGCCTTTTCCATGGCACAATGGCTATTTTGTCAATAACAGAACATCAGGATTATGATTTTTATGTTTTCAGAGGTATGAGAGTCCCTAGCTGTCAGTATATCAGAAATATACACTAAAAAATTTAAAATCCACTTAATTATAATAAACACTTCTGAAACATGGCACTTTGGACAACTCTGGTCCTTCCCACAACTTATTCACCACATATTCCTTTGGGTGTCCTTTAGGAAAAACAACTCTGGTTGTGGTTTAGGTTTTTTTTCTTCCCTCACACATTACATGTTGCTCTGGGAGCTTAAAATATTGTTTTCAGCTGAGCAAAAGGAAACGTCAGGCATAATTTTGATAAATGTGAGCCATCTCATATTTTCTGTTAACAACTGCTTTGTGTGTCTAATAATATGCACCTGTGAAGCTGAGTTTTCTTTTTCATGTGACCTCACAGAACTAAAAAGAGACTGTGCCTTCTGCTGGGGCAATAACATGGATGGAAAGATTTAATAAACACAGGGATAGATGGTCCCCACTCTTTGGAGCATCCCTCTCCTGGGTTGAGGTTTGTTCTCAGGATTTTTCTGGTGAAGAACAAACCTGGACCCACAGATAGAGGTGGGATGAGCACACCAGGATCAGCCTTAAGTGGGCTCAGCTCAGCTCAGAGATCAGTGCAAAATCCAAATCCATACAAGATCAAACTCTGGACTCGATGCTCTTGGAGATCTTTTCCAACCTAAGACTTTAAAGCTGTTTCTCCAGGAACTGAACTCTCTTTACACAAAAGAAACCTAATGATTCCTCCTTTCTGACACTCTTACTAGGAGGTGAAAAATGCTACAGAGCAGTGAGAATTTTCACTGATCTCACCAATATTTGGAGTGCTAAATGCCCAGTGTATTATTCGCAGTGTATTATTCGCAGTGTATTATTCCCTGTAGAAAATTTGCACTAATCTCCTCAGTATTTGGAGTGATAAAATGTCCAATTTATTATTCGCTGTAGCTGAATGTCCAGTGTATAATTTATTCCCTGACCAGTGCATTATTACCTTTGATAATGCAAACAGCCTCGAATTGTGGAGTGCAGGAAAATTTGCTGTGGTTCCAATGTACTTTGCTTTCCAAACAGATTTCCCAGGGACAAACTGCACAGCTCTTCCCTCCAGAGCTGCCAGCCTGCCCTGTTTGCCCACAGGGACAAGCTGGGGGCTGTTCAAGCTCCCTGCCAAAATTTCCCAGGTTTATTTGTTAAGGATGAAAAGGGAATGGTAGATTTTCTTGTTTTGCACAGGTGGTTCTTGTTTCTTCTTCTAGGGATAAAACATTAAAATGAAAGAAATTATATCCTGATACAGAGAATACCCAACTAAACAAAAAATATATATAAAACTTGCTTTTTTCAAAAATTCAGATTTCCTACTTATACCTTTGTCACAAGTGAAAGCTGCAAAGTTTCTGTTTTGAAAGGTGTTTCATTTTTTATCATGCAAAGGCTCCTGTGAATCCAGGTAAATAGTAATGAGTTTCTTCCAAACACTTGACAACTACAAAAGAAGTGAATACCACTGGCTAATAAGAATTAAAAAGAAAATTGTAGCCTACCTGGTTTCCTGTAAAAAAAGATTTTCCTAAGCAGAATCAGTAGATCTCCAAGTGACAAAATATTTTTGCTTTAGATGAGACAAATTTCTCAGCTTTAAAGAAGTTCTTTATAAAACTAAAAATGTATTATATAAATTTTCTCCCACACTGAGCCTAACACTAAAATACTTCATAGTTACAAGAAATTTGTATTGTACTATATGAATTTGTACAAACTTTAGACTGCAATTCAAAATGTCTGTGAAACCTGACAGGTGAGAAATTTTCTTTTAAATTGAATATCTTCTGGTAAATTTTTAAAAATTATTCCATCTCTGCTTCTAAACTCCTCTAAGCAAGCTTGTTTTATTTTAGGAATGCTCTTTTAGTCAATTATTTAAATTGTAAGGCTGCACAACAGGATATGGTCTGTAGGGATTTGTTATGTATCAATGGGTCATTTATTTATGAAATTTCCATGCTCTATGCCTGCTAAAATATTGATGTTTTTCCCCTTTGCTCCTTTCTGTGATTTAAGTAAAATGGTAAGTATTGAATTGAATTAATTTAAAGATTAGCCATTATAATGAAGTCTTATTTAATCATTAAGAGGAGCCAAAAGAGGCAAAATGTGGCTGACAGAGTTTAGTTTGGACAGGCAGGAATCCTTGGAGCAGAGTGAAATTTCTGTAAAGTCTCACCCACATTCTGGTATAAATATAAGGTTAATTTTCCTGAGGAAGGAAATGTCAGTGTCACCTGCATCACTCATCCCTGTCCCTCACGAGGAGGTGACAATTTTATTATTAATATCATTATTATTATTAAAGTACAAGATACAATAATTTACATAATAAATATATTTATTTATTCAATACTTAATTATAATTATAATAATATATAATAAAATATATTAATATATTATATTATTAATGATAATAATAATAGTAGTAGTAGTATCATCCCTCTTGATTATTATCTTGATTATTATTCATTTGATTTTCACCTTTTAACCAACATCCATGGCTAGCTAAGAGTGTTCAGGTAATTTAATTTTCCCAAAAATCTTGCAAATGTCTAATTCTCTTTAAGTATGTTCCTGAAGCCTGCCATTCATTTATGGCAAATTATCACTCATTATCTATTTTGTGATTTGCTGCTGCTCTCTTTTACCGGAGAGCTGCTTTTACAAGATTCTCATCTGAGTAAAACATTTCCTAGCTAGCACAGCTTTCCAATTTAATTCCTGTTTTTTTCATGCATACATGAGAAATGAGCCTTGCTGGCCAAGCTGAGTGATTGGTGTGAATGTCTGAGGTGTCATTTTAAAAACAATGAATTATTAGAAGAGCTAATAGGAGCAACCTATGATGATACAGTGTCAAGCAAGGCTATTTGTCCTTCATAATCCCTGCCTTTATGGGTTAAAAATAGTTGTATATTCAAAAGCAATCTGAATTTCAGTGTCTCAGTTGTTGGTATGTCAGTAATTTATCTAGAATAGTCCATACTTTGTCATAATATCCCCAAAAATATTGCAAGTTCATTTAATAGTGTGCTGTGCTTTAGAAAAATACATAGTTCCATTTCAGGAGAAATGTTACATTCAAAGTTTTCTTGGTGTCCTTGGTGTTTTGCGAAAGACAAGAGACTTTGAAATTCTAATACTTGGGTGTTTAAAGAGCTTCAGTAATTATACAAATATGAAACAAAATATAAAAAGAAATTTTTGTTTCTATAACACAACTATAAAATGCCCCACAGTCTCTGGAATAAAATGCAGCTAATGGAATAATAAAAGAAAACCTTTATGTATCTATTGGATCAGCTTTGAAAATTCTGGTCTGTACTTCCAACAACTTCTAAAAATAGTTTCTCATGAGCAAATGGATCATGAGGCACCTTCTGGAATCACCACAAAAGGGGAGTCAAAACCTCCCTACCTGACTCAGGGATTGACGCCTAACTCTGCTTTCCTAGGAAATTTGATTGTGTTTCAATTTTCTACTTGTAAACTCCAGACTTTCACATAAATTTATAACCCAAGGAAGAAAACATCAACCTCAAAATGTGTAAGTAAAATCTGGGACTTATTGTGTTCCATGAAATCCTAATTACAGAGCTGTTTACCAGAGATAAAAGCTGCCTGACAATGCAGTGCACCAGCACAGTTTGATCACTAATTGTAATCTATCAGGAGCCATAAAATTACTCCAGAATGCTATTATGGTTTTTAATTCTGAACTGGGATTTGGAAATCTTAAGATGCTGTTTAAAAAAGACCCCTATCTATCTTTAAAAAAAATTAAATAGCTTCTGCAAGGGCTGAAGCTATGGGCTGAAGGACAGAGTGTAGGATGCAAGCAGGAGCATATATAGTATTTCAGAACTATAGTATTTCAGAGCTGGCATGAATTCAGGAGCCAATTTAAGGTTTTCTCTGGATATCAGATGATCTGGTGGGACACCAGTACAGCAGGTACCTCATGTGAGAGAAGTGCACCTAAAGCACCTTGTTAGATCCCCAACATACCTGAGGGAATGAGGGGCAGCAAGTTCAAAAATAACTCTGATATCTACCACTGAGCATCTGCTCCATAGCTTCAGTCCAAAATTAACCATTAAAATTATCCAAACAAAGGCGTAAATAATGACTGGGAAGGGTTATTCCCTAAATCAAAATTAGAATGTTGTGGTAGCAGCTCAAAGCAAAGCAATTTCTTTGTGCTCCAGCTCTTTCAATGAACATTAAATTCAATTTTAGCAATCACAATTCTTATGCCATTAATCAGAGTTTGGACTTTAATACACATAGCAAGATGGGACATGATGAAAAATTCCAGTACTGGGTTAGAAAAGCAGGCTGGCATTGCATTTATAGAATGATGCAGGTCAGGAATGTGGGCACAGGGACAAAATCTGGTCACCTGCTTGGTCTGTTGAAGGACCTGGGTGAGTTCATGGAAGAAAAATCCATCCAAGGTTACCAAAGAAAGGCACATCCCACATCTCCTGTGCCCTGGGGAGGGCAAGCTGCTGCCAGCAGGGAAATTCTCTGGGAAAGATTAATTCTAGGCTCATCCTGGACACTGGCCTGAGTTTCTAAAGTGCCCTTCCTACTCAGACACTGCACCATCAACAAACCTGCTCTGAAAGAGGGAAATCAAGAATTTTAGTGACAATAACCAAATATTTTTAAACTATTTTTTAACTATTTTTAAACTATTTTTTAACTATTTTTTAACTATTTTTTAACTATTTTTTAACTATTTTTTAACTATTTTTTAACTATTTTTTAACTATTTTTTAACTCTACCTCCCCGACCATTAATTCTGGAGGCAGATAAAAGATATTTCACTGCTGCTTTCCCCAGTTTTGCTGTGCCCACCAGCCAGCTCTCTGACACTCTTCCCTGTGATATTTAATTTCTCCCTGAATGAACCAGTGTTCTTACATAAAAGGCCACTTTGTTTTCCTGCTCTTCAGGGAAAACCCCTGGCCTTAGAACTCCAAAGAACAAGTATTCACAGGACTGCTTATAAAATAGCACAAAAACTGTGTTTGTCAGAATCTCCTGTAAAAATATTTTGCCTGTGCAAAACACTTTATGCCCAATGTCACAGAAAGTTAAGTTCATTGCAAGAATCCTTCTAATTTGGCAAGGAAAGTCTTTGATCCCAAATTTTACAGACAATGAACTCTTTGATTTTGGAGCTCAGTTTCTTAACTTCTACCTATCCTTTTATATTCTAACATATTTGCCCTTTCTTTTATATTCCTTTCTTTATAAATGCTGAAATTTTGCAGGTTGGGCCAATTTTCTCCACTTGTCTTTTCCTTTGCTGATGGAACAATAATAATTTTAAAAAATAAATTTTTAAACTACTTATACCTCTATAGCTTGGTATAAAATATTTCAGAAATGACAATTTCTATTTTTTTCTTTTAAAGCAAACCCAGCCACTGGTGTACAGAAGCTGAATGCTTATATTTCATATTATTTTCAATAATGCAAGTTATTATTCTGACAATAATCCATCAGGTAGTAAGGGTGATTAAGAAATTTAGGTAAGTAAAAACCAGCAAAATAGGGAAAATACTAAAAATTCTTTACAAATATAAAAATGGCTTCAGTTCAGATCAATATAATTAAGCTGAAAACACTGTAATATATTTTTGAAACACACCTTTCTTTAATCTGTGCTCCGTTAATTTCCTCCCTGTAGTGGGCATTGAATGGAACTTCACTCCAAATATTTAAAAAAGTGCCCTAAATTTTAAGTCATTGGGACTGAAAAAATAAAATTATTTGAAAAAAATTGCTAGAGCTCACTGATACTCTATTAATACTAATAAATTTACTAATAAATTATTAAAATTTGCAATTTACTAGGCACTTATTTAAGGTTTTAAGCATATTACAATTTGGCCATGAGATTTCAGCACAAACCACTCCAGAACTGTCTCTCCATGACCCAAGTCCCTGAAGATGTTTCAGCTGGCTGATTGTAAATGTTTGTGTGTTGATTCTGTAACATTTTTATAGCAATAACATTGGGCTGCTTTTATGGGAGATGCTTTGTACCTTGGCATCTGAAATGGGGATTGCACAGCACACATCTATGGAGAGCAATCCAAGCTCTGATGTCTTATTCAAAAACGTGTCACCACCCCAGATGTCTTCTTGCAAAGCCCTCTGACCAACAAAAACAATTCTAAAATCACTGCACACCACTTGTTTGCACAGAAATTAAGAACTGATGAGACTCTTGCTGAAAAGCTTTTTTCTGATCTTTTCCCCCAAACTTTATCAGTCAAATAGAGTTCAAATTCTTTAGTTTTGTTCCCAAAGTCAGATGCTTATTTATATTGTTAGAAAGCCATGCAAGTAAATCCTAGGCAGTAACTTGGGATGAGAGAACTTCATCTCTATTTTGTGGTTAGTTTGTGTATTGGTGCTGCTGAAATGAGAAATCCACCCTGCAGTCCTCACAATGATTTAAGAGATGCTCAGGCAGTTTTTTCGCATTATTATCAGTACTTATAAAGGGTGAGAGAGGAAATGCTTATTCAAGCTACAAAAACATGAAAGAGGAAAAAAAAAAAAAAGAACCTGTTTCACGTTGATTTTCCACATTAAAATTCTTTGTCTGTTTCAAATTTAAAAGCGAGTAATAGCTAAAATATGCATTGGGCTCTGAGGGCTGCCGAGCATCAGTGCAGAGCCCTGGTGCTCTTTTCTACACCGAGTTCTTCAGGAGCCCAAACCCCTCAGGCTATTCCAGAAATGTTCCAGCTCCTCAGTGCCATGCCAAGCAAACCCTGCCAGAGCCACGTCTCATTCTCTGTTTGCACCAATATTACAGCAGCCCTTCCGAGGACAGAGGTGTGTTTTCTTGGGTGTTTGCACTTTGCTATGTAAATTCTCAACACTCAGCACAGCCAAAAACCTGTTTCCTTCAGATGAAATTGATACCACAGGGTTTTTTCTTTTTTTTCCTCTCTCTTTTTTTTTTTCTTTGTTTTGATTAAAAAATACCCAACAACTTCAGTCATTACAGCCAAGCCTTAATTATTTACATAAATTGAAGTAATGGGTATTTCGCTTGTATTTAGACAGAATTATAGTAAGTATTTTTGATAAATATGAGAGAATTCAAATGAGATGGAAGTGGGTAAAATGATATGTCATTTTCTATAATTAAAATACAGTAAATCTGGAATTTCAGCAGAAATAATCCAAACTAAGCACTGAAATCAGCCCAGTAACAGTTTCAGTAACTGAATATTATAGCCAAGACAAATTTTGCTTTTTTGTTAAAGAGTGAATTAGTATCATAAATTAAAAGTTTCACCCTGCTATAAGGTAACCTTTGAGAACAGGCAATTCTAATTTAAGACTAATGTAATGTTGAAAATGGTACTTCCAAATAAAGCCCTGACAATTTAGAATTATTTTTAGTTAATAAAACAAACACAGCAGCTCAAACCCTACAAGAGGAAAATAAAACAAGCTATACATAGGTAATATTAAACAAATGTGAAATATCCATTTTCAATATTTTTCCATTGAAATATTGAATTCAAAGCATTGAATATTTAAACATTGACTATTTTGTCAGTGTAGACAGGAGTGTTCCATCCCTACTGCCTTTGCAGCTGTGCCACAGCCCCACTGACACATCTGCCATGGATTACTGCATGGAAGACAGCAGCTTCAAGAGGAATTAAATATGGATTCAACCTTCTGGCTCAAGATGTCCCCAAAGTGCCAGAAGTGTCCCTGGGGCCAGGGGACAGTGGCTGAGTGCTGGCTCTGCCTTTCCCAATATTCCAGGAGGGGCTGGGATGTGACACAGCCTGGCAGGACCTGTGTCAGCAGCCCAAGGTGACTCTGGGCTGTTCCTGTGCCATGAATTTGTTCTTGGGAGAGGGAAGGGGCTGAGAGCAGCCCTTCATGAAGGGACACAGATGTTTGTGTTTATTGCACCACCTGAGCTAATTAAAATTCTTACCTTTTTCAAAAAAAGGCAAAAGCTCCCTGTGGAAAGGAGAAGTGGCTTAAAGAAAAAAAATTTACAGATGGGATAATGAAAAAGGACTATTTTCAAAATAAATTATTTGGTTTTGAGTTTTTGAGGAAAAAATGAGCGTAGTGACAGTGATGCCCAATTTCTCAGCTCTCTTTGTTTGAATCAGGATATTCAGGATCCCTGAAGATCCAAGGGAGATGTGCAGCACCTTGTTTGGGTGAGAGGTTTCGTACTCAACATTTGAGAGGGAAAGACTGGAAGAAAGGATCCTATCCTGGACACCTAAAGGTGGAAACCTTTGGCAGATAAATGCTGTCATGGTGCTGCTGCTGTTACATTAATTCTAAAGAAGATGAAAAATCTTGTTGTGTATTTCCCAGATGTTCCTGAGCTTTGCCATATCCACAGGGACTCCTGAGCAACACCCACAAGAAAATAGCAGTGAAGCTACAAAAATTAATGCCTCAGCTGGAGGTGCACCTATCTGACATTCTCTTTTCTTTCATTTCATGTTTTATTTTCAAGGACTAAATTCTTTTTGTAGTGAAGTAGTTACTGACTATAAATTGAACAACCCTCTCCCATATTTCATTGAACTGCTATTGAAACCAAAATGTCAGATAAAAGAAAATAAAAGAAGCTTTAATCTGAATTAGTTTTAGAGTAAAATTCTTTTGCAGAGATAAAAGATTTCTGTTCACAGATAGGTTTCTGTTTACCTAACAACTGACAAATATTTTCTAAAGGTCTGAGAATTTTCCATAGCATCTTGATACAATTGAATAGGAGACCCATTTAGACTAATGAGCATTAAGATTAAATCATTTACTCACAGATCAAAGGAGATTTTAATTATGTAAACGAGTTGTTCAGAAACACAAAGTGTTCCATTAAGCTTCACAATTAATACATACAATATTTATGAGTTCAGACTTTTTTCCTTGTTAAAAATTGATTGTTACATCAAAAAAAGTTTCCCTAGATGCACTGATTGAAGGAAAAAAATATTTTAAGCCATAAAAGTAGCAGGCATGCAAAAGATTTTACTGCCTTTTGCTTTTCCTCCTCCTCCTCATTTTCCCCTTCTCTTTTTTTTGGTGTTGTTGTTGTTGCTCTGAGTGCCTTGTCACCAGATGTTCATTATGTGTACAAAATATTGAGTTCCTTAAGTCAGGACTTGCAGAATGGCCCTGCCAAACTGCAGGGCTGTCACTGGGCCCCAAAACGAAAAATAATCCTAAAACACCCCCACTGAAGGTGTCCACACTTCCTATTTCTTAAATATGGGACAACAACAACAACCAATGGCACAGTGCAAAAAGGAGCTGAGGTTTGGTTTTCTGATGAGAATCACAAATTATCCTTTGTTAAGGGAACAACTTCAGGTAAAATGAAGCATAAAAGGTCCCATCTTGCTGCTGACAGATATTACAATAGTGCTGCACAGGGTAGATTCTTAAATCACTACATTATTTCTAACAGGCAAGATTAAAATAAATGCAAAGAAAACAAATGATGGAAAGAATGCTGATAAAATATGCAAGCTGGATTAGTTATAGAGTAATTTATTTCTACTAGAAGTTCTACTTAGGAAAGCAAATCAAAAGAATGGAAATTTGCTGACACTAAGTAATCCTGGAAAACACAGAGACTGGTTGTAAGAAAACTGATGACTGCTTAAGAGGGATGAAAAATCCATTGCAATTCTCAAGGCCAGAGGTTTGCATCAGAAAAACTTTCTACGAGATTAGTTTCTAAACTTAAAAACTTCATTAAAAAAAAAAAAAAAAAAAAAAAAAAAGATGGCAGAATAGTTTTACTTGAGGTGCTGGGGCTTATTTCTGCCCCTGGCTGCAGAGTAAACTCCAATAAATTAAACCAGATCACAGGTGCAGGTGCACCTGAGACTACAGACTGCTTCAGTCAGAGTTAGCAGCTCAGGCTCTGACAAATGTGGAAATTTGACCAGAATAGTCACTGATCATTCCATGTTAGATTTACAAGGAAGAAGCATAAAATATTTAAATATGTTATGAAATCTGTGCCATTGTGTCAGTGAAAAATTCCAACACCTTCAACATTCTGTCTTAACAGAGCAGCTGAATTTTGTGGTTTTTATTTTTTTTCATATATTAGGAACTCATCATACTTTAGCTCTTTCACTCAATACTATGATCTTATGATTGATCCTATTTATTTTTGGTTTGTGTGCAATTTGATGCTGATGCCAGAGTTATTCTAATTATAACACAGTCAACAGAATGACAGAAATCTTATGTCCTGAAAGTCCATAAATAATTCAATAGAATTCAATAGTTTATGTTCATTGCAATCCTAATAAGCCCACAAACTTATGGGCAGCTTTCAGGTATTTTCCATACATTTACCTTTCCATTGAAATATAATTGCATCCCAAACCAGCATCACTTGCCATGCTCCTAATGCTCCTGCTTTTGGATACAGATGGTGGAGAGAAAAAGTTTAATTCACTACTTATCTCTTCCCTGCCTATCAAAATAAGTGTGAATGTAAATTATCCCAATCACTTTCATGCGTGGCACATGAAAACTGAGAAATCTGAGTGTTTACATTTCCTTTTGGCAGAGGAAAAAGTCAATTGAAAATACTTTTAGTACCTTCTCATTAGATATTTTTCTTACCCTCAATGCTCTCATTTTCTGGATGCAACCTGGCCACAAACAGAGCAGGAGAACACTGCAGCGCATTCTCCTTCCACAGCAGGGCCAGACCCATTCCTAGGTAAGGGAGGGAATGTTCAGTGTGTCTCACCCATCCTGGAGCAGCTCTGGAGCTGTGGGCTCACTCCTGCTCCCCCCAGCCCTTTGCAGGAGCTGTGCCCCCAAGGCAGACCAGGCTCCAGATAGATCCAATCCTGCTGATTAAGATTTTCCCAAGGGATTTCAGCTGAGTCTCCAAGCCATGATCCCTGTCTGCTCTTGGCAGAGCTGGGTGTGATGCCTTAGGACATCAGCTTTTATATTTTTCATGTATTTGTAATTCTGCAGTTCTTTAGTGTGTAACTCTAAACTCCATGTGCAGTGTGAGCTGCTGCTTTCCCAGTTTGGGCAGACACAACAATTCCTCTCCAGGCCTGCCAATCCAGGACACCTCATTCATGCCCCAAGAAATGCAAACCAAAGTGAATTTGGGGGGGAGCAAACTTGGGGTCAATGACTTCATTACCTGAAGCTGTAATTAGAAAATTAACCCCAATATGCAAATGGACCACACTTATAAAAGTGTGCAAACCCATGACCGGTTGTCAATTTTTGGGTGTAGCCCCTGAGGGGCTTATCTGCCCTAAATGTACCTGAAGGCCCTTCAATAAATAGAACTGCTTTTTATTCCCTGAATTTTGTCTGGCCTCTGTTTTTAGGTAGCCCCAAAACAGCACCTCAGTGCTCTGGTTTGGGTGGGCAGAGTTACTCCAACACAAAATTGACATTTCCCTATAGCTCCTGTCACCTCTGAGGACATTGACTCCAGTTCAGCCAAAGGAGTTCAACATCTCAGCCTGGAAGAGAAGGACAGAGCAGAGGGAGGCTCTGAGTTGGTTGGAGCCGTTTAAATGATCTGGATTTCCATGTGTGTGACAGGCAGCAGAAAGGAGCTGGAGCAGGAATTCCAGGTGGATGAGACGCTAAGGGGCTCCTCCAGTGCCTCAGGGCTGCCTGATGTTCCAAAGAGCCAGGACAGAATGTGCCACCAGTGCTGCCTTGTGGGATGGACACGGCACCCTTGAAGTGCTGATGTTCAAAACACAGTCCAGAGTTCTCCCAGGCCACAGAGAATTGAGAGCAAGCAGCTTCCAAAGTTGCTGTGAAGTCTTTTCTCCTTCTTATATATTTGATAAAAAACTACAAAAAATGTCTATCTTTCAAAACTATAATTGCCTGTTTTACTGGGAAGGTGGTGAGTTTTTAGAGATACTTTTAACACCCACCAATGTCACTGCAGAAGTAAAGGCATGAAGAGCACTGGTTATACATGGTTATACACTCACATCATTGTTATTTCTACAAAGTTATGTCTTTATCCAACCAAGAAATCACCTGAAAACTCAAGCCCCAAATGTGTTTTGGAAATTTTCTATTTCTAAAACCTGTCATTTGCATATTCCAGTTCAGTGGCAGAAGGAAGCAGAGCTGAGAGCAAGAAATAAGGTGATGGAGCCTCTGTCACTGCAAGGGTTTCTGCTCTGTATTGTTCAGAGCTTTCCCCTGCCCACTCCTGAAGGACTCCAGAAGAGAGCATTCATCACTTTTATTAGAAAATGATTCCCTAGTTTAGCAGCTGACAGCCACACAAAAAAAAGTTTATTTTTTTCTTAAGTTTTAGCCCATTTGTCCAGAAGAAACTCAATGCCATCCCAGCTGCTTGCTCTTTTAATTTGTGTATATCCACTTTCCTTACATTATCTTGTGTGTTTAGCCCAACCAGACCAAAAAGGATGAATGTCATATATTTGTTTTTAGTGGACTCTTTAATGAATCTTTATTTTTTCTTCTCCAGAGTGCAAAGACGAGTAGGAAGGTAAGAAATTAAATAACATTAAAAAATCAGAATATATATATATATATATATGCCTTAATTCAAAGTGCTTTTATAACAAAAATACTATTAAAAAAATACACATAGTAAAAGAGAAATCGAACTGAGCTTCCATCTGAGGCAAATTGAAGCATTCAGGCCCTTCCTTAACCCTTCCAGAGCAGTTTGAAGATGAAAGAAAACCCATTTTATCCCCCAAAAGACAAGTTATACAGGGGGACTTTAAAAGAACTGAGCTAGAAAGAGAAAAAGAGATAAAGCTACTATGTAGTTTTCAAAAATTGCTGTTGTTCACACAAGAGTTGAAAGTGAATGCATTTGTAACCTGCCAGATTATTGAATTTAAAAGTCTTAGTCCCATTTCTCCCGTGTTCCTTTCTGCGGGATTAGAGCAGTAATGATATTTTTATGTCTTTTGCTGCTCCCTAGTGGAGATAAAATACAATTTCAAGGTTAAAAAGAACAAGGAACTAGACAGAGATCAATTATTTGTAAATTTTGAGCCGTAAGGAGATGCGAGTTACTGAGTCTGTGCTGCAGTGCCAGGGCCCTCAGTTCTGGGGTGCAACAACCCCAAGGCTGAGGGTTTGATCCCTGCATGGATCATTCATTAAGAGCTGGACTCGATCCTTGTGGGCCCTTCCAAGCCAGAATATTTTGATTCTGATATCTCATACAGCACACACTGCAGAGTCAGGCAGGGCTTTTTTGAATATAAATGTAAAGTTCATAATGGAATTAGTGAGAGTGATGCTTGCGTATCAAACTCCCAAATTTGGCTCCTGTTCTGCTTCAGATGATGAAATACACTTTAAAATCTAGACATTTAATAACCCTAAAAGCCTCTAGTGCAAAATGAAAAATCACTCTACAAAAAGAAGAAACTTTTTTGCTTAACCTGCACAACTTTGTAAATTTGAATATTCCTGCGCTAAGCCGGAGTTTTCTGTTTGTTTGTTATTGCCTCTCCCATGAAATTGATTCCCTAATTTCCTTGAGTGCAGGGAAGGGCTCGTCTGCTTTCTCTAATCACAGAGGAAAAAGCAATAAATTACATTCAAGCAGAATGCATTTACAGTACCTTCATGCAGTTGGGACAGCACGTGCATTTCCAGCTGATTCTCCCAATAAAATCCCATCAGTGTGGCCAAGTCATCTTATTCTCAAATTTTGTCATTTGCACAGCTTTTGCTTCTGCTTTTGTTTCTGGAGGGGCACCCAAAATGTCTCACAGTACAATGTGAATTCTCCAACCTCAGCTGGACTATGAGACACCTCCCAGAGAGCCCCAGCAACTCAGGATTTGCTTTTGAGCTCTCAGGGATGACTCCCACACTTTCAGGAATTCATTTTAAATAGCACTTGGACCACTTGATGTTCAGCTAACTTCAAAATCAATTCAAATTTTCAGTGGAAAACTGACTTGAAAATTTTGGAGTTGACTGGCAAGGCTGTTCTGAACATTTATTTTAGGAGTCAGGGACTTAAATAGGTGTTTGGCAGAGAGACTTGGGGCTGAGTCACCTTTCAGTCTTGCTCACAGTTACCTCAAACATATTCCCCATTTCCACCTCCAAAACCTGCAGTACTGGGGAAGAAATTAGTTAGAAATCTCTGACAGACCAAGGGTGAAGTGTGAACTGTGAAATTTGGTTAAGAATTGCACATCTGAACAGGAAGGGCATGGACAAGAAGAGCCCCATTTTGGATTCTCCATGATTTTCCCCTGGTATTACTCTTAGAACAAATAATTACATATTTAAGCGCTTGCAAGTTTAACACTTCATCTCATTTCCCATTTGTACAGAGCAATTTGTGGGGGTTTCTCTGCAGGTTTGTACAGACACAACATCTTCAAGATCTACCTTGTTTATTGGACTCTTCAGCAATTTTTAGAAATTGTTGCCCTGTGCAGTCAAACAGAATTCAATACTTTATTTATAGCACACATTTGATTCCTGCTTTGTAGTTGTTTCTTCATTGGCAGTTTCAGTAATTACTGGAGTGCTTTGCAGGGCAAGAGCAACGAATTAGGCTTACTGTGAGCACAGATAAGAACTCAATGAAATAAAAAAAAAAAAAAAGTTGGGAAAAACAGGGAAAAGGTTAAGAAAAATCAACCAATAAGCTGGAAGAAGACAGTTGTGTAAAACTTGCTTAAAAAAACCAAGAAAATATTAAATTTACCAGTACTGAAACTTCAGTATCCTCCACACAAAATTTTGATTTGGAAGAGTAGAAATTGGCTGATTTGCAATATTAGGTCCTCATTTCCCTTCCAGTGATGAACTTGCTAAATACATGACAGAGGGCACCAAAGGCACCTGCAGAAACCAGAGCCATTGCCAGACTTCTGTCTCCCAGAGTAGAGCTTATCTGCACTGATAATGTTTACATCTCCTCTATTTTTTCTTACAAATGTTATATTTTATGAGATTATTAATTCTCATTTACTATATAGACCTAATGCTTTAATTTTGCTTTTCAATTTATCAAGCCTTCTTCAAAACCAAACAGCATTGACACTGATTTTACTCCTCCCTGTCAAACTGACTTTTATTTGCAGTATCACCCCTTCCAACTTTACCCCCCAAAAGCCACTATTATTACCAGTGGCAGGTGTTTACCCTCGTGGCTCCACCTGATAGCAAAGAAACAGCACTCATAAAATTGTATTTTGTGCCACTAAAGCAGTATCAATATTAAGCAGACAATGAGAAAACCAGAGTTCATCCTTGCTGAAAGGACTGTCCAACATGGCTCTGTATGATTCCCTTCAATAATGTTATCTGTTCCACTCAAGGCTCAGAGAGGAACAATGCAGTTTGTTTTTTTCTGCTCCCATCCCCTTTGTGGAGGGCTGAAGAGGTGCGGTGGCCTTTTGTGTATGTGAAAATTTTTCATGTAGAATTGCCAGTTCTCTGTTTTTAAAGGTTTCCTGGCTCAGAGGGGATTTCGCAGTATTTAAACAGATAAAAATTCATCTTGAGATTAAAAAATCACATCTTAGGAAGGCCACCAGACCATAAATGATCAGTGTTTTTACAGGAGAAATTCACCTTGGCCTTTGGGTGCTATCATCAACCTCAGCATTTCTGCAAATCTGAACACTTGGAAAAGCCCAAACCTATCAGGAAAAGCAAAAAAACTCTGGGAAAAACCTCTTGCTTTTGGAAATAAAGTTTACTGACTTTGGATGTATGATCTCTCAGTCTAGATCCCATCTTTGCTGCTTGAATTGCAAGATGAAAATAATATGAAATATGAATATGACAATCCTTGGTCTAACCACTGCATGGCACAGAGAGATTCACTCAGCTACCATGGGCAGCACTCGGCACCATCTCTTAATGGAAAATGGAACTCAAATTTTGGGTTGGGGACATAAATTTTCTCCCAATTTTCTGTTTCTGATCTCTCAGCAGCTACGCAAGTACAACATCTGTCAGTATCAGCCTTACTTGCACCACAACAGACCAGAACATTCAAGACCAACTTATGCACCCTGCCTGCACTGAAGAGCATGGAATGAGATATGCAGGAAAGTAGAAGTAAACATGTTTTTTTTTATTGATTTCTTCCACAGTTTTTAATAGTTTTTTCTCAAGTGTATAAATTTTAATTTAAAATGTAAATTTGTATCCATATAATTAAATAAAATATAGTGGAATTAGAACTGTTAGGAGTGATTTATTTCATATCACCAAGAGAAAAATCATAAAAACTAACATGACACAGAAGAAAAATTCCTATTAGTTAAAAGCTTTGTAGCATAGCAAACAATTCCCACTGATGAGTAAAAAAGTTGTTACATATACTAAATATATCTTAAATGATCAGCAATTAAAAATTGACAAGACTGCTCTAATGGAATGATAATGGCTATGAAGGGTAATATCCAGCCAGAGAATAAGCAACTGAGCTAATAGATCAATTAAACCTACAAGACAATTTGTGCCCACTGTCACAGTGGCTGTTCCAAGAGCGGATGTTCTACACAGAACAGTCTCCCACAGCCAAGGGACAAACCAGATTTTTAACAGCTCTTGTCTCAGAAATTCAAAGATAAGGAAAAAAATGGAGAAAATGGGTGCTCGACTACGTGAAGAGAATATTTTAGAGAAAGTATAAAAATTTGTCTTTGAGCCACTGGGATTCATAATTCCTATAAGAAAAAAAGCGTTCTTTTCATTTTCTTTCCTTGTTTTCCCTATTGATGAATCTGAATATTCTCAGAAAGACCAAGAACTTGTTTGAGCTAAAGAGGAGATTGAAACCCTTGGTTCCCCTACTCGAGAAGCCTCCACCCCCATGGCAGCCCTTGCTGTTGAGCAGCTGAAGCAAACAGATCCACCAGTGTTTTATTTATTTAGTGCATTGCCAGCGCGCGGGCTGCACTCCATCACGGTGACGGCTGAATCCATCATCCCCTACCTGCAGCTATAATAGGAGCGCTCTCAAATCAACAAGTCTTTCCTTCAGAGTAACTGAACTGTAAATTGTCCTTGACCAGTCAGACAAACAAAAACAACCTTCCCTGTTAATCTGCTGAAGACAAACAGCTCGGAGTGTCCCCTCCTGCCAAGGGGGATGCTGGTGGCAGGGCTGGTTCATGCGCCGCATCCCTCACGCGGGGCCATTCCGCCCCCGGGTTCACCAGCTCACTGAGGGATGGAGGAAAAGATGCAATCCGACCTCCAAAAATGTAAATAATCATTTTGTTTCTAGGGTCACGGGGCTGGTTTTAATGGAAATGAGGTTTCCTGGATCGTTAGGGTATATTAGAGAAATATAAGTTTTTCTGTTGGACAGAGAGAACTTCCAACACCACATCTCACATCAAACACAGGCAAGTTCTTACTCTTGTGCATGATCAGGAAACCAATTTCATAAAACACAGTTAGAAAATTAACTAATGATGCCTAGGCTTCACTATTCTGAATTTCTAGCTAATATATATATATATAAAAATTACTGGAAATATTTTTTATTTAGATTATTTTCTGTGTTTCTTGTGGCGGCAACGAAGTGCAAATATTTTCTCTCCCCTCATCACTCTTTGTAACTGACTTTTTAAGGTGTTTTACCAAAAAAAAGCATTCCTGAAAGGCTCCATTAAAGAAATGCTGACACATTATGTTACAGTATGTTACAGTATCTTGGGTTCTATCAGTCACATTTCATTACTTTTACATAACATGGCTCTATTGATGCAACCTGATGTGACATGTCACACTGCAGTGTCAGCGACAAACTTGGGCTAAAAAAGTTTTCCTCCTCAAAACCTGTCTTGACAAAACACAGGAGGGATGACTCCACATATTCCTTTATTTATCGCCACAAATAAATAATTTAAAATAAGACCGAGGCCACGCCTGTGTGTTGGTGTGCAATTCCCTGCCACATTTGTGCATAGTATGTGCAAACTGGGCAATTGTTGGAGTGTTTTACTACTGGCACATCTTTATTCAGAGCATCCAGAGGTGTCTGGGTCAACAGCTTCCTATTTATTCAAATTTATATTGACTAGCTTCAGAAGGCAAAGCTGACAAAATGATTAATTAGACTTTATAACTCATTGGCAGCCTGCAGTTTAATAGAATTAGCAGAGCTTAAGTTCATCTTTAAATACCATGACGGTTTTAATTTTAAAAACGTCAAATTACATTTTTCAGTCAGCACCAAATACAAGATGACTTACTCCAAACTTAAGGGAAACCCAAAAAGGCTAAACAGGCTCCATGTTTAATATTGGATTTTTAAGAAAATTTAAATCTTTGAGGTACAGATTAATATTTTGTTTTTCCCCACATTAAGCAGCTGCACTCCCTGGGTAGGCAGTGAGTTGAGCAGGTATGAAGGTTTTTATAGTGTTGACAAGTAGGATTTTTTGTGATCTAATAAAGATTATCTAAACTGGACAATTTCAACAAAAATAGTGTCAAACTCTACAAGGTGGATGCAAAACAGGTAAAAAATCAGTAATAATCGTGGCATTTTGGTCTTAAATGTAAAAAGGTCTACCTGGCCCTCCAGAGGGGACATGACTACAAGGGGTGTCACACGTGCTTGTTTCATTGCCAACTCTTACTGTAAACTATTACAATTCAAATACTCATACTTAAGTAATATTATTACACTAAAATATTTACTTTATGTATGTGATACTATACAATAATATTTATGGTGATTCATACTGACAAGTTCTCAATTTTTTTCAACAAAGCAGTGGATCTCCAGGACACACAAGCTGCTGGAACTCTAGATAGCCTTGCTGATGTGCCAAAATTAAAATCATAGAGAAGCACTTTTAGCACCTGCCTGTACTGCATCGATCTGAAAGTAAAGCATGGCACTATTTTTAAAGAGTTTTTCACTTTTCCAAGGCAAAGTTAGAAACTCCCAATTAATACACACACAGCATACCTCCTTTTATGCTTATAAAAAGTATTTTAAATGGTGTGGTTACCACTTGACTTGGTACCAAATTAAGTGTAAAACTGTGCAGTTTTTGGAGTAAGCAGATACTTCCCCAAATCTGCATCTCAGTACAAATGAAATTCATGTCAGTTCTTGCAACAGTGAACAAATGCCCACAAAGTTCAGAACACTCCAAAGCACAAAACACAAGCTCAGTTTTATAACAGAAAAGTGTCATTTTTATGGGCTCCAGCATGAGCCTCACTGTATTTCAGATACTCTGAATTAGAAAAGAAAATAAAATGCACAGGGAACACCTTTTATGAAGTCAGAAATATATCTACAATAGGTGAATAGGCTTCCAAGAAACTGCAAGGCTTAGAGAAGCATAAAAAATACAAAGCTAGTGTATAAATATGCTGGAAATTCAGGGGAGGGGTGGATATATCTTTACATAATGTGTAACAAAAATCTATCCTAACTTCTCTGGATATAGCTGTGTATGCCATGAGACAGGAATTATGGTGATTCCATGAATTAGCAGAGAAATGATTTCCAATGGAAAATGATGCACTCACTTTTGAACAGTGTGACGTTGCATTTTTGTTTACACTCCCTTTTCAGCTTTGAGATTCAAGGCTCCCTCTGAACCTGCAGAATATTGGAGACAGACCTCGTTTGTTGTGCTGACCAAGAGGAAACTGCAAACCCACAGAGCTGCAGTTTCAGGGGGTTGTTCCAGACATTGCATTTTTCTGCAGCATTGATGGAATTCCCTCTTCATTCCAGAACCTGGACAGAATTTTCTTCACAGACAGAGTGGAAGTAGCGGAGTGTGATGGCAAGGAAACAGAAAATGGCCAGGGAGGGGATCTGTGTCCACTTATAAGCAATGGTGACATGTGGATAAGGAAAACAGATCCCTGGAAATGAAATTAAATGAAATGCAGCAGAAATTTGCAGGTTGGGTTTTAACCATGGGCATGCTAAGTCAAGAGGCAACAGAGAAATAAAGCACTGCCTGTTAGCAGTACAATATCTGAGTTTGTGTTTTATAGAAAATGCCACCAGACAGGGCTGATGGTCCTTCAGGAAGAGGCAATTTTCCACTTAAATGCATGTGAATATTAACCTGTGTATGCTGTGCAAATGAAGAAGGCAATCTGTAAGGGACTTAGAGCAGGCACCCTCAATGAGATTCAAAAGAGCCAATTCAGCATATAGGGGATAGATGGCTGATCATAGAGCCATAATGAACAATATCCCTTTGATGTTAATTAGTTGCACTTGGTAAGGCAATGCTAGAGAGGCTTTACAGCAGTGGAGAAAGGAAAATCAGAACCTCAATAAAGCTTTCAGCATGCTAAAAGCAATAGGGATTTTTAAAAAAGCAAACCAAAACAGGAGCCCCTAATTCACTGGATCATTCAGAGAAAGAGGAAAGATTTAATAAAAAGCAGAAACAGAAATATCAAAGGTACAATTTTTTCAGAAATGTCTAAATTTCTTTTTCTTTCCCATGCTACTTTAGTATTATTCTTTGCCTCTTTTATAATGCACTTTTTACTTCCCCAATGCCCAATAGAAGACAAACAGGTTTGCCCAGCCTGGCAAATTGTCACCATCCAAACACTGAACTTGCTCCCTGCTCCTGCATCTTCTTCCTTTGCTGTTTGTGAGTCCAGCCAGACACCAGAGTGTTCAAAGCTGAGCATTCCTGCTTTGGTGTGAGGCTCAAAAACCCCAAATTCGTTTGAAATTCAGGATTTCTGTCACTGTTGAACACTTGTCCTGAGGACAGGAAAAACAGGGGCTCTGAATTGCACCTACACCTTGGTGTTCTTGGAAAACAAGAACTGCTTTGAAAATCCCATGGGAGAGCCAGCTCAGGGTCACAAGGGCAGGAAAGGAGAAGCACACACGTGGAAAAGCAATGGAAGAACAAAGGAATTAACCATCCCATAAATAGTCCAAAAATCAGATCAGCCAAATGTTTCACTGAATGAGCTCTATAAAAATATCCAAAACTCTGCTAAACTATACTTTCAACCTTTTTATTATAGAAAAAGTCTTCAGTTTGGGTAATTTTGTGAGTAAATCAGGTAACAAAAACAAGCCAAAATGATCCTAAATATCAAGTACAAATTAAAATTATGATAGAAAAATGCCATGTTCTTACTTTTAATGTTAAACTTCTGATATCCCAACACATTTGCAGTGATTGTGTTTGCAGTATTAGTTTGATCCAAAAAAATAAGAAAGCAACCTTATGCATTTCTTATTAAAAAACCCAACCCCCTCCAAAAAACAGATCATACTTTGATTTAGGTTCTTATCAGCTGATAGCCTTAACTTCATGGCTATGTAAGAAGATGGAGGGAATGATTTATTGTTGACTGTCATTCTTTCTGGAGATGAATAATCTTCTTCCTCAGTATTAAAGTGGCTTTCAGGCAAATCAATCAACCATAGATCATGTCATAAGACTGTCTGCTGATGTTAATAAAGCATTTGGTAATAAGGAGCTTTATGTGTTGTATTTATAGACACAGATATGCTATAATGTCCTCTTTAAAAAAAGGGGACAATTTGCCTGTGGCATTGTTTAAAAATGAAGTTTAACACACAAGTTTCTTAATTCTCCAGCATATTTTATGTGCAAGAGTGCAACAGTTTGCCAGGAAAGCTGCCTCAAATAAAGGGATCAAATGAGGGAGACAAAAGTGCAGCCTGAGAAATGGACATAATGCAAATTATTATGGTATTGCACTTTTATTTATAATTAGCATTCCCGTATTTCCTAGTCTTCCTACATAACCCAAAGATTGCCTTTTGGGTTATAAGGAAGAGAGGGATTAATGTGGAACAGCCTTTATGTGAAGGCTTACTTTAAACCTGGCTCTTCTGCATTGTATATATCATAAAATGACAAGATAATGGATTGTCAGGGCTGCAGAACACACAACATTGCCCCGTGGAACTCCAGCACAAGCACACAGTCATTTCCAGGTCAGGTATGCTCAGGAGTTGGTAATTTAAATTATCTATGAATTCTTTCAAGCTACTGAAAATTCATTACCTCCATACCTCCAATAATAAGGGAAAATGACATTTACTGCAGAATTTAAATATTTAGAGGAAGGATTGAGTAATGACTTATGGTCATCAAATACAGTTTTGTAATTGAACAATGAAAGAATAAAGAATTAGGCTTCTGGGAAATAATGGAAGTGAATTCTTTCTAAATCCTAAAATTTTGACTTAAATTGTTTGCATGTGTCAATTGCTGAGCTCTGCAAGCTGATATTCATGATTTGGACATTATCACTTTTGAGTAGAGGTTGGCGACTAAGGCATAGCTTGAGTAAATAGCATTAAATAAATGGTCAAGGAGGATTCCTCAGATGTAAAGGATTCCTCAGACGTAAAGGATTCCTCAGAATTTCTGAGTGCCATGATCATGTCTGTATAATATTGCAGACATTCTCCTTATTGAGCAGAGACTTTCCCTGAGGGAGTGAAAAAGCCAAAGCCAGGAACACTGACACCACAAGGAGAAATAAGAAAAGGTACAGCTAAAGCAGCAACCATGCTGGGAAGCTCCTTCTAGTGCAAAAAATTCAGTTTGGAACCACAGATGGTGGAAAATCAAATACTTGAAAGATTCAGAAGCTCTTTGCAGAGGCATTGAAATGGGCAAATAAAGTTATCTGGGGAACTCTGAGTTTTGTGCTCACAAGGAAACAACTTAATCATTGGTACTTCAAAGATTAGGAAGGCACACAGAAAAAACTAGGAAGAGATGATGGATAATTGATCAGTTTGGTTGGATTTGGAACAAATATGGAGAGAGCACTCATAGAACATGGAATTGTTGAGGTTGGAAATGACTTTATATGTCAGCAAGTGCAGCCATCAACCCTGAGCTCACCACATCACATTAACCCTGCAAGAAGTGTGGAGGAAGAGTCAGAGCCTTGACATTTCCTTGTCTGAGACTAAACTAATTGCATTTCATTATAGCTATTTCATTGCAATAATTTAATTCTGATTCATGTATTTTTGGGTTTTTTTCTGCCCCCTTTTCTATTTTCCCATTTTCCTCCAAGCTGTTGCAGTGGCCAGGGCTCAGGATCCTCCTGTGTGGGCTCAGTTGAAGAAGCCAGGTAGATTGGTTACCTGGTTATGCTGTGCAGTTATTTCCTACCCTGATGGCACTGAATTAGATTGCTGGAGTACAACCTTTACAATCTGTCACTTCTCCAGATCTTTTAAGTGCCGTTGATATCATCCTGGAAATTTCAATCACTAGAGTAGGAATAGCTCTGGAAATTATTGATGTCTATAATAAGGTAATATGTCACGGCAACAATGTCATTTTTGTATGGATTCCAGCTGGTGGAGATATTAAAGGAAATGAAATGGGAGATAAAGCAGTCAAAAAAGCTTTGCAAAATAATTCAGAAGTCATTGAGAAAGAGAATTCGGGCAGTCAACAAACAAAAAGGCAAAGCCAAACAACTAATTCTGGCACTGAAGGTTAAAAAAGGATAAGGCAATTTACAACAGTAGAATATTCTACTTCTGTGCCCAGCCACCAAACCCGACAAAAATGGCAATAAAACAGTGCCCAAGAACCAAATCTGTGAATAGTTACAGAATAATTACACCCAGGTGCTGCAATGCCTTTCCTAAGATGTCCCTACCAGAACATCCCCACCCCAAACTGCTCCAATGTAAACTCATCCCAACAGACAGAACATCTCTCAGCAGAGGGCAGGATTTCACACACCATTTAAGAAAACTCCTATTTGCCCATGTTCTCTTGTTTGAATAATTTGTATTAAATCCAAATAAAAAAGATCCTAGAGGAATGAAAAATCAAATTTTACCTTACAGCTTGCAATTACTGGAGCTAAAACTATCTATTACGCCATCCTTCCATATTTTTTCAGCTGAAGTAGAAGTAAAATATCAATACCATGTGGTTTACAATATGTGCTTTCTTAAGTGCTAGTATTTACCTGTCTAAAAGAGGTAGAAGTGGGATATTAAGCTCATCTAAAGGCTGTTGGATACCTTTGCAGTAATAGCCAGAAAAATTGAGCACTCCTGTCTAAAGACACACTCCCAAATCAATGCTCTGACAATGAAGCTCAGGGTGCACAGACACACAGAGGACCCTAAATATAGGTAGAAAGTAGATTTTTGGAAAATACAGTATGGAAGATCATGGTCAGAGCACATTACTGTTGAAGAAACAGCATATTTACCATAGAGAGAGTGTTTGGGGATAATACCAGCATCAGAAACACTCTATGGAGAAATTTGGCTTTTATTTCTACAGTCAGTTGTGGGAGCCAGCACCTGCCCATGACAATGCATCACTTTCAATGCCCTTACGCCAACACCAAAGAATTTCCATCGTGGAAATCTTATTAAACCTTTGATCATCAGCCCTGGCCTCTTTTCCTGCCTCTACCATGGCCACAAGTTCCTATACACAAGAGCAAGAAAGAAACCTAAGAACAAAAGTGGAAAAATCCTTATGACTTATAAAACCTGGAGACGGCGAGCTGGGTGCCGTGTAAATCACCTTTTTAAAAATAAATACACGTTTTAACAGCAGCTCAAACTTTAAAAAGAAAATTTTAAAAAGTAAAAAGGGAAAAGGAGAAGTTGAAAATATTTTACCGCCCTCCAGTGGTAAAATGCGAGATGGACAAGAGTTTACAGAGTTTTCAGGGAATAAATGTTTTATTTCTCATCTCTCCTCAAATCTCCCCAAAACATTGCAGATATTAGAAATTTAAATGCTCAAGAGAAGATAATGCATGTATATGTCAAAACTAGAACAAGTATATAACGTATGAACTTCTGCAAATCTGAACTTCTGCAATCTTCCTCCTCACTGAACTGCAAATCTTTCTGTCCCTCCCCCAGTCCAGGCAATGAATTCCTAGAATGGAGATATTGATATTCTTAGAATTCTAATAATACGATATTAAATTTTAGCACGATCTTGATAAATTTAACCAATCTTAGTGTGGGGTTTTTAATTATTTGGTTTTTTTTTTAGTAGGTGAATAGAGGGGAACCTCAAAAACTTCTTTTGATTTAACATGAAAGGCTGAAAACAATGAACTGCATTGATGTCAATTAACTGAATCAGTACACTGAACATCAAAGCATCCCCATCACCATCTCCAAGCACACCAACATTGTGTTCTCATGCCAATGACAAGCCAGAAGGGTCCAGGGAATGTTTTTTCTAAATGGTTAATAATGAAAATATAGCCTGATCTTAGGAAATACCTTCCATGAATCACTTTTGACACAATATATTTTTGACAACTTTAGCATTTTTTTTTAAATATTTCCCCTCCAACAATTAAAATTCATCCATAATAATTCTTCATTAGATCTAGGTCACTGCAAGGTAGCCATTCTCTTAATGAATTTGCATCAAGTTGTTTTGGGTGAAAATTAGAGATACCTTTCAATGCCTTCTCAAGGAGAAGCAAAATCAAAAAATAGCTATTGTGCCTCCCCCAGAATCCCTAAATCCAGGGATTTTTCACTGCAATGGTGGGTGCTGGGGTGCTGTGGGACATGAGGGTAACCCCAGCAGAGCAGATCTCAAATATCCCAGTGTGGTATCCTGAGGAACACTAGCTCTGCTGGAAACCACCCTGACCCCAAAATGTGAATTCCTGCAGAGTGTGCCAGGCATCCAAAGCAGCACCAGATGAACCAGTGAGGGTTTCCAGAGTGCTCAATAAACCAGCACAGACTGAATGGTCCTTGGTGCTGCTGCAGCTCAGCCAGGGCCTGACACACAAAGTCAGCCTGGAACTGCCCAGAAACACAGAAAACACAAATATCTGAGATTTGTACACAAATTGCACACAACCTGTCTGCTCTGCTGTTTGTTAATTCCTCACTCAGCTGTGCAGAAACATCTATGGTATCACTTTCAGCCCTGGCTGTGAAGTGGCCAAGAGAACAAGTGTTCGCTGCTCTGGGGACGAGCTCAGCTCCCTCCCTCCGTGCCCCTGCTCCAGGGGAAATTCCACTACAGCTCTCCTTCTGGTGAGACAGATGACTGCAAACATGCTCCTCTCACAAGCACATAAATGTTTCCTCTCCATCACAGCAAACTATGTCTGTCAGCTGCTCGTTTCCTCACAGTACTTCATTGTCTGTTTTGTATTGAATTGTATTTCTGTATCGCAGAATATTGAATTTCTGCGATGAAATTTTCTTGCCTTATTTGAAATTGAAAAAAAAAAAAAAAGCCAAACCAACCAAACAAAACAAAAACACTGAAAAACCCAAGGAAAAACACTGTTGTATTTGATTACTGTGGCATATTGTTTCTGTGAGAAGCTGCATTTTACAAATTGCTGAATATCTATGCTGAGGAGCTCAGCAGCTCTCAGGACATACCTGTGAATAATTGACAAAATCAGTTTTGAGCCTGAACTCCTCTTCTGAAGCTCTCTGAACTTGGGCAGGCTGGGGAAAATATATTTCTCATTTTTCTCCTTTGTTATGCTCTGCTATTCCTCCACCAGCTCCTGCACTTCTGTGACAGTAAAACATTAACTGTGGAGCAGCAATGGCAAAAGTTCTTTTGTCAAATCCCATCCATAACTGCAAATCCAGTAATATCACACACAATATCCTTGTGCCACCAAAACACTCTGTGATTTCAGATACTTTCACAACTCCAGCTCCCTGTACAAAGCAACCACAAATGAGAGACCACATTAGACTTTGGATCTCAGAAGTAGTTGACCCTTAGCAATTTTATTCCCATTGTAACTTATACAAAAATACAGCTTTGAACCTGTACAAACAACTTTTCTGCCACATTTTTTGTCTGCTCAATCATTTTGTCCTTGTGGAAATGACAGCTATCAATTCCACCTGGTTAATATAAATGTGCTTGAAGAAAACAAAATGTCACTACTTTCAATTACAAGGGCAGCAGATAAACACCAACTCATTACAGGGTACTTAAAGCTCAAGTCTAAACTTACTATGAATTACTTTCTAAATCTAAATGCCAATATTATACTTAGGTGTATTGATTCAGACATATAAACCCATTTAACTCCCTGGGTCAGAGTTTGTTTCTCTTTTGTCAGGACCAGATTGCCAAGGCAAGGAGAGCAGTGGTGGGTTTGGATAATGGACGGAGCTTGCCTTGAGTGCCCAGCTTCATTAGGAGGTGGCAAAGGCCCGGGGTTGCAATGCATGTGGCATTTCAATGCTTGCACCAGGCTATTTTTATATTTTACATATTGCTCAAGGCTGAAATCGGATGCTGAAACTCTGAAAGCAGCCCTGTGCCAAACACAAACAGTGGAGGGACCTGAGATCATGCTTGAAGCTAAACAAGCTCTTCATTGTTCTGAGGCTTCAGAGAGGCCCCTGGAAATTGGAAATTGAGTTAATTGGGCAGGAATCATTGCATCAAAGGCCAACCCACACAATAGAGTTTGTTAGTCACTCTGCCATTCCTCGTGGAATTACCTGCCTTGCATATCCTAATGAGAATCACAAGTCTCTAGAAACACAATTTTGTATCCCCAGCCCCTCAGATGCCTCTGCTACCTGACCTTGGCTCCAGAAGTGACAAAATTAAAGAGTCCAACAATTCCCTGGAAGATTTCAGAGCTTTTCTCAGGACTCTGGGAAAACTAAATTACTCTCCTGAGGGCTCACAGACAAAACTCACAACTAAAACCCAAATTTTAACTCAAAACAAGAGCTTAGCAGCAGAAAGAGGGATGAGATTGTCCCAATGAATTCAGTGGTTGGAGCTAAAATATATTTTTTAGAGCAGCACTTTCATTCCTGGCTGAACATTTATGAGTGCAGCAATCAGGGCTGAGTTTGCTAAGCTAAAAAGAAAAAAATATGTTTTTTTACTTGACTGTATTTCAGATGTAGTATGAAATTACAATGTGATTCATGCAAAATTCCACAATCTTATTTTTCAATAAAAGACATTCTTTAAAGGTAACAGTTTCCACTCTAAGCAGTTGCACTCAAATTTTTAAAATGATTTCTGTGGTACAGAAATCACAGAATTCCTTTTGTTATTGAAGCATTATTTTCTATGCATTACAAGCATTATTAATGATGTTTCAGTGGTTTTTACAGAAATTCTCATCAAAACCACTGAAAACTGAATCTACATCTCCAAATCCCAGCCCAGGGCGGATGTCCATAATTCTGATAATTAATTTGAAATTAAATAAACTTAATTTAAACTTGATTTAAAATTAATTGAATTTAAACCAGAATTCTGATGTTCATTTAAAATCTAAATCATATGTAAAACCACAAAAAATTAACATGTTTCTCTTCTAAAGATCGTTGAAAAATTTATGGGCAATCTAACACATAAATGGAATTAGGCTCTAAGCAAAGACAGGGACATTACTTCACCCAGGTAAATATTTTTATTGTTATTTTCTTCTTCCAATAGAGACTAAAAGCAAAAAAAGAAAGTAATTCCCCCCCCCCCCCCCTTCCCAAACTTGAAGGGTATTATTCTCAGAATTTTCTTCAAATACACTTATGGTGTATTTTATTTATCATTAAAATACCATTAGGAAAAACAATAATTTCCTTGCAAATTTATAAAACTAATTTCTAAAATCATATGAAGACAGCGGTACTCACCATGTAATATTTTCTTATTTTCATTATGAAAATGCTTTATGTTGCTAAAGGTGCACTTAGATTTCAAAGGTATCAACTCCAACCCCTCCAAACCTGCGGGCAGGAATTTTGGAAGGAGCCAGCAGAGGGACCCCTTCAGTTAAAAATTAAAAATCATCCAAAACCCAACCCTTGAATCCAAACCCACCAGGTTTTTGTTTAGGCACAGGCCCAGAGAGTGTCCAAAGCACCAAGAGCACAAAAAGCAGCAAATTTCTGATAAAAGACAGTGAAGTTTCAGACAAAACAACAAATTCTCTTTTTTTGTTTGCACATTTCCAGTAAAAACTGTGATATGTTAAGATTACCATTCACTTACATAATACTGAGGATGACTGGAGCCCATTTGCTAAATACCACAGTGCCATAAATAAATAAATAAATAAATAAATAAATAAATAAATAAATAAGTAAATAAATAAACAATAAATACCACTGCTGCAATAAACACATCCACAAAGTGTGGTTCTGCAGCAAACACTTCCCAACTGCACCTTTAATTTCAGGGGAAATTTGATCAGGGCCTGTGTCTTTGGCAATTGTTGCCATGGCAGCTTAGCCAGACGTGCTGTTGTAGAAAAAATTAATTTTTCACATTGCAGGAACTTGGTATTTTAGAACTTTCTGCTTTTTATTCTTTGATTCTGGGAGCTCCCAGAATATTATTTTTAGTTAGAAGCCACAGCACCTTTACAACCAGTGCTTGTTCACGCTGCAGTGTGACAGCCCCCACACTTCTGGAACATTCATTCTAAAAGGAATTGTAAGCTATGGAATTCTGGAAATGCAAATTCAGGAAAGAGTTCATTGTGCTGTCTGCTTCCCAATGTTTGCAATGTTCTAAAACAGCAATTCCATCTAAAAGGCAACATGGGCCATCACCCAGCTCTGCCTCACTCTGAAAATGAAAAGCAAATCAGGTCCCAACCACTTCAGATTTAATCTGGTTTTGTCCCTTAAATACAAAACTCAGTAAGGTTTGGAGATCCAAAAGAGATCCAATTTTCTAATTCTATTCATGTTTCATAAGTGATCTTATTTACAGAGAAAAAGGTAACCTGGAATCTGTAAACCCCTCACCTCTACAGATCTGCCTCTTTCACAGATAAACAAAATTTACAACCCAGTAAGTCACTCTGACTGCACAGAAAACTGATGGCAGGTGTACCTTTGAACCTATTTATTAATTATGACTAAAAAATATTCATTTTTATCAGTGTAAGAGTGATATCCTAACAATAGCAAGACACAAGGAAGCCATTTCCTGCATAAACACAATACTTTCACCCTGCCCTTTGTCTTAAAATTCATCTCCTTCCTCTTCAGGCTGTTTTGAAACTTCAATTCTTCCCTCCCTGCAATTCTCCCATTGCCTTATGTCACTCAATAACTCAAGTCCTCCTTCAAACATCCTTACCCTTGCAGAATAAAGTGATTGTCAGCAGAAAGGGATTCTATTTTTTTTCAAATTTTCATCATTTTTGATGGACGTTAAAATTTACCCAGGGTTGAAAAAACCACTTGGGGAAATAAGTTTTTTGATTATCTATGCCAAAGTGATGGAGAAATTTATAAATGCATCAGAGTAGCAACATGGGAAATAACAGGAAACAATTTGCAGAGAATTATTTCATGACAGGACAATTCTGATAATTTGCCAAGATAAAATTTTCATTTAGTGTTTCAACAAAAGAGACAACCTAAACATTAAAATATACCCTGTTCTCTATTCACTGATTATCTTGAGCTTTCTTCTTCACATTCCTGATACCTTTTGGGTTCTCCTGCTCCCAAGAACTGCAAAAAGGGAAATAAATCCAATTGTATTTGCCAAAGCATACGCAGGAATTCCTTCCCCCATGATGAGGATCCCAGTGAGGACAGATGGCAGATGCTAATTCCACCCAGCTGACACACTGAGGGTTTTTGATCCCCACACAGGCAAGGAATACAATAACTTGTGAGCTACTTTGAAGAACTCAGGAGATGACCAGAATCTGCTGGGCAGAAAGCATATGGTCAGCAAAAGTTGAAAGGGATGAACAGGTTTGGGGTTATTGTGTCTGACTTCTCAAATCTGCCTATTGAGCATTTCTACAAAGGTTTCTCACGTCATACATTTATAAAAATATGCAAGAAATTGAGAATTTGAGGATCTCTGAATGGTATCTATACATATCACTGTCTATGGAAACTATATATATAATGATATATTTTAGAATCTCCACCCTCATTTCCAATTCTTGAAGTTTTACAGCACTTTCATACTAAAAGCAGCTAAATTCTTGGTATTTTGGGATTACAGAAACTCTTCAGTAGTAACTTAAATGTGTGTGACATTTCTGGAGTGCACAGTTAAAGAGAAAGGAGAAAAATATAAATTCAGAACTAAAGGTCCCTAAAAATCCTTCCTGTTTTTTAAAGGTTAAGGTCTGAGTGCAGTTCAGTGCGGGGTTGTGCTTGAGGAGCATATCAAACCCCAGTGTTCCTGTAGCACACGAACAAATTCAATTCCAAATGCATTTAAAAATGGATTTTCTCCTGCACATTTGTCTCTAATTAAAGGCTGCCCCTGCCATACAGCCTTTACAGCAGAATTCTGTTTTCTGTCTCTCAGCAGCAGGTGGCTTCCTTCCTCCTGTGTTAAAACTCAACAGCTTAGGCCTACAAGACACCACAGATTTAAACAAATGGCCTTTCTGAATGAATAAAATTTACTGTAACAAGCAAATAAAACTTTTTGAATAAATCATCAATAATAGGGAAAAATAAAGTAGAGAAAATATTAAATATCTCAGTTTGTTGGTTTTTTTTTTTAGACAATTCAGTTGTAATACATCACAATAAAATACCCCAAAAATAGGAAATCTCTAAAGTAAAGAATTGTACTGTTCTTTTTTCATATTGTCAATCCTTACTTATTTAAAGTTTGTGCAGTATTATCTAAACTACAAAACTTTGCATCCAATGGCAAAAAAATTTTTGAAAGCTCAGCTGGGGAGATGAACTCGCCATAAATTATTTTCCAAGGTATTGTTTGTTTTTTTTAAAATTTATTTCAATGGCATTTATTTTTTTCCCCAAAGCAATGTCAACTATTGCCTTACATAACTTTCATTTAATTGAAAATCAATAAAACCATACTCATATAACCTTGGCATTCAGAAGTGACATTTCTCCTTTGTTTTTACAGCACACACAGCAAACAAAAATCAATGCTTTATCTCTCCACACTTGGCTAAAAAGGATAATAAAGCAGCAGGCTCACAGTGCTGTATGATATTGATCGTGGAGTCTCTCAAGATAAATTACTGAGATTTAAAAATTATTCTTGCTAAGCCAGCACTGCATATTTTTTTATCAGTTTTCACAAGACTTTGAGGGAATATGGGCACCAGTACATGAGCTAAAATACATTACACTGGGGGTAATTCTTTATAAAACCCTTCAATGAAAAATGCACTCAAGGAGCACATTTAAAAGTGAATAGGTTTGATATTTTTTTCTGTAGGGAAAAATGGTTCAAGTTGTACAATCCAATTCATTGAGACACTCCAATACTTGTGCAATACATGGAGAAATACATTGAACAGATTTGCATTTGCTTGCAGTTTTTAGCAAAAGAGAAATTTAGGACAAGAAAAAAGTTACTTTGTAGGCATTACTTCATTTTTAGAAAAAAAAATAACTTATCATTATAGGCCTTTTGGGTCAATATTATAGTAGAGGCCAGATCTATCTTAGGATTATTTATAAAGTATGTTTTGAAGAGAAATTTAAGATATGAAATTTTTCTGTGCCATTTTAAAGGGCAAACTTTTAAATGCTATCTTGAAAGGATTGCTTTAAGAGATTTTGAAATTTGAAATTAATTGCAACATGGATGTAGCTTAGCAACTTAATTTTCACAGTACAACTCTAATGAATCATTAGCTGCCCCTTAAATGTGTACAAAAATACCTGAATCTTAACTGCTACAACTGAAAAGTTATTAAAACCTTTGACTCAGAGGAAAATGAAAAACACACAAAAGGTTTTAGCAGGCTGGAAAGGGTACATTGCTGAATATTATTCTGTAAAACAAATGAAAGCTGCTGTGAAAGAGTCTCACTATAATTCATCTTGGTGTGTTCTCTGCTTGCTTTGATTCTAATCACCTACCAACAGCAGGGGACAAAATACATAATATTGTACCTGTGTCCTGCTCCTCCAAGGACAACTTAACTCACAAAACCCTCTCAAAGTTTAGTTCTAACTCTCCAGAATTGTTACTTTGCTTTGCAATTTTCCTGCAGGAAATATTTCTATAATTTCAATGAGAGTTTTGATTTCTGGGGAGATTTTCCATCACGATTTTTGAGATAATGATATTTAGAGACTGGGGAATGTCCTGCAATCCCAAGTTCCACTCTGTGGCACTGGGCAGGGGCAACAGGACCTTGTCCAGCAGCAGAAAGTGGAGGAGGCCTCAGGAAATGGTCCCTGGCAAAGGCGTTTGTTTAATGTGGATGCTGAGGGAAGTTCAGCGGAAAACATTTATCAGGAGCTTCCGTGCAGAGAGGAGATATGTTCTAGGGAAAAATGCAAATATTACTCGGCAGGTCAAGGGCAAAGGAAATAGGAAATGGGCTAGAGAGTTCTCTGAAATAATCTGTCACTGAAATGTGAGAAAACAGCCCCGTGTGCTGCCCGCTCTGTTGTTTTAAAGCCTTCCACAAGGCAGGAGCCTTTCGCAGCATTGTGCCATTATCTGAAAGTTGGCTACTCCCAATCTGAGCTTCTTCAAGGTAGGATAAAAAGCTTAATTTGGGTCTTATCTTGACACATCATTTGCATGTTCATTATTTGAGCCTTTGGAGTAACTCATAGGAAAGTCGTGAGCTTATCACGGAAACAATAGATCTCAGAAATGCTGTGACTGTTGGCTTTGGGCTCTGCACAGAAATGCCAACCATGCAGCCAAAACCTTTGGGGAATGTCAGAGGGACAGAGCACAGCTCTGGGAGGTGCCACCTCTGAGTGGGACAAGGGGTGGAGCAGTAATTTTGGGAGCATTGAGGAAATCTCCTCAAATACAACTATGAGGGATAGAAAACCAGATCGTGATCTGATCTCTGCATTTTTAACCTTGAAATGCTCAACTCTGCAGGCACCAAATCTCACGTATGCTTTCATTAATGGCAATAAATGTGCTTGCATCAGTGAAGACAAAATAGATGCTTATTAAAGTTTGGTTTTTGATGTTTTTACGATAATCATATTGCTCAAATGAACAGAACAGTAAGTCCTTACACAAGGGGATATACAAACAATCCTTCCTTCAGCCATATCTTATGTTCTCCCCACTGATTTAAAAATCCCCAAACAACTTTCTCAAAGGTAAAGAAAATAATATTAGAAATCATAACTTCTGCAATTAGTGTTGCATTATCTTTTCAATTCCAGTATCCTTGAGTTCCTAGTCAATGAAATCTTACTGAAATTTAGCAATTCCCCAGGTTTGACAAATGCTTTCCACACTTATCTGAAAACACAGCAGGAAAGAGAGAGAAGTGCTTTATGTGGAATATTCACACTAATTCCAGATACCAATAATATGAAACAATGCTCTCTAGGTGCTTCAGCAGAGGAGAGAGGCCCGTCCAGAGGGTGATTTAGAACAAGCAAATTAGAGTCTCTGTTGTGAATGGCACTCAGAAGGCTCGTGAAGCCAGGCAAAGTGAATTTCTCCTACAATGGATGGTATCAAGAGCATACAAAAAAATGCAAGCCAGGAAGAAGAAGTACAGGAGGAAAATAATCAGCATGATTGCAATCTCACACTCAACTGGGTGCTTGTCTTTGTCTGTCTGCTCTCCTGTCTCCATTGTTCACTCTCCATATCTTTGCCCTCACACCACTTTCTGTTTTAAACTACAGTTCCATGTGTTCCTCACCACTTCCTTAATTTATAATGAGGATAAATAAATGACTTCATCCAAAAGGATTGCACTAGATAGTGTGCTCAGTGCTTACCACACCTCTCAAGTAGGCTTCAGTTTATTGTAAATGAGCAGAGGAAGTGGATCTTACAAAGCATCTCCTCAGTGAGGAAAAACAGGGTAAAGGTATCTCATTCATAAAGCTTGATAACAGCAAGAGTGATAAAATGACCGTGGCTGATGCAGAGAAATTTGACAGTAAAATAGTGAGAGGCAACAAAACTGAAAAGCAGGGCACAAGTGCAGGAGGAATTTCAACTTAGATTGGCTGAAAAAAAGGACAGAGCAATGACACAGATTAGTGGGGAGATGAGATCAGAAAGCATTAAAGATATTCTCAGTGATAAAGACGTTCTTGGCTTTGGTTTTATTGCTGTAATTGATTGTGCTCCCTCTGCACCACTGGGGGACTGGCAGGAGTCCCAGCTGAGTGTGGCTGGAGCTCTGGGCACTCAGAGATCCCACCTGGAGCAGATGCTCTGGGCTGGGCACTTGAGTTTTGTTAAACTCATCCTGAGGCAGCTCAGAGCAGAGCTGAGAGCCCCCCTGCACCCCTGGGGCTGCCAGAACCCTGCCCTGGCGGCTTTTCCAGCTCCTTTGGAAGGAAAGCTGAGAGCACGACGAGCAGGGCACCCCACAGCTGCCCCTGGGGTGCAGAGACAAGAATGGAGAGCTGACACTGCCTCAAGGGCTGCCCTGAGCTCAGATTCAGCCGGTGATGCCAACACAGCACAGCTCTGCTGTGAATGGAAAGGATGAATGGAAAGGATGTGATGCAATTTTCATGCTGTGCTTTTTGTTTTTATTGGGTAAGGCAAGTGGCTTGGCAGCAAAGAAGGAGTTAAAACAGGGAGAATCTGAATACATGAAGAAAATAATCCAATTACTTCCGAGATTCATGACTTTTCTATATAATTAGATAGTTCTACCCTTTTTAAAGCACTGAAGCTCTGTAGGTAGTGATGACAGCTGACTGTACATACGCCTGCATGGAGTGAGAGATCAGATCCAGGGAGATTTCTTTAGGAGAGCTCATGCCAAAAACCTCCACCACCTTGCTGGCAGCACCAATAAAAAGCACAGTTCCTGCCTAATTTGCTTATGCAGTAGTGCTGATCCCCTTTGGAGCATATTTGGAAAATAAATGTGGGAATATCACAGGGAGGAGGAAGTTTGCAATCCTCTTGCTCTTCCTGTAAATATTTGCATGGATATCTAGGAGATTTAGATTCAATTGTAGAACAACTTGTCCGGTTATTTTAATTTTTTTAAGCAGTTCATGATTTCTGCTGTTTAGTATTGGTAGACATATTGTGCCATCTACTGAAAAACAGCCAGTATATTTATTGCTTTGTAATCCTAGAATCAAGAGATTCAACTTTATTTGTTAAAATCAGAACAATTTCAGACTGCAACAAGAACATATTGTTGCAAAATTGTTCAAAAACCTACCAAAGAAAAAATACCCCTCAGAAAACTTTGCACAGAGCAAGACAATGCATCATTTTAAGTAGGATTTCTACAAACCATGTCTAATAAGTGTTCTGTACTCACAGGAGCATACTCTGGGGCAGGAAAACAAGAACTAATGACTTTTGAGGAATGGACCATTTTCAAACTGCTTGTTAACACAGATCCAGCCTTACAAAGCAAGGGTCCTTAACTGTCTGTCTCTTCTGATGAGACATAATTGATTTCAGGCTATATGGGGTCAAATATACTCTGTGTAAATACAGAAGTTAAAAATAGGCAGTGATGCCAGGATATGTGAAACAGCTGAATCCACAGATTCAGCTCATTTTAGAAAACAAACTTACTGTGGGCTACAGAAAAGGTGAGTCATCTTTATCTAATCCACACAAATGTGAGAATATAGAGATGTTATGAAATTATTGTAAACTCATGAATTATTTTAAAGAGTTTGCATTACCCACTTGGCCACAGAACATACCTGGATAAGAAAATCCTTAAGGCCACTGCATGTTCAGCAGCAGTACTCAAAAAGTTGATGCAATGAGTCTTCAAGTCAACCAGATAAGGCAGGATCTAATTACTTGACTACAACATCAAAAATAAAACTGCATAATGTGAAGTGTGCAACACTTGAATGTTTTGCTCAGAAAAGGAGCAGGGCTGTCTGCTTCTGTTTCACTTAAGAAAATGTGAAGACTTTACATAAAACCTTGTTTACTACATGTGGGATAATTAGCTTGTCAAATATTAAGACAGTGTCAGTTCTGTTCCATTAGCTAGCTGAAGATACTATAAATTACATGGAAAATGTCCAAGGAATAATAATATCAAACAACACCATCCCCTGGAGGAGTTTTGGTGATGGCTTTCTTCCTCTCCCTCACTGTGTATCCTCTGCAGAGAATTTTTAGACAGAAAGGTCCCCAAATTTAGCCCACAGACTGGAGTGTAAATACCCAGAAGGGGAGATCAGCTCCATCAGAGTCTGTGTGTCCTATTCTATTTACAACCCCGCCCAAGAGTCTGATGGTTGGGATGACACGATGCAGACAGGGCTGAGCAGGGTCAGTGGGATGGAGGAGCTGGAATTTCTGTCCCTTCCCCTGCCATGGACACACATCTGGCACAGCAGCACAGGCTGGCCACGGCTGCCGCTGTTCCCTGCCTGCAAATGCAGCTCAGCACCTTCTCCCAAACGCTCTGGAGCGCTCCCTACAAATAACTGCACTAAAAATAACCTGCAAAAATATGCACCAGGAAAAAAGGCAGCATCTCCAGGCAGCCGGCTGCTCAGTGCTGCCGGAGCTCCAGGAAACCTCAGAGAGCTGAGAAATCTCAGAGCTGGCTCACCCTCTGAAATGAGCAGTGAGATGGTTTTACTCTCTAACTCCATTTAAAGATGGCTGGATCAATACCAACACAACCAGTAAATAAAGCATGATTAAAGGCTACAGCACTTTTTAGGCTCTTGGTAAATTTTACTGTTAAGCGATGCCAATATTCATAACTAGGTGGGTTCAAAAGTCACTGATGAAGGGATAAACCCTTTTAATTGCAGCAATTCTGTGGGGCCTTTTTCTTGGGATAAACCTGGATTGTCACAGTCTATTTCATGGATATTTACAATTACATGTGTGACAATTTAGAATCATGGAATAATTCAGGCTGGGAACATCCTCTGAAAGTTCCAGCCCATCCAGCCCAACCTTCCTGTCAGAGGCAGGGTCAACTATGAAATGATAGTTAAAATTAAATTTTAATAAAATCAGACATATAGACTTATATAATAAGAGCAGAAAGATGATACTCCAGTAAATACTTCCATATCAGATCTTCAATTAGTAACATTTAACAATCATTGGTACATATTTACCAATATAAGGGAAAAGAATGTTTTCTATAAAAAGACTGAAGTATTTTTTTTCTATCTGTACATACTTTCCCAAGCATAAGAATTGGGAATCAGCAATCTACCTGGTCTGCAGTTCTCTGGAGGAAGCAGTGTGGGATCACATGGGGAATGGAGAATTTTGTCTGCTCTGAGTGATCCAGACACATCCACAGTCTGGTCTGGCAATAATGGAGAAAACAGCTTGAAAATATCACACTGGATGTGGGCTGAAAAGACTGATACAAAGAAATGTTCTCCCTGTTCCTTGAACCACCTCAGGCCACGCATTTTGGGGAGCACAGCAATTTGTGACTGCCACAGACACCCTGGCCCAGGAGGATTTGGGGTGGCTTTGCTGCCTGACAGGGTGAGGTACAAAGAAATGCCAATGCCTCCCAAACCCAGCAAAATCCAAAGAGAAAAGCAAATTGCAGTGCAGATAATATTCCAGCTTTTACTTTAAGGGATTTGAGGATCTTAACTTTATAAAAATGTTTTTAAAAATCCAATACTTAAAACTAATTACAATTCCTATATTCTCAGTTCCATTTTTGCTTTTTTTCCCCTGTGCCTACTGTTCATGCTGTCAACACTTGTCTGGCTCATTTTAGTGTCTGAAAACTCTCAGAATTACAAAATAAATGTACTGTATCAAAAAGCCTGAGACATGAAGACTTGTACAACAGCTTGTATTACACTACATCAAAACGGGAAAGAATTTGTGACACCGTTATCAGCTTGTGAGAGTGATATCACACAGAGGGAAGCTCTGGAGATACCAGGAGGGGATGGAAGCTGCTCCTGTAATCCAGCAAGCAAACTGTGTGCTCAGGTCAGCAAGCATTGATAGGCAGAGGTAATGGTGCAGAGCAGAGCAGATAACCCCCAGCAAATAAATAATCTGTGGTGGCTGTAAGAACTTTTGCACCTGTGAGGAGAAACTCTGCAAATAATGGGAAATGGGATTAGATCCTGTCCTGATTTCCATTCTTGTTTTGGAAGGCATCATGAAGAATTATCTCTTAAAAAATTTAGAAGTTTTTCCATATGTCACTTTTGAATGTTGACTTGATCCATCTGTCAATAAGTCAAATGGAAAAAAAGTGTTTTTGGTTTTTTTTTGTTTTCTGTACATGACTGTTCAGTGGGGCTTGGCATAAAGATGTTCCATTCCTTGCAGGGTGAAAATCATAAGGATGCATCTATTTATTTCTTTTTCCCTAACTGCTTAAACGATTTCATTTTTCTCAAGTCCCACAAACTGCTCTTCGTTCAGACTTTACACAAACTCTTTCCCCTCCACTGGCTCAGAACTTTGTCATCCCAAATCCCTCAGGCCAGCCCTTCCCAAGGCTGTGCTGCTGTCACACCTTTCAATTCCCAGCCTTTCTCTGCTTTCCTGCCTCATCCTCTCCATCAGCCCTGCAAACCCTTCCTCCTCTCTAGCTGCTCCTCACTGGGGACAAGGCAGAGGAGTGGAGCCACGACAGAAACCCCACAATTTCTGACCCTTTTACAGACCCCTGACCACAGTAAACATCTGGTGTGGTTGAAGTGAATATGGAGTGATTGGCAATGAGCTGTGAACTGGGACAGCCTTGGGAGGAAGAACCACTCTAAAGTTGAACAGAGGTAGAAAAGACACAAGAAGTAATTCTTACATAACCCTAGAATATGTCTGGAGGCTTTTTCTGAAACATGGTTTCTGTACTTTTTCAGAAATTCTGTTTCTTTGCTGACAGCAATATTTTTATCATTTGCAGCACAGCTTTTATTATTCATCTTTTACTCAGTTATTCTGAGTTAGTTATTATGAGTTATTCTAAGTTATTCATATTTGGATGTTTATTCATCTTGCATGGATTAGAGCCTTTCACTAAGTGTTAATTAAGAATTTGAATATATCACTTAGTTTCCTAAGCAGATATCCAGTGCAAAACCTCTGCTAAAGAAAGGAAAATCTGCCTGGTTTTAAAGAATAGCAGATCAAAGCTGCCTGAGAAAAGGAATGGTGTCTTGTAAGAGAACTGGGATTGCTTTCCAAAGGCTAGTCTTAATCCTTTCATATAATATTCATACATGGAAGTAAACTCAGGTCATGCTTCAAATAACTTATTTCAGAAATTAAGTTCTGAAGCCTAACTTGAATATTTGTCTAAAAATAGTAAACACGTGACCACAAAAAGCTTAAAGCTGAGTTCCTTTAAATCCTAATGCATTTTGGATTATTATGGGAGAAGGTCAGGAGAAAAGGCCATAGAAATGAAGTCAGTGTTGCTGATATAGTTTGATGACAGATATTTTTTAATACACCAACTTCAAATAATTTGTGAGTGTGACTTTAATGCACCAGAAAAGCTGTGCACAAGTTGAGGTCTCTAACTACACAAAGGACAGGAGCTCATTTATTTGGTGACAAACATCAAGACTTGCACAGAATGACAGAACAGGAACTGAACAGAACCAGTGAAACTGGAAAACACAGGAAATAAAACTACTATGTCTCCATTTTCATTTCTAGTAACATAAAATCTCCTCCTAGCCATGGGATTGAATTCATAAGACATGCCATGATGTCACCACTAAAGTCACTAAATGCTGTAACAGCAAGTTAGGAACAATTATCCCTGGATCCCAGATACTTATTCTCATCCTGAACATGTTTTGTTAAGCCATTACCTCAATGCATTCAAAGTCAGACAAAAGTTACAGCAATTGAAAAATGATAAAAATATGACTGAGTTTTCTTATTCACCAAAAGACAAAAGCAGAAGGAATAGATTTTATATGAAGTTTACTTCCTTGTTATAGTTTGGTGTTTGTAAAATCTTCATAAAGAAGATTTAAGTCCTGTATTGCTTAAATAGACACTGAAAATGATTTTGCTGGTATCCCTTACTGAATTGCTGAAAAAGAATTAACTTCCAAGAAGAATCAAACAGTTGGAGGCCTTATTTGAAAATCTAGGAAGTAAGAAGTTAGTCATTTAAGGAACCATTTTCTCTCCATCCAAACATCTCAGTGATGCTTTCAAATCTATTTTGTTTGAAGAAATATTTCCTAGATAAGAAAGAATTACTTGTCTTTCATCTGCTTGGTTCATCTGCTCCTTCAGTTAATTTCTCCTTCAGCATTTAATTGACTCCCAGTACTGTTCCTACTGAGGGACATTAGGAAAACTGTCACAATAGATTTATAAATGTTACATTTTAATAGGTACCAGTGGGTTTGTTATAAGTATTGTGCTGTAACAGGAAAAGGGATAGCTGATGTTTAAAGGGTTTGGAAAAATAATTGTTTAGAAACAAAAAATCCAATGTCTTTGTGGCACACAAGCAGATCCAAGATATTTGGGAGCACATTTGTGAAACCATTGCTGGGTGTCCCATGGTCCCCCTCATCCCATCCCTGCCTGCTCAGAGAGTTCATTACAGAATTGAAACCTCAGCCCAATGTGAGCACACCAGGCTGGGTGCAGCTCCTGGCTGGGATAACCAACCCAACCTTCAGCTGCAAACACAGCCCAGCTGTGCCCTTGGCAAAGGGTGTGAGGGGTACAAAACCAGCCTAAACCCCATCCTGCCCCTTGGGGACCTTTTTTCCCCAAAAAGGCTCCTGCCTGTGTGGAGCTGCAGGGTTCTGTGCCTCCTCCAGCCTGGGCTGCTTTCGAAGCCAGAGATGCACATCCCAGTGCAGCAGCTCCTTTCTTTGTGCTTCTTACACTCCTTATTGCCCAAAATTGCCCATTGGAGCCCTCTCCTTAAGGCTGCACCACAGATTCCTGACAGCTTGCTTGGGAGAATTTTCTCCTTCCTCCAATTTTTTCTAAGCAGCTTCATAAAGTTATTCCTGAACTGATGGCACTGATCTGTAACATTGACACTTGAAACGAAAAAGTTTAATTGGACAGAATTTGCACCAAAATTGTACACAACAAACCTCAGCACTGTGTTGGAACAAAGTCCAAACCTGGCAAACATCTTCTCTACAAGCCATTGTGCACCGTTCACCTTTGATCTTGGAATGGTTCCCTCCCTGTTGCAAATTTGATGGGCTAAATAAATGCCAGCCCATGTGCCCATGAGATGAATGCCAACAGAGAGCCCCAGTGTTGGAATAAAATTTATCAGAGAGCAAAAACCTGTTCCTGGACCATGTTTTTGTCACCTCTCCATCTTGGTATGAAAAAATCTAAAAGCTTTGTGTCTGGTGAATGGGAAATGGCATGAAAAGCACAATAATGAGTCCTGTGAGCACAGGGCTGCTGGAAGCCAGAATGGGAATTGCTTCTGACTGGAAATTTTAAGTATTTCTTGAACAAAGTCCATACAAAAATCTTCCATTTGAAAATACCAGTCCTGCAAGCCACAAGCTACAAACCTGATTCCCTTCTAAAAAAATCTAATGACAACAGTTACCACAATTATCATCCTGCAATCAGCTGAAATTGGATCTCCTTACACCACAGAGCAGATAAATGGTTTGCAACAGCAGCATTATTTCTAACCCCTCTTCCTAATTTACATAAAGAAATTAATATTCTGAAAGAATAGTCTCTGGTGTATTGGTGGGAATATAATTAACAAAATCAAGACAGTACTTACACGAGTATTTGTTTTGATAAACAACAAAATGTGCTGAAGACAATTTTTGGGAATAAATTGGTATTTGTTTTTTTTATGGATGGCACAAGTTGGCCTAAAAGCTTGATTTTCTTTCAGGATTTTAATTACATCCATAGCAACAAATGCTTGCAAATTCTGACAATAGCTGTCGAGCTTTTTTGTCTTAATCACTCTTCCCTGACTGTGGGGAATATATTTTTAAAAGTATTTATTGCTTAAGCAGCAATTCATCCCAGAGTCCAGGACATCTGTCAGGAAGATCAATAAAATCTCAGCCCTTAGGGGTTTGATCAAGGCTGGCTAGCATATAAACCAGAGATGATGCTCAGAAACTAAGCTAAAAACTAAATTTAACTTCAAAAACTCTCAGGGTAAGAACACTGCCCCTAAAATCTTGTCTGTTTTTAGCTCTGTGGGGGACCAAGGGTTTCTATTCCTGAGAAGCAAGAAAAGGCTCTCATTTCTCATTTTCTCAGACAAACCCACAGAAATGTGTCACAGCCATGACTCTTCTGGGGTCCTTGAAAGGCCTTTTTTTTTGTCAGCATCTATAATGATAATAATTTTCATTGCTGTTTGTTCTATATTAAAAACTGCTGAAGTTTAACAGCCTCTACTTAAAGTACATTCATAATTAATTTTCTACCACTTGATACATTTTAACTGTGCTTACAGCACTAATCTTTGAACTCAACTGAAAGGCAAAAAAAAAATAACAGGAATTCTTCCATTAGTGCTCCAAGCTATTCCATTTGCCATCCTTCCATATCACTCAGGTTTTTTGGCTGGAATAATGTCAATATAATTAGAAAATGAAATATAAAGGCTATTTCTGGAGTCAAGAAGGGAATGATTTTAAAAAAATAAAGAAATCCGTGATATTTTCTTTGCTGTGTTTTTTAGTTACATATGACTCATTTCTTGCTTTAATATATATTATTGAGGTTGCGCATAAATCCTTATGTTTAATCTAATTTTTTTTTTTTTGCCAGAGTGTGCATTTGTCATATGTACATGGCTTACACCCAGGGATTTCAGTACTACAAGGTGCATTTTTTATACAAAAATTCAACATGTGTTTGGTTGGGGTTTTTTTTGGTTGTTAAACCAATAGCTCTGCACAGAGAAATGTGGTGTGAATTCCTCTTTTCACTGAATAAATTCAGTCTGAAATTAGACAGAATTGTAGGGCTTGCTCATTTCCTTGTGTTCTTACACTCTTTTCAACTGTTTTATGCTGGGCTGCTCATGGTTCTTGTTGTGTTTGAGTCCACAAAGCAGGGAGTGACTGCAGAGCAGGGTGTGACAATGGGAGAGCACCTTTGAGGTGACACCCAAATATTATTCCTCTCTCAGTGACCACAATCAGACATCAGGAAATCCTGTAACACCAAAGTAAATGCAGCTGAACATCCCCAGAGTTAATTTTTTTGGGGAGGGGGAGGACATAATTTTACATTTTCATGGTGTTATAATGATAACCCAGGGTCTCTCTTGGGCACAACTCGGAGCCCATCATTCCACCAGTGCATAATTTGACACTGTGCTGAATCTCTGGGGCCCTTTTATTGCCCAGTTTCTGAGCTTTTTGTTCAAATCTACAATTCCTCACTGCCAGGGCCTGAGTGTGATAATCTGCAGCTCAGCATCGTCAGGAAATGTTAACAACTGAGAACTCCAATCCTTCTCCCAGATGTTATAAATGTGCAGGACAGCAAAGTTCCAATCTCAAGCCTTATGTAAATACTAATAAATTCCCTCAAGGTTCAGAATGAGCTTGCACTCCTATATAGTTTTGCACTTTAGCCAATTATTTTTCCTCTTATGCACCTTCCTTCTTATCACTTATCACAAGAGGATGTGCAGAGCAGGAAATATCTGTGAGACACTTACAGCAGGAGCTGTAAACACAGAGATTCGATAATTATTGGTGCTGGTGTGCATGCTTAATGTACAGAAAAAAATGAGTAATCAATCAAAACTATGATGCGTGACAGATGGGAGCAGATAAGAAGAGAAGGGAAATGGAGAGTTGCAGCTTGGCCCCTGTGGTTATAGAACAAAGATAAGACTTTCAGTGCTGCTCATCAGTCACACTGTAACTCTTCCCACCTCAGATGCAACATTGGATAAATGTATTTCCACAGCAAATCCAGTCTTGAACCAGATTCTACTGGTTAAAAATAAAAAAGCCTACCTGAGCTTTTCCTTGAAAGATACTCTGAAAAAACTGCCATATTTGAGCACATGGTTTAATGACAGAGTACTGGCATCTAGACACTTTCTAGAAGTACAAAGAGTTGCTTTCAGTGCTTTGAAATGTGGGACTAAAGGCTGTATAAATTCAATACCAAGTGGTTTGGGGAGCATCTTCGAATAGCCAAACCCAGCTGGAATGGGTTTTGTTCTGGAATGTTCTAGAAAGTTGAGTTGTTCCCCTCCTAAGGGTTAATATTCATTATTTCTTTTCCAGCTTTGTCCCTTACTCTCTGCTGACATTCCCATGAGCAGTCAAAAGCAAGTTTCTTTCCTTTTAGATATCTTTTCTAAACATCAATGTCAACTTTTATTCAGACATTTGTTTTGAAGAAACCATTACCCTTTGCATTTTCACCCCAAATGATATTATTTGTATTTAAAAATGTCAAAACTTCTGCAGGGAATCCCTGCTCTATAATTAGATCTTTTCTAAGATGTCAGCACTCATTAGGGCTGCAGCACAGACAGACTGGTACAGTTATCACAGTTTGAAGTGATAATGCTTTTGCTAGCATTTGATTATTTAAAAAGTGCATTTTGTTAATAATTTCTGTTTCTATCTTAATATCCTCTGACTTGGAGGCATTTAAACAAACTTTCTTGAATCAAATATCTAAATAAGAACCATATTCTCAGTTTGCCCTTTGACTTTCATGTGAACAGGGTTAGGTTCTGCATTTTTAGGAAAAACTGATGGTTAGAGCTTTTAGCTTTGAGATGAGACTATTCCTACTGAAATACAAAACCTGCTTCCTCTACTTCAAACCAGTATTTAATTCTTTATTTAATTCTTGCACCTTTCAGTCAGTTCCCACACCATCATGTGTGCAAATGGAATGCAGCTTACACATGTAATTGAATTAGTGTGAAACTCTCATCAAATAAAAAGCTGCCTTCAGTCAGACTTCAGAAGAGAGCCCTTGCAAGGGCTGCAAAGACAGAAAGTGGAACACTTGCTCTGAAGTACGCGAGTTTTCTCTCAAGGTGCTATTTTCTCACATTTCTGAATCATCTCAGGCTTCTCTACCACATCGAAGGATGTCTGACACACATCTACCCAAATCCTTCTCTAACACCACGAACCCCATTTACAATCTTCTCATTTTAATTTAAAACCTGTTCCTGAAGAAAAAAACCCCTGCCTTTTATCATGGCAGTTTTGCTGTGAGTGTGATGTTTCCTCCACCATTCCTTACAGAAATTGGATTGCCTACAGGTGCATCATAATGAAAAGGAGCTCTGTGCAGTCTGTCTCCAGGTTTTCCAGCAAGGTGACACTGAGAGACTTTCATTTTTAAGTTGTATAAAATTGGCTTCCTTACTGAGCTCCAAGGTATGAAGCAGTTCATGTTTTGACAGCTTATTTAACAGGCTTTCCTGGCTTCACAGGCAGATTTATCTTTGGCCAGCAAACAAAGCAACCAGGGACAGCTCCAGGAGGGAGAAAAGGGCTGAAATAATTAAATAAGAAATAGTAATGATTCATACACTAAGAAGAAAGGGGAAAACCCATCTTTTCTAATTTTAAAAAAAAGTAATTTCAAATTTTTGCTTCACTTTCCCCTTCTGCAACAGCTCCAACACTCACTGCAATTTGCTCCAAACTCCTGTTATTCTGAGGCACACGCCATGACTGGGTCACAATTTTCCTGTCTAATTAAACAGCAGCAGCTCTCTGAGTCATATCCAGGGAGGCCCTGCAGGGCTGCTCACACACTCTCACATTCACTCTAAACCAGAATTTTATCCACTTGCACGAGGCCAGACCACTCACACCCCTGCCTGCAGCTCCTCTCAGAGGATTCCCCTTTCACCCTTCCATATTTCACATTGCCTCCAAGAGCAACCTTGAACGTTTTCTTTCATGGGAAATTCTGTGTTCAGTACATGACTTAAACAGGAGATTTTACAGTTTGAAGGGAAAACAGAACAGGACTTGAGCAGGAAAAGCAGCCTAGAACTAAATTAATCCACAAAGTCTGTTTCCCCTGTACAGGCAACAGAATTAAATAAAGAGTTATTAAAGTTAGGGATAAACATGGAGCTATCTCCAGCAGAGAAGCAGTTCTGAGAACTCTGGTAAAGAGTTTTAGAAAGCAATAGTATATTAACCCACAAAAAATGAGACTTAAATGTTCATCCCTGTAATTACCCTTCATGATTCAAAAGCTTTGCTCAAAATTCTTAACTTCTACTCAACCAGGCCATGTGTTTTGATTTTCTCTCTAGTAATATTTCAGAGTTTATGAGGGTTTTCCATAACCAGGATTTTTGAAGTGGGTGTTTTTTAACCTGACCTCCAGGAAGGAATAATCTGCTACCAACATTGGTAGCTACAGTACCCAGAAACAGTCTCATTAAAGATGAGCCCAGAATGGCAAAAGCAGTATTTGAGCTTGTTTTTCTTACAAAACAGAGAAAAACAAGCACAAATACTGCTTTCCCATTGGCCAGCTTGGGAAAAACTCCTTCACTGAAAGAGTGGTGGAACACTGAACAGGCTGAGCAGGCCAGTGGTGGAGTCACCACCCCTGGAGGTGTTAAAAATGAGCAGATGTGGCCTTCACACTGTGGTTTAGTGGGTGTTTAAAGGTTAGATTCACTCTTGAGGCCTTTTCCAACCCTTATGGTTCTAAATGTTCACTAACTGTACTTAAATTAGCAAATCATAATGGAATGAGCCTTTAGAAGGTGTTTATATGATGTAATATAATGGCATTTCCATGCTGTATAATTGCAGAAAATATAATTACAGCAGGTTAAATCACTGATCAGTTTGAAAAGCATGGGTTGACCTTTCTTAGCTAATCAATTCCTTCTAAAAATAAAAATAGATTTTTTTAAAACTAAGAATAAGGGTCTCATACAAAAGGACTGAATCAAATTTCAACAACATGGCAGGTTCATGCAAATAGCACAGGAAAAATAAAGCATATCAGAATCCAAAGCTCTAGTTCAATTTGCATCTTTTGTGCAATTTCCACTTAGAAAGCTCAGTTCCATTGAGCAGAGCCAGCACTTACTCATTAAGTACTGCCAGGTATGAGAAACTTGGGAAATAACTGAGACTCTTATGAAAGATTACAGTGAAATAATGTGGGATCATTCCCATTGCTGAGCATCACTGCTCAAATCCCCCTGCTGTCATTGTCACACGCCACCAAGGTTTATAATGAGCTGGTAAACAAATGTTAATTAGGAATTTCTTGGAAGTTTGAAGAGCAGGAAGGGTTCAGTGGGCTGTGACAAACACTCTGCTGAGCCACGTGTCCTTTTGTGGCACGGCTTAACCCAGGATTTATCCTGGTGCAGCCTCAGGAGGATCCCTGATGTGGATCCAGCCTGACCCCCGCTCAGGCACTAAAGAACAAACTCAGCTGGAACTTGAACAGCTCCACACAGTTATAGCAGGCTGTAAATGTGGCTGACAAGCCCTAAAAACATTTTATATAGAGTCACAAAATATCCACGCCAATCTGATCAGAAACACCTTTGGCAGTGCCCAGCTCTGTTTCCCATGAAAATCTCATTTAGAGGAGGCACCATCCCCAGGACTAACAGAGTAATTTCCAACAATCTGAGCTCAGGAACTTCCCTGGCACCACACAGACAGAGAAATATGAAATATGAAATTTGCTGGACATACCCCAACAGCTCCATGCTGATTCAAACACAGACACATTCCTATTTACTAAAGTTAAATACATTCCTCCAAGTCAGACTTTCAAGCATGACCTGATCAATACCTTGTCAATACTTTGTACACTTCACACGTTTTTATCACCTGTCCATTTCACTGTTTACCTCAGTAACATTGCATTTCTTTGCTGTGCAGAAGCCCCTGCCTTGAGCAGTCCCATGAGTATTAATTACTCACCTCACTAATTTCAGTAGAGGGAGAAGTCAGATAGCTGCCAGATCCCAACTCTTGCCTACAATTAATTAACCCTGTGGAAAAGATGGAAAATGCTGCACTGCTGCCCAAAATCCTCAGCAGCCCCATCCAGGTGTGCTCCCTGTGCCCACTGCTGTTTGTACAGCAAAGAGTGCAGGAGGCTTTAGAAAACACAGGTCAAAACCAATTAAAGAGAGTACAAATCCAAGCAGTTAATTCATATTTCTATGTCTTTATCTCACCAAGCTGTAGGCTTTAAACCACAGAGGTAAGGAGTGTGAAGCTGCTGTACCTGAGACCTCCTTGCTCACATCTCAGTCACAGAAAATTGCCTGTGTGCTGTGAAAATGTGACCACAGAAATAAAAAAGCTTTGCAGTTAACAACTGCCCACATTCTGATAAAAAAAATCCTTCCCAAACCCCAAATAACCAAAAACCTTATCCCCCCCAAAAAATCCTGCTACCTAACATTTTCAGACTACAAAGCAACTTATAATTCCAATTCTAATCACAAAATCACACACATTTGTAGATCACATCTACATTTGAGTATAAAAATATTTAGGAAAAAACCAATAAAGACAAAGAAGAAAAAGCTAGAGGCCCACTGAGTTTCAAAGAATTGTTTGCCACAAGTTTTAGCACATTCTCTGCTTTTAAACTCATTTTCTCAGACAGAGAAGCAGCACTTTGAGCCATGTCATTCAGAGAAATCTCAATTAGCAGAGCAGTTGATGTGCCATTATTGCCTAACAGGTCAATAGAATTACTGGCAAAACCAAAACCAATGGACTTTAACTTAGATGGAGAGAAAAAAGAACCAATTTAATGTGCAAGTCTGGAAAAGTCTCAAATACCACTATATTTTTCCCCCTTCACAGACACAGTTAATTGACTGGAACAATTCTCCTTGGCTTCAGTGACTTTATGATTTGTCATAAGCACCTCACGAGCTGCTGAGGACACAGACTCTTCCTCATACTGCCAAAACAATCCTATGAAATATGGTTGGGTTTAATTAAAGTATAATTAATGCCTTGAGTTTTAATTATTTCTGCTGTGATCTGGAGATGAAAATATTCCTCTGCCAGAATAACACATTTAATGGGAAATGGACGTGTTTGCGTTAATTCCCACTCTAGATCAACTTCAGGAATGAGTTCCTTTGGTTGGACAGGCAGAACCTGGGGAAAAAAGTAACCCAAAAATCTTCAACTTTCTGCCTGTCAGAATATAGATGTTGAAAATGAAATTAATTCATTTAATGCAAAAATAACACTGAAATTTGTTTTCTGAATGCTAAAAGACATCTGAGATTTTCCCTTTTATCTAGAGATGTGACTTGGAGAAAAATATTTCATGGCTAACAGGGAAGGAATGTTGAGTGACACAATGACATGAAAATATTTTTGCTCAATGTGCATGTGCTAAATTTTAATTCTGCTCTGGAGAGACTTGAAAAGATAAAAAATCCCTACTGAAATAAATACAGGACACTTTTTCTTCAGAGCAGTGATTCCATGACAGGTTGCTTGGAAAATAGTGTGGTAATATTAAGTGTACCGATCATTTGTTTTTTGTCAAATGGGGCATGGTTAACACTTGATTTAGTACTGCTGACCAAAATTGAACAGGTGACAGAATACTGGAGCCAGGGGAAAACCAAACCAGTTCATTCTGTACTTACAACTTCACCCTCAGACACTCTGAGTTTATTCCTCTCTGAGCCTGTTAACTATTGCTCCTTTGGGAAAGAAAAACCTACATATTTCAAACACAGAAACAGAATAAACTGAATAGCAAGTCACAGAAAACAAAGAAATAAATTAATAAATATAATCTGAGATCTCTCAAAGGCACTACCAGCTTTCTGCTGGAGCAGAATAGCTCTGAGTTTAATTTGCAGGTTCATTTGAGATGCTCAGTCCTTTAGAAGACCATGAGAGGGGGTTTTGGTTGCACTAATTAATTCAGGGGTTTTTATTAACTTAATTTCATGCCTCAAAATGAATTTTGAATATGAAAATATGGTATTTCTCTCACTGGAAATGAATATGGAGTATATAAAGGATTTCTAAGGCAGTCTCCTTTGTACTAAATAAATGATCTAAAAAAAGCTAAGCCATTGTTGCCACCATCTGCCTTTCTTTCTTCTCCTACCTTTGTTTCCATTTTTACCTCCTTGGGATTCCTTCCCTGACTCCCAGAGGAGCTCTTAACAATCAAACCTAAAATGAATTCAAACAGTGACTCTAAACATTAATTCCCCCAGGTTCAGAATGAAATACCAATATATGCCAAAGAATCTTACACATTCAGAAAAGCAGAGCTACAAACATATGCAGGAACATATGCCTTGAAATGAGCAGCACAGTTATTTTAAATATTGAAATGTTTTTAATTTTTGAACACATGAAAACAGCTGAACCAGTAGCAGCATCATTAAAAATCTGGCAGGCAAAGTTTTCAAATGTTAAATATTAAAATGTCTTACAAATGCATCCACTATAGACCTAACGCCACCCAGCAGTAATTGACATTTACCCCAGATTACCTCCTGCCTTTAACAGGAGCTTTTCTGATAGGCATTGAATAAATGTATGAATTGCAAAAATAATTGCAATATCTTTGAGCATTTGCTTTAAAACATTAATTTATTCAAAGAATGAAATGCAAATGTTGCACCAAGACACAATCCACCTGCTTTAGTGTGCAAGGGAAAGGCTTTCCTCAGCCTTTTTCTCCTCTAAAACCTGTTACAGCATCTGAAAACCTTCCTGTGTCAGACATGGCCCAGCTCAGCTGGGAAACAGCAAAATTCCATCTTGTTGCTCAAAAACAAGGAGCTGCCTGGTGAGGAATGGGACAAATCAAAGTGTCCACGACCACAGGACCCGGCTCTGTGATCCTGATCCCATGGATGGAGTGGCTGTGTGGAGGACAGGAATTTACTCAACCCCAGTGCAGAGAGAAAGATCTATTCTCCTTGGCAATCACAGAGATGACTTTTCCTTTCCCCTTCCTTTATCTTCTTCCTTTATCTTCTTCCTTTATCTTCTTCCTTTATCTTCTTCCTTTCCTTTCCTTTCACCCTGGTAATGGATCCAGAGCTCCTGGAGGTGCTGCAGGAGCTGAAATTGTGAATTTGAAAGGATAAAACAGCTGATGGGGTTTACATTCTACTTTACCACACATGCATTAAACTTTGAATTTGGCAGGGATGTTTTGGCTCTCATGGGACAGCAACTCCATTTATTTTTCCATGGATTCTGGTGTATGATAATCCTGTCTAAGACAAAACCCCTCTCTCTTCAGAGGGGCTAAAGGAAGACAAGCTTACCATGGACTGTTGCCCTCCCTTAGATTCCCCAGTGGAGCCAGGGGGATCCATAAATCCACTCTGCTAACAAGCACAAACAAAAAACTCCGATGGAACAGCTTGTAGCTGGCAGGTGAGCCACTCCAGCAAACATCAGGAAAATTATGCTTAAAAAAGGGAAAAAACAACCCAAGAAAGGCTGATCTGAGCAGTGTGATTTATAACATGCCAGCCCTTGGCTCCAGTTTTTGGCTGCTTTCCTCAGTGCAAGGAGCTGCCCTGGGAGAGCAGGAGCTGCCCTGGCTCTGCTGCTGAGCCCTCACTGGAATGCCTTGGGATGGATGGATGGGATGGGATGGATGGGATGGATGGGATGGATGTGTTCCCTGGGATCTCTGGCTCCAGAGCTGCTCCTGCCCAAATCCAGATCCCTCACAGCAGATTAGAGCATCCAGCAGGCTCAAGATCCTGCAGCATCAGAGGGGATTTGCCTCCTCTCCTCAGCTCTGTGCTTTGGGACTTTATCAAGGTCTATTTTCATGGCGTCTTCCAGAACACAATTGAAAAAAACCCAAAACAACAAAACTTCTCCCCTCCCTCCCCATTATTATTTTTCCTGCAGAAGGACCTAAAACCAATTTAACTACATTGAACACATTTGCTCTTCAGTTACTCAGAGGAAATATTCCAATTTTTGCAAGGAGTGCTCATCACTAAGATTTGTAGCCTCAATATAGAATGAACCTCAGGTGGGATTCACCTTTCATTTGTTTGAAAGTGTTTAAAAATGTGAAATCCAATGATATTTCCTATCTCTTGCACTACTGCAATCCCTTCATATCAGAATCAATGTTAAGTTTCTCTTAAACAGCACCTGGAACCCAGCAGGAATTCTGCAGCAATTCCAATTTGGTGTCTCCTGTGCCCCAGCCTCAGCCACAGAGCACAGCCCTCTCTCAGCCTCGTGCAGGGTTTGAAAGATAAATTCCCAATACTACTCCTCCACCTACAAATCACCCACAAAGTTACTTTAAAATATGGAAATTTTTAGATATAAACTTATATGAAACTATGGATCTTATGCATAATGCATTAATACACACATTATATAATAGAAATTATAAATATATATATTTCAGCTTGTCAGGAGTAGAATAGAAAATTTCATGCCATGAGGGGTGTGGTATTTTGTTAAACAGCATCACATTTAGCTAGATAATGAATTAAATAACAAAGAATTTGTGTAAATACAAAGTTAACTTTGTTCATTTTGTACCACCAAATGGAAAAAAAGTAATTCAACTAAAAAAAATATTTTTGCCTGTTGCCAGGAAGAAAATGTTATTGGAAGCTTTGATGCTTGTGGCAAATGGTATCAGTCATCATTAATTTGACTAAACCTGTCAGTTTTGCATTATTTGACAGGCATTTCTAGTTGGGGTTTATTTTCTGAGAACATTTTGACAAGTGTATCACAGCACAAGTATCTCTAAACACAAAGCAAGAGTTTAGGAAGCAGCCAGAGTGATGCAGAGCAGGGAGGTGTTTGGGGTAACTTCTCAGGAGTCTGGAGAGCAGGATGCCAAAACTGACATGAAAATTTCCCAGGCAATAACAAACATACATACAGAAAACCGCCCTCAAGTTTTGCATGTGAGGGTATGAGCACAAATAATGTAATTAATTCTACATTTTTGGAGTTTTGGGTGTTTTTTTGTTGACCAGCACTGCGCTTGTTTGTGAATAAAAAAGGAAGAATGAACAGATGATACTGAGGAGTGTAGATATTAAAAATTGGCTGGTCTGAGGATGCCTCACTGCAACCAGCTGGCTTATTGCACAAACAGAACTGGGCAGGAGCAGCACTGTGGGGCTCACAGAACATCTCCCCGTTCTTTTGGCACCCTGAGATGGATCTGGAGCTCTTCCTCAAGGACAGCCCTTCCAGCCCCACCCAGGGCAGGAGAAGGAAGAGAACCCATCCTGAATTCCAGAACAAGATACAATCGGCATCCCTCACACTGAAAATGTCTGTGAGCCACCTCTGCTCACCAGAAAACACCAACGGTTTAACCAGGAGGGTGCAAACTCGCCACCAAGATTTAGAGCATCCATTCACCCCTAAAGGGAAATTTTCTCCCCACTTTTCCCAGATTGGTGCTGGTGTTCTGCAGTCCCAGGGTATTTTTGGCAGGGTTTGGTGAACTGTTCCATGACAGAGCATTGAATGGCTCTGAGGGTGCCTGCAGCATTCAGCGCAGGGTGAGCTGGCAGCAGGTTCAGTAGCACAGCCTCAGATAAATGGGTTGCCACAGCAACATCCCTGCCTGCTGCCAAATTCTGCAGCTCAAGTTTAAAAGCTGAGCTCAAACCGAGGTCCTTTTCCAAAAAATTTCTAAGTTCTTAATAAATAAAAGCAAACGTGCCACCATATTGCTCTCAAAAAAAAAAAAAAAAAAAAAAAAAACTAAAAAGGAAAGAAAGATAAAAGGGGAAAAAAAATGGGGGGGAAAAAAAGAGGGAAAAAAAAAAAAAAACCAAAAAACCGGGGCAAAAAAAAACCCAAAAAGCAAACAAAAAACCAAAAAACCAAAAAAAAAAAACCAAAACCAAAAACAACCAAAAAAAACCCAAAATAAACGGGAGGGGGGGGGGGGGGGAGGGGGGGGGAAGGGGACAAAAAATAAAAAACGGGGCAAAAAAAAAAGGGCAAAACCAAAAAGGGGAAAAAAATGGGGCAAAATAACAGGCAAAAAAAACCTGGAAAAAAAAACGGGGGGAAAAAAAGGAGGCAAAAAAAAAAAAACAAACAAACGGGGGAAAAAAAATGGGGCAAAAAAAACCAACGGGGGCAAAAAAAAGGGGCGGGAAAAAAAGGGGGGCAAAAAAGGGGGGGGCGGAAGGGAAATCAATCCATCCCACTCAGAGGAAGGCAGTTCTTGCTCTGGCATTTACTTCCAGAGCTGGTACTCCAGCTCTTCTGACCTCAGTATTGGCTTCTGTTCTACTAAAATGCTCCATTTCCACTATGAATTTGCCTGGCTTAAAATCAAGCATGCAATATTTATATACCTCTAGTCAAGCATGCAGAAGATAAGAATGCCATTTCTGAGGGAAGCAGCAGAGTTTAAAAGGCAGTTCTGTTCCTGTGGCTTTTCAAAAGCACCTTTGGTCACTGCCCTGTGCCCCTGGAACCTCAGCAGAACTCAAACCACAAGTTTCCCAATAACTAATTTTTTTCCCCTGGAAGTTCTGAGCAGGAGAAATAGTTGCTTTAATTTTATGAAATTTACGGCAGTGTGAAAAAACCCTGGACCTATCAAACAGGTTTTACTAACACAGAAAGGAGTTAATTTTATAATGGAGCTTGAATGTCATTCCCAAACTGCACTGATGGCACAATTTTATCATTATATTCCAATTCTTAGAGCTTTTGAATTTGGGTTTCCAATTCCCAGCTCAAAGTTCTCAATATATTTAAACTACATTACAATCAAAAAACCCCCCAAAATCTGCATCCACTCAAACATCCTATTACATATGAGAGAATGCCAGGAAATACAATATATAATACAATATACAATACAATATATATTCCTTGTTTTTTTTCCAAGGAACGTCAATATCTTTCCACTCACTCTTCAAAAAGCATCCACACTTAGAACCAGCTCAAAATGAGAGATGCAGCTGAACAATCACTGACACTTCAGATAAGAAATATCCTCAGCATCTTCCAAAGCCTCTCAGTGATGGACATTTCTGTGGATCTTTCCCAGTGTTTGCTGCCAAGCAATGCAATAATCCCGATTATTAATAAATAAATAATAATAAATAAATATATATATATATATTATAATAAACCCTATGTCAGCTGGCAGGGCAGCAGCAGAGCAGAATCCCCTGCCCAGACTTTTGCACATCTCCCTTTTCCATGAGCGCCCTGCCTGTGCCTCACCTTTGCTCTGCTCAGCAAATCCTCCTGCACACACCAGCACCGTGGCCTTGTTGTTATAAATTCAATTTAGTCACTACATGGATGGTGAAACCCCAAGAAATAGGAGGAAGTTGCTTGTAGCAATTTCATGTTTGGGTATATAAAACTTCCCCCTAAAGTTTGAGATCTGTTTGCTGCAACAGCATCATAATAGGGAGAAAATAAAGAAGTACATCAGGTCTGGCTGATTCATGCATAAGTTACAATTCAGATTACCTGACAAAGTATTTTAAACAAGGATCTTGGCAAAATACCTCATTCTAGGTGGTTCATTATCCAAATAACATCAACCAAGAGCAGAACAATTGCTTTGCCTCCTCTCTTTCTGCACAGAGTGCGTGCATTATTATTGTATGCACTTTCCTAAAGCAAACAACCGCCTTCACTGGCCATTAAAAACTCTTTTAAAGTACCTGAATCATCACCCTCCCTGCTTCTGAGTGTGCTCTGCTGTACACAGGGGTCCTGTTTGCACTTCCTATCATTCTGTGTCTGCACATCTGCAGATGTGCTCATTGTGAGCAGATTTTAGCAACACTCCGGGGTCCTTGGGGGAAAGTTCAAGGATAATGTTCCTCACGCACCAGAACACAACAGAGGACTGTTAAAGACACATTGTTTGCAGTGATTTAAAGAAATGAGCCTGTCTTTAAAACCTCTGTAAGTACTTTGGGCTCTCATAAATCCCAGGGACAAAGTGGTGCTCACAGGTTCCAATGGTTACTGGCAGATTTTGAGCATGTAAAAATGAGGAAGAAATGTTTGAAGATGTTTGGCTCTACCACCTATGGCTTCCCTTCTCCATCCCTCCCCCTTTCCCCATCTCTGGTGATTTATCAGGACCTTGGGGGAAGAGTTTGTGCTGGTTTTGCCTTGGGATGCTCAGAACCAGGGAAGTTTTAAGAGCAGATTAACAGGGCAAAGTCAATTATTCCCACCTCTCCTCTTAGAGCAGCTCTTATAACCTCAGGAAATTCTACTGAAACACACCACATTAAAAAAACAATTCCAAGTGTGAGTGGACACTGTCATGGTTGAGCAGACTGGAAATGTTCAGCAAAACTGGTGAAGTTATGCCAAAATTTCCTAAGATAGTGAGATTTAGGCTTGCGTGCTTTAGAAAATTGGGTAACTGTATACACAGGGTCCTTTTTGGTCTCTGTGGAGGCTCAGGATGGATATTAGGAAAAGGTTCTTCCCCCAGAGGGTGCTGGGCACTGCCCAGGCTCCCAGGGAATGGGAACAACCCCGAGCAACCCCAGAGCTCCAGGAGGATTTGGGTATCAGGGCACAGGGGGATGGTTGGGGTCTCTATGTAGGACTGGATGCTCCTTGTGGCTCCCTTCCGACTGAGGATATTCCATTATTCCATGAAAAAGTCCCAGAAGATAATCTGGACTTCAAGAAAAATATGCCTGCAGTGAAATTTAAGAAATTAACTCCAGAGAAGAAAGCAGTAGAAATTTTGCCAGTTTCATTCTCAGATGTAGGATCCAAAATCTCTCCATCCTATCCCATAACAGAACTGAAATTGTGGCAGTTTTGAAAATTCTCCCTTGACTGATGCAATCAGCTGCCAGCATCTCACTGATAATGTATAACAATTTAACAATTATATATATATATATATATATATAAAGTGCACATAAATTATACACAGTGTAAGTGCTGCAGAGAGACACATTTACAAAAGGAAACAAGCATCTTCCAGCTTTGGAGATTCAGTGTTAAAAGTTTAACAAGAAAGTAGATTTTGGGAGGATTTTTAAATACAAACACAAAAATATGCCCATTTTATTTTGGTGGTCTTGATCTTAAGACAAAAAAATGCATCATATCTATCCCTAATACAGATATTATCTGAGTTATCTACTTATAGTTATTATCTACCAGTTCAGCAGTTGATGAAAACACAAAACCTTTGAGTTTCTGCCCTCTCCCAGCTCAGACTGACTTTATATCAGGCTTTTTACAGAATTGTGTTTTCCTTTTGCATCAGCCATTTCTGAAAGCACCCCCACAGCCTTACACAACATTCTGCCTTTTCACTAAAAACCTGTAGCTTTTATCAGGATAGATATTTACCCAGATGAATTAATTGGCAACAAAATTTTCTGAAATACAAAATCTATGAGGCAAAGAAAACGATGCACAATTCTTTGAGTACCTTATTTTAAGAACAAAATACAAGTAGCAGAACAGTTGCACCAAACTATCCTGGTCCATGTCATTATTTTCCAGTAAATCAAATATCCTGCCCTGAAATTCTCCACTGAAGTCACCCTGGCCATGATCAGAGTGTGAGATGAGACAGAAATATTGCATTACTTTATTTTGAGGACTATTCTGCTCAGGGGTGTATGCTGCCTGGAGATTTTGGCCTGTGGCTCTGGTTGGAGCAAGGACACTGCTTGGAACAGTCAATATATTTTCTGTCCCAGTGTATTTCCATCTGGGTGATTCACATGGACAAGGGTCAGGCCAAATTAATTATTGAGGTAATCAGCTCTCTGGTTTCTGCTTTAAAGAGAGAAGGGCCACAGAGAGCATAAAGTTAATTTATATATGGGAAAGTAAAGATAGGGGAATATTGCTTTTCTAAGAAATCATTTAAAGATTTCTGAAGAGGCTCCCAGAGCTTTGGATCAAAGATAATGAAAAAGTACCCAGTACATATTCTCATTATAACTTCTAGACCAATACTCTGGCATTTTCATCAGAAAAAAAATCCCAATTTTTCAACAGATTGCTTTTGCTTACTAGGAATTGAATTATTTCTTATCTGTGGCTGCACACCCTCACTGACCTGATTTGGTACAAGGAGACAAGTGAGACATTGAAATCCACCTCAGATACTTAAAAATATCAGGAGGCATCTCATTACCTTGACTTTTATGGCTGATCAAACAGAGCAAATAGTCTGTAGTTGATGAATACAAGCTGATTTCTCCCCCCAGAAATGTTTCCACAACTACAAGTAATGAAAGCTGTGCCCAAAAGTGGCCAAGAAAGCCCTTCCAGTTGTGCAGCCCAGCTTCAGTAGCACAAATAATCACCTGAAACTGGGTATTTCTGACAATTTAATTTACTACACAACATTTGCAAGCTGACAGCCTGTGCCATGTAATTAAGAAAGAGATGCCTGGCAAGATTTATGTGTTGGAGAGAACCCACTGGAACTTAATAGGTTTTTGACAGGACTGAAGAATTGAACAAACTTAATGGCTCTACTGGTGGATCATATAATTTCTTGAGTAAGGTTTTTTAAAAAAGCTTTAAAATTATGTTTATTTGCTTTAAAAACAAGCAATTCAGGGAATTTCAGATTCAAAATGCCATTATTTGTATTAGATAGGTTAGCAATGGAAGTTTATGGATTACATAACACCGCACAGGAATTTCCACCTGGCTGTGTTCATATCCCACTGCTAAATTACAAAAGTAGGAAATGTGCCTTGAGCCTAGGGATAAATAATGGAGGAAAAATAGCAGAACTGGCTTTGAGGAAAATCAGGAAGAGAGAGAAAATAAAGAATCAAATATTAATAATAATATTAAAGCCTCGAGCTAAAGCAAAATAAATTAAGGTAAGGCTTTAGTCATGCTATGGAATTCAGCACTGAATTCATTATAGGAATGACAGCACAACCAAGCACAGAAAAAAAAGAAGAAAATTTAGTTTGGAGTTAAAGAAAGTGGTGAAAGTGGGTCTGTTCATATAAAAACTGTCTCTTTTGCAGGGAAATGGATGCTCTATTTTAGGTACTTTAAAGCTTAGTAAAGAGAACACCACATAAGGACAATTTTGCACTGACCTGGACCATGAGCACAAAATCTTCCCATTTCCAGATTATCTCATTAAAAATTGAGATGCCAGATCTGATCCATTTTACACCATTTTACACTGCTGGCAGTAATTAAAATAGGCTCCAACAAAAACAAAAACAAAACCAAAAGAAGTAAAAAATTCTAACCTTCTTTTCCATTTCTTTTCTCAAAGCGCGATCCTTTAATCCTTGGGCTGAAAGGGTTCCAAACCTGTGCCTTGCAACCCCCCTGGCAGGGCCCAGGCAGTGTTTCAGGCATTTCATTGCCTGGTGAATTTTCAGGTGCCACACAAGCCATGCTCAGTGGTTTGAAAAGTCTTTATTGTGCCTTTCAAACCCACATCCCTCCTCTGAGAGGCTCAGCTGGGCTGTGCCCTGCACTGCAAAGCCCTCCCTGGGTGTTATGAGCTGATCCACAAAACCTGAGCTGGGCTGAGCACCAGCAGCTGTTGAGGAACACCATTGAAATTTGTAAAGACTGGCGAAAACCTTTTATTTTGCCTCATTCCCCCTTTACATTTATGTACTGCTGACATGTATCAGCATCACAGGTGAATAATGTCCCCAAACAGCCTGAAAAGGGGGACACAAGGAAAAGCCTCTCCTTAAATCACAGCAGCTCTGAGTAAAACTGTTAGTTCATACATGCTGAGAATTCAAATGCTGTATTTGTTCTAAATACACACATTTTTTCTTTTCAGACACAGCCAGGCAAGGGGGCTGCACTTTGGTTTTCTGTTAAACCCTGTGACACGTGTGGCTTTTTGTGCTTTAGCCCCCTCAGTCCTGCAAAGCTGATTTGTGCAGCCAGATTAATGAGTCACCTACATGCTGGCAGTGCCACTGAAAGTTTAGCACAGTGTTAATCAAAATATTGACCAAAATAAGATATTTAAGGTAGAGGATTCTCTGCTTTTGAGCTAGGTGAGAAGGCAACTGGAATTTTGCAAGTTGTGTGAGAAAGAATGTAGTTACTGTCATGGTATTTAAAAAGCTAGACAGAATAATCTTCTCTTGTTTGTTAGAGCTTATGGACTTGACCAGGTTGGTGAAAAGAAGGTTATTAAATATCCTGATATATAAATGATGGGAATCACACCACAGATTTTTGGAATTTCAGTATTGCTTCCTCTTGAAGGTAAAAGATGTGTTATTTTCCAGAGGACTGGATGTCCTGGTAATCCAGTAATGCCTTTCTGTGTGTAAGTGAGAGCTCTGCAAGGCAGAATGATTAGACTGTCAGCCAGAAGAACAATGAACTGTGTTCCAGCACACAGAAAGCAATTTCAGAGGGAAAAGCCACCTCAATGGAGCAGCAAGAAGCAGTTATTAAGTAAGGAGAGGCAAATAGCTTTTCTTTCCCCACTGCCTTCTCCCATAACATTTTCATTAACACCACACATAAAATTATGAAATGAAGCACTAATATAATCAACTGCTGACAGTGATTGAAAAGCAATCCCATGTCCAAGGCTTTTCTGCATGTTTCCATGGTTAGCTGAATTGAGTATTTTAGAGCAGTGGAATTTGGGAGTTACATTTTTCCTGTAATCACTAATTCCACATTAGCACCACCACAGTTACAGGTTTAAAGACAACTGTATTTTACATGAAAATGGTGATGGCATCCAATATTCCTGAATGTTCAAGAAAGTGGTAAACCATCAGGAACTTGCTAACAAGTGTATTAGCAGTAACTTTATTTGGGAAATGAATGCCACACACTGTCAATCCAACTGTGCCAAACAACTCAATATGCGTTGTAAAGTAAATTTAAAGTTCTTTATAACCCCTGGTGTGCAAATTGAGACCTCAAAATGATTTGATGCAAACAGCCTTTTAAATTGACACTATCAGCCAAGAGCATCTCTTTCGTTTGTGACATATGCTGAACTATATTAGTTAGATATTACCAATTTATTTCAGCAGAAGCTTAATTTCAGGAGGCTTGCTACCCTTAATTTCTGTTGAAACAGTTTCCTGGTAGTGTACTTGCAATATGATTTAATTTATTAGAGCAGGGCTGTCCTTGCTATAGAATTTCTATAGTTAATGTATGCAGCTGCAATATTTTCCTTAATCGAAGAGAAAAGAGCCACTTTCCTTTGCCAGATCTCATCAGAGCACAAGCACCCAGCAGTGATGGGGATTTCTGTCCTGCACTGATTTCTGCACATCACCAGGGGACCTTTCAGGAAATGGGGACACTTGACATTTCCCCCAAGCACCAGAAATTCCTGCTGCCCATCCCAGGGCTGGAGAGTTCCCCCTTGCAGGACTGAGCAGCTGCAGCCCACTCAGACACCCCAAACTGGGCTGGGAAACTGAAAATGGATTTCAAGCTTTTGGCTGCAGCTTTTAGCACTGAAACTCTGTCACACCTACACGAGCTCTCTCACATCACTGGGGTTTGTGGTGGCACAAATCACAGCAAAACTCAGGTGCAAGGTGGAGAGATAAGGAGCTATATCAAAGATTGTTGGTGAAGTTCTGAAAAAAATTAGACCAGCATAATCTACACTAAAACCAAGGTGATATTCTCAATCACACCCCTGTCCTAGGCTATAAGTGGATTTTTCAGCCACTTTATGCTAAATAGTCAGATTTAATGTGTTGGTTTCTGTCCTTGTGTTTCTCTTCAGCAGGCTGAGTATCTCCGACCCTTTGGGAATCTGTCATTAATAGGCTTTGTCTCAGAATGTTGCATGTTAGATTCAGTAATCTGTGTTTTCCAGAGGTTTCATGCCATCCCTCTCTCCCTGAAATTTGCTATCACTTGCAAATATAATCACTCTGTTGTTCAGTACCATTTTATTATTAATAAATAGATATGAAAAGAAAACATATTCTGTTTTCCTATCAATTCCTAGATTTCCCCTTATGGTACAGTACTTACATGTACATCTCTTTCTTCCCCCAGAAAATACGAAAACACTAAAAATTCCTTGCACACCAAAATAGAAATGCTGAGTCTCTCTGCTCTAAAAGCTGCAAACATGAAAGAACCAAAGATTATTTTTGCATGAGAAGGATAGGACTTGAGTGCCTTAAATGTAGTTCTGTATTTTTATATTCCAGGCCAGTATCACACAGTGAAAGTGCAGCCTCAAGGTGTTTTGGCAGCTGACAGCAGCCAGAGCCAGGCTGAACAACAATAATATTGTGATGTGGATCTGTATGGCTTTTTGTCAAAGCAAAAATTGAGTTATGGTGTGCTTTTACAGGGGACATGAGCAAAGCAGTGGTGTCAGGATGCTGGAGACACGTTGCTGACAAGGATATTGGTTCACAGCACTTTTTTCAGATGAGCTTTGGCTATGATGCTTTTGAACATATGATTTTAAAAATTATTCTGTCCCCTGCGTTCTTATGGAGTCACAAAGGAGAGATAAACCTCTGGGAAAATTGGTGGGAAAAGTGATGACAGCTGGGAGGGAAAGTGAAGGTTGATGGATTATTATGTTACAAACCCCAGCAGTAAGAAGCTCAGTTTGTAAGAAATGACACAGCTCCCTTGGTGCTGCCAAGGCAAAGCAGCTGCTGCTCCAGAATCCCTCTCTGCACCCTTGCAGAGACCAAATCCCAGCTGGTCGGAGCTGGGCTGTGTGCCTGGGTTCAGTCAAAGTCTGCACCTCAGAGAAGCCATTCAGGAGAAAGGCACCAAACAATTGTCTCAGAAAACCTCCAAACCTGCCCCAGGCCACTCATTTTCCTAGGAATAATTGAAGAGCTCTCCAAGCTCTGAAACCAGGGATTCAGGGGAGATGCAGGACTACGTATTTTAAGAGGCTTTATTGACATACAGCACCTTTCATGAGCCTCAGAACACATTTGTGGGATTAAAACCTAAATACTCCTAAGAACCATTACATTTACAGTGCACAGAAATACAGCTGCCTGCAGGATTCCCTCTCCTGCAATTAATTAAAGGTGCCATTTATTACTTTTTAAGAGAGAATGAACAAGAGTCACATTAAAAAAAACTCCCCAGAGAAGACTGACCTTGGGCATAAGTCCTTGTTCTGCCAGGGCTTTCAGATGGCAAATGACACAGAGCTGTAGTGACAAGTGTCAAATCCACACACTGGCCTTTGCTGAAGGTATGCCAGATCCTTTCCATACTCCTTCATATCCAACACTAATCACTGGGGGTTAAAGAGGGGTTGTTGTTAGCACTGAGTGTGCAGAAAATTCCAGTGTTTTCTGCAAGAACCTGACCACTGTGATCTTTTTATATTTGTGGAATAAAAGCCATCATGTGCTTGTTTGCTCCATCTGTTTCATGGAATAAATGCAAGTTGCAGTTACAATTCTAATACCTACTGGTAGTTACTAGTAATTTACTGGTGGTTACTAGGTAAGCAGCAGTCACCTTTAATAAGCACTGCCAGGTTTGCACAACCCTGCCCCACCAGCATGAGAAAGATGTTGAGAAACTGAAGAGTTCACAGGAATAAAACTCAAATACAAAGTACAGATATCTTTTATACTTCTTTGCATCCATCCACATTTTTTCCATTCTTTTATATCTTGTTCTTGACCTGTGACAAGTTTCAAGTCGTGAGTTTGAATTTTATTTTTGCTACATTAATGGCATCACTTTCAAGCCCTTGTCCATGGTAGACCCTTCTGGATATTTGCCATTTCTTCACTCCAATGTTCTGGTTCCATTTTGAGGGTGACAGCACTGCCACTGTTTGTCAAGCTCTTAGTCAGAATTACTCATACCAGGCTCATGTCTCACATGCTTTTTCCTGGGATCTTGTGGGAATGCTGTGCTTTTTATCCAATTTTGGCACAGGGCTCTGTGGGTGGGTTGCAATCTGTAGGATAGCTCCCAGTTATTTGAGGAAGCAATTGTGTTTAAATGTGTCAACACCTTCCCTAAAGTGGATCATCTCTCCTGCCTCCTTTATGGGAGCATGGGAAGCCTCTGACTGTCTTAAACTGATTGGAGTCTGTGGCATTGAAAGTTTTCTTTCAAAAGAAAGCAGGAGCTTTCCTGCAGATTTTAAATAGATTATTTGTTTTGGGTTTTGTCCTGTTCCCTTCCCCCTCAGCTCTGACTCCTGAGTGCTGCTGCTGTGCATTGCAGATGTTTCCTGGCTATCTCTTGCACAAAGGATGGACTAATGGGAGTTCTTTTTCGCATTATTTTTCAAAACAGGGTCATAAAAATATTCAACTTCTTGTTCTCTGTATCTGGCCTTTTCTGCAGTGGAAGTGCTGAGCACACAAAGTGTTGCAGACCTGTGGAGCACAGAGGGAACAGTTTTTAAATAGGACTTGGTTTAGTGATCAACAATCTGTGCACATGTGAATCTTCTTGTGCTCTTCCCCCCAATGCAAACTCTGTAAACAATACTGATACGAGTAATTAACTTGACTTTCTAAATAATGCAATATCATAATAGACAAAAAATGTCTTCAAAAATATGAGAAAACATTCTTCACTTTTTGTGCTTTTTAATTGTTTCATTCAGCCTATGCAGATTTTCCCCTATTTGACTCAGTTACCTGGCACTGAAGAACTCTGGTCCAAAGCTATCCTTGACTTTAATAAAAAATTCAATATTTTTTAGGTCTGTCTCATATCCAGCAAAGAACTTTATCAGCTCTTGCTACTAACCTTGCAATACTCCTGCCTCCAGAATCCACAAGTGGTATTTTTCTGGGATTATTTTACAAGAAAGGTGGATGATTCCTCCTTTTATTATTTGTGTCTAAGTTTGTTGGAAAAGAGAGATATTTTTTCTAACAGATTGTCCATACATGTAGTGTACTACCAAGCTCAGGGCAAAAAGAAGAAGAGAAAATAATAATTTTCTGTGTCTCTATTGACAAGAGAATAAACATTACATAACTGTATGGATATATTCCTCTTGCTTCAATTTTAAAAGAAATTACTGAGTTATTAACTGAAAAATTCAGACATTTTGAAATACATCATAAAACTCCATTCTCTTAAGTGCTTTGGTGGCAGACAAACTTGGGAGGCAGCTGTAGCTAAAAGTCATTTTTGAAGCCTATTTAAAACATGATTTGGAAAAAATTATCAATTTTTATAGGTAGATTATGACCAAAATGCTTTTGTAATTTACTAAATCAAGTGGTGCATCAGGTATTGACACATGTAATCTTGAAATGATAACCAAAACCCTATTTAGACTCTTAATACATATCATTCAAATTATCTGCAAGTTCAACATGTTTGCACAAAGCTTTTCAAATCATTCCCAGTTTCCAGCTGGGGGCCAGTCTACCATCAAATTTAATGTATTTTCATAATGGGAGCAAAGACCTTTCTCCAAATCTTGTATGGATTGGATAGGATGGAGGTTTTTGTGGATAAAAAGTTCTTTTTCCTCCAAGTCCTGACAAGCCTCCCCAGGGATGAGCAGCTGGCAGTGATGCTTTGCTGCAGGGCAGATTTCTGGAGATGGATTTGCTCCTCACAGCTGACAGCCACATGAATTGTACTTGGCTGCACCACAGCCATGAGATAAAGACATCAAAGAGTCCCTGGCACATCACACAGGCACAGAACAGCTCAGGAGGGACCTCTGGAGCTCATCCAGGCTCATCTCCTGCTCAGAGCAAGCCCAGTTGGAGCAGTGACACTTGGCATCACAGAATCCCACACTGCTTTGGGATGGAGGGACCTTAAAGTCCATCCAGGGCCATCTCTGCCATGGCAGGGACACCTTCCTCTGTCCCAGGGGGCTCCAAGCCCCATTCAGCCCGGCCTTGGGCCCTGCCAAGGATCCAGGGGCAGCCACAGCTTCTCTGGGCACCCTGTGCCAGGGCCTGCCCACCCTCAGTGGGTCTCACTGTCCCTGAGGAAGGAGATGCCACAGCGTCTCTCGGCAGCCTCCTCCCACCTCCCTGCTCACCCTCACAGGGAGAAAATTTTCTCACCTCTCCTCAGCTTTTGCCACGGCCCAACTGGGCCTGCTGTGCCCATTGCCATCCATGGCTCCCCTGGCACAGCCTGATTCTGTCTCTGCTCTCCCACCTCACAAGGCAGAAAGTTCCTCTGACGTCTCCTCAGCTTTTGCCGTGGCCCAGCTGGGCCTGCTGTCCCCAGTGCTGTCCATGGCTCCTCTGGCACAGCCTGGTTCTGTCTCTGCTCCCCCACCAGGCACCTGCAGGCAGCACAAAAATGCCCCTGAGCCTTTTCTCAATAAGGTTGAACAAATCCTGCTGCAGCTGCCTCCCCTCATCCATCACATGCTCCACCTGCCTGAGCCTCTTGGTGGCCTGGCTGGCCTTGCTGTGGTCCTAAAAAATCCTGTTGTTTGGAGATCTCCAGCCATGAGGGGAAAGAATAATGCTGTTATGTGGTTATTCATCTAAATGAGACCAAAGGCCTTAAATTAGGGCTAGGAATAACAGAAAAATCTTATATGTTGTCTCTTTTCTCATTTAGAAGGCTGAACCCAATCAGAGATACACCTAAAAGCATGTGAGAAATTAAGAAAGAAATCACCCAGAAGTAAACACTCATTTAATTCAGCTTAAAAAGAACTAATTTTCTCACTAAGGGATAAATGAAAATGGTGAAAAGCAGGTACTTGGCATAAAGCTGCTCCAGGGTTATACATATACATGCCACACTTCCAATAATTTCAGGCCTGAAATTTTGGGTTACCAAATCACTTATGTTGACCTGGTACAGCACAGTGAAATTTTAGCCAGAACACTAACAAGCTCTGTAAAAAATAATCTCCTTATTCCCCACGTGAAACATATCCTGTGCTGACTCAAGCTGACTCTCTGAACAAGATGGTCTCTTCAGCAAATGTCCAGGTTGACTATTTTAATTTTAGCTAAATTCACTACATCTGCTAAAACCTGTACTGAGCAGGAACAGGAGTAATTCACAAGCAGAAGTGCTGCTTGTACATTCCCCTGTAAAATGCAAGGAATATGCTTTTGATGATATCTCAGAGCAGAGGATGACTTCAGCAAAAGAGATTTAAGGGAAGAAAACTGACAGAAGCTTTGTGACATGGTGGAAAAATATGGATTAAATGTATCAGAGCTGTTGCTAAGAGGAGCTGACAGAGCTGCTGAGATAGCTCAATGACCTGATTAAAGAGTAGCAAGAAACCGTGTTCTCTGTCCACCTCTACAAGATTTCATCATAAATTATTTCATTAACTTGGTGTATAGAGACTCCCTCCCTAAAATAGATGTCAAATTGCCATGTAGGCAATCCTCAGGAATATACAAAGATACCACTGAGTCTCATTACTTGTGTGAAATTGAAAAGAAAAACATCCTTAGGTGTGCAGGCTGAAACTGAGAAGTCAAGAAACGTATTGGATATATGTTTCCATATTGAAACATTATATTGAATATTATATACATGTAATGCAAGGAAAAAAAATAGCTGAAACACTTGGGTCTTCAGAAAGTCTTAGATTGCTGTAAAAGGTCATCCATAAAGTGTGAAAACATCTTATACTGACTTCTGGATATACAATAATCTCTCCTGCTCAATGCCCAGCCTTTTCACTGATCCTCTCACTGTCTATAAATCTTTTACTATCCCTGAAGTTTGGTAGCAGCTTCTTTATTAGCTCATATCTTCAACAAGCTTGACTTGAACCCCCTTATTAAATGCACTTTAAGGCCTTTATACACCTTTTTCTTAATGTAACTTATTAGAAGTTGAATAAGTTTTCTAGCTTCTCTCTATTCCTAGAACATCTCAAAGGAAATCTTGTTAATGTACATTTAATTGCAACAGCTCAGCCTCAGTGTTCTCTATAGCAACAAATATGCATTGGCTGCGTCTATCAAACCTTCCCTCAGCTCCTTCCTTTCTGCCTTTTATGGCCAAGCCTTTCACACAGGTTTTCTTTTGTGCAGTCTTTCCCTCTATGGATCTAGATAGGAAAAGAGCTTTCAATTATTTGGATGAGTTCTTCACTCATTCTGTAATTTCTTTCACGTGCATCCAGCCCATGATGCTGCACATCCTTTGCTTGAATACCATGAATAGGACAGGAGCAGGAGAGCCCAGCATAAAAACTGCAAATTCCTTAGTCCTATCCTCTCATTTTGCATTTTCTTCTTCTTTTGTTTTTTTTTAAACTCTACTTCACATTTTATTGCTTGTACTATATGAAGTCCAAAAGAATAAAGAGCAGATTTTATTTGAATGTTCGATGTCCGATCATAGAATTTTGGCAAAAAAAGAAGAAAAGCTCTCAGAAAAAACAGAGAAAAATGAAATTAATGTCAGGAGGTCTGAGAGGAGTGGTGTGTTGGAGAGGGGTCCTCTCTGAATCATGTTCTACTGACTTTGTGTTACAGCTTTTGCTATTTCTGCACCCTGCTTACATTTAGATAGACCGTCAGTAGCCAACCTGGGAGAATATAACATTAAAAAAAATCCAGTCCATTCATTTCTTTTCAATTTGCACATGAAAACATTCTGTGTACACTATTTCCAACCACACAGGGGACAGTTCTCACAGCCCTGCCTGGTAACCAAGGGATGGGAATGAAAACCTCTCCCCTGTTAAATTTGCTGAAAACGCATTACAGCGCATGCTACCAAAAGAAAGAAAAGAAAGGTGTTTTCAAAAAAAAACCCCACGAGTGTTTCACTGTCCGTGAGAAATCAAGAGCAGGATGGGAAAGGCTGTTTACACAGGCACTCAGCCAGGAAACTGTGCCTGCCACAGATCCAGTCATTCAGGGAGCACATCTCCGATTTTCCTGAGCTCCCTCCCTCCCTCTCCTCTCCGAGCCCTGCAATTCTATGGAGAAACCCATCGGTAGGTGAGAAAACACAGCCAGTCCTGCAGCATGCCTCCAAAGGCTGCCTCTCCTTTAGGTAAGTGCTACCACACCGAGGCCATTTGTAGGAATTTTACACAGCCAGACAAACAAACGCATTCCCTTAAGGAGCCGCGGGAGAGTTCCCAGCGAATCGCCACCAAAAACCCGCCTGGAAGCATCCTCTGTAAATCCGCCGTGAAAAGCAGCCTTGCTAATTAGCAGGCTGGATGGAGAACGCCCTGAGATAGAAAGTCCTGTCACTTTATTTGTGCGTGCTCCCCTGCATCTTAAGGCGCAGCTCGGGCTCCCTGAGGATCATGTGAGGCTGGGTTATATATGGGGAGCCGCGCTGTGGAGCTGCGAGTGTGTAAGCCTGGCAGCTGGGGAGTGTTATGGTTGCTGCTTTCCTGTGCTAAGCTGATTTACTTGTTTAAGGTCTGACCTCATCATCCTGTCAGTATGGATTCCCACCTATACAGCTAACAGCAGCTCAGCATCGCTCGCGGGGCATTCATCACGAGAGAGGCACAGAGCTGCCCGTGTTTGTTCTGCTGCTGCCTTTCCTTAAGAAGAGGAGTTGAAACAGGAGAGATAACAAAGAATCCATTTCCTTCCTGAAAGAATAGGCTTTTGTATTTTTTTTTTTCCTTCTCTCTGGAAAAAAAAAAAAAAAACCATGTCAGTGTCTGGGAAGAAGGAGTTTGACGTGAAGCAGATCCTGAGGCTCCGCTGGAGGTGGTTCAGCCACCCCTCGCAGGGCTCCGCCGGCTCCGGGGGCTGCCACCAGCAGGAAGGCTTCGAGCACAGGGGCACCCCGGTGCAGAGCCGGCTGAAGAGCCACTCTCGGGACAGGAATGGGCTGAAGAAGAACAGCAGCCCCGTGCACCACAACATCCTGGCCCCCGTGCCCGGCCCCACGCCGGGGCACCACCGCTCCATCCACAGCTGGCACCAGCACAGCCTCATCGAGCAGCTGCGCTCCAGCGAGGACAGCAGCAAAAGCGGCGGCACCCAGGAAAACTCCGGCAAAGAGGAGCCAAATAAAACCACGCAGGAGCTGCAGATGATCACAGAACAAAATGCAGACGAGTCTGCAGAGAGGTAGGAGTTTTAAAGTGTGCGCCTGGAAAGGCAGACTTGTTTCTGAGTTATTCCCTAAAAGTGTCTTTGTTTTCAGCCAGAGTTCCTTAGTGAATTCATCTCACTCTGTGTCTGTGCACACCCACACTCAGAGAGAAGGAGCACTTCTTCATCAGAAAAATGAACAGAAACATTGTCATGAAATTGTGATCTTTGCTTAAGGTACATCCTTCCATAACTCTTCCATATGCATACAGCCTGCCAGTTTGTCAAATTTGCTTCATCAACATTCCCAGCATATCAATTCCTTCTCTTGATTTGTTATGTGTGAGTGCAATGAAAAAAAGGAGCCTCCTGACATCCTGTCCTCATTCTGACTTTATCAATGGGCGCAACTTTGACAAATGGGAGCTGCTGGAGGTGCATGGGCTCTGTGGTTGCCATTGATCTCTCAGATTTCTCACTGATTTTCTTTTACTGTCTTCCTGGCAAGTAAAATTAACCTTGAACTAAGTGGAAAGGAAGCATCATTCTTTGCTTTTTTAAGGGTTTGTTTGAAATCCCAGTACTTTCACAGTTTATTTAGTAGGCTAAGACAAATCTTTTCTGCAAGGTCAGGTGAAAAAACATCACAGCTATGAGAGCTTAGAGGTGTAAGCATAAAGGAAGAGCTATTCTTAAGTTGTGAATAACACAGAATACAATGTCAATACCACTTATTTAATTAAGGTTTTTATGTTTTCTTTTTCAAAACTCATGTCAGTATTTTTAGCTTATCTAATAGCTATAGTTATAGCAACATTTTTGTAACAATCATATCATAAATGTTTGACTTGAGTCCTTTCCCCACCTTGGACTCAAGTCAAACATTTATGATATGATTCTTTGGACTGTTTGATGAGATTGCTATCAGTCTTTGGACATAATTTAAATGTATTACATTGCATTTAGATACAAATTTATCTCACTTGAAGTTACAGTTCTCTCAGTAAAAACCAAGCTGACAGCTTGCATATTTTTAGCAGGTATTATTTCTCAAGTTGTGCATCTGCTGTGGGGAACATCTGCAGATGGAACAGCAAAAACTGCATTCCAAAATGTCACTTGGAAACCAGTCCCAGTAGCCAATAGGTACCAGATAAAATCATGACAGAATAAAAACCCTGAGGAAGGACTGTGGGAGTTCTGAGTGTTTCCAAGGGTGCTGGTTTGCAATGGGGAAGCAGCAGACCCTTAGTACAACATTTCAAATGATAGCACAAATTTCCTGAAAAAAATGTGGTTTTAGACACACCTTAGAAGGAAAACTAATTTAATTTGAAGAAAATAAGGAACACTTGTTCATCCAAATAAGATTCTACACCATGTGAAGAAGGAGGTAAAAAATCCCCTAATAAGTTCAGTTTGGGAGGTAATAAACCACTGCCTTCTAAAATAAGATGTGACATTTTCTCCAGCTATATATAAAGTTTCTCCTAAGACCTCCTGAAGTTTTGTACCTTCATATCCATTCCAATTTAAGTTCTGCTCTTGAGCTGTTTGAAGTTGCAGCTTTTAGGATAGTTTTGGAACTGCATATATCACATATTGTTATAGTCAAATAAGTGGGTTCTTTAAGATTTCAGAAAAAGCAATCATTGCATGTTGCAGATTAAAATCTATTTTAACATACATCTTAAAAAGCTGAATTGGTAATCCATTGTTTATAAAATGATTCATGGCTATGAGTTTCTCTATAATTAAAATTTATTTCAAGAAAATAAAACTGACTATTAAGGACAACATAGCTCAAAATTCTTAAATATGTATCAACAGAAATCATTAGGTAAATCTCTGTTCCCTTCCTCTAAAGCATCCAGCACAGGCCACACATTAATTAATACATTAATTGGTTGAATAGAAATGAGATACTGAGAAGAAATAAGGAGAAGCAGCCTTATACCTACATCTACCTAAATCTAGGATGTAAATATCAATATCTGAATATATTGTTTTGAAGAGATGAAAATGTCTCATCTTTTAAATGCTGCCTTTACATCATTCCAGGTCCCCTTTTCCTTTAGAAGTTCCAGATAGTTCCAATCAATGGTAATTAATGGGCTCTGCTGGTGATTGACACACAAAAATCAGGTTTCTGCAGGATCCCCTGAGCCCACACACTGCCAGAGCCACCACAGCAGGAGCTGTGCAGGTATTTCAAATGTCAATTGATCAAATTTCACACCCGCACCTGAGCACACCAAAGACAAATTTACCTTTTACACCACAAAAGCTCTGTACCTTCAAAGCAGCTCTCTCTCCACCAGTGGATTTTCCTCCGCCTGGAAAAATCCCATTTTTAGGTGGATCTAAAGCAGGACTCTGCTGCGTGTCACATGGAAATCCAAAATAGTAAAAAAGGGGGACAATCTGGCCAATTCCTCAACCCTTAGCAGAATATGAAAGCAGTTTCTACTAAGAGTTTAATGCTTCCCATGGAAAACTTTGGAAATGCAAAACCAATATTCTGAATTTCTTGAGAAAAATTTGAGCTTTCTTTCTCTCAAACCTCAGGACTGAATGTTGTCTGTGCTGGACAGAGAGCACCCTGGGGTTTGATGAAATAAGGGTTGTTACTGAGGAGGAAAATTAAATAATAAAGTACCAAACATGATCATCAATGCTCTTATTTCTGCTTTCTTAAACCCATTTTGGTATTCCTGTCCCCAGATTAAATAGTGCAAGACTTAAAGAAACCCCTCTGGTCCACGGGCTTGCTCCTGAATTATATCCCATGATAAGTGACAAAATAAATGAGGCTCAAGTGATTACAACTTATTAGTTTTGTCCCAATCATAACCAGATAATGTGTGGTCAACCAACACATTTTGGGCCATAAATAAATGGTTTATTGGCACAAGGGTAAGGAAAGTTTCTCAGCATCCTGGGGACTGCCTGGCCCGGTGCTGCTCAGGGAACCTGCTCAACCAGGAGCATCTGAAATGCTGGGCCTTGACCTGCTCTGAGATCCTTATGGGAGTTACATCTGTAGTTTGGAAAAAAGATAAACAGCAGACAACCTTAATTTACTGACCTTATCTGATTCTCACCCATCTGCTCCTTGAATGAGGACTGGGACCTCTGCCTGGGTGAAAAAGAGAGAAACCAGCTAAAGTCTGCACAGCCACCAATTTATTTTATTTGTAGAGTGCCTTTCCCAGTGCAGCATTTTCTGATGTTACTGGGGTGATCAGCAAGCTAAACCTGTGGATTATGGCTGTGCCAAGGAAGGGAAAACACCTCCAGAGATTTCAGGTTTGGCTTAAAGAGGAGCTGCAGTGACTGTAGGAGCCCATGGGGAATCACCTGTGGGTGGTTCAGCAGGCAGGGCTGGGGGAGATGAGCACTTGAGCTGTTCTGATCTGACATCGCTGACCTGTCCTGATGGAACATTGTGAGGTTCAGGCTCCTCTGCCAGGGGGAACAGGAAGAATTTCCATTCCTTTCAAGGAAAGTGGTGTGGCAGTGATGCAGAGAGAGCAGCACACACTGGGAGGATTTGGTTGTTAGATCCTGACAGTCAACAGAAACTTTGTGTGCCCCCCATGGACCCACGTGTGCACACACAGACTGACAAAGCACTGAAACCTCAAAAAAAGAATAATTTTTATATTGAATTACTTCAACTACTTCTCTTAATAATTTCTGGGCTTACAGATATTGACTTCTCCATGAGAGCCCTGTGCCCAGCACATTTATTAACATTCTGCCACATTACCACATCCTTTCCTGCATGCCTGCCAGGTTTGTGATTCCACAAGTGTGCTATTGCAGACCTCGTGTGCTGCTTAAGTATTTCCTAGTTGCCCAAAGGCGCTTGGATTTCAATAGTAAATGGAGCATCCATTCACCATTTTTCTCTTCTGCATCTTTTTTTCTAATTATGTGGCTGAAAAATTGCTGACAAACTCTGGCTTGGGACAAATTTTAGGACAAATGTTGTCTAATTTCCCACATGAGGCAAAATATATTTCTAATTAATTCTAATAGTATCTTTTGATGTTGTAATCCAAACAGTCATTACTGATGCACATGGAAACAGATACTTGGGAGGTGCCTCCTCCCAAAGGCAATCCTGTTCTGTGGGGGCTATTTTTGATGTACAGCTATTTTGATAGTTCATCTCAAGACTTGAAAATTCATGGTTTTTTGGTTCTGTCAGACATATGGAAATAACTATCAGATTATTTTCTTCACTGTCTCTGACAAATATATAAACACACACACATGTACATGACTATTTCAGATGCTGTCCCCTATCTGAGGGTTTTCCCTTGAGTTCTGCTTTTATCTCCAGTAGCAGATGACAGCCTTGGCTCCCACTCCAGTGTGAAATAAAGAAAAACAGGTGATAATTTTCCTGGTGAAAAGGGAAGATATGAGTTATCCTCTGAAGCCACAGGTCAAACCAGATTGAGAGAGCTTTTGGCACTGTGAGTGAAGTTCTGGGTACCCAAATAAAGAGTGGAGCACAGGAAGGACTGAAAATGCATCCCAAGGCAGCAGTGAAAGAGAGGGCTGAGGTGTGCCCTGGGCAGAGAATATGATAAAGGGGAAACCTCCCCACACTGCTTCCCTGTCGTGGTAAGAATTCAGTTCCATGAACAATCTCTGATACCCAAGGTAAAGTTTAGAAATGTAAATTCCTAATCTCACATCATGGCAGTCCTTGTTTTTAAAAACAGAACTCCTCCAATTTTATTTTCACTCAACCTCCATCAGTTTGAAAAAACTTTCAAAAAATTTAAGTTTTAACAAGTAAGTATTTTAGAAGCTTGATAAAGAATGCTGGACATGTAGTCAGACAGCATTTCAAGAAAGCTGGACCAAGTAGGTTTAGGTGCTTTCTTGCTTGACTACAGTACAAATTAAGCTAATTAATGCCTTGATCTTCCCCATCAGTGTATATACATATGTGTGTATATATATACACATACATACATACATATATATATATCTATATATATATACACACACACATTGTATAATATATATATATTCTCCTTATTCTTCTTATTGCCACACTTTCCTTGTTGACACCCTTTGCTTATGGCTTGTTTTTGACAATTGCTGCAGGTCTAAAGAGCTGCAGTTTGTGCAGTCTGGTCCCAGAATCCCTCCCCTACATCTCTGATATTCCACTGCCTGTGCCCAGCAGGTCTGTCTGCACTCAGTGGGCAGAGCTGGATGTGCTCCTGTTGGATCTGGCAGTCCTAGGGGAGGGCTGGATTCCTTCTGTGTCATCCTGACTCAAATCTGTTGGAATGTCCTCAGAAGTTGTTTTTCTCTTATCAACAATGTGGTGCTGTTGCTCGTGCCTGCCTTGTGATTCATGTGGAGCTCCTGCCTCTGTACCAGGGTCCTGTTCCCAAACCATCTGTACAGTTTTGCAGTTATTTGTTCCCAAAAGCTGCTGCTCCCAAAAGCAGCACTTTGCACAAATAAATTCCATCTTGTGTTTATCAGATAATGTCTCCAACTGGCTTAGCTGGTATTCAGTTCTGATTTTGTAACCCTGATTTAGTGATTTAATATTCAGTTCTGATCCAATTCCCCACCATACATGCAGCTCTTCTCAGCTTGATCTCCAATTGTAATACATAATATCAAAGATTTCTCTTCATTTTTTAATTAATTTAGAAAATTTATGAGAAGGTATAGAGGAGCTTCAGTGCTAAGTTCCTTAGGAACCCAGTATAATTTATCTTCCTATTTGTCAGTGATAATTTAATGCCATTGATAATTTAATGCCATTTGCCATTGATAATTTAATGGCATGATTTCAAACCAATTTCACCCTTGTTCCAAAATGGGTAACTCCAGACAGTCCTGGAGGCTGAACTTTGCACTGTCTGATACAACACACTGAAAAATAATACTCTTATGTTCAAGGTATACATGACAACTATTTCTTTTCTGTTCTCCATAATTTCTAGTAAAAGCTGTTAATGAGGCACTTCAGTTTACTTTGACATGTTATTCTTGGCAAATTCTTGTTGACTTATGTTTCTAAGGGCTTAGAAAGAATAATTATATGAATTTTACACTGTATAACTTGGCAAGAAGTAGCAACAAGGAAAAGAAATTATGTTTGTGTCTTGTGGAGAATTTTTCAGTTTCCATAGCATTTATAACACTTTAATATCAATTCCAGCAGTATGTTTTAAAAAGATGATTTTCTGCAAGCCTGCAATGGACAAACAAAATGTTCCCTTGTTACCTCAAGGACAAGCAAAAACTAATTTTCTTCTAACAATGATCTTTAGCTAAAGGTCAAAATATGAGTGGAAACTGGATTGTTTAAGATGTTTGTGGCTGATTTGAGAGGGGTCAGAAGTGACATTATTTAATGGAAATTCTCTCACAACTGGTTGAAATAGGGTAGCTGGGGGTAAGCAAGAGAATTCGATATCTAATGTTTGGTTAGTGTGGAAAATCTATAAAGTTACAGGAAGTGGTATCTGATGCAGGATTAAAATCTAAGAGAAAAAACACCTTTTTATTTTTTCCCCGCAGCTGATAATTCACAAAGAGGACCAGGCCTTTTGAGGCCAAGAGCAAATGCACTGAACAGTGACCAATGAATTAATTCTGACTAAACCAATGCTGTGACCTCATACAAGAGCTCTTGGTACAGAAATTAGAATCACAATGTCTCAAAGGCATCCCTGGGATGTATTCCTGCTCTCACCTTCTATTATGACATCTTCTGAAGAACTTGAAAGCAAAAAAATGGGGTATTGAAGTGGGTTGAAACAGCTATTAAAGATGAAAGGAATGAGAAGAATTGTATTTTGAATTTAATTTTATGTTCACCCTGTGGAAGGATTGGATATTTACTCAAAATTTTTTTTTTTCATAGCTAGATAAATAGACTCATAGGAGAATTTAAGCAGAAAAAGAGCACTGGATGTCATCAAGTCTAACCCTGTCTACCCACCAAGAAGTCTATAATGAGAAATAATCTGACTTACTAGAAAACACACACTATTTTACAGGCCTACATTTAACAAGCCTAGCTTTCAAAGATGAATTATTACTGGCAAGGGGAAAAAAATGCCATTTAATAGTAATTTAACAATCTAGGACAATTCCAGTCATTTCAAAACAATTTTTTTATGATTCAATTATCTCCTCATTTTCACTCCACAGAGCTTGCTCTCAGCAAAGACAGCTGTTAAATGACTTTTTAAAGAGTTATTACTGTTCTTAAAATCACTTCTTAATGTCTCCAGAAAAAGTTAAGGAGATGATTAAACACACGTGCCCAATGCAGAGCAGTTTTTACAGACCCTCTGAGATTCTGCAACTGAAAGATCAACAAGAAATGAGATGGTTGGTGAAACATTCTGGGAAAAGGGGGAGAAGGTTTCAAAGTTAGAGCCAGACAGGATCCTAGCAGAAAGAAACTATTTATTTTCACCCTTGGTTTGTGGCTGAATTGTTTACTTTGGAATATTGTACTGAGGAAAATACTAAAATCCTACACATTTAAGAAATAAAAGATTTATTTGTTATAGTCAAGCAGCTAAATTTGCCCAACTAAACTAGACCAGTTTCGTTTAGCTCCTTTCATTCTGCTAGAACAAAATAATTCCCTAATATATATTTAGGGAATGATTATATCAGGCAATTAAATAAGACTGTGGCTCATTTGTTGCGCACCTGTTGGTGTGCAGGGTGAAAGAATTAAAAATGAAGCTGAAGTACTGTGGAGATTCACAGAAAGAGCTGAAATATAGGATATAAACATAAAGAAAATAATCTCTAAAACAAAGTTATAACCAAATTTAACCTCTGTGGCATCAGATTCCCCCCAGTGGCTCCATCAACACAAACTGGAAATTCCCACCCTGCTGTGGCAGCAAATCTGCTCCCAGACCAACCCCTTCCGTTCTTTTCCAAGCAAATGCTCAACAGTAAAACCTCAATTCAAAACAAATTAAACCAGCTAGAACAAGACCAGAGAGCCTGGCTCTTCACAAAAATTCTGCCCATCCAAGAATTCTTAGCTTGAAACATCTTTGATTTCATTGTAGTAATTGTTTCCATCCTATGGGACAAGTCAGGATATTTCACTAAAACCTGTCTGCTGCTCCCAGGGAACAAGAGGAGAACTAAAAGTGTTTATAGGAACATCCTGCCTTCACTTCAGATTTAAGCATGGGCTAGAGCATCTAAATGAATGCAGTTTCAAAGTGTTTTATCAGGACATAGGCACTGTATTCTCATGCTGCTTTACAGGATAAGAAGTTCATCACATTCTCCACTAAAATCCATTTAGGCCAAAGAAACATTTTTAGAGGAAAGGAAAGCAATGGCTGATACCTGGCCCTTCCTTCAGTTTTGTTGTACATATTTTGAAAACCTTGGGACATTAATCTAGATTTCTTACCTGGATATTAACATTTGATTTAATAAATTCAGGTGCTCTCAGCCTAAATTTTTAGATTCATGACTAGGATCTGAAAATCAAGATATGGGTTATGTCTCAGATTTGTTGCCTGTTTCTTTTATTATCTCAGAGCAAATACCTCAGGCTCTTGGTATCACAGTTCCCTCATGTTAAAGAGCATTTTCCTGGGGACACACCAGGAACTGAGCAGGCTTTCCAAACATCGAGGTTTGCTGCACACAGCTTTGCAAAGCAAAGTGGAATTCATGTACACTATGCTAGACCCATTATATTCAGAGTTGCACAATTTATCTTCTCATTATACTGACATCACAGAAATCAAAGCCTGCTGGGACTTCCCATTATAAAAATATTAGAAACCAATATATTCCAATAAAATGTTTTGAACAGCAAACAAAGGCAAGACATTTGAGAAAGTGGACAGCCACTGCCACCCTCTGCCATGCTTCAGTTTACCTGATAAGTCACAAGTTAAGAGGAAAGGAGACATTCTGACAAGAAATGAGCATTTCCAAACCCTGTTCATTTTAATAGAAGTTGGGAAAACGAAGAACCTTTTTGAACAGGGCAAATATACCTTGATTTAAATGGAAACTGTGAGCAAACCACTAAGAAATCCTAGGAGTTGGAGAAAAGCTATTTTAAGCTATTACATATGGTTTGAGTTGCTAGGGAAACCTCTTTTGCAGTGTTCATTTAGCACAGATGCTCAGGAAAGCTCTGTCTCCATGTCAGACCATTTCAGAACCTTGCAGAATGGGAGGAAATAGAGATGCACACACACACACACACAGAGGCAAAAATACCTCGGCAATTTTACCTTAGTCATGTTCCACATCTTTGGGGGCAGCTCCTTCTTCCCCTCTCTGCCACGACCACCAGATCAAAATCTCTGATTCCAAACTGAGAATATTTGCTCAAACATTTCCTTCAGTTTGGCTCCATTGGGGTTCATGTTTCAGACATTCATCTTTATAGAGCTGGAGCTCTGCCTTTGTCGTGCACTTTGTAAAGAGGCAAAGGAGAGGCTGGCTCTTTCTGGTCACCCTTTTGAGCAGGGAGATAAATGCATATTATATATCTATATATCTATACATCTATACATCTATATCTCTCTCTCTATATATATATATACACACATAAAATATTTTGAACAGACAATAAATATATTCCCTGAACAAAACCTGGGATGCTCAATCATGTTCATAACGGACATATAGTGATCATTTAAAGATGAAAATGCTGGTTCTGGGTCAGGACTCTCATTTCTGCCTCACAAAAGTCACTCACAAGGGATTCTCTCCAGCTCATCATTCACTTTAGTGCAAGCTACACCTAAAGGCAGAAATTCCCTCTTGTGCCCTTCCTTACCCCTGCCCATGTCTGTGTGCTGGTGCAGTGGCTTGGGATGGATTTTTGACCTTTCTGAGGTGCCTGACACAGTAAATCCCCAGCAGTGCAGGCAGTGCAGTCCCTGGTGCTGTCACAGGGGATTTAGGAGCAGAGCAAAACAACTTCCTAAGGAAGTTCCAGCCTGGTGATCCTGCAGGAGCCAGGCTGCTCAACCACAACACAACGAGCTGCTGAGAGCAGCACCGAAAGGACAAGGCTGTAAGTCAGGATTAATTCTTTTGCCTTCATTTGTTTTATTCACTTAAAGGATTCCCAATTTTCTGCTAAAAAAGAGATGTAGAGTGGCTTGGTGGCACAAAATGCCAATGAAGTTGCTTGGGAGGCAGCTCCCGTGGGATGCCCCCAAATGTGCCTCTCCCTTCCTCTTTCAAACTGAGCCCAATTACTCCTCAGTTATTTAAAGTTTCCTTGCACTTTTTCACTTAAGGTGAATCCAAACCTGACTTTAACACAATTTAAAAAGTAATAAATTCAGGACTGGAAGGACAATATTTTATGAATAAATGCAATAAAATCCCTGTGTTATTATTTGTATAACCACATTACAATGTAAATTTGCCTCTCTCCAGCCTAGTGATTACTACAGGCACTCTGGGAAAAAAACCCTGTAATAATAATAACAATATAAGCAATATTTTTCACAGTTCATAGCAATTACACACTTTTAGCTTTTCTTTGTTTTTCTTTTGGTTTCATGTGCTACGTTTATTTAGATTTCATGTTTTTATTCAGATTCAATTACAGTGAGTGAGGCTGACACAAACCTTGGCTTGTTGGAGCAAGTTATCATTATTATCTGTCCAGATAAATGCCAAGTCACTAATGGCATTGAGAGAACAGCTTTTATTAAGCCGGGTTGTCAGAAATACTGGTAAATACACCTGATAGTGTCAAATTAAAGCAGCCCTAATGTTCTGTCTGTAAAGGTTGTAAAGACAATTCTCTCTCTGTCTAACAAAGGTGCTGTGGGCTCATGAGTAGAGGTTTCCTCACTAAGGAATTCCTGTAAGGGGCTGCCTCAACTCCCTTCTTTTCTGACCTAGCACAGGAGATTTTCAGTGGACATTATTTCTGACATACCATGATGTACACAATAATAATTATATATATATATATATATAATATAATTATTATATTTTATATAAATAATATTATATAAAAGATATAATATTATATATATAATATATAATATTATAATTATTTATATAAAATAAATTTTTTTTTCAGGTGTTAAAAAGTGCAAGTCAGTGACCAAAGATAAGAACAGGAGCTAAAGCATGACAGTCTACATAATTTATAACATTTAAAATTCCCTCCAGTAAATATGGAAGGACATTCACAATACGCCTGTTTGGTTGTACTGGCTTGAAAAAAATGACCTCAACTGAGCCAGAAATAAATACAGCAGTTAAAGTTATTTGAATTCCTTTCCAGACCCAGGTTTGAGTTATATTTTCTGACACAGAAGCTCAGAAGATAACAACTGGCTTTGAAGAGCACTTTGGTATCAGCATATCTGTACCCAGGGACACACAGAAATATTTGGCTTTAATACAGGGAAACTCTTTCAGGGTGTAATTGCACAATTAAGAGAAAGAGAGAATTGATCACAGATAAATTTATGTGGCTTAAAAAATCTTCAAACAGAATAGAAAACTTCAGTCTACCTCTCATCTCTGATTTCTACCTGTGAGGCTGCCCAGACCTTTAACACATCCTCTTTCCCTCATTTCTAATAAATCTGTAATTATGACAGGGCTAAATAGGTTAAAAATCACTTTTTTTCTCCCCAGTGCAGTAGTGTCTAGCTTTGAATGAGGTATCCAGCAGATCAGCTGAATCAGGTCAGGAGATATTTTGGAACAAGCCTGGAGATTTTTACGTGACTGGGGGTGTTTCATACAGCAAAATGAAATTTGAAGTGGTGCCTTCATCTAGGGGATCGTGTTTCACTTGAAGGGGAAAGCGTGATAAGTCTTGTTATTTGTTAGTTGGACCCAGCTAAATGTAGGAAAGGAAAAATGCAAAAAATGAGATGGCCATGAGAAGCCCAAGAATAGTTTCCCTTTTCCTTTGACGAAAAACAAAAAAGAGGTGAGAAGCGCGTATGAAGGCATTAGTGGTTTGAGGTTTAATAAATCAAGAGATCTGCAGAAATCTCCCAGCAGGGTCCATCCTTGATGAGCTGCGAGGCTCAGATTGGCAGGGGCAGGGATAATTGCTATTGGGACTGTTACTCTCTGCCTTTCAAAGCTCTGCTCACTGCAGGCACAACCACTTCACATTTCATCTTTTCTTGTACGTGGATCTCCCTTTGCTCCTCTCTGCTCCACTTTTCCCAATAACAGTCAAAAGGGACAGCATAAAGCAGGGTCTTCTTCCCCTTCCCATCAGGATTCTTTCTGAAAAGTGCTTAATGAGGGAACAAACATGGAGTTAATTAGCTTCATCTGGCAATAGCCTGGCTTGGAGTGAAAACCAGTTCCTCTTGCCATTGGCCTGTATTTTGTTTTCTATGTCCTCTAAAGAAAAATGCCACGGGCTCAGATCCAGCATTAAGCCATTATTTTTCATTTTGTACATTCTGACAGCTCAAAATCATGCTGTATCATGCCTTCTGGTCACATCATTTTTGTTCTTTAGAAAGATTATCACTTGTTCCCAGGAAGTTGAGCAGGAAATAATCTCAATGAGTTTCTCCTTCACTTTTAATTTCCCTCCAACACAATCATGTACTACAAATGTGAGTTTGGAATTCATGCATTGGAGTGACCACTTGGCATTATCAGAACAAAGGACAATTTTAAGATGATAATATATAAAATACTCCTATCCTTCTACCTGAAAGGTTTCACTCAGTTACTCTTTATTATATAACCTAAATGAACACAGTGTTAATTCTCCTGGAGGATAATGTTCTTGAATGGTGATTTAAACTGGCATTAATGGAAATGATTTCACTTGACCCCTGAATATAGAAACATTTCTATTAAATAAAAAAGGCTGTGCAGGCAGTGCTCTCTCCAGGCTGATTGGATATTGCTACAGCTCCAATTTCTCTGCCACAGAAATAAGGGTTTCTATGCCACAGAAATAAGGGGTTTTAAGTATTTTAAAAATGTTTATAGCAAAGTTTCATGTTCAGATTAGTTCTGTACCAGGATGAGAACCTTTAGAAACTCCTTTCTGTGTACATCGGATTATTCAATGTCTCAATTATCTGCATAAAACAATGAGCATAAAACCCTTTGTAGACATGAGATCTTTCAACAGTAGAAAAACTAGATCAACAATCAAGAGAGTTCACACACTAATGTGCAGAGACTGGAAAATAATCTTGCAATTCCTCTGTTAAAATAATAAATTTATAATTTTCAAAGGGAAACAGCTGTCTGAGGAGAGTGTTTGGATTGATTCATTTTTCTACCTCAAAATCAGAGTAGCCACAGCTGAGAGAAGGCACAAAGGGCTCAGAGCTCTGCAGTTTGGGTGCAGCTCCCATTTCCCACTGCAATTACCCCAACAAATCCCTGATTTCTATTTCTGGGGGGATTCAAAATATCCTAACCCAAATTCACCCTGCTATGAATCATGCTGACATCTGTCTGTACGTTGTCATGTCTGGGGGAAGAACAAAACTTAAATGAGCTAAAAGTGGTTTGCAGTTCATGAAATGCACACTTACACTTCTAATCCCAAATGGGAAAAGTTATTTTAACTAGCACTGACTGAGACATGTGGACAGTTTGTGCTAGCCTTGGCAATAAAAATTGCTAAAACCAGGCATTTCAAGAGCTCCAAACTCTAAAGGAATTGTCAGAGCTTTCAGTTTAGTTGGGAAGTCAGGAGTTCCTCCATTAACTGAAAAAAATATAGATTTAAATTTTTTATTTCTTCATTTGCTACATCATTTTCTATCATTATTACAACCTCACAATAATGTTATGACCTCAGCAGTCACCAACAATTTCCCACATTCTTTTAGGACAAATCTTTTCACCCATACCCTAAAAACCACAATAAAGAATAAAAAATGAAGATGACTCCAGCAGAAATTTGAAGCCAGGGGCTGGGACAGTTACTGATGTACTAAAATTTTATCAGCATCAATTAATACATTAATACACCTTTATCATTATTTTATCTGTGTTCAGAAATGGCTTCTAATTTTTTCTCTCTTATTTCCTAACTGAAATATTTTAATTTCTCAGCCAGCTGCTGGGGTTTAGCTGTGACAGACGCTGGGATTTTTGTAGGAAAGGAGTTTTTGTCAGCAGCCAGAGGGGCAGAGCTCCCAGGGCTGAGCAGAGTGGGGTGGCTGGGGAAAGGGGCTGAGCTGCACTTTTAAATAAGCAATAAATAAAAAGAGATAAAATAAAAATGATGATCTGCACTGGAAATATCTCTGCACAAACCAACAGAACTGGTGGGGTTGCAGTTTTGCCTGGGCACAGCTCCAGCACATCCCACAGAGCTGGAGCCCCTGAAATCCAGAATCTGTGACTGGTGGGGTTTACAGAGCACAGGGAGGACACCCCAAACACAAATCTATAAATGACACCAACAGCTGAAATTGGCTAAAGTGAATTTCTCCAACACTACAGCATCTTAAACAGGCACGTTCTACAAACACCCAGGAAGTGGTCACCATAAAAATGTAAATAATAACCTCAAAATGTAAATAATAGCCTCATCTACACCAACAAAATTAAAATACTCCAATAAATCACCTTGTTTTCATGCAATATTGTGCTTTTAAGCTTATCATCAGGTTTTCTTCTTGATTTAGACACATTGAATGAAGTTTAATAAAACACTGAATTTTAAAAATTATATGGCAAATAAATGGCATTTATGTGTTATCGCATTCTAATTAAATAATGAGGAAATCTGGATTTATCCTTTATATACTGATTAATGAAGAGTGCTCTGCTGATTAGTGTAAAGAGTTCTCCATTATGACAGAAAAGTAATTTAACATCATTCAGAAATGTAAAGAATTGTAGGCCTGGAATGAATCACAAAACTCATGCCATCAATTCTGATTACAGAAAAGATGAAATTGTACCTCCACACACCATTTTTGAGTCCTGGGTTTCTTAGGATTGAGAAAAATCTTGCTGTTACCTGTCATTTCATCCCCTGTGTTTCTTTCAGGTAATTATTTCAACAGAGGTGTAAGCAGCTCTTTGAAAAATAAAACATTCCCCAAAGTTTAATGAGAAAAGGGCAAAAATGCCTCTCTGAATTTAGATTCTGTTCCCTCTCTGAATTTAAATTCTGTTCCCAAAAAATTTTTTTCTTGCTATGATAATAGCAAGGAAAAAACCCATACAATATGCTATAATTACCCATAATAATAATTAAATATTAATAACAATTAAACCTTCTTTCTACCACATGATTTTCTGTAATAAAATCATGGAGCAGCACCAGGAGCAGGATTTGCCTGGAATTCTCTCAGCACCTTTCTGCCTTTGGAACTGAATCCCTGGCAGATTTCAAGCGTGGCTAAACCAGTTATTCCTACTTCTTGTATTTATTTCACTCAGAACCTGCCGTCCCAGCTCAGTTCTGAAAATGTCATGTGAAATAGTGTCAGAAGTCATCCAGAAGGTGAGATGACTTCTGACAATTCGTGTTTTTCTCCCAGTAAGCTTTGGTACCTTGGAAAAAAAAGAATAAAATCCAATTTTCTGACATGATTCATTGTGACCAGCCACGCTGGCTGGTATTTATGTCCTTCTTGTCATCCAGACACTTAATGCTTTTTGATTATTTCTTCAACTTTTCAGTGTATATTTTCTGTTTCAAAATTCCATGTTTCTTTTAAAATGGACCGTATTTTGAGTGTCCTTCACAAATCCTTACAGGAAAACTCTGGAATGATTTCACTTGGGTTTCCACCTGAAATGAAATTCATACAACTCAGTGAGTTCAGAATAATTTAAATATAGATTTATCTCTCCAGGCTAATCCACGTTTTAAGGCTTTATTAAGAATGCTAATTACAGCTCCTCATCCCTGTGAACACCAGCACAAAGATAACGTGAAATAATTTGGGTTCCTGATTCTTCAGACCAAACCATTGATATTTTCCCTCCCTTTTGGAAACTTTCATTCCTGAATACTCAGCTTTTGTTTGCCCAAACCTGTGCACATTTTATGGGAATAAATCTTTATCTGTGCTGCACCCTCAGCATCCTCTGCCAGAATCCCACACCAGACTCCAGGGGGCTTTTCCTGGCTCCTTCCTTGAGGATATTTTGATCTGTGACTTTAATTCATCATTACCCAGTTCTACACTCTGAAGGTCAATATTTGATTCTGACAGTCGTACACTAAGGAAAATATATAAATATTTATCTTTGAATTTAATTTTCCCCATCCATTATATATCTACTATTTCAAATCAGCTGCTGAAGATAAACCAGAAATTATATTATTAATTTTAATGGAGAAATTGCTTTTGCTTCCAGTATTTTTCAGTCTCTGAAGACCTTTGCCTTTGAAATAATTAATTATATTAGTGGTATTTATGGTGTAGTTAAATGTGACTCCAATAAACTTCTGAAAAAAATACCCACGACTAAATGAAATAATTAGACTTTCACTCCCTTGGAAATGATTCTCTAACCACAAATAAATACATGCCATGGGGAATTATTTATTTTCCCCAACAGTACTATCTATTTACAATTGGGATGGCTGAGTGTTATTTGAGGTTTTTTCTGCAAACATCAATGCTAAGTGCAATTTACTGAGGTACAGCACTTAGAGTGCATCTATTGAATCTGAAAAAAATATTTTTTTCAAAAAATAATTTTCTGAAAAACGTTAAAGGATTCTTAAGAGGTAAATAACAAAACATTCCAGAGTATGAATTTGGCACCCAGCAGCTGATACAAAACTAATGAGCATATAATCCAATTTTGCAGCTTTGTCATTGCCTAGGAAGCATTGAAAGAAAACAAATAAGAAAGTGGAGTCATTAAACACACTGAGACAAATTCATTTTTGTAAGTCAAAAATGACAAAGGAAACATATTAGAGGTGAACTTGGTTTTCCCATTTTTCTTTAAAATTAAACTAAGCCAAGCTAAAATGGATTTGAAGTTGTAATAAAGACAGAAACATTTTGCAAAGAGGATGGAAAACTTCTGTGTCTCAATTCAATATTACATTATAATTTGGTTTTTAATTATTTCCCTTGGCTTCTATGAGCTATATAATGAGGTATGATCTTTGGAAATGAATGATCTAACATCTCTATTTTCTGATACTACCAATTCAACCCGACTTACCCTTTTTTTATTTCTCTGTTTTCTGAACTAGATGTTAAATTGTGGATGTAATCCAATATTCTGCTAAATTTGATATGCTAATTTTGTGAAGAGAACTTATCTCTCCTAATCATTTATGAATTTGCATTAACAATATCAAAGACAACCAGGAAATTTAGTCAACAGCTGTCATTATTTCCCAGTTGAGCTTGGAAATTTAAAAAACCAGGTGCTATACATTCTAAAAAAATATGATATTAAACTGAGAAAATGTTTTTCTAAATAATTAGCTAAAGTAGTGTTAAATATTGCAGCACTTTCAAGCTATGTGATATAAATTTATATCAACAAATGCATTATTATTTACTAAAAAAATGATGAATACGAAAAAAAAGATTTTTCTAGGGAAGTGTCAGGAAGGTCTTTCAATCTACATCAAAATCCATATTTACAGGCTGTAAGAAATGATGTTTTGAAAAAACAATATGGGTTATCTATAACTGGGAAAGCTAACAGAATTCTGGAGTGGGAGGAATATATTTATATTGTACATTTCTGTGAAAGGCAGAGAAATTAATTTGTCTCCACTATTTGCATTCATATTCTAAAGGCCATGTACAAGTTCCATGAGCTTTTCATTTGGAAATTTCTCTAGAATTATATGGTGCTCATTAAATTGTCCTTAGATTCATTACTATTGACTCAAGTAGTTTAATGGACAAAGTAAGAAGAGATCAGAAATAACACCTAAAGATGTAATACCCAATATTTCATGCCAAGAGGTATTTTAGCTGTCAGGATCACCGGAAAACAGGATTTTTTTTTTTTAAGGATTCTGTTTGTGAGTGCTCAGGAGGCTGCATTTATCCCATCAGTGCTGTGCAATCCACTCAAAACTGATGGAAGCCAACAAATTCTACACACCCTACTACTAGGGGGAAGCACCTCCTACTACACACTGAAATAAAGTACAGCTGTTTACAGTTTAATAAAGTACAGTAAAGTTTATGTGCAGGTTTATGAATAAAAACTTCCAGATAGCAAAGAGAAGAAGTCACGGTAAGACCAAGACTGTGGGACTGCTAAAAATTTCTGTGCTGCCTTTTGAATAAATTCAACATCATCAGGGTTTATAATGGATTTCTAACGCTGTGTTCATCCCTGGCAGGCTGTCCACCACCAGCAGCTCTCTGGGGATGGGCAGCAATGGCTCTGATGAGTTTTTCCAGTCCTCGAACCACGCAGAGCAAACGTTCCGCAAGATGGAGAGTTACCTGCAGCAGCAGCAGCTCTGCGACGTGCTCCTCATCGCCGGGGACCAAAGGATCCCAGCACACAGGTACAGCCCCCAGGGCCCTTCCTGCCCCTAATTCCCAAAATCCTGCCTCAATTTATGAATAGTTGGTTGTGAATGGAGAGTTACTCTGATTAGTATTCCAGCTAATCACCTTTCATATCTATTATTTTGAACACAATAAAATTCAAATGCAAACTGCCGGCACTGTCCACCCTCTCTTCTTGCTGCTGTCAAATCACAGCAAGATCAGCGAAGAAAATCTGCCCAGATAAGCACTCTGGGAGAAAATTAGATTACTAATTACTCTTTTAACTTTACTGCTCACTGCTGCAAGATTTGACTCCTATGCTAATCGTTTCCGTTGTACACACAGTTCATGACATAATAAAGCTGGATTTTCTGCCTGGTACTGAGATGATGAGGCAATTTGCTGTCCTGCTGATGCCTTGTGAAGGCTGCCCTAGAGCAGAGACTAGATGGAGTTAAAGAATAAAGTAGGGGTTTATTAAAAGGCCTCAATGGATCCACCTTGGGCAGCACAAGAGCCCAGCCAGGGCTGCACCCAAGATGAACCAAAATGGTCCCAAAATGCATGACCAGTCACAAGGTCTGAAACTTTTATAAGTTCTGGTCCATTTGCATATTGGAGTTAATTGTCCAATTATAGTTTTAGGTTATGAAGTCCCATCCTGCTTGTTTTTCTCTCTTTAGCCCACATTGCTTATGCTCCTGGGCCTGAGAAATTTGAGACAAATGAGATTTGGGTCATTTGTCCTTGGTCCCCACCTAGAGCAGGAATTGTTTTGTCTCCCTGCTCTGTGCAGAGAGCTCACCATCCCCTAATATAAAGCCCAGAAATACACACTAAAGCAGCACAGAATGTGAAAAATAGAAAATCTAAAACCCTGAGGCATCTCTGCTAACCCTGCCTCCCCTGCAGGCTGGTTCTCAGTGCAGTCTCTGATTACTTTGCTGCCATGTTCACCAACGACGTGAGGGAAGCAAAGCAGGAGGAGATCAAGATGGAGGGAGTGGATCCCGAGGCGCTGAGGGCTCTGGTGCGCTACGCCTACACAGGTAACCCTGCCCCAGAGCTGCTCCCAGAAATTTATTTATAGGTTTGTTCATTAATATATGAATTTTCATACCAAAGTTCCATTTATAGAAATTTATACATTTTTTTTCATTAATATTACTTCCATACTAAAGTTCTGCTTGTAAAAATTTATTTATATTTTTGTTCATTAATATATGAATTTTCATACTAAAGTTCTGCTTATACAAATTTATACATATTTTTGTTCATTAATATATGAATTTTCATACTAAAGTTCTGTTATAGAAATTTTTTATATGTTTTTGTTCATTAATATATGAATTTTCATATTCTAGGTTGGAAGGGAGTTTAAAAAACACCCATCTCTAACCCCAACACCTTCCACAATACCAGGTTACTCAGAGCCCCATTTTGGGAAAGGTTTTTTCCCTAATCAGGATTTTCTTTTTGGTTTTTTCACCATCCAGATTGGATCTAAAGCTGTTAAAATTCCAATAAAAATGTCCCAATCATTGTATTCAAAATCCACCAAATCCTGTAAGTCAAAATATCTGTTTAAAGAATCCTTCCGCAAGAAAGGAAAAACAGGACATCTCAGAGAAAAGCCAAAGAGCAACAAGGTTTTAAATAATGACAATACCAGGGAAATTACTTAAAACTATCTTTTCTTTTTCTTTTTTTTTTTTTTTTTTCGTCCTAAATGAAAACTGCCCAGGTATCCTCGAGTTAAAAGAAGACACCATAGAGAGCCTGCTGGCTGCTGCGTGCCTCCTGCAGCTCTCCCAGGTCATCGAGGTGTGCTGCAATTTCCTCATGAAGCAGCTGCACCCCTCCAACTGCCTGGGGATCCGCTCCTTTGGGGATGCCCAGGGCTGCACTGAGCTCCTCAAGGTGGCCCACACCTACACCATGGTAAGGTGAACAGCTGGCAGCTTTGCAGTCATCATTACGTACAGAAACACTCAATTTCGCTGTTCCCCACCTCAGAGTTTGGCCCTGTAGAAAGGCAGCCTCAGTGAATTTGAATTTGCAGTATGAGTGGCACCTGCTCCTGCCAAAAAATGTAACAGGGCCTTAACATGGCTCATGTCTAGGGACAAACAGCAATTGGCCGTGCTCAGGCCTTTGATTCCACACAAAGAAGATTCTAAAGCTGCTTTTAAGGTGAGACACTCATAAATAGAGTCAAAATAAAGAATGTATTGGGAAGATTTGGAACGCTAAAAAAGAAGCATGTCCCTGACTGGAGCATAATCCTCCTCTGGCTCAAAGCAATAAATGAATATTCAGAGCACGGGAAACGGAGAAGTGAGATAACTTGCTATGAAGCCAAATTGAGGGATAAATATTCAGGGCAACAAGATGTGCTATCACAGCTTCAAACACACAGAAAGAATGGCAACTGCTAGAGCTAAACAGATATAAAAAGAATGACTTGTTGGGAGACCCATGGCAGCTTTCTGCTTGGAATATTAGGGGAGGATGTCAGAACCAGTTTAGAGGCTTCAAAATGCTGAGAACTCTCCAGCAGGGGTTGTGCCTGTCCACCTGCTGAAGGAAGTGAGAGAGGCATGAGCAGATGAGGGCACTGCTTGTGCTCCTCCCTGTCACAGCAAGGAATTGCTCTGTTTAGCAGCAATTACACCCCCTCTACATGTCAAAGTTTGAAATGGGGCATTTAAGATAGAGGTTTTCTCAGCCTGTATAAAACAGTGCTGTCCTTGCTGCTCCAAACCTTTTTGTACTCATCCGAAATCAGGAAATCCCCCTCTACTGTTGCCTCTTTCCTCCCACCAGTGCAAGAACATGGGGTTAAAATTATGGTCCAGATTTCTGCAAAACTGAAATAAAATCATAGGCTTGGATTTATGATTTTATGACAGTAAGAGATGTTGAGACAATAAGCAACAAAGAGATTATGACAATAATTCTTGTTTATAGTTTTTTGACCATTTGAATCCTCCAGTCTTTCCCAGGAGTTAAACCTTTATTATTTTTTGAAACCACATGTCAAAAATTTGAGAGTTGAGTCATTAGGAACTTCCTAAAATGAAGGATCATGATGACTCTGTGACACTCAGCAGCACTGGGCATAAGTTTTATATTATTTTCCTTGAAAACAACTTCTAGAACCACCTCCTGTTCTGGCATGGAACAGACTGAAAATGCTGCCATGAAACAGGACCTGGACCACAAACCCACCCACCACATTTGCTACTGACATCTTAGAAAGAGAAGAGGAAAACTGCACCTCTGAAATAAAAATCTGTCTCAAACCCTTGCAGAGCCATTACAAAATACCTTTGGAGAACAGGAGATGATGATAATGCATAAACACATAAACATTGTGGAGGGGGATAAGTAAAACATTCACGTTTGTCTCATGTTGGTGAAAATGCGGAACTCAGGGGAAAGGCTGGAAAGTTGTCCTGTAAATACAGAGCCCATTCCATTTTCAGAGTGCTGTAAACACCAGATCCATTCAGTAAAACCAGACACAATGGGACCCTTCCCCTGCAATGTTTTGGCCACTGAGGCAGAGAATTAACAATTTCCTGCCTGGTATCTTTTCGTGCAGATAGAGCTTGTTCTGATAAACAACTGGGGCTATATTTGTAACTAGAAGTGGACTGGCCTTCCTGTCCTTGTTTCTGAATGTCACAAATATTAAAGCAGGATATGCATAACAGACCAAAGTTGACATCTCCTTTAATCACTGATACTTCTGAATTTGCATCCTGGCTACACTTGAAAAGAGCTACAGAAAGTGAAAAAACTGCTGAAAACAAACAATAAAATATCAGTTACTAAAATTTCTTCAACTGCCTTATTTCAACCTGGTTCCTAAAGAAGATATATTAATTCTAGGTACAGAAATAGAAATTATATTTCAAATGCAATCATGAATTCTTACATGCATCTCTTGGCAAGTAACAACCCCCTCTTTCTCTTCACCAAATTTCTTTTTTCCTTGGGAATTTGGTAGGGAATGAGAATATATATATTTATAGCCTATATATTGATATCAACTCTGATGTTCTTGTAACTCAAATGTACAACATTTTTTTAATGAAAAATAATTCTGTGAAAGACTCTAGGTATTTAAGAAACTTCTGGAGTTGGGGAGTTTGATTGCAGCAGTAGCTAAAAGGCTGAGGAGCCTTCATTGGGATTTATCCAACTTTGTATTGCCCAAACAGTGCTGTTAGAAAAGTGAGCTGAATTTCCTTTGCTGAATTTTCTTGCCCTAAGAGCACGGTCACAGAGCCAACAGCTGGCACAGCTTGCTGCAAAAGGACTGGAAGGTTTTGGTTTATTTGGCTCAAAACCTTTGAATCTGCAACAGAAGGGACACATTTTATTTGAGTGCCCACTTGGCACTTCTAAAATGCACATTTTATCTTCAAATAGTATTTCTATCAAGCCACAGAGCTAGGATCACACTGATGAACAAAAGTGCCAGTGACAAATCCCTAGCCAGGACAAAGACGTCTGCAGCATGGTGGTGTGAAAATGAGCATAATTCCTCAGTTCTGCAAGAGCAGGGCAGCAAAAAGCAACCAAAACCTCCCTTAAAATATCTACCAAAAAATCCCTACCAAAATCTCCCTTAAATGGTAGAAGGACATCCAGTGATCCTTAGAACATCCACAGCATTTCCCTGAATGAAACATTCATAATGCCTACACTACCTAAGAAAAAGCTATTTCTACCTGTGAAAATCACCAGTGCATTGAAATCTCCTTTTATTTTTAGGAGCACTTCATAGAAGTAATAAAAAACCAGGAATTTCTTTTGCTCCCAGCTAATGAAATTGCCAAGCTCTTGTCTAGCGACGACATCAACGTGCCGGACGAGGAGGCAATTTTCCAGGCCCTGATGATGTGGGTGAGGCACGACCTGCAAACCCGCCAGCAGGACCTGGGCATGCTCCTCTCCTACATCAGGCTGCCCCTGCTGCCCCCCCAGGTGGGAACACCAAGGGTTAACGGGGAGCTCTGCCTGCTGGAATGCCTGGGTTGAGCATCCTGCAGGCAGAACTTGGAGGGAAGGTTCTGGTTGGGACTGGAGATTGTTGGTGTTTTTCCACACTTTTAATTTTTTTTTATATCTTCATTGTTTTTAAACACAGATGAATATAAACCCCCCCCCCAGCGCCAGTGTGATCACCAGGCTCAGAATTACCTCTAAAAAATGCCAGTCTATTCCAAAAGCCAAGTGTTCCAATGCTGGGTTGTAATAGCTCCCCTCTAACAGCACAGCAATTTAGATAACATGCAAAGATATTTCCTTAGATTTATCAAACTGCAGGATGGATAAACCACAATGCTTCTTTTTTTATTGCCATAAAAAGCAGGCAAATATTAAAGGGCCTAAATGACTGCTGACAATTCTGAGCACTGACATTACTTGTCCCTTAATTCTGGAAGAGACAATTCATCCATCAAGCTCCAGAGCTGGACATTCTGTTTTACAGGAAGGTGACACTGCTATGTCTGTGTCATAGAGGAATCCTTATATTTCCTCAAAATTTCATATAGAATATTGAGACTGTCAGTCAGGACACTTTATGAATCTGCATGACTGATGCTGCAAATATTCTACCTTGAATAACATATAAAAGTACCATAAACACTTAATTTTAAATATATTTAGTATCTTAGATTCACAGAGATGTCCAGTACTCTGTGGTAATTTATTTACTCACATAAGGAGTTTTCTATAGATTGTGCAGTACCGCAAATTTCTGATTTGAACCTTTTATAAGAGTTTAAAAGAAAGACGTAGGAAAAAATTATTCTAAGCCATCACACTCACAGACTTTTCCCCTCCACCTTTATATAGTTTTGCTTGAGCTAAAGCAGAGTTCCCAGAAAAGCACAAGTGAGTGGTGAGCTCAAAATTAGTATTTGTGGCTACAAATACTTCAATTATTTAAGTACATGCAATTTTAATGATTTAGCTGTATATCAAGATGCTTTTTCCCCCCCGTTTCTTAGCTCCTGGCTGATCTAGAAAACAGCCCCATGTTTGCAGACGACCTTGAGTGCCAGAAGCTGCTCATGGAGGCCATGAAGTACCACCTGCTGCCAGAGAGACGCTCCATGATGCAGAGCCCTCGCACCAAGCCCAGGAAATCCACAGTGGGTGCCCTGTATGCTGTGGGAGGCATGGATGCCACTAAAGGTAAGCCCACAAATTAATTTGATCAGATTAATTCATTGTATTACAGACACTCAGGGAATAGATGGCATTTAGTTAAATATTTCCCATAGGAAAATGTAAATTTAGGGGTAAAAAAGGAAGAAAAAGCAAATTGCAGAATAGAATCCTATGTGCCAGCTGTGCTTTCTTCTTGCAAGAATCATATTTGTAAACACTACACTTATATTTAGGTGCAGACTAAAGAAGTTTGAGTCATATGGTGATTTTTTAAATTAAACTAAGCATGAATTTTTGTGAAAAATAGTTTAATTTTGAATCTGAAGGAAAATTAAATATTTAAAATGTTTCAAGATTTTTTTTACTATTGAACCTTGTGGTCAGTATTCTGACAAAGTAAGAAAGCTCGGATTTCAGAGAAGCAGAAAAATAAAACCAAAAATCATCACAGAACTAGAGAGAACTCCTGCCTAATGCTTATAAATCCTTATTAGAACATTCCAGGTGCAAAGATTTGTATTTTTCATGAACACAGCTTTTCTTCAGGACTTCAAACACAGGGGTTTTTTTTTCAGATTTGTAGTTGAAAGTTAATTATTATAAATATATTCCAGTTTCTATTATTTGATTTTCACAACTGCAATCAGGTTACAGCTTTAAACATTGCACTATTCTATTTAGGAAGCAGAATATTAAATCATTTTCTGCAGGAACCTCAACTTCAAACCCACAGCTTGGAGCCAGAGAACTCTAATTAGTTTAAAGTCTAGCGACTCACAGCACAGAATTACTTTTAGCTGTGTGAGTTCACTTTTAATAGAATCACAAAGAAGATAATCCATTTCATGGTTTACAAAAAGCTGCTGACGACTGATTTTTCCCCACATGAGAGACCTTGCAGAGCTACCTTGCTATCTCTCTGCAATCAAATCAGGTGCAGAACACACATCCATCCCCTGCACAACATGAAAACACTCATTCCTAGCACAATTTAGCAAATTGGAGTTAATCTGGTGCAATTAAGGAGATTCATTAGCGATACTGAGTATTTATGAATTATATCAGGCAACCAGGTAATCTTTAAAGAAAATAAGAACACGATTTTCCAATCATTTTTTCCTAGTAAAGGTTATGTAAAGAAAGGGTTATTTCAGTCAACATGTGCACTTCCTCTTGGTGCCTCCCTTACTTCTCACCTTGGAGTGAAGCCAATTGTTTGAACTTTTGCCTTTTGATGGGTAGGAAGAGCAGCATTTCTGCTCCTCCTGCTGCCCTCCACAGCTCTGACTCAGATTTGGAGCCTGGGCTGGATTGGGAGATAAAGAAACAGCAGAAAGACACCAGGATGCTCTGGAGGAGCAGCTCTGAGAAGGGAATATCTCCCACCCCTGGCAATAACACACTGCCTGTGACAGACACCAGGCAACGCCAGCTTTGCCTTTGTGCTTATCTCAGGTGGGATACCAGGACAAATCTCAAATTCCAACGATCAAAAGAAGATCAAAGAGGCGCTTTTGGGCTGGAATTTTGAAAAATGGAATGCGCCTAAACCACGTTAGGTTTTGTGACTTTCAAATCTTGGAGCCTCTGTAAAAATTGCAGCCCACAGGGTATGGCTGAACACACTCAAACCTGACTGCGTTTTCCCTGTGTTTTAGTTAGTGTGAGAGATTTCCTTTGAAGTGGAGAACTTTGGGGCACTCACGTATTAGCATAGAATAAATGAGAAAGAATCAAAGCAAGGAGCAGCAAACAGAATAACAAGATGGAAAGAACAGGCAAAGAAACCCAGCTGCTCTGAATAAAGGGGAGAAAGCAGAATTTCTGCCTTTTATTGAAGATGGAGCTGGTTTCTTTCCCAACCTATGCATGTGGAAAAACATATAGATAAGAGAAAAGACAGCATGAGATAAACTCTTATTTCACTGAATTTCTGGAGTTCATCAGGTGATCTCTAACAGATCTCTAAACCAAATCCTACCTTTCTTTTCTGCTTTACTGCATGGCTGTTTTCCTGTTGTAAAAGTAATTTCTTAGCCACAAACTGCCTGTTGCTATCTCCCAAACATCACTTGTCTGATCTCAAATCCCAGTCAGGGAAGAAGAAATCAGCTCTGTGTTTCTCACCTGGTTGCCTTTGACTGAGCTGAATTTGAGCTCCAGGGCGCAGTGGCAATTCTGCCTCGGATCTCACTGAGCCGTGGCCTCGCTGTGCTCAGCAGCTCTCAGAGGAGCAATTGTGGCTCCTGAGCAGTGATGAGAGCCAGGGTGTGGAGCAGTGTCAGGCTGAATGGCAGAGAGCTCCTGCCCAAGGAAGGGTTTCTGTAAAATGTTAGTGCAGGTCCAGTGACCTGACAGAAATGAAAAATATGTGTGGTGTGTTAGAGCAGCCAAGCAGCTGCTGCAGAACTGCTGCACAGGTGAGCCTCAGGCAAGATACCTGTGGGAAGCAGGTGTGCACTCACACACAGCCCTGCCTCTTGCCTGACTCCATCCTAAAAGGGAAAACACACACAGGATTCCGGAAGATGCTTAACCAGTTCCTCAGACAGATACATGGATTCTGGTTTTAATATCACTAATGCTTCAGGCACTAACATGGTTAAACAGAAGATTGTTGTGAGGCACTGTAATCATAAGGAATATCAAAAAACCCCAAAACAAACTCACAACCCCCTACTCTCATGGTATTTAAGCAACAGATCCAATTCACCTCCAAAATATGCAGTGCTACAAAAATTGCCATATTGTAATGCTTGGGCACCCCAACAAAGGCAGGAATGATGAGGAGAACTCCATGTTCTCAGAAGGCCAATTTATCACTTTATTATACTATATTATACTAAAGAATACTATACTATACTAAAGAATAAGAAAGGATACTTACTGAATGTTAAAGGGATAATAATGAAAACTCCTGACTCTCTCCAGAGCCCTGACACAGCTTGGCCCTGATTGGCCAATGAGTCGAAACAACTCACAGCAGAATCCAATGGAACAATCACCTGTGTGTAAACAATCTCCAAACACATTCCATATGAGCACAACACAGGAGAAGCGAATGCGATAAGAATTGTTTTCCTTTTCTATGAGGCCTCTCTTGCTGCCTTTCAGCTCCCAGGAGAAAAATCCTGGGTGCAAAGGAATTTTTTCAGAGAATGTGAATGCCACGCTGCCACAATTTAATTCTCCATTTCTTGCCACCAGTATGTTCTCCTAGACTTGCCAACCACACATGCAATAAATGCAGCTTTCTCACTGGGTTCACACGAGAACTGAAGTTTGCAGCAAAACCTCACACACAAAATTTCAATATTTTAGAATTTACTCACGTTTTGAGCTGGCTGCTGGTGGCTGGGCACTGCTCCCTAAGGCTGTCTCTGTTTGTCACAGGCACCACCACAATTGAGAAATATGACCTGAGGACCAACAGCTGGATCCAGATTGGGACCATGAACGGGCGGCGGCTGCAGTTTGGGGTGGCCGTGATTGACAACAAGCTCTACATCGTGGGGGGCAGGGACGGGCTCAAAACCTCCAACCTCGTCGAGTGCTTCAACCCCGTCACCAAGGCCTGGACCGTGATGCCCCCCATGTCCACACACAGGCACGGCCTGGGTAAGAGGGGCTCTGCCTCTGAAACCTCCCAGCACACACGCAGGGCTTTGATCCGCTCCAGCACTGCTGAGAAAACTTCTAACAGCACGCAGAGACACCCAGAAATATTCGTAGAGGATGTTTTTCAAAGAGAGATTTGCCAATTGCCATAATTTTATGGTTTTATTAGTATCCACCTAACTAGCACTGGTGTTCCAGGGTTAATTTTGCTGGTAGTTATTTCCAAAATATAAACTGTGTAACTATATATATTATTTTTGCTATATAAACTATAGCGAAAATAATTAACTTTTCACATGATTTAATGGTCAAGGGATACGTTTGCAATACAATAACAACCTGATTTGGTTTTTTTTAATAAAATATGAAATAAGCCCAGAGGTATCAACCACCTCTGTAACTCAAATCAGGGTTCCCACACTGAAGAAAAAAGTGTATGGAAATAAGTACAACTTCACCAGTTCTAATGTTGTAATTACAAGAAGTTTTACAGAGCTTGGCGGTGGCTTAGTATATATGGTTTTTTTAACTGCAAAATAATCCTTAATATTATTCATGCTGAAGGAATAATATGAATAGGAAATCTAGAATTTATTTACAGAACTATAGAAAATAAGGCTAAGTTTAGAGATGAGTAGACTGTAACAGAGAGAAGATGATGATTTCTGAATTTATATATCCCAGGCCTGATGAAAAAGCTGGCTTCTCTTAAGTTACAGAAACAGGTATTGCTTGAAATCATCAGTAAGTTCAAATGCCATGGAATATTTCTAATTTTATGGATAATAGAGGAAGATTGATCCAGAATTATTTGGCAAAACAATGTGGCCTATGTCACCTTCTCCACTGCTTGACAGAGAAAGGATAGTGCAGGGTTCTTACCAGCTAGAGCACCAAATTTATGAAACCAAATACTAGTAGGTGTCAAAGGGAAAGAAGACCAAACAGATGAAATAATTTGCATTGAAATATTTATAATTCCTGACTGCAGGGGCATAATTCTCCCCAACAAGTAGGTCACAGCCATAAATTGGGGAGCCCAAAGTTTGGCTTCAATCTGTGCCTGGTTTGCAAAGCTGCCTCACTCTTATGGTCCCCATTACCTTCAGGGAGATTCTGTGCAGTTGGTGCTTTTGAAGAAATCAGGCCATGTATATTTAGGCCTGAAAGACAGATTTAGAAAACTTTTAAGCTGCTGGATTGAAACATTTTTCCTTACCTAACAAAGGGAGCAAAGAGCAGCAGCAGCTCCCAAAGGGAAGGCACCAAAGCCCTGCTCTGGAGAAGCACAATGGCCCAGCTTTGTCCACCCAGAGCTTTGCAGTGGCAGCCAAGCTGGCTCTCCTGTGCCTCAGGGACAGCTGATAGGAGCCAGCTCTCACCCAAGAGGCATTAAAATGTTGTGGTGCTCTGGCTGGTAAGGACAGCCAGCTACCCACCCACCCAGGCTTCGTGCTGGCAGCACTACAGAGCTTCAGCTGGCACAGAATTAGGAGACATTGCTGGTTTGGGCATATTTTTCATTGCCTGACTCGAGTTTTGCCTTTTTGTAGCAGAACAACATCGTTCCCCGGTTAGGGGCTCAAATTTGTTTTTGCAAGGTCACCAGAAGTGAAAGAGATAAAAGTCCAAGAAGAGAACATCAGAACTAAAGAGGCTTTCCTCTAATCTTTTGGCAAAAGATAATGGTTATTTAGAAGAGCACTGTATGTGAAGTGCTTGTTTATCTCTATTTATTCTTCCAAATGAAAAGGCAGCTTTCAGATCATTTAATACCAGCCCAAATTGCTTATCTGCATACAGGGAATTAGCGAAATGAATTCGCCGCTGGTCACCGAAACCAAGAGATAATTTGTCCCTAATTCTATTCCATGTCCCTAATTCTATCTCTGAAGGAGTAGCAATGCTTGAAGGACCAATGTACGCAGTTGGAGGCCACGATGGCTGGAGTTACCTGAACACGGTGGAGCGCTGGGACCCGCAGGCGCGGCAGTGGAATTACGTGGCCAGCATGTCCACCCCGAGGAGCACCGTGGGGGTGGCAGCCCTCAACAGCAAGTACGCAACAAGAAAACCTTTCTCTGGGCTTTCATTTGATTCCTTCCCTGCCAGTGCAGCTTCTCGAATTTTATTTTCAGGCTTATGGTTATTAATGACCTCGAGGAAACAAAGAGAAAAATGCAATACATAAAAATAACAAAGGAAAGCCTTTCCTCTGCTATGTGGTAAATTGATTGCAGGCTTGCAGTCAGGTTTCAAAAACATTTCAGCCTTTTTAAATTATAGCAATGTGGAAATGTTATTACATGCACATCAGAATTTTACCTAGAATGTAACATATGGGGATATAAAATCTGCTACTTAAAAAAAATATTCCAAGTTTATGTTTACACTTTAAAATCATTGTGTCTAAATAGACTTAATGTGTACGGAAACAAAGGCTTTCCTTTGTCATACAAATTCACAGCCAATTTTTAAAAAGGTGTATGAGGTGTTTAATGGAAAGAAGATGAGTTTATTAATTATGTATGGAATAAACAGCCTCTTCTAAATCTTATCCTATCCAGATTTGCTCCACCCTCCATCTCTTGCTTAAATATAAAAAATTAAGTGCTAATATATTGAAATATTCTGCTAAGATGCTAAAGCCACTTAAGCCCTTTTACATGGGAACAGACAACTGTGGATCTTACAAAAATTTTCTAAAAAGCCTCTGGTTATGGAGAATACAATTTGAGCCAACATTTCTTATTTAATCCTGTGGGAAGCTCTCAGCAGTCTGTAGGGGCTGGGAACACTCGGTTACAGGCCGACAACTGCATTTACCTGGAGCCTTTGCCACTGGCTTCCCTCATCTCTTTGTAAGTTCCCAAAAAAGAGAAGGATAAAAAGCAGAAACAAAGATGTCAGCAGAGGGATATTTGTAAGTGCGAGCTGGGGGTTTGCATTCATACAAGGCAGGATTCAAGCTGTAGAGGCAGAAGTGCCTCTCCAGGTCCCTGCTATAGCTCAGAGGAAATGTTCTCAGCAGAAACCCAACCAGAAACTCCTCCTGGTGCCTTCCACAGCAGCAACATGCAGGAAACCACTTTGTCAGAGAGGAAATCAGCCCGATCCTGACTCTGTTCTCAATCATTGCTGATACAAACTGTCTCCAGCAGGGCTTAAATCACGTCTGTTAGTCTGGTGATGTAATTTCTGGCATAGCAGGAGATCAAATGTCCATCACTCAGTGCTACTGCTGCGCTCCAACCAAGAGAATGCTTCTCCTTTTCCTGTTTCCCTAAACCACACCATATTTTTTCCTGTTTAACCCCACCAGCAAAGCCTTTGCATATCTGTGGAGCAGCACTTTCTGACCAATAAATGGTCCATTGAAAACATCAGTCAATGATGCTATATTTGGTCTTTTCCTCAAAGAATGGGAAACACCACCGTGTTTGTAGACATGTTGTGGAAAACAAAGGATCCCAACCAATCACTTTGTGTATACAGAGATTTCCTTGCCCTGTAAAAGCTGTGTAAACAAGCAGGCTGTATCAATGGCACGATGTGAAAAGAAAATAAATCAAAGCCTCGAGTTTTGTATGGATCAGACAACAAACTGCACAACCAAACTCAATTTTATCAAGTGAACAAACATTAGAAGAGAGAAAGCTGCAGAGTTTTTATTATTCTAAGGGTCAATAGAAGAATCTTCTAGCTAAAATATGCACCAGAGAAATCGGAAAGATTTTTAAGTGTCTGGAATAAAACAGGCACTTCTAAAGGAAAATTCAGCCGATCTGGTTTACTCTTGCAATGGGCAAGTTGCACATTTCCCTAGTTCCTTATTAGAGTTCCCTCTAATAAGCTGCACTAAATAAATGAAATTTCATGGCAGAAAACAATAACAAAGGTATGAAAGGGAGCAGAAAAACCAGCACACTCAACACCTGAACATCTGTGCCTATTACATTCCATCCTAGTCCAGAAGCACCCAAGTCAGCTTGAGACCAGAAACAAGTTCAGGTTTTGCAAAATTCATCGACAAAAAGCCACAACCCTGTGACATTTTTTAATATGGATTACCACAATTTATTCCTACAAGTTCCCCCAACATTTTTTAACAGAGATTACCACAATTTATTCTTACATGTTGCCCCAACATCAGCTGTTTAAATCTCTGTTTGCTAAGAGCCTTTAGGCTGAACAGACAAGATGACACAAGGTGGTCCCTTCTGTCCAGCAGATTTTCTTAAATACAGACTCAGAGGAAAATATATTTACTATATATTTTATATATGTTTTTGATATCTGTTCAAGTTATTAAAGTTAACTGCGCAGGAAAAAGTTTCAATGTGGTAATATGTCATACTCTGTAGCCCTGTTCCAGGGAATGCCACCATATGTTTCAAACATATGCAGCATCTTTCAATTCAGTTCTTTCTATTGGCTCACATTTAGAGAACCTGATATGAATTTTTAAGCTTAATTTTCATGTGTGGCTGCTTGAACATTTCCACTGTAAGTGAAGAATGTAACTTCATCTAACATGGCTTTATGTTAGATGGCAAACATCTAACACGATTGCCTTTTAGCAAAGGAAGTTCCAGAGTGCAGCAAATAATGACAACTTTAAAGTGCTCTGAATGAAGTCAGCCAGATAAAAATTCTCATTAGTTGGAGAGTAGAGACTGAAATGCTTTCCTGCTTGCGGGTTGCTGTCGCAGGCTGTACGCAGTCGGTGGGCGAGACGGGAGCTCCTGCCTGAAATCCATGGAGTGCTTTGACCCTCACACAAACAAGTGGAGCCTGTGTGCCTCCATGTCCAAGAGGAGGGGAGGTGTTGGTGTGGCCACCTACAACGGGTTCCTGTACGCCGTGGGGGGCCACGACGCTCCTGCTTCCAACCACTGCTCCCGCCTGTCCGACTGCGTGGAGAGGTAGGAAACCATTTTTTCCTCTTCTCTTTACATTCTGAGAAGGGATTCTAGAATAGATTATCTTCATAGTTGGAATGCTGTGTTTGTAAAACGTATCCCACTATTTTGAAATAATATTTTGAGCAGGAATTTCCAAGTGATTTCCAATACTTTTGTGATAACAAAAAAAATTAGACCTCAGTAGCAAATTCCTCCCTTCTGCCTGAGCTACCCCAGAGTCAGGGGAAAGGAACTGAAGTACTGAGACAAGTCAAGATGTGACCTTCCTATTTCTCAAATGTCAGAACTGAGGTTTGGGCTGCTTGTGCCATATGCTGTAGGAATTAAATTCTTTTTAGCTTGACTGATACTGATGAAAGTTGTAAAAATATAAGAAGTGTCACAGTCTTGTCATTTGGGGAAAAGGAAGGAAAACTGAGCGTGTGTTAAAATCTGCTGTGAACAACAACTGTCAAATTTTGCTCTCAGTTACATGGGGTAAAATAGGAATTACCTGGAATTCACTGCAATTTATATTGGAATAGATCAGAAATAAAATCAATATTAATGTAAGATACTGCCATGCATTTAGTGTGAGAAACTTAGAGCTACCACACAAGATATTGAACTTCTTTTATAGTAAACTTCTCTGAAAACATTAATTCTGACAATAAACAGAAAACCAAAAGCTTTAAGGAGGAAGAAAATGATAAAATATTGAAATTAACTTTGCTGAGTCCACTGATGGCCATGCTATCATCCCCTCAAGTCCCATTTGTGCTTAAATTGTATTGATGGCTTAATGTAATTGAAATGAAGAGACTGTAATCAAAAAGTGAAAACAGGAGCATTTTCTGTGTGCTTGAAGGCCCCTCTAGTGGCTAAACCAAAAACTGAATTGTTGCGTTCACATTCTCTGAAAAAATCCCTTCCCCAGGATTTTTCTCCTGGAAAGCTGAGAGGCCTCAGAGAAAAAGGAAAACAATAATTATCTGATTTGGTTCTCCTGTGTGGAATGTGTTTGGAGATTGTTTACCCACAGGTGATTGTTTCATTGGATTTTGCTGTGAGTTGTTTTGACTCTTTGGCCAATCAGGGCCAAGCTGTGTGGAGACTCTGGAAAAAGTCACAAGTTTCCATTATTATCTTTTTAGCATTCAGTAATATAATCTTATTAATTATAAGATATATTATCCACTAATTAATAAGATAATATTACTGAATACAGCATTCAGTAATATTATCTTATTAGCATTCAATAATTCTTTTTAGCATTCATATATTTTCTGTATTCTTTACTATAGTAAGTATAATACTATGTTATTTAGTATCTTTTCTGTATTATTTAGTTTCCTTTCTGTATTCTTTAGTATACTTGGTACAATATTATATTATATAATATAGTTAGTATAATACTATATTATATTAGAGAGTAATATACTATAGATAGTATCGTTATGCTATCTTTAGTATAATATTCTTTAATATAAAATAGGATTATAAAATAATAAATTGGCCTTTTGAGAACATGGAATCAGATTCATCATTCCTGCCTTCATTGGGACATTCCCAGCAAACACAATACTGAATCACATCTCAGTTGTACTCATTCAGAAAAGCAGCACAGGAGAAAACAAGCAAATATCAGCAATTTAAACCTTAAATGTGCCTCCACCACGCATTTTTCTGAATTTGACCCCCACGTTTCCTAGGTATGACCCCAAAACGGATGCCTGGACCACGGTGGCCCCGCTGAGCGTGCCGCGGGACGCCGTGGGGATCTGTCCCCTGGGGGACCGGCTCTATGCCGTGGGCGGCTACGACGGCCACTCCTACCTGGACACCGTCGAGTCCTACGATGCTCAGAACAACGAGTGGACAGAGGTAATGGGGTGCCTCAGAAAGGGCAGGGGATCTTCCTGCAGATAGGGATGATTCTGTCCAAATAACCGGGAAATTGTCACCGGTTTGGGGGGAAAACGACACGTCAGGATGTAGGAAATACTGTATGATACTGGAGGTGGGCTTCCATAAAATATCAGCCCCCTCCCCTGCAAAATAACCATGTAGAACATTTCACACTGAGGGGTGGAGGAATTGCATGGGCTAGCAAACCAGCTTGCACAAATCACTTTGGGTTTTAAGTGTTTAAATTCCCTGTTGGCAGAGCTGGTGTGTTTGTCAGCCATGCCCTCTTCTGGAGGCACCTCCAGACTTTGATATTTATGGCCCTCTCCACTGAGACCAAGAGGAAATCCCTGCACTGCCAGGATCCTTTTGCAGCCATCTAAAATATCTTCATATTAGATGAAGACCAGAAACAAGTCCCTGGTTTTGAAGACCAAAATCAGTCCCTGGTTTTGGAACACTGGATGTGAAGGGCTTTGAACATGCCAGGGGGACAACCCCAGGCTAAACACTTATTACTGAATTTTGCCAAAAAGCACAAACTGTGTTTTCATACCTTAGTTAAACCTAATTTTTTTAGCATTACATCAGTTTGAATGAACAAATTGCTTTCCTATTAATCTGAAAGTAATTTCTTCTGGTCCTATCCATAGGGTGCTACTAAAAATGTTTCCTGCTTTTTCTTTTCCGTTTTCCTTTTCCTTTCTAGGAAGTTCCTGTCAACATTGGCAGGGCTGGAGCGTGTGTGGTTGTTGTGAAGTTGCCCTGAGGACTGTAAATTACCATGACACTGAACTGAGTGGAGTCTCAGAAATGAAGAAACATTTCCAGGACAGTACAGACTGCTCACACCTCAGCATCCCTCCCTTACAGACAATATTCATCCCTGAGCCATCACACCATTACAGCACAGAAGTGTCTTCCTGCATCACAAAAATCAGAAAACTTTGCAGAAGTGAATGACTTTGTTATGCCTAATACGTAAAATCCAGTATGAATGTTTGAATGGTTCAGGTTTGTTACAAAATTGTATCTGTTATTTATAAATTGCAGCAGTGAGAGATGTGTATAAGAATTCAAAAACTTTTTCCTTTCTATGTTGTCAGGAATGCTAAGGTTTATAAAAAAAGGTTTTATATTTTAAGTACATGAAAATGACTATGAAACACCTCCAACAGGGAATTGCACAAAAAGAAATATTTACTCCTAAGTATTACTGTCAACAGAATATTCTCTGCAGAAGCAACTTAATTTCTATATTCAGAAATTAAACTCTTAAATTAACTTTAAAATCAAATCAAAGAAACAAATAATTTATTTGTTCTTTACCATCCAGCACTGCTAGAACTGTGACAGAATATCCATTTTTAGCAGTGCATTAAATTGAATAGTAGGGTTAAGGTACCTTTATCCTATTGTGTGCCAGCAGAAAGAAATCTCTCTTGTCAAAACATAATGCAAATATAATTTGCAATAATTTTCACTGCATAGATTTGTGATATTTTAATGCTGCTCTGTGTCAGGTTACTCATGGATTTCTCTTTGCCCACTAACCATCTGTCAGTATGTGTTAAACTAACCTGACTATTCTTGGGATAATAACCATGCATTAAATTTTAAAACAATCACATGATTACATTCCTTGAATATAACTTACAAAATGAAATTTTTATATCATATTGATATGACAATCTTTGACCTCAGCTGAAGATTACCAGCTTTCTCTCATGTACAGTAGAAATATGATAAGGAATAAACCACACCCACTGTGTAACTTTAGATACCATTTCTGTAAACCTGTTTATGTTCTATCTGGAATTAGTGGAATGATGAAAATCAAGAACAAACAGGAAAAGGATCACCTGAGAACAGCACATAGCATTCCACTTGCATGATATTTTCTTTATTGTGTGCCAATTTCTACTGTTTTGCTTTAAGTTCATTTTTTATAATTTCAAAATGCTGAAAGTGTATTCTAGAAAAAAGAATGTATGTAAAATATTCTATGCTGTAAAGCACAATATTTGGTCAGTATCCACCTCAGTGTTTGTTATGTTGTTGTTTTGTCAGTATCAGAAAATTCAGGACAGAGACAAAGATCTCTGAATGTGTAGGCCAACTTTCCTGATAGAATACTGTGGTTTCAGATTTTAGCAATATGCTATTTTAAAACAAATTTATAGTATTAAACTTATTGAATGCCTCTAAGGAAAAAAAAAAAATCTCATAAGCATATTTATAAAAAAAAGAACATTTTTAACTTTAAAAATCAATTATGTTTATATATAGCATGCTGCATTCAAATAAACTTTACTTTCTCTGCTAAGAAAAATTTGGACTATATTTTCTATTTGGACTATACTTTCAAAACTAGAAGACACAGAAGCATCAATCTCATTTTTGTACACGAAAAGAACAAAAGATGCACAAAAATCCAAGCAAATGGGGAATGAACCGTAAACCAGTTTGTGGGTTCCAGAGGTCACATCAGAAGAATATCATTAAATATTTTAATTTCCCAGCAAATCAAGGATCTGAAGCAAACACAAGGGGCCAAGCACAGACAGAATCTGCCCAGTGCACTGGGGAGTGGGAGATGGGAGTTGTTCCTCTCTCCATGTCCACAGTGGAGCTGTCTGTCCACATACCCAAAACATCTTCTTGCAGCAAACACCAACTTTTAAACATTAATAATAATAATTCTCACATTTCTCCCCTATTCTTTGTCATTCTGCTTTGGCCCTGCAACAGCCACGTGCAATCTTTTATATGAATAAGGATTTGTGCGGATGCAGGGAGAGGATCCCTGCTGCTTTTCACTCAAGCTATAAATCATGCTTTTCTCCTAAAACAGCACACCCTGCTTCCAGGGACCAGCACAGCCCCATGTGTTTGGAATACACTGGTGTTGAATGCTCATTTTTTAAAATTCCAACATAAAAATGATACAAATAATGTGCAACTTGATGGCAACATGGGCAAGAGGCACATCAGGGCAGACTGACAGACTGACAATGCCAATGGGCCTGACCCACTGAGGCTTTGCAGGGAATTTGAAGTTTTCTTGCGAAAAAGAAGGCAGAAGCCCCAAGTGAGAGAAAGCAGCCATGGCTCCTGAGCTAATTGATAGGTTTATAAATAAAAGCCCATCTCCAAAAACCTGTTCAAGTCTATAGCCCCTTAATCCAAACACACAGAATCTTTGGGATGACACAGAGCTCCCCTGCCTTTGTCCCCTTCTCAGCTTGCAAATTTTATTAAATGCTCTATCAGTAAAGAAGACAGGAAACACTTAGGGAAAACACTTAGATATAAACTATCTCCTTAAATGTCTCTCAAAATACACACTGCCATTTCTGTAATTTAATAAAGGCTCACAAGGAGTATTAGAACACTTCCTGTATTTCTCTACAGCTCTCTATAGAAATCCTGTCATGAGGTTTGCTTATGTAAAAAATAACACAAGGCAGAAAAAATATGTCATGGTTTTAGCTTGCAGAAATCAGCTCCATTTATCAGTTTAATAATAGCTCTTCCTTGCATGAACCACAGCCTCTGAGGCAGAGCATGTGAATATTTGCATGTGTGTGCTATGGGATGAGATGCTCTCATTTCTGTGGCAAGGCTGAAGTGGCAAATGCACTTTAATTTAAAGTTTGAGGCTGCATCTTTTTATAGAAACATGACCAAGATAAATACAGGTATGGGGAAAAGGGAAAGGATGGGAAGGATATGGTGGTTTTAGTACTGAACTTTAAGGGTTTTGTTTTGTTTTCTCCATATTATTTGTACAGCAGTAAAAAACCATGTGAAAGGAAACCAGCACTCCACAAAAGGAAACTGGGCTCTTAACAGGAAGGTGGAAGGAAAGAAAGCAATAGAATTTGAAGGCTTGGGTGATAACTCTACATGAGCTGCAGTAGCAATGACACTTTAAGTAAATAGGATGCATGGGGAGCAGGGATACCACTTACCCCTGAAATCAGTTCTGAAAGGCTGAAGGTGCAGCTTAACCCTGTCTCTGTCTAGTAGGAGATCTTTAGGCCAAGAGCACAAGCCCAGAAAAATCCCTCCCACAGTGGCAGTGACACTGGGAGGAAAGCAGTATTAGAGCTATTTAAATCCATCACAATAAAAATAAATTATAGGCATAATAAAAATAAATTATAGTCACAATAAAAATAAATTATATCCCTGATAGAATATAATTTTTTATTTCTTGCATAACACAGCTACACTAAACCCCAACCTCAACTGATCAGTTCCGAGTGTCTTCAAATTTTACAAACCAAGGAGTGAACAGCCTCCATTCACAGTTTATAGGAACTTAGTAAGGATTTACTCAATCCAGGCAGTAACACGAGAATTTTTCCCTGACAAGGTCACACATAGTACATTTTCCACACAGGATATTTCAGTGCGAATTTCCTTAGAGTTGCTTGGTGTTTGCCCGTTAATTTCTCACTCAGGGCGCACATGACACTCTTAGATCCATTTCTTAATAATGACTCCTCCTCCTCAGCAAATTGGATAAAACTTTTCTCATCCCCCAGTCCTTGTAAAGCCCTGAGCACAGGGGATTTGAGCGAGACTCGAGCTCAGCTCAGGCTCAGTTTGCCATTCAGGCTCTGCTCAGAAGATGGTGCTATGTGACAATTTTTGGAGAATCCTGACTAAGAGAACACGAGGCTGCCTTGTAGTAATATCTATCCTTGAAATATAAAACCACTCTTTAATACTCTCCAGAGCCCCCTCCATTTAGTGGAGCTGCCTCACGGACACGCTCCCCTCACACACAGACATTGCTGAGCTCCTCGGGAAAGTTTGGAATCAAAAATTACTGAGTTACAGCAAAGCCCATTCTGCAAATATTCCCAAACCAGCAGCTGGTACTGCTGCCCTAGTGCCTGTAGTGGGTTTTGGCACATGGAAATTAAAAGTTGTTTGTGTTTGATTTCGCTGAGTTCAAGCCATGGAACCCATTTCTGTGGCTGCAAAGGTTTGGGTTGAAAAGCCAAGGATGTGGGCAGGGGGATGAAGAGAAGGGTCTGTTTTGGCCCATTAGCCATCAACCAGCCAGGAAACCCACAGCACCCACCTCTGGCTTCATCCAGACATTTTTAAGCTGCAGTTCCTGATGTGGGGTAAGACTGCACAGCTCTGCCATTTAGAAAGTGTGCACAACAAATCCATAGGTGTTAAAGCCATAAATAAAATATAAAAAGGTTTCTGCCCTGTTTCCCTATTTTCCATACTAGGATAGCCATGAAACAGAGCCAGAGGTGAATACAATGTGATGTATATGAAGATAAGGAATCTTCATACAGTCATTCCTGACAATTCTTTTTATAGAGGATTAAGCAGGGCTTCATCCTTCCACTGCAGCAGGGAACAGGGAATATTGAATATTCCCAGATATTGGATGCAACTTTTCCAGGATTCAGCAGTCTCACCTCACCTCTCTAAACACAGAGCTGCAACTTGCTTTTATATGTAGTTCTCCCTGTCACCTCCAATTCATAGACAGTTCAATAATACTACTTCCAGAATTCAGAAAGATGTTCTGAAGCAAAACATTAAAAAAGTTCAGTTTATGAATTATTCTTTACAGAAAATAGAGACTAATTTACAGTCAGCTTTATGCTGTTTATAAGACAGCTCTAAATAGAAACAATTTTTTAAATGTTGGGGAAAGTGAAATGTTAGAGCACTTGTCACTGACCCTCTCCTTTTGATTAAAGGGGTAACTATTCCTCACTGACTTCTGTCAGCTCCAGGTAAGTCTGAGCTCAGAGACATTTCACTATGTTCTCTTCAGAAGTTAAAACAACACAAATATCTTAATAATCTGTTGTGAACCACCACTATTACATGGTAAATTTTGCTTTGGTTTTTTTAGGACATCTACCCCCCTCAAAAACATTTTCTCAATAATTACAACCGTGGAACAAAAAAAGCTCCATAGAAAACCTCTTTATTTCTGTGACACAAGCAGCAGAGATGGAAAGAGAGACAAAAATTGAAATTTATTTCCTCATCTTTCCAAACTCCTAAGTGTCCAACTGGTCCCTTTCAAAAGCCAGAGTTAATATTTGCATGCAGCTCTTTGCATAACAAGTCTCAGTGGCTCTTCCCCTGCCTCCTCCTCCTCACTAAAAACGAGCTTTCTTGCAAAAAGCTTGGAAATATAATTTCCCCAGAGGCTCATCTATGCATTACCTCCCTCCTATTCTCACAAAAAACATCTCCTATTCTCTTACAAACAAACATCCTGCCCCCAAATCCTCCAAATCCCCACGTGCCAAAGGCTTTCCTGCCTTTGAGATTCCCCTCCCAAAGCTCAGCTTTTATCTGACACTGCTCCCATGTAAAATCAGGCGCGAGAAAATAATGCCAATTGTCACCAAAGCAGTCCAAGTGGGAACAGTTTTAATTTCAAGCATTCAAATGTAGGCTAATCTTTCTTAAAATAAAGATAAAATCAGCACTTCTAGATGAAAAAATAAAAGCCTATGTACAGCTACAGAACAACTGATGATAATTGAAAAACCCCATTCTGCCCAAGGCATCTCTGATAAGAATTGATTATCAAAGACCTCATTAGTTTCTTTCACTCCACACTGTTTGTGCTGAACAATAGTAAATAAAAAGTCTTGTGATGATTGTGTCTTTACAACCTCAAGTATTGCACGAGCTCAGAAAAACATGTGCTTGTCTGATTCACTTGGGGAAAACACTGTGCCATATAAAGAAAAATTCATTTTAATCACACTCAGCAATCAGATTCCTTTGTGGGGAAAGGGGCCTGCAGCTGCTGGGTGGAATCAAACATGCTGCAAGAATAAAGAGAAATCTCTGTGGCGTGTTCTTCCCCAGCAATATTGTGCACACTGCATTGACAATGTCCTGTGAAACTGGGGGAGGCTGGGGAGGAGAGGTCAGGAGCTAAAAGAGACACTACAGAGTAGGGAAAAATACATCTCAAAAAGTAACTCCTCCGAGGAGCCTGTCCAACTTAATTTGATCCTTAAAATACAATAAAATACAATATAAAAATCTCATCTGGTGCTTTGCTACAGGAAGTAAAAAGGGCCATGAAGCAAAGCAGGAGCAATGAAGCTCTAAGTGAATACAAGAGAATTTCTTACAGATTTCCTTCCTGTTTTCTTCCTTCCAATAACAGAATTGTCAAATCAGAAAGCAACATTTTATTTGGAATCTGTTTCACTCTACACTTAGTAACTTAGAGATTAAAATTGTATAAAATTCACATTTCCATTACCTAGCATGCAGACACAGCAACAGAGTTAAAATTCATGGTGATTAAATGCCAAGAGGTTTTTATTTCCTTTAGCAATAAAGAGCTGAAGGCCTTTAAAAAATGTTAAAAGCCAACAAGATCTGAAACGTAATGTAATTTTCTTAAGTTTTAACAATCAACCCCTGTGAACTTCACTTTACATATATTTTGTTTGTTTGGTATTTCCTTGTGTTTCTTCTCTTTTTTTTCCTGGTCAAACCTTTTTTATTTAATTTTATTTTTGTATTTTCTCCACTAGGTTGTCATCATAAAACCCTTCTAATTCTCTTATGACTGTTGGGTTTATTCAGCCCTCCAGAGACAGATATAATGCAAAGTCCACTACAATGTTGGGATCTTCTCATAAAAGTACTGTAGCTACTGATGAAAGCAAACTTTAGCAAAAAAGTTGTTTCAGGAATATTGTTTGGAAACCAATTTGATACTTCTCATTATCTTGAATGGTTTATAGTCCCCTAATTTATTGATGTAGCTCATTGTTATTATTTAAAATGCAGAGCTACATGCTTTACTGTCAAATGAGAATTTGAGAACAGACATTTGCAAGTGTTTAAACAGAATTTTGTAGAATTGTTTTGGGATATTGATTGATAACTGCAAGCAACAAGCTCTTGATTTGAGCATGAAAATAACTTCTTTTTCAGCTAAAAGCTTTTTTTTATACCTGTGTATTGACAGAGTCAGGATTTTAAGGGACACTGCAAGAATCTAAAAGTGATCTGCAAATTAAGATATAATTTCTGTGCAGTGTATTAAAAGTTTCTTGACTCCACGGTTAAAAGCTCATTTGCTCTTCTGTCATAAACTGTCAAATAAACTGAGTTCAAGCTGTTCTATCAAATACATCAGACCATGCCTTACCCTTATGATAAACAGATTTTATTTTTTATGTTTCATGACCTATGAGAAGCCCAGATTCACTTCACAAAGCAAAAACTTCATTTTAAAATGAAGCAGACACCCATTCCAATGTGGTCCCATTGCTGGAGTGTTAAATGAGGAATGTTGAGATAATTTATTTCTCAGTTTTTCAGAGGGAGCTAAAGGAGCTTTGTGGGCAGGTGGGGATCAATCTCTCCTCTCAAATAAGAAGTGAGAGTATAAGAGGAAGAGAAAACTGAAAATCAGGCTCCCTCTGTGAAGGACCAAACAGGATCAAACAAGAACAAACCTGCAAACAAATGATTTGAGGGGGATCAAAGACCAAAGGGTCTTTGAATATCACCAAAGGGTGATATTCCACATTATATCAGTAAAACCCCCACACCCTGAGCCCCCTGCATGTCTCAAATTTCAGTACAGACTGATTTTATTTTTAGTCTGCCACAGGTGATAGCTCACAAAGTCACCCAGTCTAGCCAGTACAGCTGTAATGGCACTCCAAGCTATTTTTAAAAAGCAAATCAATTTTTATATATGGTATTGAGTTACAATATCACTAATTTAATTTTGACTTGAAAAAAAAAATACAACAAAAACCCAAACAGCAGACTGTTTGGCTGAAAGCTCAAAGGAAATGAAAAAACTGCATTTCAAACTGAGAGAAATTGTTGTTTGCATTGGATAGAAAATTCAAAATATGGCTGAAGCATTTCAGAAGGACAAGAAGGACAAGAAGGACAAGAAGGACAAGAAGGACAAGAAGGACAAGAAGGACAAGAAGGATGTGGTGTATCTCTGACTAGATTTCCATTACTTTCATGGTATTTTTAAAGTTTAAAAGCTAGTTATGTCTCAATAGTAACAGATATAACAGAAAATTATATTACTAGAAAAAAAAATATAGATACAACTCTTACAGAAGGGAAGTACTGTCTTTGGGGGTGGAAGCTGTGACCATTTACTCCAAAACCAGCACTAAAATTAAAACTCAATATGCTAATTAGGATACTGAAATGCACAACATTTTTAAGAAAAAGTGGTTCTTTCTGTCCATAGTCATTAATTTGCACTGACAGGAACTTGATGATATAACTGTTTCAATTCAAACTGCCATCCACTCCGCCAGGTTTATGAAATGAAATTAATTTTTAGTTGTCTGCTAATAGGAAAAGTATTTCTATAACATAAACATGGTATTTATTTATTTTAATACATGTTCAGGGCTGGAATTGACACAGGACCTCAGTAGCCTTTATTTTGGAAAGAGAAAATAATAAATTTTAGTGCCACAGAACAGTAGGAACTACAGGGGTTCTAAACCTTTAAATTTTAGGGAAATTCATTAGTTAGCTCCATCACCACCACGCTCCCGCATTGTGAGTGCAAGCCTGAAATTCTTGTGTTCTTGAAGAAAAAGAAGGGACAAAAGGAAAAGTTTTCATGACTTTTAAATAAGGAGGGGAAGCAACATAATGAATCAAATGGGGAATGAGCCATGGTGGTTCTGCATTATTTATCAACAACTGAGGTGAAGATTTTGCACCATTTAGTAAATGAGCAATATTTTAAACTCGAACCAATAAATTGTTTCCAGCATGAGCCTGAGTTTTAGACATCCTTAGAATAAATCCTTCCATCAAATGACTTTATCAATCAACATCCCAGTCATCTGGGAAAAACTGATGAATCAATGGCCTTGTTCTAAAATTCCTCTGCAAGGTGAGATTTGGAAAGGTCAGGAACTGCTGGGGGTTATTTCTACAGGCACCAGTGGGGATTTGCTCAGCACTGTTGGCTGCTCAGGCTGAGTGTGGCTCCAGCAGACCTGGTGCAATGAGCTCTTGGTAAGAGTGGGCAAAGCACTGAGCTCTCACACTTTGTGTCACAGGATTTCAATTTCAGGTACAGCTACACCAAAAAAAAAAAATTATATTTAATTTTAATTATTTAAATTTAATTTATTAAACAAAATTTTAATGTAATTAATTAAAACAAAATGATCTTTTAAAGAATTTTCACACTCCACTGAACTTTTCCTTGGTCTTGGTCAACACTGAAAATGTTACAGCCTTGGAGGAAAGGAAATCTCACAGCTCAGTGATGCCACACCTTGATGTCATGCTGTGATGCTTTAATACAATTACCAGAAAATACCAATAAACTGCACCATTATTTACAGTAAAATCAGAAGGATCTGAGTGTGTGAGTGGCCACACACAACTAGACCTAAAGACTGGAGCAAATCCTGTCGCTAAGTCTTAGTTACCAACTCCCCATTCTCTGTGCTAGGATTACTCATTTTGCACACAAAAATAACAACAAAACACCTTTAAATAAACCTATAATTTATTCTTTAGTACATCAAATTCCCTCAGATTCTCAAGTTTGTCTTCTTAAGGAAGGAAAAGCCATTTTTCTGCAATCCCATAAAGGTTGTAGCCTTGAAGGGAGGTTGCTGAAGCATTGCATGTGTGATTTGTATCACTTCTTTCTCTCTGTGCCTATTGCACAGGAAAATAATTGCAGCTTAATAGACTTCTTCTGAATAGTATAATTTATATAGAGTATAACTTTTAATGCAGACTGAGGTTACTTTAAGAGGAAAGGTAAATTAAACATTTTAAAGAGTAAAGATTGTAAGCAAATGGACATATAACTCAAAGCTGGAGAAGAATTATGCTACTTGTTGGAAACTGAAAAGTACTAATTTGCATTTCTGCAATCATTAATAGGGGTTATGAGGTGTCAATTATGTTCCACGTGTGACCTTTTTCAGTTTCTAGGTAGTGCACCTCAATTAATTGCCTGTGGCACCATAAAGCACCTTTTCCACGGCACCATGAAAAGCAATAAAGTTCTGCCTCTGGAGCTGGGGTGTGAAATGCACAGCTGACCTCAGCACCCAGCAGAGCTCACTGGTGCTAATGCAGAACCTTCCTCTGGCACAAATTCCAGTGCAGGCAGGGGCTCAGGGCTCAGCTGAGGCTTTCCCAGCTCAGGGGGGGTTTCTGCAGAGCCACAGCAATGAATGGCCACGCTTGGAAATCCCAGTTTCGGTTCTCAGCTGAGCTGCACACTGGGAATTCTGCTGGAACAAAACTCAATCCACTGCTCTAAACTTCAGTGCAGAAATTGCTATAAGGGTAAAAACTGTGATCCAGTGACACTGTTCCTCTCTTAGGAATATACATGAACCAAAAATCTTGACATTGGCAGGCATTCTGAACAACTCTGATGAACAAAATCAGAAGAGTATAATGAAATACTTTCTACCCATGAGCCCTAAGCTGTAAATATAAGATGTAAATATAATCCATGAATTAAAACATGCCCTTCACTCATTAACTGCTTTGGAAATACTCAGATGAACAAATAGTCACAAGATTATTAATTTTTTTTTAAACCCCAAAGACCATATATTAAACTTCTTGAAGCAAGGATACCAATATGATTTTTAGCTTTCAAAGTAATTCACTTGCAAAATCATACAGGAGGAACAAGAGAAAACAACAGGCACTCGTCATTGAAGAGTAAGTTAATTCAGTAGAAAAACATAACCCTAAATGGCAGTAACATCACCATTTTAAGGAGAACATGGTGAGAAAATTAATGTACAAAAAACCTTTAACCTTCTTCCCTCTGCTCCCCAACCATGTACAACAGAACTGAAAATCTAATCAACAAACAGAAAGCAAACCAAACCCAACAGAATATTTCATCTTTCTCAGCTTTCTAAATCTTCAAATAAATGTCAAATGTAAATGCATTTTCCAACCTGGCAATGCCAAGGTGTAAGAATCCTCTTGGGCTCATGCAAATGTTTTTTGCTGCTCACAAAGACTTTATGAATCAATGGTGAGATATCTATTGAAGTTTATATTTATTTTGTAGTTTAAGTTTATAGCTATATTTATTGCCAAAATTCCTTCTCAAAGCCCACCTGTCAGTAGCAGTTTTGTTTTCATTAATTATTGCTCACATGTCCCTAAACAGACATAGCAGAGGATTTATCTCAAGTTCATAACAACAAGGCTGCTCAATAAATTCATGAAGTATGTACTGATACAGACAAAAAGTTGGCATTACTGGAATTTTTAAAATAATAAAAATATTCTGAGTTGAAGTGCAAATATAATTTCAGAAAAGGTTTCAAGGAGTTCTATGAAAAGTAAGACATAATAAATGGGATCAGTATCCACACAGATCAAAATAGAATTTCCCCAAAACACCTTATTTTTGTTATATCCTGACATTCTTACCTCAAGAAATTAAACAGTTAGAAGTGGAGATTATTTCAGTTTTAAATACTCTGAATTTCTGGTATTAGAAGCAAGGAAATGCATTTAGGTTCTTTGTCAAGCTCTGCCTTTGAGCCCTCAGCCCTTGCATTCTGTGTGAAACCTGAAAATGCTCATTAGATGGGAGAAGATTCTCATGTTCACTCCATTGTATGGCTCTGAGGAAATGCAGACAGCTGAAAGTCACAATTTGGGCTTTCCTTCCCACATAAAGCCATTCTATCAGCTGCACTAAAAATAGGGAATCCTAGTTCGGAATCACCTCAAGCCCACTCAGAACCGGTTGGTGCCTATAGCTGCAACAGTGACAGTGCCTTAAGATTTGTCCTGCTAAAACAAGATTTAACAGACCCAAAAATCTATTTCATGTGCTCAAAAACTTCCTGGCAGATCCATGAACTCATTTTGCCTTGCTGGTTCTCTCTGAGCTCTTCCTCACTGGTAAATTTTTCTTTATGTAATAAAATTAAGTTCTTTCATTGAGTTCCTTTATGAAACACAAGGTTCCCATGAACTTCTTGTAATAAGTAATATGAGTGAAACTAAATTATATCAATCCTCATGAAGAAAAGTGAGCAGCTGTTTTTGAGAAGGGAGCTTGTGGATTCAGTGGGCCCAGTATTGCCCAAGCTGCTCTCTTTGAGCAGCCCAAACAACTCCCAAACTAACTTTTCCTCCAAACCACTGCATGTGACATTGGAAAATGTCCATTTTTTAAAAGGAAAATGGTACAGGAACAGTAAATGATGTGTAAAATTGAGTAAAAGATCTTCACTTTTTCTCCATATTTATTGTTGCCACCTATTCTCAGAATTGTGTGGGGTTGACAGAGGATTGAGGAGAAGTTCCATCCATCTGTAGCTTATTTTCATTAAACCCTGTAATTTTATGTCAAAGGAATTTATGTTCTGTCCTGACATGCATCATACTCTATGTCCTAGACATAATAAAGTAGTTTCTGATCACCAGAGTTTGAGAGAGATTAATTCATTCCACTTACATTATCCAGAATATGCTCTGTGACTCCTCCATAACAATTTTTGAAGCTTTTCTTTTGCAGAATGGTAATTCTGCTTGTAGGATATTTCTTTTTCATAAAAATATTTAAGACTTTATGAAGTAAATATGAAAAAGACTCTTATAAGCACTTATGGAAATCTGAGAGGAGATTGAAGTTTTACCTGCAGTGCGTGCAATTAAACTGAGATGTGAAGGAGATTTTAAATCTAGTCTGTTAAAGCATTTTATTTGCTTTCATGTTCATTAGTGCAAACTCACATTTTAAATAAACCTATACCTTCATTTTGAAGGTATAGTTTCATTTTGAAACTTTTCAGGTGATGGAGATAATAATGATTTGTTCCAGCACTTGGTTCTTACAGAAAGAGCATCCTTAAAACCTGGCTAGAACCTAACAACTGGATTGCCTAACAACCCCCTGGCTCTTCTCATGCATTTAAATCCCATGCCCAGGGTTAATTAAGACATTCTTGCAAAGATTTGCAAAGACAAAGGGGAATCAAAGGGCTCCAAAGAGGGATAGAACCCCTCCACCAAAGCCCTGCCACCTCCTGCAGGTCCCAGAGGAGCTGGAGCACACCTGAGCCTCAGGTGGCACAGGATGGGAACCCAGCAAATCCTGGCTCTGCTCTCTGAGCCATCTCTCCACCCTGGGAGCCTCTCTGAGGGTTCTGAGCATTTTGTGCTTTTCTTCTGTTTAGAATTTTCCCCAGGAGCCAAAATGCTGTTTGAAAGGCTGAACAAAACCTCCATGGGATGTTTCTTTATGTTTGCAGCACACTCCTGATCACGCTCTCAGTGTATTAGGAAATTCATTAGCAGTGTTTCAAGGTGCCTAACTTGCTAAATCACTTCATGTCAGAGGCAGCCAATGAAAGAAAAGAAAAGAAGGAAAAAACCAGCTGCAGAAAAAAACCCCAGAAAGCATTTGCTACTTGTATCTTCAATAATCAGTCTGAATATTAATCACTCTCAGTAAAAGACATTGGTCCACGTGTAAGACCATGTTCTGAGCTGCAACATTTTTAATTCACAGCCTATACTGGGACCTGAGAATGAATAAGGGAAGTAATTTTCAAAGTCTGGGTACAGGCTCATATGTGGCATTTCAGGCAGTAAGGGAGTGAAGGGTCCCACTTGCTGGCAGCTTTAGTTTTCGGGAAATCCAGCAAAATTTGCAAGTTTTTAGGCTGGCATCACACTGTTGGCCAGTGCCAGTGACAGCAGAAGGAGGTCATTTTCCATGGGAAAAAGAAACAATTTCCCCAGGTTCTGGCGATCAGCTCAGAGGTGGCATTAGGGGCTCTAAGACAATGAGGGGTCCTAATTGCTGGCAGCTTTAGTTTTGGAGAAACCCAGCAAAGTTTGCAAATATTTAGGTTTCCCCATGGAAAACGGACTCCTTTTCTGGCCACTTGCAGTGGATGACAGTGGGGTGCCAGCCTAAAAGGGAAAAGGAAACAGAAATGAGAGGAGTTTCTTGTGGGCAGCTGAACCCTGCCTGTGCTGATGCTGATGCCCAGCCTGGGAGAAGTGACAGGACAGTGAATTTCTGCCTCACTGAGTGCCCAGGAACGAGCAGGATCAGCTGGTGCTGATGTGAGCTGGTGTAGGATATAAACCACGGCTCCTTGTGGTTTATATTTAACTGCAGGGTGCCCTGACTGTCCCTGAGGGCTGGGGATCAATTCCTGAAGCTTTAGGAGAGCCAGGTGTATTTACCAAGGATTCCTTGGGCTGGGGCCAAGGTGGCACAGCGGAAGGTGTTATGGACACAAAGCCTCAAGGCAAGGCTGAGAGCATCCATCAGCTTTTAAACCTCTCAGGCATTTCAGTGCTCTCAACTGCAAATTCCAGCCACCTCTGCTACCATTCCCAATGATCCAACTAATCATTTGATGAAAGACTTCATTCCTCAAACCTGATGGCTTTAAACAGGAGAGCTTTGCAAACTGATCCTCCTTAATCAACTGCACACTTAGAGCTTTAATTGTGTGAATACTACTCATTTCATTGCAAAATTGCTAGAGAACAATTATCATCTTACTGACTGTCACTTATATGGAAATCACTCACAAGTCCTGATCAACTTTACAGCAGTTTCCTGCTAAGGGTCATTAATGCCATTTCCATGGACTCTGTGATCTCTCTGCTATTATTGTAACCATAATGAATGCTTAAATGCTTAAATAATATATCCTGATGACTCTTTCAGAAAAAAAATCTTGGACTTAGCCTAGTGATTCAGAAAACCCCACAGCCAGTCAGTATTGAATTTTCTTAGAAAGACATTAGAAAGACATTAATTTCTTAGAAAGAAATTATTTTCTTAGACATTTCTTAGAAAGACATTATTTTCAAGTCATGAATCGGGGTTTTTCTTTCACAAAAACCAGTGTAAGTGGGGCTGGCAGCTTTGTGCCTGTGCAAGTGTTGTGTCATAATCCACACCAGCAGATCAATGAACTCTTGGACACAACCACTCAAAATCACCTCCTTTCCCATTATCCTGCTTTCTGGCCTTCCAAGCACAAATTACCCATCAACCTGGCTGCCCCAGCTCCAGAATGCTGCTTTAAGGAGCTCCTGTCAGTGTGATGCATGCACAGCCTGCTGCAGTGACAGAGAGGAGGCAGGAGCACTTTTCACAAGGAATAACACAAATTTAGCCACAAATCTGCCTCAGCACGAGGCTGCCTCCATTTCCTGCTGTACAATCCCAGAGCCGCTACTGGACAGGACATTATGGTGCCAAACCTTTGTGATTCACCACAGGACAAATTGCCAGTGAGGGGTGTGACTGCAGGGATATCCTCCAGCTTTTTAAAGACCTGACACCAGATTATTTTCTCCCTCAGGTAAAGCCTGGAAAAGACAGCCAGGAGGAAATACGTCCCACTCTCCTATCAGATCAATTTTTAGAGTGGAATTCACAGCCTGACAACCCTAAGGGTGCTCACCACTGCAGCCCTGACTATGCTCTGCCTGTAAAATACAGAGCTTAATTAAAAGCATATATGCTTCTAAATTGCAATTAGTCATATGCGAAACCCCCAGAGACGCAATGCTTGGCTTAGATTTTATCCTTATCTACTGTTTCTAAGCTAGAGGGACAAAACAGATTTTCCTACTTGACATTTAGTTTCGGCATTAGTAAAGCTAAGCAAGGCAAAAAGGACAGACAGGAAATTAATTGGCTGTGTCCATTAAGGCCTGAAGTGATCACTATAGAAACTGAGATGGGGAATGTGGCACGGGGAGAGAGGCTCGGGTGCTGCTGTCACCTCAGAAATTGCCAGGGCACAGGCCAGGGGATGGGAGGTGCATGAACCACTCAGGACTCTCACACACTCATTTGTGGTTATAGCTGCATGGAAATTAAAGTCTCTAATAAAGGCTTCCATTTCCATTAATGAATTACTGGCTCAAGTTCACGGGGTTGTCTGAAGTGGAAGTGGTTTTGTCTGTGGTGGGGATTTAACCCACTATTGAACTCAGGGAGGGCTGTGAAGGGTTTCACATCCTCACAGGTGAAAGGAACTCAAGCCCAGTGCAGAAACTCAGGGCCTTCAGGACCAATGTCCCAGGCTGTGCACAGGAACAGCACCCAGGACTGGTGCTGGGCAAAGAACAGCCTTAGATCATGCTGGAGCCACCAAAGGTAGGGCAGGAGGGAGATCCTGCCACAATTCCTCACTCTGGCCAACTTTAAAAGTGACAAACTGCTGTGCTGGTGGAGATTTCCCAGAAGGGTGATTGCCTGCTCCTGCTTCTCCTGCTGGAAAGGAAGGTTTGTGTCTGGGAAAGGGAGGGAAAGGAAAGCCAGGAACAGCCAGAGCTGGGGAAAATCTCTAGGCCATCTGGGGAAAATCACTAGGCCATCCTTCGACCAAAAGGATGAAGTGACACCACATCTCTTCCATTTGTTTGGTGTTTGTCTGTAAACTCCATGGCTTACACGAAATACATCCACACATCACCAGAATTACCTGATTCCCTCCCCAGCCATGCAGAACTCGGTGCTGTATCATTCAATTTCTCACATGCAGTGAGTGAAAACGCTTGCCAAGACCCCAAATTCACAGCAAAGGAATGTAAATTCTGCAGAAATTTATCTAAAGGCCTGACATTTTAAGATCTATGTTTTGGCATTTCTCTGTTTCAGCTTATTGAAAAAGCAGAAGGTGAGGGTAAAATAGATTGTTAACACCAGAACCCTGTTCTTTAGATATGGCACATGCAATACATTAAACCATGCCAAAGTATAAAAATCCTATGGATTATAAACGAAGCAAGTGCCATGCTAACCTTCAATGCACATGCAAGACATTAATTAAAATTTAACATTTCCACCAAAGTTTCTAGCAACAGGTGACTCTCACCAGCTCCCACACTGCACACAGAAATATGAGCTGCTCAAGTTTTCAAAAGCTTGTGTCTAATCAAGAAGCAAATTTTACCACTCTGTCCAATTTTCAGTTTTGTGCCAATGCAAAAAGGCATTTAAAAATCTATTCCTAAAGCTCAGGTCAAGAGCAGACATTAATATGAAAACCTTGGGGAATGCACTGGAGTGAGCTGAATACTTTGAGCTGGTGGCCAGTAGATGGTGGCATAAGCTAAAATACTGAAATATTTGATAAAAAGATGGCAACTGTGATAAAATGACAGCTTTTGTTTTTCCTGAGACTTCAGATCTTTATCTGATACCTGGATCCTTTCTGCTTTGTTCTTCTTATTGCAATTGCTGTCTTTGTTCAATTCGTTTAAAGTTGGAGAGAAAGGTGTATTTTATTGTCTTCCATCAAATATTAATTTTCATGTTCTTTGGTCTAATATTTACACTGCAATTCTATTGAATCAAAAAGCCTTCACTTTCAAGACTCCTGATTAATCACTTTGTTATTTATTTATAGTATTTAATGCGGGAATAATAATTTTAAAAGGGCAATACCACTGTTAGTTTGGTTCAGCCAGAGTTAAGCATTAGCAGGATGGGGCAGCACCAGCTTTGCTTTGCTTTGGCACAGGCCAGAGGAACAACAACAGCAGCACCCAAAGGACTTTCCTGCAGGTATTTGCTCCACAGTGTTCCACCCTGCAGTTCATAATACATTCCTGTTTCAATACCAAGGAACAGGGAGAGAAACAAAAGCAATTTTCTGTTCTTCATTTGGACTCGCAGCGATTGGGGAGGAACTGATGGATTTGGTGGGACTGGAGCAAAAGCAAAGCTCTGTCACCATCCATCCCAGAATCGGCTAAAGAGCACACAGCTCTTCCCAAAATCAAGGCAAAATTGGCCCTTGAATTAAATAAGTGCTGCCTAGGTGGATCAGGGCGAGATGTAAGTGGAGATAAAATAAAACGAGCACTCAGAGCTCCCCAGGTTTGTCAGGGCATCTGTCAGAGAGGGATCCAATATCTGCAGGGCACCTCTGTGCTCTCCCCGTGTCCTGGAGCCCGTGGGAATGGGAGCCCATCCATTGTCCCTGTCACTCACAGCAAAACCTGCCAATGCTTCACTGTGCAGAACTGCAGCAAAACTGCTCTGAACTGAGATACGTGGCAGGCTCAGCAAGGCAAGGCACTCTGCAACCACACCAACACTGCTCCCTCAAACAGTATTTAGTTCGGGAGTTCTTAAAAAGCAATAACTCCAAAGTTTCAAACAGCCCCAGATCTCACTCACACAGAATTACCTGCAAATATTCATTGCAATCATGAAATAAAGAAGTTTTACTGCCAGACTTACAGTGCATAATTCACTTCCACAGGAAGTGATGACTGCAGAACTGTTTAAATTTAGAATAAAAGTCTTTGCTGAGTTATGCCTCTGTACACAAATTAAGGTGTGATACACATGCTCACAAACATAAACAAAAATCCCTAAAGGCAAGACACCTTTAGAGTGCCACAAAATAATCCTAAAAGAGCATTATGATGTCTTTCAGGATATAAAATCTAAACCTGACCCATCATTGTTACTGTTTTCAGATGGTTCATGCAATAAAGCTGATGCACACACAAAAGTTTCAGGTTTGCCCTTGTGCTGAAGTTCCATTTCCATTGTCTGCAAACAGATTTTTGCACAGTTAGAGAAACAGACTTTAATGCCATGGTCTTTAGTAAATTCCATTTTACTAAAACTTTCCCCAAATTACTTTATTATCAGGGCTGAGCTCTAAGCAGTGCTTTTTACTATGCAATAAAAACATGAAAGGAAAGGTGTGTCCCTTAGAAGGGGCCAAATCAGTGATATTTCATTCATTCTTCAAATTTCTCCCAAGTACCTCCATTTTCCCATATATACATGAAAATGAATACAAGTCTGCATTTCTATTCTGATTAACAACCTTGAGAGAATTAATTATAATGTCAGTGCTTACAGAGAATTGTTGTGGTGGAAATTTTTTCAATACTTTTAAAGGAAATGTGTATGATGTATTTCAACAACTAAGAATTACACAAATTTAAGAGAAACTCCAAACTCTACACTGGGAAGAACTGAAAGAAAGAAAAAAAAAAAAAAAAAAAAAAAAAAGTAGTTAGAGCATTAAAGATCATTTTAAATGAAAATACAAAATGCTCAGATGACAATGAATAAAGAGTGGAATGACAACAGTGAAAGTGTTTTAAAGTCTTTCCAAGGTGGGAAATATTTACAGCCTGCAGTTCATGTATTGAATGGCATTAAACAAAAAGAGTATATTCAGCTCCCTGTAGGGTGGAATTCTTCCTCAGCAATCCATGAGGGAAAATGATTCATTGAGTTATTTACAGTGAGATGCAACAAAACCCTGGCAGGTTTCTGATCAAGCACTTGAGTGCTGACAGGCAACCAGACAAGGGCATTATCAGTAATGATCTTTTTCCATCCCTAAAATCTCAGCACATCCTTTTTTTGCAGATATTCACTTTGGATAACTTTAGGGAATGACATTTCCTCCAAGGAAGTTATTGCATGATGAGAGAATTAAATGATTTAATATCTGTTTATTTTACAAATTATTTTAAAAGTAGAGGTGGAATAGGTTATAAAGCTGTTCTTAAGAGAGTTCAACACTATTTTAGTTTTGTGCCACTGTGGGGTGGTAGATTTCCAGAAGCCCACAAATCCAGGAGCAGAAGCTCGTGGGGTAGCAGGAAAACCCCAAATGTGCCTTTATTTCTCTGATAAACCCATGCAAGAAAGGCAAATTTACAGCAAGCTCATTCATAATAATCACATGTAGTTTTTCAAAATAAAAAAACACAGTAAAGAAATAATTTGTCCAGTAGCAACAGCTACTGTCGAAGAGAAATGATAAGACATTATTTTTAATTATGAGTGTCAGTTTAAGTATGCACATGAACATCTATATTTTAATTTTACAATTGTAAAAACCAACTTAAAAAAAATTTTTCTTAATCTAAGATAGTTGGGCATTACTCAAACATGTCTCTCAAAGTGAAAGTGAGAATATCTGGGAGCAGTAAGACCCTCTCAGGTAACTCCCAAACCACTGAAGTTATCAAAAAGAATTCAAAAGTGAAATGTTATTTGTCAGTCTCTTCAGTTTTAAAGCTCTGTAGTACTTGGATCTATTTTTTTTTGTCCTGAAATCAGAATATTTTGGCCACTTATATTTTGAGCAAGTGAGCCTTGCTACCTTCCTCTTAAAACAATCAGATTCCTATCTCCAGTGAATGACCAATACTTCTTTTTTGACGTTTAATATTGCTTCAGGTTACAAAAAAAAAAAATCATATTTGATTTTTCTGATGCTGCAGCTGTTAAACTCTGCCATTCCACAGAATTTTGCTGGGGATGCTGTTTCCTCACACACACTGGGGTGATGCTCTTTGTGTGCTCCGTGTCAGTGCCACCAAAATTTGGAATCTGTCAACTTTGCTCAAATGCTGGTATTTATTATCCCCTCATGTTGTGACAAGTGCTACAGTGAAGTAAAATGTGGCTGCATCTCCCTAAATATCCCAGTGATTCCTCCGAGTGAGTGCTGCAATTTTCTCTCTTTTTCCCTTTTGTTAGCTGTGGGATAATCACAGCAACCACTCTCCACCATTAATTCAAGTGGTACAAAACAGTTCCTGGACAGAGAATGCAGAATTCATTTTAAATAGCAACATTTCTATTTGACTACTTTAGAGTGAAAAAATATTTTCTAATCTTTCGAAGCTGCCTGCTGGAAAGGATTACAGAAATTGCTAATATAGAGGAATAGGGAAAAAAGAGGTGATAACTGTGGGAAATGAGGTGGCACAAAGGTGGTTCCTCTCAGTTATCCAGTGAACCCTTTCTGATACCCAACTGCATTTGTGCTATATATAAAAATAGAAAATAATCCAGTGGCTTCAGAGGGAGAGTGCTGTGTTAAAAGCAACATGTAAATTAAAAAGCTTCACTGATCCTTGTGTTTGTTGTGTCAGTAATAAAAATATGTGACCATGTGAAAGCTGATGCAGCTGCAGGATGGGAACCTGTGCATGCAGTGCTACCAAATTCTACAGGCTCAGCTGCCACCCCCTCCTTGTGGGGATCTTGTGCCTTCCAGTGCTGACAGAAAATATCATGAGCTTACTGAGAATGTTAGAGGTCTATCAAAATTAATGCAGATATAGGCTGGAGGAGAACTGTTTGTCAGTTGTTGTCTGACTCCAAACCTTATCCGGCTCCTGTACTGCAAACAGACGACATAGAAAAGGAATAGAGCAATGATTCAAAGTTCTATATATTCACTGAGAGTAAATTACATTAGAAATGGAAAAATCCACAATCTAATCAAGAAAATCCACAAAACAGGTACTCGGTGCATATAAATAAAGAAAGTTCAGAGAAACTAATCACTATTTCTGACCTGCAGTATAGTTTCATTTCCTTTATTTTACCCCCCTTAGACATCTGTATACTCACAAGTATTTCTGGTATTTCGTTATTTTTCCTTAGGCTTTTTTATTACCTTTATTCTTTTTAAATTTGAACATTAACACAATTTAACTGCTACATTTTTCAGTACTTCATGTGGCACCAAAGATGGAAGCTCTTTTAGCTTCTGTCAGTCATTAACATCAGTTAATTTGGTTTTATAGCACCTTTCCCATTAGACTCTTTTTGCAACTTCCATTCAAGTTCCAGAATCCACCTAATAGTGCTCATCAAAAGGTGCAGGCCTTACTTTATATTACAGGTATTGTTTAAAATAACTCCAACCTCATGTAAATCTAAATTACAGTTGATTATAAGCCCTTCACAAAGATAAATTATTGCAAACCAATCTTCTGCAGATGAAAATGATTGCAAAGCTGATTTTATGCATGCTACACATTCTACTGCTAACTCTTAGAGTCTGGAAGAAAATAACTTGCTCCTTACTATTAAAATATAATTGAAAACATACGGCATTCTTTGCCAGCTAATTTCCATGGAGCAGCTAATGAAAGTGCTGCAGTGAAACTGGGCTTCAGTGGGAAGCAATATCACAAAAGTAATGCCAGAGCAGCATGGGTCTAATTACTCAATTTTTAAACTAATTCTGAGGGCCTTTTAGTAAATGCCTGATTTAATAGTTTCACCGTGCTTTGGTTAATATATGACCCAGATGAAAAAGAACAATTGTTTTAAGCATGATAACAAAGACTCCCTCCAGAAATGCATCCACCCAATCATTCTGAGATGGTTTTCATTTCCAGCTCCATCTTTTCTAAGGGATCTACAGCTTGGCTGTGGCATAACCTGTGAGGAGTTTGCAAATATTTGGAGAATATTGAGGTCTCCATTGGCCTCTAAGAGTTCAGGCAATAGTGATGGATGAGGTTTCCCTCAGCCCCTACATTTGATGGTTATGCAACCTCTACAATTCCACTTTTGGTGCCAGAAAATCACATATCCAGCCTGGATTTAATGCAGCAGGTCTGCAATAGTCAGGTGCTAAATAAGGTTATTGTTAATTATGCTGAAAGCATGACTTGTTAAGAGTTGAGTCTTTTAAAAGATATTTTAAAAGAATTACCTAAAGAAATGACATTTCACTTTATGAATCTGATTTTATGGAAGTGAGACTGCTGTAAAGTAATGGATGTTGCAGCTCTGTGGAAGCACTCTTTGGGGATTACTGCCTGCCCTTACACCATGAAGAACTTTAATGTGCTTTAGCTTACACAGTGACTTCATGCTTTTAGCTGAAATCCCCTGGTTACACCATAACTCACTCTCACTTGGAGAGAACAGCCATTTTAAAAGAGAATACTTTCCTGGACAGTTTATCTTTTGTTACCATGTACAGATTTACATGTGGTTTCAGTGACAATAAAACATGGGAATCCAGCTTTATTTCAGTGTGGAAAGTTCTCTGATATAACATTTACCTTGTGTGTCAGCTCTTCAGTTCATCATACCCTCTTCTGATAACAAAGCTCTAAGTTCTCCGAAATTCTAGCAGTACAAATATCTAGAAAATTTAATACTTGCAATAGTATCTTGCTTTTGATCATCTTGCTTTTGTATAATTTTTCCCTCAACAAATTTAACTGATATCTGGTGTCTATTTATATTTTCCTTTGAGACAGTGTTCTCTAATTATTTAAATGCACATTTTGTTAACAAGGGATAAACAGATAATTACTTATTCCAGACAATTTCTGCTAGAGGGCTCTGCAGCAAGAATCTCAGAGAATTTTAAGGGCAGGAAATTAATACTATAATGTTCAATAATCTTGAATTATCATAATCTCAAATGCCTATCCCCATTCCTGAGTCCCTGTACCTAGACAGAAAATCTCCCCACCAACAAATCTTTTCTTATTTTTCTATATCACATCAAATCATCTTGCAATATTGTATAATGGACTGGATTTCCCTCCTTTCTCATTTAGCACTCTGAGATAAACAATTCTTTAAAATAACTAAAATCTTATTTTGCACAAATGATGCAAAGTCAGCAGTGTTGGGACCATGACCAGCAGCAGGAGTTCTGTGGGACCTGCCAGATTTACCAGATTTACAGATTTTACCTCTGGTAAATCCAGATCAGCTCCACAGTGAGCACAAGTTATTGAAGCTGCACTGCACCATGGATCAATCCTTAACCATTGAGTGCAGAACTTGCAGATGAAATGCAGTTGGAATGTGAGAACCTTCCCGAGAAGCAACTTTCCCTTTTTACTGAATGTGTCAGGATTTGAGGCTAATTTTAGTCAAATTTCTCAAATAACTAATTTGCCAAACATGCAGTCAGTTGGTAAGAGCTGTAATCATGGCGATTTTAGTGACATGAAAGGTTTAAGACCTGTTTATTTCACATTCAGTAGGCAATCCAGAAGATAATTCCTAATTTGTAAGTCTGAAATCCATTATCCTTGGGAAGCACTATGGAGAAATCATTATCCTGCTTTCTGAGCTATTCTGGTTTCTCTGTGAATACACAGTGATTCTCTGCACAGCACTGAGAACTGTACACAATTAAAAATCATTGAACTTTTGAGTGTCTCTGTTAATTGCATAGCAACCACAAAATAAAAAAAAAAAATCATAAATTCAAGTCCAAACAGAGAAAACGACTTCCAGGAGTTCTGGATGTTATTTTTTGGTTCCAGCTCTACCTTTTCCTTCCCACCCTTCCAGCACTAATTGGAACACACAAGAGAAATCCCTTTTAGGGGTTCCTTGCCTCATCCTTTTCACTTTATAGGGAACAGTGATTAATTCTTGAAGCACAGCACAGGGACCATGAACCATAATCCTACAAACCCTTTCTGGGAGATTCAGCAAAGGGAAACAGCTGCAGATTTTAATGCTGGGCTTTGAGGAAACAAAAAGCTCAGTTTTGGCTGGGAGTTAAAGGTGAAGGCTGTGGAAACCCTGAATGAAGAGAAGGGGGAAAAGCAGGAATGTCAGCAAAGCACTGAATATTGGATCATCTCCTGGTTGTGTTTCCTTGTCTGTAACTGCACAGAATCAGTGACTCTCAGAAGCTAAGAAAAAAAAAAAAACCCAAAACCAACCAATCTTTCTAAAGTAGGCATAAAACCCCAATATGAACGACATTTGCAGCCATTTCTACTGGATGTGGAAATTTCTTCTACCATCTTTTGTGTACTTTCAGACTATCTTTTTCACCAAATATTTTTACTATACTATCAAAAATAGCAAAGACTGAACTTGAGCAGAATAACAAGAAAATGAGTAAATAAGAGAAGATTTCTCAAAATTTACATTTTCAAAAATTAGACTGTTATGAACCATAGATTTCTTACATGTAAAGTTTATGTAATAAATAGCTGATCTCCTCAGTAAATCAAAGTTTTGTATCATCACAAATCCTTCAGCACACAGTGTTTGACTGCACTGTGCTTGAGAAAGGCCTTGCTTCATGGGCACGATCAATAAGATTAGTGAGGAAAATCTCTTAAAACACTACAAGAAATAAAACACCGAAAATTCTATTTCAAATCATTTAAATGTATCTCTCTATTCTATGATCTTCCCAAACCAGGAGAAATTGCAAGCCCTTGTGTGCACCAATTTACAAGTGAAACTGCACTGCAAGGAGCAGCAGCCTGTCGGCGGTACAGGTGTCTGAGCAGGAGCACACACTGCACTGTCAGCTCAAATAATAACACAGATCACCCTTTTCCCCCAATCAGTAAACAAAAAACACTTATAAAGGGCAGCAGGAGCACAGGGAGAAGAATATCTTCCCTTAATGGTGCTTTCAGAAAGAGGGAGAAGGCCCTGATTAAAATCTAAATGCCAGGAGCCCAGACATTGCCAGCACATGCAACAATTTGTAGCAGCGAGAAGAAAAGAACATTGGAGGGGAAAATAAGTCAGACCTGTCAGATGAGGGCAGTGAGTTCATGATGCAGCAATGCCTCACTGTTAGCCCAAAGGTCAGGGATGCAAGGGAGGACATTGGAACTCTGAATTTTAGCAAAATGCTAAACACACACTCACACAGCAATCACAACTTCCAAGCCATAAATTAAAGCAGGATAGCACTGCCTGCCTGCATTTCAGTGCTGACTGCACTGGGGCCTAAGGCAGCAGCCTTTTCCTTTCTCTTTTTCTTTTTTTTTCCTCCTTTTTTAAGCTAAATTGACTCTGAGAAGCAGCCTGTAGCTTTTGCAGGCATCTGGTGCCCAAATGCCAATTCTCTCTGCATCTTGACATTTGTACAAGGTAAGCATCTTTTGAAGCTTCTTCCCTCTTCCCACCACCAGGAATATGAAATTATTTCATCATATTCTCTCAGGATTTTGAAACTATTTCTGAATTATGAAATTTTAACTGCCATATCCTCAAACTGCAGTTTGCAGGTGCAATTGCCTCGGTAAGAATATAACAGTGACAAGTTTGTGCTGTCTCTTAATTAAAACAAAAGGGTGAGTAAGATCTTGACATCCAGCTTGGCAAATTTGTTGGAACATTATATTTTATCATTCTGATGGAGACCCAATTTTGCTGTGAGTGAATGGAAGAGCGACACTGAATTTCCTGTTGGTTGGTGAGGGTTTATGGTTTATATCTCCTTCAACTAGAAGATTGGCACTGGACCCTGCCCTGAATATTTCCCTTATAGATATTATAATGTTTATAAATTAATTCAGAGGCACACATCAAACTGTACTGGCATCTGGTGGCTCTGAACACAGGAGAGTCTAAATTATAAACATAATTGGCCAAGAATCTACTTATTTATATGTAACAATTTATGAACCTCATTGTAGCTACTCCTGATATAATCAGGTGACATCCAAACGAGGCATGATCAAAAGTGGAGTAAAATTATTTTAATTGGGAGACAGACTCAAAACAGTAAAAATAACATGTTTAAAAGGACTTGAGTAATATTTGGCAGCAGAATTTAGCTGCAGGCTGAGATCCAAGAGATAATTATTCATAATGGAACCCTGGTAAAAATTTTGTCTCGTTTTTGCACTTTTTTCCCCTAATTTGGAATGTAAGCCCTTTCTTGTGGATAAAATTACTGTCCAGCTTAAAGGAAATGAAGACAAACAGCTCCTCAATTACTGTTTGTAAAAAGCTTCTCATAGACCTGCTTCTGTTTCAGTACAATGAAAAGTGAGAATGTCTCCATCATCTGCTGAAATAAAAGTTTAAACAAAACCTCAGTTATTGCAGTAATTTTCAATGTCTCTCCTTGTTCAAGTGAACTGAAGATCTGAATTCTGTTCTTATTTCCTGAAAAAGCCACAGGATAGGGCAGCTTCAAAGAGAAATTGCTGAAATCCCCAATTTTCCAAAGCAAGTAATGAAACCCATATTTTGCACGTTTACTTAGTATCTAATAGAGAACAGGCTGCATTCCTAGATTTTTCATTAAAAGCAAACCATCCCCTGACCACTGCCACGCTCAGCTCACTCTGGTTTGTAACTGGATACACAAAACCTGACATTACCCTAAATTGCATTTATTTTTCACTGATTTATTTAAAATGCAATAAAAACCATTTTACCATAAAATGAGCAGTGCTATGTCTGTGTTGGACAACAACGAGGTTTTTCCAAAACTACACCAAGAAAGGCCAAGGTCTGCTTTACCATTTAATTCCAGCTGAATGGCAGAGCCCAACTAAACCAGGACTCTGTACCAGGATGAGAACAAAAGCATCCTAAAGGTGCAGATAATTTCAGGGCTGAGACACAAAAACTCTGGTTTATTTATTTTTCCTTTTTCAGATCAACTCCTGGATTGTATTATTTCCAGGCTCAGGCTCTGAATTTCCATAGAGGAAAAAGAATGGGTGTAGCTGTCAAGGGATGGCACCAAGATGATAATTTCACTTAGTTTTTGCCACAGATAAATCATCACTCACCACTTAAAATTGCTGTTCCAGTGATGTGACATAATTTTAACTGTATCATCATGAATAGCAACACTGCAATTACATCTAGGAATTTACTGCAGCAAACATCTCATTTCTGAAGTGTCAGACAACAGGCAGCATCCTGCAGCTCCACATCTCACTGGTAATCAATGCACCCAACAATAGAGCTGATTGACAGCAAGCTTGATGCTATTAAAAGACAAACAGCAAAAAAACCTGATTTTCTCCAAGGGATAAAAAATGTATGGGCCATCTACACTCCCCTCGTGTTGTCTTCCTGCAGGAAAAAAATAACAACCAAAAGCAACTTTTGGGCCCATCTTTAATTAACCTCCAATCTGAACTGCTGCACAAGAGTAAGAGCTGGCCAATTTCTAGGCTGCATTTTTTTGTGAGTTGCTGTTTCTGAGTCCAGGATTACCTGCAAAGGAATCTCCAAACCCAGATTTATGCAGTGGTCACTGCAGGTTAATGGTTCCTCCTGGTTTGGTTTCCAGAGCTCAGAGCTGCAATCATCACTTGGGGTGTGGAACTGAGAGAGCAGCAGAAAACCTCTGTTCTCACCAACAGAAATGTTTATTTAAAAACACCCCAGTGCTTTGCTGTGGTCCTGGTACACAAACAGCAAGCAGACAAACCGCTCTGCAAACACAGCTAAACACAAACTCCTTTTCCAGCTCAGTCCTGAGGTGTGTTTTTTCCCTATTCACAGTGAGAAATAAACCAAACAAAATCTGCCAGGGCAGCCACAGAAAAACAATTGTAATAACCTGGCACTGTTGTCTTCTCCCCTGACCTCAGAGGTTCACTGCCATTTCTCCATGCAGCAGGAATAACCTGAGACATTCCATCTTTCTGACATGAGCAATGAGCTTCGATTAAAAGGAGCTAAAAGAAGAAAAGCTGCTAATGTGTTTTATACAGTCACTGATCAGTCCCTGACATGAAATATTTCATTTGCTTTAGGACATTAAGAAGTGTTGTGTACCTAAAAACAACAGCTTGGTTGATGGTATATCTATCATTGCATACATCATAAAAACAAGCAGGACATAAATTTGTTTCTGCCTGTTAAAGTCTAATTACCTGTAAAATCATTACTTGGCACTTTAACAAATTGACACAATCAACTTAATGATCCTTAACATATTAAAATTTGCAATGTGTTTCTGCTTGCTGCCTGTCCAAAGCACTGTAAATATTTGCTGGTTCAGGTGACACCACAGCAAGGGTCAGATCTTCATTTTTGCTGCTAAGTACGAGTAATTGCAGTATTGTCACTTGCCATGGTGCCTGTATTATCCCATCAGTCCTACAGCTTGGCATGGCAGCAGGGAGAGCTTTGTAGCATTCTCTCCTTAAAATCACATTAAATATTTATGCCTTGCTTCACCTTCTTTCTTAATATTTGGAAAGACATGGAGGAATCCTGTGGAGAACATGGCCCTCAGATAATCCTGTTTATGACAGCACAGCCATGGTTGTTTGCCATCACTTGCTTTTAATACCTGAGATATCCCTGTCCCAAAACTCACATTTTAGCTGTCAGACTATTCCCCCTGACCACCCACCCTTAGCTCCATACTCCAATTTATTTTCTTTACAGCACCATCTAGCAGTCTAAGAACATGACCAGACATAGTTTATTCTTTCCCACTGATATAAAAGTTTTCTCCTATGTGAAAATTACAATATCCAGATCCTTGGGAGAAAACCAAACCCCCTCACAACACATCCAAGATGAAAATCTTGTGAGCCAGCGTCTGCTATTTTATCTGGGAGATGATAACTTTCTGCAGCAGTTGGTTTTAACTCTCAAAAGTCCTATGTTCAAGGCTGGAATATTTTCAGACATGGACTACTTAAAATTAATGAAGTGACTTCAAATAAAGTGTTCTGTATCAAAGTCATGAAGAAAGAAACTCATTAGATACTGAAGGAATCAGACTTTACAGGTGTTCTGATGCTATTAAGTGCATGTTCCATTCCTTCTGATTTCTAAAAACTGTGCAGAGCCTTTAGATAAGTTCTTGAAAAATTAATTTTGATTTTTAGTTACTTTAATGATCCTTTTCCTAATATTTAGAATGTACAACAGAAATTATTTTAAGTTTCTTTTGCTTGTCTCTTTATAGTATTTCCCTAATTTCTCCTAGAAGAATTTACTTCCCATTTTCATGGCCATCCTGTGAATCTTATCTATTTCTAACAGATATTTATATCAAAAGACATAATTAACCCCAAAATCAAGGGAAGCCACTGAAGATCAAATAATGCTTAATGAAGGCACCAGAGAAACTGAGAAACCCTTTAACATTAAAAAATAAAATAAAAGCTGACAATACATTTTATAATCTTCCACATTTTCTGTGATCTCTGTTTAATCATATATAGATGTGAGAAAAATGGTACTACCTCAGACTGAAAAACTCTTTTTTAAAGTTATTATGAAGCTGTTGCACTACAAAAGTAATCCTAAAATTAGGGGGAAAAAAGAAATCTTTTGAAAGACTGAGTTGAAGATGGCAATTCTGGTGTTTAATCAATCCTTACACTGAAATATTACCCACTGTTCTTCTAATTAAAACATGACAGTGTCTTGATCAACAATCAGAGGCAGGAACATCAATGGGAGAGGGTCATTATGATTGGATTTGTAACCTTCATAATTTTTCATTTCCTCTTTATCTTCTTTATAATGAAAATTAGCTAATAAATTGCACAATTTGATTAAAACAATAAAGCATTTTTACCCTTTTCTTGTTAAATATATTCTTCCTGCATCTGTAAGAGTGGAAGCACCTCTAGGAAATTCTACAGGTAAGAAAATTTCCTATTTACCAAGTTCATCCTTAAAAGAACTACAGGATTCCTTCCTTAATTCAGCTTCCTATAACTTCAGGGTGGTTTTTGCCCCTCTGTTTGCACCCAGACCACGCTGTCAGTCCAGCTGCAGTTATTGATGTTTACAGCCACGTGTTCTCAACCAGCATTGGCACTTCACAAAGTTCTTCCTCCACTTCCCCTCCTCATCCTCACTGCATCCTGACTGCTCTCAGGAGGAAAAAGCAGAATATTCAGGAGGTTTTCCCAGTCTGCTCTCTCCTCCATATGCCTGGCAGTTTGTGTTGTGTTTTAGGTGATTTGTCACCAAATGGGTTTTGAGGCAGGGAGAGAGCTTGTTCCTACATCTGTACACATTCAGCTGAGGATTAGGACAAAATAATTTAAATTGAGTGAGGAGGCTGATGTTTTTCTTGGAGCACTCTGCTTTAATCCTATTTGCATTTTCATAAGAAGGCAGTTCCTGCTGAACAGCAAGATGAGGATGGTACAAGGTCTCCTCAGGGGCTCTTCTCTGAATCCATTCAGGAGAAAACTTACTCAAGGGAAAACCAAAACATTGTAAAGGATTCAAAATGTTCAAAACAAGAAAGGAGCAAATCTGCATGTAATGCTTCATGAAACACTACACTCCATGAAAATGGCAGAAAGGGAACAGACTTGTCCTTCTTTCCATCTCAACTGGAAAAATCCCATTGAAGGTGAATCCCAGGAGCAGTGCATATCCTCACAGTATTTCTTAACATGGTGGGGAGAAGGAAACCAGGAATGGCAGCTTCAGGCTGCTCCTGGAAAACATCAGCATGCTAGGAAAAGCATTTCTCTGCAATAACCAATTTTCCTAACACATCAAATGTTGTCACAGCACTGACTAGGGTTATTACCAGGGATGAAAACCACAAAACAACAGCTCTGACCTTCAGTAAATCTCAATATACATTGCACTGCAACACTCTTACATCTTTCAAAAGTAGAAATCATCAGCAAAAAGGAAAAGAGCTGTCCCATTGTCACAAACACTTTTAATAGTTTGGAAAAATATGCTAAAGACTAAGAACTATCACTATGGGGGAAAAACAGAGACCCACTTCCAGAAATGATGGCAAGATTGCACATGGCCAAGGAAGGAGCACTGCCCCTGTTTTATAGAAGTTCTTCAGAGCATTCCGAATTCCCAATTTCTCTCTGATACAACTGCAGTGATTATCATAACCTGCATCCCATCCCAAGAGCTCCATATGTGACATTTCCCACTTTGCATAAATTCACAGGGAATTCTCAGTTCATATGTTCCCTCACAAATGTCTCAGCGTGGATCTCAGAATGCAGACTTACAGAAGCTGGGCTACAACTTTCATATCTGTATTTCATTCACATCAAACACTTCATTTCTTTGACATATATCATGTATCTTCTGGTCTTGTCACTGAACTTTCATTAGATGCCTAAGGAAAAGCTTTATAAATGGTGTTGCATTTAATTTTACACTGTCCTTGCTCACCTCAACTGCACAGTAAAATAAGTGGTTTATAGTTCTAGAACTGAAGAAAATGCTCTGATTTTAAACATGTGAGCAGGAAAAACAGTAATTAAATCTTTTTACTGCAAATATATTTGAGATATATAAAATTTGATGTAAATTAATTATGATTCATTTTTATTTGGAACAATTTCCCTATTTTATTCATATATATTAGGGAAAAAGGTATTAATTGGAATCCAAGGTAGCCATATTCACTAAAAGTAGTTATGCCATGTACTTATATGAATATGTATGGACGTTGTAATGGTGTCTTGACTGCAAATCCCCATCTGTGTGTGAAATGTGAAGTGTTGTGTTCTGCCATGCTGTGCCACGTCCCTGAGCTGAGCGCCCCAGGCTGAGCACAGGAATCCCAAACACTGCCAAGTCTGCAGTGGCAACAAGTCCAAAGGCACATTGGCAAAAGCCATATTGCTGAATTTCTCACTGGCAAGGGATAAACTGACAGTGCTAAGTCATCCCCAGAACTAACTGAAAAATATGTTTGAATTTACATGTTTAGAGTTCTATACTCAAAAAAAAATTCCCCAAAACTTGTCTCCATTTAAATTCCTGTCACCATTTTTACAGTGATCCCATTTTCCCGGTGAGAAAGTTGCAATTCCTTCTTGCCTGGGTATAGAAAGGCACAAGTGATATCTGCAGCTTTGCCACAATTTGTTGGTCAAGAAAAGAATAAAAAATTCCCTGCCTCCAGCCTGTCAGATGCACTACACATTTCACATTCTCTAAAACAGCCACAGATTTTAGAAAAATCAGTGTGATGCCTTTTCCAAAAGAAATGTCACTTCAGAAAACACTCCTTTAAAATATAGTTATGCATACATTAAGAAAATTATATACTATCAACTTCTTTTTTGATTAAGTGTTCTTTTAGAGGAAAGACTGTATGCAAACCAATTCATACAATCAGTTACAATATTTAACATCACTTCATCAAGAAAAGCAGTCCAAAAGTAATCTTCCTAAGATGATGCCACACAAATTACACCAGACTTCCTTTAGAATTTGATTAGGTGCAGAGATAAATCATAATCAGGGCTCGTTATCTCTGCAGTCTATTTTTATTAACAATAACCTTCCCAACGTGAGAAGCAAGAAATGTGTATTTAAAGTCAGTTATTGTTAATCTAAGGAAAATTCTGCCTTTTAAAGCATCATGACTCAACCCAGCTTTCCTATTTCTGTTGGCTTCAGACTGACTCGTTATTTCTCAGAGGACAGATCCCTGCAACAATCCTTCATTCTGCAAAGTGCTCAGGATGCTGATGATCATCTGTGCAAGATTTATTTTTGCTTTCCAACAAATAAAACCTACTTGCAAATCCAGATGTTTAGTGTTACTCATCAGCCACAAAGGCTTCAATCCCTCTGAATTCCAATTCAATGACATTTGCTTGCCTATTACATAATACAACAAACAGCAAAGATTTGTTTTAGACCAATTTTCTCATTACACACTAATAATGAGTGAATAATAATGAAAAACCCAACAAAGACTCCAACTCATTCAGCTGCTAAAACGAGCCAGATTTGAAATACTGGAATATGCTGAAAGTCTGTCCTTCCTACAAGTGCAAAATTGATATCTACTTAAAAAAGAAAAACCATACTATTAAATTATAAAGAATCACCTAGCTAATGTAAGTTTAATTAAGCATACACTCCTGGCACAATATTTTAATATTCTACCCTGTTTATTCCAGTGCACAGAGATTTTATTTTAATAAATTGATAGAGATGTCACTTGTCATGAGTTCTGCTGACTTTTAATTGGAAATAATTTATTATATTTACCAGAAGTTGCAGTTAAAAAGAGGAGGACTCCCAAATTTCTCACTAATCATAATATTTAAGTAAACCCTGGGGCACAGGGTGATGGGATGGGTTTTCTGTTTTTTTGTTTTTTCCAGAACCCGTTGTACATTAACATTTCTCCTTAAAATAAAAACTTCTCGAACTGGTTTAAAATATGCAATGATGAAATATTGAGACAAAGATTCTACTGTATAACCAGAAGATTTTTTCAGAGCGATACATTAAAAAATAAACACTTTTGTCCGGTGTTTCTGAAAGCACCACAAACAGGTGAATGCCAACCAGGATGCTTAAATTTATCAGAGGAGGCAACAAAGAGCATCTTCTCCCAGACTTAAACCAAAAAGTTGGAAATTTGCTTTATTTTGCATATACGTGTGAGAAACTTAAGAACTTAATCTTTGCTTTAAGGCAAAATATTCAAAAGACCACTACCTGTGGAGCTGCTTGGCCCTTTGTAGATTGGGTCAAGCTAACCTTGAAATGCTGATTAGATAAAATTAATAATGCATTTGCTCCTGTGATGCTGGTTATCCATACTTTAATGCAGGAAAGGCCATCCTCAGTGTTTTTGTAGACTCACCAAGAACACGTATTAGCACAGCAGTCTGTCTGGTTGCAGCAGAAATACAATTATGTAAATGAGATGTGTGCTCCCTGAAGACTGCTAATAGAATGATTGACCTATATACTGTTTAATTTGTTCTCGTGCTTTCTCTTTATTGTCTTCCAGCTGCACCAGGAATTAAAACTTGTTAAACTGCATCCCTCCCCAGTTTATATCAAAGGTGCTCATGTCACTTTGTGTCAAAAGCAATTCATACTTTGCATGCTCCTTATCACCAGCAAGACATTGATGGTTGGGTGATTTTTATTTTGGTTTTTTTTTTCTAAATCAGTACCTCTCTAGACCCTGTATGTTAAAAACACAGGAAAAAAAATCTCAATTTATAGTTAATAGTAGTAATAATAATAACAACCCTAATAAAATTGTATAATACACCAAAATTGTATAATACACCAAGCAACAAGTAATAAGCTAAAAAGAAGAATCTTTTTTTAAATAAAGTAGGGAAATTACAAAGATTTCACTGGAAAGAGTTGGTTTTCTTTAAGAGCTAGCTAAATATTCTCTGTCAATACATTGGGATGCTTTATCTATTCAACAAATCAAAGTTCAAGCAGGGCAGGAAAAAATTGTCAGTATTTGTCAGTGGGGTGGGCTGTTGGTGACACCATCACTATTTGCAGACAAAGCTTATTTTGCTTCACTGTAGCAATTTCTTAAACCAAATTATTTTACAGTTGATTCCCATAAATGTTTGTAGAGAGGTAAAATACAAGTGCTAAATGAGATATTAAATGACACACATTTACTTCCAGTTGCTAGTCAGAAAATGGATTTGCTTAGCATTAAATAAGCACAAATCTTAGATAAAAATGACCAGAACAACTTAACTGTGCCAAGCTGATAAGTTATAAAATGGCAGGGGAAAAAAGTATTTTTATAGGCAGGAAAAAAAGGTATTATTTCTTTGACTTCTTCATTGATTATGTATATCAGAATTATTTAGGACCACATCCCTCTCAAGGGATCTTAAAATATGTTCAGTGCTTTAGAACCCTAAAAAATTATTCTGTGTGTAAATGAAACCTGTCTTTTGATGTTGAACAGGTCAAGAAAATAAAGCAGCCAAAGGGGCGCAAAATTCTCTGTAGTTTGGGGAGCTACAGCAAGCACCCAAATTAATGCTCAAATGGTGTTTGCACTTGGACATTTTAAATCTTCTGCCAGTGGCATTGGAGCCTCAAATCGATTGCCAGGCTCTGGCCCACACTGCCTGGGATTAGCTGGATTTTTGTGTGCTTGTTTATAGCAAATTTGCTTTTCTTAAGCTGTAAATATTTGATGGGAAACACAGCAAGGAGTGAAGAGGACGTGCAAACACTCACAGCGAGCTGCAAGGTGCAGCAAAGGCCAGGGGGTGAAGGAGCAGGACACGAGGTCCAAGAGCAGCACAAGGGGGAGCCTGGGCTGGGTTTGTCTGGGCTCCAGGCTTGGCTTTCTGAGACCAAAATCCATCCCTGTGCCTGATGGGATTCAGGTCAGACAACTCCAAGACCCCATGGAAGCTCATTCTGGAGCAATTTGTGAAGCACTGCAGCCCTTGGGAAGGATTCAAGGTGGGAATGTTTGTGGAGAAGGATGAATCGCTGTCCAGAGCAAAGCAACCAACACTTCCAACACAGGAGAATACAGACAGATGCACAGGGATTTCTACTAATCCTGAAACTAATGAACTGCAGCAGGTCTACAAAAAGGGACAAAACCGGGAGAAGGAGATTTAATTCAGAGGTCAATGACACATCCCCAGGGCTACCTTAAACTATGAACTTTAGGGGGTTCAGAGAGAGCCCAGCAACCCAGCCTTGCAGCCTGGTCACCAGAGAGATGAGCTCCTCTGCAGGGCACTTCCAGCAATTTATCCTCTGCAAGATTCCCAGCTGAAGCCTCCCACTGAGCTGTGACATTTAATGCTCTCACATGTATTGAAAAACCTTCTTGGTACACATTCCCAGCTCAGACTAAGCATTCAGATCGGGAAGGAAGAATTTCAGGTATTGAAATTGTAAATGGAGACAACAGTTGAAAATGTCAGCTGTATCTGAAAGAAAAATCATTTGACAAGATAGATTCATTAACTCCCCATTCTTCTTTGATGAAAGGATTTTGTGTTGTGTTTTTCAGACATTCACACCTCTCAAACACTGGGACTCATTAAGGTTGTTTGTTTTTAGGTTTTTTTTCCTCTCTCCCCAAGAAGACAACACTGACAGCAAAGCAGCTGTTACAGCAGCCTGAGACACCTGTAAAAATGTGTATTTACAGATTCCGGCCAGGTCAGGGAAGGAAATACTGCAGGCACTGCTGTGAATGGAACCTGCATGGAGAGATCTGGCACAGACACATCAGCTCTGCTGTGAGGGAAATCCCCCAGAAGAAAACAGAATTGGGAGCTTCAGGAGCAGTTATGAAGTCCTGCTCCCAGAACACCACTGAGAAATAACCCTGGAGGTGTTTCCTGCATGGGGGTGCAAGAGGATGTCAAAAAGTGGAAAAGAAGTGAAAGATGAACCATTCAATCCCTGTCTGAGCCAGGGAAAACTGTGACAGCCTGGCTTAGGATGGGTGAGAGTGGAAGTAAGCAAGCTCCAGAGGGAAGGGCCACCCATCCCAGCTGGATTCCAGTGGGATATAAATGAGATATCCAGCAAAGACGGGATGGACACTCAGGACGTGCCAGCTGGTGTCCCTTGTCCCCTGTGCTGTGACAAATCATCCTTGCTAAACTCCTCCTATGTACAAAACACCCTGCTACAAGGAGAGTGTGGAGTGGGTAAAGTCAACTCACCCAAAGATTTTGTATAATAAAATCGACTTGCTTCTCACAGCATCTTGCATTCAATTTATTACAGTCATTTCCATGCAGAAAAAGTCCAAAATATGTATTTTTTTCCCCCTCTGTATTTTCTCACTTCCTAACCTCACCATAGGAGCTGAGAGTTATTAGTGGCCATGCTTGTAAAAAGTGAAATTTAGGCCAAATAATTAAGTTTATTGACTGCAATGTCATATTGTGTAGCTACACAATTATGTCAATTGTCAAAGTGTAATTCAGGCCATACTGTCTGCTACAAGTCTTCTAAATCCCACATGATTTATGAAACTCATACTGAAAGCTTTGAATATTCATAACAATCCTCACAATCTGTGGGCAAAATACACCCATAATAATTCACAAATCATTTAAAATAATTAGTACGTTGGAGGATTTTCATTCTGTGATCAATTATTGAACAGTTAAAGGGGTAAAAATCTGTCAAGTGAATTATTCATGGTGAATCTCACCCACTGCAAGCAAAAACTTCAAAGAGCAGGGCCCCATTCTGCTCCCTCAGACAAGGATTGCCAGGGCTGCAGATCCCATGAGGATGAGCTCAGGTTCTGTGTTTTGTGGGAATCATATGAGATTAAACTAAAATATAAAGGACTGAGCACAGACCACATAAGCCAGGGTTAAACAGACAGCAGCAGCTTTATCAATAAACTGGATTCCATGGCTCAGTGCCAATACTCTGCATTTCCATGCACAGAACCAAATCACAGCCAAATTTAATGATCCCACTGGCAGACACAGGAGTGCTGCCCAGCCCCTCAACTCAAGCATTTTTGAGTCATTTTTTGAGCAATATAAAGTGTGAGGGCTCCAGACAACAGAACTAAGACTATTTTCAGTAACAAACAACCCCTCTTTCTTTTTTTAATGTATCTTTGTGCCACAGAGATGTAACAGAAGTTTTGAATAATTGTTTTTAAACCAATTAACTAGTTTTATGGTTATTTTATTTTGTTTTCCTCTTCCAAGTGCTATTAATTGTCATTATCTACTGATTAGATAAAGAGTACAGAAGTCTGGAATCCTCTGCTGGAGGTTCCAGATGTATTTTTTTTAAACTCAAAAATAGTTGCTAATGTCATTCATTAACATAAAATTACATTTCAAAATTGCATTATTAATAGAAAAATAGCTTGCCAATGAAGATTAATAGAATACCATTAGAAGACATGGATTTTCCAGCTTTATTAAATCAGTCTCCTAGGAACAAATTGTGTTAGGAAGAGATAATCTCACTGAATATTCCTATGCATGTGCTGAAGATTATTTTTTTATTAGCTCCATATATTAAGGCCACAGTCATGTGCAAGAATTAGTATCCTGATTTCTTATCACAAGTGGTACAGAGCACCAAGGCAGTGCTCTGCAATGAGTGCTGTGCTAAGGAATATCTTATTCATGATTTAGAGAAGAAGAAAGATGATTACAGTTTCTAAATTGCTAAATTCATTTGAGAAGGGAAAGAACACAGGCAGGGAGCAGAAATGAAAGATGTGCAAGGCCTGTGTGTACAGCACGGTGTATAAATAAATCGCTACATCTCTGAAAGCAGAGAAGCTTCCCCTCACCTGACCTCCATCCAGTCACTCTGAGGAGGAGGTAGAAGAAAATGATGGATCTCTCCTCATCCCTACTATTTCCTATTTCACAGTCTGGAATGAAAAGATGAAAACCTCTTGTGATGAGATTTTAATGTCATGAAATATGAAAGACAGTTAAGACAGGAATCCTGATCTGGTACCTGAAAACTCTGAAGCACCATTCTCCAAAGCTCACTGTAATAGAGGATTTGGAAATGCTTGTACATAATTTGTACCCTTATTTCTGTTCTGGAGGAAATAGAGCTTGCTGTTAGTTTAATAAATTCACTTACAGGCTAAGAGGAAGCACCAGGAACAGAAGGTTTAAAGGAGCATTGGGAATAGCTGCTTACAACAATACAGCTGAAATAAAACCTCTGTGAGGTGCTGAATGCAGACTCTTTGCTCAGGGCTTAACCAATGCTTTAGAGTTGGCATCTGTGACAAATTGGTTCTGGATTATTAGTCAGACTTCAGGCTATTGTTGAGGCATCAATCTCTCATTCCATGGCACCTGCTCATTCACTAACCTGTGCAGCTTTGTGTCAGAAAGTCAATTTTTGTCCAAGGATTTGATAGATGTTAATGTGATTGTTTCAGCCTCCATCCTTTTGTTCTAGTGATGATGGCTCAAGCTTTACCCTGCAGAATCTTTTAAGAGTGAAGCTTGATTGGATAATAAGGCACAAGTTTGGAATTCATGTACCCCTCTCTTCTGCCAAAGAACAGATTTCTCTGCTTAAGAAGCAATTCAGCAACCAAAACCCAAAGAAACTGAGTGTAACTTCTCCCTGTGCCAGGCTGGAATGTTGTGTTGTTGACAGCTGCTGATGGATCCCAGTTTGATGTCTCTGTGACCCAGGACACTGCCTGTGACACTGCTTCTGGACTGAGATTTATTTTATTTGATTCAATATTGCATTATCTTTACTGAAACTTTTATAGTAAGAGGGATAATTCAAGTTTTGGAAGTGTTTGACTTGAAATGAAATGGATTTTACTTGGGTTTTCCTAACTACAAGGATATGGTTTAAAAAGAAAAATTATTATATGTTTCCCATTCTTTCCCATTATCAACCAGTGAATATAGTTTTAGCTATAAATACCAGTTGAGAGATATTTGATTAAATGACTACCCAAGCATTAATGAATGTTCATTACTGTATGATATAAATTATATATTAACATAAGAATCCTTATGATATCTCATCACCTTTTAAAAACACAGTCTCTACCCCAATTAGTTTTTAAATCACTGTAAATGACAACTAATTTTAATGCTCATATTCAGCACTGTGGAGTCAAAATCAAAAACATAACATGGAAAAATCAACCTCACTTGAAAATTAGATTTGTAGTTAGACCAGTTATATATCTGATGGAATTCTTTTCTAGAAGTGAAGAATTCATCTTTAGATTTTCAAGGAGAGGAGACCTATTTGATATAAAGTGAAGCTTGCTGTAAAACTGTAACACACAGAATTATTTCAGTTTTCGAAATGTCTCAGACAGGGTTAAGTGGTTTGTGTGCAATGTGTGGCACAGACTACAGCTCCAGGATAAAATTGATATCTGTTGGGTGCTGTGGTCCCCCTAATTAGTATTACTGCTCTTACATATCTGTCAAACACAGGATGGACCAAAAAAACCTAATTAGCTGCTTAAACTCATTTCTGTGCCATGTTTAATCTTGAGCTTGTCACATTTAAATTTCTTTAAACCTTAATAATATTCAAGATCATGCACTCGTGTTAAAGGCAACATGTGTTTGAGCAATAATGAATGGCTGATGGGGAGGTATTCATTATGACTCAGACAAATTTTTTCCTTTATTTATCCAGGTCACTCATTTATCTTTTCTGTAAGATTTATGAGGTTGCTTTACTCAAACCAGTGGAAAACTAAAATCTAATAACTTGTTTTGCATTTCATCTATTGCTAATTCTGCTATGCTCTTGATCACTAATACCATAATTTTAATATCTACTTGAAAGGAGTGCTTAACTTAATACAAACATTAAATTTGTATTTCACATTAACTATATAGACTAGCTTAATTGCTTTCAAAGACTAAAATATCTGGGAAAAAATTACTGGAATTTCTTAACTTCTTTTGAATTTTTTTCAAGGAAACTCTAGATGTGAAGCTACTTTAGTTGTCAATATCAAGAGGTAAAACCTCTCTGCAATAAAGAGATATTAAGAATTGCCATAATTTAGCATTTGCATCTTTGATTTCCCATTCTGAAAAGCAGCTGCAGATGTTTGCTCTCTGAGATGTGCTCCCAGTGCTCCATTTTAAGCATTGGTAATTTAATAAATGGTATTAAAAACCCATGTTATTAAGAAACAATGGAAAGTCATACCAGAAATAGAGCAGTGGTTACTGTACAACGCTTGCATTAAAGTTTTATACATCAAGTGGATGCAGGAATTCTTGTTGGAGGGAAATTGAGCAACTAATTTTCAAGGCTCCTTAATGCTTTTGTCCAACAAAGCTGGATGCAGAACACAGGTGGGAAAGGCCTTCAAGAGCTTTTTGTAGAGAACCGATGAAAATGAAATAAAACTAAATGTAAACTAATTAAAACTAAACTACAGCAGAGCTGAAGCTCAGTGTGTGACACAGGAATCAGCCTTGGGCATCTCCAGGGGCTTAGAGCAGATCCTGAGGAGGATTTTTGCAGGTGACACCGATGATGCTCCCAAATGGGTTTGAGCAGCTGAGCCTCAAGCTGGAGTCACAAAAGGCACATGGAAAATGCCACATGGCACAGAAATGCAGCCTCACTCCTGAGGCTTGTCCTGCTAAGGAGCAGTGCTGATGTAACATAAAAAGGATATTTCCTGTTCCTCTAGACACCTCCTAAATAAACACATGGCTGCAAAATTTTCAAGCTCTAAAAACATGAATATCACTAATGCCTTGTGGGGACTGTGCCAACAGAAATAAATTTTAGACAAATACTTTGTGTATTCACCAACCCTGCACACCCCCTCTCATCTGTCACATAAACCCATTAAAAGACATGAGGGGTTATCAAGAAGATCTTTTTCTCCCTTTCTGATGAGGTAATAATATTGTACATCATTTTGGATGAGGATATCTACAGGATGGATGGATGCCCTGCATAGGGCATGTATAAAAAAATTCGAAAAGGGATGGTAAAAAAAATAGTAGCGTTGCAATAATTGAAATCAATCATTAGATATTTTTGGCTTAATGAAATTAGTTCATATTTTCTACTTCAGGATCTTAAAGGAAAGAAGAACAATGTGATATTCAAAGTTAGGCAAGGAGTATCTACTCAGAGGAGAAATGCCTGCAATAAGATCTCCAATAAGTTCAGAATTCATATTCAATATGAAAAATCAGAACACATCTATATTGGCGTGCTATAATTAATGACTCCTTGGTATTGATAGCAAGGTCAGGTTTTTTATATTTCAAAAATCTTTTAAAATAAGATTAATAAGGCAACAGTTAAAATATTTTCTCCTTCTATTCTCTGTGATCTGAATTGCAATTAGCCAAAAAGTGTCACCATTAATCCTCTAAATCTTAGCCTAGATTTTCCTGATACATCTATTATTGTGAATTTGAACAACAAGAATTTACACTCAATGTTATTGACATACATGTTATGACAGAAGCCTAATTTTTGATTCAGACACTACTAAACTGAACAGGAAGACACCTCCATGGCATGTTGAGTACTTAATTTTTTTCCCTCTATTTTTCATTATCTGCCCTGATTAAAGAGGTCGATTCTTATTTTAAAAATGATGTACAGAGAATAAATTAATAATTTGCTGTGTCAATGCAATTCTTTTTAAGTGACAAGCTGCAAGTCCTTTTACACTGCTTTGCTGTCCAGATGTTAGTACCCAATTTATTCAGGTTATCACATTTTCTAAGCTGTTGCCCCTCTGGCAGCTATCACTCTCCATCAGAATCATAGGCCTAAACCAATACTTGATTATTTCTAGATATTTAGGCAGCTGTCCTGTTGATGTGATTTCAAGTGAGATTTATTCCTTCTAACAGAAAACCCAGTGTTGATTCACTCAGCTTTATGGTCCTGTCATCAGCAGGAGCAGCTATCAGGTAGTCTCCATTTTATTTAAACTGCATTGGCTGGCTCAGCTCGTGCTTTTCTCCACAAAATACAATGAAAATGTGGAGTGAATAGCTTTCCTAGATGATTGCCCCATTTAAATGCTTAGAGCTTGGTAAGAAGATGACCTAAAGTAAAATTCGGATTACAGCCTGTACTAAATGTATCGAGACACTTCTCCAGTTTGGCTTTAAGGTTGGAATATGGACTGTTTAAAAGTGTGACTAAAATAGGACATAAAGTAATTGAAACATTTACTGTGCCCAATGCTGTCAAGTCCCCTCCTTTTAGTAAGGAATAGGATTTATAACAATCATAGCATTTTTAGATTATTTTTTGGATGTAAATCCATTCCCACATCTGTCTTGTGCCAGTTACACAGAGCCATGGAATGCTTTGGGTTGGAAGGGATCTTAAACCTCCTCCAATTCCAAGCCCCAGTTGATCTATCCAAACCTGAAATCTTAATGCACAAAGCCATGATCTGCTATTTTTAGGGCACAAAAAAGCCACAAAATCCTCTGTTTCCCTTTTGTGCAGTGAGCTCAACCCACTGGGGCTGAGCTGGATGTTCAGCTGCTTTCATCAATAAAAGTGTGACAAAGAAAGCCCTGCAATGGTGCCGCAAGATTTGTGTTTATGGTCATGGAGCTGCTCCAAGGAGAAGGCAGGAAGTCACAAATGACAGAAAGAAGCAAACCAGGGTGTTGTAATTATGTGTGATTTCTTTGGGCCCAGAGTAACCCTCACCCTGTACCAGTTCCCCGACTCAGACCCAGCTTTTAGTGCCCTGCCCCCCTAAACCAGCTCGGTAAATTGGACATCCTTTCTCAAGCATTAGTAATAAACCAACAGCACAAACCCAACTGGAAGAGCTGTGATGAGCACCTGATGCCATTTGCTCACCCCTCCCGACCTGAGCAGAGCACTGGAGACCCTAAACCCCCACCCAAACCATCCCACTGCAGCTTTCAGAGTCAATTCTCAAAGCTTTCAATTTTACATCTTACTTTGCTCTCACCTGCCCAGGCCAGGGGCACAAAGAACAAAAAGCCAGCCCAGGAATTCTGCATTGCAACGTCCCAGACCAACATTCCGGCTTCTAAAATTGCCACAAAAATAAAATGGCATGTGCATGAGAATATACCATGCTTCTTGGACAATTTCGTCATAATTTGTCATTCATTCTGAGATATTCATTTGTCTAAAAGCAATTAAAGCTTAATTGCTGCATAACCTGAATAATTTAGAAATGCAAATGAGGATAGCAGGCAAGCAAGTATGTGTTCATTAATTTCTTTGTTATCACCATCTGTTTAATTAAAAAAATGAGTTTTACTGAATGACAGCTTGCTAACTATATAAACGTTTTCCTTAATTGAAAATGTCTTTTGCAATTGAGGTCAGCATCTGACAAAAATTGTTTGTGCTTTTTCAAAAAACATTTTCTCCAAACAAATAGTTGTATTTTTAAATTCACATTAAAAAACATTGCCAACATATGCAGTGTAATTCAAGAAATGACATCTTCGCTTCTTAATGTAAAGCCATAATTTCAGAAAAATTTCAGTGCTTTGGAAAAGTGATGGTTATTACATGAAAGGTATACGCAATTTATCATCTTTATTACAGATTATTTTGAAAACTTTTATAAAATCTAGACTCAGAATATGACTACCTCTGGCAAAAAAAAAGAAAATCATCTGAAGAAGGAAAGAATGTTTCAAAAGATGGATCATATGATGCAGTCTTTTTGTTTGGGAAATAAGCCTCAGATTAAAGATGTGTTTTTTCTCTCTCTTTTCTGTTTTGTAGTAAATTACTGGGAGATAAATTGATTGCCTTTAAATATTTTGTTACTAGACTAAAAAAAATAAATTATCATGCAAGGTCAATGTTGCTCCCCATACAGGGAAGGTGACCTGCCCAGTGTGGCTGGGTGCCAGCACATGAGCACAAAGTCAGGGTGGCACTGCAAGGCTCAGCCTCATGACCTGGTAATTCCCTTGCTGAAAATGCCTCTGTTCTCAATGAAATGGTCTTTGGATTTTAACAAGTGTGGTAGAAACATCATCTGACATTTGCAGGCTCTTGAACATGGAAATAAAAATTGTGATTATCACTGAAGGCTTTGGGTAGCACACTAAGATTGAGCAACTTTTGCATGACAGAAGAATCCAAGAGGAACTCATGAGGAATCCCAAACTTGGATCTGTTCTGGAGGCAAACTTTGTGTGGCTCAGGTGTTCACGGTTATTGTGAGCAGATCCACAGTTGTGTGAAACAGGAAAATTCCCTATGAAGAAAAGACACCCTGGTAAATTGCTGCAAGACATTTTTGTTTTCTAAAGATTTGGAGCTTTGTGGATATTGATGTGTTCTCATGGAATTACACTGAAACTACATGGGAGCAGGTAACACAACACAAACACTCATGTGGAAGCACAGAAGGGTGAAAAATTGTGGAGAAAAGCAGCAAAGAATCTCACTGAATGTAAAAATATAAAACCCTGAGCAAACAAAATCGAACTCCAAGTTATCAGAATGGCTTTGTCAAAGTCGCACAATCCCAGTGTTCTGAGGTATTCATTTCTAAGTAGCATATTAGCATTTTTATGCATCAAAGGATCATTTTGGCTGGACATTTTTTCTCCTTTCACTAGATGGCAATATTGTATTATATTCCAGTATATAAGCAATGTTTAAATAAACAAGGCACAAAGATAGCCAAGTAAACTGTATCGGTGCATTTAAGAAATTAAGGGATAATTAAATTAAAAATTTACTTCAATAGCTTGTATTTCCACAACCTCTCTCAGTAAGAATATCACTCAGGTTTTGTCTTTGATAAACCATGTGCCACTTCTTTGGTGGTATTGTGAGATTCAGCACTTTTTCCCCCAAATGACACCAACCCTCCCTCTGCAGCTCCCATTGAAGGCATTGCCAATCCCTGTTTCTGTGCACACCATAACTAAAGGAAAACCAAGACTGAGTGCAAACACACTTAATCTAATTACTCAAAGTCATTAGCAGAGTTTCCTCATTACTCCTATATATTTGTGCTGGCATTGTTTGGGATCCCTACTTTATGGCCTTTCTAGTCCTTATAGCTCACTGAATTTTCCCTTACCTCAACAAGAAGTCAAAAGGAATTAATTCTCTTGAGCCTCACATTAAAGATGTGTTTGTTCCCACTCTTGTCCTGTATCTTTTCAGCAAGAGCCAAGTGAAGCAGGAAACATTAGATGAAGCAGAAGACTGATTTATGGGGTAAAGGGAAGGAAAATGTATTACAGAAGAAGAATGAGAAAGTTGCAGCGACAGAACCTGCATCTGAGGTGTGTTCGAAACATTAATTGGACCAGGAAACAGAACCTCAGTCAAGCCTGCATGCTCAGGTCATTAAGCAAAAGATTTATTTGTAGTTTTTTTCGGATTCACTGGCTGTGTAACCTCGACAGGAATGATGGAGAGAGTTTGATTTCAGGTGACTGAGCACCCATTTGCTTCAGGCATGTTTCTGGTTGGTAGGAAATAAGGTATTTAAGATTCAGCTTTTGAAAGCTGGCAAGAGCTAGTGCTAGTGTACACAACCTGCAGAGTCTGGAGAAATTGTTTTAATGATGAAAGGTGATTAGGAACCAGTCCTGATGGCAGCAGCCTCATTTTTCTTCCACAAAGCTACTCTTTTCCCCTGGTAAACTTCTGCATGGTGGCAAATCAAAGCAGTCTGAGAAACAGTTCCCTGCCTCCTGGTCCACTTGCTATCAAAAGGGCTTGAAAACTCTCTTTGACTTTGAAAAAGTCATCTGGTGTGATCAGGACAGGTTTAACTCTGGTACTGCAGCTGCAGCATTTACTGCAGAAAGGGACCCAGCACTTGCCAAGAAAGGACCACTTGAGGAAAGCACCACCAGACCCACACCTCTCCTTTGGGCAGCCTGCACAGATTTCCAGACAGAGAATTCCAGAGACATCCAAGAATTGTCAGTCCAGCCCTGACTCACTAATGACTACATGTATAACAGCTGTAAAGCAAGGCAATAAACCTATATCAGAGCTTATTACGAGCTATTCATTTCCTGCCTCAACCCAGAGATCACTATAACATCTAAAAGAAATGAAAATTCCAGATGTGGATCTCTAAGTGGCTCATTCTAGATACACATCACTGAAAGCATTCTGTTGCTATAACAGGCAACCATACAGCAGAATCCATTTCAGATCTTTTATTGACCTTTCCTACTCTTTAAATCTTTACTTAGATCATTGCTGCTCTCAAGATATTCAATCTAATTAATTTTAAAATTGTGTTTTACAAGCCAAAACTCTTTTTTTCTTTTTGAATTCATGTCTGCATTTGGTTTTAGCTTTTCTTCCCCCATCCCTCCCTGTTGCACCAGGTGTAATCAAAGACATCAACTCTGCTTACAAACCTTGTCCTACAAAGGACTCTTTGTATCAGCAAAACACCACTGATGCCTTTCCCTGGAAAGTGATGCAGTGAAAATTCATGACAACAGAATATACCTAATCTAGTTCCTTACTGTTATTGCCTTATGCAATAACACCATCCATTTGGCCACAGACTAACACAAAGGTAATTGGATTTTGGCTCTCACTAATTCCAGTGAAAAGCTGTAGAACCTTACTGCTAATCAATTAGAAACATCTTTTGGCTTCTAGTGAGCTTTTCTACATGGACAGTTCACTTATTTTTCTCATTTCATCAGTAACATTTATTCTGAGCTTCTGCAGTACTCAGGACAAGCACTCATATCCTACATGGCTAAAGAAATTGTTGGTTTCTAGGCTGTTCCCATGAAATTGCTCCATTCCATTTAGTGAATGTTCCAGTGTGCACTGAGCATGGGGCACCAGTTATAAACTGTGTTCAGGGCTCTGCACTTACTGTGCAATGAAAGAAATTCTTGGAAAGAATAATTCATATTCCTGGAAGCAATAATTTAACTAATATGGCTCCATAATACACTGCAGAGATAACGTAGAAATAAAGATTTTTAGGAACTACTTGTTTGCCACATCAACTTTGACATATTATTCACTACTGGATTATGTCTTTGTTAATAGCACCAAAAAAAGGAATAGCAAAGAGTTGTCCTATTCAAGAAATAGTTCAATGCCTGTGTTCCAGTTTAGGGTTCTAATGCATCATCAAATCAGCTTCAGACATGGAGGGTTCTTTCATTCTAACACCTTTTTTTCTCCCCTCACTTCTTCCTATTTTCTTATGGGAAGGAAAAAGAAGAGAAAGGAAAAGCCTCATGAATTCAAAGGCTAAAGGTATGTTTTGCTCTTTCAGAGAGGTTAGAAGAAGGTGAGGTTAAGGAGTAAACTTCATGGATCATTTTTAGTATTCTATTTGAATAAAATTTAAATTAGAGAAGATGTATACCACAGTATTTTTGAACTGCAAGATGCAGGATATTATTGAACTCATCCCTTGCTTATTAAATTGGTAATAGAATAACAAAAGGGACAAATGCATCCTCATTAAAACTCATATTTAGAATGCAAATCACTAATAAGGAGGGTTTGCAAAATCTCTGATAAAAGTTGTGTGTAAACTTACAGGGTGAAGTAATAAGAGAAAAAATTATTTGGGCTTTAAGGCCTTTAGAGCCTTTTATACCAAACTTCCACACACAATTTATTACAGTGGTTTGAGATCATCTTTACCCTTCCAAGTGCTTTTAGCGACTACTGGGAATGCTTTCTGCATCTCAAACATTCCCACATCAAACACAAATGGTGAATGGGCATTCTGGCTGGGATATCCATCAAAACAGAGCTGCACAACTGCCCCAGCAGCCTCATTATTCCACACTCCTGACTTGTGGTTTGGGAAACCAAAGGAGAATATGAGAACCTGACCATTTTGAGTGTTATCTCTGGATGTTTGGGCTTAGGAAGTTGCAGTAATTCAGAGCAGGCTCCAAGCAGAGCTCTCAGAGGTGTCCTGTGGCTGTAAATAAATGGAAGGCAGCAGAGCAAAGAGCTGGGGCTGGTGGGGAGCAGCACATTGATGTTCCCTGGGGAGGCTGGAGTGACCCAGGGCTGAACCATCACCCCAGAGCAGCTTTGGGAGGGACACTGCCCCTCTCCAGTGACACTGCAGGGTGCAGCTCCATGCAAACCCCTACAGGCAAAAAACTCCTGAAAATTTCACTTTTCAAAGAACGGCCACCTCAAGAGGTGTGATGGTGTTCACAGGGGTCTTATGTTGAGGGAAGAGACGAGGATCTGACTCCATGTTTCAGAAGGTTTGATTTATTATTTTATTATATATATTACATCAAAATTATACTAAAAGAATAGAAGACAAGGTTTCATGAGAAGGCTGGCTAAGAATAGAATAGGAAAGAATGATAACAAAGGTTTGTGGCTCAGGCTCTGTGTCCAAGCCAGCTGACTGTGATTGGGCATTAATTAGAAACAACCACATGAGACCAATCCCAGATGCACCTGTTGCATTCCACAGCAGCAGATAACCATTGTTTACATTTTGTTCCTGAGGCCTCTCAGCTTCTCAGGAGGAAAATTCCTAAGGAAAGGATTTTCCATAAAAGTTGTCTGCGACAAAGAGGCAAATTTAACAATCACCCATCAAAAGATAATTAGGGAGCACTAAATTTTTTGTTACAAGTTGGATCTGTGATGAATTTTTGGGAATTCTCTGTAATCCATGAGAAGGGGCCAGGGGGGGATGTAAATCACATTGCAGTCAGCTGATCCCATGACATTTCTTTCATTTAAGGTCAAAACCTCATTATTTCAATGTAATGAAATCTGGGGGTAGACATTGGTTTCGATTTGCTTCGAACTTAAAATTCCACTCAGAACATTAAATGAAGTCACAACTTAATAGTGGCTCCTGATACAAATGCCAGAAAACATGGATGACCAGGGCAGCAAATGTCATGCCTGATTTTTAAGATACTTAGATAATATTTATTAGATTCTGAAGTGAGTTTGATGCATTCTACTGAGTTCAACACTGTTTCCTTATCAAAAATCAGTTCCTTTACTACAGTGATAGCTGCTGTTCACAATCTGTAACTGTTGATCTTTTCAAGTCTTTATTGACAAAGAATATTTAAATAGGGGTTCAAGCAGCAGCTTTTTTTTTTTAATTTCAAGACTGACTTTTCCAACTTACGTATTAAATTAATAATATAATATAATTTACCAGTTCTAAGAGATGATTCAAGAAACCATCAGCTACTCTAAACAGCCCTCCCAGAGCACCCACTCATCAGCCTTTGGCTTTATCCTTGTGAAAAGGCTTCAGAAAATCACTGTGTCCTTCCTCGGGAAGGAATGGTACAGGAGAGCAAATGGAGCCAAAGAGACAGAGGTCACAAATTAAATTACCAGGTACTATAAGGCAGCAATGTAATTATAGATTATGGAACTTCAAAGCTCGATACTCATGTAATCTTCTCCATTCTCCTCTAAAATATATTTAACATTAAAAAAAGCCAGGGAGGTCTCATCCTGAGGTCTGCTAAACTTTAAATACCTATTGATGAGGCTGGCTGAGGCATTTCAGTGCCTGTGTGGTGCACAAGGGGAACATTTCAGCTCCCTGGCCCAACCCACACAGCCCCCTCTTGCTCTGGTCCAACTTGGGCAGTTTTATTCATTTGTGAGGGAAAATTGTGCACTCTCAAAGCTGCCCTTCCTCCCTGCCCCTTCTGCTACCTCTGCCAACCTCAACTCCTCCATACAAACCCCAATATTTTCACTACTGAGTTGTGAGGGATGTAGGTTTTTATTTTTAGTATATCTAGCAGTAGCTGGGTTTTCCAGATGGAAAGATGACGCTACAAAGCACAGCACATATTTGTCTTCATGAATTTCTGTTGTTATGTCTCTGGCTGAATATTCATTATGAATTGATCAGCATATTTTATTGCTATGTCTCACACAGATTGTTTCTGGCTCTTGCTGCTTATCAACATGTTGATTCACCAACTGGTAGGCCATTTAATTTATCAGCTGTTTTCAGAGCTAATATTTAGAGGAAAAAAGAGCACAAAAATAACTAAAAAAACCCCTCCCAACAGAATAATAAAAGAAACCCCTTATCAGCTATGGTATTCAGTAGAGGCAAAGAAGTGCATCAGTGTCCAAGCTCAGCCTAATCAGCAGCCTGCAGTGCTGGTTCTGCCACGTTTCAGCCCAGTTTCAGCTGACCCAGGCACACAGGGCTGGGGCAGCAGCTCCTATCTTCCTCCCCAGACAGCCAGAGCTGGAACAATGCTGATTTGTTTATAACAATTCTCTTAACTCCACATCTAAATTGTCCTGCACCACACTCAGAGCTGCTGCCCTAGGCCAGAACAGACCCTGGGCCAGTGGGGTGACCTCAGATCACTCAGGTTTCAGCTTTACTGATAGCACTTTCAGTATAACTGCTTAGAAAAGCATGCCTCAATATCTGCTTTGCAACCATCTGAAAAAAAAACTGCCTTTTTATTATGTTTTCTGCAAAGACAGACTAATACTAACCACTGTATCACTCTGTGCTACACCACACTTCAGTCAGTCCATGGTCTGTGGCCCTTGACTATTTTCAGTATCAAATTAAGTCAGATTATACGTAAACACCATAGACACACACATCAGATAACATGATATATACACAGCATAGATCACTTGATGCTTTGATCCATATGTCTCCAATTCATGCTAATTAACACTTCCAAACTAATTCCCCACTCAAACCTTTTGCCATCAGGGGCTCCCCGAATGAACCTTGGAAGGAAACCTGTTAATTCCATAGAGTTGAAATTTCCCTGCCCAGAACCAGAGAGCAGATATACTGAGGCAGACCTGTTCAAGTGAAGCTGTCACAAGTCTGGTCAGAGCTACAAAGTTCCTGGCAAATCTTGACATTCATCCTTCCCAGATGAAAAAAGATGTTCAAGAGAAAATTAGTTTAGCCCGGGGCCTAAATATTAGAATCTCACATTTTGTCCTAAACTCTTGAGGAATGTTATGGGGAGGTTTGGTCAAAGGTGGGACTCAATGATCTTGGAGGTATTTTCCAGCCTTGATGGTTCCATGATAAAGAAGAGCCATCAAGAATAATTATTCACACTCATGGAGCCCAGACCATTCTCATTTACACAGAATACAGAGAAAAACCACAGAGCTGAGAGCTGCTCTGACAGGAGCAGCTAAATGCTGTCAGCTAAAGCCTGTTTTACCTAGGGATTAATTAGTGAGGTATTTAGCTCACACAGGAGAGCCTTTTCCAGTTTGAAAGAAGAGGGTACAGGCCTTGCATAAATGAAAATGTGATGGGACTTGTCATTTAAAAGCCTACATTTTAAGGACCATCTTTTCTTTTTAGTGAGTCACACTGAAATTTATGATTTCTTCCAATATGGAAGAAACCTTCCAGGAACAGCACATGGAGCTGCTAGGGAGAAGATAAATACCAGGGTCAAAAAATGCCCGTCATCCACTGATGAAGTTTGTAGGATGAATAAATAAAATAATCAAGTTATGCAGAACATGTCAATATACCTTCCTACCAATGCAGGGAAGTTTGAATGATAAATTAGAACAACTGGAAAACCACTTCCAGGAGAAAATGAGCAGCTCCCCGTTTAAGCTTTACTGGAACCCTGTTCTCATGCAGCACAGCCCATCCAGCACATCCTCTAAGGTGGGTAATTGGCAATACTGAAAAATGTGTCACTGTTCCAGACCCACCCCAAACCCTTGGATTTTATTTCCACACAAGCTACCTTAATGACTCTTTAAATACCAGATGTTTTCACTCTTGGTGGCAATAATTACAAATTATTATTAAAATATTTAATTTGTTCCATCTTAGGTTCATGCTTCATGTGAGAACCCAGCTGCTTTGCTGAAACATTTGTATAAAATCAGCTTTATAGAACAAAAATGGAAGATTTAAAATAAATGTTATGATTTGACATTTCATGAGTAGCGTTTAAAAGTGAGAGCGATGGAAGGCTATGCCCAACATCCCCAAATTGCTTATATGTCCTGCATATAATTCAGATTTAAGAATTGATTGCCACAGCAAACCATGAAAATCCAATATTCAATTTACTCCCAAAGAATAAGTCACAAAAGCTGATACATTCTGCAAGGACATGTGTCTGTTGTTACAGTCACAGAAAAAAATCAGCATTTTTGTATGGAAATAAGAAAAAAGATTTCTCCATCACAATAGTCAGTGAAATCCTCAAATATCTGATGGTTTGGTTCCTAAACACTTCACTGCTCCAAGCTCTTTCCATAAAGAATTGTGTTCACATTAAATTGACAAGGGCAGTGGCAAGGGGATGGACTCTGGACCTTTCATCAACTCAGTTGTATAAAAATATACAGAGAAACCTGAACATTAAAAGGAAATTCAGTGATTTTCCTCAAAAAGTTCTTGCAAATACTTCTCAGCTGTACTTCTCTGCACTATAATTTACATAACAATATTAAATAATAATAATACATAGTGTCTCTGCAGCTAAAATACAGGTACACATGACATTTTGCATGCACTCAGTTTGCTCTGGAGGAGAAAATACAGAATCATTATCAAGAACCCTGAATATTTACTTCATAAATTCTAAATGTGTTCAGCAGAGAGCAGGAAATATGAATACCTGGAGTTAACTCAATTAGACATACGACAAACATTCAACAGTGTTGTGGAAAACAAGTTTTGACTGCTTTATTAATATTTTTCACTGGCAGAAACATTCAAAATGCCAGCTGCAAAAGTTACATTTTACTAATACTTCCATTATGCATCTGCAAATAAAATAAATTGTGCACAGCAACATCTCAAAACTGAATTAACCAAATCACATCATTCTGGGAACATAATTTCTGGAGAGCTGAGATGCTTCTCAGATACGCAGACATAAAAATTTAATACCTTCCAGCACTTGATTCTGCACAGCAGAAATTTCAGGATCTGCTGTAACTAAACAGGGGCTACATTTGTAATAATACAAGCACTACAGCATCACTTTAAATGTCAGTATTGTTATTCAGCATGATTTCCTCTGTATGATGGCTCAAGTCAATTATAATGACAGATAGCATCCTACTGGCTTATCTGATTACCTCTGACCTTTTAACAGCTGCAGAAAGCCAAAACAGCCTGAAAGAAGAACTCAAGCATATATGACACAAAACTGGAATTTCATGTCTGAGCCATAGTCAAGAACTCATTGAATGTCAGCAGATTTCTGACAAAGCCCATAGCAAATAATCCCTTGGATGGTTTGGCACCACGAGAGCCTGTCATTTATTATGGCTGAGTACTGACAGGGGACATAAACTTGATTAATTTTATATCAATACTTGATATGAAAGTCATTACAACATACAGTTCATTTTAAAAGTTTGGAATGCACTACCCAAAGTAACCATTCATTTTGAGTATTATTTCTTTTATCAGAAGCTTGGTTTGGTGATTTAAGGCTGGGCTTCACAGGGAAACAAAAATCGATATCAGGTGCAATTGTGTATATTCAAAAAATGTATTTATTTTTGAACAACAGATTACCAACCAAAAATTACTAACTACCAACCAACAGATTACCAACCACTATTACCAACTACCAACCAACAGATTACCAACTCAAAGAAGTTTCTCACCACTCCCATGTCCTTTCTCATTCCTCAGACCTGAGTAGCCCAATGTGACTCTGATAACTAATTAAAGCTTATCTTCATGTTGCTAAAAGCAAATGCATTCCTCATGCTATTCTGAAAAAGCCATGCAAAATGAAGCTGCTCCTGCTTCTCATAATAACCTGATATTAATATAAATTGTCTTCAAAAATCTCCAATTAATTTTCATGGAATTTTTCAAACTGATGATATTGGTTAAAAAAGAAAAAGGTTTTAAATTCTCTGTACGAAAAAACCACCAGGACAGAATAACAGAATAGAAATTTGACAGTTCCACAACTGAGATGAAATCCCAGCTGTCCTTGGGAAAACACCACAGCCACCATTACCTGGAGCAGTTTCCTAAGAAATCAGTGGTACCATGAGTTACCTCTTTTGGGACTCAAAAACTGAGAGAATGAACAGCACAAAGCACCTCAAGGTTACATTTATTGACAAATGAACTTTTAAGATGAAAGCCCAAAATACCACAATCTAAAACTTATATTTATAGTATCTGGCTAACTGAGAACAAAAAAGAGAAAAGTAAAATATCTACAGAGTTTTTTGCCCTGCCTATTGTCTTCTAAAAACTAATTATGCCAGCTCATGCTTCAAAAGGAAAGCTGTTATTTCTTGGTTGCTTGCTTGAATTTACAAACCTTTCTTTGGGAGCTCATTTTTAAAAAAGGGTCTGCCCAGTTGCTCCTAAGGGTCCCATCACACCCACAAATCATTTTCTCACTCTCCTTTGCACCAGTTGCAGATTTCTTGGGGCTTTGGGAACCTCAGTCCCTGATCAATCCCTGACCCTGAGGACTCTGTTCTGCAAAGTGCTCACAGCAAAAATCAGGACACCTGACTCAATGGAATGGGGACCTTCACTCCAATGAGTTTCAGAAAAATAAATATTGAAGAGATGAAAGAATGCAATTAGGATAGTAATACATCTCAAACAATGTTAATAACCTTTAGAAGCAGAGAGAATACCCAGTTTATTCAGCTATCATAAAACAAATATTAAACCTACTCTGGGAAAAAAGGAAAAGATATGTAATTTCTGCTCAGAAAAGTAATTAAAAAGTGAACAGAATGGCTTGGCAGCTGCACAGAAATCCCCTCCAATATCTCAAACAGCCCATACTGGTGCAAGATGCTCCACCCAGCACCACCAGATCAGAATATTGCTGCAATCAAGGGAGTACATCCAATTTACTTAAGGTCTTTCAACTACAGAGCAGCACCAATACAAGTTTCAAGAGCAAATTTGAAATATCTACGTATTACACCTAAAAAGAGTAACTGAGGGGATTGTGCCAGGATACTTTATTGTGTTCCTTCTAGAAGGAAAACAAGAATTTACTGGTTGTGAGGCCCAGTGCAGTCAATACATGTCTGCAAGAGTCCAGCAGTCTCCCCTCTGAAATATGCTACAGGAAGGGGCTGCTGTGTGTAAAGCTCTCTATGGATGCCATAACATCTATTACAGGAGAAAAGTCAATTAATGGGCAATCCAAACCTTGCTTGGGAGTTTATCTGCACACAGAATAAAATCAGTAGCAGTAAGAGTATGCTATTTCCTCCAACAGTGGAGAAAATGAGGATGGTTTAATCAATATTATGACAATTTAAGTTTTGCTACCCTACTAGTCAACTCAGTAAACATTTATTGTGCAGGAAGGGAATGTATTGGAAACAGGATTGTCAGAGGAGAAAAGACCAGTTAGTGGCTTTCTAGGAAGCCAATCCTATTGAATATTCCAGAGACGCTTTACAAAAGAAATGCTCCTTAAAGCCAGCTGGCAGATATCCTAAACAGCAGAGACTTTGGGTTTGTGTTTGCCTGAGAGGTTTTATTTAAACCCCTCAAGTTCTCAGGGTGAAAGAGCCTGTCCACCTTTACTGCGTATGAGCTGAACCTGTCCCCAGACAAGTGCATCAGCCCTGGGAGTTTTACAGAGATGGAATTTGGGGACAGGAGAGGTCACAGAGGCACCAGGGTGCAGCTCCTGGCTCCTCTGCTGTGTGCAGGTGAAGCCAACAAGGTGCTCTCACTGGGGCTGCCTAAACACAGAGGGCTGATGAAATTAAGGGAATAAAAGCAGTTTTATTTATTGAAGGGCCTTCAGGTACATTTAGGGCCAATGAAGATCCCCAAGGGCCATACCCAAAAAAGGACAACGGGTCAAGGGTTTTCACTTTTAAGTTTGGTCCACTTGCATTTTGGGGGTTAATTTTCTGATTACAGCTTCAGGTAATGAAGTCATTTCCCACAAGTTCTTCCCCCTCCCAGCTCACTTTTGTTGTACATTTCTTGGGCCTGAGGCAGTGAGGTGTCCTTGATTCTCAGGATTAGAGAGGAATTGTTGTGTCTGCCCAAAATGGGGAAGCAGCAGCTCCCACTGTATGTGGAGTTTAGAGTTACACACTAAAGAACTGCAGGATTACAAATACATGAAAAATATAAAAGCTCAAATCCTAAGGCCTCATCACAACAAACACCACAGAGAGGAACGTTTATTTTTGTTATGGTCATGCACTTTGTACCAGTCCACCCCCATGTGCCTCCACCTCACAATATAGAAGCCAAGTTTGTGCCTTAGATAATGCCTATGAAAAATCTGAGAAATAGTTATTTTTGAGGACAGGTGAAACAAGGAGTGAAGCATGTAAGGTCTGAGCTGCAATGCTGAGGCCTGCCAACTTTTCATTCCTCCTGCTGAGGTGTGCAAAACAGGGAGAAAAGCTTAAAACTAAATCTACAGTGGAGAACAGAAAATGGGTCTCAAAGTACCTAAACAAACCTCATCCTCCTTTTAATAATCTCCCTAAGCTTCCACAGAGAATACTTTCCTTTGTTTTTAAACCAGAAACTACAAGCCAATTAATGCTTTGCGAAAAAAACTGTTGCTAAGGTTGTTTTTCAAACTCAAACGGCAATACTTTACAGTAAATGGACTTTATTTAATGCTCAATTAAATTTTAATTGCTTGGTGACACTATTCATAATCATCAAACTGGCTAATGTTTATTAATAACCATTTCTGATAGAGTATAGCACCTCAGATTTCCATGTGAATTTGGGAAGATAAAAATAAATTTGACACAGTTGCCAGCTGAACAATCACATTAAACACACGTCTTGCTTTACTGCTCAGGTGGTTTTAAGATATTTGAAACTTTAAAACAAATAAAGAACAGGTAAATAATAAACAGTAGACGTTAGGGCAAAAAACACCTCTCAGACCTTGAAATCACTGAGACAGCACCAGAAAATACACTGGAAGTCACTTCACTGGAAACACTATAAATCATCAAGGAATTACTACCTCGTAACAACTTAATACCAGACATTTTAAACACTCCCATCCTAATTTAACGAAGTTATTTTCCAACAGCCACACATTTAGCACTCACCTCACTATCAGCAGGCTTTTCTCATGTCTTTTCCCCATGGCAAACTCAAATCCTCCTCAGGAACTTCTTCCCTTTCTGCCCTTTGGTCTTTAGGCCGTCCCCGAAGCTGCTGCTAATTGGTAGCTTGATGCTAAATGGGGGAAGTAATTAAGCCCTTCATCATTCCCCACTGCCCTGCTGCCTTGCAGGTCGTGCATTTCCCACTATGAGGATCAGGTGTTGGTAAAAACAGTAGAATACAGTGAATAAGCATTTGAAACATGGCTTTAATGTGTGGATATAATCAACACAGGGAATTCAGGTTGCTGCCACATCAGCCAGGTTTTTAACTGCAGACAGCATGAGAGGGCTGATTTTTTATTCAGGTTTTCATTGTGTTTGGGGGAACTGAGGTAATGACCAGCCTGGCTTCTACTGTGAGAGCTGCACAGAAAGCTAATTGTGGCTTGGAGCAGCTCAGTTCCTCTAGGAGTGAGCACATTTATCACGGATAGGTGTGAGAGCAGGTTGTGAATTGCTCTGGAGAAAAGGGAAAGTCTTTTTCTATCATCAGTTTTCCACATTTACACAAACTTCAGCTGCTCTCTTCATTCCAATGCATGATTTTTATGCATTGGAACCATTTAACTATAAAAATAAAAATTTTCACTCCTGGTTCACCACCCAGAGAGTCCCTGAGATCACTGTGTGCAGGTGTCTTTAGTGACCAATGTCCTCACCCTGATTTTTGGGTGTCCCAAAAGGTGAGCTCTGCTGGAATCACCTCACAGGGATTTCCAGGTGCACAGCAGCAGGCTTAGGGCAACAGAGAAGAAGGTAGGAGTAAGATGATTTAAAGGTATTTATTTGGCAGCTGAAGGGGAAAAGTTCCCTCCTCTTCCCACAACACAAACCTGCTTGAAGGCACAAACCATTTCCATGAAGGTATTTTCATCTCTGTGGTGGCACGAAGGTGCTTTAAAGCACAAACCACTTCCATGGAGGTGTTTTCATCTCTGTGATGGTATTTTATCAGCCAATGGCAGCATAATGGGAATGGTTCTTTTCCTGTTGGAATGCTTTGGTGTGTCCTTGTCTGAGCCATGTTTCCTCTGGTCCTTCCAATAATTCAAATAATTTACCAAGAGCAGCATTTCTTGATGTTAATTACTGGCTCACTGCCAAAAGGCAAAATTAAACTCTATGCAATTTTTTATGTAATTGATCCATTATTTGATGCAATTCACATCTAACCCAGAAAATAATTTTCAAACTTCTCCAGAATTCATTTGGCAAGGTTTACTTTAGAAATCATATTATCCTCTCTAGTACACATATTGTGAACACTTAATTTTGCACACCTGAGCAGTCTCACTTTTACCATGTATATTCCTCAGGCCTTATTTATATTGCCAGGTAAATGACTCTCAACATGAAATCATCATCTAAATGATGTCATTCAGAAATGTGATAACTTTATTTTTTAACATATGTTCATTCTCTTAAAATTGTTTCTTTAATAATTAAAAGTGTTTCAACACCCCCCTTATTATTTTGCAATCCTTTATACAGCATTTAAAGATATCAAAAAATTTTCTTTAGGCTCAACTGGTCAGAAGACTGGACCCGTGTTGGGGCAGGAATGAGAGAGGCTGAGATGAGCTCTGCAAGGTGCCCTGGGCAGAGGTGCAGGGGAAGGCTCAGGGCTGAGGAACCTCCTGTGCTGCGTGGATTTGTCTGAAGGAGTTGTTGCATTAACTTGATTAAAACACACAAGCTGCAGAGGGAATGGAAACGCCTGAGTCCTCATTTCCAGTGAGTTCACTGGGAGTTGCCTCCCTGCCCCTGGAGTGCATGAAAACCTCAGATATTTTAAAAGCTGAGCTGGTGCCACACGAAGCCAGCACGTAGCACAGTCCCCAGCTATATTTAATTAGGATAGCAAGTGTGTATATGTGTATTTTTTCATTCTGTTAATACATTATTGTCAACCCAGAGCACAGTTCCAAAAGTGGCTGAAGGTTATTGTTGTAACAGAGCAGCAAGTTGTGTGATAGTCTTCCAGAGGGCTTGTTAACATTATCAGAATTACTGGTGAGCAGGAAAAGTTATCCCTTGGGTACAGGATAAAGGAGTGTAAAATGCTATTACCTTCCTTTTAGTAGCACTTTCAATAAAGGTCTTTTTAAATAAAGTCAAGAAAATGACATAGCTCTTTTCAGTTTTCCTGTGAAGTAATTACAGCTGTAGATCCTTGACTTTTTGTGCAATTTCAAATGAAAATTAACCAGTGTTAAATATCGATTGCTTTTCTCTATCATTAGGCTTAATGAACTAAGCATTAATGCTGTCAAAACGGCATCTGGTTGCTTTAAAAGATGCTATAAGGATGTGTCAGCAGTTATTCCAAGGGCTATTTTATACACAACTTATGAAAAATATAAACACCATATTATTTTCAAACCCAGCAGTTTTCTGTAATGCCTTGGAATGAGAGAACAGCACTTTTCCAGCGAGCAGCTGAGTCTGGAGGTGGCACTGTTTCCCTTCAGGAGAAAAGTCAGCCCCAGGATGAGATGGAGTCCAACACACCCTGGTGCAACTGGTGAATTTATGCAAGGGACACAGCTCTTGAGGAACGTAATTAAACTACACAGATGCCTGATATACACTCTAAATCCTCTGATATAGCCCTCCATACAGTACAGGATCTGCCATCCCATTTCTGTTTGGACTGCAAGTAATTTAGGAATTTGAAGATCAAGACTCTTCAGCAGATTTACTTAGATTAAAATTTAATGAATTAATGAATTTAATAACCTTAATTGGCAAAAATTAGTTTAAAAGACACAAGAGAGTGTAGAATTCTGCAAACAGGACTTGCTAAACCCCTCCAAAGGGTTCCTGCAGGTAACTTCATTTAGGGTGTGCCTTATAATTATAATTCCTTATAATTTTTATTATCATTCCAGCCTGCATCCATCCTTACCTCAGAAATAGTGACACAACCACATTTTAAAAATAGATAAGGCAATCTGTCCAACAACAGGCAATAGACAATTTAAATCCTAGGAAATTCCATCTTCAATCCTACACTTTGGCAAGATCCCCAAAACCACTCTGGCAAGATCCTCAAAATAAGCAACCATTTCTCTGTATAAATATAAATATTTTTGAGTTTTCCTCTTGGATATTCGCAATTCCTTTCTCAGAGTGTTTATCGGTAGTTTTCATGAAAGAAAACAGATTTCTGTCTGTCAAAATAGGTGTTGACTATGGATTTGTGTAATTTAAGCAGTTCAAATTTCAGGTGGAGATTTAAAAAATATGTTGCCAAAGTATCCAGCAAGGGAACCATGTTCCTGATGTCCCAAGAGCATCACTCAGCAAATGCAGAATTAGATACCAGAGCCAGCAATGGCAGCAGAGGAGCAGTGTCAGCCTCAGGGGTAATTAAAGGAGCTGTGCCCTTCCCTGGCTGCACAGACCCTCATTAGAGGCACTGAGAAATGAGTTTAAGGACCTGCCTCACTCTGCTGCTTCTTCAGTGTCTGTCTCCTGCCTGTTTTTATTTTTCTAGAGGCCCCAGTGAAAAGAATCCTCCAGTTCACAATGCTCTGGGGGCTCTCCCTCCTTGGCTCCATCCCTGGGCAGGGATTCTGCTCCAGGAGCCACTGAAGGAGGTGCCACCCTCCAGATCCCTGTGTCCCTGTAGGAGGTGCCACCCTCCAGATCCCTGTGTCCCTGTATGAGGTGCCACCCTCCAGGTCCCTGTCCCTGTGTCCCTGTAGGAGGTGCCACCCTCCAGGTCCCTGTCCCTGTGTCTCTGTAGGAGGTGCCACCCTCCAGGTCCCTGTCCCTGTGTCCCTGTAGGAGGTGCCACCCTCCAGATCCCTGTGTCCCTAAAGGAGGTGCCACCCTCCAGGTCCCTGTGTCCCCGAAGGAGGTGCCACCCTCCAGGTCCCTGTCCCCGTTTCCCTGTAGGAGGTGCCACCCTCCAGGTCCCTGTGTCCCTAAAGGAGGTGCCACCCTCCAGGTCCCTGTGTCCCTAAAGGAGGTGCCACCCTCCAGATCCCTGTCCCTGTGTCCCTGAAGGAGGTGCCATGTTCCAGGTCCCTGTGTCCCTGAAGGAGCTGCCACCCTCCAGATCCCTGTCCCTGTGTGTCTCTAAAGGAGATGCCACCCTCCAGGTCCCTGTGTCCCTGAAGGAGGTGCCATGTTCCAGGTCCCTGTCCCTGTGTCCCTGGGTGTGTGAGCACAAGGACAGGAGGGCAGATGGACCAAGGTGGGACAGCAGGAACCTTCACTCTCCTTGTTGAAGGCCACAGAGAGGGCCTGAAGGAGCAGGGAAGGAGAAGAGACAATCTGAGCCACTCCAGCCAACCTCTAACCTGCTGTTGGGTCATTTACATTGTGTTGCAGTCCCACCATATGATATTTTCTGAAATTAGAAAACCTGTCAAAGATCTTTCCCCAAATCTGGCATGCCAGGTTGAGAGATCCTGGCGTGGTCCCTGGGGCTTGGGCAGCCTATTGAACCCACACCTGCAAGGTAAAGCAAAAATAAAGATTATTTTCTCTACACACACAACAGGTGAATAGTTTGTGTAGCTAGAATTAAAAGTCCATGCAAATAAATCAGTTTCAAATTAAAAAAAAAGGAAAGTAAAAGCATTTCAGTGCTTGCTTCCATCAAGTGGAAAAGGACTCCAACTTTCCTAGCAGGTGTTTTGGTTGTGTTTCTTGATGCAGTTTATTGAGCGAATGCATTCTGAGAGCTTTAAATTGAGATTTATTTGTCCTTTTGCTAATCATGAATCAACCTTCTTTTAGATCAATTAACTAAATCACTCTGGAGGCAGCTCAATGCATTCTTTATGGATGGAAACCTTTGTTCTCTATTGCCCATAATATCTCTCCACCCCAATAAATACAATTAATAACCTACTTGCTCACTAGTGTTTGGAACTTCCAATGTTTCACAGCAATTCATTTCTTATGACTTGCTAACAAAAATAGATTTGAGTAAAACATCAATATTAATACGTGCTTGCATTTTCCCTTCTGTTCTTTCAAAAGTACTTAGTTTTCACAAAGAAGTTTATAATGGTATTACTCATGTCACTATAAAACCTCAATGATTTTTTAAAAAACCTTACAAGTAAAAATATGCGACTACCACAATGCATACTAGTGTTCATTTTTTCCCCACACAGCATACATAAACCCAAAATAAATTTAAAGTTTCCACTCTGAAATTCCCAACTAGAAAACTCTATTTAATTACAGTATTTATTAGCACAGGAAAGTACCTGGCCCTAATTTCTTCTGCAGTTTCAGCAAGACAGAGCCCTTGATGTATTACATTTCCTGTAATAGTACTTAGAGTCTTCCTTTTGTTAAAAATCATCCTGAGATGATAATTATTCTAGCCAAGGGCCAGGGATTCAATAACAGCTGAGACAAACCATGGCCTGCCAAGAATGGGGTTGCTTTGCTCAGGGAGCTTTGGAGTCAATTTCCATTTAATGAAAGAGGCCAAAGGAGCTGTGGTCACCTCAGAATGGGATCCAGCAGCCCCACAGTTGGCCTGGAGATGTGTCAGGACAGGTTTAGGGCAGATTTTAGCAAAATGTTCTTCCCCAGAGCAGGGAGGCACTGCCCAGGCTGCCCAGGGAATGGGCACAGCCCATGGGAGAGTCTGGAGAGCACTCCAGGGATGCCCAGGGTGGGATTGTTGGGGTGGCAGGGCGGGGAAAGAGGAGCAGGACTGGATGATCCTCATGGGTCCTGTCCAATTCAGCAAATTCTGTGATTGTGTGACTGTGTGACTGTGTGGTTGTGTGTGATTGTGTGACTGTGTGACTGTGTGATTGTGTGATTCTGCGACTGTGTGAGTGTGTGTTTCTGTGATTCTGTGATTGTGTGACTGTGTAATTGTGTGATTCTGTGATTGTGTGACTGTGTGATTCTGTGATTGTGTGACTGTGATGGTGTTCACAGGGGTCTTATGTTGAAGGAAGAGATGAGGATCTGACTCCATGTTTCAGGAGGCTGATTTATTATTTTATGATATATATTACATCAAAACTATACTAAAAGAATTGAAGAAAAGGTTTCATCTCAGAAGGCTAGCTAAACTAAGAATAGAAAGGAATGAATAACAAAGGTTTGTGGCTCAGACAGAGAGTCTGAGCCAGCTGATTGTGATTGGCCATAAATTAGAAACAACCACATGAGACCAATCCCAGATGCACCTGTTGCATTCCACAGCAGCAGATAATCATTGTTCACATTTTGTTCCTGAGGCCTCTCAGTTTCTCAGGAGGAAAAAAATCCTAAGGAAAGGATTTTCATGAAAAGATGTCTGCGACATGTGACTGTGTGGTTCTGTGATTGTGTGACCATGTGATTGGGTGACTGTGTGATTCTGTGATTGTATTTGTGTATTTGTGTGATTGTGTGATCCTGTGGCTCTTTGCCCTGTTTTTGAGGTTTGGTTTGTGGCCCATCAGCTGTGAAGTCACCGATGGCTGAATGTCCAGGGCAGTTCTAGTGGAGCATCTCTGCCCACATGGTGTCCCCTCCCCAAACCCCTCACTCCCTGGTGTCCCCTCCCCAAACCCCTCACTCACCTGGTCACCAAGAGGCAGAGGCAGGTGCAGGAGCCCTGTGTGTGCCCAGCCAGGCTGGGTTTGTCCTGGGATCTCCTGCAGGGCTGTGCTGACTGCAGCAGCTCAGTGACAGCCAGCACATCCAATTTGTGTCACTCCTGCTCAGACGCTGTGCCAGCGTGGCCTGGCCTGCCAGCTGTGCAGGTAAGGGACGAGAAAATGAGTGTACATCCAGAGCAGGATGGAACACAGCACTCCCCTTAAATATTGCTGATATTATTTTGCCAGGCTGTGTTTGTATTCATTACTCCACATCCTCATCACTGCCCAAAATCTTTCCTCATCTGAAGTCAAAATCTTGCATTATGATCCTTACTAAGATTGCACTGAAAACTGAAATGAATGTGGATGGTTGTTTTATTGTCTTTTTTATTTTTTTAGAAATAAAATTAATGTTTCTCTTTGAAATAACCACACTGAGGGCTCAACAATAATTTTTTTTTAAATCTTCCAGGTCAGAAAAAGTTATTGTTCTAATTCTCCATTCCACTATGAAATACAAATAGAAGCTAATATATTTGTTTCACAAAGTTTTATGGGATTTCTGAGCTACCTACAGCATTCAAAAACAAATTTATTCATAAAAGTAGATATACAACACATTGTATTTCTTATGACAAAACAAAGTGCTAAAAATATCAGCACACATTAAGCTGTAAAACTCAGAAATTAGTAAGGTTCATTGCAAAACTGACATATATTTGTGGGAAGAAGAGAATACAAAAATATGATCAAACTGCATGTTTAAATCTGAATTGACAAGTAGGTGAGAGGTTTCAATAATAATAATAATAATAATAATAATAGTAGTAGTAGTAGTAGTAGCAGTGTTGGAAAAAGAGACCAACCACAGACCTCTCCATGGCTGCAATGACACATCTGTATGAATAAGGAATTTTACTGTTTTTGAGATACTCTTTGTCATCTTCCTTTCCAAAAGCTATAGGGCTCTGGAGATTATTAAGTTTTCCAGTTAATTAACCTAATTCATCATGCAATTTTAATGTCAAATGTTACACTATTCTTAACTCCCATTTCAAAGACTCATCCAGGAATATATTAATTTTCTCATTTAACTTGTGTATTTTATGGCTTTACTATTTCTAGGTATTCTTAGGATTATTTTTTCTTATGTCTAAAATACGAACTCTAAGAAATATCGAACACCAGAGATCAATTTACTGATTCCCATAGGAACAAAGACATTTGTATATATTTATGCACTGCTCAATGCCTCAGGTTGTATTTAATGTTGGTCTTTATTGTCTTGTATACAAAATTCTACCCAACATCAACTAAATATTGTATTCAACTATTTTTTAAATAAATAATGACAAAATCAGTCTGTGGATATTCTAATTTTACATACATTCTTAATCAAACACTAAAATCAACATAAATAAGAATAAATTTTCAATTTTAATTTCTCTATTGACATTGATGGCTTTGCTTGAAAACACATCATGCCTATTCATTTAAATAGCCTGAAAACTTTGATTCGAAACTATCTGAGACCAATTTTTTAGTGGTTTTGTTGTCATTAACAGTATAATCTCAACCTGACTGCACTGTGACTTGCTTAGCTGAATAATAATGAAAGAACTACTGGAAAACAAAACGTGCATCTGGTGCTCCATGGCTGTGCACAAACACCACACAGAGAAATATCAAAGGTAACTCGAGCTGCTTTCAAGCTGATCACGCCACTGCAAAGTTCACTGGTGCTCTGTAAACTCCCAGCCTGGCTCTGGGGCAGCGCTGCAGCCCCCAGATAAAAGCAGAGATGATTATCTGCTCCTCTCAAAGCACAATCCACCTGCAGCTGTCAGGAGGCCCTGGACCATGAGCAGCATTTTGCAGATTAGATGTCTATCTACAGCAGATAAGACGTTTTTGTTTCAGTGAAGATTGCTTCTTTTGTTCCTCATGTGGAATTTCATTTTAGGTCTCTTGGTATTTACATCCTTGATATAGTTTGTAATGTATTTGCCTTCAGTTAATTTGTTTTTTCTGAAAAAACTCCAGGAACTAGTTATTTATTCACTTCTCTTATCAAAAGTCTTCATGTTCCAAATATTAATATATTTTTCCTACATCTGTGTTTTTCCTTCTTAAAAAATATCAGTGAACTACAAAAGAGGAATCTGTGGGCAAGTATTTCACTGAATAGATTGGACAGTAGTTGAAAACATGAATCTTTTGTGATTAAGACCAATGTCCAGGTTCCTGTGGTGATGTACTGCTATCAAACACTGCTCCAGCCCGTGCCCAGTCCTAGGAGAGCTTCACTACAGCATGATAAAAGTGTTCTCAGACTGAAGGAGGAATTTTCTTCCTCTCTGAAGACTTACCTCCTGGATAGGCAGGTTTGTGATACTTGCCTGCTGGAAAATTTTCCCTTTTATCTACTTCTAATTGGCTGCTTCCCCTGGAACAGGAGCAGCAGGGAGCTGCCACGGGAGCCCAGGTGGGCAGTGCTGCCTGACTGGCGCTGATGGATCCAGCAGAGAGCCCACACCACCTTCCCTGGATTCTTAAGGCTGATTCCTTCTGCAGGAAAAGAAATCTGAATAGACAGAAGCAGAGTTAAATTGTCCTTTCATCTGCAAAACTCATAATTGTTCACAGGAAGTTTTCTCCTGTCCGTGACAAACCCCTCGAGTTTGGCACGGTCGCTGAAGTTGTTCTGAAAGCTGCACATAAAGCTGTTTACAGGGATTTTTTTAATTCCAATCATTATGACCTAATGATCAAGCCATTACAGCAAAGTGCTAAAAGCAGAGACATAGCAGCAGTAAATATAGCTTGCATCTATGCCAGATTTGGTTATCTCCTGCACTCTGTGTTATTGCTACACTGAGCAATAATGTGAATCATCTGATTAGAGCCACTAACAAAATTCTCAACATCAAAACTGATGAAGTCAGTGAAAGCTCTGCCAGGATTTTACCTACTGTATCCAGCACATCATATTTGCATTTTTATGCAATGCAGGATGCAATAACTGCTTTTTAACCATATGCTTTTAAAAATCAAGCAAGCCCATTTTTAGCAAAATGCATTTGGATTTACAGATGTTCCAGACTGAGCCTCTGCTCTACCCAGGAAATGCTTTTCCTGTTATTATTGCATAAAGCCATATAAAAGTTTGAACAACAGTTGTCTACCTTGAGCTACAGTGGCTGGGTTCAGTGTTTATAGGCTAAAGCTCCATTAGGGAAGCAAGCACAGAAAAATTAGAAGGCGCTTTTTATTTTTATTTGTACTTACGCTTTTATTTCTGTATTTTACAATTAAATTCCTTGTTCAACCACATCCACAATATTACAAAGCATCAGGTATCTGTGGTTTTATTGTCAGTCACCCACTGTTTTCCTGCTTGTGGAAGCCTCTTGGCTCTGACACTGGTAAATACCACAGAATAAACTGTTTCTATATTTAAATCTATAAGCACTACATGGTTAGCAATAACTGTTACAAGTATTGATTTTATCTTTCTCAGTTCAGGATAGTAATTCCATTTTCTGATTGCAACTTTGCTCAAACATTAAATTAGAAGATGTAGAAAAGCAACATATTGTTGAAAAGTAATTTGGTGTGGTTTGGGGCTTTTCTTTTTCTTTTTTTTTCAGTTGAAAACTTGCTTAGTGCTTGTAAATCAGCAACCACACTGAAAAGCAGCACACACCTGTGATGGGAACAAAACCAAGTGATTAAGAATAAACTACTCTAATGTCAGCCCACTCAATGAATTCGAATTGGAAAATATGGAGCAAAAGGTAAAAGAAAATGTACAAAAAAATCTAGTTTGAATTTATGGCAGAGCCCATGTGACAGTACTAGTGAATCCTAGGCTGAGTTTTCAGGAATATCTGTTTGCACATCCTCTGTCCTCAGTGGCCCATCTGTCTTAGCCTCAATCCCAGCACTGCTTCACAGTTGGATATTGAAGAAAAAGGGAAATTTCTCTGTGCCCTGGGTGACCCAAGAGTCACCATGACCTCATACTTGAGCCGCAATAAGGAGCCAACCCCTCATTTATCAGTGCTCCCATTCTTGGAGGAAACAGGAGCCCTTCAAGCCCAGCTCTGCTCTGAGATGTCACTGAATTTTGCTTTCAGCTGCTTTTACACCCTTTGTAAATAACCTACAATGGATTTCTTAGCCTTGAAATCCTAAACTGGAACCCCTGAATCGAGCTGGATTATCCTCTAGTAAAGAGTGGTAAATTCATGTATTCACAGCCAGGCGATTTGGTTTTAATCAGTACAAACATATCAATTTTCTTGATAAAATTAAAGGAATAAATTATTCATTTGTTTAGCAACAGTGGAATCAGTAAAATTTTGGATTTTTTTTGTATTTCAACCTCTGTATATACAATTTGGTAAGTCCAAGAGTACAGACAGAACTTCCAAACTGATTTTTTTGTGGTGCAATGATCAGTTCTTCCCACAACTGGATGAAACAGTGCAATTACACAAAGCTCCTTCAGGAGCAAAAATGATATCTAAATAAGTTTGTAGCAGAATTAGCAGCTCTTGGAAATGAAGGAATAGAAAACAAAATTCCCATTTTTGTCACGAACACAGTCTGTGGCTATGAGTTTCTAATAATTATTTACCATAATTATATGTCGGAAGAAAATTGAATAAAAGATGTTCCAAAAGTGCAGCTCTTGGCACCAACAAACAGAAGAGCTGTGCAATTGATACCTAGCAAGACAAACCCAAACATCTCCAGTTAATGGTGAAGTATTATAGATTTGGAAATATTTATAGTAATCAGAAAGCATTTTTCTAATCCAAACATGAACATAATATTTTCAGTTTAAGTACCATAGACCACAATTATGTGTGCCCTTAAATGACAATAAGCAATCTAAAGGCTTATTACCCTACAGCAGTGGTGCCTTTAATTTTAATAAAAATAGAACTGTGGCATGCCTGACCTTATAAATAACATTGATGTAATAATTTTAAATATTATTTGAATGTCACAGTGGTAATAGCAGCCTAACTGGACCCATAATTAATACAAACTATGAAATTCTGCTGTTCTACTGAGTGTCTGGAAGAACACCAGCAGGAAGAGTAAGTGAAATGTCCTCTTTGACCCTATCTCTGCACCAGAGTATGACAAATTAAAGACATAAAATGTTTAAATGACATATAGGGTACACACAGTCTTTCTCCAAAAATAACAGGAGAAAAATTAACTTTTCTGCATTGTGGACCCAGAACTATTCACTGTGGTGTGTTAAGGAATTGACATGTGCTCCCTTTGACTCTAGGAGTACAGGATCTGTATTTCAGGCAAGTAATTTATAACTCTCTTTATTAATAATGACAACAGACAGTATATCAGCTCCACTGCAATAAGAATCACTGGTTGCTCACAGAAACCCAGTGCTTATAAAACCTCTGACAGAAATCCACTTATTCTGCTCACTGCTGCCTTGTGCCTGCTCCTTTCTCTCATTAACCATTCTCTTTTCTCTGCTTCACACATGATTTCTCCTTTCAGGGCTTTTTCTTATTTGAATACAAAAATGATATATATATATAAAAAACCCCTAAAATATCCACTCCATCAAAATCTCTAAAGGCAAATCTCATATGCTGAGGGGTTTAGTAAGGGGGAAAAAAAGAGTTTTTCTCAGTTTTTATTCACTGATCATTAATGAGGTCCTAGAACATCCCCATTTGTAATAAGCACACATTCTGCCAACAAAAAAAAGCCACAAGCTGCCTGGAAGTGTTCATGGAACTCCACATGGCTTTTATATTCACTGTAAAATCCAGATTACAACAGAATGAAAATAGAAGCAAATATAACATTTATGAGAAATAAAAAGGTAAAGGGACTCTGCATCACCAAACAGAAAGGAACTACAGAGCTGCAGCCTGCTGGATTTTAAAGGCAGTGGGAGAGTAGCAGCAGTGAAAGGTAAGAAATTGGGAAAGAATTGGGAAGAAATTGCATTTTCATTAGTGTTAGACACACACTTGGTTGACAATGAGCACTGTGAGGCTGCATGGGAAAGGTTTCAATGAATTCAGAGCACTGCACGCAGGAATCCCAAAAAGATTCAGTGTCTCCCACTCTTTGTCCCAGCCCTAAGGACAGAACCTGCTGTGCTGCCCTCACAGGCCTGGTGTGCAGCTCAGATCTGCAGCCTCTTCTCTCTTTCTCTTGCCATGGATAGAATTATCTGATAATAAAAGCAGGGGAAGAGGAATTGACTCTAACAGTGCAGAGGAGACACACAGGTGTCTCCAAACATTCTCAACCTTTCTGATCCAGGATCTTGTTCTATGTGGCATCAGGTAAGGTTGTCTTGGCTTTAGGAATTCAAGCTCTGAGCTTCAAAAAGCCACTTATCTTATTTCTATACCCCGAGGCATTTTGGCTGTGTTTTATGGCTTCACACAGAATTGTTCCTCTGTACCTTCAATAATTCAGAGTTCTAAAGAGCCACTGTAGGTAGGGCCCAGCAGAGGGGAAGTGAGGACACCATGGCTTTGCCTTTGATGCTAATGAGACACAAACATGTTTTTCCCCCAGTGATTTCACTAATACCTAACAGCATGTCACTGTCAAATCCTGGGGAAGACATCAGGGCTTTTTCCTTCTGCACAAAGTCAGCACGGCCCTTGTTTAACTCACCTCATGTTTAAACCACTGTTTCTCCTCAATGTTTACTTGTGTACTTTATATTGAAAGAACAGCTTTCTACAAACAGCCACAGCAAAGCTCACCAGAAACAACAAAGCTCAATTCAGTAGACACAGCAACTTATTTTACTCTAATCATTTTTAATATGAAAGTGCTTTCAACACTGTTGGTTTTCTTAAGCAATTTTTTTTTGAGAATTACGTACAAAAGTGCCAAAGGTTCTTTAAGTACTCAGGCTTAAATTTGACTTTTCAATTAGCATGACAATGGTGTCAGTGTTAATAACCACTAACCAGAATTAAAGAGGACATCCCGAGGCTCTGGGAAAACAAAATGTCTTGATGCATAAGGGTTTCAAGCACAGCACATACACATCTAGAAAGATTTTAAAACAAACAAAAAAGGGAGAAAAATGCCTGAAATGTACAGGCTTTGCTAAACACTTTTGTGTTATTGATTATCTACTTTTAGTTTTCTTCTTTCTAAACCATTATTGAACTTCCTTTCATTATCTTTAGTTTCTCTTTCTCCACTGACTCGGTGGCCCAGCTCCCTTTTTCATTCCCTCACCATCCCCTGTTTTGCTTCCACAAACACAAGACATTCTCCACCCATCTCTAAATATTTCATTAGATGTTCATTAGTAACTGACTTAATTACTGTCCTCTGCATGGGCTCCTTTTATGTCTCCAAAAATTTCTTAAATATTATAAACACCTTTCTTCTTTTCTTTCATCAACAAAGGCTCTGCTCTCAGCTTTTTTATTGCTTTTGTTTTTCTTGAGCTTTACAGTCAATATGTTAATTCAGTTGTTCTTTGGAGAGCCAGTATGCATAAAATACAATAGACTGGGGAAAAAAGAAGTGCTTCTTGCTGTATTTGTTTAATATTTTTATCTTATCTCGCTAAGAAAACAAGATAAGTGTTTTTATCAGATCTATTCTCAAAATAATTATGAAATTATTCACCAATGTCAACAACATTAAAAGCTGGAAAAGAAGACATCTCAAAGACAAAAGGTCCTGGAAGTTTTATAGAAATCAGTGACTACAAGGAGAAGGAGATAAGAATTAATTTTTGCAGTGAAAAAGGGAAGACAAGTGGATCTTAAATCCCCTATGGGTCCTGGCCAGCCATGACACCCATCCTCCATCCTGAGCATTTTCCAGTGAGAACAATGGGAAGATGGAACAAACCCAGATATTTGATGGGCAGAAAGGTAAGATTATACTTTTTTGCACAGGTCAGCTGTTTAGTTGTGTGCAGAGGGTTGTTTATACACATGCACAGATAAATCCGGCTGTCCATCTGTTGAACAGGTAAAAAAATTGAAGAGAAAAATATTATCTGAACAAAACAAATGAAATGAATTTTAAGAAGGAAACACACAAAAGACTGTGTGCAAAATTTATAAAGAAACCCTGACTTAAGCCAAACAATTCCCAGGTGAGAGCTTCATTGATTTTAGGAGATGAAAGACTTTTAATAAGGTGGAAAGAAAGAAAAAACCCATTTCACACAAAAGCTATAGGGAGAGAGTAATAAATAGGCATTTTTCCCACAGCCATGACTGAATTAACTTGAACTGGGTCCAGGTATCTGAACTCATTGAGTGATAAGCAAATTACTGAGAATTCCTCCAATTAATTCCCTTGTTGCTTTAGGGGCAAAACTTCTTTTGCTGTTCTGGAGCTATCAAGAAATTAGGTATTTTTTAACTGACTCTGTATAATTACAGTCCTAATGTGCCTCTTTGGGTTAAAATTCTTGTATGGATTTGCATACAGAACTTTGCAAAACATCATCTGTACAAAGATGCTTCTCTCTGGGGGCTAAGTGTCCTATTTTGACAAAAATCCTTTGTGCAAACCCTGAAGCTGGATTATCAGCACCTACCAGCAATTAATGAGGATTGGAGAGAGTCAAGGCACTTCTAAAAATGCAATCACCTTCCTCTATTCCAAAATTCAAAATGGAACTCTGAGCACCTTTGGCTGCCCTGAACATCACAGACAGAGACCAGTGCACCTTCCAACCCTTTTACAACAACTCTGCCTTTCAATTTTCTTATGAAAGAACTGGAAGTGCTACAGCACATCATGGAAAGGGAGATGTTAGGAGAAATTGCTATTCTGGATTTTCTCTAGAGTCAGCAGTGTGCCTTGTGAAACACCCTGGAAGGCCACGGCCCTGTCTGTGTCTAGAACTGTTCCCTACCAAAATACCTGATCTTTTTTCTCCAAAATTTCCACCAAAACATTCCCTAGCTTAGATAATTCTGTGTACAATTATTAACTAAAATCAGCAGGGAATATCATCCCTCATACCTACACATGACCTGAAATGATTTATATTTATCCAGTACAAAGTCCATTGGCTCTGGGTTTACCCTGAGAGCCAGGATTGACAATTACATCAATTTTGTTATAAAGGTGGTTTTACAGGCACCTTGTCTGTTTGCTAGGTACCAGATCACTGAAACATTTCAGTCCCTTCTGGAACACTGAAGTGCTGGAAGGAAAAGAAACTGCCAGTCTGGTGGGATCTTTGTTTAATTCCAGCTGTCAAATCCATCCTGGTGACACAGCATAGCTGAAGTGCTTGGCCTGAAAGCTGATATTGTGCTTGTGCCAGAATGGCAGGAGCACATTCACCCCACTCCAAAATCATGGGGTTATTTGTTAGTTCTGGCTCTTGGTTTTGGTAGTGAATTTAAGCTTCCTGGGTTTGTTACCTCTGCGAAGTTGTTTTCCTGTCCCTCTGTGGCACCAGGTGGGAAGAGATGGAGATTCTGGCTGGAAGAAACTGCTGAGAGGTCACACCTCACTGTGAGAGGGCTGCGAGGAAATTCCTGCTGTGGAAGAGATGCTGAAGAACTGAAAGCAAGCAAAGAAACCTAAAAGAGCCTTTAGGAAGGAATGTGAGACTTGATGAGCACGAGACAAATCCAATCCAGGCCTTGGAGCTGCTTGCTGGGATCTGAACCATTTCCTTTCTGCTCCCTGAGACCCCACACCTTCCCAGCTGAGCCTTTTCTTTATTCACCATTTCCCAAGCTGGCTACCAAGGAATTTTGACAGGGATATTTGGAGTTTTGAGTGACACAGACTTGTGAGAGAAGAGCAGCCCCCCTAAGACCTGGGCAGCACACCTGCTCAGGAATTCTCATCTTCAGGCTTGTCATTTGACTTCTTTCTAATGCATTCAATATGTGTCATGCTGATTTTAGAGCATTGGAGTCTTGAAATTTCATGTGGAGCAAAGCCCCACACACCATACAGAAGGTTTGCATTACTGCATTAAAGCTGTTGGCATTATCAATGGGAACTTCATCTAAAAACTACAAGTTGAAAAGCTCTGGGGGCAGTTTAAGTCTCATGATTTAGGACTTGTAAATATTCAAATATTAGATGGAATCTGATATTTCAGAAGCTGAAGGAAAAAATAAGTTAACTTTTGCTATGTCTAGTATGCCTGTTATTGCTACAACAGGAATTAAAATTGAATTATGTGGAATCCAAACCAGGAAAAAGAAATGGCATTGTATGAATAAGAAACCTTTTAGTTTCGTGCATTTTGTGCAGTATTCTTTCCTTTCCATGGCATGGACAAATCAAATATGATTATGAGGCGTTGAGTCCTGGAAGTACAAGACAGATTTATCTTATGATTTTTGATCTCCTGTCTTTCTGTTTGATAAATGAAGTTAGCAGTCATTAAAGAAGCTAAGCAAAAGAGATCTTCCGATAAATTAAAAAAATATTAGCTAAACCTAGCTGTTAGTGTTAGATGACTTATTAAAAACAACCATATTTGTAATCTACTTATTGGACTTAAATTGTACTTAATATTGAAATCCATTCTAACTTAAAATATTTGGACATGATATAAACTTTAATTCCATGATCAATAGCCTCAGTTTAGTCAGAAATGTCACCATGTCTTAAGGGAGTAGGAGTTTATTTAAGCAAACATGAAGGTAAACACTGAAAGAGGAAATCTACTTTATCTCTCATAAATATTTCACTTTGTTTCATCAGCTGTGCTGAAGGGATTAATTGTTAGCACTGTTAATTCTTCTCACTCCTTACAGCACAGGAATTACACTGTGATTAGCAATGGTCAGGCAAAAGCTGCTTACACCAGAATGCTCCATCCACCTTCATCATTGTTTGGAGAGCTCTAATCAGGATGGAAAACCTTATGAAGATTATTGTGTATGTTTAATTTTTCACTCCAAAAATCCCAGGGAGACACCAATTCCAACAAGAAACTCACAATAGTCCCTGTGAGCTACCTTGGCACTAAACCTTTCAATTTTTGGCTTTTTGAGTGTGATCAAGAACAAGTCATTGCTTGAATGTATGGTTTAAATATCATTCTTTATCTGAAATATTCCAGAGACTATGGCTGGGATTAGGTCCCAGAATTTGCATCAGGATCTTAAATCCCCCTCATTTTCTGGGGCAAAGAGAACTTTATTGTTTGAGATCTAGCGCTCAGTGGCAAATGATTGATTTTAACCTGCTGTTCCCACATAGGAAAAAAGTTGAAAAATATATAAAAATCTATGTTTAAACTTTTATACTGCTAGTTTAAAAACTTGCTGTTTCATATACCCAAATTTTCCACATTTTTGGCATAAAAATAAATTACAATCAAAATTAACTGAAAAAAATTATATTTAGTTATCTAAGCACAAACTGAAATGTAATGCCAGAGGTTTGACAACCCGATCTCCTATGATTACTGTCAAATATGAATTCTGCTTTAACCAGGTCAAACAGAAGGAAAAGAAGTCTGAGAGTCTGAAATACAAATATAATGTTAGCCTGTAAATTCACTTTTTTTTTTTTTTTTTTAAATTAATGGGGACTCACCACTGACTTGCTAACAGAGAAGCACTTAATGCCATTAAAATGCCACTTTCCTCCTAGCAGGACCTCAAATCTCAGAGTGTTCTGTGCTTTTGTCTCAAGAGAAAGGCAAAAAGCCAGAGGAGGTTTCAGGAATCCTGATTTCCAAATAAACACTGCTGTTCTGAGGCCTTCCCACTTAGAGATGACACTGAACGACCTCCTTTGAAAAGCTTGTGAAAGGAGAAAGGTTTGTGATGCTCCAAGGTAAGGAAAAAATGTGTTTTAGGCAAAAAAAAAAATGAAGATTTTTATGAGGAACTGTAATGAAAAGCACATTTAAACATCCAAGGAAGGCTGAGGCAGCCTGCACAGCCCTGCAGCACACAGAAACATCACCCTTAATTTGCCCATCTGTCCAACAGCTGTAATGTGCCATCCCTCCCCTAACCTGCAGACAACACCTGACAGAACAAAGAGGATCCTGATCCAATGGGCTTGCCACGCTCACCGGAGGTGTTTGCAGCTGACACTCGGCATTATTTCTCCCCTGACCTTCTCCAAGCAGGGCAGCAGCCCCACTCTGCCTGCAGCCGCATCTGGGTCCCCTCTGGAGCCTCTGCTGGCATGGCAAATTCATTCCAGGAGGGTCAGAAGGGTGTTTTTCTGCTAATAGCGCTGTCAAGGAGACAATAAGCAAGAAACAGCGCCTCAAAGCTAAGCAAGGGAGATTTCAGCTGAATGGAATTTTATCCATTTTATTTGGTTTTTTATTTCTGAAGGCAGAGTTTTCAGAAGGCAATTTCTGCTGAATTCCTGATCCTGTGCCTTATATACTTAATATTAATTCAACACTCAGGTCCAAGCACTCAGATTTTTTTTTTTCCAGGGTAGGGAGAATATTCATATATCAAACATAATCTTTACATCTCGACCACGACTTGACAGTTTAGAAAGAGGATGAAAAAAGCAGCAGAGGCCATTTTTGTACACAACATTTTACCCACACTCATTCTTCTGCTCTCAGAGCATCACAGAAGTTAATGAGCTCTGAAGCACTGTCACTCTTGGGTTATATTTTCAAGGCAGGCATGAATAATTTCCCCACGAAGCATTGTTTCAGGAAGAGGCTGAGATTTGTATCTGCCATCATCCAGTGCTTCCTGCCAGTTGTACCATGCAGCTCCCAAAATAAACTCTTGTGAGTACTTTTAGACCTTTTAGCTAAAGGCAATTTGTATTTTCCAGACACTTCAAGAACTTTACTTTAGTAGATTCATAATTCTGCTTCTATCTATAACTCAGCTACAAGTGAGACAATGGATTATTGCCTCCTACTATTTTTATTCTCAGGAAGGAAGCTGAATTGAATCCTGCACCATAATAAGCACAAAAATTACTTAACTGCTGTTAAACACAATTAAAAAGAATATGGAGGGCAATAGGGGAGCTAGGAAAACACACTGAAATGGTTTTTATGGGCCTTCATTACTGAAATCTTGCTTTGCTCCACGGAGTCATCACTACGATGGAGATGAGCCCTCCCAGCCCCGATTCAGATCATTTTGTCAAGGTCATTAGGTGTTCAATAGTGTTTAGGAAAACTGGGAAAGGATTGCACCTGCCTGGCTCTGGGGTGCTTGGTGTGCCAGGAAATGGGAGCTGTCGTGCAGATTGGTTACAGATTATTCTGGGGGATTAGTTCCACTGCCTGCAGATGCATTTGCTGGGGTAAAACTAGGCAGACAACAGGTTCACCATCAGCTGCTATAAATTCTAATTTTGTACCAGGCACAGGCCTATCAATTTGTGTCTAATTATATTCTTCCATGTGAGATATAAAATACCTCAGGGTTTCTATAATAAAGGCTCATTAATGTGGACGAGAAATAATTCTGAAACTCTTTCTACCAGGGCTAATGTTAATACAGATTTTAATTGCTCTTACAGGATATTAAAACACTGATTTTTTTTTTTATATCAGTTTTAACCTAATCATTAAATGGACCCATTTTTGTAACCCTATATTTTCAAGTGTTGCATTTTACACTGGTAATTGCGTCATTACCAGTCATGTTGAACCAGAGAATAAAAGATGAATGCAGAAAGGATAAAAGGTAATTTTATCAAAGATATGTGAGAGTCAATGCCCTTCAATTCATTGTGGCTCCCTTTTCTATCTCTAAAATATCCTTTTCTGGCTTAGATCAGTGAATATCCTGAAATATATTTGTAAAATAAAGCAATAACATTGTGAATAAAAAAGAATTAGTATTACATTATTTAAAGGAATTTAAGTTTTTCTCTGAGGTAAAAGCCAAAAGCAAAATCTCTCCAATGAAGACTTATACCTTTAGAAATAATATTGTTAACCTTTGATCCCAAGGATATAATTCTTCTGAAGCTACTCAGGGCCTCAGAGGGTGCAAAACAAGCAGAATAGCACCCCAGATCAACATTATTTGACTTCAAGATCAGGTAACCAACACCCCTGTTCCTCAGTGTCCCATGTTTTATGGATGCTGAAGAGAAAAATATTATTGTGCCCACAATAAAAAGCAAATTCTCTGCTGTCAAATTCCTCAAATACCACTGTATTCCAAAAGCCTTTTGGAAATAGCATTCAAGTATATATTTTGTACTGAAAAAAAAAATAATATTCATGGACTTGGTGATGGAAGAGACACTTTTATGCACACCTTGTCAAGCTGCAAAGCACCCCCAGCCCCAGGACTGCTGTCACTTGAATGGATGACAGGGCATTTGTCACAGGATGCAGCCTGGACTGCACAGGACCTGGAGAAATAAAATGTACTATGGGCAAAAGGGCCTTCAGGAGAAGGGGGAAAAGACAAAAAAACCCTGAAAGGTTCACACTTGGCTTTCTAAAACACTCTCAGATTGAAAAACAAAGCTGATTTGAAGAAGCAGTTTGTGTGATAGAACTGTCAGTTCCTTTGTAAAAGGGAGCTGAGCTAAAAATAAACTGATAAATAGATTCATAAACCCAGGGTGTGTGCTCAGGAAAGTGAGAGAGGGGCTTACAAATGTACTGAAGTTTTGGTACCACCGATGAGAAGCAGGAGCAGAGAAATACAATTCTTTTTCTATGATGTTGTGCTTAGCAACATGAGGAATTTATTAAGGTATCTTAAAGAATTCAATTTAAAATCTTATCAAATATCTTACTCAGAATTCTCCTGCCTTTGACAATTGCACGAAAACATCCTGAGATAGACATTTCTAAAAACATTTCTAGTGAAAAACTCCACTGGGAGTCTTAGGGGAATTTGCTGTATCTTCTTGCAGGCTGTAATAGAGCACAAACCCAGCAGCAGATCTGAGAAATGTCCATCCAGCCCGGAATGGAACGGGCAGAACAGACAACAAATAAAAGTTGTGAGAGGAAGAAATCAGCCAGCTATTTCACACACCACAATTAATGATGAACAGCCCTTCTGCCCAGGCGATTTCTGCTTTCAGCTTTAACAGCTGAGCTTTGGTAGAAGACACTTTCAGTGATGCTGATCCCACTTAAGAGCTGCAAAACACATATTTGTCCTAGAAAAGGAAATAGAGATAAAGTTTGGGGAGTTTTTTTCCCCTTCAGGTTTCAGAGCCCTTCTAAAAACCCAGTTGCACTCAACAAATGTCAGCGCCTTAATTACCAGGTGAATTCATTTCCCCATTAACATGCCATTTAGAGGCATGCACCATTACCTTTGCAGGCTTCAGCTTAGAAATAAAACGTGAATGAAAATTAGATGACCTAAATATCCTCCACAGGAAGAGAAATGGGTGGTGCTGGGAGGTGAGAGCCCAAAAATCAGAACTGCAGTTCTGGACCTGCCATGAAATGCTCCCAGCAATGTCTTGGGGCAGACTCAGCCCTGCAGGAGTGTGGCAGAACCTGAGGGACAGATTTATGTCCCCAGCCTCCCAAGGCCCTCCCTTAGCACCTGAATACATAAATACATCAGATTTATCACTTTTAGCCTCAGGTTTACCTTTAATAATCTTTGGAGAGAAGAGAGAGGGAGAGAGAAAGCAGGATTTATGACAACGTTCACATGAAAGCATTGCATTTAAAAAAATTATTTAGATAATTTACAAGCTTGATTTTTAGTATTAATACTACTCAGGCATCCAATCTTTCCTTCTTCCTTCTGTTAAATGTTATTACTAAAACCAGCCAAACAAAAATAGTAATAAAATAACAAAAATAGTTTTTTTGGGTAATAACCTCTTCTGTTTCCTTAAATATCTTGTCTTTATGTTGTTGTTTGCTATTTTTATTTTAAAATCATTTATCCTCTTTTTTGTATTTGTAATTCTAAATACTTACAAAATTCTCAAATGCAAGTGATTTTTCTAACAAACCAGCAACACAAATGTATTAGAAGTCACTTTATAGGTTGTAGTCAGTTCTAAATGTACCAATTTTTGTGCAATGTGAACAGATATATGTATCAAATCAATAACAGACATCCTTTAGGAGCAATAAAATATTAAAAAAGGAAAAATTTCTGGTAAATACCTCAGTCCTGGAAGGAGCTGTGGCACTCTGATGTTTATATTTGACTCAAGGCTCCCAGGCTGGGTGGGTGAATTACCTGCATCCAGAGATGACTTCACAGAGTAGGTCTGGCACAGGAGAAGTAAAAAGTTGAAAATTTATAAAAATACTGGATTAATTTTCTCTGTTAACCTGAACTTTTCACCCTCTTCTTCTGCCCAAGAGCTCTGCCCTTCCCATCACATCCTAGCTGCAGCAGGGTGGTTTCTCAGCCAGGAGCTCAACATTCAGAGCCTGAAAAACAACAAACAAAGAGCAGGTGTGACTGAACCAGGAGACCTAAAAATTCCTGTGCTTGAAGAGTCCTGTCTGAGATCAGGCTGCCAGTTTTCAATAAGTGTTTCTTCAAAATGTGTTTTTCTGGATATTTTGACTGCTGAATCCCTCCCTGCTTTGGGCAATTCCTGGTACAGGTTTGCTTGGTGTGCTACAAATGATGACACCTTTAGCTAATTGCCAAAAAACCTCAATTTCAGAGTAAAAAAACATTTTCCTTTGACTTTTATACTTTTATAATCATTCCTACCTGTGAGGAGAATACAGGCACATTTCATTCCTACCCATGAGTACAGCACACACAGGCAACTCAATGTGAACAGTTCCCATTTCTGCTTTGGGTTGGTTTTGTGGGTTTGGTTTCCCCTATTTAATTTCCTGTGAGAATGCTTATATTTGTGTTACATGTTCTTTTTGACACTTTCTTTAATCTTTGCAAGTAATAAATAAATAAAAAATCAACTTGTGCTGCAGTCAGTTATTTAAAAACCACAGTAAATGCTGAAACCCATTTTTCCAAGATGAATTTATACAGGATTGAAGAATGGTTCACTATTAATCAACTCATTTAAACTGGAACAAAAAAATCCCAGTGAATCTGGCATTTTCACCATTCACCACATGCCCACATTAATTGCAAAAAGGCTGAAACAAGTAATAGGGTTTTTTTCCTGTCTTAAAACCTGACAATGCATGAAGAACCAAACACCAGCCACGAGTCAGAGAGGTTTGTAAACCTTCGGGGTAAAATATTTAATAGGATAGATATGGTAATACAAAGTTTTATTCTTGATGAAATTAAACTGAATTATAGGAACTGTAACAGATTTTGTGCAACATGAAAGGTAAATAATGAGGCAAAGAGTCATTGCTTATGGCCTGTACTGATGTATTTATGTAATTGTCAGCTGGTTTATCACCCACATGGGAGAGATTTGAATTTTTAATAGATTTTAAGTTCTTGAACAGCTGTCCTACAATCTAGTGGTACTTAAAAGAATTTGTTTCCTAGCTGCTTTGTAGGAAGATGTTTGACTAAGTGTGGAACACTGAGCACCCCTCCGAAATACATCCTGTACAAAATCAAAGGTACTTTTCATTTAAACATAATTTTCTGCCTGAAGTTTTTTAGTTTTCATTTAAGAAACAAAAAGTCAAAGAGAAGTGGTTTGGATTTATGCACATGCCTAACTCTGTGCATTTCAGCTTCTGCTCTTTATTTTTTAGGGACTTCTCAGTGCATAAAGGTAAGAGAATAGCTCAGACCCTGAGTTCTTTAAAATAAAATAGCTGCAGTGAGTGTCAAGATGATTTTTCAGTCTCTCTTGATCAGAGAATATGGTGAATTAATACCTAGATTTTTACTAGACTTCAGCAAATGGAGAAAATTGATAGACCACATTTAAAAACCCAACAATTGAAAGTATACTAATCAAAAAGTACTTCTAATCATGCAGATCCTACCGGAAAGTACCTAAATTTCCAAATAAGCAAAGGTAACATCTCAAAGACAAGATTACATTTGGTCATACTTCCTTCTAAAACCATTTTGATTTTTTATTTCTGCTTTGGAAGACTTTTACTAAAGAAATGGTCCATACGGTAGGTATGCGTAATTTCTACTTCTCTGGATATATACAGTCATAAGGACATGACTGTAAATGATAGAAATTTTTTAGAAACATGAAGGACATTAGAGAGTAATTTATAGTTTCTTAATTCTCTGTGATGTATTCAGGTCATGTTTTCTGTTATACCAAATCTGATTGCCAAATTGTCAGCTCTAATGCAAATCTCAGTTTTCATCTCCCCTGCAGCCCAATTACAAAATTACTTTTTGATCAAGTAGCTAGATTTTAGAATTATCTTTTCATGATAAACCAAAAAACCTGATGTTAAAACTTACTTTCTTTTATATGAAAATAATAAAAACTACTTTGTGGAGCACTAATAAAAATGGCAAGAAATTTCTAGAAACAAACGAAGACCTTCCCACTCTCAAAATCTGAAGTTACAAAGTCACAGAGTGCATTAAGGAAAGGAAGAAATAAAAAGTTAACTGTTTGTCTAGAAACTGGTCTGACAGAAGCAAGGAATTAATAACTAATGGAGAGCACTGGTACAACTCTGGGGATACTCTCTGGAGCTCAGCTACCATTTTGTGACAGGAATCTGACAAAGCACCTTGCCTGATGGGTGTAAGAAAGGGACATAAAAAGGTAGGAGAAAACACTGATAATAAAGGGGACATTCCTTTGGAAAAGCAAAATATTGCCAATTGAGCATTTGAGAGGCAGAAGACACAGGAATGCCAACTTGCCCTTCTCCTTCTCCTTCCTTTTCTTCTTCTTCTCTTCCTCTTCTTCTTCCTTTTCTTCTTCTTCTCCTTCTCCTTATTTTAATTCTAATTATTATTAATTTTATTTTTATTTTTAGTTTTATTTTATTTTTAATTTTTAAATTTTCAAATTTTTTTTTAAAAATTTAAAATTTCATTGTATTGCTATTGTTTTTATTTTTATATTAATTATTTTATGTTTATTTTTATTTTTATTTTACTTTTATTTTATTTTACTTTTTACTTTTTATTATTTTAAATTTTTTATGTTTTACTTTTCAATAATAACAACAACAATAACAATAACAATAACAATACATAATAATAATAATAATAATAATAATAATAATAATAATAATAATAATAATTACTATATCCATAATGCTGCTCATTGCCAATGTGCTGCTCTCAGCCCCAGCATAGCCTGGATTCCCTACACCTGGAATGTTCCAGCACCACATTTATTTGATGTCACTGTCAGAAATGGGTTGATGTGGGATGTGACACATTTCCCTGTGTGCTTAGCAAAGCTTACACTGGCACAGGTACCCATGGATTTACATGATAGAATCAATGGCCTCAGGAATCTCCCACACCCTAAATTGGCAGACAACTTTAAAATTACACTCCTATTAAATGCTTTGGATCTTTTGGCTTGGGATCTATTTCAGAAATGAGTTATCTGATGAACCCAGAAATTGATGTATGCTTCCCAAACTTGAGAACAGAAGAAAGAAATTAATCACATTTTTGCCTCTCAGTTGTTCTAACAATGATGAATGATGTACTCCTCTAGAAATGTTGCTGAATCATCCAGTAAATTGTTTGCTCTACAGTAGGTCTCATCCACAGATATGCTGACCTTCAGTGTGTTCCTGACAGGCTCAGTTATCAAAATCTGTTTTTCTGGCACAAATTCTGCTCTTCCAAAACAGTAACTTGTTCATTTGTAAAGAAAGGCTGCCAGTAATTGAGCCTGTTTATAACCTTCCTGTCAGGAATTTGCTTTGTGTGACTCCAAACAGAAGAATGTTACACAGATTCATAATGATGCATTTAGTGAAGTAACCCATTATCAATGTCATAAACACATTAGCAACTTAATTTAAAATGAGGGCAAAATGCAACTGTTCTGCATAATGAAAGCTGATCATTCAGGAGAGTTAAGCCCTTCATCATTTACATCACTGGCTAAAAAGGAGCTAAAAATAAAAATTAATGCCTTGTCTTTACCACATGATGCACAATTCTTCTCTGAAGAGGTTTTCTGTCTCTCACCAGCAGCAACAAAAGTTTGGCAAGGATGGAAATTACCCTGGAAATAGCCACACAAATTCCACACCATGGCACAGTCCTGCACCTACCACAGGGATGATTCCTTCTGAAGTGAACATTCAAATACTAATTTATTTTTTAAGCCTATCAGTAGATCTACTAGATGCAGAAAAATCACTTTTACTCTTTGCTTTAGCCACAGACTCTGCCTTTACTACTACAGCCCCTGGGTCCTTGTGGAGAAATGCTGATTGCAAACAGCATTTGGGTGCATCTTTACCAGCAAACTCAAATTTCTTTGGTGTTCTTTTCCCACTAACTAGGTGAACCAGTCAGGGCTATTCCAGTATCGTTTTATTATTTATATATTATATAAACAGTTGTTTATGGAATAATATCCTATAGCCAGAAAGAACTTAAGTTATCTTAATTTTAGCTGGTTTAGTGTCCCTGACAAACCGTAATTTTTCTAAGCTGGTCTTTGCTTGTAATTTTGACTCAAGCAAACCCAACAGGTCTGTAAGGCAAGCGAGACAAAGCTTCCAGCACAGACTCAATTTGACATCTGGCATTTTAATTCTCTTCAGCTCCTGGAGGAAGAGTTTCTCCTGCTCAGGTGGGAAACCATCCCCTGTGCAGGAGCTGTAGCACAGAGTGGCTCTGAGCAGCAGAAGGGAATGAACATCAAACGCACCCAGGAGAAGCTTCACTGCTTTTCTCAGCAGCACAACCACGGCTCCGGGGCCAGCTGAAATCCATGAAAAAAGCCCAAGAAAACAGGAAAACTACACAAAATGATGTGAAATCCTGATTCAGCAAGTGTAAGACCAACAGCTCAAAGCAAGCTCAGGATTTGTCTCTACGGGAAATGCCTGGGAACATTTTACCTTAACAACCTCAGGAGATTTTTAATTGTACAGCTGTAGGAGGAAGCACATTCACCACATGTGAAATGATCTGCTCTGTGTGTGACTCCAAGGGATGGGTTTTGCTACTCTATATACTTAAAATGTAAATTACACCAAGTGCTTATCATTTATCATTGCTCATCATCAGAACCACATTATCGTTTGCACACAACACTTTTTTTATACTTTTTTACAACCACCTTTAATGGTACAACAAACTAACAAGTTTTTCAGAGCATTAACTCTGTAATTGCCTCCTTTTTTCATGTAGTAACAGATGGGTGTTTATCTCTTGGGAGAAGAGAATTAGGAATACTTGACTTGCAAAGCAATTTTCTCTCTCATTGTAATCAATACCTTTTATTATGTATGCGTTAAAATCCAGTTAAATAGCAAACTCCAAAGCATCAATGTACATAAAGATAAAAACTAAACTAAATAGGTGAAATGGTCAGTTGAACTTTTTTATGCAAAATTGTGCAATCTTTATGCAGAGGATGGAATTCTTATTAAAACCTCACATCCAAAACTGATGAAGGGATGAGATCAGAGCCTTCAAGAATCCCGACATAGCAGGGAAGAAAAATCATCACTTTCCAATATTTACTTTTATGATCATGGTTCAACAATTTTCTACAATGGCACAATTCTTGCTGAGTGATTGGGGAATCCAAATTTTTGAGCTCCACTGCTGATGCACACAGGTTTGAAGAGGAACAAACCCATCTTTGTCTTTTGCAGTCCAGAATTGTATACCTTGATAAGATTGCCAGATTGTATTTTGAGCAATGTTTAACAAATCTGAATGACCATGATATTTTACCTCATCAAGAAAGAAAAAAAAAATTTATGACAGCTACAGTGATTATTCTGTATGTTGCATAAGCAAGTAGCACAAATTATTGGAGGGAATTAAAGACCATGGCAATGAGAAGATTTTCTTCCTCTTCTTTGTTAAAAACTCTCTAAATCCACCTGACATGTTCTGAGCTGTAGTGGGTTACAGTTCTTTTGGAGTACAAGCTGCATTTTCCACTGTGGTTTGACCATTTAATCTCTGAGAGAGTGAACCAAGTATTCAGATTCAATTTTAAGCAAACATTCTTCTCCAAGCAAAAATTAACTCCTCAGTTAAAGAATTTCTACTTCATATTTAATAATACTCCTTATTAATTTTTATAACTAAACAGAAATAAAATGCTTTATTTTTAATGAAAATAGTTTAAAAAGTCACCTTCTTTGAATTTTAAATGGGTAATCTTCAATGTTCTAAGGTTCTTTTTCCTTACTGAGTGTTGTTTCTTTGACCTTCGTATTTTAGGGAAAACATAGACTTGTAAACTTATTATTTGACATTTTAATTATTATTTTTAAAGATAAATAAAGATAAAAATATTAATATCTTTAAAGACTTCCTGTTAAAATTCCATGGATATTTCTGCAACTGACTAAAGATGAAATGCAGAAAATTACTCACAGTTAGGTCCATTTTTGTCTTTGCAGTTTCAGAGCAGTTGCCTATGAACAAAAAGAGACCTATTTGAAAGGCTGTCAGCAATGATAATCATAGGTAAGATCATTTTACTGAAAAAAAGAGAATTATTTCCTTTTCAACAACTGGTCCACAACACTGATATCCCATTCCTGTTATTGCTCTATTTAGGTCATTGGCAGCTGAAAAGGAAAATAAACTTTTGCAATGGCAAAAGAACAGATTCTGAGAACAATCATCTTCAAGACAAAGATTTTGGATAAAGTTATAGCTGCCAAACTAATATTTTTAGAAGTCTCTCTTAGCTGATCACAGATACTTTTCAGTAATATGAATTTCTGCAGTGAATAACAAATAGCCTGGATTCTTTATTTAAGAGGTCATATTGATTTTGGAACCTGTTGTAGTTAAGGAGATACATTAAGAATGCATTGCATCTTAATTATAACCAACTCAAAGGTGCAATACTGTTTATTGGCATTAAACAAATCAATCAGCATAAATTAAACATGACAGAGGCTCAGAACAAGGGATGCTTTGAGTCTATAACTGGATAATGTAACAATAATATTAATGAAAATAAACTGCTGGAATTCAGTGTCTATAAACTGGAAGTTACATATTCTATTGCTAAAATAATCCCAGGAAATACAACCACTTGTATTGCCAGGATGAATTTCCCCTCTTTTTTTTTTTTTTCTCCTTTATTAGAATGAATTTTTCTCCTTTGTTAGAATGACAAGTTAACTTTATGTATTTTTCTTAATTCAATTCAAGCTATCTCAGTGCTACATGACCTGACTAGGGCAGAAATAATTAATGTTTTAAATATGGACAAGAAATATAAAAGTGAAATGGCATCTATGCATGTCCCCTAGAGAGAGTGAAAAAAAAATGATCTGAATCAATGAAGAAATGAAGATAGGAATCAATGAAGATATAATTGGATCATACTTTGATAGAAGGATGAAATGCTTTGAAAAATTCTGAAATTAAAAAAAAAATCTATGATATTTTAGCTGCTTTGTAAAAGTTGCCTACCTTTCTTATAAAGAGAATATTTGACTAAAAGCACCTTTTTAAAAATTTGGAATGACAGGTTTTATGCCTGTGATCAAGATTTTTTAATAACAACCAATGTTTTGAAGTGAACTTTAATGAAGAACATTTTCTGTTCTGTCCAATTTTAATATTTCCTGCCACAATGTTGTGTTCTATAACTTGGTCAATTTTGTTCTCATTCCAGCAGCAATATTGGTCACATAAAATGAGGTTTTAATGATTTTACCAAGCTTTCATAAAAAGAATTCATATTATTTTATTAACATTCTTATCCAATCATTTTTCCTGATGCAACAGCTTCTTTAATGTTTGCGGTGCCTTAATTCCAAAGGTTAGTGGAAGGAGCAGTTATTACATCTGGCCTAAAATCAGAAGCATTTTCCACTGTGTTATCCTGCTGGAATATAAACTGTGCTGGACGAAACAGATTTGGAAGGGCTCCCTTCCCAACAATTGCATTTTTCCTGCCCAAAATGCCACGGCAGAGGTGACCAAGTGCACAGACTGGCTGCCAGCTGTGCTTACAAAACAGTAAATAAGTTTCATAGAGTTCAAATTATTTCCATGGCTGGTTCCTAAATCTTGTAGCACTGCAAGGCCTTAAAGCAGATATTCGGAAAAAAATTTAAAAAATAAAGCAAACTGAATGTCCAAAGAAATTGTGCCTCTGTAAGCAGCTAATTACCTGCATGGTTAATCCTGTTCCTCATGATGGTGTTAGAGCCTAAAATAGAAATATTTTTTGTCTTTGCCGGATTTTGCTTAGAGCCAGACATAATATAAAAGTCAAAAAAAGTAAAATTAAAAAATCTTTGAATAAACAGGTACCTTGAGATAAAAAACTTTTAAAAAGAACACAAAAGTCCTGAGTGATCCCATCAGGGCCCATGGCTGGATCTGGTCCCAGCTCAGGACTGTGAGTGGGGAGGATGCTCTGGAGCACCTGAAACCCCCTCAGGGCTCTGACACCTCCTGTGTTTACAGCATATCAACAGTTAATGTTATCAGAGCCAGAACACATAAAGAACTTGTCAAATTAAGTAATTAATCTAATTAGGTGAGCATTCAGCTCGATGGTTACGCCGCAATCCAGAGCCCAGGTCAAACAGCTCTGCTCACCCTCCCTGTGCTCGTGGGTGCACAAATTAAATACAACCCAAGTTATACAACACAAAACTGCAGCAAATCTGCTTTTATTCCTTGCTATATTTTAAGTGCATTGAAATTAAACACCGAGTTTGTTCCAGTGTTGTGGTCTCTGACAGTTACAAAGATTCTTTCTTTGTGTCTTTGACAGATACAAAATTCTTTCAAGAGTGGCTCCGCTCTTGGAGCACTTAACAATAATTTTGGTTCCAGAAAAGCTTTGGGAAAAAGATAACTTGGGAAGATTTTGTAGAAATAGCAGGAAAAATTAAAACTAGAAGCTGTCAGCATCAAGAAAGATAAAATGGGAAAGGTAAAGGAAACAAGCAGTTAGGCAAAAATGTTCAATACTTCGACTCAATTATCACACCTAGGACAAGAGTATTAAGGGCTAATCAATACAAGGGGGATTTTATGTAGCAATACATCAACAGTTGGGTTACTTCTGCAATTATTTTCGAGCACAGACAAAAACCTCAACCCTCACTTCATAAGAACAAGTTATCCTGAATTTCAGAAGAAACACAAAATAAACGTTATCCTTAGAAAAAGGGAAGTACAGGATTTCCTTGTGCCAGGCTATGAGAGGGGCTCACTGAAGGATCCTGAAAACTCTGGTGAGCTTTCAGGAATAACCACTTAAACCCATTGATGATTAGCAATAAATTCATAAAAACAACTTCTACAAAGGAAATGAAGAAATGGCATGAACTGCTCAGATTGCATCAGTCAGCAGCACTTTTTAAATGTGTTTCAGTCAATTAAATCATATCAGTGGCTTTTTATTGGTACTGATTAGAACCTCTGGCCTGGTCTTTAATCAGGAGCAAGTTTAAGCATACTGTACTTTAAGCAGAGCTCCTGTTAACATAAATTGTAATATTTCAGTCCCTTACAAGAAGATTAAGTGGTTGAGCAGCTGACAAAATAGAACAATTTGATGGATTACATTTAAATCAGCCAAATATATTTTAATAAAAAGTCATTTTTGACTTGCTTGCATTCAAAATACTCCACACATTTTAAACCCTCCTCTGTAGACAAAGAAATCTGTGTAAATATAAATATATCCAGTATGAGCACCGGGCTAAGGTCACTGCCTGAGAGTGACATCACTTGCCTAAAATTTTAAGCATCTCCACATGGTATGTCTTTTTTTTTTAAGACAATGTAATTTAAAGTGAATTAATGAAAATTACAGTATAAGGAAGTATGCTATGCTTGGGGATATGGTGTTAGAAAGGTTTAGGGGGTATTTTACACACATTTGATAAGAACCGCTGAGCAAATTTGACATCAGCCATTGTTTTTGGACAAGAAAGAATTTGAAAATCCCATTAACATCTTTGTGGAACTGCTCTGGCAGTACTGCTGCCACAGAATAATGTGTTTTGTATTATCACTTATTACAGCAAAATCTTAACTTGTGAATCCAAGGGAGTTCCTGAAATCACTTCTGCAAAATTATTCTCCTTTCCTTGCAATATTTTCTATCGCATGTATTACCTTATTGTGAAAATATAATGGAGTGCATGACATCAGTCTCTCTCCTTTTCTTAAAATAGCGCGGTTTTGTGCAACTAAGACAATGTCAAATTTACTTTTGTGTAGTTGTTCTGCAATATTCCTAAATCACACTACGGTTTTTCCTCCCTGGAGTTATTTAGAGTCTTCACTTTAAATGAAATTTGGCCTTTGAGAAACATAATTTCAGTCTCAATTACCAAAAGACTTTCCCATGCAAATCAGCAGATAGCAAGGCAGGAAGCCCAAGGGCTCCCCACATCCATCAGGAAGGTTTTCCAGTCAGGACTGCAAGGCTGGGGTGCTGTATTTAGCGATGTAGATAGTTGGCATAAATCAGAATACAATCATCAAATATCATCATTCTGTTGTGCTTAAAAATATTTTAATAACTGAATCTGGATAAAGAGATGTGCTCAGGTAAGAGCAACCTCTGGTTATGCAAAGGTAAGCAGCAATGGATGTGAATTAACCTCTACAAATTCAATCCATCATATGACTTCATTTTCAGCTTTTTTTTTTTTCTCCCAGATAAGCAATTAAACTCTCAGTGCCAGCAAGAATCAAATGAAAATTTGCAAACTGTAGAAAATGATGAAGGAATTTGAATGCTAAAAGCAGATTGGAACAGAAAAGATTTAATATCAGGTTGGAAGAGTAAAACACAGCTGGAGAAGAAGTTCTTTTAAAATGAATCTACAAACTCATGTAAAAGCTAGACATAATTAAGATGATGATACTTTATAATGTTTTGGTTCTATTCCAACTCTGAAATCAGCTGATAAATCCTCTGTGGGCTTTGGTGGCTTCCACTTCCTCAAAAAGCTTTCATTGAGGGGAAAGGGAGATGGAGACAAGGGACGAAAATACTGAAAACACTTCAGCAGCACAAGTGGTTCTTGAGATGTCTGGGCTAAGCATGAGGAAAAAAAATAAAAAATTTAAAATAATGTCAAGCTCAATTTACAAATGCTAATCAAGAGTAAAAAGTAAGATCCCTTTTATGGACAGGTTTTATCTAAATTATTATTTTTGATGGCTAGTTAATTAAATGTCAGTTCTATTTTTTCTTAGTGTAGGAAGGGAAAGCCACTTTGGATATCAAAAATTGTGCTGTGGCTAACATAAAAATAACACCATGAAAGCAAGAGTTTCATTGTTATTTCAATAGCTAGGAATGACCTGCAAATATGTGCTCTGGTAATTTCCAAGGACTGAGTGTCAAAAATCTTTCCTGTCAAGGCCACTGTCCCAGATAGCACAGCTGAACCACTGTCACTGTTGAAGGAGAAAAGAAAATAACAAAGCTAATGATTCTACAGAGTGAAACTTTCTCAGGTCTTTATGAATTAAGAGATGCAAGTAGTTTCCAACCTGTAGGAGAAGATGTCATGGTTCACTTGTTCTGTTTTGTCCTATATTCAAAATGAACTGCTCCACAGTTCAGCAGCATTTTCATCATCTTTTCATCCATTATTTATCATACATTTATTCATCAATTTTATTATAGAAGAAACTACCTGTGAATTTGGGACTGAAAGCCAGCTCTAAGCAAAAGGTAGATGCTGCCATTGCTGATACAAATTGATTCTGCTGGGATCAATATTTCCTATTGTGGCCTAACTGCAAAGCTCTGAGAACCAGGAGAAGCTGCACACAAACACACAGGGTGTTTTTAAACAATCTGTAGTAGATTGAAGCAATCTAGATTTAGCTCTTTGACATCCAGTGTTGCCACATTGGACCATCTGGTCCTGTTCTGTTTCTGCCTCATGAACTAGGAAAATGAGAATTCCTTTTCCAAATCACGAGCCACAAGACTTAAATATTCGGTGATGAATTACTACAGAAAAAATTAATTAATAGAACATCTGCCTGCCAAGAAGATAGAGAGCAAGGAACTAATCTGTTACAGCTCCTGGCCCAGATCCCCCCATTATTCTGGCAGCTAACAAAGTCCAGAAGGCAGATGGGTCAATCTGGCCAACAATTTTTTTGTGATGGTGGAACTGTCACCTGGCAAATGGAACTCAAGCAAAAACCTCTTTCTGTCTGTGCCTGCAGCAATCTGGGTGCTCTTCCAAATCCCCCTCAGCATCCATCACTGTCTTTGGGAGAGTCTGTGACTTTGAAAGTCTGGTGGTAAATTACCAAAGTACACAAGTCCCATTACGTTATAACAGGTTCAGAACAATGAAGCCACCCCTGAAAACCCTTCTCACATCCATAAATTGGTACTGCTGATGTCAAGCAAAAAGGACGTTTTTACACATATGGTATGGTGACTTCAGTGCAATAATCTGTAAAAGTGAATGTTGTGCTTTAGAATAATTAGGTTAAATTTTTATTTTTTTTAAACTGAGCATTTGGAATTCTTTTACTCAAACTGAATATGCAATGTTTTTATTCCACTCCATCTCTGCATTTGCTTTGAGATGTCAAGTGTCATTTTTACTTTGCCAAGAGGTCTTTTGATTAGCAAGATAAAAGAAAATGTTTGTTCTGAATAAATTCTTATTTTTTATGTTACAAATGACGTGAATGGAAAACTTCTACTAATGATACACTTCTCACTAGCAAAAAGATCCCTTTGCTGTGGTAATCAAATAAACTTTTTTTTCTAGTCAGTCATTGCTCATTTTTATAATTACCATCACTGTCCCCATTTTTTTTCCCCTCTTCTGAAGCATAACTTGAAATATGTTTCTGTGAAATCTTTCTAGTGGGTTTGCCATAAAGAAGCTGCTGGACAGGACTCCTTCTGGGCCAAGGAACTTCTTCCAAGCACAGAACTAAAGGCACAACCAGACATAAAATGATGCAAAGAGAAAACCACTGCCTGAGGGGAAGGAAAGCACTGAAACTCACGGTTGAGAGTGGTCAGCATTAAATACAGAACTGCAGCTGGGGCACAGAACTTGTGCTCTGTGCTGTGTTTCAGTAATTCACCACTGACATCAAGCATGGCTCAGTCTCTGAATGGATCCTCACCAGGGCTCCTGAGGGCACAGGCTCCAGGCAGCTCAATGGCTGTCAAAGAATGTACAGAATCATAAATTGACCTATCGTGTATCAAATGGAAAGAAACAGCACAAATGTGGAAGCCTGCAGTGAAAGAGGAATATTTTGTGAGCTGAAATGGCACTGGAAATCAATATGGCACAATGAATATGGAATCTGAGAGTGCTGGTCCTACACAAGTGTAAAGAGTGATACTGAGGATCAACATTTTCTGTTCTGTTCTCCAACCTTTTAAAAAAATCCCTTGTTTAGCTGTACTTGAGAGATGAGGCTTTTAAAATATTGGATTTTTAAACACAAAAGCTACAGCGTTTCAGCCCAGATCTCAGGTCAAATCTCTTTCAGGAGTTATTCAGGACACATTCACAATGTGAAATAAAAGAAATCAGTGCATTAAATATTCTGATATGACACTTGCAATGAAATTGAGAGATCAGGTTGTGACCAAGTGAGTGTTTATTTCATTGGCTTCTGATATGATGTGGGCCTAAAGCATTCCCAGCTGTAAACGTCTCCAGATTCAGGGGTAAAGCAGTAATCCCCATACTCCAAAGCTGAAATTTAACAGGATTTTCTGTCTCAGTTGGTCTGGTCAGAACTTGAATGTTTGACATAACCTGGCCTCTTGCAAAACAAATGTGCTGAGAGATGCCAAAACTGCCTAATGGTAAAGTATTGTGGGAAAAATCAGGGAATGAGAACGTTTGAAACTCTGCGACCACATCAATTAAACAGGCAAAACCACTGACTTTGGTGAGCTGGGTCAAAAGAGAGAGAAAAAAACACTGTTTAAGGAAGAGTGAAAGATTTTTTAAATTCAGAACAGATCATCTCCGTTGGAAAGGACCTGCAATGATCCTCTTGTCCAAGAGTCTGACTTCAGCACTGACCAAACAACCAGAAACAAACAAAAAATTCCCCTCACAACCTTTATTGGCAAGGAAACAACACTTCCTCTCCATTTGGGTCAACTCTTGCCCATTTCTCAAGATAATTTTTGTGCCTGCCATCAAGAAACAACAGCAAAATATCTGAAAATGTCAAATCCTTTTAGTTCATCCTTTCAAAATCAAAAGATGTTTAAGGATTCCCCTTTGGCTTGCTTATATCAACAACGGAATAGAAAACCATGTTTTGTCTTCTGTTTCTCTCCACAAGAACCTTTGAAACTTCAGGTTCAGGGGTCTGAACACGTTGTGCTCAGTGACCTTTTGATGCAGTGTCATTTCTGTCTCCTGAACAGAGAATTTCTGTTCTTTTTCTGGCAAGTCTGGGGACAAAGTTTCACAGTGGGAACTGGTGATTCCACCCATAAGTTAATGGAAAAAGTCACTACAATGTTCCTTACATTGTTTAAAATACTGCCCCTCTTGAGCCAAATAAAGGAAATTTCCATGTGAAGGTCTCCAGTATGAAGAGCTGATTTGTGATAGTTATGAAAGTAATTACTTCCATGTGTTGGGAATAATATTGTCAGACAGTGATTAGTTTGCTGCCATCACTGCAGTTGTTCCTGTAGGAATCTGTGCTGCAGACTCAGCAAACTCCTCAGAACCATGGTTTGTGCCAATTGTTTAGGATTCTTCTTCAGAATAATACAGAATAATTTTCATTTTTATTAAATTCAACCTATCATTAAATCAACCAACACAATCACTAAATTGTGTGATTTAGTGATCTATCATTAAATTCAACCAACACAAGCACTCAAGCAGCCTGATAACAAACAAAATGGAGATTGCACTGTGCCCAAACATGAGCACCTTATACCCTGTCAGCTGTTTGTGAAACCAGCCTTGTTCCTGGAGCAAAAGCTCTGGAATCAGCAGATAAATTCTGTTCTTTTCTTTGCCACACACTTTGCAGTAATTGTGTTACATCTCCGTGTCTGGCTTTATTCACAGGTACATCGTGATCACTTCCAGCTCACTGACATGGACAACCTAAAGTATTTTACAGGCATTGGGGAATTTGAGAATCTGGAGAGAACTGTGATGGAGATGTAAATTACTGTTATACCATGCATATATTCTCATTTTTTACAGTATTATCTGATGCGTTTCATATTTTGAGGTAACTTCCACATTCCAGGATAATTGTAAATGCCACACTTTTCCATTATGCAGGCAGAGATAAAAAAATTATTTTAAAAATAAATAATTTTTTTTTTGTTCTTTTCCAGCCATCTCATTTCTATTTATAAGCAAAAGATATTTTGGGATGCAGAGCTACTTTCTCTCTCTTTATAGGATCTCCTTATTCACAATGGGTGGGCTGTATGAGTTTCATCCAAAGACTACTGAAGCCACAGGATGAGAAAGTGGGGTCTGTATCTCATGTTTGTCACTGCCTTGTCACCTCAAAAGAAAAATTGTAGGAAAACTGGAAACTTATGTATCACTCAAAATCAGAAGGTTCTGGTAACTGCATGCAGATGTACCAGCAAATCTTAAATCAGAAAGTTCCCACATTCAGCTCTGTCAGGTTCCCTACCCTCCTCACATCCTCGCGGGGCTGACATTTACCAGTGTTGAGTCAAACTATACAAAAAAAAAAGGCAAAAAGGAGATGTTGGGAAGATTGACTTCATTAAATGGCATCTGCATTCAACACAGACTACAAAGCAACTCACAAAGGCATCTTTGTGCACTGCTGGTGCTTCACTGACATTTGAGGGGACTTCCAAGGTGCAGTAACTTGGCAGCTCTGGTAGCAAGAGTTTGGTTTTTTTAGTTAAAGCAAAGCAACTCTAAACATTTCTCTGCTTAGAAAAGGAATTTTGTGAAACGGGGAAAAATCACTCTGGGCAACTTCTTTCTGCAACTCCCTCCCTCCAAGAACACCATAAAAAATATTATTATTTAGAAAAGCTTGTCTAAGCATATTTTGTCAGCAGAAGTGATTGATTCTTGCCCTTGGTGAGCCTAAGATGCTTTTTTTATCCAGCAGATAGCAATATTCTGTTAAGTGGCAATAGCAGCAGGAGGCCGCATCCCTCACAGCCCAGAACTTGGTCTTGGCATGCGTGAGGCAACAAAAACATTCTCCCCTTGTGGCTGAAATAATTCAACAATTCAACAATTCAACTGCAGCCAATCCATCCCAAAGTTCCTGGATATTCTCAGCCTCCAGATTTCAACTCTTTCTCCAAACTCCCACTACTCTGAACGGTGAAAATGGGAGATTTTTTTTTCTCAGATGCAGAGCACATAGGTGAAAGAAAAAGATTGCTACAACTTGTGCACACACAGGTCACAGAAAATGAGAAATTCAGTCAAAGCACTGTCAAAAGAATAACTTTTGAGTGATCTCAAAAATACCAGGTCTTCTGATCTTTCTGACAAGGCTGTTCTGTGAAAACACAGCCTTTTGTTTTTCCAAAATGTAAAGTACAGGAGATGACAGTTAACACACCCAGAACAAGCTTCTAAACTCTACCTCCACAAAGGAAACATTCTTAGGAATGCCTTAAAAAACTCAATTGTTCCATGGAACAAACAAACAAAAAGGTTTCTAGAGACTGACAGTAAAGCCACTTTCTCTCATCACATCATTCTCTTTTTCAGAATATTAAAGATTTTTTACCAGACATTTTAATTAAGTGCAGACTCCCTTCACAGTCCTCTTGGATGGATGAGGGCTACTCATACCTGGAGAGCAAAGAATCCAATTTCTTTGAAAGCAGGTGTCTTAATGTTCCTAAAGATTAAAAGAAAAATAGAAAACCCCATAGGAACATACAACGGTACCAATATCAAATTGTCCCTGTGGATCTGTGACAGAAGAAAACATCTTAATGAGCTCACAAAAACCCTGAAACCCCCAGGAAGAGACATGGGGATGCTGCAGAGACCACGAGCAACCAAATGAGAGACTGATTCCTTCAAATTGTTATGTCAAAAAATCCTGGGCTGATAAATTTGCCAGATGGAAAAAATACTGAGCAGCTTGTGCACCTCTGAAAGGGCAACCTGAAGATGAAAACAATCCCAGACATTTCCTGAGTGCTTTCTGTTGGGAATGCAGAAATATTCTGGGTAATTCCTGGTGTTTCAGGAACAGAAAGAAATCCTCACCAAGCTCAGGGACTTCAACAGGACTGACTCCAGTGTGTGGAGGGCAGGATGAATGAGAGGAAACTATGAAAACATTATTGTAGCACTTTTCCAGGGAATTTCTCTTTAATTATTCATTATAAACTCCCCTATTTCTAAATACTTATAATTATAATAATACTAATACTATACTTATACTAATTATTTCTAAATACTTAGAAGTAATTTTAATATTTCAATGGATCTTTTTGCCCTGTAATCAAAGCCCATATTTTTGTATAGAATCAAATCAGATCTCTGTAATTTTAAGAGGTACCATATCCATTATTATACTAGATACAAAAAACTTGTTTGTACAGCTATCATAAAATTTTATATGATTAAATCCAAGTTGTGGAAGACTGAGGGTAAAATATGATATGGACTATTCTCAATGTAACAATTGAAATTTGGTTTTGATAAACAGGAAAATTAACCAAAGGTAGGTGGAGTGGGTTTTCTGGTGAGGAATTTGTGAAGAAGACAAGAAATGTTTCTGCCCTATATTTCATATTCTGCCTGCATTTCTTTTTTATCAGAAGCAGTGGATGGACCCAAAGGCTCTTTGTAGGTGAGAAATGAGCAGTACATTTTTGTCTTTTTCTGCTCACAATTCCATGGAAAACAACCCAACCAAGAATATTCAACTGCAGCTGTTATCTTTGCTGTGCAAGTTATTTTTACAAAAAATGTAAGCTTCTCATGTTTAAATAAATTATTTAAAAGAGGACATGTTAATGGCTATCATAGTTTGCTTTCTAACATCGGGGATTCTCCATGGGTATGAAGAAAACATAATCACACATATGGTGGAACTAAAATGTACTATTTTTCTTGAATGAAATTCTCTTGTTAACTCAGCAGGCACTGCATGAGATCACATATCATTTTTCAACCATCTGCACATCTCACAGTATTATGGACAGAAAATTTCTATTATTCAGCCACTAAGACTTTATGCTGGATGACTTTTAAGTGTGGATTCACTGCAGAATCTTTCATCATTGGAGGCAAATTTGGCATCTATGCAGATGCCAGTTGCATTTTTATAGATCTCAGTTCAAAGAATAAATTTCAAGTCTGTCCTCTGCCACTCTTGTTCCAAACACCTGATGGATCAGACATTCCAGGTAATTTTGACACATGACCTTTCATATCACAGGCAAGATGGAAAAATTCATGGCTCAAATTTCAAAGTGAAAAAGACACTTTAAGAAACATCAATAGACACTTTAGGAAACATCAAGAGTCCTTGATTGTGATTAGCTGTTTGATAAAAGAGAAACATAATAAACCAAATAAAAAACAACCCCTCTAGGCTTCACATCAACAGCTTTGCTGCCCAAAGATCAGAAGCCATCATCTTAATGAGCTCTTTTTATGAAATGAAATCACTGCTGATAGTGCTGAGTGAATTCTGATTAATTCATGGTTTGTCACAGTGCAGTGCTCAGTGAATTACCAAATTTGAGGGCTGCAGCAGGAATTTCAGACCATGCCTCTCATTTGGTGACCATGGTCTGAAATCCAATGGTCTCCAATCCCCAGGCACTCTGTTACTCTGCCATTTATGACATCTCCCATTTTCAAATTAGAAATCTCAATATATACACCAACAACAGGACATGTTCAGGAAGCTCTGACACAATATTCTTGTTTATCTAAAAATATTGTGAAGACTAAATTCAGTTTAATTTCCTGAGTCTGCACAGGTCTGCTTTCTTACTTGAGATATAGCATCTGATCTTTGAAAATCCTGAAATTAATTAAGAATGTGATGAGTTTTACATGAAAGTGTAACCTGCTCTTAGGCTTTCATTATTTTAAACTTTTCCTTAGTATTCACAGCTGACCCATTTGGGAGTCATTGTTTTCTTAGAAACACATTATGGAAATTGTGTTTTTAAAGGAATATGCCTGTCTAACTGTAGCTAAGTAGTCGAAAAAATAAAAATCAGAAATTGAGGGAAACATGCAATAATTTTTAAAATAATAACTTAGGGGAAGGGTTAGGGTTAAGGTTAGGGTTAATATGGGTTTTCCAACTAGCCCTGCATGATTCCCTCTGTACTTTCATTGTCTGCACATCAATGCAGAGAATTGACCACAGGGACTTCAAACAGACCCAGTGCAACACCAAAACAAGGAGGAAGGAAGAAAAAGTCACCTCAGCTCCACAGCAACTGAGAGCAATCCAATTCTTCTCTTTCCATGAGAAAAGGACACTGATAAAACCATCAATGCTTCTTGGTGTCCTGTCATAGAAATATATTAACTGCAAAGAGTTAAACATCAGAGGCACCAGCAAAAAACTGCTGGAATCAGATAAAAACCAGTTTGAGAAAAGCTGATACTACTAATTTTTTTTTACCACCCAACTCTTCAATATTACATACCAAGTAATGGGGTCAGGGGCAATGCTTTTCTAAAATTAACTTAATTTGTAACCAAGAGAACAGTTCAGAGAGATCCTGTGCCTACAGTTAAAATCCCATTTTCTTTCCCTTGCTCTCAGTTTTTCTAAGCTTGGTACTCACTAGATTTCATGTAAACCATACTTTTATATTTTTTTCCCCATCAAATTATTTTTGTTTGCCCTGCATATGTGGTAAAAGAAGGAATTAACAGAGCCTGTGGCCTGATTGAAAATACTCAAATACAGTGGTTTTCTGTGGAGGTTTTTACTTGTGTGGGTGGATTTGTGTGACACTACCTGTCTGTATGTGACATTTAATTTATCCTTTATTTCCAGTGCCTCGCTTTTATCCCACTTTCACCTGGCTGGATCAGTGATGTTTTTCCAGGTTTCCATGCAGACTCTGGCCTGCCCTGCTCTGTGAGCTCTCTCAGGTGCTGTCCTGGCCATGTCCCTGTTCCATACACAATGCCACCGGCACCTGGAAAATGCCTCTGCCACCCCTTCTCTGCCTCCACACAGCTCAGTGTCCTGGTTTTGCATGAGATGCATTTACAGAAGTAATACAAAGCTTTTAACCACTAAAAAGCTGTACACTCTTCTGTGAAAAACACACGTTAAAAATGAAAGACTAAACTAACTAAAATTTTAGGTTTTGGTTCTTTACATTGTCAGTGGAAAGTAAAATTTACAGGGAGAAAAAAAGTGTTCCAAAAGTTTTATTCTAATTCTTATTACTCTTTTAATTACTGTTAATATTTTTTTCTTTATACCCTTTTAAAGTTTTAAGCCTACTTTACCTTTCTCCTAATCCTACCTCACAACAAGAAGCAAATATACTAATAATTAACCAACACTAAACCCATCACACTCGTTAACCAAAAAATCTCAAAATTAATAAAATCTCAAATTAACAAACCAAAACCACTGCAGTGAGTGATCAATGCAGAGCAGCCACAGCACTTTGTGGTCAAGGCTGTTATCTTGATGAGCTTTTAACTGGAACTTGCCATCACTGGGCTTCCCACAAAGCACAGCGTGGGTTATACAAGGCAGTGACCCCTTTGCTGCAGTCTGTTATTAATTACTATATAATTCGTAATTATCACATGAAACTGTAATGGCTGATTATTTGGAAACCTAATTTAGTGACCCAATACTGTCAGGAACCATATTTTTGGTTCTTTTTCATCAGCCAGTGGTTGCAGCTGTTTTACCTGTAGAGGAATGGGTGTTCTCTATGATCCACATCTGGCTGCTGAACCTCTGGAATTTTTGCAGCACTCTGGGATCCATTCCTGAGTATTTTGCATGAAGAAAACCTGGAAAAGGGTGCCCTTGATTTCCAAATTTATTTTCTGCTTACCTCTTTTCCAGCTAGATTCCCTCTATAGTTATGGCTATTTTTTTTAAAGGTGGCCATGCATGGTTTCTTAAATCATGAAGATGGGTTCAAGAGTTCTTGCAGGATAGTTACAGATATTTTTCTGTTATCAAATCCAAGGTTTATCACTTTTTGACCTTATATAATTTACATTTGGGTTTTCTTTTCCTTCAATTAGACCCAATCTCTGGTTGTCATCAGCTTTTCTCTTTAGCAGTGCTGTTCAACATCTAATTATTACCCATTTACAATACAGTTCTGTAGAGGATTTTCTATTCTGGCTAACACTGAAACATTAAACTTTTGGGGCTAGAGATACCCTAAATAGATTGCAGCCAAGAGTTTTTGTGCAGCTAATTATAACTTTAGAAAATATTCCATGATTACTACAATCTTTTGAACACAACAGTTTTATGATGTAGGATTATAAAGAGAATGTTAGACAAGAGTATTTTGCCTAAATACTGCTACTTAAAAATGCAACACTACCTTTAAAGAAAAAAAAACCACTTTAAAGTAATGTATGTATCATCTAATTAAGAATTTTATTAGCGTATATATCAATTTCCATAGCATCATATTTTTGAGTCTGTAAAATGCTATGAAACACCTTTTTTAAAAGCACACCTGTCTAAAAGGTTGTGCTGAAGGCCTCAAACCTGATTAAAGGTGGCAACCAGCATGGCTGCACTATTTATTGACATTTCCTCTTGCTAAAACCATGCAAGAGGTTTTGTTTATTGTGTTCTCCATTTCCCTGCATGACATTTTTAGCATTGCCAAATACTGTTGTTCAATTGTTTCTTTGGGGTAATGAAAATATAAAATGGGGAGTCATTATCTGTGTGGGAGAACAGCACTGGGAGATTTTACTCCTGAATTCATCACCAAGAAATGGGAGTCAGTGGTGTGACAGCAGAATAAAGGGGAAATACTGTGGGATGTGCTACCCCAGAATGATGCTGGGTTTAGGACACAAGAGATAAATTACTCTGGTAAACACAACACTACTGGCAGATCCAGAATGCCCTACCCAGGCTGGAAAAAAAGATCTTTGAAAAGATATTGGCTACTGGAATAAACTGGAGGAGAGAAGAAATAGCAATAAGAATTAGAAAAAACAGCTGAGGAAAATATGGAGTTGATTTTCCTGATGTGTAAAGATAAAGACGGGAAGGATCAGAGGAAAGGCAGAATCTCTCATGCAAAAGAAAAAAGATGTGGAGTTTTCCAGTGGATCTGAACTCCAGGCCAAAAAGAACTGCAGCATTTGTGGAGTCAGCTTGAGCTTTACAAAAGCAGTTACAATTTCTGCAGGTCATGTATTTGATTGAGCTCATTTGGGGATGAGATTTTGTATCACAAATTAGAATAAAGCTGAAACTAAATATGACTTTGAACTGCACTAATATCTGAACTTACATTACACTCTGCTGGCAATGTTGCATGACTATAAATGTCTGTGTTATTGTCATGATACATAAACATTCAGGCACCTGAAGAATGTGCTTTAAACTCACGTTTGCAGCAATTTGCCAAGCCTCTGGTGTTTAATAATGCAACAACCCTTGCTTAGCATTAGCAAAATAATGTAAGTGAGTGTTTTGCAATGTTCCATGAAGAACATTAATGCAATAATACATTCTAAGTACGTTAAAGAGGAAACCAACAATTCGGTGATACAGCTAAAAGCTCTATCAAATGAATGTAGAAGCAGCAGACAGCATAGATGACTTGAATTAATGTTTTTAAATTAAAGTTCCCATAGCTGACAGGTTTGAAAACTATCCTCTGGAAAACACAGAACATGACTGAAACCGGTGAAAACACAAAACAGCAAATGTTTCCTCATGAGAATTCTGTGATTCTCTTCTTTAAAATATACCCCAGAGCTGACATAGGATGTTATATACATATTAAACCACTGCTTAGTGGCAAATACTGAGCATTGTACCTGTCATAATGCAGAATTTGGAGATAAAATGACAATGTGGCTCATCACCAAAAGACAGAGCTTCACATTGGTATCACATTCCCATCAAGTTACCTCACCACATTGGTATTTTCCTTTGGGGCAGTAATAACTATTCCTTAAAAATCTTAATTTCCTGAAGAAGGACAAAAGGGATGTTTTTGTTTTATCAACATGCATTATGCAAAGAGGGGAGTCTGCTATCCCAGAAATTCATTCCTGCACAAATTCAAATCAGAGCCTGATCTGCAGTGCAAACAATGGAAGTGGTGTGGTGTGGTGCCACCTCAAGCAACCTCAGCTGACCAGCTCCTTTCCCTTATTTATTTGTGCTCATTGCAGGATGCTGATGGAGAAACTTTCCAAATCTGACACCCAGTCCCACAGGTACAAAGGATTAGGAATCATCTCCTCCGATTAGGAATCATTCCTTGCTCTGACCAAGGAATTGTGCAGCAAGGACTGTGCTCTCTGCTTTTGTCTCAGCCTGGGGCATTGCAGTCTGTAACTCTGATCAGTTCTCCCAAATTGCTGTTGAAAGGCTCTTACAGGATTTTCCTGAGATTCTGCTTCAGACTGAGCTGCTCCACACCTCACATTCTGCATTACAGGCATGGTATCCCACACAGAAAAAATGTGCCATTTTTATGATGAGCACCCAAGAAATAATAATTCAAGCATTTTTTTAAAATTACTGCTGTCAGAATTTTGATGAGGATATTCCTATGAAACAGCTGCTGTTATATTACTGTGAAGTAGGATATTGATCTGGGAAAATAGTGAATAAACTCTCTCTTTGAGCAGTTTTTAGTGTTAGCTAAGCTTGATGCATATTTCATTTGTATCATATATAACTCCTATTTCTTGTATCCTGTTTTTCTCCCTAATTATAATCATCTTGTGGTTAATTGCAGAGAGAGTTCTGATGACATCATGCTGCATTATATCAGATAAAAATTTCTATTTTTTGTTTCAGAGTGATAGCTAATCAAGCAATAGAGATTTAATTAGATTTTCCACCTCAAGGAACCTCAGTTCACCAGCTCCTTCCCCTTATTTATTTGGGTAAACCACAGAGTTACTCAAGAATTATGGTAACTTTAACCATATCACTAAAAAAAAAAAATACAGGAACATAAAACATAAAAACCAGTATCAGGTCCTGGTTTCACCAATTCTATTGCATCCCTCTCCACAACACTCACGTGATGCCCCACTGAATAAACAAAAAACATCCCCAGGAAGTGCATTCAAATCCAAAGCTTTCTGCAGGCTCAAACTGAGAATGAACATGGTCCAGGTTTGTAATGAAGAAAAAAAATCAAAACCCCAGGAGAAACAGGAACATTTTTCAGCCCTTCCACCTACCAAAACAAGATTTGCAAGGCTGACAAAGATACTCTGCTAGGATATTTTTGTTATTTAAAATCACTTATTAGAATTTACTTGAGTCTGTTTAGGAATATTTTCTGGAGTAAGCAGCAGTCACATGAATTCTAAAAGAAATTCACACTGATCATGAGGAAATTTGAGGAGGAACCATCAAATCACCCCAGAAGCTCCAGTAAAATGAGATGGCCACCTCCACACAAAATAACTAAAGCTTGTTAATTCCATTGTGGTTAAAGAAATCAAAAAGGTGCAATGAATAAATTAAAGTATCCTTCAAAGAACTGAATTCATCCCTAAGGGAATAACATGAAAAATTCTGGCATGGAAATAGAGAATACAATGGAGATCCATCATAAACTCAAGTCCTGGTAGAAGATGCTGCAGAGCAAATTCAGCAGAATTTTTAAGAGTAATCTCTAACTCTGGATAGTATTTTACACAGGAGTTCTAAAAGAATTCAAGCATGAAACAGTTGAATTATTCACTGCAATTTAACTCAAAACTGTCTCAATAACAGACAAAGATATTTCAATGCCAGGGGCAAATATGACACCAATTTTCCACAAAGACAACTGTGGCAGAGATATGAAAAATACAGCAAATAAACCTGGTTTCCTTACCCACAAACTGGCAGAATTTGTAATAAACCCCCCTTTGTTAGCAGACACCTGAATAAATAAGATATCTTTAATGAGGTAACATAGCTTTTGTTAAGAAAAGGCAGACTTTGGAAATAAGTAGATAAAAGAATTGAATGATATCTCACATTCCAAAAGACCTTGTCCAGAAATGTCTCTAATGCTTGGAAATATTGATAGCTGACAGCAGTTATTGAAAAATATGCCTTGGGGGAAAGCAGGTCTTTTGGGTAGAGAAAAACTGTTAATGTTTTATGAAAAATTACATTGGAAAATTAGAAGAAAACCTGTCAATATATCATATACAGAGGCAGCTGCATTCTTAGCAGAGTTTTCATGCAGTAAGCAGCAAAAACAATTTGATTGCATTGTCCCCAAACACTCAAGAATGGCAACACATGAAAAATGAAAAAGATTGAGTAGCTGGTCATTTTCTTGAGCACTGAATAATTGCATTTTACAGGTTTAATGTTGGTTCACCTGTGCTCTTCAGAAACACGAGAGATGTCTCATTTATATGTGCATATATAAATATATATGTATTTAATATGCATGTACTGTGTTACTGCTGCATAGAATCACAGGAGGTGAGTTAGATTTAACAATTTCTATATAAATTGCAGCCTCACACTGATATTTTCATAAATCATAGCTTCAACCTCAGTCAGCAAAGAGTGCTTTTAAAAAACTGAAGATGTTCTTATTCAGAAAAAAATACTTAAAGGAAACTGAAAAAATCTTGCAGCTCTTTAAGAACAAAAAAGAAATTTGAAAACTGGTTTATGGTGAAGTCTCAGAACTTACACAACTTGAACAGAGATTATTTTAGGAAAGCAGTTTTTGGACAGCAGGGCTCAGATCCTTCATTGCTCACTCACCACATGCCTGGAGCCAGCTTTAGCTCCTTGGTCCTGGGGGTTTTGGCAGCTTCATTTTCCAGCCCAACATCAGCCCTGGATCCTGCAGATTCATTTTCCAGCCCAGCATCTGACACCAGCCCGGGACCCTCCTCTCCACGGGCCAGAGTGCTTCCAACAGCATTTAAAGGAAATACAAAGCCACACTGAGGTGCTTTGGGTTCACACTGGGTGTAGCCAGACTTCTGTATTGAAACTCTTCTGCTCTTTTGGTGTTTACTGGGTTCTCAGTGGCCTGGAGACTGGGATCAACCAGGAAACAAGAAACAATCACAAGAAAACAAAATTAAACTAGGCATTGTGTAAAACACAGCAAGACCTAACGATCATCAAAGATATGGAGGACATACTCACCATTCTTTTGAGATGCCAAATCTTTTGGATTTGTTTCCATCCTAGTCATGGCCTGGAAATACATTGGATTTTCTACAAATGAAAAAAATTTGTTTCTACACATTACATACACGCCCTCCTTCCCCTCCCCTTTTCAGGAATGACAATTTCCTTTCCCCCCAAGATCTCATCCTATGCCAATAATGCATTCAGGCTATAAAGGACTGAATTAGAGGCAACAGGAATTGTAACTTAGAAATGATAGATCATTTTCAGATTTTCCTAACAATAAAAAGAATTGAATATTTCATTAACGTTATTTTCTTTCTGATTTTAAAGCTTTGGAAACTGTTACAACATGTTTATGTTTGCATTTAAATCTATTTCAAATAAATATATGGTTGTATATAAAAGGCAATTTAAATACATATAATGATAAAATTAAGTTCCATTACTGCAATATTCTTTATTTTCTACAATAACAATTCACTGAGATTGTTATCCCTTTCATCTTAATTGGGTAATGTATTTTCCTCAATGCAAATGTTTGGAAAACAAACCCTGGGTTTCTTTGAGGCAATTTGCAGACATTGTTAATCTCTGTAGCAGTTACGATGCATGTTTTCCTCCACCACTTCCACGGTATTTTATTATTGAGCCACAAACCCCTCATTTTCCATGTGAAATACACCACAGCAGTTGTGTTTGTTTCAGCTATATTGTTATTTTTTCCTTAGAACTCGCAAGCACCCAGGCAGGCAGGGAGCAGAGACTGCAGTGTGCCAGCCCTGGAGCACATCCCATACCTGCTCCTTTTCTGACAGCTGCCGAGTCTGAGCAGCCCCATCAGGGTTTCTGGTGGAACTGGGACATGAACACTCCAAAAACACAGCAATTATTTGTATGTGATCTGCTCCATGCAATCACAGGGCAGCTTAGAAAACCAGGTTAGAAATAAGGATTGCTAAAGCACCTGGAAATCACTTGTCTGTATGGCCTCCTTCTGCTTCTTTACTGCTGATTTTATCATATTGTTTTTGCAGCAGGCTTGCTTGGACTTTTACTCTGTGCTGGGTTTGCTTTTTGGCTCCTCCAATTCAGTGGTACCTCCACACCAGTGAAGCTTCAGAGGGGGGAAGCAAGCTAGAAGTGAGGCTGAGGATGGAGAGGATGGTGCAGTCTGTCACCCCATGGGTATCTCTGGTCCCTCCTGGGTCTCTGGGGTCTCTGGTCCCCTCCTGGGTCTCTGGGTGTCTCTGGTCCCTCCTGGGTCTCTAGGTGTCTCTGGTCCCTCCTGGGTCTCTGGGTGTCTCTGGTCCCCTCCTGGGTCTCTGGGTGTCTCTGGTCCCCATCCTGGGTCTCTGGGTGTCTCTGGTCCCCATCCTGGGTCTCTGGGTGTCTCTGGTCCCTCCTGGGTCTCTGGGTGTCTCTGGTCCCCATCCTGGGTCTCTGGGGGTCTCTGGTCCCTCCTGGGTCTCTGGGTGTCTCTGGTCCCTCCTGGGTCTCTGGGTGTCTCTGGTCCCTCCTGGGTCTCTGGGTGTCTCTGGTCCCTCCTGGGTCTCTGGGGGTCTCTGGTCCCCTCCTGGGTCTCTGGGGGTCTCTGGTCCCCTCCTGGGTCTCTGGGGGTCTCTGGTCCCCTCCTCTCCTGACCCTGACCCCTCTCAGGGTCTGAGCTTTCCCCAAGGAGCAGCCCAGTGCTCCCTGCAGCTCCCATGCCAACGCAGGCCAGGCTTTAGCACATCTGTGGAGCCAGTTAAAATTAAAAAAGAGCTTTAAAGAACAGCACCTTTCAGTTTCTATCCAAGCCCTTCGCAAAACTGCCTTCTGAATTTTTTGGCCTTTGTATAAAGAAAGGTTGTGGCAGCATCTTTCCACAGTTGGAGGCTCTTTAGTAAAGAGCAGATGGATATAATTTAGCTCCTTTATTTCCCAAATAGTGATAGGGTATCACCTACATGATCTCAAAGCTCCTGGTTGGCTGCATAGATGATGTATTATCCTCCTGAAGGATTTTGTTATGAAAATTAGGACGTGGATGTAATGAATTCTAATTTAAACTATCCAAACAGGGAGTTAAGAGAGAGCCACACAGGGTGGTCAAGAATCTTATACCTTGGTAATGTCTTCATAAATACAATTTTAGTGCATTTTCATAGAACATTTAAGAGATCTCTGATATTTCAGTGGCAAAACCAAATTTCATTTATCTATTTCTAAGCAATACTTTTTATTTTTGCGAAAAATGACTCCTAGGTAATTAGGACTAAGATCAAGTCCAAATCAAAGAATGCAGAATGCTTTGTGTAAACGACATAAGCCTGGAGTAAGAGTTGGATAGGAATAGATGATTTATCCTGCTTTGGTTCAGTGACCTGGGTTCAAAGTCAGCCAAGGATAAAATCAAAGTAGGTTTTTCAGTCTGAATAATATAAATGTTATGTGGAAAGATTTATATTCTGAATGCTATCTAAGCAATTAATCCAAAGGGAATTATTTATAATTGCTAATTAGTTAGACAACTACAAACGATATAGAATGGAATTATATATCAGTCCTCTTCTAAAATCTCGTGGGCTAATGTAATTGTGTTCCATTAGTATAAATCCCTTTACAATGGAGATTAAAATAAATGGGACTGAAACTTCCTTGGCTTCTGTTTCCAGCCCTGCTGTAATGGATGGTTTGAGCCCAAATCCTGTAATAGGATGATGCTGCCCAGCTGAGGGACTGTCAGGGGTCACAGGCTGCTATCAAAGTTTCTGCTCTTTTCAGCAGTGCTTATTTACTTCTATTTCTTCTAACATTTACTTCCACTATTTATTTGTTACTCACAAAAAGTGGAAGCAATCTTCTGCTCTGTTTGGTCTCTCCCATTCCATCATACACGATCCTAAATGCCATAAATAACTTTCACTTTTCTGCAGATAGAAAAGTGCCATTTCTATTTTTGAATTTGCTCAAGATAGAACTTTTTATCACCATCACTACAAACATATACATCAATTATTTGAAGTTATTTTGCTTTTTGCTTCACGGGGAGGTCAAAAAGTTGTCAGGAGTATGGGCAGATTTTAGGGTTTTGTGGGAAGTGCACTGCTATTAAATTCCTTCTCTCCTTTATCAAAGGACACTTCCAGAATGGAAAATTTACACAGCAAGTAACATGAGAATGGTTACACTGAAAACTAGATCCCAACAAACTTTCACAATCCACAGAAGCACAACAATGATATTGGGAGGATCTCCTGTTTTCCTGCTCCAAGAGCTGGAGGGATTCTACAGCTGTGCCCTCCTCTGGAGCTTCCGAGGGAGAGGATTCATCCCAAAGTTACTGTAGCAGGCAATGGAATATTTGTGGAAGATTTTCACACAGATTTCAATTAACAGCAACAATAACTAAACCACTTTTTTTGCAGCTCTCAGAAAGTTTGTTGAACTAGAAATAACTTAGCCTGGTGAGCTGAAGTCTCCTCCTGAGACAAGGCTTCAGAATTTTCCACAGTTCAAAGGATTTGTGCTTTGTAAAATGAGATGACCCTATTAATCTACAGTGAGGGAATATACAGTCAGTTTATGCAGAATTACTTTACCATTTCAAGAGAAGAAAGGACCTGATTTACCTGCTGCTACTCATAAAGGAGGTGAACAGTTTCTCTTTCTAACAAGTGTAGGACTTCTTTAGGGGATGGGACACAGCCCCAAAAAGCTGAGAGTACAAACTGCTCCAATCTGCAGCACCTGTCCAGGTTCAGGTGCTCCAAGGAGGGCTGGGGTCAGCTGGCTCAGACTCTGTCTGAGCCACAAGCCTTTGTTATTCATCCCTTTCTATTCTTAGCTTAGCCAGCCTTTTAATGAGAACCTTTTCTTCTATTCTTTTAGTATAGTTTTAATGTAATATATATCATAAAATAATAAATCAAGCCTTCTGAAACATGGAGTCAGATCCTCGTCTCTTCCCTCATCCTAAGACCCCTGTGACAACCGTCACAACTGAGAGAAACTTAAAATCTAAATAAATTAACTTAAAATCCAAACAAATTGATGGTCTTGAGCTGGCCTCTCTGTTCTCTCCAGGATTTTCCAAAATGTTGGGGAAAAACAATGAAATCAGATTCAGGTATTTTTAATCTATTAGAAAATTCCATGTGCACACAAAAATTGATCACCTGCATTGAGCTGTAGGTTTGTACTGCCTGCTGTGCTGAAAATATAGGTAGATACTGTGAAAATGCCATGAAGAAAACACAATTCTGCTCCTAAAACAACAGACATAGAAATTTCCTTTCAGGAAACTGGCTGAGAAGTTCACCTGAAGAACACACTAAGCTAAAGTACTGCTGTTTTAATTAGTAATTTAATATGCAGAGTAATTCTGAGGGAGAGACAACCAAGGAAGTCAAATAAAAAAGCCCAATAACCACTATTAGGAGCTCATTGATTTGTTTGTCCAATTAATTTTAGACCTAACAAATTACTGTCTGCCACGTGACTGATCTCTGACAAATTCACAATACTGAGGGGATGAAAGTATTTGCACAGATTGGATACCAATAAAGCAGAACCTGAAACTATGGGGGTTTAGATCTGTTTAATTGGAATTGCAACGAAATTAAATTGAAAAATAAGGTCAAAGTAAACTGGTTCTGGTTATTGATATAAATTTCTTGTAGCTACAGGAAGATATTGAAGCAATTTATTTCAATCTAAAGTTTTGATTCATTGTTAGATATGTAATTAAATTTATTTTGTAGAAGCTTTACAAATACTTAAATCTGCATAATGAAATATTACCCCTGCAACAGAAAGTTTAAACCAAACAAGTCACAGAGCTATCTTTAGGATTTACCTTTCTTCCTTTGGGACTGCTATTCTTCAGTTTCACTATTTATGTACATTAAAAATATTTCCAAAAACTAGAAAATTAGGACTTTGTTTTCATCCTTCCTTAGGTGAGAACTAAATTAATGTAAAAGATTAAAACCTCCATCCCTCTTTAGGTGCAGACCTACAGACAGCCCTGAGGTCAGTGGTGCTGAACCCTGAGCTATTTGTGAGGGATTTCCCCAAATTTCAACCTAAAGTCTCCTGTGACCTAAAAATGTACATTTTTGTGTTACTGCCTTAGGTGTTTTTACAAAGTGTATTTAGTGACACACTAAAAAATGATCTGTTCCATGTGGGAAAAGAGATTACTGCTGATAACAAACCTGTTGGGGGGGATGCATTGAGGTAAGTCACCAAAAAATAAATGGGAAAATTTGATTCCCATTGAGGCAAATCAGGATGAGGTTGAGATTAATTAAGCAGCAAAGTACAGCACATGACACCTAGCCTAATAAAGACATTTGCATATTTAAAGAAAGTGAAACAATATCTGTTTTAATTAAGTAGGCTGCTCCTTCAGGTTAATGCATTCAGGGGAAAAATGAAACCCAGCTCGAATCCCTGGAAGAAATGGAGAGTGGCTGGAGGAAATTGGCCTCCTGAAATGTGATTAATGGACCTGCCTGATGAGGACTGGCTGCTGCAGGCAGCAGGGCTCGAAGGGAGCCAGGTGTGACACCTGGAGCAGGGGGTCCCTGTGAGCCCTGCAGGCACAGATCAGCCCTCAGGTGTCACCCCCGTGCTGGGGATTCCCTCCAGCTCTCAGAGGTGTTGCTGTCAGAAGATTTGACATCTAATTCGCTCCAACAGCCCGAGTCTCACATTTCCTGCACTTGGAGATCAGAGGGAAATGCTTCCGCAGCACCTCAGAGGCACACAGAGGGTGAGGATTCAGCTCTGCCCTCTGCCCTGCCTGCTGGACTGACAGACAGACGTTTTCTGTCACTCAGTGCCACTGATCAGCAGGAGCAATTAAAATTACACTCCTCATTTCCAAATTTGCTGATTAAAGGTGTCAGTTCCTAACGTGTCCTTTTGTAAATGCTTTCTGTCCTTTGAATGGCTCGTGTGAGTCCAGGAGCAGCGAGAAGAAACCTCTTGAAGTGTCACAGACAACTTTTATGAAAAATCCTTTCCTTAGGGTTTTTTCCTCCTGAGAAGCTGAGAGGCCTCAGGAACAAAATGTAAACAACGATTATCTGCTGCTGTGGAATGCAACAGGTGCAATCTGTGATTGGTCTCATGGGGTTGTTTCTAATTAATGGCCAATCACAGTCAGCTGGCTTGGACACTCTGTCCGAGCCACAAACCTTTGTTATCATTCTTTCTTTTTCTATTCTTAGCCAGTCTTCTGATGAAATCCTTTCTTCTATTCTTTTAGTATAGTTGTAATATAATATTTTTCATAAAATAATAAATCAGCCTTCTGAAACACGGAGTCAGATCCTTGTCTCTTCCCCCATCCTCAGACCCCCGTGAACACAAACACATTGAAGTAGTCAAAATTCTGTTCTCAGGAGGGTTTCAAGGTGAGGAGCCAAAGATTCTTTATGCTCTATCAGAAAATAGTGCAAAGCAAGAACAGATAGCTGCTTTCTACTTTTCTACTCCCAGCTGTCCTCATGTGCAGCCCCACAACACCTTCAGAAAGAGTGTCAGGTGGAAGAAAAAGGATTTTTAAGCTGAGATTTCCAGAAAAAAAATACTGAAGGTAGAGGAAGGCCCCGGTAAGATCAAAGGGGAATTAAATACCTGTGCTATGGACACAAATTTATGCATTTCCTGAGCTTTCAAAGAGCAATTTGATGTGATGCCACTTCATGTCTAGCACATTATGCAAATGTTTTCTGCAGAAATCTGGCATTTCCATGGTATGTCTCGTGCATAATCTGACCAAGGAATGCAGCTGGAGTTGCTCTCACCAAAAACCACTGCAAACATCACTGGGATTTTTCTAATGAAGAGAGTTCTGCATGTTAAAGCTTTTTAAAGAGAATTTATAAATATCAACAACTCTGCAAACTTCTGCTTGAGCCTTCAAAGACTTATAAAGAAAAGTGCATAAAAGCCAAACTCATTATTATCTAGTAACTCATTATTATCTAGTAACTCATTAATAGCTAGTAACTCATTAATATCTAGTAAATTATTGGTATCTAGAGAAAGTTACCATAAGAAATAAATATAAGGGCTGGAGAAATCCATATTAAATTCAAGGTTATTAAGTGAGTCATGCTTGATAAAAGCACATCTTCCTATTTTTTATTGCCTAGCACTGCTCAGGATGCATCTAGCAATTAAAAACATAATTGTTGCACAATAAAAATTGCCAAAGCTATTAACCAGCCATATAAATGAAAACTTTGACTCCTAGCATTTTCCATCAGAGTAATAAGAGTACAGTCAACTTAGTTCACATTTCCAGGAATTCACAGCCATTACATCTTTTGTTTTTGTAACTCAATCCATTTAATTTTAAAAAATAAAAATCTTTAGATCCACCCAGCCACATTTTGCTAGATAGTTTTGATTTTTACATAATGAGAAAAAATTAAGGGACAAATTCTTCATTTATGAAATCAAGGCTGTTCTAATTAGCTGGAGGATATTTTGATGTTTAAAAAAACGTTAGGGAGAGGATGTCCAAAGGTTAAAGCATCAGAGTGATAAACTGCACTTTAAGTTGGGGCATAAATATGGCCCCAGTAATAGTTGGAATTAGCAAGACAAGGTTAAAATTTAATTTTTCTAATAGTGAGTTGTTAAAAGTTACATCCTGCAGTATCAGGCATAAATGGCTTGTGTTACTTTGACTTTCATGGGGAGAGCTGAGGTCACTGGGCCCAGCTCCAGGAATGTACTTAAGCACATGTTTAAGTGCACAATAATTATGCACATACTTAAAATTTGTCCTGCCTCATTTTCTCAAGTTCTTGCAGCTACAAAACCAGTGGTAAAAATCAAGAAATCAGCTGCTTTATGGGTGGATACTGGTCACAGAACATGTTAGGTCATAAGCATACAAAGGATTTGAAGTTTTAAACATTTTCTCTTTCCTAAATCTTGGTGCAATCTATTCAAATAACTCTGGTTTTGGGGTACATGATGCAATAAAAGAACCATCAACTGAATATCCCCTCATGATTTTTATTTTTTAATGTACTCAGGAAAATGTTGCTAAAATCAGAATTTACATAATTTTCCAGTTAGAGAATATGAAGAGTATTGTCAATTAATTTTAATTTTGAAATTATTTTTGAGGCAGAATTGTAGAACCTGGAAGAGATGCATATTTAAAAATGGACTATGAACAAGATATTAATATATATATTAATTCTGGATTTCATATTTATACTGCTTCCTTCCACCAGGGTCATATATAAGTACTGGTAAAAAAAGTCACAGCCACCTTCCAATTTGCAATATCAACATTTACTCTCTCTGTTGTTTTTATATCTAATCTTTTGCCTCTATAATCTTTCCTAAAGCATCTAAAAATCTTTACACAACAGTGTAGTAAAAATTGCCTGATTTATTTACAAATTATTCTAATTTAGTTATTCAGAAGCAGTACATTTTTATCCTGTTTATCTGATAGGTATTCTGATGTAGTAGTTTAATAGACAAATGTAATTTTACAAAACACTATTAGATTGCATGCTTGTTTTAAAGATTAGAGTGGGTGACAGATTGATTGCTCCTAAATTGTTCATTCAGGGTAACTGTGCACATTGAAAACCACATTTATTTCATCTTCTGTGTACATAAATCCAATGAAACATTAATTTTTCTATTTAAAAACCCTGTGTTATTGGAGGGCAAGAATTATTGTCCACACTCATGAAATTAGATTAGATTACTTTGGTTTTGATAACTTATATTAGAACAATAAGGTCTTAATTTTGTTATCAAGATCTAAACTGTGGATATACCTTATTTCAAGGGTGATGATATATAAAGATTACTTTTAGGGTCATTTTTTTTCCTAAAGCATTATTCCTAAAATAAGCTATAAAACAAATTACTCCTATACTGAATAAAATATATTTAAATTAATGATTTGCACACTTAATGAGCATACATTGAGAACAGAAGTAACATTAAAAATCATTATAGATTTGTAAGTATTTTATTAGAAAAAAATTATCAACTCACTCTCCAGTCTGGCTGGCCAATTAGAGTGATTTGTTTCTAATAGAAGGATAATTTTGTTTTGGTAAAAAAAGAGGAACCATTTAATGCTGTCATTTACTCCAAGTCAGATTTTGCAAAGGATTTGAACCCAACAGTTAATTTGTAATTTTCCTCTGTATTCAGTTTTGGTCCATCCAAGGTTTCTGTGGGATCAGTACAAACACAGCCTGGGGAAATGTTCCTTGGAGCAGTAAAACCCTTTAGGGAAGGTGGATGAAACTTAAGGGAAAGTTTTACAGACAGAGGTGGAGATGTAGATATGGATCCACTTGAGTTCAGCTCCTGGAATCTGCACTGGGTCCATTTGCAGGACATTTAGGTGGCATCAATAAAACAAATAAATATCAAATTTTTTCAGAGTGAATAATTTCAAACCCATTAACTGTTCAAGTGTTTTGGTTTTGTTTGTTTTGTTTTTGTTTTTTTTACTGTACTGACAAGTCTTGGGGATAAGAGAAAACCAGACTATTAGAATCCATCATGACCTCAGTGTTTTACAGCAGCACACAATACTCTCCCGAGTAAACATGAAATAGATTGTTTGGATTAAGTTTTCCCCATGTGGGATGATTATTAATCACTGTCAGTTTGAATGGATGAATAAAATGCAGTTCAGGTATGACTTTCCCAGGAATGACAACTCACTGTTTTGTAATATTGTCATGGATGAGGGAAGGAAAATATTCCTACTTAATTTTCAGCTAATTCAGCTGTGGGAGTAGCACAATTGCAAAGCAAAAACAGAAGTTACTGTGATCCTGGCCAAGAATAATAAATTAATACAGAACCATTGTAAATGAACTTCAGTGATGCAGACTTTGGGAAGACGTGCTAAAGGCAATGTCTTACCTTTGTTTTTTAATCTCTTCCTTCAGAAAATATCCACAGAGATGAGGAAGTTACTGCTTTTCCTTTGTCCTTGCAAGTCTCTGTAATCTTTGTTTTCAGACACAAGATCAGGCTCATTGCATCTGGTAACGACCCTTCTGCTCTGATCAGATCTGTCAGCTCACACTGGCCAATTATTTTGAAGTGTGCAATCCTGTGAGTTGATCTTTCTCAAGAAATATGAAGTCAAAAGAAGAAATATTACTACTTTAACCTTTATGTGGCATAAACTGACAATACTGTTCTCTTGTGTCCTTTTCTTACCCATGTTTTCAACAGACAATCTGGTACTACTCCATAGAATGGAGGAGGTGCAAAATGTGCAGGGATTGAGTATGTCTTGAATATTTTTTAGAAATGTTTTTGTCACCCAGTTGAGATTTGGGTGTATTGATATCTCTGGAATCTCCAGTTAAGTTTTGGGTGGCATTGACATCTCTGGAATCTCCTGGTGAGGTTTGGGTGGCATTGACATCTCTGGAATCACCAGCTGAGGTTTGGGTGACATTGACATCTCTGGAATCACCATCTGAGGTTTGGGTGACATTTCTGGGCTCTCCAGCTGAGGTTTGGGTGGCTTTGACATCTCTGGAAGCAGTGTGAGCTGGGACAGCTCAGCCCACAGGGCTGTGCATGAATTGAGGAAAGGGGCAACCCAAATTTCAGTGAAACGACAACTGCACTTTTTTTGTCCTGAGCTTAGTTTATACTTCTGAAAATATTTTTGCATGCATTCTAATCTTTGATTTAGAAGGTTTTCAGCAAACAGATCAGAAAACTTCCTCTATTCCTCTCTAATTCTTAGCACAGAGCAGTCAGTTGTGCCTCTTTCACCATGAATACATCTCCTCAGGTTGTCAAGGAACTGGTGTTACCTTGGCTTTTCCCAACATTTCCTGAATCCTTAGTGCTGTTGGACATCATTCTGCAAATCCTGCTCCAAACCCCACCCTGGAGTGCTGCTGGTTTAGTGATTATCTATGGAAGAGCACACAGCAACGTTGTGAAAGCACAGTGCTCCCTTTTCCCCCCTGTCCTGCCCAGGGGTTGGTATCAGAATGACTCTCACCCTTCCTGATGCTGCTGCAAAGCCTCTTCCATCATTTCAGAGCTCATCTCTGAGTAATTCACCTCTGCCACGAGGAGCAGGGAAGGAAAATGACATTTTGCAAATGTGGAGTTAAACACATACTTGAGAACCAACCAAGTGCAGCTGAACTGTAAATTTCCATCACCTTAAATGACGCCAACCTTAGCACAGCAGGTTAAGGTGTTGACACAGCAATGTAATTAACAGTTCTTTATACAAGAAAGTGACAAAAGTTCTGATTTTTAAAGACCACAGGAAAAAAAAAGAATGTCTGATCTTGAAAAACTTGCAAGACATAGGTGGTAAGCACATACAGCAGCAATTAAAATGTTTTGTTTGGTTGGTTTTTTTAAGAACTAAATTAAATTTTCAAATTCATTCAAATCTTGAAGAGCAGTATAACTTTTATTACCTATTTCTGTTTTTAAGGGAAGCTGAGTGCCTAATTTGCTTTGAGATTCTAGCAAGTATATTCTCAGTTGCTGAAGGAATGAGGACATGCTTGCTAAAACCTGCTCAGCTAATTTGACACGTATTTGCTAGAAGAAAATATATTACCTTACAAGTTGTCTACTTCTATATGATGCCAAAATACATTTGCAATATTTTTCTCTAGTGAACTGAGCTATTAATTTACACAACAGAATTGCAAATCTGAGAAGATTTTCCAGGAACTGAAGTGACTGATGTTAACACATTTCATAATTTACAGAAACAAGAAAAAAGACATTTGCTGGCATGCAAGTAATCGAGTTATAGGATTACAAAGATAAACCTCATCTACATCAGTGTAACACAAACAATCTTGCTTTTAAATTGTTTTCTTACAGCCTGCAAGGATTACAGGAGCACATCAGTAAACTGATCTGTGAGCACTCCCAGTCCCAGCATCTCTGTTCCACCCAGGGGTAAACAAAATAAACTGGAATTCACTGAGACCTGAAGTGCAAGCTGTGGGCAGGATGTGCCCCACACACTCAGCACCACATTCTAATCTGAACTAAATCCTGTACCTGCTAAAAGGTGCCTTTTTTACATACCTAAAACGGAAAATCAAACAATTTGGCTTTTAAAGGCATTAAAGAGTTTCTGCCTCTTTATTCTGACTGCATTTTCACCATTAGATGTCTGTGGAGCAGCAGTGGTAACTGGATCCTGAGCCTGACCCAGATTAAAAGAGAAACCTTATAAAAATTTGCTATTTGTTTTTGTCTGGCTCTGGCTGACAGCTTGCAGGAGGCAGGCTGCAGCAGGTCAGCACACGCCCCGAGCCCAGGCTGTCACTGAACCCGTGGAACTGGAGGCTAACTTGGCTGTCTGTGGTTTACAGCACTGCAGTGAGCCACAGCCTCCCTCCCCCCAAAATGGGTCAGGCATGAGAATGCTCTTATTTAATTCCTCAAGGGAAATATTGACACTTTTAATTCATTTTCATTTCCTTTCTTGTCAATATTTCTCCTTTCTTTACTACCCCTTTTGTGCGTGCTTACAAATCTTCCTTTCAGGAAAAGCACTGCAGAGACTGGTATTTCTCCCCCAATATATATTTAATTCCTTTTTCCTCATTGCCCTTGAACACAAACCTGAGTCTGCTGCTTAAACAAACAATCCTTATGATAACTGTTGAAAACAACCAGTCTGTAAGAGCCTCCCCTTGCTCAGATGGAAAGTTAAAATTTGGAGATGAAAGAAAAATATTCTTGTGATCATATCCTTTCCTCCAGAGTTATCTGCCTAACTGAGAAAAAATGTTAGATAAAGTTTTCTTATTTGCTTATGCTAAATATTGACTTTCTATCTAATCCTTCAGCTGTGTGACACTCTACTAATGAGGCATCATGGACAGAGCATCCCTTTGTTTATTTGCACAACCATGATTACTGGAATGGGCAGTGCCCTGAGGAAAGCACAAAGCTCAGCTTTGCACTCGTCCAGGACAGAAATTTCTGGCTGCGCACACAGAAGGGGGCCCTACATCAAAATGCTGCTGACCAGAGATCTGACCTTATCTGTGGATCCAGCTTCTCCTCAGTCAAGTGATAAAAATGGCATCAGATTTTTTTTTTTTTTCTGTAAAGAGAAGTATTTTAATTGGCATTGCTGTCTGGAAATGACATTTTGAAAAGGAATGCCAGGTGAGATTTCAAACTTTTTTTTAGCACTGTCACAGTAGTTCTAGCTTTATTTCCTGGTTTATTTTCTTTACTTGTTCAAATGTGAGGGCCAGCTTAGGTAAATATTGTAAATTTTGTCAGGAAACACAAACACTGTCACAGTGCCTCTGCTTTTCACTCATGGCTGGGATGTGATTTTTACTTGTAACAAGATAGGTAAGTTCAGTATATTCCAAAGTTGTGTAATTATAAATATGTGAGGTTGTTGAAAGACAATGCCAGGTTTACAGAAATGCTTTAAATTTGCAATACTCTGCTCCAAATACTCCTGCATCCACTGAGTGTGTGCTGGCCATCAAAAGAGAATTAGAGGCTGTCCAGGCAGCTGGCAAAGGGATATTACAAGATTAATAAAAGAGTATTCACCTTTCACAGTGGGGAAGGAGAAGCCAAGCCAGGAGGAAAGAATTACATTACATTTCAGTTACAAATATTTAAATTGCATTTTGGAATGCTGCTCCAGACCCCATGAATGAGCACAAAGCAGGAAGCCTCACCCAAAGTGTGACACAGCCACAGCCACAATGATGTCTGTGTGCAACAGCAGCTTTGGCCTCAAACCATGATTCACAAAATCACACAAACCATGATGCTGTTAAGCAAATGAGAATCCATGTAGGTGAACTCTGCCATTATATGCCACACTAAAAATGGGCTAAAATTCAATTTCTGTCATTTTTAGACCATTATTATAACATCAAATATCTGCCTTGGCTTTATTGGATAACAGAGATAAGGATGGTGTGTCCCACAACTATTTATGGGAGTGGATGGAGCTATCTTTATGCCAGTGATGACACGTTCTGCTAGAACCATGCACTGTGTGAAATGTGAACACGCAGTTCTGTCGTGCAGGTTTTTAGACAGCATTTAAGCTGTAAAGTCTGAATTACACATGAAGGGAATGGTTAAATTATATCCATTTATGGAAACCTGGTAACTGGACCAGGAAAAAGACCTTTACAACTGATGAAGCCACACCAAAGCATTTTGTTGAGCATAGAACAAAATATTTCACTTAACCTTCTGGGCTTTACTGAACCATATCATACCTCTTGTTTTAATGGAGTTCAATTTTAAGACTAGAACTATCTTTAAATGATTTCACATGTATGTCTATGAAATATGAAAATGGCTCTTAAGATTCCCTCTAGAATCTTTTAATTTCTTCCAAATTATTTGTACCAAAATACAAGGAGTTCCTCTGGCCTATTACTAACCTCATGAACAGATAATTTATGCTTTAATACAATTCTACATATTAAAATAAAAATTATTTAAATTTTTGTGTGTATTAAGGTATAAAGTACAACATGAAGAGGAACTTATCTTGAATTCAAAGATTCTGAATGCTTCAAAGTGAATATGCCAAGAGAAAGTCCCCAAGTTGAAAATCGTGGCATTGGAACTCATGCAGGATATATGGAACAATTGCCAGGCAGAGAATCCAACAAAAATAAATCTCTCAAATGAACAATATCAAAGTGTCTTAAAAGTGAAATTGGAGGCGCTGCTTTGCTGAGTCCCAGCTCTGGAGCACACAGACAGAATAGAATTTGGGTTCTCAGCATACCACCCCTACCTAACACAAGATCTGTGTCAGACACCCCGAAAGCCTGGCTTGGCAAGCTCCAGTTCAGTCAAGCTGAGCTTTGGAGGGTGTTGGTGGCACTGACAATGGAGCCTGTTCTGCAGGGTCTGTGAGACACGGCCATGGAGGCGGCAGCAACGCGCGCTGAGCTCTGCTTTACCATGTCAGACACCCAGAAAGCCTGGCTTGGCTTTCCAGCCCAGTAAAGCTGAGCTTTGGAGGGTGTTGGTGGCACTGACAATGCAGAGCCTGTTCTGCAGGGTCTGTGTGACACAGGCTGAGCTCTGCTTTAATCAGCCCCGTGACGGCGAGACACGGCTCTGTTTAAGAACAACCAAGACCAAACACTTCAAAGCACTTCTCCTTTTTTTTTCATACTCATTCCCCCTCTCTGATAACTAATCCAACTTAACATATATGGCTTGCAAATACAAACCTGATTTGTGACCTACCTGGATTAAAGCAGAGCCTTTGTTCTTCCCTCAGGATGTCTCACACACCAAAGGAGAATTATGAGAGGTGCAACCCCTATAATCATCTCTGTGACGAAACACCTGACTGCAATGGAAAGATCTCAACAGAAATGGAAATAGTGAATGTAGAGAACACAGTCAAAACACTGCCCTCAGGTTTATTTCAATTGCCTTGTTGATGAAAATATAATTTTAATAACCAAAAATATTTCCATGCTATGATATCCTAGTAAAAAAAACATCTTGGAGAGACAGACAGGAGAATATTTCTAGATTCCCTTATATATGAAGCAAGTCTATATAAATTTAAGGAAATTATGCTATATTTTTGAAATGTAATAAATCAAAGACTCTAAGTGGTTAATCAAATCTTGAGCTGAAGAGGCCACAAGAAGAAGGAATGGAGGGAAGGAGAAGTTCAAACTACAGAATGGTGTAAGAACACTCAGACCTACTCATCTTGTCATGCTTTTGAAATCACAGCTGTCCTTTCTCACCCAAGGTCTCATTTATCACTCATGTTCCCTTTTAAAGCTGAATGTTGAAAAAGATAAAACAGGGCAAGAAGGGACCCAAACAAATACCTTGGTGTCACACACTGCAAACACAACACCGTGGAATCACAGCTTCTTTGAGAATCCCATGGTCCTGGATCTCACACAGGACTTGTGAAACCAAGGGGAATACAGCAGAGGGCCATGAGAACTCTGCTGCACAGATGAAAGAATAGAAAGATGAACCCTGAGAGAAACTTGGTTCATCCAGGAAACTTGGCTAAAAAGCTCCAGCCTGCCAGACCTGCCCAAGTCAATTAGAGCTGCTCAGTGCCCTGCAGCCCAAGCTGGCCCAGGCTGTGCTTTCTGCAGAGCTGTGGCTGCACTTTAATCTGCCCAGAGCCAGAGCCCCAGAATCTGAGTCCCCTCTTGGAGCTGAGAGAATTGTTCATTAAATCTGTGGCACTTGCCATACACCTCCAGCTCCTCAAGAGCTGTTCACTGGCTTAAACATTCCTAAAAGTGCATGTGGAGTAAGTTGAATTAAGCTATGTGCGTCACTAATTAAAATCATTGAGATTTGAGCGGGCCTTAAGGGCAAAAATCTGTTCCTTTTAAAAGGAACACACATAAATACTCTGGGAACATTTAAGTATAATTATTATAGCCTTCAGGACTCTGGCCTAAAAGTATCAGAGTGACTGCATTCCTGATGGCAAAGTTTATTAGCACTGTTTATTTTTATTTTCATACAGTTATTACATGAATGCCTGGAAGTGACACTAGCACGCAAGATCTGTTAATAACACATACAACATTACATAAACACTTCGATTACTTTTGTGCATCTAATTTCTTTCAAGGCAATTTGGAAATCTGAAAACATGGTAGTTGAAGAAATTTTAGTTCCTTATTCATAGAAGAGGCAAGAATTGCATTTTTTGTCAGCAGTTAGGAACCAGCCCAAACCCACCTGTGTATGCAAAGTTCTGTAACACTTCAAAAAACTGTAAAAAACAAAGAGAAAACAACCTGGACCTCTTAATTTTTCCATCAAGATGCTTCTGGGAAACTACTGTTTGCTCCCTCTTGTTATAAGTCTGGCTTTAAGTCAAGATCTAAGTCTAAATCCAGATCAAGACACTTGACCTGCTCTGTGCTCTGCTCCCAGCAGTAACCAACATTTTGCTGCGCTGCTGCTGTCAGGCAGTTTTGGTGGCACGTTGATGATCCTGCTGTAACTAATAGATATTAAAAACACACAGTTAGCACACATTTATAGCCATACACATAAATGCATGTTTTAATGGCCTATTACTTTGTGTAGAGAACTATTTAATGACCCTAGGATAAGGATGTATGCATGGCTAGGCTGTTTTAAAAAGGCTTTATGTTCTTGGCAAGCCAGATCTCAAAAGCTACTGAAGGAATTCAGAAGATGTAGAAGAGGTTTCTAAAGAATCCAGCAAAAAATGAGAAGAACAGAGGCTTGAGGGGGGCAAGCACAGATTACTACCAGAAACCCCAGATAATAAACACAGATCACTGATGATGATCAATCACTGATCAATAATGAAAGCAGGGTAGAACCACTACAGAGCATAAGTGGAACATGTCTAGAGCTCTGAAATACATTCTGCAGCTGCTGGGGACTGAAAGAATGGACAGGACCACCTTTAACATGGGCAGGGACAACTTCCACCATCCCGGGTTCCTCCAAGCCCTGTCCAGACCAGCCTGGGTCTTCAGCTGAGTTTATTCCAGATTTTCTCTCTTAAGAAAGTGCGTAACAATCACCACTGATGTCACTCCATTAACTATTAATGTGCCTTACTGCAGAACAGGGTAAGAAAGACTGATTACTTTGATAGCCTGTAATATTACAAAGTATTTATTATCACAAAAAGGGAATCAAAGTCTTGGCCTGTGTTATCATAATTCTCCACCCCTGAAGCTGGGAATTCACATACAAGAATATATTTATTTCCTTGTCATGATTCCAAAGCATACTTTACAAAAGTGCCAAACCATTAGGAGCAATGAATTATTATTCTTCTGACCTTTTGAAAGTAGATTACAGGACTGTGATCAAATCTCATTAGAATTATGTATCCACAAAGGCACTTCAGCACATCCAAAAATCAGAGTAAAGCATGCTTAAACTATTTTGGTTTTGCTCTGCAAAGAGGTTTAACCATGACTAAGAGGAATTTTGTAGCTATCCTTTCATTAGCTTTGAGACTTGCCATTCATGTGGCAAGAGCTTTTAAGGATCAACATATATTTTTAAAGATAAGACAGAGATGAAGCCTTTTATCTTTAAAGACTGGGTAAAGAGGCTAAAGACTGAGGAAAAGGCACAAAAGTGACTCATTCAGAAATGAAATTCCATTTTAAATTATTGGAATCATTAAAAATCACTAATGAAGGAGCTGCTGATCAGGCAAGAGCTGGCTGTGTGTTGGGGTCAGTGCAGCCGTCTCAGGTGAGTGGAGAGCATTAACAGGCAGAGCTATTGGGGTATTAATGAGCCCAGACTGTGCGCACCTGCCCAAAGGATGGGATGGACTCTGCAGGACCTTGGAAATGTGTGTTAAACATCTACATGCCTGGGATGTAAGGTGAATTTGCAGCTTGTCTCTTTTTCCCTGCATCTCCTGCAGGACAAGAGGATCTTCTGCACCCCAGGGCTCTGTCCCAGCCCCCCTGGCCCTGTTCTGACAGGAGTGCATCTCCCACCCTGCTGCTGCTCCTCTCCAATCAATTTTAGTTTCCCCTACAAACCTTTAAAATATTGTCTTTATTTTACATTTGTGGTATAAAGCTGATGCCTGATGTGAAATTTTCCTTGAGGAATATTTGTTGGAGTTGGATATCTGCCTGTTTGCAGAAGATCTTTAAACTCCCAGCAATGATTACTGCAGCTCCCCTGTCCTACAGGTAGCTCATATTTAATCTGTATGTCCTTTAAATGCAAAGCATGCTATATTTAGTGTTCCAACTGCAGCATTAGTAAACTGAGCCCTCACTTATGTGTGCATGTGGGTGAATTGGGTGTCTCACAAAGGATTCAAACAGATGCTTTAGCTTTAATGATATTTCTAATCATCTCACTTATGCCCCAAGGATATTTTCTTATGCTTTATTCTCCTGTCATGATTTCTACTCATTACAGTAAAGTGTTATTTTAAATCTACTTTTTATATTTGAATTTGCTTCAGCATCATCTCCTTAACAACTTCTTTTTTTTTTTTAAACACACACTTTCCTTGTGCTGTCTAATTATAGGTACTGTCCTCAAAGGCATAGGCAGAGCAGACAAGAACAATCACACAATTCAGTGGTGGCTTGTAATCTTCAGTGGTGACATCAGTGGTGATTCTTATGCTCTTTGCTGAAATGTGGCAGATCCAGCCTTGGGACTCTCCTTTTTTGGGGGGACAGGGAGGAGTGAAGGTTTTACCAGCCAAGATGACCTTTGGGAGAGGAAAAGTCTCCCAAGATGAATTTTTTTCCCCTTGGGACACACAATGTGCAATGCACACACCAGCTCTGGTACCTGTAAATATTAACTCTGATGCTTTGAAAGCCTCCTGCAGATATTTGATAAATTTCCAGTTCCATACTTGCTGTAAAATTGTCATTTATGAAGTTGATTTATTTTAATTAAGAACATAAGTGATCCTGTGTCTCTCGAGATTTGCTGGAATGACTCATGCACTCATATTTATCTTATTACCTGGGGATTTAATATAATACTGAATCAAATTTTTCTTCCTACTGAAAGTTTCTGCATCAGAAATCAACTGATTTAATGATTAGAGTACTTAAAGAAAGGATAATACTTTATTTTCTATTTTAACCAGCTGTGAAGACTTGCAGAAGGTGTTCACATTTATTATGTTATGATTTATAGAATCTGTAATTTTTTCCCCTCATAACTGAGAACAAATGGATGAACATCTTGATTTCAGACTTCATTTGAAAATTACTCCAAGCATCCTAAAACTTATTCAGCCAAAATAATCTCTTTATATAATGGATAATTTGTCACTATTCATGAAAACCCTAAAGAGCAACAATCTATAATTTGTACAGTAGAAGTTTCTGGTTGTCTTAAATTACAGGCAACTATATCAGCAAGAGAGTGAATTCCCAACTTTGACATGAGACTAAAAATTCCAATGTTTTTAGGAAGAAATCATTATATATCACTCAAAATTGCACTTAAATTTTTGGGAGAACATGGCCTGCACCTTGTAAGGATAAGCCATGATATTATAAATACCTTGTGCAAAAAAACTTGCTATGATTAAGGCTCTGTACTTCTAATATCTCAACATTCTAATTAGCTAATTGCATAATTCTAAAGAATAACATTTTCCACCTGCTAGAAATGGAAGGCCAATTAGAAAAGTTTAAAAAAATACATTCTCTAACAATTCCATGTCAGGAAATTCTAGCAGGAATATCTTTTATATTCCTTTATACTCACTTTTCCCACTGTGGTAGCCCAGTATGTACATGAAGCAGCATCCTAGAATTTGTGAAAATATCATTAAAATTTATATTATTTATTCCATTCTAAAGGAGCAAGAGTATCCCTGGGGAGCCCTCGGAGTTTTTTTGTTATAATAATGCTGTGTATTTGCAGATATGCAACAAGGAAATCTCTTGTAAGGAGAACGATTAAAGAAGGAATTACCAGAACATTTTAGAGGTCATCCTCAAAGCTGAAGTTCTTCTGTGACCACGGCTTCACATTGTGCTGAAATTCCTCTGAACTGGGGAGATCTTCTACAGGCAATGGTGTTCTTTGAGAAAAAAACCACAAAATTTTGGTTTTTCTCTGTTAAAAACCACCCCAAACACCCCTGAATCACACATGGATGAGAAGGGACAACAACCTCCCAGAAAATTTTTCCTGCTAATTGTACATCTGCTGCCAGCAGAAGATAAATAGGCTGTCTCAAGTAAGCATTTAACCAGCCAATTAATATAATTGTTAGACAATGAAGATCAAATTATTGGCAAAAATTAGCTTGTTATGTTCCAACAAGGCAAAAAGCAAAAATGTTATAGTCTAGTAAGGGAAAAGCCCAATATTTATGTTTCTGCTAAAGGAATTATACAGCATTTTTCAAAGTAAAAACGCCCTGAAAACAAGTTCTGTGGGGTTTTTAATAAAAAGTAGAATTTTTTCCTTCACTTATTTGGCAATAAGATTTTGAACATGATTGTGTTCCCCCAATTTCATACCAATATCTCAAAACCAACTGGTTTCTTTTACACTTCTATTAAACTCCTCAATTATCAAAGTCCAGTGGAAAACATTTGAAATTTCAGAAATTTAAAATAAAGATATTTCCAAGTTTCTGTGGCCCTGGCAGGGAATTTGAAATTTAATTTAAATTCCCTTCCAACCCAAACAATTCCATTAATTAGGGTGAGGAATCCACTCTGTAGGGGCAGCTCACCATGAGTCCTCCTCCTCAGCATGACTCTTGAAAAAGTTACAGATGGAGAACAAAAAGCCAAATGCAAAATCCTTGTAACATGGAAAGCAAAAGCAAAGGTTTAGATACAGAAAGACTTAACATCTTTAATCACTCATTTTTATTTTGCAAGACAAACCAGACATAATTTGAAATGGCTCAGTGAGCTGTAAAAAATTGACAGTAGATGTATGTGAGAAGACTGAAAAAGCAATTACCTGAGACTAATTTGAGTTTATCAGGCAGAAATTAGACTTTTATGGGCAAAGTCAGAGGTTTGTATTAAAAATGATGCATTAAAATATATAAAATTTCAAGGGTAATATAGTTAAAACTTCCTTGGCAAAGAACTGATTTTCTGTCTGCACAGCTCCTGCCTTCTCAACAGCTTTTATTCAAGTAGGAAACATTTTAAAATAACAGATCATAAAAAATACTGTAAGACATGAAAAGGAGGGGGAAATGTCTCTTTGGCTTTGTATCTGACTTCTGCAGCATTAAGGATGCCAAACTTTTATTGTCAGTTCCTGAGGAGGTTGGACAGAGTTCACGTGGGAGATGCTGCTCTTGTAAAGCAGTTTTTGGAAAAGATGCATTAGCATCAATGCAGTACACCTTTCACTGACCCCAGAGAAGACTTTCTAAAGCAGTTTGGAAGTTTTTCTACATTTTAAAAAGTGAATAGCTGCTATACCAGGGCAAAAGTCTAATTCTACCATGCAATCACATCAGTTTCTCCTCTTACATGTTAAAAGCATTAAGAAAAATGTACTTTGTTGCTCACATTTCTAAGAGCTCTCCTGTTTCCCTAGAAGGTATCAATCCTGCAATATTCCATGCAGTAGTTCCTATTTAGTGGCCACACTCTTGTTTATGACATTTTCCAATCAAATAAGGGACTGTTTAGAGTACATTCACATCAACCATGAAATAATATCTCTAAGGATGTAAAATGTATGTCCTGAAGGTTAGGAAATAGAAATGAAAGGCTAAACTTTGAGTCTGTGAATAAACTATTGAATAACTGCCTTATTAATCACATTTTATAGTATTAATTTCACATTTTATAGTATTAAATGCACTGTGTGGAGTGTAAAGCATTCCAATAACACTGGACTGAATTTATTTGTAGAGGTAAACTTAATTCTAGCATTTCCTCAGTTGTCAGTCATCAGCCTTGCTGTCTCTTTCATCATAATTTACCTGGGAACTATATACATAATGACTCCTATAATTATATTTTTCCTGCAATAATTCTGAATGCTTCAGAGAGATTGTTTATTGCAGGAGGTAAGGACCAGAATCTTTCTGTAGGATCATTATGAAGGCTTTTGTTTCAAAAAACTGTCTTCATTGCATGATTTAATTTACTTGATTAGATGCAAAAGACAATTGAGAAAAGGAAACAAGAAGTCAAACACAAGGAGTCTTTCACTAAATGTGGTAAAATTTAGATTCCTGGCAGGAATTCTTTCATTTGAAAGATTCCTATCTTAATGAGCCTTGGAGAAGCCTTTATTGTCTCTCTAGTGAAGAAAAATCGTTCTCCAGCCCACAATTGCAGATTTGGTAGATAACTGTGAACCTTTTCTCTTCCCAGAATCCTGTCAGTGAAAAATATTGGTGCAATTGGTGAGCAAACATGGGCAAACTTCTGGGATCTAATAATAATAACAAGTTCTGATGACTGAAACAACCAGAAAAAAGCAAAATTAGTTCCTTGTGTTTCAGCAGTCAACACATTCTAGGAAAAATTCCCACATTCATCAATTCAGTTCAACTGGATAATTCCATTGGGATTGTATTTACTGAATAGACACAATACCCTGAAAGGTTTGTGATGGACATCTTATAAGCCAAATTTATTGCTAAAGAAATAATACTTTACCACATCTGTCCTTTACAACTTCAAGATTTTCTTCTGATCAGATGGTCTAAATTCTTTGTCAGGTTGATTCCTTAAAAACTTTTAAAATTTCCATTGTCATGGAAGAGGAAAGGTCAAGGTTTGTCACTACTCCTCCAGATCAGAGGGTGTGCCTGAAATGACAGCATAAATACCACAAGGATATGTTCCTTAACACAATTTATAATTCACTGGCTTTGGGGAGTGGGGAGGAGACAAAGATTATGGAGGAGAAATTCTTCTAAAAATCAATTTTGTGCATGTAAATGTTTTTAATAGCTCAGATGTTTTGATAGTGCTGCCCTCCACAAATAGTGGTGAGTGTTTCTCCAGGGTGTTTTCCCTCCCTGCCTGAGACATTCCCATTAATGAGAATGGAGGTTATCTTCAGTCCCCCAAATTCTGAGCACAGGCTAAAGGAGGGGCTCTTTCCTAATGTCTGTCCTTGATCATTCCCAGATTTGTCTCTAAAGGCATTTTCCATTTTTTTTTTAGCCAAGCCTAATTCATTTTTTTTTAATTAAAATGATAATATTCCATCCATATTCCTTTGAGAAGAGCTTAGCCTTTACATTCCCATTATGTGCTATCTTACATGTCTTTACATGATAATGATTTTGCTGTTACTCAATAACTATGCTAATTTCAAACACAGGAGGTAAGATTATCTCCCTCCCAACACTTCCTTTCATAGCATTCCACCCTGAAACATGCAGCCCCTTCTTCCCCTTTAGAAAAACATCATTACCAGGTCCTTCCCACTATCACAGCCTCCCGTAATCTGTTGGGTTTTATGCACAAAACACTGATCCTTGTCGTCCCTAAGTCTGTGCAACAGCAAGATAATCAGGAGCTCCTGATGAAATCGTTTCATTCCTGTGTTAGTCTCAATTTACATCAAGCACAGCTTTGCAGCAGCAAATCCCATACTTGGTTACACCTCAACAATTACATTTACAGGCCATAGATTGCTTAATTATTTTCATTTTTCAGACTAACATGAACAAATAAATAAATAGATAAGCATTTCAGTATCTGACCAAGCACTGGAAGTACAAGCATTTGAAGGTACAATAACTACAAAGAGCTTCTTTAGTTTATAATTTATTGCTGTATTTCTGTATGAGAGAGGATGTCACCAATCCATACCAACTTCTCCAAGGGGTGCCAGAGGGTGGTGCCAGGCTCTGTTCAGTAGTGCCAGGATGAGGAGCAGTGCCCAGAAACTACAACACAAGGAGCTCCACTTCATCATGAGGGAGAATTTATTTCTGTGGAGACAGCAGAGCGTGGAACAGCTGCACAGGAGGGTGTGGGGTCTCCCTCTCAGGGGACATCCCAAACCAACCTGGACATGTTCCTTTGTCACCTGCTCCAGGTCACCCTGCCTTGGACGGGGTGACCTCCACAGGTCTCTTCCAACCCTGACTTTTTTGTATAATAAAACCCAGTTTTTACCTTATTTTGACGGTTAGTTGATGCTAAGTTTAATGAGGCTTGCTAAATCTGACACATCCTATCTGAATACCACAGTGATAGATACATTAGATATACCAAAATAGACATATTAGGGAGGCAGAATTAGCACTGTATGTGCTAAGGTTGATTGATTACTTGATGAGTATTATATTCCCTTTACTGTTCTCTAAACCCCAGCTTTATTAACTCCAACCAATTTTCTCCAACTCTTCAATTTGTAGAACTAATTGTGCCTCGTTGCAGCTTCCTCCATTTAACTGATGAAGACTTAAGAGACAGAAGACTTCTACAGATAGAAGTTGACTATATACATAAAAAGCAGATTTTTATAAACTGAAACTTGTTTAACCATATTTATATGTTAATTGAAATGTTTATGTACAGGCAAATGCCTGTGTATATATATGTAATAAATTTAATTCTGAATTTTACTTTTCCTTGCAGAAAAATCTGAATTTTGTCTGAGTACAAGTTCCATAAAACCTTTACAATTTTTCTTTATTAACTATAGAAAGGCAAGGAGATATTTGTGTTGTCGTCATTGTTTCTAAATAAAATTTATAGCACTAAATCCTATATTTGTGATTTATAGAGGAGAGTGTCTTTTCTCCTGCTCAGAACATTGATTTTCTATACCAATTTAAATGAGGCACTGCATCTATTGAACAGGTAATGAATAACATCTTCATAGGCAGAAAGGCACTCTAAACAAACATTTGCAAGAATTGATCTCACCTTTGCTTTGCCCTCTGTCTTGGGAAACGTGTTGTGTAGATTGTTATTAGTATTAATCTAATTTTCATGGCAATACCTTTGTTCTCTATCCAGCTAAAGAAAACATATATTAGAATTAATTTGATATTATATTTAGAATATTGCATAAGTTTAGAACTTTAACCACTACTGACCATTTAACACTTGAATCAGAAGTTCTGTTTAGCAACATCAGATGCATTAAACAGTTTGGAACAGGAGCTGGTCTTTGGAAACCAATCATATCATTATTACAGGGGCATAAAATTGACTGCTCAGAGTTATTGTAGCATTGTGTGAAACAATAACTGTTTTCACAATTAAAAACATATTTGCTGTGGGAATTTAAAGACAAATGTTATTTATTGTGTGTTTTAGTTACAGCAAGTCAGAGTGAGCTAGATTGTAAATTCAGCATTTACTACTTATTTATGGTTTAATTTGACACGATAATCAATTTTTCTTTATTTGTTGAGGGCTTTTCTTAGCAGAAAATACACTGTCATAATTTCACTTTATTTTGTCATGGTAAGTGAGCTTTCTCAAGAAGTGCTCCACTGCTAAACAACCCTCTCAAGCAGCAATGGCAGCATAATTAGGTCTCTGCAGACTTATTCTGAAACCACTTAGTGCAAAGGTGTAATCTCCTGTCATGACATAATAATGTGGTCTCCACGGGCCAGCTCAGAGCTTTGCTTTGACACTGCCATGGCAGGAAAATGTATTGAGACCTGCAGGATTTGTGCTTGAGGAATTCCTGCCCTGCAGTGCCCTCTGGGTGCCTGGCTCTGTGCTCATGGCCAGGCCTAGAGGCACCATCCTCTGCGATGCCTTAAGATTTCAGCCTTTATATTTTTCAAATCCTGAACTGCATTAGTGCAGAGCTCTAAACTCCATATAAAGTGTTAGTTACTGTCTTCACACCTTGGGCAGACAAAGCAATTCCTCTAGGCCTGTAATCTAAGGACACTCTGCAACCTCAGGCCTCAAAATGTACAAACAAAAGTGATTTGGGCAGGAAAGCAACCTGGGGGTAAATGACTTCATTACCTAAAGCTGTAATTGGAGGATTAACCCCTGATATGTAAATGGACAAAACTTATATTTGTCTGAAAAACTCATTACGATTGTCCAGCCTGGGTGTAGCCTCTGGGAGGCTCTGCCTGCCCAAAGGTGCTGCCCTTTCATAAATATTCACTTTATTCTCTCAGCCTCGTCTAGCCTCTGTTCTAGGTGGCCACTCCAAGGCAAGCCAAGGTTTTTGGCTGTAAAACCCCCTGGGAGAGACTGGGTGTCAGGAGCTTTGCTGCTCACAGAACCCTTTGTTCTAACCAGGGTCACCCTGTAAAAATCCCTCTAGGCCCTAAAACAGCCATGGCAGGACAAAACCCTCAGGTGTTTTCTCCAACTCTATCAACTCCTGACATTCTATATCTAAGGTTTAGAAGAAAAGAAGAAACAGGATATCACAGATTCACAGAATGGTTTGGGTTGGAAGGGATCATAAAGACCACTTGATTCCACCCTCTGCCATGGGCAGGGACACCTTCCACTATCCCAGGTTGCTCCAAGCGCTGACCAACCTGGCCCCAGACAATTCCATGGATAGGGCAACCACAACTCATGAATATCACTCATATTTTTTTCCTCTTGTACTCAAGTCAGATTCATTATTTCCAACATTAATAACAGAGATTTATTAAAAAATATTACAAACTTAAATTATCATTAAAATGGTTCTTATCCCATCTGTGCTAGAAGCAGCTTTTGTTTTACTAGCTCATGTTCAATTTTTCAAGACTTCAGAAAGTATTTAGTGTGAATGTTTTAATTGTTTAGCACAGATGCAAGAAGCTGGGTGGCTTCAAGTCAGCAAAATGGAATGCTGAAGTACCTTGTTGAAAATGGAAACAAATGAATTTTACAACAGCAAACTGAAAAATAAAATCTCTGCAACATAAAGGAAAATTTTATTATCACAAATACCTAACAGCTCCTTCTGATTTACCTTGAACACATTTTTATTACTTTAATTGGAAAACAGCTAAAAACTTGTCTTCCAATAAAGTTATGCAAATATTCAGCTATCTTTAAATTGCCTCCAGAAAGCAAGAAGATATTTTGGAATAAAATCCTTTCCAGGCTATTTCCTATGATAAAATAACAAAGGGGAAACTACAAAAATTACCATGTCATTACCATCAGAGGCCAGAGAATCCCATGGGTTGCAGAATTATTGTCCCATAACATATGTGGAAACCATAAATGTTAACTGAATGTGTGTCTATTCTGTGATTACTTAAGATGACAGGAAAAAGAATTGAAGATTTCCATAATGGGATACATATCTGACCCTTATCAGCACAAGCTTTGACAAGGGAAATTTAAGGAGACAAATGAGAACCAGCTGCTTCCCTAAGTGATGATGGAACCCCAGAGCCAGATGGACACTGAGTAAAGTGGATCTTAAAGGAATTGTCACTCACCTTTCACTATGCACAATAAATAAATTGATCTGCAGCTCCAAATACAAAATAGATTTTTTCACTCAGTAAGTTGTAAGTTATGTTTAAAACATACGGGCTATATTAGAGATGCAAATAAAGCTGTGTGTTAATTATTGTATAAAAAATCAACTACAGAAGTACTGTCAGTTTTTGGGACAAACAAGTGTTATTGTCATGTAATGTGCAGTAAATGTAGGGGATCTTAGACATATCTCATAAAATATTCTATGAACTTTGTCACCACATACCTGATGTATACCTGTTACATCAGGCATATTTACATTTATAGCTGAATTTTTGTGTGGTTTTCACTACTGTAAGGAAGGCTACACCTATCTGTCACACAAATCCAGCACCATCTCTGGTGCATATATACTTGGAAGCATTTCTTTCTCCAAATGCTCTCACATGCCCTACAAACAGAAATCTGCAGATTGTCCCTTGCTGTCATCAAAGATTTGGTTTTTCCTTTCCAACATTTAGGTGTGCATTCTATCAACATATTGAGCACTGAGCTATCCTCTGCCTTATGCACTAGGAATAATTTCAGGAAGATAAATCTGCAGCCTGTTGCTCTGTTTACATCATTAACCTCTTAGCCTCAGTTTACAATCATTCCCTTTATTTCCCAAAACTATTTTTTGTTTGCTTTCAAGTCCAAGGTCACCTCCCAGCTCTAGCAAACCCTTTGGATGTGCTGATTCCTGACTCACTGATTCACTCCATGGCTGCATTTCCAATCAAGTGCAGTCAGACATTCCCACATGGAGCCTGCTTGGGGTGGTACTAAGGGACAACTCTGATAATTTTCCCTTTATTTTTTTTCTTACCATATAAAACACCCAACAACAACTAGGCTGCTGATTTCTACATATTTTTTACATCAACATCTATTTCACTTCTACCCACTGGAAATGTGTAGAGAAGACAAAGGTGTGCAGCAACAGGAAGCACTGGGCACAGGAAATTCTGGTTAAATATTGGGATTTTAACTCTTTTTCCCTTCCAGAAGAGTGCTCAAACATGTGAACTATGATTCTGAGGAATTGCCAACCCTCAGGACATTCAAACTGGCTGGAGCAACTTGCCCCAGTCTGCCCTGCTGCACGGTGAGGGGGGCAGAAGGGGTTGGAAGAGGAGACCTTCCAAGCTGGAATTAAAGTAATATTCTGCTGATGCAGAAAAAAAAATAAAAAAAAAATAATTGAAGTGATGAGTGCCATAAATGGCTCTGTTACAAACTGTAATGAATAAAAAATGATTGGACAAAGCCCCATAATAGGATTGCTTTTATACCCCAGTTTTATTTTCACTTCTATACTGCTCACATTATGGGCTGTAACTTACCCCTGCATTCTGCCAGCACACAGACTATTTTTTCATAATTTTCTTTTGGATCATCAGTTTTCCCTCACACACAAACTGCACGCAAATACCTTTACAGCTTTACAACAAAAGGAATTATTCTAGACGTACCAGAAGAGAGCATATCTATTATATCTTTTGTGCCTTTGATTCAGTGCCACACAGTGCACATTTCATGAAAATAAATAGTATTTACTATGATGTAAATTGAGAAGATATTTCCTAGGCATGGTATGAACAAGAGCCAGACATCTTCCACTTTTATGCACCTTTAACATTTCTTTTTATATCAGCACGTTTCTCATTCTGGCCATCTCTGACAGGTTTCAAATTATAATGCTCCTTTTTTTTTTTATATTCTCAACACAGCAATCAAATCTTTAGACCTTGAGGAGAAGGAGGAAATTAAGGCCATTAACATGTTAGAGAATTGTTTGATTTACTCATTATAAATTATTCTGAAGCTGAGCAGCTCATAAGACATGCCCAAAGGGAAGACAAATTTTGATTGGCAGTGTCAAAAAAGTCAAGGACATAGAGAGGTTTTGTTAATAATTACTAAGGGCCATTAAGAAATGCTGTGTGCTATCTCTCCAAAATCAGGGTGATTCTGATCCAGAATATCCTAGCTATCAAACATAGTGAGACCTGAATTTATTATTAAAAAACAGATTAGGAATATATGCTGTAAACCTTAATATCTATAAAAGATGAAAATATTTAAAAAAAACTTGAATGAGTCAAGTTGGAAAAACAAACTTGAGGAGAGCAAAATACCTCAGATACAAGTTCAGGGAGGCCTCTTTATCATGGTTTCCTAAATATCTTTCTTTTCCTCACTATATACACAATTTTCCATCAATTATCAAAAATACACAACAAATGTCAGCCAACAGGACATTCTCAGAGCCCCACCTTTACCCTGGAGCCCTTGTTATGGAATTGGTAACAGCACAAATCCACTGTAACCCCAAATCCCTGTTCCAAGCTCTACAGTCTGGCTGTGCCCCTTAAATATGTGAACTTCCAGAAAAATGTTTCCTTACACAAGCAAATTGTGCAAAACCTCGGTTTTCAGGAAATCAAAAGCCACAGTATTCTAGGAAAGGAGGGAAGAGCAATTTCACCATCTCTCCATCTGAACTAAGCCAAAAACCTTACCTGAAAATACAGGTGACAGACTTTGCAGATGGAACCATGCAAATTGACAGTTTTCACTAAAATTTTGGAGCTTCTCATATTTTGGAAGAGGTTCTGTGCTTTCTGTCCCAGGTCCAGGTGAAATAGGAGTCCTGTGCCTCTGGTGTGTGGGGCTATCCTGGATCACAGCTGGATTTTCTTCCTTAGGTGCTTAATACACAAATTGTAAACATCACCTGTGATGGAAAACAGGGAAAAAAGATCATCCAAGCAGCACTTTTCTCACTGCTATTACAAACCTCTTCACTCCAATGAAGAAGGAACACAGATATTTGAATAACATTTTTTTATTACTTGTACAAATTACAGTAGGGCAGCCAGCTAGGAAGTCAGGGCTGGAATTTTTTTCCATGTTGTCCTATGCTATCTCCCTTGCAGGCAATTTTCCCCTCCAGCAACTTTAAAGCCCTGCTTAGCTTCTGAAGCCACCTTGATGTGTGTGTGTCTTTCTTAAATAAATAAGGCAGCCCAGCTGCCCCCTGAGTATGGCACAATGGCTCAGTGACATCCTGGGGACAACTGAGGGCTGCCACAGGGCTCTCTCCTCATTTCCAGCAACAGAAGTTCACTGCTCTGTTAGAATTAAAAGCACTTTGCAGGGGGTTTCCTATGGACAGAAAGTTTTAAGGCTAGGGAAGATCAAAATTTTCGTCTGGCACTAAAAAATATCTTTAATTTGTATTAGCAGTGCCATGTTGCTCTTTTACAGCAGGAGCTGTATTATTGCAGACCACTAAAACAACACAGTAGCTGCATCAAGGTTTGTTTCATTTTCACAAGATCACAGATAATTAACATTTTATTTTGAAAGCATTTTTTCTTTAAAAAAAAATCCAGTAATCATTAATTATTAATGTACTGAGCTAAGGATTTGTCTTTGATATCATTATTACAGACACTGCATGTCTGTAAATCTGAAGTGATAGAACAGCAAATACCTTCAGAAGGACAGACACTGCCTTTGAAGTCAGTATATATATGGTTTAACATAAATGTAATTTCACAGCAAACTGCCTTTTATTGTTCACTCTTGTTTTGTCCTGACACTCAGTGTCTTGTAAAAAACATTCTGAACTTTGATATAAATAAATAATGTAACACTTTCCTTTAAACTCTTTGAAAATAAACTAAATGGAAGCAGGCAAGTGGGATAATGAACACATTCCCTTGCACAGACCTGCAGGAATTCCAGTGTCCAGCACTCCCTGAGGAGCTCCAGGTGCCACAGTGATACCTGGAACAGAGACTGAAAAGAGTTACAGAATAAAGTCGAGATTTGTTAAAGGGCTTCAGTAGCTCCACCACAAGAGCCCAGCCAGGGCTGCACCCAAGATGAACCAAAATGGTCCCAAAATGAACACCCGCCCATGGGGTCTCTCCCTTTGATCAGTTCTGCTCCATCTACACCTTGGAGTTAATTGTCCAATTAGAACTTCAGGTTATAATGTCCCATCCTTCTTGTTTTTCTCTCTCCAGCCCACGGTGTTTGTGCTCCTGGGCTGAGATTTGGATCATTTGTCCAGCTGGAGCAGGAATTGTTTTGTCTCCCTGCTCTGTGCACAGAGCTCACCATCCCCTCATATGAACCTCAGACTCACTAAAGCAGCACAGAATCTGAAAAATATAAAAGCTAAAAGCTGAGGCATCAACATCTGATGGCCACTCCATTTAAGTAATGGATCAGATTTTCAGCCCTTTTAAGGGCTGCAGGGCAGCAATTTTTCTTTGTCTTAACACTTTTTTGTAGGTCGTATTCTGTTCTACCATGAGAAAAAATTGCCATAATGATGGTTTTGAAATGTTGGGAATTTCTTCTTTTCTTTTAGGCCTGTAAAAAACATCAATTTTAGCAGTTCATATGGAACAAGAGCGATTATACTCTTAACCATTTCACAATAAGTTTTTAATTTTATTCTTTTGACAGAGAGGGACATGTCTGCCTTCAAAGTCTGCCAGCCTGGGAACCAAGGAGGGAGCCTACTGTCACAGGAAGGAGAGAAAATCTGGCTAGCAAAAAATTGCAATTAAGATTGAGCTTCCCTAAGGCAAGACAGCCTTGTGTCATCAAAGAAAACACAGACAGCACCATGTAACTGACCTAAGAGTGCTGGCTCATTAAAAACCTGCATATTTATGATATTTGTGATGGAATGATTACTGCAGAAGTGTAAGGAATACAGCATATTTCTATCTGTGTTAAAGATTGCATCATTTCTACAGCAGCCATGCTTGCAGAAATGCAGTCTGGGACAGCACTGCCAGGATCCAGGAAGAAAAACAAAAGGATTGTGCACACAACCCTCAGTGAGCCCTGAATTCAGGATGGACTTGACCATATGACTGTGAATATTAAACTAAAAGAAATAAATCGGAGTGTAAGAGCAAAACAAGGAGATGAAAGATGGAAGATGAAGCTGTGGATGAGTGGATGAAGTTCCCAGAGCAGCTGTGGCTGCTCCTGGATCCTCAGAAGTATCTCCAAAGCCAGATTGGACATAAGGGTTTGGAGCAGCCTGGGACACTGGAAGGTGTCCCTGCCCATGGCACTGAAGGAGCTTTAAGGTCCTTCCAACCCAAAGCAGTCTGGGATTCTGTGGAAGAGAAGAAGCATCAGACCAAAGACACATGGTCTACATGGGGAATGTGACAGAATCTGTCCATTTATCCTCAGAAATCCAGGGAAAAGTCTGATTTTTTGGGGGTTTTTTTCATACAAGCAGGTCACACTCCTCACATGTACTGAACTTTAGAGTTCTCATCAGGACAAAGGGAGAGGGTACAATTCTTGAAGGACAATGAAAGGTGAGACCCTCTTGTGCCCCATTACAGTCCTACCCAATTCAAATACCTGAAAAAAGCAATTTTCCTTTTCTTTATCACTCAGCCTTACCTTGACTGGGAGTTAGCAAACAAACCTCTTCTGACTCCAGCTGTGGCGCTCCAACAGTAAAAGCTGTGCTCCATGAAGAGACCAAAACCCCCAAAATGTGAAAGTTCAACTTCCTTCTGTTTTACACCAAACAGCCCCAAAATGGCACCACAAGGGGTCCAATTCCCTTCCCTTTCCTGGTGTTTGGAGTTGCTGGGACAGCTCTGCCTGCAGTGCAGTGACCCCTGAGTCACCCAATGTCACCCACATGGGGACGAGACCAGAGCAGGGTGCAGCTGATGGAACATGACAAGCATAAAAAATTAAATGAAAGAAAACATTCCCTTTGATTTGATTTGACACAGAGTTGGTTGTCTAAATTTCTGGCTAACTGGAGGGTGGAAATGTTGGTAAGTCAGGAAGATTTCCAAATTTTTGAAGTAGTAATAGTTCCATTCCAACAGATCTCATCGATAAAATAACCAGTAACAAGACACTGCTTGCAAAAATATTTCCCACTTGGGTGTCACAACTGATTACTCATCCTGTTATATTATTTTTATTTTATCCAATGAATTTTCTATCAGATAAGACCAAGGAATATGCATATTTTCTACCAAAACAGCTTTAACTAAAACATTACTTAGCTTCCTTAATGTATTTTATAAACATATTTTCTCAACAGATGCAGAAATTAATTTTCAAGCCTGAAGCAAATCATGTGAATATTGCACCTAACACACCAACTTTAAGTGCAAAATTTTACAAGGATAACAAAGTCAGCAAGGAATATTAAAATTTTATCCCTGTTCTGCTGTGAATCATTTAAATTTCAGAGATTTTGCTAATAGCTTAGATAAATATTTAACACTTCTGATTTTCTGTTTAGACATTCTTCTAAATATAATAGAAAAATGGGAAATAATATAGCATCTACTTCAATTAAAGCCTATTTTACCAAGATAAATATTCCAAAAAGCAAGGCTCTGTCATATTATTAGTGGAGATAAATATTGGAAGTTTAGACAGAGAAAACTGCAGGACAGAATTAACAACTCCTTATCTCACTCAATTATAGATCTCTATTTATTTGCACTTTTAAACTAAAGGTCAGTAATGGAACACTTCATAGCAAAGGGTTCACTAGAATCTCCCCATCTCCATTTATTGACGATATTCTGTTTTAAAAATGTTTTTTGAGGAATGGTTATGAGCAGAACTAGGAGTAAAAGGATTTATTGAGGATATTCTCTTTTAAAAGTGCTTGTTGAGTAAAGGTTATGACTAGAAGCAGGAGACTACAAAAGCAGAGAGCTGGGCTTTTAATAAATATATTAATTTGAATTAAATGTTACAATCCCAGAATCTCCCACTGGTCTCAGCTGATGCCACTTTTGAGCACCAAAGTTTGATAAACACGTCCAGCTTGTGATCAATCTGACAAAATATAAAATTTCACCTGCTAAGTGCCAGGGATTCCACCAACTGCTGTTGCTGCAGTAAACATTTAACAACTTCCAGAAATATTCCTGTATTTTTGCTCTCATAAAAAGTTCTTGTTCTGCAGAGCCCTGGTTTCATGGGGTCTGATAATCAAAGCATCCAATTCATGGCTTTTATATTTCTGTTCCAATGATATGAGAAATTTCTGAAGAGTTATTTTTCCTCTTCTGTAGGAGCACTATTTCCCCTGTATCCAGGTAAATAGTCATAGATCTAAAAAAGGCAATTGAGTTTTTATGTCTTAAAAGACTTCTCTGAAAGAGGAATACTCTTTTCAATCTTCAGAACCAGATATAAACCTGTTTTCAAATGTGATGTTTTTATATACTCCACAATTTATTCTTATAAATGATGGATCTACTTCCAAAAAGTGACAGAATTCTGTAGTGTAAAAGATTAGTTTCAGTTTAATGAACTGTACTATCTACCATTTATTTAAACAACAGATAAAAAACCTTCACTGAAAATTATCCTCTTAAAGAATGGAAATAATACCTTAGTATGATGTCATGAGCTTAATTTCAAGCACCTTTGGACTGTCTGAAAAAGCAGAAAAAAAATAAATAAAAGCAGAAATATTAAGTATAAATAGTAGAGCACTAATCAATGCATAATGAAACCATTCATCTATGAATTGCAGTAAGGATTTTATAGTTTCGGTATCTAATGAAATTTATTTCTGATACATAATTGATATTGACTTTCTTGATGATAATCCCATTTCTAGCTAATAAATTATGGATATTGATTCCATTTAGACCCCCCAAAAAATAAATAAATAAATAAATAAATAAATAAATAAATAAACAGGATTACAGTAGATCTGAAAGCTTTCACTTGAAAAAAACAACCAAACTTACTCAGGTACAGTAGGGTATGTGATAGCTTAAAAATAATATTATTTTAACAGGAAATTTATGTGGAAAAAATTAACATTAGAAATTTAAAAAGTCAAAGCAGTCTCCCAAATCTGTAAAATTTAAGAGATTTAGGTAGTAGATACATGTAAAAACAATTATGATCAGCCAACAAAATCAATCAAATATATTTGACTTGTAGTGAAGGTAAATACTGCAGGTGCATATTTTTATGTAAATATTTTTCCAGCTAGAGTTTCTCAACTACAAAATATAATGTTACCTATATTAGAGGAGCCTTACACATTAAAATAAACCAAAAAGAGACTATAGAATTTGTTTAAATTTCTATCACTTTTAAATTTCTTCTCCTTTCTTTACTCACAGGAACTTAAACAGCAACACAACTGTGTCTGCCCTCAATAAAAGGACCACAGGAGTCTCCAAATCTGGCTCAAATTAAAACCCTAAAGTTTCTATTTAGCAGATTCACAGCTGTGGGTTCTATTTTAGCTTTACTTTCCATACAACATTGTGTAATTCTCATTTACTTTCCAAGGTGTTTATTCACATTTCCTGACTCCAGAGCCTCCACACCAAGCTGTGCATTTCAAAGGACATCAACACTCAGAGGATCCAAGTCCTGCCAGAAGAAAAGGACAAATAATCAGAACTTCCATCCCTAAGTTTGGATTTATTGCATTATAAAATAGCTCCACATTTTGGAAGAAAGGGGCCCTAATGCAGCTTGAGCTGCTCCAGGGACAGAATGATAAAGTGCAAAGCACCTTAATCAGTGTAACATTATGCTAATTTTTATTAGTCAACACTTATATCCTGTGTGCGCAGCTCGGGACTGATGAGGAAAATAAGAGATTTGTTGAAAGCTCCTGCAAGAGCAGGTCACATTTTAATATTTTAATGGGCATCTGCTGCTTAATGTTTCCTCCTATGCTTCTCTTTGTAAACTTTATGCTGACCTTCGAAACTGAAGGTGGATCAATACCATTTTATAAGACTATAAAACGGTATGAAACACTAAGTCAATACTGTATTTTTATCACACTTGTGATATAATGCAGTCCAGCACATCAAATAACCCTGAGAGTACCAGAGAAGGCTCGAAATTTTGTTTAAAGATATTAATGCATCCAAGTGCTGGCCAACACCATATTTGCTGAATGCCAAAAATTTTAATCAGCCCAAAGTCAACTTAATGTCCAAAAAAGTCTCCAAAATGTGAACTCAAAGGGTCAAGCTGATGCAAACTTAAATTTTCCAAATTCAACTTAATGTGGAACACTTTGTATGCATGCTTTAGTGCTTTTTTGTGACCTAACTCAATTTTCGCATGAACATAAAGTACCTTAATTCCTGAGTAGTTTCTACAGAGATTTACCCATAATAGTGTTTTATTTGCTCTTGCATCACCGTTTTTGATTCACAGAAGCTCACTGTGTTTTTATAAAACACACATAAACACAAATGAACGCTAATAAACAAACATCATTTGAAAAAAACCATAATAGCAAAGCAGAAGAAAAGGGAGAGAGGAACACAAGATTATTTGCCTTATCTTGCAAGGCAAAGCAAAGAGGAATAAGTAGCTGTAATTAGAATTTGTAATTATTTCTGAAAAGCTCTTGCATTGCAGGTGCAAGCATGAATAAAGCCCTTTGGATCAGAACACCTCCATGGCCTCTCCATCAGCAGCAAAGCAATTAGGGCAGCTCCTCTCGCCTCCCATAATAGCAGATCTCTCCATCTTTATGGTAGAGCCAGGTTTCCTCGGGCCCAGGATCAAATTTGACTCCTGAATCCTTTCCAACATCGGTTTTATCACAGCCTGATACAGAGCAGGGGAGCCTGCCCGACACATCCTTAATCAGAACAATTTTCCTCTGTGGCCAAGGCATTCATCCTCCCAATTGAGAGCTGCTCCCCATCCTTTTTGCAATTAACACCCATCCAGCCCTGTGAGTTGGAGGGATAATGCTCAGCTTCAAGGACAAAACTATTTTATTGCCCTCAGCAGGAGGAATCTGTACACATGAAATGTATCCCTTGTAAGAGAAACCCTCACACACCCCATCTCTAAAGAGAAAAGTATTTCTTCTGTTCAAATAAAGCTGCAAAGGCAATCTCCAAACAAACATTCAGCTGGATCAATAGCCAGAAATTGAATAGAACAATGTCTCATGCAGCTTTATAGAATTTTCAAAAGATTTGAACCACACAAACCTAACTTTTCAAGTTCCACCACTGGGATTTATAGTCTTGTTTCCTGAGTCTAGGAAAAAAACTCACAAAGAACTGATTCACATACTAAAACTGAAGAAAAAACAAAGAGTTCTGTGTGGTCAAGAAATACCAGGGGCCTAAACTTAAGCCTGGAAAAGTAAAGGCATTCCAAGTTAGGCTCAGGTGTTTTTGTGTACCTTGGAGAACTTCAGGGCTGAAAAGGGATTTATACAGTTTTTTTTAGTGCCCAAGTGCAAGAGATGTAATTCTCCTTTACCAAGAACTGATAACTTATCTCTAAAAATGAAAATTAATAGAGACATATCCATGAAAACAGTCTTTCCATGATTTTTAGGGGGATTGTGTTAATTTATTTAATGATTTTTTTCCTTGAATAACAATATATTATAACCATTCTCTATATATATGTTATAAATTACTTAATTTTCTATAGCACAAAACCAGGAAATAGTTATTCTGTATATTAGCTACTGGCCTACAAGATGTCTTAGACGATACATTTATGGAGAAAAGCAAATGTGCTCCATTACATGGAAAGAAGCATCACGAAGACAAAGACATCAAATTGTAATTCATACCAAAGAATCCAATCCAAACCAAACCAAAAGAAAAAAAGACAGGAACACCTAATTTGAGTGGGTTTTTTCCTTTGTGGAAAACAACTTCTGGCCTGAAATTTATCTTCATTTCTTTTGCCTGGGAATTCTACAGCCATGTGATCTAGCAGAGCTACCCAGCTCCTGAAGTAAGGGGACAACAGAAGTTGAAGGAGCAATTTCCCACCTGCCCAGGGGCCAGAGCCCTTCCAGGTGTGATTCAGGTCTGCTGTCACCTGTCTGGTTATGCAGAGCATCCTGCTGCTTTCCAGAGCAAACCCAGATGTTCCAGAGACTGCACAATTCCCACAACACATCACAAATGAGGAAAACAGATTTTCAGAAGAAGAGGAATAAATAAGGGGCTCACAGATTTGGTCCCACCACGTCCAGCATTGTGTACCTGTCTAGAATTCTGCTCTATATCAATTTTTTAAATTTTCCTAAGTCACATCAAAGAATTTTCCTCCAAAGAACACCAATCCTGCAGGTTACTGGATCCACAGTCAGTATAACTGCACTTTTCTTCTGAAAGACAAAATAATAAAGTTTGTCTTGCTGTGGCTTAGAGATTTATTTCTCACCACGAAAGATGCAGCTGAAACATTTACTGCTAAAGTACTTTCTTGGTTGAAGAAATAAGTAGGAAAAGACATACTATTGTGAAGAATATAGAGAAGTGACAGTTTTGGATTATTACATTTAATTACTTTAAATGACAATGCCTTTTTTCCCACCACTTTCCCATATAATTTTTTGCTCTTTTTTTTCCTGTTCCTTAAATCTAAATGCAAACAACGGCAATTAATTTTGTTTCCAGTAACAAAATAAGTTGGTTTTTTGTTTGGTTTCTTTTTCTCACACAGTTTAATTTACACTACATTTGTAATCATTGCAAAGAAGCTCAGAAACACATAATTTCTTGGCTTTAAATATCTCAGGGGAAACTCTACTTTTTTTAGAAGATGTGAACAAATAAGTTATCAGAAAACATGTCAAACTTGAAAGTCTCAGGCTCCAACTGTGGAAATAAGTACAACCTACTCTTGTCTCTTATAATTAGGTCTATTGATTTATGTGTTTTGTTTTACTTGCATTTCATACAAGTATAAACAGATGAGAAAGTAGCAAAGGGAAATAAAAAGAAAGCAAATAAAGTGATTTAACAGAAAGGAAATACCTAGAAGAATGAAATTCATTATTGTGGTGTAATGTCATCTAATCTAGTCTTATTTACTTCTAGCTTGTTTTACACGAGCTGCTACTCTAAAAATTTCCAAGACCATGGCAGGGACACCTTTCACTGTCCCAGGGTGTTCCAAGCCCTGTCCAAGCTGACCTTGGCCACTGCCAGGGATCCAGGGGCAGCCACAGCTGCTCCAGGCACCTGTGCCAGGGCTGCCCACCTTCACAGGGAGGAATTTCTTGTTAATATTTGATTTTTCCCTGGAGCCTTCTCTTCTCCAGGCTGAATACCCACAGCTCTCCCAGCCTGGCTCCGTGGAATATGAACTCCAGCCCTTGGGGGATCCTTGTGGCCCTGCTCTGGGCCTGCTCCAGCGGCTCCACATCCATTTTATGCTGGAGTTCTGGAACTGCCCCAGAAGCTCCACATCGTTTTTGTGCCCCTACACTGGAGTTCCTCCAGCAGCTCCACATCCATCTTATGTTGGAGCCCTGGGCCTGCTCCAGCAGCTCCACATCCATTTTATGCTGGAGCTCTGGGCCTGTTCCTGGAGCTCCACATCCTTTCTGTGTTGGAGCTCTGGGCCTGCTCCAGCAGCTCCACGTCTATTTTATGCTGGAGCTCTGGGCCTGTTCCTGGAGCTCCACATCCTTTCTGTGTTGGAGCTCTGGGCCTGCTCCAGCAGCTCCACGTCCATTTTATGTTGGAGCCCTGGCCCTGCTCCAGCAGCTCCAAATCCGTTTTATGATGGAGCCCTGGGCCTGCTCCAGCAGCTCCACGTCCATTTTATGTTGGAGCCCTGGGCCTGCTCCAGCAGCTCCACATCCTTTCTGTGCTGCATCTCTCGGAGCTGGAGGCTGCCCTGCCTGAGCTGTGACCTCACTGCTGGGTCATGGTGAGCTCCTCACCAATGGACAGCCCCAAGTTCTTCTGCCCAGATCTGCCCTCACACCCTGAGACTTTCCACTTTGAGTTCATTCAAGGATAACTATCACAAATTCTGATACTTAGGCCAACTTTGGAAAATATTCTCAAAATAATAGATTTTTGTACTGCACGCAAGGAAAAAAATCTACAGAGGTATTTAAATGGCCATCAATATTTTGTTCTTAATACCCTTTTACAATCAAATAAAACATGCTACCTAACTTCTGACTGCTCAAAATATAGCAGAATTATTTGTAAGCTGAATGACAGATAGCTGGAATTGAATTGACTTCCATAACCAGAGCTCTCCTCCCCTGGTAGGTGTATATGAAAATGGAGTGCACTTACCAATGTCAGGCTCTGCTTTCTTCCACAACTACACACTTTTTTCTGGAAGTAAAATCAATACAATAAATCAATGCCTTTCCAAAGTACACAGTCGCAACAGCAAGGCATTATCATCTTCAAGTTGCAGTGTAATGATTTGAAAGTATTCCTAAAGTTTCATTTTAGAATTAAAATATGAGTTTTTTACTGCTATATTTTTTACATCTCTTAGGGTCTATGTGTATAAGCCTTGCTCCAGCACATCAAACCTCAGAGATCTGATAATGTTGGAGTACAGTCACCACAAAATAACAACAATTTTCCATTTCCACTTTCCTCCTGCAAAGTTCCTTACCTTTTAGTCTGGAAACACAGTGTAGAATTTCATTCCTCAGTTCTTAATTTAGGACTGAAAATTTTACTTTTTCTCTCATTCAGTCTCTAATTAACACACTCATTCTATGATGACAGACTTTGAATATTTTTAGTTATTCCTGCTACAAGCTTCTAGGCACTACAGCTGTGTAGAGCATATATTTCCTCATTAAGGCAGTGGTGATACAACTAACATTTAAACGTGTGAATATGTAATTCAGGAGTACAGGGATTAGTTATCTGGCTGAAAACTCATGAATACATATGAAAACAGTGATTACCTAAAAAGATCCTTTGCAGGTTTCTAATGTAAATGTGTACGTTCACAAATTACTTGGAATGATATGAAATAGAGCTGGTTCCCTTGAGAGGCAAAGTTGCTGTTCCATAAATTGTTTCAGGACTGTGTTTATTATCACTTTTTTTTAGAAGAGTGGATGATTCTCTATCACAACTTGATAAACATTCATTATAGCTGCATCTATTACACCAGCAAAAATGTATCCAATATTTCTACATGACATTTCTATTCCAGGAGCTTACTGTGTCAAATGAAAAAAAAAAAAAACCTTGTTTTACAAAGCAGGTAAACAAATTTTCCAGAGTCTAAATTCCTTATCTTTTAACATGTATAGAACATCTTCCATAGAATAAAAATCCTGCTTAATGTAATTAAAATTTAACTTAAAAAATAGGTAACCGTATGCATAAATGATTATTCAGATTGCATATTTTGAATGGATTTTGGCTGGGAAATATGAGACCTGACTGAAAAACAGAGCCTGAACTACAGAGGAGTTGTAAGGAAAAAAAAAACCTGGAACAGATTTCAAGGTGAACCCAACCTATAACAAGAGATATCCAGAAAGGTTGGATGGCATTTTGGGGGTTAAATAAGGAGAACAGGGGGTGGATCAATCCCAAAGTGAAATAAGGAAGCAGTCAGAGGTCCATTTATCTCCATGTGAGGAACAAACCTGGGGAGGAACAGGCAGAGAGCTCCAATTCACAGGGAGGGATGTCGTGTACGAGCAGCTCATCAGCTCTGGGAGCCAAAGAGCCACAGGCCATGGCAAAAGGGATGAGCAGGAGGTGGTTTTGGGGTCTGGGAAGGTGCAGCCACCTCAGCTTTGATCCTGTGGCTCCATGGGAAGTCACCAAGTGCAGGAGCTCACAGAGAACAAAACACAACCATGAACAAAAGCATCCCTGCCAAAATACTTAACAGCAGCATTGCCCTAAATGGATCACAAATATATTAAACTCATCAACATTCATTTATTTTGTGCTCTTCACTGCAAAACTGGCAGCAAGTTTGGTTGCATAAATGCAGCAATACTTGGTAAGAAAATGGGACTTATATAACATTTCTGCTCTCATAATAATGTAACAGGATATCTGAGGTTGGGAGAATTTTCAGCTGTTCAGATTACATATAAATTACCTCTTGCCAAACATTTGACAGGAATACACCTTCGAAATGTTTTTGCAGCCAACATCTCAATAACAATTTGAGGTAAAATTGCAGTTGACTGAAATTCTCTCACTGCTTTAAGTGAAAAGAAGAAATTGGACAGAAGGGGCTGCTCAGACTCTCAGCCAAAGCCTTCTGCAGGGATATTCATGGGATTACACTTGCATTGAGTCCCCCCAGAGCCTCTGCTTTGTTTGTGGCAGCAACCAAAATACTCCCAGAAAGGATTAGAAGTGCTTTTCAAGGTTAGTGCAGAAATTGGAGTTTGTCAGAAGATGGTGCTGTTAGGCTGTTTTTATATAAGAAAATTACTTTTATTTACAAAAATAAATTTAATCTGTGTGGAGACCCCAAATTGTTGATTTGTTTGAAACATGAACATTTTAATAAATAAGTAATTTTGCATTTGTCAAGACAGAGCTTTGACCTTGAACTACTTCACTAAGTGTGCACTGATGCACTCGGGAAATCTTTTCTCACTGGGATTGAGTTGTGTTTCTGACAAATCAAATAAAATTCAGGTTCAGAATTATTCTAGCTAAATGTGGGATAACATGCATGGCTTCAGAAATCACTTTTTTTCCCCAGTTATTGGATATATCATAGGTAGGCTTAATAATTTCCCATTGGCAAAGAACTGACTGCATGGACTGCAAGGCCAAGGTCAGACAGTCCCATTAAACACACAAAGAGCTGAGCATTGTTGAGGGCATCCAGGGGAAAGCAACTCAGGAAAAATTCCAATACCACATCCATTCAAACATCAAAAAATGTTCTTATAAGAAATCTACATTTTATGTTGAAAATGCAATCTTACTGTATCTCCAGCAATTCTCAAGAGATATTCTATGTGAATACTTCTGAAAAAACCTATTCTGACCTCCAACCATTTTTTTTTCTTTATTACTTGTCTGATATTTAATGATTATTATTTTTCATAGCAGATTTCAATAAAGGGGAAACTTGATCAGCTGCTGTGGGGTGGATATTTCCAGCTTTTTCTTCTAACCATCCACTTGAAATATACTTCCAGTTTCCTGGCTGATTTAAAGCTCTGTCTTTAAGACCAGATTGGAGAGAAGATCTGCTTAAGAGACTCTTGCCTTGGAGAGTGGGAAGTGGGCACTTGGGGAAGGAAGCCTAAGAACAAAGGAAATAATTCTGGTTCTTTCCATGGCTCCCTGCAGCCTGCAGTTTCCAGGCTAATCTAAACACTTGACTCACTTGTTCTCTGGGCTCAGCTGCTTGGGAAGCTGTGCAGCATTGGAAAAGAAATAAAATCACAGGGAAGAGTTACAGAACTGAGCACTGTCTTCTTTCCTTCCTGTTGGAATAAGAGGCTCTGAAAAGTCAAATTTAAGATGCTACAAAATGCTGGCAAGCAACAAGGTAGGGTATGTTATCTTAAGGTGATGTCTCACTCAAAAATTGTGGTTTGTTTTTTTAAGATTTTCTGATCTCTCTGCAGCCTGATCTTCCTAACAATTAAAGCATAGACAACAAACCCCACACCCTGCCCCCAGAAAAAAGAATTCGATCAATAGCACTTTAAAGTAGGGGTTTTTGTGAACATCTGGGCTTTGAAACACCTTTAATTTTTGAAAAATAAAAGTTCAAGGAAGCTGAAGAGTAAGAAGACCTGACAGAACAAGAAGAATATGAGAGACCATTGCCCAGGGCACCTACACTTCCATCAGGACAGGAATTGTGACCTGACAAGGAAAGAACAATCAAAGATTTGCTCAGAGGTTTTGCCCTAAAACTTTGTCCTTGACATCACCTTATATTTCTGTTTAGAGAACATCCTCTCCCACCCTGTCCTGCCCTCCATAAAATGACATTTGCCACTTGCTCATTGAGATTCTGAGCTGGTTCCACTGGTCACTCACCTGCAGAGGGCCTGGGAAGCTGGCACTGACCTCGGCTGCTCCTTGGGCACTGCTGTGAAGAGCACAATTAATAACATTTATAACATCTCCTCCAGGGCTTTCCTTCACTTGGAAATCACACCAAGCTGAATCACAACCTTGAGAAGTCACTTAGTGGTGTTTTCTAATTGAATGTAATTTCAAGCGAACCCAGATCCCAGGAGACATGGCCACATTAACACAGCACCTCCAATGCTCAGTCACTCTGACCAAGTGTTGATCTCCCTTCCCAAGGCACTGCAAGCCAGGAAATGTGGCAGTGTAAAATCAGGCTTTTATTTCTGCTTCTGTCATTTGTTCATCACATATTATTGAGGGAAATAATGTGTGTTTTCCTGGGCTTCTTCACTTGTTCTACAGAAAATAATAACTGTGACCTGCTTGGGAGGACACGACTCAAACGTGGAAAACATGCTGAGATAAGAACATGCTAAAGAAGTTCAAGTATTTATTAAGAAGAGTTGAGCAAATGCCATTTTTCAGAATTACTGAAGTTTCTTACTTGGCATGCAATTGGCAGAATGATAGAATCTATGTTTTCTATAAATTCAGTCTTTAGTCACACAACACTTTATCCACATTGCTTTGTTGGAACATTTTTCCCATCAACCTAATAGATGGAGCTCAGAGATTTTTCATGGTGAAAAATCATTTTTCAGCTTCATTTTGAAGAGTAACTTTAGAGGCCTGTCCTCTTTGTATTAACAGATATAAATAGCAATATCAAAAGAACATAAAAAATTCAGTTTTTGCAGGCTTTGCACTCTGCCTGCTGTGCAACCCATGTTCTTGACCTACTGAAAGCTAATGACAGAGTTAGGACTTTATACTCCAGCAATCATGCAGGTGATCTGTCAGACTGAAAGGATGAGCTCTCATATTAAATAAGAAAGTGGGGAGGGAAATAAAAGTCTGCTAACACATCCAGCTTGTTAAATTAACTTTGGCCAAGTCCAAAAATGAAAGGGAACTCATGCTAAAACCAGTGGCCCATGAGCACAGGGAATTTAAGTAACTCAGAAGAGGCCAAGGCTCTCTGCACTTAATGAAAAAGCCACTGACCTTGAAGACTGATCCCAGGGACCTGATTTAGAAAAAATCAGAACCTGATTTTTTCTGGAGAAACAGAAACGTTGTGGGGCAAATAACCTATTTCTTCTATAAGAGGACTCTGAATGATGCCCTGGCTGAATGTAGCAATTGACACTTACTTGTATGTTATATTTTCTAAATTTCAAAAGTCTCTATAGTTATCTTAGTTAAATTCTAGTACAATTTGCTTTCCCTTAATGCAGAAAGAGGATTCATTCATTTAGCTTAAAGCTCTCTGTGTTTGAGCCCACATCTGATTTTATGTAGGTTAGCTCTATGTCATGAAAATTCAGTGCAGTAACTGAGTTCTGTGAGTTTTTCACATTATTAAGACACTCCATCTGCCATTAGGGGAGAAAAATCATGCTCATCTATAAACAGGCTTTCTCTTACTGCTGCTGATTTCCTTTCTTCTAAGCATTTGGATAAGCAAGGACAGCAGAGAATGAAGTTCAGAGACATAAACCAGAATTGCACTTTTCTATTTGTGATTTCTTTTTTCCCTAATGACCACTGGCAGCAAGGTTGGAGGCAGGATGGGTCCCCTTCCCCTTGCCTTGCTGACAGTTGTTCACACCAGAAAAACAATTTCCCAGAAAAATGTGCAGGATAAACAAACAAACAGAATATTACCACCTGCATACTTTTTTGCCCTAATTTTGATCAGTGGCTGACATCTATGCCAAATACAAAATGATCAGACAGAGCAGGGGGTGATTATAATGTTACAGAAGTTTCTGGGTGTTACTCCCACCCTTCCATTCTCCATCTCATCCACTCATTAAAACCACACAGCCAAACGCCTTCCAGCAGCACTTGGGCCACTGGGGGGTACGTGATGGTTCTGATGAAAATTAATTGCAGCTGAAGCCATGAACACAGGTTTGGATTGACTTTCCTTATCTCAGAGCACAGCTCCTTGAGCACGGGATTACGCAACCTTAATTACAAGGTTGATCTTCCTGAGCACGGGAGGCACAACAAGGAGTTGTTCCTTCACCAGTTGAGCCCTTGCTCAGTGTCCATTTAGGGATGAACCACTGAATGCTAATTAGCCTGAGAGGCAAAGCCAGCTCTGCTCCAGAGAGGTCACATCCTCAAACACGAGCCCACGTTCTGCTTTAGTCAAGCACGAGAAACGATTTCGGAAATATGAAGGCAACAAAATGCAAGAGTGGCAAAGATTAGCAAACACACCAATTAATAACTGCATTACACTGCAACGCCAATAAATCCTTCTATAAAATACAGAACCGATTACAAGCCACACAAATCATTAGCAGACTATTGAGATTTATGAGGAAAACTGCGACTCGATAAGAAAAAGCAAGCGATGTGCCAAGCAACCTACAAAGCACATTCCCAAATGTTCTTCAGAGGGTTTGGGAACACTGGCTTTGAAAATAAAACAATCACAAATCTTGGAGCTCCTGGCAGATGTCGTCCCTTGGAATCCCAGTTGTTTATGTGCAACCAACTGGCTTGAATGTTGTTTCATGGCTATGCAATAGAAATATAAAAATGTTTAAAGCTCACCTTGAGGAAAAAAAACAAAGCCCATGTCTCATAAAGCAAGGTAATGGCACAGAATATCACTGCAAAAATGGGACAGAATAGTGATAGAAGCATAAGTATGAAAACATCACAAAAAATTTGGATATTTTAGCTAGTGCACATAGCTATTCTGCTACTTGATTATTTTCTTAAAAAAAGTTGTTGCAGCAAATCCCTGAGATGCAAGGAAAGAACGTGACACAACAGCAGACCTTCTCAGCCAAAAAAACCCCCTAAGAAATGAAAACTAATTTTTTTCCACATTTTCCATCAAGACAACCTGGGTTACATACAGAGTTGAGGGGTCTTTACTGACCAGCTGTTTACCCTTTAAAACGTCCAATGGAAAATGTTGCATTTACCAAGACCCCATGCTTCACTTTACTTTGAGGAAGAATCAAAAAACCAAACCCAAACCAAAAGGGTTATAACTGTTTAAGGTATAAGGTAGATCCACTAAATATGTCAGCTGTGATCATAAAAAATGCATTTAATTTATTTTCAAATATGTTTCTGGAGATTTCTGACGTGGAAGACAGAATGTCTTCATTGAGGATGGGTCAGCAGCAGGTGACCTGGTCCTGCCAGGCCATGGCTGTGGTGACAATGTGCTCAGCATCCCAGTGATGAACAAACATCCATCACCTACCTGGTTATTGTCTCTCTAAAGAGATATCCACCCTCAAAGCATCTTTCTTCCTAAATTACACAAAAAATAATGAACTAAAGAGGAATTTCTGATTTTCAGTCACCAACAGCTGAGTGAGAGCTGCCCTGTGCCCCCAAAGGGTGAATCCCCACCTGTTTGATTTCCAGCAGTGTAAACCCTGGTTTTGTGTGTGATCCTGCAGGAGGGGAAGCTGGGCCAGACATCCACATCCACTCAGGAACTTTCTTTTCCCAAGTTTCATGTGCTCTAACAAGGGAAATGCAGCAAACCAAAGCACAGAGGCTGACTGAGTATTTACCACAGAGAACAAATGCACAGAGTTCAGTGGGCAAAGCAAGAGCTTTCCACTCTGGGAAAGGAGTGTTTGATCAGAGGTTCCCTACAGAAGCACAGAGCTCTAAAAGGGAGGAGAAAATTCTTTTCAAAGCCATTCCTGATTAACTGAAGCTGTGAGACAAATTGTTAAAACTTGGGATAGGGGCAGGACTAGATCTTAGCTACTGAGTACCAAAACTCTGCATATCTAAAAAGGAAAAAGAAAAATGATGAATTTTTTTGCTTAATATCTTCTATGTGCAGGCCAGCTTTTGAAATAATAATAAAAAAGCATAAATAATATATTAGCAACTAATCTGAAAGCACTGACATGCCGTTTAATAAAAAAATTATTGCTAAAAAAAGATCTCTTACCTGAGGAATTACTACATTCAGGTTCATTTAAGCCTTTTACTCCCATATATAATACCAGGAAAAGACAAAGGGTTTTAAAGAAAAAGGCACTAAAGTGACTCATGGTCTGATTAATAGCAAGGGATCTGCTAATTAATAAGGTATAAAGAAAATATTATTATTAGAAAAAAAGCAACATCTTTATTGAGATAATTTGTTGATTAAAAAGACAGTTCAAGAGATAAATTAACACAAGTTTTTAAACTTTTAAACTTGGCAAGGATGAGGAATTTAGTAAAATGTGAGACCTCTTCCTTGAGGCTGTAAATCAACATTTTGTTAGGTATTTCCAATATCTGCCCTAGTCCTTGGCATTGCTTCCATCAAACTCTCCTCTGAGATGTGCCAGAGAACATTTACTCAGCTGAGAATCAAGGGCTGAGATTAAACCATGGACATTTGGTGTTTGTACTCCTTGGCTCATTCTAACTCATTCACATTCTGTATGAACCCAATCTTGGATTTTCCCATTGGAAAACAAATGTCCAGATCTCAAGGAATGTATCCCTTGAAATTAGCTTTTGAAAGCCAGCTTGAAAACTATTTTGGCTTCTTAGTTGCACTTCCTAAATTCCCCCATTACTGGTTTTTCATTAAGCAGCCTTTATCTGTCCTCAAAATTCCTGCTGAGATGGACAGCAGCAAGTTAGCCAAGCCTGGAGACCAGAGAGGGTTAAATCAGCTGGCCACAGGGATTTAAAATAAATTAAAAATGACAGAATCCATTCTTTTTTAACAACTCAGAAACCATTGCTAGAACACCTCAAAAGCAAACAAGCTCACTGCTAATTTCCTTAATCCCTTGGATCCCTGCAGGTTCAGCTTTGTCAGTCCTTGGAAGCTGCTGTGTCCCCATTCCAGGTGTGATTCCTCACTGCTGCTGTCTGATGTAGGACAAGGCAATATTGAAATACTTGTCCACTATCATATATAAGATGTCTGGAGAAGAAATCACACAGCAATTTCACTGTTGAAATGGCTTGATTACTGCCCTGAGAAGTTTGAGGTAAAATTCAAATAAATAGGAGCACAGGAGGTAGAACAGGAGAAGATGTTTCTGCACTGAATCTGTAGCTGGTTAAGCAAAAGAATGAGGTTCTGTAGAAGGTCTATAAATAGATTACAACAATTATTATTGCTTAAATATGGCCTTTAGCTGCTTCTACCTGCCAAAAATACCATTTCTTTTAACTCATTTCTGTATCACTGTGTACTCCTTCCTTAGAAAAATATCTCCCAATAATAGGGAGACCTTTTCACAGATCCTGCAAAGTTAATTGAGGCAAGGAAAGTACCAGAGGTAATTGAAGCAAAGAAAGCTCAGCACCAAGGTGAAGTCATCTCCACTTAGGGTTCATATTTAGTAGGCATTCAACCTAACAACACTGCTAAAAGGAATAAAATTTGGTGTGTCAGGTTTAATGATACAGAAAGTGTAGAAAGGGGATTAAAATGCAGCACGGGTGCATGGTCTGAGGGAGTTTATGAGCCCTGGGTTTTATTACTCATATTCACCCACAGGATCAGATGCTGTGGATTATAATGCAATGTTCAGGTGGTCAGAGCAAGGTTGGGGCACGCTGTGTAAACCTTGCAGTGTAAAAGCATTCATTCTCCGTAGGGCAAGCCTTGATACACATTGTTTTAAAGTTTTTGTGAGAAACAACCTTTTACATTGAGCAAAATATAAAAACCCTAAAGCTTCTCACTGTCTTTACTGACTGTTTTGTCTTTTTTCTTCTAATTCTTTAGATTTGTCTGAATATCTACATCTACTCACTCTGTACCCATTTAAAATCCATAAATTCTTCCTGTTCTTATTCCCAAAGTTCTCTTTCCTCTCTGCTTCCACTGTGACATAATTGGTCTTCCCCTCTTCCCCCTCTCCCTGTTACAAATTAGTATTTATTAATAGGTTTGTTTTCTATAGATCTCTACCCACTTTTTGCAACCCTAATGTCTGTACTTTAGGCTTTACATACTGCTTTTAATTAAAGAATAATTAATCTGGGCCATCTTGAAATTGCTGTTTTCAGAATCTATTAAAAAGTCCTTAACTTATTCTAGTTTTAATATCTTTAGCTCTTTGATTAAATAGTAAAGAAAGAAATGTCTGTTCTCATTTACTGAAATGATAGAGTGCAGATTACTAAAAGCAAAGAATGCCAAATTTCATCTTCATTATTTTAAAATGTTTAGGAATCTGCATTTTCTCTGAAACAAAGGTATAATCCACTTGCCATTGAAAATTTTGGTATTTTGCACCAGAGTAAACAACATAAACTGAGCATCTCAATGTGAGAAATTACTAAATAACTACATCATAATATATAAACCAGATTAGCCATCATAGATTAATGAGCAAAATCTGAATAAAAGATCAATAAAAACCAAACTGGAGGAGACAGAGTTTTTAACTGTTCCTAATAGAGGAAAAAGTATTAAGCACACATGTAAGGGAAAACACTCTGAGGTTGGTATCTACACTACTCATCCCCAGTTTGCATTAACCTTTGAAAGAATGAAGCATTTTGATGCTGCACTAAAGCCTAACTGCTCTATAAAATTATTAGAAGCAGGTCTGTAGTGTGATTATTAATTATTTACTATGTTGCTACTGATCAGCGTGGTGTCACAAATTTTATTTGTGATCAAGAAAATTAGTGTACAAGTAATATTTAGATATATACTTAGGCTGAATCAAAAGTGAAAAAGCACTAACTAATTAATTAATAATTAAGTAATAAGCATCCACTGATGATTAAAACATCAATATTCAAATTGCAGCAAAGAAACAGGGCAGAGCTGCTTGGTAAAACCCAAATATGCAAGTGGGGCATTTTCCTCATTTTCATGTTTGTCCTACTTATGAAGATGCACCAAACTTCAATTTATTCAATTGAATTCAACACTTCCCTCTTTATTTTTCTGTTCTGCCATCTGCATGAAGCTCAGAAGGAAAATCAGCTGCTGTTTCTCATCTCCAAGGCACATTCCGTGACTCAGCTTCTCCAAGTGCCACCTGTGTGATTGCAAGCCATGACAGAGCAGCATTTACCCACCACATCCATTCCTCATTGTTACAGCATTTTGTTCAGCTCAGAGCAGGATCACTCAGCTCCACTCCCTCTCAAAGATGAAGTGCTGCTACTTTCTAGTAAAATACAATATCTTGCTTTAACTGTTGTCTTTTACAATGAAAACAGACCTTATTAAAAAAATCCACGACCAAAGACCCTAAGGCTGCTGAAATAAAATAAAAGTAGCTTGTCTGAAATAATAACAAAAATTAAATACTGAAAGTATGACATTTCTGTTGAGAAACCAGCTTCACTAGGCTGGCAGAGACATCAAGGAATGGCAGGGAAAAACACATGGACTCCAAAACCAAACTGGGAAGGGGAAGAGGGAGAGGGAAGAGAAAAAGGGGAGAGGGAGAAGGAGAAGGAGAAGGAGAAGGAGGGAAAGGATAACAACCCTCAAGGGGTTTTTGGTGTTGTTTTTATGTAAAAGAAGTAATTACACAGAAGTCCTTTTCCCCTTCAGTAAGCTCTGCACCAGGCAGAGCCTGCCTTGCTTTAAATAAGTTCTTTTCTGGCTTTGATCAAAGGAAAGAAAAACTGATAGAGCAAATTGGCAGAGAGCTGGCAGAATTATTGATAAGATGAACAGTTTCTTTAAGACAGCACAGTGTGGTTCCATCATTTTATAGATTCTTGCACATAAATAATTACTGTTTTCACAGAACCACAGAATTGTTAGGGTTGAAGGTGACACAGGAAGGTGTCCAGGGTGTTTGGGATGTCTCCAGAGAAGCAGCTGTTCCAGGGCTCTGCCCCCTCCATGGTAAGAAGTTCTTCCTCGTTTTGAGGTGGAACTTGTTGTGTTTTATTTTTTGGCCATTTTTCCTTTTCCAGTCCCTGGACACCACCCTCTGACACTTCTGGGAGATATTTGTAGGGATTGATGAAATCACCTCTCATTCTTGTCTGGTCTAACCAGGCCCAGCTCTCACCAAAGGGTGACCCTGAGCCACCAGCACATAGAAAGTAGATCTATCAGAAGAGGGGGAGTTCTAAAAACATCTAAATTAAGATATTAAAGTTATTCAGATAAGAGTGGAAATGCCTTTCACATCCTTTGCTACATTCTTTTCTTCTCAATTGTAATAAATGTAATAAGAGGGAGAACAAAGACAGAATCTTCCATGTTTCATTATCACATCAAATGTTTTACCATAGCCACTGGCAAGATCATTTTATGGAGAACAAGTCCTGGAACCATTATTTTTTCCCTTCTCAATTACTGGGGTAATGAATGGCACAGCACAGTTCTAAATCAGAGTGTGGAGACAGCAGAACCCTCACGGGCTGTGAGCACAGCAGAGTGAGACAGTTCCTCTCCAAACACCTCTCATTACAAGGAAACACTTACCTGTGAGCATCAGGATGCAAAATCTGGCCAGTTTTGTTCAGTGTTTAATCTACTTTGGGCTGACTGCAGCAGATGCAAGCAGAAGTCCCTCTTCCCTTAACAAGCATTCCCTGGGAGCATCTGTCAGAACAGGAAACAAGTGGTTACTCACTAAGATTTATAGTCAGCACTCAGATAACACCAACAGGAAATAATCATTTATGCAGTGCAGCAGCTGGGCAGGGGATTCCAGAGGGGCTGCATAACTGGCCAGCAGCAATATCTGCACTAACCCTGCTCGGAGGAGATGAATTTGGGCTGGGGCAGCAGGGCAGGGCTCGCCCTACAGGCAGCAGGGAGGGGTTATCTCATACCCTGTTATCTGCAGGTTGGGCTGAGGCTGGTAGGGGATATGGTTGGCCACTACTGGAGGCAGAATATCCAACATTTATCTGCCCCTGTTTGCTTCTTAATGAGGGGTTAATTCAATTTCCCAACAATGGGAGAGTAGGCGATGAGAAGAGGGTCCCTGGGCTGGGGGGTGTTACTATGACAAAGCTGCTCCTTCAGCAGGATTAGGGTTTGGACACTTCCACAGACTTTGGATGATGCCCTATATATTTATTTAAACACAAATTTCATGTTCTGGCCTCTCTTTCAAAGAGCTGAGGTGGACTGACTGAGTCCCAGTGCAGAACATGAAAGTATTGTTTGCTATTTCCATAATACCCTCATGGTTTGTGCATTTCTGTTTGAATCTCAATGTGTGACTGGTTCTGATAAGCAAAATTTCCTCCCTCTTTGGGGTGATAACCACAACCCTGAAAGTGAAGCTACAAAACACTTTGCTTGCCAGTCTAATACAGCACTGCTGCAAGATTTCATTATCTGGGAATGATGAAACTTGACTAAGAGGACAAGTTTCAGCTGCTGAAATAAATTAAGCTTCATCTAAGCCCCAGTGAATTTTTTAAAAAGCAAGCTGCATTGGACATGTTTCCTACTTGAAAATGAAAACCAAGTATATAAAAACTGAAAATGTGAGCTTTTAATGAGAAAGAAACCTTTCAAAATGGTATGCTAACTTTGGGAGAGAGTTCATACCTTCGTCTGCTATATTCCCATGGCTGTGACCTGATTTTGCACCTGTAAGAAACAATAATTACAAAGATTTTACTCACAATGAAGCTGAATGTGAAAGTCGAATAAATCATAATTTGCTTTAATGACATCTGCTTAATATCTGTTACGTTTTTAGGTAACACTACATGATACCAATGATTGCCATGTTGTATGCTTGCATTTTAATTTTATATATTATAAAATTAAATAATAGCATTTATATAAAATGTAATATATTTATATATTATATATTATATAATATTACAAATATTATATATTATAAAAGTATAAAATAATTTATACTTTCATTTGTGACAAAAAACTTCACAACAGAAATGCTAACCGCACTTGGGAATGTCATGGAAACTATAAATGCATTTAAAATTTTGTCTAAGAATGTAACTGTGCAGTTTTTGATATATTTTAATATCAGTATTAATATTAAGAAGATGTCTCAGCTCATAAATCTGAAGTTTTAGTGGAGCAGATTTTCAAGAACTGCTGCACTGTGCTTCCGAATCAAGTTTTTCAACAGCCACAGCAGTTTCTGCTCTGAAATCATCAGACCCTCTTGAAAAATCAGAGATAGAACAATGAAAAAAGTACTCACAAGTTTTTCACTCTATTTCAAAAAACAGAGAGGAAGAAAGAATTTCTCCAACATATATTTTGCTGGATTATTTATCCATTTTTGATCATCTCCACTTTCTATTATTTATTTTCTGGCCCATATTTATTCTGCAATGCACTGGACATTGCTATAGGCTCCAGTGTTCTGTAGAGCTTCCTTGTGTCTTTATCAGGTATAACCAAAATCCAAATCCACATTTCATATAATTTAAATTTTTTTTTAATCAAACACAAGGAGCAAAGATTACTTCAACTGTTTGAACTCTTAATTAGTAACAAGACTGTGTTCTCTTCTTGCCAGGTATTTAGAGAAGAAAGTAAATGCATTTACCTACATTTAGTTGTTTTGGATTGATTTCTTTTAGGTTAATTCCAGTTTACTTTCAGTGTGGCCAGAGTAATTGCCAGCCTTCTCTTCATACAGAGTAAATTCAGAGGAATTGAGTTTATTTTCTTTGGCAGTGACCCAGCTCAGAAGTGCAGGCATCTGCTGAGCCATTTCCAATTTGTTACTGGAACCAGTTCCTGCACCTGTACAGGTTCAGGTATCCACTCTCCTGTAATTTAATCAGTGTATTCAGTTGTTTCCTCCAAAAAGGAACCAATACTTCCTGAGAACGGGTATTCAGCATAGAATGTGCTGAATTTTGAGAAATTTATTTCTCAGTGGACTGAAAATCTCTTGCCGTTTTGTTTCTGAAGCCTTTGGTCTAGAACTCCAAACAAAGTGATGAATATAAACATTTCCAACATTCCTGTTCTCCCAGAAGAGAATAACACCCCTGGTGTACCCTTACCTGCTTTTCCACCACAAAGAAGTGAGCATGTTCTTGAATAGGGACCTCCTCCTATTTCCATGATCCTTGGTTTACTTTGCTCCCAGATGGAAATTTCTGTTATCAGCTTTAACTGCTCAAAAAATTGCTTCTCTTGCTGATGTGGGTTCTCTTTCCTGACACAGTGAAGCCTGAGCAAGAGGGATAATTTTGGCAAAGGAGTGTGGGAAGAAATAGGAATAAAAAGAATTACAGCCTATTTCTAAACATGTAGAGTTACCTTTTAAATTCTTCCTTTTTCCTTTTCCCAGGATTCCACTAGAGAAAATTCTGTGGGCACAAAAAGACCTGCCTGCATTTTTAAAAGATTATTGTGCATTATCCTTAATATCAGCAGTATAATTCATCCCCTTCCACTGGGAAATTGCTGCTCAAAAAGAACTCACTTGTAACAGAATTTTATTCCTCCAGTTCATTGATTACCAGTGATTTTTTACTTGTAACTTCTAAGACTCTTTTGCATAAGGGATATAAAAATTGCCTTTTTCACACTAAAGTGAAGTTGTTAATTTTGTCACCTTTTTTTTTTTTCTTTTTTTGAGGTTGTAACGTAGTTTTGAAGATCAGTGCGGAAAAAAAAGAAAAAGTAATGATGGTAGGATGACCACTTATACCAAGGAGCTCAATTGGGTGGTGTGAGAGGAATGAAAGAAGGACAGAAAACAAAGAATGTGGGCACTGGATTGAAATAATCCTTGAAAGACATTGATCAAGTTTGTTCCCTTGGCATGACTCAATAATTTTCCTGATTTGCATTGGTGGAAGCTGATGCACACGTTCACCATGGATCAAAGGCTGTTCTGCAGCTGGGGCTGTTGTGCTGATCATTATTGAAGGTTTTGTGCCTCAGTGCCTCTTTGGGTTCCTCTGCACAGTCCAGATTGAATTCCAGCCCTGCTGCTCCCTGTGGGAAGGACAGACAGACAGACGTGCACAATCCAGGCTGGGTCAATTCCTCAGGCCGAGCTGCACAGGGGGAGGAGGGTCCCAAAATCTTCACAGAAACACTCTGATCCAAAAAAATCCCACTCCAATGTTCAATAATTTTCTCAACATTTTAGAACAAAGCCATTCTGCAAAAACAGAAAAATATGAATTAGTTGTAAAGGTTGTATGTGGCATTTGCAATCGTATCAAGCGTGTGAAATCAAAGAAATGAGCAAATCTGCTTTGGATGCAGTGTAAAAGTGATACAGCACCCTTAAAACAATATAAAAATCTTATTAAATAGCTAAATCTGGAAGCATCTTTGCAATCTTATATTGTCTTAGCATTGGAATTAGAATGCCATATAAATTGAGTACCTTAAAACTGCTTTGCAGAAAATGAGGCTTGAGTTCAAACAATACTATGAATACTTGAGGGCTTTTAGAATAGAAGATTTTCCAGTCCAGGATCCCAGACTCTGCACATCCAGACCACTCAAATAAAGTAAATTTACTTTATTCTGTTTTCAGTTTCTGAAAACATCAAGTAAATTTGATAATATCTATTTATATAGCATCAAACTAATAAATAAAAAATATCTAACCGTCCTAAAATTAATATGGCCATTCCAAGCCACTACAGTTGAACTGGATGTATTTCTAAATTACTGTAAAATGCCCATTATTTGAGAAGGATTTACTGTGTTGAATGATCAGATATTATTTAATGTGTACATGGCATACATATCAAATCTTAATAACATGTCTGCAATAATATGTATTGTATGGCAAAACTTAGTCTGCAAACGGACCTATCTTACCAAATTCTGTTTTCCCAACTCTTCTGCATTTTTAACATTCATAATTTCAATTTTATTTTCTGTAAATCACAGATTTAAGTGTTCTATTTCTTCCTTTGAAGCTTTGTCTTTTTAAGCACCTGCATGCAAGAGAGAACAGAAAAAGTCTGGCAATGCCTGCATGAAGATCCTTCAGGAGAGAACCATTGTGGTGCTGGATATATGTTTTGTATCTTTGCACAATAATGGGTATTCTAAAAGTTATCTATATTAGGCACCATCAAAGTTAACAGCCTCTTTTTATAAGACTTTATCTTTTTCATTTTAAGATGTTATTAGAATAATAAGCTCGGTGCCTGGTGGGCTGAAGGCAGGCTGCCATTTAACATATTTAATGACCATCTGGAGATTTTTTTTTTTTTTTAATTCAAAGTTTTATTTTGTATTTTCTTTTAAGCACCTCTTACTTTTTTTAGAAAAAAAAGAAAAATCTCATTTTTCCATTCCAGTCTGGAAGCAGTAAGAGGTGCCAAACACAAAAACTTTTTCTCTACTTCTTTATCACCTCTTATCTCTTGTCCTTTGGGTTAATATTATCTATCAGGTCATGCTCCACCATGCCCAGGGTAACCTGAGGTGGGCACACCAAGCATCACCCACAAGGCTTTAGTGGTAAATAAACTTTTTGTCTTAATCCCATGGGGGTGTGGTGTGTTTCAGTCAGGTTCTTTCCAGCTATGAAATATAAAGATTCCTCAGATATGGCCTGGCTTTGGTCCTCTCTGTCAGCAGCCAGTCTGCACTGCAAGTATGCACTGATAATAATGGGATTATTTTCTTCTGCAGGGAAACACAGACGGAGGGGAGGACAACGTGGTCATCTCATTGCAGTTGCACTGGAGACTTGCATTAACTCAGAAAACACTGCCCTGTTCCTTGCTGGCTGCTTTAAATGCTGTTTTCATTAATAAAAAATTAAACCTAGCTATTATCATGCACATTACATGGAAATTAATGGTTAATATCCTTGAATTAGTACTGCTACATTGTTAATATTATTTTTAGAATTTCGTGCTATGCTGTTGCAAAGTGTGAACTGCATAGTCTGGTAAGATTTAAAAGTGGAAAATACAATAATAAATGGTGCTGAAGATGTGCAAAAATGCTAAATTAGGAGTGGCAAGAGTTTTTTCTGTCTATAAATTTTTCTATAAATTTCTCATTTCACTCTACATGCTTGGCATATAAAGCTTATTCAAAAGAAAATTTTTGGCAAACTCTCCTAGGTATATTTCAACATTTTGATTGCTGTTTACCTGGTTATTCTTTGTTGTATTTTGGAGACAATTACAATAACAGGCATCCTTCTGAGAACACCTGCCAGGAAGGGAAGTAGATCTGTGTGCATTAATGGGTGGGGATTTAGCACCATTTCTGCATTGACAAATGGCATTTGAGGCAAACAATAGACAGGGAGAAAGAAACTTAAACATCTTGGAAGTAATGCTGTTAGGATAAAACAAACAAACAAACACATTCAAAGTAATCTGGGGCTAAAGTGACATATAAATGACAGAGTGGAATGTCCTAAACAGCTTCCCAGGGATCTGAAAGACAACATTTGACACCCAGCCACCGCATGAATAAAAGATTAAATGCATTTGTACAATTGCTTGTGCAGTCAAGAATGCAGCTTTCTTTTGGAAGAGACAAAGCACTTCCTGAGTTATTCTTGGCAATGTGATGAAGTTAACACAACCAGGTGTGGGTGTTCCTATAGCTTATCTCAACTGGCATATCCTGACATCACCTTTGCTTCCAGGGACAAATCTGTTGGAGTTGCCAACTAAATTATTTATAGTGTTCATTGTTACTGTTTATTATCTACAGAAACACATTTCAGTTCACATTTCAAATGTGAAATGCAAGGAGAAGTGATTCAGGCTCTTAAACGTGAATGAAAGGATTGTTTGGGAAGGTTCACAGATGGAATTTCTCTGTTCATGCTGAGAGGGACGGCAGCAACTGAGCTCATGCAGAGGCATCAGCACCTTCCCTAATTCTGGCTGAATGCTGTCTGTGGCTCTCATGAAAATATTTGAATAATGTCTAAAGAAACACAGTTTACAAACTGAAAAGGAAGAATCCAAGTCTATTTTTGTGTTGTGCCTTTCCCTCTGAAGCTGTGCCCTCTGCGCTGCATTTAATGAAATCCAGAGTGGATCTCCAAACCTTCTTCCCAAGAAAAAGTAATGATTGTAGGATGACCCCAGTTTTGTGTGATGGCCCCAGTTCCAGCATCAGGGCATCTTAATTTCCACTAGATGTCCTTTAGAGGGACATCTCAGGCTGCTCTTTCCTGCAGGACCAGCACAAGACCCCAAGTGTCAGAAAAGGTTGGTCTAGAAGTGTGACCGTGTTCACAGGGGTCTTTGAATGAGGGAAGAGACGAGGATCTGACTATATTTCAGAAGGATGATTTATTATTTTATGATATATATTGCATTAAAACTATACTAAAAGAATAGAAGAAAAAGTTCTCATCAGAAGGCTGGCTAAGAATAGAATAGAAAGGAATGATCACAAAGGTCTTTGGCTTGGACAGAGAGTCTGAGCCAGCTGACTGTGATTGGCCATTAATTAGAAACAACCACATGAGACCAATCCCAGATGCACCTGTTGCATCCCACAGCAGCAGATAACCATTGTCTGCATTTTGTTCCTGAGGCCTCTCAGCTTCTCAGGAGGAAAAATCCCAAGAAAAGGATTTTTAATGAAATTATGTCTGCGACATAGAAGGGCAGTGTGAAAGCAATAGAAAAAACACTCAACACCTTACCAAAAACCACCACTGGTTAAACCCATGCAGCATCTGCCTCTCTCTCAAATTTCCAACACTAAGGCAAAGTTCAACAGCCCAAAGTCACTGTTTTTCTATTCATTCTTGGGAAATTACTGTCAAACTATAAATGGGAGCTGTTCGATACTTAAAGGCAAACTCTCAGGATTTGAAAACACAAAACAGTTTTGCTAAAGCAAGGCCAACATTTCAGAGTAAAGATTCACAATTTGGACACAAAGTGAAATGTCACCTGGCATCCTCCTGCCCTGCAGAGCACGTGGACTGATATGCTGTGATTGTGCTGTGGCCACTGAAGGAAACTTCAAGCACAGGAGGATTTTCTGGGAGCTGCAAATTGAGGCTGGCTCTCTGTCCCAGCTGAAGTCTTTTGGCTGGGGGCTGATCAAAGTGGAACATTCGATAGGAAGTCCTTGGATTCCAGAGGATATAATTGTGGTTGACATGTGGACTAAAGACAGTCTCTGAAAGGAAAAAATGAGATTCAATTAGTGTAATTTATTTCACATTTTCATATTTCTGAGTCTTTGGCTTTCATCTCTGTAACACTCATTTTTATAAAAAAAAATTAATGTCTAAAGATAAATGCAAGCTGCATTTCAAACAGAATAGGCATAACTTTTTTCTCTCAAGATTTTTGGTCTTCCAAAGTTTTATTCCTTGTATGCTGGATTTACAATGAAACAAAAACCACTGCTCAATGTTCCTCTTGAGCTCTGTGAGTGTGTCTGGATGATTCAGACTCTTTCATTTCCTTCAATTTGCAATACTCCTCTTCAGAAATGCTCCTCAGCTGTGCTCCCACAGAGAGGAATTCCCAGCTGCATCCTTTCATTTTACTTCTCCCACTCTCACTTTTAACAAATGTGATTTATGAACAAATTAATGTAAATCCTCTGTCCCAGGCTTAAATATTATTTCAACAAAAAATGAAATAACACCTTTTGTGTTTTTAAGAGCAAACAATGGAAATAAAACCTGGAACTGAAATTGTAGCCAGGGTACAAATTCAATCTGAAGGAAAAAAAGTATTAAAAATTGGAGCTTGGGTTCAGTCTGCACAACATAATTGCACTAAGAATATATCTAATTATGGTTATTTTAACAACTGCCTTTTCAGCTGAAGTTGTGAGCCTGAAATGGAGAAGATGCCAGCATAGCAAGGTGAAAGCAAAGGCACAACTGCCAACACAACGTGCAATGAAAACCCCCCTGCCCACAGAGCAGCCCTGTTACACTCACAAGAGATGGCTGTCAAAAACCTACCAGGGTCAGACCCATTCATCATTTTATTTAGCTGATAAGCAGGCAGCTTGCTGACTTAATTACATGTAACAGCACCCTGAAAATTCCTGCACTTGCGGAGATGTTGACAACAGCACAGATTTGTATTTGGGCATTCTTGTTGCTCAAGCGACTTCCGAGCCTAAACATTAATTACACTTCCATAATTATTGCGCTGACAATTAATCTGAAATTCTGTGCTGAACAAGGAATGTTTACTTTTTTATCCAAATTGACATATTTGGTTTATTCCCTGAGTCACAGATGTACAGCCACCCCTTCGTCAATCTGGACTAACTGCATTATGTTAATTAGAAAAGAAACTTTAATTTCTTTCCCCCGTGTGCCCAAAGGAATCAAGGGGACATGGTTGCTAAGACACATTCCTGTGGAAAAAAAAAAAAAAGAATTTCTACATATTCACATCCAGCACATGCTGATTATGTACTGAAAACAAACTTCTGTTAACAGAAACCACTGAACTAAATTTTAATGATTAAAGGTTATTGTGTAAAGCTGGAAGGACTTTAATAAGTCAGAATTTAAGTTGTGATTAAAACCAGTAGGCTTGGCCATTAAGCTTGGCAGCTGAGGCTGAAATGTGTGCTGCAGTAAAAGAAATTAGGGACAAATACTCAAAATTGGTTATTATTTTCCTAATTATTTCTACCACCTCCTACTATTCTTTTTAACTATTAAAAACTTATAAAATCTACAAACCTTAATTGTCCTATTCCACTGCATATAGCACACACGAGAGACAATTTCCTTAGGTAAATATTTACTTGTTTATAAATTGCTTAAATTTTGATGAATCTTGTATGTGTAATTCCTTTTTTAATTTGCATAGTAAACAACATATGAAACTTAAAAACCAGCTGTATATTGAAGACATTTCTCACAGAGCACCTCCAAAATGCCCCCAGTTCCTGCAGTTTCCCGCCATGGTGAGCCCTGTCCTGCTATGAGCTGCAGACTCAGGCAGTAATTTGAGTTTTAAAATGTCTCCTTTTCTCAGTTTTTGGTTCTCTAGCTCATCATTTCCCCCATTAGGTGTGAGCAGTGTCCAGCAAGACCTGTTAAAATCCCACATAACACAGCAGCAAATGAGCAATATAAAAGCACCCTGTTCAAAGTCATAATTTAGGTGTTACATTAATTACATCATAGAGAACACATGGCACCTGGAAAAAAAATCAAGATCCAATGCTCTTATTCTAATAATATCTCTTAAGTTTTATCCATTACTTCAGAATTAAAGCTTTATTAATTTAATCCTCATAAATAATTCAAATTTGACTGTCTTCACATGTCTTTATATGTAGAGTTTTTGCCTTTATGAAATTTGAAAGGATATGTATTTTAATGGGATATTGGTTCCTGGCTTCCTGTGGCTTTTCTGACAGGCTCAACCTAAAAGCATTTTGAATGAATTTATTTTCTGTTCCACAGGCTGAATACTAATACAATGGTTGAAACAATACTTAAGCATACAATTTCAAAATTATTTTTTCCTGATCAATCTCTATAACTCTTTGTCCAGAAAAGTTTAGTTCAAACTCTCTTGTCATTAAAGTAAAATTATCCAGTAAAGTTTGTAACAGAAAAGCAGGATTAATATCCAATTATTCTACATAATTCTTGCAGCTTTCCTTCCTGGAAGTCTGTGTTATCCTTGGTGTTATATCAATGTACATTATTGCTGTATTGGTTAAAAGGGATTCCACTTCACAGTTTATGCCTTGTCACCTTCCCACCCGAGAGCCAATTGTGCATTTCCCTGTCATTTCCCTGTGCTGCTGCTCACAGCCACTGTGGCTCCCAGCAGCAAACACAAATCACATCCTTTGGGTGTTCACTCCTACCTGAGCAGCACCCAAAGAACCCCAGAGCTCCTCCCAGAACCAGAACGGATGCGAGCAAAAAGGCACTCCCCAGGAAAGGTTAAAATGGGGGATGCAGTCACATCTGCAGTGATGCTTTTCCATAGATTGAAACTTCAGGTAAAAGAATTGTATTAACACAGAAGTTTTGAGACAGAGAAAAATCTCTGAATTGCAGTGTGGCATCACAGCACAGGTACTGAAGAGTAGCCACTCTAACAATTGCCTTCTTGTGTCAATAAACTTCATAAATGTGTAAAGAAAGAAAATCTAGGAATTTATATATCCATATATAGTTATCTTAGATATATTTGTAAATTTATATATTTCTATATTCATTAAAACAAAGGGCAAAATTGTGAAACTATTCAAAATGGATTTGATAGAAGAATGCCCAACTGTGTTCAATTATGAAATTCTGAGATAACCTGGATTTTATTAATTACTTTATCAGTGGAAGCAAGACATGGCAAAATAACTCACTTTTTCTCAAGTTTTTCTCAGTGAGATGAAGGCTGCTGAGGTAGACGAGCACAGCAGCAGGCCCACTGCTGCTGGCAAACCTCGGGAAGTGTTGGTGGTGACACAGATGACACTGACAGGCTGACACTGTAAATTAATGTACAATTAAAGGATTTCTGATACCCTGATCATCAAGCCAGACTGCCTGCAATGAGCTGTTTGTGCTGAAGGCACAGAGAGACACAAGGACAGAGATATTCAACATCTCTTTTTGTGACAGGGACAGGGGATGGAGACATTTGGGACAGGGACAATGGGGTGGAGCTGATGGTGTCAGTGACAGGGGAATGGAGCCATTGGTGACAGTGACACTGGGATGGAGCTGTTGGTAACAGGGACGGGGATGGAACCATTGGTGACAGTGGTGGGGACATTGGGGTGGAGCCATTTGGGACAGGGACATTGGGGTGGAGCCATTGGTGACAGGGACATTGGGATGGAGCCATTAAGGACAGGGACAGTGGGATGGAGCCATTGGGGACAGTGGGATGGAGCCATTGGGGACAGTGACAGGGACATTGGGGTGGAGCCCTCAGCAGCATCCCAGGCTGGGTGGGGTGGGCACACCCTGGAGGGAGGGATGGATGCAGAGGGACCTGGACAGGCTGCAGGGGTGGGACTGGGCAAACCTGGTGCAGTGGAGAAGGCCAAGCTCAGGGTGTGGCTGCCCCATCCCTGGCAGTGCCCAAGGCCAGGCTGGGCACGGCTTGGAGCAGCCTGGGACAGTGCAAGGTGTCCCTGTCATGGCAAGGGTGACACTGGATGGGCTTTAAGGTCCCTTCATCCCAAACTATTCTGTGGCTCTGCTTTGCCTCGTTGAAGGCTGGCTGATCAAATAGAGCTATCCAAAAACCATCAACACAACTGCCAGACCCGCTTCCTCTTTGATTGTGTGGGCTATCTACTTTTAGAGCTATTTTTTTGTGGCTATTTGCTGTTTTATTCCACTGAAGTACATCCACTCCATATGAAAAGCTGAAGCTGTGGCTGCTTTGAAAATTGTTTGCAAATAGGAGCAAACATTGTTTTCTTCCTTCCTAAAACTGCGTTCTATAGTTTAGAAATCATGGCAGACAAACAGATAAGACCAAACGATAGAAGAAAAATTCCTGATTTGAAAGGCATAACTGTAACTTTTCTTGAACAAAAAATAAAATGTGTCTCCTGCAGCTTGATGAAAACCCATCAAATTCACATCTTTTTGTAGACACAAACACTGAATTAATTCCTCTAAAAACACAGCTTAATCAGTGGTTTTTAACCACGTTTCTGTATGCTAAGTAGGAATACATACTTTAGTGGTTATAAAACAGCTCACTTTAGGCTTGAAATCTTGAAGCGCAAAATCTGTTGATGCCATTTTTTGGAACAAATTATATTTGATTTTTAATTATTTTCTCTTCCATTTCTTATACCCCAATTTACCATAACTTTGATGTCACCTGCATGGAAGTACCTTCACATTTGCAGGAAATCAGAGATGCTGGAAAAAGGCATTCATGAAACAGCCACAGGTTTGGACAGGCAGAGGTTAAAGGGGAGATCCACATGCCCAAGCTGGAGTTTTCAGCTCTCTTTCACTAGGGATGAAAAAATAGAAATTTATTTATAAGTAAATTGTCAAAACAAAGCACTTAATACGTTGGCTTACTCTGCAAGTCACTGATGCCCTTGGGCTAGCAGGATTTATAAGAACTCTATTGATTCCCTTCCCTCTCCTGACTCAATGCATATTTTATATAGATTATTTTTGGCTGCTTAGGCTCTTTTTTCCAGAGTTGTTCATTTTCCAGGATAAATAGTGATGAGAGCATTCCCTTCTGCATATGAAAATAAAAGGCTTCAGTGCTCTGAATTTCAGAGTTAATTAATAGTGAGTAGATCTGTGAAAATTGAAATGAGCCTCATGATGACAACTCCATGGGAAGCAGAAAGATCCAGGGCTGGGTCAGGAACCTGACCTGGGACTCACTGGGAGCCTTTGAGTGACACAGAGGTGATGATGCTGAGATAATAAAATACAGAGTGAGATAATGTGGAAAAACAAAATAAAAGTGTTTCCATAAGTATTTAAAAGCTCAGAGATCATAGATTTAACTGGAAAAAAACAAGAACAAATAAAAAACTGAGGGTGAATGAATGAAAAATATATCTTTAAAATAAAAAACTTCAAGAGATTGAACTTCCAAAAGAGCATCCAAACCTTTCTCCAAGGCCACTTGCTTTTAAGCAATGCTGCATTTTTGGGAGCTTAAACTCATTTGCTACTTTAGACCGCTGACATCTTTAAACAAATAAACCACAACCTTTTTAAACCAAAAGAAAAATCTTTCAGCCTTTTGTGGCTGTTAGGAAACCAACCCAAAAAGTTCCACAGGACAAAACTGACTCAGAACACAAAAGTAAAGTTGTTACAGAAGAAATTATCTGGTTCAAATTTTTTAAAGACTAGCATGGAAAAAGGGTTTTGTATCTTACAGGGAAGTTAGGCAATGAGCAGCAGACTAGGAAATAAAATAGAGTTTTCCAACTGACAATTAATTTACTTTAAATATGAAAAAACCCTTAAAAATGAAACTTCTCCAATGTCTAGTATTTATTTCATCAATATTAAGCTACAGTAGCTTCTTATCTTTAATGTCTGTGCTTTTATCTGCCTCCCTATTGCATTTTTCTACCATGTTGCAAAATGCAGTGTTTCTAAAATACATTAAATTATAAAAGTTTCCTTCAGAACTGTTTGAATGGGTTTTAAATATACTCTTGTCTGTATACAAACAATCATTGCAAAGATCTAGTTAAGATGAGAGAATTTTAGAAGATTTACAAATAAAAAACATGAAAACTGTTTCCATTCAAAAGCAAGTTTATCTGGAAAGGAAATAGCATTCTTATTTATTTGATTTATCTAGGTAAGCCTAGCAGATATGAATAGCATTCAGAAAAGTCAGGAAAGATTTAAAATTAAGGCAGAAATGTTTTTGAAGAAAGTTGTTTTACACATATCCAGTGAGATAAAAGTTACACAATTTTCTTTGACCAAATGAAAAATCAAAGACAATTAATTTTTTTTAAAATATACAATCAGATTTAAAGAAGTTACCTGCAGTGATTCTATGATTGGGAAAAAATATATTTCTTTTTTTGACTACTATTCTATTTATGATGTATTAACTTTTATTATTACCTGCAGCTCTCTCTTCATGTGTGATATATATTTCCCATTGAAATCAATGTTTCCAAACACAGTGGTAAGCCAGGTTGAAATGTATTTATATTTTTCCTTCAGAATTTTATATTAAATTATTCTTTAAGTTTGAAACTATCTATTTGAAACTATCTACACACTCCCCAAGTGAGACAAGGCAAAGTACTGTTTTTAACACACTAATACACATTGCTGAAGGAAATCTGAACAGAGTGGAAGACACTGATTTAATTACCCTGTTCTTTGACTGAGAGATAAAATGATGTGCAGAGAAGTTAAACTGCTCCTTTTTCTCCTGCAGAAAAACTTATCATTAATGCCTTTGGGTATTTTCTTTTTTTCCTGTGAGTTTGCTTTCTAAGGGGTTATATCTCCTTCCTTTTGTTAATATACTGACTTTAGGTAGATTATTGATAATCTCAGTGCATTCTTTTATTTCAGTTAGAAAGCACAGGAAGTCTAAGATAATTATTTCACTTCTTTCCTGCCTCCTGGCTGTGTTTAATTGGACTTTTAATTTTATCTCCATGAGCAGAACCACGACAGTGGAGCTGATCTGTGTAATGACTTATCTCTCATGGCCACAAACCCAGCACTGGAGAAAGCAAGGAACTTCATGTAAAAACTTTTCCTTTCAGACTGAGAGGGGCTTTTTTAATTAAATTTTCATGGTAACAAAGAGCTCCTCTGTTATCAAGGGCAGGAAGCAGAACTGAGGCTCTCCCATCTAAGCAGAGATCTGTGCTGCTTTGAACGACATGAAACGCATCCCCTGCTCTCATCTGCATCTCCTGGTGCTTGCCAGCAGCCCAAACACCCTCATCAGCTCCTTTCCCTTCCTTTCCACCTCACAAACTGATTTGGGTGAGATTTGGGTGCCAATCTCAGCCATAAGTGGGGGAGTGAGGCACAGATGAACTGGGGGGGATCCCTAAACCCATGCACCTTCTTCTGAGGAGCCCTGGAATAACAGGGGCTCATCCCTACTTTAAACCATCCCTACTTCAAATATCTTCCTTCACTCATTCTCACTTCACAAATTAACCACAATGGCTTTAATAATCCTCACCAAATTTTGATGAACTTCCTCTTTTGAAATGGCTTATAAGGCTCATTCCTTCTTTTTTGGCATCTTTTCTATACACATAAAGGATGCCTGATGGACCTTTCTTCTCAAAAATTTCACGAAAATGAACCTCAATTTCAGTTCATATTTATGGACAGTCAAAGACATTTGTAGCTACTTCCATACATGTACTGTAGTGCATCAATTCAAATTAAATCTTTCCTGTAAAGCCACTTTAATCTTCATTCTCACCAGCAGGCATCAAAAGGCTGTGTCAAAATTTTGTTAGATGCCCTCTCAGAAAAAACAGCCAGCTCATAAATGCTAAACATAAGCCAGAATTAAATAAAGGAAAATAAATATTTTTAAATAAAGGAAAATTAATGTTATTAAATAAAGGAAAATTGATGGCAAATGGGATGGAAAATTATCACATTGTATTATTAAAATTCTGTTTTAAGTTTTAATATCCAACTATAATGTTTTAAGCTCAGTGCTATCTGTTGTTGGGTAATGAGTAATGAGTTTTTTTTAGATATTTCTGAAAGGTGTCTCAGACTGATCTGGAGAGGATTTTTATTGTTTTAGCTGTAGCATGTCCCATATTTGCTTCCCTGTGCTCTGGAGAAAGCGTCCAGCCATGAGCTGTCAGCACAGCCACAAGCTGATCACAAATTGCAACAGGCAGCATTAAAGTAAAATGAAACAAATTCTACTTAAAGGAAGGCCTACAATGATTTTTTTTTCTTCCTCTTATTTAACCTTCTAATTTTCATAGGAACATCAGAACATCCCAAACTGTGTTCCACTATTGTTGAGTAAATAGCTTTGTGCATAGTCATGAAAAGGAAGCAGAGAATAAAGGAATAATTTCCCTAAGGCAATTATTTTCATTGTTTTCCTTCTCTGTGAGGCATCCAGAGCTCCCCACCAGTGCAGGACACGTCTCTGATAAATCCTGCACTGCACTCTGTGGAGTCATTAGGAATTAATGGCAAATCAGTGATCTTTGAATTCCCTGATTCTTTTATTCTGAGAAGCACAGGGATTTATTTATTTGCATTCCCAGTAATCTGATGAGATATAAAAAGTGCAGATGTCAAAAGCACACGGTTCTAAACTGGGCTTACATGTGTTAGATTTAGATAAGCCCATGGAGGCACGGCACACTATTCCTCATATTTTTATGCAAATACATTTTATTTAGAGATTTAAAGCCATTTCAACTTGCTTTAATATGATTATTTCAAACTTTACCTCTGAAATATTTTATTGAGCCTGGCCTTTCATATTTTTTTCCCAGACAACTCCTTTTCTGATCTGCTGCACATCTCTACCCCAGTCTGTAAATTAAGCAGACACCATGATAACAATTTCCTATTTCTTATTATTCACGTTCCGATTTTATTCAATTTATTTTAACTCAATTTCACACCTCTGTCAAATCTGTTCTAGTTAGTGACTTCTCTGCCTCATTTCTTTTGTCTTTCATAGAAGAAATTTTGCTGCTACCTGGGGAAGAAGTTTCCCAAAGTTCCTCTCCAAGTCCAAGTTTTGCTCCTTTGCCATCTGGGTTCTGCTGCAACATTGTACTTGTATTTTTTTAAAATACAAATCAAATAAAAGAGAGCAGAAATCTCATTGTGACCTCATGTCACAAAGTTTAGGTCAAGGCTGTCACACCTTGGACAAATCCTTCCCACATTAATTTTTTAGAAGACATAAACACAGTACAGTGTGGCTATAGAACCTATAAATTCATTGGCTATAAAACCTATAACAAAAAACAATTTCAGGTGTGAATAGAAATGCTGATTTTTTATTTAAAGGTGAATTTCACATCACAGATTCTCTCTCAATGCAGAGCTGGGTTCCTAGGCTTGATGACAGAGAGATTTGCATAAATATATTTGCATGTAGCACTGGGAGCTGCCAAAAGCTTGGAGTAAAACACACTCAGACTCAGAAATTGTTATTTTATGCAATTATATGACACCTTCAAAGTTTGGGTTTACATTTACATCTGCGCACAACTACTGGAAAGCAAAATATAAATTAAAATATGTGGATAAATAATCCCCATAGAATCTACATGTAATCACTTCCTACACAGGCAATAGACAGTAATAAATATTGGCTTTCATGAGAAAACCTGAGTTTCAAAAATCATTTTCTCCCATTTTGAAGTTTAAGGATAGAAGGGAAAAATGTGCCCATAAATTATTTACCTGAGGAGAAATTTGCAAGTGTTTCCAAAACCACGTGAAGGGAATAAAAACATTCACAGAAAAAGTCACTTTTGCTGATGAATGTCAAAAGGCTGGCGGGGTTCATAACCTGTGATGGGGGTACCTTTAAACACACTTCACAAATTGCAGTGCCAGCCAGCAAATGTCAATGTTAATTACAGATTATTTGAAGGGTCAATCATATAATTATATAGTTTAAAAAAAATAATTACCTTTACACATTGATGATTTTGTCATTGTTGGGAATTACCAAGGCTTCCAGTTAAGGAATCATTTTGGTAGAACCTACTGAACTGCAGAAAGTGTCCAATCAACCTACCAAAAATTTATTTCCTTATTGAGATTTTCATTTTGGAGAGACTAGAAGACAGGACACACTGTAAAATTGCTTTCTTCCTTGTTTTCTGCCTTGAGAAGCAAATTGGGAAGAAAAAAAATTAAATAAAAACAAATAGCAAAGAATAAAATCCCAACCACCAGAACATTAAGACTCACACTCATGTAGAATCTAGAATTCTCCCCCAAAAAGCTTTTTTTATGAATAAGTAAAATGCCAGTCTAGAAATGGACACGCAGAGAAGTTGTGAATCATTATTCTCCATACTAGTCAAGATCAGAATAGGGATTGAAAGTGAACAGTTCCATTTACCTTCATTATCATTCTTAAATCATGGGACCGTACATAACACAGCTCTGCATAAAAAGGATTCATTGGAGGGAGAAGCAAACAGATTTTAAGATTTAAAAGAATTGGGGTAATTTTCATTGCCACCAAAAGTTCTACCAGAAGCTCAGTCAAATCCATGAGTGCTGAGCTGGATTTCATCCATCTTCCTCTCCCTGGTTCTCCCTCTCAAATAATGAAGGGAAAATAAATAAATAAACAAGTGAACCAAGCCTCCAGCCCCTCAGTAAACGTTAGGAAAGAATAAAGAAAAAAGACATGCTGTTCTTATCTCAACTCATTAGCAGCCAATGAAGCAGAGAATAACAGCAGTCCAGAAGGAAATGGTGGATGGTGCAGCCGAGAAAGGGCAGCAAATGAAGACAGATAATGGGTGTAATGAGCCAGCAGGGGAATTTTCAGGTTGTACCTTCGAATTCACTCTCAGCTCCAGATGTTTCTTCCCGTTTTCTCATCTAATGAAAGACACGGAAAGAATTTTTTTTAAACACTTGTTTTCTCATTCTTGGAAATGGATTATCTCTACCACTATGCTTGTCATAATAAATCTTTACAATTATTCAACAATGATTTAAGATCTCTGGCACTAACAGTAATATTTTCTTCAGAGAATGAACAAATGGATTGACCTTCTCTTCTATGGAAGCTAATGGGAAGCATGTGCAAGGAGAGTTTTTAGAAAACAGACCACATAAAATAGCAAAACTTACATTGAAACGAGTTATAGGCTGTAGGCAGTAATTCAATGCAACCACTACCAACATCAGTATTAGCGTCACAAGATGACATTCAGAATTATAGTTCCATCCCTAATCTTTTTAAGGATTGAATATACTCCAGTTATACCTGCTGACCACAAAGAAAGGGATATGAAGAGTGGAAATAATAATCAGGACATCATGTGTTAAACAAATCATCAGGACAAAGTTTCTGTAAGGTTTTATTTTAATCCTTGGCATATTTCTCTCTCTTCCTCAGATGAAAATATTAAATATCAACTTCTCCCTCATCCTACATATTATTTTGTGAGAAACAGCAATTACTCTTTCTGTAACAGTAAAAGAACTGGCAAAATATTCCTGGCACCAGCCAACATTTCAAGTGGGATTTTTCTCTGTTTGAGGGAGCCATGTTATATGTGACATGCTACAGCTGGCAAGTGATGGGATTTTCAGATTTAAAATCTGTCCGTCTGTTCAGTGCTTTAAGTATAACTCTTAGACAAAATTAATTATATGCCTTTGCCTTTCTATTGTAACTTTTCTCTCCCATTCCTAAGCAGTAGCCTCAAGACCATTCTCAGTGTAAAAATCCCAAATTGTGTGTTCAATTGCAAGTGCAACATAAACCTTAAAGGCAGCCATATAATTATTGCCATAAGCTCATCTTTATGTCAGCTTAGCATTTGCCAGGGAACAACTTAAGAGTTATTTTTAGGCATTTAAACAGGGACACATCTGGCATGGGGTGTTCATTAATGAAGTGTGTTAAAACTGGGAAGACATTGCTGATATCAACAGAGGAAAACTGGAGGATCTGGAACATTTGGCCTGGTGTTTTTATGTGCTGCTTTGAGTGCTAAGTGTTAATAACAATGAATCAAAACCTGGCAGAATGTTCTATTTGTAGTACCAGCTGTAATGTAACAAAATTTTAAGGTGTCAACACAAATTTGTGGCTTCAAATTCAGTAAATTCAAGAATTTAGATATAATTCTATACTGGTACCTCATGCCTGAACTTTGTTTGGTGTCAGGTACTGTTACAGAGATGGTCTGGAAATAATTAAGTGCTAGACAATCTATTTTTAAACCTATTGGCTATTTATACCAATCCTGATATGATTTTGCAATAATAATTCTCTAAAATATTATTGTAGCTAAAGTGCAGCTTCAACCAGCATCCCTTGTTTTGAATTGGCTGTAGGAAATTTATGTACATAGTACTTTGGATCACTCTAACTTGGAAGAAATCTTGTTTGCAAAATACTTCCAGAGAAAGCCTTTGAAGACACATAATCCAGCAGAATGTGCCCCAGACAGTGCTTTATATGCAAATTTCTCTTCCTCTTTTGCCCTTTATTTCTTACCTCAGTAAAATCAAGTGCTTTATGTACGAGAACTCACACAGAAAAAAAAAATGAAATCAAAAGTAGTTCAATAAATATGCAACAATTCAGTGGCATAAAGGATGCTGGATTTAGGGAAGATAAGAGAATGCTGAACAATTAGATATTGGGTAAGCAAAGGAGATTTTTTTGAAACTATGCTTCTAATTTACTTCTTAATATTTTCTCTTTGATATTTCCCATCTATCCTGAATAGCACAAGAAGGTGACCACAAAGAGACTCTTCCCTCACTGTTCATAATTTGAAAGGAGAGTTTTCTCCACAGCTTTCCATGATGTGCAGAGAGAAAATGATGCATCAGAAGCTTAAGGCTGACTGGGGCAGGGTGATGATGAAACATAGCAGTCCAATAAATACAACTTTATCTCCTGGTCTGGTGAGACCCTCCCCATTTTCCACAGTTTCTTCTAAAGAACCCAAAGTGAAATCCCCTGACAGAAAGTGGATCAAATGCAACACTGCCCTAGAACTTATAAATTTCTGAAATTATTTAAACCTCTGGACACTCAGCACCACCCGGGAAAACAGAACACAATGGGTCATGTTGTAGAATTCTCGAGAAAAAGGGGAAGACAAAAATGCCTACATCAATCCTGGCTGATGGGAGGGTTACAGGTTGCAGGACTTTCCATCTCTGGGGACATCTAAAAGCAAGTGAGATGCTCCTTTCATTGCTGAACAGTTGGGACCACAGCAGGGAGGTACCTGTAAAGCCACGAGACCCATTTCAGGAATGCCAAGATAAAGAAGTAAGGAAAGTCTAATTTTGATGCACTTGAAGCAAAGTTCACTGTCTACAGGAGATTGAATCCCCACTCATTTCACCTTAGATATATCCACTAGCCTCACCCACAGATCATGTCTTTAATTCTACAAAGAGTTGTGATTTACTTTCTTCCAAAGCTAAAATTATAGCAAATATCTGCATGCTATGAGAAGGAAAAGTAAATACTGAATAAATGTTGAGAGGAAGAAGGTCTGAGACACCAGAACAGCAGATGTGATCTTTTTAATTTGCTGAGGTCCACCAGAGGATGTTCCTTGAAATTCCTCAGTAGCAGAAGGAAGTTATTTCAGGTCTCTGGAGGAAATTGCTTAATTCATTTTCATGACATTTAGTGTCATACTCCTGCTGAGAAATACACATTTCGTTGGAAGGAAAAAATTCATTAAAGCAGGGTGTAAAATGTAATTCTCACCTTCCAGAGTTTTGTACAGAGACAAATCCAAATTCTGGTACTTCTAAGGCAAAATATATATATAGATTTGTGTTTTGGCTAACAGCAACAGAGACATTGGCTGTGCCTGGTACTTCTGCATCCAGTCTTGGAGTTTTCCAACTGGAATTGATACTGACTCGTGCTTGGCTGTAGTGTGGACAACATAATCTCAAGAAGGCCTGGAAAAGAGAAACAAGGCTCAATGCCAGCAGCAGGAGAGGTTCATATCCAGGGAAAGACTTCCCTAAGGAACAAAATCCAGAGCCTTCATTAGTAAAACCATCAGGATCAGTTTAACCATGTGATCCTGGCACAGAATCCAGGGCAGTGTGACAAAAAGTGACAAATCTCAGTACTGCCAACTGCAGGGCCAAGATACTTGAGTTAAAATTTTGCAGCATATGCCAGAATAGAGTTTAAAACTGCCTTTCTTATAGAGTCTAAATTCCATTGCATCAGCACAAGAGCAGAAAAGCTAACCACAATATGATGCATGAAGAAGAATGAATATTCTCTTTTTTAGCAATGTGACAGTCTTCTCCAGGGTAAAGACACCCATAAATAGTTTTCACCTGATATCTACTTTTGAAACTCTGTGAACTCTTGAGTACCTGGTCTTTTTGAAGACTCCACCACTCTCTTAGAGCCCCCAAACAGCAAGGCAGCACTTTCTCAGGAATTAGTCAGATACTTGAAAGGTTTGAAGATGAGTGAAAAGCGAGATGGAAGTGATGCTGCAGGGCAGTCCCCAGCACTGAGAGAGCTTGTTAGGACAGCCTGCTACAAAGGGTGTGTGCCTTGATGATAAATAAACCTGTCTGGTGGTTATCTGCCACTGACAGCAGAGCTTCAGCCCTGCTCTTGAATCCCTGGCCCTGTGCTGGAACTGACAATTGACTGACTCTGCAGTTAATTGGTTAAAGATGGCAAACTGCAAGGAGCTGTTGTTTGTGTCCCTCAGGGCTTTTGATCCCACGGCTTTATCACAGCAATTCCTCCTGCAGCCTGCAAAATAGGCCTCCAGTGCCTTCCTCTGCAGCTGATATTGTTAAGATCCAAGAAGTCCTGTTCAGGCAGTGAAACAAAGACACTTTGCACTTCCAGACTCTGTGTGAGTTTTCTGAGGATGCACAAAACCAGAGGGACAAAGTCAGGTTTAAGGAAAAATAAGCTTTAGAAACTGCCTACAGCAGATCAAGTAAATTAAGACTACTGTGAGTTCAAATGCTACTAAGAGAATTGTTTGTGTTTCTTCCCTACATTTTGAAAACAGTATAGTCAACATTTTAAAAAAATAAGTTAATAAAAGACAGAGGTTTCCAACTCGATACCAAGATTTTTAGCTGCTCACTTTCTGCCCATGAAGACAAAACCAATCTTGTAAACAACTGGACTATAATCCAAAGCTAGAAATCAAGACTCATTTAATTACATTTCTTTCCCTCAAAATTTTGAAAGAATGTTTGTCTCAGTGTGATTCAGAGATGAACATTTTGTTGGGTTTTTTTTTTTTTTTTTTCCCTAGGAAAGGGATTTGCTTTCCCAAAAGGCCAGACCATCAGCAGTGTCTTTGGCAACTTTGTGTTTTCCTTCACAAGCTTCCCCACACTGGCTGGAGCTGCTTTTGTGTGGATAATCTTCTAAAAACAATGATAGTAACAGTGTATATATAATTCAAACAATTAAGCCACTGCAATGAGGGCAGAATAATGTCTGTGTGTGTTAAATCATATTTGCAGTTTGGGTACTGTCCTGCATAATCTATCTGGATGGTGCAGCGTTTTCCTGCCATAAATAGCAGCTTTTACTTTCTTTGCAATTCCACTATATCAGCCCTGCACTAGGATAAACAACACACCATAAAAGAGCAGAAGGCACAGTTAAGATAGAATCATTATGCAAATAGGTTATGGCATGCTTTATATGAGAACAGCTTCCCTAAAGAGACCTAATGGGATGACTGACCTATAAAGCATTTAATTTGTTGTTAGCATTTCATTTAATTGTCTTTCAGTTCCTCTAGGAATAAAACTTTTAATTGTAAAAACTTCCAAATGACATAATGGTTGATTTCTCTTTCTGTAACTAACGGGTTCCTCTCATAGTAAAAATAGCTTGCTGTGATTTCCAACTGTAATTTTTAAATTCTGGTATAATTCTGGTGCAAAAGTTTGGATCTTAAACTTCAGCTGACAAAACTCTATTAGAAGAATGTTATTCTAGAAATGTTAATGAGAGGCATCTTGAAGAAAGACTATACATCTTGATATACAGGTATACAACAGATGATCAATTTTTCTCACTTTTGACCTTTGAGTGGTAGACTCAGGATCCATAGTCCTAACAGGATTGATTATTGTGTGAAGGTTACATACAATAGGGGGTAAATAGACTATATCAATAAATCTTCATTTTCTTTGGCCAACTACTAAAGGACATTTAAAATCCCACCAAAAAAAAAAATCCAATGGCATGTAGTATTAATTATCATGTGTAAGTAAAGGAGAATATATAAATACCATATTCTGAGATGTATTGCTTTTTTCAATTAAAGCCTTCAGGTGGGTTTACAAAGATAAATTGGATTTTTTTCATAGAGAAGGAATGTTATGTCTCCAAAGGCAGGCCTGGAGGCACCTTGTAGGATATGAGAAAGGTAGATGTCATTGCTGTTGGAAATTTGCTTTTAGTTTGGGATTTTTTTGAATGATAAACATGACCAGAAACACACCCTGCCAGTCAGGGTTGTTCACAGCACCTTGGGTTACATCAGCAAGAGAAAAGCCCCAAAGATCAGGGAATGTGATCATTCCAACCCATTTGACATTTGCCAGGCCACACCTGGAATGCTTTGCCCAGCTCTGATGCCCCAGTTTCAATAAACCATGACAATGGTTTATGGAGACAATAAACCATGGGAAAGGTGAAGCAGAGACACACCAAGATAATCAGACTTTAGGAGGGCTTGGCAGGTGAAAGGAGCGTGAAGGAATTTTTGTTCATCCAAAGCAGAGAATGCCCAGGGAAAAATCAATCCCAAACTCCCAGTGCCTAAGAGGGAACTCCAGAAGTGATGGAGGACAGGAGGGAATGGACTTCAGCTGCTTCAGGGGAAATATTGGTCTGGAATAAGAAACCAGTTCATTGCAAGTTTCAACAGCAATCCTGGAATGAGCTACAGAGGAGTTGTGGAGTGTTCCTTGCTGGAATTATCCCTGCCTCAGCCTGACAGGGATAACCTTTCAACAGAAGGTTGGACCAGATGGGCTCCAGAGATGCCTCCCAACCTAGATTTTCCTCTCTTTCTAAAAATGCCTGGTGTTCTGCTATGACATTTCTTCCTACCCAGTCTTTTTTAAAACACAAATTCTTGCCTGAAATTCATACTCAATTTCACAATCTTATGTTGTTAATTTGATTATTAAAAGAAACCACCTTTCTACAAATTGAACAAAGGAAAGCTCTTCAACCCTCAGTCAAACATTTTATAGATAATTCTACTGATTGAGATATGACAAAGACAAGAAGTGCTAATGAGGTGTGGATTTTGATGGATAGATTTTAGATGAATGGATATATTTTAGTTATTGCTCGAGAGAATATAAAATCTAAACAGAAACATAAAGAGAAACATATTTTAAAAGGTCAAAGCAAAATATTCCAATTCTAACCTCAAGCAAGAAAAAAACCCCAGTGGTATTTTTATGAAGGTTTTTCCTAATTCTAAACTAATGATATAAAATTGGATAGAAATACACACAATCTTTAAAAAGAAATTTAAAAGAAAGCTTTTAGTATTCTGTTGGCATTCTTTTCCAGGAAGCTGTGGAACTCATGCATTTTCATTTAGATGCTTCCATCTTAACCTTTCCTCTTGTCATTGCACCCCTAAGCAAAAGTGTTGGATGTATATTATTTTAGCCATTAATTTCCCATTTCTAATGTTAATATACCTCAAAACGACTCACTGTAGCCAATTCTGAAATAATTTGTGCAGAATAATACCATGCTCAACAAATAATTCAATCAACCCACTCTTTTCTACTTATGTGGAAATTATTGGAACACAGCAAAAATAACACAAAACCAAATGGCACCTTTTTTAAATCTACAAATCATATCCCCATTTTGGAATTAAAACACATTTCTGAAAGCAAGGCTAAAACACACACATTGCTTTTTATAATCTAATTTAAAAGACTAAATTAAGGAAGAGAAACTAACTTAAATGAAAAGGAGGAGACACTGAATTGACAATGCTGAGAATTAACATAGAGTTCCCAGCAATGGGTGAAAAGAACAGTAAAATTTCTTAGAGATGCTACCAAAAACCCTAACAGGCCTCAAAATATACCAAATGCAAGTGCAAATTTTTGTCACACTTCTGGACTTCGAGTGCTGAGGACAGTGACAGTTGTAGATATTTTGTTAGAAATTAAAATAGAAAGCAGAGTGAAAGAAGACAACAGGTAGGATTTGTAATGTGGCTGAAGAGTGAAAAAATGGAAATGCATAATTTCTTTTTTCCTATATGACTTCCAGAATTTAACAATGGAGATAATTTTATCTAAAATTGTTGTTTCTCTACGATTTTGCAATAAATGGGTTTTAGGGGTGTTAATATTTAATGACAAACCTCTGAAATTGCACTTGTGGCCCTGTGAACTCAGAGGTTTCTGAGGCAGTGAAGGGTCACAATTGCTGATGTGATGTCAATCATCACATTAAAATATATTTCTGTTTCTTACATTCACAGAAAGGGAAACTTTTGGCTGATTAAGCAAATAATGAAGAATAAGAGGTGTTTACGAAAACTAGTTGTATCCAGTTGGAAAGTACTGAATCAATGCCATCCACACACAGATATAGTGATAACAAAGATAACTTCCTCCTGGAACTGTTTCTGTTATAAAACCTCATGCAATTCACAGTGGAATGAGTGGAAAATCACATTTGTTTAACTTCTGTAATTCAGAAGTTTTTCTTCAGAATAAAACCACGCTCAGCTCTGCACAGATTAATGCTCCTACACTGATTTACATTCCAGTCCCTCAGTGAAGCATCTGTTACATTTCTCCATATCATATGTGGGCTAGGCAGAGAGCCTCAGGGCTTTTAACTATAACAAATCCAAAGTTGATTTTCCAAGCCTCTTGCTACTGAGGCAGTTTCCCATTTCACAGCAACTTCCTCTTAGATTTATGTCCTTTATAATGTATTTGCCCGCTACTAATCAAGGATGTTTGGAAATCTCTCTGATTGCTTTCCCCATGATCATCATCTCGACTGTCCCCTCAGATAACCCTGGTTAGTTCAACTGGCTCAGGCATTCATAATGTTGCAGGAAGAAATATGGCCCAGTTTTGCCACAAAAAGTCTGCACACTCCTAATTCTGCTTTCACAGCTTTAAACAAGTGATATTTTTTGTGTTAGTATCCCTTCTGTTCAAGCAAAGGACAGAGGGATTGAGAACAAAGCCTCCTTCCAGGTCACTGCTTGAATTATTTCCATAGCTGGATATTTTAGTCTGTGTATTATTTGTCAGAAGTTAACCACAATGAATATTTTATAGCACAAAAGGTCCTTGCACTGTGTATGACAGCAAAGAGTGTCAAAACTACATGGCATTTGTTTTTATATGTGAGGAAGCAGATCTCTAGTGTAGGAACTGTAAAAGCTCCTTCACCAAGGCACCTCTCTTAGGAGCTGATTTAAGACAGGGTAATGAACTTTTGAGGAACTCCAGGTTGTATGAAATCAACCCCCAGCTACAAATATGAGACATTTTTCTTCGGGATGTGCCCTCCAAGATCAACACACAATTTTCCTGTGAAAAGAACAAAAAATACACTAATTGGTAAATCTCACACACTGTTCCTAACCTAGAATGGGAATAAATCACTCAACATTAGGGTAAACAGCATGTAAAAAACCCCAAAATCATGCCATGTTTGATTTTCCAATCAATTTCAGGGCTTTTTTCTTATTATATTTTCTTGATTTCTTATGTTGTTACAAATATTCAGTCATGGCTAGCTGTTTCATAAATACATATGGGAACTAACACTGCAAACTAACTAATATATACAGTGAAATAACACTACAATCAACACACAGGCAGGTCATGCTTCACCATACAATATTTGGTTTAGAATTTCACCTCTTGAAAGTTTATGTACAAACTGCAATCAAGCATCATTCCTTCCCTTGGATCATTTTTTACATCTTCCTCTGAGCAGTGCTCTCTCATAAACAGCCTGGAAACCTGCCAGACACCCACGGTGTTTTGTGTGTAAGTACAGATGCAGGTTTCAGTCATGGAACTTATTGAAAAATAAGAATTTATAAAGGGAAATTATTGCAGCATCAGTCCTGCAGGTTTTACTTGAATTTACAGGCTCCAGCAGATGTTCAGGCTGCAACCTTTCAGAGATGTGTGGTTCGTCTCTCATGAGCTCTTTCATGAATTATTCTGTGATCAAGCAAAGACTTCTTGAGACATGAATACGAGAAGAGCTATCACAATCACAGAAATCTACAAATCTGCAAAACACTCATTAAGGAGTGCTGTCATTATTACAATAAATTCTTCTTTTTTTTCCTCTTACTTCTGATTATTCCGTTTCGAAAGCAAGGGACAGACATTGTCAAGAGGCTGAGTGTTCCACTTTGTGAAAAGATGTCTGTGAGTTATTTAAATCATGCAGGGGATGGATGGATGGACGGACGGACAGACGCAGATTGAGTTATTAGCAAACAAAATTTAGATTTATATGATCAGGATAACACAACAAAAAAGTCAAATTATTTGCTAGAAATTTATGTTTAATTTTGCTGGCATAGTATTGTGCAAAATTAAGATGAAAAGTCAATCCTTAGAATGAATATTGTTAGAATCTGCTTATCATGGGTTACAGTCTAGAGGTGAAATTTCTGTGATTCTACAGAAAATTCATCTGATTCTGAGCTGCAGCCAATATGCATAACACTATTAAAGGTCCCATAAAATGAATCACAAAATTTATTTTCTTTATTAAAAGAATGTAAAATGAAAAGTTAACTTTCAGCCTTTTTCCTATTAACACAATGCATGGAAGAATAATCAAAAAGCATATAAGAACAAGCACTTCCTTGCCATATTTTGCTGGCAAGAAAGGAAAAATAATAGTAAGAGGTAAAATGCTAAAATACAAATACTGTTTTAATAGTCTGAAGATGAAAGATTTAATATATTTCCCTGTTTCTCCAAGTGTGTTTTAGCACTTAGAGGAGAGTAACAAATTTTTTATAACTCAGGCTGAAATTCATACCCTAGGAATGCAGTTAATGATAGAAATTAATAAGCTGAAATAGAAACCAAAAATTTTGAAATCTGGTCACGTTTGAGCTGCAAGAGAATCTGCAAGAGTAAGGGAATTTTTAAGACTTAACTCTGGGTTCCTTTTTGAAGTATTCCCACACTTCAATGAAGAGATAAAGATCTGTATCCTAAACACAAATTCAGAATAAAGCTTTTTTGAGAATGTCCTCTGCAGAAGGTGAGCTGTGACCGTCCTTGTGTGGTTTAATCAGTCACCAACCAACTGGAGACACAGCAGGATGGACAATGCACAAATCCAGAAATTGGATCTTATTCTTAATGAAACAGGATTTAATATGGCAAAGCTAGACAGAAAAGCAGAATGGCCCTTGATGGCTACAAAGAACACAAGGAAGAACATCAGAAGTTGAAGGAAATTTCTAAAAGTGACCTCCAGTGCCCTTCTGTGTGCTTGGATGTGCCCATCACTTTTATGGCACTACCTAAAAATGTAAAAGCTATATTGGGATGAGGCTAGAAGGGTGAAATATTAGCTGAGAAAATGACAATGTTCTTTGTTGGTGATTTATTCCAGCTTCAGTTAATATGTTTTCTTAAGCTTTTGGATAGTGTCATCTTCATTCTCAATTGTTAAGTTTCAGACATGCAGCTATATTATTAAAAATTCCTTTTGATAGAATTAGACTATCATTACCAGGTAATGAGAAGAACATTACTGACTTTGTGAGGAATTATGTCTTCCAGGATTTTCATCTAAATTAAACTTTGGTCTGACTTAAAAGAATAAATTGTCTCTGAAGTCTACCGTTTCCTTGGTGATATTTTTTATTCTTGTGTCATAATGCAAGCAGCAGAAACATTTGAAACTTTGGTTAGATTACTTTCCAATACTGCAAAAATGGGAAGATCACACAAAAATTGAATGATGCCAAATGAATGGAGTAGAGAATATGCAATTATGGTTAAAGTAGGATTAAATAAGTAAAGGTTAACTGCAAGCATGACATGATGGAGCGGGGAGAAAAGGAAAGGAAAAATTTCCCCGTGCCTCTTTTCATAACTCATACATGAGAGTTCTCCAAGCCATAGATATTTTATAAAGATCATATAGATCAGCTTGCACAGAGAACTAAATGACTGTGCTTTAAATGACAGAAACTACTAATAACACATGTGGAAGAAAGGCAGAAATTTTTTTTTTATACTAAATACAATATTTTAAAATCTATGTATATATACACACATGGGTAGAAGGGTAAATGGAAATATCATAGAATAAGTTTGGGAGTCCAACAGAGATATGTAATAATTCCTATTTTTTTTTTAAACTCAAGTACTTTCTTTGAACTTCTATAGTTATCTGGAATTTGCTATAAATAAAACAACGACAGTCACTACCTTGTAGAAAATCCATACACCAAGAATTTCATGAAGAGAATAAACTATTCCACAGTAAGAAATCCAATCCAGAGAAATTCTTCACATACTCAGCACCTGTTCAAAGGGGATAAAAATTGTATGAAAATCTAATAACATTTCAGAGCAAAGAATGAAATCAGGAAGTGCCCAGAATATATTTTTTTTACTTTAAAAAAAAAAAACTGTTGTGAGTAGAGAGCTCTCCAAACCAGTTAATCTGAAAACAACACCAATATCTATTAAGACAGGCCTATTTTAATATTTATACTGACTAATATCAATGGAATCATCATTTTCTTGAGCAGAACCTCATGGGTTTACCTTAGAGAACGCTCACCACGTGTGAGAATGTCATCACACCCCTGCTCCTTTGTATCTTGAGAGATTTCCAGAAGCAGCACTGTTGAAAACACGGATTTATTGCTGCTTTTCCAGGACAGTTTGTCAGGTTGGTGTCACCCATTTGTACCTGCTCAGAGCTCTGTAGGGATCCCTGTGTAGAACCACTCATCCCAGGGCAGGCGATTCTCCATCACACGGACGTTATTTTATGATCATGTGTTACAACTTCAGTCAGAAAAGGTCAGAGCTGGCGCTGAAGGAGCAGAGATTTATTATTCACAGGGAGATTGCATTTAGCCCATAAAGAATTCAGCGCTGCCATTGAGACAAAAGCTACAGAATAACAGAATAACAGCAGTGCCACAGTCCCGGGGTGTTTGACTCCTGCTCCAGCAGGAAGTGGGAGAATAATCCCATTGTCAAAAACTACAGTTCTAGACCTTCTTATTCTCTCCTAATTAAAGCAATAAATAATCATTTGATTAATAACGGCTAAAGCCACTGTCCAACCTTGATTTTTTTTCCCCTATAGACCAATATTCTTTCAAATACTAATGAAATATTAATTAAAGGGGTTTTTCTACACTAGGACAGAAAGACTGAAAATTAACCAAATATATGCAATTATTGTTCTGCAAACATGAACAAGGACATCCTACATTTTAAATTTTATGTGTTAAGAAATCTGAGAAGACAGATAATCCTTAATAAATCCACCTTTTCCAGAAGAACCTCTGAGCTGGAGGCGGAGCAGCCAAGGCCAGGGTGCTGTGGGGCAAATCTGTTTGCCAGGGTTTGCCAGCAGCAGCTGCAGGATTTGGGAACTCAGAAGCAGCAGAAGAAAAGGCACAAATGTGACAAATCTGAGTGCTTTAAATAATGTGTGACCTAATATACTGCTTTAAAATATTAAAATATCAAATTATCAACGATTCCTCTGATACCTGATACACAGGGATGTTTCACAATTTCCATTGGGGCTGTAGTGACAGCTGCTCCTGACAACTCCACTGCACTGGCTGTAAATCTGCAGGAAATGCACCCCTAAAAACCAGCTGGGTACATAAGGGAGAATCCACAAAACTGTAAAAGATACTAAAACCGATCCTAAAAGCTTGGTTTTACGATTAACATACATATGCCAAAATATATATTACTCACTACATGTTGTAAAGACAAGGTAAGTGGGATATGAATTCACATCCTACAGTACAGAATTTATGGACAAGCTGCCTTATTCTAACATGGTAACTTCCAAATCCATCCAGTTTTACACTTCTGGAGATACCAGAGAAAAGTTTAAGGAATGGGACCCTCTGAAGGGAAGACTTGTTAAAATGTTTGTAATCAAATTCAAAAACTCTTTATAAATTATAGAAAGGTAAACAAAAAAAATCACTTTATTGTCATTAGAGATATAAGAAGCACATCATTGATCTCTCCAACAGCTGTTCTTTTACTGTAAAAATAATCTGCAGAAATATCTGAATTTGTTTTGTTTGCTCTGACTACCCAGGAGTTTATTTGTCTGAATGTTTCATCTCTACATTTATCGGAGACAGAAAGACAGATTTAATGCTGTTCTGAGGCCAGAAAGGCACAGATCACTCAAACCTGCCATTAACATACCTTGGATACCCTCATTATTCTCAGTAAAATTAGGTCCAAAACATAACAATTTGGGTGCTGCATTTGGAAAATCATATTTATGAAAAAATCTGATTCATCAAACTGATTTCTTTCATTGAAATTTTTGTGGCTGATTTCCCCTAACCGAAATGTCCTTTGTATGGCACAATTTGGCCTGATTTTGTGGGAGAACTATTACACCTTAACCATTCCAATAAAGACCTCTCTGAAAATTAGCTCCATCTCACCTTTTGGCTGTCTGCTGTCTTCTGGATCATTTGGGTTTTAAGCAAATGTTGAAGAGCCATTTCCATTTTCTGTAAATTGCTGCCTCCTTGTTTGTGGCGCACTTCAAACAGATTTCGAAGCCTTGACTCCAGATTCCAAAGCTCCTTCACACTCAGTCCCCTGGCACTTCAATCACGTTGACTCCACTAATTAGTTTCTGTAATTTCTCAGTCTGCTCTTTTGGAATTAGAAACCTTGAGCCACCAACCTGGTTTTGTTTATTCTGTTTCGCTGGAAATGCGGCGGATTTGCTGAGGTTATTGAGTTATTCTCCAAGGTTATTCTCTCTGATATTCCAGCTGATATTTCACCCTCCCGTTGGTCCAGTGAATGCCCTGTGGGGAATGTGATGCCTCCAGAATTCCCAAATTTCTGGCATTGCTGGCAGCCCTGGCTCCAGGCGGGATGTGCAGATGCCACCATTGCTGTAACGACACACAGAATGTAAAATTCCTCTCCCCATAACATTAACAATCCATTTAAATCTGTCCACAGAAAGTGGAGCAGAACAAAACACTGGCTCAGAGAATGCTCTTTGCAATCTTTCCCCACCATTGCTTTTCTGATTCTTACCTCAGTTGGGCTGGGTTTTTTCTAAACCAGTCTGCTACTGCCTCTTTTTCTTCCTTTAGAACCCAACTGCTTAAAAAGAAAGGACTCTTCTATCCCTCTGTTCTGGTTTTGATACCTCTTAAAAATGCTCCTATTATTTTCCAGATGATTTTTTTAAAATCAAAAATTATTTGCCATTGGGAAAATAACAACCCAAAATTGCTTGATTCAGATATTGCTGCCCAGGAACATGAATTCATTTCCACTCATTCAGTGAAACTTGAACTCTGGCTGTACCTATAATATTTAGTATGGTGTTCAGACAGCGCTGTGGCTTGAGTTTTTAAATATTTGTAAAAATATTTACCATAAATTTGAAACTATTTTTGATGGACTTGTGGAAGTGTCCTGTCAGGGTACAAACAGGAAAAAGGGGTGTGTGCACCTCACTCCATATCACAGATATATGTATGGCACATACCATGCTCTGTAGATATATTTGAGGCACGTTCTTATATATGTATATGAAGAAACTGACAAACTTGTAAAAAGTATAATTTAAATGCATTTAGATTTTTTTCTGGTTTATGAACAGAAAGGAGAATGAATCCTCCAAACTGCCCAACCATTAAATGTGTTTTTTAAAGCCTCATTTTAACTATAATATTAATTATCTAAGTTTCAAAGCTCCATCTTTTACTACACCTATTTCTATTTTTTTGCAAGTTTCTGCTTTGAGAAGTGAAAATCTTATTCAATCTGGTGTTGTGCTTTAATATATAACAGAGAGAATAAGTCTTTGTTATTTCTCACATAATTTTCTTTGTATTTATATTCAACATACAACTGTGCTTTTTTTCCCTAGCCTTTTGTTTGATTTACCACCAGAATTATTCTTCCTTCTAAATAAAATCTCATATTAATTTTATTCATAGGTAGCCCATATAAAAGTTGTCTCTATGTTATTTAAAGCCCATTAATGGGGCAATATATATTAACATAACTTATGTTACATTTGTTTCCTGTAGGGGTTTTAAATCTAGGTAGCAACTGATTAAATAATGGAAAACCATTTGCAAAGAATTATTTTTGGCATTCTAACTTATTTCTCTACCAAGACTCCTTTTATCTTAGACCTCCATGCTGGCTCCAGGATAGGTTCCAGTCCAGCAGAAATAAACTATTAATAAAGAGAGCTCAGCATGCACATCACAGTTTAAAATTTATACATTTCAGCCTATCTGATCCTTCTGCATTGTAATATTGACCCAAAAACTTACCTCATGTAATTGAGCTATAAATATCTCTGGATGAAACAGTAAATTCAACTGGAATCAATTCAAGATTTTGTTTTTAAGAAATTAAAAAATCCCCCATCCATGCACAACCTCCTTAAACTATCTTTCCTATAGTCTTAATTCAAGTAACTTGTTTAAAAAAAATAAAATAAAATTAGAAATCAAGCAATTTGCAAGTTCACATTTGGGAAGCAGAAACTGATGGTGAAACTGCCTTCATTAATTCTATTATACAACGAAATTGATCCTGAAAGAGGGTGAAGGACTCTGAGCAGAACATCAAGGGGACACAGAGCTGAAGCAAGCCACAAAAATATAAAGCATTCACCCTTCAGGGTGATTTTTTTGGCAAAATATGACTTGTTATTGAGATGATTTAGAATCAAATAAAATGTAGGAATTGTCAAGAAGACAAAGTTGGGAGCCATGGAAAAGGAATTATCCTGCAATGAGCTCTGGTCAGCATGAGCAAATCCTGGGGTGGGACTGGGACTGCACAGACACTGGGGACTGCACTTGGCATCGATGGCTCAGCTCCTTTTCAGCTCAAAAGGAATTCTCAAACACTTGCTGAGATTAAGCTCCCATCCAATGGCAAGCATGTCATTGCAATTAATTTCATTTTAATGGCTGTTTGAGACAAAAAAAAAAAAAAAAAAAAAAGGCAGCAACACAAATACTTGTTAAAAATCAAACCCAGCCCTTTTAAGCAGCACTTCAGAACATCAGCTGTCGTTGATTTATTGTATCAGATCTACGCAAACCTTCACAAAACCAAAAATGTGTCTTCCACCATGGCAGCCATTTCATTCTCTGTTCTCAGCTATAAGATCATGTCATCCTCATGACAGCAGCAGAGATTTTCATGATTTTTTCCATATTTTGAAGGTTTTTTATTTAATTACAGTCTACAACACGTAACAAATAAGTATCATGCACAAAATCTGTTCCACAGAACAATGAACCATATGTCTAAAAATTTGTTTTCAGATGAAAAATAGTAAAAAATTGAATAAGGCTATTAAAATATTTCTAGCTTACTTCTGCAAGTTGCATGATTTTGGATCAGCAGAATAATCCCCTGTAGCTATGTCCAACCTCAAGAATACTTACAGGAGCCCAGACCTTACCTGAAAGGCTGATGAAACCAATCCTTTCAGAGCAGAATGCCATTTTGCCCTTACCTTATGAAACAAGTCTCATCTCCATTACTATTTTTATTTAAACCCCCCAAAATTTCAGCTCCTTGGGACCTGAGCTTTGCTGATGACTGCTGTACCCACATCTTTTAACCCAAAAATAACTGTTTAAAATCAAAGTAGGCCCAACATCCACTGCAAATGCCATATGGGAAAACAAAGCCCAATCCATGCACCTGATAAATTCTCTGTGTGCTGGGACTGCCCTTCCCGTGCCTGACCTTGTTCTCCTTCTTCCAGACTGCTACTTCTGCCTTCTATTTTTTCTTTTCCTCCTTTCAACTTCACAGTTTTAGCAGAACTTCAACTCAGTTGTTCACACTAATAAAATCCAACCTTAATATTCTTTTAAAAAATTGAAATTACATTTATATGCGACAGGGAAAAGAGTGATAAAAGACTTGCAGAAAATTTGATAAAACTGTCATTGATACATTTGATTTTACTTTAAAAGCCTCCAGCATTCTAAAATTTGCTTGTATGTAGTCTCTATGAAAAGACTGAACTCAAAATAGCATGGATACTTCCACAGAACATTTATAACAGAAAACAAGTCTAAAGACAAAACCCTTTGCTAGAAGCAAGAGAGCTGATGTGGATTACCTTTGACTTCTCTCTCACTTCATTGGCAATACATGATAGCATACAGTTTTGACAGGAAAATAAAAGGAATTAACAAAATGGTAACTGAAGACATGTTCCAACTTTAGATTCCAATTATAGCCCACATTGCTTAAAGCCAGGAAATGTGCAAACATCTAACACGGATGAAGGAGACAGATCTAATGAAAAAGACAACATGACACCAGAACACCGGAGCAGAAGCAGCTAATTAAACCCACACAACTGCAAAGCAGATGAATTATTAAGAGAGGCAGAAGTTAGTGATAAACTTGTAGTGCTTTTATGCTGAAAGATTTAAAATTAAATAACCCTTAAGCACAAGTTATGTGTAGGGTTGGGGGGATGGAGTAGTTATTGTATTTTTTTATTTTTTCTGCTGTAACCTACTATGCAACCCAAGCTACATATCAAAGAGTTTAGCCCAGGTTTGCCTGTGGGCTGAGGGATTTTGATAAAAAAGCTGTGTAATGCACACTGGGAAATGCTTCATTCTTTGGAAGATGAACCTCTGACCACCATTGTTATTAACAGCAACAAAGCATGAGTGTGTTTCAAAGGCAGTGCTCATTTTGCTCACCATGAAAGCTCATTCTGTAATTAAAATAATCTGCAAAACTTCCCACTTGACAGGGAGGGATCTACTACTGATCTACAACAGGAGCAGAATTCTGCCCAGCAGAATGAGCTCTGGGGATTTAGGGATATGGCATGGATCATCACTACTGCTGGTTTTCGCCACATGCAGTGTAACCCCAATGAAATAATATGGAAATAAATTCACTTAACCATGGAAGTGTTCAAAGCCAGATTGGACAAGGCTTGGAGCACTCTGCTCTAGTGGAAAATGTTCTTTAACTGTGGCAAGGAATTTGGAACAAGATGATCTTTAAGGTCCCTTCCAACCCAAACCATTCCATGACAATTGCACAGGCAGATTGTGCTAGAAAGGGGTGAGCAAAGGGCTCAGGTGTGAATGGGAGGATCCAGATCTCCACACAGAACCAGGGTGTGGGACACAGACGTGTGTGGGACAGCAGGAACAGCTCTTACCTCTGGAGTTCTGTTTTTCCATGAGCAGTTCTCTGTCATGTGCATCTACCTGTTCCTTTTCTGTTTTTGAAAATACATACAGACCTGAAAATTTATATTCATTAGCTGTTTTTACAAACTTCCTGTTAATTTTTTGAGAATGTGCTGTAAAGTCTTTGAAGAGCAATAAATACTTGCTTTTACAACTTCCTATAAAGAAAGCTTTTTATATGAAAAAAATTACCTTTTCCCCCAATATCAAAGAGTTTTTCACAATGATACTGAATAAGTTGTTCCTCCCAATCTGAACACTTACTGCAGGAACAGATGCTTCAGTTGTTTCCCTGTCTCTGACCTAAATTACTTAGTTCTTTCCTTCTGATCATGGTAATTACTGAAATTGTCAAATGCTTTTAATTTAAGGCCCTGAAAATATCAAAATAGTCCTTAAAGCATTCCCCATATCCTTGAAAAAGTCATGTGTGAAAGATTTTTTATTATAAGTTTCTTCCTACACTAACTTTGCAGTGTGTTTGGTTTCCCCAGTATCCCCGAACATCTGCATGCTCTAAACATAAAAAAGAAATCAATTTCCAAAACTGATAGAGCAGGAATAAAACTGCCAAATATCAGCAAAGTGCATTTTTACAGCAGAGAATAATTTGGGTTTGCATTACCGGCGCTTTTCAGCTAAAATTTGCAAGTTGCACTTTTAAATGTACAAAGTGCTAATTTAAGAGAACGTACCTGGAGCTACCAAAGTTTCCTAAAGTTTCTCAAAGTTTCAGTCCCTGCTGGAGTGATCTGTGCAGTTGTGGGGTCCCCAGTAAAGGAGAGACAGGGCCATACTGGGACCAGGAGGGGATTAAGGGGATGGAGCATCTCCCATACCAGAAGAGAAGAGCTGGAACTGATGGCTTTTTGGGGCTACCTAAAACAGAGGTCAGACAGAATTAAGGGAATAAAAAGCAGTGATATTTATTGAAGGGCCTTCAGGTATTTTTGGGGCAGATGAAGCCCCCCAGAGGCTACACCCAAAAATGGATGATGGGTCACGATGAAGGTTTTCATACTTCTATAAGTTTGGCACATTTGAATATTGGGGGTCAATCTTCCAATTACATCTTCAGGTAATGAAGTAATTTACCCCAAATTTGCTCCCCCCAACTCACTTTTGTTTTCCATCTCTCAGGGCCTGAGGCAGTGAGGTGTCTTTGGTTGCCAGGCCTGGAGAGGAATTGTTGTGTCTGCCCCAAATGGGAGAGCAGCAGCTCACACTGTATGGAGTTTAGAGTTATGCACTAAAGAACTGCAGGATTATAAATACATGAAAAATATAAAAGCTAAAATCCCAAGGCATCAGAACTGCTCATCCCCAAGGAGTCAGGGCTTGGGGTGGGTCATGGAGTGTGCAAAAACACCTGGTGAGAGCAGCTCAGACCAAACTCTTCCCAGTGGTACCCAGAAACAGGGCAAAAGGAAGCAGATGCAAATTTAAAAACAGCAAACTGACCACCTTGATGTTGGTCAAGGTTGATTAGATCTCCAGGGATCCTTCAGTATTCAACTGCTCTACCTCATTTCTTGATGTTCTGGGTGATCATTTTTTAGTCTCTGACATTGTGGCTCTCTTTTCACAAAAAGAATGCATTATGAGCAATTTTTATTAATAATTATAATTATTTTTCAGGCCCAACTTTTTTTCTCCTTAGTGTCGTAAAATATATTGCAATTAAAGACATCTACAAAATTGTCACATTTTATAATCAGTAATATTTATAATTAATTTTTAATTCTGTTACTAGACATGATCCAGACACAGAAACCAAATCAAACCTAAAACCCCCACGTAACAGCTGAACAGTATCAAATTAACTTTCATTATTAGGCAGATCTCATTAATTTTCCTGAATTAAAAAATAAGCAAAACATTTTATATTCCTCTACATCCATCTAATATTATTGCCAACTGGAGCTGTTGCAATTATTCTTTTCATAAGTTATACTTGATTATCTTTTTATGCTTTTGAACAAAGACTGAAGAAAAATCTCTAGAACCTGAAACACAAACAATTCAGTGTTACAATGATCACATTTCACTGAAGGTTGAGCAACAGCCTTGAGATTAATGGAAAGGTATAAAGTTAATATTTGAGAATACTCACAGGAACTGCCATTCTCTAGAGGGGAAACTGGGAGAGGCAAATGCTGTCCTGTGCTGGGATCCAGTGAAAAAGAGATGATCCAAAGTGAGGAATCCACTCAAACATCATGGAAAGGGTTCATGGGAGAGCTGGAGAGTTGGGATGGATGGGAATCATGGATCAGCCCCAGGCCTTGGGGGCCTGGGCACCAGCAGCTCTTCCACTTGCCTAGAGGAGCCATGGCCAGCCCAAAACTACCCCCAAAATTTTATTAATATAAATTCACTGAGCATATTTTATCTGGATTAATCTTGGTACTTAGCCCTTGACAAGGAGGATGAAATGAGGGACCCTCTGCAAGTCATCCCAGTCTCATTTTTCCTCCAGTTGCAGCTACACAATGCTCTGTATTGAGGCAATTCTCAAATATTGATGCCTGTGCTCTATTTGAGATTTTATGGCTCACTTCCTTTTTTTGGGGCATTTTCACTGAAATTAATGCACATCTTACATTCTTCCACACCACGTCTCACCAGGGCCATTATGCTTTAACAGAGCACTCTATTCCCAAACTTTTTAAAGAAATCAAGCCTACTTCTTTAAGATTTCTCCTCCTCTATTCATTTATTCTTGAGGAAATGAGCAAGAATCATAATTTCAGGTCTTTTTATTTTACTTTTCAAGGTGTAATGCATCATTTAAAAAGGAAATATAGCTCTAAAAGTTGCTGTTAAGGACCATGAAGCAGAAAAATAATATGTAGTTCCTTTGCAAGGTTTTTATCTTAACAGCATTACTAACTGTGACATTTATCCTGCTTAACCTCACCAAATGTACCCTAGGGAAATGTCAACAGAGTCTTATGGTTTTAATACAAATGAATTATCAAAGAGTTTGAATAATGTAATCATCTTAATGTATTCAGTTTTTATAATGAACATCTGTTATGGGCAGAGAGAGGCAAAATGACTGGTTAATGCAACAATTAAATAAACAATTACTCTCAAAAATGATAAAAACTCGATTTTACAAATTTAACTGTTTAGAGCAACAAGCTGAAGAAACTGCCACTGAAATTCTCCTTCTATCCCTCATTTCTCTTGGATGCAGTTTTTTCTTTGATGGCATTGATCTATGTTTTTCAGACGCTTGTTCTGGGTATAATCCTGTTTACAAAGACAGCTTGTTCCCCAGATAGAAATCTTCTCCCTTGAGTGATGCATATTTGTGTTCTTAAAGTAACTGCCAAATCTCTTACTTTCCATGCCTCTGCCAATAATCCTTTTGCAGTGTATTTTCTGTCAACTCCATTTATTAAGAGGGTTGTTTTCAAACATCCTGCTTGCATACATTACTGGGATTCTGCTCTCATGGGAACACATTCTCTAATTATTGAGATGGTCTAACAAATGCCTCTGATATTTACTGCTATTATATTTTATTCTGGCATTGCACTTTCCGACCTAAATAAAATATCTGGGAAATTGGCATGAATGATACATAATTTTGCAGTCTCTACTCTTTGCAGCTACCCTTTATGAGTAATTCCAAGAAATCATGAATATTTTGTTAAGGAAATCATGCTGTCATTTACTATTCAGAAAATAAACATCCTGTTTTATCCGAGTTGCTGAATGACATTTCTCCCAATCTCCATGCTCTGAACCTTGTTCAGACACTGTAATCAGTTTGTTCTTTTGCTCCTGAAATGCTTTAATTTGAATATACTTTAGGAACACTTGTCAGCTTGCCTTTGCACATCCATGCAGACAGAACAGTTTAGGTCCTGAGTATGCAAATCTGGTATATTGAAATTTTGCTCTCAGGATCCCTTGCCAGGTTGGTTCAAGGCTGGATTCATCTGCTTTTGCATGATGGCTATTTGCTGTTCACAATTTGCTAAACAGGGGGAATTCAGACTGCACTCAGAATGATATTCCAGTGAAACAGAAGGTTATCACATGGTTGGAGGTCCTAATTACTTTTAGATTAACCCCAGAATCACCAGGACAGAGAAAATTCCTGACTTTGGCCATGACTGGAGTCTAATGTATGATTTTTTTTTTTTAACTGAAATTTATCTCTCACTGAAATCCACATCCTCAATGTCAATGGCTGTGTCTAGAGGGGTTACATAGCTCCAAAATGGAATTTACAGTTTCTGCTGTATTGACTAGGAAAAAACACAAAATGGTTCTACCCGGATGAAGGGAAGCAGGCCTGTACTGCTGAGGCCTTCAAGGAGCTCCTGTCAGGATTCAAAATTTATAACCAGCACTGGAGTAATTTTCCCCCTCTTTATTTAGAAAGAAAGATTATGGTAATATACCTGAGAGATTCTAAGTATGATAATGGTGTTTTCTTTCTGTATAGAATGTTCCAGTCATAACACATTAGCTACAGCAGTCAGGTTCAAAGCTGATTTAAATGTACATTTCTGCCACCACTTTATACCACCATAAAAATCCTCCTGTTGAAAGAATGACACCAGACAATGAAGATCTCAGAAATCACAATTAGGCAGAGCATGATAATTATTTCTGAAACTGAGTGGAGAAGGGGGAGTGAGGAGTGCTGGCTCCAGTGGTGGCTCACCCTTTCCTCGCCAGGGGATTGCTGTGTGTCACACATGACAGCTCTGAAACCCGGGCACACAGGCAGCTTTTCTCACAGCAAAATCAGCCGCTGCACTCAGGAGCTCGTGGAGAAGTTGCTGCTGTCAGAATCACACGGACATATGCATAATTTTCATTCTTGTACTCACAGCCTTCATCACTGGGAAGCACAGAGAGCACCAAAGCAGATGCGTGCGGCTCTGAACAGAACTCGTTCCCTGCGCTGGCTGCTGGCTTTCATTCCCCAGCTGAGAATACCCTCATCTGATTATGCTTTTCCTTTCACTGTCTGGTTACCAAAATCAACTCTGAATTTTACTGTGCTCCATGCCCCTTTACTCATCCCCCTATTCTTTTGAAACCACCGAATCTTCTAAATTCTTTCATCCTGACCAACTTCCCCAGCAGGAATAAAACAATGTGCTTTTCTTAGGATCTTCTGCACAGTTTTCTGTGATATTTTTTGCCCCTATAGTCAGCTTGTGCTGAATTCTCTTAGGACTGTTGATACTTTGGTCATCCACAGATTCATATCTATTTATAGGGGACAAAAATCTTGGTATCTGGCATGGTGTGAGCACAGCTGCTCTTTCCTTTGGAGTGGGAGAGACCTGGTATAACTGGAGAGATGATCTCACCCAGAGCAAGGTGTGAAACTGAGGCCAAGCTGGGGTGTAGGAGAAGCAATGTTGCGTACGAAAACAGACCAGGATTTAGATAAACCTTCCTGGAGCTCTTGGAAGCCCTGGCTGATTGCTGTCTCTTCACATTCAGGCAGAAATTAGGATTACACTTCCTGACACTAAATGTCTGTATTCTGCCCTAGTTATATTTTAAATGTCTTTTACAGACTAAGCCTGGGTCTTTTAAAATTAATTATCTTTAATTACCAGGTTCACTCCTCTGTCCTCAGAAAATTGTCACTTCATTTTCTTTGTTCTAATATTTGCTTACCTTCCCAGTTAGACGTGACTTTTCAGGATCAAATTCTCCATTGTACAGCAGGGTATTTCTAGCTAATTTCCTCAATGCCCAAAGGATGCTCATAATCTGGACTTTCAGAAATGAGTATTAATTTCTTTTCTGTGTATTCCCTCCTTTGATCTTAGTTATTTTACAAGGTCAGTTCTAAGCACAACTTCATACATTTTCAGGCACCTCTTCCAATTTCATTGTCTGTGCCCTTCAGCATGAGCAGCCACAGGTAAATGCTACCCCAGCTTTTTTTCCAATGCAAAACAAAAAGTTTTTCCTCTTCCCAAAGATGTCACTTCTGTTTCCCCTTCAGGTTCATTTTGCACACCAAAACCCAAGATTCCTTTGACATAATACCATCTTTCCAAATCTCACCTTTGCATGGCTCCTTCAGTTACTCATTTTCATTAATATTCCATTTATATGATCCAGCACATCAGATTCCAGCAATGCATCAAAAATCACAGTTGGTGTCACCTCCTTTGCTTCTGCAGTCTCTTATTTCTGTTTGCTTCCTCTCTTCCCATACAGCCATTTTAATGCATTTACATGTTTTTTCTAATCGGATTTCTGTCTCAAATAATGCACTTCTGAATAAACTGAAATTGCCTGGCACATTTTAGCTCAAGTGCCACTCAAACCCTGCCCTCCTTCATCAGCACCTCTCACCCAAAACAGTTCCTTGAAGGCATTATTGTTTGTGCAGACCATAAAATAAACTTTTGTTCAGAGGGAATTCATTGATGAAAGTGTTAACTCCTTGTCCAGGTGAGTTTGTTGCTTTGCTTTTTTTAAAGGCAGAGGGGAAAGGATCCTTAAGATTTTGACAAGGACAAGTGTATCAGTTAAAGATAAATGATTTTTTTTCAGTGCTTGAAAATTAAAATAATCCAATTCCTCTAGGTTATATTAAAAATAATAACTTGGAGGTAATATTTGGTGTCATGGATCATAAGATATACACTGGATAATGGCAGAAAACCCAAGAAGTCTATCAGTGATAATGGGTTTGTAACTTTAATTGACTTTCAAATCTTGTTTAAACATTGGCCTCTTGAACTGTAAGTCTCTCTATTTAATTGAGTTTAGAATAAAATAGAAAAGATATCTTAATTTTTAACTGTGGCCACTAAAAACACCTAAAGTGATAAAATCTGGAATCTCAAGATATTTAGAACCAATGGGTTTTTATTTCAGTAAAATGACCCTACAGCCTTAAAACTGACCTAGTCTTTTTGAAGATCTGATTATATGATTTTTCACTCTCATATTTTGATGTTTTAAGCTATATCTTGTTCTTTTTTCTTCCTTGGAAGTAGATTGAATTTGCTTTCCAAAATCATGTAAAAGGTTGATATAATTTCTCACAAATATTATAAAGCAATTTCCTTTAGTGCTGCCAAGTCTAAAAAATTGAGAGAATATATGAGCACAGACTTTATCCTTCTTCCAAAGCATAGCTAATGATGAAGATTTGGCAGGAGAAACAACTTAATCTTTGCAAAACGTTTAACTTACAAACCTGTATTTTTAATTATAGAGTCATCCAAAGTTCATCCCTTATGTAGTTTTTCCTGTTAAAGTATTCACCATTCTCCAAATTATTCCACTGGATACAAAGACACTCAAACTCTTGGATTCTGGTTCTTCTCCCAGTTTTCCATCAGCATTTCCTGATATCTGTGTGAAAGAGCACAGAAATTTTTCTTACAGTTGCAATTACTCTGTCCCTTCCTCTGTTTTATTCCATACCCTTCTTGGACACACCTCTCCACCCTATCACCCATTCCAGAAGGTTTTCCTCTCATTTGTCTAGCAAGTTATTCAGGGTTTTTATCTTTTTATCCATAGGTTTTTTTGGTAATTTTTTTTTGGTTTGGTCGGTTTGCTGTTGGTTGGTTTGGTTTTTTTTTAATAGTTATACAACACATTTTGTTCACAGATTGGGAATTCTACCCATTCCCTCTGTTTACCAAAGCCATCGTTCACCAGTTCGTCCTGGTGTCCCACACAACAGGAAATTTACAGCTGGGAAGGTTAAAGCAGAGTTTAACCTCTGGGTTCTGGCTCTTCTTTCACAATGGAAATCTTTGAGAAAGATCTGATTTGATTTTTGTAATTGCACTTCAGAGACACGGAGCAGACTGGTGTGAAATTTGGTCACTCAACTCTTTCACGACTCGCTTTAAGTGGGAAAATTTAGTATCAATTAGGGGATAGAGAACTCCAAATCTCCAATAACACTGGAAAATATTGCAATAAATTACTGCATTTTTCTTCACACTCTGCCATTCACTCACCAAAAAGCAATTAAAAAAAAATCCTCAAAATCCCAACACCTTCTGGATTCAGCAACATTGACAGTGAGCAGCACATCAGAAGGATGAAATAAAACCCTCCACACAACACCAAGAGGCTTAGCTCACTAAGAAAAGAATTAGTCATAGCTTCTATCAAGAAATTGATTTATGAAACACAAACAAACACATAAAGCTTCCACTCATTCCAGAGCCTACTTTTTGAGAGCAAATGGAATACTGGAAACAGCAACCTCCAAACAAACTATCTTCTGACCGCCATTAAAATCAGGCAAAATTAAATGTTAATAATTAAAGAAAAAAAAATTATATTAAATAGTAAATTAGAGGCTAGATAATTAATGCATTGTGTTCTCAATACCAGATGTTCTTTTCTTCTGAAAGCTTAAAATGTATAAGTAAAGAAAAAAAAAATTACTCAATTGCTGATAAACAGATAATTAGAAGCAAACTAAGCTTGAAATTAGATTATATATTTTTTACAAGGGGCTGTATACCTAAAGAGTTATAAAATAATTGCAGGGAAAGAAAGGTAGGCTTTAATTTGTTGAAGCACAGGATGAGGCAAACTTTCAGAGGCTGAGCTTGAAATGAGAGCCTTTTGTAGAACAAAAACACGATGAGACAGCCTTTCATAGCATCTCAAGCTTTTCCATAATACATTGTCATTGCAGCCAAAGAACCTGTCATATATGATAATTTTCACACAGTTTTGAATAAAAACTTCAAATGGATCAAAAGAAAACTTTCAAGTTGCTTTGTGGTTTGTAAATATATTTTGAAATTGCTTTGTATCACAAACAATGGCACTTGAAGCACTTCAAAAAGAAAGCTGTTAGTTATGTTACCTAACAAAAATAACATTATATACTGAAAATAGTTTACAACACTTAGAGTGGATAGGAACATTTATGTAAACAGCAAAATGCTGGAATGACTCTGTAAAGAGTATTGTACAACAATAGCCACATTGATTAAAGTTACTGCTGAATTTCCCATTTTATTGCTTTTATTTCTCTTACTATCCAGGAGAAAATGATTGAATTCTCTCAGCCCCAAGAATGTGTGACTTGTTAAATATTTGAGAATATGCAAGTATTAGACTGCACAAACCTAGTAATTTCCTCTGATAAATAACCTAGGGGAAAAGAGCTGATACTCATTATCCTCAGCACGCTGCAGTAAACTGTATGGGCAGTAAAATATATCACTAGATCTCATTTGTTGACAGTAAAATGTACACCCAAAATAAGTTGGAGACCTCTAAAATAAGTCACATGTCGTAAAATATCAAACACAAAGCCCTGGCTGACCTCAAGGGAGGTAGCACCATATAAAAATAATACATATTGCCAAAAATAACCTGGTTAAGGAAGTTATTTATGTATCTACCCGCTCAGTGCAGAACCGTGAATTTCCCAGTGATTGCTGCATTTCCCCAGTGCCTGCCTAAACTCAGCACTTCTTGGCCAGTCTGTTCTCATGGCTCTGCCTTAACCAACAGGAGAGTGGTCCCCAAAAATTGCCACTAATTGGTAAAGCAATTTGGAGCTAGATAGAAAAAAATTTCCTTTTTCTATACTGAAATTTGGAAAATCAGAAGTATTTTTTTCAGTGTAATATTTCAATTTTCTCTGGACAAACATGAGCACGTTGTGTTGACAGAAATGCTCAACATAACACATTTAGGGTATGGGCAAGAGCACAAAAAGCTTTTCTTTATTAAAAATTTTATAGAAGCTGATTTTTTTTCTTTTTTCCATTATGACCAGATCCAAATCCTTATTTCATTTCATGACAAATGTTGGAGGAATTTACACTCTGAGATTCCCCTAAATGCTGGATGCTGAAAGATACCGTGCCAGCCATGTAATCTTTATCACGGCTGTACAGGGAGGTTTTATTCATTTTAAATCATACAGATCCCAAAACAATAATCCAAAAGGCAGACTTAACTGAGTTCCCTTGGAAGCACACCACTCAGATTATTTTCTCTAAATCTCTAAGGCCATTAGTAGAAACCTGATAAATGAGAAATAGTGCTGGGTAAAAAGAATGTTACTGCAAGGCTATAATTTCATTTTATAGAATTTTTCTAATATTTTAAGCTTTTAATAGTGCTAAGATTAACTGAGTCATACTTCATTACATTACTTGGCTTCAAATATTTTGCCTCTTGATTTCATCAATGGAAAATATTCTTCCCTTTTGTGAACACAAATTTTGCTTTGTTTTTAAGAGATTTCTAATAATGAAAACAAACAAAACCCTCTTGATGTGTATAACCTTAAAAATAAAATTGCTTGCCCAAATATGGATTTACAAAATACTTATACATTCCTTTTATACCAGAACACCAGCAATTAAGAGTTGGACAGCATTTAATTAGCTTGTCAAGTCTAACTACAAGTTCTTACACACATTTTTTTTCCCTTCAAAAGAATTGTAACAAAATTGTATAGTCTGCCTCTTCACAGGCTGAACCTTCCTCCTGAAAACAAATGATTTTATTCCTTCTGGAAATGTGAATCGTGTACTAAATCCCATGCCATATAAATAATACCTCCTGGACACAGACAGATCAAACATAAAAACTCTAAGCCTTAATCCTCATCCCCAGACAATGCAAGCAACTTTAGAAAGCAAATATATCATGTGTCTGAAAAAGGCTGATTCTGCTCCAAAGTCAGCAGCACACAAACCCCAGCGAGCCCCTTTGTGCTTCCATGCCAGTTTATCCTTCATTTCACAGAGGATCCTGCTGCTGTCCAGCTTTCCATAGCACTGCAAATTCCTCAGAAACATCATTTCCTTGAAGCTGCTGAACTAAACTGAGAAAATGCTGGGTTTACATTTTTCTTCCTTTGTTGCTTGGGGATGCCCACAAATGCCTGAGGAGAGAATCCCAGGATCCACACAGCCCCTCCTCCATGTTCACCATTAATCCTGTCCTCAAGTGCCACCTCCATGTGCTCTGGGACACATCCAGGCCTGGTGACTCCATCAGTTCCCAATGTTTGACAGCCTTTCCATGCAGGAATTTCCCTTGATGTCCAATCTCCACCTCCCCTGGCCCAGCCTGAGGCTGTTCCCATTCCCTGGGAGCAGAGCCCAATCCCCCTGGCTGTGCCCTCCTGTCAGGAGCTGTGCAGAGCCACAAGGGCCCCCCTGAGCCTCCTTTGCTCCAGGCTCAGCCCCTTCCCAGCTCCCTCAGCCCCTCCTGGGCTCCATTCCCTCCCCAGCTCCATTCCTTCCCCTGGACTCTCTCCAGCCCCTCAGTGTCCCTCTGCTCATGAGGGTCCCCGAGCTGCCCCAGCACTGGAGGTGCCCCAGCAGTGCCAGCACAGGGGACAGCACTGCCCTGATCCCCTGGACACCATTCCTGACCCAAGCCAGGAGCCACTGGCCTCCTGCCCACCTGGGTTCAGCCAATGCCCTCCAGTCACACACTTCCACATAATCCTTCAATGTTACAGCAAAATGTGCGGCAGATTCTCTGAGCAGCAAACAGCTGAACTTTCAGGTAGTTTTAGCAGCTTAAACACTTTATTAAAGACTTTATCAAAAAAGCAGAAACAATTCCTGCCTACCACCATGCTGCAGAGGAAGGAGATTGCTGTTCTGAGGGGCATCCATCATGTGCAGCATCTTTAGGAATGCTCAATGCACTTGTTTTGCTGGAGAATCATTTTTGGCATGCCAGTGCTCCATTCCGTACAGTGTTCTTCAGCAAGACAATGAATAATCCTTACCTAAAGAGCAATTACAGATCCATAATTTCAACTCTTTCATTTCCCTTAATGAGGGAAAGCACCAAGGGCAGAAAATATAGGCAGCCCCCAGCTGCCATTAACAGTGAATGAGATTTGCAGAAATAACCTATTTCAAACTTAAATCTCTGTATATATCTGCTGCATAATTAGTTCATGTGTCTTTATAGATGCCAATATTCTCCTATTTCTCCATAGGTGAAATGTCTTTCCCTCTTTAGGGAGAATAAACAAAGTTCACAGGCACCCATCAAGCATTTCTTGTGTTTCTGCTCTCCTCAGAAGAAAAGCTGATCCTGCCAAAGGTTGCAGGACCCTTTTCATGCTGTGTCCAGCTCAGACCCTGAGCATAAATCCTGATTTTCTGCCAGAGGAAATGCTCTGAATCTACATCAGGAAAAAATAGAATGTACCCCCACATCCTCAGTTCAGCCAAGGAACTTTTCTTGGCAGCCAAGGTTCCTTGGTAATCCACACAATCAATTTTTACCTTCCCAGCAAGTTTAATTTTGCTTAGAAGGAATTTTTATATGCTAATTTTATACATAATAGTTTTCAGAACACAATATGACATATGGGAACAGCAGCTTAACAAATTTCATAAATGTAAATGCTTATCTCAAACAATGTCACAGAGCTTTGAATCTTGTGACTTTGTTTTCTCCCTTGTTAACTGGCAATGCCTGTGAAAGCAGAAAAACTAAACTGCAAAGTGTAAATTTTGTAAATTTTTCCCTTTTCTTTATTAAGGATTATTAATATTATGTGACCCCATATGGCAATAGAACATGAGGTAATGCATTCTTTAAAGTGATTTTTTGAACAGACTAAAGGAAATCTAGCTATTGGCAGAAAAATATAAATTTTTCCCCCATCTTTTAAAATACTTTTTAACTTTCTGAACAAATCTGAAGCCATAATTTTATGCTTAAACATTTCTTATTGTAGAAAACAAAAGAATGGAAAGATAAATTTTCTAAAGCTTTTCCTTGCAGTAATTTCTTAGTACGGACTGTGGGTGGTAATTCAGAGTGTCAAGAGTAAAAATGAGATTTTATCTCAGGGACTTTAATAAAACTATCTGTACACGCCTGTCTGTGCTTCCAAATATTTTTTAAAAGGTAGAAATTAGTACTTGTTCACGTGCCATCATCTTTAAGTCTCTTACAGTTTTTGGGGGCTATTAAGGACACACTTTCTCCAGCAGAAAGAATTCCTGTCTGTTCCCCACCTGCTCCTCTCCATTTGAGATATTTATGAAAAACTGGATATTAAAGAGCACATTCTGTCACTTCACAGGTATTTAAAGCACAAAACTTTCAGGTCACCTCCAAATGATGTCCCTGCCCATGGCAGAACAGATCATCCCCATCTTAGACCAAGCCCAGCCATGACCCAAGAGATCCCAATCCAAATATTGATGATTTTGGGGGGTAAACTGAGACAAACTGTCAACAATTTATTTTATTGAATATGTAAAATACAACTAGAAAGTAAAGGGCAAAAGGCTGAAGGAAAACAAAAATCTTCCTGCCTTTACTTTTATAAAATTTATTAGAAAGGAAATATTTTTATCACTGTGAGAAGTCCTTTGGATTTTTTCACAGCCTATTTTTTAGCAGTGTTTTCCTGGTATCTAATTTCTCGATCTGTAATGTCATAAATCTGTCAGTCATGCTGGAGAGAAAAATGAACGAACACAGAAAACCTCCTGATAATATCAGAACATAATTGCTGCCTCAGAAAATAGATCTGATTTTGGTGAGAGCTCTGAATACAAACCTGCTCTGAAAGCTCTACCATTGGTGCACTGTTACAAGCAGCAATGCAAACTGCAAACATGAAATAAATCCACCAGCACATTTCCATTGGCTCCCCCTATTACCTTGCAGTGGGTTAAGTTACAGCTATTCCCATTTCATAAAAATCAAATTCAAATTTTATATTACAATATGTCAATTTTACAAAGAAAAAAAAAAAAAAGCTGCCTCCTTCAGATGTTATTTTTTCCCACTCCCCTTTTGTACAGGCAAAAGGGAAATGTACTGACTTCTTACAAGCATAGTTGGAAAAGGTATGAAAATCAATTTCTGTTTCTAAAATAATCAAGGCAAATCATGTGCAGAGCTGCTGTTCCTGCTTTGATGCTTCCCAGGTCTCCTTGTCCATAAAAAAAGCATCAGTGGAGAGGCTCTGCAGTGCTGCTCAAAGCTGTGTGAACATCCCTCTCATTAAAGGCTCTGAGCTTTACCTGCCATGGACCCGCTCTGTTAAAGGGGGAACCAAGTTCCTTTGGAAAATTGATCAGAGTTTCTGCTCTTTAGATCCCAAACGCTCACATGGAGATAATTTTGGAACTTCCACATCTCTCCTCAACAAAAATCCTGCAGAAGCACTGCGCTGGTGGGTCTGGAGTACAGTCCAGCAAAGATAGATAATGTTCTTTTTGTAATTGCAATATTCTCATAAAGAACAGGAGTCACATTTTACTTTGATATTTTATGGTGCTTCTTTTTTGTCTCTTTGCTAATGTTTTATTACTGAAGCAGCATTAAATTTCAAGGTAACTAGTCAAAAGAATGTTATTTCTGTTTCCTGAACAATGCTCACTACTACTGCTATCCTCAAATTATAAATAAATTTAAAAACCCTTTGTATTTACATCAGCAAGATATAAATATTAATTCCACTACCCAGTGGAATTTTTATTAATGTTTTTTATGAAACCTCTCTCATTTATTCAATTAATTCTATTAAGGAAAAAGACAACTACAAAACTACAAAAAATCCCCCAAGTCAGACGCTTTTTTCATTAATATTATTTACCTAAAGAATGACAGCAAAGCATGTGGGGATGCTGAGAGCTGCTAATTAAAGTGTGCATAAGCAGTGGTTGGCATCCCACACTATAGATTATATATTAATTATATATAATATAGAATATAGAATATAGAATATAGAATATAGAATATAGAATATATATATGTTTCATTCATATGGCAGAAAAACTCAATGTCCCAGACCTTATTTATCAGCACTGTGTCATATTATTCACAGATAAATTCCTACCTCAGTAAGATAAAGGAGAATGAAATTTCAATTTCTGTAATTTTCTTACTTTAGGCCATAGGATATTTCATTTACCTTATTTTATGCTGGTTTTATCACAACTTTAAATAGAATGTGTCACAGCCCTTCTATCCTTCAAACTTTTTCAGCTAAATCCTGAGCCTCCAAATACTTTTCAGGTATAACAGATATGAAGACAAAAAGTTTTGTCTAAACCAAAATTATGATTATTTATGTAGTCAGAATTCCCAAGAGTGTTGCAGCAATTAATTAGCAGGAAACATGCTGAGAAGGGTAATAGATATGGGACATCCTTTCACTTCTATTATACCTGCTCACTTTTATTTGTTATTAAAAATGAGGAAAAGATGTTTTATTTTTTCTTTTTCCCAGTTAAAAAGTGTTAACTGCATGTCTGGTCTCAGGCCATTAACACAGAAATTATTTTAAATTGCTTTCTGAAAGAAAGAATCAAACTGCCCAAACCCCTATTTCAGACACACAGCCAGCATTCATTGTGCCAAAGATTCAGGACAGCAGAAATCCTGAAGATTGGAATTTCCCAGGTGAGATTCATGTCAGGAAACACCTCTGTTGGCTTGTGCTTACCCAGATTAAAGCACTGAAACAAGATGAAACAAGATCATATTCTCTGATTGGGAGTGTTTGACACCAACTTCTGTCAGAAAGAAACCAACCAGAAAAAAACTTGGAGCAGAATTCTCCAAGTTCTTCTGACATCCCGCAAACTTCCTAAAGATCATTTCACACAGAGCAAAGGAGCAAAGGGAAATGGAGCTGTTGATAGCTCTGGTGGCTTGGCAGCAGCTCCCCAGCCATGTGTCAGATAAAGGGATTTTAGCTGGGGTGAAGCTCTGGATCCTGCAGGGAACAGGAATCCCCCGGGGCAGGGAGGCTCCGTGTACACAGAGCAGCCTGGCTGTGTGACACAGGGCTGAGGGAATTTTGGAATCAAATGCTGATTGAAACAGATTTTCTGTCAGATTTCTGTCTTAGAAGTGCCTCATGACAGAGCCCCTCAGTTTTCACAGATTAAAATGTGATGGGAGCCCAGAGACAGATCACTGAGCAGCTGCCATCCCTACTCTGAGTGTTATCCCTATTCTGAGTGTTGTATCCCTACTTTGAGTGTTGAATCCTACTCCAAGCGTTTTATCCCTACTCTGAGTGTTGCCATCCCTTCTCCAGGTGCTGTCCCTATTCCAAGCGTTGTATCACTACTCCAAGTGCTGCCATTCCTACTCAGAGTGTTAATCCTATTCTGAGTGTTTTATCCCTACTCTGAGTATTGAATCCTTCTCCAGGTGTTGCCATCCCTACTCCAGGTGCAAGATGCACACAATCAGTGGAGTAACCTCCTCCCTGCAGCTACTCAGGAAACAGGCACCATACCTATCCAGGGAAGTCAGAGTTCAAAAATACTGTTATTTTCAATAACTCTAATAGGAAATACAACACAGAGTAACTGCTCTGGGACAGCAATTACAAGGCATGGTGATTCTGTAGCATATTCAGATTTGTCTTTGTATTTTAATGCCCCTTTGCCTGCTCTTTTTTGAATTTTCTGGTTCCTTGTCCAGATATCTTGCTATAATTTCTCTTGCCTTTCTCTCCTCAGACTATGCTCTATTATTTACTGATTGATCTTTAGTTTTCAGAACGCATACCTCAATAAATGTGAAATTAAGGCAAAGCAAAACCAGAGGTGAAGAAGTAATGAAATATGTGTTCTTTTATTTCTCTGAACATCTCCCAGCTCAGCCACTACCTCCTCAGTTTTAATGTCACTGCTGTGGAGATCTCTTTAAAAACCACAAGCACAGACCCAGAGAAGAAATATGCAGTGTAGAAGTCAGAAACATGATGCCCTCAGGCAGAATATTAAATATTTCTTTTCCTTTTTTTTAAAGAAATATCATTTATTCATAGGCAAAGCCACTTAAATAGATATTTCTTAACAGAAGCTTTTATTTCCCTTCTGTGAGGAGGAAAACCATGCATTCTGCTTGCAAAGCTGTCATATAATGTTTCAGCCAAGCCAAAGGAAATTTGGGTATTTAAGGAACTCTTTCAGGCAGGCACTGAGAGTGAGAGTTGCAAAGTGGCTCCTGTTGGGGTGACAAGCTTCTCGTGACAAACTGCCCCAGAGGACAGCTCAGGGATTCAGAGAGGGTTGTGAGAATCTCTGTGACAAAATGCTGAGGGGAGGGGTGAAGAGAAACAAATATTCTTTCTGCTTCTCAGCAGGCAAAGCTCCCAGAACAGGGATTTCAGCACTGCTGATCAGGTCAGTGTGCAGAGTACAGCCTCTGCTCACAAATAAACTCTGACATTTAGTCCTGGCCTAGGCAGGCCTAGCACTGGGAGCCATGATGTGGAGCCAGTCCTGGTGGTGACTCTGGGGGAGATTCAGGACTGACATTTATTCTTCTACACTGAACTCATTTGTTCTTGAGTTTGGAAGAGATCTCCAGGACCAAGCTGGGACCAATGCTTGTCCCCAGCCCAGGGCACTGAGTGCCACCTCCAGCCCTTCCTGGGACACCTCCAGGGATGGGCACTGCAAAGCTCCCTGGGCAGCCCCTGCCAAGGCCTGAGCACCCTTTCCATGGGGAAATTCCTGCTGTTCTCCAACCTGAGCCCAGCCTGGCCCAGCCTGAGGCCATTCCCTCTCCTCCTGTCCCTGTTCCCTGGGAGCAGAGCCTCCCCTGGCTGTCCCCTCCTGTCAGGAGCTGTGCAGAGCCACAAGGTCCCCCCTGAGCCTCCTTTTCTCCAGGCTGAGCCCCTTCCCAGCTCCCTCAGCCCCTCCTGGGGCTCCATTCCCTTCCCATCTCCGTTTCCAGCTTCCTCAGCCCCTCCTCATCAGACTTGCCCCATGTCCCATGGAAGTTGCCTGACCCTCCTGTAATAATATATTTGGAATTATGCTGCTGAGGGCCCCAGCACTGGGACAGAGGGCCAAGGACCATTTTAACTGCTGAACATGAAATAACAGGCAGTATGAGAAGCCAGAACAAATAAGGGGGTTTGGCCTCTGAAACATTCAGGATGGAATCCTCAGACACAAACTACAAAGAAGTGAACCCATTAGGAAGAGAGAAACAGGAAAGAGAAGCATTCAGGAAGATGGAAAAGATATATGCAGGGCTGTTGTGACTTCTGTATTCATCATCTTACATTGCAAAATATTCAGAAACACCGTAAAGCAAAGAATTAATAAATTAAGATGCTGGTGTCTTCTTCAAAAGAAGTAAATGGTAGGTGAGTATTTAAATTTGGCAAATAAAATCTGCGTGCCTAATTACCAACTCAATTCAAAATGTGTGTGCCTGAATGAAAGTCAGCCAGGGATCAGTTTTCATCCCTTGAAGAACTGCCTTGAATCAGTAGTCTGAGATGTGAATAAACCATTATTCTCTCAACTTTCAGACCTTCAACACATCTGAGAGTGAAACAGTGCAGAGATTGGAAAGCTTCCCAGAAGGTTTCTGAAATTTATATCAATGCTGTTAAATGTAGAAAAATTTGAATTAAAAAGAAACTGGGGTTTTACAGATTCAACAGCACAGGCTTCTCCAAATGAGCACATTTAGGTGTGAAAAAATTGGTTCACTTTCCTGAAAGGTGATTGAGAGGTCCATGTCTAGTGAGAAAAGAGATCCTTATAAATAGAAACCAAATAAATCTGTGTACCCCTTTTCCATTGAAATACTGAAATAGTGTGAGGAAATTTAGCTCCCTGTGAAGTTATTCCAAAAGATCCCCAAGTCTTGTTAGCAAAGATAACAGAGGGAAAATTTTAATGTTTCCAAGACTTTCAATTGGATTTTCTATTGGATCATAGAATTTGCAAGATTTTCTATGGATATTAAAGTTATGCCCTTAATTATACTATGATTTCTTTTTAATAATATGAATTTTATAACTACATCTAGTTTAGGTTGTGATACTATTGCCAAAGGAACTATAAATTCAAATTTTAAAAGGATTAACAATGAAATTTACATACAGTTCATATGCATATCTACATTTGTAAAGTAAAAGGGCACATTGCTATTAGTGGGAAAACTCCTGGTTTTCTGGGAATTTGCTGCCTTGTAAGCAACCTGGCCAGGAATGAACACAAGACACATCTGCTGTGTTTTGAAAATGCAAGGACTGAAGGGTGTCTAATTCCCATTATTTTTACTCAATCCTTTTGCCAGACAGGTTTCCTCAAAGGAATAAGGAATTCTTTACATCAGAGTTAATCAATTTCTGCTCACAACTGTGGCTTCTTTTAAAGTCTTGTATCTGTCATCTTTATGTTAGGGCCAGGATCAAGAAAACTGAAACATCAGTGAGTATTCCTGTATGAGGACCTCCTGAGACCTCCAGGTAATAAAGACAAGTTTTGCAGGTTTAGTTTTCTGTGAAATTCAGACTACTAGAAAATTCAGACTACTACAAAACTTCAAGGACAGCAGAATGCTGGTTTAAGGGTTTATTATGTCCCCAGGAGATGAAGATGTTTCTGAAATATTTCAGAAACATGAATTGAACATTTTAAAAAAATAATTTTAAAAAACTGTTCTGCAGTGAAAGAATCAGTATTTACAGAAGTCCTAAGATCACCCATAACTGCACCAGTGCTTTCTTTGATTTATGATGAATGCACGGAATTTGGAAGAGTAATTTGGAATTGAATTTGGAATTTGCTTAGATTGTAATGACTTCTGGTGCTAAGGCCTGTTAAAGTAACCTCTGAGCCGAGGTTGGGCAGGGTTGCTGAGCTGCATTTATCTCTGACAGATTTAATCCAGGTCTTCTTATCATCTCAGAGTTCCTCCCAAGTTCTTGGAAGAGTCAGCAAGGAAAGCTTTCCCAGGGGACTGAACCCATTGGGAATTTCTGGATTCTGAATCTGCCAAGATCAAAGGTTCCTCCATTCAGTTTTTGTTCCAAGTCAGCTCCAATGCTTAGACTGAGGCTCACCTGAACTAGTGTGTCCCTGTGCAAGCATGACTAAAATAATGACGTTTGAACTTTTAAAGTACATTAAATAAGGAGGTAGCCTAACATTATTACCTATCAGATTTGAAATAAAATTCTTCTATTCTACTACCCATAAAATCTATGTGCTACAGAAGAGCTAATTCCTTCTTCTTTCTGAATTTATCTGCATTCCTTGGGGGTTTGGGTTGTGCCCACTTCACCCAGAACATCCTCTGAAAGTGCTTTGCTCACTCAACAGCAGTGTGGGGGTTTTAGATACAGATTGCAGGAGACAAACCTACAGTTCAATCCATTAAAGAGACAAAGATCCATTTGATAAAACAAAAAATCTGAAGTTCAAAAGAAAGCTTTTAGCTTTCCATCCACTGCTGCACTTGAGCAGATGCTATCCACTCTGCAGAGCAATAATTCCTCCCCAAGGATTATTCCAGTGCACCCAAGCTCAGGTCGGGGTAGTGTCCCATCATTGAGAGGATATGCAGGCACAGAATCAGTTCATATTTATGCCATAATCTGGAAAAAGTTACCATTTAATTATAGATAATCAATTTGAGCTCAGCATATTCAGACACAATTTTCTCTCACCTATTGACAATAAACTTTGCAATTCTATTAAATCTTTGTATACAGCTGATCACTTTTATCAAGATTCTATATTGGTTTGTTTTCCTGTGAACAATTAATATTTAATTAGTTTTGTTAAGGCCAGAGAAAAAGCATTCCTCCAAAGCATTCCTGCTGTCAGGTGTGCTGGGACTGGGGATGGTTTTTGTTCCCCTCCCTCTGGGACTCAGCAAAGCTGCCCTGGTGTGCGTTCCAGGGGAGAACACATTTCCTCTTTATCTCTGCATCACCCCTCAGTGAAAGCAGCCATGGCAGAGATCTGTCACGAGTTAGAGACCTCAATTTCTGAATGAGTTTGAATTTCCACGTGTAAAAGGACATCAGTAATTTTCTCACATTTTCCTAATCTCCCCTGATGGATTCAGGCCATGCTTTTCATTTACTCCAGATGTGATAACCAAACTGTCAGCTACGTTTCAGCTTTTCCTTTAATCTTCCCTGGAGCCAATAATAAAAGATTAGTAATTGACAGTGGTTGCCAGGCTAAGGGTAATGCTTATTTTAAACATGGGAAGCAAGAGCTGTATTCTTTGAAGGGATAATTTGTGGGAGGCCAGAAAATTGGATTACTTTGTTATCTGTTGTGTAAATGACAAAGATAGTCAGTGTCCTTAAAATGTCAAGGCAAGTTTAATTAAAAATTTACTACCTAATTTGAAGGTGGGAGAAGAGAAGGAAAGAGAGGAAACATGGTGTGTTTACAGGTAATTTAGAAACTTCACCAGGAAAGATATAGTAACAAAAGTTATTAAAAAAAAGATATTGATATTTTATGCACAAAAAAATTTTGAAACATACAGACTTTCTTTAAAAGGAAAAAGTATGTACTCTCATTAGAAGATAAACAGTATAACTCACCATCAAAATATTACCAATATTTTAAAAATATATGTTTGAGAATGAGAGAAATGTCAAGAAACATTCAGGAAAATGAGCTTCCCTAGAAAGAAATTCTCCAGCCACATCCTGAAAGTTGTCTGCAAGAGGTGAATTTCATTTCACCTGTGCAGTCACTCAAGTCCTCAGCATTACTACACCAGGTAAGAGCCTTTTCCTGCATTACATGAACAGCACATTTTTGTTTTCCCTTCCAAAGTGAGGAAAATTCCATGGAAAACATTAATATTTAGGGACAGATTCTGTCTTAGGCAGCACAGCTGAGCTGAACCCCACTACTGCATGTAAAACTTCCATGAACTAATCAAATTGGGTATAGGAAATATGAATTTAAGATTTGAGAGCAATTTTGCTCTCAAATGCTGCAAAACTATATTGGTAGGGATTTTACTGAGAACAGCTGTGGATGAAATGTTTTCACAGACAGCAGATGACAAAAGTCAGATTTTTGCTGAACTAAGGTACACAGTTTGAGTAAAGACAGAACATTTTTCGAATTGAAGGTACATTATAATTTTTTTAATTAAATGCGGATTCTTTTTAAGAGTTACGTTGTTAAATCAGTAATAGCACCATGTCCAATCAGCAGTAAGACTGGATTTCAAGAATACAGACTAAAACCTGAATTAAATAATGATTCACTTCACTGTCTCTGATAGAATCTAAAGGTCACCAATATGGTGGCCATAATCCTGTATTGGGATAATTTGTCCTAGGGCAGGTAAGTGAAACAGTAAAATTCTTTTTATGGTTACAAATTAGAAGATAATTTGAATTTTTAAACTTTTAAGAGCGGAAAAAAGTGGCACAGCAGGGTGATGGACAAAATGCGTTGGTTTAAAATAGAAAACAGAACACAAGAATATCTTCATAGTGACTCAGAGTCTGTAAATCAATGAGTTCTGTTTGTAATCTAGATCATATATCACAAAATTGAAGAGCTAGAATCCTTATGAACAAATATACTAATCCTTAATATGAATGGAAAATATAGACAAAAAAAAATCTCAGCTGCAGAAAGTATAATTTAATTTAGCCATGACAAGGAGAAAAGCAGTCTGTGTGCTAAATACCAGAGTGGGTTTGATTGTCCAACAAATGGCTCACTGAAAAAGGCAGAAAATGACAAAATTAAGTCTTGGTGGACTGAATTAATTCACATCCTGCTCCTTTCCCAAATACTTACAGACAACATTATTTTCCTTCTCTAAAAGTAAAGAGCTGCAAGAGAGAAAATAGTGCACAGAACAGCTCTTGACAGGTTATTTTTTTCAGCGTAAATTCTACTTCAGAAATTTTCCTGTTCAGACACTAACCTGAAGAAATGCCAAAAGAAGGAAAAAATCTTTGGCAGCATGGCCCATAATTACATAAGCACACATGCAGAGTTGAGTGAGTCTCACTTTCCTGAGTTCCCTTTTACACAGGACACATGATATACACTGGAATCAACCCAACCAATACAGGAATCTTTGCCAAAACCATCGTGCACCTTTTCAGTATAAAAAGATTGGAGACAGAGAGCAGGTTTTTGTAGTGGGGTATGAAACACTCAGTCCAAGAGTTCTTAGAAGCAAATCACAAAAAGGGACAATACTCCTATTTAAACAAGCTCTTCATGATGGAGACACGGAACTGCCCTCTGATGTCATTCTATAGGTGGGTAAAACCTATTAAAAGGAATTTAGAAACCTTTTTTCTCAGGAGAAAACATCTACTTCCATGCCACTCATACAAGATTTTACCAATTCCATCACAATATATTAAAGAGGGAGGCAGTTTTGCTCTCAAATGCTGCTTATCAGTCGTGGGCCTGAGTTCAAGTGAACTGAGAATCCAAAATCAACCTAGGGGTGCATTTCACAAATATCCTACATAACATAAAAAATGCCTTTACAGTCTTTACATGCTCTAGATAATCTATTTTATATTAATCTAGAGAGAGGAATCAGATCAAGTTTTATTTAATATGTTTCTATGTGTTCTAATGTGTCTCTGCATTTGTGTAAGGGAAACTAAGGAATGGAGAGGATATTGTAGAACTTCTCAACTGAAAAATTCAGTAATATTGACCTTTTCCACTTCATCCACTGCTCCCTAAGGACACACTGCATCTTCTAAAAGCAATTTTTAAGGTTATGTCTTAAACTAACAATACAGGTCATAAGAATGTGACGTGAAGATAGGAGAAATAGTACTTTAGAGCCCACTGAATCATCAGCAGGTAATTCTGTCTTTAGAGGATGAGGAAATGTTTGTGATTTCTGGTCAGAATATGCAGATGAAATACCCACAGTTGACTATAAACAAATAAATCCACATTGAGTCTTTCTTTAAAAGATTCTCACTGTGAGAGTTTATGCAGAATTTGCATCTTGACTGTAATTAAGATGAGAAAAGAAGAGTGTCTTTAGAGAGGGCATGATGACAAGGCAGTCAGAAGGATCATGACAACAAAAGTCGTCACCTTTCACTGTGACATGGATTATTTCTGTTCAAAGGCAGCACCTTCACAGCCACGATGGCAAAATGCAGGTAAAAGCTTTGCTTCAACTTAACAATGGTCAAACACCCCAATAAATCCCCTTTGGGACATTAAGAAATAAGTATTTATGCCACTAACCCAGCAAACTTGATTTTTATTATCATTATTTGTTACTGTATTCACTTCATCTTGAAGTTTACTTTTCTTTTGACAAATTAATCTTAGCTTGAATTAATTATTTGTTTTCACTGCTGTCTTATCGAACTTTTGAAATAACTTTAAACATGAATATGCATGTGTGTTATTTATCGACATCAAATGGTTTAACATGCTTTCATCAGAAATTCTTGCAAGTTTTTCAAGGTTCTTTGTCAGAATGGTAATTCTTTTATACAGCAAACTCTTTACAAAGTTAATGTCCTTAGAGAATTGAAGTTTTGAGGTGGAAATATTGAATCCCTGAAGGTTTACAATCTTGAAAGTATTTTTTCACAGGAATATTCCTCTTTTCTCATTGCAATTATTAGAGCTGTATAGAAGTTAAGAAAAACACACTGCTAAGCTTTCTAGGCAGACATGAAACTCATCCGATTTCACATTATTTTCCTATTCCACTATTTTTTCAGATTTTTCTTTTCTTCTATGGGCTAAATGGGGAAGCTGAAATCACCCAAGTTGCACCCAACTGTGCCTTTAACACTGAATAAATTAGTGTATGGCCCATAAGTCACTTATGTGATACAAAAAAGGGATCTGAAAGGTACAGCCCGGAAAAAAAAAAAGGAGTTCCTGGTTAAACCAAAGCAGTTCAGCTCAGTCAAGAGCAATAACTGAGTAAATTCTGAATTTATATCACTCATTTACAGAAACTTGAATGTGTGACCCATGGGGTGAAGAGGGAACATTGTAAAACTCATGGGTAGAACCAAAACTCTGCTGTGCTGGGATTGGGCTGTCCCAAACTGTGACAAACCCAGTTCCTCTTTCCTCAGTCATGTAGGGATGTGCATGGGGGGACTGGAGGGAAAAATGGAAATTCCTCCTGAGATATGGCTCTCAAATCAGCACAACTTTATTTGGAAATATGGTGGTTCCACTTTTCCCTTTTTCCTTGAACTCCCTCTGTATCCTGCTTGTTGATAATTCATAAAGCAAGATGAGCCTCAGCTGATTTTATGGTTCCAACCCATCCATGTTCCTCTCTGGTAACTTTCCCATTACTGGACCTCACAGCGGCAATCCTAAGAATTATCCCAGTGACAATGAATTCTAATCCCCTTTTGGAAGAGGACTGAGCAGACCTCATGATTAGAGCCTCTAAATGTGATTTTTAATCACAGCACATAGGTACAGATGTGGTTTTGTATCTTAAATATATTTTTTTAAAGAAGTGCATCTTCTTCCTCCCTCCAAAAAAAGCTGGAAACTTAATATGTTGACTTGACTTTTAGCTTAACTTCAACTAAATGGAAAAAAGAAAGCCTCATGTACAGAAACTGGCTGGCTCCTAATGGAAATTGCTAAACAGTTCCAAGCAGTAGAGATCATAGGAATGTTAACAGCTTCATAACACAAGTAGCAGTGGCAAAAATAACAGCCAATACTTGAAAACAAGCACAATTTATGAATGTATTTTTGTGATCTGGCTGCCTCAATTGCAGCGAAGTCAGTGCTATGACCCAGCATGTCCCACTGCACCCTCTGTCCTTTATTAACTTGTATTTATTCAGATATAGCCTTTTAAAGGAGCTGAGCATCAACAAACTGAAAGTGGAGTAGCACAAAAGGCCCAAAGGAAGGTTAAAAAAAGTAATGGAAATCTATGTAGTTTATGGGCATCTAGGGAAATCACAGCTCTAGTTCTTTATAAGTTTAAAAATACAACTATTTCATTTTAAACAGCCTTTCTGCAACTCCAGACAGCTTCAGGTGGTACCAAAAAATGCACATTTTGCATTTCCCCGTGGTTTCTGTGATTATGCATCCTGATGCAATATGAACAGGATAATTACATGGAATATGTTCAAAATGTGATTCTGAGGTCTTTAATAAGGAGCTAACCTTTCCAGAGGAACTGTAACACAGAACCTTCCCCTGGCTCCTTCCTGGAGCAGCACATGTGCAGCACATGGATGTGCAGGCTGGTTTTACGTGGTGATCAAATCTACACCAGGATGAGTTTAAGGTCTCCACATAAATTTCAGACTTTTTTCAGTCCAATCAGCTCTTCACATGGATGAGAAATGTCTAAAGGACTGTCCTGGGCAGGATTTTTAGCCACAGCATTCTCTTTCCCCTTTACATAGCAGAGTGTTAAAGCTGTGGAATTTTGGTGCATCTATTTCAGCAATGCTACTGCCATCCAAACTTGGCCCTTAAGCTGATTTCTAGGTGAATATCCATTTAAAAATATGTATACACACACATAGAACAGGCTCACCTACTGCACAGTCAGGGATTGCCAAATGTACCCTCACTCAGCCACCACAAATTTTGGCAGTGGGTCCTGAACATCGACCTGTGCTCACTGGAATTATTTAGGAATTAATCCAGATCCCTTTCCTGCCTCTTTCTTGTCCATTCAACATCATTTAAATTCACCCAAAAACTGTTACTGTTTGCACTGTCTCATTCAGCTTTTAAAGCAAGAAATAAATTACCAATGTAGAAGGTATGGATAAAATGTGAATGGATTAATGATAATTAAACCAATTTAAAACATACAACATCATTTTGAGCTTGAAAAGGTCCTCACAACCTCCAACAAAACCAATTCCACTATTCCCTCAGTGCTCTGCACTGCTCTGAGGTTTTTTGAGCAATAAACAGATCCAAGGTTGGGAGAAGCAACAGGATTAACAGTGAATTTTAATGCAGTTGTCTGAATCGACACTGAATAGATTCACTTGCAGATCAGTTTATTCACCTTGGCATTACAGAACTGCTCCTCTACTCTATTTTCATTGTGGTTTACTTCAAAAACCTGAAACCAGTATCAGGAAGCTCTCCTCCCACTAAGAATCAGCTTATTATTCTTGAGGTCCTTGTTGTTCAATAAATATTTTTTGAATTAATGAAAAAAAAAAAGGTCTTGTTTAATTCACAGATGTAAATTTGAAATTCTACAGCTACAGAATATGCAAAATCTCACAAGTCAGCAAACTAACCTGATTACAACTGGAAAAGGGAAAACAAAAACCCTCAGCAAGTAAAGCCTTTGACCTCCACCAAAGTTCTGCAGGAGTAACTCATATGCAGGAGACAAATTCACAATCATCCCCTCAACAATATTATCTTGTGTAATTTCACAAATTCTGCACCCTTTTCATGGAGATGGCATTGACCAGACCAGCATTTTATAATTCACCCACACCCAGGACACATTTCCCTCACCCACTCCAAAGTCCTAAAGCCATTAATCCCTTTTGCAATGCCATGCTTTGATATATAAATTGATGTAATTTGTGGTTTTTTGAACAGCACAATGGACAGCAGCAGTGAACACTGTGCAGTGTGGGCATGGAAAATGGAGAAACAGGAATGGGGCTTTGCCCAGCTGACAGCTAATGAAGGGAAGGAGTGGTGACAGCTCCAGCTGTTCGTATCTTAAGTACCACTTATTCCTTAAATGATTGCCAATTCACCATGAAAAACACGTGGAAGTGAAGTCTTTCTACAGCTATACAATTAACTAAAATGATGACTTTGGTATTTTACATTACTGGATTTATTCTAATTGAGAAAGTAAAGAATTAATTATATTGTTTAAGCTTGTGGTTAATGCTTTTATTTTTTCATTCTTACTTTATTTTTCCTCCCCCATTTAATTTTTATTTCCTGTAGATTAAAAAATGAATGCATTGAATAACATAATAATAACTAAATAACCTTTCCTGTAGAAAGAAATATTTTAAAAGAGGATTTTATTTTTTATATTAAATCTCAATTTTAGAAGTTCCTTCAGTAGGTGAGTAAAACTCTGAAGCCCTGGATTTTCAGCCTTCTCCCTTTGGGCTTTAAGGGAGTGCCTCTAAACCAGCTCCAGTTTCTCTCTTCTCCATCTCATGCTAAGGTGCAGTGATTTCTCCTATCCAAATATTTAATATGTTGAGATTGTGCTTGCAGAAAATGCAGTCCAAATCTTAAAGGCAGACAGAAGAATTAATGAACCAACCTTATAAACTAAGAATTTACCTAGTCTTGAACAACTTGGTTCATACAAGCTTTGACTTTTGAAATTACACTCTGGACCCCTCCCCAGGTGGTGAAAAAAAATTGCCCTTCTAAATTGCCCATATTGTGGATTTTTCAGTGAACTCCACATGGATAACTCCTGTCAGGAAAGTGTTCCCTTTTATTTCATATTCACTCTTAATTTTATGCTGAGGATCTGATGAGATACAGATCTGTATTCTGAATTTCTGCAATATGACCTTTCATGAATTTGATTTACTAAAGCCTCAGATGTGATAGTTCCCATTTGCATGCTTTGTTTTATAAGGATGACATTTTCCCTCAAACATTAACCTGCCATTTTATTGTCTCCCAATATGTTTCGTAGATGGAACAGTTTTGACTTGTCACAAAATCAAAATTGGTCCACAAAAATTAAGCTTTGGTAAGGAAAATGCATTTTTATTCATTTTTTTGTCCTTGTGAGAGCAGAATTTCACATTAAACCTCCTCTGGTTTATTTTTCATGGAACACCTTAGATTGTTTTCTCCTAGGCCATGTATTTTACACAAAGTCTAAAGGGCCTTTCATGTGGTGCCACATGTGAACTGACGCCATCAAGGTATTATTTATAGAGCTGTAGTTTAAAAAGCTTCATACAATTATTTTACGCTGTTATATTGACCAAAAATTCTGAACTAGTTACAAAATTGAGCTCTCTGAAATCACTGACATGGTTTCCTTATGTCTAACATGGTTTTTGCCATACAGGCTGGATGTTTATCTGCATCAGTCACACAAAGAATTATGGATTTACTGAGACAAAACATAGGAAATTATTGCAGGGAGAGGGAATTGTTTCACATTCCTTCTTATGAATTTCTGATTTCTAGTCTTTTGCTTCTATTCACACAGTTAAGGTAGGTGCAAATCTCTTTTTCAGTATTTGATTCCTTTGGTGAATCAAGAATATCTGCTGGGGACTGTGCTGCTTCATCTCTCCATAAAATGTACACATAAATATGCAATTATTTTCCTCAAAAAATAAAAATAACCAAAATGTGATTGAAACACATGTTATTAGCACTTATTAAGAAACAGGAGTTATATTTTTTGTTTAATAATAATTTTTCTTAAAATAAGGATGCACAGTGTTACAAAGGCATGCAAGAGTGACTTAAAATTCATGAGAGAACACCTTTCTCAGTATAATTAAAATATTTTTGTAAAATACAGAGTGTAAATTTTTAATAAGCTATTGTTAGTGCACCACCAACCTTGAAAATTTACGACTGTGCATTTTAAGACATTTTGACACCTCTGCTGTAAAAACCAGTACAAAATGTGCACTTCTCTTCACACTAAGTGCTGAGCTGAAAGACTCCCTGCAGTGCAGAATTCCTTCTCTTAACTCCATATTTTGTCAAACTTTTTATAAAAGCTGTCATGAAAAGCCCAGAGGAAGCAAGTCCCAAAGTGTGGCTTATCCCTATCACATATTATTTGGGATCATGGCAAATAATTATGATCAATAGACAGAATTCTTGTTCTAATAATATTGGTGCTACAGAGAAAGCAAGAGATGAATAAAATATATAATACTTGTAGCAAAAGAAAAGTAATTCCTCAAAGAGTAGGAAAACCATATATATATATATATATATATATATATATATAATATTTAGAGAAGCCTGCAGTGACAGGACAGGGGGAATATCTTCAAACTGAAAGAGAATAAGTTGAGATCAGATACCTGGGGTGGTGGAACGTGTCCCTGTCCATGGCAGGGGTGGAATGGGAAGGGCTTTAAATTCTCTTCCAACCCAATCCACCCTGTTGTCTATATTGACAGTCTGGATCTTCCAATCCAGCCCTTATTTTCCATGAGGCATCAATAAAAAAGTAGTTTTAAAGGTATCCTCAAATATCTCCATACTATTACTCTAGAGAAATGGGATAATATGATGGGATTTAACCCCATTCCACGTGGAGGCAAGGGAAGGGATTTTCCTCAGGACATTCTGGTCTCAGTCTTGCCTGCCCACATGAACTCCAAGCTGTCCTGAGCCTTTCCCTGCTTTTTCTGAAGGGAGGGGAGTTGGGTTTCTTTGTTTTCCTAGGGGGGTGTTTTGCTGTTTGGAATTTTTTTTAACACTGTGTATTTCATAGAACTGTGTTCCTGACAAAGGCAGATCTGGTTCACAGCAAGAAGTTGTAACATCACCCAGGAAATGTTCAGGCTGGGCTGAGCAGCCCTGAATGATTTACAGCATTTCACCCAGCTCATAAACCTTCCTGGGAGCAGCAAAATTCACTGGGAAATACCCACCCAACATCGACCTTGGGGCAGTGTGTGCCTCCTGACCCCAAAGAGAGTGTGGCCTGGGGTCAGGCCAGCTCAGAGTGACCCCTTCCAGACACAGCCCTGCCCCTGATGCCTTAGGATTGGAGCTTTTCTATTTTTCATGTATTTGTAATCCTGCAGTTCTTTAGTGTGTAACTCTGAACTCCACGCACAGTGTGAGCTGCTGCTTCTCCATTTTGGGCAGACACAACAATTCCTCTCCAGGCCTGGCAACCAAGGACACCTCACTGCCTCAGGCCCTGAGATGGAAACCAAAGTGAGCTGGGGGGAGCAAATTTGGGGTCAATGACTTCATTACCTGAAGCTGTAATTGGGAGATTAACACCCAAAATGCACATGGACCAAACTTATAAAAGTGGGAAAACCCATGACCCATCATCCATTTTTGGGTGGAGCCCCTGAGGGGCTTCATCTGCTGAAATGTACCTGAAGACCCTTCAATAAATAGAACTGCTTTTTATTCCCTTATTTCTGTCTGGCCACTGTTTTTAGGTAGCCCAAAAGGATCCCCCAGAACTCAGCTCCTGCACCCCATGGCCCCAGAGCATCCATCCCCCCGTGCTCCCACTCTGCACATCACAGAAATCCCTCTTGTCAACACCATGCACTGCAAACCCACCCTTTCATGTCTCATGGAACAGAAAACACTCAGGGGACTCTGAAGGGAAATCTTTGCCACCAGGGCTCTTTTCAAAGTAGGAACAGGTGATTTTTCCCATATCCCTTTTTGTTTTTGCCGTGGTGCCTCTGAAGGGGTGACCACTTGCTGCAGGCACTCTTGCTGTGTGTTGTGGGCCTGTTTTATTTCCCAGCTGGCAGAGTATTGCTCATGTAGCCTTGCAAAATTGCACCAGACATTCTTTTACTTCCCCCCAAAGCTCCAGAAGCAGGCTGGCAAAAAACAAAGCTCAGGTTTTTCTAGAGATGGATTTTCACTATTTGAGCTCCTCATTCCTCACACACCTTATCCATTATTGCCGTATAGGCTGGATGTTTATCTACATCAGTCACACAAAGAATTATGGATTTACTGAGACAAAACACAGGAAATTATTGCAGGGAGAGGGAATTGTTTCACATTCCTTCTTATGCATTTCTGATTTCTAGCCTTTTGCTTCTATTCACACAACTAAGATAGGTGCAAATCTCTTTTTTAGTATTTGATTCCTTTGGTGAATCAAGAATATCTGCTGGGGACTGTGCTGCTTCATCTCTCTACAAAATGTACACACAAATATGCAATTATTTTCTACCAAAAATAAAAATAACCAAGCCCTTCCTTCTGCCTGTCCCAATCCCTCATCCTTCTCCAAAAAACCCAACAGCACTGGTGACTTTTGTGGTCATGGAGAAGTCTCAGCCTGTCCAGCATTGAAAATCAAGACAAAAAAGTGCCACTTGTCCAAAAGGTTCTTCAGGTAATATAAAGTCATTTGTAAGATTTTACATTCCAGGGGAAGGAGTGGGAGGGCTGCTAGAAATGCTCCATCAGCAACACCAACTTCACTACAATAGCTGAGACAGCTGAAGTAGGGAAATTATCTTTATTCAAAGACCATTCTAGCAACTAACACGGTGATTAAAGCACTGCTTGCTCATTTATTATTTCTCTATTCTCATTTATTTTTACTGAAATCCTAAAATAAAATTACTGCCCAAAGTATAGCTGGTTTATTCCTCATAATAATCTAGATAGATTTTTACCACCATAATATTTAAGCATGTTATTTCCTAAGGCATTAAACACAATTTACACTTAGCTGCAGTAGAGTGCCTGGTATCAAAAATGTTGGGCATTTGTCTGAGACAAAAAGATTTGGGCTTTTTTTGAATACTTGTATATTTGTCCTCTTTTTCACTCTAATTCAGCTATATACTTAAGAAATACAAAAATATAGAATGTTAGTCTATTGAATTTTATGCATTTAAAGCTAGAATTCAACAAATTTTATTAAAATCAATGGCAATCTGATTTAACTCCTTGGAAAAAGTTAGTCCACTAGAAAAGAAAAATATATTTTTGTCTTAATCGTAACTGCTTGGGAAAATGAACCAAATTTCTTTTCACTCAAATGCTTACAGAACACTTTTAAAGGCATTCAAGAGCCTGGCTCTTACTCTCCCTTCAATGAGATTGGGAGGGCAGGTTTATTATTAAGTTTTTCATGCCAAAGTATAATCAGATTTATCTCGGGGATAAAAGATATTTTTGCAGGTTTAGCTGAAGTGTTATCCATCTGTCAGGCATGGTCCTCAACACTTTGGCATTCTGCTGATAGACATGAACCCCCCATTTCTCATTCCTGCTGTCTCCTGTTAACAGAACAAAACCCCAGCTATTTGAAATAGTTTTAGCCATTCTTATCTCCTTAGGAAACTTTTAAACAAATTGTATCTACAGAGTAAAAATTGAAGAAATCCTAACTAAGCTGTCATCACAAAAATACGAAAGGAATTTTAAGATTATTTTACAAATACCAGAAGTAGACATTGTTCTTTAAATGACCTACTAAAGTTTGTAAAGCTAAACAATTTATAAACTTATACAGCTAAATTCAACTTATCTTCATCTTTGAAGTTTGCCTCTTTTATTCAAGATCTGAAGGAAGACTTCACCTGAAAGCCTGTTGTACTTTTTGACTGAAAGCCTTTGTTCTCCTTTCCAAATAAAATTGTTTATAAGGGAAGATTACCTAAAGAAAAGAAAGAATACCCTCAATCTTATCTTGAAAGAGAAAGATTTGAGGCACTGAAAGATTTTTCTCTTACTGTAACAGCCATGAAATTATAATTTCTGGAAAGCAAGGACACAGGGGATGAGACACTCAGGAGACAAAACCTCACCAATATTTGACCCTTTTTTCCTGCAGAACCTGGGGAACTCTCAGCCTGGTGACCAGTGTTTCACTGCTCCTCCCTGTCAGGTTTGGTGTTGCTGAAATGGCTCCTGAGGTATCAAAAAGTCTCTTTTTCCCCAGGCCTGTGCTCAAAGAAGTCGAGATTCCTCAGCTCTGGTTTTCAACGTTGTTTATTTTCTCTTATCTATGACATTCTTCTCTGTCTGACCTGCTGAGATCTGTCCAGCAGGTCAGGTTGTGGCACAGTCCCTGTCCTTGGGGTGGTGTTGGCTTTTTATACTAAGAACTACGTGTACTTTATTTACAATAATTTTCCAATACCTATCACCTATGTTAGACAGTCTGTCTCTACTCTAAACCAATCCAGAAGTGTCACCATCACAGCAGAAGATGGAGGGCAAGAAGAAGAAGAAGAAAGACAGGACACACGCAGATGTTGCTTCTTGAGCCTCCATTCTAAATCCCCAAAATTCTACATTTTCACCTTGTGATAAATTCTCTAACATTCTACTTAAAAGCTTGTGGCTTGTAACTCTTCACACAAAGTTGGAAATTGTTTCCATGGGCTAAAATGGAAGGCACAGGTGTTTCTGACTCTGTGTCAAGGTCTCTGAGCCCCCTGCCAGGGTCTGGAGTCCTCCAGGGCAGCCAGAGCAATGTCCTGGGTTCTGACACCTCCCTAAGTGCCTTCAATGAAAATTATTTTGTGTGATGTGAGAGTGGAAGCACCAGCCAGGCTGGGCCGTGACTCTGCTCATCCTTTTCATTCCTCACTAATTGCTGCTGTGAAAGGCTCCTCCAGAGGTCCCAGGAATGAGTCTGAGTCGTGATCTGAGCATGCAATAATTACAGAGAGCAACTCTGTGCCTGAAATAGGAGCTGTAAGCATTCCTCCTGATCCAGTCCCCCTCACTGCAAAGGTTTTCTTGCCATAAAACCCAGCTTTGCCAGATAAAAACTGAAACATTTCAAATACTCATTCTCTGACACTTTCACTGAGACCCTTCCATTTTAATGCTGTGAATGTTCATAGTCAGAATATGGAACAAGCTACTACTAAAGGTAATTAAACCTGTTTCAGTTTATTTCAAGAGGAATCAGAAACCTCATGTTTCTAGAAAAATAACACACAAGTGGTACAGTTACAGCTGCACAAACCGACCCACCCCATCCTCCATTTGCAAGTAAAGCTACTGCCCAATTCAGAATTCCATCTTCAGCAAGAGAATGACTCAAAGGCCAACCTCTAGAACTGAACAATCTAGAATTCTGTGCAATCTGTGCTCATAATCCAGAACAACCTGTACACCCCAACTGAGCATGAACTCCTAATGTCCCCTCCTCTGCAGGAAAGTAAACAAACAAAGTCATCTCAAAGAGGTCTTGATCCCCCTGGTATTATATTTTTATAGGTAGAATGGTGCTGCTCAGCAAATATGTCCTGTAAGACATTCTGTCTCTATAAAATCTCTATAATCCTTTCTGGGCTGAATTGCCCCTGGCAAAGAAATGTTGGAAAATGACCTCAAGCAACTGTGCCACAGGGATCTGTCATCATTTGACTACAGCCTAATAAAATTCCAGTCTAAGGCAAATTTTCATTAATTTTATAGCTCCTAGAAGACTAATATAATACATATATATAACTTTTAAGTTTATACCTATGCTTGCTGAGCTAAATCTTTAATTGTAGCCCAAATCAGCCAAGCACTTAAACAGATGCTTTATTTTTGAGCACTCAATTCTACTGACTTTGATGGGCCTATGTAAAAGTCTTTAACATCAGGTATCTGCTTCAGTGTGATGCAGGATTTACATGGAGAGTGCTGAGTGATGTAAAAATCCACCATTTCCTAGGGGTGCATTATTTTTTTTCTGGTGGGTGTTTTGTTGTTAATAAGGAAAATAATTGAAAGCAAAAAACCTCATGACAGTAAGACAAAACTAAGAATAATAACAGCTTTCTTACCGCTCTAAAATTATAATTGATATTGAGAAGCTGCTGTTACTTTCTCCTCACACTTTCCAGTGGATGCAACCTAGACCTTTGCTTTTGTAATCAGCTTTTAATTAAGCCAATGAGTTTTTCACATTACCCTCGTGCCTGTAATAATTGTTATGATTCTATTACCTTCTTTGTTAAACACATTTGTAGTTTTAAATGACAGGAAGTCAAGCCAGCAATTTGTAAAGATGTGTGAATAAGGAAATTGCTCTATTCATAGGCTCATAATGAACAGAGAGATAACATAATAATGCTTTGTATTCTCTCACCCTCCCAGCAGAGGAAAGAAAGGCAAAGGAGGTGGCCTGGATAATTTCCTGCAACCTTCCCTTTGTTCTTGAGCCTTTTTACCCGTGTTTATTGAGGGATGCAAAGCAAGACAGATCATCCAACCCAAGCTTGGAGCTGCTCTGGTGACAGGGCTTGCAAGGAGAAACAGGAACTCATTCATCAGAGGAAGCTGCTGGAAAAAAACCAAAAGCCAAGTGCACCCATCCCTGCCTCATTCTGCTCCATCTGGGGCTCTGCTGCTGAAACATGGGCAAAGCTGAGCTGTTCCAGCCCTAAATCCCACCTCATGTCAGTCACCAGGGGAAACTGAAGGTACTTGAGGCACTTTGCTGCTGGAGAAACTCAGGGTCAGGTGTTGCATTTGTGGGTGCCCGGACAAAGGAGGGAATGATGGATCTGACTCCGTGTTCACAGAAGGCTAATTTATAATTTTATGATGCTCTATTATATTAAAGAAAACTAAACTAAACTGCACTAAAGAGTACAGAAAGGATACTTACAGAAGGCTAAAAAGATGATAATGAAAACTCATGACTCTCTCCAGAGTCCTGACACAGCTTGACCCTGATTGGCCAATGAGTCAAAACAATTCACATGAAACCAATGAAACAATCACCTGTGGGTAAGCAATCTCCAAACACATTCCAAAGCAGCAAAACACAGGAGAAGTAAATCAGATAATTATTGTTTTCCTTTTCTCTGAGGCTCCTCATCTTCCCAGGAGAAGAATCCTGGGCAAAGGGATTTTCCAGAAAATGTGACTGTGACAGGTTAAACAGTGGGGAGTCAAAGGGGTCAGGTGAACTCCCTTTGATTTTGGAACCTTCACAGACACCTGTCAGAGGACACAGGGGTAAGGAGACACCCTCAGTGATGCTGTCACTGTCCCCTTTCCCTTTATTTACAAGAACAAGTCACAAACCCAAACCCACAGAAAGGTTCAGCTGCTCCTCTGCCCTCGGAGCCTCTCTCCACACCAAAGGGGTTAAATCTGCACTTTCTGCCTGATTTTTCACAGATCCTTGGAACACCACTGAACAGATATATCTCAAGGAGGAGGGGAATAATATTTTAGCAGACAGTTTGTCAAACAAATTATACTTACTTGGTTATTTAAAGAGATTTTATAACTGCACACTGCTATTCAATCCAGCTCCTTGATGTTTTCCCCACTGTTTATAGGCAAACCAAAATGTTCAAACATTGCTACTAATTATGTACAAAATTCTGAAGAGCAGAGCTGTGAATTCATGCCAATTTGCTCACTTTAAGTGCTGCTCACTTTCCAAGTTCTGTCAAAATTTCTATTTGAACCTGAAGAAAATTTTAGGGATAATTCTCCATAAAAAGTCAGAACACAAAAAAAAACAGAAGAGAAAACACATCAGGAGTGAGACTCCTGCCTGTCCTTTCTGCACCCACATCTGGAACTGAATCTGTCCCAGCAATCTACTCTCCATAATTTTTTGTCCCCCAGCTTTCCTATCTGCTACCTCCTCCTGCCCCAAAGTATTGATCCTATTTAGGGGTTTCTTTGCAAAAAATAAAAGTAAATTGTAATCCGGGGTTGGAAATTTTTCTCTGCCTCCCATTAGGAATTTCTTAGGCCCAGTGTAGCTTCGCTTGCTGACATTTATTTCCAATTATTGTGCCTGACTTTCAGAATTTTCAAGCGTCTTTAATTACCATTCAAAATGAAAGTTTGTATCTTATGTTCGGAGTTATGCTCTAATTATGTGTTTTGTGAGAACTGCATTACAATGGGTTAAACACTAAAATGAAATTATTGCTTCCCAGATTTATGGAATTGAAAACACTGGCAAAAGGGTAGCACCAAATTTGGTAGTTTTCTGGGCTAAGGAAAGTGGCAGAAACTTTCTGCATCATTACAAATTTTGACTTTTTTTTCCTCTCTATTTTCGGCATCTTTCAACTCACTTTGAAACACACGTACAAAGTGCCAACCAAACTCAAATCTCCCAACATCAAAATGTAAAATACCTTTATAATTCAAATATTTATGGTGCCATTTCAGTGATTTATCAGGAGATGTGATAAAACCTGCTCAGTGTTTTCAGCAACAGAGAGGAGGAGCCAGCCCTCTCGGGGCAGCCTGGAGAGTTCAGTGCCACTGTGACTCACTGTGTACGAAATTATGAATTTCACACGAACAGACCTAAAATTAAGATTAAATGACAAGTCAATTGCCCGAGTCTCCTAATGAAAGGAAAATGTCCATATTTGCTCTGCTCTTAGAGTGCCATCTCCACATATATTTCTCTGCTCTACAGCAATAAATTCAAGGAACTGATGTTGGGATAGATAACACTTTACATTTATACTTTAAATAAAATAAACAGGTTTTTTTTCCTTATTTGCAAATACTTTATCTTAAATTTTACCCACATGAGCAATTTTTCATCTTTGCACAGTAATTACACAGTGATGTATTTGACCTTAGCAACAATAACAAAAACAGCAATGAGAAATACACTAGATGTGATAAAGCCCCAGAGATCTGAAGCCTCAATGTGGTTATTAAACTTTTGCATTTTCATTAATCAGAAATATCAGCCTCCTTTGGCTGTCACCAGGGTATCAGGGGGTGCACATTCTCTGCAGATCATTAGCACAGCTTTCTGCCTCTGTGTTTTCTGTGCTGGTGTCCTGAGTGTAGGAAATATAAAATAACCACAGGCACAAACTGCACTGAAATATTTTCTTCACTTCCCTTGGAGATTTTGGGAAAGACAACTCTGTCCCAACAGATCCTCAATAACAGCACCACCATTCACAGTTCTGGTGATTTCCTTTGCTTGAACATTTCATGCCTGAATTCAACCCCAGAACCCCAAAATTCACCCCTGTGAGCCTCACTGGCAGGTAAAGAGCTGCCTGAGGTGGATTTTCCATCAGTCAAAACCACGTTCCATTTCTAGTGGTGATTATAAGATGATGGAGGCTTACACCCTAAATTTCCAGCACATTCATCTAAAATTAATTTAGATTTATCTATAATTTTAGAGAACAAGTGGGCTTTAGGCAATGGCTAAAGGAGAAGTGTTCTTAACTGCTATTAACCCAGCAGGGATAGGAGTGTCACAGCAGTGAAATCCTGGGCATCCCTGGCTGCCTCCTGAAAGGAGAAGGGCTCAGGGAGTTCTGAGTCTGCATGAGAAAGGTAAAATCCCTCTTCCCTGCCCGAGGTGCCTCCACAGACACCAAAAACTGAGGGCTTTTTCCTCTTTTCCATAACTCCTTCTTTGTAAATAAATGAAAATATTTACACCACATGAAGACAGAATCCTTTCTGATAACTGGTCTGAATGCAGGATAGTCACGAGGGCTGAAAAGAGTTGATAAAAGTCTTGGTTTGAGTGCAATGTGGCTGCCTGCTAATAGATAATCAGAATTAACTCCTGCAGGAAATAAATTCTGAGGTTTTTGTCAGTATATACAGACAACCAAAGTTAACTGTTCCTACTGAGTTTAGTTTTTTCTGTGCTCCCTTGCAGGGTAGCAGGGAATAGAATTAAAAGGGATTCAGATCCAGCAGCAAGTTTAAGAAACATCTGCCTGTTTGTTATGCGTATGATGGAAGCTCTCTCACCTGCTCTGGACATAACTAAATACCTGATATCCTGGAGTTACCAATAAAAATAACTTCCTATTGTTGAGTTAATTAGTGATCCACACTCAGCCCGTTGCTCTGTGCTGTATCTCATTCCTCTTCATGTTCCAGTTCAGTAATTTCCCACTGAGCAATTGTTGAGTACATACCTAATCCTATAAGCAATCTGCTTGTTATTTCAGCTTTTGAATCAGGACATCTTTCAATTTTAACTTACAGCTCTACAAAAGGAAGGCCTGTGTTTCCATCCTGATAAACAAGCACTATTCCACCAATCTCATTACATTCCTCTGTAGCAATTCACAATTCAAAAATCTTACTTAGGTCCCACTAAGTTGGATGTAAATTGACCACTTTAATCCCAGCTATAGGAATACCAAACACACCATCCAAAGGTCATTTTTAAGGTAACTGCTTATTAAATCATAGATATGAAGAGATAACACTTCAGTGCTTAGCAAAGGAGTTGAGAAGTGTTTTCATTCTTTCCAAAAAGAATTTCATTTTTGTGAGCTCTTGTCTTTCCCCACTTCTCCCATACTTGTAACTCAGTGCTGGCAGCTACAGCTGCCAAAACACTTCTGTTACTCTAAAAAGAGCAACTTAATGTAAAATTGAGACTGTATCAGCTTTTAAGTAGTGTTAAAAATTGGTATGGACATCCTAACTGCAGTCAGAGGAGCAGTGATATCACAGGCAGGGTCACTGAAGAAAGCTTTTAAAAGTAAATTTCAACCAAGCCATGAGCATCACACTTCATGTGGATTTCCCCAGGCTGATGAATCAACACCCTGGGAATGCCACATGATAAATCTGTCATTATCCTGAACCACAGGGTCATCTCCAACCAGCTCCTTCTCATGGCAATCACAGTCACAACCTGGTCCTCGAGGGACTTCTCCCAGTGCCACCCCATGACATGGATCTTCTTCTACCCCATGAAATGGACATTCTTCTACCCCATGACATGGATATTTTTCTATCCCATGACGTGGATATTTTTCATGCCTGATGATTCCTTGCAGAAATGTGACAGAATCTTTGGAAAGGCTCTGCCACAAGAGCCACACTGACCAGGTTGCTCATCACAGCCCTTCTGCAGAGGTGCTGCAGAAGGAAGGTGGTGTTAAATTCAAAGATGGATTTAAACCTTGTTGGATCATTTTCTCTGTGACTCCTTCCACCTAAGCTTGGTGAGATATAGAGATAGGATGAAAACAATGCCACCTGACAAGAAATAGCAAAAATATAATAAAAGCAGATTCCATCTCCTGGGAAAGCATTCTTATCTTTGCAGTGTGAAGGGTCTCTGAAGGCACTATGGAAAGACTCTTCACTAAGGCCAGGTTTTTATTTTGAAATTTGTTATGAAAAAGATTTTCTTCTTAAGAAAGGGTGTATCTGATAACTGGAGTGCCTGAAAACACAGTTTCATGACGTCCTACGTTTCCATGTCCCCTACATCACAGCAATCCTTATTAGAGCTATATCTGAATTGCACAAGTGCTAAGATACTCAAGTACCTACATTTGCAATGCAGGGACAAAGTAAAAAATTAATTTATTTCATCACTTCTCTTGCCTTCATTCCCATAATTTTCCATGTTTGATCAAAAAGGTGGAACCAAATGCATGAGCACATTCCTGGTCAGGATCCACCCTGCTAAAGGGCAGTGTTCAGGCACAAATCCATTATTTCCACAACAGAAATGGATTCCCACTTCCCTAAGGGAGAAGAATCTGAACCAGGATCCTTAGAGCTCCCTGTGGATGCCATGGATTGCGCTGTCCCTACCCAGAGAAGACACAACTTGCAGTTCAGACCTGCTCCATTTCAGCAGCTGTTTCAGATCTGTGCTGCTCCACCAGGGACAGGTTTGCCAGGGGGACAGAACAGGCCACGGGTAATAAATTCATCACCTGGCAAACTGAAAAGTGTCCTTGCACAGCTCAAAGTCCAGCTTCATCATTTAATTCCCATATATTACGTTTGAAAGAGAGAAAAGAGTTGAGAGGCAGGAATTTTGCTTGATTTAACCAAATTCAAATAATACATCAAACACCTGGGACAATTTCTAAAATATTCTGTGTTTTTCTTAAATACATTGTCAGCATTAAATATACAGTTTTAGTGTATTTGCAAACTTCACTTATTTTCTGTTTTAAGGAACAACCACAGTGTCTGTCAGAGAACAAACATTGCTCAGAACCAATAAAGGAAAAACTGAGTATAGAATCAGCAGAAGAGGGCAGCATCCTACCACGGTTTAAAGTCTATAGGCTCAGCCTCCCGAAGTTGAGACATAACAGGCAACTTCTGTTGAATGCTAATTTCGCTCAAAGATGACCTACATTCGTTAAAATTTTCCCTTTCATTAGCACACAATATATCACCTTTCCAGTTAAGCATTTAAAACCCCCAATAATCCTCTGTAAGCTAATTGCCAATAGCAGCTGATAACATTTGCCACAGTAACTTCCCTTTGTGCACCCAAGCACAGCTCCCATTTCACTCTGATAAAAATGAAATTTCTAAATGGAGGGAGCAGCAATAATGCTCCAGCTCCAAAACAGAGCCTGAAGAAAGAACCACAGAACACTGCAGGGTTTTATCACACAGCTCCCTCCACTATTTAAACAATTGTTTGGAATCAGAAATGAAGAACATCTTAAGAGCATAGTCACAATTTTAATATTCAAACCTTCATGGGCAATGCAATTTTCACTGGAGAACACATGGATCCTGCCATAGCTTGCCTTGGGCTCTCTTTGCAGACTTCATATTTATGTGATTTTAAGGGAATTCCAGTACATTATTTATGCTGTTTGGAACTTTTCTAAAATTGACTCAGCCAAACCACCCAGTGTGAATCACTTTTCTTTATTCCAGCATTTCATCTTTATGTACTTCTCCCCTGATCAAATGATCAATAAGGACAAAAATATTTCAGGCAGAATGCCATCATTTGCTTGAAAAACAAATAATATTAAATACCACTGGAACACAATATAACTTTTATAAAGTGTAAGTAAGATCAACTTTTATTTCCCCACACACATAAAAAAAGACTAAATTCTTGATGGAATAAACCTGTCTAGTGTAGGATTTCTTTTTAGCATTTAAGGCATGCATTTACACTCACTGAGGAATAATTGATTAATAGCATCAAGAAGGAAAAATTTGAAAGTAAGGAAGATGTGACATCCTTTTCATTATTTTTTGTGAGTTCTGAGTGATTCTTACTGAGAAACAACCACCAGATACTTCAACTTCAGTAAAATGTGGTGTTAACAACCCCTTTGTAATGGAAAACATTGATCTCCAAAGAAAGGTGGTCTTGGGAGATAGGAATTTATCTTAAAATTCCATACTTGAGATCAAGCAAGGTAGAAACAGGTGGTTTCCATGAGGAACTACCTTATTATCTATTATTCATTTATTCCTTGCCAAAATGCTTACAAGGATCATTTGCTTGTTTGTGGTCTCCTTGCAGCCTAAATTTCTGCTAACAATACAATTTTCTCCTGTTTCACTGAGGAAGGAAGGTGTGTGCTGGTTTTTGTGTGTAAAACAAATGCACAGAGAACAGGAGTGAGCACCCAGACCGCTTCATCTGATGGCTACACCTGAATGTGCCCCAGAGCTTTGAGGAATATCAAATTCTCTGTGTTGCTGTCAACATATTTAAAATTATATTCAAGGTCAGGCTGGATGGAGCACTGAGAAACCTCTTCCATTTTCTGTTCTTTTTGTTTTTGTTTCTTTATATTTTTTTCTGTTGTTTTAAATTTATTTAATATTTTACTTTGTTTCAAGTTGATTGCATAATGTTCATGCATTTGTCACAGCTTAATGGCTGCAATTATAACAGGGGCATTTTGGTTTTTAACACCCCTCTTGCCAGAGGCAGCACATGTATTTTTCCCCTCTATATTGCATTTATTTATTTTGTGTCTGGCATGCCTGGTAGATTTTATGGGTAGAATTTAAAAACAAACAAAAAAAAATAGAGCAAGGACTGGCTTAATTAAAAATAAAGGCAAGAAAACAGTATCTTAAGATGATTGTAAATTCCAGCAGGTTTATAAATTATGATTTAAGTGGTAATTACATGTGCTCTAAGGTCTTGGTTGGAGTTATAAGCGTACTGAGCGTGGCCCTCTGGCTCTGCAATGAAGTAAGAGGCACAGTCACCCCACAAAAGCTACAAGCACACGATTTACATCCTCAGTTCAGGGTATTTTCATGAAATCATTGCTTAGTCCAAAGAATGGGACACTTCTGGAACACGAGAATTATCACAAAACCCAAATTAAGAGATTTAAACAGATTTAAACCATTTTATGTTGCCTCATTCCACTCTTCAAAGGGCATCCAAAAGGAAGAGAGGAAGAAAATACAGCAAAGTAGAAAAGGCCTCAAAAAGTCAATGTAAAGCTCATCTCATGTGAAAACCATTCCAGACCATAAATGCTGTTCTCATTTCCTGTTTATAAAGTCATATAAAATGAATCCTCCCATCTTCAAGAACTTTGCCCAAACAATCACAAAAATGTCAAATTTTCTTAGCAGGAACTTCATCAAGCAGAGTCAGCTCTGCCTCTGTCTGGATGAGTTTTATTTCAGGTAAGTTAACAAGGGACTCTGATATAAGCATGGCAAAAAAATGTTCTTTTCCCCACCAATTTTCCATGGCAGGAAATTGTAGTCAGATGGCTTTTTACTGTAGCATCAGTTTTTAAATCTTTAATGAAATTACCCTTACAAACATCCTGTAAAACTGTGAAGTGCTATTCAATTCCACTGGAGCAACCGAGGTACTAAAACCTAAATGACTTAGAGAAAAACTGGTGAAAAAAAAGGCTTAAGCTGAAATTCCTTAAACCCCAGTCCAGTGGCTTATTCCCCGTGCTTTCTCTGGGAAATGTGATTAAATAAGAAAATCAATAAAGATTTAGGTTTGCCAGATAAAACACAAAAGCTTCAAAGTCGCTGACAAGAATTCAGGGCGTGAGGCCAAGTTTTCTCTGAGTTGCAGGAGTGGATCAGTTAATAGCATGAAAACAAGGTAATAAGGAGAAAATTAGACATCTGCCTCAGGTGTAGGCACGAGGGGTGTCCTCAAGGGCTGCACTTTCATTTCTGAGCTAAGTGCACATGAGGAATTCCTCAGCCCATTAACTCGGAGGGTGAAAATCCCTTTGTTCGCACTGGCTGCAGGTTCGCCCTTGCTCAGGCAGAGGTGATGAAGAACTCTCAGCATCAAATTCACTTCTCACTCTCCTGGAATCTGTGCCAGCCTCTAATTCCAAATTAATGAGAAGAGTGACCAGATCTAGTACTGAAAACCTGGGCTCCTCAAAAACCCCAAATTCATCATTCAAAAAAGTGGCACAGTATTGATGAAACAGTAAGTGAAATAAATGTACAGCTTTCAATCACCTTTACAAAATTAAGGCAATTTTGATTAAACACTTATTCTCTGTATATATTTATCCATGTTTTCATTGTCTGTCTATAAGAAGAAACTTGCATTTAAATCGGTTTAGAAAACTAAAGTCTTGAAAAGTAAACACAGACTGTTGTGTTTCAAATAAATATTTCATGTTGCTGCAAAATATTTTTTCTGGTCTGTGTTCCATTGTTAGTCTTTTTCAGCTTATCAAGCCCAGAAGATCAATTATCTGACTGGCTTTATACAAAAAGATCAAAGGAGATAACACACCTAGTTTGGGAAAGCAGCAGCAGCAGTCCTGATCAGCAGCTTCTGCCTTGCTAGATAAGAAACAAGGTCAACAAACTTTCAGAACTGAACTGAAAAAAAATATAAAAAATAGGTGTTTTCTCACTAAGGGAAGATGCATCAGGCCTGCTGCTGTCTGCAGAGAAAGTAAAATATTGCTCTTCAATGACAGTGGAAAAAATGAAATCTAGCTAATTTAATTCTCCTCTCTTTTTACATGCAAGCACCGTAGATCAGGGGGTTAGCTCTGTTGTTTATGAGAAACTTTGCAGACCCTTAATGCCACTTCTTGCCTGTGTTTCCTGAAAAAAAAGTCCTGCAACTCTACCCTAGAACTGACAAATGCATTCTTCTTTTTAGCTCATGGAATGATCTTTGCTTTTTTTGATAGAAATATCTGGTGTCTTCTAGGCCAGAAAAAAAACCTAATAATTCTTCATGATGAGTACCTACAGCCTATGGAGGTCTCTGCATAAGTCTGTGGACTATTTATACTTTGTGATCAGTTATTAATAAATATTTCATAGTCATCTTTGGGTTTTGTGACTGTAGGTTTTTGTGTCTGCTTTTGTTTGCAAACAGACAAGAATTGGTGAAATACAAGAATCCTTCATAAAGAATCTTCAATTTATGATTAGTTTAAATGTAATTAATCCTAATTTCTAGCTGGCCATACATGTTTAGCCTGGCAATTATGGATCAGTTTAAAGCAAAAATGGTTGTTTACTTTTTAATGTACCTTTACCATATATGTGTAATAATAAATAAAAAATAAATTGGAGATATTCCTATTAGAAAAAGGATGAGTTAGCCATGAATGGAATTCAGAAGAGGATGAGGAGCAGCTCAAGGGGAGAGCTGAGCACTGATTAAGGATGGGCTCTGCAGGACCATCAGAACGTGCTGTCCATAAACCCCTGGAGGTTCCCATCTCCAGATCACATTACAAATGACTCTCTGGGCTGAGCCAGGGGCGATTGCTCATCCTGAGACAGCAGAATATTGTGTTGGCAAAGATGTCAGGGGCTGGCAAGTCCTGAGCAGACAGAATCCCTGTGATGGATGGCCTGGCTGTGCCCTGCCACAGCACAGCACGGGCCCCCCAAACCAGCATCCCTGCAATGGGGAGCAAACCCCAAACCCCGGGCACGCCAAAACTGCCTCAGGAATCCTCTGATCCACAAAACCTCCCAAATCCTCTGATATTCACCTTGGCCACAGCCAGACCTGAGAGAATTAAATGGGCCTTTAACCTCATCTGCATTAAAGATGACTCTGTTACAATGGCGTATGTAGAAGTAAAAGTGTAGTTCCTATATTTTGACAAGAAAAATTCATCAAATGTAAGTTCCTAGGAAAAGATAGCAAAAGCATATTCTGGCAAAAGCAGCAATTATCAAAACCACTGGGGCTGTTACATTTGTTCCATCAGAAATGTTGCCTGATGCATTACTGATTTAGTCTGGACTGTGTTTAATTCCAGAAGGCGCCCAGATCTGAGTCCAGGGGTGTGGCAGCCTGGCAGGGGTACCGCTGTGACACCTGCCTGTTTTAGTGCCACCAGCACAGCATCACATTTGGATTTTTAATATCCTGTTGCCTGGTTTACTTTAAAAAAAAACATAATATATCAGCCAAGGCACATTTAACCTTCTGTAACAGCCAACTATTTTAGTCCAAGGCAAACAGTGAACTGTGAACTTTGGCCTTGTTTGGGTTTTGGCCAAGCACAGGTTCATTTAAATCACCCTGCACTTGTCCAGCTAAGGCAGGGCTTTACTCAGCACTTGGATTTATGCACTCCTGAGTTTTGCAGTGATGCTGACGCCCCTGAAATCTTCATGTGCTTGAAATGCTAAATTGCATTTTTTTTTTCATTTTTTTTTTCACCTTTAGGACTTTCTGAATTAAATTATTCCCCGCAAAGCTGAAAAGATTCTCAGTCAGGGCTGCGTGTGGGACCAGGCCATGAAACACCCATTTTTTTCCAAAGGACAGATCCACTACAGAAAAGTTCCAAGGGAGGAAGATGCAAGGATGAAGGAATTCAGATGATGAGCTGATTCAGAATTATTTGAGAATGTTGATATTCAGTTAGATAGATCAGCAATTCCTGCCAGCCTTATCCCAACATTTGTGCAATTTCCCTGCCACTGGAATTGGCACTGCCAGTGGAATGGCACCAGAACTGGAACTCTTTCAAAGGTAAAAAAATCAAAAATATTTTTTTGACTTTTTTTACCTTTGAAAGAGAAGACTGAGATGACAAATACACTCAACTCTTTGTGTGATGAACCTGTGAACCACTGCCACGTATTCCGTCAGGGGCAGGAGCTTTGCCCACACCAGGATGATGCTTCTACAAGTGAAACACCAGCCCTGGATGAAAGGTGCAGATAAATGTTTGTGATTGCTGCTGCTGCTGCTCTTTAACAGGCCTGGCACCCCTTGCACCACCATTCTAACCAGAGAACCAACCTGATTTTCTGCCTCATATCACATTTACAGCTCCAATTCCACAGCTCTTGCCACATCTGAAAAAGCTGACACGTTCTGTTTGTCTCACAGTGGCAATGTGCAAGTGTTTGTTCCTTTCTCTATTTTAAAGGAAAAAAATAAATGTGACTTTTGGGCACATTTCTGTGATAAAGCAGGAGCTTATGAATATTTATTCTGGATGCTACAATTCATTCAGGTGCTGTGTCTGTAGGAAAATAGTGGGACAAATGCAACCATCAAACTGATGGCACAGAATTTATGGGTTTACTACTTATTAAAAAAAAAAGTGGTAAACATTTAATTTCCAATTCATCACGAAGTCCTAAAAACATTTTATTTCAGATGCTACAGCAGAGCTCTAAAACCCTTGATTTAGAATGAACCTTGAAGGCTGAAGGTGCCCCTCTTTCCAAAGCCATGGTGTTCTTTTTCTGACCAAAGCAATTCTGAATTCTGGCTAAACAAAGGGAAGGTTGACATCACAGACTTGTTTGATCAGCATGATGTTTTTCAAAAATAAATAAAAAAAAGATTTATGAATCGCCAACCATTGTTGACAATTCACTTTTCTTTATTGATTTTGCTCTCAAGCAAAATTGCCCAAATAAGATCTTTCTTGGTTTTTTTTAACACATAACTTTTATAGAGTTAAACTGAAGACTGTGTCTAACCCATAAAACAGCTTTTAACCCAAAAACAGCTTTCTAACCCATAAACCAGATCACCTTACAGCAAATAAAAATATTTTAGAAATTAAATCAACAAATCAATCTCCCATTTTCAGGAGATGCAGTTTTTTACTAACACCACACTAAGTTTTTCATTGCTTTACTCCAACCCTCACTTTTTTTCTAGAATATTTAAATTATTTCTCTATAAACTGTGTTAGCCTAGCAGATAGTTTCTACTTTTTCAGTGGAATATAAATTGTCACTTTATAGAGTAGGTTTCCTTTATGTACAAAAACTTTCTTTTAAAAATCAGGCCAGACCTTCAAACCAATGACTTGCTAAAAATAATTTTCTATTACCAAGCACACAAATCTCACTGAAGAATACACCAAGAAACTCTCATATTTTTTTGTGACTTCATTTAAGAGAAAAACACTATGAAAAAAATTATTTTTAAACTCTGATTTTATACATTTTCTTGTTCATTGTTTCAGGTTAAGGGTTTCTTCATATTTGGAGAAAAAGTTCAGAGAAAAAGAGAGGTTTTATATCTGAAATATCTAAACTTCCAAAGTGATACCTGTAATAAATTGGACATGCTAAGGCTGGAGTTTTTCTCTGTGTGTTTATGCAGTTACAACTTGGAGGGCGAGAATGGGGTGTAAAATAAATACTGAGAAGACATTCAGAAATAGTGAGCACACACAACATCCACAGGTACAAAATACAACCTGAGCCCAGTCCAAAAATATAGTACATTTCAAGGTGCAATTAAATTTCCTGTCTATTTTAAAGTTGCTTTATAAAGGGAAAAAACCCCTAAATATAAAAATAACAACTTTCTTGGTAATAATTCTGATGCATTTTCCTGTCTATTAATAAATAAATAAACAAATAAATATTAAACCAAATAAAATCCTGGCTGCTTTTTCCCAGTCTGTGACTGACCAGTGCTTTATAATATTACAGTAAGACATAACCTCAGAACTGGGACAGAATTCAAATAACAGAAACACCTTTTTGGAGCAGTCCATAAAGATTGCACTTTAAAATTTTAAATGCAAATTTTTTCCATGGATGTTTATTGATTGTCCCTTGGTTTATGCATCATGATTTAAATGTCTTTGCAACAGTGCTATAAATGTAAATTTATCACAGTTATTTTATTGCCTCAGTTAACTTTAACTGCTTATTTTGTGAGGTTTTGGAGAAAAGTAGAAAAATTAGGTAATAGAATGCAGGGCATACAGTGTAATTATACAAACTGTTTTTTAATATTTCTTGAACACTGTATGCCATAATTTACAGTTGCATTACAAGCACCACCTCTGCTAAAATACCTCTAAAAATGGAGTTTTAAAAGTTTGCTCCACTCAAATCATTTGGGGTGGAGGGGAAGGGAATATAAATGTTATGCAGTTCTCTATGGACACCTAAAATCTCTTTATAAAATGTGTGTTTTATCAACATTTTTAGTGTTTCTGGGCCAACAGGTCTTTGAATGTGTTCAATTTCACTGAGAATACATTTGAATAAATTGCAAAGCCTGTGGCACACAGAAATGAGGAATTCTGGATGCTCCAACTGAAGGATCTTCAGGGTTTAGTTAAACACAGGAAATAAGGCAGATGAGCAGTTTAAGCCCTGCTCAAGTTTACATTTTAAACTATGGGAACTTGTAGATATCTAAAGAACTGACAAATAACACCCACCCAAATTTCACACTTTGTCAAATCTGGGGCAGGTCAAATAACCATTTTTACCACACTTTTCACATTTGCATGTTTTTATGGCAAACCTCCTTAAAGAATTCATTGATACCAACTCAAAACAAACTTTAAAGTTGTTTGGCTTTTCTTCCCCTCCCTCAATTAACAGCTGCATGATTTTTGCAGAAAAAAATCTGAATATCTATTTTTTAGTCTTGAAAGGAAATGATATAAGTTTTGCTATGTTCATTGTGGCATTGGCCAGTCTCAGAGACAGAAATCAGAAACAAACAGCCCAAATCTGATAAATTTCCCCATTCCTCAAGCAGATTAAAGAACATTCTCCCCTTCCCCTTACACATGCACTCAGGATAATCAGCCTTGTGTAACACCCAACTTTTTTCATGTTTTCTCACTCTAATGATAACATAAACTACAAATTACATTATCAGTGACTTTCTGAATTGAATGTGCCACTGACATTCTGAATTTAATGTGCAATTCCAGTCACTGATGTACAGATTAACACATTAATATTAAACAGATCTGCAGTAATTAGCACCAATTAATGTAAAGGATAAGTTAATTTACAGAGCATATCATTCAATATGCAATCCAATGTGTGCCAAACAGTGCTATGCTAATTCAGTAGCCCTTATTTTTAAATTCCTATTAACTGTGGGTGAATAACTGATAATTTAGGGGCTAAAATCCCTTGAAATATCATGTTTCCCAAAGCCAGGCAGGTGCACCTACAGTTCCATTTGGTGTGTTAGCAAATTACAAACTGTATACAGAAGACAAAAGACCACAAAGAGAAATATTTCTTTAAAGTTCCTTTTAAAACTTTTTCAATTACAGGTTTGAAGCCTGTAAAAATTTTTGAACTGAGGCTTGTTTACAAAGGTAAATATTTTTGCAGCAGCAGCTTTGATCTGGTGTTATTTCAATGAGAATTGCTGCAGAGCCCAAAGGGCTGGGCTGACTCAGACCTCACTCAGAAATGGTTGCTGCACATCCCTGCACAGCAGGTTTGCAATGGATAAATCAATGGATAAATATCACCAAATCCACACATTTCCCCACACCTCATTAACATCAGCCAGATATTCTCAAGGTTACACAGAAATGTTTTATGGGATTGTTTCAGCCTCTAATTATTGGTGCTGCTTATTTATAAACTAGAATAAAGCCAGGATATGACCAAATGAGTCAAATATTGGCTAAAACTAAGAATAATCTTACAGGGCTGAAGGTTTGCTGTGCCATCAAAGGAGGATTGGACCCAACTGGAGAGATCACTTACAGATAATGGTAATGTTGGGAATACAATTTATTTATTTATTTTAATATTTGAGGATGAGAAATACAGCTGATCATTTGAGCTTGAAATAAAATAGTGAATACCACAATGGTTGAAGTAACTTCTGGATAGTTTCTTGCCTTTTTTCAATGATCAGCTTATCTTCATGACATGAAAGGCTCTGGAACAGCAGATGGGTGATATATGGGCTAAAAAGCAATTCCACAGCACCTGAAAGGCTTGTGTTCATTAACAAAGAAGGAGCAAGGGTAGGACAGGTCATTGGAAATTACCTAATCATGTCTTTACCTTCCCTATCTTTACTGAGTTGATTCTGGTTTGATTCTTGCTTGCCTTGTGAGTTTGGTCTTAAGCCTAGAATGAGACTTTCCTGCCTCCATACATTATAATTCTTTGTCATCAATCTATCTGATGCTACTTCCTACCTTAATGAGAACTAAACCCCACCAATCCTTCCTCCTGATCCTCTGCTTGCTGATCTTGACCTCGTTCAGGATTGGATTCAGTACAGGAAGCCTTTATGTTTGAAATCATCAGCATCATGGAAACATTCTCAGAGGTAAGCAAAACCAGTGTAAAAGTTTGAAAATTAACCAGAAAATTAACTTCAAGAATAAGTTGGCAGAAAAACGTAGAATTTTGAAAATTTTAAAAATCTGTATGAATCAGAAAATAAGAAGGAAAAACATCATGAGAGACTGGATGTTTAAACCCAACAGGAACTATTTTATTTTCCTAAATTGGAATTCCATTTCTTAAAATGGAAAAGTTAACTTTGTATGGCACCTTGCTGCTTGTCCCTGAGCAGCTGCTGGGTTTGGGGAGGAGCCCCTGTAATTATCTCATTAACACCACACGTGCAACTGGGCCTGCTCAGCAAAAACAAAATCACATTGACACTGGGCTTGGGGTGAGAAATACTCAGAGAATATATTCCTGAAGGCAAGGTCTTATCAGTGCACAGTGTTATCTTTCTCCAGGTGAGCCTGAGAAGGTCACAAGGAATAGGAATTAAATGATCAAACCTGCCCTGCTCAACAGTGCAGTCACTTGTCTGCAATCATTCAGAAGCTTCAGCTCAAAGAGAGACTGAGAGTGGCAGGGGAAGAGAGGAAAGTCTGCTTGGTGCTATCAAACTTCTAGCATGCAAAAAAAAAAAATCCTCAATCATTTTATAATAATAGTAGTAAAAATAGTAATTATTCTAATAACTGCAACTAGTTCTGGCTGCATTTTTTCAGATGGAGGCTTCTGCAATGTGCACAAACTCATCAACACACGCATTTAATGGAAGTCATGGAATGCCAACAGCATCTCAGAAATATAGAGCAATTAGAGATGGTGAAAGAGTTCATTTGTTCATAATTTATGGGGGGAATCCTCTGAGCTTTGTTAAGAAGGAGATGTCCAGGCTGTGCAGAACTTTATCTTGAAATTCTGAAATTTCAATTCTGAAACTCCTTGCCTTGAAAGCAAGAGGATATCCAACAACTCAAAGCTATTTTAAGGAAAGGAATAAGACAGAAAAAGAATCAAATTCAGGAGCCTCTGTGTTTGTGAGAGTTTCTCTTTGTACAGATACATCTGCTTGGGGTAAGAACCCAGGATATCCTCTGGGAGGAGCTCCTAAGGTACTGGGTGAAAAAAAAAGTCAAAATCAGAAATAAAACAAGTGATTTAAACCTTAAACTGCCCTTGCATCAATAGAGCCCAGACAGCAGCACATTAATGATTCTTATCTTCATAGCCTGTGTATAAAATACTGGCCTGGACTGCTCTGTGTTTAATCTGAGTCACCAGGGAATTAAATAGATGCAAGCCTGAAGATAGTGCTAAATTTAATTAAAATGACCTTTATAATTGCCATTTCCACATTTCAGATGGTATCATATTGATAAATAACTCCTAGGGAAAAAAGTATTCTCTCTGTTTTAAATAATCATTTTTGCAACTTTTCAGACCTCCAAAAAGTCACATTTGTGAGGCTGTTTCTTAAAACAAAACAAACAAACCCCAAACAGAACCCATAAGATACAAGACAGTTTTAGACCAAAATTCTGCCTAAAGATTCCTGCTTACAACCACAGTAAAATCTGAAAATTCTGTGGTTAAAAGCTGAAATAAGTTTCCTGGAGTTACAAATCTCTGTGTAGTCCCATTCCTCTTTGCTTTCAGCAGGAGAAAAGAATTTGCCCACTGATTTAAAAATTGAGAATCTGTTTCCTCCTACGAGCCTGAGCCTCCAGCAAAAAGCAGAATTAAAGGACATGGCAGGAAATGCTATCTCCTAAAAATTTGCTCTCAGAGCCACAACAGTTTCTATAAAAGTTTTTTTCTTTTCTCTCTACCACCCCTTAAAAAGGCTGATCCCATTTTCCCTCTTTCCAGTATCAGAAAATCAATTAAATTGATAACTGAGAGCCATATGATTTAATATTAATATGAAATTTCATTTTGGTTTAATTATATTTATTTATTTTCCTCGGCAAAATTCTGATTAATGAGTACAACTTGTGCCTGTCACAACTGAGTGGGAATTTCTTTAGTATAATTTACTTTCATTGACTGCAATCAATTAAACAGAACAAATAATGTAAGGAGATTTGGGTGGGACAATTTGGAGATTTTATTCTCTGCTGAGCTGAGCTTCATTTTGAGTGCAGTGTTTTAACTTTGAACACATGGAAGTTTTTATAAATGAGAGAAGTTATTTCAAATTATCAATACAATTTCAAAACATTCTTACAGATGCTGAGGACTAAACAGGTACATCATAACAAAATACCCAAAATTTTCCACATTCTGAACCTGCTCCAAGATTTTAAAAGTCTATGAGAAGACATATAGATTGAGAAAGGAATAAAAAAGCAATTTTCCTGTTTTCTTGCTATTATTGCATATTTATTCTTAAAAACAAAGTTGCAGCAAACCCAAAACTTTTCTATCTTCTACCACTCATGTTTTCTGAGGGAATATTGACATTCATGACCTCTGACTTCCAGAAAAGCTCTATATAACTACATTAAAGTTATTCTATATAACTTCTAAAAGTTTTAAAGCATAAACTAATCCTAGCTTTGAACATCATGACCCATATTTGATTTTCCATCTTCATTAAAACTCCAATCTTCTGGAAGACTTTCCAGCCTACTTTTGCCTTGTGTTTCCTACACCAAATATACCAAGTTTCACAAATTTCTACTTGCAGAGCTCTGAATCTTCTAGAGGCACAGCAGAACCCAGAATTCCTTCCTAACCCACTCATTTCACAATCCCTGGCTCCTCCACCCATCCCCACCCCAGCAGTGCCCACCCACCCACGTTGCATTTATGATTTTCACTCCTCCTTGCCCAATGTGGCACCTCACACTTGTATTTACTGAACATTATCTGTGCCATCCACATCATTTCTCCAATTTAGGAAGGTTAATTTAAATGGTAACCTTGTCCTCCAAATTATTTGCAGGCCCTTTCAGGTCGTTGCCATCCTCAGGTTTGGGAAGTTTACTTTTTCCTTCCATCATTCAAGGTTAAAAGTGGGAAAGAACAGAAACCAGAGGAACTCCCCTCAGGCTCTACATGGGAGTAAATGTGGAAATTTAGAGAAAGTCATTCCAAATGAATGATTTTGGTTCATTTTATAACAATCAAGCATGTAGTGCTAAAAATACCAAGTGAAATAGCAAAATGGTTTATTTCTGAAGCATTTAAGCGCTGGTATTCCAATTTTTTCCTCACAAATTAATCTTTTGGAAAAAAAAAAAAAGTATAGTTCTACTGTATAATATTTTAACTTTGAAAGATAAACTGCATGACCAAAAAGGGGATTCTAACAACTTTACAGTTTTGTATTTATTTTAGAGCCAATTTACTCCCTTAACCTTTAAAGATATTGTAAGAAAATATTCACATTAATGTGCACTTGAGTATTTTTTTCTGTTTTTCTCATTTTAGCCTGTAACCTTGCTGGGGTCTTGCTTTTGTTTCCTAAGCAGAAACATCTTTAGTTAGAGTATATTGATTTTTGGAAATCAGATTGTGGAGGGTATAGATAGTAGGCACGAAAGGGTCTCAAACTGGTAATATAGGAATCAATAAATATTCAAGACAATGGAGTACAAAGAAACCAGGGAAAATGACAGGTGTACATAAAATTCATTTCACCGTTCAGAAAACTTCGTTTCTTATTGGAAGCCACGAAGCTAAATGAGAAACTGCTGAGCACTGATGTTGGTGGGCAAACTTCCCAGAACTCCTGACTGCATTCCCCCGGGCCTTCCCTCCACACAGGCTCCTGCACTACCCCTAGACAGCCACGAGAAAGATTTCAGGCCCTAAGTAGGGAAGAACAAACAAAAGTTAACTCCAATTGCTGGGGAACGATGTTCTTTAGAGCTGTGAGCAAGGAAGGGAACGCTGCTGGCAATTAATGCCTGCTCTGGATTGCTGCTGACGAGCAATTAGCACCGAGCACTTGGAGCACTGCTGGAGCACAGAACCTCAGGTGTGGGCAGTGTGGCAGGGCTGAGGATCAGGTTATCAGTTTGGGACAGTTGGTTTGATTCCAATAACCCTGATCTCAGAGCTTCTCTTGGGTTGGGATGCAGAAACCCAACGGGGTTGGCTGAAGAGGCATTTAAGGGATGGTTTATAGCAAAATCAGTCTCATGGAAGGTGGGACTCTAAGGTTGTTACATCCAAAACCATCCCTTTAGAATCCATTATAATTCTAGTTACAATGTCTTTTACAAATGTCTTATCCAACCCGCTACTTCCACAAAGATCACTGATATCTCCAATAACCAATTGCTACGTTTTACACAACTTCTCACAATCTGTCTTCTTCTATCCAACCATAGAACTCTACAGAAACTTATTGCTGTATCTTCTACTTTTTATCATATAAAAGTTCTATTTTTATTTTTATCATAACCAGTTCTATTACTAAACTTTACTTGTTTTCTACTATCTTGCCTAGCATATTTGTTTACTTACATGAGGCCTATTTCTATGTGCTTAAAACATATTTCTGCTTAAACTACAAATCTTTATTCTTATTTTGTGTCTGTTTCACTATTCTACTCTAAAGCTTCAAGCCTTCTCCAAGTAGTTAGGTCAAACCCTGTATCCATCTCTATCTCTGAGGCCTTGGGAGCTCTCTGTGTTTGCATTTCCACACTTTGTGCTACTGGAGTTCACCAGAGGAGTTTTCCATGCTCCTAAGACACCTCATGCTACCCAACAAGGATTGAGTTTTCTCTTCAGGAACTTTAAAAAGTTTTATTTCCATATTAGAAGAGATTTGTCCAAAACTGACTTTGAAACTGTGATATTTGAGGTTTACCAAGTTATGTTTAACCCAGATATATTTTAATAAAAATCCAATTATAAATTAAGAATTTTGTTAAATTCAGAGTTAAAGATTTGAGCTCAGCTTGGTTTGCCCTTTTTCCTCAAGCAAAACTGCATTTAACTGATTACCAGAATGCTATAACACCATTAAATAAAAAGGGAAATATTCATTAAAAAATAGTGCATTTACAATTGGACATTGAGACTACATTAAAACATTCAATACTCTCTTTGAAATCTGGATTTCTAGAGATCTAGAATTGGGAAAATAAGTATCTTTTACAGGCTTTGAGGATGCCCAAACCATGGGTGCCATCCTTGGGGAACTTATGATGAGACTGCACTTTTGGATGTCCAGTGGAGGTGGCAATCTCAGGACATTTCTGGTGCCACATGCAACAGAATTACAAAAATAGAAGAAATCTAACAGATAAACTGGCACGAGGGTCAGACAGAGCAGTGACTGAGTAACACAGATTAATTAAACAGCACTGAAAATGAGAACTTTTTCCTCTCAGGGTCAGTCCTTCTGCCCTGTGCCTGCTCTGGACTTGTGGAAGAGCTGCCTACATTTCTTATCCATGGGTAAAAAATAATTGTATATTCCCTTTTTGTCCTTCAAGTATATTCACTTTATAATCCCTCAGGAAAAATACAGATGGACCATTTCAAACCTGCTGTGAGAAATTAACCCTTTGAGATGGTGTGGTTCTGAAAGTGTTTTTCTGACAGAGTAAAAAAGATGCAGACTTGTATTAACTGTTTTCCCATAAAATCCAAATTACATTCCAAATGGAGGCAAATTACTGCACCTTCACATACCCTGCAAGCTGCACTGAGGGCAGTTTTAAACCTAACTTGGGGCTGTGCATTCTCTTGACATTTTTGTGGTGTTATTATGATCAATTAATCATATCTCCCAATACAAAACAGTCAAAATGTTTACTCAAGCATATGTGCCACTGAATTGATTAAAATAAAAACTAATACAACTGTCTGAGCAACTGGTATTGTCCAGCCCCCAGATCCTACAGGATGGCAAGCAATATGTGCCTCTATTTCCAATGCACCCATTGAACATATGTCTGTCAGAGAAAGATGGAAATAGAATGAGGCTCCGATAATTTAAATAAACAGCTGTCACTTTATGCAAGATTGCCTCTGGTGAGCTTTGATTTGTGTGTGTACAAAAGAGGAAAAGCACAACTCCAGAACTGAACAAAATTACAAAACTGAGACTTTTTAAGTAGGAAGGTCATCACGCTCGTCTCCTTTTTCTGTAATCCGCAAACAGCAACAACAGCTCACCAAAGAAAAACTTATTCATCTGTGTTATTTGCTCCTTCATTATACTGCTGGCTGTCAAAGACTTCACTACATTGCCCTAGGCCTGCTAAGATTCCTGCAGAACGTGCCTGTGAACTGTTTGTGCTTTCAAGAGAGGAAAGGAAGGTTTAAAGCCATCCTCTTTTCTAGGCAAAACAAAGCTAAGAGTTTTCCATTGCTTACACAGACCTTTCTCCAGGGAACACGGCTCCACTCCTGCATTTACATTTTGGAATGTATATAATTGTTTAACAGACAGGAATTTAACTCGCTTGCACTTTTTTGTTCTTATTGGATGACTCAGCTGAATAACGGGGCTCAAAACCCCACCAAGATGGGAAATCTCCATGCCAATAATGTGTTCTCTTTGAAGCTCAGTTTGCCAGAATGAACAAACACAGTTAAACCCCAAGATTTCAAACTCTTGAAAGTCTCAAAGCACAGAAGAGATTCTCGTGGTTTAAGCACACACATAAGCCTTGATGTGAACATAAATGTCAGATCCTGAAAAATGAGTATCAATAATGTACAAAGGAAGCAAGAGACAAACCCACAGGGAAGAACCATGCAGGGATTTTTCTCCACTTTGGAATGGAGATGAGAAAAATTCCAGAGTGTCTGACTTTGAAATTTTTCCCTGGATCTAAAGCCTCAGAGCAACATCTTCCTTTGGATTTCTGTGCAGCTGAGGCAGAAGCTGCTCTTTAGAAGACACTCGTGCTCCTGAGTTCTCATTCCATGGTTTTCCTACACTGATGCTCCAGAATGGCAGGATGAAGTGTAAATTCAAACCCATAAGACCTCTGGAAATTTTCATAAAATCCCCAATCTATTAAATAAAACAGAAATAATTCCAGCATAGGAACACGTGCTTAAGGAACAGTTTGAAACTGAAAAGTGTCAGAAACATTTTTTATCACCAAGAAAACACAGACTACAGAGGAGAGAAAACGGAAGAAGAGGTTTATCAATGATATCTTTTAGTGACAGTTTTGGTTATCAATATTTGCACATTTCATGAGGAAAACCCACTACTTTGTGAGCTGTGATATCCCAAAATTCCTTCTTCCCCCAGCAGTTATAAATATTGACAGCATTATGGCTTTTAAATTTGGATAACATTAAAATCAAGAGAATTCACACCAATCCTGCTTCCAAGGCAGTAAAATACTACTGCTGATAAAACTGACTTCTGTGAGAGAAGCCTGAGCTTCAGATTCTGCAGAGATTTTTCTGTTATGAACCAAGGAAAATAGTCAAAAAATCTATTTGTTCACTTTATTGGACACAGAATCATATTTTCTCCTCCTGGCCCTGACTCTCCTGAACCTTCCCTATCTTTGTTGCCCTTCTCAAATTGAGGGAATTCTTCCAGTCCCTTGAGATCTGTTTAATTCACCTGAAATTAGGTGAAATCACCCATTCCTCTAAAACATGACTGAGCAGTGATTTATTTTATTTATTGGAAATTACTTCAAAGGACCTAAATATGTTTATTTTTGCCATTTCCATTTCAATTTCTTTATTTCATCACCCATGTTGTTGAAATAGTCATAAAATAAGCATAAAGAAATAAAATAAACTACTAATGCCTGACCCTAATTATCAACAATTTAATTAGTTTACCAGCAAAAATTACCTTGTTGATGCAAACCCAAAAGAATTCCTTAGTGGACTCCCACTGCTAAATAAACATTAGATTCCCATAAAATAAACTTTAATATTCTGCTGCTACAAAGCCCTAACTTTTAAAGCACCTGTGTGTTGGAAAATTTTGGCAAACTTCTTACATTGAAAATACATTAATTTATTTTCCAGGCCTGAAATAGACAATTTTGCTACTTTAATAAAAGAAGTAAACCTATGCATTAAAGTTTTAAATTTTTAGTAATATGACCTTTTTGAATTCTCTCTTTTAACAGGGTTTGTACCTTTCTGTAAAGCAATTCAGTGCTTCTCTACAGGTGAATTTAGCTTCTGAACTGTTAAAATTTTAATGGCCTCCTGTCTTCAGAGAAACAAAAGGTGCTGTGTTTAGGGTTTTCTGATAATAAATCTACTACGTGGATGAAAGGAAAATATAAAAGCATTTAAACTCAGGTTTCAGATTCAATTGAGAAACAATTTATTTCAGCAGCTTCATGAAAGAAGGACATGAGTTATATCTAAACATAAGCAGGAGTACAGGAATTAATGTAGGATTTTTATAAAGGGCAGGTGGATGTGCACCTTTATTATTAAAAATAGAGTGTACAATTCCATTTCAGTATAAGCTTTACTTAATTGTACAAAATTTATCCTAATATGAAGCACAAAAAGGAAAAGGAAAATTTTCATCCCAGTTATTTTTGTCTTACACCATTTGATTTCAAAGGGATCTTTGAGCAAACAAATCTGCTTATCCAGGGACTTGGTGCAAAATGTTAGGAACAGAATTCACCTGCAGCCTGGGAGGGTGAGCCTCACTAATTTCTATTAATTGATTGAGAATCCTCCTGCGAACAGGAGCACCCTGGGCAGGGGTTGGACCCTCCAGCTGCCAATTCAGGACCTTGCTGGTCACAGCTGTGAAATACCTGGGCTGTCTAAAGGGGCTCAGATCTTTGCCTCACACAAAAGCAATAACTCCTGTCTCAACTGGCCTTGCTCCCTCCTAATATACAGAAAACCCAGAGCTCCATGCCTTGTGCACATCAAGAGCTGCTCTTCCTCACCACCATCAAGAAGGCAAAAAATACATTGACATGTAAAGGGATCTTTTTTAAACTGAAGATGGGCTGATTTTGATAGTTGACCTTGTTATTTGACACTATTAATATTTTTCATAGAAATAACCTATTGCTTATTAATATTTTCGAAGAGCATGTAGGAATTCTTCCTCTTTTTCCAAGAATAGAAAGACAAACAACAAAATGATTATTGCTTCCTGACAGTTAAGACAGCTGTTCCTTGACACTGTGCTCCTGGAAGGAGAGAAATGGCCATGTACTGGAAATCCAGATGTTTTTCCTTGCCTTGGACAGATAAATGAATGCCAGTGCTGCATTTTGCACATGATTAAATAATCCTTGTTAGATCAGCAATCCTCCCACCTTAGGTTTAGACTGAAAAGTTAAAGTAACCTGAGCTGGTTTGTATTCCAGCACTGTGATTTTTGTGTCTATAACTAACTATCAGTCAAAGCCAACATAAAAGGAGATTGCCCAGGAGTAGAGGCTCTGACAGCCCAGATGTATAATTACTAATGTATTTAGAAACACCCTGCAAATCTGTAATAAAGATCAATGGCTTACAGCATAATTTGGCATCTAAAGCACAGAACTCTGATTGTATTGTGTTTGTAAACACGTTTTAAGCTGTTGATAAGGTCTGTCAAGCAGAGGAAATTGAAGTCACCGTGGCAAAGATCCCTGAGATAGTTAGCATCCGAGGAGAAAATGATGTGCCAACTTCCCCGAGCCTGGCTGCCATTTGTGACATTTTCAGCTGCACAGAACCAGCTTAGGGGAGATCCCTGAACGAGCCAGGGCAGGCAGTGCCACTCAGAACAAAAACCCCAGAGGTGAGGGGCTGCCAGCAGCAGGAGAATTCCAGATGGAGCAAAAAATACATATTTCTAAAAGCAATTGTGGTCACCTCGTCACGAGGCCACTGCAATAGGAAATGTCATTGCAGTCACTGAGTTTAGAGCTGTGGCCACAAGTCATTAATTTTAATTTACTAGCAGTAGTTTGATTGGTACATAGCACCAAAGACCTGTGGAAATCCCCAGGTGGGGCACATTTGAAATTACTGATTAGTTTGGATTCTGCTGCTGGTGACGGATGATCAACACTGCAAATATTTGGATTTTTCAGCAGCGGGGAATATTTTCATCAGGGCCCCAAGCCACAGCTATGGAGAGCATCATGAGTGATTAACCCCAGGCAGCAACAACAGCTCTCTGCCATCATCTACAGAGAAATTTTGCATGGAAGGAAATTTTCCAGAAAATTCTTGAGGTGCTGGATATTTCTGCCATTTGAATGGAAGAGTAATGCTGATTTCAATAAATCCAAATTCCACCTGTTTTGTGAATACTACAGAAATGGATGTTTGCGTAGTAATATTTACACATGGATTTACAGATAACCTGAAAATAAAGTTTACATAAGGATATAAAAATAAAGGGAATATAGGATAACAGGTGTTTGAAAACTGGGGAAATTATCATTCTTCTGAGGAGTGCTGATTATCAGTAAAATAATTGTTTCCATCAGTGGTTTACAGAGAAAATCAGAGATACCATGAGTTTATCACACCAAATAAACCTCATTTGTTGTAGGTTTGAACCAGATGAGTGCACAAATAAGAACTTGGATATTTTTTAGAATACAATAATATTTCAAGGCAACAGTGGTCCAACTAGCTAAGTCAGAGGGATTTTGAGAATACAGATTTTTTTTTTTTTTTTTTCCTGATAAGAGCATGCTTATTCACACTATTCATTGCACAGGAGATTTAAGTAAAGGAGCAAATAGAAGCCAGCAATGGAGCCCAGAAGAATTGTGTCTAAATTCACATTATTAGCGAGTTTTATAAATTTTTCAAGTTCTTAACTTTAGTATCATTAATCAGCAAGAATTAATTCTTTGTCTGTGTCACAACAATTTCTTTTGAAATATTTTTTAAGCCAAGGGAAGGCAAACATTCTCCTTTCAAGGATGAAATTTTGACACAATCCTGGAATCAAGCTGACAGAAAAACCCCTAGGTGTTCTTTTCCCATATGCTGCCAGAAAAGATAGACTCTTATTTAGCCAAAAAAACCTCTAAGCCTCCCAAAAATTATTTTTTTCACAGAGTTAAGTAAGGGAAGGAAATAGAACCACACAGTGCACAGACTGAGGCTGCCTTGGCTGTCCAGGTGATTCCCTGACAAATTCACATTTTCCTGTCGGGTGCGTAAGAGGAGCAGAGCAGCAGCAGCTCAGGGGTCCCCAGGTGTCACAGCACCGTGGGTGGGGCTGTTCCTCACCCTGGCAGGGACAGACAAACAGCAGCTGGTGCTGAGAGCACCAGACGCGGATTTTTGGGGAAACCGCGATAAATTAAACGCAACGTTTCTCGTGGCACTTCACCTGGCCTGGGGAAACCCTGGCCACAGGGCAGCTCTGCCGGGACAGAATCTCATCTCTGAGGGGTTTGGAGGCTGGTTACCAGTCCCATCCATTTAATTCTGTGCTCCCACGGCCTTCCTGACGATGCTTTGCGAACGCCTATGGAGTGCGCCCGTGGTGGAGTTGTCAGCATCAGAACAGAATCCCAAATTAAATGGGCTCTAAAACTGATGGGAGCAGAAAGGTACCTGAAGGTCTCCTGCTTTTCACTAATTCCCCCAGATCTTAAGAAACTCGTTCCTTGGCATAATTCTCATTCTGTTTGACAGTAACTGACCCTGCAGCTATTCCACCTTTGGAATTCATCAATCAGATTCCTTTTCTTCTCTACGGTTGCTAATCCCATCTCACACTTATTTCCTGTTTTAGCCAACCCTCCCTGAGTTTAAAAGCTTAGAGACAGGTCATAAAGCATCAGGTTCTCTAAGAGGTTGCTTCATTCTTTGCATATTAAGAACCAGCATGGGGAAATGCTCCTTGTTCAATGCAAGGGAAGAGAGGAAAAACCCTAAAGTCAGCATGCAAAATGAGATCCCTTCCAACAACTATTCACTGCAGGCTCCCACACCAGGTTCTGTGCCTAGAAATAAAATATTTGCCATGCAATCACTAATCCCAAACTAGAATAAAATTTTTAAGTACTTATATTTAAGAAAATACAAATAAAACATACTAAATCACAATTCCAGAGTTCTACCAGCTTTCAGTAACAACTTCTTGTGTTTTGGGGGCCATTTAATTTTATTCAAAAGCACTAAATACAAGAGATGTCACAACATTGTCAATGCCTTAACAGGAGAAATCCTTTAAAAAGCATCTCCTACTTCTGCATTTTCAATTTCAATGTGCTCCCTACATGACAGGGTTAAATGTCAGGGTTCTGAGATTAATTCATATCTTTAAATAATACCAAAGGTTCAATCTCCTACTGATAAAATAGCTTTTTTTTTTTACTGCATTCAACTAAAACCAAATTTGTACATAGAGAATAAAATGATTCATCAAAACAAAATCCAGTTTTTTCTCACCAGCAGGTAATTTGTGTTCTTCAATTGAGTCATTATAGCATTCTGCAGCTCTTCTTCTCTGGTTGTAGACAAAGAATGGACACTTCTGACAATGCAAAGGGTCTTTAATGTCTGCTCTAAGCTTTACCTCTCCCTTTAGTGACATGGAAGACTTTACTCTCCCTAAGTGCTTTATATTCAGTTGTTTCTTTCTTTCCACTGTTTTAAATTCTGTTTCTGATCTTAGTTGGAGACACAGGTTAAGGCCATGGGAGAAAAAAAGAAATGTATAATTATATTCAGAAAGAAAAATATAACTGAGGGAAATATAACCATTTATAACTTCTTATTAATCTTGGCCAAAAGGAGAGGGGAAAACAACTGCAGAACAAAATTATAGCCATGATATCACTGCTAACTAACCAAATAGAGCAAATGACCTGGGATTCCGATTAACCCCTCCATGCAATTTATCTATCTGATGAGTTTATTTAGGCATACAGGGAGTTTAACAAGATTTCAGTGTGTGGGAAATGAAAATTGAATACGCAGATTTTTTCAGTAAAAAATGTCCTTTCCCCTCCCAATAACAACTGATTAGTCAATCACAATCTAGATTTTTGCTTGTTTTAATACAATGCAGCTGATTAGCATTTTCCAGAAACTCTCTCATTTGCCCACAGCACCTTCCTGTTATACCAGACATAAATTATTTCTGGTTTCCATTACTACCTGTGCTGGTTTGGGCTAAAAACTTCCTTCCCAGCAGCTGCAGTGGGGCTGTGCTCTGGGTTTGTGTTGGAACAGCCTTTATAACACAGGGATGTTATAAACACAGGTCACTGGACAGGGACTCTCAGGCACTAAATCCACTCCTGCATCACTCCCCTTGGTTTAGCTGCATCCAGAGCCCCAGAGCTGCTGGAATCAGAGCCCTCTGCAGCTCGAGGAACAGCCCAGGTAAGTGGGAAGGATCAGGAGGGTCCCTCAAAGGACCCTCTCAATCCCTCTGAGAGCTGATTTAGGTGCAGCTGCTCAGTCCATGAGACCAGACTGGATTTATCAGGGAATGCAGAAAAGCTCAGGGGGCATTTCCTTCACACCCTCACTCCTGGATCCAGCCCTCTACACACATCCCAGGCTGCTGGATGGGAATGTTCTCCAACAAGGGAGAACGTGCCAAGGGTCAGCATCACTGAGGTACCAACACAGTGAAGGGAGTCATTGATTTCCTGCCTGAAAATGCTTTTTATTTTGGCACAGATTTGCACATTGCAATGCTGTTTTGGTGCCGACTGTTCCCCAGACTTCTCCCCAGGTCTCTCTTTCCATCTCAGCTCCCCCATGCACAGGGAGAGATGATCTTGGTTGGGAGCTCCAAGGCATTATTTTATTGCCAGTGATGAGTGGTGGGTTTTTATTTGGGATGGCTGCACGGGCAGGGCAGGGAGAGGATATAAAAATGCAGAGGAGTGCCCAGTGCATGCCAAAGTGCAGCTTCACAGGCAAGCTCCTGTCTTTCAGGGAGCTGTCAGGCACACGTGTAATAAACCACAATTGTGTTCAAAGCTAATGCTAATATGGCTCAGTGGGAGACTGGTTTTAAATGTCAAATTTTCAAGCCCTTCTCTAAACTCTCTTTCCTAGAAACTACTTCAAGGGAACTGGCATTCTAATGAATTCCTTAGGCCTGATTTCCGAACTATTAAGTGCACCTCTGATCACGAGTGCAAGAGGAGATACTGACAAATATTCAGGCTTATCCTACCTAGATAGACAGGTTGTATAAATACCTTATTTAAAATATTCCCACCCAAGTGGGAAGGAAGCAAGACAAATCAGCCTGAATTAGGATGAAGATTGCAGGGTGACAACATGACTTCTTATCTACCTAAAGCAAGCTACTTCAAAATTACATGAAAAAAAAAATAAACTGCTTAAGGTATGTAAAACTTTACATCAACATACAGTACCAACAGATAATAACAGATAAAACAATGAGTTTTGGTTATAATGGACACATTCTGCAATTTATGTTTCATATCTACCGTTGCACATACTTTTGCACGGTTCTGATTTTTGGTGGAATATAAATTCTCTCCCAGAATTTGGAGAATCTGTCTCCTCTGCACTAGAACAAACAGGGAATTTAGAATAATTTGATCACTTTTGACACATCCATCCTGGTATTGCATAGAAAACACGTACACAAAATTAAAATTTCTTTGGCACAAAGTAACATTCCTTATGGCCTCATCACCTGTTTATTGATGCCCAGCCAGTCCCTGGGCAGCAATTGGCCCTTCCTGGCCAACTCCCCCAATTTCTGCACTGGAAATTTCATTCCACAGCCTGGAATATCCCTCTGGATCATTGTCCTGGCCAGGCTCCCTCTGGTCTCCTCGTGCACCTTACATGGCAAACTGAAAAGATGCAGCCACAAAGCTAAAACAACTCAGCAATAACTAAAATATCAATGTCCTACAATGTTATTTTTATTCTAAATCCAAAATATAACATGGCAAGAGGTGCTATGAAGAGAATGAACTCTCTCCCAGCTGAAGCCAGGCCAGCCTGGTTCTCTCATTATACCATATCATATATATTCTTAATATACATATTATATTAATTCCTTCAGTTTACTCCTCTTGGCCATTTGGCAGCTGCAGCAGAGGAAAGTTGTGTGCAATGAAAAATACCTGGTGCTGTGCACTGGGAAAGGAGGAAATGCGTCAGCCTGGGATGGAAAAAGGGGAGATTCACAGCAGAGGAACAGCAACTGAGAGCCCCCGGCCCCAAGTGCTCTGATTTTCCTTTAAGTGGAGTTTGATGGAACAGAAATCCTGCTCAGAGCTGTTCATCACAGCTGGAGAGAACAATTAAACATGAGCCTCCTAGATGTTTAGTCAACAGGGAGCTGTCTGTCTCACATGGCTCTAGCTGAAAAATATGAGATCTCAGAGCCCTAAATACATTTCTGTTCAGGATTTAGGACACCAGGACAGGCTGACATTTCATGAGGACAGAGCCTATACAAGTTCATTATTTAAATGAAGGCCTGGACATGTAAAGACTATAATTATCTTATTTGAAGGTCTAAAAATTATCTAAATAGGAGAGATACAGGTGGTGTGTGTGTCCTATCCCTCCTCCACCCCTCAGTATCTCCAAAACAAAAACAAGAGATAAAAATCAGGGAGACAATGACAATTAGCCTCCTAATTAAAGAATAAGCAAAAGGCTAGGCTGCAAAGCAAGTTATTCAGAGCAGGATATTCCCAGTTGTTCCTCAGTCTAAATAGGACTGTTTTCTCCTCAAATGTCACAGCATATTAAGTGCCAGGAGAGAATTATTTCAGCATATGATGAACAAAACAACACAAACGAGAGGAATGAAGTCACAAAGCTGTCCGTGAAGTGAACTGCAGCTCAAATTGCAGATAATTAGGAGCCAGGACTCCTACAGTGTGAATCCTGCTGCAGAGGCAAACCCCCATGACCTTTAATACCTTTCTCATTTGTTTTGATTTACCCAAGCTCTCGGCAAATGAAGGTCAAACAACTTTTCCAAGTATCCTTAGCAGGGTAAGACAACTGGGCATCACCAAAACCTCCCAGCCCAGGTTTGCAGGACCAGGATTCCTTCCTGAGCACAGCCCCATTGCTGGTGCTGCCCATCCTTGAGTTTCTCTTCCCATGATGTGAAACCAGGTCATGCTCTGATGACCAGCACTCAGCTGATTATCTCACATTATCTTTCCTCTCTTTGGTTTTGTGCTGCAGGATGTCCATGACAGCCAAACCTCAGCTCCTGACAAACCCTGTTGAGCTGTTCTGTACCTGCACCAGGGCTTCAAACTGCATTTTCTAAACCCACCCACCAGCTTTGCAGAGAGTGATGGGTTCAGAGTCATTCCTGCATGGTTTGAGACTATTTCTTGTGTTCAATATCCACATTATTGCTGCTCAAGAGCTTATGAAAACTATTCATTACAATACTTAACTTCTGTGTGAGAAGGAATTAAAATTGCCTTTAGGAGGAATGAATGGGCCATAGAACTACTAAATGCCTGACTAGAACATTTTCTATATGTTTATTGACCTAAGACCAACAAACTGCAATTCAATTGACATGCTAAGCTTTATTTATTTATTTAATAGCACACTTGTGTCACAATTATTTGCAAAATGTATTTTCAGACTCTCTAATCTCCTCAAGAACAAGATTAATCATGATGTGGCTAAGTCCTCAAGTAGTCCAAGCAACAGATAAAGTATATTTTAGATGACAGATTAGGAATACAAGTCTTCTCTATAATGTACCAAAATAGACTACAAGCACATTTGTTTCTCTCATTGATCATTAATTCAGACTAAATTTAAGTATGAATGCTAATTAAAATTTTGTTGGTCTTCACTGTCTCCTGACAGAAAAACCACAGAGCCAATGGTTGCACTGAACTAATTTCACTGACAAATGCTTGGCATCACAGTCTGTTGAAACTTCAGATTTAGTGAAAAACTAACAGTATTTTGATCAATTCTGAAATATGCCCAAGCACTTAATTTTGCAAAGCATCTGTTACGCACTGACTCTTCAAACACTAAATATTTCAATGCCTGTTGTTCTTCTGTTGAAAAATCCAATTTATAGTGTTCAAAATCCTGCCTAACATCCAGAGAAATACAGAAGACAGAAGTGAAAATAATTCTGCTAGGTTATCCTTAAAGCTAAAGATACCAAATGCTGAATTATCTTTTACTACAGTTTTACTTATTTGTGCTAAAAGAGTGGTAATTTTTGGATACTATTTATATATGAACAGGAAATTATGAAGTTAATTAATTGCATCCTTATTTCACTGTTTCAGATCTACACTGCCAACTCCCAGACAGAAGTCTGAAGAAGCCAATATTGTGATTTTGGGCAGGAAATGAACAGAGGAGCTTTTACCTGCAGGCCTAGCAAAGGTGCAGGTGTTCATGTGATGCCTTAAGTTCCAGCTTTTATATTTTCCAGATTCTGCACTGCATCGGTGTATAACTCTGAAATTCATATGAAGTGGCAGCAGTTCTCACAGCTCAGTCACACAGAACAATCCTTTTCCACCCCAGAACCAAGGACACCATGGCAGCTTCAGCCCCAAAAAGTGCCAACAGCGGGGGATGGAGGAGAGCAGATTTAGAGGGTGGGAATGCAGAACCTGGGGCTGGAATCGGACAATGAACCCCAATATGGAAATGGACCAAAAGTGATAAAAGTGTGAAAACTCCTGACCCAGGGTGTAGCCCTGGCTGGGCTCTTGCACTGCCCGAGGCGAGTCCTGTGAACTCCTTTTAATAAATCCCCACTTTATTCCTTTACCTGTGCCCAGCCTCTGCTCCAGGCAGCCTCTTTGGGCACCTCATGGCACAAAGGGGACGGAGCAGGGGACACACCTGGTGCAGCTCCAGGGCCAGGATGCAGCGGCCCTGCACGCACCCTGCACTCATAATGACACAACAATTCTTCTCCTGCACAGACAGGAGGAGAATGCCAGGGATCCTGCCAGGCTCAGCTCTCCCTCCCCAGCAGAGCTCTGAGGATGGCACCAGCCCTGTCTCTCACATGGCTCTGAACGTGCTTGAAGATAACACAGGAACCTCCTGGGGCCGTGTAGCCTCCTGTTGTGATTATTATTCAGCAGCAAACGCCTGCCTGGATCCTGCTGTGCTCTATTCTAAATCAGTGCAGCTATCTGCTATCTGACACCTCCTGAAATCTGACTGCATCTTAGGGGACACTCTGTGCTGTAGATTATTTATCCTGACTTACACTGCTTGCTCGCTTGCTTTTCTCTGCTCAGAAAGAGCCGGAATGGCCAGGCCCTCGTGGCTTGTTGCTTGACTGGACTGAAGATTGTTTCAGTCTCTTGGCTTTATATCTATTATCTTTTTCTATACTCCAAAGGTGTTTTAAAGAAAAAAAAAAGGGTTTTAAATTTAAAAAAAAAGTATTCCTTTATGTATTACTAGTAATTACTATAACACCTTAGTAAGATGCCAAATTTCACCTTATTCACAAGAATAAACAAGCTTTTTAAAATTACTAAATTTTTAAAAAATTACTTTAAAAAATATTTAACTTCTAAATTATTTTTTTCCATTTCTGACTATATTGATTAGATCCCAGAGTAGTGTGATCCATCATGAACTAACTTAGTAGTAAAGGAAATAATTCTGATCTTACTAAACTTACAAATGACTGCACGTGTCCTCTGCGGCCAACCATTATAAAAACGCTTGTTATTTTTTTAATTGGCTTCTGGTTTTTGGTAGGGTTTGTTTGTTTGTTTTTTTCAGTAAAGTTTTGAGACCACCAAATGGATAGAAAGAGGTAAGTGAAGAACTGAGGTCACTGCTGAGTGTTTGACTCAATTTCAGGGCGTCATTTTGCTGACACTTGGTTTGGTGTTTAAATCCAACCCCTCTGGTCCTCAACCTTTCCTCAGCCTGCTCTGACCCCTCTCCAGATCTCCTGTCCCTGCTGTCCTGAGGAGCCAGGGCTGGACACACACCCCAGAGCAGGGACCAGGATCCCCTCCCTAAATCTGACACCATTAAATCTCCACCAGGCAGAAAAACCCCAAATAGCTGCTGCTCCACCAGGCACTTTGATAAGTTAGCACAGCAGTCCATAAACATGCTTCATATTAGTAAAACAAATTCCTGTTTGCAGCCAAACGTGGCAGTGCATATTGCTGTGAGATGGCCTTTACCAAGGCAATCATAAATCACAAATACCCTTAATAGGATAATACTACCATGAATGTGGAGGGAAATAAGCATCTGTAACCCACAGATTAAAAGAGGCAGCATATTTAATATGAAACAATGTAATGTAATGCCAACATGAGATGAGAAGATTACAAATTTCTTCAATTAGTCATACAGCCAAAGCATGAATGCAAATACTCACTATCAGTACTCTGAGATATAAAGCACATCAGAAAATAGGTCAAAATAAAGCATATCAGCACTGCTCAAACAAATGACAGGCATGTGAAGATAGTAGTTTGGGGTTTTTTTTTTTTAAGTATACTATCAGATGCTGAATTCTGGCTAAATTTATCAAATGCCTTCACTTTTTGTTACATTCCTTTTAGGATTAGGCTGTGATGAGCCCAATTCTTCCAAGACATCTGAAAGTTTATCCCCTCCCATTCCTGGTTTTGTCTGGTGGTGGGGAAAGAATAAGGTATGACATCTCATAAACCACCTAGACAGAAAAACCCTTCAGGAGTCTAATACTTTCATTTAATTGTTAGACTCTGATTGGCAACTAAAAAAATAAAAATCTCTCTATGTAGCTCAGAGTCTGACCTAGACAGAAAACACTCTCTTTAGCCAATCTGATCCATTTCTCCTTGTCCTTTGGGCTCCTCCTGTGTCCATTATCAGGCAATGGCCAAGGGTAGGAGGTTCCCAGGGTAAATATTTTTGATTTAGTGCACACACTGATTGGGAGCAGCTTTTTGAGCCATCTGATTGGCCTCCAGCTGTGTGCCATGGCTGTTCTCTCCTCTTGTAGGGATCAGGAATTTCCTGTACTTTAAGGCTCACGAACAAGTGCAATCTTGTGAATCAAACACTGTCAGACATTCTTACCAAAAGAATGCTCACTTGTATAAACCAAAAGGAAAAAATCAAATCCACACCAGCAAAGACTGAAGCACCATTCCATGAAAACAAATCCAATGAGTTTCTATCAATTCTGCCACCTTTCAATTTGTCATTTTTTTCAATTTAGGACTAATATTCTAAATGCAAAGTGCATGCAAGGGAGTGATTCTGACTGCAAACAACACCCCTGCAAAGGAAACGTCAGCCCACACCATGTATTCTCTATGAAAATCTCAATCATCAGTAATTTTTAAAAATACCCAGGCAGCAGAAGCTGGAACCCAGCAGGTATTTTAGTGACAATTGATGATTATAAATCCTTGCCTTTCTATCAGAAGGGCTTGAAGGACTTTGCTGCACCCACAGAGCAGCACCTGCCTGCTCAGGGGCAGCTCTGGCACTCCTGGCACAAAGATCTCAGCCATTTGTCACCCTAGCTCCTCTCAGCAGCTGCTGCTAATGAAAATGATAACCAGGAGACCTCTGTAAAGTTACAATGAGGAACCACGACGACAGTAAAAATTTCAATATTCAAGCTGTGTAAGATCATTTGGAGCCAATTCATTTGCAGATTATCTTGGAATTAAAGAAATAAATAAAAAAGAAAGCTTGTGGTTTAAAATTCATTGCATACCAAAAGTTTCAGGAGTGATCTTATGGCTTAGTTATGCCACAATTAATAGTTTTAAATTTTACCTCAATGCTACCAACTTTTATTCTGGACTCTCTTGGTATTTATGCTTCAAAACATTGTGGTGTTTAAAACCTGACTTTGTACATTTTCATTTAAGTAAACCCAAGGGAATAAAGAAGACATTACACACAGATCTTTAAAAAGGACCTTTCTTTCAGTCCAAGACTCTGCATTTTAATGCAAGCCATTTTTGTCTACCATATAATCAATCCTAGCTTTAAACTTTTCCTTCTTCAGTTCAACAAATCACTTTCCACCCATAACCTTGAGATGTATTTCAGAAAATCAGGCAAATAATATCTCTGTCTTTGCTTAAAAATGCACTTTTCTTATCCACTAAGTGCAACTTCGACTGGCCACATTAACTTTGTAAACACATCGATTTTATGCTTTTCCTCATTTATGCATTTCCATTATATATTTCTATCTCCCACTTGTTAGTACTCGAATTTGATATGGGATTAGCACTTTCATAGGTCAAAACCCTTTGGATTTGGGAGATACTTGGAATTTTATGTGATAAATTTTCCAGGTCCCCAAGCAATGATTCTGCAGTTCAGGATTTGGTATTTTTCTCTGTTATATACCAACCAGCCACTTTGTCCAGCATTCAGAATCACCAGCAGTAATGAAAATTGGAATATTTCCTGTTTAATCTTTTTACATGTAGCACTGTTTTCTCCAAATGCCTCCAAGACAGCCTGATAATTAGCATACATCAAATGCATTGCTGGCTATTACCAAAAATAGGGCTCCTTTCAACATGCTGAAGGCAACAGTTGCTGACAGAAATTAAGTAGCTGTTTTAATCTTTGTGATATCTTCCATATTTCAAGAGCTACAGCCCAGCGGAGTTTTTAGCTGCCCTTTTCCAATCTTTCCCCCACCCACCCCGATTCCTATTTATGCCTGATTGTAGAAATGCTTCATACTCAGTCCTGATCTAAAGCCCTTAAAAGAAATTCCCTTAATTCAGTCTCTTTTTTTCTCATTAATTTGAAATATCATAAGATGTGATTTAGAAGTGTCTGGGAAGAAAAAAGCCTATTTATTGATGCTGTCCCTAATAACCCTCTGAAGTGCTGCTTTTCGTCTTTGGTTCTTGCAATTGCTCAGCTGTGAAAAATTTCTTTTTCTAAAATATGATAGAGCCTCAGAAGTACAAGTGCAGAATAAAAGGCAGACACTCCTCCCAATTCCCAGGCGCCTTGCCCTGGAATGCTGCAGTCACAGGACTCACACATAGCACGATTCACTCTGTGCTCCAGGAAGAAAATGGAAGTGACTTGAGCTAGATCAGAATTAGAGATTCTCTAAGGAATCTTCTCTGCCCTCTCCTTTGAGAAAAGGTTTATTTTAGTAAAGGCTGAGGCTCACTGGAGAGAATAAGAGCAGCTTTTTCCTCTAAAGGAGCTCATCCCCCAGCCAGAGAGTAACACAAATCCATCCTGACTGCTATGAATTGCTTCTCAGCATTGATTCACTGCTGCTGACCGTTTTATAAAGTGGGCAGCCTCAATTCTGCAGATCCAGTTGGGAGCAAAAGCGTTCCCAGCTGAAGATTAATATTGACATGTATTTCTGCCACAATAGGAGATCTGGGGGAACACTCTCAGTTCATTATAAACGATCACTTCATTATCCAAATTTGTGTCTTCCAATATTTCCTCAGAAAACCTTGCACAACGGCCTCTGTGTTCCTGCAGAACTCTATTTGTTCTTTTATTGAAATGTTGCCATCAGAAAGCATCATTTGTTCCCATCCATAATTCAGAGTTTCCTTCAGAAAAGGCAGGAGCTGCCTGTTCAGATCTATTGGAGCTCTCATAGCCTGCAGCACCTGCTGCAATGCATTATTGATACTCAGCGGTGGCTGACGCCGTTCTGGGAGCATCTGCTCTCCTCTGGGTGGGAGAGCTCCACAAGGAAACCTTTCCTGTGCACTCCCTTTTTCTGACACTCTCCCAAGATGGGTTCTTAAAAAGAGTGACCTCCGAGTTCTAAATCAGATCATCTTGAGCAAGCCTCCACAGTTTGTTTTTATTTTTACTAACAATATTTTTATTTTTTTTCCCCCTAAAGCCCATCTTTTCCTTCACTCTGAGCCAATTTAGGGGGAGTCAGGAAGGCTGGCAGAGCTGTGCCCTCAGTTGGTGCACTCAGGGCCCTGGCAAAGCTCCTCTAATTCCATGATTAGTCAGTATTTAGGGTAGAGTTTCAATCAACCCCATCCAGCCTCTCTGAGATCAGTTTGGTGCTAAATTCTGGTGCTAAATTCCAAGGTTACCGATTCACTCCTTGTAAGACCCATTCAGAAAAGAGCTGGACCTGAGGATCCTTTTGGATCCCTTCTAACTCAGAATTTCTATTTCGTTATTCTGATTCTGTGATTCTCTGAGGTCTGGCCTAGCATCCCCTATTTTTGATGTGGTCATTCAAATGAGTTTTATTTTGGGACAAAAAGGAATTTCCTCCTGGCTAAATCAGAATCCAGCACGATTTCCCTCACAAGATAAAGCTCAGTGCTTGCTGGCTGAGAACTCCCACCCTGCTCAAAAGCAGTTCAGGCTCCTGACAGGAGATGAAGGGCAGGGTTGGATCTCATCAAGACTCCATCCAAAGGAATTTTCATGGCAACCTTCAGTCCTTTGGGTTATACCACTCATGACATCAACATCACAACAGAAAAAGGCAGGAGCAGAAATGGAGAGGAATGAATCCACAATACGTAATTTATTGCTGCAATCTTCAGATCCCAAGTGAGTTAATTTTAAAAAGCTGTCAGGTAATTATTTTGTGCTTTGGGTTTTTTTTCTTCCTGACTAGAACAATGAATCATTAAATAAGTGAGAGCTTGAAGACACCATGCTGAGGAGAACTGTCTTAGCATCAGTAAGCAGAGAAAAATCTGATTCTGATAGCAGCCTCATCAGTTACTACATAATTTAAATGGAAGTTGGATAATCCTAAAGGCTTTTAGAATCTCATCTAAACAGTGCTATTACTCATTCTCAAAACATTTTATTGCGGGAAGACCGCTTTTTATGCTCTCAGATAAATTTAACAGGATCTCTGTAATTTTATTTTTATGTAAATATGTACACCCCATATATAATAAAATGGTTCACTGCTGAGCATTTAAAGCAGAGGCTTCTACAGTTCTTCTTACACAGAATATGAGCCCTCAAATAAAACCTACACCAATGGGCTACTTTTAATTTGGACAGATCCACTTCCTCTCTCTCCTGCTTCCTAATCAAGCAGTAATTACCACTTAGAAAATTCATACTGCCTGACCCATCAGCTTTCAGATTAAGATCCATCCAATCACTTGACAAAGAAATCTAATTCTTTATTTTTCCCCCAAGATTTCCATTTTTACAGAGAGGCATGATGTCTCAACCACATGAAGTCAAATACAACCAGAAAGAATTCTGCTTCATTTTCAGTGCTCACCACAAAAAAAAAGACAAAAAATATGATGCAGCATTAGGCGGCCTTAAGGCATTGTGACACCGAGATCCTGAGCCAAGTTCAAGGTAAAATATCTGCTGAAGGTGGCATGATAAGAGAGATCTCTCAATAAAGGTGAAGAGTTCTCTACCAGTTCCCGATGCACTCAGGAAATCCTTAATTGGTCATTTAATCCCTTCAGTTCCTGCCCTTATGGTGCTGCCAGGCAAAGCTGGTGCCAGCAATCTGGGCAATGGCCACAAACCAGATGCTTTGAATAAATGAACAGAAGATAACCTGTGAGTAGAGCATCCCTTCCAGAGCCAGGCTAGCACACGAAAAAAGGCAATTTTGCAAAATTTCTCCATTTCTATTTCCTAAACCCTTTCTTGTTCAGAAATATCCACAGAACTTCACATCTAGTTATTATTACGTATGTATTTCCTGCTCATTTCCATAAAACTGCTCATTATTTTTCATTAATGAATGGAATAAAAAACCACATTTTAAAGCAGAGAGATCACTTGTCTTATAAAATTTGGCAACATAAAATGAAGCAACCTCTCTGTGTACATTAGTCATTTATCTCGGGGCATGGGAGGAAGAAAAGAGAGAAGAAGCAGAACTCCAGCCCTGAACTGCAACTCTGTGATGTCCTACATGATCCAGAGTTATCCTGAGTTTGTCACTGATGGCCTTTTGAACAGTACATATCACACAAATTGTGTATGCTTGGTCATCCATGACTTCTAAAACGTGAATTATTAAATCTGAAATTGCCAGCGAATCTTCCCTCCCTTGTAGTCTCGGCACTCTCATTCCTTCAGTTTAAAGTCATCATTTTTGCTTCCTCAGCTCTTTTATCACAGCTGATTTGCAGATGGGCAGACTGCAGTCTGAGGAGCTACACTACACTACAAAACAAAGCACGTGTTTGGAAGAGCTTCTGTGCAAATTAGTAAAACCTAAAAAAACCAAAAAAAAACCCCAAAAAATCCACAAAAAAAACCCCAACCAAATCAAGACAAAGCAACAAGCCCCCAGAAATATTTTCTGTGACAAAGACATCTGTGCCAGAGCAATCCCTGCACAACCAAGCGACGGCCCTGCAAACCTCTACACCGGCGCTGTCTCCAGGAGGAGTGACAGAAACACAAGAGAGCAAAATCTGTCTTTAATTCCAGATCCCTGCTCCAGCCAGAGGCGACACAGACAACAGGTAGTCCCCAGGTTCCTGTTTTCCTGAGGAGCTGACAACCATTAATAATTCATCCCCTAAATCGCGTTTGGGTGTCACCGTGAGTGATGTCACCTTCAGGAGCGCGACGGCGAGCGCCTTGCACCCCATCCTTGGCAAGGCCTCATTCTGTCTTGGTTTGCGCTGGTGATGAGCTGTCAAACCCAATTTCCTGCCAGCTCCTTGTCAGAGCCGTGCTTGATGTCAGATATCAAACAACGCCCTTGACGCCTCTCCCTCCGCCTCGCGGGGCCGCCAGCGCCAGGGTGACATTTGTGGGTTTGCATCAAGCAAGGAGAGCTAATCCACCAACTGCTTTTTTAAACAATCTGTTTACAAACGAATCCCCAATGATTAAGTGCTAAATAAATCTGCAAACAGCAGAAATTTCTGCTCTTTCCGCCCCTGAAGGACTTTGCAGGAGCTCGGTAATCAGCGGCGGTTTTGTTCTGATTATAAGTTATTGAATGAGATCCTTTTGCATATCAATTCCTCCCTACTTCTGCATTTAAATATCCTTTAAATGGCGTATTCAGCGAGGCAGACTCCTACATTTGCCATCAGTACTGCTGACAAAAAAATGCCTTTTAGAATAGCAGTCTGACATATTTTCTAGAAAGTGAAAGTACACTTTAGAAAAAGTGCACTTTTCCATGAATTATGCCAACACTCTCGTGATATTCCAACTAATTCCATCCTCTCTGAAAGATGACCAAGACATGCCATTACAAAAACCCCAGCAGCCCTACCTGATGCTCAAGATGCCCAAGGGGACAGATTAATCCTACAAACAAATCCACCCTGTATCTGTGAAACACAATTTTCAGCCCTGCAATCATCCAGTGAGGCACATGCACAGACCTGCCTATGGAAGTTCCCATAAAAAATGGGATATGCACAGCTCACCTGTGCCCTGCAAAGCCCTGTGCCCACTGCTTTCAGATTTCTTTCATTCCAGCTTCCAGGATATAAATTGTTACAGCTTTATTTCTGTGTTTACCTAAGATTTTATGAGAATCTAGAGAAAAAGATGCAAAAAATCCCCAAAAAAACACTAAACTACATTTTGTGCACTCTCCCATTAAAGCTGCTTAAGATTAACGGAAGAAGTTAGGTTACATTAATTTTTAAGTGTATTTTAGTGATTTTTTAAAAATCAAATTAATGAACCAGTTTCTACTACAATTGATTTACAAAAAGAACAAATAAAAAGCTTTCCAAATTTCACATATTAAGTGAAAATACCATGTTCATAATTACATCTTCAGAAAAGGTCTTAGGAATGAAAAAAAGAGCAGAGGCAAAGGTCCCCAAATTCACTGGAATTCAGAGGCATTAAAATTTATCAGTTGAAGATTTGATCCCTTTGGCTCCTGCTACTCCATGGACCTCATGGTAAGTCTAAAAAGGCAGCAGCAGCACAGTCCCTGCCAACCCCACACTCCACCCCAACGTCACACTGCACTTGCACAGAGCAGTTCCCAAAGAACCACCCCAAAACTGGCAGGAAAAAGAGGAATTGTTTGGGATAATGGAGCAATGATGCCAGCACTCATCTCCCTGCAGTGAGCAGCAGAGAGCTCTGCCAGGGATGGGCTGGATTGGAACTTTGTTCTGGCCCCAAAACTCTTCTCCTTTTATTTGAATCTCCATTGGTGAAGGGGCTTTGATGTCTACAAGAAAGTTCTGAGAGGGCTCTGCTCTAAATAGGGAGGGGAAGAACTGAGTCAGCCTTGACCCATGACTTTCTTGAACAAAAGGAAGGAAAAAAGGAGGGGAAAAAATGGGAGGGAAAAAAAAGGGAGGGAAAAAAAAAGGGACGAGAAAAAAAGGGAGGGAAAAAAAAAAGGGAGGGGAAAAAAAGGGAGGGTAAAAAAAAGGGAGGGAAAAAAAGGGAGGGAAAAAAAAAGGGAGGGGAAAAAAAGGGAGGGAAAAAAAAAGGGAGGGAAAAAAAAGGGAGGGGAAAAAAAAGGAGGGAAAAAAATAAGGAGGGAAAAAAATAAGGAGGGAAAAAAATAAGGAAGGGAAAAGTATTGTAAAAGTGCAAAAAGGAAAGAATGAGGAATCAATGGCTTTAAGTGAAGATCTCCCTGATTCTGCTGGAACAAAGGAGGCATCACCAGAAATTTCACTCACAGGACTCCTTTGTACCATACTGCCGCACTGGAGCTGCCCCATGTCCCCTCAGCCTTGTGCTGGGGCAGATCTGCCAGCACAGAGCAGATCCCACTTCCCTTCCAGGGCAGCTGAGGCAATTCACACCACCGAGAACCCAGCCCAGGTTCAGAGGACTCCCAATGAATCACTCCTAATACAGTGGAGATGTGGCAGATGCATCTCTGCAGGACTTCAGACCAGACTTTGGCTACAGAGAATTAGTTACATTTCATAATGACATTATTTCCAGATGTCTGCAAGAGATCAGAAGAAAACTAACATCTGTTGAGGGACCAAAAATACTGCGCACAATTAAATATGCAGCAAGAAATAGATCAGGTTTCAGAAAAGGAAGCAAGCTGTGGTTCTAAAATACAAAAGGTTTTCAAGAAAATGTTTCTAGAACGAAGTTGTTCCACCTTTCAGAGGCAAATAGAAAGTTTACTTTAAAAATTAAGTTGGCACTTTATAATAGCCAACCTAAAAAACCACACACCTACATAAAATCCCTTCCTGGAACACTTGGAATGAGACTGGAATACAAGAGGACAAGGACACAAAAAATCCTTTCCATTTCAGTGAGAGGAATTACAGGTAACACCAAGCTCCTCCTGACCCAAATAACCAAGCACCAAAATGGAATTTCGTGCTTCTCCACTGCACTCCCAGGACCATGTTCAGGACAATGCTGATCATTCCACTTGCCTGAGACAACAGGAATTCAAAATACATTTGGAAACTGAACAGAAAAACATTAAAAAAAAAACCTTGAGAAGTTTAATTATAAGATAACAATACAATCCTCTGGGAATTCATTTATGGACAGATCCAGAGTACTGAAAAATAGGCTAAGTCAAGTTTTTTTGTGGAAGAGAATCCTATTAAATCAATAATTAAGGAGCGTTTCATACTTTCATGCCTCCATTGTGCTAATAAGAACTGGTTTCATGTACTAACTCCAGAGGGACTCACATGCTGACAACAGCTAAAAGCTTCATAAATACCAGTTGTAACAATTCCAGTCACATTTTTTATCTGAAACAGCTCCGAAGAGCAGGAAAACCATGATGGATGTGCACTTGGAAAGTCAAGGGGTAAGATTAGAGAGAACTTTTTTCTTCAAGTGAGATGAACCAAGAGTCAAATGCTGGATGTAGCTTCAGCTTTATTGTGAATTCTCTGAAGGAAACCTAAGCAAGCTTTGCCTTTGTATTAATCTTATTTCCAGATGATGCCCCTGAGCTGTTTGTGGGTGGCCTTTGCTGGAGAGATTTTGAGGCTTGGAAAGTTCTCCCAGGTATGTCCAATATGAGCTTTAAGCAAATAACCAGCTGATATATTTTAAGAGGTGACCTAATTTAAGATCCCTTGTGATCCATTAATTAATTCATCATGTTGATTTATTCCATCCATTGCCTGCTTTGTCTATTCCCATTACTTCCTAAGAAAATTAAAAATTCTTTTAATTATTAAAGACTAAGGAAGACTTATGAAGCCTTTAATTTATTAAACTATTTCTCATGGATTACAAACACAGCGCACACAAGTGACTTCTCTCTAAGAGTTCCAGCAGTAAGGAAATATTCCAGGATGATCCTCTCAAAGACTGACTGAGAAAACCTCTATTACTAATTCACACCACTGCTCATGAGATGCCAGCTGCAGCTTTTTCCTCTGACTACAGCTGAGAAATCAAGTTTATTCCACGGCCCTGCGATGCTTTAAACAAGGTCCAGCATGTTGTAGAACAAAACAGATATTTCTCACTTTTCCCTAACCATGATACATTACCGACACTTCAAGCAAACAACTTTACGAGCAGGCTGGATTTTGAAAGCACAGCTCACATCTGCTGCCTGTGCTCCCAACCTCAGCACGCTCCAAATTCCACTCACTTGGACAGAAAGTGCAGCTTGAGGGGTCTCTCAGTGGAGTGGAAATGGGGCTGGGATTTCTCTGAGCTGCTCTTGAAAAGCTCCCAGAGGTGAGGAGTTTAATTCTTGTGGTGTGGCAGCCGCTCCAGGCAGGAGAGAGCAGAAAGCCAGGGCAGGGCAGGGGAGCCCACAGGAGCTGGGCAGGTTGTTCTGCTTTCCTCAATGTCTCTGTAGAGACACACAGTGCAAAAAAAAAAGATCTGCTCTGAATCTACCCAGCTGTGAGGCTTCCAATCCCAAGATTAATGAGATTTCAACTTTATAAAGTAGCCACAGCACACAACGAGCATTTTATCAGAAATTACTGGCTTGCTTGTTCAACACCTTTCATGTGACAAATATACCCCCTGAGATAAATTTTAGATCAAGGGAGTTATGCCTTTTTTTTTTTTTAAACCAAAATGCTCAATAGATTAAATGATGGTCACCATTCTATCAATTTGGTTTTCCTCTGTGCTTCAAATTTGGATTCAGATACATGGATTATAGAAGTTACAGCAGCCCAAAAATTGAGGTGCCATCATAAATGGAAAGATTCAGACTATCAGGAAATCGGGTAAAGTTTCTAGCAAACTGAAACAAGGTTAATATTCATCAAAGAGCTTATTGTAATGCACAACAAAGTTCACACTGGTGAGATAATTTTCTAAAAGACCAAAAAAACCCCAATGTTCTTTTCCCTTACAGTTCCCTTAAGTTCCCATGGCACTTAAATGCTGGAAGTTTATGAAACATTTGTGGTTTAAGACTGTGTATATATATATATATATATATATGTATATTTATACATTTGTCTGCATTTTCCCACCTAAATTAACATGAGATGATCCTGTGTGGTTTGGAAATAAATTTGGGTTTCAAAATAACATTATTTCTATCTAACCCCCCTTATTTTAAATAACAAGCATTGCTTGGAGCTGGCTTGTTCAACTTTTCTCCCACTTTTGCAAAACCTGGCAGCTGCTATCAATAAATGAGATATTTTCACAAGACACCAGGCAGATTTCTTACATGCAGCTGCCTTTGGGCTGGTTTCAGATATTCCAGGCCACCCCCTGGACTGGGGCAGTATTAAATAAGAGATGTTTGTAGAATAAACCCTTCTGTGGCCCAGATCAAATCCAAGGTTTTAGATCAAACATTTCCCACCGTATTCACTTCAGACCAATCTGCAGCGCTGCAGATGTGGGGGTTTCATTGTCAAACACTGACATTCATTTTAATAACTTCAAAATGATGCTCTTGTTTCTTGGGGAAAGGGAATAATGCTCCCCAGCCTTATTCAGTTATTGTTAATTTAGAGCTGGAGTAAATCTTTGTAGCGTGGAAATGGATGTCTGTATTTTTATTTTATTACGCACATTAAAAAAAACGAAAATATCATGATCTGTTCCAAGATTTTATCTGGAATATCTTCAAAAGTCTGTTCTGTGGTGGAATTAGTCCTAAAGCTTCCCAATGACTTTAAGTTTGTTTTTCCCCTGCGTGCCATGCTGGCACTCTGCCATCCTTTTCAGTCTGGGCTTTTTCTCCAGCTTTGCTTTTTTGAGCAAAATAAAGAGATGAGAATGCAAAGAAAGCAAATAAACTCTTTTCATCCAAAGTTCAGCCATTCTGCAATGACAGAAATCATAAAATATAAAATATTTGTTCATCACAGGAATTTTACATTCTATGGTTAATGTTTTTCTAGCTCAGCAATTAATTTTGCTGATTAAAAAAATTTCTTATTGGTCTGGTAAAAGTTAAATAAAATCCAGAATTAAGTATTTAAAATATGAGTCCCTAAAACCTTAATTTGTATTAATGCTCCCTTCTTAAAGTTTTTGACAGAATTCCATTCATAATGAAATGTTCAGAGGTAATTATTTCTCTTTCTTCTGTGTGAATTATGAGAATTATTTATATACTCAATCTTAATATCACAGCTTCATTGCCTAATAGGAAAAATCCACAGGGTATGAATCATTCTGAGAAAGAATTAAATTTTCTTTTCTCTTCTGTTTAAAATAAAAAAAAATAAAATAAAAAGAGAGGGAGAAAGATGAAAAGATTTCTAATGGCATAAAATTCAGAGTGCTGCAGGCTCTGCTTGGTTCCTCTGGTTCCTCCCCTTCCCTTGCCTGCAAAGCCATAAAACGCAATCCTGTCATGATTAGTTAATGAAATGGCGAGGTGATAATGAGGCCATCAAAAATGCAAGTTAAATAATTAATTAAAAAAGGTAAAGGATCAGTAACGAGAGCAGCGAGTTCCAGGGCCCCGTCCAGAGGCAGGAGCTGCTGGAATTCCTGACATCCCCCAGTGCCAGTTGTTCCCCCTCATAAAATAATGGGCCGTGCACAAAGCTTATTACAAATTGCAGATAAGCTGTAAAAAGCCATAAAAATTCCTCCTGACATTTATTGCCAGCCAGTAGCTCGAGGATGTTGATATATATTGATAACAGTCTGCTTTGTGACATTTTCAAAGTTTACTCCTAATTCACTTGCAGAATATGCAAATAGATTTTTTCTTTTCTTCCAAGTCATTAAGTCACTGCAATATCCACCTGTATTTTAATGGGTTTTTACCTATTTAACAGATATTCTTCCATGTGTTTTATAGGCTTATTCTCCCAAAAATAGCTTTTTTTTGGTAGATTCTTACAAACTTTCAAGTTAATAACTGCAACAAGTGTTTACAGATAGTTTTTATGGCAAGCAATAAATAAGTGTTACTACATAAAACACCTTGAGACAGAAGGGAATTTTATGTACAGCACTACATATATTTATATGTGCATGCAGATATTTGTGATATTTTTCAAACAATATCATGACAAGCTCTTTCAAATACCCTTTACAAAGAATTATGGCTGGGAGTGGGTTTTATTCCTTCTGAGCTGTCAAACAAGGAGACTGAACAAAGGTGTTTCTTTCAAGTACCATTGAAAATACTGAGGGCAAGGTTTTATCTGTGTCACACACGAAAATTCTGCATTTACAATGGGCCTCATTGTACTAATCCAGTCACAGGTTTATTATCTACAGCTCCTTTAGGAAATGTCACAAATCCACAGAATGTCCTTGAGCTTCAAATCTTGCATTTTGATCTTTGATTTAACAGATAAAAGATATAAACCTACACTTATCCAGGCAATTCCTCAGTGGCTGTACATCTGTATTAGCCCAGAAATAGCTTATTCTAGTCAGCATATTGTATAAATTAGGATCAGTAACTTTTAGTTCAAAAGAATTTTTTTTTAGGCATGGAGACAAAAATACTTGGTCTCAGAATATTCACTGGGGTGCCACACTCCATTTCAGAAGCACACACTTGCAATACATGTCAGTGTTTATTTCTAAACACAAATTTAATGCCCAAAATTGTATTTTTTGATCATCAGTAGAAGATGGAGAAGCTTCTGAGCAGCAAATGTATATTTAAAACAATTGCTCCTGAGGTAACAGAGAATTGAAACTAGAAACAATGAAACCCAAAGTGTGACAATGTGAGATATAAAATATCTGTAAGGTTTTGTTCAACATCTCGTTAAAAAACTTATTTCCTCTCTGTTATTTATATTCCACGTGGATCTGATATGTGACCAAAAGTGAGGGGGAACAGTTTGTTCCCATAAAGCCAGAAAGGCAAAAATAACAAATCCAGTTACCTACATCCTTGTCTCTCCAGAAAAATCACTCTGTGCCAGACCAAAGGACCAAATATATTTATAAAATGTTTATTTTTTGCAATAAATGTCTTAGCAATGCCTCAAAAAAATCTTCCTCTGGGAAGAAGAGCAGCTAAAAGTTGAATACTGACTGGATTCAAAGGGAACATGAGTCACTCAGCAGCGCCAAATCTGCATTAATTAGGACTTTTTAGTACTTCGCTCCACTGGGAGCTATCAAACACATTTGCTACTCATAATCCAAAAATAAAATCCAGTAAAATGAGCATAGGTGCCAAGAAAGGGAAATGAAAACAGAGCACTCTCCCCCAAATGAATTAACCCCAGATTCGGAAAACCAAGTTTCAATTTAGGATAACACCAAGAAGCAAAAAGTTGCTTTGAACTCCCCATTCCAGGAGAGTAACAAGTCCTGCAAACAGGCCAGGCTAAAATAACTTAGAGTGCTAATAGAGATAAGAATTATCTATTTGCTTTGCTTTTGATTTCAATCTCGTCATAAAAACCCTGACACTGAACACTGCCCAGCAATGCCTGGAGCTGGGGACAGAACAAACACCCAAAACAACCAAAATGAACCTCCACAAGGTATAATTTCAGTAGAAAACGGGAACAAAAGGGAGCAAAAAGTACAAGTTGCAGCGATAGAGGTAAACATTTGTTGCGGCAAATTGCTGTGGCTTTCAGAGCAGCAATTTCCAGGATGCACAAGGACAATGTTGTGTTCTTTCAGATACAAGTGTGGAGAAAAAGGCCTTTTTTTGCCATTTTTGCCTTGTTAGAGAGGCAGGGGAGGCATCCCCAGCCCCAGGCACCCCTGGCACTGCTCTGGGAGATTTCTGCACCCACAGCCAGAGCCAGCCCTGCCTTTAATCAGCTGCTTTTCCATCTTCACACCCAGGAAAGAACAGCACTGAGAATCAAGCCTGAAAAAGTACTTCTGTTTCAAAGGCACAGTTTAAAAAAAAAATTACTTTCAAGAAAACTTCCCCATTATTTCACATTTTGCTTCCAAAATACTGAAATATATAAAAATTGTTCTAGTCTGAATGATTCCAGGTTGTTCATTCTGTCCTCTGTGTCTGCAGACTTCGCTAAAGTTAAATAAGTAAATATTATAAAATTAAATAAGTAAATATTATAAAATTAGAAAGCAAATAATATAAAATACCCACCAAATAAAATTGTTGGTGGGTATTTTATAATATTTACTACTGCCACTAAAGACTAAACTGGACCACCTGAATAACTTTATTTATGAGCACAGAAACAATTTTCAGCAAGATATCAGTGCTAATTCTTTGATTACAGAATTGTGTGCTCCAGGAACTTTCCAGGCTTAAGGTTATGGGATAAAAGCATATCCAGACTACAAATAAACCCAGAAAAGGCATGGGACAAAAGTCCCACACAATCTGCACATTAAGAGACCAAACTATTCAGCTCATGCACCCAACCCATAGTGAGGGATTCTGTCTGGGGAACTGCAATAATTAAAGCTGGAAGTTCTTGTTTTCTGGTTATCTCAGCTGACAAATATTGAATTCCTCATTTCCCTGGTCTTTAACTTCAGATATGTGTGAAATAAAGGAAGAAATCAACCTTTTTCTAATTTAAACATTAAGTTGATTGTGGAGAGGGCATTGATTGCACTGTGGTATTAATTAAAAATTGCATTGCTTAGTGTAAGTCATGCCAAGATAGACTTGGGTTTAAAAAAACCAAACAAGTTTAAGCCACTTTATAGAGTAAATGCACAATTTACCCCATTGCTGGAGGCAAAATGCAGTGAAATCACGGACCAAGCATAACTCATTCTTCTTTAGCTCAAATGGATCAACAAAAAAATTTAAAAAAAACCAAAACAACAAAACATTTTTAATGGGTCTGGCTCAATGTAATTCTGAGGCAAACCCACCCTTTTCCCCCTTCATATTCACTGTGTAAGTCTGCCATATTTGCCTTTATTCTTTTTAGAATCATGCCTTATTCTACTATTATTTTAGCATTAACTCTGATATTTGATCACATTATAAGCCTCTTTTTCCATTTATGCTGATAAAAGATTGCAAAAGTAGAGGAATTATGTACCCTTGGTAATGAGAGCTGGCTCTCCCAGCAGAGCATCACTCCACTGCAACCTTTAAAGCAGAATCAGTGTATTTGGGTTCTGATTGCAACTCCAAACAGAGCTTAAAATTTATCCAACAAAACAAAGAAACATAATTAACATTTCAAGAAAAAGCAAAACCCAGCAAAATACGCACAGAGGAACTTGTAAAACCTGTGCTTTTTGCCTGTAATCAAGCAAAACTGGAAAAGTAGTAGCAAATGACACTTGTTCTTACTATCTGAGATAAAATCTTCCAAATTATTTGTGTTTTAAGCTGTTTGACAGCTGAAGAGCCAAGGAAAAGATTCCTGGGCAGGTACACTGCAATGTTTGGAGGGGAGTGGGGATTGTATTTATGAAGTAACCACAGCACTCACAGACTGCACTATTCCTGTAATTTTTCATTAAGGTGTTTATTCCATTAAGGTATTTAAAGCTTTCTGCACCTACTGAGAAGAATTTAAAAGAAACACAAAGACAGTAGAGTTGGTGCTGTAAATGTGTAAATATGAGCTTTGTGAAGGTTTAGTCTGATTTTCATTCCGTGCAGAAGGCACAAAAGGTCAGGATGGATTGCCTTGGGGCATATCAGTAGCACAAACTGTGTGCCTCCTGTTGCCCAGACATCACAGGGCTTGCCAAGTCAGTCTGCTCAAGAGCTGAGCACCTTCTCTGCCTTCAAAAACCCCACAAAATGGAATTATTGCCCCAGCAGGCAGAGGACAAGGCTGAACTGCAGCTTTTCCCTCCACAGTATACTGGTTTCTAATGGTGGGCACGTGAAACTCTCCAGAGATGTGACCCAGTTCAATGCTCAAAGATTTTTTCTTTGTTCTATGCAATATCTGTGTTAGAACACTTGGATTTTAGAATTGCTGTGTCTAACCCGACATTGATAGCACAGACTAAAGCACCACTGCATCCTTTCTTAGAAATGAAATTTATTTAGTGAGGACAGAGACCAGCGGAAATTGGAAATGCTGGTTACAGAGCCACCTCACAATAGATTTTAACATCTCATGCTCATTGAAGAAAAGATGTAGTCGTGTGGAATTAATGCACAGCATTAATAACAATGTGGATTTGTGAAAGGAAAGATGCAGGAGAAAGGATCTCCATTCACTTCCTTTTGTAATGTCCTCATTTTGGAAGTGTGGTATTTTTTTATTTCAGTGATAAATCTAGAAACACTTAAGCTATTACAAAGAATTACATCCTATTGATGAAATGCTGCAGAGCTGTTCTATTGCAGTCTAATGGGAAAAAGACACAGTGAAGAATAAGAAATTATATCAAGACAAACATCTTAATTAGCTAGATTCCATTCTAATTCTATTGTAAATTTTGTAGCACTATTACAAACTGTTTCATTTAACATAAGGATTCAAAATACAGCCATCCAGTATCTGCTACAGTATTTCAAAATGCAGAACCCTGATCCTCTTTCCCTTAAAGTCTCATTTACTACAGAAAGAACACAGTATGAAAATCAGCTTTGATTATTCTTTGTACATTTACCTCTGGGAGATGAGGAATATCTGGGAATCTGCCATGCATAACCAAATTTACCTCTCATTCACCTCATTTCCCTACTTCACTTTGTCCCATCCCTTCTTAACAATCAGCAATAAAATCCTTTGGAAGATACCTTAAGCAATAAATTTTTAGATATTTTCTGGAGCAATCAGTATCTCTGCCTGTCTCTTGGCTAAAGATTTTATAGATTTGTTTCCATGCCTGAATTTGCTAAAATTTCCACATTCAGAAATGCCCATAATACTGAGCAGCTGGAAGAAGAGGAATAGACAGTCCATTAACTTAATTTTAATAATTCTAAGAACAGTCTGTGATCTAGGCAGACAAGAAAAGCTGCATTTTTTTTTGTTCTTGACAGATTAGTGCAATCCCATAACAGGCAAATTTTATTCTCTACTACAAGTAATATCTTTACATGCTTGTTTTCTTCTAAGACTTGAACTACTAAAAAAAAAAATCCCCTTCTAAAATATCTACAAGATATTAAAATATCTCCCAGTCCTTGAATCCTCAAATCTCCCAATCCTTAAATTTGGCTACAGCTGAATTTACAGCAGTGCAAGACTAACCAAAAGACGAGTTTTCCCAAAAGATGATTGTTCTTTTGGGCAAACCAGAGCTCCCAGCCACAGCAGCTCTGTCAAGAGAAGAAGCAAATTCTGTTCAAAAAAGAAACCTGGAGAATGAAATCATCACATCCTTGCATCCCTCTTCATGAAGTGATTAAAAAAAAAAAAGGGAGTAAAAAAAAAAAGGAAGAGACAGGACAGTGCAGTGAACACATTTATGTGAAACTTCCACAGCTCTGCCTGAATGGCAAGGAATTCTAGGAGAAAACCCACACCTAGGAAAGGGATCCAGAAGATAAAATATCCCTCTTTATGATGAAAAAATCCACCTCTTACTACAGGAAAACCAAAACACAGCACATGGTTGAGAGGAGAAATGTGACCCAAGCAGAGATTTCAGCACTGGAATAGAGACTGCATGAGGAACATTGAGGAGTGTCTCATTCACACAAAATCTTCTTTTACTCTCTGAAAATACTAAAAGACTGTCTTATTGAAAACAGGTATTTTCTGCTGTGATTAACACAAAATAAGAAGGGCATGCATTGCAGCAATTTCATTTTCAGCTACCAGAACACCCCAGGGAAACACTGAGAGGTCCCAAAGACAGCAGCAACATTGAATTCCTGGGCTTGGTTTTAACTGGGGAGTTTCTATGGGAGCAGGACAATGTGCCGGAAAAGTAGCATTTGGGGTTGGTTGGGAGTTTAGAGAGAATTTTTTGGCTCAGAATTTTTGGTGAAATGTAAAGCTCTATAAAAATTAGATTTTTCCTGATTTTTACCAATTTTCAGCATGAAATCCAGAATGTGCTGGAAAGCCCAGAGCACACATCAAAACAGATTTTAACCTTTCTTATCAATGATGTGATTTTTTTTTTTTTTTGAGTGGTGTTGTCTTTTTAACATCCACAGAAACATCAAATAGTGGTTTGATACTTTTGTTAGGATTGTTTTATTCAACAACATTATTATCCAGGCAGTGATGTACAGAAATCAATACCACAAAGTGGAGGTGTTAAACAAGAAATTGTCAGATCAAACAGAATATTTCATTACCTTTCCCAGATGCATGTTTTTGTTTTGTTTTTAATCTGCTCCACTAATGATCAAAAATATCAGAATCACAGTCTGTGGCTTGAATTTTAAAATACAATTATCAAAGAGTGCTTTCTTGAACATCATTATTTTCCTGTACTTTGTAGAAATTTGCAGCCTGTCACGTCTGTGGATTAAGTATTTCCCAATATGCAAGGTGAATACAGAAATACCATTAAGGTAAATAAAATAAACCCAGAATTTTCCTTGTCTTTAAGAGGATTTTGACATCCCCCATCCATTTCTGAAACAATCTTTCCGCCTTTGGAACTGAAGGGAAAATAGACTCAAAAACATTGGAAAATTTACCTGTAAAGAGGTAATGAGGAAATTAATTTTTGGGCAGGGAATTCAGATATTTAAGTCCAAAGCAAAGTAGAAGTGGTGACCTCTGGAAATATGAAGCGGTGAGAGGCACTGGAAGCAAAACCTCCAGTGAAATTCAAGTCCCAACCCTGTCTAACCACAGCTATAATTCTGTGAACTGATATTTTTACACCCAAAACCAGAATATAATAAAGGTAAAATAAAGCTAAGATTCACTCAGAGACTTAATCTATATTACTTTTTACTGTCTTAAATGTAAATACTGAAGAAAGAGCACTCTTAGGCAAAATTTCCTTGGAGGGAAAAGAAAAAAAAAAAACAGATAAAAGAAGACATGGGGCCTTCTAGGTTATTTTTACTCCCCAGCTAACTAAAAGCCACTCTCAATGAAAGTTTCTCCCCTAGAAAGCACCAATTACAACAGAGAAACTACAGCTCCCTTCAAACCACAGCACTGCAGAACTCTTGGCTCCTGCATATTAACATTTCTTAGAAATTCTATTGCATTTTTTAACTTTTCAGGGAGTTTAAATGTCTAAGTTAGATTATATGAATAATGTAGGATTGCTAAATTGTCCTTCTCTCCCTATACTGACTGGAGAGGAAATCTAAATGAATTACACATCAGTGATTTATCCAGAGACCACGGTCTGAATATCCAACCATTTAAGTGCTATTTGGTTCATAAAGATGTGAGAATGTCTGCTTTCAGTTTGTTAGGAGAACGAGATCCTGAGGAAATTCTGCCTTTATTTGCACCACAGAAACTGACTGAAAGCACATGTACGTTTAAATCTGACCTCCTTTGGCTGCTCCACTTGTCAAATGTTTACTTACAGAGCACAACACCCACCTGCCCTCGAGCTGGGAGGGCACACTGAGGAAAATACCCAGCCATAAATTCCACATGCATAGGGTTTGTATGAGGGGAAGCAGGGCAGCCATGCAGAATTAGCCAGAAACACTGCAAATATCTGCAAATTACTGCTTCAGGGGTGGTGGAAGGTGAGGCACTGGGGGTGTGCAGCTGTTGGAGTGTTGTTCTAGGGGTGTTGGTGGCAGGGGTTGTTGCAAGGGAAGTTTTTTACTAAAAGAGTGATAAAATACTGGAATTATCTGCCTCAGGAGGTGGTGGTGATGCCTCATGAAGGCTGACCTAGAACAGAGGCTAGATGGAGCTAAAGAATACAGCAGGGAGTTATCAAAAGGATCTCCTCAATGGATCCACCTTGGGCAGCACAAGAGCCCAGGCAGGGCTGCACCAAGATGAACCAAAATGGCCCCAAAATGAACACAAGATGAAGCAAAATGGCCCCAAAATGAACCAAAATGGCCCCAAAGTGAACGCAAGATGAACCAAAATGGTCCCAAAATGAACCCAAGATGAACCAAAATGGCCCCAAAACGCACGAGCGCTCCCGGGGTCTCTCCCTGGGATCAGTTCTGCTCCATTTGCACCTTGCAGTTCATTGTCCCATTCCAGCTTTAGCCCAGGCAGTCCCACCCTGCTTGTTTTTCTCTCTCCAGCCCACGGTGTTTGTGCTCCTGGGCTGAGATTTGGATCATTTGTCCTTGGTGCCCAGCTAGAGAAGGGGACAGCCAATTGTTTTTTCTCCCTCCTCTGTGCAGAGAGCTCACCATCCCTTATTATAAAGGCCAGACCCACACACTACAGCAGCACAGAATCTGAAAAATATAAAAGCCAAAACCTGAGGCATCAGTGGAGTTACCATCACTTGATGTGTTTAACAAAGCCTGGATGTGGCACGGGTGCCATGGTTTAGTTGAGGTGTTAGGCTTGGGTTGCACTCAATGATAAAATCTTTTCCAACCCAGTGATTCTGTTCTCAAGTGCCAGAGAGGCTCAGAGCAGGGGCTGACAGATCCCTGCCACACAGCCCTGCTGCCCAAGACACCAAGCAGATGCACTTTTGATGTGCCATCAGATTCTCTTTTGCATTTACTCATTGGAGATCAAAGCATTCACACAGGGGATGAGAAATTACTGGATCTTTTCCATCATGGGGGTTCTTTGATCAGAGGCTACACTCCAAAAAGAAAAAAATTAATTTCTTTATGATGCCTCAGTACACTTACTGGATCCAAAATCCTCTGTATGAATGCTTTGCCAGCTCCCACAAGCAGTGCTGGATCCTTGTTTGCACCTTGATTAGATTTTCTCTGGCCATTGTCATGGATCACTGGCTGTGGAAATTGCTGCTGCTGTATCTAAATTTGCACAGGTGGTAAATGTGGTGTCTGTAAAACAACAGTCACAAGAATTCCTCAGCCTGCTTCAGCGGGTCTGTGCAAATTCAAGAGTTCACGTGCTCACCACCTCCTGGCCTGTAATGGTCAGATTGGAGTTTTAGTAGAATGCATTGTGAGGGAAGTTCCCAGTGCTCCACAAAAACAATACCTAGAAATGGGCAACACTTCTAGAAACCTCAAATTATTAAGATTTTCCATCAACAGATATGGCTTCAAGCAGAGAAGATCAACAGGTGGAAATGCTGCCTGCCCTTCAAGAGACACCGATTCCTGCCCTTTCAGCCAAAGTGGCTCAATATTAATGACAAAATACTCAATAATATTTGCAAATTCACAACTTAAAATTGAAATTTCAGTTCTGGTCCAAAACCTACTTATTTTTACAACACCAGGAAAAAAATCAGGATACAACACTTAAATTAAAAAGAGAAAGGAAAATCACTAACTGCAGCTTGCCCCCTCCAGTGCCCTGGTCAGTGGGATGTGGTGTGAGATGTAAAATTATTGGGAAAGTTTGGTGGTTTTTTCTAAACTGATGTGAGCAAACACAAGCTGTGATTCTTGATCCTATGCTTACACTGGTTGTATTTTCAGTGACAAAGGCACTTGGTGTGTTAAATGTAAGATGTTTAGCAGCGCAGTCTCCTCAATATTGGCCAGCGAATAAAAGTTTTTATCTGCAATTGCAAAAATCTCTGAGTGAGGCAACACCTCCTGGTTTATCTTTTGTGTTCAAACTCAGGACATTTTTCTATTTTAACTACATTTTCTCAGTGCTGTATGAGCTCCAAACCAGCAGAGCTGTGCTGAGGCTCCAGCAGCAGCCACGGCCTTGGGCAAGCTGGGGCCTGGAGCCCACAACAAACAGCACTCAGGGCTCAGACAGCTCATTCTGACTCTCCTCTCCTCCAAGAGGAAAATAAAACATCATTTACTCTGCAAGGGAGGAGAACCACAGCAAACAGCTGCAGCTGCACAGGTCAGCAGAAGAGCTCCTGCCTTGCTGCTTCCCCTCCTTGGGAGCCTCTCACACCCTGAGGGGCACAGGCTGAGGAGCTTGGCTTCCCTCTGAGGGTAAAGCAACTTCTATCACTCCCCCACCATAAATTCTCTCATATTATTTATTTCCTGCACAAGCACCAAGCTCACAGAAATGATTTTAAGGTCAGAGACGTGCAAGGAGTCAGGGAAGGAGTTCAGAGACACCTGCATTGCAATTTATGCATCCCAGTTTTACATCACAGCCCTAATATGCTGTCCAAGGCACAGCACAGAGGTCAGGCAAACCTTTTCCCCCTAAACCATGGTCCCCCCTTGATTTCCCCTCCCTTCATGCACTGAATTTCAGGATTTCAGCATCCAAGTACTCCTAGTTGTAGGAAGTACAACCAGTTTTATCTCTATCCTCAGTCCCTCACTCTTTTAATCTTTTTTTGTCCCTCCAGATCTGTGACTCAGGAGAGTCCTTTCATTAAGCAGTGCTTAGATGTAGGTGGCTTAGTGCTTAACAAGTAAATTCGTGGTGCTGGTGTGATCTGTACCACTGATCAATAAAAGAACAAGAGAATCTTTATTAATAAACCCTGGTGCATCTCTGAAAGTACTTCAAACCAGGATCAAACTGGAGGGTATTGACAGTGCCAGCATACCCCACTCTGTCTGACACTGAACTGAGTTCAAAAGTGACCTGACTTCAATATCACAGGTTCCAGCAAGATTACACCACTCACATCCTAATTTTTACTTACTTCAAACTCACACTGAATTGCTTTGGCATGGAAAATAAAAAAAAAAAAAAATCAATATACATAACTGGTAGAACAGTTTTAAGGAAATTATGCTGCTTATGTTTATAACTACCTGATAATTCACATGTTAAAGGGAAGTTTCACAGAATCACAGAATGGTTTGGGTTAGAAAGGACCTTAAAGATGATCTTGTTTCAACCCCTGCCATGGGCAGGGACACTTTCCACTCCCACTAGACCAGATTGATCCAACCCCACCCAAGGGTGCTGTTTCTTCCTTTTTCTCCCTCTTTCCCCCTCCTGAGAACAATTTCATCATTTCTCCTGTGATTCTGGGTCACACCAGCCAAACTGAAGCCTTTTGAGCTACAAGCACACACAACACTGCTGTGCAAATAATCCACCCACAGCTTTCTTCCCTTTGGTTTCTGTGCTTCTACTGCTCTCCAGCTCTGCTTTACGGCCATGATGTTGAGAGAGAGACAAGCTAAGGGACAAGAAAGGCAGGAATCCTGCTGTATTTAACTCTAAACCCCACAGAAATTGTTTTTCTGACAAATTTACTAGATATAAACAGTAACAGACAGAGATGATGAGCCACGGTAGCCACACATTGTCATTTACAAAATATTCTACTTTTTAAGGTTGCTGTGTCTGAGTGGTAAGAAAAAATTATAAATTCGGAAACTTGCCCCCTTTTATTCAATCCTGACTGGAGTCTATGTTCTAAATTGACACAGGTTTATAAAGTCAGCAGCCAAAAGGCCAAACCCTGGCTGCCCTTGAACAGGCGAATGAAGCCAATGAGAGCGCCTGAATCCAAGTGTAATTGTATTCAGGGGTGGCATTAATAGCTCCTATAATATGGTGTTTAGAAAATGTAAGAGGATTTGAGACTACATCCAAATATTTAATCTAAATTTTAATCCAGATGGCAAACAACACAGAGGATGATAAGAATAAACCCAAACTGATGCTCAGGGCACAGGCACCCTCAGATGGGCCCCAGCTGTGCAGTTTGGGCTCCTTTGGAGCTCTCCTGCCTGTGCAGAGCATGGACCACAAGGCCTTTTAATGTCAGGTAGGTGCTGCAAACTCCCATGAGGATGTTTAATTTAATGTGTCATCATTTAAAAGGAAATACAGCCACAAACGCATAGAACACATGCACTAAAAGTCCAACAGCAGTGAAGAGAAGTGACAAATATCATTGCTGACTTCATTCATTACATTTTTCTATTGCAAATTCCACATGGGCTGTGAATTAGAGCCACATTGCCAATGCATAAGGCGCAGCTTCCTAAACAGTTTTCTGTTCCTAAGTCAGGGCTAAAAAAGTGTTTAATCATTTATGAGGAGCAGAGCAGCTCTAACAAGGGAAGCTATTAGCAAGAATCCCTGTCAATCCTGAAATAAGCAAAATAAAGTGTTTGTGAAAGCCTCCTGAGAAATGCCCAAGTTTGAGGTGGAGAGTGAGACAAACTGACACATGAGATGCTCAAGTGGAACACAAGAATATTCACCACAAACAGCAGTGAATTAAAGGTATCCATTGTCCAAACTGCCAACTACTGTTCAAAAAATATTTCTCTTTGCCACTATCAGCAAAACATCATAGTATTAGATCTAGCAAAAAAAGATGCAGTTTAGTGTATGTTAAATAAATTAGACAACAGTAATGAAAGGACTCTCTTATCCCATAATTATTTACATTAATAATTGTCAAGGCTCACCCAAACTACCAGAAAATCTCCTTTACTGACATAGTGCCCAACCCTCCACAGTATTTTAAGTATTCATAAGGTTATAAAACTGGCAAACTTGTAAAAATACTCCTTCCTTTTAAAGGAATTCATGGTCATCTTTCCACATTTGAAACATTGCTGTATCTTCAGTGATTGTGAAATTATAATGTATAAATATATAAATAAGAAATGCATTAGGAAGGCTTGGTGCTTTCTAAGGACCAGATTTTACTTTATAGACTCTTATGAAGCTTTGACATGGAAGCTTTCACGTCACCCTGGTTTAAATCCCATGTAATTAACATCTCATCTGCCATCAGTATTATTTTATTGTTTAACTCTTGACCTTGCCTTTTGTTCAGAACTTTCATGCCCCCAGGGAAAAGGCTTTGATTGGTAAAAGTAATTTTTTAATTTCCCCAGGCAAAACAATCTTTGGACAAAGTGAAAATGGCACAGGCAATATTATATTTTAGTAAATACTATAATCTTCTTCACAATGAAAATATCCTTTCAAGAATAATTCAGCTCAATGTTAATATGAAGGTTACTGCACAAGTTCCAGGTAGCCTGAGCCACGAAAAGCAGAAATGTGTCACTAAGCTGGAAATGACTAACTTGTTAATGGTCCAAAAACTAGCAAGAAATAGGAACCTTATTTGTGTATTATAGACACAGAACAGGTGTAAAGAATAAACAGAGTTTTTCTAAAAGCTGTAATTCTTAAAATATGGGGTTGGTACAACATATATAATATATCACACCTTCATATGTAATAGCCAACCTGATAACAAATTATCAGTAAGATCATCAACAGAAATAAAAAATCAGCTCCCTCTCAGCACTCAGCAAGATTGCCATCACTTAAATTGTTTGTTTCTGACACACTGGGGAAGTTCTGCAGCTGGAACACAACATCACAGGCAGATTCATAATGGGAGCCCTGGAGTTCTTTAGATTGTGAAATGTTCTACAGTGCCCTTTCATTTCCAGAGGATTCTCAGACCTGCCTCTGCACATTCTGGCCATCCCTGCCACAATTCAGTGAGTTACAGCACAGTAGGTCTTAGGCATAAAACCCTCAGTTATAGACATTTTCTGCTGTGCAGGAGTTTGGTTTTATGATCTAGACTCCTTTTAGACACAATTTATATAAAAAATAGCAGTTACTTTTAATGTTATTTATATTACAACTCCCACCTATTGTATTTTTTGGTCCCAACTCACCCGTAAACTAGGATTTTTTCCCCCACATAAAATCCTAAGACTCCCTCTCTGGGACGCCTGTTCCTACTGGCCATCATTTTAATGATATATAATAGTAACCTGTCTTGAGAGAAGGGTCCCTAATGATATATAACACTAAAATAGCTTCTCACAGCACACTGATGACAGGTTGCAGCCATCCATCACCAGAGAAGCAGTCAGCAAGATGAGGAGCTCAGGGGATACACGTGAGCAGAGCACAACCATAAAGAAAATATCAAATAGAACCACAAAGCCAGTTCTGGTGCTTCTGCCTGCCTGGGGCTGAAGGCATCCCCAGAGCCAGGGCTTTAAACATCTCAAGAATTCTGGAACAAGCCTAAGTGACAGATTAGTGCTGATAAAAAAGGCCCAGCAACCAAAATATTTCCTTGTTGGTAGCTCCACTGAGTTAATTCTCTTCTTATTGCAGAGGCAACTTTCCCTCACCAGCACACACAACAAATTTTCAAGTGCAAGAATTCCAGTGAAGTGCTCAGGTTATGTGCAGGAAGATAAACAGAGAGCTTTTAGTTGTTCTATCTCAAAACGGAGCCAGGGCAAGGAGAATTACCAAGAAAACAAAATATGGGCTTGCATGGTGCACATGAGAAGGCACAAAGTCCTGCAGGGTGCAGGAAATGGTGCTTGCTGGAGGAATTCATTAATTCTGCAGAGCATGGAAAAGAGTTCTCAACTGATTGTTCTCTGTTCCACTATTAGCAAGAATTTGCAGATTCCTGCAGTATCATAGGGAAGGTGAGAAGTGATAAATACATCAGCAAGAAAGAAAGAAATTAGAATAATGTGCTGCTTATGTAGTGGATATTTATAGACACACAAACCTGTACGTGCTATATATGCAGATATTTAAATATGAAGAGACAAAAATAGATAATATGATCTTATCTGAAGGGTCACAACCCTGCTAAAAACCTGGGATCTCACACTGGGTTTTAATCAATAGTAAATATTCCTGTAACAGTATCTGGCTTTCCACATTTCAAAAAAAGAGGCAAAGACCTTAAATTTCTTGCAAACAGAAGTCAAAAGCTCATCATTTCATGGAATCAGGACAGCATTATTTAGACCTCTCCAAAGAGAATATAGTTTATGTTTTGGTTTTTGATTAAGAGCTATTTGTTTTCACATGGCACAGATTTTCTGTACTGACAGTCAATGTGGATTGTATTAAACAGCAAACTGCATTTTTTCCCTTTTTTCTCTTTGGGACCAGAAGGAGTAAAGGAAATCAACAAATCTACAAGACACAATTGACCCAATTCTGTGATTATCTGAGTGAAATTTTTTGCCAAGCCATTCTTACTTAATGATAATGATCCTTTCATGTGATTTTCTGCTCTAGTTGCATAATGAAATTTGGTGTTGATATGACTCTTCCTACATAGATCTGATTTCAGAAGAAAATTTTAAGGACTTAAAAGTGGTCTCTTTTTCAAAAGAAAAACATCATTCACCATTGTCTCTGAAGTTAAAGACTGCAAGTAACTCAACTAAAATGAGTTTTTACTGAAGAAATGAGGATGTTTAGATACCTTTCTCACTCTGATACTTTCCACCACCTTCATAAGCTTGCACTAGGAAACCATTATGATAAAAATTTGAGATATCATTTCAAATTAAAAACTAATTATCAGTGAAGATCAACATCTTGCTACTAGAATATTTCATTTTTTGCTCATTTCTTGAAAGCATTTGATTTTGGTACAAGAAAAGTAGAGGATATTTTCTTTTATGTAGGAAATTATTTCCTTCTAGTTAATTTTCTCTTTGTGTCTCTATTGTTCTTCTACTTAAAGAATGACTCCTCTTATAAGCTGTTTTATTCTCACTTCTATAACTTTATATATATAGATATATAAATAACATATATATTTAACAGTACACTGTTGCAGAGGTATTGGCAAGTCACTGACAGAAGGAGCAACCAAATTCTGATTTAAGTTTTTTCTTTCCTTTCTTCATCTAAATAACATGTGCAAATATTCTTCTTTATTTGATCTACACTAGCAGTACAGTGTAAAATATATAGATATTATATCTATATATATAATATCTATATATAGATACAATATCTAGATTTATATCTATGTAAATATATATATAGATAATTATATATAATATCTATGTATATATAGTATCTAATTTATTAATATATTATTGTTATGTCATTGTTGAACAATATTATTTCCCCTAACAAGTTGGTTCCAGTCACAATCTAGATTCAGAAATCACCAGTACTTGGAGGAAAATTATGTCATCAAAAAATAGATAGCTCAAAATATGGATGTATTTGAAGTTAGAATAGGTTTCATTATTGAATCAATTTTTGTCTTTAATTCAATAAAGTGATTCCCCCCTACTGCTCATTTCTTAATCAAATCTAAAGATCTCTATTTCTATGTCAATATTATTTCTATTCTCTCACATCCACAGTATTTCCTATATAGCCATAATTTCTTGTTTCTCAAAGAATAATTGGAAATAAAGTTTCAAGGTCCAAAAGAAATAATTCTGTCAAATGACCAAAAGCCTCACACCACACCCAAGTAAATTTCTTTTCCAAATTTATCATACTTAGGAACCCTATCCTAATGCATTCTAAATAATGTTAACTGAAATATAACAGAAATTAAGAATAATTGCTCTTTTCAATTCAGCCAGTTCTATTACTCACTGATTATTTTCTTTTCACATAGCCCTTTGTGTTTTACATTTCTAACTTAATTCACCATATAACATCAGACTTCATGAAACTAATCATTGCCACAAGACAACTCTGCTACCCCAAATAGCTGGAAAAATCAAAATCTTTACACCACCAGGATAGAGAATTTCTGTCCACACAACCAAAATCCAAACTCTCCATCCACCTTGGGCTGAACCTGCTGGGCAAACATTCCTCTAACAACAGCACCACACTAAAACCTGCATTTTCCACAACATCTTTAAAACACTTTATATATTTATTTTTTTAATAAAGTAGCATACACAAAATTCCAGGAAAACATTTCTTTCAGAAAAACAACCAAAAAACCAAGCCTCCTTTCCAACAGCATTTCATTTGCACCTCGTGTGGCATCACCTTTAAAGCAGTTCACTTTCCAAAGCAATTCAAGCCCTTTGTGTGCCAGAATAAAGGAACAGATAAATGAGCACAGACAGCTCTGCCTTACCTGGGCCAGGATGGGGACACAGCACCCTCGGGTTTGGACACAGAAATTCTGCCCCAAGGCTCCTGGAATGAGAGCTGGCCCCAGCCCAGCTGCTGGCAGCACCTCTGAGGACAAATCCTGAGGATTAGAGGAAAGGGCGAAAAAATACATTAAAAAGAAATCAGGTTGTTAAAGCCATCCAACAGTCTTTGATCTAAGATGCTGTAATTTCGAGCAGTTAAAATATCTGATATTTCAGGTATTTCAGCCATGTCACAGCATTTTAAAGAAGATGGGATTATTGAGCCTGGAATTTCAGGAGGCCAAGCACAACCCAAGACTTTCCATATTGCTTTGAAAACAAGCACTTCTACCTGCATGACACACTAAAGAAATTTTAGTTTTCTCTTTGTGAATCACTCTGCATTCCAGAAATTTCAGGAATTTCAACTTTCTTAAAACATTGGGAAGAATCTTGCCAAATAAACCACTATAAATTAGTCAAAGGATATTTCAAACTGGTCAAAGAATTACAGTCCTTCCACTTTTCCTTCTTTTCAGGTCTGTGGCAATATCAGAAACCTAGACCTCCTGAAATGTTCAGATCTGTGAATAATTAACTCTTTATTGCCCTTTCCAGTGAGTTAAATTTCATTTATGGCTATTGTGAAACACATGAACATGATGAGAAGCCATTCTTCATCAGCCAAGTTTCATTCTTCTATTGATGACTAAAATATTTTGCCTCATAAAACCAAAACCAAACACACATTTTATGAAATCAATAAAACATATCTTATTCAAAAGCCACTTCACACCCAAATCACAAACAGGTTTATTTTAAAACCTATTAACACAAAGAACATTTTTTAAAAATAAATATTTTGTACAGAAGTTCTTTTAAAAAAGTGTTTAGGCATTTAGGTAGAGATGCAAAATAGACGGTGGACATCAGAAAACAATTGTTCAGCTGATTGGTTTTATGGCTGTGAATCTTGTTTAATTTGACTTATTAACTATAGTTTGTTAAAACCAGCTGCAAGCTGAGTTCACACCAAGATCAGCCTTCAGTAAAAGGGAATCTCTAATCTCTGTATGGAGAATTACTGTTCCTCTTGCAGCAAAAACCAGGCAGAATAAAAAAAAAAAAAAATGGAGCTGTGATTAATTGCTTGCCCAAATTTTTTCTCCACTAGATCCAAAGCAAAGAGGCTGCTCTCATCTTGCCCCCAGTTCATTTGGGGTATTAAATGAATAAATAATCAACAGTACAAATTGTTCTGAGATTGTGCAGCTACACTTCAGAATAGTGACAAGTTGAAAACCTAGAAGCATTGTGCTTCCTATATTTCCACATTTCCCGTGCAGCTTTGTTGTGGATAAACAAGTTTATTTTCCTAAACAGAGAAAAAAACACTTAATCCCACATTTTCCCCCCCTTTACCTTTGGGATCACCCAAAAGGACAATTAAGCTGCCTGTTCACAGCACACCAGTGTCAAATTAAAAATACACTCCACAGTTACAAAAGGGTGTTTATGGTCTACCAGGTTATCTTTGATTTATACCACTGTGGCCACATTCCAGCTCAAACAAATTACTTCCACCTACCAACACCACCAAGCATATTTTCCCACAGGGCACAGCATTTTAAACACTTGACCTCTAAATTTGACAGGATTTGCACTGCACATTGTTATGTTCCAGGAGAAAGCTTGGCTTTCTCTGCTCTTTTTCTAGCAGCTGTTTAAAGAAAAGGAAAATATATTTAAATGTCTGGTTTGTTTTTTTTTTTTTTTATTCTGCAAACATAAATGGAAGTGAAGGAATTTTGTCTCTAGATGAAGCCACAATTCTGATAATTTGAATATGTGCAGAAAAATATTACATAGTCCAAGTACATCTTAGATTTCATGAAAATGTTCACTTCACCTCTATTCCTGCCTGGCCAAGAATTCAACCTGAATATTTCACAGCAGAATCTGGTTCTGGAGCCCAGGATGATTTCCCTGGTAATATCACTGCCATATTTCCATTTCCTGGGATACCAAAGCTTAAAAGATGGAAAAAATTGAAGTTCAAAAGCTGAAGTCTTTGGTTCAGACAGGGTTCAAGGCACATTTCATTTTGCTGGACTGGTTTGTTTGATAAGGATATCCCTCAGCACAGAAAGAGACCAAGTCCCTTTATTTAGTCACTGCATCTGTCAGAAGGGAGGCAGAGCCTCTGAGTTGCTGGGTAACTTTCATTTCAGTGAGAAGACAAATAGGAAATAAAGATATTAAATACTACATAGATACAATGAGAAAAGCACAGGATAAAAAGGATGGCTGATTGGGAGCTGGGATTTGGGATGTTTTCATGTGAAATATGTCCAGTGAAAGCTCTCAGTTACCAATCTCCTCAGCAAGAGACTGAACCATGTAACATTTAATAATAATTAACAAATATGGATAATAATTTTATTATTTTAATAATATTAGGTCACGCAGAGTTACCTAATAGAGTTTGGTATGGAAGGCAAAGACCACAATATCTGCAAAGAATAATTTCCATAATGTTCTCAGGGTTTGGATTCCCTCTCTCCTTTCTTCATTCACATGGCACACTACCATAAATATGCACAAAACCCATAACACTATATTTTCTAAATTATTGAAATGAAACCTTGCAGAAAGAACATAGACATTCCCGAGGAAATAGCTACTTAATTCCTAATACATTTAAGCTGCTTCAATTTACAGCAGACACTTGAGCACATGTGTGATGGAAACCTCCAGCAAAGCTGTGAGCTCAGTGCCAGCTCAGTTTAAACCAGCTCAGGAGAGGTGTGAAGAAAGCAGCACACCCTCCTTAATCCTCAACTCTGGAGCTCTGCTAAATGCAGTATTTAATATCTTTATTTCCTATTTGTCTTCTCACTGAAATGAAAGATACCCAGCAACTTAGAGGCTGATTCTCAACCTCCCCACTGACAGGTTCATTGTAAACCAGCTGGGGAGAGGTGTGGAGAAAGCAGCACACCCTTCTCAATCCTCAACTCTGCAGCATAAAGCCACACATCCTCCACAACCTTCTCTTGTTCAGCTTCCAAATTATCAAAATAAAGTCACAGTAGGTGCCCAGTGAGTAACTGTGCCCTGCCTGTGATGTGAGCACACAACTGGCAGTGTTTGTCAGCACTGGGCTGCTCCGCTGGTTTCTACAACAGGAAATTGTGCCACACATCAGGGGCAGGCAGTGACTTACACAACACTCCAGTAGCACTCCTCCTGTCCCACAAGCCATAATCCACATGAAGGAGTCAGAGAAATAACCTCATTGTGCAGCAGGTCATTATAAACAGCTCCTGTATAACCCATGCCTTGCTGGAGCACACAAACGCCCAAATTCAGCACAGCTCAGGGAATGGGGGACCTGCAGGGGACTCTCAGCAGCAATTCCTGTGATTGCTAACCTGGATCACCATCAGACACCAGCAGCACCAATCCTGGAGCAATTTCCCATCTATTACTGGGCTTTGCAGCAGCTCTCCCTCCCAGGGTGTCACAGGGACGTGCAGGATGCACGGTGGGAGGATGAGAATATGCTTAATCAGCCTGTTCTCATTTCCTGCACAAAACATTTAGCTTCAAACACTTGTGACAGATCAAGCTAAAAGGCTGGTTTGCTCAAATCCCCTGAAGTGATAAATAACTTCCAAATCCACTCTCCTCTACCTCATGGTGCTTTTCTCTCACTCTTTTTTAGGCAAAGCTTTTTTTCCTTTTACCATTGGGGGAAACCATTCTCTTTTGCTACTTTGACATATTAATGCTCCTAAATAGGTGTTATTTTCATAAAAACCTTTTGCTTCTTCTTTGCCACCTCTGATTTCCACTGTGGAATCAGAAACCCATCACCAGAGACCCCAGGCTGCTCCTCTTGCAGGATTTACTTCCATTCCTTCTTGAGGAGAGGAATAGCAATAATGCTTTAGCAGGACCAGTTAATTTGATAAAATCTCTGATAATCTATATTAAGCACTGCTTTCCATTTGTTTGAGTTTTTCTTTATATCTTTGTATTGGAAAATCTTAAATTCCACATTAGAGTCTCACAATAAGTGAAAAGAGAGCTGGTAAATCAGCCCACAGTTAAAGAGGGATTCTTTGGGTAAATTCTCCTGGTAATTCCTACCAAGAACCAGTAAATATCTTTAAAGAGTGGAAATTACTCTGAATTTTGGGGGCATATAGGGATTTTCCAGTAGAGTAATGGCAGAAGTTCCTGTGCTTCTGATAGATATCAGAAGAGAGAGATCCTAGATCTGATACAGAAAGATATCATAGAAGAGAAATAGAAATGATTCATGCCTGATTGCTGCAATATCAATTAACGCAAAAGGGCATTAATTAATCAATACTTTTCCCATCACCAGGCAGCTGCAAGTTTCCTCTGTGGGTTCCCCACCGGCCAAGGACCAGGAATTCCCATTAGGTTTTTTCCACTGGAATGAAAATTAACTCATCTGTTCTTCTCTCCTCTCCTCCAGCCCTGGAAACTTTTCCAAATGTGACTCTCGGCAATTCTCTGAGATTTCTGCAAAGATCTGGAGAGAACCCAGAGGGATGTGCAGGCAAACCCTTGAACGCACGAGGGCCCAGCCCAATGAGTGGATATTCGCATTCCCCATTTAGGAAGAAAACAACTGCACTAGAGTAAAATTATAAAAATCAAATATTCCTTGCTGAGAGTGTGCAAGACAAGCTCTAACCGAGCCCTGTGGTATTAGAGAGAAATTTCAGCTAAGAAATGCACATAACCATTATTTCTTCCTTTTTTTTTCTCTCTTTCCTTCTTTTTCTCTCTTGGTGTCTCCTGAAAGCACAATGTGGAATTTGTGTGTGTTTGATGGTTTTTGATCTCCAGCTCCATGACAACATGAAAACTCTCTCTGAACATTTAAATATCCCACTTTAGTAGCTGGGTCCAAATCTGGATGCACATCTATGGCTTGGCCCCCTGCTGCTTAAAGTAATTTACACTCAGATCAAATTGTGACCCCCAGAAATAGAAGTACTTATATTGAAAGAGAACTGAATATTTACAAAGATATTGTTACAGACCAGAAAATTATGATATAAATATGATTACACTGTGTGAGATAACATCTACAAAATATTTTTTTTTTAAGAAACCTAAAATGATTTTGTTTCTGAAGTACACATAAAAAGAATTTCTATAGCATTGTATTTTCAGACCTTATTGTTAAAGGATCCAAGGAAAGTTTTTCCCTGTTTCCAGTATTTTCTTTATAAAAGCTGTATTTCAGACAAAGTGAGCTTGGATCATTTAAAGTCCCCACAAGGGACTGGTACTTTGTGAATGGTATTTTGAATAGTTTTGATATCCCAGGTTTTGAGATCCCTGTGTGGATTTATTTTCTGGACAATTCAGTTATTCTCTCATGCTCTGACCTTATTATGATATTGTTTTTCCCTTCTCTTCACTACCCTGTTCTGTGAGAAAGCTCTCTATAAATTTGATATAAATATAGCTCACATACAATATCTATAACTTACTCAACTTCACAAGGCATAAAAAAATAGCAATTTCTTTTTCTTTACTCCTCAGTTTTTGGGGTTTTTTTGTACAATAATATCCATTTGCTATGAATTCCCTACAGCAAACTTAAAAAAAAAACCCAACCAAACCAAACTGTAACAACAAATAAGCCCTTAAAATCCATTCTATCCACATCGACTATAGGATAAGTTTTTTGTTTTGTGGGTTGGCTTGTGCTCTTTCATATAATGCATCAATTTAAATGCAGATGGCCAAGGAGAAAATAAATTCCCCCTCAAACTGCTCATGTGCCCAGGGTGCTGAGATGGATGAGCCAAGGGGGACCCTGGGCTGGTTCCTTCTCTGCCAAGGGCAAAGTGCCCAAAGGTGCTGTGGGCAGGGACAGCTTCCACCAGAGCAGGGTGTTCAGAGCTCCATCCAAACTGGGCTCAAACAGAAATATCAGAAATGCTTCTCTCAGGAGCAGATTGCTGGTACAAAATCAGGATTTCACAGCCCTGGCTAGGGTGAGTGTCCTGCTGCCATGCCTTGGTTAGAGCAGAACTGCACTGGCTGAGTCTGGGGATTAAATTTGTTAAATTCTCTGGGGAATTTAATTTGTTCCCCGTCTCCCTTTTTGGCAAGAGTCAGTTCAAACACTCAAGGTTTTGGCAGAACTCCTTGATCTGCACACCTTGCTCAGTCACTCCTTGGGTACAACTCGTCATCATGATGTGATGGACAGAGGAGGATGAATGCACTAAAACCAGAGGGGGAACAGAGGGATCTCTCCAGAAACCCAAAATTGATATTTTCAGTGATCCCAGACAGTTGTGAGCAAAGCTACTTATAGTATTGCATTATTCTACACCTAAGAGTTCAAACAAAGCTTGAAGAATTCCAGTAGAGCCTTGATGAGATGGCTTCTCCATAACCTCACCCTGCTGGTTTTACAACTAGGAGAGGGGATTTACCCTTCACAAAGCCCTGACAATAAGATGCAGCAGGGCTGAACCAAGTGACTCCGTGAGTGCATTAGTATTTCCAGCAGGTCTCTCCTATGTGAGGAGGAAGATGACAGCAACCCCAAGCCATTAACAGTCTAAATTAGACAGACAATGTGGCTGGAAAAATTGAATATCTTACATAAAACAGGGGAGGTCAAAACTCAGCATGGTGATGATAACTTATCTTACTTGGCTGGTAGACTTCATGGAAGAAATAAGTTTATGTATGGGCTGCCTCCTCTAATTCTGAATTCTCAGAGCTTGGGAATGATTGTTTATCTGCTAACAGCCTGCAGGGATTTGGGAAAATAGCTACAGCATAAAACTGAAAAATAATTGAAATAAATAAAGTGCTACCTGGCACCATCCTTGTTTATTCTGTGCATCTGATTTTAACATTCGGATGTCTTATGCTCGTAATACATAATAAGAAATGAAAATGTCATAAAATCAATACCTTCTAACAGCAGAGGGAAATGTCACAAATTATCTCATTCTCATTATAGTTTTCAGACAGTAATTTCACAAGCCTCCAAGGGATTAGGAAAGCTGAGCATATTTTTGCTCTACCCTCAGATGTCAGTTTTATTGTACATGATCTAGGCAGTGAAGGTTCTCTGCTCCAGAAGTTAGAAATCAATTGTTTTGCCAATGAGATTCTTTTGCAAGGCTGTTAGCTGCCTTTGTAAGTGTGAAACTACCAAATTCTGTGTCCCTGCTTAAATTACTTTGCAGCACAAAATTACACTGCAAGCCCTGATGTGGTACAGGCTCCTGCTGGGTGCGCATACGGAACGGAGAGCGCGCTCCTCGTAAATAAACTTTGCACTTCCTAAAGAAAAGAGATTTATGGAATCTGCTCTAGGTATTTAATTACCCTCCCATGTTTTACTAGAAGGGGTTTTTTAATGAGGGAATAAAGCCTGCTTGACCCTGCCTGGATAAGACTGAGCTGGTTCTGTCAATCCCAGTGATGGCACGGCTGAGGGCAGTGGGTGCTCCAGGCGGATTAAGGTGAACCTCAGACCTGTGGGGCCCTCTGTGCATATTTCACCAAGCTGATTCACTTTGCTACTGATCCTAATCCTCTGATCAATCACTCTGCAGACACGGCAGCCTGAACTCAAACTGCCCTGGAGACACCAGGCACAGGATTGCAGGATCTGCTGTCAACAACCACGGGCAGAGCCTGGTTCCTGCATCACCTGGGTTAACAAACCCTCACTCCTTACAGCACATCATAAACCCAGGAGAGACCATTGCTGCCACAGCAGCCAGAACCACAGGATATTTTCACAGAATACTCAAGCTGGAAGAGCCCATTGGGATCCAAGTCCATCCCTGACCCTCAAGGACAGCCCCAGGAGTCTCCATCCTGTGAGCACTCCCCAAACACTTCTGGAGCTCTGCTGGGCTCAGTGCTCTCAACTTCCATCCTCTAAGAAACCTTGGGAAAGACATTTTGTAGGAATACCCCAAAAATGGATATTTTGGGAGCACCACGCACATCAAAGTTTCTTGCACCAGAAAAGTGAGTCACACCAATTAAAAAAACAAAGAAACACCACACAAAACCCCACCAGCAACAACAGAGGTCCCAGGCTTTGGGGATAGTTCCAGTTATGGCTGTACTTCAAATATAACCTGTCATTGCAGTGGTCGGGGAGAAGAGAACACCTTCTGCCTGAACCTGAAAAGTCTTTCATGGTGAAACCTCTCCAGTTTTGACAGACATTGCAAAGCAGGAAATGTTGCCAATACAAATGCTATTCCAGACTCCCTCATCAAAATATAAACCATTGTACAATAGCTAAAGGAATACAACTCATGCAAATATGAAAGGGCTGTGATTTGTAATGGAATCTCTTTCCCAACAAAACTTGAAGCAGAGAATTTAGTATTTATTAGACTGAAGGACTCAGGAAGTTCAGATGGTTATGTGGTGGTACAAAAAAAAAAAAAAAAGGAAAAAGTGGCTGGGATCAAAGAGTGTCTGCAAGGGAAAGGCTCAATGTGTTACTACAGAGATAATTCACAATTTATCTGAGACCTCTAAGTACCTCTGAAGCTCAACACAGCATATAATTCCTTTGAAAAGCCCAGTTTTCAAATAAAGTCTATATTAATAAAATATACATTCGATTATATAATTTAAAAACCCCAAAAAACCAACATTGAAGTAGTTTGGAAACTGGAGCCAAATTCAATACCAGGTCCTTATTGTGCATTATCTTTTTATTACAAAGGCTCAGAATTTTAACTATGGAAAGAGCAGCAAAGGCCAATTAATTAATGTTCCAGTATTTAATATACTCAATTTCAGCACAGAATATTGTGGAACCGAATTCTAATCTCACTCCAGCCACTCTGAGGCCCTAAGATGAAAATCACCATAGTCAATATCTTGGACTTCAAACATGAGAATAAAGAATGAACTCTCCCCCTGCACTCAAAGAGCTGAGACTCTCCAACCCCCAAAATAAAAAAAAAATATTTTTTTTCCCCAGTAACAGATGTGAAAAATATATTCTTCAATCCTTTCTGGCATAATGCATTTTGAATGCACGAAAGAGAAACATGCTAGCTAAACATAGACAACCATAGCAGAGAGCAGAACGGCTCACAAGATGAATATCAGATGAAAATGACAGCTGTTACAATTAAATTCAGAATTTATGTTTTCCTAGATGAGAATGAGAACTTATTTACAAACAAAACTATCTCACCACCTGAGTGAAAAAAAATAAACTACTTTTTCTTTCTAGACAACATTTTTCTTTAAAATAACTATTATAGGAAAACCTTTTTTCAATTTCAGATTCTTCTTTCTTTTTATTGGTTCCAGATAACTTTCTTTTGTTTAATTTCTACACAAGTTCATTCCAGACTCATGTGTTTGCCAGCATTTCTGCGCATAATATATAACTATACATAAACATAGTTATTATATATTATATACATAATATAACTATGCACGAAAAGGTCAATGGGTGCACTCCAATCCAGCCCTATGGTTTTCCTCTGAGATGATTCTGTGCTGTTGAAACCAGCCCAGGAGGGACCCCAGCTGTTGGTGCTGCTCGGGATTTCTGTGTAGGTGCCTCCTGTTGAGTATTTAATCCATCAAAACCCTCCTGGGCAGTGGCACAGGGAGAGCAGCCCCATTCCCCTCTCTCACTGTGGATATCTCCTGGATGCAGGGGAATGGAACCCAGACCGTGCCAGAGCTTTGCCCCTGGCTGTGATTTCACACCCTGATCCTGCCCTGGATTTCTGCTGCAGGAGAATTGGGTGCCGTGGATGGGATTACAGGGATGTGGCACAGCACAGAGCTGGCCTGCTCTACAAGGACATTTTTATGCCATAAGTTCCTCTGAGTGTGGCAGAGCTACCTCAGGGCAGCACTGTTCCATCCTTCAGGAGTGCTAGATTTAAAAATATTTTTTTTTCTTTAATCTCAGGGTTTGGGTTGCTTAGGGATTTTTTTTTCCCCTCTCTCAGGCACCAGGCAGCACATCAGCTCCAGAAATCACACCATTTCCTGACCTTTAGACTCTAAACTAAGTAAAGTTTGAGTCTCTTGGTTTTCTCATTTCTCTGTATTAGCTTCTTTCCCTTCTTTTGATTGTATTAGAGCTATTAGAGTTTCCCTTTCACACTATAACCCCTGGATTTATCAAATTAAATGCTATTCGGAGGGTTTGGGATTTGAGTTCTGAATCTTGTTGATGGTTTCCAGCTGAAAGCTCAGTTATGAATCATTAGGAATCACTTAAGTCTTAATGATGTCAAGCAATTAATGAACAAAAAGATACAGCACAACATTTCAGTAGATGCACACAGTAATGATAAGGAAAATGCGCTTTCCTCAAGGTAGGAGGACTTGATATCCCAAAAGTGACTTTGAATAAACTCCTCATTGTTTCCACTGATTTTGCTTTTGAATATGACTTCTGTTGCACATTAAAATAAGTAATTAGTGTTTATTTTCAACGTGACTGACACCTGTAGAACATGGACAGACTGGCTGTGCAATTATGTCAACACTGTGCATTGACCTTGAATTTTGAGAGAGCCAGCTGCCAGAAAAAGGAATCTTTAATTTCATTGACTCATTAAATTAAAATCATTTTTAGCAAAAAATAATGATGGGTGAATTGCCATATGTTCTTGAAACTTAGGAGACCAGGGAGATTTTTAAATAATCAGACTGCAGAGCTGTTCTTTTGAACTAAAATGTTTTCAGCAATTCTATTTCAGCTACATTTACAATCCAGTTGAACATAAAGTTCTGGAACAGCAGGCAAAACTAAGTAAAGAAATGAATGATGCTGCAAGTTGCATGCTATTCACCTAGAGATAGAAGTGAGAAGTCTGTAGATGAATAAAATATTAAGATACTAATGTAAATCTGTAAGAAAATTGCAACAGATTGCAGAAATGTTCTTGGTTTGTTTTTTGTTTTTCTTTCGTACTGATGATGTTTCCCTGAATTAAACGTAATGCAAGTTTCAGAGCTGTTGAATGAGATTCAAGATGGAAAAATGAACAACAGAATTTGTTACAAGAGTACAAAATCTTGGTTGGAAGAAAACCCAGATGAACAGGGGCACCATCTGTTCTCTTCCAGTTGTTCATCAGTACACAAATCATGGCCACTGAGGCACAGACACACCAACCACAGCACTGGGGGAAATGAGGCACCTTTGCCCCAAACCAGAACATTATTTTCTGTTCACAAATCCTCCTTTTTCTCCTCTACCCATCCTCCCTTGAATCTCCTAAAACACAGCAACAGACTCATTGGATTCAAGAAGGCTGCAACATTATTTGTGCATCTCTATCAAAGTGAGTTCATATAATGGTGGTGAGACAGAGACTACAATTTAATGAAATTATAAAAATTTGATGACACTCAGATAACAAAAATGACAAGCTCACTCTCTTACTTTTGAGATAAAAAGAATTATATCAAATAGACAATGGGACTCTCAGAAAGTTCAGCATTTTCTTCTGCTTTCACTACCCATTAAATTATTCTCTCTTTTGCATGAATTTGTATCATAAGCAACTATATTGTACCAACTGCAAGGACACATCCATCCCTGCTTTGAGTTCTGTACTCAAATCTCATTTTTTGCCTCATCCAAAAACAATTAGTGATCTATAATTAGCAAACTTTGCTGAAAGCCTGTCACAATGCTCTTTTAAAAGAGTACTAAAGAGTTGACTTAGATGTTAAATACGGTGTCACTGTTGATGTCCTGGGGAAAACCTAAGCCCAGATCCTTCATTCATTCCTAATCAGAACCATTTCTGATCACAATCCGTCTCTAAACTCTATTTTCTGGGGACTGTTTCTGCTCTTATTCCAAGACATTGCCTTGAACACCTCTTGGGAAGCACCAGCCAGGTCAGTTTGTCATTCCCAACAGAGGAGCTCGTGGTGAGGCAGTGCCTGCCCAGCACAGACCCTCTGCCCACCAGGGCTGATCAGGGATTGGTTTTGTTTCATTCAAACCCCGTGGTTTGAGGGGGATCAGCTTTTCCAGGCTGGCTTTGCACACCCATTGCTCCTTGGAGGGGAATCTGTAGGGCAGCCCATTGATCTCCTGCTTTTTATTATGATCACTGGAAGTTTCCCTGAGTGCATTGCTATCCTACTGCTGCCTGATTTCTGATAAAACCACAGAGAGCTACGCTGGGAAAAAGAGAATAGGTGATAAAGAAAATGTTATGTTTCATCAGATGGCAAGAAGATATGTCAGCTTCAAAGATGAAACCAAGATCATTATGTGAGCTTCTTTTGTTGAATAAATGATATTTAGAAGAACAGAAATGGGAATCAGAATTTTAAAGTAGATAATAGAAAAATACAGTAATTTGTTACAGAAATATATTATACAAAACTCTATATTATTTATTTCTTTAAAAACTCAAACTGGGTTATCAGGATATTTTGGGAAAATAAATTGTGTTTCTAGATTGAAGTCCATGTGCAGATTATTGGCTTGAGCTTCTTTGATCTACCCTCACCCTCAGCCAGCACCTTTATTTTAAGCCAGAGGTTATCAACTTCAACTATATTGCTGTATGGATTTTTAATTTCTTTTTCAAAAGCAAAAATTGCCTACACAGATATTTGCAAAATAGCATAAAATTTAAAGCTGACCTATTGACAGCTTCTCTTTCATTGTGTTGGGGAGTTTCTGACAGAGTGAGTGATTGAGGAAAGCAATGACTGAGCACAAGGAACGTCAGCAAATCCACACTGTTCTTTTAATGAAAACCACCTAAATCTCACTATGAGTTAATAAAAAACTATGTATGTTGGATATGCTCATTGCAGTACATGCAAATATACAGATAAATTTAGATTAAACAGATGAAAGCAACACCTGGGACTGTAGTGTTTCATTTAAGTTAAATTTCTTGTATGAATTTGTGTCTAAAACGAAATATAAATTTGGGGTTTAAAATTCCAGCAGTATTCAGAACTCCAGGATGCTCAGGAGAAGCTGGAGCTGTGTCCCTCCTGCATGGGGAAGGGAAGGTAGGAATTCACTGAGCCACACTGACAAAAACAACCAATGTTTTTTTCCTGCTGAGTTCTGTGTGAGCTGGAAGGATGAGAGTGTCCGCAATTAATTTTGTCCTTCGTTCCCTGACAGAAGGTCCCAGGCTCTCATTCCAGCTGATCAGCTGCCTAATGTTCTGCATCAGAACCTGGAGCTGCCATCAGCACCACGGAGGGCCTCAAATAGCTTTGGTCAATCAATGTAAAACATGACCAGATATTAATTACTGCAGTTAGCCTGCCTAAAATGTACAAAAACCAGAGGAAAAAATTGTTTTTTGCAATTATTATTGATGTGCTGGTTTAGAGTTCTCAAAGGCTAACGCAGTGATTTTAAAACCAGATTGAATTCTTGTACACAACACCTCATCGTTATCCCAGATTTCTCTCTTTGGGAACTGGATTCACCTAAAATACAAACCCACAGGTGTGCCCTCAATCACTTCTAAATTATTTTTAAAAGCATCTTGAAAATCAAGTTATAGCATACCAGATTTTCTGTTAGAACAAATCCAAACTAAACCCCAGAACTACAACAAAAATCAGAACAAGCCTGTGGACAGATAAGGTTCAGTAGAGCAAAACTTAATCTAAAGAAGTATCTGCTTGCCCTGACAGTTTCTTTCTTCTCTTGCTGTTTTTTCTCCTATTTTTCTATTATTTTAGAAGCTCTATCTTGCTCAGGCTTGTCAGAAAAGCCACTCATATCAAAGCAGCATTTTTATGGCTGAATATTCCTGTGTAGTTATTTGGTACCTCTCCATATGACAGCTGGTATTTCATCATTAATAAAAATGTAATAAGAATTGTAAATGACTTGTTAATTAGTTGTTGCTGAAGTTCAGCACAGCATTTTATTGTTTTTGAGGGTCACGCCTCTCACACTCAGCTCCATTCTGCACCAAGTTTGGCAAATGGGAAAATGGGGTCACCTCTTCCCACCTTTGCACTAATTATCTTCTGTTTAATACCATCTAATCCCCAGGAAGGTTTTTAATAGCTTCCTACTTTATTTGGAGTCAGGTACAGGTAATTAGGAGTATAATTGTACCTCGATTTCTTTTCTGTGTTGGCCAAAAATTCCAGGGAAAACACATACAAAAAACGTTATTTGAAACCAGACAATTTCTGTTGGGTGGTGATGTCCTGAGTAACATCTCCAAATTATTCAGAACTCAGGATCTGCTGGATATGGCTGAATGTAACCAAAGATTAAGGGGAAAAATTTATTGCAAGGTGCTGATAAAATGCAAAATGTAAATGGCCAAAGGATTCTTTCCCTCTGATGTGAGACATGTAAGGGCAAATTTTGTAAATTTTTCTTGAATTAAGGAAGAGGATGGAAGGTGAAGCAGCTGGAACAATTCTTTGTGCCAGCAAACTCCTAAATCCCACCCACTTCAGCACAGACAATTCACTCTGCTATCCCTGAATAATACACATTACAGCTGTAGTACAGAAAAATCCACAGCAAGCAACAAAAGCAGCAGAACAATATTTGAAAACTTTATCTACGTGTGCCAGGGATTTCACAAAAATGAAGCAGACCCATAGATTTTAAAAAGGGTTTCTTACTGGTTGTAAAATATTCACAGAAACAGTGAGAATTTTAGAACAATTTGTCCCTTCAAGAAGAAAACCAAAACCAACCACGTAGGCTTACGCTGATTTAGAATGGATTTGGAAATATTGGAAGAATTCAAGCACAGGTGCACAGATTCATGGTATCCTGCACATATTTCAGGGATATTTGGTTTGCAGAAAGGAATTAGAAACCCATGGGATGAGTGAAATGGAGAAATCCCTTAACTGTTGTAACCTGCTAACTCTTGCCCATATAAATTGACAGAAAGCTTTATATGAAGCCATTAGTTTATTAAAAGTTACCTAGTCCACAGCCTAGTGACTGGGAAAACCGAGTTTCTGTGCTTTTCAGAAGCCAAAGAAAATAAAATCACTTCTCATAAACAATTCAGCAGGAACAGAACATTTTCCTGTTGCCTCAAGTCACCAACAGAACAAAACCACACTCTGTGACTTCTTTAACACATCTCAGCTCTGGTGTTTGCCTTCAGAAAACAACAGATAAGATGCATGTATATTTTTCAGAAGCTGAATCTTGTTATCATTTTTATAAGGTCACAAACTGAACACAGGAAATTGAAATCCCTGTGGAGGAAAATGTTGCAGGTGTGCTTATTCTAATGTAGTTTTTGTTTGGTTCTTTTATTTTTGTTATTTTGGAATTGATTTGACATTCTCCTAATACTTTATTCTTGAAAATATAACCTTTTTCTTTAGAGCTGTTGCTGTTTGAGTTGCTTAATATCTTAAAAACAACACTCAGATTTGTTTCATCAGATGTTCAAACTCAATAGAGAGAATGTTATCGAACTCTGAGCCCTGTAATGTCTGATACAAAATATCTTCACGGCTAAAACTGGATGAGACTCAGGATTATAATTTTCTCCAAAGTTCATCAAAACACAAAGAATATTTTAATATTTTTTTTTTCCTTAGTTTTATTGTTTCACTGCTTCTTTTTCCTCTTCACTACTTCAAAAATTACTCTGCTTGATAGAACTTCAGTTTTCCGCAAAATGGGCTTGCTATATATATCCTGAAAAACTATTTACATTCATTTCTAATCACTGAGGAGATTTGATAAGTGTCTGTCACTTACAATCAGGAACCATGCATTTCCCCCAAAATAGCAGTGGCTGCTTGGACAATTTTGTTAGTCATATTTCAGCCATAGTATTTCAACTACCACAGGTAAACTCATGTCCTTAATGTGATTGAAGATGCACAGGTTACCAAAGACAGAAGGACATGCAGTTCTTAAGCAAAAAAAATTAAACAAATAAACATTAATAATTAAACACTTCTAACTTTCAGTGGAGTGCTTGTTTTTCCTGTTATAAATGCAAATTAACTTCTTTCTGGAATGGGATATCATCTTTTCATCTTGGGATCAGGCCTGGAGAATGAGGATTTTCCATTTTCCAGCACCTAAAGAGATTGAGGGAACTGAGCACATCCTTCTACCCCTTCCAGACAACACAAAATTAGTCAACCTAGTTTAATGTCCATTTCTCACCCCTCTCCATAACTCTGTCCAAGGAGTGTGAACTAACAGAAAGAGTATTTATAATGGATGATAAAGTTATGATCAATACTAATGCAAAATTTAGCATCCGATTTAAAACTGATAGAATGCAAAAAAAGGTGAATACATGAAGTCCCTCCTCCATGAGTGCTGCTTCACACCCTTGAAGATGTAAAATGTGCTCATTTAAAAACATAACCCACAAGTTCTGCAAATATTTTTATCCTTAAAGAGTTCAGATAAAGTGAGAACCCAGCCAGCCCAGAAGCAGAGTTAAAAGGAATTAGAATCCCACACCAGAAGGAAAAGTGTTTATGTTCTTCCATGATAAACCTTTGGGTTTAAATACACAGGATAAGGACAAGAAGCACTGAGAACAGGAATCCTGCTCTGCTACAGGTTCTGAAATTATTGATGAGCTGCAGAACTCTGTTATTGAATTAATTATAATTATTCAAATTTTCCTGACTCCAGTGAAAGGCAACCAATATCTGGATGGGCACAGTTTTTTATCACTTTGATGTGCAGTTTTGGTTTTTGACTCCTTTGGGACGTTCAGCTGACCCAATCCTAATCAACTAATTATTGGAAAGACATTTTAAAGTATTTTTAGATCTTTTTTCTAGTTACTGAAAAACCAACCTCTCTAGAAGCCCGGTTTTCTCCCTGCATTAGATTTTTCACTTTGGACCTTCTGGGATGAGTTCTCCTCTAGATTTTCAACAGTTCTACCTGAAATATTAAGAAGGAGCTGAGACAACAGTCTAAGACTAGTTCAGGTGATTTGTATGAGGTGAGATAATACAACAGAGTGTTAGACATCTGAAATAAATATAATTTGTCAAGGAGTTTTAAACAAAACCTTTTCTCACACTTTAATTCTAAAAATAAACTGCATTCATTATAAATCTCACAATGTTCCTACAATATTAATTGGATAATTCCATCGGTTTTTCCTCTCCCTTTTCATAGTCATTTATGAACATCAATCATTTGAAAAACAGGAAGTAAAAATAAAACAACTGGGACAATAAGGGAACTGGTCTTGATTTAAGCACTGCCTTGGAAAAAGTTCCTCAAACACTCACAGACTGTCAGAAAATACATCCTGTAAGTGGTTTTTCAGGTTAGACAGAATAAGTCCATTTTATCCTTTCAATATAATGCTATTTCTTCCAATAATGATAGCTGTGGCAATTTTTATCTTCCATCCTGTTATTGAAGGAGGATTAAGATATTTCTAATGCCATACAAGTACTCTTTGGGAAAGAGTGATGGTTATTAAAAAAAGTGCTCTAAAATTAGATGATTCAAAGGTGTCAGGATCCACGTCTAACAGACAAGGACTGGGGGATGCTGAGCTGCTACTGGTCCAGACAACTCCTCAAATGGAAGCAATTTTCTTTGAGGACAGAAAAGAGAAATAATCATGGAACAAAAATACCACAGAATATTGACCTTCAGCTTTCTGTCAGGTTTAGTTGATTGGATGAATTTAGTCCAGGAAAGGCTTAACAAAATCCTACACTCCATATTCTTTACCACAGGGAAGTGATAATTTCACCACTTTACCAATTTTTGCAGTTGTAATCTGCTGAATTTGGGGTTTTTGGTATGGAAATGGAGCAGGCTTATTATTTTTAGTTTTTAATTTGCTTTTCGCTCCTTACAGATTTATGGCATTAAAGTGAAAGCTGGTGCATCTTTCTGAAGGTGGATGACATTACAACGATGTAAAAACAAAGTTGCTTGGTACTTCAAATGCTAAATAAATGGCATTTGTATGACTGCAGTGAACGCTGAGCTGTCTGCCAGGCACCACTCAGCTTTCATTACTGTAAATCACCTCTGGGAAAGCTGCTGAGAAATTCAATTGTCTTCTGAGGGCTGGGAGGGGCATCTGGGGAAGGTGACAATGCCAAGGTTGCTGTCAACACCACTGAAAGCACATTTTGAAGAACGTGCCTCACCCCAGGACAGGACAGAGCTGCTGCTTTTCCATGGCCCAAAAGCTGAGAGAGGAAGGCAGGAGCTCTCCTGGCTGCCCCCTCCTATTGCATTTGCTGGGTCTTGAATGATGGATTTGAGTCTATGTTTTCAGAAGATTAATTTATTATTTTATGATACTATATTATAGCAAAGAATATTAAACTAAGCTACACTAAAGAATACAGAAAGGATATTTATAGAAGGTTAAAAAGATAATAATGAAAACTTGTGACTCTTTCCAGAGTTTAGCCCTGATTAGCTATTGAGTCAAAACAACTCACAGAAACCCAATGAAACAACCTCCTGGTAAACAAGTTCTAAACACATTCTAAAAGAGCAAAACACAGGAGAAACAAATCAAATAATCATTGTTTTCCTTTTTCTCTGAAGCTTCGCAGCTTCCCAGGAGAAAAATCCTGAGCAAAGGGATTTTTTAAAAAAAATGAAATACCACACCTTCCTAGGCTGGAAGCCCAGGGGAGGCAGGAAAATGTGAGCACACCCAGCCTGGTGTGCTGAATGAGAAACCACCAGGGCTGTTTTGCTTTTCACAGACTCCATTTGGCTGCAGGAGAACAGGAGGGAGAGCCCCTGGGTCCCAAGGGCAGGGCTTGTCTCTCATGTTTAACTGAGCTTTGACATTTCTGAGAGGGACAATTCTCCTTGAGCTCACTGCCCTGAAGGACTCAGGGCTGGACCATTCACTAATTCCAGTTTTCACCTCTCACACCTGCAGCTCCTCTCTGCTGCCCCAGGGTGATTATCACACACCCCACCAGGCAGTTCACACTTATAATATAAATTCACATTTATAATAAAGTGTTATCACCAGCCTGTGGAAATAAAGCAACCCCCCAGCAGGTCGCACACAGCTCCCAATCACAGAACAACACCCCAAGAGTCACAGAAAATTCTGTTTCACGGGCACAGAATAATGGAATATCAACAGCCACAGTGGAAATATGTGCATAATGATGTGTTATCTTTTGTGTACAGCAAGGCTTCGTTCATTATCTCCTCACAAACATTTCTGATTATACAGCCTGGCTAACACATTTCTCCAGCGCTGCTGCAGAAGGTTTGCATGCACAAGTCTGTGTTTCTTGCAGAAACAGAATCTCAGGCTTTTTCAAATGCAAAAGACTCACTTCAATTCACCAGAAGCAGCTAACTCAGGTTTAATAAACACTTAGATACCTGAGACTGGGTTCAGTTCAAGTTCTCTGTAGCTACAGCCTGAAATATTTATAGCTCATATTCAGAGTTTTCCCCACATTTATATCCTGCCATTTGAAAGATGTTTGCATTTTCAAAGAAAATAGTACTACCTGTGTTGAAGATCTATTCAACACATAAAAGAATAAATTTCCCAAGCTGCTGCTAGAAATGTGACTGACAGAAGAACAAGTACATTGTGGAAATCTAAAGAGGCAAATTTTCATAGAACTATTCAAGAAACGAAATGAGTGACTAGAACTATATAGATTTTTTTAACAGAGAATCTTTTCAAACTTTTCTTAGCTACAAATGAAATAGCAGAATACCAAGACCAATAGAGGTATATAGGATTAGATAATGGATCCTTGAATTCTTTAAAACCATATTTTTTAGATTTTGCTCAGACAAATTGAATTCCATGCTTTCTCTCTTGTAGAATCTTAGATATTATACATTGAGATTTACAATGAGAATATGGACTTTCAAATCAGAGATAGGATAAAAAAAAAAAAAAAAAACCCAAGAAACAGGATTTACCCTCTCCTATTCTTCATTCACCAAAAATTTGCTTTGTGATGGTTTTGTGGCATTAAGGGAATCCACAAGAGTGGAACTCTTACCATGCACAAGCAATCCTGGCAGATACAAAGCTTTGCCTTTCTCCATCTCTCTTTCCCTACAACACCCTCTGTTCTCCCCAGCATTAATTCAATTTCCCCATGTCCTGTGTCAATCACAGCTCTTCATTGTACATTGGTTTTTTTACCCTTTCAACCCCACAAGTCCATAAATACCCTCAATGTTTCTGCCTCCCATTGTCCCTGCAATTTGATTAAAAGCATTGAATTTTTGCCTCATAGGATCAATCGGATCAGATCCTTTTATTCCTCTTCTACTGAAATCAACTCCTATCACTCCAGAGCCTCTCAGTTTCTCTCAGAAATTTTGTCTTTTTTCCAGCTAAATCAGCATTTACTACTTGTTTCCTGGTTCTCAAACAGCCACATGACATTGGCTAATAAATAGTATTTGAACTTATGCTAAGTAGGGGGAAAAACACCCTGTACAAATATCTGTTTTCTGTAGTTTTCTGATGAGTTTGGTTTGAACTACTTTGTCCCATTGCAGCAATGAGAAATCCTGAAAAATCAAATATTTTGCCTTATAGCACAGTTGCAGAAGTGGGTTTGATTTTTTCCTATCTCCATGCATGATGTATGATGAATTGCACTTTACATTTAATGTAAACTACATTTTAAAATAAATTATACCATTTTAAATGAATTGCTTCCTATTAATCGAGTTCATTTGCTAATACTCTTTCATAAACAATAAGTGTTTGTTAATCAGTACAAGTGAACACAGTCACGTTGTATGTTAAACCTCATTTAAAAAATAAATGTTTTCAAAACATTTGATTTAGTAAGAGGAATCTTCATGAGTCTGTTGGGACATTTCCTGGGTAATCTGAACTTCAAGCTAAAGGAAGTAGGAAAGTAAACTTCGATGAAAGAATATTTTACAAGATGTGAACATCAATTTCCCCAGCCTGGCAGAGGAATCACATCCATTTACAAGGGTTTAGGGCTGGACCCCACAGGAGAAAAGTCCCTTCAAGGGCTGCCTGTGCTGGGGGAGCATTTATTCTCCTTTTCCTTTCCCTGTCTGAGGCAGGAGGCTCCACTGAGTTCCCTGCTGCTCCCAGAGCTCCTACCCCACATTTCCTTTGTTCCTTCACTCATCCAGGGAAGAACCAGAGCTGCAGGAGCAGCTGTTCCCAATTCCATCAGACCCTTCCCACCGACACTCAGAGCCTCCCCTCCCAGCTGGGCAGTGAGAAGGGTTGGTGGGTCCCACAGGAGCAGCAGAATTCTCTAGAGGGACTGATATATATATATAAATATGCATCCTTAAACCAAAAATTTCATAGTCTATAGTAAAATATAAACAGCAAAATCAGTGCCGCAGACTACTCATGCAGACTGCTTGTGTTTTTAAGAGCACATAAGCAACACATTTACTCACTCCACTAAAAAAAGCTAAAATTGAAATTTACTGTATGCATCCTACATATAAAACTCTCGTATAGTTTCAAAATAGCCTTCTCCAAACAAATGCTAAGATTTTTAACAGTTATAGTTATTGCTTTCCTAAAGCAATAACTATAAAGAATTTCATTCCATTTTGAATCCCAATCCCATTTCCCTCCTAATTTATCTTTCTTCACCTACTTCTTTATTCCTCATGCTCCCAATTAGTGAACTTCCCCTAAAAGTTGTTCATCCAGAAAACCACACAAAACAAAACATACATCTTAACTTATAAGTTCACTCAGCTGGAAATTTTCAGGTTGAAAAGACACAAAAAACAAATCCAAAAATTAACTTTCCATTTTCCTCTAGAACTTAGTCTATTCTGAGCTGAGCCATTATCAGATAAACACAGCCAGGTCCTGGTCAGTCAGCCCTAGCACAGAATACTCAGACTTAAGAAATCTTTAGTAAAAAATAAAGCTTGATGAAATCAGAGTCCTAAAAGCAGAGGAAATGCTTTTTTTATAAAAGCATTCCTTTTTTTATAAAAAAAAAAGGATTCCAACAGCAGGGCACACTTCCATTAATCTTAAACAGGAATAAGAGCTCACTGTTTGGATATAGAATAAAGAAATATCTGAAAAAGGACCACAGAAAACTCACCTGCCTGTCCAGGAACTGCAGAAAGTATTTCCCAGCCCACTTCCCCTCCATTTGGGGTTTTATGGGATTTGAAGGGGTGTTTGTGGTTGGGCTGGGGACACTCCATTGGGGTTTTCATAGGATTTGAGCAGGTGTTTGGGTTTGGGACGCTCCATTGGGGTTTTCATAGGATTTGAGCAGGTGTTTGGGTTTGGGACGCTCCATTGGGGTTTTTATAGGATTGGAGCAGGTGTTTGTGGTTGGGCTGGGGACCCTCAGGTGAGGGGAATATCCTGGCACTGCTGTGAAACAAGTGCAATCATGGAGATTGTAAGAGTCTGGAGCTCCCAGATAATAATTATTGAAATTAACATCATTATTTCATATTAAGAAGCATTAAAATAATATTACACGGGGCAAATAGGTGGCCCAGCAAAATTAAAAGAAAACTGCATGGAGCTACTTTGAATAAAGTCAATAGTAAAAGAGATTTCTTCTAAAACTTCCCTAAGCCATCTAGCCCCCTTCACTAACTTAATTATTGGAGCAGATGCGGAGAAATGTTATTAGAAAAAAGAAAAGTGGGCACTTTAGATAGTCTAAAGCACTTTAGATAGTCTTCTTTTTCTGCTATTTTTTCCTTGTTCTTTTTTAAAATCTAGAATTGTTTAGCTCTACAAATGGATTTAGATGGTAGAAGGTTTTTCATTTCTTTCACAATATATCTAAATGAAACAGATCAATATCCTAGAAATAAAATAAAATACAATAAATAAAATACAATAAATAAAATGCAATAAATAAAATGCCTTGCCAGCCATCCCTGCATTGCTGTAAGTAGCTCTCCCAGAAGCTGCAGTGAGCTTTTCCCTCTGAACTGAAATATTCACTTTTAGGGTTTGCACTGTCAAGCATCAGATCTTGTGGGAAAATTTGTTATGAGAGAAATAATGTAGATCCCTTCTGACAAGGAACAAACATCCCAGACACAGAACATGGTATCACATCCCAAAGGGAGGAAAAACTTATTCTCTGTATGTTTCCTTCTTTAATTTAATTCTATCAAGAATTGCAATTTCCAAATCTTTTATCTGAACAGACAAGTTAATAAAAAATCAACATAAAGTGAAATTAATATTAAAAAACCTTACTAAAAATCACAAAAAAAAGGAGAGATGTTTAATTTTGTCTCATATGTAATACTTTAGGTGCCAGGGCAAAGCAATGGAATATGCTCTGGGGGGAAAAACAACAGTGTGAATAAAACATCCTGAATAAGAGAAAAGGCCATGGAGCCCAAAGAGGATTGGCCTGGCAGTGCCAGGACGGTTCCTGAGGGATGGAGCTTCTCCCTGTGACCCCTGCACCTCCCAGCCCTGCTCATGGCCAGGCTGAACAGGGCACAGCTCAGTGTCCTGAAATTCCCATTCCTCAATTCCTCAATTCCTCAATTCCCAGCCCTGCTCATGGCCAGGCTGAACAGGGCACAGAATGGGAAATTCAGTGTCCTGAAATTCCCATTCCTCAATTCCTCAATTCCTCAACTCCCAGCCCTGCTCATGGCCAGGCTGAACAGGGCACAGCTCAGTGTCCTGAAATTCCCATTCCTCAATTCCTCAATAGTCTCAATTCCTTAATTCCCAGCCCTGCTCATGGCCAGGCTGAACAGGGCACAGAATGGGAAATTCAGTGTCCTGAAATTCCCATTCCTCCATTCCTCAATTCCTCAATTCCCAGCCCATCCCTCCAGGTTCCAGTGTGGTTATTTCACCGACAATGCTCAGACTTTATTAAACTGCAATCGCCTCCCTGATTCCTGCCCAGCTCTATTGAAAATTCATCTTGTCACTGCTTTTCCCTCTAAATTTTATCCGTCTGCTTGAATAATTCAGGAGTTGCTCAAGAACAATCCAGCTGCTCTTTCTTGGGGCCATAATGGACCTTGGCTCCCCTTCAGCTCTCCTTAGGTGCTGCTGGAGCTGAAATGGGAATAATCCCAGTGCCTGGGAGTGGAACAGGAAATCAGGGAATGTATTCAGGGCATTCCTGCAGGTCCCTACCCTGAAATGCAGTGAAACCACTGGATTTTAGCAGACATTTTCCACAAGAAAAGAAGCTGCTGCATTTCCCCATCTCCATGGCACAGATTGCTTTCTTCTGTGTGAGCACACACCAGCGCAGCTCCTTTTTTATTTTATAATAACTCATTTGTAGAGCTAAGTCTAAAATGGTCAAAACATTACACATAAATATAAGGGAGATACATAAAATTACTTTTCCCTATCTGCTTCAGCTGGGAATTTCATGCCAATCTGCTGCTGGCCAATATCCTCCCACAGATTGCATTTGTGGTAAAGTGGATCTTATATTTCCACAGCTGCAATAAATTGGTTTTGTCCAAGCCATTTTCTATATCTTTAAACTCTCCCTAAACATGCCAACCAACTATATCTGTGGTTTGCCCTTGCAATTTAAAAAAAAAAAACTAAAAAAGATCTGAGTAACAGTCTGAACTAAAAAAAAGGACAGAATTTTAATCTAAACAGGTGTTTTTTGAATTATAAACTGTGAAAGAAAACTTAGCAATGTAATTAAATCCAAATTATCCAATTTCATGCCTATTAATACTATGAAGTCGAATTGTTTCTTAATCCACTTTGAAGGGTTGTTTTGATATTCAAATTGCCACTACAGAAAAAAATGTGGGTGTTTAGTGAGATATCAAGTGGACTTCTGCTGAGCCACCAGAATTCACAGGATCTTGTGACTGGATGTGGAACACTCAGCATTTCTCAGGGAGCTTGCATTCCTGAAAACACTTCTCAGCTGATGAGACTCTAATGAAAATAATAAATATTTAGAACTTGCACAGAGGAAGGGTTTTTATAAATAGAGCCCAGTGATTAAAGGCAAGATGTTTGTACTTATTTGAGAGCTGAAACTTCCTGCTCTGTGTGAGCCTTTGGAAGTCAGACATGGCAGCAATAGCAAGAGTCATTGGATTATTTTAGAAATAGCAGAGGCTAATTAGGCTGCAGTAGCAGTTTAGTCACATCTTTCAATGTGGATTTTAACTTAACAAAAATGTCTTGAAAGAGAAATAATTGGATAAAATTTGTAAAGGACAGAAAGAAGTTTTCATGGGTTTTGGCCATATTATATGAAACTTTCTAATAATAAACATGATGCAATGAGTCCCCTTGTGCAGCTACCAAAGGGTTGGGGTGCAGGAACCCTGACCTCCTTTTAAACTCAGTTATCCTTAAATTGTACATGATTGAATTGTTCACCTTTAAGCATCTTGAAAATTGTGTATAATAAACAATTTTTTTTTTATTTTGGTTTTTTTTGCTTTGTACCCACAGCACCCACCACAAGTTCTCAACACCAGCACACATTTTCTGTGTGCAGGAAATTCCATACATGTTACAAAAACCTGGCTTAGCAATTTTAATTATTCAAATTTGATTTTTTTTTTTTCCTACTGGGGAAGCAAATTTTCAGTTGTAAGATGAAAGATGCTGCAGGAGTGGGAGCCATCATCTTGGTAAACTACACCTGAGCAAGATTAACTTCTGAGTTCATTTAACATTTGCAGCTTGAGACAAGTGCAATACCCTTATCTGGAGGTTATATCTGGTACTTTTATTGAGGGATTCAGTCAACTCAACACCTCCTGAAAGGTAAGCCAAAATTTACATTCTCAGCTGGGCTATGTCTAAGGAAAGCAAACATCCCTGCCTGAATAATTTGACTTTTTGTTCTTCATTTTTCAAGTCTCAAAGGTTATTCACATTCTATTTATCTTCAGAATATCCATCTAGATGGGTAAAATATAAATGTTTAATTTATTGTGCTGTCATTTCATAACAGTACCAAAGTTGACAGTACTGGAGGAAGCACAAGTCTGGAGCAGATGAGCAAACACGAAAAATAAAGATTTATTGCTTTAACCAAAGTAAGACTCATAAGGTTAAAAGGAGAATAACGGAGCATGACAAGAGGCACACAGTGAGGAGGAAGTTACAGGGTAAGTTTTCACAATACTTTGAAAGTGATGCTGTCCCTTTTTCCGTCCTTTTTTGATGTGTGGCTGAGGGCACAACGCAGACAGGGACTGTCAGGCCACACTTTTGCTCCCCCAGCCCTGCCAGCACCAATAATTCCATGTACAGAGGGAAATCCCAGCACCCTGGTGCTGCTCAGGATGGTTCTGATTCTAAATTCTCACAGGAAAACCAGCTTACCCTGGCTTCAAACTCTCTATCAACATGCTTCTCACTTACACCTGCATTGAAATTAATCACAAGCCTTATTTTTAGACACCACTTTGCTTGAAAACCAAAAAAAAACCCATCCTAAAAACCACTAAAAACCACTTCTAGCACAAGTGCTGCCACAGGAGAAACTCATCAGGGACAGGAAATGAAATAAAGAGGGACAGAGGGACATGCCACTGCTGTCAGGATGGACCTGATATCTCCAGAATTACTCCATGGCAGGGGCAATTAAACCACCATCAATTATGTAATTTACAGCCTCTGGAGTGTTTAACTCCTCCTTGGATTTACAGAGACAGTTGTACATTAAATTACATTCAGCTCTACCTCTGTGTTTTCCTTCTGATTTTTGGCTGCAGCAGAGTTTAAAACACTGTCTCTCTCAGTGTTTCTAAGCTGCTTTGGAAATGACTGAATTAAATGGGAGAAGCTGTGGCTTGGACACAATTCCACAGTGGCACTCAGGGAGCTGCACAGGAGATGTTTGGGATGGAAACAAGGTGCCCAAATGCCTCGTGTAACTCAGCTGGAGACATCTTTCACTGCTGTGGGCTCCCAGCTACATCACAAAATTTACTGGCTGCTGAACAACATCCAGCCCTCAGAGAAGGTGGATTATTGTGAACTTCACATCTCTGTGAAGTGTTTTGGGAAGGGAGAATTTCAGGTGAGGGGTGGGGACACTGAATCCCCCTCACTGAACCCCCCTCACCTGACCCAGCCCAGAGCAGCATCTCCCCCTCTCCATCTCCCTCCCATCCCAAGCTTTAGTGGCTTTACAGCACCCATGTTTCAGCAGGAAAAAAAGGAGATTCTGAGGAATAAACAAGGGAAGATCTACAGCACATTGTCTGGGACCAGATAAATTTCATTGAGCAGAGTTATGGCACTGCAGAGACCAGGGGAATATATTCAAATGTTCTGCAGGTTACATGACAAAAGCTGGATTTAAAATTCTTCAGAGATGAAACTGTTCCTACTTAGTGAACAGCAGCTGCTCTAAATTAATCTATATTGATTAAATTTCCTTTTGCTTCACCAAAAAAAAAAAAAAAAAAAAAGAAGCTTTTAATTTAGAACATCGCTGTAACATCTCAATTGAAACAATTGCAAGATGAAAGCAACAGCATGATGTCAGCAAATATTATCACCTCCCTAAATCACACTGAAATTACTCTTCTAGGAGCCCAAATGTTCTCTCTCCATCACCTCCTCTGGTGGCTCTGGATGTTCCCTGATCTATGTCTCAAAGCCAAGCCTGTTTTCAGATTTGCTGTCCCTGTGACACACAGCATCCTGGCCCACTCCTCATCTTCCTCACACCCTGCCCTTCCTCAGTTTGCTTTTGGGAGGGTCAGAAAAGGCTCAGGATGAGCGGTGCCCACCACAAATAATGGGATGGATTATTCAGGATGCAAACCCAGAGCACACTGCAGGGAAATGATGGAATTCCTGAGCTGGAAATGGCTCTGAGAGGCCACAGAGCCTGAGTCTGAGCTGAATTGAGGAGAATCTGAGCAAAATCTGAGCAGAATCTGAACTGAATCTGAACTGAATCTGAGCAGAATCTGAGCAGAATCTGAGCAGAATCTGAACTGAATATGAACTGAATCTGAACTGAATCTGAGCAGAATCTGAACTGAATATGAACTGAATCTGAGCAGAATCTGAGCAGAATCTGAACTGAATCTGAGCAGAATCTGAGCAGAATCTGAACTGAATATGAACTGAATCTGAGCAGAATCTGAGCAGAATCTGAACTGAATCTGAACTGAATATGAACTGAATCTGAACTGAATCTGAGCAGAATCTGAGCAGAATCTGAGCAGAATCTGAACTGAATTTGAGCAGAATCTGAACTGAGTCTGAGCAGAATCTGAGTTGAATCTGAACTGAATTGAGCTGAATCTGAGCTGAATTTGAGCAGAATCTGAACTGAATCTGAGCAGAATCTGAACTGAATCTGAGTAGAATCTGAGCAAAATCTGAGCTGAATCTGAGCAGAATCTGAGCGGATTCTGAGCAGATTCTGAACTGAATCTGAGCTGAATCTGAGCTGGCACAGTCACACACAGCATGCAGGGACTGTCTGCATCTCCAGCCTGAGCTGCTGCACAAAATTCCCAGCTAAACAACCCTAAAAGTAGATTTACCTCATTTTTATAAATTGTTTTACCAACTTGAACAATAAGTGTGTCAGCACAGAAATTATTTTGCCTACAGTCTAATGGAAAGCTAGGAGGTAGTTGCTTATATTTTCAAATATAATTTATATTCTTGATGGCTTCAAAGATATTTTGGGCTTATGTTTGATTTTTAAAGAGATTTGCTTGCCTGAGTAAAGCAAAGAATATTTGGCTGCTCAATTCTTAGGCCCCAGAATGGAGGGAAATGCAGCAAGATGAGTTTTCATCCTACAAAACGGAGACATTTTCATCCAGAACTGAATTATCCTCTTTTTATAGTCACATTCATATGCTTTTGTTTACAGATAATACAGCACTTTGAAATTAAAGATGTTGATTATTCTCGTTTTGCATTCAGATGTTCTTAATGTTTTATTTTGCAGTATCTGGGGAGAGTTGATGTATATATTCTAAATGCGAAATAAATAAACAAGCAGGCTTGCGGAATTTTCTTTTATTGCTTTTTGCTTTTATTTGTTGATATTTTGTTATGTATAATTCTGTATATTTGACATCAAACTGTACTTGATATCTCTTTGAAGCTTTAATTGTCAGCTTTTTTTTTCCCCCTCCAGTTTTTCTGCTTTTCTGGGTTTTTTTCCCTGTAGTTTTTACTTCACATAGAGTTCATTTTTCTAAACCAGGAACTCTCACTTGCTGAATTTAATATTGTTTTCTTGAAACATAGAACCATGTCCCATTTACCCCCTTTCAACACTATACAGTGCTATTTTCCTATCAGCTGCAATAAAACAGCGAGAGATAACACATAAATAACTATATTAACACTAACCATGTTCATTAAGTGCCTCATTCTGAAAATGTGTTACAGCTGGCCACTTGCACTTGGCTGGAAATCAAATACTACAGGACCAGCAGAAAATAAATAGCTGACTCTGATATGATACTTGGATAAATTATTGCAGGGTAATTTTTGGACTATTTCTGTGCCTGAGATGAGTGAGGCAAAGTCCTCACTTGCTGAACTCAGCGCCCAAAATCTCATTCCTGCTGCTGAAGTCAGGTGTACAGGGCAGAGTATTAAAAATATTATCGAAAATGGAACAATTGGTGAGGAATTGAATGGATAACAGCAGGAGTTTGTGTTTGTCCTGGGACAGTGACAGATCTGCATCACACAATGCAGGTACCACTGTTCCTGGAGCTGAATTTTCCAGCTAAACCCAAATGCTGACACAAACTCATTTCTTTCAGTCCTGCACTGGCACTTGGGCTGTTGGAGCAGCAGTGAAAATCCACTCCTCACTGTGGCAATTTGAAACTTATTTACCCAAGACTTCACAGCTCAATGCTTTATGTTTTTGTGTTAAAACTAAGAAAGCTTCGTAATGATTTTCCAGTTTAGGAGACTTAGAATAGAATAAGAATGTTTAAAGAGGGGGATAAATTCCAGAGGAGCAGGTGGAAGAAAAATTATCTAGAATCTTCCAAGCCTGTGATTGTAATATTTAGTTTGCTTATTCTGACTTAGCTTGCAGGTACAATACAGTCAATACTGTTCTTATATTACTGTTTTTAGCCAGGTTTTTTTATTCCAATCTACATTTTTTGTATTTATGCAGTTCTGTTTTCACTTTTTTCTTTCAGATTATAGTGCTGTAGTTCTTTCTTGGCCTACTTATAGTCAAATTGAACAATTTATTAATTACTTTGTCCTTTCAGAAAGCAACAAAGTTCCTGTGCTGGAGCAGACCCCAAACTCTGAAGCTGAAGCATCAGATACAGATAATTCTCACATTTTAGCCTTTGTGCACTATGTATTGCCAACTAATTGATGTTTCCATGGGTCTAGATTTATTTATAGCTTTCATATATTGAATAATTAGCAAGTTGGGGCCTCATTTTTTATTCATTTTACTCTAATTTTAGTACAATTTATTTCATTGGCATCCATGGTGTTACTTCCTCACATATCAATATTAGACTCTGTATTATTAATACATATATAAATATTGCAAGGATTATTTAATGCATCCAGGGCTGGTTTCAGATATGTGCTTCTCATTTGCATGAGAGAAAAATCACTTTTCAAGTGTTTTCAGCATCTCTGTTTTTATTGCTTTAAGGTGAAAAGATTTTGTTGTGTTTGTGAGTTTATTTGTCTCATTAAAATAATCACTTGGTATCAAAGAAAATAAAGCACCTCAAAACTGCATTTCTTAATGGGCTGAACTCACATAAACAATTTGTTCCATTAGGCATACCTGTTACCAGATCACTGGAGATATTAAAGCATCTAAATCAATTTCTTAAGCAATTCCACATCATATCATCTTTCAAACATTAGTGCTTGACTGAATTACCAATCTGAGAGCACAGGGCTGAGGGGTAAATTCTAATAACACACAAATGCTTCTGCACTCTGTTCTCTGTCAATTTGAGCCTCCAAGGCTGTGGCATTTTATTTGCTGATTGCCTTTATTTACTGGATTTTTTTAGATACATAATCAGGGCAGATCTGCTGGTTACAAGAAAAAGCTTTGTATTTATGTTTTGTATAGAAATTCTACCCTAAAAATAACAGCATATAAATAGACTTCTAATCTCTGCTGTGATGTTTGTACGCACTTATCTTTCTTACCTCTAATTCCTTGCAGTTATCTTACTTTCAATATGTAGACAAGTGATAATTATGAGAATTCACAGCCTGATTCTAATCTAACATTTGTCAGTTTTACACCAGGTTGCATCACTGATGTTACCAGCACTAATTCAGGAGCCCAAGATCAGGAATTTATTGCTTAACCTACATCACTATCTCAACTCCCACCTTTTAAACAAAATTATAGATATTTCTGTGAACTAAAGAGATGTGAAATCATCTCCCCTATTTTAGAAGGCCATCATTGCTCACTTTGTTGTTCAATATAAGTTATGCTGAGTGTAATTAATGAGCCTTCAGTGGCTTCAGGAGAAGATCCCCATTCCTGTAAATTATCCATGCCAGGAAAAGCTGGCCAGCCCAGGTCAAGAGGCTGTTGATGAAAATCTTTCTCCCCATCACTCTTCCATGCATGACCATATTCAAACTCATTTTTAGGATCAGCCTCTGCCCTGTGCTCATTCCCCAAACTGTTCACTGAGGTTTTTTGAGGTTTTTTGTGGGTGCAGCTCAGCACAGAGCAGGCAGTGAGCTCCAGCTGGCTGAACCTGGCCTGGCAGCTTGGTTTGTCAATGTAAATATTTCACAGACAACTTTTATGAAGAATCCTTTCCTTGGGATTTTTCCTCCTGAGAATCTGAGAGGTTTCAGGAACAAAATGTAAACAATGATTATCTGCTGCTGTGGAATGCAACAGGTGCATCTGGGATTGGTCTCATGTGGTTGTTTCTAATTAACGGCCAATCACAGTCAGCTGGCTCAGACAGAGAGCCGAGCCACAAACCTTTGTTATCATTCTTTGCTATTCTATTCTTAGCCAGCCTTCTGATGAAACCTTTTCTTCTTTTAGTATAGTTTTAATGTAATATATATCATAAAATAATAAATCAGCCTTCTGAACCATGGAGTCAGACCCTTGTCTCTTCCCTCATCCAAGAACCCCTGTGAACATGGTCACATAAACTTCAAACAAAAAATACAGGTGCAAAAACTCAATGGGAGCCATAGAAATATGTCAGAAATAGCCCATAAATGGCATAAATGGAATTCCACTGAGGTCATTTTCGTCCAGCCTTAAGGATGATACGGTTACTTGTACTTTACAGAAAATTGAGAATTTCCATTTTAATTTCTTCTTTCTCACCCCACATTTGTCCCTGTGCAGTTAAATTGTCTTTGGCCCCCTTTAAATACCCCTGTATAAAGTAACAAAAAGTCGAAAGGAGATCCAAAGTCACTTCTTTCTCACAGGAAACTTTATGCATTAAGATCTATTGAGAATGGTGAAAAGTTACTTGGTTTGCAAGGTCCCATCTCATTTCCTTTCAATTTTGGCTGTGCTGACATTCTTCAGGCCTGTGTCACATCCTCATGGGGAGAGGAAGGCAGAGGGAGATGATGATGATGGGCAGGTCACAGCTCTGCCTTTGGGATCTGTGCCTCTCCTTGTCAGATTTCACGCTGGGATTGTGCCCTCCAACTCTGCATTTCTGCTTTCTACTCCTTTGGACACCACTTTGTCTTCTGTCTGTTCTAAAATTCCAACCCCTTGGTTAAAAAAAGAAAAAGAAAGAAAGAAAAGGAAGAAAGTTCCCATTTTCCTCCCACCAGCACTGATTTAGCATGTCATGAAGGATTATTTTTTTCTCACCTTTGGAAGAAGGCTGAATGACCAGAGATGAAGAAAAAGTCATTAATTCTTAAAGGCCAATCACCCTCTGGCAATTCCATCCTTTATTGCTCTTCCTTATTTCTCTCTATTCTCTCTTTTGTATGGTTTCCTCTCTTGATTTTTTAACTCTTTTCCTGTCCATTGTTTGGGTTAAAAAAAACCCAAAAACACACACACAAAAAGCAAACCCAGCATGCTTATACAAGGTTCTCTGGCTCCTGTAAAATACAAATCTTTGGTTTACACAGACTAAAATCACAGAAATTGTATTATGTACCAGAGCCCTTAGAGCACTTACAGGAAATTGAATTTTGTAGCAGTGCAAACGCTGCTGCTTTTTTTCTCCTGTTTGAACCACGGCAAGGAAGTGAACAGCCTAAAATTTGACATTCCTTAAACATCCTCTCCTTGAGCAGTGGCATTATCTGGTTTGGTGTCTGGTCACTCACCTTCCCCATGGTGAGGGCATTATTGCTCTGTGACTGTGCTCACAGGGGTTTTCAGGAGAGGGAAGAGATGAGAATGTTGATTCCATGTTCAGAAGGCTTGATTTATTATTTTATGATATATATTACATTAAAACTATACTGAAAGAATAGAAGGAAAGGTTTCATCTCAGAAGGTTGGCTAAGCTAAGAACAGAAAGGAATTAATAATGAAGGTTTGTGTCTCAGACAGAGAGTCCAATCTAACTGGGCTGTGATTGGCCATTAATTGTAAACATCCAAGATGGGCCAATCACAGATGCACCTGTTGCATTCCACAGCAGCAGATAATCATTGTTTACATTTTTTTCCTGAGGCCTCTCAGCTTCTCAGGAGGAAAAATGGTAAGAAAGGATTTTTAATGAAAAGATGTCTGCAACATTGCTCAATAAACTGGGAAGGGGCACAGGGGGTTTCTGCCCCTGCTGTGGCACAGAAAGGGGATGCAGCAGCCAGGAGCTGCCAGCCAGGTCTGCTCTGTGCCCCCCAACAGCCCCAGAGGAGCTGGGTGAACAGCTGGACCCAGTGCTCCTACAGGTCTTGCCCAAATTTAATTCTATTTAATTCTGGCCATTCTCTGGTTGCTCTGTGCTAATAAAGGTCACTCGTTAGCTAAAGATCCCCGTCTATGCTAATCCAAGAGGACACAGTTATTCTTTTCCCACTCTCCTTTCCTATCACTGCCATCATTAATTAATTAATTAATCCCAGGACTGCCATGCTCTTGAATTAGGTAAACCAGGGAAGTCTCTTGAACTTTCTTCCTCCTTTCCTCCACAGCAAAGATTTCGGGATGCAAAGCCTGCCCTCCTCAACACTCTTATCCTGAGCAGAGCAGAAATGTCACAGGCCCTCAGCCGAACAGAATCTGGGATTTCACCTGGGTGCCCTCAGTATTGTTTTTATCACAATTTTGCAAAGCTCCAGTGGAGTCACAGGTACTGGGATTAAGTGGTGACAACACATTTAATCTTATTTTTGAGCTATTATTTTAAACTTCCTTTATCCCCTTCACATCCAACACAAATCCAGGTGCAGCTGGGCTTGTGGGGTTTTTCATGGGTGGGCTCCCATCAGCTTCCAGGGGTTGGTGTCCCAGATTTGTGCTGGATCCAGGGGTTCCACCTGTGGCATTCACATTCTCTGACACAATCCCTTCCCCCAGGGCTTTTCTCCTGGGAAGCTGAAAGACAGCGAGGGAGGCCTCAGAGAAAAGGAAAACAACTCTTATCTCATTTGCTTCTCCTGTGTTGTGCTCATGTGGAATGTGTTTGGAGATTGTTTACCCACAGGTGATTGTTCCATTGGATTCTGCTGTGAGTTGTTTTCACCCTTTGGCCAGTCAGGGCCAAGCTGTGTCAGGACTCTGGAAAGAGTCAGGAATTTTCATTATTATCTTTTCAGCCTTCTGTAAGTATCCTTTCTGTATTCTTTAGTGTAGTTTCGTATAGCAATCTTTAATATAATATAGTATATTAAAGTAATAAGCCTTCTAATAAAATAATTAGCCTTCTGAGGACATGGAGTCAGATGCTTTGCTCTTCCCTGCCATGGGGCTCGCTGTGCATTTACAATAAACCTGCTGTGGGAGCAGCTTCTGCCCTTCCCTGAGATGGCAGAGGAATAATTTTAGTGTTCTCTGAGCAAACAGTGGCTCCTGACCAGACAAACCTCCAGTTCCTTTCCCCTCTGAACAGAAAAGCATCTCCCATGCCTGGGAGCAAGGCAAATTTCTGGGGCAATTCCACACCTCCTGCTTCTGAAGGAATAAATACCTCAAAAATCTTCCTGCTCTAAGGAAATTCACACAGCCAGGCAATTACAGCACTTGGTTAAACAACCACTAAAGGCAGTTTTTATCAAGCAAATCTTAATGCTGAAAGCAGATACTGAAGGGAATTAAATATTTCCTTTAACAGAATTCCATGGAACAATTTCCCCCCACCAGTTACCACAAGACAGTTCAAATGTGCTAAATAAATTTATACTTTTACTTCAGCATCTCCTAATTATTCTCCACTGTCAATTTATAAACTTTATATTGATATTAACATTCTATCCATAAAGTTTTAACCACTCACCCCCAACTCATATTTAGTACTGAAAACACTTCCAAAAAACTTTATAGGGGTTAAAGAAGTTGCTGCAATAGAAAAAGTATTTAGCAGGAAAATATTTAGTGGTTTCAACTCCCCCTGTTGAAACCATTAAACCACTACAGGTTTAAGAATTCAGAATAATAAATAATAACTGCAATATTCCCCTCTCCTACATTTCCACAATAAGGAATTCAGTCCATATCAGCTCTCAGACAGAGCACATGCAAATCTGTCATAACTGAAAAATTCCTCATTTGTTCAACCTGTCAGGTGAACAAGAAGCTTTATGAAAGCATTCTCTAATTGTTATTGTTTAATCTATTAAACCTGCTGTGTCAAGGTACTTTTATTCCCAACAATAGGGAACACTGAAATATTGATACCTTGGTTACCTCTCAGTGGATTGGCTTTCAGTGAAACTCTTGGTATTTCTTCTGCTATTAATTTCTGAAACAGGAGGGGCTATTAATTATGCATTCATTTTATATCAGAATATGCATTTAACACTATTTTTTGGTCAAAAAGCAAAACCTGGCAGACAAATAACTCATAAGTGACACTAATGAGCGCTGGGAGATGGAGTGGAAAGGCTTTAAATGTGTCCCATTATTTAGCAGGATAATTAAGAGCACAGCTCTACCATGGCATTTTATTACAGAAATAGATAAGATCCCATCTTACTGCAAGCAGGTGTTGTAACGAAGCAAAGTGAGATCATTTTTATGATGTTCTTCTGGTCCAAAAAAAGATTGCAAACTTATGTTATGCTCCCTAAATTTGCAAAAGTAACCATGCAGATCTTTGGAAACAAAGGGAACAGAAAATTAAATGTGTAAAACCTCTTCATTTAGGTGATCCTCAGAGGGGAAAAAAATAAATATTCTGCCTAAATCTTATAAAGAAAATTTGATGTCTCACAGATAATGGCTGTACACAAATGGAATTTACTGTACACAAACAACATCACAATTCCATATAAACTGCACATCAGACAAGATTATTTACACTAAAAACAGAGTTCTGCTATTTTGATTCCTTATGAAGGTGGAATCCTCCATGAACATCACCACCAAACTTTTCTAACACATCTAAAATAATTTAATGCATTTTTTCCATTAGTATTTAATATCAAGTGTTGCAAAATATAAATAACCTCACATTAATCTACAAAAGATCTGGCATTAAATTGAGACTGTATTTAAAATGGTGTCATTGAATGTATTTTAAATGGTGTAATGGTAAGAAGATTTTTGTCCACTGTTTATAAACTTCAAGCATGTACACAGAATTCACAAGGTAGAAAAATACAACATTTGATTACCCAGACTACAAGCTGTGCTTCTTTCATCTATCACTGTGGAAAAACATTCCAGGGAAAGTGAGAAGCTGAATTTTTTGGAGGTTGGGTCTTTCTATTTTAAGATGAAGATAAGAAGACACTTCAGGTTAAAATAAACAGATATAGAAATGAAAGAATGCAATTTCTGACTTTCAAATATAACATCTTGGAGAAAGCTGTCCAGGGAAAGGAAAGCCTTTGTGTCCAGAAGATTTTCCAGTTATTTTTTTATAAATAAGCAGTGGTTTTGTGTGGGATAGAGATGCTAATCATCATCTTTCCATGGCAGCCACCACCATCCCTTAGAACAGACTAAAGTTTCAAGGTCATCCCCAGCAATTAATCAAAAATCAGCCTGTCTCAGCCTAGAGACACTAAACAAGGTCCATGAGATTTATGCCAACATTTTGGGCTAAAATGAATCAGAAATACAACTGGAATCATCTGATCCCAGCTCTGTGCAGTGAAAGCACTTTGAACCCTGGTGGTGGCAGCGATTTTATCAATCCCTTTGAGGAGGCAGAACCTGTACTTGTTATCAATTTATAGCATTCGTGATTTTCCACTTCTGCTGCTGAATCCTCCAGGGTCCGCAACTATTGATGGACAGCCAGAAAGATGGTGTAGGGTGCCAAAATCAGAAATAACTGTACAAATGGCTGGGTATCATCAAACCCCAGAAAACTTTCTGAACCTGCCAAGCACAAATCCATAAGTTCCTGATAGTTTTCCCTTTTTTTCTCTTTGCCTTTATGCACAGAGTTTGAGATTCGTTACACTTGAAATCTGAGGAAGTTAGGTGGTGAGATGAAAAAAGGAGCGAGATACAGCACGAAAGAAGTGTGGAAATTGAAATTTAAAGCATAGCTAATGTCATTTGGCTGATTTTGCTGCAAACCTATGGGGGAAAGGGAAAAGAAAAAAAAAAAAAGTGAAGCTCTGCAATATGTAAGAAACTGCTCCTCGAGATGGTCTTGATTTTCTGCTCCCCTGCATGGTGAACGCTCTGTAGTTGAAAGAGTTGGGAATTAATCACCTTTATATGGAGATTAAAGGAGAAGTGATGAGGCATGATAACCTACAACTCCTTTTGCTTCTTTTTATAGCTGGGGAAATCTCTACTACAAAGGCTGCAGAGGTGGGGGAAGTTCCAGTGCATGGAACACTTCCCCTTTCATCTCACATTTCAAACAGATATTCTGCTGTCATATTTGCCCACTTCTTCCCCTTACACTCCCTGTAAATTATTGTTTCTGATTGTCAGCTTAGCTTTTATTAATGTTCTACAAGAAAACCTGCCAGTGGCTCGACTGAGATGTGGAGCAGAGCTGGCACTGAACTGGGGTGGAAAAGGCACAAGGATTTTGTTAAGTACAGAAAAGTTTCAGTAATTTTGAAACCATTTTACACTTTATGCCTCTTTACAGACTGAACTTCTCCTAGTCATTTCAGCATGACAGGTGCTGGTCTAGGAGATATTGTAATAGAAGAATTTTAAATTTATTTCCTTTTTTTTGGAGCAGAGATTCACCCGGAGCCCATGGAGGGAGAGCAGGGGGAGCAGAGATTTCCCTGCAGCCCGTGGAGCCCATCCTGCCTGGGATGGCAGTGGGTAAAGAACCTCCTGCCTCTATCCCAGCCCATGAAATTCTGATTTTCCCTTTTCTCCCCCTGTCTAGAAGGAAGACTGGCAGCTGCCCAAGGTCAGCCCAGCACACCTTCCCTTTCCTAACTGCCCTGGAAAAATGTTTTGTCTTGATAAATTCACATTGCTTTCAAACCATAACCTTATTTTTTAATTGATAGATCCCAATAAACTCTTGTTTTCAGCTGTTTAGGGCTTGCAGATCCTCAGACCATAAGGAGAAGCTTTTATCTGTTGAAGCTGAGAGAGGAGCCAGGACCACAGCTCTCATTTCTGCTCTGTCCCTCACAACACAAAAACCAAATATCTCCTGTTTAAATCTCATAAAAATCATGAACACATGTGTTTAACACCCCAGATTTAGGGTGAGATTTGAAGAACTTTGCACCCTTAACTGTTATTATAATATAAATTCAGCTCGCCTTGCCATTTGGAAGCTTGAAATTGTAATAACTGAGGAGAAATTTTATTGTTTATTTGCAGTTAATTTCTTGCTTCATACTTTATTGCACACTGCCTTCTCTCAGTATCCGTTAAACTTGTTGTGAGCCATGAGAAAATACCAATTTTTGTCTTTGGGGAATAAAGTAGTCTCAAATTTTACACTTATTAAATTACCACATTTCCTACGTGGTCATTCATTCTTAAAGTAATACTTAGCAATAATGACTTTTTACTAATAAACACCTAATGATTGCCTGAATTAGAAAATTATCCAAATTACCCAGGCTTGGTAGTACAGTAAATTTGCTGGAAGGCATTAACTATTTAAAGTACCACAACATAATAGAAAACAGACTGGTGGTTTCTGCAATCCCTGTTTTTTATGAGAACTCCTTGCAGTAATACATGTGGACTGTATAAAATAAATGTTTTAAACTTCCTATAGGAAGAATGTTATGGTTCTGAATTAGTCAGGTTTGTATAAATTAATGAGAATTTTGTGCTACATAATTTGTACTTAATTTCTTTGACTGCCAAAGAGTTTAACCTTTGTTTTCTTATTCAAAGTTTGAATTCTTCCAGTCCTTGTAAGATCAGGTCAAACAATACCAAAGTTGCAAGTCAGGATGGGTATGATTGAAAATACTGAAATATTAGAAAGATGTATATAAATATGCATGTTACAAACAAGGATGAAAATAATCTTATATTTCAATATAAGGTCACTATTTTTAAATAAAAATCCATTTTGCAGAAGCTTGAGGAAATCAAACAGCAGAACTGAGTCCCACACTTACTTGACATTAAGGCCCAACCCATTAGTGGGTTCCTCAGCTGTGGCTCATTTCAAACTTCTCTTTCTGCACACCCTCCTTCCCCATCAGTGCCATTACTGCAGCTGATTTATGCACTGAGCAGACACACTGCATCAGCTGAGATTAATGCCCCAACTCCTGGGTGCTGCGAGAGGCAGATCCTGGCTCTGTGCGTGTCAGAGCCAGCCCAGGCCGGCACCTGAGTGACAGAGATGAAATCTCACATTTTACTCCATGGGCAGGGCAAGAGCACACACACATAAAACCTCAGCTCACAGAAGCACATCAGAGTTTTCCTTGGTTTCACTTGAAATTCCCAGCCTGTGTGAATAAAGGGGGAAATTTCTCCTGTTGCCTCCTGAAATCTGCAGCACCAACAATGCAGAAATGCAGCTCTGAGCTCTGGGGAGCCTGTGGGCTCCTGAGGAGGTTCTGTGCCATTCACCAGGTGCAGCAAACCTGATAAATCACAGCCCTGCCAGCCCTTTGTTCACAGTCATCAATAGTGCTCTGCCAGATGGCACAGCTCTGTAAAAATAGATTTTCCTTTTTTTAAGCAACCCTGATTTCAATATTGAGTAACTCAACCAACTCAATAAGTTAATGAGAAGTTACAATAAAGACTGATGAAGATGTTAGCATTGCAGAAATCACCACGTCTCATGGAAATTTTGCTTTTCAATGACTCCTCTAAAAGGTCTGCAGGAACTCTGTTGAGGTTTTTGGTGAAAATAATGTGATAGGAACAATCTGTGACTGCTACAAATACCTGATTCAGTAACTCTGCAAATTGCTTTAGTAGAGATAAAACATCTTTTGACAAACTTCTAAAGGTATTTTAGAAATATTCCCCAACTATTGCAGTGAAAATGCCCTTTCAGCACAAAAAAGACAGGGCATTTTGTATGTTAAAAAAATCCAATATTTATCCAGCGTTACAAGAATACATATGATCAGTTCCGGTTCAAAATGGAATTCTGAAATCATGCTCATTTGTGTCCTTAATAATTTTTTAATCCTTATTTTGCAGTATTTTTCTCTACAGTTGGCAGAACTTTTGATGTACAAAAACGGCAAATAACACATTCTTGTAATTCTCTATTTCTGCAGTACCCTACCTGACAGGCTCCTAGTTAGGTTTGGAAGATATAAATATATTATATAAATGATATAAATGAGTGTCACCAATGGGTTAAAACAGAGTTAGTGGTGGAACCAGCAGGAATATGTTTGAAAACATTGAATCTCATTCTTTGGCTTCCCTGTCACAGGGGTGACCGTCTGGAAGTGTTTTAGGCAAATTCATATTTTACAACAACACCAACAGAACCTGCTGACAGAGTTCAGTGTTTCTAACAGCTTTGAACTTTGTTCTCATGTTTAGATTTCAGTACATTAACATCTCTGAGGTTAATGGATTGCCAAAATAAAATGCTAAATTTGGTCTCATTCAGCCTGAGGTTGTTAATTCTGCATTGAATTCCTCCATCTTCACTGATGTTCAAGAACTGAGCTGCTCTCTGCAAATAACCCCTCACCACTCTAGCCCAAGGTGCCAGAAATTATGTATTTTACACAGAAATCCCCCAAATTTTCTTGAATTCTTTAAAGTTTTAGTATCATGGCTGTGTTTACTACAAATTTAATTAACTGCCTGATTTTTTTCCCTTTGGTTTCCATAGACCTTTGACATTATCTTTTACCTGCAGGATTCCCTTTGGAATTACAAATAACCAGTTCAGACTCTGCACCAAATCTCCTCTCTGCTGTTTCATTCTGTGCTATTCTCATGTGCATAAATGTGATAATTCCTTTCCCCACTCTGTCCTAAGGTTTCTCATTTTCACTCTTTCTCAGGGGGTTCCTTCCCTATCTTTAGGAAATCTCTTCAGGATAGACAAGCAGATTCTTTGTGATTGCCATAATTCTGTGTGCAGAGCTCATTCTCCATTTGTCCAGCTTTCTTTCATGTAAAGTGTATTTGAGTTTTTTTCCAGAACACTCAGTACTTCCCCATGCTCCCAGCAGTGGGAAGGGATTTGCTTCCAGCTGTTATTTTTCTCTGATTAGTCACTCCACACCTCCTAACTCTTGATTAACAAGAACAGTTTCACTATCACCCCTTTCAATAAACCATTAAAAGTTAAATATAAGCAACAAAACAGAAATCTTTGCAATATTTACCAGTGAGACAAAAATCTTTTACTCTCTATTTTTTATGGCCATCACACAGCACCTTAGGAAAAGAGTATGTATTTAATTACACATTTTAATATATCTTGTAGAAACCAGGGCTTGAAAGAAAGCTGTCAGGTGAAAGAGAATCACCTCAGATGATGACAAAATAAGAAAAATTTACCATAGCTTGGGTGTATTTAGCCACAACTAAAGGGAACTGAAGGACTTTTGATCAGAAAATATGGCCACAATTATTTTTAAACACTGCATTTTTTGTGGTTTGAGTAAGACAGAGTGTGTGGAAGATGGAGTTTTATGTGATCTCCAACTGGGAATAGTCCCATGCAAAGCTGCCCAGTGCTTTGTGAAGTGTATAAATAGGGTGACAGGTTACAGCTACATTTAAGGGAGAAAATGTCAACTTAAGCTTAAATGCTTTAAATCTCATTACTTACAAGATTTTTGTGTGATACATCCATAGCTGAGATCAATGGGAATTGAAAGTTCCCTCATTATAAAGAGGAATTGCTCTTGGTACATTATTTTTCATTAAAATCTCCCTAAACTGGAGTGTACATCCTTCCCAACTGCTTTGCCAGAATATTTATGACACCCCAGTTGAGCTATGGTTATTGCTATTTTTTAGCCCACGACTTGTTTTGAGAATAAAAAATGAGGAGTTTACACTCTGCCATGACTGTTTTTCTGGAATTCTGTTCTGTGTTCAGTAATTCCAATTGTATGATAAAAAAAAAAAGGACAATTTGAGGGCATTCTTAAAATTGCTGAAGTTTTACAGGAAGGGAGGTGACACATCAGGGCAGTGCAGTGTACCAAAAAGGGGCAGAAAATGTACCAGAAATATCCATTAAATGTGGATTTTTACCAGGAAAGCCCATGGAACAGGAATGCTGCAGTGCCCAAGCCTGAAGTGCTGATCTCTTCTCCCTTTTCCAACAGACTGGGGGATGGTGACACGGGGTCAATTTATATTTTTATATGTGCTAAAGAAGAGGATTATAAGTGTGCCTGGGGCACCACATCCAGACATTTTTATAAATTAAAAAGTCTGTAAGTATGAAGTGTTTATCAGCTCCTCCTGCTTGACAGCACAATATTCTTTTTGGGATCTGCTAAATGAATTTTCTCACCTTCTCTGTTGCTAAAATAAACCACTCTTTACACCTACTACACAATTTCCACTTCTCTTAAGTAGTTCCACAGGCTTGCTGGGGTTTTCTCCTGAATCAAAGCATTTTCTCACTGTGAGCAGCATCTCCTACCGCTGGAGTCTGTAATTCCACCTTGGATTGGCCTTGATTCCAGCATTTCCTGCCATGAGGACAGAGAATTTCCCTGTTGGTGTTACCATCACTGCCTGACAGCTCTGCCAACCTGCTCCTTCCCAATTTGCCAACCCCTGCTGCAGTCAGGAGCAAATTCTGAAATTTACTGAGTCAATTCTAAAATTTACTGTGTAAATTCTGAAATTTTCTGAGTCAATCCTGAAATTTTCTGAGTAAAACTCACCCCTACCCCTGGTAAATCTGGAGTAGCAAAGACCACAGGAGCTCAGCCATGAGGAGATCATCCACAGGGATCAGCCCAAATCAGCTGTCATGGGAATATTTACCCATAAAATTCACCCATACATTCCACAAGGATAATTACATTTCCCAAGGGTAAGGAAAAATTAACAAGGATATAAATGAATTCCGGAATTCCATTTTGAACCAGAACCGATTACATGTATTCTTGTAATACTGGATGAATATTGAATATTTTTAACATACAAAATGCCCTGCCTTTTTTTGTGCTGAAAGGGCATTTCCACTGCAATAGCTGGGGAATATTTCAGAAATAGCTTTAGAGGTTTGTCAAAAGGAATATTTACCCATATCCTGGTCCCTTGCTCTGTGAACTCAGCTCCCTGGGTGGGGTTTGCTGAGGTTCCCCTGGATTTTGGCCTTGCTGGTGATGAACAGAAGGATTAATGCCTGGAGAAACAGAAGGGATGAGAATTTACTGCAAGCTTAGAAATTGGGAAATACAATTAAACAAACACAACCAACCCCCCTATTCCTCAGTCTATCAATATTAGGACAAAAATGCAAATCAAATCCAACTGGTCTTTGTGTTTTATTTTATTTGTTGCAAATGTGGGAACTCCCAAATGGTTTACAATTGGTTATTGGATCATTCTTATCTTCTACCTTTCTCTCACATTACTCTGGTATTTTTATAAGGCATAGAGTGTCTCTAGAATGTGAGATAGATCTGTGTAATATCCTGCACTTGTATGGAGACCTAGTGGAAAAAAAAATTTAATAAAATAATGATAAATCAGGAAGCAAACACTCAAACACTGAAGTAGGAAAAGGTATAAGGAAGTGAAAACTCCTTAAACTGAATTTTGCTGACAAAGACAACATAAAATGTAACTGGGCTCTGAAAGATTTATGGCTTGGCCCAGATTTTCAATCCATGCTGTAAAGAGAAACACTTAAAGCACCTTATTTATAATCTGTTTCTCATTTTTCCCCCAAAAAATTAATCAAATGGTACCTATAGCTTCCTCTAAAATCCAGAATTTTTAAGTGATATTCAGCATCTCAAATTCCAGCTGAGGTCTGAAAGATCTCAGAGTTTTTTAAGTCCCCTGGAAATCGTGAAAAGGTTTTTTGGTGATTTGAAAATCTATGTCATGAATGAAAATTTAAATTTAACACACCAAATCTTAAAACTGAAACCTTAATTCAGAATTGTACTGGGTTTCACAGATCCTTCTTGGCACTGGCAACTTAATCCCAAAAAAATTATTTTTGGATAAGCACAGAATCAACTTTTTGGTATCCTGTATAATTGTGCGTTTCATTTATCTACAGACACAACTTTGAAAATTTGTTTTTTAAAAAGCCAATGCACAATATCCTTGGGAAGGCCAGAGTGCAAAAAAGGGCTTTATTTTATTCTCATTTTACACAGAAACCTAAATAGCTGAAAACTGAAAAAACTCCGTTTCACACAGAATAACAGCATCAAGTAGTTCTTCAAACATGTTTTCATGTGCAATAAATTCAAAACATTTTATTACTCAGTTCTGATTTTTCATTGTGTGTTGAGGGGTTCAGGAAAGAATTTTATCATCTTAATACTCCACACATTTTTTTAAGACCAAATTTTGTGGAGAAAGCATTTAAGAAAATTCCAGAACACCAAACATAATCATGTAAACACCTTTTAAAATTATTGTTGAAATTATATTTCCATATTGATCATTTAAATACAGAAACTGTTATTGGTCAAAATATTCTATTGAATTTCAGTGGAAGAGTCTATTTAGAGAAGAACAACATAAAAGTTTTGAAGCAAGTGGAATTTTTCAAACTCTCTCTGAGTTTCAGTACTCACCTTATTAAATCTCACATTAAGAGTTCAATTTCAGTAAATCTATTTTTTTATAATTAAAAGCAGTAGCTTTAATGGAAACTAATTTGAATTTCTAAAAATAACTGTTTCCGTGAAATGACTATCAATCAATCAGTCCCTGGGAGAGAAGAGCCCTACTTTGTCCTGATAGCATTTCTGGGTTTGTGGCATCCTCAGCTGACTTTGTTTCCTTGAAGAGCTGCTGGTCATTTATGGAAAAACCCTTTAAAACCAATATTTTCAGTATTCTGGCATCTTCAAAAGGCACTGTGTTTAAAGAGTGGTTTTCACGTGCCTGATTTTATTCATAAGCATTAACACAATTTCATTTACACAAAGGCACTAAAGCCTTGGCACAAAGGTCTGCTCCGAATTATTCACATTGCACCAGCACCTTCTGCTTTGAAAGATCACAAATAGGCAAATTTCTAGAAAATCTTTAAAATGGAATTTTTACAGATGAAGTCTGGATGCAATATTCAAAGTAAAGCTGGACTGTGTACTCTGGCATTCACATTTCTGGTAAATTCCCATCGCCCAGGATTTTTCTCTTGGGAAGCCAGAAGCCTCAGAGAAAAAGGAAAACAATAATTATCTGATTTGCTTCTCCTGTGTTTTGCTGCTGTGGAATGTGTTTGGAGATTGTTTACCCACAGGTGATTGTTGCATTGGATTCATGTGAATTATTTTGACTGCTTGGCCAATCAGGACCAAGTTGTGTTGGACTCTGGAAAGAGTCAGGAGTTTTCATTATTATCTTTTTAACCTTCTGTAAGTATCCTTTCTGTATTCTTTAGTATAGTTTTAGTATTCTTTAATATAATAGAGTAGTATAAAATAATAAATTAGCCCTCTGAGAACATGGAGTCAGATTCCTTCCTTCCTTCATCTGAGGGCAACCCAAATACAACACTCTGTACCCACTTTAACAAATTATTTAATTTGTCTTTCCTGTTCCAGATTCCTGTGGATGGAAGAAAATTATCCTCACGTTATTTAGCCACCAGCTATGGATTTCCACAGCAGCACCTCTGAGTCCCAGCTGGCCAAGGTGGTGCTGAGGGCATGGCCAGAGTTCACTGAGGATGCTCAGGAAGGGCAGCACCAGGCAGGAAATGCAGCAGGATGCTCTGGGTGCAGGGATAGCCACCTGCCCCTCTGCAGAGCAGGGAAAAGGGCTCTGAAGGGTCTCAGCTCAGCTCCTGGAGCTGCAGGTTTGTTTGGAATAGCTGCTGCTGGAAATGGAGCTCATCTCACTGATATGCATAGCTGAAAATTTATTGGAAGTTTTAAATATTTTTAAAAAAATTTAAAAAGGAGGAAACCTTCCTTTCAGACATGTTTCGGAGCTGGGTGTTAATTACCTGCTCATAGTAAGAGGAATTCATGTTCCTGCCTTCATTTCACTGTTTGAGTTTCAGGAGAGGGAAGAGTTTCACCCTGTCTGGGGCAAAAGGGGCTGACCTCAGTGAGTAATTTGATATTTTACAGCAGGATTTACACAGAGCCGTGGCTGAGGCAAATCAGAATGGTGATTTCATACCCAAATGGAGCAAGAAAGGCAGAAACTGAGCTGTAAAAGTAGGAATTCACTTTATAGGTGGCTCCTGAGTTAGGTGAAGGTCTGACTGATCCATCCCTGTGCCACCAAGGTCACCACTGGCAAAGCCAAGCTTCAGCTTTATTTCAAAATAGAGATACACAGTGATAACAAAGATTTCCTGCAATTTTCTAAACCCTTTTGTATTAAAAATAGTCTCAAAATCACGTTAAGGGTCTTCAAAATCACACTAGGGGTCCTCACAATGCAAGATTCTCCCATTGGATGTGATTATTGCATGTCCCAAATATGTCTGTGTCAGAGGCAGCTCTGCAAGAACAAACTAAAAACCAAAAAGATCTGTACAGTGGGGATGAAAAAGGGTAGTTTTGCTTCTCAAATTCAACTTCTGGACATGGTCCTTGTAGAATCTAAATAAATTTTTTTAATTTTTCAGAAGTTAAGAAAATGGAGAATAAAAAAAAGTAAAAAAAGTAAAAGGAGAAGGAAAGCTGTACATTAATGCTGCAATCCCAACAGTTGTTGAAGTTTCTGAGCACTGCACCCAGTCTGCTCCATCCTCTCAGAAGTGTGCACTAACTGTGTCCTGCTGCAGACCAGACTATTATGTTTCAAATGCACAATATTTATTCTAATCAACATCAGCAGCCACACATTATTAAAGTGTTCCAGATTTAAACTGAATTAATTTGCTTAAAGCATCTTTTCCAAACAAAATATGGTTAAAATGAGTATTTGGCTTTGGGCTCTGTGTTTGGAAGGCTGCCAGAGACAGTAAAAAGGATTGCAGAATTTTCCATTTCATTTCCTTACCTCTAAACAGTATTTAAGGCCAGCTTCAAAAGAAGGCATGAGATTTTGAGGGAAACTAATTTACTTTTATTTTTTAATTATGTTAAATCAAGGGCATACCTATTATTTCGGACTTTCAAATAGTCTTTAGGGTCATTAAATAGCTTAATTACAAGACCTGGCTGCTGAGGACACTCCTGACTAAGAACAGACGTGTTTGGAGTTTTTAAGGGTTGTGGCTTTATGACCTGTGAGTGCTCATTTCTGGGCTTGTGGCATCCTCAGCTGACTTTGGTTCCTTAAAGAGCTGCTGGTCATCTATGGAAAAACCTTTTCAAACCAATATTTTCAGTATTCTGGCATCTTCAAAAGGCACTGTGTTCAAAGAGTGGCTTTCACGTGCCGGATTTTATTCATAAGCGCATTTACACAAAGGCACTAAAGCCTTGACACAAAGGTCTGCTCTGAATTATTAACATGACACCAGCATCTTCTGCTTTCAAAGATCACAAATAACCTAATTTCTAGGAAATTCTTAAAATGGCATCTTTACAAAGATACTTAACAAAGATTTACCAGGAAAGCTGAGCTGGGAGCAGCTCTGGATCCTGAGCACACCTCAGCAGATACCACAGAGCACAAACCCACAGAGACCATCCCCAAAACCCCAATCCCACCACAAACCCCTGGGAAGCATGACTGGACCAGGTCTCTGATGCACAAAGATTATGTTTTGTGCAGAAAGCCAATCTCAGTTCACTTCAGAATTTCCCCCTGATTTGGACCAACCTGGCTCTCCATACTCAGAGGTGAATTCTTCATTATATTCTTTATTTTCCCCCTGATCCTGGAAAAGCTCAGAGCATTCCTCCCCACAGCTGCTGTGCAGCTTTTTTGTTTTCTGCAGGACGAAGCTCCAGAGATATCAGTGCAGGCAATTCCCACAATCTACTCCCATTAAAAGCCAAATGAGGCCATAAATAATGCATGCAACACTAACTACCCCGGCTTGGATGTGTGTATCTTGTAAGATCTGCTGCTGCATTTCACATACAAATGTATATCAGCCAGTTTTACAGGACAAATTGGGATGTGTTCCTGATGGCATCTCCAAGAGCATTATCAAACTCCAGCTCATTATCATGAGATTCAGCTTGAGGAAAAGGAAAAGAATAAAAGCAAAATCGTGTTCCTGGCAGTTCCACTTATTAGAATCGTTTCTGCTCCAATCCGTGGTGACTAAACACCTCATGCAGTTACTTTGCATAATGCCAGAAAGATGATGATATTATTATCATTATTATTATTATTAATGATGATGATAATAATAATTCTTCACATTAAGTAACATACTTCTGGTTCCATAATAATCAGGTAGTATCAGATAGTAGGAGTTAAATCTGGGTAAATTTTTGTGCAACAGCAATATTAGCTGTTACTGTCATGTATAGAAGAAGCTTTAGTTTATTATGACTGTGCTGCAAGTCCAAATCTTTATAACAAAAAGATGTTTTGTTTTAAAGAAAGAAAAGTTTCAGAATAAATTCATTCCCTGATGCTGCAGTCAACAGCTGTGAAAAGAAAGAGAATCCCAAATTTTCACTTACAAAGCAGCCAGGTTTAGTCAAAGAGTAGAACAAAAAATGGCACCTTGGTGGTGCTCTCCCAAATTCCTCTCTGTCAGGAGATCTCTCCTCTTGCTTTCTCTCCCTGTCTTCTCCTAAAGACACAAAGAGTGAAAAATGGCAGAGAAACTGAAGGGAAATTTGTCTTCATTTTGTGTGCACTGTGGTGGCTTGGTGAGATCCTGAAAGGTGCCACCAGGGCCAAATCTCAACAAAATTCATTGTTGAGTCAATATTTTCTTTTTTGTTAGGGTCAATATTAAATGTGTGACATAGTATTCTTCATTTTTATTTATATTAGTTTATATTTATTTACAAATTATATACCTATTATTTATATTTATTTAAATTTAAAGCTATTATTAGTTTTTATTTTTATTACAATCTCACAAATTGCAAGTTTTATAGTACTTTATTTAAATAAATTAAAAATCGAGTCCTATCTCTTTTTTTTTAATTAGTTTTTTAAGGATAAACTGCTTAATTAAGAAATGATACTTAAAATATTTTTATTTTTAACCCAATAACTACCTGTGACCTGCAGAGTGGACTTTTATAGCCAATTACACAGCTGCCTTCTACCTGTTCAGCTCTCTTGAGTGTGTAAAAATCTGTACAGGGCAGCTCTGCTGGGGATTTTGCCCTAAACTGAGGCAGTAAAGCAAAGGAAATATTAATATTAATATTAATATTAATATTAATAGAATATTAATGTTGAAGGCATGAGACAAAGGCTGGCAAGTACAGAACTCACCCTTGGTAAAAGCATTCATGTGGTACTTGATGGGCCTCTGTTGGATGAGATCAAGGCAAGGTTTGGGTTCTGGGCTCATTTGGTTGATTTGTGTGAGATTTCAGAATGAGCAGAGAAATGGCAGATTTCCTGATTTTGGCACAGAAAGGTAAGGTACAGAGCTAGAGGAAAGGAAGAGTGAATGAGTTCCATAAGTTCACATTGCTCTTAGATTTTCAACCCTATTTTTGTTTGGGTTTTTTTTCACAGTGTTCAGGAGCCAGTAGTCAATCCAATACACTCACTGAAACAGTCATGCTAAAAATCAGACAGAAGGTCTCTCTCCTGATCCACAGGACACAACAAAAATTCATTTTTTTTCCTCTGTAATAATACACATTCACCTGGAGGTAAAATGTGCTCACACAACCAAAGCTCGTGCCTGATGAAGAGCAGTAAATCTGCATTTCTAGGGACAGGATCTCCAGTGTGTTTTCCCTGGCCTCTCCTGGTAATAGTGAGAGCTCCACACACTCGAGCAAAGCTGAAATGAGACTATTTCAAGGAGATAATTAGTTGCCCTGTATTACTTTTAGGAGATCATTAGAGACCTTTAATACCCTCCAGAAGAAAAAAAGCAGTGAATTCTCTCTAAGGAAAACCCACATTGCTCCCAAGGACTGTTTGCAGTGGTACAATTTCCAATCCAGCTTTTTTTCAGCAATTAAAAGGTGGATGGAGCTTTGCAAATTGCAAACTGGGGGAGTTTCCATGGTCTGGCAGATTCCTGTGATATCACTCCTGTGATAACTTCCAGACCATTTACTTCAGATTTAAATAAAATATGAGTTACAACCCAACACCTGAGCACACACTGAATTCATTCTGTACAAAGTGAGAAGTGAGAAGGCCTTTTGGAGATGCAGATCTCAATGAATAATTGCTAATATGCATTACACATTATTTGTATAGTGCAGAGAACCTTTCAGAGAATTCTTGCTATAAGGTAAAATACTATATAAGAAAAGCAGAGAGGTGAGAGATTTAGTAAATCATTGGAATTTCATTTTTCAGAGTCCAAAATTTCTTGCTTTCAGGGAAAAAATTCCTTCTTTACTTCTTAAATCAGATAGCCAGAAAAACAGATGAGGAATGGGAGCGGGAAAATAAAAAGCTCTTAAATGGATAAATTCTGCCCTCTATAAAAGTTAGAAGGAATAAATTCAATAACCCAGAAGACTATCCAAGGAGAGACAAGCCAAAGGGAGAACTGTCCTGCAGGGATTGGTGTCCCACAGGGGTAAGAGCAGATTTACACAGAGCAGGATCTGTTCACACACAGGAGATCCCAGCTGTGCCCCCCCTGTCACCTGCTGCTCCAAGAGATTATTCCATTCACAAGAAATTTCACTTGAGGAACATCAGGCTGGTAAGTTTATTATGCAGGAGTTTTTATTTAATGCATAACCCTACTTGTATTCACCAAGGAAAGGAATGTGTTCCTGTCCTTTTAAACAAGCAGTAAAAACCCTAAAAGAGGAGTCACTACAATAAAAATATCGTGCAAATCCTCTCTAGCATGAACCTCTCTCACCTGCCCCATGGCTATTTCAGTCTCTATTAATTCCCATTTATTTTTAAAAGACAATTACTTCAGCCTTCTGTCTGTTCAAACAGAGGGTGAGGACATTTGTGAGAACGAAATAGGGATTATCAAGAGAAATGTAGCTGAAGAAAATCCTAAATCTGCTGTTGTGCTTTATTTCCTCTGTTTCAGTAATGCTGGTGGTGGCAGGGAATGGAAACAGGGAGGGGATTGTGGAGGGGAGCCTTGGAAGGACCCCAAACTAAACAGGGCTCCTGTCTGACATTTGGCATGGGAAGGTGCTGAGGAGTGAAGAGGTTCTCAGAAACATGATTTTTAGAAAATAAAAGACAAATACTGAGTAAAGCAGTGCCAGAAATAAACAGGGGAGTTATTATCTTGGTAAGAGCTATGCAATGCAAAAGGGAAAAATAAGATGCAAGTTTAAACACCGAATGGTTTTGTGTTTCTACTCTTTGGTTCTCTCTCTCCAGTTCATTCCTTTACTTTTGGGACAAACAGGCATCTTTCTTTTTTACACTTATCTTTCTCCTTAGAATTACTGAGTCACATTAATCAAAGCAACAAAAATATATAAGGCGACGAGAATCTGTGAATTTATAACACAAAGCTGCCTAATAAGCAACAAAGAGGAAAACTTCCTCTGTCAAAAAAGGCACAAAACTTCTGCTTAACTGTCTCCTAATGAAAACACCACAGGCTCTCCTTGTGATTCTTCACCACAGCAACTTTAGTGGTAAAAGTCAAAAATATCATGAGTGAAATCCCTTCCAAACAGTGCAGAAGGGTCCCTGACCCTACAGCTGGACATGATCCCCCCACCCAGGGCAGGAAAAGCTTCCAGGGATCCCAGCACATCCCACCAGAAGCACTCACTGTGTCCCCAGCCCACAAACCAAGGGGAGCCCAGACCTGGCTCAGAGTGGAGCTCAGGGACAGTCCCAGGGTCACTGCCCATCATCCTCTATTTTCCAGAAATATTTCAAACTAAACTACATTTCAGCTGTTTAAGCCTAATAAAAACACAGCACTAGTAATTTATCAGCTGTCACTTCCCTGTAATTCTCACAAAAAGTCAAATTTAAGACGCTCTGCAAATGAATTCATTCCAGCTTGACAGTCCTATTATTTTAAAATTTAAATGACAAATTCAGAGACATTCAGTGCTGTACACCTTGGATCCAAGGCACCAGTGATTAAAAAAAACTCCACCAGAAAATCAAGCCCAGCTGTCAATACTTTTCAATAGATATTTACATCAAGCCACTTCAAACTCTCATAACTCTTCAAGCAGTCTGTTATAAATCAGATCAAAATGCATTCCTAGTCATGTCCCCTTTTCCTATAACATTTGATGTGTCTGTTGGATGAATCTCAGAAATTATTTACATAAATATTCCACAAGTGTGAGACTAAAGGGAGAAGAATACAGAATTCACTAAAACTGCCAAATGCCATCCAGGTGGGTCTCCTCTTTAGCCAGGAGGATTTCTCTGGGCAGAATAAGAAATATTTTGTTAGAAGGTATTAGATGAGCATGAACTCTGTAGGTTGGCTGATCACCTCTCTCAGCTTTTACCTGACTATAAATGGGTTTGTATGAGCTGATTTGGATTCTGGGGTGGTGAACAGAGAAAGATTTCCAATGCCAGGCCACACTGTGGGGTTCCCCTGATTTCCCAGACTGGTTTAGAGGGAAGCTCTGGTGAGAGCTTGGGAGGGCTGGAGAATGTTTTATGGCTTTGCCTTAACTCCTGCAGCCAGAATCCCCAGAATGGACTGGCTTTGTGCTATGATTTTTTAATGAAACTAGTGAGAATCTGCAGAAAACAAGTGAGAACTGTTTTGTTGTCCAGTAAAAGTGTAATTTAGGGGAGAAAAAACCCCAAATCACATTTGCTCACTGCAGCAGCAGAGCTGGGTGGGGAATGATGCTCCTGGCCCCACTCCAGGTGCAGATTTGCATCTGTCACATACCAGTGAAACAGCAAATGAGAATTGTGGATATTTATCTGAGATATCTCTATGGTGCCATAAAGGCACAGCTTGAGAAGAAGCATCTTTTTAAATCATGAGGGAGTTAGTTTATTCTTGTGTAAAGAAGAGTCTCTCGTTCTATCCCTACCCTGGCAGTCACTGCAGTAAAAGCACATCCTAAAATATTCCTTGCATCTCTGTAGGTTTCTTGAAATAAGAGGATTCTTTAGCGCAAGGCAATATATCCTTTGGAAATGAAGTCAGCTTTAGATATGAGATAGTGGGGCCTGATGGGACGAGTTCCATCAGTTCAGAGTCCTATTTATTTCTCCTGAAATACGATGCCACCAGGTACTGCACCTGCTCCTTGCATCTTGATAAACTGTTTAGCATTGCATGTGTGGGCAGGAATATTTACTATTTCTGGTGGTAGGAAAATAGGAGGAGGCAGGCAACATGTTCAACTAACAGCAGCTTCTTTGTGAAATCCAGTATCTTCCAAATGCAGAGCTTTTGTTGTACCAAAATTACATGTTGAGCAGGTGATCTTTCTGGGCTTCAGTTCAAAAAAGCTTCTTCAAATACATTAGCAGGTATTTCTGTTAATATAATTAAGACAAAAGGGATGCAAAGTTATCCCCATTGCAGCCTTGGAACTCTTTTTCCATTCCATTTTGGCAAAACCCCCATTTCCTTCTGGTAGGAGACCAAGCTTGGAGAGCAAAGACAGCTTATTCTGCATGCACATCTGTGGAGGGAGGCACAGAGTCCTTGGGTTCAGGGGGATAAATTGTCAACTTTCATGTCTGACAGATCATTTAATGCACACTGAAACAACCACTGTGGCTGTTCCTTGCTGCTAAATATATCAGCAAATGCTGTCTGTGGCAGAGGAGCAGTGAGGAAACACTCACAGTGCGGGCAGGTGCCCACAGTGCATTAAAAAGAAATCTCTGTCCTCGCGGATTTAAGGAAACAACTGTATTTACATGATTTACTGTAATTTACCTGATCTTTAGCAAGTTCTATCTTAATAAAGCTTGTGTAATAACAGATGCATATCTATTCTTTTTCATGCTTTAAGAGTCCATTTAGCTGTTGAATGAAGGGAAGAGCACTTAGAGGAGCAGTCACTGATGACAGACTATTGTTAAAAAGCCATCATATATTCAGATCCATCTGGTGCTATCCTGGGAGCAGCGTGTTACAAACTAATAAAAGTACTGCAGAGGTAGGGAAACCAGCTCAGGCAGTATTAAAATAAAAAAAAAGGGCCATTTATTTAATATACAGAAGAATTACGTTGTTTTATGTCACGAAATACACTTCTAGAAACACCATTTTGGCAAAATGATCTTGATTCCAAAAGGCTGCAGTCACATCCTGATTCACATTAGTAATTGCCTAAATATTCCATAAGTAATGATTACAAAAATATCTGCTAGACAATGCTCAGACATTTCTGAAAGGTGAGAATAAGCCTGAAATATGTTTTCACATTTCTGAAATGTAAGGCAATAATAAGTCATATAAATACGGAGTTAGTCATATTATTAGGACAATGAATACACTAAAAATATTCTGGCTGGTCATAATCGTTTATTCATCCTATCATCTGTTAAATACTACTTAGCTTTTTAACCCTTCCCCAGCCCCTCCAAGTGCAGCATTAGGAAGGGATCACAGCACAAATGAGCCTATTCTGGTTTTTTTCCTTTTTCTGTGCTGCTGGAGCACAAATTCTACCTGGGTTTGTGCAAATTTTTCACCTTCCCTCATGGCATCCTTGTCTCCAAATGAGCACAGAGAGGCAGCGAGGGGCCCTGGCAGCCCAGAAAGCCAAAGGACCAAGGGGGCCCCAAAAACAGGGGGAGGAAGGGGATGTTCCTCCCTGTCACAGACCTCTTTGATGGAAAATCCTTTCCTTAGGATTTTTCCTCCTGAGAAGCTGAGAGGCCTCAGGAGCAGCCCGGGATAGTGAAAGATGTCCCTGCCCATGGAATGATGGGATGATCTTTAAGGTCTGCTTTCATTTCTACTCCTTCTTCAGATTCTGCATTCAAAAATCTTTCTGCCAATCATACATATCTGTGAGACCTCCTTCCATCCTTCCCCACAGTCTCTTCCATCCCAAACCATCCTATGGTAATTTTAACCCTTATAAATCACTTCCAAAATGTTTTTTTTTTTTTGCTTTCCCTAGCCTCAAGTTTTCCCAGCCACGAGCACTTATCCCTCTCTCAGTGAGGAGAAGCAATCATGGGGAAAACACAGAGCAGAATGTGAACCCAGCCGTGCAAAGCTTTGTTTTCCTGGCGTTGCTTTGAATGGTTTATATTTAATTGATGAATCCCAGGGTGTGTGTCTGAATGACTTTCAGCTCCCCAGTGCCTCAATCAGTGCAGTGCAGACACACAAACCACGGGTGGGCTTCCTCACACTGCTCTGCTGATGGAGCTTCCCTCTTCATCTTAAATGGCCACCTGAGCTGAATGTGATAGACATTTTTATCAGGCAGCTTACGCAGGCTTTGGCCTTTTCTGAGGCAGGCTGGCAGTCTCCTCCCTATGCATCACAAAGAGCAAAAGTTCAAAGCGTAATTTTCATTTCTTTGGTTTCCCTTTTGGCTTGTTTCACTTTTCTCTTTTTTCTTTTTTTTTTTTTTTTCTGCACTGATTATGGCCAGGTTCACATCTGAGCTCCAAGAAAGAGAAATTCTAAACATGAAACACACAATATAAATGTCAAAGGCCACAGATGTTTGCTGCCAAGACATATGGATGGTAGAAAAAAAAGCAAAACTGCATTAACACATTTTATATGTAACTCTTCCTTCTAAATACGGTCTTATTGCAAAATACACAGGGGCATTTGTGTTAGGTACTGAGACATATGGCTGGTACAAAAATATAAATCCATTTCCAGATTCTGTATGCAATTTCACTCTTTTCCAATGATCCCAGGCCTGAAAACATTCCATCCTTCCTTTCCCCCTTCCAGAGCAGTGCTCAGAGGAAGGAGCCTGGTGAATGCCCACATTTAGAGCAGGGCCCTGGCTCAGGTGTTTGCTGGGTGCAGCTGCACAATCAAATCACATCACACCAATGCAAATTGCCATGAGGCTTTCCACTGCGTTTTCCTGTTATTTGAGTGTTAAACCTGGTTTGTGACCGAGCTGTGAAGGATACTGACAATGGTAAACTAACCTTCATTATCATCATCACCGTCTTCCCCTCCCCTTTTTGTTTTTAATCGCTGATCAAGCTGTCAGAGCCTATTTGCTGCAGGTTACCTGTTCTGGCAGAATGGATTCTTTACACTCAGAGCTGTAAAGAATCTGGATTCTGCCAGATGCCTGACAGAAATATTAACTGCTTGGGATTTTCTAGCAGAGCCTCCGGTAATGAGCCAACAGTGACACCCCCTTCCTTCCCCCCCCAAAAAAAAACCATAACAAAAAACCAGGGAAAAAACATTCCATCCTTATTAGTTTACAAAGAGCATTCTAAAAGCAAAATGATAAAATGTACTGACTTCAGAGTTACAATTTTATGCTTAGAAAAGTATTGAATATTTCTAGCACAAAACAGATTTTCAGCTGGTTTCTATGTTTGCTTTTACTTGCTATTGCACTAAATGCTATTTAATGTAATCATAAATTAATAAAGGGAATCACATTGTTTAAGATGAGATCTAAGCATGTAGATTCTAGAGTAAAACTTGGAGAAAAAACATTAGATATATCCACATTGGGAGTCATTGCTATTAAAATCACATTACAATTTAACAAAAACTTTGAATCATTCCAAAAAAGATCTGTTCTGTGAAAAAAAATTTTCCTCCCTATTCTGATAGGGAGAAAAATTTCAGATACTCTTGGTGGTAGCTCCAGTTGGAATTGGTAACAAACATGCTCCCAGTACTTAAAAAAAAATAAAACCCCCAACAAAACCTTATTTACACATTTAAATGACCTCATTTGCACACCCCTTGTTCTGACAGCATTCTATATTATCATTCTGTCCTGTGGGGAGAGAGTAGCTCACAATTTTGTCACTTGTGTACATGAAATTAGCACACCCAAGGTTTGCCCACCACCTGCAAACAGCCTCCTGTGCTTTCAGACCCTTCTGTTGAATGCTAAGTGTCTCCATAAATTGCTACCTGGACCCAATCATTTACCTGGCAAGGAATCCAGAGTTTAAAATTCCTGAGGTACAGTGAGTGACTACCATGGCACATGGCACCTAAGAGTTCACAAATCTAAAAATTCAGAATTCCCTTTGGTGTCAAAGAAAAATTCAGACTTCCTTAGAATGACTGAGCTGAGGAAATTCAGAAATGTTACATGTTGGGAGGGTGAACAAGTGCCCTGCATTCATTCAGGATCTCAGAGGAAGTCTGGAGGAATTTCAGGTTCACAATGCCATTTATCAGCACCATCTGTGGCAGGAAATTCCCAATTTTAGAGCAGTTTTGATCACTGCAGTCAAGCTCCAGCATCCAAACTAGAGCCTTCTCCAAGCAGCTTTTCTCACTCAAAGCACCATGGAAGGTTCTGGAAGTTCCTTCTGGCCAGAGGTTGTGTTGATATTCCAACGATATTAACAGCACAAAACCAAAAGATTAAAATTCTACAACCAGATATGCTGGTTTATATTACTGAAGATGTATGAGAATCATTCTTCCCTTTGACTGCTCTCACCAACAAAATTCACGACCAGCTGGGCCAAAAAATTGTCCTTAGAACATAGGAAATGCATTGGTGAATTTTCAGTGAGGTTCCTCTCAAACATTTTGCCTGCCTTCTGCAGAAAAAGGGGCTTTATCGGTTAATCTGTCAGACACAAAGTTCCTGAAAATGACAGAGACAAGAGGCAAATGGAAATTCCCAGCTGAGGGGAGGCTGTGTGGTCTGAGCTGCTCTCTCCCATGCCCTGTGTAATTGCTGCCCACTCAGCTTGGCACCAGCACCTTGTGCAGGCAGCGCTAAAATCACCCAGGGAATAAAAGCAGGGAAAAGCTGGATGCCCCTCTGCTGTAGGGAGCAGCAGCCCCAGCTCATAATTAACCAATTTTCACTATTTCCTATTATTTCATCATTTTCTTCAATCTCCTTTTCCCCAGTAACTACTAGCAGAGAGAATAAGTGAAGAAACATTAAGCTAAATTGACCTCACACTAATTAAAATAATCTTTTCATTAATGCACAGACTTAGGGGACAAATGCTGTATTTCAATGTAAAACCTACTGGACAAAAATATGAAAAACTGTCATAAAGTTAATTTCAATAGTAACTTTAAGGACCATGTAGCACTCTAAATACAGGTGAAATTCACATTTGGGTGAGAAGGGTTTAGCTTAAATTCTTAAAAAAGTGGCGTGGCAATGCGTTGGCTATTTCACAGCAGCAATTCCAAAAACACAAGGGCACTGAGAACCGGCAGAAATGGTCTTTGTTTGTTTGTTACACTTCCAGTAAAGTACCCTGGAAATGTCAGATACTCCCAGCATTCAATGTGTGTTTTCTCCCACTGGAGTGCAGCCATGAGGGAGAATTTATATTAATACATCAGATTTATTTTGTCAGATTTTTTTGAAAGTTTGCATGACAATGAACTTAAAATATAACTTTAAAAAGGCTTCTCTCTTTTCCTGCATGTTTCAAGGCTTTCCACCTCCTGAGATCCAGATATGGATCTGCTCTTATTTAGCATAAATAAATAAACAAGTCACCATGTGGGTCAGAGCCACTGAGGGAGAGCAGCTCCTTCCTTTCCCATCTGGAATCATTACAGACATTCTCATTCCCCTTGGGAGCAGCACCAGGTTCTGGCTGTCCTGGGGAATATTTCCCAACCCTTGGGTGTAAATGTCCCCTCACAGCTCCATCCCTCCCGGGTTTTGCCTTTTCCTGTTGCTGCCTGCAGATCTCACACAAGAGTGCCTGAGTCTCAGCTGGGAGGTCTGGATTTGCTTTGTGTTTGTTATTTAAATCAAATTATCTCCTAAGGGTATTAAAACTTGCCTCAGCTTTCTTGAGTCAGACTCAAGGATGATACAAAAGCTGATTTTTCCTGAGTTTATGGAATTTTTGAGGAATATCCATTTTCCTTTCATAGGGCAGATGAAGCCCTGCCCACAATCCAGATCCTTTTCTCCTGTTATTCTCTCAGAGGGGCACTGCAATGTACCCTAGATGCACCTTTGCAGTTTTCAGTTAAAAGTCGGAATAGAGTGGCTCATCTTTCCATCCATGAAGTAAGAAAATGTATTCATTTGGAGGTTAAAAAAAAAATAAACTACAACTTATTTTCCATGCAAACAGTCCCCATAGCTTAGTGCCTTGGCATCAGTGAATGACATTCTTGTATGTGAAATTAAAATCAATTCTTATAAAGTGCATGTATTGAATTCAAATGATCTTTCAAAGGAGCTGTCTGCTTCCCTGGCAGGATGTGAAATAAGAATTTGTCTTTGAGAATAAGGGATTCTGAGCTCCACCATCTCATCTGACACTTACTCTTGGTAAAGTCAAGTTTAATTTTTTACTTATGAGTTAGAATGATTTTTTTCTAGTGAATTGTTGGGAATGTGATAATCAATGAAAATATATGAATGAGAAAGGAGAGGTAAAGAAATACAAAATAACCCTGAAACAGCAACATGTGAACTGTGGCCATGTCAACATCAATATCACCAATATATTTTCAGAATATATATTGTGAAAAATATTTTTTTTTCCACAAACGTGGGGTTTGCATCCTTCAGGACAAGTCTTGCACTACCTCTGGCAGCTCAGAGAGATAATTTGTCTGTTCTGAAAACAAGAGAAGGAAAAGGTTGGACTGGCAGTGACAATGCTGCCAGGCTCTCAGAAAGAATCCATGTATTAAAAAAATAATTTTTTTATTAAAAAGTCAAATTCTGTGTCTCTTTTCTCTAGCCACAAACTCTGCCCAACATTTTTCTCAATGTTTTGAGCACAAAGAGCCATCTAATAATGCAAGACATGAAACATGGCAGAGCTCAGACTCCAGGAAGAGCTGCTGGCATAAAATAAAGAGTAAGTAATCATTTTCCTTTAAACAGAAAAGTTTGGTTCTGTATTAAATATGAATCAAATATAAAATCTATTCTCAATTACAGATCAAATCCTAGACGAGGTTATTAATATGCATCTGGTATTGTTCTAGTAATATTTTGGGGCATAAATAATAGAAAAGCAATAATTCAGCGCAGGCTGAGATGATGAAAGTACTTCCCAAATCCTGTAAAAAGGCACCACAAGTTCCCACAGGATGTGCTTTACCCTGATTCCTCATGCTCTGACTTCTCTCAGGCTGTCCTGAGGAACAGGAGGTCACCCACAGTTCTGATGGAAGATATTTGTGGCACTCATATTTTCTGAAAAATCCCTTAGCCCAGGATTGTTCGCCTGGGAAGCTGAGAAGCCTCAGAGAAAAGGAAAACAATCATTTCTCATTTGCTTCTCCTGTGTTTTGCTCCTTTGGAATGCGTTTGGAGATTGTTCCATTGGTTTCTGCTGTGAGTTGTTTTGACTCATTGGCCAATTGAGGCCAAGCTGTGCCAGGACTCTGGAGAGAGTCACAAGTTTTCATTATTATCATTTTAGCCTTCTGTAAGTATCCTTTCTGTATTCTTTAGTATAGTTTACTTTAGTATTCTTTAATATAATAGAGTATCATAAGATAATAAATTACCCTTCAAGAACATGGAGTCAGATTCATCATTCCTTCCTTCCCTCGTCTGGGGGCAACGCAAATCCAATAGATATCACAAAATAATTCTGCTTTATCCTGTCTGCATTCACTGAGAGCTTCAGCATTTCTGTCCCCTCCTGCAGAACTGGATTTCACAATTTAGGAATTCTGAAGAATTCAGAGCAGCTCTGCAGCTTGAGCACACAGCCTCCAGCCAGGAGTCTGCACCACTTCAGCACCTCCCCAGGGAGGATTTTTAGTAGGAAGAGCTGGATTAGAGCTTCTTCAGAGAACACAGAACAAAACCCTCACACAGCTGGAGAGTCCCTGGGCTGCTCCCTCAATACCTTCCCATCTTTGTTATCCTCAACTGGGCGCTGAGCTGCTCTCACTGCTGACTGCACTTCCCCTCTGCATTTTCCCAAATGGAATAATAACAGGATCGCCAAGGAATCACCTCATTATCTGCAGCAGGGTTTAGTGCACTTGCCATGCCAACGCATTTTTTAAAGGATATGCAGCAACATATCTGTGTTTAAAATGAATTGACTTTGATACCATGTAACCAAGGAAACGGTGTCAGAAGTAGATAAAATCATGCTTGATCCAAAACATCTAAAGTTCAGGGGGTTTGTTTTGAATAATCATATTTATACACATGCCTTCAGTACAGGCAATTCAAAATAAAAGCAGTGCAGCAGCAAATGCAAAGTGCTGGCACGTTTGTGGTGATCCAGAGGAGAGAGAGCACAGCTCACAGCACAGACACAGAAATTCTGCTCAGTTTGTTATTCTCTGGCCACTCTGGGAGGTGGAAAAAGCAGGAAATACCCTGAAAACGACTGAAGTCAGCTCAATGCTCGAATTAAGTCACTTTTGGAAATAAACCTTTCCTTGGAAGGTTTCCAGAATGATCCTTTGCACAGGAGAGGTGAAACTTCCAGGGATGGAACCTTTACATCAGATCTGGGTTTTACATGTGAGACCACCAAATTTATTTTAATGCTTGCCTGACAATTAATTTAAAATATAACTTTATAAAGGTTTCTCTCTTTTCCTGAGTGTTCCAAGGCTTTCCACCTCCTGAGGTCACAGATGTGGATCTGCTCTAATTTAACACAAATATATAAACAAGTCACCATGTGGGGTCAGTATCACTGAGAGAAAGTTCAAAAACCTATAAAGGAAAAGGAAACACTATTTTGGAGAAAGGTGCTCCAAAATCTGATTTAACAACATAAGTACTTGACAGGGTCAGGATCACTGAATATTTCTCAAGGTAACATTTAAAAAGTCCAGTCTTAGAGAATTTTTTTACCTTAACATTGGCAATCATTGGGTAACAACCACACTAATTAAATAACTAATAAATTTAATGGTTTTTTGCAGTAAATATGCAAACAATAAAGGAAGTATGCCTTCTAAGTAATGATTAAATGTAGAGATTTTTCCTATCCTGGCAAAAATAGGTAAAATGTATTTTAGAAGATGTTTCAAGAATTTTCGACACGACTTTCTGCATTAAAACCTTCCAGCAAGCTGCCAAAATTAAAAGATAAATTATAGTAGAGCCCTTTGTTTGAGGCTTTCAGGAAAAACGAGGAATCGCCACAGTCCAAGGACAGCGATGTCCTAGATGGGAATAACTTATCACCTGTGCCCTTGGAATTCATTATTTGCTATTTAGGGCCAAGAAGTCTGCAGAGAAGGTTCTGACTTGTCCCAGGCCAATAAACAGTTAAAAAAAAAATCTCCTTTTTCTCTGGGGTGATGCCAGCAGTGCCCTTGGTGCTCCTCAGCAGCTCATGAAGTTGTTTCCAGGAAAGGGAAAAAGTTTTGAGGTTTGCCAGAAGCAAGTTTGTTAGCAAAGGTCAATGCAAGTCTAATCGCTACTTAATTATTTTAATCTCTTCACTGAAAGTGAAAACAAAGGGAGGATTTTTACCTTCCACAAAATGCTCATTAAAGGCTCATAAATAATTTAGTCCAAAGAAGTTGAGTTTATAAACTTTTGCAGATGTGATAACGGAAATGAAAGACTAGAATTTGCTTCTTTTGCTCACTCAAATCCAGCAACAGCTTTTATAATTGTTTTTAGTATTTATAACTAACATCCTAGTTACAAAAATGTCTGGGTAGAAGTTTTTCTCCATTTCAGTTCCCAGTGTTTAGTTTCTAAATTAATGAAGGCAAATTCTGAAAAAATATTGCAACTTTGTAACTGTCTGAAACTTTAAATATTTTTCTCTAAAGTTGATCTGCACAAGGCAGATATTATTCTATTCTCCTTCTCTCAGATATTGTGATAATGTCCTCATCCCTGCTTCTGCACGTGATTTCAATTTGTCTAAAAAATTATTAAGCTACCAGATTTAAATATCCATATTTTAATATCCCTATTCTCATATTAGAACACTGTATAGTGCAATAACAGCCATGACAAGGAGAAATATTTTATAGCTAATTGTATTTTCCCCAACAGATTAGAAACAAATTTATCCCTGGATATTCTCAGGTAATGTTGTCCCTCTTATTTCTTCCAAGTGAGCACAGGTTGGAATTCATTAAGAAAATACAGGATCTGCTCTTAAAATGGAGTTAAGGATGGAAGAAATGCATCCAAATAATGTTTTTTATTCTTTTGGCCATTCTAGTTCATCATGCTCTCCTGTTATGATCTATTGCTGTAGCTCACAATAAGCCAAGAATAATATTTCATAAGATAGGAAGCATATCACACAATACTTTAAATAATATTTCTCTTTTCTCCCACTCAGCTGATGTTCAGACAAATTCAGGAGAGCTGGCAGGGCTAAACTCCTTTTCTAAGTGTGGTACCATTAACAGTTTTGCCTTAACTAAAACTAAACAGGAATTTGTAAAAAAAATTAAACAATTCTTTTTATTTGCCATAATTAAAAGCAATTATCCAGCTTTTCATCGAGGCTGCTGTGGGATTGAGATGCAGACTGGAAACTTTTGCCTCTGAGTTCCCACTGCTGCAGAATTTCAAGCAGTTCCAGGGATTTTCTGAGCCAGCCCTGGCAGCAGTGGCAGAGGAAATACTGCAGGATCAGATTTCTGCAGCAATCAATGGCACAGCACGGGCAGAATCTACCCTAAGGTACTTTTCTTACCCAGCATAATAATTAAAGCTGTATTTTTAAAGCACTAACACAGACAGTGGCTTCTGGAATTACAAAATTACTGCAATCAGTGTGCTTAATTAACCCTCTCCTGTCTCCCACTTTGCTCCATCTTTTGCTCTCATTAAGTGCTGTCCTGACCTTTCAGTCTGTAAAAATCAACAAAAGGCATTTCCTTTTTTATTAAAGGATTGATTGCAGGAGGCCTGAGACCACAATGGAGAGGAGAAATTACCTGTGCTCAAAACCCATCAAGTCTGTGAGACAGACACTGCCGCTTGGCCCAAAAGCAATGGCAGTGCTGATCTGATCTGCAGATGCAACCAAGCAAAACAAGCCAAAGAAACATTAATATGTGATGCTACAATTCAGAAATCCATGCACTGTGAGAGAAAATTTTCAATAATTCTGTTTAGACATGAACATCCAGCTGGAAAACTACTAAAGGAAAGATCACAGGGAGCTGTTCTAGTCCTACTGAGAGGTAAAAATATTTCAATGTACAGAATTAAGGGCACCAAAAGACCTAAATCCAGATGCATTTTCAAAGGCACAGCACCTCGAGTCCAGAGGCACAGGTCTGGGCAAGGCTTTTATGGCAACCTCCTCTCATGGGATGCTACTGATCAGGTGAGGAGATCCCAAAACTTATTCCCACCCCTGATTCTTAAAATAACACACTGGAATGAGCACAATAAAATCATAATTTGAGTCATCATAAATTAGCCACTGTCCCCAAATGATACAAGCTTAGGCCTTTCAGAGCTTTTAAATATTCATTTATACAAGGACTCGCCCACAACTGATCCATGAGAAGCCTGATTTGACTTTGAATCTTATTTGTGATACCCTTTTGTCCTTTACTCCAACTGATCTGCATGCTCTTTATGGAACCCAGCTGAAAACCAGCAAACCAATTTATTTATTAGCACAGCTTATGACCAGCTGCTGTTGAGGGTCAGAAGCACAAGTTTGATTTCACATGGTTTTCTTTTTATTCCTGAATGTCTAAAATGCCCTACACACGTCTCTAATCATAAATAAAAAGAAAAGGAAGGAAGTGCTCCATGATATAACTATTCTTAGTCTAATTCTTCTCATTAATCTGCCTTATTGCTTGTGGCATGCACTTGTTCAAGGCAGTGAAGGTTTAACAGCCCTGCTTCCTTTACCATCATCCATGCAGCGGCCTGTCAATCAATGGCAATTATTACTTAATGAACACGTAATGCTGGGTGAGCCCGGGGAGAAGGGAACAAATAAATCACTCATTAGCGCCCGGAGTGGGAGCTCCCACTGTCTGCTGTCAGAGAGCTCCTGGTGCAGCTTTGTTTGGCCAACACCTTCAGCAGCAATCAGCAGCAGCAGGTGCTGCAGAGCTGGAAATCTTCAGTGACCTGCAGGATGTTCAGCTTCAACAGGAGATGTACACAAACGTGTCTTCAGCTTAATTGAAAACTCTCTTCTGAGCAGTTCTTCACAAAAAAAAATATAAAGGCTCACAGAGCTTTTTGTTTTTTTCCTGATTTTCCTAAACTGCTTTCTTTTTTTTTTTCTCCTCAAATATCAGCAAAGTTTATTCTTATTCCAGTTGAAATAATAAAGCCTTTTCAGAAGCTTTAATGTGACTTAGCACGATTTTAACAGTGCTCCTATATTCATAGGCCGAGCAGGAAGGGTTCATGTTGAGTTGCATCAATCAATATTACTGTGCCAGTAAAACAGGTTCTATGTTTCACAGAAATGATGCAGGTATTTGCTTTTGTGATGCTAACTCCTGCTCATTGAGCTCTGAAGTAAAATATTTTGCACTTCAGTAGGAATTACCAGAAGTTCTAGTCTGTTTTCCACATCAATTCCTCCTTTTTCTGTGTTTTACACAATCCTGCCAAAGTTGAAGTGATGTGAGAAAGGCAATCAGCAGCTGATAATCCACAGGCAATCAAATCAAGAATTTCTTGGAACAAAACCATGAATTGGAAATGTGCAGAGGTGTATTGAATTAAATTCTGCAGATTTCCCCTCACTTTCCATTTTGATGTAAAATTGCTCCAGTATCCTCTTTCTCCAGTTGATGTTTGGCTTTTTCAAATAACAACAGAGAAATTTAAATGACATTATTTAGAACTTCAAAACGAAAGTGGGATTTCCTCATGAGATGCCATCATTTCCATGAGATGGAATCAGGCTAGCACCATTGGAACAATGAATTTTTATGCTTCTTTCTAAGGAAAGATCATTCCACAGGTCAGTTTCTGTACAGTTCTGTACATAACATTCTTTATGTTAACAACCCTTGATTTACAAAAAGAAAGCTTCTTTCACTTCAGAAAGCTCAGTTTGCTTTAACATACAGTTTAGCAACTTTCTAAAACAAATGCTTCCAGAAGAGAATAAAGCTTCTAGAAACTCCCTGGGCAAATTTAAACAAGGATGAATGTAGTAAAAAATGCAGAGAAAGGGTAACTTCCTCATTCAAGGAAGAATTATTTTCTGTGTTATGTATTCATTTGTTTGTTTTCAGCCTTGAAAAAAATCTTGCTACAAATTTAAGAGCACATTTTGACTATTCAAAGTCTCCTCCTAATTCGATGTGGTGTTTGCCAGGCACAAAAGCCTGTTAGACATTCAAATAACAGATTAACTGTGAAGCACTGCATAAACCCACTCCGTGTTTTCAAACACATCATTAAAGGAATGGCTTCTGGGGGGAGAAAAAAAGGAAAACCCCACAGATTTCTAAAGCTTTCCTGCCTTTAAGTAATAAGGAAAGGGAAAAAAAAAGAAAGAAAAAGAATTGTTTCAAGTCAAAGCAGGTAACTGTTCCAGGGCATTGCCTCACTGGAAGAGAATTTCAATACTTAATTGTAATTTCTATCAACTGAGAAAACTCATAATCATTCTTATCTTCTAAAATAGCTTGTTAAACATGAAAAAAGCTTATTGCTGAAACCGGCTGTATCTAGGCAGGAATCATAAGCAGAAACGTGTTTTAATTACCTTTTTCCAGTATCTTCAGCTAAAAGTTAATTTTAATGAGCAGAAACACTCATGTTGGTTTTTTCCTTTCTATTTCCCGTGGGTTTTGTTTGTTGTTTTGTGTCAAAAAAGAAAGAGAGAGAGAGATGAGTTTGCCTATCAGGACAGCACAGGACAGTCTCCCAGGTGAGCTGTTCCTTTTCTGAAAGTCATTTCCAGCTCACACAAAGAAATGCAGAGAAGGTTCCTGAATTCAGAGTGACACAGGCAGGAATGCTGGGTGATGGACACTTCATAACTAACATGCTCCAAACCATAACAACCACTGGGAAAAGTTGGATTCTTTAAGGCTTTCCACAGTAAAGTATTGACTGCATCATCCTTGAGGGCACTTGCACTTACCTAACAGCAACATTCAAACTGAGTTTGACAGATGGTGTTTACCAAGAGTTTTTTTCCCTTCAAAAAAAACCCCAAACCAACAAGAAACAGCTACAGCACAAGTATTTGTGTCTAGGAGGAGCACAGATATCATCCCACCTTTGACTGAGACACTGACGTTGTGAATGAGCCCTTGATTCAGTGCCAGCTGTAAATATTTTGCTTTTCTGAACACCAATGTTTATCAGTTAACATCCACGATTACAAATTATTCACGAAATCTAGAATAACTCTGTTTAGTTTTCTTAGCGGCCGAAAACAAACCAAACCAGCAAACACCTTACAAACAATGAGGGCAGAGAAAGGAGAGTAGTGCTCACAATTCAGTATGGAAACATAAATAGCATCAGTCATCAAAACGTGGGATTTTATCCATATCAAAATATTGGAAGGAAATGCTCAAAATTACACATAATAAAAAAGAATCTGCTCAGAACTCCTGGCTGGTTCAGACTGGCAGCCTGGCTCTGCCCAAACACTCAGCGTGCATTACCCTGTGCATCTGAGGGACAAGAAGCACATTCTGCTGAAGGTGGACATATTTGAAATACAATTACACCATTAAAAGTTTGTTATTCCCTCTTAATTGTTGCAAGTTTCAAGCCATTGCTGCTGGGGGAAGCCCGAAGAACAAGGCAAATTTACTTCTGCTTTGTCAGATTTTGATACCCCTGTACTCCAGATAGGTTTAAAGTGATTCTTATCCGAGCCCTCCTCAGCTGATATTAGCAGGTTGATCAGAAAGACTTGAGTAGAACCAAACTCTTTCAAAAATGATCTAATAATCATAATTTCTCTTGATTTTCTGTAATATGGTTTTTCTTTTTTAAGTATCTGCTGCTATTATGCTGGGATGAAGAACAATTTTGATGGGGAGCAACAGAAAAATTAAATTAGCACATTTCAAAGCCTTTAAAAGGCAGTCCCAGAGGAAGACAAAAAAATGCCAAATGAGTGAAAAGTCTCATATTAACACAGAGATTTTGATAGCTTTTGAAAAAATTAGATCTGAATATTATCAAATATCTTTTATTGTCTTTCATCCCATTCATATTTCCCAATTCCTCCCCCCCCCCTTACCTAAACAGGTTCTTTGAGATTGTATAAAGTCGTCAGATAATTTTTTACCAATAAGCTTTTGCAGATTTCTTGGGTTTATGAAAGAAAAACAGCAAACAGGAAAAAAAAAAAAATAATTCTTTAAATAGTCAAGGACAAAGAAGAGAAGCTATGTTTAACCAAAGCTGTCTCAAAATCAAGGCAGGGCACTAAAAATGCCAGCCAGTTACATATGCTCCGCAGCTCCCTACTAAATAAATCCTCAGCACTGCTGTGCTCCTTTGCTGGTGGATGTAGAAGTATTAGCTGCAATTTGTCACTGCGTTATGTCAGGGAGGGAAGGTTTGCTCTTAAAATGCCACTTGGAGAGTAAACAGCAGCCTGCAGAGCAGGATTTGTTTATATCACTTTGGCTACGATGAATAACACACTTAGAAAGATATATTGAATATGAAACGTGGAAGTGTAAAAGTTGTGACTTGTGTTAAATATTCGCTGCCATTGCTGCCAGAACTGGGGTATGGAGCTCGTGTATTTCAGGCAAAGCCAATACAGGTCACTGCGATATATCCCAGCTGAAGCCTCCTGTGCTTTGCTGGGTCTCCTTTTCCATTTTCCCCTCATCCGACGTTTCTGTGCTTTACCCAGGAGTGGCCACTCCTCACCCAGGAGCTCCTGCCCTTCCCTGAGTGATTCCTGGGCGTTTATCCGCAGGCACAGACACACCCACACCCCCAGGGCTGCTGCAGCAGAGAATTCTGAGCAGATGATGAGCTCCATTAACACCCTCCACCCACACAAAGCAGAACCCCCTAAACGCTGAATGTTAAGCTGCCTGTAAGTAACACGAGAATGGAAATATTCAAGAGACGGAAAGCATTTTCCCTGTAAGAAAATGAGAAATCACACAATGTATCTTCACAAGCATCCTGGGACACGATTGGAGACGTCTCTGGAAGCACCAGAGTGGAAGAAGTTCCCCTAATGATGCAGTAAAACTACAGCTGTACCACACCACAGTCAATAATTACTGACCTCCAAGGCTACAGGGGAATTCACTATAGATTCATATATATGTGAGGAAAAGCTATTTAATCCATAGAAACATAATAGCTGCACTGACCTTTCCTCACTGCTCCCTCACCTTCACAGGCTGCTGCAGGTCCTGGTGGCTGAGAGCAGAGCTGAAGCAGCTGCTCCCACACCTCCCCTGCATTTAAAGAGGCACCAGGAACTCCCTCTGACCCCGGAACCACCTGGGGGCAGCTGCAGCCCCCTCCCCTTCCCTCGGAGCCCATGAGATTGTGCTTCATGCTGAAAAACCCAGCAGTGTACTCAAAGTCTGAAGTTTGCCCCAAAGTTGGGTGTGCTCCCAGGGCAATGCTGGGATGTGGCCAAAACCTTCAGTCAGGTGTTGGGAAGTGCTCCTGCTGCTGGAGTTCAGATGGCAGAAGTGGGGATGGAAAATGAGGGATACAATATAAGAATAAAGCATCTTTAACGTTACAGAATGCATTGCACAATGTGTTACTCCTTAAAACCCAGCCCTGGTGCTCATTGCCCATTCCCTGTGCCGAGGAGACTGGAAGCAGTTGCTGCTGCATTTTGTGCATCTTTGCAATACACAGCAGTCCCTCCCTGAGAGGCTACACAGCACTTTGAAGTGTATAAATCCCATTAAAACATCTGAAGCATTTTTATGGTTGGCAAATTACTTAAAACAGAAAACCAGTAGGTTAAGATTAGATGTTAGGATGAAATTTCTCCCTGTCAGGGAAGTGAGGCCCTGGCACGGAGTGCCCAGAGATGCTGTGGCTGCCCCTGGATCCCTGGAAGTGTCCAAGGCCAGGTTGGAACACCCCGGGACAGTGGAAGGTGTCCCTGCCCATGGCAGGATTGGCACTGGATGATCTTTGAGGTATCCTCCAGCCAAGGTCATTCTGTGATTCCATTATTCTAAATAGTACTATAGAGAACAGTTATTTCTTTATCTAATGTATATCTCTTTTACAGGGCTTTGCAGTGCATGAAAAGAGATGCAGATTTTGTTTCAAATTTAGTCATGTGTCCACCTGCAAGAATTAATTTTAGTGAGTCATTTGGCAAAGACTAATTGAGCCGATCCACATTATACACGAGCAAAGACCTAATGGAGTCTGAGATGTGTTGTTGTGTATATTATCACATAAAACATCTTCCACACAGATAATTCTTTAATGGGATTTAAATGTTCAGATTTTAGAGCCACTGGTTGGAGCTCAGCAAAGGCACTGCAGCGTGCAAATCTCAGGAATCTTTGGTTTCACAACGCTGTTCCACTAAGGGGTTTTGCACAAGATTGATTGTGTGCCTTGCTACTTCCAGGCAAAACCACAAAACCCAGTCCAAACTCAGTTAGGCTTTAGCAGAGAAAGGTCCTGTTGAATGTAAATGTAGTTCTCAGGTTAGATTCTAATATCTAGCTGTACCTCTGCTGCTCCCAGCCAAGTTGATTAATTTATTGTGCTTTCCATGGATTGCATCATCCCCATTGCCTGGCTGTGTTCAGGGTGTGACAGTTCAGCAGGATCTGTGGAGAATCTGTGGGGATTCTGGTGGGGAGCAGGGGGAATTGCCTAATGATCCCTACAAAAGCGCTTCTGTTCTGTTTTCCACTTAGAAATAAATGAATCATGGGACACGAGCAGATCAAGGTGATTCCTGTAAACTCACTTGCACCACATTAGAAACAGATATTTGATAGTTCATCATTTCACAAAGCAAAATAGGCGATGAAGGAATTTATTTTGAAGTCTATTAATGGTTCCAAAGGCCCAGAAAGCACTGGGTGATCTGCTCAGGGTTCTCCAAAAATACAAGATTAGCTTGGAAACCCTCCTCTGGGCAGCTTGCTCTCCTTCCCCCTGTGTGGCTTTCACCCGGATCACCAGGTATCACATCATCCATGGATGGCACAGAATCTCAGAAATGCTGAGGTTGGAAGGAACCTGTGGAGTTCATCTTCTCCCAGCCAGGCTCATTTAGGTGCTAGACCACAGGTAAGCTGTTTAGCACACTGCTAGATACTTGAATGATTTTTTTAAAAAGCTAGGATAAGTAAGTTGAAGGGGTTTAATGCTTAAATTAAACATGATTTCTCAGGTATAAGGCCTACCATGAGACTAGGTAGTGTGAGTAAGAATATATCCCATATTAATATTGCACAATGCTGGAGCTCATTCTTATGAGAAAGATTTTCATGTGAACAGAAAAGAAATCCAATTAAATCATTGTTATAACAGTGCTTTAATTAAGTCAGTTCCTTTTTTTAAGACTAGATGTCTGAGCTTTAGGATTTAATTTTTTTTAGAATATAAACCTGCAAAAATTGGTCTAATTATCAATCAGTTTTACACTTCCTGGATTTATTCTACATAAATACAATTTACCTAAATAGCTCTGTGCCAAACATTTAATTGAGGGGTTTTTTTTTGTTATGATGCAATATAAATATTGGAAGAAAGAATTCCTTAACCTTTTCTAACTGAATTTGTGCTGTACCAAAATGTCCCAGTATGGCTCTGAGTACCCATCCTAAGCCATTTACTGAAACCACGTCCAGAAGAGATGAGGGTGGGAACGTCCCCACCCAAACCCAGGAATCCTGACACAGGAGCTGAGCAGAGCCTCTGTGGCTGCTCCCAACCCTCCAGCCTGAGCTGGGCTTTACTCAAGTTGTAGCTCGAGCTCACAGCCCAAACCCACTGTGGCAGGCGCCTTGTGATGCTATCAGAAATGAAAATATCCAAATGAAAGGCTGAACAGTCCCCATGACCTGAGCACTTTGAGGCTTTGTTCCATTCCCTGCCCAGGTCAAGTCTCCCCTCCTGGCTGAACAGACTGCAGCCAGCAAGGGATGAGGAGCTCCGTGGATTTGGGGCTGAAGTGTCAGGCAGCAGCACCAGCCTGGGCAGCAGAACTGACTTTCAACTCCAGTCTGGCTGCCACTAAAAATCAAACCAAAAAATGAGAGGCTTTCACTGCCATTCAGCCCAGAGTACTGGCTTAAAATAGAATCTAATTTTGGCTGGTATCAAGTATTTTAACATTAAAGGTTCTATTAATACCATTCAATAATATATGCCTTTTTAACATAGAACACATAGGTCAATTTTTGATTAAGATTAAAACTTCTCCATGAGAAATGACTTCATTCTGCCCCCTGATTAATAGAACAGTCTATTTTTCATATGTTTAAATAAATAAGTATGAGAGTGTATCAAAGAGGCGAGCCTAACTAGGCAGGCTATGAAAATATAATGCTCAGGGAAGTCCATCAAACTCCAGCTGCAATTCCAGCGCTGTTGCTCCTGCATTTCTGCACAATGCAGAAACAGTGGCACAGATCCTTCTGTGGGGAAGGAAACATTGCTCTGTCAAGGTTTCCATTCACAGCTTTAACAGCACAGCTACAATTTCTCCTTAGAAGAAAATTACCACCATGCAGAGCTCTGCATCTATCATTTCATGGTGTTCTTCCCATTTTTGATTCAGCATTTATGAGCTTGCTTTTAGCTATGAGTTTATTATTATCCATTTATAGGAAGCCAACAAACTAGTAAATTATGTATTTGAAAGCCCTGCTGGCTGACATTTTTAAAGTTCATTGGATTTTTTTTTTTTTCTTTTGCAGAGTAGGAATTTGTAGCAAACACTCAAGATCTGATAACTGATTCCCATTTAGATGTCATTGAGACATAAGTGCAATGTATTTTCATTAATATTTCATCATGTAAGTGTTCCTTGCTCTGACATTGCCATCTTGTAGTTATTTGTCCCCCATCTAAAGAGCAACTTGTAATCAGATCGGGATATTGGACTTCATTATCTGTCACCACACATTCTTAGCACAGAGAATGTTATTAAGTTATAATTGCCTCTGTTTTTCCCTTACGGGAAGATGAAGAACAATAGACAACAATATATGGGCTCATTAAGGAACAAAAAAACCCAGGTTGACAAAGGGCATAAAATTTCAAATACATCAAGATTCTGGAGTCAAAACTTTTATTTCTACTTGTGCTGGTTTTTTATGGCCTGATGGGTCCAGGATGTTTAAGGAACTCATGGAAGGTGGCTCCTGGCTGAGCAGCTGCTGGGCTGAAACCATGACACCACTAAACACAGCCCATATTTAACTAGTTAACAAATAAATAATTAATAAATAACATTTAATAAATGAAGACAAGCTGCATTATGAAGGTAGAACAGCATTTTGTGATTAATTTGTGATTATATATCAAAATACTGTGGTTTTTATAACCAAATGTGACAACAGAAGATACACATTGATTGAACAGCCACAAGTAAATGACTTTTAAAATAAAAATTGAAAAATTTTTTGGTTTGCTTTTGGAACTGACATCAGTCTAACAAATAGAAAATAAATGGCAGAACTAGGTGATTTGAGTGAGATTGCTTCAATATGTTATGTAAGAAATTGTTTAAACAGCAGGTCCCTGAACTGCTGCAATAATTAGACGTATAACTTGTGCAGATGTACATTTTTTCCCATCCTCCATAAGATGAAGTTCTGTTCTGTGTTCCATCAGGGGAAATTACATAACCCAGAGTTAAATGAGAAAGAAGAATCCCACTTTAAATAACTGAAATGGGAAGTAACAGTGAAGAAGATTTCTCAGTAAAAAGTTTCTGATTATCTACCATTAAGCATTTTATAGGCAAAGAAAGAGAACCTGTCACACTTCATCATAGCTGGGGCTGGCTCTGCCTATTAAAGTTCCCACTGAAGCAGCAATTTGGTAGCAGTTAAAGGAAATTTTGAAGCTCAGTAACAGACATTGCACATCTTCCATATTTTCCATTTCAATATTCAGGGTGATCTAAAGATGTTACAGCTGCAGGAGCTGAGGAGGAGCCCAGATCCAGGAGCATCCTCCCATTGTGGGCAGTGCAGAGCCCTGTGGGTCTCCAGGGGCAGACTGGATCCATATTCTGCCTCTCATTTTCCTTCCCCCAGCAATTCAGGTTGTTCCCCCTGTGGAGAGGAAGAAGATGTCATAAAACAATTTGTGTTGATGCTTTTCCATCAGGAAATTTTAAATTTGCCATAGAAATCCTGCACAGTTCCTGAATGGCTTCCTTAAGTCTTCAGAGAGGTACCCAGCCCCTAAATCTCTTGTATTATATTTCCACTTTATAGTGTGCTATAGATTTTTTGTATTAGCAATAACTAACTGCATTGTGAAAGTTATTGAGGGAACAGCTGCAGAATTTGAATCCTGTGTGGGAATGAATTGGTGCTTCTGGCACAGGGGAAGGAATAAAAAGTGTTTGGGGCCTCAGGGAAGTTTCTGTGGAAAAACAACACTAAAATAATTTCAATTGTTACCTTTAGGTTTCAGTCCCAAGCCCAAGCTTTGCTGCTCTGAAGAAATGCTCCACATTGTCTGCAGGCTCCAACTGCTCCTTCTCTGAGGCTATATTTGCTCTGTTCTGATTTCCCACCCTCCAAGGATCTGTACTAGATACTGCACAAAGAGCTGGTGAGGTTTGGGCTGGATGGCCCCTGGTAGCACACACTTAATCAGACATGGACAGGAAACATCAAGTCAAGCATCTCCTTTTGGTTTATTCTCATCACCACAGCAGGATCACCCCCACTGAGGCTCATGTGACAAATGCCCACAAATACCTGTAAGGTAAAAAACAATCTGTGTAAGCAGAGCCACAAAACCAGTGGTTGAGCAGTGTTGGGGATGCCAGAAGGAAATGTAATAGAAAAATTTACTGTATTTCATAGAAAACAAATGGTGTTCAGCTGTAATTGTCATGGAGGCTGATATTACATTCACCAGCTGAAATCACAGCCCAGCCTGCTGAAATGCATGGCATGATCAATAGTGAAGCAGAGTCAGCAAGAAGGAAATAATGATTACATCCACACAGGCTGAAACTGAGATTTGCCTCTGTGCACAGAGCTACAGCATCTTCATTCTGCTACCACATATTGAAAAAAGAAATATCCACCAGTAGTCAGTGTTTTGTTCTGTCACCAATAATCTACATCCACAATTACCGTCCAGCCTGTGCCCAGTCACTGCATTGCATTCATAGGTAATACTGTGTAAAGTGTAAAATCAAGTGTAAAATCTCTTGTAGGTGTAAGATATATAAGGATGAAAAGTCATCTGAAGTGATCTTATACTATTACATAAATAATATTGTAAATATAAATTAAACTAAAAATTATTTAAAGCAATTCTTAAAATGAAAGCCTTTCATGGCTATCTCTGTGTACACTACCTTTATTCCTTTTAAAAAGATCCTTATTTCAATAGGAACAGCAGAAAGGACTTGAGACTCAGCTTTTATCAGGCCATTTTCTGCATGCAGCAGAAATGCCCATCCAGTGTTTCTCAAAAGTTGCAGGGTCCTTTAGGTGCTGATTGTCCAGCAGCTGGTTAATTATGTTGTACTCCTCATTAATACCATTCACTCCCTTCAAGTTCTGTTCAGAAAAGAAGAAAGCAGATCCAAGTTACCACTTTGAAGCATTTCTATTATCAGTGCTCAGACATTTTAGATAAACTTTATTTTCTCTTTGAGAAGGGACATAACAATCATTGGTTCAGCTGGAGCTGAGCCACCTTCATAATTACAAGACAAAACATCACAAACCAGTTGGCATTTCAGTGTAGCAAAATCCCAATTCTGGCATTCGGGAATGTTTCCTCAGAAATTGGATACAATACTTCTGGGATCAGTTTATTAAATTTGTCCCACATAGACTCTGACCTTTCAAAACACAGAAGAGATCACGTGGCAAATCACTCTCAGGAGTGACTTTTATTGTGGCTCTGAACTCTCCCTCTGACCTTGGGAGAAATGTTTTATGTAGAGGCAGCAGAACGGCTCTATTTCTTTTATTCTTTGAAATGGGAGAAACAATCATTTTTGAATATTCATACAGCTCTCTTTAAATATATATGCAGAGCAGATTATTGCATGAGACTTCTATAATCCTTGATCATTTACCATACAGGTCAGTGGAAAACATTCATAATTTAGATCCAATTTCAATCTTTGCAGGGCCAGAGAACACAACTTCTGACATTGACTTGTATTAAAAAGGTAGAATATGAGATGCTATTGTTCATTTATAGGGCAGCAATTATGCATGGAACTATTTTACTGGAATTCTACATTTATAAATTCTGCTTTACTTCTCTTTAAATGTATTGATTTTATCAAGTATTACAAATGGACCCAACGGCCTGCTGTGGTTGGGGCTGTAGAGTTATTTGTGTAGCTTCTTTTGGATTCCTTGTAATGGTTAAACTTTAATTATTGCAGATGGAATTACCTTCCAGAAATCTCTCCCATGATTTTTGGAAGTCTGGCCTGATCCTTTCTCCAGCAAGGAAAAGGAAACAATAACACTGAGCTGATTATATCAGGATCCATGCAAGGTTTTCTCTTGGCCCTTGATTTGAATCAGAACTGGAAAGGTGGTGGGATGAATTGTAGTGCAGTGAAAGAGATTCCTCAATTTGTCCTTATGAGAAGAAATTCACATTTTACATGGGTAAACCCCAAAGAATCACCAACTGGACAATTGCTAAACCTTCCTTTGGATTTCCTGGTAACATTTCAAGCTCTGTCTGCACTGAGCAGGAGCCAGAAGCCATCACAGGCCCATGAGACATGCAAGGCAGAAGATAAATGGATATACACATGCACCAAAGGAATAAGGTTTAAAAATAAATAAATATCTTGATTTTCCTGCAATGATGTTAGAAAACCAAGTCTATCAATTAATAATACCAACAGGAAAAAGTAAACCCTAGGAAGTAAAGAAAGCATACCTGCTGTTTCGGTGCAAGAGCTGAAAAGAAGTAAGATGGAGTCAGAAAATAATATTTATTCTAGGTATCAGAGGGCACCCGCAAACAAAATCACTAACAAATTAAGCATAAGTGTCAAATAAAATCCTTGTATGAATTTTTCATCCTGAGAGACATATTTTTTTCTAATATGAGCAAAATTTTCTGAAGATATTTTTGGTACGTTGTGCACCGAACACCCAGAACCTGTTGAGGATGTATCAACACAACAAGTGCAGAAAAATGGATCCTTTGCTCATGCTCATAGAAACCTCTTGCCTCTGCTAAGGTGGATATGTACAGAATGCAACCATGAGGAAAGAACTGCAAAGGAGCCACTCAAGGGTGAAGATCAGTAAAATTCAGCTGGTTTTGTTGTGTCTGGGGCTTTCCCACCTGAATTTATGGAGGACTTTGAGTCCCGCCATCCGTCATAGAGAAATGCTGCAAAGACAGAAGATGGAACTGTGTGTTCCAGCACAGCACATGAATTGTTTTCCTTGCACAGAACTATTTTTGCTTTTTTCCCTTTCATTACAATGATAATAATCTATAGCTCCTTATCCCCATGCCTTCAAACCTGATTTTTAAGGGCTCCTTAACATGGCATTGTTACACAGACACACACTCACTCCTCTTTCAGTGCATCTGTTCCAGCCAAAAGACAAATCACAGGCATGCCAGAAGCCCACAAATAATCTCATTGATACATGTGAGTGTTCTCCTGTGCCTTTCTGTACATCTGTGCTTCAGCCCAGATCAGACATTGCCTAGCAATGCTGCGAGGGTCCGATTTCATTTTTCCTCACCAAAATTGTCATGCTGAGAACAGCACAGGCTGCAGCCTGATCCAGGCATTCACATCTGATTCCTGAGCTGCTGGTCATGAGGAATCACAATAGACATTTGTTTGAGGGATAAATCCAGATATATTGGGAAAAAGCACACTGTGAGCACGTTTCATTTGAGTGTTTCCATCAGAGCTGGTGCCTTTTAATTAGGGGATGCCTGAACAAACACAGCAATGTTTGCTGGAGCTGATGGAAAAGATGGCTCTACCTAAAGTACATTGAGCAATATCAGTGAAAAGCAAACATCCCAGGGTCTCTCTGTCCCTGCACTCAGCTGGGGGATGGAATTATGACTGCCACAATCTGTGCTTCAAGGAGAGAAGGAGAAGTGGAGTGGGACCTGCTGAGCCCACAGCTCAGCTGCTGCTGCTGCCTTTGCTGATGGGGACTCCCCAGTTTAGTTCAGCCTTGGCTCCAACCCACCCACAGGCAAGGCTGCACTTCTGAGACGGGAAAAATGCTAAATACTGTGCTGATTGACATCCCTAACTGGTCCTGCATGGAAGTTACAGGTGAGTACATCCTTCAAAACTGAACCTGAAACAGACACAGCAAGGTGAGAAAAGATGTGAGAGCGATGGACCCCTTGGACTTTGAGAGCTACAGTACAAACTGGCTTTAAATCAAGATATCATGTCAGATGGTGCTCATTTTTCTAAGCCTTCCACTCTCTAGGCTGTTGGATTTGCACTTTACTTTCCATTATTACTTTTTTATTAGGAAAACTTAAATCCTGTTGCGAAGAGCTTATTTAGGTTGAGCTGTTGCCTTTAGCTTCAGAACATTAAGTCCTGACAAATGCTTCTTTTGAAGTCTGACACCTGTTTGTTTGGCATTTCCCACTTTCAGGAACTCACCAGACTATAATAATACTCAGCACAGCAGAAGTAAAGAGAATGAATTAAAGCAGAAATGCTTTCAGACGTGAAGGAGCAGCACAAAAGAACATCCCTGTGCTCAGTAGTGTCGAGGGGACCTTGGATGAGCTCAGCTCCAAGCTGTGTGGTTCTTTTCTCTCTAATGGGATTCTGATGCCCATGAAACAACCCAGAGCAGCAGCCCTAGAGACCAGAAAATCCTCTCTTAAAACAGCTACAAAACAGCAGGAGAAACCGAGCTTCTTTGCAGACTCTTTTAGAAGTAGAGAGAAATATCCTTATTATCAGACCAAATATCAGGAGTCTGCTCCTTTTGTAATTGAAGTGTTGGAGGAGAATGGTTCATAAATACTCTGAACAGGAACTTGTCAGGCCTCAGTTTTTGTGCCTCTATATTTATACACATGGAAAGGTCACTGTTATTTATGTGGGTAGATGTGAAAAGTGGTTTTTTGTGGTTGGTAGCAAGCAGATTTTAAAAATATAGTGATTAGAATATTATATAAACATATACACATTTTATATATAAATATATATATATATTTATAAGCTAAATATCAGATCTTCTAAATGACAGATTTCTGAAAGCTTTAATAACTAAAATATATTATTATCTATCTGCAAACTATGACTTGTTGCAACTGCATTGTAAAGCCAGTTTTGTTATACAGGTGGGTGCTTCACCTTTTATTTCACATTGGCAGGTTTTAACTGGTGGGCTTAGATTTACGTTGCTGGACAAAGGACTTCAAGCAAATTGCATCTCTTAATTAACTGAATGATCCATATTGCATTTCATGCCTGAACAAATATAATTGAAACAATTGAAATTGTATTAGCAACACAGAAAATAATCAAACTACTGGCTTAACTCTTGGTCAACACTGGTCACCTCTCTGATATTGCAACAAAAATGGAACAGCAGCAGTGCTGTAAAGCATTAATCCATCAGTGTTGGTGGATTTACAGCCCTAAGGACTGTTCTGTTTCCAGCTCTGCCATTTCCTAGAAGAGAGGCCCAAAACCACACTCAAAGCAAACAGCAATCATAACTGAGAGACATTTCTCATCTCAGATATTTCTTACCAGAAGACTTCTCAATACAAAATTAGTAATCAAGCATTAATCTTTTCTAGATAAAAAACAATCATGACTTTAAAAAGATAACATAAAGACAAATGAGTAATTATGTTATTTCAGTTTTCACAGGTTCAGGCTTCACACTCATGGCTGAAGGCAGTTACTCACACAATCCCAAAATGGTTTGTGTTGGAAGGGACCTTAAAGATCATCCCATCCTACACCCTGCCATGGCATGGACACTTCCAACTGTCCCAGGCTGCTCCAAGCCCTGTCCAGCCTGGCCTTGGGCACTGCCAGGGATCCAGGGGCAGCCACAGCTGCTCTGGGCACCCTGTGCCAGTTCTCTGTGAGGGCTAATAGACAAGGCAAAAATAATAATAATAATAGCAATGCTTTTGTCTCCTGTGACAAGTTTGTTTGAAGATTTCTTTTACAGATAAACATGTCATTGCTGAATTTTTTTTACATTATTTTTCAAGAATTTAAGTCTACACAACACCTAAATAGGCTCCTGTTCATATGCATTATTCATGTTTACAGTTTTATGTGTCATTTCCTCAGTGTATACCAGTTGTACAACCAGTACAGACTTTGCAGAGGACATTCTGAACTGATAGAAGGGCTACACACAAATTCAGCAAAAAATCCATTTTGCATTATAGAAGGTTTCAAATATTTCACTTGCTAAAAACCATTCTATTAGTGAATGGGGATTATCACAATATATCGAAAGAGAAGCTTAAAAGAATATATTGTGTGAAACTATTTCTGAAATTTAAATCAAAGTCATCCAAAAGAAACCACAGAAGTTCAAATCAATTGATCCACAAGTAGTTTAAAATCAGTGTCATACTTTGCCTATCATGATCATTCTGCTCATTCTTAGTCCTATGGCAGCATTTCAGTGACATAAAACTAGAGCTGAGTACTTTGTAATGAATAATTTATTTCACCAATTTTTCCTCTTTTTTTTTTTCCCTGTGACATACCCATGAATAAACAGATCACAGTTTTCTTTATTCCTAATTCAAAGTTCTCTGACAGTCCCTCCTCTACAAGTTTCCTTTTCCAGTGCTTCCATGCACATTGCAGATTTGGAATTTGAGGAGGGTTGGCAGCAGAGCTCTGTGGTTTCCCTGTGCGTGGTCGTACCCCATTGTTTCTGTTCCCCAGTTGGACTCTTCTGAAGTAATTGGGTGTGAATGTTCATGGAGAATAAATTAGACTTCGCTTTTTTTGTGTGATCCTGAATGTAAAACCAACTCTCTCTGTGCATTGGCACCAAAAAAATGCAGAAGAAACTGCACAAAAAGCTGACACACAAAAGGCATGAGCACAGCTGAAAGGAATGAATTTAAAAATTCATATGAATATTCATGGGACTTTTTTTTTCCAGTGTGTCCTCCAATTAGATGGTAGCAAAACAACTTTTCCTCTTAGTGGATTCAACTTGGGACAGTTCACCTGTTCCTGATGAGGCCACCAGGAACATTTTAGTGCTTGAAAGGAAGGACAAGCTCGGAGCTCTTGTCATTCTGGAGCTCAGTCAGCCTTTTCTGGCCCCAAGCCCAAAGACATCTCTTTTCTATGTCAGAGGACTCAAGCAGAGAGGCAGAGCAGGCTGCTCCTCAGGGAGAGGAGGAGGAGGAGGAGGAGGGAAACAGCCTTCCTTGTGTGCACCAGCAGCTCTGAGGCAGCATTTGCTGCTGCAGGATCCCCGGTCAGTGAGAGCTGTGATTCTGGCAGCTCTGAGATGTGTGTGAAGCACAGATTCCCCCACTCCTCACGGGAGGCTGTGCTGGAACTCATCCCTGCCATCAGCCATGGGTGGAGGCTCTCCCCATTCCCCACATCCCTGCCTGCCCAAGGGAACAGAGACAGCCTTAAACTGTTTTAAGTTACCCCTCTTTTGATAGATTACAGCATTAAAAAAGTCAAAATCCATACAATTTACTCCTGAATCTAATATATCCTGAGCAAAAAGTAAGTTTAAAGATAGAGAAAGTATCACAGGTGGAATAAAAACTGAAGTCAGAAGTTTCATTCCACAAGCAGAATGGTGCTTAAGGCTGTTTTGCATTAGTACATTAGGAGCACATTGTTTCCTAATCTACTCCCAAGAAATGTTTAGGGATTTTATTAACATAAAACAAGATAGCGAGAACAAATTTGATATCAATTAACATACTAATTAAATGTCACTTAGTAGTTTTAGCAATTACTTGATATTTAATTAACCACTTGAATACCTTGGGACATCGAGATTATTGTACAAGTAATCAGAGGGCAATTCTTCTGACCCTGTGGGTATATGCTGCATGTCAAGACAATCTGTAGATAGCAACAAAAATAACTTTCTGCACTGTGACCCCAGGTATGAGGAGCTGCTGTGCACCCAGGAGATTAATTTGCTCATTTGAAAGAGCTAAGTATCAGTCAAAAAGCTTAAACATACCTCAAGTGATTAGGGATGTACATGAACAACAGGAACAACCTACAAAATGTCAATTATTTTCGTTCAGGACACATTTTAAATTCATACTGCAAAATTGTCTTGGCATTTATGAAACTCGTATCTCCTCTCAGGAACTATTTTAGTTAGAAGCATTACAGGGATTGGAGTGCAAGGATGACAAATATTTTCAGCAAAAAAAATTACTTAAAGAAGGTAAATATGTAGCTGACACCTTCTGGACTGTATTCACACAGAGGTGCCCATTTTGCATAATGGAGATTTTTCTGGAGAACCATTTTTGTTTGGTTTGAGGGGGAAAAAAGTCTTAACCAGTCACAAACCAGAGATGATCTGTGTGTTGATGTGCCCTCTCCTACAGGTCAGTGTCCTTCTCCTGCTCCTTCTGGAGCACTCTTGGTGTCATTCAGCTCAAGCTGACAAATTGCACCAAGCTGCCCCTCACTAGCCATGACACCCTGTGACCTGTCACACTGCAGCCCCAGAATCAAGGATTCTCTCTTTTTCATATCTCCCCCCTCTCTAAATGGACATTAACAACCCATAACTCTCATTTTTGGTCTCGTTCTTGCAAACCCAGCAACCTTCCCATTGCTTTTGATTGTCTCCTCTGTTGCTGTGATATTTATGCTGCCATTTGTGCCTGTGTGTGTCAACATGAAGAAATTGGGCAGAGGAACCTTTCTTTGTCTTTCTTTGCCTTTCTAACTCTCTGGCATTTGCCATAAAAGAAAACAGAACTTCACTCATCTGTAAATGAAACTTTGCTATCCAATTGTTTTTTTTTCAGTTCTTGCCTTTGTCTCATTCCTACACTGATTAAAGCTTTTCATTTATGATACACCTTCAGATCTCTCTCAAACCAGTGACCCATCCCTCCCATTCCACCAGAGCCAATATGAGTCTCTAATGGTCTCTTTGAAGTAGAAACAGAGCAGGAATCCTCCTTCCTGCTGCCTGCTCACCCATCAGCCCCCTTCCACAGCCACTGACACACCATTTATTGAAATCCTTCCCCCTTTTGCTTTTGTCTCTGTCTCCCCTGCTTCTCCTGAAAAGCCTCTAATTTATCCTTCAAATGTTATTTATCAGATTTCTTTCATTTATGGGTGGCAACTGCATAGATTTCTTTCAAGCTTTTCTGGGACCCTCTCTTGACAGCCCATACCAAGGAGATTGAAAACTTGAATATTTCAACCTTAAACAGGATTTTCTTACAATTTTAAGTGCATGAAGTAAGCTGATCTCATTCACAGATTACAAAGAATGTTCATGTCTTAACAATAATTTCTTAGAGTAGATTTAAGAAAACACAGAGGGTAGTTTGGCATTTCCTGAGCTCAATTACACCCCACTGGAATTGAAAAAGAAAATAATATTTAAAAAAAAATTGAAATTTTCATTTTCAGTGTGACCTTATCCATATAAATATTCTGTTTCAGGGGTTAAAAAAACTTCAGGTAATTCAATCTGTAGTTTTTGGATTTAAAGTTCCACAGTACAGCACAAGCTAACCAAATAATTTGAGGTTTTAAATGTAAATTAGTCTTTTTATTTATCTAGTTTTATAGTGTAAAAATTGTAAAATCAAATTCCAACATATGATTTTTTTATCTGTGTTTGATGCCAATTTAAATTTGCTTTGTTTGTACCCCAGTCTTGGTCCATCCTGAGCAAAGGAATGATGCTCTGTGACATGGCAGGAACTGCCCTAAACAGGAAGCTCATTTATTTACATCTTAAAAAATATCAGTGGAGTGCAGCATGAAAAGAATAAACTTGAATGAGCTACTTGAGAAACTGTCCATGCTTTGCCCTGATTTGGTTTTATTTGTGTTGTTTTCCCTGGAGGGAATCCTGACACCAGTGCTGTAAGAGGAGTGACCAAAGCACTGCTGAGCTGTCCTCTTGGGAGACATTTAAATTAAATGGTTTTCATCAAAGCCATGTCTGCTCTCCATCATCAAACAGAAGATATTGGAAGCTTAAAAAAATCCAGTAATAGCCCTAAGTAATATTGCTGTCCTTTAGCAACTGAAAATTATGTATTTCTTCAAGGAAGATCATTTGGGAACATATTTTCCCACTATTCTCAAGACTGGGAAATATTAGGAGATTCAGAAATTAGAAACAAAAATATAACTTGGGGAAAACAGTAATTTAAGTTAAAAAAAAACCTAAACACTTCGTTCTGACACTGTGTTTTGGTCATTACATTTCAAATTGCTTTACAAACAAGATCAATGTGACAGTTGACAATTTTCTTGCATGGTTCTGTTGGCACAAGCACAGACAATCTGGGAGCACAGACAATCTGGAAAAATTTCTCTTCTGAGATGAAACTGTTTCCACCAGTATATTTGTCAAAAATTTCTGGCCACTCAAGTTTAGCCCTAATTTATTGTTCACATGCCATGTCACCAAAACGTTAAACCCTGTATTCAACATCCACAGCTATTTTTACATATCTCAAAAGTATTAATTTTAAAAATTGGATATTTAATTCATAAATTGAAAAAAAGAAATATTTCCCCCAATTTAGGGATGTTTTTGCCAGATACACTTTGCCATCAAAGCAATATTTATAGGTAATAATATAAATCTAATGAATATTTATCTGAATGCCTCTCTATATTGTTTAAATCTGTATTTATCAATATGCTTATACTCTAATGATATACTGGGAAAGAAAAAAAAAAGCATTAAAATTATCACAGAGGTTGAGGATTTTGTCTGGAAAAAAGAAAAATTAGTCTTTAATCAAAAAAAGCACAGTTACAAAAGGATTAATTTTGAATCAGAACATATCATGAGTTAGATATTTTCTATCCCAGCTGAGAGCAGTAATTGGAAAATCACAGTTTACACAAAAAAATAATTATTTTCTTAAGATCTGCCTTTCTTTCATGAAGTCTTGCATCTCCATCACTCAGTTACAATCTGAGAGATTAGGGACTCAATATACACTAGATTAAAGGTCACCTATTATGACAGACAGGATTTAATTGCAATATTGACATAAATTCCTTATGAACCATAGGCTTAAAGCTGCTTGCACTCATCCAGCATACTAAAGAGGGATGGAATATTCATTACTTGCACGATGGGAAAAAGTCTAGCAGGAGCCTAAAACCACAGCAAACCTCCCTTTTTAAAAGAAGAAAATTAGGAAATGTTGGTGGTTTAAAAATTGCAGATTAAATCTTATTCCATTACAGAGAGTAAAAGTTAGCTTGATTGCACTGCTGAAAGAACTTCCATGGGGAAATTAAACTTGATAATCTTGAGGTGTTTCCCAGAAGACACCGTGCATTCCGTAATGTTCATTATAGTCTGCAGAATACCAGCCTGAATTTCAAGTGAAGGCTCCTAAGGTTTAATCAATATAGACATTCTGAACTGCTCACAGTATCAAGGCCTGATTATGAAACAAAGATGCAGTGAGAAGGGAAGCCATGGTGCTTTAGGTGGATTTTTTCTGTATTTACTGGTGTTTCACAGCAAAAGGTGAACAGTGACAGCCAAATCTCCAAAACAATTTTGGTAGCAATGTCATCAGTGCTTCCTTGGGCCTCTGGGACTTTGACAGCTCTGCCTGGTTTCAGTGAATAATTCTTAAAACCAGGAAGCAAATACTTTGGAGATTACTTGTTACAAGATTTAAATCCTCTACATTAAACAATTAAGAATTTAACTATTAAAAACCAGATTTTAAATGCTTCCTTTAGAAGATCATGGAGAGTATGAAGATTTCAATGGGGAATAAAAAGAAAAACAATGAGAAATTAACTGTCTGCAACCTCTCCACATTTTAAAGCAAGAAATAAAGGAATATACAGCCTAAACACATATTAGTGGTTGTTATTGTCTGGTGATATAGTCATAACGAGCAAAGGACAGAAATGGCACATTAACAGCTCAAAGCACAAAGAAAATAAATCTTCAGTTGTGATTAAATGAGTTTGCAGCATCTGTGGTGTCTTTAGACATGAGAAATTGCCAAATGGCCAATTGCAAAAAATAATCCAGCAGGTTTTGGAGCTGGTAAGGAAAAGCAGCCTAAGAACAAATGATTTTAGCTGAACTGACCCCCTTAAATCCCCAGTAACCTGGAAAAGGATCAAGAGGGGTTTAGGACTAAGGGAAGGACCTGGAATTTCAAACCAAGTGTGGCTGGAAATATTTTTTGAGTGAGCCAGGGCATGATTTATGGTTCTTGTCCATCTGGTGCTGGCTAAGTGGCAGCCATTCAGCACAGAAGAGAAATGATGCCCCCTGATTTTCCATGGGTACACATGTCTTCCCACTCCTTTGATGTACAAGGGATACTCAAGCTTGAAAATTCAAAAAAACTCTTATCAATAAGAGCCTAAGAGATGTACATAAAATAAATAAAAATTCTGAAGAGCATTGTGGTAAAAAAAGTTGTGTGTTAGAGCCATTAACTTCTTGAAATAACTGGGATCTGATGGGGACCAGTTTCAAAAAATTATTGCTCTTCTCTGCCATGCATCTCCTCCGTGGTTCTGGTCTTCCCCTGACTCCTTAAGGAGAGTCTGGAAGATGAATTTTGGGTTTCAGGGCATGAGGATAATCCCCACTGCCTTCAGATGTGCTGGAAATAAAAGGGGCCCCTCCATTTTGTGTTTGGGTACTTTTCCTGGATGCTTAAAAGGGAACTGAATAAAGTCAGCTTTAATCACTACATTACTCCCATTTTCTGAAGGAGTAATTTAGTAATTTTCATTTTAATTTAGGTAAAATATCTAAAAAGAATTAAAATAAAATGTATATTAAAACTTTATTATATTTGGATGAAGCTGATGTTAATAATTTCCAAGACCTAATCTCTGCTTGTCCTTTTCTTGTGACTTTGGATCAGAAAATTATGACTTGGATAATTAAGAAGTCTGAGCTACTTCAGAAAAGAAAGTATAAAATGTTCTGCTGAATCTTTCCTAGACAGCGCAGTTGGAACTGGGGGTCATTGTGTTAAAGATAAAATAAATTCCGCTGAGCTGGACCCAAGAAGAAGAAAAAGAAAATGAGTAACTGAAGCTGAGGATCAGAAGGCAGCAGCAGTTCTTGAACAAAGAGTTTTCTCTGTCAGGGAGAAGAGCCCCCCTCACCTGGCATTTGGACTCCTTGGTCAGTGTTCCTCATGAATGCTGACCAACATTTTAATTGCCACTAAGAGAAGACAGATCTTAAATGTGCCTGCTGTGCACATCAAAATCAATACAGCAGAATTTTATAAGAAAATACTTGGTCTCTATGAGTTAAAAAAGACCCACCTATCCTTTATTGAAGTTCTAGTTAAACTGACAAAATAAAAGAATTCAGAGTTAATATCAGCCTCTTCTTTAGCTCATTTTCCATGCACTGATTCCACAGCTCATTTGGAAGTGTGACCTGATCTGACATTCTGATGGAAATTACTGTTAAACAGATTAAAAAGGATGTGGTAACCTTATTTCTGTATTTGTCTCCTTTTCTTCCATTTCCATTGCATCCAGAACATGACCTAACCATACCCTAGCACATTATCTGGTTTCTTACATTGGGGAGTGCAAACTGAGATTATAAATGGTGACAGGTTGTTTTAAATATGAATGCAGTGAATTCTAAGCTTGCTTTATGATGGATCGCTTAGACATGGTCTTAGAGACTCTACATGAGTTACTAAGTTAGGCAATTACTCTTTTTAATCCCTTCTAAGAATTTCTTGATAACTTTAAAAGCAGTATAAACCTAAGCACCTCAGTCAACCAGCTCAGCATCATGGATTCCAAAAGTACTGAGGAACAATTACAAATGTATAGGTATGAAATCTAAAATCAATAACAAATTAACTTATTGAAAATGAATGTTTTACTCCATTTCCTTCCCAGATGAAGCTGTCAATACAATCTGTGTAAAATAAAGCGCCATAAATTTAGCCACCACTGGAATTTGGAATCTCCATAATCTCTACTGCATTGGGTTTGCAAAATTTGCTAGCAGGGGAGCTCATAAATTTCAGAATGTTCAGTTTCAAAGTCTTTTATCCAGCTAGAGGCTCCAAAATTAAAACTTTTTAAATTCAGTTAACCAGATTTTAAAATGGAACTGTAGATTTACTCTGATGTGCCTCTGCCCAAGTCATCCCAATTAAAGGGAGGGAGTTCTGGTGTTCTGTAAATCTCAGTGGAGAGAAAGTATTATCAAGTATGTCAAGTGCTGGAGTCTGTTACAAAAAAAAAAAACAGACTTTTTAATTTTTCAGTCATAAAAAATGAAATTATAAGTATATTTAGATAAACTCTTTATGTGTTTGCTATAAAAACTGTATATATATAAATGTACCACATACACAAATACTATTTATATAGACACGTCTATAAATACACTGATATTTACTTATATGTAAATGTACTTAAATTTAAATATATTATTTAACATTTGCCTTGGAGGAGTTTTGCTAAAATAGCTTTGTCATCACATCTTTGACTCCTTCAGCACAATGCAAGTCTCTGGCAGAGCTGGGGTTTGACTCTAAATAAGAAGCTGACTTCCTTTCAGTTGGTAAGTAGATGAAGGAATAAATAATTCACATTGTGTTTCCTTTGTGTTTGTTGATAACCCTGTCATTAGAGCTCATAAGACACTTTGAAGATTTTTTAAATATAAAAATTTAAACAAAGTTTGCACCTTTGTCTGTAATTGCCCAGTTGGAGTGCAAGTCTCCCTTTGAGGAGCTGATCATCAGTGCCAGGCAGTGTGGGAGGCACTGTGAGAGAGCACCCAGAGCTGAGGAAATGGGCCTGGGTGGGTGGGGAGAGTTAAAAACTCGGTTCTGGTAGCAAACAGAGCCAGCTGAGATCAGAGTGAAATCTCAACAACGATTTGTGATCAGAACACTCTGAAAAAGTCTTGCAGAACTAGAAACAAGTTAAGATCTGCTGAGAATTTTGTGTCAGCTTGTGTGTTAGCAGTCCACAAGTGCTTTCTGCCTTAGACACAAACCCAGTAATTACTTGCAAAGCAAGATCACAGGGGAACCTGGCTCCAAGAATAAACAGAACTTACAGAGTGAGGAGGGCTGGAATCAATGCTGAGATTTACATTGTCATCTTGAACTTTTAACTCCTCAGACATGTAGAGCTCCAGGTTTAGCCAGCACATCCAATATTAATTTCTGAATGAAATAAATAATTTGTTCCTGCAGATAAAGGTGAAATAAATGGGTCAATGCCAAGCACACACAAATTTCTGATAGAGGAGGAACATTCATTGTTGGACTTCAGGGTTAGCTGGAAATGTTTTTAGTAATAGGATTGGTAAAAGTATCTTCAAAATTGGTAACAAAATTTGTAAGAAAAAATGAAGCCAAAACCCATTCTAGACTATGTTTCTTACTGTTAGCCTGGCGGGGGGGGGGGGGAAAGGAGTTGGTTATTTCAGTTATTTCAACCTAACAAGCTGTGATTTATGAACTGCCTGTACAAGAGCATGGGAAACCTCTCTGAAAACAGCAGGCCTTTCCCATTTCAAGGCACATGGAAAAAACAGTGGACAGAAAAGAATTCTTACACAAAAAAATATTGAATATTATTTAAAAAAAAGAAAAATAAACTTTTGAGTTGTCTTTTCTTTTTTGCCTGGGCAGATACAAATTAGCAGCATTTCATGGAGCTCCACTGGTGTAAGATGAGTGGTCAAAGTGAACTAACACAAAGAAAACCAGTAGAAACATTTATACTTTTACCTTTCTTAGGAAGAAAAGACAAAAGTATTTGATATATTAAAAATACAGGTCTAGGACTATTCATTTTATCATTTAAGCTCATAAATAAAGTTAAGCAATAGATCCACATTGTGATTCAGGGAAGGAATTGAGGAATTGATTTTACTCTTGGAAAATTCTGTGGCTATTGGCATATCTAAACCCATCTCTCTGCAAGTCTGGCACTGCAGACACAAAATGACCATTGTGAGTGATTTCCTGAATTCAGCTCCATAGGATGCTGCAGAACTGCTTTTGAGCAGATTAAAAATAACACATCAATTTTCACGATGAAGCAATCCAGGAACCATTTTGGGGCCCTTGGACCAACAGGCAGAGCTCATTTCCATTCAGCTGAGCCCTTCTGTGCCAAAGCTGGGCAGCCCCACCACCACTGCCTGGTGGAGGAGGGTTCCTGGCCTGGGTTAATCCCAAACTGCCCAAGCGTGGTTGAGTGGCTGCCACTCAGGTCCTGATGAGTGGAAAACCTGCCAGAATTTAACAACTGAGCAGCAGGAACAGAGAGCTCACGGGCTCCTGTGGCTTTGCATTTTCCTAACGTGGAAATGAAACTTGAGATGATTTTTTTAAGGAGGTAATATAAAAAGGGGTCTTAATTTGAAGGCCTTCAGAGGAAGTTATGGAAAGGTGTTAACAAAAGCCATACTTAGCACAGGAACATAGGTTTTGGGAAATTAGCATAATTGATAAAAAGCACTAATTAGGAGGATAAGTGAAATTCTCCCCCAGGTCAAGCCCCTTCCCTGGAGCCCCCCCTTCAGCACCAGCTGTACTTTGTCCATGAGAATGCATCTCAAAGAGTTGTTCCTGGCCTTGGCTCCCAGGAAGAACCAAGAGAGGATTGGGGCCTTCTGCTTCTGGGGGCTTGGAGCTCTGGAGTTTGTTTTTCTTTCTGCTTAAGGAAAGGCCATGGAAAAGTACTGGGAAAACTAATACAATACACTACAGAGCTACAATTATATGTGTGAAGAATAAGGGGAACATATTAAAGAAATAAAGGCAAAACCTGAACAGCATCAGTGGATGCAGCCATCACACCCAACAGGCCAGCAGAGGGCAATTTTAGGGATACCCAGCTTTTCCTCCAGGCCTTGGATCTCCGTCTGTCAGAAGAGGGTTTTAGATGTGAAGGCGAAACTTCAAATATCTGTTATCCAAGTTTGATAAGCCTAGAGGGAAAAAAACAAAGCCCATCATCCTGCTGCAGCGAGCACAGGCCTTGCTAATTATCATGACTGACACACCACAATTCAATAACTTCCTTTCTACACAAAACCAACCCTTCACCATACAAAACCATCAGTGGGATTTACAAATGTTTCCAAACTGTAACTCATTGCTGATCTAATTACGCTCTGCCTCTCACAGCTCTGGGAAGTGCAGAGCAATCAGAGCTCAGCAGGCTGCGGCGCTGGATCCCTCCCTCAGCACGCTCCGACGGACAGAGCGCACCCTGGAGCAGCAGTGCAGCAGTTCCTCTGCCTTCTCTGAGAGAAATTCTGCTTTTAGGCTGCCCTGTCTGCTTTATGCCCCACTAGAACAACCCAAAGCAGCTGTAGGGAGGTGGTGGAAAGGTCCAGAAGAAGCGCAGAAGCTGCCATTGGTGTAACACAGCTGAGGGAAGTGGCAAGGGGGATGTGTCACTTGTATGCAGGCCAGGAGGGACATCCATGTCCTGGGGACATCAGGAACAGCACATGAGATGGTCCTGAGCTGGGGAGGCCTCACCTCCAGTGCTGGGGGCAGTTTTGGGCGCCAAATTAACAAAAAAGATAGAAAGGTGTTAAAGAGAGTCCAAAGGAAGGCAACGAGGATAGTGAAGGGCTGTGAGGGGAAGTGTGAGGAGCAGCTGAGGGTGCTGGGCTTGTTCAGCTGGAGAAGAGGACACTGAGAAAAAACTCACCACAATTACAACTCCCTTGTGAGGGGGAGAAGAAGGGCAGACACCAATCTCTGCTCTCTGCAACAGGACCTGAGGGAATGGCCTGAAGTTGTCTCAGGGGAGGTTTAGGTTGGATATCAGAAAGTTCTTTCCCCAGAAGGTGGTGGGGCACTGACCAGGCTCCCCAGGGAATGGGCACAACACTAAACCTGCCAGAGCTCCAGGAGGGTTTGGACAATGCTCTCACATGATGGCACTCCTGGAGTGTCCTGTGCCAGCAGTTGGACTCCATGGTCCTGATGGTTCCATTCACCACAGCATATTCAGTGATTCTATAAAGATCAGAAGACAGAGCTGGAGGTCCCAGCTGTGCACTGTGGAAGAGAGAAAAGAATTAAATCAGTTATCTAGAAGGCCATAAAGAGAAAGAGTGGAGGCAGAATGCAGAGCAAAGGGGTCACTGAGAGCTCATATGACAAAGAAATTGGAAGAATTAGACCCAGAAGGAGGGGCAGACAAATCACAAGGAGTGAAATGAGAATGGAAAAAAATCTCACGGAGGTAAAGGATAGGAGACTTACACAATGAAGAGACAATGAAGAAAAGAAAAATGAATGAGTAGAACAGAAGTTATGCTTTTGCAGAAGAAAGGCCAGAAAAAAAGAAGGAGAGAAAAAGCAGAGCAATTAATAAAAGGAATGAGACAGTAGGGGTGAAGGGAGGGACATGAAAGCAACATAAACCAGCACAAGGCACACACATTGGAAGAAACAAGCACTCGTATTTATTCATACCTCTGTATTTTATGCATCTTCCTAGCAAGCATCCCAGAGCTCCATAGATAACTTATTTTTGGTGGTGGAGGGGTGTCAAGCAGGGAACAGGCTGGCAGCAGGGTGGTGGTGGTGGATTTACTTCAGCCCTTCTTTCTTCTTGAATTGCTGGACATATATTTATTGAAATTACTCAAGGTAGTGGCTGGCACTTTTTCAGAAATATCAATACCTTATGTGGAGTAGAGAAGAAAATTTATTAAAAGTCCCCAACAAAGCTGAAAAACCTGAGAAAATTCAGAGATGTGAGGAAGAGATTGGTGTCATTTGTCAGCCCTTACCAGCAGACTGCAAATATTCAGCTCCCATAGACCACCAAACACTTTTTGCTGTTTGAATGACATGTGAAACAGAACAGGGCTGTGATTTCTCTTTCCTGAATATTGCATTAACACCTGATTAACACTGCCTGATGAAATACATATAGAGATAAATAAAAAAGGTATAAATTTAAAAATATCCTAAATAATTTCTCATATTGTTCAGATATTTTGTTGGAATGTTTAAGGCTCTGAAGAAACATCTAACATTTTTTGTTCTCCCTTTTACCCCTTATCCTTTTACCAGTTTTTTTCTATCAGAATAATTTGTCAGAAAAAGAGAAAATTCTGTGAAAGTGAGGGCAGCACATCAGAAGGTTTTATATCTCCTTGTTAATCACTCTGACAGATGGACTTATAAACCCAGGGACCCTTTTGATGAAAACCAGAGCTGAAAAATGTTATTAGCTTGGCCAGCAATAATTGCCTACTAGCATCCATTGATATTAATTTTGGATTCATATTTATGATTATTTCTACCTGTCCATGTCCAGGGCAATTTTAGAATGCCCAGAGCACAGCTGCCAGGTTCTTGTGTCACCCAGCATCACATCCTGGCCTTTTATTGGATTCATTTTTCCTTCAGCAAGTATTTGCTCTTGATGCTTAATTCAGAAGCTTCTTGATTCTGTGCTGAGAATAAAAATACAGAATTGGTTCTCCAATTAGCAAACATTTTCAGCTGCAAAACTATCAAATCAATACCATATCCTCAGCAATCATTTTACTTACAAAAGCGTGGTGGTTTTTTTTTCCAAGAGCTCTCAATGCCCATTTCTTGGCTAATTAGCTGCCTGTCTGCCTTATCCAAGTGGCAGAGTTTAATTCCAAAATTAAAGACTGGAAAAACCCATGAAAAAGGCCCCCAAAAGCAAATGACTCGCATTCAAACAAAAATAAAAAATCAGTGCAGCCCTTTCTCCTATGAAAGATTTCTCATGCAAATCAAAATTCAGTGATTAAGAGAAGTTAGGAAGACATTGCTCTGGTGATGCTCTGCTCTTTCATACTGTTTATCCTCACATTGCCTCCCCTGAAGCACCTTGAATGAAGGCAATGAATGGCAGCAATTATATTAATGTACAAGTATTGTGCTTGTTTAGAGCTGCAAAAAAAAGGCTGCTCAGCCACAGCTGCCTCAGCAAACACTCTTACAGATTTTGACAGAGCTTTTATTCACTCCATCACTTGGAAAGCAACTTGTTTTACTTGAATGAGGAGGTTCTACCCTTTTGTTCTTCAGCAGTCCTGATGTAGTGCCCAGTTGTTATTTTTATTCTGCAAGGAGCACAACACAGCAAGGGCAGTAGTTAACCCTTCTGCAGATGGTTAAATTAATTGCTCCTAATGTCACATTTTGCAGTTTCCAGCTCAGTTTGATTGAATGAAGGGTTCTAACCCCACCTTTTCACCCTGCCTGTGCACTGGTGGAGGATGGATTGCATGGATTCATGTAAGGGAAATCCATTAAGGTTCCTAAATGCACGGATATGCACAGAAACAGAACCCAGGGAGCAGCAGCAGTCTGGGAGAGTGATAGAGGGAGCAGGCACGGCTAGATTGCTCTGTGTCTGCTGATAGCATATCAAAGGCTGCCTGAACAGATTGTGCTGTCTGGCCAAGAACTTCCTGAGGCTTTTTAGATAACTTAGTGCACTACTCCGTGTTTTTGGCAGAATGAGCTCTTCTACAGTAATGAGCTGTGTTTAGAGAGTGGCCTCTGTTTTGTTCAAGGACAAAATAAAGCAGTAGCTCTATTTGTATCATTGCTTTCTTTCAGTTTTGCAGTTGTTTTTCCCCCCAGTCTTGGTTACCAACAAGAATGACTTGGTCCAGATTTACAGTGGCATTAAAGCATCCAGCTTGGTGATGGATGATATCTTCAAAAGTGAATTACATGGATAATGCACTTAATTCTGAATAAACTCACTGGCCTAAACATGGGATTTCTGATGATCCTGTCAGCAGTTATCTCTATCTTTGCATGCCTAAACATCACTGTTGATCTAATCTTTCATTTAGGCTTTACTAGAAGCAGAAAATTCATTCCTCTGCACTCTTCTATGTTATCTCAAGGATGCAGTGAAATGTCCAACACAATCTGAGAAATACCCATAGCAAGCAGCAGAGAATTCAACAAACCTTACTCTGTACTCTACCTCATTTAGGCACATTACTATCACTGGGCTAGAACATTTTTATTTTTTTTTAACTTAGGCATCTTGGGCTTGATTCCTTTTCTTGCTCAGGAAGAAAACAAACAGGCAAATGTTCAGTAAAACATGGGAAGGGGGTTGGAACTGGGTGATCTTAAGGTCCCTCCAAACACAAATCTCTGATTCTGTGATTTGAATATTTCCTCTTTTTTGGTTATAAAAATTATCTATATGTAACTGTTTTACCTTATTGAGAAACAACCATATATCACCACATATGTGACCATAATCATATTCTGATTCCATCACAGGATAAGAAATTTTCCCTTATCTTCACCCCAAAGGCACATAAATGGCCACCCAGAAGTTCTGCATGTTTATTTTAGTGAAACAACAGCATTTTTGTACAACATCGGTTCAAATCCCAGAGCCACAATCTGCCCTTTCTTAGATGTCTGAACCAGGGGGAAGGGTGAGTTGCTTTCTTTGTAGGAAGATGATTAATGAATTGTTGACAGTAATAAAGAAGCAGACATCTTGGAAATATTATTATGGATCACATATCATTTCAAGCAGCAACTCTGCCTCCCTAAAACATTTTATTTGTTATATTGTGCAAATCAATTGTAATTTGCTACTGGCTTCTTTTCAAATACATTTCTTCATTGCTGCCTTGGTAAATAATAAATCACGCTAACTATTACTTCAAAATTGAGTGTTCCAATTTAGTTATGAATGGTGAAAGTAGAGGTACTTCAGGGTAAAAAATCTTTTAGCAGTTCATAGAAAAATAGCTTCTTAAGGATCAAAAATCATTAGAGACTGACTAGACCATAGTGGTGCTTGTGCCTCTGTGACTGAAGGCAGCCTGCAAAACACTGACAAGGCTATGCTAAATGAAATATTTTCTTCATATTTGCCTTCAGACATAAATCAGAAATGTATATAGATATTTGCTTCTTCCAGATTACCAATTTGTGCTCTGTATAACAAAAAAGATTTGTTTCTCATGCTCAGTATGGACAAGGCATGCTTTTCAAATAGGAAATAAATCTGAAGGAACAAAAATGGTTCTACAAAGGAACAAAAATGATTCCACAGAGTTAGTAGACACTGATGGGTCAAGCACATCTCTGAAATCTAATGGATAATTTGTATTAAGATACACTATTCATTTTTGTTTTCTTTCCTGGTTTTACATGACATTAACTTCAAGACTCAACAAATATCCATGCGCCTAAAACACAGTCAGTGATAATTTTTATATGATTTCCAGGGGAAATATGAGTATTTCTTAAGTGCTAGATTTCTATTTTAAGCTACTTATCCTTTTCTTTGGTTAGTTGGTTTCTTTTTTTTAAACTTTTTTCCATTTTCTTAACTGAAATATTTTTCACAAATACCACCTAAACCCCAAAGCAAAACTCTTGTAACTATTGAGATGGACAATCTAGTGGCTAGCAGCAGATGTAGTATTTATTTATAAATTATACAAATTCACTTTGGGTTTTTCCATTATTTACTGAAAACAATCAATTCTTCTTTTATTCAAAATAAGTCCTGCCTATTCTTTGGGTTTCCTGAAGGAATTCATAATCTCTCTGCTTATGCGTCTGGGATGATTTGGATGTTATCTCACTCCACACTGAGACACAGATTTTACTAGAGATAAACAAAGATAAAATATAGATTAGGATGAGTCAGCAACTCAGCTCTGCTGCCTGTGAAGAGTTTGCTGGACTCTTCCTTCATGTTTAGACAGCCCACGTGAAATGAAAGAATTCTGCAAGTAAGGATATCAAAAAAACCCAAAAACATACCTCCATAAAATAAGGAATCCAAGCCATATTAGATGGCTGCTCATCAACTTCAAGTTTTAACCCAAGAAGAACATATTCCTGATTTTTTTCCACGTGTGCACCTTTATCTTTTTCCCTTGAAGGAAGAGTTTGATAATGAGAATTTCCTGTTAAACCTCTAAATTCAGTTTAGAAATGTTCAAGAAGAAAATATGGAAACAGCAGTTGGGAAAAAAAAAAATAGACCTACAGATACATAATCACTATTGAGTGGTCTGTTGTGCTCCTGACATACATTGGGAAGATCCCTTGCAGAATTCTGTCTCCATTCATTATATCCCAAAAGAGTCTGGTTTCCCTGACCTTGCTCTCAGTACAGCGCCTTGTGTCCTACTGAGTTAAGGAGTTCTATATAATGAGTAGCTCAAAAAGGGTGAAATTAGCCCAGAGAGCCATAATATATGAAATGTTCTTTGCTCAACACTAATTAGTTTACCTGACTTTGGTCTGGTAGGTCTGGTCTCCAAGGTACAGAGAATGCTTTTGATTTCACATGCCATAACATCAGACACTTAAATTCTTTAGTTTCATATCCTGTTCCTAGGGTGGTTATTTTGTTTAAATAAAATCTTACTTCAGCAAATAAAAATGAATTTCTGTCAGATATACAAAAGAAAAAAAATGCAGCTCTTTTTACAGGGGACTTGGGGAAATAGATGATGAATTAGACTTTTTGATAACTGAAGATTAATATTAGTCTGCTTCCAATCAAAAACTTCAGCACTTGAATACTGAACACTTGAATAGGGATGCTCGTTGACACAGCCTCCAAGACAATAAACCAAAATAGATACAGCTGCTGAAGTGGAAGTTGCTTTCAGCCAATGAATTTCCTGCTTGTCAGATTTGTATGCGTGTTTGAATGTGAGGGTAATGAAATAACATTATAGATTTCAGAACCAGGGCAGCCTTTATTCAGATAAGGTTATAAGCAAATATGGTTTAGAATGAGTGTCTGCTGAAGTAATAGAATTCATTCCCCACTTATTTTCAGGAGTTTAACTGTTTGCTGCAACATTTGAACATGCACAGAAATGCAGAAATGTACTTTGGGGTCACATACAAGGAGTTTTGTACCTTAGGCAAATAAACACTGCTGAGGTCACAGGGGCCTTCTTCAGACAGCTCAGTGTGAGGCTGTATAGACTTAACTCTTAATTGCCAGTGTTTCCTTTCATATGGGTATTTTTCATATCTTGAAGCCAGAAAAGGGTAAACAAAATTAAGTGAAAATTAATTGTCAAATCACGGTGAGACCCAAAGGTTATTTCTCAAGATAATTAGCATACAACACTGAGGCCAGACTGTCAGACACAAACTGATAGATCAACACTGCACATTTATCACTCTAAACTGAACACTTCCAATGGAAAGTAGGCAAAATATTCAAAATCACTTCACTGAGATGCAGTTTTTAAATAATTAAAATTATACTAAATAATAGCTTAGATTTTTGAAACATCTTCAGTTGCTAAACCCTTCAGAGGCTTAATGGTAATGCCACTCTGTAAAACTAACGCCTCTCATCTGGAGAAAATTCTCTTGTCAGAGCAGCATTTGCTGGATAAACTTTTTGAAAAGCCTTTGACACATCAATGAAAAGTCTGGTACCACCAGCATCCCCCCAGCATTCAACAGAAATGTCACAAAAGCAGTTAAGTGGAGAGAGAGGGATAACAGCAGTGAGCTGCTCCACTCACACCAAAGCAAGCAAAGGACCACGTGCCTGAAAGAAATGGAGCAATATCTTGCACTGGATCTGATGGAAATCCTCCAGTTGCAAATGCAAATTAAAATAGGTTATTAAAATATTAAAGATAAAAGTGACCTTTGGTTACTGGGATTTGTAAGTTTAGCTTTTTCTTATTTTTCAAGTTAGGAAAAAAGAATTTTGAGCAATTCAAAAGCAATGGGTTGGCAATAGAGATTAAATTAAAATGAATAGCATGACCATGACAGAATTAAAAATATGTTCTACAGAGCTACTGAAGATATTTATTCCATTACCGTTTCAGTCTTCTAAGGAAGTCCTTTAGCTTACTCTCAAAGGGCTGAGCTTGTGACCAAAATATTCAAAGCAAGGACCAGAAGTGCCCTGAAGAGCATTGAAGTCAGGGGATAATTTTTCTGAAGAACAGGAGTAAACAGGCAAAGTGGAACAGCTGCATTCTGGGAATAATTATTGCCTCCAGGATATGAAGTTATTCAGCACCAGGCAATTCAGCAGTAATTATAGCACCCCTGGGCAGGGATGATTTAGTGCAGCACACTGGTGAAAGCTGCATAATTAAGAGAATGGGGTCTGGCTGCTGTTGAACACACCTTTCCAAATGTTCACCTGGCCCAGCTGGCAAGAGCCAAGGTGAGCAGGGTGGTTTGTGTGACCATGGCTGGAGGGCCACAGCATTTAGCACTCTGCAGCCAGAAGGTCAAACTGCTCTCATTTAACTCTGTGCAAGCCAACCAGCTCACACACAATCACATGTGTCTAATTAAAAGCTGCATGTGGGCTGCTGGGCCACCCTCTGACGTTAATACTTAATGCAGTTTAGCACATTTTGTTCTGGCTATGTTGAAATCAGGCAGAACAGAGCCATGTATAGGCTCTAAAATCAGCTATAATGCCCCATATGCTTGAATTGGGAAAAAATTCAAATTGTTTAACAGAAAGAAAAGTTTTATGTTATGCTGTAATGTTAAGTTTCCTTAGCATTCTGTTTGATCAGTGACCTGTTAGCATCTTTCCTCTCCATTGTCATAACCAGGTAATGGGACTGATGTCCAAAAAATAAAAGCTCTAGACGCTGATTTCAGGTGTCCTGTCCTGTTGGTGGCTGTATATAAATTGCCGGCGAGGCAAGAAAGAGGAAACATTTTGGTGTTATACATTGATTCCTTCCCCTGCAATGTGAAATGTTTATTGGCTATTGTTCCTTCTTCTCTGGTGCTCACATTGTGGGATTTGTAGGAATGGGGAAAAGGAACTTCTGGAATGGTTATCCCATTGACACAAAACCACTCAGATTCCCTTTCAACCAACATTTCTTAGAATAGAATCTTAGAATTGAAAATCAGGATATAAATAGATATGAATCTGTTCCATAAGACTTAGAAAGTACCTCAATATCAACAACCAGCGATACTGGAGTTTTCCCCTCCCATAGGACCCACACAGGGCAATTCCCACATGGGGCTCCTCCTTTGTCCCTCTGCCATCCCTGGGAGCCCCTCACACACCACAGGGATTTGAGAGCCACCTGATGCAAAGCCACATTCCCAACCATGCTACTCGGGGACCTTTGCTGTGGCAGGAATTCCTTCCCAGAGCCCCATCCCCACGTGTGGAAGATGCTCAGCAAACATCTGGCAGCAGCAGCGGGGTCTGGAGCGCCTCAGCCGTGCTCTGGCTGCCTTGCCTGCCCCTGGCCCTGACAGCTCCCAGCCCTTGCTCTACAAGCAGGAGCAGTGGCACTTTGGAAAAGCCTCCAGGGGAGGTCATGGGGGGATTGCCTTGGCTCCTCCACATCGCTTGTCTTGTCTGAAATTAATTTTGAGGAAGCTGCTCGGCGTTGCTCGACAATAAGATTCTGTATTAGCTGTAGCCATTCATTTTCCTGCTCAGGGTAAGGTAACAGAATGCAACATTCAAATGCCAGGATTTATGGCACTCTGGGGAAACATGTTCTGAGCAATTTGGTTTTTTTTTTAACACTTCTCAGTTATCCTGTTTGATACAGGCATCACAAAGAATGAAAGCCTACAGCTCAGCAGAGTAAAAATAAATAAATCTAAGTTTTAGGAGGTTAGAATAAATGTGGGGAAAATTAAAGCATTTCTTCTTGTTTTGTCTTAAAAGTAAAAGCAATAAAATTTTAAATTTAAGCTTTTTTTACATTCTTTTACTACTTATCAGAACTTGCACATCTTCCCCCAAGAAAAGTTGCCATTATGACTTATTTTCACATCTCTTGCTATTTTTCAGAAATACATCTCTGACATTTGAAAAACACTAAAGGTATTTTGATTAAACTTATTTACAAAGTCACTGACTTAAATTAAATTCCTCAAGGTTAAGCCAAGTTTAAAGGTGACCTATAATCCCATGGCCTTCCAGACATCATCTTCTATGAATGGTTTTGTTAACAAGACTGGCTCAGAACCAAACTGTGATTTTATCCATCTTTCACTGTTACCTTACCTCACTGTTATCAATCATTTATCAAGTATTTCTTCCCTTTTTCATTTTTTTCCCCATTGCTTATCTCTTCTGTGCCATTGCAATTGGTGGTATATTGTCTTCCATGTTCTATTTTTTATTATTATTCTTTCCTGTGAAATAAAATAGATTTTCCTTGGGGGAAAAATTAAAACTGAAAAAAAATATATTTCAACATCAAAATCAGGAACCTGTGTCAGCTAAAAACTCTTCCATTCACATGGAATGGAATGTTTTTTTTAAAAAATAACTATTTGTAAACAACTATAACTGCTTTTACAAATAACTATTTATCACATTGATTGAGGAGAGAATAAAGGGCTTGGAAATTTTTCTAAAAGAAATTAAGCAAACTTTGTGTTACTGGGGAGCAATGCTGTGTCTGCACCATGGGAGCTGGGATGATGCTGCAGTCACATCTCCATGTCACAGAAAAAATGACCCTTCATCATTTCCCTCCCTCCCTCGCCTCCCCATCCCAAATTCCTCTTCCCACCACTGAGCAGAGGGACTCAGATGGAGCCAGATGTCCCCAGACTGGGCAGGGCTGGAGCAGAAGTGCAGCATGGTGCATTCTGTGCCTGGCCTTGCTTTAAACACCAGCCCAAAGCAGGATGCTCAGGTGTGGAGCACACCTAGCAGGGCTGCAGGAAGAACAGGGACAGGAACTTGTTCTGACTCTGGGAAATGAATTCAGAACAGGATCACAGCACAGAGGTGTCCCAAGAGCCTCCCCCCAGGATACCCAGGGCAGTAACCCCGTGCTGGAATCAGTTTCTGGTCTGGGGGCCAGGGAGGTGAGGAGGGAGAGGCAGAGCAAACTTGCTCTGAATGCTGTTTACCACTTGTGGATCTGCTCAGCACAGAGAGAAAAGCATCGTATGCTGGCTGAGAAAGTCAGAAGTCACTTAAGGACACTGACTTTGTGCAGTGAACAAAATAACAGACTTGGCTCTTTCATCACTCTTTGACTTCACTGATGAGTCAAAAATCAAGCTCTCATTTTGAGCTGGTTGAAAACAAACTGTATAAGAAACTGAAAAAGCTTCCAGAATTTACATCTGTTACCACAAACACAGATTAGATTCTGCCTCTGGGTGGCCAGCCATAAGTTCTTCATGATTTGCTACACATGGGAGAATTTCAGCATCAGCCCACACACCCAGTCTCTAAAGCATTTTTCAATTTTTAGGTCCCCAAACCTGCTTATGCTTCTCCACAAGCACCTGTTAATTTGAAAAGCTGCAGAATATAAAACAAAACAAAAAGGAAAGGGGGGAAAATCCAGCTGTTTATGGCACTGGGGACAACAACAAGGCTGAGTGAAGAAGCAATCTTTATTTGGGGAAAGGCAATGATATTTCCAGCACATGCAGCAGCAGTGGTTTTCCTGCTGTAATGCATACTTTGAACTGGCTCTTTTCCTGTCTCATTTTTAGCTCAGACACTAATGATCCTTGCTACTAAGTGACATCAGTGCAACGCTCTGAAAGGACAAGTTCCATTTAAATGAACGAGTCTATACTGGCACACACAGTTTTCATCTATGTTCCAAGGAATTATTCTGATCTGCAAAGTTAAATTAAAGCTCATTCCTGGTCTTTTAGCAAGGCACATTTCCCTGGGAGCTCATGCTCTAAGTAACACTTACTGTCATTGCTCTCTCCTCTCTTAGAAAACAACGGATGCTCAGAATTAATTCACAAAGCTGTGGCAATGTGCAATATATTCACAACTTCAGGCTATGGCATATGTAGTGACACTATGTATTCAAGTACCAGCAGTAATCAATATTTGTGATTTATATGCTGGAATTTAATGACCTCCCCCGTACTTACCCTCAAAGATTAATATAATTTTGACTCCAAACTCCCAACAGCCTCTGTGCACAGCAGTTTGCAACAGGAGGGCTTTTCTTGCCATAAGGTATATGGCAGATCCGAAATGTTTCTCATCACTGTGGTGCAGATTATTGCAGCAGTTTCCACACTGGAGATGAGAGGGTTTGCTGGGGCAGGAATCCCAGAAATGTGGTGTGCCCTCTCCCAGAGGTACAAACTGCAGGCTGAGCTGCTGGAAAGCCTCACTGGCTCCCAGGTGTGCAGGAAAGGAGGGGAGAAGGGGCAGGTGCCAAGAGCAGAGCACAAAACCTCCCTGTGCTCCCTCCCAGGGAACCCAGTGACAGCAGAAGGGGACAACAGAATCCAGTGACAACAGAAGAGCTGGGCCCTTCATGCAGAGCCTGCACCCATGGAAGCTGTCAATGCTCAGGGCAAACACCAAAAGCAACAGGAGGACTCTCAGCCTCATGGAGAATCTCCCCCAAGAACCTCACATTCCACAAAGATCTCTGCTTTAGCAGACATTTACAATTTCCTTTCAATTTTCCCTACAAATCTCCAGCGCATTTTTAACATTTCCTGTTGAGCTTCTACAAATTTGTTCTATCTTTTTTTTTTTCCCCCTCTGAATATCAAGGACAAATCTCAAATTACCCTACAAGGATGTCAAAGCTCCTGCCTTAAAATTAAATCCTATCCTATCCCAATGTGAACTGGAGTATTTCCTGAAACCTCAGTAGGCACAGTCTAAATTAAGTGTTCACTCAGGAAAAAAAGAGGTACCCAAGCACCTGACTTTAGAATGACTTTAACTACAACAATAGCTAACAAATTTGAATACCACATGCTCTGGTTTTATTTTGCCAGTGAAGTATGTTTTGGCTTACAAAAGAATCTGAAGACCATTCTGCTGTGGAGAGAGAGGGAAAAAGAGGGAGAGAAGTAAATACTAAAGGTAGAAGAATAAAAATCCTTTGAAGGGGAATTGAGTTCTTGCCTACTGCTTAAGAAAAATGCACTATAAAGCAGCTATTGATTTTTCATTCAACAGCACTGAATGTTTTATTGAAAAGGAGCAATGCTCAGTAATTTGAATTTTCAATTAAGGTAGCACATTCCTTGGACACATTTACTACTGCACTCCAGTGACATTTATTTGACTTTTAAAATCCCTCTACTATTGTATTCGTGTTTGTATAGATCAAACTCCCAGTGCAGAAAGTGCTCGGATTATAACACTGCTGATTATAGACATGTCTGCAAGGCTCTGTGGACAATCTAATGACTTTATTTATAGGGAGGACAATGTGCAGACAGACACAGCTGAAGTAAAATATGGCACCAGGAGAGAGATTAAGCAGTTCTGCATTTCAGCTGAGAAATATTTACATTTTATTTGTCTTTATGGACAGTATGTAAATGCAGTGAATTTAGTTATTTAAAAGAGTTTACATTTTAGAGGACTGGGACATCTTTACGAATTATAAAACTCATCAGCCACTGAAATGTATAAAAATTTCAGCTGTAAGATAGACTGCAGTATTTCTGGACTATAGACAGGCAGTGGTGGCAGATACTGGATTTCCTTTTGAAAAAAACCTGGCTGGTAACCTGCCAGTTCTTATGGGGAGCTTGAACTCCATGGGGTCAATTAGCAAACTTTGTAGTTCTAGAAACAGATTTAATCTCTCCTAGTCATAGGTGTTTCTTGTTCAAAAACCTAATCATCTGCTCCAGCTAAGGGAAGGATTTGGGTAGTCCTTCCCAAAGATTTCAGCTTGGGTATTTTACTACCTATGGGAGGCACATCTTGGAGTCATCAGCAATTTATTTCATCCAAATTACAGCAGAAGTTGCACAAATTCCCACCAGTTTGGGGTGTGTTGCTTAAAATTGTGTTCCTTGCTCTTAAAACCTTGATATGATCAAAAGGAACACACCTGATATACAAAGCCAAGAAATTACTCTTCTTACCCAAGTCTAGGTCCAAAGATTTAGTCCAGTTCCAGTGATGCCAGCACTTATATCTCAAAATAAATTAGGCTAAAATATCAAATATTCAAAAATCAAGGCTTTTCTGTGCTGTTGTGCCTACCCTTCCCTATGTTTTATTTCTTCTCACCACTGGAGCAGCTTGAGGCCATTTTGGAGGCATTTTGGAGCTCCTTAATCCCTCCCCAAGCCCAAGCCAGCCCAATATATTGTAGTGCTCATGGTGCCTGTTTCTCTGCGTGACCCTTTAATCAGGATGGACTCTACAGATGCACTCAGTGAAGAGCTGCCAGCCCTGCCACCATCTGACTGAGATTTCCTGGTACAGCTAATGAGGTTCTGCTCCCACTTCATCTCTAAATATGACACAGTTCACGCTTTTTTAGTTTGCTTAATGACATGTTATTAATAAAGACATGACCTGATCAGCTACTTGCATTTATTGTCTTTTCTTCCCCCACATTTTTAAAAATTATGCTGAGCTAATTTAATTTTTTGAGATCATAAGCTGTTGTTTTGTTTGACAAGTTGGGTATAAGCATCCAACACTGCCATGAAGGTCAATGCATAAGCCAGCAATTTATCTGAAACATTTATCATGGTATCGAAATGGCTTTGCTACTTTTTCAAGTTATTATTATTATTATTGCCTTATTGACAGAGCAGGATGCTAACACATACTAAAGAAAGGTTGAGTCCTCTGTAATTATGTGTATTTTCAAGCAATTCAAGTTATTTTAAGCACAGAGCTATGCTTCACTCTAACTTTGTGGAACAGTAACTGTGCTGGACAGAAATACTCAATATCTTGTTTTTCCAGTGAGAAATGGACCTAAGATTAGTACCAAAACCCCTGTCTTTATCAAAACAAATTATAACTGGCATAAGCACAAGAAACAAAAGTTTTTGTTGGAGTTAATGAAACCACAGTGCAATTCTCTGATCAAAATCATTAACTGGCAGTCCTGGTGCAAATGAGATTTTTGTGGTTTGGTGTGTGTGTAAGACTCAGATATTAGACAGCAGAGAATTAACTCTGCATCATTATTTTAAATTGAAACCAAACAAGAAAACAAATGTCAATTACCTTTAATTTCAAGAACAAGAATCCTTGTTTGTGTGAGTGAAATCAGAGCCCATTGATTTTTAATGGGATTTGAGTGTTTTCTCTCTTCAGATTTGATTTGGTTTTATCATTTTTTAAGTATGGGCTATTATTTTTGCTTCTAACAGACACCAAGCTGTCCAAAGACTAGTTAAACTTTTCTGTTCACAAATCTCTGCTCCTTATTTTGAACCAGGTGTTACAAAAGAAGAAAATACCTAAATTATGCTGGTTTGGATGTTCTTTTTGGCTTCTCCTCTTATGGCTGACCAAACTCAACCAGCACAGCTTGGAGAGTGATGCCTCAGGTTTTAGCTTTTGTATTTTTCAGATTCTGAGCTGCTTTAGTGTGTGGGTCTGGGTTCATATGAGGGGATGCTGAGCTCTCTTCACAGAGTAGGGAGACAAAAACAATTCCTTTCCTAGCTGGGCACCAAGGACAAATGATCCAAATCTCAGGCCCAGGAGTATAAACAACGTGGAATGAAGAGAGAAAAACAAGAAGGATGGGACTTTATAACTTAAAGCTGTAATTGGATAATTAACTCTATAATAATTGTACAATTATTGATTAGAGGTTTAACCAATATACCAATAGACCAGAACTGATCCCAGGGAGAAACCCTGTGCCCAGTCCTGCGTTTTGGGGCCATTTTGGTTCATCTTGGGCGCGGCCCTGCCTGGGCTCTTGTGCTGCCCACGGTGGATCCATGGAGGCTTTTTAATAAATCCCTGCTTTATTCTTTAACTCCATCTAGTCTCTGTTCTAGGGCAGCCCTCACAAGGCATCAGGAGCACCTTGCCATTGCCTTCTCCTCCTTCCCTCTGAGGGGACGTTGCCCACATTTCCACCAAGCTGCTGGAAGGGGACTCTGCTCCAACACCTTCATGTTAAGGAGAGCTGGTTCCTGTGGGAATTCCTACAAGGGTGCACTCCTGCCATAACCTTTGGTCCAGATAATTTTCTGTCCTCCTCATCCATCAGAGAGTAAAACAAATTTCCAACACACTTTTAGATGTTCACAGCCCTGTTTCAGCCTCCTCACAAAACAATTTTCACTTTCTACTCTCTCTATTTCTTTCCAAACAGGAAATGCAGCATCAAAACCTACCCAAACAAAACAAAGAGAAAACTAAAAATCAGTAGAACAGAAAGCTGTCAAGCTTTAGAAATCAAACTTGAGAATTACATGCATTCCATATGCTTACAAATGATCTTCATTAGCACCTAATTACAGTTTAGTTCAATTAATCAGATGATCAGCTGCATTGATTTTTATCAGCATATTAACCTTCATATAAAGTACTATGAAAATTCACAAGATTGCAGTTGACAATTCAAGTTATTTTCAAGTACTTTGTTCTCTGGGAAAATAACAAACAAACAAATAATTAAATAGGACAAAATTTTCTTTTCCTGCTTAGGAAAAAAGTGTTTTCACTAAAAGAAGTAATGAAGACAGTACATAATAGCATGCTCTGGCCTGCATAAATTTAAGTGTGAATTTGAGACTGCAGAGCCTCATTAAGGTTTAGAGATTTCAGAGGGGGTTCTACAAATGTGCAATGAGAGCTCTTTCTAAACAGAACTGGAACCATGGCTGCACAAAGCTGGAATGACCTAAATGACAAATGACTAAAGACAAAGACAAATGAGGACATGCATGGGGCCCTGGATTCCTGCATGTTATGGCTGAACACTTCTCATCCTGATAAATCCTCTGTTCATCAATTTTAATGCAGGGAAGAGTTGAGAACAAGAGATGAACCTGGCCTGACGTTTACCTTTCTGAACTACCACAACTTTTACAAAATTCCTTGGTGACTTTTCTTGCTTCAAGTGTACAAGATGAAGCCAAATAATTGGCTGACAAGCAAGGTAAGTTTCAAAATCTACATTAAAGATCAAAATTTTACCATTATGGGGAAAATATCAGGAGATTATTCAGTGCAGCCTTTTCTTTGTACTTACATGGGAGAGTCAATAGAGGAGTCCTGAATTCACCTGAAAGTTTTAAGTTTTGATGGAAAATGATAGAGACTCCTTGCACGTAATATAAATATATATATAGATATATGCATACCCTTCTTTATATATACACATATAGATAGAATTAGACAGAACCATATTTGATGCTCATTCTTACCTCCCAATGGCAGCAGTGAGGTTTTTACACCATCTGCAGACACTGAAAGAAAGTTAAAATTTCATTACTTCCATAGAACCATAAAAAAGTGGATGCAAGCAGTCAGCCCAAGTGAACACTGTTGTTATCCTCAACTGGACATTGATCCTGATATAATCCTGATCTCTCTACTTTATTTAGATCATTCTCTCTGGAATTAAACTATTGATATTGAACATGTAGAACGGAATCAAGCAAAATATTTAAATCCTCCTTTAAATTCCACATTTGTTTACAACTTCACTTGGGAGACAACTGAATCAAACCCAGGTTCTGGGTTTAATTTCCTTTCCCAGCTCCATCAGCCTTTCCTCACAAGGGAGATATTCCAGCCCCTTCATCTTTTTCAGACTTTTCTGGATCCTGTCCATGTGCCCTTGTCCTGAGGAGTCCAGAATTGAGCACAGGACCCCAGGAGTGCCCCAAAGGGCAGAGCAGAGGGGCAGGATGCCCTCCCTGAGCTGCTGGGAAAGCTCTGCCTGCTGCATCCAATGTGATCAGGGGCTTAAAGCACCTCTCATACAAGAGCTCCTCCGCTACAAGCAGGTGAAATACAAAAAAAATCTATTTAAGCATAAGAAAAAAAGCAATTTATTTAAGACCAGAGTGGTCAAGCAGTGGAGCAAATTGCCCAAAGAGGTCATGGAGGCTCCTTAAAGATGCCAAAATCCAGTTGGACAATGTCCAGGGACTGGGCTGGTTGCTCTGGGTACTCCTGCTCTGAGCAGCGAGAGGAAACAGCCTGAACCCCATGCCAGCCTCAGTGACCCTCTGATAGAGCTTTTATTGACATTTTTATTTTTAATTTTATTTTAGGAATGTCCTGTGCAAAGCCCAGGGAACATTACCTTAAATCCTCTGCTGCTTTAGGGGTCAACCTCCATCCTCAAGTTTTATTTCCAATCGAGTGCTAATGAGAAAACCACTAGTGGGAAGCAGCACTTGCTGTTAGATCTATTAAACATGATTAAAAGAAAGAGGCTGGAGTGCAATTAAGGTAAATATTCCATTGATTTTTATTAATCTGCAGAGATTGTATCCAAAGCAGACACACTGAAAGTCATTGTTCTCAATCCCATGGGAAGGGAGCTGTGGATGGAAGGTGGGAGAGGGTTTTATTTGTAATACTTTACCAGATGTTATTAATTTAACATTGTTCTTTTTGCTACTGCCATTTACCAAAAAAAAAAAAGGAAATATCTAACCTTGAAAAAAGGTAATAAGCAGTATTCTGACTCAACAGAATTAGGCAATAAAAATATTGAAAGCATAAAATTTCTCCTATGCTTCTCACCTTAAAAAAGACAGCATATATAATAATGGACAGACACTGAAGTGTTAAATTCTTTTGGAGTCAGTGGACAACTCATTAATTTCTGAAACTGGCAGAAAGCGAATGCTTAAAAAATGAAAGAGTGTTTTCAGTAAACACAAGGTGTTTTCATTTAGATCATATGTCAATAACCTCCTGTTTTTCCATTTTGCTCTGCTTTTATTGCCTGCTCTCTTGGTTCTGTCTTATCTAACAGCTTGAGGAAATAACAATTTGTGTCACAGATTTACCTCTCAGTCTCTCTGCCCATTTTCTCATTCAGATGTATTTTCTATTTCATCACCTTGCCTCCAGTTCACTAAAATAGAATGGAAATATGCAAGAAGTGATATTCAAAAATCAAAATATGATATACTATATACATTTGTGGCAGCACAATGGCAATGGTAAACTGCAGCAGCAAGATAAGAACACTTCTTTTCTCATTGCCTCTGTCATGTAAAATAGGTAAGAGCTGAGGTTCTTAATCGAGTGCCTCCACAAATCAGGTGTTTGAAGTATCACACCACCTCCCACTGAGCCATGAGGGAAAAAATTCAGAGAGAATTGGCAAGAGATGTAAAAACTTTGACCCTTACTGAAAAAAAAATAGATAAAAATTAAGAGTTTGTAGTCACTGGTCTAATGTCTTCAACAAATGAGATATTAGGAACTGATGATCAACTGCCATTTCTTCTGTCTCTGTATAAAAATGAGAAATTTCTTAATTCCCGTGGAACAGCAAAAATTAGTCAAGAAACAAGGGATTAATAGGAAGTACAAAATGGGGTGTTAATTCTATTGTCAACTTGGAAAAGTGAACTTTGGAAAAGTCCTCTAATGTTCCACTGGAGGAAAAAACCCTTCCATGAGATGGATGCACACAAAGATGCAGATCAAACCAATCTGCACATCTCAGCCCTGCTTTGTCTGAGGTTGAGGCTGGTTTCAAGAACCTGCCTTGATCTTGGGGCCTCATAATCAAATGCATTGTCTGGTGCTGGAATGAAGCCAATCTGCTTTGAAAGGCCTTTGCTTCATCCCTCCAAAAGCACTAGAAAAAAAAGTATACAGGGGGAAAAAGTCTGGTCTGATTTCATCTCTAAGTTCAGAACAAAGATATTTTAAAGAAAGTCACTTGTACCTTGCTGCGTGCTGGCAGAGAACTCAGAGGCACAGAGGAAAAATACAGAATGGGTTTCAAATTAAATGTGGAAGGAATAACCTCTGTGCATCTGGAGGAAACAGAGGAGAATCTGAATTCTTGAATTTCAAGACTGCCACAGTAGTAATTCATTGTTGCCCAGTGGCTCTGCCTGGCGTCCACTGCTCAGTACTGCCCACAAATCCCAAATGATTCACCTTCTTTTTTAAATATACACAAGGGGAGGTCCAAAAAGAAAAAAAAAAATAATTGAGAGGACTAGCATATATTACATGGACATTATTTAAATATGTTCATAATGAACTCATTTATTAACATCATTATGACCTGTTTCTCCTCAATTCAACAGCACATTCTCTGACAGTCTTTCACATCCATTTTTCAGCCATCAGCATCACATTGGCACATAAAAAATCCCTTCTTGCCCTTCTATGCTATTTTTCAGCCACACTAGATTTTTTTTCTTGACAGTTCAGTAATATTTCTGTACACACTAACACGCACAAATATTTAAAAAATAGAGCAGCAAATCACAGGAATCAGCTGTGTGCTCAGACTTCTCCTGTGGAACACTTGATTGTCCACTGAGATGAAAGATCTATTCATGGAACAGCCATGGAAAGACAAGCATTTGGAAGGTTTCACTTGTAATTTAAGTCCAGCAAAAGGAAAAAAAAAAAGAAAAATCCAGGAAAAAAATACACTTGGTGATGAGTACAGCCTTCAGTTCTGTTTGAATTTAAAACTTCATTCCCTGAACTCAACTTTCAACTGAATGCACTTCTTTGGGAATCACACTGATCACTCACCATTCACACCCTGGTGTCTCAATGAATTTAGACTGAAATTAGATATTTCTTATTTAGATAAATAAGACAGACCTGATCTCTAAAAAAAAGAAAAGAAAAAAAAACCAGCAAAACGAGTAAAGTAACTTAAAACTTCTCTATTAAGTATTACCTTCCTCTGCCATGCCTGACACTCCTCTCCATAAAATAACTTAATTAAGAATCAGATTTAAAAATGGGATATTAGCACATCCTTGCTGCTGGCGTTTTAAAGCAGTGATGGCAGTAACAGCGATGGATTTGCTGGAGCTGTGCTCAGGTCCAAGGCCTGTCCTGCCTTTGCCCCCTGTGATGATCTCAGCAGTGGAAGATCTGACCTTGCTGCATAAAATATTGTAATCTTACAGCATGAACAAGATCTTAAGGATCAGAACCATGGAGTTCAAGCTCTTGTACCTCAGACCTGCTCTCCCCAGTCTATTAAAAATTCAAACTCCAGCTGTGGATTCGCCTTTGGAATGCATTGCCAGGGCACCACCCAGAGGACAGCAGAGCAGAGATTGCAAATGAGATCTTTCCCAAATAAAACACTTTAATTACCAACCCAATCACTTCCAAACACCTTTCCTAGATCTCTCTTCCACTGTTTTTTTGTACCATCTTTGTGCAATCTAATGGAAGAGGAACATCTTTGAAATGTCAACTTTTATTCTTTGATTTATCAGAGAAAGGTAATTTCTTTCCAGAATAGTCCCAACTTATTTTTCTACAGAAAATAAGATCAGAAAATAAGAAAAAATATGCACTAATTCTTTGAAAGAGAAGGTAAAATCCTACATTTACAAAATGGATATGCAAGTGCCTTCCATTGTTCAACAATGCAAGAATGAATCCATTCCCTGATTGCATTTTTGATACAAACCCACATATACCAGCTGGCCCAACAGATCCCACCACATCTACCACGTGTGAAATTATTAAACCATTTGATCACAAAGATTCAAACAGAAAAGAAAATGGATGAAACAAAAAAATTGAAAGGCTTGTGGCATTAAAACACCCTCTTTTGATACAACCTTCTATACGTTATCAATATTCCTCCCATAGATGTTACTTTAAATAGCTCATCACCACTCTACAGAACACAATTTCTACTCTACTGATGTAAGTTAAGAACCTTTTTGTTGTTTCAGGGCCTCATTTTTAACCTCACAGAGAAACACTGGAATTTAACACAAAAAAGCAGTAAACACTCCCTAAAGTCTGATCCCAAAGCAAACCCTAATGGCTGTGTCAAGTGGATCTTGTAATGTTCTGTACTGAGGCTGAGCTCAGACTACAGCTTTCCCTCAACGGCACTATTTGATATCAATCCAAACAGATTCAGCAAATCTGTAGAAGCAGAGTGACTTTGAGTCAGAATAGTTTAAAGCTGACCAAGAGATTAGAAATGTTATTGAGAGGGAGGCAGCAGAAATCTCATAACCTTTGTTTCCTTAGGAAGCAAAGCTGAAAGCCAATTGCCTCAACTCCTCCAGGTTTTTGACAACACCAAAAATCAGGTTTTTTTCTGTGCTTGGAGCAACTGTGATATTCAATCCTTCTCAGTGACAGCACATGAGCCTGCCACTCACCATTGCTGATTAACAATGAAGATGCATTTCATCCAGTGGGTTTCATTTCCCAAAGACATTTTAATGGGAAAAAAAGCAACCAAGAACGCCCTCAGAAGCTCAAAGTGGATACCAAGGAAGCTCAAACACATCTGAGCAGTGAGAGCTTGCAGTCTAGATAAATGACATATGCTCTGTATCCAACAATGGTTTTTGTATAAAGAAGCAAACAGTCTTCAGTTTACAGGTTTAATTAAAACCAGCCAGAGCATTTCACATTCTGATACAGAAAATCATGAAAATAAATTAAGGACACAAACAGGGCTAGTTTCTCATCTAAACTTCTCTTTTTCTGTTTTATAATCACAGATTATTTTCTACACATTTTTTCTTTCCCTTATGCATTGTCTAAAATGCAGTCACAGCAGCCCTTCCTTATCTGAAAACAAATAAACATCTTGTCAATAATTTCACATTATTCTCTTAATGTCTACACAATGCATCACACAAAAACACCCTGTGTAATCTAGGGTTACACATTATTTCTGATTTAATGTTGCAGGGTAAAATACATCTCAGTCTAAAGAGAGAAAACATTGTTTGTGAGAGGTACAAATTTAGTGACTCCTCATATTCATACCTAAGTGTCTACACACCACTTTGCAACCTAGACTGTTATTAGAGAGATATATTAGACATTTTTATTTGACATACCTTTAAAACAACCACTTTTCTTCTCTTGGAGAATGGTGTAAAAAACTGTCTGGGTTTTTATACTGTCATTGTTCATTCCCCTACAAAAAGGAATCATTACTTATACCTTTAAATTGATTTTAAGTACTCATCTATGTATAAACAAGTAGAAAAAGCTCAATGTAGAATCACAGAAGAGACATGAAATTGCTGAAATTTTGTTAAAAATATTTCTAAGTGTAGCCTAATTATTCCTAACATGCTTTAGTCCCTGTGGAACCTCTTTGAGCCCTTGTTTGAGTCCACCTGCTTTGTGGCAGCCTCTTGATGCCTGGGTTTTAAGCACTTATTGCCTGTAATTTTCCTTTTGCAATAAATAAAAACAACCTCTTGTGCTAATTCAACCTACCCAGGGTCAAATCCCTTCAGGTGTTTAACCTTTTCTGAATTTTAAATACAGGAGTTGCAAACCAAAGCAATACATTGAGGGTGTATCTGCACAGCAGACAGAAAGTTAACTTTAAATATCTTACTTTGCCAAACTTAACTACTGGAATAAACTCACCATGTAAATATGATAATGAGTAAATTCTAACATATTCAGTCAAACATCTACGGAATTTTTTGTGTCTTGCTTAATTAGTTACAGTTACATGTGCTGCTGTCTCTCATTAACTTTGTAATTCCTGGGCATGCATAGGTGGGTGCCTCACTAAATATCCTTTGATTAACACACAGCACTCATATAATATATGCTAATTCCTATTTGCTAGGAAGTTAATTATAAAACTTTGATAATCTGTTTTGATAAATTTAGTTCAGTGGAAAATTTGTGTTCCTAGAACAGAATCATATTAAGTTTGTTTTGCTTTTGATTTTTTAAGGTATTTACCTGCTACCTGTTGGGATAAATCCTTTGCCTGCAGAACAGAGGAAGCCAAGTTCAGAGTAAGATTTGTCATGGTTTAAACCCAGGTGGCAACTGAGAACCACAGAGCTCCTCACTCCACCCCAGAGGGATGGGCAGGACGGCCACAAGTAAAACTGGTGGGTGGAGATAAGAACAATTCAATAATTGAAACAAAGTAGAATATGATAATGATAGCACATATTAATAAGGGTAATAAAAAGAAGAAGGAAAACAAACAAGTGGTGGAAAATACAATTGCTCACAAAATCCTGACAGTGCCCTGTCCCAAATGGTCCTGATGCTTTATTAAGGCTGACCTAGAACAGAGGCTGGGCAGAGTTCCAGAATAAAGCAGGGATTTATTAAAAGGATCTCCTCAATGGATGCACCTTGGGCAGCACAAGAGCCCAGCCAGGGCTGCGCCCAAGATGAACCAAAATGGCCCCAAAATGCACGAGTGGGCACGGGGTCTGTCACTGTGATCAGTTGTGCTCCATTTGCATCTTGCAGTTCATTGTCCGATTACAACTTTAAGTCATGCAGTTCCATCCTTCTTTTTTTTCTGTTCAGTCCACAGTGTTTGTGCTCTTGGGCTGAGATTTGGATCATTTGTCCGTGGTCCTCAGCTGGAGCAGGAATTGTTTTGTCTCCCTGCTCTGTGCACAGAGCTCACCATCCCTGATATGAAGCTCAGACTCACACACTAAAACAGCACAGAATGTGCTGTTTATGTGAAAATGAAAAATATGAAAGGTAAACCTGAGGCATCAGCCCCACTCCTGGGAACTCTCCAGTTTATGCACTGGGTTTATGGTGTGCAATATCCCTTTGGCCAGGCTGGGTCACCTGTCCCAGCTCTGCTCCCTCACAACCTGCTCCGCTACCTCCTCACTGGCAGAACATGAGACACAGAAAAGTTCTTGATTTAGGATAAACACAACTTGGCAACAACCAAACCAGCAGAGTGTTATCAGCATCATTCTCACACTGAGCCCAAACCCAGCTCTGTGCCAGCTGCTGAGATGAGCTTGGCTCTGCCCCAGCCCAAACCAGGACACCGTTCTTCTTCCCATTCTTCCATTCCCACCCAACTCTTCCTATTCTGGTCTTGCTAAATCCTGCTGGCCCAGGATAAAAGACTGTAAGAGATATGGGAGCAGTGGCAACATTCACCTGTTGGGACTGAGGTCTTTTGGAATTCTCGTGGCATTAAGGTTTCCTCTCTCCTTTCTTGGCTGGTATCTCTCTTCCCTCCCTGTCTGCAAATCGAAATAAGTACATCTAAAGTTTGTCTGCTGCAACTTGCCTTTTATTTTCTTCTCTCTGGGAGTCCCACAAAGACTAACACTGTTCCAAATTCATCATGAGAATACTCTTATTCCTTAAGAAATTAATTTGAATTCAACTCACAGCAACACGCTGTGAATTGTAAAACTCATCTTAGATATAAAATTAATTTTACATGGGCATACAGAAAAATGATTGTCAGTAGATAGCAATGTGAAGCCATACCTGTATTTAAGCAAAGTTAATCTCTTGTACAAACAAAATGCTGCTTGCTTATTCAGTTTCCTTTAGCTAAATTCCTAAACTTCTAAGGACTTCAAAGAACTACAGAGAAGCGAGATAAAGAGCTTATCTGCATAATTCTTATGCTAATTCACAGAAGGTGTCTTGACTAAAAGGATGTCTACGTGCACACCAAGGACTCGCTAATTCCCTTCCTCTAAACCCTAAGTTATTATACACGTATTTAATTGGAATAGATCTGACTCTGCTTCCAGGGAGTGCCTGGTTCTGGGTCCTGCTGTGAGCTGCTCACTCCCAGGAAGGTGCCCCTGCCCATGGCAGAGCTGGAGCTGGAAGGGCTTTGAGGTCCCTTCCAACCAAAACCATTCTGGGATTCCATGACATCCTACACTGCTAATCATTTCCTCTGATTTTTGAAAGATTTCTTTCTTTTCCCACTTTCTTTTTCCGTAAATGTGCACACACAGATTTTCCAGGATTGACTTTGAAGCAGCCTACCAAAACCAGGAATTGTTTTAACACACTGAGGGTCTATAGGTTTATTAGGAGCTCTGACAGAGGAAGTGCTGAATCAAACCCAGCTGCAGATTCTGGCCAAGCCAAGCAGAACGTGTAGGTTGGTAACAACAAATGCTCCAATGGTAAATGAGGGTGCTCGCACAGGTCTGGCATAATAATAGAAGTGAATAATTCATATCATGTGGGAACAGGCAATTACAATGCATCTGGAAAAGCAAAATACACAAAATAGGTTTTGCTTTATTCTCAGTTCTGCTTTTTATCAGTGACTCCTTTTCTGCCCTTTGCAAACTCTGCTCACTTTGTGTCAATTTACACAATTACATTAATTCAAGCAGGTAGTCAATGAAATTTCTTTTGATTTGTTTCAATCCAGTCAAGATGACTTTTAAGGTCCCTTCCAACCCAAACCCTTCTGTGATTCTCTACTACACTTTCCCCCTCATGGAAGGAGGGGTAACTGGAATAGCAGAGGCCAGATGAAGGAGTTGAAGGCAGTGCTAGGAAATATTCCACTTTTATTTCCAACTTGATCCAAAATGGGAGTTAGGAAATGGAACTGAATTAATTCTAAATCCAATCTGCAGCACTGCTCAGTACTGACTCTGGCAACAGCAGCTTCTTAAAATATTTGCAAATTCAGTCCAGGGGGTCTTTCAGAATAGAGCATAAAGTCACATTAAGTAACAATTCCAGCCAGATCCTGAGCTGTGCTGGGGCATGGAGGCTGCCATTCAGAGCTAAATTACACGTTCTCTTCAGGAGCCTTTTTTAGATTCCTGACGCACGTAATCGAGTGCAACTTCTGAATTTTGTCTAACAGTTTATCCTTTAGCATTGACACTGCAGTTCCTAATCACACACAAAGTGTGGTGGAGTTCTGATACTGCTCTTTTGAAAGTCAAAGGAAGTTTTAGCAGTGCTCTCAACAGCATCCCAGCCTTAATTTGCTATTTGCCACTGCACAATGCACACAGAAACTGAGCCTTGAGCTGCAGCAGCAGCCAAAATTCTGACACAGCACTCAATGGAAACAGCAATTTAACCACGTTTTAGTGATGACCTCCAAAAGTTAATTACAAATCTAGTGTGAAAATGATGAGCACTCGCTGTACTTTACCTGTTCATTGTGAGAATAAAGAATGAAAAAAACATATTTAGAGCTGGCAAATATTCTTCTCCATTAAACAGCCTGGTATAACACATAGTTCTAAAGCCTTTTACAGAAATAACAGCAGGCTGGCGTAGAAACAATTTAAACAGGAATAAGTAACAGAGGTGAGGAGAGCTATCCAGCAGCAGCGAGTGATTGCTCAAACAATTCTTTTCCCGACCATTAAGCTACAAAAATAAACCAAACCTACTCCCCAGTTCTTAACAGGCATTAAGAAATTCTATACAGTTGTTACCAACTCTTGGGCATCATTAACATCACTTTTACACAGCATATTTTAACATCACTTTTACATAGCTACATACTCAGCACTTGGGCATCATTAACATCACTTTTACATAGCATATTTTTGCAATATTCCCCTTGGATAACACTCCAACAAAGGAAAGCTTTGCTGGCCAGCTGAAGCCGTGCCTTTGAAGGAGCTCTGTAGGATAAAGCCTTTCGGTGTCCCAGCATTGGAGACAAACCCCATTTAGCTCTGCTGCACTGACAGTGCTCTAATTTCATTGACTGCAGAGCTACTAATGAGCTGCTGTCACCGAGGGGAAAAATAAACACCTGCTAAACACAGAGAGACTCTTTTGTGCAGCTCTGTATTTCCTTCCAGGGGATTGTGGTATCGACCAGACTGATGGAGCCTCTCCCTCCTTGGGAAGAGCTGAAACAGGAGCTATGGCCCCATAAAGGAGCCTGCGATTAGCCCTGATAAATCCCCCCTGATGGCCTGGAAGTTGGGTTGATGGCAGCATCCAATTTCCAATGAGCAATGTCTGCACTGCAAAAAAATCTGGGTGAGAGCTGGGGCCTGTGCTTGGCACTCCCAGGCAAAGACAATGCATCAGGAACAGCCATGGGAATAAAATAAGTCTCTTAACTCCAGAGTAAAGTCAGAAAAATAACATTTTTCTTAGTTTGCAGAGAGATCAGAAAGGAAAAAAAAAAATATATATATATATATATATATGTATGTATGTATGTATCTGAGCCAAAGAAAACCAGATTTTTTTCTGCTGACAGAAATAAACAACCCCAAAATGTCTTAATTAAATAATGAAATATCCACTGTTCCTTTACTAATTAACCTTTTTTAGATCCTAAATTACTCCATATTTTAGCTAAATAGTAAGGCTTTTGACTGCAACTACTTACTGAATGTAACTTACTGAGCAAAAATTATTAATCTCCATAATTAACTTATTTAGGGACCAATTTCCTGAAATGTGATGAAAAATGGCTGCTTTGGATTTTACCTTAGAGGTATTTAATCTTTACAGGTTTTTTTTTTCCTGAAGGAGCTGGAAGCCTTGGAAAGGCCTGTGGAGCTGCCAGCCTTGTTCTGTGTTATTTGAATAAAAACCACTTCACTCCTGAGTCTTTCACTAAACATGCAAAGAGGGGAAGTTTTAGATGAGAAAGTCAGTACAAGTAACTGATTTATCTGGGTAGCAGCTTTCTCACATTGTTTTGACAGAAGTGTTCTCAGAAATGTCTATTTTTAGTCACACATTCTGCTATCAATTTCTTTGTAAGGTAAATAAAAATCAAGAAGCCGCACAGATACCTCAGAAAAAGGAGGATGAAAAGCCACAGGATGATTTCTCTGCCTGAGGGAAGCAGGAGCACTCTAAATTTCAGAATGTGTTATAATGTTAATAATTAGACTATTAAATACCAGCAGGTCAATCCAGAAAAATACAGGGGGTTTATTTGTGGGGGTTTTTATTAGTAACTGCTTTATCAGCACAAATACTCAGGGAGTTTATCCCATACCCTCTGATCTGTGGAGGATGCTCTTAACCTGCACCATTCCTCCACCCCAGGAAGTACAAAAGGATATAAATATCTCTAAAAAGCAATTTCCAGAAATACAAGAAAGACTGAAAATTTTCTTACTCCACCTCAGTTTAAGAGGAGCTTATAACACACACAGGAGGTTCTGGTAGGATTCTGTTTGTACAGCAGCCCTGGGGCTCAGCCATAACTCAAACACTTCTCCAAGGACCTGTAATTTCCATTCTGTGTTTTTCTAAAAGTGCTCAGTTGAGACAATAATTTTAACATGAAAATCCTACATTTTCCCATATTTGTTAATTTTTTCATGCTGCAGATTAGAGTACAATAGCAAGACAATTCCATGACTTCATTGACTGTTGCTACATTACTTAAAACATTAAAATGATATTTGTATAAAACATTATAAAAGCATAAATAAATAAATAAATCTTAAGCCTATTTTTTCTCTTTCTGAGCTAGTTTATTCTCTATAAATATTTTCTCTCCTTTTAAAACTAGATTTTCTTATTGGCAGGATCATACTTGCAGCTTTGAGCAATTAGGAAGCACAGATAAAAAGAGTTATTTTTTCCTTCTAAATAGGTAGGTAAAAGGTCCAACTTCCATAAAATTTGTTCATAGAAGATGCTGCATTGACCTCATTTCCACTCAGACCACTAGGTTTAGACACTTTTTAAAAATTGTACCTAAAAAATCTGTCTATTTGCTAATATTTCAAAGTCAACATCTGTACCCCTGGATTTCTCACATCCAGAATTTTCATGCCCAGAATTGTCTCCAAGATAAGGGTTCCTGTTTCTGCTCCCATTGAGGTCAAATTCTGCTCAAGATCCAAGCACCACTCCAGATGTTTCACCCACACACTGCTGGAGCACACAGCAGAGCCTGCTGGATCTGACTGGACCCCAGATCTTCAGCAGATGCTCACAGTGACACCCACCATCCTTTCTCTCTTTTACAAGAAGTTTCCTTTTCATTGGAGGCCACTCTAAAGTAGGACTAAAACTCAGAGACCCAGCTGAGTCTAAAACTCAGAAATTGCTGACTTTCACATCTGCCTCATTGTAATAAAACCTAGAGTGGTGTGAGTCACATTTCTTTCCAAGGGAAGGTGAGATGATCTTTGTTTCCAGTGGCACCATCAAAGCAAGAACAGGCTTTTGTCAATTTGATGAAGGCTGAGCAGATGCTGCAGCCTTATCATAAGTGGCATTAACAGAAATTGCAATGTAGGCAAATACAAGAGCAGTGCTTGAGATCACTTTGTCCTCTCCAGCACTCATCCAGAAGCAGAGCTGGGATTGGCAGCTGAGCCTCCAGCACCTTCACTGTCCTAATGCAAAACCACCACAAACATTTGCCTGGCTTTCATTTTAAGCTACGTCTGCAGCAATTTCATATTTAAAAGGATGCCCTGATCAGCATCCCTGACTTTTAGTCTTCAGGAAAACTTATCTCTGATTGCATACCACTGTAGATGTCATTATTGTCACAGATCAAAAGACTTGATGAACCCTGTGTTGGATGAGCTGCAGGAACCTCCTGCAGAGAGAGACATTTCTTTTCCTACTTTGAACATTCAGTGCTGTTCTTCTGCACTGGGCTTTTAACTCTGCTCTGAAAGCAGCTGTTGATGCTTCCAAGCACAACTTGTCCAAGATTTGCATGAAGGCTGCTGATCTGAGCTGTGAACCAGCCCTGCTGGTTTGCCTGGAGGGAACACGCTGGGAAATGTCCTATTTTTGACATTTGCTGAATGACAGAATCACAGAATGAACCATGGGATGGCCTGGTTTGAAAGGAGACCTTAAAGATCTTCTTGTTCCAGTCCCCTGCCATGACCTTCCAAGCTCCATCCAACCTGGCCTTGGGCACTGCCAGGGATCCAGGGGCAGCCACAGCTGCTCTGGGCACCTGTGCCAGGACATAACACCCTCACAGGGAAGAATTTCTTCCTAACATCTCATCTGAACCTGCTGTCTTTGAATTTAAAACCATTCCCCCTTCTCCTGTCACTACATACCCTTGTAAAAGAGGGGCACAACCCTCCATCCAACAATTTTTTTTTTTACACAGGTGGTTTTTGGGCCAGACATGTCCAGCCTCTCCCTCAAGTCCTTCTCAGCAGAGCTGCTCTTGAAATATTTGAAATACTGAAATTACAGGGAAATCACCTCACCTCTATAATATTTCCTAGCCATTCCTCAGCCCCCACGTATTTTGCTGCAGAGGCAACGCAAACAGAACACATAGAGCACACTGCAGAACCAGCTCTGCTCCATTTCCAGTCCTTGCAGAATTTGCTGCCAGCCTGGCACTGTGGCAGTGCCCCCTCAGTGCAGCAGCTGAGGGTGCAGCCAGTGCCATCCTCACCCCCGAGGAGGAGCAGAACTCATTGCTTTCAGCCTCAAAGCAGCCCTGAAATAAAGGTTCTCTGTGCTGAGCTGTTTGTAAAGGGCTCAGCGCATATTTGACATGATGCTTTTGAAGTCACTGAAACTAACACAGTGAAAAATCCCTTTGTTGGGCTCGCCTGTGCAGTGCTGGAAAGTTGAGAAGAAAATTGAATATGCAGATATTTTTGCTAGTAAAAGGAGAGAATGTTCTCATAAGACAGAGGAAATCAAACTATTGCCTAATTTATGTATAAGAGTTTCTGTATTTTTATAACTAATAGAAGAGAGCCTTACAGATTGAGGGGGAGCCACAAGAATTTTTAAAAGGTGTGTGGTAGTGATAAGCTGAATTCAGCCATAAAAAATAGATCTCTCCTTCTCCTGTAATCCATAACATTAAATGTAATTGTGGGAAACTTTAGTATTGATTCATTAAAATAAAACAGAATTATTTTAATTAAAAACCCCTCTATTGATATTGCCAGTCTTAGATACACATATTGAGAACTGACTTTCCCTGCTCTGTTAAGGGTATGATCTCTTTTTCCTTTTATTTCTCTAAATTTATGTAGGCATAATTTTAATAGTTTCTTTTCTGGTGAACATAGCATAGTGACATGCTAAATATTTATATTTTATGGAAAATGAATGTTTAACAAACAAGAAGAGAAGAACTTTAGGTGTCTATCTGACTTTAGGTGTCTATCTGTCACATGTTCATCTGAAAATGAACTGTCCTCTGGCCCAGCTCACAGGCTGCAAACAAAGCATCAAATTCAGCTTTTTAGACACATCCACAGGAACCCAAAATTATGCAAAGTCAAAATCGACACCAAAAACACTAAAATGGAACGCACTCATTAACTGAGCCCTCCTGGGGGCTGCAGAGGTGGAACCTCAGAGCTGCAGGTTGAGTTTCAGATCTCAGAGTTTGAGATCTGCCCTGGTTGAGCCAATGAACCGGAGGGAGAAAAGTCAATTTACTCCCAGAGAGGGATTTGCAAACTGGGACAGGCTGAAAGGAGTCAGGGAATGGTCAAAAACACTAAAATCACCAGGATCCAGGACAGAATTTCTTGCCTAACTCCAGCCTGCACCCAGAGGAGCTGATCTGGCTGCACACAGAGTTCTGGGCTCTGCTCTGGGTGCAGACACTCATCCCATTCACACAGAACCCCAAAAAATACCCTAAATTATCTCACTGTAATGCTCAGGGCTAATTTCAATCTGAATTTAGGATAATAAAATTAAAATAATAGCAGAAGGTAATTAACCAACCAAAGGAGATTCCCACTTTTGCATCATAATCTTATTAGCTCTGCCTAAAAATATTATCCCATTATCAGAGAGAGTTAACACTAACATGTTTAACACAGCAAATGAACTCTCCTTTTTTAACAGTTCTCTCCTGTGGGTGAATGCTGGCATTAACTCACCACAATTTACAATAACTTCTGGCTTTAAATCAAAACTCGACCATAAAACCATTTGAAAACCCTGTACATAGATCCCCTACAATTACACCAGCATTTCTCTAGGAATAAATACAATTTCATCTTGGCCAGAGAAGGTGACTGGTTGTGTTGGTTTGGGAATATTAAATATTCACCAAAGGAAAGACCTTACTCCTACCTTACCTATGGTTATCCACCTATTCAGCAAACACACAAACAGGATTTCAGGGAATAGTTTGATATGTTTAACTTCATAAAAAGTTATTTTTCCTTTTTTAACACAATTCTCTTGTGAAATTTTGGATGATCAGTTAAAGCCTAAATGCTCTAATGAGTAAAACCTCAAGCTGCCCCTGGACTTGGGCTGATGTGGGGCTCAGAAAAACTCAAATATTCACTCTGGGACCCAGACTGTGAGCAGGCAGCAGCTCCCAGCATGAGCAATATCGAACCTCCTTATTAATCATCCACTATTATTCACTGCTTCTATTTCCTTCAAAACTCAGACACCCTAAAAGAAAAACTTCAAGGCTCCCATGCGCTGCCTGCCCTCCCTCAACACATTTTTGGGTTGGGTTTGTTCGGTTGTATTTTTTTTTTTAATTGAAAACCACAGGAAATAAAGGAACCTCACATGCAAAAAATAAATTCAGATATCATGAAAAGTCCAACTAAATAAAAAAAAGTCTAGAAAACTCCGAGCTGCTACTGCATCCATCCTCAGAGTCCCCTGTTGTGGCAGAGCTCTGGAGGAGTCTCCAAGCAGCGTGTGATTTTATAGACCATATGATCTGCAATATTTACCATGCATAATGGAAATAGATAAGGCAAAGCAAACAGCTTGAATTTTGTATTTCCTTGCTTTTTATTTAGTCTAGGTTGTTAGCACCATGTGAATGTATATTTGGGAGTCTCAGTGTTTGTGCATATGTGTGAATATATAGGTATAAACAAACACACAGAGTCATTTCACTGGATTTCTGAGACATCAGAAAAAAATTCTTTCTGAGCCACCAGCTTTGAATTCCTAAAATTGCTTGGAAAAAACAAAAGGCATTGTTTATTTTGGTCAGAATTGGAAAAAACTCCCACATTATGGTTGTTTTTTCAGCTTCTGTGTCCTCACGCTCTCCCTACTCTGTGCTGCTTCTTTGTGGAGCTCTTGAGTTTCAATAACAACAAATGTCAACCAGAATATTTGGCCATTGTTTTATAAATTGAAAATGCACTGCTACAAAGTGTTAATGAGACTAAATGGGAAATGCATTGGCTAACTGCACTCCTTTTATTTGGCAGTAGGGAACAGAGGCTCACAGGAATTTTAAAGTAGAAGAAACATTTGTATTGCATTGAAAATGTAAAGGCACATATTTAAAAGCAATTTCTCTACAAATAAAATAGATGCACGAGTCCCAGGTCTTGTGCACAAAGTCCCTATTGCCAACATCTGCCTTGCTTGGCTGGACCTATATTTGAAACTCCTAAAAGGAGTGAGGACACAATAAATATGTGAGAAATTCAATATATCAAGATTTGCCTGCTCTCCCTATATTGAGACTTACAGGGTCATTTCATTTTTTTTCATTATTTAAATTTTATCTCTGGAAGTTTGTGCCCTCAAGCTTTCCCCCTGCAATTACTGCTCACTAGTGTTTATTCTGTATACACCGCCCAGTTTGAAACCTGCTCCCACCAATTCTTACAGTTCCACATTTATCTAAATTTTTCTGCCAAAACAGTTGCATTAAGATCTTATTGCCATCAATAAGCTTGGGCTTTTTCTAGTCAGGTCTTTTATTTCTTTATTTCAGTTTGATTTTTTATTATTTGGAGTTTTTTCCTTTCTCTGATGTTTAGGAAGGGTTAGTCACAAGTTTATTATAGCATATGTAAATTTGCTTATTTTTAGAAAATGTCCTTTAACACTCTGGGTTCATTGTCAGAGTCTGTAGTGCTAACAGCTGAGTTAATAAAATTATAATCTCCAGTGAAAAAATTGCTTTCCATACATAGGAATTTAATGAGGTGGAGATTTTCAGGAACTGAACAGATCCTCAGCAGTGCTTTGGTAGGCTCTCACAACATCTGCCCATGTGCAAATACTCAATGCTGGGAGAGACAGCATTAAATTAACTCTGCTTTTGTGTTGCACTGCTCCTCCCCTTTCAGAAATTAACTTGGTTAGCTAAATGCTAAGGAATCTCTCTGTTTGCTGATCAGATTTCTTCAGGAAAATTGAGTTCAGGAGCTCTGCAGGGTCAGTTCTTTCACTGGTGGTTCCTCCCTGGAGGATTGGAGCACTGAGTCCACGAGTGCATTACAGCCCAGCTGTGAACAGCATCCCTTCACAGACACTGGGAGATCCTCCTGCCCTGATTAGCCTGGCAGGAGGAATTTATTTAGCATTTCTTGGTATTATTCCCCACTAGAAAGAACCTAGAAAAACTCCACATTGCCCTCACTCTGCTTAGACTCTTGTGCCCTTTCCTGCCCCACAAAAGCTTCAGCAGGGGATTCATTTGGGGGATATAAATTATGCTATTTGGGGATATAAATTATGATACCTGGAGCTGTTTTCTCCCACTCTGTTTCTCCTCTCAGTCCAAACAAGAGTTCTTCGCCAGGAAGAGCAGGGGGACTGACCAGCTTTGTTATGCAAACATTAAAAATAAAAATGTTCCTCTCGTGTGTGTTCAGCCATACACAGCATCCACACACAAATGCAAAGGCTGTAGAACAGGCACTAATTAGCCTTTTGAGACCTGCTTTTATTACCAAATCAGTGGGAATTAGGAATGACAAAACTGAGTTTTTCAGGAAAGCACAGACATCAAGAGAATATACAGAATTTTGTTTTCACCCTTGCTGGGCAAGTAATTCATGACCTGCAAATAAGTGCATTTTAATTTCATTTTTGTGTATCACAGGGAGAAGCAAAGCTGCCCCTGCCTTTCTGTGTGCCACCTTCATCAAACTTCCATATATTAAACCTCTCCTTGCTTTATTCCTGGCTGCTCCTTCTCATCTCCTCTCCAGACTCCATCTCCTGACATTCCCCATTAAGGAACTCTCCATTCAAAGCAAAAGTAAGTGACTTTATCATTTGATTGTAGATCCTAAGCAGCAAAGCCTCTAAAAGATTAAATATTTAATCCTTTGACTTGCCATGCTGGCAAATGCCCTATCTATTCTATAAAGCAGGTTGACAAAAGAGTTATGGGCCCTGGGATTTGTGTAATGAGGCAGCATTAAACCTTGCTCTCCTCTGTGCCAAAAAAGCAGAATCACGTTTTTCTGACACACAGAATTAATGCAAACTCACTATTAATGGTGCTTGGGACAAAACTGAACATGGATGTTATAGCAAACAATAACAAATTATTACTTTAACAAGGTAGGGGAAGCCAAATCACTGAATGGATTCAGAACCAACCATGAACAAGTTTTTAAGAAGTGAGCAAGTCCAGGAGACAGAAAGAGGTGTCCAGGCTGCAGAGAGGAGATCGATGCTCCAGGGTGAGGAGGGGAAATCTGCTTAAATCTGATTAAATCTGCTCACAGGAGGGGCAGAAGGTCAGGCCTGGTATTGAGTGAGGGCAGAGGGGAATCAGCAAACTGCAACCCCATCCACAGAGCCTGGAGGGGAGCCACCAGAATTATCTATCAGGCACTTGGAGCACACCTTGGCAAGGTTTTAGCAAGAAAAAAAAATAACTTCTCTTCACAACTTTGGGTTTATCTGCAGATAAATGGTTTTTATATTCTTAGATTAACTTTCAGTGTCACCAAACTGAGGCCACTTAAAGTTTAAGGACAAGCAGAGAACTGGAAAAGTTTCAGCTGTAGCCACCATGAAAATATGGAAAAATTCTAGGCTCTTTGATCAAAAACATTTAAGCATAAAGAAAATCTTCCAGTACTTAAAATGCCACCAGTAACAGGTCTGTGACTGATTGTACCATATATCAACCTGATTAAATTACACATACGCAGCTTTATTTGCACCAGGGTTACGCGGTGGGGAAACCTGAATCTGAAGGTTGGTATAAGTTAGATAAAAGAAAAAAATCAAACAAACATAAAATCAACCAAACCAAACACACACAGGAAAACCCCAAATAACAACAACAAAAAACCCCAACACTACAACATCTAATTGATTTTTTTTTGCAAAATAGCATATTTTTACGTATTTTAAAAAATATTTAGATAATATATAATATATAAAATATAATATATATAATATATATAATATATATGTAGTATATATAATATATCCTCCTGCCCTCTGTCTCTGACAGACTAGTTACATTTTCAGGGCAATTCCAACTTGCTGTGGATTCTCCAGTAACTCTCTCAAAACAATGTCCTTGGGCAAGGATGTGACAAGCACCTAACACAGGCTCAAACCTGCGTTCCACACAGTTAAAAATTGCAGAGAATTCTAAAGGGAAACCCCTGCCTCTCAAGCAGATTAAGGAGCCTCTGGAAGGGATTATCACTCCTCATTTTAACATTAAAAATGCTGCATTACACACTGGCACAGCTGCAGCACACAAGTAATCCTTTGCCTTCCTGAGGTACTCACAGGAAATCTTCATTCTTTGTTAAAGGGAATCAATACCAAAATGTGATCCAAATCTGAATTAGCACCTCTAATTTAAAAACAAAGCCAACCCATCGAAATTCACTAAGGAACAGAATCTCCTGCCTTTAAAAACTGGTTTAGAGTTGTTTAAAAACACTGAGCTGTTTCGAACTGATGGTCCAGCTGGAAACATCAACTTAATTTCATTGAAAATTTCAGCCAAAGATGGGAAGGCTAATGGTCAAATCTGCTTCTCTCTTTACAGAACAAATCAAAACAAACAAAAGCTTTTAGTCAGAGAGGGAATTGATTAAAACCAGTCCCAAGAAATAATGCCTGCTTGGTTACTGTTCAGTGTGGTTAAAGAGCTGTCACTCACCTCTTTATGCTTCCAATCTGCTCTATATTGCACAAGTGACCAACAAAATATAAAACCTATGAAATAATCAGGAAATGTATTTGAATTTGCACCTTCTGGGTGACTCCTCCAGCACTCAGGGCAGGCACAATCTGCTGTCCCTCCTTTGAAACTTTGATCTCCTCTCACATCCACCAGTGTCCCACAGCTGAGCAGCAATTTTCTATTCAGACTGAGGAACCTTCCAAGGTGCCTCAGAAAATCTTCCTCAGGTTGTAAAAGAAGGGAAATCCCAATAAAAACGCAGAGCAGAAAGGGAGAAATATTTAATATTAGAGGTGCTCTGTATGAACCCACCCACTGATGATGGGCTGACATCAATGAATGTCTCTCTTCCCACTGACATTTAAATCTAAAAGCTGGGTCACAACTGGATTCACCACATCCTTAAAAAACACACAAAATTTATATTTATCCATTGCACTTGCAGCACATCCCATTATACAATCTTACAAGACTCATAGTGCACTGCAATGGGTCAAAAAAATATTCACCTTGCCCAGATAAAACTTCATATTTCAAATTTCAGAGGGTGATTTCTGTTCTCATAAACCTATTTTATATAATATAATCATTGTAATTGTCTATATCCTTCCCAGTACTTCAAAATACTCCACTCTTGATAGAAATTTAATTACTGGCCAGAGCTCCTTCAAACAGACACATTGCCACAAGAAAACAACTCCAGTTTTTCCCTCACACATTTTTCCCTTTGCCCTGACGAGCACAAACCAATCTCTGTGTGGTTGTTCCCCCCACAGGTACAGCAATAAATTTGGGTTGGTGAGGGCACAGAGCAGCCTGGCCTGTCCTTAATCCAGACATGTTCATGGCACCAGGAATTCCTTATAATCTTCATAGGAGAATTTGAAGTTAAGGGCAGCTTTTGTTAGAATTTGTTCTGGCAAGCCTTGGCCATGGGCAGAGCCACGCTCAAGGATCCCAAACTGGCTCAGTTTTGTCTTTGTGCCCTTCAGCTGAGCCCAGCTCTTCCTAAAAATTGTACAAAGGCATTTCCAGACACTGTACAAGTGCATCCATGAGATCAGCACAGAGAGTGGCAAAGGCAGATTGGAGCAGACTACATGACATGATGGAAAATAAATTCAAATCCATAGGGAAAAAAGCATGAGAGCTTCACACAGGCTTCTGTTTCACAAGTAATCACCTAATTTGCTTTCTGAGATCTATTTTACTTATGCAGTTATGGTGTTTTCCCCAATGAAAGGTTTCCAATAAGTCATGAAAAGTTCAGTATTCCACGACTTTTATTAGGCTTTAATTTAACCAAATGCTTCTCTGCACCCTCCTAATGGCTCAAGGGAAACGAGGGGATCTGTTCTAACCTATAACACACCTAATTCCTCTCTTTCCAATCCATCATCTTTAATTTTGCAATAAAGGCAATCAGAGGTGTATTTTTTGAAGGGCTGCATTGTTCTGTGCTGCCTGCAAGCAGGGATAACCTTGGGGAAATCTCTGGCTGTGCTCTGCAGGAGTGGCTCTGTTCAGTGGCTCCTTTGTCAGCCCAGCACAAAACGCTCCGGCCTCGTGTTCTCAGACCTCCTTCTTTGTGAACACAGATGACTGGGTCAGGAAATTTAATTTAAATTATATGGCTTTCTAAACTAAGTGGTAATCCATAAAGAAACAAACATTCAATCTGCAGCTGAGGATTTATCAAGCAAATGCTGTTCAAACTGTATATGAACTAATAAAACTCTGAGCTGCTCTCTTGATTTCATTTTGCCTGTGAAATCCACTTTGCATTACACAGGTTACGTAAGTGAGTACTAATGAAAAAAAGCCATTTCACAATCAAAGCTAAGCCAGGGTCTTTTTTAAAAGCTTCATGTGTGCAGTGCTGCAAAATGCAAATGGGTCAACAAAGTGTTATCATCATGTTTGGTGTGATTTTAGCAAATTGCTTTAAACAATCACAGAAAACAACTGCATGCTGCAAACAAAATAGAGAAATTCAGGAAAACACCTGCTTGGAACCTCAGTGTGCAATTGTGATCACATCAATGTGAAAATCTATCAATGTTTCAAGAGGAAACTGAATTTGATTGACAACACTCATATTCTTGACTGCACGCTTAGTAAGTTTTTCCAGGTAGTATGTGGAAAAGAGAAATATTTTCCAAAAAGAAAGCAGAACACATTGGTGTGATTTGCATGTTTCATTACAAAGCTGTCTCATAAACCTAAAAGAGAACACCACAATTCTGTTACAAAGCTGTTCTCTGGGTTTCAAAACTAATTAATTTTTTTGCTTTGGATATACACAAATATTAACTGCAGCCATCTGAAAAGTGGAAACCACCATAGAAATCTGGGGAAAAGTGACCTGACAGAGTGTATGGCTTATCTGGAAAAATCAAAGACTAAATACAATTAAAAATATTCATAGGTTGAAATCTACACTGATTTGTGACTATAAATACACTACTTATGAAAGCATTTTTATTTGTTTTTATAAATATTATGGTGCTGCCTTTCTAACTGGGCTATAAAGAAACCACACATTACTTTCAATAGATATTGTTATATATTCTCAAATCTTAAAAAAATGTGAATTTTTCATTTGGATTATTCTTGAGCGTTAGCACCTTTTAAGTGCTTTCTTGTTTAGCATTTGTTTTATTGCTAAGAATTATGCAGCTAATTAAATAAACTTTGTATTAGCCTTCAATTTTCTTCCTCATAGAAAAATCAAAATAAATTCACCTTGCCCATATCCGAGCCTCGATAGCAGCAAATTAAAATGGGAATAGTTCACTTGACAAATTTAATCCATCCATCTGTTCTAAAATTTTCTGTCAAAACCCCCCAAAATATACCTGCTTTTTTCCTAATAGCTAAGCACAGAGCAAAAGCTGTGATGTGGAAATGAGCAGGAGATGACATTTGCCTGCTGGTCTAATGTGAATTGGAGTTTGACACTTGTCTGTCTCCCTTGTCAGCCCAGAAGTTATCTGGATTTGCTCACAGATATTGCCACACTCCCAACCAGACAACATGTTTGTCTCTTTATCACATCTGACACACAATGCTAGGCAAGAACGGGAAGAAAAATAGGAAGAAAAATACTGCTGCTGTTTTCAAATCTACTTAAATATCACTTCTTGCATTTCTGCCCAGAAGGGATGACAAGGTGAATTAATTTACTGGGGTCTGGAAGCACCAAGTGTGCCCTGATACTTGACTCAAGTACCATAAATAATGTTTTATAGGGAATTTTAAAGGGGTACAAGTTTGCCACGTGTATCACCACATGGATATCAGAATATAGCAAATTTTTTAACATCAAGCCTTGTTTTTCTAACAAATTAGGATGGTGAATTTCTACGGGTGGATTTGTGGGGAGAAGGGGATCCCAACTTCTGCTTTTCAGATTCCAAGGTGCCTCCAGGAGGGATCACCCCAAACCCTTCCAGCCTGCCCAAACATTGCTAAACCCCCCTGCAGAGGGAGCAGATTCCCACAGCGACAGCAGAAAATAAACCTGTGACTGCAAAGGCTCTAAATCCCCATCCATGGGATGTGCCACCCTTCCCTCCCACCATTCACAGGGCTCTGTCCCATTAACTCCCTGAAACAGGGGCTGAGAAATGAAATATATCGGGTGAGACACAGAACTCGCCTGCCAGGGGAATTGCGCTCCTCCCTCTGCCATTTACACTTTCACAGCTTCTCCTGCACGCCCTGCTCCCACTTCTGCTTGGCTTCCTGATCCCAGCCATGGATGCTGGCCACTCCAGCACGCAATTTCTGGGTTGTGGAACTCATAGGAGAATTAACTCCATAGTTCTCTGTTAAAAAAATGAGTATTTTTCCAAGTTCACATTTAGTTTGGTACCTTCTTGCTTTTTAGACAACAAAAAAAAAAGGCCTGATTAAAAGAAAAGGTCAAGTTCCAATCTTCACACGAGTCTTGGCAACTGAGTGAAATAATCATAAATCCACAAGAAAACAAAGAAAGAAAACACTGAAACCATCTGCTCCTGGGGGAGGTAGAGGAAGGAAATTCTATTTTGAACAATGTATGTAAGACCTGCACCATTCAATGAGATAACATGTAATTCCTGGATCCCTGGAGCTCCTTGGGAAGGCTTTATTGAGAAACCTTTCTCTATTGCTTAAAATGTCACAATACTTATAAAAGTGGTGTTCTTTTCCCTTGTCCTTAAGCTCAAAAAGCACAAAAACTTTCAATGTTTACAAAAATCGTAAGTAACCCAGCCTGCCATAATTCAGTAGAATTTTTTTTCTGGCAAAAGAAAACCCTTTTAATTGTGTTGGCAATGTAAAGCACAATGTAAAGGAATGAAAATGACACCAGTAACAATCAGTGACCATTATTACATTCAGCTTCAGCCTGCTTTGATAGGGAAGGTTCCTGATTTGATAATATTAAAATAACATTAACTATCCCTGCCTGGGTGTATTTCACACTTCACACACATTTACTGGAGGATCTGAGCATCTTATAAAGTCATTTATAATTTAAATTCTCTGTGAGACACAAAAACTCTCTTAACCCCATTCCCACTGAGAGGGCTGAAGGATGTGGAGAATAATTCACTTTTCAATTTCACACCCATAATTGTTTCCCAGAGAAGGTGCAGAAGCCTCAGGTTGGTTCCACCCTCACTGACCACCCTTTCTCACAGACCCGCCACTGAGATTATGAACATTTGAAATATACTTCAAAATGTACTCTTGGCTTTTCAGAACTCTTATGCAAGGCTGGCATGAAAGAATATGAGTTAGGAGAGTTCCTTTCTCCTGTTTCTTATTCCTTTGGATATTTTTATTTGAATTAATTTCACAGTATAGCAATATTTCGAGGACCATAATAAAGAGTTTGAACAGGTGTCACCTGTTCACTGATGTTTGTGAGATGAAATTATGTCTCAGCATTTAAAAAAAACAGACTTTGCAATAAGAGGTTTAATAACAGGGCCTTGTTTCTTCTTTTTGCCTTAAATGTGTCTTCTCAGCTCCCCAGTTTTAGCTGAGCTCCAGATCCATATCTAAAGTCATCTTAGTACAAATATGAGGTTTTGACTCCAGTTATAATTTAGACAGGGATGGGGAAATAAATGTACATATACATATGAAAAGGTGTTAATAGCAAATGTTCACCGAGGAGATTTGAAGAAAACAGAATTGGTGACAAATACTTGTGGAACAGAAGTAAAGGCCCTTAGGGCTTTTCAAACACAGAATCACACAAACAATATTTCTCACTGCCGTGGAACAATAGGGACAAACCTTTGGGATGTAATCCTTTGCTTTGCCCTCTCTGATAACTTATTCAGCATGATGGGGTGATCTGTCTTCTCCCTCCCTGAGTAATATTCACACCACAGCCACACTCTGTGCTGCAGGATGATCTGTGAGCACTGCTTGTCAAATGGGCATTCATTACTCACCAGCAGTGCTGCAGAATGGGAACCCCACCTCTCCTCATTCTCAATTAGTCTTTACCTGCAAAGCTTTGATAGACATGGGCCTTATTCTATGGACAAAAATTGTATTTAATCTCCAGACTTACAGCCTTTGACAAATTCTCCCCCCTCAAAATTCTGTTTAGAATAGACTTAGAACCATTTCTCCTGCAGAATTTTTAGCTTTGCGCTGAACTCAAAGTCAGGCAGTTGTCCTGCTTCACTGTCTGCTGTGGATGTGACATGTCAGGATCACCTGGTGTCACCTGCTGTAGAACAGGGATGAAAAATATTACCCATTTGCTCCTTGTAAAGCCAATATAAAAACATATCAAACAGCTAATGATAAAACACTCTGGAATAAAACCAAATAATATGGCTGGGAATATATGAGAAGCCAACATAACTCTCCTTCCCCAGTCTTATTAAAGTTGTCTGTTATAGACAAGTGAAATGAGGGGATATAATTCCAGGAGTATAAATAGTCCTTCTGCTCTTGCATCAATATTTTATGCTATTCATGGAGAATCAGTAAGGTATTATTAATTGCTTCTAGCAACACAGGTAAATTAAAGGCTGAGCTATTAACAACATTAAAACTTAAATATTAATTCCGAGAAGCCACAAAATGTACTAATGTCAGAGCTGAAAGTGGAAATGTTAAAAAAAGAAAGGAGGTGCTGGCTTGTTTAGAAGCAAGGGCTGCACTGTGGTTTGAGGCACAGCCTTGAACAAAAGCCACCTTGTAAACTGCAGCAGGCAGAAATAGCTCTGGGACACAGCGAGCCCCAGGCAAGCTCTCCACTAAAGAGAGCTGGGTAATGAAGTGTGCCTGTGCCCAGGGTACCTGAGCTCCTTGCAGAGAGATGTTCCTGCTGCAGGGACAGAGCCAGGGCTGCCTGAGAGCTGAGCAGCTCCCTGCCACACAGGGCACAGCCCAGGGGCTCCTCGTGATGCACTCCTGGCTCCAAACACGGCCAAACAAGCGCCAAAAGGGATGGGCTGGTTTGTATCCTTTCACATCACCAGTAAAAACACAGAATCACCGACTGGTTTGGGTTGGAGGGACCTTAAAGCCCATCCAGTGCCACCCTGCCATGGCAGGGACACTTCCACTGTCCCAGGGTGTCCAAACCCTGTCCAGGCTGGCCTGGGACGATTCCAGGGATCCAGGGACAGCCACAGTGTGATGATGCTCACAGGGGTCTTAGGATGAGGGAAGAGATGAGGATCTGACTCCATGTTTCAGCAGGCTGATTTATTATTTTATGATATATATTATATTAAAACTATACTAAAAGAATACAAGAAAGAATTTCATTAGAATGCTAGCTAAGAATAGAATAGCAAAGAGTGATAACAAAGGTTTGTGTCTCGGACAGAGAGTCTGAGCCAGCTGAGTGTGATTGGCCATTAATTAGAAACAACCACGTGAGACCAATCCCAGATGCACCTGTTGCATTCCACAGCAGCAGATAACCATTGTTTACATTTTGTTCCTGAGGCCTCCCAGCTTCTCAGGAGAAAAAATCCTAAGGAAAGGATTTTCATAGAACGTGTCTGTGACAGCACAGCTTCTCTGGGCACCCTGTTCCTGTAACCTCCCCTTCCACCTCAGGCTCCTGGCCCTGCTTTTCCCCAGCCTTGCCCATATTTGTGGGTGAGTGAAGGTTGCACCCCCATATTTGGGTATCCCACACCTGGGTTCCAGCATCCACCTCTTGGTCCCTCTGGGTTGCTCAGCTCTGGCTTTAGCACAGCGTGCCTGGGAGCTGTGGCGCGGTTAATGTCACACAGCATTTTAGAGCCTGCTTGGAAAGGGACTCACAAAGCCTGCAGGAAATGAAGCAGAACCAAAGTGATTCTCTCTGCTTTCCCAGGGACTCACCCCGGGGCAGATACAGCACCACAACTCAGCAGCACTGCTTGCAACAGATTGCAGTAATGGTGAAAAACTGAAACAATTGGCAGATAAGAATTGTTGAGTGGTTGTGTAGCCCTGTGACTCTCCTATAGTGTCTGCCACAGCTACAGCACATTCTTTAAAAACGATCTTAGGCAGAATTAATTGCCTTTAAGTTTATTAATTACCTTTATACTTGAAACAGTTGAACAGCTGATGACATAGCAATATGTTCATGGCATGGCTAAAACTTCTGTGTTTTAACAGAACAGAGGCCAATCTGCACATTTGATTTTATTATAATATATAATCTAACATCTAATTAATGTTTGAGATAAAACCATTTGCCTCTTCAAAGTGAGCACCAGCATCACTTCCTATCTAGCCCAGATTTTCCCATCTCTCCTTAGGATAAACATGTTTACTCTAAAAATGAGCTTTTTTCTGTAGAAACCCTGAACCACAAAAGTTATTTAATATGATTATGGAAAATTTGGCCAGCTTTATGAAACAAGCAAACAAAAGTAGACGTGTTGGGAAAGAAGGGTCGAAATGTTACCTTATCCACACATTCTCCCCACATTCACCTTCCCTCCAAGCAGTCTCACTCCAGGCTGCACTGATGGTCAGACCAGAATTACCCAATGGAGAGTCCAGGCACAAAAACAATGCATGAACTCAACAGCCACAGGCATCCCATCTACACATGAATAGTGGGTAATTTTAAAAAAATTAATAACACAGGAGCAATGGAAACTCACCATATGTGCACACATCTAAGTTCAAATGAATATTTCATTTAATGGCAAATATTTAGTATTAGCAACTGATGGATTTCTGATTTTTGTTAGTATGCAAACAAATTTTGACTCGTATATAGTAAATACATTTTTTCCCCCTATAGATTAAATAAAGTTTTATTTTTTTAGAGGAGGGGATATGTGTTGATATTATTCATGGATACAGGCACACAGGGGGACAAACCACAAGAAAATAAGCAGTGAGCCAAACGCCAGACACATGGATTTCGTCACCTGAGCTTCAGCAGTGTTCCATGAGCATTATTCAAAATAAGAAGACATGCTTGATGGCTGCCTCAAAAGCATTCCAGAAGCAAAGACAAATAAACTTATGCTGCATGGAGCCTCTTCTGGGTTTCTGCATATCCACACCTCTGAGAACAGCTGATCAAAGTTAATGATAGATTAATATGAGCTCTCTAAACACATTTACAGGTGAAAAATGACTGGCCCTTCATTCCCAGCTACTCAAAATGAGCTATTGAGTTGAAATTCCAGCAAAGCAACCTCTACAGCAGCAACCAAGGTGAGATATATCAAAGCAGGTAAAAAAGACAAGGGAAAAAAAAAAAAAAATTTGATCCCTGTCCAAAGTAAATAAAAACCAAAGGCCTACTGTGACAAGGGGAAAAATAAATCAGATTGACACCTTATAGTGGAGTACAATTTTCTTGTAATATGTCTGTTTAAGCTAAGGCTATGACAAACCTGAAATGTTTATATGAAATCATGCAACTGTCACCAAGCTGTTCATTTTGATGGAAGGAACACGCAGTGCCTTTCATTCTAATATTTTCTAAACAGACCATTTCCATTTCTCAACTTGCCCCTTTTTTCCACTGCCAAAGTTCTCATCAGACTGCAAAAGAATTTTTTTTAAAAGCTGTCAATTTTAATTGCAGCACTCTTTCACCCTTTTTTTCTGTAGTCCCTTGATTTTTTTTCCTAATGAAGCAATTAGTCCCTGCTGAGGTCAGTTAGAGTTGCTTGCAGAGAGTTTTCCAGCACGTTCTGAGGCAGGTACAGAGAGAGGGTCATTGCCAGATAAAATGATGTTGAAATAAACACTTTCTCATGCTGGTGCCAGAGGAATCTCTGTACACAACAAGCAAAGACCCCACACCACCAGTAGCTTTTATAAAGTTCCTTTTCAACCTTCTTAATCACAGAGAGGCAATTAGACACACTTGCTTGTCCACTGTCATATCTCAGTGCACCACAAAATCCTGTTTGTACTCAAAACCAGGTTTGGTTTAGACAACCAAAGTTGTCTAAATCAACTAAAGTAATTAAAATTACTTTCTAATCCCCTTTTTTTTTTGTTTTTTCCCAAATATATTCTGCCCCACTAAAACAAAAGATGCGGCAGAAAAGCATCTTTTCAAAGAGAAATGTAAAACCACTAGAACCGTGTTGGATAAGGGCAAAAATTATTTGGAAACTTTAACAAATTAATGGCTTGATGTTAATTTATACCATTTGCAACAATGCAGAAATCAATTATGCTGCATAATATTTACCAGGGTCTGTAGATTTTACAGGAGAGTAAGCAGGACAGAGAAAACTATTAATGACAAATCTTACACAAGGAACTCTGATTAACTGGTTCCATTTGCTAAATCTCAATAGTGAAGTCGTAGGAAATATTTTAATATTGACTGCAGAGACACAGTTGATGCTGATTCTGCTTTGGAAATTCCTGCTGGGGCTCCCACAGAGCACCCACAAGGTCAGGGCAGGTTGGAAGGAGCTCAGAGCAGCCTGGGGATGTCCCTGCTGCTCAGAGGACAATTCACAGCACACTCACACCACAGGGATGGGATCAATACAAAATCCCAACACCTCAGATATACATACATGGATATCCCTATAAATTACTCCCAATCCTGGCAGCAGACCATTCCATTTGGGGGCTTTTCTCAGATTAGCAGGGTCTCAGCAAGTTCTGGTACGCTGTAATTTGGGTAAGTAGTGCTTGTCAGGAGCAGACAGCCAATATAAGTCACATCAGAAAAGAAAAATATACATGGGCTTTTTTCCCCTTTCCTGCTGATATTTTTGCATGTATGGCTGCTTTTCTAGGCCTCTGTTTTAATTTAAAAACCACCTGACAACTCTGTTGCTTGTGCTCTGTGTGATTCTCACCCACAGGATAAGTGACTACAGTAAATACCTGTAACAACCATTCTTTTCCAGCTCAACATTTTCAGGCACTAAGAGAGATTATGGAAAATAACTTTTTGCTGCAGTAAAGGTTCACACAGTCCTGGGCAATGTTTTCAATAGTCAACATCTGTTGGCAGCAACACCCACAACCAATGCTGGCTCTCACAAAGAGATCCGTGCTTTAGCTCTCCATATCCACCAAGATTTTTTTTTTATTTTTTATTTAACCACTCTGTCCATTTTTAGTCATCTAGAAAGTGCTGCTGTCAGGTGAGGCAAGTTCAGAAAGTTGTTCCAGCTCTTTGTGAGAATCAATTGAGCCCCATCACCCCTGCCAGTCCTGGGAGACACCTTTGCTTCAGGTCTGACAAACTGCTCCTCAGTTTGCAGCTTGCCTGCTCCAGGCTAGATTTCTGTCTTCCCAACATTTTCTGTATTAAAAACCCCCCAGGTAACTTGCTTCCTGTCTAATGACTGCTTGAGAGGATTCATAGTTACAGAAAATCAATGTTTTAAATGGTATTGAACAATGCTCTCAGAATCTCAAGGTGACTGGTTCAATCTTCCCTGATTAAACATGACACAGTATCATCAAAGGAAGCTGCAAAGTTGTTCTTCACCTGCTTTTTTTGTGCCCTTTCAGGCACAGCCTCACATCAGCTCAAGCAGGACCTCAGCCTGAGCTGCAGGAAGACAACAGGAGCACCACAATTCCTTCTAAAGGAGCAAAAAGAATCAAATGTGCTCAGAGGCTGAGGATTAGCTCCAAGACATGAAATACTTCCCAACCACTCAAACAATTTGGAAAAAATCTATTTGAAGGTATAAAGTGTGCAGTAAGACACCATATCCATCTCCTCACCACAATCTGGGTGGGATTTTCCTGCAATCTTCACGCTCCAGCTACCCAAGGGCTGGAGAGGGGAGCCGGGATTGCTTTTGTTCAGTGATTTCTTCGCCTGCAGGCTGCAGGGCAGAGCAGGAGCAGCAAAGCTGGGCTGGTGCTTTTTCCTCTCCTGTGCAGTGAATCCTTGCACACAGATTTTGTGGGATGGCTTTGGGAGCTGCCAGCAGGAAATGTCAACCCCTGCAGGCAGGTAAGGATTATGGTGGGGTGTGCAGATCTCCACAGAACAGGGTGCAGTGACACCTTTGTCACTGTCCTTTGTGGCCACGGCTCCGAGGACAGCGCTAAACCCCCTGAATCACCCCACAGAAATTACTCTGCTGCATTTTCTCAACAAAAAGTTCTGATCTCCACATATCAAATGGACACAAATGTCTTCAAATACCTTCCCCAGCACTGGATTTCTGAATTATCATTCTGTGGCATGACTTTTCACTGGCCAGCTGGCAAAGGACTGCAGATTTATCCCCAAGGAAATAAACACCAACCACAGAAAAACTGAGACATTTTATTTAATCTAATTCTCTCCATCTAAAGCATCAATGTCTTATTTTCTAGACACATTTCCTAAGGTAATATGCCTGCTTTTAAGTCATTACAGTGTCAGTGACTGCACTGATTATTTAAATGAAAAAAACCCCCAACTTTTTAAAGTAAAAATGACAGGCTGACAATTCACTGCTGATAAATGTTATTTTGAAAAACCAACATGAAAGCAGCTACAGTTATAGGATATACCTTTTGTATTCAAATTTCTGAGTTTTGCAGTTACAACAATGTGCCTGAAATGCCTCAGGTAAAGAGGGATTTGTCTGGCCAGCATAGAGAACTTGTGATGCAATGAACAGAGCTTCAGCTGTGTCCTACAGCTTTGTTGGAAGCAATGTCTGTAACCTTCAAAGCTCTGAGTAGGAGATACATGAAATAGTCTGAGAGGATGTTCTACATTATAACAACATCCCAAAATTTAAAACAACCCAAATGTATTTCATTTAGCATTGCAAACTCCCATAACTCATTCATGGGCATCTTGTATCTGCTCCTATTGATCTCAGCTCAAGTTTCAGAAATAAAAAAAGCCTGGGAAACAAAAGGGGACAAATTTATCCCTGCTGCAATCCTATTATCTGCAGATGAATTTAGGCTATTTGGTTAATCTCATTCCTACTTCTGCCTTTTTTCCCCTCTAAATAAATTCTAAAATAATCAGTGGTGCTGTTCTTTATTCCATGATGCAATAGAAACGCTTTAGATCTTATTTTCTTGATGGACATGGATGCAAAGGATTTTAAAGTCTAAATATTAATTCCATGTCTGCATAGAGGTAAAGGCTCAGTTTCATATTTTAAACTCTCCTATGAGAGGCCTTTGTGACAAGGCTTTTAAAGGCTTGTGGCCAATCTGAGGGAATGCATTTTCTAATTTAATTCCAAATTTCTATCTGGAGTTTAGCTTCTCTTTCCCCCTCATCTGGAACACAGATGAACCCAAATCAATCTCAACTTCTCCTTGAGACAACAGAAACCTCTGTCCATTTTTGCAGGTGGCTCTTTCCAGGATCCTTTCTACATTTGCACCTCTTTTGCCATGGGCTCCTTTGCTAAATCTGATAAGCATTTTTAGAGATGATATCCCATGGAATTTTACCTACAGTATTTTGTATTTGAAGCATTTTTAATCCCACCAAACTGGTTTATCAAACATGTTTATTGTTTAACACTTCAGGCAAAACTATCTGAGGAGTTTTCTAAAGCAAACTACAGGAATGGAACAGGAGTAGCACAAATGATCCCATCCCTACCTAATGCAGAGCCACACAAGTCCTCACTAAGGGCAGATATTTCCCAGAAAAATACCCATACACACACACAGATACACTCAAACCTTTCCTCTATATACAATCATCATTTATAAATCATCTAGCACAAAAATATGTGATCTGCACAGTAAGAAAAGTTCCAGGCACTACAAAAATGCAAACAAACAGCAGCCCACACAAACTAATGTGAGTAAATACAAGTTGTCAGGAACACTCAGTGAATGAGAGAAACTTAAATAACCTCTGCTTAAAAATCTCTTTCAACTGTCATTTGTTATAAAAACACATTGGTTGGCACCAAATATACCATATTGAGTTCCTTGCCTTGGCATAGTAAGCATCATATGGGCAATATGCAATGTTTGGCAGAATGCAGAAGTTTCCTCATCCTTTCTGTCTACCCAACAGAGGAGCTTTTCTATCTTATTTGGCATCACTAATTAAAGTTATAGTGCCCTGGACTCCAAGGAAGTTTAAATGATTAATCTACTCTGATTACTTTTTCCATTTTTTTACAACACCTTCCATTAGGAATTCTCCTAATAAAAAATCTGGTTTAGATTTAAATTATATACTTGGCCCTAAAAGTTTTTTTCACCTCAGCAAGGCAATTGAGATGCTGAGGACTCCAAGGGTGTTCTCTCTCCTTTACAGGACTGAGCCATCTTCAGCATTTATTAATAACTCTCTTAAAAAGCAAAACTACTATCTAGAAGAGATCAACAATTTACTAAATCCAGACCAGACAATGCTTTAAAAGGGCACTTTATAAAATACCTGCTGAACAAAAGGGACTGAAATTTAATGGCTTAAAACATTCTATCTTCTTTTTCCATCCTGTAGTGTTCCTGTCTCCCATCTAAACACTGAGCAAAGAAAACAAGTTCTCCCTTCTACTTTGATTCATTCCAGGACACTGACAATCAATTAATTCCAAATAAAAGACCAAAGAACTGGTTGCACTATGCAGGCACCAGTTACTAGACTGATGAAAAGCCAGACCTATACCTTCAATATTTTTTGTTTCCTTTGAAGCCAAAGGTGAACTGCACTTATTTGTCCTTTGCTACAGAATGAAACCACAAAAGGTCATGAACATGTGATGGCATTTGCCTACAGTACACTGAATTTTGAGCACTGGCCTTAAAGAAGGCTTAAGTCACATGGCTGAAAATATCAGGCCACAAGTTTCTTGCAGCACAGCCTTGGTGCTCCACACTGACAAGAGAAAATACTGTTTGTGAGCACTTTGAGATGGATTTATCATTATAACAATGTAGGTCAACATCACGATTGTCTCATCTGATTTACAAATAGGAACGCAGTGTGGATGCAGGCTTGGAGACAGGGCTTTGCCATGGAGCTCCTTTGGGCAAAGGATGGAAAGAAATTGCTGAAAAATGTTTATCATACTTCAGTATAATAAATATATTGCTATTATTTTTATAAAATGGCTGGTTTTGTTATTTTTATAAAAAATGGCTGGTTTTGTTATTATTTTTTTATAAAATAGCTGAAGCACATTGTAAGTCTTGGACTGTGGTTGGATTTTGCTGTAGGTGGAGCACATCACTTCACTGGGAATCTGGCAACTGAATCAAGTATTTACCCAGCCAATATTCACATTACTGCGACAATAAGCAAAAAATACTGTCCATAACAACCCTGTCCAAGGCAAAGTGTGAGTGTTGGCTGGTTCTGAGCACTCACCACCAGGAAAAGATTTACCCTGGACTGAACATAGACCCAGCATTTCAAACAACCTTCCTGACTGACATGAAGGACCAGGGTGAGAGTGCTGGACAGCACTGGAGAAGCAGCCAGGAGCTGCAGTTTCCTCACCACGTTCCCACAAACATTCCTGCAATTTTCCTTTACCCAGCACATCCTCCTGGGGAGCACCCAAAGGCTCGGAGTGAAATTCCCTCTGACTCCAAGCAGGGTCTGTGCATCCCAGTGAAGGATCACCCCGACAAATCATTGATTAATACCTAGCAGACACTCTATAAATGAGGTGTAATTCATCAGGACACAGTGACAGAGCCTTTGCTTTCTTAAAGCTCATCTTCTATTCACTCTTCTAACTTGCTTTTGGCTAAAGCAATTTCTTGAGTTCATCTTCAGCCAAGTGTCATCTGTTCTCTCCCATAATCGTTACCCTTCTCGCTAATTAGTAAGGTTTAGCTTCCTCCTGTTACACACTTAATTAACTTCTCCACCTTTGGAAAAGCAATTTCCCCTGAACGAATTACTATCATGACTGTTTCATACAATGAACTAGTTCTAAGTTTAGTCTCCAAATGAAGCAAGGCTGCTCAGACAGGCACTGAAAGGTGCAGAGGACTTTGTGAAAGTGAGCTGGCTCCACAGGGATGGCAGAGATAACCCTGGTGAGGAAAACTCAATAGGAAAACACTTCTTCACTGTGCCACCATCAGGAGAAACAGGCTGAGCAGAGAAAGAGATGAATAATAGCTATTGTGTGTGGCAAATGCTATTCTCTAACATTCACAGAGGCCCTTCCTGTTCTTTTAATGGCTTTGGCTGCTCAATAACAGCGAGGGTAGCTGAGCTCAAAGCTCCATTTGTCACCTGCTCCCTTTGAACAGGTACCTACCAATAACAGCACTCCTGCTGAAAGGCTGGACTTGATAGCAGGGCACAAAAAAATGAGGTGGCAACACAGCAATAGATAGAGATAAATCAAATAGTCACAGCTCAAATGAATGGCAAATCTCTGGTACAGAGCAGAGTATCAGCCCCTGATTTCCTCCCCCTCCAAGACACGCTGCCTATCAGGACTTTCCTTCTCATGGAATTTAGTACAAATAGCAAGTTAAGTCTCCCTATCAGTCATCTCTTATAAAAGTGAACCAGAGCAAAACCAAGTGTGTTCTATTGGAACAAATTTAAACAATGGTTTATGGACTCAAAATGTTTGGCCCAGATTCTCTGTGATGTGTTCAAACTCCGACTTAGACAAAAAAAACCAGACATACATTTCTGTGAGTTCCCTGTGCAGGACTATGCCCAGTTTCTCTATCTCATTGCTAGCACCAAAGTAGGAAGCCACTAAAATAAGAGATGTTCAGATCATAATAAATGCCATCTCTGACATCAGACGATGTCCAGATCATAACAAACACCATCCCTGAAATCAGAGGATGTCCGGACCATAAATGCCATGACCTCAATATCAGCTGGTCAGAAGGACACCAAATGTCCCTCCCTGTCAGTCTGTAAGGAAAGCACTCATGAGAAATGACAGATTTTTAAATGCTGGGTCTGTTTGGAGGAATTCACACAGACAAATCTCTGTCTTTTCCTTCATCCCAGCCAGGAGTGTGGATTTGGTTTGTGTCACACACGTCCACCTCCTGCCTGGGGCCAATTAATGCTCACAGTTTAGGGTAAAACATGATTGACCTGAGATCCTAATAACAAGTATCTTCTCAACAGGAATTAGGAGCAAATAATGCATGCAAGACCTCCTCAGATGCACATATTAGATCACCATTATGTTTATTTTTCATTATTAGCACCTACCATTCAGGTGAGCTGGAAAACAATTGCTTCACAGAATTGAAATGCTCATTGGGCAGAGAGTATCAAAATCCTAAATGCTTGAAAGATTATTTTATTGCTAATTATCTGGTTTTTACTTTGTTTTCTTCCAATTTGACATTTCTGGCCCATTATGTTGCTCCAATATCCATTGTTCCCTGGCCATTTGTGAAAAACAAGATGTGGAGTGAGTGGTGCACACAGACACGAGGTGTAAATGCAGGTGGTACTTACACAAGGCACATACAGAGTGTAATTACAACAGAAGTTCGGAAAACAAGGATTATTTCACTCTTCTCATGGTCCTGCTGCCTCTTTTTCAAACATTCTACCAAAAAAAGAGACTCATCTAAGTGCCTCCTCCCTGCTTTCTGTCTGGGAAAATTGTTGTTATCTGTGACTCTGTCTACCCTCCTAATCTTCTCAAGAATCAAATAAGCTTTTCTTGGCTTTATATAACAAAAGGAAGAGCAATGCAGCATTTTTCAGATGATAGAGTATTAAGATTTTCAATAATTGAGGACTGAAAATCTTCCAACATCAAAAGCAGAACCTGTTATTTATCATGATTGATTCACACAGGAACTAAGACATCTAAATCCCAAGGAGAGGAACAGTGCCTGGGGAGATCACATCAAACCCCTGGGGTTCATATATACAAAAATATTCCCATTTGGCTTCCAAAGATTCCCAAAGCTCAAATAGGTTTAAGCTGTGAATGTACTGTGGGATGGATCAAACACATTCTTGCTAATCCCCCTGGTCACTGTCAGAGGCAGAACTCTGGGGCCATTCTCCTGCTCTTACTGGAGTTACACATCAGGATTTAGAGACTTTACCTTGTAAATTGTTGGAATTAAAAATTAGGAGTCTTTTCAGTGGAAGTACTCTGGTTCAGCAACTAATGGTGAATTTTATAGCTGCTAAAGAGAATAAATTTAAATTTAGGCTAACCATGCACAGAAGCTTCATTAAACTGTGGAAAGAAGTATTCCCTCTGCCATTTCCACCAGGAACCTGGGAACAGGAGGCTGGAATTGCTGCTCCCTCTCCCACCTCCTACCTGCAGACTGAGGCTGTGTTTGGGTGGAAATCACATTTTATGGGGTAACTGCACACCCAGAAAAGGAACTATGCATTTAAACTGCCCAATGTCTCCGCAGCATTTGTCCCTTTTCCCTTAAAAGCTGCTGGCTGATAAATGCTCTGTGTCACCTCACCTGACACAAAGAGCCACAGACAGACAAGGCAAGACACACATTCAGCTCTTCAGCCTCCGTGGAGCTGCAAATGCCACAAACCAAGATTCCCGTCAGAAAATGAGTTTGGAGCTCTCAGAAAGGGAATCACTGCCATGAACATCACGATGGTAATTCCTGCATTCCTTCCCCTGTGACACTGAACTCTGTGGGGATCCAACAGGTTTGACTGGGGACAGTGGAAGATAACAGGAATATTTTGCAACATACTGGTCAGGCTAGCTGCAAATAATTCTATCCTAACTCTAATTAAGGCAATCAAAGTGTACAGCTTACAACAAACTGTAATTTTATACAAAACCTTTTATCGCTGCAGATATTTCCTCCTGTTTGTGCTTTGGTTCATCCTTACTATTACTGATTTTTTAAACCCTAGGCAGGCAGAAATCACCTTGGTGAAAAGCTAACCCTGTCAGGGTTTTTATTCCTGCAATGCCAGCCATTATATTGATAATTAACAACTCCCATATTTAGTGAAAATAGAGGTAGAAGGCTTGTTAATGCAAATATAAAGCAAAATTAATAAACACAAATGCCTTATTATTCTATTCTAGTTGACTTTTATCCAGACACCAGGAAAAAGGAAAATAAAAGATCCCACTTATGAAGAACACATTTCTTTTTAAAAAATATGAGAATTCAAATAACTTTTTTTCCCCTTTTAATTAAAAAGATACATTAGGACACAAAGCTAGAAATCTAAAGATTTAATTAATCACATTGAGTTTAGCTAATTTTAGCTTTTACAACTCACTTCTGGTCCCAGAGTGTCCCACAGCAGGCAAGGGGACTTTAATAAGATCCATATGGATCCTGAGATGGCCACTGAAGTTGTTCCAGAATATTATCAGAGACACAGATGGGATTTCTAGAAGATGTTACAAAAGCCTTTCCTTCTGCAAACATCCCTCAGGGCATTTCCCAGCTGCAAAGATTATTCAGTAAAATGTCAGCCAGAGCTGGTCAAGAAGCGAATGAATGGATTTGGGAACTTCCCCCTCCCCTTCCCAAACAAAACCATCAATTGGGCTGGAGCTCATGAGGCCATGGCACTTGTTAGTGGCAAATATTCATATCCACAGAGGAGATTTTCACATATTCCAAGGGTTTACTGGGATCTCCCTCTGACAATTGGCCCTGCACTGTTCCTCATGGCAGGATTTGATCCATTTCTCTCTCCAGTCATTAAACACAAGCAGTGCAGGGCCATCGATTTGGTGGCACAGAAACAGATCCAATGGCGGGGAAACCTCCTCCCAGTGGCAGAGAAACATTTAGCTGGTCAATATTTGGTAATTCTCTGTATATATCATAGCAAGCCAAAGAGCTCCTTTGCCAAGATGCTGGAAAAAATTCTCCATTCAACATAAAATAAAAGAGCTATTTGTGAACAACTTGCTAAGAGCTCCTTCCTTACCACCTACCAGAAGAGAGAGAACTGAAAATTTAGATTCTCTTTTTGTGTACTAAATTGCACAGCTGTAAGAATTTTAACAAATCATGTCCCAGAAAATGGTGAGAAAATTGTACCCAGTCAGGCACCACATATAGGAATTGGAGGGGAAAAAAATAAATATATATATAAAAAATTCCCCAAACAGATACCTACATGATTTGACTGAAAAATAGAGCAGCTTCTTCAAGTTTATTACATTTGTCTTTGAGGACTGTTATTTGTAGGTCCTCTCTTCTTTGCTGCATGACTGAACATTCAAGAGTGAGACCTTTAGACTCAAACATGACTTAACCTGATAAATTTCTAACTCAATTTACAGCAACGTCATGCATATGCTAAACCCCATCCAACATTAATATTTAATGAAGAAATAAACCTGCCACAAGAATAAATTTACAGCACATTTAGAGCACAGCATTTTAGAGGTGTCTGTCGAGTAGGTTTTTGCTGTCGAGACAAGGTTTTAAACTGCCAATAGTTTAAAAGTAGTAATTTTTCATTGCATTTCATTCCTAAGCTCTGCTCCTTTTAAGAGACTCCAGGCTGTCAAGGTTAATTGAACCCTCAGGGCCCTCAGGATGACTGCACTCGTTGGGGCTCTGCTGGCTCCAGGCTCCCTGATTCCTTTGCTCTAAATCTTGTCTCCAATGATCTTCCTCATAAATATCATTTCAACTTTAATCTCAGCAATTACAATCTGCTGATCTAATTCTCTGATTTAGCCCCGTGTCTATCTGGCCAGACTAAAACTCTCTGTCCTTCTGGCATCTCGTGATCAGCTTGAAACACAAAACTCAAATAAATGAGGAGCAGAGGAATTGACAGCTGGAATTTTCCTCCTGCCTGGACAGCACAGCCTCCACCTGTGAGTGACACTCACTAAAACTCCACACCCAAACGTTTTTTGCCAGCAAACATCCTTCAGAGTGCCCCTCTGTCACTATAGGACACAAAGAACACAAGCTCACACCGCTGTTCTCAAGGTAAAAAAGGGAAGTTTATTTTCTGACTCCAACATTTATAGGTTTCCAAAAGTGGCAGTGGGTTGGAGGGTGACAGTGCCACCTCTCCAATGACACTGGACAACCCAACAGTCCATCAACGTTCTCCTCCTCCATAAAGGACTGCAAAACAATGAGTTATTTACAGAAAGTGTGTGAGAAAGTTTGCTACAAGAATGGCAACATCAGAAGGCTTAGAAAACCTTTAAAAACCAGGGTGATGTCCCTCACCACAGCCCAGAGGTATTTCAAAGCTCCTGGCCCCCCATGACCAATGCCTGGTGACATCTCCCACGTCCTTGTTTTGGGGGCAAATCAGCAAAATCAGTGCATTTTTAGGTCAGCATTGAAACCTCCCCATTCCCAGGGGGTTTTTTTGCCCTGTTTGGAATCCTGTGGTCACAAAACTCACTGGTTTTACTAAAGCCAAGTGCTTTTATTCAGAGGTTGGAGAAGCACCAGGGCAAAAAAGAGATAAGGAACAAACAAGCTCTGCTTGTACTTAGTCTCATCTAATTTTATGCTTCACTACAAACAAAATTAGCGACATTTCCCTGCTAAATTAGTCTAGCACCTCTAAACCAGCTTTAGTCTCCAAGCAAGTGCAGGTGCTTCAGTGTGTTTAGAGGACAGATTCTCCCTCAGGAAAACTGACTACAACAGAACTTTAGCTTTCCTACTGCAAGAGACCTTTCCAAAATTTGACTTATCAAGCTTTTAACTTATTAACTTTTTTAAACTTTAGCTTTAACTTATTAACTTTTCTGTTGGAACTCTAGTAAATTAACAAATGTATATTCAGCTTCCTTTTGCCATTCGGAAAGGAACAGTACAAATACAAATTCAGTATTTTCTATTTTGCAGAATTAACAGCTGATGAATTATGTCCAATGGATTCTTTTTTCAGGGCTCAGGTATTCAGCCTCCTAAAGCAGGACGATTGCTGATGTCCTTAAAAAGGGCACATTTGCTCTCAAATTAAAATTTTAAATAAATAAATTCTACTTTAGAAAGTCATGGAAAGAACATTCTAGCTTGAGAACTGAGCTGGAAAGGGGAATAAAACCCTAGCAGAATGATGGAGTCATTAGAGGCCTTTCTATGGACATAAGTGAGCTCAAATGGGAGTCTAAAGCAGCAATCTCTACAACTTAAATTAACCACTCACAATCATTCCCATGAAATCAAAATATTAAGAGCAGCTTCTAAATTCAGAAATAGTCAAGTGCCTTATCAAAATGTATGAAAAATCAGTGAAACTAACCCAAAGGAGAAACTTCCAACTCCACTTTCTTTGCCTTTACACATTTACCCTTTTCAGCAGTCAACAGAAGATTTTAATTTATGTGATATTTGAAACTCAGGTAATGTTGTGATTGATGGGCTGGTGAAGTGATAAAGTCACAGATTTACCAGCTTGATAACCAAGTTAGGGAAAAAACACATACTAAAAATGGGTAAAACTCACATTAGGCAATGAGCGATGCTGAGCTTTCACCTCTGTGGATTCTGGGGGCTCAAGAACAGAAATGCAAATTGAACCTTTCCAGACAAGCCAACACATGGCCCAGCAGCACCTCTGTGCCATTTTCTGCTTCAAATGGGAGATGCACAACCAGTTTGCTTTAATGTTTTTAATCATGATCTTCCTAAAGGTGCAGCATCCTTGCAGAAGCAATTCAGTCTTTGGATTGTAGAAGAATAATTCTCAAAATATGGATTGCCTTGGGCACACTTTCCCCTCAGGCAGTCCTTGTCTCCTCAGGGATCAGCTATGTTTTGGAGATGCCACCACATAAAGTGCCCAAATTTCAGCATTTCCTCAGTTTTCTCAAATATTCATATTATTTAAATTTTTTTCTTGCACTGAGAACCATTCCAGCTAGTGCTGACAGAAATGTATTTCTCTCTACTTCAACTTTTCCTGATGAAAGCACTCCCTCCTTTTCCCTGAGGAAGTAGTCACTGGAAGTGAGCAGGATATTTATTTTAATGCAGGAAGGTATCAGCATATCTGTTTAGAAAGCAGTTTCTCCCACTCTGCTTTGTGTCAGGATGGGAATGCTAAACTGCATCTCAATTACCAAACCCCAGAATGGAAGATTCATGCAGCCTCCTGCACCCAGAAAGGCTATAATAATTAACTCCTCAATAAAGCTGTAATTAATTATTGACAGTTTAATGCCCCTACTTTTAAATACCAGGCAGGAATTGCTGGCTGTCATCTCTCCTTCAGCGCTGCCAGGTGCAGCACAGGTGTTTTCAATCAGGTCACCCCAACTCCATCAGCCACTCACACCACCCACCCATTCACACTGCAGCAGCATCTTCCCCTGCACAATCCTGATGGATTCTTCATTTGAATAATTTATGTCTGCTTTATTACAGGAACTCACCATTTAGTAAAACGAGCCACTAAACAGACCCTAGAAGTGCAGCATTTCCCCCAGAAACGTGGTTCTCTGCTGCTAAGGAAAAGCCAGAGGTGTGATATCCAATATTAAATTGTAGCCACTAAATTGGATGTTCATCTACACCCTCTTCTGAGCTTTTCTTCTACAGCCACTTTGTGTTTTGAGTCCATCTATTAATTTATAAGGTGTCTGCTGTTGCAGATAGCTGTTAAATAGTTAATGGGGATCTACTGCACTTTGTCCAGCAGCAGAACTGCAGCCTGCCTAATAAAACCCTCCTGCAGTAAGTAATGATTCCCTCTCCTTTCACACCTCTCACACTGAATTCACAGTTGTACAGTTAAATATTTCACAGTGTACAGAAGAAAAAGGCTGTATAGCCTCTCCATGTAAATTACTTTTATATCACAGGGCTTCAGAAAGTCTCCAAGCTGAGTAGTCCTACCCGAGTATATATTTCAAGTATATATGCTCAAATAATTTAAAATAAAAATAAAAAATAACTTCTCAGCACCAAGGTACTGCATTGGCTAAGCTGAAATGATCTTCCCTGAGCACAGGCAATGTTACTGCAGGTGTGCAGCCTGGTGCCCAAGGAAAGCCTTGGACTGATCCAGCTTTAATTGGCACCTAGAAGTTTCCTCCAAGGCAAAATCTTTTATTGTGAAAAATAAAATAATTTACTGGTCATGGGCATTGCAGAAAAACTCAATGTGAAAAGGTTTCTCCTAGTGGTACAATGGCCTTCCTAGGGATTACTGAGACCAAACTTAATTACAAAGCAGTAATTTTGCAGGACAGCAAAGAACCCAGGAGATGCAAAAGCCACAGGAGTAAAAGGTACAGGGCAGGCTCCCCTTCCTGCTTGGCTCTGTAATTTCTGTAATTTCCATTTCTGCCACCACAGAGCACATTTACCTCCCCTGCCTGACTCCAAAACCACCAAAATCTACTTTAAACACTTTCAGAGAGGAGAAACACAGATCTATAACTGGGATTCAATGAGTTTAAATTGTTTCCAACTACTTCTGCAAACAAAGCAGGTCAAAACCTAGGTTTTTTTCATAAACCACTTATTTTAGTGCTTTGCTGTCATAAAATTTGAATTACCTTCAAAAGAATGCAGTTAGCACTTTAAGAAGAGCAGGAAAAAAATTTAGAAAGTACAGACAATGAGCTTCTAAGAATATTTCATGATCCATACATTACAGAAAACTCATAAATGACCAAACAGTCCATATGATTGAAAAGTCTTTGCACAGCCCAAAATTCATGAAATAAAACTTAACAGAAATTTCATTTCACAACTCAAAATTTCAAGTTTCAAATTGCAAATATTTGTTAACGGCCCAAATATTTTATTTCAAAGTACGCGTTCAGTGGATATCATGAGCGCACATCTAATTTTAAGTTCCAGTTCCTGTGTGCAGCACTAGATGGCATATGCCCAACTTGGTGGGCTGGTTTTATACAGAAAAGATCTTTGCAAAGCCTCTTCTGCAGCTAAGGAGCACCAGGAAAGTTAAGACACTGCTTTGCAATCTGCTAATTATCTGTCTATTCAATTCCTTATTTAGCATAAATGGTTTCAAAACAGATATGAAAACAACGATGCCCAAAACAAGGAAGAGCTCTTATTATTTAAATGCAGCTGGGGAAAAAAATTTATAGGATGTCTCAAAGAGCTGCAATTTGTTTATAATTTCTGAGCCAGCTTTCTTGTCCTGATTGTGTATGTGTGCTTGAAGTACATTAAGTGGTTGAAATACAGAATGATTCACAAACTAACATTCTGCTTTATCTTTATTTTGGGAAATACATTTGATCTGTTGAAAGCCTTGGTTAGATATAAGAGGCTATAGAGCTTTTTTTTTTTTTTTTATAGATACCTAATGAATATTCTGTTTTTCAAATGGAAGGCAGGTGAACGCTTTCATTTAGTCAGAGCTGGGGCTGGAGCAGATAAAAGCATTTGGGGCTGAGCATAACCCTGTCATCTGTGAGCAACCCTGATGTTTGGTAAGCAAGAACAAGTCTTTAAAAATACAAGAGACATTTTGTGATGAATGCCTAGTAACAGACAAACTCCTTTGAAATGAAGGCTTAATTTCTCATTTCCAGCTATTTTCCTCCAAATGTTTCTAGGTGATTTCAGAGGGGGGGACAGGGAGTGTCCAGACCCTCAGCTCCCACCCCAGTGCAGTTTCCCATCCCTATCAGTATCCAACACCAACAAGCTTTTCTACCAGCCCTAAACTTTGTTTTTCAGCACAGAATTTGGACATTACCTACATCCATGAAAGCTGCCCATGTGCTGAGCTGAGCTCCATGTGCCAAACCCCTCTCTGTCCATGCAATCCAGCACCAGCAGAGCTGCAGGATGGGGTTTCCACTTGCTCCAATGCCCAGCTTGACCCAGTTCAGTGCCAAAACAACAACCATGCACTGCTCACACTGAAAAAATCTGATTTCAGAGTTGTTTGTGCAGCCAACACACCGCATGTTTGGTCACAAGCAGAAATATTCTTCCACATTCATGGCACAGCCCTGCTGGAAAAGCGTGGTGGTGTAAATCTTTGGAGAAGCCGTTACAGATTCCTCAGAGGGCATATTGCTGAGATTTCTTTATTGAAGTCACAAGTTTCCTTTTGCTTGCACATATTCCCTAACACTTCCTGAAGTTTGTCACCTCCGGGCTTTCAGCGAACTCTTATTAAAATGAATTTGGCATCTCGTGCCTTTGGTTTAATTCCTTTTATTTGTTCATGGGCATCTAGAAGTAAAGAGTGTGACATGGAAAAATAAAAAAAAAATAGAAAAAAGAAGAAGATAACAGGTTTTTTTGCAATCTATCCACTCACCCTCCCCCAAAATCTAATGGGCAACATCAGAGCAGCTTTTTAGTGCTTTGAGAACTCTCCATACCCTCTGAAATTGAAGAGGCTGCACTCAAAATAAAGTCAGTTTCTGAGAAACTGAACCAGAATACAGCCTCTCTCAGTATAAAATTCAAATCAACATTTTTTTAACAGTTATTGCAATGTAAAACAGATTATAGAGGGTAGGGAAGTGCTCTCCAACTCATCATCCATTGCATGGGCCAGAGTAAAGCCAGGCTGAATTATTTATGGCCATAAAGGGGCACTGTCCTTCTGCTTTGACCACTGGGGAGCCACAACATCTGCACAGGTTTTCTGTGAGCTTAAGTTTGTAAAATCAGATTATTTCCTTATATTTTAGGGATGAAACAGAGAGGGAATCAAGCCTGAGGAAGAGTTTTTGCCTTTCTCATATTAACTAAGAGGGGCAAAGCAGAGGCGAGGCTCCATCCTCTCACCCTCGGTACCTTTGGGACCCCATGCCCTGCTGCAGATGCTGTTTGGGGTATCAGACACTGCTCAACGCTCACAAACCTCGCTCAGCAGGGTTTGCTGGCTCCTTCCACAGTCCCCTTGGAGCCACTTGAAATCCAGCCCAGTGCTGCTGGGCAGGATCCTGGGTGTGAGCCACACATGGCTGTGCATCTCCTCCTGACTTCAGAAAATAAAACTGCCCAAGTGGGAGCAGGAGAGAGAATTTCATAAAAACAAACCCAAAACAACATGAGTGGAAGCATGTGACAGTGGTCACAGGGGTTTTATGTTGAAGGAAAAGATGAGGATTTGACTCTATATTTCAGAGGGCTTGATTTATTATTTTATGATATATATTATATTACAACTATACTAAAAGAATAGAAGGAAAGGTTCTCAGAAAGCTGGCTAAGCTAAGAATAGAAAGGACAAGAACAATAACAAAGGTTTGTGGCTCAGACTCTGTCTGAGCCAGCTGACTGTGATTGGCCATTAATCAGAAACAACCACATGAGACCAATCCCAGATGCACCTGTTGCATTCCACAGCAGCAGATAACCATTGTTTACATTTTGTTCTTGAAGCCTCTCAGCTTCTCAAGAAGAAAAAAATCCCAAGAAAAGGATTTTCACAAAAAGATGTCTGCAACAGAAGCAAACTGCTGCAGGCACAGAGGAGAGTTTGTGTATGGCAAAGAGGGAGAACACAAAATGGTGAAATGGACTTAGAAAAGCTTCTCTTCCTCTCAGGGACTCCCCTGCTATGATAAAAACCCAGCTGGGAAGAGCAAACCCCTCAGTGTGGCTGTGCTTGTCCTTTAACAGAGACAAAGGAATTTTGGACAGGCTGGGGTTGATCCTCTGAGCCTCAGACCACTGGGCAGACAAACAACGACAGCTCCTCCTGGTTCTCAACACCAGAACGGGAGCCTGGATTCACCAGGAAATTCAGGGCAGCAAATCCTCTCCATCCTCACTTTGCCATCTCAATATTTACTGGGTTGCAGGGCTCCAGGGAGCAGCAATCTAATCTTGTTACTCTCTCTCCAAACTATTTGTAAATCCAGCAAAGTCCCCTCATTATCACCCAGCTGCCAGGCTGAGAACGCCCCTGGCAGAGGTCAGGGTTTGGATAGCGGCAGCACATTAAACATCAAACGGAAAATATATTAATTTTAAATGCAATTTGAGGCTGTTTTGAACTAATTCTTTGAACAAGCTTGTTTCACAGAGGAAATTAATGAAAAGTTAAAGGCCAAAACAAAAAGCTACAGGAGAGACTCGCTATTTTCATTAATAAGTAAAATAAATACCCTGAAAAAGCCTTCCTTCATTTTTATTGCTCTCAGTGCTTTTTAAAAGGCTTTTCACCTGACACACAAAAGCTCCAGCAGCACTAAATGCTCAGAAAACATGTACTCATTTTGTGCAAACCTGCAGCATGACATATTTACATTCATGTTAGGGGATGTAAACAAAGAAAACTCAATTCCAGCAACATCAGATGCACAGTTAAACGCCAAGAAAAATTATTTCAAGAGAAATAACACATTAAAGAAATATAAAATCAGCATTTCAGTCGTGCAGATGATTCAGTCTACATTAGTTTGTTTTAAAATTCATGTAATGGGTGAAACATCTGCATCCCTGCCTCCATTATTTTCATGAGTCAGAAGAACAATCAGGAAAGAACCAGGATTAGAAGGACACAGAAGGAGCTGCTTTCCAAAATGAGGAAAATTTCCCTCACAGAAGTCAAAATGCTGTTCCACATTCCTGCTTGTGTCTTCCACATCCTGTGGAGTTCAGTTTTAATGGCACAATTTTATGTGGCACAATATAAAACCCACTGATATTATTTTTCTGGATTTTGCTGAGGAAATCGAGGTAATGAGGAGAAAGCCATAAAAAAGGTGCAGAGGAAACGGATGTCAGGAGATGTATTCATGCCCACTATCAAGAGAGGTGCACATCATTTTGCTCCTGTGACTGAGCCACGAGTGAAATCCAATTTTCCCAGATTTCATTGTGTAAACCAGGTGAACAGAAAATAAATTTGTTCTAAAATAAATCAACTTTTCCATACTGGAGGAAAATCAAATTTTGAGCTGAAAATCAAGATTCAAAAAGCCTTTACAGAAATAATGAAAAATGGGCAGACATAATCAAAATAAAGCTTTGACTCCTTTTGTTGCCACAGCTGTAAAGACATTTTAAAGCTGTTCCTCTTCTGCAGATGACAAAAAGGAAGGTGCCAGCCTTTGCATGCTACCAGTGCTTGTTTTTCCTTAAGTGTTTGTTGTGCCTTGAGAGCCCAATGAATTAATTTGTAAAGGTTAATTAGCTTTCTCCTAGAATTCTAGTGGAACGCAAAACTATTGCATCTCAAACAAATCAGGAAATGTGCACCCAATTATTATTCCAAATGCAAGTCAGTGGAATATTCCAAATATATATTCCTTGTTTTTTTCCAGCAGAGAGGCTGGAATGTTTTAACCCTTTCCTGCAGAACTGCTCCAATGCCATCCAGACACAATCTGTGCAAGACAGAAATCCTCATTTCCAGAGGGACCGGCTGGGCTCTGGGCTGCCTGAAAAGGCCTCAAAAAGCTTCATTTGTAGCTCAAAAAGCTATGTTTTGTACAAAGAAATGTAAATCCCCATGGCCAGTGTATTGCATAAAAAATAAATTAAGAGGTACAGAATTATTCCTTAATTAAACACAGGGACTCTGAGCAGAAACTCTTCTTGCAACCCAACACAGACTGGTCACAGTGTAGGAACAACCAGAACAGTGGTGGAACAAATATTTTGAAGGACAGCTAAAACACAACATTCCCAAGATTAGGGTTCAAGTTAATACCATTAATTGAAAGCATTAACCACTCCAAAAATATTGAATTTTAGCTGTTATCTCTGTTCCAGATGATTATATTTTCTGTCTTAATAGAGCAGCATGCAAAGTCCAACATTTGTTGGTGTTATTTCATAGAGCAAATTTTCTTTCTTCATAACATGTTCTATATTTTTATCAGTGATGTGCAGAAGTGTAGGAAGAATAGAACAAAAATTACTTGATGCAGTGGGTTTTTTTTGTTGCTCCTTTTCCTTAATATTGCTAAAAGTTCTACTCATATTTCTAGCTCCACACACCTTAAAATCAACAGGTACCATCAAACAAGCCAGGCTAAATAATCTAGACTGCTCTCAGATACCAAAATAGTTCTTACCTCACAACACATAAATTACAAATAAGCATAATCAGTTATTTGGCATAAAATGCAAATAATCTGTTCCATTACTGTAGAAGTATCTTAATCAAGACTCTAAAATTAATGCAATGATTCAGAAAACACATTACTGTTCAAACAAAAATATTAGGCATCTGTGTTTCCTAAATATGCTTTACTAATTTATCAGCAGCAGCTCCTTCCCCAGAGGCTCTTGGTACACAAATTCCCACATTTTGGTCTCTGCTTTGAAACCACCCTCTCAATTTTCACAGGGCTGCAATTTTTCTGCTCCACTCTTAACTGGTCCTAATAAGACCCAAAGTGATGCACACAGTTTTCACACAGCTCAGGAGTTGGTGAAAAATTCACGTTTTTACACACACAGCCCATGTCCTGGATTTTCCAGTGTCTTATAACACAATTTAAAGGAATACTGATACAAGCTTTATTGTGATATGCATGATTTATGCATCATTTATTTGGATGCTGCCTGATATTTCTGCAGGTCCAAGACTTTCACACTCTGTGTTTGAATAGATGCATTCAGAACATGAACACTACTAAACTTTCATTAAGGAAAATAAATTAATTAATTCTAAATAAATTGAGGGCTCACTCAAAGAGTTCTGCTCTATGGGCCCTCCCAGTGTCAAAAGCCATTTAAAAAATTAAGAAATGGTAATTTTAGTCTATTATTTTTTGACCTCACAACATGAATAAAGGTATGTCAGTTTTGTAGTTCTACTAAACAATATAAGCATCCTTCTGCAAGACTCTGAAGCACAAATACTAAGTTAATATTAAGCTAATTTGAATCTTTGCAAAATTCCTCACAAATATTTTTGTTTGTTTTCTTTCCTGCTTCTATTTATATCAGGGTACAACCAAAAACTACAGTATATACATTTATATCTTTACTCTTCATCACAGAAATGTATAGAAACTTGCAGGCTCTAAGATTAGTTTATCTGCAGTTTTCAGCTTTTCCCCAATCTTTTCTGGCCATTGAACAGTTTGGAAGAATGCTGGTTGGGATTTGCATTTTATTTTAGCATGATGATATATTTGCTTTTATAATTATCTATTGACAAGACTCTGCCACAGTTCTCCTGATCATGTAGTATCCAAAAATAAAATGTGTACAAGGATTCTCTGTACTTACAACCAATAGCAATTTAGTCATGGATTGGAGTTTTAATTGCTTTCTTTGGGTAATTTTCCTCATATTGACAATTTGAGTTGCCTTAGTCTACTTACACTTTTCTGTAATATAATTTTGTTCCTCATTGACACAAATACCCTATAGCCAATTTAGCCAGCCATTAGGTTCCTTTAAGCCTTACTCAAATTTAATGATCTAAAAATACACAAAATCTTGAACCAGTAACTAAACAATAAACACAGCAGGGGAAATACCTCAGTATGGTGAGATTTACGTAATTTCTGTGAAGTTTAAAGCCATCCAACCATGGCAGCATAGATTCCCATGATGGATAAAGAGGAAAATTAACACCCTACTTAATTCAAACCCATCCAAAGGCCTGCAGCCCTGCAGCCCAGGACATGGATTGGAGTTGGAGTCACCATGAGAACAGAAGGTGTGAGACAGGCACAGCAAGTTCTCACTGCTCCCTGGTCACCATGGACAGAAACAGGATCCCAGGGACCAAACAAATCCTTGAGTTTGCCCAGAACACCTTTTCTTTTATTACTGTCCTCAAAGGAAGTTTCTTTTAATTAATAATATTCATAGGTTATAGAAAAAAATAGGAATATAAATTTGAGGGAGATCCTGCAGCTGCGACAGATCATCTCCTTTGGGATGACTATGAGAGAGATTTGGTCTCTGTGAAATTCTCAGTCGCTGCTGACTGTGGAAAGAGGCAAATTTCCTAATTCCATCATTATCTTTGCAAATACTTCCACATTTCCCTCTCTGGATGAAATGGGGGAGGATTTTTACGGTTGGTGCTTGAGCTAAGCAAAAATGTCTCCAAGGCCACAAGTCAGAGCTGCTGGAAATCCAGAATTTATTTGGCCTGACTTTCTTAATCTGCCTAGGAAACACACAAAGCAAATTGATGGCAATGGAATGGACAGCACAGAGAATATCCTGAGCTGGGAGGGACCCACAGGGATCCCAAATTCCAGTTCCTGACCAGTCCAAACCTCCCACCAGGTGTCTGACAGCATTGCCCAAAAACTCCTTGAATTCTGGCAGGAGAGATACACAGAGGAGATGGTCAGAAGAAAACTTAGCCAGAAAGGGCACCATAACCTTCCTCTGGATTAGAAAGGAGAGAAAATAATTCTGAAGTTAAGTATTTATTTACCTCTAATAACAAGGCAGCTAATCTTTTCAGATTAGCAGGACCTGTTTATCAACCTCCTCAGAAGCAGGGAGCTTTGAGCTCCAGGCTTTGTTTGGGATATAACTCTGTGTACGATGAATTAATAATTCAGCTTCCTGAACAAAGCCTCCACAGCATTCATCGCTGCTCAACAAACAAAACGTTGGCTCACCAAGTCAGGGCATCCTGAAACGCAAATCACCAGGGGACAAGGAGCACAAGGAGGGAGGGGGCTGGAACTGTGCTGCCCAAGAGAGGAGAGACAGCTGGATTTTTTAAAATTTTGTTTTCATTTTGAAGCGCCACAGCAAAACTGGACTTGTAAAAGATAATCCACCTCAATGAGGCAGCACCATCAAGCTCTGCGAAGTTACTGCAGTTTGGGAACATTCTTCTGATGTACACCTAGAGGTGATGCCTCAGGTTTTGGCTTTTATATTTTTCAGATTCTGTGCTGCTTTAGTGTATAAATCTGAGCTTCATATTAAAGGATGGTGAGATCTCCTTACAGAGTAGGGAGACAAAACAATTCCTGCTCCAGCTGGGCACCAAGGACAAATGATCCCAATCTCAGCCCAGGAGCACAAACCCCGTGGGCTGGAGAGAGAAAAACAAGCAGGGTGGGACTGCCTGGGCTAAAGCTGGAATGGGACAATGAACTGCAAGGTGCAAATGGAGCAGAACTGATCCCAGGGAGAGACCCCGGGAGCGCTCGTGCATTTTGGGGCCATTTTGGTTCATCTTGGGTGCAGCCCTGGCTGGGCTCGGGTGCTGCCCAAGGTGGATCCATTGAGGCCTTTTTATAAATCCCTGCTTTATTCTCTAACTCTGTCCAGCCTCTGTTCTAGGTCAGCCTTGATAAGGCATCTGCTCTCACAGAAACATTCTGTATAATCTCAGCACTTTATTCCATGGACTCCCAAATATCAGATTTGTGTAAAATTGCTCTCAGAGGAATAAAGCCTTTCATTCATTTACCCCTTATTTTTACATACTGCCTTAGAAAACCTATGGTTAAGATATGGTTAACCAAATCTTTTTCTGCTTTATTTTTTGGGGGATATTGATCAAGAGAAGCTGTCCTTTGCTTTCCATAGGTGGTGACAGGACACAAAATGAAATGTCAGGAATTTGTAGCTGATATCATCCAGCACCTGAATATAATGAGATTGGAAAAGGAGATTGACACGTCAGGACAATGTGTTGTGGTTGTTTAATTAATAAAGTACTTTTCCTTTTCCTGCATGTGTGTGTGAGAAAGAAATGGAAGGAGCAAGCAGGCAGGAATGGGTAATGCTCCACAAATAATGCAGGTTCAGGAATCATTAAATTTTATAAAAGATATTTTCTCAGAAAAATAATAAGTAGTCTGATGGGAGTCATTCTCTTAGCCTCAATTGTTCATAAAACAGCTTAGCCTCTGCCTTTATTAAGTGTTTTATAAAAATATAAACATTTGCAGAAATCACATCCTTTTATTTTTATATATTTGTAAATAAAATTTAACCAAATTTTAGTCCTCTATACCTCATAAACATGGAGGGAAAAATCTCTGCTCAGAGAACTAATTGACAATTCTTTAATTACATTTATGGAGCACATGGGATATTTTAAAATACTCAGACTTTATTTTTTTTTCAAGACATCTCTGGCAAGTGCCTGGGGTTATTAAATGAACAACTGTGAGCATTACAATTCATGCAGAATAAAGTACAGCTCTCTTCACTTGCACTCTTAAAACACAAAGTAATGGAAGTTTTAGAATCTAAATAGATCTTTGGGTTTTTACAGGTTCAGTTTTTAATGCGTTACTATTTAATTGCGTGTAATGACATTTTTCTCTGGAATAAAACTGGATTTTGACTTTTGAGGCAATGTGCTGATCTGTAAGGAGTTAAGGGATGGCTTTTAGCTAAATTATGTTTTACCTTTTCCCTACTTTACGTTTATCAAACAATAGTTGTTTAAACTCTGGTAGATACCAGCACCCACTATGTGAGAACAGCTGGTGTTGTGTGATTCAGGCACCAAATTCCAGTTCCAATCTGACAATCCACAGTGCCAGAAACTGGGTTTGAAGGCTGACTTCATCCTCCCTGCTGATATCATTTCATAATCTCTCATCTTTCTTCTCATTAGATCACAGTAACCAAAACAATATGAGAATAAAAGCCTTTAGGACAGACGTTAAATAAAAATGATAATTTTCTTGTGTATTTTTCTATCTTCTTTTTTCTCAGCTCTTTCCATTTTTCTGACTCTACTAATGAGTTTTTACCATTGTCAGCACAGCATTAATGAACAAATATTAATCCCTTCTACAAGTACATTTCTTGCTCATTCACAGAAATTTGCACTATGTACAAGCACTAGGAGTAAACCTATTTAAGTTTTAAGCATATACAAAAAGAACCCCAACAATATGAGTGTTCCTGACAATTTTCTTTTCACCTCCTCAAAAGTCAACTTTTCCTTCTCTCATAACAAGCCCTGCCACATCCCCTGTCCATGAAGAGATCTCCTCATTTTTGCAGCCAGCTTTATCTAACCCAGATAAACAAACACCTGCCACAGTTAGCTCCTATCTGATCACAAATTCACAGTGATAAGGCTACAATCAATTCTCATCAAATCTCCCTCTGAGGTGGTTTTCAGAACCTGTGACACACCATCACAGAGGGCAGTCATGCTGACTTTGAAAACTTGGTTTAAACTGCTGTCCATTAAATTCTGATGTTATTAAATAGTCAGCTTTTTTTAATCTTCCATTCAAATTTAAATTGTTTTCTCAGACAGGCACAGGATTCTGTACACCAGAGAAATGTTCTCTATAAATATTTTCTGAAGTTTATAGGGAAAAAAGAATAAACCTATGGGGTTTTTTCAGATCACAGAATACCCTTACTGTACCAACACTGAGTTGGAAGGGACCCACAAGAACCATCAAAATCCAACATCCATCCTGCACAGGATCCCACCCTCTGCCTGAAAACATTGTCCAAGCACTTCCTAATTTTGGCCAGGCTTGGGGCTGTGACCACTTCCCTGGGGAACCTGTTCCTGACGAGGCAGATGGATCTAAATACCACAATAATTTGAGTTTCTGCAGGTGTGCGCTCTCACAGAGCTTTTCATGACTTTTGTGGTGAGGTGAGGGAAAGCCAAGCAGCCCAGCTGGGTTCTTGCAGCACTGAAAGAGATTCCCAAGTTTTTCCAGCCCCTTCCCAGCTCCCCAGGTTTGCTACTGGGATTTCTCCCATGGTTCTCCCATGTATGGGAGGATTTTTGTGGCTTCATGGACACTTCAGGGACCCCAGAGCATGAAAAGATGCCCCAAAACTCTTCTCAAAACCCAAGGATCCAATGATCCTGTGACAATGCCACTGTGATATCCCTGTGCTCCTCTCCTCCTGACCATTTTCTGCGTAGGACACTAAGCACTAACCAGGAATCTTCAAGGAGAAATTCAAGCTTGAAAGATGATTTAAGTGCAGTCAGATAATTTGGAATTATTTAGGAGACACTCAGAGGAGAAGAGACAGCTGCTCACACCAGAAGTCAGGATGAAATACTTGTTTCATTACAACACTTCCCCAATATTCAGGAAAAAAAACCCATCAACAAAGGTCCAGCAATAGAAATAAAATCTGCACATGATTTATACCTAAATTGAAAAGCCCAATACATTTTGAAATTCCCATATGTACGTAATTTCTTATTCATTAAAGGATAACAAAACTTATACTACACAATTTAGAACTAATTTATATTTCAGCGACAGAGGTTTGATTAAGAGATACCACTGATGCTAAAGCACCAGGAGCAGCTTCTGGTCCAGCTATAAAGCAATTTACAGGCATAATTTTGTCTCAGACAAGGAGAGGCCTCTCCTTAGAAGAAGATGCTGTTATTATTAATTGTAGGGGCAGCTCTGTAGTTTTTGTAGGTAGGGTAGCCACTCAGAATATAAATAAAACCTCAAATTTTCTGCCGTGCTTGGCTATTCAGTCTGCTACAAGGAGAGGAGTTCATGAACAAGTGGCTTCATTTGGCAGCACAGCATTTTTTCTGACTCAGCACAAAAGCTGAACTCTTTTACTCAGAAGAAAAACTTTACAAAGCTCTAAAAACAATCCCCACTTTTTATAAACACAACACTGTTGGTATTTAAGTTTATGGCAGTAGAGTTGGAAAGAACTCATTTTTTGAGTTTAAATCCACAGCTATTAAGCAAAATCCCATGTGCAATCATACCTGTGATACTTTCAGGGTATGAAGCAGATTCCTCTCATCACCAAGCAGTTTCTGAGGGGGTAAAACAGCCACAAAAATCCAACCCAAGCTTCCTCATCCTCCACTGCCCTCAAGCACCCAGAAGCTGCTTAAAAGCTCTCACCTGCAACACCTAAATTGGCAAAAGAGGTTTTGTTAAGAGGAAACACATGTGCCTTCAGCTGACCTGAGGGAAATTCCCAACAGGATGGGAGCATTATCCACTGATGGTGTAAAATTCTGTTACAAAGGCTGTTAAGAAGAGATTGTTGAAGATGAAATGTGAATATTATTTAGGACAAAGGTAAAGAGAAATTAGAACCTCCAGAGTAGGCAGGGAAGACAATTAATCCTATTAAACCAATCAATTACAGACGCCTTGCTCCTGTGGAGGTCAATATTGGTGCTGTGTCCACTTCTGTGGCAATCCTTGGGACTGGGTCACATTTCAAATTTCACAGTTCAGGACCTTCCTGAAAAAAATTCCCTCATTATTTGAATTAAATAATGGTTCTAAGTCATTCACTTGGTTATTCCTTATACACTATACTGATGAATAAACAGGAATCTAATGGTTTACTTATCAAGAAGACAATGATCTAATTGTTTAAAGACTTAAATTGTCCAAAGACCTAAAGAAACCTAAATGCTTTTCACATTCTCACTCCAGCCCTAGTAGACAGAACCTCAAGAAATGCTAAAGAAGCACATACAGTTTTACAATCTTATTGTAATACATTAATTTCTAAAATAAAACTGGATAAAACATAGGAATATCCCAGAACAAAAGAAAAAGAGTTATTACAAGTTCCCATTTGTGTAATTGCTCACAAAAATCTCCAGTTTGGGAGCAATTTTCTGTGTGCTCTCAGAAACAGGGACAAGATTTGCCAATAAATCTGAAATCAAGACAGAATTATAAATTTCACGAGCCAGATTCTCTTCAGCCATGGAAACGATATTAATTCTGACAAAGACCAAATAAAATGTTGTGTTTCAGTTGACTAGAGTAAATAAATTATCTGGACCAGAATATCCACCTTGTTTCTTGACAGCAGGGAGCAATAATCTACCAAGAGTAATGAAATCTGTTCTCTCTGCAAAACATGCATCCATTTCCCATTTGAATTAATGGAACATATATGGTCACATAAAAGTAAAAATTGTAATCCCAAGCAGTACATCAGAAAGAAAATACAATTTTATCTGTGGCTTCAATCTGCATCAACAATGAACAGCAATACCTTGGGCCCTTATTCTGTTCTAAAACACAGTGAAAATTCTAAAATAACTTTTTGGGGTTTTTTTTTTTTGGTTCCCAGCTTTCCCTTCCAGCAAATAACTTATTTGGATTTCTGGTGTCTACGTTCAATACCATGGAAATGCCAAGCAGTAAAGCTGCACCCTTATCAAATGCAGGGAATAAAAAGTAAGGTGCACAAATAAATCCTCTTACCTAAGTAAGCAGCACAGAGATGGAGGATTTCTGCTTCAAAAACAAAACCCAAGCCAATGAGTTGTTAATCCAAAGCAAAAGACTCGTGGTTGTCAGCTGTGTTCTCTGAATTGTTCCAAACAGACTTTGAAAGAGTTATAATGAATTAAGGCCCACCTGACACAAATACTTTATGTTTGGGTTTTTATTTCAAATAACAAAATGTACTCTGGGGTTTTTTTCAGGTCTTGAATTGTCTTAGTTTTGGTATAAATGATTTGAACTTGTTCATAAATAAGAAGATTGTCAGAACTGATGCATTAGTTGAAAAAAACCCCTTATATTTTTTCCAGCTGTAATAAGATTGTGTTGTTATTATTTTCCTTTATTTTTTCAGAACATAGAGCAAAGATATACAAGAATATACAAACAGCCAAAATTTGTTGTGAGTGTATAGTGAAGCAATCCTAATGGAAATGATGCCTTTCTTGCTTAAAGATTCCCAGGAGAAGTATTAGAAGGAAAATTCTCACCCTGGAATGGAACAAAGCAGCCTAACTCCAGGCTAGACAGAACAATTTTGAGTGGTGTATGATACATAAGCCTAATTAGGTTTTGGGAAAGACAAACTGCAACAGCACTCCAAAATAATAAGAAAAAAATACAATTTATTGTCAATTTATCCCTAGGAAATCTGGTGACAGAAACACATCTAACACAATACTGCTATTTGTATAGGCCATGATTATAAGCTTTAAAGTTTTCAGGCGGCTGCAAGCTTTTTGTTTGTTACCTGAGTTACACGGAGGAATTAGGGAATTATTCAGCTACCTCAAAGATTGATACAGAGTTTTTCAGCTGAGTTTCTGAACTGAGGAAGGAGAATTTGCTGAATCTTGTTAAAATTGAACACAGACGTGAACATCCTGAAATGCCAACAGTTAGTTTGCAATATTTCTGTTTCCAAGCCTCCCCAGAGGAAAATGTAGTTGAAACTTTTTAAGTCTCAGAGAATCCTTGTTTCCATTTGCCTAATTTCTCTGGAGCTGGGGGTCTTATTCAATGGGATAATTGGGATTATTTCAGACTAGAGCAACATTGCCATTGGAAATGAGAAGTATTTACTCAGATGGACAGAAGTACTGATAAGGTCATAAAATATGGAAATTATATTGATAGAATTTCCATATTAATAATTCCACATTTATTTATATTTAGAATTCCATATTTATTATATTTATAAACATGGAATTATATTTATATTCCATAAAAGATGGAAATTATGGGGAGTGCCTTGAGAAATTCCACTATGATTGGCCAATCTGTGTTCTACCCGTGTTTTAAACTGTGAATTTGTTTTTAAGAGTAAATGTAACTTAAGTTAACAAATGTTGTTTTAAGTAAGGCTGAGGCCAGCGATTTTCCAGTGACCTTTTGGCTCTCCTGGAAAGCTTTGCCAACTCATTCAGTTACAAAGTGAGAAGGCAGAGTGGTTTCAAAACAATTATAAAAGCTGCCAATAAATTTCATTCAACTCCTCTGACTTAAACACAAGGTCAGCAAGGAGAAAAAAAAAAAGAGTAATTTTGAAGTCCATTACACCAGTTTTCCATTTAAGGGGCTCTAAACCATAAAAACAAACTTTGGATTAATGTGGGCAACTTGAGATCTCCCCAAAAGGTTTGAATTTTGAGGGAATTTTTCTTTCTACTGAAATGCAGATCTTCTAAATAATTCTAAAATTGGGTACCCCCATTCAGTGTTATTTCATATTATTTATTATTATTATTATTATTATTATTATTATTATTATTATTATTATTGCTATTATTATTGCTATTATTATTGCTATTATTATTACTACTATTACTGTGGAATTGTTCACTTCTGCTTTTCTGTGCCTTCTGTGGCCAGGAGATGAATTTGCAGCTCCTCTGCTGATCCCAATCCTCTCCTCATGCCCTGGGGACAGACTGACCCAGGCTGAGCTCAAATATTGTTCAGCAATTCTATAATTTCAGTAGAATCAGGTTGGTTTGGGCAAAAAATTTCAAGAATTTATGGTTCAGAGAATCCAGAAATGCCAATACACACAATTGAGACAATTCTGCTTCCATGAAAACTGAAGATTCTGTGTTTGTTCCATGCAGAAAACAAAAATACTTCTCAGAAATGGGTGAAAAGGGAAAAAAATCTGAGGAAAATGTTTTCCTCCATTTCATTCTTCCTTTGAATTACACATGTAACACAACAGAAATGTTACTCTGATTTATCTTTGGGTAAATCCTCCAGGGCTCCTCCATGGGAAATTGCAGTGAGGCAAACTGGTCTGCCCCCACAGCAGCTTCCCTGGATGTGGTATGGTCACTGATAAAATAATCAATATATTAATTACATTATATAATCAATAATAAAATATTCACACAGATATTTTAAGTTTAAAACACCAAGGAGCAAATTAAACTACTTCTAAACTCTTTGGAAGCTGGGTTTTTGTCCCCTTTCAAGGCAAAAAAGAAAAATGAGTAAGTGTTTGTTTTAATTTCTCAAATTTTTAATGCCTGAATGTAGATATTTTAGCTTAGATTTATCTCCACTTAAGTAATGAATTTTTAAAAAAAGTAGTTTAAAGTCATTGAGACTTTAGAGGGAGTTCTTTATACTAACTTTAACTAGAGTTATAAGAATTTTTTTGGTAATGTTGTGATCTAAATTGTCTCTCAAAAGAAAATGACAGTCTTTAAAGTTTGATTTTCTAACAAATCTTACAAGCATTCTACATGATAATATTCTGCTTAAGAAACCTGCATTTGTCTCTCTCATAAAGCAGATGTAAGATTTTACTACCACACTAAAATTCTTCCTTATAACACTACACTAAAACTGCCCAAAAAACAGTTTGAATTTTGGTGTTCAAAACACACAGGCAGATCTTTCACTGGAGGTAATGGGGGCTGTAAATTCTGAATCTTATAAAAAATTTGATGCACACATTCCTGTTAACCAATTTGGTTTGTAAAGTTAGCCCAGAAAGAAAAAACCCCAAACCCACAGACATTTTACACTCAGATCTGTGTAAAATGAGCCAATTTCTGTTTTCTATATGCCTGAGAAGTATTTGCATAATATATAGGTAGAAAAATATCTCTCATGAAATCACTAAACATGGCAAAACTTCCTCTAGTGATGATTTATTGTTCAGATATTTTTCTTCAGGAAGGCAAAAGCAATGCATGCAAAGTACAAAATATGCAACCCCTTTAAAATGACTTCACTTAAAAGAGGCGCAAGTGAAAAATAATTTTGTTTGAGCACATGCAAGCATTGGTTTCAGTCTCCAGGCAATGCACTGCTCTGTGTATTTGTCACAATTCAATTTCCATCCCCAAGCAGCAGAGGATGAGCACAGCCTGCCTGACACCACTGCAGGACATGGCTGGGCTGCAAGATTTGGTTCCCAGTCAGATACTGATTAAAAAGGGGCATTAAAATTGTCCCTCACCCCACTGCCAAGCAGAGCTGCAGGAAGGTTTGTTCTGCTTTCCCCATGAAATTCAAGTTCTAATCTTTGTGGGATAAATATATTGATTTTGGGGGGGTTGTATTATCTTACCTACACCACCAAAACCCCCAAGAAATAAAAGTCAAAGATGCAGAGAAGGATCTCACCCTGCTCTCATCAGAGCCCACCGTGCAGGGCCATGCCCATCCTCAGTCTGCACCATCCTCTCAAGCACATTTTTCAGAAATCTGCTGCTCCCACAAGCCAGAACCTTCACTCTCATGACCCACACAGAAATGTGATTTTAAAGGCTCTCAGTGTTTCATTTCCTTGTGTTTAATGGTCACACAATTCCAGTGCTGCTCCCCCTCCTGATTGCAGGGGCAGCCCCAGGGCCATGCAGAGCTGTGGGACACCAACAATAACTGAGATGTTTTGCTGCTCCCACCAAGCAGAATCTATTGAAGCCAACAACACAGGCATCCAATAAATTCTGAATGGATTTTGCTTGATGAAAATAATCCCTGCTGCCCTCTGTGCCCAGCAGGGCTCTGATGACACAGGGCAGGGGAGCAGGCAGCCCTTCCCAGCCCTGCAGAGGCCTTGGACACAATCCCACCCCACCCCATTCTCCTCAGCCCCTTGGTCACAGCCAGTTCTGAGCTGCTGCAGGGCTTTTGATGCAAGATGGGAGCACAGAAATGGATTTTCTGTTCCTTTCTTTGCCCAAATGCTGGGATCAGGCAGAGGAAAGAGATGAAGAAGAACCCATCTACCCTGGCCATGTTCTGTGTCCCAGCTCTCAGGAGCTTCCCCATTGTTTCAAGGACATTTGTGCAAGTGAAAGCAAAAACAAAGGAACCATGAAAAACAAAAACAAAATATGCAGCCAATTTTCAAAATGTGGCCAAATGACTACTTAGAGTTATGGTTTTCAACCTATTTCTAGAAGCATAATTGAACACTTCCAGACCGGAGCCACAGTTAAATTTTCTCAAAATATAAAGTCAGCCTGTGTCGCAGACATCTTTTCATGAAAATCCTTTCCTTATATTTTTCCTCCTGAGAAGCTGAGAAGCCTCAAAAACAAAATGTAAACAATGGTTATCTGCTGCTGTGGGATGCAACAGGTGCATCTGGGATTGGTCTCATGTTGGTTTGTTTGTAATTAATGGCCAATCACAGTCAGATGGCTCGGACTTTCTGTCCAAGACAGAAGCTACAAAGCTTCATTCTTTCTGATTCTATTCTTAGCTTAGCCAGCCTTCTGATAAAACCTTTTCTTCTATCCTTTTAGTATAGTTTTAATGTAATATATATCATAAAATAATAAATCAAGCCTTCTGAAATATAGAGAAATGCTCGCCTCTTCCCTCATCCAAGAACCCCTGCGAACATGGTCACAAGCCAGATCCCCTAAAAGAACTTTCCCCATCAGAATTGCAACAGGAATAATAGAAAATGATCAGCATTCTCGCCGTCAGATAATTTAAAATCCCAGGGACTTAATATAATTTCCTACTCCTATTAGGTAAAGCTGTATTAAATCCCTATTTAACAGCCTGCATTATTCTCAGCCTGTGCCCACCTAGAAAACAATTCCAGCATTTTGCAGGAAACAGGCCCTAAACCCACTATTTTACCACTATCTGGTAGCTGTGGTCATTTTTTATACTTATTTAGCATTCAGGCTGCTACAAAAAGAAATACAGGATGGAAATCAGGTCTGTTGCATACATTTTAAACACTAAATCTGACTTTTAGAAAATCAAGGTTATGCTTTTCTGCCTATGTAAAAATCCAACTGCATTAAAAAGTTTCCAAGGTTCCAGCAGCACCAAAATTACGACTCATTTATGAAAACTGTGTTAGTGCCTGCAAACCTTTGTTGTAAATTATGCATGCAAGCATGGAAATGCTAATGAAAAGAGGATTTCATTTACAAATGATTAGTACAAATTCAGCAGTCACTATAGTTATGCCACTCTAATTTATTTTCTTGTAGAACATGCTGTTTGCCAGGTTTGGGTCATTTATTTCTACACTGTGGAACATCAACTTTTCAGACTTTAATGTCACATTATCTGTTTTATCCAAAGAAATGTTCATTTTCTTTCCAGGTCTTAGTAAAATGAAGCCCTTGGGTTCAAAGGTAACTCTTTTGATTACAACATTTGTAGGAAATCTGCAACAAAAGTGATGCCCTTTTGCACACAAGGAATTGCTGAAATTACTGTGATTTCTACTGATGTATTGAAGAAAATGCATGTAGAAACCCTCACCAGAGCTTATAAAAATTTTTCCACTCTGCACAAAATTTTTAATATTTTAAAGATATTCCCTCACTACATACCTTAGGGTTTTGGTAGGCATTAGACCTCCCTAGGAAAAAAAAAAAAATTAAAAAGGAAAAAAACCTCAGTGAGTCAGCATTCCAAAACCATTCCACAGGCCTTTAAATGAGAAGAATCCATAGTGAAAGGCTAAATCATTATTTTTTTTCCCAAAGATCCATGTTGGCTGGAAAAATCAATAATGCCTTATATGAAACATATCCAAATGGAAATGAAAACAAAGGTTCTAGGGAGTCGTAAAAACATATTGTGGAAACCCCTTCAAGGTTTATTATTAAATAGAGAAAATGGATCTTTGCAGTGGTGGTGATGTTCTGTGGGTTGTGTTAGAAGTATTTGAGGTAGAAACAATATTTTCTTTTACAAGGGAATTTGCTGCTTTCTGCTAAATCCTTTAAAGGATTCCAGCCCTGAGATCCTGTGTTTGGGTGCAAAAGGAGATTTTTGTCTTTATTTCTGTGGATTTTTAGAAGTTGGACAGAAGTCTCACAGCTGAAGTTTGGTCAAGTCAATAAAAATATTTGCAAGCCTGGAAAGCCTGAAGAATTGTACAACTGGTCCTGTAATTCTGGCCTGAAAAACAGGCACACAAGCCCAAAAAGCAGCCTGTGAGCAGACTATTAAAAAACACTAAAGGGGTGGAAAACAGACTTTGGGCCTTGATCAGACAATGGCTCTGATTGCAGGATCTACCCAAAGCAAATCCATCCATAATGTGCAGGGCACATTTGCCTCTGACAGCTTTATTTGTTCATTAAACATTTATGTTAGATGGCTTTTAGCATCCCAGTCCATGATATTCATCTAAACTTGGCTAGAAAATTAACAGCTTAAGTAGTCCCATATTTTATCATATTAACCTCTCTTTGCATTTTTACTGAGCAGTTGGGATAAAAACTGGCCTGAATCACACGTTTCAGGATGGAGTTTTAAGAATGCTTTTGCTAACATTAATTGCTTGGGATTTTTATTTTTTCATATGATGTGGTACAGCTCCTTTCTCTGAGAACTTGGTAACAGCAAATTGATTGCAATCACTCAGCCTAAAATGGGATTTTTTTTATAAGCAAATCAAGAACACAACTATTGGGAAAGGTTTAGCTATCAAATTAACATTGTAACCTGCTTGGAGACTATTTCCTACCAAACAGTATGTGGAAAGATTTCCAGGAAACTCATGCTATATATAGGACTTTAAATAGCATTTAAAAACAATTATTCATACACTTGTAATTTCTTGTTCTATTAGCTAAATGCATCTCCTGCAAATCCAGCTGAGTGAAGGAGCAGGGATGAAGGGAGAGAGTGAAATACTTTCCATAATTTGATGATCACAATAATCAGAAGTTATCCTAAAATAGAAAGTATTACAATTAAGATTTTTTTCATTTAAAATGAAAAAGCTATTTTCATTTAAAATGAAATAGTATCAAGGGGTTATTCAAGCAGACATTTTGAGGGTTTACATGCAGCATGGGTGCCTGAAAACAAGAAAAATCCCAAAAGGACCTGGACACTGCACAGAAAGGAACTGGGGAATCTGTGGGATCTTACTCCAAGGGCATCTTCCTTTTCTTCAATGACATTGTGAAGACTTGCCAAACATTTCAAATTAAATGGGATTTGCTGATCATTTTAAATGTCTTTAATAATAATTTAGTGATACATTTCCATTCAAACAATGCACATCTGAAGGAAAAAAATGGTGCCATATAAAGCAGCTTCGAAAGGCACAAGGTGCATGAGGCATTTTAAAGAAAAAACAATTTTAAAGTGTTTCTTTTTATTTTTTATATTGTTTACAAACTTTCCTGCTGTGAATTCACTGTCTGTAAGGCACCAATCAGGATCTCAAGGCAGTAAACACCTGTTTTTCAGGGAAATTGTTCTTTTCCCAAGCAGCCATCAAGGGAACATGAGAGCAGGGGGATGCACAAGAAGCAGAACCCAGCAAAGCCTGAGCACCCTCCTGGCTGGCCGGGCACAGAGCTTCATCAGGCTCACAATCTGCAAATTGATGGCTCAGAAACATCTCAGAAAGACATTAAGTAAGAGCAATTGAGAATAGGGAAAATGTGAAAGCTTGAATGCAGTAATGATTACTGTTCTAGGAGAGCACAGCATCGCTCAGCTGTCAGTCCTTCTTGCTGCTCTTTGCTCTGGAAATCTACATTTTAATTTCAGTCATATACCCACACAATCTTCTGCTGTTGCTTGCTAGGAACACAGAAGTAATCAGGTCTTATCCCTATGAAGCAGTGATTTGTCTTCCAGGACAATTCATCTGCTTTGGTTCCCTGCAAATCAAATCCACTGAAGTTGTGAGGTTTCCATAATGACACAGACGAGTTGAAAATTTGGTTGTGATGTCCATAATTTCCCACCAAATTGACAGTAACTTGATCAGGTGCTGCCTTTATTAGATCTGCCCCATCTTTAACAGAAACTGCCTCTGAGACAAGTCCACATCTCGCAAAATCCCGTTGCTGTGCTCTCACCTGCTCAGCTGCTCCTCAGTCACACCTACTGAATTTTATTCTTTTGTCAACTAGCTCAAACACTCTGATGCACAATTTGCTTATCAGGATGATAATGATATTATCAAAGGGCAAACCCCATTGAGGTGCACGTGCTGCAGAGCAGCTGTGGTGGGCACAGCTGTCAGGACAGGCTGGGAAAGAGGAGCAGGGCAGGAATGACAGATGGGATGTGCCAGGCACTGCCCGTGCCCATGGTCAGCCTGAGCATCACCCCAGCCCTGAGCTCTCAGCCTAAATATCCTTTATGGGAAGCAGAAATGAAGACATGGGGGAATAACAGCAATGAAAATGATGGATGCACAGCACACAGCTCCTGTGTGCCTGCACCTGCAGGTTTTCTACTGTTACTTTGTCATCTGTCAAATATTTTGCTGTAAAGAAACTTCAATCCAAGTTAGCAGGCACAAAGGTTTCACCCCTCAGTGTGTCACCAAATTTTGGATGAACCCAGTGTTTCTAGAACATTCATGTGCATCTAACAGAGAACAGAATCACCTTCAATGGTGAAGGATTTGGTAAATGCTCTTTTGAAGGGAAGGATCCAGAAAATGAGACATTAAAAGCCTTCAGGAATTCCAGCCTAAATTAATGAGCATGAGTTGACTGAACTGTGCAAGACTGAACAAGTTATAGCAGCAACAGCTACAAAATTGACAGAAAAGATGTTTTCCTCCATTTCTTCTCCCCCAGCCACCACCTTCTGTGGGAAGTGGCCTCTGTGACAGAATGCAGATGGGTGATTGGCAGTGCACAGTGCAAATACCAGGCTGGCATTTCATAAAACTCAGGGGATTCTGAGGAAGACGGTAAATCCTCACAAAGATACTGATAAGTTTGTTCTTCACCTTATTGAAATAAAAAAGGCATTCAGAATGACAGAGCAGGGTGATGGATGAAATGTAAACACCCCAGTCAGGTATTTTGGCCCAACATTTCCTGAATTCCTCACACTTCAGCTCTGAATGTTTAATATTGCTCTTCTCCAGTGGAGCTTAACTTCTTCAGCACCAAGGCAGGCAGAACAGCATTTATGATGATATCTGATTGATTCTCATAAAACTTGTTATTCAGCATGCACAGTTAATTTGAATTTCTGCTGCTGATGTGTGACTGCCAGAGAAATCAGAAATCACCTTCTCCAGTCCTGCATCAGCTCCTGAGGTGCTGCTGCCTTCACTCCTGTCACAGAAAACTTCCCTGAGGCACAAGTTCAGGGATTTAACTGGGGCAGCACTGCAGCTGCTTCTCCTCAGTTCCTCATCTGTGTACACATCTCATCCACAGCTGCAAATTGCACATGGAATTTAGGGGGGAAAAAAGAACCTTTTAGTAAAAGCCAATCTTGTTTCTGTCATTTTCCTAAGTAGGGTTGTGATCAAATCTCCATTGCCTATTGCAAGAACCAGGGGGAGCCTCTTTAGCTTCTATAATGCAAGATGACTTTATTAAAGACTTTATAAAAAGACTTGGATGAGACTGCAATGCAATGGCTGATACAAATTTCAATATCTATACCCATCTGTCAGTAAATACCCAGGAAAAAAAAGATTCAGCCATGTTTCTGTTAATCTGATTATCAAAAAACCTTCCCTAATTTTTCCATCTGGTTTTTCTGGTGCTAAGTTTTCCACCAGCAAGGCCTTTGAAATTAAAACCTATTGGAAGGAAAAAAATAAAACAAACCAAAATAGAAGTGGTGTTTTAGAATTTTCTAGAGAGTTTTCTTTGGTGACCACCTTGGGCAGAGGTAATGGGGGCTGGCAGTGGGACATGTTAGAATCAAGGAACTCCCAAAAAATGCAAACATCTTTTATTGAGAGCTTTATAAAAGGGTCCAGCAAGATGCTAATAAATTCTATCCCATAGATAATCCCAACACGATATATATTTATCTCAAAACTGTATTATGACATTATTAGAGAGAAAAAAATTAAGATTACTTGAAGATTTTTTTCTCCCTAAGACTTTTTTCTTTTTAACACCTGAGTCTAATGGAATAGAGATAAGAAATTGACTACTAAAGGAGGTTTCACAGCCTCTCTGCTCCATAAGAAAACCTAATGAACTTGAATTTTAATCTTACTTTTTCATTAAAAAAATGTTTTTAATGTTTAATTTTTTGCTTTTTCATACTAAATGACTGAAAGAGCCTAAAAAATTATCCTACCCTAAATTGGGAGCAATCACCATGTTTTATTAACTGTGAGGATCATCTTCTGGAGAGCAATCACAAAACTATTGAATATTTTACTTTTCTCATCTGCGATCTTTTCTTCTGTCTCATTAGAAAACAACCCAGTGAATAAATCTTCCAGTGCCCAATTCTGTGCATTCAGCTCCCATTAAACACATTGTAAGAGATCTCAGCATCTCCAAAGGACTGACTTCTCATCTGCCTCATCTCTCCTGCAGCCTCCAGCACCAAATTCCTCCCAATCTACCCAATAAATTTCCAAATTTTTGCCAGTTTTTGTTCTTTTCCTGTGCTCTTTATGTCACCCAACCAAGTGGGATTGAGACACATCATTGAAGGTAGGTGATTATCTGATGTACAGGTTGATAAATATTCTATGGAACTCCAAATTACCCATGAGGAGCAAACAACCAGAAACCAGATTTTCTCCAGGAAAAGAGAGAGATGAAATTTTCCACTGAAAATGGTGGATTGTTCCTTTAATCATAATGCTGCAGTTGCTCTTAGCAGGGAAAATTCAGAGCCTTGAAAATTCTGTTCTATATTTTATTAGGGGAGAATTTAGGTATTATTGTACTAATTCTTATCACTCAGACAGCAGCACAGATCTTTTTGTTATTTTATCTTTGCTCTCTCCTCAGTTTCCAGAGCAGTTTGATCAGTGATTAGCCCCTGGGCTCTGCTGTAATTGGTGGCGGTGCAGGAAAGCCTCTCTGCAGGAGCTGTGTAATCCCATTGTCTGTGCCACACCAGGCAGGATTACACGCAATCCCATTTGCCCTGATCACACAGGGTGCCAGGAGAGGTGCACAGCGTTTCACACAGGGAATTGTGGCTACAGCAGATGTTCTCTGTAGGACTGATGAGGGGTAGCACGGTCGGGATGGACAGAGACAGAGATCTCTGAAGCCAGGGCTGGAACTTGGGGTTTATTGCAAAGGGCCTGGGTGCAGGGCCCTGCTGGGATTTGGGGTTCATTGCAAAGGGCCTGGGTGCAGGACCCTGCTGGGATTTGGGGTTCATTGCAAAGGGCCTGGGTGCAGGGCCCTGCTGGGATTTGGGGTTCATTGCAAAGGGCCTGGGTGCAGGGCCCTGCTGGGATTTGGGGTTTATTGCACAGGGCCTGGGTGCAGGGCCCTGCTGGGATTTGGGGTTCATTGCAAAGGGCCTGGGTGCAGGGCCCTGCTGGGATTTGGGGTTCATTGCAAAGGGCCTGGGTGCAGGGCCCTGCTGGGATTTGGGGTTTATTGCAAAGGGCCTGGGTGCAGGGCCCTGCTGGGATTTGGGGTTTATTGCAAAGGGCCTGGGTGCAGGGCCCTGCTGGGATTTGGGGTTCATTGCAAAGGGCCTGGGTGCAGGGGCCTGGTGGGATTTGGGGTTCATTGCAAAGGGCCTGGGTGCAGGGCCCTGCTGGGATTTGGGGTTCATTGCAAAGGGCCTGGGTGCAGGGCCCTGCTGGGAGCTGCAGCCACAGCTCAGAGCAGGCCCGAGAGAAGAGAGGGGCAGACAGGGAGAAGGCTAGACAGTAAAAGGCAAGAGCTAAGAGACAATAGGTAAGGCTAAGACTTAAGAGGTAAGAGTATAGAAAGTGAGTGAAGTTCCCCTTACAATACAATAGATCATCTCCTATAGCATTCACATACAACCTATAAGAATCACTACATCACCACACTGTGTTACATTTTAAACCCTAAAAACTCTTCTTTGGGCCCTTCTGCCAAGCTGTAGGGTCTGCTCTGACCCTTGGGCCTGTCTGCAAGCAGAGGGTGTTGTTCCATCAAAAGGGGATTACCTTCAGCCGGCCACACCACTTTTTTCCCATTGTTCAGTAACTGAGGTATCTCAAAGCTTGCTTTCATTTCAATCTCGCTTATAGTTTCCATATTCTCAAAATCTTTTGCCAGGCAATCCTATTTATAAGACTTTCCTGTTTCACCTTCCCCAACAGTTCTCTGATAACACCTGACACAGGTCTCTGCTTGAGGCTCCCCTGGTTTGGGCAGAACCTCCTGGGACTCACAGGGCACCTCAGAAGGGGCTTTGATCAAGCTAAAAACTCCTGGGCTTCAATAATTCACCACGGCTCTGTCACCCTTTGCTGCCTCCTGTCCTGCACCAGGGCCCTCACAAATGGCAAAGGATTGAAGATTTCTGATCATAAACCCCAAATTTCCACCTGGCAAAAATCCCACCTGGCCTGGGAGCACTCTGCTGGTTATCACATTTCTGTGACACTGGGAAACAGGAGCTGAGCTCAGAAACTCCCTCAGAGCTACAAATGTTCCTCAGGTTAGGAACAAATATGGTTTTACTGGAAAAACTGGTTAGAAAAACAGGAAAACCAACCTCTTAGGTGATTTGTTGTGTGGAAGGTTTGCTCCTTTCTCTTTTGAAGCAGCCTGCAAAGCAATTCTGAAGGTACTGTATAACAGAACATCAATATACCTTCATATTGAACAGAAAAAAATGCCTATTTTCTATCTATTTTAGTAGAAAAGTAGAAAAGTGTATTTCAGGCTAAAAAAGAGAAAATAAAGAAACATTAAGTTCTGGAGATCCTATTAGGATAATTTCATGATCTCACCTAATTTTGTTTATAGTTTTCACCATGGGAACATGATAGGAATTGCTGTTCTGACATCTGATGCTGACTGGCTTTGGATTTGGTATGAATGAGCTGCAGAAAACAGCACAAACATAACAAACATCTGAAACACATTTCTGTCATTTTAGTGGGTGAGTTCTCTTTTCTGAGAGCTTTTTAAACAGTGAGTAGATTCCATGTATTTTAGTTACATTTGAAGTGGATTTAGAGATGCAATTTGCAGATTGCCAAAATCCATTAGCCTGCTGCCTAATTAACACATGGCCCTGTACCTCTGAGGGAGGATGAGCCAAAGAAGAGGCTGGAACAATGAAGCCAAAAGATCTGGAGCTGATTCACTGTGTATAAATATAAACCGTCTAAAACCCTGAAACCTGGCCATTGAGAGAGTTACAGGTTCTGGTAATAGTGCAAAAATCTGAAATAGATGAAATCTATTAGAACAGAATAGATTATAGAAATAGAAATCTCTGTTCCTTTTGAAGATAAATCTTGGGGCAGCGCAGAGCTGAGAGCCTGGTTACTCACTCTCCTTCTCCTGGTTTTAGGAGGAGAAGCAGCTGTGCAGAACCATCACCCAGCCTGGTACTGCAGCACAACCTCACTGAAATCACTTTCTCCTGCCCTCACTGCCCCCACCATCCATTCCTAATGGTCTGTGGCTTCTTTCTCCACAGACATCCTTAGCCCTGCCTTTATTTTCAGCCTCAAAGACATCACTTTCATTTACACTGAAGGACTGAGATCAGATTTAGCTGTTGTAAACAATGAGTTTAGAAGAGAGCAAAGCTTGCCTGCTAAAATATTTTCCAAGATTTCACTGTATCCCATGGATTTCAGGATGGACAGAGAGTGTAACAACAAACATCTGCTCAACAGGTCTACCAACATAAACCTGAACAGCCCTTACCTCTCCTGTCCCTGTCTCCCTTCCTTTTGTTCCCTTGAGATAACAAGGCCTGGTTTATCTCTTGTCACTCTGAAGATGGTTCTGCTTTGTCTAATTGGGCCTTTTCTCCTTCTCTCCATAAAAGGGGGAGTGGGAGCAGCAGGGGGGTAGCTCAAAAGGGAAAACCCTTCAGGCTCCACATGTATGTCCAGGTGACACAAAGCAGGGATTTCACTTTGACTCCCATGTGGAGAGCTCTGTGTGCTGGAGGCTCACTGGACCTGCCACCCATCCATGCCCTGTCCTTGGGACAGCCCACCATGGACTGAAATTGATATTTATCATTCATTAATAGGTAGCAAAAATCATTGCAGCCTAAAGAGAGTAGAGAGATGTGAGATAAAATAGGAAATGAAGCAAAAATAGTAAAACTTAACATTTGTCAGAAGTGTGGGAATATTTATAGATCCTAATGTAAATATACACTCTAAAGTCAACTTTCATTGTTATAAATGGTCATATATATATTATACTACATTTTCATATATATTTCATTGTTATAAATGATTTTTTATTTATTTATTTTCCCCAGAGATGCTATGCAACTGCAGGCAGGGAGCAGCAGATCTTTGTGAGGCTGGATGGCACAGCCACCTCCCAATTAAGGATGGAAGGGAATCTCTCCATCTCCAGCTATTAAGATGCAGTTCACACCATGCACGTCTGTGAGAAGTTTGCAGCCTGTGAAAGCAAAGGTGAAGGTCAAGGAGTGAGCCACAGAAACCTTGGCTACCTGCAGAGTCTGCAATCAAGATGTGTGCAGTTGATACACTCACATTATTCCCTGAAATGATGTCTTTGCTTCCCATAAACGTGGTCACTGCATTGCTGATCACCAGGGCTCTGTAGTGCAGGGTTGTGAGGTGATTTATAAAACTCATCTTTTCAAGGCAGCTCATCAGGGAATTGAAGCAGCTAAGATGTTGGTAATCACTAGACCTGAAGCAGATCTGACAGCCAAAATACCAGTCTTTCTCAAAAAACTTTTTTCCTCTGAGGTATTTGCTATAAACAACTTTGGTTCATCTGCAGTCAAAAGCAGTGCTGGTATTTGTTTGTCTGGATTTCACATTCCCTCCTAAGCCCCCTGCCCATCACTCTCTTCTGGCTTCCAGCAGGGCTAGAGAAGATTCTTGCCTGCCCAATGAATTATCAACAATATTCCCCATTTAAAATTAGTCAGTCACAACATGATTTGCATGATCATTCAGCAGAAAAATCAATTTTTTTTACTGTAAGTTTTTTCTTTATAGAGTAACTCATTTTGGCACATAAACATCCTCATCTCCATTACATATCAAAAGTTTCAAACAATCACCTGAGCACCATTTTTTGTTTGATTAGAGCTTTGATCCTGAAGAACCAAATAACTCAGATGAGCCACATGGGAGTGCAAATTCCAGGCACACAATAATCAGAAACCTTTGCAGAGAGGGCAGAGCACACCAAGCTTTGAGAGAGCAGCTTCACCCAGAGGTGGTCACAGACACAGATTTTGGATCACTGACAGAGGAGGAACAAAGCTGTGGCCCAGCAAAGACCAGGCAACAGCCAAAGCTAAAGAAATGCATGCATGAATAAATAAAAGGAGCTGCCTGCATGCCTGGGGTCAGGCTGGGAGGGGCAGGAGAAGTGCAGCAGCTCCAGGTGTGCTCAAGAGGGGAGCACAGGCTGGAAGTCCTCAATCAGCCACATCCAGGCGAACCCTGAGGCATTTGTTTGCTCTCCATCCACCTTGTTTTTCAGAAGGACTCAGCTTTTCATCCACAGGAGCAGCTAGGTGATATTCCCTCCCAAACTCCAGCACCTGGGCATCTGGTTTCTACTCAGAATCTTTTTGCTGAATAATTCCACTGATTTCAGCAAGCCCGGGGCAAAGCGGGGATAAACAAACCAGAAAATAAATCTCCATGTAGGGAGTCTGGTTCTATAGAACAAGGGAGCACTTCAGTCACAGCAAATCCATCCCTGCCCTGGACCCCTGGACAAAGGGAAATCAGCTCCCATTAACTCATTTTGTTTCTTGGCTTTTGCCTTTGGTTTGAAATTCTGCAAGTCACACTGCTTTTGATAATGGTCCAGCTCCTCTCACAATCTTCATTTCCAACTTGTGTCTTCACAGAAGGGCTGGGAGGGAGGGCAGCAGGTTCTTTTTATTCTGCATGCTACCTTCCTTCTGCCAGTCTTGTTACCCCTAATGATCTTAAATACTTTTTCCAGCATTTAATCAGGTAGAGCATTTAATTGGGTAATCACCTGCTGAAGTAAAAATAATGTTTCAAGCAATCCATCTGCCTTTGCAACACAGAAAAAAAACAGGTTTGAGCAGGTAGGTGCAAATGCAGGGCTTGTATTTTGATGATCACCTGGTTTGAATGGGAGTTGAGGAAGAGATTTGCTTTAAATTAAAGCTTCCCTCTCTGCTTCCTGTTCTGCTATAGATCAGAGAGGAATTTGGGGTGCTAGCTCCTGAGTAAGAGATTAAAAATCCCACATTTCTTGGTGTTTCCATTCTTTTACCCCAGCAAACAGCAAAGTCCAGGGCAGAGAGAACATTTGGTGACTCTGTCCAGTCCATTCTCACCTTCAGCTGGATGTGGCAGCTTGGTCTCACTTACCATGGCCTAAACCAAACAGCAAAAAAGCCATCTGGGTTTTTGCAAACAGACAGAGGACCTTTAAAACCTAAAAAGATTTTCCAAAAACTTAAAACAAGGTTTGTGTACATGATAAGATCAGAACTCCCAAAACAACTACTTTATACTACACAATAAAAACACATTTAGTCTGAGGTAAAAATTTCTCTGGTGTGCTACTAAACAGGTAGGAAATAGGACAAACCAGTTAGGGGAATTAAAAATTGACAGAGAAACTCTGAAATGTTTCATAGGAACCCCTGGTTTTGCATATATTCATAAGCTACTTGAAAAGAATGAAGGAAAAAAAAATAAAGTGACAAAATTTGCTTAAAACAGAAAGCAGCTGAGGCTTCTTCAGCGTGGGTGAGAACACTGAGAGGGGACATAGGATGACTGAGTGTATATTGATAATTCACCACACAAGATCCATAGGGATGAGAGCATGTGGCAGCAGCTTGAACATAAAGAGCAAAGATGTAAATCAAACTTGTCCTTCAAAATTCAGAATTAAAATGATGGAATACCTTCCAAAAGGACAGGTTGGATGTTAATAGGCAGAAAGATTAAAAACCTCTTAGAAAAATGAAAGAGAACTCCCTCAAGTGCTATTAAGCAAAATGGTTTGGATATAATATTCTGGTGAAGAATACTGCAGACAAAAATATGAAAAGCCATACCCAGAGAAATATCTGTATGTTTGCTCTGCTCTAACACTTTTTCTGTGAGCAATTTTTGCTGCCTGTTGATTTCTCCAGGGTCAGCCGGACTCTTGGACTGAGCTGTTGCTGAAGCCCTTTGCTCTCAGAGCCCTTTGCATGTAGTTAGGAGAGTTTCACCTTGGAACCACAGGCATCCAAAGGAGCAGCTTTCCATCCTCCCTTCAGCCACTCTGCTCAAAAAGGGAGCCCAGAGCTACTGATCTGCTGCTGTGCATGGAATAAAAACCAGACAAGAGAGAAGGAAGGAGAAATCTAATGATAGTCAAGGGATATCATATGAGCCTTTCCAAAATATAGAGGAAAAAGCAACAAGCAGCACATAAATAAAGACCTGAAGCCATAAAACAAACAAACCTCCCATCCAACCAGCAAAAACCAGCCCAGCCCCCCCCACCAAAACACTTATCTATTGGGTATAAAGAAATGTATTTCAGAAAGAAGTGTTTAAAAACAGCCTAAATCTGGGCTATATTCCCACCTTGATTAAGAGCAGCACTCAGGGATAACAAGCAGCCTTGTGTTCTACATGGCTTTGTAAATAAAGCATGAGGGAGATAAACTAACTTTTACAACTTTGCTGGGAAAGCTGGGAAATTAATGGAAACCACCTTAGCCCTAAGACAGTTTCTCCCAAATACCGGAGTAAATCAATTTCCATAAAAGCCCCACACTGCTATTGTTAGCCTGCTTCCAGAGCTCCTGCTTCCTTGTTTAAAGTTAGCCTGCACCTCCAAACCACAGGGCAATTTCTGCAGAACCTTTCCTCACTTTCCAGCACCATTAAGCCCCTCCAGGATGTGTTTTACCATCCCACTCACCCAAAGCTCCCACTGCAGCCTCATATATCACCCCACACCTCGAGGCGTGCGTTAATTGACCAATAAAACACACCTGGAGCATATTAATGTTCTAATAAAGCACTCTCCATATTCTGTAAATTTGGTGTTATCAGATCTCCATCAATTATTTATTAAGAGCCAGCCTAATAAATTATCTGCTGAGCAAGGTGCAATAGCATGAGGACAAAACGGTGCGAAATACATTTTATCACCTTCTCGCTGCAGCCTTTGTGGCTCACTGCATATTTATAAGTGCTTGGAGTGAGGAAAGATTGAACTCTTCAGCTCTAAATCTTCATCCTCAATTCATCAAGAGATGGCTTGGTTGAAATTAACAAAAACCAGGGTTTCTTACAGTATTTACTTGTGTCAGGTTCTCTTAATCCTAATGGCAGTGATTCCCTTCAGCATAGAATCCATAGGTTCCTCCTCTCTATTAGTGTTAGTTAACAGAAATGTCTCTGATAAGACACTGTAAGCACTTTTAGGACAATTTCTTTTACATTTCAGTAGAGAATATTTAGAGTATCTCCAAATATAATTAACACATATCTGAAATGAGGAAGTTCCATGCCCACAAAATTAAGAACCAGCATGGACTTCAATGATCCTGTCAGATTTCAAGTGGTGTCTTAAGTTGAAAATACTTTGAATTTCTAACAAGTATTGTGGTTAAAATCAGGGACAGTAAGAGCCAAATGGAAAACAGATAGAGGCTTGGAATAATCACTAAAACATAAATTTAAAAAAATTCCTGATTATTTTCTCCAGGGGGAAGCTAAAATTCTGTCTGCTGTAGTTTGGAGACTGAGATTATTAAAACACAGCAGATCCCCTTCTTTTCCTTGGTTCTTATTTATTGCTGCCTTTACAAGACAATTGTTTCATGAAGTTGAAAAGAATTAAAATCCAAACTTACAGAAGTGACTAAAGTAAAAAAGGAGGGAGAATCAGCAAATGCATGAGTACAAGTTTAAAGATTTTTCTGTTGCCTCCTGTTCAACAAAGGTTTTTATGTCAATGGCAGATGAAGGATAGAGGAAAAAGGAAAGAGCTTAAGGTAAGTAGAAGTTAAAGGGGAGAAAATTATCATCATTATTACTCTCAATTCATTGTGGACATCCACCTGAGAGCTGACAGTAGCTCTAAAAACAGGTGAAAATCATGTTATTATTCATAATTCTTGACGGAAAAGAGAGTGTTCACCTCCATCACCTCCAATCCACCACACATTGTTCATGCCACTAAAGTGTGTCCTAAAATAAAATACAGGAATGGCTGCGTTGCAAACACAAGAGAAATAAAAGCTTTTATTTTCTAGTGGCTATTCAAACAGTACCTTTAGGGTCACATTTTCATCTGTAGTTTACTCCATGCTTCAGTTGTGTGCGGAATGGAAATTACTTTTGTTGAAATTTTGAATCTGTAAAAATTTACCCCTCTCACATGGATCAGCCAGACCTGAGAAACCTAAAATGGAGAAAGTTTCACTCAGCACCAGACACAAAAGTCACCTTGGCCTCTTCAGATACATCTGCAACAGACTGAGGGGATTTATCCCACAGCAGACATTGAATTAGATCATGAAGTACGAAACAAACTGTTCCTTCTTGTACAAGAGGGGTTATAAACCATATTCTCTGCCTAAATAAAACCATATTCTCTAAATTAAACCATATTCTCTGCCTAAATAATTATCAGTTTGGACTTGCATGTGTAAATTATCCCCCCAGATGAAGCCAGCAAAGTTTCCTCCTGTAGAAATAAGAAAATAATCTGCAAAATCTCACAAATATTTTAATTTGGTGTTGGTGCAAAACTCTCTAATCTGCACAAAAGCCCTCCCACCATGAGAATATTCAGAGTGTTTTCTGAAATGTCAGGAGCAAACATTAAATATATCAACAATATTTCACTGTAACTATGCAAAACTGCCTGAGCATTCAAAGAATGCCTGGAGAAGAAGGAAACCAAATGTTCTACTTTCATCAAAACAAGACAATAACTCATTTCAAAAGTGTAATTTCGAGGAGATGCAACAAATGTTCAGAAAACAATATTATGGGTTTTGTAAAATATGTGGGATATTTTCTGCAAAATCTAAAAATTATAATTTCCTCAGTAAAGGATGAAATTACCATTTTCATTCAGAGCAATAACAAAGAGCTTCAATATTACATGTCAAAACAAAGTTACTTTGCACATTCAGCCTAATTTTATTTCCTTGTTTGTTTGGATTTTTCCCTTGAATATTGAAAATGCACCTATGAAACTTGCCACTTTTTATACTGCATAAAAAATAAAGGATCCAAAACAAAGCCAGTCCCACTGTGAGTTATGGCATTGCACACTGGCTCTAAAATTATTGAAGAGTTAACAATAATGTAATTATCAGTTATAATTTTGAATACTATTTTAATAATATCATTCAGTAGGTTATAGGTTAGAGTTTTATTATGAGAAATAATCCTGAAGAACAGATTATGGCTACAAACTTAATTCTGAAAATCACCTGAAAAGGAAAAAATATATTTCCTCACATCAAATCACTTCCTGATTTGCTATTTTTCTGTGATTTTAAGTCAAACTGGAAAAAAAACCCCAAACCTAATTTGTCATTAATTTTGTAACTTGTAAGTAATGAAGGTTTATATGGAAATGGAAACTGAGCAAACTAGAGCTGCCTCTTTTGTGACATTTCAATCTGGTCTAAAAATAAAGACTTGAAGTGTGAAATACTTTGAAGAACTTGCCCATTAAAACATTTATTTTGATATTAATATTTTTAACTTCATGCTTTCAGTGTGCCAAGAAAAGCCAATTTAAATGAAAATAAATAATGACCTAAATCATAGGATATGGATTTCCAGATCCACAGTCCTATTTATCCTATTAGGGAGCAATTAATTTTATGTGCAAATTAACTTACAGGTAAATTAATTATGCTGCCTTCTATCTTGCATAAAGGTCCTAATTCAAAGAATTTTATGCTTTCCTTCTATTTATTTGCGAATATTAGTTAATTATTAACAATTAACAGTTCTATTTATTCAAAAAGCCTCTCGGCATCAAAAACCAGGATCAAAGTGAGAAAGCAGAACTTTGAAATCAACAACTGCAAAAGAATTTGTTCATTTTCAGGTTATGAGAAAGATGAAGCGTGGAAGTGCAAGATTTGAGCTGCACCCCTCCTTGCATTTTCAGACACTTTTCTGATATCCAAAGCACAGCAAGTAAAGCCTCTTTAAAGACATTTTCTGCCTCTCTAAAATGTAGATTTTTCTTTGTTTTTCCCTTTTTAAAAATTATTATTATATCTGTGCTATTCTTTTAAAGTGCTCATGTTGCTTGAATCAAATACTTCTGTTTCCCGCTCACACATTTTCTTCCTTTTACCTTAGAATGAGGAATTTTGATCCATTAGAAACAAAAGGCCCAGGACAGATTATACAGAACAAGATATTTATTTGCTCTGACTTGGCATAAAGTGAAGCATGTGAAATTAAATTCTGCATTACGATGAGAGCAATACATGTCTCAGCAGGGATAAACACAGTGGAGCTCCTATTTCTTTTGTTGTCAAATCCTTTTCAAATGGTATTTTAGGACAGCAAATTTTAATAGGATAAAATGATACAAAAGAAAGAACATCTAAAATAAGAACAATTAAACTCTAGGAAAAAATCTCTGCAGCACACAAAGCTGTTTGACTCCTGGCTAATGTTTATCTATTATTTCCGTGGGTTGTAGAAAGAAACAAGTTATGAATTAATAACAGGATGATTATTTCCACTGAAAACACATCTAGGAAGCTGGAAAAGCACAAAACCTTCTCTACATTCTGCCTGAGTCAAAATTCCCTTTCCTCAGACATTTCAAGAGCATTTCAATGGTAATGGGCATTAGTGCAACACTGGACTGAGCACCAAAACCAACCACGAGCAAAACTCCCAGGAAAAACGCCCAGCAATATCCATTCAAATTCCTCAGCACATCAATTCCCACTGAAATTTTCTGAAATATTGATTAATTCTCTCTGTTTGCTCTTTCTCATCCCAGAAATGGAGCTCTTTCCCCTTGACAACTGACCAGGCTTTTGTGCCGAGCTGCCGCACTTTGGAGGGGAAGAGCTTTGCCTCTGGCTAGAACCCTTCAAAGAGTGTTTGAAGCTCACCTGGAGAGCCCCCGTGGGCAGGATGACAAGGAAATCCCATTTTGCACAGCTCTGTGTACGTTATACACACATCTGTAAGTACAAAATGCAGCTGTAAATCTGAATTAATGCCGGCAAGAGTGGCTATGAGCACTGACATCTGACTGGAGCTATCTGGATGTAAAGAATCTGTTCTGAGTTAGTCGTGGCCTGTGGGGAGGAAAAAAGCACCTGGAAATAATGAAATACTTGTAGATATTCAAAATATTGAAAATAATTTTTTTTATGTTGAAAAATGAAATAATGGCTGGGGTGAAATGAACACCCACAGGAGGCAGGTGGAGCTCACGTGGTGCCATGAGAGAGTCCAGATGATTAACCAAGGTACACACCTCACCCTGGGGTGGGGTAAGAACCCACCTGAAATGGGAGCCAAACCTCCTGCCCTCAATGGCATTCCAAGATTAATCTTTTGATTAAACTCAAAATTAACTTGGATTTTTAATTTAAAATTCAGTTTAAAACTCAACAGCTTCATTATTCTACAATGATAAATCAGCTATTTCAGTGTTTGATGCCAAGTCAACTTCCTACCAAGTAAGAAAATTCGGAATATATGTTATCAGTACTTGCATTATCCTGCTGGCTGTAACCTTCACAAAATATTTCTGTGCAGGACATGGCCTCAGCATGAGCTGGGAATGACAAATTAAATATCATGCTTTAGGAAGCCAAAGGTTGGATTCACATTTGTAGTAAGAATTTAATAGAAAAAAAAAAATTAAAAATTTCACACCATTGCAGAGAAAATAATCTGGTTTTCAGATGGCTCCCCAAAAGCTCCAGCTGCCAGAAGCCTGCTGTGCTGGAGGTTTGTTGGTGCCTCCTTTAAGCTGTGTTTATATTTGCTGATTGGTTTTTTTTCCTGGTTAAAAATGTAATGTGATGCAAGCATCTCTATGAATTATATTCTCTCAGTCTCAAAGTTTTACAAAAAATTCTCTTAAATAACATTCCCTTTCCTTGATTGTGTGCAATATCACCCCACCAAACACAGGTACAGGTGTAGGGTGGGACTTCAGGCCATGGTCTTGCCAGGAGGCTTTGGAATCAAATTCCAACTTTCCTCTATCAAGATTGATGGGAGAAAACACAACTAAAACACAACTGAATGCAAATAATGCAACTAAATGCAACTAAATCAGTGTGATGGAGTGATTAAGGCACATTTTTCTGTGCTGGCACAATGGCACATTCCCTCAGAACAGAAATTCACTGCACCGGCTGTGGAATTATGGAACCCCCCTCATTGCCTCCTGAGCAAGAGCCCAGACTTGGAAGAATCAGCTGGGCCTTAATCTTGCTAAGATTTCCTTCCTGTGGGCAAATGGAGAGAGTGGGATTTTCCTCTCTGCATTCAGGTACTGGTAAAAGCCATAATTAAACCAGATTTTGAGGATTTCTGCTCAGTGCAACTGGCTGTAATTCAGCACACCCTTAAACCTGAGACAAGTTCTCCAGAGTTCAGTCAATAAAACAGCTCCTGGCGAGCAGCAGGAACTGCATTCCCAGCTCAGTGAGCTGTCAGGAAGAAATGCAGGTTATTAGATGCCTCTGTTATTAGAGATTACACAAGTGGCAGAGAAAATGACATCCAATTCATGTTGCTCCTCAACTCTGATATTCCCCTCTCTGCAGTCCTTGTGAAACACGCACAGATAAAAATTCACTTGGCTTGGAAGACAAAATAAGGATTGTGTGTGACCAATATTAATGAAACCTAAGAAAATGGTGAGACTGGAAACCTATTTGCCAAGCTTTAAAAATGATTCTTTAATATCACATTTCATTTTTAATATAGCACTTACATTATTCTGAATCAGATTACTGCTCCATATCTACTTTTAAGGCTTCTAAAAGGAAAAAGCTAGAAAAGCCATTTTTTCCTGTGTGCTCTGCTTTTTGGGATGTAGAAACACTTACTGAGTGAAAACAAAAAGAGATTTCTCCGTATTCTCTATATATGTAGTGAGACCTCCACAGTCTCCTAGATTCCTTTTTGAGGACAGTAGGTAGAATGACTGATAAAAAAAATAATGAAAACACATGGTAAAAGGGAAAAAGAGGAATTCTTGAGCCTTCTTCTGCCCTTCTTCCATCTTACTTTTCTGAAGCATCATTTTTTGGAAACCTAATCAAAACTTCATATGATACTACAGAAAGAGGCAAAACCCAACCCAAAACCCACCTGAAACACACCCCACCTTTTTTTGTGTGTGTGTTTATACATAATGAACATGTGGGATCCACTGCTGCAGTGCTCTAGACTACATGGTAAGTCAATTTTTAAAAGCAAGCATTTACACTGAGGGCCAAGAAGAATTTCAGGAATGTTTTCTTTGAGAATTCTAAATTCAAATCCTGAAGCTCTTACTGAGCTTTCTGATGCAAGAACTGACACCCAGCTGTAAACTGAATGCTGCTTTTCAAGTTAAGAGCTAAATTCAAGTGTGGGGAAGAGAGAGGAAAGGGGATTTTCTTTTAAAATCTAGGACCTGATTCAAAACTCCAGCATTTCCTCCATCTGAAACAGATGACTTTGATAATGATAAAGTAAACAGCACTGAATGTGCTATGGAATTAATAATACCTGTTCTCTAAAAAAAGAGGGGTTGTGGGATTAGAATTCCTGGATGTAAATATCTGTCAAAAAATAAAAAAAAAACCCCAAACCAGCAGATGCTGCTATCAAAAAAGAACAATTTGGTTGTTTCATATGACATCAATCAAAGCACTTTTTAAAGTAAAGTAAACAGTGCTCACACATTACAAACCAATAGCAGGGTAATGCATGGTGGATGTGTAAAAGATGATAAACTGGGAGGGAAAGGATCAATTCTGGCCTTTTCAAAGGAACAAAACACCAGAAATAATTGAGACACTCCCTTGTATGAGTATAGTGGGGACTGGGGCACTGCTCTGATTTTTGCCTGGCTCCCCAGCCTGTGGCTCTGACAAAACTTTGATATTAGAAAGAGCAGATAGACATAAAACATCATAGAGGAAAAATAAAAATCTAATGTAAAAGGAAATAAAATAAGTAACTCAGTCTGCCTGGGGAAAATTATTGAATTAACATACATATATAAAGAATTCAAATCATGAGGAACAGTGTTTGTGCTTATTTTTGGAACCTTTCATCCTGTTATAAATATGGCTATGCTTAATTAAGTTTGAAAACACACTTATAAGGAGAAGATGAAAATACTGCAGTTATTACCCATAATAAATTATCTTAGATGCCTAAAAGCTTGTAGGACCTATACAAAATTATGGTATCAGAAATTTTTGAGCAACGATTTGCAAAGAGAAAGTGAAGAGTTATATGGTAATAATCAAAAAACATTGTAAAGGGCATAATGCATACAATAAAAAATAAATTAGAAATGTCTATTAGTGGCAGAAAAATATTGTGGAAAGAGAATAAACTGAAGGAGAGTTTTATGTCTTCCAAGTTAAATATAATTTTTTTCTCTGAAAGAACAGCATACTATTAGTTAGAGACCATCACCTTCCTGCAGCCAGGTTGTACCTGATATTAACATAGGTGCACTCATGATAATCAAAATCCAGCAAAGTTCTAAAATCTGCTCTTCAGCCTCATGGATAAGTGACTTTCTACTTTGTTAGAACTTATATATCAGCATTAATAGTAGACATAAAATTAACTTATGTGTTTGGTCATTTAGAAAACAGGTCAAACTTTCTTTTTGTAACTAGCACAGATGAAAAGAACCTGAGACCAAACCCGTAAACCCCAATAAAAAGGGTTTCAAATCAATCAAGAACCTATTAATTAAATTATTGAAATTATTATTAATTACTTGTTATTATTAACAGACGCAGTGAACTGGCAACAGATGGTGTGATAGAGTGAAAAAGAGATTAATTTCATACATTCACTTTTGGCAGTCCTGCAGCCCAACCAGACCATCTGTGGCACATTAGGAACATCCAAAGCTGTACCATACATATTGCAGAGGTGATACAAATTGCTGGGCTCTCTGCTTTTCCAGCCCAGACCCCATCCATCCCTCCCCATGGCAGAATTTTAAACAAAGAAGTTTTTATCCCATCCATTCTGCCCTTTGTCACTGCAGAGCTCCTCCAGGGTTTCTCCAGGATTTCATCTGAGCTGCACTTCCAGCATGAGAACCACCTCAAGCTCTTGCTCACAGCACATTCTCCATTGTTACCAGGAGGAGTTTCAATTTCCAACTTGGGAATCATCTTCACCTTCCTTTTTCCAAGTGAAAACTCCCAATCTGTCTGCAGAAAACTGAGAAGGGGATGAATGTCGTGGTCCCTGATGGTTTTTACAATCCTGGTTCATGACAGCATTTAACAATTGGACACTGGTTTTGTTTTCCTTCTGCTTTGGAGTTTTTTATCATATTTGTAAATTATTTTGTAAATACCAACATTTCATCCAGCCAATCCATCTCCATAACTCCCTTCCTTTTTGCTACAAATATATTGTACGCACAGAGATGAAATCTTGTTTACCTTTACTTAGAGCATTTTTAATGTTAGAAATTTAATTTTAATGGACACACACACCTGTAAAACAGGATTTGGTACACAGAAACATGCTCTAGATTTCCATAGAATGGGTTCAGGGATGTAATGTGATCATTTTAGGGGAAATTTCAATTGACTGGGTAAAACACTAATGACATCTGTTTCCAGTGAAATAGTCTGGGTTTTTTAGTGCAAGTCTGTATTCTAAATTGTCCTAGATAGTTTGTCCTAGATAACATACACAAATCCATCTGCCATGGCCATCAGAGGACATAAAATTGCAACTTGTACAGACAAGGAGTGAGGAGCTGGATTTCAGTGACCTGAAATGTGGAGTCACAAACACACAGGGAAATTCTTCTGCCCTGCTCATTGCTCTTTCCATCCAGGAGAGGAAGGAATGGCCTAACAGAGCACATGCTCATGTGTGACTCTGGAATTTATTGCTGTATTTCTCCTGTGATTTTTAGAAATGCTTTCACAGAAATACCCAAGCAGTGTTGCTGACAGCTCAGTCTTTCTGAACAGAACACAAAATAAACATGATGTCAGTTTTTCCACCATCTTCCTCCAGTCCTCTCTCTTCACACCACATTTTTCCTCCATGATTTTCTACTCCTCCCCCTTGTCAGTTCAGCCCTAAAGGCTCAGCAAAGCAGCTCCCACAGGTGAATTCCAGGAATATATTGCCATATAGACAATTAGCTCTGTCAGCCTGAAAGGACCGTGTGTTCCATCCCTCCCACCTCTGCAGGGAGTGGATTTAACACCTGAAACAGGAACTGCTCTCACCTGCTTTGTTCTCTTCCCTCCTTGGCACTAAAAGGCTTCAAATCAAACAAAGACACCCCAGTCTTTCTCTTGTTTCTCCATTGGAACAGCCAATTCTACAACCATCCCTACTGTCAAAGTGGGACAGAAGAGAACTGTCAGCAATTCCACAGTCCCTGTCTGTAAGATTTATTTTCTAATTTCCACATACATTCCATAACCAAAAAGATATCAAGTTGGCCACCAAGCTACTCGGAGCCCACGGTGCCAGCTAGTCACAAAATAATGTTTTGTTGATTTATTAGTTTATTCCCTATATCAAAACTTATTTTCATTATCATATCAAGTTGCTGTTCCCTATTGGTTCTACAGCCATCAAGGAAAGTGAATCTGGGCTAAATGAGTAATTGGATTTGACACAGCTGTCCTAATCCATTATACTGACATCAGTATTTTAGGCAAGAGATCCTTGTTAGGATAGTGAGTGACCTGAGCAGACTTGTCTGCCTTAGATAAGCTCCATTTTGCCCATATAGATGATGTGAACCTTTGCAGGGTTTTTTCATGTTCCATCCTAAGGCAGCTGAGAATTTTGGTTGTAGATTGTAACTGTCCTTGCACAGATGAATAAGGAATTCATCATTCACTTTATAATGGAGGAAATTTTAGTGTTAGAGCCACTGACTGGTACTGGAGGATGTTATTGTTAAGGAAGTCTGATAATTTTGCAGCACGACCAGTTGGGAAAGTATTTTTAATAAGTATTTTCAAGTGCTTTAAGTTTTATCCTAATGGAGATAAAAGGAGCAGAGAGAGCTCAGCACCTCCTGTGAGCTTTTCCCAGTTTGCCCTCGTTTTTCCTCATTCAAAGTTTGGTTTTGCTGCCTAGGGGGACACAAGGGCATGAGTGATCCAGAGAGAGAGCAGGGTCTGGGGGCTCAAATTTTGGGACAGGGAGTTTGCAGGGCCTTTAGTCACTGCCCTGCAAATTCAAATTTCTCAATTAATGAGTCAAACTAGCTGACTCATTAAGCATTTGTTTTTTGAGAGTTTGAATGGGTTTTTCATGGAGGAAATTTATTCAGTAATCTCTAACACCCCCCCTGGAGAACTTGTCAATTTTCCTCTTAGTCATAGCAGAAAGTTCAGTGCAATATTCCATTTAGAATTCTTCCCACATGCTAGTATACATTCTTTATCTGCCTTCAAATTTCCCATTTCCTTCAGTTATTCCTTTATCACTCTAGAGTTATCACTCTAATTTCCACCCTAATTTTTAGAGCACATACCTGGTTAGGCACAGAGATATTCACTCATCTCAAAACTAATGAAAAAAAAAGTTCCAAAGACACAAATGAATTTTATACCTATGGTTCTTCCACCTTTGGAATAGCTTCTAAAAAACCCTTAGAGCAATGATTAGAGAAATTACTATGGAAAAAAGTTTGGAAATTCAAGGGAAACCAAAATAATTTCAAAAGAAAGACGTGCACCAATTGATTTCTTGTATTTTGAGTGTAGAGCTCATTATTGGCCCTGCTGCAGAGCCCAGTTCTGCAGTGATGTGAGGGTTCTGTGGGATATAAAATCAGGAATTCTGCTTCTATCTCTAGCATCCACAATCCCACACAAGCAGCACAACCTCTGTGAAACATGAAAGCAAAACTCTACATTATGTGCACCTGAAAAGAAACAGCAGCTTAGTGGGATCTCTGCTGTTTGTATAAGCATTTAAAAGAGAGATGCAACACTCAGATTTTATTCCTTTCCTCAGATGTGCTGCTCTCCCTCATCAAACACTTCAAAAAATTGGAACTGCCTTCTAATATAAATGTCTCCTACTGGGGAGCTGCTTTTTCTAAATGTGTTCAAAACAGGTCATTAGCAAGTTTGATGAAGGAAAACCCATGTTAAACTTCAAGATTTTATTTCCCAAAAAAAATATTGTACCCTCTCATTCTCAATCAGCATAAAAAAAACCCTTTTCATTTTTTTTATTTTTCTTTCCTCCCCAAAAAATTAATTTTTTTAAAAAGTGAGAACAGTCAAGTTCAAACAAAAAATTTGTTTATTTCCTCAAGTCATTGATTTCTGGTGTAGGACAGCATTTTCCTGGAGTTTTCCTGACCAGGCTACACCACAACATTCCTGAACTGAGCCTGGACCACTGCAGGGGTTGAACATTCTGAATTTGTTACTTTAGAACACCAGCAAAATGGCAAAACATGAATATTGACAAATGACTCTGACCTGGAGAGCATGTGCCATTAACATTTCTCTGCTGGTTGATGGAAATGGCCAGGGGCACATATTGTAGAAAAATAAACCTTTGCATCTTGAGGCACTTTTCATGTTCTTTCCTAGTTAGCACAAATTGACTTATTCCCTTGGCACATAAAAGGAATATTTTTTGTATAATAATAAAAAAAAAAACCCTCCTTGCATATTTCATGTGGGGTTTTTGTGTGTTTATTTTTTGTTGGTTTGGGGTTTTGTTTCATTCCTCCCCCCCCTAAAAAAAAATATTAATTTAATCATAAATATACCAATGAAATGCAGGAAAATGTCCTATTCTCCTTCCCTCCTGACTTTGTTGACATGAAGTTTAGGGTTAGGGTTGTTTTGGTGAAGTTAGCCTGAAAGCTGTCCTTATCTCCTTTAAAGCACAAGAGAAATGAAGTTGCTCAGACATTTATTTGATTCCCACATCTAAGGTAGTCTTTTCTTGTGACAGATGGATTCAAACTCTAAACATTCTATTATTCTGAGATGGCTCCTGGTATTGTGCAGCAGGCTGCACTTCCAGCATCTATTACCACAAGATGCCTTTAAGAAAATTCATCCATCAAGAGAAAAGTGACAGAGCTGCACCAAAGGATTCCCAGGATGAGAATAGGAGAGGCATCAGTATTCTAACAATATTTGTTAGGTTCCTTGAAGTATTTTTCTCTCCTTAAATATCTGTTTTATATAAGCAGGCTTTGTATTTTCATGGGCACTCCTGCATCTCTTTGTAAAAGTGTGTCCTCTGATCTCACAATAATCTACCAAGCAGTAGATAATTTATATGATAACTTTACAGATATTCTAATTCTCTAATCCCTTTTTACAGTCCCAGAATCACAGGATGGTTTGTGTTTGAAGGCACCTGAAAGCCCAGCTCATTCCATGGGCAGGGAACACCTTCCACCATCCCAGGATGATCAGAGCCCCATCCAACCTGGCCTTGGGCACATCCAGGGGCACCCACATCTTCTGTGGCCACCCTGTGCCACCCTCACATCCTCACAGGGAAGGATTTTTTCCCCTAAATCTAATCTAAACCTCCTCTTTCTCAGTTTGAAACACAAGCCAATGCAGAGACTGAAGGCTGTGGATTAAAGTCTTATTGTGCCTTTTCCACTCATGGTCTGCAAAGAGTGACTGGTGAAGTATTTATACCCCCAGCTAATCCTGTTTCTCTTGGGAATTTGTGTAGGAGTTGCCTGATCTGGCAGTTATATAATCTGGCAGCTACAGTAACAAGTAAATAAGATGCTGTACCCAGTTCAGTGTAAGAGAGAGTTTTTCACTTCCAAGTATCGAGATGGTCAGAACTGATTTAGAGCAGGAACCAGGATGGTTTGAAAGCCACAGAGTGAAGCAAGGGAAGAGTCAAAATAACCCATCCTCACTGGATTCCTTGATTTCCTAGTGAGTCTCTCTGTTTCTGACCAGTTTGATTCCTTGCTCATTTTTATACCTGTAACAACATTCTTTATCTTGAATCTGTTTTTGTCTGTCAAATGCCAACCCCGAAATTAGTGTCTTTCCTCAGCCATCTCCCTCTCACCTCCCTGATATGCAGCAGAGGAGGGCAAACACCACACGGTGTGACAGCTGGCACCCAGCACTGCTCCCTTCTGAAGGAGCTTCCCAAGCTTGTGTCTTTGCAGGTGACTGCTCAAACCAGACAGAAAAATGCAGAGTGAAGAAGGATATGAATATTAAAGGGGCATTACCTGGTTGATAACATTATTTATTAAATTCGTGGCTTTGGCAGACAAATTGATGTCAGGTTCAGGGATTGCTTGGACCAATCTGAATAATGCTCAGAGGACAAGAGCATCCAGGGAGGCTCAAGCTGTGCTGAGAAAATTGATGTCCAGGCATTCAAATGCACTGTGTGTGCCCAGGAAGAGACAATGAAGAACTTCAGATAAGGATCATCAGCACAGCAGCTCCCAAGAATGTTTTTCCCTTTGTTTCCATAAGTCATCCTCACACACAGAGGAGATGGGATGCATTAGACAAGTCAGAAAAAGAGATAGGAACTGGAATTTTGGTTGAGATCTGAGTCTACCATACAAAAGCAATGTGAAAGTCTCTGCTGTACCCAGGCAAGAAGCAAAAATAAGTTTCTGGCTTTTCAGATGCCAGTTCTCAAAGTTACAGTCAAGTCTTTCCCATGTTTTGCCCATCTGTCTAATGGGCTCTCAGCCTAGGCAGCGCTGGAATGCAGTCAGTGTCATTATCCCCTCGCTGTAATTGGCATGGCAGGATGGAGCAGCATGTACAGCCTTCTCCTGGTGGGAGAGAAAGAGGCAAGAGAAACTGAAGCAAGTGAGCCAGATGTCACAGAGACCCTGAGAAGTGTGCTGGGATCCAGAGGAGGAGGGAACAAGCTGTCTGCTTTTGCTGCACACGAGCTGTTTGCTCCCATCCTCCACTGCCTCTGTTTTTTCCAATGCACATGACTTTGTTCTTGTTGTTGGTTTGGCACTTCTGACCAAAGGTGGAGTGTTTTAGGATTTTCTGGGGTATTTTAGGAGCTCAGAGCTTGAAACATTCCACTGGTGATGACCCTTTCCCTTTCCATGTGCTAGACCTGCTGTTGGCACGAGATTGTGAGGGAACAAGGTGTTTTAAAAGGCAATGTAGCAGCATGAAAGAAAGAACAGGATTTAATAAAGAATTAATGACCACTTTGTTTTGACAGTTTCTTCATCTCTCTGGAAAACTTTGTTTGATTTATGTCTCTAAGAAATCCAGATCCCACTATGGCTGTAAGGGAAAACAATTCATACTTTGGTGTTTAGACCAAAGAAACTGGTCCAAGAATCAGGAACAAGGAGATTAATTCAGATTTGTGGGATGTAATGCAATGTGGCCCTGATCTACACTGGAACTTCAAAGGTTGAATGCCCATGGTTGAGTCAAACAATTTGCCAAGTTGGATGAATCTTTGGGCTGCTTTCTGCTTAGATCTGTGACAACCTCCTGGCTAAACCCACAACACTCTCAGTCCTGCTGTTGTTTTTCCCTCTCTCCCACTCCTCAATGCTGCCCAGGTAGGTCAGACTGCTCCCAGGAGCCCAGGCAGCACTGAGAGGCAGGACACCACTACAGCAGACCTGAGCCAAGCATTAAAAAACCCAACAAAACCCCCAAACAAAACAAAAGAAATTGTATTGTATAATTTCTTTGATAGTTTTCTATGAAACACTGCTTTTGGGTTCCTCCACTTTCAGATTTCAGTCCTGGTGTGTGACACAGAGTTTGGTTCATATCTCAGCAGAAGTGCCACATCCACAAACGCCTAAACAATTCCAGAGTCCTCAGCTCAGAGACCTCAGTGTTTCCATCAGCGTTTCTCCAGAATCAAAGGTGAAAGAGAGTTAAATAGGTTCCAGATGGAGTGGACTTTAGCTAAAGAGGAAAAGTCAGAAGCTTAAACCATATGATAGACCTAGAGGCAACTCCGGAGCTGCCAGGAGCTGCCTTTGGAGCCTGCCAAGGAGACAGATGCTGATGCCAACAGAGCAGAGATTGGCATCATTTACATCACATCAGCTCTCCTGCTGTCACCACGCCACAGAGCACAGCACCAAGGCAGACAGTTAATATTTAGAAAAGAGCATTCACACTGCATACATTTAGATCCTATATCCAGGAACAGTTTTCATATTCTGTTTACCCTTTTGGATCTCAAGAATGAAAGCATGGTCTTGTGTTCCTGTGTTCCTATAAAACTCTTTGTGAAAACTTCACATGTTCCTCAAAGCGTAAAGTAAAACTAAACCTTTAATTTTTATACCAGTGCAAAACTTTGGTGTAAGTAGTGACTATATAATTGATATTACTTTCAAAATTAGATCTTCCACTTATAAATGTAGTACTCACAAGATGCAGGAATATGTTGGGGTTTTTCCCCATCTTGTTTTCACTTTACAAATCCTGAATAAAAAGGTGCAAAACTGAAGAGATACAAACACACAATTCTTACCTAAATGCTGTTTTTTCCTTTAAGTGGATTCACACATTGCTCCTAACTTCATGCTCTGCCACTTGGAACATCTTTCTGTCTGAAAATAAATTATGCTCTGCGTGGAGCATCCAGCCTAACCTTAGGCACCCAGCAGCACACAACTGTACAGATGTATTACAGCAAATATTCACAGCCCACGCTGGGCCATGGCACTTGAACAAGTGCAAACTCTTGCCTGGAATCCTGGACACAAACTGGTTCAAGCAAACCTTGTTTGGGGATCACTGTGCTGGGACTTCAGGTCTATCAGATGTTCGCATTTCTCTGAATAAACCAAATCATCATCGAAACCCAGCATTAGAGCAAAAGTTCTGAACAAAGCAGGGTGAAAATGGGTGGAAATCACTGTCCCAGCACAGAGCAAAGCAGTGACTTCAAAACCAGAGCTCTGCAGCTCTGAAATGCTTCCCTATCAGAAGGATTAACTTTGTTCTTTATGGAGCCCTGCACCATAAAGTGTGTGTTAAAATCCACCTCTCCCTGATTGAGAGCCCAAATAAACATTGGCAATTATTTAACAGCTGTTTAGGCAGCGTGTTTACATATCCTGGGGACTGTGCCATCCAAATATTGTGATTTCATTAAGGAGCTTTGCCCTCGAGAAGCTCAGGGATGGAGGCTCCTGAGGGCCCCAGAGCAATGTGATAATTTTCCTGCTGTGCTACCTGGCTTTCACAAGGGGTTGATCTCAGGCAACCCTGCAGATGGTTTATGACTGCACAAGTCCTCAGCAGCATGGCAGAGCAGTATGGTCCTGAGGAAAAAACATGAAAACAAATGTACCCCCCCTCTGTCTGGCTCTGCACAAACAGCAGCAGCACGGGGTTATCTGAGCAGTTTCTGATGCATCTCTTTGGCTTTTTTTTTTTCCCCTAACCACCAAATACTCATTAAAAATCCCATGTTCTCCATGCATCAGAAAAATCAGCATCTTCACACCAACGTGTTCTTGCTGAATGCTGGCATTGCCTTCATGTGCCATGGAAATAAAACAGATTTGCTGCCAAGTTCTCCATCTCTTCCCACGGAACTGAACCTAACCTGCTAACTCCCCAAAAAGCTCCAGCTGAGCATCTGCATCCCCCTTCCCTCATGGCCAAACATTTTGCTCTTAAATCCCTCCTGAGAGTCTTTTGATAGCATTTAAAACACGATTTCAGTTCCTCGGGCAGATCAGCAGCAGCTCTCAGCCAGCTGGAGCCCAGATAAGGCCTTGGCTGCCTTCATCCACGTTTGGGAGAGGCAAAGGAGGGGTTTCAGCAGCTGGGCTCAGGGACTGGTGAGGGCAGATAATCCTGAGCAAGGTGTGCTGGGGGTTAATATTCCTGGGATGAACAGCTCTCCTCATCTGCAAGCACAGATCTCACTCCAGACCCAATGTACATCTCACTTTATATTAAAATATAATATATATGCTCCGTCTCAGCACTCAGACTTCTTCCCCTCAAGACACTCATTACAGCATGTGCACCATTCTGAATGCAAAAACGTGTTTAAATCAAATCTATGTTTTGCAAACACTGTAAATGCATAAAATCTGGTTTTAATTACATATACATAACATATTTTAAAAGAATGTAACATTATATTTGCTTAATCCAATCAATTTATATTCAGCTCCTTTAATGTGGCAGAAGTTATAAATGAGTGGATTTAATCTCTCCAGAGTGCACATTTTCATTCTTTACAAATGATACTGTCCTTAAAAACCACAGTATTTTCTCCAGCACTAAATATGAAACTAATAGTCCTCTTTGCTAAAATTAACATCTGCTTTCTTCATGAAAGCAAACTAAAAAGCTTATTTGTGTTTCAGGAATTGTGTCTTCTGCTCTCAATCACACCAGTGAAAGGAAACATTTGGCTGTTGCTCCATGCAAAGCAACTTTCTTATGTCTCACATCTAATTCTAAATTACACAGCTTTTAAAAAATAGAATATAAAAAACAAGCAAACAAACAAATATTTGAAAAGCAGAGAGGATGCTCTCCATAATACCTTTGGTGTGGAACGGATCATAGTGTCATGGAAATAAAAAAAAAATATATATTAAAGAGGCAATTCAGGTACTTCTGTTTCTTTTTTTCTGGTTACAAGGCTAAGAAGATGTTAAAAGACTGATTTAAATAAAAAACAAATGATTTTTTTTTTCTCTCCATCTTACATCAGTTTTCCTGTAGAACTAATTGCCACATGAGCCTGTGCAAAACCAGCTGGAAATAAAAGTACATGTGTGCTCAAATGGGATAGAAAATCATAATGGAATGAACCACAAATGTGGAAACTGATATAAACTCCTGCCAAAAGAAGTAAACCATCACTGACTGCAAGAGAGTCCCAGAAGAGAATCCTTTGTGCTATACAGTATATTTATTCTGAAATACAAAGCACTGAAAGAGAGGCACTGCTAGTGGATGATTATGTTAAATTAAACTGATTTTTGGGGCTGTAAGTGGAAGAAGAGTCAGAGAAAGTCACAACACTCTTTTTTTCATGTAAAGTCTCAAAGAGTTTCCCTTTAGTCAATAAGTGAAGCACAGTCTTTAAAACACCCCACATTTCAGCCTGATCTATATTTGACAATATCAAAAGAGGGGAGGTTGCCCAGTTTCAGTAGTGAACCCTTCATCAGAGCAGCTTTGACCCAAGCCAAAAATCCATGCACAAACCTTTACCTCTGCAATTAGCACCTGCGGCATTGCTGGGGCAGGAGAACATCTGGGGGTAGGAAGAACATCTGGGGGGCAGGAGGAACATCTGGGGGGCAGGAGGAACATCCCCAGTGCTGTGCCACAGCCTCTCCTCTGCCCCAGTGACACAGGGACACCCTGGCCAAGGCTGGGTGTCTCCCCTTGCTCCTGTGCTCATCTCTCTGAGCAGGCACTGAGCACTCTGGGCAAACAGAGTGGAGAATCCCTCCCTAATTAATGCCCACAGATAAGCCCCTGGGGTCACTCAAATCCAAAAGGCAAAAAAGTCCCAAAAAGTGAATTATAGCATTATATATAAAGCATTAGAGCCATTCCTACCTTCCTTCTTCTTCCCATCATCACGCAAATAAACATAAGAAAAATAAAATAAAATAAAATATAAAACAAAACATAAAAATTAAAATAAAATAAAATATATAAAATAAAATATAAAACAAAACATAAAAAATAAAATAAAATAAAATAAAATAAAATAAAACAAAATAAAATAAAATAAAATAAAATAATAAAATCTCTGTCAGAGGCAGAGGCAAATTTCCCCGAGCTCCTTCTCCCTCCTGCAGCAGCCCCAAGGAGTGCCCCATGAGCAGGGGCAGCCCAGGCAGGCACTCCCAGCCCTGCCCTTCCAGGCACTCCCAGCCTGGATCCGTTTCCACCTGTGAACCCTCAGTGCTGCTCATCATCCTCTCTGATCAGTGACCCTGCCTGGCCATGGACCTGCCTGGGCCCTTCTGGGCACTGCAAACAGCCAGAAACCAGAAATGAGAGTTTTGCACCTTGTGGGATTCCAGGGCTGTGAAGGGCTTGAGCAGGAGCGAATCCCTGCCAAGGTGGGCAGAGGGAAGCAAGCAGGTGCTGCTGGCCAGAGAGCTCTGGCTGATGCCTCATTAATTCCTGTTCTCGCTGCTCCTTGCATGGCACCTGCAGGACTCTGTCCTCAGGCAGAGCGAGAGCCCCCACTCTGCTGTGTATAAATCACAATAAACCAGGACTCCCAGACCTGCTTTTGGGCAATTATAAGGCAGGAGCTGTAAATTACAGACAATTTTCTCCAGTCTTAGAGTGCAGCTGCCCAAGAAGAGGTTTAAACAGCATAACAGTGCATAACTAACATAAATAAATGAACATATTTAGAAGACCAAAGCCTTTAGAGGAGATAATATTTTAAAATACACATTTGAGTAAGATACTACAGCAAAAAACTGGCATTACTGATGTGGAAGGTAATCCAAATTGAAGGCTACTTCTGCTGTTTTACTGAGGAAAGTAAATTCCACACAAGTAACTACAAAGTTTCAGCTGCCAAACTATTTGTACAACAAGAGAATTTTTTAGGAATTCCTAGGAGGAAAAAAAAAAGAAACTCAGATTGTCTAATCAAAATATGAAACTCCCAGTAGGAGAAGAAAACTTCAACCTTCCAGATATAAAACATATTACAAAGCATTCACACTTGAGCAATTGATAGGATGCTTTAGAGAGTGCCATGCAGTCAGCAGAATGGAACACCTTGGGGGAAAAGGAGGATATGAAATTTCTGTCCCTCGAGGTATTCGTCTTCCCAGGCTGGAGGAGAAAAGATCCAGAGCTTCATGCCATTAGGACCACTAAAAAAAAAAAAAAAAGATTACTTCATATAAAGGGAAGTTTGTAGTCTGTATTACCTTATGAATTTTCAAAGGGGAAAAATCTCATTTTTAATGATAGAAAATACAAAGTTATCTGATTTTAATCGAGGTGTTGCTGCAGTCTGTTAGAAATCGTGAGGGATCTTTTCCTTTGTAAAGTACAACGTGGTTCTCCAGCAGACATTGGCAATTCTTTAGGGCCCAATCCAAAGACAAAAGCTTTTCTGTTGCCTCCACAGGTTTTGTGTGAGGCCTTTAGTAAACTGCAATGAAACCAAACCCCAGAGCACCCACACTCGTTGGCATTGATCAAAGAGCCAGCGAAAGCTGCACGGCAATCAGAGTCCAGGCTCTCTGTCATCGCAGAGAAATCAGCTCCAAGTGGAGCAGGATCACATCCAAACACTCATTGTACAAATGTGACACAGCACTGGGCACGCTGTGAGCAATGGGGATGTTAGCTGTGGGCAGACAGGGGAAATGTGCAGCTCTCATCCCTCAATGAACCAAAATACTTTCTGATGTCAGATCCTGGCAGCTGCATGACTGAAGTAGGATTGAATTTTTTTTTTTTAATCTCAAGGTCAGTCAATGCATTTTAAAATTTAGATAAACTTCTCTTTTTGCCAAAAAAGTGAAATTCTGCTTATTGGCGATGTTGTCCTGCCATGCTGATGCACAGATCATTTCCAGTTCACTCCTGCAGGGTTCCTGTCACCCACCTGGGATGGAGACAGGGAGGTAAATGTGGGACCTTGGGAGCAGATACAAAACACAGGCAGGTCCCTGTGGGAATTCCTGAACACTTGAAGAAATAAATATGCAGAGACATCCAAATTTTATCCATTTGAAGACAAAATTAGTATTTAGGAATGAAGACCAGATGCTGTTCAATCAGGATTCCTAAACTTGCATTAGGAGTTAAAACTTTTAAAATAATCTTCTTTCAACTTTTAATTAGGGACTATTTGCATTTTGGGCAATTTTTTTTTTAGACTATAGGAGTGAGAATGCTGTACCCTACTTCAAACAAAGACTTTAAATGTGATTAAGTGGCAAATTAATGAATATAGCAGCATCCAGGTGAAATATTGACTTAAAATTCAGCCCTTTTAGAGATCATGTTTGAAAACTTAAGTCTCTGCTACCTCTAGCTGACTGAGTTTATACTTTTGCTTTGGTTTATGCTTTAGATTCAGATGAGGTGCATCAAATACGATTCATCTTTTTTAAAAAAAATTCAATCATTTTTGTGTAGAAACAAATCCAATTTGTTTATTAATCTCTCAAATATGTCCAATGGATTTTTAATTGAGAAGTAATTGCATTTTGCCTCATAGAGTCTTTGTTGATTTCATAAGCTTATCATCAATCCTGTGGTGATTTCTCACCTGATAAAGAAATAACATTATCTAATTAATCACATTGTGTAATAACAAATCTCCTATTTAGAGGTACAATAATTAGATTTGGAGAATGCAAGGAAAACAAGAAAATTATTCCCCAAGGTGGAGGGATTGTGGGTTCTACTTGAAAGGAAGACACGCACTTTGCAAAGTTGATTAATTAGTTTTAAGAGGATCTCAAAAAGCTCAAGCCTTTGAAGTCTGCAATCAGTTTGGAAAAGAAAATATATCTGTGCTACAAAGATACCTTGTACCAACTTTCAAAATATTATCTGTGGCAAAACACAGCGCTTGCTTTGCTGCGTGAAAAACCTGTTTTCACTTTTGGAGACGCAGTGTGATAAATTTTGGCAAGCCGAGCGGTTTCCTGTCTCTGATGCGTTTGGCAAGGCAGAAATGCTAAATAAGAAGCTTGCCTCGAATTTCCATCCCCCCTGCACAGTTTCAGCTGCAGCAGCTGAGAGGGAAGGAGGTGCTGGTTCAAGTGAGGAGTCTTTTCGGGCAGGAGCAATGAATCCCACTTCAAATGCGTGGTCACTCTCCACCATGGGCATATTTTTATCATTCCTATTAGACGACCCCAAAAAAAAATGTAAAAGTCTCTATAGAGCTCGTTTTGAGACCTGTGGCAGAGATGAATAGAGAGTTTAAATGGATGATTTGAAGCTGACAACCTCAGCAAACTGTGCTTCAGAGCGAGTGTGGCAACACAGCTGTGGCATGGTGCTGAAAATATCCCCCCATCTGAGCACATGCACAGAGCTCGAGGAGGAGTGATGTCCTGGGGGAAAAGGCAGGAAAAGAACGCTGAATTCTGACAGGCCATCTGAAAAGTCTTTTCACTATGGAAGATCAAGAATCCTGCTCTGAAAAAGCAGAAATAGAGTCACACACACGGAGTAGTTGCTGATTTCACAAAGCTGCTTTGAACTTCTGTTTCCCCTTTCTAAAGGCACAATTTGAATAAACAAAATTTTCTGCCTGAATAAATCAAATAAAATACTAAAAGTACATGAAGAAGCATTTCAAAGTTTCAAATAAGTATCTGAAAGGGCAATAGAACATTTGGGATCAATAGTTTTCTATCATTTGCCTATTGGAAAAGGTCTTTGATAAAAAGATTCCTTATTTTGCCCAGCAGCTGGTCTATGAGTTGAGCTATTCACCAGTAACCACATGAAAAGAAAGAGAGATTGCAGCTTTAATAACTTTTCAAAGATCTACCCTTCTCCCTAATATAGTTAATTGAAGAGTAATAAGCAGCAGCCTGAATTCCTTAGACTTTTATTAAATTCATTTTTCTCTGCTGCTGTTTGGAAATCTGCCTTTTCTCACTTCCAAAATTCTCTAATTTTTTTTTTTATTTTTATTTTTACTTCAACTCTCTCAGTGCAAGGCCCATCAGCCCAATCTGATCCTCCCAATAAAGCAGGGCCCTGCTCTCAGGGTCCGCTGTAGGGCTGCTCCATTTCTGTGCTGTGCCTCTGGAATTTCACAGACTCCAAAAATTTCTTTTTCCTGTTCCCAGGATTTCTCAGAGCCCCTCCTTAGCAGGAATTCCACAGGAATTCTCCCTCACACCACCATCAAAATGTCCACCAGTGAAATCAGTTTCCATCATCTGCCAAATGCCAGTCAACAGAAAATGGACACAGCAGAGAATTCAAATTACACAAGTGCAAATTATACAAGCCCAGCCCTCCATCCCCACTCTGCATTTGGGCACTTCATTTTTACATTAATGAACCTCTAGAACTAATTACTTCATCCAAGAGCTCATCATGTTTCTGCACAATCCATTTCTGACTGTTTCATCCTAACCATAACCTTTCAACCTCTTCCATTTCAAGGGCAAACTCCTCGGTGGGATCACAGAACTGCTCACGGTTTTAATGTTAATTAATTCAATATATTGGCAGGTCCACGTGGAAAGGAAAATTCTTCTCTTCAGTAAAATCGGTGACTCTGTAGCTCAGCACTGAGTGGAGGCCAAGCCTGCCACAAATCCCCTCCTGACCCCTCTGCCATTCCTAGAAGGATTCTCCCAAGGCAGAACAAATGCTGCCATTAACACCCCCAGGCAGATGGATTTGAGAGGCTCCAGAACTATTTTACATTAAAAACCCTCATAAAATTTCTTATTTGTTCTCTAAAATTGACTCTTTCTTTGAAATAAAGGTAGATTTGTCATTATAAAACATCTTCCTCTTACCCCCAAGCCATTCCTTGGTCTAAAAGAAACTATTAAAATCTGTGAAATTCAAAATACGAGTTTGTTTTAATATTTTGCAGAAAAATCTGAAGATCACAGATGTAATCTTTCCTGCTACCTGAACTCCTATCTGATTATTTCAGCTGATCGTGAAAACAGGAAAAATATTTTTAATAGAAATTCTTCAGAAGAATAAATTTGATTTTAATACATTATAACTTACCTGTATTTAAAGTGCTAATATATCAATTCTCTAAACAACCTGGCCTTTACCAAAACTTTTCCTCTCCTTTTCCACACACTTTTAAAGAAAATCATCTTTTCACTCCTCATCACCGAGAGGGTTTATCTGTGAAACACTTATTCCATTTCTCCCTGGTTATTTCCCAATCCCTGAAAAGAAGTATTCATGCAACATTATTTCAGTTAATGTAATCTTCAAACTCCTGCTATATTTCATTCCACCAAGTAAACACTCCCTGACTTTCTCTCTGGTGTCACACACTCCAGCAGCTGTGTCCTTGATGAAGCTGGCTAGAAATTACTTAGGATATGTTAGAATTCATCATTTCTGCTAATTTTAAACTTTCCCCTCTCAATTCCAACAACTCTGCTCTCAGCTATTGCTGATCCCCATTTATTGGCAAATGCAGTAATCCCTGGCAGCTGGCAGTGGGAATTGTACCTGTTTATCCTGGGATAAATCCTAGGGTACCTGTTTATACCTATTTATCCCAGGATAAATCCTAGGGTACCTATTTATACCTATTTAACCCAGGATAAATCCTAGGGTACCTATTTATGCCTATTTATCCTGAGATAAATCCCAGGATATCCTAGCACTGCAAAATGGAGGAGTGGCTCAAGGCAGACAGAGGTGACTCTGAGAACTGTAATAAGGGCTCAAATTTCTGGAAAATTTATCAATTCCTGTTGCTTTTAGTAAGCAAATACCCATTATGTGCTTTTCATTCTGGAAATGTACATTTACATTCCCCCTCTTTCCTCCAAACTGCCCAATGGGATGGTTTGGGGTTTAATTCCCCATTATAATAACTTTTTTAGATGCAGGCAGGAATCTTTTTGCTAATCCCTCTTTCAAACAGAGGCCTTTCAAAATGCAGAAATTCCAAATTTCATGGCAGGGGAGCAAACTGGAACCCACAGAACATCCAAACCCCACAGAAGGGAGTCCCCTCTCCATCTCTGGAATATCTCCTGTCTGCATTAAAGCTCTCCCCAGATAAAGAAATGCTAATCCAGCCCTTATATAGAATGAACATGTGTGGACAGCACATTACAGATTGATTTACCCAATTATTCACGGGGCACTAATTAAACCTGAGATTTCCTGTTTAATTCTTGCTCTCCAATGGCAGAGGATGAAGACAACTCTTCTCTCCAGAGCTGCCAGGACCAGCTCTGACTCTCTGGCATCACTGAAATCTGTCACAGACCCTGTGCTTCCCATTTTCCTTCCAAATGATGCTGGAAGAAGCACTCCTGCAACGCCTTGGGAAAAAATGAAATAAAATAAAAGTAGCGAACATCTGCTGATATTGATTGTGAGAATCTGAAACTTTATGAAACCATAGATGGGATGCATTTGACGAGCATTTTTCTGGAACATTTTCAGACTTAAACAAACAACATCTGTTAATATTGATTTTTGGGTTACACTGAGAGTTTCAGAAGAATTACAATCAGTGGGTGATTGAAAAGTGTTGTGATATATGTTAGAAGATCAAATAGGAAACAAAGGTTTAAAGGGTCTGTTTCCCTTTAGCTTCATTAATAATCTATGATCCCTCCCTTTAGAAGAAAATAAAAAGAATAAAGGAGAGGAAAACAAACCCCAAAACATTTGCTTTATTTCACACACTGAAAGATCAGAGAAGAAAATTAACATTTTTGAAAGTTGGTGAGAATGTCTGAGGCAAAATGTTTCAGTTCTACAGTTGACACAAACATTTCCAAAGCTATTTTATAATAAAAAAAAATAACTGAACAAGTCCATGGAAAAGAGATCATCATGACAGATTGAGAAGTCTGTTTAAAAAAATTAAAAGCTTTTAAAAAAACCAAAACAAAATAAAAGACCAAAATAAACAAAATATTTCCCTGATACTCTACAGCTTAGCTTTCAAATCAATAATGCAATAAAACAGCACATTCACAAACTGGAATAGGAACATTTCAAATTCCTTTTGCTGGTGAACATTCCAGACGGGATTTGCTGATGCCAAAGGTGTTTTGTGCTTGAACTTTATCATTTTCTTATTTAAGGGGAATTTTCCTTTAAAAGCCAACTTTTGGAGACATAATCTATTTACCCATCATTCTTTGATTTGGTAAACAATCCATTACAGTTAAATTGCACCCTGCAATATCAATATCATTTTTTTCTTGTCTCTCTTTTATAGTTCTTAGTGAACTCCTGTTCTCCTGCAGCTGCTGGGCAGTCAAATATGTTGCAATATTCATTTGTATATTACTAATATTTATGCAATATTAGTAATACAAAAAACACTGTGGCACAGAAATATTTTGGCAAGTAGATCAACTGTGTACAATTAATTAAAAAACAATATAGGTTTTAAGAAACTCTTTTCTGATGCATCTGGACTTGCCAGCTATTAAACAGAATTAAATTTCCTTCCAGTGACAAAGGCAAGAATCCCATGGAATAATGGATTCTTCTGCCCATCTTCTGCACCCCTTCCAGTCCCATTTTAGCAGATAAAGTTATTAATGAGTCAGCTGCAGCCAGAGGTCACACAACTCACATCTGCTCTCAGGCTTTGGCAAAAGGAACCTGCACACCTGTCTGAAAAAATAACTCATTTATTCACAGAAAACATTTCAGGGGACACAGTATTGAATTTTATAGATGTCCTCTTTCTGATTTGCGCTGCCTCTCTGTCCTAGAGAAATTCTGTTTGTACTTGAGGGATTTCTTGAAGTCAAATCCCAAGCATATGGAGGCAGCAGTCGGTTCTATTTATCTTTCACACCATGTGAGGCACCCCCAGCCAGCCCAGGGCCTTGCTGGGGAATCTGAGCACGACATGGGCAATGCTGGGAGTCAGAGAGAATCACCTGACAGCCCCATGTGCTTCCTTCAGTGGAGAACATCTGTTTGTGAACACCAAAGTACCGGGAAAAAAGGCAGGATTTGTCTTTGCTGGTATTTTCCATCATTCTTGGACTACTCTGTGGGTATACACACATATATAGAGATATATATGTGTATATATATATAGAGAGAGAGAGATAGATACAGATAAGATATATCGATATATAGATAACATATATAGATATAGATAGATAGATAAGATATATAGATGTAGATAGATAGCTACAGATAAGATATATATATAGATATATAGATAAGATATATAGATATAGATAGATAGATAGATAGATAGATAGATAGATATATCAATAACATATATAGAGATAGATAAGATAGATAGATAGATAGATAGATAGAGGATGTACATATAGGTTTATACATATATACATAGCAAAAGGCACTCTGTGTGTGTATTCAAATATTTCCATCTTATTCACAATCAGGCTTCTCCAAGTCCTTACCACTTAATTATATCTAATTCATAACCTCTTCATGGTCTAGAACCTAATTAGCCCCAGAAAACACCTAATATAAAACAAGGTTCATCAACCCTCATTGTGTTACCAAAGAGGCTCATACCAGGAGTTGCAGATAATTATGGGAGGGAGGAAAATTGAAATTTGTGTTTTATGGGGAAATCTTCATTGAATCATCTAAAGACATTTCAAAAGGGTAATTTGTGTAAGAAAATCAGAACTCAGGTCTTTCACTGAATGCTGGAAGACTGTGAGGAAGCAGAGGCATGGAGCATGCAAGAGACAGAAAAAATAAATGGCAGCTCCTAAATATTTGTGGAAATGCTTCCATGGTTCACGGTCCAGAGCAGCTCTGGCCACAGCCCACGCTGATTCTGAGGGTCTGAGTCAGAGTCAACACTGCACCCACCATCCTCCTGCTCTTCTAGCAACCACCAGCCTGGAACCAAACTAAATTCCTCTTCTGTGAGCCTGACTCTGCAATGCAGCTCTTACAGAAAGTTGAGGGCTTTTGAGTTGTAATGAAAACTGTAGGCATACCAAAAACACCAAAAAAAGAACATTCCCTATTCCCTCACAACAGCATTTTGCCCCCTGCTACACAGTGAGAACATGAGGCCAAGGATATTCCAAAGACAGAAAAGACAGGCAGAAAATTGCCACCCACTGGCTAAAGCACAATGCCCTGCAATGCCCTCTAAATATATAATGTAATATAATATAATAAATATAATATAATATAATAAACATGATATGATATGATATGATATGATATGATATGATATATAATATAATATAATATAATACAATATAATACAATATAATATAATATGCACTCATATTTATATAAACCTCTATTATATGAACCCACATAAATGTACAGCCCTATAAATATATGCACAAACATTTTCAGACAAGAAGAACATCCCATGCTGTGCAACAAAAATAAAATGGGAGAATCAAGTAAACACTCCCTGAGGTGTCACTTTGTGCCTTCCCTCTCATCCCTGGCTCCCAGCAGAGCGACCTATTGGTCCAGACACCATAAAAATTGAAAGATACAACCATGGGAAACAAAAGCATTCCCCCTCTGATCTTCTGCTTCTAACACACGGGATTCATGCATTTTAAAAAGCAGAATTAATACAAATCAGTGTGTTAGAACTGGGGCTGCCTTTTTAAGCTCAAGTTCGTGTGATTCAAAGCTGACCTTCAGAATTTCACATTCTGCATTTCCACCCTGGATCTTATCTCAAAGAAAGGACATCTCTCCTCAGCAGAGCCCTGAATCAAAGTGAAGCCAAGAAGAATGCCTGTTTACTCAAACTGCTGCAAGATTTTTAATTACATTTAATTCAGTTTTATGGAAATGCATGGAACAATGTAGCCTAAAAAAAATGGGACTTCAAACTGCTTTGTGCACTTTGGATTAAAGGGCTTCCTCTTTGGCTCAACAACAGTGGGAAGACTTATCTTATAACGCTTCTTAGAGAGTAATTAAAATACTTCTTGTCACTACTTTTGTCTTTCCTAACTGCTCAAAGTGATTAAATAAAGACACTGACTAGTTGGTATAAACATTTGTAACATCCAGCCATGTGCCTTTTCCAAAATCCATCCACAAACTCCTTTTTCCTTTAGATTGGCCTAAAAGCTTTTCAGATCAATGTGTTTTGGGGTTTTTCCCCTTATATTATTATTACAAAAGCACTAAATTACGTAACTATTCCTTCTGAGCTCTCCATATTTTAAAAGCATTAGCAATCATTAATTATACCTAATTTCATAAAACAAATTTCATACATTGCTTGGTTGACCTGCTTTCAGAATTGGCCAGCCCCTGAAAAGAAGTGTTTTTTTAACACCAGAGTGTGTAACTGAATTTGTCCCATAATATTTTAATGTTTTGGCTTATTTTCTTTTAATGAAGAAACAAGCAGCATCAGACTGCCATTTATTTATTGGGTGCCCAAGCACCCAGAGTAAAATTAATGGGGTAAGAAGGAAGGAATGATCTTGTTTAGGGAGGGAAGTCAGCTGTAATTCCTACCGTCCAATGAGGATTCATTATGGAATTCTCATTTTCCTTAAAAACCCCCAAAACTTTCAGAGCTCTGAACCTTCTGGCCTTGACAAAGTGGGAAATCTTCATTCAAATCACTTTCTAGAAGTGCTCAATAACTGCTGATGTTGAAACATTAAATGATGTGGTTATCAATATTATTTAGGGGATAAACTAAAGGGAAAAGGTCAAAAAGCTCAGAAAAGGTCAAGAAACTCCTTTGACTGCTGTGGAATGAAAAACTCCTACTTTACTTTATTATAAGCTTGTTTTAGTTGAATTTATTAGATTTTATATCACAATCAAAGAGAAGATAAAGCATTATCAAAATTACTGCTGCTGCCATCTTTTAATCGAAGATTTTCTCTTACTCACCTGAAACTTCAGCCTTTCACTCAGGGAATATTTGAATTAGTGAGTTTGTCCTGGCATGAAAATGCTGGGAGCTCATCCCTGCCATGGTCCTTTGCATGGCTCTGCCCAAAAGTCAGGCAGGAGAAATGCAAGTGGCATTTAGCTCCTGCTGAGGGCACTGTGTTATCTGTCACCCAGATTAATGCAGCCTGCACAGGCATGGTGGGGCCTGGCACCTGAGATTTATGGAGTGTGCTTAATGAAGATATACACTGCCTTTAAATGCTCCTGGACACTGCTTCCCCTGCTCCTCTGCCTGCTCTCTGCTTCCCCAACAAGTACAGGCTGACAATTATTTGAAAGTGATGCATCTTTCTGGAAAAAAAAAAAAAAAAAAGAAAAAAACCCCTATAGATATAGATATAGATTATATAGATATAGATATAGATTATATAGATATAGATATTTAGGTTATATAGATATATAGAAATAGATATATAGATATATAGATGATATATAGATATATAGATATATAGATATATAGGTATATAGGTATATAGATATAGATACAATTTAAATAAAAACAAAACCAAAATTGTTGTTCTCAATGCACCCATTCTTCTCTCTAAATGCAAATCTTCTTTCCCAACTCAAAATGCCTTTGTTCAACATTTCATCAAAGTGTGATTTTGGCAAAACCAAAGAAACTGATTCCATCAAATATTTTTCTAGTTGTGTCTGGTTTGTGCTGTTACATGTTTCTTCCACAACAGCTCATCCAGTTATTGTAATTTCCAATGATGCATTACCCAGGTAAGCCCATTCCTCCTAAATCATTTTCTGAATAAAACACCCCTATCTAGAAAGATTTGGGGTCGAAACTCCTTTGAGTTTTGAGCATATTTCTCATTTAATTCTATAACGTGGCAAGTTTACCACCCCCATTCCAAACCATTTAAATCCCATCACCACGTGATTTTATTTTACAAACCGAGGCATCAGATCAACTTCCAACTGATTCTTTTATCCTTTCTCTCCTCCTGATTATCCTTGACTGCTGAACTTGGGTTTTTATTTTGTTGATAAGTAAGCATTTGCAAAGGACAAATCTCTTAGGAAATGTAAGGAGATGATAAACAAGGGGCAGGGTCAATTCTAACAAAAGCAGAGGGGAATTAATCAACCAAAGACAGAGCAGCTCCTGCAAAGCTTCTCTGGTACCTGGTGACATGTGAGGAACATTTTATAGCTCTCAGAAAGTGCTGTAGGATTTGAACCCTGTATTTTTTTTTTTTTTTTTGACCACAATAAAACCTTCCAGGCTGGTTTTCCTCTTCTTTTCTAAGTGATGAGTGCATAATGAATGTATTTCAAAGCACTTGGAAAAAAAACTACCCTTGCAGACAACAGCAAATTGTGGCCTTTCCAACCCAGAATCTGCTTAAAGCCTTTCCTGTTGCTTTTGTGATTTAGGGAGTTGTGGAACTTTCTAGAAAAAGACTGAAAATTAATGTTTTTATTAAACTATATTGAACTTGCCTAATAAATAATTTATTTTATTCAGTGTTATGAAAATGACAAGATTTTGCTAAGTGTAGCAGATCTGAAAAACAGCTTTGCCAGAGTTTTAATTTTTTTTTTTTTTTTTTTTTTAGATAATTGACATGGAATCCTATTTGCCTTTAACTTGTCAATGCTCCTCTCTTTAATGAAGCCACTACTTTCAAATATCAGGAAAATTTTTACCAAAACATATTGAAATTGTGAAAAGAATAAAGCCTGATGTATTGCTGAGAATTATATCAATCAGCAAGAATTTCTTATTCCTTCTCTGAAATTTAGAATGAAATTTACCTGCTACCTGGCTAATTTTTTTTTTATTTACTAATTACAGCATTATATTCTAGAATCTGACATTTTTGATTTTTAATGTAGATAAAAAAATGTGGTTTTACTTTACATCAGGTACACAGGATGTATTTCACTGACTTCTCTAGGCTGTATTTTAATTCAGTTTATTTTTTCAAAGTAAAATGGCATTTTGAAAACTAATAAATGTGACCAAATTTGAGGTGCTTAATCATGTCTAAAAACCCCTCAGTGCTACATTAACCTCTTAGAAATCCATAATTTTTTTTTTTTTTTATTTTAGGAGAGAAATTTCATTTTAATCAATGGCTGAATGACCTAAAAGAGACATGGAGGGGAAGAGATTCCTTTCTCCAAAGATCTCTCAAGCTCCACTTTTTTCTTTCCAGTTTCACTTTCACATTTCTTAGTTTTTCCACTCAAGTTTTGTCTCTCATGCCAGACTATCAGAATTATTTAAATCTGGAGGATTCTCAGTCATTAAAACTGTGAATGTGCCAGTGTGTGTCAGAGGACAGATGAGAAGGAAACAAAGATCAGAGTGGATGAAAAAAAAATTATGTGATTTATGATACCAAGTCTTTGTTATAATACTTTATATTCCATTATTACTTTGAATTTTCCTTTTTATGTCTTTCACTCCTTCTTTTGCCAAAAGTCCAACATTGATAGGGAAACTCTGTTGGCTAGATTATCCATTATCTACCAAACCCAGCAATTAACAGGAGTAATTATTTCCCTGCTGAATGGTTTAAGTAGGAGGGGAACATATGGAACTGGTATCTCCTATTTCAAATATTGATCCACTCACTGAGCCTATCTATAAGCAAATACTTATGCAGAAATATAAGCATGATCCATATATCAGCTGTAATTCCTCCAGAAAATGCAATATATATTCCCTTGCAAAAAGGCAAGAACATAATCAGACATAAAATTCTTGTGTCATTGATGCAAAGCAATGAGACTTTAGAGAAAACAAACCTGAGGAATTATCAAAGCTGCTCTTTATATTTTCCTGCAGGGTATTTCATGTCAGCCATGAGTTCTTATTAAAAATCACTTTTAAAATTATTATATTTGAGTATTCACTTATAATTTATCATCTTGTTCATGGAGATGCATGATTAATGAAAGGAAACCGAAAGGTAATTGAAAAGTACTAATAAAATTTTATATATTGGATCTGTTATTTTTAATTTTCCAGAAGATCATCAGAAAGCCCCTTATCACTTAAATGGAGTCTCTTTAAATGACCACAAGATGAATATTATGGGCTTCAACCTCTATCAGAGATTTCAAAAGGAGCAGGGCCTTACATATGCGCAAGTCCTGTCAAGAGTCTTTTCTGCTGTTGTCTTTTGCCCAAGAGAGCCTTTTATTTGATCTCAGTCTTTCCCTCATTGCAAGATTAAAAACCAAAACCCCTTTTTATGTGAACTGCAATACCTGGCTCATTTAGCATGAAAAACCAAAAGGATTTGCAAGCAGCTCTGTTGTTCTTTTAAAGCAAATTAACTTTTTTTTTGTTAGTGTCCATTTGTAGCAGTTAATTTCACTCAGACAAATCAATCCTGTCTCTTTTTCCTGTGGAAATCTGTGCACAGACCGCTCAGAGTTAGAGGGGATGCATGAGAACAGATGTTAATCTGTACCAAACATTATTTCCAAACATTATCAAACATATTGATGCTGCCCTGTATCCAACATTATTCCCAACCTGAATGGCTGGAAGAAGCCTTTGGAGGCACTACAAAAATAACACTGCTGTGGTTTTATATTCTCAAAACAGTGGCTGCATTCAGGAATCCATAAAATTCCACAGGTTACGGGTGGTGGCTGAGGATGGCAAGCAGAGATGAGCAGCTGGCTCAGTGATATTCAAATATGGATCAAAGGATGCTCTGTGACAAAGGGAGGGGATCCAGAACAAAATGTGCCATAGGAAAAGGATCCAGAACAAAGTGTGCTACAGGGAAAGGATCCAGAACAAAGTGTGCCATAGGGGAAGGGATCCAGAATAAAGTGTGCTACAGGGAAAGGGGTGCAAAACAAAATGTGCCATAGGAAAAGGGTGCAGAACAAAGTGTGCCACAGAGAAAGGCGTCCAGAACAAAATGTGCCATAGAGGAAGCATCCAGAACAAAATGGAAACAGGGAAAGGGGTGCAGAACAAAGTGTGCTATAGGGAAAGGATCCAGAACAAAGTGTGCCATAGGAAAAGGGATCAGGAACAAAATGTGCTATGGGGAAAGGATCCAGAATAAAGTGTACCACTGGGAAAGGGATCTAGAACAAAGTGTGACACAGGGAAAGGAGTGCAGAACAAAGTGTGACACAGGAAAAGGGATCTAGAACAAAATGGTGCCATAGGAAAAGGATCCAGAATAAAATGTGCCACAGGAAAAGGATCCAGACCAAAGTGTGCCACTGGGAAAAGATCTAGAACAAAGTGTGCCACTGGGGAAGGGATCCAGAAAAAAGTGTGGTACAGGGAAAGGGATCTAGAACAAAATGCGCTATAGGGAAAGGGCCCAGAACAAAGTGTGCCATAGGAAAAAATCCAGAACAAAGTGTGCCACGGGTTCCACTTTGAAGCACACATCAAAGCCCAGCCTGGCTCCAAAGGGAGCTGTTTCATGGCAGCCTCAAGGACAATGACCATTTGCATTCTGAGCCATCCCCTGTGCTCCATCAAACCCTTGGGATCTGAATGGTCTGGGATTTTCTGTTATCAGTAATTATGTGTTAATGCTCCAGTCTGAGTCAGAAAGCTCCCTGTTTGCTCACAGGGACAACTTCCCTTAATCTGTGTTGTTCAGAGATATTTTCCTGTGATTGCCAGGCCAATGACTTTGGTGGACAGACACAGCTCTGGTGTAGGAGCAAATCTGTCCTAATTAGGGCTACAGGGTGGATCAGTGCCTTTTCTCCCCTTTCTGTACATACACATTCTATAATTATACAGATGCTGGGTAAGAATAGCTCAGCGAGCATTGATAAATCCTTCCGTTTATTCCAGCTGAAATATTCCCATTTTAATTTTAGCATCACCACGTGTGAAGCCTCAATAGCTGAAAAAAACTTTCTTCTGAAACCTTATTTGTCCCATGGTTCTTCTAAAATCTGAGGTCAATCTTTAGAATTAGCTTCATATTTCCAGGGTTGGAAATGTGCTTTTGTGACTGGTGCAATCAAGATGCAATTTCACACAAGCTTCTGCAAACTAATAATGAGGTTCTCAGTGATGTGAACATTCAACTGTCAGTTCAAAGCTTTCATTTCCGAGCTATTCCATTCATTAGGAAAAAAAAGAGCACATTTGGAACAATGTTTGTAAGCTGAATGATAAAGTATCCTGAGGGATCTGAGCAAAAGCAGTTAACAAAGAACCCATCTACAGAGGAACTTGTGCCACGAAGGCACAGAAATGCTGATCTCTAATCCATTTTTACTTCCTCAATTAACATCACACAGCTCTACACAGCTTATTATCATTGGGTTTCAAAGCTCTTTACAACGTCTACTGTCATCAGCCATCAAAAACACGACCCTAATTGTTCATTAGGAGTGGCTGTTATGTTTATGTGGTGCCTTGGCAGTGGAATTTTTTCCCACATGGTACTTGTGGCTACATTTGTCCCTCTTAATGACACCAGACAATAAAACATGGTCCTGTATGTTGTTAAAATAATCCAGGGAATGCTTCTGGCCTGAGGCAATTTGCATTATCCCAAGTAATTCTCAAGGAGTTGGAGTTTTCCAGTGAAGACTCCCCAGAGGCCATTCAGGAGCAGCCACCCTGTCTGGGCAGGCAGGGGCTTGGTCACAGAATCTCAGAAAAATGAGGTTGGAAAAGGTTTCTGTGGCCATCATAGGGCTGAGCTGTGACAATTGGCCTCAGCATCTGGAAAGAAAAATTAAGAGTGTCTTCTCCATTAGCCTGATATTGCCTATTTAAAAACTGAAAACAGTCTTTTGTCCTTTTAAATAGAAACTTTTCTTTCTGTGAAGGTTTAGGTTTAGAGTAAATGGTAATTTGGTCACTACTGTTAATCAGGTCAGCTCTATTTTCCTCTTCTAAATGAAATGTTAGATGAAAATGAGTTATCAAGAAAATGAGGTTTCAAGAGTATATCCTGAAGAAATTCTTCTAGAGCCTTGCTTTGTTTTGCTGTCATTTTTCCAGGCACTCCCTCTTTGTCAGAATTTTTCATGATTTAGGAACCATCCAAAGAGCTGAGTGAGTATTTACAGAATTCAGCAAACACTGAGTTCTGCTGGGTGGGCAGAGGGAGCTCAGCTCCCTTTTCCCATCCCAGGTTCCAGGTTACAAAACCTGAGGGATTCTTACAGAAATGGGGTTACACAACCTTCCCACACCAATCTCAACCACCCATTCTCACTGCCTCATTCTTTATTTTACACAAAGCAAAGCAGCAGATGCCTCTCACCGAATTTATCTTACTGGTTAAAACCTCTCTGGAAAGAGGGAACATGAGAAGCTGATTTTATTATGTTTTAGGTACCAAAGTTGGTTCTCTTGTTTGCTGACTGAGAGCCCTAACTAGGAACTATTTGAGGAGAACAATATCACTTTCTGCCCCTTTTATCTCCTTTGTTTTCCTTACAAATGCTCAGATGTAAAACAATCCACTAATGAGCTAATGAGACATTTGCTAATTAAAAAAAAAACATAAAAAAAAAATTAAAAGCAAAAGCAAACTGAAAATGTAATTTCAGTTGACATCACTTTTCTCCCAAAGGCCCTTTTCTTCCTCTTACTCTTCAGCACTCTGAAATGACAGAATTAAACTTCCTTTCAAAATAATACTGAAGTTTCAAAGGAAATGGATCTTTCACAATAATTTAAACTTCTAGAACAACACAACAAGAAATCATGAATAAGATTAAAAGCATAAAGAGCACCTGTGGATTTATTTTCTTTTTTTGGTTTCAAGCACCATTTTTATTTTGCAGCATTGATCCTCAAAATAACTCCTGCTAACATGTGGTTCTGAGTTGAATGAACTCAGATCATCTGCTTTGATTTAAATATTGATTCTTTGTAATGTATGAGAACAGCTGCCTTTTTGAATTCCTTTCCATCCTCCTTATTGCCAAAAACATCATCATTTTATCTCTGGGATTTGGTGCTTAAATAGCATTTCAACTATACCATCTAATGAACTCAGTCAGAGGAGATTCATCCGCTGACATTGAGGAAAACAAAATCCACATTTCCAAACTCTGACTGAACAAAACAGGACATCAGGAAGTTGCTTCAGATTATTTTAGGGAAAATTACTTATCTCTTAACCTGGAGCCAGAGTGTGTAATTCCATTGATAAAGGAGATGAATAGGTGATAAAAAGTTCACCTAACCAGAATAATACAGTGGAAATCACAATTATTTCCAATTACAGTCCAAGAAAAAGCTGATGCCTTCAATGGATTAAGAGACAGGATCGGCTTCCCTAGCACTGGGACTCTTCCCAGAAAACACTGGATTATGTGGATAATGCAGGAACATCCACTTTTCAGCTCAGATTTACATCTTTTGTAAAGGAATCATTTAAGCCACGCTGGTGTCCAATATTTCCAGAGCTCAGACACTCCCAAACGTCTCCCTCCACATGAAAACTGCAGCTCCAATTTTTTCCTCCTTTACAGGGGAACGATGTTGGTCCTTCCACAGCTCTGCTGGGATATGCCCCATCCATGAATGATGAGATATAAAAAAAATAACAATTTCAAAAATACAATATATTCTATTTTATCTGAGAAAAAGGAGTGGGTCAGAGACGTCTTTGCCTTTGCTTCATCTACCTTGAGATAAAATTCCAACTATTGTGTAATGTGTATGATTTTCATATAAACCAGGAAGATGACACCAAGACAAGGGTCGCTGACACTGCTGACTTTCCAAGAGTGTCACTCAACCCCCTAAATCCACTTGGCTCATTCTGACACAAATCTGAGAGCTTTTCCAAAATGAGAAAAGGTCCAAGTGACTTTCCCTTGCCTGTCCTCTCTCCAGCCACAGCTTTGCTATACCTGTGGAACTTTACCTCAGTAAAATACTCCAGAGGAGTATTTTATAAAATAAAATAAAATAAAATAATAAATTATAAAATTATAAAAATATTATAAAATTATAAAATTAAATTATAAAATACTCCAGAAGCAGGACACAAGTGGGAAATGCTGTTGGTATATCAATATATAACTCAGGTGAGATGTTGCTCTCTGATGTGAATCCCTTCTTCTAACATGCATCACTCTGGAAGCAACTGAAGTGACATTGAAAATTTTAGTTATTTCAGAATAAAAATATCCAAATAGGCAATTTCCACTGAAGTTGCTATAGAAACTGGGAGAGTGGGGAAATTAATTCTAGCTCTCTAACAAGAGTCAAGAATAACCACTTTCCATTACATATGCATAACCATAAAACCACGTTAGCTCATACAAAATAATAATTATGAAAATTATTTTTTTCACGAAGAGGATTTTTATTTTTAAGAGAACCATGAGCAAGCGAGATGAACCAAACTTTGAAAAATACTGAGCCAGTTTTCTCACCAAAAAATTTGGAAAATGTAACAGTTTTGAAAAAATCTCAGCCTGAAAGCAGAATTTTGGCAGCACCTCTGCTTTCTTCCTTTCTCCTGTGCCTGCAGATTCCAGCAAAGATCAGGGGTAGATAATCCTTACATTCCTACATGAGCCACACTCATCTCAATGCACACATCTCAGAGACCTGAGTAAGCACGAAATGCATCATCAAACCCTCAAAAAACTTGGCAGAAATTGTGCCAGGTGAGATGGGCAGTGCCCTACACAGATTTATGATGTTTCAGTGCCTGGGGGCTGTGTAGGTTATGGTATATTTAGAGCAAACCTTGTGCTTTTTATTTTCATTTTCACTTTGCTGCCCGAGTGCTTTCTCTCTGCAAAGAGGAAAATGCATCCACAGGAACTGTCTGCAAATGCTCACAGCTTAATTGCTCTCATCTGGGGACTTGTTATTGTTAAATTTAATAGACATTGGGGCGTTCTCTGCTGAGACCTTTAATGTGTTCGGGGCTTTGGAGATCTCTGAAGAAAAATTGAACTTATGGAGAGCAAGTCAATGGTCCGGTGAGTAAGGAAAATCATGCACCTGCTGAAGAACATCTTTCTTCCAATATTGCACCACAGCTTTGGGTCCTAAAGGAGCAGGCATGACAATTTAAACCTTTTAGTCTTGCTGTGATTATGAGATGATGTCCAGCACGAATTCACCCATTATTCCTTGGGAAGGGACAGAGAGGGGATCTTTCTTTGCAGAGTTATGTATTTCTAATCAACAGATACATTCATTATTAAAAGTGTGGGGGTTCATAAAAAGGAAATAATTCATGCAACAGGCACACAGCTGAGATTCCTGCTTACCTTTATGGTATCAATGATTTTCCTATGCATGGGAAGGTATGTCAGGATTTCTTGTCATATTTCATCCTTTATAATCTGTATTTCAACACATATTTTACTTTTCTGGTATGTTAATCTGTCCCAAATCAATCCCTAAATATTTAAAAATTAAGGAACACAGATGTTTCAAGATTGACAGATTGATTTCCAGCATACTGAAATGAGGTAAAGTTCAGTTACGCAGTTTTAAAAGTTTATAGCAAAAGTTTTGAGTTTTAGAGTAATAAACTATTCTGTCTAGCAGGAATTATTAAATGGATCATACTGTGCTCTGCACTAAAAAACAAACAAAGTGCTAATTTTTTTTTGTCCTTTTAGCCAAATCCTTGGTTTGTTTACATAGTTGAATAAAAACAGAATTTAAAATGTTAAACCAAAAAGCAAGCAAAAGCACAAAGAGAAAACCTGGGTATGGAATGAGGAGATGTTTTCAGATGAGAGGAGAAGCAGATGGAAAGCTGATGAGGCAAGGAAATGGCAACCTGGGACTTGATCAAGCCATGCAGGTGGCAGAGCAAAGTGGGCTTAACTCAGCAAGATACTGAGGAATTCTTGAGCCTCAGTTCCCTGATGGACCCTCCAGATGAAATATTACAGCAGGAAATTAATTTGTACAATTGTTCAGTTGCTTTTTGACAATAGCTTGCTATTAGAAATATCATCCCAGAGCTTTTGAGAGCTGGATTTCTTTAGAGGGCATTGGTGACAGCCGTTGAAAACTCCATGGAAAGGAGGCTTGGGTTTGACATCTCAGAGTTATATTTTAATAGCCCCGATGTGTAAATATCATAGTATTTCCTTCCAGAAGCCAAAATAATTTCTAAGAGTAACGTTTTGATAAAAGCTCCTAGACAGTGTTGGATGATACAGAGAAAATAAAGATACTGAGGACCTTTTCACTTAGAAAGAAAAGTCATTAGTGTGAAATACTTTGGATTCCAAGGACTGTCATCTTTCGAGAAAACAAGATTTCATCAGAATGGTCCTGTCCCAAAAGTCTCTGAGCTCCCACCTCAAATGGGAGCCAATGCTCCACCATTTTCCATTACCTATCCCAATTTCCCTCATCCTCTTTTGCCCTCCCACACCTTTGGATGTGCCAGGCTCTGCCCTACAGACCACAGCAAGAGTGGCTTGGAGTTTTCTAAACTTTTCTCCTCGCAGCTCCTGGTAAGGTCACACAAGTTTAGAGAGTCCTAAGGGTGCCATAAAATTGCCTGTGCAGGGAGCATCAATCTCTGCGTGCAGGATGATCTCATCTGCACAGCAACAGGGGACACATGAGTGACAGGCCTCATTTGGAAGGCTGTAAGGAAATGGGAATGCTGAGGAGAAAGCTCTGGAATGTTAATGGGAATGAAAGTAGTTTGGATGTGATTAAAAGAAAAAAAGATGTATTACATGGGAAGTAAAAAAGAAGATCTGGAAAAATGACTAATTGTATTTTTTGATCAGATTTTTAACTTGCCGCCTATGGGAAAACCATGCAAAACCCCAAAAGAACACTTATTTTAAAATATTTTGTGAAAACTCCAAATTCTACTGAAGCCAATGGGTGCTGAAGGTTGCAAGAGACACTTTCCAAAACTGAAAGGGTGAAAGGCAAAGTGGAGGCAGACTGGAGTCCATTCCCCCAGCTCTTTGATCCCTGCTGACAGCCTTCCCACTGAGAAACCATCATTTTTGCTTAGATTTATTTCTAAAGGAACAGGAAGCTGAACCTCTTTGTTTTGTTTTTGTGGCAGGGTGAACTTTTCTAATTTTCCCTTTCTTCTTAACACACACTGAACCAGGGAAGTGGCTCTGGGATACACATCTCGTGGGGAATATGTATTCATTAGTAGCCTAACTGCAATGCTAGCACAGTAGAAACAGCTGCATTTCAGTTCTCCCTCAAGAATTGTGTTGTCTTTTGTCCTAGGAGGCTCAGAAAATAGAGAGAAAAACAAGTGAGAAGTGTTACAGAAAGGTTCCAGCAAAATTGCATACAAATGGAAAAGATTTCTATCAGAAACGACCACTGTGAAATACATATTTAAAATATGACTCAGCCCTTAAACAGAATAAACATCAATTTGCCAGTTGTCATGTGTTTTAGAACCATTTGTGCCATTTATTCTGAAGCAGCATCACATTTATTTTCCTGACCTGCTGTGAGAAAGGGTTTGAGATGTTACTGCCACGGCTGAAATATGTTGCTGTATTCAGGGAAGACATTCAGCACTGTGCTGCACATAATAAGCTTCAGCACTCATCTGACAATTAGTCATGTTGACACATTTTTATAAATGAGAGCGAGTGATCATTTTCAGATGAGACATTTTCCCTGCAGAAGGAACCTTCAGCCTGGCAGGGCGTGCTCAGAGTCAGGCACCTCCCACAATGGGGAGCAATCTCTGCTGGGGGAAAGAGAAAGGTGCCTTTTGAACACGCCAGGAGGAAAATGAAACGTGAACTAAATTTATGGTGGCAACAAAAAGCCATTTTCCTCAAGTGAGGAGACGCTTCACATCGCCTAACACTTCTCCTGGGCTAATTGTTCAAGTTCCATATATCAGAGTATAACCAGAGGTAAAACAAAGCAAAGCAAATTCCACTAATGAGTGCGGTCCAGGTTCTCAGGGGGCACAAACCAGCTTAGTTACACCAAATGCCAGAGCCAAGCAGCTATTTCAGAGCTGCAGCTGGTGCTGCACAGCCCGAGAAGGAACTAGAAAGTGACAGAATAATATTTCTCCTTCTGCACGTCTGTTTTGACTGATGGATTTCTGATGAATTTCCATTAAATATGAAATACTGGGCTAGGTACATATTTTTAACTGCCTGGTAGTTAATTTTACAGTTTTGGAGACCTGGAGCTCTTCAGTGAAGGATGTAACTACAGCTAAGTAATCCGTCTGGTTAATTATTCCTCTCCTAAACACTGATAAATACAAGTTTGAGAAAGCACCGCAGGCATCTTTTAGAGCAAATACTTTCCATATTTATGTATTTATACACCCAGCCTGACAGAAACTACAAATTACTACAGAACACCATATTATGTATATTTCCTATGTGGAGAGAATACAATTCCTGCGGCGTGAAAAGGTTTAGAAATTGCACACTGCCACATCTGGAGACTTTGTATTTGTGAAGGTCAAGGCACAGATGTTTCCCTCATATGTTGTGCAGCACAAAGCAGTCCCACCTGTCAGCAGCGCAGAGCTGTGCTCCTGTTCCAGAGGGGATCCCAGCAGGTCCCTTTTGCCCGGGGCTCCCTGTGCCTTCAAGCCTCCCCCAGCACACAGAAATGTTCCAAAAATCTCTTTAGTGGTGATGGAGATGGATTCACTCTCAGCACTGAGCGAATCCCTCACCATGCCCTGACCGTGTGGTTTGCTGGGAGAGCTGCTCAGCAATCACTGCAGAAATCTTTCCATCAGCACCCAGGCTCTGCTGTGCATTGTGCAAGAGGAGCACGGACAGCAGGAAACTCCACCTCGCTTCAGGTTCCGCACTTCATTTACAGCAGGATTTGTTCAATGGCATTAAAGACAGCCGAGCGCTCGGGTTTGACTGCGGCGTCACCTGGGTTTAAATTTTCTTGTAAAACTTGCAAATTCTTGTTATTAACTTCCAGTCTTTTGTTCTAACTCTTACATCCCATCCCAGAATAATGAATTCTGCTCCCCAGGCAGCCCTCCCAGCCAGTTTTATAAGTCTATCAACATACCCAAGTATATTTAAACAGCCTGGAGGGTGACAAACTGTGCAAAATGATCAAAGAACTTCGAAGTGTCACTGCACCTCACAAGGCAGATCTGTGCAAAGGTATCAATTCATACTTTGCAAATATTTGCAAGTAAAAAAAGAGATTTCCATGGATTTGTCAGAAGGCAAAAAAATGTCACTTCTTGCAGTAAATACAATTTTTCATTATGACAGCAGTGAAAATATGGAGTGGTGTACAGGTACTCTGAGCTCTGCACACCTTGTGAAAATGAATGAGAGCATTCTAGCCAAATCAGGAATATAATTATGGAAACAGGAAAACAATTATGGAAATAACATTATTTTAGTAATGTTTATTTGTTTTTTTTTATTTTTTCCCCCCACTTTTTGATATATTTGGATATTAACTGACACATGTTGATCACACGGAAACAATTTAGGGAAGATTTTTCTATGGAACGAAGGTTTCACACATATGTGATATGGAACATTTCAGTAACATGGCTTCTAAGTTGGGGAGGTTATATTATTTGAAATATATTGTGGTAATTTTTGAACTGAGCCCTCCCTTTGTTTCTTTAATTTGAGCTTATTTTTACCTCTTTAGTTCAGTACATGTGAAGAAATTAATGGAAATAATTTTGAAACTTCATAAAATGCATTTTACAATAAAAAGCATTTAGTGCTTATTCAGAGGTATAAAGTTTTATCAAAAATCTAGCATAGAAAAACTTGAACTATTACTTAGAACTAGTCTCTTAAATTTCTCTTAAATACTCATTCTTCTCTAAGTATCAGAGCCACCACAACACAGAAACCCAAACACCCATTAGAGTCCTCAGCCTCCTGAAAAAATCAGTATCTACAGTATTTAATGTCCAAAGATTTGCTTATGTTTGTTGCCAATAATTCTTTGAAAACTCCTGTCTGTACGTGTTTCTGTGCACCTCTGCGTGTTCATTTCCTAGATGCCCAAATTAAATATTTTCAGACTATTTTTACAGGCAGACACTCTGTTTCTCTGAGCGACCAGGAGCAAAATGACTGGGGGTTTATTCACTGAGGGAATCTTACCTGCATGAAAGAGCAGCGTTTTTCCCCCTTCTATTTTCCATTTAAAACAAAGCCCAGCATGCATAATAAAGATGTTGAGCTGCTGACAGATTGGCAAGAACACAGGGAGCAGTCCTGCGAGCCCCAGAGGTAAGCAGAACAATTTCATAGGAGATTTCAATTTGGATGTGCAATGTGAGTCATTTCAGCACTGAGAGAGATTTAATGTCAACATCGGTTGATTCAGTACTGACATCATCTCAGAGTTTCACCTGTTCTCCTTTGGGAAGAGCAACTCAGCCTCTGAGTTTACTACAGACTGATTTTTATTACATGAAAACAGTCATTGAATAATCGTCAATATAATTAGAAAAAGCCCCCATGTTCATCCACACGCTGGATTTCAGGCTAATTCCCTGAAGAGAAGAAAGCAGACATTAGCTAAAAATTCCTCTGGCTGCACATCTCTGCCAGGAATTCTCACACTAATAAAGAAATCAGTTCTAAAGATTTGTTTATTCTCCAACCTTTCTAGCCTTTGTTCCCTCTCTTGTGACCACTTTAGGTTTACTGGTCATCATTCTCACTACTCCTTTACATCAGTTTATCTTCAGTTTCTGATTTCTCAGCCTGGATTTCTCCAGTTTTAGAGAAAATCACCTCCCCAGAACAATTTGCATTCCAGCAGAAGGGATGATGTGCTGTGAGTGTGACAGTGCCACTTTCCCCTCCAGGCCCAGCAGTCCTGGGGCAGTTGCCAGAATTAGAGTGGCTTTCAAGTGGAGTCTACAAAATCAGCCTGCTTCCAAGGCAGTGTTTGCTGCTCCATAATTTCATCTAATCCCCACAGCTCCTGACATAAACTAATGGCGTGTACACACATGATCCCATTCCGAGTGGTGCAATCCAGATGGTGCCAATCTGGGGCTGCAGACTGAGTTCCAGTGCTGTCAAATGCATGCCAGGCTCCCCTGCTGCACTTACATCTCCTTTCCTCCTCTGGCAGGACAATTCCTGCTCAGCCCAGTGAATCCAGGGAGTCCAAATCCCCAGGAGAACATTGTCCAAAAGATGTCCCCAGAGACTTTGAAAACACCAAGGTCTGAAAAGCTTTAGCTTTTCTTTTAAATCATTCTGTCCTTGCTATTACTATTATCACTGATAACATCACTATTTATTATTAATTCAGCGAGCCTTCAGAATTGCTGTGCTTAGCAATAACCTGCCTGCCATGGAACCTGAAATCTCAGCCACAAGAAAACAATTCAAACCTGAAGGAACATCTGGTGTGTCCTTATTTAAGTCCAAATAGGACATACAAACTAACCGTCCACACAGCACGTGGATTTGTGCTATGTCACCTCACCAGCTAAATGACCAGAGAGTTAAAATACACCTACACAGCAAAAACACCCCAAAAACCCCAACCAAAGAAAACAAAAATAAACATTATTTGCTCTTTGTTTAGAGGCAAATAGATATGAGAATTGCCACGTGGTGTTTGTCCTTCCAAAAAAGGAGTTGCTTCTAAATTTATTTTTCCATAATTTATTAGAATACTGATGGATCTTCTGTATTTTCATGTTCATTCTGCATGGATATGTTCAGATCCTGGACACACAGTGAAGATTACTTATTCATTTTGGGATACTGTGTCCCAGGAGTGCCAGCAAGATCATGATCTCCTAAAGTGTGCTGTGTGTTTTTTATGTATCTAAAGCCATTTATTTTGATTCTCCTCTCACTTTTTCATTCCATTGATTCTTGAGATGTTCCTCTGATCAAAATGCTTCACTTTAAGTGAAGGTGAGTTCACTTCTAGCAAGTACTCCCAGCACTTAAGGTTTCACTTCCTATCTGCTCTCATGCAGGTAAAACTTAACTTTCAGAGCAAACCTGAAGTCAGCTGAAAAACCACGAGCCTGGTTTGTGTGAATTCAATTCAGAATTCAGCTGAATATTCCCCAGCTCTATTTTACGTTGTTGTGATTTATTCAGCCCTGGAAAACAGGAAACTCAAGATGCACAGCTGATATGAGCAGCCTGAATCTGTGGAGTTCTGCAGAGTCCAAAAATTCAGGGGTGCAAATCAGCCTGGTGGGGCCAGTGGTGATTCTTACATCAATCCTGATCCTTTGCATGCTAAAATACAAGTGCAGATGATTTTATGATTGCTATTATTGCTCTTCATATTATTAAACAAACAGTTCAAAATTACTGTATTCAGTTTGAATTGCTCCTCACAAAATCACAAACAGAAATCCTTTCTGAGCATGCAAGAGGCACTTCAGCATTTCATGAAGTGTTAAATTGGCAAAACAACAACACGAGTTCATTACTGCAGATTCTTTCCAGATGGAACCGTAAATGTTCTGTACTTCACTGGGCCCCCGTGGTACAAAGCAAAAGTTGAGCATTCTGATCACTTTTTCAGGAGTGATATTTCTCATAATGATCATTTATTTTCCCCATGAAGTCACTAATTGAAAGCAGAGCAGGAAAAGGAAGATTCCAGAAGAGCTCTGATTTATTTGGATCTGGTTTTATGGCTTTCTGGTTTTCTGAATTATTTGGATCTGAAGCTTTTCTCCACCTCAGAACACAACACAAGGCAGACTCCAGGTGAGCCCATCCCAGCCCACCTGAGCGAGGGGCTGGGAGCCCATGGGAGGGAACTGCAGCCCCCAAAGGCAGGGGAGACAATTGTGCCCCCTAAATGCAACGAGATTTCCACTGACAAACCCAAAGGAACAGCATTCTTGGGAATTTAAACTAATAATTACACATGCAATGACAAAATGAAGTTATTTTAAGTTTTACAGTTGTGTTCAACAGAAACTACTGAATGCTCCTAATTTTCTTCCCCATAACTGTGGCAGTTCTGGTTTCTTTAACCTGTCCATCTCTTTATTTACATATTCTTAGAATTTAAAAATATGTTTATTTGCTTATTTCAAAACATGAGTTTAGTCCAGTCTTATCCCAATGTAAATCAGGAATAATTCCAATGGTGCAAAAGTTCAATCTTATCCCAGTATAAATAAAGAATCATTCCAATGGTGTAAACCAAACAGGAACAACACATACATATAAATATTTAAAATTTAATCAGTTGTATATTATTTAAAATATAATCAGTTTTATCTGGCCACTGTTCTTTGCCTACAGGAAAAGTCACACTAAAATTTTCAAATGCATTTAAAGATGATATAGATATATTTCTGTCTTTATTTTGAATAGGCTTTGCCCCAAAGCAGAATCATTTCATTAATCTAGACTATTTCATCCTGTGGATTTGCTTTGTTCCCACTCTTGTACTGGAAATTCCAATCAATCTGTTCACCCACTCCACTTGGGCTGTTCTTTAAACAATTAATTAGATTTACTTGTCTCCCTTGAATGCATCAGCATTTTGAAAACATTTCCTTCTAGTTATAAATTATTATTTTTAATAATCATATCAAATGCCTAAAAGTTGCTCCTTTTCCTTGGAATCCCAGGTGTAAAAATAAATATGGAAATTAGAAAAAAGCAAACTACCAACACATTCCTCTCCTGCTTCACACAGGCCGTGATATCTTCAAAGGAGCATCCAGTAGGAAATGATGTTCACTGGGCCCCAGAGTTTTTTTGAACAATCAAACTCCTGGAAGATGTTAATCCCACAGATTTCCTCTCAGTTCCATGTCAGGAACCTCATCTCACTCCTTTGTGAACTGCCCCTATCCCACAAACACACCCATTTCTTTCTGTTAAATCTCTGCTTGTGCCTTTCACAGCTCAAAATGGAAATCCCCTTAATTCCAATCAAGAAACTCGTTGCCATAAAATGATATTTGCCCCAATTAAAAAATAAGCACTACTTACAATGGGATGAGATTAACTTTGTGGGAAAAGTGGCTTTTATACATTTATTTGACTTTAGCTTTTGTATTGAAATTAAAAAATAAGAGAAGCTCATAAAATTCTTTATTGAGTAACTTTTTTAGAAATTGAAATAAGCTCTGTGGTGCTGTCTTGTGCTACTACAGCAGCCACAGCTTTCCTCTCACACAACCCCTGCTCATGTAATTTTGGGATGTCTGTAATGGCTCTATAAAAGTTGGCTCTGGTGATATGACACTTTAATAAGTCTTTCATCCCAAAGAAATGATGAAAACTTTATTGCTCTTGACAAAGCTGATAGGCAGGGAGTAAAGTCCCATTTTGTGACTTCTTCAGGATAAATTTTGAAATTATAGTGGATCCTACATGATCGAGTACTCTGGAATTAAAGAGGGCAAGAGCAGAAACCAACTCCACAGTGGTAATAAATTATATATATATATATATATATATATATATATATATATATATATATATATATATTTATTTATTTAATTATTTATAAAATATATAAATACATATAAATTTAATTTATAAATTTAATTTATTCCAAATTTATTTAATATTTTATAGAAACTTACGTTGAATATATTTAATTTATCATTAATTTGAATATAAAATTTAATTTATATACAAAAATATCTATATATAAATCATTTAAACTTATATATAAATTATTTAAATTTGTATATCTAAATTTATATATATAAATATTTATAAATATATCTTTTCAATTTATATATATAAATATCATTTAATATATATTTAATATGTAAATATATATATATATATATATATGTATATATATATATATATAAAAATAAATAAATATCCACAGAGTCACACCTCCAGTGCTTGAACAGCCAACCAAAATTCTTCTCAGACCCAGAACCAAAGAATCTGTTATCAGACAGGCAGAAAAAGTTGATTTATATGAATATATAAATTTCCATAAGCCAGTCTAAAATTTACAGTTCAATTCTGCAGAAGCAGAACCTTTCACAGAACATTCACACACATTCACCTCAGACTCCTTTGGAAACAGCGCCAGTAGGAGCTGAGGCCAATCTGAAATCCCAGATAGTGATCTGAATAAATATCCCTTCTATCAACATGCTAGATGTTAGGAAGGAAATTAAATATATCCCTTGACAGGCTTACTCTTCAGAAAATTCATAAATTTAACACTATTTCTTTGGAATACGAGGACAAAAATCCCCCAAAACTATAAGTTTGTTCAGTTTGAGTTGCATGGGTGTCTGTACTTATCTCTGTGCTCATTATCCCCCAGATAAAGCAACATCCCCGCACATTAAGGGAGAAAAGCCCAGCAGATTGAACGTGTGCTCTAAAACTGTTGCCTCCAGTAGATCAAGTGCTTTATTTATGGATTTTTGTGTCAGGTTTTACACCAGCCTCGCTGGAGAAGTTCCTTAACCCATTTGCCTACATCTCTCTAACAGCAATAATGTCAAGCTCCCTCTTTCTTGTGGAGCCTGATAAAAAGGAATGAGTTACTGTTTTGAAAAGGCTCCAAGGAGAAAACTGTTCCACAGTCATTAAACTGTGCTCTCAGAGATAATCAACCTCCAGAGGGAATGATGGCAGCATTACCTATTTCCTGCCCTACACCTTTGTGCTAATTCAGGTTTCTGGCTTTTTCATATAATCTAAAAATTATCTTTTTTAGCAGAGACTAAAAAAATTATCTTTTTAGCACAGCTGGGCAGGTTACCCATTAAACACACACTGGATAACCACAAACAGGGAGAAACAACTCCTGCCACATTTTTGCAAGAGGTAGGAGAGAACAGTGCATTTTTCAAATCTATACACCAAAGCAATACCCACCTTTGGGTAAGTTCATGCCTTGATCTTGGGAGCACAAATCCCACTGATGCTGCTTCAGAAATTATTATTTCCCTGTAACATTAATGACTGTATATTGCATTCTGTTATGGAATCATCTCCGCTCTGCCACCTTAGAGCATAAATGTTTTAATAAACAGTCACATTTCATACATTGTCTTCAGTCTAATAAAATATTTTAAGTAGACCATAGAGATATGTCGTCTTTAAAACCAAGTACAAGAATTTCCCAGGATCTGGCCTGCTTGAAACCCATTTTTCCAACCTCCCAAACCCATCAGGAGCTGTCCTTGTACCCCTGCACTGCCTGCAGACACCCAGAGTGCATTCACAGCTTTGGGAGACACCTTGAAATGGCTCTAAGAGATTCAGGTTATTGAACGACCTTATTTTGCATAGCAGTAAATATGAATTTATCTCAGGTTTCCTGGCAGATGTATCTTCCCATTGTACAGCCCTTGAAATGTTTGAAATTCCTTTATGCTCCTGCAGATTACTCTCCATAAGTTGACAAGCCTGGATGCTTTCTAAGCCACTGTGAAGAGACTGACAACCAACACAATCTGAAGGCAGATAAAAGGGGATTTTTGATGGGCCTGAAACTCATGAGCAAGGCAGAGAATAAATCTGTTTCGTGTAAGTTACTTTCTTAAAGGGGGAAAAAAAAATATCTGGAGTGTATTTCATCTAGGGCCTGTCAAAATAATGGCTCGGTGATGTGAATTCAGAACATGAAAGTGCTCCATTAGCAATCAACAAGAGACAAGAGATACACCGATCTTTTCTAGGAGAGTTTTCTTATCAGACACATTTGTTTTACTTCATGAGATTGTTCTAAATGCATAAAATTTACATACATACGGCTGCATTGTTAATTCCTGCTCTGAAAGTATTGGGAAGAGTTCTCATTTTCTGCTTGGGGAAGGAGCTGAGGAATGCAAGGGGAGGATGTTGGAGCTTCTCTGATTGCATCACTTACACAAAATATGGTTTCATTTCTACCCTCACAGTAATGAGAAATTACAGGAATTGCAGATATTTGTAATGACAAATTAGGAAGAATAAATAACAAATACTGACAGCATGAGTAAATTATTACAAAAGTCACATAATTATTTTTAATTCCTTGGTCAGATATCTGATTATGGACTTTGTCAAACACAAAGTTTTTTTTCCCTCTTTTCTCCTTTCTTACATATTAGCATACAAAGTAGTCCAGAAAAACACTTTCTTGTAATAGGTTAAAAATGAGTATTTCCATTGCTTACATGAGCACAAGCAACTATGAAATATCTGCCCAGATGTGAGTTTCCTAAGAAAATGTATCTTGTCATAGCTTCCAGATATCTGTCTTGAGGAACAAAATTACAGCTAATAATTGTATTTATCTAAAGTAAAGGTTCTGTGAAAGAAGTCACAGAATAAAAGCACTTTCACTCAACAACATTGGGAGAAAACATTCTTCATTCCTTATGTGAAATTTCATTGCCATAAATTAAATTCAGGATCAGAGGAATCCCAGAATTATCAAAAATCATGATTTTCCCTTTATTTTTACAGTGAAATTAATCAAAACTTACTTTCACAGTGACACTAATCAGAGCAATTATTTTCACACATTGAAGCAGAATTTGGCTTCTTAAAAAATGCCAAAGTGATGTCTCCCTGTGCCATGATCAAAAGCACTAATTATTGTCAGGTAAATCTGTGTTTCAGATCTCTTCAAATATTGAAATTCCATCTGGAAATCTCTAAGAAAATGAAGAGACATCATCTACATCACCTACATATAAAAAAAAATTTTATATTTATGGGCAGCTTTCCTGGGCAACCTCTGCTAGGGCCTCTCCATCCTCACAGAGAATTCCTTCCTTATATCCAAGCAAAATTTACTTTCTTTCACTTTAAAACTGTTGCTCCTTGAACTGTCACTGCTGGCCTTGGCAAAAAGTCTTTGCCCATCTCTTTTTTATGAGCCCCATTTTTAAATTGAATGATAAGACTAAGACGAATCAGTTGAACATTTATTTTCCAAGACATAAAAATGAATGAACGGGGCAACAGGAAAAGGTGTGCATGAAGGGAAACTTCTGAGATATTCTAATGGTTCTAATTTTAAAAGCTGCCATCAAACCTTGATGGATTATGAAAGTGTGTCTCGTTAGATAAATTATAAGCATGACACTTTGGAGATCAAAAATGTGCTTTAATTTATTAAAAAGCGACTAAGCCACTACTGTGGCTCCACATTGAAGAGTGCTAATAGCGAGTTCAGAGGATGTATTGAGCAGTGGGAGCTCGATTTTGGATATTATTCACAAAGGTTTTTCACAAAATTTAGTATTTATTTTACCCACATTATCCACATGCCTAATGTTATGTGCAAAACATCCAGCAGGGACACAGAGAGATCAGCAACAGGAGGTTCAGCATGGACATTTATATTTATTTAGATTTATAAAGATGCTGAATGATTCTGGAATGAATTTTGTGTTGTGTGCAGCACTTAATGTTCAGCCCTCATGCTGCCAGCATTAAATGTTACTTATTTTGTCAGAATGATAAAAAAAATTAGATTTATTGTATTCTTAATCTATTCATTTCTTGGTGATGGAGTTTAAAAGCAATTGTTTTGCTCTTCTGTGCAAAAATAAATAATGGGGGGTTTTTTAAAGATAGATTACTCAGGTTTTAGATCTTACTAAAAATCTAAACATGACAATATGTGTCGCAAGGCAAAGAAATTTGCCAATCTGCAAATGTTTTAATTACAAGCAGAACTTGACCAAACTGCTGGTTTCTGTTTTCCCCGCTGCTGACAGTGGCATTACCTAACTTGCACTTTTCCTCTCCCTACCCTGCATAAAGCGGATTCAGAAACTCTGACAAAACTTTCCAAGTTCTCCCCAAAGTGGATTCTTGTCCTCTGGCCTTTATTGACTTATTTATTGTTCTTTCCACTCTACAGCAAGAGCTGCTTCCAAGTATTCTTCACAAAACTCATTTCCCAGCAAATCCAAAATTGCTGCTCTGCCACTGCCAAAATATCCACTCCACACTGAGCCTGCTCTGGCCATTACCAGCAGTTGCAGAGAATGTGAGGAAGAAGAGGGGAAGCGCAGCAATAATCCCTCTTTGCACCCCTGTGCAGCGTTATAGATTTCATTTTGCTGTTACACGAAATTTACCTGCATTCCCTGGCACCTGAATTACTGCCCACACCTGCTCTGCTGCCCAGGGAAACAGAGGGGTGGAATCATGAGTTTGGATTCAGAGCAAATTGTGGCAGGAACTCAACAATGTAGCCTAGAGTAAAAAATGGAATCTGCAGGAATCAAAGCAGGATTGAGATTTTCAACAACAATTTTTAAGGTTGCACGTGTGAATCCCAGTAATTTCATAACAGGCAAGGAAAATACAAAAAAAAAAAAAAAACCAAAAAAAAACCCAAAAAAAAACCAACACCACAAACAAAAAAAACCCCAGAAAACTTTTATAAAATACCACATTTTAGTTTTGGATGGCTGCAGTTCAGAACCAGCATTGTAGCAAAACTGCAATAAAGGATGTTCAGTTCTATTTGCAGGGTAAGACAGAGGGTTAAGCCCCTTTCAAAAATAAATTCGCTGCAAAGCCTCCTCTATTTTTCTTTCCTGCAGCATTCAGGAAGGCCAAATTCTGAGCTGGATTGTGTGAGGCAGGCAGTGCTTTACCCTTTTGTGTGTGAGATAGGGAAATTTCTGTCCCCTGCGTCCCTGAAATAGGCACGGACAGAGCAGAGAGTGGCTGCCAGGTTTGGTGTGTGCAAGGACAGACACAAGGAAATATCCACAAGAATGTGGATTTACGAGTCAGAGCTTCCCTGCAATGACCCAGCACAGCAGACACCAGTTGGGGTTCGTTTCTTGTCTCAGGTACCCCACGCTGAGGATTTTCCTACCCAGTGAAAAACTCTGGGGGTGTTGATACAGGCAGGAGCAAGAGTCATGAGGCTGATAAATGATAAATGTTACAGCAGAGGTGAGAGAAATTAAACTGTGAAACTATGCAAAAAAACCTGGGTACTTTAGAGAAATAAACTATGAAAGATGCATTGTAGAAGGAACCACGAAAGATAATTTCCAGAAACAATCCAAAAGAGTAAACACCAAAGGAAATAAAAATGCCTTCCTGCCCTCTGTTGAAAACACTGATTTTCTGACCTATTCCATATATCTGATTTTATCCAACTTAACATAACAGATACTCTATTCACTCTATCTGGTTTCTGGAATCTACTGAATGCAATAGATACTGATTGTAAAGCTCAAAATAATACAAATTTTCTGCCAATAAAGGCACAAAATCTGAGTAAAACTTGACACAGGAAAAGCTATTCAGGTGCATCCTGAGCTTTTTGAATGTAGAGATGAAATTACAGCAAAGCCTGAGCTGGGTTAAATGAAGCATTAAACTACACAGTCATAGCAGGGTAAAATACAGGCAGCAAACAAAATAAAGACATGCCCAGAACCCAAAGTATCATTGTACCTGTTATAACTACTGGGACTAGGTAAAAAATATATAGATTATCAGTCCATACTGTTAAAAATCAAGGCAACATTCCTCACCACTGCTCCTCCCCAGAAGAAGCTCCAAGTTTCCTCTTAAATGTATTAGCAAAACAAGATTTCCTATAAATGTTTTACTTCTAATTCTTTATTGAGCAGAAAATCAGACTCTGAAACCAAGCTCAAAATCCAGCTCAAAATCCTTTTAGAGAATAAATATTGGGCTAAAAAATAACAATTAAACTTCTCACTGCATTTTCCAAATATATATGCAGAAATGTGCTCTAAAGTACAGTTTGTGTTGGTAAGATTAAATCAAACAAGCAAAAAGATAACCTAGAATTCTTTGATCTGAAACATGCAGAACCATAAAATGTTTGGACACGATAAAAATTTGACATTGTGGATAAGCTTCACATCTTTTATTCTTTTTCATAAAGAAGTGTCAGACAACTATATAAAAATAATAGATCAAATAAACATAGACACTGTTGTACACAGAGCATAAAACCTTAAAAAACACTGAATAATTCAAGGGAACTCCAGCAACACTTGTAATTTACAACCCTTGCAATTTTTCATAAAGCAATACTTTTTCTAATTCTCATCTCTTTTCTTGCCGGTGCCTCGGGAAAGAGAAAGGCAAAAATGGAAACCATAACTACAAATATTAAAGTGTTTGCTTTTAGTATCAGTGTAGTAAATATGCCATTACTCTTAGACGGTAATGCAATATGCAAGCACTATTTGTCCCAGATCGCTACAGTAAACAGAATTTCCAGAGACTATAATATTTTTCTTTCCTGCTATTTGCAAGATTACTTTGTAAAAAAAAAAAAAAATTCTAATTTTTGAATACCTTCCCAATACAAGGTACTGGAAAAACAGCATCACAGACAGAATAGGAATTTTTATCTCTGCTTGGGAGAGTGCTCAGGTTTTCAGCAATGTCTTAGCCTGGCTGTAGCTGGGGTTATTAGCTCTGCATTAATTGAGGATCTCCCCATGACATGGCTTTTGTCCTAAGGAAATCAAAGATCTGCTGTCTCTGTTACCTCTGATCTGATCCTGGCAGCTGCTGGGGCACTTTAAAATAAACAATTTTTCTCTGTCTTGCTCCCTAATTAATATCCCTGTGCCCAAGAGTTTATGCACTGGGGAAAGAAGAGCAGGAAAATCAGAGACACTCAAACTGGGAGTTAAACATCACAACTTGATTTGGAGAAGTAAACATCACATCCTCACCTCACTTTTGCATGATCATATCCACAACTGCTGCTTGCTTGTTTTTAAGATTATTTTTGTTTTCCATTTTTATATTTTTATATTTGTTTTCAGAAGTTTTAATATGTAACAACCATAAAATATTTCTTCAAGCTGAAATTTAGCTTTAAACAAGAGTCTGCATGTAGGAATCAATGTGCATTTATGTAACAAATCTCCTAATTTAAGATGTTTTAGGCCAATTTAAAAAAAAAAAAATCCAACTAAAAGAAAATAAAAAACCAAAACAAAACTTGATTTTGGTCTCAATGCCATGAATGCCCTGCTCTTCAAAATGTTTAAAAAAATGCCATCACTTCTACCATTCTAAACCTGCTTAGACACTCAAGTTGAGGTACAGAATATACTCAATACCCATATTTTTTTTTGTTAACTACCCAAAGAGCAGACAAGTAATGGAGCTACAGATCTCTAAAACCCCCACACCATCAGGTCAAAAACCACCCCAGCTAGTGGAAAATTCAACTGAAGTTTCTCTTTCTCTTCCTTTCGAATTTTCCTCCTTTCTCAAAGGAAACACCAAATCAATTTCACAGAAATTTAAGATCTTTGAAGCATTTCCAGTTGTTTTCACTCCTTCCTATGATTTGTGTGGATAAAATTAAACACCACAAAAAGACAGATTAATCTCTGCATGCCCAATAAATCATTTCCCTCAATAAATTCATTTCTCTCAATAAAGAAATGGGTAATTAATGACACCAGCTTCTCCAATGTAGTTTTTCTGAAAGGGATGTGTTTTATTTAACATGAAACCTTAATGCTGATGAGAAATTCCATAGGGAAATGAAAGCTGGGGCAATATTTCAAAAGCTTCCATTGGAACTGTTGCTGTTCCTAGAACTGAGCAGGACAGTCCAGTAAAGCCTCCTCACCTCTCCCCCAACCTGTTTTGGTTTCTTTTAATAGTTCATGCGAACTTCTTCCCATCAAATATTAAATTTTGGTGTCAGGGGATGTGGAAATGGATTTGTAGAGATTTCTCAAAGCCTGACAGAAAGCAAACCTTGAGATGAGAAATGCTGACTTAGAAATGCCATGGAACAGGGCAGACATTGGTGAGAGAGAAATGGAATTAGAAACAAGTTTCAAAAGATGGCCTTGCAAATAAGACTGGAAACTTTAGAGAAATAAAAATATGAAAGATGTATTGTAGTAGGACCCATGAAAGATAATTTTAGATGATTTGCTTTAAAGCATTTACAGCATGGTGTGGCAAAAGCTGATAAGCCAAGAAACACTTATAATGTATTGTAAATAGGAAATAGTTGGCTTCTGATTGTGATGGTGTGAATTGTAACACCTGAATTGTCTCACCCTTCAAATGAGACTGAAAATGGAATAAAAGTTTGTAAAACACCTCTCAGTTACCCCATCTCTGGGTCAGAAAAGGGCAAAATCCAACAAGTGTATCCAACAGGAATTGTGCAGAGAGTGAAGCTGCACTACATCATGAAAAGCCTGATAAGAAATGCCCCCTGTCCTCTCAGCCAAACCAGTTCTCATATTAATAACCCAGCTTCCACCTTCCACCATCCCTCCCAGCACGGCCTTTGCTGGGTTTGCAAGGATTTCTCCTGCCAGGGGAACGTCACTGCTCCCCATATCTTGGGTTTGCAGGGATTTCTCCTCTAGGGGTTTCTCAGAGCTCCTCAGGTGTAGGAATCAATGCACATTTATGTAACAAATTTGGGTTTGCAGGGATTTCTCCTCCAGGGCCTCTCAGTGCTCCCTGTCAGAGACTCCCGGCCCCTCTGAGCCCCTGCACATTTCAAAGGCAGCGATGGAATTGTGATTTTTGTCTCCTGCTCCAGAGGGCCATGAACTGAGGAGTTCCTGAGCAAGCCAAAGCAGCTGCTGGGCCCCATTGTTGTGGAGAATGTGCATTTTGACAACTACTAATCATGTATTTACTCCGAGCAGCGGATAATTTTATACATTTATTATTCTCAGAATGTATTTACCCAACGAGTAATGGCAGCTCTAAATGAGTTTCTTGTGTCCTGGAAAGAAAACACAAGCAGCAATTAATTAGTTTATTGTTATTTAGCTGCAATTTATTTATTTATTTCCCTGAGCCATTCATCAGATGCATCAAATGCAGATTGGAAGGTAGATTTTTGTGGCATTTATGGCAAAATTCCTTCTGAACTATTCTAGGGGACCTCAATTGTGTTTGAGAAGAGATATCTAATTTTGACCTGAATTGGGAACAATTAGAAAGAACAAAAAATTGATTGAGCAAGTAAAACAAACTGGTTCAAGTTAGTGATTATCTATTCTGTGTTAAAACAAAAAGGAAACAGGGAGATTAAACTGAGTTGTGATCCATACAAGGACAGAAAGCAAGGTGTAATTCAGCTTTTTCAGATTCTTTGGGCTCTAAGGACATTGATTCAGGACAGGGTGAGTGAGGCATGGATCTTCAGACAGACATTAACCCTCAACAGGTCACCTGGTTAACAATTATTCCTTTTGCTGCAGAAACCTGCTTTTACAGAAAGCACAAGGCTCAATGAGGGATTCTGTGAGTGACCACAGAAAAACACAACAGCACTGACGGTGATGGATGATCACTAATTATGAAATTAATTCATTAGAAGCACGTGGGATACAGTCCTGGCATTCATTCAAATCCCAAATGGAGCACAGGAGATGCAGGTCACATTCTCATCTGCACAAAACCACTGCAGGTTACAGCAGGGCTGTGCAGGGCACTGGGAAGTTATTTTAACCAGCTGTTAATGGCAATTATTCCTTATTGTGCCACAGCTAAACAGAGCAGCAATGAGGTACAAACCTTACCTGCCCCAGGATAAACCTGGGGAAATGTGACTTAAAGGGAGGAGGGAATCCCTGAGAGCTCAGCACAGCTAAAACCAAAAGGTGCATTCACAACGCTACAGGCCCAGACTGGCCTTGGAGGAAAATGTTGAATTAAAACACTGATGTTTATGAATGACTTCAAAAAATACTATTTTGAAATGTGATATAACATCCAAATAATTCATTTTGTTTGTTTATTTTTATCCCAAATCCTTTCCGTCACTCTGGCCTCCCCTTCTGTCTGCAGCTGGAATGCTGCCCTTCCCCCTGACCTAAACAGAGATTCCCTAAATCTTCTTCTGGGACTAACAAAAGCATTCAGTGCCTGGTTTCCTTGAAAATACTATAATGATTTGTGTTGAAATAGTTGATTTAACCTATCATCAAAACCTTTGGATTTGCAACTCAACATAATTTTATTTTCCATTTTATTGTTCATAGTCTCAGGAGCAAACTGAGATAATATTGTAAAGGCAAACTGTATGGATTCAGAATATTTTTGGGCTTTTTTCCTCTTAAAACTACCTATGATGCTTATTGTTATTTTTGCTCCTTTGCCTGCTTCTCCAACCTCCAATTAAAGGCTGGAACAATTTATTGAATTGTAAGTTCACTAATTGAATAGATATATAGACAGTTGAAAGCACCGGGATTCTCTGCAGGGTTTGTTTATCAGTGCCTAAATCTTGGTTAACAGCTTGCCACCCTTCTAAATACACAACTATTTATTCAAGTATTTATGTACAAGTTTTTTGCCATGGCAACTGCTATATCATCTTGACATACACAGGAGTAATTTTATTCAGATACGTTTACCTCTTTGTTAGAATTCCTCCATATTTTATGGTGCTTAAAGAGAAATAACTACAAATTCTCAATATATCTTTCAATTTCTGTGCAAGAGGCACCTGGCTGTTTTCTTGCATAAGGAATATGACTAAAAGTGTCTGCCAGCCACAGAAGTGGTCAAACAGCCAATTAAATCAGCTGGGGGGAAAACCATGGGAACCTTTGAATATTACTTGGCCTGTTGGGTTTCCCTTAACAGTTATTTATTTTACTTTTTGAATTTATACCCTGATGTAGTTTTAAAAAACACAATTTTCTAGAAATGAAAATAAGAAAAACATATATATCCCTGCAAAAATACAGGCTTGGATCAGCCTGGGGCAGTGGAAGGTGTCCCTGCCCATGGAAGGGGTTTGGAGCTGGATGGGCTTTGAGGTCCAACCCAACTCAAACCATCCTGTGGTTCCATGATCCTATACTCAAACCTCCCTGAGAAATTACCCCTCTGGAAGAAGCTAATCCACATCTAAACACAACCGGAGCTCAGAGTGGCGGAGAACTGGATAAAAAAAAAAAGTTTTGATCCAATGCCATGGAAGAAAGAGGTGACACAACTGATAAACCATTGGAATAAACCATTGCACATTCAGAGAATGGAAATGCTGAAACCTCCCTGGTTGCTGAGGAGACGGGAGCCACGTCCCTCCTCATGTGCACCCATGGGAATGGCCAGAATTGCCAATTGCCATGCTAGGTTTGGAATATGGATTCATGGGCAAGGAAAAAGCAGAATTGCACCCGTGTAGGTCACAGAAATATAAAACCCCTGCTCAGAAACTCCATGGGTAACTGGTGACCTCCTGCTGGACCTGAGCACCACTGACACCTGATTCTCCACTGGAACCAGAATACACAGTCCTGGAAGTGCCAAAATGAAGGCAGACCCCAAAGGGAAATTTACAGGGTATAGGGAATAATAACTACAGCACGAGTGGGAAGGAAACTGGATAGAAGAGGGCCTGTAATTAAAGAAAGCAAGAGATAATTCAGGAGTGCAACATCACGAGAGTGCAGCACCAGGAGAGATTAGAGCCAGCAAGAAACAGCCTGGTCATGCAGCACTGCGTACACTGCTGAGTTTCCAGCAGGGAATAATTCACTTCTGTGATTCAACTCCTTCTCCCTCATCACAGCCAGAAACCGCCCTGAGTGAAACACAGGACAAAACTGAGAGGTTCTGGGAGTTCCTCAATATATTCTCTACCAGCAGCCAGTACTCCAGACCCTCCTGCAGTAAATGAGTAACAATAATGATAATAGTCATAATTAATATTAAACTCTTAGTGAAGGTTTATTATCTTCAAGTTCCATTAAGTAATTAATGAATTCATTAAGATTGCTGGTGTAAAAGCAAGCAAGTTTCACAGAGACACACCCTGCAGGTCCAACATTTAATAATCTATTTTAACAGCAGCAAAAAATTAACATTTATTTCTTAATATGGTAACGATCTAGTCCTACAATTATGCAAAACACAGCTGAAGAACACTTATTTCTGGAGTTCTTATCTTTTCAGAACTTGCTGTTGGGTTGTGCAGTCTCAGCTGCATATGAATATGTTTGTGCTTGCTTGAGATAAAAGTCTACCATGAAATCCACAGGGAAATCCACAAATTTTGTAGGACAAAGCAGAGATGGATACAGGTCTATGTGTTATACACAATCCCAGTCATCCCAATCCGTTTCCTGGATCCAGCAGGGCAAATCTTGCAATTACACAGATATACAAAACCAGAGCAATCACAGAGAAAGGGGTCACAAACAACAAGGAAAGTCACGAAACCAACAGCACCATGTCCACATGTCCCAACTGCAGCTGAAACAGGCTCCAATACCTGCCATTTCATGTCAATATGCTCTTTTTGGTTATTAAATTCACTTTTATTTTTAAAGGGGTCCAGATGGGTCCTCTTTACCCAGTAAAACAGCTGGATATATTATTGATATCATTTGCACTCCAACTCAGGCAGTTGGCCAGTGGAAAATAAAACCAAGTGGAATTTTATCTTTTCTGGGAAGACTGAAATGTGTGGGAAGTTCAGAGTACATGGCGACTTTTTTTGGGGGTTTTTGCATAGCACTAAACTGATTATTCTAACGAGCCATGCACTTTTCTGCCTGAACATTTCTCATTTGTTAATTGGCAAGAATGAATTCTTTACATCAGATTTGAGAACTTTCGCTTCCATTTTGTTACACTCAGGTTTCAAACTCAACTTTCGCTTTCATTTTGTATCTTGATTTATGAAGACGGTAAAAAAAATAAGAGCTGTGCTTTCTCTTATTTCACATTTAATGTTTTTGCAAGGTCACAGCTTTTTCTTCTTCATGCTAGCGGATCAGATTCAAATGTGTTCTAATAATGTTTCTGAGAGGGAAAAAACCCACAAAATGCAAGTTAGGAAATTATCAGGTTCCATCCACAACGCTCATGGTGTTTCTTTAGCCTGATGGTGCAGGGTTGTTTTCCTTTCCTCTCCACTCCCTGGGTTACTTTTTCTGCATCCCCGCTCCTATGGAGCTTCCAAATAAAATCCCCAAAAAATCCCCCAAAAAGTTCCCAAAAAAAAATCCCAAAAAAAATATCCCCAAACACCACGGGCCCAGGGGGAGTTTGAACCCTCAGCTCCTCCTGATTTAGGAAAACCAGGGTGCAGCTCAGCCTTGGAAGGAATTTGAACTGTTTTATATATGGATGAAGTTTAGGAAATTTTGAATGTAAGACCGTGTGTATGAATACTCTATAAGTTTATGAGCTCCCTGTGATAACACAGGACTGTACAAAAGTGGTATTTATTGGAAATTCTGATCTTGATTACTGTATTTGTACTGGAAATTTTCCTTGTTCTGCTCCCTATTTTCTGCAGGGAAAAAAAAAAAAAAAAAAGGTATTTTCTGAACGTTGCACCTTATTTGCTCCTTTCATTCACTCAGTTTCCAAACAAGCTCCAAGGAAAGTTCTGCCTGGCAGGCTGGTTCCTTGCCTGGGAGCTCACCTCTGCAGAGGCACCGAGCTGGAGCAGGCAGTGTTTTAAGGCTGTGTTCCTAATTAAGCGAACAGGTGGCTCCAGCCAGCAGGAACCACTGAGCAAACAAACCCAGGGAGGGCTGGGGCTTGTTGGAGCAGATGGTGTGGTCTTTGTGCCTCTTTAATGAAGGCCGTGCCTGAGCTCTCCGCTGCCTTCAATCCAACGCCTTCCTCGCCGGTTGTGCAACCGCGTTTGCGCCGAAATAAAACAAAATGATGTCTGGATTAGAAAGGAAATCAGTTCTCTGCAGCCTTCAAATGTGTTTGAGCACAGCCTGGTGTGCTAAGTTATATTTTTGACGCCAAAACTCAGGTAGAAGGTCAGTGCACACCCATATTCACTCTATAAACTGGTTTTACACTTACATCCTGCCAGCAATCCCCCTCTAAAACTTTGCACAGATATGAAGTCTTTACAGAGCAGGTAGGCATTAATAGATTTTTAACATTCCCTTGCCAGCCCCTGTTTCTAAATTAATCTATCAATGATTTAGAATGCATTTATTAAATTATAACCTTTCCTTTATAGATTTATGGGAGCATACTCTGTCGTGGTTTGACCGGAAATGGGACATCTGGGATATTTTGTTTTGCTGTGATTACCAATGGGTAATTGGAATTTAAGATGGGCACTTAGTTTGACCAGTGGGACATTTGGATCCGCCTCTTGAGACTACGAACTCAAGGGGTTAAAAGCAGGGCTCTTGGCCTTCGGAGTCCTCTTGGGATTTCCGGCGTGAAGAAGTCTCTCCCCCGGCCCAGTTTCTGGCTGGGCTGGGGGAGGGGAGAGCCACGTGGGCCATCTACGGTAGGCCCGGGTTCGGAGGAAGGGTGGCAGACCCTTGAGCGACCAGTTTATTCCCCCCCCCCCCCAGAGAATGCAGTCCGTGCTCGAACTGTATATCTTGAAACTTGATATCATGTGCCGGCAGGCAGCACGGCTGGGAGGAGAAAGGGGGGGGGGGCAGCGGGCAGTCCGGCCGCCTGGGAGACCTTTTAACCCTTTGGGGAATGAAGGCTTCGCAGAACATTGCCTTTCCTGGGAAAGGGACAGGAGTGGAAGATGAAGGAAGAAAATTAGGCCAGTAAGGAGGGTCTGGCAAAGGGAGAAGAGAGATGTTGAAGGAATGGAGGAAGATGGAGTGGCAGTTTTTGCTGGACTCTTTTTTGTTGTATTTCCATGGACTGTTTCCTGGTGAGGCAGAGGCTGTATTGCAGGGGGAAGCGGAGGCTCGGCGTCAAGAGAGTTTGGTTTTGAGACCCCTCGGCCCCAGGGGGTATAGAAGACATGGGGGGGACAGAGGTCCCAGGATTGTGACTGTACTCTGCTTGGAACGAGACGAGGCATTCTTAAAAGGCCCTGAAGGCAGGCCCCTGCCCCATCCCATGCCAGGTGGTGAGAGCACCTCGGCATGGAAAGGAGATGTCACGAGGTAGCAAGATACCGGGCGGATTGCTGATTGTGACAAGAAGTCCGTGGCACAAGGAAGGACTCCGTCTATCCCTTATGAGCTGAAGATTTGATTTTTTTTTCAAAGGGTGGTGCCAGACTGAGTGTGGATAATTTTTTGGGAAATGTAAATGTGTTTGGGAATTTGGTGGGAGGAGGATAAGGAAGTGTTTCTGTGTAGTTCTCATTCTCCTTGTTTTTTTCCCTGTGTGTGTGTAGGTTAGTAATTGTGTGTGTAGTTTAGTAATTGTGTGTGTAGTTTAGTTAATAAACTTCTCTTTATGTTTAAGTTGGAGCCTGCTTTGCTTATTTCCTGGCCACATCTCACAGCAGATATCAGGTAAAAGGTATATTTATGGGGGCCTTGGCTTTGCCAGGCCTTAAACCATAACATACTCCAAATTAGGGTTCGTATTATGAATGGGAAAATTTGTTGAATTTTTTTCAGTGTGGATCATGATTCCATTTTGCATCATCCCATTTAGTTAGGAAAGGGTGATCAGAAAGAAAAGCAGTTTTATAAAAAGAATTCCAATGGGAAAATGACCATTCCAGCTTGAGTAGGGATTAAGGAGAAAAATAGGGAGCAGAACGGCGGAAATTTCCAGTACAAATTCAGTAATCAAAATCAGAATTTCCAATAAATATCACTTTTGTACAGTCCTGTGTTATCACAGGGAGCTCATTAACTTATCAAGTATTCATACACACAGCCTTACATTCAAAATTTCCTAAACTTCATCCATATGTAAAACAATTCAAATTCCTTCCAAGGCTGAACTGCACCCTGCTTTTCCTGAATCAGGAGCAGCTGAGGGTTCAAACTCCCTCTGGGCCCGTGGTGTTTGTGGGAGCAGGGTCAGCCTTCAGAGCACAGATTTGGGGATTTTTTGGGAAGTTCCACAGGAGCAGGGATGCAGAAAAAGTAACCCAGGGAGAGGAGAGGAAAGGAAAACAACCCAAAAAGTGGGTGCACCACCAGGCTAAAGAAGCACCGTGAGCGTTGTGGATGGGACCTGATAATTTCCTAACTTGCATTTTGTGGTTTTTATTTTCTTTATTTTAATCAGAAACATTATTCACATTTGAATCTGATCCATAAATCCACATATTGTCAGAAAAGAGAGAAAATGATGCATGATTTCAAATGTATGCAGCTGCCTGGTAATTTTTAATTTTCACAAATTTCATTCTATCACTAGGGCCTATCCACATATGGCCAGCATATATGGCAGCTAAGGCCAGGCCAGGTGCCATTTCTCTCTAAGTGCACACAAAAATGCTTTTGGTTTTATCAAATGGAGTAGATTTTTGGAAGGATGAGAGGTTAAGACAGCAGCTGAGGATGCCAGGTATTTTCACTACATCTTTGTTCCTATAATTTTAATTTTTAGTTTTGCTAACGAGTTGTGGTGTAGTTTGGCTAGATGACATAGGTTTGAATAAAGACATAAAGAAATATTGGATGGACCAGAAAATAAAAGTGGAAAAGTACTATTTAACTCCATTTTTACCACAACTGCTACATGGTTGCTATGATATCACTTGGTAATTAATTGCAAAGCACATTCTACCCTATCTTTGTGCACAAATTCAATTGTTAGAGGAAAAATAAGGTACAGAGAGCCCCCTTCTGTAGAGCAACACTCCAATATGTAATAATTTGGCTGGAATACTGCAAGAACCGTGGCACACACAGCTCATTATTCCTACTACTCATATCACTGCACTTGTCTCGCTAGCTCTATTTATTTTTCACTGGAGTAATTCTATGGGGAACTTCAAAGCAATTAGCTGAGGAGCACATGTTAAAGGGTGAAGGGTTTCAATGTTGCAGCAATGTAAGATAACTACAGATCACAAAATCTGTCATGGAATAATGCAATCAAGAACAAAGCAAATGGAAGCTTTGTTTTCAGAAGATAAGAATGCAATGGAATGCATCAGTAGCTCCCCTTGCTTCTTGTGCTGTCTACCTAAATGAGACTCCCTGCTTGCATATTTCAAAGTCATTGGTTAATTATCCTGAAGCAAAACTGCATTTTGGGTGCTCTGATTTGAACATAATGATGTGACTATAATTCGAACAAATTGGAAATATGCAAAGTTGAACACTTGATTTCAGATATAATCCAGTAATTAAAAACATAACAAATCATTTAGCAGGAATGCTGCCATTGTGGCCGAGGAAAACTGCTAATTGCAGGGCCCATATCTCCCCCATTTTTGCACTGCTTAACTCCAACCACAAATCACCATCCAATGGCAAAAATAATGAGTTGAAAGAAGTTTGTCCAGGCTTTTAAACCATGCAGACAATGCTGGGTAAGAAAGGAACAGGATGGACTAAACAGGCATCACTTGCAGTGTCAATTTAATTTTTACTGTGCACTTTACAACACAAAATAGTATGGCAATGTGCAAAGTTACACAGATAATAAGTGTAGTAAATATAAGGAGATCATCAAACACAAAATGAATGTTGAGGAATATTTATTTTAAAAATACAGCGTATTTTAATAATAATGATAAAAAAATGATTTTAATAAATAATGATAAGAAATGATAATTTATTATAGAGTCTTTTTGCTGTCCATGCACCCAGCTGGGACATTTTTCTGGTGTTTTTGATAGTGTGAATGAATGCTATTTTCCCTTAGCAGAGGGCCATGGTTCTGGGTGCCATTCAGGCTGCAGCATTTGCAAACCCTTGCAGGAGCTGCCCCTGAGGCAGCTGCTCCAGGCACTCAAGGTTAATATCTCTGAATGTTCTTTCACTGGCAGAAACCTCCCTGTGAACAAGACCTGCTCCAAGCAAGCTGCCAGAGCACTGGAAATAAATACATATTCAGCAGTTCTGCTCAGCCATGAGCGCTGCTCAGCAGTGGCCAGGAAGGGAGGATGAAGGATGGGAACGTTTTGCAGGTCAGAGCTGTGATGTGAGAGCTCCAATGAAAGCCACCTTTGCTAATTCCTTGTTCCTCAGCAGTCTGTTTGATCACAGAGGGAAACCTGGGCTTCCACACGTGGAGTTGCCTCCAGAACCTGTTCCAGTGGTGTCTATTCTGCAACCCCTCCTGCTAGAGGGAGAGTATAAAATCCATATTTCTTTGAAATGCAACATGGTGCTTATATAGAAAAAATATTATTTCCTATTGACAGGGATGCTCACATCTGTGAGTGTTTTTTGCCTCCTAGCAGTTCAAAATCTGCTGCTCTGGTGAGACCAGACTTAACATTCTAATAACAAGCGCTGACATCTGCTGAGGTTTTAAGCACAGACTGAAGTTACTTTGGAGGGATGAGTTGTTTGTGCAGATAATGATGCACAGACCTGGAGTGAATCCAGTGTTGCTGACTGACCCATCCCCATTCATCCTTCTTTAAAATCTCATTTATTTATTTCCTCCCTGTGCAGACCAAACCTCTCCCTAAAGTCCCCAGCAAGTTGCTGTGATTGGTGAGTGACACAAAAGCACTAAATAAAATTGCATTCTGCTTGTCATGTTTGATGAGACAAATTCATCAGCCTCTGCCTTGCCTTATTTGTGTCATTGTGACACAATTTTGCAAATTGCTGAATTGCCCATGATAATACCTTTCCTCAGGATAGTTAAACATGCCAATTGGTAATTAGCTATTGCCATCTGTGTTTTGTTCAAACATTTGTCTCCTGTAAATATTCTTTAAAAGCTGAACCTTTGTTAGAGAGGAGAGCAGGAGGAGGGAATATGGATGTTCCCTTTGGCTGGGAGTTGGACTCTGTGTTGCCCATCAGTTCTCCTTTCTTCAAATAAAAAAGGCAGTGTTGTAACACAATCGTTCAAGGCTACAGCAGTTCTGAAACAGCACTGCTTGAAAGTGACAGAAATAATGACAACTATCTAGGGAAAAAAAAAAAACAAAACAATCAGAAGAAACCCAGGCATGTTATCAACAGAAGACTTGGAGGAGGAAATATAAAAATATAAACAGAGGACTGGCACAGCTGATTGCCAGGACAGCACTGGATTTACCTCTGTTATTCCAGATAATTCACATTATGTGGATCTTCAGAATGATGGACTGAGGTGCCTGGAGAAAGCCTAAATGCATCAGGAAATGAAGAAAAAACGTACTTCTAGGACATGGATCTCTCAATTATTTAGCACTCTCAGGCATTAATCATTTTGTTAATTCTAAATTAAATACTGTTCATTTGACTTCACTACTGTCCCTAAAAGAAAGTGAATTTCAGTGGACTGAAGAATTCTGAAAAGGTAAATATCATGCTAAGACAAAGGACAGCAAGTAGTGAACGCAAATAAATGGAAAAGCTACCTCAAATAAGAGATCTAAAAATAATTACAGCACTAAAAGTCAGTCACAAGCAAATCAAATCAAAAAGCAAATCTTGCATTGAATTATCATATTCAGTGCACATAAAATTAAGATATTTGTGGCCAGGAACTAGCTGACTGTTCAAATAAACTTTGGAAGGTCTCAGCCTCTCTTATTTTCTTTCTTTCCCTAAGCATGACTATTTGTTATTTATTTTTCTTATTTAGGTAATTGCACTGAACTTCTAAACTCACATGCACTGGACTCCAAAAACTTCAGAGTTTTGCTATGCTTAACACACCATGGCAATAATAGTTCATTTTTCTTTTCCTTCCTTTGAATTGCACTTCAAGATGATGCCACTCTGGAGGTTATTGAAATTATTGTTCATGCCCTGAATATCTGGTTAAACAGAAATCTGTGATTCAAATTATTAACTAAAATGAAAGGAGAAAAGATGACAACATAAAGGGTCTTATTTTTAATTCTCTTTGCAGTTAAAAGCCAGATGAATAGAAATCAGTTAAGGTTCATTACTGCTCCAATCCATCCAGAGCAAGGGGAAGAGAGAAGCTCTGGTACATTAACTTTTACACTTGTGACCTGGTAAATAATGTTCCAGTTAGAGCTACGACTTCTTTCAACCCACAGCTCACACAATTTCTATAATAATATATTAATTTCTTACACTGCTAAGTGCTGCTAAAGGCACATCTGAAGGATATCAAATTGAGGGCATTCCTTTAAAAATCACAGATGTACGCCCAAAATGTTTAACCATGACGAGACTCTTTAAATAAACCAGAAAACGAGGCTGTCTGTCCAAGGCTCCAGATGAAACCCCAAATTTATGATGAGCTGACACAGCTGACATGGTTCCATTCCTGTCACACATGGCAGGGAGTGGATTTCCAGCTGGATTGGGTCATTGAACCAATTCAGCCAATTGGATCATTTAACCAATGTTCAGATGCAGGAGCTGAGCCCAACACCTGAACGGGCAGCACAGGAGAGGGCTGGGATGAGGGAGGGACTTCGGGGTTGGATTTGTCCCCACAAAAGGATTTCTATCATGTCTTAATTCTGTCCCACTTGCGAGAAAGAATGAAGAAATTAAATCAAATGATATCATGAGAATAGAGCCTCTTTATTTTATTTATTGAATTATATTCTAATGACTATAAATTCCTTCCCCATGGTAGTTGTGTTTAAAAGAATTCTCTTTTGATGAACGTGCAGGTTGGTTTGGGAGAAGATATAGAGAAACTGTCAAAAATACAGGGAACCTTTTACTCTTCTTTAACCAGTAGCATGAAAGCTGCACAGTGGGTAAGCCAATAAGTGGAATATGATTTTAAAAGGAAATTAGATGCTGAAAATCTCTGCTCATCTCATCTGCCAGAGGTAGGTGTCAGATATAGGTAAAAATTAATTTCCATTGATAACAAGGTCTTGCAAACGTCTCAATTGCAGGACTTCAAATATTTTCAGTCAGTAAGAGTCCAAACCAGAATGAGGGGACTTTTTCCAGTTCAAGATAGAGAACTTCAAATCCTCTCGTGTAAAAATAAAACAATCAAGATAAGCAATGAGTATTGATGATGTCTTCTAGTTTCTTCTCCTTCCTCTCATTTGAATATTTTAACAATACAAGTTCCAATGCTGCCCTGCTCACCTCCTGAGGAATTTGTCTCCAAATGCACTGTGAATCTTTTCCAGCCTGACCTTGCAGTTCCTCATCCTTGTTTTACTCTCTTTTTCTATGTGAAAAAGTTGGGCTCACTGACTTTGCAACTTTCTGACACAGTTTTGAGCAGCCTGATGCCCTCTGAGTCTCATTCTTGCCACACCACACAAGCCCCACACTCCAGATTGAAGTTCTCTCCACTTTCCAACACCCTCCCCGATCTCAGGGTCCCAAATTCAAATTATTCCAGATATCACCTGCAGTGCATTGCCCTGTTGGGAATAATCCTCGGGCCCATCTGGTTTGATGCAGGGTATCAGACAATTGACAGCTTTATCTGAGTGTAAATTCCTCGCCTACACACCTTATTCAGACCCAAAGTAAACAACCTGCACACATATTTATTGTTTTCATAGCAAAACCATGAGATTTTCTGAGTTCCTGAGGGGCTTTCTGTGCCTCTCTCTGAATCACTGAGCCCAAAGCCTGAGAAACCTCTTCCCCATCACAAAGGTCCAAACCAGAATCATGTCAGAACAAAGCCAGGCTGCACCTAATCCCATTAATGCTGTGCAAAATCAATCTCCTCAGGCTTTCCAGGGCTTGTGAACGAGCAGACAAGATGCCTCTGGTGATGGACAGACATTGCAGGGTTGCCTCCTGATTTCGTAGCCATTTCTTATTTTCATTCTCTTTGCTTTTGCCGAAAACTGATTGACTGTAAAAGATCTGCCTCAATGTCAGTCTCCTGTTAACAGCTGGGAAGTCACTTTATCTTACTTGCAGCCACAAGGAAACACGAGATAATCACCCAGTGACAGCCAGACCCAGCAGACAGGCAGAGAAGCAAATCTCCTTTTGTTATTCTGCTCTGCTCCCTTCAGCCCTCACCCAATTTCCAAACACTGAAAGGAAGAACATTCCCTTTCAATTCCTTTAGTGGCTGGGTAGCCACTAGCAAAGCTCATTTTCAGCTCATAAAGCATATTTTCAGGCTAAAGATTGAGTTTTCCCCCTTCTCTGCTACTAAAAGTACAATCTACAGTTTTCATTGATCTCTCCCATTTTCGGGGAAATTGTCTCTTCACTTTCCTAGCTGAGTATCTCAAAGCAGAGTTGAGCTAGAGAGAGTGCTCCAGACTGAGGGATTCTACAGGAAAAAGCTGCACAAAGACGCAATGCTGTGACAGAAAAAAAAAATCTGGAAGTGAGCAGTGTTAATGCAAAGTAATTTAGCTGCTAGTTTCTATAAGCACTCGAAGGTAAATCAGAATTTCTACTGGAAATGGATTTTGTAACTAGGAACACAGGGAAGGAAGCATAAAGAAGACAATCTCCTTTCCCTTCATTGCCTCTGAGCTGCTCCTTGTTTCCATAGGTGCTGCTTCTCATTTAACAGAGACATTAGCATAGAAATAATCTGCATCAAGGCTGTCTCAAAGCTCTGCTCAGTCCCAGGAGTTTTGCCTGCCTAACTATATTAGGATCACAAGTAATTTGAGTCATTACATTTTAGCTTCAGATTACCTATAGAAAATGCAATTTAATTTTTATTAACAGATAAACATTACAAAAATATTATTCCCCTCGTATTCACATACTATTGAGAGCTTTGCACTGCAGTTCATTCAAAGAGCTACAAAAAAAGGTATGAAAAAGTCACTAACACCAGCTGGGTTTTAGTAAAACTCTCATGTCCAAGTCAGGCCAATTAGCTACAATTTCACATTCTGCATTTTGTGCTAACTATAAAGAAACAGCTAAATATAGTTTTTTCTCAAGTATGTCAATAAATCACAGGTAATTACTCACAACTCTATTAACCAAACCAAACCAAACCAAATCAAAATAGTGGCAGAACTGTTTTGCATCTCCCACCATCTCAGAATCTATTATGAGGTCATGGTTTTATTACTAAAAAAAAAAAAAAAAAACAAATTTGGCCAATCATCATCATAAAATCACCAATAAATCTGAAATTTTATATAAAGAAAGGGCAGGTTAAGGATACTTTGCCATCTAGTGTGGTTAAGTGCTGAAGCCTTTAATGTGTATTAATTTCTGCAAACCTACAAGCAGTAAGTCAGTCAGCCAGACATGGTCATGAGCCAGTCAGTAGGAAAAAACCAACCAGTAATGAGCATGGTGTGTTGGTGAGAGCAGATACTCCTAGGTCCTTTATTTAGCTCTGCCAGCAATTAATATCTGACCTTGAACAAATCAACCAGCTAAAAATCAGTTTAAGGCCCCATTTTCATATGGGACATAAGTACAAATGTTCTGAATTTCACAGATTTTCAAATGCAAATAGGCAATTCATGTTCTCTTGCATTTGTACCTTATTTTTTAAAGATTTTTTGCAAGAAAATAGGAAATGCAGCTTCCACGCTGAGCTTCCACACCTACTTCCCTGGAATTATGTTTCTAGCTCCTTTGAAAAGGTGTCAAACAACCTTCTCATGCTACAATAATAATTTCTGTTGTGAGTCTCCCAAAGTATAACAGCTACAGGAGAAAAGAGAAGGAAATTCAGAGGATAGGGTTGGGCTCTGTAAGAGAACCTTTACATTCAGGGCAAAATATTTGCCTTAATTTCAGTGAGTCTGTTTGTTCATGAAATCCCCAAAGGGGTAACTTGAAACAAAATGAAAAAAAATTAGGAAGGCTATTGAAGAATGATAAGGAGATTTTCTACAAGCAATCGATTTAGCCTTTAAAGTTTGTTTTTATCATGAGTGTTCCTGCAATTGTATGAATGATTGGTGCATTAAAATCCTGCTCTTGTTCCCATGTCCAACAATTCTTCAGCTTTGCCCACACTCACCCATCCGTGGATAGATGCAATGCTGTGTGGCTGATTTGATCAAGCATACCAAATTGAAAGTATTAAATAAAATCAGCTCTGATATATTCACTCATGCCTCTCCTGTAACAACCATTTCCAAACAAGATAAATGGTGAGAAAAATGTGATTTTTTTAACCAGTTCAGTTATGCTGCAAACTTCACTTAGGGCCCCCCAAAACCCTTCAGAAACATTGACACCACTGCAGCATGGCCTAAGCTAAACAAGCACTCAGGGTTTGAGGTTCAAAATGAAATATTCAAGTTTGATAACACAATATGTATGTAAAATGAGTGCCATAAGTAAAACCAAGAGGGTGATCAGATTTTTTTTTTGTTTGTTTTATTTTTTGGGGTTTTTTTTACAGAAGCATTGTAGAAATATTAATTTCAAATAATTTTCCCAAAAGAGGAGAGGACTGCAGGTTGAACTTCCAAGCACTCAGGAAGTTTCTAAAGGCTCATGTGATGAGCTCTAGTGATGCTAAAGCCCATCCCTGTAATTAGTTGTTCACTTCCATGGTAATCATAAACATTAATATTAAGCTGTATAACCATTAATACAGCTCTGGGATGAGAGATGAAATGAGATCCACATCTCTCTGTCCAGCTCTTGACTTTGATACACTTCCTGTGTCAATAGCACAGCCCATTTTCCTTATTAAATGTTATTTTTCAGGATTTCTGCACCACATACTTCACTACAGCTAATTAAAATATTCAAGCTATCTAAACTCCCAAAAATAAGTTATTATTTTCTCATCTTCATATGAAATGGATGTTTTTGATAGCCCAGCTTTGAGAAGAAGGTGTTTATAGCAACCTGACTTAAGCCCCACTTCAAATAATCAGGCTGACATGGAATACCACTGGTGCTTCCTTATTTTCCAATTTTATTTTCCCATCCTGAAGTTAATGAAACTTTATGCAACCTATTTCAGAAGGGTCTTTTCAAGGCTCCAGTTTGTCACTGCCCCTCAGATCAAAAATTCCATCCAGTTCAAATGCATTTCAGCAATGGGATGTCAGCAGTGTGGGGCTGGGATGAGCTGGAGGACAATCACAGCTGACTCCCATTCCTGCCAACATTTATCATCAAACTTCCCCTAAAATGAAACTTTGCAATCCAACAGCAAAATCTGGCAGCTGAAGGGAGGAATGACAGAATTGTTCCCTTCTGTCTTGTTCATTAGAACCTGGATTTTTTTTTTTTTTCTCTTTTAAAGAAAGGATGTCTTATGATTAAAATATCATTATAAATGAGATGGTAGCCTGTCATGTGGAAAATTGAGATTCTCTGGTTCTGGTGAGCTGCCTCCCAGCCTGAGGGGTTTTAGCTTACCTAAGTGACAGGCCCTCCTGTCTCACTAGTTTACACATTTAATTTTGCATTAACTGGTTTCATGTAGACTTTTTATTGTTTAATGTGCTCCAAGACACAAAATGTGGTTGTTGTCTGCTTGATTTTATTACCATGCAGTCACATGCATCTATGATCTTATACAGAGCTCTGGATACAGTAAATTTTTTTTTGAATGAAGACATTAACATCCACAGACATTATCCCCACTGCAAAAAGAGTTTATTTTTCTTGAATGACTAAAATGTAAAGGAGCTGCACAAGCATTAGATTTTTATTTTTGGGAGCTGTCTTGTTCTTGAATGCCAAGCTTCTCCTCCCACACTGAACAGTTTCATTAGTGCACCATTTTTTTCAGTTCTTTCACGATTTTAACATAGATTAGATTGACAGTAACCACATTTTTGCTTCAGGGCAAAAATATATGTTTTCCTATTAGATTTTGAAGGGATAACATCAGTGGTTGACCTCAATTTTGGCAGACTATTCTGCTAACTGCACTCCTATTATATTTGCCAATCAGTTAAAGCACTTCTGTCAGACCCGAGTACTTTACCTCTATCAGCTGTGATCAAAGGCGGTCAGGTTCTCTAATTTTAGAGGGGTTTTTTTTCATTTCTTTCTCTCAGGAAGATCTCAAAAAACAACATTTTAGTGACTGATAGTCACGGGACAAATTCGTATTCCAGCATGCAACCCAAAGGAAAACCTCAGTCACTTGTGGGATATCCACTCAGCATAAAAGATAAAGAAGTTTCCTGAGTGTTTGTACCTTTTTCTCATCCCAATTGTCTAATGGCACAATGAGATTTGCAAAGGCAAATCTCCCTGAAGCCAGGGAGTGTTACCCATTAATGTCAGGGTAAATCAGGACCTGGATCTTTCCCTTAGCCAGGCTTTGCCGAGATTGATAATTCAGAGCGTGCAGGAGGGCACCTAACTTTGTTTCAGAGAAATATACTGGGTGAAAATTGTATTTCTCCATTTAGAGAGCAGAGAAAAGTGGGGAATAAAAGAAGAGAGCGGGAATTAGACCCCTTATGGCTCTGAATGTAGCAAATATTAAATTCTTTCTTAACGCAAGGACATTGCTCTGAGTTACTGGAAAGCTTCATTTCAGCCAGGTACTGAGGGAAATGCCAGACCTGCCTGTATTTAGCAAAATGTTTAACTAATGAAGAGGAAGGCATTAAAGGCAATGAGGTAAAAAGTGCTGTCACAGAATTCATCTGAAGAAACTGAAATAGTGATCACAACTCAAAAGTCTGAGGAATCCACGTTTCCCAGAGAGGCTTGCAAATGATCCATAATTTAAAATGGGGGAGAAAAAGTGTTGAACCTTGTTTGTGTATTACTTAAGAGGATAAATTAATGGGATAAATTATTCATTCTGAAATATTCTGTGCTTTACTAATTGTAACAGCAAACGTACTGCAGGGATTTTGGACATTCAGTGTCACATAGAGATGTGAGGACATGCTTGGAGATACTCTGCAGGCAAAGTGAATGGTAAGAGAGATAATTAAAGATGCTTTAATAGCTTTTCAAAGTTGCTAAGATACTGTCAGGTCGTGTAGCACATCTTGGACAGCCACAATATCCAAGATTATGTTCTAAATATTCATTTCCTGTAGCTTTGCTTTCATTTTGCCATTTCCCTTTCTTTTGCCTTTCCTTTCCTTTTCCTCTTTTTTATTTTTTTTTAACTTCCCTGGTAATTGCAAACCTCTCCAGGTAAAACATCCCCCTCTGACAGGAAGAAATATTTATGTTTGGGATTCACTACGTTCACTTGGCAATGAAGGAGTTTTTTACAGCTTCTCTGACTAATAAAAAGCAACACAAATATAAAGACTAAATTATCTGCAGGAACATGACTTGCAGCAAGGCAGGCAGCTGGGATGATGAATGCTCACCCCTTCCCATACAGTAGGGAAAGAACCAGGAGATGGAGCCTTCTGTGACTCCCATACCTGGATTTTTATGGCAGCAGAACCCCTCAGTTCTGCAGCTGTGTAATTGAAAAAGAAAACCAACAAAACGTTGAGGGTGTTTGCATTAGACACAAATGAGAAGATGGAATAATGGGAGCTAAAACAGCTTTGCAGATGCGACATAAAAATAATAATCTCAAATAAACAGTTCTGAGCTCTCTACCTGCCTGGAGCTTCTGCAACAGAGCAGTTAAGAGGGAATCAGCTAATATAATAATAGAACATGATAATATATATAATAATGGTGGGTATTGAATAATTTAGGTTTACTTTAATCCTCACAACAAGAGTATTCAAGCACACAAAGGCTTCACCTCATCAGTGAGTAAAGATCTCCCAGCAAACATTCCTCAAATTAAAATTAAAAGCTGAAATACCTATAAATATTGAAAAATCACTTCAGCTCTGATTGCCTTGCCACAAAGCTGGATGGAAACATTCTCCTCAGCCTTGCCTTGGGTGTCCATTTCTTGCCATAGAGAAGCGTTTCAATCCCACATTTAACAGTGACTGATTCTTTGGAAAGAGAATGACAAATGCCTGCTGAACTTTTCTCTTAAAACTTAACACCCAAGATCAAAGACTAATTCAATTAATTCTAATCTCTAAAGTTATTAGATCTAGGGGCTTTATTATGAACATTTTTTAGGCTTTTAATCCTTTATACAATGACTTATGCAGGCACATAATATCCCAAATTATTATCACCATGTTGCAAATTCTAATAAATTTTTATCTGGCACAAATCATATATAAAGCTGTCAGTTTAGCTCCTTCTCTGTAGAAAAGAAATGGAAAATCCTGCACATGATGGAAGCAAGGGGTGATAAGGAATACAGATATCAGTGCACTATTTGCAGCTGATCATTTATTCAGAGACCAGGAATTGTTTCCAAGCAGACACGGGGCAGTTCCTGGCACTGAACATGATCCCCTCTCAAGCAACTTGGTGTAAAAAAGGGATTTAAAGCATCCCAAGGACTGAGAAATGCAAAAATAACTCTCAGCTGCCTTTTCTCTCTGCTTGTCTGGAGTCATGAGAGGCAAGCCCTGACCCCACAGAAGTCAACAGAATTTCTGTCATTGCTGGTAGCAGGACCAAGCTTTATCACTGTTTTTATTAATAATTCATTCTTTAGAATGACTTCATGTGTATTTCGACAGTGGCTTTGATTTTTCCATTGAAGTGAAAAGATGATAAAGGTTTGGAGGATGTTACCAGCTCTGATATCAGGTTAAAACTGAGAAAAAATAAATCAGACCATGCTCATGTTGAGTTCCTACTCTGACTAGCTACTAGCTCAATTCCTCTTGAACTTTTAATTAAAACAGTGCTAGAAAAAGAGAAAGACATAATGAAAACTTTTGGTTTACGCAGAAAAAGGAAGCATTTACACAAGTGTCAGAGACTGACCCAGAAGGATCTTGATTAAGGTTTATAATTAATAATATCATAACCCTTCCTACCTGAGATGCTCTGAGACAACACTCTGAGTGCAGCCAGTTAAATGAAATGGAACTTCATGACATTTACATGAAAAACGCTTGCATGTTATATAAAATATTATCCTAATAATGGTAGGTAATCATCTACTCATTGCTCAAGCTCTGCACAGCCATTTTGAACCTTTTTAGCAAAAATTCTCACATATCCTCTGAACTCTCTCAGCTGGGAGTGTTTGTGCCCTCAACAGTGACTCCCCCTGTGACATTATTCTGGTAGCTGCAAAACACAGCATTATTCCATTATTGAGTGAAATGGATTGAGCTGGGTGAGAAGAAAATCCTTTCCCTTTGACAGTGTCTCAATGCAATAAAAATCTGTCAGGGGATGTTTCTAGTGAAACTGGAAACCAATCAGCTGCTGATTTATCAGAGTACAAGATCAATTCATGCAACAAGTCCACTCAGTTCCTGCATTTGCAAAGAAAAGAGCCCAAGGCTGGAAGATGGAAGATGTACCTTGAGTTGGGAGTTGGATGCTGATGGATCTGGTGGGTCCCTTCCAACCCAGAATATTCTGTGATTCTGATTCTGACTTGACAAATTTCACAAGAATCTTCATTATTTCTTTGCATTGGAATTCTTATTTATAAAGCATCACAAAGAACTTTCAAATTTTAGAATGCAAAATTACTATTAGAACAAGTGACAATTAGTACAAGGATTATTAGAATTATTAGAATAGCAGACTAACCAATGATTATATTTTAGACAATTTGAAATATACTGAATATCTGACCCCAGTGTACTGATTTTGACATTTTGTCAGTCATGTATCAGTCCACCAGACAGATGCTGTTAAATTGTATTTGGAATACTGCATGCACTGTTAAGGGATGTATGAATGGAGGTTTAGGAATTTTGTGCTTCCATTTCAACTTCACAGTTCATGCTTTAGATAGATGCTGGAAAGGATTTCTCAGAAATGAGAAGAAACTGATGACAAGTTCTAGACACTGTCACAGACTCTGGACTTGATGTGATGACACACCAATATTCTCCTGGAGAGAATCCACACTTCAGAATGCTAAAAGTCACTTGCATCAATAACCTGATGCTGTTGACAAAAAAATAAACTAAACCATCCCAGATGGAGACAGTTCATGACCTTATAAACTGGGGGGAGGGATGTAGGGAGCAGTTTGCTGTGGTCTTGTCTGTACTAAATGAAATCTAAGAGTTAGTAAAGTTTAACAACTCTTTTCCTCTTATGAAGGAATTTCTTAAGGAAAATTTCACTTGAGATGGGAAGTGTAAATCATTTTGGAGGCAACAGAGATGACACCAAACTCCTCTAAGTCTGCACAAGCACTCAATAAGACTGAAGCAGCTCCTCAGAGGTGTCTGCACAAACTGTGGAGCAGAGCAAGGAATTCCCCCCTCACACTCACCTCCACTGCCGTGACATTGAGACATTATTGCTGCTTCCAAGCTCTTTGAAAGCTGAGCCTTAATGCCCACAGCTTCAGTTGCTCAAGCATCCCAGTCTATAAAGTAATTTTGGACAGATTGCTAATTCTCTTTTAATTATGGAAGTAATATAGCAAAGACAAAATTAGAGGCATTTTATTTGGAATGTTAAATATCGATAATGCTGGAGAATAGAGCAAAGAATTATTGATTAACTGTCAAGGGTAGTTGGTAAATGGTCTGTGTGCTTAACCAATGAGTTAGTACCCTGAAGAGAGTGATCCTGAAAGCCCTGAGCCAAGGCTGGAGATTGATAGCCTTCTGTTTTATTTTCAGCTTGCTAAGTATGTGCTGAGCAAAGTATCTTTGTCATTGGCCCGAAAATAAAACCTGTTTTTGTGGATATATTATGTACTTATAGCTGGCAACAACCATTTCACACTTGCAAATTAAACCAATCCCTGTCGAGTGGCTGAGAGTCATGTTGATTTCAGTGAACCCAGAGAGAGCTGGTAAACTGTCAGGATGAGTTTGGTTAAATGCTAACAGAGTTCAAAAGGAGAATAGAAAACATCAGTTCTAGTGAATTCCACAAAGCAATCTGTGTCAGGTTTACTTGAAGGGAGGAAAAAAAGAGAGAAACAGCATTAAAACCCCAGAGAAGCCTGCCCAAACCTTCTGCACAGGTTTTGGCCATTGTGTACCCTGGCACTGAAATAGGGGCATGGAAATCTCCCCTAGAGACCAAGCCCTGCCTAATGGTTCAAAATATTTTATAAAATAGGAAAATCCTTCCACTCCATTGGACTAAGTATGGCTTGACAAATGAGAACCACAGAGCACTGACCTCACTCTCTTTTCCTCTGTGTTTAACTCTTCATTAAGCTCAACACTGTCCAGCATGACTTTGCCTTTTTACAAAGTACCTTACATAAATTTTCTCAAATTTTCTTCAGTTTTCAACACCAGCTTCAGCCTGGCCCCCAGCACTGTGAGCTGCACCTTGCAGCCAGCAGGGAATCCCTGACCACTGCCAGCATTTCCACATCCATTTGAAGTGTGCAGTGCCAAGCAGGAGCAACCACCCAAAGCCCAGGATGAGGTCTCCATGCCTGTTACACTCCCAGTTTCCACATTAGCTCATGCAAATAATTTTGAGGGCTTTTTTAGCCAATTTACATAATGTGCACCCTGCCTGCCTTTTCCTTTTCACATGGGTTATTTTTAAATTCTGTTTGCACAGAGCTTCAGTGATACACAGATAACAGGGAGCCTGCAATGCCTCCAGCATGCATTTGTGTGGCTTACAAGTACAGAAAATTCCTTGTTCCCCTGGTTACTCTCACCAGAGCTGCATTAAAACATAAGAAGAAAGAATGACAACTTCCTGGCTGTCACCAGCGAACCCAGCTATTAAGCAAAGATTTTGCAAATAGATATTGCTTAACATTTTAATTTTTCCTTTGAAAACAAGTAGGTAAGGAGAAAACAGCTGTCAGTAAACAGGCAGTCTGAAAGAATTAGAGTCTCTGAAAAAGACATTAAGTCTGGGATGTTACATGGTTGACAAAGGCAACAGGGAAAAGATAATGTTTGTAAAATCATTTGCTTTAGTACACTTTGAGGAATGAGTGGAACACGTCAAAGTGAGATGTTAAACTCAGGCCTTGGTTGTTTCCAGGATCCTGACAGAGCCAAGCACAGTGTAAGACATCTGCTGATGGGCATTGGCCTGATCCTCCCTGGCAGCCAGAGCTCAGGATGTGAAATTCTGGTTTTCATGAGCAAGAAACATTTACATAGAAATGTGAAGTGTGATATAGCCTGCTCTGGATTTCAGGAAAGGGCTGAGCCATCATTTGGAGACAGCAGAACTACAAAATTTGGTGTTGTCCTTGCAACAAACACATTCACCTAATTGGAAAGCAGCTGCCATGCCACAGAAATGTGATTTTACAGCTCTGATCCACATGAAGCCCTCACTGAAATGATTCCTCTATAGCACTTTCACATGATATTTTTGCTACATTTTCCATATCTGCCCTTCTACTCCCAGATTCCTCACCCCTCCAGAGCAGCAATGTGGCCACAAAGCTGCAGAACATTCAGGAACACAAACCATGTTCCTGGCACACTGCATGGGGCATTATTCTCCTTCACTTGCTGCACCTCAGATCACTTTACATCATGTCAAACGTCCTGGAATTGAAATAATGGTACCTGACACAAGACATTTGTTACGTAATGTGATGTGACTGCTAAAATTTCACCAAAAAATATTCTCCTGATCCATAGACTACTATCAAATCAGACTGGAGTTAATAAATCCAAATTGAATTTGGCACAGAGAGCATGAAAGTAAAACGAGAACAATTTTGTGCATGCATTATATACATAATCCTGTACTTAATATAATCATGTTGAGTTGGAGATGAGGATTTTCTTGTTGGAAACTGGCAGGCTTGTGCAGCTAAAAAATGTGGTTGTTTTATTTATTTGTATATAGATGTAGTAATAGAAATCTCCAGTGGACGAGAAATGTTTACATGCACAGTACTGAAAATAAACTTTGTCATTTTTTAATCATCAGGTGTCCTGAAAGGAAAACATTTGTGGATCAGGCAAGTTGTTTAGTAAAAACACTCTAGAAATAAGTCTGCAGAAGGACTCAATCACATCCAGTGAGAGTGTGATTTTTGGAAATTTGGTAAATTTTTGGAAAATTTATATAGTGCAACTTGTCATTTGTGATGCTCCACAAGTCTTTCCCAGTGGACTTCTTTATATCCTGTCCTGGTACAGCCCAATCTATTACATCCATCCATATCTTAATGAGTGATGCACATTTCCAAACAGCAAGCCCAGACAGCTGATATCCCTGGCATGGCACAGAGCTCAGTTCAGATAAATATTAAGGAGATAGCTTTTTATGTGAAAATGACCAAATGCCTACAAACCTCCCTAAAAATAGCAGAGAATATTATGTAAATAATTCTATCTGTTTATGCCATCAGTAAAACCCAGAAATCACAGGTAAGCCCAAACACCATTGGCAGAGAACACTCTGAAGCAGTGAATTCAGTGTTCTGCCCTCAAAGAATACCCTCAGTTCCATCAACTCTACTGCCTGAAAAGATTTTACTTCCAGCCCCAAGTGTTTTCTGGGCTGAAATACCAAATATGTGGTGACTGAGTAAACAGGGTAAGAATCAAGTTGAGCTCAGAAGATGGATGCAGAGAGCAGCACCTTTGGGACAGTGACGGTGTCACAGGAGTGAGAGGCACCAGGAGCTGTGAATCCATCGGGGGAAGGACCCAGTGCAGCACCGAAGCGCACGACTGGAAAAAATCTTCTAAAGTTAGAATTGCTCACTCTGTCATGAGCTCTCCTTTAGAGTAATTCATCCTCAATTAACAAAAATTTCATGCAACTTCTGTCTCAAAATACTGTCAGAATGAAGTGGCTGTTGTAATAAAATTGTCTAAAGATTACCCTAAGGAAGAGGCAGTGGAAAGAAGTAGTGACAGCTTGGAGGGTCAGGATGGGCTGCTCTTTTTAGAGGGGAATTCATTTTACAGGCTGTACTGGCAAATGTTAAAGAATGCACAATTGCTACCTTCAGCTGGCATTATAATTAAAAAAAAATAAAAAACTATCCACCTCATGATATCCTTTGTAAATTAAATTACTCCAGTAGTGATCACAAAGTTTCATTTTTAATAACCTAGCCATTTATTATGGTGAAATCAACACACGAAGTGTGAGAGGTTGTTCTCCTTAGTTTAGCAGGACATTTAGTTGTAGTTCAACATCTTCACTGAATATATCTCACTTGTGATTAAGTCAAAGGGAAAAGCACACAGATAAAATGCTGTCCTTTGTAGCCCCAGCCAGCAATGAGGTAGCAAAAGAAAAACCTCTTTCTGGAAGGAGAAGCATTTCTACACTGGAGAAGAACTGCTGGAAATCAAACAAGATTAACCTGTGTCTCTTCTCTCTCCATCCCTGCAGGGACAGGAGAGATCTCACTTCAGTGCTGTCCTAAAGCAACAGATGCCAAAGCAGAATCACACCTATTTCATGGCTACAACCAGCTGTCATCACACTGCAGAAAGGTGGACATGGAGAACTGAATTAATTCATCTTCAGAAGCCAATGCGGGACTTACTCTGCTTAAATTACCCCTGAAAACTCTTTTTTGGTCTGCTCCTAAGTAGTGCAGTGACAGAGACTCCACTGTTCCCCCCAGCAATAAATTCTACGCAATGGGTTTTACAACTGGAATTCTTTCCTGATGTCTGGTCTAAATCTGCCTTGCTGCTGTTTTAATTCCATTATTCTTTATCATGTCCCCAGCAGCAATGGAAAACAAATCATTCCCTTTCTGTTGGAAGCAATTTGGAGGCACTGGGAGCTCCATCACATTCCCCTCCTCCTCGTTTAGATGGAACAATTAAAGCTCTGCCAGGCACGAGGCTGAGCCTCTCACCAGCCTTGCCTTGCCTCCCCAGCAGGGCAAAGCATTGGTGGAATTTAGGATTACAGGTGAAACATAAATTGCTTATTTAAATGTTTGTGTATTTTCCTCCCCTAATATTGAGATTGCTGCCCTAAAGCTGGTATTAGCTGCCAATAAATTAAATTCACTAAAAATTCCCCAAGTCAAAGGCATTTTTACCCACGGCATTATCCACATGGAGTCCTTTTAACTCGCCTCTCTGAGCTGTAATTTATTCTTTTCCAAACGACTTCTGCAAATTCTGAAGCTCATTTTGCACCTTTATCCTATCAGGGGCCTAATAGCACAATTCCAGGCTGGGGAACAAACCCCAGAATGATCTGTTCATTTTCCAAATGAGTTGAAAGAAAATATTGCAATGGAAAACAAGAACAAAAGGGAGAACCTTTTAAATTTACACTGGTACTTTGTAGTGTCCAAAATATTCCACGTGCTTGCACACACAGAGAAGCTGTACATGTAGGTGAGGATCATATTGGTGCTATAGGTTGTCTGTAAGGTTTTTTCCTGGAATATTCTAAATGAGCTGCTGTTGAAGGTCATTTCCCACTTGGTTTATCTCACCATAGTTGTTTCCACACTTAGAAACAAGAGTGGCATGGTCATAAGTGCCACAAAAATCATATAAATTATAATTAGGCATTTTTCAGTGTTTCTTATAAACAGTACTGAGTATCACCTATTTTTTTTTTTTTTTTCTCATGAAGAGAAAGAACTGGGAAGAATAATCAAGAGAGAAAGAGAATTGTTTGTCACATCATCCCCCAGCACTGTGCAGCTCCGTGCTGAACGTGTCCTTCAATGATTCAGGAGCTGTGAAATTCCAGGCTGTGATCATCCAGGCTGGGAGGGGAGTGGGGGCTGATTTATGGAGGGAGGTGTTGCTTTTGCTACATATTTTATTTTGACATAATACACAGTTGCCAATGTGAAAAAAAAATAAAAGAAATCTTCATATGCTTCTCATTCTGCATCAGAATATGCCATGAAATATCAGCAAGCCCACATTACATAGAGTAATAAGTGATGCACCACCCACATCTCTTTTTTTGCTGTTGTTGTTAACTCTTGTTTATGATTTAAACCAATAATCACACTAAACACTTGGAAATAAATTAAGCCTTTTCAGTCTGATTAAATTGGCTGAATGCTTTAACCATGTGACTTTGGCAGCTCTAATCATCCCAGGATAGTCAGAGAGTTAATCATGCAAATGTCTTTAGATCTTTCACTTTGCAGAGCTGGGGTTTGGAGCCTGCACTCTTCCACAGCATCTGAATTCTGCAGTGAGAGCTGCAACTCCAGCCATGCAAAACTTCCTAACCAGGAAAGCAGAAACTTGGTCAAGGAGCACAATTAAAAAGCGTTAAGTAGGGGAATAGAAGCGCAGCACTAGAGCAGGTGAGTCCTGGCTGCAGGAACAGCTCCAACACCTCAGCTTTATCACATGTATTTTCCGGAGTTATTCTTTCTTTGTGCCCACTGCACAAGAGGAGATTGATGGTGTTCAGAAATGATCCTTGCTCCCTCACTCTGTTCTGGAGACTGCACTTCCACTAATGCTGAGACTCATTTACTACTCACAGTAATCTTTTTTTTCTTTTTTTTCTACTTTCCTTTCTGAAGGAAAGTTTTAGGATGAGTGAGGGGAGTCAGTGAAATCCCTGTTTTATTTTGATCAGAATCTGAACCTTTCCTGTGACCGTGTTCACAGGGGTTTTAGGATGAGGGAAGAGACGAGGATCTGACTCCATGTTTCAGAAGGCTGATTTATTACTTTATGATATATATTGCATTAAAACTATACTAAAAGAACAGAAGAAAGGATTTCATCAGAAGGCTGGCTAAGAATAGAATAGGAAAGAATGATAACAAAGGTTTGTGTCTCGGACAGAGAGTCTGAGCCAGCTGAGTGTGATTGGCCATTAATTAGAAACAACCACATGAGATCAATCCCAGATGCACCTGTTGCATTCCACAGCAGCAGATAACCATTGTTTGCATTTTGTTCCTGAGGCCTCCCAGCTTCTCAGGAGGGAAAATCCTAAGGAAAGGATTTTCCATAAAAGATGTCTGTGACACCTTTCCTACCATATCTTCTTTCCTATCTCTGGATTGATTGAAAAAGATTGCATCTAGATCCCACATTTTCATATTACAGCTGACCTTCTTTAAAGCTCTCATTTAACAGAGCAGTTGGAAAAAGACAGAATATGGTCAAAGAAACACCACAGTTTCATAAAATTAATTAACCAATTACATTTTTTATAATTTATCTCTTCTCTACAGAAGCAGATATTTTCATTTCCATTAAAATATGTTACTCTTATTAATAAGATTTAATAGAAGTGTCTAACTTTATGTACCACCTACTGGCTGGGTTTATTCCTTGATTAACCCACCCAGACACTGCTAAAACAATTAAGGGTAATGAAAGCACAGTAACTCAGTGCAGAAAATAAGGTCTCAAAAAACCTTCAGAAAATATTCCCTGAATTTTAAATTCTGTAATTGTATTGGAAAACCCAGTTTTAGTTCAGCTTTACAGAATGCAGCCAACCAATCAGACCTAAAACCAGTAAATTAAGGAGATTAAAATCTGTGTTAGGGGTAAGACAAGGAAGGATCAAAAATAGAATTTTGTCAAGTGCTATGTGCCACCAAAAGATGTCAGTGATATCTTGTCATTTTATAAATGGATAACCCTGATTTTGCTTGCCTAAGAAGAGTGGGAGTTATGGTTCTGCAACACAACAAAGCATAAGTGACTTATCAGGCTTTTAAGGGCTGGAAACAAATTCCCCAAACAATAAGCAATTGAATTGATCGGATTTATAACTGACACTACACAGTATTTATTTGTAAAATTTAAATGAGTTAGCTTGCCGTGCCTGGGAAGAAACACAAGACAAATCTGGGTCTCATAAATGAGTCCCAGCACCAGTTTGTTTCTTCCTCTGCTTTCTTCCCACACTCAGGAAGAGCCTTCCTCAATGACATTAAGGTTATGATGGAAAAAATGATTCCTCTGGAAGTCTATAGAGATTTTGTTAATATGCCTTTATGATGTGATATTATGACGGCAATTCAATTTCATTGCAGGCCTAATGAGACCCTGTTACAATGTCAAAATGAAAGGAAACTGTATTAATCAAGTTATAGTACCCCGAGAGAAAGAAAAACCTAAAGAAATTAACCCCATTAAAAACTATTTTAAAACAACATTAAGATTTAGTGAATTCGGAATTGCTTTGCTTTTGTTGGTTTAGTGCTTCAGGTGGAAGCTAAATTTGGCATTGATTTACAATCATTAAATGTATTGACATCAGGGGAATCAGGGAAAGTTAAGGAAATACAAACAGAACAGAATTCAGACCAACTGCTGTGGTTATGCAAAGCACTGGGCACAGCCTGAGTAGTCCAACACTGAAAACATCTTTTCCCTTCAGAGAAACAAGAATTTCTACTTTTCTCACATAAAAAAAGGTGGCAATTTGGCCACTGTCTCAGAATTTAAGTTTTTGTTTCTCAGCTCTTTGATAGAATATTGGAATTTGTACTAAACACAGTAGAATTAAATTCCCAAAATTGCGAAAGGGAAACAAATTGGAGTGGAAAATTCTCACTGATCTTATTAGAAACCAAGATGCAATTGGCAGCAATAAAGAGCTGGTGCATACCCTGAGGACAAGAGGAATCTTGGTTATGTCCCAAGCTGTCAAAATTGAGGCTAAAGAGAGAAGCCACAACTGATAAACACCTTTTGTAGCAGCACCTTTGAAATCCCCTGTCAGGGAGATTAAGTCAGAGTTATAAAAACAGTTTAAGTCTAAACATGGCTATATTTAAAAATTTAAAACAAACAAACAAGCAAAACCCTGGATATATTGATTAAAAAAAAAAAATCAGATTTTTGTCAACACAGATTTTTTTGATGTGCATTCTTTGAATTTTACATCAAGGATTTTTGTCCTTTCCAAGCTACTGTTTCTTATTAGGTGCAGAAGTTTGAGCTGCAATATGAATGAGAATTTGATAAGGGCTAGCACAAGGATTCCATCTAAAATATGCCACTGTCATTTTCCAAATAATTTGCTAGTGGCAATGTAAAGTATTTTTGCTCTCTTTAAAATCTGCCACCCACCTGAACAGGTCATGGAATTCCCAGTGCAAGAGGCAGGGTGAGACTGAAATATGGAATATTTTACAGAACAGGGACATTCCAGTTTTCAGAATTGTAAGAATTAGCTCAGCAAAACTTTAGCAGCAGACATTTTGGACATGCACCAAAATATTGGAACAAGTCAAATCCTGTTCCTCATTTCTGCAAACACTGATATTTACATGGCACCACGAAGAAAGATTTGCAGACTCATGAGATTTCCATTGATTTCTGGTCCTGTTACTGTCAGACATGCAGAGATGGCACTTTGTCATTGCAGTATTGAAGAAAATCGAGGGCAGGAAAGTATAAACTCCTCCTGAACTCAAAATCCAGGTTCTATTTTTGCTTCTCCTTTCCTGACATACACAAATACACATACCACAGAGACACGGAAAATCTCTTTGAAGGTAGTTGGCACATAATAAATATCTTTGTTTTCAGCTGTCTACAGTAAAACTTGAATCAAAATCTGTTTTGAACAGCATTATTTAGTACATATAATTCAATATTGGCACCAAATGCTCTATTTCTTCAAAATTTGCATTTTCAGTTTTATGATATTTATATTTTTCTTTTGGCAAAGTGCTTAGGAAAGCATACCTCAAAAAGCTGGGTTTTTCATTTTTCTAGGTTTGTGTTTATAGCAGAAAATTCAAAGGCAAAGCTCAGGTCATATTCCCAAAGTCAGACCTGATGGTTTCATTCCCTAGCACAGAAATAAAATATCCTTTATATTAATCATCCTTATCTCCTGATCTAGAAGCAGAGATAAACAGAACATTTCAACAATACTGCTCTGCTAAACCTGCAGCCAAATGGGATCAAGGAACTGATAAGAAGCTTCTCCTACATACAAAAACCTGAATATTCCTGTCATGGCTCTTGGCTCTTTCTTGTCCATCTACTTTCACCTCAAGAAATAAAGTTGTTTCATCTAAAGAACCAAAGATTTTAATCTAAAATTGAAAGGTTTTGATAGCTGCAGACCAAAAGTCATCTAGGCTAAGATTTATTTTGACTTGTTTTCAGACATGCATGAGAATGCTTGTTGTAAATTTCAATAATGAGAGAAGAGAAGAGAAGAGAAGAGAAGAGACGAGACGAGAAGAGAAGAGAAGAGAAGAGAAGAGAAGAGAAGAGAAGAGAAGAGAAGAGAAGAGAAGAGACCTTTCCTGAGGTCGCCAAATATTCAGGGGTCACTGGAATCCTGCAGTATGAGCTCTCACATGAGAGAGTTTAATATTTTTTAAATCTTTGTCGGAGAAAGAGAAATCCTTGCACAAATAGGAATAGCATTTTTCTATAGTAGACTCAAGTGTTTGGGTTCATGTTCATCTAGAAAGCCTTAGCGCACTCCATATTCCAATTTCACTTTTTTTTTTCTTCTAAAAGTATGTTCACTCTGCTTTATTACATGTTTCATGCTTTGACTGAGCAATAAACAGCTGTAGGCAAAGCAACACAGCACAGCATGAGCTGGCAAGGCCTTGACAAAACAGTTCTGCCACCACAGCTAATAACAACCAGGCAATAAAAGTCCCATGCCACCAGCTCTCAGAACTAAGACATCATCTCTGCTTACCTCCAGCCCTTTCACTCCTAGAAAATAAAATTTTCTGCAGCATTTTACTTATTCTTTAGCAAGATTCCGCAGTAAATGTTCTTGTTTTACTGTCTCAGTTAATATCATATTATTTAGACTGAGGCTCTATAACAATTTCTGAGATTTGAGCTTGTGCCTTGTACAAATTTTATGGAAATCATCAAGTCATTGGGCTGATGGCACCCTTAGACATCACTGTTAACAGCTATGAATTCCTTGACAACAAGTGAATAGGAAAATAAAGCTACACTTGGATAATCAGAAGAGATTGTAGAATGTTTGGAACATACAGCATTTATTACTGTGTCTACTGGCTTTGTAATGCTGGGTTGTAAAACAGCAAAAACATTTAAAACAGATTTAAAGTTTTATTTGCTGCTAAATCTACTCCTCTGTTTATACAGCAAAAAGGGTTTAATAAAAAAAAAGATTATTTTTTCCTTGAGATTATCACCGATGCAATGAATGTTTAATTTTGAGGGTGGAAGAAAGAAAAGGCAGCATTGTTTATTACATTCAAAATATTAATTAATTTTTTGCTCAATGTAGAACAATACAGAAATGCTGGTGCTGCTTTCACCTTTTCCTAACAAGAGGCCAAGTCCACAAAAAGGGACTTGGGTTTGTTTATAAAAGGGTTTTTTCATAAACCCCCTGGTAAAGCTTTATTGTACATGGAATTGTCACATCAGGATGGGTGTGAGAACAGTGACCCTTGTCACCTAAAGCACATGACAGACAAAATACAAAAATAGGATGGGATAAATGCTTGGGTACCTTTTCAGGATGGGTCTGTTCCTTTGGAGTTGGATGGGTTTTCAATGGATTTCTGGTTGAAATTTACATTTTTACAGCTCACTTTGAAGCACTGGAATTCTTGCTCTCATCATTTTTGGGGTTTTCCTTTCCATCTCCTCCACCCTGTGATCCTGGCTCTGCTAAAATCTCTCTTTTTGCTCTGTTTTCTCACAAACTCGAATTCCTGCTCTCCCTTTCCCTCCCAGTATTCCTTATTGAAAATAACATTTCTCTGCCACACCTGGGCTCCTCTGAGCCACAATACTGCACCCAGAATTCCTGCAAACAGGAAAACTTTCTCTTTACTACAGAGATATATTGACTTTGGTTTTTTTTAAAGTGCAGGTGTCTCTTAAGAAATAGGCATCTATCAGCCACTAACAAGCAACAATGTGGTATTCAGAAGTTTCTTTGCCCCAAAATATTATTCAATCCCTTTCCTAACAAGGAAAAAAAAAGTCTCCAAGTGGGAATCTTGAAAGAAATCAGAAATCAGAGTTTTCTCTTGACGGTAGGAGCCAGCAGAGACTCCATTAGAGAGTCTCTTGTGATGATTTATTTCATTTCACAAGAAGGAAGAAAGAGAAATCCATGAAGCTGCTCTACAGTGAAAGGAAATAAACTCTCATATGTGCACCACATTTGAATTTTCATTTTACAAGTGGCAACATGTCAAGAACCAGAGTTAAATTCTCTCCCAGTTCACTCTTTCGTCACCTACCACCATATAAATCAATTTATTACCAAGTCTACACAAGGTTAAGTAAGTACATGCAGCTCAGGCTCAGGTGTGAGTGCAGATGGGTTTTAATCCATTTCACAAATCCAGCCACAGCTATATTGGTTTCATAGCCTAAAATACGACTCGGGAGAGGAGATGATGAAAGACTGCATTGACTGATTATCTCACTTTAGTTCAGTCCATATCATCTCCCTCACATCTTCAGCTCCCATCAAACGAATCAAGACGCACTGGAAATAAAAATAAGCATTTGAGACCTGCTGCTGGGAGCTGCAGGCCCAGTGGAGCCACAGAGACGTCGGCACTCACTAAGCAAAGCATTATTCAGAACATCTGCCCATCCAGTGCAATGTGAGCTCCAGTCACTCACACTGACGTGCCCAGCTCTGATACCCCAACAGGACCTCATTATCTTTCATGAGAATATGCTAATTCCTTTTGTATCACTGATACACACTATCCTCTGACATCCCCAACATGTTCTGGCGTGATGTTTTAATTCAAGATTAAAAATAAAAAGAAAGGACTATGCAAAGGCACTGGTAAAGGCAGCACGTATCTGGTAAAAATGGATTAAAAAAATGAAATCATTCTCCCAGTAAAATTATTTTCCCCATGTAACAGATTTTTTTTCATCACTCTCACAGGTGCCAAGACTCTACCTGATAGCCAGATTTTGGGTTATTAATTAACACAAAATTAATAGCTGTGCTACTCTGTGGCAAGTAAAATTTTAAAAGGTTTGTTTTTCTAATTGATTTCTATAGAACACATTGACTAATTAGCAAAAAACCTTCTCTCCAATTCAGTTATGATTTTGTATTATCAGACCACACTACAGACATTTCAAGATTTAAAAAAAAAAAAAGAAAGGACTATGCAAAGGCACTGGTAAAGGCAGCACATATCTGGTAAAAATGGATTAAAAGAATGAAATCATTCTCCCAGTAAAATTATTTTCCCCATGCAACATAATTTTTTTCATCACTCTCACAGGTGCCAAGACTCTACCTGATAGCCAGATTTTGGGTTATTAATTAACAGCAAGGCACATTATTAGCTGTGCTACTCTGTGGCAAGTAAAATTTTAAAGAGCTTTATCTTCCTATTAATTTCTATAGAACACATTGGCTAATTAGCAAAATAACTTCTCCCCAATTCAATTATGATTGTGTATTATCAGACCACACTACACAGACAGTTCTGCCAGCATTTTCAAGCAGTGAGTGACTGTAATCACATGTACTTGATACACATAATTACAACACATTATTCTACAGCTAAGAACGAGCAGGTGGGACTCTCACAGAGCCTTTTTATTATATTTTCTACAATGGATCCCTTCCTTTTCATATTTGACTTCTCTGCCCTTCACCAATGTCCTCAATGATTTCTTCCACCAAGTGCTTCACTACTTCACCTCCCCTAATTAATTCTCAACTTCAAATTCTCCCCTGACCCTCACATAACTCTCTGTAGATACAAAAGCTTTGAAACCAAAATCCTCAGTGAGCAAATGTTGGTCAGAGAGATTTTCTTCAAGCTTCTGCAGCTTTCAGTCTGATCACACAAAATGCAGCCCCAAATCCTGCTCTGAGCAGCACGTTACACTTTTGCACCTCAGTGGCATTTTCCCATTGTTGGACTCCAGAAAAATCACAAAATTAGGCTCTGGGTGTGGAGATGAACCTGCAGGTTCGCTCTCAGCAAGGAGATTTTGCAAAGAGAGAGCCTCCTGAAATTCCAGCTCTTTTTTCCTTCGCTTGCCAAAAGAATCCTCCTCCTCCTCCAGCATATGTGTAAGCAGAGAATACAGAATGAAAAGTGCTGGATTCCAAAACTTGGCTGAACAGATTTCTAGTTTTACTTTGCTAGCTTTAAGACAAGATTTTTTTTTTAGAAAATCCCTCAGGTTAAGGGGAAGTTGAGAACAGCTGAGATAGACACAGGATGGTGAAAATTACAGCGTGAACAAGAAAAAGGCACCATCCTCTCTAATCCTGCTTGATTTACAATCTCTGTCATTCCTGAGTTTAACCTGTTGTACAGAAACAGGCAGCTGATATTGGAGACAGCTTTTCAATGGTACTTGAAGGACCTTGAAATCAATCAAAAAAAATCAAACCAAACCCAGCCCAAACAAAATCAACCAGCTATTAAGTCTCTATAACCTATATCCAAAGTTAGAGTTCAACTGACACCTCAGGGAAAGACAGAAATATTTTGCTCCCAATTTGGTCTCTGGGCACTGTCATATCTGGTACAATATCTGACTCTTTCAGAAATGACATTTTCATGTCATAAAATCTAATTGATAGGCACTTCCAAGTGCTATTTTTAGAGATAACATCCAAGACTAGCTAATGCAATGCACTAAGAAGTTTATATGAAGTTAAATCAAGCTGTCCTGTCTGTGTTCAAGTTGTGCTTTTCTTGACAATAATACACAACAACAGCAACATTCCTCGGATTGGGAGTTTCTGACCCTCATCTTTGCCTGAACTGTGCTTTCACTTGAAACAATATTTACCATTGACTTAAAATCCCAGAGTTCTCCTGTGCCAGGTAATTTTTGTGTTTTGTTTCATTATCCTGGACCCCCCAGTCTCTGGATGATTTATCATTGTGCAGTTGATGCAAGATCAGATCAGACCCATTTTCTGTGACTTCAGAGTCAATTTTCTCTTTTTTTGGAGGAGCACACCAGGCTGAATAAAGACAAATTCTATTCTGGGCTTACTTCAGTCTTTCACCTTTCACAGGTTTATCCTCGTATTTTATGCCAGATTTCACCTTTTCTCACATTCCAGCAGGAAACTTTGATACACAATTTTTACTTTTTATCCTCAAATGACTTCAAAAAACCTGACTACAAGAAGCCTTTTACTACAAGGCAATAGAGCCCAAAAAGTGAAGTGGCTCTGCCTCATTCACCCTCACATGGCTCTGGTTGGTTTGTGGCTGCTTTCCTCGTGAAATCTAAGGTCAGGTTTCTTTCATATTTATTTTTCAGATTTGTCTTGCTGGTCGCATTGTTGGTGGGTTTGTACACCTGCCTGTAAAGATTCCTCACACAAACTGCAAAACATTTAGCAAACAACATTAAGCTCTTGATGTGTCAGATTTTAAGGCAAGTTATTTTTGATATTTTGAAAAATTAAATGAATAGCGAACAATATATCTGCCATGAAGTGTTTTCTACTCTAGCATAGCTTCAGAAGCCGTCCCTCTGCAACTGCCTTGAACCTGAGCAAAAGAATTACAAATACAAACAGATAAACTTTCCAGCAAACTTAAGTTGACTGACTTTAAGCCCATTGACTTTTGTTTAGTAAAGAGTCAGTCCACATAATTATACCAAGGAGTCGGGAAATAATGAATAAACCGATCCTTGTGGAATTTTTCTTGCCCTAAATATCTTTAAGACATTTCAAGTGAATTAATATTCATAAGAGCATTGAAAGTGAGCCTTGCAATCTGATCATTTTTGGAAGATAAATAAAATTCAGACTTTTGTTGTTGTTGTTATTCCAATATTGGGAATCTCCTGATCCACTCTGATCATACAAAACAGACATCCTGACAACTTCTATTAACTGATTCAGCAGGGAAAACTCCAGATATTCATTTGCTCAATAAGCAGGGCACTTTTCAGGGTGCCCTCCTCTCTTTGGAGGTGGATCCACACACGATCCCCAAATTTCTGTCCCACAGAGCATCAGCAAGAGCCAACAAGAATATTCTTCCAGTTCCTCCATTATCAAGTGTCTTCAAGCATATTGTATCTGCATCACCTCTTCTCCATCCCAGCTACCCAAAATAAATTGTTAAAACAAAAACCAGCCTTCCACCTCACTTAAAAACCACTTACACCTCACACAGAACCAGAAGGGGCATCCTGATGGCTCAGCTGGAGTTGTGGAAAGCAATTTCCATATGGAAATACAAGATACTGATGTTAGTGAAGCTCCAGGTCCATGTATTCCTCAGCTACTTCATCATTTCTCCCAGATTTCATTAGAAATAGGATTCAGACAAAAATGTCTATTGAAATGTGAGTCACAAAACTGGTTTTGGAAGTTCTCATCGCAAATTCATAGCAGGACACATGACAAATGATTCAGCAGGATGTCAGGAAAAAGGACATCACAGTTAACTTCCTACTGACCTAGAATACAGAATTTTCCACCAGGAAACAGTACGAGCAGTAATTTTAAGTCAAGTTGACAGATCTAAGTCCAAATCATCACAAACTTCAAACCCAAGTATTTAAGAGTTATATTAAATAGCCTGAAGAGAGCTCTCAAACACCTTCATCCCTTTTCAACTTAGGAAATAAACTAAGGGAAAATGCTCATACAAAACGAAATATATATTTTTAAAAAAGGCTTAAATGTGCACATTATACTGGTAAACAAAAAATAAAAGAGAAGCAAACAAAGTTATGAGGATGAAAGTGTCAAACATAGCCTGAGGTCTGGCAGCTGACAATAATAACCTGTAGGGAAGTCAGTTGGGAGCTCTCCAGATTCATCCTGGCACAGAGCACTCCCTTTAAAATGGCAATTCACCCTAACTTCAGCTTTCCAGGCAGTAGTTGGAAATATTTATCACACAACAAGAAATAAACAAAATTTTACCTAAATCAACGTAAATCATTGAGAACAGTGAAGCTGCAGTTCATGCACATGACCTTGCTAGCAGATATATTTTTTTTTTGGTTAAATGGGATATATCTTCCTATTGCCTTGTCAGGGGCTCTGCAGTTCTGGCTTATCTGAAATTCCACCCTTGGACTGGCTGTGAAAGCAAGAATAAACTGTAATAAAGTCAATTTTCATTGTGTTCCAGCTCTTCCTTTGGAAAGGTCGGTGGCCCTGCAGCATGTTAGTTATGTTTTTAATTTGTTAGCACTGCTATTCAAAAATAAGCCAATTTCTTTCACACAGCTGCAGCAAGCACCAGAAATAAGACCATTAAACAGATGGCAGAGCACAGTCTAAAGGTTTGGTTCAGCTATTGTACATGTAGGTATCTCTATTTTACATCTCTGACTTCTGATGTCCCAAAAAGTTAAAAGGGGTTGGCTTGAATTTTAAAAATATTTTGTCTGCAGACATAAAACTCCAGATCTACTCAAGATCTAAACTCTTCAGAGACTTGCTATGCTGCACTTTCTTGTTAATATCTTCAGTGCTGATTTTTGAAATAATTAAGGATGTAAGTAGGGGTGAGAGGCATCATCAGAGCACATGAATTTCAGATTGCAAAGCTTGCCCTTGATGGCGTTAGAGAAAATTCCATTTCAGCTGGATTTCTTTATGCTAACACAAAGCCCCCAAGACAAACAGAATTAAATATAGACAATTCAAGAAAGAGTATAATGCTATTATCCTAATTTGAAAATGAAGCTGTCAATAAAAGAGAGAAAAAGCTGGAATGAAATCAGAGTAAGAAACAACAAATGAACTCTGCATTTTTATTTTCATCTGCTCTCCTCTATGGTAAAAAGGGTGAGAATTTCTTTTATTGCAGCTAGAACACTTTGATGAAAGTGTCTTCACTTTCTCTCATTCTTCTTCTAAAAGGAAAATATCCAACCCACTGTGGTAAATAACTCACGTTTCTCAGGCTACAAATTCTTCTGCCCTGTAAGTTCCTACAGCTACAGAAATAAATGGACACAAAGAACTTGGATATCACTGAGCAAACCTTCACTGTTCTATGTCAGCCCACTCCTGGCAGCCTCTGGTTGTGCCTCACTTTACATAGAGTGACTCTACAAAAAGGAGAACAGAGATAAGAGACATAAATAGAAAATGCAGCACTGGAGAATGCGAATTACAGATCTTTATTCTCCTAAGAGCCACCTTATTGGCCACTGGTTTGTATTCAGCAGCTGAAATACTGAAATATTGTGTAATAAGGAAAATACTGTGCAATAAGGAATGAGCTTTGTGTTTGCCACCAATTACTGCAGGCTGGGAGCAGAAGCCTGTCAGCAAAATCTGTGGGTTTTTGAAAGGATAAAGCAAAATTTCAATGCTCTTCTGCCTTCCTGAGATCAGCTGAGTCAGTTCAGATATTTAACCAAGGTTACCTTAAGAAAAAATGAATAGAACAGCCAAAAAACCCAACAAGATCAGCTCATACTGGATGTACAGAAATTTTCTGTGCAACTGAAGTCAAATTTAGCCCAGATTTTTTAAGGAGGTGTTTAGAATCCCTCTGATAACCTGCACTGTGTGCATGCATCTACTGGGCCAGCCTGCCACGAGCAGACAATTAAAGCACAGCAAACTTGCAGGATCAGCCTTCTGTCCTCTCCACATCTGAGGGAGATCTGGGTTTGTGCCTGGTCAGCACTTTGCTAATTAACTCCATTCTGACTATTCTGCAGAAATGATGTTTTAGTTTGTAACGTATCGGATGAACATCATGGTCAAACAAACTTACACTGTCAGCCTGCTGCATCTTACCCTCAGAAGGAGCCCGAAATTTGATTATAACAATATTATGCCCTCTCTCGTTATGCGGAATTTGAACTCGTACCAGAGTTTAGTATTTGAAAACATTATGAAATCTCAAAGCAAGAAAATTAAAATACAGGCATCTAATGAGATACATGCAATGAAAATCTCAGGAGTAAGATGTGTTTAATCCAACTTTCTCCAGGTTGCTCTAAAAACTTGCCATCAGTTTACTTAAAAAGGAAGATGCCTTGTGCTTGTAATTCCATGTAATTCACAATCAGAAATGTAATATTCATTGGACATATGTTGAAGCAGGCCCTTCAGGACAGTTCTGACTAAAACTTAATGGTTTTTGCTGCTTCTATTTTATTGGCTCAGAACAGAGGTCAGTACATGAGGTAAAGCTATTTTTCTCCTTTATCTGATACAGTCTTTTGGCATATTGCAGTATGGTTGTAAAATAATTCTTCACCCAGTGCTACTGGCTTTTTCTATTAAGATTCTGTGCTAAAAGTTTAGAATATAAAAAGGTGAAAAGAGAATTTCCCACATTTGAAAGCAGCCCAAACAATCTTTGCAGCGAGCTCGTACAATTCACTGAAAGCAGAAACAAAACCCTGACACAACACAGGGGCTGGAAGCTGGAGGATAAATTATGCTTGCTGTGTTTTTCTGAATTGAATCCTGCTTGCATGATCAGCAGCATTCAGACTCCCAGCAGGAAGCCTCCAAAAGAGAGGCAAAACTAGGCAGGAGGTTTAAAGAAAGCCCAGAGAAATGCACTGGAGGAAATGCACTGAAGGGAAATTCTGGTTGAGAAGTGAAATTGGTTAAATTGCCTGCAGCAAGTCTGTGCAGAAGAAGGGTCTACACTGATTTCCCTGCTTTGAGGGGTGGAGAGAAAAGCTTTGTAGAGCATGCAAGGCAAAAGCCTGTATGGGAAACTTGTTCATTATGGACAATTTCTTTACAGATAATCTGTTTTGGAATGGGACAGAATGAGGGAGACACTGGAGAAACCACTGAGACAGAGGGAAGGGATGTATTTGGGGGAATCAGTCAGCAAAAGAACCACCAAAAGTGTGAATACAAGAACAAACTCCTGGGAACAGAAGATTCACCCTGGTCTGGGCCTGAAAACAGGATTGGGAATGGCACAGTGGGAGATTCTCCCATCAGTTTACCCCAAAGCCAGGAGTCATTTCTGCTTCATCATTACTGGCCAGCAGGAGCTTGGAAATACTCAAGGCTGGATTAATTATGAGTTTTTAAAAGTCAGATCATGACTGGGAGGTGGGAGGAGTAAGCTAAGCTCCAAAGCAGCTACAGAAGGAAAATGAGCAGCAGCCCTTGGCGATCACTCAGGAAGAAAAACACGAGCTGCATTCTGAAGCAGCTGCTTGTCTGAGAATTAAACCCAGCAGCCACCCAGAGACTGATCCCAAACGCTGCTCCGGGCTTTAATCTGAGAGCATTTGTTTCTATCCAATAGATGGAACCAAGAGCCCAAACCCCTTCAGCAGCTGAGAGAACCTCAGCCTAGCTCCTCCTGTCCAGGTGATCTGCTCCACACCACCAGAGCCTCTTCCTTTGTCACAGAACCAGGGACTGCTCTCCCCAGATATCAGGGCAATTTTTCAAACAGTAGAATTTTAAAAGTCTGTCTTCCAGGCACTGTAAAAATGTCAATCTTGGTGTAAGGCATGAAGTGACCAATTTGTCTCCAGGCAATTCAAGTGTACAGAAAGGGCAGAACAAATGCCTGGGCCAGAGCACACGAGACAAAATAGACTTGAGGACAGACCACTGAACTTCCCAGATTTGCTTTGTCTTCTGCCCAATTTCACTGCAGATCATGTGCTAAGGATAATGCTCAGAATCATCCATTAATTTAATGTATGACACTCAGCAAGGGTGGCTCTCCTCAGAATGGAGACATCCAAAGCTTTAGGTTGGAGCTCACCTGAACCAGGAGTGTTCAGTTTAAATTTTAAAAGACCCAGAACTCTTCCTTGTGTAGTGCACAGACAGAACTTTATTCTGAACACTGAAGAACTCACTTAAATTCCACCCTGTTTGTGAACACCTCTTAAAATGAAGGAAAAACTATTTTTTTTCCAGGATTGGACACTAATGCCATCATACAATAAATCTGGCCTTTAAAAGATTGGTTTTCAGTATTACCTCAATACTGAAATATTACTGAAATATACTCCATATTACCCCATGAGTTACTTCTACCCTGCTTTTACGCCTCTGTTTTGTGAAGAACAGCAAGAAGAAGAAAAGCTGAAGAATGGATCACAGCTGGGTTTGAATGTAAAGATGTCACCTTCTACAGCAAACACGCTCACTTTTAAAATCAGCTCCTCAGAGACAAGATAATAGGTTTCTAATGACCTCATTAATTTTACACTGTGTGTTTTGCAAATATACAAAGTTAGACAGGAAATTCCTGTCTGTGCTTTGGTAAGACATGGCTGTCTCCAAACAAATCTCTAAACCAGTGTGCAGTAATTCATGCCAGCAGTTTATTCTAATTACAGCTGAATATAATGGTTCAGCTGAGATGCCAAATTTCACTGCAAATAACACTTTGCTAGACAGTAAATAAAAGAAAATGAAAACTAATTATGAATCCAAGTTATTTTAGCTGAAACCTTGGGTGTTTTTGAAGTGCATAAAGCTACTGAAAGGTATAATGTAAGTAATGGGATGATATAATTCAGAAAATTAGAATAATTTATTTTAAAAGCAACAGACATTCACATTAACATAGATTTCATAATATTGACACTCTTTTTCCTGGATTCCCTGAAATTGTGATGGGCAAAATTATCATCAGCTGAGAAAAACTGAGGTATTTGTAGTTCCCCCTCTGTGACCATGCAGATTCTGGTCTGGCAAGATGGATTTCAGGTGTTGGTTAAGTCTTGGACCAGGGTAAATTGTCTTTATTCACTTCTGTATATCAAAATATTCCCTCACCTGTGTTTAGGAACATGCCAGGGCACCCCAGCAACACAGAGACATCAAAGCAGGACAAACAAGAAATGCAGCACCTCAGACAAGGGGGTTTCACAAGCATATATGAAATATATGAAAATTGTAGCTTCAGGCAAACAGCAGAGCTGAATGTTAAACAGGTTTTATAATTTTTATTTCTTAAAATGCCTTAGCAAAGTTCTGTCAAACTAGGAAAAAAGTTTTGGAAAATACATAACAATAAGCAAAAATTATGTATATAGAATAAAGGTGTGATGCAAAATAAAAAAAGGCAAAAATATTTTACATCTTAATAACTTTTAAGGAAACAAACAAATATTCTACAAGACCATGTTCATACACAAGGAGAAGCAAAGACTGAGCTGTTTTTTCTTTGTTACTTTTTGGGAGACTGAACATTCAACATCTGTATTTGAGATTTTTAAAGCTTTCGAGGATCCAAAATTTAAAGACTTTGAAATCAACATTTAAATTAATAAAAGTATGAAAATAAAGGGAAAATAAAAGCCAATACAATTAAAATAAAGGTAAATATTTAACCAGACAAAATGTATGTGTCAGAAGTGGTATCCAAACCAACGTGGGTTGGAAGTATGGCAACAGAACCACCATATGTATTTTAAGCATTTTTTTAAAAAGATCCCAAATTCATTCAACAGAGGACAAGAGCCCAAATTCTCTACATTAAGAGAGTCCCTCTTTTTTCATACTGGCACCCTGCAAAAAGAATATTCATTATAAAAAGGCAGAAAAATTCTGTAGGATAATATGAATGAGGCATGTAGTTAATCTAGTAAGATTCCATTAAGAAGTGAGCTGATGTTCAGCCAGCTAATTACCCATTCATTAAAACAGAACCATAAATGACATTTCCAACATATTACAAAACCCCTCTGTAGTAATATTTTCCCATCTACATCTATTCTGACATTTATATTCTATGTCTCTTTCATAATTATTTCAAATAATTCCTCTGACATATTGAGGGGAAAATAGAGAGTAATCTTTTAAAAAGAGATTACTTACCACCTACCAGTGGCTCACAAAGAAAGGAGCAGGACAAAGTAATTATGTTGGGGTATTAATTTAGAATTGATGTGCTTGTAGTCCCTAATAATTACTACTGTGCTTTAATTTTTCCATGGTGAAAATTTTAAGGTGCTTGAAATTATTTGCACACACCTATAACTCAAGATTGTCCCTTCCAAAAAATGAGCAGATGTGAAACTCACTAATTTGAAACACAGAAAGTGATAAAGATTCACAGAAAGCACTGATAAATTTGCATTAAAAATAATTAACTCAATCCAGAGGTGGTATTTTCATAGTTCTGCAACTGCTGCTGTGCTCACCAGAAAAGGGAAGGGGAGAGAGGGAGCACAGACACCTCCAGACAAACACAAATGTGGTTTTGACCAGAGGAGAACTTGATTCTCACTACAAATTGTTGTTGTGTGTTCACTCAGGCACTCCCTGCACCTCCTTGGCTGGTAATTAGCAAAGCCACAAGAGCTGGCAGCTTGCTGGAAGTGGTACAAACTGGGATATTTAGGCCAACAAAAATCTCCACTCCTCTGAAGGACTTATAAGTGGTTTATTTCAGCATATTTTCATCTCAAGATTTTTGTATAACGATTATTTCTTTGCTGTAACACTATGACATTTTAAATTTCTTATTATGATTAATAAATAAATAACATTTTCCCTTCACCCATTGGTCCATGTTCTGCCTTCCAAAGTGCACTTTGTTTGAGCAGTCTTTTCCATCTTTGCATCTTTTATCTCACAGTTCCTTATCCCTCTTCCACTACACGCTTTTCTGAATTAACTTCTAATTCATATTTAAAATCCATCAAATTTTGTGCTGATCCCAGATTTATTTCCAATCAAGAAAACTTAGCAAAAAGTAGAAAAACAACTTCAAGAAAACCAAGTCAAAGCCAGCAGAGCATTACAGCACACATCTGATGAGATAAGGACATCTGAAAGATAAACTAGATTAAATGGCCCCAGCGCAGGTTTGCAGCCCTGCAAATGTTCTCAGTGCCATAAAAAGAAAAAGAAGGTGGGAAGCCACGGTTTTATCACGTGCTGTTTGGGATAAAAGAGGCTCCATCTGATACTGAAGCTACAGCTCACACTGCTTCTACAAAGAACTGACCTACATACCCAAGAGAAGGGGTAAAGATCTCTTTCCATTTATTTTCTGCCATTAAAATGATGGAATATTATTATCAAATGCACAGGAGTCATAAAACAGATCGGTCAAGTGATTGGAACAGCTGACACATCCCTGGATAGAAAAGTGACCATCCTGGCACCCCTTCAGCTGCACTGCTCAGCACCCCAGCATTTCTGGAGGTTCCAGCAGAGCTGGGTGTGGAACAAAGCTGAGGTTTTACCAAATGCCAGATTTATCTGCAGGCTGAGGTCTGGAACACCAACAATGAGGTCTGGTCACAAGAGAGGTGCTGGAATACAAAGAGCTGGGCAAGCATATGGAAAGGAAAGGGGAAAAAAAAAAAGATCTTGAGGCGCAAAGGCTGCTGAAGGTGTCACTTCCCAAAAAAGAAGGTGGGACTTGTGCAGAAGCACCTGACTCTGCACATCCTCACAGGGCATAAGGAATACACTGGGAGAGGAACCCAGATGGCATCACACAGCCACCAGCACTTACCAGCCAAATACTGAACCTTCCAAAATAGACACAAACCTCCAAAGGTCATTAACTGACCTGCTGTCCATGCTCAAGATTCATTTTTAAGGGAGCTTTCTAAGGAACGCAAGTGTTAAGAAATTCACACTCAGAAGTGCAGCATGGACACAGATATGAAAAACACAGAGAACTTTGTCCTGAATTAAACGAATTAGGCTTGTCCAAAAAAACTCCAACGAACAAAAATCCACAACTCAAAATTTGCAGTTTGTAGTTTCCACCAAAAAAAAAAAAAAAAAACAAACAAGGAGAGGCACAAAGGCTTTAATGTAAAAGAGATTTTTTTTGACCTGCTTTTATACTACATTAAATTAGATGTTAAACAACTTGTAGCCAAGGACAATATATTGGTGGCAAGAGAGAACTTCTAATGTTCCTTGATTTCCTGGTTCTCTGTAACAAAAGAGAAACATGGAAGCAGCCAAAACCTGTTCCATTTTCCCCAGCCAGCCCCATGGAAGGAGATCCAGGACTGGAAAGAACATTCTGGATTAACCTGAACAAATCAAAGAGGATACAGAGCAGCACAACCCCTGAAAATTCTGCTTCCCATTCAGAAAACATCCAAAAGATTCATGACTCTAGACACGTACAGATAATTTAACACATCTAAAGAGAAAAACATAGACAAGTCTCACCAAAAAAACTTTATGGAGAAATCTCAGATTTAAGCAATGCCTCGCAATAATTTGTAACAGGATTATTCTCACACAGATCTCTTTTTTCTGCCTGAAAAAATATTTTACATTGGCTTTAACATATTTAAAGGTCCCCACATAGACATAATTTATTGCAACCTAGGGTAGGGTAGCTTTTCCTGTGAAAATGGGCTGATCAAATATTTCCAATATGGGTCATGATCATCCACTGGTGTACCTTCATTGCCTTGGTGGGAAGGTCTCACCAAGTAAGGATTTCAAAAAGAAACCATTCTGTGGCAAAGTCACTAATAAGAAAAACAGTCACAGTGTCCTCTTTAAAGCACATGGCATTTAGTTTACATTTTAATTACCGAAAATTCCACCACAGTAATTTAAAGGAGAAACAGTTTTCACATTGTGCTCAAGTTTTTTTTTTTTCCCCTGAATTGCACATTTGGACACAGTCTCACCGAGAACTTAAGAACAACTCTCTTCGAAATAAATTGGTACTAAACAAAATGTGTTTACTCTGTGTGTATGAAAGTGCATTGTTCAAAACCAGAATGTGAGCAACTTGGAACAAATTTTAGAGCAGATGCACGGGGTAGTGCTGTTAAACAGCGACGCTTTTAAGGCTCTTCAAAGCCTCGGTCCGCAGGCAGTGGGAATGCAGCTCCAAGATAAAATACCTATCAGTGGCACTGGAGTTTGCAGCAAAAATAATTGATGGGGAGTTGGGCAGAGTGGATTATAAATTGCAGGGTGCAGGCAGTCATTTCTGGTCAATGTAGATGTTAGATATAAAGACAGTCGCTGGTGCAATAGAGGGCAGAATAACCCACTAACTAGGAGGATTATATTTTATTGATTGGTTAGAGATAAAACACCTATATTATCCCAAATTATTTTTTACCGCCTTATGAAGAAAAAAAAAATCTCTTTTTGCAAACCCCGCATCAAATATTAATCAAGCAATAATTAAATAGGATAAAAAAACCTGTCCTGATATATCACTTGCAATCATTTTCTTGGTGTGTAAAATAAGCCGAGCATGACTGAATAAAACTGCAGTACTCTAATACTGGATTTTTAAATTTTAATGTTCTGTTTTATTCCTAAACCCTTATTAGAAATACCACTTTGAACTGGTAACTTCTGGTAGTCTATGGAATGAGAGTGCTGCTCATCCTCAGTGCAGTGAGATTTTAGAGCAGGACCAATACAGTAAAATGAGGCTTTAGATTCCTCTTTGGTGTTACCTGAACCATTTCCCTTGCACTGCAGAAATTTTTAATTATGTTTCTATGGCAGAATCCCGAGGTCAGAGAGGCAGATACAAGAGAGCTTTTACCTCCCCTCTCAGCCAGAGTTACACACGTGCTTAAGCACTTTTTAAAGGCAAGAACTTCTTCAGCAGATGCTTGAAGGATTCCTGGCCCACTGAGGGTGCACAATTAAGCGGTCAAGTTGCAATTATGAGCTCAGGTTCTGCAGCTTCTGTGCTGGACTCTGCCAGTGACTGTTTCATTACCTGTTAATAAATCACTGCAGGTAGAGAGGGCTGTTAGATTAATTGTGGTTAATGGGAAGTTCATGTCTGACATCACAACAAAGTGGGATCTTTACCTTAGGATAGATAAGGTAATAAATATCAGGAGAAAAGTCTTTAAGAGATGCTGTTTTAATTATCCTAATTCCTTTGATTTGCACTCTGGAACCCAACTAACTCCTCCTTTTAATATCCATGGATGCCTTGCTGATGGTACACACCCATAGAGTGACTTTTGCTGATCATGTTACAAGAACAAAAGCAAAGTATTCATGATTCCAATTACAAATCCTTTAGAAAGACTCTAAGATAGAGAAGTTATAGCCTGTTACAAATAGGTTGAGTGATAGTGGAGCTCTCAGCCTGGTAAAGAAGTCATGGTCAGCTTTACCTGAGCTCCAAGCATCTGATTTGAGAACTCTTTATATGAACTACTCATGCACTTAATCCTCTGCAGAATCAGGGTCTTAATACGTCAAATACCTTAAAAATAATTTTCAGAATTATTGGTGATGAAGGGGGAAAAAAGTGCCCTAAATGTGCTTGTTCAGTAATTAATTCAGGATTTGTGTTGTTTTCAGAGATCACGATTGATGGCCACACAACATGTCCTGGCTCATCTGCACTTCAAAGACAAAGTGAGTTTTGTTTAGTTTGAACCTCCACCTCTCACTGTACTAAATTTAAATAATACATAAAACTTGTAGCTCTGAGAAAAGGCAGCACTGAGGCAGCAGTCAGAGCCAGAGGGATCCCCGCTCATGGCTGAGGGACTCTGCTGGCTCAGACACCAACGGGGCTCCCTGCAAAGCTCCAGCCCTGGCTCATTAACAGCCAAACTGGCAGCCTGACAAGATCCTGCATTTCCCAGCTCTGCACTCCTCCAGCAGCCAGTGTGCAGCCTTCCTGCCCAGGGAATTCCTACAGTTTGCCTTCCATCTAATCACTTCTGCTGTGAAACATCAAAATCCCGTGAAACGCAGAAGTTGTTTTCCTGCAGACTTGTACAGCTCTGAATTTTTCCATGCATTACACCTTGTTCCCACCTCTGGGATCAAAGAATATTGTGTTTGGGAGTGAATCTTTCCAAAATTCTGTTATGGCTGCAAACAGATGATGCCCATGGAGCTGAACAAAGCTGCACCTGCTGCAGAGACACACCTGCACTGCAGAGGGATTTGGCTCCACTCAGGCCAGGACAATTCTATTATTTTCCCCACTGGTCAGCTGAAGGCAAGCTGCCCAAAAAGCAGAAAAGTTCTCTTTAAAAGAGCAGGAAAAGAAGCAGATGGCCCTGCATAAAGATATCATACTTCAAGAAAATGAAAGTTATTAAAAATGAAAACTGTAGAGTTAAATCTGGGGAAATAAAACACTTTAACTTTGCATGGATGTAATTTAAAGGCTCCATAAAAGACTCGAAACAAACGTGGAGCAGATAGAAAAATAGGCTCTAAGCTAGTGACCAGAAACCTTCTCTATCTACTTTCAGAGCACTTAGTTTGTAGCACATAAAATATTGAGCTAAAAGGGAACTATTGATGCAGATGTAATGGATGTGTAAGCAAACTTGCTTTTTGTGTACATCTTAAAAGTAATTTAGAGCCTCATATGTTGGGAATTGCTGAGTCTAATTTTTAGCCTGGAGCAAATTTTTATAGCTAAATATCAAACTCTAATGATAAGGGTTTCTAATGGTCAGGCTTAACTACTTTTCTGCTGCCAGGTATTCTAAATATCCCAGCCTACCTTTCCCAGAGCTGATTCCACAAAACAGGCCATTCACATTCTTCACATAAACTCGAAATTTCTACAACTTGAAATTAGGCATTATTTGGAGACATTTAAATCTCATCTGTTTTAATGGAGAGCATGTGTTCATTTTCTTTCAAACTACCTTTGAAAGGATCACGAGCAAGTAATTAAAACTATTAGTTGACATTTCAATTCTCAACAGCTCTATCTAGAGTAAAATTGTTCTCTTTAGAAATGGTAAAGATATTCAAAACAAATAATTGCAAGTTACTGAGAAAATCGAAACTCTGAGTGCTCTTCATTCCATTCACATTAAACTAACTTCTCTTGACCTCTCAGTTTAAAAACAACACTTTTTCTTTGCAGTTGATGTAAAATGAAATACAAAAGTGCCTGTGCTTTTAACCAACTGGAGGCAGAAATGCAAACATAATTTCCTGTGCCTAATAGAAACCAGTATTCACCTTTCAGGTGGCCAACCTGAATAAAAACACTGTTATTCTCTAGTGTCATCATTCAGAGATAGGGGTCCTTCAGAAATGGCACTATGAAAATGTTATTAAAAACCCATAGCCCATTCCACAAGAAACTGTATTTTTTTAATTCTGTGATGCCTCAGGTTTTGGCTTTTATATATTTCAGATTCTGTGCTGCTTTAGTGTGTGGGTCTGGGCTTCACATCAGGGCATGGTGAGCTCTGTGCACAGAGCAGGGAGACAAAACAATTCCTGCTCCAGCTGGGCACCAAGGACAAATGACCCAAATCTCAGCCCAGGAGCACAAACCCCGTGGGCTGGAGAGAGAAAAACAAGCAGGGTGGGACTGCAGGGGCTAAAGCTGGAATGGGACAATGAACTGCAAGGTGCAAATGGAGCAGAACTGACCAAAGTGAGACCCCGGGAGAGCTCGTGCATTTTGGGGCCATTTTGGTTCATCTTGGGTGCAGCCCTGGCTGGGCTCTGGTGCTGCCCAAGGTGGATCCATTAAGGAGATCCTTTTAATAAATCCCTGCTTTATTTTTTAACCCCATCCAGCCTCTGTTCTAAATCAGCCTTCACAAGGCATCACCTGGACTGGTCTAAGGACCTGGCAATAAATCAGGGACAGCCCAGGAGCAGAGTTCTGCCTTCTGCAGGCACCAAAAGACAAAACAACCCCACCAGGACACACAGGCATTGCAGGATGCAAGATTTCCAGGGATGGCAAATCTTGGCTTTCCCTTTCTTTACCTTGGTGTCTCAGGGCAGGGCCACAACAGGAAATAAATCAAATATTTCCTCACTGTCAGTTGTGCCACACACAGAACATTCCAGGTGTTGCCAGCTGATTGAGATATTCTCTGAAACCCTGCCCTGAACACACAAAAATTGATTAAAAGCATCAGCACTGCAGTCCAAAGAATCAGCTGGCATAAACTGGAATAGAATTCTTAGGCTTGCATTCTTAATACCTCTTGATTTAATCCAATATATTGAGCACACAGAAAATACTGCCTCAATTTTACAATTAACTGCTGTGGACTAATTGCAGTGCTGTGGTTTATAATCACCAGAAGGTCCAGTTTAAAAAACAGTATGCCAGAGTACAGCATTACACCTCCTTAACTCTTGAAAAAAAAACAAAACAAAACCTAATAAATTATAAAAGGACTGAATGGCATATTTTTCACTTAAATGGTTAAGAAGATAAATCACTGAAATCCAATATTAACTAAAAATAATAAAAAAACCCAGTGATTTAAGTCTGTTGATTGCCAAATTAATTGTATTTGCACAGTAATGTTTAAGTACTAGAAACTGCAAAGGAAAAATCCTGAATATCAATTATGTTAATTATGATTGCAGATCATTGGGAGAAAGGAAAAGATCAGTCTTTTTCCCCTTTATTTTATTTAGTATGTGCTTTTCTGTGCACTGTGGTGAGATGAGAGCTCCAGTTGCTATAACAACTTAACTCTCGATTATAATCAACAATCATCTAAGTTTAATTGCCATCCTGCCTTTCTAAACCAACATGTTCAACAGCAATTGTATGAATTCCATCAATTCTGCTGCTAAAATCTATCCAGCACCTCAAAACAAGCTGGAGAATTCTCAAACATCAGAGTCAGCCTCAAGTTGTGCTTCCCTTCCTTATGGTGGCAATGCTCCATTCCAAAAGCTTTACTCTGTCCATGAGAACATGGCCTTGCACACTCTGATTAAATCCGAATTTGATATGAAACAGAACTGAAACTCCATGAAACAAAATAAATTAAAATAGCACTTCAAAATTGAAAATATATTAAATATTTTTTTTCTGAAATTATCAACATCCCAACTTTGTACAAAATTCTAATTAGGTTACAGCAAGAGTTAAGTCAAACATAAAAAATAAAGTGATGGGAAGAGAGGATGGAGCACCCAATGAACTTTAAAATCTAGTGTTGCAAAAAGACTTCAATGATTATTCCCAGCTTTATAATGAAATATGAAAATTTCTATTGTTGGTCTCACTAATGTTTTATTCAAGTAATCAAAAAATCATATTTGAAAAATGGGAAATTTGTTACCATTCTTCAAATATTCTGTAATTCAGGCCCTGTGGGCTCAGAATAAAATTAAGCCTTATCATTTACCCATTAATTATGATGCTGAGCTGTATTAACAGGCCTGGTAAGTGACAGCAGAAACAGACAATCAGAGCAAAAGGAAAAAAGGAACCAGCATCAAATAAGCCATGGTTAAACAGAAGATAAAAGAGGGTTTTTTTACATAAGGTAGGAAAGATAAACAAGTGATGCAGCATTAACTGAGATAAGTGATTCTTTCTGAACAGAACCAAGGCAGGCTCAAATTGTACTGAAACTCGTGGACTTTTGCAGTCACTGTTCCCTGCCTCGTGCCCTACATCTCTTTTATAGCCCAGAAACTTGCAAATAATGCAGCAGCAGCCCAGAGCAACACTAAAGCCATCAGGTGCATGACCTCACTTTCATTTATAGCACAAGCTGAGAGCCCAGACAACGGTTTCAATGCAGTGGAAGCTAAACCAAAGAATAAAACTGGATAACACAAATGATTCAGCCCCAGCCAAAACTTCTGGCAAAGCAGGAATTTGTTAACTCCGCCTCTCTGAGTGTGTTACAGTGAAAATGCAGCAGATGCATGAGAAAAACCAGAAAGGTGGAATTTTCCTGAAAATGAGGGTGTGAGTGCAGCTCTGAGAAAAAGAATCTCCCACTGTGCAATCCTATCAGGCAGTAGAACAATCAAAAATATACAGTCTATTCAAGCCTTTTTATCTATTTATTTGTCTATTTCATTCCATTATAATGAATATTTACAATTAATGAATATTATTTATATAGATATAAATACATAAGGACTTTATCAGGAAGTCACAGCACTGTAAAAACAAATCGTGCTGAAGTTTTGGACAGCGACTGAAGAGTTCTTTTACCAGAAATCAACAATTCTAAAACATAATAATTAAATAAGAACAACTGATAGTGAGGCCCACTTGGCAGAATTGCAGTACTGAAGAAATGAGCTTTGACTTCTGTTCCAAAAAGCAGCATTTCATAACACAGCAAAAAACTGGCTTCCTTTTGATCTTAGTTTATTAGATCCAGATCAGAGAACAGAACGAACTATTTATCTTTAAAAAGTAATATCTTTTTGATTATATGTCACAGCAGAAACCTTATCTTTGTCTGGGAAGTTGGAGACTAATGACAACAACATCGGGAGCCTTGTGGCTCAGCCAATTAGGGGATGAACGATGGAGATGGAAACTTCTCCCCTCCTCTGCCACGTTTCTGCAACCATAATTCTGCAAATCTAAATGGAGTCATTGCTTTTCACCCCCGTGGGCAGAGCCATAATTCCTCACATCTCCATTCTAACTGCGTTTTCTAATAGCTCCATTCATTTCTCAATCTCCCTAATAAGATTGCCACGGAGGACAGCTTGTCTCTGGCACATTTCTCTTCCAAAAGGACAAAAAATCATCATTCAGCCTCTCAGCCTCGCATTTGGGTCATCAGAACTTGTCAAATTAAACAAACTAATATTGCAGTTGGAGATGAAAAATGGAAGAGACAAAAGGAGGCTCTGTGCCTCTGGGAGCTACCACACTTGGTAAAGTCAAACACGTTGGAAAAGCAGCTCCTCACCTCTGCAACACAGAGGAGCATTTATCAGACTGAAATACCTGGAATTCTCAATTCTGGGAATTCATTGTGTGGTGTGGAAATCTGCACATTAGAACTAAAAATTGTAATGAAACACAACTGTATACAGTGATAGCAGAATGGAGAAAACAATATTATGAATGAGCATGGGCAGTTTTGAGGCAATTTTTTCAGGCAAGACAGAAGCCAAAAAAGTCTCAGTTGAAAAAAATCCCAAAAAACCCCATAAGCTTTAAATATTCCCAAAAAGGCTACAGGGGAAAAAATACAGTGCAGAAATAAATGCATTTTCTAGTCAAGTTAGGGAAAACTATTCTTGATTACACCAATGATCTCTCACTACAATATGTGACATTTTTAGCTCAGAGTAGCAATACAGAAATTGCTACAAACTGTATTTTAAAACGTAGCAAGTGAAAAGCTTGCCTTAATTTTTATGTATGTGAAATATCTCTATCTTCTCATTTCACTTAATTATTTTGCATTAACAGACATGAACCATCCCCACACATTGGTTTAAAAACTGCAGAAATAAAAAAAAATCTATTAAAAACTTAAAGCTCTACAACAGCTTTAATTCAGAGACTGAGAAACCAACATTAAGTGGGAAGGATCTGGGTGTAATTTTTCTTCTTCTCAGTCAACATATACATTTTCCTCTTTTAATTAGATATTCCTAGTCATTTTATTTTCTCCTAATTCCACCAAATGTGAGAGTTATTAAAGCTAAATTAACACGCTTTTTGCTGTAGTGGTTTCTTTTTAAATTCTCATTTCTCACTGTGTCCAAGGTGCCATTTCAAGCAACTCTTGAGGAAACAGAAAATTATTCACATATTCTGCTACCTGCTCCAACCATGGCAAATTCAATTGCCTCACAGTTCAAAGATTGAGAAGAAAAGAAATCTCCAGATTCATTGTTCATTTGTGAAGAGCAAATGGAAACAGAAGCTGAAGAGAGGACTTGGGTTTTGATAGAGTTGACTTTCTTTGAAGGAGAGAAAATATCAGAGAGTGCAAATATTGCAGGGAGTGAACAAGGAATGTTTGTTGTCTGATAGAAAACGTGCCTTTGAAAAGTTAGCAACAATATCAAAAGCTCAGGGATTGTCTGCAGTGCTGGTACAGGCTGCTACAACCCAAACCATCCAATTCCTTTAAGACAGTAAACTCCAATCACTTGGAATCAGATGCAGTTGACTGCAGTTCTTTGCATGACATTTTTAAATTGAGAACAAATCCTGTTTGCTGACATTCCACAGGGCCCACAGTCTGAGTGAAGAACAACATCTGGATCTGAGAGTACAAAAATATAAAACAATAGAATTCCAAATGCAGTTCTGTACTCATGGATTGTCAGACAGAGTCAAAGAGCCAGGCAGTGGTGGGAGAGCATTTCCTTAAACAATTTATTATTTGTTACCTCGATTTTAAATGGATCTTTTGTTTTAATGTTAATTTCTTATTTAATCAAATACTGTTTGCAAAAAAATCCAAAGCACTGACTCATTACTTCTAAGAGTAAGATCTTTTTCCCCCAAAATGGTTAAAATAAAAAAATAAATAAGAGTGAGTATAAAATACCAGAGTATTTCCTGGAACTTGTGGAATAAATCTACCTGAAGGCACCTTTTTCTTTCATGAGCTGTTTGGTAATTCTGTGCATGACCTGTGTATTTTTGGGCAGATGGACAGGCAGGAGGTGCCCAGGCAGGCCAGAGGGACGGTCCCTGCCATGCCCAGTGTCACCAGGGGTGGCTTTCCAAGGTCTCCCTTGCTCAAGGACAGGCTGGGCCTTGGTGTCCCTGGGGAACTGGCACTCACCTGTGCTTTCAGTTGGATTTTAATTCCTCTTTATTAAACTTTGCCTCATCCCATGAGTTTTCTTGCTGTTCCTCTTTATTCTCTGCACCACCCTGGGGACAGGGGGTGGGACAGTGGCTGTGCCATCCTGGGCTGCTGCCAGGGCCAAGCAAACCCTTGGGGCTCCTGCTGGGTGGGAAATGCCCCTGCTGATGTATTTGGGTGGAAACCTCTGAAACCCGCCCCATCCAGGCCAGCTGGCTCAGCCAGCTTCATCCTGATTTGACATTCAACGTTCATGGTACAAAATTCCTCCTAGCAAAGCAGAACCCAGGATGGAGTAGTGAAAAATTCAGTACATGCAGAATCATAAGAGCCAGACCAACATTTTTAGACAAAAATTTACTGATTAAATCTGAGGCTCCAAAATAACACCTTTTTATTTATTTATTTATTTATTTTTGCTTTGTTATATGCATTTCAGTGCTTTTGTGTAGCTACTTCACAACTTGACAGCCACCTTCATGATATTTTTAATTAAAAGACAATAAGCACTTCAAAGAACAGCTAGCCACACTCTGCAGCTTCCTCTGTTCTGCTTGGGTAATGCCAGGAGCCGCACACCACTGACACCTTCCTGGGATGAGTGGTGCTCTGAAAGCCTCCACCAGCCACAGCTTTCTCTAATTACTAAATTTAAATCACTTTTGGTGATTTTTGGTTCTTCTATTTGCTCTTGTTGGCACGAAAAGAGACAATCTTCAGAAAGAGTTAATTGTTGGGTCAAGAAACACAACTGCATCAGCACAGACATTTCACATCTCACTTTAGGTTTAGTCTTCAAGGAAAAAGGTTGATTCTCTCACACAAAATACACCTCTTCAGTTATAAAACATTTCATTCACTCTCAAAATGAAGAATAATTTGATACATTTCTCTTAAAGCTATCTTAATTTGTAAATCTTTTTGGCAATGTAGTCAGACACCAGGAATTTAAGTTCTATACAGCAAATTCTGCAAATGGCAAATTGATTTCAGACTCAGCCCAGGTGTTTGATCCTTTCCTGCCATTCAGGCAAAAGGATCAAAAAGCCATTTATAGAATATTCCCAATGACCATGGGGATAATAAGGATGATACCCTACTGATATCCTTTGCCCAAAGGTGAAGGAGGCAGCTAATATAAACCCAGGTCAGTGAGTCTTGCACTTGGAGTTTTGTGCCACTTTTGGCAAGAAAAGTGAATTCTGCATTTCAAACACTTCACCATTCTTTTTATGTTGTGTATATTTTCACCAACAATCGCTTATTGAAGTATAAGAATCAATTTCTGCCTTCCCATTCTGGCTGCAAAAAATCTCCTAATTCCTAAATTACATTGTTCCTGCCCACTGCGTGCTAAAACCAGGTTAAGTGAGATTAGTACTGAAAACAGGTTAAAAATAGATTCCTACACCAGAGAGAGATGGATTTAAATGTTATATATTCTGAAGGAGCAGCAGGGGGAGAGGGGACTAAGAGGTCTCACAAGGGGGATTAGACTTTGCTACTTAATAAAATATTGAGTGACAATCAATCAAGCTGGAATATGAGGGGAGCAGAGTTTTGAAGAACTGGTCTTTTAGGATTTGTTTTCTCCACAATTTGCATTCCTTTCTGCATGCTTGGGAGACACACGTGTGTTGGCTTTTTAATGACTAGAAATGGCTTTGATCTTGACTACTTGAAGGAACATGAAGATATAAATAGTGTGAGTGGATACGATTAATCCCAATCATGACAAACAGAACAAAAATCCAAGATAAGCTTTTCTGAAGTTTTCAAATGCACCTTCAGATGTTCAGTCTCAAGCTCGTGCCATTCCTACAGGAATGATCTGTGGGAAAGGTCAGGAACACACCATGTTCAGGGCCCCAAACACCACCAGTGCCAGTTTACCAAAGATAGGAAATCAGAAAAATTGAGTGCTGCCACTTCTCCTTGAGATGGATGAGGGAGCAAGGAAATCCTTCCCACTGCAACATCACTGCAAAAAATCCCAAATAATCTGGGATAGCCGGGTATGATAATGAAAATAACCCACTGATAAAAGGAAATGCCAGCAGGAGATAATGAGTGCCCATTAGTGGGTTTGGTGGGTATTGGTGAGGTGTGAATGTGGAAATCTTATCAGAGGAATTTTATCCAGACAGCTTCAAAAAGTGGTCATAAATTGTCATTAAATGACGAAATTTTCTGTATCTGTGAGAGGGCAATAAAGTGAGATGAGAGGAGCAGCTGTTACAATTAAAAGAGGAAATTTTTAAAGGCAAAATGCAAAAAAGAAAAAAAAAAATTCTACAAGACAACACCTTTATTGGATCTTAAGATCTTGGCAAGAGCCCAGAGCTCCAGGAGATGCCTGGACCACAAAGTGACAACTTTTACAGTCCTTTAGTCTTGGGACAGCATTGCTGAAACTGAGCTCCCAGCTCCTCAGGGGCACAGTATATGTAAAATATAAAATAAAACAATATAAAATAAAATATAGGTGTATATATAAATATATAAATATATATATATGTATGTAATCTGACCTAAATCCTCAACCTACTTTTCAACAGCACCTTTAATGCATGAAGTTGATTACCTCCAGTGAAACTATAGAAAATTAAATGGCATATCAGAATTAAAGAAAAAAGAATGGACCAATTGCTCCAACAACTAAAGGAAAATTTTAGAGAATTTTGCTGCATTTTTCAGTATTCAGTTGGCTGAAGGACAAATTCTCCTTCCTTCCCTTATGACCTACCTATTATTTTTTATGGATTCTTTGTATTCAGGGGCTATTCAGCTAAGAAAATTAACTTGCAGACTAAGTACAGTATGGCAACAAAAAAGAATTAACTAATCAGTGAAAAAATTCAAAGCTCTTATTTCAATCAAAACTGCCAAGTCATGGAAGAAAGACAATATAATAGTGATATTTTCAGTAATTTTACAGTAAAACACATGAAGAAAAAATATTAATTAGTTACTTTACCTTACCTCCTTTCTACTTTTAATGTATTCCCACACTAATGTCTTCAATTTTAAAGAGAAATATAAAACCACAAAACCTACACCACATTCCTCATAAGCCAATGAATGTGCAGACTGAAACAATTTCATTTCTTAAAATAAAATAAATAATTATTTGGACCATGTGCAAGCTGTTTGTTAGAAAAGTACTTTCACTAATTGCAGTTTGAAAGGAATATTACACAAAATAGCTGTGCTGGGCCTTGCTACCCAGGGAATTCTGTATTTCAGTGATACTTTCAATACTAACCATGTTTGTACTCAGCGCAGGAGCAAAATCCCTTCATTAAGTTATTTGTGCAATCTTTAGATATCCCCCACAAATTATAAAGCTTTGATCTTCTAGAAAACACAACAGATAGGCAAATAAGATGCTAATATTATGGGATTGTTATTTTCAGGCCATTTGAGAAAACTCCCACCCACCCAAGTGCACACACATCAGAGAATGCTGTATCTATAAAATTAGAGTACACATCCCATTGAGAAGATGCTGGAATACAAATTCCTCTGGTTCACTCCTAAATCCCTCCAAAGACCAAGAATTACTTTTAAATTTTGATGTAACACCTTATTTTACTTGGCAAAATGGGAGGAAGGTTTGTCCTCAGGATGATGCATCACCAACTTTCTCCTTGTAATTGAAATTGTCTTCCCAAGTCTCCCTGACTGCATTTGGACCAGTAGAGCCATTTGGTCATAAAACTGAGAATCACAAACAAAATCAGAGTTCCAAACGAAACAAGCATGCCAAAGAGGAAACTGAAGGGCCAGCAGAACAAATAGACAAACAAACAATTCCAGCAGCTTTGTTTGAGCAGCTCTTGACTTGGATCAACCCCTGGAAACATCTGGAAGGAATTTCCCTGTCTGATCCACACCCCCAGGGTTTCCCTCAGCCCAGCTCCCCAGCTGATCAGCTCTCCTGGCTTCCGGACAATATTCCTCATCCATCTGGAACTGTCTCTACAAAGCCCTAAGGAAGTTCTGTAACATCATAAAGGGTAATTAAAAATGTTCTCCAAACAAGGAGCCCTCCAGGGAGCAGGGTGAGGAGAAACTTTGCTGTGTGATGTGATCACAGGCAGAATTATACCAGCACAGGCGCTGAGCAATAATAAAAACCTTCTAATAAATATACAGAATTTACCAGACGAGTGTATGAGTTTGCTGACCCACAGCTGGACCTGATTAATTCTCTAAACCTAAATGAGTAATTAGGGGTGCAGCTGGATGGTGTTTGAACATCCTGTGACAGTGGGATAACACCAGATAAAGACATAGATAAAGAAAAGATAAAGACAGATAAAGAAAACCCAAGCCCTGCATTTAAGTGAGAGGATGACATATCTGTGCATTTTGTCTGCAGGAAGTTTTGAGTAAATTTGAAAAGAACACTAAAATAAATACATTTGTATTTATAAAGCAAATCTAACAAAGGAAAAACAAAGCTACCAGCACCCCCCCCCCCCCAATAAAAACCACCCCTCAAACAGCAGACGATATAAATTAAATCACTTTTTCCTCTGAGGAATTGTGCTCTAACCCTGTTTGGGGCACAGCAGAGGGATTTTAGCCTGGCAGCTGACAATGCAGGGTGCTTACCTGGCCTGCTCTCAGCCTGGCACAAAGCCCTGTGTGCCTCCCGCAGCTACATGGCTGGCCTGAGACCTGAAATTCCCCCACTGCATTTTACAGCTTCAAAGATACAAAAATTTAATCTTTGGCAATTAGAGATTAACTCTGCTGCTGGTGGAAGGAGAGGTCATGGCATGAAGGGTACAAACAAATCACATATTATGCACATGGTGGCTCTCTAACATTAAAAGAAAGCTTCAAAACTATGTATTTATAGATTTCCTTGTTTGTACTCCTTGGGCTCAGGATTTCAACTATCTTTTGCAATTAAATCTATCAAACTTCAAGCTCCCAATTAAAAATTTTCAAATGCATTATGCTCCAGGGTGTCTGAAATTAAAAACCACTTTACATGTTTGTCAAGTTCTCTTGTAATTTTTCCAGTGTTGCTCTTTCTACTGTGATAAGTGCTGCCAACCCCTTTCCATTTATGCACCACGACAAAGGAGAAAATAAACAAAACTCCTTCAGACAGCTCATTCTGAGTGATGGGGTTTTGTTTCAGGCTGCTTTACCCTTCCCAGACACCAATCCTCAGGAGAGGGACCAGGAGGAACCAGAGGGTGTCTCCATGTGGCCACTCCTGCTGCAGATCCAGGAGAGAGAAGCTGGGGGCAGGAATGAAATAATTTCAAATTTGCTTTTATTCCACATTCTTTGGTGGAGAATTGATCAAAAATGGTGCTGGCCTGCTCATTAAAGGGTCTTGATCCCTCTGTTTTCCTTGAGCATGAGGACTCAGCCAGTTCCTAATTTTTCATAAGCATATGTGGAAAAAAAACCAAAACAAAACACAACTAATTCTAAAACAGAGAAGTCACTAAACCTTTAATTTGTTTCGTCAACAAATTCTTCTTCCGAATGCCTCCTACAATAAGGTCCAAGTAAATACATCTATAGATAAAACAAGTTTATTTCTGCTGTGTTACTAGAGTACTCCTGAAATAAACTCTTCCATGGGGATTTTGTGGCACGTGTCCTGCCATGGAAATGAAAGCAAACTTTGGGTCTTGTGCTCCCCACCTCTCACAACTGATCAGCACAAGAGAGAACCTAAAAATAATGTGTTTTCTTAAATAAGGCTGTGGAAGGAGACATCCATCCAAAGATAAGTTTCTTAATTCATGAGTATAAATTTACAAAAATAAAAAGAGAAAAGTGACCAGTATTGTTTAGCCACCAGTGGACACTGAATGGAAAAGTTCCAGTGGGAGATGCTGATCAGCTGCATTTAACTGCAGGAGCTGCAATTCCCTTTTCCCTTCACTCACCTCTAGAGAAAGATGAAAAGACTTCAAAACCAAAACCACTGAGGATGAGAGGGACAGAAAACGATCCAGCTAAAACCTTCCTTTGCCACGGAATAGCTCTGTAGGTAACACTTTTAATTAACTGATTTCATTCCTATTACCTTCAATGCCTACTTTAACAGCTAAAGAAAAGAGACTACAGAGGGCCCCAAACTGGCATTTCCCTGTAAATGCCAAATATTGTGTATTTAGGAGACCAATAGCAGTTAAAAGAGAAATATGAATGCAGTTTATATGAAAATAGTGCAGAAGAAGTCACATACCGGGCATGAAAGGAATAGGCAGAGCCTTAATTATGAATTACACTTGAATTGTAGAATGTTAGAGGCAGATCAGAATCCTTCATTTTTCTCTTTCCATCAATTATCTAAGGCACATTTTGCCCCCCAACACAAGTTACATTTTGCCAGCAATGTTTACAATGAGTCTGTAGTATTTTGCTTACTTACTTTTGCAAAACATCCTGGTTTGATATTACATTCCTACCACAGGCCCTTGGAAATCCAAACACGCTCAGAGAGAATACTAAATACATTTTCAGATATCTGGGCATGACTTTTCCTAGTGAGGAAGCAACTGGGAGGGATGACAGGAGGAAATGACCTGTCAGTTGCCAGAAAAGAACTTTAAACCAAGTCATGCACTTGCTGTGTTTATGATGACAGGTCAGTTGTTCCGCCAGGTTTGAGGGATGTGGGGTTTTTTTCCTGCCACCAAGACACACATCTTGTATTTTAATATTATTAGACTGCATAACACAGTGCCCTCTCCCTAGTAAGGGAATTAATTTCCTGAATGCAAACGAGATTGCAGAAGAGGTTAATCAGCGGAATAGAGAATTATTCATTTCATGTAGGCTATGAATTTAACAACATGCACTTGTTTTTCTTTTTGGCTCCTATCCAGATACTCTTCTTTGTACATGACGTTTTGGTCCCCAGCACACCAGTGAATTGTTGGAAAAAACACAAAATGTTCTGAAAGCTCATAGAAAGAGAGAAAGCAGCACCAGTTAGAACACACTTATTGAACGATCTCCTGTAGGCCTGTTCCTCAGAGAAACCAGTTTTATTTCACTTCTAGCATGACTCCAGCACAAAATGACTGACCATTGCGTTAAAAGTTGCCCAAAGCACAAATTTTGGCCAGCTAATCCAACACAACTCTACATTTTGATCAATATCCTATTGCATGATGAGCAAACCGTCAGCCTTGCTGCTTTCTTAGAGAAATTAGGTTAATTTTGATGAGAACAACTGTGAAGTTTAGGATTATATTCTGTAAAACCAAGTCTCATCAAGCAGTGGGGGAAGTTTCCCTCTGAGCTGCCTGCCCCTCACCCCAGACTGGAGAGGGATGAAGTGGAGCACCAGCCTGCACTGGGCACATCATGAGGGAGCTGAACTGAGCTCCAGGAGAAGAAAAACTCCTGCAGCACTTCTGTGTTTCCTCAGGAAAGGCAGAGAATCAACACAGCAGCAATATCTGGGGGCCTGCCCATGCTGTGCACCCAGAAGCACAAAGGAACAAACAATTCCCTCTCCCTCTCTCTTTGTAAAGATCCAACACATTTCTTTTTATTTCAGGCAGCTGAGGAGCGTTAGAACTAAACCAACAGCTCTTTAAAACTCTAAATGTACTAGAGAACACTGGGGAACTGAAAAGCACCATATCCTTGAAGAAGGGAAAATACAATATAAATCCAAAGCTTAGAAGCAAGGCAACATCATCAAGATGATGCTGTTTTAACCTAGGTAAAAGCAACTTCTTTTATTTACAACACAGAAACACTGAAATGCAGTTTTTGAGATGCTGATTTAATTCCAAGTGTATCCACAGTTTTTAAATCTCACCTCTTCAGCTGCTGATTTGGGATTTCAGCACTGCAGAGCAGCCAAGTTCAGGCGAACAAGAGAACAAACGCTTTCAAGACTTCCTGTTCTGCTTGACTTGCTCACTTGGAGAAAATTCAAACCAATAAAAGAAAACAAAGGGGTACTTTTTTTTCCCAGGCTATAGTTGCTCTGTTTGACTGATTCCTGACCATCCTATTAAGAAATCTTCCAAGCTTACCAGCAAATGCAATAAACAATACTACTTCAGGAATTTGTTCCGCGAACTTCTGGCCTTAAAAGTTTATCAGTAGTCTCTGGGTTGGTGAAACACTTTCAGATTTCTTTTATTCCACATTCTTGGGTGGACAATTGCTTAAAAATGGTGCTGGCCTGCCATGATTGCTCATTACAGTTTCATCTGCTTGTATTTGTGGTTTCCTTGGACATGAAGCTCACCCTTACCAGGTTTCCGTCAATCCCCTCTCAAATCTCCTGCTGAGTTCTCACCTCAGTGCAAACCCCAGAACCAGCCCCTATTTCAGGCAGGATTTCAGGGTGCCCCATGCTTTAAGGAACAAAAGATGCTGTTCCAGTCAGGCACAATGATTTAGTCACACATATATTTCACAAAATGCTTCTCTAAGGGTTGCAGCAAGATTTCTCTGCAGGAGCACATTCTTTTTTGAAGCTCCTGGAATTTAGAAGCAGCTACCAGTGGCTAACCTGTAAACACAGGCAATTCCCATGTACTGCTTGATACTCCCAGAGATTTGTGGATTTATTGTCAGGAATGAAAAGTTGGGAGAAATACTTTAACTGATCTCATTTAAATAAATCAATATTAGCACTTAGGTGAAACTTCTCTGTATAGTTAAAGCACAGAAGACAATGTTTGGTGCTACCCCTGAAGGAAAGCAGCCAGGGAGAAACCTGGAGCTAGCAGGTACAATTCCTGCAACATTACAAAGGTGCAGGCAGGGACAGCAGCATCCCAGAGACTGGGACAGCTCTGCCCCTCCTACACAGCCCTGTGTCCTCCCAGAAAAGTTACAGGAGGAATTCTGTTGTTTATTTTGCTCCTGCCACTCTTCAAGGAAATAAAAAACATTCCATTCCTTTGGAAAGAAATGAATTGCGCTAAGAAAATCCCCCAGCTTGCTGTCACAATTCCTCAGCCAACTAAGAAGCAGCTTACAGGAGCAGACAGGAATATCCCTATCCGAGCTCTGCTCTGAGCCCCAAGGGCCTTCCAGGACCCAGCAACTTGTGACTTTCAGCAGGTTTTCTCATTGAGGGGAACAAATCTCCTTGCTGCAACTCCTCATCTTAAAGAGCTTGCAGGAGTTCTAGTTTCCAGGCTAAAAGAAGTGACATTTGACAAGTTATTCCTCAGTGAAGCATAACTGGCAGGGTTAGTGGGTCACTGGTGAGCTTGTTCCCTAATTGCACAGGGGACAAGGCTTGTGCTTCCTGAATGACAAACTCGCCAGCCTGGCCAACACCATCCTTTCCTCCAGGATACAGCTCTGCCCTAAAGAAAGCACCAGTGAAACACAGAGCCTGACACACAGAAATCTTGACACACTGTGTAGATTAAACTGACCTATTTGCTTTTCAAACCCTGTGTTTTCATTCCTTAGCAGTGAAACGTGTGAAAGGTAAATCCTGCCATGGAAAATGATTTAATTTGCTTTTTGGACAGAAATAAGTTCTTTCAGCATAAAAGAATTTTGCTAAATAGAAGTTTTTTCTTGTATAGAAAATACCATTTTGTAATATTTTTCTCTCATTTTTAGTGGAATCCCATAACAGATATAGTCCTTTATAGGGATGCAGTCTTACACTGCCACCTCTGATGAATGCCAGAGCTGGCACAGCAAATCACACTATTGCAACATCAAATGAAAATGAAGGGAGACATGTCAGAGACAGTCATACCCTACTGAAATAGATTGAACCAGCAGCTGAGTAGCTATGTAGAATTTATTTGTACTATTTTATCTTTTCCTAATTATCATTAACCTGAAAACTATGACATTTTTCACTGAGTGAAAAGCCATATTAAAATATCTGCTTCCTCCTTTTAGACTGACAATGTCACATTAACCAAACAGGTTTCCCAAGTTTTAAGAACAAATGCAACACTTAGACTTTTCAAGGACATAAAACGCATTCAGATCTTACTTCACATTCAAAAGCCTCCATGCACACAACATCCATTAGACTGAATTCAAACGGCCATTCTGGGTGCCAGGTCAGCTGTGTCTGCTTTTGAAGTTGCCCATGAAGAAATAACAATCCCAGCTTTTGTCTGCCTAGCAGACAGACTTCCCAGCAGAGCTGAGCCAAGGAGCAGCTCCATGGGTGTCAGAGTGTGACCAGCACAGGCTGGGGGTGCAGCAGAGCCCCCCAAATCACTGCAGGGCCAGTAGGAGCAGCTCCCTGGGTGTCACAGTGTGACCAGCACAGGCTGGGGGTGCAGCAGAGCCCCCCAAATCACTGCAGGGTCAGCAGGAGCAGTTCCCAGGGTGTCACAGTGTGACCAGCACACACTGGGGGTGCAGCAGAGCCCCCCAAAACACTGCAGGGACAGCAGGAGCAGCTCCCTGGGTGTCAGAGTGGGACCAGCACAGGCTGGGGGTGCAGTAGAGCCCCCCAGAGCCCCCCAAAACACTGCAGGGACAGCAGGAGCAGCTCCCTGGGTGTCAGGGCTGCAGAGTGTAACCAGCACAGGCTGGCAGGGCAGCAGAGCCCCCCAAAACACTGCAGAGACAGCAGGAGCAGCTCCCTGGCCAGGCTGGTAGGGCTGGATCTGCTCTGGGATGTGGAGCTGAGGCTCAGTGTCCTGGGTTGACTATATGATACTTTTATCCCTAATCATCTCGTTCTGTTATACTGAGTAATAAGTTTTGCACCTTTAGGACTTGTTGCAGAGAGTGAAGGGGGGAAAGAAGTGCACAGTTTTTATTTTCCAGACACTGCTCTCACTCCCCCACATTCCTGCTCCTGGACTGTGTTGTCTGTGGATGGACAGACAGAGGGACAGAGCTCTTCTTTTGTCTTTAGTTAGTTTAGCTAGCTGAGGCAAAGAAGTTCCCAGGACTGTGTTTTTTTCCCTTTTCTTTGGCCCTGTTCAAACCTGCTCTGGCCTGAACACCCAGCAGAGCACCGGCAGCTGCACCTGAGGCCCACCGGGCCGGGCCTGGCCTGCGACAATTCCAGCACTGAGGGAAATCTGATCAGAGACTGCGTGAGCTGAGCTGCAACCCGGGGAGGGGGTTCTCTCAATTTGTCATCTCTTTTGGAGTGGCAAGGGGTTTTATTGTGTAATATTGTTTAGGTTTTATTGCTTAATAAACAGTCTTTTCCACTTTTCTCCAAGGAGGTATTTTCTCCCGGGCCGGTTGTGGGGAGGAGCCGATTGAATTTGCTTTTCTACCGGAGCCCCTTTGGGGATTCTCTCCCAGATTTGCCCTAAACCAGGACACTCAGCAGCTGCTCAAGCTGGGTCTGCACTGCAGGGGCTGTGCCAAGGTGAGCTGAGGGAGCAATTTCTTGTTGTTCCTCCCTCCAGCCCACACAGGCAGGAAGGTGGGACAGGGATGTGTGATCTGAGCCCTGTGCCTCCTCCAGCTGGCAGCTCACACTCCCGCAGCTCCTGCCTGCTCTTTGTGAGCCTGATGAACATTCTCAACCAAGTGAAAAAGTGCCATGAGTCACAGGAGGAAAACAAAAATTATCTACAAAGCTGGAGCCACTGCCATGAGAAAGCATCAGACATGAGTGAGGTTACAGGGTGGGTCACTGAAATCAGGCTAATTTCAGGTTAAAGCTGTTCTGAGAGAGGATATCTGCATATTTCTGCACAAAATAAAAAATTCCTTCATGGTTTTCAGAAAAGTTTACTCTGAATGCACCAAGGCCACCTAAATGTCACAGCTCACAAACTGCTCAGGGTTTATAATGTTCCTAAATTTCACAGGTAAGCTGGATTACAAGAGCACTGACCCCTTTTTTAACTTTGTACTTCATGTGATAAGAGTATTATCTTCAATCTAGTTTTGACTGGATTCCAAGTTTTCTGTTCTATGAGCCTTACGTAGCTGATTCGTGTATTATCAGTGTTCTCCTGACCCCTATCACCCTTTTATTCTCAATAATATTCACTCAAAATTCACAAATAACTTGGTGACATTTAGCAAGCCATCTCAGCATCAGAGTGAAAGTTTATTTCAAGAAAGCAGTTGAAAGAAAATGAGAGTGGAAGGTTATCAAAAGAGAAAGAAAAGTGCTTTCAATATCCAAGAGTACACAAAACAGTTCAGTCCAAACATCCTAAAATACTGAGATGCAAGAGATCAGTTTTCATGTCAAAGGAAATTGGACAAAAAGATATGGATGAAATGGATGAAGATATTTTAAGAAAGAAGGGATTTCTGGAGAAACAGGTGAAAATAGGAATACAACAAACTATTTCTGCTAAGAAATGAGCTACTGAATCTCTGTTCCATTAGTATCCCTTTAAACAATTCTGTCCCATGCTCTCTGCTTCAAAACAGGGCTAAAAATTTACTCAGAAGGGCTGAGATAGAGAGAATGGCTCCTGCCTTTTCTCTCATGTAGGTCTTGAGTTAGTTCTTTATTCATTTATTCCCCTTTTTCTCATTCAATCTAAAATAAAAGCAGCTCTGAGAGAAAGAGTGTTTGCTCAGAGTAAACCTTGTATCAGGAACTTGGAATGTTCAAGGGCTGAGGAGAAACAAAGGCTCACAGGAAGTGAGAACAGTAATAATTCATTTAATATGTGCTCCAGATCCTCTGCACAGCACATCAATATGAGCCTTTTAAAACTGAAAATTCATCATTATTTTGTATGTCTTTTCCTTTCTGGCCTGTGTGAATCATCACCCTCTTTTGGACTAAGAAAAGAAGGCAATATTATCCACACTTTATAGGTGAAATACAGAAGATGAAGTGTCGTGCCACTATTCAAACAAAAGCCTTCAGAAGAGCTCCTGAAGCAAAGTCTGGCACTTTAACCACAGGTTCATTTCCCTGTGCCAGGCATTTCATTTTTATCCCAGTGGTTCAGGAGTTCCCATTAGCACAGAATTCATCCCAGCAATGGAAGGGGAGATCAGAGTTCATGGAGGGGATCCCATCCTTCTCCTCATTCCCCTGTTCTCCCTTCACTGGGGATGGGACAGGGCTCCAGAGCACTACTGAGATGGTGAGAGGAAGGCAAAGAGCAAACAACACATTGCAGAAGCCACAGAGATTCCCAGCACACAACACAGGAAGATTTTTGCAGTTTTTGCCTGGCTCTGCCTGACACAGAGCCCAGTCTGGACCTTGGAGATAATGAGAGTGAGAGACTTGAGGGTGAAGACATCACAGGAGGGGTTTCAGGAGAATTGCCACTTCATCTTGGCATGCATTCGTTAGATTTTACACCAAAGTGACAGAGAGCATTAATCTGAGTTTCTAATGTTTTTATAAATAATTTTCCATTGCTATTCTCAGGCACTGAGTTCTGAGCTGTGCAGCCACTGGCTTTGCTTTCCATGCTTACCCTGAGATTGCAGAATTTTTAAAAGTGAGACACCTGCCCTGTCCTTAACCCTTCAGGTGATGTGGATTGATCTCATCCAGGTAAAAATCTCAGCAAGCAGCAGCATAAAATGTAATATTTGACAGGGATGCTGCTAAAGCCACTCAGGGGAAGGCCAGGTCCCAGAGCACACAGCTGCACCTTGCTCTGAGGCTTTTCTCTGTGCAGGTGGAACAACATCACTCCAGGGAGGATTTCAGAGCCTGATTGCAGGGTTTCCTTGACACAAGGGTAAAGGTGTGAAACACCCTCCTAAGAAACCCACTCTTCAGGAATTCCCAGGTATATGTGCCTGGGAATCAAATGAAAACCAAGTTAGAAGACTTTCCTGCAATGTGATTTTGTTATTAGCATGATGTTGTTGTCTGCTACTGAAATAATCCTTCCAATCTGGATGGGGCAGGTGGTGCTTCTGCATGTTCCAGAGCACTGTTCCTGCATGGCTGTGCACAAATTATTTACACACCTTCCTACCTTGCCTTCTTCCAAGTCCTGTTCCCAGTTTTAACCTGATACTGATCATATCTGCCCAGAAAACCCTATTAAAAATCAAAATAGCTTCTTGGGTCCATACAGGTATGGTTGATCCCATACAAATAGAAGCTTCTCTTTCTGGTAGAAAGAAATTTTCCTTCTATTAAGTCCAGGCTTCACAAATCAGTTTTAATTTTTGAAAATGCATTTATTAATTCTCACCTGATTTAAAAGGATAGAAAAGTAATGAGGTCTCCTCAATGATTACTTCCACGATGAAGAAATAACATCAGGGTACATAAACAATCAGCCATGGGAGTTAATTTTATATTCTAAGCAAAAGTTATTCACAAGCGTTGATTTATAAACTTTATATAAAAATGTGACCAAAGTAAAACTCAGAACTGAGCAGGGATTGCCCTGGGTGAGAGAACTGTACTAAAACCAGAGTTCACAGGCGGAATTTGGGGAGATGCCTGTGCAAATCCAGCCTCTCTGGCTGTATTAACTGGGCCTGCTTTATGTCCGCACACACAGCACTCACTGTTGGGTTAATCTGTTCAATGCACTTTTAGGTGAGTTTTGCTGGGGTTTAAGCAAGGTGAGCATGGAAATTGCAGCCTTTCTGTAGCATAAATCTGCTTTGCTACCTGCTATGGCCTCTGAGGGTCTTTGGGCTCAGAATTAAAGGAACACCATTTCCCTCTGCTCCAGCTGAGGGAAGGGCCTGTGGCAAGACAAGACAAGGCTGGTGTTCTGTGAACTTCCACAGAAGTTAGTTGTTCTAACACCAGTCTCTGTGGACAGCAGGCATTAAATATTTCCAGATCAAAAAGTTATTTTTAATCTAGCAATTAATCATCTTCTCAGCATAACATGCACAGTTAAAATCTTAATGCCAAGGTATTACCAAGTAGGCCTGCACAGATCCCCCCTGCTCTACAACACAAGGCCAGTCTTTGAATTGCTTGATCCAGACTTAGCGGTGCTCATACAGGAATTACTGGGATACACCTCCAGCCTAATTAATGCACCACAATATTCTTCCTTTTCCTTGACTATTCAGCACCCAAGAGCAGCAGCAAAATCAGCAGCTTGTCCTGCCATTGGCTGAAGGCAGACAAGCAGACAGATCTCACTTATGCCGCTGTTTATGACAGATTTATTTCCTTCTCTTGAGGGGTTTGTTATAACATCAGTAAAAGTTTAGATGGCCTCAGAAAGAATTCAACAGAGAAAATGCCAAAGCCAAACTTAGGGTAGAAAATGCCAAAACCCTTCCACAGGTGAGGAAATTCGGCCATTTCATCCTTCCTAGGCACAGTAACCAATTTAATATTTGAAAATGCATTTAATAATTCTTGCTTCATTTAAAAAGATAGAAAATTCAGGGTGTGCCACAGAGCAGGCTGCAGGACAGAGGAGCATCTGGAGTTAATACCTGAGCACACCCATGGATGGGAGGAGGGACCTGGCAAAAGTAACATCAAAAAGAGCAACAAGAGATGCAGGAAGAAAGAATTTGTTTGTGTAATAAAAGGACAACAAAACTAACAACAGTATTAAAAGTAGATGGGACTGAGGGAGGAGAATTGTTCTCCCTGTAGCAGGAGAACATATTTCAGGTTTATTAATATTTAGGAAGGGTTTTATGCCCAAAGTTGTTGGGGTTTAGCTTGTATTTACCAGCTTGCTGTACCAAATATTAATGAAGACTCTCCCCACTCTGAAGGCATGAAGGTTTTTGTGGACAGGATAGTACCAGAGAAGAATAAACATTATATATTATCTAAACAACCACAGCTGGAGCTGTTACAAATTCAGGGTAAAAATAATTGCTTTCAGTTATAAATAACCAGGACACTTCCATCCACACTGCTCAGTGGATACACACAAACACAACACGCAGAGCACACTCATCAGAGGAAAAAAGAAAAGTACTCCCTGTTCCAGGCATATTAGAAGATGAAAACAGAAAAGCACTGCAAGAAATATATTGCTATAAACACCCAAAGGCAATTGTTTCAGTATATCACTTTAACACAGAAAATGTCAGCAACAGCTGAAGTTTTCCAGATCACCTCAGAAAGTTCCTTAAAAGATGCCCTGATATATCATAATGAAGAATGACAACATCTCCATTGCTGGCAGAAGTGGTGCTGAATATTTGCTGTGTGGTTTTGACTGGAAATACTGGGATCCCCTTTTTCACCTGATCATATCTTTTTCTGTTCAGATTTGTTTTAATATACAAATAAAGAAATAAAAAAAAAATCCAGTCACTTAGTGTTATTTTTAATTCTTTTTGCTACATGCAAACTTAATGCATTTTACTATGAGGACTGAAGATTCTGAGGCAAGGGCTTGCCAGGATTTTCTGAGGGAAGAACAAGAATATCCCATTGGCAAAGCTGAGATTCTTGCCTTGGGAAACAAACTGCAGTAACAATATGAAGGAGCTCCTCAATAGTTCTTTAAATATGTCCATAATTCCATTAATTTAAAATTGTAGGATTCATAAAAATATTTTAGAGTCCCAAGAACAACAGGACCAACAGCATTCTCAGGATCTGTAAAAGTAATTTAAGTTTTTGTAGTCTTTCAGTCATTTTTATCCCATTTTATCAGTGCAAGCACTGTGCTGTTGGACACAATACAGCAAACACTGCACTTCTGGGAATGGCTGGTGCAGGAAAGGTTCCACACTCACAGACCCAAAGGATACACATATAGGATTAAATTCAACAGCACAAAGGAATAAACAATTACTGGGACCAAAACTCAATTGCCTATACTATGAAATTGCTAAAGTAGTTTGGGTAGAATTATAAATAAATCCCGTATCAGAATTTAGCTCAGTCCATGGACTATTCCCAGTAGAGAATCTGAATTTTTTCAATCTGTTCTGGAAGCTCAGTGAAGTTGATACTGTGAACACAGTGAGTTCCGTGCCTCTGATTTATTAGCAGAGCTCCAGTCTATCAGTCCATAAATGAGGGGAGTAGGGTGGGGTGATCAACCCCAGTAAATGAACACTCAGAATGCTACAGGTGTGTCTGCACATTTCACTTTACAGACTTGCTGAATGGGGCACACCACATTCAAAGGCAGCAGGAAACCACTGCCCACTGTCCCAGCACAGTTCCAGAAACAAGCAGCAAAGTCCCTTGAATGCAGCAAGGAAATGTCAGGAAATCCCAGAAGATTTTCCAGCAGCAAGAGAGCTGGAAAAACTGCACTGGGCTGCCTTGAGATGGTCAGCATGGATGGGTGTGCGAAAAGTAAATTATCAGTAATAGAGGGTGGCCATTTGTCACCCTCCACTACTCGCTGTTTTGGAAGGGAATCTGGAATCATCATGGAAGGGCCTGGATTAGAAGGGATGTAGGAGATGCTCCCATCCCATCCCATCCCATCCCATCCCATCCCATCCCACCCCACCTTCCACTGCCCCAGGCTGCTCCAGCCTGGCCTTGGGCACTGCCAGGGGTCCAGGGGCACCCACAGCTCCTCAGGGCACCCTGTGCCAGGGCCTGCCCACCCTCACAGGGGTGACATTTTCCCAATATCCCATTTTACCCTGCTCTCTGTCAGCCTGAAGCCATCCCCCTGTCCTGGCCCCCAACAGCCTCATCCCACCTTTCCTGCAGGCTCCCTGCAGGTACTGCAGGACCAGAGCTGGATCTCACAAAGCTCCAGACTGGACAATCCCAGCTCTCCCAGCATTTCCTCACGGGGAAGGTGCTGCATCCCCCTCATCACCCTGCTGACTCCTCTGTCCTCGTTTTTGGACGCTTTCCATTATAAAGCATTAATTTCCTGACTCGCAGTTTTCAGGACACAAAGCTCACTCTTGCTGAGCCCAGAAGTCTCTTAACAAAGACAACCTGGCTTGAACATTCTGCAGAATCTCCCTCTAATCAACTTTTCACTGCAGCACCCCCAGCTGCCCCCAGCCCTGCTCACACACAAAGAGCTGCTGTGTACCTGCTGGCTCACCTTGCTTTTTCCTGCCACCTTCACCATTGTTTGCCAGGGTCACACATAATTGGGTGAGGAAGAAGCCCTTAACAACCACAAATGGAATTAGAAGCCAGTAAGTAGCATTTTTTTCTATACATTTCTATATTCTCTTACACTCCAGGAAAAAAAAATGAATTACAAAAACAGAAAACAAACTAAAAATCACATTTTTAGCTCAAAATGTGTGTGCGGTAGGGACATATGCTTGGAAGCCTTTTGAAAAACTTAATTAAAACTGTTATATAAAAATATACTTGACAACTAAATCAGCATTAAAATAGTTTCTAGGAGATAAATAATTTACAGATTTTCACAGTTAACAATCTGCTTTCTGGAAATAAACTTCACAGTTTACTATAAAATGATCAAAGAGGGATTAGGTAGCTATTCAATTTACTGGAAAAACGCTCCACCATATCAATGAGATTGGGAAAATGACTAAGGAGCTGAATGTGTTAGAGAAAATGTAATGAATCTAAACAGTAATAGAAATTCACTGGGTATAGAGTCATTAATGTTAATTTTATGAATATTTAAATCACCAAGGGGAACAAATTTGCTGGCACTAAAGCTGATAACATCTAAACAGTCCAAAAGATTTAATTTCTTGAAAGTTTAACAGACCTGTTTTGAACTCTGGATTTGCAAATTCTGAGCAGTGGCACTGAAGTGACTCAATAATAATGGTCAGGTTTATGTTATTGTGGCTTAGCAGGAGAAATCCCATTTGGAGTCTAAATGAAACTACACCTCCCCTTATTTGATCCCTCCTGGCCATCCCAGGAAGGAATGAACCAGAGAAAAGCATGTGGGAGTGCTCCACGTGAGATTTGTGATAACACAGCTGATTCCACCCCAAAACAGCTGAGTGAATTTATAGGGGAAAGAAATAAGAATATTTTTTCCTTTTGATCCCAGAAAACTTAGTGCTATTCTCTAAAGCAACACATAATAACTGGGAAATAGGAATCCTCTTGGTGTCCTGTTTATTCTTGTCCATTTTCTGTGTCTTGAAACACAGTAACAGCAGGAGATTTGATGTGCACACAATTCAAAATAGCTCTTTCACATCTTAGGATTCAATACTGTCATGGAAACTTATTTTAATATGAATTTCTCTTCTTTTTGGATGTGGATCTCAACAATAATTTATCACTTCTAATGTCATCTTTGGAAAATGATGGTTTTATCCCCAGTTATCTCGAGTTTCTTTAGGAAGGATGTTATTTCTAGGTGATCATCAAAATCCTGCTTGCCATGGTAGAGGAAATTTGTTTCTTGATTATGGAAGTAGAAAGGAATTTATATCAAATTTATTAATATACATTCAAGGTGTACTTGGCAATCAGTCTTACCCCGAGAAAATGATTACTTTAGAATCTCAGAGGTCATAAAAAACCAAATTTCCAACTCTAAGCTGCAAACTGGAAATTAAACAAGCACAACCTGAAAACGCAGGACCAGGAACTGTTACATACTCACACCAATGCACATTTAACCATGTGGGAATTGTGAATATTTGGGATAATGGCTAGCAAACATGATTAGCACCAGCCTCAGCCACAGCGAATTCATACCTGCTGATGAAACAGGGCATCCCCAAAGATGCCACTCACCCCTCCTGCTGTTCCATGCTGGGCACTGCGCTGACATTTCCAGGCATTTTACGCTGTCATTCTTTGTTCCAACAGCTGCCAGCATCCCTGACCCAAACCCACCACAGGACTGAAGGGTCTGCTCTCTGATCACAAGTCCAAACTTTGTGATGGACTTTGCAAATCAATTTTAATAAATAGACTTTGCTGGTTGTGGACCAGCCCTCCAATATTTGCCTGACATTCCAGTTTGTGGACCTGGTTCCATGGAGGGATGGATTTACACATTCCATGCTCAGCTCTTCCCCTCAGCTCTAATCACCCTTTTTCTCTCTTCCCAAAGAATTCCGTGGTGTCTCCATTCACTAGCATTACTCAGCAAGCAAGAAAATTATTGCTATTATTACTTCCTGAATAGAGATATTTGGAAATTACTTTTGAAGCCTTATTTCCTGCTTTTTAAAACTTATTATAACTCAGAAACAGCAAGTAACATACTGAAATTGAAATAGCATGCACTGAAGTGTATTGCGATGCCATGAAAGTTTCTTGTTAAACCTTTAATATTCTAAATTTATGCCACTAAAGTGTCTGCCTGCTTTCATTTCCCCACATCTTCTACTTGAAGACAAATGTGGGAAGAGAATAATTAGTTTCTATTGTAATGAACTGTAAAATTTATAGTAGATTATTAAATTGAGAAGCATAGAACAATATTATCATTAAGGATTTATAGGTTATAAAATTCAAATTACATATATTTCATAAATTCTCTCTGATTTTCATCGCTGTTATGACTTTCCCAAATGTCCTTCCTGTTTCTTCTTTCCATCTGGCATTTTCTCACAGGTGAAGGGAATCTCTCAGAGGCTGCACAGATGTAAGGATGGAAAGAGGAGTTTTTCCCTATGGAACTTGGCTGGTTTTGCTCAAGCAGGATGTTTTGTGTTGGTGCAGGTGGGATCTGCAGCTCAGAAACAAACCCCTGCCTTGGTACACACCGTGTTTGGAGCCCCCTCCTCAGAATATTTGTGATTTGCAGCCATCACAGCAGCAGGAACCTCTCAGCAGAGACAGAGAATTAATTCCTTTATCCCAGAGGAACCAGCACATCCTGACAGGAGCAGTGCAGAGTGGGTTTAGCTGAGCCCCTTTCCAACCCCGTCCTTCCCACCTCTCTGCAGCACAAACAGCTTAATGGTCCCTTCCCAGCAGCTCTGACACTCCTGAGAGCAGGCAGCCACTGGCATCACCCACTGATCTCCTAAACTGCCATTTTTCTTTTTCAACTATCTCTACTATCTATTTTCTGCAGAGAAAACTACCATATGAAGTGCTTCTGAAGTAAAGAAATTCACTTCTGAGGGTTTGGAGGTGTTTTTTTCCTCCTATTTTTTTTTCCCTTAAACTCGTGGCTCTAAAAACCACTGACAGTTTTGATGGAAGAGGTTGCTGCCAGCAAGAAAACAGATGCAAAACTGAGGAAAACGTGTGAAATATTGAGAAGAGTAAATCAGTGCCTCAGTGTCAGAGCCACTATTTCATTATTCAGATGCAGTAGGCTGAGCAAAAAAGATGAAACATGTCAAAAGTAAGAAGGAGGTTAGGATTGAAGTTCGCTGAGAAACCTCAGCATCCAAGGCTTCTGCTTTGTAATATTTATAATTATTCTCCAAAATCCTTGTGCTCCTCTGACTCACATCGTTTTTGATCAGCATACCAAAGCGTTTTACTGCAGCGTTTGTTTCACTGCACTCTCATTTCACCCAGCCCCGCTCAATTTCACCACTGTAGAGCTGAAGCTGCACTGCCGTGATTCAAGCCCAAACCAACTGCACAGAAAAATGATGCTGAGAGGATGCCTCATGTTTGGGAAAGTTGGAGGGAGCCAAATTTCTTTTAGGAAAACATCTCAAATGCATTGGCTGCAGTA